>NW_022681460.1:28994830-38994830 GCF_009764315.1 Trachypithecus francoisi | reverse complement strand
ATGGGAAGCGGGTGGGGAAGCTGAGGGGCAGGGAAGCTGAAGGCAGCTCACCACAGACCTCCAGAAGCCCTACAGCACAGAGAGCCTGAGCGTCATAAACCGCAAGTTGATAGTAACAGGAGGCAGACAAGTTCCTAAGTGGGAAAGGGCGGGTCCCCAGTGAAACCACACCTTCAAGCCTGGGATGGCCTCAAGCCTGCGGGCCGGGCTGCCAGTTCCCTGTGGAGTCCGGGACCCAGAGTGAGAACTTCACTGAAGCCTTTCGGCCAATTGGATGGTGCTTTTTCCAGGCCCACCCATGACCACCCATGGACCAATCAGCATGCACTTCCTCTATTCTGCGTCCATAAAAATTCCTGGGTTCAGACAGACTCATCTCTTCGGGACGACCTATCTATGGTAAGGATGCCTAATGGTCTCCTGAGAGCTCTTCTGTCACTCACTAAAGCTCCTCTCCGCCTTGCTCACGCTCCAGTTGTACATGTAACTTCATTCTTCCAGGAAGCCGGGCAAGAACTCAGGACCCACCACACGGCCAGAGCAAAAGGAGCTGTAACATATTGCTGGCCAGCTCACCAAACTACAGATGGTGACACACTCCTGGACTGCAGGAGTAGAGTGGTGACCCACCTGGGGTCCAGACCTTGGGATTCCCCTAGCTAGAGATGCTGTAACACTGTAGGCCTTCTGCTGTCTGCCTAGGCTATGCAGCCGCCCCACATGACAGGAAGCAGTGGCAGGGCTGGGCCAGCCTAAGGGTGGGGGAATTGAGGGAGCTGTAACACAAACGGGGTGCACCATGCCCCACCTCCCCACCCCCCTCTCGCCACACTGTGGGCTACAAAGAAAGAGCTGCCGCCCTGCTGGGGGCCCAGAACCGGGGGCTCCCTAAGCCTGGGCTGTGACAAGCTGTAACACCCTCTTGGGGGGTCTGCGGTTACTAGCGTCTCCAGGCTTTCAGGTACCACCATGTTTCCCTGTGCCAGCAGCGGAAGATGCTTTTGGTATGACTGGTTCAGCCGCAGCCTCTCCCACCGCCAGGGCCTGTGCCGGTGCCTGGAGCTTCCCCTCCAGCCCAGCTGTTGCGCCCGGTGAACGCACCCTGATCTTGCTGGCTCACACACCCCTTGCCGCTCAGCTTTCCTTTTAGTTTACATTTAACTAACCAGCTTTTGTCTATTTTAAAAATAATGTTATTTTTAGATATGTCTTTTTTTTTTTTTTTTTAAGACGGAGTCTCTCTCTGTCGCCCAGGCTGGAGTGCAGTGGCGCGATCTCGGCTCACCGCAAGCTCCGCCTCCTGGGTTCATGCCATTCTCCTGCCTCAGCCTCCCGAGTAGCTGGGACTACAGGCGCCCACCACCACACCCGGCTAATTTTTTGTATTTTCCGTAGAGACGGGGTTTCACCGTGTTAGCCAGGATGGTCTCCATCTCCTCTCCTCGTGATCCACCTGCCTCGGCCTCCCAAAGTGCTGGGAATACAGGCGTGAGCCACCTAGATATGTCTTCCTAAAGAGACAACATCATTGTATTGTGCTCTTTTAAAATTCAAACACTTACTATTTCTTTTTTTAATAGAGACATTTTAAAACATTTATATTCATTTTGTAATGTTATCCTTGGCTTAGCTTTTGTCACTTAATTATCATATTTTCTCTAATGTTGCCTTCTTATGGTTTTGTTTGTTTGTTTTTCTCTTTTGCTGGTGGACTAGGATTTATTATCTATTGAAACAATCTGGTAGTTCAAAATTTCTATTTTTGTTTATCCTCACTCCTTTTTAGAAACATTTTTATGCTTTCCTAATTATTATATTAAACTCTGTGCACTTACTTTAGCTGTAATTTATAGAAAAAATACTTTTACATTGAATCAACTTAAAATGAGGCTTTACACCTTTTGCATAAAACTAAATTTGGGTTTCTTTTTTGCATTTTAATTTTAAGTTACTTTGTGTATATGGATTTTTCAAAATTAATCATTTTTTTAATTAATGAAGGCAGTCTAAGTGATTTTTTAGAAGTGTTTGCACTAGGAACATAGTTACTGTGTATATTATGATTGTTGGGGCACTTTTCTAATCAGAATTTGCAGGCTATGTTTTCTCTTTAATATACACGTGAATGTACTGTATGAATAACACTTCAATCAAGTTAATCTAGTGTAGAAGCTGTCCAATAGTGGCTTCTCCTTCCATCACCTAGAAAAATTCCTAGTGCTATGTCAGGGAGTGAGGCCATTGCTCTAAGTGTTGGCTGCCTCTCTGAGAAACATTGTCAATATTTGACTCGGTAATTGCATGTCTTTCCCATGGTGATTGGGAGTACAACAGATTCTCTAGCAAAGCAGTCCCCAAACTTTTTGGCGCCGGAGACTGGTTTTATGGAAGAACATTTTTTCACAAACCCAGGTGGCACAGGAAAGGATGATTTTGGGGTGATTCAAGTGCATTACATTTATTTTGCAGTTTATTTTTATTGTTATTACACTGTAATATATAATGAAATAATTATACAATGCACCATAATGTGGAATCAATGGGAGCCTTAAGCTCATTTTCCTGCAACTAGACAGTCTCATCTGAAGGTGATGGGAGACAGTGACAGATCATCAAACATTAGATTTTCATAAAGCGCATGCAACCTAGATCCCTCATATGTGCAGTTCACAATAGGGTTCAATGCTTCTATGAAAATCTAATGCTGCTGCTGATCTGACAAGAGGTGGGGCTCAGGTGGTAATGCAAGTGATGGGGAGAGGCTGTAAATACAGATGAGATAATGTAGGTGATGAGGAGTGGCTGTAAATACAGATAAGCTTTGCTCACTGGTCTGCCACTAGCCTCCTGCTATGCAGCCCAGTTCCTTAGAGTCCACGGACAGGTACTGTTGGGGATGCCTGCTCTAGCAGACAGGTGAATCTGGAGAAATGTGGTTACCATTGCTCTGGTAGATTACTGAATCATAAAATCCAGCAACTCTCAACTGTAAGAAATACCTTGCCCTGAAAATAAGGGTGGGAAAGGGAATAATAATAAAATTCATGTTATGTTCTTTGATAATTTGCTCTTACTAACACAGTCTTCTGATTTAAGAACCTGGGTGTCAAGGGTATTAAATTAATTGTCCACAGATGGGTTGTGGAGGATTGAAGTAATTATTCTTTCTGTTGGAGAGATCTGGCTTCACTATGGAAGCTGTTGTTGACCTTAATGTATCCCAGGAATACTAGAAGGACAGTAACCTTCAAAACTGAAAAACTTAACCAACATCAGGAGTGAAAGAAGGCATGGAAATCAATATTTCCAGACACTGGTATCAGCTCCTATACACACTAAAACTAGCTTTGAGATAGGTAAGTATAAAAAGTATCCTGGTTGTCTGGCTTAGACATCCTTAGGATGTTTGCTAAATTGTCCCAATATCTTTTAGTTACATCAGAATTATTGCAGAACACTATATGGTTTAAATCACACATGTCATTTTTTAAAATCAAACTGCCTTGGATAATATCTGACTTAAATGCATGTTGTACTATTTCTTTTCTTTTTCCACAACCTTTACAGCTAAATTTTATCCATTCTTGCCTTATATTTATCTAATGGTAATTGTAAAAACAGTATACAATAATTTTTTTCCTAAAAAAGTTGTTATTATATTTTCTGAATCCTTAAATAAATTTTTATTAACACTTTGTTTTGTTATGCATTAATTTAATTATAAACTTTGCTCCTTGAATGTTTAAGGCATTAACATTCTTATGCAATTGGTAACGTTCTTATGTCATGTGTCACTATTTTTATTTGTTTTTTCTTTACTTATCTTTAGCAAAAAGACACCTATGTAAATGCAGTGTTGAAGAACAGGAAAAAATGACCCTCATTTAATTTTGGCTGGGTGCTGGCAGGTTTTGCTTCACTCTTTTGAAGATGAAAGGCAGGTAGTGAGTTAATGCCCAATACTGTGGATGACACAAACTAGATATTCAATAACTACTTTTTCTCCTTCTAAATGTGAGACGCCATTTAGAGCTTCCCATTTTTATACACAGAGATCTTTTCTGGGTTCTGCAGTGGGAACAAGAATTCCCTTTCCAAGGAGTTCTAATTTGGAAAATGGCAGAGTAGAAAATGGCAGGGTAGAATAGGCTGAAAGTATCTTTAGATTACTTTGAGAATTCTAAGGCATAGAGACAAAATAGAGGATTAGGGATTTAATTTTTCTTTGGAAAGTCTTTCTATATTTGTGTGTCCAAGGTTAATGATGGTTCCGTTTTTCAGGTTGGCTTTTTTCCTGTTTCCTTGAATTAGAAATTTTTGTTAAGCAAGTCAAAGACTCATCTTATTTATGTTCTTGTCCATTCTTACAGTGTGAGTCAAGGATAAGAATCCTAGTTATGTTATAATTGCCTAATTGACTTTTCCAATTATTGACGATTTAGGAAAAAACTAATAAAATTCTATAAAATACTTTATTTCAGATTTAAGGTTTTTTTCCCCTTGGTATTTGGATATTCTTATGGAAATTTATAAAACAGTTAGGAGGTTGAAGTCTCTAGCAATTTTAGTGCTTCATTGTCATGCTGGAAGTCAGCCTTTCCACTGTCTTAAGACCCTTGAAGCCTGAGTGATTTTACTGAAGACTTGATGGCTAAAGCAGAGTATATAACCTGAAAACCCTAGACTAAATCCAACCTGCAGATGTATTTTAATAGTTCCACATAAGGGTTTGTTTTTAATGGTAAAATAAACATAGCAACATAAGCTTACCATTGTAATAATTTTAAGTGTACTATTCAGTGTCATTAAGTATATTCATATTGTAGTGCAACCATTTTATTAACTCCAGAACCTTTTCATCAACCCAAATTAAAATTTACTCACTAAATAATAATTTCCATCTCTTCCTCTCCCCAGCCCCTGGTAACCACTATCTGCTTTTTGTCTGTATGAATTTGACTGCTCTAGGTACCTCAAATAAGTGGAATCATGCAATATTTGTTCTTTTGTGTCTGGCTTATTTTGCTTAGAATGACGCTTTCAAGGTTCATACATGTTGTAGTATATATCAAAACTTCCTTCTTTTTTAATGTTGCTGAATAATATTGTATGTATATGTCATTTTTTTTATTCATCTGTTCATGGATATTTGGGTTGTTGCCACCTTGTGGCTATTTTGTGAGTAATTCTGTTCTGAATATTGGTCTGTAAATATCTTTTCAAGTCCCTGCCTCTGCTTTCAATTCTTCTGAGTATGTACCTAGAAGCAAAATTGCTAGATCAATGGTAATTCTATGTTTAATTTGGAGGAGAATCTCCAAACTGTTTTCCACAGTGATTTTACCCTTTTACATTTTTTTCCAGCAATGTATGAGGGTTCCTTTTTATTTTTTTGTGAGATGGAGTTTCGCTCTTGTTGGTCAGGCTGGAGTGCAATGGTGCAATCTTGGCTCACTACAACCTCCACTTCTCATGTTTAAGCGATTCTCCTGCCCAGCCTCCCAAGTAGCTGGAATTACAAGCACCCGCCACCATGCCCAACTAATTTTTGTATTTTTAGTAGAGACAAGGTTTCACCATGTTAGCCAGGCTGGTCTCGAATTTCTGACCTCAGGTGATCCGCCTGCCTCTGCCTCCCAAAGTGCTGGGATTACAGACTTGAACCAGCACACCTTGCCTCATTGTGGTTTTAATTTGCATTTCTATATAGTGTTTTGAAAAAATAGTCAATATTGAAATACCTAAAGATTTTACATAGAAACCTTGAATTCCAGCTTATCTTGAAAAACCAGAAGGTGTGATAATATATATTTCTACCTTTCAGCCATGAAGCTGAGAAGTGGTAGCCCTTGTTAGAGGAATACATACTTCCAGACCAGGTATATGCTTCCTATTTTGTCCCAGGCCATCTTATATGGCCCACTCATTTATGTTATTTGCATATCCATATAAATAGTAAGTTTGCAGTCTCTGTCATTTAGTCATCCCAGACAACATATGTTTTCATCTGGGATTAGTCCATAAATATTCTGATATTTAGTTGCTGTGGGGTGATACTTAGTTGCTATGCTGTGACGATAATTGACACAGGTCATAAAAAGTAACTTAGCAGGCTGAGTGAAATTATAATATTTCAGTTGTTATTGCCATTTTAGATCAATAAACATAACGTTTGTGGGCAGGTTGTGACTCAGAATGTGTCTTAAATTCAAATTATCCCCATGAGTGTTGCTATTTTGAGTGTTTAAAAAATCTAATTAAATTAAAGAAACATTTGGAAATTGCCTACAGTACTTGCACAAGCAGTTTTTGTGAAAAACAAGAAAAAGTAAATAGCTATTTTAATGGGAAAAACATCCAGCCATGAAATCTATTTTTCTTGTCTTTGACTGTAACAAAGCAGGTTAGGCTGGAGTCTATTCACAGCCACAAAAACCAGCACCTCCACAATGTCGCCCTGAATTCATTGAAACTTTTCCTTTCTTTAAGAAAAGGAGAGAGATGAGATAATAATAGCAGTGATATGATGCATTCTGTTTCCCTACATGGCCTGTTTTTGAGCCCTGAATGAAGGAGGAGTTAAAGGCAGAAATGTGTAGAGTAATTTTGGGCAAAGTCAGAACTGCATTGGGAACAAGGAAAACATGTGTTGTACAGAATTAGGGATAGTGTTTTTTGCCTCTCTGTGCAGAAAACAACAATGCAGCCAGAAGCTTAAGAAATTTGTCAATGTTTGGCGATAGCAACCTTTGCATGAATATTATTTATTTTTCTGATGAGCACCACCAATGTTGAAGCTTCTCTGAATAATGGGAAGAGGAGTTGGATAAGCAGAAGACAGAGCAGAAGAACAAGAATAGAGCAGAGGCTGTGCAGTAGCTATAGTTGAAAGAGTGATGCGTAGATCCACATATGAAAAACCTATTTGGGAACAGTCAGAAACAATAAGGACATTTTGGAGTGTTCTAATTTTCAAGAATATATTCCTGGAACTCTTGCCATTATGATTTTGAAAAGAAAGAAATCTGCAAAGTTACCTGGAATTATTGGGTTACTAATTTGTATCAGTTAAATGCCATCTATTGCACATAACAAACAAGATTCTTTTCACAATGGGATTGAAACAATGAGAAAAATGGTATATTGCATAACAGAAGTCCAGGGCAAGTGTAGCGTTCAGGCATAGTTCACATTTCTGCCATCATTTTGGTTTTGCCCTTCTCTCTAAGTCTGGTAATGGGGAATATGCAGTCATTCCAGGTACCATATTTAGCTGTGTTCAGAGAAAAATTAAGGGAAAGTATTGCCAGAGGCCCCCCTAGACTTCTCTTTGCATGTCATTGGCCAGAAATAGGTGAAATACCCCACGGCAAGAACACAGTGGTTAAGGAAAGGAGAGTTCTGAGCTTAGCTGGGATATCTCAGATTCCTCTTCTGGGGTAAGAAGCAGAGGTTGCCTTTCCCTCAGTCACATGGGATAGAGAATGAACTTGAACAGAAAAGGAATTCAAACATAGATAGATGAAACAGAAGTTATTTAAACTATTAGGAGTGTCCATCCTTCTTTACATTTGTCCCACTCTACTTCTCCCATTATTATTTTGGGGGGTGTATTCGTGTTTGTAAGTTTTCCTTATTACTATTTAGTATTAGAAATTATGGTGAGAATATGCATGCCAAAGTAAATAAAGGAGAGATTCTGAATAAGAGAGAGTTTGGGAGGTAGAAAAGAGTTACATGACCTAGCTGTAATGATTTAATAATTTATACAATTTTGCTATAAAATACTGCTTTAGATATTGGATTGGATATAGCCGACAATTAGAAATTGATAATTATTTCATTCTTTATTTTTTCAATTCAATGCTTTCATATGAATAGCACTAATAATGTGTTAAGAACAGATCATATATCACCAACCTTTCCTTTGCATAACTCCTAACATGCTAAGTTCAATATAAATTCATATTTATTGTCAATCTTATTTATGAGAGCATCATTTTTCTGAAATTTACTTTAAATATATTTATACATGTATAATGCATTTATATTTTTTTGTTCTTAATTATTAAGAGAGTAAGTCTACACTCATTAAAAAGTTTATAAGAGAATTACAAACAACAATTTCTGAAATAATTGGCTTTCCTTTTATGCAAACCGAATTAAGAAAATGTACAAGGTGATAATTTTTATTTAACTTTCACAATTTGTTTCAGTAACTATTTGAGATATCTACAAAGTAATGCAGTTTATATAGTACATGTTTCCAGAGGAAATAGATTTTGAGATCAGGGTTTTGAGGATATGCATCAGGCCAGGATTAATGTTAAAGAAGATGCGACAGGAAGGCCTCCTAATGGTTTCCACACAAATATCAAGGCAAGGAAAATTTATTGTTACTGTTAGAAGGAGTGCAAGAAAATTTGTTTGCTGCATTATAGGAACTGTGGTTCTTGAGATGATGAGAAGGGGAACCTTAAAGAAATATTGAAAGCTTCAGAAACCACTGAGTGACCACTTACATTTGCTTGGTAATAGCAGTTGTTTGGGGGAAAGGTATAATACAATTATTCTAATGTGCTGTAAAAATTTTGCAGAAAATAAAGAGTATCTATGTTAACTGATAGTGCTGGGATAAGAGCAAAGATATGCATTTTATTGCTAATTCATATTATAGATGGTGCCCTAATTTCAAGGGGGCTTGATTGCACTTCACTGCAGTACTTGAAAAAAAATTTTATGTAAATTATTCAAATTATACAGTTTAATGTTTTCAATTAGCTATGCTTTATTGATTTCCAAGATTTTAAAAATCAATGATGCACATTTTTATAACTTTATTTTTATATTAATCATATTTCTAATTAGCTTGTAGTCTCCTATAATTTCTTGATAACATGATAGACTCCTTTAAAATCCTGAAGATACATTTAACTAAATTTTCATCACAATTGACAAGCTGCAATTTTACCTGACAATGACATTTTTTAAAGTACCTGAAAATATACTAATTATATTTTCCTCAAAAAGATTTAAAGTGATCATTAATTAGTGCACTTGATGTTTTATCTCTTGTCATTGCTAGTTATTCTGCCAAGATGGTAAATACAAACCTACAATTCTGTCCATTTATAATGAGCCACTAAGTTTGCAACACTTGATTTGAAATTTGAATTCCAGATGGCAAAACCCGCATTAGAAATATTTGTGGAACCTGCAACTCATTTAAAAATTCTATAGATTTAAAATGTGCTTAGCCATAAATATGTGATCATTATAAGAAGTTTTACATAGAAGTGCAAGTAGCCCATAAATGCCTTTACATTTTCCATGCTAATGTGGATGCTGCTATAAAATTGCAAAATATGCTATGGCAATTTTTATCTAGTTTGTAGTTCTTTGCTTTTAACATTGGTAACACACTGATGCACATAAGGCTCTCTTACTTATTTGATTAAAACATCACCTGGACACACCCAAGATGGCCCAATAGGAACAGCTCCAGCCTCCAGCTCCCAGTGTGAGCAACACAGAAGACAGGTGATTTCTGCATTTTCAACTGAGGTACCAGGTTCATCTCACTGGGGTGTGTCTGACAGTTTGCACTGGTCTGTGGGTGCAGCCCGACCAGCGAGAGCTGAAGCAGGGCAAGCCGTCACCTCACCTGGGAAGTGCAAGGGGGAAGGGAATTCCTTTTCCTAGCCAAAGGAAATTGAGACACACAACACCTGGAAAATTGGGTAACTCCCACCCTAATACTGGGCTTTACCAAGGGTCTTAGCAAGTGGCACACCAGGAGATTATATCCCACACCTGGCCCAGAGGGTCCCACACCCACGGAGCCTCCCTCATTGCTAGCACAGCAGTCTGAGATCTAGCTGCAAGGTGGCAGCGAGGCTGGGGGAGGGATGCCCGCCATTGCTGAGGCTTAAGTAGGTAAACAAAGCCACCTGGAAGCTCAAATTGGGTGGAACTCACCACAGCTCAAGGAAGCCGGCCTGCCTCTGGGGACTCCTCCTCTGGGGACAGGGCATAGCTAAACAAAAAGCAGCAGAAACCTCAGCAGAGGTAAATGCCCCTGTCTGACAGCTTTGAAGAGAGCAGTGGATCTCCCTGCATGGAGGTTGAGATCTGAGAATGGACAGACTGCCTGCTCAAGTGGGTCCCTGACCCCTGAGTAGCCTAACTGGGAGACATCCCCCACTAGGTGCAGACCGACACCTCACATCTCAGATGGCTGGGTACACTCCTGAGATGAAGCTTCCAAAGCAAGAATCAGACAGCAGCACTCACTGTTCAGCAATATTCTATCTTCTGCGGCCTCTGCTGCTGATAACCAGGCAAACAGGGTCTGGAGTGGACCTCAAGCAAACTCCAACAGACCTACAGCTGAGGGTCCTGACTATTAGAAGGAAAACTAACAAACAGAAAGGACACCCACACCAAAACCCCATCAGTACGTCACCATCATCAAAGACCAAAGGCAGAGAAAACCACAAAGATAGGGAAAAAGCAGGGCAGAAAACCTGGAAATTCAAAAAATTAGAGCGCATCTCCCCCTCCAAAGGAACGCAGCTCATTGCCAGCAACGAAACAAAGCTGGGTGGAGAATGACATTGACGAGTCGAGAGAAGAAGGCTTCAGTCGATCAAACTTCTCAGAGCTAAAGGAGGAACTATGTAACCAGTGCAAAGAAACTAAAAACCTTGATAAAAGAATGGATGAATGGATAACTAGAATAATCAATGCAGAGAAGATCTTAAAAGAACTGATAGAGATGAAAAACATAACACGAGAACTACATGACAAATGCACAAGCTTCAATAACCGACTCGATCAACTGGAAGAAAGAATATCAGCGATTGAAGATCAAATGAATGAAATGAAGCAAGAAGAGAAGTGTAGAGAAAAAAGTAAAAAGAAATGAACAAAGCCTCCAACAAATATGGGATTATGTGAAAAGACCAAATCTACGTCTGATTGGGGTGCCTGAAAGTGAGGAGGAAAATGGAACCAAGTTGGAAAATACTCTGTAGGGTATCATCCAGGAGAACTTCCCTAACCTAGTAAGGCAGGCCAACATTCAAATTCAGGAAATACAGAGAACACCACAAAGATACTCCTGGAGAAGAATAACTCCAAGACACATAATTGTCAGATTCACCAAAGTTGAAATGAAGGAAAAAATCTTAAGGGCAGCCAGAGAGAAAGGTCGGGTTACTCACAAAGGGAAGTCCATCAGACTAACAGCAGATCTCTCGTTAGAAACTCTCCAAGCCAGAAGAGTGGGGGCCAATATTCAATATTCTTAAAGAAAAGAATTTTCAACCCAGAATTTCATATCCAGCCAAACTAAGTTTCATTAATGAAGGAGAAATAAAATCCTTTACAGACAAGCAAATGCTTAGAGATTTTGTCACCACTGCTGCCCTACAAGAGATCCTGAAGGAAGCACGGATCAACATGGAAAGGAACAACTGGTATCAGCCATTGCAAAAACATGTCAAAATGTAAAGTCCATCGACACTAGGACGAAACTCATCAACTAGAGCAAAATAACCTGCTAATATAATGACAGGATCAAGTTCACACCTAACAATATTAACCTTAAATGTAAATGGACTATATGGTCCAATTAAAAGACACAGACTAGCAAATTGGATAAAGAGTCAAGACCCATCAGTTTGCTGTATTCAGGAGACCCATCTCACATGCAGAGACACACATAGGCTCAAAATAAAGGGATGGAGGAAGATCTACCAAGCAAATGGAGAACAAAAAAAAGCAGGGGTTGCAATCCTAGTCTCTGATAAAACAGACTTTAAACCATCAAAGATCAAAAGAGACAAAGAAGGCCATTACATAATGGTAAAGGGATCAATTCATCAGGAAGAGCTAACTATCCTAAATATATATGCACCCAATACAGGAGCACCCAGATTCATAAAGCAAGTCCTTAGAGACTTACAAAGAGACTTAGACTCCCATACAATAACAATGGGAGACTTTAACACCCCACTGTCAACATTAGATCAACAAGACAGAAAGTTAACATCTGACAATGGGCTAATATCCAGAACCTATAAAGAACTCAATCAAATTTACAAGAAAAAAACAACCCCATCAAAAAGTGGGCAAAGGATATGAACAGGTACTTCTCAAAAGAAGACATTCATACAGCCAACAGACACATGGAAAAAATGCTCATCATCACTCACCATCAGAGAAATAAAATCAAAACCACAATGAGATACCATCTCATACCAGTTAGAATGGCAATCATTAAAAAATCAGGAAACAACAGGTGCTGGAGAGGATGTGGAGAGAAATAGGAACACTTTTACACTGTTGGTGGGACTGTAAACTAGTTCAACCATTGTGGAAAACAGTGTGGCGATTCCTCAAGGATCTAGAACTAGAAATACCATTTGACCCAGCCATCCCATTACTGGGGATATACCCAAAAGATTATAAATCATGCTGCTATAAAGACATATGCACACGTATGTTTACTGCGGCACTATTCACAATAGCAAAGACTTAGAATCAACCCAAAGTCCATCAGTGACACACTGAATTAAGAAAATGTGAGGCCGGGCGCGGTGGCTCAAGCCTGTAATCCCAGCACTTTGGGAAGCTGAGACGGGTGGATCACGAGGTCAGGAGATTGAGACCATCCTGGCTAACACGGTGAAACCCCGTCTCTACTAAAAAATACAAAAAAAAAAAAAACTAGCTGGGCAAGGTGGCGGGTGCCTGTAGTCCCAGCTACTCGGGAGGCTGAGGCAGGAGAATGGCGTGAACCCGGGAGGCGGAGCTTGCAGTGAGCTGAGATCTGGCCACTGCACTCCAGCCTGGGCGACAGAGCGAGACTCCGTCTCAAAAAAAAAAAAGAAAATGTGGCACGTATACACCATGGAATACTATGCAGTCATAAAAAAGATGAGTTCGTGTCCTTTGTAGGGACATGGGTGCAGCTGGAAACCATCATTCTCAGCCAACTATCACCAAGAACAGAAAACCAAACACTGCATGTTCTCACTCATAGGTGGGAATTGAACAATGAGATCACTTGGACACAGGAAGGGGATCATCACACACCAGGGCCTATTGTGGAGAGGGGGGAGGGGGAAGGGATAGCATTAGGAGATATACCTAATATAAATGATGAGTGAATGGGTGCAGCACACCAACATGGCACATGTATACATATGTAACAAACTTGCATGTCGTGCACATGTACCCTAGAACTTAAAGTATAATAAAAAACAAAAAAACAAAACAAAACAAAATCACCATAACTAGGTCCCAAACTTCTCATTTCAAATGTATATCCTATCATTTTATAGTAAACTTGTTTCTTAGACCTAAGGTATAGAAAAAAATTTGAAAATCCTTTCAATACTCATAACCAAATTTTATTGCTCACTTACTAGATGACAAGTACTCTTCTACATGAGTGATAAGATAATGAGACATAAATCATACAATTAAGTTTGCTTATAGATAAAGTACATGTTCCCTTGTGCTTTCTTAATATTCTCAATACTTTAATCAATACTTTTCTTCTCTAGTCTCATGAAAATTATTTTTGTAAATAATTTTTGTGTTTGAAAATTGCAAGAAATGCAAGAACCCTGTGGTAGATTTCAATGAATATGGTATTTTGTAATTCATTACATCAAAAAGTGGAATCATTCTCCCACCTGTTTAATCTTGATTAGCCTTGGGGATTTGGATTGACCTATAAAATGTGGCGGAAGTAAAAATTATATGAATTCTGGAACTTAGGGAATATGAAATCTTGCAGCTTTTGCATTTGCCCTAATGAAACATTGTCATTATGATGCCATGTAAAAATGCTGGTTTGGTTTACTGGGAAACAGGGGGACACGTAGAGGTGTACAAGACAACTCACACTATTGGACATGTGAGTGTGAGTGAGGCCATCATACCCCATCTAGTCCAAATCGAGCCATCAGATGACTGCAACCACTTAAGGTGACCCCAGCTGAGACCAAAGTAACAACTAGCTACCTGAGCCCAGATCAAGGTGTTATATTATAGACTCTCTAGCAAATAAATGGTTGTTCTAATTCACCAGGTTTTGAGGTGGCTTATTCTTTAGCAACAGATAACTGAAACTGACACATACACTTACTTTAAAGCAGACTCATTAGTCTCCACTGCCTTCACGAATCAGAATTTGTTCAAAGTTCTTCTGTTCCAGTCCTATGACATGCCTATAAAGGTCAGCAGTTCCTTTTCCATATGTTCACTATTTCTATTCCCATTTGTAGACATTATTTTTTCATCTTTATGAAGAAACTTCCCAATCTTGTTTATTTCCCACTAAACCTCATAAGGAAACTTAGAAAAAGATAGACATTAGAAAAAGAGGAATAAATACATAGTATGCGTGCCACAAATTCCTCTCTGGCACTTAAAACTGACATCACTAATTTATCGTTTTTTTTCTCATGCAACAGTGACATCGCTTAATAATAAAAATTGATCTAAACTGGCACATAAGATACATTTTCTTACATCTAACCATTCTATTAGTGTGACTTCTGCCACACTGAGACTATTCTAAATTCTTAGTCAAATGTTTCATCACTGCAATGTAAATTATCTTGCTTATGTAAAACTATTGCAATTTTGACCTCTTAACTCTTATTTTAGGACAACATTGTATTTGGTGCATTTCCACTCTTCTGTCATGTTTCTAAATTTCATTTTGCTTTGAAAGTGTTTGAGGAAAAAAATACCTCTTTTGCTTAATCCTTGATTTTGGTATACCAAGATTAGACCAAGATTTTCAGCGTTAACATAAAGAGCTGAGGATACTAAATATCAAATCAATGTTTCATAAATATTCGTCAGAAATCATTAAATTTAGACTTTTAAAATATTTGATTTTTCTTTTATTTTATTCCTTTGAAAATGTGCCTAAACTGCTAAAAATAACTACTAACATAAAGTAAAAATGCCTGCAAATAAAAGCTGAATGTAAAATATAACTGATAAGAAGCATACTCAATAATTTGATAACTCCATTTGGAGCATTAGTCATCTCCAGCCACATTTTGAAAGCTCAGTTGTTTCAATGGCAATTTTGTTAAGTGGGATGGAATCTTATTTGTCCTTCTTTTTGGCTTGTGCTTTTGGGGTCATATCCAAAAAATCATTGCCCAAACCGCCTTCAACAAGTTATTTCCTTGTTTTCTTCCAGTAGTTTTATAGTTTCAGATATTATAGTTAAGTCTGTATCCCATTTAGAGTTGATTTATTTATAAGGTATGAGATACAGATGCAATGCCATTCTTCTGCATGTGGACATCTGGTTTTCCTATCACCATTTCTTGAATAAACTATCCTTTTCTCATTGTGTGTTCTTGGTACCTTTGTCAAAGTATCAATTGTGCAAAAATACATGAGTTTATGACTTTGTTTTCTGGACTCATCCTGCTTCATTGGTCAATGTGTCTGTTTTTATTCCAGTACTATATTGCTTTAATTAACTTTATAATGTATTTTGAAATAAGGAAGTGTGATGCCTCCAACTTTGTTCCTCTTGCTCAGGATTGGTTTGGCTATTTAGGATCTTTAGTGATTCCATATAAATTCTAGGATTTTTTTCTATTTCTGTGAAAAATGACATTGAAATTTTGATAAGGTTGTATTGAATTTATAGATCACTTTGGGTAGTATGGACATTTACATAATATCAATTCTTTCAGTTCATGAACACAGAATATATTTCCACTTGTTTGTGTTTTCTTCCATTTCTTTCACCAGTGTTTTATAGTTTTCAGCATATGGATCTTTTTTATGTTCCTTGTTAAATTTATGTCCAAATATTTTATATTTTATTGCCATTGTAAACGGAATTGTTTTCTTAATTTTCTCTTTAGTCTATTATTAGCTTATAGAAACATCTCTGGTTTTTTTCTTGATGACTTTGTACCCTGCATCTTTACTAAATTAATTTATTAGTTATAACGGTTGTGTGTGTATGTGTTTGTGTGTGTGTACATGTAATCTCTAGGGTTTCCTGTATATAAGATCACGTTGTCAGCAAACAGAGACAATTTCACTTTTTTCCTTCACTACTTGGATGTCTTTGATATCTTCCTCTTGCCTAACTCCTCTGTTTAGAACTTCCATTACTAGGTTGAATAGAAGTGGTGAGACAGGACATTCTTGTTTTATTCCTGATCTTAGAGAAAAATCTATCAACTTTTCACTGTTTAGAATGTCACTAGCTTTGGGCTTGTCATATATAGCCTTGATTGGGTTGAAGTACACTACCTCTTACCTAATCTATTGAGTTTTTATTGTGAAAGCCTATTGAATTTTGCCGAGTGGTTTTTTTTACACCTATAAAGATGATTATACAATTTTAAATCTTCATTCTATTAATGTGGTGCACCACATTTACTGATTCGCATATGGTGGAACATTTTTTCATCTAAGGGTTAAATCCCAGTTGATCATGATGAATGATTATTTTAATGTATTGTTGAATTCAGTTTCCAAGTATTTTGTCAAGAAATTTTGCATCTGTGTTCATCAGGGATATAGTCCTGTAATTTACTTTTTCATGTATTGTCTTGTCTGGCTTTGGTATCAGGGTAATGCTAGCTTCATCAATAAGTTTGGAAATATTCCCTTCACTTCAATTTTTTGAAAGAGTTTGAGAAAGATCAGTATTAGGACTCCTTTAAATGTGTGTATAGTTCAGCTGTGAAGCCAACAGGTCCGGGGCTTGATGGGAGGTTTTTTAAAACTAATTCAGTTTCCTTGTTTGTAATTGATCTATTCAGGTTTTCTATTTCTACTTGATTGGGTCTTAGTATATTGGATGTGTCTAGAAATTTATCTGTTTCTTCTAGGTAATACAGTTTGTTGATGTAGAATTGTTCCGAGTAGTGTCTTGTAATTCTTTGTATTTCTGTGACATCTTTTGCAATGTCTCCTCTTTCATTTTATTTATTTGAGTCTTCTTTCTTCTTTTCTCAGTTTAGTTAAATGTTTGTCAATGCCATCTTTACAAAGAACCAAGTCTTTCTTTCATTGATTTTTTTTATATTGTTCTCGTCTCTAGTTCGTGTATTTCTGCATAGATCTTCGTTATTTTCTCTTTTTTTTTGCTATCGTTAGACTTAGTTTTTTTCTAATGTTTACTAATTCAAAAAAATTTGAAAATCCTTTCATTACTCATAACCAACTTCAAATATTTTAAATCTATGAGAAGTTTTACATAGATTTAGATTACTTTTTCTTTTTTTTTCTGATATAGGCATTTATTGATACATACTTTTCTCTTGAAACTGCTTTTGCTACATCTCATCAGTTTGGTATATAATGTTTCCATTTTCATCAGTCTCAAGGTGTTTTTTGCTGTCCCTTTTAATTCTTTAACCTATTTTTTTCAGAAGCCTGTTGTTTAATTTCCACATATTTGTGAATTTACCTAGATTTCTTCTTTTATTAATTTCTAGTTTAATACCATTTTGATTGGGAAAGATATGAGATACTTTTTAATCTTAAATTTGCTAAGACTTGTTTTTTGGCCTCATATATTATCTCTCATGGAGAAGGGTATATGTGAACTAGAAAAAATGTATTCTGTTGCTGTTGGATGTAACATAGTGTTTATGGGCCTTTTAGGCCCATTTGATCTAAAGTAGAATTGAAGTTCAATGTTTCTCTAGTAATTTTCTGTGTAGATGATCTCTCTATTGTTCAAGGAGGGATACTGAAGTTTCCTATTACTGTCTTGCAGTCTTTTTCTTCTGATTTTTTAATAATTGCTTTATATATTAGGTTCTTTATATATTTTTATGCTTATACATATTTACAATTATGTTCTCTTGATAAATCGGTCCCTTTATTATTACATAATAATATTCTTTATCTCCTTTTACAGTTTTCATCTTGAAAGTCTATTTTGTCTAAGTGTAGCTACTCCTCTCCTTTTTGGTGCTCAATTTGCAGAATGTCTTTTTCCATCTCTTTACTTTTAATCTATGTGTATTCTTGTAGGGACATAAGTTGGAGCTTCTTGTCTAAAAATACATTCAGTCACTCTATGTCTTAGGATTTGAGAATTTAATTCATTTATGTCCAGGGTAATTATTTTTTATTTTTATTTTTATTTTTTGCAGTGCAGCTTTTTAATATTTAAAATGGGGAGTGGAGTGCAAACACCAATCAAGATAAATGGATAAACTGTGGTATATCCATACAGAATATGACTCAGTAATTTTAAAATGGGCTATTCATACATACCATGGACAAATTTCAAATTCTGTTGCATGAAGACAGCAAACAAAATTAACACTTTATAAACAGACTTACATAAAATTCCAGAAAAGACAAATTTACCTATAGTGAAAACTACTCAATGGTTGCCTAGGGATTTTGGGGGAAGGAGAGCACTGAGAGAAAAGTTAAGGGCCTGAGGTTAACTTTGGGGGTGACAGATCTGTCCAACACCACGCTAGGGTGATAGTTTCAAGTGTGTGTGTGTGTGTATCAAGACTTACTGGTACACTTTAAATATGTGCAATATATTGCATGTTGGTTACACCTCAGTGAACCTATAAAAAGTTATCCCTTTAAAAAATCTGGGTCTCCCACTTCTATTGGAAACTGGACAACTGGACATCACTAAGAGTGACTCTACGTCACTACGGTGACTCTTATCGCTCCAAATACCTTCAGAAGACAATCTCTTCCTCAGTAGTAAGAAAAACTGGCAAACAATGAGGACCATTGCCAACAGAGTCACCAGAAACTCCAGCTGGTCGCAAAAGCTACTTCCTTGGACCACCACACCTCTTTACTCCCAGGGTTACTGGCTGTGCAGCAAAGACATTAGGTAAAGAGCCCAGGGAGGTAGAGGAATCTAGGAAAACTACATTCATTGCTGCACCAGTGATATTGACCTAACAGTAACACAGCCCTGGAAATCCTGAGATTTCTGGATACCTGATCCCATTCAGCCTCAGTGCCTGGACTGTCTGTGAATGTGTTTTTACAATGGGTACTTGCCCTCTAGTTCGCCGCAATCTCCCCAATCCCAATTATTCACACCCAATATTTATCAATTTTGTTTCCCTACTGGATGCTTTATATCTTACCAACAGTGGCCTGTGTACCAGATTCAGACCTTCAGGGAATATGGCCACTCGGCAGGTCCTGAGGAGCAGCTTTCCCTCAACAGTGTTGGGGAACATGGGGCATATGCTGGAAACAAGACACTCAATCCATGCTGTTTCAAAACACGGCAGGCTGTCACAGCAGCGGCACCCTCCTCAAGGTGAAATATGGGCTCTCAAATAACTCTAAAATCCAGACAAATCAAGTCTATACAAGATCTGAATTCTTACTTAACAAGCTTTGTCAGCTATGGAAGTTAACATCAAAACTGGTATGTCCAGGGTAATTATTAATAGGTAAGGACATGCTACTGCCATTTGGTAATTTGCTTTTTGGTTGTTTTGTAGATCCTTTGTTTCTTCCTGTCTTCCTTTGAGATTTGATGGCTTTCTCTGCTGTTAGGCTTTGAATTCTTTCTTTTAATGTTTATGCAACTATTATAAGGTTTGCTTTGTGGTTACCATGAGGCTTACATAAATCATTTTGTACGTATAAGAGGCTATGTAAGTTGATAATAGCTTAATTTTAGTCACATAAAAACACTATATTTTCATTGCTCCCTCTAACATTTTATGATTTAGATATAAAAATTTACATCTTTGCATACTTTGTTTTTATCTATAATTTTGTTTTTAATTCTTATGACCACACATAATTTTTAAATTTGTGTATGTCTCCTCTACTTTCATCCTTTTAAGTTGGCAAAAGTACCATTCCCAATCATAAATACACAGCAGTTCTACAGTTTTATGTTTCTGAATGGCTGTTTAAAGATAATCCTAAATTATAACTTAGTGTGACTTAGATAGTAAAGAATTCAAGAGTGACGTTTACCTTGCTATTTTTAAAGCATCTGACCTTATAGATGATTGATAAAATGTGAGAAGTGTTAAATAATCTTTATTTGATATTACACAGAAACCACACTAAAATGCCTTTCAATAAGCAAAAGGAACCATTTTAGATACAGGGAATTCTAATTGCATTGGCATAGTTAAGACCAAAAATATAAAGTAGACATTGCCACTTTATCTTTAGCCCTTGCCTTTACGACACAAATGGACACAAAACAGTTAAATCTTGCTTCGCTCTGAGGCAGTGAAGGAATTTCCCCAGTATTTAAATATATTCACATAACCAGTTATATAAATCTAAATATAAAATCAATCTCCAATAAGTTTTAAGATAGCATTTGCCATCTTTGTAAAAAGTTGAACATTACTAATGAAGTCCAATTATGTCTTTAGAAGAAGTAAACAGTGACAGCGTTTACTGAATCAGAATCACTATTACAATTGAAAAAAAAAAAAAAAACAGATTCATTTAACCACAAGCCAGTCTTAGTTATATCAGGACTACCCAACAAAAAATATTCTGTCAGTCATTTATGATCTGAATTCTGGTGTATGAGATCTATTAAATTATGGTACATATAAAAAAGTCATGAGACATTTCTGTTTTCTAATAAATAAGTCAGTGACCAATTGTTACTCATTAGTAGCTTTTTCTGAGATAAGCGATCAAGTCTGCCTTTTCTGCCTTCTTAACGACAGAAAATATCATCATTTTGTTCCAGGATGTACTTCTTAAGATTCTCCAAATACTCCTTCAGTGTATCCTCTCCCCAGGTGATGCCTTTGTTCTTACTGGCATCTGTGTATGAGAATCCAATGACCTGACCTGTCTTCTGCCCAAAGAGACCGTGGAGATTTAGCCCAGTCTCTGCTTGCCTTCCTTTTCCATGGTATGCCACTGGACACACTTCTGAATAAAAATCTTTTTGCCTTTCCCAACATCACTCATATTTAATTCTGTCTTTTGTTCCTTGCACTGAAAATGTTCCCACTTGGAAGCCAGACATCCTGCTCTATGCTTTGTGTAATTTGTAGCTCTTAACAATTTATTGTAGCTAAAGTTGTTTTTAGTAATTTTGTCTTATAACCCTCACATCATAGATAAAATTGTTTTATATACCACATTTTAATATTAGAGAATTTTGGATATGACTCTTTTTTTTTTTTTTTTGAGTTATTTGGCTTCATGTGTTTTATGTTATTAATTAGCAGCCCTTTGTCTCAACTTAAATAAATCCCTTTAGCAGTTTCTCTAGGGCTGACCTAGTAGTGATGAAATCTCTTAGCTTTTGTTTGTCTGGAAAAGTATTTATTTATCTCTCATTTCTGAAAGATAGTTTTGCTAGGTAAAGTATTCTTGGTTGGCAGGTTTTAAACTTTTTCTTCATCATTTTAAATATATCCTTCCACTCTCTTCTAGCCTGCAGGGTTTCTGTTTAGAAATATGATGACAGTCATATTGAAACTCCTTTGTATGTTATATGTTTCTTTTCACTTACTGCTTTCAGAATTCCTTATTTTATTTGAATTTCGTTGGTTTGAATATTGTGCGTGTTGGTGAATTTCTCTTTGGATTAAATTTAATTAGAGATCTCTGAGCTTCATGTATCTGAATGTATGCATCTTTTTTCAGATTTGGGAAATTTTCTGCCATTAATTCCTTAATTATAGTTTCTATAACTTTTAAAAATTCTTCTTCTGGGCTTCCTTTCTGCAAAGGTTAGTTCTCTTGATGGTGTCCCATGATTCCTATGTGTCTGCTTTGTTATTTCAGTATTTTTTTGTTTTTCTCCTCTTTATAATTTCAAATGTTCAGTCTTCAAGCATACTGATATTCTTTTCCTCTTGATAAAGTTTGCTGTTGAAGGTTTATAATAAAATTTTCAGTTCAATTGTTGTAGTCTTTATTTCTAAAATTTCTATGTAAATTTTTTATTGTTTTTTGTCAAACTTTAAATTTTATTTATACATTATATTCCAAAGAAATAGAAATACATGTAGTATAAACATGTAGTTTATATATAATATGAATTATGTATATATAATATACATATATGTAATATATACGAAATATATAAATATTAATACATATTAATATAGTACATACTATACATTATATATGTATATATAAATATATATGTATATACTATATAATATATAGTATATTATATGTATATAATATATAATATATGTATAGTATATAATATATATTCTAATATGTATTAGTATATTTAGTATATTATATATATATATATAAGTACATATTTACCTGTACTCCTTTAGGATGAGTATTCTGAATGCTTTGTCAGTCATTTTATAGGTGTCTATTTGTTTAGGGCTTATTATTAGAGTTGTATCAGTTTCTTTTGATGGTGTCATATGTCCCTGGTGTTTCTTAATTCTTGGGTGCTTGTGTTGGAGTCAGCACATTTCAGATAATGGCCACATATTCCATCCTTTGCAAGTATTTTTTGGCATTGATAAACCTTTATTATTTGGTCTAGCCTGGGATTCTGAATAGGCCAACTGGTAGTAACCTTGGGTAGACAGACCTTAATGTTAGGTTCTTTGGTTGGGCTGGGACACTGATTGTGCTCTGCAGTTGAGTGGAGCTGCTGGTTGTGCTTTGTGTTACAGTGATACCGCTGGCTGGATTCTGTGGTCAGGTGGAGCCACTGGTTGGGCTTTGTGATCACTTCTAATTGGGCCTGGTTGCAGGCTGCATTCTCTTGGTGGGCAGTACTGCTGTTCATAATTTGTTTTTGGGCAAGACTATAGGCTGGACTTTGAAACTTATCCACCAAGGATAAGGTCTTTGGGGGATTCTTACTTGGCCACTTGGAATGGTTGGGGCCAGATGCTCCACTCTTCAGATATTTGTAGATATGCACATTCCTTCAGCCAAAGGAAGTCTTATACAGAGCATCAGAGCTTTGTGTGGTCACCACCTGAGCACTGGAGTGAGTGGGGCCACCAGATATTCTCCTCCACAGATATTCACAGATGTGCACTTGTCTTCCAGACTAGGGAAGTATTAATTAAAGCACCAAAGCTGGCTGTAGAAGCTGGCTGGACACTCTACCCTGGCAGACTTTTTGATACTGCTTCTTGCAGAGTGTTGCTATTGGCTGGTTTCTCTGGTCGGGTGCCTTCTCTGGCCATAATTCAGAGCCACCACCAAGATGGATCCAATCTCGACAGCTTCTATCAGCCTTCTTGCAGTTTCTATGTCTTGTAGTTTGTTGTTTGAAGTTTGCTGTTATGTATACAACAGTAGAGACTGAAGTAAATTATATTTATGCCTTGAAATAGGGATCCCTCTTCTGCTAAGCCTTTATTGTGGTAAGTGAGTCAATCTAGTTAATTTTTGTTTAGCTTTTGCTGTACTCTATCTTCACATTCTTCTTAGTTAACTTTGTGCTTAGAGTGTGATTTGGATTCCTAGAGGATTTTTCTTGCTGTCCATGTTCCAATCTAAGCTTTAGTCTGTCCCTACGATCTTGGACTTTCTTGCATTTGCTTCTCCCCTGGAGACAAACTGTTGACACTTGTTATTTTCTGCCTGCTGGCTTTGTAGTGAAGAGTGCAGGGCATTCCCTTTTGTCCTTTCCCATTCTCAGTCTTAGGCAGGCTATGTTTTGATTTTGATGGTGAGCCTTTTTCTATTATGTTTCCCTCTCCAGTGTAGAGTATAGTTAATAATCTGGGTACAAAACAACAGAACATTTTCCTGCTGCTCCCCCAGAGTTTGTTTCTTTGTTTGTTTTTTCCTGTTCCCTTACTCTAACTACAGTGGCTCTTTTATGTTTTGTTTATTTATTTATTTTTGAGACAGAGTCTCTCTCGGTCGTCAGGCTGGAGTACAGTGGTGCGATCTCGGCTCATTGCAACCTCCATATCCCCTGTTCAAGCAGTTCTCCTGCCTTAGCCTCCAGAGTAGCTGGGACTACAGGTGCACACCACCATGCCCGGCTAATTTTTATATTTTTAGTAGAGATGGGGTTTCAGCATGTTGGCCAGGATGTCTCAATCTCTTGACCTCATGATCTGCCTGCCTCGGTCTCCCAAAGTTCTGGGATTACATGTGTGAGTCACTGTGCCTGGCCCTACAGTAGCTCTTTACCTGTGTCCTGGGAGTGACAGGGTTTGCTGGCTTTTTTCCAGAGGATTGAGTCTTTTGTTCCATATGAGAGAAGATTACAGCTAAGGCTTCCAGCCCTTTCTGAAGCACTAAGAGAGTCTTTCTTTAGATTCCTGTTTACCTCAGTCTTTTTTGTGTACAAGCTATGAGGTCCATGGAGTAGAACATACATGTAGGTGCAAACTCTCCTTATGTCTGAGGCTTTGGAGGGTGGGGGTATACTCTCATTTGGCCTACACTTGACTGAATACTTTAGTTTGGCAGCCTTATTTTACACTTGTCCTGTGCCCCAGATAAGCCACTGTCTTGTTACACTGTCATGGGGACGGTTGACTTTCCTTAGATTTCAGGCTGGTTAATCATAACTCTGTGACCTAAGCTATCTGATAGATTTAGCAAAAGGTATAATTTGTTATTTCTTTTCTTATTTTCTAATAAGAATAACAATTCTTCCAGCTTTCTATGTTTTAAACAGAAGCTCAAAGTCTGACATCTTAAACAGAATCTGCATATAATTTGAATATCAAGCCAAAAGTATTTGTTATTGTATTGGGTAAAGGTTTGAAGACACATATGAGCCAAGAATGTGTAAATATTTTCTAATTGTTGCCAATGAGTTCATTATCAGATTAAGTATTTTTTATATTTTAGCATAGAAAAAGAATTGAGAAGATGCTTATATGAGAGCAAGGATAAGAAGTTTAAAATGTAGATGATAAAGATGGATAAAAAACAAAATAAGCTAAACTCTCCAGAATTGAAACACTTAAGTTACAATATCTTATTGCAGCGTATTTAGAGGATTTATAATGATTGAGACATAGTTAAGGCTTTGTTTTAAATGAGAAGGCAAGACAAAAGTGTAGAAGACATCAAAGAAGGTAGGCATAGGCGTGGAGAGTTTATGTAACTCTGAATAATCAACGTGAATCACACTAGCTAGAATAGAGAACTTTTGTTAGACAACATAAGTGATGCGCCTGGAGAAATATGATGAGAAAAAATTGTGGAAGACACCAACAGCTTTGAGAGCATGTGAAGTCTTTTTCGGTGTGTAATGTGAAGTCATTTAAAGCTCATGATCAGGGCAATGTCTACTGTTTACAAAAGTCATAGGAGCATGATGCTTGAAGTAAGAGTTAAGTGGAAAGTATAATAAAACATTATATGAAAGTTTTATCTGAGGTTTATTGCTAAATGGGTGCTGGGCAACATGCAAATATTTTTAAAGCAAGTTAACAAGACACAGCTAGAGTAACCGTTCATCTTTTAGCTTTTGGGGGAACATATAAAAGCCCATGCTATTATTTATAATCAAATACTTTCCATGTTTTAAAATTTATAATGGTTACTTTATTCTGATTATTCAATAAATGGACTAAATTATGGCATGTGGAAAATTATTATAAATTATATGAACAATGAAATATACTGTACAGTGTAAATCTTTTAACAGACGGATCCTAAAACAAACAAGAAATAACTAATAAGAGATAAAGAGATAAATTAATCAAATTGGAAGTTAAAATAATAACAATAGACTTTTGGATAACTAATAGTTATTGTGTGGTAATATGGCATTTTCAGTCATGCAGAAATGAAGACATATAATAATTATTTGCATATTTATAAAACCGTAATATTACATTACATAAAAAATTCTTAATTAAAAATAAAATAGAACAAGAAAAAGCTATAAAAATTGTAAATTATTTGTATTTTTCATTGTTATACATATGAAATGATGATTATCGTATCAGTGAAATGCAGTGAATAAAATGTTAGCTTCAAGAAGGCAAGGCTTTGCTGTCTTTTCCAATAAATTATTACCTATACCTAGAACAGTTATTAACATATACTAGAGGCTTAGTGTATGCTTTTTTAATGTCGGAGGGATGTTGAGGAAACCACAAAAGACTGATAGATTTAAGTACAATAAAACTGAAGGCTATCAAGCAAATTGTTTGTGATGAATAATGCACAACAAATTATACATAAAAATATTAAAGGCCAAATAAAAAAATGGGAAACAATTTTATGAGTTGATATCATAATTAAGAAACACATTAAATCCCTGAGAAGTAATTGCCATCACATTAAAATAAAATATAATAGACTATAAACAAACTGTTTAATAAAGAGAAAAACAGACAAAAACAATTAAAAAGAAGTATGTGTATGATGCTGGTATTCAGTGGTACAACTGTGAAAAACAAATTTTTACTTCTTAAATATTCAAAGATTTAAAAATTATTCTTCATTTCTAATAAAGCTATGTGGGAAAATTAATTTTAAAATTTGCAGTCACAAGTATAAAATATAGGGACAACAGGACAATGTGTGTTAATCATGTTATAATTTTTATCATTATATACTATAACTTAATTTTTAATAATTTAAAACAAACAGTTTTTATATAAATATTTAACCATAGGAAAATGTTTATTTTGGTAGTAGTTAAAATTGTGACGTATCACAGACAGTCTAAGAATCATTAAAATAAAGACTTGGCTAAACAAATTATGATACATCTGTGAAGAAAAACTCTAGCAAATATATGTTGGTGTAAATAATAATTCGATTACATGCATCCACTCACACAAACCTCTTAGATATTCATAAATAAAATCATATCTTATTTTGCCTACATGACCCATGTGTTTCAAATAGTCTCATTAATATATTCCTTGTTTGATTTCCACAGATACAGAATCTACTGCTTAGTCTAAGTTTTTCTTATGTTATCTTGACAGAATAATCTAAAAATGAATAATATTATAAAGGAACATTGGCTAACCACAATCACAATCGCAATAAAATACTTTAAGTACCTCTTTCAATATTCAATAGACAAAGCAAGGAAAAATAATGCTATAGAATATTTAATTGAGGCTATTAATAATGTGCAATTAACATTCATAGAATAGTGCTCGTTAACTTTGAGCTAATAGACAAATAAAACCTGACAACAAAAGATTTGTGCATTATTTTTTTTGCTTTCTATGTAATTAAGTTCTGCTCTTTTCTGTATTATTCCTTTTGTCACTTTCTTGAGTTTATTCTGATGTATATTCTCAATTCCTAATTTGTATATTTCCTTAATTTCAATAATTTTTTTCTTGTTAAAAAATGGAATTTGCTTACTAGTGGTGGATAATGAACTGATTTACCTGCCTTGGAAAATAATTTGCCATATTGAATACTGTTTTAGCTGCACATATTTAAGACTCAGCGCTTCTACTTAATCCTAGGAATATACTCCAGGGAATCTCATACATGTATACAAGTATATGTACTCAAGGATGTGTATTGTAATTTTGTTTATAATAGGGAAAAGTGAGGGAAAAAACCCAAAGATACATCAAAAATGGCAAAATATATTGTATAATTATCACATATTACAAAACTACATAGCAGTACAAATTAATAACTCAGATTGTCATATGTAGTTTATAAACATGGATAAAGAGTAAGCAAAATGTTAGGTGAAAAAAGGAAATTGCTGAAAGATGTACAGTATGGTAGGTTATTTGATTTATATGCATATATACAATTATATATAATATATACATATCAAACATATGTCTTATATTTAATACATTATCTTCATGTGTGTGTTGGTGTGTGTATGGTAATACCTGTACAGTAAAACTATTAAAAGTTGCTTTGGGTTAATATATGCAAAATTTAGGATGGTTGTCATTTCTGAGTAAGAAATGAAGGAAAAGGTTGGGAACACTAGCATAGGGGATTTAATAAAAATCTGTAATGGTGTTTTATTTTTATTTTAAATAATCAAAATTTAAGATGCAAAAATGTGAATAACCCAATTGAACGGTAGAAACATGAATGTTTCATATATCATTCTATTTATTTAGACTTAAAATAGTTCATATTTTTTTAAAATAAGTAAACAAGGGATCATTGAAAATCCTCTTATCCTCTCATATTCCCATTTTTTTGCACCAACTTACTATGTACCCTTGGTGTCACCTCCATTCTTCTCATTATTGTGTCTTCTCTCCCAAGTTAGACTGAAAACCCTCTGAGCTCAGGAACCTTGTTAAAGAAGTTCTTTATCCTAAATGAAGTAATACAAAGTTTTTGGGGAAACATAAAAATATTGCATTCTTAGTAGTCATTTTTTGTATTGTCCAACTTCTAAACCATTCCTCCTTAGATAGCAGACAAAAATAAATAATTTTACAAAGATATCACAATAATAAAGAACAGAGAGAGATGAAAATAATATTTTTGCCATATTGAAAATAAAATATTATTTTCATCTATCTCTGTTCTTTCATTATTTTCATCTATCTCTGTTCAATTATATGCAAAATATGTTTGGCTCTGTATATTTTTGAGCCAAACATATTTTGCATATAATTGGTACATAGTGTTTTTAGAATTGATTTTGTTTGTTTTTAAATAGAGAAAGAGGCTGTGCTATATCACCTAGGCTGGTCTCAAACTCCTGGGTTCCAGCAATCCTCCTGCCCCAGACTCCTGGGATGCTGGGACTACAGGTACAATCTTCACTTGTGAATGTATAGGATAGATGCCAAGCACCTGTACAAAAGTGTAACATTTAGTCTCTCTTGCAGATATTTCTGTATATTTTAGTACAGTATGGACATAATAAACATCTATAAATATAAAATGCATTTAGAAACCAAAAACTAGACCACTCTCCTTGGGACCCTGGGAGACCTCTTAATTAGATCTCATAGTAAGAATAAGGAAAAATACAAATGGAAGCCTTCATGAGAAGGCCATTAACAGCTTCCTAACAAAAAGAAATATTTTGGAAAATGTAAACCATATGGAACAGAAACGTTGTATCAAAGGCTATGAAACAGTTTCTCTTTCTTTGTTTGCGTTGTTTAATATTGCTTCCTCTTGGAGTCAGGGAACCTCAGATAAACTTTGTTTCCATATTAAAGAGAAAATTTCTACTGATTTAAACTAGTCACTATTCCTCTGGGTATTGGTTTTTACTTCTCTTTGCCTATAACTTTATGGTTTGCACCTCAAAGAATTTTCTGACAATACTTTTTGTTATGTTCCTTTTAGAATTATTAAACAAAACTCTTTTTCCCTTTCTCTCTCTTCAATCACTTTTCTGTGAGTTCTGAGCTTCACACTCTCCTGCTTGGGACTTCCCAGAGCTTTAATGATTGTAAATCAAAGGATATTAGCTGTCCAGGAATAAAACTGTAAATGAGGTTTGAATCATAAGGGAATTGTGATTTTTTTCTTTACTAGCAATAGAAGTTTTTTTTTTTCAATATTATGCCTTGAAATTTGTCTAGTTGAGATATGCAAGATAACTTTTAAAATGTGTCTCACCAATGGGAAAGTACCTTGACTGTAATGCTTGTCTGAGGTGTGCGCCTTATTTCTAAACCTCAAAAATGGAATTTTAAAAATATTCTGAAGCCTATGTTTTCCTTTCAATAATTTAAGAACATATCTCTTTTAGAGGATCATTTATGCTGCACAGAATATGAATGTAAATTCTAATACACCAGCTTTAACTTACTTGAAAAATATATTTGGGGCAATTATTATCATACCTGAGAAATATCAAAAGTTTTTAAAACAATTTTATTGTTTGAGAAAAAAGTTTTGTCATCTGTGATAGTTGTGCAATTCAACACAGTATATAATGATTTTTAATTAGCAGAATTTTATATTCGAGGGTTATATCTGAGTGAAAATGCAAAATGATACTTAAACAACAAGACTTTCAGAAATAAACCAAATAATTTGTAGGTACACATTAGGATATTTCCATTGTAAGTGAAAACTCTAATGCAAATTGTCTTTAATGGGTTTTAAAAAATATATATATAAAATATAAATCCAAAGGTAAACTCCAAGGGCGATATGAACGTATTTTGAAAATCCCCCAAATCTGGGTTCTTTCATATCCACTCAGTCAACATTAACTTCACCCTGCCCCATTTTCCCATGCTTGCAAGAGAAGTTCTGTTTACATTTGCCATAAGGACAGTAGAGAAACCTCTCCTAAAAAAGTGTAAAATAGTAGTTCTCTTCACACTAATTGGGCGAGCTTAGGTCACATGCACAAACTTGAGTCAGAAATTATCACCAGAGACAGAGGTAAATACATTAGTGTAAAGTTAATGAAGCTTTAGGCCAGAACCTGCATGAACTTTTACTAAGACCTGGAGAGGATTCCTTAACAATGTACTCACATGTTCACATTTTATTTATTTCTTTTTGATGAAAATTGCAAAATGAGTCATTTTAAACTTCAATTAGTTAAGATCTTTGTGTGTTTGAACTCTCACTTAGCTTCTCTCACACTATTCTTCATTGCAGATGATGTTCAAGCAGCTTTGAATATTTTGGGAGCTCTTTCCAAGAAGAATTTTGTTTGGAGTTCTTTTAGTTTGGGGTTCATGGGGCGTATTTATGTGGTTTGCAGTCAACTTCCTCTTTAGTTGATACAGTGAAGTTTTGCTAGACTTCTTCTGACTTACTGCCCATTTTGCATAGATTGAATTATGATATTAACATATTTTAACATGTTTGGCACTGGAAAGTTGTCATTAATGATGGAAAAAAAGATTCAAAATATAAACATAAGAAACTAGTGTGTGGAATACTCTTCCACTATCAGGTGAGTAAAATTGTGAACTGAGGATTCAGTTCTCATCTATAACTTACTAAAATGGAAGATTTTTCTTATTTAGAATACATATCATACCATAGAATATGTAAGTATTATTGAACTGTACATTTTCCCCTTTTTACTGCAAATTACATGAAACAGAATTTATTAGAATTCTTCTATTTGTAGGGCACAGGCCTGTAGCAGAAGTAAAAACAAGTTATTAGCAATAATAAAAACTAAATTTGAATTTAACTTTACTAGATAAAAGCCTGAAGTATTTTTTTTATTCTGCTACAGGTATTGAATCTATGAAACTATAAGAAGTGGTGATCAAGGGCTATGCATTTTGAAAAGGAGGGAAATTGGGCCGGGCACGGTGGCTCATGCCTGTAATCCCAGCACTTTAGGGGGCTGAGGCAGGAGTATCACTTGAGCCCAGGAGTTTGAGACAAACCTGGGACACAGAGAGACCTTGTCTCTAGAAAATTTTTTCAAAATTAGCCAGGCGTAACAGTGTATACCTATAGTCCCAGCTACTCAAGAGGCTGAGGTGGGAGGATTGCTTGCACCCAAGGTATTGAGGCTGCAGAGAGATATGATTGTACCACTGAACTCCAGCCTGAGAAACAGTGACCCTGTCTAAAAACCAACAATTAAAAAAAAAGAAAGAAAGTAGGGAAAATGTACTGTAGAAATGAACTTCTTGTAGTTCATTAAAGTTATATTATTTTTGTAAATTCTGTTATATTTATAGTACCTTTAGTCAGCTTTAAAATTTTTAATTTGTTATTATTAATTTTATTTTCAATAAATATTTAGTTGTACCTATTCACAGTTTTTATTATTTTTTAAAAGAGATCCCCCACATTTTACAGGCTTTTGAGGCCCAAAGAACGTTGCTCCACCTGAACAAGGGAATGAAATGCATAGGTAGACTACATAGGCCAATCGGGATTCTTCTTTGGAAACAAAAATAGGATATATTATTGAACATGACTTGGGTTCTTCTGGAATGGGAGGAAATAGAGGCTGGGCGACCTAATAGGGGTTTTCAAGTCAGGATAAAAGAAATAAAATAGATTCAAATGAGTTAATTTACAGTTTTAAAAATACTAGTAAAGTGAAAAGAAGAGAAGAATCTTCCATGTGTGTGCAAGAGCAAAGAAGATCCTACATATTTTATGGCCACATTTCCCTTCTTTTTTCCTCCAGACAGAAATATCCATTAATGAGAAATGTGTAATATGTAAGTCTGAGTTTATAAAAAAACTAAATAAAGGGAAGCGTTAAGTCAGTAATGTAAACATTCTGATTTAAAAAAAAATGCATGTCAAGATAGTTGATAGAGATATCTGTTTTCTACATAAATCTTGTCTCAACAGAAAACATATGGATTACTGCAAATAGAATAATTCTTGATGTGTTTAATGACAGACAAAAGGGAGACTATAAAGGATACTAAAATAACCTGGAGTCAGCAGCTGCTGATGTGGTACCACCCTTAGACTTAAAGGAACAAGAGATAGCATGGTTATTGGAAGCCAGAGGAATAGAATGGGATTTGGGTGATGCTTATTGAAAGGATTAGCTAGTTTGACCTCATTTTGAAAGGGAAGGAAGAAGCCAGGTAATATTCTGCCCTTACTGTCCGCTCTTCCTCTTTCTTTCTTCCTCCAAACTGCTAGGTTTCTCCACTGATTGGACTCAACTGGAAGTCAGACGAGTGAGAAACCGTGACTGTGTGATTCATACAGATGAACCTCCTGAGTTAGAAAGAAGGACAGATAATAGATATGGAGGAGAAAAATAGCACTAGATACTAATGAATGAATGATACCCAAACAATTTTAATTTAACTGTGTGAGTGAAACAGATTATTTGTGATAAATAAAGGGTTAAATTTGTTGTGTACTTCAATTGATTGGCTATCTAATGACATGGAAAATGGATAGTCACATATATTCAGCTATGCATAAGACAGTTATTTTTCTGAGTTGGGTCACCTGCTTCCAAGAAATATGTATCATCATTCACATTTCTCTCATGTTCATTATTTCTAATATTATTCCTTCTTTCCATAGACACTTTCAATATTACACATAATTATATTTGAAGAATCTACACAGTTCATTTCACAATTGCATTCATATAAAAAAAAGATACAAGAAAATTCGTTTTGAAGAGAAAAATAATAGTTCTGTTACTTCTTTAGCTCAGTTCCTTAAAGAGATAATAAAAGGAGTACACTATAATTTAAATTTACAGAGTGATTATAAAGAATTTTTAATACAATTATTACATTCACTTGTGCTGTTAAAATATAACACATTTTTAGAAAAATGTTTAATCTATTTATTTGATTCTTCCCAAATGAAAAGCTCAATCTAGATCCTAAAGTGAAATTTCACATTTCCCCCAATAAGACAAACGTACAATGACCTTCAGTTCATTTTATCCAAAATAATTAAGGAGTTATAGATTATAAGATAAATGAGATAAATGAGATTCAGTCTAAAGAGTTTCATGTATATGTTACTTGTGTGAGGGTGCATGTGCATATGTATGTGTGCACATATGTGGTAGATATATGTGTGCGTGCATATGTATGTGTGCACATATGTGGTAGATATATATCACACATACCACACATGCCACGAATGGGATATCTATACATACATATGTGTATGTATGTGTATACATATATGTGTATGTATGTGTATGTATACATATATATACACATACATACATACACATCAAAAGTGGTGTAATCACACATTTAAAAAATACAGTGGACTACTTTCTGTGTTCCTTTGTGAGCACTCATTGGAAGAAAGCTTTTTCAGAAGAAAAAAAAATCCTCTGCCAATTTGTTTATTAATTATCACTGGATTGCTTTTACAAACAGTTGTTTTCGTCCACCATTATTTCAGAAAGATTAAATTGTTTTAAGGATATTTTTGTCTTCAGACTTGAAAAAGCTGTAGCAAAGAAAATCAGCCCATTTGATCCCACATAAATAACTTCCCTTAGTTTGTGCCACACCTGAGTCTGGGATCGTGTGGCATCTTGTTTTGGGGATTTCCAGCAGTTTTACCATTATTTAAATGAATGAGGCACTGCTTGTTCATTTCTACTTTCATTCTTACTCCCTTTCTCTTCTCTCTCTACTTTTATTTTAAACAAATATTTATTGAGCCCTGACCCGGGAATGGCTCTGGTGATGACTGTAACATTAAATAGAAGATCTCTGACTTCAAAGCATTTTTATGAAGTGAGGATATGGACAGATAGAGAAGCAGGATGATAAAACATGACAAATACTGTGGTACCGGAAGTTCAGGGTGCTGGGTGCACACATGCTGGGCTCCTAACCTAGATTTGGCTTCCTGGAAGAAGTGATATCCAAGTTGACATTTGAGTGATCAATAATAAGTAAGAATAAGTAGGAGTCATCCAAAAAGAAACAGTCGACAGGTCAGAGAGGGAATTCCAGGCAGGGAGATCCACAGAAACACTAGTAGAGGGGCAGGAAAAGAGAGAGAACTTGAACTAGTTGAATGACATTTTTAATCTCCTCATTTCATTTTGCAGTGTCAAAGATAGCTCGTATGATGCTTCTGTTTCCTGGAAACAAGTTGTGCCACATCTCTTGAAGTTTGTTTCAGGATCTTTAAAGTATATTTTTTTCTATCTAAAGAGTATCCCTTCACAAACTTTCAGTCTGTAGTAAGCCAATTCTATATGTTTGGGGTGACTGATCATGGTTTGCCATTTTATAATTTTTAACACTGTTCAAAAATCCAGGGCAAAAGCATTGATTACTAAGTTAGTTCTCATCTGAATATTGATAACACCATCACTCTATATCTTTGCTTTAAGTAGTGATGGGATGACATCTTCAAGTTTCAGCATCTCTTTTAGGTTTGGTGTCTTTAGCACATTGTTTTCCTCCTAAGTAGATTCATATGAGCACTAACCCACATGGGATATCATAAAGCAGTTGAATTTAAGAGAAAACTGTTTCCCCCCAAAAATACATGTTCAGATGGTATGTACTGTCCTTCAGCTATGTGGTTATTATGTAGACAATCTGTCGAATTTTAGATAGCAGAAAATATGTATATAACACACAGAGACCTATTTTTACAGTGATAACTGGGGTGTTGTCTTTGACATATTCCACTGCACATGTTAACAATGTTTTCTAAAAGTGATTTTCCCACATCAATTAGGTATTTTTACCATTCTTTAAAATTCGAACGTCTATTACTAACAATTATTTAACACTTTCATTATGTCAGGTATTGCATCATCTAATATTGTCAAAACCTTATGAAGTTATAATTATTATTTTATATTTGAGGAAACTCAGACCCAGGAGGTTAAGTACTTTGTCTGAAATCACAAACCTAGGCTGTAAATGCAAGCGGTTTGTCTCCAGAATCTGTACTTTTAACCATGGACTCCCTGTATTACTTCTCAGAGAGGAAATAGGCCAAGTAAGTGATTCTGATGACAATCAAAATTGCTACGTGATACACATGAAAAAATTTTAGATGATGATGACTGAGACTTGCTTATATGAAATTAAACTTGATGAACAATTATAACACTAATTTGTCTTTCCTGTGTGTATCAATGTCATTTAATTGGAAACTTTCTTGTATTTTTGTATTTTTTGTTACACTCAGCATTTATTCCTCTTTAAAGATGTTAAGTTTTTTATTTTTCTCTATTAATACAACTGTGGGCATAGGTGACTCCACCTTTAAAGTACTCAGGAAGCTTGAGTGGCATCTAAATATAACCATCTGGTAAATGATTTTCTGGAATCCATTTATAGAATCAATTTAGAGCTGTGCACACTGTAATTTTGAAGTGTTTTCATTCCAGGAAAATGATAATTTTATTTTGGATAGTTATGCATGAAATACTCCGTGATTGTATGGTTCCATTAGTAAATGTGCTGCTTCCATCTTGCCAACATTAATCACAAATAAGGATGCCTCTCATCTTGGCTTTCTTATTATTCAATATTTATTATGATTATTGCTATTGATTTTATTAATGCAGAAGCATTCTGCTTTTATATAATTTCTGAAATGCATTCTGAAAAATTGTTTAAAATATAAATAAGTAAAATTTACAAACGCTTTTAAGTATTCCATTTTTTAGAGCAATAGACATTTACTGAGAGGACTTTATTTGTGGATAATGCATTTGATGCATTGTATATAATTAGAGCAAGGAAAATTAGTTCAAGCAAAAGTAGAAGCTTGACTTTATTATTCTCACATCTCATTTTTCATGGCTTTCAGAATGCCCCATCTGAAGCCAATCATTCATCTCATGCTAATTTGGGATTCCAGCACTGTATCTATAAGGTTTAATCTCCTCTCTTGCTTGAGCAAGTTTCTCCTCTCTGCTCCAGTTAAAGCTTAGTTCTTCTCTGTACTAATCTCCTCTCTTGCTTGAGCAAGTTTCTTCTCTCTGCTCCAATTAAAGCTTAGTTCTTCTCTGTACTAATCTCCTCTCTTGTTTGAGCAAGTTTCTTCTCTCTGCTCCAATTAAAGCTTAGTTCTTCTCTGTCCTTTTATCAATTACTTTTCATATTAGAAAGTTTTCAAATAATACAAATTGCTAATGGTTTAATGGATTATGTGTCCTTACACATTGTATGAAAACTCTTCATTTTAATACAGGGTTGTTGGAAAGGGCAATTCTTTAATCTTAAAAGATGAACATTTAAATGTGCTATACTGGCTCACATAAGAAGTATAGGCATATAAGTTTTGACTCTAGGTGTTTTTATAGAATTCTTTTTATATAGATATTTGTTTATGGTTATATGATTATCCCTGAAGGAGGATATCATATAATCAAGAGCTTTGAGAAACATGTCAAACAGGGTTGGAACAAGGTTGAGGTCAGTGAGAAACTTGGCTGTGGCACTATATATATACATACACATATATGCATATATATACACACACATATACATATATATACATATATGCATATATACACACATACGTATGTATGTATATACATATGCATACACACACATATATGTATATACGTATATGTATATGTGTATATACATATATGTGTATATATGCATATTTTGCCTAACATGAGTGCATTTTATTTTAGTTTTTTTTTTAATTTTAAATTTTTGTGGGTACATAGTAGGCATATATATTTATGGGTTACATGAGACATTTCGATACAGGCATACAATGCATAATAATCACATCAGGGTAAATGGGATATTCATCATCTCAAGCATTTATCCTTTGTTTTACAAACAATCTGATATGGCTTGGCTGTGTCCGCACTCAAATCTCATTTTGAATTGTAGTTCCCATAATCCCCAAGTGTCATGGGAGGGACAAGGTGGAGATAATTGAATCATGGGGGTGGTTTACCCAATCCTGTTCTTGTGATAGTGAGTTAGTTCTCAAAAGATAGTGAGTTAGTTCTCAAAAGATCTGATGGTTTTATAAGGGGCTTCCTCCTTTGCTGGGTACTCATTCTCCTTTCTGCCACCTTATGAAGAAGGATTTGTTTGCTTCCCTTTCTGCCATGATTGTAAGTTTCCTGAGGCCTCACTAGACAGGCTGAACTGAGACAATTAAACCTCTTTCCTTTATAAATTACCCAGTCTCAGGTATGTCTTTATTTGCAGCATAAGAATAGATGAATACACAATCCAATTATATTCTTTCAGTTATTTTAAAAGGTAGAATAAATTCTTTTTGACTGTTGTCACTCTGTTTTGCTATCAAATACTAGATCTTATTCATTATGTCTAACTGTATCTTTGTACCCATTAAAGTATCCCCACTTCTCAACCCCACTATCCTTTTCAGCCTCTGGTAACCATCATTCTATTCTCTCTTCCTGTGAGTTCACTTGTTTTAATTTTTAGTTCCCACAAATAAGTGAGAACATGTGATGTTTGTCTTTCTGTGCCTGGCTTATTTCACTTAACCTAGTGACCTCCAGTTCAATACACATTGTTCAAATGACATAATCTCATCCCTTTTTTGTAGCTGAATAGTACCCCATTGTGCCTATGTAGCACATTTCCTTTATCCATTCCTCTATTAGTAGACACGTAGGTTGCTATCAAATCTTAGCTATTGTGAACAGTGCTGCAATAACATGAGAATGCAGATATCTCTTTGATACACTGATTTCCTTTCTTTTGGGAAAAGAAGGAAATAAAAATAGAGTTACCATGTGATGCAGCAATCCCATAGTAGGTTTATTTTTAGTTTTTATTAGGAACCTCCAAACTGTTCTCCATAGTGGTTGTACTACTTTACATTCTTACCAGCAGTGTATGAGGGTTTGCTTTTTCCTACATCCTCATCAGCATTTGTTATTGCCTGTGTTTTGGATAAAAAGCCCTTTTAACTGGGGTGAGATGTTACCTCATTGTAGCAATATTTATTTATTTATTTATTTTGAGACAGACTCTCCCTCTCTTGCCCAGGCTGGAGTGCAGCCCTGTGGTCCTGGCTCACTGCAGTCTTAATCTTCCCTGGGTCAAGTGATTCTCCTGCTTCAGGTTCCCGAGTAGCTAGGACTACAGGTATGTATAGGCTAATTTTTGTATTTTTTGTAGAGACGGGGTTTTCATCATGTTGCCTAGGCTGTCTTGAACTCCTGAATTCAGGTGATCTACCCATCTCAGCTTCCCAAAATGCTGGGATTACAGACGAGAGCCACAGCACCCAGCCTTCAACATAGTTTTAATCTGCATTTCTCTGATGATCAATGATGTTGAGTACCTTTTCTTTTTTTTTTTTTTTTTGAGACGGAGTCTTGCTCTGTCACCCAGGGTGGAGTGCAGTGACGCGATCTCCGCCCACTACAAGTTCCGCCTCTCAAGTTCACACCATTCTCCTGCCTCAGCCTCCCGAGTAACTGGGACTGCAGGCACCGCCACCACGCCTGGCTAATTTTTTGTATTTTTAGTAGAGACGGGGTTTCACTGTGTTAGCTAGGATGGTCTCGATCTCCTGATCTTGTGATCGGCCGCCTCGGCCTCCCAAAGTGCTGGGATTCCAGGCCTGAGCCACCGCATCCAGCCTGTTGAGTACATTTTCATAAACTTATTTTGCACTTGTATGTCTTATTTTGGGAAATGTCTATATAGATATTTTGCCCGTTTTTAAATCAGATTACTAGATTTTTTTCCTACAGAGTTGTTTGAGCTTTTAATATTTTCTGTTTATTAATCCCTTGTAAGTCAGATAGTTTGCAAATATTTTCTCTCGTTCCATGGACTGTTGTTTCACTCTGTTGATTTTTTTTCACTTGGCTGTGCAGAAACTTTTAAACCTGATGTGATCCCATTTGTCCATTTCTTCTTTAGTTGCATGTGCTTGTTGGGTATTCCTCAAGAAATCTTTGCCAGTTCAATGTCCTGGAGTTTCTCCAAAGTTTTCCTTTAGCAGTTTCACAGTTTGAGGTCTTATATTTAAGACTTTAATCTATTTTGTTTGATTTTTGTATGTGGTGAGAGATAGGAATCTGGTTTCATTTTTCTGCATATGCATATTTAGTTTTTGCAGCACCATTTATTGAAGAGACTATCCTTTCCCTCAGTGTATGCTCTTGGCATCTTTGTCAAAAATGAGTTCACCGTAGGAGTATGGATTTGTTTCTGAGTTCTCTATTCTGTTCCATTGGTCTATGTGTCTGTTTTTATGACAGTACTATGCTGTTTTGGTTACTATAGCTCTGTAGTAAAATTTGTAGTCAGGTGATGTGATTCATTAGTTTTTTTCTTTAGTTCAGGATAGCTTTGGCTATTTTGGATCTTTTGTGGCTCCATATACATTTTAGGATTATGTGTTATATTTCTATGAAGAATGCCATTGGTGTTTTGATAGGTTACATTGAATCTGTAGATTGCTTTGGGTAGTATGGACATTTTAACAATATTGATGCATCCAACCCATAAAAATGAAACATCTTTCCAATTTTTTGTGTCCTCTTCAATTTCTTTCATCAATGTTTTATAATTTTCATTGTACAGATTTTTCACTTCTTTTATTAATTCCTAGGTATTTTATGTTATTTGTAGCTATCGTAAATGAAATTACTTTTTAAATTGCTTTTTCAGATTGTTCACTGTTGGCACACAGCAATGCTACTGACTTTTGTACATTTACTTTGTAACCTGCAACTTTACTGAATTTGTTTGTCATTCTAATCGTTTTTTTCTGGAGTCATTAGGTTTTTCCAAATATAAGATCATGTAATCTATAAACAATGATAATTTGACTTCTTCCTTTTCACCTTTGGATGCCCTTCATTTCTTTCTCTTGTCTGATTGTTTTTAGCTAGGATTCCCAAATTTTAAGGGTATAGCAAAATACACAGTGATCGATATAAAATATATTTTAATGTAATTTTAAAGAAATCAGTATTAATGTAAGAACTTCCATGATGAACCACATATCAAACATTTAAATAAATATAAGAGCATTATTACTAAATTTTTATTTTGCTTCAGTCTCCACATGGCACTGATGTCAAGTACTCACTAGAGAGACTTACTATCCCTAACATTAGTAAAGTACTAATTATTAATTAGAAACCAAAAACAGAATACTCAAAATGAGTTAATTTTTTTCCCATGAACTATTGTACAATTAAAAATAGGGTAAGTTTAGAGATGTAATCTACAGCATAAATGACTATATTTAATATTAAATTGTATGGTAGAAGTTTGCTATGAGAGTAGATGCTTGATGCTTTCACCAAAATAATAAATGGTAAGTATGTAAGGACACAGATATGTTAGTGTGACTGTAGTAATGATTTTATTGTGTACATGTGTGTATATCAAAGCATCATGGTATATACCACATACACTGTTTTGTTACAAATAAATAAACTAATTAAAAACAAGCACATAAAATGAAAACACAGCAGTGCTTTTCTGGTCGAAATGGCAGATGAAGTAGAATTGTTTACCTCCTAGGGCTATGTTACTGCATTGCTGGAGCAGACCAATATGACAGGGCATCGTTGGAGGTTTATCAGAAGACAGTACTTATCTGGAAGGAGAAGAATGATGGAAATGTGCAATGAATATTAAAATAAGGTGGGAGAAGCAGATGTGAGGGTGCTCTAGGGGATCCTGGCAACCAGAAATTGGATTCAGAGTAAGCCTCCTGAGGAAAAGGGCAAAATCTAGATCAAGGAATCTCTATCCCCATATAGATGTGGAGTAAAAGGTATTCCAAGATCTAAAAGCCCAGGGAACTTTAAAAAACTCTGGCATTTTGAGGGGCTTAAAGCTTGATGGACTCATTTGCTCATCAGTGAGAAGCTGGACTTCAATTCTCCTTATGAAGACAAATCTTCCAATAGTTAAGGGTCTGGATTCTGAAGCCAGAGTGCCTGGAGTTTAATGGGGCTTATGAAAGGAATAATACATTTCCAATTCTAATAAACATTCTCAATGATAAGTGTGCAGTGTAATCAATTCCTGTTATTTTTATACATATCCGTTCAGAAATTAATTATTATCAAATGAGAAATAACCCTAATAGCATACCCATAGAGGAAGTACACTACTACCTTTCTAAAACAGCTCGAACAAACTTTCTCTGTAAAGAGTCAAATGGTAAATATTTTTGTCTTTGTGGACCATAAAGTCTCTCTTGCAGTTATTCAACTCTGTCTATACTATATCATAGGCAATACAAAAATGAATAGAGGTGCTTTTATACAAATGTCTTTATTACAAAAACAGAGAATGGGCTAGATTTAGCTCTTGGACTATAATTTGATCCTGCTGCTGTATAATAAATGAGTTAAAATTTTTAAGTATAAGAACAATAATAAGATAATCACTAGACACAGGAGGCATAGAAGACATTGTGAAGAACCCTCTCAGATACTTCTCCTCCAATGAAGGGTTTGTGGCCCCAGCAGCAGGGAGGGTCATTTGAAGATAAATTTCAACTGTCAACCTCTTCTGCCGCTGCCGTAGCGGCATAGAGTGTCCTGCTAAGTTTGTCATCAAATGGTTTGTCTGCATCCAATGAAATCATAGTTTTTCCTGCATTATTCTCATAACATGTTGAATTACACTGATTTTAAAAGTTAATTGGCCTCGAATAACTAAAGTATATCCTGTTTTGTTGTCGTGTATTATTTTTGGTATATTCTGCTGACCTAGTTGCTGATTTTTTAAATGTAGGGCTTTCATATCTATGTCCAGGAGAAGAATATATTAATTCTGTTTCACCTGATTTCCTGTTAGGATGTTGTACTGTTTAGAATTTGATCTTGGATGTCTGTTCTGCTCGATGTCTATTCTGCTTTGATGTTTATTCTGTTATGAATATTTTTAAAAATATTTGATCGATTCTTATCTCTGTACATGTGGTGATTTTTGTTTGAATCTCATTGTTTGTGGAAACTTTTAGAAAAAAAATTGAAGCATTGGATGATATAATCTACTTCCATAAATTTCAAGGAAGCAGTTAGAGTACTGCCAGATTGCTGTAATCTAACTATGAACTTGACTTTTTTAACATGGGGTTTGGTTCTTCTGAGAACAGATCTGTTTTACTTTTACTCCTAATTTAGAGCCCTCTTTATGGTTGGGCTTTAATTTTTAATTTCTGCTCTATTGTTCCCATAAAATTGCTAAAAGTTCAGTACTTCTTTAGCTTAATTTCATACCCTCTCAGTTACAGCTTTAGAAATATGAATTCCTTGCAGAGAAAAACTAGTGCCAAATATCGTGCTCTCTTCTATGGACTTAATTTCTCTTGGAGATTTTGGCCCCTCAAGTCTTCACAATATTGGTAGCTTAACAATAACATAGATTTTTTTTCTGTTTTTTTGTTTTGTTTTATTTTTGTTTTTGTTTTCATTTTTGTTTTGAGACATGGTCCTGCTCTGTCACCCAGGCTGGAGTGCAATGGTGCCATCTCAGTTCACTGCAAAGTCCGTCTCCTAGGCTCAAGTGATCCTCCTGCATCAGCCTCACAAGTAACTGGGATTACAGGTGCACACCACTTTGCCTGGCTAATTTTTGTGGTTTTGTAGAAACAGGGTCTTGTCATGTTTCCCAGGCTGGTCTCGAACTCCTGGGCTCAAGCAAACCACTGGCCTTGGCCTTCTAAAGTGCTGGTATTATTTTCTGTGATCAGTGCAAGGTAGGGATCCAGATTTATTTTCTTCTACAATAAAAACTAGTAATCTCAGTACCACACCATGCTAGTTCACCATTTCTATACTGTTCTTCAATTCTATCTCTATTCTGTATGAAACTAGCATGTAAATAATTCTGGGTTCGCAAATTACTCTTTATTCTCTTAGTCTATTTTTCTATCTTTGGGCCAATACAACATTCTCTTAATTTTATAGTTAAAATGGAATATTTGGGGCATGCTTGTATCATTATGAGAAACATTAAATAGAAAGGAATATTTGATGATTTGGAAGAACAGGAGAGTATTCCAAGAATAATGCCTTTAAATAGGAGACAAGACATGGAATCCAGTGCCAATTTTAACAGAATGAAAGGCTGAGTATGTGGGTACAGATACAGATTGCCTGATTTTCTGATGGGTATATGGAAGGTTCTATTTTCTCAGTCAAAAGGAAGATAGTCAGATGTGAGGATGCGCAATGAGGTATGAATATTTGAGAAAACAGAAGGAGATAGAAAATTGTGCTGTGGAAAATGGGGTTGTATGGGATTGTGACAATGTAATAGGCATCTCGATCTCTCAATGCTCAATTAAAATGAGTGCCATGACTTTGGAGAGAGATTAGTCAGCATAACTTTTCTCCAGCCACTGTCAGATGCTCATCTGTAACATAGAGCAGATAGAGAATTAATCAGGGATGATACAAAGGAAAGTCATCTGATAGGAATAAGGATGAGAAGTGTTCTGAGAAAGGGGTTTCTTGGGATAAAAAGAGATGTTACAAAATAGCCTAATTTAACAGGTAGATAAATATGAGAATATGATAAACACAAGCTAATCCTTTGCCCATAGACACACAGCACATACACAAGGTAATTAGAAATTCCAAGAAAAACTAAATCCAACACAAAACCAAAAGCAAAAGACCTAGCTAAGAAAACCGTGTTATAAATATATGGAGCAAATTAAGTTGTTTGATGGTTTTGAACAGCTGATGGAATTATACAAATGAGGGTGTTAGTAATCTTGATACTAGGCATATGGCCCTTAAAATATCCCAATATTGTGATACGGGAATATCAACACATCATCTGGCTTTTTAGTAAACTATAGCTACATGCTTTTACCTATATAGTGTTATTAATCATTGTTCAATTTTAAAAATCATGAGGGAAAACAGAAGACTTCATTGTGATTTTCTATTTGAATATGTATATATATATATAATATCTTAATATGAAATGATTGAATGAAGTTTCAAGGTGGAAGGGAAGAAGATAGGGCTAAGTGTTCAGACAGAAGAGTCTTTCTCAGTAAATATAAATGCATTATTTAGTGTTTAAAAGGTAACAAATAGTGTAAATAAATGTTATCTAGTGGGTGTGCTAGAGCTGGCCTATACTGGATCAGTAGAAATGATTGCTAAATTTTTAGAGATTTTTCTAGCCAATCATCTGGGACATTGAAATTGGCTATGATGGGAGTATTCACATTGTAGAAATTGGCAAGTGCTACAAATGAGGGTCTTTTTCTTCATCAGTGAGCTTATTGTTAAACATTTACTAGCACTTTAGTGATTATAGTCATGGAACAATTTTAAATGTGGAAGCAAGTGAATTAGATTTTTTAAGTGAGCTAAATCTCCCACTTTCAATTCTTTTAAAGGATAATTAGATATTGCTTAAAATCTGTAAATCAAGAAATAGAACCTTAAGCCATTTGTCAACAGCAAAAAAAAAAAAAAAAAAAAGACAAATATTTAAAAGAAGTTGATTCAAGAAATTATAATTGAGGTTACGAAGATTGTGGTGGAAAATTATTTTTTCATAAACAATTTTTTCTATTCTATATGACAGTGTGTATACTTTGATATTAGCAGGCCAAAACACATACAGCAAAGAAATTATAACCTTTCTAAAGGTATGCTTCTTTAGGGGGACAACTAGATTTTAATGCTGCAGCTGAAATTTAGTTTCAAAGAGTATAAGATGTTTACTTCACAAATTACCTGACCTCTTTCTCTTATTTTTGTTTTTATCATTATAAAACTGTGGAAACTGTTTCTTACCAGCACTTTCCAGGAAAAAAAATCATTTGCATAGGTTTCTCATTTTCTGGTTGGTTTCTCACATAAGTTTCAGTGTGAATTTGAGAACACAGCAGAGTTTTAAAGATAAATTCTTGGTGGGGAAACAAAGAATTTGGTTTAGCTATGAGTCATCTTGTATCCAAATTATATGAAAAGGGGAAAATATATTTTGGGGGGATATCTTTCACACATACAAAACACTTGTACTGTGCAATCAATTTTGCTTATGAATGTGACTTAGAAGAAATGTCAGTACCTGAAAAAGAAATAATCGTGGTGAATAATTTTTTGGTGTGAGGGGACAGGGTCTGACTCTTCCCCAGGCTAGACCTCAGTGACACAGTCACAGTGCACTGCAGCCTTGGCCACCATACTTGGCTAATTTTTCGTAGAGATGGGGTTTTACCAGGTTTGCTAGGTTGGTCTCAAACTCCTGGACTCAAGAAATCTTCTTGCCTCAGCCTCCCAAAGTACTGGGATTATAGGTGTGAGCCACCACACCCAGCCCAGGAATATTTTTAAGTTGACTTAAAACTTCACTTTTTGGTGAAAGAAAGCATTTATATTTAAATATACATTGTTAAAATTTTGAAACTTACCTGTTTCCCTAAAAGGAAATAAAAGTATCTTAGCTTATTTTTCAAATTCATGTCACAAGAAAATAATTTAGTAAACAGAAATCTGTCATATTCACTGGAAAAATTAGGTCTTATATTTAGTTATCAAAGTAAATAAGTGGAAACTCTAAAGCAAGGTTAAATTTTACCTTTCCTTGGTGTACAATAATATAGCTACTATTTATAGAACAGGACTCTGGTGGAGGCATTATCTATCAATTTTTAGAGTTTAAAATACAATTGTATAACTGAATAAGAGAATATTTAAGAGAGAAGGCTTCTTAGTCATAATTTAATTGCTTTGCTCAAATTTAGATGTAATACAATGGGCATAAACATACACCTGCAATGTATGCTAAGTTTCGTGTTGTGGTACTATTGAAGCAGAGGAATAGCTAACACAGGCTGAAGTGGTTTAGTAAAAAACAAACAAACAAACAAAAAACAACTTTAAAATATGCTGGCTCTTGCAGTCATCCAAGTAAAGATGAAAGAAATACATTCTGAATAGAAGAAATAGTACATTGATATTTATTGAGGTAAAAGGGTCTGTACCACATATGTAGCTAATAACAGAATCCGAAAGTCAACTGGCTTTAATCATGAGTCCATATTTTATGTCACCTAACAGAAAGTTAAAAGAAAATATATAGTGGCCTACCAGTTGTAGATTGGTTCTGGCTCCGTTTCTTGACACTTTACATAGCTCTGGTTTCTTTCTTGAATAAACAAAATGGCTACCAATAGCAGCTGGACAATGTGTTTGTATGTTGAAATCTAATAAAAAAGAAAGGATACCACTCTCACAGTATTGGAGTGTAAATCTGTATTAGGTCATTCTTTCAATGAATACAAAGAAATATCTGAAACGATAATTTATAAAGAAAAGAGGTTTAATTGGCTCATGGTTTTGAAGGTACAGATACAGCAGTATCTGTTTCTGGGGAGGCCTCAGGAAGCTTCCATTCATGACAGAAGGCAAAGGAGGAGAAGACACATCACTTGGCAAGAATGAGAGCAAGAGAGAGAGTTGGGGGGAGATGCCACACACTTTTAAGTGACCAGATTTCGTGAGAACTCACTATCACAAAGACAGCACCAAGCCATGAAGGATCCACTTTCATGATCCAGACACCTCCCCCTAGGTCCCAACTCCAGCACTGGGGTTTACATTTCAACATGAGATTTGGGCAGGGACAGATACCTAAACTCTATCAAAATTCTTGAGACTGATTGGGTCAATTTAGGCCATGTGTTTAAATTGCCAGACTAATTGCCAGACTCAATTGCCAGAAGAATGTTTGAATGAATTGGTTCTAGCTTGAGATCCATTGCCTTTGGCAAGGAGGTTTGAGATTATCATCGCTGACTGAGACAAGTAAGTGTCCCCTTGAGTCTAGCACTGGGGTTGGCTCCTATGAATCAGAAATTTAATGGAAAAGGGTCATAACTTGTTATTGTTGATACGGTCAGTAGGTTTTTTTTTTTTTTGAGACGGAGTCTTGCTCTGTCACCCAGGCTGGAGTGCACTGGTGCGATCTCGGCTCACTGCAAGCTCCGCCTCCCGGGTTTACGCCATTCTCCTGCCTCAGCCTCCCGAGTAGCTGGGACTACAGGCGCCCGCCACCTCGCCCGGCTAGTTTTTTGTATTTTTAGTAGAGACGGGGTTTCACCATGTTAGCCAGGATGGTCTCGATCTCCTGACCTCGTGATCCGCCCGTCTCGGCCTCCCAAAGTGCTGGGATTACAGGCTTGAACCACCGCGCCCGGCCTACGGTCAGTAGTTTCTGTGCGTCGGTACTGTACTTTCTATTCCCCTTATTCTGTTTTATTTTGTTTTTACATCACTATTTATGAAACGTTATATATTATTTTTCTATTTATTTTCTGTCCACAATAAAATGTAAACTCCACAAAAACAGATATTTTTGAAATCTTTTCTGACTTATAAATCCCTAGTTGATAGTCAATAAAATGTACTTTTTAAAAATAATTTCAAGTTTTATCTGAGTTCAGAGGGTACATGTTTAGGTTTGTTATATGGGTGTATTGCATGATGTTGAGATTTGGGTAAAATTGAACATATCACCCAGGAAGTGATCATAGTACCCAAAAGTTTGTTTTTCAATCCTTGCCCTCTCCCATCTTCCCCCTTCTAGTAGTCCTCAGTGTCTATTGTTGCCATCTTTATGTCCGTTAATAACCAATGTTTAACTTCCACTTACAAGTGAGAATAAAGGGTGTTTGGTTTTCTTTTCCTGCATTAATTCGCTTAAAATAATGGCTGCCAGCTACATACATGTTGCTGCAAAGGGCATGATTTTGTTCTTTTTGATGGCTGTGTAGTATTCCATGGTATGTATGTACAACATTTTATTTATCCAGTCCACCATTGATGGGCACCTAGGTAAATTCCATGTCTTTGCTATTGTGAATAGTGCTGTGATGAACGTACGAGTGCATGTTTTTTTGGTATAATACTAACCGTCTGATGCCTGTGAGTTGATATCTCATTGTGCTTTTGATTTGCATTTCTCTGATGATTAGTGATATAGAGCATTTTTCATATGTGTGTTGGCCATTTGTATGTCTTCTTTTGGGAAGACTCTGTTCATATATTTTGCCCACTTTTGAATGGAGTTATTTGTTTTTTGCTTGTTCATTTGCTTAAGTTCCTTATGGATTTTGGATATTAGATCTTTGTTGGATGCATAGTTTGTGAATATATTCTCCTATTCTGTAGGTTGTCTGTTTTACTCTGTTGATAGTTTCTTAATATGCAGAACTCTTTAGTTAAGTTCCACTCATTAATTGTTTTGTTGCAATTGCTTTTGAGGACTTGGTCATAAATTCTTTTCTAAGTCCAATGTCTCAAATAGTGTTTTCTAGATTTTCTTCTAGGATTCTTATAGTTTGAGGTCTCACATTGACATATTTAATCCATCCTGAGTTAATTTTTGTATATGGTAAAAGATAAGAGTCCAGTTTCATTCTTCTGTGTATCGCTAGTCAGGTATGCCAGCGACATTTATTGAATAGAGCATCCTTTCCCCACTTCAAAAAGAGCAAAGCTGGAGGCATCACATTACCCAACTTCCAAATATTTTATATGGCTACAGTAACCAAAACAGCATGGGATTGGTACAATAGCAGACACATAGACCAACAGAACAGAACAAGTAACCCAGAAATGAATCTGCACACCAATAGCCATCTGATCTTTGACAAAGTTGACAATAAATATTACTTGAATAAAGAAAATAATAATTGCAAATAGGAGGGAAAAGTCTAAGGTTGCTTTCACAACATATACATCTGTGTGAATTTCGTGACCGCCAAAGATTTAGGAATTTAAGGTAAGTGTAAGTTTGAGACAAATATGACATAGTCAAGGTGGGGCATGTTAACGAGGTGGGGTATGTTAAGAGTTACCAACTGTCTTGGTTTCCTGGACCTGAAGGGTTTCCCAGAATGCAGGAATTTCAGTGACTAAACTGGGGCAGTCCCTGGACAACTGGGATAGAAGGTCCCCCTAATATAGAGATGCCTAGGAGAAATATGCCAGGGGGTCTCTGGTTACTGGGTTGTAGAATTTAGAAGAAAGACTTGCACTATAGAAATATATTTTTTGATTCATCAACATATAGGTATTATGTGATTTTATGAGGGTAGATGAATTTTCTAAAGACTGTGTCGATATCAAAAATTATCTTTCTGTCCAATATCCAGAGTGTAGGCTTAAGGCTTGCTGTGTATTTTGCTTTTCAAGGGAGATATGAGTTCCAGAAGAATGTTCTGAAGGTTCCATAGGTCTGGTTCTGTCCTTGGTTTACTTGTAAGAGTTAATCAAAGGTGTACAAAATTTCTACCTTTTCAAGATTAGTTAACTAAGATTCCAGGCATGTGCTTCAGTATAAAAGGAAGTAAAATATCATGGAGAAAGCATTGTGAAACCTAAAAGAGTTAGTTAATAAGCAGAATTTTTTTTTTTTTTTTTTGGAAAGATGAGCAAACTTTTCAGGGCAGAGAAATTCTAAGTTACTCTTATTTTAAAACTGAAAGCAAACCATATGAAAAGTATTGTTTTCTCTGCTTTGTTGGTAGCAGAGCTGATTGTACTGATTCTTAGGTCTGTAAGTTACATTGTAGGCTTGCAAATGATAAAAAATATTAAGTAATAATAGAGAATGAGATATTGAAGTTTATGAAATGTTAGCAATGGCACTGAAAGACTAATGGATATATGGAGCTTAAGTACATCTCATGAAATGTAGTCTAAACCGTTGGGAAGCATTAGTGGAAACTGTTACATTCTGAAAATTTGTCCTTGTCTACCTTTAAGCATTTCTGAAAATTACCTGATAAATCTTGTATTCATTTTCTGTAATCCTGTTGGGCATTTTACTCTCTTAAAATATGTTAGATTTGGCATTTTTCAGGTATACATATTTTCTTCCAGTTCTGGCACTAGAGGTTTTTAACCGCCGATAGAATTTATGAGAGTTGGGTGAGTAATTTAAAAGACTCAATGGAATTTCTTTCTGACCCATGGAAGGAGTAGAAACGCTTATTCTAACCTGTGCCATCCCGCTTGACAGCTGCTAGCTATAGGTGGCTATTGAGCACAGGAAGTGTAGCTAATTCTAATTGAAATAGGCTCTAAGTGTGAAATACACTGTGGATTTTGAAGACTTCATATGAAACAATATAAAATACTTGTATAAGTTTTATTCAATAATGATTTAAATCAGTATAATACATTTGTTATTTAATGAATTAGATAAATGTTTAACATGTCTATTAAATAAGATTAAATATCAAAATAATAGTTTTGATTGGTTGTGTTCAATAAAACAGAATATTAAAATGAATTTCACCTGTTTATTTTTGCTTTTGTAATGTGGCTACTAGAAAATTAAACATATACATATATATAGCTTGGATTTGTGGCCTGCATTTAATTTCTATTGGGTGATGTTGTTTTACGCTTTACTTCTTAACCTCTTCCCATTCAAATACAAATGGAAAATGAGAGAACACATTGTATGAGCATGTGTGTGTGTGTGTGTGTGTGTGGTGATGGGGTGGCTGGAGTTGTTAACAAGTTTGTAATCATGTTGTTTCTCTCATCTATCTATAGTTCTTGTCTGACCCTAAATGTAAAATTCTAAATATCAATGAGATAGCCTAACAATGCCTTTTTTCTATTTATATATATAAAACAAATATTAAATGAGGGGCTTTATTTACTGGGGCTACTATTTCATCCTTAAACAGAGAAAATGTTTTGTAGATGTATAGGTTAAACCTAGGAATATTTCCCCCTAATTGTTTTCAAGCACTCTCTTGAGAAGAAGACATACTTTAAAGCATGCATTACAGGTATTACAGGTATTATTTTATGACAGCTTTCAACTGTTGATACCTTTTCACTTATAAGCTTGTGAACCCTGAGATAATGCTGAAATTCTTAAAAAATATATTATTACAGTATTCAAGTTTAACAATATGGTATTTGCTGAATTTTATATGTAATTCTGAATTAGAAAACATAAGTGAAAACTGTCCTCAGTTGTATAATGATAACACATATGATAACACATATTCACATGTTTCTTTTCATGAAAGGAATCATTTGAAAATGCTTATTTTTCTAAATTAGATTATCACAACAAACCTATGAGTTGGTCACTATAAATACTGCTTTTTACAGATCAGGCAATGGATTCACTGAGAAATTAACTTACTTGAACAAAGTCATCCCAACAGCCAAAGAGCAGATATGAGATTCAGCCCTGGCAGTCTGGTTCCAGAGTCACAACCAGTCATCATGAGATACTGTTTCTCTTGATGCTATTTTAATCACATTTCATATTTCAACTGTTTTGGTATATATATGTGTATATATGTATACATATGCACACAGACATATACGTGTATATATAGGTTAACATTGATTAAGCACTAACAGTGTATCAGATACAGTAAAAAGAACTTTATATTGATTATCTTGTTAAAGCTTACAACGATCCCCATGGGGCTTGTGGTTCCTAGTTTAAGGATAGGAAACTGAAGACTGCAGAGGTTGTGAGCACAGCTGGGGCTCAAGCCCTGATCGTTTCTGAGGCCAAAATCCTGTTCTTTGTTGTGAGAGAACTGGGAGAGTTTACAAGATAAAATCTTAGATCCATGAAGGCAACCAAAATAGATTGTGCAAAGTTAAAATACAGGACCTGATGCAAAATTTAATGGGAAATAAAGAAAGGGCAAACCACTGGGTATAGAAGCAGATAATTAGATGGAGAAAATGAATGCAAAGGTTTAACAGGAGATAAGCTACATTTTAATATTTTTTATGTAATTATATAATTGGGATAAAAAGAGCACCAAGACAAATCAGATGGTAAAGATACAGGAATATAGATAAAATTCTCAGATATTATAGTATATAAGATACTTATTATAGAGTATCTTTATAAATGACACCAGTTTTACATGTTCACATTTGGTTTAACTAGAAGATCACTTTCAGTGTATTATTAAATAAAAACTGCATTTGATTCTTCGAAATTTATGCCCTGAGACCTCAGACGGGTTTTTAGAACAAACGGATTATTTTACTCTTGTTACAATTTGCTAACTTTTTACAATTTGCTAACAAACAGGGATTATTTTACTCTTGTTACAATTTGCTAACTTCCTGTGGGTTTCAGTTAAAGGTTGGTTGATATAAATTACCCATAGGTATCTCTAGCCCAGAAAAATATTTGGTTCATTTGGCAATTCGTAAGATAGGGACGTCCAAACTTATGTAGATCTGGCTGCAAAGATTTTTCATGGACTGTCCAATGTAGGAAAGTTATAAAACCACTGGATCGGATCTCTTTACACTACTGTTTTTGTGTGTGGCGTTAGGACATTGTGAAGTGAAATAAATGTTCTGTGTTGTGTGGCGTGTAAACTCAGATTCAGAGCAGTGGGAGGCAGGTGTGTGTTGTTATGTTTTTTATTTACTGAAAGATTAATAATGGCAGAAAAATGAAACAAATGCAATTTTTGAGACCCTCTTTGGGGTTAGATACTGCATGTGTTATAATTTGATATCCTTACAGTGACTCTCTAAAGCAGGTATTATTGCCATTTTTGCATTTGGAAAAACTAAGGCTCAGGGAGCTTATATAACTTGGCAAATACCACATAACAAATAATTGATGAGTTGAGGCTTAACTGCCAGTATTTTCAGTTTCAAAACCCACCTGTTGCAGAGCAGAGAATCCCCAGGAAAGTAAAATCTAGCAGAAGACTTGGAGATTTCCACATCTTTAGTCTTTCAGAAAACACTTATGGTGTCCTTTTTCTAAAGGTCCATGCTTGACACATAATGGATTAAAACTTTAAAAACATTATTATCTTCATAATCAAAAACATATTATTTGGACCTTGTCTCAGAATGATTAACCAATAAAAATTACTAGATAATGTCAAGGATAAATAGCATAGTGGCCGACAGGGCCATACAACTGAATGATTTTTATGACATTTTCTGATAATGCCATCCTGACATTACAATTTAGCAACTGTTAGAAGAAAACACATTTCTCACTCTTCTGATATATATTTTTCCCAATGGAAAGAAGTCACATTAGCATCACACACCTTCCACATTATTTGTCCAACTCACTCTGGCCCTGGGGCCTGGGGAAGAACGACAAAATAGGTGAATTTGGGAGGTATAATCTGTGCATACAGGCTTGGCACTGTCCTTTCCTCTTGGGAAATCAGTCTGCCTTCAGAAAGTCAACTTTCTCTTATGCTTCTCTAGGGACTGGCCTCCTGCATAAGGCCAAGCTGGCTGTGACTGGAGGCATACGATTGTCCATTTCTGGGTTTAGGCACAAGGCCCATTTCAATTTCATATGAAGCTCTGTCCCCAAAATTAGATTTATCAGCAACAACATTGACATTTTAGCATTTATCCTTTAGTACTTTTTCTTCTTCTCTTGTGGTTCAGTAATTGAAAAAGTAAAACAGATAGTATTTATTTTATCTCTGAAAGCCTGAAACATTTGGTATATTTTCTGAGAAAACCAAAGAAGAAAAGAGGCAGTGGATTTGCAAACTCAGCATGTAGAGAGGTTTTGTTGTGTGTGTCTTTGAGCTTCCTTAAGTGGGCAGCAAACTGTGCATTTGGCAGCCTTTTAAGACTGACCATAGACCTGTTTTTATCTTTTTAAAACTAAAAATAAATATTTGTACATATTTGTGGGATACCTGTGATATTTTGATACATACATACAACGTGTAATGATCAAACAGGGCATTTAGTCTATCACCTGAACTTTTATAATTGTGACATTTAAGATGTCCATCGGATATTAAATCTTGGAGGATAGAAAGAAGCAGTGCCCCATGGATGATGTAACATGGGCTCCCTCTCTTGAGAGGCCCAAATACACTCCAGGATGACACAGGAGTAGTGATTAGACCCCACGGGTTAAGGAAATGAAAAGCTGGGACTATTGTAAAGGTCTTCTTCCCTAGTTCTAACATTTTCTTCCTTGTTTAAGTAGCTCCATTTGTATAACACACAGTCTCTCCCCACACATTTGTTCAACCCACCTCCTGGCAGGTTGAGAGATTTATCTGAATGTTATATTTGGGAAGAATAACTGGGTGTGTTTGGCTCTATGTCAGCCTTCTATCCTCTTTTGGATTCCATCTGCTCACAGACAGCAGGTCTCCATTTCTTTCCAGGACAAGTTCTACTGATATGTCAGGGACGCCTGCCTTATTCCAGCATTATTGTAATTTGGTAGATATGTCTGATTAATTCTTGCATTCAGTTTGCATACCTATTGGTCTTATTTCTTAATTTATTCAAATATTCAGTAGGAATGAAGGACATTATTTATTTGGTCTTCTTAGAAATGACAGAAGCAGTGAGGGCAAGGAAGAAGCTTGATCAGTGATTTAAATCAGTGTTTTCTAAACTATGCTCCATGCAGCATCTGTGTTTTACCAGACACATTTTTGAGATAGTTTCAGAAAATTTGTTCTATAGGCAAATATATTTGGAAAACATTGAGTTAAACAAAGATAAACAAGGAATTTGTATCATTTTGCTTTTCCTACCATGTGATTTTGTAAAGGCTTTAAGCTGACACCTCTATAAAAAAAACACTAAAAATACATAGAGTTTAAAAATTTTGTTTTCTCATATTCTTTTTTACATAAATCATTTTTGATCTCTTTGTTATTTTAAAAATACTGATGTACAATTATTTGGAAACTTGACTACATATTTTTATTTATATTCAAATGAAACTTCCTTGGTGACTTTTAAAAAATCATACCAACTTCCAATCCCATACTCCAAATAATTTTTTTAATTTATAGGTATGCAGAATAACTACAAAAGCTAATAAAGACTATGATTGTGCTAAAATACAGAACTATAGTTTCTGCACTAATGAAAGCATTGAAAAAACAATTTTTAAAGACTTTACATTAAGTTTGTAAAATGTGATGAAGACTTGGTTAATAAACTACCCAGTACATTTAATCTCACATGTCACAAAACTCCAAATGAGAAAATGCACACTACACTTAGCCTCATGAGCTAAAAAACTCCAAATGAGTTTCTATGCATTGACAATGACATGAGGAAAAAAATACTTTGTTGTGTATTTGCTAACTGTGGGAGGTTACATCATGTTTTATAACGAGGATAGATAATGTAGTCTTTTTTTTTTTCTTTTTTTCTTTTTTTTGCATTTAGGTTTCTTTAACAAAAAGTGTCAAAGAGTTAGGAAAAGCAAACCTTGGGTAACCCTAAAACAAGAAGCATCAAAAAGAATAAAGATAATATTAGAAATAAATATAACAGAAAATAATCATCAAATAGATAACAACATCAAATCCAAAAGCTGGTTCTTTAAAACACTAATGAAATAAACAAATTGAATTCAATATTAGTAAAGAGAAAAGAAAAGCAGAATTAACATAGGGAATAAAAAGGGAAATAAAACATGTGATATAAAACTAAATATTACAAGTGAGCATAATAAACAACTCTGTGTCATTGAGAGCTTAGTTGAAAAGATTAGTTTTTTGAATGATTAATTTGAAAATACTGTCTTAAAAATTTAAAAGTGGACAATGATACTTCTGAGTTGTTAAACATTTCTCCAACCAAAATTTCAAGCCCAGTTGTTTTTATAGTTAAGCTTCCATCAAGAAAGATAGGAATTGCTATGGTTTGGCTCTGTGTCCCCATCCAAATCTCTTTTTTTTTTTTTCTGGCAATAAATATTTTAATTTTTGTTTCATTTTTATGATGATAAATAATTTTCAAATTTATTTCCTTGTTTGTTTGTTTAAATACAGTTAAACCACGAACAGGTACAATCAAGACAATCTCACATTTCTAATCCTGTTGTATCCTTTTCCTATTTGCTGACCACTGACCACACTAGCGGGGAATGGGGGGAAGGCTTCCTTAGGTAGCACCGTCGTGAGGCCACGGGTGGGGTTCTGGGAAATCCAAGAGGAGTACAAGCTCTCATGCCTGTCTCCATTCACATTTACTTGGGATCAGGGTGGTCAGGAGACCCCAGGTCAGGGCTCCTGAGTCCCAGTCCCCTGGACTGAAGCTACAGTGAATGAGAATCAGTCCTGTGTAGGGAGGGAGGAGGTAGTCACCTATTCCTCCTGCCATCATAGTCCAGGTGAAAACCTTCGCCTTATCCTTGATTCCTAGGGGCTGCTGGACTCTGCACGCTCCTCTGCATACCTGGTTTCCTTTCTCTGAGGCTGGCAGCAGCAACCGGGGTCGGGGGTCCTGGGTTTGTAGGTTCACACCTCAGCTCATGGCTGCGTTCTCACAGGAGGGACACCAGTGTGGGACAAACACAGCACCTCAACTTTTAACCCCCAGCAGGATGGGGGAAAAATAAGCTGGGGGGCAGAGGGAATGTTAGGTAAGTCATTTCTGGTTCCACTACAACCAAATCTCATGTTGACTTGTGATCCCCAGTGTTGGAGGTGGGACTTGGTAGGAGGTAATTGAATCATGGGGATGATTTCTGAAGGTTTAGCACCATCCCCCTACTGCTGCCTCCTGAGAGAGTTCTCACAAGATCTGGTTGTTTGAAAGTATGTAGCACCTTCTCTTCATTCTCTCTCTTCCTCCTGCTCCAGCCATGTAGGACATGCCAGATTTCCCTTTGCCTTCAACCATGATTTTAAGTTTCTTGAGGTCTCCTCAACCATGCTTCCTGTACATCCTGAAGAACCATGAGCCAATTAAACCTCTTTTAAAATGAATTACCCAGTTTCACACAGTTCTCTATAGCAATGTGAGAGCTAACTAATATGATAGTGTTAACTTTTGCAAACTCTCTAGCTAATAAAGCCATAGATTTACAATTTGTAATATGACTTTGAAAACATAAGAGATCAAACCATAAAAGAAAAATTACAGACTAGTATCATCTGGATATAGTTCAAAATTCTATATACTTATTTACAAAAAATTCTGGAATATTTCAAAAAATTTTAATAAGACTAAGCTAACTTGTAAGCAATAGAAAATTTATTAGTACAAATATTCATATTAAAAGAAAATAATCAGATGATCAATTTTATTGCCGTTATTAACTCTTGCTTCCTGCCCTCTCTCTGTCTCTGTGTTATCTATAGCTCACTCAATGTTATACTCAATGAAATGCTAGAAACAATTCATTTCATTTTGTAACGTACAAAAATTCTTACTAATGTCACTTTTATTAACATTTCCATGGGGATAGTGGAATAAATCAAGAGAAATAGATAAAATAAGAAAAACTAAAAAAGAAAAACTCTTAGGTAAATAATTGAAGAAGTTATACTGCCACACTTTACTACCTAATTAAGAAATTCAAAAAGTTTGAACGACAAAAGACCCATACTTAGCAATCAATTATATATCTGAAATAGGACTACCTTGTTAGAATATAAAGTTTTTTTAAAAGAAAAAATTAATAATAGCAAACATATTCTCCATACATTTTTTTTTTGAGAGGGAGTCTCACTCTGTCACTAGTGGAGTGCAATGGCACAATCTCGGCTCACTCAGCCCTTCACCTCCCAGGTTCAAGTGATTCTCCTGCCTCAGCCTCCCAAGGAATGGGACTACAGGTGCCACCATGCCCAGCTAATTTTTGTATTTTTTTAGTAGAGGTGGGGTTTCACCATGTTGGCCAGGATGGTCTCAGTCTCTTGACCTCCTGATCTGCCAGCCTCAGCCTCCCAAAGTGCTGGGATTACTGGGATTACAGATGTGAGCCACCGCACCCGGCCTATCTAGAAATAATTTTTGTAAAACTGTGTACATCTTTTGGGAGGTAAAATTCTAATTTTATTTGTTTCTATGTAATTAACCACCTTTCATTGTATCTTTTATTGGAGTCACTCATTTCTTGACAGTCTAATAATACTACTTTTCATATATATCCCAACAAAACTTAGTCCTAAAAAATAAAAAAGGCCTAAAAATTAAAAAGAAAACCTAGCTAAATAGAGATGTAATATATCTAAAGGTAGGATGGTTTGATGATAGAAAAATGGCTGTTCTCTCTCAAAATAATTTATAAGTTCAATGTAATAATAACAAAACTTCAATAAGATCTTTAAAATAAGTTGAAATGCAGTCTCTAAAATGTATGTGGTAGAGCATAGGCCGTGAAATATCAAAGCAATATTGAAATGCAATATTGAAAATTCCCAGTGTAGTAGTATTGAGGGGTAGGTCTTTAAATGTGATTTGATCATGAGGGCAGGGCCCTCAAGGATGAATTAATCGATTCATGGATTCAAATTAATGCATTAAAGGATTACTGAGTTTTGGGAGAGGGGAACTGGTGGCTTTCTAAGAAGAGTAAGAAAGTTCTGAACTGGCATAGCACCACGCTCAGCCCCCTCACCATGTGATGTCCCATGTTGTCTCAGAACTGTGCTGAGTCCCCACCAACAAGAAAGCTCTCACCAGATGTGGACCCCGGAATTTGGACTTCTCAGCAACCATAATTGCAATAAATAAATTCCTATCTTTACATATTACCAAATTCAGCTATTCTGTTTTAAGCAACAGAACATAGATGAAGAAGTCTGGTATGTGCTAAAGGGACACACTAACTTGTGTGCCGGGATGTTCATTGCAATTCTGTTTGTAATTGTGAAAAATAGGAAAATACGAAATAAGCTGGAATTTTTGTCATACAATGTCATGTTATACAGAGTTAATTCTTTAAAAACCTCAGCAATATAATGATTAGTGAAGAAGTTGCAAAAAGAAACAGAATAATTTTGTATCCAACAATAAATAATATTACTCATATATACTGCTATAGTTCGAATATGGTTTGTAACCACCAAATCTTATATTGGGGCTTGGTACTCAATGTGGCAGTGTTGGAAGTTGGTGCCTTTAAGAAGTGATTAGGTCATTAAGATGCATTAATATCTTTCTTGAGAGACTGAGTTAGTCTTTAAAAAGACTAGATTAGTTCTCTAGAAATCGGGTGGTTATAAAGCAAGGCTGCCTCTCGTGGTTTGTCTCTTTGCACAAGCCCTCTTCCCCTTCTGCTTCTCTGCCATGTTGTGATGCAGCACCAATCCCTCACTGGAAGCCAACCAGATATAGCCACCTGATTTTGCACTTCTCATCCTTGAGAATCATGAGCCAAATAAACTTCTCCGCTTTATAAATTACTCAGTCTCAGGTATTATGTTATAGCAATAGAAAATTAAGACAGATACATATGCAATAAAAGCAAAATTCAAATGATATACATCCACTTTAGAAGGGGAACTTTCAGTGACCATGTAAGTTTTAAAACACTTTCAAGGAGATCTGATTTATTTTTTAAATAATTTTTTAAACAGATCTGCACTTTCATGTGTTACCATGAACAATTTTATTTATCTTTTTTCAACTGGTTTAAAGTATCTTTCTGGAAAGCATCGCTTCATCATTGTGAAGAAAAGAATATAGTGCTTTGCGTTCTATTTTCACCATGGCAAGACACAACTGTGGAATATTTCTTTTCAAGAAGTTTAAACTGATCAAATCCTAAAGTCTCTTCAGGACTCTTTCTAGCCATAGTTAGACAAGGTGACATTTGCAACGTGAAACATAAAATATCTAACTAGTGTAACTCGAGATCAATTTATTGACCTTGTGATTACTGGGATAATGTTCAAATCAATATGGATGGTAAACTTTGATTTTGTAATAACCCTTTCTCCTATATTCTGTTTTCCATAATGCAAAATTTCAAATATTTCACAAATAATATACAGCCCCTAAAATAACCCTGAGTGCAGATGCCTATGCACATTTATGGACTTCCACTTATCGGCCTCATCAGTCTGTTGCCTGAATGTGCTTCATAATGGAAGAATTGTACAATTCCTATGAATTATGATCTCAATTGCATTTTTGTATTAACTGCATGAAGCTCATTTCAATTTTACAGTGAAGAAATGAATCTAATAAAGCCTAAGTAACTTTCTCGAATGTGCATAGACAATTTTTTTTAAATGTCTCAGAAATTGTAGGAAGGAGTTAAACCCAGATTTGTCTGACTCTAAATTCTGGGCTGGTTCCACCATATATTATGAGAACACTCTTATGATGTCTTAAGGTGGGTCTTGAGTTGTTTTATTTTAAAGAGTATCATTATGGGGAACAGTTGATAAATGACAAAGTGCATTCCAGACTATTCTTGGAAGATGCTATGGTTTCTTGCTGTTTTACCCCCTGTACATTGTTTAATTTTATTATTTATTTGTTTGTTTATTTTTTAATTATTATTATTATTTTTTGAAATGGAGTCTCGCTCTGTCACCCAGGCTGGAGTGCAGTTGCGCCATCTAGGCTCATGGCAAGCTCCGCCTCCCAGGTTCATGTCATTCTCCTGCCTCAGCCTCCCGAGTAGCTGGGACTACGGAGCCCGCCACCATGCCCAGCTAATTTTTTTGTATTTTTAGTAGATACAGGGTTTCACTGTGTTAGCCAGAATGGTCTCAATCTCCTGACCTCGTGATCCGCCTGCCTTGGCCTCCCAAAGTGCTGGGATTACACTGATAGCCACTGTGCCCAGCCTATAATTTATTTTATCTAAAAATTTAAATTGGTATTATTTTAATATCATTTTTGATTAATAAATCATAGTTTTATACATATATGGAGTACAGTATGATGTTTTAATATATGCATACAATGTGGAATTATGAAACCAAGCTAATTAACATATTCATCACCTTACTTTCCTACAATTTTTGTGGTAAGATTTGAGATTTCATCTCTTATTTTGAAATATACAATACATATATTATTGTCATTAGTCACCCTGCTGTACAGTAGATTTCAAAACGTATTCATCCTGTCTATCCAAAATGATGTTCCCTTTGGTCAAAAACTCCCCCTACCACCCTCCTCAACACCTCTAGACCCTGGTAGCTATCATTCTATTTTCTACTTCTATGAGTTCAACTTTTTTGAGTCCATGTATAAGTGATGTCATGGACTATTTGTCTTTCGCTGCCTGGCTTATTTGACTTAGCGTAATGTCTTTCAAATTAATACATTGCTGATGACATAATCTTATATAGAGAAAACTCTAAAAACTTTACCAAAAAATTATTAGAATTGATAAATGAATTCATTAAAATTGCAGGATACAAAATCAACATACAAATATCAGTAGCATTTCTATATACTAATAATAAATTATCCCAAAAGAAAGTTAAGAAAACAATACCATTTAAAATATCAACTGCAACAACAAAATACCTAGGAATAACTTTTGGTTAAAAGACCTGTATACTTAAAACTGTAAAACACTGATGAAAGAAATTGAAAGAAACAAAAATAAATGAAAATATACCTCATGTTCATGGACATTAAGAATTAATATTGTAATTAATTATTCATATTTCTTCAACATACTGATTTCAGTTCCTTTATATATATACCCAAAATATATATGGGTATAAATTTTGTCCATACTATCCCCAATGACCTACAGATTCAATGTCATCCTTATCAAAATTCCAATGTCATTTTCCACAGAAATAGAAAAAAAAACTTACAATTTATGTGGGACAACAAAAGACCCTGAATAGTCAAAGCAATCTTGAAAAACACATCCTCCCTGAAAAGCAAACAAACAAGCAAAGAAGACAAAACTGAAGACATCACACTTTCTGATTTCAAAACTAGTATAAAGTGATTGTAATCAAAACAACATAATAGTACTGTCATAAAAGCAGACATTTCAACCTGTGCAATGGGATAGAAAGTCCAAATATCAATCCAGACGTTTATAGTTAATAAACTTTTGACAAAGTTATCAAAAACACACAATGAGAAAGCAAAATAAATAAACAATGTACAGCGACAACTCACAGAATGAGAGAAAATATTTGCAAATTGTGTGTCTTATAAAGGGTTAATATCCAAAGTATATAAGGAAGTTAAACAATTCAATAGCAGGAAAACAAATAATCTGATTTAAAAAATGGGCAAATGAGTTAAAGAGACATTTCTCAAAAGAGGACATACAAATGGCCAACAGGTATATGAAAAAATGCTCAGCATTACTGATCATTAGGGAAATGCAAATTAAAACTACAATGATATATCACTTCAGATCTGTTATAATGACTTTTATCAAAAAAATTAATGATAAGTGCTTGGGAGGATAAGGAAAAAAAGAAACCCTTGTACTTTGTTGGTAGGCAGATAAATTAGTATGGCCATCATGGTAAACGGTATAGAGCTTCCTTAACGAAACAAGAATAGAACTCCCAGATGATCCGTCAATCCCACTACTGGGTATATATTTAAAAGAACTGAAATCAGTATGTTGAAGGAATATCTGCATTTCCATGTTCACTGTGGCAGTATTCACGATAGACAAGATGTACAACTTACCTAAGGTCCATCGTCAGATGAATAGACAGATAAAATTTGATACACACACACACACACACACACACAAACACACACACAGTAAACTAGTCCTAAAAAAGAAGAAAATGCTGCTCACAGCTCTTGATCCATCAAATTCTTCTGGAGAGATGGCCTTGGCAATAAAAGGACTATTTGGGCTAATATACTCTGAGCTATAAGCGTAGAAGGTGTGGCTGCACATGGGTGGCTCTACAGGCTAATGCATCAAAATGTTTCTTCACCTTATGATTTTCTTTAATGTAGTCCAAGATTTGCTTGCTCTTTCTGCGTCTCTACCTTTAGCTTTCCTTTTGTTCTGTTTCTCATACACGATCTATGGCATAGGTTCTCCCTGAGGGTAACTTTTGTTAGAATTTATATATTTCTAATCAGATGTTCAGAAAAATAAACCTTTTAAAATTCAACTATCTTCAGTGAAACTTTAAACACTGCAAAGATTGACAAAATTAGGGAGGTCACTCTAGGTTTCAATGTTACTTTAAAAAAGTTAATGCTTTCAGGGGTAAGGCGGCATCGCATTGTGGTTGTTGCATTTGCATTTCCCTGATCTTTAGTGATGTTGAGCATTGTTTCACATGTTTGCTGGCCATTTGTAAATCTTCTTGTAAGAATCATCTATTCATGTCATTAGCCCACTTTTGGGTGGGGTTGTTTGTGTTTTTCTCGCTAATTTGAGTTCCTTGTAGATTCTGGATATTAGTCATTTGTTGGATGTATAGATTGTGAAGATTTTCTCCCGCTCTGTGGGTTGTCTGTTTACTCTGATGACTGTTCCTTTTGCTGTGCAGAAGCTCTTTAGTTTAACTGAGTCACACCTATTTATCTCTGTTTCTGTTGCATTTGTTTTTGGCTTCTTGGTCATGATGTCTTTGCCTAAGTCCATGTCTAGAAGAGTGTTTACGATGTTGTCTTCTAGAATTTGTGTAGTTTCAGGTCTTAGATTTAAGTCCTTGATCCATCTTGAGCTGATTTTTGTATAAGGTGAGAGATGAGAATCCAGTTTCATTCTCTGACATGTGGCTTACCAGTTATCCCAGTACCATTTGTTGAATAGGGTGTCCTTTCCCCACTTTGTGTTTTTGCTTGCTTTGTTGTATTTGGGTTTATATATACTTATAAGTATTAACACAAATACTTGTAAGTATTTGAGTTTATTTCTGGGTTCTTTTTTGATTCCATTGGTCTATGTGCCTATTTTTATACCAGCACCATGCAGTATTGGTATATAGTATAGTTTAAAGTCAGGCAATGTGATGCCTCCAGATTTGTTCTTTTGCTTAGTCTGTCTTTGGCTATATGGGCTCTTTTTGGCTTCCCTATGAATTTTAGGTTTACTCCTGCAAGAATGGCTATAGTCAAAAAAAAAAAAAAAAAAAGTAGATGTTAGCATGGATGCAGTGAAAAGGGAACACTTCTACACTGCTACTGGGAATGTAACTAGTACAACCACTATGGAAAACAACATGGAAATTCCTTAAATAACTAAAGGTAGAACTACCATTTGATCCAACAATCCCACTGCTGGGTATCTACCCAGAGGAAAAGAAGTCATTATATGAAAAAGATACTTGCGGGGGAGGAGGGAGGGATTGCATTGGGGAGTTATACATGATATAAACGTCATGCACATGTACACTAGAACTTAAAGTATAATAAAAAATATAAATAAATAAATAAAAAAAAGAAAAAGATACTTGCACACTAATATATATGTGTGTGTATGTGTGTGTGTGTATATATATATATATTTCTTTACCCACTCATATTTCTTTACCCACTCATTGATTGATGGGCATTTGGGCTGGTTCCACATTTTTGCAAATTTGAATTGTGCTGCTATAAACATGTATGTGCAAGTATCTTTTTCGTATAATGACTGGAGGTTCACTCCAGACCCTGTTTGCCTGGATATCACCAGCGGAGGCTGAAGAACAGCAAAGAACTTATGATGGAATTGTGAGAGATATATATATATATACTTACAAGTATTTGTGTTAATACTTATATATATATATATATATATATATATATATATTTAGATGGAATACTATTCAGCTATTAAAAGGAATTAATTAATGGTGGTGGCATTCATAGCAACCTGGATGGAACTGCATACTATTATTCTAAGTTAAGTAATCCATGAATGGAAAACCAAATATCCTATGTTCTCACTCATAAGTGGGAGCTAAGCTATGAGGATGCAAAGTCATAAGAATAATACAGTGGAGAGGGCTGGCAAGATGACGGAATAGGAACAGTTCTGGTCTGCAGCTCCCAGTGAGACCAACACAGTAGGTGGATGATTTCTGCATTTCCAACTGAGGTACATAGTTCATCTCATTGGGACTGGTTAGACAGTGGGTGCAGCTCATGGAAGGCGAGCAGAAGCAGGGTGGGGTGTCGCCTCACCTGGGTAGTGCAAGGGGTCAGGTAACTCCCTCCCGTAGCCAAGGGAAGCTGTGAGGTACTGTGCCCTGAGGGATGGTGCTATCTGGCCTAGATACTACGCTTTTCCCACAGTGTTCACAACCCGCAGAGCAAGAGATTCCCTTGGGTGCCTACATCACTAGGGCCCTGGGTTTCAAGCACAAAACTGGGCAGCCATTTAGGCAGACACCAAGCTAGCTGCAGGAGATTTTTTTTCGTACCCTAGTGGCACCTGAAATGCCAGCAAGACAGAACCATTCACTCTCCTGGAAAGGGGTTTGAAGCCAAGGAGTCAAGCGTTCTTGCTCAGTGGATACCACGCCCACAGAGCCCAGTAAGCTAAGATCCACTGGTTTGAAATTCTTGCTGCCAGCACAGCAGTCCGAAGATGACCTGGGAGGCTCAAGCTTGGTAGAGGGAGGGGTTTCCACCATTACTGAGGCTTAAATAGGCGGTTTTCCCCTCACGGTGTATGCAAAGCCACCGGGAAGTTCAAACTGGGTGGAACCCATCACAGCACAAAAATAAAGCCGCTGTAGCCAGACTGCCTTTCTATATTCCTCCTCTCTGGGCAGGGCATCTATGAAAGAAAGGCGGCAGCCCCACTCAGGGACTTGTAGATAAAACGCCCATCTCCCTTGGACAGAGCACCTGGGGGAAGGGGCAGCTGTGGGCACAGCTTGAGAGCAGTGGATCTTCTAGCACAGCACTTGAGCTCTGCTAAGGGACAGACTGCCTCCTCAAGTGAGTCCCTGACCCTGATGCCTCCTGACTGGGAGACACCTCCCAGTAGGAGTCAACAGACACCTCATACAGGAGGTCTCCAGCTGGCATCTGGTGGTGCCCCTCTGGGACAAAACTTCCAGAGAATGGAGCAGGCAGCAATCTTTGCTGTTCTGCAGCCTCTGCTGGTGATATCCAGGCAAACAGGGTCTGGAGTGGACCCCCAGCACACTCCAGCAGACCTGTAGAAGAGGGGCCTGATTGTTAGAAGGAAAACTAACAAACAGAAAGCAATGACATCAACATGAACAAAAAGGATGCCCGCGCAAAAACCCCATCTGAAGGTCACCAACATCAAAGATCAAAGGTAGATAAATCCATGAAGATGAGGAGAAAACAGTGCAAAAATGCTGAAAATTCCAAAACCCAGAATGCCTCTTCTCCTCCAAAGGATCACAACTCCTCGCCAGCAAGGGAACAAAACTGGATGGAGAATGAGTTTGACGAATTGACAGGAGTAGGCTTTAGAAAGTGGGTAATAACAAACGTATATGTTTATTTCAGCACTACTCACAATGGCAAAGTCTTTGAACCAACCCAAATGCCCATCAATGACAGACTAAATAAAGAAAATGTGACACATATACACCATGGAATACTATGCAACCATAAAGAAGAATGAGTTCATGTCCTCTGCAGGGACACGGATGAAGCTGGAAACCATCATTCTCAGCAATTTAATACAGGAACAGAAAAACCAAACACCACATGTTCTCACTCATAATTGGGAGTTCAACAATGAGAACACATGGACACAGGGAGGGGAACATCACAAACCAGGGCCTGTTGGGGAGTGAGGGGCAAGGGGCGGAGTAGCATTAGGAGAAATACTCTTGCACATGTATACCTATGTAACAAACCTGCACGTTCTGCACATGTATCCCAGAACTTAAAGTATTAAAAAAAAAAAAGAAAAAAATAATAATACAATGAACCTCAGCGATTTGGGGGTAAGGGTGGAAGGGAGTAGGGATAAAAGACTACAAATTGGGTTCAGTGTATACTGCTTGGATGATGAGTGCACCAAAATCTCACAAATCACCACTAAATAACTTTCTCATGTAACCAAATGCCACCTGTTCCCCAAAAACTTATGGAAATAATTTTTTTTAAAAGTTAATGTTTACATTTAAAATAAAATTTGATTGTTATCTGTGGCTTCAGATTGATCTTCAAAGTGTATTTCATCAACATGATTGAAGATATTTTGGGATTACAGAGAAAGCATCAGAATGTAAAGAGGTGTTTTCAGGGTCTTGATCATTTTAAGTGATCTGCGATCACTGGATATGTAGTGTACAAAGTTCGTAGACAAACTTTACATATAAAGTTTTACTAATATATAATCCTTTGAAATAATGCCAAGTCTGCAATCTAAAATAAAAGTTAAATCAAGCAAGCCTAGGGTGATTCTGAAGATGTACCATGAAAATTCCACATCTTCCTTTCTGTTAACAAATTTTTAAAAAGGGTAATATTAAAAATAAGCTCCCATTAAGTTGGATTTTTTCTTTTTTTCCTTTTTTGTTTCAGCAAAATCACTGTTGTCCTAAGAATAAGTAAAAAGGAAGTGAGATGGAATTGATAAAGAGTATACGTTTAATTTTTTCCTGAGGTAAATTGGGATAATTCAAGAATACCATAATATTCAATTGAAGTCATGAGAATTTCTGATTGAGGACCATCTATAACTAACTCTCTTATTTAATCTCAATTAATCTTCACAGTAAAGCAGTGAGTTCAATAGTATTGCTATCTCTATTTTTTAGGAATCTATAGAAGTTACTTGCCCAGTGGAAGGCAGGTAATAAATGGTGCAGTCCTAATATAGACTCAAGTCATCTTGAACCAAAGTCTGTGCTGGCAATTATACTATAATTATTATATATAATGATAATTGTTATAGTTTATATAATTCTAACTGTGACAGGTTCTGAAAGACATTTTGAAGGCTACGTTATGATTTTATACATGTGATGAGGACTGTTTTTTAGCTTTAAAGATATTGAGACAAAAGCCAACATGCTAATCAGAAAGAAGTCACAGAGCCTTGTGTATTAGTCCATTTTCACACTGCTGATTAAGACATACCTGAGACTGGGTAATTTATAAAGAAAAAAGGGTTTAATGTACTCACACTTCCACATGACTGGGGAGGCCTCACAATCATAATGAAAGGCAGAAGGCACATCTTACATGGCAGCAGACAAGAGAAAAATGAGAACCAAGCAAAAGGGGTTTCCTCTTACAAAACCATCAGATCTTGTGAGACTTATTCACTACCAGCGCAACAGTATGTGGGAGACTGCCCCCATGATTTGTTTATCTCCCACCACATGTGGGAATTATGGAAGCTACAATTCAAGATGAGTTTTGGGTGGGGACACAACCAAACCATATCACCTTGATATGTTTGCATGCATCAGAACCAAGTTAAAACATAACTAGGGGGAGGCATGATTATTTGTTGTTTTAATATAAATATAAAGATAATAAAATATGATTTGAGTAACATCCAATACAATACAAATAAAATTATTAAATCAGCATCCTTGTGGTTTGTAGATGGAAGAAACAGGTAAAGAAAACTGTATCATAACAAGCATTCACCTAAAGAGCACACATTTTCTGTATTTACATTTATATTAAAAACATGATCTTTTATCTTATTAGTGTCATCAAAACCATTCCCAAATCTTATATTTTCACCAAAATTGTCCTAGCTTTTCAAAAACAACTGCTTTTTAATATTAAAGAGATATAAGTAATTTGATATTTTTCTTGGTGTGCCAGCTGTGAGTTTACCTTCATTTCAGATACAGAAACAGGATAGATATGAGTCCAAAAGTATGGATATGAATCACCCAGGCATTTAAAGGGTTAGGCTTTCTTCTTGTATAATCAGCCCTTCTTTTTCATTAAGACAGTAACAATAGAAGGGAAAATAATTTATATTCCAAGTCAAAGAAAAATAGAGATCATAGGCCTATTTGAATGAGAGTGAAGCCTGGAACAAGAAGATAACAATTTTACCTTCAAGTGTCTGAATTATTTCTTATGTTGTGGAGGTTTAGAGGCTTAGTCCTAGTTAGAGAGATGAACAAGCAAGCTGCTCTCAGTGTTCAGATCCTCGGGTGCTCAAGTGTGGAATGGGCCCAGCAGAATGCACACAAGCTGGAAACCGGCACAGAGTAAGGAGCTAGACAAAAGTGAATAGAAGGACTAGGTTTGTAGTGTATTTGGTCTGTAGGTGCAGTGGTAGGAATCTCTGATTTTTTTAAAGGGAGGTATACTGGTAAGTGTGAAGAAGTTAATGGCCTGTAAGTAACCAAATTAAAGTAAGTGAAAAAGGCAATACACCTATCAAAATGGGATTTCAGACATTAAAAATTAGACAGATTTTTAAGAATATGTTTAACAAATTATTAGATTCATCCATCCATGCATCGATTTGTCCATTTAACAAAAACTCTTTGTGAGATGGTAAGATGCTAGAGATTCCACATGAATAAAGCAGATATGCTCCCTGTCTTACAATCTATAGTGGAATAATCTTACAGGTTGTAGTGCAATAAATTAAATAAATAATTTTATGTACTTAATAGTTGTAATTGAAACATGTGCTATAAATGCCAAAGACAGGATGCTATGAAAGAGAATTAATAGTGAAATGTAATCTATCTTAAGGTTTTGGAGGTCAGTAAAGTGTCACTTATCCTGAAATTGAAGGAAAGGTGCTTAACTTTAAAGCAATTTTACTTAACCTGAGAGTGAAGGAGATAGCCAGGTGATAGGACTCAAGAAGTGAGGTTTACTGCAAAGGCCATGCTGATTTGAAGAAGAGAGAGAAGGTCATTGTAGCTGAAAAGGTAAGCAGTGAGAGACTGGACCATCCAGGGAATTTTAGAACATTTTGGAATTATTGAACTTTGTTAGTCAAAAAATTCCTAATACAAAAATTGAACTGATTTACAGATAGAAAAATAACACAGCATTTTGGAAAAATACATGTTTCAAAAAACTGAACTCAGAAATATTCTAGCTAAATTAATGAATATCAAGATAGAAAAAATAATTCTGCGTATTTGTAGGTAGAAAAAGGAGCTCCTTCCACTTAAAAGTGGGAGCAACCAACCTGGCCTTAGACTTCTACCCAGCAACATTCAATGTTAGAAATCAAAGTAGGAACATACTCATATGGTTTTGCTGTGTCCCCACCCAAATCTCATCTTGAACTGTAATTCCCATAATCTCCACGTGTTGTGGGTGGGGCTCAGTGGGAGGTAATTTAATCATGGGGGCAGTTACCCTCATGATGTTCTCATGATAGAGAGTGAGTTATCATGAGATCTGATGGCTTTATTAGGGGCTCTTCTACCTTTTGCTCGATAGTTCTTCTTGCTGCTACCATGTAAAGAAGGACATGTTTGGTACCCCTTCCACCACGTTTGTAAGTTTCCTGAGGCCTTCCTAGCCATGGTGAACTGTGAATCAATTAAAACTTTTTCCTTTATAAATTACCCAGTCTTGGGGAAGTCTTTATTAGCAGCATGAGAACTAACACACATACACGTGTTTTCAAGTTATTGGGACAAGTTATTTTATTCAAGAATAAAAATAAAACTGATAGAGAAAATGCTCTCAGTTAAGTACCACACTTGAAAGACATTTGAGTTGCTCCAATCTGTTTCTATTAACAATAATGCTATAAACATAATTATGAAAGTCCACAAATAAATCTCTAGGTTTAGTCCTCCATGATGGAATTACTTCTAGAATATTTTAAGTTTTGAATTTAATATCTACATTTTAAGCTTCAAAGAAGCTTTGGCATTATAGTGACCTTCTTTCACCTAACAGTTTTTTAACCTAGGTTTCAAATTTGTCATTTATATATACAGGTTAAACATCCCTTATCCAATAATCTGAAACTTAAAATGGTAAAAAACCTGAAACTTTTTGGGCATCGACATGATGCCACAGTTGGAAAATTCCACACCTGACCTCATGTGACAGGTTGCAATCAATAGAATGAACGATTGAAGGATTAGATAGTACAGGTACACAACACACAGCTTATTCAGTGCCTCGAGGGGACAAAAGACCCTCCTAACACCCATCAGCTATGATATACCTTTTCTGCACATGCTCAGATACCCTCATGCAAGCACACTCACAAAGGGTAATAAAATGGCACATGTATAGGCTGGATGCACCAAGGCAGTTTCCCCACAATGGCCCACAAAGGGGTCGAAAGCAACAGACATTACTCATTGTACTTTTTTTTGCTTACTCTGCTCTTTGGTGTAAAGATATTGTTAAAAATGTCAAAAAGGCCTGCAGATATCCCAGTGGGTAACAGTGATGAGAAAATGAGGAAACATTTTGTTTATCTATAGCACAGAAAGTCAAGCTGTTAGAGAAACTGGACAGCAGCATCTCAGTGTGAAATGACTTCCAGAAGGGTATGGTGTTGGAATGAAGACCATATACCACCTGAAGAAACAGAAGGAAAAACTGTTGAAGTTCTATGCTGAAAGTGATAAGCAAAAGTTAACAAAAACTAGAAAATCCCTGCATACATTGCCCAATTGTGAAAGAGCCAAAATGGTTCTGAATCAAGGTGATTGTGATAATAACAACAATTAAGATGATATTAACAGTGCGGAGAAATGTGTCTGTAGACTAACATGGCAAAAATGTGTAATGGGCTTATAGAAGAACTAAAGCAGTGGGCAGTGATAACAGAACAAAGATTCATGTCAATTTATAAAATCAAAGAGAAACTTCGAAGACAAAAACATTAATGAGGGGGCACTAATGAGGAAATATTTTTTTAAAGCCAACAGCAGAATGCTTCTTTCTCCCTAGAGGACCCACTTCCTAGTCCCCCAACTGCTTCTGATGTTTCTTCTTGCCGAAAGAAATAAAATACAGTGTATAGCTTATAGTAACTTTTAACCAACACACAGCATTGCAGGTAGGGACTAAGTGCTTGCAGTTGTTTGCTGCTACTCTTTCACAGCTGATAGAGGTATTCTGGTGATGCCACCGTGCTGCTTAGTTACCCTAAACATGTTATTTTTTCACTATATTAATGGTGTGCCATATTGTTTACTTTTAAGGACTTTTGTGTGAATAAGTGTAAGAAAATGATTGCTTATTGTTAGGATATAATTCAGAGTCAGGAATGATGGCAATGCCAAACAACCAGAGATTGTCCACATGGGTGGCTGAGAGAGTGACACCTTTACTTTCTGATAGTTTAATGTACATGAACTTCATTTCATGCATGAAATAACTAAAAATATTTTGTAAAATTACCTTCAGGCTGTCTGTATAAAGTGCATATGAAACTTAAATGAATTTTGTGTTTAGACTTTGGTCTCATTTCCAGGATATCTCATTATGTAAATGCAAATATTGTAAAATCAGAAAAAAACACGAAATTCTAAACACTTCTGGTCCCAAACATTACAGATAAAGGATATTCAACCTGTGTATGTCATAATATGCTTTCCTTTTGCTTCCATTTGCATTTTTGGTTTTTGAAGAATCAAAGTGTACAACATTCAGGAGCACAATTTCTGGAGTCAGACTGCTTGGGTTCAAAATGCAGTTCAGCCCCTTTCAATGGAAACCTGAGAAAGATACATATCTCTTTATCATTCTTTATTTTTAAAATATGGATAAATAATACCTACCCCATAGGTCAGGGTGAGGTTTAATAATCTATTTTGTATCCAGTGATTTACATAGTGTTAATCTGAGGTAGATATTGTTATTACATAGTAAGACCTGTATATAATTCATGTTACTTCCTAGTCTCTGGGATTCTTTGGTTCCAAATGTACCCCTTGCCCCTTAAATTTAAAAAGGAAAATCTCTGCAATGCATGTATGTTTGACTCTTAGATTACAGAACAGGTATAGCTAAATGTGAAATAAAACTTTTGGGATAATACCACTTTTACTTATGCATTGACTTAAAGCTTTATGATATTGCTAATATTCCGTAATTTTTTTTTTTTTTTTTTTTTTTTTTTTTTTTTTTTTTTTGAGACGGAGTCTCGCTCTTCCACCCAGGCTGGAGTGCAGTGGCCGGATCTCAGCTCACTGCAAGCTCCGCCTCCCGGGTTCACGCCATTCTCCTGCCTCAGCCTCCCGAGTAGCTGGGACTACAGGCGCCCGCCTCGTCGCCCGGCTAGTTTTTTGTATTTTTAAGTAGAGACAGGGTTTCACCGTATTAGCCAGGATGGTCTCGATCTCCTGACCTTGTGATCCGCCCATCTCGGCCTCCCAAAGTGCTGGGATTACAGGCTTGAGCCACCGCGCCCGGCCCCGTAATTTTGATATACAAAAATAGCAAATAAATATGCTTCAATCTAATACATGAATAATAAGGGCCTTTTAATGACAGGTTAGCTGATTCATAACATAGGAATTACTTAGTCTTAAAAATGTCATCCTTTAAGATCCAGCTCTAATGTTATTTCTTTTCTAAAGAATTTCTCACCTTATGCAAAAAGATTTGTCATTTGCACAAATGGACTTTCATGACACTTTATGATGGTTTTATCTTCATCTTTATGTTCTTACTCTGTAAATAGGATTTTCTCTAATAATAGACCAATTTTGTCACTTTATCTTTTAATGATCAGCACTGAGTTTTATATCTCTCGTGTAGTAGGTGCTCAATATACATGTATGTAGTTAAAAAATGAATGCACTGGTATATGCATGGGGCAGGCATAAATAGAACTAGCTTTATGTGTTGGTCTACACAATTAATACATTATCAAAAGCTTTCTCCCCCAATTAATCTCTACTTCTGATTTATTAATTTAAAAAGTTAAACAATTAGATTATCTTCCCCTTGGTTTAAACCAGTGAATAGTTTGAACAAATGCCATAAGAAATTTTTTTCTGTAGTTATTATGAATGGGCCTTGTTGAGCCATTCCTTAGAACAGGTTTTAATTTATGTAGAAAAGTATTAACTAGATGGGAGATTTAGTAATATTAGAAGTGAGTCTAATAGATAATGAGCAAACAATGAAGAATTGTATCAGTTTGTTACAATTCTTTCTCAGATAAGAAAACCAGAGAGACTTATTAGTGATGCCATATTATAAAAAATAGCCAACATTTCTTAATTGTCTACCATGTGATGGACGTGTCCTAAGCATTTTATATATGTTCCCACATTTATTTCTTATTGAAGCTCACAAGATAACCAACACTATTACCTGCTCTTATGAATAGAGTAACTGAGACATAGGGAGGTTAGATATTTTTCCTAAGGTCATATAGTCAGTTAATAAAAGAGCTAAAGTTCATACCCAGACATTGACTCAAGAGCTGTGTGGTTAAGCATTATTCAGAGCAGCTTTTCTGGGTTGGGTATCTTCTGTTTGACTTCTTTGCAGATACACTTTTCCTCCTTCTCAATCCTACTTTCCTGGAGGCTGACCAAGCTGCTATTAATGAGCTCACTTGCCTTCCAGCCACAGGTAGGGTTTGGTCTATATGGCGTAATAGCAGAAGAGAAAATGAGAAGAGAATGAGGCCAGGACTCTGATTAAACCATGACATTTTATTTTAAATGTGAACATCAACAGAATAATTATATTGAAACTTACATTGACTTCCCTAATCCTGACAATTTTTGAGGTATTTAACATTCCACTGCAGACAGTTGAGTTTTAGAAGATAACTTTCTGAAAAATCAGTGACAAAATTGGTTGCCCTGCTTCCCTCCCTATTATATTACTGAGAATTGGCTGTGTCTCTGTATAAAGACCAGAATTCCTTTAGGTGATCTCTGCACATCATCACACCTTCCATATTCCAATAACTTTTGTCCCTTCAGGTATAGCGGTGGGAAAATCCCCCAGTGTTACTAGCCCTATGGGGTCTGCACTATCCCTTTTTGGATTATTTAAACCCTGTACATAACTTTTAAAAGGTGTCTCTAGTTCTTATCAAATTATCCAGTTTGTGTGTTCCAGTTATTTCATACCCAAAATCATGACTAAATAATGGTCTAATAAAGCATTCAATTATATTTTTGAAAACATCATCCCATGATGTCATATGATTATGCTTTTTTGCTCAATATATAGCAAGCACATTAGTGCTGAGCACATGTGAAGTGCTTATTAATTAAGTGCTTATTGACTGTAAAACTTTGAGGCTTTTAAATTAATTAAGATGCTAAAATAACGTGATTATATTTAGAACTTATCATAATTTTGGTATTAAATGAAAAATGATAAACTTTTCAAAAGGAATACTGGGAGATCTACTTTTTCAAAAGAATGATGGTTAATCACTGTGGCATTATTTCATAACGTATAATGGCTAGAAGGCTTTAAAGTCGAAACAGAGAGGTCATATGAAAGAGGTGTATACTTTTGCCCAATAAGAGTAAAATAAATTTTTATCAGTATTTGATTTTAGTGATAGTTTATCTTCAGTTCATATTACACAATACCTTAATAAAAATGTATGATAGAGGACTCATCATTGTGGAAAAATATAAATGTTAATTGCAGGACAGTTCAAATGGTGGCCTTGGACTAACTCAGTTCTTCTCCATTTCTCACTTGCAGTTCTCAAGAATAACTGTAGAATGCTCTGGGAATGCAACATCCTGAAATACAGAAAAACAGGTGAGAACAACCCAGTCTCTGTCTTTGTCCTTCCTAGGACAAGATATTCTACAAAACTTTAACCCATTGATTTGTGTTGCTTGAGGTTATAAAACCCAGGGCAGGTACTTTTTGTGGTCCCGTAGCAATGATATGAGGTGGGGTACCTGTAGATGAGAGTCCATTTGCCCTGGGCAGCTTTCCTGAGCCTTGGGAGATGGGCCTACTGTGAATCTCAGGCTTCTACTGTCCCTTTCTGCCTATCTGTAAGTAATAAAATTGCTTTACTCAACTTGTGTGAGTATTCTATCCCAGTATACTCATACAAATCATAGAAATTACAGCCTGAGTTGCAGTGGGCTGAACTGGTAACCACTGTGCAGTGAACCTGCTTTGCACTCATTTAACAAGTGATTGAAGGAATTAGGTATTATTTACTTAAAGATTATCTAATCTCAAACTGTTATTTCCTGAAGTCCTGAGAAACAGAATAAGAACACAGCTTTCTGGATTCCAAAATTACTGTTCTTCCAGTGCATACCACCACTTTAATGACAGGATGCTAATGAACATGCATACCTCTGTAGAATTATTTATAATGACATTTCTGAAAAAGTTTTATACATTTATGTTTTAGACAGATGCTAAACCCCATTGAACAATGGTTTCTTAAAGAGTAAACTCATTATATCCAAAAGAGGTCACATGGCTGTGTGGTATCTTGACTGATGAAAGCCACAAATGACATTTCTAGACTTGGACCTAGGACCTCCTATGTGATATCCTACATTCCCTCTTTCTTTGCTTTCTGTCAGCCAAATATAAAGAATCCAGGAGATTCCTAAGACCGAGGGAATGTACATAAGTGGATACATGGTAAAGAGTTATTTATGGAGAGGATGTGGAGAAATAGGAACACTTTTACACTGTTGGTGGGATTGTAAACTAGTTCAACCATTATGGAAAACAGTATGGCGATTCCTCAAGGATCTAGAACTAGAAGTACCATATGACCCAGCCATCCCATTACTGGGTATATACCCAAAGGATTATAAATCATGCTGCTATAAAGACACATGCACATGTATGTTTATTGCGGCACTATTCACAATAGCAAAGACTTGGAATCAACCCAAATGTCCATCAGTGACAGACTGGATTAAGAAAATGTGGCACATATACACCATGGAATACTATGCAGCCATAAAAAAGAACGAGTTTGTGTCCTTTGTAGGGACATGGATGCAGCTGGAAACCATCATTCTCAGCAAACTATCACAAGAACAGAAAACCAAACACCGCATGTTCTCACTCATAGGTGGGAACTGAACAATGAGATCACTTGGACTCAGGAAGGGGAACATCACACACCAGGGCCTGTTATGGGGAGTGGGGAAGGGGGAGGGATTGCATTGGGAGTTATACCTGATGTAAATGACGGGTTGATGGGTGCTGACGAGTTGATGGATGCAGCACACCAACATGGCACATGTATACATATGTAACAAACCTGCACGTTGTGCACATGTACCCTAGAACTTAAAGTATAATAATAAAAAAAAGATTAAAAAAAAGTTATTTATTCCAACCAGCTTAAACTATGAAATGAGCAAGAAATGTGTTGTGTTAAGATTCTGAGATTTGGGGTATTGTTTTATACTTAGATTTCTTTGATTGATATAGAAATTGAAGGTAACTTTCTTCACATGATAAAAGCTCTCTACAAAATAATAACATTATTATTATTTGTATAGCAATTGTAAAATAACAAAAGTATTTTTACTGAAATGCAAAATAAAAGTTACCATTACTTCTTTTTTTCAAAATTGTATTAATACTCAACAATGCAGCCAATCAAGAAAAATAAACAATAAGTAAAAAAAGAAAGAGTAAAATAAAAAAGTAATTAATGACAAAATATTGTTAAAATTAATATGAAGATTTAGCACAATTGCTAGACATAAAATCAGTCATAATTATCAGTTGCATTTCTGTACTACAGTAACAAGCATGTTTGTTATTTACAAGATGACAATGACATACATACAGTTTGAATATAACAAAGAATAACTGAATAAATAAGTTGAACAAAAATATATAAGACCTTTATGTTGAAAAAATACAGTGAAAGAACTTCAAAAAAACCTAAGTAACTGAAGATATACAATGCTTGTGGATAAGATGTCTCAGAATTCTAAAATTACTTTTGGTCCTGAATTGCTCTCTAGATTCACTGAATTTTTAACAAAATGTTAACATGGTCTTAATGGATCATGTCAAGCTGAACCACAATGAGATACCATCTCTCACCAGTTAGAATGGCAATCATTAAAAAATCAGGAAACAACAGGTGCTGGAGAGGATGTGGAGAAATAGGAACACTTTTACACTGTTGGTGGGACTGTAAACTAGTTCAACCATTGTGGAAAACAGTGTGGCAATTCCTCAAGGATCTAGAACTAGAAATACCATATGATCCAGCCATCCCATTACTGGGGATATACCCAAAGGATTATAAATCATGCTGCTATAAAGACACATGCACACTTATGTTTACTGCGGCACTATTCACAATAGCAAAGACTTGGAATCAACCCAAATGTCCATCAGCGACAGACTGGATTAAGAAAATGTGGCACATATACACCACGGAGTACTATGCAGCCACGAAAAAGGATGAGTTCATGTCCTTTGTAGGGACATGGATGCAGCTGGAAACCATCATTCTCAGCAAACTATCACAAGAACAGAAAACTAAACACCGCATGTTCTCACTCATAGGTGGGAACTGAACAATGAGATCACTTGGACACAGGAAGGGGAACATCACACACTGGGGCCTATTGTGGGGAGGGAGGAGGTGGCAGGGATAGCATTAGGAGATATACCTAATGTAAATGATGAATTAATGGGGTGCAGCACACCAACATGGCACATGTATACATATGTAACAAACCTGCACGTTGTGTACATGTACCCTGGAACTTAAAGTGTAACAAAATAAATAAATAAATAAATAAATCGATAAAATATATATTAAAGGCTAGGTGTGGTGGCTCACACCTGTAATCCCACCACTTTGGGAGGCCGAGGCAGGTGAATCACCTCAGGTCAGGAGTTCGAGACCACCCTGGCCAACATGGTGAAACCCTATCTCTATTAAAAATACAGAAAATTAGCCAGCCATTGTAGTGGCTGCCTGTAATCCCAGATACTCAGGAGACTGAGGCAGGAGAATCACTGGAACCCAGAAGGTGGAAGTTACAGTGAGCTGAGATTGTGCCACTGCACTGCAGCCTGGGTGACAAGAGCAAACCTCCATCTCAAGAAAAGTCATGTATATGTTCAAATGCCAAAAATTATCAACACTCTTTAAAAAGATTATCTCCTTGAGGAAAGAGAGAAAGCCAACTACTTATCAAGACTTGTTAAAAGACAAGTAAGAAAATATTTATTAAGAAAATATAGCAAAGTTTATTGGCATAGGAATATGAGATTAGGCTAATACAACAGAAAGATATGATATGACAGCCAACACTGAAGATCTGTGAGGAAAATTCGCTATTCTATAAGTCATACTGGGATATCTGGGTACTTGAAAAAATACAATATAATTTTTACACTGTGATAAATAATTTTGGAAGACATATTTTAAACGAAAACATAGGAGAATATCTTTACATCCTAGGGTAAGGACTCATTATATTTCAAGAGTGAAAACCATAAAGAAAAATATTGAAAATATTGATATTTAAAAAAATTTGTATTTGTCAAAAGTCATTAGGAAATGTGAAAAGATAAACCATAATCTGGGAAATAGCATTTTAATGTAAATCGTTCTAAATAGAATAGCATAGCATATAGAATATATGGAAAACACCTAGTTATTTTAAACCTAATGATTTAATAGAAAAGTGAGCAAAAGTCTTGAACAGCTATTAGAGAGGAAAGGAAACATAAATGTTCAATGAAATAAGAATCAACATTCAACCCTATTCATGCTTAGAAAAATGCAAATTAAAATTCTTATGAAATGATTCACACCTAGTAGATTTACAAAAATTCACAATAAAAAGTGTGACAATACTAAATGTTGGCAGTGTTGTGCAGCAACCGAAATTATATCCTATAGTTGGGGAGTGTTAATTGATTGAGGCATTATGAAAGATAACCTGTCATTACTAAGTAAGGTTTAACATATATATAGTTGATGACCTAGAAATTTCATTTTCATGTGCAAATCTTAAAGAATAGTTTATCTTGTTTGGAATATCTGAGACAGAATATTCGTAATAATATATATATTTTTGTTTGTTTGTTTTGAGATGAAGTCTTGCTCTTGTTCCCCAGGCTAGAATGCAGTGGTGCCATCTCGGCCCACTGCAACCTCCGCCTCCTCAGTTCAAGCGATTCTCCTGCCTCAGCCTCCTGAGTAGCTGGGATTACAGGCACCTACCACCATGCCTGACTAATTTTTGTATTTTTAGTAGAGACGGGGTTTCACCATGTTGGCCATGCTGGTCTCGAACTCCTGACCTCAGGTGATCCACCCACCTCGGCCTCCCAAAGTGCTGGAATTACAGGTGTGAGCCACCACCACCGCGCCTGGCCTTTGTAATGATAGTGTCAGTAATAACAAAAAAAGAAACCTTGAAACTACCAAAAGATATATGAACAGTAGAATGAACAGAAACAAAATTGTAAGATATCCACCAATGGACTTTTCTGCAGCAGTATAACTCAATGAATTGTGGATAAATGCAGCCACAAGTTTCAGTCTTACGATTATGTCTTGAGAGAATATACAAATAATAGAGAATCATATATATGGTAGGATTACAGTTCTAAAATGGGTATAGTAAAACATAAAAGCAAATGCTCTTAGTAGGAATATATGTGTTTGCTAAAACTATCAAAGAATAGCAAGGAGATAAGTATCTCAAAATTTTACAAATGACTTCCCATGGGTTTAAGTAGAAAAGTGACACAAGGGGACTTCAAAGGGCCTGGTATTATAATATTTCTCACATTCCATGTATAGAGGCATTCTCTTATTATAAAAACCTAGATAGATAGATAGATAGATAGATAGACAGATAGATACAGACAGATATGTGTAAAATAAACACTTTTATATGTGTAATCTTTCACAATTAAAAAACAGAAAAAAAATTATAAAATACCATTTTTCCACATTTATAGAAAGAGAGTGTACAACAATGTAATGAGAAGTTTTATGAAGGTGAGATAATTGAACTTGTTTACAGCCTGGAAGGAAGGTACATAAGTGATGATGAAATTTATAATATTGGCTCAAATTAAAGTATGGATGAAGCAAGGTCTCTAAAGAAATAGAGTGGAAGTAAACTTCAGTGCATGTAGAGAAATATCTTCTCCCAGGAGATGGGACATCTCCTTGAGACCAGAATAAAGCGGCTGAAGATGAGTGTAGTTACAGTAATTTAGTTACTCTGGAGTTAGGCATCTGAGAGAATTCATACTTTGTAGTTTTAGTTTTTCCTTGTGAAAAAAGAAGAGGCAAGTTCTTGCTCAGAAAGTGTGAGATGGAAGTAGAGGAGAGAAAAGAAGAAAAATATTTACATGGTCAACATAGAGCTGCTTATTGATATCTGATTCTCATCTCCTTCTGGGCACCATGAAGCACCAAATTCCTGCCCTTTTGTGGTTTAATGGGACCAGACTTCTAATTCTGGTCAATGAGTTTTGGGCAGAAGTGGTGCATGTCACCTCCAAGCTGGAGCACGCTCCTGAATGCCAGCTGTACTTTGACCTTCGTCAGTAACTGTGGAAGAATGCGTCAACATTGATGCTACATTGGCCTTGATGCCTGAGTGATAATGAGGAACACAGCCCCGGCCACTCGATTCAGACAAGTAGAGTGAGTGAAAAGCAAACATTTGGTTTTCAATATTTTGAACATTTCAAAATTGTTTGTTATCTAATATACCTGATACAGTTTAGAATAGTTTTTTGGCTTTTATTTGCTTTATTTTTGTGAGTTTTTTTGGATTTTTTTTTTTTTTTTTAAATAAAGAGAATGGGAGAGAAACCTCAGGAGGAAGTAACATTCTTGCTTACTAGCACTTGGGATCTAGTTTTAGTTACTGCAAAACAGATTATTTGGTTTTTTAATTTGTTTCCTTGTTTTTAATTTTAATTTTACTTTTCAATGTTGGCTTTTGAGGTATGCTTCTTTGATGACTAGTTTGTTGAGGTTTCTAACATGAAGGTTTGTTGAATTTTATTAAAGCCTTTTCTGCATTTATTGAGATAATCACACAGTTTTTGTTTTTAATTCTGTTTATGTGATGAATCACATTTCCTAATTTGCATATGTGAAACCAACCTTGCATCCCAGGAATACAGCCTACTTTATCATGGTGGATTTTTTTTTGATGTGCTGCTGGATTTGGTTTGCTAGTGTTTTGTTGAGGATTTTTATGTCTATGTCCATCAAGACTACTGGCCTGAAACTTTCCTTTTCACTGTATCTCCCAGGTTTCGGTATCAGAACCTGGCCTCATAGATGCTGGGTTAGGGAGGAGTACCTCCATCTCCATTTTTTTGAATAATTTCAGTAGGATTGCTACCAGCTCACCTTTGTGAATCTGGTAGAATTAAGCTGTGAATCCATCTGGTTCAGGACTTTTTCTGGATGGTAGGTTTTTTTTTAAATTATTGATTCAATTTCAGAACTCATTATCGTATGTTCAAGATTTTGTTTTCTCTCTGATTCAATCTTGGGAGGCTGTGTGTTTCCAGGAATTTATCTATTTTTTTTTCTTGTTTATAGTTTATAACAGGGTTTACTGTATTTCTGTGGGGTCCATGGTAATGTCCCCTCTGTCATTTCTGATTGTGTTTATTTGAATCTTCTCTTTTTTCTCTATTAATCTATTAATCTGGCTAGTGGTCTATCAATCTTATTTATACTTTTGAAGAACAAATGTTTGGTCTTGTTGGTATTTTGCATGGGTTTTCATGTCTCGGTTGTTCAGTTCAGCTCTGATTTTGGTTATTTATTTTATTTTATTTTATTTTTTTTTTTTTGAGACGGAGTCTCGCGCTGTCACCCAGGCTGGAGTGCAGTGGCCGGATCTCAGCTCACTGCAAGCTCCGCCTCCCGGGTTTACGCCATTCTCCTGCCTCAGCCTCCTGAGTAGCTGGGACCACAGGCGCCGCCACCTCGCCCGGCTAGTTTTTTGTATTTTTAGTAGAGACGGGGTTTCACCGTGTTAGCCAGGATGGTCTCGATCTCCTGACCTTGTGATCCGCCCGTCTCGACCTCCCAAAGTGCTGGGATTACAGGCTTGAGCTACCGCGCCCAGCCTATTTTCTTTTGCTACCTTTGTGGTTGGTTTGCTCTTGTTTTTCTTGTTCCTCTAGGTGTGATGTTAGGTTGTTAATTTAAGATCGTACTAACTTCTTCATGTAGGCATTTAGTGTTATAAACTTTCCTCTTGACACTGCTTTAGCTATATCCCAGAGATTCTGTTATGTTGTATATTTGTTTACATTCATTTCAAAAAATATTTTGATTCCTGCCTTAATATCAGTCTTTATCCAAAATCTGTTCAGGAGTAGGTCATTTAGTTTCCATGTAAATTTATGGTTTTGAGAGATCTTTTTGGTATTGATTGAAAGTGATTTATATACCAGAAACAACTGGCTGAAGAATTGAAGAGTCATCAAACCAAGGAAAGGATTTTTCTAAAAAAATCTATACTAGTTGGACAATACAAAGGAACATTGTTTATGAATAAATTTAGGAGGGTACTCAAAATTGAGAAGTAGAATCAATTTTAGAGTTTCAAGTAGAGATCGCATGGATACTTAAGTTAATAGCATTCAAAATGTGTAAATAATTTCTTAGTCGCACAAATATAAAAATATCACTGTTGCCTTAAGAAATTGTCCTGTCGCCCTGTCAAATTTCTATAAAAAGGCAAGCAAACTAATACATTTTTAAAACAAATCTCCACCAAATATTATCAACATTTGAATTCTTTTTTATGTTAAAAATTTTAAGCCAGATCATTTTATTCTTGAAGTAAGAAGACAAATGTCTTTAAAGAAGCTTCCAATTTATTCTAACATATCTTTTCTGAAATTAGTTTCAGAAATTTATAAATTATTAAGTGATGCAACATTTTTATATATTCAAAATTAAATGTCATGCTATATGTTTAATTACACTTATATGTAAAGTTCAAATAAAATAAAACAGGATATAATTATCTAGGGTTTTAATAATTATATCTAGGGATATAATAATAATTATATCTAGGGATATAATTATTCAGGGTTTTTTAATCTTTTCTTTGTACCATTATCTAATATCTTTGCATAGGTAAATCCTATGAATCCCGTCTCAGAATAATATTTTAATACATTAAACAGAATACATATAATTACAGTGAAAAGTAATAGTAACAAAATATATTACCAAAACACAGCCTTTGAAGGAATGATGTAATGGCTCCAGGTTAAGAATCTAGAAAATATATATTTCATTAAAATGATTATTTTCATGTGTATATAAACTTCTTTAAAAGTTTTTAATCACGGATTACTCGTATATAGAACTGTTGATTTCTATATGTTGATCTTGTATGTGGTCACTTAATTATCTTCTTAGTTATAATAGTATTTCTGTTAACTCTCTTTTCTAGGTATACAATACAGTAATAACATCTGCAATAAAACTTGTTTCAGTATTTAATGTTTATAAATAATATTTTTGATTATGTAATTTATATAAGCTTACTGCAAAAAAATGAAAAAACACAGAAAAATATGTAGAGATGGGTCTTGTCAATATTTAATGTACACATTTCCAGAATGTTGGTATCGTTTCATATAAAATCCTGTTATTTCCAGCAACGTTGATGGAATTGGAAGATATTATGTTAAGTGAAATAAGCCAGGCAGTGAGAGACATTCTCACTAGTATATAGAAGCTATATGTATATCTCCTGGAGATAAAGAATGGAATGATGTAAAATGCCAGAGGCTAGGAAGGGTAGCTTGGGGGAAAAACAAAGAGGGGATGATTAATGCGTACATACATACAGTTGGAAAGAAGAAATAAGATTGAGTGTTCTGTTGTACAAGAGAACAACTACAGATAACAATAATTTATCATACACTTACAAATAACTAAAAGGATGGCATTGGAATGTTCCTGACACAAAGGAACATTGTGTTGAAGTGATGAATATCCCAATTATCCTGATTTGATCATTACACATTTTTTACTGTGTCAAAATAACAGGTGTACCCCATAAATATTTACAACTATTATGTATACATAGTAAATACAAATTTAAAAAATAAAAATAAATCTCGAACATATCCCAAGCTGGTAAAGAAAGGTAATGAAAGCCATTTCATGTGCCTCGGGCAAAAGGATCTTTACTGCATTGTTAATATTCCCTATTGACAGCTTAGTAATAGCTATCAAAAATTTTGTGACTATACCTTTGACTCAGCTATTTTACCTCTAAGATTTCTTCTGAACAAAAACCTCATAAATTTGCACAAAAATTATCTACAACTATATTTATGCTAATATTTTGAATAAAATTGGTTACCGTTCACTCAATTCTTACTATGTGTCAAGTATTATGCTAAAACTTTTATGTACATGACCTCATTTCAGCCTTGCAAAAACCTCATTGCCCCTTTCTTTTTAATTTCTATTAACTGGGGAGACTATTTAGGCTTAGATCTTAGGTGAGTTAGTCAAGAATGCACAAACAAAATAAGTATGTAAGTTAAAGTTATCCATCTGTAGAACCTGATAAAACAGCAAAAGGAAAAGGAAAAACAACAACCTAAACCATTTTTTAAAAGTACATTGTAGCATATTAAACAATAGATTGCTATGAAGACATCTTCAAGTGATGATACAAAGAAAAAATCAAGACATTGTAAAAATGTTTCCTAAAAGGTTGAACATATATACTTTGTAATGTAATCTAAGTGTTGATAAAATATATAATAAAATATTAATAGGCAGAAAATAAAATTGGGACAATACTAAATATTTTATACATTTATATTTTCTTAATTATATATTGTAATACTTTCCATTTCATTCAGTGATTACTTAGTATTTTGTGTATGGATAATAAAATATACTTGATATTATGTTGAACCTTTAGGCTAATATTTTTTGTGATAAACAGTGTTGTAATGAGCATCTTTGAAAATACTATCTGATCACATTAATTTGTCTTTTATATTATTTTTATACAAATGCATTTTAAAATGCTGTAAAACAGCTCTATGTAATTAACTCACTTTGAGGTTTTCATAGATGTTTCATTATCTATTTGTACATTTTAGTACCAGAATAACATTAGTTATATTATAGCTTATCTATGATAAATTTTAACATGTTTGTAACACAAGATCCTCATTCTCATTTTTATTTTAGAATGTACTATGCTTTCTCATCTATTTATGGTTTAATAAAATATTTAGAAATAGTTTTCAAAAATTTTAATGCTTGATTTTAATTGGCATGTCTACTACATAAATATATCATGTATTTTTATTTCACTTGTTGACATAATAATTTTCATTTATCAGTGCTTTTTAATGTCAAACTTTCGTGTTAGGTTAATTCATCAAAAGTTGACATATTTATTGCTATCATTAAAGGGTCTAATTTTAAATTTTTATCTAATTTATGGAAAAAAGCTTATTAAATTTTTAATAGTTTATTGGTTGATTCTTCTGGGTTTGTTAGGAAATGTCAAATCATCTGTTAATATTAATGATGTTTTGTTCCCAGTCTTTTCTTGACTAGCACATAAAAAACACCACTAAATGATGCAAAAGCTTTGGCTGTCTTGTTCTTGACTAAAATGGAAATGTATTTAATGTTTTGGCTGATGCATTGTGTTGCCTTTGATTTACTATAGAATTTTAACTTATTTTGTTATGTTAATAGATTTCTAAATATTAAACTGGCTTGCATTTCTGGATAAAAATGCTAGTTTTCTTCAGTGTATTTAATATATTGCTAAACTCCACTTACCAATGTTTTTTGAGTAATATTTTCACCATTTTTTTGTATTCAGATTTCTCAGTACTTTTTTTTTTTTTTTTTTTTTTTTGAGATGGAGTTTTACTCTTGTTGCCCAGGCTGGAGTGCAATGGTGTGATCTCGACTCACTGCAACTTCTACCTTCTAGGTTCAAGCAATTCTCCTGCCTCAGCCTGCCGAGTCGCTGGGATTACAAGCATGCACCACCACACCCAGCTAATTTTGCATTTTTAGTAGAGATGGGGTTTCTCCATGTTGGTTAGGCTGCTCTTGAACTCCTCACCTCGTGATCCACCCGTCTTGGCCTCCCAAAGTACTGGGATTACAGGCGTGAGCCACAGCACCCAGCCCTTTTCAGTACTTTTTTTTTTTTTTTGAGATGGAGTTTCTCTCTTGTTGCCCAGGCTGGAGTGCAATGGCGCGATCTCGCTCACTGCAACCTCCGCCCACCCCCGCCCCACCCCCCGACCCGGGTTCAAGCAATTCTCCTGCCTCAGCTGCCGAGTAGCTGGGATTACAGGCATCCACCACCATGCCCGGCTAATTTTTTGTATTTTTAGTAGAGGTAGGGTTTCACCATATTAGCCAGGCTGATCTCGAACTCCAGACCTCAGGTAATCCACCCGCCTCGGCCTCCCAAAGTGCTGGGATTACAGGAGTGAGCCACTGTGCCCGGCCCTTTCAGTACATTCTTTATCCATTGTCCTTTTTGTCTTTGTTATTTGATAGGTTTCAGCTTCATAAAAGCAACTCATTCATTAAGGAATGTACATATTAAAAAGCACGAGAAGGCTGGGCGCGGTGGCTCGCGCCTGTAATCCCGACACTTTGGAGGCCAAGGCGGGCAGATCACGAGGTCAGAGGATAGAGATCATCCTGGCCAAACATGATGAAACCACGTCTCTACTAAAAACACACAAAAAAGGTTAATTGGGCGTGGTGGCAGGTGGCTGTAGTCCCAGCTACTCCGGAGGCTGAGTCAGGAGAATTGCTTGAACCCGGGAGAAGGAGGTTGCAGTGACCAAGATCGCACCACTGCACTCCAGCCTGGCAACAGAGCAAGTCTCTGTCAAAAAAAAAAAAAAAAATAGAGAAATATAATGGACCCCATGTTGGATTGTTGGATTGACCAGAAGGGCAGATGTACAGAAACTGGGGTAGGTCAGCTGTGGAAGAAGGAAAAGGTAGTAGGAGGACATGAAATAAATCAGTTCTAGGAGTAAGATGGATTGAAACTAGCAACTTAGATGATTACCATAGAAAAGAGTTGTAGGTGTAGCTAGATAAAAAGGAAAGGAATATTGAGAGGCAGAAGGGCATAGACAGCTGCTTTTAAAGTATGTTAAGCCAGAAGTGGATTTGAAGTAGAGTACAAGTCACTCAGAAGAGTCTCAAAACGAATACCATATATAAGGGGTTTTGAACAACCCTTGACAATGTTTAAAACCAATTTGTTGAGGTTATAATTGACATACAAAACTTGTACATATTTAATGTATACAGCTTGTTGAGTTTGGAGATACATATATACACAGGTGAAACCATCACTGTAATCTATGCCATAAACCTATCCATCTCCTCCAGAAGTGTTCTTCTGTCATCTTGGTTAGTTATGATGATGATGATAATGATAAAGAACACTTAACATAAAGTATATTCTCTTCTTTTTTTTTTTTTTTTTTTTGAGACGGAGTCTCGCTCTGTCGCCCAGGCTGGAGTACAGTGATGCGATCTCGGCTCACTGCAAGCTCCACCTCCCGGGTTTACGCCATTCGCCTGCCTCAGCCTCCCGAGTAGCTGGGACTACAGGCGCCCGCCACTTCGCCCGGCTAGTTTTTTGGATTTTTTAGTAGAGACGGGGTTTCACCATGTTAGCCAGGATGGTCTCGATCTCCTGACCTCGTGATCCGCCCGTCTCGGTCTCCCAAAGTGCTGGGATTACAGGCTTGAGCCACCGCGCCCGGCCTATAAGGTATATTCTCTCATCAAATGTTTAGGTATATAATATAATATTTATTATAGACCTTATGCTGTACAGTAGATATCTAGGGCTTACTTTGTGAAATTAAAACTTCTAACCCTTGGCAAATAGCTTCCCGTTTCCCCCTGCCCCCAGCCCTTGGAAACCACCATTCTAATATTTGCTTCTATGAGTTTGACTGTTGTAGATTCCTCATATAAATGGGATTACACAATATTTGTCTTTGATGTCTGGTTTATTTCACCTAGCGTTTTATTCTCCGTGTTCATCTGTTGTGGCAAATGGCAATATTTCCTTCCTTTTTAATGCCAAATAATATCCAATTGTACGTATATATCATGTTTTCTGTATCCATTCATCCATCCATGAACATTTAGGCTACTTCCACTTTTTGAATACTATAAATAGTGGTGCAATGATTGGGACGGCGGGTATCTCTTTGGGATACTGATTTCAATTCCTTTGGGTATATACCTAGAAGTGCAATTGCTGGATCATACGGTAATTCTGTTTTTAAATTTTTGTGGAACCTAAGATAACAAGTGCTGACGAGAATGTGGAGAAAAGGGAAATGAAGGAAACCTTGTACACTGCTGGTGAGAAAGTCAAGTGGTGTAGCCAATACAGAGAACACTCATGCTTAGGAAGCACTAAGTGCTTGGTAAACTCGATTTCTCTCCTTCACCATATATGTATGGTATTATATATATTTAAATAAAATAGTAAATAATATTATTTATTATTATAGGGAATAGACTTTCCTCTGAAAGAAGTTATTCCTGAATTTGATTTGGGCTCCTTATTTATACCTTAGAGTACAGCAAAGAGCTTTTATGTTTGAAGACACTTGATTCAATCATGCTAAGATTTGTCTATGTTATTTATAATGGGTGATACTTTTGTTTCCAAAATTTTGTTATCAAGTAAAGAACAATTACACAAATATACATCATTAAAAAGCAAATACATTTTGAAAAGTTTTAAACACCCAAGAAAAATGTTAAACAACTTTTTTTCTCCCCATTATTTGATAATATTATTGATTTAGGATTTTCTACAATTTCTTTATATTGATTATCAAATTTATTTGCCAATAAGAAGTGACAGGTGTTATTTAAATCAGGTGCAAAATGTTTACAGTTTCCTATTTATGATAAAAGACATTCAGTTGGGAAGAAGACAAAAACAAAACACATTTACAATATAGACATATTTCTTGGGTCCTGTTGTGACTTTTTAAAGTCCAATTATGAGGGCACTATATTGCGTTAACTATTTTAGTATAAGTTAGTTATATCTAGATGTTTAACTCTCCCTCTCCCCACCTGACACAAACTGATGATCACTTTATATAGAAGAGTCTGTGTTACCACTTGCAGTACATGTAGAATTTTATTTAGGATATGGTTTTAGTTTTCCTGTAGAGTGCTGCCCCACTGTGGACAGATTAGGAATCACTGAAGCCTGACAAGTAATTACTTTTTGCAAATACTGTCTTTATTAAATATCCTGCACAAATATTCCTTACATATGATACCTGCATGAAGAAATATCCACCCAATGGTTACAAGAAATGTTGTAAAATTTGATATCTTCTCAGAGAACTACTTAAATATAAATAGGCCTTTTCTGAGTTACAAAATCTAAAAACTTTGCTTCATAAAATGTTTCTAAGGCATCAAACTGGAGTAGTAGAAAGACAAATTAACTTTTAAAGTCATAATCTCTTCTCAAACCATTAAGCACATTTAATCTGTGCCACTGCAAATTTTGGATATTGCCTATTGTTATCACAAACTAATATTTTCACATTCAATATTGTTTTTACATTGTCTTGATTGATTTTAAGGCAGCCAGTGTTGAATCTAAATAGTGAAGATGATGAATTTAGTTAAATTATTATGGCTGATTTCATCAGAGTTCATTGTATAAAAATTTGACACTAGTAATAGAAATTGTGATAATTCAATAAATTACAATGATGTCATTATCTAATTCATTTTATTTTAATACATCTATATGTTTATTCATAGTATCAGCATAATTTTCCTCAGATTGTAAAAGCATGTCCAACTAGACTGTCTAAATCACTTCTTCTTTGAAAGTTAAAGCCATATTACAGAATTGTGGCTTTTAGTCTTCACAATCTATTATTCATCCAACATATCTTTGCAACCCTTAGTTATAGATGTACAAATTATTTTCCTCTTCATTCACTTTAAAAATTATTATTACTATCTATATTTGCAGGTCACAAAGGTCTTATATAGTGTGGCATAGTGAAGGTAAGGTTGGGTAGAAAGTTAGAAAACTAGAACTTGGTCCTATGTGTGCCACCAACCAGGTGTGTATGCTCTTAAATTTCATTTAAAATGTGTTGTAATCTTCATCTCTCATCAGAGGATATTAGACTAGGTAATTTTCTAGACTCTTTTTCAAATTATCTAAATTAGAAATTGTTTCTCTTGCAGTTTGGGTTCATCTAATTTGATTCAAATCAATTCAACTCACATCCATTCAATTTAGTTGTATTCAAATCAAAGATAACTTATTACAACTTTCTGTAGACACAGTCCCTCTGTGAGCACTGTACAGCCAGTGAACTCGTCTGTGAGGTGGGGGAATAAAAAAAGATTTGTAATGATTGATTTGTGACTTCAGAGTCCTCACTTTTCTCCCATTGATTTTTACTATAATTAGTGAAGTTCATCTCAAGAAATCATAAAGTCAGAAAAAGTCATCTTTGGCATGTCTTCCTCCTTCTAACTAGGTTCTCAAATAAATGAGTGTGTCCTCATTTTGAACCCAGGCCTCCCAGCACCTGTATTTTTTCTAAGCAAAGCTCTGTGCTGTACTAATACATGTCTTTTTTATTATTATTTATTTATTTATTTTTATTTTTTATTATTATACTGTAAGTTCTAGGGTACATGTGCACAACGTGCAGGTTTGTTACATATGTATACATGTGTCATGTTGGTGTGCTGCACCCATTAACTCATCATTTATATTAGGTATATCTCCTAATGCTATCCTTCTCCCCTTCCACCTCCCCACAATAGGTCCCGGTGTGTGATGTTCCCCTTCCTGTGTCCAAGTGATCTTATTGTTCAATTCCCACCTATGAGTGAGAACATGCGATGTTTGGTTTTCTGTTCTTGCGATAGTTTCCTGTGAATGATGATTTCCAGCTGCATCCATGTCCCTACGAAGGACACAAACTCATCCTTTTTTATGGCCACATAGTATTCCATGGTGTATATGTGCCACATTTTCTTAATCCAGTCTGTCGCTGATGGACATTTGGGTTGATTCCAAGTCTTTGCTATTGTGAATAGTGCCGCAATAAACATACATGTGCATGTGTCTTTACAGCAGCATGACTTAAAATCCTTTGGGTATATCCCCAGTAATGGGATGGCTGGGTCAAATGGTATTGATAGTTCTAGATCCTTGAGGAATCGCCACACTGTCTTCCACAATGGTTGAACTAGTTTACAGTCCCGCCAACAGTGTAAAAGTGTTCCTATTTCTCCACATCCTCACCAGCACCTGTTGTTTCCTGATTTTTTAATGATTGCCCTTCTAACTGGTATGAGATCGTATCTCATTGTAGTTTTAATTTGCATTTCTCTGATGGTGAGTGATGAGGAGCATTTTTTCATGTGTCTGTTGGCTGCATAAATGTCTTCTTTTGAGAAGTGTCTCTTCATATCCTTTGCCCACTTTTTGATGGGGTTGTTTGTTTGTTTCTTGTAAATTTGATCGCGTTCTTTATAGGTTCTGGGTATTAGCCCTTTGTCAGATGAGTAGATTGCAAAAATTTTCTCCCATTCTGTAGGTTGCCTGTTCACTCCGATGGTAGTTTCTTTGCTGTGCAGAAGCTCTTTAGTTTAATTAGATCCCATTTGTCAATTTTGTCCTAATAAATGTTCCATCCCTGGTAACTGCAATGACTCGCTCATTGCCTGCGCTGTACTTTTTTTCATGGTTCACAAAGGAGCCATGAGGACAGAGAATGGCATATGCTAAACTCATATACTTCAATGCTAAGTCTTGCGTTGCTTCTGTTCTAGTTTCTTTTAATGAGTTAATTTGTTCCTTACATTTCAGTAATCCTGCTTTTGCAAAGATACTGCCTTCAAGATACTCTCTTACAGAAACTAATACACACTTCTCTCATAAAAATATTCTGTGGAAAATATGCAACAAACAAATAAAAAATTCTAAAATAATACGTTCTGTTTTCTTCCTCCTCAACTCAACAGGACTGCATCTTGCTGCTTGAGTTCTACCTCCTAAGTCAGGGTGGAAAATGTTCCTAAGAAGGTGGCCAGCGTGAGAATGCTCCTCACCTCATTTGTTTCCATAAGTTCAAGGATCAGAGTCTGCGTTTTTTTTTTGTCCAATAACTGAACAAAAAGGTTTTTTATGTTCATATATTTGGTTCAGTTTTTAAATTGTTTACAGTAGAAAAGCAAGTGTCTGTCAGTCATTTTCCCTCATGAATGGAAGTCCATAGTATTTACATGAGAGTTTGTTTACAGGTGAATTTAGTAAAGGTAGCTGTATTAGTCTGTTCTCACACTACTAATGAAGATATACCTGGGACTGTGTAATTTATAAAGGAAACAGGTTTAATTGACTCACAGTTCCACTGGGATGAGAAGGCCTCAGGAAGCTTGTAATCACGGTGGAAGGGGATGCAAACACATCCTTCTTCATATGGCAGCAGCAAGGAGAAGTACAGAGGAAAAGGGGAAAAGACTCTTATACAACCATAAGATCTTGTGAGAACTCACTCACTATCACATGTGGAGGTACACAGAGGTAATGGGCTGCCATGATTCAATTACCTCCCACTGGGTCCCTCCCATTACACATGGGGATTATGGGAACTACAGTTCAAGGTGAGATTTGAATGGTGACACAGCCAAACCGTATCATTCCTCTACTGACCCCTCCCAAATCTCTTGTCCTCACATTTCAAAACATAATCATGCCCTCCAACAATCCCCTAAAGTCTTAACTCATTCCAGCATTAACTCAAAAGTCCAAGTCCAAAGTCTCATCTGAGACAAGGCAAGTCCCTTCCACGTATGAGCCTATAAAATCAAAAGCAAGTTAGTCACTTCCTAGATACAATGAAGGTACAGGCATTGAGTGAATACATCTGTACTAAATGGGAGAAATTGGACAAAACAGAGAGGTCAATAAGACCCATGCAAGTTCAAAATCCAATAGGATATTCTTTAAACCTTAAAGTTCCATAATGATCTCCTTTAACTCCATTTCTTATATCCAGAACATGCTGATGCAAGAGTTAAGCTCCCACAGCCTTGGGCAGCTTTGCCCTTGTGGCTTTACAGGGTACAGGCCCCCTCCTGTCTGCTTTCATGGACTGGTGTTGAATGTCTGTGGCTTTTCCAGGTGCACAGTGGCCCACTCCTGCAGCAAACTTCTGCCTGGACATCCAGGAGTTCCATACAGCCTCTGCTATCTAGGTGGAGGTTCCCAAACTTCAAGTATTGGTTTCTGTGTGCCTGCAGGTTGAACACCATGGAAAGCTGCCAAGGCTTGAGGCTTGCACCCTCTGAAGCCAAGGCCTGAGTTGTACCCTGGCCACTTTTAGCAGTGGCTGGAGCAGCTGGGATGCAGGGCACCAAGTTCCTAGGCTGCACACAGGAGGGTTGGCCCAGCCCACGAAACCATTTTTTTCCTTTTAGGCCTTGGACTTATGATGGGAGGGACTTCCATGAAGGTCTGTGACATACCCTGGAGACATTTTTCCCATTGCGTTGGTAATTAACATTTCACTTCTTGTTATGCAAATTTCATAGCAGGTTTGAATTTCTCCCCAGAAAAACAGGTTTTTCTTTTCTATTCTATTGTCAGGCTGCACATTTTCCAAACTTGTATGCTCTGCTTCCTCTTGAACGCTTTGCTGCTTAGAAATTTATTCTGCCAGATACCCTAAATCATCTCTCTCAGGTTTAAAGTTTCACAGATGTCTAGGGAAGGGACACAATGCTGCCAGTCTCTTTGCTAAAGCATAGCAAAAGTCACCTTTGCTCCGGTTGCCAACAATTTCCTCATCTCCATCTAGATCACCTCAGCCTGGACTTTATTGTCCATATCTCTATCAGAATTTTGGTCAAAGCTATTCAACAAGTTTCTAGGAAGTTCCAAACTTTCCCACATCTTCTTGTCTTCTTCTGAGCCCTCCAAACTGTTCCAGCCTCTGCCTGTTACTCAGTTCCAAAGTCACTTCCACATTTTTGGGTATCTTTATAGCAGCATCCCACTCTACCAGTCCCAATTTGCTGTAGTAGTCCATTCTCACACTGCTAATAAAGACATACCTAAGACTGTGTAATTTATAAAGGAAAGAGGTTTAATTGACTCACAGTTCTACAGGGTTGGAGAGGCCTCAGGAAACTTAAAATCATGGCAGAAAAGGAAGCAAACACATCCCTCTTCACAAGGTGGCAGCAAGGAGTGCAGATCAAAGTAGGGGGAAAGCCCCTCATAAAACCATCAGCTCTTGTGAGAACTCACTCACTATTACGAGAACAGCATGGACATAACCACCCCCGTCATTCAATTAGCTCCCACTGTGTCCCTTCCATGACACGTGGGGATTGTGGGAACTATAATTCAAGATGAGATTTGGGTAGGAACACAGTCACACCATACCATTAGCCATATGGACGATAACTGTATGATGTTAGAGTAATTCCTAAAGAAAATTGTTTCAAATATACTTTCTTCTTAAAAACCAAAAAAAAAAAAAAAAAAAATTCTAAAATAACTCTAATGAAGACCTCTTGATATTTCACTGTTATGTGCATTTTGAACTCTTCATGTGGCTAAACCATACTAGAATCCCAACTCTTTGACTATAAGGATAGGTTCTCTCCCCAGTAAAACGGGGACTGTCATGCCACCTAACAGTTTTGTTTTCATGAGTAAATTATCAAATAAAGTAATTTTTAAAACTTTTCAGTGCTTGACACTTAGCAGTAACTCAAGAAATATGGGATTGGTTATGGTTATGATTATTACTATCATTTCAGGTTAGGCTGTTAGATACATAAGAAAGTTTGAGTTTTACAGGCTTCTAAATGCCTCTCAATGTATGCACCTTTGATGTATATTCCTCCACTTTGTTATATTGTTCTTTTCCCGCACAAATATATATTTTAACTGTGTATATTAGCATGTCTCAACTCTAGTCCCAACATAATCTAATCTGATGAAAGAAAAAGAAATGTTGTAGTAAGTTTGGGAAAACATTGTGATCAACAGGTTCATTTTGAAGGTTCAGGTTTCCACTAGTGTATCAAAGGCACTGAAAAAACCTCCAGTAAAAAAAAAAAAAAAAAAAAAAAATATATATATATATATATACACACATATATATACACACATATCTATATATTTATACAAATGCTATTATATATGCTATTATACAACATCTTTTAATAGTACATTTATTAAATATGCATTGGGAGAGGCCAGTATATAAAATACCCTGGTTTTTGTTGAAACTATTAAATGAATAAATATTTACATTTTTATTATAGTAGAGATTGACATCTTTTATAACAGAATCCTTTTATTTTGTAAATTCATTAAATGTTTATTTTGAAATATTCACTTATCAAAAGACTCATTTGTAGAGATTAAGAAAATAAGCAGCACCTACAATTTTAGAGTGAAATACTTTAAATGTATCTATATAATAGTTTAACAAGTACTTGGCAGAGATTACTTGAATATATGAGTTTTTAATATTTTTAAGCAAGAAGTAGAAATAAAATTTGATGTAGTTTGACCCAGTGTTGAAATACTTGTATAAATTAGAATCAAGAGAATTAAGCACTAAGATTTGAGAAAAGCAGAGAGAATGCTAAACTCAGGAGTAACTGGAGGTAGGCCAGGACTTTCAGGCCATCATGACTTTCCTGTCTCCTTTTCTCTGTTTCTTTCAAGACATTGGCTTTGCTCAATGTCAATGTGAAACATCTTATTCTGTAGACCAGAACACATCTCACTGAGAGCTCTTGATTTTAGCAGTTTATAATTTTAGTTAAGAATGGCCTGGTGCGGTGGCTCATGCCTGTAATCTCAGCACTTTGGGAGGCCGAGGCGGGTGGATCATGAGGTCAGGAGTTCGAGACCACCTTAGCCAACGTGGTGAAACCCCGTGTCTACTAAAAATACAAAAAATTAGCTGTGTGTGGTGGCAGGCATCTGTAATCCCATCTACTCAGGAGTAGGCAGGTTGAGGCAGGAGAATTGCTTGAAGTCCAGGAGGCAGAGGTTGCAGTGAGTTGAGACCACACCACTGCACTCCAGCCTGGGCAGCAGAGTGAGACTCCATCTCAAAACCAATAATAATAATAATTTTAGTCCAGAACAGAGATCCTTATAAATTTGGTTCTAGAAACTTTGGAGAAAGGCCCTTAAGATCCAGCTTAGGTTGAGTGTCTCAGAAGTCAGAGAACATATCCACAGTGTACTGATGTCATTATGTCCACAACACTCACCGGGAGCAGTGCCCAGAAGAAAATTGGACTGCCTGGGTGGCAGAACAAGACCCTATCTCCAATTAAATAAAAAAGAGAGTTAATAGGGAGGGAATTCATAGAGATTCACTGTATAGGATTAGATATTATTCATTGAGAAAAGGAACATATACTCTTTTTCAATAAACATCCTTAAAGGTCAATATCACCTACATATCCTTCCCTTTTAAATTTAGGTTGCTTCTGGCCGGGCGCGGTGGCTCAAGCCTGTAATCCCAGCACTTTGGGAGGCCGAGACGGGCGGATCACGAGGTCAGGAGATCGAGACCATCCTGGCTAACACGGTGAAACCCCGTCTCTACTAAAAATACAAAAAACTAGCCGGGTGAGGTGGCGGGCGCCTGTAGTCCCAGCTACTCGGGAGGCTGAGGCAGGAGAATGGCGTGAACCCGGGAGGCGGAGCTTGCAGTGAGCTGAGATCCGGCCACTGTACTCCAGCCTGGGCGACAGAGCGAGACTCCGTCTCAAAAAAAAAAAAAAAAAAAAAAAAAAAAAAAAAAATTTAGGTTGCTTCACTTAAGTCTGCTAATTTTGTTGATTGATGAAAGTCCAGAGCTGCTTCATAATTTTCTAAGTTCTGGCAGCTTATGCACTCCTGGTTCCCTCTAGCTCTGTCTTGGTGCTTTTTTAGCCATCCACTCTTGTTGGGTCTTCACAAGAAGCCCAGGCTTTTCACATTTTGTTGGGTAAAGGAGAATGGAAATACACTGGCACAAAGCTGTGTGTGGCAGGGTGGGGAGAAAGGGAATTGAACTTTTACAAGAGTTTGTAGTGCAGGTGGAAAGGAAGACTCAGACTGCTGAGTGCAAGCACACCGACCCTGTGTCAACACCCACAACACTGTCCTCTCTTTTCCCCCTGTTTCAGTTAGAAGAAATCTTATTCTGCTTAAATAAAGTACATTCTAGGTCCAACAACCCTTACCTCCTCCAATCCTTGAGGTCTTATTTTCAACCACAAGCACTCACTTACTAATTTATTTTCCTAGCAAAATCAATTTTTCTTTCCAAAAATGAATTCTGATGACTAAAGTGTTCTCAATCTTTTTAGCTTATTGGAGTCATCCATTTCAATGATTTCTGATGTGTTGTTTGAATGATCTGGGTTCCAAGCTGAGGCTTCCAATCCACTTGCTATATTAGTTACGTATATTTTTGTTAACTATGTAATGTGAGTGAGTCTCTGTGGGAGCTGTTTTGAAGGTAGTGGAGGTGGGTATAATTGAACTTTAGCAGAATACACTGCTGGTATTCAAGTGATACAATAATGATAGTACCAATAATAATAACAACTGATCCTTACATAACCTCTACTATTAACTAGTCATAGTTCTGAGTACTTTACATACATTACATATCGTAATCCCTATAGTCACCCTCTGAAGTAGGTATTATTATTATCTATATTTCACAGATGGAGAAACTGAGAAGCAGAGAAGTTAAATACTTTGTTCAGGTTTCTCAGCTTATGAGATTTAAGCCTTGGCAATCTAACTCCTATGTCTCTGTTCTTAAAGAGACATTAAGATAAATATAAGAAGATGCAGAAAATGCTAAACACTGGAGTCTTTGGAGAGATGATAAAGGGAGGTAGCTTAGCAAGGCTACTCACTAGAATTGAAATACCACTCTAGGAGGCTGCGGTGCATTTCTTGGGGGCACTGGCTGGGATACAGAAGATTTATATGGCAGGACTGGAGGTTTTCAAAAGAGACACAGAGCATGGCAGATAGATGAAAATGATGAAGGACGCTGAGTGGTGTAAGATGAGCCTTTTCCATAGTGCTTCACTGCAGGTATGAAAGATGCAGCTTTAAAACAAGAATTAGTAATTTATTTTGGAAAATATCAAGGTGGCCACATTTAGCATAATGGCCACTGTGGGACTAAAACATAACTTACTTGAACTAGATGTGAGGATACAGGAAACCATGATAAAATATCTTTAAGAATTCACAGATATCGTTGATGTTTAAATATATGTATATCAAAACTTCGAACATATATTAAGGAAAAGGATAATATATTTCTATACATGTGTTAAAAATTGAGAATTGTTTGCAAGAAGCTATGCCAAAAATATCTTGTGAAACAGATTTGTACATCCAGTCTATAAGGATTAAGAAAGTAAACACTGTACTTGTTGCAAAACCTAATTAAAAAGCCTTAGACTTCAGAAAGGACCAGTCACTCTTCAAATTTCTGATATCAGTGAAATTAATTGGAAATGATTGGGGAAAAATAAGATATTGAGGAATCTGTTTGTATTTAGAAAGCTGGGGATGCTGTGGTAGCCTTGCCTTTTAGAAATCAGGTCTCGATGAATAGGGACATGAGTTGTTGAGCTAAGCAGATCATCTCTTTTTAGGGAGAACTCTCCCTAAAATAAGCCATTGCTCCCAAGGGAGGCCCTGACTTGCCTCTGCTTAATGAGGCTTCACATAATAAAACATGAGTGATGACCCAGAAGCTCTAAGTAATAGCTAGTTACAAGGCTGGAACATAATTTTTGAAATGCCATAGGAATTCATGGGAAAGACAGGTATCTCCCAAAAGTCGAAGAAGACTTCATGGAAAAGGAGTGTTTCACTTGGGTTTTGGAAAATAGGTATGATTTGAACAAGAATATGTAGAGGTTTTTTTTTTTGTTATTTAAGGGAACAACTACAAATAAAACATAGAGGAAAGAGAAAAGTTGGGAGTGTCATAGGGAACAGTGAGATGTTGAAATTAGCTAAAACATCAGCTACAAATTAGGAAGTAGTGAGTGATAAACAGGAAAAGATACATTAAAGTGATTTTATGGAGAATTTAAATATTGTCATATTAAATAAAGTTGATTCTTATAAATTGTGTAATAAAGTAGGGTGAAACATTTCAAGCAGTGGAATAACATGATTAAACTATAATAGAATGCCTGGAATTTAACTTGCCCCTAAAGTGGTTCATTAAGTGTTGAAAATAATCATTATAAAATATTTTAAGAACTCACAGCATAGATTATAAATTAGCTGACTAAATGTACTTTTTAAATCCTCTTATTTTGTTGAATAAAAGACTGGTTCTTTTAGAACCAAAGCTGTAATACTAAAAAGGCTATATATAAAAAACTTATTTTTTTATAGTAATCACATTCATCCTCTTTTAAGTAATCCTTTCATTTGCTTTTTTTTTTTTTTTTTTAATGTCTTGCACTGGGCTCATTCATCAAGTCTGTATTTGGAGTTTGTGCTTCATAATTTAAACTACCAACAATCTTACATTTTCTTTCATAAGTACAAAGGGGCTTTGTTACACACATGTATTTATATAATGGCCCAATTGTATCACTTGTTTATAAATCTTAACTTGGTTATTTTTAGGATAACTTTTATTATTGTATAAGATACATGTAAGCATAAGATAACAATAGTAAGATATATATTTTAATATGGCATAAATTAACTATAGTACCTATACTTACAAAGACCTAAGTATGCAGCTCAATGAATTTTTTGCAAAAGTGAATACAGCTATGTAACCACCACCTGGGTCAAGATGTAATGTCTACATCTTGAAATGTAGCCCAGATACCTCCTCATTTCTTCTCTTAATTTTTAACCTTGACCCACAAATGTAAACATTACTTTCATTTCTGTCACAATAGATTTTTTTGAGCTCCATATATATGTGAAATCACATCAAATGTATTTTGTTTGACTTCTTCATTCAAAATAAGCGTATAAGTTTCACCCATGTTGTTGCGTATAGGAATAGTTAATTCCTTTTTTTGTTTTTTCCTTTTTTTTTGTATGTTGTGGTACCGTATGGATACAACAATGTCTATGTAACTATATGATATGGCTTGGCTCTGTGTCCCCACCCAAATCTTGTCTCAAATTGTAATCCCCAATGTTGGGGTGGGGATCATGGTAGGAGGTGATTGGATCATGGGGGTTGATTTCCCCCTTGCTCTTCTTGTGATAGTGACTGAGTTCTCATGAGATCTGATTGTTTGAAAGTGTGTAGTACTTCCTCCTTCACTCTCTCTCCTGCTGGCCATGTGAAGATATGCTTGCTTCCTCTTTGCCTTCAGTCATGATTGTAAGTTTCCTGAGGCCTGCGCAGAAGCAGAAGTCTGTACAGCCTACAGAATCATGAGACAATTAAACCTCTTTTCTTTATAAATTACCCAGCCTCAGGTATGTCTTTATAGCAGTGTGAGAATGGACTAATACAGAAAAATTGGTACCAGAGAGGGGGTCATTGTTATAAGGATACCTGAAAATGTAGAAGCAGCTTTGAAACTGGTTAGTGGGCAGAGGTTGGAACAGTTTGGAGGGCTCAGAAGAAGAAAGGAACATGAGGGAAAGTTTAGAACTTCTTGGAGACTTATTGAATGGTTGTGACCAAAATGCTGATAGTGATATGAACAATTAAGTCCAAGGCTAAGGAGATCTCAGGGATGAACATGAGGAACTTATTGGGAACCAGTGTAAAGGTCACTCTTGCTATGCTTTAGCAAAGAGACTGGTGGCATTATGCTCCTGTTTTAGAGATATATGAAACTTTGAACTTGAAAGACATGATTTAGGGTATCTAGCATAAGAAATTTCTAAGCAGCAGTTTTCAAGAGGTGGCCTGGCTGCTTCTAAGAGGATATTCTCACATGTGTGAACAAAGAGATGGTCTGAAATTAGAACTTATATTTAAAAGAGAAGCAGACTATAAACATTTGAAAAATTTGCAGGTTGGCCATGTAGTAGAAAAGAACAACCCATTTTCAGGGCAGAAATTCAAGCTGACTGCAGAAATTTCTGTAAGTAGGGAGGAGCTGAATGTTAATAGTCAATACAATGGGGAAGATGCCTCCAAGGCATTTAAGAAACCTTCACAGTAGTCCCTTCCTTCACAGGCCTACAGGCTTAGGAGGCAAGAATGGTTCTGTGGGCTGGACCCAGGGTTCCACTGCTCTGTGCAGCCTTGGGACATGGTACCCTGCATCCCAGCTGTTCCAGTCCCAGCTTTGGATAAAAGGGACCCAGAAATGTCTCAGGCCACTGCTCCAGAAGGTACAAGCTGAAAGCCCTGGCCACTTCCAAGTGGTGTTAAGACTGTGGGTGTGCTGAGGGCAAGAGTTGAGGTTTGCAAGCCTCTGCTTAGCTTTCAGAGGATATATAGAAACACCTGGATGTCCAGGCAAAAGTCTGTTGCAGGGGCAGATCCCTCATGGAGAACCTCTACTAGGGCAATGCTGAGGGGAAACGGGCTGGCGTCCCCCCACAGAGTCTCCACTTTGACATTGCCCAGTGGAGCTGTGAGAAGAGTGCCACAGTCCTCTGGACTCCAGAATGGTAGATTCACCAACAGCTTACACCATGTACTTAGAAAAGTTGTAGGGACTCAACACCAGCCCATAAAAGCAGCTGTGGGGGTTACACCCTGCAGAGCCACAAGAACAGAGACGTCCACAGCATTAGGAGCCCAACCCTTGCATTAGTGTGGCCTGGATGTGGGACATGAAATCAAAGGAGATTATTTTGGTGTTTTAAGATTGACTGCCCTGCTAGATTTCTGACTTGCATGGCACTTGTACCCACTTGTTTTGGCCAATATTGCCCATTTGGAGTAGGAGCATTTACACAATGCCTGCACCCCCATTGTATCTTGGAAGTAACTAACTTCTTTTTTTATTTTACAGGCTCGTATGTAGAAGGAACTTGCCTTGTCTCAGATGATATTTTAGACTTGGACTTTTGAGTTAATGCTGGATTGAGTTGTGACTTTGGGGACTGTTGGGAAGGCATGATTGTGTTTTGAAATGTGAGGACATGATATTTGGGAAGGATCAGGAGAAGAATGATATGGTTTGGCTCTATGTCCCACTCAAATCTCATATCAAATTGTAATCACCATGTGTTGAGGGAGGGACCTGGTGGGTGGTGATTGGATCATAGGAGCAGATTTCCCTCTTGCTCTGCTCATGATAGTGAGTGAGATCTCATGAGATCTGGCTGTTTGAAAGTGTGTAACACTTCCTCTTTTGCTCTCTCTCCTGATGGCCATGTGAAGACATGCTTGCTTCCCCTTCACCTTCTGCCATGATTGTAGTTTCCTGAGGCCTGTCCCAAAGCAGAAACCTATACAGCCCACAGAACTATGAGCCAATTAATCATCTTTTCTTTATAAATTACCCAGTCTCAGGTATGTCTTTATAGCAGTGTGAGAACAGACTAATATACCATAATACTTTTAATTGTCTTTAATATTTTTTTCAGTTTATAATATAAATAAAGTTGTAAAGAACAGTCTTATATGTGTCTCCTCTTGTATAGCTATAGTCACTTATGTTAGATATAGCAGAGAATGTAATTATTGGAACATAGGGTAAACATATATTCAGCTTTAGTTTAACTTTATTCTTTATATCTACCCTGTTTAGAGGTTATTAGAGGATGCATTATCATCATTCTGGTAGAATATAAATGGCTTCCTTCTTTCTCTTACAACATCACTAATACTGATGTATTCAGCACTTATTTTTAGGACACTACAGAAATTTTATATATACATGTAGAAATCAAGCCAGCAAAATATAATGGTTTTATTGAAGTCATACATAAAGTAAATAAGAGATTTGGAAATATAGCTCAGAAAATGCAAACCCTCAAGTCATCATAAAATGCCACTTTAAAAAATCGAATCAAAAGTCAAAATATTCAGGTAAAGAATCATCCTGGAGTGGATGAAGGCAACATGCCATTCAATGTAGTCTTTCTCATCACCAAAGGAATTGACTTTTGAAAGTCTGGCATACAGTGATAGACTCTGATCAGAAACATAAAATCATTTACATTGTGCACAGACTATGATGGTGGATGTGATGCCATTTCTAGTGCAATGATGGGTCCAGGTAGCAATGGTGGCAATCTGGCTGGCATAGACTTATTCAGCAGCTTGATTCCAGTTGGTTCCTTCAGAGAATAGGCCCCTCTAGTAAGCATCTGCATGAGTGAACCAGATGGTTTGATAAAAGCAGCAATTTATTTCCACAGTTTGCAGCCCCAAAGGGGTTGCATTTAATTGTCCAGTAATTTTTCAAATAGGAGAAAAAAATAGACTGGCCATTGGCAACAGCCCAAGAACCAGAAAATAAATCCAACAGGTTTATGAATGGGTGTATGGGCCAAAGCTATAAGGATGATCTTGAGTTTTATCCACTGAACAAAGTGACCAGATCCATGTTTACGGAGTGGCCCCAGCCTCAGTTGCCAACCACTGGATCTCAGCATAGCCAAAATTTCAGTGAATTAGGACTAGCCATTCAGAGTACAGTGGCTGTACTTCAGATTATAGAGAGGGGAATAAAATTTTCCACAGATGTACAATGAGCAATATTCACATATACACATTTATGCCTATAACAAAATATCCTGTATTTCCCATAGATATATATACCTATTATGTACCCACAAAAATTAAAAATTAAAAGTTTTAAATGAAGGCCGGGCGCGGTGGCTCAAGCCTGTAATCCCAGCACTTTGGGAGGCCGAGACGGGCGGATCACGAGGTCAGGAGATCGAGACCATCCTGGCTAACACGGTGAAACCCCGTCTCTACTAAAATATACAAAAAATTAGCCGGGCGAGATGGCGGGCGCCTGTAGTCCCAGCTACTCGGAGGCTGAGGCGAGAGAATGGCGTAAACCCGGGAGGCGGAGCTTGCAGTGAGCTGAGATCCGGCCACTGCACTCCAGCCTGGGCGACAGAGCGAGACTCCGTCTCAAAAAAAAAAAAAAAAAAAAAAAAGTTTTAAATGAAAAAAAAAATTTCCCCCAAGACTCTGCTACTGCATTTCATATAAAGTTGAGGGTTGCTAGGACCTAATCACATGTTTTCTTGCATATGCTATTTTCTTGTAACAAACATGGATTTTTGGACCTTTCCCACATTGTTAGTGGCTGAGTTTCAGTTGCCCCACTTTAAAATGGGAACATTGAAATAAAGAACCCCAAGGGTCATGTGGGTTAGGACCCAATAACAAGCTAATAGCTTTCTCTCTAAAATGTTTTACTTGATAGCTGCTTCTGAGTGGTGACAAATACCCAAAGAGGCATCTTGCTTTCTCAGAGACTATAATCAGCTTAATCACAAATACATGGAGCTTAAAGGGCTCATTAGGGCTGTGGGGCCTGCAAGATAGAAAGAATGCCACAGCTTGCTAGACAGCTTTCAACTCAGACTTCCTAAAAATGCTGGTTTTCGAGATGACTGATATAAAGGCCTAAGTAGAGTTCCCCAGATAGGTATGTTGTGTCTCCAAAACCCAGTGGTCCAGTAAGGTGCTGGATCTCCCTTTTCTTGGCTAGGGGCTGAGCACAAAGCAGTGTTTTTTTTTTTTTTTTTTTTTTTTTTAAGACAAATTCTGACTCTGTCGCCCAGGCTGGAGTGCAGTGGCATGATCTTGGCTCACTGCAACCTCCGCCTCCCGGGTTCACACCATTCTCCTGCCTCAGCCTCTCGAGTAGCTGGGACTACAGGCACCCGCCACCACGCCCGGCTAATTTTTTGTATTTTTAGTAGAAACGGGGTTTCACTGTGTTCGCCAGGATGGTCTTGATCTCTTGACCTTGTGATCCACCGGCCTCAGCCTCCCAAAGTGCTGGGATTACAGGCGTGAGCCACTGCGCCAGGTGCAAAGCAGTTTTTCATAGAATATAGAAATCTAAAGGAATTGTGGAGAATTGTTTCTCTACACTTAGCAGCTGTAAAATTTAATAAAGTTTTCAAATATTTCTGGCTTTCAATTTTCTTCTACAGAAAATAGACATACTATAAATTTAAGACAACGTCTAGCTCTGTCACCCAGGCTGGAGTGCAGTGGCGCGATCTTGGCTCACTGCAACCTCCGCCTCCCAGGTTCACACCATTCTCCTGTCTCAGCCTCTGGAGTAGCTGGGACTACAGGTGTCCGCCACCACGGCCGGCTAATTTTTTGTATTTTTACAATTAATACAATTAATAGTATTATGGTGTATCAGGGATGTATAAAATGTATAAAGTCCCTATTATGCAGTAGGTATTCAATAAAGTAGTAGAAAAATTCTTCAGGAAAGAGAAAATTGAGTGAATACATTTTATAATTAAAAAAACCAATATGGATTTAATATTATGTAACATTAAATTAGAATTCAGTATTTCTATAAAGCAACTGATGACATTATTTCTAGCAATGTAAATTTGTTATATCATTCATGACTTAGAGCTGATCGTGAAAATGTCATTCTATTAAGTCCCAAAGTGTTCTCTTAAATAGCAACATATATTTCCCCACTTGTACATATACTTTTAGTTCACATGTGCCTACACGTATATGTGTTGTATTAGTCTGTTTTGTGTTGCTATAAAGGAATAACTGAGATTGAGTAATTTATAAAGAAACGAGTTTTATTTGGTGCACTGTTCTGCAGATACACAAGCACGGCACCAGCATCTGCTTAGCTTCCAGTGAGGCCTCAGGAAACTTTCACTCATGGTGGAAGGCAAAGGGGTAGCAGGTGTGTCACTGGTAAGAGAGGGAGGGAGACAGAGAGAGAGAGAGGGAATCTGAGTCTCTTTAATAACCAGATCTCTCTTGGACTAATTACTGGAAGGAGGGCACTAAGTCATTCATGAGTGGTCTGCCCCCATGACCCAAACACCTCCCATCAGGCCCTGCTTCCAACACGGGGAATCATATGTCAACATGAGATTTGGAGTGGACAGATACTCAAACTACATCACACACACATATTCATAAATCCAGCCAGCACTCAAGGTGATTACAATTAAAAATCAGGTCTGTACTGCTTAAGTTCACTTGGCTTGGCAGGAAATTATTATAAATGTATATGTATATGTGTATATATTTCTCCTTATTGAAATCAACATGCTGTTCAGAAATAATTTTATAGATTTTTTAACTGTTAAGCTGTTAGAACTGTCTTTATTTCTTCATATTTGTTTATGAAATTCATTCATTCAATTCACCCATGAACGCATTGACTTAGTATACTAACGTATCATCCACACTGCCAGAAAATTGAAAGGCGAATAGGAAATATAAGTAATAATTTTCACTGACCATAAATTAGTAATACGATCATGGAAACAAATCTGTAGCAAAAGAAGATAAAGGTTAGGTGTAAAATAACATTAAAGAGAGAAATGATGGATTGATGTAAACTAGAGAGGTTCAAGAATACCACAAACAGAAGGTCAGATTTAAGGAAAAGTGGAATTCACAAAAGACAAGTTTAAGCTGCCCAAATAAAGATAATACAGAGCACAGAGAGCATGTAAAAGGAAAAGTATTGTGATCTGTGAGGAGGCTATCTTGGCCTTAGGAAAGCTATTGTCATTAATACTGGTGTAGGTTTAAATTCTTTGGATTACTGGGGAAACCATAGTTGAACCAGATATGAATTTAGGGAAGGCCATGAAACAGATATTTAATAAAGTTAAAATAAATATTTTCTTATAAAATTATTATGTATGGAGTAATTATTAGCTATTTAATATTTGTGACCCCTTTCCATTAAGTACTTTTGCCCTAGGAAGTGGCTAGCCAGCCAAAAACTGTATATTTTCACCTCCCACCCAGTCACCTTAAGTCTAAGTGGAGACATATGATTAGTTCCTGCCAATGGAATGTGAGGGGAAGTGATATATGCTACTTTTAGACCCTTCAGAAATGGCTAAGAAGTGAGTATAGATGTATGTGTTTCCAGTAGTCTCTTTCTCCATCGATTAATTTAACAGAATATTTCAAGGCCCTTCAAAAAGACAGAGGAACAAGATGGGAACCTGAGTTTCTGAATGAACATGTGGAATGATCTAGGGCAGTGAGAACTAAATACTATTGTATTACATCCCTGAGTTTATTTTGGAGTTTATTTTTACAGCAGACAGCTAATATATCAGTCTATTTGTCTTCATTTATTAGATAACTAGATATGAATCATCATAATATCAAAGCACCATTTTAAATTCTTCGCTAGAAAGAGAGCAACCAAAATTTGACCCAATGTGATTCACTATAAAAATTTGTTTTAATATCTTATATTCTGAAAGTCAAGGCTCTAAATCAGCACAAAAACGATCTTTTTGAGAAAGAAATAAATTTATATGTAGAGGCAAAAAAAAAAAAAAAAAAGTTTAAAAGAGCGTGTAGACTACGAAAGCCAAACACTAGCCTTAGGATCTGAAGAATGGCATGCTGAAAATGTAAGGATAGATAATACAGGGGAACTTTGCAAAAATTGTTTATTTCAAACTGCTACAAGTGATTTGGAATGCATTTCCTTTTTATAACCTCATTTTAGGTAGTTTCCAGTGTCTCTTAGCAGATAATTTAGCTGCTTCAGTGGATTTTATTGCTTCTTTCTAAATGTGTCAAGTCCTCCTTTGCCAATAGCATGAGGTTAAATGGATGTCAAGAGATTGCCTCTAGTTGTGATTGCTCTGTTTCCTATGACAGCATGAGTGCTCAGTGTTAAGGCTGTTCCCAAGTGCTGTTTCAACACCCAGGTTCAAATATTAGTCTGTTTTGTTATTACTTGGCTGATGTATGATACAAAAAGTTCATCATTTCAGGCAGCTGATCCTTTGTCATTGTGTCCTTATGTCCTTTTTTCCCAAATTTCCACTTACGTCCTAAACACTTTGACATTATTTATAGTATAGGTTGACTATTCCTTATCAAAATGCTTGGGACCAGAAGTATTCAGGATTTTGGATTTTTTTTTTTCATTTTGGAATATGTGTATATATCTAATGTGATATCTTGGGAATAGGACCCAAGTCTAAACACAAAATGTATTTCTTTTTCATATACACCTCATACACATAACCTCAAGGTAATTTCCTACAATATTTTAATAATTTTGTGCATGAAACAAAATTTTGATGTATTTTGACTGCAACTCACTACATGAGGTCAGGTGTGGAATTTTCCACTTGTGGCAATATGTTGATACTGATATTTAGGAACACTTTAGATTTTGATTTTTATGTTAGGTATGCTTAGACCACACTGGCAAATATAGCTAATTTAAAAATATGTGGTTCTGTTTCTGTCTCTCTCTTTTTCTCTATCTCTGTCTCTCTCTCTGGTAATTACCGGTGATAGCAACATCTTTTTAGTATCTGAAAATGCATAGATGGTTTTAGCTAACCTGGCTTACTAGATGTAGACATGTAAATTTTAAAATCTGCAATATTTTCTTTAATTTAGAAAAGTAATAAATGTATTTAAGATGGAAATACTGTGTAGGTGTAAAGCGCAAATTTTAAAAAATAAGCGTATCTTAGTTTATAGATGTCTGGTAAATAATGACTACTTATTGATTAAGAAGTTCAAACTAGGATTTGCTACACTAAATTAATCCTAGGTGACCTTATGTAAAGATAATGTATCCTTACTATAAAATTTTAAATTGCAAACACATATGTGGGAGTTACAAGTATTTTATTTTTAAAAAAATATATATTATGCTCCTTTTTATAAACAATTTGGAGAAACTTAAATAAAAAGACAGATTTAACGTATCTAACCAAACAAAAACACAAAGGGAAATTAAGATCAAGGAAAAGGAGCAAGCAACTATTCTCAGTATAGCTACTCTAGTGTTAAAAAGATGAAAGTGCAATTTGTTTCTGGGCTACCACAAAGTCGAGCCAAGTTAGCCATGTTATCACAAAAGCACCAGTCCAAACATCAGGAGGCTCATGTTCAAGTTCTAGCTTCTGCAGGGAGGAAACTTTGAGCAAATCACATTACTTCTCCCAGCTTCAGTTCCTTCATATGTAAATAATGGGCTAAAGCTAAGTCATTTCTTTCTTTCTTTTTTTTTTATTTTTTGAAAGTCAAGTAAATTTTATTGCTTTTTATAAAGTTGTAGAGTACGGGCAGAAAAGACTGTAGAGGCCCTTAGCCTATAAGCTTTGAATTTGTCATCCTCAACTTTATTTGACTGAACAGGGACAGGATGGAATTAGATTGCTTTTTAGCAGTTTGTAGTAAGAAGAAATATCTCCCTTAAATCACATAGCAAAAGGGAGTGAATGATCTGGAACAATCGGTCTTAGTTTCTGGTACTTTAATATTTCCTACAAATCTCCTCATAAAATAGAAAAAGTTGCTTTCTAATTGCCGGGCACAGATGCCTAGGTTAAGTCCTGTAACAAATAGTTTACAGGATGCTCATCTCTTTGTTATTTTCTTTTTTTTAATTATTATTATTATACTTTAAGTTCTAGGGTACATGTGCACAACATGCAAGTTTGTTACATATGTATACATGTGCCATGTTGGTGTGCTGCACCCATTAACTCATCATTTACATTAGGTATATTATATCTCCTAAGCTAAGTCATTTCTAAGGTGTCTTCTTTAGACAGAAAATTGATCCTGCCCACACAAACCAGTAAATCTTAAAAAAATGAATTCATGAGGATACTGGTTCGGGAATTTGCTGTTTGTTTTTGTAGCTGTCATGCTTATGCCCCCAATCTTCCTCCCCTCCTCCCACACACATAATGGAGAGAATTGTACTAATAAATCCCAGAATATGGATACTTATTATGGAAGTAAATATTTTTGTTTTAACTAACTTTTCTGTGTCTAGGACTTATTAGAGTGAACTTAGAAAAACCAGATCTTTTAAGATTAGCAATGGAGGTAAATAAGGAACAGTCCTCCATCTGGCTAAGTAAAAACGCTAACATTCTTGTGTATGTGGAAGAAAATCTCATTTAATTGGTTCTCATCAATCAGAAATGGAAGAATCCTTGAAGAGTGGATGATATTTTTCCCTTTGTATTATCCTTGTACAAAAAGACTGCTTGAGCAAAAATGGTTTGGAAAAATTTAGCATGCATTTCCTAAACCAAAGTGTGGAGGAAATACCTTTCAGCATTTTAGAACTGACTATTATTACATATAAATAAATGATACCAAATACAAAGGACACTAAACTCATGAGTAGGTTTTTTCCAAATTGCCTCTTAGATAGAAATAAAGTAATAATATCCATATCCCTAGATACTTCCTCAAAATTCTACTTTAATTCCAACTTTTTAAAAAGACTACTTTGTTTGACACAGCTTGGGGTTTGATCTTCATGAATATTTTGTCTAGCTACCATAATATCTTTGATTGTAGGATCCTCTTATTGACAAATAATTTTTATATTCTGTAAAATGGGCCTATATTTACAATTCTATTATTTGGTAGTCTTTTTGCATTGGTACCTGACTCTTCTTATGTTCTCTGAATGAATCAACAAACAGTGCTTGATACCATTAAATTATATACTTTTATTGTGTTGTTCAGCTGTTTTGTACTTTCACATCAATAAGCAACAGTTGGTCTATCAAGATCTATTCTTTGAGTTTCTTAACCGTATTAAGGCTGCTGAATTGATTATTGCAGAAATTGATTTTTCTGCGAAATTATCACATGGTTTAGATGCCCTTGCCGAAGGTTCAGTATGCTAAATCATATTTTATTTTTGGTGACATTAATAATTTTAGCAATAGTTATCAAAGTAAATTAGATGTCCTAGGTGTTAAATTATAGAAATGACTGCATTTATAAGAAGTTGTATCAGTTAGAAATGCTTTTGGTTGTGAGTGACAGAAAATCTAATTAATAGTAGCTGGCATAACTCAGTAATTTATATATTTTTTTCCAGCAAGACCTGGAAGTACAATGCTTTGTTGTGGCTCTATAATGTCATCAAGCCCCTATGTACTTTCCACCTTTCTGCTCCCCTGTCCTAAGGGGATAGTTCTCATGCTCAGGGTAAGGAAGCACATAGTACTGTATTTTCAAGTATAAAGAAAGCTGAAAAGGGGCAAGGACCAAAGATGCATAGTCTATCAATAGTAGCCAGAGCTGTCTACTGAAAACTCTAATTATATCTTCTTCTGTAGGGGTAGAACCCAGGCCAATCTCAGTTATAAGCAGATGGGTGTTTTAATATTCCATGCTCTGTAGAAGAATGTAAGGGAGAAAGGTTATAAATACCTTTGTGGTTAACCAATTTGCAGGATTTTCTCAGAGAATGTTCACATTTTTATTTTTCTAAAGGACAACCATTTGTGCCAAAACACTGTGTGCCGGAGTGTCTCTCTCCTCCTGCCTCTTCCCTAGTGTGTTAGTCTAATTTCTTCAGATAGACAAAATCAAGAGCTCTTGTCCCACGATCTGAAGTTAGGAAGCTGGAAATTCAGGAGAGCCAAAGGTATAGTTTTAGTCCGAGTCTGAAGGACTGAGAACCAGGGAAGATGATGGTGTAAGCTCCAGTCCAAGTCCAAGTAGAAGGCAGAAGACTGCTGTCCTGGCTTGAAGACAGAGAGACAGAGAGAGAATTCTCCCTTGTTCCACCTTTTTGTTTTATTCAGATTTCCAATGTACTCGATAAGGTGCACCCACAATGAGGACAATGTGCTTTACTCAGTCTACCAGTAGAAATGTTAGTGTAAACCAGAAACACTCCCACAGTCATGCAAAATATCTGGGCACCTCATAGTCCAGTCAAATTGACTCATAAAATTAACCATCATGCCCACTTACTCTGTATGCCTGAGGGACATCTCTTAAGCTCGTCAACTTCCACATGATGGAGAGGTCAATCTTTTAGCTATAAGATGATAGACTAAAGTAGAAGTTCTGGTTTCACTGAGTGTGATATTAATGGAAGGCGTCATACCATTATCTGAGAAGTTTAGACTGAAGGATTCTAGAGCAAGGAAAGTAATGTATGCCCAAAATTGAGAGACTTAGTTGAGGACTTCTGAGTAGAGCAGCTGGCCCGAAGAAAATACAAACGTACCTTGGAAATCTATAATCAGAGATTGCCGTTAAGTACAGTGTAAGCGGGGACTAATATTTCCTAAGCTGTGGCTGTATCCATCCACTAATAACTATCTAGTGCTGTAACATGACATGACACTGATTCTGTCTAACCTGGATTTGGGGAAGAAGGGTTTTTCTTGGCCATTTAGGGATGCCCTGCTAAATTGGATTTCCTTTCTTCTTCAAGTCTCGGTCCCAGAATCAAACTCTCAGTAACTTTTCAATTCACTGTTTTTTTTAGAAGCTTTGTTAGGTTCTTGTGAAAACAGAATTCTCTGAGGTCTCACTAAATATTTAATAATTCTATAGTGAGTGTGTTTCTCAGGTCTCTTTGGTTACTGTAGCCAAATTGAATTGTACAATTCATTTTCTCCTTGTAGCATGGATAAAGTTTCTCAGAATGAGCTGAAATTACTTATTTATTTTAAATATGTTGAATGTTCCTCTAATATATCATGTAAATTTTTACTTAGGATATTCAACTTTATAAATACTAGCAGGGTGATATGAAACAATTTTTGCATAATCAGAATATTTAAAATAAGATTGCTGGTTTTGAGATGTTAAATGTAAACTCTGATATAAATTTTCAACTGTGATGACCAAGGAACTGTTCATAAGATAAAATAAATGATGCATCTAGAATGGATAATATTTAGGTTTGTGATAGGCTTGGAATCAAAGTTCCATGTTTTAATAAATTCAATACCACCCCCAATAACAACAAATCAGTCATAGATATTTAGTGAGCATTTTATTTCTGTGTATTCATAAAACTTATTTTATAAATACTTTTTTTTTGGTTTCTTATCTCATCCTTTTAATATTTTTATTGGATATGAATATTTTATGATGCACATGACAGTACAAGCAGTCTACAAATAGAGTTCTATAGTCACACATATATTGGGGTGAGCACAAAACATTTTGACTAGAGGGATGCAAGCAAGCAGGTTTGGAGAGCGCTAACATGAAGAGGTGATACAGGTCAGGTTCACAATTAATGACAAAACGGAGAAAAAGATGGAGTATGGCAAACCATAGGCTGAGTCATGCCCCAACTCGCAGTGGGAAGATGCTATTTAGCTTGTTGCCATGCGAGGATGGGGGCCTAGGACTATTGGGTGTTCTGAGTTCCAAAGAAAATGCAGACCTTGGCTGGGCGCGGTGGCTCACGCCTGTAATCCCAGCACTTTGGGAGGCCAAGGTGGATGGATCACGAGGTTGAGATAGAGACCATCCTGGCCGACATGGTGAAACCCCATCTCTACTAAAAATACAAAAATTAGCTGGGCGTGGTGGCACGTGCCTGTAGTCCTAGGTACTCGTGAGGCTGAGTCAGGAGAATCACTTGAACCTGGGAGGCAGAGGTTGCAGTGAGCCGAGATCGTGCCACTGCACTCCAGCCTGGTGACAGAGCAAGACTCCGTCTCAAGAAAAAAAAAAAAAAAAAAGAAAGAAAATGCAGACCTTTTAATTTTATGTGAAATCTCCCATTTTTTAAATATTGGCACCTAATGGAATATAACAAAAAATGAACATCATAGGGGCTAAAGAAAACACTGGGCTGGATGGCCCGAAGGTGCCCCATCTGTGACTTTTAAACGCCACGCCCTCCTGGTCTACGTTATTTCATTTAATCTCTGTGATGACCCTGTGAGACAATGCTTCACTTCTCTTTTACCAATGAGGAAACCAAGGTTCAAAGACACCAGGGGATGAGTCCAAGGTCTGAGAGACTCGAGTCTCAACACGCTGAGACCCTGGCCGCTTTACTTAACAAGACATTTCTGTGTCTATTAACTGCGTGGGAATGAGTGCAGGCCGTGAACCACTGCAATTCTGGTGGCAGGAAAGAGTTTATTCTCAGTGCACCTTCAACGGGCAAAAGCTCTTCAACTTCTCAACTACTGTGAACACCTACACGAGGGGGCAACAGGCTGGGGAAAGGGGGGCTAACTATTCTCAGGATTTCTTGGGACATCAGTGGGCAGGAGCCAGGTCAGAAAGGGAGAGATGTGTTAATGGCATCACGAGACAAAACTGGCGGAGGGGTCAGAAAGAGAGATGAAAGCATCTACATCCAGGTCAGTTCACCCACACATAACAGTACTAGAATTTCCTGGATATTTGACTATGTGCTGGAAATTGTTCTAAGTCTGTAACTAGAATCATCTGACTTAATGTTCACCTTGGGAGTGGTGCCTTTCATATATCCCCATTATTCAGATGAGGAAACTGAGGCATGTTAACATACCAAAGGACACAAAGCTAGTGAGAGTCTTAAAGCTCAGGTTTTAATCCCTACTCTCTCTTGTCTCTCTGAGTCTCCAATGTCATCAGGATGGGCCACTGAGGTTCTTCAAAGCTCAGTTCCACCTGTTATTACATAAGAATGAGGGACTTACAGAAAAAGTAATACTATGCTGGTGAAATCCGTGGAATAATGTAAATAGGGCTGTGTCTTTTTGAAGAGACCAGGGAAACTCCCTAAAGACAGGATATCAACTTTATTTTAATTGTTAACATCTCCTTCCTGTGCGCTGAGCATAGAACTCAAAGCTCAGGCTTTTACTTAGGTTTGTCTTAGAGAAAGGAAAGAGGCCAATCTTCAATGAGTCATTTCTCTTTTAGTTTCTTTGCCTTTGGGGATAGAGGCCACAGAGGAATGGAAATGAGAATTCCTGCTCTCAAACTTTTTATAGAAGTGTTGTCCAATAGGACTTTCTTCGATGATGAAAATGTTCCATATCTGTACTGTCCATACAGCAGTCACTAGTCACATGAGGCTATTAAGCACTTGAAATGTGGCCAGGGCAACTGAAGAGCTGCATTTTATGTTAAAATTAAAACTGAATTTAAATTGAAGTAGCCACAGCTAGCTAGTGGCTACCATATTGGACAGCACTTATGGGTGTGGTGAGAAACTGGGATGTCTCTAAGTTCTGTCTTTCCCCAGAAGGCTGGGTCCACTCCAGAGTCTCTGAAAAAGCTTGGTAAAGAGGAAAGTAGATTAGGCTTTGTCACATGCTGGGCTTGTTCCTGTCGCCTGCCCTGGACCTTGGGGGCTGAATGGCTCACATATTAAAATCTGAACAATTTTGGGGGAAGAAGGTCCTGTTTAACACCAAATCAGATTTTAACACAGGGTCATTTTAAAACATTTAAACATTCATGGGCACCATTTCCTAGCTGTTTTGGATTGGGACCCGGGTGCTACAATCTAGGGGTCAAGAGAAGTCGCCGTTGCCCTTGCTTAAGTCCATGACAACACTGGAGGAGAAAAGCCGATCTCTTTTTCTCCTCTGCCTGAGACTTGTGCTCCTTCTAGGGTTTTGCTTTCAGAAGCTGACCTCTGAGTTCTGAAACGATGTCTGTGAGATCAAATGGCAGAGGCATCGAAATGTCATCCTTTTCCCAGTATGGCCGACATTCTGGCTTCTGATCAGCAGGTAAAGTTCGGGCAATTTGCGACTGGCACCTGGCATGCCATTCTCTCCTCAGGTTCTGGCGTGCAGTGAGCGAGGCAAGGATGGCAGTCAAGATTTCATTCCTTTGTTCCACGGGGAGCCCCTCTCTTTTAACTTCATGAAGCACAGCATTTGTCACACCCTCCATCTTCTTCCACAGTGCTTCCAAATGAGCCACGGGTTGACACCACCAGTCAGTGCACTTTCTGTATCGATTGCCTTGAAACCAAAACTACCTCAGCCACTCAAACTCGACCTCATTATGAATTTCTTCTCCTTGTTTCAAAACTGCAGGCTCAAAGGATTTCAAAGAGACATCACCATTGTCCACATCGTCACGGACATTCTGCAGAGCCAACTGACAGCGTTGTAAAATATAATCCAAGGTTCCTGTTGAGCACTCTGCCACTTGGTGGGTGGAACTAAACCGAGGTTGTGAACCAGCCAAAATGCAGTGTTGGTGGGTGGCATTGAGATCATCAAGCATGAAATAGCAGTCTCCTTGGTGAAGGGGTATCGTCAAACCAGGTGTCTCTATGTCCCATGAGATCTTAAAACCAACATGCCAAATATCAGGATCTCTGCTTTCAAAATGAGAGTCATCCTCACTTTCCTCTTCAGGGCCTTCACAGCTATAACTGTACACTGCCACTGCTGACCTGTCCACCAGATTTTCATCATGATGCCAGCTCACTGCCATTTTCCCCATGCCAAAATAAGGTTCCTCTTTCAGGTATGGCATTTTCTGAGGATCCATGAAATTCAGCAAAGTTACGTTGTATGCTGCTCTGCTCTTAATGTCCACTTCATCTTGTCCATTGTAGGATGACCCCATCCCAACCCTGGGGAAATCTGCAGACATACACAACGGCACAGCATCCTCATTAGCCTTCTCTTTGGCAGCAAGTTCTTCCAAAGCCTGGATGGTTTCTATCTGCAGGTAGTCATTGAGCTTGAGGAAGGTCTCACAAGCAGCGGCTATTTCAGCCTCGGGGTATTTTATATTAGACCCTTTCACTGGCCAGGGGACCGTGAAGAGCCTGGTATTCAGGTACTTGTAGGTACAGCCTGTATTACCAATGAGGATGCGAGATACCGGAGTGAGCAGATCTTTGCCTTGGATCCTAACCAGGTCCTAAAATAAGCAGCCATGCTTGTGCAGTGTGAGAAAGGCTTCTTGAACCTCTTTATGGAGCTCCTCAGATACACTGCTGGCTTCTCGGAGAATTAGTTTAGGATATTTCAGCTGCCACTGCTGATAGAATTCATCATCTTTGGGAGTCAGATAAGGAAGCCAAGTGTCTTCAAGCTCTTCAAGAAGCCTCAGTTTCTTAGCTTTGCACTCTCGTTCCTCGGCGGTCGGGGTGCGCTTCATGCTGCCACTCTATAAATACATTTTATAAATATAAATATAAACATAAATGTTTTCACTTTGAAATCCCAGTTTCATATACTTTCTTGTTATTTATTTAAGTTATAGTAAACTGTGACTATAACCACATGTAGGTAAACATATATTGCCATGGTTGGTAGTGTTGGGAAGGAAACCCACAGCCTTGCTGACCTAGGCGTAATGAGTTTCAGGGAGAATGTGAAACAGAAAATGATTATTTCTGAACATTAGTGACGATCTTGAGAGGCATCTGATTTTGACTACTGGACATATTCAACATGACTGCTCTTTCCAACCCTCTTTATTAGGCAAAGGGCAAAAGATTAGTTCTTGTATCCCACTGAGTAACTTTATATGTATGTAATTGTAAAATCAGAATAAATAAGGCCTCAAGGACAATTATAAATGATCATAATTTTCTGAATAATTCAAGGGGAAACAAAACAGGATGCTAATGTTTTTTTATATAATTTAGATACTTGAAAAAATTCACAACAAGAGTGTTTTAGTACATGAATCTCTTGAAAGTTGTCAGTTACTTTATGCAGTTCAAGCCGTGGAGTCCTGGTGGTTATTTCAAATTGTCACAACAGGAAAATAAATGTATGATTTCTGCTATTACTAATCAATATCCCATAATAAATGCTTAGCTATTAAATCTACACAAAATGCTTTCAGCCATTTAATGCCATTGAATTAGCAGATCTGAAAATTGAACACACTCTATCTGACTCTCCACACTAATTTTCCTCTGTTACACTATCTCCAGATCAAAGGGATATCGCAGCTAAATACAACAATTTAAGTTCTTAGTATGATTTGTGACCTATCGTATCTAGCATTTGTAATGAATTATTTATACATAAAGGATATTATAATTATAATTATAAAATGAAAGAAAAAAATGCCTAGTGACATGAGTACCAAAGATCTTTGCCTGTTTATACTTTACAATGTGTTTCTGTAGGAACATTTTGTTCCAGCTGCGTCTAATATTCTGGGAAGTTGCTATACTTTGAATATAATAATAAAATCACAATGTGAAATTGTTTTTTAGGAGGATCTAGGAAGCTATTTAATTTTATCCACCATCTCCCTTGTTTACTGATAATATCATACTCCTGAGTTGATGCTGATTGGACCAATAATGACTGTTCATACCTATTTAAACACTCTCTTAGAGATGACTGGGGTTCCCTTGCAGACTCCCAGTTGGACTGCTGCTCACCACTCGGGGTGGACCCAACTCTGTCATAGCCAGAAAACAACTTGAAAGAAGGCTAGTACAATTTCTCCCGCCCTAATACAGTTTATACAAGAGTCAAGAGAATGAGCCTGAGCCGTCTGTCTTGGAATTTTCTTCCAGATAGTGGATAGAATAAGCAAGACAACATCTTTTTTATTAGCTACCTTGACATGACCATTCAGCAGGAGCAATAACATGTCTGTGGTACACAAAAGTTCTTTTGAATTTGAAAGCTTGAGTCGATTATTTCAACTTCCATTTAAATTTCTTGCCATCTGTCTTTAGCCATTTTTAATGCTTTTATTTATTTATTAAAATTACAACTTTTATTCTAGATAGAGGGAGTACCTGTGCAAGTTTGTTATATGAGTATATTGTATGATGCTGAGGTTTGGGGTAAAGATCCCATCACCCAAGTGGCAAGCAGAGTATCCAATAAATAGTTTTTCAATCATGCCATCCCTCCCCTCCCCTCCCCTCTCTAGTAGCTGCAGTGTCTGTTGTTCCCATGAGTATGTCCACGTGTGCTCAGTGTTTAGCTCTTACTTATAAATGAGAACATGCAGTATTTGGTTTTTTGCTGTTGCATTAATTTGCTTAGGATTATGGCTTCCAGCTGCAACCACAATGCTGCAAAGGACATGTTTTTGTTTTTATTTTTTATAACTGTGCAGTATTCCATGGTATATATATACCGAGATTTTTTAAAAATTCAGTCCACCACTGATAGGCACCTAGGTTGATTTCATGTCTTTGTTATTGTGAATAGTGCTGTGATAAACATGAGTGCGTGTGCCTTTTTGGTATAATGATCTATTTTCATTTGGGTATATGCCCAGTATTGGGATTGCTGAGTTGAATAGTAGCTCTATTTTAAGTTCTTTGAAAAATCTCCAAACTGCTTTCAGCAGTGGCTAAACTAATTTACATTCCCAACCAACAGTGTACAAGCATTTCCTTTTCTCTGCACCTTGCCAGCATCTTATGTTTTCTGACTTTTTAATAATAACCATTCTGATTAGAGTTAGATGGTATCTCATTGTGGTTTTGGTTTGCATTTCTCTGGTGTTTAGTGATCTGGAGCATTTTTCTTATATTTGTTGGCTGCACGTATGTCTTCTTTAAAGAAATGTCTGTTTATGTCCTTTGCCCCATTTTTAATGGAGTTACTTGTTTTCCACTTTTTCAATTGTTTAAGTTCCTTACAGATTCTGGATATTAGGCATTTGTCAGATGCATAGTTTGCAAGTATTTTCTCCCATTTTGTAGATTGTCTGTTTACTCTGTTGGCAGTTTCTTTTGCTGTGCAGAAGCCCTTTAGTTTAATTAGGTCCCACTTGTCAATTTTTGTTTTTGTTGCAATTGCTTTTGGAGACTTAGTCAAAAATTATTTGCCAAGTCTGATGCTGACAAGGGTATTTCCTAGGTTTTCTTCTAGGATTTTTATATTGATAGTTTTATGTCTTATATTTGAATGTTTAATACATCTTGAGTAAATTTTTGTATGTGGTGAAAGAGATCTATGGGATGGCATGGAAAACTCAGAAATAAAGCTGCACACCTACAACCATCTGATCTTTGACAAGGACAACAGAAACAAGCAATAGGGAAGGGACATGCCCCATTCAATAAATTGTGCTGGGATAACTGGCTAGCCATATGAAGAATAATGAAACTGGACCCTTACCTGTCTTTTAGAATGGAACAACCTCCTTCAGAATGTCTCGCCAGATTTACTCCAAAGTGAAGCTGTAAGAACACAAGAAGGCTTAGCTTTCAACTAATGCTTGTTTTATTTACATCTTTTAAAATATATTATTATAATAGTGCTATTAGCATATTACAGGAGGAAAACCATTTCTGTAAGTAGCTGGGAGTAATCATGTGAACAGTTTCAGTTTTTCCTGAGCATTAACAATACTCAATTTAACTCCCACTCATCTGGTCAAATAAATACAAAATATTTCAGTTTTAACTTCTTTTTATCCATAATTTTCTCATTCTCTGTTTCATTTTTCCTCATCAACTAACATCTATGCCTTTTACCTATATAACAGATACTCCAGTTTCCTGTAGGCATATAATATCTTTGTCCACTCATGAATCTCATCCCAACAGGAAGGATAAAAGCATTAAAATAAAAAAATCAATTAGAGCTTTAAAATAGCCTACTTTAGGTATTTTAAATACTTAGTGTAGAGGGTATTATATTTGTTTTGATTGGAGAAATATATTTGCATTTTATAAAATAACATTAGCAAATGCTAATAAATCAATTTGTACTTGTTCTTATTTTTTGACAATTTCCTAGTTCCTTTCACATTTGAAATCCGAGCATTGACATCCAGAGTTTGTAGTGTGAAAAGCATTATTAGTACACATAAACTCTTGTAGGTTTACTTACTGTATGTTAAAATTCAATCTCAACCTCAGAATTTCTAGACTCATTTGACTAGACTATCTATATTTATCCCTTAATGCCCAATTAACCTTAATTTTTCTTAAGTTTATCAATCTCAGATTCTGTTCTAATGACATTGTAGGATAAATGGACATGTTGTGTTATGTATTATGTGCTTTGAGTGTTTAAAAATGTCTCAGTAACTTCAAGAGGGAATTGCCAAAATAAATAAGAATTAGAGTCTCATTAACGAACGGCACACCAAATTCTCAGTAGAAAAACTTTGAGTATTGTTTGCAATTTTTATTGGGTCATGAATTCGTAGTTATTTAACATTTAGAATGTCACTGTATCTGAATTTCAGTGGGTAAAATACTACATTTGGATTAAATAAAAACCAAAACTGTTGTTTGTGTGTGTATGTGTGTTCATGTGTGTATAAGCTGTGCTGTAATAAGATCTTAATGTTCTGGGCATCTGAAATACTTTATTTAAGAAAACACATATTTTACTATGTACTTATTTATTATTACTCTAGCCTTAATTATTTGGGGTCTAGATAGGATAGGCTTTTTTCATTCTTTCTAGAACAAACACTTAGAATCTCCTTAGTAGTCATGTAATCTTTTTGGTGGTGGTGTTGTTTTGAGGCAGGGTCTCACTCTGTTGCCCAGGCTGAACTGCAGTGGAGTGATCACTGCTCACTGCAGCCTCAACTTCCCAAGCTTAGGTGATTCTCCTACCTCAGCCTCCCAAGTAGCTGGGACTACAGGTGCTTGCTACTATGCTCAGTTAAACATTTTTAATCCCTCTCCCCATTTGTATGTTTGTTAGATTTTAAAAGAATGTCATCTTATTTCCAAAAAAATAGCAGTTTGTTGCAATCCAATCAGAACAACTTAACCGTTATACCCCCAAAGGCACTTGACTGCTTTCTGACCAGGGGGAAGAACTTGAATTTCAAATCACGTAAGTACCAAATAAGTAAATATGCCTCTTAAACATCTCATCTGGATTTTAACAAATAACTTTCTTCCAATCTCTATAAAACAATAATTGCATACTTAAAACAATAAATGTGTATTTATTTTATAAAATGAAAAGTGAATGCTATTAACTGACATTTCTCCTTTTACAGTCTAGCCAAAGAAAATGAAGACATGATAAAAAATTATCATGTATTAAATTAAAATATATTATTATAATAGTGCTATTAGCATATTACAGGAGGAAAATCATTTCTGTAAGTAGCTGGGAGTAATCATGTGAACAGTTTCAGTTTTTCCTAAACATTAACAATACTCAATTTTAACTCCCACTTGTCTGGTCAAATAAATACAAAATATTTCAGTTTTAACTTCTTCTTATCCATAATTTTCTCACTCTGTTTCATTTTTCCTCATCAACTAACTTCTATGCCTTTTACCTATATAACAGATACTCCAGTTTCCTGTAGGCATCCAATATCTCTGTTGAATTTTAAAAGAATGTCATCCTATTTCCAAAAAAATAGCAGTTTATTGCAATCCAATCAGAACAAGTTAATTGTTATACCCCCAAAGGCACTTGGAAGTTATAAAAAAGAAATCAAGAAATTTTATAAAACTTTCTGTCTGCTCTTTGAATAGGATTTCTTTAAAGTATGTAAGATAAAGAACCCTGTAGGGATCCTAGTTTTCATTTTCAGATTATAATCTTATTCTTTTCAATCACTTAAACTTTGTATTAATTTTTATAAGAATCAAACACTGGAGATACTCATTTTTTTTTTTTTACCACAATAAAAACTTACCTTTTTTTCATTGACCTCTTCATGAGCAATTAATTTATAAACTGACAAGAGTCATCCTCCTCAACTCAATTCTGGAAAAAGGCAATTCCTTGAACACTACCGTGATAAACATAGAAAATATATTTTGTCAGTGTAACATGGTGGAAGAGAATTAGTCACAGTAGGAAAACAAGAGTGATTCAGTAAAGATGTCAGAGTTACTCTGAAGCATAAATTGAGGTGATATCAGAAGCTAAGAAGCAGGTGCAATTGCTGCTGTTTTCCACAATGCGTATGTATGATTGATGTGAAACTTACTTTCTATTCATAATATCACCTATTCAGGATGGACTTGACTATATACACCTTTGTTTCCACTCATAAGCACTTAAAATATTTATTAATGCATTTTAAAAATTCTTACCTTTGAAATAGATGTTTAGCCTTAACCAGATTAAGGACACCTAATGTTTTAGTCATGGACTTTTTATAATCAGATGAAGGCTATTTACTCTCTCCTAGAGAAATATGAATATACCCATGTTTTTACATACAGTTTTCAAGAGCTTACTAACTCCATACAGCCCATGAACCCAGGTTACAAATTTGTATCAGAGATTACAAGATGTGAAATTAAATTTAAGCATTAAGGAGTTGCAATTAAGTAATTGTTATTACCTTGTGTGCAGTAAAACTGTACGTTTCAATAAGCAAGCATTTTCAAAGTGCTCTTCAGATAAACAGGTTGTTGCATGTGAAAATATTTGATACTAAAAGTCTTGCGTTGGCTCTCTAGTCAAATATGCTTTTAAGAAATGCTGCAAAAAGCAAAAGTTAACAAATATAAATAGCTTTCTTTTGATCAGGATTCCTCAGACTCTTTATTACTCAAATGTGTATTTTGATTCTCTAAGAAGAAAAATAAGCTCAGAGGGTTTGAAAAATGTATTTCCACACTGAGTTTTTCTTTTGTTGAACTTCTCACAAGAATATACATTTCTTTGAAGCTCAAGAATTTGAGAACTATTGCAATGAGTTTTTCTTTATTATTATTATTAAACTTTAAGTTCTAGGGTACATGTGCACAATGTACAGGTTTGTTACATATGCATACATGTGCCATGTTGGTGTGCTGCACCCATTAACTTATCATTTACATTAGGTGTATGTCCTAATGCTATCCCTCCCCGCGACAGGCCCCGCAAACTGTCACAAGGACAGAAAACCAAACACCGCATGTTCTCACTCTTAGGTGGGAATTGAACAATGAGAACACTTGGACACAGGGTGGGGAACGTCACATGCAATGAGTTTTTCAAATCAAGCAACAAAAAATTTCTTTAGAGATACAACCCCATTAAGCAGCCCTTGTAATCGTTTGAACACTACTAAATTACATTTTGATTCAAGCATATTGATACATTCTAGAAACCCTGACAAATGAATTCAGTAGATATTTCAAATTTTAAGTGGTACTGATGTGCAAACTTTTCAGTTGGGCAATTTCTGTAATTCTGGTATTTCTCTAATAACTACAATTACATGCCACATTAGAGAACACAGGAACCTGAATTAAGTGAATATGAGGAAATTTTGAATGCACTCCATGGATTAGACCGTTGAATAAGAAGCAAAATTGCAAATTCATTTTTTAAGAAATAGAGCCAACTTTGTGTCTAGTATTTGAATGGAGGACCCTGTAGTCAGACCCTCCCTAACCTAATTTCAACCACTCTGATTCTGTAACTGGGTTTAAAAGGTAGCCATTTTGGGTTTCAGACTAGAGACAATTTTATGCAGTTGTAATTCTACTTATTTGGTTTATTTGGGATTATATTACATGCACATGAAAAGAGAGGCATGTTTTATGAATCTAGGGAAATTTCTAGGTTACTAGAACATTGGTAGTCCTATTCGGCATCCAGAACATTAACTATGTATAAATTCAGTCAACATGAGTTTGTTACACCACAAACTGATGCAGTAATAAAAAGACTGAGCCTATTATACCTAAGTGTATCATTTTTTTTTCCCATGGAATAACTTGAACAGTTTTGAAACAATGAATTTATTAATTCATGGCATTTAAATTCATTACTTTGGTGACCTGACAAATTTAATGATGATTTCAAAGTAATTACCTTCATTTGAAAGCTAACTAAGAGAATTTAGGACAGAGCATATGAATGTGCTCAGATATCTTTTTTTTTTTTTTATACTTTAAGTTCTAGAGTACATGTGCATAACGTGCAGGTTTGTTACATATGTATACTTATGCCATGTTGGTGTGCTGCACCCATCAACTCGTCAGCACCCATGAATTCATCATTTATATCAGGTATAACTCCCCAATGCCATCCCTCCCTCCTACCCCCTCCCCATGATAGGCCCCAGTGTGTGATGTTCCCCTTTCCCGAGTCCAAGTGATCTCATTGTTCAGTTCCCACCTATGAGTGAGAACATGCGGTGTTTGGTTTTCTGTTCTTGTGATAGTTTGCTAAGAATGATGGTTTCCAGCTGCATCCATGTCCCTACAAAGGACGCAAACTCATCCTTTATTATGGCTGCATAGTATTCCATGGTGTATATGTGCCACATTTTCTTAATCCAGTCTGTCACAGATGGACATTTGGGTTGATTCCAAGTCTTTGCTATTGTGAATAGTGCCGCAATAAACATACGTGTGCATGTGTCTTTGTAGTAGAATAATTTATAATCCTTTGGGTATATACCCAGTAGTGGGATGGCTGGGTCATATGGTACATTAGTTCTAGATCCTTGAGGAATCGCCATACTGTTTTCCATAATGGTTGAACTAGTTTACAATCCCACCAACAGTGTAAAAGTGTTCCTATTTCTCCACATCCTCTCCAACACCTGTTGTTTCCTGACTTCTTAATGATTGCCATTCTAACTGGTGTGAGATGGTATCTCATTGTGGTTTTGATTTGCATTTCTCTGATGGCCAGTGATGATGAGCATTTTTTCATGTGTCTGTTGGCTGTATGAATGTCTTCTTTTGAGAAATGTCTGTTCATATCCTTTGCCCACTTTTTTATGGAGTTGTTTGTTTTTTTCTTGTATATTTGTTTGAGTTCTTTGTAGATTCTGGATAATAGCCCTTGGTCAGATGAGTAGGTTGCAAAAATTTTCTCCCATTCTGTAGGTTGCCTGTTCACTCTGATGGTATTTTCTTTTGCTGTGCAGAAGCTCTTTAGTTTAATTAGATCCCATTTGTCAATTTTGGCTTTTGCTGCCGTTGCTTTTGGTGTTTTAGACATGAAGTCCTTGACCATGCCTATGTCCTGAATGGTACTACCTAGATTTTCTTCGAGGGTTTTTATGGTATTAGGTCTAACATTTAAGTCTCTAATCCATCTTGAATTAATCTTCGTATAAGGGGTAAGGAAAGGATCCAGTTTCAGCTTTCTACTTATGGCTAGCCAATTTTCCCAGCACCATTTATTGAATAGGGAATCCTTTCCCCATTTCTTGTTTCTCTCGGTTTGTCAAAGATCAGATGGCTGTAGATGTGTGGTATTATTTCTGAGGACTCTGTTCTGTTCCATTGGTCTATATCTCTGTTTTGGTACCAGTACCATGCTGTTTTGGTTACTGTAGCCTTGTAGTATAGTTTGAAGTCAGGTAGCATGACGCCTCCAGCTTTGTCCTTTTGACTTAGGATTGTCTTGGCAATGTGGGCTCTTTTTTGGTTCCATAGGAACTTTACAGCAGTTTTTTCCAATTCTGTGAAGAAAGTCATTGGTAGCTTGATGGGGATGGCATTGAATCTATAAATAACCTTGGGCAGTATGGCCATTTTCATGATATTGATTCTTCCTATCCATGAGCATGGTATGTTCTTCCATTTATTTGTGTCCTCTTTGATTTCACTGAGCAGTGGTTTGTAGTTCTCCTTGAAGAGGTCCTTTACATCCCTTGTAAGCTGGATTCCTAGGTATTTTATTCTCTTTGAAGCAATTGTGAATGGAAGTTCATTCCTGATTTGGCTCTCTGTTTGTCTGTTACTGGTGTATAAGAATGCTTGTGATTTTTGCACATTAATTTTGTATCCTGAGACTTTGCTGAAGTTGCTTATCAGCTTAAGGAGATTTTGGGCTGAGACGATGGGGTTTTCTAAATATACAATCATGTCATCTGCAAACAGGGACAATTTGACTTCTTCTTTTCCTAACTGGATACCCTTGATTTCTTTCTCTTGCCTGATTGCCCTAGCCAGAACTTCCAACACTATGTTGAATAGGAGTGGTGAGAGAGGGCATCCCTGTCTTGTGCCAGTTTTCAAAGGGAATTTTTCCAGTTTTTGCCCATTCAGTATGATATTAGCTGTGGGTTTGTCATAAATAGCTCTTATTATTTTGAGGTACGTTCCATCAATACCAAATTTATTGAGCGTTTTTAGCATGAAGGGCTGTTGAATTTTGTCAAAAGCCTTTTCTGCATCTATTGAGATAATCATGTGTTTCTTGTCTTTGGTTCTGTTTATATGCTGAATTACGGTTATTGATTTGCGACTGTTGAACCAGCCTTGCATCCCAGGGATGAAGCCCACTTGATCATGGTGGATAAGCTTTTTGATGTGCTGCTGGATCCGGTTTGCCCGTATTTTATTGAGAATTTTTGCATCGAAGTTCATCAGGGATATTGGTCTAAAATTCTCTTTTTTTGTTGTGTCTCTGCCAGGCTTTGGTATCAGGATGATGTTGGCCTCATAAAATGAGTTAGGGAGGATTCCCTCTTTTTCTATTGATTGGAATAGTTTCCGAAGGAATGGTACCAGCTCCTCCTTGTACCTCTGGTAGAATTCAACTGTGAATCCATCTGGTCCTGGACTTTTTTTGGTGGGTAGGCTATTAATTGTTGCCTCAATTTCAGAGCCTGCTATTGGTCTATTCAGGGATTCAACTTCTTCCTGGTTTAGTCTTGGAAGAGTGTAAGTGTCCAGGAAATTATCCATTCCTTCTAGATTTTCTAGTTGATTTGCGTAGAGGCGTTTTTAGTATTCTCTGATGGTAGTTTGTATTTCTGTGGGGTCGGTGGTGATATCCCCTTTATCATTTTTTATTGCGTCTATTTGATTCCTCTCTCTTTGCTTCTTTTTTAGTCTTGCTAGCGGTCTGTCAATTTTGTTGATCTTTTCAAAAAACTAACTCCTGGATTCATTGATTTTTTGGAGGTTTTTTTGTGTCTCTATCTCCTTCAGTTCTGCTCTGATCTTAGTTATTTCTTGCCTTCTGCTAGCTTTTGAATGTGTTTGCTCTTGCCTCTCTAGTTCTTTTAATTGTAATGTTAGAGTGTCAATTTTAGATCTTTCCTGCTTTCTCTTGTGGGCATTTAGTGCTATAAATTTCCCTCTACACTCTGCTTTAAATGTGTCCCAGAGATTCTGGTATGTTGTATCTTTGTTCTCATTGGTTTCAAAGAACATCTTTATTTCTGCTTTCATTTCGTTATGTACCCAGTAGTCATTCAGGAGCAGGTTGTTCAGTTTCCACGTAGTTGAGCTGTTTTGATTGAGTTTCTTAGTCCTGAGTTCTAGTTTGATTGCACTGTGGTCTGAGAGACAGTTTGTTCTAAGTTCTGTTCTTGTACATTTGCTGAGGAGTGCTTTACTTCTAATTATGTGGTCAATTTTGGAATAAGTGCGATGTGGTGCTGAGAAGAATGTATATTCTGTTGATTTGGGGTGGAGAGTTCTATAGATGTCTATTAGGTCTGCTTGGTGCAGAGATGAGTTCAATTCCTGGATATCCTTGTTAACTTTCTGTCTCGTTGATCTGTCTAATGTTGACAGTGGAGTGTTGAAGTCTCCCATTATTATTGTATGGGAGTCTAAGTCTCTTTGTAGGTCTCTAAGGACTTGCTTTGTGAATCTGGGTGCTCCTGTATTGGGTGCATATATATTTAGGAGAGTTAGCTCTTCCTGTTGAATTGATCCCTTTACCATTATGTAATGGCCTTCTTTGTCTCTTCTGATCTTTGATGGTTTAAAGTCTGTTTTATCAGAGACTAGGATTGCAACCCCTGCTTTTTTGTGTTCTCCATTTGCTTGGTAGATCTTCCTCCATCCCTTTATTTTGAGCCTATGTATGTCTCTGCATGTGAGATGGGTCTCCTGAATACTGCAGACTGATGGGTCTTGACTCTTGATCCAGTTTGCCAGTCTGTGTCTTTTAATTGGAGCATTTAGTCCATTGACATTTAAGGTTAATATTGTTATGTGTGAACTTGATCCTGTCATTATGATATTAACTGGTTATTTTGCTCGTTAGTTGATGCAGTTTCTTCCTAGCCTCGATGGTCTTTACATTTTGGCATGTTTTTGCAATGGCTGGTACTGGTTGTTCCTTTCCACGTTTAGGGCTTCCTTCAGGGTCTCTTGTAAGGCAGGCCTGGTGGTGACAAAATCTCTAAGCATTTGCTTATCTGTAAAGGATTTTATTTCTCCTTCACTGATGAAACTTAGTTTGGCTGGATATGAAATTCTGGGTTGAAAATTCTTGTCTTTAAGAGTGTTGAATATTGGCCCCCACTCTCTTCTGGCTTGTAGAGTTTCTGCCGAGAGATCTGCTGTTATTCTGATGGGCTTCCCTTTGTGGGTAACCCGACCTTTCTCTCTGGCTGCCCTTAAGATTTTTTCCTTCATTTCAACTTTGGTGAATCTGGCAATTATGTGTCTTGGAGTTGCTCTTCTGGAGGAATATCTTTGTGGCGTTCTCTGTATTTCCTGAATTTGAATGTTGGCCTGCCCTACTAGGTTGGGGAAGTTCTCCTGGATGATATCCTGAAGAGTGTTTTCCAACTTGGTTCCATTTCCCCCCTCACTTTCAGGCACCCCAATCAGACGTAGATTTGGTCTTTTTACATAATCCCATACTTCTTGCAGGCTTTGTTCATTTCTTTTTCTTCTTTTTTCTTTTGGTTTCTCTTCTCACTTCATTTCATTCATTTGATCCTCAATCGCTGATACTCTTTCTTCCAGTTGATCGAGTTGGTTACTGAAGCTTGTGCATTTGTCATGTATTTCTCGTGTCATGGTTTTCATCTCTGTCATTTCGTTTATGACCTTCTCTGCATTACTTCGTCTAGCTGTCAATTCTTCCACTTTTTTTTCAAGATTTTTAGTTTCTTTGCGCTGGGTACGTAATTCCTCCTTTAGCTCTGAGAAGTTTGATGGACTGAAGCCTTCTTCTCTCATCTCGTCAAAGTCATTCTCTGACCAGCTTTGATCCGTTGCCGGCGATGAGCTGCACTCCTTTGCAGGGGGAGATGCGCTCTTATTTTTTGAATTTCCAGCTTTTCTGCCCTGCTTTTTCCCCATCTTTGTGGTTTTATCTGTCTCTGGTCTTTGATGATGGTGACGTACTGATGGGGTTTTGGTATAGGTGTCCTTCCTTTTTGATAGTTTTCCTTCTGACAGTCAGGACCCTCAGCTATAGGTCTGTTGGAGATTGCTTGAGGTCCACTCTAGACCCTGTTTGCCTGGGTATCAGCAGCAGAGGTTGCAGAAGATAGAATATTGCTGAACAGCGAGTGTACCTGTCTGCTTCTTCCTTTGGAAGCTTCCTCTCAGGGGTGTACTCCACCCTGTGAGGTGTGGGGTGTCAGACTGCCCCTGGTGGGGGATGTCTCCCAGTTAGGCTACTCAGGGGTCAGGGTCCCACTTGAGCAAGCAGTCTGTCCGTTCTCAGATCTTAACCTCCACGTTGGGAGATCCACGGCTCTCCTCAAAGCTGTCAGACAGAGTCGTTCGCGTCTGCAGAGGCCCCCGCTGCTTCCCCTATTGGTCTTCAGCTGTGCGCTGTCCCCAGAGGTGGAGTCTACAGAGACAGGCAGGCTTCCTTCAGCTGCTGTGAGCTCCACCCAATTCAAGCTTCCCAGCGGCTTTGTTTACCTACTTAAGCCTCAGCAATGGCGGGCACCCCTCCCCCAGCCTCGCTGCTGCCTTGCGGATAGATCCCCGGAGACTGCTATGTTAGCAATGAGGGAGGCTCCGTGGGCATGGGACCCTCCCGGCCAGGTGTGGGATATATTCTCCTGGTGTGCCTGTTTGCTTAAAGCACAGTGTTGGGGTGGGAGTTACCCGATTTTCCAGGTGTTGTGGGTCTCAGTTCCCCTGGCTAGAAAAAGGGATTCCCTTCCCCCTTGCGCTTCTCAGGTGAGGCGATGCCTCGCCCTGCTTCAGCCTCTCTGGTCAAGCTGCAGCAGCTGACCCGCACCAATTGTCTGGCACTCCCTAGTGAGATGACCCCAGTACCTCAGTTGAAAAATGCAGAAATCACCGGTCTTCTGTGTCGCTCGCGCTGGGAGTTGGAGACTGGAGCTGTTCCTACTCGGCCATCTTGCTCCACCCCTGCTCAGATATCTTTGAATACAAGTTTCACCTTCTCCATCTTGGCCTCAATTTCTGCCTTTGTCTGTGTCTCTTTCTTTAATATATATCTCTATATCCGTATACACAGCTACATGGTATATCAGTATAAACAACCCCACTATCCCAGCCAGGATCTTGGGAAAAATGTTTTTTTCCTTTTGTAGACTTTTGTCTTTTCACAAATTACTCTTTTTCATATTTATAAAACATTCCCAAACAGGAGTTATCCCTAACTTCTAAATTTAAAATGTGATTTTAATATCTTGGTTTCTTTATTTCCCAGGAGGTTACATTCCATTATGGATTAGGTACAAATATATTCTATCAGGACCCATAATTAGAAATGAAATTACTTCAGAGTAGTTTTGTCTGTAGCAGAACCATCTTACCTTTAGTTATGTGCTTGAATGGATGCAGCCTAATTATCAACTCTCAACTGAAAATGAGTACCCCAAGCTCCAGCTGCTAGCCTGCATTTTATTTGTTTTATTTTTCTCATCAATGAGGCAAGTGTAGCATAAACCTGTGAGACACAAAACTGAGCCTGGAGATTCAACACTTTGTATGGCTATATTAGGCAGAATATTGTAAAAGCAAACACATTGCTCTCTGTGAAGTTAAGGGAATGAAGTTTATACAAATCCAATATTCTGGTCAAGAGAAAGAGTAGGTATATTATAACAGTATAAAATTATAAATTACTGAAGAATTAGAATGCAATGAAAAACACAACTATAAATGAGTAACAATAATAATTTGACTTCCCTTTGTTTTATAAAATGTTTTTGGTCTTTGTGTTACTATTAACTAGTTATTGTAAGAAAAATTTCAGAAGGATTACTAAATAGACATTTTAACATTTTAAATTAATGTAGTACTAGAAAAATAAAATTTGATATGTATTATGTATGTTTCAATAAAACGTGCCCTGAAGAAGTTATTTTCTAACCTTTCAGAATATATGAATTTGGATGGGAAAAAAATATGTATGAATGCTCCCAGTTTGTCTACTCTTCCTTTAATTGACAAATATATGAGAGATAGATAATAATCAGATTTGCTTGGTTTTCTATACATGGATTTATGCTTTACATTCTGTCAAAGGTTGAAATTTTAAAATTCTAGGTATGTGAACCTGAATGAGAACTGTGCCCTGAGAATCAGAAGATAAGGAATGTTTAGCATGGGAATTCTGTTATATTTATTTGTAAGATTAATTTTCCCCTTGAGAGAGTCACAGTGGGTTGCTTTGAGTAGACAAAAGCCAAAACTGCCTAATTTTGACTTTGTGAATTGAATTTTCCTAATTATTGTATAAGCGACTGATATATATCAGATTACTACTTAACCACTGTGTTCTAGGTTGACTTAATTTGGAAAACAAAAGCAACCATTTAGATAATGGTATAGTGTTTCACTAATACCAATTTAATGCTTTCACAGATCAGAAATCAAACATTAATTTTACCTGCCTTGTTTAATATTTGCCTCTTTTATTCTCCATAAAATTGTTGCAGATCCTCTCTAATACATTTTCTTTCAGCACGTTATTGATTATATTTTTAACCTTTGAGAACTGGGTTCCTGTTTTAGCATAATGCATTTCAGCCAAGCTATATATTAGTGTAATCACTGATATCCATAAAATCCTCCATGGATAATTTAAATTTTTGCTAGATGTGTTGCTAGAGTAATTTATTGGAAGGAAAATCCATAGTATAATTATAAAACAACATGGGTGACCTATTTTTCTCACTATCATTTTTTTCTCTATTGATTTCGGTTAAATGTATCTTTATCTTATTTTTTAAACTTCCAGATGGCACTGTATCTGCTTCAACTGAAAATATGATAAAGAATAACACAATGAAAATTATGAGAAAAAAAGCACTTGTAAATATGTTTTATCCTAGTGATTTGAGTTTGGGGGAGAGAGGGGAACTCCTATTTGTCATATATTTATAATCCAATCAGCTGAGAAAAATTTTCTTAAGGCATTGATTCAAGTTGTACAAATGGAACACAATTCTTAACTAAAGAGAGTGATATTTGTTTAATTAAATTTTAGATTTAAATAAAGCAGACATGTATGTAATCATTTATCTAACCAAAATGTATGGTACCACTGTAAATCTAGCAAGTAGAGAAATTTTTCTTACTCAGCAGAGTCAATCATTACTCTGAATAAAGCTGTTTTCTAAGGCTCACATATAAATAATCTGGAAGTTCCGTCATGGCAGTGGGAGGGGGATTATGATCATTTTGCTTCAATTCAAATGAAATATTTACTGAATGCTTATAATTTGGAATAGGAAACTGCTAGACTAGAGGGGGGATTATCCTGAATTTACCGTATCTCTCCTATTGGTGAAAATGTATGTGGATCTCTCAGCCACAATCTAAAATTTTAACAACAGCAAATGGAGAAGGGCTTGCACTCCAGGAGATAGTAGAAAGACCTCAAAAAGGATTGATCAATTGCTACTAATAAGGGCAATTGTAGATTTAAAAGTGTAAATATATTCTGCGTTAAAGTACAATTCATCTGATTGCTTTTCTGCCTCATGTAAAAGACTTCTGCATACAATCTAGTAAGAAAATTAGGATTTAGATTAGAAATTGTACCCCAAAGAACTTTATAAGACTCCTTGATACATTGCAAATTCCCTTTTTAAAAAAATTTTGTTGTTTTTTATTTTTTTCAGATTTAAGATCTTGAAATACTAAAACAATAAAGGAATTAGTAATGATTTGGTGACTGGGAAGGACACATCTATGCTCTTCCAAGATAATCTGTGGAGGAGACACCCCAAGATGGAGAAGAAAAAAAATAGATGTAAATAGGAAAGGGAAGTGCTTCTGAGTTAATCATAGGAAAATGAGGGCTCCACAGGATCTCTCTGGTACCTACTGTCAGGGAGACTACGCTTTAGTGGAGAACATGCCACTAAAGTGGCTGTTTATCATGTTTACTGCCTAGACACCCTGGCTAATTGAGGAGTTCCAGCACAGCTGGGAAGTACGACCCCAACCAATGCTCCCAGCTCCTAGGATGCATGAGCATTAGCTAAAATGCTTGGATACTCCTGTTCAGGGCTTTGGATATGAGGTAAGTAATGCCAGAAAAAACTAAAGATGTTGTAATTCATTCTGGAAGGAACAGCAGAGGCAGCCTCTGATGCTGTGCCGTGTGATGGTGGTTCATCCAAGTTCCATACCAGTCACAGTGTTGGTGTCAACAGGGGCAGCATACAGCCTACCTACTATTCCTTTGGAATGGTTTTGGGTGCAGTTCTTGTTCCCTAGTCTATTTCAGCTCTTGCCAGTTTTCCTAGTCTGTTTTTTTAGTCTTCTCATTGATTCTGTGACATACTGCCATCTTTTCAATAATTTCTTTTTCATATGATGTTAACCAGAGTGTGGCTTCTTATATTTTCAAGTAGTAATTCTGAATGATGAACAAACTTACCAAAGATGAAATATGTTGGAATAGGAGGAGGAAGACCCCTCCTTAGGAATAAACATACAGAAATGATGAGTTATATATAAAGAGGCAGGGATTTCTTAATGAAGATGTGGCCTGGAGTGGGTGGCAGTGTTCAAATCCAATCTCTATCATTTAGTTCCTTTATGAAAATTGCCTAACCTCTTTAGACCTAACTGATGTGATTATCATTATTCACTTTTATAGAGACCCTCAGCAGCCTGACCAATCCTGTAGATAGAAAATGCAGAGATTTATTTGAACATAGATGTATCTAGTCCCAAATCACATGCTTTTATCACCACACTAAATGGCCTCTCATATGCAGAATGAAGTTCAAATTCCTTTCATTTACTCCCTTCACTTCACAATTTTGTCCAGAACTCATGATGCCCTTGTGTTTAACCTAGAGTGGTGTCTTAGTTGGTCTATAGAAATTGTCCATTCAAAACAAAATTAATTTCAAAATAATTTATGTTACAGGACAAAAGCACAACTCCAAAGATCTTCACAGAATATGGTTGATTTGATAGAGAAGATATAATGGCCATTAAAGAAGAAAACCAGGGTCCCATATCCAAAAAAGATGTGTCTATGAGTAGGTCACACAGCATAAGCATTGCCAGGAAAACATTCTCATAAACTTCTTCCTGAGTTTTAACACCTGAAAGCACACAAATGCAAATGATATCATGTGGTCAGGGTGATGTGTAGGCTGTTTTATCTCTGAGTAGGTACTAAAAGTCTATTATGTAACATGTTCACTATTTTGCAGTCACACACCTACACCATAGTATTATTGCTTTCTATCAGCTTCCACTCCTCTAAACTCTGAAAAATGTATCCTCTGATCTTGAGATGTATTTCTCATCATATTATCCTCTTTATTTTTTATTATAAAATCACCTCACCTTTAACAATCTCGGAGAAGCCACTTTAAGATTTATCAAAAACAAAAAAAGCAAAAATTGTGTGATGCCAGAGGTCTCTCAATGGGAAGCAGGAAGAGAACGTTTACAAACATTAATGTTAGTGATATTTAGCCAAGTTCCGTTGTAGCCAATTGTAACAGCCTGCAGTCCATTTTTTTGTAAGTGATGTTCTATGAAAACATAGCTCCTCTCATTTATTTAAGTATTGTCCATGGTTGTTGTCATGCTACAGTGGTAGATTTCATAGTTGTAACAGATACCATGTGGTTCATGAAACCTATAATGTTTGTTACCTGACCATTTACAAAAAAAAAAAAAAAATACATGCTAACTTCTGAATTAGAAGGATAGATGGGTTGGATTAGGAAGAAAGTATGAAAAGAAAGCTGAAGAGGCCTGAGCCTGCATATAAGGAATGTCTGTATGCTAGGACGTTTTTCTCTTTCATTTTGAAGATATTACTGGCACTTTTACATTTACACGGAAAGGATAAAAGGTTCATTAAAGCAGCTTTCTAAAAGGATAGTAGAGATGAAAGTGCACCCTTTAGTTCAGACTTTCTTTCTTTCTATGAGGGAAATAAAAGTAGGAGCAGGATACCCCACTGGTTTTCAGCATTTAGCTTTAGGAGACTGTGCAATTTCTGGCTATGGGAGACATTTCACATAGGTAAAATTCCAGAGATTTCCTGCAACTGGTTTTATAGTTAAATCAGTTAGTGTCTATTAGTCAAAAACTTACGAGCATAGATTCTAATCCATTGTCCTAACAACAATATACAAAAGAAGGAATAGGTGATATAGTTTAACACTATGCTGTATATTTTAAGCTTCACCAAGAAGTTGAAATGACAAACAGATGAATTTGGGTGATAATATTTTAATTTACCTCTCTATTTAAGGATCTAGCCTAATCACATTATCTCCAACAAGGAAGACAATTCTTAAATTGCAAAAGGAAATTTGGAAAGACTGTCAGCAGTTGAACTAACTATTCCCCACATGGGTGGCTTCTCAATGACTCCACATCTAATACTGTCTCTAAAACTTTCCATTAAATTAAATGAGTGAATAATTCAAGAAAGAGGCACCTTCCTTAACACCATGATGTGTTCTCCAGAGGACAGTCTTGATGATGGTGTTTTGGATTTAAGGCTGCATAGGTTTTAAGTTTGCACAAAAACTTTAGATCTCAGAGATGCATTCTAACTGGGAATGTTGTCTCTGAAGATTACATTTCTATTTGGGCATTGGCTGCTACATAAGTATTACTACAATTAAAAAAAATACCAAAATATATTTAATAACTATATTTTAGCATCTAAATGCCTGATAAAAAAGTCAATTGAAGGAAACAAGATTGTTATCTGATTTGGTGATTTCTTATTCAATTTGGTTCATTCCCATTTCATGTTGAGTTTTTAATTGAAAGTCTTTTTATTTAAAAGACTTTTGGCCGGGCGCGGTGGCTCAAGCCTGTAATCCCAGCACTTTGGGAGGCCGAGACGGGCGGATCACGAGGTCAGGAGATCGAGACCATCCTGGCTAACACAGTGAAACCCCGTCTCTACTAAAAATACAAAAACTAGCCGGGCGAGGTGGCGGGCGCCTGTAGTCCCAGCTACTCGGGAGGCTGAGGCAGGAGAATGGCGTAAACCCGGGAGGCGGAGCTTGCAGTGAGCTGAGATCCGGCCACTGCACTCCAGTCCGGGCGACAGAGCGAGACTCCGCTTCAAAAAAAAAAAAAAAAAAAAAAAAAGACTTTTAAAAGCCTATTACTTGAAAGCAAATGAAACAAGTTAAAGTGTATTTTCTATTTTATTGCTATGGAAAAAGCTGACATGACTTAAACAAATAAATTATGTTTGTGTTTTTCTAAAATATTTAGACCGTAAAATAAATCGTTTTGTCTAAATATTCAAGTTTTTTTTTTTTTTTTGAAATAGAGTTTTGCTCTTGTTGCCCAGGCTGGAGTACAATTATGTTATCTTGGCTCACTTCAACCTCCACCTCCCGGGTTCAAGCGATTCTCCTCGCTCAGGCTCCTGAATAGCTGGGATTACAGGCACGTGCCACCACACCCAGCTAATTTTTTGTATTTTTAGTAGAGACGGGGTTTCACCATGTTGGCGAGGCTGGTCTCGAACTCCTGACCTCAGGTGATCCACCTGCTGCCTCAGACTCCCAAAGTGCTGGGGTTACAGCCACAAACCACTGTGCCTGGCTTTTGTGTATGCATCTTGATGTGTTCAACATGAATATTTGTTTTGATTATTGACAACTTGCTTAAGATCACAAATAAAAATGATTAAAAAAGTATGTTTCTCTGAGAGACTTACAGGAATAATGTAATGATGGTTTTCCATGCAGTTCACTCTTGGCCTTTTGAAGTTTGTAGTAGAGTTTCAAGATGAAATTCCAGTTGAATTTATAAAATATTTGAACATTAAAAACCTAATCATACAGATTCTAGGAAGAACATTTTTCATGATCTTCATATACTCCAATCCTCACATTCAGAATCCCTGAACAATAACGTGAACTAACCATCTCCATTTAACTAAATATTATCTATATATGTGTCAAGACTAACTAAATAAAAGTCACATTTTCCAAATGACTCTGTCTTAGAAAATATCTGTAATATAACAAACTGTCTCTCAGACCACAGTGCAATCAAATTAGAACTCAGCATTAAGAACCTCACTCAAAACTGCTCAACTACGTGGAAACTGAACAACCTGCTCCTGAATGACTACTGGGTACATAACGAAATGAAGGCAGAAATAAAGATGTTCTTTGAAACCAATGAAAACAAAGATACAACATACCAGAATCTCTGGGACACATTTAAAGCAGTGTGTAGAGGGAAATTTATAGCACTAAATGCCCACAAGAGAAAGCAGGAAAGATATAAAATTGACACCCTAACATCACAATTAAAAGAACTAGAGAAGCAAGAGCAAATACATTCAAAAGCTAGCAGAAGGCAAGAAATAAGTAAGACCAGAGCAGAACTGAAGGAGATAGAGACACAAAACCCCTTCAAAAAATCAATGAATCCAGGAGCTGGTTTTTTGAAACGACCAACAAAATTGATAGACTGCTAGCAAGACTAATAAGAAAAGAGAGAAGAATCAAATAGATACAATAAAAAATTATAAAGGGGATGTCACCACCGATCCCACAGAAATACAAACTACCATCAGAGAATATTATAAACAATACCTCTACACAAATAAACTAGAAAATCTAGAAGAAATGGATAAATTCCTGGACACATACACCTTCCCAAGACTAAATCAGGAAGAAGTTGAATCCCTGAATAGACCAATAACAGGCTCTGAAATTGAGGCGATAATTAATAACCTACCAACCAAAAAAAGTCCAGGACCAGACGGATTCACAGCCAAATTCTACCAGAGGTACAAACAGGAGCTGGTACCATTCCTTCTGAAACTATTCCAATCAATAGAAAAAGAGGAAATCTTCCCTAACTCATTTTATGAGGTTAGCATCATCCTGATACCAAAGCCTGGCAAAGACACAACAAAAAAGAGAATTTTAAACCAATATCCCTGATGAACATCGACGCAAAAATCCTCAATAAAATACTGGCAAACCGAATCCAGCAGCACATCAAAAAGCATATCCACCACCATCAAGTGGGCTTCATCCCTGGGATGCAAGGGTGGTTCAACATTCGCAAATCAATAAACGTAATCCAGCATATAAACAGAATCAAAGACAAAAACCACATGATTATCTCAATAGATGCAGAAAAGACCTTCAACAAAATTCACCAGCCTTTCATGCTAAAAACTCTCAACAAACTAGGTATTAATGGAACATATCTCAAAATAATAAGAGCTATTTACGACAAACCCACAGCCAATATCATACTGAATGGGCAAAAACTGGAAGCATTGCCTTTGAAAACTGGCACAAGACAGGGATGCCCTCTCTCACCACTCCTATTCAACATAGTGTTGGAAGTTCTGGGCAGGGCAATCAGGCAGGAGAAAGAAATAAAGGGAGTTCAGTTAGGAAAAGAGGAAGTCAAATTGTCCCTGTTTGCAGATGACATGATTGTATATTTAGAAAACCCCATTGTCTTACCCAAAATCTCCTTAAACTGATAAGCAACTTCAGCAAAGTCTCAGGATACAAAATCAATGTGCAAAAATCACAAGCATTCTTATACACCAATAACAGACAGAGAGCCAAATCACGAATGAACTCCCGTTCACAATTGCTTCAAAGAGAATAAAATACCTAGGAATCCAACTTACAAGGGATGTGAAGGACCTGTTCAAGGAGAACTAAAAACCACTGCTCAATGAAATAAAAGAGGACACAAACAAATGGAAGAACATTCCATGCTCATGGATAGGAAGAATCAATATGGTGAAGATGGTCATACTGCCCAAGGTAATTTATAGATTCAATGCCATCCCCATCAAGCTACCAATGACTTTCTTCACAGAATTAGAAAAAAACTACTTTAAAGTTCATATGGAACCCAAAAAGAGCCTGCATTGCCACGATAATCATAAGCCAAAAGAACAAAGCTGGAGGCATCATGCAAGCTGACTTCAAACTATAGTACAAGGCTACAGTAACCAAAACAGCATGATACTGGTACCAAAACAGAGATATAGACCAATGGAAGAGAAACAGAGCTCTCAGAAATAACACCACACATCTACAACCATCTGGTCTTTGACAAACCTGACAAATACAAGAAATGGGGAAAGGATTCCCTAGTTAATAAATGGTGCTGGGAAAACTGGCTAGCCATAGGTAGAAAGCTGAAACTGGATCCCTTCCTTACACCTTATACAAAAATTAATTCAAGATGGATTAAAGACTTAAATGTTAGACCTAAAACTGTAAAAACCCTAGAAGAAACCCTAGAAGAAAACCTAGGCAATATCATTCAGGACATAGGCATGGGCAAGGACTTCATGACTAAAACACCAAAAGCAATGGCAACTAAAGAGCTTCTGCATCGCAAAAGAAACTACCGTCAGACTGAACCGGCAACCTACAGAATGGGAGAAAATTTTTACAATCTACCCATCTGACGAAGGGCTACTATCTGGAATCTACAAAAATCTTAAACAAATTACAGGAAAAAAAATCAAACAACCCCATCAAATAGTGGGCAAAGGAGATGAACAGATACTTCTCAAAAGAAGATATTTATGCAGCCAACAGACACATGAAAAAATGCTCGTCATCACTGGCCCTCAGAGAAATGCAAATCAAACCCCGGTGAGATACCATCTCACACCAGTTAGAATGGTGATCATTAAAAAGTTAGGAAGCAACAGGTGCTGGAGGGGATGTTGAAAAATAGGAACACTTTTACACTGTTGGTGGGACTGTAAACTAGTTCAACCATTTTGGAAGACAGTGTGGCGATTCCTTAAGGATCTAGAACTAGGAATACCATTTGACCCAGTGATCCCATTACTGGGTATATACCCAAAGGATTATAAATCATGCTGCTATAAAGACACATGCACATGTATGTTTATTGCAGCACTATTTACAATAGCAAAGACTTGGAACCAACCCAAATGTCCATCAGTGATAGACTGAATTAAGAAAATGTGGCACATTATACACCATGGAATACTATGCAGCCCTGAAAAAGGATGAGTTCATGTCCTTTGTAGGGACATGGATGAAGCCGGAAACCATCATTCTGAGCAAAGTATCCCAAGGACAGAAAACCAAACACGGCATGTTCTCACTCATAGGTGGAAATTGAACAATGAGAACACTTGAACACAGAGTGGGGAACTTCACACACCAGGGCCTGTCATGGGGTGAGGTGGCGGGGAGGGATAGCATTAGGAGAGATACCTAATGTAAATTATGAGTTAATGGGTGCAGCACACCAACATGACACATGTATACATATGTAACAACCCTGCATGTTGTGCACATGTACCCTACAATTTAAAGTATAATACAATAAATAAATAATTTTTAAAAAACTGTAAAATATCTAAAACCAAATTGATTCTGATATATCTATGGGTGAAATTTGCTACCAATATGAATACAAAGTGAGAAAAACTGTCATTATTTCACATCTTAAATAGTAGGAAAAATCTGAATTTATTAAAAATACTGAACAAAATATTTTAAAACTAACCAATGCTATCCAAAATTTCTAAATCATCTAGTTTTCATTTCAGAGGATGCTATTTGTCAGTCCTCCCTCTCCTCTTCCTTTATTTATTGGAAATGGCCACAGCTATTTAATACGATATGCCTAAACACATATGTTGTGAGCTGAACACACCATTTTCTATAATAGCAACATGCTAGAAATGGATTTTAGATCTGATATAAGTAGTTTAGTTTATTCTATTTGTATTTGCCTATGTATACTTGCTTCTGCAGCTCAGATTTCTCTAAGGAGAGAATAAAGTAGGAAATCTAATTTAAAAGTATAAGCTGTGAGCAGTTGAGGTTTAATTCAGGAATTTATAGACTCACCGCTGGCAATAAGCTCTGAGGAGTAAATCTAATATAGTGCATTATGGCAACATCATTCAATGTGTTATATTTAAATGCTTGTCAGCATTTCTATTTTAGACTCCTATTTCCTGGTGTTCATGATTTGATCATTAAAAATTGCTGGGGCTTGAACAAACAATTTGTGAAGATTTAGTTTTGCAGCAAATTGTATAATTTTCATTTTTGAGCAATAGAATGAATAACAAAGTTGCATGAAGAATAAAATCAAGTCAACAAAGTTGTACTTAGAACTTCGCCTTGTAAAAGAAGCGGAGGGAGAAATCACCTTATGTGGATTGTGCACTAAATATTATGAATAAATAAATGGGAGAATGTATCAAGAAGTTGAGCTTGGAATTAAAAGGAAAGGCCAATTGAAAATGAAGAAAATCATTTTTTTAAGCTTTGTTGCAGTATACAATACATATTTAATGCAATAATCTTTGTTTAATAGGACAATGCTATGGAGAAAAATACAACGGTAATCTTTTGGGAAATGAGTTATATAAAAATGTAGTCTGTTAATACCTGACAAGTCTGGGAATGATGAGCTTTGTGCTCCTTTGTGGTTGTGGTCAATAAACAGTTGCTGTGTTGGAGAGGCTTACATGTCACCTCAGAGAGTGGTGACTCCAAGCTTACATCCCAGCATTAAACCAGACAAAAACACAGACAAAATGTGTCTCTTATTTCTTTTGTTAGAGCAACAAGATTGAAATGCTGCATAGTAACAGTGGGTGTAAAAGCCAATAATCTGATATTATGGTATAGAAAGAGACAGCAAAAGAGTCCCATAACATTGTAGTGCTATAGTGTATGGTTCCCTTAAACAACTGTGGACACCAATTGGGTTGAATTAACTCTCCTTCTTTTCAGGAAAGTACCATAATTCCAACTCCTTGAATTTTCTGTATATGTTCATATACTATGATTCCATTCCATGGCATCAGTTACATATTGCAGATTGGGTTCTGGACCTAAGCTAGGTCAATTACAATCTCCTTCCCAAGGATTTGGAATTAGGAACAAAGGAGAGAGAGACAGAGGACAGTATTTTCTTAGAGAAAGAGAAGGCAGCAGACACGCAGAGAGATGTAAAGATAATAGAGCAGAATCCTAATAGATTCCTGGTTCTAATTTGTTCCTGAGGTTGAGCTGCCTATATCTGGTTGGATTCTCTTGATATTCCAGTGTCCATTAAATAAATCCCCTTCTTGAGTTAAAGCTTCTTAGCTTCCATTACTTGAGCAGGGATCCTAACAAATATACAAGTTAACAAGGCAATACTGATAAAGTGGCAGCCATTCAGTTTCACAAAGTTATAAGACTTGATTTATTTCTTGGATCTCCCATATATTCATCTTTACATACTGGGGATCAACTTGATTAACTATTAACTATCAATTGATTAATTGATCTTAGCGTCTTATTCAAAAAAATACAGATTAATTGAAGCCTACTTTTGTCATCATGATTTTTCTAATTTCCCTCTAATTACCTATTACTTTGCTTGTTTCTTAGCATAACTTTTTTTTTCAATATCTGAACTCTAAAGCCCTGTTATTTAGGTGAGATACAAAATCTTCAGTGTGATCCAAGTCTTTGTGTTTGGATTCTTTTGATTATAGAAGACAAAGGTAATACAGAAAGAATGAAAACCTCAAATTGAATTAAAGAATAAAGAGTACTTTTCAAATCTGGGCAAAACGATGGGAGTTATTTCTGAGGAAACCAAATCTAGCTACATTTTTAGGCCCCCATCTCTCATGGCCCCCCAAAACTCTAGATTCTTTCAATGAGATAGCAAAATGACTACAGTAATTCTACCTTTCCTATAACACATTATACCATACCGAGGAAAATTGAGACTATTGTCCAGTAGTTCCTGGAAAAGGTATGAAATTTTTTTCTATGCTTTGTCCTATACTGGGTCAGATGACCAGCTGGGCCTAAAAGAATAAAATATACAAAATTTATTTAAAACAGTAAGGCTTCACTCTTAAAGTCAAGAGAAAAAGAAAATTTCAACCAAAATGCAGTTCCGTTAATAGGGGAGACAAAACTTCTCAAAAGATAATCATACCATTATCCCTTATCCCTAGTGATATAAAGAGGAAAAAGATGTTGGGAAGGCAATTAGTAAATGTTGACAGTACCATATGTCTGCATTGTTTCACAGAAGCCAGGTCCTTTAGAGATCTTGGATCAGGTGGTATGAAATCTCCATTTGTGAAATAAGATAAACCATGGATGGGCTTCCGAATCAGAAAGGTGCAGGATATAGGAAATCTTATGGTGACACAGGTAGTAATTAAACAAGCAGGGAATTGTGAGAATACAGACCACTAGAAACGAGGCAGGAAGGGCACATAACTGCTAAAGCAGAAAATGGCAATAGCAGGAAAGCTGGGAGAATGTGAGCACCCCAAACTGGGATTGAGCTCCCTTGGCCTCAGGAAAATGGAGGAATCAATCCTGAAAGAGAAGAGAGTCTCAGAAGCATTTGCTAATAAGCAGAATATTATAATTTGCTAATGGAGGGAAGGATTGGGTACAAACTTCAGAATGTAAATAAAATTATACCAGATGACAGATGTATTCCTTCATCCCTTCACTCACCCATTTTATAAGTTTTTATTGTGTACCTACTGTGTGCCAGGTCCCATACTGGCTCCAGAAAGCACAAATGTAGACCAGACGGGATTCTGACATCATAATGCTTATAGATAAGGGAATTTACAATTACATTATAAAACGTACTCTAAAAATGTCTGCCCAGATTACTCTGAGAGAAAATCAGAAGAGCAGCTCATTCATCCTACAGATGGAAGTCTTGGAGGGCTTCTGACAGTATGGATTCTGAGCAGAATTCTGATAAATTAGTAGAGCTGGGAAAAGTATTCTGTACAGAAGAACTGCTTTTGTGCAAATCCTGATATAATAATCAGATCAATCATCTTCCTATTTTCTCCTCCAGTGACAGAAAATAATTACATTATTCAAGAAGAATAATAGATACGATCTTCATAAACTGATGTCTGAGAACTCCCAAATAGTCTATAAAGGTCCTTTTTGTGGACTAAATATTTATAACCCCCTTGTGCAACTCATATGTTGAAAACCTAACACCCAGTGGGATGGTATTAGGAGACGGGGCCTTTGGGAGGTAATTACGTCATCAATTGGAGCCCTTATGATAGGATTAGTGCCATTTTAAGAAGAGAAATTGTTTGCTTTCTCTGCTTTCTGCTACCTGAGGACTCAGGAAGAAGATGATTATTTGCAAACCAGGAAGAAAAGCCACACCAGATACCAAATTGCTAGGCACCTTGATCTTGGACTTCTCAGACTCCAGAACTATGAGAAATAAATGTTTGTTGTTTAAGCTACTCAGTCTATGGCAATTTGTTATAGCATTTTGAACTGAATAAAACAGATTACAAAAAGTCTGTGAACTACCATTACCCCTGCCAAGTGTGCTTGTGTGTGGAGTCTTTATCTGAACAAACATTCTAACACAATTATCATATCTGCGCAGGAGTCTATGACACGAAACAGTTCATGAAGAAAGTTTAAAATTTCTGCTCTGTGGAAGATAGTGCCAAGAGAATGAGAAGTTGGGAGATGGTAGTTGTGAAAGATATATATGATTTTTAAAAAGCGCCTGTTATCCAGAATATATAAAGAGCACTTAAAAATAAAAGTAATAAAATAAAGTAATAAAATAAAAACTCAAAAATAAAATAATAGCCCAATGAAAAGTGGGCCAAAGACCTCCATAGACATCTCACCAAAGAAGATATACAGATGGCAAATAAGCATATGAAAAGATACTGCACATCTACATCATCAGGGAAAGGCAAGATTAAGATGGCATGACAATGGCACATCACTACAAACCTATCAAATGGCCAAAACCCATAACACTGTCAACAAGAAATGCTGGCAAAAATGTGAAGCAACAGCGACGCCTATTCATTGCTGATGGGAATGCAAAATGGTACCACCCACTGTGGAAGACAGTTCGTCAGTTTCTTAAAAACTACACTTACCTTTGCCCACACAACACTGCAATCCCTCTCCTTAGTGTCTACTCAAAGGAGGAGAAAGCTTATATTCATACAGAAACCTGCACATGGATGTTTTTAGCAGTTTTATTCATGCTTGCAAAAACTTGGAACTAATCAAGATGTCCTTCAGTAGGTGAATAAACAGTGTTGCCTCCAGTCAATGAAATATTACTCAGTGCAAAAAATAATAAGCTAACAAGCCACGAAAAGATATGGAGGAAACTTAAATGCATATTACTAAGTGAAATAAGTTAATCTGAAAAGTCTACATGCTATATGATTATCAATGCATATTACTAAGTGAAAGAAGCCACAAAAAGACATGGAGAAAACTTAAATGCATACTACTAAGTGAAAGAAGTCAGTCTGAAAAGTCTAGATGCTATATGATTCCAAATATATGACATTCTGGAAAATGCAAAACTATGGAGAAAGTAAAAACAGCAGCGGTTGCCAAGATTTGGAGAGGAAGGGATAAATAGGCAAAGGACAGAGAATTTTTAAGGGCAGTGAAAATACTCTGTGTAATACTATAATGCATATCATTAGTATACATTTGTCCAAACCCACTTTGCACAAGAGTGAATTTTAATGTAAACCATAGACTTTGGGTAATAATGTATCAATATGGGTTCATCAATTGTTACAAATCTACCTCTTGGTGCAGGATGTTGATAGTGTGGGAGGGCAGAGAGCATATGGGAACTCTGTACCTCTGTACCTTCCTCTTAATTTTACTGTGAACCTAATACTGCTTTAAAAAAAAAGTCTTCTTCTTCTTATTATAATTTTGTAGACAGAAAAGTTCAACAATGCCAGCTTTTTACATGTTCCGTCATTATTTATACCCTTTAAAAACTTTAATTCTACTCTTAGAATAGAGTTTTCTGCAAACTTCCTCCACTCTCCTCCTCTCACTTTCCCAGATTGTATTGTCTCCTTGGGACTAGCTTCTCTGGTGTTTTGTCTTGGAAGCTAGAGAGAGAAAATTGCTAACATCGCTTTTTGTTTGACTTTAACTGCTGCTGTAGTTCATTTTATTTGGACATGAATAAAATGGAGCACCCATGTGCTCTGCTGATGAGTGGCTTGCCTCCACGGAGGTCCTGGAATCCTAAGGAGATGGGCTGCCTATCTCTAGTCAACTCCAAGTATTGACATCTCCACACCTGCTATGACACATGTGCCTCCTTGTTTGCTATGCAGTCTAGCCTTGGGACTTCATTTCTTCTATCCTCTTTACAGGCATGATGGATACACGGATTCATTCCATAGTCTCTGCAAGCTAGGAGCTGGGAAGTTACGAGTGTGGTACTGATCACCTTTCCATATGGTAGTTTCCCCTCCAGACCAACTGACCCAAGTATTTTTTTTCCCCTGTGCTAGATATGGTACAGAGAATTTACTAAATCTACTGTCTAAGCAGACTATGCAATAAGGAGTGAAATTTTAGTCTTCCCTTATTGAAGAAAACCCCAATATCTTTGAGCCTTTTCTTCTCCACTTTCTTTGTCCCTTTCCCACTTTCTTTGGATTAGGAGAATATAAATATTATCTCTCCTGCTCCTCGGAGGAGGGAGAAAACAGCTTTTCTTCGTAAACAATGTACTCCTCACAAGGTGGAGGGATTTCTTTCCTTTACTTAAGATGATGGGGTGGTGATCTAGTGGAGGTGAATTCTGGCATCTGACAAGAGACCCAGTAAATGTTGTGGTTTCAATTGCTGGTGACTCCTTTACAATATGACATGATTTGCTGTTTTCAACATACTCATACCTGGATTACTCTCTCCAGTGCTCATAGCTGGGCCCATTGTTCATCGTACTTGAAGATCCAGCCTCTCTCAAGTTCAATAGATAATCAAGAGGGAGAAATGAAATACTACAGTCACGCACCACAGAGTGAGGCATATTAATAATTAAGCTTCTTTCTTTTTGAAGGTGGATGGAAAGGCTTAGTATAGATTCATGTGCCATTATTGATGAGATGCAGGTATTTCCCAGTTGTGGTAACGTGGCTCTGAAGCAGCTGAGAGCTGAAGTTGATACTGCAGATCCATTGCCTTAGGACACAAGGCTACACAGCGTCTTTGTGAGCTGGAAATGAGGAGTGGGTAGGACAGAACACAGCACTGTGCTCAAAGGAGTGAGAATCACCATCGAGTGTCTGCTGAGCTGGCACAGGAAATATTTAATAAGATGAACTATAGGGCCTGTGTTGATTCTGGTCTACTTTTCATTTATCTGAATGGATAACTGACAGTCAGGAGCCAAGCATTCTATTCAGCAGCTACTTTGGATATTACTACCAGATTTTTAAATTTAATCACAGACTGGGACAGACTGCTGCCTGTTTCCTCTTTCAAAATACCTTTTTCCAATTAATCTGTAAATGACCTCATTTTAGACTCTGTAGTGGAAAATTGTCACTTCTTATTTCCTATCCATGACCTGCACCACATTTCCCATTTGTAGTGTGGGGGAAATTATCTCATGTCTTAGTGAAAAGCAGAATTTGCTACCTAAACCCAAGGCTGAAAACATGAATGCTCACGTTTGCCAGTGCCTCTTTGAAACCTGAGCATGACCACCTGACCTAGGCTTGGCTGCTCAGATGCACCCACCCTGAACTTTGATGTAAAGACGCAAGGTGGTGGTGGGTGATGGCTACACTGGTGGCAACATCTAATCTCCTGATCCAGCAATGGCAGATTTTTCAGTGGGGCTTGAAGTGCAGCCTCCCTGATTTGGACCAATTTTTGAACTTGTTTACCCAGCATTCTAGGTGATTCTGTGAACTATTTCTAATCCTATTCTTAAATCAGCTAAAGACAATTTCTACACTTATAACTAAGAAGATAAAGTAAATTTTTTCTCAACATGGCTTAAGAGGGACACCATATTCTGCCTGGCTGAAAAAGGTGAGTGAATTTCTATTATCTACTCTTTTTTTTTTTTTTTTTTTTGAGACAGAGTCTTGCTCTGTCACCTGGGCTGGAGTGTAGTGATGTGATTATGGCTCACTGCAACCTCGGCCTCCTGGATTCAAGTGATTCTCCTGCCTCAGCCTCCCGAGTAGCTGGGACTACAGGTGTTTGCCACCATGCCCTGCTAATTTGTGTATTTTTAGTAGAGATGAGCTTTCACCATCCTAGTCTCAACTGATCTGCCCACCTTTGGTCTCTGAAAGTGCTGGGATTACAGACATGAGCCACCTTGCCTGGCCTCTACTATCCGCTCTTCTGCTGACTTTTCTCTCTAGTGATTTTCTTACCCAGGGCTATACTCTGGTCAATCTGTTTTATTGGGTAGAAAATAAACTCAATAAATGACCAATATGGAATATAGAAGGAATAAAATTAATATAGTTATGTTTATTAGGTAAATATTACTTCCTTAAGGAAACATTTTTAAAAATTAATTGTACTTATAGATATGAGTGCATTTATTAGTGGTGATGATACAGGTGCATGCATTTGTCAAAACTTACGTGATGACACATTTGAATATGTGCAGTTTATTGTATGCCAATTATATCTCAATAAAGCTGTTAACATTTTTATAGTGTGCAAATATTTCATTAGTAAAATTTGCTTTTGTAATTAATGTGTATAAATCTTTATATTATATAAATTACCCAAAGAATATTGTTACAAAATAATTTGTAAAGAATATACCTAATTGAAAGATGTAAATGTTACAGGATCCTTGGGGTGTCACTTCACCTGCCAAAAACCTGCCTTTGCCCGAGTTCTGCACCGGCCCACTGGGCTTCTTCCACCCATTTGGCCTGGCAGGCTGCACTTGGCTTGTGCTACTGCCCTGGATCCCACACCTGTCAGGGGCCAGCCAGATATGGAGTGGTGAGGGATGTGTGAGTGAGCGTAGGATCTGGCCATTGTGCACAACTAGACACACCAGCTGTGATGGGGTGGGCTGCTACAGGCGCCGGCTCCATGTGATGCTGTGGCTGGATCAGGCAGCTTCCACAGTTAGGACCACAAAACGCAGTAGTGCCTGGAAACTTGGAGATGCCAAGAACCTCGCAGTCCCAAAGAGGGTGTCACAGCCCTGGCTCAGGGAGTTCCTAGGTCTGGGCTCTCCAAAGGGGCACAGCTCTTCTCTCCTCTCTTCTCTCCTTCTTGTTATCTACAAGGTGCCGAGCAAGGGGTGTATTCCAGCTGTGTTTGTGTTACAGCTCTTTAGTCCCGCCATTTGGGTGGTCCTGAGTTCTTGTCCTGCATCCAGGAAGAATGAGGTATGCAGACAAGTGGAGGGACAACAAGGTGAAGAGGAGCTTTATTGAGTGACAGAACAGCTCAGGGAAGACCCACATTGGGTAGCTCCTTTTTGCAGGCAGTGTCCTGAGTGTTCAGCTGTTAGCAGAGAGGAGACCATGGGATGGGTAGCTCTTCTCCTCAGCTGGTCATCTTGTTGTTTCCTCTAGTCTGGCTGAGTTTGGGGCTTTTATGGGCCTCAGAGGGGAAGAAGAATATGCCATTTGGTCCATACGTGGCCATGTGTGGGCCCAGAAAAAGCACCACAAGTTCCCATTCCAGTCCATGGGACAAGCAGCCCAGCCCCCAGGCTTCAGGATCTCCCTGATTTGAAGGTGGGGCTTCATGTCGGACCTGCCTCCTTCCACCCAGAAGCCTGTTTGCCTCATGCTGCTGTTCATGATGCGTAGGCTGTTCATACCAAGGGGCACCTGCAGGCCAGCACTGAGCTGCCCTCAATACCCCCTCAACCTCCTTCCCATGCTTGTCAGTGCCCAAAGTTTGGAGGGGGCTGATGCAGCACTGGGCTGGCATGTGAGTGCTGTCCTGAGTGTATGCACACTCAAGTGGGCTGTTACAGGGCCTGGGCTCAGTCTCAACCTTGTTTGGATATCAGAGTGGGCACTGGGAGTGGGGAGAGGCCAGGCAGTGGGAGCAGACACCTCTGAGTCTGCAGTGGGGTCCTTCCCAGGCCCTGAGAGTGTAGAGATGCCCAGGTCCACAGCCACAGCTTGGGTGCCTACAGCTGCACCTAGGAGGGCAGGGTTTCTGTCTGCTCCCGTCCCCCAAGAATACAGGGAGTCCTGGGTCCGCAGCTGTGAGTTGGGTGGCTGCAGCTATGCCCAGGAGGGCAGGGCTCCTGCCTGCCCCTGGCTCCTGCAAGCTCCCTGGAGCACACAGCCCTGGCCATGCCTCCACAACTGAAGTTGGTGTCATGGCAGCAGCCACTCTACATGGGCCATGGCTGCCATCATTAAGTGATAATTTTGACATCGTTAATTGCCTTAGTGTATCATTTGGGGAATGTAAGAGCCATCTCAACAAAATAATTTTTTTCTGATAAAGGAAAAAGCGGACCCTGCTGAAAGAGATAGGCCTGGCACACTTACAGCTAGACTGTGATGTTTTCTTATTTGACATTAATAATTTCACAGAAAAGGCCACTATATAGCAACGATGGATTAAGACAAACACTATATCAATTTGTAAAAATCATAAACATTGTCCAAGCTAAAACACAACTAAAGATCTCTCTATCCTAGCTAATACAAGTAACTTTTGCTTTTTTGCCAAGTCACAGCCTAAGTCCCACTGTATTCTCAGCTTCTAGAAAAAAGTTTTCTGGACAGCATCTGTTCTGCAACAGAGCCCTGCTACCTGAATGCTTTTCCACACTTGCCTAACACAAGCCACAATCCTATAACAAGTCCTTCTTAACATTTTCTTACTAAGACATCCCACATCTCCTATGATGTGCTTTTTCCTTTGCAGTAAGTGAATAAATGCAAATTTGTTCAATTACAGATATGTTTCTGGTCGTCTTTGATGAAAAGGCATTGGTACTTCAAATGTAAATTTTGCTTAGTTTAAAAAGTACACCTTAAAGGAAAATCATGTCTGCATTTTTCATGAATGCTTGCTTTACAGGATCATTTTTTCCTTTCAAAATATTATATGCAATGAGTAATATGTTCCTAAAATTTTCTCAAAATTACAAAACTTAATGTGACACAAATAGGTAATGATTTATGTTGTCTACTAGAAATCAGAAATTAAAAAAATACATTTTGCAGGTGTCTTTTTGTAACAGATGTGTTTTTCTCTGCTGCCCTGTTGTTCTAGTATTAATTTTAGAATCATAGAAGCAAATTATGCTTGTAAGGAAGAAGGCAGGTGCTATTCTGTTGCCTGAATGTCACTTTGCTCTTTAGATTTAACTTAAATGTAATTGTTAACATGTAGAAAAAGCCCAGATCTTTTTTTTACTTCCATAAAAAAATTGCAATTGAATCTTTTAGTGTGAAGAGAATCTTATTTATATTACAGAAAAGCTCATATTCCTACCATAACAAATCTAAAGAAAAGAATTCTTTTGGCCTAACAAAATTGAATTTGTAAAAGTCATGTTGATATTACTATAATTTTTAAATATTTCTGGCCTGGAATGTAATAGTATATCAACTGTTTTCTTTGATAATATTTAAAAATCAATATCCAGGTGAGAATAGTTATAGATTTCTCATTAAAGATAAATTTTATGCTGAAGAAATATGCTTTTGCCTTTCATCAATCATGTTGCTGTCAGCTATCAGCTTTGCACCAATCTTTATAAATTTGGGAAGGAGAATGAGAAGGCTTGCCTTTATCTGTACTTGCAAGAGATGAGAGAAAACATCCAATACTTCTTTGAACAAGACCTAGAGGATAGTCCAATAATACTTTTGTTTTAGGTGTGCTCTTCTATCCTGCATGTCTTATCTGAGAAAAGATTTGGTGTAGGTAATCTGTATTGATTTACCAAAGGGGATTTTTAAAAATAATAATTCTTTGTTTTGTTGTACTGCTTCTCTTTTGCCTTCAGAAATTTTAGTTTTTTGTTCAAAATTCCTTAACATCATTATAATAACTATGACTGACACCATTACCAACCCTATATTCTGTCTGTTCCAAGTGGATTTTCGCTGTTTAATCTCTAACCTTGTCCTTAAATGAAGGCCTCAGACACAACCCTCCCATACTCTGTACCAACGATCTTACGCTTAGACAAATTAAAGAATGTACAAAAGTATAACATTAAGAATTGTGGCTCCCTGCTATCCCTGGACCCTTTCCCCAATGTTTTCCACTTTTATTAGTTTCTCATAATTCCTGATAATTTCCAGGAAAAAAAATGTGTTTGCGTATTTATCAGTATGGTTTTAAGGTCTCATACAACAGGAAATAAAATTCAGTTGATTTAAGAGAAGAAATTTTTTTTTTAGCTTGAACAAGGTTTTATTTTATTTTAATTTATTTATTTTTTACTTATTTTTTATTATACTTTAAATTCTGGGATGCATGTGCAGAACGTGCAGGTTTGTTACATAGGTATACATGTGCCATGGTGTTTTGCTGCACCCATCAACCCGTCATCTACATTAAGTATTACTTCTAATGCTATCCCTCCCCTAGCCCCTACCCTCTGATAGGCCCTGGTGTGTGGTGTTCCCCTCCCTATGTCCATGTGTTCTCATTGTTCAACTCCCACTTATGAGTGAGAGCATGTGGTGTTTGCTTTCTGTTCTTGCATTAGTTTGCTGAGAATGATGATTTCCAGCTTTATCCATGTCCCTGCAAAGAACATGAACTCATCCTTTTTTATAGCTGTATAGTATTCCATGGTGTATATGTACCACATTTTCTTTATCCAGTCTGTCATAGATGGGTTGGGTTGCATAGATGCATTTGGGTTGGTTCCAAGTCTTTGCTATTGTGAAAATTACTGCAATAAACATATGTGTGCATGTGTCGTTCTAGTAGAATGATTTATAATCCTTTGGGTATATACCCAGTAATGGGATTGCTGGGTTAAATGGTATTTCTAGTTCCAGATCCTTGAGGAATTGCTACACTGTCTTCCACAATGGTAGAACTAATTTACACTCCTACCAACAGTGTAAAAGCATTCCTATTTCTCGACATCCTCTCTAGCATCTGTTGATTCCTGACTTTTTAATTATCATCACTCTGTCGTGAGATAGTATCTCATTGTGGTTTTGATTTGCTTTTCACTAATGACCAGTGATGATGAGCATTTTTTCATGTTTGTTGGTCGCACAAATGTCTTCTTTTGAGAAGTGCTTGTTCATATCCTTTGCCCACTTTTTGATGGATTGTTTGTTTTTTTTCTTGTAAAGTTGATTAAGTTCTCTGTAGATTCTGGGTATTAGCCTTTTGTTACATGGATAGGTTGCAAAAATGTTCTCCCATTCTGTAGGTTGCCTGTTCATCCTGATGATAGTTTATTTTGCTGTGCAGAAGCTCTTTAGTTTAATTAGATCCCATTTGTCAATTTTGGCTTTTGTTGCCATTGCTTTTGGTGCTTTAGTCATGAAGTCTTTGCTCATGCCTATGTCCTGAATGATATTGCCTAGGTTTTCTTCTAGGAATTTTATGGTTTTAGGCCTTATGTTTAAGTCTTTAATCCATCTTGAGTAAATTTTTGTATAAGATGTAAGGAAGGGGTCCAGTTTCAGTTTACTGCATATGGCTAACTTTTTTCCCCAGCACCATTTATTAAATAGGGAATCCTTTCCCCATTGCTTGTTCTTGTCAGGTTTGTCGAAGATCAGATGGTTGTAGATGCATGGTGTTATTTCTGAGGCCTCTGTTCTGTTCCGTTGGTCTTTGTATCTTTTTTGGTACCAGTACCATGCTGTTTTGGTTACTGTAGCCTTGTGGTATAGTTTGAAGTCAGGTAGCATGATGCCTTCAGCCTTGTTCTTTTTGCTTAGGATTGTCTTGGCTATATGGACTCTTTTTTGGTTCCATATGAAATTTAAAGTAGTTTTTTTCTAATTCTGTGAAGAAAGTCAATGGTAACTTGATGGGGATAGTACTGAATCTATAAATTACTTTGGGCAGTATGGCCATTTTCATGATATTGATTCTTCCTTTCCATGAGCGTGGCATGTTTTTCCATTGGTTTGTGTCCTCTCTTATTTCCTTGAGCAGTGGTTTGTAGTTCTCCTTGAAGCAGTCCTTCACATCCCTTGTAAGTTGTATTCCTAGGTATTTTATTCTCTTTGTAGCGATTGTGAATGGGAGTTCACTCATGATTTGGCTCTGTGTTTGTCTGTTATTGGTATATAGGAATGCTTGTGATTTTTGCACATTGATTTTGTATCCTGAGACTTTGCCAAAGTTGCTAATCAGCTTAAGGGGATTTTGGGCTGAGATGTTGGGGTTTTCTAAATATAGAATCGTGTCATCTGCAAACAGAGACAATTTGACTTCATCTTTTCCTATCTGAGTACCCTTTATTTCTTTCTCTTTCCTGATTGCCCTGGCCAGAACTTCCAATACTATGTTGAATAGGAGTGATGAGAGAGGGCATCCTTGTCTTGTGCCAGTTTTCAAAGGGAATGCTTCCAGCATTTTCCCACTCAGTATGATATTGGCTGTGGATTTGTCATAAATAGCTCTTATTATTTTGAGATATGTTCCATTAATACCTAGTTTATTAAGAGTTTTTTGCATGAATGGTTGTTGAATTTTGTTGAAGGCCTTTTTTTGTATCTATTGAGATCATCATTTCGTTTTGTCATTGGTTCTGTTTATGTGATTAATTACGTTTATTGATTTGCGTATGTTGAACCAGGGATGAAGCCGACTTGATCATGGTAGATAAGCTTTTTGATGTGCTGCTGGATTCAGTTTGCCAGTATTTTATTGAGGATTTTCACAATGATGTTCATCAGAGATATTGGCCTGAAATTTTCCTTTCTGATTGTGTCTCTGTCAAGTTTTATTATCAGGATGATGCTGGCCTCATAAAATGAGTTAGGGAAGAGTCCTTCTTTTTCTATTTTTTGGAATAGTTTTAGAAGGAATGGTACCAGCTCCTCTTTGTACCTCTGGTAGAATTTGGCTGTGAATCTGTCTGGTCCTGGGTTTTTTTTGGTTGGCAGACTATTATTTACTGCTTCAATTTCAGAACTTGTTATTGGTCTATTCAGGGATTCAACTTCTTCCTCAATTAGTCTTGGAAAGGTGTGGTGCGTCCAGGAATTTATCTGTTTCTTCTAGATTTTCTAGTTTATTTGTGTAGAGGTGTTTTTAGTATTCTCTGATGGTAGTTTGTATTTCTGTGGGATCAGTGGTGATATCCCTTTTATCACATTTTATTGTGTCTGTTTGATTCTTCTCTATTTTGAGAAGAAACTTTTAATTAAAGTTTTTTTAGTATAGATAGTGTTAGGAGAACAGAAAAAAATGATAAGGCACCAAGAGCTTTGCAAAAACTGGAGACTGATTCTCTGTTAAGGATGAAGACAGAAAGGCAGGAAATCGAGATATGGAAGCCCAGTGAAAGCTGGAAACTTTCAGGAAGCTCTGAAAATTAGTGGTCATGGAAGTTGCACCAAACCATAGAAGAAATGAAGTGTCTAACCTGTCTCCCTTCCTGCTGGTCTAAGTAGTGCCTTCCATTGCCCTTCACAAGTATCAACACAAGTATCAACTTCTTGGGGCCACAGTGGAAGCAGAGAGGAACCATGAATCGATCTGGTGAGCTAGGGAACAAAAAGAGAAAACCAATACACATACATACTTTAAATATATATATTTGAAATAATATATATTATTGAATAATGTATTACATATTTAGTAATATATATTATTGAATAATATATATTGAATAATATATATGTGTGTATTATTATATTATGTATACTCATGTGTATGTATATGAGTATGTACCAAAGAAATTAATAGAGCTTCTGGTAACATTTAAAAATTTTTATTTTAATTACATTTGTCAAGCTTGAATGTTTCATGGTCACATGATGTAGGATTTTCCACTGAATTTATTTTTATTTTCTTTTTCTTTTAAATTTTTCTTTTTTCTGGAAAACTTTCTCCTGCAGATTCTTGTCCTGTTCATCTTATCTTCTTCACATCTATTTTTTTTAAACTATAGAATATCTTTTTGAATCACGCTGTATACTTACTTATTATATAATATATTTGTATATATATATACACACACACAGTTGTAATTCTTGTCATTTATGTGTATGTGTTTATTTGCAGTTCTTGTCTTTTCCCATTATTTATGTTTCTTGCAATGTTATTTTTTCCCTGTTTAGCTCAATCTATCTAACATGTTGGAGAGTTTGGTAAAAAATTATAGACCGTTGCTTGTTTATATTTTGGAGTGTGGCACTATAAAGGTTGATTGGGAGCTCTAAATAATCTGTGTGGTTGGCAAGTGAGCATCACTTTGAAGCTATCCCATGAATTAGACTGACATTCTTAAAGACACCATGCTGGTTGACTTCTAAAGTTCCACAATGTGTAAATGTTTATATTTTACTTCTTATTAGATTCAGGTTAAACATTTTTAGCAGTGATACTGCATAAATGATAGCAGTTACTCTCATTACTATTACATCAGAAGGCATACAATGTGTGTGTGTCCCATTAGTTTGACACCACATCTCTATTTTTTTTTCTAATTAGTCAGCATTTGTTGAATGATACTTTCAGAACCTCTGAATATCAACTCTTTAATCATTTCACCCAATGCCACAAATAATAACCTTTTCTGGATTAGTTGCTGCATTGGTGGTCAGAAAGCCATGATTTTCTGCTATCATTCCAACTAAATAGTTATTTGGCATTCTTTGGTAAAGAAAAGATTTTCCCTTCCAATCTGCTTTTTGTAGCAATGATTTTGGATTGTTTATTATTATTATTCAGTGTGACATAACCTTTTACTTCTATTATCCTTTTTGATGCTCAACTTGCCCAAAGTTGACCACTGGAAGCTTCTTCAAGCTAATTTCTATCAACTTTCAATATGTACCCGCAAAAGTTTTACCACTTTTTTGTTTTGTGGCACAAATTGTTCCAAGTCCCCTTTTAAGTGATGCAGAACTCTGTGTAGACATTTCAGGCTAGATCTGGGTGATTGGCATGCTTTTTGTTACTAGGGTGTCATTGTTTCTAGACTATTTCAGTGGTCAGAGAGAGAAGGAGTCTTAAATAAATCATGAATTCATATTGAAGTCTTCAATTCAAATCAAATACCATAGATCCTTCCTCAATCTTTCCCAATTATTTAAAAATTAATTATGTCACTGCATCTAATTGCAGAAAGGGTTTCAGAGAGTAATGGCTGCTGCTTCACTTCTGTCTCTACATATGCAAATTTTGGGGAGTCAACCTTTAGCAGGAACTACATGGGAAAGGGAATTCTGGAAAATTTAGATCTCTAACAAAGCTGTGTAAACTAAGAAAGTGCATTACTATTTTTCCTTTCCATTTCTGTGGTTTTTGCTTTATGAATTCAGCTTTGTCTGACATCAAGATTGCAATCCTGCCTTTTTATTGTTTGAAATTGCCTTGTATACATTTATCGTTACTTTCTTTTAGTCTTTCTGACTAGCATTGCTTTACATATCTCTCTATACAACAGAACTCAAAACGCAACAGAATTTCATTTTGCTTAGAAATTATTTCTAATAGGTATGTTATGCCTGACATAGTTAGAATCAACTTTGTCATACTGTATTATTTTATAGTTACCATACATATTGTTATATTTACTGTGTTTCTTCTATGTTGTCTATTTCCTTTTCTTTTAATGATTTTTACTTTTTATCCTTTTGAAAATGCTTCTCCACTTTTGCTTTGCTTTGTATTTTGTATATTGCTGTTATAAAATCTGATGACATTTGATTTTCTTCTTTGTAAATGTCTTGGAGTTTCAAAGGATATTTTCTTTATCTTAAAGCTGAATTGAGGTACTTTGATATGTCTCAGAATTGACTGTTCCATGTCAGTTTTTCTACGTATGTGGTAAAATTTTTCAACATGTAGATTTTGGTCTTCTTTTTTTTCTGACAAATTTCTTGGATTGCATTTATTTCATTGATTTGTTTTTCTGTTTTGAGATTTCAATTAATTTTATATTGGGTTTTCTTTGCTTATAGTCTATGTTCAATTTGTTTTCTGATCCGGTATAACTCTTTCTTCACTTTATATTCTCTTAATTTTTATTCTTTTATTGAATTCTTGTTATTATACTTTTATCAAAGTCTACCTTGAATTCATTGGGATTTTTTTCTTTCTGGTTTTGGATTTTTTTTTTCTTATTTTTCTTCTATCCAACTTTTATTTTAGGCTCAAGGGGTACATATGCAGGTTTGTTACATGGTTAAACCGCTTGTCACAGGGGTTTAGCTTACAGATTATTTTGTCAGCCAGGTAATCAGTGTAATACTCAATAGGCAGTTTTTCAATCCTCACTCTTCTTCCACCCTCCACCCTCAAAGAGGCCTCAGTTTCTATTATTACTTTCTTTGTATCCATGTGTACTCAATGTTTAGCTCCCCTTTATATAAGTGAGAACATAAGACATTTGGTTTTCTTTACTATGTTGGTTCACTTAGAAAAGTGACATCTAGCTCTATCCATGTTGTGGCAAAGACCATCATCTCCAGTGAAGACCATGACCTTTTATAGCTGCATGGTATTCTATGATGTAATGTACCCCCATTTTCTTTATCCAGTCCACCATTAATGGACATCTAGGTTGATTTCATGCTTTTGTTATTGTGAATGACGTTGCGATGAACACAAGATTTATGTTCCTTTGGGTATATACTCAGTAATGGAATTGCTAGGTCAAATGGTAGTTCTGTTTTAAGTTTTTTGAAAACTCTCCAGACTGCTTTTCATGGTGCTTGAACTAATTTACATTCCCACCAGCAGTCTGTGTTTCTTTTTCTCCACAACCTCACCAGCATGTTATTTTTTGACATTTATTAATAGCCATTCTGACTGGTGTGAGATCGTATCTCATTGTGGTATCTTTCTTGTTTGTTTCACCTTTTGTGTTACATGTTGCAAGCTTTTGTCCTTTTTTCTGACTTTTTGAATTTTATATTCTTTTTTATACTTAGAAATATTATTTGAGGATACATAATTCATATTGTGTTTCTGTGCTACATTTTTCATCTTGTTTATGGTTAGTTTAGATGAGAGAATTATTATCAGCTAATATGATTTTTCTTATTTTCCCATGTGGATGTTGGCTGTTGTTACCTATTCATTTTAATTTATGTTGGATTTTCTTGGACCAGGATTGTATTAGTCAGGGTTCACTAGAGAAACAGAACAAATAAGAAATGTGTGTGTGTTTGTGTGTGTGTGTGTTTGTGTATTTAGAGAGAGAGGGAGAGAGACAGACAGACAGAAAGAGACAAAGACATTTCTTATGAGGAATTGGCTCACATGATTATGGAGACTTAGAAGTCCCATGATCTCCTGTTTGCAAGCTAAACGATCAGGAAAACCAGAGGCGTAATTCCAGTTTGAGTCTAAAAACTTGAGAAATAGAGAATTCAGTGTTGTAAGTCCTATTTCAAGAGTAGAAGACCAGTCTCCCAGGTCAAGCAGGCAGGCAGGAAGCAAAAAGCGGTAAATTTATCTTCTCTGCCTTTTTGTTCTATCTGGGCCTTTAATGGATTAAATGAGGCCCACTCACTCTGGGGAGGTCAATCTGTTTTACTGAGTGCACCAATTCAAATATAATCTCACCCAGAAATGAGGTTTAATCTGGATACCCCTTAGCTCAGTCAAGTTGCCACATAAAATTAACCATCACAATGATTAACATGCTTTTTCTGTGTATATAGGGGGGAGATAGTGGTTTCAGCAGTTTCTATATTTTTGACTAAACAGTGCCCTCTTTGACTGCTATCATGGAGTTAGGTTATTTAACATATGGTGTGTTTTGTTGGAGAGATGGTTTAAGTCACTGGGCCCTTTAGTTTTGTTCTTCCTTTCAAGTGTTTAATAAAGCTTAGTTTCCACATGTGTTTCCATCTTTTCCTTCATTTTCGAGTCTTCCAGGGATGCTTTTCTCTTTCATTTCATCTCTCTCTTTCAAAACGTTTTCTTCCCAAGACTGCCTCCTTGGTCCTGTGCACTTTGAACCCCATCTTTTTTAATCCCCAGTGCTAGTGCAGATCTCAGACCTTTTTTCAGTATTCATCCATTAATGGTGAGACTCATTTATTCATTTTGTCCTGTGTTTCATCAGCCACTAGGCACACTCTGCCCCTCTACCTTTTCCATTCAGCTCCGCTCTTTAGCTGGCATCGTACTTACATATAACTTATGAGCATTCTCTGACATCTAGCTATGCATAAAGGTCGCTGAACATGTATTTATTTCTGTAATACACAGTCTTTTGGAGCATGTCTAGATACAGTTAGATTTAGGTGGCTGGTGTTATCATATCAGAATCATGGGGCTTGCAGATTGATTTATTTGGAATGATCTTTACCTTTCTTAAACCTTAAACTAAAGGCTGAGTTAGATAAGAAAAGTAGAAAAGATAAACAAAAATGAAAATGATTCAATATTTTTTCTTATAACATTTTATAATAATAATACCTGTCATGAAGTAAAAGGTAAATAAATATTTATTGAATATTAAACAAATGTTACAGGAGAAAAAACATCTGAATTATAGTCTCATAAGTATTTTTATATAAAGTGACATTTTTCAGCTAAATATAAGAAAGAAGTGGGATATTTAAAGGAAACAGAAACACCACACTGGAACTATAAAATTCCAGGATTCTCTCTATTCTCCCAACAAGTCTAGGGAGGTACTCTACAAGAAAACACATACCATAAATGTCATGTATTCTAGAAAATATCTTTATGAAAAGTAACAGAATTTTCTCATTACAATTATTTATTTTACAAATTCCAAAAAGAAAAGGTTCTTTTTATTTTATTAAGTGCAAAGCTTTAGTGATAATCAATGTCAATGATTCTCATAATATTCAGTATGAGTGTAATTTAATCATCTTATCAATAAACTTTTCACAATCTATGCATCAATCAATACCAATAACAGCTCTAATGATACTTTGCCTATTTTGAATTTATGGTTATCTCTATATTTACCTTTATAACAAAGGCTAAATTTAATATATTATTTCAGAAATTTACTGCTTTTATGGTACTATGCAGGTAATTTCTTCACTTTTAAAATCTTTTTAAGTCTTTTAGGCACTTACATGAAAGAATTGTTAAACTGGGAAGATTAGTCAACTGCAATGAGTCAAGTTTCATTTTATTTTTATCCAGATGTTTTTGAGTAAGAGTCCTCTAATCACCATTAAAAAGCTGCTAATAAAAATAAAAGAGAGATGTATTCTATATTGATGAAATAATTATAAATTTATACAAAACAATAGTCTGAGCAACTGTAGGTTATCGACGTAACTCTGTCTCTACTAAAAATACAAAAATTAGCCAAGCATGGTGGTGAGCACCTGTAATCCCAGCTACTCGGGAGGCTGAGGCAGGAGAATCGCTTGAACCTGGAGGGGAGAGGTTGCAGTGAGCCCAAAGCAAGCCACTGCACCACAGCCTGGGCGACAGAGTGAGACTTCGTGTAAAAAAACAAAACAAAACAAAACAAAACAAAAAAAACCGGCTTGTGTGTGTTCTGTTCCAAGCTTTTTAGAGAATTAATTTCCTGATAGAAAGTGCAGTTCATGTTGCATCAGTTGATTATGGTAAAAAAAAAATCAATTATTTTAAACTACTACAGCTTAATCATATATATTTTTTCTGTGTTCTCTTGTATTTTTTCATTGAGCTACACTTGACCACTTTGTCCTATTATTAATTGTATATCAAGAATTAAAAAGGCAAAAACAATAGCAAAAACAACAAGAATTCTCTGTAATTGGCAATAATTGCATGCTGTCAAAAAAATAGTGCAGTACTCCAGCTGTTCTAAGATATGATGCACCTGAATATATGTAATGCTATGAACAAAAATGTTTGGCATGTTAGATTTTTTTACCTGTAAAATTTCTGATGTTTTTTCCTGGAATTTTATTGTCTACTACTTGAAAACTTCTTCAAGTAAAAAGATATTCAGAGAATGACTTGCCTATCCATATGAGATACATGGGAAATAGAGCTGTCATTTACTCACAATATTTATGTTTTTGGTGAGTGATTATCAAATACTTATAAAAGATATGTAAATAAACTGCCATAAGTACTTTTTTTTTTTTTTTTTTTTGGAGACGGAGTCTCGCTCTGTCGCCCGGACTGGAGTGCAGTGGCCAGATCTCAGCTCACTGCAAGCTCCGCCTCCCGGGTTTACGCCATTCTCCTGCCTCAGCCTCCCGAGTAGCTGGGACTACAGGCGCCAGCCACCTCGCCCGGCTAGTTTTTGTATTTTTAGTAGAGACGGGGTTTCAGCGTATTAGCCAGGATGGTCTCGATCTCCTGACCTCGTGATCCGCCCGTCTCGGCCTCCCAAAGTGCTGGGATTACAGGCTTGAGCCACCGCGCCCGGCCGTACTTTTTTATGTGTATGAGAGATGGCTAATTACCCTTACAAAAAAAGAACTAAATTTCTAAAATTGATAGAGCTAGTGACATAGCCATAATAATACAATAATGGTGTTATGAATTACTAGGAAAATAAAATTTAAATTCCTTTTCAACCTTCTTTAACAGCAATATTAGGTATTTTATCAATGAGTAGTCAGAAGTTTCCATCTACACTGTTAAATCCTACCACTAAAAATAGAAGTCCGGGATCTTCCTGCTTTGTGATGAGCCATTGGGGCAAGCCAAGCTTGGAGCACGTCGAGGGGGAAACCACGTACAGCTATCTTCTGGTACCAACATCTGAGAATACTGGGGACAGACAAATACGGTAGTATTTTCCAGGATATCCTAAAATGTCAAAACATTCTTAAAATTTAATATATATTTGAATAATTATTTCTTTTTCTCAGAATAATTATGACAATAATACATTTTGATCATACTAAATATAACTCAAATAATTCTGACCAATTTATGTATATACTCTCAGAAAGATTTCACATTTCACAACAAAATGAATTTGTAAAGCTTATCAGTTCTGAGAAAAAAAATCTCTTTAAAGGTTGGTTCTTACTATTTATTGTTACACCTAAACAAGAAAGAACTGTGTGTTAAATCTGACCAAGTACATTAAGACAATTATGATTGTGTATGATTGTACATCTCAATCGTATCTCTGTCTCCGAGAGTTATAAAAGAGCCATGAACACTGCCCTCCTGTGAAATAACATGTAATTATAAACAATAGAGTTGTTAGCTTTAAAAATATGTGAATGCATACCACATTTTCTTTATCAATTCGTTTGTTGGTGATGGACACTTAAGTTCCTTCCAAATCTTGGCTATTGTTAGCAGTGCTTTATTATGCATTGCTTGCCTGAGTCAAAATATCTCATGTACCCCATAAAAATATAGACCTACTATGTACCCACAAAATAAAAAATAAGCAACAAATAAATCTATTAAAAGTTATGAAAAAATATAAATTTCAGTTAGGTTTAAACTTATGGGAAAAAAGATTAAAGTTTTTAAGAGAGATAGAACACATGTGGGACTATCTAATACTGATTTTAGTGGAGAATGTAGGTAAGAAGAATGCCACTTGTTTGTTTCTAGGCAACATTTATATCTGGACTATTTATTGCTTATTTTAAAAGAACTGATTCTTAGGCTCAGTCTAGAAAAGGAAGTCATCCCTGATATTTAGCAAGTATAAATAAAAAAGTTGGGGTTACCTGTTTTTGGGTTACCAGAAGAAGGATACATTATAAGATGACAGAGAATATAAGTTATAATAGGGAAGAAAAGCTATGTAAAAGTGAATTTAAATAGAAATGCAGCCAGGTGCGGTAACTCATGCCTGTAATCCCAGCACTTTGGGAGGCCAAAGTGGGCAGATCACGAGGTCAAGAGATCAAGACCATCTGGCCAACATGGTGAAACCCCTTCTGTACTAAAAATACAAAAATTAGTTGGGCGTGGCAGTGTGCGCCTGTAGTCCCAACTACTCAGGAGACTGAGGCAGGAGAATCGCTTGAACCCAGGAGGCGGAGGTTGCAATGGGCCGAGATCACGCCACTGCATTCCAGCCTGGGTGACAAGAGCAAAACTCTGTCTCAAAAAAATAATAAAAAATAAAAAAGAAGAATAGAAATGCAAATACGTTGTAAACTACATGTAGTGGAAGGTTGGAATAGGAATATTAGCGATAGGTTCAAAATACATTATCATTGGGCTATAGTTTGATTATTAACTTCTAGCATTTCAAGTTGGCTATTGTGAACAGTGCTTCTCAAATTAGAGTCCTATATCATACACACAATCAGCCAAGATATAGCTATCTGTGCTTGTCACAATAGTACATAGACTAGAATTGATGAGGAACTTGGTTTCTCCCAAGAGACTACAAATGGAAATAACCAACCTTACAGTTAAAATACAGCTACTATCCATGAAAAGATATTCTCCAGATGAGAAAAACTTATTTATTGGTTTACAGTCTTATCTCATAAGCAGAAAAAGCTTGACTTGGTGATTCTTTTGTCAGTTGGCATGCTTTGCTGAGCAATTATGGAAGCTTATATCCAATATTTTAATGATAAGTACGGGCTAAAGCTATCTCCAAGATATAGAGACATTGGCCAGAGTTACATCAGTACAATATACTGATTATATTCTCAATTTGCTAGAGATGGTGCAGTAAAGGAGTAAGTTTAATGTTCAAGCCATCCTAACTTTTCTAAAAGTCTATAGGTGTGTGCTTGAACAATAAGTATAGTGAGACTAACTAATGACAGTTATGAACTGAATTGTGTCCCTCCCCTTAAAGAAATTTATATTCAAAATTCTACTTCACAATGTGACTGTATTTGGAGATAAGAAAAAAAGGTAATTAAGATTAAATAAGGTCATAAGTGTGCCATTTTAACCTAATAGGACTGTTTTCCCTATAAGAAGAGGGAGCAACACGAGAGAGCATATTCTCTCTTCCTGCAGTCACACAGCAAAGGGGTTTTATGAGGATATAACAAGAAGGCAGTAGGCTACAAGCCAGGAAGAGACACATCTCTAAAACCAGGCAAGATGACACTTGATCTTGGATTTCTAGGCTCTAGAACTACCAGAAAATAAATTTATATTGTTTAAGCCACCCAGTTTTGCAAATATCTAGAATTAGAAATGCCATTTGGGGTTATGAAGGGATTTCAGAAACATTATAATTAGTAAAAACTGAGGTTTCTTGGTTCTCTGAAAATTCCTTTACACATATTATTTCATTTTATGCCATTAATAATTTTATGTGGTATGCAGTCTTAATCTCATCAAAGACCAAAGCTCAAGAAAGGGTAAAGTAAGTTGGTGACATTAGACTGGTAATTCTTCAGAGTCTGATTTCAAATCAAAGTCTACATGACTCTATAACCTAAATGCTCTATGACTTTACAAGCTTTGCTACCCTGTAACCTGTCAGAATTTAAAGCCACCTTAACACAGTAATCAATAGTTCCCCAAACCCGTATTGAAAACTACAAAACTGCATCTCAAGAGCCTTGTAAAATTACAAATGTTGTAAAATAACATTTTTAATTCAGTAGCTCTGGGATGCATTCTGTATTAGGCAGGATTCTCCAGGAAAGCAGAACCAATACAATATATACCGATATATATGAACACAGCACAAAAACGTTTATTAGAGGAACTGGCTCACTTGTTTACAGAGGCTGAAAAGGCCCATAACATCCCCTCTGCAAGCTGGATAATCAGGAAAGCCAGTGGTGTAAGTTCTGAAATCTGAAGGCCCCAGGACCAAGAGCTCAGATGTCCAAGAACAGGAGAAGTTGGATATCCTAGCTCAAGGTGAAAGGAGGAATTTGCCTTTTCTCTGCTTTTTTGTTCTATCCTATCCTTCAAAGAATTGAATGATGCCTGCCCACATTGTTGAGGCCATCTTCCTTACTCAGTCTACTGATTCAAATGCTAATCTCTTCTAGAAAAATCCTCACAGACACACCCCAAAATAATGTTTTGCCAGCTATCTGGACATTCCTTAACCCAAGTCAAGTTGACACATACAATTAACAATCACAGGTTTCTAAAAGCAATTATGATATTAATACAATTTTTTTTCATCTTTTTATTTGTAAGGTGATGTCAATAACCCTTTTTCTCTTTCACTACTTCTTTTTAGAGCTGCACTCTCCAATATGATAGCTACTGGCAGCATGTGGTTATTGAGCACTTAACTGTGGCCTATGGGCTAATCAGAATTTAGTTATGAAATAAATGTAAAACTTATATTGAAACTTAAAGACTTCATAAAAATAATGAATGCAAAATAGCTCATTAACAAATTTTTGGTTACCTTTTGAAATATTTAAGATACATCTAAAATTTAATACATTATAATGTATTAAATAAAATTTATTTTAAAATTAATATCACCTATTTATTTTTTTCTGATAGGATTACTTTAGATGATAAATTAAATATCAGTATAAAATTAAGTGCTTTCTTTGAAAAGACATTTATTAAACAGCAAGAATTTTGTGGGAAGGTGATGAAAATGCTATTGGTTATATTTTGGAATGCCAATCTATGAAATGTAATTATTTCAATTCAAAGGAGCTATATATTCAAAAAGAAAAACTAGGTGATATTTTCTCTTGTGGTTCACTACTGTATGTCTTTGTATTTCTTTTTTCATGCTTGGAATTGATGTTCTGATGAATTACACAGTGCAACATTTATGACAAAAGTAGCTTCAGAAAAGACTTTTAAAAAATCACCATTAGCCCTAGAGTTCTTAGCAAAGTTATTGGCATCAGAATGTTTTGTTACAATATTAAAATTTTTCAAACATTCCTGATACTATTTATATAGTCATTCAAAGCAAAGCTAGCATGATATTCTTCTGTTTTGACTATTGCATTACAACTACATTATTTCTCATTGAGGCAAGCATTCACCTGAAGATACATTCTGCTGAAGCATAGAATTTCTTATAAACTTCCTAGGTCATGGATTTAATGTAGTACTATGCACTGACTATAAAACCTTTTAATGTTCTTATATGTCATATTATTATATTTATTTTTCTTAGTACTACAATTTTGAAAGTTATAAACTTCCCGCTTAATGAGACTCACATCTGTTTCAAGACCTCTCATTCTTAACTACAGAACTCACATTATATATGTATTTTAGGTTTTTAAATATATACAACATTATGGTCGTTTTATAGATTAAATAAGAGAGAATTTACATTTTGAAAAAGATAAATGCTGGTAATGCAACTTGTTCACTCCTTCTTCCTCTTCTTTCTCCTTTTCTTTCTCACTTGGTTATTTTGCAAATGCTTTATTTGTTTAGGGATTCACATGTTTGCCTCACATTTTTAAATAGTTGTGTTTTTTTACAGAAAACACAAAATTTCTATTTCAAATTGTATACCAGTGAGCATTTGGGTAAGAAAACACTTCCAAAATCTAGTAGTTCAAATCAAAACAACTATTTAAGTGATGCATCTGCGGGGTATATATTAGGCTAGTATAGTAGTTCTCTGCTATTGTAGATAACAAATTACCACAAATTTAGTAACTTAAAACAACAAACATTTGTTATCTTACAATTTTGAAGATTAGAAGTCTGAAATATGTCTAACAATGCTACAATGAAAATGTCTGCGGAGCTGTCTTCCTTCTGAAGTTTTTTTTTCCCTTCCTTCCATTCATCTTCAAGAGGCCACTTGTATTTTTTGGCTCATAGCACCTTCCTCTCCGTCTTCACAGCCAGCAGTGTAGCATCATTAAGTTCCCTTTTCTCTTTGATCTCTGCTTCTGTTGGAACATCTCCTCTGACATTCCTGCTTCTCTCTTTTAAGGACCCGTATGATTATACTGGGCCCACACAAATAATACAGCATAACCTACTGATTTTAAGATTAAATCACATCTGCAATGTCTCTTTTGCCATTTAAAATAATATATTCATGGGTTCCAGGGATAAGAATGTGGATATCTTTGGGGGACCATTATTCTGCCTCCTACAGCTGGTAACAGCTAAAGTCCCTCATGGTCCTACTTTTGAACTGGGGATCAGCTAGGCAGTTCTGCTTCTGCAGCTACTTGCTGGCCCCCTTCCACTTGTTTCACCCTTCATGCATCGATCACAAACCTGCAGAAGGCCAGGCTTGCTATGGACACATGGCATGAACAAAGAGTAGGGGAGAATGTCAGTAGAAGCATGCACACTGCTTAAGGTCCAGTTTAGAACTGGCCACGCTATTACTTTTGTTTCTTTTTATTTTTTTGGCCAAAGTAAGTAAAACTATACCTGATACAAGTGGTGGGAAAACAGATTCTGCCTCTTAATGGGAGTAGCTGCAAAGTCAAATTGCCAAGGACATGGATTCAGGAAAACTCTTAACTGGGGCCATCCAGACAATCTGGCTATCACAGTGGGTCACAAGTATTCAAGTTTACTAAAAATAAAATATAATGATTTCCACCGAATAAATTGATGATATTGAATTTGAATCCATTTATTTTCTTCATGTAGCATAATTGTGTTAAAAATTTACAAAGTACTTAGGGTTAGATGGTTATAACTGATATCTCTCAAGTTATTAAGGGGGTTGTAAGTGGTAGTCACTCAAGAACTCAAAATGTCACTTGATTGTAGGTAGGCCACTGATATGGTTTGAATATATGTCCCTGCCCAAATCTCATATGGGATTCTAATCCCCAGTGTTGGAGGTGGGAAGTAGTGGAAGGTGTTTGGATCATGGGGGTAGATCTCTCTTGAAAGGCTTAGCCCAACGCTTTGGTGATAAACGAGCTTTCACTCTGAGTTCTGGTGAGATCTGGTCATGTAAAAATGTGTGTTACCTCTCCTCCCCTGCAGAGTCTCTCCTCTCTTTCCATGTGATGTACCTGCTCCCATTTTCCCTTCCTCCATAATTGTAAGCTTAGGCCTCCCCAGAAGCATATGCCACTATGCTTGCTGTACAGTCTGCAGAAACATGAGCCAATGTAAACCTTTTTAAAAATAAATTACCTAGTCTTGGATATTTCTTTATAGCAATGCAAGAATGGACTAATACAGAAAATTGGTACTGAGGAGTGAGGGATTTCTGTAAAGACCTGAAAATGTAGAAGCAACTTTGGAACTGGGTAATGGGCAGAGGTTGAAATAGCTTAGAGGGCTCAGAAGAAGATAGAAAGAAAGGGAAAGGTTGGAACATCTTAGAGACTGGTCAAACGGTTGTGACCAAAATACTGTGACCAATATTGTGGTACGGACAATAAAATCCAAGCTGTAGTGATCTCAGATGGATATGAGGAACTTATTGAGAACTGGAGCAAAGGTCATGCATATTATGCCTTAGCAAATAAATTGACTGCATTCTGCTCATGCCCTAGGCATCTGTGGAAGTTCGAGCTTGAGATGTGATGACCTAGGATATCCAGCAGAAGAAATTTCTAAGCAGCAGTGTGTTCAAGATATAGTCTGGCTGCTTCTAACAACCTATCCTCAGATTTAGGAACAAATTAATGACTTAAAATTGGAATTTATATTTAAACAGAAAGCAGAGTGTAAAAGTTTAAACAATTTGCCCTGGCCATGTAGCAGAGAAAGGAAAAGCTCTTTTGGAAGAGGAATTTAAAAAGGCTGTGGATCGGCCGGGCGCGGTGGCTCAAGCCTGTAATCCCAGCACTTTGGGAGGCCGAGACGGGCGGATCACGAGGTCAGGAGATAGAGACCATCCTGGCTAACACGGTGAAACCCCGTCTCTACTAAAAAAATATATAAAAAATTAGCCGGGCGAGGTGGCTGGCGCCTGTAGTCCCAGCTACTCGGGAGGCTGAGGCAGGAGAATGGCGTGAACCCGGGAGGCGGAGCTTGCAGTGAGCTGAGATCCGGCCACAGCACTCTAGCCTGGGCGACAGAGCGAGACTCCGTCTCAAAAAAAAAAATAAATAAATAAATAAAAAATAAAAAAAAAAAATAAAAAGGCTGTGGATCAACCTCCTGCTAGAGAAATTTGCATAACTAAAACAGAGGCAAATGGTAATAAACAAAACAATGGTTAAAAGGCCTCAAGTGCATTTCAGAGATCTTCCAGGCTGCCCCTTCCATTGCAGGCCCTGAAGCCTATAAAGACCGAATGGTTTCAAGGCCCAACCTAGAGTCCCACTGTTTTGTGCATCCCAGGACACTGCTCCACACATATGCCTGCTCTAGCTCCAGCTGGGGTTCTAAGAGACTCGGATATAGCTTGAGTTGCAGCTTTGGAGAGTGAGAGCCATAAGCCTTAGCAGCTTCTATGTAGTGTTAAGCCTGTAGGTGCACAGAATACAAGAGTGAAGAATGGTTGGTAGCCTCCACCTAGATTTCAGAAGATTTATGAGATAGCTTTGGTGCCCAGGCAGGTGCCTGCTGCAGTGGGGAAGCCTTTACAGAAAACATCTACTAGGGAAGTTGCAAAGGAAAATGTGGAGTTGCAATCTCCATACAGAGTCCCTAATAAGGCACTGCCTAGTGTAGCTGTGAGAAGGGAGACACTGTCCTCCAGAACCCAAAATGCTATATCCATCAGCATCATGTACCCTGCATCTGGAAAAGCTACAGGCATTCAACTACAACCCATGAGAGCAGCTGTGGGAGCTGACCATTGCAAAGTCACAGGAGCAGAGCTGTCCAAGGCCTTGGAAGCCGACCCCTTGCAGCAGTGGGCCCTAGATGTGAAACAGAGAGTCAAAGGAGATTATTTTGGAGGTTTAAGATTTAATGACTGCCCTGCTGGGTTTCAACTTTGCACGGGTTCTGTAGCCCCTTTCTTTTGGTCAGTTTATCCCTTTTGGAATGGGAATGTTTACCCAATGCCTATACCTCATTATCTCTTGGAAGTAAATAACTTGCTGTGATTTCACAAGCTCATAGGTAGAAGGAACTCATTTACAGATAAGACTTTGGATTTGGGACTCGGGATTTTTGAGTTAACGCTGGAATGAGTTAAGACTTTGTGGGGACTACTGAGAAGGGATGATTGTATTTTGCAATATGAGAAGGACATGAGATTTGGGAAGGGCCAGGGATGGAACGATAAGCCTCTTTTCTTATAAATTACCAAGTCTCAGAAATGTCTTTATAGCAATGCAAGAAGGGCCTAATACAGCCACCCCTTAGTCTGACACCATCCTTTCTCAAACTACAATCTGACTCAAATAGCTAGCACTTCTTTTTGTGTGTTATTTGAACCTTAAAGATTTACTTGGGATATAACTACTACTTCAGAAGAAAGTATCAGGTATCAGTGGTAATCTAGGCTCAACCACTCACCAACTTTGTGTCTTTGAGCAAGTTACATAATACAATTTAAATGTTAAGTGCTCAATACATGCTACAAATTATCAAATGTACTTGTCTAACGATCCATGTTTTCCTGAGCTGCAGAGCACACCCAAGGAAGAGAGAAAAAAATTACAGGATATTTGTTAATGTAGGTCAATATATACATTTTTTTTTTTTTTTGAGACTGAGTCTGGCTCTGTCGCCCAGGCTGGAGTGCAGTGGCCGGATCTCAGCTCACTGCAAACTCCGCCTCCCAGGTTCACGCCATTCTCCTGCCTCAGCCTCCTGAGTAGCTGGGATTACAGGCGCCCACCACCTCGCCCGGCTAGTTTTTTGTATTTTTTAGTAGAGACGGGGTTTCACCGTGTTAGCCAACATGGTCTCGATCTCCTGACCTCGTGATCCACCCATCTCGGCCTCCCAAAGTGCTGGGATTACAGGCTTGAGCCACCGCGCCCGGCAATATATACATATTTGTGCCAACATTAGATTGAGTCAGTTCAACTAATTATCAGATTTTCATAGCAAAATAGGAATTTCATGGAATGTATTATACACACATGCTATGGTGTGACCTATCAATGAATTATCATTTTCAAATATTTTTGCAATGACAAAAAGAACTCTGTGCCATAAACAGAGATTTTCTCTCAAGCCTAGGTGCCAAAGTTTTAGGTTGAATTCCTTTTGCCTTATCCAGGGGTCAGGAATGAGGAAGCACACAGATTAGTTTAACCAGTAACTTCTTTGTAAATTAATGACTAGGAAACAGTATTTGTTTGATATTGAATATCATTTTATGAAGATGCGGAATCAATTGCATGTGACTCATACGTCTAATACTGATTCTAAAAAAAATGCCATGTTAAAATTTAAAAATTACTGCACTTGAGTAGCTACATTTAGGAATATATATAGAATGTGATTTTACCTTAATTTACCTCTTAAATCAAAAAGTTAGTTATACAGAAATTAGATTTTTATTCTCAAAATAGTCATTTTAAACACCTTAAATGTGTGCTATTACTGTGGATGTGAAAGTGAATTCTTGTTTCATTATAATGTAAAGCTTGCCCTCTAGTGGTTTCAGGCTATTTATTCAGGGAAAACAAATTAATGGAATATTCACTACTCAAAACTCAACAGTGGTATACCTCTTCTATTTCTTCAGGACTAGCATGCTAATAATATAAATATTATAAGCAAAATACAGCAACTCCTAAGGAAATATATATTGGAAAATTATGCCTTCTATAGAGGCCACCAATAATTTTTTAAAACCAAATATATTTTTTAATAAACATGGAATATTTTATTAAAAGTTAAAACAGAAAATGTTAGGCTTCTTTTTTTTGTTTTGTCAATGGCTCTACTAATATTGTGATTGACAGTAATATCACATTATTAATATATCATCCATTGTGGCATATGTGACTTGTTGAGTCAATGAGATTAAGAAATGTGTTGATAAGATTGAGTCTATTTTACTAGGTTATTTGGCAGAAAGCACCAGATTTATTTTTTAAATTGCCTACCTTATAATGAGTAAACAAGTAATGAATAGATAAATATTTGGCTGAAAGACATCTGTTTAAAAAATGAATGGACAGAGGAAAATGCTTAATTTTACCACCTTGGGCTCTTACCATAGTGCCATTCACTGTAGAGGGAAGTCTGAATTTAAACTAACTCTTCAGCAATTTAAAAAGACAGCTGGGGCAAGGAAGTCTCATCTACCTGTTAACTCCACTATTGAGATTTGAAAAAATGAGGTGGTAGTTTGAGACTCCAAGATACATTAGCTATATTAGTTTGTTATCCAAGTTTACCTTCTGCTGCACACTATTGGCCCAGTTTATTTGAAACTGTTCTTATGAGTGTTGCAAAATTTTAATGTTCCTTTACTTAGCTGAAATACATATAAACTAATACTTTAGAAAGAAAAAATCATTTTTCTTACTCTGCATTTAAGAGAATGATATATATGATATCTACTAATAAGCCTGTATTTTCCCCATAGTCACATGACCCATCTTATAAAAATAAATAAATATTATGACTCAGTAGTATTCTATTGTGTATATATATATAGAGAGAGACACAACATTTTCTTTATCCAGTTATCCATTGATGGACATTTAGGTTTATTTCATATATTTGCTATTGTAAATAGTGCTGTGATAAATATAAGAGTGCAGTTATCTCTTTCATGTAATAATTTCTTTTCTTTCTTTTGGGTCAATATCCAGTACTAAGACTGCTCAATTGAATAGTATTTCTGTTTTTAATTATTTGAGAAACCTTCATACTATTTTCCATAGACGATGTGTTAATTTACATTCTCACCAACAGTGTATGTGTTTCCTCTTGTCCACATGCTAGCCAACACATGGTGTTATTATCATTATTAATTTTTGGTATTTTAATTATAGCCATTCCGAGTGGTATAAGATGATATCTCACTGTGGTTTTACTTTGCATTTCTCTGATAATTACTGATGTTAAACAATTTTTTCATATGCTTGTTGGCCATTTGTATGTCTTCTCTTGAAGTATGTCCATTCATATCCTTTGCCAATTTTTTAATCGGATTATTTTTGGTTGCTAAGTTCCTTGTAAATCCTGGATATTAGTCCCCTGTTGGATACCTAATTTGCAAATATTTTCTCCCATTCTGCAGCTTGTCTGTTCACTTCGTTATTTCCTTTGCTGTGCCAAGGCATTTTAGTTTAATTAAGGCCCAGTTGCCTATTTTTGTTTTTGTGTGTTTGTGCTTTTGCAGTCTTGGTCATGAATTATTTGCCTAGATCAATGTCCAGCAGAGTTTCCTTTTTTTTTTTCTAGTATTTTTATACTTTTTTCCAGTATTTTTGTACATTTATAATTTCAAGTTTCATCTTTAAACTTTTACTCCATCTTAAGTTGATTTTTGTATATGGTAGGAGTTAAGGGTCCAATTTCATTCTTCTCCATATGACAATCCAATTTTCCCAGCACCATTTATTGAATAGGGTGTCCTTTTATGTTTATGTTCTTGTGAACTTTGTCAAAGGATGGCTGTAAATATATGGCTTTTTTCTGGGTTCTCTATTCTGTTCCATTGATCTATATGTCTATTTTTATACCAGTACTATACTGTTTTGGTTACTGTAGCCTTGTAGTATAATTTGGAGTAAGGTAATATACTGGCTCCAGTTTTTGTTTTGTTTTGTTTTTCCTAGAATTGCTTTGGCAATTTGCACTCTTTTTTGGTTATATATGAATTTTAGTCTTTTTTTTTTTCTAATTCTGTGAAAAATACAATAGACATTTTGATAGATTGCATTGAATGTATAGATTACCTTAGGCAGTGTGGTTATTTTAATGACATTAATTCTTCTGATCCATGAGCATGGGATGGCTTTCCATCTGTTTACATAGCTTACAATTTGTTTTATCAGTGTTTTACAGTTTTCCTTGTAGATATAGTTCATCTCCTTCATTAGACATATTCCTAGGGCTTTTGTTTTGTATTGTTTTGTTTTGGTTTTCTTGGGTAGCTATTGTAAATAGTATTGCCTACTTGCTTTATTTTCAAGCTTGATAGTTATTGGTGTATAGAAATGCTACAGATTTGTATACATTGATGTTGAATCCTGAAACTTTATTAAATTCATTCATCAAATCTAAGAACTTTTTTGTGTAATCTTGAGTTTTCAAAATATAAGTTCATATTATAAGCAAACAGAGATAATTTGACTTCCTTATTTCCAATTTAGATACCTTTTATTTATTTATCTTGCTGGATTGCTCTTATCTAGAAATTCTAGTACTATGTTGCATAGGACTGGTAAAAGTGGGCATCATTGTCTTGCTCCAACATTACAAGGAGTGTTTTCAATTTATCCCTATTCAGTATGTCAGCTGTGGGTTTGTCACATATGGTCTTTAGACTAAATGTACTTAATAGACATTTACAGAACACTCTACTCGACAACTCCAGGATATACACACTCTCCTCATCATCACATAAAACATTCTCTAAGGTAGATCATATGTTAGGCCACAAAACAAGGTTCAAAACTTTTTTTAAAATCAAAATTATATCAAGTATCTTAGACCACAGTAGGATAAAACAAGAAATTAATACAAATAGGAACTTTGGAAACTATAGAAATACATGGAAATTAAATACTATGCTTCTGAATCATCTTTGGGTCAATGCAGCAATAAAGGCAGAAATTTTAAAATGTTTTGAAATGAATGAAAATAGAAACACAACATACCAAAAGTTGTGGAATTACAGCAAAAGCATTTCTAAGAGGGAAATTTATAACATTAAATGTCTGCATCAAAAAAGTAGAAATATCTAAAATCAACAATCTAATATTGCATATCAAGGAACTAGAAAAACAAGAACAAAGAAACATTGAAGTTAGCAGCAAAAAAATAACAAAGATCAGAGTATAATTAAATAAAATAGAGACTAAGAAAACAATATAAAGGACCAAAGAAATAAAAATTCCATTTTGGCCAGATGCAGTGGCTCATACCTGTAATCCCAGCATTTTGGGAGGCTGAGATAGGTGGATCACCTGAAATCGGGAGTTCAAGACCAGCCTGACCAACATGGAGAAACCCCGTGTCTACTAAAAATGCAAAATTAGCTGGGTGTGGTGGCACATGCTTGTAATCCCAGCTACTCAGGAGGCTGAGGCAGGAGAATTGCTTGAACCCAGAAGGTAGAAGTTGCAGTGAGTCGAGATCACACCATTGCACTCCAGCCTGGACAGCAAGAGCAAAACTCTATCTCAAAAAACACAAACAAAAAACTCATTTTTTGAAAAGATAAAATTGATATACCTCTAGCTAGTCTAACTAAGAAAAGATCCAAATAAACAAAATCAGAAATGAAAAAGGAGAAATTACAACTAATACCACAGAAATACAAAAGATTATCAGAGATTATTATGAACAACTATATACTCACAAACTGGAAAACCTAGAAGAAATGAATAAATTCTTCAAATCATGCAACCCCCCAAGATTTAACCAGTAAGAAATAGAAATCTGAACATAGAAATAATGAGTAGCAAGATTCAATCAGTAATTTAAGAATCTCACAACAAAAAAAGCTCAAAACCAGACAGATTCACAGACAAATTCTACCAAACTTTCAGAGAACGAATCCCAACCCTCCTAAAACTGCTCCAGAAAATCAAGGAGGAGGTAAATTTTTCTAACTAATTTTACAAGATCAGTATCACCTTGATACCAAACCACACCATAAAACAACAACAACAATGAAAGAAAACTACAGACCAGTATTCCTGATGAATATAGACACAACAATCCTCATGAAGACACTAGGAAACTGAATCCAATGGTACAACAAAAAGATAATATATCATGATCAATTGAGTTTTATATCATGGATGCAAGAATGATTTAACACACACAAATCAATAAATATCATACATCACATAAACAGAATTAAGGTCAATAACCATATGATCATCTCCATATATACACAAAAAGCATATGATAAAACTCAATGCCGACACCAGCTCGGTTGTGGAGACCCTAACCTAGCGATATTAGAAGAATTAAAGATACACACACAGAAATATAGAGTGTGGAGTGGGAGATCAGGGGACTCACAGCCTTCAGAGCTGAGAGCCCAGAACAGAGTTTGACCCATTTATTGACAGCAAGCCAGTGATAAGCATTATTTCTATAGATGATAGATGAACTAGAAGTATTCTTTACGGGAAACAAAGGGATGGGCTATGGCCAGTTATCTGCAGCAGGAACATGTCCTTAAGGCACAGATCACTCATGCTATTGTTTGTGGCTTAGGAATGCCTTTAAGTGGTTTTTCTGCCCTGGGTGGGCCAGGTGTTCCTTGCCCTCATTCCGATAAACCAACAACCTTATGTGCGGGTGTCATGGCCATTACCAGCATGTCACAGTGCTGCAGAGACTTTGTTTATGTCCAGTTTTAGAGCTAGTTTGTGGCCAGATTTGGGGATCTGTTCCCAACAACTCGGCATCCCTTTATGATAAAAACTCTCAACAAACTAGTCATAGAAGGAGCATAACCCAAGAAAAAAAAATTATCTCAGTGTTTATCAATTTTGCTAATCTTTTCAAATAATCAACTTTTGGCTTTGTTTCATTTCTTTTACTGTTTGTTAGTTTACTATTTCCTTAACTTTTTCTCTTATTTTGATTATTTCATCATTTCCTTTCTTCTACTTATATTAACTATAATTGTGGTTTTGTGACTGTTTCTCCTTGCAGTTCTACTTGTTTTTGCTTCTGTATCTTGAAGTTCTGTTCTTAGGAGTAAAGAATAAACTCTTGGTTTCATTGATTTTCTCTATTATTTTTCTAGTTTTTTTTTATATCTTTACATTCCAGTTTTTATAATTTTGCTTTCTTTTTCTTTATGTATTTTTGTCTTGTTTTCCATTTTCTTATGGTGGAAAATTAGTTATTGATTTGCTATCTTTCTTCATATTGAATATAGACTATTACAGCTATAAAAAGCACTGTATTTGCTGCATTCCATAACTCTGGTATGTTGTGGTTTTACTTTAATTCATACCAAAGTGTTTTCTATTATTTTTCACAATTTTTCTTTGACTAAGTTTTTACTTAAAAATGTGCTGTTTAATTTCCACATATTGGTTGATTTCCCAAATTTATTTCCATTATTGATTTCTAATTTAATTTCATTGTGATTAGAAAATATACTTTGTATGATTTCAGTTTTTAAATTTTTTGAGGCTTGTATTTAAAGCCTAATATATCAACTATCCTCTAGAGTGTTTCATGTCCACTTGAGATGAACATATTTTATTCTTGGTTGGGTGGAATATTCTGTAGATGTTTATTAAATCCAGATGATTTGTAGTTTTGTTCAAGTATTTTATTTCCTTACGGATACCCTTCTTAATTTTTCTATCCATACTTGAAAGAGGGATGTTGATGTCTTCCAATCTTATTGTTAAATTGTCTATTTTTTCTTTTAATTCTGTATTTTTTTGCTTCATGTATTTGAGTTGTTTTTATGTGCATACTTTGTTATATTTGTTATGTCATCCTAATTAATTGGCCCTTTTATTATTAAAATGTTCTTTGACCCTAGCAACAATTTTTGTCTTAAAATCTCTATTAGTGTAACCATTCTAGCTCTCTTTTGAATACTTTTTGCATAGTACATAGTTTAAACATCTATTTTCTTTTAACCTATTTGTGTTTTTGAATCTAAAATGTGTCTCTTGTAGTTAGCATATGGTTGGGTAATATTTTTTAAATTCATTCTGCTAATCTCTGCCATTGGATTGCAATGTTTTGTCTAATACATTATGCAATTCTAACAATCAGATTCTTCCTCTTCCCCAGGGTTTTTTTTTTGTTGCTTTCTATTATTACTGTTAGTTTTTAAAATGATTTTCTTGGACTAATTATATATAGTCTGTATTATTTCTGTGGCCACTGAAGCCTGTTCTTGATTTTCTTAGTGGTCAGCTAATGACTGAACAGAAATTTGTTTAAATACGTAGAACAAATTAGTCTCATATTCTTTGCTGAGAAGCTTTGTGTGTGTGTTGTGGCTTGATTTCAATGCTGTGATTGGCATTTTACCACTCTACGTTGCTTTTACTTGCACAGAGCCTCAAGGTCAGTCAGATGTGAGAGATTAGGGACTTCTCAGTCCTTTCCTGGGCATGTGCACAGTCCTGAGTATGTGTGTAGCCTCCTAGATTTCTAGGTTATGTATAAGTTCTTTATGATCATGTCAATCCTCAGTTTTTTCTTTTATATTTTGGTCAAGTTCTTGTTCCTCCAAACAAATAAAGTCACCTTAGGCAGCTGTGATGTTAAACAATTGCCATTGATTATTTTTGGCAAAATCCTGAGGAGAGGGCTCTTCACAAAGAGTGAGAGCTCCAGCTAAGGTCAGGTAAAGACAAACCCTGAGAATAGTGTTTTCTAACAAGCTGCCAGACATGTAAAATAGTGACAACTCTGCAGAGAGGACTTCTAGGGAGTTCCTAGCTTATTCTGCCTCACTTAGTGGCTGCCAAACTGCTAGTTTTAATAGCTATTGCATTTGGAAGACTAGATTTCTTTTTTTAACAATTTTTTATTTCAATATCTTTTGGGGTACAAGTGATTTTTCATTACATGAATGAATTATATAGTGGTCAATTCTGAGATTTTAGTGCACTGGTCACCAGAGTAGTGCACATTGTGTAGTAATGTGGTAGTGTAATGTGTAGTTTTTTATCCTTAACCCCTCTCCCACCCTTCCCATTCTAAGTCTCTGAAGTCCATCATATCACTCTGTATGCCTTTGCATACTCATAGCTTATCTCCCATGTATAAGCTTATAAATGGTTTTCCAATCCTTTGTTACTTAGAATAATGATCTCCAGCTCCACCTAAGTTGCTGCAAAGGATATTATTTCATTCGTTTTAATGGCTGAGTAGTATTTCATGGTGTACATATTCCACATTTTCTTTATCCACTCATTAGTCAATGGGTAGTCAGGTTGGTTCCACATCAATTGCAATTGTGAATTGTACTACTGTAGGAAGACTAGAGTCACGATTTAATTTTTTTTTTTTTATTATTGTGAGAAAAAGTCTCAGTTTGTTGTTCAGGCTGGAATGCTGGAGTACAAAGGTGTAATCATAGCTTATTGAGCTTCCAAATCCTGGTTTCATGCAGTCCTTTTGCCTCAGTCTTCTGAGTAATTGGGATTACACATGAAAATTATCACACCTGGCTGAAAGACTTGATTTCTTGGGTTATTTTAAAACTGAAGAGAGGGGGATAAGATTAGGGAAAGTTAAAATGCCATAAACTGTAATATTCTTACATATTCAGCCATTTTCTTCTTGTATATACACTTCTCAAATTGTTACAATGCTTCAATTAATGTCTGGAGTTCAGAAAAAGTTGATTTTGATAGTTTTTGCGTGTGTTCCTGTTGATTTCATAGAGGAGTAGATTTTCAGAGGTCTTACTCTGCCATTTTGGAAGTCAAAACTCCTCAAAAAGTACCATTTGTTGGTTCTTATTTGATATTGCCCTAAACTAGTGAATTAATGTAAGAATTTTAATTTGTAGTATTTTCTTTTTCAATTCAAGTATATAATGATGTTTCATTTTTTTCTGTCCATATATTAAATGTCTCAGTTAAGTTTTGTTGTGTTCTATGTTCTTATTATATTATCCAACTGGTTTATGCTGGTCTGAAGAAAAGCTATTGATTTCTTCTTTTTTTACATGGCTACTCTACTGAACCCTCTTGTTAATTCTAATAGCTTTCACTTTATTTTCTTGGGTGGCTAGCAGGAGTCTTAATTTTCATGTGCAATCTTATACTTATGTTTGCTTTGTACATATATTTTCCCATTAATTAAACCCAGAGTTGAAATATATTTCTTTAAGGATTATGAATTTTAATTCTGAAACACGTGCTAATAATCTCAAGGGCCTATCTTCCCATAGCTCTGTTAGTATTGGTCCAACTTATATGGTGAGGGCAGAAATCATCCTGGCCAATAAAATAGGTAGTTCTAGTTATGCTTTGTGGAGTATGCCAAGCAAACAAGGGCATGTAGGAGGTACTTTTTATATTTATCTACTCTCTTACAAAAGAGCTTGGAATGACAGTGAGAAAAGTGAAGCAACTGTCTCATGCTTAAAATTTAAGGAGTTATCACAAAACTCAACAATCAAATAATATCTCAAGAAATATTTAAATATTAAAAAGTAATGCAAAATGGATGAATAAAATATCTAAGTTTTAAATGCAGACTAAGTTTTAAATGTGTATTACAGCCTGAGGTAAAATAAAAAAAAAAAGTATCTACTCCAGTTACCTCATACCTTAGTCCAATTCCTGAAATAATTTATAATAGTAATGTTAGGTTTTTAAAAAATGTGATTGATTATAGTTTTGAATTAGAAGAAATTTGGTATCATGAGTAGATGTATCCCATTTTATTCAAAAATAACTGTCCATATAGTATTTTCATTGGCTATTTCATTGTTGGAGACATATCCACACATGGCATTCAATGTCACTTAACATAGAGCAGAAATTCTTCAAGACTGTTAGAATCACAGTAGTGAAAGTGATCCCCAGATGTTGCTGCCCCAAGTCAAGAGTACTGATTCACTTCTTTATATGTAGCCTTCCTAGAAGATGGGAGAGATTATATTGAATAGGTACTTATGATTAAACAAGACACAGAAGAAAGTTTTGAAGAATAACTGTAGTTTTGATTTGTTAATTCGACAAAAAAGCAATGAAGTCCTCATGATGCTCAGGAGAAATGGTTGATTGGAAATATAAATTTGGGCATAGAGAATTATTGTTAGATAAGATTGTCAGGAGAATGAATAGAGACAGATTAGATAACTAAGTAATGAGCCTGGGGAATGCCAACACTTAAAGATTGGAGACATCACAAGATCTGCAGAACGGACTGAGAACGAGTGTCCTAAAAGGCAGAAGAAAACAAAAGTATTATAGTATTTTGAATATTTAACAGAGGCAGCGATGGGTGCTACTAATAAGAGTTGTAGAGGGTGGTGAGAGGAAAGCTTAAAATAGTGAGTTCATGAGAAAAGAGAAATTGGAGATTCTAAGTAGAGAGAAATCTCTCAATGAATTCTGTTGTAATGGGAGGAGAGAAATGGTGCTATCCCAGAAAGAAAAATAAGATCAAGAGTCATTTACATTTTATGATGACAGAAATAACAGCATATATTTGAGCTCATAAAATCATCAAGTGTGAAGAAAAATTGACAATCATGAGAATGAGAAGAGAATTTCTGGAAGAGTGTTAATAAATAGACAAAAGAGCATGGGAACGATCACATATGAAAGGAAATAGCCTTGGACCGGAGAGTATTCATGAAGGCAGAATGCATGGGTACAGATATAGAAGGTTGGTACTTAGAGTAATGGGAGTCTGTAAAACATTTTCTTTGATTGTTTTACTTAGTGAAGAAGAAATAAAGTCAACAGATGAGAGTCAGGGTCAAGAGTAGAGATTATTAGAGATTGAGGGGACAAGACTGTCTCTTTTGATATAATCTCTCTCATGTTATTTCCCCCCCCCCCAGTTTTTGCATCTCTAAAATTTGTCTTATAAATTGGTACTTATTTTTAAAATTTTTGAATTTTTGAGTTTTGGAAGCAACGCAACTGGAGAGCATAATCTTATACTTGGATCTGACACTATTTTCTCCTCAGGTTTTTCTGCATCTTTCGCCTCTCTGCTTTGTCTCTCTCTTCTAAAATTCTTCCTTTTTCCCCTTCTTTTTGTTCAAATTCTGTCACATTTTCCCTTACGGCCTTACTTACATAAATGTTTTATTCAGTTTTCAAGTATTTTGAAAGCTAATTAATTGTTGCTACAGTGTTGCTCATGATCATGAAAATGACTGAAAATGAGTCATTTTTATTTAATTTGGGATAAAATAGTGTAGTTAAAAGTAACTTAAAAAATTCTTCATAAAGTATCTGTATAATATATAGTAAAATGACGAATGTAAGGGAAAGTATTATGGAAAATCATATGTATTTCTGAATAAAATAAATAAATCTGGTATACTAAAAGGCTAATTCTTTAGGTTCCACTTGACATAATGCAAATCCTTTACTGGTATCTAAAGTTTATTTGAATGAGATTTGTCTTATAACCAATTACTATGAGAGAAATATAATATACATTAATTAAAAATAAGCAAGAGAGATGAGATTCTTCTGAGTCTATTTTCAGAGAGTCTGTTAAATAATAATTAAGATAGATTTTATAAAATAGAATTATAGGAAAATAATGTAATTAAATTTTTTAAAATTATGTATTTGTTGCAAACTGTGCTTCACTACGATACTGCATGGAGAGAAAATTATTTTTACTTTTTGGCAATGCTTATGCTGTTTTAATCTATTAATACTAATAATAGTACAGAGTTGATAGATCTCATATTTATGCTATTCTGAAAACATAGTTTTAATACAAAGATTATATTTACCTTGATGAATATTAAAAAGTTATTAAGTTTTCAAAGTGCATCCTCATTTAGACTGTCTACCAAACATTTTCGAGTCAGGCATTTATTAAAAGTGCATTTTTTACAATGAAATGTAACTAGTTCTCAAATTTATGATTTAATGTGCATATTGACCAGGAAGACATTTAGGTAGACGTATTACATATACATATATGCAACTGATATGAAGTAAGAGTACTGATTATCTGGTCCTGATTTCGGTGAGCGAGGATCAATTACTGCACATAAACAATATTAAATCAATGTGAATTTTTGTGTTTTAGTCAACCTTGATTTATAACCAAGTGTTTGGTTGGCATTTGCACTATCCAAATCAGGAATCTATAGTTCAGAATGTTTAAGCACTTCAATATTGTCATTGAAGTCTATATGGGGACATTTAATAATTGTCATTAGTGGTGCATGCAGTATTTTTTTAATTAATGAGTAGTATTAAAACACATGCTTTGGCTATAAATATTTTACAGTTTCCCACCCTTGCATATGTTACAAGTAAAAAAAATGCCAAGTCTTACATTCTCACACATAGGGACTTCCACTTGAGGTTTGGAAATCTGTTTATTCCTGGGCTTCTTATTAACTAGAATACTCTGCCAACCAATCTGACTAGACATGTGGTGTGGCTGATCCCGCCATCAGAAGAGTGTTAACTCTACCTCAGCGTGAAACTTCTTGCAAGGTACTCCCTGGAATGTCTCAGGACAGAGTGAGATCTCCACTAAGCCTGTATGAACAGATTGCTTGGCTGTTTTGTTTCTTCTCAATATTTGTATCTTTATCAGAAATTGGAATAAGACTTGCAGTTATTGTGACATACCAGCTGGCATAGAGATAATGGGAGAAAAGTTGAATAGCTCCTACCTACCTCAAACTGCCAAAGGCTACCAATATTTACTCAAAGTACATAATAGTTGCTTCACAGACAAATTGGTGTAGGTCCATTCACCGCAACTAGATAAGAAGGAACTCCTGAAGGTGCTTTGTAAATTACTAAAGTTTCAGAAGCACGGACTTTTCCAGACTATCTTCTGTAATTTAAAAAGTCATCATTTAATGAGTGTGAATTCTGTGTTTAAATGAGAGAAGAGATCAGCCATTAAAAATGGAATAAATTTAAAAATCACTGAAGAATTTTCAATCACAACCTATTTTCAGTGGGTAAGAATTCAACTGAGGTTAGATAAAGCCAAACATTACCAGTGTCAGATAATGTTCAAACTAGATGTAGAGGGCATTTTATGTGAACTCTTAAATCACATGTGTAGAGAGGCCATGATCCCAGAAAGAGATTTGTCAAAGGAGCACTGATCCTGGGCTGCTTTTTGTTGCTAATCTCAAGGACATTCTTTGTGTAATCCAGTGATCATGCTACATTTCACAATCCACTCTTCTATATGACTAATTCACACTGTTTCCCCTTCTTCAACCTTCAACATCTACTTCTATACTTGCTTAAATAAATTGGAGGAGAACTTTCACATGCTTCCATATCATGTCTACAAGTCTATAATCTACCTGCAACTGTACAAATACTCCTGGTTTTCCTCTTATTATTCTGAATGAATTCTCAGTGTTCCTAGGTAAAATTCTCCCTTCCTTTCCTTTCCCTTCCCTTCTCTTCTCTTCTCTTCTCTTCCCTTCCTTTCCCTTCCCTTCCCTTCCCTTCCCTTCTCGTCCCTTCCCTCGCCTCCCCTCCCCTCCCCTCCCTTCCCCTCCCCTCCCCCTCTTCCCCTCTTCTCCTCTTCCCCTCTTCCCCTCTTCCCCCACCTTTCCCTCTTTCCCTCTCTCTCTTTCTTTTTCACTTATTTTTGAGACGGAGTCTTGGTCTGTCACCCAGACTTGAGTGGAATGGTGTGACTTTGGCTCACTGCAACCTCTGCAAGTTCAAGCAATTCTCCCTGCCTTAGCCTCCCCAGTAGCTGGGATTACAGAAGCCCACCACCATGCCCGGCTAAAAATCCTCACTTCTTTTGTACTAGAATCCATCTGATTTTACTTACATAATCCAATAATTCCAGCAATTTTTCTCTTCTTTTTTAGAAATCATATTTTTTCTTACATTCTATGGATTTTTTAATATCTACTTTTATTTGTCAAATTCTAAAAAGAAGTTTATTTTTATTCTAGTATTAAATGAAATAGTCAAATCTCAGTTTTCAATTTATTTGACCTGTTAGTAACATTTAATTCAGTTGTTTACTTCTTCCTTCTTGAAGCACATCCACATCTTTCCACCTGGCTTACAGGAAAGCAAATTGCTTTTTATTTTCTTTCCCTCACAGGCCTCTAGTTGTCAAAACATTTAAATAGATACCTTAAACTTAACAAGTCCAAAACAGAACTCTTTTCACTTCTAAATCTGCTCTTCCCACAATCTTTCTCATCTAATCTGTGGCAACTTCATTCTTCCAATTATTCAAGTAAATATTAAAGTTACTCTTAACTCTTCTTTTTTTCTTGTCCATTATATTTAATCTGTCTGGGCCAGGTGTGGTGGCTCACGCCTGTAATCCAGCACTTTGGGAGACCGAGGCAGGTGGATCACGAGGTCAGGAGTTCAAGACCAACCTGGCCAAGATGGTGAAACCCCATCTCTACCAAAAATACAAAAAAATTAGCCAGGCATGGTGGCAGGCACCTGTAATTCCAGCTACTCAGGAGGCTGAGGCAGAGAATTACTTGAACCTGGGAGGCAGAGGTTGCAGTGAGCTGAGATTGCACCACTGCATTCCAGCCTGGGCGACACAGCGAGACTCCTTCCAAAACAAACAAACAAAAAATAAAATCTGTCTGCAAATTCTGATCTGTCTGCAAATTCTGTTGACCTAATCTTCAAGCTATACCCAGAACATGACTATAGTATAAACACCTTTGCCCTGGAATAAGACATTATTATCTCTTACCCAGTTACTGGACACATTTTCTCGTTTTCCCTCTTTCTTATGGCTGTGTACAGTTTATTCTCAGTGTTAGCAGCCAGCAATGATCCTTAGTAGGCTTTCTAATTCTTACATTAAGAGCTAAAGTCTTTGTGATAGTCTATAAGGTGCCCCATGATTTAGTCATCCATCTCCTTTCAGCCCATATCTTCTATTTTTCTTCCAGTGCCACACTCTGCCTAAGTCTCATAGGTCTGCTGACTGTTTCTGACACTAAATGTTACTGGCAGGTCTTTGTTCTTAGGGCTCCCAAGATGGTGGCGGGTGGCTCCCAAGATGGGGGTGGGCTGCTTCCAAGATGGTGGCAAGACTTTTGTTCTCTGACCTGGAGTTCTTGGCCTCACGGATTCCAAGGAATGGAACCTTGGGCCATGCAGTGAGTGTTACAGCTCTATTAGAAGCCGAGGGTCACGGAAGAGAACTGTGGAACCCAGTGACTAGTGTTCAGCTCGATTAGGATGAACCCGGGCACTTGGCCCCCAGGAACAATGGTGAGCCTCTAGCCCAATCGGGAGCGGCAATGGGCACCTCTCTGGATCAGGAGCACAGCAGAGACTCTGCTGGATCTGGACGGGTGGAAGTCAGCGGCAGGTCTGAGACAGTGGCAAGCAGCAGTGGTGGACGGCGAGTGAAAGCTCAGTGAGAGCGGTAACAAACACAGACCAGAAGAGTGTGCAGTTGCAAAATTTAATACGGCGAAAGAGCTCCCATACAATGGGAGGAGACCCAAAGAGGGTTGCCCCCCAGAATGGGTTGCCACTCCCGGCTCGAATGCCTGGGGTTTATATTCCAATCATTCTCTCCCCGTGCTCTCAGATGATAGATGATTTGACTATTTCTTTACCTCCTGTTTTTAGCCTAATTTGTATTTTAGTGAGCCCTCTTTACTACCTGATTGGTCTGGTGTGAGCTGAGTTACAAGCCCCATGTTTAAAGGTGGGTGCAGTCACCTTCCCCAGCTAGACTTAGGAATTCTTAGTTGGCCTAGGAAATCCAGCTATTCCTGTCTCTCATAGATATGCACCTAGCAGGAATTATTCATCTACTGTACCCCATACCTGAGAAACTCTTCCCCATATTTATATATATGGTTTACTTCCTTGACACTTTTAAGTCTTTGTTCACATATCACCATCTCTGTAATACACTCCCTGATCACCCTTTTAAATTTGCAAACAGGCCCTCAACCTCTGGATCTGTCTATCCCTCTTTCCTTTTCCATTTTTAACTCTTGCACTTAACACCTTCTCACGTTCTGAATATTTTGCATGTATATTTTATCATATTCTCCCAACTCAGAAATATTATATCTTTGAGAAGTTCCCTTCCTTACTTTCCTTTCCCTTCCTCTCTTCCTTTGTCCTTTCCTTCTTTTTTCTGCTTTCTCTTTTCTTTCTTTCTTTCTTTCTTTCTTTTCTTTCCTTTCTTTCTTTCTTTCTTTCTTTCTCTTCTTTCTTTCTTTCTTTCTTTCTTTCTTTCTTCTTCTTTCTTCTTTCTTTCTTTCTTTCTTTCTTTCTTTCTTTCTTTCTTTCTTTCTTTCCTTTCTTTCTTTCTTTTGCTTTCTTTCTTTTTCTTCCTCTTTTTTCCTTCCTTCCTTCCTTCCTTCCTTCCTTCCTTCCTTCCTTCCTTCCTTTCCTTCCCTCCCTCCTTCTCTCCCTCCCTTCCTCCCTCCCTCCCTTTCTTCTTTTTCTTTTACTTATTCTTTTTACTTAAAAATTAATACTTGACTCACGTTATCTTTCTTTTGGAAAGTACTGATCTAGACAATAGCTGGGAGGTAAAGGATTACCTGGAGAGTCAGTCTTTGTAGGCTTTATAGTAAAGCCTTAGTTTGTTAGTAAAGATGACAGCTGAGCTTTTACATTAAGACAAGATGATTATTGCACACTTAATGACATTTTAGAGACAACAATTCCTGCTATTTTCTTCTATTCCTTTTTTTTTTTTTTTTTTTTGAGACTGAGTCTCACTCTGTTATCTAGCCTGGAGTGCAGTGATGCGATTTCAGCTCCACCTCCCGGGTTCAAGGAATTCTCCTGCCTCAGCCTCTCGAGTAGCTGGGACTACAGGCAGTGCCACCATGCCCAGCTAATTTTGTTGTACTTTTGGTAGAGACAGGGTTTCACCATGTTGGCCAGGCTCGTCTCGAATTCCAGACTCAAGTGATCCGCCTGCCTTGGCCTCCCAAAGTGCTGGGCTTATAGGCATGAGCCACTGTGCCCGACCCTTCTCTTATTCTTTAATACCCTAGAAAGCATCTCTTTTCTATTTTTATTGTCTCTATTTATTCAAATAAAAGTTTAAGAAACATTTAACATATCATTGAAATAAATCTCTAATTACATTGTGTACCTTGGTATCTTATCAAGCAAAAACTGAGTTACGTTCTTTGACTAAAATTTGATAAAATTGATATTTCAATGGTTACCATCTCTACACAGGAAATATACAGGCTTAACCTCTTGACTCTAAATAAATTAATTATGGCCTGGATGTGTTTTTCGTAATGCAGTATATATTATTTACTTCACACAATCCCTCTTCAGCATTACAAAGTTTAAAAATGTTGAGTATCCCTTATCCAAAATGCTTGGGGCCAGAGTGTTTCAGATTTCAAATGTTTTCAGATTTTGAAATATTTATATAGACATAATGAAGTATCTTGGGGCTAGGACCCAAGTTTAAACATAGAATTTACTTATGTTGCATACACACCTTATACACATAGCCTGAAGCTAATTTTATTCAATATTTGAAATAATTTTGTGCATGAAATAAAGTTTGTGTACATTGAGCTAACAGAAAGCAAAGGTGTCACTATCTCACATTGGTTCTCAGAAAGTTACAAATTTTGGAGCATTTCAGATTTCAGATTTTTGGGTTAGAAATGCTCAGTCTGTATTAACATCACATTTGGCAAGATGCATAGAGGATTTCTGCCAGGATGTGTTTAGCTTGATTGCTAGGAACGTATATGATCTGGGACAGAAAGCACTATCTAATTGATTTATAAAAAGTAACTAAGGAAACTTTTAGAAGATGAGTTTTTTCTCACTTCAATGTATGTCTGATGTATGGCAATTATATGCCACATATTATTTCAAAAAGAATTGCTTAATTTTTTTGTATAATCTGACAGTAATTTGATTCCTCTTCTGTGGCGTATTTAAAACCTTAGACTACACATTATTTCTTCGTCAAGCATATCAGTATGGTATTACACTGCATGTGTGGAAGTGTTATACTGAGATTGTAACAATAGAGGCCAGTAAAGCACTAGGCTTTGTGATTTCACAAGATGAAATTGCCTTAATAGTAGGAAGAGAAAAAACCAACATGTTTATTCTGGAGGATAAATACAAAACATGTATGCTTATTCAACTCTAGTTATATATTAAAATACTTTATTTTCATGTAGAAGAGAAAATGAAAGAGGTTTTTAGAAATGGAAGAGTTTGGCACAGAAACTGAAAATCATATATGAGCTCTGAGCATATGGTTAACATTTAAACTTTCTGTTGTCAGTGAGAGTTTTTATTCTTACTGTTTTATAATAGAGACTTTGGGGAAATGTGTATTTTTCAATTCACCTCCCAATTTTGCTTTGACCTTTGAATATTAATAATAAAGAGTCTAGTTACCTCCTATGAATCTCTTTTACAGTAATACAATGAAATACATACAGTTCACTTACTACACAGTTTTATGAGCCAGAGTGTAATCAATTAAAAGAAGGCGCATGCTCTGTGTTCATGAACGCTTCTTTTTTCTTGTCAACAGATCCGCCTCCTAAAGTACAATTTTGATTTAATTTCATCGGCGTTTTAGAATGACAAAGAGCAGATTTTTAAAAATATTAACTTGTTATAGACTTCTTTTTTTCCAATATAATTTATTACAGCATAATATAGATTTATTTACTTTTGCCAAAATAAATATTGGCAAAAATAATGCAGACTGGCTAATTAAATTAGCTTTTAAAAAGTATAAGTCTGTTTTCATCTCAACTATTTTAGATAGGTCAATGGAAAAACTTTCAAAGTATAATAGATGAAAAATAAAGTTTTTGAGGTATAATGTATGAGAAAAGTCTGTTCAACACATGGCAGATCTAACTTCATGGATAAAAAGAAATTGACATTTTAAAATTGGTGTTTTTATATTCTTTTCTGATTTCAATAGTGATAAAGGATACAATTTGGAGGCACAAATGCTGGAGAATTGAAGTTTTCTCTTTCTGCCACATCTAACGTGTTTATCTTAATTACTTAAATCTTATTTTAATCATATTATTTCATGTTTGAGTAAGAATGATGAGATGACCTTACTTACAGGCTGATGGTAACTCCTAAAGTACAATTTTGGTTTAATTTCATCAACATTTTAGAATGATGTAGAGCACTTCATCATTCTAAAGAATGACACTTTTTGGTGTTTGAAATAGCATGCTGTGTTGTTGTTACTATATATATACACACATACATACATACATACACAATGTTTATATAAAATATTAGGACCTTCTTTCATAGAAACTATTCACAATAGACAGGGAAACTGTTTAGAGTATGAGTCTACATTTATGTGAGGTAGAAAAAGAAGCAAAATTCAATCACTTCTTGGCCTTTTGGCCAAGATCAAGTGTAGAAAGCAAAATTCAGTTAATTTCAGTATGAATAAAGTTTTACCCAATGGACTGAGTAATAAATGATTCAAAATACTTTAGCAAATATCTGTTTGCCTAAGTATAGTGAAATGGTTGACACTATGACTGCCTTAATTGAATATTATGAAAACAATAGCATCATATATATTCTTCACTATGGACTTGATTATAAATTATTTAATGACATCTACCTTCTATACACTTGCTGTTGATGGTCTTACTCTTCATGAAGTTAGAAAATTATTTGGATCAAAGCAAAACAATTAAATAATCATACCTGCTCTTGAGTTTATGTTAGTGACTTCAGTTATTATGCTTATGGCCCTCAATAGTGACACTGTCAAAAGGAAGGCTCAGTTCTACAAGATTGCATATGCTACCGTTATGATGCATTTGAATCAGAACCAAGCCAACTGGCATATCTTGAAGCTCAATGATAAATATAGAATAATTGTTTACAGATTTAGCTTGGCTTAACTACAGCCACAAGTAGAATATATACACAGATTTCATGACAGAAACTATGATTTAAATAGATCTTTACTAGGGTTAGAATGAAACGCATTCAAGACCTCTTGATTAATTGTCTGAGTGTCAGTACAGGTCATTAATTTACTTGTGAATTGGGTTGGTCTTAGAGTAGTGAATTAGAATTTAGAGCTTTCATACAATAAATTATATTTTCATTACAGTCTTTATTCTTGGGGTTTCTTACTTTGTATGTATATATGTGTGTATGTGTATATTTATATATATATTTAACACAAATAAATGACAAGTAGCACATTCCTAATAAGGAAAAAAGAAGTAAAATATTTTTTAAATGATCAAAAACTTGAATAAAGTCAACCCACATTTTTCAGTTAGGTCAGTTTTGCTATTTCTTCATTTCTACCTGGAGCTCAAGAATAAGAACTTTTGAACTGGGAATGTAGCCACCTGAGAATGCCAGTAGGGTGAATAGTTCAACAAAACTGTAATACAACATTTTGATGTATTTGGAACCAAGATCAATAAAGAACTGTTTAAAGTATTTCACTAGAGGCATTAATGGGGCTGTTATCATTGAGCAGCTTCTCTTGGTAACTCCCATAGTGCTAATAACATAATAACATAGAACAAAACCCTAATAGAATAATAATTTCAGCTAGCAACTCAGAATAGAAACTAACTTTAATTATGAGTGCTGTGGGGTCATTTGTGTAAATGTTCCAAAGAAGTCAAGCGGTTGTTTGCATTAGAGTTACTAGGATTCCAGAACCTTTCAAAAAGGAAGCAATATATCAGCTTATTAAAACGGTGTAGCCTATATATCGATTTGAATAACTCTCTCTCCTCTCTTAAAGCTTTGCTCAAATCTTGCCCTCATATTGAAACCAACATATCAACCTTATTTACTACTGTGCCCCCACCACCTCAAGTCCCTATAACCCCTGGCATTCTGATTCCTCTTTCTGCTCTATTTTTTTCTTTTTCTCCATACCACTGCTAGACTTGAATTTTCAGAAAAGTATGACTCTTGTGAAATGTGGAATCTTTCAGCAAAATAAATATGGTATTTGAACACATTAACAGGATGACTATATTCCAGACTGTAACTTAGATATCTCTAAGTAAAGCTCTTCACCTAATTCAATCTTTATCTGATTCAAATTTCTACATTGTTGCTGATTTCCTTTCCCTTTCCATGATTGTAATACATCTTAGTAGCCGTTACATTTTTACAAGTCACATTGTTACATTCTAGTTATAAAATGTATAGTTATTACAGTAATTTTAAAATATAAAATAAATTTGCTAGTATTGAAAAATGAAACCTGTCCTCTGATGATCCAAAGTCATTCATTGTTAACATCTTTGTATATCTTCTTCCATTATTCTATATTAGTTATCATGTGAGATCTAATTTTATGTTGTGGATTTTTTTACATAACATTATAACACAAGTAATTCTTAAGTTAATGTGAGATCTTCAGTAGCTTTATTTTATTGGCTGCATCTTATCATATAAGATGTATAGGCCAAAACTGAGTCCCCCATTTAACAGTTTGGTTTTGTATTTTGCCTGGAAAGGTTCTAGGTCTGTAGTAATTTTCAGTTCTGATCCTAGAGTTATCATCATGCTCAGAGAATTTTTTTGTAAACTGCAGACCTCAAAGATTAGGCATTTAAAAAGCAAGAAAAAAAGAATAAGAAAAATTGTTACCTTTTGAAAAACTATAATTTTTCAGAGTCTATAGAAGTTTAATTTATCTTAGCCTGTTTCTGTAGATTTGTTTCTGATAATTTTCTGAATTTTTAACAGGGATTCAAATAGGGCATATTTTACCCTTTCCTTATTGCATTTTAAGGATAACACATCTATTTTAGATAATTTTAAACATGTTTTTATATTATTGGTCATAATTGCATTACCATTCTCTGTAGTGAAAATCAGTATTATCTCATTTCGTTGTTGATATATCTTCCATAATCATTACAACCCCCATTGATCTTTCAAAAACTTCTCCATCTAGCCACTCATTTACATGAAATCTTTCATTAACTTGTTATATAACTAAACATAGCTCACAATTTATTACTTAATTATAATGCCTCATCGTCACTTAAGTATGAGGAGAAGTAGATATAATATCCACAGTAGATAGCGTAAAACTATTAATGCATTTGAAATAAATATTTTCTAGGAATCAATATAGCACTTGAAAACCCAGCAAACCTTCCTCAATCTTATTTTAGTGTTGTCAGATAATCAAGTTTCAGTCTATGTATAGATTTACAAAAAAAAAAAAAAAAAAAAAAAGTAAATTCTGTGAGAGAGTAGATACATTCAGGTAAAAACCTACCAAATCTTTTCATAGAAGTGCTTACCGTGGCCCAGTTAGGAAGGGCCCATTCCATTTACACATGACCTGTTTATACAATAGTGTCATATTACCAATGCAATTATATAGGCCTGGATGATTCATGGGACAAATTAAAGCATTGAATAAAGTGTTATTGTAGTCATTATCCTTCATTGTAAGTGAGCATTTTCACAGCATTATATAAGTATTATGCATCATAAAGTTAATAGGGAAAGAGTATTAACCATGTTGCTGCTTTGTATACAGATTTCCTTTGGTGTTTTGAGTAGTGAAATGTGTGTAATGTATTATTGAAACCTTTACTACAGAGTAATACATTCTCATACTGTGTTTAGGATTCATGCCCAATCCCCCAGGTCACTAATTTAGAATGATTGCATTTACTGGTATATTCCAACTCCAATCTGCCCATTGTCTTTAGAACACAAGCATTATATGCAAGAGGAGAGTCTTGCTCAAATTCATATTAGTATCTGAATGAATATGAATTAATGGAAATATATGCCTATGTTAGATATAGATCTATATCAAAAATGTCTTATTTACTTCCTGTTTAATGTCTACTCACTGACCACAATAGCTCTGACATCCCTTTGCTACATTCTGACTGACCTAGATCCAAGACCCTTGGTGGCAATAAAGAGATTATGCTGACAAGTGTGGTAAGGAATAAAATTTACTAGTTTGAAGACATGCATTGCAGATTTTCTGAGCCTATGTTGAAGTATCAATATCAGTAATACCTGTAGTTAAACCATCTTAATATGTATTAAAATTTTAGCAAACATCAGTGCTTTCAGAAAAACAATTATGTATTTATTTAATGATCTAGGTAAGGAATAGCAAAAGATGCTAACGTGTAAAGAGCATGTCTAGCCACATAGAACAGCTCTCTTTCTTTTTCCAACACTACTTTTTTTTTTTTGACAAGATCTTGCTCTGTCACTCAGTCACCCAGAGTGAAGTTCAGTGTTGCAATCTTGGCTAACTGCCTTACTCCAACCTCCGCCTTCTGTGCTCAAGCAGTTCTTCCACCTCAGCTTACCGAGTAGCTAGGACTACAGGCACACACCACTACACTGGGCTAATTTTAAAAATTTTCTGTAGAGACGAAGTCTCACTATATGCCCAGGCTGGTATTGCTCTCCTGGGCTTAAGCAATTCTCCCTCCTCGATCTTCCAAAGTGCTGGGGTTACAGGCATGAGCCACCATGCCCAACCAACTACTATTTTTCATTAGTTGCGATTGTTTATAATTATCTTTCCAGCTTCCTAAAAATAACAACATTGCCTCTAATGGAAGTGAATCTGGATAGTTGCTTAATAACCTGTCCAGCAATAAGTAAACAGAAACATGCCTTGTATTCTTGTTTTGTTTTTTTGTTTGTTTAAGGACTGAACCTGAAGAATAAGCGTGGCAAAGTTGAACATTTGCCTTTTGATTATAGAAAACTGTTTGCGTGACAGCAAAAACACATAAAGTTAAACCAAGTAGTGGTTTAAAAGAGTGAATGTGAGGTTACTAGATGAATATATTTTGCAAAGATGTAGTAATTCTTATTTTGAATACTGAAGTTAAATATATTTATATATGTAATTATAATTTAATTATATTAAATATATATTACATAATAAAATAAATTTATGAAATGTGAATTATATAGCTTTTTGTTGTTGTTGTTTTGGTTTCTAATTTCACAGAAACAATTTGCCATTCTGTGAGAGAAAGGCCAAGTGGCTGTGAGCTATTAAATGGTAGCTATCATAAATACTATTACAGGAAAGCAGTATTCATTCTCTCTTCTCTCCCTCAAACTTTAAAGTACCATTTTTAAAATAAAAATGCAATGATCACTTAAAATTTAATGATAATGCAAAAACAAATACAGAATTGTATCTAAAAATGTAAGATCTTTCAATACACATTTCAATGTACCGGAAACTTTCCATTTTATTCAAAAAATCTGCTCCATGTTAAAAGACTTGATTAAAGAGAAAGTTTTTATAATCAAAAACAATTTTTCTTTAGATAACATTGTATACAATGTTATATCTCTCTCTCCCCTCGGCTTCCCTGTTCCCTGTTATACAACAATATTAAAATTTGTTCAATTAATAACCACACAATGGCCTCCAAGTGTTCAAGAGAAAACAAGAGTTGCAAGTTTCTCGATTTAAATGAAAAGTTAGAAAAATTAAGCTTGGTGAGGAAGGTATGTTGAAAGCTGACACAGGCTAAAAACTGAGACTCTTCTACAAAAGGTTAATCAAGTTGTGAATGCAAAGAAAGAGCTCTTAAAGGAAATTAAAAGTGGTATTTCAGTGAACAAGTGAGTGCTCAGAAAGTATAACAGCCTTACTGCTGATATGAAGAAAGTTTTAGTGGTCTGGATAGAAGATCAGACCAGCTTCAAAATTCCCCTAAGCCAAAGCCTGATCCAGAGCAAGGTCCTACCTCTCTTTAATTCTGTGAAAGCTAAGAGAGGTGAATAAGTGGCAGATGAAAAGTTTGAATATAGCAGAGGTTAGTTCATGAGGTTGAAGGAAAGGAGACATCTCTGTAACATAAAAGTGCAAAGTGAAGTGCTGATGTGAAAGCTTCAGCCAGTTTTCTAGAAGATCTAGCTAAGATGATGGATGAAGGTGGCTACACTAAATGAGAGATTTTAAATATAGACTAAACCAGCCTTTTATTGGAAGAAGGTTCCATCTAGGACTTTATAGCTAGAGAGAAGTCGACGCCTGGCTTCAAACCTTCAAACCTTTGAAGGACAGGCTAACTCTTTTTAGGAGCTAATGCATCTGGTGACTAAGTTGAAGTCAATGCCCATTTACCATTTTAAAAAGCCCTTAATACTATTAAATCTGCTCTTCCTATGCCCTACAAATGGAACAAGTCTAGATAATGGCCATCTGTTTATAGCATATTTTACTAGATATTTAAGTCCACTCTTGAGACCTACTGCCCAGAAAAAAGGTGCCTTTCAAAATATGACTGCTCATTGAAAATGCACCTGTTTACCCAAGAGCTCCAATGGAGATGTACAAAGAGATTAAAGGTTTTTTTTCATGCCTCCTAACGCTTTGCAGCCCATGGGTCAAGAAGTAATTTTGACTTTCAAGTCTTATTATATAAGAAATACATTTCACAAGGCTACAGCTGCCATAGATAGTGATTCTTCTGACAGATCTGGGCAAAATAAATCGAAAATCTTTTGGAAAGGATTCACCACACTAGATGCCATTAAGAACACTTGTGATTCAAGGGAGAAGGTCAAAATATAAACATTAATGGAAATTTGAAAGAAATTGATTTTACCTTTCATGGATGGCTCTGAGGGGTTCAAGACATCAGTGTAGGAAGTCACTGCAAATATGGTAAAAATTGCAAGAGAAGTAGAATTACAAATGGGGTCTGATGTGACTGAATTGCTACACTCTCATGAAAAAACTTTAACAGAGGAGGAGTTGCTTTTTATGGATGAGAAAAGAACATGGTTCTTTTGAGCTGAATTCTAGTTCTGGTGAAGATGCTGTGAACATCGTTGAAATGACAGCAAAGAACTTAGTTGTTAAATCAGTGGCAGGGTTTAAGATTTACTCTGATTTTGAAAGAAGTTCTACTTTGGGTAAAATGCTATCAAACAGCATCTCAGGGCACAGAGAAACCCTTTGTGAAACAGAGTCAATAAGTGTGGTAAATTTCAGAATCTTAAAAAATTGCCACAACTATTTCAACCTTCAGCGACCACCATGCTGATCAGTCAGCAGCCATCAACATCAAGGCAAGACTGTCTGCCAGCAAAAAGATTATGATTCTCTGAAGGCTCAGAAGATTGTTAGAATATTTTAGCAATGAAATATTTTTAAATTAAGATGTGTAACATTGACCTTTAGGCATAATGCTATTGTACACTTAATAGACTATAGTATAGTGTAAGCCTAAGTTTTATATGCATTGGGAAACCCAAAAATTGGTGAGTCATTTTATTATGGCAGTCTGGGACCAAACCTGCAATATCTCCAAGGTCTGTCTGAATTTACAAATACATACATATATACATAAGTTCATATAGATATAAATAGATGCATATACATACGCACAAATAACTGTGTGTATATATGTATAAATATAAATTTATATTTTTATAATATAAATATAATATAAACATTTGTGATTAACTGTATTATGGCAGTGTGGAACCAAACCTGCAATATCTCCAAGGTCTGTCTGAACTTACAAATATGTACATATATAAATAAGTGCATATATACATAAATAGGTACATATACATATGTACAAATATCTGTGTGCATGTTTATATGAATATAAAAATATTTTTAATAATATAAATATAAACATTTGTGAGTCACTTTATTACAGCAGTCTGGAACCAAACCTGCAATATCTCCAGGGTCGGTGAACTTACAAATATATACATGTAAAAATAAGTGCACATATACATAAATAGATACATATACCTATGTACATGTATACAGATATTTGTACATAGGTATATGTATGTATATATGCATATATATATATAGAGAGAGAAATGGCTGTGAGCTGTCTATAGAAAAGTAGAAAGACACTTCAGAAACACCTGTTTCTACTATCACAGGGTCCAGATTTACCATGGAAGCAGCTTACTGGGGTTTCTTAGTGGTGAACAGAAAGAAGGAATGACTGAATTCTGAACTGAGGCACCATACAGAATCACCCTTGTCTCTAACTTTGTATTTGGCTTGTATCTTTCTCCCCTTGGCAACTCTTTCCTAATGGAACTTTTCATTAGCATCTGCTTTGGAATAAAAATAGCTTAACTCACCAAAGCTATTGTACTGTGTTCTTCTTCAGTTAGAGCGTGTTTGTATTTGCCTTCAGTTAACAGTCTTCTACCCGAAGCATAGACATGCCAGTAACAATGTGATACAGCTTCATCATCTTGATTTCAGTTTACAGCTGAGATGTATGCAAATGAATATATTATATATGTGTATAATACACACACATATAATGAAATTTCCATTTTATGTCAAGTGTTTTGATATTCTGATTTTCTATATATTAAAATTATTTGTAAAACCTGACAAATATTTTAAAAAGGTATGACTACTAGAAATTTCTGTGTTCTTTTTACTTTAGAGGATTAATGTTCTTTAGCAAATCTGTAAAATAAAATATATTTTTATAGGATAAAACATTTTTAACTTATTATTTTTTTTAGAGTTAGAGTCTCACTCTGTCCCCCAAGCTGGAGTGTAATAGTGTGATCACAGCTCATGGGAACCTCAACCGCCCAGCTAGGCTCAAGGAATTCTCCTACTTCAGCATTCAAGTAACTAGGACTACAGGAGTGCACCACCAAGCCTGTCTAGTTTTCTTTCTTTATTTTTTCTTTCTTTCTTTGGAAAGATGGAGTCTTGCTATGTTGACCAGGCTGGTCTTCAACTCCTGGACTCAAACAATCCTTATGCCTTGACCACCCACAGTGCTGGGATTACAGGTGCAAGCCACTATACACATTTGTTTTTAATTAACAAATGAAAATTATATAAGTACTTCAAATTAGTGTAATAATTTTTTTCCTGACTTGTAGTTCTGGGATATTAGTTGTTCATTTCTATATTCCCTCTGATGTTCAAAGTCCTACTGAAATGAACAAGAAAATATTAAAATATTTTAAAAGATGATTGGTATCCCCTGCTAGTAAAGGTGTCAGTATATGCTTGAAAATAATATTAGTGGAAATGTAAACCGATATGTCAATTTAAAAGAACAATGTAACAATATGTATACAAATTAAATAAGAACAAAATAGAAATGTGTAAATATGTATGCCCTAGGATGTTTACACATAATTGCTGCAACAGTAAAAAAGCAATTGTAGGCAGAAAAAAATGCTTGTCAGATTTATCAAATAATCTGTGTTTTTAATGTACATTAAATTGCTTTAAAAATCTAGTGAATGAAGGCAGCAGTAAACTATTCAGCCATTAAAATATTCAAAGCATGTGTAGTAAGTTAAATAAGCACTGTAGCATGTGTGTATATGTGCCTTTGTGTTTATAAGTACAAAAATATATGCCCAAATTAATTTGTTTTAGGAGTTAAAGAGACAGACAAGTTACAGGGTAAGATTATGAGAGGTCTTAAACTTCTACACTTATTTTCAATGAATAAACACATATTACTTTTATTAGAAACAAAAAGAAATGAGTTTCCATTTTAAAAATGTGGATACATAAACAATTTAATATTGTAGATAAGATGGATTTATTCATTTAATTTATTCATAATTCTATTACCAATATTTCTTGCCTGTTTGAGACAAGACCAGTATAGGTCACAGGATCAAGAAGTAGGACACTGATAAGAATGAATTAGAGAAACTGGGATTAGATAAGATCATCTTGCACTGGAGATTTGTAGAGGTTAGCTGTGCTTAAAAAGGGCAAACATTGGGTTTCTTGTTTTTCATAAATACCTTCTGAGTATGTCTTTTATCGATTTATTCCTTGGTCTTATGTTAATTCTTTAGCATTATCAGAAGTACTTAGTCTCTGTGTCCAAACAGTTTGAAGGCATGGGTTATTCAGCATATAGAGTTCCGGTCAGCCAGGTGAGGAAATATGGAAGGCAGAGGAAGCTATGATCTATGGTTAGCTTCCTTGGAGGGCAGCCGCCTTGGTGAATTCTGTTTTATAGATAGTTAGTACCAATTTCTTAACAGTTTCTGTGAATATCAAAGTGCCCTTCCTTACACATACTAAGCAAATTCTCTAGGGTCTCCAGAGAAGTACTGTGACAGCTGCATTTTCTCCTAGGCAGCAGGGCTTGTAGCCGGGGACAGCTTGGCACTCTAAAACTGGGTCCACACCCTGTTGCTGGGTGCCCCAGCCTGCTCTGCTAATATTCTGGTGCGTGAAGTCCCTCTCAGCTCTACCCTTAGGCAGAAATCCAGGCATTTGGAGCACCCACTTGCCTGGTTCAGCAGCCTAAGCTGCCTCATGCTTCCTTGAAATAGATCTTGGTGCAGCTGGGCTCTATCTGCTCCATGCCCGGGTAGAGCTCCAGGCATTAGGAGCACCACTTGCCTGGTTCAGCAGCCTAAGCTCCCAGACCCTTCCTGGACAGAAACTATGATGCAGGGAGGCCCTCTCTGCTCTACACATTCAGAGCATTCAGAGCACCTACTTGCCTGGTTCAGCAGTGTGAGTCACCCCCACTTCTCCTGTGCAGAGGTCTTGGTACAGGGGGGCCCTCTCTGCTCCCTGCCCAGGCAAATCTCTAGGCATCTGTAGCACCAACTCCCTGGATTGAGAGTATACTTCACCTCCTCCCTTTGCAGAGAACTTGGGAATGAGGAGGATTCCCTGCTTCACACCTCTGGGTGATGCCCACTGGTGGTTTCCTACTATTAATAGATTTTCTCTTGGTACTGGTACCTGGGCCTACCATCAGGGAACCTGTAGAGAGACCTACCCAGTCTGGCCCTGGCCTTCATGGTTCCTACCCCCACAGGGCTAAACAAGGAGTTCAGACCACTATATATTCCACAAATCAACACATTACCATAAGCAAAAGAGCTTCTGCTAGAAAACAGGGATCAAGAACATACCCAGCCACGTTGGCTGCAGCCAGCTTTCTACAGATTTCTATGTTTAACTCCACAACCCAATGTAAAGTCTGCAAAAGAAGTGCATAGGGCTACAGAAGCAAGGCCAAAAGACCCTACGCAGTATTCTCTATAGTCACACCCCTGAGGGAGGGGAGAGAAAGAGAAAAAAAAATTAATAATACAGGGAAAGAAAGAAAAAGAAAAATCTTACCTACAGGAAAATAATTACATAAATTTGAAGTGCCAGCATCTCAATATGAGAAGGAACCAGTGTAAGAATTCTGGCACCATGAAAAATCTGAATGTAGTGACACCACCACAGGATTGCACTAGCTCTCCAGTAATGGTCCCTGACCGAAATAGAAACTCAGAAACGACAGATAAAGAATTCAAAGCATGGGCCAAGTGCAGTGGTTCACATCTGTTATCCCAGCACTTTGGGAGGCTGAGGTGGGAGGATTACTTGAGGTCAGGAGTTCAAGATCAGCCTGGACAACATAGTGAAACCCCACCTCTACTAAAAATACACAAGTTAGCTGGGCATGGTGTATAGTCCCAGCAGCTCATGGGGCCGAGGAAGGAGAATTGCTTGAGCCCAGGAGCTGGAGGTTGCAGTGAGCCCAGATCATCACTAAATTCTAGCCTGGGTAACAACAGAGCAAGACTCTGTCTCCGAAAAAAAAAAAAAAAAAAAAAAAAAAAAAAAAAGAAAGCATGGATTGCAAGGTAGCTCAATGAAATCCAAGACTAGGTTACAAATTAAGACAAAGAAACTTCTAAAGGAATCCATGAAATGAAAAAAGAGATAACCACGCTAAAAAGAAATCAATCAGACCTTCTGAAATTAAAATTCTCACTTAAAGAATTTCAAAATAAAATTGGAAGTTTTACCAATAGACTGGACCAAGCATTAGAAGAAATTTCAGAGTTCGAAGACTGGTCTTTTTAACTAAGTCAGACAAAAATGAAAAAAAATGAACAGCCTTTGAGATATATGGGGTTATGTAAAGCAACAAAATCTGTTAATTATCAGCAATCCTGAATTCGATAAAATAAACAATCTGGAAAATATAATTGAGAGAATAATTTAAGAAAATTTTCCTGATTTTGCTAGGAAGTAGACATTCAGATATGAGAAATTCAGAGAACATCTGCCAGATACTTTACAAAATGAACATCAAAAAGGCATATAGTCACCAGACTCTTCAAGGTCAATGCCAAGAAAAAACTCTTAAAGTAAGCTAGGGAGAAAGGACAGGTCATCTACAAAGGGAACCCCATCCGTCTAACAGTGTATTTTTCAGCATAAAGCTTACCAACCAGGAGAGATTGGGGGCCGATTTTTAGCATTCTTAAGAAAAAGAAATTCCAACACAGTTATATGCTGCCAAACCAAGCTTCATAAATGAAGGAGAAATAAAATCTTTTCCAGATAAGTAAGGGCTAAGAGAATTCATTACCCCTAAATCAGCTTTGCAAGAAATCCTTAAGGGAATTCTAGGCATAGAAACAAAAGAGCCATACCTACTACCACAAAAACACACTTAAGTACGTAGCCCACAGACCCTACAAAGCAAGCATACGATAGAAACTACAAAGCAACTAGCTAAAAATTTCACGATAGGACCCAAACCTCACATATTAACCTTGAATGTAAGTGGCCTAATTGCTCCCACTTAGCCTTGAATGTAAATGGCTTAAGTGCTCCACTTAAAAGGCACACAATGGAAAGTTGGATAAAATATAAGACACATCAATCTGCTGTCTCAGAGCAGAGGTTGGTATTCTTTTTTTTTTATTATTATTATACTTTAAATTCTGGGATTCATGTGCAGAACGTGCAGGTTTGTTCCATAGGTATACACATGCCATGGTGGTTTGCTGCACCCATCAACCCCTCATCTACATTAGGTATTTCTCCTAATGCTATCCCTCCTCTACCCCCAACTCACCAACAGGCCCCAGTGTGGGATGTTCCCCTCCCTGTGTTCATGTGTTCTCATTGTGCAACTCCCACTTACGAGTGAAGGCACGTGGTGTTAGTTTTTCTGTTCCTGTGTTAGTTTGCTGAGAATGATGGTTTCCAGCCTCATTCATGTCCCTGCAAAGGACATGAACTCATCCTTTTTTATGGGTGCATAGTATTTCATGGTGTATATGTGCCACATTTTCTTTATTCAGTCTATCATTGATGGGCATTTGGATTGATTCCAAGTGTTTGGTATTGTGAACAGTGCTGCAATAAACATATGTGTGCATGTGTCTTTATAGCAGAATGAGTTATAATCCTTTGGGTATATCCCCAGTAATGGGATTACTGGGTCAAATGGTATTTCTGGTTCTAGATCCTTGAGGAATCACCACACTGTCTTCCACAATGGTTGAACTAATTTACACTCCCACCAAGAGTGTAAGAATGTTCCTATTTCTCCATATTCTCTCCATCATTTGTTGTTTCCTGACTTTTTAATGATTGCCATTCTAACTGGTGTGAGATGGCATCTCATTGTGGTTTTGATTTGCATTTCTCTAATGAACAGTGATGATGAGCACTTTTTTCATGTGTTTGTTGGCCACATAAAGGTCTTCTTTGGAGAAGTGCCTGTTCATATCCTTTGCCCATTTTTTGATGGGGTTGTTTGTTTTTTTCTTGTAAATTTGTTTAAGTTCTTTGTAGATTCTGGATATTAGCCCTTTGTCAGATGGATAGATTGAAAAATTTTCTCCCATTCTGTAGGTTGCCTGTTCATTCTGATGATAGTTTCTTTTGCTATGCAGAATCTCTTTAGTTTAAATAGATCCCATTTGTCAATTTTGACTTTTGTTGCCATTGCTTTTGGTATTTTAGTCATGAAGCCTTTGCCCATGCCTATTTCCTGAATGGTATTACTTAGGTTTTCTTCTAGGATTTTATGGTTTTAAGTCTTATGTTTAAGTCTTCAATCCATCTTGAGTTAATTTTTGTATAAGGTGTAAGAAACGGGTCCAATTTCTGTTGCTATTCTTATATCAGATAAAACAGATTTTAAACCAATAACAGTTTTAAAAAAAGATAGGCATTACATAATGACAAAGAGTTCAATTCAACAAGAAGTCTTTCCTAAATATATGTATACTGAACAATGGAGAATCAAGATGTATAAAACAAGTACTTCTAGACTTATGAAAAAATGTATACAGCCACACAATAATAGTGTCACCCCATTGACAACATTAGACAGATCTTTGAGATAAAAAACTAACAAAGAATTCTAAACTTAATCTTGACACTTGACCAATTGGACCTAATAGATATCTGTAGAATATTCCACCCATTAATCACATAATATATATTCTTCTCCCTTGCACATTAAACATACCCCAAGATCGAGTACATGCTTGGCCATAAAGCAAGTCTCAATAAATCTTTTAAAAATCAAAATCATACCAACTATCTTCTCAAACCACAGTAGGATACAAGTAAAATCAATGCCAAGAAGATGTCTCAATATTACACAATTCCATAGACATCAAACAACTTGCTTCTGAGTAACTTTTAGCAGAGGCACAAGGAAAAAAGCAAACTACCGGCCAATAACCCTGATTAACATAGATGCAGAAATCATTAATAAAATATTAGAAAACTGAATTCAACAGCACATATAAAAGTTAATTCACCATGATGAAGTAGGCTTTGTTTCTGGGATGCAAAGTTGTTTCAACACATGCAAATTAATAAATGTGATTCACCACATGAATAGAATTAAACACAAAAATCATCTGTTTATCTTAATAGATGTGACAAAAACTTTCAATAAAATTCAACATCCTTCATGAAAATAAAAACCCTTAAGAAAGTAGACATTGGCCGGGCGCGGTGGCTCAAGCCTGTAATCCCAGCACTTTGGGAGGCCGAGACGGGCGGATCACGAAGTCAGGAGATCGAGACCATCCTGGCTAACATGGTGAAACCCCGTCTCTACTAAAAAATACAAAAAACTAGCCGGGCGACGTGGCGGGCGCCTGTAGTCCCAGCTACTCGGGAGGCTGAGGCAGGAGAATGGCGTAAACCCAGGAGACGGAGCTTGCAGTGAGCTGAGATCCGGCCACTGCACTCCAGCCTGGGCGACAGAGCGAGACTCTGTCTCAAAAAAAAAAAAAAAGAAAGTAGACATTGAAGAAATATACCTCAAAATAATAAGAGCTATCTATGGCAAACCCACTGCCAACATCACTAATTGGCATAAACTGTAAGCATTCTCCTTTAGAATTAAAACAAGACAAAGGTGCCCACTCTCACCACTCCTATTCAACATAGTATTGGAAGTGCTAGCCAGATAAATCAGGCAAGAAAAAGAAATATATGGAATCCAAATAGGATAAGAAAAATTCAAACAATCTCTCTGCACTAACAATGATTCTATACTTTGAAAACCATAAGGACTCTGCCAAAAGACTATTAGAACTGATAAACAATTTTAGCAAAATTTTAGGATAAAAAATCAATATACACAAGTCAATAACATTTCTATACAGCAATAACATTTGGTATAGTTTGTATTTTTATCCCCACTTATATCACATGTTTAATTGTAATACCCAGTATTTAGGGGAGAGGCCTTGTGGGAGGTAATTGGATCATGGGGGTGAAATTTTCATAAATGGTTAAGCATCATCTCCTTGGAACTCTCTTCATGATAGTGAATGAGTTATTGTGAGATCTGATGATTTAAAAATGTGTGGCACCTAAACCTCCCCTCCTTTCTTTCACTTACTCCTGCTTTACCTTCTGCTGTGATTAAAAGCTCCCTGAGGCCTCCCCAGAAGCTGAGCAGATGCTAGCAACATACTCCTGTAAAGCCTGAAAAACTGTGAACCAATTAAACCTCCCTCTTTTTAAAATAAATTACTCAGTCTCGGGTATTTCTTTATAGCGATGCAAGAATGGCCTAATACAGAAAGTTGGTATCAAGGAGCAGGGCATTGCTATAAAGATACCTGAAAATGTGGACGTGACTTTGGAAGTGAGTAATGGGCATAAATTGGAAGGGTTTGGAGAACTCAGAATAAAACAGGAAGATAAGGAAAAGTTGGAACTTTTTAAAGACTAATTAAATGGTTGTGACCTAAATGCTGACAGTAGTGTGGACAGTGTTCAGGCTGATGAGGTCTTATATGGAAGTGAGAAACTTATTGGAAACTGAAGCAAAGGTCATATGTATTTTATGCTTTAGCAGAGAACTTAGCTGCATTTTTTTCATGCCCTGGGGATCTGCGGAAGTTTGAACTTGAGAATGTTTCTGGCAGAAAATAGTTCTAAGGAGCAAAGCATTCAAGAGGTAGTCTGGCTGCTTCCAAGAGCTTATGCTCACCTGTGGGAGCAAAAAAAAGACTTAAAGTTGGACTTTATCTTTAAAAGGGAAGTAGAGTACAAAAGTTTGGAAAATTTGCAGCCTAGCAATATGCCAGAGAAAGGAAAAGCTTTTTGGGGAGAGGAATTTAAGCAGGCTATGGGGAAGCCATTTGCTAGAGAGGTTTACATAACTAAAATGGAGCCAAGTGCTGATATCTAAAAAAAACAGGAAAAAAGGGCCTTGGAGGCATTTTAGAGATCTTCCCAGCAGCCCCTGCCATCATAAGCCTTGAGGCCTAGGAGGACTGATTGGTTTTGTGTGCTGTGCCCATGGCCCCACTGCCCTGAATAGCTTCAGGACACTGCTTCCTGTACCTTGGCTGCTCTGGCTCCAGCCTAGGCTCAGAATACCCCAGATACTGCTTGTGTTGCTGCTCTAGAGAACAGACGGTACCATGAGCTTGGTGGCTACCATATGGTGGTAAGCCTGTGTGTGCACAGAGTACAAGACTGATTGAGGCTTAGTACTCTTTGCCTAGATTTCAAAAGATGTACGGAAAAACCTGAGTACCCAGGAAGAAGCCTGCTGTAGGGGCAGAGCACTCACAGAGAACTTCAACTAGGGCAATGCCAAGGGGAAATGTGAAGTTGGAGCTCTCACACAGAGTTTCCACTAAGGTATTGCATAGTGGAGCTATGCAAAGGGGGCTACTGTCCTCCACATCAGAGAATGGTAGATCCATCAGCCACTTGCACTCTGCAACTGGAATTGTCACAAACTATCAACACCAACGTGTGAGAGCAGCCTTGAGGGCCAAACACTGCAAAGCTATAGGGGTGGAGCTGCCAAAGACTTTGGGAGCCTACCCCCTGCAGCAGTGTGCCCTAGATGTGAGACCTGGAGTCAAAGGAGATTATTTTGGAGCTTTATGATAGGTGCAGCTAGAGGCCATTATCCTAAGCAAATGAACACAAGAATAGAAAACAAATTAGCACATGTTCTCACTTATAGGTGGGAACTAAGTTTTGGGTCCTCATGAACATAAAGATGGCAACAGTAGACACTGGAGCCTACTATGGGGGGAGGAATGGAATGGGGTAAAGTTTAAGCATAGTACTCAACCATTTTTTCACACTATAGGTATGATTTTCCAAATATTTTTAAATTGTGTAGAGCAATACCCAAAACAATAATTGTGTTTTAAAATGCAAATACAGTTTGTTCCTTTTTTTTGTTTTGAGACAGAATCTGTCTCTTTCACCCAGGTTGGAGTGCAGTGGCATGATCTTGGCTCACTGAAACCTCTGCCTCCTGAGTTCAAGTGATTCTCCTGCCTCTACCTCCTGAGTAGCTGGGATTATAGGCATGCACCACCACATCCGGCTAATTTTTGTATTTTTAATAGAGACAAGGTTTCACCATGTTGGCCAGACTGGTCTCAAACTCCTGACCTCCAGTGATCTGCCCACCTTGGCATCCCAAAGTACTAGATTACAGGTGTAAGCCACCGCACCTGGCCTGATTCTTAAACAATACAGGATTGAACTAAGTAGGTCTAATTTATACATGGATTTTCTTTTGTCTTTGCCACCCTGAGACAGCAAGAACAACGTTTCATCTTACTCCTTCTCTTTAGCCTAGTCAATGAGAAGATGACAAAGATGAAGACTTTTATAATTATCCTCTCACTTAATGATTAGTAAATATATTTGTCTACTTTATGATTTTCTTAATAACATTTTCTTTTCTCTACCTTACTTTATATAAGAATGCAATATGTAATATATATAATATAAAAAATATACTAATTGACTAAGTTATTGGTAAGGCTTTCAGTCAACAGTGATGATTAGTAAAGGTTTTGAGGAGTCCAAAGATTTTTGATTGTGCAGGGTGTTGGTGTCCCCAGCCTCCATGTTGTTCAGGGGTCAACTGTGAAATGCTTTCAATGAAATTTGTTTTGTCAGCTACTTTGTGAAGTTAATCTGTCCTTACAAGTATCAAAATTCAAGATCATGAGGTTGTTGTTTATAAGAGATAATGATAGAATTTTCTTAACTGTATCTGTTTGTCTTTAATTATGTAATAAATTACTCAGCTTATTATTTATGCAGTGTTAGATCATACAGATTATTTTACATAAAGCCAGTATATTACTGTGAGAAAGTGTTTTAATTGTGGAATTAAACTAAATTTTCAAATGTATGTATAGAATATTGGACAGCACTACCATTAGAGAAACACTTAATGGAAACCACTGCCTGCTATTGGGAATTCCAAAAGGAATAATGAGGCACATCTGGCTCCCCTTCCCACAATGGCCTGAACTAGTTTTTCAGGTTAACTTTGCTATGCTCTTGACTAAGAAGAAAGATCCATTCAGATGGTTGGAGGGGTTGAGAATTTTATTTTTGGTTTACGATTAGAAGCTATAACTTTGGTGTACTGTTCAGTAAATGGTGGCATGAGTGACTTAAATAAACAAAAATTAGCTTCTAATATGTATAAATATTAACCAAAAAAGTAAATTTGTCATTGGGAAATTTGATTACATTTCAATTAGCCTTAAAAACAACTATCACAAATCACTAGTTTGAATTATCATTACTATTTTATCATCTAATACAGGAAATCCAAAACCCTTTTAACAAAAGGACTTAACTCCTCATTACTGTTGCTTTTGATGAACCTGAAGAGTATTATATATTGCAGAAATAGAATTTGAGAAATCTTGCTATGAGTGAATTCCCAATCTAATAAAGAGAGCATAAACATTACTACATCTTCTTAAGTAACAGGAAATATGGATGAAATACATAGAATTCTGCCCTAAGACTTTATATTGCTTTCACAAAAGGCATTTAAGTTTAGCTACTCTGATATTAAAATGTTAAACAAATTCAGACATATACATGTGTTTATCTTAAGTTAAAATGAAATTTATACTAATAAGCATTTTGTCTTATACTTTTGGAAACTGGATAGAAAATTATTTATTGAGAGGTAATATTACTTGAGTGTTTCCTTGTATTTATGCATCTGTGCAGTTCCTTCTCATTGAATCTTAGCCGGCCCCATGACCTTTAACACAAGGCAGAAGAATCACAGGTGCACTCATTCAGGATCTAAGCTTTAAGGAAGCTTGTTAGAGTAAAGTTTTTGTGCTCTAGGGAATTTTAGCCACCATGTAATAAGTCTGACTACCCCAAGGCCTCATGCCCCATGCTATGAGCAGTCCAGCTTGCCCAACTGGAGATTATCACAAAAAGGATAACCTATATTCCTAGACAGCAGCCTCAGCTGGCTCCCCACTTGGCAGCCTGCACTAACGTTCCAGAAATGTGAGAGAGGCCACATTAGAGGTGGACTGTTGACCTCAGTAAAGTCAACCTGTTGATGCCATGTGGAGCACAGCTGTTGATGTCCAGATTGTAAAACTGGAAGGAAGCAAATTAAATGTTGTACTGTTAGCCACTACATTTTATAAACCAAAAATAAAGTTCTAATTCCCCCAACCAACCGAGTGTATGGACCCTCTTCTCAGCTGAGGGCATTCCAAAGACAACCTGAAAAACTAGTTCAGGCCATGATGGGAAAGAGGGGGTCAGGCAGGTCTCATTATACTCTCCTCCTTTTGGAATTAATGAAAAATTGATCAGCATTAACTTAAAAACAGATACCTTAAGACTGATGAAACAGACTCTTTGTAGGAATAAGATACCAATATGACAGATAGTAGGTCCTGAAATAATAAAAAATGAAAACATTTTTATCTCAAAATATATTTTTGGCTTATTTTGAAATAACCCTGCAAAGTTGTCTCTTGTGGGGAAAATCCATGTTCTGTAAAGATTCCTCTTCTCTTTCTAAGTCTTTTTCCTGATCCAGGAGAGAATTAGTTGTGACTCTGGTACCTTTTTAAGTCCGGTAAAAAATATTTACAATCTATTCTCTCCAAAGCCTGTTAACCTAGATGCTTCATTTGCATGATTAAAAAAAAAAACCTTAGTTTCTGCAACCCTTAAGCTTACCCCCAGACACTTCTTTTTACTGATTACAGGGCTTTAGATGATAACAATTCTTTCAATCAATTGTCAATCAGAAAATCTTTGAATCTACCTATGATCTGGAAGCCTCACTTCAAATTATCCTGCCTTTCCAGAATAAACCAGTGTACTTCTTACATGTATTGATTGATGGCTTATGCCTTCCTAAAACTTATAAAACCAAGCTGTCACCCAACCACGTTGGGCACACGCACTCAGTACCTCCTGGGGCTATGTAGCAAGTCACAGTACTCATATTTGGCTCAAAATAAATCTCCAAATATTTTACAGTTTGACTCTTTTCACCAACAGTTTTGAAGTACTTTCTTATGTAGCATTAGATAGCTAACAGAGATTATTCTGTATTCATGTATTTTAATTATCTTGCTATGACTGCTAGCGCTACTGTGATTTCTTTTGAAATGTATTTTAAAAGTATATTTGTGAAATTCTGAAGTAGTGAGGCCAAGTATATTTTGTTATTACACCTTGCTGTGAGATTTATGTCTAATCACAATTTTAAATGTATATAGTAATTGATAGTTGTATGAATAGAACACTGAAGTAAGAGCTTGCTTCTTTAATTATCAGTTTGATATACAGCATAATTAACTAAGTGGTAGCAGTAAAATTACATTGTCATGTAATAATTCATTTTGTATTCATGCACCATGTCCAATTTTTTCTATGTTAAACTCTAACCTGAATCTTATCATTCACATTATTAATTTGTACAAACAGATGCCCATTTTTAAAAATTTCTTAATTGCACGAGGGATCTGGCATGATTATTTATGGAGCTACAATAAGGTATAGGTTCAGAATATTGTTGGTGAAAAGGAGCAAAATATCCACTCAAAATATTTTAAAATAAATATTGATACTTGAAAATAAATATATCAAAATAGATGATTAAATTGCACCAGTATTAAAAAGTGAATTGTAGAATATATTCCCATAAATATTGGAGAAATTAAAAGAATAGTAAGAACTAAAGAACTGTTTATAATGTTTATATAACCACTTGAAGGACATATTTGTGTGGGGTGGTATAAGAGACATTGTAATCCGCCAACTGTTCCCTAATGACCAATCTGTCCTGTTTTGAATGTAGATGTACTGATGAGTAGATTATCTGATCATACGAATTATCTACTTCCTTTAGAATTTAAAGAGCTAAGTTTGTGAAGATGGAAGGAAATGATGAACAAAAAACATGATTTTTCTGATCTATATAGTTTTTATTCATGTGTATTCATATAGCAACTAAGTGCAATGTAAGTAGCTGAGGCCAAAAAAGTTTATAAAAATAAATTATGGTGACCTTATTTTATGCTTTGTATGATTAAAAAAACAGAACTCTATTCTTTTTTTTTTTTTTTTTTTTTGAGACGGAGTTTCACTCTGTCGCCCAGGCTGGAGTGCAGTGGCCGGATCTCAGCTCACTCCAAGCTCCGCCTCCCGGGTTTACGCCATTCTCCTGCCTCAGCCTCCCGAGTAGCTGGGACTACAGGCGCCCGCCACCTCGCCCGGCTAGTTTTTTGTATTTTTTAGTAGAGACGGGGTTTCACCGTGTTAGCCAGGATGGTCTCGATCTCCTGACCTCGTGATCCACCCGTCTCGGCCTCCCAAAGTGCTGGGATTACAGGCTTGAGCCACCGCGCCCGGCCCAGAACTCTATTCTAAAGTGGATAACTTTTCACTTATTCAAATAGGCTAATAGGTTAGTATTGCTCAGGCTGCATCTTCTTTTGTGATAATGGTCTAACTTCCTATGCAAAATGGCTCAGTAACCCAGAAGATTTGTTCTAACATTTAAGTGAGTTCATGTTATGTAAACAGATATATTCACACAAATCATTTCTTTTCTCTTTTGATTTACTTTATTTTACCTAAATAATATTTACTGAACATAAATGAGGCATAATTAACAGAGGCTGGGAATGATACACTACAGTGATGACCATGTGGATCAGGTTTGCCTTATTAATCTTGTTTTACTTTTTCCAACGTTACAAAGTGTTTGCTTTATTTTATATTTTGCCTCCTCTGTTAATAATTATTTAACCGATAGTCCTCAGTACTCTATTGGAAGAAACTGGAACTAATAATAATTTTGATTCATAGCACAAATAAATTTCTAGTGATCATAATTAAGAAACTATTCTAAATCTTACTTGACATAGCTAACTCTACAGAGATTTTGTTGATTGTGGCAAAAATAACTTCTTTTTTTTTAATTTCCTTAATTTCTGGCGGTTTCTATTTAGAGACTGGTACTGTTAAAAACTGCCACTAAGGCTCTATTATGGTTCTGCTGGGGGTTTAATTTATTAGATTTGGACCAAACCTTATCAAACGAGCTTCTAACTAATGATTATACTCTAAAGACCACTTTTACACTAATTGGCTTTCCCTGTTTAATTGTTTTACAAAATTGATAATTTAGTAGAAATATAATAAGCCTTGAATATTTTAGATAATTTGGCCCCTTTGTGGTCTTTAGAGGGTTCTCACTTAATAGAAAATTGGAATACACATTGTAAAATTTAGGTCTTGCTCTCAGCACATGATTTGTAAAGGATGTATGATAGCATAAAGAAGGTTTTAATAACGCTATGATTCTGCCGCAGATGTTGGAATAGTTATACATATAATACAATATATTTTCTTTAAAATTTTGAATTGTATATGAATATTAAAAACTAATTTTGGGGTGGATGTCAAGAAATAATTCAGTTTTCAGAAGGGCCTTTTATAATTCTTGTTTTTTTAATCAAGGCAAATGTCTGTTTTGATATTTTGCTTCAGTAAATTAAACTTTAGTGTCATTATTTACGCAATTTTACTTAGTGTGATTCTAGCAAAACCAGCTTCTGATTTACAGAATAATGCATTCTAGTGGACATACGAATATAAGTTTAAAGATTCTTGAGTTACTTTAATATATTTATTAATACTACTTATTTTTTAGCCTTGATGAAGACTGGCTATGAGTGCTTTCCTAACACTTGCTAACCAAGGTTTAGTATATGCTAGAAAATTATCTATTGTATTATTTTATAACAGTTCTCATGTCTTTAGCTTCATCAGAATATGAACTCCATAAGGACAACAACCCTGTAGTACTTTAGCAAGTAATAGTCCAGGGCTCGCTACGAAACTCTTATACTAGTGAAACAAACTGTTTTTCCGGGAGGGGTTTGGAATGGAGAACCAAAGATAAACCAGCTGTCCAGTGTGAAGTATGGTAAATATGTCATGACTATGTTTTATTAGAATAGAAATTATAAACAAATAATGGACCTCCTACCATCTTATGGAGCGACCAGCAACAAGATGTGTCATGCTATGTCCATGAAATAAAGGCTGTTTTTTTAAATGAGTAATGGAATGAAAGAATTTAGGGTATTCAGGTGGTGGGGAAGGGGAGAGCATTAGGACAAATACCTAATGCATGTGGGGCTTCAAACCTAAATGACAGGTTGATGGGTGCAGCAAACCACCGCGGCAAATGTATACTTATGTAACAAACCTGCACGTTCAGCACCTGTATCCCAGAACTTAAAGTAAAACAAAAAAAATAAAAAAGAATTTAGGGTGTTTGCCCTTTTCTATTTTCTTGGTGAAATGCAGAAAAATAATCTTTGTTTTTTGTGGGGGAGACAGGGGTGGTTGCTGGATTGACATTTCTTTTGGTTCCATGTATGTATATGAAAGCTAAATTTAGGACTCATTGACAAAATTCAATGGCTCTTACAATCATACTTTGAATTTGTTTAAAGCACCTAACAATACTAAAATACTATTCAACACTTCTGAAAGAATAGCAATACTTGATAGGAACAAGTCAGAGATCAAATGTACTGACATTTTGTTTGTTTGTTTGTTTGTTTTTGGTATTTGAGACAGGGTCTCACTCTGTTGCCCAGGCTGGTTTAGTGGCAAGATTATGGCTCATTGCACCCTTAACCTCCCTGGACTAAGTTGATCCTCCTGCCTCAGCCTCCCAAGTAGCTGGAACTACAGGCATGCACCACCACACCTGGCTAATTTTGTACTTTCTTTTTTTGTAGAGATGGGGTATCCCCATGTTGCAGGCTGGTCTCAAACTCTGGGGCTCAAGTGATCCACCTGTTACAGACTCCCAAAGTGCTAGGATTACAGGCATGAGCCACCATGCCTGGCCTGAATTTTTCAAAGAAAATTATTGGGCTCTATCATCTTAAAGTAAATTTTTGTTCTTTAGAGAAGTGCCCCAAAATTTAAACATACATTTTCTCCCTTTAGTGTCTCTACATGAGCTATTCTGAATAGCAAACTTAGACTCCAGATACTTTAAAGTAGCCCAAATTTCTAAAAACCAATATCTAGAGTTATGACTAACACAGCTGTAGACATGATTTAGATGTAGTTTACAGTATTGTACAACATATTCCACAGGGTACATCCCTCAAGATGCACCATCTACTCTCAAAACTCAGCAAAATGCCATCAATAAAGTAGGAAAGGAAGTTAATTACAGGCTCTTATTTAGTGTTCCTCTGCCACTGGTGGCCTATTATAATGAATCATTCTTCAAATTGAGAAGAGACTGACAGACATTTTATAAACTTTTCACTCCGTATGTCTTCCCTATGTAATAAATGCCTGCTGTACACTGGGAAAGTGATTAAATATCAGTTTCACAGAAACCTGGGAATAGTGTTTAAAAGACTAATGAGACGCTATTTTTACTACTTAGGTACTGTGACTCCCGCATGATTCAGAAGAACGCCTGTCATTCTAATTAGTCATCATTTGGCCAGGCTCTTTTTTCTTTCTTTCTTTCTTTCTCTTTCTTTTCCTTAAAGATCCTTGATTGGGTTATTTAAGAACTTTAAACTTGGTACCTCACTGGGAGGAATGTTCTTATAAGATTAATGTGATTGCTATGTCACATTAAAAAAAAAAAACTTTTACACCAAATGTAGCACCAATTTTATTTGAAAAAAAATCATTTGTAATAAATCCATTTCCACCTAATCTTACTGCCAATATAATACCTGCTTTATTAAAGAATTAACTTTTTTAAAGAATATGAAAAGGGTCTCTTGTACCCAAATTATGACTATACCCTTGTATTTGATCTGCATTTAAAATTATTCTAATTATTCTATTTGAGTAAAAGGAACACAGTCGAGATGTCTCCTATAATATTAAGTGAAGTAGAACTAGTTCCTTAAAGGTGAAAGCAGACAAATTCTTTCTCCAACATTAAAATGAATTGACTACTTACAATAGTTAAGGTGTTCTAATTTCAGAAGAATTTGAAGAGCTATATTTTTTCTCTGAGCTTAGATATATCACGATCATTTTAAAGACAGCCAGAAAGCCAAGAGTAATCGTTTCCTGAACAAGTAGATTTCTATCTGCCCAAAAAGATATAACTATATTTACTCATAAATACTTTCAAAACAATCCTCAAATTTGTAGAGTAAAATACATACATTAAAGAATTATTTAACTTCAGAGGTAGAAGAAAACCTAAAACAGTAATTTACTTCATTCTCCCATCCAGTGCTCTATAGCCTCCCTATGATGACCTCAAAAAGCTGAAAGTATGTTTTGCCTCTCCTCCAGTGTTTTAGCGAATTTTGAGATCTAATTAAAAACTGACATTTATCTTTACCAAAGTTCTTGTTAGATATGGCCCATCAATCCAATTTCCAAAGGTGTTTTTAAGCTTTCACTTCCAGACTTGTATCATCTTAAACATGTTTGAGGATGCCACTAATGTCTCTGCCAAGTCTTTGACAAAAACTCTAAAGAGGATAGTTCTATAACATTGACCCATTCATGAAACGAAATGTCTGCTTGATTAACTTGAATATTTTCTTCCAACCTCATATTTTCCATTTTTTTCACAAGTTTATTATGAGAGACTTTGAAAAATGCTTTGTAAAAATCATCTAGAAATACCTGGAAATCTAGAAAGGCCTCTCATATTCCAGTAACTCCAATTAAAAGTCAAATGAGGTCTGACATCAGAGATTTTTGTGAAACATTTAAATTTGGTACATTTATCTGTTTCCCTCCTTGTGGCTTTTTCTCCTCATTCTTCATATCTACTCAACATAGGCAAAAGCGAACAATATTATCTGTAAGTGTCTCTGTGCTCTCTTATAAGAATCACTGAGAAAAAAAGACACTAGTTCCTTCACAGGAGCTAAGTTCTCTTGCAATCACGTCAGCACTAACAATTACCTTAATCTTACTTCTTTTCAAAGTGAAATCTAAATTCTAAAAATATACACCAAGAGAATAAATGAATCATGATTTTCTTTTGTACAATGTACAACTAAATACTCAGTGAAGGAAATATAACAAAAAAAAACCTTAAACAAAAAAATTGTGAAGTTGAACTAAAAAAATGAAGAACTACAAACACATTGCTTTGCTATCTATTTAAAATTTTCAGGTTTTTGGAGTTATTGTTTTTCAAGCAAAGTTATCAATAACTGATGTATTAGAAATAAATGGAAACAATAGGTAAAAGCTATGCTACTTTTGAAAAATAGCAAAATCAGAATGCACACACACATACACACGTACATGTATATATACCTCTTAGATATGTAAATAGATTGGGTCATATATTACGTATGTTTTCAGCAGTGCTTTGGATTATAGAATATACCAATTCTATTACAAAACACCCTGGTGAAGATAAGTACATTAGTCTGAGTAATCTATTTTGAGATTTTCCCTTTTGGTTAACTGCTAATTACTGAGATATTCTCTGAATTGGGCCATTTGGAAAGATGTATGCAAAACACACAGATTTTACCAACTGATGAGATTTGGTGCAGCTGCTATATTTTCTTAAATTTACCTCATGAGAATCAGCAGCTTAAGTAAGATGTCTTATGACATAATTTTTTTACTATATCTTTTTGTTTTCATATCATCTATAGGTGACTAGAATAATCTACGAACTATGCTGAAAGTTGAGATTTTGAACTAGATTTCACCAACCAAATCACTTTTCCCCTTGAGCAATCTAATATTATAATTATATAAAAACTATGACAAAAGTTTCACATGTCTAATCAGGTCAGAACTATTGAAAAATTTCTCTGCTTTTTAAGTCTGAGAAGCTAGAGTTCAACAGGTCTTTGGCAAACTTATTTCCCAGTTTTGCACGGTACTGATTCTGATCCCTGATCACAATTATTTTTTTTAAAATCTTGAAAATTCCAGCACTTAGTTTTAGTTCTCAAAGTACTATGCTCTTCATCTGAATTAAATTCACAATGAAGATATAAAACACATTTTCAAAGATGGCATGAAAAATCAAATAATAACCTAAGTATGATCATGGTTTTTAGTAACAATCTTCTCTCTCCTGTACCTATAATTTTAACCTTCCTTTCCTCTTAATTGTTAGACCTAACACCATAAAAACTCCAGAAGAAAACCTAGGCAATACCATTCAGGACATAGGCATGGGCAAGGATTTCATGACTAAAACACAAAAAGCAATGGGAACAAAAGCCAAAATTGACAAATGGGATCTAATTAAACTGAAGAGCTTCTGCACAGCAAAAAAAACTACCATCAGACTGAACAGACAACCTAGAGAACGGGAGAAAATTTTTGCAATCTACCCATCTGACAAAGGGCTAATATCCGGAATCTACAAAGAACTTAAGCAAATTTACAAGAAAAAAAATGAAACAACCCCATCAAAAAGTGGGCAAAGGATATGAACAGACACTTCTCAAAAGAAGATATTTGTGCAGTCAACAGATACATGAAAAAATGCTCATTATCACTGGCCATCAGAGAAATGCAAATCAAAACCACAATGAGATACCATTTCACACCAGTTAGAATGGCGATCATTAAGAAGTCAGGAAACAACAGGTGCTGGAGAGGATGTGGAGAAATAGGAATGCTTATACACTGTTGGTGGGAGTGTAAACTAGTTCAACCATTGTGGAAGACAGTGTGGTGATTCCTCAAGGATCTAGAACTAGAAATACCATTCGACCCAGCCATTCCATTACTGGGTATATACCCAAAAGGATTTTAAATCATGCTACTATAAAGACACATGCACACGTGTGTTTATTGCGGCACTATTCACAATAACAAAGATTTGGAACCAACCCAAATGCCCATTAGTGATAGACTGGGTTAAGAAAATGTGGCACATATACACCATGGAATACTATGCAGCCATAAAAAGGGATGAGTTCATGTCCTTTGTAGGGACCTGTATGAAGCCGCAAACCATCATTCTGAGCAAACTATCGCAAGGACAGAAAACCAAACACCACATGTTCTTACTCATAGTGGGAACTGAACAGTGAGAACACTTAGACACAGAGTGGGGAACTTCACACACCGGGGCCTGTCGTGGGGTGGGGGGAGTGGGGAGGGATAGCATTAGGAGAAATACGTAATGTAAATGATGAGCTAATGGGTGCAGCACACCAACATGGCACATGTATACATATGTAACAAACCTGCACGTTGTGCATATGTACCCTAGAAATTAAAGTATAATAATAATAAAAAAAGAATGTTGTAAACTTTTCCAGATATTCAGGTTTTTAGAATTTCCCCACATATAATTCAATTAATTGCATCAAATTTGCTTAATTGAGTACTGCCTAAGAGAATAATTGCATTCTTAATGTTCTTCTGAATCTAGAGGATCAGCTAGAGGATTTAATGAGGGAACTGTAAACTAGAGGATTTAGTAAGGGAATTGTTTCAGTAGGAGAAAACTTCTGTTTTTATTTGCAAATAATGTACATTGATTTGAGTACTTTTCATGCTCATTACAGTAATTGTGTGAATGTTCCCAATAGACTATACACATTTTTAATACAATATTTTGAGATAAAAGGTCATTGGTTCAAAAAGTAAGAAATAATTTGGTAAATGACCAGATGGAAACTAATGGAAGAAGAAAATGTTTAAATGGAAGATCAATTTCACAAAGCAATCAATTCCCTATGTCCTATAAAGTTATGCTAATTGTATTCATTACTTCATAATTTTAGGGGTATAGAGAAACAATACAGACAAAATAGCCAAGGAAATTAAAACACTTAAAGTGATGGATATGATTTTGCGTATATAAAAATTGTTTTTTTTTCCTAAATATCCTTATTGTTGGTTGTTCATTTATTTCAGGGACAAAGGCATGGGATTTTCTTAAGTAATACCTCAATTATATTTTCATAAACATTTCCAACAACTGACAAATGAGAGTAGTGGGGAAACAAGATGGTACGTATTTGGATGGTGGCAGAGAGGTGATTTGGTGCTTGCTCAGTGCTCCAATTCGACATCTTCTTTTGTCTGTATACTACTGGAAAACACAATCAAGATGTTCTAATCATTTTAGCATTCTTAGGCTTCTAGCAAGTGTACAATATATTATAAACAGATGTTCAGCTTAGCGGGAAATCTCACTAAAGACCTGAAATCCTGAGTCTTTCCCGAAAATGTATAGCGTCTGGCATGGTGGAAATAGAACTGATCTCATTTACTCATCCACAGAATGGTACTCCTGTGTGTTTAGATACTATGACTCACTTTCCTGGGGATGACTTAACTCAACTTTTCTCATGAGAAATCACTTAGAATTGTCAGGAAAAATATTTTAAATGAAGAAAACAGCATCATGTGTTAAGACCATGGCTGGCAGCAGTATTTCTCTTATTTTGATTTCAGGTTGATGACTGGCACTATCAGAATACTGTATTTTAATTCAGATCTTTTTCACATATACTCTATGGAACCAGTTGAATTTCAAAGAGTTAGCTATTTTACTGATGTTCTTATCCTTCCAAGAGTCACATTCCTCTTTAGATTGCAATTAAAACTGCTTTAATATGTCTTTTTAAAATGTCAGGTACATATTTATAGAACTATATTATTTATAATCCTGTGATTTTTTTTAAGCCAGACTCAAATATTTGAAGATTTTCAAAACTCTGCCACAACAGCATGCTTCTGTAATACTTATACCTTCTCATTCTGTTGGCCTGAGATTCAGTTGTATAGAAACAGTAAATTGTTTTATGTGAAGATATAAACCAATATTACATAATAGTTAGAAATAATCATTAGTTTTCTATTATTAAATTGAGAAGCAGCATCACTAGTATTTGAAAGAGTAGAATAGAGGTGTTATTTTATAATATCCTTAATGCTTTCTAGAACCTCTTAAAATATTTTAAACATACAGATTATTTTTCTTTCTGATGTTCAACATATTCATTGTTTAAGAAAAACATATTAATGTAGGAGAGAGAGGGGAAAAACAAAGATTCCCACAGTCTGTTGAAAGAAGTGAGAGCAGATTTTTGAAAGTTTCTTGACCTGAGATATGACTGGTTCTTTTATCAAAGGAAATAAAAATGCCCTTGAACTCTAGAACAATGTTTCTACAAACCAAGAAATATAATGGAAGCCCAGGAAAGGTAGAAATAAATAAATAGAATAATAGTGAAGAAACAAAGAGGAAAAATCAATGATGTGATGCAAATTAAAGAACAGTTAGAAACAGAGGAAGTAGAAAGTGAAGGAGCATCTATGGAAAGCAAAGGCAGTGAAAGTGAGTAGAAAAGTCTTCAGCCTGGAAGAGCAATAAAAAATTTCGTATGTATCAGATTTAATCTAATAACATACTCCAGCTATCTGTAGGGCATTTAAATGTTCATTCATTGCTATAATATAGCCAATGATTAAACATCAAGTGCTCACACAGTCCTTTTATTTTGTGGTTTACCTCCTAGACAGAAAAAATAGATGGAGATGGCTATAGTATATAATAACACATCATAAAACATAGATTTGGATTGGTATAACCAGAAGTGGAGAAAACTCAGGTTTAATCAAAATTAAAGTGTATTTCCCTTTCACATAGAGTTCCACATCAGCTTTCCGGGTTGAAATGATGACTGCATTATTATCAGGCACCCAAGCACTGTCTACCTTTTTAGTCATCATACTCAAACATTGGATTCTAAGTGTCTTTCAAAGCAGCTCCAGTCAATATGTCTGATTGCAACTAGTAAAAAGGAGGAAAAGAGAAGGAATTGGACACACCCACTTTTTAAAAAGACATTTGCTAGAAGTTGCTTATGCCAATTCTATTCACAATCCATTGCCCAAAACTTAGTTTCTTACAGATACCCTAGTTGCAATGAGGATCGGATGTCATAGCATTTTTTTCCAGGTGGCCATATTCTCAGCTAATAAACAAGAAGGGTACCTCTGTAAAAGGAGAGACTAGCATTTGCAAGACTAATAGCAACACCTATCATATATGTATTTTAAAAATATGTGCCAAATGTGAGTAGAGAGAAATTAGGAAAAATAATGTATAACTTTTACAATACAGTTTGGAGGCAATCACACATGAGTAGAAATTAGTGAAAATATGACTACTGAAGATTAGCAATATTTTTCCATAAGCTCAAAACTTATGGTGTTACAATTAAATATAAAAATTCACAATGATTGAAATTTGCCAGTGAATGTTATACTCTGTGTTATTCATTTGGAACACTTTTATAAAATTGGTCTTAGGAGATTAGAAATTGTCCCATCTCTGTCTCACTCTTAATTGGAATTTTCGAATATTTTTATGGACAAATGCAACTGAATAAGCCATGATTTTTCCCAAACACAATTTTGTCACTCTAAATACATTCATAACATTAGAAAGCTACATTTGATGGTCCAGCAAAAAAGAATAAATAAATTATGAGGCTACAATATAATCTTGTTCCCTTTTCAGAAAACTGATTTCTAAATTCAATCTAGACCCTTAGTAGTCTGACAATGCCAGTGACCAAGGTCGCTGTCACTCAGCCTGGTCCTGAATCTGCCCCTTCTTCTCTGTGGGCTCCCATACTGGGTTACATGGTTCTACATGTTTTCTGGTTCTCAGTACCTTTCATATCTATAATTCACAGGACTGAATGAGATTAGCTTCAAGGAATATGGTACAATGGAGTTAAAATCAGTGATGGGCAGATGGCAAGAAACAGAACAGATGGAAAACTGAAATCAGATTATCAGAGACAGAATAGAGTACTTGATTAATTTAAGAAAAATATATGTCAAGGGAATAAAGGATTACCATTTCTCTCATTCTTTCTCTGTTTTTCTCTCTGACTCTTTCTCTTATATACTTTTATTTAATTTCTGGTTCAGGGAAGCTGCAAACGAAAACAAAATAAAAAATGTAGTTGTCAAAATTGAAATTAAAAACAGTAATGTTTTCTCACATTTTTACTGAATAAAAATAAAAGAGCACAATTTTGCTCCCCAGTTTTATGCTTTCCCCTTGCTCCCCTAAAACAATCACAATCTGGATTGTGTTACTGTTATGTATTCAGGAAGATGTTTACACTTTTTAATGTGTTCATTAAATATAACTTGACTTTAATATTTTCATTCCTTTTAATTTGTTGTGCCTTATGCGTTCTTTGAAAAGCTAAGAATATCATTAAAACAGTCACTTCTTATTAAATTCTAGTGGCAATAACGATGCCAATAATCAATTATCAACTTTTAAAACATCTTGAAATAAAATAAAATTTAAAATATGACATGTAGACAAGGAGTGTCTGATAATAACAATGATTGTATTAGAAGTAAATGGAGCATTATATGGCACAAAACATGCATGTGTTGATTAGAAGGGCAAGGAAATTGAGCAAGGAAGATAAATCTATGAGAAGAGCTCATATGTAGAAGAATTCCCAGCACAGACAGTTTGGATTTAAAAAAACAAAAAAAAACACTTCAAGATATCCTTTCCCCAGCAGGTTATTTGCTTCTATGATCCATTTTTTTTTTTTTTTCTGTTCTATGAAACTGAACTGAGATTTTGATCCTAATCTTTATCTTTATGCAGGCTTCCATTTGTCCTAGGAGACTTTGTTTATCATGGAGACATTTGTGGTAGCCTGTTTTGTAGCTGATCCAGATAAGGTTCAAGTGTCTTGTATTCCTGATGTTGTTCACTACTTGCTAAAGCAATTTCAGACAGATATCCATCTCTTTGTTACCATCAGCACCTAATAAGTCAATCCAGGTACCTAGTTGTTGCCCAGTTGATTGCTTGACACTGCTAATCCTGCCATTCTGATTAACCCTGCCATTCTGTTTGGCTCTACAACAGGGGTCTCACCCCATTCCACTGACATTGTGCTAGTGATGCAGAAATAATAGATAATGTTTTAAATGCTGCCGACAAGGCAAAGGACATTGATAATGAGAGTAAAGAAATTAACTTTTTGAAGAGCAAAGAAATTACTTGGAAGAAGGCTGATTCAGCCTTCAATTCACTAATTAATTTTTGAAAGACAGTGTCATGGAGCCCAGGAGGTCATGGAGCTCAACATTCTACATTGTAGTTCAATAAGAAAGAAGTAAATGGAAACAAAAACTTGAAATCAGAGACTTTCTCAGTAAAATAACTTTCACCTATCTTTTTTTTTTTTTTTTTTGAGGCGGAGTCTCGCTCTGTTGCCCGGACTGGAGTGCAGTGGCCGGATCTCAGCTCACTGCAAGCTCCGCCTCCCGGGTTTACGCCATTCTCCTGCCTCAGCCTCCCGAGTAGCTGGGACTACAGGCGCCCGCCACCTCGCCCGGCTAGTTTTTTTTTGTTTTTTTTTTTTTTGTATTTTTAGTAGAGACGGGGTTTCACCGTGTTAGCCAGGATGGTCTCGATCTCCTGACCTCGTGATCCGCCCGTCTCGGCCTCCCAAAGTGCTGGGATTACAGGCTTGAGCCACCGCGCCCGGCCACTTTCACCTATCTTATGGAGCTAATATTTAGTCTGCCGTAAGTTCAACAGAACAAAGATCAAGCACCACAGAACAAAATTTGATACTTGTTATGATGTCCTTTGGCCAAAGCGTGTTGTGTTTACTAAGGCAGAGAAGTTTACACAATATTTTTTGAATTATATTTTTTCTCCTAAGAAATGTTTTTACATTAACATTTCATGAAGATTCAATCCTTTGAATTTTTTCTTATTATCCACTTAGCCAGAACTCCCAAGACTGACAAACAATATTTACCAATGTTTAACTCACAGAATATTTTAATGTATACCTTCCAAAAAAAAGTTCATTGTTGCCAAGGATCAATTTTTAACTTTTGAAACATCATGAAATAAAATGGAATAAAGTATTTAAAACATGAATTGTCATTTTAAATGATCTGAATGAATGGCTGATGTAAGTGAATAGACAGTGCTTAAATTATGTATTATATCACTTATGATTGTCAAAAATTATGCATACTTTTTGATGAACATGAGTAGAATAAAATGTACATGTACACATTATTCAGAAATTTAAATAATTTCCCGGATGTTAGTTACAATTTCTTCCATTTTTGTATTTTATTCTTAGATTGAACAATATATTTACCAAATCCATTATAAAGTCATGATAGTTTCAATTTTTAAATGATTTAGGAATTCTTCTTTCACTCCTCAGAATTTTGTAAGAACTTTGACTTTATACTATGATTAAGAAGGTCTACTATTCTATTTTCTTATTTTGATGGAGTATAGTTATTTGTCAGTAAAATTTTTGCATTTATTTGTTGTAATACAGATTATGTTCAACCTGATATTAGGATGTTAGCTAAAATTTCAGTCAAAACACAGAATGAGTTGAACTCGGTTAATGCATAAAAAGAAAGAAATTTATTTGTATTCAAATAGCAGTCATTACACTTTTTGTAGAAAAAATGGAGAATAAAATGAATACATTTTATTGGTCACTATATTGGAAAAGCTTTGCAATGATAGGTATAAAAAGTGCAGTTCTGTAGTCCTTTTTAAAGATGTCTCTTGTTTTGTAAAATGCTAAAACGATATCATTGGTTATAGCTAGAAAAATAAAAATGTTAGTAAAGTTTCACATGAAATATTATGGAATTTGTTTATCTGTTAACGTTTTCTTAACTTCAATAAGAACACATGAATTAAAACAATAAAAACAAAGCAACCGGAAATGGCATCTCACATTCCTGTCTGCAACACACAGGAAAGACTACTGAGAGGAAGGGCCAAAGACCCAACAGCAAGATTCATGAACTGTGATGGAGAATGAAAGATAGAAAGACCTCAAGGATCTCACAGAAGATTTCATACCTTGCTTATTAGTAACAATGGTAGTGTGTGTTTGTTTTTTTTTCCAGGAAATTTTAAAATAAATCTTAGAAATCAGTTGGTGATTACTGGAAAGTCTGAACTTTCAACAATTGCAGATAAAAGATTGGGAATTCAGTAAAATTAACAAGGAGAAGGGATGCACATCCGAGTACAAGCAATAGATCACCACAGGAGTCTGAAGAAAATCAGCCAAACTCAGAAACAGACAAATTCAGATTGCACCTGCAGAGACAAGATTCCTGGTAACAGCATTTAGAATGTATTGAGCACTGATTATATGCCAGACCCTCTACTATTTTCTATTCTTAACATTAGCTGACCAATTTCTCACTGCATTTGTATGGAAAGGTTGCTTCTGTTCACACCTTATAAATTAGAAAAGTAAGAGTTTGAGAGATGGCAAGTGACATAACCAAGGAACTGACTGATCATTCTAACAAAGAAAAAGAAAATTCCTATTCCTTTTTTTGAAAATATATTTTTGTTTTATATTTGTGTAAATTTAAGGAATACAAGTATAATTTTGTTACATGAATAGGTTACATAGTAGTGAAGTCAGGGTGTTTACTGTATTCATAACCTGAATAATGCATGTTATAACCATTAATTTATTATCCCCTATCAATTCCTATCCCACTCCCCTGTCCTTTGGGGTCTCTTGTCTATCCTCCCATGCTCTATGTCCACGTGTACACATTATTTAGCTCCTGCTTATAAATGAGCATATGCAGTATTTTTATTTCTGTTTCTGAGTTGTTTCACCAAAGATAACGGCCTCCAGTTCCATCCACGTTGCTGCAAAATACACAATTTTATTCTTTTTTATGGCTGAGTAGTATTTTATTGTGTATATGTATATCACATTTTCTTTATCCGTTCTTCTGTTGATGGATACTTTGGTTGATTCTATATTTTTGCTATTGTGAATAGTGCTGTGATAAACATGTGAGTGCAGTTATTTTTTTAGTACAATGATTTCTTTTCCTTCCTTTCGGTAGATACTCAATAGTGGAATTATTAAATCAAATGGTAACTCTGTTTTTAGTTGTTTGATAAATCTCCATACAGTCTTCCACAGAGGTTCATTTGTATTTCCACCAACAGTGTAAGTTCTCACTTTTCTCCAGGTCCTCACCAATATCTGTTATTTTTTGTTGTTTTAACAATGAGATTCTGCATAGAGGTAAGATGTATGTGATTGAGGTTTTAATTTGCGTTTCTTTGATGATTAGTGATAATGAGCATTTTTTCATATGCTTCTTGGCCATTTGTATGTCTTCTTTTGAAGAATGTCTGTCATGTCCTTTGTACACTTTTAATGGGATTATTTGTATTTTGTTGTTGTTGAATGGTTTGAATTCCCTGTAAATTCTGGATATTAGTGCCCTGTTGAATGCATAGATTGCAAATATTTTCTTCCATTCTGTGGGTTGTCTGTTCACTCTGATATTTCTTTTGTGATGTCCAAGCTTTTTAGTTTAATTAAGTCCACTTTGTCTATTTTTGCTTTGTTGCCTGTGCTTTTGAGGTCTTCGTCAGGAATTATTTGCCTAGACCAATGTTCAGAAGAGTTTTCCTTTGGTTTTCTTCTAGTATTCTTATAGTTTCAGGTCTTACATTTAAGTGTTTACTCCATCTTTAGTTGATTTTTCTATATGGTGAGAGATAGAGATCTGGTTTCATTCTTCTGCATATGCCAATCCAACATTCTAATGTTATTTGTCGAAAAGCATGTCCTTTCTCATGTGTATATTCTTGTGACGTTGTTAAAGGTCAGTTTGCTGTATGTGTTATTTCCAGGTTCTCTATTCAGTTTCATTTATCTATATGTAATTTTTTATACCAGTACAATGCTGTTCTGGTTACTATAGCCTTGTAGTGTGATTTGAAGTCACATAAGGTGATGTCTTCAGCTTCTTCCTTTTTGCTTAGGATTGCTTTGGCAATTTGAGGTCTTTTTTGGTTCTATATGAATTTTAGTATTGTTTTCTCTAATTAGGTAAAAAATTATATTGGTAATTTGATAGCAGTTGTGTCAATTAGGGTATCTTTCATCAACGTGTTGTGTAGTTCTTATAGAAACGTTTTACCTCGGCCGGGCGCGGTGGCTCAAGCCTGTAATCCCAGCACTTTGGAAGGCCGAGACGGGCGGATCACAAGGTCAGGACATCGAGACCATCCTGGCTAACATGGTGAAACCCCGTCTCTACTAAAAAATACAAAAAACTAGCCGGACAAGGTGGTGGGCGCCTGTAGTCCCAGCTACTCTGGAGGCTGAGGCAGGAGAATGGCTTGAACCTGGGAAGCGGAGCTTGCAGTGAGCCGGGATCCGGCCACTACACTCCAGCCTGGGCGACAGAGTCAGACTTTGTCTTAAAAAAAAAAAAAAAAAAAAAAAGAAAGAAATATTTTACCTCCTTGGTTAAATGTATTCCTAGTTTTTTTTGTTTGTTGGTTTCAAAGCTTTTCTTGTTAGTATGCTAAAGAACTTTCCCTTCCTGATACTGCCTCTTCAGCTCAAGGTTTCACCATTACTCAGTGAAGAAACATTAATGCAACATTCAGATTTTGTTGAATTTCACTACCTAAGTGACTATATTATAAAGTAAAAATAATTCTTGTTGCAAGACGTCTACTAAATTATTTACAGTTATGGTTTCTGTTGTCTTCATTAATACTCAAGTTAGAGTATCCTTTTACGTATTGCTACATATGAAGTGATGTTTTACCTGGGTCTACTTTACATAGAAGTCAAGATTCTGATTCCAATATGAGCTGACATGGAAAGATACAATTATGAAAAAATGCTAGCTGAATAAGGCCTGCTTTTAAAACAAAAATTAATTAAGCTTCTTTTGCAGTTATGTTCTGCAGACTATTATTTCTGAAAGTAATTCACTTAATTATTACAGAACCAATGTCTAGTATATTGCCAAATAGAACAAATAAAAATGAGGCATATAGGCAACTCTAGACAAGGTCTGGAATTGCTATTTACCGAACAGATTGGAAATATAGGAAAAACCTGTATCATGATTATTTAACAAAAATGTAAAACTGATAGAGGAAAATCTCAATGGCTAGACAGCATGGGGAAAAAAGAATGAACTAGTTTACCAGTCTCCAAAGCTCTTCTTTAGTGATTAATGCAGAAGATGATAACTATAAAGAAAAAAAATAAAATGAGATTCAGGATTTCAGGATGATCCTTTCTTCTTAGATTAACTTTTTGAAAATGAGAAAAAATCTTTATTAGAACCAATCAAATTATGTTTAAAAGCCTGTGTTTTGCTAGAGGAATATTTTTATGAAAAATTTATTTTTTATTTAATACTTGCAAGCTTAAGCATTCCCTTTATAGATATGATTTTATATGTAAGATATATTTATGCACAAAATTTATATTCATTATTCACTAATCATTTCAGAATTATAAATGCACTTATAATAATTGCATTTGCTTTTATAATGTCCTTATGCAATATGTAAGAGATAAGCTAATCAGTGTTGCCCTGCTCTGGTCACTGCTACAATCATCATCACCAACATGCTAGTTTTTGATCAAGACCTTGACAACCTTTACACTAATTACCGCTCCTAACCATAATGACTAATATATTTACTACAGTTAAGTTGGAGGCAACAATATGGTAAGTACTGAAATTTAAAGTGATTTTTAATAATACAGGTGACAATTCCATTTTCTTAATTTAAAATTCCCCTGTTATTTTATTATGGTAATTAGGGTAAGCTACCATTAATGGCAAGTTAGTAAACACAGTCAGATGAATCCATAGTTGGCCCATTGTTTTCTAAAGCCTGATGGCAATTACTAACATATAACGGGTAGCCAATCATTTAATAACCTGCTAGCCACATTAACGAATGGTTTACATATGCTGTCTCATAATCTCCTTACAGCAATTCTAAGTAGGTTTGGTGATTATCATTTTCACTTTACAAATGGAGAAACTGAAGTTCAGTGATGTTAGAAAAAAATGCCTACTTTACATAGCCAAAGGTAGGGGAGCCAGGATTAAATTATTGATTGAACTTTGGCTTTTGGAATTCTGTACAGACAACACTTATGCTACCATGAGAGCCTAACATGAGCAAATGATAGAACAAATGGGGGAAAATCCTCATCTCAAAAGATCCGTTTAATGGTTTGGCATTTTAGAAACTGAAGTTCAGTGATGTTAGAAAAAAATGCTTACTTTACACAGCCAAAGGTAGGGGAGTCAGGATTAAATTATTGATTGAACTTTGGCTTTTAGAATTCTGTACAGACAGCACTTATGCTACCATGAGAGCCTAACATGAGCAAATGATAGAACAAATGGGGGAAAATCTTCATCTCAAAAGATCCGTTTAATGGTTTTGCATTTTATTTCCAATAATCACTTTTAAAAAGAGTTGTTGGATTTTCATAGGCAGCATCGTGGGGTGAACAAGAGCTCAGACTCCAGTGCTATACTGCCTGGACTCCAAACCTAGCTCAATAAGTTACTTTATTGCTGTGTAACCTTGAGTAGGTTACTTAACGTCTCCCTTCCTATAACAAGGCTGTTACAAGGATTAAACCAACCAAAGTACTTAGACAGTAGTTGGCATGAGGAAGTTAACCACCTAAGTTATTAATATCTCAAGTAATATTTGGAACACTAAATGGGTATTGATACAAAATGTCCAGAATGTATTGCTAAATGATAATATCTGCTGCGAACTTAATACATTTATATGACTTCTTCATATACAGAAATGGAAGTTAAAGAGGAGTGGGATTACAGCAAAAGTCTGTAATCATAAAGTTTTCAGCACAGAGTGGTGACACAGTTTTCCTAAGCGGTTTGAAAATTTAAAAAATTAAGGGTAGAATCCCAGGAATTTAAGCCTGGTACTTTTACCTTCTAGAATCAATAAGTGTTCAAATGGAAAAGGCAGGTGTTGAAATGACAAACAGAATGGTAAATTTTAATGTAATGCATACAAATTTACAGATAAACTTTTCAAGAAATATGCACTTATATTTAATGTAGTTTTTGATGAATAGTTAATTGTTCAGGCTGTTGTGGCATCACCTGAATCTGCTCCTATATTCATTGCGATAAAGCTTTTTATTTTGAATGGATTTTGTGAATAGGTGTGCTTTGCATACATGGCCCCTGTCTGTGGTCAATTAAGTTAAGGGGCATGAGGGGCACTGTAACAAAGCATAAGGAATTATTTGCAGCCTAGTGCAGCCTAGCTTCTCCCCACTATATAATCATTCACAACTAATTATGTTTACTTCCCCTTCATGAAGGACGATTGCACATTTATAAAAATATACTGATTATACTTTCTATTTAGAACAAAACCAGAGTAAAGCTTTATATAATAGAAAGCAGTTCCTTTGTGATAATAGCATAAAATTATTTTCCCTCTGACAGGGAGTATTGAAACATCCTTGGATTAGATTTAAATCCCCACACTTCACTAATGATGAACCTACTTATCTTTTTATAATTCACAAGACTCCTAAAAAGAATCAGGAGTCAGGAATGGAATCTTTGACCTAGTCATGTGGTGCATTGGTACAAAAGCACATTTCACGTTTGGACTTCTTTATTAAAATGAGCATATCTGAAATTTTAACAATTATAAATTTGCTTTTATTGTACTATATATACTTAAATTTTATATACTTTATAATCAAATAATTTTCTTTCTCCAGGAAGCTACTTGTTACTTTTATAATATTAAATTTTGTTCAAAACTACAGCTTATTTTCTCTTCATATTTTATAGGTTCTTCTGACCACTCCTTGACTTTATCTTGTTATTTACATTTTTAAACAAAAGGAACCAAGACATAATTGGCTAAATAATAAAAAAAATGTGGTGCTCAAAATATAGTTTGAAAGGTTGAGAAAATTCTCAGAGATGCCTCGTTCACTGTACATTTATTCATGTTCTCAGGGGAAGATTATAATTTCTTTCACTTGCATAATGTGTCACAGTTTCGAGTTGCTTTTATACACATTCTCTTCATTATGCAAAGATGGGAGTTTGTGCTAAGTACTAGCTGTGACCAAGGGAGACCATGGCTCTTTTGCCATACCTGGCACAGAGGAGACAACTGCATCCTCCAGACAGGCAGAAAAATATATCCGTGCATGCTGGTGGCCATCTCGCTGTCCTATCCAGAGATGGTCCTGCTCAGACCCACGGATATAAGACAATGCTGAGTTGTACTTCTTCCTCCTAAGAAGAGAAGTGGGTGCTTTAGGCAGTTAAGAAACAGAGGTGGGGTCAAAAAGCAAAGTACAGATAAAACTTGATTCCGAAAGCTTGATTCCTACTCAGAGCAAGCATTCAGGCTGGGCCTGCTCTGACATCCAGTCCCAAGCATTACGTTAGACCTCTCATAGCTCAGAATTGACCACATTTGTGTCCATTTACACACAAAACCCAAGCTTATCTTCTGTTGCCTCACCCCAAAATATCTCTCAGCATTATCCTTTGAATGATAAAAATTGGCTACTTTTTATCACTTTCCCACTCTGCTATTTCCACTGCACACTGTTTTTGTCTACATGTTTTCTCTCTGGCTGGAATTTCTCTTCCCAGACCTCCAGCACAGCTGGAGAAATCCTACCTACCCTTACAAGAAGCAATATGCCTCTGTTCTGAACATCCATTGCTCAGTGGAGATTTATGTATACAAATTACTATACCCCGATTTTTCTTTTTATTAAAAGCCAAGTCTTGAAGACATTATTTATTCACCTTCATATTGTGCTGCACAGAACATCACAAATGCAGTACATATGGAGAAAAGATAGCCTTATATACAGCTTTAAGTTCAAATTTGAGTTCTGTCATTTACTAGCAACATGACCTTAAGTAAATTTTTGAACTTTTGGTAATTTTTTTCTCATATAATTGTGAATTATAATAGCTATCTTACTAGGGTATTGAATAGTTAAATTATAAAAGATGTATGTAAAATATATATGGCACTACTTAGAGCACAATGTTTCTATTTCTTCTCTTGTACCTTCCTTCTTCACTATTTTTTTCTCCAAATTAAATGGCTACTTGCTCAATTAACCTTGAGCTATCACAGCACAACGAATCAACTGCTCTGTTGAACTAAAAGCAATTGCTTAAAATAGTGTTAATCCCTCTGTAAAAAAAAAAAAAGTCTCATTTTAGTCATGCCTATTGTATTAAAAATACTGACCATACTCACACACACACACACACACACACACACAAAGAGAGAAAGAAGAGAAAAATAGAGTCGACTTTCTCACTGGGGCAATTTTTATTTTTAAATTGTCAGATTTGAGAGTGACTGATTTATTTATGACTTCTGTTTTTATGACTCATATGTAATTCACAGAAATATATTGGCAATACATAGGCAACATTGAATGAAACTTTTTGAAAACTTCGCTTGGGTTTATGGAGTATAAGACATGATTGAAAACAGACACTTAGACATTTATTCTAAGGTATACTTCTACTGAAAGAGTCTCTATCCTTTGTTGGCTAAACAACGTAATCAAATGCTTATGAATGGTCTTGAGTTTGCTTTCTAACTCTATGAGGCTATAAATTATAACCACATTTATGGTTGTATGGCATCTAAATCTTTTGTTTCCCTATGAGTTAGATTTTACTTTAGGGAAGATTCAATTACCGAAATTGAACTTGATTACTATGTAAGCATCATAAATGTCTAGAAGAAGCATCTTAGGGAGCTGTTTCAAAGTTATCCTACACAACCTATGGGTGAAAAAAAGTCAAAGACACTTGCATCTAATGCCCTCTCTAGTCTTAGCTTTACTCGGTCACAAAAAGAAGGTCTAAATAGAAGAGAGACTGGAGTCCTCAAGAGCAATGGAGATACTTGATGGGAAATGCTTACATTATGTTCAAACTTGGTGCAAAGAAAAGTGCCCTAAATATTTCTCTTTTCCGCAAGTAAATAGCACAGATGAAAATATATTTATTCCAAATAAAATAAAAGTAGTAACCTAGTAATATTTATTAATATCTACCATTAATTTAAAAGATGAATTTGCATAATCATAGCGTCTCTTCATCAGCTTATGATAGAAGTCTGAGATGTGAAATCCAACATCACAATAATGAAAGAAAAAGTGAAAAATACAAAAATCAAAGTAAAGGGATGCTTACTCTTATGTCCCTGCTTTTTATTTACTTCTACACCCCAAGTTAGACAGAGTCATCTTATAACGAAGTGTTTTTCCCTTACCAGGAGTAGGGAAGTCTCATTTAGCTAATGTATATTAGTGTTTAATGTATCACATGCATTGTGTATGCAGTCATGAGCATGACTTAGTCCCTGCCTTTATCTTCTAGTGGAGAACAAAGATGAGTAAACATATTATTAGAATTTACCTGGTCTAAATACTTCAGGAGAAGTGGAAGTCTAGTAATGCTGGGACACCCCAAAGTGCTAGAAAAAATTCTGAAAATTTAAGGGACCCTAGCCTGGCATGGAATATTGTAATTTATAAATGTGTAACTGTAATGGATACATTTATGTAGTGTCTATTACATAGCAAATCAAAGTGGTAAGGTTTCACTTTCTTAATAACTAAACTTAACTTGAATTTTCTGTATGTGCCTAAGAAGATCCATTTTTTCTTTCATTTGAACTAGGGTTTTCAAAAATTTTGTTCAAATATGAAATGAGATATTAAAAATCAATTGTAACATCTATAAATTAGTTTGGTATTCCTAAACTAAGGTTTAATCATAGTTAGTAAACTGGCACTAATTTTCTGTCAGTCATTGGGCCAAATACTGAGTTTTGAAGGTATTTAGAGCAGAGCATCTCTGGTCTAAAAGAGCTCAATTAGCCTAAATTCCATTGCAATATTACTATATTTATTCCTCAGATAACAGTTAAAGGAACATAAAAGCACAATGGCTCACAGGATTTACAAAGTAAAGTTTTAAGGAAAATTGGGTATTTCCTGGACTGTTACAGACCTCTGAGCATTGTAATTTGCCAGTTATGATGGTACTGTGTCTTCCTCCCTTGAAACTATCTATTATCTTTTTCAAATAAGATACTTCTCACATCATCCTTGTCTTCTTTGTGTTTTCTAAAATAAATATATATTTTAAAATAAAGTCTCTATATGGAGTTTTGTTAGGGTGTAATATTTCTCTTGAGTTTTCAAATTATGTTTTTGTTATACTAAGCTTTTACTTGATTAAATAGTCATTTAGTAAAACAGTTTATTTCCTTTCAAAATCAATGTTTATGACTGTACTGAATTCTCTGTATTTCTTTCAGTGTGCCCAGGTGGTCATTTGAATTTCTACTGTTAAAATGATGATGTCTTTTTTTGTGGGCGTAAAGTTATTTTTATTAACTTCTATGTTAATGCATCTTCTCTAGGGTTGTTTCAGGATAATCTTCTGTTGTAGTTAGTCTATGTTTTGCCACATATTCACATGAAGTAAGGCTATTAAGCATAGACAAAATGATATTTAAGGTGATGAAGTTTTGCATTCTTGAATGTGTATAAAATTGTTCATCAGTGGAGAAATGAAAGGTTTATGTAATTAAATATAAAACCATGTTTTCAGTCTGCTAAATTATGCGTGAGTTTATATGATTTCTAAACCCCAACATTTAAAAAAGAAAGAATAAAAGGAGCAATGAAATCATCTAATCCAGCAAAAGTCAGACAATCAAAAAACATTGAAAATAGAAAACTAATTGAATCTGATGGTAGAAAAAACACCCAATATTATTAGCAGTCACAATAATTGTGAATAGATTAGTTTCCTTATAAATAGAAAAAATCATAATGCTGAATTGAAAAACAAATTTTATTTGAATGTTATACATAAAGAAGTGAAATAAAAGACCTCAAATTACTTAAAATAAATGTTTGAGCAAAATGTAATATATAAGTGCATGTAAAATGTAAGGTTTACTAATATTTAATTAAGCCAAAATAAATTTCAACATTTCAAGATAGAATAAATGGTACAAAGAAATGTTTCTGCATTGACACAAGCTACAATTTATCCAATTATGTAATAGTTCTGATCTTTTACTATCAAGTACTGCATTACATTATATACAGCAAAAGTCATCACAAACAAATGAATTAGACAAAATCCACATTACAGAGGGAGATCAATCATACTTTTTTTTTTTAAATTTCACAATCATGTAGACAGCACTAAAAATTAGAACACAGAGTAAATATATAGATCATCTACAACAAGATTGATGTTAAATGGATGGTTATGTGACAAAGACAGAGACAGACACCTAAGGAGAATGTAGATAGATAGCATACACACAGAGACAGTGTGTGTGCGTATGGGTGTTGAACACTCTGAACCAGGTGTATTTTCATATCACTTCAGAGATTACATTTTAAAGACCTATAGATAATTTAGAAATTTATTATAATGAGAACTAATAGGGAAATGGACTCCCACAAATCTGAAGAATTTAAGGGAAAGGATCTGGTCTTAGAGTTCAGGGCCAAGTTTACCTAAATCTCAAAACAGCAAGAGAGGATAAGTTACTATTTCTACAAAATATGCTACTAAAACAGAACAAATTTATAAATTTGCTAAATCAAGTCTTCAGAATGTAACAATAGTGTTAGGAGTAAGACTTTAGTCAGATAAACAAAACTCATGCAAAGTAGCTCAATAAAGAGGTAATAACATGTTGAGCTATTTACAAATTCAAATGTTGAAGTCCAAACAGAAAATGGTGAGGCAATCCAAATGGAAAACTTGGCATTATCAAAGTTTGGGATGACTTAAGGGGACAGAATAGTAGCAACCGAGACTGTAGAAAGGGTCTACGCAGTAAAAGCTCAAGCCAGGGAGGGGACCTGGCTTCTGCTTGTTACTCTGCCCCTATCAGATTCAAGGAGAAAAGGGGTGAAATAACCTGGTTGCTGCCTTCTTTTCACTCTGTAGTCTTCCACCAGGCCTCTCATTGGCCAAGTGTACCCAGCATCTAAATAGTTAAGGAACCTGGGACACCTGTTTTGCTGGGTTAGCTTCCTGAGAGAAGAAGCAGGGTAAGAAGGTGAAGGAAGTGGATTTGTTAGTCAGTAGGCAAACGACAAGCATACAATGTTATCTATTTATTGGAGAAGCTCGCGGTTTACTTTCATTTTTTCTTTATAGTGCTCAGAGAGAAATGTATAACACAAATGTTTTAGTATTAAATAAAATTATACAATTACCAAGACTTACACAATTACCAAGCATTCTTAAGGAGAAAAAATTATTCCGTTTTGGAGGAAAAGCTATAGTTATAAAATCATAATGATATGTTGTATTGAACAAACAGCACGTAATTCTTCCTAACACAATTTCACCTTTTGCCATTCCTTTAGATTTTATTCAACTGTGATAATCTTATTCCACATAAGAACTGAGATAGATTTAGTGGCTTTTCTTCTCATCTTTGGCTGAGAGTTCTATGTTTACTTTAAAGTTAAAAACAATCCTCAATTCAGTAATTACAATACTCAATCCCATTTAGTAAACAAAATTTAAAATTTGTCCTACTATTAATTCTTCTACACTCTTGCATCTCAGACCTCCTCAAGCTGGGAACTTGCTTGGGGCCAAGTCCTGCTCATTACTTTGTCCCAGTTAACTTCTACTTCCACCAGCTATCTATTTTTTCACTCTCCAAAAAGGTTGAAGTTGTTGATGGAAGACGGTGATTGGACCTGGCCAGCTTTTCCTTAGCTAAGTGGTTTCCTTCCTCTAAGCCTTGCAGATCCTTAAAGCCGTTTCTTCTCTTTTGTCAACTGTTCTTTTCCCTAATGGAGCCGTATCACTTTGCATTCCCCTGACTTAAGCGAATACTTTTCTACACACAAGTAATGTTCAACTCTTTCCTCAACTTCTGGGTACATGAAGGCATAACTTCAGCCTTTTTCTGTTGGGGATTTCTCACTTTCTAGCATCTACTAAAAGTATAGTTAGAATGAATAAGTTCTAGTATTTGAAAGCATAACAGGGTAATTACAGTCAACAATAATTTATTGTGCATTTTAAAATAACAGTGTATAATTGGATTGTTAGTAACACAAAGAAAGGATAAATGTGTGAGGCTGTGGATACTTTATTTACCTTGATGTGAGTATCACATATTGTATGCCTATATCAAAATATTGCACATACCCCATAAATATATACACTTACTATATACCCACAACAATTAAAAATTGAAAACTTTAAAAACATTTGGGAATTGGGCAACATAGGAAGATCTCAACAGAAGAACACAAGTATTTCACATTGCTTCCACCCTTGGAAAAAATAGATAACTAGTTCTGTATTTCTTCAGTCATTTGTTTCAAATTCGTAATCCCTGGAGATAGATTCTGTTTAAATTTAGGTCCCGTGCCTGACTTTTGACTTTATCTAGTTGGAAAGAGGAAAAAGTTCAGTAAAAATATACATCAAGGACCCTTCTGCTCAGAGAAGCAATTGAGCTTTCTATCTCACAAAAACTGTATACAGTGGGGACTTTGATTACTTAGTGCTAGATGACAGAGAAAGCACAAAGGTATAAGCACTTCTCAATGTTCTGCTTAAGTCCTGTTTGCTAATAATTGCATTAGGAAAGATAAGTTGCTGGGCCAAGCCCAGATGAAAGGAATTGATAAATAGATTATGCTTCTTGATGAAAAAAATTGTGAAGCTCAACGCAATGGAAATGTGAATACACGGATGGAAAGAATGTGTATCCTTCTTTCACAATTTGTCATATGTATATCAATACACTGTTTTATGGCCCATATTCATTCTTTCACTAGATGTTTTCCAGCACTTATTTTGTATCAGGCACTATACTGGGCAATTAAGATTTAATTATATGTATATAACACAACTCTTATTCTTATAAAGAATCATTTACTCTGAGGAGATAAAGACAGGCAAATAAAAAGTAACTGGAATATTATATGCTATGTGTTATGTTAAGAATATGCATAGTGTTGTAAGACAACATTGAAGGACTAGTGAAGGAGCAATAGTGTTACTTCTGCAAGAGGAAGGAACAAGAGTAAGGCATTTTGGAGAAGATGACCTATCAATGGAGGTTAGAAGACCAGGAGAGCCAGGCCTGGTGGTGCACCCCTGTAGTCCCAGCTACTCAGGAGTCTGAGGCGGGAAGATGACTTGAGCTCAGGAGTTCAAGTCTGCAGTAAGCCATGATGCCGCCAGTGTACTGAAAAGAAAAGAAAAAGGAAGACAACCAAGATGCTCCTTATCATTTATCCTCATCATTATTATCATGTATCCTTACATGTCTCATTTATTATTAACAATAATAATGATAAACGTAAAGACCCCAGTGTGGTCCTCAAAATTAATAGGTGCTCAAAAGTCAAAGCTACCCTTATTAAATAAAATTTACTGAATGTGACAATAACGTTAAATATTAAGGAGAAATAGAAAGGAATTAAGCTAACACCAAAATCTCCGGCAATGGCATCTGGTAAGCAATTGCGCCAGGAAAAGGAGCAGGGTCCCATGAGAAAATAAGTGGGAAATGCCAAGTAGACTGTTGGGTAAGATGTTCTAGAGCTCAGGACAGAGACTTATACCCAAGTAAAGAATTGTTAGTCATTAGTGTTCAATAAAGATATATTTGAGATAATTCAAATATTAATACAACAACTTTTAAGTGTACATTAAGAGATACAAGAAAGGGGGATGGAGGGAAGGAGGGAGAGAAAGATTGAGAGAGAGGGAGAGAGAAAGAGGAAGGTGGGGGGGAGAGAGAGAGAGAGAGACTTTTAACTTGTTCAGGTTTTTAAAAATGTCTAATATTTGGTTATTTAAAACTAGGTGTGACTCTTACCTCTGAAGCTTTTTTCTGCCCCAAACAGCTTCTCAGCCTCTGAACTATTAATTATATCCTCATTATCTCCGTTTCAGCCTCTTTACCATAACCCTAGTTTAGATATCTATAAATTCTTCCATGAATTACTACAGTGGCTTCCTAATTGGCTTTCCTATTCTAATTTCATACACGTTACATACAAACATATTTAAATATGTAACTATCCTCTGTCAAAATGTGTCAAATAATTTCTATCACCTACTTCATAGAAATCTCAAATTCTTAGCATATTGTGAGTTAACTTCACTGACCTTCCATGCACATCTCCACTCATTGTTGGCCTTTCTTTCCAAATTGCCTTACGTGATAATTCTTGCTAATCTTTGAGTTCTCCACTCAAATTTTCTTTCCCAATTTTACCCCAATCCTCTCTTTAGCCTATTCTGGTAAATTCTGGTATTATTTCTTCTGTTATTAAAATACACTTTGTAGTTTGTTGTAGATTAATTATATTTCAATTGCTTTACATCTATTTCTTCACTGCATTATTAGACACTTGAGTAAAAGTACTAAGCCTTTACAGTACTTAGTATAGGAGAGGTTCAATAAATGTGTAAAACCTACCAATTAATTAACACAATATTTTTATTCTGAATACTCTGTTTAATTCTGTAAGGCAGGGGAATAAAAGCACATAGTCTGATCATTTTAAAAATATACCCCGAATAATTGATTAATTAAAAAGTTTATTATATAATCAGAAACTAGTATGTACTCTTAGTTCTAACTAAATGATTTTTTAAAATATTATTTTCCTTGTAAAGATTGAGTTTGTAATTTATACCTTATAAGATATTATCAATGGTCTAAATGGGTTTTGAATTTAAATTACAAATGCTCCTTTAAATATTAGATGTATTACCTCAGATGCCTTCTATTACGTCTTTGAACTACCATATGGCTTCTGTCACAAAGAAAAACATTGTAGACATAAATCAAAATGTTACAGTATGTTATTTAAATGACACTTTATATATACACTAATTCAAACTATGTGTAAAGTATATTCTAACAAAAACATTTTTCTTCTATTTGTCACCTTATTTTTCATTCACAAATGACAACAAAATGAAAAGCCCATTAAGTTAATATACATCAGATAAAACAAAGGTAGATATTACCAAAACAATACAACACTTTCGAAGTGCATTGCTCTTCTTTATTAAGTTACAATATAAAAGGAAATAAGGTGAAACTTTACATTAGTAGTTATAATGTTTATGCCTTAGGCTTTTGTTGCAATATACCTTTAGTTAATGGAATACTTTTCCTTTTCTGAGGATGGTAAGCACAATTTGTTTGGGGAGTTGAATTTAATTATCGAATTTTATTTTGAAAAATGAGATAAAATTATAAAACTTCAATTTTTTCTTCATGTGTACAATTTTCTTGAGGTACAGCATGGAGGAAACTTTCTATGGCAAAGTACATCTGCCCATTTTTGTAGAAATCTACTTACTAAATTTGATGCTAAGTTTTTAAATACTAATACATGTAGGTTTTATTATTTAAAATCTAATTTTAGAATATTTAATATTTTATATCATCTATAATTCCTCTAAAGATTTTATACTTTAAAAATTATATTTTGAAGGCAAAGTTAGAAATAAGAGGAATTCATTAACTCTTAGAAATATATATTGGCTCTTAGAAATAAGAGGAATTTAATCTGAGATGTCATTAGATTATAATAGGTTAAGAAACATGGCATATCTGATCAAGCAATTCCTCCTATTTATAAGGGCATAATCATGAAGAAAAATGGTAACTTCCATTTGTTAGCTCTGACTGACTTCTGCTGGGAAACTGGTACTGAAATAAGCTGAACTAGATTGGAAGTTTGGTCTGCTACAGAGGACAGAGCACAAAAAACAAACCCAAACCTTAATCTTAATATGATGAGTATTTTCTTCATCTTAAAAAGAAAAAGTGACAGAAACAGACATTAAATTTTAGAGCTTTTATGTTTCATAATTGTAAATTATTTAATGTTATGTGTTATGAAATTTCTATTCCAAATAATGGCTGAGATAAGAAGGTTCCACGTTGCTGTTTGTAAATATTTGCCTGAATTTAGGTCTGGTGGAAGGAGTAGTTTAATCCCAACTAATGAAAATTTAAATCGGAAATAAATGTCAAAAAGTAGTTTATCACTTTTGTATGAGTTTTCAATTACCAGGAACATTCTGATATATTGTCAAACACATTTTATCAGAAAAAGGCAACTTACACCTTGGTAGAAATCTAGGTGGGTGTACAGAATTTCTCAGTTTCAAGGTTCCTTATTACCTTGTTATATTGCTATATCATTGTGTTTTCTGCCTCCTGTTTTAACAAATAGTCCATTAAAGGCTTAAAAGTAACAAATGTGTAAGAAAAATTATAGAAACAGACTTTAAAATTAATGATTATGACTCTGACAGTTGTTAGTGAAGGTGAACTAAGTTGATAAACTGATTGTGTCAGGAGTGTGCACATCTGATCCTCACAAACCTGAGATTGTCACTCCGTATGAGTTTGTGACTTCTTGAAGCATTTCATTTTAAAGAAAAATAATCAAATAGTTATCAGATAATTATTTTTTATTATAAATAATATGTTATATGAATATTAACAGGATGCCAGACGAGATGATTCTTTTGTGCCTTAATGTTGGCTAAAATACAAACCCAATAGATACCTGGCAGTTAAGTTAATATTAGGAAAGCTTTATATGCAGAATTTACAAAGCAAATGAAAAAGAAAATGTGTTGCGTTTTCTACAAGATTTAAGTTACAAAAATAGATCAGATTGATGAGAGGAGAAAGTATTTTGGGGGAGACCTTTTAGAGAGAGCTGTCTTAGAATGTGAATTTCTAAGAGGAGAGTGGTCTCTCTCCTTTTCTTTAGGTTGGCAATGCAGTTGGACCACTCATAGTTCTGAAGTATATTTCTTGAAGGCATGAGACACAGATGACAAGCAGCTGACTTATATAGAAATCTGAATAATAAGAAATGGGCTAACCTACTACTTTGAATGTGAAGAGAGCAGCTTTTTTGTGGTCAGTCTGGAGATGCCTATCATAGCGGCCTGAGTTTGTAACCCCAGATTCAGTCTTTCTCAGGGCAAATGATGTGTGGGTCTTTCCTGTAGACAGTGTTTGGGGTGTGTATAAGGAGGACAAGCATGATTCATGGTTTTGCTGAATAAGGTTACCTGGAGGAGTGAGGAACTCTGACAGCAACAACCGACAGGTGAACATTAGACTTCTAGAAGCTAAAGGAGTAGTTGAAAGTGACTACCTAAAAGGGATTCAATCACCAAAGTCAAAGGAACTATCAGATGGAAATCTCCAGCAAAGGAATCTCTAAAGGACTCTGAAGAGAAAGAGTCACCAGGCACACAAAGGAGTGTAAAGGCAGCTTGTAGTAAAACCTATTTAAACAAGACCTGTCTTGCCTTTTATCTCTTCTTATCTTCCCTTACACTCCCTCCACCATGCCTCTCATCCCCACATGCACAATCAGAAGTTGATTAGAAAATTAAAACATAATCAGAGAAGTTAAAATTACTTTTTTCCCCCCTATAAGCTTTCAGGTAAAAGTAAGCTCAAGATAGGAATAAAAGGGGAGATTAAATCAAATTTGTACTATTGAGAATATCTCATATCAGATATTAGACAAGAGGGCATTTGTTAGCTAATGTGACTGAAGCATCAAATACCTCAAGCAAGATGGTGTTTGTTGGCTAATGTGACTGAAGCATCATGTATTAACAAAGAATGCCAGCAAAAAAGCTTTATTGCCATGGGTGTGCTGTCATTTTCATCTAATGGACACAATGGGTAACTCGCAGTTGAATAAATTTTAAATCAATAATGGAAGACAAAGAACTAATTTACATGTTGTTTATTTCCTCAGCTAGTCTTGTTCAAAATACAATTAATATATTATATGATTATTTGATTTTTTGACGTGGTACATTCTTACAAATAAGAGGAAAAAAACATCCTTGGGTGCCAGAAAGGAAGAGGAAAGCCATAGCTGAGGAGACAGCATCCACGTGGAATTTTAGTGATACTGTATCAGGTACCTGCATACATAGGGAATGGACTTTTGCTATTCTTGTGAGCCAGAGTGAGTCAACAGGCCATGTGTGCATGTGACATACATGTGCTGGAAAGCAGGGGCTTGAAAACAGGTTCCCTAAAGCTCAGGTCAGGAAATGAACAGTTTACTTTGTACAAGTTGAAAGAAATAGTCCACTGGCCCACTGCTCTATAAATGCAGCAAAAAATGGGCAACAAAACTTCAGGAATGATAGGAACAGAATCAACCCCATATTCAGAGCTCTTAGCCTGTATCTTGTAAGAGCATTATATTAATTTTATAAAATTGTCATTAGAATTATATAAATAAATACCAGTAAGGATCCTGGAAATATGCTTGGCATAGAGAATGTCTTAAAAAAATAGTTTCTTTCATGCAACAAATTGCTGAATTAATTTCATATAAATCAAATATTTATTTCTGCAATAATTGTCTAATAGTGATTTTTCATATTTCAAAATTGGCTTACTGCCAAATATTTATAAACATTGACACTCATACAATATTTGATGAAATGTGAAAACACACAACATATTTAAAGTACATATTAAAACATAGGTAGTGCCTCTGAAGCAAATCTAATTATTACCTCAGTAATAATGCCACCAATATCAATCCAGAAAGCTATAATTTAATATTTATTTAAAGTACATTACTGTAGGTGGTTTTATCTCTGTTTGTTAATATACACTTCTATGTCTTCTATCTAATCTTATCATAGAATAGTCTTACATTTAACTTTGAATATTGTTATAATCGGCATTGTTGGCTTGTCTAACTTTTATAAAGTTTTGTAAAATTGCCTTTAGTACATTTTTGATATTCATTAAGTCAGTAGGAGCAGGTCATTGGATGGAAAAATTACAATTTGGTTACATGTGTCTAAAACTTACTTTTATGATTGACTCACAGTGATATATTTTAAACTATTCTAATTTCTATCATTATAACACAATCTTCATGCCATAAAGACTTAAAATATCATCAAGTTCTTAAATATTGAAGAAATACCAATAAGATAATTTTTCTTTGGATTCCAAAGGAGAATATTTTAGACTTCATTACCTATATTAGTTTAAGTATTCGCCCATAGAATTAGAACAAAGACTCTTACCTTCCTGAATTTGAAATGAGGAACAGCATTTACACTTGATTTTAGAATGTATGCCAAAAATAATTAGCTTCTGTAAGAGGGAATGACTCTGAATTTATTGGAAGCCATGACTATAGCATAGAAAAGTATAGCAAAAGCAACAGAAATTCTAATGTTTCAAGGACATTAAGCTCTGACTCAGTCCTCAGAAATGAGGTCAGGATTTAATTTAGACCATACCCTAATCTTGAGATTTAATATGGTCTTAGACATTCTATAATATGGAAATCAAACATAAAATTCAACCAGTAATGTCAGCACCTTTCCGATGTGGGAGCAACTATGTACATAAAAGTTTGAATGAGATGTAAGAATGTTTTGTTTTGTTTTTTTCTTTTAAAGTATTCTATTTCTGGTCATCTCTACTCTTCACTCTCTTTATTCTATTCTTCACTGATGGTCATACTTGACTACTTTTAACTAAGGTCTTATACAGTTTTGAAACTTGGAGGCTATCCATCACTGTATATAGCTCACATATATATTCATGGCCTGTTTCTGACATTTATCTACTTCATTATTTTATATGCATACATATTTGTTTTTCAAAAATTACATTAAATTCCTTTGAGGAAACTTGTTCTTTTTGTGTATTTGCCCCAAGAAACTCATAGCATCTCTTACAATATAGTAGACATTCACATTATGCTACAAAAATAACAATCAATTCACAGGGGACTAAATCTGGGGAAGAACATTTTTCAAAGGCATGTTATGTGTTCTCCTCTTGGTAGTAAGGTGTATTGAGGAGATGGGTCCCATACTGGGGTCCTTGTAAGAAATCAAAGATTGTTCTGTCATGCAGCTATTCAGAACTGGAGTGGGTCAACAATTTACATATATTTTCTAGTTCATTCAGATCTAGGTGTTAGCAGCAGAACTTCTTTATGATTCATGAAATTCTAATGTCTACTGAAGGATTGGTTTTTATCTTATACCTTTTATACTGTAAGATTTTCATTTGTTTGTTTCATCTTGTTTTTCTTGTATTTCTTAATAAATTCAGAATGAGGGCAACTTCACAGTTATTCAGCACATTTAGTGACATAGAGACATTTACCTACTCATCCCTAGTCACAAATATACACAGATATTTAGCAAATTGTATTATTTATTGATGTTCATTTTCATTCTGCTAGACAGAATGAGAAATGCTGGGCTAGGGGTCAAAAATATTCTCATAATGTTGAGAAACATGGGCACATCATTTAATAAGAATGTCAGGGAAAACTGAATGAATATTATGACTTGTGAAGGCTTTTGAATGACAGTAAGGATTTGTTAGAGAGTAGCATAGAAATAGAACTATACAAATGAATTTCAGCCCAAAGTAAGAGCTAGAGTAAACATTTGGAGGTGAAAACATGATGACATGTAAAAGAAAGAGCAAACAGTCTTACTCAACTGGAGGATAGAATTTGAATATTGTAGAAAATACTAGATTTTATCTTATATGTAATAGTTCTTTGGGAGGCCATTTCTAGTTCTTTCATTCTTTTTATGACAAGATCTTGTTATGTCACCCAGACTGTAGTGCAGTGGTGCCGTTAGGGCTCACTGCAGCCTCTACCTTCCAGGCTCAAGTGATCCTCCCCTCTAGGTCTCTCCAATAGCTGGGACTACAAGCACACACCACTTTGTCTGTCATTTTTTTTTTTTTTTAATTTTTTAGCCTTTGGTAGAAGCAGAGTCTCACAGTGTTGCCTAGACTGGTCTCAAACTCCTGGATTCAAGCGATTCTTCCACTTCGACCTTCCAAAATGCTGACTTTACAGGCATGAGTCAGTCGCCTGGCTCATTTTTATTTATTTTTAGCCAAGAACTGATAAGCTATAATCTGTGCACTAAAAAATATGAATATGTCAGTGGAATATACTGTCATGCTTATTTTTATTTGACTGAGAACCACAGAAAGAAGTACATTTTATATTATCAGTATCTTGTATAGACATATACATGTAACACAAAAATTTACATATAAATTACTTATCTATACTTATAAGAAATGTTTTTACCTCTGTTGTTATTCTGTTGTCTTATATTTTTGTTCTATATAATTTCATTTTTAAATTATTTTTGTGATTATACATTGGGTCATAACCACCAGTTTGAAAACCCCTGGTATTGGGTATATAAGTATTAAAATGAATGAGTTTTCAGATAAGAGGACTAGATAAGAAATAATTACATTAATTCCCCCAAATTAAGCTTGTCTACATGTGAATGGAAAAACTAAAGAATGCACCAATGTGAGAGAAATTGAACAGGGAGTATCCATGAGGATATCATATGAAAATCTGTGAGGATAATGAAGTTGAAGATAGAGGAAAGAATTCAAAGTTCTGGGATTTGGGGAATTATCAAATTCAGAGAGAATAGTTGATTGTGTTAGAGAATCAATGTGGAAGCTATATGATCAGGTAGGTGCTTAGATGTTGAGTTCGTTTTTAGATACATGATCTAAAATATTGATGGTCACTCAGATAAAATTCAAAGGATAAAAATGAAAGTAAAGAAACAAAATGTGATAGATAAAAGGAATATGATTCTCTCCTAAATAAAACCCCTAAATTTCAGTGGCTTCAGTTTACTTCTTCCTTACTTAATAATCCAAAATGGTATTCTGGTGAGGTTGCTCCCTTCCAGAGAATAGTGATTTAGGGACTAAGGCTCATTGCTTTGTGTGACTTCGCCATCTTCAACATATGCTTATGTTGTCCTGGAAGCATTATTCATTCTAGCCAAAAGACAAAACAAAACAAAACAAATCCATGCATGGATAGTTTTAGGATCAGGATTGAAAAAGGTGTTGATCAATTCTATCCACATTCTTTTGACCAGAAAAGTCATTAATTTTGAGGGAGGCTGAGAAATGTCACCTACATGTGAGCCCAAAAGAAAGAGGAAACTGAATTTGGTGACTATATACTACATACTAGTATCTTCCTCTTGTATTACTTTGGTAGGGCTTCCATAAAAACATACCACACATAGCGTGGCTTAAGCAACAGATAATTGTTTAGCTCCCAGTTCTGGAGATTAGGCTTTCAAGATCAACATCTCAGAAGGATTGGTTCTTTCTGAAGGACGTGTGGGAGACACATTTTCCATGCCTTTCACTTAGCTTCTAAAGGTTTGCTGAAAATCTTTGGCATTCTTTGATTTGTAGAACAATCATTCTAATCTCTCCCTTTATCTTCTTCATATGTTTGTGTCTACATTTCTCCTTTTTATAAGGACACTAATCTTGTTGAGTAAAGGGCACACCCTACTCCGGTATGATTCCATCTTAATTTAACAAATTACATCTACAAGAACCCCATTTGCAAATAAGATCCCATTCTCAGGTACTGGGGGGCTAAGTTCTACAATTTTCAGGGGTAAAGAATTCAACTCTTAACACATGTAAAGAGAAACCTGAAGTGCTAAACACAGAAGACATGGAGTCACTTGAATGCATATGAAAGACTAATTTCACCAAGGAAATATTTGGGGCAGAGTTTTTGGGAGTGCTTACAGTAGAAGCATGAGGAAGAAGACAAAAGTAAACAAATACCCTCATCACTGCCAGAGTTGAAGGTCAGATGAGAATATTCCAAATGAGAATGACAGAGTCACAGAATCAAGGACAGAGGGTTGCATTTGAGGAGAGTGCTTCCTAAGGGAGGAAGTCACCAGTGCCAATTGTTGGAGCTGCTGTGCAACTCATGGCCAGATTTGTGTTCAGTACTTTCTTTGTATAATGAGAACATTCTCATACAGAGAACAATAGCTTGCCCAACATCTTTTAATAAGCTACTTGCAAAATTGAGATTGGCAGTGAAAGCTCACAAGTCTGAAATAAGCCAAGTTTCTGGCTCTCTAATCTATATATACCACCTGTCTGTTTTTGCTGGAAGAAACAGTGAGAGAACACACACTTGTCTCTATAGGATTTTAACTTGTGAAATGTTTTGGATTGCCTATTTAATCTTTCTGTTATTTTTTTCAGGGCCAAAAAGTTTATCTGGATCTATTTCATGGCAAATCAGGATCTACAAATTAATGTAGTATGGTCCTGTTATTGCATCAGTGTCTAGGGAAGTAGCACAGCTTATGGAAAGCTTGCCAAACTGGACATGTTTCCTAGGCTCTTGGTTCTTACCCCAAGTATGTGACCTTAAGCAGTCAGATAAGCACTGTGAATTTCCATCTTTTATGTGTAAAATTAGTAGAAAAATGTCTAAGATCTAGGATCGTCCTTGATGTTATCCCCCCTCCTTATGTTTCATACCTGGATTAAATAAACTGAAAGTCTATATGACATAAGGTGCACTATTCTAGGCATTCTCACATACATTGTTTAATAATCTTTTAAATTTGATTGATTTAATAGTGAGAGATTATCCTCTACAATGTATATTCATAGAGCACAACTTAAAATTGATAGACTGGTGTAAAATTTAATCAAAATATTTTTCTGTGTCATTCCACCATGTGTAATGAAAGCAGAGTGCACTACAAATACAGAGAGAAACAAACCTTTTTAAGCCAGTGTTCAGTGAGGAGCAAGATTTGCATAACTTTTTTCTACTCTTGGCACTACAAACCTGCAAGTTCAAGTTGTTTATATAGCAATACCTGGAAGGATTCCTTCCTTACCTTAGGACTTTAAGTAAATGTCCAAACAATCTGTAAAGGATAATTGAACCTGTATTCTTAAGTTACAACTATATATAATTTACTATATATTAATTTTAATATATGTGTTTATTTATAATGATACGTATGGATGTCGGCATATTGTTTCATATATATGTTTATGTGTGTGTGTGTGTGTGTGTGTGTGTATAAAACTTCCATAAATGCTATGAAATCGCTTCTCATAAAAAGATTTACAGCAAAACATAACATTAACCTATATCTGTTTTTTTACTTTAGAGAGTTTCATTTACTTTAAGAAAAATATAATTCACAGAGCAATTTGGGTTGCAACTTTAGCATTCAGTCACTTCAAATAATTTATAATATATGATGTTATTTATTCATAAGAAATATCATCAGATTTGTAGCAGCTGTTGCTGTAAAAACAGAAAAGTTTGTGGGTTTCAAAGTAACAGGCACACATGCCCTGCTTCCTGGCAGTGCCCCAAGGCAGATGGTGAGCCTCAAGGGAACTGGCTTAATGGTGCATACTGAGTTTTAAATACTGGGGTTTCTAGCCACTACAAATATTTTCATGTCTTAAGGATGGCACAAAAGCACAGACCCCTAAATCAAAAGGACCATGAAAACTTTCTCACTGGGTATCTTGGATGTAGCTGGTGTGGATTGAGGACTGGTGCTTGAAAAGGCTACTCCAGTATCTTGACATTAAGTCTGATTCTTGGACCTTTGCACAACTCTTGGGTATAAAGCCTCAAGAATAACATGAAGAATGGATTAGGGTTCTGGATTTCTCTTGAAAGGAACAAAATGATATAAATATATAAATATTTTCAGTTTACTAGTCTTTGTATTGAGATAAATTGCTAGCCGGGGACTCAGGGAATAATCTGAGTTCTATTCAGCTCATACTGATCCTCCTCTGTTTGATGGCATTACTGGTTAATTATGTTTCAAGAATCATTTCCTTCTTTTATTTTTTGTGCCTCTTGCTATTTTTGTAAAGTTCTTGCTAGTGACACCCATATATGCTCATAATTCACTTCAAATGCTGAACTGTTGCCAGCTGATTTCCAGAGCAGTTTTATTCCTCCAGTACTCCCAGTGAAAGGAGGGTAGCTAGGATGACTTGTTAACAATGGTATCCGAGTGAGTTTTGTGAGTTTTGTTGGCTCTGCAGCTTTTTCTATAACTTGAGTAGAGGGGTCAAAATATACTCACCCTTTCATATGATGTATGAAGAAAACACTGATTCTTCATTTACAATAACTGATCCAATTTTCCTGCCTCAGTCTCCACCTCCTAATTTAATTATGGGGAAAACTAACCTTAAATTTGCCAGGTTATGGTATTATTGGCCCTTTCAGTTTAAATAACTTCTGGGTTATTTGGGCTTGGTCTTTCCATTTCATTCCTGTCTGCCAAATTGGATTTCTCTCAAACATGTTGCCTATGTAAAAGAACTGCCAAACAGAAATGCACCAGAGACTTGTTAAAAATGACGGGAGGAGTTTATTCAAGACTCTTGCATTAAGAGTCAAAACTATGGAATAGGGGAGCGTGAACTCAACTCCATTGAAATAAAAAGTGGGAGGATGTTTTAATGCTAGGGTGAACTAATAAAAAATTACTGGAGGACGTTAGGGAGGAGGTTAGCCAGTGTGATTAGGTTATCTGTGTTTGCTAATTGGCCCTTATTGAAGACAGGCTCCTTTCCTCCCACAGAGATTGGTAGACATCAGCCTGATCTTTCTTAATGAATCCATTTTAAAGAGCTAGCTCCCAGATCCCCAGAAAGACAGTCTTCGCTGTAGAAAATTTGCATCTCAAAAGGGCAGAGGAAAAAATTAATAACTGCAAGTTTTCTAAAGTAAATGCTCTAATAAAAGGGAAATCAGGGGCCCAAGGTCAGGAACACACCTGTCTACTGTTTGGTCAATTTGAGGGGAATGTTATAGTCGCCTTGGTCACCTGGTTTATATGTGGAGTGATTGTGACTACACAATGGTAAAGGGGAGGGGAATCTCTGCTCCACAGGTGACCCTTTAAGTTTTGTTGGTTTCTGCTGCCCCTAGGTCTACTGTGTATAGGATGCTGTAGTGTGAGTCCTCTCTGGCCATGAACGCCGCATTCTGATCCTGTGCAGGAGTCCCTTTTTTATTATTGATTTTGATGTCAAATTTCTTTACGCTATGCTATTTTCATCTTTGTTTCAAACGTTTCTAGTCCACTAACCCTTTTATTATTCCCAAACTTCTCACCACAGTGGAGGGAATTGCTAGTTCCTCTTCATGCTCTGCATGATGATGGAAAATGAAAAAAGCAAAAAACAAAAAACAAAAACATTGCATCAAAATCTTTTAATCCAGCCACCTGACCCCAAAATCCAACTTGCTGTGTCTCCATGAGAAGCTTCTCTTTGAGTATTGGAGATTTCCAGACTGTGGATTGGAAGATCGGGCACTCTGCCTATCACCAGCACTTCTTAGTCATCACAAAGTCGGCTTGGATGTTTCCACCTACCCCTCCTTATGTAGTATGTCAGATATATGTCACCTATCTCTGGTTTCCACACTCCACAATGTCAGAGAAGATGGAATTTCAAGTTTTGAGCATTTTTCTTCCTTCTATTACAGTGGAAAAGTTGATGAGGAACATGAAATATCAAGAGATAAATGAAAAAAAAAAAGATACTTTGAAAATAATGTAACCATTAACTCTTTTCCCTTTCTTGGTGATCTTCATACTGGAGCAAAATGTGCTGTCACACATCCATCATTCCATACACACTAGTGAGTCCACTTTTTCTAGAAAAATACAGTCATGCATCACTTAACAATGGAAGTATGTTTGCAGAAATGTTTCCTTAGGCAATGTAATTGTTGTGTGGACATGATAGGGTATATACTCACACAAACCTAGGTTGTATAGCCTACTACACACCTATGCTATATGGCAGAGTCTGTTGCTTCTAGGCTACAAACCTGCACAGCATATTCCTGTACTGAATACTGTAAGCAATTATAATATAACAGTAAGTATTTGTGTGTCTAAACATGGAAAAGGGACAACAAAAATACAGTATAAGAGATTAAAAAAAAAAAGGTTCACCTGTATAAGGCACTTACCATGAATGGAGCTTGCAGGACTGGAAGTTGCTCTGGGTGTCAGTGAGTAGTGAGTGAATGTGGAGGCATAGGACATTACTGTACACTACTATAGACTTTTAAAAGGCTGTACATTTAGGCTACTCTAAATATATTTAAAAATCTGTTTTTCTGCAAGAATAAATTAGCTTACTGTAACTTTTAACTTTATAAATAATTATTTAACTTTTTGACTTTTTAAACACAGCTTAAAACACACATTGTACAGCTGTATAAAAATACCCTTTTTTATATCCTTATTCTATTAGCTTTTTAATTGTTTCTAAAATTTTATTTATTTATTTATTTATTTATTTATTTATTTTTTTGAGACGGAGTCTCGCTCTACCGCCCAGGCTGGAGTGCAGTGGCCGGATCTCAGCTCACTGCAAGCTCCGCCTCCCAGGTTTACGCCATTCTCCTGCCTCAGCCCCCCAAGTAGCTGGGACTACAGGCGCCCGCCACCTCGCCCGGCTAGTTTTTTGTATTTTTTAGTAGAGACGGGGTTTCACGGTGTTAGCCAGGATGGTCTCGATCTCCTGACCTTGTGATCCGCCCGTCTTGGCCTCCCAAAGTGCTGGGATTACAGGCTTGAGCCACCGCGCCCGGCCTAAAATTTTAATGTTTACTTTTTAAACTATTTTAAAAAAAGCTAAGACATGAGCTCACACACTAGCCTAAGTCTACCCAAGGTCAGGATCATCGGTATCATTGTCATCCACCTCCACATCTTGTCCCACTGAAAGGTCTTCAGGGACAGTAACATACATGGAACTGTCATCTGTGATCTGTGATATTCTCTTGGCATTCTCCTAAAATACTGCCTGATTCTGTTTTACAGTCAATTTTTAAAATTATATATAAATCAAAGATATGCACTCTAAAATAATAATAAAAAGTATAGGATAGTAAATACACAAACCAGTAACATAGTTGTTTATTATCAGTATCAAGTGTCATGTACTGTACATATTTTATGTGTTATACTTTTATATGAATGGCAGGGCAGTAAGTTTGTTTACACCAGCATCACCACGATCATGTGAGTAATGTGTTGCACTGTGACTTTAGATGTCTAGAAATGATATTTTCTTAAAGTTTAAATTAGACTACTCAGAGTGAAATGTGTATAGTTAATTACTTAAATAGTGAGAATGTGTGATTTTAAAATTCTACATATATGTGAACACACAAAATTAAATAATATCTTGTATTTTCAATGATATTTTTGTTTCAGTGACTTTGGCTACCCGTGAAGATATATGTTTAGGTGCTATATGTACCATTAGATGTCATCTTGAATGAATCATAACTAATAATAATAGCTAGTAAATAACTATTGATCAAATTTTAATAAAATGATGCAAAGATATTTACAGAGGCCAACAGCAAAATAAAAATGAAATTAAAAGCTTGTCCTTTTTTATATTAAGAAAAAATAATGATCTGATATTAAGCATTTTTATAACACTTTTCCCTTTTTCTCATTTTTAAAAATCTGTTCTTTGGGACAGTTTAGAACCATTGCATTTGAATACATTGAAATTCTGAAAAAATATGATTTTTGTACATGCTAATTCTTCATCTAGAGGTTTTTGTTTGGAAGAAATTACATATGTAGAAGTTGAAAACAGGTGCATATATAAAACAAAGAAAAGATCATTGGAAATGCAAACCACTTTTTACAAATTTTGGCATGAATTTCTATGTAACACTTGCAAAGAACTGGAGAGAATATCAGTAAAATTTTAAGAAACAGTTTTTGAGTATTGTAGAGTGTCTCTTTCATAAGAATTTATCACAGTCAATTTTTAGCTATTTTAAAACAGAGCCTATTTTAACATTATTTCAATAGTCCCACTCTTTTATTGGAAAAAATGTACATAAAAATTTAAGACACACTTTTTGGGAAATTGTGTAACTTTTTACACAATTTACTCTGGCCAATGTTTTAATTATTTAACAGTAGAAAATGCTTTTTATATTCTCTATTTTTATCTTTTATTTAAATCATGTATGTACACAAAAGAATTGTATCACACCTTTGCTAAGTTTTTTATTAAAGAGAACGGTATTGAGTGCCTACTATATGTTGGACAATTTATCTTGGTATTAGTATATAAAGGAGGGAAAGACCCTGCTTGTTTGGGATGAAAGTAAAATAAGGAAACTAGAAAATAATATGTATAAACTAAAATGTATAATAGAAGGAATATACGGCTATTTTAGAATGGGTGTCAAAAAAGTCTCTGCTAAGTCCATTTAAGCTGAGAAAACTAGGATGATGAGTAACCATCACGTGAATACATGTGAGATGCGTGTACCCAGTAGATGAGCTAATGTAAAAAGCCTTAGGAGGAAAGGACTCAGCATGTTGGAGGAACAGAACAAAGGTCAGTGTGACTGAGCCAGGATGCAGAGACAAGGAATGTTGGAAGCTAAGTTCAGCCTGGTTGGCTTACTATTACTCTTCACTATGTAACAGTAATAATGCTGTTGAGGACCGTCCAAGCGATGTCAATGGGGCTGTAGGTACTAGATCTTCTATCTTTGAACATAGAGGGCATTTCAGCCTCAAAGGCACAGAATTAGGAGATGTTACCAGCTCTCTGAAAGATATGAGAGGACTTCATAGAGTAGATACATGAGAGATTACAGCCAAGGACATGATGCTACACATATTCTTCCTGACTCCTTGGATGACCTTCTCCCAACCTCTTGTCAAGGTAAGTTGTTGGGAGAGGTAATTGGGAGAACTTGAACCTGGAGAGTAGTTGAGAAGAGTTGCTGTGGAGAAAAGGCATTTTTCTATTTTAGTCGTGTTAATCAAAATTATTTTATGGTGAAACTAACAAATGTTCTTTCAATAAAAATTATCCAGATTCATTAAGACAGATTGTTAATATTTTTCTTCTAAATTGCATAAGATTAGTGAAATGCTGAAGGTTTTACAAAGGGAGTCATGGCACCAGTACCAATACTCAGTCCACTTTTGCTGAAATAAATGCATCAATCAATAAGTAGTAATCAAGCATCTAATCTATGCAAAATAGATTGACAAATCCCTGCTTTGCAGAAAATTATCCTCTATTCGGAGAGAAATAATATAGGCTAACAGAAAATGTAATTAACACTGAGTTGATTCAATATCATTATACTTATCACCCACTTCATAATAATATCAAAAATAAATTTATTGAGCACTTACAATGTTCAGAAATGCTTCTCAGTGCTTTTAAGCACAGACCATGTCATCTAATCTTCACAATAATTCTATGAGGTACGTAGAAGGCATTATACCCATTTTATAAATGATGAAACGGGGAGACAGAAAAAACAAGAAAACTGCAGAACTGACAAAAAGAAATGCAATAGGAATTGAGAGAGGAGAGGGCCCTATTAGCATGAGAAGTGAAAGCAGCTTTGATCTGGGGCTTCAAGTACAGGTGGATTTCTGAAAGGGGGAACTGGGTAAGGGAAAGGAGAGAAGAGGAGGGGTACATTCTGGGCTGAAGGAGTTTCTCAGGACAACTTTTGGAGATCAGAGATCAGATCTCAGGTGTACCAGAGAGGAAGGATCTTGGAGGGTAGTGCATTGAGAGATACTGAGGCGTTCACCTTTGCAATTTTTTGTATGAGGCTGTGTTGAAGAGTCAGAGTTAGGAAATTACTACCATGGTTTAGAGATGGTATGACAAGGACGGGAATTAAAGTGGAGTTACTGGGTCTGGAGATGACGTAGCAGATGTGGCCAGGGAGCTGTGCAGGGAATAATCCATAGGCTTTCAAAACTAATTTGATGTGAGAGCTGCTCTGGCTCTGGTTGTGAAGCATTGAGTTGCTTAACAAGTGACCACAGGATGGAGCTCTCCATTAAGTAGCATAGAATGGCATCCCAGGTTTTTCAGTAAAAGGGATGAGAGATAAAAGACAGGAAAGATTTGCACAAAGGTTTATGAAAATAAGGTCCAATAACTACAGTAAATAAAAAATAATAAAAATAAGATTCTAAACAATACAAATTTCCACAAACAACCACTAAAACACATCTCCTGAAACAAATCAAGCACCAGAATGCGAGTAGAAATATATTTGTACTTGGACTAATGATCATAAAACTATATATATAAAGAAAAACTGTATATATGTATATGTGTGTATATATATACACACACACACACTTTGGTGTGAAAATTTTTATCTAGGAATTTATTGTAAATTAAACTATCGATGGTAATCACAACTCTGTGTGTGTATAAATGAACATACATATGTTCTGTACAGTGCTACTTTAATGTAATTTTAAAAAATGATACCTAAATGGTCAATGATAAAAAATTGGTCAAATTAAATGAATTATTATATAGTAATTTAAATTACATTTTCAAGAATATTTAATGACTCATGCTATTTCTAAGAGATATTAAATACAGAAAGAGGAGTTTATTAAGCATTATATAAAGTATGATCCATATTTAAAATTTATATTTTAAACATGAGTATGTGTTTTTACATATGTACAAACATATATACACATATATGTATATATCAATGTGATTTGAGGGCTATAAACCAGATTATTTAAATAGATTGTCTTTAGATTTCTGGGTTATGGACAAGTTTTTAGTTTTAGTTGTTTTTCTAATTTTGTGTCAGAAAGATTCTCTAATAAAGCATGGTTAAAAATAAACTTTATTGTGTGTAAATTATAAATTACAGTACTCCTATAATTTAGTTTAAAACTTGGTCACAAATAATACTGAAACTCAGCTCTATTAATGTAATTGAAGCCTCCCTCAGGAGTTTGCACATTCAACCTAGTCGATTTTAACTGCAGGTATGACTGCTCTTTGACTACTTTGAGATTCTGGAATGATGTCAGGAAGACAGCTGTGCAGCTGTGCTGCTACAAACTGGCCTTGACTTGAAATATCCACCAACTGGACTGCTGAACTTGAATTTATCCTAGCAGGATTTTTTCCTTGCCATTTGTGACAGTAAAACAAGAATGTTCTGAGCATCTGCTACATACTTAGTTCAGCTATAAAGTTAGCTCAAAACACAGGAACTGTTTATGACCTGCTTTTCATTTGTTTATTTTTAGTGAAAGAATGCTGTGGGCCTAGGAATTTGGGTAGCCTAAAGTCACCTGATTCTGTTTTATGCCTTTCAATTTCAGATTTGGGGAGATGCTGGATATAGAGTTATGAAAAATATGCCTCCTTAATCTAGAATCACATTTCAAGCTTACTTTATATTTAAGGGTTATAGCCTTTGTAACACTATATCTTGGTTCATTTCCTAATAGCAAGAATTGTTTGCATATTAACTGTGCTGGGCATTTTTTATGTGTTATGGCATTTAATCTTCCCCAGGTTTATGCCAGCCAAATATAGTTAAACCATTTTTTTGTAAAAGAATTATAGCTCAGAACTGATAAATAACTTGCTCAAAATTACATAGCTACTTACTTGGTGAAAAGAGAAGAGTTCTGGATTTATGCCTATCTACATCCAAGCTTCTTTGACTTCTGCCAAGATTCCTTGTAAACTCTCTGGACACTCTTCCCCATGTCATTGTTAATAATTCCACTTTCTCCTCCTTAGTAGTGAACATCTCTTGAGATCTTTTCTTCTGTCTTTTTCTGATATTTCTTGTTGAACTGAACCATTGGTATTGCTTTTATTATTCTTATATGGTTAACTTGCACAGGCGATACTATTGCTCCAACTTCTACACTTAACTTCAACTCTAACCTATTACATATGTTTAGGTGAATTAAGATTTTAAAAGTCAAACATTGTGGCGGACAGTGCAAAGGTGCTCCCAATGAGCTTGCCTCCTGGTATCCACCCTATCGTGTAATCTTGTCATCCAGAGTGTGGATAGGACTTTGTGATACATAGCCATGACAATAAAAACTATGCATAATTTTAAATTAAGGAACTATTCCAGGAAGTCAGATATCATTTCTAGGTGCCATGGCTTCTGCTCAAAAGCTTATAGCTTTTACTTCTCACTCCATAAATTCCATATGCTTGAGTTTTGTGTGGTGCAGCAAAGGGCTTAAGAATTTAGAAAATCCTCTCTGTTGTCTGTCTCCTATAAGGCAGAATCTCACTGTTAATTGGCTGATAGCTGTTATCATAACCTGAGTGCATCCTCCATATGGTAACTACTGGAGAAGTGAGGCCATACACAATGATCATTCCTCAGCCTGTAATGACTTTGCATCCCCTGAGACTATTGCAGGAAATAATACCATGTGTTAGGCAAATGTACAACTTTCAATATTTTTTCTAACCTTATCTTCTGCAGGAATAATTAAACAGATTTAGGGAGTTTTATGGAAATGCCTAAGAGATACCATGGTTGGCTGGTTGGATAGACACTCTTTTCCCAGCCAAATCAGAGATCTCTAGGTGAAAATGGCTGGTAGAATACTATGGCCTGAAAAAAGACTTCAAATAGTCCAGTTATTAACAAGTTGAGGCAATGTCTTCACATAAATAGAGCAAGATGAGGCATAAAACAAGAACAATGCAGAGGCTTTAGCGTTCTCAGGATGATGACATGCTACCTCTTCAGTTTCTGGGCTTATATTCATGGAAGACGCTTAGATATTGTAAGATTATCTGCTCAGTTGACACAGATTACATGTGGTTATTCTATTTCTGATAATAAAGCTACATTCCTCATCTTAACGTGGGACTGCTTGTACTTGCAAGGCTCTAGTCCACACCTTGTCCAAATTCCTCAGAATTTCTCAGGCCACAGGCAGAGTAGGGCTATCTGATTCCACAACTCATTTTATTTTCATTAAATTGGTAACACAGTTGATTTTCTCGAGGTGCAATTAAATATTAGGAGAAAAAAATAAGTAATTTTTTTACAGTACATTTGGAAAAGAAATAATACTAACTATAAGGTAAAGGTATAACAAAGCAAATAAATGAAGGTGAAAGGCAAGCAAGGGGAATCAATGATACAAAGTATAGAAGAAGAGATTGGCTCTGACTTATAGGAGGACCATAGACAGGAGTAATATTTTGGTTGAAATTTCAGCAATGAGTAAGATTTGAACATAAATATTAGGGGAGAGGCATGGCTCTGAGATAGAATGTGAAAACATTCTATAGGCAGAAGTAATCTTTCATTAGAAGTGATAGAGGTAGAAAAGCATAAATAATATTAAAAGAAAAGGCTACCTCATGAAAGGTAGTAGATACATAAAAAATAAAGATGAGGGTATGTTGAAATATTGGATTAATTCTCTAGGCATTCAGGAGATATTGCAGGTATTTTTAAAATCAGTTGCCATTGCCAGGAAGGAAAAATTATCATAATTTGAATGGAAGAATAAAAGTGAGTGGAAATGGAAAGATCAGTTGAGAGAGTATTCTCAGTTAAGGTTTGTAAGGGATTCTACCAGGACAGTTACATTTAGAATAAAGAAGAAGCAATACCTGAGTAGGTAGAGCCAAAAATCCAAGTGAGTTTGGGATTTTGAGGCTAGGAAAGCATTGATGAAGAGAAGAGACTCAAAGTCTTTAGCTTATATAAATAGATGATGCTAGAAATAGGAAAGTCATGAGGAAAAGGAAGCCATGAGGTGGTCTGGGCAATATGTAGATAACATTATTTTTAGGAATGTTAATTCTAAAGAAATGATAATCACATTTTCTAACTAGGTCTAAATGAGAGAGGCTTATGTGGCCATCAATAACTGGAGCACACATAGAAAGGTAGGCTATTATGTCAGGGCCCAGTCATTGTATTATGTGGGTTACTATATTTATAGTTTGTGGTGAGATTTGCAATACAATTGTTCAGTTATGGACTTTTAAAATGAAATGAACAGTATTTCCCAAAAAAAGATGTTCAAGTTTTTTTTTTTTTTTTTTTTTTTTTTGAGACGGAGTCTTGCTCTGCCACCCAGGCTGGAGTGCAGTGGCCGGATCTCAGCTCACTGCAAGCTCCGCCTCCCGGGTTTACGCCATTCTCCTGCCTCAGCCTCCCGAGTAGCTGGGACTACAGGCGCCCGCCTCGTCGCCCGGCTAGTTTTTGGTATTTTTTAAGTAGAGACAGGGTTTCACCTTATTAGCCAGGATGGTCTCGATCTCCTGACCTCGTGATCCGCCCGTCTCGGCCTCCCAAAGTGCTGGGATTACAGGCTTGACCCACCGCGCCCGGCCAAGTTTTTTTGGAGCAATTTCTTTCTTTCAGCAGGGGATAGACAGCAAGGATTTTCACCTAAAAATGGCAGGGCTTACTAACAGGTAAATACATAATTTCTCTTTCCATGAAAAAAGTCAGAAAGACAAAATTGATGAATAGAGAAAGAAAGAACCTGAACAGACAGGAAAGTATGGTAGACTATAAGTGGTGAAGGCAAACAGAAGACGCAGGGGAGAAAGCCCAACATCTTGGCATAGAAGAAAGATAGTAATGGAAGTCTCCCTGGGCATACTTCACAGTGCATGCGTTACATAGAACAAGTGCAGGACAAAGTTGAACTTCAGAAAGCACAGAAACACAATTATTAGGCTTTATTACAGGGTAGCAAGCCCTCAAAATTATGGCAATATCAGTTTGGGACACTTATTGAAGGAGTAGGCAAGCCCCTGGCAGTGCGTTGCACATTGGAATGAAGATGGAGGCCTTCTGAGACAATGATTAACTCAGGTCGTGGTATCAGTGAGGATTAACCAACTTCAGAAGATGGACAAGGGCAAGAAGATCAAATAAATAGAATAAAGCAGGGTCATATTCTAAAAATAGAATAAAATTTAGGCTTAGAAATTATTATCAACCCTCAAGAGAAGAAGAATAATTGTACAACTCCAATATATGATGTATTGCTTTCTTGAAGGCATCTGAAATTCATTGTGTGTCTATAATTTAGTGGTTTATTAAATTTGGTCACTTCAAAAATTAATAAGAATTTCCTTTTCAGTTATTCCCAATAATGAGCTCAGGGCCCTGGGTTGTCTAGCAACCAATGTACTCCCAGTGCCTAATGCAACCTTGGGCAATAATAGATGACAAATATTTTTGAATCAGTTAATGACTAGGTAAATGAATGGCTGAATTTAGTCCCACATTTACCATGAAACAGAAATCATGTAATAGAACTTACTGAGCCCAAGTGTACTCTGAGGAACATCTTGTCACTATAATAGTGTCAAAGTAGGAGATAAACCTCTCTGATCATGTCTACCTGGGCTTCTACCAACGTAGCAGGAAGCCAGTTTCTGACAGTTAGAGATCCAGGGAGTGTAGATCTCTTTTGAGTTGTTTGCTGATGACCAGAAAATTAGGACAGTGATTTAACATGGTAATAGTTTGGACATAAGTTTTGAAAATGTTTAATTCAACATAAACCTATCAGACAGAATAAAATACTGTTTGTAATATTTTTCAATATTAATAATAAATGATTTTGAAATAATTAAACATGTTAATACACACATATTATAGGTTTAAGGAGACATTATAAACATAATTGCCCTGATATTGATCATGAGGTATATTTTCCATAATGAACAGGAAAATTATTATTTCTGTTACCTGTAACAACTACTTTTTAACTGACTCTAATACATTATTTAAGAGATAACTAGATGGATAGACAGTAGACATGGTTCAATGATAGTATATATGGTTAGTATTAGACTGATGTTAGTTCCATATAAGTCATTTTGTGTATTCTAAGGTGGTTCTCTGAAATGCTTTATTTTCTTTTTCTTAACTATATGCCCCAAATACATTCCATGATATTAATAGAAACTTAAATTTTTTTATTGAATATTCTGTAAGGACTCTTAATGCACTAGATTTTTTGGCTCTGTATTTTGGTTCTTTATACTTAAGCCAGCTGTATAAGGTTCCATTTTTGTACATTCAACTACTTTTAGCACAGTAGACTGCCAACTTCACTGAGTTTTTTTTCCTACTGCCTGCTCTATATTTATTATTCTCCTCAGAGTTTTCAAATTTAACAAATTCACAGATGCTTTCTCTGTCTAGGCTCATTTATGTAGATTTTTATAACAGTAAATATGTCTACTGACCCACTCAACACTTCTCTTCTTGCAGCTCTGGTAAATTCTCAGTGTTTTAATCATCTCTTTTACTTAGAAATTTGCCTTAGTGTAATCATTTCATTATGTGATGTTTGAAAACTGTTCTTAGCCATGATAGCATAGAGGTTAATAGGACTTAAATTATTGTTTACATAGAATTTTATGATCTCAACACACCCATTTGTTTTCTATTAAAAAGACATTATTAATTCTTTCTATTTGAGAAGAGATCAATATAATTTTAAGTTTTATGATCAGCAGTACTTGGCAGGACACCTCGTTGGTTTTAGAAACACATTTGTACGTATTCTTGATTATACTGGCAACTAATATCTCTGCAGTGAAATCGTTTTCTTGGACCATAGCCAACTAAATTTCCAGAATATTGAATTATTATTCAAGAAGAAGAAATAAGCTAAATGTATATTTTCCACTAGTAAATTTTATAGTTTTCCTTTTATCCATATCCTAAGCATTTACATTTTAATGTAAAATACAAATATAAACTAGCTGTTACCTTGAAAATAAAGAAATAAAAATGTTTTTTAATCATGTAAGTAGAAGAACTAATTTATAATATCTTTGTTTCAATTTTACCACTTGCAAAATTATAGCTTTATGCATCTCTCTACTGACATGATGTTTAAGGACGTTATTAGAGAGTGCCTATAGCATTGCACTATTACCACTTTGAATGGCAACAGATTTGAAAGGTTTTATTCTTGGTATCAATGAGTCACATAGTAAATTCCATTTCAATTATTCATGATGATGACATTTCTTTATATTGAAAATTCCATGTCTGCATAGATGATGTTTTCTGACCTATGGTAAAATTAAACACTATTAAATCTGTTGTTAATCTATAATTCAAGCAAAATTAATTCCACTCTGAAGTTACTGTTGATGATCTTAAGGTTAGAGAGAGAATTAGCTACATCTCTGGAGCCGATTTTATGTCTGGTAAAAATAGTAGGAGTTGAGGATACAAATTCTAGTAAGGTCATGAATTTTCTTGCCTTTGATGAAAAATTGTTTTATTTATTATCTCATGAATTTATACTATCATTTTTCTGCCTGTTATAGCTGGTGTTATATTCAGTAATGATTCTTTACAATAACCACTTTCCAAAAGATCTTGCTTCTTTTAGCTATCTAATTGAGAAGTTATTCTAGGGTTTCATGAATCTTAAAGGAAACTCGACTAATGTTATCTGTTTCTCCTAGTCTCTTAGCATCCAGAAATTGTACATAGAATACCAATCAGGACTGAAATATCAGCATTCCAGTAGAGAGTATATTGATAATGAATCCATAATTATAGCTCTAAGATAATTGCTAGAATGAGTTGAAGCACTGTTTTGTCCATAACTCCCAAATTGCAAATTGTGATATAAACTTTTATTAATATACAAGGATATTTTAAATTTCCAAAGAAATAAAAATGTTGCCCACTACTTGTTATATCCTATTTGTACTTTAGGCTATTGATATTTTCAATACGTTTTCCAATAATTTTTATTAATTGGTACACATAGTTTAAATGTTTCACTATTGTAGAGTGAAATCCAATTTGCTATAGCATACATAAGGAATCTGTTTTGGTCTAAGAATCATGTTATGTTAATCTTCTCCTTAAATTACTTTCTAGAAATGGCTTCATGTCTCTCAAATGATCATTAGATTCTTATATACTAAATTGTTTGGCAGCTTTAAAAATCATATCATATTTTAAATATGCATAATCTACTGGAACAGTGGGAAACTTATCTAAAGTTATCCCCTTTAGGGCTCTCACTTTTCATAAACATTCTTTTAACAGATATAAAACTGAAATTTGATCTGTAGGGTATATGAACTGAAAGCACAGAAGAAATACAGCTAGTTAGTATTTAAATAGAAGATTAATAGAAGGGAAACCAAAGGTATGTCCTTGGCCAATAGAAATAGTGAAATTGTTGTTATTTCAAACTCACAGATGAATGATTCATATAAAATACAGCACATGTGGAAATAAAGCATTTTTAAAGTTATCAAATAATAATTTAAGGATAATATAATGTGCTTGGCACCATAGAAAATAAACTAGACTATACTTGCTCTAAAAAATTTAAAACAGATGATAACAAAAATGATCAACAGAGTTATGATAATGAGCAAGAAGGGACATTTTATTTTGTAGAATTAATTGAAAATGAGACTATAAAGGACAACATAGAGGTTGGTTTAAGAAATAACCAAGTAAAAAACTGTGTTATTCTTTTTGGACTGACCAAAGCTTTACCAGAAAAGTTGGTAAAATAATAGCAAGAGATAGATAGATCTAAAAAATACTAAATAATAGAAATGCTATTTAGTTTAGAACTGGATAAATAAAAGATGGTAGTATTAGAAAATTAACTTCACACTCAGTGATTTTATTATGGTAACACAAAATACATAAATCTCTGAGAGAGATGATTTAGTAACACATCCTTTTAAGCGCATTTTGTCACATTTGTAATTGTAGTTATTCTAATTTATATAATCAATTACATCAATATCCTACAGCAGTACACTACTTACTTATAACACCAAAGAGCTTATAATAATACAGCTACACAATAAGCTATATAATGTATTAATACAATATATCACTTTTTTTTTTTTTTTTCTGAGACGGAGTCTCGCTCTGTCACCCAGGCTGGAGTGCAGTGGCCGGATCTCAGCTCACTGCAAGCTCCGCCTCCCAGGTTCGCGCCATTCTCCTGCCTCAGCCTCCCCAGTAGCTGGGACTACAGGCGCCCACCACCTCGCCCGGCTAATTTTTTGTATTTTTAGTAGAGACGGGGTTTCACCGTGTTAGCCAGGATGGTCTCGATCTCCTGACCTCGTGATCCACCCGTCTCGGCCTCCCAAAGTGCTGGGATTACAGGCTTGAGCCACCACGCCCGGCCAGCATTGTTGTATTATATATAATATTTATAAGCACTATGTATTATTGCTATTGTTCATTTTCAAAGACTTAAAAATTTGCATAACTTTTAAATGGTAGTTGTAGATGTGAAATCAATTGTTATTATTAATAAAACTTTAAAAAATCAATTCCTTCAGTTAAAATTGAGGGTAAATGAAACAGAATCAATATTTTTATTTAATATGACACATATATAATATTCAATCTATATAAGATTTGTACAGATTTCTCCCCACTTGACGACTTTACTCTTGAGAAGTTTTAAGGGAAATATTATGGAAAAAATACATTCCCAGATTCCAAGTGTTTTTGAGAAGCTTTTATTCTGCTGTAACTCGTGGGGTATGAGTCAGAGCAAGTAGTCTGACCCACAAAGCGTTCCATGCTTTTTGGCAGAACTCTCAGTAGTAGATAAGTTCGTTCCCATTCCAAAGATCACTGCTTTCCTTCTTATTTCATGCAGGATGAATCCTGCAGAATGTCCTTAATAATTGGGCTTTTGGGGCAGTTAATGAATTTCAGAATATAGAGTCTTCCAACCCTAGTGGAGGCTTCCTCACTTCTCTCTCACGCAAGGCAACAGACTCCTCATGAGTGATACAGCTTCCTCTGTGCCAACCACATAAGGTGTTAAAAGTGAAACAGCTTTGAGAATACAACCATTGCATTGCTATGTTCAGATTAGCATCAGCATTAATCATTCATCCAATTTATTCTTTGGACTGTCCTCAGTGGTTGGTGGAAATTATAAAGCATGTGCCAGAACGCTGCAGTTTCAGTGTTAGGGGCATATGGACTCTAGCATGAGAGCCTGAGCTGGAACATTCAGAACCATTATGCTTTTTAAACTTTTAATACTATTTCTATTTAAAAATGAAATCTAAACCCTTGTATATTTTAAATTTTATTGAACTTTTTAAAAACAGATGCACTCAACTTCTTACGAATGAACATAAACCATGATATATGTATGATAGCTTTCCATGCCACCATACCTCAGTCTTGTCATCCCATTCAGTTCTCTAGTTGTATGTGGTTGTGTTGGTAGGGAGGGTGGCATGGGGGTAATGGAGGCAGGTGATGATGCTAAATCATCCTCAGAGATACATCTGAAATGAAATTATTTCCAAATATATGAAAGTTATTCATAGCCAGCTAACAAAGTGTCTCCATTGGAATAACCATTCAATTATAGTTAGAGGATGTGTAAAGGATTGGGCTAAAGGAACCAGTTAACAAGCGAGTTCCAAATCTGCTGTAAACTCCAATAACACTGTCAGGGTTGAGGGTAGGGTGGGTTGGTGCAGGGCTAAATTTAGTCCCCTTAATTCTAAACTTAATCTGAAAAGGGGATTGGGAGAAACAGTGATTAGGTTTAGCAAATAAAAAGATGAGACACTCAGTTAATTGAATTTCAGATAAGCAATGAGTAACTTTTTCAGTATATGCTTGTCCCATGCTAAATTTGAGACATACTGTACTTATACTAAAAAAATCCATTATCTATCTGAAATTCAAAGTTAAATGATTATCTTGTATTTTATTTGGCAACCCCGATGATTAGAAACCCTTCTGACTACTTCTCAGGGAATTGGCCTTACTTTAACACTTAGGTTGTGGTGTTCTCCTATAAAGCATAAACAATTTCACAGAATACCAACGTTAGACAAGGAGTCACTCTAACCACCATGGAGTGAACAAAAATAAGACCATCTGTCACCATGTCTTAGCACAAATTAAACTGAAAAGAACAATTCAGATTTACCAACTGCAAGTTTCTTATTCCTATACAACTTAAAATTACTGTTGCGTGGCACCTGGTAAAATTCTGCATTTCTTTCTGTACTTTTAAAACCCTAAGCATTAAGAATAATGGCCTCCAGCTCCATCAGAACAGAAAATCAAACACCGCATGTTCTCACTTATAAGCAGGAGCTAAATGATGAGAACACACAGAGACATAAGGGAGAACAACACACACTTTGACCTATCCAATGGTGAAGGATTGGAGGATGGAGAGTGTAAGGAAAAATAACTAATGGGTACTAGGCTTAATACCTAGATGATGAAGTAATCTGTACAACAAAGCCTCATGACACAAATTTACCTATGTAACAAACCTGCACATGTATCCCTGAACTTTAAAAGTAAAAAACAAAATAAAACAAAACCCTAAGCACTGCTTGCTCAACAGTCATGGCCTGAGGATCTCTGTGATGCCTGGTTGGTTTTAAATAAACCTTTCCTTCCAGTTTTCAACAGTGTTGGTATGAAAAATTGCCCACATAGCTAAAGAACCCCTTGGTTTAAATGTACTTGTTTAACACTTTTTCTCAAAAGGCATAACTGCAAAACAATTAGTTAAGCTCTTATTTCTTCTGGTAGTTTTTGGTCCTTTTGCAATATGCTTAGTTGTTCATCAAGACCCAATCTCTCCTTTATCCATAGTGAGAATAATCCAGATGGGCTTTTAGAGGGGAATGTTCTGAATGTGCTTTCTCTATATAGGCTCATAGCTGTGATCCAACTTAGACTATGTAGATTAAAAACACCTTCTAGGAAAGGGCAGAGGGACAAAATGGAACAAACCTGCGTTCTGAATGAGCATGGGCAAAAGAAGAGCCTGCTGAAATTCAGCCAGCCAAAGTGTCAGAGGAGAAAGAAAGAAATATCTATCTTATTTACATCATTGTATTATGGGGGCCCTCAGTAACAGCAATTTAACTTATGCACTATTTTTTTTAACCACTCTATATTGAGTTTTTGTTAGTTACACTTGGTTTTCTTGAGCTTTTAATATTGTTTTTCAAAATTCTTATTGTAATTCACCTAGGCAAAAAATGTCAAGAAAATATTTCATGTTAAAGATGGAATCTGAAGTCAAACGTCCTGCCTTAGAATTCATATTCTATACTTTATAAAATATTTGTGTTTGAACTAGTTACTTTAGCTCTGAATGTCTCTGTTTTCTCACTTGAATAATCATGACATTAATTATACCTGTCTCCTAGAATTGTTGAATGAATTAAATGAGGTAATACATATAAAAAATTGAGTGCATTTTCTAAAACAGAGTATGTCTTCAATAAGTGCAATAATCATGAAGATTATCATAAATTTTTTCAAGGAGCGGTACTTATTAACAATAATAGTAAAGCAATAATTTACACGTATTGAGTGCTGACAATACGCCAGATACTTTTCTAAGAACTTTGCAAGGATAGATCATATTTCATATATTTTTTAAAATTATACTTTAAGTTTTAGGGTACATGTGCACAACGTGCAGGTTTGTTACATATGTATACATGTGTCATGTCAGTGAGCTGCACCCATTAACTCATCATTTACATTAGGTTTATCTTCTAATGCTATCCCTCCTCTCCACTCCCCACAATAGGACCCGGTGTGTGATGATCCCCTTCCTGTGTCCAAGTGATCTCATTGTTCAATTCACACCTAAGAGTGACAATATGCGGTATTTGGTTTTCTGTTCTTGTGATAGTTTGCTGAGAGTGATGGTTTCTAGCTGCATCCATGTCCCTACAAAGGACACGAACTCATCATTTTTTATGGCTGTATAGTATTCCATGGTGTATATGTGCCACATTTTCTTAACCCAGTCTGTCACTGATGGACATTTGGGTTGATTCTAAGTCTTTGCTATTGTGAATAGTGCCGCAGTAAACATATGTGTGCATGTGTCTTTATAGCAGCATCACTTATAATCCTTTGGGTATATCCCCAGTAATGGGATGGCTGGGTCAAATGGTATTTCTAGTTCTAGATCCTTGAGGAATTGCCACACTGTCTTCCACAATGGTTGAACTAGTTTACAGTCCCACGAACAGTGTAAAAGTGTTCCTATTTCTCCACATCCTCTCCAACACCTGTTGTTTCCTCATTTTTTAATGATTGCCATTCTAACTGGTGTGAGATGGTATCTCATTGTGATTTTGATTTGCATTTCTCTGATGGCAAGTGATGATGAGCATTTTTTCATGTGTCTGTTGGCTGTATGCATGTCTTCTTTTGAGAAATGTCTGTTCATATCCTTTGCCCACTTTTTGATGGGGTTGTTTGTTTGTTTCTTGCAAATTTGATTGAGTTCTTTATAGGTTTGGATATTAGCCCTTTGTCAGATGAGTAGATTGCAAACATTTTCTCCCATTCTGTAGGTTGCCTGTTCACTCTGATCGTAGTTTCTTTTGCTGTGCAGAAGCTCTTTAGTTTAATGAGATCCCATATGTCAATTTTGGCTTTTGTTGCCGTTGCTTTTGGTGTTTTAGACATGAAGTCCTTGTCCATGCCTATGTCCTGAATGGTATTACCTAGGTTTTCTTCTAGGGTTTTCATGGTTTTAGGTCTAACATTTAAGTCTCTAATCAATCTTGAATTAATTTTTGTATAAGGAGTAAGGAAAGGATCCAGTTTCAGCTTTCTACTTATGGCTAGCCAATTTTCCCAGCACCATTTATTAAATAGGGAATCCTTTTCCCATTTCTTGTTTTTCTCAGGTTTGTCAAAGATCAGATGGCTGTAGATGTGTGGTATTATTTCTGAGGGCTCTGTTCTGTTCCATTGGTCTATATCTCTGTTTTGGTACCAGTACCATGCTGTTTTGGTTACTGCAGCCTTGTAGTATAGTTTGAAGTCAGGTAGCGAGATTCTTCCAGCTTTGTTCTTTTGACTTAGGATTGTCTTGGCAATGCAGGGTCTTTTTTGGTTCCATATGAACTTTAAGGCAGTTTTTCCAATTCTGTGAAGAAAGTCATTGGTAGCTTAATGGGGATGGCATTGAATCTATAAATTAACATGGGCAGTATGACCATTTTCACAATATTGATTCTTCCTATCCATGAGCATGGTATGTTCTTCCATTTGTTTGTGTCCTCTTTTATTTCGCTGAGCAGTGGTTTGTAGTTCTCCTTGAAGAGGTCCTTTACATCCCTTGTAAGTTGGATTCCTAGGTATTTTATTATCTTTGAAGCTATTGTGAATAGGAGTTCATTCATGATTTGGCTCTCTGTTTGTCTGTTACTGGTGTATAAGAATGCTTGTGATTTTTGCACATTGATTTTTTATCCTGAGACTTTGCTGAAGTTGCTTATCAGCTTAAGGAGATTTTGGGCTGAGACAATGGGGTTTTCTAAATATACAATCATATCATCTGCAAACAGGGACAATTTGACTTATTCTTTTCCTAATTGAATACCCTTGATTTCTTTCTCTTGCCTGATTGCCCTAGCCAGAACTTCCAACACTATGCTGAATAGGAGTGGTGAGAGAGGGCATTCCTGTCTTGTGCCAGTTTTCAAAGGGAATGCTTCCAGTTTTTGCTTATTCAGTATGATATTGGCTGTGGATTTGTCATGAATAGCTCTTGTTATTTTGAGATACGTTCCATCAATACCGAATTTATTGAGCGTTTTTAGCATGAAGGGCTGTTGAATTTTCTCAAAGGCCTTTTCTGCATCTTTTGAGATAATCATGTGATTTTTGTCTTTGCTTCTGTTTGTATGCTGGAATACATTTATTGATTTGCGTATATTGAACCAGCCTTGCATCCCAGGGATGAAGCCCACTTGATCATGGTGGATAAGCTTTTAGATGTGCTGCTGGATTCAGTTTGCCAGTATTTTATTGAGGATTTTTGCATCAATGTTCATCAGGGATATTGGTCTAAAATTCTCTTTTTTTGTTGTATCTCTGTCAGGCTTTGGTATCAGGATGATGTGGGCCTCATAAAATGAGTTAGAGAGGATTCCCTCTTTTTCTATTGATTGGAATAGTTTCAGAAGGAATGGTACCAACTTCTTCTTGTACCTCTGGTAGAATTCGGCTGTGAATCCGTCTGGTCCTGGACCTTTTTTGGTTGGTAGGCTATTAATTATTGCCTCAATTTCAGAGTCTGCTATTGGTCTATTCAGGGATTCAACTTCTTCCTGGTTTAGTCTTGGAAGAGTGTAAGTGTCCAGGAAATTATCCATTTCTTCTAGGTTTTCTAGTTGATTTGTGTAGAGGTGTTTATAGTATTCTCTGATGGTAGTTTGTATTTCTGTGGGGTCGGTGGTGATATCCCCTTTATCATTTTTTATTGCATCTATTTGATTCCTCTCTCTTTTCTTCTTTATTAGTCTTGCTAGCGGTCTGTCAATTTTGTTGATCTTTTCAAAAAACCAACTCCTGGATTCATTGATTTTTTGGAGGGATTTTTGTGTCTCTATCTCCTTCAGTTCTGCTCTGATCTTAGTTATTTCTTGCCTTCTGCTAGCTTTTGAATGTGTTTGCTCTTGCTTCTCTGGTTCTTTTAATTGTGATGTTAGGGTGTCAATTTTAGATCTTTCCTGCTTTCTCTTGTGGGCATTTAGTGCTATAAATTTCCCTCTACACACTGTTTTAAATGTGTCCCAGAGATTCTGGTATGTTGTATCTTTGTTCTCATTGGTTTCAAAGAACATCTTTATTTCTGCCTTCATTTCGTTATGTACTCAGTAGTCATTCAGGAGCAGGTTGTTCAGTTTCCATGTAGTTGAGCGGTTTTGATTGAGTTTCTTAGTCCTGAGTTCTAGTTTGATTGCACTATGGTCTGAGAGACAGTTTCTTATAATTTCTGTTCCTTTACATTTGCTGAGGAGTGCTTTACTTCCAACTATGTGGTCAATTTTGGAATAAGTGTGATGTGGTGCTGAGAAGAATGTATATTCTGTTGATTTGGGGTGGAGAGTTCTGTCAATGTCTATTAGGTCTGCTTGGTGCAGAGTCGAGTTCAATTCCTGGATATCCTTGTTAACTTTCTGTCTCATTGATCTGTCTAATGTTGACAGTGGGGTGTTAACGTCTCCCATTACTATTGTATGAGAGTCTAAATCTCTTTGTAAGTCTCTAAGGACTTGCTTTATGAATCTGGGTGCTCCTGTATTGGGTGCATATATATTTAGGATAGTTAGTTCTTCCTGATGAATTGATCACTTTACCATTATGTAATGGCCTTTTTGATCTTTGATGGTTTAAAGTCTGTTTTATCAGAGACTAGGATCGCAACCCCTGCTTTTTTTTGTTGTTGTTTTCCATTTGCTTGGTAGATCTTCCTCCATCCCTTTATTTTGAGCCTATGTGTGTCTCTGCATGTGAGATGGGTCTCCTGAATACAGCAGACTGATGGGACTTGACTCTTTATCCAATTTGCCAGTCTGTGTCTTTTAATTGAACCATTTAGTCCATTTACATGGTTAATATTATTATGTGTGAACTTGATCCTGTCATTATGATATTAACTGGTTATTTTGCTGGCTAGTTGATGTAGTTTCTTCCTAGCATTGATGGAATTTACATGTTGACATGTTTTTGAAATGGCTGGTACCTGTTGTTCCTTTCCCTGTTTAGTGCTTCCTTCAGGATCTCTTGTAGGGCAGGCATTGTGGTCACAAAATCTCTAAGCATTTGCTTGTCTGTAAAGGATTTTATTTCTCCTTCACTTATGAAACTTAGTTTGACTGGGTATGAAATTCTAGGTTGAAAATTCTTTTCTTTAAGAATGTTGAATATTGGTCCCCACTCTCTTCTGGCTTGTAAGTTTCTGTCAAGAGATCTGCTGTTAGTGATGGGCTTCCCTTTGTATGTAACCCTAACTTTCTCTCTGGCTGCCCTTAAGATTTTTTCCTTCATTTCAACTTTGGTGAATCTGACAATATGTGTCTTGGAATTGCTCTTCTCGAGGAGCATCTTTGTGGCGTTCTCTGCATTTCCTCAATTTGGATGTTGGCCTGCTTTACTAGGTTGGGAAAGTTCTCCTGGATGATATCCTGAAGAGTGTTTTCCAACTTGGTTCCATTTTCCCCGTCACTTTCAGGCACCTTAATCAGACGTAGATTTGGTATTTTCACATAATCCCATACTTCTTGGAGGCTTTGTTCATTTCTTTTTACTTTTTTTTCTCTACACTTCTCTTCTCACTTCATTTCATTCATTTGATCTTCAATCGCTGATACTCTTTCTTCCAGTTGATCGAGTCAGTTACTGAAGCTTGTGCATTTGTCACGTAGTCTCGTGTTATGGTTTTCATCTCTATCAGTTCTTTTACGGTCTTCTCTGCATTGATTATTCTAGTTATCCATTCATGCATTCTTTTTCCAAGGTTTTTAGTTTTTTTGCACTGGTTACGTAGTTCCTCCATTAGCTCTGAGAAGTTTGATTGACTGAAGCCTTCTTCTCTCAACTCATCAAAGTCATTCTCTGTCCAGCTTTGTTCCGTTGCTGGCAATGAGCTGCGTTCCTTTGGAGGGGAAAATGTGCTCTGATTTTTTGAATTTCCAGCTTTTCTGCCCTGCTTTTTCCCCATCTTTGTGGTTTTATCTGCCTTTGGTCTTTGATGGTGGTAACGTACTGATGGGGTTTTGGTGTGGGTGTCCTTTATGTTTGTTAGTTTTCCTTCTAACATTCAGGACCCTCAGCTGTATGTCTGTTGGAGTTTGCTTGAGGTCCACTCCAGACCCTGTTTGCCTGGTTATCAGCAGCAGAGGCTGCAGAAGATAGAATATTGCTGAACAGTGAGTGTTGCTGTCTGATTCTTGCTCTGGAAGCTTCGTCTCAGGGGTGTACCCCACCGTGTGAGGTGTGAGGTGTCAGTCTGCACCTAGTGGAGGATGTCTCCCAGTTAGGCTACTCAGGGGTCAGGGACCCACTTGAGCAGGCAGTCTGTCCATTCTCAGATCTCCACCTCCATGCTGGGAGATCCACTGCTCTCTTCAAAGCTGTCAGACAGGGGAATTTACCTCTGCCGAGGTTTCTGCTGCTTTTTGTTTAGCTATGCCTTGTCCCCAGAGGAGGAGTCTATAGAGGCAGGCTGGCCTCCTTGAACTGTGGTGGGCTCCACCCAATTTGAGCTTCCAGGCGGCTTTGTTTACCTACTTAAGCCCCAGCAATGGCAGGCACCCCTCCCCCAGCCTCGCTGTGGCCTTGCAGTTAGATCTCAGACTGCTGTGCTAGCAATGAGGGAGGCTCCGTGGGCGTGGGACCCTCTGGGTCAGGTGTGGGATATAATTTCCTGGTGTGCTGTTCACTAAGACCTTTGGTAAAGCGCAGTATTAGGGTGGGAGTTACCTGATTTTCCAGGTGTTGTGTGTCTCACTTTCCTTTGGCTAGGAAAAGGAATTCCCTTCCCCTTTGTGCTTCCCAGGTGAGGCAATGCCTTGCCCTGCTTCTGCTCTCGCTGGTTGGGCTGCACCCATGGACCAGTGCCAACTATCCAACATGCCCCAGTGAGATGAACCCAGTACCTCAGTTGAAAATGCAGAAATCACCTGTTTTCTGTGTCGCTTACGCTGGGAGCTGGAGGCTGGAGCTGTTCCTATTCGGCCATCTTGGGCGTGCCCTGATATTTCATATTTTTATACATTCAAGAGATATTTATTAAGTGCCTAATTTGTGCAGGCTCTGTTCTTGGTGCTACATAAAGTAGTGATGAAAACAGACAACCATGCTTACAGGGTTATTTATATTCTACTGGACTAAATGGAACATTAACAAATAGTTGAATTTTAATGTATTAGTGACATGGAGAACAATCAAGTAGGATAGATGAAAGGATGTTGACATTTATATCATATAGAAATGTGTAGGGCCGTCAAGGGGAGCCTTTTCTGGTAAAGTGATGTTTGTGGAGAAACCGGAAGGAAGTGAGGAGAAAGAGCAGTGATATTGTGGAATGATGTTCTAGGCAACAGGGGCAGTGTATTCAAATCCCTGAGGGTGGAACTTACTTGGCATATTTGTGGGCTCTAATGAAACCAATGTGACTGGAGATGTGGGTTAAGGGTGAGGAAGGAAGAGCTTAGGTTAGAGCATAGTAAGGAGGTCCCTATCATGAAAAATGTTGTAGGCCACTGTTAGGACACTGGCTGTCGGTCTGTATGTTTGAGAAACAGGCTTCCTGGTCTGTGTGCTGTGTGCTTTAGTTGTAGCCTTCCTGAGGTAATACAAAAGGTAAATTCCACTACGTTTGGTTTTAAGAGTGATTTTTCTACAACTGAAAATGGAATTATTCCCTTAAGCAAAAATGTGAACAACAAAACAATGGGTAACACCGTGAGCTATCAACTATCACAGCCAAGTCATGAGAGTTTAATTTTTATATATTTTAAAAATATCTAATATTTATTTAGTGTTTGTGATATATGGTGTGCCATTTTAAGTGTACAAACTTGAATTGCTGTCATGACAACTTTATGGGGTAACATTAATATTGTTTTCAATTTTTACAGATAAAAGGCTAAGTGATTTATCTGGTAAGTTTTGGTGGCAGCCCCTAAACATAGTCAATGTGACCTATCACTGTAGCATGTAACCTCTACTTTCTGCGCTGCATTCTGTTGCAGAACTACTATTGAGCAGGCTACTTTTTTTTAGGGGATGTTGAGGTTTCTTTGGCTATTAATTTCAAATTTCTAAAACTTGTTTTTCCAGAAATTTTGTGTTTGTTTGCTGCTTGTCTGTAATTTCCTTGCCTGTGGTTTGCTTTCAGTTCTATCAGCTATTTTGATGTCTGTTTATTGAATTCGCATTTGAGCAATCTTTCTGCCAGTACTAAATTGGCTCATTTTTCCTTCAACATTTCAGTACACTGACCATGCACAGCAACCTGTGTGATATGCTAAATTGAGTCACTTGTGCTGTTATTTATGCTTATTATTAACTGTTATTTGTATGGAAAACTGTAATCTTGATTTACAGTGATAACACTAATTGACTGTATTTGACTGTGCACCTTAACTCTACATAATTTGCCTATAAATTTTCAAAATACTGTAGTGTTGTTTAGCATTGGAGGCTTATGATCAACATTTTGCAATGTTGTCATATCAATGTTGTTTTCACTAATTGCTTATATGTAGTATACAGCTTAACCCCACAGAAAGGTTTGCAGTTTTCTGCCAAAACAAAATTTCCCTTTGTCCTCTCTTAACAATGTTTACTTCTCCTACTGCTTTCTAAATCACAAGGCCACGAGACCACTGGTTTCTACCTGTGGCCAGAAAAACTTACCATTTAGCCCCAAACATGGATACCCTTGAAAATATAACTTAAGCTAATAGAAAAGGTGGAGATTAGTAGGTAGTTACAGTAGCTTTTCCATAAACCATCTGCATCAGCAGGCTTTAATAACTGGCATTACCTATCTCAGTCCTCATATCAGTGCTCTGTACCCTGGCTCTGCCTCAGGATCACTGTGGAGCTTAAAGTGGCATATATGGTCAAGAACTTTTCATTCCATTTCCTAGAGAGGTGAGGATGAATGCTGGCAAATCTGTATATCACATCAGAGATGAATCTAATACATAGCTCAATTGAGAATTATCTTTCTCCATAGTAAGAAGGTAAATTGAGGAACAAGATTTGAACACATGGTTTCAGAACCCTGGCCCATTTTGGTGAACTTGTGATCAGACCATATTTAAAGAGGCTCGCAGCCTGGTAAGAATTGCTTTGAGTCACTTATCTACTCTCACTCTGCCCTATCACACCCTCAGGACACACATTTTGTGGTTAACTCCACATAACTTAGTGAAATAACTTGGGTAAAAAGGAGACCAATAATGCTGAAGGCAAATCACAAGCCCTGAAATTTTGCGAAGTAAGTGGTCTGCCTATTGAGGTCATTCTGTACTATCTCACCTTTCTTCATGCATATCCTTTCTGTTCCACTCCAAAGACCTGGTCACCATGGGGCAATTTCTCTAATTTGTCCTTAATATTCCCAAAAAGATTTTACACATGGACATTGTGATCAGCTCATTTGGGATCTAGTTTGGGAAAGTAAAATAAAATAGTTTGGGAAAGTAAAAATAAATGAATGCATATCTATCTAATGCTACAAAAATTTCAATTTGGTGAAATACATCCTGTGCAATTTTACTTAGTTGATAATGAGTAAAATTTTGCTCATTTTTAACTTTAGTGTAAGTATACTAAGCTTTGCTCTCTAAACAAGTGGAGAGACATACCATGTTCATGAACTGGAACATTCAACAACATAAAAATGTCCATTTTCCCCAAATTGATATCGAAACTGGTTTCATACAGTTCGTATCAAGATTGTATCACGGATTTTAATAGACTTAAATAAAAACTTTTAACTTAAATTTTAATAGACAAGCTTATTGTGACATTTATATAGAAGAGCCCAGGACCTAGAAGAGCTGAAGAATTATGAAAAATAAAAATAAAGTGGGAGAAATCAGTTTACTTGACTTTAAGACTTACAACATAGTAAGCCTAATTAAAACTCGGTGGTATTGTTACAGGGATGAACACAAACAAATTTTGTGATTTAATTTTTCTACCTGTGATCAAAGAAAGTATACCTTGTTGCTTCTTTGAATTGCTTTAGCTTGACATTTTTGACCAGCAAGGTCTTGTAGTGTTGGAGATATTAAAATATTTAGCTGTTAAGATCAATTATGTTGTCAGGTAAATTTCTTTTTTTCTTTCAGCATCTAAAATATTCAAGTGATTATTTCAATATCACAATACTTTTATACCTATTTGTAAGCATTGTTAGGATTATTTTCCCCTGCTGATATATGTATAATTGTAACATATTATAGAAATAGAATTATATCAAATTTAATTTTAAGACCAAATTCATTTGGTCATATTTAATTTGAGGTTGTAATAGCAAATGTGAAAATTTTCATTATATAAAGCTAAGAATTTGATTTTGTAAATTATTCTCTTAGTAAAGTCTGCAAATACCTATGCTAATTAATAAAATCCTAGGTTGACAAGATCCCAAAGATAATTTTGCCCCGCACTAGAAAGATAATATAACTTTTCTTAGGTCAAAATATTCTGAATTCAACCAACTATGATAACCTCTCCATTGTGTGTTTATTCCACTTTGCTTAACTGTTAGAAGTTTGGATTTTTTATGTTTTTTCTCTCTATAGTCTATAAAACATACTGGTGAAATTATGCACTCTGAAACCAGTTTGTCAGTTACCATTGTTATTTTGTGGTTGTTGTTGAAACAGTGGTTCACTTGTAGCCCCTGTGTACATTTATTTAAACAAAAAATATATTACTATGAGATGATAGACATGATTTACCATACAAATGTCCATTCACTTTAACTTGATAATTCATTTGTGTTAACATCTACCTAGACCAATCTACTTTCCAAAAATACCAAAAGATGACAAGCATAAGGCCCAGGAGAAAACAGAGAACTGAGATGGTTTTGTCTGAAGCCCTCCTCTACAAAAAAGGCACAAACTATCTATGCACACTGCTTAGAAGCTGTGTGTTCCTCTCTTTTCCTTTCATACATTTAAATTTTCTTCTATCACCTTCAGCAGTTTTTATGCAAAAAAATGTTACTAACAGACGTATAATAAAGGAAATAGAATGATTGCAATTCTATGGCTTTTGGGTTGATGCCATACATAGGGCCTGTGTGTATGTGTGCAAATACCTACTCAAATAGAAGCTCAATACTGTTAATACTGACCTGTTTTTCCCAAAATTTAAAGGACAGACCATCACAAACTGTTGTAAAACTGCAGCAGAAATGTTTACCATGGCTATTCTGTATAGCTCTTTAGAAATTAATTAGCAATTAAAGGAAAGATTATTTTACAATCGGATTTGGTAATTTATTATTTAAAGATTACCATTCCCTCTCTCTTCTGAAAATAATAATTAAAATGCCTAATTACAAAGAAAGAGATAATCTAGCAACTGAGAAGACTTTTCCCATACCATACTCTGTTTGACCCCAGAACTAGTTCTTCCTCACTGTTCAAAATCTTGATCCCTTTTTTCTTAACTTGTTTCTTTTGATACTTTTCTCCTCTGTGCTTTAGATTTTTCTCTTCCAATTGAATGATTGCAGCATTCAAATATGCCCTAGGATTCCCCCTTATTAAAAAATAAAATAAATCAAATAAAAAACCTCTTTGACAAAGATCACATCTAAAATATAACCCTTTCTGATTTTATTCATATAAGTTTCTCCAAAAAGCCATTTAGAATTATTATTTTCACTTATACTGTTCCCTTTCACTCTAAAATTTACTTCAATCTGGTTTCTACTTACATTGTTACAGAAAACCTGCTCCCTCATCAGTCCTTCATGACTAAGACATTTAAATGACCCTGCATTTACTCTTCAGCCATAAACCTTCTAATGAGTTGCAAATTTATATATTCATAGACACATTTGACATATTCACTAAATGCTTCTCAGTGATTTCCAGCTCAAAAATTTAACTAACTTACTGCTTTTTTGGGGGGGGACAGATTTTGCTTGTTAATTTTTGCTTTTATGGTCAGGAGGCAGGGAAATACTAGGTTAAAAAAAAAGGTGAGGTCCCTGGTGAGGGTGGAACCCTCAAGCCTTGACCTGCTGCATGTAATGAAAACTTTACATGCCCACTTTCCCACCCTAATGTTGACTTTTGGCCCACCATGCTCCCTATCCTGTGCCCATAGGAACCTTAGGCCCCAGATTCAGGGGACACACACACACAGAAAAGAGAACTGTCTGAATGTTGAGAGAAGAAGGACCTGGACATTGAAAACTACAGTCAGGGAGGAACTTGGTCAGGGATAGTTGGGGAGGAATTTGGCCTGGGACAGCTGAACTCTAGAGTAAGACCACCTTCCCACTCCATCCCCTTTCCAGCTCCCCATCCTGCTACCAGCCAGTTCCACCACTCAATAAAATCTCCCCATTCAACATCTTTCAAGTCTGTGTGACCTCATTCCTCTTGGACACTGGGCAAGAATTCAGGATGCACTAGGTGCAGGAACCCGAAAAGGCTGTCACACTGGCCTTTGCCATCACTAGTGGAAGGCAGCCACTCCATGTGATGAGGCAAAAGGCTCACTGAGCTGGTAATATGCCCTCTGGGGCTTCAGGGATCACAGGCACCCCCTCCTGGATGGCAGAACTAAAAGAGCATTGTAACACACTTGGATGCTTCCACAGGGCCTGTACAAGGCCTGCTCTCACCAGAGAGAAGTGGCCAGCAGTTCCAGCGTTTATTCACTCCAGTTCCCACTCCTTTCTGCTCATGTGCTCTGTTCCATAAAGGGTAAAGAGTGGTGGCCAAGTAAATGAGCCACTTCTGTTGCAAGTCCTGTGAAAGGGTCAAGGGAATTCTCTTGTTTCATCTGAGGACTTGCCCAGATCTGTCACAAGGGTGAGTACAGATGAAGAACTGTCTCTTTTCCAAGGCCCTACCACTTCTCTCTTTCTTTTGGGTGAAAGAAATGTTGGCTCTGTTTCCCTTCATGGAGGTTTAGCTGTTGTGTGGGGTGAGGACAAGGTCCTGAGGCCACTGAAGGCATCAGCCAGGATGCCCAGATTTTCCTATAGGATCCTTCCTTCTTTGTTTCACAGTTCGAAATGGCTCCTATCTCTTCCTTGATAATGTTAAGGGTTTTGATACAGATTGTGGCAATGACACTATGCAGAATGTATGTTTGGCCCACCTATCAGAGGTGCAGTTCAGAACAATGTGGTTTCCATTTGTTCTTAGAGGAGCCATTCCCACCCCCACCCCAACAGCCGCAGGCACATTATGCACAGCAGCTCCCCCCATTACCCACTCCCTTCCTGGTTTGGGCACTTGGGCATGTCCATAGTGTGCGTGAGCCACACCCAGTGGCCATGAGGGGTGGGAGAGAACCACAGCTACCGCTGAGGTCCTGCACAGCAAGCTGGCCATCATCTGCTCGCCGTCCCCTCCTGCCATGCATCTGTGACCACAGAGCGTTTTCTCCCATGGCTAAGAGGTCCTTACTGGTCTAAACCAGGGAAGGAATACAGTAATTGAAGAAACCCATTAGCCCAGAGCAAGAAGCTCCCCCCATTCCCCGTCCTTTTGTACTTTAAGCTGTTTTTTTTTTTTTTTTTTTAATTTCCTAGGGGAGATAATTCTTTTCCTCAGCACTCTGCTTATAATAAGGAAAATAATGGAGGAGCCCCCCCTTCTGGCTGATAACTGCAAATTTGGCAGGGCACATCTGGAACTTAATCTAAATGAATTCATGCATCCCCTGAGACATCTTTTTGTTCCAAACTCAATTCTAAACTTAAGGTTGCAGCCCTGGAAAAGAAAACCAGATCTAAGGGATCCAAAGCCAGGCAACAGGCATGGTGTAAATGGGCAGGACTGCTTCCTGTCATTTAAGCCCTCACTTTATGGTAGGGGCCATTCTCATGGCATAGATGAGGCCAAGGGAACTCAAAGATTGTCGACAGTATGGGGGATGGAAGCATAGGTGAGTGTGGATAATTCCTATTCTCTAGGCCCTCCCTGATTCATGGGTGCAATCCACATTGGCACCCATGGGTGACACCTGCCAGAGTGGCTAGGACTCAGAAATAAAAGACAGAAGAGAAAGGGTGACACCAACTTTCTCTCTCCCTCATACCCCAGGTTATCACTGAAAGAAGGAAGAGAATGAGGGATGCGTATTCCCTGTGTTTCAGAATGAGCAACCAGTGATCTCTACCATCACCGGTTTATACTCCTCTGGAGTGTAGCCTGAGTCACTGAGACTGCTTTGATCCTCAGACTCTAAAGGAAAAATGCTTTGTAGCCCTCTGCACAAAGGTTTGACCAAATTATAAAGGATTGTCTTGGCTTCAAGAAGGAATAATTCATTTTGATACCATCTGGCAGTTGGAACTTTTCTGTAAACATGAGGAAAAATGGTCTGAGGCCCCACATTTGCAGGCTTTCTTTACCTTGCAGGGCAATCCAGCACTTCGCTGACAGTGTAGAGTTGATCCAGGCCTCCTGTTTGCCATCTCAGGAGAGGCTGCAAGGGGCAATCCCAGGAGACTAAAGAATCGAATCCCAGAGGCACCCCCAGCAGGGGAGCAAGCTGCCTCCACCTGCTCCTAAGGGTCCACCTCATCCTCCCTATCCAGCTTCTCTCTCTCAATTGGCCCCTCCTAGAAATCCTCACCCTGGACAAGCCTGTCTCACTCTTAACCCTCCAACAGATGCCTTGTAAATTTGGTCCCAGTAACGTCCAAGTCTCCTTCTCTCTACAGGACTGAAAGCAAATTAAGGGGGGAGGATCTTGGCAAATTTTCAGATGACAATGACAGATATATAGAGGTTTTCCAGAGTTAAACTCAAGTATTTGAAATCTCTTGGAAAGACATTATGTTACTTTTTAATCAGACCCTGATGAACACTGAAAAGCAGGCTGCTCTACAAGTGGCAGAGAGATTTGGGGATGAGCTTTGTACCAAATGTAGTGTCAGGTAAAAGGATGAACTTTATCCAACTAGAAGAAAAGCAGTACCAGTGGATGACCCTACAGAGGATCCCAATGATGAGATGGGAGAATGGAAGAGAAGACATTTTCAGGTGTGCATAATAAAGGGCTTATGTAGAACTAAAACTAAGCCTCTCAACTATACCAAGCTATCCATGATAGACCAGAGATTTAAGGAAAATATCACTGCCTTTTAGGAGAGTCTAAGAGAGGCCTTGGTAAAGCACATCTCTCTATCACCTGATTCCTTTGAGGGACAACTAATCCTACAGGATAAATTTATTACTCAGGCAGTCCCTGATATAAGGAGGAAGTTGTAGAAATGGACCCTGGGACCAGGTAGTACTTTAGAGGACCTCCTAAAAGTGGACACCTTGGTCTTTACAATAGAAATAAGGAGATACAAGAAAGAGGCAGAAGCTTTAATGGCCACTATGCAAGCCCACAAACCCCAGAATTCCCAAGGTACACGGTTAACTGCTACAGATGTGGAAAGAACAGTTATCTCTCTTCTACTCAGGGCACAATGTTGTTAGTATATTTTACTTCTTATTTCTGCAATCATTGGCACTAGATTCTTTCTCTGTTTAATACACATGTTTAGTCCATCCATACTTAACCTTATAAAACTTGTTTGTTTGTTTGTTTGTTTGTTTTTTGGCTGGGCATGCTGGTTCATGCCTGTAATCCCAGCACTTTGAGAGGCTGAAGAGGGCAGATTACCTGAGGTCAGGAGTTCAAGACCACCCTGGCAAACACAACAAAACCCCGTCTCTACTAAAAAATACAAAAATTAGCTGGGCCTAGTGGTGGGTGCCTGTAATCCTAACTTCTCAGGAGGCTGAGGTAAGAGAATCGCTTGAACCTGGGAAGGGGAGGTTGCAATGAGCCGAGATTGCACCACTGCACTCCAGCTTGAGAGACAGTGCGAGACTCCATCACAAAACAAAACAAAACATTTTTTTCCCTCTCTCTTGCCTAGAGGCTATCCAATTCCAAATGGTCAGGCAACCAGAGCCTTGGATGATGGCTCCCTTTTGCCACAGACCCTTGGGTAGACCTCTGGGAGGAATCTGACTTCTGTTTTTCCCAAAATAATGCCCCTGTCAGAAGAAATCACTAAGATTGGTCATCATCCACATTCTAACATATTTCCCCCCTCTTCAAAGGGGGGAAATGATACAAACAGGAGGCAGAGAAATACTAGGTAGAAAAGGAAGGGGTCCCTGGTCAGGGTTCCACCTTCAAGCTTTGACCCTCAGCCCTAAATGAGAACTTCACATCCCTGTTTTCCCACCTGAATGTCACCTTTTAGCCTGCCATGTACCCTATCCTGTGCCCATAAGAACCACAGACTCAGGGGACATACACACAGAGAAGAGAGAAGTGTCTCAACATTGAGAGGAGAAGAAGCAGCTGAACATTAGAAACTGTGATTGGTGAGGAGTTTGGCTAAGTATGGTTAGGGAGGAGTGTGACCTGGGACAGCCAAACTCCAGGGGAAGACCACCTTCCCACTCAATCCCCTTTCCAGGTCCCCATCCCACTATGAAGCACTTCCTTCACTCTAAAATCTCTGCATTCACCATCTTCCAAGTCTGTGCGACCTCATTCCTCTTGGCCATTGCACAAGAATTTGGAACGTGCTACGTGCAGCAACCTAAAAAGGCTATCACACTGGCCCTTTGCCCTCGTTGTCAGAAGGCAGTCACCCCACATGATGAGGCAAAAGGCCCACTGAACTGGTAACACCTCCTCTGGGGCTCCAGGGGTCACAGGTACCCCCTCCTGAATGGCAGAGCTAAAAGAGCATTGTAACATGCTTGGATGCTACTGTGGGGCCCGCACAATGCCTGCTTTTGCCAGAGAGAAGTGGCCAGTGGTTCCAGTGTTCATTCACTCTGGTTTCTGCTCCTGTCTGCTTGTGTGCTCATTCTCATAAGGGGTTGAGTGTGGCAGCCGAATAAAGGAGCTACCCCTGTTGCAAGTCCTACAAAGGAGTCAAGGGAAGTCTCCTGTTTCAACATTAAAGTGAATGTCACAAAGTAAATGTCACCTTCACAATACACATACTCAAAATAGATATTTTGGAATTATTCTTCTCACTTTCTGATCTCATTTTTAAATATCTAATCTATTATATATTTTTGATTATTTTGTGCACCCAATGTTTCTTGACTAGGTATGGTTATTTGCATTTCTACTGGCATCACTCTAACTCAAGACACTATATATTTTTTTTCTGGACTTCTCTTTGTTTTCCTTGTTTTATTCTTGTCTTCAAATAAGTTATTATTCACAAATTTCAAAATGATACTTTCTAATTGTACATTTAGTCGTATTATCACTTTGTTGAAAACCAACTTCCATGCCATTCAATTGGGTTTTTGTAGGATCCAGATTTGAATACCACCCTAACTTCATCTCCAAATATTCTCTCCCTAACTCACTTCTGCAATAACATTGTCCCTCTTGCAGTTCCTTGAACTTATGAACTGACTGCCTATTCCAGGTATTCACATGTGCTAGGAGCTCTCTGGAATGTTCTTTACCTGCATGACTTCTAATTGAAGGACAGATCTCAGCTTAAGTTTTGCTCCTAAGACCCATGATCCAATTACCTAATTTAAACTTACAAAATGTTGCTTAATCCCTATAGGTGATTTTCAAGTTATTTTTATTTGTGCTCTTATTTGTGCATTTATGTATTTATTCATTTATTTATTTTAGTTTTGTCTTTCCCACTAAAGTGTAAGTTTCACAAGAACATGCTTGTGGTTTTTTTTTTTATTTTTTATTTTATTTTATTTTATTTTTTATTTTTTATTTTTGTATACCTAGCATTTGTCATAGAGCCTAGAAAATATTAGGTACAATGGCCCTCCTTTTCTGCAGGGCATATATTCAAGACCCCAGTAGATGCTTGAAACTATGGATAATACCATACCATATATATACTATAATTTATCTTATATATACAAAACTACAATAAAGTTTAATTTATAAATTAGGTTCGGCAAGAAATAAACAACAAAAACATAATAAGACAATAATTGTAACAACATATTTTGATAAAAGTTATATGAATGTGCTTGCTTGCTTTCTCTCTCTCTCTCAAAACATCATATTGTGCTGTACTCACCTACTTTCGGAACACAGTTGACTCTGAATAAATGAAACCAGGAATAAAGTGGGACTACTGTGTTTAATTATTATTTGTTGAACAAATAAATAGATTGAATGGATGAACAACTGAAATAAACTTTGCTTCTTTCTTTAAACATCACAAAAATAGCATATGATAATGCATCTACGCCATGTGTTGCATGACATAAATCCAATAATACATAACATTTAAGAATTCTAGATTTATTGTAGTAAATTAATGTAACCTCATTATAAATTGCTTGTAGTTATCCATTTACAAAATAATGCTACAAATGTGAAAATGAAAGCAACGGGAACTGATTCTAATTTTAGAAGAGAACATTTTGAATGAGAACATTAACATTTGCAAAGACATTTATTTTCAATTTTTATCAAGATGACTAACTGGCAATATGCGCGCTTTGCTTTGTGTATGAAGGTGTAGTTGGTTGATTCAATTTATGCTCTGGAATGAGTATATCATATACTATAAAACGTTGAATCCAATTCCTCTCATTTCTCAATCTGAGCCCAGAATATGTTGTAATAGAGTCAGGATCTGCTTAATGACACTGTGACTTCAGGTTTATAAGTTATAAATTTTCATCCTGGCTCCTGTGTAAGAAGGTAGTGCACCCTACTTAGTAATTGAAGATTTTAAGGACAGAATGATTAAAAAGATTTTGCAAGGTGGCAAGTTCAAGGTTGGCTTTCACGGGCATCTGATTCCAATTCACATACTTTGGTCCACTAAGCCATTCTGCCTTTTCTTACAAGGATCTCTGAAACTGTATATTTAACTCCTAAACTGAAGTTAAATGTCCCAAGGAATTTTCTGGGCTTTATATTTTAACCTTTCTATGTTTTCAAGCTGAAATTAGTAAGCTTGGTTTTCTCTGTCAGAAAAGGCCAAGTGGGTACCTGTGAGGTTTTACATTTTTTGTAGGTAATAAGAGGTCTGGTGGGAGGCACCTATTTGAAGAATTTTTGTTATCTTTCTGTTATTAAAACAAGCCCCTCACTAAGAAAGTACAGATGTTTTGCAAAAATTGGAAGCCTAGCTATCTTGGAAATGTGAAATTAGGAAGCCAGAGTAAAGTATGAGCCTCTTAATGACATACATTTATCTTCATATTTCAGAAGAACATTGGGCACATTCTGTGTAATTTATAAGTGTAGTATCAGCCAGGCATGGTGGCGGGCACCTGTAATCCCACCACTTTGGGAGGATGAGGCAGGTGGATCACGAGTTCCGGAGTTCAAGACCAGCCTGTCCAAGGTGGTGAAACCCCATCTGTATTAAAAATACAAAAATTAGCCGGGCGTGGTGTCAGGTGCCTGTTAATCCCACTTACTCGGGAAGCTGAAGCAGGAGAATCACTTGAACCCTGTGGGTGGAGGTTGCAGTGAGCTGAGATTATGCCACTGAACTCCAGCCTGGGTGACAGAGTGAGACTTCGTCTCAAAAAAAAAAAAAAAAAAAAAAAAAAAAAAAGAAAAGAAAAGAAAAAGTGTAGTATCTTTCATGATCTTTCCTGCTCTTTCCTTTTTCGGTTTTTGCAGTTCATCCTCTGATAGTCAGAAATGGGGCTAAGAGAGAAAAATGTTACCTACTAAAGAGCTATGACCATTAGTTACAGGAGTGGTTGGAGAGCTCCATGATATGCCTTTTTCAAATTTCACTGTAATTTTATTGATTTTTAATACTTAGGCAAAAATATATATTTTCTCTATCATTGCAGATTGGGTTATGCATTGACAACACGGTGTCATTATTTTTAGCAAAAATTAGAAAAGTTACATGGTCTACTAAGAGTCCTTTATTTTGTGTTTTGAGATTTATTCACACTCAAATGTCCTGCCTATTAATGATGATGTATTTTCCCCCTCCATTGTCACAGCCAGGCTTTTGATAGAGTTGTTGATATAAAACTATAAATTCCCAGATATTTAGGTTACCTCAACAGTCTCCTTCCTGTTTGAACGTTCCAAAAAAAAAAAAAAAAAGTCCTTGTTATCACAGGTTGATCTTTGAGTCACATCCATCCAAGGCAAATTCTTGGTATATATTTTATATATACTCTATATACGTGATATTTGGCAGTAAAATGTAATAAAATATTTTACCTGCCATTGGGGAATTTTCTTTTTTTTTTTTTTTTTTTTTTTTGAGAGGGAGTCTCGCTCTGCCGCCCAGGCTGGAGTGCAGTGGCCGGCTCTCAGCTCACTGCAAGCTCCGCCTCCCGGGTTCACGCCATTCTCCTGTCTCAGCCTCCCGAGTAGCTGGGACTACAGGCGCCCGCCTCGTCGCCCGGCTAGTTTTTTGTATTTTTTAGTAGAGACGGGGTTTCACCATATTAGCCAGGATGGTCTCGATCTCCTGACCTCGTGATCCGCCCGTCTCGGCCTCCCAAAGTGCTGGGATTACAGGCTTGAGCCACCGCGCCCGGCCATTGGGGAATTTTCTAATGGTTATGTTTTTTCTTTGTGCTTCAAATTTAACCAAAGAATTCTGAGGAAAACTACTTCCATCACATTTTTACATTTTATACATCTTCAGAGTTGGTCTGTTTAGCTTTTCTTAAGGGAAAATTCAATAAAAGTCCACACGCTCCATTAACATTTTATTAAGTAGTCATGATTGTTTCTGTGATTGCAGGAGAGAAAATTAAAGGAGAGAGAATTTTGAAATGTATTAGTGAATATGGGACAGCTGCCAACCTATATATCAGATGTTATAAAATAATTTTATCTGACCTGGATTGAGACATTGAGTAGAATGTTCACAGATACTGGCAAGTATCATGAAGTCAATAAAGTGTCCCAAGATTTGGCAAAATAAGCTTGTTTTATGTTCTTTACATCACAGTAATCAATATCACAACCATCTCCTCCATCTCTACCAGCATCATGATTCCTGCTACTATTATTAATCATTTAATGATAATAGTACTACTATTACTACCACCACATTAAATATTTTACATACAGTATATTTTGCTCATTTATGCCTCACATGTATTGTGTACCTGAAAATTTTCATTGTCTGCATTTTTCAGATATAGTAACTTAGATAAGTTAAGTAACTTGTCCACCAAATTTAGAGTTTCAAGGTTAACCTAAGTCTGCCTAACATTTAAGGTTGAGTTTTAATCATTGAATTGTATGATGTCCGGATTTCCAAGGGGCCAGAGTTATAAAATGGCGTGGGAAGATCCTGATAGTAGAAAAAATAACATGAAAATGCTTTCCTTAAATCTTGCTTATAAGGATCAATTAGAAAGGTGGAATCTGATGCCGCATCCCAAACTTTCTGAATCAAAATCTGAATTTCAACAAAACCCCTGGATGAATTGTAAAGTTTGAGGATAAATATTCTATCTTTTCGAGTGAATATTATGAATAATAGAGTCAAAATCTTTACTAAATTTGGAGTTTCTATATCTACATGATTTTATCAACATAACAGGACATAAGCAATTTATTTATTCATAGTTTATTCTATATTTCTTTATTCTCTATAGATGTCTTGTGCAAGAAATTTAAACATTGTACAAGATACTAAGATTTTATTATATTCAAGAACACTTTATTCTAGTCAAGGAGAAAAATATGAGCAATAAATAATTATTTATAGTATTACATAATAAACACCATCAAGAAAATAAAGTTTAGATGCAGGGAATATTTTAGAAATCTGGAAATTTATTTAAAAATTCATAAAGGAGGTATTTTCTATCCACAAATAAATATTTTTGGAAGAATATTTTCTTGGTATATTTATTCTTATTGTGGTATTCACTATTTTCTATGCTTTATTTGCACACTTAGTCTTAATGAGGAAATTTTATTCTGAAATTTCAGCTCTGTGGAAATTAGAATTGCATTTTTTCTGCTAATGTGATGCCTCTCTTGCCCTTCACTCTTATTTTGTGTTTTTTTTGTTTTGTTTTGTTTTTATAGACTGCTGTTGCTATGTTGCTCAGACTGGCCTCCAGCTCCTAGGCTCAAGGGACTCTCCCCATCCTCCTGCCTCAGCCTCCCAAGTAGCTGGAATTGTAAGTAGGTACTACACTGCCTGCATGAATCTTTTTTCTAGAGATAACATCTACTTAAAATTCATTTGCAATTATACTCATAATTTTTTTTTCAGTTTTCAAAAATTTAAATAATCTAGGGAGTCAAATATTGACTTTCCATTTCATCTTTTGAAATAACAAAAATTCAAATAGGGAAAGAGAAAGAGATTTCATTCAAAAACCTAAGTGTTTAGTTCTTAGAACTTCAAATTTTGTAAAAATTTCAGATTGAATAGCAGTAGTCAGTACTTGGTGAATTTGACGATACTCTAGATTGTCTTTCATACATCTTTGTATTCTCAAACAAGAAGCTCAATATCTGCATAACCATCCCAAGTCTCTTCTTCAAATGATTTATGAAACAATTAGAAAAATGAGTGTTGTAAGTTAGAATATATTTCTAAATGATAAAATATGGATATTTAGAATTCAGCAATTACATTAAAAATGAGTGGTAGAGTTAGATGCACATAGGCATTTAACCTTCATGGAGGAGATTGACCTTGATCTTTTCCTTTCAGAATTCATAGGGTTTATTTTACTACTTCATACCCAAAAGGGACATTTTCATTCAATCACTGTTTGTTCATATATGAAATGAAATATTTCTATTAAGAGATAATTTCTTCATCTAGTCAAATAGTATTTGGTTACCTAGTGGAATGATTAGTGTAAGGTGGGATAAATGATTGATTTTTTTTATTTTAATAATTTCAAAATAAATAATGAAAAAAATTTCAATGGTAACCAATCGGTGGATGGAGTTGCTTTTTTGTTTTATTTTGTTTTGTTTTTTAGTCTCATTACAAACTCATGTTATATGTTTGGTATGTTTCAGTCTATTGCAGTTAATTCTCAAACTTTCTAAATCCAAGTGAAATCTTTTTTAAGATTATTTCTGAGTAGTTTCAATACAGCATTCAAAATATCTTTGAAAGATTCCTTGCTCTCTGATATGAAAATACAGTCCATTTCATCGTGAAGTTCTCCTGCTACAGTCTTTTCTTCAAGAAGCCCTGGTTCCTTCCAGTGAGAGAGAGAGGGAGGGAGAGAGAGAGAGAAAGAGAGAGAGTGTGTGTGTGTGTGTGTGTGTGTGTGAGAGAGAGAGAGAGAGAGAGAGAGAAATGGAGAGAATATCTATAGATAGATAGATAGATATTTTATGACCAAATCTAGATTCATTGTAAATGGTTGGTCATTGTTGCTGTTTTTAAATTGAAATAGATAAGAAATACGCTCATTTTGAGGAAGATATTTTCTTAAATATATTTTTATTAAAATATCTCATTAATTCATACCACTACATTGAATTCAAATTCAGGACCTCCAGGGTTTTTACTTTAAACTCCTTCCTATTAATTATTTTTCTGTTATGTCTATGCTAAGAATTCCAGTTCTCAATAACACTGAGATTGTTGGAATTCAAATAAAAAACAATTACTCATTTGCTTTTATCCCACATTACACATGTAAGTATATCAGTGTTAAAATACCAACACTAGGCCTGGCACAGTGACCCATGCCTGTAATGCCAGTACTTTGGGAGGCTGAGGTGGGAAGATTGCTTGAGACCAGGAGTTTGAGACTAGCCTGGGCAATATAGTGAGACCTCATTTCTACCAAAAAAAAAAAAAAAAAAAACATAGCTGACATGGTAGTGTGTACTTGCATTCCCAGCTACTCAGGAGACTGAGGTAGCAGGATCACTTAAACCTAGGATGTAGAGGCTGCAATGAAACATGATCCACGATCATGCCGCTGCATGCCAGCCTGGGCAACAGAGTGAGACCTGTCTCATTAAAAACAAACAAAACAAGACAAAAAACACTACAACAAAAACATGAGTGCTTAAATGTTTGAATTTTCTTTTGTAGATTTTAAAACAGACTTATTGAGGTATAATTAACATACAAAGAACTGCACATATTTGATGTGCACAATTTGATATGCACAATCATAAGCAAACACTCATGATACCATTATCACAATCAAAGTAATAGTTTTGTCCTTAACACGTATCCCTCTGGGGGATTACTATGCCTTAAAGTCACTTTTAATATTTCACCTCTTTATACCACCAACTGAAAACACAGGTTCATTTGTTTATTGCTTATTTTTGTAAATTTCTTTGAAAGAATATAGTTGTGTTGCAAAAGTACGTGGAAAAATGTTGATCAGTTTCCAGAGGCACATCTCCAAAACAAGGCATAGGCAAAGAAGTCTCCTTTCTGAGCTAATTCCTCTACCCTATTTCCTTCCTCCTCTTAGGGGCAATAGTTTCACATCCCCTTTAATGTTTTCATTATTCTTCAATTGTGTATTAATTTTTCTATTCTCAAAATAGATAGATCTTTCTATTATTATTATTGTTGTTATTTTTGAGATGGAATCTCACTCTGTTGCCCGGGCTGGAGTGCAGTGGTGTGATCTTGGCTCACTGCAACCTCTGCCTCTCAGCGATTCTCCTGCCTCGGTCTCCCGAATTGCTGGGATTACAGATGCCTGCCACCAAGCCCTGCTACTTTCTGTATTTTTAGTAGAGACGGGGTTTCACCATGTTGGCCAAGCTGGTCTCGAACTCCTGACCTCAAGTGATCCGCCCATCTCAGCCTCTCAAAGTGATGGGAGTACAGGCATGAGCCACTGTGCCCAGCTCTTTTTAACTTTTTTGGAATCTAAGTAGGCTCATTTATTTTTGTCCTCGTGGTTACCTTCGTACTAAGTACCTTTCCTAGCACCCTTAATCCTCCTTTTTTGACTATGGTCTATTGGTTCCCTATTGTAAGTAATAATGAAATTAGCTACTAAATTATTCCCCATCCTCTCTTCCCCAGCATCTGATCTGAAGCAATTCAGTTTAATTCACAGTTAATAATTATAAGGTCATCAGCAAGCATATTCTGTCCTCTCCTTAGAGTCTAATAATGTTCACATTAATATGGCTTTAATTTTGAATCAAACCCATTCCCTAAATATTCACCAATTTTTCTTTCTTCATTTCCTAGAAATCATAAGTTTGGAATATTTTAAAATATTATTTCCTGAATATACCATATGTTCAACTTTGAATCATATTTATTGAATATATTACCTAATTTTAGTTTCATACTTTAATGAAGTGATTAAATGAATTTGTTATAATTTAATATTTTACCCCATCTCATTTTTCAACTTCCAGAAGACTTTGAAATAGTTACAGAATATAGAGTTTTACTTTTTCAAGGCAGTAGAGCTCAAAATTGGGTCAATATAAGAATCACAGCAGATAGGAACTGAAAAATTGTCAAGCTTTATAGGAGAATGAATATTCTGGGAATTTGAAGGTTTGATAGAATCAATAGTCATTTACCATCCTAAAATAATTTTCCCAGTTCCCAGACATATTTTTAAAAATTCCTCTATAGATAAAATAAAAACCTGGATGGATTCTCTAGGCGGATGCGTGGTGTCTGAGGGGGCTGGGCCGGGCCTGGCCCTTGTTATTATTAATAATTTTGTACTTGCAAATGACAGAAAACCCTTGCAAAATTTTCTTGTATGGAGAATATTTTAATTACATAAGATACTTATCTCCTACCTTTGTTTAAATGCCTACATATAGATAGGTTTTATTTTAATATGTATTTTGCATCAAATAAGATTCATTTATTAATTTAAAAATATTTATTGAGTCCCATTTTTGGTAAAGTAGGTGTTAAGTTAAACTAATTCAGAAGATTAAAACAAGAGCAATAGTAATTAAAATTATCCTTGGGTGTGACAATATTTATACCTCTTAGAAGATTACAGTTACTCCACAGGCTACAGAAAGTAGAAGTTTCCACAACCCGAGCCCCATTTTTAAAATTCTGATAAAAATAAGCAGCATGCATACCATCCTTAAGACTGATAAAATAAATAATGGAAGGATCAAAATGGAAGTAGGTTACCTGTCTGCTACTTGGAACTATAAGGACAGATACGTTCCTTTTTTCACTTTTCACGAGTATATCACACTTTCATAACTATGAGTAGGAGTGCAGCTTGGAACTGCAGCTTTATGAACTTTTTTATACCACATACTCCTACTCTGTCAGTTATATGAGAAAATGTATTTATAGAAACATATTTACTGAGTACCTCTTATGTACCAGTCACTACTATAGGCACTTGTATTAAAACAATAAAGCAGACACAATGCAAGCCTTCTGCTACCTTCCAGAAGAGACTTGCAAAGAGACACTTGTAATGCAAAGAAGAATGTGATAAGTGAATTTTCCTTATAGAAGATTAGATTATAAAGCAATCAAAGATATGGGAAGTGAAATTCCAGACACCTGGCTGGGCTTAAGTATTCCTATAATATACTTTGACTTTATGGCATAAAATCAAATCATAAAATGCAAAATATAAGGTCTGTAACCCCTACTTGGCAATTGTGTATCTTTGAGAATAATACTGTATTGGCAAGGAGAAAAATCAGATATCTTATTTCATCTTAAATGTTGTATTTCTGGCCAACAATTCAAATATATCATGAAACAATTGATCTAGAAATAATAATACAAACATTACTCTGGCAATCAAAAACTCATGTAATAGCTTTTAGAAAGTTTACATTTTGTGCGGATACATTTTAATATTCTTTATATTTCTGATGAATTGTGAATTATATTTGTTTGAAATATGCCATAATTTAGACATAAGAAAATCTTTCAAAAATATAATATATAATACACATGAACTTTTAAAGAAACATTTGAATATATTAATGTAGTGCTATGCTGTACTTCACAATTTTTCTGAGTCATAAACATAAGTATTAACTTAGATTTCAATGAATGCCATTTCATAATCCTGGTTAAGAGTTTCAACATCTATGCATATATTTGTTAAGTATTATTTTTGTGGTTAAATTTATTTAAAAGATACTAAAGAAATGCCACCGATTTCTACTGGGAAATCTCTAATAATTTTAATTAGGTGAATTGTATATATGTATATATTTATATGATAGCAAAGCATTTGTGTATGTACTTCCATGAACTTAATAACTATCTAAAACATCTACCTACCTTATAGATTAGGACTTATGTTTCATTTTGTATGTACATATGGACTGATGGAGTCATAAAATAACAAGGTTAGGGGAGATCTCAACATTTAATCGAATTATCATTTTTGTGAGCCGTGAGAGACAATTTGCCATTTGATAGCTATTACACATTTTAACATATTTTTCTGCATTTGGTTGTATCGGGGTAAATTTATATCTAAAAGTATGTATTTTGGGGGCACAAATACAGCGGTATCAGTGTAGTGGTTTAGTAATTACACAGCTGAATCTAGCCCAGAGCAGGCCTATAATTAAATTTTATCTACTTCATAATATGATGCTTACTACATATATTTGAAATATGTAAACATCTGAATGTCAGATATTTTAAAGAAGCTGTAACTTTACTTCAGGAAACAAGGTGGTGCTGTTTCATTTTACAAACAAAAACTGCTGCTGCAAAAAGCTAGCACAGCTAGAATGAGGACATCACATCTTATAAAGAGAGCAACACTACAGAAGCCAATTCCATACCTCTACTTGCCAGTTATGATTTTGTTTAATGGAAAAATAGATAAATTATATCTATATACAGTGCACAATGTAACTATAGAGCAATAACAATATTCAACCAAGGATGAAATGTTCATTTTTTTAGTATTTTGCCGAATTCTGTGGCCTGCAGTATTGGGAAGAGGCTGCAAAGGCCTTGGCCTTAAGGGAATAAAATACATGCCTTGTGAAAAATAAATGAAAGTTAAAAATTAATTCTAGTTGTTTTTTGACTTTCATTTTACTGGTTTTGAAAAGAAAAATCCAAGCTCATCTTTTATTTCTAAATCTACTGACCTGTGATGTTAGTGAAGACCAAAGAGTCCACTACCTTCTATCTCTTCAAATGCTAACCACTGTTGTCAACTGACTGTGTGAACTGACGTGCTACAAGCAGTGAAGTTCTTTTTGCGTTAACTTTTCTTTATATTTATTATTACATGGCATAGAGAATATAAATAAGAACTCAAGCTCCTCTGTGGCATCAGTCATGTTAAATAATCTTTCTGAGCCTAATTTTTATTACATTTTAAGAGATGCTCAATGCTAATATTTTCACTGTAGTTTATTGAGGTGATTTTCAGGTTGGTAAAACAAATTGAGAAAGTATTTTTTTTAAATCACAGATGTATTTGTCTACTGAAAATTGGCAATTTAGAGAAATTTGTTTTGTGTATGTTGATATCCCCAGTAAATGTTTTACAAAAATGATTTGACATCTTTATTTTTTTTATTTTTTATTTTTTAACAATTTTATCTGATATTTCTTTATGCCTCAACCTATTTATCTTATATATGTTGGCTACCACCGAGAAAACTCTGAAGCACTGCTGAGGATTTGAGAAATATTATATGCTCTACTAATATTTTTAACTCAGGCTTTTACTCTGACACATCAGTTATTTAAATGCCATTTCAAAAATGGCATTAATGCTAATTTGCTTTTCTTTTTTATACTTTCATATTTTCTTTACTAAAAGCTGACTTGTATTTTTTCAATTATAGGGAGAAAGGAATTGTACTATTTACTTATTTTGGTATAAAATAGACATTTGAATAATACTTTATACTTTACTGACAACATAAACTGTAGACTCAATTATTGATGATATTATATTATATGGTGTTATTATTCTACAGAATAAAAAACATCACTAATATAATCTTGAACATAGGTTTATGCCGGGGGGCGGGGCAAGATGGCCAAATAGGAACAGCTCCAGTCTCCAACTCCCAGTGCGAGCAGCACAGAAGACCGGTGATTTCTGTATTTTCAACTGAGGTACTGGGGTCATCTCTTTAGGGAGTGCTGGACAATGGGTGCTAGTCAGCTGCTGCAGCCCGACCAGTGAGAGCTGAAGCAGGGCAAGGCATCGCCTCACCTGGGAAGTGCAAGGGGGAAGGGAATCCCTTTTCCCAGCCAGGGGAACTGAGACACACAACACCTGGAAAATCAGGTAACTCCCACCCCAATACTGCGCTTTAAGCAAACGGGCACACCAGGAGAATATATCCCACACCTGGCCAGGAGGGTCCCACGCCCACGGAGCCTTGCTCATTGCTAACACAGCAGTCTGCAATCTAACTGCAAGGCAGCAGTGAGGCTGGGGGAGGGGCGCCCACCATTGCTGAGGCTTAAGTAGGTAAATAAAGCTGCTAGGAAGCTCGAACTGGGTGGAGCTCACAGCAGCTCAAGGAAACCTGCCTGTCTCTGTAGACTCCACCTCTGGGGACAGGGCGCAGCTAAACAACAACAACAAAAAAGCAGCAGAACCTCTGCAGATGCAAACGACTCTGTCTGACAGCTTTGAAGAGAGCAGTGGATCTCCCAACATGGAGGTTGAGATCTGAGAAGGGACAGACTGCCTGCTCAAGTGGGTCCCTGACCCCTGAGTAGCCTAGCTGGGAGACATCCCCCACTAGGGGCAGTGTGACACCCCACACCTCACAGGGTGGAGTACACCCTTGAGAGGAAGCTTCCAAAGTAAGAATCAGACAGGTACACTCGCTGTTCAGCAATATTCTATCTTCTGCAACCTCTGCTGCTGATACCCAGGCAAACAGGGTCTGGAGTGGACCGCAAGCAATCTCCAACAGACCTACAGCTGAGGGTCCTGACTGTCAGAAGGAAAACTATCAAACAGGAAGGACACCTATACCAAAACCCCATCAGTACGTCACCATCATCAAAGACCAGAGACAGATAAAACCACAAAGATGGGAAAAAAGCAGGGCAGAAAAGCTGGAAATTCAAAAAATAAGAGCGCTTCTCCCCCCGCAAAGGAGCGCAGCCCATCGGCAGCAACGGATTAAAGCTGGTCAGAGAATGACTTTGACGAGATGAGAGAAGAAGGCTTCAGTCGATCAAACTTCTCGGAGCTAAAGGAGGAATTACGTACCCAGCTCAAAGAAACTAAAAATCTTGAAAAAAGAGTGGAAGAATTGACAGCTAGACTAAGTAATGCAGAGAAGGTCATAAACGAAATGACAGAGATGAAAACCGTGACACGAGAAATACGTGACAAATGCACAAGCTTCAGTAACCGACTCGATCAACTGGAAGAAAGAGTATCAGCGATTGAGGATCAAATGAATGAAATGAAGCGAGAAGAGAAACCAAAAGAAAAAAGAAGAAAAAGAAATGAACAAAGCCTGCAAGAAGTATGGGATTTTGTAAAAAGACCAAATCTACGTCTGATTGGGGTGCCTGAAAGTGAGGGGGAAAATGAAACCATGTTGGAAAACACTCTTCATGATATCATCCAGGAGAACTTCCCCAACCTAGTAGGGCAGGCCAACATTCAAATTCAGGAAATACAGAGAACGCCACAAAGATACTCCTCCAGAAGAGCAACTCCAAGACACATAATTGCCAGATTCACCAAAGTTGGAATGAAGGAAAAAATCTTAAGGGCAGCCAGAGAGAAAGGTCGGGTTACCCACAAAGGGAAGCCCATCAGACTAACAGCAGATCTCTCGGCAAAAAGTCTACAAGCCAGAAGAGAGTGGGGGCCAATATTCAACGTTCTCAAAGAAAAGAATTTTCAACCCAGAATTTCATATCCAGCCAAACTAAGTTTCATAAGTGAAGGAGAAATAAAATCCTTTACAGTTAAGCAAATGCTTAGAGATTTTGTCACCAGCAGGCCTGCCTTACAAGAGACCCTGAAGGAAGCCCTAAACATGGAAAGGAACAACGACTACCAGCCATTGCAAAAACATGCCAAAATGTAAAGACCATCGAGGCTAGGAAGAAACTGCATCAACTAACGAGCAAAATAACCAGTTAATATCATAATGGCAGGATCAAGTTCACACATAACAATATTAACCTTAAATGTAAATGGACTAAATGGTTCAATGAAAAGACACAGACTGGCAAACTGGATAAAGAGTCAAGACCCATCAGTCTGCTGTATTCAGGAGACCCATCTCACATGCAGAGACATACATAGGCTCAAAATAAAGGGATGGAGGAAGATCTACCAAGCAAATGGAGAACAAAAAAAAGCAGGGGTTGCAATCCTAGTCTCTGATAAAACAGACTTTAAACCATCAAAGATCAAAAGAGACAAAGAAGGCCATTACATAATGGTAAAGGGATCAATTCAACAGGAACAGCTAACTCTCCTAAATATATATGCACCCAATACAGGAGCACCCAGATTCATAAAGCAAGTCCTTAGAGACTTACAAAGAGACTTAGACTCCCATACAATAATAATGGGAGACTTCAACACTCCACTGTCAACATTAGACAGATCAACGAGACAGAACGTTAACAAGGATATCCAGAATTGAACTCATCTCTGCACCAAGCGGACCTAATAGACATCTATAGAACTCTCCACCCCAAATCAACAGAATATACATTCTTCTCAGCACCACATCACACTTATTCCAAAATTGACCACATAATTGGAAGTAAAGCACTCCTCAGCAAACGTACAAGAACAGAAATTATAACAAACTGTCTCTCAGACCACAGGAATCAAACTAGAACTCAAGACTAAGAAACTCAATCAAAACCGCTCAACTACATGGAAACTGACAACCTGCTCCTGAATGACTACTGAGTACATAACGAAATGAAGGCAGAAATAAAGATGTTCTTTGAAACCAATGAGAACAAAGATACAACATACCAGAATCTCTGGGACACATTTAAAGCAGTGTGTAGAGGGAAATTTATAGCACTAAATGCCCAAAAGAGAAAGCAGGAAAGATCTAAAATGGACACTCTAACATCACAATTAAAAGAACTAGAGAAGCAAGAGCAAACACATTCAAATGCTAGCAGAAGGCAAGAAATAACTAAGATCAGAGCAGAACTGAAGGAGATAGAGACACAAAAAACCCTCCAAAAAATCAATGAATCCAGGAGTTGGTTTTTTGAAAAGATCAACAAAAGTGACAGACTGCTAGCAAGACTAATAAAGAATAAAAGAGAGAGGAATCAAATGGACGCAATAAAAGATGATAAAGGGGATATCACCACCGACCCCACAGAAATACAAACTACCATCAGAGAATACTATAAACACCTCTATGCAAATCAACTAGAAAATCTAGAAGAAATGGATAATTTCCTGGACACTTACACTCTTCCAAGACTAAACCAGGAAGAAGTTGAATCCCTGAATAGACCAATAGCAGCCTCTGAAATTGAGGCAATAATTGATACCCTACCAACCAAAAAAGCCCAGGACCAGATGGATTCACAGCTGAATTCTACCAGAGGTACAAGGAGGAGCTGGTACCATTCCTTCTGAAACTATTCCAATCAATAGAAAAAGAGGGAATCCTCCCTAACTCATTTTATGAGGCCAACATCATCCTGATACCAAAGCCTGGCAGAGACACAACAAAAAAAGAGAATTTTAGACCAATATCCCTGATGAACATCGATGCAAAAATCCTCAATAAAACACTGGCAAATCAGAGTCAGCAGCACATCAAAAAGCTTATCCACCATGATCAAGTGGGCTTCATCCCTGGGATGCAAGGCTGGTTCAACATTCGCAAATCAATAACCGTAATCCAGCATATAAACAGAACCAAAGACAAGAACCACATGATTATCTCAATAGATGCAGAAAAGGCTTTTGACAAAATTCAACAGCCCTTCATGCTAAAAACGCTCAATAAATTCGGTATTGATGGAACGTACCTCAAAATAATAAGAGCTATTTATGACAAACCCACAGCTAATATCATACTGAATGGGCAAAAACTGGAAAAATCCCTTTGAAAACTGGCACAAGACAGGGATGCCCTCTCTCACCACTCCTATTCAACATAGTGTTGGAAGTTCTGGCTAGGGCAATCAGGCAAGAGAAAGAAATCAAGGGTATTCAGTTAGGAAAAAGAGAAGTCAAATTGTCCCTGTTTGCAGATGACATGGTTGTATATTTAGAAAACCCCATTGTCTCAGCCCAAAATCTCCTTAAGCTGATAAGCAACTTTGGCAAAGTCTCAGGATACAAAATTAATGTGCAAAAATCACAAGCATTCTTATACACCAGTAACAGACAAACAGAGAGCCAAATCATGAATGAACTTCCATTCACAATTGCTTCAAAGAGAATAAAATACCTAGGAATCCAACTTACAAGGGATGTAAAGGACCTCTTCAAGGAGAACTACAAACCACTGCTCAGTGAAATCAAAGAGGACATAAACAAATGGAAGAACATACCATGCTCATGGATAGGAAGAATCAATATCGTGAAAATGGCCATACTGCCCAAGGTAATTTATAGATTCAATGCTATCCCCATCAAGCTACCAATGAGTTTCTTCACAGAATTGGAAAAAACTGCCTTAAAGTTCATATGGAACCAAAAAAGAGCCCACATTGCCAAGACAATGCTAAGTCAAAAGGACAAAGCTGGAGGCGTCACGCTACCTGACTTCAGACTATACTACAAGGCTACAGTAACCCAAACAGCATGGTACTGGTACCAAAACAGAGATATAGACCAATGGAACAGAATAGAGTCCTCAGAAATAATACCACACATCTACAGCCATCTGATCTTTGACAAACCTGAGAGAAACAAGAAATGGGGAAAGGATTTCCTATTTAATAAATGATGCTGGGATAATTGGCTAGCCATAAGTAGAAAGCTGAAACTGGATCCGTTCCTTACTCCTTACACGAAAATTAATTCAAGATGGATTAGAGACTTAAATGTTAGACCTAATACCATAAAAACCCTAGAAGAAAACCTAAGTAGTACCATTCAGGACATAGGCATGGGCAAGGACTTCATGTCTAAGACACCAAAAGCAACAGCAGCAAAAGCCAAAATTGACAAATGGGATCTAATTAAACTAAAGAGCTTCTGCATAGCAAGAGAAACTACCATCAGAGTGAACAAGCAACCTACAGAATGGGAGAAAATTTTTGCAATCTACTCATCTGACAAAGGGCTAATATCCAGAATCTACAAAGAACTCAAACAAATATACTAGAAAAAAACAAACAACCCCATCAAAAAGTGGGCAAAGGATATGAACAGACATTTCTCAAAAGAAGACATGCATACAGCCAATAGACACATGAAAAAATGCTCATCATCACTGGCCATCAGAGAAATGCAAATCAAAACCACAATGAGATACCATCTCACACCAGTTAGAATGGCAATCATTAAAAGTCAGGAAACAACAGGTGTTGGAGAGGATGTGGAGAAATAGGAACACTTTTACACTGTTGGTGGGATTGTAAACTAGTTTAACCATTATGGAAAACAGTATGGCCATTCCTCAAGGATCTAGAACTAGATGTACCATATGACCAGCCATCCCACTACTGGGTATATACCCAAAGGATTATAAATCATGCTGCTATAAAGACACATGCACACGTAGTTTATTGTGGCACTATTCACAATAGCAAAGACTTGGAATCAACCCAAATGTCCATCTGTAACAGACTGGATTAAGAAAATGTGGCACATATACACCATGGAATACTATGCAGCCATAAAAAAGGATGAGTTTGTGTCCTATGTAGGGACATAGATGCAGCTGGAAACCATCATTCTCAGCAAACTATGGCAAGAACAGAAAACCAAACACCGCATGTTTTCACTTATAGGTGGGAACTGAACAATGAGATCACTTGGACTCGGGAAGGGGAACATCACACACTGGGGCCTATCATGGGGAGGGGGGAGGGGGGAGGGATTGCATTGGGAGTTATACATGATATAAATGATGAATTCATGAGTGCTGACAAGTTGATGGGTGCAGCACACCAACATGGCACAAGTATACATATGTAACAAACCTGCACGTTATGCACATGTACCCTAGAACTTAAAGTATAATAAAAAATAAAAAATAGGTTTATGCCAGAAAGATTTAAGTGAATGAAGATAAATAAGGCAAGGTAGTTCACTTAGCAACAAAAAACAAATAACAAAAATGTTTAATATGCAGTAACTACGCTGAGCCTGCTGAAAGGTCATATAACCTCTGATTTTCTGATTTTTTTTTACTTTTTCCCTAAGAATTAATGTCTAGACACCACAACACAAATATTAGAGATTTCTCTTTTTAGAAGAGCATCCAATATCTTAGGAAGCATTATTGTGTTGGGATACAAATTATATATTTTAATCACATAGAACCTTGGATTTGAATAGGTATGTAGCTTGTTATGTGGTCTTGGGAAAATATACCTCTGTATGACTCAGTTCCATATTTCTTTAAGTATATATATATACACAAATAAAATGGGTATAATATCTACTTGCATTCCAGTGTGACAAATGATGATATGAGATGATTTATATTTAGTGCTTACTGAATTGTATTACATAATATGTTAAAATAGAGTAAACTGGATTTGGCATATTATGGACATTTTGTACTATCTTGCCAATTTTTTATAAATTTAAAACAATTATAAAATAAATATCTGTTACATAAAATTAGAAAAAACATAATTGACACCATGTATCAATTTGTCTGTCAAAATAAACCTTTTTTTCCCATTGGAGTAACACTTACAAAATGATTTAAACATAACAATATTTTTGCTTATAAAAGGAATATAAATTTATTTTAGAAACTTCAAAATACACTAACAAATTGAAGAAAATTTAAAAGCTGAGGTTCCAAGCTGCACCCCTACTCATAGTTACGATAGTATGGTAACTATCATAACTCTCTCTAAAATTCTACTTCCAGATAATAACCATTATTAGCATTGTGGCAGTTACCCTTTTGTTTTTTATGTTTATATGAACACATTTTTAAAACAATTTTTTTTTTAACCATATACCTGGGGTTTCATTTTGTCTACACTTTTCACATAACAAACAACGGATGAATATCTACCCATGACACTAAACTTTCCTTTATCACAAGAGGAGAAAATAGTTTAGTTTTAGTCTGAATGCTGACTTTAATCTATTAGAAGTGCTTGGTTGAGAAGCAACCAGGAGCCATGCCTTGAGTCACTGGCAAAGACTGACATAATTGGGCAATAATGTCTGCTATAGACTCGAGTGGATACTCTTGCAGTGTGTGCCATAAATACCTTGTCCCATATCTATATTGTTTTTCCTGGTTGTATTCATATTTTAAAAAATAAGCAGAAATATCAAGAAAAACATAAAGAATCCTCAAATGCAGGCCGGACATAGTGACTCACACCTATAATCCCAGCACTTTGGGAGGCAGAGGCTGGCGGATCACAAGGTCAGGAGTTTTGAGACCAGTCTGGCCAATATAGTGAAATGCCGTCTCTATTAAAAATACAAAAATTAGCCCGGTGTGGTGGCGGGCAGCTGTAGTCCCAGTTACTCGGGAGGCTGAGGTAGAAGAACTGCTTGAACCCGGGAGGCAGAGGTTGCAGTGAGTCAAGATTGTGTCACTGCACTCCAGCCTGGGCAACAGAACGAGACTCTGTCAAAAAAAAAAAAATCCCTCAAATGTTACTATTTCCAAATTTGCTCACTTTTTTGCGTAATTAATTTATATTAAAACAGACATAAATTTTACCTCTAAGTTTTTCAATATGCATCTTCAAACACGCAGTTATTTACCTATGTAACCACAATCCCGTTTTCTACAAATCATTGAAAAACTTCTTGCCTGGGCTTGGTGGCTCAGACCTGTGTTTCTAGCAGGTTTGGAAGCCAAAGTGGGTGGATGGCTTGAGGCCAGGTGTTTGAGACCAGCTTTTGCCATGGTGAAACCCATCTTTACAAAACATATAAAAATTAGCTGGCTGTGGTAGCGCATTCCTGTAGTCCCAGCTACTTGGGAGGCTGAGAAGGAAGGATTGCTTGAGTCTGGGTGGTTGAGCCTGCAGTGAGCTGAGATATGGCATTATACTCCAGCCTGGGTAACAGAGTGAGACCCTGTCTCAGATAAATAAATAAATATAAATTACAAGTAATACAGTAAAATAAAAAATTCTCTAATATCATTTATTACTCCTAGTCCTTCTCATAATTTCTCAAATTGTTCCCAAAATATATCTTACAGTTAAATTTGCTAAAAATAGGATCTAATTAAGAACCATGGGTATTTTTGTTGGTGTATCTCATATGTCTCTTTCAACCTAGTACAGTCTTGCTATTTTTATTTTCTATAAAATTTTGAAGAGACTAGATAGATCTATAAGCATCTCACCTTCTAAATGTGTCTGTGTACTCAAGATATCATTTAACTTGTTTCTTCATCACTTTTATTACTATAAACTATATTAGATATGAAGATGGATCAGAATCAGAGTAAATATGTTGAGGAATAGTATTTACTGGGTGGTGTTTCGCATTTCTTGTTGCATCACACCAAGAAGTACATAATGTCACATTTTCTCACTATCAGTGACATTGAGATTAGTCGCCAGGGTTAGATGACAGACAGATCTTGCTAAGGTAAGGTTATATGTGTGTGTTTATATTTTTATATTTTCTCAAAGAATTTTGCTGCTTTGCTTTTTAGGTTTTGCCAGAATTCCTAATTGTATATTTATTTGGTTGTTTATTTTTAAAGAATTTCCTTTTTATTCAAAATTCATATGTACTCATTGTAACAAATGCAGAAACCATCAAAGAAAATTTGCCATATATTCGAAGGGTGGTGCCAAAGGTTATGCTGGATTAACATTCCTAGGCCAGTTCTTTTCTCAGACTTTTTCCAATAGTCTCGATTCTCTAGAAGTAAAGTTATAAACAATTTACTTAAAATTATGTAGGTGTTGCTTTGAATTTGAGCACAAGTGTTTATTTGGTTACAATAAAGTGGAATGATGTAGAAAGTAAATAACCTGGGCCCTGAGAGTGAGGGGGGGGGCGGGTGTGTGTGTGTGTGAAATTTACTTGTGTAATGAACTCTCATACTTTGAATAGTACTGTGGTATCTTTAGATAACCAATATGAGATCCTACTTCTGTCCTATATTATCCAGGGTTCCCCAGAGAAACAGAATCAATAGGACCTATAGAGATGTGTAGAAAGAAGTTTATTATTAGGGATTAGTTCACATAAATATGGAGGTCAGGCAGTTCACTGATCTACTTTCTGCAATCTGGCAATCCAAAACATCCAGTGATATAGTTCCATTCTAGACTTGAAGGCCGGAGAACCAAGAGCACGGGTTTCCAAAAGGAGAAGATGGATGTCTCAGCTCAAACAGAAAGAGCAGATTTGTCCTTTCTCTGCCTTTTTGTTTTATTCAGGTTCTCAAAGGATTGAATGATGCCCACCCACTTTGGTGAAGGTGATCTTTCCTCAGACTACTGATTTACATGCGAATCTCTTTCCTCACAGGCACATCCAAAAATAATGTTTTACCCAGTTATCGGTCATCCTTTAGCCCAGTCTAGTTGACACATTAAGATTAACCATTACATGTGGCATTCAGTAGCACTGGCCAATTCCAATGCCCGTGTGAGACTATGGAACATGCCTTCTGGCTATAGTCATCACTCCCACTTCCTGGAGCCTGCTCACTGCAGAGATGGAGGGAAACTTCAAAAATAAGTAAGCATGAAATGTGTGCATATGAGTATTCCTTGTCATTACACAGAGGTAAAAGCATTAGAATCTGAGTCACATTCTAATCAATTCTCTAACTTGAAAGACAGAACTTGGCCATCATTACCACAATTATCCTGAAATAGCTATCATTAATATTAGGTGATGCCATCCCATACATTAAATAATTTTCCACTCTAAGCAGGAACATGAATTAAATAATGGATAGATTGAATATATGACACATTATTTTATTAAAATGAGATGATAATATATAAACTCTATTAATAAACATTAGATATAATTTTATATGATTAGACAGGAGAAAAATAAACAGGAAAAACTGAAGGATCTGATGAGGATAAATGTTTCTTCATCATAGGATATGTTATTTGATAAGGATAGGGGTTTATGAGCACATTATGAGGTTGAGTCATTATGTGTATTTTTTTCATCTAGTTTCAGTTTTTTACAGTATCAATTTACTCTTGCTGTAAATGATGAGGTAATTAGCTGTGGGATACGGCTTATTAATAGGCCTATTAACATGACTGCCTGTGACATCTAGGTAAATGATCCTTGTTGTTGTTTCAGACCTGGGTTAAAGAACATACTTACATCAGGCTGTGTAAGCCTAGGGAGCGTGATAAATGATATCTGTGCTAATCTTGGGTGAATGAGACCTCACCTTGTTAGTATATTTTATATTATATAAACTCTAAGATTGATGGGGAGCAGTTGGCTCAGAAGATATGGTCCTGGGCACATATTAAACTAGTTTGAATTAACACTGGTCCATGTTTAAGTATAGAAGCTTATGTTCACAAGGAAAGGCTGGGAGGAGGGCAGAAAATACAGGAAGTAACACACATGCAATCAGAAATTATTACTGACAACTCCTTTTGAAGATTTTGTGGTCTAGATTTTTATCTTTCTACTGGCTCTAAAACATGTTAATTTCTCCTTATGTACTCCGATATTACTGACTTTCTTCTGCATTCTTCAGATAAGTAAACTCTGTGTCATGGATCTACATGATCTGTGTACTTGGTCTTTCTATTAGTTTGCTCCTACTTTTAACATTGATAATAAAGTGGAAATACATTATAATTTAACACCTCTTTCTTTCTCATAAGAATTGTATAAATTATGCTATTATATTTTATTATTCTAGTTTAGGGCATTTATTTCTCTTTTGTAAGCATCACTGCTATAGTTGTTTTGTGACATATATATATGTATGTGTGTGTGTGTGTGTGTGTGTGTATATATGCCTACTTACTTTGGTGAAGGTGATCTGATCTTCACTCACCTTTACTCACCTTTAGGAGTAAAGGTGAGCTTTATTCCTAAAGTTATTTCATAAGCATTATTCCTACATTTGTTTTGTATTATCATATATACATATATACACACAGATATGTTCACATATACACACAGATGTGTATACAAACACACAGATACATATGTATGTATGTATATATGATGCTTAATTATGATTCTCCTTATGCCAATATTTTCACTGCAGTTTTTATATTTTGTTCATTTGTTGATTGACTTTGTATAACATTTGGGAGTTTTTTTCACAAAGGGATCATACATTTCCTTCCTTCCTTCCTTCCTTCCTTCCTTCCTTCCTTCCTTCCTTCCTTCCTTCCTTCCTTCCTTCCTTCCTTCCTTCCTTCCTTTCTCCCTCCCTCCCTCCCCCATTCCTTCCATTCGTTTCCCTTCCCTTCCCTTCCCTTCCCTTCCCTTCCCTTCCGTCCCCTCCCCTCCCCTCCCCTTCCCTCCCCTCCACTTCCCTGCCTCCACTCCTCTCCCCTGCCCTCCCTTCCCTTCCTTTCTTTTCACTGTCACTCTGTTGCTCTCAGGCTGGAGTGCAGTGGGGCGATCCCAGCTCACCGCAACCTCCGCTTCCTTGGATCAAGCAATTATCCTGCCTCAGCCTCCCGAGTAGTTGGGATAACAGGAGTACACCATGACACCCTGCTAAGGATTTTTCTTTCTTTCTTTTTTGTATTGTTAGTAGAGATAGGGTTTTGCAATGTTGGCCAAATTGGTCTCTAACTCCTGACCTCAGGAGATCCACCTGCCTCAGCCTCCAAAAGTGCTGGGGTTACAGGTGTGAGGCACCACACCTGGCCAAGAGCTGTATTTTCTTAATAAATTCATATTTGAGAAAATATCTCTCTTGCTTTGTAATTAAGTAATATTTTGGCCAGTGTCCAAGGAGTCTTTGGTCCCTGTTGATTTCTTTCAGAACTTTGTGTACATAGATTTATTTATCTTCTGGTATTGAATGTTATGAAGTCCCATATAAGTCTCATTTTTCTTTCTTCCTTTAAGTATTTTTATCAATCTGCCAGAATGAATAAAAACCTTCTCTTTATTCTGAGTGTTTAATAATACAGTTTGGAGATGACCCACTGTTAACTCTACCATATCAAACTTTTCCTAGAAAATAGTGTGCCACACAAGTCTACTGGTGCCTTCTTCCTTCATTTCAGTCATGTTTTTTATACCCTGCATAATTGAATAATTTCTCATTCTATGTTATCTGCTTCATAAATTTTCCTAATGTGTTATCTGAATTGCCCAACTATTATCTTTTCTCTAACTGCTTTAATTTATCTGTGTTCATTGTGGTTATTTCAGGGCTTACCTCTGTATTGGAATTTCCATGTCATTTTTTTCCATCCTGTTCCTTTGTTTCTAAATCTACCAGTTTTCCTTTTATTTTGGCAATTTATTCGCTTAACTCTGTAGTACTTTAAATTTTTTTATTATATTTTTTAATGTATATGTTTTTATGTTTTCTTTTACTAATTTCATGTTCTTATTTACCTGTTCGACTACACCAGGCTCTCTGGGAAATAACCCATTTGAGCTAATTAGGGGCTTATTAGATCCAATAATAAAGAAAACCTCTAAACATAATTGTTTAAACAAGATATAAGTTTATTTTCCTTTTATTTAATGACTCAGGGTGGATGTCCCAGCTTGACAAGTAACTCTCCACATTAATATTCAGGGACTTGCCATAAATAAGGCTCTGGATCTTCCACACATAGCTTTCAAGTTCGTTTTAGTCTTTGACAGTCTTCTAAGGCAGAAGTTAAAAAAAAAATGTACCCAGGGTGAAAGATTTTCCCTTTAGCAAGAGAGGCATACATTCCATATGTTATATCTGTTCATTCCATTGCCAATGGCTTAATTATAAACAGATGCCCACAATTGATTGCAAGGCAATGTGGTCCTTAGCTGGAGTTTCAAATATGGAAGGAAACGGGACCCTGTTGTACAACGGTAGTTTCAATCACACCTTCTATTCTTTGGTTTACATTTTTTCCTAGACTGAGTAATAATTTTTAAAAATTTGTTTATTTCACAGTATATTTACATATCTCCTATGTCATTTGGTTTCTTTTTGATGATATTTGGAGAATTTTGCCCAGAGTTTCTCAGTGTACTAATGTAATTTGTCAAGCATCTCCTTAACTTTCTTCTGAGAACTACTTAATTGCCTCCCTGAACTAACTTTTACAGACCAAATATTTTATATTCTAACCACATTTTTAAGCCATCATGTCTTTAAGCAGGGAACATGGGAGTAAAGTTAGAAGTAATGCCATGAACCTCTAAATTCTACTCTTTTTGACCTTTGTCATCACTTTTTGAGATTTATGGCATCGTATTATTCTCTTTTCTTTTTGAGCAATTGCAAATATAGTCTTAATTTTTAAGCTACATTTATATTTCACGGAGTGTTAAGGAAGGATAGTACTTACTAGGCTTTAATAAGAAACCATTATCTTTACCAAGTTTTAGTATGATTAAGTTGTAATGTGCTGTGTGTGTGTGTGTGTGTAGATTATAACAGTAGATGGGGCAACTTGTTCTGCACTGCAGTGTAAATAATACATAGAATAATGTCTGAATAGTAAATGGTCAAAACATAGCTTCATGTCTCAATCAAACAGTAATATACAAATGGTCACAAACTGGAAGATGCAAGTTCTAATTAAGTATTTTCTTTAAGACAATTAAATATGTATGCGTTAAGGGAGACATACCTGAGATTCCACTTCCAAGAGATAATAGAGGCAAATTTGCCACCCATCATCTGGACTTTCAATGAAAAACCAACGCCTTCTTGGTAATCTTCATTTCCTACACTGAAAAAACAGCTGCAAGTGATTTCTATCCTTTGTGGACATTATTATTTGTTCTGGAAAAATGGATAAAGGATCCTTAATGAGAAACATAATCTATGTGTTTTTGTAACTTTGCATTCTCCAATTTGTGTAAGAAAAAAAAATCCTTAACTATTTTAGTAAATGAATGAGTCCTTCCTAATTCTAAATATAAGGGTCTATGAAAAAAAGCCAACTTACTTTGCTTTAAAATTTTGATACTACATGCTTTTAGGTATGAGATTGCCTTCACATGCCAAAATACTAATACAATTTTCAAAATATTACTACTATTAATATTCATAAGCATCAAAATAAAAGGAGGAAAGTTTTAATAATAGTTTTATTAGACTGACAGCAAACATGAATTTTTATTTGGTTTAGAAAGCAAAGTCTCTGTAAAAGGACATATAATGAAGCTACAGCCTCAATTATACATGGAGAGGCAATTCTGTGTGTTGGGAATACAAGTCCTGAGTTGAAATTATGATTGCCATGTGCAATGCACTCCATTTACAGTTTTTTTTTTCTTTTTGCTCTGGTTCCATTTTTATAGACTGTCATATACTATATGTGAACTCATTTTTACACTAAATTCTTTGGCAAACTCACCTCAGTATTTAAGGAATTGCCTGTCTATTTGAGAACTTGGCTTAAAACAACAAAGGGGCAAATGGTAGAAAGATGGCGAAAATCTGCTTTTAGATTAACAGCCAATGAGCAGAAAATAGACATTTACACACACGTTAGTCTGAGTTTCTAAAATAAGTTATGCTTAATTATAAACTATGTAAATCTTTAATTTGCATTAAACCATAGGTTTTGTTGGGCTTTCATGTCTTCGAGGCAAGGCGGGCGGGTTCTGTGTGTATCCAATGCTGGGGAAAGTTGTCACCCTAGGACTGTTTCATCATTTAGAAACCTTCGCAGTGATATTACCTAAGACTTTTAAGGCATCCTTGATTATTTTGTCCCTTTTCTTGAATTTGGCTTTTTCAAATGACATGATTTTGGTTCCAATGGTTTGTTAAACTGGTTTAAATTTTCTCGGAGTTCCTTAGATTACAATAGTACATATGGGTGCTTGCATGATAGCTACATTTCTTAACCAGAAAGCAAGTTTTCATGATGACATAATTTAATCAGTAAGAATATAACTTAATATGTATAAAACTCTACTGATGATTCACCTGAATCTCTGCAAATGTGCTTCTCTCATAGCCTTCTTCATCTCAGCTGATGGCAGTAGTTCATTCTCTCCAATCTTGCATTTAATTTGTACCAATCTCCTATTGTCTCTACTTTCAAAACATATCCTAGAATCTGAACATTATCATCTGTCCAACACCAGTACTCTAGCCAGACCATCATGACCTTCTGCCTGGATTATAACACAAACTCCTGTCAGGTCTCCCAGATTCCACCCATTCCCTGAGAAGCTATCTGCAGCCTAGCACTCTGTATTTTCCAAAGCATAAATCACACCATGTCACTAGAAAGCCTTCTTACAAAGTAAAGGAGTATGAGATATTTCTAGCTATATATTATGATCCTTGCAGGCTTAGCTCAGGTAAGGAAAAATTTAGATACTTATCAATATACAGATTATCGTGCAAGACACATGCTCTGTGTTGAAAGGCACTGAATGAAGAGGCAGACTAATCTAAATTCAAATTCAATTTCCACCATCAGTTGGCATAAATACAAAAATCAGGTAAATATCTCTAAGTCTCAATTTTCTGATATATAGCATATGATCAAAATGACAACATACCATTATATATCTCTGTGATAATGTGTAAGACTGATATATCAAACTGTAATCAGAAAGCACTTAAAATGTTTGTAGCAGGGCATTTCATCATGGAAATTGGTTGCAGAGGTAATGTGGATTTGGGGAACCACGCAAGGAGTGATGGGGTAATCCAGAGATTATCAATAGTAGAAAGCTATTATTACTCTTAGATTGGAGGGATAAAGAGTGATAATATTAGATATCAGAGATCATCCTTTCAATACTTGAGCCACCATAGACCTGTCAGATGCAAGCTGGAACCCCAGAGAAGCCACATTTGAAAACTGTTCAGCAAAGATGAAGGTGACAATGCCTTGGCTTATCTCTTCTTACTGCCTTCCAAAACGCACCCTCACCAGTGTCTCCATTGTCGAAGGCAGCCAGAGCCAGCTGGCTATGGATCATGAAAAATGCAATCTGAAGAGGTGAACTCCTCTCATAAGAGTGGAGCAGGGGAATAGAGAACAGATTAAGAACAATCAAGTCCAACACTAGGACAATCTATCACCAAAGATCTTAAAATTGGCTGTGTAGTACAGAGGATGATTAAGTGTTCATACAAAGAAGCAATTTAATATTCCCACAGCACAGATAAAATTATCTAAAGGGTAAAGGAAAGGAAAGTTGTTGTTATGGGATTGGGTTGATAGATGTCAAAAATAACATTGACTGAATTGCCAAGGTAAATAATTCTAGCAGAATACTGATATTGGTTTATGCTTTTTATTACTTGTACACTTCACATGTATAATAAACATTTTTGATGAGAAAAAGTTTATATGCAACTGTCAACCAAGAGAATATATTAGTAATTAAATTTTGAAAAAAAATACAGTAGTATTTGAGGTTGTCTATTGATTTACAAATGTGAAGCAGTCATTGAGACATCTGAGTTATCTAAATGTGAAAAAATAACTTCTAAATAATCTAAGTCCAGATGCATACACGAAAAAGAGCAAAGTTGCTCACTGAGGTGGACATACAGTCACCATCAATTATAATGGGTTTCATTCATAATCAGTGGGGAAACAACTCCCTTAGGAACTTAAATTCATTATCTATTGTGTTGAATGATGTATATTTTTAAATGTTTATGATAATAACCTTAGAATGTAAAAGCATGTCTTGGAAATATATTGTTGTTAATGTCTTCTTGCATCGTGGTAATGTTGCATTTCCATTAAAGAAGCTGAAAATTCAAGTACTGCATTTGAAACACCTGAAATATCTAGTTTGGACATAAACTCAGCCTTGTAATATTACAAGGGCTTAGCTTTGCAGTTACTCCAGGTCAAAGAGATTAGCAAAGCAGTTTTTTCTTACCATGTTAACATGAAATCAAGAGTCAACCAGGTAGCACTAGCTAATTCTGAGGAAAAAAATTGCTATCGCATAGAAACTCAGCTTCAGTAAATTAAGAACTAAATGTCTGTCTGCCAGAAAGTTTTGCCATGATCAATTTTTTCAAACTGTGATTAAACAAGATCAGGTAAATCACAAATATTTTAAATTGCTTTGGTTAACTCCACAGATATGCCCTGTTATTGTAAATAGCAGCATAAGTTACAAAGTTTACAGAAGGAAAAGCATGAAGCTAATGCTCTAGGTTAGAAATTAGTTTAAGAATAAAGAAGAAAAATATGTGTTCGATTACTGCCAAATCAAATCTCTGGCAGTAAGATGGAAGACTTTATTATTCAAGGTGAAGCTTTTTAGAAATAAGACTTTACAAACTGTAAGATCCTGGTCAAATTTTATTTTGCTGACTTGAGGTTAAATTTCTTTGAACTTTCAATAGGTGTCTTTTGTATTATGTTTGTATTATAAAATAGTAATGATAATATGGTTGTGTTTCCTCTTACAATATTTGATTTGAAAGTCCCATGTTTTTGTCAAACAGCTTGCAAATGAACTTTGCAATCTTGGAAGTAGAAAGCAATTATAAATGGGAACAACTATCCTTGCTCAAATATTTTCTGTGAAATGCCAACATTAGTCTCTTTCAGAATTACATAGAAATATTGACAAGCATAAAACTATTTTAAGCTGTAAGCCACTATAATTGGTGATCTATCCCTTATTTTTGTTTCTGGAGAATTGTAAAAATTACATTTGGATTTCTCAGTACACTTAGTAGTGCCTGAATGAGAACATATTCTGTGAAGATTGAGGAAACTTCTAAAATGCCGATCACACTTTAGGTAAATTTTATCACATAAAAAAATATTCCTTTCTGTTCCCTCTAGAATATGTAATGTGGAGTAAAATCACTTATTACTAAGTGCCACTAATTATATTTCACCATAACTATATTATTTTAAATTATTGTATCTCTTAGATTTAAATGATCTCTAATGTGTTTAAAGTTAATATTTGATGAAAACTTGTTAATATTTAAATAGTTTGCCTAATGCGATAGTTTCTACTGAAAATTGGAATGTATCATGTGATCATCTTGAACTGAATAAAAGGAAAATCCCAAATGATCTTTCTATTGGTCAATTATGCTTAACTATTTTGAGGACTTTAGATTTTTCAGAAGTTTACAGATAAGATTGATATGAATTGGAATGAGTCTATAATTTTCAAGTGTTCATTTTCAATATTATTTTTATTGTATTTTGGTTAGTTTCTAGAGATTTAGACATTTATTATAGCCTGTATTTTTAATGGTAGAAAACTTATAATTTTACCAATAAAATACAAAAGATTAACAGAATGTATATTTTGATTTATCTAGATTCCATTTATTTAATTAAATTGATAACTTTATTATTGACTCATTTGAATCGTTCATTATTTAGGGGGTAACTATTATTTTAACAGTAAAACACAAGAGAAATTTAAATTGTTTTGTGTTGAAAATGTACAACAGTGTGATTCAGAGTATTTAAGGAGTCCTAACAGAGAGAATATCAACTATAGTGCTAGGAGTGTGGTTCAAGGAAATGTGGTTGGACTCTGGCTTGTTTACATTGATATTCTTTCAAATCATGCTTCATAATTTGTTATTAAACATAAGCCAGGCATGGAAAAAGAAATTTTGCATGTTCTCACTTATTTGCGGGAGCTAAAAATTAAAACAAACTCATAGAGAGTTGAGTGATGGTAGGGTGAGTTGGAGGAGAGTGGAGATGGTTAATGGCTACAAAAATACAGATTGATGGAACAAGTAAGATCTAGTATTTGATAGCACAATAAGATCACTACAGTCAAGAATGATTTGTTGCACAGTTTTAAGAAACTGAAATAATATAATTGGATTGTTTGTAACACAAAGGATAAAAGCTTGAGATAATGAATACCCATTTACACTGATGTGATTATTATGCATTATATGCCTGTATCAAAATAGCTCATGTATCCCATAAATATATACAACTACTGTGTGCCCATAAAAATTAAAAAAAAATAAAATTTTAAAAAGTTGACTTTTGTGTGTGTGTCAAATGGCAAAACTTCCTATATTCATCCCTTACCCAGAACAAGGCTGGGGAGGAAACAGAGGATGGCAGATGACTTTATTTTTCTTTTCTTTTTTTTTTCTTTTTTCCTTTCCTTTTTTTTTTTTTTTTTGAAGTGTGGTATGTCCTCACTTAACATGATCGAGAGCTTCTTGGAAACTGTGACCTTAAGTGAAACAATGTATAACAAAACCAGTTTTACCGTAGGTGAATTAATATAACAAGAATTAAGTTCCCATGGCATATTTCTCATCACAAATACATCACCAAATTTCCAAATAAAGATTAAAACATTTCTACCAATAGACATTGAAATTAAAGTGAACTATACTGCGTTTAAGAAAGATTAATAAAATAAGTAAGATGATTATTTACCCGCTTATTCCAGTTCAGGGCTGTGGGTGGCCGGAGCCTATTCAGAGGCCAAGGCGGGAGCCAGCAGTGGACGGGACGCCATCCCATCTCAGCTCTGGCTCACACCCCCACCCTTACTGAGACTGGGACCACTCAGAAACGCCAGTTAACATGCACAGCTTTGGGATGTGGGAGGAAACCAGAGAACCCGCAGAAAACCCACGCAGACATGGGAAGAATGTGCGAATACTACATAAAGTGGTCTGGACTGGGAACCAGTTTTCCTTCTCATCAATGTTATAAAGAAACGGTGTGTCATGAAACACTGCTTGAGGACCTGCTGTACTTGATGTTTTCTGAATAAAAAGATCATCTAGAGGGCTTCCTTGTCTCTTCGTAACTAGTTAAATCACAAAAAATTGAGGGTAAACACCTCTCTGACTTTCACAGTCTGTCCGTTTTCTAACCCCTTCCTTGAACTGGGGTTCTTTTTATACAAAAAGTAGTTATGCATCAGTAATACATTCGTGTTTTATATTTCTCAAGAACTTTCACTCAAAAATCCATATCACTATCTTAAATATACATGAAGAGTTTGACAAAAAAGCCTGCTATTTTGAATGGCAATTTTCAAAGTTTTTTTGTACATTATTCCATTTGTTACTCAAACTTATAGAAGTCCTCATGAATATAGATTAGAAAAGATGTCCTTTACAGAGAAAGAAATTGAAAACTCAGAGAAAAATGGTTTTCCAAAATAAATGAAGTGCAGTGCTCTTTGAAATCTGTGTTGTTTTCATTTTGGATTGAAGACACTGCAGCAGATACTTTACTATGCCAGAAATCCCAGTGAAACTGATTCTCCATGCCAATAATGGAGATTCCCTCTCCATAGAATATTTTTGTCACCTATGGAAACATTAACTTTTCTCTGGAATTCCGCAATTGGAAATAATCTTTCCTTTTCCGCTTGGGCTCTTTCATCATGGAGATTTTTGTCTTCTTTCCATAATGAATGTCTTCATTATTCACATTCCTGTTTCCTCTAGACTGCAAAGTCAGGAACCAGGATTTTTATCTTTTTGTTTTCCACAAAAAAGTATTTTTCACATGGTAGTGCTTTATATGTATTTGTTTATTTAATAAAATATATCATTATGATGTTGATAATCTGTAAGAAAGGAAATTAATGTGAAACCGTGGATAAAACAAACATAGCACATCATTAGGGAACTCTCAGAAGTTTAATAATCAATGCTTACATAATTTTTCTAACAAGGTAGGCAAATAAATCTAGTATCTAAACTGAAGAAAGTTTGTGGGAATATAAGTAAAATAGTTATAAGAAGAACCAACGAAAGTGTCCTTATTTAAAAGGCTAGATGGAAAATTTACATGTAACTTGCGTGGCAGATGATGTGAGGTGGGGAATTATGCGGAAGTTGAGCAACTTTATTTGGATCCTGTAAACTACTGAGAATAGAAATATTCCTGTGATGTGTTCATTTTATAAAAAATTTGAAATGAGTAGAAAATGCCTGCATAAGGTGCTGAGAGCTCTTAAGGCAGAGTTGCATGAAAGAACTAGTGTAGAATCCTCCAAATTTAGGTACTTTTGATGATGAAAGTTTGGAGTAAAGTAACATGGTGTTACACTTATGCATTGTGAGTCATTTTTAAAAATGTAGTACCTTGTGAGTAGAAATACTAAATTTCTTGACTCATAAAATAAAAACAGGCAATCTTCTATCCTTGAAGATATTGCTGTCTATAGCAAGAAGACAAAGGGGCTGATACCACCGCTGTTGTCACAGTCATATATATTCCTAAGATTTCTTAATTGTAACCTTATGGTTTATACAAATTACATATGTGAAAATGTTTCTGAACGGTTCACTTTCCCCCTAGATGACTGCATGATGATTGAGTTACAACATTATGTAGTAATCTTGTCTCATTTAAATCAAGTAAATCAGAAAAATCATTTAAGTTTTAAATAAACTCAAACATATTCCAAAAAGTGTAAAATAATTTACAGTTTAGCACCATAGATATTCCACAGTGCTAATTCAGAAGGTTTTCTATTCTTTCAAATAGATTCCTTTGTTCTCATGGCTCAGAGTGGTTACTACATTTGTTTAGGAAATTTTCAATGAAATCTGGAGATTTAAAAATACTTACTGTGGTGTGGTTAGAAAACATCTTTTCTTTTTACAGAAACTTTACGATATGTCGTAGTTCAAGGATGTTATTTTTTACTATTCATTTGATGTCACAAAGATCAACACATTCAATAGTGTTCATGTATTTATTTAAACCAGAGAGACTGGAATCCTCTAGGCTCATTTTTGTTAACGTGTATGTCTTTCTCTGTCTCTCTCTCTGAAGTTCAGAGGTTTTTAATTCACCTCATTATTCATATAACATTATTATAATAATTCCTAAATATTCAGAAAAAGAGTATTTATAACATTAAGAGGCATTTAGTCATAAGCAGATGCATTTTAGCTAACTTGATTCATGCGTTGAGAATCCTTAGAGAAGGCCCACATGTGATTCATATCTGAAGGCTTTCCTAAGTATCTCACAGAGATGGACAAAAAGATTACCAATTATATCAAACAAGTGTTTACTATTTTAAACATTACAGTTGACATGCTATTAAAAAAGCATGGGAGAACAAAAGCATTTAAAAATTTGTTAAGTGTTTTATAACTATTCAGCATTAACTCAGGATCTTTTTCTTAATATTTTGATACAGATGCATGTCTGTCATTTCAAAAGATGTTTAATCTGTTTTTTATTTATGCATAATTTAAGTTAAATGATTTGAATTAGTTTCAAATCACTAGCATTGGACAAATATCATATATGTGGACTTAAATATGTATTAATAATACATAGTGACTTGTTTCATATATAATTATGATTTAAAATGTTTCATATGGCTCCCTTTTTAGATTGTTTATTAATAGGCAAAGTGATGAGCATGAAAAGCAAATTTACACAAAGCATTGAAAAAATCATATACTTTAGAATTTTGAACTGCTTTAGACATTTAGTAGTATCCAAAATATAGTGCAGAGATGTTTTTTAACACACAGACTGCTACACCAATACCAATCTTTGCTTGAGTATCACCAAATGAACCAAACGACAGAGAGCTTATTACCACATAAGACATTCTACCCCATTATTGCATAGCTCTAATCTCAGAAAGATATTATTAATGTTAAAATGAAATTGCAAAGATATTTTTATGCGAGTCTATTGGGATATAAAAATTATAATTGTGTTACTTTTTGATATTATTACTCCTATTGCCAGGCACCAGGTCAAAGAATCACAAAACATACTGCAAAGGGTATGGGTTTTTGACAGTTCTGTGATTTCTTTACTGCAGGACCTAACACTATATTGTGCATATGAAATTTCTAAAAGAAGAAAATGACATACAGCATTTATTAGACTTTATATAACTAAAGTCACTCCTAGTAGATCTTCTTCCCCAAAATAGCAGTTTGTGAATTGCTGAGGAAGAGAGTTGCTCAGTCTCTGGAGTTCCTTGTTATGGCCCTCTTGTTCCCCTGAGATTGGAGATGTATTAGCTAGGGTGGATGGCTGTGTAGGTTATCAGATAGCCTCAGTTCCCATTGGCAAATGTCCATGCTAGTTGACTGTATTAATAAGGAATTTTCCATGCTTCATTGATTCATAAGTATATTGAATATTTCTGTAAATATCTTTCATTGCTTAACCTATATATGCAAGAGAGAATTAAGGAAGCAGTATAAAACAGATATTTGGGAAAAGAGGAGACTACTAATGGCTCTCTTTTTTTCTTACCATATTCAGAGACAAATTAGTCATTTCTATTTATTTTAATAAGGAAAGAGCATATTCTGTTTAGAAAAGGTTTTATTGGTGGGAACAGTTGTTGAATCAAGACAAACATGTTATAATATATGAGAATAATGCTATAAATTTTCTTCCTTTTTTTTCCCTTAAATGTTATGTGGAATTTTCCGGAAGAAAATTTAAAGTTAATTTAATAAGTTTTACTCCACATACTATGATTCTTTAATTATTTTATTTAAAATATTTACTTGCTAAGAGTAATGCCTTGACAAATTTTATGATAAAAAGCTTGTTTCATTTTAAAATAGAAACAATACTATCAAGATTATTATTCATCATAGCAGATAAAATGAACTGACCCTGAAAAGGCTTATTTTGTGAATGTGCATCTGTAATTATTTGGTTTAAAAAGTTCATTGAAGTAAGTAAAGTGGAGAGGTAATAGCTCCCATTTGTAGATAGGTGACATAACTTATTGTAATGCTCAATTATCTCTGGTCCATGGATTGTTCTATTATGCAAACACTCATCTGCCCAAATAAATACTCATTAAGGTGAGCGTCTATGCCAAAAATACAAATTTTCTGTATTTTTACTTTTATTTGCATAGTAAGCTCTGGAGAAATGAACAAAAAGCACTAATAAAAATCTTGGAGTTTAGGTACAATTTGAAAAATTAGATGTCCATTAAAGAGCAGTAAAGTAGTTTGTTTAGAAAAATGTTTAAAATTATTTTGTTAGATACATTTCCTGATTGGAGAATAATAAATGAACCTTACATTAACCCCAAATCCTATTTTTTTTTAGAGTAGGAATGGTCAAGGGTGAAAGAAATAAGAATATCACTCAAGTCATAAGTTAGAATAATAAATAGCACACATGCCCACACTATAAGTTCTTCAAACTGAGTGAAAAAAGGAGAGTTCATGCATCTCATTCAAACTTCAAAGCTAGTTTCTCCTTTTTATGTTTAAACCAAAGCTTTCAAGAATGGAGGACAGGTTTCCTTTACAATTTAAAATTCAAAGAGCACCACTTTGAAATTTAATAGAGCAGTGTTTGCTAAAGTAAACATTTTAGTCACAGTGAAGGCAGATGCCTCTGTGCATCCTCAGCCTTTCTGTAGGTATTAAAGCAGTGCTTCAAACTACTGCAATGTCTCTTCCCCAATAGCTATTCAAAAAAGATATAGATTTCACGGAATGCAGAATTTCACTTCCCCAAACAAAATGTACCTTTATCGTTAACGCAATTTTGAAACTTCAAGCTTCTGATGGTAATTTAAAAGCAGTGCCTTAGAAAAATCAAAAAGAAACACTGAAAATAAGGATCTCAGATTCCTGTTAAAAGTTTTTACTACCACTACCCCCATCTACAACCACACTGGCCTGCAGAAAAATGCCTCTGGGAGAAAGGAGAGAGAAGTGGGTTAGACAAGCATTTATGGTGATCAACACGTGGTGTGAGAAGCCTTTTGTATTATTAAAAAATGGGTTACTAACACTGCTCAGTGAAAGGCGCTGTTTCTTTTACAATGCATACCAAATCCAATTATGGAGAAAGAACAGTGGAAATTCTTTTCTTATTGAGAGCTAAAACAGCTTACTAGACCATGTAATTTTTTTCCAGTAAGCCTAGAACATAGACATGTCTATGCATTAAAATAACTTTTCTCCATGCATTGACTACTATACATTATCAAATATCTTCTTTATTCCTGCCAAATGTTTATTTCTCCTTGTTGTTTTATTGTTTTAATTATTTTTCATTCAGAATATATTTACATGGATAAATAAACTGAAAATGAATAATAGAAGAACTTGAGAATCAAGCGATCTAGGGAAAAATGCATTTATAAATATTATTTTTATTTAAATATGTTTACACTTCTGGGCCTTTATATTGGAATACATAATATATATGTATAAATTAACAAATTAATTTAGAAATTATATGTATACATAAAATTATAAATATGTATATGATTTTTATTAGGAAGATATTGATTTGTAAATTTGATATATAAATATGAAGTTTTATATAAATCTAAAATTTTCAAATTTTGTATGTGTTAACATAAAAGTATGTTTGATAGTATTCAGATTTTTTCAAGCAATACTTTGGATTAATTTATCTTATTATTGTCCATATAACAAGGCAAATATATTTTGATTTTTGTAAATATACTATATTTATGAATATATGATGGGCATTGTATAAAATCCAAAATTTTGTTAACATTCCATTGACAGCAGTAGGTATCATACAGAATTATATTTAATTTTATAAGGTAAATTTTAGAAAATTATAATTTTTCATATTAGCCACATATTTTGAACTTCTTAACTGTAAATATACATTGATCCCTAGAACTGTTAAGTCCTTTCAATCTAAGGTATGTTAAAGTGCATTATATTTGGCTATAAATATGAACTTCTCTTCAAATGAAATTCAATCAGTAAAATAAAAAATAAACAAGAAAAGAGTCATATTTCTAAGCCCACAAGAGGCAAATTCAAACGCATTCTTCTGTTTGTTGTGCTGTTGGTTGAGTATGTTTTCCCCCCGGCACAATAATTGTAGCATTGCAGTTTTCTGGCAACAAATGGTTGCTGTGGGTCACCAAATGTCTCTGATTTGCTAAAGCATTTAATCTTCCACAAAAGTTGTTTACTGCTTCATATATGCTGAACGTCAGGAACATTATCTTTTAAATCATGCCTAGCTGCTAATTAACGGATGTATAAATGTTGAACAGCCAAGTCTTTAAACGGAGCCACGAATGAGTACAGCAGCCATTCTGCACATGGCTAAAATAGAGATCTGATGAGCCATAAACTCTGATTTTTCTACATAGCTCTTGTCATGCTGTGTATCTAACCAGATTGAAGTGCATTTGAGAAATTTACTTTAAAGCCATCTGAAACTGAAAATATATTAGCAGTGCTAGAAGTGTTCAGTAGTGCATTATTAGGTTACTGGGCTACATTGCTGTCTCTCCTGTTTCTCTTGGATGTCTACATTTTAGAAGCAAAACAAAGGCTTAAGTTTCTGAATTTAATCCCCAGATTTGACTTTATGTCAATGTGAGACTTTTGTCACCACAATTTATTGAACTTACTTTTCTAAAACAAATAGAATATACTTTCAAAATATTTATTTGATGTCTTTTTTTTTTCCAGATAGGCATAATTTGACCTGACCAACACAGCATATTAACAGAATCACCTAGGACGTTTCATTGCATTTAATATTTATTGAGCATCACCACTGGTTGGCACTGTACTAAATACTTTTACAGGCATAATTTCTTGCATTCCTGATAATGATACTATATGCTATAAAGGAGTTATTAATATCTTTAGTTTCCAAATTAGAATACATAGAATTTGGAGACTTACTCAGGCTTTCATGACTTACTAAGAGCAGAGAGATCAGAACTGGAATCAAACTGCACACTGGCTGACACCAAATCTTTAACCACTATATTATACTTCCACTAGTCTTGATATATGATATGTTCATATATTAACAAGCTTTTTATATCACAATGAGAAAACTATTGGGAAATAAAGAGTAACCCAAAAGTAGCAAAGGAAGGAGCAAAGCATGGCTAAGCAGACAATATAGAATGGAAGAAGAAAGAAGTGGAAGGGAATGACTCTAATTTTTCAAAATAATACTACATGACCCTCTTGTTCGAGGAATTATCTTCAAATTTGGAAAACGGTAAAAAGGTAAATGTAACAGACAAAATATAGAGTACCACTCCCTACTTATTGAATTGTGAAGATAGAGCAAGAACAGTGATGACTAAACATGAACTAAAATTCCACCACTAACATTATTATTTTTTCTTAAGAAATTTCATTCCACTTTGGGAGGCCGAGACGGGCGGATCACAAGGTCAGGAGATCGAGACCATCCTGGCGAACACGGTGAAACCCCGTCTCTACTAAAAAAATACAAAAAACTAGCCGGGCGAGGTGGCGGGCGCCTGTAGTCCCAGCCACTCGGGAGGCTGAGGCAGGAGAATGGCGTGAAACCGCGAGGCGGAGCTTGCAGTGAGCTGAGATCCGGCCACTGCACTCCAGCCTGGGCGACAGAGCGAGACTCCGTCTCAAAAAAAAAAAAAAAGAAATTTCATTCATGTCTCAGAGCCCTTGTTTCCTTATCCTTCAAGCAAAGCTTATAAAATGATTGTGGAAATGACATAAGCATATATCTGGGGAATGAATGAAGTGAAGGAATGATTTAGAATGGAAAGTTCTGATTCATATGTACTATGTCCTGGATTAGCAGCAATGTGACTTTAACCATGTTACTGCAGTGATCTTTCTTCAACTGCAGAAAAGGCTTAATCATGCTCAATTTTATGTATCATTGTAAGGATTCAATGATGGAATATTTGCAAAGTATTCCATAAAATAGAAAGATCTTTAATGATTCTTGTTCTTTGTTCTTTGACCTTAGCCCCATGCCATCCTGAGTCCCTTCCTGCTATTCTAAAGTGCCACACATCCCACAGCAGACCTCCCACAAAAAACCCTGTTTCCCAAATTATGCATCTTCCAACCTGATATAGCAATTCTCAGTCACCTAATATAATGGATGTAATTAATGATCCAAGGAACTTCAGGTTTTTGCTCAAATAGTTTTTATTAGGGAAAGTTTCAGTTAGGGGTGGAAAATAAAACAAAAAAAAATATTTCAAGAAGATGAAAGAATGATGGCTACAATGAAAGTAGACCCACTTTATGCAAGGACTAAGCTCACTAGCATCATGAGATCCATGGGAGAGAAGACGACTCCTCCTCAGGCAGTACTGTGTACTCTCCTCATATCACTGGGTGTCAGACCAAGAGAGAAAATCTGAGAAATAACTGTGAGAAAGAATCCCACATATGAAGATGACATCAGCAATGGTATTTCTCCCTGTAAGAGTGTATGAAATGGTGTGTGTGTGTGTGTGTGTGGTGTGTGTGTGTGTGTATGTGTATGTGTCTGTGTGTTTTGTGAGTTTGCATTAGACCAGAGTATGATTAACTCAATCTGTATGAGTTAATTTGGCTGGAGAGCATTTCTACATACAAACAGTTTATTATGGGATGACTTATTTAAAATTAATGATAAAATTTTAGGAAGAACTTAAAAATTTTTTTTTAAATATGCAAAAAGAAAGCTTGGCAGCACTCTACTATGTCCATGAGATCAAATTTTTAGCTTCCACATATAAGTGAGAGCATGTGATATTTGTCATTGCCTCAAAGAAAGAGTTTATTTCACATAACATATTGACCCTCAGTTCCAACCATGTTACTACAAATAGCTGGGTTGCATTCATTTTTATAGCTGAATGGTACTCAGTTGCATGCACATATGCCAAATTTTCTTTGTTCATTCATCCACTGATTTTTTTAAAAAAACAACACTATATGTGATTCTCTTTATGTTACATTATGAAAAAGGCAAAGTTGTAGGCATGAAAATCAAATGAGTTGTCAGGTGGTAGAAGTGGTGTAAGCAAATTACTAAACGGAGGCATAAGAAAATTTGGCGGGAATACAAATATTCTATATCTTCACTGTAGTAGGGGTAACATGATATATACATGTAAATATACACTTACCAAACTTCTTAAAACTGCCCACATGAAAAAAGGTAAGTTTTATTGTATGTAAATTATACCTCAATAAACCTGACCTTAAACAAACAAAGAAGAATGTTAGAGTAAAAGGTCCTTTAAAGATCATTTGATATTAGATTCTCTGTAGTACAGACACATTCCCTTTGGTGACAGGTGTGCATAAAATCTACAAGGATGGGACCAGGCACGGTGGCTCACGCCGGTAATCTCAGCACTTTGAGAGTCTGAGGCGGGCGATCACTTGAGGTCTCGAGTTCGAGACCAGCCTGGCCAAAATGGTGAAACTCCGTCTCTACTAAAAATACAAATATTAGCCAGGCGCAGTGGCACAGGAGGCTGAGGCATGAGAATTGCTTGAACCTGGGAGGCAGAGGTTGCCGTGAGCTGAGATTGCACCACTTCACTACAGCCTGGGCAACAGAGTGAGACTCCAGACCACATCTCAAAATAAATAAATAAACAAATAAAATTTAAAAAATCTACAAGGATGGGAAATGTGTTACTCTAGGAGATTCTTTATTTCAGTGAACAAATTCAACAAAAATGATTAATTCTGAGAGAAATTTTTCCTCCCTAGGATAGATAATGTCAATGCTTATTTCCGAGGCAACTCCAGCATGCATCTCTCTTCTCCGTGATACTATCTTACACATGTGAGGACAGACACCATTCTTCATTTTATCTTCTTTCTAAGCAGTCCCTTCAACAATTTGTCAAGTAGCCATTCCCAACCTGCTTTCATATTCTTCTACTGATACTCTAGACACAGTTCTAATTTGTAAATGTCCCTGTATGGTGGCTCAACATAACATCTACTATTTGAACTCATCATCGTAGCTCAGAGAGGGACCATTATATCCTGTGATAGGGACACCAGACTTTTATGAGTGTAGATTAAAATTGCTTTAACTTCCTTACTAGTTAAATAGTACTTTGGATCATACTGTCTTTGTCATCAGATAAAACCTCCAGTTATTTTTACATTAACTGTTACTCGGTATGTCTCCCACATCTAGATTTTGTGCAACTGATATTTTAAAACATAAATATGGTACTATGTGTTTATCCATACAAATTTTATTCCAGTACTTCAGTCAGCTGAGATATATTTGAATCTTGCTCTATCATCTATTGAATACATTAAGCATCATCTGCAAATCTGATAAAGTGTCTTATTTAAACATAACAAAGAACATTTAGTTGGTGTTTTTGCATTTTATTTTCTTTAGTGCATAGTGCTTTCCTTTAGAAATAAAATCCACAGACAGATAGAATATCTTTAGTTAAACACAACAAATAGATATTAACCACTTACGTTTGAATATAAATGAAATGAAGATGCCATCAAGGATTATCAATACAGTTGGCGAGTCATATATGCAAAATAATGGCTAATATATATATAAGTTATTAAAATAAAAATATAACCAAATTATATAAAAGCACAAAGTATGGAACAACTAATTAAGGTGAAATAAATTAGACGTGGTATCACTCAGATGGTTCTGGAAGAATGAGTAGGCATTCATCTGGGACAAAAAGGAAAGTCAATAATTTCCAGGCAGAGAAATAGTTAGGGCAAAATTTTTATGGCAAAATATGTTAAGCAAAACTTTGAAATTACCATCCATAGACCACCTGCACTATATCACCTAGTGATGTATGGAAACTACAGATATCTAGGTTTTCCCCCAGACATCTACAACAGTATCTCTGGATGGGGCCAAAGAAACTACACTTCTGTCAAACTGCCTTGGTGACTGTTATTCATGTTAATATTTGAAGACCAATGGTTTATGGCAGAACAAATTATTCAGTATCTTGGAGTACTAGGTATATGCTGTTGAAAAGAGATGCAGCTGGTAAGTCAACTCATGCTTTGACTGTGGAGGATCTCCTGCCATTCTCAAGTGTTTGGACTTCGAGAAGGAAAATTACTGAAAATATTCTGCAGGGCAGTTACATGGTCACTTTTGTCTTCAGGAAAATACAGTCTGGGTTCAATGGCTCGCTCCTGTCTAATCCCAGCAATTTGAAAGGCTAAGGCGGGCAGGTTGCTCGAGCTCAGGAGATGGAGACCAGCATGGGAAATATAGTGAAACCTCGTCTCTCCAGAAGTACAAAAATTAGTCAGGCATGGTGGTCCAAGCTACTCAGGAGGCTGAGGTGGGAGGGTCACTTGAGCTCGGGAGGCAGAGGTTGCAGTGAGCCGAGATTGCTCCACTGCACTCCAGCCTGGGTGACAGAGCCAGACACTACCAAAAAATAAAAAGAAATAAAAAATAAAAAAAATAAAAAAATGAAAAAAAGAAAGAAAGAAAGAAAAGAAAAGAAAATACATGTTGTGTGGTGGCAGTGTGAAAAATACACTAGGCAAAACAGTGCATAAAGATACGGCAGTCTTTGTAAGATACTAAAAGCATTTCCAAGTGACAAAATCTTAATCTGCATCAGAGACCAAAAGATTGATAGGAAGACTGCTGAGGAAATTTATGAGAATCAATGTGCATTTTGAATTTAAGCATTAGAGAACCTGGTAAACAATTGGGTGTGTGGTGTGTATTTGAAGGCAGAGGGTAAAGAAGGATTTAATAATAATTTGAAAGTTTCTAGATATGTGATACTGATATCTACTAATATGTCTATATAAATAAATAGAGGTAGGTTTGTGGTATAGAGGGAGAAAATTAGTTCAGCTTTTGAATGATTTAATGTTACATTCTTGAGGTTTGTTTATAAAATACTACCCAGCAATCAACTTATAATATGAATCTGAATGTAAAGAGATGTCTCAGAACTGGAAAACTAGATTTGGGGCCCATCATCAGATGTTGGTTACATACATGAGACTAGAAGGATGGAGGTTGCCTTCCATCCATCATTTCATCAAGCCATCATTAATAAAACAGTTGAAAGGAAGAGGACAGTGGATGGTGCTATGTTGATGCCAATGTTGAGAAACAGGGCCAAAAAGGAGGCAGCTGAACAGGAGTCTTACAAGAAGCAACCCAGAGGCACAAGCAAAAACACAAGTAACCATGCCAATGAAAGCCAAGGATGCACAGAGTTACAGAAAGGATAATGGTCAAGAAGGTCTATTACAGGGAACAGGATAAAACACAGAAAAGAGACAAATGGATTTGGCAAGAAGATCACTGATAATTTGTTAGCAACCAAGAACAATATTTTAAAACAAATTTTCTATGTTGGTTTTACTTTTAAATACTTTTTTACGTGAATGAAAACAATCTTAAGATGAAGAAGTGATATTTAAATTAAAATGTTTTATTATTTTAAAAATCATTTTTCAATATTTGATTAATCATTTCATCTGTAATAGTAGGTTTCAAAACTACTATCTAAGATATTTCAAATTATATTTCTAGAATAAATAACATCAACACTTCATAAATGTATCATCAATAGTGGGAAAATTTATGCTTTCAGCTTTAGGTGAGGTCTTATGATCTTTGCTTATTAAAGTGCAGCAGGTAAAACCATTGCTTCTCTTAACCTTTAAGTAATATTTAAGTTGCTTTTCAGTTCCCTAAAATATAAAAGAGAATTGAAAAGATGTTATTTACAATTATAAACTGTGATAACTTTTGCAATATTTACCAGTGTTCCCATTCTTTATCTAAGCAGCTGGAGAATGCACCTCGTAGCCCCTCCTGAAGTTAGGTGTGGTCATGTAACTGACTTCAGTTAATAAATGTTAATGAAAGTGGTGTGTCTCACTTCTAGGCAAAAGCCTTTAAAATCCCATGTGCAATTCACCATATGCGTTTATCTACCATAGCATCAAGCAATGATTTAGATGTTGGATACATCATCAAGCTTAGGTCATTCAGAAAAATCCCTAGGCAAACTGTGATGCACATATGTACACATAAACATTAATTATTTTATGCCATATTGGATTCAGAGTTATCCATTATCTCAGCTTAACCTAGCCTATCCCAACTAATACAGACATCATTACATGATGAGTAATTTGGTGAAAGAGATCCTTCTTGCCTAACCTCAGAGGTCCCCTACTCTCAGTGGTTGTCCTTGGTTCTCCCTTCATTATTCCAGATATCAGACATGGTATGAGGATAGAGAACTGTGTAAAGATATCAAGATTATCCCTAAAATTCTCTGGTTGTGCCTAACATATATAACTGAAGCATACATTTTATCAGTGGAAATTTTCCAGATCAGTTACAAATTGGTGTGCCTTTTCAGAAAATGGACTATATTTTCACTTCTGTGAATAATAGTTTACCCCAAAGAGATTCAATCCAAACACTGGAGAAAGTTGCTGTCCTTTCTTCCCAGAATTTCGATATCATCAAAGGTTAGGCCTTGAAGATAAGGATAGAGACACATTTAGCCATGTGTTCTGCAGCGAAAACACTATGGTATGCTTGTAATGCATTCTGACATCTTCCCTGTACAAGGCAGACCTTGCCTTCCTGATTGAACACCCAGGCAAATATTGAGGTGCTTGTACATTTTGAAGTCACATGTAAGTCATGCAGTGTAGGTACTGTGTTTTTAGTTTTTCCCATTGTGATAATATGTGTATACTGACTAACCCATATTGGACTGTTTCATTTTTCTTACTTGGGTATAAAGTTGCTTAAATAATAATTTTCAAAGTTGAAAAGTTATTATGTAGAACCAAACTATGCTCTCTATGCTCTTAAAATTTGGTCTATAGATGCTTTTTCAGCAGGAAGAGTATTAAAATGTTTGTTATAATGCTTCTTTTTTGTTTATAATTTCTATTTCTGCTATAATTTTGGTACATTGACTTTCTTGACCTCCATCTTCTGTATGTGTGCTTACTTCTAAAACTTTCCCCAGTTTGAAAAAAATAATTTGTGTTAATGTCTGGCTTCCCTATGTTCCTTGAATTCAGACGATTTTCTCTCTACTTATTTTTAATTCAATCTCCTCCCTGGTACATCTCAGATTTGGAGCATAGCTTGATTATTTATTCAAATATATTAAGAAATTACCTTGTGCTAGGCACTGGTCTAGGCTCAGAGATCTTGGGGTAACACAGAACCCATAGTCAGGACAGATGTGGTGGCTCATGCCTGTAATTGCAGCACTTTGGGAGGCTAAGGTGGGAGGATCAATTGAGCCTGGAAGATTGAGGCTGCAGTGAGCCATGATCATACCACTGCACTCCAGCCTAGGTAACAGTGCAAGACTCTGTCTCAAAATCAAAACAAAACAAAAAAACAAAAAACAAAACAACAACCAGAAAAACAACTAATGATGAGGGATGAACAGGACAACAGGTGGTTATATTTGGATTGTGTTACAGTTGGCACATGGTGCTGTAGTAATAGTGTCCACTGCTCTGAGGGAGCACAGAGTTGCCAAAGGTTCAGAATAGTAACTGACCTGAAGATACATCTTGCCAGATATGCAAATTGCTTGCCTTGGTTAATCAACGTTTTGATTTTCTTGCAAAAAGTACATGTGTGTGTGTGTATATACAAATATGTGTATATATAATGTATATATATGTGTGTTGGTATATATATGTATGTATGTATATTGTGTATATATGTCTATATTTAGTGGAAAATCATAAACCTGGCAAATGTCTAGGTACAATTTATTTCATAATTGCTACTCATCCCTAGTTAATGTACAGAAGAAAACAAAAATTTGGAGATTATCAGTAGGAAAAACTAGTTTGGAGAAATTGACGAATTATCCAAGTATCTATGTTCTCTTTGCTCTTTCATCTGTCCATCATTCTGGAAACATATTAGTCACCATTCACACAAAATGATATTAATTATTGTGTGTGCATTTGTGGTGTTTTTCTTAAGGCTTTACACACACACATACACACACACACAGACACACACACACAATTTTAAAAAGCCCTCTGGGTGACAAAAGAAGGCTTCCAGTTCATTGCAGAGTGCCAGAATTGTGAATTGGTTTAAAGCTTGATGTAAAATGAATGCGTATTTTTTAAAAGATTTACTTCACAAAAATACACAAAGTGAATCTATACCAAAATACTACTGTCACTAATAGACTCATTTAATTTAAAATGTGAAACTCTGACCTCATTAGTAGAATTAATATAATGGGGGAAAATAATGGCTAAAACAATATTCATGGATTTTCAGTTTCCATATCAGGTGAATGAGATCCAACTATTTTTCAGTACACACAAAGAAATTACATGCTGGAAAACTTGTTAGAGAAATAAATCTACAGGCACAGATGATTCTAATTTGCTGAAATTACTCAATTTGCTAATATTTTAATGTACTAAACCTTGGTGAAATCCTGCCAAAGATTTCCATTTTCACTGCTCTTTCTCATAGTAAAAAATAATCATTAAAGGTATGTTTCAGATTTTGTAAATCTTAAATGCCCTATCAAACAAAAAAACCCATAAACTTGCTCAGGTTAATCTCTTGTTACTTGATAAATAGCAATGTGTATTTTTTATTTGTCTATGATTAATAGAATATCAGAACACATCATCAATCTTACATTTTTTCTAGTATCTGCAAGATAAAAATACAAAGCACCATTATGACCTTTAAAATCAATTTGCCTCTTTGTTTGGGGGTGTAGTTTACTTATGCAATTACATCATAGAAAATTTATTATTAAAGAAAAGCTGACTTGTCAGTTATTTTCTGAGTTTAACACTGTTGTTGTTTTGTAGTTTTATAAAATTATAGTACTTCATTTCTTTTTGTTGTTTCATATATTTAAAACTTTTATTGTTGTTAATAATCCTGTTGAATCTAACCTTCATACATCTGAGATGCCCGGAATTCTTAACACCAGAATACATTTTCACTAAAATGTAAAGGCTGATATTTCTTAAAGGTAGCCTCTGTTAATAAGAGAAAACACATGTTTAAGCATTGGGTTCTGCTATTTATTTCTCTCTGTAGGATATGCCTCTAAACAAGTTATGACTTTCTCAGAATACTTCTTGTTTCTCAGAGTAGATAAGTCACCCACCTCTTGGTAAGGAGGGAGAGTTGTATGTAATTATTTGTTGTTATTATTTGCATTTATGAGTGAGTGTTTGTGTTTATCCCATCATTTTACCCTTCCCCTTCCTTTCTGTTTTTTTGGAAGATCTTAAAGGGCAGAGCCTAGGTTCTTTTCATAATTTATCTTCACTTTGTTTACTGTAGGCACTTAAAAATAAATTCATAACTTAAAAATGGTGAAGAAAAATTGGATTAAGAGTGTGTGTGCAGGGACTGACCTTCACGGTAGGAAATTTTTTATTTTGGTGGTGGTGATGGTGGTAATTGTTTTTTTATTGATCCTAGAAAGAATGTTAGGAAATGGATTTTGAGGAGTGGAAAAGAATATGTATGAAAATTCATATTTAACTTGGGTATTGTCATTTCTAACGTAGGAGGTAAGGTCATCTACTGAGATTTATAGGGTTGTGAATGGGAAATGGGCAGGAGAAAGTTAAGAGTTTTTTTTGAGAGGGATGTCTAGTAGTAGATCAGGTGAATAAAGTATCAGGGTATCAGGAAAAAAAACATATTAGACACCAATTTGTGCTAGTTAAGTGAATTTGATGCTTTGCCTTAGCACAACATAGACAGAAAGTCTAGTGTGTTTCTAAATGATTTTGGATTATTAAAATTAAGATTGACTGAACTTTTGAAGGTCCTAGCAAAGAGTAGGTTGGCAGATATAAAGCAGTGGAAGAGATGATAACAATTTATGTGCGAAGACAGGAGCAGCACATAAAATACTAATGATAATGTTAATCATTTACAGTTTCTTCTCTGTGCCAGGCACCAATGGGCTTTTTACACGTTTATCTCTAATCTTCTTAACAACTTTGAAATGACAATTATCTCTATTTTACAGATGAGGAAAATAAATTCAAAGAGGCTAAATAACTAAATATGTAGTAGAGCTGTGATGATTATTAGCATTTAGATTTATCTGACTCTAAATTACTTGTTCCTCTGATTATGGCAAGCTGGAGAATTATAGACACCTGCCAAGGCTGAAAACAGCAGCAGTTTAAGCCTCTATTCACTCACTGTCATGACTTCATCTCCTGGGATTACTGAAGCAATATGAACTTATAACATTTCTTCCATTAGCTGTATACATATTTGTTAAATCATGAGTTTCAATTTTAAATTTAAAATGTAATGTAAATCAAATGCTACCAATTCAGTTTCTTTATTACTGCTGAATTGTATTGTATGAAAACAGATAATAATGCCCCTAGAGTCCCTGAAACCGTAGGAACACTCCTTTGATTACCATCTGGAGCACACTAAAAATGTTACCTAACATCTTTCTTCCCTTGGTAAGACAATCCCAACACTTTAGCTGGATACATAGTCACTCAGAATTTACTCCTTTAGAGCTGCTGGGGCCATAGTCAATTAATGCAATGTGGTCATACAATTGCATTAATTGACTATACTGTGTTCTTTCAAGAGCACAACTAATTGAATTGACTATGTTGTGTTCTTTCAAAAGCACAACTAAAATGGTAAAGAAAAATAGAATTTCTTTCAAGAAAGGGACTGGCCTCACTTCCGTTTCACCTTTCTCCCTGGCTGGAATGCACACTTGGCGAGCTATCTTGTACCTAGACCTAGGCAATTCCTTAGCAATGTCAGTGCAACAAGATCATATCTTGTTTAGTGGAAAACAGAGTGGGGTTGAAGTAAAACGTAAATATATTTGAAATTTTGAATGAATTTGGAAGTATGCAAATCTAGGAAGTGGTCATGGAAATGAACGTTTGCAGAGGTGAAGGTATCTGGAGCTGAGTACGTGAAGAAATTACGAACCAAATGTGTTGGATAGACATATCACACAGAATTTTGGTAGGTTTAGAATGAAGTGTGAACCAAATTTTAAAATGTTAAGAGCAGTGACACAAAATAATTGATGCTGGCAATGCAGAGGGGCAGAAAGTTACTTGGCTGAGAATGTAAGAATCTCTTAAGAGCTGGGACTTTTACTAAAGCCTGGATGTGTAACAGTTTGCAAATGGCAATGAAGAAAAAAGTATAACCATTCGATTTCACAATATTCATAAACTACATGGTAGAAAATATCTACCCCTCTTGATGAGAAAAGAGGTCAAGCTGCAGCAAAACCAAGCCAATGCAATATTTTTGAGGATATTATTTAATGTAATAGCAAAATATGAGGAGAGAAATAACATGAGTGAGGAGTAGAATGTGCTTAGCATTATGGAGTTATATTCTGGTGAGATGAAAGCAAATAGTGAAGGCTTAGAAAAAGAGAACACTGAAGTTCAGAATAAGAATTTATGAAATACTAAAGTTTGTTATTTGAAGATGTGTACCTGAATCTGAAGAGAAATTAATCATTTCTCTTCCATTATTGTATTAGCTTTCTATGGCTATGTAACAATTTATCACAAACTTAACAACATAAAAACATGAATTTTTAAATTTCACCATTTTTACGGATCAGGTTCTGTGTGAGTAATTGGGCTGTTTGCTCAGGTTCTCACCTGGCTAAAATTCAGGTTTTGGTCAGGACTGCAATCTCATCTGAGGCTAGGGATCATTTTCTAAGATTATCCATTTTGTTATTAGAGTTCAGTTTCTTGCAGTTGTAGGACTGAGGTTCTCATTTCCTTGCTGTGTCTCAACCTGGGGCTACTTTCAGCTTCCAGAAGCTGCCCTTCAGTTATAGCCATGTAGCCTCTCACAACATTGTAGATTACTTCTTTAATGTCAGCAAAAGAATCTCCCTCTCTTCAACTTTGGTGGAATCATAAACACAACATAATAACAAAAATGACTATCATATTACCTGTGCCTTATGATGCGACCTAATCAGGGGAGTTACTACCCCCTCTTCTACACAGTTCCCAGCCACACACAAGGAGAGGAGATTGTTCAGGGTGTGTATGCCTAGGGGACAGAATTTTGAGAATGATCTTAGAATTCTGCTAGCCACACTGATTAAGTAGGTCCTGGTAAATTGTGTTCCCAGAGGTGACTGCAACAATCTCCCATTCCATATGCTGTTTCTCAACATGATGATTCCCTTTACATAAGTGAGGTATATTTTTCCTTCTATTTAATCTGAGGATAAATGACAACATAGACAGTAGCCCTAGCTGAGCTTCTACCCCACAGTCAACACCAAACTCCATCCAAGTGGGTAAGACCGTTTTGGACTTTCCAGCGTTCCTAGTGCCCGTAGCCAAAACCATGTGAAGCAAAAAATTGAGTCAACTCAGAGGGTTATTCAAAAAATAATAATAAGTTAATATTTAAGTCAGTTGTTGATGTTGTTTTGGGTGCTCTGAGATGTGGTAGGAGTAACCAAAATATGGGCAAAGCAGGAAAAGGTTAGGTACTTGTAGTAAAAGGCATAAGGGAAAGACAGTCTGCAAAAGAGTAAGAAAGTGAGCATGAATACATATGAATAACTAGGATGGTCATATAATTTTAATGTGCAAATAGTAACATGATTGAGTGAGGAAAAAATCAGAATGATATTACATCAGGATAACCAGCAATAACATGGTATATATTAAATGAAGGGGAAAAGGCACAATGAGAAAGGCTGGTTTTACTTACTTATGAAACAAAAGTTATTTAAAAATATGTTAGCATGAGCCACATGGGAGGCTGAGGAGGGTTGATTGCCTGAGGTCAGGAGTTTGAGACCTGCCTGGCCAACACAGTGAGATGCCGTCTCTACTCAAAACACAAAAAATTAACTGGTCGTGGTGGTGGGCACCTGTAATCCCAGCTACTAGGGAGGCTGAGGGAGGAGAATTGCTCGAACCCAGGAGGCGGAGGTTTCAGTGAGCTGAGATTGCACCATTGCACTCCAGCCTGGGCAACAAGAGCAAAATTCCATCTCAATAATAATAATGATAATAATAGCACATTAGCACAAGCTACAGTTTATAAATACTGAAAAAGAAGAAATGCACTGCTGTGGAGCATAAGATTATTTCAAAAGCATTTAAAGGCTATCCAAATGCTGTTTAATATTACCAAAATATCCAAATACACCAGAACCACTAAAACACTGGCTGCCAGAGAGTTTGGTAAATCTTTTGAGGCTACCTAAGTGAGGTTATAACTTGAAACACAGAAAAACCAATTTCTTTTTTCCAGTGCAACAGAATATCTCAGAATGGAGCTCAAAGGACCTCTTATGGTAAAGCTTTCTCTGTGTATTATCTTTTCACTAGTAGAGAGGCACAGAACTGAGCTCACTTTATGAAACTAAATATTTTTCTATTTTTAACTTATGGCTATTTTTAACTTGTGTAAATTAAGATTATATATGAGAGTTAAAAGTAATGTTTTGCTTTGACCACAGTAAAAGTAAATGATATATATATATACCTATATATATAGGTATATATATTAAATATTCCAGAATTTATAGGTAAAAATGGAGTCTAAGTGTTTTAAGATATTTTAAATAATTGATAACACTTATTGTAGATATTCTTGAATAATGCTTTATTCTATTCTAAATATTTTCCTTTTCACCTAGGCTTCATTAATATCTGAAACTTAATATATTAAAAAGTTTTCAGACTCTTTAATTATCAAAATAATTATTAATTCAGCTGTCCAGTTATGATTGATTAGTCTGATCAAAGGATGTAAGTGAAAGATTACAGAGAGTGGTTGTAGAATCAGATGTTTTACTATTAGTGTTACCTTTGGCATTTAAAATACATACACGTAAGTTCTATTTTTAGTAGGTTTAATGTTCCAATTTACAAAAAATCTAATGGGCTGGCATCAAACTTCATTGACTTTCTTGATTGTTATGAACTTTATAATTACTGCATTTCACCAATGGCTGCCAAAGCCACTAAGAATCTTGACATCAGTGGGAAGCATTCCACTTTGAAATCTTAAATTCGACTGCCAACTCTTTGTCTATCACCTCTTTTTCTTCCAGGGTTCTCATCCCTTACACTTTTAACACATGCACTTTGACATCATTAAAACTTTCTAGTCCCTTGACTTGTCCTTCTTTAATCATTAAATAATCTGGGCCTAATTTTATGTTTTCCCACTAAACCTAGTTTTTAATATGCATTTCATAGACTCCCTTTTCTCCACACTCAATTGCCTTTGCCAAATCTTTAACCAAACTTCAACATTGGATCAACTGTAACATTTTCACAGACATTCATTACTTCTACTGTAGGCTTTCTATTGAAAATAGTAAAATATGGCATTCCAGTTACTTAGAAATAAATGAATGAATAACTTCAACCTCCTGCAATTGGAGTATAAGTGCCACTGAACAAACCATTTACCTAATAAATCCCTTTTCCAATTATTCAAATGCTACTTCAATATTTTAATTTTCTCCTTGAGCCTCCTACTTTAACATAAGCACTGGCTTGCTTTGGATGAATTAGATGCTTACTTTACAAAGAAAATAGAATACATCAGGAATAAAAAATCTTTCCAGTTTTAAACACACACACATACACATACACACATGCACTCTTTTAAACATTTATTTATTGAGATTGATGCCAAAATCATAATGATTCCTTCTTCTTTGGAATGAGTTCTTCCATTTACAGGGGTGAAACTTAAATGCACTGAGTGTCTTGTATTTTAAGTGGATGGCTGGCTTAAACTGGGACAATCTAATTTTGTCTCTGTAAATTTATAATTGGGATAGCACTTTAGTCTATGTAGGTGTTAAACATTATAATAAGTGAATTCAGAAGCTATAGCAAGCTTTATTCTTTCATGTAGTCTAAGAAACAGAGAAAGCTGTTTTCCAGTTCTGCATGCACAGGAAATCAGGAGAATAGAAATAAAATGGTAACTTTGTGCTTTAATCTTTCAGGTTTTTGTTTAAGTACTTCATGTGCCTAGGTTACATTTCTGCCAATAGATACCTGGCATCTTTTCTCAGAAATATTCCCTTTTACTTGGCTAAACTAGCTGAAATTAATTTTTATCACATACAAATAAAAATTCTTAAAGAAGACACGTGCTTCTCTAAAAAATAACTTTTGCATGTGTACAATTTTGAGGGCATTGACAAGTAACATGAAGGATATTTGCATCATTTCCAGATTACTTATGATGCTCCTTCTTTGTCAAGTTTTTAGGTAGATATGTGGGTGGGTCAGTTTAGGTGAGTAATTTAATTTTAATAATTATTGTGAAATTATCCTCCAAAATGTTACTCAATTTATACTTACATGGAGACCATTTGAAAGTGTCTCTTTCTCCATAACCTATTTATAAGAAAACAAAACATATTCTAAATTATTTGTCAACATCCTGGAATAAAATATCTCCTTGTAATTATATTCATTTATGCCATTATATATTGTCTTATGATTATATATTTATTAATAAGTGAATATAACAAGGAGATATCACTTTATTCATTGTTTCCCTTTAGCTGGATTTTAGGAACACTATATAAATTTAAGTGATTAAATTTGTATTACATAGTGTTTCTATTTCACAATTTCTCACAATTACCTTAATATTTTTTTGGCATCATTAACACTTTTCTATTTTAATTGCAAGCATTTATGGCTTTGAGATTTTTTTCTATGCTTTGAAAATCTTCCCCTTTTCAGATAATGGTAAAAAAATCCTTACTTTTTCCAGTAGTTATTCAGATTATCTTCCATTTAGATACATAAAAAATATATTCGGGCTATTTTGAATAAATCGTGTAATTAAGGGATCAGTTTTAACAATCTATTTCCAAATTACCTCAATGCCATTCTTTGGCTTGCTTTTGCTTTTTCCTCACTGATTTGAAGTGCCATTGCTAGAATGAATTAGATACTTGTATGTACTAGAATATGTTTCTTGATCTTATTTTGTTCCTTTCTGAACCTGGGTAAGTACAGAACTGTTTAATTATTATAGAATTTTAGTATGCTTTGGTATCTGGTAGTACAAACTTTCTTATTTTTTAACTTATTTTTTCAAATTTCTCTTGATCTTTATTAAGAATTTTATCTTTAAAAAGCACAACTTGATAGTGTTTAAATTAGGACTAAATTTTATTTTTATATACTGAGAGTATGCTCTTTGGTATATAAACATCCTGAATATGTAAATTATTTGACTTATTATTTCTCTATTAGATATAAACCATTTTTATTCGTAATAATACATTCTCACAATTTATTTTGTATGATTTTTAATAGATATATCAGCTCTTTCTCTATGTATGTTTATCTACTATTATTATTTAACTGTACCTGGACCTTCTTTATGACTTAGGTTGTTTGTTGATTTAGCTTCCATAACTATCTGCAAATATTGTCTTTTATTGGCAAGTATTTTTCCACTTGCATTTATTACATTTATTATTATTAATATAGTTAAGTAAATTTCATCCATCATATTTTGTTTGAATATGCTCCCAGAATGGTTGTAAGTTTGTTTTTGCCAAGAGTTTCAGTGATATTCCTGGTCCTAAGGTTTTATTTTATTTTGGAAATTATTTTCTTAAGGCATTTTCCTACATTTAGGTATTATAAATTCTAGACTCTCATGTTGGTTAATTCTCACAGAAATTTCTTTTTTTCCCTCCATATGCCTCCCAATGATTAGGCAGAAACATACATGAATACTTACTGCTTGGTGTTTTTTTTTTTTTTTTTTGAGACGGAGTCTCGCTCTGTCACCCAGGCTGGAGTGCAGTGGCCGGATCTCAGCTCACTGCAAGCTCCGCCTCCCGGGTTCACGCCATTCTCCTGCCTCAGCCTCCCGAGTAGCTGGGACTACAGGCGCCCGCCACCTCGCCCGGCTAGTTTTTTGTATTTTTTTAGTAGAGACGGGGTTTCACCTTGTTAGCCAGGATGGTCTCGATCTCCTGACCTCGTGATCCGCCCGCCTCGGCCTCCCAAAGTGCTGGGATTACAGGCTTGAGCCACCGCGCCCGGCCTGCTTGGTGTTTTAAGATAAACTTTGCTTTGTCCACTTTTCTAGTGAGATTATAATTGTTTCAGAGTGTAGCTTTATGTATAAGATCTCAACTCCAGCTCCCACATCACTTTGTCCAAGAGCTTTACCCCTTGTCTCTCTGTGGGAATTACATCTAGTCAGTCTCCCAAATGCTGAGACAAGCATCCTTTAAAACCCCAAGCAGCTATTAATTAATTATCACTGTTTTTTTAACATGAAGTTTTTTTCCCCAGAAAGTTTGGTATGTTTTATGTTTTTGTAGCAAGAGGAATTTTACTTAGTATCACCTGTCATCTCTAGAGCTGGAAAGGTTTGTTTTCGTTGTTTTAACTTTAAGTTAAAATTACATAATAGTGATTATTACACATTGTATGCCTGTATCAAAATATCTCATGTAACCCATAAATATATATACCTACTGGGTACTCACAAAGATTAAAAACAAACAATAATAAATGATACTGAAACTGCCTCCTGAATGAAACTATCTAAACCTGCCTTTTAAAGTTAGAAATAGGTAATAAATATTACTTAAATTATCTCCTGAGTGAGTGAAACTATCTAAACCTGATTTTTAAAATCTGGAATATATCTTATTGCTTCCATTCAAATACAAACTCCCTGAAACTTTGGTACAAAATTATTGAAAATTGATCAGAAATTATTCTTATTAATGGAGGAATATTTGAAATAATGATTTCCTTGGGTTCTAGTTAGAGCACCTTTTCAGTAACAACAAAAAATCAAAAAGCAACATGGCAAAAATCACCATTTCCTTTTCAGTTTAGAGGTGCACCACACTGTATCACAGAAAACTTATTCGTACTGTTAGACAAGCCATCATTTGTGGAATATGTTCAGATACCTCCAAAAATCAAGTAGCATCCACTGTTAAAAAGTCCCAAAAGATATGCTTACTTCAGCAATATTGCTGCTGGTAGGACTTTGTCACTCTACATTGTGAATTTTAAATGTAAAAGAATAGAAACTTTAATTCCCTTATTAATCCCTCAAAACTTCTCTCTAGTGATTTTTTTAAAGCCTTTTAAACTAGGCTACAATAATTTCCCCCCACTATTCTGTAATAGGAATAGAACACAAATTAGACACACAAAAAATTCCGTTCAACTTTTGAGCACAATTTTAAAGTGAAAGTTTTATTCTGAATTTGAAATTTGCCAAGGTCTGTGGCTGAGTTTCAGATACCCACTTCCCTTCTTGGCAGCAGATAATTTGGAAATCAGAAGTCTGCACACTTGAGATATTTCCAGGCTTGGAGTGTCAAAAAGACAAGATGACATATGGTGAAGTAAAAGGGATTTCTCACTTTCAGGAACACATTTCAACTTCCAAAACATAAAAATAAATAAGTGCTTTTTCAAATTCATAAAAGAAATAATGAGAATTTTGCCCAAATATTATAGACATATCAACGTTAAGCAGCAAGATGTTTGAGTCTATCACTTCCTGCAAGCTTTCTGCTAAATAGATAAGTTCAAATTTCAGGATTGTCATGTTAACTTTGGCATAAACGTGCTTTTTTCTTTGGCAAAGATGACAGTAATCCCCCTCAAAGAAAAATTATAGTGTAATTAAAGTACACAATTTGATGTTTTTATACCAACGTTTCTCTGGGGAGTTTCTTCAATACTCTACTTGCTAATTTTAAGTTCAAATGATCAGAGTATGAAGGGAATTGAGTTGGAGGAGACAAGGTCTGTGAAAATGATTCATTCTGTTGTCAATTTACCTTGATTTTTTTTTTTTTTCCCTTACTGCCTGGTTGTTACAAAGACAGAAGTTGATGTAATCTAGAATTCTGCTACTCCAGTTATTTTAATCTATTGGTCTTTAGAACTCATTGATACATGTTAGCACTTCAAATGACAAGTAGTTACAAATTAAATTAGTCAATTTTATAACTTCTTTCTGAGAAACTATTGGCAGAAGAATTTTTTTTTTTTTTTAAAGATTCACTGTGGAGTGAAAGATTAAGCATGCTTGCAGATCTCCACTATTTAGATAATTACCCTAATTATCAATTGTTTCATTAGTATAAATACTTCAAAAATATTTTCTTCTTAATTGCAGAATAACTTAATCGACAATAGTTCTGAGACTATTTGAGAAATTATGTGAAGAAATACTGCAAGTTTAACAAGAAAGTTTTAGAAAATTGCCCATATGAATCTTTTTTGTTATTTAGATTCATATAAGGGATATCTCTGTGTGACAGTTTCTTTAGAATATGAGTGCAAGGCTAAACACATTTGGAAAATGACACAAAGTTATCAAAGAGAGTAGCATATTGTAAAAACTCATTTTATAAAGCAGTTTTTCCAAACTGTCAGATTATGGAAAGCATTTGTAAATGGGTAGAGTAAGATTTTTTTCCCCCACATTTATTTTTAGATTATAAGAAATGAACTGTAAACTTTTTAAATGTCTCACTTTGCTAAGCCATAAAATATGAAATTCAAGTCTCAAAATAGCTCCTGATCTTGAGCCACTAATACTGTAGATTCTGTAGTGTTAATAGGTTATATTAAAGATAAAAATTGATGTCTTCATTACCTCCAATTTTATGTAAGAGGAAAAGAAAAGGTAGAATAAAATGTATAAGCCTGCATAATAAAATGGTCATTTAAGCCATGTGGGCTTCAATTATGTATCAATAAAAATAATTTATTATACACATCATAAGATAAATTAAATTACACTTAGGAGGCAGAAGCACCCAGAGTTCTCTAAGAGAGGCACAGTATTGTAATAAGATGCTTGCTTGCACTACATTATTGGGGGATGAAGATGACATGTATGTTAGATCGTTTTGTTTGTAGAAGTCACCCCAAGTCATTATTTCTCTTAGTTTCATGACAGAAAAAAATATGTCTAACTTATATCTGAGATCATAACATAGCCCATGAACTAGGGATACAGAAAATCAAATAGATTAGTATTATAACATTGTTACCAAATATCCAGTACTATTTTCCAAGTTGGCTGTTCCCCACTATGATGATATTTAGCCTACATTTCTTTACGTTTTCACAAGGAACAGATCAGATAAATAATATATTTTGCTTTTATATTCAGATTACATTTTATCAATAGACTTTTCTCATAAGGCCCTCCTCTTCCTTGATGATGTCTTGCCAAATAGACATCAAAACATTTCAAAATGACTTACCATTGTCTAAAATTCAGTGTTTATACCATGAAAATATCTGAGGTCTTCCATAGAGTCAGGTATTAATGTTTCAGCAAAAAAAAAAAAAAATATATATATATATTATACATATATATACACACACACACACATATATATATGACACTAGTAGTTTAAGTTTTTCTGGGAACAACTTTAAGCATGTATCTAAGATTAATGTCCTGAATATTAATTTCAAATTGAGAGCAGTATGCAATTATCCAACCTGAAAATGAAAATAAATTGTTTTAAATATATGATTTTAAAACCCAATGATCCTGTGTATTATTTTGCCAATTTCTCCTTAGGAATGTAATAATAGTCTTGCAATTCTAATACATTTCTCTCTCTCTGTGAATACACTCTATATACACACACACACACACATACTATAATACAAAATAGAGTATATTTTAGTACTTAATGACATACATTAAGTCATTATGTACACATACATACATACACATATATGTGATTAAGTACTATTTGGAAATGAGGCTTTGAATTAGTAAAATAAAGATAGTGTGGTAATACCTTTACATAGTAGTCATTTTTTGCATGTATGATTATAACCTTAGGATAACTCATTAGAAGTAAAATTTCTGGCTCAAAAAACATGAACTGTTTTCAGGATCTATGTATATTAACACCCCAGGTAATCTCATTCTCTTTTATGGGTTTAAAAAGGATTTATACATGAAACATCCAAATGAGAAGCTCCAATTCTGGCTTCTCTCCTCAAATCTGAAGTGATGGGTCCAACTAAATGATGCTTCCAATTGACAATGTAATAATTATTTAAAACTCAAAATGTCCAAAACAAGAAAAAAAAGGCCATCTTGATTTTATAAGCAAAAGCATGTTAAAATCTGAGTCATGTCATATATTCCTATTCAAAATATACTTATTTCTATTCATCTGAGGGAATAAAAGCCAAAATCCTTGCCATGTCTTATCTACATCTCTACTCTTTCTCTCTTGCAGCCTACTCAGTGTCATATACATTGGCCTCCTTGTTTTACTGCAAACGTGTCTAGCATGCTCCTTCCCTAGACACTTTCCAAGCACTCTTCCCTCTATCTGGGTTGTTTGTCTCTCAGTCCCCCAGATAGCAACACGGCCTATTCCCTCCCTTCTTTCAATTCTCTGCTTTCATGATTTCTCTTACTTACCTGAGACAACACAGTGGTGGTGATCCATGATCACCACTTGTAATATGACACCCTCTATCCTAACACTCCCTTTCTTTTTATCTTATTTATTTGTTCATTTATTTATTTATTGAGATGGAGTCTTGCTGTGTCACCCAGGCTGCAGTGCAGTGGGGTGATCTTGGCTCATTGCAACCTCCACCTCCCAGGTTCAAATGATTCTCCTCCCTCAGCCACCCAAGTATCTGGGATTACACGCATGAACCACCATGCCCGCTAATGTTTGTATTCTTAGCAGAGATGGGCTTTCGCTATGTTGGCCAGTCTAGTCTTGAATTCCTGACCTTAGGTGATCGCCCATCTCGGGCTCCCAGAGTGGGAATACAGCCACTTTATTTTATTTTATTTTGCTGTATATACCTCATATACACCCAGACTATTAGACATTTGTTGTTGTTTTTCTTTTTCCACCCTCCATATAATATCAATTACTGAAGGCATGGGCCTTATCACTTGTATCCAGAGCTGCACTATCACCTCTAGGAAATTTCTTGGCTAGGACAGATGTTCTTAAAATATTAATATAGTCGATAAAAGAATGAAGATATTTTAGGCAACTTAACAAATAGATTTCTGCAAGTTTGAATCATTTTAGTCAATCACAACTATGTGTTTGAAGGTACCCGTTCAACTGTGCTTTAATCAATATTTGAAATGTAGCCCTCTCTGCAACCAACACATACACACTCACAAACACACATGCACACTCCTCTGCAAGGCTGACAGGAATGGAGTAAAGAAATGATGCAAGAATACGGTGCTTTCACCTTTCACTGTGAGTTGAGTACTCCATACAAATGGTGCTTTGAGAAGTTAAGAGAGTGGCTGAGGATTGAAAGAGGAGAGAGACAGGAAAGGTGTAAGACAAGTACAAAAGATAAATGTAGAGAGAAATAGCACACAACAATAGAAAATACACTTGGCAGAACTATTTTAGCCAAGAACTGAGATGGGCACTGGATTTTCACATGTGTCTGAAAGCATTGACTACTTTTTTTCACCATTTCTGTCAATGTGCTCTAAAAGCTAGCACAGCAAAAGGAAATCAAGTTTTTACTGTACATGTCTTGAAATAGTGAAAGAAAAAATACCACAAATAATGAGCCATGATTAAAATTAGATGGTGAAATGATGGATTATGTTTTACAATGAAATACCTCACTCCGTTTTCTCAAGAACACTTGTTTATCTTCTGTTTTTAGTATATAAGCATCTTGTCTTAGCTCTCAAAGGTGGAGCCCAAAACTTTTCAGTTGAATAAATTTACAGGGCATTTATACATTTTATTTTCCGACAAAATAGTCTCTCTCTCTTTCTCCCTCTGATGCTTCTATCTAACCACATGTACATTATAACTAGTCAATTCAGAGACTAATGATGAAAATGTGCAATAAGCCAAAAATTATGATAACTGTAGTTCTGAATACATGAGTTTCACTTAAATACAATGTTACAGGAATACTTCATGTCATTACTCTTTGCTTTATTGTGCTTCACAGATATTTCATTTTTCGTAAATTGAAGGTTTGTGGCAATCCCGCATGAAGCAAGTGCTATTTTCCACCACCATGTGCTCACTTCCTGTCCCTGGGTCACATTATAATTCTCAAAATAGTGCAAACTTTTTCATTATAGTTATATTTGTGATGGTTACCTGTGAACAATGATATCTGGTGTTACTATTCTAAATATATTACAGCGTCATGAACTGGGCCAATACAAGGTGGTAAACTTAATTGATAAACATTCTATGTGTTCTCACTGCTCCACCTACTGGCCATTCCCTGTACCATTCTCTTTATTCTCTCTCTCTTCCTCCTCCCCTTATCCTCCCTCACCCTCTCCCTCCCTCTCTTCTGTAAGCCTCCTTATTCTGTGAGACACAACTATATTTAAATTGGGCCAATTAATAAAGTTCCAATAGCCTTTTTGTGTTCAAGTAAAAGGCAGAGTTGCATATCTCTCAATTTAAATCAAAAGTTAGATTTGATTAAGCTTAATGAGAAAGGTATGTTGAAAATCGAGATAGGCCTAAAGCTCATTTTCTTGTGACAAACAGTTAGCCAAGTTATAGATGCAATGAAAGAGTCCTTGAAGGAAATTAAAAGTGCTACTCCAGTGAACACAAGAACAATAAGAAAGTGCAACAGTTTATTGCTGATATGGAGAATGTTTTAGTGGTCTGGATAGAAAATCAAATATTTCCACAAGCCAAAACCTAATCCAGAGCAAGACTCTAACTCTCTTTAGTTCTATGAGGGCTATGAGAGGTGAATAAACTACAGAAGGAAAGTTTGAAGCTGTTATCACAGAGGTCTGTTCATGAGGTTGAAGGAAAGACGCTCTCTCCATAACATAAAAGTGCAAAGTGAAGCAGTAAGTCTGATGTAAAAACTTCAGCCAGTTACCATGAAGACATAGCTAAGAAAACTGATGTATGTGACTGTGCTAACGACAGATTTTTAATATGCACAAGACAGTCTTCCATTGGAAGGAGATGCCATCTAGGACTTTCTTTTTTTTTTTTTTTTTTTTTGAGACGGAGTCTTGCTCTGCCGCCCAGGCTGGAGTGCAGTGGCCGGATCTCAGCTCACTGCAAGCTCCGCCTCCTGGGTTTACGCCATTCTCCTGCCTCAGCCTCCCAAGCAGCTGGGACTACAGGCGCCCGCCACCTCGCCCGGCTAGTTTTTTGTATGTTTTTTTAGTAGAGACGGGGTTTCACCATGTTAGCCAGGATGGTCTCGATCTCCTGACCTCGTGATCCGCCCGTCTCGGCCTCCCAAAGTGCTGGGATTACAGGCTTGAGCCACCGCGCCCGGCCACCATCTAGGACTTTCATGCCTAGGGAGAAGTCAATGTCTAGCTACAAAACTTCAAAAGACAGGCTAACTCTTGATGGGGCTAATACAGCTGATGACTCTAAATTGAACACAATACTCCTTTACTATTCTGAAAATCCTAGGGCCCTTAAAAATTATGCTAAATCTGCTCTTCTTGTGCTCCATTAATGGAGCGTCAAAGCCTGGATAGCAACACATCTACTTACAGTATAGTTTACTGTGGTTTAAGCCCACAGTTGAGACGCACTTCCCAGAAACTATACATTTCTTTCAAAATGTTGCTAATCGTTGACAATACATTTTGTCATTCAAGAGCTCTGATGTAGATGTATAGGGAGATTAATGTTGCTTTTTTTTTATTATTATACTTTAAGTTCTAGGGTACATGTGCATAATGTGCAGGTTTGTTACATATGTATATTTGTGCCTTGTTGGTGTGCTGCACCCATCAACTCGTCAGCACTCATCAAATCATCATTTATATCATGTATAACTCCCCAAAGCAATCCCTCCCTCCTCCCCCCTCCCCATGATAGGCCCCAGTGTGTGATGTTCCCCTTCCCAAGTCCAAGTGATCTCATTGTTCAGTTCCCACCTATGAGTGAGAACATGCGGTGTTTGGTTTTCTCTTCTTGTGATAGTTTGCTAAGAATGATGGTTTCCAGCTGCATCCATGTTCCTACAAAGGACGCATATCATCCTTTTTTATGGCTGCATAGTATTCCACGGTGTATATGTGCCACATTTTCTTAATCCAGTCTGTAACAGATAGACATTTGGGTTGATTCCAAGTCTTTGCTATTGTGAATAGTGCCGCAATAAACATACGTGTGCATGTGTCTTTGTAGTAGAATAATTTATAATCCTTTGGGTATATACCCAGTGGTGGGATGGCTGGGTCATATGGTACATCTAGTTCTAGATCCTTGAGGAATTGCCATACTGTTTTCCATAATGGTTAAACTAGTTTACAATCCCACCAACAGTGTAAAAGTGTTCCTATTTCTCCACATCCTCTCCAACACCTGTTGTTTCCTGACTTCTTAATGATTGCCATTCTAACTGGTGTGAGATGGTATCTCATTGTGGTTTTGATTTGCATTTCTCTGATGGCGAGTGATGATGAGCATTGTTTCATGTGTCTGCTGGCTGTATGAATGTCTTCTTTTGAGAAATGTCTGTTCATATCCTTTCCCCACTTTTTGATGGGGTTGTTTGTTTTTTTCTTGTAAATTTGTTTGAGTTATTTGTAGATTGTGGATATTAGCCCTTTGTCAGATGAGTAGATTGCAAAAATTTTCTCCCATTCTGTAGGTTGCCTGTTCACTCTGATGGTAGTTTCTTTTGCTGTGCAAAAGCTCTTTAGTTTAATGAGATCCCATTTGTCAATTTTGGCTTTTGCTGCCGTTGCTTTTGGTGTTTTAGACATGAAGTCCTTGCCCATGCCTATGTCCTGCATGGTACTACCTAGATTTTCTTCTAGGGTTTTTATGGTATTAGGTCTAACATTTAAGTCTCTAATCCATCTTGAATTAATCTTCGTATAAGGGGTAAGGAAAGGATCCAGTTTCAGCTTGCTACTTATGGCTAGCCAATTTTCCCAGCACCATTTATTAAATAGGGAATCCTTTCCCCATTTCTTGTTTTTGTCAGGTTTGTCAAAGATCAGATGGCTGTAGATGTGTGGTATTATTTCTGAGGACTCTGTTCTGTTCCATTGGTCTATATCTCTGTTTTGGTACCAGTACCATGCTGTTTTGGTTACTGTAGCCTTGTAGTATAGTTTGAAGTCAGGTAGCGTAACGCCTCCAGCTTTGTCCTTTTGACTTAGGATTGTCTTGGCAATGCGGGCTCTTTTTTGGTTCCATATGAACTTTAAAGCAGTTTTTTCCAATTCTGTGAAGACACTCATTGGTAGCTTGATGGGGATGGCATTGAATCTATACATAACCTTGGGCAGTATGGCCATTTTCACGATATTGATTCTTCCTATCCATGAGCATGGTATGTTCTTCCATTTGTTTGTGTCCTCTTTGATTTCACTGAGCAGTGGTTTGTAGTTCTCCTTGAAGAGGTCCTTTACATCCCTTGTAAGCTGGATTCCTAGGTATTTTATTCTCTTTGAAGCAATTGTGAATGGAAGTTCATTCCTGATTTGGCTCTCTGTTTGTCTGTTACTGGTGTATAAGAATGCTTGTGATTTTTGCACATTAATTTTGTATCCTGAGACTTTGCTGAGTTGCTTATCAGCTTAATGAGATTTTGGGCTGAGACAATGGGATTTTCTAAATATACAATCATGTCATCTGCAAACAGGGACAATTTGACTTCTTCTTTTCCTAATTGGAAACCCTTGATTTCTCTCTCTTGCCTGATTGCCCTGGCCAGAACTTCCAACACTATGTTGAATAGGAGTGGTGAGAGAGGGCATCCCTGTCTTGTGCCAGTTTTCAAAGGGAATTTTTCCAGTTTTTGCCCATTCATTATGATATTGGCTGTGGGTTTGTCATAAATAGCTCTTATTATTTTGAGGTACATTCCATCAATACCGAATTTATTGAGCGTTTTTAGCATAAAGGGCTGTTGAATTTTGTCAAAAGCCTTTTCTGCATCTATTGAGATAATCATGTGGTTCTTGTCTTTGCTTCTGTTTGTATGCTGGATTACGTTTATTGATTTGCGAATGTTGAACCAGCCTTGCATCCCAGGGATGAAGCCCACTTGATCATGGTGGATAAGCTTTTTGATGTGCTGCTGAATCCGGTTTTCCAGTATTTTATTGAGAATTTTTGCATCGATGTTCATCAGGGATATTGGTCTAAAATTCTCTTTTTTTGTTGTGTCTCTGCCAGGCTTTGGTATCAGGATGATGTTGGCCTCATAAAATGAGTTAGGGAGGATTCCCTCTTTTTCTATTGATTGGAATAGTTTCAGAAGGAATGGTACCAGCTCCTCCTTGTACCTCTGGTAGAATTCAGCTGTGAATCCATCTGGTCCTGGACTTTTTTTGGTGGGTAGGCTATTAATTGTTGCCTCAATTTCAGAGCCTGCTATTGGTCTATTCAGGGATTCAACTTCTTCCTGGTTCAGTCTTGGAAGAGTGTAAGTGTCCAGGAAATTATCCATTTCTTCTAGATTTTCTAGTTGATTTGCCTAGAGGCATTTATAGTATTCTCTGATGGTTGGTTGTATTTCTGTGGGGTCAGTGGTGATATCCCCTTTATCATTTTTTATTGCGAATGTTGCTTTCATGTTTGCTAACACAATATCCATTCTGTAGTCTGTGGATCAAAAAGTAATTTTGACATTCAAGTTTTTTTATTTAAGAGATATATTTCATAAGGCTATAGCTGCCACAAATACTCATTCCTCTGATAGATTTATGTGAATTGAAAACCTTGGAAAGGACACCATTCTATATGCCATTAAGAATACTCATGATTCTTCAGAAAATATCAAAATATCAACGTTAACAGGAGTTTGGAAGAAATTGATTCCAATCCTGATGAATGACTTTGAGGGTTCAAAGATTTCAGTGGAGGAAGTGACTGGAGATATGGTGGAAATAGCAAGACAACTAGGATTGGAAGTGGATCCTGAAGATGTGATTGAATTGTGGCAATTTCAGACAATAGTTTAATAGATGAGGACTTGCTTTTCATGGTTAGAAGAGAAAGTGGTTTCTTCAAATGAAATCTACTCCTGAGGAGGCTATTGTGAACACTTCTGAAATGACAATGAAGGATTTAGAACATTACATAAACTTACTTGATAAAGCAGTGGCAGGATTTTACAGAATTTACTGCAATTTTGAGAAAAGTTCTACTATGGCTAACATGCGATCCAAGAGCACTTAATGCTCTAGAGAAATCTTTGCAAAAGGAACAATCAACAGGTGTAGCAAACCTTATTGTTGTTTTATTTTAGACCTTGTCACAGCCACCTCACTTTTAGCAACCACCATTCTGGTCAATCAGCAGTCATCATCATAGAGACAAAAACCTCCATCAGAAAAGATTATGACTCTCTGAAAGCTCAAATAATTGTTAGCATTTTTTAACAATAAGGTATTTTTAATTAAGTTATGCTCACTTTTTTTTAGACATAATGCTATTTCACACTTAATAAACTCTCAGTGTAGGGTAAACATAACATTTATATGTACTCATAAACAACAAAACAAAACAAAACAAAAAAAACACGTGTCTGATTGGCTTTATTGCAATATTCCTGATAGGGTGGGGCTCTGTGTCCCCATCTAAGTCTCACCTTGAATTGTAACAATCCCCACATGTTAAGGGTGGAACCAGGTGGAGATAATTGAATCATAGGGCTTATTTTCCTCATGCTGTTCTCCTGATAGTGAATGAGTTCTCAGGAGATCTTATGATTTCATAAGAAGCTTCCCCCTTCACTCAACACTCATTCTCTCTCTTGCTGCCCTGTGAAGAGGTGCTTTCTTCCATGATTGTAAGTTTCCTGAGGCCTCCCCAGCCATGTGGACTGTGAGTCAATTAAACCTCTTTTCTTTATAAATTACCAAGTCTTGGTTATTTATTCATAGCAGCTTGAGAATGGACTAATACAATCCCCTTGATTGTGGTGGTTAAAACTGAGCATTCAGTATCTCCAAGGTATGCCTGTATTTGTGTATGGTTATATTGTGATTGATACCACTAATGATTCAGCCTCAGATAAGTATCCTAAATCAATCATGGTAGTAGTTCCATTGTCTTTATCACTGATTGGTTAACATTTTGATAGGCTTGAAACTATTCGGGCCAATAAGAGACCAGGAAAAGCGTTTCTACAGCAGTTTGAAAAAACAAAGGAAACTTGCTCCTTGGATAAAAACAAAAAAGGACAATTCCCTCTGAAATGCTAAAACTAATATTGGGTGAATCCAACATCTGGCAAAGGAGTTATACAAAAGAGATAGACGTACACACCCAGAGGCATACCCCACAACAAAGGAAGAGCAGTGATCTCCATGACAACCAATTGGAACTGACAAGAACAAGCAGTGAAAACTTCAGGCTTTAAGACTGAGTTTTAATCTAGAAATATTTGGGGGGCGGAGCAAGATGGCCAAATAGGAACAGCTCCAGTCTCCAACTCCCAGCACGAGTGACACGGAAGACCGGTGATTTCTGCATTTTCAACTGAGGTACTGGGGTCATCTCACTAGGGAGTGCCGGACAATCGGTGCTGGTCAGCTGCTGCAGCCCGACCAGTGAGAGCTGAAGCAGGGCGAGGCATCGCCTCACCTGGGAAGCACAAGGGGGAAGGGAATCCCTTTTTCTAGCCAGGGGAACTGAGACACACAACACCTGGAAAATTGGGTAACTCCCACCCCAATACTCCGCTTTAAGCAAACGGGCACACCAGGAGATTATATCCCACACCTGGCCAGGAGGGTCCCATGCCCACAGAGCCTCCCTCGTTGCTAGCACGGCAGTCTAGCGATCTAACTGCAAGGCAGCAGTGAGGCTGGGGGAGGGGCGCCCACCATTGCTGAGGCTTAAGTAGGTATATAAAGCTGCTAGGAAGCTCAAACTGAGTGGAGCTCACAGCAGCTCAAGGAAGCCTGCCTGTCTCTGTAGACTCCATCTCTGGGGTCAGGGCACAGCTAAACAACAACAACAGCAACAAAAGCAGCAAAAACCTCTGCAGATGCAAACGACTCTGTCTGACAGCTTAGAGGAGAGCAGTGGATCTCCCAACACGGAAGTTGAGATCTGAGAAGGGACAGACTGCCTGCTCAAGTGGGTCCCTGAGCCCTGAGTAGCCTAACTGGGAGACATCACCCCCCAGGGGCAGACTGACACCCCACACCTCACACGGTGGAGTACACCCCTGAGAGGAAGCTTCCAAAGTAAGAATCAGACAGGTACACTCGCTGTTCAGCAATATTCTATCTTCTGCAGCCTCTGCTGCTGATACCCAGGCAAACAGGGTCTGGAGTGGACCTCAAGCCATCTCCAACAGACCTATAGCTGAGGGTCCTGACTGTTAGAAGGAAAACTATCAAACAGGAAGGACACCTACACCAAAACCCCATTAGTACGTCACCATCATCAACGACCAGAGGCAGATAAAACCACAAAGATGGGGAAAAAGCAGGGCAGAAAAGCTGGAAATTCAAAAAATAAGAGCGGCATCTCCCCCTGCAAAGGAGTGCAGCTCATCGCCAGCAAAGGATCAAAGCTGGTCAGAGAATGACTTTGACGAGATGAGAGAAGAAGACTTCAGTCCATCAAACTTCTCAGAGCTAAAGGAGGAATTACGTACCCAGCACAAAGAAACTAAAAATCTTGAAAAAAGAGTGGAAGAATTGATAGCTAGAATAATTAAGGCAGAGAAGGTCATAAGCGAAATGACAGAGATGAAAACCATGACACGAGAAATACGTGACAAATGCACAAGCTTCAGTAACCGACTCAATCAACTGGAAGAAAGAGTATCAGCGATTGAGGATCAAATGAATGAAATGAAGTGAGAAGAGAAATCAAAAGAAAAAAGAAGAAAAAGAAATGAACAAAGCCTGCAAGAAGTATGGGATTATGTAAAAAGACCAAATCTACGTCTGATTGGGGTGCCTGAAAGTGAGGGGGGAAATGGAACCAAGTTGGAAAACACTCTTCCGGATATCATCCAGGAGAACTTCCCAACCTAGTAGGGCAGGCCAACATTCAAATTCAGGAAATACAGAGAACGCCACCAAAGACACTCCTCGAGAAGAGCAACTCCAAGACACATAATTGCCAGATTCACCAAAGTTGAAATGAAGGAAAGAATCTTAAGGGCAGCCAGAGAGAAAGGTCGGGTTACCCACAAAGGGAAGCCCAATAGACTAACAGCAGATCTCTCGGCAGAAACTCTACAAGCCAGAAGAGAGTGGGGGCCAATATTCAACATTCTTAAAGAAAATAATTTTAAACCCAGAATTTCACATCCAGCCAAACTAAGTTACATAAGTGAAGGAGAAATAAAAGTCTTTACAGATAAGCAAATGCTTAGAGATTTTGTCACCACCAGGCCTGCCTTACAAGAGACCCTGAAGGAAGCCCTAAACATGGAAAGGAACAACGACTACCAGCCATTGCAAAAACATGCCAAAATGTAAAGACCATCAAGGCTAGGAAGAAACTGCATCAACTAACGAGCAAAATAACCAGTTAATATCATAATGACAGGATCAAGTTCACACATAACAATATTAACCTTAAATGTAAATGGACTAAATGGTTCAATGAAAAGACACAGACTGGCAAACTGGATAAAGAGTCAAGACCCATCAGTCTGCTGTATTCAGGAGACCCATCTCACATGCAGAGACATACATAGGCTCAAAATAAAGGGATGGAGGAAGATCTACCAAGCAAATGGAGAACACAAAAAAGCAGGGGTTGCAATCCTAGTCTCTGATAAAACAGACTTTAAACCATCAAAGATCAAAAGAGACAAAGAAGGCCATTACACAATGGTAAAGGGATCAATTCAACAGGAAGAGCTAACTATCCTAAATATATATGCACCCAATACAGGAGCACCCAGATTCATAAAGCAAGTCCTTAGAGACCTACAAAGAGACCTAGACTCCCATACAATAATAATGGGAGACTTCAACACTCCACTGTCAACATTAGACAGATCAATGAGACAGAAAGTTAACAAGGATATCCAGGAATTGAACTCAGCTGTGCAGCAAGCAGACCTAATAGACATCTATAGAACTCTCCACCCCAAATCAACAGAATATACATTCTTCTCAGCACCACATCACACTTTTTCCAAAATTGACCACATAATTGGAAGTAAAGCACTCCTCAGCAAATGTACAAGAAGGGAAATTATAACAAACAGTATCTCAGACCACAGTGCAATCTAACTAGGACTCAGGACTAAGAAACTCAATCAAAACCGCTCAACTACATGGAAACTGAACAACCTGCTCCTGAATGACTACTGGGTACATAACGAAATGAAGGCAGAAATAAAGATGTTCTTTGAAACCAATGAGAACAAAGATACAACATACCAGAATCTCTGGGACACATTTAAAGCAGTGTGTAGAGGGAAATTTATAGCACTAAATGCCCACAAGAGAAAGCTGGAAAGATCTAAAATGACACTCTAACATCACATTAAAAGAACTAGAGAGGCAAGAGCAAACACATTCAAAAGCTAGCAGAAGGCAAGAAATAACTAAGATCAGAGCAGAACTGAAGGAGATAGAGACACAAAAAACCCTCCAAAAAATCAATGAATCCAGGAGTTGGTTTTTTGAAAAGATCAACAAAATTGACAGACCTGCTAGCAAGACTAATAAAGAAGAAAAGAGAGAAGAATCAAATAGATGCAATAAAAAATGATAAAGGGGATATCACCACCGACCCCACAGAAATACAAACTACCATCAGAGAATACTATAAACATCTCTACGCAAATAAACTAGAAAATCTAGAAGAAATGGATAATTTCCTGGACACTTACACTTTTCCAAGACTAAACCAGGAAGAAGTTGAATCCCTGAATAGACCAATAGCAGGCTCTGAAATTGAGGCAATTATTAATAGCCTACCCACCAAAAAAAGTCCAGGACCAGATGGATTCACAGCTGAATTCTACCAGAGGTACAAGGAGGAGCTGGTACCATTCCTTCTGAAACTATTCCAATCAATAGAAAAAGAGGGAATCCTCCCTAACTCATTTTATGAGGCCAACATCATCCTGATACCAAAGCCTGGCAGAGACACAACAAAAAAAGAGAATTTTAGACCAATATCCCTGATGAACATCGATGCAAAAATTCTCAATAAAATACTGGAAAACCGGATTCAGCAGCACATCAAAAAGCTTATCCACCATGATCAAGTGGGCTTCATCCCTGGGATGCAAGGCTGGTTCAACATTCGCAAATCAATAAACGTAATCCAGCATATAAACAGAACTAAAGACAAGAACCACATAATTATCTCAATAGATGCAGAAAAGGCCTTTGACAAAATTCAACAGCCCTTTATGCTAAAAACGCTCAATAAATTCGGTATTGATGGAATGTACCTCAAAATAATAAGAGCTATTTATGACAAACCGCAGCCAATATCATAATGAATGGACAAAAACTGGAAAAATTCCCTTTGAAAACTGGCACAAGACAAGGATGCCCTCTGTCACCACTCCTATTCAACATAGTGTTGGAAGTTCTGGCTAGGGCAATCAGGCAAGAGAAAGAAATAACGGGTATTCAGTTAGGAAAGGAAGAAGTCAAATTGTCCTTGTTTGAATATGACATGATTGTATATTTAGAAAACCCCATTGTCTCAGCCCAAAATCTCCTTAAGCTGATAAGCAACTTCGGCAAAGTCTCAGGATACAAAATTAATGTGCAAAAATCACAAGCATTCTTATACACCAGTAACAGACAAACAGAGAGCCAAATCATGAATGAACTTCCATTCACAATTGCTTCAAAGGGAATAAAATACCTAGGAATCCAACTTATAAGGGATGTAAAGGACCTCTTCAAGGAGAACTACAAACCACTGCTCAGTGAAATCAAAGAGGACACAAACAAATGGAAGAACATACCATGCTCATGGATAGGAAGAATCAATATCATGAAAATGGCCATACTGCCCAAGGTAATTTATAGATTCAATGCCATCCCCATCAAGCTACCAATGACTTTCTTCACAGAATTGGAAAAAAACTGCTTTAAAGTTCATATGGAACCAAAAAAGAGCCCGCATTGCCAAGACAATCCTAAGTCAAAAGAACAAAGCTGGAGGCATCACGCTACCTGACTTCAAACTATACTACAAGGCTACAGTGACCAAAACAGCATGGTACTGGTACCAAAACAGAGATATAGACCAATGGAACAGAATAGAGTCCTCAGAAATAATACCACACATCTACAGCCATCTGATCTTTGACAAACCTGAGAGAAACAAGAAATAGGGAAAGGATTCCCTATTTAATAAATGGTGCTGGGAAAATTGGCTAGCCATTAGTAGAAAGCTGAAACTGGATCCTTTCCTTACCCCTTATACGAAGATTAATTCAAGATGGATTAGAGACTTAAATGTTAGACCTAGAACCATAAAAACCCTAGAAGAAAATCTAGGTAGTACCATGCAGGACATAGGCATGGGCAAGGACTTCATGTCTAAAACACCAAAAGCAACGGCAGCAAAAGCCAAAATTGACAAATGGGATCTCATTAAACTAAAGAGCTTCTGCACAGCAAAAGAAACTACCATCAGAGTGAACAGGCAACCTACAGAATGGGAGAAAATTTTTGCAATCTACTCATCTGACAAAGGGCTAATATCCACAATCTACAAATAACTCAAACAAATTTACAAGAAAAAAACAAACAACCCCATCAAAAAGTGGGGAAAGGATATGAACAGACATTTCTCAAAAGAAGACATTCATGCAGCCAACAGACACATGAAAAAATGCTCATCATCACTGGCCATCAGAGAAATGCAAATCAAAACCACAATGAGATACCATCTCACACCAGTTAGAATGGCAATCATTAAGAAGTCAGGAAACAACAGGTGTTGGAGAGGATGTGGAGAAATAGGAACACTTTTACACTGTTGGTGGGATTTTAAACTAGTTTAACCATTATGGAAAACAGTATGGCGATTCCTCAAGGATCTAGAACTAGATGTACCATATGACCCAGCCATCCCACTACTGGGTATATACCCAAAGGATCATAAATCATGCTGCTATAAAGACACATGCACACGTATGTTTATTGCGGCACTATTCACAATAGCAAAGACTTGGAACCAACCCAAATGTCCATCAGTGACAGACTGGATTAAGAAAATGTGGCACATATACACCATGGAATACTATGCAGCCATAATAAAGGATGAGTTTGTGTCCTTTGTAGGGACATGGATGCAGCTGGAAACCATCATTCTTAGCAAACTATCAAGAAGAGAAAACCAAACACCACATGTTCTCACTCATAGGTGGGAACTGAACAATGAGATCACTTGGACTCGGGAAGGGGAACATCACACACCGGAGCCTATCATGGGAGGGGGGAGGGGGGAGGGATTGCATTGGGAGTTATACCTGATGTAAATGACGAGTTGATGGGTGCAGCACACCAACATGGCACAAGTATACATATGTAACAAACCTGTACATTATCCACATGTACCCTAGAACTTAAAGTATAATAGTAAAACAAAATAAAAAAAAAAGAAATATTTGAATGATGTTTGGGTTTAATTGGCCTGTTATTATGGGCAAGATTGTTTCATCACTGCTCAGTGGTTTTGAGATTCAATAAACAATGTTGATAGCAGATGCTGGAAATAAAAGGAAATGAAATAAATACCCAGTATTGTACATAATTGAGTTGTGACTACTCAACACATCTTATAATATTTGAAATATAAATCAATTATTATATTAATTTTTAATTACATATTTTTGATAATGTGGACTCTCTAATAGTTATCAGCTGATTTCCATACACCTGGAATAACTATTTTTTGCCAAACATATTTTTGTTAAAAAGTTACAACTATAATGAAATACGAGGGCAAAAGTTATTTAGTTCTATAATTTGTAAATTACTGTTAATTGTTGATAGTTAAGTGTTTTTAAAATAAAATCAAGAATTATTATAAGTCATCTACATAGCTCTATAATGAGTAAAAAGTAGGTTTAAAAGTAGGTTTAATTAATGTAATCATAACTTGATCATAGCGTTATTCTTCAATATGATATCAAGAAAGAAATAGAGTTTAGCTTGGCATACAAGCTAGACATACAAGGATAAGTGGGATCCTGCCTATTATCTGTTTTCCTATGTTCACCAAAGGAATCCTTGGTTCTAAACAAGCAAAATTTTAAGTATCTTATTTCTTTTTTAATGTCTTAACTTTCCTTTCTCCTTTTTCCTTATTCTCTTATATCTTATTATAAACTTTTTCTACTTTCTAATCTGACCACATGCCATTTACCTCTGTCTCCATAGTATCCTGTGCCTATCATTACAATAGATTTTGTCATGCTTCACAGCACTTCTCTAGTTGCCCATTTCTCCCACTATAGTAGAAACTCTCTGAAGACAGACTTTTCCTTAATACTTCATGTCTTCTATTTACCATGGTGTGTAGCATATAGGACAAATTTAATAAATATTTGTTAAAAACATGTGTAAACAAATACATGAAATTAATGAGGCACCAGTAAACTCTGTGTGTCCCAATAAAAAAGAGAAACAGGTCACAATTTAAATTTTAATTTCATATAATGACTTTTGCTAAGTAAACTTCAAAAATATTATCTAAGCCATCTTCCCAAATAGAATGAACATAGTATTAATCTGTTCTCATGCTGCTAATAAAGATATACCCGATACTGGGTGATTTACAAAGGAAAGAGGTTTAATTGACTCACAGTTCCACATGGTTGGGGAGGCTTCACAATCACGGCTGAAGGCAAATGAGAAGCAAAGTCACATCTTATGTGGCAGCAGGCAAGAGAGCTTGTGTAGGGGAATTTTCCTTTGTAAAACCATCAGATCTCTTGAGACTTATGCACTATCACGAGAACAGTATGGAAAAGACCCACTCCTGTGATTCAATTACCTCCTACCAGGTCTCTCTCATGACACATGGGAATTATGGGAGCTACAATTCAAGATGAGATTTGGGTAGGGTCACAGCCAAACCATATCATTCTAACTTTGGCCCGTCCCAAATATCATGTCCTCTCATTTCAAAGCCAAACATGCCTTCACAATAGTCCCCCAAATTCTTAAATCATTTCAGCATTAACTCGAAAGCCCACAGTGCAAAGTCTCATCTGAGACAAGGCAAGTCCCTTCTATCTATGAGCCTATAAAATCGAAAGCAAGTTAGTTACTTCCTAGATACAATGGGGTACAGGCATTGAGTAAATACACCCATTCCAAATGGGAGAAATTGGGCAAAATGAAGAGGCTGCAGACCTCATGCAAGTCCAAAATCCAGTGGGGCAGTTAAATCTTAAACCTCCAAAATGATCTCCTATGACTCTGTGTCTCACATCCAGGTCATGCTGTTGCAAAAGGCAGATTCCCACAGTCTTGGGCAGTCCTGCACTGTAGCTTTGAAGGATACAACTCCCCCTGCTGAGTGGTTTCATGGGCTGACATTGAATGTCCTCAGCTTTTCCAGGGGCATGGTGCAAGCTGTCAGTGGATCTGCCATTCTGGGGCCTAAAGGACAGTAGCCCTCATCTCACAGCTCTACTAGGCAGTGCCCCAGTGGGGACTCTGTGTTGGGGCTTGCACCCCACATATCCCTTCCACAAGATATCACACTGATGGATTACGTTCACGACATTATGTTGATTGGCTCTAGTGAGTGAGAAGTAGCAGACACACTGGACTTACTGGTGAGACACTTGTATGCCAGAGGATGGGAAATAAATCCAACTAAAATTTGGGGAACTTTTACTTCAGTAAAATTTCTAGGGGTCCAGTGGTGTGGGGTCTGTCAAGATGTTTCTTCTAACGTGAAGGATAAGTTGCTGCATCTTGCCCCTCCCACAACCAAGGAAACGACACAAAACCTGGCGAGCCCATTTGGATTTTGGAGGCAACACATTTCTCATTTGGGTATGTTACTCCAGCCCATTTATCAAGTGACCCAAAAGGATGCAAATCTGAGTGGGGTCCAGAACAGGAGAAGGCTCTGCAGTAGCTCCAGGCTGATGTGAAAGCTGCATTGCCACTTAGGCCATACAACCCAGCAGATCCAATGGTGTTTGAGGTGTCAGTCACAGATAGGGATGCTGTTTGGAGCCTTTGGCAGGCCCCCACAGGTGAATCACAGAGAAGGCCTCGAGGATTTTGGAACAAGGCCCTCCCACCTTCTGCAGATAACTACTTTCCTTTTGAGAAACAGCTCTTGGCCTGTTACTGGGCTTTGGTGGAAACAGAAAGTTTGACTGTGGGTGATCAAGTCACCATGGGACCTGAACTACCTATCACGAACTGGGTGCTTTCTGACCCACCTAGCCATAAACTGGAGCATGCGAAGCCGCATTCCATCAGCCATAGACTGAAGGCTGCACTATTGGCTTCCCTACTTTAGAGGTTTTGGGACTCGGACTGGCTTCCTGACTCCTCAGTTTGCAGACAGTTTATTGTGAGACTTCACCTTGTGATCGTGTGAGTCAATTCTCCTAATAAACTCCCTGTCACATATATATCTATTTTATTAGTTCTGTCCCTCTAGAGAACCCTAACTAATGCAAAGTTTATAAAGGAAAGAGGTTTCAATTAATTGACTCATAGTTCCACATAGCTGGGCAGGCCTCACAATCATGACTGAAGACGAATGAGGAGCAAAGTCACATCTTGCATGGCAGCAAGGCAAGAGAGCTTATGTAGGGGAACTCCCCTTTATAAAATTATCGGATCTTGCGAGACTTATTCACTATCATGAGAACAACATGGGAAAGACCCACCCCATGATTCAATTGCCTCCCACTGGGTCCCTCCCATGACATGTGGGAATTATGTACAATTCAAGATGAGATTTGGGTGGGACACAGCCAAACCATATCAAACACTATCCTTAATTAATTGTAGACTGTGTATACCAAGTATGTTCCCAAAGTTTATATTAAAATTATATTTCATAAATATATTATGTCAATGGATGAAACTATGAAGCAGATATGATTCTTTCATCCCATTTTTAAAAAAATGGAGAAAAGGACGCCTTTATCTAGTTAATTAGAGAGCATAGCTGAGAAATGTACTTGGGAAAGCAGCCATCTAAAAAGAAATATATAAGCAGAACTATGTATGTATAAAGGAATCTACCCCTATTTACTTAACCAAATAAACAAAGAATATTCGGTAGCCTCAGGAGAGAAGGAATAGCCAGAGAATCAGCCCTGTGGACACTAACCATGGATATTAAGAGTAGAAATGCATGCATCATCTCTCTTAGAAATTGGCATTGAATGATTCAACCCAAGTTATCCTTCATCTTTGGGGTCTGCATTCATGATTAACATTCTTGGTAAAGGAAATCTGACCAGTCAACTTTGGAAATTAGTGGACATATGGTTCTGTGATTTGCAAACTGGAACCACACGGCACATGTGGTATGTGTGTGTTTGGGGAAAGGAAGGGAGAGGGCAATAAGTTCTCTAAAGGTCACAGAGGAGATCCAAAACAAAACAGTTCAAACCAAAACCAGGTGACCACCATAGTCACTTATGCTCTCACATTTAAAGTATCTCTCAAGTTTTTTTTTTTTGTCAGTAACAAAGAAGAATGAAATGAGTTTAAACAGACAACAGGATTAACTAAGTTGATTAATATTTCAAAAGTAGATTATGGATTTAAAAATTTACTCAATACTTCAATTAAAATTGTCTAATCTCTAGAAATGTTAACCCTCTCTTATGGTAGTCTATCAAAATAATCAGGAAATAGAAATGTATTATGCATTTCAATGAAGATAATTTGACATCCTAGGAAACTGGTTAAACAGATGTTTGAAGGATTAAAATGGAAAAAAAAATGACATAACAAAATAGTAATAACTGAGGGAAAGAGACACTACCCATCCAGTTGGAGAAATAATGGAGATTTAGAATCTTGGAGGACGTCCTCATGGAATCATGTCTAATACTCTGGTAAACAGATTCTATCTGGCTCATACTGGTGCCTGTTATATAATTAACTGAAGCTGGTTCTAGAAGTATCCAGTGATGCAGGGGACTGAGATAAACAACTGCAGGGCTGAAGGGACTTTCTTGTACTAGGAAGAACAACAACGAAAAGGACAAAAGAAAGTATCTTTTCTTTTCAGTCATACTTTTTTCTTCATATGTCTCTACAGATAAAATATAATTTAAGCCTCAGCTTACAAAGAGGAGTGTAGAAGGTTAAGAGGCAGGTGGATTGAAGCTAAGAGACAATAGCTTCGTAACTAGTACAAATAACATTACATTTTGCCAAACTGATATTTGTTTGAAATCATCCCTTTTTTATTGAAATTTTCATTTGAAATCATTAATTACATGTTACTTTGTGCCATACTGGTAGTATATGTAAAAATCCATTATAGTTTACATGAATTCAATTTTTTGTTTGGGTGCAAAAGTTATCCTGATAAATTTCTAGCTTTTTGACTAGATAGCAGTTTTATAATATATTCATGTGTCTTTGGCTGTAGTAAATGAAGCTAACATTATATATTTTGTTGCCATGTTTTTCATCTTCCTTTAAGAATGAGGATAGATATTATCCTCATTCTTAAATAAGCCTGCCACACCAGATACAGCCCATTAGTCACACACACAAAAAAAAAAAAAAAATAGACAGCTGTATGTGGAATGGATCAACCCAAATTCATCATGACCACTAAAAAACAACGCAAAGCAAATATCCTATTAGTGATGTGCCAGCAGCTTGATCATTGCCAGTGAAGGATGGCACATTAATGAATTTATATAAAGGCAGCCCTCAAATTCACATATTTCAAATTAATAGCAATCAGTCAATTACACGCATGATATTGACTTACTTCACACACTGCCCTTGAGCGGGCTGGAAACATACAAATGAAACTGAGTCAGATTTATGATGGATTTGAAGAATCCTAATTTAAATCCTAGCAAATACTTTATCTTTCTGAAATGCAGAGCCATGCAGCTTTAATTAAAATAATCAACTCTAAAATACTTACAATCAATGGCTAAGTAAATATGGTGGGAAAACAAATGACAAAAGCAACAACAAAAATTTGAAACTGAGAAAGATGGAAAGGCATTGAACAGGGAATCTTTGTCCATTTGCTCATAGCATAAGAGAATAATCTATTATTTAGAAAATAATAAAGAAAAGTAAAGCTTACAGAAATTTATGTGATACATTCTGAAAGGATTCCAAAAATATATGGAATGAAGGGTAGCACTGCTAAATAAATACATATATTCTTAATGCTAATATTTCAATAGAGGAGACCAATTTCAAGTTACGTTTTATTTGGTTAAAAAGTACAGAGTTTTAAATATAGTTATGGACCAACTGAAATTATCTTTTAAATCCTTTAAAGCATTTGATAAAATATAAAAATGATCCCCTTGAGATCTTTATATTTATTCCATGTCTGTTTGGGAAAGAGGTGAGACACAGTTAATTAAATCAGCGATACCATTAGTTGTTATTTTAAAGCAAAATTCAGCAGTTATGGTTAAGCAGTTATACACTTTGTGAATTTTATTCTTTAACTCTATTCATCAAAGTAGAATATTCAAATTTTTATGTCATTAAAGCAAATTTTTGAAGTCTTTTGATTAAGAGAAGCAACATAAGTAGTGAACATTCCAAAGAAAAAATAATAAATTGAATAATCAAGTTATGTTTCATCAATGGCATGTAATGTTTTATTGCAGCTTTTTTCCAGTTGGGTTTTATGTGCATCTGTTTGTGGGAGAAAGATTCCTTGAGTCTTTGTTTGATTATAATGAGATTTTAGTTATATCTTTTTTATTTTTTATTCTTCCTTGAGATGAGTCTCACTCTGTCACCAGGCTAGAGTGTAGTGGTGCAATCTTGGCTCACTGCAACCTCTCCCCTGCCAGGTTCAAGCAATTCTCCTGCCTCAGCCTCCCGAGTAGCTAGGACTACAGGCACGTGCCACCACGCTCAGCTAATTTTTGTGTTTTTAGTAGAGACAGGGTTTCATTATGTTGGCCGGGATGACCTCGAGCTCTTGACCTCGTGATCTTACATCTTTTTAATACTACTAATACTAATTATTATATTTAATATTAACTGAATTAATTAATTAATCATAATTACACATTTTGGTTAGATTCCTACCCCTTGTGAAAAGTGCGAATTTGGATGGAACTTCAATTCTTGCTATAGTTCTTCAGTTCTGTAATTTTTAATCCTCATTCCTGTCCTCCCCTGCAAGTATTGTTTTTGAGGAGACAACAGCCCTCCTGAAGGCTTCCCTGGGCTAAAAGTTCGAGATTTTCCAATATAATTTGTATTTATTGGGCACTTTTTTAAGGAGCTGTGTTTCGCACAGAAGCCCTATTATAGTATGCTGGCCCCCATTTGGCCCAAGTGTCTGACTTTTTCTTCCCATATTCATTAAAGACCTGGCCCCAACCTCTATATCTGCGTTTGATACCCTTACCCTATGGTTCCTGATGGATGGCATCAGCTCTCAGCTGAATATTGTCTGTTTTGTTACTTGGTAGTTTATGTTTTTTTGTGTGTGAGTTTATTTCTCTCAACTTCGGCTAACTACTTATTTTTTTATCTGACATTTATATTTGGTATTATAAATGGTAGTAGTTGGATTTGTCCACTCTTATTAGCTTAGTCCATTATACTGAGGAAAGACACTATATTTAAAGTACAAATGAAATGGCAGTTGCTGTTGGTAATGAAACGAAAACTCCCAAAGACAAGAAAAAGCCCTATTTATTTCAAAGGCCCAGAACAACAGTCAAAACTTTGCATTTTAGTATTTTTATTTACTACTAGATCCTTTGCAACACTAGAAGAAAGAAAAACTTGTCTGTTCTAATTTGCTATTTAGAAACAGTAGTGTAGTTTCATGTAAAAGCCATTACGTTCAATGCACATATTATTTTGCACACCAAAAATGTATCAAAAGTTGTACTATATTTTGGGTTATACACAAAATATAATATATGCCCATTGACCTCATGAAGTTTAAATTATGTTAAGGAAGCAGACCCAAGTACACTAGCTATACAACTCATCATAAGACAAAAGAAATTGTGAAATATAAAGCTAAAATGTTCAGTCTGACTGAGAAGTGATTAAAAATTCTTTGGAAGTAAAGAAATATTTCACAATTGTCTGTGTAAAAAAATTTCTGAGCCTTTTAGTGACTCCAAGACTTTTGTTTCTCCTTAGTCCTACCTTTAGTAGTGATCACAGAAAATGAGGAAAATAAAAGTGAAATTTACCTAGTATAATTCCTTAGAAATCCATAGGTTTGGCAAGTTAGCTGGTGGGGAATACAGATACATAATCAAAATAATTAACATTTGTTTAATTTTAATATTTGACAGGAAGTTTCCTAAAAATCATATTTTTAATTACCAATGCATTTGTAAATAAGCATTTCTTGAACCAGGCTATGGAGCACATACACCTGTGTTTTTCTGTTCATTGATATAAATAGACATAGATTACCTATATCTTTCTATCCATTTTATCATAAGCATGATTACCAGATCCTTTCACCAAATAAATTTTGTTGCATTTCACTTCATTAAAGGGTCATAACATTCACCTGGAAATATAGTGATTAACTTTATCTTAATTGATAAGCTTACTAAAAATCTGAGAATTTAAAATATGAAATAGAAAGATTAACTATCTAGTATTGATAGAAAGACATGAACGTTTCTAATGTAACTAAAACTTCAAACTAATTTGATCTGAACCTTTGAAATATAAAGCAGGCTGTGTGTATATTCAGTTGCATGGCATTTGGCTAATAGCCAGGAAATAGTGTAGTGCTATTCTAATGCAGTTGGCACGTACTTAGGGCTCTGATACAATGAAAAAATTATTATGCTTGGGTTCAAAGAAAGTACATGCTTATTTAACTTACTGCCATGGACGATTTTTATTTTGTTTTAATTTGTTTTATTTTGCTTTTTAATGAATGTTAAATATTTTCAATAAAGAGAGCAGATCCCAAGAAGGAAAAAGAAAAATTAATGATGTTTGGTTGTTTTCTTCTTTTTTGTATCCCCCTAGCTGTGAGTCAATTGACTAAGCTGTAAAGATTTCCTAATTAGTCCAATGGGGTTTTAATATTTCCAGTGTTGTTGATAAGCCTTTTCATAAAAGACTACAGTATTATAATTACTTGGCAAATGAATTACTATGAACACTAACTATTTCCCTCCACATGTTAAGAAAAGCAATCATAATGGTAATCTAGAAAAAAAAACTTCAACTGGGAGTCAGAAAACGTAGATACCACAGTTGGGGCAGATAGTTAACCTCATTCACCAAAGATATGCCTTTTCATTTATCTATAATATGGTGAGTTCAACCATATGATCTTTAAAGTATGATCTTTAAAGGTTTCTGTTTGTTGTTTCTACACATGCATCACTGGGAGGATACTAGTATTGTTTTGGAAGCAGAGGCAATGGATTCACCCTGACTTTGGAGATTTTTTGCTTATTCTTCTTTTAAGCAATGATGCACATTTACTTGACAGCCAGCCTATTTGTAGAAAAAAAGTCAGTATCACAAAAGCAAAAGGGTAAAAGGTAGTCTAACTGACTGAATAGCCTTCTATAAACAAATGACTTTTCATTTGGAAATTGTTGAATGTAATTTTTTATTTTTCCTTAGAATGGTTTCATTATTTAAATAATATATTTCCAGTACAAAGAAATACAAAATTCCATAGTCTTGGTTTTCAACCATTATGTAGTTTTGGAGGGCCCGAGTTTGGGGAATCTGAAGGGGTGGGATTATAGCAAGAAAAAGAAAATGTTCATGAAAGTGCAACCTGTTTTTCCTTTGTGCTAGACTAATGTGAACTACCATTACTGATGAGATTTGTTATGCTCGTGAATAATATTCAATGGCCGTGTCAGTTGGAAAGAAGCTGAAATCTGTTCTGTAACACTGATTCTCATATTCTCAAAGCCGTTGCAGATGGGCTACAGATTTATTCAAAACACAACTTCCCATTTACTCCTTACAGTTTAATGATACAGTTCCATAGCCATTCATTTTCTGTAAGATTAGGGCTACTTCTCAGTAAACAGTGAGTATACATTTTAGTATTTAAAACCTAAAATTAGCACATTTTTTGAATTTTCTGTAGAAATTCTACCTGCCAAATAGCATTGTACACTATAAATGTTCTTTGAAATCACAAGTTTTCAAGAAAAAAATTTTGTTTTAAGTATATTATTGGTGTAGTCTTAAATAAGGTATGTTTTTCAGCTGCTACTCATTTCATTAAAAATCTCTTTGTATAGACAACATGAGTCAATCATAATCTTTTAAACATTTCTTCAAAGAAGTTAATACACTCCTGGTAATAAAAATGCAGAATTTAAAGTTAAAATAGACTACTTTTTAATATGGGTCATACACATGAATATCATTATAAAATTCTAAATGAGAAATTAACATAAAATATAACTGAATATTGAAAGTATATATTAGTACTATTCCCAAAATGATGTTCTAACATTAATAAATGTAATGATATAATTAATATTATTAGACATGCAAACCTCTCCACTATTCTTTATTATACAGAGATGTATTAAGTTTCAGAATGGAAACTGAGATGTAAGTGAGTGTGAGAAAGTTCAGTCTAGCAAGGTCTCTCAGGTGATTACCAGTCCTATCACTTGAGTCATTTGAATCTGCTCTAGGGGCAAACTCACTTTCACTTGACAGGAGGAACTGTAGCTGGTCAGAGTACCCAATCTAGAGAATATGTCAAATGGTGAAAAATAAGAATTATTGCCCAGCAACCAAAACAAACAAACTTCAGTCCCCTGAAGGAGCTTATGTTCTAGCAGGATATGTAGAAAATAAATACCAAATATAATAAGCAGAGGAAATGTGTTATATGTTAGAAAGTGAATTTAAAAAAAAAAAGGTCAATCAGAGAAAAGAATGGTGCTATGGTTGAGAACAGGAAGAGAATGCAGCATTCCATTGGGTGGTCAAGGTAGGCCTTATGGAAAAGATGATAATGAAGGACTTAAAAGACATGAGGGTGTAAGGAAGGGATCCAATTTCAGCCTGCTACATATGGCTAGCCAGTTTTCCCAGCATCATTTATTAAATAGGGAATCCTTTCCCCATTTCTTGTTTTTGTTAGGTCTGTGAAAGATCAGATGATTGTAGATGTGTGGTATTATTTCTGAGGACTCTGTTATGTTCCATTGGTCTATATCTCTGTTTTGGTACCAGTACCATGCTGTTTTGGTTACTGTAGCCTTGCAGTATAGTTTGAAGTCAGGTAGCATGATGCCTCCAGCTTTGTTCTTTTGATCTTGATGGATTTGAGACTTAAATGTTAGACCTAAAACCATAAAAACCCTAGAAGAAAACCTAGGCAATACCATTCAGGACATAGGCATGGGCAAGGACTTCATGTCTAAAACACCAAAAGCAATGGCAACAAAAGCCAAAATTGACACATGGGATCTAATTAAACTAAAGAGCTTCTGCACAGCAAAATAAACTATGATCAGAGTGAACAGTTAACCTACAGAATGGGAAAAAAGTTTTGCAATCTACTTATCTGTCAAAGGGCTAATATCCAGAACCTACAAAGAACTCAAACAAATTTACAAGAAAAAAACAAACAACCCCATCAAAAAGTGGGCGAAGGATATGAACAGACACTTCTCAAAAGAAGATATTTATGCAGCCAACAGACACATGAAAAAATGCTCATCATCACTGGCCATCAGAGAAATGCAAATCAAAACCTCAATGAGATACCATCTCACACCAGTTAGAAGGGCAATCATTAAAAAAATCAGGAAACAACAGGTGCTGGAGAGGATGTGGAGAAATAGGAACACTTTTACACTGTTGGTGGGACTGTAAACTAGTTCAACCATTGTGGAAGACAGTGTGGCGATTCCTCAAGGATCTAGAACTAGAAATACCATTTGACCCAGCCATCCCATTACTGGGTATATACCCAAAGGATTATAAATCATGCTGCTATAAAGACACAAGCACATGTATGTTTACTGCGGCACTATTCACAATAGCAAAGACTTGGAACCAACCCAAATGTCCATCAATGACAGACTGGATTAAGAAAATGTGACACACATGCACCATGGAACACTATGCAATCATAAAAAAGGATGAGTTCATGTCCTTTGTAGGGACATGGGTGCAGATGGAAACCATCATTCTCAGCATATGATCACAAGAACAGAAAACCAAACACCACATGTTCTCACTCATAGGTGGGAATTGAACAATGAGAACACCTGGACACAGGAAGGGGAACATCACACACTGGGGCCTGTCATGGGATTGGGGGGAGGATGGAGGGATAGCATTAGGAGATATACCTAATGTAAATGATGAGTTAATGGGTGCAGCACACCAACATGGCACATGTATACATATGTAACAAACCTGCATATTGTGCACATGTACCCTAGAACTTAAAGTATATATATATGTAAAAAAAAAAAAAAAAAAGACATGAGGGAGGGAGATAGACTGGAGGACATTTGGGAAATAAGTGTTCTCAATAAAATGAACAAAGTAAGACAGGAAGATACTTTTTTGGTTTAAGAAAAAGCCAGAAGTTAGTGTGAGTGGTGTGCAGTGATATGCGAGATATGTGCAAATAGTCACATAAAAGGGTTAATTAAATTGGACTTTAATGACTCACTCTGTGTAAAATGTTCAGCCATCAAGTGTGTTAAATAGAGGAGTGATGATATCTAGGATCCATTTCAAATGGGTCATTCTGGCTGCTGCATAGAGTATAGATTATGGCAGAGAAGGCATGAGTTGAAATAAATAAGCCAAATATGAAATACGTACAGTCATCCAGATGAAGTATGATGCTGGTCCAATTGGGGTGGCAGCAGGAGATGTGGTAAAAAATGACTTGATTGTGTATATATTTTGAAGGTAGTGTTGACATGATTTTCTCACAGCCTAGATGTGTAGTGTGACAGAAAGTAACTAATAAGATGAGAGTTTAAATAATAATAATTATTATTGTTATTTGCCATTAACTGAGATTGAAAACCAACAAGTGGTACAGGTTTTTCAGGGGAAACCAGTTCATTTTTAGACATTTTAAGTTTTTAGAAGTCTGTTATACATCCAAGAAGAGATGTTAAGATGCCTGTGGTGTGTATAAGTCCAGAATTTTGGGCTGTAGTCATACATTTTGGGGTTTTCAGCATATTGATGGGATTCTAAAGACATGGGAATCACTGAGATGACTACAAGAACAAATCAAGGATCAAAGCCTGAGCCCCACAACACTACAGCATTAAGGCATTGCTAGCTCAGGAGAACTAGGGAGCCAGTTCCCAGGGTTGGTGACATGAGATCAGATAGAGAAAAGGGAAGAAGCTAATTTCTGGAACTTGGTACATGTGTAGTTAAAATAGCTACAGTGTACTAATGTTATAGATCTACTTAACTACTATTTCCTAACACTCTATAAGGACATTTATTAATTTCAGCATTAACTCCTTTTTATATGCCTTTGGTAGTGAATGAGGAAGAGTGAGAAGAGTGGTAGTGGCAGTAAACCAGATCAATCAATATGCTGACAAATATAAAGCTTACATTCTTTGTTGTTGGTTCAAGTCTGATAGACGTGATGGAAGTGGTGAAAAGATTAAGGACAAAGATCCTATAAAAGTTATAATTCATAAAATGTTTGACAGTAACTGACCTGCCAATAAGAATAAATATCTATTAATTTTCATTCTGTAATAATTTTAGTCATGAAATTAGAGCAAAGTAATATATATATATATTAACTTTTTGATTTTCATAGAAAAATACTCACATGTACCAAATAGTTCTTGTAGATATGAAAAACCACTGTTTTCCCTAATTTAACAGGAACACTCTTCTTGGGTTATTCATGGAGTCTTTGAAACACTAAAATACCATTTAATAAAAAGCTAATTCATCTTTTCCAATGTCATTCAATAAAACTGTCATTTGGTAAGGTCGTCATTAATTACTCAACTGGCAGAAATAATTATTTTTAGATATTACCCTTTTGGAAGCTCAGCAAAAAGAAAGCAAAAACTGCCTGTGCAGAATAAGCAGCTGGAGGTTTCTACATAGTCAGCATTTACAGGTGACTTTTGATCTGTTGTTAAGACACACTCTTTTGGAAAAAGAGCATATGGTACTTTCCCCTCACCCTTTGCTTACTTTACAATTCATTCATAGAAAAATTAGAGGCTTGACAACAGCATAATTTAATCCTTGATGCTTGCTATTTTTTTTCCTAAAGATCTACATCAAAAATGACACTGGTGCAATGGGATTTTACTTTCCCCTTACAGAGCAAAGATGTTGCTGATTATACAGGTCTGAAAATGAAAACACCAAGATAACAAATTTAAAGGATCCAGGAATGTAAAAAGAAAGTATACAAGCTGTACATTGAAATACCTTAAACTATGCTTCAGGATATGAAAGTCGTAAACTCCTATGTGGGGCTGACTTTTTGATTTATAGCTAATTTTATTTTCCTTTTTTTTTCACCAGCACTTGCTTTGTAAACAGTACATACTTACAAATGGAAGCTATGAAGTCAGTGGGGCACTGTTCTGTGCTTCTTGATTTAGATTAAGTATTAATCAGCCTGTCTTGGTACCTTCACTTACATGGCTCTAGAGGTAAAAACACTTAAAAAATTACTGGCACCCATATTTTCTGTAATATGTAAGAAGTGTAAACGTGTTGTGTTTTCTATTTCAATGAAATTTTAAAATAATTACCTTAAGAATATATCTGAAACATATTCTGGGGTACATTACAATTAAGTTCTGCTAAGTGAAATCAGTATTCACAGTTGCTGAGAGATTAAAATTGTTAAATAATGAAAAAAAATAAGATGGAGTGCACACAATGCATACTGACATCAAAGAAAGGCCATAGTTCAAATAGAAAAAGAAGAGTAGGACAATTGAGCCATCTCCTGGTCCTACAGTGTATCAACTTTCCGAAGTCAAAGAACCTGTAATGAACCAGTTAGCATAATATTCACATTTGGAGTAGTAATATAATTTCCAAGCAAAACACCGTTCATAGTATTAAATTGTTATTCTAAATTTTAATTGCAATAATTTTATACATTTTTAGTTAATAGATTTTTAAGACATCAAAATTATTAACATAAGAATTTTATACTATTTGGGAATATTGTGATGAAAATAATTTGTCAAAAGATGGCAGAGTAAAATTGGATTATAGAAGTCATAAAGATAGGATCTAATGAAATAGACACACACACACAAATACAAAATAAAATATGATACAAACAACAATTCATCAGCAAAACACAAACAAAAAAAGAGTTTCAAATTAATGCTATCAAATCTGTAACATGAAATCCAGCGAAAAGTTCATATCTGCAAGCTCTTGATGGAGTGTCTAAGCTTTTCATCCAAAAACAAAATAGTAAAAATAGTAGAGAGGAATCTGAGTAGTTATTAGTTGTCTGAAGTTCCAGGAAAAGAAATTTATGCAGATAGGTAGCAGAAAGAGGACTGAGAGTGACAGAAATAGAGAAATAGAAAGAGACAGAGACCCTGAGGAGGGTGGGAAGAGAGAGAGAGAAAAAGGGAGAGAGAGGAGAGAAGCCTTTGTAACATACAATGAGATCTAAAGATGTCAGTAGAGATGAGATAACCAGGGCTTTGCGTTTCCCATACATTCACAGTAAAATTAGTAGTGATATGGAACTTGAGCGTGCCCCCTGCCTCTTGGGTAGGACACACTTACTTACTAATGCAGTGAAATCTTTTTACAGCCAGTTAAAAAACAAAAACCATAAAATCAAACTAGACAGTAAATATTTCAAGTTCTCTAACATTAATTGTTTATAGCTCTAGTTGTGGGCATAACTGCATGACAGCTATGAAACAATATTATCAAAAAACAGAAGAAAGAAAATATGACTGGAAAAAGACAAAGTGTCACATTGTTTATTTTTTGAAAAGGATTATTTCTGTGAATACCTCCTACCTTAGAGGAACTTAATGAGAACTTACTTCAATAGAATAATAATTCAAAGATACATTAAGAAAATAGAAAATGATGTTTCTGAGCTGTAAAAACAAATTTAGGAAAAAACAGACATCATTAACTGAGCAAATAAATGAATTGGGAAAAGACAGGATTGGAAAAGTAAAGATAAATCTCAAATAACTGCCACAGAAGAAAGGAATGATATTATTTTTAATGCAAAAGAAAAAAGACAAAGATATTAAAGGAGTTGGGAGGATATAAAAGATAAAAAAATTGCAAATGTAAGTAATTTCTGCTGTCAAATATTCAACAAATGGAACAGAAAAATACATTCACAGATACATTAGGGAAAATAGTGTTGTGAAATGAATAACTGATTTCAAAGATGTAAAAGATCACACTATGTTTTATGAAAAATTGATACAAAGTGGAACATACTGAAACATATTCTCGTTTAGTATTACATTCAAAGACACCTGAATAAATTTTCATTCACACAGGCAAATGCAAAAGTGAATGTAAGATGGAAAATCAGGTTTGCTTCAGACTTTCCACAGCTAGGTTAAATATCGAAGAAAATGGAGTGATCTCCTCAAAATTCCGAGGAGAAAATATCCAAAAATATAGCCAATTCATAATTCAAGTTCATAAGTACTTTATATTTATGAAGGCAGTAGGCAATTACTATGAGACAAAAAAGTACAGGGAAATATCCTTAAGTTACTCCTGAAAAACTGCTTATTGTTCTAATCTAGCTAACTAGGAGGTGAATGAAAAGTTGCAAATCAGGAAAAAAGTACAGACATGGAAAAATGAACTGAGAGTAAGTATTTAATTTCTCACTCAGATAGAAAACTGAGCTTAAACCAACTGAGAAACTTGTGTCTACAGAAAACAGTACAAGTGTCATGAACTTTGATAATTAAAAAATGAAAATACAATCATTTTAAAGCAGGAATTTGCAGAAAGAAAGAAAGGGTAAAAATATGAGACTTCTGGTTTCCTCATCCTTTGTAGTAGGTAGTCATTCTGCTAATAGAAAATTGAAATTTGGAGAAAAAATAATGGTTCCAGTTCTTTATAGTCTATCTCAATCTTTTACTCTTAACTTTAAATACATATTTTAGGTATTACAATCATTTTGTTTTATTTAAAGAAGGGATAATTTATCTAGCACTTCAATTTCAATTTATTTCCTTTTTATCCTAAAAAAATCAAGAAATATGAAATTTAATACTTTTAAATAAAATTCATGGATATGATATCCTTATAATAAAATATTTTTATTAATATGTAATTCATTTAATTTTTTAGTATACATGCATAGAAAGAAACGGGAATAATGTTCTGTCAACTTGGTGATGAAATGCCAGAGGGTTTTTAAAACTTTATTCTTTATATATTTTTTGTATTGTTTGACTTCAAAAAAAAATGTGTTATTCCTTATAAATATGATAAAATCATTACCCCAAAATGAAAAGGGGTCTGTGCAATACACATGTTTGTTTAACATCAATTTAGCATTGTGCCACCAGAGGCAAGAGTGTTAGGTATTGCCCTGGGTAATAGAGGAGTCTGAGGACTTTTTGTTCACAGAATTTCTGATCCTGGTATCATGGGACATGCTATTCTAACTTAGTCCTGCCTGATGGACAAGCCTATGAAGGGGCTTTTATCAAGTTTTTAATGTAAGACAAAAACAGTCAGCCTCTGTGTTTGGAAACCATGGTGTATTAGTCTGTTTTCATACTGCCATAAAAAAATTGCCCAAGACTGAGTACTTGATAAAGAAATGAGGTTTAATTGACTCACAGTTCAGCATTGCTGGGGAGGCCTCAGGAAACTTACAATCATGGTGAAAGGGGAAGGGGATGCAAGGCATCTTCTTCACAAGGCGGCAGGAAAGAGAAGAGCCAAGCAAAGAAGGAAGAGCCTCTTACATAAAACCAACAGATCTCATGAGAACCTACTCACTATCACAAGAACAGCACGGAGGAAACTACCCTCACGATTCAAGCACCTTCACCTGGTCACTCCCTGACACATGGGGATTGTGGGGATTATGGGTATTACAACTGTAGATGAGATTTGGATGGGGACACAAAGCCTAACCATGTCACTTGACCAATGCCCTTTCAATCCTGCCAAGCACTATCGTCTTTCAATCTCATTTCTTAAAATCTACTTTTGTGTTTAATAAAAATCTAGATGGTAAACCACAGGATATGTTGTCATATCTCCTGTCTTTATTCAACCAGTCCTGAATGGAGGACTAATAACTTGATAGAAATCAGAGGAAAAGGAAGAAAAGCAGTATTAATTTTCAAACACATATGTGTATGGTAAAACTATGATTTGAAGATTAAAAATCTGCAAAGCATGGCAAATATTCAAATATCCTTCATCCTAATGGAAAAATTCACTGATTGACAGTGAGATTTTGTTTCTTGTCAGCTACAGCAATAACTTTTAGACTTGATGCTGACATCAACACATGACAACAAGCTCTCTGTTAGAAAGCAAACAGAGCCATCTCCACTTCAAGAATCTTCAATGACTATTGCACAAAAACATTTATCCAATAATGCTAATATTTTAAAATGCCTAAATATTATAGCCTTAAATGTCTCACAATAACAACTCCTTAAACATGTTTATTTATATTATAATTCTTGTTTTGAGTGGAAGAGTAATTCCTGAAGAATAGTTTTAGAATCACCTTCTGGAACCTTGGTGGATATGTTTTAAATGCCTGCAGTATTATTTCTATTTAAAGTAATATTCTTCAAAATAAGTGGATGAAAAAGGGCAGTAGAATCCTTCTTCATGTGACATTGGCAACTGAAATTCTGCTTCTGTATTTTATTCTTTAGAAATATAGATACATTTAACAATTAAAATAATTTACTTTTATAACTCCTAAAATATCTACCAACTTTGAGGAATCCTTCCTTCCTTCCTTCCTTCCTTCCTTCCTTCCTTCCTTCCTTCCTTCCTTCCCTTCTTCCTTCCATCCTTCCTTCCTTCCCTCTTTCCTCCCTTCCTTTTTTCTCTTCATTACAGTGAGAAATTTTTTTTGCAAGCATTTATTGAGCACTATGCTTAAACATTGTGCTAAATACTGGGAATATATAAAATAGGTGTAGTTCATGTTCCTGCTTATATCAAAATTCAATTCTGGATAAGAATTGCTAAGACACAAAGACTGCAAGGCTTTTGAGGTCTATAAGTCTGTTTTTTAAGTACAGTAACATCTTTAATGATCGAAAGGCAGTGTCCATGTTATATATGCATATATTTTGTTTTCACATTTTAGTTTTAAACATCTTTGAATAATATTTTTCCCATCATCTGAATATCTGCAATGTGTCATTAATATATTGTGCTGATTCTCTCCTCTAAGTTTTCAATCTTATTTCTCTGCCCTAGAATATTTCTTCTTACCTCTCCTACATGGAAAATGTCTTCATTTTCTTCAAAGTGCATATCAATCATGAAAAGTTCTTTAATTTCAATAGGCCTTATTATTTTTAATCTATAAACAGATCATTTATAGATAGTAAACACAATTTGACAATTAATCTATATTGCATTCTTCACATGTTAGTCTTATATCCTGAGTGGAATGTAAGTACCTAAAGAGATCTGTTTGTTCCTAGAAACTACATGGTAGGATCTTGAGAACTACTTATTCATTGAAATACTTCCTCTTCTAAATGCATTCATTAAGAGGTGTTGGAAGTAGGGTTTTCAGATTAAGAAAAATTTTAAAAAAAGGACATTTAGTTTAATTTCAATTTCAGATATTTTTTGCATATAAGCTTGTCCCAAATATTACATGTGACATACTTACACCAAAACATATTATTTGGTGCTTATCTGAAATCCAAATTAAATGTGTATCTTGCATTTTATATAGCAACCCTTGTTGGAAGCAAAAATTTACAAAAAAGATTGTTCGCTGTCCCTGTTAGTAGATTAGAAGCTGTGTGTGTGTGTGTGTGTGTGTGTGTGTGTGTGTGTTTGTGTGTGTGAGATAATCTTCAAAGGAACAAATACAAAGAGCAGTTTTTACTTTTACTTTGTGGGGTAGGGAGTTTTTTCTTTATGTGTGGGTGCAGGAATGTGTCTATGTGTGCATACATGCCTCATTTTAAGAGCACCTGACACTACTTTCAGTTTCTACAGCACTCTTATAAACTGGCAATAGGAAAAACAAAAAACAAAACCAACAAACAAAAAAATCCCACCTGATTCCTAGAGGCATAGAAAAGCCATCTAGTTGTAATCAGATGCTAGAAAATAAAGCCCTGAAAGTTAAGATCCATTATTGTAGTAAAAGATACATAAGCCTTTCTATAAGCTACATTTCATTTAAGAAATCATATCTAACTTTTTCAAATTCATTTCGACATATTTTCTTTTCTTTAATTATTATTTGACTATTGTGCCAATTCATGGCTAAAAATCTGGGCAATTATTTATTGCATTTGGACTTTGTCAAAATGTTGGGTTCAAGGAAACATTTTCTGCCAAGTTCCTCTACATTCATGCCAAGTAATTTTCAATTGGTTTACAAGCCCATGTGTATTTTAAATGAAATGAATACATGCATTTTAGATTCCTTTACCCTTAACTCACCCAGATGGTTCAGAAGACATCCAATAAACCTTTGATTCATGTTATAAGAAATAGATTGCTTAAAGATTTTAGAAGTCAAGAAGTGAGGCACCTCATTTGCAAAGAATAAGTGGACCCAAATGTTCTAGCTCCGGTTATATGATGACAGTGAGAGTTGCACTCTTCTGAGGTTGGAATGAAGTGTTGGACTGAAACTCACTGAGGTAGTTTTAGTGTTTGGTTAAATGTTTAAATCTAATAACACTATACTTTACATTTAATATCTACATGTCTTGGATCATACTAAATTCTTTAACCATACTGATATGTATATATAGTATACTACTTGCCTCATGCACATACTGCCAACATCTGAAGAGTATTATATTCCTTTTTAATATTAGATTATTTTAGTATGTGAATTTGCTTCAACACTGCATTGGAAGTCAGTGATGCAGATGTAACTAAAAAACAGAAGAAACGACTTCATCCTATGATGTACACCTGAGGTCTTTAATGTCTAGATTCTAATGAATCATAGGTAATAAGAAAACACTTTTGACATTTTATTTTGATTTTTAATTAATCACATGCTAGATATGCATGATATGTATCATTTTCTATAATGAAATTATTTTTATTTCTCCTCCTATTAACCACTTGGTGGAAACTCATTCTCAGACAAGACAACCCCCCTTTTCCTAGTGCTGGGCCAAGTATTGGAGATGAAGGGACTTCCAGAGTGCCAAGGCTTTGTAGGAGGGACTAGTCATCCTTTTGCACCTGACACTTGAGGAGATGTTCACTGTTGCATCTGCTGGGTCTTTAGTCTATATAGAATGCTATTGAGATGTTTATTTTTGTAGGAGCATGAAGATGATGTCTTCATGCTCCTACACTTTTAGTGGAGTTCTGTGTTATGGTTACCACATGGAAGCATGTGGAATTTAGATATTTTTATGTTACTATGGAGCTTAGAAATCTTTCATTCTCATTCTCCATCTTGAATTCTTTGTCAGTAAAGCAGGGCACTGGAGCTGCGAATATTTATGTGCTCATTTTTTCCTTCTTATTTTCCTTTCTGTTTCTCCCAAGATTCAGAAATCTCTCTCTCTCTCTCTCTGTTTTCTATTTGATATCATCTTTGTTGGAAAGGTACAGTCTAGCTCTCTCAAGGACTTATGGAATACTTTGTCTATGCCAACTGACCTCTCTAAAGACCAAGGTTTAAGTAAACCAAAACCAGAAAAACACAGACCACCTATTAGCCTAAATGTGTGAACTGGTGTTAGGACCAAGGATAGAGAGGCAAGGTGTGGTATTCTGGGATGCAAAACATCTCAGCAGCTTTAATCGTTATTTAACATTTTTTTTTTTTTTAATTTTACCTTGAGTTCCGGGGATACATGTGCAGAATGTGCAGGCTTGTTACACAGGTATACATGTGCCATGGAGATTTGCAGCACTTATCAACCTGTCTTTTAGATTTTAAGCCCGCATGCATTAGGTATTTGTCCTAATGCTCTCCCTCCTTTTGCCCCCATCCCCCAACAGGACCCAGTGTATGTTGTTCCCCTCCCAGTGTCCATGTGTTCAGGAATGTATGCCTATTATTTGCTAATCTATCAATGCCTTGCAGAGAACACTTTTGCAGTAAAATAGTACTGCAACCATGGACTTGAAATCTATGAATTCAAAGTCACTGCAAATAGATTTGAATCATGGCTACTTAAAAACACAAAACTAATCTAAAAGCAGTACCCTGAAATATTAGCCTAGCATAAGGGATGCAAGGGATTGGGAGGCTGCTTTAGAGGTGAGTGAGATAGAAAGGGTTCAGCTTATCATGCTCAAATTTATACTCCCTAGAATAATTTCTGACGATTCAAGAAGGAAAATAAATCATTTTCATTCAGTCTACATAAATTAGAGGTATTAAACTGGAGAATAAAGTAGAAGTTGGAACACATTCAAGACCATAAAAACTAGGAAAATATCTGTTCAAAATATATTATGTGGATTTAATGAACATTATAACTCAAGTTCCTTTCAGTACATAATGATTCCAGACTACAGTTGACCCTTGAACAACACAGGCTTGAACAGCATGGTCCACTCATACACACATTTTCTTCTGCCTTTGTCACCTCTGAGACAGCAAGACTAACCCCTCTTCTTCCTCCTCCTTCTCAGCCTACTTGATGTGAAGATGATGAAGATAAGAGACATTTATTATGATTCACTTGCACTTAATGAATAATAAATATATATTATTTTCCTTTTGATTTTCTTAATGACACTTTCTTTTCTTTAGGTTGCATTATTCTAAGAATATAGTATGTAATACATATAACATATAAAATATGTGTGCTAATGAACTGTTTATTGGTAAAGCTTCCCTTCAACAGCAGGCTATTAGTAGTTAAGTTTTGGGGAAGTCAAATGTGTATGTGGATGTTTCACTGTGTGGGATTGTCACCTCCAACCCCCATGTTGTTCAAGGGTCAACTATATTTATTTTAAGGTTCTATGCTGTATACAGAGGTGGAAACTCAAAAATCTTCAGGAGCCAGACAAGTAAGTTAAACATGGATAGGTTCAATTCTAATCCCATAGGTGTTGATGGGAATTGAAAATTCAGCTCTACAAAAAGATTCACTGCGTAGGCCAAACAGAACATATCTCCAGGCAACATCGGTGGCTCATAGGAGACTGACAAAACAATCATTTATCTTGAAAATGATTAGGAAGAACTTAAAAATAAATTACGAAGTAAATGAATTACCTTGTAAAGTATGTTATCTAGGCTTGAAATTCTGAGAAGGAAATTCCAAAACAATTCATTTCATTATTATGCAAAGAAACTTTTGTGCTTTGCCTCTCCTTTGAGAGTCCGCAGCTCTTACCTTAAAGTTCCCCTTTCATCTTTTCAAAATAAACAGTAGCAATATCCTTGTAAAGAATCGGGCTTTACACTTTTTAAAATGTGATTCTCACTATAAAAAATTGGCATACTTATTAAACTATAAAAGCCAACCAGAATAAAACGTAAATCTATGTTTAAAAATATTTTAATAAATGGAGCAATACTGAGCTACTGACCATTGCATACATCGCTTGGTTTACTGACAAATTGGGTTATAAAAGTTTCCATATACATCTTCCTCCCACAGGCTTGTCATTACTCTTCTATTGTATACCATTGGCAGTAAGTTTAAAAAATCATCGGTATTATTTCTAGATTTTTCCTTTTTCCATATTGCACTTAAAGTTTGTCCTTATTTGAACTTACATATAAGGAAACTGAAATTCTACGATATTACGTGATTAAATGTAGGCATCAAATCAATAGTAAGAACAAAACTTAAACCTGAATTTTTTCTATTTTAGACTCTGGTTTTTATCATGCCTGGAGACTTCAGTAGAAACATAGTTATATTTTATTATCTTTCTCACAAATATCTTTTAACTTTTCTTTTTTTTTTTTTTTTTTTAACTTGTCTTCCAAACCTATCTGTGAAGGAAACATGATTGGTCTCAGAATATAGTCATGGGAAAGAGACATTTAGGAAGTTTAAGTTCTTACTAGAAATCAAACAGTGATTCAGAACAGACCCAACAGAGAATGAAGATTTTCTGACTCCTCTCGGGAAGCTCCCTTTTCTGTTCTAGCATGAGCCTTGCAAGAAAGCAGTAGCTTTTCATTTAGCTTGATATAATTATTCTGGATTCATTCATCCATAGACTAAATGGCTCTGTAGTTTACATGCTCTCTTACTTACAGTTTATGGCTTTAATTATAGCTTTCATCACTTCCTTTGACCTGTCATTCCTTCGCAAGATTCTTTCATTCTCATTGGCTGTTGATGGCAATGTTGCAGATATTTTACTTCAGGCCTGTATTTTTGTTCCATTTATGCTAATGACAAATCCTACACTTCTAACATGCTACTTAGGGTAGAATTCAGTGGAGTTAATTATATTCTCTGCATAATGTAATTCTGAACTCTCTGGGATGGAAATAGCATTAGAATTTTCTATAATTTTATGTTTGCTCTCTCATTACTTCTGAGATTTAAACAGATTTAGTTTAGGTGACCTGAAGTTCAAGGTTTTCCTAAGTGAACGGAATGAATTATCTCTGCTTTCCATTTAGCAATGATGTTTATAAACTGACAATGAAACAGGATGACAGTCTCCTAAGGGTAGGGAGCCAGGCAGGATACTTGTCAGCACCATTACATGTTCATTGGTTTGTTTTGTATGTTTTCACTGGCTCTTTGTTCATGAAAGTCAAATCACAAAATAATCCTAAAGGATCTTGAGGTCACCCAGGATTGTATTCGCTGTTCTCACATTTTGAGTTTGTGATGAGAAAACATAAAAGGAAAGAAATACAATTATTTCTTAAGCAAAAATAGCCTTTTCCTTTATGTCCTACCTGTGCATTCATGTGGAATTACAAATATTGATGTTTGCAAGCAATGATGGAACTTTCTTCCAGTTTTCTCTATGGCCACATGGTGTAATAGAACAAAGACTTCAGCATTAGACATCCATGTGTTTGTCTGGTGGATATACACTATTCCTGCATGGACAGACTACCTAACAGCTTTAAGTTTCATATGAGAAACGGAGAAAATAATGCCTACTTTACACAGATTGTTATGTAGGTCAAATATGATAACATACATTGAAGTTCCTTAATACAATTAATAATTATTCCTAAGTTTTGCATTTATATATTGGTAGCAGTTATGTAGACTAACTTACCTACCTCAAATTTACAAAGCTCCAGAATATTCAAGAAAGAAAGTATCCTTAGAAGTGTCTAAATTATCTTGCATTACGCTTACTCCTAGCCACACTAGGCTAAACACAGTGTTAAGTTTTAATAATAACAGATCCCATTCTCAGAGTCTCTGGGACCCATGCCCTTTGAGTTCTTCCATTCTGGTTCAGGTAGGTCAGCAGAGTTTCACAGGGCCTTTCCAATGGTCAAAATTTACATTTTTCTTCCATGAGAGCCATGTCTTACCTGCCATTTCTGGGTGAACTGACATCACAACCTTAATATCTCCTGTCATTCCTGAGGTTGATTGACAGACTCTCAAGCAATCTGGTCATCTAGGTGACTTTCTCACATTTCTAATACTATGAAAGGTGTTATTATGTAAATAGATATTGAGCTGAAATAGTAGAACATATTCTCTCCACACTCAATTCCACCCTGAAAAATTATGTTGTAATCCATTACTAGGCCACAAAATATAATTGCATTTTCAAAATTTTTCTTAAATTACATGTAGTGATAGAATTTTTTCATTTCACTTACTTTTGTCTCTGTAGGTATCAAGGAATAAGCCAAAAGAAAATCTGACATGCATCATTACTAAAATAAAAATTTTCCTTAAAGCCAACCCTAATCTTTATCCATAATTGTGAGCCCCAACTGTATTTGTCCTCTGGCTAGCTTCCTACTTTATGAGTTATTAATGCCTTGAAAATTGGGCATCCATTAGTCTCCAATCAAAAGGCAATCAATTGTTTCATGAATACAAGAATGTCAACTGGTCTCCTTCATAATTCCTCCGCACATTTTTAGATTTAGATAGATTATCCAAGGTACAATGTATGATTTCTCTTCATGTTACTGTGGCTACTTAAGACATGTGAGGATGCTAGTCTTTGTCATATAATTGTGGTCAAAATTTATTAAAAATACCAGAGCCCAATTTACATATGCATTATTGACTAAACTAATAAGCATACATTATGATAGAGCTATTATTATTTCCAGTCATGTTTTTGCGATTCTGTTCTTGATGTTAGCTTTATGTTATATTTATCCGGTCTTGAATTACAAATGACTCTCATTTCCCAGACGGCTGGATTCATATTCAAAATATTTATCAGATATCGTTGTAAAAATGACACGTTATTTAGGAGACCGGAGGCTGGGAGGAGGGAGAGGATCTGGAAAAATAACTAATGGGTACCAGGCTTAATATCTGGGTGATGAAATGATCTGTACAACAAATCCCCATGACACAAATTTACCTGTGTAACAAACCTGTACATGTACCCCTGAACTTAAAAAGAAAATTAAAAAAAAAAAGAAAAATCATAGACTAAGCTAATTTTGAATATACTCTTTTACATAAACTGAAAGTATTTTCTGACTTCTGGGGTTCTAATTGAGAAGGTCATTATATTTGTATGTTCATATGACACACTTGTAACTGTACCTGTGGAGTTTTAAAAGTTGAGTCAGACCTATCTACAGCATATAGAATTTTGCATGGGCTTATTATTTGTTACAGAACATCATGGGTTTCTAGGGAAGCAAAAGTATTTTCTTCCCAAATATAACTGAATTGCTAGCCTATTCAGAAGAGCCTATTTGCATTAAAGTAGTGATGTTGCTTCCTAACCACCCATGAACTACTAAAAATGTCTTTGAAAGATTTGAAATGTGGGATTCTGTACTATCACCTGGTACACTAATGTGGAAATTAAAGATGGGCTTAGATAAGAGATCTTATTTTCTTTTGAAACAAATGTGACTTTTCCATTAGATTATTGTCTCTATGGCTGTCCCACTGAGCTGTAAATTATTTCCATTATTTTATCATGTGCTTCATTTCTGTTATCCCGGCAACAAGCCATAATTGCCTTTTTAATATTTATGTATTTGATTCAAATGCTTCTTTTTTTAACTAAAGGAAAAATGAACTCTTTAGCAAATTGAAGGGCATCTCAATCTCTGTACAACTTCTTTTTTTATTTCCGTTTTTGGCCTTTCTTTTGTATTAGTTCTATAATATGAACTCAAATACGTGCAGACTTTAATGCCATTAACAATATTTGTATAAAAATTGTATATTCAACATTAAAACTGTTAGTATTTATTTACTACAAGTAAATGTGATAGTCAAATACTACAAATTATGTTAAATGTCATCGTTAGTAGGTTGAAAAAGATGCTTGGTAAGTCACAGAAATTATTGTTAAGAAAGCTAATTTTGACCCCTTAATATTATCTATTGTCATACTGCAGTGCTCAAATAGTGGGGATCCAATGAATAAAATCACATATTGTTATACTGGAAGGCTCATTTAAGATTGGCTGTTTTAAAGAAGTTTACCAACCTCTTAACCTGGCCAAAAGACTATCACTTCATACAAATTTAAAACCAATTATGTTAAAACATCACTTTTAAAAATAATATTTTATTTTATTATCTAAGTGTAATTTCATGAATCACCTATAAATATCCTGGGGATATTGTAATAAGTGGTGATATGGGTACAATTGTATTTTATTCTACCACCATTATAATTTTAAAAAGAAAAAATAGAATGTAATCTAGTATGTAAATTAGATATAAGCATATATTGTGAAAATAGATTTTAGTTTTTAAGAATAACATTATTATATAAGCTAGAAACATACAAAAATTTTCTAAAATTTATTAAAACATCATAATCCTAAACTTTGAATGTAAACTCAGCACATAACCATCACCTTACAGATGTTTTTTGAGTCAAAGAATATTTTTTTAAAAACTTGCAAACTCACACTGAATATAGAAATAGGAAAAAAAATTAAAGACAAAGATTTCTTGAGCCAAGGAAAAATTTGAATAATAATTTTTATAAACATTTCCTAGATTGAAAGTGGTCAGCTCTTATGGTCTACACATAATTTAAGGAGCAATATCCATACTAGTATTCCTGCCTTTCATTCTAGTCTGTTGCATCTTGTAGGAAGTTTATAAATCTTATCCAATATATCATAAAAGTTATTTAACAACATTTATGTTTGGTAGTTATTTCATCTCTTATTTAGGCAAAATAATGATTTAAATGTAATTTAGAATATTCAGTACTTACTGCTAATTGATTGCAATATGAAATTAAAATTTCTTCAAATTACATATTCTGTCTTTCAATCTAACCTTAGATTATTTGCAAGTGATAGAATTTTTAACAATTTTGAACTAACAGAAACAACAAATTCTGGTTCAACTCATAACTAAAGCAGTGTCCCTTTAAAGATATCACTCTGCGACTTTTGAGACTAATTTTCTGATGTACTTATATGCCAGGAGTAAATCCATGTATCTAACAATTCTGATCACCTAGGAGGGGCCACGTTCTGTATATGAGTTCTGACCAAAGGAATGTGAGCACAAATGGGGTTTACTTCTTGCAATCTTGAAAGATCTTTCATTCCCCCTTTCTCCCAATTCATTCATTTAGCAACAAACCTACCAGGTAGATAGAAAATAAACGTCTTTAGAGGAAGGCCTCCTTAGATTTCTAGCTGACTGCCTTGGAATATGACAGAAATGACAAGTAAATTTCTCTTGTGTTAAACTACAGAGGTCATCAAATAATGCAGTTAGTATTACTCATCCTGAGCAAGACAGAAGAACAATAGTTACACTAAGAATCTCCAAAAAATTGTTTAAAAAACCGGTTGCTTGATTAAGTTAAAAGGGCTAATTATTATAGCATTTTAAACTTACAATAACATTTTTTTCTTGTACAAATTAAATGATGAATGTATTTTAAAAGGATTAGTTTACACTTATGAAATATAAATGTCACAGAACATTTAGCACTTATTACTTCTTGTTGTCTATCAAAAGCCCTTTATTATATTTTTGAAACATCGTAACACTATCATTTAGACAGCTTTATGCAGAACTTTAATCAGCTTTAAAAAACCTTTGTTTTGATAAACTAAATAAGGATAAAAAAGTTTTATATCTTTTGTCTGCTTAGCATATCTTGTATTCTTATCAGTTAGACTTTTGCACTCTAATCACTTAAACATTTATTACATTCATAAAGTTATAAATAACTTACAGTGGAAATACATGTCCAAGTAATTAAATGATCAGAATATATTTGTCATATCAATTATCTCTTTCTGATTTCTTCCTTCTCAGCCAATCAATTACTAAAAAAGCGACATTTTACCCTCCAACTCTATTAGTGGATTTTTCGATTTCTCTGTAGTTCTATTTTACCCACACATATTTTAATGTTTTGTCCTGATGCCTACATGTTTATTTTTCCTCTTTACCTGCTAGAGTTAGAACTTCATTATGAGAACCTGGTGGGCTTCCTGGAAAAGAAACCACATAAAAGTGTGCTGAGCCCAAAGGCGGCAGCCCCTTCAGGACTTTCTGACTCTTATGCTAATCTATATTCAGTCTCCAGTAATTCATCGAAATCATCATTTAAGTGTTCCTACCAGTTTATGGCTCTATTCCAGTAAGGTAAGGCAGATCCTGATTATGACTCTGTATTACCATGTCTGTGTTTTCCCTGAGACTTCAGATATGTCCAGAAAAAGTAGTTGCTTTTTTAGTTTTCTCAGCTTTTTCTTGTAATGACAGGTATGATGACTTCAAAGGTATTTTTAGTTGGGCCCCAAACTGAAGTTCCCAGAATATATTTTAAATGAAATGTGTCAAGTTGCCAAAGGCCAGACATTATCTGGCAAAATTTTAAAAACCATGAGATTTCATATAAAAATAAGGGTTTGTCCTTTCCCTTTAAAATTACAACTGTTGGCAACGCTGAGTGTACAATTCTGCACAGAAGGAAGGTATAATAAGTTGGACTCAGTGGCAGATGCCTCCCTGTAGACCAAGTGTATGTTACTGTATTTATCATACTAAATATTTATTTTATTTGTGCAACCTTCCCCAATCCAAGCATTTTGATTTGCCACTGAAATGCAATTCTGACTCTAAGTACCTGGAGCTAGGTGAAATTTCACAGATAAGGACAGTTGCCCACAAAACTACCCTTACTTCGGACACTAGCCACAAGCATCTATGCTCTGACAAAACAGTCTCAAATTTGAGAGTGCCTGCTAACCCCTCAGGAATTCAGTAATTCACTAGAAGGACTCAGGAAATTCAGGAATTCAAGCAAGTGCTAGTAGTGATAACAGTTTTTAAATAAAATATGCAAATCAGGGCCAGCAAAATAAGAGATTCATAGGGAAAGACCTGGGAGGGTACTAGAAGCTCCCATGTCCTCTGGACCTGTCACCCCCACGTCCATGTGGATCACCAACCAGGAAGGTCACTGAACCTTCAGTGCCCAGAGCTTTTATTGGGATTTTGTTGTGAAGGCGTGAGTTACTGAATCGTTGGCAGTGTGGTTCAACTCACTCTCCAGCGCCCTCCCTTCCCAAGAGGGCAAGCTGATATTGCATGACTCAAAGCCCCAACCCTTTAATCACATGATTGGAACTAATCCCCAACCTGAGTCATCTCATTATTATAAACTATCTAGGAGTCAGTCATAAGTCATCTCATTAGCATAAGCTTATGTGTGCTACCAGAGGACCATGAATAACAGACATTCCTATCACTCAGAAAATTCCAGGGGTTTCAAGGGTCCCAATCAGGCATGGGGGAAAAGGCCAGCCGGTTTCTTTTATTATACAACAGTAACCTACATTTTGAGGCAAGTTCCTGAAACATGTAAAACTGCAAGCAAGAAATTCAGTAACAGTGAGAACGTATCAGTGAAAAATATCAGTGAGAAAAGATAGAAGTTAGTGTGTCAATAAAGAGGATTAGAGTCTACTATACAAATGCTAATTATTAGTAGCTAAATAATTGTTATAGTTGAATTCCAAATTTAGCAGCTTCATTAAATTTTATAACTCAGTCTAGTCAACTTCATTCATTTTACTAGAAATCATAATATATAGCATTTATGGATTTTCCAGTTTGCATAGTATTAAATATTTTAAATATTTATCTCTAAATCTCAGAGAAGTTCTGAGAAAGACATTGTGATTTCAATTTTATAGATGACATATGTTTTCCTCAATGACACATATGAGAAAGTGGCAGAACAAGGATTGAATCTACCTATAAGGCAAATTGAAACATTTGAATACATTTTGCAAATATAAATTAATGTGCCTGTTTAAGGTACTCTAAAGTCACAGAATTTATTGTTAAAACAAAGAGAATAATGCAAATAATCATTATATCTGGACATTTTTCTTTAATTCCATGAGAAAAATGGAAAAACTTCTTTGCTTTGCCCTTTGTTTAATTAAGTGTTTATAATCTACACAGAAGTAAACCTAGAGATTAATTGTAGTGGAAAAATATAATTGGATAATTTTATGAGACTATGTTTATATTTTTAGTTACACATGATGATATATATAATTATATTTCAGAATATACGCTTATTACTGTATTCAATGCACTTCTGGATAGTTGCTTGGATGCATTTTATTGCACCTTTTGTTTTGTTTGTACTACTCAACTTATACTTCAGGCTGTAGATAAAAACTTTACTTTGAAGGTGAATGATTCACAGTATCAGAAAACCTTGCATCAGTATTTACACCAATGTCTTGAGAGCTTGCATTATTTTTTTCCCAATTTTGAAATAGGTAATAAATAATGTAGTCAGTAAAATCTTGCAAAATTTTAAGTTTCTAATTTTTTTGAGTATATTTTTAATATATCAAAATTTTGCCCTCTGTTGCCTGACTGCTATCTAATTCCATATTACTTCTATATAAAAAAGACTGGAAAGGATGCTACAAGAAAGGTGCACAAAGAATGATATAAGATTATATAGGAGAAAAGTCTTCACTGCCTCATAAAGTCAAGATAGGTTACATAGAACTGAATTTGAGTATTTAAACAAAAATAAAAAGGAATTTAAAACAATAAACAAGGAAAATTAATAGTAAATAAATAATATTATAAAAATGATTTCATGTAACGAAAACAGAGGAAAAGATGAGGCTAGATCTAGGCAGAAACTAGATTATGAAAGATCTTTTATTCTACACTCAGAAATTTGTGTTTCAACCTATGGTCAATGGAAAAATTGAAGGATTCTACGAAGGACAGTGTCAGGACAAAATATACTTCCAAAATTATTCATGTGGTAGCATAAAGAGGTAATTTATTATCATTTTTAAAGTGATGTTAGTAAATAATTTCATGAACTATAACTGATAAAGGAGTGCAGAATGCATAATTGTATAGCTTCATCAGTTTTTACCAGATGAGTATACACGGAACCAGGACCCACATCAAGACAAAGAATGGTAAACATTGCCAGCCACACAATAAAAACAAAAACTGGTTATTCTCCCAACAACCCATATTTTTCCTCAAAAATAAAAAATATCCTGTCCACTAACGTAAAAAATGTTTTTTGTACTTTTGAACTTTGTAGAAATAAAATAATATAACATGCACATTTTTATTCTGGCTTCATTTCACTCAGAATTTGGTTTGTAAGATTAAGTGATACTGTTATGCTGAGCAATAGTTTGCAATGCTGTGCAGTATTCCATTTTATTAATTGACCTCAATTTATGTATTTATTCTATTGTCTGATATTTATCAGTTTGGAGTAATGATTAGTAATGATACTATGAACTATCTCATATATGGTTTTTGGTGTCCATTTTCATACATTTCCGTGGAGGCTGGACAGGGTTATGGAATTCTGAGTCAGAGAGTATGCCTTTGTTCAGGTTTTGTATATATGTCAAACAGATTTCTAAAACAGATTGAGTTTGAGATATCTGTTAGTGTATAGGTGGAGAGGTTAAACAGCAAGTAAAACCATGGCTTACGCTGTCAAATGGGCAATGTAGGACAAATAAACACATGGGAGTTAATCCAGGTGGTAGCTAAACCCATAAGGAGAGGTGAGATTACTAGGAGGATAATATAAGGTCCAAGAAGAAAAAAAACTACAAGAAAGAGACCTATGAATTTTTTAATTTACCCAGTGGACTGAAGAGAAACTCATAGAATCTGAGAAGGAAAAACCACGCAAAAAGTGACATTAGGCAGAGTATACATATATTTCAGGAATAGTATAGTACAAAAATACACATTAGGGAAAAAGTTAAAGGCGAAATGGACAAATGACAGAAATGTCATTTGAAAATAGTACCTAGGAAGTCATTGGTAAAAATCATATTAGTACAGGTAGAGATTTACAGACCAGATGATTACACAAAACTAAAGAGGGAATTCCAGGTGAGGAAGTGGCAAGATTGTATTTAGACTTTTTTCTGTAATGGAATAAATGAGTACATGAAAGACATCTCAAAGGGAAGATTGTGAAAATAGCTTGGGAGAGAACGTTTCTTGTCTCTTAGGCAAGTTTAATGATGCATGATTTCTGTTAGTTTATTTCTTCTATTTATGGAATAATATTCCATCTGTATTTTGTTTTATAATACCTGTTGGTTGTTGATATTATTTATAGCAATACACTCTACCATGGTGATGTGTTTATTAAACAAACCCCAAACAAGCAAAAATTTAAAAAAAAAGAAAGAAAGAAAGGAAAACCTGTTATTATTTTCCCTGTAATTAGCAACATCCACAAGTTTCTTTAAGATTTCCCCAAGTTGTGCCAGGGCTGCTAATAAATGTTGCACACTGGTTCTGTCACAGCAGCACTATTCAATAGAGCTTGAAATTAGTGAGAGAGACAGGGGCTCTCTGACAGTCAATCTGATCATGGCCACCAATTCTGAGCAAATAGCAGCAGCTTATTTTGCTCCCAGGAGAAATAAGATGAGTGGAAATATTAAATAAATGTAAATGCCACTGCTTTGCAGTAATTTGGCTCTTTGTGATTCACATGTTCTAATTCAGAAACCTACAAATTGAAAGCTTAAAAGGCATATTTCAGAAAATGTCTCTTAAGTACCAAAAGGAGGCCAAGTGTTTATTGAAGTAACCAATTGGCTATTAGTTTCAGATATTGTATGTTTGTATGTAAAGTGTTGTATGTTTGTATGTAAGGTTCAAGATTCTCTTCTAAAATAGTGCACTGAAGCCATCAATTTCTATAGATTTTGGTTATTAATGGCTTATTTGTATGTGTGAGTATGTATATATGTCACATGCATACACAGATACATATCCATAGTGTATGTAAGTACTATAATTACTTTTTTACATGTATATGTGCTTTAAAATATAGCTTTTGTCTTCTTATGTTTTTCTGCCATTAGATAGTTATTGGGTAAACTTATTTCCTTGAATGTGTTTTTGTATATATAAGGGTATATAATTTGTTGATAAGTAAATTGCAAACATATTCTTATGATTTATCAAATGTACATACACAGAATTATTTGAGTCAAATATAATTTTCTTTGGCTAAGATTCACAAAATTAGAGTCTGTGTAATTAAAGAACAGCTGAACATAAAGAATATGGTACTAAATTGAAAATCAAAGTATTCATGAGGTACCATCATACCAGTTTCATTTTAATATTAAAATAGAGCTATAACAAAGTCTGAATTTTATTTGTGCAATTGATATGCTCCAGTATTGTTAACATATGTATAATGACATAATTATTTGGGAAAACAATATGGCAAAACCTTTTTTTCCTGAAAGCTGTAAAGATACTTATTCTCTTGATTTACTAAACCTTTTCCTGGGGATTTATTATAAAAAGTAATTCAAAGATCTGAACTACATCTCTACTCTGGTGCAGTCTACATAGCATTATCTATTACATTAAAGTGCTTAAAAACATCTTAAATAATGCTAAAATTGTATGTATTCATTTGCATGGGTTTCCATAACAAAATACTACTTACTGTGTGACTTAAGTAACAGAAATTTATTTCCCATAGTTCTAGGATCTGTGAAGTCCAAGATCAAGGTGCTGGCCAATTTGATTCCTTGGAGGGCTCTCTTCCTGGCTTGCAGATGGCTACCTTCTTGCTCTGTCGTCATATGATGTTGAGAGAGAGAGTTCTCTCCTCCTTTTCTTATAAAGACACTAATCCTATCTGTTCAGAGCATCATCATAATGACCTCACTTAACCTTAATTATGTCCTTTGAAGCTTCATTTCTGAATACGACCACACTGGGGATAAGGGCTTCAACACGAATTGGGAGGAGACACACATGTTCAGATCATAACACAGTGATATGAAAGTAAAACTCTTGGGCTTCATGAAAATAATATTTGAGGACTCTGTTCTGTTCCACTGGTCTATTTCTCTGTTGTGGTACCAGTACCATGCTGTTTTGGTTACTGTAGCCTTGTAGTATAGTTTGAAGTCAGGTAGCGTGACGCCTCCAGCTTTGTCCTTTTGACCTAGGATTGTCTTGGCAATGCGGGCTCTTTTTTGGTTCCATATGAACTTTAAAGCAGTTTTTTCCAATTCTGTGAAGAAACTCATTGGTAGCTTGATGGGGATGGCATTGAATCTATAAATAACCTTGGGCAGTATGGCCATTTTCACGATATTGATTCTTCCTATCCATGAGCATGGTATGTTCTTCCATTTGTTTGTGTCCTCTTTGATTTCACTGAGCAGTGGTTTGTAGTTCTCCTTGAAGAGGTCCTTTACATCCCTTGTAAGCTGGATTCCTAGGTATTTTATTCTCTTTGAAGCAATTGTGAATGGAAGTTCATTCCTGACTTGGCTCTCTGCTTGTCTGTTACTGGTGTATAAGAATGCTTGTGATTTTTGCACATTAATTTTGTATCCTGAGACTTTGCTGAAGTTGCTTATCAGCTTAAGGAGATTTTGGGCTGAGACGATGGGTTTTTCTAAATATACAATCATGTCATCTGCAAACAGGGACAATTTGACTTCTTCTTTTCCTAACTGGATACCCTTGATTTCTTTCTCTTGCCTGATTGCCCTAGCCAGAACTTCCAACACTATGTTGAATAGGAGTGGTGAGAGAGGGCATCCCTGTCTTGTGCCAGTTTTCAAAGGGAATTTTTCCAGTTTTTGCCCAAACAGAGTCCTCAGAAATAATACCACACATCTACAGCCATCTGATCTTTGACAAACCTGACAAAAACAAGAAATGGGGAAAGGATTCCCTATTTAATAAATGGTGCTGGGAAAATTGGCTAGCCACAAGTAGAAAGCTGAAACTGGATCCTTTCCTTACCCCTTATATGAAAATTAATTCAAGATGGATTAGAGACTTAAATGTTAGACCTAATACCATAAAAACCCTAGAAGAAAATCTAGGTAGTACCATGCAGGACATAGGCATGGGCAAGGACTTCATGTCTAAAACACCAAAAGCAACGGCAGCAAAAGCCAAAATTGACAAATGGGATCTCATTAAACTAAAGAGCTTTTGCACAGCAAAAGAAACTACCATCAGAGTGAACAGGCAACCTACAGAATGGGAGAAAATTTTGCAACCTACTCATCTGACAAAGGGCTAATATCCAGAATCTACAAAGAACTCAAACAAATATACAAGAAAAAAACAAACAACCCCATCAAAAAGTGGGGAAAGGATATGAACAGACATTTCTCAAAAGAAGACATCCATACAGCCAACAGACACATGAAAAAATGCTCGTCATCACTCGCCATCAGAGAAATGCAAATCAAAACCACAATGAGATACCATCTCACACCAGTTAGAATGGCAATCATTAAGAAGTCAGGAAACAATAGATGTTGGAGAGGATGTGGAGAAATAGGAACACTTTTACACTGTTGGTGGGATTGTAAACTAGTTCAACCATTATGGAAAACAGTATGGCGATTCCTCAAGGATCTAGAACTAGATGTACCATATGACCCAGCCATCCCACTACTGGGTATATACCCAAAGGATTATAAATTACTCTACTACAAAGACACATGCACACGTATGTTTATTGCGGCACTATTCACAATAGCAAAGACTTGGAATCAACCCAAATGTCCATCTGTGACAGACTGGATTAAGAAAATGTGGCACATATACACCATGGAATACTATGCAGCCATCAAAAAGGATGAGTTTGCGTCCTTTGTAGGGACATGGATGCAGCTGGAAACCATCATTCTTAGCAAACTATCACAAGAAGAGAAAACCAAACACCGCATGTTCTCACTCATAGGTGGGAACTGAACAATAAGATCACTTGGACTCGGGAAGGGGAACATCACACACTGGGGCCTATCATGGGGAGTGGGGAGGAGGGAGGGATTGCATTGGGGAGTTATACATGATATAAACGTTATGCACATGTACCCTAGAACTTAAAGTATAATAAAAAATAAAAAATAAAAAAAAAAAAATAAAAAAAAATAAAAAAATAAAAAAGAAAATAATATTTGAAAAGATTGGGCTGGGCATGGTGACTCATGCCTGTAATCCCAGGACTTTGGGAGGCTGAGGCAGGTGGATCACTTGAGGTCAGGAGTTTGAGACCAGCCTGGCCAATATCGTGAAACCTTGTCTCTACTAAAATACAAAAATTAGCTGGGCATGGTGGGGTGTGCCTATAATCCCAGATACCTGCGTGGCTGGGGCAGGAGAATCTCTTGAACTTGGGAGGCCGAGGTTGCAGTGAGAGCCAAGATCGCATTGCTGCACTCCAGCCTGGATGACAGAGTGAGACTCTGTTGAAAAAAACAAAAAAAGAAAGAAAGATTGAGTAAAAATGTGAGAAAATGTTTAGATCACACATTAAATGAAAAACACAAAGGGTCTATATATTATAATAGATTTATTTTAATAATATTTCTTTGAAAGAACCTTGAAAAATATAATTAAAAATAAAAATAACCTTTCCAAGTGCTTTATTTAGGTTCTATTATCTATGGGTAAAAATATAGATAACCTGATATATGACAGGACCATCATTTTAGATAAAAAAGAAATCAATGAACAATATTTTTCCCATGTGGATATATATATATATATATACAAGTATGTGTGTGTGTGTGTGTGTGTATCTATCTATCTATCATATATCTGCCTATTTCTTTCCTATACCATAGGGTACTATCTATTCCATAAAGATAAAAAATTCAATATGAAAGGAAACTTATGGAATGTTAGAAGAAAATATTGTAAACAATTTTTATGACCTCATGGTAGAAAAGGTACTTAAGTAAGACATATAATATAATAGAAAATATATTTTTAAAATAAGATTATATTTATTACATTGAAGATAAGAGCGTAACTACTATTCATGAGTCATTCTTACAGATATTAGAAACAAAATTTTCACTTGGAACACACGTTGTAAAAATTATTCACCTTTACAATATTGCTGACAATGGATTAATATCTAGAATTTATAAAGGTCTCCTATAAAGTAATAATAAGAAAACAAGCAATTGAATGAAAACAGGAGTGTCCAATAAGTATAAATATGTATTCAAACTCATTTGTAATCATGGAAATACACATTAAAACTGCAATTACTTATTTTTCATCTTCCCAGATTGGCAAGATTAAAGAAGTCTGATAATATCAGTCACCAGTGAGATATGAAGCAGTCTAATGTTCACAAACAGTTGAATATTACTTTGACAAAGGATTGGCATTGTAGAATAGAATGAAAAATGTTCATACCCTGAACTCAATAATCCATTACTTAGTTTATAGCCTAGAGATACTCTTGTACACTTGCTTCTGGAGATTTATACAAGACTGCACATGGAAGTACTATCTATAATAGGGAAAAAAATAGAAACCACACAAATGCCCATTCTCAATAGAGTGTATAAAAAATTGGCAGATTCTTATATAAAAATAAAGTATGCAAGAGTGAAAATAAAGTACTCCAATAAAGATGAACAAATCTCATAAGACAACATTTAGAGTAAAAATCAAGTGAAAAGAGAATAAAGAAATTTTAATTATACTTTTGCAATCTTAAAACAACAGACAGACCTAAATTATACACTAATACATACCAGACATGATAAGATGATGATGACAAACATATTTAACCAAAGACTGAGGATGGAGTTGGGAGAAAGATTCATGTAGTCATTGAGGAGAGCACAGGATTTGAAGATCATACTCAATATCTTACATTGTGGAGTAGACATTACTGTTTGCAATATTACTTTTCTGCTTCATAATGTATATATAATTATATATACGTACACACATGTATACACACAAATACATACATATTTATAATGTTTTGTACTTGAGCTCTTTCAAATAAAAATAAAATTTGCTTTAAAAATTTTGTTGTTGTTGTTGTTTTTGTTTTTTGGGTTTTTTATGCAGAGATGAGTGAACACTTATTTTTGTGCCTTTCCTATGTGTATTTCAAGTCTTTTCAAAATAAGTCCCCAGGAATCTCTATATTCAATTATATCCCTGGGCTTGGTCCATTGCTTCAGGAGTCCTGCTTTCTTGCATCTTCTGTGCTGGGGTTTAATGTTGGTAAATTAGTAACCAAAGCATTTGTAAAAATGTTTTTATTTCCTTGGAAAAGCAGTATATTTGAGAGGGTCTTTCCTAGATGGTTCTCTAAAGACATGATCTTCTAAAAGTATAGAGGCAATTTCAATTTGACCACATTTATCCTGCTATTTTGACATCAAAAAATTTTTATTACAAGCAAATAATTAGAATTATACAAATACTGATGTACTTGTTTTCAGAAATAATTGGCTGGACAATGCTAAAGCCAATTTAATTACTGAATTAATAAAATAAAGATAAATAAGTTTGGAATTTTTAAATTTCCTTTTTCATTTTCTAAGTTTTTTTGAATCAGTGTAAATTATTTTTTCACTTATTTTCAGATGAACTTTAAATTATTAATCAACCTTTGTAATGCATCAAATTATACTGATTATTGGGCTGGTGAGTATTAATAGTATGGGTACGAGTTTCTTTTCTGTAGTTTTGTCTACAGACTCCCATTTCTCCAAGTCCAATTCTACTTCACTAAACCTGGCATTTAGATTTCACTTTTTATCATTAATATTATTCAAGAGTAAATGTTACCTATTTTATTTTATGTTGTCTACCTATAGTCTTATAAAGACTATAGGTATTATATTAAAAATGAATTATTCAAAAGGCGAATTTGTCTACTATTTACCTAATTAATACAAAAAGTATGGATAGTTTTAAGGCAAATGAATAGAAAAAGGAAATATTCAAAAAACTAACTCAAAACTGAAATTCAAATAAAGAGAGAGTGATAGCAATAGAGAGAATTTACTTCTCTTCAGAAACATTGATACTAACTCCTGACGGCAAGGTAGTGTCAAAATGCTCCTAGGTTCATCCCGGATTAAGTTAATTATTCTATTTAACATCTAATTACCACCTGTTAGATAAAGGCCAGTTTATTATAATGTTCTTCATGTTGAAAAAATGTTATATTTTAATTTTACATTTGTTCTTATATTTGTTTTCATGTAGAAAGTGTATATAATCATGTGATTAGTTAGGGAAAAAATACAATGGATCGCATATTGTCATCCCAACACCGAAACAAGTTGATTGTCACGGACTTTTAAAACTAGGTAATGTTATTACATTGTTGATTCTGCAGTAACTTAAATTTAAAAAGTCAAAACAATGACGCTAACAGTTTTTTATTTTCATATTCCTAGGTGACAACAGGAATTTCCTGGGACAGAACTAGCCGAATTGTTGTCCCAATGTCTTGACTGGTTTAACATTTGCCCAAATTGTTCATTTCTTAACAAGGCATAAAAGCTAAAAGTTGCACAAAGCACTTACAGTTGACACTTGAACAACATGTGCTTGAATTGTGCAGGTCCAATTTTATGGACTTTCTTTGAAGGTTTGTTACAATTTGAAAAAACTTTACAGAGAAACTGGGTAGTCTAGAAATATATATGTATAAAAGAAAAAGTTAAGATTCCATGAATGCATAAAATGTATGTGAATACTAGTCTATTTTTGTCATGTACTACATAAAATATACACAAATGTTTCATAGAGTTAAAATTTATTAAAATTTATGTGCACAGTTACAGATAATATCCGATATTATTCACAGTCAAGAGAAAAGTAAATAAACCTAAATATGTAATATTAAAATAAAACTGCATAAAATTAACTAATACACCCTGTACTAATGTAGTAATTTTGTAGTCACCTCCTGTTACTATTGCGGTGAGTGCAAATATTGCAAGTGTGATGCTAATCATTTCTTTATGAGCAGTTCATCTCTGTAGTAAATTGCATATCACAGTAAAAAGTATCTTGTGCTCTTGCTTATTTTTTATGATATTTGGTATAACATCTTAAGCCTTGAATAATACCATGCAACCCAAACAAAATGGCACTCGTGACGCTGGGAGTGCTCCCAAACTGAGAAAAGTCATCACATTACAGAAAAAGTTGAATTGCTTGACATGCACCTTAGATTGAGGTCTCCAGCTGTGGAATCCAACATAAGAACCATTGTTAAAAAAAAAAAAAAAAGGAAACTCATCAAGCTGTCACTGCAGCTATACCAGTAGGCATGACATTGCACTGTTTTTGGAATACCTTTTAATCTCACATTAAAATGTAGCTTATGTGGGTATAGATTACTATAAGGAAAACATAGTTATAAACACTAACATGATTTGGGCAAAAACAAATTCATTATATGAAAAGTTAAAACCAAAAGAAGGTGAAAGATCTAAAGCTAAAGAAATTAATTCCAGCAAAGGATAGTTTGATAACTTTAGAAAGAAGTTTGGCTTTAAAAATGTCAAGATAACAGTTTTTGTATACAAAGGGGAAGGATCTGAGTCCCCAGATGCCATTAAAAAAGTCATTGAGGTAAAAGAATATCTGCCTGAACAGGTTTTTTAATGCAGATGAAAGTGCCTGATTCTGGAAAACAATGTCACAAAGGACACTTATGAATAAGACAGAGAAGCAAACACCAGAAATTAAGGGAGAGGCTAACTCTTCTGTTCTGCACAGATGCAATTGGGTTTGTTATTAGGACTGCCTTTATCTACAAATCTGCTAAACTCTGAACCTTGAAGGGAAAGAATAAACACCAGCTGCCAGTCTTTTAGTTATACAACAGGAAGGCCTGTACAACAGGTTATACAACAAGAAGGCCTGTATAATGGTTCCATTGATGCTTTGTCCCTGAAGTCAGGAAGAACCACATTGGGAAAGGATTGCCTTTTAAAGTTCTTTTGATATTGGACAATGTCCTTGGTCACCCAGAGCTCAGTGAATTCAACGTGAAAGGGTAGTTGTCTTGTCCCCAAACGCAACATCTCTAACTCAACCCCTAGATCAGGAGTCATAAGGATCTTTAAATTTCATTAAAAGGTACTCTATGAAAAGGATTGCCAATGCTATGGAAGCACACCCTCATAGAACATCATGAAAGTCTGGAAAGATTAAATTATTGAAGATTCCATCATTTTTATAGAAAAAGCCATTAAAGTCATCAAGTTACAAACACAAATTTCTGTTGGAGAAAATTCTGTGCAGATGTCACACATAATTTCAAAGGATTTTTGACAGAATTAATCAAGGAAATCACAAAAGATGTGGATATGGCAAAAAAAAAAAAAAAATAAGTGAGAGGTGAAGTGTCAAGATACAGATCTTGGAGAAATTCAAGAGCAAATAGACAGCACACCAGAGGAATTAACAGACCACAACATGGTAGAGATGAGTGCTTCCAAACCAGTGCCAGATGATGAGGCAGAAATGTAGAAGCAGCAGTGCCAGAAAAGAAATGACATTAGACAATCTGGCAGAAAGATTCGGATTACTCAAGATTGCTTTTTTTTTTTTTTTTTTTACTTCTTTTAGAAAATGACTCCTTCTGGGATATGGGCACTAAAACTAAAGCAAATAGTGGAAGAAGGATTGGTACTATTTAGAAACATTTTTAGAGCAACAAAAAAGCAAAAAGGCAGAAATAACAATGTATTTCTGTAAAGTTACAGCAAATGTGCCTGCCTCTCCAGCCTACCCTTCCACCTCCTCTACTTCTTCCCCCTCTGCTATCCTTGAGACAGCAAGAACAATCCCTCTTCATCTTTCTTTTCTCAGGCTATTCGATGTGAAGCCAAAGACCTCTATGATGATCCACTTCCACTTAATACATAGTAAATACATTTTTCTTCCCTATGATTTTCCTAGTAACATCTTCTTTTATCTAGCTAACTTTAAGAATATGACATATAACACATATAACTTAAAAATATATGTTAATTGACTGGTTATGTCATTGGTAAGGTTTCTGGTCTGCAGGAAGCTATTGGGTACTCAATCAGTTTAAGCTTTTGGGTACTCAAAAGTTGTATACAAATTTTTGACTGAGCAGTGTGTCAGAACCCCTAATCCTCACATTGTTCAAGGGTCAATTGTACATTGAAGTTCCACATAAACTCAGCTAACAAAAAGAGACACATGTGGTTAAATTTGAAAGATAACTAGAAATATAATCTCTCTCTCAACCCTTTCTAATAGTATAACTAATATTTTCCCTTCAAGAAATTTTAAGAATATCATGCAGGGAATATAGTGACATGGTCAAGCACACTAGGACCAAAGTTATCAGAGACAGCTAATTCCTTGTGGTTTGGGGCTGTGTTGCTGTCCCAGGTTCTACTCATTGTAGTAGTTGGTGCTCAAGCCTGAGCTGTGGACTGCAAGATACCTTGCTATGGGCAGAAACAATGACACTGAACTGATAAAACATATGATTATGTGCCAAACATCATTATTGTATTTATGTTATTTTAAAATGAATGCAAATTTCAAAATTAATTTTGCTACATATAATTATACTTTTAATTATTTATGATTAATTTTCAAAGTAATTTTTGAGTTGAACTATTTTATACACCCATCAAAACAATAGAACATTTATCAATCAAAACAGTATAACAATTTATCAGGTACATAAATATTTCAAACATTATATATTTTTATTTCAGCACCCTTTTTTACTGTAAAAAATGATTGCAATTGTGCAATATTTAAATGGTTATTCTACTTACTTTATTTTTGTTACATTTTTGTTTAATTTATATAGTTGTAAAATATGTTTCCATGTTTATTGTGAACCAGATATATTTAATCTTCACATCAATCACATTATTTAACTATTTAAAACTATTGTTCCCATTGATAGATTGAAAACTAAGGGGTGGTGATATTTATTAACAACCTCATCAGTTTTTCACAGCAAAGAAGTGAGGGTGTTAAATTTGAGTTCAGGAAGTTCACATCTCATGCTCTTCACCATTCTGCTTTCACTTGTGTATTCTCTTCTGCAATCATGAGATCTCTAAGTGCCAGGAAATATCAGAAAATGGGAAAAATACCTCAACAGATATGAATTGAACTTAAATAAAATATTATGCAAAATCCCTAAGTTACTTTAATGTCACTCTGATCATGGGAGCCAGAGAGGAGTGTAGGCCTGTGACATAATGTATTCCTGTTTCAAAGACATGTCTATGTGGGATGTGTTATGTGTGAGGTTTGGAGGGTTGTAACAAATACAAAGTTAATAGAACATATATCTGGTATGTAGCATTTGAAATAAACTATGAAAATGGTCAAAAAACCATGTTATAGCTCTATTTGTTCTATAAAAATGTAAAAAGTGGATTTTTTTTTTTCAATTGAAAGAGAAAAAAACCAACAAGATAACTGCAACCGGCATCTTATTTTTGAGCTGTGGCTCCATATCAGATTGTAACCATAATCACGGATTTTAGTGAGGCAACGATACTATTCACAAGTATACAGAATTGGTCTTAAAACATCTCTGTCTACTTGCCCAAAGTAGCAAAGTCATGAATTATTCTAGAAGAATGGAAGATGTTTGATATAACATAGCATGAAGGAAACAAAATGAGGTAATTAATTCTCAGAAGTGATACCTAAAAGAAAAAGAGATAGCATACATTAAAGCTGATATCTATCGTTGGGAGCTTAGGTGTGATAAAAGAGTAGCAGCCTATGACAACAGGCTCTAACTATTGAGAAGGGATAACATGAGCAGCTCTACAGAACAAAGGTGGCATCATCCATCTGCTTCCAAAATTGTCACTGTGATGTTTTAAGCATCACTTTGTACTCTGGACACATTTTAAATTGAAATTGGATTCTTCCTTTCATTTTATGCAGCAGTTCCACCAGTTTCAGAAGCAATACTCCATCCCCTACCCACCCCAAACCAACCCCAAACAAGGCAAATGATGTCTTCTTTCTGGGGTTAGAGCCTCACTGAGAACCAGTAGGACACTATTTAGCTGTCTTGGATATCATAGACAAACAGATTATAGGCTGAGTCATGTCAAAGCCACTTTGTTTTTTCCTTTCAAAGGAAATATATTCTCTCCTAAATATTTGGATTCTGGAATAGAAATAAAGTGTCAAGAAACAACTACTAAGTATTTGATTACTTAACTTGAAAATAAACATTGTATTTTAATGAAGAAAATCAAAAGCTTGACAAAAGCTTGGAAAATTCTCAAGTAAAAGCATTTCTTTTTTATTATTATTTTATATATCTGATTTCCATTACCATGGAAACAGAATAGAAATAGCAGTTGGAGGCCAGGAGTAGACTGAAAATCCTTCTGACTTTGTTAGCTGTCTGCCAGAGGTGATAGACATTGCCAGTGTGTTATGGGTGAAAAGAAAAAGAAGACCTCCACGATTCAAAGGACTAGCATTGTTGGCTGATAAAACCTAAGGAAAACTCTATAGTAAATGACCATGTACAAAAATATATTCCTTTTCAGTAAAGGTCACTGAATAATTTGAATAAGTTTTCAGTAGCAACAAAAATACAAGATATAAAACAGATTTTAAAGTTAATTTCAGTAAATGTCAATAACCTGAAGTATCACTCATTCTTAATGAAGTCAAATAAGTAGAAATTCAGAAAAAGCATTGAAAATAGCAAAGGAAATGTAAGAAGTTAATCTTAGAGCTTTCTGTACCTTCTGCTGCCTAACCCCAGCACATATGCACATAGACAACTAAATCTTGCCTTGTAGGAATACCCTCTAAGATTAGACATACCCTCTAAGATTGAATGCAATGTTTACACTGAAAATTTTTGATAGTGTCAAGAATATTTAAGCCTAGATTTGATGCACATAGTCATTCTTACCAAATAAAATTGAGTATTGAGTATTTCACTCACATCCATAAAGAATAACAGGCTTCTATAACAGAAATATTTTATGATATTCTGTGCTTCTTTCCATGTCCAACAACCATATATAATTCCCCTGAAAAGGCACTAGAACTCACAATTACTAATAAACAATGGATACTGATCCAATTGGTGAAAGAAAATATAATTTGCTAACTAACAGAAGTATATGAAAATACTAAGTGTCTCTTTTTAAATCTAAGAAACTATGTCTCCCAACCAGGTAAGATACAAATATCTCAAAAGTCTACCTCTTGAAGGCCTCAATGATGAGATCAGGAAACACATTTTCATGAGAAGTTATTTTAAGTAATATTTTTGTAAACGGTGTGTTTTAAAGTACCTGAAATGAATACAGAATAATTATGGAATTCAAGTTATGATTTGTAAGAACTTTTGTATTTCTATCAGTGGTTAGATTCTCAAGGCATCAACTTGATCAGTTATATTGTCAAAAATCTGCACACATTTATGCAAGTTTTAACATAAAGTATGCTCTTTCTTTCCTCAAGGGTATGATTTTTTAAATTCATCATCCATTATTTTTGGGTTATTCAGATAAAACAAATCTAATTGCTAATTGAATAATTATCCTTCAATTAAAAAATAATGATGAATTTTACTAATTTTCTACTGTTCCTTAATTTTCTTCTGACTTTAAGGTATCATGTATCTGTTTATTAATGTAATTATTTAACATTTTTATTCTGTAACTTTGTCTTTTCCATATTCATATTTATCATAAGATATAAAGTTCTAAACATAGATATTGTGCCAAAAGATTTATTTCTCACAACCTTTAGAATGGGGTCATGTGAATTACATCCTGAAATTATAATATTTATTATTATACTTTAATGTATGAGGATATTAGATTTTCTAGTCCTTTTTAATTTTTAATTTTTTAATTTTTTTTACAGGGGCTCCCTCTGTTATCCAGGCTGGAGCATAGTGGTGTGATTATTGTTCACTGCAGCATCAAACTCCTAGGCTCAAGTGGTCCTCCTGCCTCAGCCTCCCAAGTAACTAGGACTATAGGTATGTGCCACCATACTTGATTGGTTGTTTTTAGTTTCTTTCCTAGAGATAGGGTCTTGCTATGTTGACCAAATTGGTCTCAAACTCTTGACCTCAAGCAATCCTCCTGCCTTGGTCTCCCAAAGTGCTGGGATTACAGGCATGAGCCACTGTGCCCAGCCCCATTTTAGTCTTATGCTTTATTTATTTCCTCCCAAGCTTAGAACATTTCTCATTTTTTTAACCTGGGTTTTGAAATTTTAGAATCTCATAGCAGGATCAGGAAGAGATTCAGAAAATTCTGAATCCCCAAAATTCAGAAAACTGGAACCTGTCAGTTCATTTTCTGTTGCTTTAACAGAATATCAGAGGCTGTGTAATTTATAAAGAAAAGTTTATTTAGTTCATGGTTCTAGAGGTGGGGAATTTCAAAAACATGACAATGGCATCTGGAGAGGACCTTCTTAGTGCATCACAACATGGTGAAGAGCATCACAAGGTAAGGGAATAAGAGCAAGAGATCCAGAGAAAGCTCACTTTGATAACAAAGTCACTCCTGCAACAATGAATACACTCATGTCATAGCAATATTAATTCATTTATGAAAGCAGACCGTCATTTAGGATAGAGAGGCATTAAGTTGCCAACACATGAACTCCTGGAGGATAATTCAAACCATAGCTAGTTCCAATTATGTATGTATTGACATAGCAAGGACACTATTAATTCCAGTATATTTTAAAATTGTTCATAATTTAGGGCAAAAGATTCTTTAATTCACTATGTACATGTGGTGGGCTATCATTACCTGTGCAGTCAGTGATTCAGCATGTAAGTTAGCATTCTGTTACTCCTGTACTATTAAATCTTAATATGACACTAAACTGTGGATGACTGGATTTTCAGCTCATAGAAACAACCTTCATATTTCAGTCAAAAGCCACAGCTCACCAGAATTTAGCCTTAGGGCTGAACTCATCTGTTACCTACAATATGATGCTGTTACAGTTTCTATGATTAGTATGATGAAAATACATTCAAGGATGACCTTTTAATATTCTAATGGTTCTTACATGAAGTGGAATTAGACATCATGCACATATTCTTGTAATTAAAGATTTATTTATTTATTTATTATTTTTGATCTGTGATTTAGTAATGCTAAAAATAAGTGTACTAGACCATAGTAAGTTTATATTATGCATATATGTAGGTAGTGTAATTCACTTCAATGTATTTTACTATTGTACACATCTCACTATTCTATATTTTTTCTTATTTAGAATTTCTGATACAAGGTGGTATTAGCCATTTTAGTCCTTCCAGGCATATAGTTAAAGATAAATAACTGATGCTCTGGCATGCCATTAGAACTCACAGATAGCATTTTAACCTTATCTTTTTAAACTTCAAAAATCATTTGATGGGGAAATATGGTTTCTTCATAAGCAGTAGTTTTGGAAATTTTTGAACACTAAAGTTTTTGTATCCTGAACATGATAAAATACAATATTTTATGAAAATAATGAGTCATAGAAATCTATGTAGAGGATTCTGCCAGGCCTGCAAATCTTCAACATTTATCTTTACTCCAAGGTGCTCTGTCCTCAGATGTTCTTCCCTTAAAGCATAAAAGCTTGGACTTGCTATGATGAGTCTCTATAATAGTACCTCTATCTTATAATTTGTCCTTATAAAAAGCTCATGTTCCTAGTCAAGAGATAATGGAAACAGTTGGGGGAAAGTGCGGAGGGAAGGAAAAAGAGAAATTGTTTTCCTAGTCCTTAGGATTATTGGATGTTATATACAAATTTAATCCTTGGTTACTCCTTGGTTCTCATTGTCATTGTGGCTTTGTGCTTATACAGTCAAACTAAATGGAGAATAAGAATTTACCACAATTTTTTATACATAATTGTCCCTTGGTATCCAGAGTCAATTGGTTCCAAAACTTTTCTTGCCAATACCAACATCCAAGGATATTCAAGTTTCTTATAGAAAACAGTATAGTATTTGCATATAATGTATGCACATCCTCCCATATATTCTAAATTATCTCTAGATTACAGTATGCAATATAATGTAATTTGTAAATAGATGTTATAGTGCACTTTTACTGATATGTTACTTTTATTTCATTTTTAGATTTTTAAAAATCCACATTTGTTTGAATCTGGAGATGCAGAAACCTCAGATATAGAGGGTTTACACTTGCTTGTCCTCACTATTTCCAATTACAGTTCTGAGTATCAGAAAAAATAGATTAACATAGGATAAAAGCATGTAACAATTGTCATATTACTCTTTCATTTATTCCACGATTATTTATTGATAGACTATGTGCCGAAAACTGTTCTGGGTAATGAATAAGAGACAACAGGCCCCTATCCTCAAGGTGCTTACATTCTAATGAAGAAGACAGACAATAAACAAATACAGGTCATGCAATTTCAAATTATGATAAGTGTTATCAAAGCATTTAAAAAGGATAATGAGAGAGGAGAAATGTTAGAGGAAATGGTGAGGATAAGGAAGCATCAAAAGCACTAGTTGATCAGGCATCCAGAAGATATGATAGCGGGAATCATGTAAATATCTAAAAGAAGAGTATTCCACACAAAAGAAAGCAAATTCAAAGACTAAAAATGAGAGTGGAGCTCCTGTTTGAGTATGGCTATTGTAGAATAAGTTTAGGAATGTTTTGGAAAGTACACACTGTGGCCAAATTTGACAGGGCTCAGTAAGTTACGTTTAGAAAATCGACTGTTATTTTAAGTGTGATAAGAGGCCTTTGGTGAGTGCTATTCTAAGCAGGAGAGTGACAGCACTGATTATTCTTTTAAAAGGTAACTCATTATTATGAGGAAATATTATTATCAGGGAAAGAGTGGAAACTGGGAGTCAGCGAGTAAATCCAAAGTTGCTTGGACTGGAGTGTCAGAATGGAGGTAGTGAAAATGCTTGAAGACACTGCTTGCTGATGGTCAGGATCTTGTGCATGAAGGTAAGAGATGAATCAATGATGAATTCAAGGTTATTGAGGTAAGTAACTGCATGGAAGATATGGCAAGAGGTCTTGGAAAGTAATAAAAGATTCTGTACTGAAGATAATTCAACAATTGTTCTTACTATCTTCTATGAGCAAGTCCTATAAATATCACACATATAAATACAATAATATTTATAATATAATTGCATCATACTACAATAATAGTATATATAATACAATTGTATCATAATATAGTTAAATATTTGGGCATGGCTCTTGAATTTCTGTGTGGATAAACTGGTAGATATAACTAGAACACAATATTATGGTACATGTGGTAAATGCCATAAGAGTAATAGAAAATTAAAACAGCAAGTGATAGGAGTTTGGAGAATGGAGAGACATCTTTTGAAGTGTACATGAACAAGTTTTACAGTGAAGTTTGCATTTCAAAAATCATATACAATGGTAGATTTTTAATCTGCTGAGTTATGTAGGAAATGCATTCAAGAGAAAGAAATCTCTTCAGAAAAAAATGAAACTGTAAGAAAAGTAAAGACAACAATAAATCTAGTTTGATTACAGCAGGTGGTGAATATATATTTGACCCATGTCTGGAGCTAAAGCTAGAAAGATGGGCTGAGGCCATAATGTAAATGATGTAAAATGCTCTTTGAAATTATTAAGTAGACATTAAAAAATGGCTTTGAAAAGTAAGTAGTGGCAAGGAAAAGTTGCTTGTATAATATGGAATGAAAAACTAGTATTCAAAATTATATCTGCATCATGATTCCAACTATACACATACATATAAAATAAATGGAGTAGTGATTTTAGAAATGCAAAGTTGTTTCAGGATGACAGTAAACCTTTATTTTTTATTTCTCTATTTTATAAACATTGTCATTAATGTCAACTAATATAATAACATAGAATATTATTTAAATGATTCTAAAATGAAAAAGAAAGAATTTGCTGGCCATGATGGCTCACGCTTGTAATCCTAGCACTTTGGGAGGCAGAGGTGGGTGGATCACCTGAGGTCAGGAGTTCGAGGCCAGCCTGGCCAACATGGAGAAACCCCGTCTCTGCTAAAAATATCAAAGCTAGCTAGGCGTGGTGGTGGGTGCCTGTAATCCCAGCCACTTGGGAGGCTGAGGCAGGAGAATTGCTTGAACCCAGGAGACGGAGGTTGCGGTGAGCTGACACAGTGCCACTGCACTCCAGCCTCCGACATAGTGAGACTCTGTCAAAAAAAAAAAAAAAAAAGAGAATTTAAGAATAATAATAAAGAAGACTATGAATAAATAAACAGGTCTTCAATGTATATATTAGATATCTACTAAATACCAGAGTTGTACTAGACACGAGTAATACAAAAATTAATGCAGGAAATCTGGCTTGCTGTGGACATGCATATGAGTGGTTGAAAAACTATTACTATATTAATAGTTAAGCCATATACCCCAAAGGTTGATATGCATAGAAATCACCTGGGTATTTTGTGAAATGCTCATTCTGATTTAGTACATGGTGGGTGTGTCTTCTGCATGTCTATCAGGCTATCATGTGATGCCAGTGCGGCCATCTATGCAACACACTTGAATAGTGTGAGGGAAAAGGAAGTAGTTCTGAAGATGAGATTGGATAAACTCAGTGAAATTAGCCAAATGAAAAAGGGAGATAAATTGGGTCTTCTACTTTCCCCACTTCAGAATTTAATGTTGTCTTTGTGAGCTAAACTAGTAATATATGTCTATAAAGTATGGTCTCTGTTTTCTATAATAGAAACAAGTAGAGGATGTCAATAAATATGTGATTGAAGAGTTTCGTAAGCCCTGAATCGACAATGTAGATAAAGGCCAGGAATGTCAGGAATGGCAGGCAATTTTAATTTGATAGATGAGTATCTGATCAATTTTACTTTACATGTGTGTAGCAGCATTGCATGAAAGGAAAAGTTTTATCCGCTAGAAAAGTACTTCTCAATATTGTCCATTACTGCAATCTCAGACAATTTAAAACAATACCAATTCCCCATCCTACTTTAGATGAATTAAATCAGACTATGGTATCTTAAACCCCCTCAGACGCTTCAAACCACAGTTGAGAAAAACTGAGGTAGAGGAGAAAATATAAAAAATAAAAAGAATCAGAGGTTGGCAGTATTGAATAAAATAACGAAGAAAATCGGGGGCCTTAGCACATGAAGTTGCAGAGATCATGCTTTCGGCCCCATAAAATAAAAATTGCACTGGATGGGTTAAACAGAAAAAAAAAAAAAACACACACACACACACAAAAACGAGACTTTATTGAAGACTATTGTAACAGGGACCAAGACTAGTGTAACAGCAAAGAAAAATTGATCTCAGGTCTACTGAAACAAAAGGTGGGAGAGTTTTTAAATGCTGCAGTGAACTAGCAGAAAATTCCTTGAAGACATTAGTGGGGAGATTGGTCGATGTGTTAGACTACCTGTGTTTGCTAATTAGCCCTTATAAAAGTTAAGCTCCTTCTCTTCCACAGAGAATGGACGACTGAGACTGGGGACTTTATCTTTCTGATGGTTATATTTCAAAGCGATGACTCTCAGGTCCCTGAGAGAGACATTTATGAGTGATAGAAGGTCTGAATCTCAAAGGAATAAATTCAAACTCTAAAATAAAAGACAGATGTAAACTAAAAATAAACTTCTACCACCCTCACCAACTGAATGGATCCCCTTGTGAGCCAGGGGACCCCAGAAAAACCTTAAAGCTGAGTTCCTGGTCATGATGAGATGGGAGGTCAGACACATTTTGTGGTTTACACACAACACAACTGACCAGTGTTAATGTTAAAATAGAGATCCTAAGACTGACAGAAAAGACTCTTTGTGGCAATAAGATACCAAATTACAAATAGGACTTAAGGTGATGCCTGGCCAGGGCTAAGTCACGCACCCCTACACTTAAAGATAAATGATTCTCTAACAGCCACGAGATTTTTCTTTTTCTCTAGAAGCTAAGCAAGCATTGGACTCAATATAAGCAATACTAAAACAATGTGTAGCTCCATCAGTTACTAACTGACCCCCCAGCTCCTGTTCCACAACTGCATGTAACTACAGCTTTGATTGTCAAGAGATAGATTTCAATAGCTTTCTTTTGGTAAGAAGACTGCAGACTATGGACTGATTCTGACTGGTTTACAGAGATAGTGCACTTGCGTGAACTTGTGTCCTGAAAATACCAATTGTTATATAAACAGCAAAAATTGTAATACACTTAAATGTTGTCTCCATCCCAAAATAAACATAGGTCATATGTTACATGCATGTTTGTTCAATACCCATGTGTCAGGACCATTTTCATTAATATTCATAGCTCCTCCCGTAATCTACTGAATATGTGTTCAGAATAAAACTCTCGCCCCAACCTCCTTCCAAGTACTTGTCTCTGGTCCTGGCTGAAAGCATGCTTCTCAGTCTGTGAGATGGCCACCTTACAGACTGAGGCACTTCATATGAAATAAAGTCTCTTTTTCTCCTTTCCTGATTATAAAATATTGTGTTTTTAAAATACTTTAATACAGATTAAAAAGAGAGAAACAAATAAATGTGCTTAAATTTATTTAATATAAATTTTATGTGACATGGCAGCCTTCAGAAATGAAGACTTAAAGACCCAGAGAAAATTGTGTATTTTTGTAGATGTTCAGGGCAGAAATATACTTGGAGGATAAAAGGGCATCATCTAACAGTAAGAAACTTGGGGGAATTTAGCAAGACCTGTTTGTTCAGATGCTTCTAGGCCTCCAGTATAGGGAAGGATCACTCTAGTGAGCATCCTATGACCTACTTTCAGGGAAGGTAGGTCAGATAATTATTTTACGACCTGCTTCAGGAGAGAAAGGCCAGAGGAAGTCAAAGAGTGATCTCCCTGCTTGTATGGTTTTCCCAATTTCCTGTAGCTTAAAATACTCAGTATTCCAAGGTAGCATATTTTTTTAGTATCATTTTCTGAGCTCCATCAGGCCTATAATCAGGAAAAAGCCTATCTAAAGGTTAGTCAGGATAAGGAGAACATTAACAGAATTCCGACCTACCTTCATACATTAGAATCAGACAATTGCCCACCTGGTTCCAGTTCTAGGGTCACTGTACTTCTGGTTAAAATTTGGCTTCTTGTGGACACCTGATCAGAGAGAAAAATCACTATCAGTTCGAGTAGACCACTCTAGTATTCCATTCCATAAGTGTTATTTTATTAAAGTGGATTATTATAAATTCCTGAAAAAAAGTCTGTCTAATATAATGGAGTTCATAGTTTTATCAATGTCCAGAAATCCATCAATATTTTAGCCTCTCAATTTCAGAAATTTGCATTAATATTCAGTCTAAGTTACAAAAAAAATCCAGAATACTATTAAAGCATAGTTTAACAACAATACATTATGAACTAGTATTAAATTTTCTGCAACTTAGCAACTCATAGACATATATAATAGTAGATAAAGCTCCAGTAGTCAACACTGGCTACTATTTTCTACATACTTACAAGGGTTAATTCAGTTAACACTTAAAAATACTGGGACAATGTAATTATTATCATCTTCCATACATAAGGAAAATGAGGCAAATATATTTAAAAAAAAAACTTGCCTAAGTCACAGAATCTAAATTAACATTGCTCACTTTAAGACTCTAGTAATCTGGCCGGGTGCGGTGACTCATGCCTGTAATCCCAGCACTTTGGGAGGCTGAGGCAGGCGGATCACGAGGTCTGGAGATGGAGACCATCCTGGCTAACATGGTGAAGCCCCTTCTCTACTGAAAATACAAAAAATTAGCCCGGCGAGGTGGCGGGCGCCTGTAGTCCCAGCTACTCGGGAGGCTGAGGCAGGAGAATGGCGTAACCCGGAAGGAGGAGCTTGCAGTGAGCTGAGATGGCGCCACTGCACTCCAGCCTGGGTGACAGTGCGAGACTCTGTCTCAAAAAAAAAAAAAAAAAAAGACTCTAGCAATCTATATTATTTGCAAATTTTGTTTCAAGGGCTTGTCTCTCCTCACCTTCGGGCAGCCTTAAAAGAATTTGTCTCTGTCCTCTGCAACCATTAAATGATGTACCTCCAGTCTGCCTTTCAAACTGCTGTTTTGTATCCCAATATTATTATTACCATGTTCTTAGAGTCTTTTCTTATTGTTATTTTGCTTCATTTTTTTTTGTTATTGAATCTTACCCCCTACTTCTTTACATGTTCCTCTTTATTAGTCAATTTCCATGATATCTTATAGCATTATTATCATTGCATTTTTGTCTGTCACTTTATTTGGAAGTCTGGATTTCCACATGTGATGTAGGGTCAGATGTAGACAGCTACTTCTTTGTTTCTTCTGACTAAATGGCAGTAAAGGGAGGCTACTACATGCACCCATAAGCGACTCCCTGAGTAGAGAGTTTTGTTTCTCATTAAAATATCCCCCCCCTTTTTTTTTTGAAATAATCAGATGCAATTTCCTGTCTTCATCTTCATTACGGACATATGATCAACATAATATTACCTTCCAAATGACTTGAATAACTGGATCTATTTTCTTCTTCAGGTTCTCATTTTCTCACTTCTTATTCTACAATAGGTTTATTATTGAACTAGGGAAAGATATTCATTGCAAAAGGTGACAGGAGCTTTTCACTTTTCCCTTTGTTCTCCGAAACTCTGGACTGTGGATTTGGGAGGAAAAGTGGCTTAGTTACTAGGACTGAACACATTAAAACAAACTTACTGTAATGGGTTGACCTTCTGGTTCCTGGTTTGAAGTGGGTATTATGAACAAGGGACTATATTTACCATTTCTCTGAGAGTAAGGTCTTGTTCCTGTGGACATTAGGATAGGATGCAGTGGTTACACTTCAAGAAAATTATGTTCCAAATTGCAGAGCCCTGAAGAAACTTGGCTGAAACTTGAGAGATTTGTTGTTGTTATTGTTGTTTGCGGGATGGATTTATAAGAAAACTGCTGCAACAAAAATCTAGAACTGAAGATATTGTGAAAATAAAAAATATATTTTAAAGTTAAAACAAGTGAATCAAGACATCTAGAAATCCATATGATAATCTTTATTTACAAGTTTAAGTGTGCTATCACTTTTACTTTACAGCTATGACTGACCTGCCCTCAGCAAGACATGCCATTTGAATTTTCTAGCTTTTATGATAAGTAGATTAAACTGTTCCTGTTCTTACCCAGACTCTCTTTTAACCCAAATGAACCTGCAAGTAGACATCATTGGCTTGAGCTCTTTTCACTGTGGGTGATGTTGCCAAGAAACATATATAAGGTTAAAAGAAAAGGAAAATTGTGAATCATTGAGTAGAACCTTAGACAGAAATGGAATGAGAAGCTGAACTTTTCTTATTAAAAACTAATTATTAGGTCAATAGAGAGCAGTAAGAAGTAAAAGGAGTCCTCCAAGAATATCCACTGCAACCACTTTGTCAGTTAACTGTTATTAAAGCATTATTTAGTTACCCACTGAGACGAAGGCAGGATCACCATCAGGGGATTACACACAGCATTTTGATTGGTTTCTTCACAAAATGGGAAATTTGTGGTTTTTTTGTTTGTTTGTTTTGTATTTTTAGCGCTACTTTATAATCTCTAAGTTTAAGGTGTTAAATGTATATGCTTTTCTTTATGTGTTATATAGAATATAGGATGGCCTTTGAAATAAAATGTAATCAAAATTTAAGTGCCAGCTTCTCTTAATTATTTTTAGGTGTCTTGTTATTATTATGTGTACTAAGAATATTTAAAAAAGTATATTGGATGACAAGCCATTCTTGTAACGTGAGGCAGCCAAACCCAGAAGTTATTAAAAAAAAGGAGCAAATTACCAAAAGAATTATTACTGAGTCAGTGAATAGAGACGTTATGAGAAAGAAGTATCTTATCTTAGAGTGACGAGGCTAGGAGTGATACTACCTATGGAATAAATGAAAATTACTTGATCCCAATCAGAACGAATCCTGAATCTTGCTCCCACAGGTAATATGCTGTACCTAAGCTTAGGTATGAACAAGTTAATTTCATTCGTATAGTGTCAATCAACACAAAAATTCAAAAGACTTCCACTTGTGGCTATCACTGAGCTTGTATAATATCAGTGTGCCTTGGCTATTAGGAAAAGCTTTCATAGAGTAAATGAAAATAGTTTGTGATTCATTTTAATCCTTTTCCTTACAGCCAACACTTCTGAAAGGAGGAGCCAGTAACAAATATGAATTTCAAACTGGAAATAGCTAAAAGAAGCGAAAAGCTCCAAGACCCTAGGATAAGGATTAGAATCAGAGACTAAGCTGAGAGGATCATAGTGCCCATGTGAACTGCTTCAGGGAAGAGCAAAAGCCTCAGCATGCTGGAAAGTGAGACAGCTGGTGATTGGGAGCACATGGTAGGAGAGCTGCATGGATAATTGTTGGCTTCAACAAACGTGGATTCACTACAGGCACTGGGGAGTAGATATACATGCACCCAGGCTTACATCTGTGTGTGTGAGAGAGTGATATGCACATAAGCAGGAAAATGGCTGCTATTCCTGTATTTTACTTTGCTTTTCTGTCAAACATCAAGTTAACAAATAAGCAACTGAAAACCATAGGCTTTCCACGGATGGAAGTAAGGTGGTTGAAAGTGAGTCACCAATTAATAGATGACTGTTTCTCAGTGGAAGCTTCAAGGGGACATGGCCTTTATTCTTCTAGAACACAGGTCAAAGAGATTGAGCTAGTTGAGAGCAGTTGTCTGAAAGACCTTAGACCAAATTATACTGATGTTATCTATACAAACACAGATCACATCAGATGCCAGGTGGCTGGCCGAAGCGTGGATGACAGTTATAGAAAGAAGATGCCTGAGACTGTGGATGGGGGAGGGGAGAAGTCAGAGGACTGAGAACATGACTATACCTACCTTTACCTGAGTTCATTCTTTGCTTAATGTAGCTATAGAGTGAAGAAAAAGAAAATGATACAGGTTCACTTTTAGCTAAAGCTTTCACTGATAGCTTAATATTAAATGCAGAGAAAATGTAGTAACTATCAAAAAAGTAACTGGCTATTAAAAATGGAAAGATGAGCTATGTTACAAAGACAGGCAGTATTATAGGGCCAGGTCGATTACATCCAATGCAATTTCCTTATTCTCTGTAGTTTCTCTTATACCATCTTGACAGTGCATGCCTTTCATGCCAAAGAATTTCATAGTAAGGAGTGTTCTACAGTGTTTTATGAAAGCCAAGAATTTGTGACCAAAAACAAGCACCACCACCACCTCCACCAATAACAAGAATAAACAGTATTGTAATATGACACACTGGTAAAATATACCTCTATAACATGATCAATAAAATGGTGATAACAAGGACTTTATAGAGTTAGCATAAGAAATAGATGAAAATATACATGCATATGTATGTATGTAGTTATGTGTGCACATGTGTGTATATATTCAAACAATGCCTGTCTGACTCATTTTAATAATTTTTTTTTTTTTTTTGAGGCGGAGTCTCGCTCTGTCGCCCGGACTGGAGTGCAGTGGCCGGATCTCAGCTCACTGCAAGCTCCGCCTCCCGGGTTTACGCCATTCTCCTGCCTCAGCCTCCCGAGTAGCCGGGACTACAGGGGCCCGCCACTTAAGCGAAGTGATTATCTTACTAAGCCATCAGTTCTCATGAAGGAGATAATGCCCATATTGCTGACTACTTTATCCCAAGTTACTCATGTCTAAATGCACAGGGAGTGCTTACTAAATATTTGTTAGAAAAATTAATATTAAATTGAGAACATGTCTATAAAGTCTATAAATGATGTGACAGAACTTTCTAAATGCTTTATTCTACTTAGTTACCGTCTTTTTTTTTTTTTTTTTTGTGACGGAGTCTCGCTCTGTCGCCCGGGCTGGAGTGCAGTGGCCGGATCTCAGCTCACTGCAAGCTCCGCCTTTCGGGTTCACGCCATTCTCCTGCCTCAGCCTCCCGAGTAGCTGGGACCACAGGCGCCCGCCACCTCGCCCGGCTAGTTTTTTGTATTTTTTTTAGTAGATACGGGGTTTCACCGTGTTAGCCAGGATGGTCTCGATCTGCTGACCTCGTGATCCGCCCGTCTCGGTCTCCCAAAGTGCTGGGATTACAGGCTTGAGCCACAGCGCCCGGCCGTTACTGTATTTTTAATTTGACAAATAAGGGTAATACCAACTGTTCAACTTTTTATATAATTAAGAAAATACTTTAGTGGTTATTTTAGGAATTAACTGTCAAATTTTAGAAGAATATGATATTAAAATAATGTAACACTTCTTGTAAACTGATTTTATGATGGATTTTTGATATCTCATGCATGTTATTACATCACATACTTAAGTTAAATCATTCCTTTTGGAAAAAAATAACAAAAAATTAACATTTTACTATAGTAGATAATGAGCAAGCTAAAAACTCTTTTAAAATCTAGTGTTTTGAGTGTAATACTCGAAATTACACATATACCTGAGAATTAGTATATGTATGTGTCTCTATAAACCATATACAACAAAATAATTTTTAATTATGTCAGTATTTACAGAAGATATTTTTTGATTATTATTGCTATAATATTATATAATAATTCTGAGTAATATTATATATAATATAATATTATATATCATTATATAGTATTATATAATATATAATTAATTATATATAATATTTATATATAATAATATATATTATATAATATAGTAATATAATATAATAATTCTGAGTAATAACTATAATATTTTATCTACATGACCTTAGTACAAGTAAGTACCTTATAAAATATTTTAATTTAAACTGAAATAATTTTATTTTAAAAAGTGGATGTTTAATCAACTATTAAAATGTTATGCTTATTTTATAAATACATACATAAATCAAGTATTACATAATGTTTATTAGTCCATTCCATTCATATTTAGTAGTATACAGTGAAAAATTATTTTCTTGAGAAATTAAAATGTTTAATGGAATTTCATCTGTCAGAGATTGTAGGATCACTGATGTGGGACTAGTGCTTTCACCAAGTAAAATAAAATAAAATAAAATCTGGACAAAATATGTAAGACAACTATTTTCAGGCATAGAATCATAGGTAGCTTGAGATTGCAATCCCTGGAAAAAGGGAACCTGCAATCCCCTCTCAAGATGGGCTATACAGACGCCACACTTCTGCACATTTGGACTATGTTCCAATGTATTCCAGAGAGCTTGAACACAAGAAAAGCACCATGATCCCTCTGGGCTGAGAAAACAGAGAATAGAGCTTGTGGCTTCTGAAGCAGCCAGAATATAAGATATATAAGATACCCAAGTCACCAAAGGGTGTCAAGAAGAGTTGAATTATGAAGAATTGGTTTTTGAGGCCTTAACTGAATGCTGAGCTGCACATATTCTGGTAGGGACTCAATTATTACAGAGTTGAGAACAGAAGGGAAACACTAGGGTTTGAGCAACGCTGAAAGATACTGGAATTCTGACCCAGCAAGAGAGGAGAGTTGATACCCCAGGTATTCAGCTAAGGCAATAAAAAGATTATGCATTAGGAGTAAGAACGATTTCTTATAGTCTACTCTAGAGTAATGGTAAAAATTCCTAAAATCAAGCCTAATAAAGATCACTGGGTAGAACTGTAGATTCAGAAAGTGTTTCCTGTGGCAGACTGCCACAGTTACTACTTGAGACTGTCATTACAACAGTTACTACTGTTACTACTTGAGATCGTCATTACAAGACTGAAGGAAGGGCCGCATGGAACGTAGTAATGAAAACTTAAAGACAAAATAAACTGTTTTAAAGGAAAGGGCCAGGGGAAGAAGAGAGCTCACTGCTTCTAGTGAGCAAAGGCAGCCGCCTCCCTGAGCTTCCACAGCTCTTCGTATTTATTGGGTAGAAAGAGCAGGCAGGAGGAGCTAACGATTGGTCAACTGCTTGACTGATCGTAGGTTCATATGATGGCTAACAGGCTTCAGATGTGCCTAATCACAAGAAATGCTTGTGCCTGGGTCGTGACTGCCCTCAGGATTCCTTCTGGGCGGCAGACGCAGTTTGTCAGTTTGCTAACAACCTGCTGTCATGAGAACAGTTTGCTGTTTACTCATGTAACCTCCAGTGGTATACTGAGTTGATCATGACCCTCACTCTTTCAGCCTTCAACAATTTCCTATATAGTTAGAGGCTTCAAAAATACCTTATGTTTTCCACAGGTCCACCCTAACGATACGTTGAAAATAAGCCTTAACAAGTTAAAACCTATAGTCTTCACAAAATACATCGGCGATGTTAAGTGTACAGTCAGTGTTAAGTGTAATGTCAAAAATAAAATAAAATAAAATAAAATGTTACCCATGAACAAGAAAAAAAGAGAAATTGACTCTGAAGAGAGCTCAATATTGGAATTAGCAGTCTTTAAATCTACTACCAAAATATATCTAGGGGAAAATATGTTGAAATATTCATAGGAAAATGTGGATGTAATGAGTAAACAGGGTAATATAGCAAATAAATGGAACGTATAAAAAGGACCAAGTGAAAATTGTAGATCTAAAATATGTAATTGAAATAAAAAAATTCACTGGATCAGCTTAAGGATAGTATAGCAATGGTAGAAAGAAAGGTCAACGAACTTAAAGATAGTCTCGTAAAAACAATGTAATTTGAAAAACAGGGAGACACGATTATTCAATACCATGGGAAAGATCCTGAGGGACCTGCAGGACAATACTAAAATGTTGAACATATGTGTAATTAAAGCATCACACAGAGAAGAAAGTAACAATGAGGCAGAAAAATATTTGAAGAAAAAATGGCCAAAGTTTCCCAAATTTTATGAAGAACATTGATGTACAGATTCAAGATATTTGGTGAGCCTTGAGTAGGGTAAATATAAAGAAGTTTATGTCTAGATACATCATATTCAACAGCTAAAAATAAAAGACCAAAGGAAAAGTTTGAAAACAGGAAAAAAAGAGCATATTATATCAAAGGAAACAAAAATTTAAATGACAACTCAGTGTATATCAGATACAGTAGAAGATAAATGGAAATGGGAGGATAAACTTGTCATTACAGAATTATATGTCCAGGGTAAAATAAATAGTTTTTCAGATAAATTAATGTTGAATTAATTATTAGGCCTCCACAACTATAAATAATAAAAGATTTACTTCAGACTGAAAGAAAGTTAGTTGGAAATTAAAATCTATAGGATTAGAAATGATAAATAAGTTGGTAAAATAAACATTTTTTTGTCTTCTTCCAATTCCTTTAAGGAAAACTAGAAATTTAAAGAAAAACTATATTGTACATTGTGGTTATAATGTATATATATGTACACATATTATATGTAAAATACATAAAGGTAATAACACAAAAGACATTCAGTAAACAGAATTATAGTGTTGATAACTTGTTGCATTAATTATGTGACACTGTAATCAGCTTGACCTAACTGATATTACCACTACCACATCTAACAGTTAAACAATACATATTATTTTCAAGTCTACAAAGAAGGTTCACCAAGATAGATTATGTGCTGGAGCATTCAAATCTCAAAAACAATAAATATTACAGAGTGTATTATTTGGGGAAAGTGAAATTAATTTTAAAATAAGGAAAATTTGAAATATCTGCAAATTAAGTAATACACTGGTAAATACTCCTTCAGTCAAATAAAAAAGTCTCAAAGGAAATACTAAAAACAATTGAACTGAAAAGAAATGAATGCACTAAGTAACCAAATTTGCAGGATACAGTTAAAGAGGTGCTTGCATTGAAATTTGTATTTTTATATGCTTATACCTGAAAATAAAAAAAAAGTTTAAATAACAATTAATTTAAAAACTGAGACATTCAAAAAGAGGAAATTAAATTCAAAATGGACCATATATCTAAATGTAAAATGAAAAACATAGGGAATAAAAACAAAACTTCATAACCTTTAGGCAGGTCCATAACTTTAGATAATACTCAAAATACAAGGACTATAAAATAAAAATTTTTAATCTGGTCTTCAAAAATATTTAAACGTTTTGGTTCTTTAAAACAAATCCCTCAAAAATTGAGGAGTAAAACACAAGCAGAGAAAAACATTCTCAATACATTTATCTGATAAGAACTATGTGTCTAAAACACATTCAAAAATCGTATAATCTCATAATTAGAAGACAACACACTCAAATAAGAAAAGTAAACTTCTTATTTAATAATTTCCTGAAAGAAGATATATGATGGCTAATAATACATGTAAATGTTTGGCATTAGGATGTACAAAGTTTAACCACAATATGATACAAAACAGCATTTCATTCACACATTAGAATGCCCCAAATTACAAAGATAGACAATACCAATTATTTCCTTGGATCCGGAAGAACTGAAATTTTCGTATGTCACTGGTGGAGGTGTAAGACATTAAAAGCACTTTGGAAAACAGTTTGGTGGTTTCTTATAAAATTTAGCACCCATTTAAAAACATTGACAGCAATTCCACGTGATTAATAAAAAATATATCTACAGCAATACTTATATTTCTAACAGCTTTGTTAATAATAATCAAAAGGTGAAAGCAACCCAAATGTTCAACATGTAAAGACATGATGATGCATAATATTGTGGTGTATTCCTAGAGTTGCATACTACTCAATAATAAAATGAACAAAACACTGTTACAGTCAGTGCCATTATTAATCCCTCCCCAAAAATGTTTGACTCAGTGAAAAGGGTAAGCTTTCAGAGAGTACATACTGTATATTTATATTTATGTAAAATTTAAGAAGAGTCAAAAATGATCTAAAATGATATAATCAGATCCATTTCTTGTGAAGAATCTGGTCGCACTAGGCTGTCTTCTAACTCCTCTCTTGACAGTGGGCCAAAGAGAAAAAGGTCTATTCCCTACATTTTCCCAGGGATTGGTACTATAAACAAGTAAATACAAGACATGATATAATATCAGGTAATGCAAAGTAACAAAAAGAAACTGATAGGTGTGAAATGTTAGCCAGGGTGCTCCTTGAGGGGTGACAAGTGTCCAAAGACCTGAATAGCAAGAGACGAAACAAGGGAATCTGTGGAGTAGGAGTGCTCCAGGTAAAGGGAAGGGCAACATAAAAGTTTTTGCACTGATTTTTTTTTTCTAGTTTGTGAAGCTACAAACATGTTAAAACAAATAATAGAATCAGTTAATGAACTCTGATGTAAGTTCATTCACATATTAAGATCTTGAATCCTGAGAGTTGTATCAATATTAGTATCACTTTCTTCTGATACATGTGGTTTCTTTCTTTCTCTTTTTTTTTTTTGATGGAGTCTGGCTCTGTCACCCAGGCTGGAGTACAGTGGCGCGATCTCGGCTCACTGCAAGCTCCACCTCCCAGGTTCACACCATTCTCCTGCCTCAGCCTCCCAAGTAGCTGGGACTATAGGCGCCCGCCACCATGCCTGGCTAATTTTTTGTATTTTTAGTAGAGATGGGGTTTCACCCTGGTCTCGATCTCCTGACCTCGTAATCCGCCCGCCTCGGCCTCCCAAAGTGCTGGGATTACAGGCATGAGCCACCGCACCTGGCCTACATGTGGTTTCTGACCTTGAAGATCTCATTGATTTTTCATGTTATTACATTTGGATCAGCCCAGTATCAATATCTTGCCAGTCTCAGACATCATTATTAAAAAATAACAGAGTAATGTTCTTAGGGAGCAAACTCAGTATTCAGAATAGAATGCTGATGTTATGCAGGATGCTTTTTTTTTTTTCTATTTTTGGTTGCTTCTTAATTCAATTAAAAGCATTCATAAGTGCCTAATATTTATCAGTTTATATACCAGACAGTTCACTTGTAACAAAACTTTGCATGTGTTTATATACACACACATTTATATATACGCACATATACACACCACGTATATTTTGTATCAATAAAAAGTGCTGTATGTATTTTATATATTTAATCTGTGTCTATACATTTATATCACAACTGATGAGTGTTTATCAAATATATGTATGTATATTTGCATTATACACACATATACATACTATATATATATTACAGATGAGAGATACATATATATATTACAGATAAGAAAGCTAATACTCTGAAATGTTAAGTAATTCGCCTAAGGCCAAGTAACAGTTCATTTCAAGGTCTGCAAAATTTAGATATCTTGGATGCCAAGAAAATAGAAGCTGGTTGAGGACTGAAGACTTTCTGTGAGTAGATAAAACATATACTATTTGCCCTAGTTTGTTTCATGCTGTGATAACAGAATGCCCAAGGCTGGGTAATTTTAATGAACAGAAAGTTATAGGCTCAGGACTCTGGAGGCTGGAAAGTTCAAGATCAAGGGACAGGCATCTTGTGAGAGCATTGTTTTGTCATCTCATGGCAGAAGAAGAGAGAAAGGAAGAGAGAAAAAAGAGGGCCAAGCTCACTCCACTGCTGAGATAAGGAAGTCAGTCCTACAATAATGCAGGAACGACATTAATCTTTTCATGAGGGCAGATCCCTCACGGCCTAATAGTCTCTCATTAGGCCTCATTTTCCAACACTGTTAAATGAAGTTAAATTTTCAACACATGATTTTTGTGGGACACAGTTAAACTGTACTACTATTGTATGAATAGTGAGAATCCATCACCAGTTACCTCACCTTCACTCTTTAAATGAGAAGTTGTTAGAGACAATGCCAAGTGCCTGGAAAATATTTTGAAGAGTTTTATATTGTATGTAACATTATTTGGTAGGGGGTAATTTATTTATGTAAGTGGAAAGCTACATGAGGACTTAAGTAACATTTTAGAAAGACTCAATAGAAACTCTCTGAATTGTACTTGGCCAAAAATCAAACTCTATAAAACCCAAATTGACAAATTTTCCAAACATAGCCTAGTATATAAACAATTTGCTTTATCAGTGTTTCTGATTCAGAAAAACTGAACTGGTTCAGTTCAATTAGGTAAGACTAATACAAATATCTTACTGTTTTTTAATAGCAAATACCTTGATGGTGTGAAATTTCAGCTCTTGGTACCTAACAGGTATAAATCCACAAGCTTACCAGGCAATCTCAGACATTTTAGATTAGAAATAATAGTCTGGGCCACATGGGAACTTTGACATGAAATCTGGAATACACAATCACACTCCTTGTCCATCAGCGACTTCACTGAATCCCATTTTTCTCTGTTTTGTGGGATCTATATAGTTCCACACATCACTTCTTATTCTCCTGTAGTGATGGTCCCTAGAAAAAAATTCAAGGTTTGCTTTTTACATAAAACTGAATCATTTTGATCAAATGTGTAGATGTTATTACTATTATTCCAGAAATGTATTATAATCACATGTCACAATACTTTTACTTCATTTATTAGATAAATGGGGAGTTTGAACATTATGCACATTAGTCTCAGAGGGGCAGGTTTCATTTTCTTCCATATGTAAAATTTAGAGTCATGTCCTTCAACCCTGGTTAAAATCCCAAGTTGAAGCCAGTTCTACCATTAATATGAACTTGGACAAGTTACCTGACTTATTTATGGTCCAGGTTCTACATCTGTGGATATTAATCAGCCAGAAACCTAAATGAGTTAACTGATATAAAGAACATAGAAAATGACTTAACATTTAATTATTACACAATACACATTGCTGCTTATGTTACCAGTATTATCTTTGTCACTGAAACTTATCTTTATGCCTTAACAATTATCCAGTCCTTCAAAATATTTTCCATTTTCATACTCTGAACATTTCCTAGCTCTGGATAATGGACTAACTTTAATTTTAAAAAAGTCCAAAGGTATTTGCTTTATCAAGTATTCAAGGAATTACATTTTTGGCCAAAAATATCTTCTTTCTGTGGAATGGCTTAGTGAAATGGATATGCATGCTGCTTATTTTTCAGAGTTCAATTATGTAAGACTAATGCAAATATCATGCTGTTTTTTAATAGCAAATATCTTGCTATTAAATACCTGTTTTATTGGTGTCATATAATTGTTTTAACTAACATAAAATACTGTGACTCATGCTCTGGAAATTGTTCCTTACAGGATGATGGGGATAGTGAAAGAGAAGTTCATTGATATGTTTCTTCAACTTTTCAGGCAGGAACAGAAGACTTGGGAAACTAGCCTTGTGGCTGATATTTATTCTTTTTTTCTTACAAATTCTAAACATAAGCAAAAATATATCCAATCAGAGAGTCTAAAAATATATCCAATCATAAAATGAAAACTTACATACAGTATGCCTTGGCAAGAAGAGAAGTATTTAGATTGTATTTAGTTTGGCTGGAGAGAGACATCCTTTAACAAATAAAGCAATAAGCACAGTCAGTTTCAAAACTTTTGTTGAAACTTTGAAAAATCTTTCTAAACTACAAATTATCAAAAATATTATATAAAACAAGTTGTGGTTACATTTGTAAAAGTACTTTTGAGTTATAATATTGATTTTCTCCTATTTATTATTTAAAACATTTATTCATAAGTTATATTCCATGTTTATACCACAGTATCTCTATCTATTTGCTTCTTCTTTCCAGAGCCAACATCTAGATATTTGAAAATATTTTTTAAGTAACAATGATGAAACATTAGGGAAAATTATGCATAGGAATTATACAAATTTTTGAATTGTTTTCTTCTTTCTATGAATAATCAGGAGACTCCTGTATATTTTGATAGTATCTATTTTGTAACTTAAATCGAGTTACTTTGTCATTCAGTCATGATAGTTTTAATGCATAAGTTATACCTTTTATACCTCCCTTGCAATTTAAGGTTCTGTATTACATATGTGATCAAATTAGTGTAAGAGATCAAGACTATTCTTATTTTTAACACAACTGTTTAATTTTGGTTTTACAGCTTCTTCTACTTGGGCAAGTTGTCAGAATTCTTTATAATATAAACCTGCAGTTTCACAGGCATGTTGGCATTTCACATCAAAGCTACACAGTGATATCTGCCAAACTGAGTAACATTTGGGGATCAGGGTAAACTCTTTGGGAAAGATTTATAGACTTGCATTTATCATGTACCTAAGTTATACTGTGAAATTACTGTAGTATTGAGATCAACAATCATCACAGGTAGTATATCTGCTCAGTCACCCTAAATAATTTGTGATTGCAATAGCTGAACGTGCTTAACACACTATTCTGTATTCAATATAAACACATGGCTTTTCAGGTGATGAAAAGCAAATACAGTATGACTGGAGTCACTACTTTCCTCTGCCTGTGGGTGGAAGCAAAACATTTGTTTTGAATCAACAATTGTCTATTGCACGTGTGAGCATTTATCTTTATGGAGTGTGTGTGTGTGCAAGTGTGTGTATGTGTGTGAATTTACTTCTACAACTTTGGATTGAAATGACATATCTCAGTATATTGTGTTGTTTTCCCCAATATGTCTTTACTGACTCCACTTGAAGCAGAAATATTCAAAAGCTAATGAACTGTGTATTTTGTTTGCTTATTTGTTTCCCATCATAGGTAATTATGGGTCTTCTCTTATGGACTTTAACATTCTATGTTTGATACTGGCACTTCTCTCTCTTCCCAATCCTTAATACTATCCTAGTGTATCAGGATCTGTGGTTTTTGTTGAGTGAAAAAGATTTTTTTTTTTTAAATTAGAGGTCATAGTTTTATTAAAGTAGACAGGAAAAAGCTATTTTTTAATATGCTGGGAATTTAAATGATTACAAAATATTCTTCAAGTTTAGGATATTTTCTATACTATTGAACAAGAAATACTAAAACTATAATCTTCTGAAGGCAGTATTTTTTTCCAGGGAAGTACTTTAAATCCTCAATGCTAGGGAGGATGTTTGTAGGAGAAAACAAGAAAAAAAATAATGAAGGAAACTGTGCTTATGTAAATTTGAAGAAAGACTTCCAGGCACTACTTAGACTAAAGTGGAAACAGTGCATGTCCTGTAGTAGTAACTCAATAAATATTTAATGAATGAAAAATGCTTTCAAACCTTTCAATCACATGGAAGAAAGTGTACATAATCAGAAAGCATTTTGCAAAAGCTATTTAAGAAAGGCTGTAAAAGAACTTATTTTCACTAAATGATAAGTTTCTGAATTTTCAGCATTTGCACAGATTTGTGCAATTGCAGCAAGACAGGAAATTAGCTAGAGCTGTGGCAGTAGAGTCATGGGTACTGTATGTTTGAAGCAGCAATTTTCTGTAATTTCAAGACCAAACTCTGAGTAAGTCCAAAAAGATTGCAAGGACACTGTGATTTACAAGTGAGCCTAGGGTAAGAAAATGTTTTGTGCATATGGCAAATATAGGTGTGGCATGGGGCCTGAATTTATAGAATTAGAAGGAAGAAGACAATGACTCCCCGAGAGCAATGATATTCTGGTCACAACTGGATTGCCTATATCATATGTGAAAATAGATGATTATTACATCACCTTCTACTCATGGCCAGAACGGTTCAGGACATTTTACCTATAACTTGCCTCTACAATGAGCTCCTCTCAGAAACTACTAGTATATATGCATTGGCTTGTGAGTTAAAATTAGTTATTTATGACCCAACTATTCAAAGATGTGAATGTATTTTACAATAATAGTAAAACACCTTGTAGTTTTTTGTGACAATTCTTATTTATGGTTTTTAAATCAATATTTGTATGTGTGTATGTCTGTCTGTGTGTCCATCTGTCTACCTGTGTGCTTAATTAGATGTTTATTCTCTACATATCATTTATTTCTAAGGTCTGTTTTTTGTTTTTTTTTTAAGTGAAAGATTGTGTGATATATCAAAAAAGGAAAGAAAGATTTCAAGGGCTGCAAGCAGAAGTAACAAAATGGAATGAATCTGATCCCAAAACTAAATTATTGTCTTCCTGTACAGATTGTGTTGAAGAAAACAAAGATAATATTTTTTTAAATATTGAAGTATTCTGTTTTGATTTCCTCTTAATTATATTTTATTTCTAACTTCCATCTCCTTATTTGGGAGGGCCCTTTAGGGGAAGAGGATAGGTAGCTAAGCTCAGGACAAGGCATTAGCTTGAAAACCAAGGTTTGTGGCAAGAGAGAGTTGCCAACTTCCTAAAGCTTCTAGATAATATCTTGTGGGCCAACCCTGAAAGAATATATATATATATATATATAATTTATGTGAGAAGTACATCTTTCTGCTAAATAAGCTTAGTCTGAGTGAGACTGGACCAAAAGAAGAATGAATAATGACACGAAAGGATAAAAGTACAACCTTACCAAGAATGGTGAAGAAAACGTTATAAACAAAAAAAGGCAGGCTGTAGCATTCTTGACTTTTTCTTTCTCCTTCTCATTTGGAGACCAGTCTTCAGGAAAGAAAGAGGTGTTACAAGCATCCAGTAAGTATGCTAAACCCTGCAGGTATAGAGAATTCTGCTGACTCCCTTCCCTTGTATGACTCTGGAAGGAGGCACCGGAGGCACAGCACCCTCAAAACATCCTTGTTGGATCAGTGATGAGCTGAAAGAGGGCCTGGGAATGTGTTTTTCTCAGCTTCCTGTGATAGAAAAGTGTCCAGAAGTTCTCATGTACTTAAAGACAGACAGAGAAGGTGGTCAAAGGGACTGATGAAGAGTTTCTCAGTGACAATCGCAGCTAAGAGAATGAATGATTGGAGAATGAAATCTACTGGGAAGACTGTATTCATCTTGAGATCAAACAGGCCTGGTCTCCGGTTGGCCCAGACTGCATGACAGAAATTGGCTACTGTTCCCTACGGGTGTTTTTTGAGCTTTAAAAAAATAATTTTAGTTGTTCTCTTCTTCATTAGTTCAGTCACATCCCCAAGATATTGTGTGTGCCATATAACCAGTTACATTTTAAAAATAGCTATTTAATACCAAAATGGCATACTTTTAGCTGAGATATAACTTCCGTACACAACCAGAACGAAGAAAGGAACAGATGCAAATTGGAGAAGAATTTGTTGTGCTAAAGTGTGGCCAAATAAGAGCTCTGACAAGTTAAAAGCAGTTACTATTTTAGTAATATGTTGTTATTATTGTTATCAGTTAAGGTATCAGCACAAGAACTTTGGTCTTCCCTAGTGAAATTGTACATATTAAGAAAAAGAAATTTCTGAAGGAGTCTATAAATAGAGGGGGATGTCATCAAATATAACAAATTTAAGAAATGAAACATATATATAAATGGTTTTAAAATCAGATCTAAGAGATCACTTTGTACCTCAGATGTCATGAATCAAATAATTATGGACTGTAGCATGTGATGGACTAGTTCGCCACCATTCTGAATAAGTATAGCACAAGGAAATTGAGTTTAAAATATAAGAATAATTTATTCAATAAGAATCTAATACACATCAGTGAGATAGCCAGAAATGTCTTGTTCTGATGGTCTTTAGAATGTGATTTAGTCTTTATGCATAGCTAAAAATATGAGGAAGAGCCACACATCTTCTGAAGTAATTTCTTTCATGATTTTTAAATTTTGAAATATTTCCTTATATTTATTGTACTCTGTGTTTTACAGGCTGTCTCACTCATTGAAATGCACACACATCTACACATCTTTTAAACATGGCTAATGCTTAAGTAAAAATGCTCATGATTAATTATTTATATATGAACTTCTGTAAATTTTCTCTCACATATGTTTAAAGGTGAATTCGTTGCTTAATTGCTGTCCATATAGAAGGCAATGCTTGAGAAGATCTTACGTATATGCTGATTTCTTTTTCTCACAAGTCATGACATTATACAAAATTTGATATTAATCCTTGATGTATGTTTGTATTAAAACACAAATATATTTCCACAGCTATTTGTAAAGAAAAAAACCTGTAATCCTATAAATTCATCAGTCCTTTTTACATTAAATAGTAATGATTTCTGGTGAGCTTTTTAAATAATTAATATGGCCTCTTAGCTGAACAGCTTATTCCTTCAACCACTTTTATTTATTTATTTTCTATTAAGAATCACAAAGCAATATTCAGTCTAATGCAAGCCAACATTCCAAGCTACATAATTCCTATGAGAAAGGGGAAGATAGTAAACTAGTCTGTATCTCATAAAGAGAAGGAATATGAAGTAGAAAGATTATATAATTTGTAGCTCACAACTAGATATTGGTAGAATCAAGAAATCAGATTATCCTGCTTCTCCAAGCCTAAATCAATGCTTTCTCAACGTGCAAACTCAATATGGGTTAAATCAGGAGGAACAGACTCTTCAGTCTAAAACTTGTGATTTGGGATACGAAATGTCATACAGTAAAGCATAATTTAATCTCCAAACTCTTCGATGTAGTTCAGTTAAAGAATTTAAGATGAGTTTGTTTCAACTGTTGAGTTAAAAAATGGACGTCTGAATTCACTTCATTATCACTTTGATGTGTGAAAATTATGGAGGAACTCTCTTCCAGGAAGACTTCAAGACTATGCTGTTTTGGAAACAATAATTCTCACTCTTACTGTTCTTTGAAATGAGGCTGTTTTGTCAGCCTGAGTGGGTGCAGTGGGGAGAATGTTGCTTCATGTAGCCATGTGACACTTCAGGTAAAGGCAGAACTTTTGAGAAATTCCCCACTAAAGAGAAAAGCAAATCTGCACAAAGGAACTGCAATTTTTCAGATGTTATATTTTGCAAGTCATCTTTGTTCTTCTACCTACCCTCCTTCTTGAAGCAATGGTTAAGCTTTTCTTTGCCAGCGGCTAAATTAAGGTGACAGAAAGTGGAGAAACTATGAGTTTTTCCGGAGGTCTTGAACTTGTGCCAGTTTGCCTGTTTGACTATGCATGAGGGATGGCAGCACTCTGTCAAGAAAGGCAGTATTTGGTGTCATGATCTCAGTCTGGTTGCATTCCTTTTCCTTTGGTGTGGGCTAGGGTAACTCACGATGACAGGCAAGAGTAGTGATAAACTTTTAAATACATACACCCAGACTAAAAAGAAAAAAAGATGTTGTGACTAGTTTAGTTCCTTTAAAAACAATGAAGTCTGTGCTAACTCTTATAGAAAAGTTTGAGACACTTGGGATAGAGTCCCAATAATACGTGTAAGAAAGGATTAAAATACAAGAAATTTACATTTATAAGGTGATTTTTATCCTTATGAAAAATTGATATTTTCATAATATAATCATCTATTTTCCTGGTCCACTTTAAGTCTCATATGTAATCTGCTATCTTTTCCTTTATTGAAAAAAATAAACAAATAAAAAACATGTATTTTCTTTATAAAAATGAGCTCTTACAAACTGTATTTTACAGACAAGAAAAATCTAGGGTCAGAGAGGTTAAGTGTCTTCCCCTTATGATAATTAATAAATGTTGGAGTCAGAATTCTAACCCAGGCAGTCTTGCTCCGAGGTCTGCACAATTACCTACTTTACTATGTAGGCTAAATAATTGAAATTTCTTACACTGACATGAAACCAAAAGGATATTGATACACAGAGAGCAAATAAACATCTTAATGTGATTTGTAGGTTTGAGTTATGGGTCCGGGGAGGGAAAAAGTAAGCTTGCAAAGTTATGACAAAAGTGTGGGCATCAGCATTTACATTTGTAAGCCCAAGAAGTCCTAGGTTGTGGCAAGGTCCAGAGTGGCCCCATGCATTGGATTGCTACAGCAAAGAGGTGCTGGGAATTTAGTGTACAGTGTTTGACAAATCTCACACATGAATTTTCAATTTACCCTGAAACAAATGCGGGATAAAAATGTGGTCAAAAGATAGGGGTTGGAAAGGGTAAGCCATATGGTGTGGCCCCAAAGAGAGGTATTATTCTACAAAAGGAATTTGCAATAGTTTGGACATGACTAAAGAGGAGTTAACTTGTCTTCTGGCAAGTGGGTTGCAGCCATTGAAGTAGCCCGTGGTATGTATGGGAAGACTGTGTATAGGAAGAAAAAAAAAAAGGCCATTAATCTGTAAATAGCCCCGGACTCTGGCATAAATCTAAGCAGACTTCTTTTTTGGAGTGAAAACCCATAAAAAACTGATATACAAACTAATAGAAAAAAAACTTCCCCTCTTTTTAACCTCACCCCTAACATATGTCCTTAGTGGTATAGCCATAAATAAATGATGGAACTATGTTAACTATGCTAACTATAAGCTCAACGGCCTTTTCTTAAATGAATGATGTTTTTCACAGTTCTCCACCTCTGTAATCAAGTTACACTTATGGAATTGATTGAAATAAACAATCACGCTCTGAAATGTGTCCCCAAATTATCATAAATGGTAAATATAACAACAATGCAACAGGGAAATTGCCTTGTTCAAGAATGATATGATGTTTATAGATAAATTACTGAAATGCAAAAGGTATCATGTGTTCCAATGAGCGTCTCTTCTTCCCAATATTATATTCTAAAAAGAAGCAAATGCACATACATTTTTGTATCTGCTTCAGGGAACTCTCACAGATTTTATTATCTATATTTTTAGTGGTGCTCCCTGACTGCTCACACTGCTGGAGTGCCTGGCACTGGGGACAGAAAAGCAATGTACCGTGGTCAAGAGTAACTATAATAGTAGTTTCATTTTGAGCAGGCTCTTTGCCCAAAGTCCTAATTCAAGTGATGCTAAAGAGCTCTCTGGAGGTTGTAAAGGAAGGCAATTGCAAATGCGTAGCCCACAAAATTACTTTTACTTGGTTTGAAGGATACTTACTGAAAAGTTTTCATTCTACTGTTCTTCATCGTTATATACTCAGATTCTACAAAGTGGGCAGGGCAAAACACTGCAGTATTTGGCCAAGAGGTCAATTGCAAAAATGGCAGATCATTGTATTATTTTCTTAAGAAACGTTTTGTAAGTACAATAAACCATACAGTCCTCTGAAACAAATATTTTATTTTCTCAATTTTAACAGATGAATTATAATTTATATGTGGTCCGTAATAAATGAATATCACTGGGCTTGAGTTTCTCAATGGAAAACGTTTAGTACATTGTAGGTGATGCTAGTTTTGTTCTTGTTTTAGTTCACATGTAATTTAATATTCATTTCTTTAGAAGTATCTGCGTTTGAGCTTTAACTTTTATTCATGATAAAATATTAATGCAAATATTCTATTAAAACAAGGCAGATATTTTCATATTCTTATCCTCATTTTCCATGATATCTTTTAGTTCTTGATTATCATGAGTAAGCTCATTTTTCACATATGTGTAGTAATAGTCTGGATAGACTTTTATATTTTACCATGTTTTCTCATCCATCTCCTTTTACCCCACATTGCAGATATACATCTATGCCAACATCATTAAGTAAGCCATCTTTTTTCCATTGTCTTGAAATATTACATTTGTACATACTAAATTTTCATACATATCAGGCCTATTTGCACTTCTTTTTTATTTACTTGATTTTTAAATTTATTTTTCAATGTAATGGCATAGTAGTTTAATATTGGTAATGCCATCGTTTCTCTTCATATATTCTTTATATTTTCTACAAATTATCTCTTATAGACAAAAGATACACAGATCTACAACCCAACAAAATCACAAATCTACAACCCAGCTATGTTTTCCCATCTGTGTTTTATAGTTTCCATGCCCATTCTTTGCAGATTTTTTTTCATCTAACTGTCTAGTTGATTAATCATATTATCTCTACTGCATTTTTCAACTCATTTGCAAATTATTAATGCTCTTTTAGTGAGTATATAAAATTTTCATTTGTACACTTGACTTAAAATTTGAAGTTCATCGAATTCGCCATCCCCTTCTTAACCATTCATGAACATTAGAACATATGGAATCTGACCTTACTCTCCCCATCTTCCATGTGATTTTATTATATTATTTTTGTTTCATCTTGTTCTTAATTAATTCCCTAAATCTATCACTTATTAATTTTGCTTTAATCTAAAAATACTTATTTGGAATTTACCAGAATGATTTCCTTTCTTCTAGGTCTTCTTTCCTTCTTGTTGACATAAATACTTTCGAAGTTCTGAGAGTCAGCATCTGGAAAAGATAAAATCTCTGAATCTTTCTCTGAAAAGCTAATTTGATTGTCATTACTTTTGAATCAAAATGTGAATAAGCTTAGAGTTTTCTGTTCAACACTCCATTCTCTCAGGACTTTGAGTGTACTGCTGTAGGCTGAAACATGGTCTTGATGCAAAGCCTTGTTCTTCTGCTTCCCCTCTGCTCTCTTTCTCCTTCCTCATGTGTGCTCATGGTTCACTTCCTACATTTATTCTTGCCTTGCTCAATTCTCTCCTCCACAGAGGGGATATCCCTGGGCCCACCTGCTTTAACCTCCCACACTTTATCAGGGTGCATTATCATTTTTTATCTGATATTACATAAATATTGCCTGCCTGTCTCATTTGAAGGTCCAAGTCCTAAGACTTTATTTTGTTTGGTGCAATGTCACCTGTGCCTAGAACACTGCCTGGGTTATCGTGGGCACTCAAAATTTGGTTGCTGAAAGAATTTGTAAAATTTATAGAATTTATAGTGGATATTGTACTATATTTTTATTCCTCTGAAATAGTGGTTATCAATCCTGGTTGCACATTAGAATCACCCAAGGAATTTAAAAAACATACCTGTATCCATATCCCACTCTGAATTTTCTGATTCAACTGAGCTGTCTGGTGGCACAGAGACAGTGGTTTTAAAAAGCCACCCAGGATTTTCATTTCTCTCGCTGCTTGCTTCTCTAAACAGAATACAAATCTATTTGTTAATTAAATTTCAGTTTATCAAATTTAAAGCACATTTCTTACTGCTTTTCTGGTTTGCACCAAGGCATATTAACTATAGCTTTAGAATGAGATAATCCTTTTCAACATCACAAAACTTTTTGTATTTTCCCTCTTCTTTCCCTCACGTTGACAAAAATCTTCAGAAGCCTTATTTTCCTTCCCACTAGCCCACATACAAATAGAGACTATGAGACATTTAAAATGCTGTTTTGATTTTGTATTCCCCACATCCTTTCCAAACCTTTGAATTTTTTGTGCTACTTAAAAACGTTTAATTCCATGTTATATATAACAATGTGTATGACACGCTTTTGGTGATTTACTCAAAGCCATTTGGTATTTCTTTCTTGTTTACCGAACTCCATGATTTCTTGAAGGGCAAAGTGCCCACCTCTACTCGATAAATCATTGTCAGCCTAAGACAGTCATAATCAGATTCCCCTTTGCTAAGGATTGTTTTATGTATGGACATACCTTCCATTTGGGCCAATCAGTAATTACAGGAAGGCTGTTATTGTGCTTACGAGACAGGTATTTTCCCCTGATAAAAAAATAAACATCAGAAAAATGACCATTACTTTTCTGCTTCCTTTTCTTCTGTAAGAAGGTGATGCTTGGTTCTGTAGTAGCAATCCCGTGACCGTGAAATGATAACATCATTAAAATGTTAAAATGGAAGGATAGGCAGGACCAGTAAAACCAAAATCAGCAACCATAGCAAGAGAAGTATGGAACCCTTACTACCAGAGTTCTTGGAAAGTACAAAATAAATATTTATTCTTCTTTTATTCAGAATTTCTGTGGCTTTCAGTTTAACACAATCAAACTGGACACAAATTTCATTTCGGTTTCAAGAGCCTCTTATTTAACATATATTTAAACTGTCAATCACACTATCATCACCAATTTGAATTCAACTATAGTACTTTGTAAGTTGCATCACTTACCACTGTTTATATTCCTTTTTCTCCTCCCTCATGTTGAAGTTAGAGCATTTTATATTGACACTTTGCTGAGGCACCTTTGAATCTTTGCATATATGTGAACATAAATTTCCTCTGCTTTAACGATTTGTTATTCTCGTGTCCAAATCTTTTCGCTAAGAAATCTGAAAAATAATTGCATTGTTTTTTGACTTTTAGTGTTGCAGATTTAAAGCCCCATGCTAGTCTGGTTCTCTTTTCCTTGACCTCTTTATGTTAGGAAGTATATAAGATTTCCTTTCTCTTTCAGGATTTTAAAAGGTACGTTCAGGGAGCCTTATATTTTTAGTAATCTTCTCTAGAAGTTTGCCTCAATTTGTTTCTTTTACTTCTTCTAGATTGGCCGGGTAGTGTGGCTCATGCCTGTAATCCCCATGCTTTGGGAGGCCAAAGTGGGAGGATTGCTGAAGCACAGGAGTCTAACACCAGCCTGAGCAACATAGCAAGACTCTGTCTCTAATTTAAAAATATATATATTTTAAAAACATTTTAATATGAAATCTCCTCAATTTAGGCTCCAACAGCCTCAACTTCTCTCTTATTGTGCCTTTGCACAGTGTCATGACATGCATGTTTTTGATCTTCTAGGTCACTCTTTCAGTTCTTTTTTTTTTTTTTTTTGAGATGGAGTCTCACTGTTGTCACTCAGGCTGGAGTGCAATGGTGGAATCTTGGCTCACTGCAATCTCTGCCTCCTGGGTTCAAGCTGTTCTCCTGCCTCAGCCTCCTGAGTAGCTGGGACTACAGGAGCCTGCCACCATGCCTGGTTAATTTTTTGTATATTTTTAGTAGAGACAGGGTTTCACCATGTTGACCAGGCTCCAAGCTGGTCTCAAACTCCTGACCTCAGGTGATCCACCCACCTCAGCCTCTCAAAGTGCTGGAATTACAGGCATGAGCCACCGCACCCAGCCTGTTTCAGTTCTTAATAGTGATCATCTTCTCATTAAATTATTTGATACAAATATATTGAATACTATTTTTAAAGTAAAATATTTTAGAAGTCTACCTGAAAACTTTGTTTTTCAACATTTCCCAAAACACTTTTGTTTTAATGAGATCATATATTCTGGGTTCAAGCTTGATTTTCCTTTTTCTGATTATTGAGTTTCTTCTGGTTATTTATGCATGTACTTCTTTATCTCTGCCTGCTGGTGATTTTTCCAGGCCAATTTGTAGTATCACTGACCATATAGTAGTAAAAATAAGAGTGGTCAATGTCTTGTGGGCCATTAGTAGATATTTGACAAATCAGGTATTCTTTGCTGAGAAATAAGGGGGAGGTGTTTCTGCCCCCACATTTCAGTTGGTGCAAACAGTTGTGTCCCAATCTCAGGGCCCAGAAAAGATGGTCAGAACCAACAAAAAACTCATTAGCACAGTCAAGTTTGACTGGATAAGTTGCAGAGTCTTAATTCATTAGGCCATGTCTTTTAATTTACAGTTTTGTGGATTCCCCATTTTTCCCAAATAAACATTTGCTTTCTACCTCACCAATCCTTCAGGAAGTAAGGCCTGAAACACACATTCCAGGATGTAGTCCTCTTTCCATCTAAGGAGGCATTTAAGAAGATGTTCATAGAAAGATGAAGTTAGGGACAGTTTCCAAGAATTCCAAAGCTTAGTATTGTTATTTCTAAAGCCCATTTTAAAGGACTTTATAATTTAAAATATCATCTGTTTCCATACATCATATGTTTCCATACATCATCTGTTTCCATACATCATAATTGGGAAGGATAAGTGAAAATAGAAAAAAAAAAAACTCTTAAAAGTACAGACTGCAACTTAAACTCAAAATTTATTATTAGAACTATGTTCAACATCATTTCTATTATTGGCTACTATGTCAAATATGCTTTGTGGTGTATGATTGCACTGAGTGGAAAGAGCACAGATTTTCCAAGATTTTGTTTAAATGGATATGCTCTCTTATAAAATATGTAAAAAACAGATATATTTTTTGAGATTAATGAATTAATTTTATCAAATACAAACATTAAAGTATCTAATTTTTTTCATATCTATATAAACTGAGACCTGTACACATCTATGAAATTATTCTGATAATTAAAATGATAATATTAAACTGGAGTAAACCCATGTGATATGCACCATACTGAATTTCCCTGAACTGGTGGTTCTCAAACATTCTTAATGTGTGTCAGAATCATCTGGAGAGTGCGTTAGAACAAAGATTGCTAGATGCCACCCACAGAGTTTCTAATTCAGTAGTTCTGGTATAGGGCCTGAGAATTTGCATTGTTAGTAATTTCCTAGGGGATGCTGCTTTAGGAAGTCTGGGGAATACAATTTGTTAACCATTGCTCTAGACAAAGATGTCCTTGAGTCACTTCAAAAATTCATTAAAACCTTTGACAAAGCAATAGCATACTTAGTTGTTCACATTTTATTTGCCAATCTTTTGCCTTCCCTTTTGTCTTTACTTTTTAAAGTAGGACAAAGCAGAATGGTTTCTCTACTCTGCTCCTTTCTCCAGGTTTCAAACAGGAAATGCACAAGGGTGGATTTCTTTGTTAGTTATAGGCTGAATGTTCAGCCTTGAAGAGCTGAAGCAGTGTGCTTTACTGGCAAAGATGAACCATAAAGCGGCATCGTCCTTCCCCATGACGGTCTGTGATGAGTGATCTGCAGAATGGATAAAAGCAAAGTAGCTGCTGTGTGGCATTCACTTTTACTGTCAATGATATCATATGTTTGCATTTACTTTAAACGTGATCAAATGTAATAGGAGACAGTGTTGACAGATGCTGAAAAAGTGTTAACCTTTCCTTTTATCTTTCTTGCTTATGTGTGTCTTGTACCATAAGGCTTCTTAGATAGTTTTATTAGCTGGTAGATGAAATGTTGTACAAAATACCCACACAAAGAGTTCCATTGTTAGAAAGAATTGTTTGTAATTCTATAAATGATGTAGTCAAACTGCTTGGTTCATGTATAGTAACACCAGACACTTTAAATAAAATGATTTGTATAAAAGTGTATTGTTAAAAGAAAATTAATTTGTTTTGAATGTATACTGAACTTATATTAAGTAATTGAGTCCAGACCTACAGACAATTGGTTTATCCTGTATCAGAAAACCATTTTTCAAGAATTCTAACTCAGCTGGTTTATATGAATTGAGAGTACAGTGTTTTTTTTTTAAATTTAACAATAAAGCTATGTTAAAAGATATTATTATTTTGTGTACTACATATTTATTAAACTAAATAGGCATCATATGAAGCAAGTATTTGTAGTCCTTCCTTTCAGCAGATCAAAGGATTCTGTTTTACTCTACAAAGTTAATGTAGAAGATCTCTTGGGAATGTATAAAGACCCTCACTCGATAACATTGAGCATATATATATATATGGGCATAAACTTTATTTTATACTGAATGAAATGGGATGACATTTTGGAATATTAAATTCATCCATTTTTATTTTTCTTACATCTTTCTTGCCTTGTAATTCCAATTCTGAAACCAGAAATATCTAAGATAGGAAAAGTTGGTCAGTTGGCCATTTTAGCAAAACGAAAGCAAAAAAAACTTCTAATTATCCTGAGAGTATTTTATTTTTATCATTTTTGTCCTCCCCTGTAGTGTCAGGTGATGCCAGTAGGTCTGTCGTGGGTTCTGTTGTTAAAAAAAAGAGAAGCTACTCTGACAGAAGTTGAAGAGAAACACATGAATTGATGAAAAGGTAGAGAACAGGGCAGGCACTAGGGAATATATACCAACCTCAAGAGCTGAGGGAAGGTCAGATCAGCCAGTAAGGGCTTCTGGCCATGGTCAAAGCCAAAACAAGTACCCAAGAAAAAACAAACAAGCAAACAAAACCACATCATAAATTAAGTCCAACACCAAATTTATCACGGAATATCAAAAGTATTCCATAACAGAGGAGACAGAAGGCATATGGGGACTCTCACATCTCAGGGTAATTTGAAACTACATGCTACAATGCTCTACAACTGTATTTTTGAGAAAAAAAAAAGGAAAAGGCAGGATTAAGGGATATTGAGCTTTTTTTTTTTAATTGTTTAAGTAATCCAAATGAATTATGATTTATATGTGATAGGGAGTTTATTATTTTAACTCACTACCTGGATTGGGAAGAGAGCTGATTAGTTAATACAGAGTGCGTATATATCCTGGTATAGTCAACCTGGTTTGGAAACCAGAATGATTTTTGTTAATTCATGTTATCCCAACATCAATCTGATTGATCATTTGTCTTATTTACATTTTTGATAAACATTACTATTTGTAGTTGCATCACAATAAACTGGAATAAATGTCCAGCTTTCGCTACACATCATTAATAGTATGTGAGATACATACACAATGAATGGAATTCTCACTCAAATGCATAGTTAAATCTTAATGACCCAACTCTCTTTTCTCAGCTTTCTCCAAGGACAGCAGGCACAGTTCTTGCTGATAAAATGCTGTTCTGGGATAGCCCATTCTTCTGATACTGGGTGGTGGTAGGAGAAGTATTTAATGCTACTCCTTTTTAAACACTTAACACACGAGTGAGTTGTGCCTTTGCTACCATTGCAACCTGAGAGCTCCACAGATATGCAAGACCGTTAGTCAGTGGAGTCAAAGGAAAATAAAAGGTACTACAGTTCAGATACATGATGAATATGCTCAAGAAAAATAGTCTGAGCTGTCTGTCTGGCAATAGAGAATATTGAGAATGCCATTTGCCATTTACCATGTGGCATAAATCTATAATTATTTATCTTATTATTTGGTAATGTTTTTAATATGCAATTACCACTTTTGGTCACCATAAGTGCATAAAGATTCATGTTTAATTAAAAATTAATAAGGGATTTCCCTGTCTCCAAAAGCTGATGATGAACATGACAATATATTGTCCACATTCACAAGCCACCATGTAGACTTATGAAAACCATTAATCATATTCAATACAGATGACACAAATAATCTGTGAAAGCTTCAGCACCTATTTAATAAAATTAGTCCTTATGGTAAGAAGACTTTGTAAGTGGCAGATAAATATAACTCTGATAACTGACTTATCATTTGGATCAAATAGGTATTTTAGTCTAAACCCATTTTACTCATTTGATTTCAAGTTTTCTCGTGCATTTACAAATCATGAGACAATTCCTGTTCATGTTGACTCTATTAGCAGAAGAAAAACTTCTCAAACAGTTAAGTGACACCAGTTTTATGTCATTACCATAAACTGCTAGAAATAGAAATTTAAAGTATGGTTCATTTTTCTCTATCCATTTCATGGAAACAAAGTAAACCATGCTGGCAGTTAATTCTGTCAAAAATGAGACATCTGATTTTATTGTGCATGCCATTGTATATTCAACAAATGTTTCAATACTGTAACTATATTTTTGTTGCTTTGTGGTAATAAGTTTAAAAATTTGGTGACTCATAGTATTATAGAGCAACAATATATTTACTGAATTACTCAAGAAAAATAGTCTGAGCTGTCTGTCTGGCAATAGTATTTATGCCAGAATTATTAAAAGTATTTATGGAACTTGGTTGTAAATGCACTTGTTTGTGAAGCACATTTAGCTCATGCTTGCATGTCATCAGATATAATATTACACAAAGTAAAATAAATCTGTAATTATTAAAATGTTTACAACTTTTTGTAAAACTATCACCAAATGAAAAAGAAAACTTTTAACTTGGCAATCTTCACCGTTTCTTTTTTGGTGGCTGCCCATCCAGAAGTTAATTTAGATTACATTTATGTATTTATAGATGCTAGACAAACAAGTTATTTCACAACATATAATTTTTCCATAGAACTCTTGTTGTAATGAAATAATTTCTCAAAATAGAAAATATAGTCAGCAGAAGGAAGAAGATGGGATGAAGAGAAACTGTATATAAGTCTTCTTCTAGGGTTCTTAATTTTGAAATTCAGCCATTCAGAAGTTAGTTGTAATATCTTGGAACATACTTTGAGAGGCTGGGTTTTAAAGTAAGTCCTGCCTGGAAGCGAGCTTATACCTAGTTTTGGAAAGCAAAAGGCAGCTTAACTCATTTCAGGAACCCAGAGTATGGAGCCATTGCTGATCTCCTGAACTCGACTGACCCAAACTGTAGCCACATGGCTTAATTCACAACAAAATCACATACCAAAAAATGTGCTTCTCTTTCACAGATGTTAGTATCCTTGCAGAAATGCAAAGTTTTAGATAATCGTATCTAGGAAACAGTTTCCTTCTCATCGTAGAAATTGAGAAGAATGATGAAGATTATCACCTAATGTCTGAAGCACATGATTTACAAAAATGATTGGAGAGCATGATAGTTTGACAGGCTGTGTAAATCAATCTTGGGGGAAGAAACAATTCAACAACCAGCAGAAATCCTGATAGTAACTTTGATCTTGGGTGTTGTTCACATAGTTCTAATACCTTCCTGTTTTCTCATCATAGGTGTTGATGAATAGGTTTGTGGTTTTCTTTGTCAATAAATAGATGAGTAATAAGCTATGTGTAGCTGTCCATCGAGTTTGTATTAGATATAATATTATTGACCTTTAAATTTACTAACCATGGAAGATTTTGATTCATAAGACATATAGAATGATAAAAGACTTTGAAGATCCTAGGAGGTCTGCGTATAACCACATTGAATAGATATGTAAACAAAAAGTCCTGTAAGTTAAAATTAATTTGAACTCCTTTAAAAATTTCTTTCCAGGCACATATTCCATGTATTTACTCACATAAACCTTTCTATGTGGAACGACTTTATATGTAACAATTTAGAAATTCAGATGTGAAAGGTCAAATAATCACATCCCTACCATCACACAGAGAAGAAAATAGGTATATGAAAATTATTTGCTGTTCATAAGATCACATATTTTTCAGTAATGACAATTCTAGAATCAGGATTTGTCTCTTCTGAATTTCTGTTTATATTATTTTTCACAGCATTTAATATGTATTTCTATATTTGTATTTAGTGTCTGCTTTGGGAGTAAGCAGATACATTGTTTATAAAGGTAGTTTACATAGAGTAAACAATGATTAACCACTACAGTCCATGACAAATGACATCTAGACCATTTATTTTGTTATTTATTTTTTACTGCTTAACTTCTAGATATTTATAACTGGAATACAGCTTCCTTTCCATCCTAGACATTTAGAAAAATGATGAATAGATTGTACCACATAAATTTTAACCATGTTACTTACATAAATGAATGAACAGGAATACAGTTTGGCAGGTTTTATAAATTAAGTTTGAGGAAGAAACAATGGGTTAAAATTAAATCATGCAATAATAGAGAACAATATTAATTTCTTCTACTTTTTCCTTTGAATAAGTGCTCCTCATATTACTGTGTTTAAGTGACTCCCTTTTCCTGTAATCTTATACTAATGACATCCTCAAACTATATTTACATACTTTTCTATATATTGCACTCTGTTCCTCTCAGTATAATGTTTATTTAATCATTTTCTCCAATATTTTTCTCATGTTTCTGGTTCAACCTGTTCTCTTTTCCTTTCTTGAAATTTTTTGTTTGTTTTTTGTTTTGTTACGCAGTCTCGCTATTTTGCCTAGGCTGGCCTCAATCTCCTGGGTTTCAGTGTCAATCCACTTCAGCCTCCCCAGTAGTTGAAACTACAGGTGTGCCTCACCATGCTAAGCATCTCTGGACACTCAGTACTAGTTCCCACTTAGCATTTGAGAGAATATTCCAGTTTGTTTTCACCCTATGTGACTAAGATTGCCCTTTAACCTGTGAACTCTAAGTGGTACATTTATAATTCAGAAATGGAAAAAAATGTCCTGTAGTAACACGTATCCCCAGGAATTCAGTTGCTTAGCGCAACAAACTTTTTTCTCTCATGCTGCTTTTCTAATGCTGGTTGTAAGTGGGACTCTACTCATAAGTACTCAAGACGGAGGTAGATAGAGGTTTCATTTCAACACAAGGCTTCATAATGCCTAAGGCAGAAAGAAAGGAATATGAGTTGTGTGCTGGCTTCTAAAATTTCCTCATAGAAATGGCACATGCATTTCTACTCTTATTTCTTTTTTCTTTTTTTTTTTTTTTTTGAGACGGAGTCTCGCTCTGTCGCACGGGCTGGAGTGCAGTGGCCGGATCTCAGCTCACTGCAAGCTCCGCCTCCCGGGTTTATGCCATTCTCCTGCCTCAGCCTCCCGAGTAGCTGGGACTACAGGCGCCCGCCACCTCGCCCGGCTAGTTTTTTGTATTTTTTTTTAGTAGAGACGGGGTTTCACCGGGTTTGCCAGGATGGTCTCGATCTCCTGACCTCGTGATCCGCCCGCCTCGGTCTCCCAAAGTATTGGGATTACAGGCTTGAGCCACCGCGCCCGGCCTCTACTCTTATTTCATTGTCAAGATTAAAACACATTGCTGTACCTAACTTCAGATGGGAATTGGTAAGGAAGTGAAATTCTACCCTTTGCCTGGAGAGAAAGCTAGATCATTTATGATAGAGGGTCATGTTCTATGTACTCCAACCTTAAATTCCATTTTCACAGGTAGAATTCTGAGAAGACTTCATCATCCCTATATCGGAGTATAATTAGCATAATCTCTTTTCCTAAAGTATGGACAGGATCTATAAATATGGTAAGATATCACTGCCTTGATTAGGTTTCTTTAGATGGTAAAGGTGAAGGGATTTTGTAGATGTAATTAAAACTCCAAGCAAGATGATTCTGAGTCAATTGAAAGAAAGATGATCATGAGTGAGTCTGACAGTCAGGAAAATTTATTAAAATAGGGACTGGTCCTTGTCTGAAGAAAGAAATTATAGCTATGAAAAAAATGAGCTTCCAAGTTGTGAGATGGCCTGTAAGAAGAATGTCTGGGAGAGGGCCTTGTGGTAGGGAACTGCCTCTAGAAACTGAGAGATGTCTCTAGGTGATAGCCAGCATATACTGCAACCTAGGGAGACCCTGAACTTAGAACCCAGCTTAGCCGTGCCTAGACCCTGGAGTCACAGAAACTGTGAGATAGTAAATGTTTGTATGTTCATTTAAACCACAAAGTTTGTGGTAATTTGTTATACAAGAATAGAAAAATAATACTTATTTTCATGTTCTCTTTTATATTCCCTCTATTCCATCTATTATATATTTTTTGGAATTTAGTGGATTATATCTTTATGAATGTAATATATATAGTATGAATGATATAAAACATTCATAAAGATGTAATTGAGTAAATTAAAAAAATGTAGAGCAATTAAGAGACAAGGTACTGTGCCATTGTCTAAACTACAATGTAGGAATATGATTACAGCTTATTGCAGGATTGAACACCTGGGCTCAAGTGATCCCAGCCTCCTGAGCCTCAGCCTCTTGAATTAATAGGACTACAAGTATGTACCACCACAATTGGCTACTTTTCAATTTTTTGTAGAGACAGGGTCTTTCTATGTTGCCCAGGCTGTTTTCACACTCCTGGTTCTCCAATGTTCCTACCACCTTGGCCTCTCAAAGCACTAGAATTACATGCCTATGCCACCATGTCTAGCCTGTGAGTATATTTTTAACAGATATATCTTGACTGAATAATCCGTCATTAACTAAACATCAATGTCTGCCTGTTGTCAGCCAGAAATAGTGATATTGGTGATATACGGCTTAAAAAACAATGGCTTAAAGTTTTTGTAGTGAACAGGGATAAACAAATGTGTTATTAATAAAATTACATTAATAAAAACATTTTCTAAATGTTGAGTCTTTCATAAAGTGGAGTGATTTATTCACGTATTCATTTGTTTCTGCTAATACATACTGAGAATCTACTATATTCCAGGATATAAGGAGCAGCTGAAGTTTTATAGAATAGGTGATGTGTGAGCTGGTCTTTAAAAGGAATTTGCATCTGCCATATATTAAATAAAAAGATGAAAAGTACATGACCTGATATGTACACAAATAATGCACGCCCTTTATGAGATGAAGGTCATGGTAAATACTCTACGTTCTGAGGATGGAAAAGGCCAGAATCTAAGTGGTCATGGGGTAGAGGCCCTTTTAAATCTTGATGCATCAGTAACTTTGATGTTATTCTACCTGGATCTGAGAGCAGCAATGAAGGTTAGTTGAAGAAGTGTGTTTTAAATTCCTTCTCAGGATTTAGTCATTATTCATTCTTCTGAAGACTTTAAATTTGAGAAAGATCTCCCTGAGGATAGTCCAGGTCCACAGGTAAGAACATGGCATGAAATTCTCTAGTGAATTTTACTCTTGAGCTCCTGAGGTTTAGAGCAAGGCAGATAAAAAGCAGCTGAGCAAAACATATCAGAAGACAGTAAATTTTACCCTAATTTTTTTCAACTGTTTCTATAACTTTTAAGAGTGTAATAGGAAAGTTGGTGATAGGAATGAGAATAAGAACTAACCACCCTGTTTTATTTTTCACCTTCGGTCAATCAAGAGAAAACATGTTGTCAATAGCCTTCACTTCTGATACCTAGTCAAGCAGCCTCCACTAGAGATCAATTCACAATTGAACTACGTGTTCACGTGATTAACCTACTCATTCACACCTGAGCCACATTATAACTGTGAAATGGGAAACTTTCACTTTTGCAGGTCATTATTACTCCTGTGAAAACGTCCCTCACCATAACATTGCTCTCAATCTTACAGCTGTCCACTAACAGGAAATTAACTTTAGAAGAAAACAGCATCAATTGCTAATTCTATTATTTAACATTTAATTTTATAAACTTATTTTCATCTTTACATACACATTAACTCCAAATTATACTTTTAATTTTTAACACCTGAAAAAAAAGAATGTATATTAAATGTAACAAAAACGATTTAAAATTCACAAGTGAGAAAGTTATTTGAAAGAAATTAAATCTAGAACTTCTTCTTCTTACTGTTATCTTTGGCATTCTTGCAGGTAAAATGCAATATGTGGCCTTCTGAATGTTTCTAACATAGTAAAGTATTAACCTCATAGAAAAATAGTTGTACTATTGTAGAACTTTCTGATTAAATGTTTCTCATCTGTCACTCAAAGTTTTGGAAACCGGAATTTAGTTTCTCATCTAGAGTTGTCACAATGCTTTTGAGCTAAGTAAAATTGGCTAAATTAAAGATATTATACTTAAATTAAAATTGTACCCAATTGAAGCATAATCCCTTCACTTTTATTATAGTTTAAAAATTCAATAGATGCCATATAATTTCATTCAGAAATAGTATGAATTCAAAGTCATTTGTGGGTGTAATAGCATTATTCATTTTTTAATTTTTAAAAGAAATCCCAATCTCTAAATCGTAGTTAGAAAAATGCAGTCATGAAGCATGCTGACATCAGTTTTAGGTCCCAAAAGAAAGACAACATAATCCCCCCAAAAGAAGTGCCATTTAATCTCCAGTGACTGCACACGGTGGTATGTCTCCTCCTCCCCAAATGCCTGCTTTGGTGCTGGTATTGCACCCTGGCTGAATTTGTGCCAGCATTTTGAGGAAAATGTCCAGTTTTATCCCTTTGGTCAAATGAATGTATTTTCTACTCTAGAAACCAATCACACTATTTCAGAACTTTAGACTTTTCACCACTACCTCTAAAATGTGACAAGGTCAAAGAGTGTTAGAGGTAAATAGAAATAATGTGTGATGTTCAGAGTCTTCATAAATACAATGTCTACTAAGTGGCTAGTATTTTGCATTTTATGAAAGTTATGACATGTACACAGTGACGAAACTTTGAGGTTAAAATAACAAAATGCAAAGTTAAGTGACCGGAAAATGTTGCTAATATGCTTTACAGGGTAGAATTTAACATAATTTTTACAGTGTACAATCATCATATTTTAGATAACATTTTGAACAGAAACTAATATGAATCAATGTATTACTAGCCAAGTTGCAATAGAAGAATACTCAAGTTGTATTTTTTTATTTTTGCTTCCACTTAGTTCCAGGTTTCTTGTTTCGTTTTCTAATAATGATTCTTCAACTTGGGGATCCCCCTCATCCTTTATAGATGAGGAGACTGAGGTTTAGTATGATTAGGTATATTTGTACTCATTTATTTATTCAAGAAGTATCCTTATTTACTTGCTTATGATTTTTTTTTTCAGGTAATGATTACCTAACTACCTGCAGGGTACAGTGTTAGGTGCTGCAGAACCCTGACAGAGTTCTAAATCTAGTAAACAGTAGTCCAAGAATTGTGAAAAGAGAAGTGCTTTCCTCAGATCTGTGATTCTAAAATACCCTATATATTATGAAGAATAGGCTACATTGAAATGTTCATTTAAAATATATGTACTTAAATTGCAGTAGTCTTTAGAACCTAAGAAGAATCTCAGTAGCCCATATAGCACTTTATGAAATAACTTGAGCTCCCAGGCTGCTGACCAGCAGAGTGCATTGGTTTGTCCCCTGTTCTTGGGACTCTTTGATCTTGTCATAGGTTGTGCTGTTTGGGAACTCAGTTGAGCCCAGTGTAGATTTGCTTCAATAAAGGGCAAATGTGAAGGATCACTTGCTGTCTTTTGACATATTGCTACACTCAAACAATCACTGTGGTCACTGGGATACAGCAATGGGTCTGAAGAATTCACTGAAAAGTAGTCTTTGGACAGGACAGGTTCCCTTTTGAATCCATGTCTCTGGCACAATGTATAATAAAAGCTCCAATGTGAAATTACAGGTCTGCTGGGAAATTCACCAAGGACTTATGTTAAAATAAAAAAAAATCTCCAATTAGGAAAGGCAATTTCTGTGAATAAAATAGCCAAATTAACCCTCATTTCCTAGGTTGAGGAATTCTGACAAACTACAATGTCGTGATAATGCACTTTACAAATAAACAATACTGTGAAATGAAGCAAGACTTCTTTTAAAACGGTAACAAAATAACTAATGTTTTAATATAGTACAGATTTTAATGTATCATAAAAGAAATGATGTGATAATATATTTTACTAAAGAGCTTAGTGGTGGGAGTAAAACTCAATTAAGGCCAGACTCATTAACATTTAATGTCATTTGGGCCTTTATTGCTTGTAAATGTACAGTTTCTTAACTTTCTCCTTCACTCTTACTCAAAATTCTAGTGAGCCTTACATCTTTCATGGATGATAGTGCTTCTCTATGAAACTCCCACAGATGAATTTTTCATTTATAAGAGACGTGCATTTTTTTTTTTTTTTTTTTTTTTTAGAACTGACACATCCTGATTTAAGAGAGCCAAGCTAGTAGGGAAGCAGATACTTGTCATTGTGAAATGATCCCAAGTGAATTGAGATAATGGAAGAAGATGCAATTTTGACATGTACCAGTAGTTTCATACACGAGGCATAAATAATGCTTGCAATTTTGGAATAGGCAAAATACCACTGGATCTAAGCCAGTCTAGGATTTTAGGACACCTGTAAGTAGTCTGACATTCCATGTGAAGTACTTATTTCAAAGTTGGAAATAGTACTTTTTTTTGAGAAATAAAGTATTATAACAATGTTTGCATTTAAGTTAGGAGAAGGTATGTGTTACTCTATTACCTTAGTATTTCATTAAAGAAAACTTAACGTTCCAATATTCCATAGATAAGTAAGGAAAGCAGTGTATTATTTTAGGCTCTTATTAAAGCATGTAATTATTACATATATATGCATAAAAAACCAAAGCTCAATATTACAAATAGCCATGTAGCAACAGTCTAAAATCTAATAAATGTTAAAGCTTCATCCTGATAATTTCAAAATCATTTTTCAGTAAATAAGTGTTACAGATAAAGTTGAGGATGTAATGTTCCCTTGGTACCTGTCTTCAATCCTCTTCCATTTCTTCCTTCACAAAAGCAACCCATATGGTGAGACTGATTGGTATCCATGTTGTAACACATTTACTAGTGTTATTTGTATGCGTAAGTAACATTTTGGATTGTCATATATGCATATTGTGGATAGCAAGGACTCTCTACATAGAACAGGATATCTTTCGAAGTCTTGTGATATGGTGTCATGATATATTTTTCATTCTACAGCTTGCTTATTCGTCTTAGTGTATTTGAGATCTCTAAGTTTATATGTATAAAGTTAAAAAAGATAGGTTATTCTTTACATATTCTTCTAGTTAATTATATTTCCAAGTATACTGTTTTTTGTGATCTTCCATTTTATGTAAATGTAGAACCAATATATTATTACTAACATCTAGATTTTTATATTTACGATTTTTTTCTGATTGTTATTCCCATCATATCATCCATTGCATTTTTTAGTCTCATTTTATTTTTACTTATTTATTTATTTTTGAGACTGAGTCTCATTCTGTGGGCCAGGCTGGATGGCAGTGGCACTATCTTGGCTTACTGCAACCTGTCCCTCACTGGTTCAAGCGATTCTCATGCCTCAGCCTCTCGAGTAACTGGGATTACAGACATGTGCCACCACGCCTGGCTCATTTTTGTATTTTTGGTAGAGATGGGGTTTCATCATCTTGGCCCAGCTGATCTAGAACTTCTGACCTCAAAGTATCCACACCCGCTAGGCCTCCCAAAGTGCTGGGCTTACAGGAGTGCAAGTATATACTTTAAATGGTTACATTTAAATGTTTTACTATAAACAATAAACACAATACATTTACTGATTAAACATAAAAGTTTTTTATATGCATACTTAAAATGTACAACAGGGTTATCTTAATTTATTTTTCCCATTTTCAATATATTATTTTCAATTTTATTATTCTTGCTTTAATCCCTTTTTTAATACCAGTGGTTTTTTTCCTAGTAGTAAGTACTGATTAAGATATAATAAAATATCTTAGCCATTTATTTGCTTACTATTGCTTTTTTTCATCTATAACTTTTTTCTTGGTTCTTTTTTGTTTCTTACTAACATATTTTCATTCATCATTTTTTCAGTGAGGGTTGGTGAAATGTAAGATTTCTGTTTTTTTTGGTCTGAAAATATTCATTCAGCTTTCACATATCAATGGGATTTATTTTAGTATGGATTTCTAGATTGACAACTATGTTTTCTAAACATTTTTAGAATATAATTACTTCATATACTAGCTTCAAATGTTTTGCTGAAAAATGCAGTAAAACTGGTTGTAATTTCTTTGAAGACAATCAGTTTTTCTTTTCTCTTTATTTTTTTCCTTTGGTACTTTAGAATATTGTTTTCTTTGTGTCATGTTATGCATTTTAACTACAATGTAAACAGATATAGGTTTATTATTTATTTATTTACCTTGGTTTTCTGTGTGCTGTTTCATTCTGCAAACTATTTTTTCTCTCTTTCTTTAAATTCTCTTTAAATTTTTAATATTTTCTTTTATATTTAAATCTTTTCATCATGCTTTAAGAATATCTACTTACATATCTCTATTCTCTACTTCTGGAATTCATACCAGTTGTATGTTGAAATGACTTCATCTTTGTTTAATGTGTAACAACTCCATTATAGTTTCTAAGTTCTTATTTATCTGCTTTTTTTATATTTCTGTAACTCTAACTTCTAAATATGTAATTCTTCCTTCATTTGTGTTTACTGTAGCCATGTAAATTGTCAACACATTTTATTTTTTTCTTTAATGTCAATGACTTTATTTATTTACTCTATAATTTTGTTGGCTTTTTCCCAGTATAAGCAATTTTTCTATATGTATTATAGTCTTTCTATTCTTTCTTCAAACACTTGAAGTTGATTTTTCTATATATTTAATATGTAACATGATTTTAGACCCCACACTCACAGATAGCACATCCTGACGTCCCAACTTATTTTCGATGTTTCCTTTTTGCCTTCCATAAAATTAATGATTAAACAACCAACTTTCTTAGAGAAATTTCTCTAGAGAAATGGGAAAACATATTTTTAGAATGGTTTCACAAGGAGGCTTTATGATATTTCCAGGTAATACCAGGTAATACGTACCATAGTGGACCTATAGGTCCACTTACAGCTGGACCATAGTGAGCAGAAGACTTATTCTTTTTACACTTAAAATTTACTGGTCAAGAGGAAACAAAAGATTAGCCTTTCGTTTTGCATCCGTTGGAAAGGATAGTTTAATTTCAGGGAGGAAATGAATATAGAGTCATATATTAGGATGAGGTAGTTTCTAATCTCAAGTCTTAATGTCTGAAACGTTTGAAAAAGTCTGAGAATGAGTATAAACCTAAGTAAAAAATACATTCAAATTTTTTCATCTATTACAGTAAATAAATTTGACTTATTTCCATTTTTGTCACAGATCAGAAAAACTAATTTGAAAATAAAGCTCACTATCATAAATGGGAATAAAAATTCAAATTGCATACAACTCACAGTAGAGATAATTAACAAAACAGTAATAATACTAATCAATTTGGTTTTGGTATGATAATCATTAACCATATAATTTCATTATTATGTATTGAGTACTTAGTGCATATTAGACACAAAGTCATACACTGAATGTGTAGAGATGAACAAGACTTAGAATTTGTCCTTAGACATCTGAGATTCATGTGGTGTAACTTGGAGTGGGTGCTGAGAATGACTTGCCTGAGAATTCACTTATTGTATTCAATATTCCTAGAAATCACCTCAAACCTATGTCTGAGAATTTCTGGAGATGAAACATTGTAATATTTCTGTTTGAAATTCATGTTTTACTGGATCCAGAGTCAAAATTGTTAGGTTTAACTAGTTTAATTTGTGTTGACTGTCCTTTAAAATTCAACATTTATATTTTTTATTCATCTATGCCATTTTATTTTTTCAAAATGGGCAATTTGAAATAAAGGGGAAATTTCAAGAATCACAATTGCAATTTATTACATTACCTTAACTTCTATACCATAAAAGTCTCTCCCAGAGAATAATAAGCCCATTTATATAAGTATTACAGTAATGATAATTATTCATTTAATATATAGTATGCACTAGGATCTGTATGTACATTGCCTCATTTAATTCTCAACAAGTCTATGAAGTAAAAATTATTACCTCAATTTATAGATGATGATACTAAGCCTTGGAAATTTAATCAATGCTTGAATCTTGGTCATTATATCTCCAAAGCTTTTCTCTTCACCACTAAGCTGTATTATACATTACATATATTCCTGCAGACTGGCAGGATAGCACCATCTTGATCACCAGATCAAGTCTAAACTTACCACTCTTAGCCACAGTGTATCCTTTGCAAGATGAAGGAAGATTTATTCATACCAAAATGACCCTAGAAATCTAATAAAGAATAAATTAAAAAAACTTGAAATGTTATTTTGTCTAATAAATAACTATGTATAGGCTTATAATTATGATTATGATCACATGTGGCTATTTTTGACAAACTTTACTGTTTTCTATTTATTTCTAGTTTCATTAGAAAAGAATGGAAACTATTTTGATCATTTAGTAAATCATTATTCCCTAAGAAAAATGGAAGTTAAAGTAGATACAAATAATAATTAGGAATGCAATATTAATTATCATGCTAAACTCTAATAATTGTACATAAAGTTTTGTTAATTATAGAGGATTCTCCCTCGGAGTCAGTGAAGTTGATTAGAATCACTTGTAGACATGAGAATGCTTACACAATCAAATGAAAGGAATGTGGTATTTTAATTACCCACACCTGCAAACATTCGAAGGCAAACACCCTAGTGATTTTTTTTCAAGTGTTAGAAATGAATATACAACTTGTTATCAGTCTGAAATTTATAAGAATGCTTCCAAACTTTATTCTTTTATGAATCATGAAAACTAGTATTTCCTCATATTTCTAAGATTTCTTCCTAATAGTTCACTTTTTTTTTTTTTTTTTTGAGGCGGAGTCTCGCTCTGTCGCCCGGACTGGAGTGCAGTGGCCAGATCTCAGCTCACTGCAAGCTCCGCCTCCCGGGTTTACGCCATTCTCCTGCCTCAGCCTCCCGAGTAGCTGGGACTACAGGCACCCGCCACTTCGCCCGGCTAGTTTTTGTATTTTTTAGTAGAGACGGGGTTTCACCATGTTAGCCAGGATGGTCTCGATCGCCTGACCTCGTGATCCGCCCGTCTCGGCCTCCCAAAGTGCTGGGATTACAGGAATAGTTCACTTTTTATCTAGTTTCTCCTCCATCTCTTTCATTTGCTACTTTATTGTTAGAATTGTCTTTCTCCAATTACATTTTTTTAAAAAGGTACTATTATTCATTTTTATATAGAATAATCTGCAATTTTCTTGGCATAGTTTACGCAGTCGTTCATAGTATATGTAATTACTTAAAATGGATCCAAACCCATTAATGATTATTTTGCTTTAAGGAAAAGAAACCTATCAAAATTAGCTATGAAATCATTGAAAGATACAAAATTGTTACAAGACTCAAGTCCAAAGGCACAGCTTGGTCTCACAAACCAGGACTACTCCTCTGGCTTCATGAGCCCCAGATACTGCGACTGATTGGCTTCTCATCCTGACTACTCTTTATATCTTCTTTCCTCTCTCTTTCTGCAGTCCAGATTTTCTCCTTTAGTTTACAGAAAATAGCCTTTTTATTTATGAAGATATACTTCCCCTCATACTTAAATCTTACTGCTGAGACTCAGTTTTTCCTAAATCCTAATCCTTGAGAGAGGAAAAAAAAAAAGTCAGTTGGATCCATTTGAGGGCCAATGTCTACATTATTCTAATCAGTTACAGCTGACTGGCAGGAAGTGGCATGATCGCTCCAAGCTAAAATGGAGGTGTGACCCAGCATTTTAGAAAGAACTGCAGGTAGCAATCAACTCTCACAGAAGGTAATGCAAGTCAGACATAGCCCCTTCCCCTCAGTGTCCAGTCCCCAAATGTGTCATCTCTAGGAGCATTTTCATAGCACCATGATCCTGGATCTCCGATCCTTCTCATTTGACAGACAGATATATTTCCTCATGTAATGCCAACCACGTCCCTGAGATGTGATGGTGAAGGTTCAAGTAAATAGATTTGGCTGTATTGGGTACCTGGTCATCAGGGCTAACTTCAGTTAAGTAGATACAGTCGCCATCAATGACCCCTTTCTTGACCTCAACTACCTGGTCCACAGATTCCAGTATGTCAACCCATGGCACATTTCATGGTATAGTCAAGGCTGAAAATAGGAAACTTGTCATGAATTAAATCTCATTTTCATCTTCCATTAGTGAAATCCTGCTAATATCAAATAGGGTGATGTTGGTACTGAATATGTTCTGAAGTCCACTGGAATCTTCACTACCTTGGAGAAATCTGCAGCTCACTTGAAAGGTGAAGCCACAAAGGTCATCTCTGCCCCTTCTGCTGATGTCTCCATGTTTGTGCTGGGCACAAACAATATGAAGTATTCCTCAAGATTGTCAGTGATGTCTCCTGCATCACCAATTTTTAGTCCATGGCTGAGGCAATTCATGACAGCTATGGCATCTTAAAGGCACTCATGACCATATTTTGTGCCATCCTTGTCACCCAGAAGATCTTGGATGGCCACTCTGAGAAAATGTGAGATGGCAATGGAGCTGCCCCGAAATTATCCCTGCATCTACTGGCACTGCCAAGGGTGCAGGCAAAGTCATTCTTGAGCTGAATGGGAAGCTTGTTGGCATGGCCTTCTGTGTCTGCACAATGTGTTGGTTGAACATCTGACCTGGTGTCTAGAGAAAACTGGCAAATGTGATGACATCAAGAAGGTGGTGAAACAGCCGTTGAAGAGCTCCCTAAAAGGCATTCTTGGCTACACTGAGGACCAGTTCATCTAGTATAACTTTAACAGTGACACTTACTTTTCCACATTTGATGCTGGGGCTGGTTTTACCTTCAATGACTGTTTTGTCAAACTTATATCCCAGTGTGACAATTAATTTGGTTAAAGCAATGGAGTGGTGGATTTTTTTAGACCACATGGCCTCCAAGGTGGCCTCTGTACCAGCAGCCCCAGAAGGAGAATAAGAGACTTTCAGCTACAGGAGATTTTTCATATTCGAACATATTGAAATCTCCCTTCCTTGACATGGTTTCCATCCCAGACCCTCTGAAAAATGGGAGGGACTTTGGGAGACCTACCTTGCCATTCGCCATTAATAAAGTACACTATGCCCAGCCAAATAAACAAAACAGAACAAAAAACAAACAAAAAGAACCCCAAACTAAAACACTTGGCATGATCCCAGGATCCTTCCCCAAACATAGCCAGGCATTTGTATGAAGTATCTATACCCAGGGAAGCATGGTTGAGTCTCAGCGCCCAGGGATTTTATGTGAAGTTGATCATCTAGCATGATAATGGAAACTCAGGACCTCAACAGTGAAACGAGGTATATCATCAATCTGGATGTGTGTACAAAACAATCCTGATAAATCTGATAATCTGTTGAAGCATGTCTAATTGCTCTAAGCTTATACAACATAATCAATAAGTAACAGAAAAAAATTTAGGGTCACATTCCCTGGGGTTGACCAAGAGTCAATCAGGTTTGCAGATTCCCTAGGAGTCATTCAAGGAGTGACCAATCAGACCTGCTATGTTAACTCTTTCCTCACAGTCACATTGTCACTAGGCAGTACTCCTGGTACTCCTCTAAGGTGTTTTTTCTCTGTGACAATTTTCATCACCTAATATTGTTCATTTCTTGATGGTCTAACCTCAAATAAAAATGTAAGAGTGCAAGGATTTCTTTCTTTCTTTCTTTCTTTCTTTCTTTCTTTCTTTCTTTTCTTTCCTTCCTTCCTTCCTTCCTTCCTTCCTTCCTCCTTCCTTCTTCCTTCCTTCCTTCTTTCTTTCTTTCTTTCTTTCTTCTTTCTTCTTTCTTTCTTCTTTCTTTCTTTCTTCTTTCTTTCTTTTGTGTCCACAGGGCCCTGGAATAGTACATATATAATCAATAAATATCTGTTGAATAAGTGAATGAACATAGCCTTTTTATCTTATTAATTTTAATTACTTTTTATTTTAGTTACTTATTTATTCACCTATCACCCAGGAAGGCTGGACACTCTTAAAGTTACAAATATATCTTCATCTTTTTATATCCAATACCTAAGGAATGTCAGACATATTGTGGGCTCCCCACATAGATTTGTTAGATCATTGAAAAACAAATGAACCAATAAATGCCTTATTATAAGAATAAAATAAAAGCCATTTTGTAATCACAGAAGAAATATGTTATTTCATCAGAAGGGGATAAATAAGTACAGTAGAACCTTAAGGCTGAGGGAAAATGGTATGACTAGAATACATAAATTACCCATACCAGCCATGCTGATGTAACGTCTATTCAATTAATTTAAATCGTGTCACATTGTTATAGAGACTTCATTCTTAAGTTTTGAATGACAAAAGGAAACTTAACAATTACTTATTAATATTGACCACTGAAAAAAGCAACAAAATTTATGTTCAAGTAATAAGTTATTCATTTTTAATAACATGAAAAATTCCTCTGAAATGCTTAAGTGGTTCTTATCAGGGTATCAGATTTTATACTGCTAATGTATTGGGAATACCTTTATGTCTACACTCTCAGTGGCATAAGGAATACCACATTTTTCTAACTAATTTAATAAATCAAAATTCAATCCTATATTTGAGGAAATTTTTCAAAATGTCAATCTTGTTTATATTAATTTTCCTCTTTCAGCATAAAGAAAAGTCCCTGAAATTTAGGTTGATTTAGGCACTATATAACATAAGCTTTCCGGATAGAACTTGTTTGGGTTCAAATTGTGTGTTTGTTCTTTAGATACTGTGTGAACTCGAGCAAAAAATCTTGGCATTTCTTTGCCTTTGTTCTCTCAGTTTTGAAATGGGATAAATTCTAATACCATCGGGTTGAGAGGATTAGACGTGTTAATGCATGTATAATGCATGGTAAATGTCAGTAGACGGTAGGTCTTTTGTCAGCCCACAGGTTACCAACAAGATATGAACTTCTCTGTTTGTATGGGCATTTATAATTTGGCAGCATAGCTACATCTGCAACACTTTTGATTCATAGGTATCAGAGAAACCATAGTGACAAATATTTTCTCTTTCTTGATGAAACATCAAACTTTGTAAGCTCTCTGGGTTGCTGCCACTAAGCAATACAAAGATCTCAGCTATTCTAGAACTTCTCAACTCCTGTCTTTTACCTCATTTTAGAAAGCCTGCCTTTTACTTTGTTCCCCAAAGTACTTCTCTTTCTCCTACTCATACACATAGTATCATCTCTTCTGAGTCTCCAGTTTTTAAAAGAGTTTGACTGTCTCTGTGATTTTTTCTGCAAAACATCCTGAGGCATAGAATTTCAAAGGGCCTGCTTTTAATACCCCTTTGAACAGGGAGAAAGGGAAACTATTAAGGAAAACGCAGACATTGATATGTTGAGAATTATCCTGCCATGCTGCAATGTTCAACTTTATATTTTTCCCTACTTACATAGTTTTAACAATTACTAAGTTAGTTATATCCATACTTTAGTATTATGTTTTAATTCACCTCACACTGTAACTTGCTACTTTTGATCATATTAATTTAAAAACAAAATAAGCAAATTCAAAGAGCTTCTTTAAGATCATTCATGAATTAATAAGGAAAATTACATTCTGAAGAGATAGAAGCATAGAATATTTAGGAGTAAGAGTTGCAGAGTCAGACAGCTGTGAAATTCAATATGGGTTCCAACACTTATAGCCACTTACTAGCTTCTAGCCAATAAAGATAGGTATCAGATTTGCGGTTGCAAAGGGGTTGTGGGTGGCAGGAGAAACTGACTACAAAGGGGAACAAGAGAACTTATGGGTGTGATGGATGTATTCTATGTCTTAGTTGTAGTAATTTGAAAACACACACACACACACACAACACTATACATCTAAAAAGGTATGAGTGTTACTGAATAAAAATCTTACCACAGTAAGCCTCAGTGAAAAGAAATGGGATGATGCATTTTCAAGGCTGTATTTCACACCCGGTGAGCATTCAGCAAATATTAGCTTTTATTACCATTATTACTTAATATTCTCATAAGAAATAGTATTTTCCTTGGAGAAATATGTGCAACGTTTTGTTACAGTATGTAAAAGTATAAATTGTGGGGAACTGAGAGGGAGTAATATTGGATATACTTCCTACAGTCTCTCAAATCTATAGATATGGAGAAATGATTGGATTTACATGATGTTGAGGCTGGTTCAAAGGTGGAAGTGAAAAAAAACAAAAGCAAAAACAAAAACAAACAAACAAAAAAACCTGAAGAAAAACAGAGAGAAAGTCAGATCATTAAGTGCTTTGTCTCCTTAGCTTTAAGAATTGTTTCTGGTTTCTCTGTCACAGGGATTTTGGGAAGCAGGCCACTGCCACCTACTCATATACAATGGGCTTTTTTTTTGAATGGCCCGGTTAAGCTGCCTCCTAGCTTAAAACTCGAATATAGAGCTTCATTTTAGAATGATTATACAATAAAAATGGAGTAATATTTTAGTATTATACTAAGCTACTTATTCAGAATTTAGCTGAAGTGTGTAATTGCAGTGTTATGGAATGTATCTTCAATGCTTGTAGAATACTAGGGGTTTTTGACAACTTTCTATAAATTTGGTACGTTTATTTCTGGATTAGTTTAGTAGAAATAGCAAAAAATGTATAACCTCTTTAGTAGAAATACAAATCTTTTATTTTTAGATAGCTTAAGGCTTCTTACTGGCTATCAACAAATTATATAGTTGGGTTTTGAATAGAAGAAAAAGTAAGCCAGAAACTTTCATAGGCTCATTCCAACAACTCCTAAATTTCTCTTACCTGGCCATTGGGTATTAGATTATTCACCATTACTTGGAAACTGAAGATCTTTAGGGATTGTTTGAATAGGGGTATATACACCTTAACTGAGGAGTGTTTAATTGTAACTATGTTTTGATTTCAGTTCTTTTAACTTACTGGCCCTATGACATGGGACTTATTATTTAACTCTGAGCTTCAATTTCCTCTTCTGCAATAGTGCAAAAATTACTGTATCTCCTTCTATCTAAGGCTGGGAGGATTAAATCCTATAAATCAAGTCAAGTACTCAGGAAAATGCCTAGACATAATAACTCAATAAGTGCTACTTACGTTATTATTTTTATTTAAATAATTTAGCACAGCTCAGAAAAAGCAGATCTAAACATAAAATTTGAAAGAAAAGCAAATGTTAAACAGGAATAATACTTTCCAGATCACATCTATTAATTTTTTTTTTCTTTCTGTACTTTTCTTTTTGTTTTATAGGGTCTAGAAGTTTGTGTCTCTAACTTGAGTGTTTTTATGGGGGTGAAAATATTACAAAAGGTAGCAATAAGTAGCATTTATGAAATACTTATTTATTCCAGGCCCTGCTCTAAGCACTTTCCATGTGCTTAGTAAGCCAATCCTTACCAGCCTTAGGAGTTAAGTACTATAATTATGTCCCTTTTAGAGGAGAGACAGGCCTTGTACTGGTAGTTTGTTCTGATCACACAAAAATAAAATGGCTCAAAGATTCTTTGATCTAAAGATGACTTCAGAAAATAAATAGAAACTTAAAATTGTGTTATGTATGTGTTTGTATTCTTAACACCAGCATTCCAATCTTCTTTTTCTTACTCTATTCTTTCTCTTTTTTTCCATTGCTATTTATGACTTGCTCACTATATTCCCTTGATGGTACCAGACAGTTTCAGTATATTATCTCAACTGAGGTACATGAGGAAATAATGTTAGAATTGTCAAGTTTACAGCTGAGGAAACTGAAATACAGAACTTAGAAACCTGCCCATGCTTATTAAGAGGTAATGTCAGGTTTCATATAACATCTACTTGCTTGCATAATCTGATACCACTACTGGTAGGTCAGTGAAAAATATGATAGAAATCTGACTACTGTTTTAAAATACTGTGACATTGAAGGCACAACTGTTAAATCATATTGCCAATTTCATTCATTCATAATACTCAATATAACATAGTAAGATGGTGGCTGAACCAGTCACTATTATAATTAATATTATACAGACTATGCTTAATAATTTGTAGACAAAATACGACTATTTATCTTATCAAATTTACCACTAGAGAAGCAGATTTGTGCATTTCATTTCATCTTTGCATAGTGTTTCCTGTTTCCATCTCTGACTTTAACTTCTTTTTCTATTATATTAAATTCATATACTGCTAAAGGGATATGGACTCTCAGGGGTTTATTATTTTCCTTTCGCCAATGCCCTCAAGGGTGCTACAGAACAACTCCTGCCTCCTCATCATTACCATACACCACATATGACTGGGAGCAGCTGCCCATCCTTACACATACACACACACACAAACACACACCCCTACATGTACATTTATCATACTTCTTTTTCAACTGAACAAGATAATATTAAGAAACTTTACTTCTAAAAATGGCTTCAGATATTACTTTTCTCATGTATAATGAAAGAAGAAATGTCTGACAAAATGATTTCCATGTTCTTCGAAATTTCTCAGTCGTTCCCACCTTGACCTGAATTCTACAATCCTTTATCCCTTCAGTCATCTCTATTCATATTCTATCTGGTAGATAATTCTCTCAAATGTGTCAAAAATATCTAAAGCCTTGTGTTTCATTACTTTGTTCTTGTCAAGAGAAACAAAGGACACTCTTACCTAACACCAGATCTTGTAGCTCACATTGTAGTCTGATGCTTGAATCAAATGAAGATTTAATTTTAGATGTTTTTTTGTTTAGCTTATTAACTTTATATAATATTTTTAAAAAATAAATTTTCTTATTTATCAACTTTACTTAGTATTAATAGGCTTATGTTATAAAATATTAAGTAATGAAATAATTTAATTTCAAACTATAAAAATTACATTAATATTCTTTATAATCTCAGTTTTCACTTCCTATTTTTGTTTGGTGGCTGTCCCATTTGTGGTCATTGCAGTTTTCTGTCTTAAATGCATTTTATGTTGAAGAAAAATCTGTGGAGTCTTTTTTAGCTGCTATCTTGGCTCAGTTGTTCACAGGTGAGGTCCTCATCTTGGAAATTCTCACTCTCCTTTAGCAATTTTTATTTTCTCTACTCCTGGACATGGCTGCAAAGACTATCTTCTATATATGCTTATTTTACTTGGAATTTTTCAGGACTTACATGGTCTTAGTAAAAACTTTAAGGGGTAGATAATTATAACATTTTTAATATTAAAATATCCATGAAGTTGTTGTGATTCCAGTAACAACAAAACAAGAAGTTCTTAACAAGAGAGACCCTGATTAGTGCTATGTTATTAGTACACATGTTTAAAAATTTTCCATGATATGTTAATTTAAGCAAACCACAAAATGGAAGTACCTTTGTGACTCTTAATTTGAGGCATTAAAACAAAAAAACTAAAATGATAGGTCTATGAAATTTTATATTTTTATTACCTGTCTAAGCTCAGAATATATTGGTTTAGAAGAATAACTTTTTAATTTGGAGATTGTCACATAGTGAATGCTCAGTAAATATCTGTATAATATTTTATCATTACAGAAGGGATAATTTTGCTGCAATGCAAAATCTGATGACGGTAGACAATGTACTCAACTTCCAATTGTTTCCCTATGGTAACTGAATTACATTTTAATATATATATATTTTCCCAGCAGAAGGGCAATAATTCTTTCAAATATTAAACAGTAAGAAAGAAATTATGTACTTCACATGAATAAAATTTTGGAATAAATTAGCTACATAATCATCTCACCTTCTTTGCATTAGAGATAAAAGGCTGGTCCAAGTGATGTGGTAGCCCTATATATCAAACCTTATGATCTGCCTTTTATATGTTTTGGAATTTTTAAGTATCTGGCATGAGAAAATTCAGTTGGTATAAATCAACAGAGAGAACAGGTAAGTGTCCATGGGGAAGTTATGGAGCTATTTCCTACTTCTATCAGATGTGTAAGAGCCTTTAATTGCCACTGTTTTCAATGAGTTACATGGGAAAGAACTGCAACGTACAGAAGAGTTTTTTATGTTACTATAATTAACGAAAAATCCACCATCTACTACACACTACTTGATGGAACACATTTTATTTTGTGATGCTAGGAATGATCAAGAGTTACTGAATTTGCCTTTTGTGTTAAATATAGAATTAATTGTTTCCCTACTATTTACTAGATATTGATAGGTAAAATTTTGCTTTCCTAAATTGAAAGTGAATTAACATAGATTATCCTTATAACATCTATTATACATTTAATATAAGCGCATGTTTGTATGATTAATGAATATTGACATTTTTTTGTGTGTGTGCTAGACAAAGTGGTGGGTAAGTCAGCAAATACCTTTATAGTAAGCAAAGATGTATTGCTACATTTACAAGCAGAAGTGTAAAAGGAAAATGCAAATGATTACCCTTAACATGATGCCTCTTTCAAGCAGCATGTAAACAAAAGTAAGATATTCTTCCATCTACATGTTTATTATTACAATATTTTAAGCAGAATTTAGAAAAGCTAAAATGCTTTACTAACTATATACATTTCTCTTTTAAAGTAAACAACATGGCTTATTTTAAAAAGAACACCAAAATTCCCTATTTGTATTAACAACAAGAATTTTGAATGCAGTATTCCAAAAAAGATAATATTGAGAAAGTAGTCTAAGACCGGGTATTGCCAAGAGCTAAAAATTAATGCTATGGAATGATAGTTTATTTTGTTGTATTTTTAAGTAAGAAAAATAGGCCAGGGAGAAGATGTAGAAAACATGAACAAGAAAAACAAAACTCAAATATTTGACATATTTAGGACAAGGTATTCTTGATGGATCATTGTCTTAGCTTGTTTCCTGACCCACATAGTGCCTAATATCAATCAGAGAGCAAGTTTTCTGACTACAACCCCCTTTTACAAGCGTTTCTTCCCAGTGCTCTGTCAATAGAAAGAAAAGCTTTGATTTATTCACTGACAATTATTGGCTATTCTATCATTCTTATTCTGTTCAAAACATTTATTTGATATTTCTACAAATACAAATTTAAAATTGCAAATAGGGACCTGAATGTACTGGCCTTGGTATGGGTGTGTATTCTATACAGATATATTCTACCAGCAAAAATTAGTGTTTTCACGGGAATTGAGTATAAAGATACTAAAAATACAGATCTTTGCTGAGAAATTCTGATGTAAGATAAGTATCTCATAATTCACAGTACACCTGATGCTAATTTTGTGAGATAATGATTAATTTGTTGAATTAACAGAATGTGTTTATGTTGAACATTTAGTTTTGCCCAATTATGAAAGTGTTCCTATTCACGTGGGTATTTTGATGTTATGTGAATATAACCCAGAACATAATGTTAATTCTAAACATTATCAAGTTTAATGCTGTGTGCTACAAAAGGGTTCAGATACAAACATTAAAAATACCAGTAAATTATTAGATATTTTGTCGAATTAAATATAAGCATGCATATATTTGCCAACATTCAATTAATAGTTCTGTTTTTAAAAATTTCATCTAGATGTTAAATATTTAAATCCTGAAGTTTATATGAAATTCCTATAGTAGATTTTGTAAGAGAAAGGAAATGGATTAAACAGAAGTTATAATGCCTCTATTGGTTGTTTTCAATTACATTGACTATATCATTTGAATTGTTGGAAATGAATAACTATTTTACCTTTAAATGATTTCCTTCCCGTAGACAAATTTTTATGTATCAATATTACCAGCAAAGAAAATCCTGAAGGATGAGTTTTCAGTTTCTTGTGTTATAGTTTCCCTTTAATTTCAATGTGAAAGGCCAGAATTCCATCTATAATACATGATCTGACAAGAAAAGGAAAACATCTGCAATGATTTCATTTGTGATTCCATTTCCTGCATTGCGTTAGATGCAATATAAAACCTTTTACACAAAACATCAAAAATGTTTTATTTTGATGATTAAAATAAAAAAAAAAGCACTCCCAGGACAAAAACTGATCATATTTCCAACAAGCAGTCTCTGTTTATTTTATCTACCTGAAACATTTGAAGCTCCAGATTAAGTAGTTTTGCTAATCGGTTTACATCTCCAAGCAGGCTGTAGTTCCTTAAATATTTATACAGTCTTAATGTACATCATGCTGGTTTTATTAATTTTAACCCCAAAGCCTCTTCTACCAATTACTACTTAATTACTACATTGCTTTTCCTGTTGATTGCCTTGTTCTTTACTACAATATTAAAAAAAAAAAAAAAAGGTTGGGGGAGGGTGGAGGCATGAGTCTTAAAACAGCTAAACAAAATACCTCTTGGAATGATTCAGTATGCAGGACCTCACTCCTCTGACTCACCTGTCTATTGCAGGCAAACTTTATTGTTTTGGTTTTGCTTTGTTTTTTCTTAATCCAAAGGCATATGCTTTCTTTTATCCTAAGAAAACAAAATAAAAAAAAATTTGTTTGATGGTGTTGATTTTAGTCTTGATGTACCTTGATAAAAGCACATCAAAGTCATTGAATCATCCCATCTTTCAGCCCATCAGCAAAAGAAAACATGCCTCATAGGAGCTTACTAAAATCCCTCAGTCAAAAAAAGTGAAAATATTACCCTGGTGAAATTCATTTCACATTTTATTTTACAAAATGTGTTTGTGAAAGTCGTTTGTTTCAAGTGCTAAATTTTTAAAAATTCTAATATCTTTCTAGAATGTGAATTATTTTAGAATGTAAAATTATACTTGTGAAATGCAACGATTAACACACACACATATGATTGGAATATTTGCCATTTAAAATGTTAACTTTATCTGAAATAGCATCATTAAATATAACAAGGAAGTTTATTTTTTAAAATTTTGTATCTCCCTAAATAGTCACAAAGAAATATTTTTCACTGCAAATATGAATCCATTTTTAAACCTACTCAAAGGATAAAATTCCATACTATCATATTTTAGACACTGAGAATTGAAATACTTAGTTCTGGTTTCTAAAGAATATAAGTTAAAAATTATACTCTTTTGATATGTTTACGTATAGTTTAGTGAGTTTAATCTTTTACACCTATCATTTATCTATTTCAAAGTGATATATACATATGCACACGTATATATATCTTACACACAAATCACACTTATTCTTTCATATATATGTCAATGGAGGGACAGTCTGAAATAGTAAGAGTAATAAATTGATATGCACTTTTAAAAAAAAAATAAATTGATATGCACTTTTTTTTTAAAAAAAAGTGATTTATTATTTATTGTTCCTTGTCTTACTAGAAGTCACTGGTTGATATTAGTTGCCAAAGTTTTAAGATAATTTCATTTAATTTAAAATGACTTACACTCACTGTTTTTCATATCATTTTAATTCCTCACAATTGTTTTAGTTTTTTAATGGCAGTTCTGTTTAAGAAGTAGCAACTCAAACTAGAGTAAAAAAAAATGTATTTTAAGTAAATTATACATAAAATATCTGAATTAGGCTTTGTAGTTAACTCTAAACCTATTTTTTTCAATTTTTAATCCAAGTTTTTAAAAATTATTATACTTTAAGTTCTGGGATATATGTGCAGAAAGTGCAGGTTTGTTACATAGGTATACACATGCCACAGTGGTTTGCTGCACCCATCAACCCATTATCTACATTAACTTTTAGAATACTTGAGTATTGATTCCACATTGTGCTTTACAGTGATGAAAAATATATATTCTTTATGTTGCCACTAATACATAATTTTTAAAAATATTTTAAATAGCATTTAAATGTAAACCCTAAATACTCACACCTGTCTCTAGCACGTAGTAGATGCTAAAAGTATTTGATGCTTATATGCATGAGTCAATAAGTAGGTTCATAATACAATTTTTCAATTTATCCTGATCAACTAACTACTGCACGACTCTCATGGTTTTTATGTCAGTAAACAAACTCCTAATAATTTTTTTCTTTCTAGTCACCTTGCAGGAATTTGCATGGTATATTTTCCCATATTTGTTTTATACCTCCAGTGAAAACTCATTTATCCAGCCACAGCTTACTCAGCTTTCTTGCGTGTCAAAGCATTCAGGACACTTTCTAGTCTGGTTCAAACTACTTTTCTAACTCTCTCCCACTGTTCCCTGGTATGAGTCTTCTCTATTCTTGACAGAATAATCTGCTAGCTTTCCCTCAAACATATCTAAATTGCTCTTAACTTATCATCTTTCTTTCTGTTGAAGCCATTATCTTCTTGCTTCTAACACAAATCACACTCATGATTTAATCTTTAGATCAAACCCTATCACCCCCAGGAAGCTTTCCCAACCACTGTGGTTTCCTACTTCCCTTAGAATCCCAACACTATGTTATGACTAGACCACTCCTTTGTTTGGAGTTATGATGCATGCTTCTCTTGTCTGTTCAATAGCCATATAAACCCTAGATTTTTGCTGAACACCAGTATGGTATTCGTATGGAGATTCTCAATGTATTTTAGTGAGTAAAATAAGTAGATATGCTCTGCTGAATAATTAGCTCACATTTCTACTCACTGGAAAAGAGTGAGTAGTTATATCCAACTGCATAGATACTATGAGGATTTAATTATATTTGTTTACATGGAACTGGATTTCACCTTTGTACAAGGTTCCAATTAATCCAACATATGTAAATGTACAACATTATACCCACACCAAGCCACATGCTGCTATGTTAGGACAAGATTTAAAATCAAAACCAAACCAAACCACTTCCTTTTGCTGAAATATGAAATGATATTTATTTCCTATTCAGTTTTTTTTGTTTGTTTTTCAAAATCAGGTATCATTAACAAAACCAATGCTCTTCTAGTCTGCATTTTGGTACAAAAAATAAAGATTACATGATAAAAATTTTAAAGCATATCTTATTTTAAAAACTGACAGTCTTAATTTTTCTTTAACAAGAATTTGAAGAGATCAATCATCTATTTTTATATTCTGGAGTTCAGTTGTACACAGAGGACCTCATTGCTTGAACTTTCCTTCTCTTTATACATAGACATTTTTATAAAATATTCATAAGAGATTGTTGACTATAGAACTATGGCAATCCTCTTGAGTGATCCTGGGAGTTTTTCAGTCAATGAGCTCCATGCGGCTCTGGCAGCATGAGCTACGCTCCATAAATCAGACTAAAACCATTTTATGCTGCTTTTAAAATTACTGCTATCAACAAAACCCATGAGGCTGAATTACTTAATCTATGCAGATGTTGTTAACTGCATTAATTATTTAATTCTGACAATAAAACAGCAGTTCCATTTGCCTTAATGCAGACCATTCAGGCTGCTAAGTTTTGAAAGGAAATTTAACGTGATGACCGCTAGATGGGAGTAGACAACTTTTTAAGCTATATACAGTCAGTTAGAAATGGTAGTTACTAAACTTAGATGTAAGGTAATTCTAGGTTACTGTATTACATTTCTAACCAAAGCTCACAAAATATCTTTTGTTAACTAGTGTAGGTTACATTAAGATTGAATTGCTTTCCTCAAGAACTAAATTGATTTGAGGGAACTTTCTTCTTTGTTGTTAGTATAGTCATTTCTATGATTTCATGATGAATACACAATATAGAAACTTTAGTGTCTTTATTGATATGAAAACCAATTTCACATACCGGTTAAATAAACACTAGTTCCATAAATTAAGTGGTCCTTTTGAAGTCTGATGGTATTTATTTAATCACATTAATTAGAAATTAACACATGGAATTGTATAGATTATTGCTACCTTTAGACTGCTAGTTAATGGATTACTTTATGCACATGTGTTGAATATTAAGCTTCTCCAATCAGGCATGAGCGTGAAGCCAGACATGTACAGAAAGCAAAATTATTATTACTTTTTTAACCAGGACATAGTGAAACATGGCAGGACAATGAAATTATAATTGGTTCTAATTAGCACTCTTCAAACTGTTGATTTTTTTGAAATTTCATTGTTTTTGTTGTTAACCTGAATCTAAATTACACAGGAAGAAAGGCAAAAGCTATCCTAGGATATAACACAAAGACGACCAAAATTCATGGATGGCTCTTTCAGTGTGAGTGAATATCTCTGAAGCTTATATTTGGGGGGGGTGTGTGAGTGTGTGTGTGTGTGTGTGTGTGTGTGTGTGAAGGCTGGGGGTAAGGCGGTGGATGAACTCTGAAATAAAAGTTTATTTTAAATTGCAATATTTTTCTCAAGGAAAAGCATGTCACTGTAACAGCTATGCTCTTTTTGTTATTGTTGTTATCATTTACAGCTACATAGGGAGTGGGGTCATTAACTTGAGGCAAATGTCACAATTTCTGCAAAAGCTTTGAGCTTTCTTACTTTGCTTTGTTTCAAGAATTGCTGGAAATCTCTCTGATTCTAGCTCCAGTTGTCTTCAGTGAAGCCTGCCACACATGTGAGATGAACATGAAACTGATTATCTTCTTTGTACAATGCTAGTCGACATAAAAAATTTAGATATCCGTTTCTCTTACATATGTCAAAAATAAAAAAATATAGTATTTCAAATGCATGGTCATACTGTGTAACAAATTGAAATATCTATGAATTTTTTTTTTTCCATGTGCTCAGGTTCACCTCTATTTTTAAAATGTGAATTTTTCAATGTCAAAACTTTGCAAAATATCTGAACAGAAATGACAATTGGAGATGTTCCTTCAGGGTTATTTTCTCTATAATGCCAATAGGCTTTTTAACAACCAATTTTCACCGAGGGCTTACTTTTATAATAACATGTTTTGCTTTATTTACATTCGTTTCATACAGAATTTATTACAAACAGTTTCTAATAATGTTGTCTTTGTTTAAGAAATTGTTCATAAATATAATCTCTCACAGCAGGTTTCTTCCAGTTGATCCTTTAACCACAATTTTCCTCTTTCAGTGTCATCTCGCAGTTATCTTTTCATCAAGTTTACACTAAATCTGCAAAACTACTTGATTTGCACAAATGCTGAATTTTATTCCAATGTTAGTGTTTTTTCTCAAATTAAATATTATACATTTTAATCTAAGTAAAAATACCAAAGAAAAAAATATAAAAAGTTGTTTTTATGAAAATTGTGAAATGTTAAAGAATACAGTAACTACCAACTATGTCTACTATCCTATTAACTTGCAATAATATGTCTTTCAAGTGATGAACAAGAAAAAAATGTTCTTTGTAATATAAATAAAATATACAATTTCAGAAGAAAGTTCTAAACAGGTTTAAATGTTTTCAGTATTCCTCTTAAGAAACTTGAATTACATAGCATCATTTTTAATAGTAAAAATAATACTATGACTCTTCAATATATTTTAAAGTAAATATTTTCATTCATACACAAGGTGTAAAAAATGCTTATTAAACCAGTATGGAGAACGAAATACATCTCATTAATAACACCTCATTTTATATGGCTTGAGAGCTTCAAAAGGTTGATAAATTTATTTCAGAAAAAAATATAGCAACAAGACAAGTTGAAAAGAAAATGTCAATTCAAAAACAGATCTAATTTAATTTTGTTGTTTTTATGACCCTGATGACATACTGGCTACAGAAAATATTTCAATTATAATTTATGTACTTCAATAGAATAAGTAGAAAGTAAAAGATTGCTATCAAATGATGATTGCTACTTCTTAGCCTTATTTTTCACTAAAATACAAACAGATTTTTTCAGGTTACTGTGTCTTGTATTATTATATGTAGGATCTTAAATGATGCTCAAATTTTCATCTGTTTATGGAAGCATGTTTTGGCACATTCTCTGCATCCTGTATTTTCAAGTTAACTAATTTTTATTCTTCTTTCTTAGTTGTAAATATCAATGAAGCAAATATATCTATATATATAGATATATTTGGGGGTATAACTATTTATAGGATATATATTTTAATTTCTATGAAGTATTTCACATTTTGCATTTATATAAAAGTTGAGTTGTCTTAAAAGAAACTCCCCATTGTCTCTCTACATGTGTTCTAATGCATTGCCTCATAGCCATCATAAAATCTGCAGAAGATACCAAATTGAAATTGCTGGGGACAATTGAGTAATGCCACATGGGTTTTGACTCTGGTTTCTGCTGTTTGGAAGTGTCCAGTTTGTAAACAATGTGCTAATCCTGGAGACAGCAAGCCATTTTCAATTTCACTATATAAAATGCAAATAAAGTCAGGTTATATTTTTCTGTGCAAATAAATAGGTAATAAAAATAACAACGAGCTATGAGGGCTTGCTAATTTTTTGCTTATGTTTTACTTATATTTTGTTTTCTTGACTTAAATGTATTATTGCCTGGGAAACTACATAAACTTCTGAATGTCTCAGTTTCTCTATAAAAATAAAGAAACCACCACCTGCCCTCTCTCTGTCACTCTTGGTTCTTTTTTAAAATCACAGAAATATTAGAAGAATTAATGAAATCAGTTTTGCAAAAGCACATTCAGCCCTGGGGGAGAAAACGCTCTGAGGAAATATAACATGATAATATCAAAGAAAATGTCTCTCTAGCAACAACAAAAAAGCTACAGGTATGTGTATGAGGTGAACAAAACAACTAGTATACATGTAAAGAAAACATGTCCTAAGGTATCTAACTTTGCTGTCTGCAAACCTGAAGCTCTGGAGATTCCTCTCTTGATTTCCAGTTAGGGCTAAGGATTATACAACTTCAATAACTGAAATAGCTTAATTGCTATAAACATTCTTTGCCAAAGCTTAACATGAACCTGTTTTTTTCCAGTTAAACTAGAGCAAAATGTTGTTATGAAGAGGTAGAATAGACATTGTCTTCTGCTTTTGCTATTGGCAGTGGTAACAGATGTTATATGCTGTTTTGTCTTTTCTGTTTAATGATATGTGTGTGCGTAATTTAAATATAAGTTATATGTTTAAATATAACATACATATCTTAGATGTGTGTAAACCTCAGAAAGTGCATATATCCAAAACCTGACCTACTAGATTTTCAATCTAGTAATATTTAAATAAGAACTTTAACAAAATTCAATATTTCAAAATAAAGTAAATGAAATATAAGACAAGTATATTTATTGAAATTGACAACCTCAATTAGTATGAACATCAAATATACATACCTATAAAATATTGTATAGGAAACATTTAAGATTTATACATATTGATCTAATTAGATATTTTAGTTTACCCAGTCAAGATACAATCTCACACCCTATTCTGTTAAACAAACAAAAAGTAGTGAAAGAGATTTCCCCTTGCCTTCAAAATAAAATATACTACTAATTTTTCATAGCTCCAGAATTTAAATAAGTAAACACATACTGTGTATTGTATTACATTTTATAGTTACATTCAGCATATCTCATTTGTAGAGAAGTCTTATTCAAATTTCACCGAGTTCAGTGTGAATGAGAACATAAAAGTACATTACAAAAGTCAAAGGGAACCAAGGTGGAATAAAGTTGTGGCTTCAGCATTTCTAAAGAAAGGAGAACAACCCTTTCTAAACAAACTTATTTGATTTGGGAATTTTCCAAGCTTGCTTAACATGAACTACATTTTAATTCCAGAATAATCAGCCAGAGGGAATGGTTTTATAGTCGACACATAAGGTTTGAAATACTTGGACTTCCTGCAACTACAGGTTCAAATCCCTGTAGTGCTCCATTCTTCGGTGGTGGCTGAGTTAAGTACCACGCACGTGTATACACATGTGTGAGGGGATTTTTTACAGATGAGGCATCCAAAATGAGAGCATTGGTTGCACTGTGTGAGGATCCCAATGCAATTTTCCAAAGAACAGAGTGTGTGGCTCATGAATGACTGCAGCTTCTGGGAATCTTGCCAAAAACCTAGGGCAACAGAGAGTGTGGCTTTGCTCTAAAGGAGATTAAACTCCCTATTTAAAAGCTCCCCATACTCCACCATTGTGAGGGTTACAAGCATTACCTTTTCCACGTTAGATGGTGAGTTAATACACATGCCTAAACGCAATATCTTAATTGTCCTCTCTCCTTGTCTGACAGAGTTGGTAGACTTGCCACCACACACAGCATTCAAGGTTATTGATTTTCAACAGCACACACAAAGGCTATCGTAAGGGAAAATATTACATGCACTGGATGGATAATCATGTAAAAGGCCAAAAGTGGAGTTAGTTTAGTAAGAACATAAAAATAAATATTTTTAGTAAGCTAATGTAATGAGATTAATTTATCTGTGATTCATTTAGTTGCCTGTTTTCTAACTATGGCCTGTGACATATCAATATCACTATTTTTCACAAGGATTAGATAGGAAAATACGAATAAATAAAAACTTGATACCTAATTTTGAGGTTATCCCCTATTAAACACTAGTCAAAATACATTTATATATACATGAGGAATTAGGCCAACAAAAAGTAGGTATCAGATCAACAAAAATACGTCTCTCTAGCTTATCAATCAACTTACCAATAGGTTATCTATTTAGTGTCAATCAGTATAACCTCTTCCTCTATATAGATATTTGTGTGTGTATGTTAAATATATATATGTATAATGAACATTTATATGGCCCTTATATATATTTAGTGGAGAAATTTGTTTTATTTAACAAATCATTTAATAAACCCAATTTATTTTTCGATATTTAATATCTAAGATTTTTGAAATTATTCATAAGGAATGTGAAATAGAAAATAATGAATAACAAACAATGTTTCTCCTGCTGTTGTTTTCTTAATAAAATTTTTGTTTTGGGGGTCGCTGTTATAATTTAATCATGCTGTGACATTGCAAATGCCTAACATGAAATAAATAATAGAATAAATATGATATAGGCTTCTAACATCAATTCTTTCTTTCTTTCTTTCTTTCTTTCTTTCTTTCTTTCTTTTTTTCTTTTCTTTCTTTCTTTCTTTCTTTCTTTCTTTTCTTTCCTTCTTTCTTTCTTTCTTTTTTTTTTTTTCTTTTTGAGAGGGAGTTGGGCTTTTGTTGTCCAGGCTGGAATGCAATGGCACGATCTCCGCTCACTGCAACCTCTGTCTCCCTGGTTCAAGCGATTCTCCTGCCTCAGCGCCCCCAGTAGCTGGGATTACAGGTGCGTCCCATCACACCCAGCTAATTTTTGTATTTTTAGTATAGACGGGGTTTATCATATTGGCCATGCTAGTCTCGAACTCCTGACCTCAGGTGAACCGCCCGCCTCAGCCTCCCAAAGTGCTGGGATTACAGGCATGAGCCACCATGCCCGGCCTCTAATTTTTTATAAATTGTTAATAAATCCACTATACTATTCACCTGAGAAGTAGTGTAATGACATCTGAGCACACAGAATTCCTATGAATTGCAGTTGACGTAATGAATGCAAATATTCTCTGAAAAATATAAAGCACTGTGAAAATGTGTTTTTTTTCCTAAACTTGGAACTTGTATTAAAATTAGCAGTTTTTGAAGCAGTCAAAGAAAACAATAAAATATGACATAAGATAGTGAACATACAAGTATTCCAACTGTATTATTACATTGTAAAACAAATCATGGTAAATATAGTTAATTTATATTTAGCTTCAGGGGTCTTACTATTGGTGACACAATTTGATTTTCCAGAACGTTAGTTTTGTGATTTTTTAAAATCTGATTGTGGATATAGACTATGATAACAAGTTTGGGTGTATATATATGTATTTTTTTTTTTTGGAGTTGCTGTTATAATGTAATCATGCCCTGATATTGCAAATGTCTAACATGGAATAAATATGATATAACCTTCTAACATCAATTTTTTCTTTTTTTCTTTCTTTTTTTTTTTTTTTGAGGGAGAGTTCTGCTTTCATTGTCTAGGCTGGAATGCAACAGAGTCTCATTCTGTCACCCAGGCTGGAGTGCAGTGACATGATCTTGGCTCACTGCAGCCTCTGCCTCCTGGGTTCAAAAGATTTTCATGTCACAGCATCTGGAGTAGCTGGGATTACAGGCGCATACCACCACACCTGGCTAATTTTTTTGGTATTTTTAGTAGAGACAGGATTTCTCTACATTAGGCCAGCTGGTCTCAAACTCGTGGCCTCAAGTGATCCGCCTGCTTGGTCTTCCAAAGTGCTGGATTACAGGTGTAACCTACCATGCCGGGCCTTAGTATTTTACATTACCTTTTTTTTTTTTTTTTTTTTTTTTTTGCATGGCAATTTTTTCTTTTCTTTCTTTAAAAAATTTTTTTTTTATACTTTAAGTTCTAGGGTACATGTGCACAATGTGCAGGTTTGTTACATATATATACATGTGCCATGTTGGTGGCATAACTCGTCATTTACATTAGGTATATCTCCTAATGCTATCCCTCCCCTCTCGCCCCACCCCACGACGGACCCCGGTGTATGATGTTCCCCACCCTGTGTCCAAATGTTCTCATTGTTCAATTCCCACCTATGAGTGAGAACATGGTTTTCTGTTCTTGCGATAGTTTGCTGAGAATGATGGTTTCCAGCTGTATCCATGTCCCTACAAAGGACGTGAACTCATCATTTTTATGGCTGCATAGTATTCCATGGTGTATATGTGCCACATTTTCTTAATCCAGTCTGGCATTGATGGACATTTGGTTTGGTTCCAAGTCTTTGCTATTGTGAATAGTGCCACAATAAACATACTTGTGCATGTGTCTTTATAGCAGCATGATTTATGATCCTTTGGGTATATACCCAGTAATGGGATGGCTGGGTCAAATGGTATTTCTAGTTCTACATCCTTGAGGAATCGCCACACTGTTTTCCACAATGGTTGAACTAGTTTACAGTCCCACCAACAATGTAAAAGTGTTCCTATTTCTCCACATCCTCTCCAGCACCTGTTGTTTCCTGACTTTTTTATGATTGCCATTCTAACTGGTGTGAGATGGTATCTCATTGTGGTTTTGATTTGCATTTCTCTGATGGCCAGTGATGATGAGCATTTTTTCATGTGTCTGTTGGCTGTATGAATGTCTTCTTTTGAGAAGTGTCTGTTCATATCCTTTGCCCACTTTTCGATGGGGTTGTTCGTTTTTTTCTTGTAAATTTGTTTGAGTTCTTTGTAGGTTCTGGATGTTAGCCCTTTGTCAGATGAGTAGATTGCAAACATTTTCTCCTATTCTGTAGGTTGCCTGTTCACTCTGACGGTAGTTTCTTTTGCTGTGCAGAAGCTCTTCAGTTTAATTAGATCCCATTTGTCAATTTTGACTTTTGTTGCCATTGCTTTTGGTGTCTTAGACATGAAGTCCTTGCCCATGCCTATGTCCTGAATGGTATTACCTAAGTTTTCTTCTAGGGATTTTATGGTTTTATGTCTAACAGTTAAGTCTCTCATCCATCTTGAATTAATTTTTTATTACGGTGTAAGGAAGGGATCCAGTTTCAGCTTTCTACATATGGCTAGCCAGTTTTCCCAGCACCATTTATTGAACAGGAACTGCTTTCCCCATTTCTTGTTTTTGTCAGGTTTGTCAAAGATCAGATGGCTGTAGATGTGTGGTATTATTTCTGAGGGCTCTGTTCTGTTCCATCAGTCTATATCTCTGTTTTGGTACCAGTACCATGCTATTTCAGTTACTGTAGCCTTGAGTATAGTTTGAAGTCAGGTAGCGTGATGCCTCCAGCTTTGTTCTTTTCGCTTAGGATTGTCTTTGCAATGTGGGCTCTTAACCTCAGCAAAGTCTCAGGATACAAAATCAATGTGCAAAAATCACAAGCATTCTTATACACCAATAACAGACAAACAGAGAGCGAAATAATGAGTGAACTCCCATTCACAATTGCTTAAAATAGAATAAAATACCTAGGAATCTAACTTACAAGGGATGTGAAAGACCTCTTCAAGGAGAACTACAAACCACTGCTCAGTGAAATAAAAGAGGACACAAACAAATGGAAGAACATTCCATGTTCATGGATAGGAAGAATCAATATTGTGAAAATGGCCATACTGCCCAAGGTAATTTATAGACTCAATGCCATCCCCATTAAGCTACCAATGACTTTCTTCACAGAATTGGAAAAAAAATTAACACTTTTTAAAGAACATTGGTTTGGCGTAGTAGCAAGTTCAAAAGCTCTGAGTGAGACATTCAAGTTTTCAGATTTGTTTCGCCAGTTCGTTTTTATACCAAAAGTTTGAAGCTATCACTATGCTACAGGATCCTTAGGTTGTCACTTAGCTAGCCGGAAACCTCAGTGACTGGCATTGCCTCTGCTTGGAATTTGTTTGCACCCCCGGGCTTCTTTAGCCCCTTTGGTCCAGTAGGCTGCGCTCAGTTCGCGGGACCGGCCCGGATCCCACGCCTGCCAAGGGCAAGCCAGACCCACAGCGGCAAAGGGTGTATGAACAAGTGAACGAGCGTGGGGTCCTGCCCTGCCACTGTGCACAGCCAGGCACGCCGCACTGACTGTGGTGTGGCGGGCTGTGGTGGGCTGTGGTGGGCCCGGCAGCTCCAGAAGCCAGAACAGGCGCTGACTGTGTGAAGCTGTGGCTGGACCAGAGGTCCAATAAGCGGCTTCCGCTGCAGGCACCCTCATCTGGACAAGGGGAACGTGATGCCACCCGAAAGGTCACAGATGCCAGGAACTGGAGAGCCCCAGAGCGGGTGTTACAGCGTGTCACAGCCCTGGTTCAGGAAGCCCCAAACTCTGGGGTCCCAGGACGGCCATAGCTCTTCTCTCCTTTTCATCACCCTTAACGTGGCAAATGGTTAGGGACAGGGGAGGAGTGTTTCAGCCCTATTTGTGTTACTGTGTTACAGCTCTTTTTGTTCCTCTGTTTGTTTTTTGAAACGGAGTCTCACTCTGTCGCCCAGGCTGGAGTGCAATGGCAGTGGCGCGATCTTGGCTCACTGAAACCTCCGCCTCCAGTGTTCAAGAGATTCTCCTGCCTCAGCCACCCGAGTAGCTGGGACTGCAGGCACCCGCCCCCACTTTCGTTTTTTTTTTGTTTTTTTTTGTTTTTGTTTTTGTTTTTGTTTTTGTTTTTTTTTGTAATTTTAGTAGAGATGGGGTTTCACCGTGTTAGCCAGAATGGTCTGGGTCTCCTAACCTCGTGATCCGCCCGCCTTGGCCTTCCAAAGTGCTGGGATTACAGGCGTCAGCCACCGCGCCCCGCCTGTTACAGCTCTTTCAGTCCCACCATTCAGTGGGTCCTGAGTTCTTGTCCTGCATCAGGGGAGAGTGAGGTATGTAGAAAACTGGAGAGTGAGCAAGGCGGAGAGGAGCTTCATTAAGCTACAGAACAGCTCACAGGAGACCTAAAGTGGGTAGTTCTTTCCACAGCCGGGTAGTCCGGACATGTGTCTGAGTCTGGCTGAGTCCTGGGATTTTTATGGATTCAGAAGGCAGGAAATACGTGATGATTGGTCCATAGGTGGTCATGGGCAGCCTGAAGAGGCACCATAACTTCTCACTCCAGGCGGTGGACTCCACCTAGAACTGGCAGTTCAGCCCCAGGCTTCAGACTGTCCCTGGCTTGAAGGTGGAGGTTTTACTGGTTATCCATTCCTTTCTGCCTAGGAACCTGTCTGCCTCCTGTCATCAATATGCTGTCCATGGTGCTCAGGCTCTTCACGCCAAGGGAGGCCTTCTGGCCCTTGAGGAGCTGCCCTCAGCCCTCCTCCCCTCCCGGCGCACTCGTCAGAGCTCAAAGTCCAGAGCGGGTCAAGGTGGCAGGGGGCTTGCATGGCAGCCCTGCCACCTGGTCTGGTCACACAGCAGCACCTGGGCTCTGCCGCTACCACTTTGCTAGGCACTGGAGTGGGCACTCGGAGTGGGGAGAGGCCTGGGAGTAACAGCAGGTACTTCTGAGCCTGTAGGGGCCAAGGGCTTCCCAGGACCCCAGGAGCACAGGGATGCCCCGATCTAAAGCCACAGCTGGGCAGCTGCAGCTACGCCCAGGAGCCTCGGGCTTCCACTTGGCCAACTTGGTAGGGGGCAGGGCTCTCACCTGTTTCTGGCTCCCGCTGACTCCAGGGAGGACACAGCCCTGGCCATGCCTCCCTCGCTGCAGCTGGCATCCTTCAGTGGCTTCTCCAGATGGGCCACTGCCATCATCAATTATTCACAGATGACATAATTATCTATATGTAAAAAACAAAAAATATAGAAATAAACTGCTTTCTAATAAGAAATGTTACTGAGTTGATTGTATTAAAAATCTTAACATAAATCTCAGTTGCATTTATTTACAGGAGCAAAAACTAAAAAACCTCTGGGACAATATAATTTTCAAATGATGTTACTTGTAGCTACCTCAGAAATAAAGTGCCCTGAAGATTATTAGCATGCTTTTTCTGAAGAAAATAAAAATGTTTTGTTGGAAGCATTAAGTAAGACCCAAATAAATGGACACATGTGCCAGTCTTATATGGGAAGAGTCTATAACCTGTAAATGTCAGTGCTTCCCAAGCTGATTTATAAATTTGATACACTGAACATCAAAATCCCTACAGTTTATTTTGTGTATCATATCAATAAGATTCTAAAATTTATAGTAAAGAGAAAGTGCCAGAATTTTCTAAGACACACCTGTGAAGAACAGGAAAAGAGAATCGCATCATCAAATATTATAAATTATTATAGTCTTTTGATAAATAAGACAATAGTATTAGTCTAGGAATTAAGAAAACATCAAGTAGTACAAAACAAAGTCCAGAAACAATCCACATGTATGCAGATGCTTAATACATCACAAATGGGGCTTTGTAGGTCTGTGTAAATTGATGAAATTTTAAATAGATGATGCTGATATAATTTATTATCTATGTGGATTATAAGTGAAACTGGGACCCTATCTTGTACTAGGCACAAAAATTATTCCAGGTGGATTAAAAACCTTAATATTAAAGGAAAAACAATAAAACTTGTAGAATTCAATACAGATGAATATCTTTATGACCTCAGTTGACACTAATTTTTTTAAGAATCAAAGAGCAAAAGTAAAATAAAATCAGTTGGATATCACTAATGTTTAAAATTATAGTTGTTCAAAATATCATGTACAAAATAAAACAAGTTAGAGCAGAAAGTAAATTGCAACATATGTAGCTGAGCAAAAAAAATGATGAATAAAAGAAAAATGATTATTCAAAGAGAAAGGGGAAAAAGTCCTGAATAGATGTATGAAATGTGATCCAACAACATGTTGATATTCTAAAACTGTTAATAAGCAGGGGAATGAAATGTAAGACCAATAAGATACAACTTCTCACCAACAATTTACAGAAAATTTAAAAAATTGACAATAGGAAGTAAGGATGAAGTTGTGGAGAAACTGGAATGTTGTTATACTGTTGAAGAGTTTAAAATAGTAGAATCAGCATATTTTGAGTGGAATTGATGTCCCATAAAATCTGTTTTTTAGTATTCACCCTAGGGGAAGATATACACCTGGAGACATGTATCAGTATAACCTTGGCAGTATTATTTGTCTTAGCCCCCCAAAAAGAAATCACTTGTTCTTCAATAGTAGCATATGTAAGTAAATTATGATATATAAAGGAATTCTGTACTTAAGTAAAAGTGAACGAATGACAAATATAAACAATAATATAATTGAATCTCAGGAATAACATCGAAGGCACAAAAAGAATGTTTCAGAGAAACATAAGGTTACTTTAATTTATTATTAAAGTTAAAAATATTTTAAAATGTTTTATTAAGAGGAAAAATGATTTTAGTATAATAATAAATAAAATCAAGAATACAAAAAGAAATTTAAGAAAGAAGTTGCCTCCCTAAGGAAAACAGGATGAGGTAGAAAAAAGTTATGCAAAGGGTTTCAAGGTAATAGAAATATTTTATTTAAAGAAGATGGTTGGTGATGAGTATTCTTAGTATTATTCTCCTACATGTTCAATGAATATATGTGAATGTAAATATTCTTTTTGATATTTCAATATTTAATAAATGTCTTGTATAGTACAGAAAAATGACTTATCAAATAGTCATACGTTATTTATTTTTTACTGAAAACATTTTACTCAGGCTGTCAAAAGGTTTGTCGGATTGGATCATTTGTACTTGGGCAACGATTTGGATACATTCTCAGCTTCTTTACTGACATGTGAATGGAAACTGTCGCATTGAACTTTCCTGATAATATAAGAGGAAGCTGCACTGTAATACTTATGGTATTAATAGTCAGGATGTTCTTGAAGACAGCATTTATTACATCATTCAGTGAACGCTCATTAGGACCAATGAAAGACATTTTTCTTAGCACTTAGTTAAAAAAAAAAAAAAGCAGATAAGAATAATTAACTGTTGAATAAATTTCTCATGAATTAATGTTGTAGACTTGGAAACAACTTGTGATAGCTGTGTAACCTAGTCTAAATCTTTTCCTTATTTCTTCTAAATAAATACTTGGAAAATAATGTGAAATAAAAGATACTATTTCACATTACACAAAATAACTACTAAATTCTTATTTGGTGGCTTAAAATTGGCCACAACATAGCCTCTGTGAGGCCAGAAGAAATAAGGAATGTTCACATAAAGTATGTAGATATGTTTATTATGGAAAATAAGATATAAAGAAATAAAATACTTAAAGATCTTCAGGTAAAAACAAATTTTTAAAAAATCTATATCCCTCGATATTTTAAAAATGGAATTGAGAGCTGTCTATTCAAATTGGTTTCAAATTTTTACTGGAGTTTTAATTCACATTTTTAAAAGTCAAACAAATTTTAAAAACATTTTCGAAACTAACTCGATGACTTAAGCCATACAAGTGCATCAACATATTTGTGCAGGGAGGCATAGCCAACTTTGTGGTGTTTGGTATCACGCAGATGGTGGCTTTCAGTATGAGCCTTTGCTTTCCTCCAGCAGTGATCAGGGAAGTGTATACACTCCTGGTTCAGTTTTGAAATAAGCTGTCAGACAAGGACCCCAGTATCCATTATTGTGGTAAAGAAAGGTAGCACTGAACTTTACATACAAAGATAGATCATCATTACCATTTCACCAGTAATAGGTCATGACAAAGTTTTGCCAGATCTCAGAATCAGTGCTATCATTGGGTCTTAGTGCACAATGTCCTGTGCATTTTCATAATGTGTTAGAGAAAAAGCTTTTGTGCAGTGTTTTCAATCATATTGTTTTCTCTCTGTCTCTGTTTCTCTGTCTTTGTCTCTCTCTCCTGATTTGCTTTCTTTGCATTTTTTCTTTATCTTTTCTTTCATTTTTTAATGTCTTTTGTGCTGGTGATTTTAACTGTTGTAATTCAATATGTTTATAACTATCATGTCCTTATTCATACCAAAAGTTGTGTTCTAGCATTTTTATGTCTACTAATGAGTCATACCAACTAATAATTGGTATGTTCTAGAAATCTTTTTCAGCCTTGGGGATTTTCATAATTGATTCTGGTCACATTATCTTAATCTTTGGCCATAATTTTAAAATCTGTATTCCAGATAGTATTATACAAAATAAGTCAATTTTAATTAAACTGTATGGAAATAGTAGAATAGATTCAAGACTGACTCTGATCAGATGGCTCTAAAAGCTTTAGAAATACTCAGAGTGCTTCCAATACGAAATATTTTTTTTGACCAGTCTCAAGCTGTATCCAGCTTTGTTTTCATACTCTCTCTGGAGTCATTATACCAGTCAGACAATTAAAGGTATATATATATATGTGTGTGTGTGTATATATAAATATACATCCACACATATATGTATATGTGTATATATATGGGTGTGTATATATACATATATATGTGTATATCTATCTATCTCTATATATAAAGGGTATATATAATTTATTTACTCATTCCTTCAGGCTCAGTAATAAAGTCAAGCTTTTTTTTTTTATAAATAACCTTGCATTTGGGGTTCAACTCATTTTTATTTATTCATTCTTTATGTATTGAGAATGTTTTATATCTTAGAATTTCTTCTATGTTTCATGAATATATTGGTTGGAAAAAAAAATGTTGACTCCATTGAGCTTACATTTCATTGGGAGAAAAAATTAATTGCTTTCCATGTGCCAAGCACTAAGCATTTTATATGCAATAACCCACTGCATTCTCTAATCAACCCCGGGTGTCACATAGTATTATCTCCATTTATTTACCTAATAACTGTTGCTTGCCTTTTATATGTCACACACAGTCACTACTCTTATTTTGCTTACAGCACAGTGGAAGAGATACATATTAATATGACTTACAATAATAAATATAGAATGTTTGTAGTATTTACCTTAAACAGGGACAGTTTTCCTGAAGAAGTTATGATTGAGGTGAAAACTGAATAAGTATTAAGAGCTAAGCAGACAATTAGAGGTTATTCTAAGCATTCCCACAGAGAGCCTTAATGTATGTGAGGGCTCTTTTCCTCAGATACTGATCCTTCAGAACGAAGTATACCATTTCATGGTCAGTGGTTATTTCATGTTTTCTTCAAAATAAAGCAGAATAAACTATAGGATAGTATCAAGTTTTGTTTAATATAAAGCTTTGCTTAGTTAATAAATGATGCAGAGTAAGATAACTTGGAAACAGATTTAATGTTACAAGAAAATATTTGGTTTGGGTACATGTAAACAACCCAAGCATTTGTTTCAGTTGAAAACATTTGTTCCAGCAGAATATTTGGCTTTCATATTTGTATGTGAATTTTCGAATTGGTTTCCAATTGTAGTGAAGTTAGCATTTGGTTGGTGACAGTTAGGACAGCCAAATGCTTCTGCACATGTTTATGGAGTCCTGGGGGTTCTCTAAGGTTCAGGGCCTCTTACTGTGTTTTCACTGGTTTTCTGATGGAAGATTTGTCATGTAGTTGTAAATTAGAATTACCCAGACTTTCATTTAAACACAAACAAAAATTTAGAGAAACTCACCAAAAGTGAAAAATAGCCTCCACACCCTTAATAAAAATATTTATGCTTTTCTGATTCTTAAACATTCAAGAGACAGAATACAAGTTTAATTATATCTGTATTTATTTACTATTCACAAAAGTGTTTTTTCAAACAGTCCGTAAATCTAGACCTTAGAAATAAGATCAAGTATGGCAAACTGGAGTTTAACATTTGTCCAGGTTAATAGTAGGATAGTTGTATGTAAAACCTCCTCATTTCTCCTTATGTTTATAATACAGAAAAGTCAAGTTTCGGCTAATTGAAGAGATATCTAGAGTAAAATATTGGGAAGTTATGGAAAGTTCCAGGCTGCCTCTCATATCTGTTCACTCATTTTCCTTTGTATATGAATGCCCAGTGATACACAACATCTTCCAGCCCCCTCGTGGCTAGATGTGGCCATGTGATTAAGTTATCACCAAAAAGACAGAAAAAGAAGTACAAAACTTCCATCTGGTCAACTTTATAAAATTTATTGTCCCGGAATTCCTGCCTGTCTTTTCCTCTACCTACAAGCTGAATATGGATGTAAAACTAATCTAGGATAAACAATGAAGCCAAGAACAATGTCATAGGCCTTAGAATGACAGTAGAGTGAATTGTTTCATGACAGAGAAATCACCTGTTTTAGTAAAGCTGTTGCATTTTGGGGCCTGCTTTTTATAACAACTTAGCTCTTACATGAACCATTATGATAAATACTATACCAACCAGGTTATCAAGTTGGTAATTTTGTAACAATGGGAGCTGCTTCCTATATCGATAATAAAGACTATTTTTAAAGTGTAAGACAATATCTGAATGTATAAAAATATTACTTATATCAGTCCCTACTGTTTAGGTAACTAAATCTCAGTACATGTATGTGTGTATCTGTGTGTGCATGCAATACCATAAATACAGAAATACACAAAATTGTACCCAAGATTTCTTATACAATGTAAAACTTTTAGTTTTTAGTATAACTAAAATAAAAATAAATTTGCCAGAAATTATTATCATATACGAACCATTTTTGCCGGAATATTGAAATAAAATAAGATACGTTATAAAATTTAATTAAGGAAACTTATTAAAACCAAAATTAATAAAGAAGTAAGTATTTTATCTTAAATAGAACCTAGAATTTGACAGATTATATCCTCAAGGATAAATTACTTTCCACAGCAGGGAGCATAAAGTGAAAATAAAAATGCACTGAAAAATGCGGTGTTTTCTGCAGTAAATACCACAAATTATAGAGAATGTCAACAGACAAGCAATCTAAGGCAACCCAGTTATAAATATCCAATATATTCTGAAGCTAAATAATGAACATTTAAAAATAACTGAAAAACATATTTCAAGCCAGTTTCCTATATTATATCAGAATATGGTTCTGCTGTGTGTTAATTTTTATAGATATATTTAAAGGACATATTAATGTTATGACTCAATGCAAAAACATTTAGATAATACAATATCCACTTTAATTAATATACCTGCAATTAAACAGAGATGAAACTGCTATCTGAAAATGCCTATTATGATAAATAAAACAAAACAAAAATCCACTCAAATAAAACGCAGGTACATTCTGGTCTCTCTGGCCAGTAAAACAGAAAAAGGAGTAAGTTGATAGAGATCTAATGGGAAATTCAATGTCTAGTAGCTGTATTGGCTACATCTGCCCTCTGTCCCTGGCCTCACACCTGCGACAATGGGACTGACTGCTCAGTGGCAGTAGTAGAATCTGGGTGGGCCAGGTCACACGCTTCCCTGGGTCCTCCAGCAGAGGCAATCCAATGTGCCTGTCGTTCCCACCCAAACCATGTCCCACATTTGTTAGCGGCAGATGGGCTTCTCCATTTGCCCTGGAAGTGCCAACAGGCCTGGTGTTTTTACATCTTCTGCCCAAAAATAAAAAGCAATACTCCTAGCCATCCACTGCAATGGAAGAAGTAGTTCTAAGTCAGGCATCCATTTGTCCTCTATCCAATGGGTTAAAGAGTTCAGGTAGGCACCTCGCTCCCTTTGGTGCCACCACCAGAGACATAATGGGAAGCCTAATGCTCTGCATGAAATATTCTCCATCTGCACATTCAGCATGTCCTACATAAGAGATCTGGGTGCTCAGGGAAGCAACTTCCACCTCTGCCATCAGTACCAGCAGGGAATAGCCAGACATTAAGCTGAATCAGAACAAAGCAGTTCAGAATAGCATTGTGAGGACTCAGAAAACTAAATTGTTATTGGAATTACACCCCACAAAACTAGACCAGTACCTGTACACTCAACCTAAGTAGGGCAACTGCCTGTTAAAATTGAAGATTTAAATAGGATTAAGAGTTTCCTAACATACAATTTCAAATGTCCAGTATGTGGTCAAAAATCACTCATCATAACAAGAGCTAGAAAAAATCAAAACTTGAATGAGAAAAAGAAGCCAACCAACTGTTGGTGACATGGACATAAATAATATATTAGAACTGTATATCAAAGATTTCAAAGTACTTATCACAAAAATGCTTCAATAATTAATTATTTGTCTCTTGAAATCAATGAAAAAAATAAAAATGTCATTAAATAAATAGAAGTTATAAAATAGAATCAAATAAGAATTATGGAATCAAAAAATGTAATAACCAAAATAAAAACCCATCAAGTGAGTTTTTAATTGGTTATTACATTTCTTGGTTCCATAATTTCCATTTGACTCTATCTTATACCTTCTATTTGTTTAATGAGTTCAGTAGTAGAGTGGAGATGACAGAAGATAGAAGTAGTAAACTTGACGGGATCAACAGAATTTACTCAATCTGAATCACAGACTAGACTGAAAAAAAACCTGAATACAGTTTCAGGGACATGTGGAACAGAACATAATATCAAACATTTCTATTATTGGAGACTCAGGCTAAAAGGAGAAAAAATATAGGTATAAATACATTCAAAAAAAATCGCTGAAAACTCCCCAAATTTGGCAAAAAAAATATGAATTTACAGATTCAAGAAGCTGAGTGAATCCCATACAAGATAAATTCAAAGCAATCCTCTCCATGACACATGATAAGTGAACTTCTAAAAATGAAAGACAAAGAAAGATATCTTAAAGGCAACCAGAGAGAAATGATGCATTATCTGTACAAAAAAAAAAATTATTCAAATAAAAATGAAATTCCAATTTGACCATGAAGGTGTGAAGAAAGGGGCACAATAATTTTAAGTGCTGAAAGGAAAAAGAACTGTCAACCACAAATTCAATATCTTGCAAAACTGTCCTTCAGGGTTGATGGGGGAAATTAAGATATTCTAGGGCAAAGAAACATTTAATTTTATCAATTTAGCAATTTACCCTTAAAGAATGGCTAAGAAATCTATTCAATTAGAATGAAAATGATGACAGGAAATCTGGGATTTCATTTAAAAATAGGTGTGTTAGGGAAAGATTTTTTTTTTTTCTCCTCATGAGTTTTAAAAATCATATTGGATGGCAGAAGCAAAAGTTATGTGATAGTCAGTGTATGCAGAGAAATAATTGAGACAAATTTTTATAATGAGTCAGTACAGAGATATTAATAGAACTACAGATACAGTACTTACTTGAAGTGGTAAAATATCACTAGATATGGTATTGTGCACCTGTAATCCCAACTATTCATGAGGCTGAAGTGAGGTAATTATATGAACTCGGGAGTTCAAACTCAGCCTGGGCAACATAGACAGAGTATTGTCAAAAAAAAAAAAAAAAGATAAAATGTCAGTAACTGTTGATTGTGGTAAGTTATATATGTATATTGTACTGCTTAGAACAACCATTAAGATAAGTATACAAAGTGATATATTCCAAAACACAATAAAAATATGGAATTCTATAAAATATTCATGTAATCCAAATGAAAGGAAGAAAAGAAAAATAACAAGAAATAGAGAAAATAGAAATAAATGAAATCACAGATTTATGCAGTACCACAACAAAAAATTACTTAAATGTAAATTATGAAAATACACTGACTAAAACACAGAGATTGACAGAGTGGATTTTAAAAATATCCATGCTTTATATACTGTCTTCGAGAAATTCACTTCAAACACGATGTCATATGCAGGATGAAACTTAAAGGAAAAAGGTAAACCGCATGAACATTAAAAAAACAAATTAAATGACTATATTAATATCAGATAAAACAGGTTTCAAAGCAAAGAAAATTATCAGAGTTATAAAAATATGTTATAATGATAAAATAATTAATCCATTAAAATGTTTTTATTGACTGAATTATGTTTACCAAAATTTATATCTTGAAGTCCTAATGCCAGTGTGACTGTATTTGGAAAGAGAGCCTTTAAACAGGGAGTTAAGGTTAAATGATGTCAGAAGAGTGACATTAATTCAATATGATTGGCATCCTTTTTTTTATTATTATTTTTTTATTTTTTTATTTATTTTTTATTTTTTTTGAGACAGAGTCTTGCTCTGTCGCCCAGGCTGGAGTGCCGTGGCCGGATCTCAGCTCACTGCAAGCTCCGCCTCCCAGGTTTACACCATTCTCCTGCCTCAGCCTCCCGAGTAGCTGGGACTACAGGCGCCCGCCACCTCGCCCGGCTAGATTTTTGTATTTTTAGTAGAGACGGGGTTTCACCGTGTTAGCCAGGATGGTCTCGATCTCCTGACCTCGTGATCCACCCGTCTCGGCCTCCCAAAGTGCTGGGATTACAGGCTTGAGCCACCGCTCCCGGCCTATGATTGGCATCCTTAAAAGAAGAAGAGACATCAGGGATGTGCATGCAGAGAATAGGCTATGTGAGCACATCACAAGAAGGAAGCTCTATCTGCAAGCCAAGAAGAGAGCCCTCAGAAGAAACAAACTTGCCAACACCTTTATCTTAGATTTCTAGTGTCCAGAACTGTGAGAAAATAAATTTCTGTTGTTTAAGGCTCATTGCTTGTATCTTTTTGTTATGGCAGCCCTAGCAAACTAATACAGAGGTCATAGTGATCATTAGTGGGTATATACCACATAACAGATCTTCTAAATACAGGAAAGAATAAAAGATAGAGTTAGAAGGAGAAATAGACAAATCTACAATTGTAGTTGGAAACTTCAACACCCCACTCTCAGTAATTAATACAATCAATAGACAGAAAACTAGCAAAGACACAGAAGAGCTGAACAACACCATCAACTATAGGAACTAATTGACACACATAGAACTGTTTAATCTACAAGACAGCATGTGCATTTCCTTCAAGTCCCGGACTTCACTTCATATGGTGAGAACACTCACCAATATGGGTTACATCTCGGATCATAAAACAGTCTAAACAATTTAGAGAAATTTAAAAATATGTGGAGTGTCTTCTCCAACCATAATGTAATCAAACTAGAAAGTGGTTACAGAAAAAAAAAAAAATCTTAAAACATTTGGAAACTGAGCAACACATTTCTAAATAATCTGTAATCCCAATAGCAAGTTTCGAAAACAAAAAATACATGAAATTAAATGAGAATTATAATACAATGCAGCCATATAGGTGAAATACAGCTAAAGCACTGCTGAGAAAAAAAATATATATATATAGAATTGTTTACATCAGAAAAAGAAACAATTTCAAATCAATAAGTTAAGTTCCTACTTTTAGTATTAGAACAAAGAGCAAATTAAGCCTAAAACAAGGAGAAAGAAAAAATAGTTAGAAAATAATAGCAAAATTGGCCGGGTGCAGTGACTCACGCCTGTAATCCCAGCACTTTGGGAGGCCGAGGCAGAAGGATCACGAGGTGAGGAGATCGAGACCATCCTGGCTAACACTGTGAAACCCTGTCTCTACTAACAATTAGCCTGGCGTTGTGGTGGGCGCCTGTAGTCTCAGCTACTCCGTAGGCAGAAGCAGGAGAATGGCGTGAACCCGGGAGGCGGACCTTGCAGTGAGCCGAGATCGCGCCACTGCATTCCAGCCTGGGCGATAGAGTGAGACTCTGTCTCAAAAAAAAAAAAAAAAGAAAAGAAAAAAAAAAAAAAAAAAAAAGAAAAGAAAAGAAAAGGAAAAAGAAAATAATAGTAAAATTAATAATAAAATTAAGATTATGGAAACAATAAAGGAAAATCAATGAAACAAAAAGCTAATTATTTGAAAATATCAATAAAATCGATAAACCATTAGCAAGTATGATAAAAGTAAACAGAGAAAAATGCAATGACTAATAGCAGAAATGAAACAGAAGATATCACTAAGGATCCCGAACTTACTGAAAAGATAATAAGGAAATTATATAAACAAATTTACAGTACAACTTGACAACTGAGAATAACAGAACTGATTCTTCAAAAACTGCAAAGTACCAAAATTCAATCAAAATAAATTGATAATAGTATTACAATCATTAGGAATTTTAAATTTCTAATTAACATCTTTCCTAGAAAGAAATATTTGAGTCCACATGGCTTCACTGTTAAATTTTACTAAACATTTAAAGAAGAATTTACAGGCCGGGCGCGGTGGCTCAAGCCTGTAATCCCAGCACTTAGGGAGGCCGAGACGGGCGGATCACGAGGTCAGGAGATCGAGACCATCCTGGCTAACATGGTGAAACCCCGTCTCTACTAAAAAATACAAAAAACTAGCCGGGCGAAGTGGCGGGCGCCTGTAGTCCCAGCTACTCGGGAGGCTGAGGCAGGTGAATGGCGTAAACCCGGGAGGCGGAGCTTGCAGTGAGCTGAGATCCGGCCACTGCACTCCAGCCTGGGTGACAGAGTGAGACTCCGTCTCAAAAAAAAAAAAAAAAAAAAAAAAAGAATTTACACCAACTTATGTAACCTTTTGCAGAAAACAGAAGAGCAATGAGTATTATCCTGATATCAAAACTAGAGACAGTACAAAGAAAATAAAAGGAAGAAGGGAAGGAAGGAAAGAAAAAAGAAGAAAAAAAGCAAAGAAGGAAATAGAAAACCACAGAACAATATCTCTCATAAACCTAGACCCCAAAATTCTTAAAATATTAGGCAGTTAAATCCAGTAAATTTTAACAATAATTCTGTTTGTTAACCAAGAATTTAACACTGTTCTACAACAGATTTTTTATTGACACATGAAAAGTTGGTTTGCCATTTGAAATACTATACTCTTATCATATCAACAGGCTAAATTAGAAAACAACATGATTATATTCATTGATACAGAAAGTGCATTTAATGAAATTCAATACACATTCATGATGAAAAAAAAGTTTGGCAAACTAGGACTAGAAAATAATTTCCATGACTTCACAGAGAGCATCCATGAAATACCTACAGATGATTTTATAATTAATAGTGAAGACTGACTCCTTTCTCACTGACATCAGGAACAAGGTGGGGAATGACACTCTCACTGTTCTTATTCAACATAGAACTGAACATTGTAGTCATTGAATTAAATTAAAAAAAAGAATAAAAGAAAAAACATCTAGAATGGAGTAGAAGAAATAAAACTTTCCCCACTTTCGGGTGACATGATTGTCTACATAGAACATCCTAAGATGTTCTATAACATGTATATTCCTTATATATATAGACAGATCCTTGTGAATATATATATTATATATATATATCAGAGACAAAAGCCTTCTAGAACTAATAAATGAGTTCACCAATGTTGCAGGATACAAGATCAATTGATAGGCAAAACTCAATCACATTTCTGTAGATTAAAAATGAACATGTGGAAACCAAATTAAAAATACAACATCATTTATAATCACTCCAAAGAAAATAAAACATTCAGGCAAAAACATAAAAAAAGTTGTATAAAATATATATGCTAAAAATTACAAAAAGCTGATGCGAGAAATCAAAGAAAACCTAAGTAAATGGGGAGCTATAGCGTGTTCATGGATTGGAAGACTTAACACAGTAAAGATGTCTATTCTCCCCCAAATCAACTATGGATCTAATGTAATTTAAGTCATATTTTACAAGTTTTTTATAGACATAGATAAGCTTATTCTAATATTCATGTGGAAATATTAAAGTCAGAGAAGAGCTAAAACAATCTTGATGAAAAATAAAGTGGGAGAAATGACTCAATTCATTATTGAGTAAGTCTGTTATACAGCTATAATAATAATCAGGAATGTAATATTGTCAGATAAATAGACATATCAATCAATGTGTTAAATAAAAGACAAAATACAGAACTTATAAACAGATTCACACAAATATACAAATATAGTCAACTGATTTTTGATAGACTCATACTTAAATAAGAAAAAAATAGTGTCTTTATCGCATTGTTCCAGAGTAATAGGATATTCATAGGAGAAACTATGAACCTCGAATTAATCCACATGTCTTATATGAAAATATATTCATGTACTGAAATACAAAATTATAAAACTTTTAGAAAACACATAAGGCAATGTATTTGGAATCCAGGCCTAAGCAATGAGGTGTTAGATTTGATACCAAAATTATCATCTAAAATAGAAAAATTGATAAATCAGATCTAATTAAAATTAGATGATTTGTGCCTTAAAAGACCCTGTTAAGAAGATGAGCAACCCACAGACTGGGAGTAAATATTTGCAAACTGCATGTCTGTCAAAGACTAACGTCTAGAATACATAATGAACATTCAAACATCAACAGTAAAAAATAAATAAAAAACAAAACATACAAATCCAAATTGAAAACTGGCAAAACACATAAGCAGAAATTTCACCAAAGTGTTTATACAGATGGCAATAAGCCATAAAAACTTCAGTAAAATTCCACAAATAATTAACACCATTAGCCATTGAGTAAAAGCCAATTAAAACCACAATGAGCATTGTACATCAGAAAGGCTAAAATTAAAAAAATAAAAATAAAAATAAAGTGACATCACCAAATCCTGGTGATGACCTGAAGGCACTGGATCACTCATACACTGCTGATGGGAATGTGAAGTGGTACATTCACTCTGGAAAACAGCTTGAAATTTTTTAAATAAAATATCACATGACCCAGAAATTACACTCTTGAGCTGATATCTCAGAGAAATCAGACGTGTCTTTATACAAGACCTCTACACAAATATTTATAATAGTTTTAATCACAATAGCCAGAAAACAACCCAGAACTGGAAACAATGCAGATGATCACCAAATATACAGATAATTAAACCAACTATGGTCTTCCATGCTATATGACAATACTCTGAGATGTAAATGAATTAATTATTGATACAAAGAACAGCTTGAATAAATCACCAGGGAATTGTACTGAGTGAAGAAAGTTAATCCAAAATGCACTCCATCCTGGGTGACAGAGTAAGACCCTGTATCAAAATGATGATGATAATAATAATAATAGATTTTAATATCCTTACCATAAAAAATGATATTAGTGAGGTGACAGATAAGTTCATTAGCTTCACTGACACTTTCCACAATGTATACATATTAAAACATCCCATTATTTCTCATAAATACACATAATTTGTTTCAGAGCAAGGAGACAAACAGAGTACCTAGGACAGCAGGAGCAAGAGGAACTAGATAGGAAGTGACAGCAGTAACCAGTAACACAGACCAGAGATGATGTCAGTGTGTGCCAGAAAAGTACAGTGGAGGTGGAAAGATGTTTTGAAGCTCTAGAAAAGAATTTGAAGATTGTGCCAACACAATTTATTGACGGATAAGATATGGTGTCAAAAAAGGGAATATTGCCTCGGCGCGGTGGCTCACTCCTGTAATCCCGGCACTTTGGAAGCCCAAAGTGGGTGGATCGCCTGAGGTTGGGAGTTTGAGACAGCCTGGCCAGCATGGTGAAATCTGTCTCTACTAAAAATACAAAAATTAGCCAAGTGTGGTGGCAGGCGCTTGTAATCTCAGCTACTCGGGAAGCTGAAGCAGGAGATTCACTTGAACCCAGGAGGTGGAGGTTGCAGTGAGTCCAGATGGAGCCATTGAACTCCAGTCTGGAAGAAAAAAGGGGAGGAGGGAATATTATGGAAATAATAATGCAATCACTTTCTCTCAAAACAACTAAACTCTGTGGGGAAGAACAATTTCTCTTTTCCCACCACTGCATTCTCAGTACCTACAATATGTTCAATAATCTTTAATACATGAATGAACCAACGGATGATTTGATCAATCTAATAAAATAACTAAATGATGTGGAAGCATATCAAATGAAAATCAACTCACATTTCATAATAATACTATCAAGACAAAGTTGATTAGGAAAATTATAACATTTGGTTGCAAGGACTTCAATATCATACAATGTCAGTAACTTTTCAAAAATAATTTATCTGATTGGATAGTGTAATGAATGACAGAAATAGGTGATATGAATACATATAGCATGTGCGTGAAGACCAAAGTGAATATCAATGGTAAATTAAGTTTCCTGAGGTGTACATGTCTTCAGAATCATTGCGACTCAATATGCCATACTTAAATAGTTAACACTCATGAATAGGGTTTTGTAAGTCTGATTAGAATTGTACAACTAACTCTATATTTTCACATTTGGTTAAGAAATTTACAAATCTTTGAAGCTATACCATCGGAGGGGTTACTTTTTTCCATATTTACATTTAGTAAATTACTATATTAAATTGGTTATTACAATTCTTACTAAAAGAAATGCCAGCTTCTTTTATTATTATTATTATTATTATTATTATTATACTTTAAGTTCTAGGATACAAGTGCACAATGTGCAGGTTTGTTACATATGTATACTTGTGCCATGTTGGTGTGCTGCACCCATCAACTCGTCAGCACCCATCAACTCGTCATTTACATCAGGTATAACTCCCAATGCAATCCCTCCCTCCTCCCCCCTCCCCATAATAGGCCCCGGTGTGTGATGTTCCCCTTCCCGAGTCCAAGTGTTCTCATTGTTCAGTTCCCACCTATGAGTGAGAACATGCGGTGTTTGGTTTTCTGTTCTTGCGATAGTTTGCTGAGAATGATGGCTTCCAGCTGCATCCATGTCCCTACAAAGGACACAAACTCATCCCTTTTTATGGCTGCATAGTATTCCATGGTGTATATGTGCCACATTTTCTTAATCCAGTCTGTCACTGATGGACATTTGGGTTGATTCCAAGTCTTTGCTATTGTGAATAGTGTCCCAATAAACATACGTGTACATGTGTCTTTATAGCAGCATGATTTATAATCCTTTGGGTATATACCCAGTAATGGGATGGCTGGATCATATGGTACTTCTAGTTCTAGATCCTTGAGGAATCGCCATGTTGTTTTCCATAATGGCCAGCTTCTTTTTATAGGTAGCGTAATAGTTAATTTTATATGTCAAAGTAATAGTTAATTCTATACGTCAACTTGGGTAAGCTATAGTACCCAGTTATTTAATCAAACAATAATCTAGGTGTTTCTATAAAGGTATTTTGTAGATGTGGTTAACATCTAAAACAAGTTGACTTTAAGTAAAGAAAATCACCTTCAATAATGTGAATGGGCCACATCTAATCAATTAAAGGCCTTAAGAGTGAAATCTGAAGATTTCTAGTGAAGTAGAAATTTGACTTCAAGACTGAAGCGTTAACTCCCACCTAAGTTTCCAGCCTGTTGGTCTTCCCTACAGATTCTAGATTTCCCAGACCCTACAATCATAAAAGCCCTTTACTTGAATCTACACATATATAGCTATAACTATAGCCATAGCTATATGTAGATACCTGTGCTACAGGTAGCAATGAACAATTTTTTCTCAAACATTGGTTTTAATCCATAGTGATTGTGAAAAAAATGTTAGGGATATTTGCCAGCAGGTTACAATGAGACAGTCATCATAGAGCAGTTAAATCTGAACTTCTGATAAAAGTGAGAAAGCCAAAGGAAATTGTTAGCAAATTCTTGATGAGATCCTGCCAAGCTCAAGCTCTAGAATTAGACAGGCTTTGTACAAATTTTGGCCTTGCCAATTACAGGGGCTCTTGGACAAACTAATAACTTCTAAGAATCCCAGCTTCTCACTTACATTATGACATTATTAATGATTCCTACCGCATACAGTGCTGCAAAGATTTAGTGATGCTTCTGGATGTAAAATATTACCACAATGACTTGAATATAAAGAACACTCAGTTTATTAATGGTAATTATTATTTCTTAGTTTTAGAAGGGGAATTATACCAACTGTGGGTGCAAAGATAAATAAAAATATATACATTTAATTATAAATATTTACTAATATCTGAAGGGGGAAATGCCAGATATTTGAATAAAACAATTTCTAATTAATAAATTGAAGACATACTCACAGAAGAAAAAAGCCTATCTTTCTAACTTAAACACATTCCTCAATTGAAGAAAACATCTGGATCTAAAATGGCAAGTCAGGTGTCAATTAGAAATTGAAGAACCAAAATGAATTTAAGGAATACTCTGTAAAGAACCCTGGAGGCAATAAAAGATAATGAGTAGTTGGTCAGGTTAAAGTATAACAGACAACTTTCCTTTCAGCTCAAATTGTTTTGTTAAGTATGAAGATGCTAATAGTAATCTTGCCAATAAAGTATCCTTAATCTATGGATTTTCTGTCAAATGGTGGTCACTCGTATCCTATAGTTTGCTTTTCTTTTTTGGAAGACATTGGGAACATGATTGGGGCAAGTAGAGTATTAGCAGTCAAGTGCTCCAGGGTATATTTGTATAAAATAGTAAGAAAGAGGGAGCTGAGGATGATTAAATTCCCTGGGATTTGTAAATCTCCCTGACAATGAAACCCTGGGGGTTTACTAGAAGGTAAAGCATTGCTTCTGATCTTGCTACTCCTTCCTAGCAAGCATCATAGGAAGGTATTGTCACAGTCACTTGGTTGAGATATAATGGAGTAATAGCTAAAGTTAGTAATAGCTAATGACTTTCCTAGATTATAGTCATCTCCAAGAAATTACTGAAAGTATTTGAAAATTGCATTTAAAATTTGCAATGAATTTTCCTTAATGTAGTTTGAATGCAAAATAAATGCTTTCTTTTGTTTTGCTTTTAAATCTATCCTCAATTTTTCTACTCTACAATACACTTCCTGATACTACTGTCTTAAATAGCCTATCAGACTTTTCTTGTGTGTTCATTTTAATAATGAAATATGGCAAATTCTTTTTCATGAGGGAGCTTCTTTTATATGCAAATTTTTGGTAATAGAAACAGTCATAGAATGATTAGATGAATTAATTGTAAATCATATTTTAGTTGAAGATTTATTTTTTTTAAAAAACAGTAATGACAACTAGCTGTTTGACATACAGAAAAGAGTGTAATCGGATGTAACTACATGAGTCCATTTAAACACACACACAAACACACACACATTTTTCCTGCCCCTTTACAAAGTATTTTAAAAAATCTATCCAGATGTAGAGAATAACCTTGAATAATTATTTGAAACACTAGAGATAATTTTAACATGCTCAGGCTCCAGCACCCTTGACAAGCTGCTGCCATTTCCCACCCTGCACAGACTTCCTCCTCACCCCACTTGGTTTCAATGCCCCATGACAAGATGCTGCCACCACCTTCTTTTGAAGATACCTGCCTTGCTCATCTGTACCTAGCAGCATTTTATGTGAATTATTCAGGAGAAGGAAAGTGGTAATATCTTTAGGGACTCTCTTAGTGAAGCATAGTGGCTATCACTTGAATTCTAGCAGTCCCAAGTCTTCACTTTAAGCAGATGAATGGCTTTATAGAAAAACGCCAAGCAAAACAAAACACATTCTGAAAGGGCTATTGTACTAAACTAATCCTGGACACAAATCACACTGTTGGAAACTTCTTAAAAATTGTAATATAAGCAGTGAGAGTTGTTTCCTTACCACACCGAACACACAGTTTATCCAAGGTTAGAAGCATACCAATATCATCTGTGCTTTTTCTTTTACTTTCTTTTCCTCAAGTGGTCAGAGAAGATTGTAGAAATTAATGGTTTCTTGTGTAAACCAATCCATAAATACAGTTATGCTCTTAATATTAAGGATACTTTCTGAGAAATGCATCTTTAGGTAATTTTGCCATTTTGTAAATTTCACAGAGTGTGTTTACAAAAACCTACATGACATGGCTTACTATACATCCAGGCTATATGGTATAGCCCCTTGCTGCTAAGCTACAAACCTGTACAGTATGTTACTGTACTGAATACTTTAGGCAATTGTAACACAATGGGACACATTTTGTGTATCTAAACATGGCATAGGTACAGTAAAGTTACAGTATTATAATATCATGGGGCAGCCTTCTTATATGTGGTTCATTGTTGACCAAAATGTTGTTACATATGATTGTACTTGCATTTGTTAAATGATATGCAAATCTGTTCCACTGTCTTTCCACTTGTTCTACAAGTCTTATTTATCAGAATTCCTCTGATTATTTCTTTGCTAAAGAGTTTGTATAATGCAACTATTGATGTGACTATGCTGTGTAACAAACTATCCCAGAATTACAATGGCTTATAAAAACTGCAATTTTTTTTTAACACACAAGTTCAAGAGTTAATGTGGATTATGAACAGCAGGTGTGTTTTCAGAACAGATCTCTGTTTTTCTCAGGTAGAAGTAGCAACATGGGGCAGGCCTTTCTCATGGTGAAAGGCATGAACACAAGTAGATAAGGAAAACACTGCCGACACATTCAGGATATTTCTAACATCCCATTTTCCAATGGGGCAGAGATATATATTCCACTGAAAGTGTACCATGGTAAAAATGGAGAACGATGAAAGAATTTTGAAAAAAATACACTTGATTTCACAGTTTTTCTCCATGTGAGACGCAGCTATTACAATGTTGGCAAACTATTAAATTACTCAAAAAAGAAATGGTTTCTCCTAGGTTTTACAATACAATATAGTCCTTGATGTGAAGTATTTTTGATTCTAGAGGAAATTTTAATTAAACTTCAGTATGACGACTGTAATTTGTAATAAAAGCAGTATTCTACTTTAGTGAAGAACTGTATTTTTTTTTTTTTTTTACATCAGTGATATTATCATCTCCTTGAGCTTCCAGGCAATAATATCTAGTATTACATTTTTTTTTTTTTTTTTTTTTTGAGACGGAGTCTCGCTCTGTCCTCCCGGGCTGGAGTGCAGTGGCCGGATCTCAGCTCACTGCAAGCGCCGCCTCCCGGGTTTACGCCATTCTCCTGCCTCAGCCTCCCGAGTAGCTGGGACCACAGGCGCCCGCCACCTCGCCCGGCTAGATTTTTGTATTTTTTAGTCCGGGCGCAGTGACTCAAGACTGTAATCTCAGCACTTTGGGAGGCCGAGATGGGCAGATCACGAGGTCAGGAGATCGAGACCATCCTGGCTAACACGGTGAAACCCCGTCTCTACTAGTATTATATTTTTAACCACATTTATATAAATGCACTCAACAAACATTATAGACTAAGTAATGTAAGACTTCTTGAGTTTCAATAATTTTCTTGATATATTTCCAAAGGCAAAATATTTTATATTAAGATTTGTGGAGACAGTATGCTATTGTTTGGTGACAATGTCATAATTGTTCATTACTTTGAAGAAAGTGGCTCCCTAGCTGTGAAATTCTAGGTGAGCCAGCAATCTATTAGGAGAAGTCAATCCTTCTGGGATAAATTATGCTATTGATTTATTGTCAATAAATTCATTATTAACTACCAGTGTTTTCTTTTTATATGGGGAAGGAGATTTCAAGGTGAAAAAGCAAAAGTCAAATTTTAAATTTTTAGAGAGTGAAGAATAGTGAAGGAAATCAATTTAAGAAGAGCATTAAGTTGTGTAGGACTAAATCTAAAAACACTCATTAATGAAGGTCAAAAATAAATATTTGGAATAGAGACTACATGGAAATTTTTGAAAAAGATACTACATTATTATTATATGAACCGTGTAATCCTCTAGACTTCAAATTCTATAAAGGTCCTATGTATATGTAGGCTTATATTTTTATTACTAATCTGTAGCATCAAATTTAAGAAATCAATACTTATTTTAGAAAATGTATTCCAATTTTATGAAGATTAGATATGGAGCTGGGAGAGTTAAAAAAACAACAGAAATCAACTAAGCAAAGTCATTCAGGATCTAAATTATTTCTTTTCTTTTTTTTTTTTTCTTTTTGAGACGGATTCTTGCTCTGTCACCCAGGCTGGAGTGCAGTGGCCAGATCTCAGCTCACTGCATGCTCTGCCTCCCGGGTTTACGCCCTTCTCCTGCCTCAGGCTCCCAAGTAGCTGGGACTACAGGCGCCCGCCACCTCGCCCGGCTAGTTTTTTGTATTTTTTAGTAGAGACAGGGTTTCACCGTGTTAGCCAGGACAGTCTCGATCTCCTGACCTCGTGATCCACCCGTCTCGGCCTCCCAAAGTGCTGGGATTACAGGCTTGAGCCACCGCGCCCGGCCAGGATCTAAATTATTTCTTACAACATGGTCCAGCAAGAAAGAAAGCTGACGGATATTTTAAGTGAAGGGATTTTAAAGAGAAGACCTATAGGGTGAGGACAGCAAAAAGGAAACAAACATAAGGTAGGTAAATAGAGGCTAGACAAGAGTAGTAAGCCTTTGTGACTGTTAGGATTGAAGGAGCAACGGGAGAAAACTGTGCTACAGGAGCCCAGTGACTGTTGGAACAATGTGGGAGTAATCAGCTGGTAAGATGAGGTTCTGAAGGGTTACAAGTACTGCAAGAAACACACGGATGAAAGGCATAGAAGGCAGAGAAAAAAATAAAAAGCCTTCTGATCTGTCTCATTCATATCCTAGTCCTTTGCTGGTCCTTTTCATTAGTTAAATCCAACTGGAAGCCAGCTAGCAGGGAAACCCTGGCATTGCAGTGCACAGGGATAGAACTTCCAGGGAAGGAAGCAAGACAGAGAAGGGCAAAGATTGGATTTGGGGGTGGGTTGGTTTCTAGTATACATCCTCCTCTACAAGAGTTATTACCTGAGTATAGAGAGGAAAACAACAATATGAGCACAAGGCCAGTTGTGAGAATACAGTGAGCATAGAGTCACACAAACAAAACTGGCAATGACCAGTAGGAGAGAACGAGGTGTAAAGCAATGAAAGTTCAAGTATTTACTCCCTGTTAAAAAAACGTGTGTCTTCCTGGGACACTACCAGAGGAAGAATGGAGAGTAAATTGTGGTAATTCAACTGGGAGGACTCATATACAAAGAGTAAATCTGCCATTAAGGGATTGAAACCTGAGGAAATATAACACAATTATTTTAAATGATATAAAATAACTCTACACATGCTATAGTGTAACCTGCTAATGTTTTTCAATTCTCATTGTGTTTTAAATAAAAACAAATACTCTCTTAAAGTCTTTTAAATCCTACCTAATATCTCTTGCATTACTACAGATTGTGCTTTTATTATGAACCTTTCCCCCAGCGTTTATAAAGATTAGCAAGTATATTTTATACATGGATGATAAGCATACATTTTATTTGCTCTAGTTTAAACAAATGATATTGTGGAAATTTATATAACAAGTTACTTTACATACTGTAGATTTTATTTTCATATTTATAGCAGAGTATGTAGTTATGAGTCATTTTTCATCTTTTTCAGGAATTTGAGATTGAAGCTTCCTTTTTCATCTTTGGAAACTTTGAAGCAATAGAGGAAAATATAATATATATGAACTTAAAATATTCTGAATTATTCTTTATCCTAAAGTTGTATTTATCAACACACATTCCTTTTCAGATGTAAAAATAATTTTGTTAAATTAATGAAGATAAAAGATATCATGCTACTTTAATCTCCTCTTGAAGAATTTGGAGCAGTATTCCAAATTGATAAGAGGCAGGAGAAAGATTTTTTTCAAAAATTAAATTTAAGAAATGGTTGTTTGAAATACTTTAAGCTTATATTATCTAGTGAGGGAAAGCAAACTATGGACTGCAAGCCAAGTCCTGCCTATTGTCTATTTCATAAATAAAGTTTTATTGGGGCACAGCAAATTTACTATTTTTATATTAACCATGAAATATTTCACAGTAAAAGAGCAGAGTTATGTTGTTGCAAAAGAGACCTTATGACCCATAAAGTCTAAAATATTTACCAGATGGTCCAAAATATTTGTCCACCTATGGCATGTAAGATATCCTCCAACGATATTAAGGAAGTAAGAGGTTTGTCTGGTGTATTTCTGATGTAGCAATAATGACATATAATTCTAAATAGCTACTTGGTTGCAATTCTTTTATCAATAGATGGAATTTGGTACACAAAAACCTTTTGAAGAAAGAAAGTCATTCTTATAAGTATATATTAAGGTAACACAAAATAAGCATTCCATGAATATTTGTTGAACTGAGTGCAATCAATTGCACAATGAGGAGCTGCCCAATAAATACATTTTGGCATGAATGACATTTTATACTAATTAATGTAGCTAAAACTGTGGCTCCATTCAATAAAACTTTTTCATGTTAGGTTTATATTTTTGGGAAATAATGTGCATTTTAGCATCTACTTCATAAAGAGAATTCTGTAATTTTATGATTTAATATTAATAAATTTAAACTTCTCCATAAAACTGTAAATCCAGTGACTCCTGAGTTTTCATAAAGGCCATGTTAAAAGTGAAACTATTTAAGGCAAAGACTGAGCACCAAAGTCATACTGCAGATATTCTTTTCTAGGAAAAATTTTAGACATGATTGAAGGGACTAAAGCAAATAAAGAGATGTGTAAACGAAATCTGGAAAATAAATATAAACTTACTGTTTAGCAGAGATTGTGAAGAACCTTTGAAAGCTGGCAAGGAGACAAGACGGAATCAATGAAGGAAAACACAAGACTAAACATAAGCAGGAAAGGCTACTTGAGAAGGTGGGAGCAACACTAAGAGTGATCCATCTACAAAGATGGTGATCATAGAGGTAGGAGTTTGCCAAAGGGTAACTATCAAGGTTGCTCTACACCTTGGCAAGAGCCTGAGCAGGGACCTCCATCAGTGAACTTCCTCCACCCATTTGAGCCAGAAAGTAGTAACAGTGATGTTTTCCTTCATACTCTTAGTGACAACAAGGTAATTCCAGGTGGGTCAAAGTATGCCTCTCTTGTTAATAATACCAGTTAGGAAAACACTCCATCCAGCAAGATTGATGTCCTTTAGCTCTCTAGTTCTGTTTATACAAGCAACAGTGCTAACTACTGAAGCAAGTCCTGTCCAATCCAATATTTATACACAAATTGTACAAGCCAACTTAGTAATATGTCTAATAAATAAACAAGTACAAACCTTAAGCACACACATATACACTTGGACATATACATGACATATATCAATATATCTGTATCTGTATCTATCAATCTATCTATCCATCATCAGATATTGAGAGAAACCTACAGCACCAAAGAGCAAAGGCATAATAATGAATTAGCAGAAATAACTTTCAATAAAGATAACAGAGATAACTGAGAAAACAGACCAGGAATACAGAGTCAAAACATTTAATATCTTCAGAGAAATGCACTAAGGAATAGAATACATATAAGAAATGCTAAAAGTTATTACGGATATTTAATATGGATCATTTGAGTTAAAAACAAAACTAAACTAAATATAAATGATAGACATAGCTGAAGATTATATTTCTGGTATATCTAAATTCTTTTAAGAAATGAAAGAAATAAAGGTTAATTGAAGTGGAAGAAACTTCCAATGTCTCTTTCATCTTTTAAAATTAATTCCAGAGAATGACTAGAGAGGATAAACAATAAACAATATTCAAAGAATTCACAAAATGTTCCCAAAAATAGGAGTAAAGAAAAAAGAACAGTCACATTAAAAGAGCCCAATGAGGACCCATCTATTGAGTAAGATAAATTAATAGTAATAAAAATAAAATAATAATATCAGCAACTATCCAAAAACATGGTAAAGACTTAATCGAAAGGGGAAAAAACCCTTAGATTGTCTACTCATCAATGAGAATCAGAAATATCTCAGATTCCTCACTACCAAGACACAAAGACGGGAGCAATAGACACTGGGGACTCCAAAATGTGGGACTGAGGGAAGGGCTGAAAAACTACCTATTGTGTGCAATCCTCATTGCCTGGGTGACAGGGTTATATGTAGCCCAAATCTCAGCATAATATAATACTCTCATATAACAAACCTGCACATGTACCCACTGCATCTAAAATGAAGGCTGAAATGTTTCAAAAACAACTAAAATAAACTATTAATACTATTTACCATAAATTGTAACAATATTTTAAAACTTTTTAGATAATAAATATTACACTTATTATTCTATAGTTATTGCTAACAGAGTGTAATGACAAAATAAAGTGAAAGAGACTAAACATGTTACTTCTAAACAAAAGTGAAAGAGACTAGACATATTACTTCCTCAAATCTTCTCTGAGAGAATTATTAAAGAATTTGTCCAATGAATTCAGCAAGTAATCCAAAGAAAATGGTAAGCTAATCATTTTTATAACAAAAGCAAAAGTTAGCACACGTTGATAAATCTAAATAAAAGTTGGTTATATATTTATTAAAAGAAATATTAATCAACCTATATATGACAGTATATTTTATCCTTAATCATCCAGTATGAAACAGCACATTTTGTACTCATTGCTCTCCTTTTTAAAATTATTAAAGTCATTATTTGAAATAAATGTACATGACTGACATTCAATATGTATTGATTTAGTAGTCTATTATTTGTCGTAGTCTAAAAGTAGATCAGCTCCATGAGGTCAGAGATTTGTTTTGTTTATTGCTGTACAGTGGACACTGAGAATCATGTGAAACACATGGTAGATACATAGTAAATATGTTTAAATAAGTGAACAACTGATGGATTAAGTCAATATTACACTAAAATAAGAAATACTAAGCAGCTATTGAAATGTTATAGTATTACTTTATTAATATAGAATGATTATTTAAATGAAAGATGTTGCTTATTCATTTCATTTTGTGAGGCTGGATAAGCCCTCATAACAAAGAGAAGAAAAAAGAGCTTTGGAATAATCTTTTATATAAACAGACTGACAGAAAGAGAGAATAAAACAATCATAAGTGTATTAAGTGAAAAGTATCAACCTGACCTATTAGATTTATCCAGATATACAGGTGTAGTTTACATTTTAAAACATGTTATATACAATGATATCTACTCTGTTAAAAAGGAAGAGGGGCATAACAGAATTCTCCCAATAGACTACAAAACAAATATTCAATGAATTATATCTAATATGTTTTAAAAAGAAATAGATACTTTAATAAAAATCTCATAAATAACTTAGAAGAGGGCAAACTTTCTTATGTGGAGATAGAGTCTAAAAATGTGTTATAGTAACAATCATACATAAAGGCTAAATATTAGAAACATTTTATTAAAGAACAGACTAGGGTACTGGCTCTAAACCCAATATTAACTTTGTACTGAAATTCTAACCAACCTATATATAGATAAAGAAAGAAACACGTGAAATCAATGTTGGAGAGGAAGAAATAACATTCATTCTCAGCATAATATAATTGCACTCCTAATACAAACTTGTTAATGAACTGAGAAAACACCAAAAAATTAAGTGTCCTTGTAATTCCAGATAATATGTATTGGGTACTTTACATTTGTCAAATAGTAGAGATGTTTTATGTGTGTTACCTTATTACCTTATTTATTTTTATGACAACCTTTTGAAATAAATTATCCAATTTTAGCCACTTTTCAAGTGAGAAAATTTAAGTACACAAAATTATAATTAATATTGCTATGGTCACATAACTTGTAAGTGGCAAAACTGGGGTTCGTTATGACTCTGAAGCTCATGACTCGAATTAACAAGCTTTAATACCACTTCTATTTCAGTAATATCCAATTAGAAATATATATAATTAAAAAGATCAATATTAATTTCAGCTATGATCTATTAAATGATTAGAAATAAACCTAAGAAAAATCTAAGACATTTCAGAATAAAATACTGAAAATGTAATGCAAATAAAATATGAATAAATAAAAATCTAAACCATAGTAATGGCAGGAAGAGTCATGATGATAAAGAAGCCAGACTCTCCAAATTAATCCATAAATTTAATTCAATTGAACTAAAATCCCAATACAATTATTATAAAATTTATCAAACTAATTCTCAACTTCATACAGCAAATTTATATGATAATAAGTAACATAAATTGAAAAAATTCAAAACAAGTAATAGACCTCACTCTACCAAGTAGTAAACTACACTGTAAGTACAAATAAACCAGTAAAGTAATAACCAATAATAAATAATAAATTAATAGGTTGATAGAGTCCACAAAGGATTTATGTACCTTTTGAAAATTATTAGGTATAAAAATTACTCCAAATTTAGAATAAGTTAATACTACTTATAATAACAAAGCTCAAAATTAAAAAGGCATAAACTTAACAAAAATGATAAACACAATCAAAAAATTATTAAACATGAAATATACATTTATGCCTCTAAAGTAAATACCGAAGAATATCTTTATAACTTTAAGGAAAGCATTAAGACAAAAATAAACATACAGAGGAAAATATTAAATAAACAAAGTTTTCACTATGACTGAAGCATCATTATTAAGGTTAACATACAAGTATATTAGAAAATGTCTGAAGAACTCTCACAAAAATTAGTGTATATATAATAAATGAATAACTATTACAAATCAATAGCAAAAAAAATAACATGTGACAACACAATGATAGGGAAATCATACTTCTGATAACTACTCAGTATAATACTGGCACACATGTTCAAGAAGGCCTATAAGTAATAGACACTATTTGGTACCAGGAACCATAAAATAATATTTAAATGTTAATTATAAGGGAAACTATTGTATCATTCATATTTTGATACAGCATGAGGCAGGTGAAAAGGTTAAGGAGAAAATGTATATATTGACATCAAGTAAAATCTCTAAGACACATGGACAAACTGCAGAACAACAAGATATGCAAATTTTTAAAGACAAGCAAAGAGTGTACAAGGCCATAAGAAAATGGCACTGTCATCCTAATAATGATGAAAACACCCCCTAGATAATCTATAAAATTTAAAGCTATTTGATTGTATCAAATGAACTGAATTCCAAAGAGTGACCGTTAACTCCAAAGAGGAACAGTTACACGAACTGCTTCACTTTGGGTAAATCATAAGAAGAAATAAGTAAACAAGAAAGAGCTAAAATTTGAATGCCTTCTTAAATGACTGTTATGAGCATGTACCATCCCTGGGAGAAACAAACAGAAAATGACAAGACATTGCAAGAATTTGCTGTCAAGGACAATCAAGGGTCTGAGATTTTATCCTACTTACAAGCTAAGATTTTAGCATACTAGTTTCATGGATGCTAGCAGAGGACATAAGACTACTGAGTCAGAGATAAAGGATTTTAATACTTGTGTTTCAAGAAGCAGAATGAGCTTCAGGTTTACCTAGTTTTCTTTGTCCCTGAAGTCCCATAATGATAAACCGGAGGTGACCCATGTGGATGCTGTTTCCACCAAACTAATCAATGATGAGAATTGTCTGGTGGAAAATGACTCTGGTCTGAGATGGAAGACCTAGCATTGAGTTAGTTTAAGGGGCTTGCAGCAATTTGAAACAACTATCCCATGATGTTGTCTCCCTGAATCTCCATGGACAGCTATAAAAAATAAGAGAAAATGCCATTCTTACATGTTATCTCCATATGGAGATGTGTTAGTCTGTTTTAGCATTCCTATAAAAAATACCTGGTGCTTGGTAATATATAAAGAAAACAGGCTTAATTGGCTCACAGTTCTGTAGGCTGTACAGGCCTGGTACCAGTATCTGCTTCTGGTGAAGGCCTCAGGAAACTTAGAATCATGGCAGAAGGTGAAGGGAGATCCAACATACCCCCATGGCAAGAGTGGGAAAAAAGAGAGAAGCAGGGGCCGGGCGCGGTGGCTCAAGCCTGTAATCCCAGCACTTTGGGAGGCCGAGACGGGTGGATCGCGAGGTCAGGAGATCGAGACCATCCTGGCTAACACGGCGAAACCCGTCTCTACTAAAAAATCGAAAAAACTAGCCGGGCGAGTTGGCAGGCGCCTGTAGTCCCAGCTACTCGGGAGGCTGAGGCAGGAGAATGGCGTAAACCCGGAGGCGGAGCTTGCAGTGAGCTGAGATCCGGCCACTGCACTCCAGCCTGGGCGACTGCGAGACTCCGTCTCAAAAAAAAAAAAAAAAAAAAAAGAGAGAGAAGCAGGGATGTGCCACACTTTTACAAAACAACCAGCTCTCCGGTAGAGTAGGAGAGAGCTCACTTATTACTATGAAGAGGGCACCAAGCCATTCATGAGGGGTCTACCACTATGACCCGCATAACTCCTACTAGGACCACAACAACATTGGAGGTCACATTACAACTTGGGGAAACACATCCAAGCTATATCAGGAGAATTATCTATCAACTCTTGAAAGCTTTTAATATGGGTCAATACCAGATACTCTCAAGATATGTTGGGGGCAGAGCAGTGAATCAGATGAAGCACCTACAATATAGTGCATAGATACAAAATCTCACCATATTCCTGACCTTACTCTCTTATGAAAGAAGTCTTTAAGCCATTGGAAGAGTGTGAAACACCCTCTCAAATAAAGAGCCCAGAGATTATGTACTACCTTGAATGACAGAAAATAAACAAGCTGTCTGCTATTGAGGACTGGAAAAATCCACTTGGGCTGAAGATGATAAACTGATAAAAGGCAGTTTGACTACCAATCTGAGAGGATATACATACCCCCTTCCAACTCACGATTTTCCGTAGACATAAGAAACTAGCTTCCATAAGAATGAAGAGTAAGAAGCTAAGAAACCCCCATCCCCGAGGCCCCAGCATACAAAAACTGTTTAGGACTAAAAAATGACCAGCAGAGCTGAGGACTACCCTGCCCTCCAAATTATACTTGCATGCAGTAAAATCCACAACAATCTAAAACTGGGGAAAGGCAAGAATGTCCATGTAGAACATCTCTGTGTTGCAGGCATCTGGGTCTAATAGAAGAAGAGGAGAGAACACTGTGAATGACTTAGTAACTCCCACCATTGAAGAAATTTGAACTTTGTAGTGTGCTGATGTAATTACTCAATAACAAAAGTTAAACTCAGCTCAATAATTGACTCAGTTGAACTCCCAACACCAAAAGCCTGAAAAAAGAAGAGCATAAATTCTATTTATTGTAGTTTCTTATTTTCTTTGGTCTTTAAATCCTATTATTCCATCAAAAATTATCAAAAAATAATTGTCAGAATACATAATTGATAGAACTAGACCTAAAGAAGTGCCATTTAAAAATATAAAAAGTTTTAAAAATTATGAAAAGAGCATGATAGATAATTTTGTTAGAGAGATGGGAAATAGAAAAAAAAAGAGTCACATGGAAATGCTACAAAAAAGATATCAAATACAAATATTCCTTTGATGGTTTTATCAAGAGAATGGAAACAGTGCAAATAAAAATTGCAGTTCAAGGGAAATTATCCAAACTAAAATATGAAAAAAAAATTTAATTTAGGATATGGTATCCTGTGGAACATTATCTAATGGTCTAAGGTACGTATAATAATTGAAGTCTTGGTAAGAGAATTTAGAAGGCATTGGGAAGAAGACAAATTTGATAAGAAAATGGTATAATCACACACACATCTCAGACAGGCACAGTTAATTGTTGACACTAACAATAGAAGATATTGAAGACTTCCACAAGGTAAAAAAAAGAAACGAAAAGAAAAGAAAATATCTACAGAAGATCAAAATTTAGAATTAGAGTAGATTTTTGTTAAAAATCAAGAAAAATTAGAGGACAATTGAGTGACATTAAAATGCCTTAAAAATAACAACTAATAATTTTATGTATAATGAACATGTATTTTAATAATGAAGTCAAATAAAATAATTTCAGATGAACAAATTCCAGAGAATGCATCTTACACAGAACTGCCCTATAAGAAATGATAAAGGAAGGAGTAATATGAAATTAAATTTTAGTAAATATACTAAATAAATAAAACACAATAAATAAATCACAAGTGTTGCTAAAATTGTACATAAACTAAAAATACATTTTTCTTATTTTACATTCTTTAAAGAATAACTGCCTAATAAAAATAGTGATTATATATTTGGAGAATTATGTTATTTATAGAATAATGTATGACAACAATAGCACAAGGTATGGAAAGTGGTAAATAGAAAGTTTCTTACACTGTACGTGAAGTAGTATAAGAATACATGAAGATAGAGTAATATAAATTAAAGAATTATATTGTGAATTTAGAGCAAACACTCAAAAAGGAGTATTAACAAATTAAACATGATAAACAAGACCATATATTTTATATTAATTTAATAAATATTAATCACCCCCAAAAGCAAGAACAAAGGGAAAAGGAAAAAAAAACATGGGTTTAAATCAAAGCAACTACTAATATGACAGATTCAAATCAAACCATATAAGTGGACTGATCATTACAATTTTAATTATCAGATTGCATAAAAAGCAAGAAATCCATGGGTCAAAATGAAGTGACAGGGACAAAATAAAGTATTTTGAAAAGAATAAAAATCAAAATACAGTATATTAAAAATATTGGGATCAGATAAAGCAGTGTTTATAGGGAAATTCATAGCATTAAATACTTAGGAAAGTAGAAAAGTTTCAAAATAATTGTGTAGGTTTCCATCTTAAAAAACTAGGGCATGTAGAGTAAAATAAACCAAATTGAACAGAATGATGGAAATAACATAGAAATAGAAATGAATGAAATTGAAAACAGAAAACAAACTGTGAAAATCAGGAAAACCAAAGATATTTCTTTGAAAAGATCAATAAAATCAATAAAACTCTAGCAAACCTAATAAAAAATAAAAGAGAGAGGAAATAATTTACCAATGTTAGGAACAAAAGTCATAACTGAGTTCACAGTCATTAAAATAATAATAAGGGAATAATATAAGCAACTTTATGTAAATCAGTTCAGTAACATGAATATAATTCTACATGAAGATGAAAGTCACAAACTACCAAACTCATCGACATAAAATATATAACCTGAATATTCTTAGTTCTATTAGAAAAATTGAATTCATAAACTTTCAAAAAAGAATCTATTGCATGTTTACACTGAAGACTTCTTCAAAATGTTTAAAGAAAAAATAACATCAATTCTATAAAATTTCTTCAAATAATAAAAAACTTATCAATTTTTAAAAATAAATTTTATTGTGCATATTTAAACTATATAACATTATATTATGAGAGACATATATAGAGAAAACTGCTTACTATAGCAATGTTAATTAACTTGTACATCATCCCACATAGTTACCCATTTTTTTTGGTGTATATGTGACAAAAACAGCTACAATCTGCTCATTTAGCAAAAATCTTGAATACAAAAACCATCATTAATTATAGTTCTCATGTTTTATATTATATCTCTAGAATTGTGCATCTTACGTATTTGCTACTTTCTATCCTTTGACCAACATTTCCCCATTTTTTTTCACCCCACCCAATCCAGCCCCTAGTAACCCTGTTTTATTTTCTCTCTCTGCATATTTGACTTTTTTTAAAGATTCTATGTAAGTGAGATAATGCAATATTTTTCTTTTTGTGTTGGCTTATTTCACTTAGCATAATGTCCTCTAGGTTCATTCATGTTGTGGCAAATAAGAGGATCTCCTCTAGTTTTAAGTCCGAAAAATATCTCATTGTATATTCTATCACAATTGCTTTATCAATTCATCCATTGATTGATATTATTACTTAAGTTGCTTCCAGATCTTGGCTACTATGAATAATGCTGCAGTGAACAGGGGAATGCAGATATCTTTACTTGGTGGTGATTTCATTTCCTTTGGATCTATATTCAGAAGAGTGATTGCTGGGTCATGTGATGGTTGTATTTTTAATTTCTCTAAAAATCTCCGGCCGGGCGCGGTGGCTCAAGCCTGTAATCCCAGCACTTTGGGAGGCCGAGACGGGTGGATCACGAGGTCAGGAGATCGAGACCATCCTGGCTAACACGGTGAAACCCCGTCTCTACTAAAAAAAAAAAAAAAAATACAAAAAATTAGCCGGGCGAGATGGCGGGCGCCTGTAGTCCCAGCTACTTGGGAGGCTGAGGCGAGAGAATGGCGTAAACCCGGGAGGCGGAGCTTGCAGTGAGCTGAGATCCGGCCACTGCACTCCAGCCTGGGCGACAGAGCGAGACTCCGTCTCAAAAAAAAAAAAAAAAAAAAAAAAAATCTCCATGTTGTTTTCCATAATGGCATCACCAATCTACAGCCAGAAAAAGATAGTACAATAAAGGAAAATAAAGGCTTAACATCCTTCATGAACACAGATGCAAATTTTCAACAAAATATTAGCAAATTGAATTCAACAATACACTAAAAGAGAAATATATCATAAATGTGGTTCATCCCAGTAATGCTTGGCTGTTTTAACATGCAAAAATAAATCAACATAACCTAATATATTAATAAAATAAAGAAAAAATAGATAATTGTATCAACAACTGAGGCAAAAAATCATAATTTCAAAATGTCACATTTATTCATTGTAAAGACAAACACAAAACTAAGGCAGGCATCATATTGGGTGGTGGAAAGCTGAATTCTTACCATTTTAAATTGGGAATGAGGTAAGGATATATATTCTGAGCATACTTATTCAATATCTTACCCTGAGTCTTAACCAATACACTAAAGAGAGTTTCTTAAAAATTTTTTTCAAAGGTAGAAATTGAAAAGGAAGAAATAATTGTTATTGTTTGCAAAATGGCTTAACCTCTACATAGAAATCCCAAGGATTTTAAAATAATCTCCTAAAACTCATGAGTAGATTTGCCAGTGATAAATAATAAAAAATAAAGATCAGCATATTAATAACAATAATATTTATATATACTATCAATAGATATTTGGAACTAAAATAAACAAAATACATATAATACATTAACAAATAAAGTACTTAGGAATAAAACAGAACATCTGCGGGATGTGTATGTGGAAAATCAAAATACTATGGAATTAAAATTCAAAGAAGATTTAAATAACTGAAGACACATATAGTGTCTATGGATTGAAAACTCAACATAATTAAGATCCTCATTTCCCTTATCTTTAGATTTAGTTCAATTTCAGTCAAAACACAGTGGGGTATATTTGACTTTTTTTATTTTTATATTTGTTAACTATAATTAACATTATTTTATTGTATATTTCAAAATAGCTAGAAGGGAGGATTTGAAATATTCCCAAAACAAAAAGAAATGATAAATGTTTGGGGTGATAGATATATTATCTAACCCTATCCGATCATTACATTAATTATATGCCTGTATCAAAATATCACATGCATGCCATAAAAATGTACAATAGTTATGTATTAATGAAAAAATTATCAATATTATTTTTAAATCTTGGGAAAAACACCCAGAAAGCATTTATGTAGAATATTGACAGAATAATTTTTAAAATATATAGCAAAAATGAAGAGCTTAGACTAATAACAATTTTTGAAAAAGAATTTAGAGTACTCACCCGAACTGATTTTAAGGCTTACTATCTGTTTATAGTAGTCAGTACACTGTGGTTTTGTCATAATAATGTAACTCTAGATTAATTTTCATCCAAGCTGGAACCCAAGATGGCTACACTCTTGCTGAGGCTTATAGGCCGTCATTCCCTCCAAGCCCACTTTAGTCCTCAGCTCTGTATCAGAAATGCTTTTCTGATGGTTGCTTTGGGAACCATGGCCAAAGAAGAGATGGAGCAGTTCTGGAATAAGAACACAGGTTCAAAGTGTTTTTATCTCCCCACATCATTATCTACAGTTGGTCTCTTCCCATGGTGATGTCCATCTGCCACTGTGGCACTAGCATTGCTTTAAGTGCAAAGGTCTCTTTTTTTTGGCAGGTAGGCCCTGTTGCTCCCTGGGAACTTTGAGTCTAATTTGGAACTCCTGAAGTCCCTGTGTCCGGGGCCAGCACTGATTCTCATAGTTAAGTTTGCACTCATCTTCCCTCTCATGTATCATACCTAGAATGGGATTCAACATTTGACATGGGACCTAGGAAAAGGCTGAAGGTTTCCCCAGATATACCAGGTTACAGTGGTTGTCTTGGTTCTTAATTGTGTTGTCCTCTGTAGGGCTGGCAGTCATGTGAAGAGTGGAAGTTCCAAGCATCATCTTCCTACACATGATTACATTCACCTGTCTCCCTGTTTGTCACTCTTATCTCCAGTCTGGGCAAAGTTCTCTTCATTAGTTTAGATCCTTTTGTGCTTTCAGATACCCTTGGAGCTCAGTACCAGTAGAGTAACTTGAAGACCACAGCAGTGGAAAAAGATCCATTTCCTGCCCACAGCTTGCCTTGCCTACTGTGGGCCTAGAAGGACTTATTTTCTCTATATATTGGGCTTTGATTTGTGCTGAGGTTCAGCTTTTGGCTCCTTCTTCCTGAGGCATTGGAAACAATGGCAGCTGTATAGGGACCAGGTGTGAGATTTTTAGTGACACTGCTTGTGGGTTGCTGGCTTAAAGGACAATTATGTTCATTGGTCAGAGCCTAGGCCTTTACCAACCACACAGTGTTATTGAAAGAAGAGAGATGGGGGTGGAGAGGAATTAGTTTATCCCAGCTAGAGGGAGATAAAGCCAGGTAGTTATTCCTTGGAGCAGCTGCTTTAGGGAGAAAATATATAGCTTTTGACACAAGAAGATCCAGAAAATGATCATGGAACATGCTAGAGTTTAGTTCTTTTTCTTGCCTATTTTCAGTAAAACAAGCCTCTTAATTTCACGTTTTCTAATTCAGGTCCATGTATCACCTTTTTCTGAAACTGAATTAAAATACTCATCTTTAACAAAGAATATACTGCTAGGTTAGAAAAATGTGTCAAGTCTATAAAAAAGCTTGAAGAAATATGGTCAGTTACTCTAATAAAGGAGTAAAGGCAATTCAGTCTGTTTAACAAATGACATAAAAACAATTTTATTTCTTCAGTATGCATAAAAGGAAGCCCTGATCTATACCATATGCTACATACAGATTAATTTAACTGTCTGTAAATTATACCTTCAACAAATCAGACTAAAAGAGTTAAGAAGAGTATGATACCTTTCATTTTTTAAAAATAACACATTCTATACACATACAGTATAAATGTGTAAATGCACATGGAGTAGTTAAGTAATACACTTAACAAGTATATAATTCTAAGTATATTGTTATAGAGGAAGATGGTCAAAGAGGACTCTGGATTTTCTATAAATGTTTAACATTAATTTAGTGCCAGCATTTTTATATGGCTTTACAAACATATTAACAATTTTAATTCTCAAAGAAACCATAAAGGTAGCTATAATAATTATTTCTGTGTTAAAAGGATATTAAGGCACAGAGATGAAAAGTAACATTGATGAAATCACATTTATCGTACCTGACAGATATGCGATTTAACCCAAAGTGTCTTGCTCTAGGTAACCTTCCTTTAACTGTGAAGTCATCTTGCATCTCTGCTCTGCCTCACTTCTACTCTGAGTAGTACAAAACTGCAATTATAAATAAACTATGAAACACAAAAATCTGATAAATGAGAGGAAAAAAGACAAGTCACACTGCTGCAGAGTCTCTACGTGGACTTGTAAAATAAGTTACCAAAGATAAGCTGTAATAAAAACACATGGGTAAGAATCAAACACAAGCTCTCTCAATTTCTACTGTTGAACCATTGTTTAGCAAACAAAAAATGTACTGGATCAGAGCATCCCGTCATTAGTTATTAGTTTTAGTGTTTTGTTTTGTTTTGTTTTGTTTTTGACGGAGTCTCACTCTGTCACCCAGGCTGGAGTGCAGTGGCGCGATATCGGCTCACTGCAAGCTCCGCCTCCAGGGTTGACACTGTTCTCCTGCCTCAGCCTACCGAGTAGCTGGGACTACAGTCACCCCCCACCATGCCCGGCTAATTTTTTTGTGTTTTTAGTAGAGATGGGGTTTCCTCATGTTACCCAGGATGGTCTCAGTCTGACCTCGTGATCTGCCTGCCTCGGCCTCCCAAAGTGCTGGGATTACAGGTTTCAGTCACCACGCCCAGCTTAGTTTTAGTTTTACTTCAAGAGCCTCAGGTTTCTTTCAAAGCTTTTTAATTAAAAAATCAGTGATTATTTTATTTTCAATAACTGAGTAAAGCTTTACTTGAAAGAGCATACAAATCATAAAGCTCCAAAATGATCTTTTTTGATCCCATATCTCACATCCAGGTCATGCTGATGCAAGTGGTGGATTCCAATGGCTTTGGATAGTAGCATTGCCCCTGTGGTTTTGCAGGTAGAGCCCCCCCATCCTGGTTGCTTTCACAGACTGGCATTGAGTGTCCGTGGCTTTCCCAGGTACATAATGCAAGCTGTTGGTGGGACTACCATTCTGGAGTCTGGAGGATAGTGGCCCTCTTCTCACAACTCTTCTACGCCCCACTCCAGTAGGGACTCTATGTGCAGGCTCCAACCTCACATTTCCCTTCTGCATTGCCCTAGCAGAGGTTCTACATTAGGGCTCTGCCTATGCAGCAAACTCCTGCTTGGACATCCAGGTATTTCCATACATCCTCTGAAATCTAGGTGGAGGTTCCCAAACCTCAACTCTTGACCTTTGTGCACTTGCAGACTAAACACTATATGGAAACTGCCAACATTTGGAGTTTACAAACTCTGAAGTCATGCCCCAAGCTGTACCTTGACCCCTTTTAGCCACAGCTGGAGGGGCTGGGACTCAGCACGGTAAGTTCCTAGGCTGCACACAGCTGGGGGGCCCTGGACCTGGCCCATTAAACCAATTTTTTCTCATAGGCCTCCATGCCTGTGATAAAAGTACCTGCCACAAAGGTCTCTGATGTGACCTGGAGACATTTTCCCCATTGTCTTGGTGGTTAATATTTGGCTCTTTGTTACTTATGAAAATTTCTGTGGCCTGCTTGAATTTATTCTCAGAAAATAGGTTCTTCCTTTCATCACATTGTCAGGCTGCAAATTTTCCGAACTTTTACGCTCTGTTTCCCTTTTAAACATAAGTTTCAATTCCAAACCATATCTTTGTGAATACATAAAGTTGAATGCTTTAACAGCATTCAACCAGTTACCCTAAATCATCTCTCTCAAGTTCAAAGTTCCACAGATCTCTAGGGCAGAGGCAAAATGTCACTAGACTCTGCTATAACATAGCAAAAGTCACCTTTATTCCATTCCCAGTAAGGTCCTCATCGCCAGTTGAGATGAGCAGCGTTTGGTCAAAGCCATGAACAAGACCCTGGGAAGTCCCAAACTTTCCCACATCTTTCTGTCTTCCTATGAGCCCTCCAAACTCTTCCAATGTCTGCCTGTTACCCAGTTCCAAAGTCATTTTCACATTTTTGGGTATCTTTACATCAGAACCCCACTTCTGGTACCTATTACTGTATTACTCTGTTCTAATGTTGCTAATAAAAACATACCTGAGACTGGGTAATTTATATAGAAAAGAAGTTTTATTGACACAGACTTCCACATGGCTGGGGAGGCCTCACAATCATGGTGGAAGGGAAAGAAAATGAAAAGTCATGTCTTGCATGGCAGCAGGCAAGGGAGAGAGAGCTGGCACAGGGGATATATCATTTATAAGACCATCAGATCTTGTGAGACTTATTCACTATCATGAGAAGAGCACAGAAAAGACCTGCCTCATGATTCAATTACCTCCCACCAGCTCCCTACCACTATACATGGTAATTATGAGAGCTACAATTCAAGATGAGATTTGAGTGGGACATAGCCAAACCGTATCAGTAATGATCAGACTAGTTATAAAATACTACTTTAATATTTATCTGCTTATACTTATGCATAATATATGTTTTTATCATAGTTATTCTAAGCAATCAACTGCATTTAATTGTACAGTATTTCTTGCAAAGCACTTAATAGTGGATACATAAAATTAATTCTTCTTGAGCAGAAATTGATACATTTCTAATAGCCATTCAGTAAGTTGATTTGACATATTAATTTTAATTGTTTCATTACAGTATTTCTTTTTTACCTACTTTAATTAATTTTAATCATAAATAAATATTACAGCATTTTATTATATGCAACAAATAATTTAGTTGTTGCACCAGATCAGTGGGTCTTTGTTTTTCAGGTGGCTACTTGTGGTGTCTAAGTGTGAAATAAATTGTCAATCTGTTGCCCTAATCCAATTGTTATTTTGACTTTAGCCATTATAATTGTTGAAAACTTTCATACAAATACAAATAATTTATCATTTTATCTTTAAAATTCTCAACCATTCAATTCCCATGCTATTTATATATATTTAATCTAATATTATTTTGAATGATAATGTAATATTCAAGTCAGCTTTACAATGAATTAAATTTTATCTCAAGAAGCATAATCACATTTATAACTCTATTACTTCCCTTCAGTGCATGACCTGCTACAGAATTATTTGCCCCCTAGAAATACTCACATTTTCATGAATAACTTCTACATATTTGTTTATTTACAAACCTCTTTCTTTCTGATTTATTCTGTCATCATGGGCTTGTGCGACTATGTAGAATTACTAATTCACAGATTAGGTCACTAAAAGATGAGTCTGTCATTTCTAAAGATGAAATAAAATGTGAAGTTTAAATTTTTTAATAAAGCAACAGGTCAAATATAGTCTAAAGAAAAGGTCCAAAGAAAAAATAGTCTCCAACTTTCTGTAAGATGTCCATCTCATAAATAAATTGAACGATTTTTCATTAAATCTAAGCCATTCTGCATACTCTTTTGCACTGCAAAATGATAGCAGTTTGGCTAATAGTTTTGCACTTGAAAGTTCTTTTCTATCTTACATAAATGTTATTTTTATTATTAATTAAATAATTTCTAAAATTATTTACATGTATACAAATTTTATTTAAAGTCATCATTATTTCTCTGAAGCATTTTGTCTCTTTGTGTACCACATTGCATTTTCTCCTCTCCTCCTTATAATTATCTTGGTCTCATTTATTCTACCTCAGTTTTCCCTAGTCCCACACAATGAAATTTGTCAGATTCATCAACTATAAATTTAATACAATGTCTGAGCTCATCAGGATCTGTGGTTTCAGAACACTTTTAAGAAATCTCATCACATTATGTATTTTAGTATTGAGATAACTTCCTTATCAATTAGATATATTAGGTAATGTTAAACACATAGATACTATATTTTATCTAAAATTATACTCATTATAAATCTCATCAGTAAGGCACATTTATTGTGAATCAAATAAAGCTTAAATTTTAGGGTCTGAAATTAGCACTATTCCTTTCTAAAGCCTTTTGCAATTAACACAAACATACTTTTTGTATTAGTAATTTATCTTTCTATTTTTTTTTAAAGACCTCCCAAATTATAGAGGTTTCCGGTACCACAAAACCTAGATCTGACCCTCCTGAGAAATTATAGTTGATGGTTAGATCTCCATATTGCTTCAAACACAAAGCTCCCGATTCTTATATTCTAACATGGTCCAATCTGATAATCTAGATTTACGCTCTTGAATACAAGTCTTAACTTTTCAGATCTTGGATCTGGAGATCTATTTTGGGCCCAGCTACAAGTAAAGTGATTTTTATTTTGTGTTTACTAATTGCAATCCCTGATTCTAGCATGATTCTCACAACAGTATGGACAGGGGAATTATATATGACATACTAATTAATAATGACAAATGAAGAAAAATGACCTATCACTGAAGCAACACAAATAGATAAAAATAAAGAATTTAGTACTAGGTAAGATAAATTAGGTTAAAAACTACAAAAAATGGCTTTATGTATTTTAAGTTTATGTCAGAAGAAATTAAAGCATGAAAACTGAAGGAACAATTATTTGCAAATTATTTTAGACTTTCCCTATTAATATTTGAAAAGTGAAGAAGATTTTTAAGTTTGTATTTCAATTTGAAACGTAACATCTTTGTTTGTACTATTAATTGAGGTCAGGGTCTACTATAATCATTTATTTGAGAAAATCAAAGCTTCCATTAATTTTTTCATGTATAAGTATATAAAAATGAAATGTTTGAAGATAAAAGACTTATAAAGAAGCATAAAGAAAAGACCAATGTTCAGTCTAAAAGAAATGCAGTAAAATCAGGTCTGATTGCAGGTTGTCAGTCTGAACTGCTAGGTCTCATTAAGATTTCCCTGAAGGGATAGAGCCTGCTACTTGCAGGTTTGTTCTCTCTAGGGGAGCCTAAAAGACAAGTGACAGAAAATCAGATCAACCTATCAAAACGTCACAGCTGTCGGATTCTGCTACTCTCATGCTGAGCACATAGTAGGCACTCAATAGACTTTTGAATGGTGGATTGGCCCAGCTACATCAAATGAAGCATTCAAAGAGCAAGGTTTGAATTAAGGATGAACAGAGACTTCCATTATAAAAATATCCTAAAGATGTTCAGTATTTTCTCAATCCAGTGCTGTGTATTTCCCAATTTACATATTTCAAATGAAGTTCCTTATTTTGTGATTCTGAAGAGCAGGTACTTTCAGCTTCTTCAAATGTTGATCAACTCTACAGGAATTTGTTCAGTTCTTTAAATATATTCCAACACTGGCACATATTTTTTCTGTTATTTCAAATCACTTTCAAGATTTATTTATGAAATTCAGTTTCATTCTCTATGAATTTCAAAGCATTTCTATTGTGTGGGTGTAAGTGAGTGTGGTGTTTATGAGAGAATGTGAGAGCAAAAGTTTGAGAAGAAAAGATTTTTTTACTGACTGCTTTTAGAAATTTATGGTATCATATATTTCAATTTATATGCATATGATGGTTTCACTAATAGTTAAAAATGAATAGTTAAAATAAGTGGTAGGCAGTTTTATAAAGTTTCATAAAGCTAATTTTATTATTATTGCCATACAGAGATTAAAAAATGAACTACAGAGAAGTGAATATTGCGAATGTTACAGTTTCAAAAATCTTTTGGTTGCCCTTGGTTTGTTAGTGTTTCTGCAATACTGGGTGAAACAACAACCAATAGTAAAGGAAAATAAATTTAGAACTTTAAAATTTCTGTAGTTCCTTTTGTTAGAATCATGCATTTTATTTCTTCATCCTGTTGAAAATAAAACAGGGAACTTCTATTCTTGCAATATAGCAGACTAGATTCTCTGAAGAAGGATTGTTTAGAGTGTACAATTGCATGTGGAATAAATAACTAAGAAAAATATTTTGAAGTTCTGCTCATATTAAAATAGCAGTATATCAGAAAGTCTGGCAAGTGAACACATGAAGGGCTAGCTTTCATTAGGAAGGGTGCACTGAACCCAACATCAGGCATGGGGAACAAGAGACAAAAGGTAGACCCCTCCTTCCCACTCTTGCAAAAAATCAAGTAAGATTCACAGGAAACTGCAAAAGTCTGAGACCCTTATGGTCAATACCATCAATGTAATTCTCTTAATATCAAATTTTCTGTAAAAGGATGATGGATGAAATGCCTTATACAACTGATAAGAATGTAAATTGATACAGTCACTTTGGTAAAGGTTTGTAATTGCATATTAAATGGAAATTCTCATATTCTTATCATTCAGTCATCTCTCTGAATGTGAGAAGAGAATTCACAACTCTTTGTATTTTACTATTTTGTTTGTACTCTGTTCAATTTTTTGCATATATACATGAAGAACCACAAAAAGAAATGTTTTAGCTATATTTTACATAATAGCAAATACATGAAAATAAAATATATAACAATCATAGAATTAATAAATTGTGGTATGTATATACAATGTATTTCTTTCAGCAGCAAAAAATGAAGGAACTGTAGCTAAATGTAACAGCATTATTAAAACTCAAAAACCTTATGTTGAGTGAATGGACCAAGTCACAAAAGAACATATTTATTTCATTCATTTTTTTAAAAAAGTGTTGGTTCAAATATTCGAATCAAATATTTTATTTTTTCAAATAAGAAGTATGTGCACAACTCAGGACAGATGTAACTTCTAGGGAAAGAAATAATGGGATATTTTAGTGGGCAGCACAGTGGGCTTCTAAGGTAGTTGCTAACATTCTATTTATTTCTGTGAAGGGTATGGATACTTATTTAACCATTTTAAAAAATCATACATATTAATTTTTTACATTTGTGCATATAACATTTGCCACAATGAAAATGTTAAAAAATCAAATAACAAAGATGAGAAGTAAAAGAAATATATAAGAAAAGTAGGATGAATAATATAAAAAAGGTTTTGAGTAGGAGTCTAACAAAATATTTTGTATGTTGTTAATAAGTACATTATGAAAAGAGGAAAGGAACAAATAAGTGCTGAAAAGAGACAAATAAGACATCAAGACAAAGAAATAAAGAAATGCAGATAATAACTTGAATTACTTATTCACGTTGGCTGTTATTTTAAAATGGTGGATTCAACGTATGTCTTTGAGTCTACTCTTTCTTGAAATTGTGTTAAAATGACATTAGTCATAAGTTGGCAGAGACAAAAACAAATAGGAAATGAAAAGGAGAAGTTTCAATACATTGTATGCTAAAGCCTAGGCCCCTTTCTCACTCTCTCTTTCCAGATAGATGATAGATAGATAGAAAGAAAGAAAGATAGATAGATAGATAGATAGATAGATAGATAGATAGATAGAAAGATAGATAGATAGATATGTGTAAAATATATATTGGTCTATATATTGAAAGAAATGCATTAAAAACTAAATGTACAATTTTGAAGATAAGTCCAAAGAAACATTAACAAAAGAAAAAGAACAAAAATAAATAAGAAAAGAGGAAAAAATAGGATCAATTCGGGTAGTCAACTAGTTATTCTTCTGAATAATAGGGGTTGCAAAAATAATGTATTTTCTTATGAAAGAATTTGGTCAAAAACTTTCATCAGAATAGGAAGATGTGAATGTCCAGACTCAAAAAGGTTTGCTCATTGCTTAAAACAAGAAAGTTTGAGCGCCCCCAACAAGATACGTCATTACAAAATTTTAGAACTCTAGGAATAAAAAATTATGATCTCAACAGCCCCCAGAAAGAATGCTAAAAGGTTACATCTAAAACACCAAGAAGGACAACGTCTTTGTATTTTCAATAATATCAGGAAGGGTGAGGATGGTTGGAAATGCTTTGAAATTTCTTAGAAAAAAAAAATTTCCACCTAAAATTTTATGAGCAGGTAAATTAGTGTTCTGGTAGGAAGTGGACTGATGAGGTTTGCTGACACACAAAGTCTTAAAGCTATCTCCTATATTGTCCTTTTCCTGAAGATCAAGAATAAATGTGCTCAAGAAAAGGGAGGAAGGTAAGTAAGGAGAGATAAAAATAATACTGTGAATAATGACAAATAGAAATCCTAAAACACAACCAGTCTGGAGAAAAAAAAAAAAAGGAAGTCCTGATAGGCACTAATATTATGGCTTCTGGATTGGGAATATAGATTTACGCTTCCAGGAGTTGGAAGAAAAGTTATTGTTATATATAAAGTAAAATGAACAGCAAGCCAAAAGGAGGAAATAAAACCACACTGCAAACATGTCTCAGACTGAACAATATTCTTAATCATTAATAACTGAAAAACTGAAAAAAGCTACCTATTAATTTATATTTATAGATTGTCAAATATGGAAGATACATTTGTTTCTGAGGAGAAGTGGAAAGAAAAATAGACTTTCCTATTTCATCTTAGAAGGCCTCTATATCTTAAAAACCCAATAATAGATTACTAGTATATGGAAGAATTGAATAGGGCACAAAATCAAGAAATAGAAGAACATGCTGTGAGTAGTGGCTCATGCCAGTAATCCCAGTACTTTGGGAGGTTGAAGTGGAAGGATCACTTGAGGTCAGGAATTCAAGACCAGCCTGGGCAACATGTCAAAACCCCGTCTCTACTAAAAATGCAAAAATTAACCGGGTGTGATGGCTTGCGCTTGTAATCCCAGCTACTCAGGAGGGTGAGGCAGGATAACCACCTGGACCTGGGAGGTAGAGGTTGCGATGAGCCAAGATCATGCCACTGCACTCCAGTCTGGGTGACAGAGTAAGACTCCATCTTATATAAATAAATAAATACGAAAAGAAATAGAAGAACATGCATATCATGTTGGGAAAAATTGTATAGATTATTGCTTCTGTAAATTAGAATTCGAGATTGGGGAACCAGTGAAGCATAAGGAAGCACTATTTGTTTTTATAAAGGGTTATATGTAAAATTGAGATTTAAAACTAATTTGAAAAAAATAAAATGATAAAACCTTGTTAAAGAAAATAAATATAAAATTAGTGGTTGGGGGATGAGTACTTCCATGGCCGTGACCGGCAATGGATCTTCCTCTATTTGTTCTTAATATTGCTTCTGATTTTTCCTTTCCCTTCTTTCTGAATCCTTTCAGTATCCTTCTTTCCTATGCTATAATTTTGGTTTTCTAACTTTCTCTTCATCTCTTTAATCATCTTTGCCTGTTTCCTCCCCTTCTTTCTTAATATCAAATGCTTTCATTTTAAAAATGTCAAAACTTGGAACATATTTTGTACCTGTTTCTCCCCTACAATATTTTCATACTTAAGTATGTGCCTTTGTCATTTAGATTGGGTCTGTGATTCCAGATGGATTCAAGGTGAGTGTAAAGGAAGCAAAGTTCTTTAAAATTACTGTGGGATTATTTTCAGATGACATACATCTTTACCTTTCCATTTGGAAAAGAATCCCCAGAGTCCTATAATTTGTTAAGTACTGCATATTGATCTACTAGTGTTTTAGAAAGTATCTTAATATGGTCTTTTTAGGTTTCATCTTTTTTATAAATTAAACTTATATTCCAATTGTCAAATGTTCTTGTTAGCATGATTATGAATTCTGTGGATAACAGGGACTGATATATTTTCATCAATGACCCACTAATGCAATCTATAGGTTCATTTTCACAACTGCAATGCATAACTTACAATTCAACTAAAGCTTTGAATAATTTAGTTCACAAAAAGCCATTTCAGTAGCTACTTTTTACATACCTGACATAGCTGACTTATCTCACATACTTTAAATATAATAATTAATTTCCATAAACAAAAAATACTTCGTAATTTTAATAACATATAAGATAAACTTTTAACTTCACTGATATAAATAAAAGCACAATTAAGAATTATACCACATTGTAAGTACAGTACTTCTAGTTTTCAATAAAAAATGTAATCTAGAAAAAAATAAACTTAATCTGTTATTCACTATTTTTGAAAATGTCGCGAGTTTTCAAAACTCCTATTTCTGCAAATAAGGATTGTTGTGTGAAATATTCTCATTTTCATTGATCAATCCCAAATTCTTACACATGTATTAATACCCTTCTCTCCATAAAGCCCTTCTTAATTCCTCAGATGGATTTAGTTTCTCCCACTCTTTACAATCTAGCAGACTTTAAACCATCTATATAACCACAGTGTAATAATTATTTACAAGCCTCAAAACTATACCAGTCTAATAATAAGACTCTTGAGGATAGTGACTTCATTTTGTGTTTTTTTTGTATCTCTGAGGATGGTATTCTGAGCCCCCATATACACGTGTATACTCAAGTTCAGTAATCACCAATAGCTATAAAAATACATAAAACTTCACTATGTATCTCTAAAAACCAAGACCTTTTATTTATAATACTGCCCCAATACTATTTTTACTCTTAATAAAAAATTAAGAATTACAGTAACTCCTAAATACCAGAAAACAGTTAAAATAGTGCTAAAATGCCCCAAATTCTCTCTCTCTCTCTGTCTCTCTCTCTCTCTGTTTCTCTCTAATGTTTTGATTGACTCTGGATCCAAACAAGGTCCACATATTACATTTGGTTGACATGTATCTTAAGTCTCATTATATCTACAATACCCAAACTTTTTTATTCTGTCTTGCAACTGATTAAGAAGGTGAGTTATTTATTCCATAGGATTTTCTACTTTCTAAATATATTTGATTCCATGTTTGTAGTGGCACCTAACATATCACTCTATTCATTTTATACTTCTTACAAATTTGTAGTTAGTATTAATGAAATCAAATAAATAATACATTATGTTTGTCTAACTGTGAATGTAAGACTAAATAAAATCCGAGTACTATAGTTATCAATAAGTGAAGGGAGAGAATAGGATAAATGAACAAATAATGGAATTACAATTTCTCTGATGATATATTTCATTTGTCATTGGAAACATGCAAAAATTTTACACGATATTAAAATTAAACCAAAATATAAAATAAAAATATTTAATATTTAGAAGCCAAATGAAGCAAATAGTCTCTAACAAGACCTAAGTATACAGAGAGAAATTATTTCAAGGGATTTCAAAATGCAATAACTTGTGCTTATACATTGGCAAATATCCTAAGAGCAAAAATATTTTAAATTTATTTTTAATAATCTTATTTTTAGTAAGTATTTTGGTATTATCACAATAAATGTATTGTATGCACACATAAGGGACTGGTGTGCTTCAGCCAACTTCGTACCACCTTGTGTGAAACCCGGTCATTGAATTTTCAGTAACTTTGTGAGCCCAGTGTTAAATGCAGTTATTATTAAAAAATTAAATCATAAAACCTCACAACTAAATATATTTTGTTTTAAAATGAAGTCAATGATATTCAACAATTCATCATTTCTTAATTACTCTATTTTATGACATTTGTGATCTTGAGATTATTTGCATCTATTGTACCTGTATGGTGAACATATTAGACATCCCTGCATGATAACGCATCTTTCTGAACTTTGCATTCAGTGGTGCCAGGTTAGTAGTCTGAAATCAACCAGAGTGGGCGTATTTACTCCGTGGAAATAAGCTAACGCTACGAACCAGGGCTGTTTTTATTTCTCCAGGCAGTTTATTTTTCAATACTTAACATTTAACAGCATACTACTATATATGTAAGTACTCATCTATGAGAACAAGTCAAATAAGCAAATAAGCTAATGTCATTAGAAACCAATAGTTTTCAGATTATAAAATGTAGATAAATATACAATCAAATAATACAAAAACACTATAATTCTAAAGTGTTATTGGACATATTAGTATGACTCTATGATGTGTTTTCTCTCTTACTAAAAAAGGCATATATTCCTAGCTGCATTTATCAAAACTCTAGAAACAATGAACAATATAATAATGAGAAACCATAGTGCCCAGGTTGTGATCACTAAACACGTTGTATTAATAATAATCAAAGCTCCTTGAGGAAATGACTAATTCCAGTTCTGAAGTAAAAAAGGTGCAAGAGGTATTTGGAATTATCACATTATACAAGATATCATGAAAGTCATAAAGATTACTAGGCTCATATTAAATAAAACAAAACAAAACTTTGAATGATGTCTCTGGTCAAAGATAGGGCAATATGAGCATCAAAAATAATTACTGCAATAGATTGAAGTATATCAAACACACTAATACTACTGCAATCGTAAGTAAAATAAAAATATATTTCTCACTTTTATTACATTTTTGAGAACCAATTATTATTCTCTATAATTAATAAACACCAGAACATATTCCTTAACACTTCATGATACTTAGAATAATGTAACAAACTGCAGCTGATGAATGTGAAATACATGATACAATTAGAATAGAATTATTTTGCAACTCCTAAATAAATAAAGCAGGTAGACAATCAGCAATGATCGTCTAAACCATTTAGGTAGAAAACTGACAATGAATATTATGTTGATGGATTGGACTCATAATACCTGGTCACACTGATCAAAATTAATTTCACAAAAAGATATATAATGTGTCTCCTGTTAGGGATCTATGAGAAGTACAGAGCATCTCTCTGTCCTTCTTGTCAGAATTATATGGACACTAGTTAAAGTCTGTAAATGAATGTGAGAATCAATAAACAGAACTGTAAACATGTTAGCTGAAAATCTCCCTTTTAAACTGTTAACTATGTAGAAATGAAGTGAAATTACATTCTGCACTTGAAAAGGAACAGTAGGACACTTTGTAGTGACAAAAAATATTTTTAAAAATCAATTTCTTTAAGAAGACTAATATTTTCCCTAAATGACTATCATGACAGTGGCAAAAGTATTTAAACTTCAGGTATCCAGTTTCAACATTTTGAAAATCATCTTCTACTTACCAAGTAACTCTATAAAAGCTTTTCAGAAATGAGGTTCATTAATGAATTGTAAATTATATTTTGAAAATATTTTGCAAAGAAAGTGCATGATAATTGTTAGTTTCTAACTTGCTGTTATAATCTTATTAATCATGTTTATGACTTCAAACATAAAATATACTTTTAAAGAAATGAAAGATGTTCCATCTATGAAGAAATGAAGACTTAAGATAGAAGTAGTTATAAATAAAAACTATTATGTTCAGAGTCAGAAAAGTATGGGCAATAGGTTAATAATATATTTACAGTATATACCTAAAGACACACTCTCTCTTTTTTATTCCTTTGTGCATACATGTGTGTATATATGCACTCACCAGATCTCTCTCTCTTTGTTTATGTCTGTCTGTCTATCTATCTATCTATCTATCTATCTATCTATCTATCTTTGGATAAGAGATAAAACAATGCTTGCTTTGAATTTTATTGAATTCTATATTTTTAAAATTGTAGTTATTTCTTGCACATGAACGCTAATATTTCCTTTCCATATTATGATATGTGCATATTAGGACACACACACATACACACATCACATATACACATACACAAACTAAATAGTTTGGTCAGTACAGTTCTTTACGTAGTAACTGAGAATTCAAACTATGAAAAACTTTTGGGAGTTGGCTGCATTTTCTACATATAGTAGAAAATATTTGGTTAGTAGAATTAAGTTGCTGCCAACTTGAGGCAGTTATTTTCTGGACTGTATAAAGATGGGAGGGATAAACTTCTTGGATGAAAAGAATTAATGACATCATTATCAGTCAATGTAAAGATATCCTCAAGCATCACTGACATGGTAAATTATTAAATAAAAAATTATAGCACCCGCCACAGCAAAGCTAATGGTGCATATCTTTAAAAATGAAAAGCAGCCTTAGGTGGTGGTATTTATACAGTCTGCACCTAGAGTGTTCAGTTTTTCCTGTAGAATGCATTGATTACCTAAAAATACCTTGATTGAAGGAAGGGAGTCTTTAACCTTGATAATGAATAAGTCTCAAGTTGCTGCTCTAATGTCCTAAGTCCTCAGTTTATCTTTGTTTCTAACAGTGTGACTCTAAATCAAGATTAAAAAGTAACTCAACATGAGGAAAAATAAAAAGGAGGTCATTTAATAACCCTGTTAGCTTCAAATGATTATTGATTCTTGGAGGTGATGTCTAATTCTGCCAGAAAATCCATTTCAGTAATGATTACTACCTCACTTTTATCTATAATCCTGGAGGTTATTAAAAGTGAAGGTCTCAAGGGAAGTATACAACTTAGGCCATTAATGTCATATTTCATATTTTTGTAAGAATAGTTTCCTTTTGTTCCCTTTACCTTCAATGGAATCAGGGTAGTCATTTAGAAATATGTGCTTCACCACAAGTCTAATTATCATATACATTCCTTTGGGAAACAGAAACACATTGAAGTACCTGATAGACACATATCAAACAGAGTAGTTCATATTGAACTTCTTTTTGTTTCTCATTACAACATGTACACAGCATTCAAGTATCATACCTAGAAATCTGACATTAATATATTGCCTTTTGTTCATTCAAATTTTTCAATCATATCTGAAATGCTGTTAGAATCCCAGATTTGCAAAATCTCAGTTAAAATAGACAAATACAGACAATATTTGTGCCTCTAACACAGATAACTAGAGTTAAGATAATCTCTTATATAGGATTTGTTAAGGGTGATGTGCCACCAAATCAGACATTTTCTTCTTTGGGCTATCTCTGTGTTTATAGTTATTCAGTGAAATCAGGAAGAAAAAAGAGAAGAGGACATGCATGGAGCAAAATCTTAAAATGGCATATCACATATTGAATTTATTATTTAAACTTCTGCTGAATTGTAACAGGAGCAGACCTAAGAAGTAACTTGAATCTCATGTAATGGGAATGAGGGAAGGAAGAGATATTTGTGAATAAAATTGTTATGCATTGGTAGAAACTGCACATTGAATATGAGGTAAATGGAGGAGTCTAAGTTAACAACCTTATTTGTGAAATAGGCAACAATGTCTCAAAAATAAAATATAGGGAAAAGGATCATTGGTAGGAAATATTATGAGCTTAGTTTTGAAGAAAATGAATATGAGTTCCAAGTTTTTATTTATGAGGCCATCAAAAATATGACTGTAATATTTAAAAAATAGGTATAGGATAGAATTAGAAATTTATATCTAAAGTTATATGTCATCATCACACTGAAAAGGATACTGAAGAAAAAGGTAATAAAATAAGAAATGAAAGTGGGAGTATGGAAGTTATTTAAGCTCCTTTTGGGTTTTGTCCTTGAATGACAAAATATCAACTTTTTATATCAGAGTTTTATTTCATTAACTGTAATAAATATGGGGCTATCATATGGTTTGACTGTGTTCCTACCCAAATTGCATCTTGAATTGTAGTTCTCATAATACCCACATGTCATGGAAGGGACCTGGTGGGAGGTAATTGAATCATGGGGGTAGCTACCTCCATGTTGTTCTCATGATAGTGAGTGAGTTCTCACAAGATGTGATGGTTTTATAAGAAGCTTTTCCTCCACTTTATTCTGCACTTCCCCTTACTGCTGCCACATGAAGAAGGATGTGTTTGCTTCTTCGTCCTCCATGATTATAAGTTTCCTGAGGTTTCCCCAGCCATGCTGAATTGTGAGTCAATTAAACATCTTTTTAAAATAAATTACACCATTTAGGATATGTTTTTATTAGTAGCATGAGAATGAACTAATACAGTTTAAATTGGTACTGGTAGAGTGGTGTGCTACTGTGAAAATACCCAAAAATGTGGAAGCAACTTTGGAACTGGGTAAACAGGCAGAGGTTAGAACAGTTTGAAGAGCTCAGATGAAGACAAGAAAATGTTGGAAAGTTTGAAACTTTCTAGAGACTTGGAGGGCTCAGAAGACAGAAAGATGTGGAAAAGTTTGAAACTTCCTAGAGACTTGCTGAATGGCTGTGACCAAGATGCTGATAGTGATACAGACAGTAAGGTCCACGGTAAGGTGGTCTCAGATGGGGATGAGGAACTTGTTGGGAACTGGAGTAAAGGTCACTCTGGCTATGCAAATAGACTGGTGACATTTTGCCCTGCCCCAGAGATCTGTGGAACTTCGAGCTTGAGAGAGATGATTTAGACTATCTGGTGGAAAATTTTCTAAGCAGGAAAGCATTCAAGAAGTGACAGAGCAAAATATTAGCAAATTTGCAGGCTCACGATGTTGTAGAAAAGAAAAACCCATTTCCTGGGGAGAAACTCAAGTTAGCTGTAAAAATTTGCATAAGTAACAAGGAGCCAAATGTTAATAGCCAAGACAATGGGGGAAATGTTGTCAGGGCCTGTCAAGGACGTTTGTGGCCGCCCCTCCCATCACAGGCCCAGAGGGCTAGGAGAAAAAATTGTTTTGTGGGATGGGTCCAGGGTCCCCTTGCTGTGTGAAGTCTAGGGACTTGGTGCCCTGGATCCCAGCCACCTCAGCTATGGCTAAAAGGGGCCAACATACAGCTCTGGCTGTGACTTCAGAGGGTCCAAGCTCCAAGCCTTGGCAGCTTCCACATGGTGTTGATCCTGCAGGTGCATAGAAGACAAAAATTGAGGTTTTAGAACCTCTGCCTAGATTTCAGAGGATGGATAGAAATGCTCAGATGTCCAGTGAGGTGTGCTGCACAGGCAGAGACCTCATGAACAACATCTGCTAGGGCAGTGGAGAAGGGAAATGTGGGATCGGAGCCCCCACACCTAGTCCCCACTGAGGCACTGTCTAGTAGAGCTGTGAGAAGAGGGCTACCATCATCCAGATGCTAGAATGGTAGGTCATCCGACAGCTTGCACCGTGAACCTGGAAAAGCCACAGACACTCAACGCCAGCCTGTGAAAGCAGCCAGGATTGGGGTGCTGTATGCTGCAAAGTCACAGGGACAGAGCTGCCCAAGGCTGTGAGAGTCCACATCTTACATCAGCATGACATAGATATGAGACATGGAGTCAAAGGAGATCATTTTAGAACATTAAGGTTTAATTACTGCCCTACTGGATTTCAGACTTGTGTGGGGTCTGTAGTCCCTTTGTTTTGGCCAATTTATCCCATTTGTAATGGGTGTATTTATTGGAGGACTGTTAGAAAGGCATGATTGTGTTTTGAAATGCAAAGACATGAGATTTGGGAGAAGTCACAGGCAGAATGATATGTCCTCACTCAAATCTCATTTGAACTATAGTTCTATAAATCCCCAAGTGTCATGGGAGGGACCAGTGGGATGTAATTTAATCATGGGGTTGGTTACCCTCATGCTGATCTTGTGATAGTGAGTGAGTGAGTTCTCATGAGATCTGATAGTTTTATAAGGGGCTTCCCCCTTCCCTTGGCACTCATTTCTCTCACCTGCTGCCATGTAAGACATGCCTGTTTTACCTTCTGACTTGATTGGAAGTTTCCTGAGGCCTCCCTAGCCATGTGGAACTGTGAGTAAATTAAACCACTTTTCTTTATAAAATACCCAGTCTCAGATATGTCTTCATAGCAGCATGATAATGGACTAATACAGGCTATTCAATTATAATTACAGAAAAGCCACATAAACATTAAAATAAATTATAATAAAATAAAAATAAAGCCAAATTAGAATGTAATGTTGCCAAATAGAGATTTATTTACCCTAATTTATAGAATAGAACACATTCACATGAAATCATGTGTTTGAAAATAGACATTTTTAAATGCTGTTGGTGTTTATTCATGTCATTTGCATTTCTCTCTTTCATGGAGGTTACACTAGAGTCAGGAAGGATGGATAATTGAAAAAATAAGTAAAATGTTATGCAAATAGTTTTCATGACAAGGAAAAATTAGGAGGGTGGGAATATACAAATGCATAGATGCTACAATTTTAAGTAGACTGAACAGGGACAGCATCACTTAGAAAGTAACCTTTCAGATAACAGTATTTTTCTTTATGCTTAGTAACATAGAAATAAAATTTCAATCTAATGATGTCAGATTTGTCTAAATTATAAATTAATGAAATCTTGCTGAATAATAGGCATATTCATATTCAAACTTCAAAATTTATTTTTTTCTTTATAGTAATTATGGAAAAGACATTCAAAAAATTCTGTGTGTGTGTGTGTGTGTGTGTAAAAGTTATTTTATTTTGGTTGTCATTGCTTGTTTTTTTTTTCCTGAACATAAATTGAGCACCTACTCATTATTATATTAAAAATCAAATATGAAAAAATATTCCGCTTAAATTAATATTTCTGGTAATTCCATCCACCCATCCGAGGAAACAAACACTGTGAATATATGTTTATATAATTGTTTTCATATAAATGAAATAAAAATGTTTATATTATATTATTTAATATTTAAACTTGCTCTCCCCTCTTAAGAAAAAATAGTTGACACATTCTTATATCTGGATAAATAGTGTCTTCTGCTATCTTCTAGCCTTACTCTTTGAGGAGTAATCCCTGGCCTGGACCTCATCTCAGTACAGCAGAATTAAGGCTCCTGTCTTTATCCCTGCTAAGGTGGTATCAGAAAAATACTAGTGGAAAGTACAGACTTTCACTGTGTACAGCATTAATGAGGCCAACCTCTGCCACAGTGTCAATTCAGGTCACATGGGGAGCAATAACTTGGTACACCAATCCCTCCAAGCCAGGAAGGTATCAGGGGAGGCCTAGAAGGAAACTGGAAGTCCCATTTCCATCCCGTAGTAAAAAGGGACTTCCCCTTCAGATTTTAACAAGGCTCAATAAGAAGCTTGGACTTCTACCATCACCTGGAAGTAATGAGGTGGCCTCCATTTTTTTTTTTCTGCCAAGACAGATGAATCAGAAGGTTTAAATATGATTTCAGTTGCATAACATAATATTCAGAATGTCCAGTTTTTAAGTAAAAGAAAAATAATCATAATACCAAGAATAAATAATATCTCAAACTTAATTTAAACATACAATCAATAGTTGATAACATGGAGGATACAGAGATATTGGAATTATGTAACAAAGATTACAGTAGCCATAACAATGTTTCAATTAGCTTTCATAGATATTCTTGACACAAATTAATGAAAAGACTCAACAAAAAAGAGAAAGTTTAAGCAAAGAAATAGAAGATATAAGGAAGAACCAAATACATATTTTTTAAACTGAAAAATATAATAAATAAAGCTCAATGGATGAGCTCAATAGCAAAATGGATGTGACACAGAAACGAAAGAATGAGATGTAAGAGCAATAGAAATTAACCAACTGGAAAACAGAGATAATATAACTGAAAGAAAAACGTTCAGATACCTGTGAGATTGTAACAAAAGATCTAACATTATGTAACCAGAGATATGAATGGCAAAGAGGAGAGTAGACCTGACAAAGCACATGAGAAAACAATGTCTGAAAACTTTCCACTTTTGACAAAAGACATGTATCGGTAGTTTCCAGATGTCTAGTAAATCTCAACAAAACTCGCACTGAGATAAATTATAGTCAAAGTTCTCAAAACTGAACTCAGAAGGAAATTTTTGAGAGCAGTGAGAGAGTAATGATACCTTACTATAAGAGGGAAATCATTAGAATGATTGCATTTCTTATCAGAAACCATGGGATCCAAAAAGGAGATGCAGTCATTTTCAATTACCGAAAGAAAAGACTGTGAACCCAGAATCTTATACCCAGCAAAATATCCCTTAAAATGAAGGGATAATCAAGATATGCTCAGATCAAGACAAACCAATAATTGGTTGCAAAAGATATAACCAAAAGAATATCTTAAAAAAGTTCTCCAAGCAGAAAGAAAACTTGTAACATAAAGGAAGAAGAAAGAACACAGTACAGTTGACCATTCAACAGCATGACGTGGGTCTGCTTATACACATATTTTTTTTAATAGATAAATTCTTTTTGAGATTTGAAACAATTTTTAAAAATTCACAAACAAACCATGTAGCCAAAAAGTATCAAAAAGTAAGAAAAAAGGTGTCATGAATGCATAAAACATATGTCGATACCAGTCTATTTTGTCATTTCTTACCATGAAATACACACAAATCTATTACAGGAAGTAAAAACTTTTCAAAGATTATGTACACAAACACAAAGCATACATGATTCCATTAACAGATAAGATAAATGCAACCAAATGTAAATATGGAATATTAAATGAAAACTATTAAAATTAACTATAGTTCATACTGTACTACTGTAATAATTTTGTTGCAACCTCATGTTGCTATTACAATGAGCTCAAGCATGTTGTGAATATTTGTTTAAATGTTACCTGACACTAATCATCTTCCTGTGAGTATTTCTTCTCTTTAATAAATTTCATATTGCAATAAGAAGTGATATCTCACGATTCTCTCTCATTTCTCATTATATTTAGTTGAATAGCATAAACTTTGAAGAATACCGGGGGGCCTATATGAAGTGCCACTAGTGATGCTCAGGGTGCTCCCAATAAGCAGACCAAAGTCATGACATTACGAGAAATAGTTGAATTGCTTGATGTGTATCATAGATTGAGGTCTTCAGCTGCAGTTTCCTACCATTTCAAGATAAATGAATCCAGCCCAGGGACCACTGTCAGAAAAGACAAGGAAATTTGTGAAGCCATCACTGAAGCTATGCCAGCAGGTGGAAAAACTTTGGACCTTTTGTGTGATACCTTCTTGTCTATCTTGTATTCAAAATACAGCTTTTATGTTGTGAAAATTACTCTATGAAAGGCATACATAGACTCTAATATAATTAAATAAAAAGTAAAGCAATTGCATAACAACTTAAAGCAAAATAAAGATGAAAGAACTAAAGCTGGATAATTTAATGCTAGGAAAAGATGGTTTGATAATTTGAGAAAGAAGTTTGGCTTAAAAAACATATCAAGATAACAGGAAAAGCTGCTTCTGTCAACCAAGAGGCAGCAGATGAGTTCACAGACACTGTTAAGAAAATCACCGAGGCTACAGGATCCTGTGAGAATAATATTAGGTATCAACTTGATTGGATTGAAGGATACCTAGAGAGCTGGTGAAGCATTGTTTCTGGGCATGTCTGTGAGGGTGTTGCCAGAGAAGATTAACATGTGAGTCAGTGGACTGGGAGAGGAAGACCCATCCTCAATGTGGATGGGCACCATCCAGTCAGCTGCCAGTGTAGCTGGAGCAAAGCAAGTGGTAGAAGGTGGGATAAACCAGCTTACTGACTCTTCTTTCTGCCGTGCTGGATGCTTCCTACCTTTGGACATCAGATGCTAGGTTCTTCGGCCTTTGGGCTCTTGGACTTAAACCAGTGGGTTTGCTGGAGGGTCTCAGGCCTTTGGCCACAGACTGAAGGCTGCACTGTTAGCTTGCTTACTTTTGAGGCTTTTGCACTCAGACTAAGTCACTACTAGTTTCCTTTCTCCTCAGCTTGCAGACGTCCTATCATGGGACTTCATCTTGTGATTGTGTGAGTCAATTCTCCTTAATAAACTCCTTTTCACATTTACATCTATCCTATCAGTTCTGTCCCTCTGGAGAACCCTGACTAATACAGATACCTACCTGAAGGGGTTCTTAATGCAGATGCAAGTGCCTTATTTTGGAGAAAAAATGCCACAAAGGACATCTATTGCTAAGAAAGAGAAGCAAGCAAAAGGATTTAAGGCAAAAAAGGATATGCTAACACTACTTATTTTGTGAAAATGCACCTGGGTTTATGGTAAGAACTGTCCTTATCTATAAAGTTGTTGACCCCTGAGCCTTGAAGAGAAAAGATAAACACCAGCTTCCAGTCATTGTGTTGTATGAGAAGGCTTGGACTACAAGAATGCTTTTTCTGGATTGATTTCATTGGTGTTTTGTCCCTTAAGTCAGGAAGTACTTTGCCAGTAAGAAACTGTCTTCTAAAGTTGCTTTTGAGATTGGACAATGGCCCTGGTCACTCAGAACCCCATGAGTTTAAAATAAAAGTTACTGAAGTGGCCTAATTGTCCCCAAACATAACATCTCTAATTCAGCTTCTAGATCGGGGGTCATAAGGACCTTTAAAGCTCATGACACATGGTAGTCTATGGAAAGAACTGTCAGAAGGTTGAGTATGGTGGCTCACGTTTGTAATCCGAGCACGTTGGGAGGCCGAGGTGGGTGGATCACCTGAGGTCAGGAGTTCGAGACCAGCCTGGTCAACATGGTGAAACCTCATCTCTACTAAAAATACAGAAAATTAGTCAGGCATGGTGGTGCATGCCTGTTGTCCCAGCTACTTGGGAGGCTGAGGCGGGAGAATCGCTTGACCCTGGCGGGGCGGAAGTTGCAGTGAGTTGAGATTACACCACTTCACTCTAGCCTGGGCAAAAAGAACAAAACTCCGTCTCAAAAAAAAAAAAAAAAAAAAAAAAAAAAGAATTGTCAGCTCTATGAAAGAGAACCCTGATAGAGTAAATATCATAAAGGAAGGATTAAACCATTGAAGATGCCATCATTGTTATAGAAAACATCAAGAAAGCCATCAAGCTGAAAATAATATATTCCTGTTAGTAAAAACTTTGTCTACATGTTGTACATGACTTCACAGATTTGTAATAGAGCCAATCAAAGAAATCTCTGAAGAGATTGTAGATATACCAATAAAGTGAGAGAGAGTGAAATGTTTTAATATATGTATCATGGATACATGCAAGGCTACTAGTCCAACATCAGAGGAAGTAACAGAAGACGAATGATTGAGATGTGTGTTTCCAAACCAGTGCCAGACAGTAAAGGATGAGCTGTATAAAAATGTAGTGACAGGAAACAATTTGACATTAGACAATCTGGCAGAAGTTCTCCTATTATCCAGGACTGTTTGTAACTTATTTTATGCGTGGGCTCTTCGATGATATGGGGACTGAAATTAAAGCAAATAATAGAAGACAGATTGCTATCATATGTAAACATTTTTAAAGAAATTAACAAGCAAAAATATCAGACAGAAATAATGGTGCATCTCTATAAAGTTACACTGAGTGTGCCTGCCTCTCCTGAATTCTCTTCCACCTCTGTGATCACTTCTGCCTCTGCCACAGCTAAGACAGCAAGACAAACTGCCCCCCCTTCCTTCTCCACATACACAACATGAAGATGAGGAGGGCAAAGAGCTCTGTGATGATCCTGACTTCAGAAATAGAAAATAGGCCGGGCGCGGTGGCTCAAGCCTGTAATCCCAGCACTTTGGGAGGCCGAGACGGGTGGATCACGAGGTCAGGAGATGGAGACCATCCTGGCTAACACGGTGAAACCCCGTCTCTACTAAAAAATACAAAAAAAAAAACTAGCCGGGCGAGGTGGCGGGCGCCTGTAGTCCCAGCTACTCGGGAGGCTGAGGCAGGAGAATGGCGTAAACCCAGGAGGCGGAGCTTGCAGTGAGCTGAGATTCGGCCACTGCACTCCAGCCTGGGCGGCAGAGCGAGACTCCGTCTCAAAAAAAAAAAAAAAAAAAAAAGAAATAGAAAATACATTTTTTTTCTTTATGATTTTCTTGAGAATATTTTTTTTCTGTAGCTTACCCTACTGTAAGAATATTTTATATATATAATATAGAAAATATATGTTAATGGACTATGCTATCCACAAGGCTCTGGTCAACAGCAGGCTATTAATAGTTAAGTTTTAAGGATTTTAAAGTTATATGTGATCCATGCAGAGGAGTGACCCCAACTTTGTGTTGTTTAAAGTCAACTATAACACAAGTATGGATAAATACAATGAATGTTCATTCCTCTCTTGAGGTTTCTAAATCATATTTGATGGTGAGGCAAACATAATAACACCATCTGATGTGATTTAAATGTGTATAAAGGAAATATTTAATGTAATTATTTTACAAATGGTTAAATGCATAGAGTTTTTTCTAACTGTACATTTGGGGGTACATGTTCAAGTTTATTATATAGGTAAATTTGTGCCATAGGGGTCTGTTGTACAGATTATTTCATTGTCCAGGTATTAAGTCTAATATTCATTAGTTATTTTTCCAGATCCTCTCCTTCCTTCTGACCTCCACCTCCAGAAATGCCCCAATGTGTGTTGTTCCCCTTTATATGTCCATGTGCTTTCATCATTTAGCTTCCTCTTATAAGTGAGAACAGGCAGTATTTGTTTTTCTTTTCCTGTGTCAGTTTGCTAAGGATAATCACCCCTGGCTCCATCTATGTCACCATAAAGGACATAATCTCATTCTTTATGACTGCATAATATTCCATAGTGTATATATAGTGTATATGTACCACATTTTCTTTATCCAGTCTATCAGTGATGGGCATTTAGGTTGATTCCATGTCTTTGCTATTATGAATAGTGCTGCAATGAACATATATATGCATGTGTCTTTATAATATGATAATTTATATTCTTTTTGGTATATACCCAGTAATGGGGTTGCTGAATCAAATACTATTTCTCTCTTTAGGACCTTCAGGAGTTGTCACACTGTCTTCTAAAATGGTTGAACTAATTTACACTCCCACCAACAGTCTTAAAGTGTTTCTTTCCACAACATTGGTTACATCTGTAATATTTTGACTTTTCAATAATAGACATTCTGGTTGGTGTGAGATGACTTACTGTAATGTTGATAATGATCTGTGATGTTGGGTTTTTTTTTATGTGTAATTGTTGGCCCTCTGTTTGTCTTCTAAAAAGTGCCTGTTCATGTCCTTTTTTCACATTTGTATGGGTTTGTTTGTTTTTTTCTTGCACATTTGTTTAAATTCCTTATAGATGCTGGATATTTGACCTTGTTGGATGCATAGTTTACAAAACCTTTCTCCCCTTCTGTAGGTTGTCTGTTTATGCTGTTGATAGTTTCCTTTTCTGTGAATAAACTCGTTACTTTAGTTAGATCTCATTTGTCAATTTTTGCTTTTGTTGTGATTGCTTTTGGTGTCTTCATCCTGAAATTTTTGCCTATGCCTATGTCTTGAATGGTATTGTCTAGGATGCCTTACAGGGTTTCTATAGTTTTGGGTTTTATGTTTAAGTCTTTAATCCCTCTTGAGTTAATTTTTGTATTTGATACAAGAAGGGGTCCAGTTTCAATCTTCTGCATATTACTAGCCAGTCATTCTAACACCATTTATTGAATAAATAGTCCTTTCCCCATTGCTTGTTTTTGTCAGGTTTGTCAAAGATCAGAGACAGTTATAAGTGTGCGATCTTATTTCTGGGTTCTCTATTCTGTTCCATTGGTCTATGTGTCTGTTTTTATACCAGTGCCATGCTGTTATGATTACTGTAGCCCTATAGTATAGTTTGAAGTACGGTAGTGTAATACCTCCAGCTATGCTCTTTTTGCTTAGAATTGCCTTGACTATTCGGGCTCTTTTTAGGTTCCATATAAATCCAAACTTTAAAAAAAAATTCTGTGAAGAATCTCAATGGTAGTTTAATAGGTATGTATTAAATCTATAAATTGCTTTGGGCAGTATGGCAATTTTGAAAATATTCATTCTTCCTTTCCTGGAACAAAGGATGTTTTCCCATTTATTTTCATCTTTTCTGATTTCTTTGAGCAGTGGTTTGCAGTTCTCCTTGTAGAAATCTTTCACCTCTCAAGTTAACTGTATCCCTAAGTATTTTATTCTTTTTGTGACAATTGTGAATGGGAGTTTGTTCCTGATTTGGCTCTCAGTTTGACTGCTGTTGATGTATAGAAATGCTAGTGTTATTTGTGCATTGATTTTGTATCCTGAGACTTTGATGAAGTTGTTTATCAACTTAAGAAGCTTTTGGGCTGAGACTCTGGGGTATTCTAGTTATAGGATCATGTTGTCTGCAAACAGGAATAGTTTGACTTTCCTCTATTTCTATTTGGATGTCCTTTCTTTTTCTTGCCTGATTGCCCTGGCCAGGACATCCAGTACTATGTTGAATAGGAGTGGTGAGAGAGGTCATTCTTTTCTTGTGCCTGTTTTCAAAGGGAATGCTTCCAGCTTTTGTCTATTGAGTATGATATTGACTGTGAGTTCATCATATATGGCTTTTATTATTTTAAGGTATCTTCCTTTAATACCTAGTTTATTGAGAGTTTTTAACGTGAAGGGAGGTTGAATTTTATCCAAAATCTTTTCTGCATCTATTAAGATAATCATTTGGTTTTTGTCTTTAGTTCTGTTTATTTGATGAATCACATTTATTGATTTGCATATGTTGTCAACCTTGCATTCCAGGGATAAAGCCTACTTGATCAAGGTGGATAAGTTTTTTGACGTGCTGCTGGATTCAGTTTGCCAGTATTTTGTTGAGGATATTTGAGTCAATGTTCTCAAAAATATTGGCCTAATGTTTTCTTTTTAAGATGTATCTCTGCTTTGTTTTGGTATCAAGATAATGCTGGCCTCATAGAGTGAGTTAGGAAGGAATCCCTCCTCCTGAACATTTTCAAATAGTTTCAGTAGGAATAGCTCTTCTTTGTACATCTGGTAGAATTAAGCAGTGAATTCATCTAGTCCTGGACATTTTTGATTAGTAGACTATTTATTACTACTTCAAATTTAGAGCTCGTTATCGGTCTGTTTTGGGATTCAATTTCTTCCTGGTTCAGTCTTGAAAGGGTGTATCTTTCTAGGGATTTATGAATTTTTTCTAGATTTTCTAGTTTATGTGCATGAAGTTGTTTATAATATTATAAGATGGCTTTTTGTATTTCTGTGGGTTCAGTGGTAATATCCTCTGTATAATTTCTAATTATGTTTATTCAAATCTTCCCTCTTTTATTCTTTATCAGTCTAGCTAACAATCTATTGATTTTAATAATATTTTCAAAAAAGAGCTGGATTTGTTGATCTTTTGAATTTTTTTTTTCTGTCTCAATCTTTATTTCAGCTCGGATTTTGGTGATTTCATTTCTTCTTCTAGCTTCAGGATTTGTTTGTTCTTTATTCTCTCATTCTTTTAGTTGTGATGTTAGGTTGTTAACATGGGATCTTTTTAACTTTTGGATCTGGACATGCAATATAAATTTCCCTTGTAACACTCCCTTAGCTGTGTCCAAGAGATTCTGGTATGTAACTTATATTTGTTCTTATTAGTTGCAAGAAACGTCTTGATTTCTACTTTAATTTTATTATTTACCCGAAAGTCATTCAGGAGCAGGCTATTGACTTTTCATGTAATTGTATGGCTTTTAGTGAATTTCTTAGTCTTGATTTCTAATTTGAATGCACTGTGATCTGAGAGACTGTTATTTCAGTTCTTTTGCATTTTCTGGGTAGTGTTTTACTTCTGATTGTGTGATCAATTTTAGGGTATGTACCATGTTGCAATGAAAAGAACGTATGTTTTGTTATTTTGGGTGGAGAATTCTATAAACATTTATCAGGTTCTTTCATCCAGTGCTGACTTCGGGTCCTTAATATCATTGTTAATTTTATCTCAATTATCTGTTTAATATCATCTATGGGGTGTTAAAGTCTCCCATTATTATTGTGTGGGAGTGTACATCTCTTTGAAAGTCTCTACGAACTTGCTTTATTATACTGGGTTCCCCTGTGTAGGACTCATATAGATTTAGGGTAGTTAGGTCTTCTTAATGAATGGAATCCTTTACCATTATATAAGGACCTTCTTTGTCTTTTTTGTTCTTTGTTGGTTTAAAATCTGTTTTGTTAGACCTAGGATTGCAATCCTTCTCTTTACCGTTTTCCATTTGCTTGGTAGATTTTTTTTTCTAAATCCCTCTATTTTCAGCCTTGTATAGATATTTAAACGGAAGTAGCATTTTTACAATTAACTTGAATGGATAAAGTGATGACAGCAGTAGATGATGCTGGTGTGTGTGTGTGTGTGTGTGTGTGTGGTGGGGGGGTGGTGTATACACACAGTTATATATATTTAGTTATATAAATACACAATTTAATACAGAGATCAATCACTACAAAAATACTACTACTATACACACATAAACACAATAGATATTTCAAAATGAAATGGTAAAACATGCTTAAGCAATTCTCAGCAATGAAGAGAAAAGAAAAGAAAAAGATGAAAAACATAGAAAACAAAATGACATCACAGTTGTCTTGTTTCTTGTTCGTTTCAGAAGCGCATGACATAGCCATAGTAGGCACACTAAATATTATCTTCAACAAACCTGACAAAAACAAGCAATGGGAAAAGGATCTCCTATTCTGTAAATGGTGCTGGGAAAACTGACTAGCCATATACAGAAAACTGAAACTGGACCCCTTCCTTACACCTTATATAAAAATTAACTCAAGATGGTTTAAAGATTTAAATGTAAAACCTAAAGCCATAAAAGCCCTAGAAGAAAACCTAGACAATATCATTCAAGACAGGCATTGGCAAAGACTTCATGACAAAAATGCCAAAAGCAATTACAGCAGAAGCCAAAATTGACAAATGGGATCTAATTAAAGAGCTTCTGCACAGCCAAAGAAACTATCATTAGAGTGAGCAGGAAGCCTACAGAATGGGAGAACATTTTTGCAACCTATCCATGTGACAGAGGTCTAATATCCAGAATTTATGAGGAATTTAAGCATATTTACAGAAAAAATAAAACAACTCCATCAAAAAGTGGGCAAAGGATATGAACAAACACTTCTCAAAAAAGACATTGACGTGGCCAACAAACATATGAAAAAAGCTCAACATCACTGATCATCAGAGAAATGCAAATCAAAACCACAATGAGATACCATCTCATGCCAGTTAGAATGGTGATTATTAAAATTTAGGAAACAATAGATGTTTGTGAGACTGTGGAGATATAGGAATGCTTTTACATTGTTGGTGGGAGTGTAAATTACTTTGACCATTGTGGAAGACAGTATGGGGATTCATCAAGGATCTAGAACCAGAAATATCATTTGACCCAGCAATCCCATTACTGAGTATATACCTCAAGGAATATAAATCATTCTACTATGAAGACACATACACATGTATGTTTATTACAGCACTATTTATAATAGCACAGACATGAAACCAACCCAAATGCCCATCAATGATAGACTGGATAAAGAAAATGTGAAACACCATGGAATACTCTGCAGCCATGAAAAGGAATGAGATCATGTCCTTTCAGAGACCTAGATGAACCTGGAAGCCATTATTCTTAGCAAACTAGCACAGGAACAGAAAACCAAAAAATGCATGTTCTCTCTCACATAAGCGGGAGTTGAACAATGAGAATACATGGACACAGAGAGGGGAACAACACACACCAGGTCCTACTGGGACATAGGGTGATGATGGGAGGGAACTTAGAGGAGGGGTCAATAGGTACAGCAAACCACCGTGGCACACGTATATCTATGTAACAAACCTGCACATTCTGCACATGTATCCTGTTTCTTTTTTTTTTTTTTAAGAAAAAATAAAGAGGAAAAAAAAGTAAAAAAAAAAATTTTAAAAATCATATAATAGAAGTAAATAAATAAAATAAAATGAGATATTTGGGATTTGAAATGGATCACAAAAGAAGACAATCGTGCTTGTATTTAAATACATAAACAACATATTTTATGCACATAATTCTTTTAGTTATTTTAATTATTACTTCTTAACTGCTTTTTAAAAAATGGTTGCCTAACCAAGCACTGGAAGCTGAGGTTCTGTTGTGTTAATAAAAATAACCATGAAATCCAAAACTAAATAAATACATAAATAAAAAATAAAAATAAATAAAACATATACCAGAATATAAAATTTATCAGTATAAAACATTTCCTTTCCAAAAATTCACTTTTGAAAGATTTCTGCTATGGCTGAGAATGTTTTAAAATTCTCCTCTGGGATCTTTCTTCAATAACCTGTCATAGGGCAATCTCTGAATGTTCTTAATAATAATGAATCTTTTTGCTTTGAAAGTAGATTGTGCAGAAATTGTGTAGAGTTATTTGGTACCAGGTGAAATGAATAAGTTATTTACATTCAAATCAATAAATAAGTTGTTATGACACTGTTTTCAATGTAAAAATGATGTGCGAATGTATCAAAACAAGACTGGTTTCTAACATGACTTATAAACTCGCCTTGAAAACATTTTTCACAAAGGCATATAAAAGTAACCTGAATAATGATACCATCTTTGACTACATGTAAAGCTTTTGAAAGTCTTGATACAGGTTTCATATGATTTAAACATAAATTCTTATTACTTTATAAAGAAGCAAAGAAAATGGTGAAAAAGACATGAAGAAATGTTTCACCAAATGAGCACATAAATTGTGCTAAATGGCAAATGAGCACACAAAAATATGTTCAACATTTTTAGCCATTAGATAAATGCAAATTTAAACTCAAATAAGATATAGCTATATCTGGATGGCTAAGTTTAAAAACAGAAATAGCAACAAGACCAACTGCTGGTAAAGATGCAGAAAAACTAGGTCATTTATTCGTTATTTGTGTAAATGTAAAATGATAAGCCACTTGAGAAAATAGAGTAGCAGTTTCTTACAAAATTAAATATTCAATTAATATAAGACTGAGAAATTGTGTTGCGAGGCATTGATCATACAAAAATAAAACAGTTTCATTGACACAAAATCATATAGATACATGTCTACAGCAACTTTATCTGTAATAGTCCAAATCAGAAACAGCTCAGATGTTTCACAAGGGAATTGATTAAACAAATGGTGGTACATTCATACCATAGAATATGGCTCAGCAATAAAAAGGATCAGACTGCAGTACTGATACCTACAGAGCTTAGATGACTTTCCAGATAATTGTTTGAATGGAAAAAACTCACAGTTTCCTATTCTATCAACTAAGGATGAGAAGTAGTCAGATTCCAGTTTCAATCTATTTGCAGACTTTTGAAGACAATGTTCACTGGCAAAACTAACTTGATTGAATTATCCTATCACCTATCTGTAAATACTATAAATAATTTTATAATATACCTTCTTGTTTGTTTCCCCTGTCTTTTGTTCATTTGTCATTTCTGATGGATGCATTTCTAAAAGTGACTTATCAAACAGAAAATTTCAATTAAAAATTAGTGTTATAAAAATGCTAAAATTTTTGTAAAATTATGCAAGATACTAGATTTATCTACATTCACCAAATAATCGGTGTCCAAAATGAGTTTAAAATATTCCATTAATATGGAGATATTTTCTAAGTGGTGTTTAAGCTTGTATGACTGTAGGTAAGTGAATTTAGAATTTTTAACTTGATTATTATACTTTCTAAAATTTCCTGCACCATCTTAGAAGTGCGTAATGAGAGTATATCCAAGCTACTCATCTCTGGATGAACATGGAACAGACTTGCAAACTCCTTAAAATTTGAAATCAGTCCCCAGTTCACACAGCGATTCAGTGGAAAAGAATGAAAAATTTATTGGCTCAGGTGCTTATGAACAATATGTGAAAGACAAGTGGTTGATTATTCTAAGAAGCTCAGGTTAAAAATGAAAACAAAGGAAAATAAATTAAACATGGGCCTCAGAGCTTGCACACTGTGGGGAATATAAATACCACAGAATTCAGTCTTTCCAAGTCATTGAACAAACACACAACTGAACAAAAGGACCAGTAACAGTAAAACCTGATGAGTGAGGAGTCAGAGTTCAGAGTTGCTACAATGTATTATATAAAATGTTCAGTTTTCAAAAAAACAATGTGACATGCCAGAAAAGAGAAAGTATGACCCATATACAAGAAAGAAGCAAGGAACAGAAACTGCTTTTTGAGGGAGTCTAGAAGTTAAACTTAGCAGAAAAAGATTTCACAGAAGTTATCATTCACTGTCATATAAACAAAGTAAACTATTTTTAAATAATTAAAATCTCATCAAATAGAGTATCAATAAAGAGAAAGAAATTTAAAAAATAAAATACAAACAAAAACTCTATATTTAAAAAGTATAATAAGTGAAATGAAAATTTCACCGCAGAGCCTCAACAGTAGATGTGGAGCTGGTAGACAAAATAATGAGTGACCTTGAAGAAATATCAGTAAAAATTATACAAAGTGAAAAAGAAATATAACTGAACAAAGCCCAAGACAAATGTAGCACAGCATGAAGTGCATCAGTACATACTTAACGGTCATACCATACAGAGAGGAGAGAGAATGGGGAAGAAAAAACATTTCACGAAAAATGTCCAAACATCCCAAATTTGCTTTAAAAATTTCTACACGTTCAAAACTATTTAAAAAATCCTCTAAGCATCAACGAGAAAAGATCCATATACAGACGCGTCATAGTCAAATTGCTGGAACCTCCCACATAAAAGAAAAATCTTAGAAGCAACAAGAAAAAAGAGTAACCAAAAGAGAATCATGATAATATTAAAATCTCTTTCTCATCACTTCTCATCAGAAACAACAGAACCCAGAAGGCAATGGATTATATATTGAAAATATTGGAAGAAAAATAGTCAACCAGATATCCTCTATCCAGTGAAACTCTTTTTCCAAAATCAAGGAAAAATAAGATCATTTCTAGAAGAACAAACACAGTGCATAATTTTGCAAGAAGATCTACCTCACAAGAAATTCCAAACGAATTTCTTTGAGCTGAAAGGAAGTGGCCCCAAATAGTAATTCTAACATAAAATACAACATAGTAACATATTTCTTCACCTCTCTCCTATTTTGGAAATGAATAGTCCCTTTGTAAAATAGTTTTGACAGTTTCTCAAAATGTTAGAAATTAAATTACTATATATCTCAATGATTCCAATCTTAAGTATCTTTCCAAAAGCAATAAACACAAACGTATACATATAAACCCCACACACAAATATTCAGAGTACCATTATTCATAACGGCCAAATAGTGGAAACTATCCAATTGTCTAAAATGAATGAATGAACAAAGTTTGTTGTATCCATACAGTGGAACACATTCAAAAATGAAAAGAATAAAGCACTGATACTAACTACCACATGAATGAATCTCTAAAATATACTATATAATTGAAAGATGTCAGGCACAAAAGACCACATATTATATAATATCATTTACGTGAAACATCTAGAATAGGCCACTATATAGAAAGACAAAGTAGATCAATGTTAGTGTAGGGGAAGTGGGGAAGAATAAGGAGTAACTTCTAGCGGGACTTTGTTTATTTTGGGGGCACTGAAACTGTTTAAAATTTAGTGTTGATTGTTCCGTAAGTGTAAATACATTTTAAAATGTTTACTTTCAAAATTTAATAAATGAAATGAAAATTTCACCTCAGAGGCTCAACAGTAGATGTGACCTGGCAGAAGAAATAATCAGTGACCCTGATTATATCTACCCCTACACTAATGCTGATATATGTTCCCATTTTACATAGTTTTTATTTAATATAAGCATAATTTAATACATTTTGAAAATTAAATACTGAAAATTGATATTTTTATGGCATAGATATTAAATGCCAATAAGCCTATCTTCTAAAACCTTTAAAATTTAAAACTCCAGGTTAAAAATATACAAAACAACCTAAGGACTAAATGAAAATATAAATTACTATAGGGATTTTGAATCAAACATTAGAAATAGCAATCTTCCTCTGTAGTAGTATTTCATGATAATATTTAACTATGTTTAGTTTTGTTTTTCCTTTATTAATAAATCTGGAGGGTTGCATTCTTAAGCACTTAAGAAATTATCTTTATTATTCGTTTAATAATATTCTCCTCTCTGTAGTCTGGTTGTTCTCACTTGAAAGTAGGATCCCTTGTGTTCGTGCTCTAAACATGTGCTATTTTACTATTTGCTCTTTTTTTGTGGGGCGACGGAGTTTCACTCTGTCGCCCAGACTGGAGTGCAGTGGCGCCATCTAGATTCACTGTAAGCTCCGCTTCCCGGGTTCCCGCCATTCTCCTGCCTCAGCCTTCCGCGTAGCTGGGACTACAGGAGTCCGCCACCTTGCCTGGCTAATTTTTTGTATTTTTAGTAGAGACGGGTTTCACCATGTTAGCCAGGATGTTCTTCATCTCCTGACTTTGTGATCCGCCCGCCTCGGCCTCCCAAGGTGCTGGGATCACAGGCGTGAGCCGCACCCGGCCTGCTCTTCTTGTTTACTTTTGAAAATACTTTTGTGTTACTGATTTTTATTTGCATTTCCATATTACAATTCAGAGATTAATCTTGTTTTCTTTGTGTTTCTTAACTAAATTACCTTAATCTTATTTACAGACAAAAACACTTTTTTACATTATTTTCTACATACACTGATCAGAAATTTCTAAATGTAATTCTGTTTCTGGCTTTATTTCTTTAATTATTCCACAATCATTTTGTTTTGTTTTGGTTTTATGTTATTTTTCCTTTTTAATAATTTCCTTAAAGTCTTGTCAACTATGACTGTACATTCCTATTTAAAATAAGAATTCCAAAAACCTGTCTGGGACTTCTGTGTTTTTAGGTTTATCTTCTCTGGTAGGATTTCCTTATTTATTTATACATGCGTGCCTGCCTGGGTAACTGACTTTTATTCTAAAATCTCTAAATTCCCAAAATATGATGACATTTTGCTGAGTTCGTTTGATCTATCTGATGTTGGTAAGACAGGTGTACTTGACTGGGCATTCTGTTTTACAGATAGTAAGGCTTCACAACCTTTTTAGACACCTCCTCAGACTATCCAGTAATCTACTTTCTGTTATTTACACTAGAATTTGTTTAAAGTGTAATCAAGCAGTATATGCTTTTAATTATTTTGATAATGGTATATTTCATGAAACATAATTATATTGAGATTAATTCATGCTATAGGCAAATCTAAATAATGTATTGCTTTCTATTGTTGTTTCAATATTTCATTCTATTTTATTTAACCATTACATAGATATACTACAATTTGTTTTTCTCTTTACCTGTTAATGGAATTTGGATTTTTTCAAGTCTGATTATTAAAGGAAGCTGTTATAATTACTATCTGCAAGTCGCTGTATGGGTGTACGCTGTCACTTTTCTTGGGTAAATACTAGAAACAGAAGGGCTGGATCATATGATAGGTGTATGTTTTCCTAAGGGGTTGTACCAATTTAGATTTTCACTCGCAGTGTTTGAGAGTCCAGTTCCTCTGCATCCTTGCCAATACTATGCATAGTCAGTATTTTGTCATTCTAGTAAGTATGTAGTTATATCTCACTGTAGCTTAATTTTCATTTCCCTAATGACTAATGTTTATCATTTTTTTTCATGTATTTACTATCTGTATGTCTCTACTGGTGAAGTATCTATTCTAATAGTTTGCTGGTTTTTGTTTAAATTGGGTTATTTTTCTATTATTGAGTTTTGAGAATTATTTATATATTCTGGACTCAAGTCATTTATCGGATATATGATTTGAAAATATTTGTCTCTTAATACATGGCTTTTTTCAAGTTTTAAATGTTTTTAAATAAGCAATAGTTTTTCATGTTGATGAATTTTAATTTACCAATTTAATCTTTTATTGTTTGTACTTTTAATGCTTTATCTTACAATTGTGATGCTTTTTTAAAAAAATTGTATTTCTGTGGTTTTTTTAAGAAGAATTGTGAAGGTTCTGAAATTTTAGTCCACTTCTGAGCTAACAAATTGGCCACCAAACTGTTGTACATGCTGGCAGAAGATGAAAGATTTCTGGATGAGAAACAAAGGACTTTATTACTCATGGCACAGAAGACAGCAGGAGCTTTAGTTCTCCCTGCTATCTAAGCCCCAGATGTGCAATGTGGAGTTGAGGTTAGTGGGACACTGGACATAGAGTGGGTAGGATTTATTTGTTTATGCATGTGGTAGGATTTGTTTATTTATTTTTGTATATATGCCTGCCTGGGTAACTAACTGTTATCCTGAAATCCCTAAATTGCCAAAATATACGGGCTTTTGCTGGGTTCATTTAATCTATCTGATGTTGGTAGGACAGGTGTACTTGACTGGGAGTTCTGTTTTAAAGATGGTGCTACAGCTCAGATACCCTAACCTGCAATCCTAATATTTTATGTGAGTCTCTATTTATGTTTCTCCTCCTATTCAATGACCTGGAGACTCTCCCAAGCCAATAAGCTTGGGTAATTAGAAGGCTCAACATGTTTCCTGTGTCTCAGAGATTAATGTCCTTCATTATATGAAATTCAATGTCTTGTAAACTCCTAACATACATACACGTGTGTGTGTGTGTGTGTGTATGTGTGTATATATTTATATATATATGTTCTATTGCTTTTTGGCTATTTTAGATATTATTTTTATCTTTTTATATCTAGGTCAAAGTGTAGTGGGCTCTTTCCAAGATTGTGAAGATATATATATATATGTATATCCACAATGATAGTGAAAAGTGATATCAGTCATGCCATGGTGCAGTGACTCACTCCTATAATCCCATGCTTTGGGAGGCTGAGAGGTATAATCACTTGAGCTCAGAAGCTGCTATGAGCTCTGACTATGAGTTGGAGGCTCCAGTGAGCTATAAGCATCCCACTGCACTCCAGTCTGGGCAACAGGGCAATACCTTAGTGCCCCCCCCACTTCAAAAAAAAAGTGATATCATTCAACATGTGTGTGTGTTTGTGTGTGTGCATTGGGTGCATATGAATGCGTTTACATGCATGTAATTCAGCTATTTTTAGTGAGTCCTATAAGATACCTGCTGTGCATATCCATGACTTTTGTGCACTGGAATTTCTAAGAAACTTGTCAGTTATATTTGTTGTGCCTTTATCTTATTTGCTCCACTCAAAGTTAACAAATACATAATAAGTGATTGTGATAAGATTGGTACTTTAAAGCCTTCCTCTCACAGTCTTGACATATAAGGAGCTGTGGTAAATTGCAATAAAATTTTTGTCCTGTCTGATTCATATAGAATCTCTTTAAATGATGGTAAAGTAAGCTTTTCTGTGTCAGAAATTTAGTCAAATCAGTTATCTAGAACCATACTGATCAAAAGACCCTAGTTTTTAAACTAAATCTAATAATTTACTAGAGAATTTAATTTTGCTTTCTGTTGTAAAGCATATTTCTATTAGACAATACAATTTATGTTACTGTTTTATACAAAATAACAATATAAAATGCCCATGTCATTTTTAAGTTTTGTCAGAGTGAAGTAAAACCTTATGTGACTAAGAAGTGTGTTAGATTTAATGAAGATGATTATTGTACACTATTTCATAATTTAGAGAAAATCATGAAACACTATTCTCTGTTTATAAGGTAGATTTCATGGTCACAATTAATAAGAATATTATTTAGGTGTTCTTGTCAGATCCCATTGTATTTTACATTTCTAGTATATTTTGCAAAAATTGTTATTGGCCATATAGATGGGGAAAAAATAATCTCAACTAACAAATTGTGTGCATGAGATCTATCATTAGATCTCATACATTGATGAGGCTAATCATTAGATCTCATGCATTGATCTAATGCATTGATCTCATGCATTGATGAGGCTATCATTAGATCTCATGCATTGATAAGGCTAATCAATAACATGGTATGTGATTAAGTAAAATTGATCAAGGATCCAATTCAAAGGTAGAAGATTATTTCACATTGTAGGTTAATTTATTGTCTAGCTCTTACTATCCCTGTCTAGCTCAGTCTTAAAATGTTGATTCATTGTGGTGATAAAACAATTTAAAAAACTACTTACCACTCTGTATTATTTCTTCATATTTTCTTTCACTTAAATACCAAGTATTTACAATTCTAGCTGTCATTTTTAAAAAATGACATACTATGTTAATTATTTCAATTTTATTTGCAAAGTGTCAGTAATATTAAGATTTTTGAAAATTTTTAGCTGCCCAATGTGCCAAATCACTGAAGGTTTAGAGAAAGAGGTGGAAATTCATTTTGACCACTAAGACTGCTTATAATATTTCCATTCCATTTAATGATGTATTATAATTCAGAGAGAAATCACAGAAAGCTGAGGAGAAAAGAGTAAGTAGAAATAGGGGAGACATAGAATGGAAACTGACAGACTAAACCCCTCCCCAATCTAGCAAAGAGCAACTGGTTTTTAACACCATCAATAAAGTATGCCATATTATGTTCTACATTATAATGATTTAAGAAAGAGGCAGTTAGAGTTACAAGGATGTGCATGTGTCTAACTCAGCAAAGTGTATCCTGCTTGTCTAAAAACTCATGATTGCACCTCTATCTACTTGTTTGACACACAGGTGTTGCAGTCTATATTTACAAGATTGTCTGCCAGTCTGAAGACCCTTTGTTGTAAAGAGTGTAAGCCATTGTGATTATAGGCGCATAAAATCAAAAGAAAGCTGTTCCCTAATCCTTCTCACTTCCATCTGTTTGGTTGCTACTTCTCAGGTGTAATTGAGACAGGCAGATGTGCAATCTGGGAACCCATCCAAACCCACTTTATGTACATCCTTTTTAAGAAAAGAGAAGCATTCAATATTGCCTTCAGAAAACGGTTCTGTCTCTGCTAGCATTCTCTCCAATCTGTGGTTATATTTTATTCTCTGAACAAAATGTGGAAGAAGTATGGGTCTTGAGGCCTTGACACTGGTCTTCTGTTTCCTCAGCCCCTTTTGTCACAACAGACAGTGCTGCCAGTGGCTACTGTCTGTAGAGCCTCCTCCAGAGAAAGTTCCTCACTTATGACTGTGGGTCTCCTCTGCCTGACAGCAAAGGACCAGAGGAAACCTACATACATTTTCCTTAATATGTACCCTCAGCTAGCCCAACTGTAAAGGCAGTCAAATCCTTTGCAAGTAGACATAATAGAAAAGTTTAGGGCTTTTCTAGTACCCAGACACAAGTGGATCCACAGAATGACTAAAAAACTGAAGTCAATCATTAAAATCCTCAGTATGGAGGACGTGTGAAAAAAGGACGATAGACACGACAGATGAACTCTTCTATTATTTCTGACCTGTGGTTTTAATCAGGATAGGCTAGGTTATGCTAGGGTAATTAAATTCACCCTGAGACCCTGAGTACTCCAAAAGACAAGGAGACCAGTTCCTAACAAGTTCTTGTTAGGTTCCTTGTTAGGAACTGGTCAGAACTGGTCATATGACATTTAACTGCAGGTTGGAAAAAAAGTGTAATTTTCAGGTAAGGAGAGTCACCCAGATGTGCTCAGATGTTAGCAGTCTTCACCACACTGGCTACATTACTAACCACTACTCTCCAAATTGGTTCTTTATCTTTTGGATTGTTTCCTGTTTGGTATGAGTTATTGTGAGGAAAATTTGTTGCTTTTATTTCTGGAGATGTACAGCATTCAAATTTAGATACATTTTTCTTACTTGGTAGAACACCCTGTGAGTCCAATAGCTATTACACCTTCACTTAAAAAAACATTTCCGTGTTTAGACAAAGTGAGTAAGTATTAAGTTCTTTCAATTATGAAATACCTAGTTTCATTTTCAAAGGACACTGCTATCACTGACTTAGTGATGCCTGACTTACTGAAAGTGATGGCAGGACCATGTTTGGAGAGGTCAGTTGGATGCATGAAAATGTGGTGGCAGATGGTGACATAGTGTGTGGGAGATAGCGTGGTGTGAGGGGGAATACACAAATAGAAATAAAAAGATTAACTATAGGTGACAGCTGCTGATGAGGGAGTTGACAGATTTTTTTTCTGGTGTCCAAAACTTTCACCACACTTGTTTTAGTAATAGAAAATGTGAAACCAATGTTGGCACTTTTGATCTGTTTTGGCATTACCCAGAGGCCTTGCATTATTGTCAACAGTATAATAAGCCAAGCATTGATCCTTGAAAGTAATTGACAATTCTGTAGAACAACTGTGAGCCAAGAGCGCTTATCTCCTTTGCTTTCATCTCTTTAAATACTTATTTAAAAAACTCAAGTTATCAAAAGGAAAGAAGCAATGTCAAAAGTTTTGCATTTAAGGCATTCTTATAATAATTATAATCTATTTATATATACTATGAAGTTTCTTGAATGCTGTTAGAATTGACATAATTTAATAGCAACATTATGATTCATTGTATCAATATTTATAAATCAACAGTACCTGCCACATAGTAAACGTAAGTGTCCATTAAATTTACACAATTTAATAAAATGTTTGTTAGTTAACATTATCTTTCTTAAAATATAAGCTACTATCTAGATCTACCAGGTGGAGTACAAAGAGATTTTTCATAAATATTTTCTGTTTATGATAAAGCTCTAAAATTTTTGGAAAATAACTTGGGTAAACAGGATTACATAAGCTTAAAAGGCCTCAGTGCAGATGTGCAATATAGAGGAGTACAAGTAATATCTTCTAGAAGAAAATCAGAAGGGGAATATAAGCAGAATAAGATGATAATAGTAGCTGAAATAATTTAAGATTTCCTGTTCTTTTTTATTTTTTTATGTGGTGCAGAATCTTTAGTGGGCAGAAAGCTTTTTTGGATTTCCTGGAAGAAAGAAAACAAAGAGATACAGCTTAAATGACTGATGATAGAATATTCATTGAGAAAGAGAGATGTTTATTTCCTTGAACACAGAAATGCCTGGACATTTCTACTACTCAGTATAAATCTTGTTAAGTTCTGGAGTAGCGGGTGGCCAGCAAATGAAAATTGTAAAAAGTTATAAAGTGGGAGAGGTTGCATTCAAGGTGATTGATCAGTTTTGTGAATTGAAGTCTCCTAAAATGTTTCAGTATTGCTATGTATTCTGATACAATAAATACAGGTTCAAATGACAATGATATTTTTACTTGAGTCTCACTGCAGTTTTGCAGAAAAGTATTGCTCCTTAGGACATTAGAAGCAGAGAATAAGATTTTGATATTAATTACAATAAATTAGGATGACACAAAAAATGACATGAATAGGTGTCAGAGATCAGTGGATTCACTTTTATTAATGACTGTGCTACATCTTAGAGTTAATGTAAATGCTACAAAATGTGGTTGGATTAGAGAGAAATAAAAATCTATATTTATTCCTTCAGTATAGTGCTCACTGTTTATCTTTTTCAGAGACTAATTTACCTGTCTATGGTTGCTTTGTACAGTGAAGTGCATGCTGGAGACCATCAATATAGTAGACGTCTAAATCTCTGATATTTTTCTTTTGCAATAATATGACCCAAACTACCACTTTTGTAATCATAGTACTTCAAAGTCATTACAATTTCTTTTACAGTGTTCCATTTCCCACAGATAGCCTTCTTTTATATTATTGTGTCTTACATGTAGGTAATCTGGTATGGTTCCATTGAGTATACTGTGGCAACAAAGATAAATTATTTCCTTAAGAACTGTGAGATTAAATATCCACTTACTGAACAGGACAATCTTACATCTGGGTTCTTAAAGAGTGTCATACTTTGGAGAAATACTGTTTAACTACATACTGAGAAGCAGCAGGTATCATGTACAAAGCTCTCTGAGCTAAGTTAGGTCACCGTTTTTTACAAACTTTTTAAATGATATATTTTACAATTGCAGTTACCACTATTGTAATTAAGTAATCATTGAAGGCATCTATTTAGTATTGATTACCCTTACTGAATTATAAGCGTCACGGAACATTATTGACTTATTGAACACTCTGTCCTTATTACCAAGCATATTGATTAATTTATCAAGTCTCAGTTTCCACATATGAATAATGTAATATAATAATATGTATTTTATTGGGAAACAACATGGATTTGCATTAAAGTGCATGAATTCTAGAATCAGTCAAACCTCATTTGTATCTTAGATATGGCAATTAGTAAGTGTGTGAACCTAGGAAATTCTCTAGAATCTCTAATAAAAAAAAATCATATATTGTATTATTTATTCCAGAATTTAAGTTTTTTGTTTTGGGGGGTTCTTTTCCATAGATTCTATTTCTTATATATATGAGTTTTTCTATTGCAATATATCGGTATTTTAGACTTGTTCATTCCTTGATTTCCTTTCTCTGAATGTGGACCATAGTGTTACATTTTTTTTATGTGTCTTTTAGAAATTTTGGATTATAGATTGGATATTATGGGTAATAATTTTATAGACTCTAGATCTTGTCATTTTTCTCTGTGGAGTATTAAGGTTTTGTTTGTTTTAACTGACAGCTATCTTGTCTGAACTCAAGCTCCAAACTTTATCTTGTATGTAAGGTACACCCATTGAAATCACTGTTCAGTTCAACATAATTTGTTAGCCTGCTTGAAGTTTGCCCAATTCATTCATAGAGCAGGGATCTGCCACAGAGTTGGGAAAAGTTTATGTGTAGAATGTGGAATCACCTCTCCTATGAGTTTTTTCTTTGCAAAATTCCACTCGTCACATTCCAGTTATTGGGGTACCCCGATATCTGTCCTCTAATTCCGAAAGTCATTAAGTTTGTCAGTTACATCCAAGTTCTAGCTGCCTGTCATGGGTGCTCACTGGAGACTTCCTTCAGGCAAAAATTGATAAAAAATAGGAAACTCACTTAGGGCCATTCCTTTCTTCCCAATGTTGGCCCTTAGCCAGGTTCTGCTGGTTTTAGGTTACACTTTAGTGCCATCAGATAGTGTATTTTTATATTTTGTTTTAGAGTACCTAATTGTAATCTGCAGACTAGATAAACAACCAAATTACTCCACCATTACCAAAAGGCCAGACCTACTCCCTGGATGCTCTAAAAATTGTTTTCAGTATTTGTTCAATAAATAGCTAAATTGTAATCATGATATCTTAATAAGTTGTAAAAATTGTTTAAATTATATATATATGTATAAATTCCTTAACACTATATGAGAACACTAATGATTGGCATATAATGAGAGGTCAATATGAGGTAACAACAATTATAATAATTAAATCACTGAGGACTAAATTAAGAAATATAATGTACTTTAAAATAGTGAAGTATTATATTCTTACTGTTCATTCTCACAGGGTGAAGTAATTTCATGAATATTTGGACAATAAGGAAAACTTTAAATTTAAGATTATATTACTAGTCAAGATAGTTAATTTCTTCTAGAAGTTAAACCCATTCAGATGTAAGTGTAGTTAGTGTACATATTGTGTTCATAAACCATTTTCATTAATTAAACAACCCAGTACATCAATCACAATAGATTTTTAACTTAAAAGTTTTGACATAGTTGGGTAGCAAGGATCGTATTTGTTTCTTTATATTAACAAAACTGTAGGCTAGATTTTAAGCAGTTTATCAAAACTATCTAGAAAATATTTACATCAGTCAGTTGGAAAATTTCAGTGAGCACTATAAACTTCCTATTCTCTCTATGATCTTACCTCTATTTTTTCTCTTTAAATACAATTTCAGATTCTAGGAAGCAGTATTCTGGTTTTTTTTTTTTTTGCACTGAAAAGAAGATGCTGATGATTTTGTATGTTTCATTTGTTAAGCATTTTCCATTTACAATGTAACTTAATTCTTACAGTGTCATTGTGAAGAAGTCTTCCCACCTGTGTATATCTTCATTGTGCTAATGGGGATTATCATCTCCATCCCTCTGCATTTACTTCTGTCACTGGGGATAATAAATATACATAACAAAACCACAAATTACATTTAATGGCATGCTTAAATATGAAATAATTACTAGCATTATACTCATCCTGCATAGTTACTGAATTTACCTTGTGAAAAATATAGAACAGTGTTAGACAGAAATCATTTGACAAGAAATTAGCAATGCTGATTTTTACACACCTGTCTTAGATTTTAAAATAAGTTAAAAGAAAAAAAGATAGAAAAGTGCTTCACAACTGGAGAAATTTCTGGGATTTACTCTTATTTTATATTTGTTTTGGGTATTTTCTTTATTGACCATTCTTAAGACATTTCATATATTTCTCTATATAAAAATGCATCCTTGTTAGAAAGTACTTAAAACATTTTAGAGCTTTATTAAAATATTTTGCCAAAATTGTTTACATTTATGTTGTACAATTTAGTGTTTTGATATATGCATACATTCTGAAATGCTTGAATCAAAATAATTAACATATCCATCACTTCAAATTCCCTTTTTTGTGGTGAGAATATTTAACATATATTCTCTTACCAATTTTTAGTATACAATACATTGTTACTACTGTACAATACACATCCAGATTTTATTTCAACTAATGAAAAATTGGTACCCCTTAATTAACACTTCACTATTTCCCTTACCCACATGGCCTTTGCCAATCATGATTTTACTATCTGTTTCTTTGAGTTTGACATTTTTACCTTCCACATGTAAGTGAGACAATACAGTATCTGTCTTTCTGTTTCTGGCTTCATTTGTTTAGCATAATGTTCTCCTCTTTCACCCATGTAGTCACGAATGACAGAATGTCTTTTTTGGGGGGCTGAATAGTATTCCATTGTGTGTGTGTGTGTGTGCATGTGCATGTATATTGCTAAACCCAAATATCTCAGACAGGTGTCAGTCAATTTAGGAAGTTTATTCTGCCAAAGTTAAGGGTATGTTCCTGTGATACGGCCTCACAAGGTTCTGACAATGGGTGTCCAAGGTGGTCCAGGTACAACTTGGTTTTATACAGTTTAGGGAGACATGAAACATCCATCAATATATATATGATAAACATTCATTAGGTCCAGAAAGCTGGGACAACTGGAAGCAAAGGCAAGGCAATTCAAAGTGGGGAGGTGGCTTTCAGGTCATAGGTAGATAAGAGACGAATGGTTGCATTCTTTTGAGTTTCTGATTAGCTTTTCCAAAGGAGGCAATCAGGTGTGCATTTATCTCAGTGAGCAGAGGGATGACTTTGAATAGGATGGGAGACAGGTTTGCCCTAAGCAGTTCCCAGCTTGACTTTTTCCTTCAGCTTAGTAATTTTGGGGCCCCAAGATTTATTTTCCTTTCACCATATATAAAGAAAAGAAATGTGTGCATATATATATACATATGCGTGTGCACACACACACACACATATGCACACATTTCTTTTGTTCATTCATATGTCAATGGAAACAGTTCAATTCCAGTTCTTGGCCATTGTGAATAGTGCTGCAATAAGCACGGGTGGTTCAGATATCTCTTTGAGATACTAATTTCATTTCCTTTAAACATATGCCCAATAATGAGATTACTAGGTCATAAGATAGTCCTATCTTAATTTTTTAAGAACCCTGCATACTGTTTCTCATAATGGCTGTACTAGTACCTACCGACCAGCAATGTATAAGAGTTCTCTTTTTTCTACAGCCTTGCCAGAAAGTGGTTTTTTGTTTGTTTGTTTGTTGTTTGGTTTTTGCCTTTTTGAAAATAGCCATTCTAACAGCTGTTAGGTGATATCATTGTGGTTGGATTTGTACTTACCTGATGATTAATGATGTTAAGCTTTTTTTTGTAGACTGGTTGTCCATTTGTATGTGTTCTTCAGAAAAATGTTTATTCCTGTTTCTTGCCCAGTTTTTAACTGGGTTATTTGTTTTCTTGCTATTCAGTTGTTTGAACTCCTTACATATTTTGAGTATTAACCTCTTATCAGATATATGGTTTGCAAATATTTTCTTGCCTTCCACAGGTTGTCTTTTCACTGTTTACTGTTTCCTTTGCTGTGCAGAAGTTTTAATTTAATGCAATCTCATTTGTCTATTTATGCATTTGTTGCCATATTAACTGAGATGATCACATGGTGTTTTTTCTTTATGCTGTTGATGTATTACACTATTTACTGACTTGGGTATATTGAACTATCCTTGTAACTCAGGGATAAAATCCTACATTTGATCATTGTGAATGATCCTTTCAATATGCCATTGAATGTGTTAGTATTTTGCAGAGTTTTGCGTCTATGTTCATGAAATATATTCACCTGCAATTTTATTTCTTTGTAGTGTCTTCATCTGGTTTTAGAATCAAGGTAATGCTGGCCATAAAGTTCTTAGTTTTTTTTAGATGAGAGAATTTCTACTACCAATTCAATCTTTTTACTTACTATTGACCTGTTGAGATTTCCTAGTTGTTCATAATTCAGTCTTGGTAGGTTGTATTTTATTTTTTAGAAATTTATACATTTCTGCTATGTTATTCAATTTGTTGGCATACATTGTTCATGGTAGTCTCTTATGAACATTTGCATTTCTATGGTATCAATTGTAATATCCCCTATTTCATTTCAGATTTTATTTGGGTCTTTTATCTTTTTTTCTTAATCAAGTTAAAAGTAGGACAATTTCATTCAAAAGACAACTTTTAGTTGTGTTTACCTTTTTGTTGTTTTTCTAGTTTCTATCTTGTTTCTTCTGTTATAGTTGCTATTTTCTTCTTTCTGCTAACTTAGAGCTTACTATGTTCCTCTTTTTCTAGCTCCTTGAGTTGCAACATTAGGTTGTTTGATATCTTTTGCGTTTTTAGCATAGGCATTTATTGTTATAACACTCCCCTCATCTCCTTAAAACTGCTTTGGCTCCTTTCTTTGGTATTGGTATGTCGTGTTTCCATTTTTTGTTTGTCTCAAGCTATTTTTAAATTTTTTTTGTTTGATTTTACCACAAATGCTATGAAACTATGAAACTAGATATCAGTAACAGGAAGAATTTTGAATAATTCACAAATATGTGTAAATCAAACAACACATTCCTGACCAACCAGTGGATAAAGGTTGTCACTTTACTCTGTTTCTGATATCAGTGAGTAGTTTCTTTGTGTTTTATTATACTACACTAAGTTTCCCTAAAAACAATTACTTTGAATTAATTGTCAGCCAATGCATAATTCTCCATTTCTTGGGATTAGTTACTGGAAAATTACTGTGTTCCTGTGACCCACTGGTGATTCAGGAGTGTGTTGCTTTATTTCCACACATTTGTGAATTTTTCAAAATTCTTCCTGCTATGAATTTCTAGTTTCATACCATTGTAGTAAAAAAGATACTTGATATGATTTTCTTGAGTTGCTTATTTAACATTTTAAGTTTTCTTTTTTATGTAATATATTTTAATGCAGATTGCTTTATATAGCTAGTCTTTTCAACTGAGCATTATTCCATAAGCTTTTCTTAGGTTATGATATAATCTTCATAACTGTGGTTTTGTAATATTTCCAGTGGCTTCATAATATTTCTGGAGTGGACCAACTCGGGTTTGCCAACATTTCACCCTTTTTGAACCTTTAGATTCTTATAATTTTCCACTATTGAAAATAATGCTGTCTAACTACAGTGACTAACATCTGTAATCTCAGCACTTTGGAAGGCTGAGGCAGGCAGATCACATGAGATCAGGAGTCTGAGACCAGCCTAGCCAACATGGAGAAACCCTGTTTATACTAAAAATACAAGTTATCCAGGCATGGTGGCAGGTGCCTGTAACCCCAGCTGCTCGGGAGGCTGAGGCAGGAGAATTGCTTGAAGCTGGGAGATGGAGGTTGCAGAGAGCCAAGATCACACGACTGCACTCCTGCCTGGGAAACAGAGCAAGACTCCATCTCAAAATAATAATAATATTAATAATAATGCTACAGTGAAGAATTGTGTGCATATTTTCTATACCAAATGTAATTTCCCTGGACTTGATTCACCTGGATAATTTTATGATTACTACTATTGTCTTTTTAATTTTTATTTTAGGTTGAGGGATACATGTGATGGTTTGTTATAAGTCAAACTGTGTCATGAGGGTGTAGTGTACAGATTATTTCATCACTCAAGTAATTAGGATCATACCCAATAGGTAATTTTTTTTTTATCCTCTCACTTTGCTTCTCCTACATTCTACCCTCAAGTAGACCCCAGTGTCTGTTGTTTCCCTCTTTGTGTTCTTTTGTTCTCATTGTTTAGCTCCCATTTATAAGTGAGCACATATAGTATTTGGATTTCTGTTCTAGCATTTGTTTTCTTAGGATAATGGCCTTCAGCTCCATCATGTTGCTGCAAAGAACACAATTTAGTTCTTTTTTTATGGCTACATAGTATTCCATGGTTTATATCTACCACATTCTCTTTATCCAGTCAACCACTGATGAACTTTTAGATTGATTTTATGTCTTTGCTATTGTGAAGTGCTGCAGTAAATATACACATGCATGTGTCCTTTTAATAGAGTGATTTATATTCTTTTGGTTATGTACCCAATAATGGGATAGCTGGGTCAAATGGTAATTCTGTTTTAAGTTCTTTGAGGAATCATCACACTTTCCATAATTGCTGAACTATTTTACATTTCCACCAACAGTATGTAAGCATTCTGTTTTCTCTGCAATCTGGCCAACATCTGTTATTTTTTTACTTTTTAGTAATAGTCATTCTAACTACTGTGAGGTGGTATCTCATTGTAGTTTTGAATTGCATTTTTCTAATGGTTAGTGATATTGAGTATTTTTTCATATGCTTGTTGGCCACATGTATATCTTCTTTTCAAAGTGTTTCTTCATGCCCTTTGCTCACTTCTTAATGGAGTTGTTTTATGCTTGTAAATTCATTTAAGTTCCTTACAGTCTGGATATTAGACCTTTGTTGAATACATAGTTTGCAAATATTTTGTCCCGTTCTGAAAGTTGTCTGTTTACTCTGTTGATAGTTTCCTTTGCTGTGAAGAGCTTTAGTTTAACTAGGTCACATTTGCCAACTTTTGTTTTTGTCGCAATTTGTTTTGGGATCTCCACCATGAAATCGTTGCCAGTTCCTAGGTCCATTATAGTATTTCTTAGGTTATTTTCCAGGGTTTTTATACTTTTAGGTTTTACATTTAAGTCTTTAATGCATCTTGAGTTGATTTATGTATATGTGTAAGGAAGGAGTTTGATTTTAATCTTCTGCATATGGCTATCCAGTCATTCCAGAGCCATTTATTGAATAGGGAATCATTACCCCATTTTTTTTTTTTTTGGTCAGGTTTGACAAAGATCAGATGGTTTTAGGTGTGCAACATTATTTTGGGGCTCTCCATTCTGTTCCATTGGTTTGTGTGTCTGCTTCTGTACCAGTACCATGCTGTTCAGGTCATTGTACCCTTGTAATATAGTTTTAAATTGGGTAATGTGGATGTATTCTTTTTGCTTAGGATTGCCTTGGCCATTCAGGCTTTATTTATTTTTTTTTTTTTTGGTTTTATATGAATTTTAAAGTAGTTTTTTTCTAATCTGTGAAGAATGTAATTGGTAGTTTGATAGGAATAGCATTGAATCTGTAAAGTGCTTTGGGAAATATGGCCATTTTTAGCAATATTGACACTTTCTAGTCATAAGTATGGAATGTTTTTCCTTTTATTTTTGTCGTCTCTGATTTCTTTGAGCAGCATTTTGTAATTCTCATTGTAGAGATCTTTCACTTCTTTAGCTGTATTCCTGGGTATTTTATTATTTTTGTAGCTATTATAAATGGTATTATGTTCTTGATTTGGGTCTCAGCATAGTTGTTGTTGGTGTATTGAAATAATATTTGTTTTTATATATTGATTTTGTATCCTGAAACTTTGTTGAAATTGCTGATCAGTTCAAGGAGCTTTTTGGAAGAGACTCTGGAGTTTTCTAAGTATGGAATCATATTGCTTCCAAAGGGAGATCATTTGACTTCTTCTGTTCCTATTTGGATGCCTCTTATTTCTTTCTCTTTGCTGTTTGCTCTGGCCGTGACTCTTGTGCTATGTTGAATAGGATTGGTGAGAGAGGACATCCTTTGGCCCCTTCCCCCATCATGATTTTAATTTTAAATTTGTTGAGATTCGTTTTATGGCCTAACAATATTTTCTTATTAATTTTGGTCTAGATCACATTTCTGTTTCTGAAAGTGGGTTAATAAAATCTTCTGTTATTTTTGTATTGTTGTTCCTTTGTTAAGAAGTATTAATATTTATGTATTTTTGGTTGATTCAATGTTTGATAAATATGTATGTAAAAGTATAACCTCATGATTAATTAACTCATTCATTATTATATATCCCTTTACTTTCAGTTTATATGTGTCATTAAAGCTGAAGTGAGTCCATTGTAGGCAGCACGTAATTGGGTCTTGGTTTTGTATCCATTCTGCCATTCAATGTCTATGTAATCGGGAAGGATTATTTTGTATGTAATTCATTTCCATTCAAGGTAACTAATGACAGGTAAGAGCTTATTACTGTTATTTCATTAAATGATTTTCTTGTTGTTTTGCATATATTTTGTTCTATTCTTCCACTCTTGCTGCCTTCTTTTAAAAATTGATGATGTCCTGTAATAGTACACTTTTATTTCTTTCTTTTTTTTCATTTTGGTAGGTACTATAGGTTTTTAGTTTCATATTACTATGAGGATTACACAAAATACCTGATAGTTATCAAAGTATATTTTAAGCTGAAAAGAACTCAATACATAAAAAATCTACACTTTTACTTTTCACATATCTTAATGGTTTTTCTCTCACAATTTATATGTTTTTATTGTGTACCTCTTACCAAATTATTGTATCCATCATGATTTTTAATGATTTTTTAAACCTATATACAAAAAGTATAAATGTATTACACAACATTTTCACAGTACTAGAATATACTGTAGTTGACTGGTTATTTACTTTTTCAAGTGAATTTTAAACTTTCATATGTTCTCATGTTACTAATTAGTATCATTTTGTTTCAGCTTGAAGAACTGTCTTTAGAATTTTTTTGTAAGATAAGTCTGTTGGTAGTGAACTCCTTAGTTTCTGTGTATTTAGGAAAGTCTTTATCTCATCATTTCTGAATGATGTATTTTCCAGATAAAATATATTTTGGTTGGAAAGTTTGTTTTTTTTCCCCACCAGCATATTTAATACATAATCATATCTTCTCCTTGTTTATTTCTGCTGAAAAATTCATTTATAGCCTTATAAAATTTCCCTTGTATTTATTACACTTATTTTATCTTTCTACTTTCAACATTACCTCTTCATCCTTGATTTCTGACAGTTTGACATAATATGCCTTGGTAAAGTCTTCTTTGTGTTGAATCTAATTTGAGTTCTTTCATCTTCCTGTGCCTAGATATTTACAGACACTCCTTGATTTGCAATGAATTTATACTCCCATAAACTTCTTATAAGTTGAAAATTTTGTAAGTAAAAAATGCATTTAATACATCTAACCTATTGAAGATCATAGCTTAGACTTGGCTACCTTAAATGTGCTCAGAACGTTAGCCTACAGTTGGGCAAAATAATTAAACACAAAGCTTGTTTAATAATAAAGTGAGAAATAGCTTATACAAATTTTTTGAACACTATATTGAAAGTGAAAAAAAGCATGGTTTTAAGTGCACTTGAAGTACCTTGGAGTTTCTACTGAATGAATATTGCTTTTGCAAAATTATAAAGTTGAAAAATCATAAGTGAAATGGTTGTAAGTCTAATATTATCTGTATATCTTCCCTCAGATTTGGGGAGTTTTTGGGTATTGTTTCTTCAAGTAAGCTTTCTTTCACTTTCTTCTCTTTTTGATATTTCCATAATATAGATGTTAGCTCTCTTGATGGTGACCCATAAAACCCATAGGCTTTCTTCATTCTTTTTCATTCCTTGTTTTTATTTTTACCCACTGACTGGAATTTTTTTTGTTTGTTTGTTTTTTGTTTTTTTTTTTTTTGAGACAGAGTCTTGCTCTGTCGCCAAGGCTGGAGTCAGTGGCGCCATCTCTGCTCACTGTAAGCCCCGCCTCCCGGGTTCATGCCATTCTCCTGTCTCAGCCTCCTGAGTAGCTGGGACTACAGGTGCCTGCCACCATGCCCGGCTAATTTTTTTTTATATTTTTAATAGAAATGGGGTTTCACCATGTTAGCCAAGATGGTCTCGATCTCCTGACTTAGTGATCTGCCCACCTTGGCCTCCCAAGCTGCTGGGATTACAGACACGAGCCACTGCGCCCAGCACCTGACTGGATATATTTAATTAATCTTTATTTAAGTTCACAAATTCTTCTGCTTGATCAATTGTGCTGTTGATACATTCTATTGTATTTTTAAAATTTAATTTTTGTATTCTTCAGCTTCACAGTTTCTGTTCTATTATTTTTTAAGATTTCAGTCTCTTAAAATTCTAATTTTGTTTGTGTATTGTTTTTCTGATTTTATTGAGCTGTTTCTCTGTGTTCTCTTATAGTTCGCTGAGCTTCCTTAAAGCAGTTATTTTGAATTTTTTTCAGACATTTCATAAATCTATATTTGATTTTGGCTGGTTACTGGAAAATCATTGTGTTCCTTTGGTGGTGTTATGTTTTCTTCATTGTTTCATGTTTCTTCTTACCTTGCACGATATAAGCACATCTGATGAAGCAGTCATGCCTTCCAGGTTTCACAGACTAGTTTTAATCAGTTTATACCTTTACCGGTAGTTGAGTGTGAGGGCACTAGCTGGGGGGTTGCGTGGTTTTGTCTCCAGTGTCGGCATAGTGCTATAATCTTTGTGCACCTCTGTCAGTTGAGGTCAACATCAACAAAGATTGCAGGGGTCCTCAGTTGCCAATTAACAGTGGGTATTCACAGTGGTTCTGAGAGCTACTGGAATATTTGGTAATGAAGGTTACCAGAGTCTTCCATATCTCTTTTTGTCTCACTGAGGGAAGTCATGGTGGAGGGGATACCTTTTGTCACTGAGTCTGACTTACAGGAATATTTGCAGTGGCTGTGACACCATTATCTGATGTGAAGAATTCATGTTGTGCTCAGGGAACTGGGGTCTAGATTGCAAGCACACATGAAGATGGCATGGCCTTTGGGTTCATGGTAGCAATGGCACCAATGTACTGGGCATAAGCATCTGTTGATGCCAAGTTGGTATCTGTGTTCCAGCTGTGGGTGTTTGTGGAGCTGTCAGGGAACCAGGTTACAGATAATGGAAGTGCATAGAGCTACAGTAGCTCTGGAGTCTTGGTTTTGTTGCTCCCACTAGGTTGGTGGCTTTTGTGTCCTACTGCAGATGTTCACAGAAATGCTGCAAAGCAAGATTCTGGACTATGGGCACCTGCAGAGCTAACATTGCTCTGGGGACCAGATTGGTGATGTGCCTACTGAAGCAGAGGCTCCAACATCTGTGTCTTCAGGTGCTTATAGAAGAGCCATGAAGGTGGGCACTGTGCATGGACCCACAGGCAGTGATGTTGGCTCCAAAGCCAGGTGTATGAACTAGCTTGCTGTGGCAGTGGCTCTAGTGTCTGAGTCATGGTCACCCTGGAGCAGTGGAGACAAAGTCAGGAATGAGGGTGAGTAAAGGAACATCATGGCTTCAGGGCCTGGGGTACAAACTAGCCCATAGAAGCAGTGGCCCTGGCATCTGAAGAGTCAGTGTGCATGTGTTGCATCTGTGGAGCTGAAGTCAGGAGTGCAGCCATGCCCAAAGCGACAGGGTCTCCAGGCTTCTGGGAATGAACTAGCTGGAATTAGCAGTTCTACCATTGTCTCAGGTACAGGCACTCTTATAAGTGGCAGGGGAGATGGGGTCTGTATGTAGCACGGGCATGCATGGAGTAATTGAGGTTTTATGGCCTGGGCTGGGGCTAGCCTGCAGTGGTAGTGACTCCATTATTTGAGGTATGGATGTGCATGATGCATACTGTGCTTCGGTAGAGCTTGAGTCTTAAAGATGGGGATACATGGAATGGCTGCAGAACTGGAGTTTGTGAGCATACATAGTGTAGTCATAACTATGGAGTCTCAGGTCTGTATGTGGCTGAGAAAAGTGGTGAACCCAGTCTTAGAGTAAGATAACAGTGGCTCCTTCTTAGATATGTGGAGGCAGTACAACAGCGATCTTTCTCTGATGTGTCTGCAACAGTGATGGCTGTTGGCTACCTCAGGGGTGAAAGCTGAAAGCTTTATGCCAGACAGACAACTGGGGACCATGATGGTACCCACTATGCAGCTGATAGCAATGGCCCCTACCTTTCTTTGGTTTACAGCAGTCTCCAGATGACTCAGTTATGCTGATGTTCTCTGTAATTTTTTCTCTGTGTTTATTCTTCCTTGTTTGCTCTATAGTATTGCTGCAGGTTCTTAAGTGGACTCTTGAGCTTTCCCAAGATTATTTTCATGCGTGTATGGCAGTCTAATTGTTTTTTGTGGATGAAATAAAACTGATATATCCTACGCCATCATCCCACTAATATTATTCTTTAAGAATAGTTGAAAAATTATAAAAGTTTAAAGTATTTTTATGTATGAATATATGTGTATATGCACACACACACGGTTCTTTGCATTATATCTGCTTTTTCTGAATTGTTCTATTTTACATATACACTCATACAGAGACACTCCTATACATTACATTCATACCTTAGTTATACCAGGCTCTTTGTAATTTACACCTCAATAATTATAGTAGATATAAAAATTTCATGCAAGATTTCTAGCTTGACTAACTTAAAGCATATGACTGTGAAATGGAATCATGAAATCAATGAGTGAGTATCGGAATTTTTATAGTGGCTGAGTAGAGGAAGAAAATAGATTCTCTCATGTGTGTGTAAATGTTGTTAAAGGTAGACCTGGGCTGGGTGCAGTGGCTCACACCTGTAATCCCAGCACTTTGGGAGGCTGAGGAGGGCGGATCACGAGGTCAGGAGATCCAGACCATCCTGGCTAACACAGTGAAACCCTGTCTCTACTAAAAATACAAAAAAGAAAAGAAAAAATTAACCAGGTTTGGTGGGGGGCGCCTGTAGTCCCAGCTACTCGGGAGGCTGAGGCGGGAGAAAGGCGTGAACCTGGGAGGTGGAGCTTTCAGTGAGCGGAGATGGCGCCACTGCACTCTAGCCTGGGCGATAGAGCCAGACTCCGTCTCAAAAAAAAAAAAAAAAAAAGGTAGACCTGGATTCCAATCCATACTCCACCCCATAGTAGCTATGTTAACACAAGTTAATTATTAGTAAGATTAAGATGCCAATAAACAGAATGCAAGATTAGAGGATTAAATAGAAACATATACTTTAAACGTCTCTTTAGGCAGAGAGGGAGCCAAGTTGGACGATTAGAAACAGCTGTGGTCCTCAGCGCTTATGGAGAGGAAGGAAAGGGAAGACTGAATGCGGCACCCTCAACTGAAATATCCAAGTTCTCGCATTGGGACTGCTTAGACAAACAACTCGACCCACGGAGAATAAAGAAAAAAAGGGTGGGGCGATGGCCCACCATGGAGCAACATGGAGCCAAGGGAATCCCCACTGCCAGCCAAGGGAAGTGGTGAGTGATTGTACGCCCCCACCTGTGAAACCACGCTCCTCCCAGGGATCTTTGCAACCTGAGAATCAGGAGATCCTCTCATGGGTCCACGTCACCAGGGCCCTGGGTCTGACACGTAGAACTGTGTGAAGTCTTGGCAGAACAGCTTCTCAAGCACACACAGAGACCCAGGAGCTTTACATACTCTGGCCCAAAATCTTCAATAAGAGTGTCTGCAACTCAGGAAAGGTAGGAGCTCCGTGCATACCCGCTAGGAAGGGGCTGAATTTAGGGAACCAAGCAGCATCGTTTTTCAGGCCCCACTTCCGCAGCATGTCACAGGATAAGACCCATTGGCTTGAAATTCCATCCAGCCGATGGCAACAGGGTGGAGTCTACCTGAGATGGGAAGGAGCTACCCAGGAGGGGCAGCTGCCATCTCTACAATTCAATCAACTCAGTCTCTCCAGCTTTGGAGGGTTCAAAAGGTCCCTGTGAGGAAGGGTCTCTCCAATGCAACACAGCCTGTTTGCCAGATTGTGGCCAGACTGCTTCTTTAAGCCAGACCCTGATCTGTCTATTCCTCCTCACTGGGCTGTACATCCCAGTCAGGACTTCTGACACCCCAACCAGTTTTCTACAGATAGATCTCTAATTTCCCTCTGGGACAGAGTCCCTGTGGGGTGGGGCAGGCTGCCATGTTAGCTGTTCTGGCTTCTCCGTCAGTCTAGCCTCTGGGGCCTGGAGAACCCATATCAAGCAAGAGCTGAAGGGATCCTCAACACAGCACACCTGGTCTACCAAAAGGCAGCTAGACTGCTCCTTTAAGTGAGTCCCTGATCCCATTCCTCCTAACTGGGTGAGACTTCCCAATAGGCATCTCCAGCCACTTTCTCCAAGAGTGTTTGCACAGACAACAGGTCAGTAACCCCCTAGAATGAAGTTTCCAGAGGGAGGAGTAGGCTGTCATCTTTGCTGTTTTGCAGACTTCGTTGGTGATACTTGCAGGTACAGGATAAACTGAGGCAACTAGGGTTTGGAGTGGACCCCAAGCAAACCACAGCCACCATATGGAAGAGTGGCCTGATGGTTAGAAAATAATAAGAACAACATCAATAAATAAGACCCCACAAAAACCCCGTCAAAGGTCAGCAGCCACAATTAAGGCAGATAAACTCACAAAGATGAGAGTCAATACAAAAACAATGAAAACTCAAAAAGCCAAAGTGCCCCTTCTGCTCCAAATGACTGCAGCACCTCTACTGAGTGAAAGGAGCATGTTGTAACACAACAAAAAGAAGCTAAGAATCATGATAAAACAACACAAGAGCTGACAGCCAGAATAGCCAGTTTAGAGAGGAAGACAACCAACTTGTTAGAGCTGAAAAACACACTACAAAAACTCTACAATGCAATGACAGGTATTAATAGCAGAATAGACCAAGCAGAGCAAAAAATCTCAGAGCTTCAAGACCATCTTTCTGAAATAAGACAGGCAGACAATTACGGAGAAAAAAAAATGATAAAAAGAAATGAATATCCAGAACCTACAAAGAACTCAAACAAATTTACAAGAAAAAAACAAAAAACCCCATCAAAAAGTGGGCAAAGGATATGAACAGACATTTCTCAAAAGAAGACATACATATAGCCTACAGACACATGAAAAAATGCTCGTTATCACTGGCCATCAGAGAAATGCAAATCAAAACCACAATGAGATACCATCTCACACCAGTTAGAATGGCAATCATTAAAAAGTCAGGAAACAACAGGTGCTGGAGAGGATGTGGAGAAATAGGAACACTTTTACACTGTTGGTGGGATTGTAAACTAGTTCATCCATTATGGAAAACAGTATGGTGATTCCTCAAGGATCTAGAACTAGAAGTACCATATGACCCAGCCATCCCATTACTGGGTATATACCCCAAGAATTATAAATCATGCTGCTATAAAGACACATGCACACGTATGTTCATTGCGGCACTATTCACAATAGCAAAGACTTGGAATCAACCCAAATGTCCATCAGTGACAGACTGGATTAAGAAAATGTGGCACATATACACCATGGAATACTATGCAGCCATAAAAAAAGGATGAGTTTGTGTCCTTTGTAGAGACATGGATGCAGCTGGAAACCATCATTCTCAGCAAACTATCGCAAGAACAGAAAAAAAAAAAAAAAACACTGCATGTTCTCACTCATAGGTGGGTGCAGGGGCCATTGAAAACAATATGCTAAGAATAGATAGGGCTCAAAGACAGTATCTCCAGTTGAACTTTTAATGAACTCCAATAGGCGCCAAGAAGGCAGACAAATAAGGAAGAGCCTAGAGACAAGGAACTAAGCAGAAGGTTACATCTGGGTAGAGAAAGTTTGTTTTGCATTGTGTTATTTCTGCTGACGTGAGGTTTATGGAGTATAAATAAAGTGAGGCGGAGGCTCTGCGTGCGGCCGCCATGTTCTCTGTTTGTCTTTGTCTCTTGTGTCTGTTCATTCTTCACCACCCCCAGCGCGGTCCTCAATAGTGGGAACTGAACAATGCGATCACTTGGACTCGGGAAGGGGAACATCACACACCGGGGGCCTATTATGGGGAGGGGAGTGGGGGAAGGATTGCATTGGGAGTTATACCTGATGTAAATGACGAGTTGATAGGTGCTGACGAGTTGATGGGTGCAGCACACCAACATGACACAAGTGTACATATGTAACAAACCTGCACGTTATGCACATGTACCCTAGAAGTTAAAGTATAATAATAATAAAAAAAAGAAAGACATGAAGAAAACCTCCAAAAATACGGGATTATGTAGAGACTATACCTATGACTGAGAGGGGTACCTGAAAGACTGGGAGAATGGAACCAAGTTGGAAATCATACCTCAGGATATTATCCAGGAGAAATTCCCTAACTTAGCAAGACAAGCCAATATTAAAATTCAGGAATGCAGAGAACCCTGTAAAATATTCCATAAGGAGATTATTCTCCAGAACTGTAATCATCAGATTTTCCAAGGTTGAAATGGAAGAAAACATATTCAGAGCAGCCAGAGAGAAAGTCCAGGTGATCTACAAAGGGAAGCCCATCAGAATAACATCAACTTCTCAGAGGAAACCTTACAAGCCAGAAGAGATTGGTGGCCAATATTCAACATTCTTAAAAGAAAATAATTTCCAACCCAGAATTTCATATCCATCAAAACTAAGCTATATAAGCAAAGATGAAATAAGATATTTTTCAGACAAGCAAATGCTGAGGAAATTTGTCACCACCAGACATGCCTTGCAAGAGCTCCAGAAGGAAGCACTAAATATGGAAAGGAAAAAATGTTGCCAGCCACTACAAAAACACCCTGAAATACACAGACCAGTGACACTATGAAGCAACCACATAAACAAGTCTGCAAAATAACCAACTAGCATCAAGATGACACAATCAAATCCACACAATAATATTAACTTTAAATGTAAATGGACTAAATGCCCCAATTAAAAGACACAGAATGGCAAGCTAAAGAAATAACCAACTATCATCAATATGTTGTCTTCAAGAGATCCATCTCACATGCAGAGACACACATTGGCTCAAAATAAAGGGATGGAGGAAGACTCATGAAGCCAAATGGAAAACAGAAGAAAAGCAGGGGTTGCAATCCTAGTTTCTGACATAACAGACTTTAACAAAAATCAAAAAAGACAAAGAAGGGCATTATATAATGGTAAAGGTATCAATTCAACAAGAAGACCTAACTGTCTGAAATATATATGCACCCAATACAGGAGCACTCAGATTCATAAAGCAAGTTCTTAGAGACATTCAAAGAGATTTGGATTCCCACACAATAATAGTAGGGACTTTAACACCACACTGACAATATTAGACAAATTACTGAGACAGAAAATTAACAAATATATACAGAATGTGAACTCTGCTCTGAATCAGGCAGACTTGATAGATAACTACAGATCTCTCCACCCCAAAAAAATAGAATATCACTCCTCTCATTGCCACATGGCACTTACTGTAAAACTGAACCACATAATTGGAAGTAAAACACTCCTCAGCAAATATGAAAGAACTGAAATCATAACAGTCTCTCAGACCACAGTGTAGTCAAACTAAAAGATTATGAAATATACTCAAAACCACACAATATGAAAATTGAATAACTTGCACCTGAATTAATATTGATTAAATAATTAAATTAAGGGAAAAATCAAGAAGTTTTTGAAACTAATGAGAACAATGATACAACATACCAGAATCTCTGGGAAACAGCTAAAGCAGTGTTAGGAGTGAAATTTATAGCATGAAATGCCCACATCAAAAAGCTAAAAAGATCTCAAGCTAACAACCTAATGTCACAGCTAAAAGAACTAGAGAACCAAGAGCAAGCAAACCTCAAAGCAAGCAGAAGAAAGAAATAATCAAGATCAGAGATAAACTGAAGGAGATAGAGACATGAAAAACCCTTCAAAAAAAAATCAACAAATCCAGCAACTATTTTTTTTTTGAAAAAAAATTCATAAAATAGATAGACCAGCAGCTGGACAAAGAAGAAAAGGGAGAAGATTCAAATAAACATAATCAGAAATGATAATGGGGATATCACCACTGACCCCACAGAATTATAAGCAACCATCAGAGAATACAGTAAACAATTTTATTCACATAAACAAGAAAATCTAGAAAAAATGAATACATTTCTGGAAACATAAACCCTACCAAGACTGAGCCAGAAAGAAAAAAAATATAGCTGAATAGACCAATAAATGAGTTGTAAAATTGAGGTAGTAATAAATAGCCTACCAATCAAAAAAATTCCCAGGAACAGACAGACTCACAGCTGAATTCTACCACAGGTACAAAGAAGAGATGGTACCATTTCTACTGAAACTATTCCAAAATACTGAAAAGGAGGGATTCCTACCTAACTCATTCTATGAGGCCAGCATCATCCTGATACCAAAACCCGGCAGAGATAAAACAAAAAAAGAAAACTTCAAATGAATATTCTTGGTGAACCTCAATGCAAAAATCCTCAATAAACTATAACAAACCATATCCAGCAGCACATCAAAAAGTTTATCCACCATGATCAAGTAGGCTTCATCCTCAGGATACAAATATGGTTCAACATATGCAAATCAATAAATGTGATTCATCACATAAACAGAACTAAAGACAAAAAACACTATTATCTCAATAGATGCAGAAAATGCCTGATAAAATTTAATTTTGCTTCATGCTAAAAACTCTCAATAAACTAGGTATTTAAGGAATATATCCCAAAATAATAAGAGTGATATATGACAAACCCACAACTAATATCTTACACAATGGACAAAAGCTGGAAGTATTCTCCTTGACAACTGGAACCTGACAAAAATGCCATCTCTCATCACTCCTGTTCAGCATATTGTTGGAAGTTTGGGCCAGGGCAATTGGAGAAATAAATAAAATATATTCAAATAGAAAGAGAGAATGTGAAAATATCTCTATTTGCAAATGACATGATTTTATATCTAGAAAATCCTTTTGTCTCAGCTCCAAAACTTTTTAAGCTAATAAGCAACTTTAGCAAACTCTCAGGATACAAAATCAATGTGCAGCTATTTCTAGCATTACTATACACCAACAGCAGTCAAACTGAGAGCCAAATCACAAATGAACTCCCATTTACAATTGCCACAAAAAAAAAAAAAAAAAATACCTAGGAATACAGCTAACAAGAGAAGTGAAGGACCTCTACAAACCACTGCTCAAGTAAATCAGAGATGACACAAACAAATGGAAAAGCATCCCATGCCCCTGCTCATGAATAGGAAGAATGAATATCATGATAATAGCCATACTGCTCAAAGAAATTTATAGATTCAATGTTATTTCCATTAAACTACCATTGATATTCTTCACAGAAATAGAAAAGCTATTTTAAAATTCATATGGAACCAAAAGAAGAGCCCAAGTAGTCGAGGCATTTCTAAGCAAAAAGAACAAAGCTGGAGGCATCAAGCTAACCAACTTCAAAATATAATACAAGGCTACAGTAACCAAAGCAGCTTGGTACTGGTATAAGAACTGACAAAATGACCAATGAAACCAAATATAGAGCCCAGAAATAAGTTTGCACATCCAAAGCCATCTAATCTTTGACAAACCTGACAAAAATAGGCAATGGGGAAAGGATTCCCTATTTAATAAATGGTGCTGAGAGAACTGGCTAGCCATATACAGTAAATTGAAACTGAACCCCTTCCTTATACATATACAAAAATTAACTCAAAATGAATTACAGACTTAAATGTAAAACCCAAAAATATATAAACCCTAGAAGAAAATCTAGGCAATACTATTCACAACATAGGCACTGACAAAGATTGTATGGACTCTGGACCATTTTACCTTTCAATATACCAACTTTTCATTTATGAGTCTAATATGTAGAAAGTACCTAATCAGGTTTCTGCAGTAGGAGCTAAAGAAAGAGAACCATAAGATTACATAAATTTTAAAATTTAGAGCAGTAATATAAATAATCTTGATTAGAGGGTTGCAGTTTTTGTAAAGGATGAAGTAGCAAATATTTTAATTTTGGCAATCCAGATGGACCTGCCATAGCTATTTAACTCAACCATTGTGGCACAAAAGCAGTAGATGATATACAAATAAATAGACAAGGCTGTGCTACAATAAAACTTTATTTACAAAATTAAGCAATGGGCTATAGTTTGACAACCCCTAATTTAATAGTCATTTGGTCCGTAGAGAAACATGCTGAGGAAGATGTATTTCCCAAGGTGCAAGAAGTCCAAAAATTCACAGAGAGGGCTGGAATACTTTTAGCAAAGTCCAGCTCTCTTTCCAGAAATTCAGAAACCAAAGTTGCTAGTAGATTAAATGTGTAATATTTTAGCTATAAATAACACGAGATTTCACTTAGTATAACACATTGATAGTTTTACATCTCTGAAGACTGGTTGTAACTATGCAGAAGAATAAATAAATTCAGACTTTCATTTGATTGCCGTATCAAATGAATCAGAAATATAGTGTAAGTTATCTATCTTCCCACTCCTTTGTCATAACTATTTTAAAATGACAGATCTTTTGTAGTTTATTTAACAAGTCATAGCCTCCTTAAGACCTTAAGAGTAAAACAGAAATTCAAGTTTTAAAGATTGAAAATAGTTCATAAAGTAAGGTAGCACAAGAATGTGCTTTCTGTGTCCTTGTAAAATAGGAAGACACACGTGCCCAGTTTCACTGAACTTCAGCCTAAGTACAATCTCCAAAATTAAAATCATTTGCATTTATAGGAAATAACATTGAAAATAATGTATAGACAATATGTGTGTCACATGCATAAAGAAATAAAGTAGAGCAGTTTAAGGATCCTGACCACCAAGAATCCGTGAATATGACCTAATTTTGAAATACAGCTTTTGCAAATGTAATCAAGTTCAGATAATGTAGGCCTTAATCCAATGATCAGGAAGACCTTAAATACTCACAATGTGGAACATAAAACTGTAGAGGACTATATGCTCTTGCAAACGAAGCAGGGCATTCCTCCTCTGCAAACAGGGAGGACAAAGGAGCCTACAAGACTGGCCTCAGTTGCAAATAGCAGACCCTGGGGGCTTGTTTATATGTAAACATCTTGGAAATCCAGAAAGTCAGGGAAAGGTCAGAAAAACAACAATGTGTCTTGTGACTTGGTAACATTTCACAAACGATGGTATAAAAAAAGCGGAGCGTGTGGTTCGGGGCGGCCGCCATGTTTGTCTTGTCTTGTGTTGTCTTGTCATTCCTTTGTTCAGGAAACACGCGGACCCCAACATAAAACCTATTTAAAAATCACTACTCTAGATTAGCTTCTGTGCTTTGAGATTAAAAATCTAATAGTGTCATTTCACTGCTATTTATCACCTATTTATTCATAACTGCCTATTACTGTTTATCCTTGTTTTAAATGCTCTTTGCCTTGCATTGCCACCTGTAAAAGACATATCTATACTTCCAAATACAGATACTAATAAAATATTAACTTCTGTTAAGCTTTTCCAGTCTTACCCTGGTATAAGTATGTACATTAATGTATTTTCTGTTTGCTCATATTTCTTTTCTTTCTCAGAGAACATTATTCACTCTGTTCCTTCTGAATACATCTATTGCAACTAGTTAGCAATTTTCTTGAGTTTAGGAACCATATTTTCAATATCCTGAATCTCCTAGAATGTTCAACAAAATACTTTCGACATAGGTTATAATGATAGAATTGTCGTTAGAGCAAAATCAGAAAGCTAGATGGCATATATCTTCAACAGATTAAGAAACATATCCTTATGCTATTAAATAAATTGACTAAGGTGTTTTGATAATGTGTAGTTACATTTTCACTATATAGTGTTGCCTTCAGCATTTTGTAAATTATTCTTTGATTGGCTAAAACATGCATGGTGTTTATGAAACTATTTGAAATTATATTTAAGTAAAATAAAATAGTTCAAAATTGATGTGAAAGGAAACATTCTTTTTCCACAATAGAGTCAATTATTTCCCTAATCTTCTTCTCCATTTGGCTTCTTACATTTTCACTATTTATCTTCGCGCATTATCAGCTGCATCTCATGGCTAGTATAAAAGAAAACAAATTTGAAGTAAATTTGAACTGCGGTTTGCTTACTTCATGGAAACGTTGGCAAAAGTTCATTAAGGATGTGAACATTATTGATCGAAGAAAGAGCAGGGGATATTTGAGAATTGTATTCATCTAGAGTTTGCTATTTTCTATTTCCAAGGGTAACTTAGAGTTGAATGATTCATGAAATGATGTGCTCCCATCGGTATATCTAAAATGGTTCCGGTGGATGAGAGAGTTAATATTCTGAGGCCACATCTATAGGCAACTCTAGAATCAACCACTTTACAGTTAAAATGCCCTTTCTGATTCTTCTGACAACAGAGTTTGACACAATTGACAGAATTTATGTGTTCAACTAGAATTGGTCATTAAAGTAACCAAAAATAATAATGTATTGAAAAAATGCCAAGTGAGAATTGTCAAATAGGTATGATCAGAGGGTTGTGCATTTTTTTTGTATTTTTAAATAAAATAATCTTCAAATTCCACATGCATTTAAATATAACACAAACACTTTATTTTTCATCTTGTCTCCAAATTGCAAAGAATTTATACAAATATTCAGTTAATTCAAATATTAATGAGGCTCAAAAACAAGCAAACAAAAACTTTAAACATTTACATTTAAAATTAGTTTACCTAAATCTCAGGAAAATCTGGGCATATCATATTAAATATAAATCATTGAGCATTCAATGCTCTGATACTTACGATATTGTCTTCCTAACCTAATGAAAATGATGATACATGCTGCTTTTAAAGTACTTTTAAATAAATGTACTTACTTGATTTTCACAGTAATACACTGTGAAGTAATTAGGGCACACACTATTATTTTTATTCTCATGTTAGAGATGAGAAAACTTTGATTCATTTAGTAAGTTGTGAATGCAAATTACATTTTATACAACAAGATATCATGCTGTTTGTCCTACCCATAGCTGACTTGCCTCAGCTTTACCTGAATATGCTTATACTTGGGTTATCATTCCGATTCTGTTAAAATCAAAATGTATGACTGAGGAAATTTCATTAAAATGCTTTAAATGAGGACTAAGTTCTACTATGCTTATAGTGGACTAATGTACTTTCCAAATACCAGGTTCAATGTTCTATGCATCTTTTTATGTATGTGTGTGTATCAAACTCTTTCAAAGATAATAATGCAATTCAGTGTTGAATAAAAGTAAATACTTAAACTTTTCATACACTAATAAGTATTCTGAATTTCAAGCATTAATTCAGTTTTGCAATAGCTATGTAATTTTATATAAACGTGGATAATTTTTGTCAAGAAAACCTATTGGTATTTAGTGGAAGTAGCAATTTTCTGAATATATTTGGATAAAATAGATAAAATTTATTTTTCTTCTGAAACATTTAAGAATACATTCATGGCTCTTCTTTTGGAACTGACATTATTTTTATTGCTTCCCCTGGTGGGGGAGAAGAGAATAACAAATAAATGGACATATTTGCTAATTTTTACACAAATTTGTCCATAGAGTAAGAACCTGAAAGATTTCTAACTAGCTGATTAAATAATGAGTCATCATGTATGCTATTGTTATCTCTGTATGTCAGGGCGTGTTTACAAAAATAATTATTGTTTGTGGCAAATGTTATTAATCAATTGGTTTTATTAATTTATGTTATAAATAAAATAACATGAGCCAAAACAACATCATTTTAAATACCGGCTTCTCTACCTATCTGCTGTTTGATCTCAGAATGGTTATTTAGCATCTTCAAACTTATTTAGACATCAGAAAGATGAGATTTTAATAACCATATCTCAAGTTATTTAAAAATATTAAACAAGATTTATGTGAAGTAGATTATAAATTATTTGATTGCCTGAACCATCACTTTATTATATATACCTGTTACTTCTGCTCATTTCACAGTGGAAGAAATGACATGATGGCGTGATTTTAGAAACTGACATCATTGTGTTTGAAGCTGAAGTCAGGATAATTATGATATCATTTATAACAATGGAAAAAGTAGGTAACATGAATAGTACAACTAGTTCCTAAGGTATAGGAAGAACTAAAATGTTGGAAGGAGACATTGAGGCAATCCAAATTTAGTAATAGCAGGAAACCACTCCCATCTTTAAGGCTCTATATATAATGGAGAAATGGAGGTGCAAGAAGCCAAGAGCAGGACCACTGGCTGCAGTTGGCACTGTGAAGGATAGGCCTTCCTGGAGGTTGTTGGAACTGTGGAGAAAAGATAGCTACTTCTAGAGATACCCCTGAAGCAGAAAGAGGGAGGTACTATAGCTTTTATGTCCAAAAGAGGTACCTTAGCAGAACCTCTCATTGGTCAAAGCTACCTCAAATTCAGATCACAAGAGAGCCTGGAAAGTATAATTCGCATAGAGAGCACAAGGGATAGCTGCATGAGTAACTAACTCAATGACACACATTGATGAAGTTGTCTGACATTTACATGAAAATTTCAATTAAGAAAAACAATGATTGGTCAAGATGAGAGAATTAAATTCAGAAGCAGAAAGTTGGCAGTTGAAGGCTAAAAAGTAAATTCTTTTATTCATTGTATAAAAAATAATTAATTTGACAGAAGACAGGTCAACGGATAGAAGAAGGAGAGGAGGAAAAAGAAGATGCAGATAAAAGATCCCATCAGTCTTTTTAAAATCTGACAGAAAATGAGCAAGGAGGATACAATTTCTCTGATTGCAAAGATAAGAAGAAGATTGAAAAAGAAGGGAGTGCATCACACACAAAAAACTCAAGCTCCAATTCTCTCTGTGTGTATACACACACACACACACATATATACACACCTTATATATACACACACATATATATGTATATATGAAGGCTGAGAGAAGTGAGGAATCTACAGAATAGATTCTACTGAATATATATATGTAACATTATACAGACATACCTGGAAAATATTACAGGTTTTGTTCCAGATCACCACCATAACGCAAATATCATAAAAAAATGAGTCACATAAATTTTTTGGTTTCTTAATGCATAGAAATCTTCTGTTTATACTATATGGTATTCTATTAGGTGTGGAAGTATTGTGTCTTTAAAATGTACATATTTTAATTAACAAACACTTCATTACTTGGAAATGGCCATTTTGGCCTTTAGCAAGTCATAACCTTTTTGTGGTGGAGGGTCTTACCTTAATGTTGATGATTGCTGACTAATCAGAGCGGTGGTTGCTGAAGTTTGGGGAGCTCTGGCCATGTCTTAGAAGAAAACAAAAATGAACTTTGCCATGTTGATTGACTCGTTTTTTAAGAAAAAATTTCTCTGTAGTATGTGATGCTGTTTGACAGCATTTTGCCCACATTTATTTCAAAATTGTAGTAAATCCTCTCAAATTCTGCTGCTGTTTTATCAACTAAGTTTATATAATGTTCTAAACTGTTTGTTGGCATTTCTGTGATATTCATAGCATCTTCACCAGAAGTAGAGGCCATCTAAAGAAACTACTTTCACTGTTCATCCATAAGGAGCAACTACTCATCTATTCAAGTTTTATCAAATCATTGAAACAACTAAATTTCCATGATTTTCCAAATGGAAAATAAACATTGGCTTCAATTTCAAGTCATTAGTTGTATTAGCCCCTGACAAAGGAGTCAATCTGACCTTTGAAGCTTCAAAAACAGGCAACTTCTTTTCAGCAATGAAAGTCCACAAGGCAGATTCCACTAATACAGGGCATTTAATCTACATGAAGAATGTGTTGTTTAGTGTAGCCATCTTCATGAATTATTTTAGGTAGGTCTTCTGAATAACTTGCTGCAGTTTCTCCATCAACACTTGCTGCTTCACGTTGCACTTTATGCTATGGGAATGGTTCTTCACTTAAAGCGTGTGAACTAATCTTTGCTAGATTCAAACTTTTATTCTGTAGATTCCTCACTTCTCTCAGCCTTCATAGAATTGAAGAGAGATAAGGCCTTGCTCTGGATTATGCTTTGACTTAAGGGAATGCTGTGGCAGGTTTGATCTTCTATCCAGAACACCCAAACTTTCTCCATATCAACAATAAGAATGCTTTGATTTATTTTTTAACATCATTTGTGTATTTTCTAAAGTAGCACTTTTAATTTCTTCAATAACTTTTCCTTTGAATTCACAGTTTGGCTAATTGTCTGGCACAAGAGTCCTAGTGTTTGGCCTATATCAGCTTTCAACATGCCTTCTTCACTAATTTTAATCATGTCTAGCTTTTAATTTTGGGTAAGAGATGTGTGACTCTTCCTTTTACTTGAAAACTTAGATGTCATGATAGTTTTACTAATTGGGTTAATTTCAATATTGTTGTGTCTCAGGGAGGTCCGAGGAGAGGAAGAAACATGAGGGAATAGTGAGGCAGTGGAGCAGCCAGGACATACAATGTTTATCAATTAAGTATACCATTTAATATGAGCATAATTTGTGGTGCCCCAGAACAATTATAATAGTAATATCAAAGATCACTGATTGCATATCACCATAACAGATATAATAATGAAAAAGTTGAAATTATTTGAGAGTTACCAAAATGTGACACAGAGACCTGAAGTGAGCATGTGCTGTTTCAAAAATGGCAATTATGGACTTGCTAGATGCAAGGTTAGCACAAACCTCCAATTTATAAAAAGCACAATATCTGAAGTGCAGAAAATCAGCACACAATAAAAGGAGTTGTATCTGCATATTTAATACTTATTATATAGAATACATTACATAAATACACAATATATATTATATATTTATATTTACATATGTAGCTAGCTGTATATATGTATAAATATACTATACAAATATTTGTATATAATTTTTATTGTAAATGTTTATATAAAATATACATGTAAAATAGAATATGTATATTATTATAAACACAAATGATTACATATAAAATATGCAGATGCTCTTTGACTTATGATAGGGTTATCACTTGATATAGACATATCCCCATCATAAATCAAGAAGTGTACCAAATGAGTATTGCTATCCCATCATTGTCAAAGTGGAAAAATCATTAAACAGAACAATTATATGATGGAGGCCATCTATATATTTAAAATACATACGTGTGTGTATATATATACATATGTTTCACAGAGAAAATCAAGTTGATTTCCTCAGTACTTCTGTAAAAGTTTTATAAAATAATTTTTCATTTTATATATATATATATATATGAAAAATAATGCAAAAGAGGCACCCAGAACTGGAAGCTAATCCCACTGAAAAGGTTCTTTGAAGATATGAATGCTTATTCTGGGAAAGATAAAAAGGAGAGTGCTACAGTTAAGTGATCATTTAATTAGTATGGAAACATCTAATCCTGTATAAGAAGCCAATTTTGTGTTTTAGCCACAATCCTGGTCAAGAAATTAATTTTTATGTTCAATGAATTGTATTTACTTTTATGTTACTCCACTTTATTCACTCTTCCAGGGGCATAAAAAAGGTTATAATTTTCTTCTCAAAAAGGTCCTTATATTCCTAGAGCCAATCTCATATTCAATGCTACCTCCTAGTCTGGATCACCATTATCCTTTCTTTCAACCAATTCAATAGCTTTGTCATTAGTTTTCTGCTCACATTCATGCTCCACTTCACCTTAATCTCTCCTCAGCAAATTGTTTTATCCATTAAAACATAATGAAATCTATATCTAAACTCAAAATCTCACAATGTCTTTGCTCAAATAATAAATGCCAAAATTCTAGGTATAGTCGGGAAATCTCTTCATGATCTGCCCTACTGCCACTTCAGCTTCCTCTTTAAGTTCATATCCTCCCAATTGCACGATGGTTCACTATGCCACAGCTACAATTTTGGCCCTGAAACATGCCAGGGAAGTTCGCATCTCAAGGTCTTTGTTATTCTTGTCCTTTGTTCTGAAATATTTCTCCTCTCTACAAAACGTTCGTTTACTTTGCCCTTCGTTTAAATATCTTCTCATATTTGATCTTATCAGAGAAACCTTCTCTGACTACTCCTTTCTATAACTCGCTATTGACTTACCTTGCTTTATCCTTCTTCAAAACACTCATTTATATTTTCATTCATTTATTCTGATATACAACATTTACCCTGAGAGAACAGATAATTTGATATTTCTTTATACTTTTTTTAATCTGGAATTCCTTAAACAGTACCTGAAGCATAACAGATATCAAATAAGTATTTGTTGACTGAATGAATATATGCTAACTTGTCTTAGGCTTCTCTTTCTTTGGGTAACATTCCAAACTGACTTCAACCAAACATTCAAATTCTACCTGTGGTCAATTTTATTTAAAAATGGATTTTTTGTGTTTAAAAAAATTGTTTTGAAACAGCTGGTGCTTAAGCCTTTTTTATATTACTGTTTATTTTCTTAAGAGATATCCCTTATTCAGATTATTATTTATTATAGTATATCTGAATTTCTTTTCCACTTAGTACTTAATTAGCCTATTCTTCAAACTCACTTAGCAAGTAAATTTGGATCTTTATTTTCTTTTCAATAAAATTTCAGAAAGCATAAGGCTCATAGAGTGATAAGATCATTTTTTAAAATGTAAACTCGTTCCACTGCTTAAGCCTCCACATTTATTCTTGAGATGATATTTCCAGAAATGTGTCATCATGTAAAATTATTTTAATAACATTTATTAAATATGCAGTACACATAAAGCAAAAACTTTGAGGAAATATTGACAGGTCAGTCAAAAGAGATACACTATTTATATGCAATAAATATATATTCTGTGACTTTGCTCACATAAAATAAAAAAAAGTTTAAATTATTTGTAAAACCATAGCTAGGTATAGGATTAGTCTAGAATTAATCTTTCTTTCTGTTTTTTTCGACAGAAACTCACTCTCACCCAGGCGATAGGATTATGGGGGCAGTTTTCCCGTGCTGTTATCATGAGAGTGTTAGTTCTCACAAGATGTGGTTTTAAAAACTGTTTACAAGTTCCCCTTTCCCTCTGTCTCTCTCTCACCTTTCACCATGAAAAAGGTTCCTTGCTTTCCCTTCACCTTCTGCCATGATTTGCTAAGGCCTCCCTAGCCATGCAAAACTGTGAGTTAATTAAACCTCCTTGTGTTATAAATTACCCAGTCTCAGGTAGATTCTTTATAGCAGTGTGGAAATGAACTAATACAGATAATTGTTACCGGAAGTGGGGTACTGCTATAAAGACAACCTGAAAATATGGAAGTGACTTTGGAACTAGGTAATAGGAAGAGGTTGGAATAGTTTGGAGGCCTCAGAAGAGGACAAGAAGATAGGAGAAAGTTTGGAGCTTCCTAGATGCTTGTTGCATGGTATTGACTAAAATACTGGTAGTGATATGAACATTGAAATCCTGACGGAAGTGGTCTCAGATGGAGATGAGGAACTTATTGAGAACTAGAGGAAGGTTCAGTCATGTGCTGCTTTAGCAAAGAGACTGGTGGCCCTACAGAACTGAGGAATTTTGAACTTGAGAGAGATGATTTAGGATATCTCGCAGAAGAAATGTCTAGGCAGCAAAACGTTCAAGAGATGACCTATTTTTTCCTGAAAGCATTCAGTTATATGGACTCACAAAGAGATGGTTTGAAATGGAAACTTACATTTAAAAGGGAAGCAGAGTGTAAAAATTTGGAAAATTTGCAGCTTGACCATGTGATTAAAAAGAAAAAAAAAAACATTTTCAAGGGAGAAATTCAAGCCGGGTGCAAAAATTTACATGAGTAACAAGGAACTGAATGTTAATAGCCAACACAATGGAGAAAATGTCTCCAGGGCATATCAGAGATCTTTGCTGCAGCTCCTGTGTATTAGTTCATTTTCACACTAATATAAAGAATGACTCAAGGCTGGGTAATGTATAAAAAGAAAGAAAGGTTTAATTGACTCACAGTTCCCTATGACTGGGGAGGCCTAAGGAAACTTACAATCATGGCAGAAAGTGAAAGGGAAGCAAGCACATTTTTCACAAGGTGGCAGAAGAGAGAAGAGAGCAGGGGAAACCATCACTTATCAAACCATCAGATCTTATGAGAACTCACTCACTGTCACAAGTACATCATGGGAGAAACCATCCCCACGATTCAATCACCCAGCACTAGGAACTTCCTGGGACACCTAGGGATTACTATTTAACATAAGATTTGGCTGGGAACACAGAGCTGACACATATCATTGTGCCCCTAGCCTCTCCCAAATCTCATGCCCTTTTCATGTTTCAAAACCAGTTATGGCTTCCCAAAAGTCCCCGAAGGTCTTAACTAATTTCAGCTTTAATTCAAAAGTCCATCTTCAAATTCTAATCTGAGACAAGGTAAGTTCCTTCCATCCATGAATATGTAAAATAAAAACAAGTTAGTTACTTCCAGAAAACAATGGGCATAAAGGCATTGGATAAATGTTCTCATTCCATATGGGAGAAATTGGCCAAAACAAATAGGCTATAAGCCCCATGCAATCTTAAAGCTTAAAACTTCAGGGTAGTCATTAAATCTTAAATCTTCAAAATAATTTCCTTGATTATGTGTCTCACATCCAGGGCATGTTGATGCAATGGGTGGGTCCTCACAGCCTTGAGAAGCTCTGCCTCTGTGGCTTTGCAGGGTACTTCCCCCTACCCCTGGCTGCTTTCATGGTGGGCATTGAATGTCTATGGCTTTTCCAGGGACATGGTGCAAGCTGTCAGTGGATCTGGCATTCTGGAGTCTCGAGGACAGTTTCCCTCTTCTCGCAGCTCCATTAGGCAATACTTCAGTGGGTTCTCTGTGTGGCAGATCCAACCCCACATTCTAAACTACCCTAGCCAAGGTTATTCATGATGGCTCTACCCCTGCAGCAGACTTCTGTCTGGAAACTGGACATCCAGGTGTTTTGATACACCCTCTGAAATCTAGGCAGAGGTTCCCAAATCTCAATTCTGGAAATTCTGTGCACCCAGAGGCCCAACACCACATGGAAGCTACCAAGGCTTGGGCTTGCACCCTAAGAAGTAATGGCCTAAGCTGTACCTTGGCCCCTTTTAGCCAGGGCTGAAGCTGGAACTGCAGGGAGACAGGGCACCAAATCCTGAGGCTTCACAAAGCAGTGGAGGCCTTGGCCTGGACCATAAAACCATTTTTTTCTCCTAAGTCTCTGGGCCTTTGATGGGAAGGGCTGCTGCGAAGATCTCTGAGATGCCCTGGAGACATTTTCTTCATTAACTTGGTGACTCGTAACATTCAATTCCTTGTTACTGATGCAAATTTATGCAGCCAGCCTGAATTTCCTTTCAGGAAACATGTTTTTTTTTTTTCTACCATATGGTCACGCTGCAAGTTTTTCACACTTTTTTGCTCTGCTTTCTTTTTAAACATAAGTTTCAATTTCAGATTATCTTTCTCAAGTTCAAGGTTTCACAGATCTCTAGGGCAGAGGCAAAATGCTACCAGTCTCTTTGCTAAAGCATAGCAAGAGTGACCTTTGCTCCAGTTCCCAATACGATAATTCATCACCCTCTGAGACCATCTCAGTCTGGACTTCATTGTCCATATCAGTATCAGCATTTTGGTCAAAACTATCTAGTAAGTTTCAAACATTTTTCACAATACTGTCTTTTTCTAAGGCCTGCAAACTGTTCCAATCTCTTCCCATTACCCAGTTCTCAAATTGCTTTCATATTTTCAGGTTAACTTTATAGTAGTTCCCTACTCCCAGGACCAATTTACTGTATTTGTTCATTTTCATACTGCTGTAAAGAAACATATGAGCCTAGGTAAGTTATAAAAAAAAAAGATGTTGGCTGTGTGCAGTGGCTCATGCCTGTAATCCCAGTGCTTTGGGAGGCCAAGGTAGGCAAACCACCAGAGGTTGGGATTTTGAGAGACAGCCTGACCAAGAGGGAAAAGCCTCATCTCTACTAAAATTACAAAATTATTTGAGTGTGGTGGTGTATGCTTGTAATCTTAGGCAGGAGAATTGCTTGAACCCGGGAGGCAGAGGTTTCAGTGAGCTGAGATTGTGCCATTGCACTCCAGCCTGGGCAACAAGAGCAAAACTCCATCTCAAAATAAATAAATAAATAAGAAAGAAAGAAAGAAAGGAAGAAAGAAAGGAAGAAAGAAAGAAAGAAAGAAAGAAAGAAAGAAAGAAAGAAAGAAAGAAAGAAAGGAAAGCTTAATTGACTCACAGTTTCACATGACTAGGGAGGCCTCAGAAAACTTACAATAACAGCTGAAGGTGAAGGAGAAACAAGCACCTTCTTCACAAGATAGCAGGAGAGAGAAGAGAGCAGGAAAAACTGCCACTTATAAAACCAATAGAGCTCATGAGAATGCATTAACTATTATAAGAACATCATGGAGGAAACCATCCTCATGATCCAATCACCTCCAACCACGTCTCTCCCTTGTCACCAGAGCATTACAATTCCCAATTAAATTTGGGTGGGGATACAGAGCCAAACCATATCATCCTTCCATCACAGGCCTACAGGCCTAGGAGGAAAAAATAATTTTATAGGCCTTGTGCAGGGTCCTGCTGTTTTGTGTAGCCTCAGGACTTTGGCAACCTGCCTTCCAACTACTCTATCTCCAGCCCTGGCTAAAAGGAGCCAAGATACAGCTTAGGCCATCGCTTTAGAAATTTCAAACCCCAAGCTTAGGCCCCTTTCATGTAGTGTTGAGCCTGTGGGTGCACAGAAGAGAAGAGTCGAGCTTTAAAAACCTCTGACTAGATTTCAGAGAATGTGTGGAAATGCCCAGGTGTCCAGGCAGAAGTCTGCTGCAGGGGTGGAGCCCTCATTCATAACCTCTGCTAGGGCAGTGTGAAAGGAAAATGTGGGGTTGGATCCCCAGCATAGTGTCCCTACTGGGGAACTGCCTAGTGGAACTGTGAGAAGAGGGTTTTCATCTCTGAGACCCCAGAAATGTAGATCCATTGACATCTTGCACTGTGAACCTGGAAATGATGAAGGCACTCCACAGCAGCCTGTGAGAGCAGCTGTAAGGGGTGTAGCCTGCAAAATTACAGGGGTTTGATCTGACCAATGCCATGAGATCTCACCCCTTGCATCGGTGTTCCCTGGATGTGAGACACAGAGTCAAAGGAGATTATTTCATAGCTTTAATATCTAATGATTGCCATTCCAGGTTTCAGACTTGCTTGGGGCCTGTAGGCCCCTTTTTTTGGCCAATTTCTCCCATTTGGAATGGAAACATTTGCCCAATGCCTGTACCCCTATTGTGTCTTGGAATTAACTAACTTGTTTTTTACTTTACGTGCTCATAGACAGAATTTGCCTTGTCTCAGATGAGACTTTGGACTTGGACTTTTGAGCTAATTCTGAAAGGAGTTAAAACTTTTGGGAACTATTGGGAAGGCATGATTGGTTTTGAAATGTGAAAAGGAAATGAAATTTTGGAGAAGACAGAGGTGTGATAATTTGTTTTGTCTCTGTATTCCCCCTCCCCCCTATATATCATCTCAATTTTAATCCCTATGTGTTGAGGGAGGAACTTGGTGGGAGGTGATTGCATTATGGAGGCAATTTCCCTCATGCTATTTTAATGATAGTGAGTGAATTCTCATGAGATCTGATAGTTTTAAAGTTTTTGGCATTATTGCCCTTCATTGACATTTTCTTGCATGCCACCATGTAAGAGATGTCTAGCTTCCACTTCACCTTTCACCATAATTGTAAGTTTCCTGAGGCTTCCCCAGCCATGTGGAACTGTGAGCCAATTAAACCTTCTTGTTTTATAAATTACCCAGTTAAGATACTATCACTATAGCAGTGTGAAAACTAAGTAATACAATATATGTGTGTTAATAATACATCATTCAGTTCTTTTAAACATACCTTTTAGTTCAAAGCAACTTTTTAGTAACTTCCATGGGACTTTCTGCATAGACAATTATGTTATCTGCAAGTAGGGACAGTTTTATTATTATTACTTGTCTTTCAATAATTATAAATTGTATTTCTTTTTCTTATCTTATGCTGAAGAGTATTTCCATTATGCTGTTGAGTACAAATTGTGATGCTGGACTCTCTTCACTCATTATCCTCAGATAAATCAAATATTTTACCAGTAAATATATTACCTACAGTTTATTTTTTTTCTGTGTAGATGTCCTTTATCAGGTCAAAAAGATAAAAAGGTTATCCTATATTTGTGTTTCACACACACACACGTATGTGTGTGTATGTTTTAACCACAAATAGGTGTTGAGTTTTAGTAAACATTCCTTTGGTATAAATTAATTTCATAGTTTTTTCTTTAATCTTTTAATTTGGTAGCTCACTTTGATTAATTTCCCTTTAAGCACTGAGATTTTCCGGATTTTTCATATACCATGTAATTTTGGATTGTGTTCTAGATATTTTTGTTGTATGTTATAAGACCCTTGGTATTGTATAAGTATTAGGAGTGTTGTCATGTTTGTTTTAACAGGCAAATAATCTGGTTAGCTTCATTAAAAATTACTAGGCTGTGGTTCCAATGTAAGTTCTGGGGTGTAGTTCCAATATAAGTTCAATTCTCAAAACCTTTGAAGTACTCTTCACATATGTTTTATGTACACACCATTTTAGTTACCAGCCTAGGACTTAGCCAGTGATCTAACTTATATTAAATTCTCTAAGTGTGCAGTATGTTGCTCAGGGGTAGGGTCATAAATGTGCACCATAGAGGTGAGCTTTGGAGTTTATGTACAACTTTATAGGTGAAAACTCTTTTCTTGGCAATCTCTGCAACCCACTTCTTGTATTTTTTTTTTTTAAACCTCCATTACCAGACCTCGAGTCACAATTCTAGGGTCTTGATTACTATCAGGAATGTATATGGGATTTAACTGTGGAAGAACAGACAAGAGGATGGGGAGGATATTTGCTTTACTCTCTGGAAACCAAAGATCACTGGATAAAGATAAAGGTTTATCATCCTCTGAATTTTAGAAGCCTGCTAGAAGCTACTTTTGTCTCATCTACTTGCTGCGACTGCTGTGGTATTGCCTGGAAAATTGTATAATGCTAAAAAGAAAAAGAAGGAAGAAAATACTAATAATATTTCCACCAGTTTATCTGACTCGTTGTATCAGTCCATTTTCACACTGCCACAAAGAACTACATGAGACTGGGTAATTTTTGAAGTAAAGAGGTTTGATTGACTCTCAGTTTCAAAGGCTTAACAGGATACATGACTTGGAGGCCCCAGGAAACTTACAATCATAGTGGAAGGAGAAGAGAAAGTGAGCACATCTTACCATGGTGAAGCAGGAGAGAGAGAGAGAGCAAAGGGGGAAGTGCCACACACTTGACAAATTCAAAGCATATCGTTATGCCTCTGGACCCTCCCAAATCTCACATCCTTCTCACATTTCAAAACCAATCATGCCCTCCCAATAGTTCCCACCTTGACTCCTTCCAGTATTAACCCAAGTGTCCAAGTCCAAAGTCTTATCTGAGACAAGGTTAGTGCCTTCCACCTATAAGCCTGTGTGATGGTTAATATTAAGTATCAACTTGATTGTATTGAAGGATGCAAAGTATTGTTTCTGGGTGTATCTGGGTGTTTCTGGTTATTGCCAGAAGAAGTTAACATTTGAGTCAGTAGACTGGGAGAGAAAGACCAACCCTTAGGTACGTGGGTTCCACGACTCCCCAGCCACGTGGAAGTGTGAGTCAATTTGATCTTTTTTCTTTATAAATTACTCAGTCTCAGTTATTTCTTCATAGCAGCATAAGAACATACTAATAAACAGAGTAAACTGGTACCACAGAGAGTGGTGTTCTACTATAAAGATACCCCAAAATGTGGAAGCTACTTTAGAACTGGGTAACACGTAGATATTGGAAGAGGTTGGAGGGCTCAGAAGAAGAGAGTAAAATGTGTGAAAGTTTGGAACCTCCTAGAGACTTGTTGAATGGCTTTGACCAAAATGCTTATAGTGACAAGCATAATGAAGTCCAAGCTGAGGTGATCTCAGATAAAGATGAGAAATGTGTTGGCAACTGGAATAAAGGTGGTTCTTGCTATGCTCAGCAAAGAAACTGGTGGTATTTTGCCCCTGTCCTAGAGAACTGTGAAGCTTTGAACTTGAGAAAAATGATTTAGGTATCAGACAAGAAATTTCTAAGCAGCAAAGTATTCAAGATGTGACTTGGGTGCTCTTAAAAGCATTCAGTTTTGTGTATTTACAAAGATATGGTTTGGTATTGAAACTTATGATTAAAAGGAAGGCAGAACATAAAAGTTTGGAAAATTTGCGTCCTGATTATGTGATAGAATAGAAAAACCCATTTTCTGAGGAGAAATTCAAGTTGGCAGTTAAAATTTGCGTAAGTATTGAGGAGCCAAGACAATGAGGAAAATGTCTGCATTACATGTCAGAGATCTTCACAGCAGCCCCTTCCATAACAGGCCCAGAGACCTGTGAGGAAAAACAAGTCTGTGGGCCAGGCCCAGGGCCTTGCTGCTTAGTGCAGTCTCAAGACTTGGTGACTTCATCTCAGTTCTGGCTAAAAAGGAATACAGAACTCAGGCCATGATTTCAGAGGGTTCAAGTCCCAAGCCTTGGCAGCTAACATATGGTGTTGTGCCTGTATGTGCAGAGAAGTCAAGATGTGAGGTTTGGGAACCTCCACCTAGATTTCAGAGAATGTTTGGAAATGCCTCTATGTCCCTCCCAGCAGAAGTGTACCGCAGGGACAAGGCCCTTAATATGAACCTCTGCTAGAGCAGCATGGAAGGAAGGGAAATTTGGAGTCACATCCCCCAGAGAGTCTCCACTGGGGCACTGCCCAGTGGAACTGTGAGAAGAGGGCCACTGTCCTCCAGACCCCAGAATGGTAGATCCATGACAACTTGCACTGTATGCCTGGAAAAGCCACAGACACTCAGTGCCAGTCCATGCAAACATCTGTGAAGGGGATTGTACACTGAGAAGTCACAGGGATGGAGCTACCCAAGGCTGTGGGAGCCCACCTCTTCTGTTAGCGTGACCTGGATGTGGAGTTAAAGGAGGTAATTTTGGAACTTTAAGATTTAATGACTGTCCTATTGAATTTTGGACTTGCTTAGGGTCTATAGCCCCTTTGTTTTGACCCATTTCTCCCATTTGGAATGAGTATATTTACCCAGTGTTTGTACTCTTATTGTATCTATGAAGTAACTAAATTGCTTTTGATTTTACAGACTCCTAGGAGGAAGAGACTTGCCTTGTCTCAGATGAGACTTTGGACTTGGACTTTTGGGTCAATGCTGGAATCAGGTAAGATTTTGGAGGACTGTTTTAAGGCATGATTGTGTTTTGGTATGTGGGGCCCTGAGATTTTGGGAGGTGCCAGGGACAGAATGACGTGGTTTGGCTTTGTTCTCACCCAAAACTCATCTTGAATTATAGTTCCCATAGTCCCCGTGGCATGTGGGAGGGATCTGGTGGGAGGTAATTGAATCATGGGGTGATTACCCCATGCTGTTTTCATTATAGTGAGTGAGTTGCTATCATAAGGGGCTTTTCCCCCTTTGTTCAGCACTCATTCTTCTCCTGCCACTCTGTGGAGAGGTGCCTTCCACCATGATTGTAAGGTTCCTGAGGCCTACTCAGTCATGCAGAACTGAGTCAATTAAACCTTTTTTTCATTACAAATTGCCCAGTCTGGGGATATTTTTTCTTAGCAGTGTGAGAACAGACTAGTACAGGGAGCAAGCACATCTTACCATGATGGAGCTGCAGGGAGAGACAGAGTGAAGGGGGAAGTGTCACACACTTTTAAACCATCAGATCGCATGAGAACTCACTCACTATCACAAGAACAGCAAGGGAGAAATCTTCCCACATGATCCAATCACCTTCCACCAGGACCCTCCTCCAATTCAACATGAGATTTGGCAGAAACACAAATTCCGACCATATTCTCCATACTGCTCCTCTTTTATTCTTCTTGGTCCAGAAGGAGAGGGATCCTTGTGGACTTATTTTTGTTCATATCTTGTACACAGAGCATGTTGGAATTTGCCTGTATATCTGGGCAGGCAATAATAAAGTAAATAATGGTAAGCTTTGAATCAGTTTGGTAGAACTTCTAATTCTAGTCTCTTCCCCAATCCATCTGCTACCATTTAATTTTCAGAGTTCTTAGAAAGTTGTTCTATGCAATGCTCACTCAGTAGTGGCATTGAGTGAGAGATACCAGGGAAAGTTTACCTACACTATCTTCTCCCCGCATTCATGGGGAAGCAGAATCCCCCATTAATATTTAATTGACATCAGAAAGTTTTCTTTTTGTAATTTTTTTTAGAAAATGATGTTGAACTTATAATTGCTAACAATACATTTTTGAAAAAGTTAACTAAAAACCCAACATAGACAATTATCATTTTGACAAATACACAGTAGCTACATTATTCTAATTAACAAGACAAAACAAAAAACAAAATAATTGAATAAGCATCCAAAGAGAAACTTTTCTGACATATAGTCTTCTGGCTGATATACAAGTTGGTAGTAAATGTAGCTTTGGGAAATAACTGGTAACAGATTAATCTTTTGACTGCTCAATCAATAAAGACACAATCAGTGCCTCTTTTGCACATGTAACATTGTATTTCTTAATTCATAAAAAAACTCTTTTGGACATATACAATGCCAGAAGAAAAGGAAAAAGGAAAAATTTATTGAGAAAAAAATTAAACATAGTTTACTAGAAACTTCAAATCACCCAATTGGTTTTTACTCCTTTTGCAATCATGGGATATGGAGGTAAATAATACATGAATAATTGAGGTTTAGTTATGTATTCAAAAGTCAAAACATTCTAGGGCTTATCTTTAGTTCAGTAGGGACTAAGACCAATATCCCCTACACTCTCTATAATTTCAATTCCATCATTATGCAATGAGGATTGATGTTAAGAACGATGAGCCTGAGACATTGCAGATTCTGAATTATCACTGATTCAATTATCTTCAGACTCATGAACTTGCTAAGGTGAGTAAAAAGACTAATGTATTTTAGAAAGATTTTAAAATAATGAGAATTGACCTGAAATGATTAGGGATTTAATTCTTAGTTATTCATGGACTTTTATTAACCATATTAGCCAAATTTTTAAAGCAATACTGACAACCAAGATTTTTCTGATGTGTAATCTTCTGTCTTGGAATTTGCTTTGAATTTTAAAAATATCTTTGAAGAGAAAGTTCAAGCGTTTGTTCTTTTGTGATAGTAAGAAGTTTCTCTTTGGATGCTTATTCAACTATTTTGTTTTTTGTTTTGTCTTGTTAATCAGAATAATGTAGCTACTGTGAATTTGTCAAAATGATAATACCTAGAGAAGCTAAATAGATATTGTTATTTACTTCTTAATTATTTCATGTCTAAACAGTTGTTTTATTCATAGGTATAAAGACAGTTTTAAAGAGAAAACAATAATCAACTGAAACTAATATTTTTGAATTTTTGTACTATGTATTTAGATATGCAGTCATATCCTTTTTTATCTTATTGAATACTTACAAGTAAGATCTATGAAAATTGTCTATTTATGGGATAATATATTTTATTCCTGAAGCCAATCATACATTATGCAATATGGAAATTATAGTACAGTTTTTTAATATCAAATTCATAATTAGATATCCTGCTTAGTCAGATTTCATTAGCCCTTAATCTTTTAACATACTGCATGCTACTTGAACATAAACTATTTCTGGTACTATTTCTCAGAATAAGCTATATAGGCATTTGTTGAAATAAAACAATACGTGAATTATCTGATAATATTTTAAAACAGAACAAAGGCACATAAAGCACATTGTTTTAATCTCTAATTTTACCGTGTATTTTGTCAAACTTTTGTTTAATTTTTAGAATGCACAGAGGAAGATAGTCATAAATGTTGGATTGTTTCCTTAAGTTGAGAATGTCTGAGCCATTTGAGATGTTTCTTCTAAACCATGACTCTAACATGCCATGTTTAAAAAATAAAAACAGACTTTGGTCAAGAAAGGGATTATTTTGTATAAAACAAAATATCTCTATCTGAAGCAATTTTAAACTTGATATGACTCGTTCTTCATTGCATAGTAAGCATTCAAATTGTTTATGCCCATTATTGATTAATTTTTCTCAAAGGTGTAAAAAGTATTTTAAAGATATGCAGAGGAAAGAAAGTAGAATTGCACTAGAAAATTGCAGCTTCTGTGTTTCAAATCCTTTATCCTTAGTTGAATTTCCTAGAAGAAAAATTATGTAGAACAAATATGATATGAATAAAAACTCTGTTTGCCAATAAGGATAATATAAATCCCTAGGAGCAGGACATGTAGTAGCTCTAAATTAAAATAAACTTAGAGGTTATCTTTTTTTTTTTTTTTTTTTTTTTGAGACAGAGTCTCGCTCTGTCACCCAGGCTGGAGTGCGGTGGCATGATCTCCACTCACTGCAAGCTCCGCCTCCCGGGTTCACGCCATTCTCCTGCCTCAGCCTCCCATGTAGCTGGGACTACAGGCACCCGCCACCACGCCCGGCTAATTTTTTTTTTTTTTTTGTATTTTTAGTAGAGACAGGGTTTCACCGTGTTAGTCAGGATGGTCTCGATCTCCTGACCTCGTGATCCGCCCATCTCGGCCTCCCAAAGTGCTGGGATTACAGGCGTGAGCCACCGCGCCCGGCCGAGGTTATCTTAAAGATGTGATTATGTGAGACTCTGGGTGAGTGCAGGAAATTCTAAAGGTCGTAACATAAGATAGTGTAGAACTATATCTAAATGCCTGTTGCCTGATTCAGAGTAATTGGTTCTTTGCACTATATCTGCTTGTTCTCAATTAGTGGTTTTATTTTTCTCTGTTTAATACAAATATCTTAGTATTTTACTTACTACTCCTGCTGATATTCTTGTTTGATTTCTATTTTTGTTTATATGTTTTTGTTTCAGATTTTCTGCCACTTCACTTTTTATTGATTAATATATTTATTCATTTTAATATGATATTAATTTTAATTCATTTTAATATAAATATTCTCCTATTTGGAGAATATTTACTTTGTGTTACACAGTGCTATAGGGGTATATAATATAAAGGTGAATAAATCAGTAATGGATTCCTGCCCATGTATTATATGAAATAAGTACTATGGCAAAGGAAATATAACGTAGGGTGATGGGGAATTGTGAGGGTTAGAGGAAAGTAGAGGGATTGCAATGTAAAATGAAGTGGTCAGAGTGGGTCTCATTGGAAAGGGAATCTTTAAAACAGATTGAAAGGGTATAAGGGAGTTAACCTACATGAAGAGCATTCCAGGTAAGAGAGATAGCCAGTAAAAAGGGCCTCAGGTAGGCATGTGCCTAGCACGTTCCAGGAGCAGTAAGTGGCCAGTGAGACAAAGGAAATAATAATTCTGAAGCCAGCCAGAAAGCTAGTGGGATACCGGATCATAAAGGGCTTTATAAGCCACTAAAGATGTTGAATTTCACTTTGCTCAAGAGGTAGAACCCATGACAGTTTTTGAGCAGAAGGATGATATGATTTAATCTGAGTTTAAAAAAATTAATTTGGTCAGGCACGGTGGCTCATGGCGGTAATCCCAGCCATTTGGGAAGCCAAGAAGGGCGGATCATTTGAGGTCAGGAGTTCGAGCCCAGCCTGGCCAACACAGTGAAACCCTGTCTCTACTAAAAACACAAAAAATAACCAGGCATGGTGGCAGACGCCTGTAGTCCCAGCTACTGAGTAGGCTGAGGCAGGAGAATCACTTGAACTCGGGAGGTGGAGGTTGAAGTGAGCAGAGATCACACCACTGCACTCCAGCCTGGGCAACAGAGTGAGACTCTGTCTCAGTAAATAAATAAATAAATAACTTTGGCTGTTGTATTCAAACTATACTATAGTTGAGGATGGTAAGGAGAGAATAGTTATGAGGCTTATGGAATAATAAAAATGATGCATTATTTTGGCTCTAAGCAGTGTTGTAAAAAAAAAGATAAATTGTTTTTATTTGTGACTTACAGATTTATTTTACAGTAATTATTTTAAAACTATAGGAAAAATAGACTTAAGACATAGTATTGAACAACGTGATCTAATTGACAGTTATAGGACACACTACCCAAGAAAAACAAAATACATTTTTTTTTCTTTTTCAAGAAAACATGAGGTATTACAAAGATAAATGTGTATGTAGAGTCACAAAGTAAACTTCAACTAATTTAAAAGAAGTCAAACCATACGAGGTAAGGTCTTTAACAACAATAAAAATAAACAAAAAATATGTTAAGAGAATAATATTACAAAATCCTCATATTTAAAAATGTAATAACAAATGTTCAAATAATTGATGGGGCAAATATAAAGAACAAAATAAATTAGTAATATTTTGAATTGAATGGAAATCAAAATACATAAAAATTTGACAGTATAGCTAAAGAAGTGCTAGAGATAAAATATATAATAATTGCTTGTATCTGAAAAAAGTAAAGTCTCAAATCAATGCGCTAAGTCTCCATTTTAGGAAAGTAGAAAAAGAGGAGCAACTTGAATTCAAACCAAATAAAAAAAAGATGTAATAAAGATAAAACCAGAAATCAATGAACTGTAAAGATAAATACAAAAAATACTCAAGAAAACTAAATGCTTCTTAATGGTAAAAATAAAGACACTTAGCAGAGTGATTAGGAAAAAATAGAGTTCAACTTATAATATCAGAAGGACATCCCTATTTAAAAGTTCTTATGGGAATATTATGAATATTATATTAATAAATTTAGCAACTTAAATGAACACATTTCTTGAAATACTAAACTACCAAAGTTTGATTAAAAAACTGACAACCTCAATAGTATTATCTATTGAATAACACTTTCAACAAATAAAACTTTAGGCAGAGAAGCCTTTATGGTGAATTCTCCTAAACAATTAAGAAAATAACTATACCAATTGTCAAACACCTCTTCCAAAAAATTAAAGAGGATACTATACTTGTCAACTAATTTTGTAAGGCTGTATTTGTATTGAAAGAAAATAAGAATAGGAGAAAAAAAGAATGGCAGTTCAATATTCATCAATAATATAGATAAAAATATCCTAAATGATTTATCAGACAATCAGCCCTTCTATATATGAAAAGGATAATGTATCATGACCATATCCTGGTAATATTTAAAGAATCAAAACAATCTAATTCATCCTAGACTCTAGGCCATACATATGCAAACGTGTATGTGTACGTTGGTGGTGGGAAGCTAGAGGTAAATCACTTGGAACAGAAGAATCCTTCCTAACTTGTTAAAGAGAACTCACCACACACACATGCACACATGCACGAACACATACACACACAATCATCAAGAATGTCAAAAACAAAAGCCAAACAAATCAAACCAAAAAACACCCTACCGATTATATTATACTTAATGGTAAAACAGTGAATGTTTTCTCATATATTTTCTAAAAATAGAGATAGGAAGATATGCTTGCACTTGCTATTGTAATGTAACCATGTTCCAGTTTTAGTCAGTCCAATCCAAGTAGATTAAAAAAATAACAACAAAAGGCATTGTATTTGGAAAAGAATAATGAAAATGGTCTATATTTGCAGGGAATCTAATTTTCTAAGTAATGGATTCCAAAGAGTCTTTCATGAGCTACCAGAACTAATAAGTATGTTAACAAATATATCTTGATGATATTGAAAAAATATTTTGAATTCCCATATAACAGCAATGTGAATCTATAAATTAAAATTTTATAAAAATTACTATTTACAATACTATCAAAAACATGAAGAACTTTAATTGAAACATAACAAAGTGTACGTAAGATTTGTGTCCTAAAAACTACAAAACATTGAGGAAAGAAATCATAGAAGACCTAACTGAATGGAAATATATACAGTTTTCACGGATTAGAAGACATGATTTTGATGTCAATTTTTCAAATTGTTCCACGGTTTCGACACATTCCCACTACAAATTCCAGCAGGAATTTCATGCATATCAGCAAGTTGATTCTAAAATCTACATAAAAAGCAAATTAGCTAGAAAAAACAAAGTCTTTAAAAAGAACAGAGTTGGTGAACTTACACTATGTGATTTCATGTCTTAATATAAAGTGACACCAATCCCTGCAGTGTGGAATTGTTAAAAGAGTAAATATAGATCAGTGTAACACTATAGAGACTCCAGAAATAGAGACATACACACAATGTATATATTTAATTGATTAGATATACACAACAATATTAACAACGATTCAATGTAAATGAACAAGAATAATGACAATGATCTTTCCTAGCATTTGAAATGATTTATTGGGTGCTAGACACTATGTTGTTGGCTTAATTAATATTGTCTTTAGTATTTATGAACAAATTCAAAACCACATGCCATGAATCCCTTTTTTCTCCCACTGTGAAAATGAGTTTCAGATTAGTTACATAATTAGCCAAAGTATTGTAACTCTAAGGTGCCTTAAACCTAAGTGACAGGTCCATTTGATTCAAAGAGATTTTTCCATTTCCTTGGAGTGAGAAAATAGGATGGAAAGCAATTAATAGAGATATTAGTGAGAACTGAGAACTTATTCTATTGTTATGAGAGTATGAGAAAGGTGATAGGATATTAGATTTAGAGGGTGAAATATGAGTGGCTGATGATTATGGTGATAGTTGAATTGTGATGGCAATAATCAATACACTGGAGGTGAAAAAATGTGGCATTTTCTTACAATGATCATTAATATGTACACTGAGATATTTAAGTTTAATGGCAAAAGGGAAAACTGATTCATGTTCAAATAATTTTATTATAGTTAATTATTTACTTAATTTTGTGTATGAATGCTCTCCTATACAATTTTCTTTGTATTCATATAAAATAAGGGACTTTAAACACATAGCCAGGACTCTTCCTCAAAAGGAAAGGAAAATATACAGGAACGGAAACACCAATACCTATTTCCTAACTACTGGAAATAAAGGAAGGAAGGAAAAAATTAAAAAATGAACAAAGGAAAGAGAGAATGAAGGAAGGAAAGGAGATAGGGAGGGATGGAAGTGGAAAAGGTGGAAAAATACAAAGGAAGAAAGGGGGGAAATGGAAAGAAAATAAAATAAACCACCACATTTTTCTGAAAATTAGAAAAAATTCCAGTCGCACAAAAATTGTAAAAATAGGTATAAAAGAAACTGGGTATTACCACCTTAATCCACTGGGAATGAAGTGCATAAATATCTACATTTGCTTCTATAGCCTAACCCTAGGAAGTAGAAATAATTGAGAAACTGTCCACAGAATTTTATTATTAGAGAGTGAAATTTGAGAGAAAAATTTAGTCCTAAAATCCTCATGCATATAGAGTCTCCTCACAGATGAGCTCGTAGACTACAGGGAGCTGATAAATGATATTGTGAGTGAGATTATTGGTCTCTAAGAGAGTGTTGTGTATGTTTACTTTATTGGAGTAGTAACAAGGCCTCCCATTTCCTGGTAATGAGAAGTACCTTATGAATTTATCTATCATCTAGGATAAGTATTAAAAAATTCTGTAACACTATTTGAAAGTATGTTCATTTACTAGGAATGAAAATTGAGGTTAGTTGCTTATAATTTATTGGAAATTCCTTTTCTAACATGAGAAAGAAAGGCTTCAGATACTTCACCAGGTTAAAGAAAAGGACATATTAAGTATCTTTATCGATCTGCTGAAAGTAAAACCATGCAAAGTAATTTTCATTTTTGTTTTTCAGAGTGATTATATATTGGAATACTAATAATGTACAGAAATAATTGATAATACTTTTTCATATATAAGATGAAGAACATGTCAAGCTACTTCACTGTAATATTAATGAATCTCCACATGCTAACATAATGTTAATATTATGGTAAAGCTTCAAATGCATCTTATGTGTTACATTGATGAATTATCTGTGTTGTCGTAGCCCTACCTATGATATAACTTCTATTACTATCCCTATTTCACAGCAGAAAAAGTGTAGGCAAAGGAGAGTGAATACATACATGCTGGATCTATAAAGAATGACCCTAATATCTGTAGCGCCCTATTAAACTATGGGAATGGGGAATTATTTGGCATGACCCTATCTTTACCTCTCCTTCCTCAAAAGTGTCTTTTTTTTTATTTTTATTTTTTGAGTGAGTTACCTAGGACTGATAGGTTGGGCAAGATCCATGCTCAGATTTTCTTCCGATATTCATTTTCTCCCTTTATCAAAGCTTATTTATTGGTGTTCATTCCCTGAGGACCTTGCTAAGTAATTTCTTCTTACAAGCTAATGGAATAATGCATTACCTTCCCAGTTAATAGAGTTACCTTTCAAAAGAGCCATTTTGAAGATATTAACTGATGAAAAATAATTGATGTTGATTGAGCCTTTCAGGTATCAGGCAGGTCTCCTCTCTAATATCTGAGGTAATTCAGAAAGTCATTCTGTTGTATTCTGACTATAATGTAGTTAGCCATAGCATTCAACTCACCCTGGTAAAAGCTGAACTTTTTAAACATCTGGGACCCCTAGAGCTGTTCTAAATTGCCTTGTCAAACTGCAAGCTGCTCATGGTGATCTGAGGATATCAGTTTCAACAGAATTGTTCGCTTTCAGGATCAAGATGTTTATATGTATTTAGCAGTGGAAACCTAGTAAAAAACTGAAATTGACATGGATCTTTCTTCTCTGAATAAATTCTAAAATGATACCACCAAGACATACATTGTTGGTACATCAACGATGTTTAATCTTAAGTGATATTTGCATGAGAAATTTTACAGAAGTGTAGGATATTAACTTATTGTCTATAAAATACTCAGAAACCTTAGAATTTTGTTCTGATCTTTTCAGGCTCAGAGGCATGCATGTATTACCACTAACAAAGAAAATGTCCTCCCATTCTGAGGTGATAGTGTACAACATGCATTATCAATTGTAGAATTTTTTTAAATTTCTGGATATAGGCTGTTAATCATTGTGTGCATGACATATATTTGAATCCTGCTGCAATTGATAATAATAAGATGCAGGCACCAAAAGACATAGAAGCTTATTATTCCTACCTTCAATATGAGTCTATAAAATATTTCATAAATGATGCAAGTATTAAAAATGACCTTATTATGTCACTGAATATTTATTAGAAACCCACCAAACAGAATATCCCTGCCAGAATTAAAAGCCTAATTTTAAAATTTTTTAAATTATTTTTTAAAACTTTTGTGGGTACATAGTATGTATATATATTTATTGGGTACATTAGATGTTTTCATGAGGGTATGCAATGTGAAGTAAGTGCTCTGTGGAGAATAGTATATTCATCCTCTCAGGCATTTATCTATTGAATTACAAAACAATCCAATTACTTTCTTTACATTATTTTAAAATATACAATTATTATTGACTGTTGTCACTCTATTGTGCTATCAAATAGTGGGTTTTATGCATTCTTTCTCTTTTTTTGTATCCATTAATCATCCTCACCTCCCATCCACCTCCCGACTACTCTTACCAGCCTCTAGTAATTATTCTTTTACTCTCTATGTCCATGAGTTCAATTGTTTTGATTTGTACATCTCATAAATAAGTGAGAACATGTGACATTTGTATTTCTTTGCCTGATTTATTTCACTTAAGATAATAATCTTCAGTTCTATCCATGTTATTGCAAATAACTGGATCTTATTCATTTTTATGGCTGAATAGTACTCCATTGTGTTTATGTACCACATGTTCTTTATCCATTCATCTGTTGATGGCTGTTTAGGTTGCTTCCACATCTTAGCTATTGTAAATACTGCTGCAACAAACATAGGTGTGCTGGTATCTTTTTGATATACTGAATTCCTTTTTTGGGGATATATACCCAGCAGTGGGGTTGCTAGATCAGATAGTATCTCAATTTTTAGTTTTTAAAGAGCCTCCACACTGTTCTCCAAAGTGGGTGTACTAACTTACACTCCCACCAATGGTTCACAAGAATTCCCTTTTCTTCACATCTTTGCCAGCATTTGTGATTGCCTGTCTTTTGGATATAAGCCATTTTAACTGGGGTGAGATGATATTTCACTGTAGTTTTGATTTGCATTTCTCTATTAATCAATGATGTTGAATACCTTCTTATATGCCTGTTTGTCATTTACATGTTTCTTTTGAGAAATGTTCATTCAAGGCCGGGCGCGGTGGCTCAAGCCTGTAATCCCAGCACTTTGGGAGGCCGAGACGGGTGGATCATGAGGTCAGGAGATCGAGACCATCCTGGTCTACCCGTCTCTAAAAAATACAAAAAACTAGCCGGGCGAGATGGCGGGCGCCTGTAGTCCCAGATACTCGGGAGGCTGAGGCAGGAGAATGGCGTAAACCCAGGAGGCGGAGCTTGCAGTGAACGGAGATTGTGCCACTGCACTCCAGCCTGGGCGACAGAGCTAGACTCCGTCTCAAAAAAAAAAAAAAAAAAAAAAAAAAAAAAGAGAAATGTTCATTCAAGTATTTTGCACATTTGTGATTGGATTATTAGTTTTTTTTCCTATAAGGTTGTTTGAGCTCCTTATATATTCTGGTTATTAAGTCCTTGTCAGATGGGTGGCTTGCAAATATTTTCTCCCATTCTGTGGGTTTTCTCTTCACTTTGTTGACTGTACCCTTTGCTGTGCAGAAGCTTTTTAACTTCATGTGATTCCATGTGTCCGTGTTTGCTTTGGTTGTCTGTGCTTGTGGGGTATTGCCCAAAAAGTCTTTGCAGCGATCAATATCCTGCAAATTGTCCCCAGTGTTTTCTTACAGTATTTTCATAGTTTCAGGTTTTCATTTCATTTATTTTTGTATATGGTGAGAGCTAGAGGTCTAGTTTTATTCTTTTGTATATGGCTATTCAATTTTCCCAGCATCATTTTTCTGGTTTTCCAATATGATGTATCAACAGAATAAAGGATATTGGCCACTTTATCATTATATAGTGACTTCACTTGTCCTTTCTTATAGTTTTTGTTTGGAAATTTATTTTGTCTGATATAAGTATAGTAACTTCTGCTCTTTCTTGGTTTCCATTAGCATGGGGTATCATTTTTCACTGAATTCCAGAAATCCAGATTTTGTGAAAAAAAAATTTTTTTTTTGTATATGTTGAACCACCCTTGCATCCTGGGATAAATTCTATTTGGTCGTGATGTATGATATTTCTAATGTATTGTTAAATACATTTTGTTAGTTTTTGGTGAGGATTTTTGCATAAATATTCATCAGTTTTATTAGCTTGTAGTTTTCTCTCTTTCTCTTTCTCTCTCTCTTTCTTTCCTTCCTTCCTTCCTTCCTTCCTTCCTTCCTTCCTTCCTTCCTTCCTTCCTTCCTTCCTTCCTTCTTTCTTTCTTTCTTTCTTTCTTTCTTTCTTTCTTTCTTTCTTTCTTTCTCTCTCTCTTTCTTTTTCTTTCTTCTTTCTTTCTTTTTCTTTCTTCTTTCTCTCTCTCTCTTTCTTTCTTTCTTTCTTTCTTTCTTTCTTTCTTTCCTTTCTTCCCTCCCTCCCTCCCTCCCTCCCTCCCTCCCTCCCTTCCTTCCTTCCTTCCTTCCTTCCTTCCTTCCTTCCTTCTATCTTCTTTCTTTTGGTGTGTCTTTTTCTGGTTTTGATATCAAGGTAATGCTGGCATTGTAGAATGGGTTTGGAAGTATTCCCCTCTCCTATATTTTTGGGAATAGTTAGAGTAGAATTGGTGTTAGTTCTTTAATGTTTGGTAGAATTCAGCAGTGATGCCATCAGGTCCCAGACTTTTCTTTAAAGGGAGACTTTTTATTACAACTTCCTTTTTGTTACTCATTATTGGTCTGTTTAGGTTTTACATTTCTTCCTAGTTCAACCTTGTTAGGTTGTATGTATCTAGGAATTTGTTCATTCCATCTAGATTTTTCAATTTATTGGCACATAATTGCCCATAGTAGCCACCAATAATCCTTTTAATTTCTGCAGTATCAGTTGTAATGTCTCCTTTTTCACTTCTAATTTTACTTATTTTTATCTTCTCTTTTTTTGCTTACTTACCCTGGATAAAGGTTTGTATATTTTATCTAACTTTTCATAAAATGAACTTTTGATTTCACCAATATTTTGTATTGTTTTACTGTTTCATTTCAATTTCATTTATTTTTGCTCTGATCTTTATTTTTTTCTCTGCTAATCTTGGATTTGGTTTGCTTTTGCTTTTCTAGTTCTTTAAGATGAATTGTTATATTGTTTATTTGAAGCTTTTTCTCTCATTGGATGTAGGCACTTATAGCTATAAATTTCCCTGATAGTATTGCTTTTGCTGTATCCATAGGTTTTGGTGTGCTGTATTTTCATTACAATTTGTTTCAGTAACATTTTCAATTTCTTTCTTAATGCCTTCATTGACCCTCTGCTCATTCAGGAACATATTGTTTAATTTCCATGTATTTGCATAGTTTCCACAATTCCTCTTGTTATTAATTTCTAGTTTTATTCCATTATTGTCAGAGAAAATGCTTGATATCATTTCATTATTTTGAGCATTTTAAGACTTATTTTATGATATAATGTATGGTTTATCCTTGAGAATGAATCATGTGCTGAGGAAAAGACTGTGTATTCTGCACGTGTATACTGGATGAAATGTTCTGTAAATATCTGTTATTTTCATTTGGTCTACAGTGCAGACTTAGCGTGATGTTTCTTTGTTGACTTTCTCTCTGGAACACCTGTTCAGTGCTGAAAGGGGGGTGTCAAAATCATTAGCTGTTATTGTATTGGAATTGGGTCCTAACTCTGTCTTTAACTCTAATAATATTTCCTTTTCTATCTTGGTGCTACCATGTTGGGTTCATATTTATTGAAAATTGTTATATTCTCTTGCTGAGTTGACCTCCTTGTCATTATATAGTGATCTTCTTTGCCTCTTCTTATAGTTTTTGTTTTAAAATCTATTTTATTTGGTATAATTCTAGTGACTCCTGTTCTTTTTTTGGTTTCCATTGGCATGGAACATGTGTTTTCATCCCTTTATTTTCAGTCTATGTGTGTCTTTATAGGTGAAGTGTGTTTCTTATAGTAACAGATCAATTTTTTTTAATCCATTCAGCCAGTCTATGTCTTTTGATGAGAAAGTTTAGTCCACTGACATTCAATGTTACTACTGATAAATAACTTATTCCCGCCATTTTGCTATTTGTTTTCTGGTTACGTTGTGGTCTTCTCTTCCTTCTTTTTTTTTTTTTTTTTTTTCATTTCTGTTTTCCTCTTGTGAAGTTGCTTTTCTCTGGTGATATGATTTAGTTTCTTGCTTTTTATGTTTCGTGTATCCATTGTATGTTTTTTGGTTTGAGGTTACCAGGAGACTTGCAAGTACTGTCTTACAACCCATTATTTTAACCTGATAACAACACTACTTACAAAAAGAAATTAGCAAAAAGAAAACTAATAGAAACTTGTCTTAAATCGTTCCCCTACTTTTTAACTTCTTGCTGTTTCTATTTATATTTATTTATTTATTTTTGAGACAGAGTTGCCCAGGCTAGAGTGCAGTGGTGTGATCTCGGCTCACTGCAAGCTCCGCATACCAGGTTCACACCATTCTCCTGCCTCAGCCTTCCGAGTAGCTGGGACTGCAGGTGCCCTCCACCACACATTTATATTTTATTGTACTGACTCTGTCCTGAAATGTTTTTGCTGTTATTGTTTTTGACTGGTTCATCGTTTAGTCTTTCTATTTAGGATATCAGTGGTTTACACACCACAGTTACAGTGTTATAATATTCTGTGTTTTTCTATTTACTCACTATTACCAGTGAATTTTGTACCTTCAGTTGATTATTTATTGCTCATTCGTATCATTTTTGTGTGATTGAATTACTCTCCTTAGCACTTTTTGTAGGACAGGTCTAGTATTAATGAAATCTCTTAGCTTTTGTTTGTCTGAGAAAGTATTTCTCCTTAATGTTTGCAGGATATTTTTACCAGATATACTATTCTAGAGTACAGGTGTTCTCTTTGTTTTTCTTCAGCACTTTTAATATATCATTCCACTCTCTCCTGACCTGTAAGATTTCCACTGAAAAGTCTGCTACAGGGGTATTGGAGCTTTATTGTATGTTGTTTCTCTTCTCTTGCTGCTTCTAGGATACTTTATCCTTGACTTTAGGGAGTTTGATTATTAAATGCCTTGAGGTGGTCTTTTTTGAGTTATATCTGCTTGGTGCTCTCTAACTTTCTTATACTTAGATATTGATATCTTCTTCTAGGTTTGGGAAGATCTCTGTTGTTATTCTTTTGAATAAACTTTCTACCCCATCTCTTTCTTTATCTTCTCTTTACAGCAAATGCAATTATAGATTTGCCTTTTTGAGGCTATTTTCTAGCTCCTGTTGGTGTTATTTATTATTTTTTGTTTTTTCTTATGTCTCATTTGAATGTATATTTAAAATAGCCTGTCTTCAAGCTCACTAATTATTTATTCTGCTTGATCCACTCTGCTGTTAAAGGACCCTGACGTGTTCTTCAATATGCCATTTGCAGTTTTCAGCTCCAGTTTTCTGCTTGATTCTTTTTACTGACTTCAGTATCTTTGTTAAATTTATCTGATAGAATTCTGAATTTCTTCTCTTTGTTATCTTGAATTTCTTTGAGTTTCCTCAGCACAACTATTTTGAATTATCTATCTGAAAGATCATATATCTCTGTTTGTCCAGGATTGATTCCTGGTGCTTTATTGAGTTCATTTGGTGAGGACATGCTCTCCTGGATGATGTTGATTCTAGTAGATGTTCTTTAGTGTCTGAGCATTGAAGAGTTAGGTATTTATCATAGCTTTTACTGCTTGGGCTTATTTGTAGCCACCCATCTTGAGAAGGCTTTCCAGATATTTGAAAGGACTTGGGTGTTGTGATCTAAGTTGTTTCTGTTTTAGGGGGCATCCCACACCTAGCAATGCTATAGTTCTTGCAGACTTGTAGAGGTACCACCTTGATGATCTTGGACAAGATCTGGAGGAAATTCTCTCGATTACCAGGTAGGAAGTCTTGTTCCCTTCCCTTTCTCCCAAACATACAGAATCTCTGTCTTTTCTGAGCCACCGAAGGCTGGAGGTGTAGTGACACAAGTACCCCTGTACTTACCACCACTATGACTGCACTGGGTCAGACCTGAAGCCAGCGTAACACTACGTCTCACCCAAGGCCTGCTGTAACCACTCCCTGGCTACTGCCTATGTTTGCTTAAGGCTCTGGGGCTCTACAATCAGTAGGTGGCAGAACCTGCCAGCCTTCAGGCTGACAGGGTCCCCCAGGCCCCAGGGCATTCCAGAAGTGCTACCTGGGAGTCAGAGACTAGAGTCAAGAAATGCAGAAGTCTTCGTAGTATTGTATTGTATTGCAGCTGAGCTTACACTCAAACCACAAGATGCAGTTCTTCCCACTCTTCCCTCCCCTTTTCAAAGGCAGAGAAGTCTCACCTTGTAGCCACTGCCACTCCTGGCCACAAGAAGTACTGCCAGACCGCCACTAATGTTCCATTAAGGACCACGGTCTCTTCAGTCAGATTGTGGTGAATGCTGCCTGGCCTGGGACTCACCTTTCAGGGCACTGGGTGCCCCTCTGGCTCAGAAAAGGTCCAGAAATGCCATCCAAAAGTCAAGTCCTGGAATCAGGGACCCCAAGAGGTTGCTCGGGGCTCTATCACCCTGCAGTGATGTTGGTACCTAAGGTGCAAGACAAACTTCTCTTTTACTTTTACCTTTGCTTTTCTCAAGCAAGAGTTATGCCCCATAACTACCATAGCTGGTCATGTGCTGAGTCTCACCCGAAGCCAGCAAGTCTCAGAGGATCACCAAGGCCCTTGACGTAGTACCTGGGTATTGCTGCTGGTTAGTCCGGGCCCAAGGGCTCTTCAGTTAGCAGGTAATAAATGCTGACAGACTAGGTTGTTCCTTTCAAGTCAGCAGCTACCCTTCTGGCCCAGGGTGTGTCTGGAAATATCATCTGGAATGGGACCTGGAATGGGGGCCTCATGACTTTGACTGGTGTCCTATCCTACTGTGGCACAGACAAATTCCTTCCTACGCTTTTCTCTACTCTCCTCTCCTCATGTGGAAGGAAGGGTTGTCTTTTGGAGCCTCGAGCTCTGCAACCTGGGTTTAGGGGAGGGGTGATGCCAGCACTCCCTTGGCTGCCCCAGCCGGTGTCTCAGTGGGTCACATGACCCCCACCCACCTCAGCAGGCAACTGTGTCTGTGCCTAGTTCAGCCCTAGAACTTGCCTGTGAGAGTTGCAGTCCTTATGGTCTAGACTGTCTTTTAAGTTTACTTAGAGATGGAGAGTACTTTGGCTTTCAGGGGTGTGGTTTGTGGGCACTCAAGTTTAGACCACTGGAATTGGCAATTCCCCTCTAATTAGGCCTGGTTTAAATAAATGTTCTCTCTGTGGGCAGGCATCAGCTGAGTTTGGTATGGTTTTCCTTTCTGCTGTAACAGGACAGCACTGCCAGGGATAGAGTAGGGGTGCGGTCAGTGATTCACGGTTGTCTTTTCTATCTCACCAGTGCCTCTTTCAGCGATATAAAATTAAAACCAGGTACCGTGAGTGCTCACCTGATTTTTGGTTCTTATGAATGTGTCTTTTCCTGTGTAATAGTTATTAACTTGGTGTCCTTGTGGGGAGGGGAGACAATTGGTGGAGATTTCTTTTTTGCCATCTTGCTCCGCCGCTCTCCAAAAAGTTTAAATTTTTATTTAAAGAACCCTTAGCATTTTCTCAATAGGTTATTTGAAAGCAGGTATTCTTCAACATCTGTTTCGATCTTAGAAAAATTTGTCTTTACAAAATATACTCAAATTCATATCCTGATCATTGATAAAGGATTGAGTTCTGCTGTGGTGGTTTTCTCCATTGAAAGTAGCATTTCCATATAAAACTTTTGTTATAAAAATAACACTTTACCTTAAAGAAATTATGAAGTGGGTTAGAATTGCTTTTTGAATCCTATGCTTTGTTAATACATACTTCCTTTTGGTGGTTTCTGGAGCACCAACTCAGGCTGATTTTTAGGATATGTTACATACTTTCCTGGTTTGTTTTTCTCTTTAATCTCATGTTTTTATGTTTCATGCTTCTTTCTCCCTATCTTTCCCTCTGTCTCCCATCAAACTTATTCCCAAAGGACACAATCATCCTTCCACATGTCTACTAATGTGAATGGCATGTTGGAAATTTTGATTGATGGCACACTGGAAATTTTGAGCATGGACCTCTATTTTTTCTTCTTGGGGCTTCATATAAATCTGAGATGGCAAAGAGCTGATCTGATGAATTATTATGTACAAAGAAGGAAATGTAGAGTCATTTTTTAGGAGAAGGTCACAAAGAGCAAGATTTTAATGAGTGTCGTTATAACTAAATGAAGTTATGAGAATTGGCTAGTTTCTTACCTTTCCCATGTTTATTTTTTCATCTGTGAAACTGAACTAATATGTTGCAAGATAGTTTTGAGACTCAAATTACTAAATTATGTATGTTTTAACACATATAAAAGTGACAACACAGTGTCTGAGACATAACAGACCTTCCGTGAATATTTGCTAATTTGAAGCTCGGGTGAGGAAGCAGGGTGTAGAGAGTTAGTGGCTGGTATTGACCCTGAGGAACAAGAAGCAAACCAATAAGGAAAGTGAGAAAATCAGGTCTTCATGGGAGAGGTCTTGATATCTGGACATCAGTAATTAAAATGAGAAGATAGTGGTCACAAGCAAATGCAAAAGGTGATTAACTAAGAATTTGGTCAGGATAGAGCTAGAGCTTGTGGAGCTCTGTGTATGGAATTCCACAATGCTTTTTAAAAAAAGAATATGAATATGAATAAAGAAGAAGTATGAGATTCTAGATTAACAGCTATGGGTAAATGAAATGAAGAAGTAGTGGCTTGAAAATTGGTAAGATGAACCATGTACTAGTAGTATAAGAAATAATGATGCAAAGAAGAAATAGTTTTAATATTTGGTGAAGTTGCAAGAAAATGGGTAAACATTAGACATAAAACTAAATTTTAGTGTCCAAATGTGACTTTTATACATTCCTTCTGGTAATTTACGAGACCTCCTCTCAAGAAGTAGTTTGATTTTCTTAGTAGGAAATAATAAGTACCTTAAAGAAAGATTAATATCTTGCCGCTTTAATCTAGCAAAATCTCTAAGGCTGATTTGATACTCAGTGCTTTGTCTACTTAAAAAAGGAATCACTTGATTGTTATGATAAAAATGATTATTTCAATGGCTGAGAAGATTAGTCGCTTAAGTTGCACTACAAATTTGGGGGGCCAATAGAAACACAGTACTGGTAATACAAATTTTAAGTACCAAGGGGCTTTATATAAGGATCCCTATGCATAATCATGTTGAGAATCTATTAGGAAAATAGCAACATTGGGTTTCTTTGGTCTTATATGACACAGAATATTTCTTATTTAAGAGATGTGTGTATACCAAACTTTAAGGAAACAACATACTGTGATGTGTACTTTATAGGTGGCTTATTTTTGTCCATAAGCAATTTTGTGTTTTCGTGTGTTGTTTAATGGCTGAGGACCTTCCAAAATAGGCTTAGAGGATTATACAATACATAATTTCTGACTTTTAAAAGTTCAGAAAAAGTAGTTATGGTTTATTTGAAGATATCACATAGTTTACTGAAGTCTCCTGAGCTTGTTGACATCCCTGACACTTTGTGAATGAGGCCTTTTTTATTTTCCCTTCATTTGTTTAGCTCTTTACCTAATTGATTTTCTGTGCTAATACACTAAAGGTCTGAAGAAGGCAGTGCCTCAGGTGTGACAGATGAAATAAGGTACTTTTAGTCATTGCTTTTATCTTCCATGTCTAATGTGCTGGTTACAGCTGTGCAGTTTAACAGCAAAATCAATACATCATTTGCTGCAGGTACCTAAAATAATTTGGAAGTCCTTCAGTATTTTAACTATTAGATTTCCTCTGTATTTTTATTTATGTATTTATTACTTATTTACTTATTTATATGCTTTCTGATACTGAACGCCACAAGGTGACAGATTTTTTTTTCTCCCTCTTGCTGTCTTTTCAAACATTGTCATTTTCACTAGCCAGTTAAGTTACTTTTCGTTGGATCCTAGAACATCTGCCAATCTAAATGAATCCCATAAAGTGTAAAATAAATGTTTAAAAAATCTTTTCCATTTTGTCTAAATCATCTTCGAGCTTAAACATTTAGCATATGTTCCACTGAAAATGGAACTATTTTGTATTGTACACGAAAAGCAGTATGTGTGGGGGCACTGAGCAATTTCTCATGTAAATGGATGCTTTTATTGCCAGTTTTCCATTTTGCATTGGCAATTACATGGTTTCAACATAAAAGAGAAAAAAAAAAAACACCAACACTACAACCTACTTTATTAGAATGTTCAGTATTCTTCTGTGCATATGCGTGTTCTTTCATAATTTTTCAATTGGTTAGTAATCATTGGTTTCACTTTTATACCTTGAATGTAAGAATGGGAACTTTATCTTGTCCTTCTCTCTGCTTCCTTCATATAGATGAGCATAGGTGCAAATATATATGTGGTGAGAGCGGCTACTGCAGCTTTGAAATCCCATGCAGAGTTTTCCTCATTTTTTCACTCATAAACACTTCTTAAGAAAAGTCTATTGAATTTTTAAATTGATGTTCCCTAAAAGTTAAGGTATTCTGCATATGCCCATGCCTACATATAATTTGTGAAAGTAGTGTTCTTATTTAAGAATTTTATTCTCAAAGTGAACTTAAACCTATTTTTAAAAATGAGTTTAAGGGATGAATTAACATGCTTATCTCAAAGAAGGGACATTTTAGGTGAAATAAATTATAATAGAGTGGTGATGTTGTCTTAAGACAACACATATCAGTTCATCAATATCTGTTCCACATATTAGCATAGTATCTGCAATAAACTTACAACTAAACCTTAAAGTCATAAAAGTTAAAATTTAGATAGATTCAGAATATGGAGGGCTTTGCCCCCCTTTTATAAATAAGAACAAATGACATTTAAGTAAACTATACTAATGAAAGTATATATCTCACAATATAGACTGTAGGCTAATTTATTCCTTATTGTATATAGCCATATATATATATGGCTATATCATATATATATAGTTTATGTCTGGTCATAATGATGATCTTGAAAGAAAGGGAGAACTTATTGATATCTCAGTTTTAAATAACGTTAATATTATGTCAGTTTATATCACTTAAAATATTTTTTAAAATTTTATTCTAGTTATTATTTCAAAAGTGTAATTATTAATTTATATGCGATTTATCTCAATTAGCAAAAAAAATTAACTTAATCCTAATTTTCAACCATTTGTTTTAGCTTTTTTTTTTAAATAGGCTACTTTTTCAGGATTTGTTTTCACAATTGGTATACACAATAATTAACCTGATTAACTTTTAACTTATTCTTGGATTAAATGTAACGTGATTCTTCTTGGAATTTTATAGACATTGGTTGATATGGTTTGTATATGTGTCTCCTCCAAATATCATGTTGAAATTTGATCCCAAATGTTGGCAGTGAGCCTAGTGGGTGGTGTCTAGGTGATGGGGGTGGATTCCTCATGAATGCCTTGGTGCTGTCTTTACAGCAATGAGTTCTCTCTCCATTAGTTCACAGGTGAGATGGATATTTAAGAGAGCGTGCCACTTCCTTCTCTTTTTTTGCTCCCTCTCTTGCCAAGTGACACACCTCCTCCTGTTTCCCTTCTGCCATGACTAAAAACTTCCTGAGGCCTCATCAGAAGTCACTCTGATGCCATATTTCTTCTACAGTCTGCAAAACCATGAGCCAGAATAAACCTGTTGTCTTTATAAATTTCCTAGCCTTGGGTGTTCCTTTATAGCAATACAAAATAGACTAATACACTGGCACAATTTGGATAGATGGAAGACATATATTTATGAAGTTATATATGAATATATTTATATGTCTGATAGCATGTTTATGTAAGCAATAGCTTACTATTAAATTTTCCTTCATTCAAGATGTCTGCATTAGTCCTCAAAGGGTTTTTCTATGGTGAAGCAGATTGATGTCCCTGAACAGTCTATGCTGGCTGTGCAGGCAGGTTCAGTTTCATTTGTAATTGTACAAATGCATATTTTCATTGCTCCAGCCTAAGAAATTTGATGGAATGCAGCTGATTCATCAAAGGCTTTTTCTGTAAAATAGAATGGATTCCTCATTAAAATTGCAGAATTGTTTTTCTAAATCTTATTACTAATTATTAGTGAATAGTTTATTTGGTTCAGTTTATTAGTGACTAAAAGAAGTGACTCTTTATCCCTATTATCTTTATGACTACATTTTTCTAACATGTTGGTGTTTGACTAAAGAATGAAACTCAATCCCTTGTGAACCTGGCTGAAACTAATTGTAGATCTAAAGAACAGTGAATCAGAATACTTAGTATGACCTAATCATAAAGCAGAAAACAGATTTAAAGTTCTTCACATTTTGTCCAAATATACTTATCTACAGGCAATTCAAGCTTGTTAGAGTAATGCCATATTAGCATGCTTTAGACAGGAGGACACAACTTATTTCTGAGTAGGAATAGATCTTCCATTAAGGAGACTTTTTTTTTTTTTACATTATTTAAATGTAATTATGCTGGTGCAAACCAAATGGTATGAGGCTATATCTGCTTTTGAATTCCAATGACATAATATTTTCATTTCTATAACCAAGCTCCTTTAATCTGCTACATTGTTTAAATTTGGGAAGTATCCAATATTATGCTATATTGATGTTTTGGCAGTGTTAGCCAAGATTGAATCATTGATCTCGTGAAAAACACAGCCAGGAAAACTCTGAACTTGCTGTGGTTATTAGTTAAGAAATTGGGAAATATTCTCATGAGAAGAAGAAGTACACTATATAAAACCATAATTCTTTAAGGATAAAAGTGCCTTAAGAAGACATTCATTTTTTGGTTTTCCTTTTCTGGGAATGACTTATCTAAATAAGATATGTATGTATTATGTGTCATCTTTTAGGATTGTACGATTAGCATGTATAGAGAAACTGCTGTGTGATCTGTATCCTTCAAGGACACTAGAAGATACAAAGATGAGTAAGACAGGCTCACTGTACATTGGAAATTTATAATATAGTGAGAGGAGTAGTTATGGTCATAGATATTTGGAATTTAACAGACGAAAGGAACAGGTAAGGTACTGAATGGAACCTTAGATTGAAAAATGGACTCCTTGGTCCTATGGTTTCCAAGAGGCAGCCATTCAAACTCTTTCAGTAACACATTTAATTTAGTTAATTCTTCAATATTGCCCCAAGATGGTCATGCTTCCATTTTTTGATGTATCTCTGTTTATGATTATTCCATTTGTAAACTTCATCCCTATCAAATTGTGTTTATCACCTACTAATACTTCTGTATTGTTTCACAATGTGTTTAAAAATAAAATCATAATTCAGAAATAAATGCTTCCTGCTTTTCATGATTTCTGAAACTCTCATTAGCAGTAGAGAATCAATGTAAGAGGGGTACATTTTCCGCCATATTGTAATATTTCATCTGTTTTTCTGAAATCCATTGTCATTAGCTTCTAGTCATGTATAGTGCCACAGAGGTATCTTTGGTGTTTTGTTTCCTGCTAAGTTACAACATAGCAGATGATATTGTATGAAGGTTACAAGGAGCATATAGGAGAGTGGGACCTTCCTGCTTTGAGGTGTACAAAAAACCCAGCTTCACATCATATTGATTTTTCTACAGAAGATTGTTATATTGCAAGCAAATTAGGTGCTTTTGATAAGACTTTATTTTCCTGTATGATCTGGAGAATTTTAGATCCCCTGTATATCTTCCAAAGCAAGAACAGCTTTGACATGAGATATAATAGGAATATACACTGCTCATCTCCACATAGAACTGTTATATAAACAATAGAACCCACTCATCCCAGAACGACAAAGAATCTACCTATAACCTTGGAAGGCAAAACAGGCAATTGATTTGTTAATTTCTTTATACTTTAATTAAAGCATATATTGATTTACTCCTAGGTGCTAGTAGATAACTGGTAAAATTAAAATGGACTTTGATTTCAATCAACTTGCTTTGAAAGAAGAAGGATGGAAATCAGAGAAGTCAATCAGACCAATATAACTCTTTGCGTGGGAACGTGGTCTTGTATAATCTCAATCCAAATCTAAGCATGGAATTGTATTTGGTATTTGGGATAATGCTTCAAGACTCTTCTAGGCCTGGATTCACTCTCTCTAATATAAGTTTACAAATCCTATTTCATTCAAACTACTTAGGGTTCTTCCCATGAGTAACTATATAAGGGTAGAAAAGACAAGTTATAGCAAAACTTCCCTAGTTCTACAGCAATAAAGTAGATTTATAGACATAAACAGCAAATTTGGTATCACCATCCACCACTCAGTTACTACCTCCCACACCCAAATAGAAATATAAAAAGTATGTTCTGGGGAGCACTATTTTAAAATATATCTCTTAATTATACATGCATTAAATATATACTGACCAGATGCTACTTAAAGAAGTAGCAGATAGAATAATTATGATATTTAGATACTAACTTAATCAAAAGATAGAAATGCTGTTCTCATGAGTCTTTGGGCACTTTTACATAGTAAGAAAATTACATGGTGTTAAACTGTTAAATTGTTAGTTCTCTATTTCAAACATGACTCTACTTTTGCCAAAGTGCAGGAAAGAGACAAGCTTATTCCCTGTCTAATTTTTACATTATTATAACCAATCAGGTCACTTCTGTCTACTCCCTACCTGTCCTACTGAGGCATAGTATCATATGGCACTATATAAATGGTAAAAAAAATTGTGGTTTTCATTTTTCTTAAAATAAAAGGCAAAGGGAAGCATATGTCTTACAATATAGGAGCACAGGGAAAACTGTGAGTTTGTCCCAGAGAAATTCATTTTCTCATTGATTTGTGCCTTTTTCCATGGTAATCTCAATTGTATCTTTCAAATGTTATACAAAAATATGGTGCCTAGGCCTAGGCAGTAAGGAGAAAGTCTAGGGGGTGTGCCAGTGAGTATAAAAGAAAGTACATACAAGTGAGGACTTGTCTTTCACGCACCATTCCTGTCCTCTGTGGAGTACTCAGTTTCTGTGAGCACTGTGCTCTTTCCAGGATTCTTGTTGTGCCATTATTTGTAAGATATCAATGAAATAGAGACACTTAGAATAGGAAGGTGATTTGCTTCAATACATTGTTTTGCAGGAAATGGCTTATTGCTGAGCTAAATTTTCAATGTTGCAGACCACTCAAGTTAGCATTTGTAGCAATAGAACTGCAAATGGATGCAGACATCTGAATGTTATCAAGGCACACAGTCATGCTATAAATGGCTCTTTTGTCTACTTTTTCTCTACATTTTTGCTTACATTGAGGTAAGTCTAAATTGCCTTTTCCATAATGTTGAAATCAGTTGATCTACAAAATGCTTGCAATACTATTTCAGCAAGATCCATTGTGAGAAGCAATAGGGACTACTTTAATTTATGAAATGCAGCATTAATGCAGTTCTTTGTAATGTGAAAAGTCAAAGAAAGTGAAAAACAACACTCTTTTGGTTCTTTTTTATATGCATGCTGTCAAATCAAATAAAATGTTTGAATACCTGTTATTATTAAAAGAGAAGACTTCCTAGTGAGTAAGTTTAAATCAATTTACAAAATTAAAAAAAATAAACTTAATGAGGTTCTTACAAAAATCATTTTCAACAGGAATACAGGCCCTTTTCCTTATATTTTCTGCATGACATAGTATTTTGTTGCCTTATTCATATCGCCTGTGTAAACGCAAGTTTCTTCTTCATATTTCAGATTGATGAAAATCTACAGTATGCTAAAACCTAAATGTAAATAAAATGACAAGTCCTAAAATTTTTACAGTTAGCTGCTTGGCAAGTAAGGGAAACACTTTACATTCTAGGAGTGCATCTAGTGACTTTTCTGCTAATTTAATCTGAAAGTTATTGAACCATGGAATCTCAAAGCAAACAAAATGTGGCCAAAGCAAACAAGATATGGCCATTCCATAATATTTGTTAGTCATTTAGGCCAAAAAAAAGTGTAAGCTAATAAGTTAAAATAAAGTATAAGATTTCTAAGATAAGGCATGTCAAGTATTATTTAAATTAATAGTTGGTAGAAAATGACAGAGCCATATTTAACTTGAAAATCTTCAAGTTGCCCTGTTGCTACTTAGGGGCCATAGTTCATCTTCAATCTTCCCTTCAACTAAGTAGAGATGTTATTCTAAGCATTCTCAGGAGAAAATTCCCACCATCAGTTAATAACAGCCCCATCAAGCATCACGTTAGGTTCTTTGGTCATTGTATACTTACATAACATAAAACTTAAAGTTCCAGTGTACTCAAATTGTCTGGAGTCTCTAAAGTTGATACTATTTCTCTATGAATCTCTACAGCAAACAGGATGTAGTTTATATATTAGTGATACATAGGTTATTATGTTGCTGCCATGAACAAGCAGTTTTTTACAATTGAATTGTTATTTAGTGAACTTGATAAAAATGCAGTGCTATATTTACTTTTCAAAACAGCTTTTTAGGCATTATGTCCCATGATGACTAGATGCTTTACAACAGTGAAATATATCAGTTCAAAGAAAGTATCATTTTAGCAATGGGTGAAGTGTGTCCTATGTGTACAGCCCTCAGAGCATTTTCTTATTCTTTGTGATATAGTGCTGAAGAAGTAAAATTCAGGTCATTACCTCTAGTGCTTTCCAGGGTAGAGAAGTACATTATATGAAATTAGCAGTGAACAGATGAAAGCTCTTTCTACACAGTACAGCAAAGCTGTGAATTTGCAATATCACAGATAAGTTCCAAACCCTCTTATGGGTCATTGCAGATTGTTTGCAAATAATCACATTCTGACTCCCAAGAAAACATTGGAAATATTTTCATGCTTGTTGGTGAGAGCTCTGAAGCTCTACTTTAGCCAGAATACCTTTGAAGAAAGTACAGTGTGTGTGTAAAGCTAAATCTTCTATATACTGTCAATAGAATCATCTATTTTATGTTAAATAATTATTATATATTTTGTCCAGTTCAGGACACCCATAGGCCCCATCTTTCCACATTGCAAATAAACCTGGAGTCATAAAGTAGTTCTTATTATCATAATAATAATCACCATCATCATTTACGTCATCATCATCATCATCACTATCAAAATAGGCAGACACAAAGAACTTCCAATTTCAGCCACTAAAAAAGAACAGTTTTAAGATTTACCCTTCTACTACAAACTTCTGAAAACCGAGAAACAATAGAAAATGACTGCTTTCAGACATTGAAGAAGCAATCCTAGAAAAAAGGGAAACAAACAAAGTCTCTCATATATTTGCTCCAATTTTTATCCCGAGGAAATTTCCAGATTAAGGAATACGAAGGGGAAGCTTCCAGAGCAATGAAAAAGCCCCACACATTTGTACAGATATCTCTTTAGTCTTTGACAATACAATTAGTAACAATCTGTGCATACATAGGGTGAAAACTGACAAGACTGGTCAAAGTTGGAAATATAATTACTCCCCAAATTCACACAGATCAGGTGATTATTTAAAGTTTTGCCACACAATGTGAAAAATGTTGAAGAATTATATCTCAGTAGTGAGGCTACACTTGTGTAGTAGTATAGGAAATATACACCAATTTTATAAAAACTAAAATCAAACAACATAAAGTCATAATTATTAAAACAATCTGTAAGTAATTTCTTAACTACTTGGGAGATTGGAGGTGTTCACATTTATACTTAGACATTCCAACACTCTTTATAATAACATAAACATTCAGCACTCAGAAATGTAGTATCACTATGTCCTTCAGCCAAAAAGAATTATTAGCTATGAAAATTTAAAAAATAAAAATGATAAAATATTCAATTAGATACAAAATACAAAAATATATTAAAGCAGTTCTCATGCATAAACCTTATATGCTCAATTATTTAATAGAAAATGTAAACATAATAAGTGACATAAAACATATAAACAAAGAAACATCAAAAAATAAAAAAATACAATCTTTAAAATGAAAAATATAGTAGATAGGATTAATTGTAGCTTAGATACTGCAGAAGAAAATACAGTGAACTCGAAAACAGCAATATAACAATTCAAAAACAAAACAGAAAAAAATGAAAAGAAAAATTTTGTTTCTTAAGTTAATATATCAAGCATTCTAGTGTATGTGTAATTGGGATGCTCTGCAGGCAATGTCAGAAACATTATTTAAAACTATAATGACTTAAAACTTTCCAAATCAACTATAAACCCACATGCCTAAGAAATACAACCTGACAAAGATTGACAAAAAGCCAATCATGCGAATACACATCACAATCAGTTACTGAAAGACAATGACAAAAAAGAAAATCAGCCCAAAGCACATTGCCTACACAAAGACCTATATTAGAAAATCACAGACATCTCATCAAATATGATGTAAGTCAAAAGAAAAAAAAACATAAATATCTATATTTAAAAGAAGTATCCTTCACAAATTACGCAAAATAAACACTTTTGCAGGGGAAAAGCAAAGTTTATAGGCCACCAGCAGTCTTGCACTATACTACATATCGAAGGAAATTTTTAAGCCATAAAAGGGACATTACGTTGTGACTTTTATCTATATGCCAAAGAGCACCAGAAATGTTAAATATATAAGTATAAAATATATTCATATAATTTCTAAATTTATTTTAAAACTATTTAACTATTATAGCTTTTATAACATATATAGAAATAACATATAATTTTATGGTAATAAGACAGAAGAACGGGAAGAAAATGGAAGTATACTGCTGTAAAATTTTACATATATTGTGAAAGAATATAATATAATTTGATGGTAGAGTGTGATATATTAAAAGTGTATAATCAACAACCCAGAAGTATTATTAAAAAAAAATTTAAATGGAAGAGTTAATGAGTTAATGTTGAAGACAAAATAAAGTATTTAATATTCTAGCTCAAAAGAAGATAATAAAGGAGGACAAAAATCAACACAAATGAGAAAGGAGAACAAAAATTCATATAGTAAATTATTGCATTTGAACATTATTACATTGCTAAAGAAATAAATATACATAATCTAAATGTTCTAAATATAGACAGAGATTTTGAAATTGAATACAAAAGCAGGAGCCAAATATGCTCTGTCCACACATATTGAATTTAAATATAAATACACAAATGAAAAATGAAAGGAATGAAAATGTATAGCATACAAAGATAAATCATAAAAAAAGCTGAAGTGGCTGTTTTGATACGAGACCAATTGGATTTTAGGTAGAAATATAAGATCAGTGATAAATAAAGAAAATTTATTAATGATAAAGGGACCAAATAATGATTAATAATAAGGCAAATATGTAATGAGTATCCATCCAGTAGCAGAGCTTGAAAGTACAAGAAATAAAAATGACGGAGGTGTTCACATTTATAGTTCGACATTTCAACACTACTTTCTCTGTAACTGGTAGGGCAAGTTAGCAAAAATAAATAAAGCTATAGAAAATATAACATTATCGGCCAGGCGCGGTGGCTCCAGCCTGTAATCCCAGCACTTTGGGAGGCCGAGACGGGCGGATCACGAGGTCAGGAGATCGAGACCATCCTGGCTAACACGGTGAAACCCCGTCTCTACTAAAAATACAAAAACTAGCCGGGTGAGGTGGCGGGCGCCTGTAGTCCCAGCTACTCGGGAGGCTGAGGCAGGAGAATGGCGTAAACCTGGGAGACGGAGCTTGCAGTGAGCTGAGATCCGGCCACTGCACTCCAGTCCGGGCGACAGAGCGAAACTCCGTCTCAAAAAAAAAAAAGAAAATATAACATTATCAATTAAATTTACATAACTAAGATTTATAGAATACTCCAAAAAAAAAAAAAAAACACAAGACACATTCTTTCTGTAGACACATTCATCAAGACTGACCATAAGCTGCCTCATAATGAATCTTTCTTTATAAAGTTTGAAGTGCCTTGTCAAATATGTCACATCACCACAATAAAATCAAATAAAAAATCTGTAAGAAAACATTTGAATAACCCCAAAATTGGGTGTTTAAAATTCAATACTGGAAATTCAATAAAATAAGCCAGACAACAGTCAAACAAAAAGAATTACAAAATACATTAGAAATATTCAAAATAATTGAAAATGAGGCCTGGTACCATGGCTCATGCCTGTAATCCCACTACTTTGGGAGGCCTAGGTGGGCAGATTGCTTTAGCCCAGGAATTTGAGGCAAGCATTGGTAACATTGTGAAAACCTGTCTCTACAAAAAAGTATACACAAAAGCTGGGCATGGTTACATGAGTCAGTAGCTATTCAGAAGGCTGAGGGAGGATCCATCACCTGAACCTGGGAGGTTGAGACTGCAGAGCCACTGCACTCCAGCCTGGGTGACAGAGTGAGACCCTGTCTCAAAAAAAAAAAAAAAAAAAAAAAAAAAGGAAAAGACATATATCAAAATTTCTGGGCTGCAACTAAACCAGTCTATAGAGGAAAATTTGTACATTTACATGCTTATATTAGAAAAAGAAAAATTTCAATTTACTAATCAAACCTTCAAATTTTAGAAAGTAGAACTAGAAAAGAAAATCAAGTACAAAATAAAAGGAGGCGAGGAATAACAATTGCAGAAACAGAGATAAATATAAAATGAAAAAGATATTAGATAAAATAATAAACCAAAAGCCGTTTCTTAGAAACTATCAATAAAATGGATAAATCCCTAGTTAGGTTAACAAACACAGGCTGGCCGCCATAGCTCACGCCTGTAATCCCGGCACTTTGGGAGGGCGAGACGGGCGGATCACGAAGTCAGGAGATCGAGACCATCCTGGCTAACATGGTGAAACTCCGTTTCTACTAAAAATACAAACAAAAAAACAAGCCGGGCGTGGTGGCGGGCGCCTGTAGTCCTAGTTACTCAGGAGACTGAGGCAGGAGAATGGCATGAACCAGGAAGGCGGAGCTTGTAGTGAGCCGAGATCGTGCCACTGTACTCCAGCCTGGGAGAAAGAGCCATCCCTCGTCTCAAAAAACAAAACAAAACAAAACAAAAAAAAAACAAAAAAGAGAAACACAAATTACTGATAATAAGAATAAAAAAGTTATCACTACATATCCCTGTGGCATAAATAAATACTAAGAAAATACAAAAAACTTTTTGCTAATGTATTTGATGTATTTGAAGTATTAATAAAATGGAGAGATCCCTTGTAAGGTGTAAATTTCTCAAACCCATTTAGATAAAGTAGAAAAAAGAAATGCCCTATTTCACTTAAAATAGATTAAATTACCAAAAAATCTCCCACCTTAGTAGAAAGTGATAAACTTATTTTAAAATTTATATAAAAATTCAAATAAGGAGACAAAAAGTTGATGGACCTGAGCTTCCTGATTTCTAGCCTTTTATAGAGTTTCATTGATCAAGATAGCATAAGGTTGGCATAAGAAAAAACATGTATCATTGGAATAGAAGAGATAATCCGTATATTGCCACATTTGATCACACATGTTGTCAGTTTTTCACAAAGGTGCTAAGATAATTAAAGGTGGAAAAAGTAAGACTTTTGGCTATGAAGGTTCCTGGTTTCCGGGGTAGCATGTAAGGAATCTGTCCTAACAACAAACAAAAAGCTGAACAAACTAAAACAAACAAACAAACAAACAAAAACAGTAATTCTTCCTAGATCCATATTATAAGTGAGGTCACAGGGCAAATCACAGTCACCAAAATTGAACAAGTGGATACAAAAGCTTACAACTTAACCAATACTGAAGTGAGACAATCCCACTGCTGGGTATATATATTCAAAAGAAAGGAAATCAGTATATCAAAGAGAGATATCTGCCTTCTCATGTTTATTGCAGCAAAATTCCCAATAGTGAAGACATGGAATCAATCTAAGTATCCATCAATAGAAGAATGAATAAACAAGATATTTTATATATACCCAATGGAAAATTATTCTCTTACAAAAAAGAGTGAGATCCTGTCATTTGCAACAAGATACATGGAACTGAAGTCATTATGTTAAGTGAAATAAGACAAAACACACAAGACATACGTTGCATGTTCTCACTCACATGTGGGAACTAAAACAATTGATTCCATGGAAGTAATTAATAGAACCACGATTGCCAGAAGATGGAAATAATAATGAGGAGAAGAGGATATAAAGGGGTTTGTTAATGGCTGCAAAAATACAGTTAGAAGGAATGGGATCTAGCATTCGGTAGCGCAATTGAATGACTATGGTCAACATTAATTTATCCTATGTTTCTAAATAATTAGAAGATTAGATTTGGAATGTTTTCAAGACAAAGACATTAAAAATGTTTGAAGTGACGAATATCCCAATTACCTGTTTGGTCATTACATATTGTATGCCTATATCAAAATGTCACATCTCTCCCAACTTATGAAAGCTGAAGTGACTATATTATTTTGAGACAGAGCACACTTCAGAGCAAGGAAAGCTATCAGGGATAAAGAAGGGCATTACATAATGATAAAGTGTTCAATTCCCCCAAAATATATAATAAACCTTAACATGTATGCATGTAATAACAGAGCATCAAACAATGTGATGTTTAGGCTTATCTGAAAATAGAATTGCTGCCAATATACAATAAATGAATATCTAACTATTTAAGATACTATCAGACTGTTTTCCAAGTATTTTACATTCCTGAAAGCAATGTATGATAATTTGGTATTGCTCCATATTCTGGTCAACAATTGGTATTAACAATTTTTTATGAGTTTTAATCACGAATATTTGTTTAAAATCTTGTGGTTTTATTTTTCAACTTGAGAACTTGATATTGAGTATTTCATCCTGCACTTATTGACCACTCATATATTTCCTTGAACAAAAAGATTTGTAAATAATACAAATATTAAATTATTAATAATACATTTATAGAAATATAAATAAATGTATATATGCAATTTGTAGATAATTGTAGATAATTGTACCTTAGTACAATTACATTTATAGTGCGGTAAATTTACAATAGGACTGCTAATATTTCATTATTGTTAAATCTCTTCTCAGCTATCGTCACTTTACCATTTTCCTATTTTTTACCTTTTATTTTTCTTCTTTCAGGATAGAAGAGTTAGAGAGATACTAGTAAGTAGGGCCCCTTGCCTATAAAAACAATTTATATCACCACAAATTAGTATGTGCAATACTTAGAAAGAAGTACCACATTGAAAAACAGGAGCAGTTTGCCGCTAAGCTACACTTCTGGAACCAGCCTGACTACAGTGTTTCAGGAAAAACCCATCTCTGGATCCCAGAACTTCCAGGGACATGTAGTCACCTCCACAAGCAGAGGGAGTCTAGTGTGAGGTAGAGGTTTCCAGAGCACCCTGAATGGTCCAAGTCAGGACAGGAGAAGACTTGCTCTTACTATTTTGTCTGTAATCACAGATCCAGAACAACAGAAGGGAAATGCCATACCCGCTTTATTTCGATAAACCCAAACTGGAATTAACCCGCAAGTTCATCAACAAATGAATGAATAAATAATTTATTATACATTTAGCTGTAATTTACCATTTAGTGATACGAAAGAACGTACTGTTGATACATATAATATGAATGAATTAATCTCAAAAACATGCTGAAATAAAGAAGCAAAACATTTAAAAAGTACTACTTTTATAAAACTCTAGCAAAGATACATTTAATATGTAAAGATAGAAAGAAAATCAGGGGTTGCCTAGGTCAAGGGGTATGGGAAGATTTACCTGTAATGGTATATATCTTTTTTAAAATTCATTTAACTCTAACTTGAATGTTTTATATAGCATTTAGGTTATTCATAGAAAATATCAATTTAATATACAAGAGAATAAAAAAGGCAACAGAATGCAAACATAAGAAAACTGACCTGTTTCTTCTCTAAGTACCACTCCCACAGAAAAGATTCAGGGCTTAGACCTCAGACAAAGTTAAACCTTACATGAGGGCAGCTGAGAGGCCCCTTTAGAACACAACCAGCATTTTTGGTAGTTTTCCATTAATTTACTTTATTTCTTAACTGGAATGATCTGTACAGTATGACATGATAGACATCACTCCTCTAGATTAAGCAAGAATTTCAGTAAAGGTATCTTCAGAAGGTCAAGATTAAAATAAATACATGGTACTAGAAAGATGAGACAACATAATACCTTAATAGATATACTAAACAAGAGGTTTTCCAGGGTAAGAATTTCTGACCAAATATAGATAAGCTTCATGACAAGGGAAGAAAACAGAGAAATGAGGCCCATGTGGATGGGAGAAGGCATGGAGAGAGTCCATCTGGTAAAATGAGGAGATTTGAACTTAGGAAGCAAAACTGACTTTGGTTAGTTTAGAAGACTTTGGGTATGGGTAAGGTAGGTCAAATGAGCTGCAATAGAAGTGAGTGTGCACGATTTATTTCTCTATTTTGTGTTGTGATATGTATCCAGGATTTAGATCAGTGTGTGGCATGTGGGAAGCACTAAATATTTGTTAAAAGAGGAGATCAATTAATAAAGACAGGTGGCTGTCGAAAGAGTACAATGAGCTGTGAAAATGAAAGTCATTTGCTATCCAAACACCTACTAGAGTGTCTGAGCATGTATTATACTTAATATGGGTGGTTTTAATAACTAATATTTTATAATTTTTGCTAAAATTAGCTCTGTGACAATTGAAGCTAGGGGTCATCCATGAATATTTTGGAATATTTTCAAAGAAGGGAAATATGTAAGGTTAATAAAAACAGTACAGTTATAAGAAATATATTTTAACTTTGTTAAAAATTTCTCACTTCCCATCTGTTCATATTATATTTCAGTACTTTAGGGAAAAAACCTCTTTGACCTGAAGTTCAGAGCTAATACTGAAGTTAAAATAAAAGCTGTTCGGTACTTATTACAATGATGAAAGAGTAGAGAAGTTAGAGAACTATATTCTTGTGATTTAGTCACTTAACTAACTGATTTTAAATGAAAGGAAGTTGTTAAAGTGACTAAATAAAAAAAAAAAAAGGTGGTGGCTTCTATAAAAGTATAATCTAGTGAGCTGTGCCTGTATTCCAGGCCCCTGTTCTCGGTGGACTCCTGCGCCTTAGTGAGCTTTCCGAAACTCTTTTAAGTTCCCTTCTGTTGTTCTAGATCTGTGATTACAGACAAAATAGTAAGAGCAAGTCTTCTCCTGTCCTGACTTGGACCATTCAGGGTGCTCTGGAAACCTCTACCTCACACTAGACTCCCTCTGCTTGTGGAGGTGACTAGATGTCCCTGGAAGTTCTGGGATCCAGAGATGGGTTTTTCCTGAAACACTGTAGTCAGGCTGGTTCCAGAAGTGTAGCTTAGCGGCAAACTGCTCCTGTTTTTCAATGTGGTACTTCTTTCTAAGTATTGCACATACTAATTTGTGGTGATATAAATTGTTTTTATAGGCAAGGGGCCCTACTTACTAGTATCTCTCTAACTCTTCTATCCTGAAAGAAGAAAAATAAAAGGTAAAAAATAGGAAAATGGTAAAGTGACGATAGCTGAGAAGAGATTTAACAATAATGAAATATTAGCAGTCCTATTGTAAATTTACCGCACTATAAATGTAATTGTACTAAGGTAGAATTTAGGGATAAAATTGCTGTATTTAAAATTCAAGTAATTAGATTAAAACAAAAATAAGGCATTTGAAGAGCCAAAACTAGGTTACATTTGGAAGCAATTAGAAAAAAATCTGTTTAGACTGAGGGCAAAAAACATAGTTTCTCTGTATTTCCAAAGTACAGAACATTTGCTAGGTAAGAGTGGCTATGCTCTAGAAAATAAACAAAAGTATGTTTGCAACCAATATTTATTGAAACAGGAGTACATAAAGGTTACTTAATAAGGCATCATGCCATGCCTAAGTGATTCTAGTGCTTTTAAATATTGCCTTGCACTTATTAAACATGTGATAAATATTTGTAACCTAAATGGAGCTTGTCTTCTGTTGGATTTTTATATTAATAATGCATTAAATTTCTGTGAGAAGATAGTCAATTCAAAGGTATATATGACAGCTTGAAGCAAAAAAAGGAAACACAAGAAGGAAGATTTTTTGCACTAATCAAGGCATTTATAATGTAATGTCACAGCATTGGGGATTGACCCTGTACGCCTTAAAATAAGCCAATTAAGGGTTTTCAACTTTGAATGCCTCAATATGCAAATAGAGTTTGGAAAATTATATATGAAACACAGAATCAAAGCAGATGTGCCTTCTTTTCTGGAGAGGATCCAAACATTGACACTCTCCTCAAAGCCCTCTATGCAGTAGGTCCTAAGAAATATTTAGATTAGATTTTATATATACATTTCCCACATTTAAGGTTGCTTTTATTTTTGAAAATATTATAAATATTAGACTTATTCCATGAAAATTCTGAGTAAAAACATTTTTATATGAAATATTGCCTTTAACTGTCACAAGGGCTAAAGAGCAGATCAAGTTCTAATACACGTTTTCTTGTTTTATGTTATCTACAATGGGGAGAAGTAAATATTTTGTGTGATCAGAGAGTTTCCAGAGTTTATCCTTCTGAATTGAATAGAAATATTGTAACTCTCAATTCAAAATATAAAAAAGTGTAAGCGTTGGGGTCTTGGCTTGACAGAAGATCATAATAGGATTTTAGTATTTTGAAAATATTATAAATATTAGACTTATTCCATGAAAATTCTGAGTAAAAACATTTTTATATGAAATATTGCCTTTAACTGTCACAAGGGCTAAAGAGCAGATCAAGTTCTAATACACGTTTTCTTGTTTTATGTTATCTACAATGGGGAGAAGTAAATATTTTGTGTGATCAGAGAGTTTCCAGAGTTTATCCTTCTGAATTGAATAGAAATATTGTAACTCTCAATTCAAAATATAAAAAAGTGTAAGCGTTGGGGTCTTGGCTTGACAGAAGATCATAATAGGATTTTAGTATTCTTTTTTCTCTGACAAAATGTAGCATTTACTGACACAATGGGAATATATTTAGTTTGGCTAGGGGAGTGGTTAACATGGAGATATATTTAATTGAATAGGGTAGATTCTGAGTTTTCTTGAAAATTAGATTCACGCTATTCACCATCATATATATTAAGTTTAAAATATTCACTTGTTAATAATTATACTTCTTCTTAGTAGATATTTCTTTTCTGGGAGATAGTGACTTCTGAGCCTTTCCAAGGAAAATATAATTTTATGTTAAACCTTGTGTGCCTAGGTATATTTGAAAATGTGATGAGTAGATTTAAATTTCAAGTTATTTTATAAAAATCTGGAAAATGCACAAATTTTACAGGGTGGTCCTCTTCAGAGTAACTCTTATGTTTAGATATTTTGATATGATTATAAACAAACAAAGTGCATAAAAGTGATTTTTCAAAGAGTAGGAAAATACACATACTCTACATCTTTGGAGGGTAGATTTTAAGTATTCTTAATCCACTGAGTCAAAGTATTTATAACTCAATAGTCTCCCTTCTGTTTGTTTATTACTTTGGTTTAAACTGTTTTCAGGATGAAGGATATTGGAAACGAGGTTGATGATTTAAATTGGCAATTTCATGTTGACATTTGCCTACTAGCTCAATTCCACCACCAAAATGATTCACTGTCGTTTCTACAATAAATAATATAATTCTTATGAAAATGATTGATTAAATCCTTTCTTTTTCTCTAGCCACAAACATTGCTTCTATGCATTTTGTGCATTTTTAATTTTTATTTTAATTTTATGCCTTTTAAATGGAGCTTCTGTCTAGGAAGGTTTTAGCTCCTGGGATCTCTCATGCTTACCTCATTTGCCTCCTTTTCTCTGAAATTGTGCATGAAACATGCTCCAGAACACCCCCACTGAGACATATGAATTACCTGTCTACTTGCGGCGGGGAAAACTCACAGGGAAATGTGCAATGAAGCTAAAACTCACGTTTTTGCCAAAAACAAAAATTGGACAAATAGCAGGAATCCACTAGTTTATTATACAAAAGTGTATATTTGGGTATGAATTTCATTAAACTAAATGAAACAATCTTTTCTGGATATATGATGCTAGGGCTTATTGCATTTAACATAGACAAATATTTAACTAGTCCTTTTTCTTTTTTAAGTTTCTGTTTCTAATGGTAAAACTTTTCTTCAGAAAGTGAGGATACTTTTTCTAATAAGTTAGACAATGAAGATACAATCATTCCTGCAAACCCAACTGATCTCCTAAAAACCATGTTTATTAGATAGACATATTAGATAAAAACACAGATGGTTTTTAAACTCTGCTTACTGCTTCCATGATATCATTCTTTTGATAGCTTGCTACTGATTTCCATATGTTCTTTCTTATTCCAAAGTTGATCTTTGGGGTCTAGTCAACAATATCTTTTGAGGAAATAAAACTCTTATTCTTCTCTTGCTTGTTTTGTTAAAGAATATAATCGTCTTCCCAAAATATATCTGAAGATAACATCACTGTTAGTAAAGTCAAGATGAGATCAATCATTTAGAAAACAAACCAGTATTTTCCAAAGGGGGTGTAGAAGATGATCCATTCAAGTTTATAAAATGTAATAAAGGTATTTTCATATTTATTTACATTTTGTCATTTTTAATTTTCTATGTTTTACACATTTTAAAATATTAATACAAAAATATCATAGAAAAATACATAGAGGTAATACCGTTTTAAAGCGGTCAAAGATATGCCCCTGGAGCCTGACCGCTTAGGTCTAAATCCTCCCTCCATCCCTTACTAAATAAGGCAGTTTGGCAAAGTTACTTTTCTGTGCCTTATTTTTAAAGTAGGAATGATAATAGTACCTGTAACTGCTTCATGGATCATGCAATGATTAAATGAGTTAATATTTATAAAGTATTATTTATAAGTTAATACTTATAAAGTACACTTACAACATTATATGGCTTGTGTAGCTACTGTTAAATTATAATTACATATAACTTATAAATAAGTAGATGCACATGTATTGCGAATGTATATATTTAAAAACTTGTTAAAATAGCACATAAATGTCCATCAGTGACAGACTGGATTAAGAAAATGTGGCACATATACACCATGGAATACTATGCAGCCATAAAAAAGGATGACTTTGTGTCCTTTGTAGGGACATGGATGCAGCTGGAAACCATCATTCTCAGCAAACTATCGCAAGAACAGAAAACCAAACACCGCATGTTCTCACTCATAGGTGGGAACTGAACAATGAGATCACTTGGACTCGGGAAGGGGAACATCACACACCGGGGCCTATCACGGGGAGGGGGTAGGGGGTAGGGATTGCATTGGGAGTTATACCTGATGTAAATGACGAGTTGATGGGTGCTGACGAGTTGATGGGTGCAGCACACCAACATGGCACAAGTATACATATGTAGCAAACCTGCACATTATGCACATGTACCCTAGAACTTAAAGTATAATAATAAAAAAAAGAAAAAAAAGCACATAATCAAAATATAGAAATCCTTAAAATATATGCATTTCTAATCCAGGAATACTAAGATGTCATGAGAATGGGTCTTAAAAGTAATGGCAATTTTCTAAATTGGTGGATAAGAAAACCCACAATGTAATGCATAAAAAGGTCCTGTGATGAAAATGTTCTTCTTGCTGAAGCATATCATAACAAAAACATTTCAGTTGCTTAGAAAGACAGACATAGGTTTGTTTCTGGCCAATAACTTTTTGTGAGATCTAGGACAAATTAGTTCAGCAATCTGAGAATCACTTTCTCATCTAATAAATTGCAATATTAATATTTATTTTATAGAATTAAACAATTTATTACATGTAAGATGCTGAGTGTATTGCTTGCCACAAAATTAATGCTAAAGAAAAGAATTAGTTTAATTTCCTATCTCCAGTCACAGCATCTTAAATTCCTGTATTCCTTATACAATAAAAATTTTGGTGGAAATTCTGTTTATATATTTTATTTTGAAATATTTATTAGCAAATCAGTTCATCTAAAGCATTCTACAAGCATAGAATGAGGATGTTGATGAGGGCATGGAGCAGCTTAGAATGGAAGTATTGGTGTTTCTCATGGGCGTTCTGAGCTTCAGCAAAGTTCGTTTGTGTTGCAGGGCCTTACAAGGCTCTACTGTGTCCTCTTAGTTCCATTAGTATCTCACGGAAGTTGTCAATGAGATTGTTTGGCTGACACGCTTCCTTAGCTCAACCGTGACACCGGCTGCTCCACTAACTGTCATGCTACACAACATAAAGGCAAGGAGAATGTCTAGACCTATTTCCAACCTCTAAGAGTGAACTGGGAAGGGGGAAATTATACCTTCTCACTCCTAATCACACTGAACTTTGATCCATTTAAGCCCTAAATCATATGGGATACTTTGTATACTTGTGGGCTTTAGAAATCTCCAGAGAAGGACCAGGGACCAGTTTTATACTGTATAAAAATATATTCTCTCCATGTAAGACACTGATGTCCACGTCAAGCTTTCCAAGAGAAAACAGCCCTTACCTAGAATGTTGTCAAAACTGTCACTTTCTCTACCCTGCTGTCTCCTGTAGGTAAAAGCAATACTATACCAGTTGTGTTTCTCTTGAGCTTAGAAGCCTACTGGGCATTTCTCATCAATATCTGAGTCCCCTTGAAACACAGGATATGAAAATTTAATATTTTTTCTAAGCGACGTGCTGTCAACCAAAAATCTCAGGATGATTTGGCAATCCAGATGACTACATACACATATACATACATGTATTTTAATATGAAATTTACACCACGATGGAGCCACATATGGCCTGGAGGAAAGGTCATGGGAAACAGAAAAAGAATAAGAAAATGTTGACACATGCTAAAATAAACTTTTAAAAATATATTTTCCTACATTTGGCCTATAATACAACAGAGAACTCAAAAGCATCAAATTATTTATTTCTTATGAGATATTTATTTTGGCAGGGAGTTTGTTGCAGCAATTCAAAGATTGATGAGCTCTGATGTGGGCATATTGGGCTTAAGATGCCTCTGGGCAGCTGGGTGGCTGGGCAGCAATACATGGCCTACAACTGGATCTGTGGATCTGGGTTCATGGGGAAATTTGCAATAGTCATAATCATGCAGGTGAACAGAGAAACCTTAAGTGGGAACAAGATCACAAAAAGAGTGTGCATGAAGTGATTAAAGGGTGGAGAACCCAAACTGGGGCACTTCATCATTTAAAGAAGTGCACAGAAAAAGGAGCCTGCTGAGAAGCCTAAATATGAGTGACTGCAATATTATGAGTTATTGCAGAATCATAAAAGAGGGTGTTTTGGTAAGTATGAAGTAAACACTAGTGTCACAATCCCCAGAGAACACAATTGTACAAACTATATTGAAACAAGAACCAGGAGTAATTTTTAATTTGGTAAGACAGGGTTTCCAAAAAGTAATGTTGAAAGAATCTATAGATGAACGATTTAAGAATAAAAGGATTCAAAAACGTGGATACCACCCTGTATAGATGCTATTTAAAACATCCGGGAACTTGGGACATTTATTAAGAATTATCCCTTAATCAAACATTTTACAGAAATATGCTTGTATGCTAAAATATTTATTCCATCTTTAGGCCCAAGTTCATTATTCGCTGCATGCTCAGCTCATTTTCTTGCTATCTGATTAATGCATTTGGTAGTTTAGATGAAGAAAGTGGTTCAGCAGCTTTGAGTAATATGATGAGAACTATTAGGCAAAAATAGAGCATACTTATTCTGAAGAAAAAAAGCCTGTGTTCACATATCATTTGATATATGGTCAAGAAAATAGTTGATGATCAAGAAAAGTGTTGAGCTGATTCTGGGAGAAATGTGTTTTCAAAACCAAGCCATCGTATCTACTAAGGGCTAATATTGTGTATTGTTAATTATGTAGGTGAAGTCAGGGACATTTTTATTAACATAGATTTTTAGGTGAACCAAGACTTACACTTTACACATAAACTTTTTCATATCAACCTATGAGTGAAGTATAGTTTAGATTTTAGAGATTCAATGCCTTTAAAAAAGGAAGACTTTTTGTATAAGAGATATCCAGTAAAAATAAGAAAAACACTTAAATATTTATATACACATGTCTGTGAGTGGTGGTAACATATTAACAATCATAATTATTCATTTAAAACTCAGGCTAAATCAAATATTTCTCACTGTTAGTGAGCTAAGAACATGGACGAAAGGCCAAAGGGGATAGAAATACTTAGGCATCTCAAAGCCAGGATGGTGAAAAGAAAAGGACCTAGAGAAATAAGGTGTAAGCTAGAAAGAGATAAGATTGCCTTTTGTGCTAAGCAGAGGAGTGCTTGCTTACATTCACCATCAGAAGTTTAAGCCCCAGGCAATTTAGCCAATATATACACTGAGTGCTGCAACTGAAACTATATTACTAGCACAAAGGAGTGGCATTTAACAACCAAATTTTTGGATTAGATAACTTCTGAGCAAAGAATTAAGAGAATAACATTGATCCATTAAGAATCTCTAGGAGCAAGATGGCCGAATAGGAACAGCTCCAGTCTCCAACTCCCAGTGCGAGGGACACAGAAGACCGGTGATTTCTGCATTTTCAACTGAGGTACTGGGGTCATCTCTCTAGGGAGTGCCGGACAATCGGTGCTGGTCAGCTGCTGCAGCCTGACCAGCGTGAGCTGAAGCAGGGCGAGGCATTGCCTCACCTGGAAGTGCAAGGGGGAAGGAAATCCGTTTTCCTAGCCAGGGGAACTGAGACACACAACACCTGGAAAATCGGGTAACTCCCACCCCAATACTGCGCTTTAAGGAAACAGGCACACCAGGAGAATATATCCCACACCTGGCCGGGAGGGTCCCACGCCCACGGAGCCTGCCTCACTGCTAACACAGCAGTCTGCAGCGATCTATCCGCAAGGCAGCAGCGAGGCTGGGGGAGGGGCACCCGCCATTGCTCAGGCTTAAGTAGGTAAACAAAGCCGCTGGGAAGCTCGAACTGGGTGGAGCTCACAGCAGCTCAAGGAAGCCTGCCTGTCTCTGTAGACTCCACCTCTGGAGACAGCACACAGCTGAGGTCCAATAGGGGAAGCAGCGGGGGCCGGTGCAGAGGCGAACGACTCTGTCTGACAGCTTTGGGGAGAGCCGTGGCTCTCCCAACGCGGAGGTTGAGATCCGAGAACGGACAGACTGCCTGCTCAGGTGGGTCCCTGACCCCTGAGTAGCCTAGCTGGGAGACATCCCCCACTAGGGGCAGTCTGACACCCCACACCTCACAGGGTGGAGTCATCCCTGAGAGGAAACTTCCAAAGGAAGAATCAGACAGGTACACTCGCTGTTCAGCAATATTCTATCTTCGGCAACCTCTGCTGCTGATACCCAGGCAAACAGGGTCTGGAGTGGACCTCAAGCAATCTCCAACAGACCAACAGACAGTCCTTCTGACTGTCAGACGGAAAACGATCAAACAGGAAGGACACCTATACCAAAACCCCATCAGTACGTCACCGTCATCAAAGATCAGAGACAGATAAAACCACAAAGATGGGGAAGAAGCAGGGCAGAAAAGCTGGAAACTCAAAAAATAAGAGCGCATCTCCCCCTGCAAAGGAGCGCAGCCCATCGCCAGCAATGGATCAAAGCTGGTCAGAGAATGACTTTGACGAGATGAGAGAAGAAGTCTTCAGTCCATCAAACTTCTCAGAGCTAAAGGAGGAATTACGTACCCAGTGCAAAGAAACTAAAAATCTTGAAAAAAGAGTGGAAGAATTGACAGCTAGACTAATTAATGCAGAGAAGGTCATAAACGAAATGACAGAGATGAAAACCATGACACGAGAAATACGTGACAAATGCACAAGCTTCAGTAACCGACTCGATCAACTGGAAGAAAGAGTATCAGCGATTGAGGATCAAATGAATGAAATGAAGCGAGAAGAGAAAACCAAAAGAAAAAAGAAGAAAAAGAAATGAACAAAGCCTGCAAGAAGTATGGGATTATGTAAAAAGACCAAATCTACGTCTGATTGGGGTGCCTGAAAGTGAGGGGGAAAATGGAACCAAGTTGGAAAACACTCTTCAGGATATCATCCAGGAGAACTTCCCCAACCTAGTAGGGCAGGCCAACATTCAAATTCAGGAAATACAGAGAACGCCACAAAGATACTCCTCGAGAAGAGCAACTCCAAGACACATAATTGCCAGATTCACCAAAGTTGAAATGAAGGAAAAAATCTTAAGGGCAGCCAGAGAGAAAGGTCAGGTTACCCACAAAGGGAAGCCCATCAGACTAACAGCAGATCTCTCGGCAGAAACTCTACAAGCCAGAAGAGAGTGGGGGCCAATATTCAACCTTCTTAAAGAAAAGAATTTTAAACCCAGAATTTCATATCCAGACAAACTAAGTTTCATCAGTGAAGGAGAAATAAAATCCTTTACAAATAAGCAAATGCTTAGAGATTTTGTCACCAGCAGGCCTGCCTTACAAGAGACCCTGAAGGAAGCCCTAAACATGGAAAGGAACAACGACTACCAGCCATTGCAAAAACATGCCAAAATGTAAAGACCATCAAGGCTAGGAAGAAACTGCATCAACTAATGAGCAAAATAACCAGTTAATATCATAATGACAGGATCAAGTTCACACATAACAATATTAACCTTAAATGTAAATGGACTAAATGCTCCAATTAAAAGACACAGACTGGCAAACTGGATAAAGAGTCAAGACCCATCAGTCTGCTGTATTCAGGAGACCCATCTCACATGCAGAGACATACATAGGCTCAAAATAAAGGGATGGAGGAAGATCTACCAAGCCAATGGAGAACAAAAAAAAGCAGGGTTTGCAATCCTAGTCTCTGATAAAACAGACTTTAAACCATCAAAGATCCAAAGAGACAAAGAAGGACATTACATAATGGTAAAGGGATCAATTCAACAGGAAGAGCTAACTCTCCTAAATATATATGCACCCAATACAGGAGCACCCAGATTCATAAAGCAAGTCCTTAGAGACCTACAAAGAGACTTAGACTCCCATACAATCATAATGGGAGACTTCAACACTCCACTGTCAACATTAGACAGATCAACGAGACAGAAAGTTAACAAGGATATCCAGGAATTGAACTCATCTCTGCACCAAGCGGACCTAATAGACATCTATAGAACTCTCCACCCCAAATCAACAGAATATACATTCTTCTCAGCACCACATCACACTTATTCCAAAATTGACCACATAATTGGAAGTAAAGCACTCCTCGGCAAATGTACAAGAACAGAAATTATAACAAACTGTCTCTCAGACCACAGTGCAATCAAACTAGAACTCAGGACTAAGAAACTCAATCAAAACCGCTCAACTACATGGAAACTGAACAACCTGCTCCTGAATGACTACTGGGTACATAACGAAATGAAAGCAGAAATAAAGATGTTCTTTGAAACCAATGAGAACAAAGATACAACATACCAGAATCTCTGGGACACATTTAAAGCAGTGTGTAGAGGGAAATTTATAGCACTAAATGCCCACAAGAGAAAGCAGGAAAGATCTAAAATTGACACTCTAACATCACAATTAAAAGAACTGGAGAAGCAAGAGCAAACACATTCAAAAGCTAGCAGAAGGCAAGAAATAACTAAGATCAGAGCAGAACTGAAGGAGATAGAGACACAAAAAACCCTCCAAAAAATCAATGAATCCAGGAGTTGGTTTTTTGAAAAGATCAACAAAATTGACAGACTGCTAGCAAGACTAATAAAGAAGAAAAGGGAGAGGAATCAAATAGACGCAATAATAAATGATAAAGGGGATATCACCACCGACCCCACAGAAATACAAATTACCATCAGAGAATACTATAAATGCCTCTACGCAAATCAACTAGAAAATCTAGAAGAAATGGATAATTTCCTGGACACTTACACTCTCCCAAGACTGAACCAGGAAGAAGTTGAATCCCTGAATAGACCAATAGCAGGCTCTGAAATTGAGGCAACAATTAATAGCCTACCATGAAAAAAAGTCCAGGACCAGATGGATTCACAGCTGAATTCTACCAGAGGTACAAGGAGGAGCTGGTACCATTCCTTCTGAAACTATTCCAATCAATAGAAAAAGAGGGAATCCTCCCTAACTCATTTTATGAGGCCAACATCATCCTGATACCAAAGCCTGGCAGAGACACAACAAAAAAAGAGAATTTTAGACCAATATCCCTGATGAACATCGATGCAAAAATTCTCAATAAAATACTGGAAAACCGGATTCAGCAGCACATCAAAAAGCTTATCCACCATGATCAAGTGGGCTTCATCCCTGGGATGCAAGGCTGGTTCAACATTCGCAAATCAATAAACGTAATCCAGCATATAAACAGAACCAAAGACAAGAACCACATGATTATCTCAATAGATGCAGAAAAGGCTTTTGACAAAATTCAACAGCACTTCATGCTAAAAACGCTCAATAAATTCGGTATTGATGGAACGTACCTCAAAATAATAAGAGCTATTTACGACAAACCCACAGCTAATATCATACTGAATGGGCAAAAACTGGAAGCATTCCCTTTGAAAACTGGCACAAGACAGGGATGCCGTCTCTCACCACTCCTATTCAACATAGTGTTGGAAGTTCTGGCTAGGGCAATCAGGCAAGAGAAAGAAATCAAGGGTATCCAGTTAGGAAAAGAAGAAGTCAAATTGTCCCTGTTTGCAGATGACATGATTGTATATTTAGAAAACCCCATCGTCTCAGCCCAAAATCTCCTTAAGCTGATAAGCAACTTCAGCAAAGTCTCAGGGTACAAAATTAATGTGCAAAAATCACAAGCATTCTTATACACCAGTAACAGACAAGCAGAGAGCCAAATCAGGAATGAACTTCCATTCACAATTGCTTCAAAGAGAATAAAATACCTAGGAATCCAGCTTACAAGGGATGTAAAGGACCTCTTCAAGGAGAACTACAAACCATTGCTCAGTGAAATCAAAGAGGACACAAACAAATGGAAGAACATTTCATGCTCATGGATAGGAAGAATCAATATCGTGAAAATGGCCATACTGCCCAAGGTTATTTATAGATTCAATGCCATCCCCATCAAGCTACCAATGACTTTCTTCACAGAATTGGAAAAAACTGCTTTAAAGTTCATATGGAACCAAAAAAGAGCCCGCATTGCCAAGACAATCCTAGGTCAAACGGACAAAGCTGGAGGCGTCATGCTACCTGACTTCAAACTATACTACAAGGCTACAGTAACCAAAACAGCATGGTACTGGTACCACAACAGAGAAATAGACCAATGGAACAGAACAGAGTCCTCAGAAATAATACTACACATCTACAGCCATCTGATCTTTGACAAACCTGACAAAAACAAGAAATGGGGAAAGGATTCCCTATTTAATAAATGGTGCTGGGAAAATTGGCTAGCCATAAGTAGAAAGCTGAAACTGGATCCTTTCCTTACCCCTTATATGAAAATTAATTCAAGATGGATTAGAGACTTAAATGTTAGACCTAATACCATAAAAACCCTAGAAGAAAATCTAGGTAGTACCATTCAGGACATAGGCATGGGCAAGGACTTCATGTCTAAAACACCAAAAGCAATGGCAGCAAAAGCCAAAATTGACAAATGGGATCTAATTAAACTAAAGAGCTTTTGCACAGCAAAAGAAACTACCATCAGAGTGAACAGGCAACCTACAGAATGGGAGAAAATTTTTGCAATCCACTCATCTGACAAAGGGCTAATATCCAGAATCTACAAAGAACTCAAACAAATATACAAGAAAAAAACGAACAACCCCATCAAAAAGTGGGCAAAGGATATGAACAGCCATTTCTCAAAAGAAGACATCCATACAGCCAACAGACACATGAAAAAATGCTCATCATCACTCGCCATCAGAGAAATGCAAATCAAAACCACAATGAGATACCATCTCACACCAGTTAGAATGGCAATCATTAAGAAGTCAGGAAACAATAGATGTTGGAGAGGATGTGGAGAAATAGGAACACTTTTACACTGTTGGTGGGATTGTAAACTAGTTCAACCATTATGGAAAACAGTATGGCGATTCCTCAAGGATCTAGAACTAGATATACCATATGACCCAGCCATCCCACTACTGGGTATATACCCAAAGGATTATAAATTATTCTACTACAAAGACACATGCACACGTATGTTTATTGCGGCACTATTCACAATAGCAAAGACTTGGAATCAACCCAAATGTCCATCAGTGACAGACTGGATTAAGAAAATGTGGCACATATACACCATGGAATACTATGCAGCCATAAAAAAGGATGAGTTAGCGTCCTTTTTAGGGACATGGATGCAGCTGGAAACCATCATTCTCAGCAAACTATCACGAGAAGAGAAAACCAAACACCGCATGTTCTCACTCATAGGTGGGAACTGAACAAGGAGATCACTTGGACTCGGGAAGGGGAACATCACACACTGGGGCCTATCAGGGGGAGGGGGGAGGAGGGAGGCATTGCATTGGGGAGTTATACATGATATAAAGGTTATGCACATGTACCCTAGAACTTAAAGTATAATTAAAAAAAAAGAGAATAACATTGATATAGAATAAAAGACATGATATAACAAATAACAAACCCATAATACCATTTTAAGCATCTTTTGATTCCAAAAGAAAATGCACACACTCATATAACTGTTAGAGGTACGCATTCAGTTATGATAATCCATCGACTGTGGTCATGAATGAATAAACCCATGTAGGAGATGGAGACTGTGCTGTTCTTGAAGGTATAGTTTCACCTAAGACAGGATTTTCCCCCTCATTCTTCCTCACACATTTTTATATTATTCATGTAATTATCTCGTTTTCTATTATGATATGGTCAGTATGCACCAACTCATCACATGCCCCTAGACAGTTATTCTGCAACCCTTTTATATTGCTGAAATGGTCAAGGCTTTACAAACTCAAAGAGAAGGAGCCATTACTCCTTTCCTTGCATGAACTATGCACTTTTCATCGCATAGAGATCTTTAGATTCTCCATCATATAGCAAACGGACCTTCAGGAGATTTGTGAGTTTGGCTGGTTTCCCAAATGCTACTTGGTTCAGTTTGAAACAAACACACTTCTACATGTTAAGATTTATGTTTTTAAAAGTCCCTCTCTAGCCCATACAAATCTATTTCTTAAGTTAGAATTATCTTGGCTTCAATCAATAAGAGAACTGTATAACATTGCTGTTCAGAAGAGTAATACATTTAGCTAAGTATTGGTCACTCTCTATAACACTTATTTCTTAACATTTAGATATTACAACATTAAGGACACTCTTGTCTTGGAAACCAGGAAAATGTCAGTGGTATGCTCCAGTCCTAAATTTCAGTTGGGACTCTCAGTGTGTCCCATTTAGTCTTATTTAGTGTTTAGTCTTTTATCTGATATTGGTTAGTAGTAATATGCATACTTAAATTATTTTAGTAGTAAGAGAACAAGCTGTTTGAAAGCAAGTATAATTTTAATTTATTATGTTTATTATGATGTCTAGTTCAGAATCTTTTATAAATTTAAAATTAATTGCAGATGACAAGATTTCTATAATTCAAATTTTTCTAGAATTATTTTTAACACATTTATTACCAGAAAATCATATCATTTTGTTAGGAACAATTCATAGCTTTTTCATTATTCAGAATAGGGTTGAGGAAGAGAACTTATCTCAGAACCAATATATTCGTAAGAGGAAGCTGTATTCATAATGACAGGCCTCCCAATATCTAATACGTAAAAAGAGAACTAGTACAAAATTTTGGTATTTTACATGAGACTTTATGTAATATCGAGAAAATTCCAATTCCAAATGAGGTTTTTATGGAAAATAAGTGTGGATTTAACAGACAGTGAAGACTCTATGAAGAAATTCATGATGCAGCTTTAGAAATTCACCAGCAGTAAATCACCGGAACTGGTTGAGTGCTCTATGATGAGGTGTGGAGAAAATACAGTGTGAAATAGCAGAGATATTGACAAGGATACAACTTAAAAGCAATAAGCACTTGATGATTGGAAAGTTTCCCATTCTCAAAAGGAGACTAGAAATCGCAGAAAAGTAGGCTACTGAGTTTAAACTAAGAAATGGAATATATAACCTAGTAAACTGGTGATTCCTATAAAGTACACTAATGTGCTGCATAACAATGTTTTGGTCAATGACAGATTATATTGTTACAGACTGTAAGATTATATCTTACAGACAAAGGTGGTCCTGTAAGATAAATGGAGCTGAAAAATGTTATTGACTAGTGACAATATAGCCATTATGACATCATATTGAAACACATTACTACATGTTTGTGGTGATTCTGGTATAAACAAACTTACAGTTCTGCCAGTTTTATAAAGGTGTAATACATACAATTATATACAGTACATGATAATCATAATAATCAACTATGTTACTGGTTTGTTTATCATGCTGTACTTTTACCATTAATTTAGAGTGCACTTCTTGTACTCACTAAAAAAAATTAACTGTAAAATCGCCATAGTCAGGTTGTTCCAGAGGTATTCCAGAAGAAGGCTTCATTATCACAGAAGATGATAGCTCCATCCTTGCTATTGTCCCTGGAGGCCTTACAGTTTGACATGAGGTGTGGAAGATGGTGATATTGATGTTTCTGACTTTATGTAGGCCTAGACTAATGTGTGTGTATGTTTGTTGTTAACAAAATGTCTAAAAAGTAAAAAATAAAATATTGTAAAATATTGTAAAAGTGTATAGTATAAGGCTATAGAGAAAAAAATACTTTTGTGCAGCTATAAAATGTGTTTGTGTTTTAAGCTGTTACCACAAGAGTTAAAGAGTTAAAAATCAAAAGTTTATAAGCAAAAATATTTACAATAAGCTGATTAATTTAATATTGAAAAACAGTAAACTATTTTTTATAATTTTAGTGTAGCCCAAGTATGTTGTGTTAATAAAGCCTATAGTAGAGTACTTACTGTCACAAACCTTCATAGTCACTCACCACTCACTCACTGACTACCCAGAGCTACATCCAGCCCTGCAAGCTTCATTTCTGGTAAGTGCTCTAAAACATGGCTCAGGTGTACCATGTTTTTATCTTTATACTTCATTTTTACTGTATCATATCTATGCATAGATCGTTTATGTTTATAAATACTTACCACTGTGTTACAATTGCCTACTTTTTTTTTTTTTTTTTTTTTTTGAGACAGAGTCTTACTCTGTCACTGAGGCTGGAATACAGTGGCACCATGTGGACTTACTACAACCTCCGTCTCCTGGGTTCAAGCAATTCTCCTGCCTCAGCCTCCCAAGTGTAGCTGGGATTACAAGCACCCACCACCACGCCTGGCTAGTTTTTATATTTTTAGTAGAGACAGCATTTCACCATGTAGGCCAGGCTGGTCTCAAACTCCTGACTTCAGGTGATCTACCCACTTCAGCCTCCCAAAGTGCTGGTATTACAGGAGTGAGCCACCACACCAGGCCTCCTACGATATTCTGTATGGCAACACGCTGTACAGATTTGTAGCCTAGGAGCAACAGGCTACACCATATTGCCTAGGTGTAGGCTACACCATTTAATCTGTGCTCATATGGTCTATGATGTACGATGTTGTACAATGATGAAATGTCCTAAAGAAATATTTCTTTTTAGGATCATATGGCCAGTAGTGGTGATTGTTGTTCTGACAGATTTACCTGTAGAGGTACCACTACCATCAACAATGTACAGACGTTCCCCAACTAATGATGATTCCATTTAGAATTTTTTGACTTTAGGGTGGTGTGATAGTGATATGCATTCAGTAGACAGTCATATGATACTCCCCTGCCATGCTGGGCAGCTCCCAGTCAGCCACTTGATCGCAAGGATAAATTACTAGTAATCTACAGTGTACTGCGTTGCCAGATAATTTTGCTCAACTATAGACTAATGTAGTATTTGGAGTATATTAAATTTAGACTAGGTTAAGCTATGATGTTTGATAGTTTAGAGGTGTTAAACACTTGTTCAAATTATAATGGGTTTATTGTGACATGATTCCATCATAAGTTGAGGACCATCTGTATTACATTACAGTAATTTCTGGATTGTAACGTGTCCTCAAGCATTGTATTTTTTTTTTTAATGACCAAAACTACTCCAAAAAGTAGGAAGAGTAATTATTTCTCCCATTGTATGTTCAAAGAAATTGGGCTCAGGGAAGTTATCTGAATTTATTTCTAAAACCACATGATCAGTATGAGAAAAAATAATTAAAAAATAATTTCTGATTCTTCATTAAGTATTCTCTCCATAGAGATGAATCTACATGCTCCTTTACCTCATGGTGCAAATTTTCAAGCTGATTGACTGGGTTAAAGAAGGCGTCGAAGGCTATGAAACAATGTGGATTTTCACCCCCATGAAGCTATAATTGATGTGCTTGGGGACTGCACCTCAGTCCTGACTTCATTATTAAAATTCTCAACAAGGTACATTGATGAACTTTAATGAAATGAATATTTTTTTTCTGTTGATACAGAGGGTAGGAGAAAAAGATCAAAAGAGTTAGTAGAAGTTAAAAAAAATAGGACAAATTTAGTGTATGAGAGCTGGAGCAGCATCAGATTCCCATATTGTGTCTGTATTTACGAGCTCCTAAAAGTGTGAAAAAGGCTTAGAAACTTCATAGATACCTCAATGCCCATGATCCACTCACTTTAGGGTGTGATTTGAAAAGCAAATGGTGTGTTGACGGCATTAAAAAAGGTATAAAAGACATTTTAATGACAGTGTAATCAAAGATTACACACCAGCTGTCACAACCAAGGCAACCATAGTAATTGGGGGTGACCAGAAGGCTTTCCAAAATAAGCTTCTTTTAAAGACTCATTTAAAACTGTCACCAAGGGACTGTTGACATTTTAATTTTTTCTTTAGATTGGGAGTTATTTTATTTCTTTTTATCTTTTCTTTGTAGAGCATTATAACTTGATGCATTATCAGTGCACTCTATAGTGAGGGATCAGATACAGACACAAAGAAAAAAGGAAAATATTTGCAGAATAAACATTTTTATTATAATTAAGTCCATTTTGAAGGCAAGCACTGAAATAATTAATTAATATGACAATTTGCCTTAAATATTATAATAGAGGTGGTGTGTGCATTCAAAGTGAATGTTTGTGTCATTAGTTTCAGTTAGCAACTTTTCTTGATACTTTGGGTCAATAATTATATGATCACAAAGCAATTACTAGAATTTGTATCATTGTAATAATTAATTCATAATGATGCTTTTTTTTTTTTTTTTTTTTTTTTTTTTTTTTTTTTTTGGCGGAGTCTCGCTCTGTCGCCCAGGCTGGAGTGCAGTGGCCGGATCTCAGCTCACTGCAAGCTCCGCCTCCCGGGTTTACGCCATTCTCCTGCCTCAGCCTCCCGAGTAGCTGGGACTACAGGCGCCCGCCACGTCGCCCGGCTAGTTTTTGTATTTTTAGTAGAGACGGGGTTTCACCGTGTTCGCCAGGATGGTCTCGATCTCCTGACCTCGTGATCCGCCCGTCTCGGCCTCCCAAAGTGCTGGGATTACAGGCTTGAGCCACCGCGCCCGGCCTATATAATGATGCTTTTTATGGTTTTCTCAATAAATTTGCCTAAAAATAAATTTGTATCATTGTAATAATTCATAATGCTGCTTTTTATGATTTTCTCAATAATTTTGCCTAAAAATAAGTTAGCAATATACTTAATTAAAAATTATTACCCTGCTTTAAGAATTTACATTTTGAATCTTTTCTCAAATCTTCATTGAAATTCCACAATAATAATTTTTCATTACATTAGTAAATTACTTTGAGTTTTACAAAATGTTTTCTACATATTTTGCATTTGTTTTTCATAACAGCACAATAAGCAAGTGAGGACAAGCATTAATTAGCAGCCATATTTTTATGGATGTGAAAATTGAGACTGATTTCAGATTAGATAATGAAGAAAAAGTGTATCTGAGACTTAATTGGTAATACAGCAATATTTGGTATTGTCAGTTTGTTAGGTTTAAGCCATTTTAATATGGAAGTAGTGGTACCTCATTGTGATTTTAATTTGCATTTCCCTAATGACTGATGAGTTGGAGCATCTTTCCAGCTACTTATTTACTATCTGTATATCTCTTTGCTGAAGTATCTGTTTAAATCTTTTGTCCATTTTAAAATTAGGTTACTTTCTTACTGTTGAGTTTGGAGAGTTCCTTATGTAGCTTGCATACAAGGTTATTTTGTGGGATATATAATGTGCACACATTTTCTCCCTGTGTGCAGCTTATCTTTTCATCTAATCAGAGGAACTTTTGCAGATCAGAAGTTTTTAATTTTAGTTAAATCCTACTTGTTATCTTATGGATTGTGCTTTTAGTATTGCATTTAAAGCAAAAATTGTTTAATCCAGGGTTACAAAGGTTTTTTTTCCACGTTTTCTTTTACCATTTTAATCAATTTACACTTTAGATTCAAGTACATAACCCATTTGAGGTATTTGTGAATAAAGTATGTGGTGTGATTTGAGATTGATTTTTTATATGGTGTCCAATTTTTCAAGCGCCATTTGTTGAAAAAAATTTTTTTCTATTAAAGTTGCTTTGTTTATTTTTGCAAAGCTCAAATGAGTCCATTTCTGTGTGTCTATTCTGAACTAACTTACATTCCATTTATTTAATGTGCTCATCCTTTCACCAACATCACCCTGCTGGGATTACAGTACTTTTATATTAATTATTGAAATCAGGTAGTGTGGATTTTTCAACTTTGTTCTTCTTTGTCAAAAAGATTTAAAATATTCTGGTTTCTTTGTCTTTCAATATATTTAAAAAATCAGCTTATTATCTAGAAAAATTATTGCTGAGATTTTCACTAGAACCAATCAATATAAGAGAAACAATATCATAACAATGCTATCTTCACATCCACATACATAGTATACTTTTCTAGTGATTTAGGGTTTTGAGTTTCTTCATCCATGTTTTGTAGGTTTGAGAATATAGATCTTGCACATATATTGCCAGAGTTGTGCCTAAGGAGTTCTTGTTTTTTTATAGCCCTTCCTTTTTTTCTTATAAAGGTTGGTGAAATTTTACATTTTAATCAGTCAGCCTTTCTCTTTCGGTGAAGCTGTTTGAAAGCTGTCAGATCACTTGGACTCGGGAAGGGAAACATCACACACTGGGGCTTATCATGGGGAGGGGGGAGGGGGGAGGGATTGCATTGGGAGTTATACATGATATAAATGATGAATTGATGGGTGCTGATGAGTTGATGGGTGCAGCACACCAACATGGCACAAGTATACATATGTAACAAACATGCACGTTATGCACATGTACCCTAGAACTTAAAGTATAATAAAAAGAAAGAAAGAAAGAAAGAAAGAAAGAAAGAAAGAAAGAAAGAGAAAGCAAGCAAGCAAGCTGTCAGAGGTCATGTTTCCTGACTGACTTAGCATAAAGCTGATTTTCAGAGAAAAACAGAGTAGAGAGAGATTAAGAGAAGCAGAATACAAGGAAAGATTGAGAAAATGTGTTAGTCTTGGAAGCACACAAGTCAATAAAGATCCATGACCAAAACACAGAATCATTTACATTTGTTTTACGCAGATGACACTTCTTGCTGAGCTATTTTGTCATCTACTGGAAAAAAAAAATAGTGGCATCCCATGGAAAGTATTCGCTTAAATATGCTTTTAGAACATGAAGCAGTCATTTTTCTCCAGTTCAGGCCTAGTATACAATAATCTCTGACATTGCACCTTAAGATTATGAAGCTTTCTTAGCCACCAAGGGACACATATCACAAAGATACCAATTACCTTTTGTCTTGATTGTTCTATCTAAAGAAGAAAGTTCCAAATAGCAATAATTGTAGAATGTAGTATAATATTTATGTAGGAAAGGAAACTCTTCAACATCTTTTATAACCATGTATTTATAAATGTAGGGATTATATTTATACGATGTGTCTATAGCACTCTATTACAACTCCTCGTAATACATATATCCACACAATTGTTTCAAAGTTTGGATGAACAACAATAAATGTCAATACTTTGAGTCACTCCGAAGTTATGTTATTCCACCCACACCCACTCCAAAGAGGTTGGAGCTGAATCCTAGACTTTTCTGTATCTTAAATTGAGGGTGACTAGGAGTAGAGAAATTTCTAAAGGAAATAAAGCCCTACAGACTCTATCTTAAGTTTGGTTATCTGTTCATAGTTTAATGAGGAAATTATTTTTAGAAAATATTGTTTATACTATAAATTATCAAATTCCATGAAGTATGATCTAGTTTCCGAATATCAATGATAAAAGATTATATTTTAAAAGGAATGGAAAACATGCTACAACCTTATAAATACTGGGCAACAAATGCAAGCAATGCCACTATGTATAAGCCAAAAATTGTTTTAATGTCATATGATTCAATGGGAAGAACACAACATTACCTGCGATATAGTTTTTCCTATAAAAAAATTGACTAACCAAACAGTTGGATAAAAATATTAGTTTACAGGAAATACAGCAGGCAGAGGTGCTTGCTAAATGACACCATAAGGATCCAATCAGCTAAATCCCGATTGTGAAAAATTCTATGCCCCAAAGACCAATTTAGGTTTTTTACAAATAAATGGTATAAAAAAGTATAGAAGTATAAACTTCTAAAAGACTAAAAGTAACTTAAGAAACATCAACCAAATTCTTGGTCAACCTTTCCAGATCTTCATTTGAACAATCCTATCATAAAAATACATGTTTGAGATTACCGTTGAAGTAACAAATAACATTAGGAGATTAGTTTTAGTTTGGTTTTGTGTGATTATGTTATTGGAGTAATATTTTCAAAACGTCCTCCCTACTCCAAATGCATACTGAAGCATTTATAGAGGAAATAATATATATTTAAGATTTACTTTATAGTACTCAGAAACAAACACACTAATCAACAAATATTGGGAAGACAATAAATGAAAGAAGCCTATACAAATGCTGTTACTAATTACATAGGCTGGATACCAGACACATGCGCATTTAATATACCAATCTCCCTCTTTTTGTGTATTTTAAAAAATTCCTATAAGAAATAAAAAAATACAGAAAAAAAGATCTAACACAGGAAAATATTGAAACTAAACGTATATGTCAAAAAAACAGATTTTCAAATCCATGAATAGTATAACTAACCCCATGTAAAAAATAACTTTATAAAACATTATACTTTAAAAAAAGTATATTAATATGAAACTACATATATCAAAATTATTTTCTCTGATGCAATGACTTTATGTTTCTATATATTTTAGAACTGTTATAATAACTTGAACGCATTTTATAATTGGGAAAACGTTTAAAATTCTTTACAATTATATTAGCCAATTATCCATTTTTACTTAGTCTTTGGGGAAGCATGCAATTCTTTGATTCCTGGTCTTTAAAATGGCCTACAATGATCTTACTACCATTGTCAAATCACTGTGGATAACATGTAACACCTTAACATGTTTATAACAAATTGAATTTGTATCAATTTATATTATAACATTCTTATTCCTTACAATGCAGCCTACACTCATTTTAGGACACATTTATGTTGTTGTTGTTTTATACTTGGGTTGGGAATACATTACTCTTATAAACTGAAAGCTTCCCAAGTTGGGTATGATAAAAAATGAGCAAGAATTTATTATTATGACTTTAACTTCTGTACCGAGATGCTAAATGAAACTTTTTTAGTTGTCTCAAACTTGACTGAGGCCTGAGTCTGAAACAAAGGTTGTCAATTTATTACACATTCTAGGAAGAGTTGCCAAGGTCTCATTTGTGCAAAATGTATTAAGAGGAAACTGAAAAAACTGCACTTTGCTTCTAAGCATAACTTAAAGTCACATGAGGGGGGAACAGGTAGAGAAACCTCAAGAGAGAGAAATTCTTTGCAGGGAGTTATCTGAATGCTGTGTATTTTCTCTCCTTTCCTTACCATTTACAGAGTGTTGGTGCTTTTCAAGAGGAGAGATCCTTTCCTTTTCCTTGTCTGAATATTGGATGAAGTCGAGAAATATTGGCGCCTCAGTGCTCTAAAGAGCAGAACATGGCAAGAGTCTGACCTATGTGTGCTGTAGTTTCTGGGGATTGGATTGGTGCTTAGCTCTCAACTAGAAACACCTCCAAAGATCCCTGAGTTTTCTGAAAGCAGATCATGCAGAGAACGCTGCAGGGGTTCAGGTAGATGATTCCTGCATACCAGAGTGGACACTGGGAAGGAAATTGTGCTTATTCACCTTTGGCTAGTGTAGTAGGTTGAACAGGGCCAATCATTCAACTGTCTCCATCCCCAAATGCATGCCAGAATGTGACTGTTTGGGAATAGGTCTTTGCCAACGTAATTAGCTAAGGTGAGGTTGTACTAGATTAGGGTGGTTCTAAATCTAATTACTAGTTGATGTGGTTTGGCTGTGTCCCTACCAAAATCTCACCTTTAATTGTATAATAATAATCCCCATGTGTTAAGGGTGGGACCAGGTGGAGATAATTGAATCATGGGGGCAGTTTCCCCCATGCTATTCTCATGACAGTGAATGAGTTCTCACGAGATCTGATGGTTTTATAAGGCACTTCCCCCTTTGTTCGGCACACATTCGCTCACCTGCTGCCCTATGAGGTGGTGCCTTCTGCCATGGTTGTAACTTTCCTGGGGCTTCTACAACCATGTGAAACTCTGAGTCAATTAAACCTTTTTTCTTTATAAATTACCCATTCTTGGGTATTTCTTCATAGCACTGTGAGGACATACTAATATACCAGTGTTCTAGTAAGAAGAGAGTATACAGAGAAACTCACATAGAGAAAGGCCGTGTGAAAATGGTAGCAGGGACTGGAATCATGCTACCACAAACCAAGGAATGCCTGAGAACACCAAAAGCCAGAAGAGGCAAGGAACACTGAGGATTTCAAGCGACCACCAGAAAACTAGGAGAAATTGGGTAGGGATACCATCGGGATGGTTTCTCCCTGAGAGCCTCCAGAAGGAACCAGTTTCCTGACACCTTGATTTCACACTTCTGCCCTCCTAAAGTGAGGGAGAATGGGAGTTCTGGGATATTAGTAGAGCTAGAGTAATGAAACTTTATCATCCATATAAAATATTTTGTGAGAGTAAATGCCTTACCATAGCTTAAGCAGCCCTCAAAATCTGTCACCTAACTGTATCTCTGACACTCTGGAGAAGCAAAGTTGCAGTATTGTCTGGTATTTTAATGCTCTGTGATAGCCACGAGGCGGGTGTTTGGAGAGGTCGAGATCAGACTGGGATTACTATTTCCCATGACTGAGAAAGCTCCCATGGGATACTTGACTAAATGTTGACTTTGTGGTCACTTTACTGCTCCTGACTTGAGGGCCATCCCCTCTTTCTGCTTTTTCCCGTACTTGTGCTGAGCTAGTACTCCCCATAATGCTATTTCTTCTGCACTGTATTCAGAACAATGCCGAGATGTAAAGCAAATTATCCTTTTGGGAAAGTTTTTATAAAGAGAGATTAGTACACAGCCTTAACTCACCTGAATACACAACTGGAGGGTTGCTTTTAATGAATACAATCTTTAAAAAGTCCTGTGAATGCTATGAAAATGTAGCATATAATTACTGTGTGTTTTGTTGTGCCCATATGTATAAGCCAGTGGATCTATTTATTATTGGGATAATTCTTGAACTTGGGATAATTCTCAGACTGCCCGTAATATCTTCCTGTCTCTGTGTACTGTGTGTGTGTGTTTCTGCAAACAGATGAAAAACACATAGATTTTCTAAGGCATTTACTTTATACAGCAAACATCAGGGGAGACTCAGGAATGTTTACCACAAGTCTTATGCTGATTGTAACTATAAAAGACTTTATAATTTGGGAAGAGCTTGGGTTAATATCTAACCTCATTATTTTTCTTATTTCTGTTAATGTTGTCCATATCCGGTTGCAATTAGTACTATGAATACATAAAGTGGCTTGAATATTATAGGTCATTATACATTCCATTGAAATACTATGAAATGGTTTTGTCAAGCCCCAGAACAATAAAATGAATGAGTTCATAAATTTTGTTTTTCTTTTTAAATTTTATTTTTAGATATTCCAAGTTAAGCTAGTGTAGAAATCCACAAGATGATCAAGACTCATATAGCTAGAGCATATATGAATGAAGCTCTGAAAACTTAGGAACAGTTCTTTCATACAGTTAACTTGTGATAACATTACTGGTCTTTGTGGAATTCATGAAACCTTAAAGCTAAAATATTCTCATATTTTCTAGTAAATGCAGTTTCATATAACCCGATTATTAAGCTTTTTTATCTGAACCAACTGAAAGAAAGCTCTCATCAAATAATTCTGTAAATTAGATAGATAATAAATGCAAACATTGGTTAGGGCAGACAGTCTATCAAATATAATAAACTTGTAAAATATTTGCTATATTATAAATTCATACTTCTTTCATACTTGTGAATATATATTATCCTTTCAGAATAATATTGCTAAACAAAGAGCAGGATAAAATTTCTCAACAAACATTATTTATAATTGATCTATATTAGAGTGTAATACATTGACAGAAAGAAAAAAGGGAAATATTTTTATTAATTTTTTTTATACTTTCTATAAGCTTTGCCATTTTACAAAGAAGAGCTAGGCCCTTACCCTTCCCTGCAGTACTGAACTGAGATACAAACCCACTGCTTCCTTAACATTCATCTGGACCCCTCATATCACCCAGTGGGACTTGGGAACAAAGAGGACCAGTGGAAATACCCAAATGCTCATACTGTTGGCGCGGCCTTAAGAAATAAAGTCCTTTGCCTCGACCCAAGATTATCATGCCTTCTGCCATTGCACCTGAATCAGTATCAAAACAAGTGGGGTAAACCCTGAGGTCCTTCAAAAATCTTGATAATATATAATATTACACAATATTATACACACACATATATATTTATAATTAAATATATTTTAGCTAGATAGTAACATTCTGAATTTGATAAGTTCTATCTACACATGGCATACACTTGTAATTCTACACCATTAGAAGAATCCCCATTAAAGTCAAAAGCAAGAGGAGCACACCTGCTATCAGTACTTCTAATCAACATTACAGTGGAGGTCCTAGCTACTGTCATTGGAAAAGAAAGAAAGTAGAATGTGTAAAAACCAAGAAGAAAAATGAATTATTTTTTAAGAAAAGGTTAAAATAAATATTCAAGACAATTGCCCAGAAAAAACGAGAGTATACATGCAAACTACAAAAAGTGTAGTTAAAAGATACTGTCTTCAAATGTAACACCAATATAGGACACACACACACACACACACACACACACACATATATATATATAGACTTTCAATCATTTCATTTTACTGTGTATATACAGTATATACACAGTAGTATATACTTATAGGATATCTATGCACACACACATATATAGACTTTCTGTGTATATACTGTGTATATACACAGTAAAATGAAATAATTGAAAGTCAAAAAATTCTAAGTTAATGGGAATGTATGTTATACTCTTAGATAAAATTAGATGATAATGTAAAAAAATGACTAAATTAAGATTAATCTCCAAAATTGCTGAACTTTTACTAAAAGTTTATTGATTTTTAAAATACATTTTAAACATGATTCTAAGATAACATAAAGATTATGGGCCAAAAATCTTAAAGAATCCTGTAGAGGTAGTCAAGTTTGGAATTTTTCCCATAATATATCAGTATTCATTATGGGAGTATAATGCCTAATGTTAGCATAGGGTTGTAAGACTTTGATCAAGAGTCAAAGGAATGGAACATGAATAAACCATTATATGGGATGCCAATATATGATGGAGATAATATTTCTAGAAAAATTGGGCAAGAGTGAATCATCTTAATATTTTTTACTAGCATATTTTAACATGCAATAAGTTAATCTGCAAAAGATTTAGAAGGAAAACAAACCTATACAATCTTAAGAATTTCTTGAAGCCCACAAAATTTTTATAAAACTTTAATGTCATTGAGTTTGCTTATACTAAAATAAATTATATCAAAAGACAATTGGAGAAATAGTAAACCTCTGGCTAGGTATAATACTCCTATGTAACTTCTTTGACATGTGTATGATTATCAAAAGGAAAGGAAAAATTAAAACATTGCCTGGTGGGATTTTAAGTAGATTTAAAGCTATTACAACTACAACAGAATGGGTTGACGAAAAGTAACAAATATTATGGTATGTTACTTATATTTCCTTGAAGAGGAAAAACTTTAATTATTTTCACAGTATAATACTAGACTGCAAAATAATAATGTACATTATATTTCCTAAGGTAAATACGTGAACAATATCTACACACATACAAAACCCTGAATATAATGATGTAGACAGGGTAAAAGAAAAAAATGACAAAATATATAGCAACAAATACTAATCAAGAGAAATCTATGTTGACTAAATATATATATACTCAAAAACATAGCAATAAAATACATAAAGCAAAAATCGATAGACTAGAAAAATGGGCAAATCTACAGTCAACACTAAATGAACAGAATGTACATACATTTCAAGTACACAGGGAACACTTCCCAAAATAGAATATCTGATAGTCATAAAACAAAGTTAATCAAATGTAACATTGTTTAAAATTATGCAAAGCAAATTTTCTGACTATATTAGAATCTAACTAGAAATCAATAATAAAAAATGTTTTAACTTCCCTTTGGAGAGCAATTTGAAAATACTAAAGTAACACACCTCATTGTCAAGCAATACCACTTCTTCACACGTACTTCATGTGCTCACAAAGGGACATCTACAAAAATGCTTCTAATAGTGTTGTTCATCCCAGTAAACAATATGGGGAATCCTAAAGGCCTCTCAGTTAATCAATCAAAAAAGCAATCAATAGTACTTAAAGGGTATGTAATGAAGCACTGTGAATGATGGAAAGCTACACATATTAATAGACATTCGTTTCTAAAAAGGTTGAGTTATAAAATATAGGGATAATAGATAAATACAGCTCTGTATTTAAACCTTAGTCACAAATAGGAAAATATATATTCATCTTTTAAAGATAGAAGAAATTAAATAAGCCTGGAAGATAAGATAGAAGTTGTCTTTTGATGTATGGGAGAGATAGGAGATAATGCCGATAGAAAAGATGCACAGAACATTTCAAATATAATTTAAAGTTTTCATTTCTAATGTTATGTATAGATGAGTATTGGGTTCAATTATTTATTATATGTTAGAGGACAAACATGTTATATTTAATGTTTAAATGCAATTATATATTTAAAATTAAAGGTCAATGATTTATGAAAAAAATGTTAAGTTGATGCCTACTTGTAAATTTTATGTTTAAATGTTTAGGATAAAAATAGAGAAGCCTCATAAAAATTCAGAAGTATTTGAATACTGGCTTGGTGATACCAAGCATCAGTGAGGTTGTAGAGCAAGGAGAATGCTTGCATATTGATCTAGGAGGAATAAAGTCATCCATTTTGGAAGGTGTCTAGCAGTTCTTAATAAAGTACACTTCTGAGTATATTTTACAGAGCATTCCATCACTGGTCTATCAGGGCTGCAGGGTTGAAAGATAAAACACAGGATTCTCAGTTAAATTTGAATTTTAGTAGCCAACAACAATGTATTTTTAGTATAAGTACATCCACATATGGCGTGGAACATACATTAAAATTTTATTTGTTGTTTATCCAAAATTCAAATTTAGCTGGGAGCCTTATATTTTTTGTTTACTAAAACTGACAAACCTAGTAAGGGTTTGTGTACCTTATCAAGTTAGTACTGAGTAGAAGTCAGTGTACATTTTATTTTTGAGGCTAGTATTTCTCAACATGTCATACTTGAAGCAACAGCAGCAGTAGCATCACCTAGGAATGGGTGAGAAACACAAACTCCCAGAATTCATTCCAGGTTTTCTGAATCAGAAACTCTGGTTCTTGTGATGTGTAATTTGTGTTTTTACTAGTCCTCTGATGCTCACTAAAGTTTGGGAAACGTTGCTTTATTCAAACAGATTAGTAAAATGTTTGAGGTATCATTATCACTTACTTGTATCCCTGTCTCAGTAGTTCATTGCATCCATACTTGCTCAGCTCCAATCCACCTTGTAGAGAGCAACTAGAACATGCTTTTAAAAATGTCAGATGGGCTTCCTGTACAAACTCTTTTAAGGCTTCATATTGCCACTGTAATACAGGTATAATGTTTGCTACACTTACAGGAATTTTCTTAGTCTGGCTTCCTACCTCATCTTGAACCACCGTGATTTTTATGCTCTTGTATTTTGCTTTTGTTTCATTCCTTCAAGTACTAAGTTATTGAACATCTATGCTCTTATCAACCAACATAAAAATATAGCTTTTTCCATCTGAAATGATTTTCCTCCCATTTACTTTCTTGTTTTCCCTTCTTAACTCTAACCTATACAGCAATTTCAGCTTGTAATTGACTCTTGGAGAGAACTCTCCAGTCCCTAAAAGTTTATAATTACACTCTTTGAAAGGTAATCTTTGGAAGATAATATTAAACAATATGTATACAAATGTTTAGTATTACATTTTATTCCTTTAATTTATTAGTAAACATGTTATAGAGATTTATGTTGCAGAAAGACAGATGCACTAACATATAATTCTATCTTGATCAACTCTTATGTTTACCTAATTTAATAAGGATACAAATTTTCATATGAAATAAAGTAACATACATTGCATTTTACATTAATTATTAACATAAGAAGAACACTTTCATGGATAAAGTGATGCAGTTTATCCATACGTGACTCACTATTTAACTTTGAATCATCTTCTAGAGCTTGTCAAGTATCTTCCTCTGAAAAACAAGAATAAAATACTAGAATTCATGGACATTTTATAAAATCAATAAATGATGCATGCAAAACATTTTTATTTGGATGTAGGCAGAAATTAAATAAAAAAATTATAGCACGATTTATCAGAAAGCACAGAAATAGATTAAAATGAAATTAATTATATACTATGTTACAAATTATCACTGAATCTTACCCAGAATAATTTTGAGAGACTCATAGCTCTACTTATTAATATCACTACTAACCACTATAAAATAGGATATTCAACATGTCTAAATCTTAGAATATCTGCTGAAATAATAGGCATTAATATTAAGGCATTTAATATAAAGAACCTATGAATAAATGATAGCATCTTTTAGTTTTTAATCCTGTGCTTAAATAGACTTTAATATTTTCTTTATATAAAATCTAAGCAATATGTTCTTTATTCCTTAACATATTTGTACACTCTTTTTTTCAGGGGACTAAGAAATAGAAAAATAAATCATTTGTTTCAGTAGAATTCTAACAGCATCTTCATTATTTTACAAAAAAAAATGTAATTTTTGCCTTTGTGTTTCAGAAACGCTCTCATTCTCTAAGCAAAGTCAATGATAGATGCATAATAATTTTTACATATATATGTATAATAAAGAAATTCTAAATACACATACAAACTGTCCAGATATGAGGTTATAAAGCTTATCTATCTGCTCCGTCTTTAAGTGGCCACTGTATGTTAGCTATGAAGGATAGGGTCATTAAAATTGTAATTAGATGCTGCTAGGCATGAGCATATCATCTGATTAAGTCAGGAACAGTATCACACGCTGTGTATAGCAGTGCATAGGTGCAATTTATTTAGCCTTTCCCTTAAACAGCCCACTGGCACCTACCACATGCAGGCTTTAGTTTAGATGCACTAATTGTCTGATCCATCATATTGAAATTCATGGTCTTATTTGAAGAGATGATGAGAAATTATTATTTAAAGGATATCAAAGTGATGGTAATTGTGCAAAATAATCGTTAGAGTTCATGTTTTGACAAGCATATCCTTTTCATCATTATTATCTATTTACTTCATTGAGTTTATTTTTCTCTGTCAGTAGACATGTTAATTTTATTCGAAAAGAAAACTAAAGACTTTGTTCAAGATTTTTCCAAAATTCAAATTCAGTGCTATTGATGTGCCTTTGTAGCTTTACTGTGAGATATATATATATATAATATATATATATATATATTTTTTTTTTTTTTTTTTTTGCAGAATGTGAGCAGATATTAAGTAGGCTTTTTTTATATCTGTGGTTCTTAATTCTAAATCTGCATTAGTTGTCCTATTTTCTAAAAACGTGGAGTTAACGCTGATATTCAAAAAAGGCAATGGCTTAGGCAAAATAATTTTTGAAAGTGCATATTACAAATAGGAACAATAAGACATATAAGGAAAATAGCATAGTCAAAGTCCATTAATGCATAGGAAATTATATGAGCCCGCTGTATAGGAAATGAATATTCTCATTATAATTTTGATTATCAGATTAAAATGTTATTAAGAGTGTTACATTTGTACAGAAACAAGAAATTCCAGGGATGTTTAGATTTTGAAATGGCAAATCAATTATTTTGGCCATATTATAGTCTGTTAGTTTCTGGAATTGATCACAACCAGTATAATCAATTACTTAAAAACAAAAGAAATACCCCTGGTGTGAGACCTTCTTTCCTATCATATCAGATGGCTATTCAAATAAGCTTGTGAAAAACCTATGTTGTCAAAATAATATATCTTAAAAAATCAGTAACATATAAGTGCAAGAGTGCATTAAGAGATAGAACTGTGGCCGGGCGCGGTGGCTCAAGCCTGTAATCCCAGCACTTTGGGAGGCCGAGATGGGCGGATCACGAGGTCAGGAGATCGAGACCATCGTGGCTAACCCGGTGAAACCCCGTCTCTACTAAAAATACAAAAAACTAGCTGGGCGAGGTGGCGGGCGCCTGTTACTCAGAACAGTAACTCGGAAGGTTACTCGGAAGGCTGAGGCAGGAGAATGGCATGAACCCAGGAGGCGGAGCTTGCAAAAAAAAAAAAAAGAGAACTGTTAAGCAAATAATATATGACAGGATATTTAATAATCTAAAACATGTAGTAATCAATTCCACATTCCTATCCAAGATTTTGTATTCACTGAAGTAGAAGCATGAAGGTACAGGGGGAAGGAGAGCGTGGCGTAGGGTAGACAGACTTTGTGAACCAACCTTAGGACATATCTTTCAGTGACAAACATAAAGTAAATTTAACCTGGACCTGGGTATGCAGTTTTTGTTGTTTCTCAGGTAGAAGAGTGCTACGTTTCCGGAAAACTTCCAAAGACTCTTTGAATCGCCATATATATGCTCACTTTCACACCTTGGAGAGGATGTGTAGAGTAAACATGGAGGAACTTGTTTACCTAATGTCCCATGAAGGTTTCAGGCCAGATTCTATTCTCTTGATTTTAATTCATGATACAGAAGTTAGGTGATTTTAAGAAGTTCAGTTTATCTACAGTCAGAAGACAAGAGTGTTGTATCACATTTTAATACTTATGGATGTAATTTAAATAATATTTCTAAGAATTGATGTCTTTGCTAAATGGGGACAGTAAGAGTAATTTGTGAATCCAATTTTGAGGAGGATTAAATGAAAAATGAGTATGTGGAAGTGATTGACAAACTAGTAAGTGAAGTATAGTTTATATTTTCTTTATTATATTTAGCAGTATATGCTTGAAACTTTAGGTTTCACCACAATAAAAATAATTGCCATTTTAAGAACGCCAAAAAAAAGTTACCCAAGGCTTCCCCTAGATGAATTTGGTATGTGTGTGGTAGGGACAAGATGTTAAATATTCCTATATTGTTATTAAAGAAGAAAATACTAAGGGCGATTTTTCTTCTAGTTTTCTAAATATTCCTGAGGACACATAGTTACCAGACATTTGGAGCTCCCAAATACACAACAAATGAGTGTTGTTAAAATAACAGTAATTCCAAGTTTGGTGTTTAGTTTCTGCATTTGCCCCCAAATGTGAGAGTGCTTTAAATGGGGTTCCCATGGGCCATATGGCATGTTTCCTATGCATTGACTCTCTTCATTAATAATTTTCCCTCTCCAACTAAGTCAGTACTCCTGCATGTTCCCAGAGCATAAAGAAATGGTTTCCTATACATATCAATCATACTTTGATATAATTTAAATGAATGTATCTCATTCTAGCCACATTTGCTCGGAGCTTATTCTGCTCATTATTAGAAAAATAAGGCGAAAAAAATTACCCCTATAAAAGTTTGAATGTGCATTTCTTTCTCTTAAACAAAAATCAATACGAAAATACATTCTGATAACTGACAAAAGAGTCTTCAGCTAGCAAGTAATAACTTAATTTCTGTATAGCTTAAGGGGGGTTGCAAAGGGAGTGTGAGAAGTTCATTATTATCCAGCAGAAAAGAGGGAGCATGCTAAGAAGAAAGTAACATCTTTCCTACTGGGATTTCTCTTGGACTACATGATTTGCATGAAGGGCGCCACATCAAACACAGTGGGTGCCCTTTTTCAAATATTAATGTGGAGCTTGTTTTAAGTTCTCTCTTGACTTTGTGCCACCTTGTATCAAAGGAACTTAAAAGTAGGTCTTGCGGGTGGGGGAGAACTTTTTCAACTGTTTTAACACTTAGTAGAATTCTTTCTGCATTTGATCAGTGTGCTTCAAATTTGTATTAATTTGATATATATGCACATTCTTCTAGAGCCTATTTTTCATAATCAGTCTTTTTATGTTTTGTTTCTGTGTGGTGGGTTTAAATATCTTCAACCAAATGGACTTAGATTGACAAGTAAATGACACCGATGCAATAAATACAGGCCCTGATAACTACTCGAATTTATTGTGTAGGGAGTGATCCCTAGCTGCTATTATTTTAAATGAAAATTTTCAGCTGTTTAAGTACAGTCTTTTAATCTCTTTCTTTCTGGCATGATTACAACAAATCAAATTTGAAAATGGTTATGGTGATGAGTCTGTCTCGGTGCAGACGTACGTAAAATAGGGTATGGGTCATGGAATGAGATTGTTAAATTGATCCACAGTACATAAATCTGGATTTGTCTCTGTCATCTAAGTGGGTCAAACAGTAATTTGATCTTACTATTGCTTGTTAAATAATTTAGTGCTGCAGCAGAATGGTTCACATTCAGACATGTTTTTGGTTATTAATTTCAAGAATTAAAATTTGAAATATTTATAGCTTGATGTCATTTTTTGCATCCTTCCTAAAACACAAGATTGAAATAAGATTCAAATTAGGAAAGTACATCTTAAAATTTAAAATCTACATATGAGACCTCTTATCTTTGGAGGAAGATTATTTTATGACATAGTTTTGTTGAAAAATAATCATTAAAATGTTATGAATTTTATGTTGTCTCCACTATTAGATGTTATCCCACCTCTTTGGTTTTGCTTTCTTCCTTCACCTTCCTCCAAACAATGCTACATTAGCATTAAAAATGGCATATTTGTATGTACTAAAAATATATTTATTTATTTAATATGTACCACATTGCCGGGAGAAATAAAACTCAAGTAGTAAACAAAGCTGGTTTTAGATTTTATTCATAATAATAGACTTTCTGGAATAAAACCTTTCACTGTATTCATACTGTAAAGAGCTTTGTAGACAGTATTTTATTTACAGAGGGCACTTTTAAAAATGAGAAGTGTGTGCTATGAACTGAACTGCCCTGCCGAAATTCATCTGCTGGAGCTTTAAGCCCCAATGCGATAGTATTTGAAGACAGGGCCTTTGTCAGCTATTCAGTTTTAGATGAAGTCATAAGGGTAGGGCCCCCATGATGGAGTTAGTGCCCTTATAGAGGGAAGAGACACGGAAGAGATTGTTCTCTCTCTTTTGCTATGTGAAGACACAGCAAGAAGGCAGACACCTACAAGCCAGGAAGAGAGCCCTCACCAGAAACTGACCTTGCTGGCGCTGTGATCTTGGACTTCCAGCATTCAGAACTGTTGAGAAAATATATTCTGTTCTTTCAAGCCACCCAATTTCTGATATTTTATTATGACAACGCTAGCTGACGAATATACTGCTTGAACACACATCTACACATAAGCAATAAAATCCCATCGAATAATATACTGTTTTATACTGTGTGAGGTATTTTTGACACTAAATGTTTGAGATAAGTTATAAAAATAAAACATGAATTTAAAAATATTAGGGTACGAGCCCTATTTTTTGTTCAGGTAATTTTTAACAGCAGGTAGGTTTATAATCATAGTCTCATATTGCTTCTAATATTAATTAAGTTATAATTTACCTGCCTTGTGTCTATAAATTATCTACAATAAGTGCTAATGCATGTAGTGTTAGAACCAAATATATATTTTCTTTCAAAATACTGTATATATATATTTTAATTTCCATGCTTAATGTTTTCATTTTTTATTGAACTATATTATCTCAATGATATCTTAAAGTAAAACATATTACAGAAAAATATGTAAAATGTACACTAACTTAAAAGGATAATTTAAAACCCTTCAACATACTGCAGAAGTTGAAGAATTTAATGTTGCTAATACCTTACATCTAGCCATGTACTACTTATCTGCTATCCCATTCCCTAGTCTTCCCTTATACTCATGGAGGAAAATACTATCTTGGGTTTTGTCTTCACCATTTCCTTGCTTTTAAAAATAGGAAATAACCATAGAAGTTATTTCACCCAAAGCTATACACTTTACTTGTTTTGCTTGTTTCTAAATTTTATAAAACTGTTAATAATCAATTTAGTTTGTGATAGTCAGATGTCCACATTCTAATCACCGGAACCTGTGAATATACCGATAGCATATAATAGTATATTCATACAATGAAGCATTCTGTTTCTAAGATATGTTCATGGCTTTAGAGTTAATTCCATTGTATGAATATTTGACTGTATTAGTTCAATCTCACATTGCTATAAAGAAATATCTGAGACTGGGTAATTCATAAAGAAAAGAGATTTAATTGGCTCATGGTTCTGCAGGCTATACAGGAAGCATGATGCTAGCATCTTGTTGGCTTCTGGGGAGGCTTCAAGAAGCTTACAATCATAGTGGAAGACACTTTATATGGTGAAAGCAGGAGCAAGATCAAGAGAGAGGGGAGGTGCCACACACATTTAAATGACCAGATAACATGAGAACTCACTCACCAGACAGTACCAACAGGATGGTAGTAAACAATTCATGAGAAATTTGCACCCATGAGCCAATCATTTCCCACTAGGTCCCAACTTCAACACTGGGGATTACAATTGAACATGAGATTTGGGTGAGGCCACAGTTCCAAATCATATCAACCACAGTTTATTATTTTATTTTCCTGTCAATGCACATTTGTGATGTTTCTAAAAACCAAAAAGGTTTTGTTATATTTTTGTTTTTGCCATTGAGAATAATGCTGTTAAGAATATTAAGAACAATATATATCTGATGCCAGATGCTAATTCTTAAAAAAAAATGTAGGTTGTATTGATAGAACTGGACTTTTAGGTTAATGGTTTTTTAATTTTTAAATTTACAATATAAAGATAAGTTTTTTTTCTGAATATGTTTTACCATTTTTTTCCCCATTAGCTCCCAATGATCTATATTTTCCCTAATATGTTATTAACTTTTCTATAAAGGTTATTTATATATTATGGGTTCTTTAGTTATGTGTGTGAAAACATCTTCTCTCTACATATGATGTATAGTTTTACTCATTTTAGTGCCTTTTGATGTACAAAGTATTTCATTTTAATTTCAATTCATCAATTTTCTATAATATTCACATTTTATTTTTCATGTGGATAATACATGTCCCTGTGTCATTTATGCAGTGGTCTCCTCTTCCCTCAGTAATTTCAAATATGATCTCTGTTATTAAAGTTTCTATTCATGGGGCAGTTTATTTCTTTACTTTGTTTTGTTCTATTCTCTAAAACCACATTCTATTTATTTCAATAAGGCTAAAATGAGTTTGGATATCTGTTAGTTCAAATCTTTCTTAGGACTATCTTTGCCTTTCTTAGCTCTGTGTGGTTCCACATGCTTTTAAGTGGTAAAATATATATATATATAGAAATATAAAATGTTTTTATATGTTTAATATATTAAAATAACATAAATATTAGAATATTTGCAATCCAGATTAATACACAGAATAATTCAGAATCTTTGACAAACCCCTACATGCCTCTTCCTCAGCACAATCAGGAGAGACAGTCTCCTGAAATTTGTGTTAAACATTTTCTTATTTTTCTTTTGTGTTATATTATCTTTTTTTGTATATATGTGCCCAAATAACACACTGTATGTAATCTTTTAGGACTTACTTTTTTGGAATGAGAATTATATTTGTATCATTTACATATTTTGGTTTGTGTTTGGGTACATAAATACATTTGATTTTTATTTAATCTTACAGCTTATAAGTACATTAAATGATTTAACATTTCTTATAATTTTGATTATCAGTGCATATGATTATATTATTTGCAAACCAGTTTTATTCTGTTTTTTTATTCTAATTCTCATGATATTAGTATTTATCTCCAATTTAATTTGCCAGAAGGAGCCCCACCAAAAAAAAAAAAAAATGAAAATTGGATATAGGTAATGACAATTTAATTGAACTTAATTTTTTTTTTTTAAAATATTTATTTATTTATTTATTTATTTTGAGGCGGAGTCTCGCTCTGTCGACCGGACTGGAGTGCAGTGGCCGGATCTCATCTCACTGCAAGCTCCGCCTCCGGGGTTTACGCCATTCTCCTGCCTCAGCCTTCGGAGTAGCTGGGACTACAGGCGCCCACCACCTCGCCCGGCTAGTTTTTGTATTTTTAGTAGAGACGGGGTTTCACCGTGTTAGCCAGGATGGTCTCGATCGCCTGACCTCGTGATCCGCCCGTCTCGGCCTCCCAAAGTGCTGGGATTACAGGCTGGAGCCACCGCGCCCGGCGAACTTAATTGTTAAAAGAGTTTCCATAATATTTTATTACAAGTATGTGTCTAGGTGAAGTGAAAATATGTTCACACAAAAACATGTATATGAATAGTCATAGAAGTCAAATATTCGTAATGGCCAAAATCTGAAAACAACTCAAATGTCTGTCAGCTAATAAATGGATAAATAAATGTGCAGTTATTGGTTCTGGTAATGCTTGTACGACTTTGCAAATACACTGAAAAATATGGAGTTGTACAATTTAAATGAATGAATTATATGGAATGTAAATGATATCTCAATAAATCTGTTCCCAGAAAACAAAGGTAGTAAGGAAATGCAATTAGAAAAAATACACGTAAAATATCAGAAATAAGAAAAAAATTGATTTGGATTTGGTTTTTATGTTAGTAAATGGACAATGTCCTAAAATAATACAATGTAAATAAAATTTGAAAGCACTAATAGATGAAAAAACAATTACATGAATTGTATTCTTTTACTGATTAATTTTATCAAATGTTCAATGAAACAATAATCTCAAGATATTTTACATATGTCCAGATAATATTTTTAGAAAGGGGTAATTGCAATCAATAACTGCAATCCTATAGTAAGCTTATAGGATCATGACACCAAAATCCAGACAAGGACAGAAGAAACTGCATCACAAGTCAGTATTACAGTAATAGATACAAATATTTTATATCCATACAAATGTTTCATATCTATGGAAATATCTTATATTTGTAATAGATACAAATGTAATAGATACAAATGTTTTGAAACAAAAATTTAGCAAATTGAAAATAGTAATGTGTAAAAATATAACAGTGTCATACTGTGAAATATTTAGACCTATATCTGCATAGCAGGAACAATTGAAAATTAGAACATCATCTAATGTAATTATAATATTGACAGAAAAAGGAGAAAAAAAGGTATATGATAATTGCAATATATTCAAAACACTTTTGACAAAATTCAATGCCATATCAAGATTTTAAAATGTCTTGTAGCAAAATATGAATAAAAATATTTAAAACATTTCTGTCATATCAAGAACAAGGTAAGCATGTCTGATACCCCTTCTACTCATTATTTTCTTAAGTTCTCAACCACTGAAATTAGAAGAGGAAATAATGAATAAAATTATAAATATTTGAAATAAATTGGAAATAAATAGATCATACTATGCAGATAATGTGGTTGTCTACATGTATAATGTAATCTAAAAATTATAAGAATTGCTGAAGTTTATTGATATAGAAAAAATGTCAGTATATAAAAATTATATTTCAAAACACTGACGTAGATATGGATAATACAATTTCATAAAGAATATATATACCACAGTAACAAAATATATATACCCAGCAAAAGATGTAATAATATATACGCAAGGCTTTGAATTATATTTTCAATTGAAGATATTGAAAATGACTTAATGGAGAAGTAAATGATGTGTCATCTATTCAGTAGAGAGAACTAAAATAGAGAAAAAAGGAGAAGAGATGATTTCTAGAGGAATTTCCTTGAATAGTTGAGATAAGAAAGGATGAAAAATAAAAGTTGAGAGACTACTTAGGTGAGAGCAGAATAATTCATCCATAGTAATAAGATAGGCAGACTATAAGGGCAGCATATAGGGTGGATGGTGGGTGAGGTTCTGGGTGCCTGATATTGCTTTAGTTTTCTAAATAAAAGAGGAAGGAAAATCAAAACAAAAGTGATGATGGGGAGAATGTTTAGAGGTTTGAGAAAGAAGTATAAGATAATTGTATAGAACAGTAGGAGGAAGAATAGAATATGGAAATATAGTGTAATTAAATGGTGATTAATAGCACTGAAATTAATGGTGAGTAGAAAAATGTCTTTTTTTTCCCCTTGATTAAGATGCACGGTTTTAGTCTGAGAGTAGTTAGAGTTGGATTAGCTAGGGTTAGAATATTGCCAAGGGGGTCAGGCGTGGTGGCTAATGCCTCTAACCCCAGCATTTTGGGAGGCTGAGGCAGGTGGATCACCTGAAGTCCGGAGTTTGAGACCAGCCTGGCCAACATGGTGAAACCTCACCTCTAATAAAAATACAAAAATTAGCCAGGTGTGGTGGCAGGCACCTGTAACCCCAGCTACTTGGGAGGCTGAGGCAGGAGGATTGCTTGAACCTGGGAGGTGGAGGTTGCAGTGAGCCGAGATCATGCCATTACACTCCAACCTGGGTGACAGAGCAAGCGAGATTCCATCTCAAAAATGAAACAAAATAATTATTGCCAAGGGCATATGGAATAAGGAAAATAATATGATTGACAGCTTAACCAAGGGAGAACAGTTGATCCTCTCAAATCCATGTGTCCTACATCCATGACTCAACCAACCACATATCAAAAATAATTTGAAAGACATAATTGCCCCTCTACTGAACATGTACAGACATTTTTCTTTGTCATTGTTCCCGAAACAATACAGTATAACAAATTAAATAGCATTTACATATGTTAGGTATAATAAATAATCCAGGGATGATTTAAAGTATATGGGAAGATGTATGTCAGTTATATTCAAATATTACATAATTTTATACCAGGGACTTGAGCATCCGTGGACTTTGATATTCACCAGAGGTCCTGGAATCAATCCCCTGTGGATACAGGGGGATGACTCTATTATGTAGTGATGAATTGTGACAGGAAACGTAGAATGTGGGTGACAGGCAATAAGGAGAGATAAGGCAGAGGCATGCATTTTAGGGAGGAGAGAGCATCACTAGTCTGAAAGGACTGTAATGAGGAGAAAGGAAGGAAGCACATAATGTTCAGGCTGGTGGAACAGAGATAAGAAGTAAAAATTATCTACCACTTAAGAAGGTTGTAAGAAGGCATTGTCCTCAGCACAGTGTGGGTTTTCCTCAGTGTATGAAGGTAAAGGAGTGATCACCGTTGGAATTATGAAGGATGTAGATTGACCGTGTGTTTCCAAAAGTACGGAATAATTATTTTATTTCAGGAGTTGCAGAGAGGTAGGAAATTGAGTCAAGATGGGATATAAAGATTTCCAGTGATGGGATTCCAGGAGATGGGTGATGTGCTGAGAGGCTATTGAGTACCTTATTTTGGATGTAAAAAAGAATATAGGACATAATTAAGTTGGTTATGACTGTTCTAAAACTTAGGATCATGATTTTAAAACATTCTGTATTGTTTTTCTTGCTAATCAGCTTTACATTTTAAAAGCAGGTTTTAAGAATATTTTGTCGGATTGGGCACTAAGATGGCTGAATAGGAACAGCTCCAGCCTCCAGCTCCCAGTGTGAGCAACACAGAAGACGGGTGATTTCTGCATTTCTAACTGAGGTGCCAGGTTCATTTCACTGGGGCATGTCGGACAGTTGATTCAGGACAGTGGGTACAGCCCAACGAGCGAGAGAGCAGGGCGAGGCGTCACCTCACCTGGGAAGCCCAAAGGGGAAGGGAATTCCTTTTCCTAGCCAAGGGAAACCGTGATACACAACACCTGGAAAATTGGGTCACTCCCACCTTAGTACTGTGCTTTACCAAGGGTCTTAGCAAACGGAACACTAGGAGATTATATCCTGTGCCTGACTTGGAGGGTCCCACACCCACGGAGCCTCCCTCATTGCTAGCACAGCAGTCTGAGTTCTAACTGCAAGACAGCAGCAAGGCTGGGGGAGGGAGGCCCACCATTACTGAGGCTTAAGTAGGTAAACAAAGCGACTGGGAAGTTCGAACTGGGTGGAGCCCACTGCAGCTCAAGGAGGCTTGCCTGCCTCTGTAGACTCCACCTCTGGGGACAGGGCATAGCGAAACAAGAAGCAGCAGAAACCTCTGCAGATGTAAATATCCCTGTCTGACAGCTTTGAAGAGAGTAGTGATTCTCCCAGCACGGAAGTTGAGATCTGAGAACGGAGAGACTGCCTGCTCAAGTGGGTCCCTGACCCCCGAGAGGCCTAACTGGGAGACATCCCCCACTAGGGGCAGACTGACACCTCACACCTCACATGGCCAGATACACCTCTGAGACGAAGCTTCCAGAGGAACAATCAGGCAGCAACACTTGCTGTTCAGCCATATTTTCTCTTCTGCAGCCTCCGCTGTTGATACCCAGGCAAACAGGGTCTGGAGTGGACCTCAAACAAACTCCAACAGACCTGAAGCTGAGGGTCCTGATTGTTAGAAGGAAAACTAACAAACAGAAAGGACATCCACACCAAAACCCCATTTGTATATCACCATCATCAAAGGCCAAAGGTAGATAAAACCACAAAGATGGGGAAAAAGCAGTGCAGAAAAACTGAAAATTCAAAAAATCAGAGAGCCTCTCCCTCTCCAAAGGAATGCAGCTCCTTGCCAGCAATGGAACAAAGCTGGATGGAGTATGACTTTGACGAGTTGAGAGAAGAAGGCTTCAGTTGATCAAATTTCTCAGAGCTAAAGGAGGAACTGCGAACCCAGTGTAAAGAAACTAAAAACCTTGAAAAAAGATTTGATGAATGGATAACTAGAATAACCAACACAGAGAAGTCTATAAATGACCTGATAGCGATGAAAACCGTGACACAAGAACTACGTGACAAATGCACAAGCTTCAGTAACCAACTCGATCAACTCGAAGAGAATATCAGTGATTGAAGATCAAATGAATGAAATGAAGCGAGAAGAGAAGTTTAGAGAAAAAAAGAGTAAAAAGAAATGAACATAACCTCCAAGAAATATGGGATTATGTGAAAAGACAAAATCCATGTATGACTGGTGTACCTGAAAGTGATGGGGAGAATGGAACCAAGTTGGAAAACACTCTGCAGGATGTTATCCAGGAGAACTTCCCCAACCTAACAAGGCAGGCCAGCATTCAAATTCAGGAAATACAGAGAATGCCACAAAGATACTCCTCGAGAAGAGCAACTCCAAGACACATAATTGTCAGATTCACCAAAGTTGAAATGAAGGAAAAAATATTAAGGGCAGCCAGAGAGAAAGTTCAGGTTACCCACAAAGGGAAACCTATCAGACTAACAGCAGATCTCTTGGCAGAAATTCTACAAGCCAGAAGAGAGTGGGGGCCAATATTCAACATTCTTAAAGAAAAGAATTTTCAACCTAGAATTTCATATCCAGCCAAACTAAGTTTCATAAGTGAAGGAGAAATAAAATCATTTACAGACAAGCAAATGCTTATAGATTTTGTCACCACCAGGCCTGCCCTACAAGAGCTCCTGAAGGAAGCACTAAACATTGAAAGAAAACCGGTATGAGCCATTGCAAAAACATGCCAAAGTGTAAACACCATCAATGCTAGGAAGAAACTGCATCAGCTAACGAGCAAAATAACCAGCTAACATCATAATGTTAGGATCAAGTTCACATATAACAATATTAACCTTAAATGTAAATGGGCTAAATGGTCCAATTAAAAGACACAGACTGGGAAATTGGATAAAGAGTCAAGACCCATCACTTTGTTATATTCAGGAGACCCATCTCACATGCAGAGACACACATAGGTTCAAAATAAAGGGATGGAAGAAAATCTACTGAGCAAATGGAAAACAAAAAAAAGGCATGGGTTGCAATCCCAGTCTCTGATAAAACAAACTTTAAACCATCAAAGATCAAAAGAGATAAAAAAGGCCATTACATAGTGGTAAAGGGATCAATTCAACAAGAAGAACTAACTATCCTAAATATATATGAACCCAATACAGGAGCACCCAGATTCATAAAGCAAGTCCTTAGAGACTTACACAGAGACTTAGACTCCCACACAATAATAATGGGAGACTTTAACACCCCACTGTCAACATTAGAGAGATCAACGAGACAGAAAGTTAACAAGGATATCCAGGAATTGAACTCAACTCTGCACCAAGCAGACTTAAAAAGACATCTACAGAACTCTCCACCCCAAATCAACAGAATATACACTCTTCTCAGCACCACATCACACTTATTCCAAAATTGACCACATAGTTGGAAGTAAAGCACTCCTCAGCAAATGTCAAAGAACAGAAATTATAACAAACTGTCTCTCAGACCACAGTGCAATCAAACTACAAGTCAGGACAAAGAAACTCACTCAAAACCGCTCGACTACATGGAAACTGAACAACCTGCTCCTGAATGACTACTGGGTACATAACGAAATGAAAGCAGAAATAAAGATGTTCTTTGAAACCAATGAGAACAAAGATACAACATACCAGAATCTCTGGGACACATTTAAAGCAGTGTGTAGAGGGAAATTTATAGCACTAAATGCCCACAAGAGAAAGCTGGAAAGATCTAAAATTGACACCCTAACATCACAATTAAAAGAACTGGAGAAGCAAGAGCAAACACATTCGAAAGCTAGCAGATGGCAAGAAATAACTAAGATTAGACCAGAACTGAAGGAGATAGAGACATAAAAAACCCTTAAAAAAATCAATGAAGCCAGGAGCTGGTTTTTTGAAAACATCAACAAAATTGATAGACCGCTCGCAAGACTAATAAAGAAGAAAAGAGAGAAGAATCAAATAGACACAATAATTATGATAAAGGGGATATCACCACCGACCCCACAGAAATACAAACTACCATCAGAGAATACTATAAACACCTCTATGCAAATAAACTAGAAAACCTAGAAGAAATGGATAAATTCCTGGACACATGCACTCTCCCAAGACTAAGCCAGGAAGAAGTTGAATCCCTGAATAGACCAATAGCAGGCTCTGAAATTGAGGCAATAATTAATAGCCTACTAACCAAAAAAAGTCCAGACCAGATGGATTCACAGCTGAATTCTACCAGGGGTACAAGGAGGAGCTGGTACCATTCCTTCTGAAACTATTCCAATCAATAGAAAAAGAGGGAATCCTCCCTAACTCATTTTATGAGGCCAACATCATCCTGATACCAAAGTCTGGCAGACTCACAACAAAAAAAGAGAATTTTAGACCAATATCCCTGATGAACATCGATGCAAAAATTCTCTATAAAATACTGGCAAACCGGATCCAGCAGCACATCAAAAAACTTATCCACCACGATCAAGTGGGCTTCATCCCTGGGATCCCAGGCTGGTTCAACATTCGCAAATCAATAAATGAAATCCAGCATATAAACAGAACCAAAGACAAAAACTACATGATTATCTCAATAGATGCAGAAAGGGCCTTCGACAAAATTCAACAGCCTTCATGCTAAAAACTCTCAATAAATTCAGTGTTGATGCAACGTAACTCAAAATAGTAAGAGCTATTTAGGACAAACCCACAGTCAATATCACACTGAATGGGCAAAAACTGGAAGCGTTCCCCTTAAAAAGTGGCACAAGACAGGGATGCCCTCACTTACCACTGCTATTCAACATAGTGTTGGAAGTTCTGGCTAGGGCAATCAAGCAAGATAAAGAAATAAAGAGTATTCAGTTAGGAAAAGAAGAAGTCAGATTGTCCCTGTTTGCAGATGACATGGTTGTATACTTAGAAAACCCCATGGTCTCAGCCCAAAATCTCCTTAAGCTGATAAGCAACTTCAGCAAAGTCTCAGGAAAAAAAAATCGATGTGCAAAAATCACAAGCATTCTTACACACCAGTAACAGACAGAGATAGAGCCAAATCACGAATGAACTTCCATTCACAATTGCTTCAAAGAGAATAAAATACCTAGGAATCCAACTTACAAGGGATGTGAAGGACCTCTTCAAGGAGAACTACAAACTACTGCTCAATGAAATAAAAGAGGACACAAACAAACGGAAGAACATTCCATGCTCATGGATAGGAAGAATCAGTATCTTGAAAATGGCCGTACTGCCCAAGGTAATTTATAGATTCAATGCCATCCCCCTTAAGCTACCAATGACTTTCTTCACGGAATTGGAAAAAACTACTTTAAAATTCAAAAAAGAACCCGCATTGCCAAGACAATCCTAAGTCAAAAGAACAAAGCTATAGGCATCATGCTACCTCACTTCAAACTATAGTACAAGGCTACAGTAAACAAAACAGCATGGTACTGGTACCAAAACAGAGAAATAGACCAATGGAACAGAAAAGAGCCCTCAGAAATAATACCACACATTTACAATCATCTGATCTTTGACAAACCTGACAAAAACAAGAAATGGGGAAAGGATACATGGTGCTGGGAAAACTGGCTAGCCATATGGAGAAAGCTGAAACTGGATCCCTTCCTTATTCCTTATACAAAAATTAATTCAAGATGGATTAGAGACTTAAATGTTAGACCTAAAACCATAAAAACCCTAGAAGAAAACCTAGGCAATACCATTCAGGACATAGGCATGGGCAAGGACTTCATGTCTAAAACACCAAAAGCAATGATAACAAAAGACAAAATTGACAAATGGGATCTAATTAAACTAAAGAGGTTTCACACAGCAAAAGAAACTACCATCAGAGTCAACAGGCAACCTACAGAATGGGAGAAAATTTTTGCAATCTACTCGTCTGACATAGAGCTAATATAGAGAACCTAGAAAGAACTCAAACAAATTTACAAGAAAAAAAACAAACAACCCCATCAAAAAGTGGGCAAAGGAAATGAACAGACACTTCTCAAAAGAAGACACTTATGCAGCCAACAGACACATGAAAAAATGCTCATCATCACTGGCCATCAGACAAATGCAAATCAAATCCGCAATGAGATACCATCTCACACCAGTTAGAATGGTGATCGTTAAAAAGTCAGGAAACAACAGGTGCTGGAGAGGATGTGGAGAGGAACATTTTTACACTGTTGGTGGGACTGTAAACTAGTACAACCATGGTGGAAGACAGTGTGGCAATTCCTCAGGGATCTACAACTAGAAATACCATTTGACCCAGCCATCCCCTTACTGGGTATACACCCAAAGGATTATAAATCATGCTGCTCTAAAGACACATGCACATGTATGTTTATTGTGGCACTATTCACAACAGCAAAGACTTGGAACTAACCCAAAGGTCCATCAATGACAGACTGGATTAAGAAAATGTGGCACATATACACCATGGAATACTATGCAGCCATCAAAAGGATGAGTTCATGTCCTTTGTAGGGACATAAATGTAGCTGGAAACCATCATTCTTAGCAAACTATCGCAAGAACAGAAAACCAAATGCTGCATGTTCTCACTCATAGGTGGGAGCTGAAAAATGAGATCACTTGGACAGAGGAAGGTGATCATCATACACCGGGACCTGTTGTGGGGTGGGGGGAGGTGGGAGGGATAGCATTAGGAGATATACCTAATGTAAATGACGAGTTAATGGGTGCAGCACACCAACATGGCACATGTATACATATGTAACAAACCTGCACGTTGTGCACATGTACCCTAGAACATAAACTATAAAAAAAAAAGTGGAACCAAAAAAAATATATATATATTTTCCAGGATTTTAGACATTCTGTATTGTGAACGTTTTTAAGTATATCTCATTTATTTCAAGAATCCTAATGAGATATTTGTTTTAAAACTATTCAATAATAATTTTGGATGCTTTATTTCTTCCAGACAATATGTCATTATAGCCACCACCTGAGTACTGAACTAATGCCCAGGCAGCAGTGTATTGTTTCTGATGTAATTTATATGCTCACTGACCTACCCTCTAATAGAAAGGAATATTCAGTGATGAGTGTCCTGAAAATGTATGTAACGATAATGTCTTTTGGTTACAGTTTTTTTTGTTGTTGGTTTGATTGTTTTAATTTTGTAAATTGCTTTTTATTGTTTAGTCTGGTAAGCCAGGAGTAAAAGAGTGACATTGAAACATGACACAATAACACAGGGAACAAGGAGATTCTATTACCATCTGTTAAAAATGATTTGTTCAGGAAGCATTTTTATTAGATCTTGGTGCTTCCTGTGGCATGAGCCACCCAGATATGAGAACAGAAGTTTCAGTTTTATTAATGCATGTATGTATGGATGTGGGTGTATGTACGTGAAATCTGTGCATCTGTTTTGTATCTTCTCTGGATAGAATGTCCCTTTTTCATGAGGTAAAAGAGATAACAGCTTAATTAGGAGTTTTATCCGAGTGGTAAGTGGAAATTTTGAATTTTTTTTAAGTCGGTATTGTCTTATTTTCTACTTCATAGTGAGACTTACATGACTCCTCTTGGCTTGTTTGACTTTCTACTGAAGAACACTTTCTGAAGGCTACAAGGATACGAACTTTATCCACAGCCTGCAGCTGTGGATCGTGCCCTATTTATGGTATCTAAGATATTTCTATGAGCCCTTCCTCCTGAATTCCTAAGAAAAGTCAGTTTTTATAGTTTATTTAGTCACATATTGATTACTCAAAAGCATTTATTTTTTTCCTAACCACACAACAATTAAAACTTACACATATAATATCTCATGATGTAGGTTTGTATACTTCCATGAGAAAAACAAATTTAGTGTAGATGGATACATACCAAACTGTTAATAGTCATTACCTTTGGAAGAAGGTATAATCAAAAAGAGTGAGGGGACTCTTATATTGATTTTATATTGTTTGAAAATTTTATATGAAGCATGACTTTTATCATTAAAAACCGAAAACATACTGCTTAAAAAACTCACACTAGACTTTCCATATTAAGAAACAGATTATGAAACTTAAGAACAGAAAAATATAAATATATCTGGAGAAAGTCAAGCTTGAACACAGCTGAGTCATTTTGTGGAATGAATTTATATAAAATCAAAAGGCTAGTCAACAATTCTGCTGCCACAAGGGAAGCCCGGAAATGAATGTATGTTTAATTCAGGTACTTTGGTCAAGAGGGTAGGACTAGTCGATACTAGGGCACCCAAAGTATTGTTTTAAGATAATTCACACAGACACAGACACACACACACACATTCATTTCTTTGATCTTTGTGTGTCTCAGGATCAACACGAGAGATTGATACTCATCTGAAAGTAATGCAGTAAATATTCTTTCTTTATATTATTCTTCATTTATTTATTCTTGCCTACTTATTTGGATTTAGGTCCAACTTGAAACAAAGATAAAGAGAACCATAAAAGTACTTTACTGGCCCATAACAAACTATCCATCTTCAATCCACATTTCCCCCAGTTTTGTCAAACTGGAACACAAAATCACCATTCTCTTTATGAACTTCATTGGCTTTTAGCAAAAGAACGATTGCACTATGGGCTAATTGACCACGTGGCCATTTAGAAAAGAATTTTGATATACAATAACAGAAGTTTCACCTATAAAGTAACAGACAATTTTGGTTTAGGAAAAGCAATGTCATGTTGTGGGCAATCTGATTCAATTCAGCCAATTTTAAAAAACATATTTTTCATGTGGAACTTCAAAATTATATTGCTTTGACTCATCTTGCCTACTATAAAAGTTTGTCTTAGGTTTTGTAGTGGATGTCATTATAATGATAGAGAACATGTCTTGAACTTGAATATTGTCTAATATCAGTAGTTTTTTTAATCTTGGAGAACATGTCTTGATCTTGAATATTGTCTAATATCAGCAGTTTTTTTTAATCTTAAGCATATCTCAAAATTATAAACACAAATTTAGAACAAATATACTTTATTAGTAAACTTTCTGCATTTGAATAGCTCTCATTAAAAGCTATTTCTTAATATTATGTGATTATATATCTTAAAAGGTGAAGTCTGAAAGCAAAAGATTAAATATTACTCTGCTGATGTAGTTTCTGTATAATATTGGATATTTTCCATGTTGATAGTAATCTAACTAATGAAATTACATAGGAGAGAAGAATAAACCAACCATGCCTAGCAGTCCATATTTTAAAGTATTTTTATAAACCAGATGAAGTAATTGATACCTTTGCTGGACTAAAGAGTGACATCTCTAAGAAAAGCAGAAAATGTATTTAAAAGATGTACTTTTTATGAACATGTTTTATGAACACATTTACCTCAATGGTTGACTGAAAAATAAAACGCAAGTCCCTTTGATCTTGAAGCCTTTGATTCTTAGGATTTAGGAAAAATGCTATGTGATTTGTAGGAAATGAAAAAATTGATTTGGGCACAGAGAGGAAAAAAATATGCCAATACAGTAAAAAAGTGTGTGTGTATATATACAACATAATAATTCATTAATTGAACATATAGCAAAATATGCTAGACATAAAAGTAAACATGATTATCTCTAAGTAAACTCATTTTTTTTTCTCTATACATTCTCCAAATTTCTGAAATAGATTTGGGAAAATAGTGACTGAGTGTAAATGTGTGAAGAAAACAAAACAACAAAGTAAATTATTTCTTTGTCAAGAATACTTTTTTCAGAATCAAATGCTATTAGTTATACATATCCTTTCATATTTGAACTACACATTATGTAATTCATCCATGCACAGTATTAAATATGACATTAATTTTATTAGAGAAACTAATACCTTACGTATTTAGCTCCCCTCATATTTTTTGTTTGCTTCCCTTAATACTGGTTGAAGTATGCAAAAAACTAAAATTAAATGTAACTTCTTTAAAACCACAAAGTTTTCTCACTACTCTCTCCATGACATTGGCGGAGGATTTTTTTAAATCACCTTGAATGATATCAATTCTAACACCCTAGTAGTGTGTCCCCTTCACCTCAGAGTTTTGAAATATATAACATAAGATCTGTGTCACCTAGACACACTTGCAGTTTCTTTTCCAATCTAGATGTATATTCTTTCAGTCTGATCCTTTCATGATTTTGCAGTTGTATGTGGAACAGCATGATGTGGCTGCAGTTAGTCTGATTCTGCTATCCCTGTTGACAAGTGTAGTCATGGATTGGCTTCACTTTTTATAGAAGCAGAAGATCTTAAGGGAGATGTTAAACAGTAATGTGACATCCATTTTGAAAAAGTAAATTGAGGCCCAATAGCCAGCGATTGTGCTGACGACTTCCTAAGTATCTATGAATTACTGTGGCGCTACCGGAAGCTCTCATGATGAAACAAACATGTGGAGTCTTTAAGAATATTTTTGCTAGAAGCTCAGTCTTGATCCTACTCCTACAGCTCATCTAAAAATTCCACAAATCTTACTTACCTATATGAAATCATTTTCTGACAAATGCAGCTTTATTCCAGCCAACAAACCCCACCCAGTTAGGACAACAAAACCACATAAAGGCCTAAATGACTGCCCCCCACCTTGATTGAAAACATATACATGCATTACTGAGTGTGAAAATCATACTCATTCCAGTGTGGGGATCCCCGATTTCCCTGAATCATCCTACATTAAGGCCTGTAGAATTCCAATTTATTGCCTTTACTCTTCTCTTCCTTTTCTGAGTCTTCTTCCTTGGCCATTTTTTTTTTCATTTTATTTTGGGTGTGGGGGGGCTGCCAGAGAGCAATACCAGAGCAGCTTGTGTTAGTTTAGCAGCTATCTATCTATCCATCCATCCAGTAAATTCTAAATATGGAGGAAAGCACAACCAATTCCAATTTGAAATGTTACTACACATTGAAGTCCTGTGCAATAGATCCTAGCACCAATGTGAGTCTTCATTTTGAGGAAGAATTTGAATGTATTATATTAATTTATTTCAGTAAGTTGAGTACCTAAACATTGGCCAGTGCTTTTTCCTATGCCCAGTATAGGGGAGTCATTAGGTATTCTAATTTGATTAAATCTGTGCTTAGAAAAGACCACTCTTACCCTAATGTGGAGAATTGATATAAGCTGGCAAGAACAGGAGATGGTAAGACCAGTTAAAGAGGTTAGCGAAGCAAGTCAGGTTCGAGAGGATTGGGACTTGAATTCATACACTGGTCATGGCATGAGGTGAGCTAATATTTTTCAACCTTTTCACTCTTTGAGAAATCATAAAAATAGGCCAGGTACGGTGGTTCGCGCCTGTAATCCCAGCACTTTGGGAGGCCAAGACGGGTGGATCATGAGGTCAGGAGTTCAAGACCAGCATGGCCAAGATGCTGAAACCCCATCTCTACTAAAAATTTAAAAATTAGCCAGGTGTGGTAGCATGTGCCTGTAATCCCAGCTACTTGGGAGGCTGAGGCAGGAGACTCGCCTGAGCCCAGGTGGCAGAGGTTGCAGTGAGCTGAGATCATGCCACTGCACACCAGCCTGGGCAACAGAGCAAGACTCTGTCTCAGAAAAAAAAAAAAAAAATATATATATATATATATATATATATATATATATATAATTATTATATATTATTAGTTTAATTAATTAATAGTTTAATAGTATATTGTAGAAAGTTTTACTTTGTTTACTATTTAAAATCATTATTTGGAGATATAAGGTAGACATCAAGTTACAGTTTCCATATCCAGACAATAAATTCAACACAATTTATTAAAATTAATCAGTAATTTAATTTTCACTAATGTCCTTACATAACATTAACACCTATGAAAGTGTGGCAATGTTATTTTATCTAAAAAATATATGTCAGTATCTGGAATGGTGGATTACATATTATATTAAACATTATATGCTTGCCAGTAAACCATATCTGAAAAATTTGAGAACATATAGAACTATTCTTCATGTAATTTCAGTCCTTTATTGAACATCTGCTTGATATCAAGGCTACAGACTCTAAATAGCTTACCAGAATCACCAGAATCAACCTGGAACTTCATTAAAGGGAAATAAAAAAATAATTTTTATGCTGCTTTCCTCTTCCCCAGTGTCACAAATACTCCAAGTGTACCACAATTTTCTGCTGAAACTCCATTTTTGAATTTTAAGAAATTAAACTGCAAATTTAGATATAGTATAAGATACATATGTGTGTGTGTGTATATATGTGTGTGTATATATATGTGTGTGTGTGTATATATATGTGTATATATATATGCCTAATCTATGTGAACTAAAGATTTCATAATGTGAAGGAAGAAGATTAAGAGTCTAACCAAAAGGGATATGTTTTCTGTTTCTTTTTCATACAGATAGAATAATTAATGATAGGAAGAAAGAGAGAGAAGGAGAGACAGAGAGCAAAGGAGGGAGGGAGAAAGAGAGAGGGGGACGTGGGGGAAGGAAACTAAATTCTCTAGGTAGGTGAAGTGTTTTATTAAAGAATACTACTTGAGACAGTCTACAGTCTGGTTGATAACATTGGTGAAGTTTTCAGTGCTGTGTTTAGCAAGTAAAGAAATAGACACTCAAAATCTTAGTATATATGCCCCATATACACTCGATTAAGACAGATTGTAACAACAGTGATATTACCCAATGTTGATACACGCACATACATACATATATGCACTCAGACTGGGATGGATGGGGTAAGAATTCCAATAAAATCTTTAGTGAATTGTAACATTTAACTCTAATGTGGTGAGCTACAGTACTGTTAAATGATGGCTTAATGTGAAGAGCAAGGTACTTGCCATTAAATCTCTTGGATTTTAACAATAATTGCATTTTTAGGGGAAATAATTGTGATTTTACTATTTCATACAGTTACACAAATGGTCATCGGGAAACATTTGAAGATATAACTATGTTCATTATCTAGATTTCACTGAACCAAACATACAATTGTATATTTCAATTATGTATAATTATATGTTAATTATAGCTCAAAAGCTGCAGGGGAAAGCAATAAAAAATATCTGAAAAATTTGACAACATATAGAACTATTCTTCATGTAGTTTCAGTCCTTTATTGAACATTTACTTGATATGACTACAGACTCTAAATAACTTGCCAGAATCACCACAGAAATAAACAATAGAGTATTTCTGCCTCCATGGAGAATATAGAACTGTGCTAGATTCCTCAAAATGTATGTACACAAATGATGTCAATTCCATTCCATTAATCAGTTTATTAAAATTCTGTAGCGGTAGTAAGTCAGAGTTCTAGAGTGTCGCTATTTTTGTTGTTTGGGAATGTCTGTTTGCCTTAACTGATTGCAGTATATTTCAGGACTGATTTTTTTTTTTTTTTTGATTTCTAGAATAGGAAATTTTAATTCCTAGAATATGAAAACAGTTTTTAAACAAAATATTTATTTGCACAAGAAATGAAACAAAGGACATAATTGGATTATCTATGACAGTTTTCTAGCACTATTTGAAAAATCTGGAATCTGACTTATCTTATTCAATGTTCTTCAGTTTGCCTCAGTTCCTTCTTACCTGCTTTCAGTTATCACCCTATCATTTAAAATCATAGGTGACATAAATAGGACTTGTGTATCAATATCTTTTGTTTTAGTTTTCAAATTAAATGGCCTAAAGTTCTGCAAATATAATGTTTTTGTTCCTTCTCAGGTAACTGGAAGCAGTATATACACTTTTCTAAAAATCATATATTTGGTCATGCTTTGATTGAATTCATAATCAAATAATATGTCTAATATCTTAGATAAAGACACTTGTTAAGTGCTTAGGACTTGAAAGACGAAAGGAATTGAACCTTTATGAGCATAAACATGTATAGTTGATTTTTTTGTTGATGTTACATGATCTGTTTTATACACAAAAATTTAAAAATGACATTTTTTAAAAAGTGAGCACGAATAAGTAGATAATTTAATCGTGCTCACTTTTTCCCCAGGAATTTATAATCTAGAGAGGAAAATAGACACCTGAACAACATTTACAGGATAATGTAACAAATGCTCAAATGCAGACATGCATAGGTAGGTCCGATGGGGACACACACGAGAACATAGTTCTGCCTGATAATCAAAATGGCTTCACAGAGTAGACCATGGGTACAGAGTTATGTTTATGAAAGCTACCTGCAATGAGATCATGGAATCAGATCCCAAAAAAGACTCCTAAGATCTTGCATAATAATCTTAAAGGCGAGTTTAATAAAATAAAGATACAGTTCTAGTTCCACGCATGAAAGAAGGGCAGGAAAGCATGAGAGTTGAAGAGAATTTCAGGTGTATTTCCTCTAAGTCCTTTCTCAGGATAGACTTCCTCTCTTCATTATGAATCACCAATCTGTGTTCAAAGGGTCATGGTTTCAGGACAGTAAAGGCTGTAATTCGCTGCAGAGCCACTTAGGCCACATTGATTATGGAAGCAAGCCAGGTTGTTTAACCAATTATACCAAGTGTAAGACATCAATAAGCAAACCAACCCTGAGTACTACCCCTGGAATTTCTGACTTTTAAATAGAACTGTATAAATCATTAATTGTCGCACTCATTCTTATCTTGTTCAAAAGTTAGTACCAGACTTGCAGGTGTCCCCAGAAACAACAGAGACAAGCCTAGAGTTATCCCAGTTCAGCTGAAATCTGTATTTTTACCACTGCTGAAAAAAATATGATTTTCATCATCTATTTCTCAAAAAAATTACATGATATGTCAGGGAATACCTTAACATCAAATTGTCACTCAAATTTACATTTTCCTAGATTATAATAAATATGAAATTCTGTTTAAAGTTAATTCAAATTAATTTTAAACCTTGTCTTTTAAATTATTCCTACTAAAACTGATACAGGCTTTTAGGGGTGACAGGAAACTAAAGCAGATGACAAATTGAGTCTTAAAAGCAGTTAGTATTTCAGAAATAATTTGACCATGAGTGACAGGGTAGTTAGAGATCAAGTAAATTGTCAAAAAACAAATACTAAACACAATGTATCTATATGTCAAATATTTTAAGTAGTCATATTACACATTGTATTAGTCATCTTTAACATCATGTTCAAAGATGATTACTAGACAAACTAAATTTAGATCATTCAACAAAAGCATTCAAATATCTACATTTTTGAAACTGAATTTTCCCTTATGTTTAATAAGGTTATCCCTAGGACCTGAAAAATACCAATGTGTGGGTTCCATTCCAAGAGAGCCTTACGGGAACCAGAATTATGCTAGGTATTGGTATCAGACTTAACTGATTTAGAGCGCCACTGAATACTGGTAATTGTAGAGTTCTCCAAACATTCTAGTATGAAGACAAGGTTAATCTCTAGTCTACACAGTGGCGACTATGTAGTATTTTGACACAGGAAGCGGATCATCACACACTAGGTCCTATTGTGTGTGTGTGGAGGGGGGAGGGATAGCATTAGGAGATACACCTAATGTAAATGACGAGTTAATGGGTGCAGCACACCAACATGGCACAGGTATACATATGTAATAAACCTGCACATTGTGCACATGTACCCTAGAACTTGAAGTATAATAATAATAATAAAAAAAGAAAACAATAGTGTCCAAAGTTGACTGTGATTAAGTATGATGTAGGAAATTATAAATTCTGATACCAGGGGTCCTGCCTACACTTACATGTAATCTCTGGAAATAGTTGGGGAGAGGAGATTCCAATAATATGTATTTTAAAATATTTTATAAATGATTTTGACAAACAGAGATGAGAATCATTGCTCTGAAATACAAATTTTTACTTAATCCTAACCTATCTTTTATATATTTTTATTTTATTAAAATCATGAGGAATAGTTCTTCGTTATATAACGTAGGATAACGTCTTTGACTTTTATTTTATTTATTTATTTATTTTGAGACTGAGTTTTGCTTTCGTTGCCCAGGCTGGAGTGCAATGGTGCGATCTTGGCTCACTGCAAACTCGGCCTCCTGAGTTCAAGCGATTCTCCTGCCTCAGCCTCCCGAGTAGCTGGAATTTCAGGTGCCCACCACCACGCCCAGCTAATTCTGTATTTTTAGTAGAAACAGGGTTTCTCCATGTTGGTCAGGCTGGTCTCAAACTCCCGACCTCAGATGATCCTCCTGCCTCAGCCTCTGAAAGTGCTGGGATTATAAGCGCGAACCACCAGTCATGGTTGGAACATCGTTTTAACCATTGTAATTTTGTAGTAATGTGCCCGGCATTTCTTTGATTCTTAAATTCTATTTATATTTTTAACTTTCATATGATTGGAGTGTACATCCTAAATACCTGCATGTAATTTCTCAAGGTAATTTATCAGAAAATGTAGTTGTTACTGAAATGGGGTGTGATTAAAGCAACATAGTTGATGGGCCTCTTATATTTAGCATGCAAATGATTTAGTAACATGCAAATTGTTTAACAGTGAGGTAAATTTCCCAGTAAAATTAATTATAGTACCCCAACTAGAAAGCAGCAAACAACTTTCTGACGGGTATTTTCTCTGTCATTTGGAGATACACATTTATTAAGGTGACATAAATAGAATTTCCAAATTGCATCAATATTACGAGTGGAGAACAATAACTCAAGTGAGAGAATAATGACAGTATTTACAGAGAGGCAGGGAGCATTTGAAAGCACACTAGAAATAGATACTGCATGTAGGGGATGGGGAAGTTTGTGGTTTATGTTTAACCGAATGGAGTGCCATTCCTCTCTTTTTCTCTTATTGCTTTCTATTTTTTAAAATTGTCATCATCCTAGTGATACTCTTACCATCTTGATCCTTGAAAACCCTTATGTATCTAGATGAAAAAGAAAATGCAAAAAAATGTAGAGCAGATGTGGTAACTAATGAATGATCTTGATTAATTTTTCTTTGGTGGCTAGTATTAGAGTTTTATTCCTCAAAAGCTATTGTTTTAAATTTGCAAAATATAAAACTACAAAAAGTATCAAGACTTTCCATTCGTTTTGCAAATATTAATTGCCCACTAATTTGATGACATAATGGTTTTCTGACCTTGTAAATCTACAGATATAACATCTACATTTGAGTAATATAACACCCACATTTATTGGTGTCAGTGTATAAAACTATCTTTGTAAACATGTGCTTATGTAGTCAAACATGCATATGAACACTATTTCACTTTCCTGATTGTTTTTCATTAATGTTTAATGATAGATCTTCATATCATACTCCAATTGCTTTAGAAGCTGTATTGACATAACTTTCATGGCAGACAGGTATGAGTTATATTCATGTAAAAACCAATCCAACACAGGTTGCAGGGAAAGAGTGATAGGACGTTTATTGAATAGTTGTGTGTGCCAGGTATCAGATATTTTAATGCACGATATCTCACACTATCAGTCTTTAGGCCCTGTTCGTTCTTTCTACTAAATACATCTTGATTTTTCCTTTGTCTTCATAACACCACTTGTTTTTTAATTATTTCAATTATAAAACATTAGCTCCTTGTTGAGGTACTCAAATTACTTCCAAACTGCCCTTTCTGCCAAGAATTTTTATTTTAACATTCTACCATCAAGGGTTATCTTTCCCAATCACAGATTAAATGTGTTTGTCTCTTGGAATCATAAATATTTTATCTTTGCAATAATGAGATATAAGATTATTAATGACTTATATGCGAGCCTCATTTACCACAACTTTTATCAATTATTCTCCCACTTTTCTACCTTAAATGTACCCTATAATTAAATTAGTTACAACTTCTAACATATGGGTGCCATTATCTATGAAATTCTATTCACCCAACTTCCTTGTCTTTCTCTCACAACACCATTTACCTTTAACAACTTCCCCAACAGTCCAGACTGTGAGTTACATCCTTCTCAATGTTCCCACAGCACTGAAGACATGACAATCAGCACCTATAAAGACTATTGAGCCTTGATCTAATCAACATTGATTCTTCAAAAGAGAGCACAAATTTTATGTTTCTCCAATTAAGTATATTTCTCTGAAAGATAAATTAGATTATGACATGAAAAAATCCTTGCATGAGATTTTACCAAGAGCAGTTCAAGCTGTTCTTTCCAGTTTTCTATCATCATAATTATATACAAGTCTCTAAATCACTATGAACCTTACTTTCCTTATCTTTGAAATCATTGTAGTGAGATAATATAATGAAATATTAATCTGTTTTTTTTTTTTTTTTTTGATCCTCTCTTATATGTGGCCCTGCCCCTATGCAGGAAAAAAAAAAATCCATTTAGTCAAGGAAGATTGAGACTGACCAATTTATCTTTATTTCATTCTAATTCCTACCTATTTGAAAGAATTTTGAAACCATGGCACAGACAAGAATTTCGAAAGGCAACTCTTCCATTTTGTAACAGGGGGATTGTGAAATAGAGAGTGTATTTTGGGGCCTAAAGCACAGAAATCAAAATTTCAGGCTTAAAATTTAAAACACAATCCTTCACAACTTTCTTGTATGCTAGAGAATACATAAGGACTACCAGAGAGGTGATAAAATGAAAGTGATACAGGTTGGTAGAATTGCAAAAAGAAATGACCACATAAGGATGCTAGCTGGGGACAGATTACACTGGGAATTTAATGTAAGGTCCTGGAATCTTGATGATCAGAGATTATGAAACAAGTGCTCAATTGCGTATCTATTTACTCTGAAAGGAAGCCAGAACCTCAAGATTTTACTTCCAAATCTTACAAAATTCATACCCCAAAATAATAGTTTTTGTGTGTATTCTATTTCCATTATTGCAACCAAGTAAAACTAAGCTTGTGAGCAAACTTTATAAATTGCAAACTATAAAAATTTTTAAACAATTTACTTAATCCTGAAGATAAAAATATTGCTTAATTTCATATTGTTCCCTTAATCTATACTATATTTCCTGAATTTATTAAAATTTTAACAAGATAACTTTTTTGCCTATAATACTTTATCAATCAAGAACAAAAGTGAAGTCAATTTGGAAGATGCCAAAGCAAAAGAGGAGATCCACTTTTGTCTCTCATCCTTAGGTGAGTAGATTCGTCAGTTAGTGTTCTCATAAAGGAGTTGTGAGGTGATAAAAGAATTATTTTATATAATTCTGGTGCTTATGTTGGTCATGGGTCCTCACTAATTAGTTTATATGCTGTTTATTTAGCAGCTGTTTTGACATGTAATATCAAATATTTTGATGGTATATTATAAAGTCAACTTAGAAATGTCCATACATCTTCTTTGTTCTCTACATACATTACTGTGCCCTTCAATTGCAATTCTCTCTTTACCCAGGTTCTTAAACAAATATCTTAGAAGTAAAGAGGACAAAAACATTTCCTTGGCTCAAGCTAAATCTAACATGAAGTGACATAGAAGTTTGACTACTGTCATTTAAAAAGATCCATCTCAACAGCCAAACAATGTCAGAACAAAGAAAATCAAATTTTCTAGACTGATCAAATAAAATAGATAGTTGTCATATGCCCACTTCTTTTTCCACTCTATGTAAACAAAGCTAATTCTAAATGACAGTGCAATGTGTAATCATCTCTGCAGTCTTCATACAACTTAAAGCTTAAGTATTCTAAGAAATCTTAGTTCCAGATGAAAAATAGAAATACATTTTTGTGTGCATGTATTTTCCATTCTAATAAGTGACAACATTTGTTTCAGTTTTGAAATGATGGTTGTACAATACAAACCTGTCATTTAAAATAGCAAGAATTCTTTTTGGCAACTGTTTGCATAATCCCTAGCTTGCTCCAGAATCAGGGGAACAGAAAAAGAAGACATTAAGTAGATTAGTGTTTTCTACTCCATTATGTTACTCTATACAACTGGTTTTTCTTTTCTATTTAGCTCTCCTTCGTCAGTCCCCAGCCATCATATTGGCCCCAAGTTAGGTATAAATGGGCTGGGGAGGGAGGTTGACAGTTTCAAAGACAAAATAGGACCTATTTCATATCATTTCTTACCAGAATTGAGTATATACAAAATGTCATGATATGAACTGTTGCATGGTTGTTGTTCTTGAGCAACTGGAGCAAGATTACTCCCTTACTAACTATTTATTAATAGAATACTAAACACTTAAATCATGGTCATCCTATGCCTAAGTCAAATGAATTTTGCCACTGTACAATTATTAAAGCTGTGCAATTGTTAAAGTTTCCACTTTTTAGTCTTTGGCATTCTGGTTTCTTATTTTTTCTTGCTTAAAAATTGCATTAGAATTCTTCAATAATCTCAAATACAAATGCATGATTACTCTTCCAGCATGTTTCCATTAAAGATACTTTACAGGATAATTGATGCCATATTTCTAGCCTTATTTCCCAGAAACCTTCACTTGTATATTGTGATTCATAATCAACAACTCTGCATTCTCCTGACAGACCCAAAGAGCTCCTCTCTTGGGTCATTTGATCATGTGTCTTCCCGGATAATCTCGCTATGGCCTACACAACTGGAGACACTACGAACTCTAACCCCATTTTCAAGGGTAATTATATACATATCTCCTCTTTCCTACTATCATTTTCTTATTTTAGGCCTTAGTCAACTCTTGCCTGGATGATTCTGATACCAGCTTTGTAATATGCAGAATTATTACTTACGCTGTTGTCTCTGTGTTTCATCAGTATAAGAAATTTTACTTGTTACTCCTTGATTAAAATTCTCTACAAACTACAGAAAAATTGAAGTCTTCTTAGCATGGAAGGAGGTCCTCATTAATTCATGCCATATTTATTTATATGGTCTCATCTCCCAAAGGCCAAACTGGAAGTCTTCTACCTTATCAATCCTGAATTGCTTGTATTTACACTTTATATGTCTTGCTTACCTCTATCTTCTGCCTAATGCCTGCTCTCTTTATATCTGCAAGTGAAGAATGTTCTACTAAATTATAAAAATACAGATCTATGGCAGGCACAATTCTAAGATGGTCTCCAGTATTACTGCCCCCAGACTACCCACCTGTTTAATGCATGCGACTTGGGAATATGACAGATTTTACTCCTATGCTTAGGTTTTTTGATATGGTACAGGTGACTTTAAGAAAAGGTGATTATCTTCAGAGGGAAGAATCTAATTAGGTGAAACTTTAAGAGACTAGGATCTTCCTGGAAAAAGAAATATAAAGCATGAGAGAAACACAACATGAGGAAGATTCTTCTTTGCTAACTTTGAAACTGGAGGGGATTATATGGCAAGGAATGTGAGTGTTCTCTAGAAGCTCAGAGTAGCATGAAGATGACAGTGGCAATGAAATGGGACCTCTGTCCTATACCTAATAAGTATTGAATTTAGTCAAACCACACAAGCTTAGAAAGAAAATCTCAAACCTTACATGAGAACACAACCTGGCCAATAAATTTGTGTTACTATTGTGAGATCCCAAGCAGAGAGCCCATTAAGTTGTGACTGGATTTCTAATCTAGAAATACTATGAGATAATAAATTAGTATGTCTTAAGCCACTAAATTTATATTAGTTTTATACACAGCAATAGAAAACGAATACAAACATGAATGTGGTTTCTCAAGACATCTTCTCTCCATTCCAAGAGTGGGTTAAGTGTTCATTTATTGCTTTCCTTTGAGTTACCACTGCAATATCATAGTAAGTTATAGTTTCTTTTTCCTCACACACAAAGGAATGAGCTGTAATTCCACCTAAGTGACTTTTTATGGGGCACACAGCATTTGTAATTAACTTGACTTGAATAATTCAATGAGGAGAGAAGGTATAACAGATGTTTTATGTACCTACAGACATAGATACACATAAAAATAATTTATTTTCTGGCATTTATTTCAGCAAAAAGTTTACTACTAGTAGCGATGAGTCTACTAAATTCTAATAGAATTCTCCAATAAATGGAACCATAGCTTCCAGAATAGCTGATTCTAGGACTGAGACAGGGAATATGCAAGAGGATCTTGAAGTAAGTTGCCAAAATAAATGAAGTGCTAAAAGCACTAGTCACAACAGCAAAGACACAGAATCAGTCTAGGTGTCCATCATTGGTGGACTGGATTTAAAAAATATGGCACTTGTACACAAAGGAATACTATACAGCCATAAAAAGATTGAAATCACGTACTTTGCAGCAAAACATAGATGCTGCTGAAGACCATTATCCTAAGTGAATTAATCCAGGAACAGAAAACCAAATATAACATGTTCTCACTTATAAGTATTATACATAGGGTACCCATGGACATAAAGATAGCAACAATAAACACTGAGGACTTCTACAGGGTGGAGAGAGGGAGGGAGAAAAGGGTTGAAAAACTATTGGGTACTATGCTCACTACCTCGTTTATGGGAGCATTTATATCTCAAACCTTAGCATCATACAATACACCCATGTAACATACTTATTTATGTGCCCGTTGAATATAAAATAAATGTTGAAATTATATAAAGCTTTAAATACAAAAAGGAGGAAGTACTACAAACAAATATGCAAAATACAAACAAAAAATTGATGGGTATATGCCAAAGGACACAAATACCAACTTAAAGAGCTCCCAGTGGCCTAAACTGGAACAATGTGAGCAATGCAATATATAAAGCAGTATTAGGTTATGCTCAGTAAACCACCTTGATATATACTGCTATAAATAAATGATTAAATAAATATATGGAGGAGATTAGATCAATTTTTCATGCAAAATTATTCGAAATATTTTATGTAGATATTCCACACTCAAGGAGTATTATAACTCTACCCCTTAACAGGAGGCTATGTATAGTTACTTCCTTCCAAACAATATTATATGGAAAGGCAGAGGAAAGAACAACTTTACAGTGAAGAAACCTGACAAACATTGCCTAAGCCAGTGGATCAGGGTCAACACCAATGGTGATAAATTATATTGAAAATATCTACTTTTAATATATCTTGTGATGAAAATGGCACTTTACCTCTGTGGTTTTCTTCCCCAATACACATAACTTTAGTCTATACATGAGACAAACATCAGTTAATTCCCAAGAGACAAATCTTCTACAAAATACCTAGTCAGTCCTTCTAAAAATTGTGAAGGTTATTAAAAATAAGAAAACTGAAACACTGCCACACTCAAGAGAAACTTAAGATGACTACATGTAGTTGGATCCTGGGAAAGAATGAGAACATTAGGTAACACTGAGGAAATCTGAATAAAGTATAGTCTTTACGTAACAATGCATCAATGTAGGCTGATTAATTATAACAGGTTTCTGACACTAATATTAGATGTTCATTACAGGAGGATTTGGATTTGAAAGTGTGGTAATTCTCTGTACTATCTTTGTAATTTTTCAAGAAAACCAAAATTATTCCAAAATTTTAAAAATTATGTTTAAAATTGATCTGAAAATCAAAGAGGGAATAAGTATCATTTAATTATAGAGGAAAGCATTGTAAATAGCTAGAAGGAATTTTTCAGCAGATTAGATTTAACCTGCGGATTCTTAAATGCTTACAAGCTGTGGTTTAGAGATGACAAAGGGAGGTATATTTTGTGCCAGAAATTTGGAAGCAACTTTTGCCAATATTTCATTGATGTGTATTTAAATTTAGCTCAAAACTATTTGGATCAGATATATCTTAATTTTTATGTTTGTTTTACAAATAATACGAGAACTAGGCTATCTGCTTTCTATTGATGGAAAACAATTAATTTAAATGCTAATAACAACCTAACAAGGTTAACACTTGTAATCCTTACAGTATCTGAGCAAATCAAATGCAACAAATGCATAATTTAAAATGAGCTTATCCTTTAGTTTATTTTAGGATATATTGCATGACCAATTTTATCAAAACTTATTTTAAATATAATCAACACGGCAATCCCTTTGACATTGAGAGGATTAAGAATAATTAATGATAATTTGCAAAAAAGAGCACCCAGTTAGCTGGATCACCACTTATTTTGAATTGTAATCCTGTAAAAACATAATAAAATTTGTTCCAACCTTCACCTTTCAGTACATTCAATTTCTATCTGTCCTCCTGTTATCATTCTTAGAGGATCAGTTTCATCTACTACCTGTCTACTGTATGTAAACTGTAATACTCTGACTGTAATGATTAACTAAATTGATACTCAGATGTGACAGAAGTCATCTATAATGTTCTTGAAAATATCCCGCACATTAAATTATAAAATAAAGAGAAGAGCTTTGTTTCTGTCCCTGAAAGCAAGGATAAAATATTATAGATAACACTGAAACTGGTAGTGGACATACACTGTCAATAATGTTAAATGAACATTTACAGTTTTGTATAGAGGAGCGAACCTATGCCACAAAATTTCTTCTCACTCTCCCAAGGTCATTGTTCTTCTCTAATATTATCTATATGCCGTTGTCATCAACGCTTCCTTTTGTCTCTGACATATTGAGGTCATTCTATACTCCTTACCTCAAATCCCATGTCTTTGTTAGTCATTAAGTGCAGGTGATCATTTTTCTTATATGTGAGAATTTAAGAGAAACTAGGGTGACACTGCAGGGTATTTTGACGAGTATATTCAGGAACACAGGAGTATTCTAATCTTGTCTTGGCAGAATCACCAACCTGCCCCTACATACTCTAGGATGAAAATAAACATAAAAAAGGAAAGAAAAGATACTTTTATATTGTTAGCTTGGCTTTTACTAGAAATGACACTCTGGTGAACTGAGCTAAAAATATGTGTTTTGTCTTAGTGCAAAAGCTACAGTTGGGAAGTATAATTCTTTCTGTGCCCTTTCATTCAGGCTAATACATTTTCTTCACAGTTACTCTCTCAAGCACCTCTGATCCCTCACAGTTATCAACTCTCAAGCAGCAGGAATTGCTAGGGAATCTGTATGAAAACCACAGACTCAACCAAACACTATGGTGTTGAATAAACGAGACTGATCACTGGTCTGCAGGTGAAAAACATCCCACTATGCTAGAAACTGGTGATAACTAGCTGGAGCCCTGAAAATAGAATGATGTAATAAATCCTATGCCTTCTGTAACTGGTCTCTGTATCCTTATCTCATTGTGAGAATCCACAGACACATTTCATTCAATCTCATTAAACAAAGCTTAATTTTCTTTTATAAACCTTCCAATCGACAAAGAGACTCCCTGTGGGGATGATGGATTCTTGTGGAATAAATTTCTGCCTCATCTCCTGATACACTATCACGTGCTCAAAGACCTGGTATCCTGGAATCTACATTAGATACACAATAGTGGTGTAAGCCTAACTGCAAATTTGGAAATAAAAAGTTATGTTTTATATTAGGCAAATTCTGAGAACTTCTAGCTTAATTTAGTGGGTGGAGTTTTGAGTAGGAAGAGTTGGCCTCTCCTTGACCATACTCTTAAATTTTCGGATCATACTCCTAAATATAATCACAAAACTAATTGATATGTTGGTAAGGTTTTGCTCATTAGCTCAGAGTCATTCCATTCTATTCCCAGTAAACCTTGTCTACCTGTGGACATAGACTACTAGTTTTGTGCTTGGCTTTCCTGAGAGTGTATGTCATTTACTTAGTGGCTTTAAACTGAGTGTCCTCTTTTATTATTAATTCTTAAGTTCTATGATTTTTTTTTTTTAATTTTGTGTGTGTGTGTGTTCCAGGTTACATGTACAGGATGTGCAGGTTCTTGTTTTTGTTTTTTTTTTTTTTTTTTTTTTTTTTTTTTTATTTTTTTATTTTTTTATTTTTTTTTTTTTTTTATTATACTTTAAGTTCTAGGGTACATGTGCATAACGTTTATATCATGTATAACTCCCCAATGCAATCCCTCCCTCCTCCCCCCTCCCCATGATAGGCCCCAGTGTGTGATGTTCCCCTTCCCGAGTCCAAGTGATCTCATTGTTCAGTTCCCACCTATGAGTGAGAACATGCGGTGTTTGGTTTTCTATTCCTGCGTTAATTTGCTGAGGATGATGGCTTCCAGCTTCATCCATATCCCTGCAAAGGACATGATCTTCTTCTTTTTTATGGCTGCATAGCATTCCATGGTGTAAATGTGCCATATTTCTTTACCCAGTCTATCACTGACAGGCATTTGGGTTGATTCCAAGTCTTTGCTATTGTGAATAGTGCCGCAATAAACATACGTGTGCATGTGTCTTTGTAGTAGAGTAATTTATAATCCTTTGGGTATATACCCAGTAGTGGGATGGCTGGGTCATATGGTACATCTAGTTCTAGATCTTGAGGAATCGCCATACTGTTTTCCATAATGGTTGAACTAGTTTACAATCCCACCAACAGTGTAAAAGTGTTCCGATTTCTCCACATCCTCTCCAACATCTATTGTTTCCTGACTTCTTAATGATTGCCATTCTAACTGGTGTGAGATGGTATCTCATTGTGGTTTTGATTTGCATTTCTCTGATGGCGAGTGATGACGAGCATTTTTTCATGTGTCTGTTGGCTGTATGGATGTCTTCTTTTGAGAAATGTCTGTTCATATCCTTTCCCCACTTTTTGATGGGGTTGTTTGTTTTTTCTTGTATATTTGTTTGAGTTCTTTGTAGATTCTGGATATTAGCCCTTTGTCAGATGAGTAGGTTGCAAAAATTTTCTCCCATTCTGTAGGTTGCCTGTTCACTCTGATGGTAGTTTCTTTTGCTGTGCAAAAGCTCTTTAGTTTAATTAGATCCCATCTGTCAATTTTTGCTTTTGTTGCAATTGCTTTTGGTTATTTCATCATAAAATCTTTGCCCATGCCTGTGTCCTGAATGGTATTTCCTAGATTTTCTTCTAGGGTTTTATGGTATTAGGTCTAACATTTAAGTCTCTAATCCATCTTGAATTAATTTTCGTATAAGGGGTAAGGAAAGGATCCAGTTTCAGCTTTCTACTTGTGGCTAGCCAATTTTCCCAGCACCATTTATTAAATAGGGAATCCTTTCCCCATTTCTTGTTTTTGTCAGGTTTGTCAAAGATCAGATGGCTGTAGATGTGTGGTATTATTTCTGAGGACTCTGTTCTGTTCCACTGGTCTATTTCTCTGTTGTGGTACCAGTACCATGCTGTTTTGGTTACTGTAGCCTTGTAGTATAGTTTGAAGTCAGGTAGCGTGACGCCTCCAGCTTTGTCCTTTTGACCTAGGATTGTCTTGGCAATGCGGGCTCTTTTTTGGTTCCATATGAACTTTAAAGCAGTTTTTTCCAATTCTGTGAAGAAAGTCATTGGTAGCTTGATGGGGATGGCATTGAATCTATAAATAACCTTGGGCAGTATGGCCATTTTCACGATATTGATTCTTCCTATCCATGAGCATGGTATGTTCTTCCATTTGTTTGTGTCCTCTTTGATTTCACTGAGCAGTGGTTTGTAGTTCTCCTTGAAGAGGTCCTTTACATCCCTTGTAAGCTGGATTCCTAGGTATTTTATTCTCTTTGAAGCAATTGTGAATGGAAGTTCATTCCTGACTTGGCTCTTGTGTCTGTTACTGGTGTATAAGAATGCTTGTGATTTTTGCACATTAATTTTGTATCCTGAGACTTTGCTGAAGTTGCTTATCAGCTTAAGGAGATTTTGGGCTGAGACGATGGTTTTTCTAAATATACAATCATGTCATCTGCAAACAGGGACAATTTGACTTCTTCTTTTCCTAACTGGATACCCTTGATTTCTTTCTCTTGCCTGATTGCCCTAGCCAGAACTTCCAACACTATGTTGAATAGGAGTGGTGAGAGAGGGCATCCCTGTCTTGTGCCAGTTTTCAAAGGGAATTTTTCCAGTTTTTGCCCATTCAGTATGATATTAGCTGTGGGTTTGTCGTAAATAGCTCTTATTATTTTGAGGTACGTTCCATCAATACCGAATTTATTGAGCGTTTTTAGCATAAAGGGCTGTTGAATTTTGTCAAAAGCCTTTTCTGCATCTATTGAGATAATCATGTGGTTCTTGTCTTTGGTTCTGTTTATATGCTGGATTACGTTTATTGATTTGCGAATGTTGAACCAGCCTTGCATCCCAGGGATGAAGCCCACTTGATCATGGTGGATAAGCTTTTTGATGTGCTGCTGAATCCGGTTTGCCAGTATTTTATTGAGAATTTTTGCATCGATGTTCATCAGGGATATTGGTCTAAAATTCTCTTTTTTTGTTGTGTCTCTGCCAGGCTTTGGTATCAGGATGATGTTGGCCTCATAAAATGAGTTAGGGAGGATTCCCTCTTTTTCTATTGATTGGAATAGTTTCAGAAGGAATGGTACCAGCTCCTCCTTGTACCTCTGGTAGAATTCAGCTGTGAATCCATCTGGTCCTGGACTTTTTTCGTGGGTAGGCTATTATTGTTGCCTCAATTTCAGAGCCTGTTATTGGTCTATTCAGGGATTCAACTTCTTCCTGGTTCAGTCTTGGGAGAGTGTAAGTGTCCAGGAAATTATCCATTTCTTCTAGATTTTCTAGTCGATTTGCGTAGAGGCATTTATAGTATTCTCTGATGGTTGTTTTATTTCTGTGGGGTCGGTGGTGATATCCCCTTTATCATTTTATTGCGTCTATTTGATTCCTCTCTCTTTTCTTCTTTATTAGTCTTGCTAGCGGTCTGTCAATTTTGTTGATCTTTTCAAAAAACCAACTCCTGGATTCATTGATTTTTTGGAGGGTTTTTTGTGACTCTATCTCCTTCAGTTCTGCTCTGATCTTAGTTATTTCTTGCCTTCTGCTAGCTTTTGAATGTGTTTGCTCTTGCCTCTCTAGTTCTTTTAATTGTGATGTTAAAGTGTCAATTTTAGATCTTTCCTGCTTTCTCTTGTGGGCATTTAGTGCTATAAATTTCCCTCTACACACTGCTTTAAATGTGTCCCAGAGATTCTGGTATGTTGTATCTTTGTTCTCATTGGTTTCAAAGAACATCTTTATTTCTGCTTTCATTTCGTTATGTACCCAGTAGTCATTCAGGAGCAGGTTATTCAGTTTCCATGTAGTTGAGCGGTTTTGATTGAGTTTCTTAGTCCTGAGTTCTAGTTTGATTGCACTGTGGTCTGAGAGACAGTTTGTTATAATTTCTGTTCTTGTACATTTGCTGAGGAGTGCTTTACTTCCAATTATGTGGTCATTTTGGAATAAGTGCGATGTGGTGCTGAGAAGAATGTATATTCTGTTGATTTGGGGTGGAGAGTTCTATAGATGTCTATTAGGTCCGCTTGGTGCAGAGATGAGTTCAATTCCTGGATATCCTTGTTAACTTTCTGTCTCGTTGATCTGTCTAATGTTGACAGTGGAGTGTTGAAATCTCCCATTATTATTGTATGGGAGTCTAAGTCTCTTTGTAGGTCTCTAAGGACTTGCTTTATGAATCTGGGTGCTCCTGTATTGGGTGCATATATATTTAGGAGAGTTAGCTCTTCCTGTTGAATTGATCCCTTTACCATTATGTAATGGCCTTCTTTGTCTCTTTTGATCTTTGATGGTTTAAAGTCTGTTTTATCAGAGACTAGGATTGCAACCCTGCTTTTTTTGTTCTCCATTTGCTTGGTAGATCTTTCTCCATCCCTTTATTTTGAGCCTATGTATGTCTCTGCATGTGAGATGGGTCTCCTGAATACAGCAGACTGATGGGTCTTGACTCTTTATCCAGTTTGCCAGTCTGTGTCTTTTAATTGGAGCATTTAGTCCATTTACATTTAAGGTTAATATTGTTATGTGTGAACTTGATCCTGTCATTATGATATTAACTGGTTATTTTGCTCATTAGTTGATGCAGTTTCTTCCTAGCCTCGATGGTCTTTACATTTTGGCATGTTTTTGCAATGGCTGGTACCGGTTGTTCCTTTCCATGTTTAGGGCTTCCTTCAGGGTCTCTTGTAAGGCAGGCCTGGTGGTGACAAAATCTCTAAGCATTTGCTTATCTGTAAAGGATTTTATTTCTCCTTCACTGATGAAACTTAGTTTGGCTGGATATGAAATTCTGGGTTGAAAATTCTTTTCTTTAAGAACGTTGAATATTGGCCCCCACTCTCTTCTGGCTTGTAGAGTTTCTGCCGAGAGATCTGCTGTTAGTCTGATGGGCTTCCCTTTGTGGGTAACCCGACCTTTCTCTCTGGCTGCCCTTAAGATTTTTTCCTTCATTTCAACTTTGGTGAATCTGGCAATTATGTGTCTTGGAGTTGCTCTTCTGGAGGAGTATCTTTGTGGCGTTCTCTGTATTTCCTGAATTTGAATGTTGGCCTGCCCTACTAGGTGGGGAAGTTCTCCTGGATGATATCCTGAAGAGTGTTTTCCAACTTGGTTCCATTTTCCCCCTCACTTTCAGGCACCCCAATCAGACGTAGATTTGGTCTTTTTACATAATCCCATACTTCTTGCAGGCTTTGTTCATTTCTTTTTTTTTCTTTTTTCTTTTGGTTTCTCTTCTCGCTTCATTTCATTCATTTGATCCTCAATCGCTGATACTCTTTCTTCCAGTTGATCGAATCGGTTACTGAAGCTTGTGGATTTGTCACGTATTTCTCGTGTCATGGTTTTCATCTCTGTCATTTCGTTTATGATCTTCTCTGCATTAATTAGTCTAGCTGTCAATTCTTCCACTTTTTTTTCAAGATTTTTAGTTTCTTTGCGCTGGGTACGTAATTCCTCCTTTAGCTCTGAGAAGTTTGATGGACTGAAGCCTTCTTCTCTCATCTCGTCAAAGTCATTCTCTGACCAGCTTTGATCCGTTGCTGGCGATGGGCTGCTCCTTTGCAGGGGGAGATGCGCTCTTATTTTTGAATTTCCAGCTTTTCTGCCCTGCTTTTTCCCCATCTTTGTGGTTTTATCTGTCTCTGGTCTTTGATGATGGTGACGTACTGATGGGGTTTTGGTATAGGTGTCCTTCCTGTTTGATAGTTTTCCGTCTGACAGTCAGAAGGACTGTCTGTTGGTCTGTTGGAGATTGCTTGAGGTCCACTCCAGACTGTTTGCCTGGGTATCAGCAGCAGAGGTTGCCAAAGATAGAATATTGCTGAGCAGCGAGTGTACCTGTCTGATTCTTCCTTTGGAAGTTTCCTCTCAGGGATGACTCCACCCTGTGAGGTGGGGTGTCAGACTGCCCCTAGTGGGGGATGTCTCCCAGCTAGGCTACTCAGGGGTCAGGGACCCACCTGAGCAGGCAGTCTGTCCGTTCTCGGATCTCAACCTCCGCGTTGGGAGATCCACGGCTCTCCCCAAAGCTGTCAGACAGAGTCGTTCGCCTCTGCACCGCCCCCGCTGCTTCCCTATTGGACCTCAGCTGTGGGCTGTCCCCAGAGGTGGAGTCTACAGAGACAGGCAGGTTTCCTTGAGCTGCTGTGAGCTCCACCCAGTTCGAGCTTCCCAGCGGCTTTGTTTACCTACTTAAGCCTCAGCAATGGCGGGCGCCCCTCCCCCAGCCTCGCTGCTGCCTTGCGGATAGATCGCCGCAGACGGCTGTGTTAGCAGTGAGGGAGGCTCCGTGGGCGTGGGACCCTCCCGGCCAGGTGTGGGATATATTCTCCTGGTGTGCCTGTTTCCTTAAAGCGCAGTATTGGGGTGGGAGTTACGCGATTTTCCAGGTGTTATGTGTCTCAGTTCCCCTGGCTAGGAAAACGGATTTCCTCCCCCTTGCGCTTCCAGGTGAGGCGATGCCTCGCCCTGCTTCAGCTCACGCTGGTCAGGCTGCAGCAGCTGACCAGCACCGATTGTCCGGCACTCCCTAGAGAGATGACCCCAGTACCTCAGTTGAAAATGCAGAAATCACCGGTCTTCTGTGTTACTCGCGCTGGGAGTTGGAGACTGGAGCTGTTCCTATTCGGCCATCTTGCTCCGCCCCCTCTCGCAGGTTTCTTACATAGGTAAGCGTGTGCCATAGTGGATTGCTGCACCTATCAGTCCATCACCAAGGTACTAAGCCCAGTATGCATTAACTCTTTTCCCTAATCCTCTTCCCACCACCAGCCTCCCCTGAGGCCCCAGTGTGTATTGTTCTCTTCTCTGAGTGCGTGTGTTCTCGTTGTCCAGCTCCCACTTGTAAGTGAGAACATGCGGTGTTTGGTTTTCTATTCCTGCGTTAATTTGCTGAGGATGATGGCTTCCAGCTTCATCCATATCCCTGCAAAGGACATGATCTTCTTCTTTTTTATGGCTGCATAGCATTCCATGGTGTAAATGTGCCATATTTTCTTTACCCAGTCTATCACTGACAGGCATTTGGGTTGATTCCATATCTTTATGATTATGAATAGTGCTGCAGTGAACATATGTGTGCATGTATCTTTATAACATAAAGATTTATATTCCTTTGGGTATATATACAGTAATGAGATTGCTGGATCAAATGGTATTTCAGGTTCTAAATCTTTGAGGAGTCACTGTATGGTCTTCCACAATGGTTTAACTAATGTACATTCCAACCAACAGTGTAAAAGTGTTCCGATTTCTCTGAAACCTTGCCAGCATGTGTTGTTTCTTAACTTTTTAATAATTGCCATTCTGATTGGTGTGAGATGGTATCTCATTGTGGTTCTGATTTTCATTTCTTTAATGGTCAGTGATGTTGAGCTTTTTCTCATATCTTTCGCTGCATATATGTCTTTTTGAGAAGTTTCTGTTCATATCCTTTCGCCACTTTTTTTCTTGTAAATTTGCTGAAACTCCTTGCTTAAGACCTTTGTCAGATGGATAGATTGCAAAAATTTTCTCCCATTCTTTGGTTGTCTCACAGCTCTGATGATAGTTTCTTTTGCTGTGCAGAAGCTCTTTAGTTTAATTAGATCCCATCTGTCAATTTTTGCTTTTGTTGCAATTGCTTTTGGTTATTTCATCATAAAATCTTTGCCCATGCCTGTGTCCTGAATGGTATTTCCTAGATTTTCTTCTAGGGTTTGTATGGCTTTGTGTTTTACATTTAAGTCTTCAAGCCATCTTGAGTTAAGTTTTGTATAAGGTGTGAGAAGAGATCCCAGTTTCAATTTTCTGCATGTGGTTACCCAGTTCTCCCAGCACCATTTATTGAATAGGGAATCCTTTCCCCATTGCTTGTTTTTGTCAAGTTTGTTAAAGATCAGGTAGTTGTAGGTGTGTAACCTTATTTTTGGGTTCTCTATGCTGTTCCATTGGTCTATGTATCAGTTTTTGTACAAGTTCTATGCCGTATTGGTTACTGTAGCCTTGTAGTATAGTTTGAAGTTGGGTAGCGTGATGCCTCCAGCTTTGTTCTTTTTGCTTAGGCTTGTCCTGGCTATACAAGCTCTTTTTTTGGTCCCACATAATTTTTACTTTTTTTTATTTTATGAAGAATGTCAATGGTGGTTTAATAGAAAAAGCATTGAATCTATAAATTGATTTGGGCAGTATGGCCATTTTCATAATATTGATCTTCCTATCCATGAGCATGGAATGTTTAAGTTCTATGAATTATCATATCCCTGCCTTCAGAAAATGACTCATTGCTTCATGCTGTCCAATGATGGTCATAAAGGAAATTTAATAAATGAAACTGAGAGGTATATAAAATCCCCAAATATTTGGCAGATAACAGAATGAATAATGTTGCTAATTACTGAAACAGGCAATACAAGAGGAGTAATAGTTGAAAATATATTTGATCAGTATGTCATTTATTGAATCTGGGGTAAATGTAGAGCTAAATATTACTTAGGAATAAGTATTATCAAACTGAAAATATGTATAATATAGTAGATCTGCTAAACAAAAGCAACTTACAGATTAAAATATAAATAAATTCTGATCTAATAGGCTACTATTATGTATTCAGAATTATCTTTTTCAAATGTTCCAAAGTGATTTTAATGTATAGCCACAGTTGAAAATCATCAGCATAGAAAACAAACAAACAAATTAAAATGCTCTACTACAGTAAAGAGTCGGTATTCATGCATATGGAAGAAAACGTTGGAGAGAGTTGAACTCTTAAAGATGAGAAAAAGCAGAAAAATCTTCAGATGTCAGAGGAAAGTCAAATAAGAGCAGGGAGGAAAGTTGTCCATTAGATTTTGCAATATAAATTCATCATGATCCTGGAAGTAACATAGCATTCACGGATGAAGCAAAAGCAACTGACGTGGCAGTATGACAATTTCTGGCAATCTGGTAGCCTAGAAAATCTGGGTGGGAGGAAGCTTGGTACAAAACACCTGAAATGCTGTATAAAATACATCAGATATATCAGAACTATGGTGGCAATAACATTTTAAAAATCCCAAAGGTCAAAACCTAAATAGATGAATCCTGAAACTGGCATTTTGCCTGAGGAAAACAATACTTAGTTGCCTAAAGCTCTCAATGTAACAAGCTGGTTGCAAGAATAAAAACAAAAACTGAGCACCTGCCCAAATGGCAAAATCAGTATTAATCTGGGATCACTATAAAACCGAATCCACAATAAGTGATGTAGGAAAGGAAAAACTAATAAGCAAACCACGAAACTGAAAATGTTTCTGTCTTATTCTTAGCTTCACCGGGAGAGAGAGAAAAAATAAATAAATAAAAACTGTGTAGAGGGAAAATTGACTAATTTGAAGAACCATTGGGTTGGAATTTACAAGTAAAATTTACATAACACAAGATTAATCATTTTATAGTGTACAATTCAGTCACATTTGGAACATTCATGACATTGTGCAACTGCCACCTATATCAAGTTACAAAATATTTTTATCCCTCAAAGGAAATTCCATACCATTAAACCATCACTCTGTATTACCCACCTCCCTGTCTCCCCATCCACTAACAATCACCAATCTACTTTCTGTATCTATAGAATTATCTCTTCTGGATATTTTGTAGAAATAGGATCACTCAAAATGTGATTTTTATGTCTGACTTCTTTTACCTAATATGTTACCATAATAACATCTACACTGTAGCATGTATTGGCACTTCCTTTTGTGCTTGAATAATATTATATTGTAAGTATATTCCACATTTTGTGTCTCCAGTCATCTGTGGATGAACATATGGGCTGTTTCTGCCTTGTGGCTATTGTGAATACTGTTACCATGAACATTTGTGTTCAGTATTTGTTTTAGAATTGTGTTCTGGTATTTTGAATATATACCTAGATGAAGAATTGTTGAATGATATGATAATTCTATGTTTATCTTTTTGAGGAAATACCAAATGCTTTCCACAATGGCCACATGAATTTATCTTCCCACAGCAATGTATGAGGGTTCCAGTTTTTCTACATCATTATCAGTACTCATTTCCCATGTTTTAAACTATTGACATAAGTAGTACAAAGTGGTATCTCATTGTCATTTTGATCTACATTTCCTTAGTCACAAACAATCATGGGCATCTTTTCACATGATTGTTGATAGTTGTATATCTTTTTTGGAGAAATGTCTGTTCAAGTCTTTTGTCAACTGTTTTAATTTCATTTTTGTTTTCTGTTGAGTTGTGGCAGTTCTTTTTATGCTGTGGATAGCACATCAATTTTATCTGATATTACATATAATTTATGATTAACCAATATTTTCTTCCATCCTATAGGTTTCCTGTTTACTATCTTTATAACATTCCTTGACACATAGAAGTTTTTAATTTAATTTACCTATTATATTATAATCATTTTTATCAACTTATCTTTTTTTTTTCTTTTGTTGATGCTCTGGTGTCATATCAATTGCCAAATTCATGATTTACTCTTACATTTTCTTCTAAGACTTTATGGTTAGAGATCATATTATTAGATTGTTAATCTATTTTGAATCAATTTTGAATATGGTTTGAGGTAGGTTCGAGCTTCATTGCTTGGCATGTGGACTTCCAGTTGTCCCATCATAATTACTTAAAAAGACTGTTCTTTCCCCATTGAATTATCTAGACACTGTTGTTGAAAACCAATTGGCCATAGATATATGAGTTTACTTATGGACTCTCAGATCTATTCCATTGGTCTGTGTGCTCATCCTTATGCCAATAGAACATTGTTTCTTGTTTGTTTGTTTTTTGAGACGGAGTCTCGCTCTGTCCCTCAGGCTGGAGTGCAGTGGCATGATCTCAGCTCACCACAACCTCTTCCTCCCAGGTTCAATCAATTCTCCTGCCTCAGCCTCCTAAGTACCTGGGACTATAGGCATGTGCTACCACGCCTGGCTACTTTTTTGTATTTTTAGTAGAGATGGGGTTTCATCATGTTGGTCAGGCTTGTCTCGAACTCTTGACCTCAAATGGTCCACCCACCTTGGCCTCCCAAAGTGGTGGGATTACAGGCGGGAGCCACCGAGCCTGGCTGGTACATCGTTTTAACTATTGTAGTTTTGTAATAAGTTTTGAACTCAGGAAGTGTCAGTCTTTCAAATTTGTCCTTCTTTTTCAAGATGTTTCAAGATTGTCTTGGCTAGTTTGGACCACTTGATTTTCCATTTCATGTATTTATGAATAATTGCATTTATAAGCAGCTATATAAAGAAACAAATTAATGATATATTTAAAATAAATGATTGTCACAAGCATAAAGTATAAAAAAGTCAAAAGAATTTTAGAAATTATTCTGACTCATAAAAATATACAAAAATCCTTAACAAAATAGCATAAGATAAAAAAAGTATATGAAGAAGATAGTACACACTATAAAAATTTATTTTTTTTCAAATACAGATCTCTTCTGTCAGTATTAGACAATCTATAAATGTAATTTCACATGTTACTTAAACAAATTTTAAAACTTTCTCTGAGGGGCAAAGCTTGAAAAAGTTCCAGCTTTATGTCTGATTTTTTAAAACTCTTAGACAATTAGGATTGAAAGAGAAATTACTTAATCTGATAAAAAAATACATCTTAAAAAATTATGGCAAATGTATTTTTTTAAACGTTATATTCAATAGCAGGAAAATAAGGAGTGAGGCAAGGATGTTTTTATTTTATATTTTACCAGACATCCCATTCATCAAATAAGAATAAAAATTTTAAGTTGAAATAAATGTCTTTAAGATGATAAAATTATCTCCATACAAAAGAAACACATTTAGAAAAAATATTAGTATCAATAAGAGGATTTATCAAGACTGTCATATCAGTCTAATATACACTAGAAGTCACAAAGTTTTAGTACATTAAAGTTAAACATATGTTATTACAGCAAAAAAATAAAATTTGTTGGAGTCATTCTTAAAAAATGTAACACCTCTTTATGGAAAATTTATAAAACTTTACAAAAATATATATATGACCTTAGTAAATATAATGATATTCCAAAAAGTCCATGCTTAGAAAAATTTCAAAAATTTATAAAACCTTGACAAGATGATATTTTATAAAGTATATGAAAGAATAGTAATATTCAAATATCTGCAAAAAACCTATGTAATTTGAATAAGTTAGCATATCCATATTAAAACAAAATTGATGACTCTACAGTTACTAAGAAAGTGAACTATTGGTAAAGGAATTGGCATATAAATTGACAGAATAAACCCTATGCACAGGCTTATGTATTTATGAAGACGATTACATGACAATGATGCTGGCTAAAATTAGCATCACAAGAATGAATTAATCCATAAAGGTGCTAGATAATTGGTTGTTTATAATATTAATGAATTCTGTTTTGGAACCATACCAAAAATCAAACAAGTGGATTTCAGAATTAAATGTGAAAAAAGGGCAAATAGTTTTATGAACTTAAGGCACATATTTTAACAGAGTATGAAAAGCTTCTAAAATGAAAAATAAATAGTAGACATCATAAAAAAGAAAGCTTTCTGTTCTTTATGTACATTGAAAACTTCTGATAGGCAAGCGTGGTAAATAAGCCACAAACCAAAACATAGTATCTCCCATATATTCAAACTAAAAAAAGAAAAGTATCAAAAATATATAATGAAGATCTATAAATCATGGGGACAAAATAGAAGAAATACAAACAAACAAAAATAATGAGTAAAAATAATGAACAAGCATTTCCTAGAAGATACATAAACATGCTGAGATCCCTTAACCATCAGTGAAATTCAAAGTGTAATTATAATTAAAACATATTTTATATTCATGACACACAAAGTTTGATAATATTTGTGATATATTTTCCTATATGTGAGGCTTAATGTTTTTTTCTTATTTTAAATAACATTTTACAGGGATATATTAAAAGCTACATGAGAGTTAAAAATCAAGCATTTTGAAATCATGGAAGATTTAGTCTTGGATAAAATGAGAAACTCTGTCGATAGGTGGACCTTATATAAATGAGAAAAGAACACATTGTTGTAGAAGATATGGAGATAATTTAAGGTAATTTTTGCTAGATTAGATGGTTAGTAGAAAATTTTAAGTACAGTACAAGTATCAACCTAAAGGAAAAGAGGATTAAGGAGATAATTAAATGCTGAAGAGCTTCCTGTTATTTCTCTCCACAATGGAGATTTCTTCACACATTTGCTTTAATAATGTAAAATAAAAATAAAGTATAGATTTATCCTTTTTGATTTCATTATTCTATGCAAACTTATTTGTAAGTATATATGTGAAATTGTTTGATGTATGTAGTACTTTGTACAGTACTACCTGCAAAGATAACATAACTTTTACGTAACACTCATAACTATTAAGGGTATTTTAGATTTGTTTTAATTAGGTATACGACACTAAGACACACAGATGTGGATATGACTGTCATGAAGAAAGAAGTTTAATAAAACTTCTTTCAACTAGTCTCACAAGTCTTTGGAAACAGGAAGTTCAGCATGCCACAGAGGATCAAACAGGGAAGCACCAAGACAAGGTGCGCAGGCAAAAAGAGAGAAAAACTGTAAGCTAGAGTAGTTCTTATGATAAGAAATAGAGAAAAGTAAGAGTTCTTCATTAGTGTATGCAAAAAATGCAGAAATATTTAAATGAGATTAGTTAGTGCCGAATATGAATCGCATGCCCTCATCAATTGGACAAAGGTGGACATAGAGTAGTAAGCAAAGGAGATGGTTGGAGTAGAACCTATGGATAACAAAGCATCAAATCAATGCTTTTTGATGCTCCTGATAAAACATCAGGAAAGAGTAGTTATTACAATTACCTTCAAGTATCACCTAAATTCCTCTAGCAAGAGTTAGAAATTAATTCCTTGTTTCAAAACTTTTAAATGGTAAAGAAATAAGTTATTTCTCTGTGAATTTTGTTACTATTCTTATTTATTCTTTAATTTTTACTCTCCCTTTTTAAGTGTGTGTATATATATATTTTATATATATATATATATATTTGTTCCAGTGTAAATATTTCTTGTTTAAGGTATTCAAAGAATTGAAGGTCTCTGCAGAATTTACTCTGGGTCCACTTTGTAAATGAGGACTTTGTAAAATGAACTCTTTTGTAAAATGAATTTTGTAAACTGAACTCTTCATCTTTTCCTCCTGACAAATGCTGAGTTCAAAAATACTAAAATCAATATATCCCATTAAAAATAAGCCATTAATAGGCCAATATCCTTGTCCAGTATTTAATATTAATACTGCAGAAACAAGAGTTAACAATCAGCTCTCTGTGGAAGTTACTGATTTTTGGAAAATAAAAACAAAAGTTTTATTGGAACATGTTGGAATAATTAAGTATAATCATTAGTACTGTGTTAGCAGAGAGAATAATAATCAAAATAGGACATCTTGAATTATCTCATCCTGAAAGTATATTAAATTGTAGAGCAAGATGATAACGTACTTAATAAAATTGCTTTATATGTTTTAGTTTTACGTTCAGTATTGTTTATTACTAAAGAGAAATTTAGAAAATGCCTGTTATGCAAACTGCAGGAGAAATGTCCAGTGTCCTACTTTTTGTCTAGATGACTTTTCTGGTGACTGATGTGCTGACTGCCCAGGAATATTCCAAGCTGAAACACTTTCTTCCTGCTGAACTGCCTTCTGGAGCCTCTTAAATTGCTCTTGTTTTAACTTCTATTCTCCTTCTCTGACTCTTACATTCTTAGCTTTTTACCCCACTATCTGAGCTTCTTATTTCATTGGTCACTTATTTTATGTGTGTGTGTGTGTGTGTGTGTGTGTGTGTGTGTGTTTTTCCACTGTTAACAAGGATATTCTTGATCTTTCACTTATGTGGAGATTTCCTTTGAAGGTTTCTCTGTCACCAAGTTCTCACTGAATGTCCTATTGATGTTTTTTTAACCCCACCATGTTCCTTCAATTATCTTCTCTTTCGCTCCCATGCTTGAGGCTTTTCACTCAACACTGTAATGTAGCCTCTATCTTTCTAACCACTGCCTCCCAAAAAGGTATTCTTAGTGATCATTACAGGAGGAAAAGATAAACTGCTGAGGCCAAATGAGATTTTGAATGTTGGATTTATAGACAAGGAGGATAATTAGTTTTCACAAAGTTTGGGGAAGCCTGAAAGAAGCTTCTGCACTACATTGGCACTAATATACACGTAGAGTAAAAATAAGTGCCTAATGGATTACCATGCTCCACACATCCCAAAATGTCATCAAATTATTTATCATTATATACCAACTGCTTGGTAGCATCATCTGGGAAATCTCCTTTACAGCTCTCTAATAACTATGATAACACCTTTTATATATGAATCTGTGCTAATGATAGCCTTGAACAGAATTAGAACAGCTAAGAGGTTGGGACATAAGAGAGCAATATCTTTAAAGGAGACATTGAGATATGCCAGCAGTAAAACATGGAAATATGGAAATTTGTTAGGTGTGGAGCACACATAGTAGGAGAGCAAGATTGGGTGGCATACTAGGCAAAAAGTGATGAGCCCTGAGGAATTGTAGATGGAAGATGGAAGCCACAATGGTGACATTGGTTAATGTGAGGAGTACTGGGGTAGAGGCCATTTAATAAGAGTACCTAGATTTTGAACACCTACCAATTTTAGGTCTCTTTCTTTTCTTTTCCATCTTTCTTCAATCTTTTTCTTTCCTGAATTTTTCTAGTAGTAAAATAAATTAAAAAATAAAATTTCTATCCGTCTGAGTCATTAACCCTTTTCCACTTGTTCATATTTTAATCTTCAAATGTTTTAAAGATTGTTCATGTTTGCTTTTTCAAACTTTAATATTTAAATACATTGAATCTGACTTCTCACATTCATTGACTAATATTGATTAAGGCTATCAATGTCTATTAATGGTCAAATTAGATAAACTCTTCAATTCCTTGTTTTTAACTTGTTCTCTTAATGCCATTTGATTTTTTTACCCATTTCTCTTGGAAATTTTTTTCTCTGTTTATTATTTTAGTACTGTACATCTAATTTATAAAGTCTTTTTTCCTTAGCTCATGTCATAATGTTTTTATTCTCTAGGCTTCCAGTCTTTATCTTCTTCCCTTGCATGCTTCAAATTTTCCTAATCAATCATACATATGCTATAGAAATAAGTGAATAATGGGTAACAATTAAAAATAAGCCAATAACAAACTACCAACTTACCAACTATCATCGTCTGTGATGAAATCTTTATTCCAGAGGTGATATCTTTATTCCACAAGAGCCTCCTCTGAACTTCAACAGTCTGTCGGGCATTTCTGGCTGAATATCAAGTACCTCCAAAGCAACATGACCAAACTGAACTCGACACTTACCTTCCTGGTTTCCCTTTAGCCTTCTAAATTCGTTCATCTTGCTATATCCTATGCCATATTAAATAGTTATATCATCATCTAATCCAAAATATCAGAGCTATCATAAAATTATTCTGAAGAACATCCAACAAATAACCAGAATTAACTAAGTTTAGCTTCTTAACCCCTTTTCTCTTGATCTACAATTTCTAAGTTTAGTTCTTTATCATTGGTCCTAATATAAATGATATGATACTTTGTGATCTGGCTCTTGACTATACTTCTAGAGTTGAGATTCTTCACTCTTTGGTTCACCTTATATTTTTGTTAAATATATTATTTTCTGTTTTTCTTAATATGTCATATTCTTATTCGTCCGTGTTGCCGAAAATGCTATTCATTTTGGATGGAATATCATTCCCTGGGTCCCACTTTTTATTGCCTATCAGAGTTCAAATAATAGCACAGTTTTGATAAGTGTGTCAGATTATGGTTATATCTAGATAACTTCCCTCCAGTCTCTGACATCATGGAATAAAATATTCTGTAGTATTTTAATATTTGTATTACTTACTAATGTAGAATCTCTCCACCAAACTGTGAGAACTATAATTCATACTGTTAATATTTTTCTTGTAAATTATATATTAATAGATGTCAAACATAAACTTTAAACATTAATAGACAAATTGTCTTATGCATGCTACAATGCCCTCCATATTTTAATGGTGACTACGAAAGTTGAACAAGTTAAAGTGAAGTTAAAATAAGAAGGGAATACATATAAATGGAGAAATAAATTGGTCTACTCATTAGAACACAATTTTAAAATGGAATACAATTAAAAGAACATTTTAAAGACACTTGGAAGCATTCATGATGGGACAGACATAGGAGGAGAGTTTTTTTGTTTGTTTATTTTTTCTTCAAATAACTTAAATTGGTAGGGCTAAGGGGGGTTTCTCCAGAGCATTGGCCAACTCTCACAAATATGGCAGTAAAAATCAAGGGCTAGAAACTACAGTTGTCACTGACAAAGATGTTGAAGACACAAATTGAGGACTAAGAAAACAACTGGTAATATAAACAGAATGTGGCAGTTCAAAATTAACAGAAAGAACAAAACACGGATTAGAATAGGAAGTGAACAAATCTGTCTTATAGCTAATTCTGGAAGTAAGGTAAAGGCTCCCAGGGTCATGAAAAATCAGGTAGACACGAGAGAAATCAACCCACCAAAAGTAGTGTGGATCCAGATATGCAAATGTGATGTTTTTTGTAATGAGGCCAATACTCCAAATAAGAGCAATTTGGCCAGTTGCAGATAGCCTGAATTGTAGAATATGGGATTCAAAATCACAAAGCAGTTGAAAATTATGACTATCCCAGCCACACAGAAATGGTGAATTCTATTTCTGCCCAAGAAAAGGAGTCATGGTAAATAGAAATATATAATTTTTAAGGTTCCTACATGTAACATGATGTAATTAAAAATTAACAGTGGGCCGGGCGCGGTGGCTCAAGCCTGTAATCCCAGCACTTTGGGAGGCCGAGACGGGCGGATCACGAGGTCAGGAGATCGAGACCATCCTGGCTAGCATGGTGAAACCCCGTCTCTACTAAAAATACAAAAACTAGCCGGGCGAGGTGGCGGGCGCCTGTAGTCCCAGCTACTTGGGAGGCTGAGGCAGGAGAATGGCGTAAACCCGGGAGGTGGAGCTTGCAGTGAGCTGAGATCCGGCCACTGCACTCCAGTCCGGGCGACAAAGCGAGACTCCGCCTCAAAAAAAAATAAATAAATAAAAATAAAAGTAAAAATTAACAGTGGATAGATGAGTATAAGTAAAATAATGGGATAAAATATAGTTAGCAACTCAACAGATAAATTAAAAATAAATATTTAATGGCAACAAAAGCCAAAATTGACAAATGGGATCTAATTAAACTAAAGAGCTTCTGCACAGCAAAAGAAACTACCATCAGAATGAACAGGCAACCTACAGAATAGGAGAAAATTTTTGCAATCTACTCATCTGACAAAGGGCTAATATCCAGAATCTACAAAGAACTCAAACAAATTTACAAGAAAAAGACAAACAACCCCATCAAAAAGTGGGCAAAGGATATGAACAGACATTTCTCAAAAGAAGACATTCATACAGCCAACAGACACATGAAAAAATGCTCATCATCACTGGCCATCAGAGAGATGCAAATCAAAACCACAATGAGATACCATCTCACACCAGTTAGAATGGCAATCATTAAAAAGTCAGGAAACAACAAGTGCTGGAGAGGATGTGGATAAATAGGAACACTTTTACACTGTTGGTGGGATTGTAAACTAATTCAACCATTATGGAAAACAGTATGGAGATTCCTCAAGGATCTAGAACTAGAAGTACCATATGACCCAGCCATCCCATTACTGGGTATATGCCCAAAGGATTATAAATCATACTGCTATAAAGACACATGCACACATATGTTTATTGCGGCACTATTCACAATAGCAAAGACTTGGAATCAACCCAAATGTCCATCTGTGAGAGACTGGATTAAGAAAATGTGGCATATATACACCATGGAATGCTATGCAGCCATAAAAAAGGATGAGTTTGTGTCCTTTGTAGGGACATGGATGCAGCTGGAAACCATCATTCTTAGCAAAGTATCGCAAGAACAGAAAACCAAACACCTCATGTTCTCACTCATAGGTGGGAACTGAACAATGAGATCACTTGGACTCGGGAAGGGGAACATCACACACCGGGGCCTATTATGGGGAGGGGGGAGGGGGTAGGGATTGCATTGGGAGTTATACCTGATGTAAATGACAAGTTGATGGGTGCTGACGAGTTGATGGGTGCAGCACACCAACATGGCACAAGTATACATATGTAACAAACCTGCACGTTATACACATGTACCCTAGAACTTAAAGTATAATAATAATAAAAAATAATAAAAATAAAAATGAAAATGAAAACTTAAAAAAAAATTTCTAAAACCAAAAAAAATAAAATAAATATTTAAAAATTGATTAATACAAAATAAGACAATGAAGAAACAGTAACAGGAAACAGTTGAGACAATTTTAAAATAGCAAATAAGCATATTAAATATAAAATATTAGTAGTTACATTAAATGTAAATTGACCCTCCAAATCACTAGGCAAAGGTATTTACACTGGACAAAAAGTAGGAACCAATTATATACTGCCTGAGATGCTCTTTAAATGCACAGTCACAAATAGAATAATAGAATAACAGTAAGAAGCTGGAAAAGAATGCTATGCATGTAATAAACATAAGAAAGCTGAAGTGACTTTAATAATGCCAGGCCAAATCAGAGCAACATGGCACAATGGAAGTTCCTGACTATTTTGCCACAGGCAAACATACTGAATAAACATCTACACACAAATCAGTTCTCTCCAAGAGAAAGCCAGAATCCAATTGAGAGATTCCTACATACTGGACAATTGAGAAAATATCCACATCAAAATGGGTAGGAAAAGCAGAGGAAAACTCATGCAGTAACCCTACCATGAGCATAACACCTTACAATCCATAAGGAAACCCCACTTCTGAGCTTTTTCCCAAGAGGTGATTGGATGGACCACCCACAAAGTGCCCGCATTTACAGTTTCTGCTGGTGGGCTTGGCTCTTAAATCTCCAACAAAAGGGACAAAGAATCTGAGAATTTCCTTTAAGCACAGAGAACAAAGTAGAGTTTTGAATACAGTGAGCACTCCTAGCAGCTGTGAGTGCTCATTGGATTCAACGCACCACCCGACACCCCCACGCCCCGCCAAAAAAAAAAAAAAAAAAAAAATAGCTCAGCTTCCAACTTCCCAGTGAAAAGTGTTTGGCCACATGCTTTTCTAACAATTTCCTGTGGTTTTGGCTTCTAGGGAGCCAGTATCTGGCAATCTACATACCAAAGAATGAAACTCCTCTAGCCTAAATAGGGGAGACATCAGTCCCTACTCTCCTTCTCTGTCTCACTTCAGTGATAACTTTAGACCAGAAGGCTTCTCATGAAAGAAGAGTCTGAGACTTTTGGTTGGAAAAAAAAAAAAAAAAAAGCGGGCACTCCCTATTCCTTCTTCCATGGCTTCTTCCAGTGATAATTCTTGTCCTGTGGATAACTCTCTGTGGAAAGAGATTGGAGACCTCTGACAACAAGAATGGAAGGGACTGCACTTCCTGCATCCTCTTTCACCAGTTACTCTAGAGATCCTCTCCTGATGTCTCTCACTGGATGGAGGCTGGTGGACTTCGCCATTTTTGAAAAGGGAGATGAGCACTTCCCATGTTTTCCTCCTCAGCTTGTTTCAGCAACAAATCCAGACCTACAGATTCTGCTTAAAAGTAGGTTTGGCATACATTGAGAGCCTATGCTTTTATAGCCTTGACTTGAGAGACTGGATTCTAAATCACCTATATCTGACAATTAACAGAATTCTTTACTCCTGAATCTCCCAAACCACAGAATCAAAAGACTATTAAATCTGCTAATATTCATCGAATATCTTTCCTAGTTCAAAGTGAGCAGTCTTATCAAGAGTATAGGCATCTGTCTCAAATCTTTTCACTGGTGATGAGTGGGAGATAAACTCTTATCCATAGGCTACAGAATAGAGGTTGTGTTAGCTTGCATGTGACCAACTCTAATTGCCTTGCACATCTCCATAAGAGATCTTCAATGACCAGGTGCATTGTCAATAAGCAGTAACATTTCAAAAGATTTTTTTTTTTTTTTTTTCTGAGCAGTAGGTCTCAACCTTTGGGCTTAAAATATTAAATAAATCATGCTGTAAACAGGCTTTTTTCTTTTCATTTCTAGAGGATTTTTCCATTTCTTTCCATTTCTAGAACACAGACAAAGTGAATTTAGCATAATTCCTAAAGGCCCTAGATTTTCTGGATCATAAATGAGCATGTGCTTCAACTTAAAGTCACCAGTTGCATTAGCCTCTAAGAAGACAGTCAGCATGTCCTTCAAAGCTTTGAAGCCAGGCATTGACTTCTCCTCTCTAGCTATAAAAGTCATAGATGGCATCTTCTTCCAACAGAAGACTTTTTCATCTACATGGGAAATATTATTTTTAGTGTAGCCACCTTTATCAGTGACCTTAGCTAGATCTTATGGGTAACTTGCTGCAGTGTTTCCATCAGCACTTGCTGCTTCTCCTCGTACTTCTGTGTTATGGAGACAGCTTCTTTCCTTAAGCTTTATACACCAATTTCTGCTAGCTTCCAATTTTTATTCTTCAGCTTCCTTACCTCTCTCAGCCTTCATAGAATTGAAAAGAATTAGTGCCTTGCTTTGGATTAGCCTTTGGTTTATGGGAATGTTGTGGCTTGTTTGATCTTCTAACCAGAACACTAAAACTTTCTCCATATCAGCAATAAAGCTGATTCACTTTCTTATCATACATGTGTTCACTGAAGTAGCACTTTAAATTTCCTTCAAGATCTTTTTTTTCACATTCACAACTTGATTGTTTGGCAAAAGAGGTCTGGTTTTTGACCTGTCGTAGCGTTCACCATACATTCCTCACTAAGCTTAATCATTTCCAGTTTTTTATTTAAAACAAGACACACATGATCATCCTTTCATGTGATCACTTAGAGTCTGTTGTAGGGCTCTTAATTGGCCTCAGTTCAATATTATTGTGTCTTAGGGAACAGGGAACCCTGAGGAGAGGTGGAGAGATGGGAGAATGGCTGGTTGGTGGAGCAGTCAGAAGAACATAACATTTATTAATTACTTTGCTGTCTCATATGGACACAGTCTTTGGGTCACCAATAAAATTAAACTAGTAACCTCAAAGATTACTGATCACAGATCACTATAATAGACATAATAATAACAAAAAATACCAATATGTTACACAGAGACAAAAAGTTAACACATCTTTCTGGAAAAGTGATTCCAATAAACCTGCTTGATAAAAGGTTGCCACAAACCCTCAGTTTGTAAAAAACACAGTATCTGCAAAGCATGATAAAACATGGCATTCTTGTACTTCATAGACCAGTCTCCTCGTTTGTCTATTCACAGAAGAGACGTGTTCCACTGTATACAAAATACAAAAAATCTAAACACTTTGTCTCTGTTGTTTCTATCATCTTGAAGGCAAAATTGCAAACATGTTTGTGTTCTGAACAAAAACTGTCCCCGTGGTTTAGCCGGAGACATATGGGAGCCAGATTGTACCTGTCAAAAGTCAGTATTGAGAAAGCATTGGTGTGGGAGAATGCATTAATGTTCTTGATTGTTAATGTTTGCTTCATGACCTTCCCATTAGCAGATACGTGTGCCTCTACTTACTGATACATTCATCCATCTCTCTAATGGCTGTGCCTCTGTAGCTGCTGTTAACACAAGTTATTTATCATTGCAAGTAGAATATGTTCTAATTCCTAACATGGCCTTCATTTCAGCTGAATATAGTATGAAAAAGTTATACATTCAGATAAATTTCTCATGTTTCATATTCTACATGGTTGAATACTACTGCAAATTCGAGATTTAGAAACATGGACTTCTTTTCCCTTTGGAGTTTGAGTGAAAAGGTCTTTTCTGAGCTAAAACATAAAATGAGATTGAAAAACATTTACCTTGAATGACCAATTATTAAATGTTTAAATACATTACTATGTATTTCAAATCAATACTTGCTATACTTTGATAGTATTCAAAATTTAATTTATATATTATCTATGTTATACTTGTTTCATTTTTAAGAAAATATAATCAATTTTATGGAAGTTTTCTTTACACTATTGATCTGATTCTTTTTTCCATCTATTCTGTGCATTTATTACTTTATTAGAATGAGGTATCTTTTTTTTTCTCAAACACATACACTTTCATACTATTTCTCATGCTGAGAGATTTATTATATGAACCTCTGTATTCAGTTTCTTAATTATTTATGTGTGATACCTGTTTTCAACATGCCCAAGGTGACTAAATTTGAGATGCCTAAAAATACATATATTTATTTCACTAAAACAAATACAACTGATTGATTTCAGGAAAAACTTATTTTGGGGGTATATTAAAATAAGAATTGGTAAAAGCATATAAAAGCAAAACTTAGGAAAATGATTGCAATATTGTTGAAATTGTAAGCAAAAAGTTAATACCTGTAAACAAATGTGAACGTATGAGTTGGCATGGACATTTTTCAGATTCAAGTAATAAATGCTTATGTTAATGGCCTAATATTCAAAGTGTGTAAACATGATTAAAGAAATAGATGTGAAAGTTTCACTCCTGAAATTTAATTACTCATCAGTTTATGTCCGGCCACAGCTAATTATAATCTGGATTTGAAGCATACTGAGAGCTCTGTATCATTGCACAATGGAGATTTTGGGAAGAATTTAAATCTGAGTGGGTCAGAGTCATAATTTAATGTAATTTTCACCTGTGTATAAGTGAATCAAGTGTGTTAGTGAAGCATGGGAGAAGGACGTTTTAGGCTTAAGTAACATGAAAATTCAGGTGGCTGGCATTGCATTGTTTCTAGATCAGTAATTTGCTTAGGGCAAGTTCTTATTCCATCGGGTTGACATAAGGATAGTTTATAATGTTGGGTCCAGCTTCCAGAAGGCAGATGGCAAAGTCAACTGAACTGCAGCAGACTTACAAACCATCTTTGGGAGCAGGGCATATACAATAAATAATAAATAAATAAATAATAAAACAGAAAAAAGAAAAAAGGAGAAAGAGGTTTACTTGCAGCAGTACGGCCAGAGTTAAGTGACCACAGAAGACCGGAAAAGCACGTGCCTAAGGTTCATCTTATGTATACTCGAAGTCTGACCAAATCTCTATCCTCTCAGAGGATGGTCTTGCATTCCCTAATGCTGAGAGACTGAGTCTATACATTGAAGACTTCATTTCACCAGCAGGTGCAAATGTGCTACATTTCAAAGTCATCTGTGTTTTTTAAGTGATTGAGGCCAAGAGTAATCCATATTTAGTTGTTTTGACAATTTAAACTAAGGTTTATGTTATTCTTTGATTTTATCAATGTACTAACGTACGTATTTCACATGCTGTACCACGTATGATATATATGTGAATAAAAAAATACATGTCACTGTCATTCAATTGTTTTTCTTTCATTACTGCCCCTCACCCAAAGGAAATTTTTAGATTTTTTTTTTAATTACTATCACTGCTAGGTGTCATTTTAGGATTTGTTTTTATTAAATACGACCACCTTTCATTAAATTTTAGTATCACAGAGATGCTGTATATCTATTTATGTACTGTGGTCATTTTGGAACAACAAATTATTATCTATCATTTCTCCACTCCCCCAAAAGAATCAATGTTTACCCCCTTGTGGATAAATTAGAGGTTAAAATCTCATCCCAGTAGAATATATGTAATAACTTAAAATTATTAAAACGTTAGTTTGTAAAACATTTTTCAGTTTGGTGGCTTATATATATGGCACTTTGTTTAGCATCTGCAAAATTTGTTTGGAAATATACAAATATGGCAAAAATGAAAGTTAATTTAATTTAATTTTTTCCTTTTATTCAACTCATGTGTTCCTAAGATCTGCTGAGGTTCTTAGATAAATATTCATCAAACTAATATAGACTAATAGACTAATTCTAACTCTCCAGGTTTTCCCCTCTCCTATGTCATTGATCACCCCTGATTCATTTTCAGCAAAGGAACATACTGACAGAGCTCCTATCTTAATGTGTTTGCCATTGATCAAGCTTCTGGTTTTGCTACTGACCCATTTGTTTCCCAACCTTAAGAGAAATCTTCTTGAGAAACAGGCCTACACGAATTCTCTCTCTCCCTTTGTTATTCCTATTTTCTACTAAATCCACCCCTATGTTACTTTCTACATACTTCTCCACAAAGCAGGTCTTGTCAAGAATACAGGTACCACTTACATTGACAAATCCAGTGTCTGAGCTTCAGTTCAAATCTTATTTGGCTTATTCTCTCCCACTTACTGGCCATTCATTCTAATTCTCCTTTGTTGGATTCTGAAATAAAGGACCAAGAGCTAACACTTCAATGACATTATCTTCCTTATACATACTCTTAGCAAATTCATTAAATCTCCTCTGGAAATGATATGGACTTCTTGGATATTTAATACACATAGCTTATTCAACACATCCAAAGCAAATCTGATATTCTCTACACCAAAATATAAAAAGCTGTTTCTACTACAAACTCCTCATTTCTATAAACAACACTTCCAACTTGACAGCTTCTCAATTCATAAAATTTGAAGCGACAATTATGAATATTTTACACTGTGTTAGCATATATGAGATAATTATCAGTTTGGAATGGTGTGGACACAGCCTAACCTAGGGGTAGCTTTCATAAGATTGTAGTCCTCTCTGATTTCAAAATAAAGATTTAAGTATAAATTAAGTTTTGGGTATAATTATTGACCACCTTTTAAGACAGTTTACTAACAAGCTTACATTTGAATAATCTGAACATGTAAAAGAAGTGAAAAATATGTTAGTAAAACACAGGCAGAGCTCAAGGGATAACATAAACTAAGTATCTCCACATTGATAGTTATTCATATTAAGAAAAGACCAAGAAAAATATATGAAACACTTGAAACCAAAAAATGTTTCTAACTGGAAATATTTCAAAAAATCCTAACAGACTAGAAAATACAAATAATTTATATACATATGAATAGATGTTTAACCTCTTTAGCAACCAGGGAGACACAAATTAAAAGCACAATGGCATGCCATTTTATACACACCGGAGTAGTAAAAAAATGAATGCTTAATATTAAGTACTGATGGAGATACTGGACAGTAAAAACAGCCATAAAAAAGGAATGAATTAATGGCATTTGCAGCAACTTAGATGAGATTGGAGACTATTATTCTAAGTGAAGTAACTCAGGAATGAAAAACCAAACATTGTGTGTTTTCACTCATAAGTGAGAGCTAAGCTATGAGGATGCAAAGGCATAAGAATGACACATGGACTTTGGGGACTTGGGAAAGGGTAGGAACGGGGTAAGGGATAAAAGACTACAAATTGAGTACTATGTATACTGCTCAGGTGATGGGTGCACCAAAATCTCACAAATCACCAATAAAGAACTTACTCATGTAACCAAACACCACCTGTTCCCCAATAACCTATGGAAATAAAAACATTGCAAAAAAATAAAAAAATAAAAAAAATGATGAGGAGATAAGGACAATTGTTCTTGTTAGGTCACATGTTCTTTTCTGGGTTAATTGTATTTAGTATCTTTTGTTTTATCCGTGTGGATATTTATAGGAGAAGAAGCAAAAATTAAAGAATACAAAGCAAATAGGTACTTAAAATGGTGGTTTATTACAATTCTATCATAACCTACTTTCATTATCATTCATTAGATTTGGTGTTTTTAAAATATGTATTTTTATCTTTTAATTTACTAATACATTTTATTTGATTCTCATATAAGATGTATGTTGCAATGTTGTTCACTGAGATGATACAGAATTTTTGTGAGTAAAATTGCCAAAATAAGACTCCATTGTTTTATGGTTTATCAGTAATTAAACTATTTACTTCCAGGCAGAAGACAAGCACTAGAGTTAGATATCTAAGTGTTGTATGAAAAAAAGAGGCATTTTGCAAATGTAGAATGATATCTGTTCTGTCAATGAAAACTTTGCCAATCCTGTAAATGACTTTGTGTTAACTGTTAAGAATCCATACTTTTATGACTTTAAAAATTTAAAGTTTACTGGAAAGTGGATTTAAAAGTATATGTATAATTCTTAAATTATACGTTCATTTTGAAATTTAATATGGCATTGTTCATTTCATATTTTGACAAATAGAGTGAATAATATCAGTATCGAAGTTACCTTAGTAAGACTCCTAAAATGTAATGTGAGTAAAAAAATTTAAACACAAATTTACTGACAGGAATTATAATCCTCAGTTTGGGAATTTATACTAAAAAGTACACAAAGACTTAAAATTCATTACAGAAACAAAGCACACTTAAAAGGCAGTGCAGTGCAATTGGTTAAGACATGGACTTTGGAGTTGGAATTGGAATGCTGGTTCCAGCACTAACTTTGTGACAATGGACATTTACTTAGCTTCATGTAAATTGTTTCTACAAATCTAAGATGCGGATATTCACATTACTTTCCTCATGTAAGCTTTTTGAGGATTAAATTCATCAATCATATGTAAAGTACTTAGAACAGCGCCTCACACCTAAGTGTCAAGTAAGTGTGTTCAATTGTTATTATTGAGCAGTTAAACAACAAAAACCTAGTAAATCATTTTCAGCAAACTATATATTTTCACTCATTTTTCTTCTTACAGTATTCCAGCATAGCAACCAAAGTTATGGAGAAAGTAGATGACTTTCTCAAGGAATCACAGCTAGTTGGAAACAGAACTGTAGTGAGAACCAGGAACTCCATATATGCTGCTAATGGTTCCTCCTCAAAAAATAAATCCTACCCAAGTTAACCAAGGCACTAAGTTCATATATAATTACAAATCTATCATTGGTCACATGCATACTCTTGGCACTGCACCTATTTTTACCTCCCTCTTATCTTTTATTTACTATTTTAAACTCTTACAACAATACTTCAAGATAAACATTATTAGCTAAACTTGAAGAAAAGATACAAGGATGTTAAATTATATACCTAACATTATCCAAATAATAAACCACTGAACAGGGATTCAAACCAAAGACTGTCTTTGTCTAAAATACAATTACTTTTCCCATTAAACTATTGTTTGTGAGTTTTATACAATGTAGATGAAAGCAGAATATAACTTTACAGTTTTTTTTTTGATATGTTAAACTCTACTGTCAAGTCCTTCCCACATCTAATAGGTTTTAAGATAATTTGATATTTTACTTTTTTCTAGGTTATATAATGCTAGGTCAAGAACTAGTCCATGCAATATTCAGGACTAGACTCCCAACTACATAGATTCCTGTCGATTAACACTTTCCAGGAGTCTTTAGATAGTCTGACCGGGCTATTGCCTGTGCAATGTACTGCAAAATTATTAAGTAAAGTATTTTAAAACACATATTATAATTTATTAAGTATTTGCTAGCTGGATGGGATGGTGAAAGAGATCTGTTTAATAGGTTGGGTACTTCTGATTCGTGCTGGTTTATAAACTTTGCTTGTATATCTCTTTTAACCATCCATGCATGCTTAATGGCTCTTTCTATCAAGTCTACCTGAAGGTTAACCTAATGTCTGTATTAAGTCAATAGATTCTGTAACATAAATCTATGCAGATGGGCTATTAAATGATATCAAAATTACTCTAGCAAGTGATAGTGGTCATTTATTTTTACTTTAATTCCTTTAGAGTATGAGGAAGATCTTTAAAGTGTATATAAAAGTGTTAATAAAGCTGATATCAAGGTGCTTTGCATTATTTTATCTTTTATTCCAAGTCAGAAAAAATACAGCTAATTATACCATAAGTATATAAAATATTGGAAATTAAGCTTTTCTCTTGGTATAATAAAACTTTTAAAAAAACAGAATTGGTTCCCTGCACCATTTGTCTTTAATTCATGCTATAAACTTATTGAGAAATACATGTGTGTGTATATGTGTGTGTGTATATATATGTACACATAATCATTGAACAAATAATCCTATTATTACAAATCACAAGTCTTGTCTCTAACAGCCTAACAATCTGGTAATGTGGCAAGCAGATATTAAGCATTAAAATGTAGTTCTATAGAAGTACACTTATTAATACACTGAGAAAGGTACACTAAAACATTTCTCAAAGTTCTGTTATATGTAGGCACTATGTTATACAAATAAAGTGAAATGATTCAGACAAAACATCCACACATGGTAGGGGGAAATGAACACAAAAATTAGTCTTCTAACAGTGTTACACATGTGGCATTTTAGAAAATATATGGGAAGGGTTTGGATATCAACTTGATGGAATAGGAAGGAAAATGGAAGATTGAAAAAAAAATTATCGTTACCTACATGATATTCCAAGCTAACTGACCTGGCATGCCATGTCCTTGAGAAACTGGACTATGCTTACCTCCACTTCCAGCTTCTGTCAAACCTCTGTATTAACCCTCATGTTTAAATACAGAAAAATAACATGCCTGAGGTTCCATAACATACCCTCAATCTTCATACCCTTACCCTGCACATGTGTTTTCATCACGTGCTTGCATTTGCAATTTCCTTGATTGCTCCAATCCTCGTGTTTTCTTAGAATTGTATCCCATTTTAAGTCACTTTATTTAAGAATTTTTTTTACCTTATTTAGTCCCCCCTGCAAAGTCTGAGTAGCAGCCATTTGGCTCTTATAAAATCTAATGCATATCTATGATTCTGTCCATGTTCCTTGTATTAAGATTCTTTGTTATCCATACTAACAAATATGGTAAATTTTGGGGACACAAAGATTACATCTTATTTTTAAATTCTAGTACCTAGCACAATATGGGGTTACATAGTATATAATACACAGGATTAATATAAATAATAAAAGTTTCCACATGAAATTGAGATGACACATTTGAAAACTTCAAGGTTGATTAGAAATTAAGTAGGAAGACAAATGCAGTAAGATCATTCCAGAAATAAGAAGCAATATAAAAAATTCAGAATTTTAAGAAAATATGGTGTTAGGTCATCCTATAATATGATTCAGAAATGAGTATTATTTCTGGGAACATGCCTGACTTATTATTCTCACGGGAGACAACATGGTTATCTTGAAAAGGTATTCAAAGTTTGTGAGTCTGGGATCATCAAATTCAGAGACTGATTTTTACCCTAAGCAAACCTGAAATATCCTGACTTCCACTGTCAGTAGAGTAGAAAAGTATGTCTATCAGAAAGACTAGGATAGAAAGAAAGATACAGTAAAAGACAGAGGATGTAAAGAAGAAAGAGCTAGACCTTATCTAGGCATATATTTTGTCTTCAGTTTAAACATCTCCCCCATTACCTGGTTTTGGTTTAGTTGACACATTGTAATTTCACATATTTAAGGGATATAATTTGATGTTTCAATACATATGTTTGTTGTATAATAATCAAATAAGGAGAGTTAACACACTCATCAACTGATGCTTTACAATTTATTTGCAGTGAGGCTATTCAAAAGCATGTCTTCTAGATATTTTGTAATATAGAATACTTTACTGTTAAGCAAAGAATCAAAGAGTGGTTATCAGAGACTGGGGAGGGGAAGGGAGAATGGAAGATAAAGAGAGGTTATTCAATAGCTACAAAGTTACAATTAGATAAGAGGAATAAATTCTCATGTTCTATGGCACACTAGGGTGACTATGGTAAAGACCTGTATTTTTATTTTTATTTATCTATTTACTTAGAGGTGGAGTCTTGCTTTGTCGTTCAGGCTTGATCATAGTGGTGTGATCTCAGTTCACTGCAACCTCTGCCTCCAGGGTTCAAGCAATTCTTGTGCCTCAGCCTACTGAGTAGCTGGGATTACAGGCTCCCAACACTATGCCAGGTTAATTTTATATTTTTAGTAGAGATGGAGTTTCACCATGTTGGTCAAATCGGTCTCAAACTCCTGACCTCAAGTGATTTGTTTGCTTCAGCTTCCCAAAGTGCTGAGACAGGTGTGAGCCAGTGTACCCGGCCAAGACCTGAATGTTTAATTGTCCACTGAACAACATCATTGCAGATTCACAGGCATATCACTTCATCCTCAGATCTTCTACTCCATCTGAATAATGATTTCAGCTAATGCCACATTTATTTGTTACTTTAATAAATATTTATTGATCAGTTAGAGTGTATACTTCACTGTGCCAGACATTCAGTATAGTCCAGTAAACAAAATAGTCATAATATCTGCACTTGAGGAAATAGTCAAACTGTGTAGCCCAGAAAAATATGAATCCTCTTAGATCCCCTTTGCATCATCTCACTTTCTATATCCACTAAATCACTAGGTTACTAGATCCTTTTGAATCCACTCAATATTGCATCCCTCAAATTTACCCCCTTTTCTGGATTTGCACAACCACCTTGGATTGAACTCATAGACTTTTCTAACTTAAACAAGCCTCTTGATATTATTTTCTCTGTCTTGCACTCACTGTATATGCTCCACCCTATTTTTTATAAACAGACTTAATCATATCTCTGTTGTGCCTAGCACCTTTATGTTGCCTTCTTCTATCCCAACAAAACATCTGTTTTTCAAGTTTTCAAAATAACTCTGTATGACTCAGGGGAAGAAACCCTAGTTGAGTTTCTGAGGCTGATGCTGATTGGTGTATAATTATCTAAACCAATCATAGTAATCTCTTTTTCCATTGCTACTAGTTATGTTATGGATAGGCATGTGACCCAGTTCTGGCAAATGAGAAACTCTGGGTGTCTTTTGAAGAGTTTCTTGGAAAAATTTCTCACTCCTAGGAAAGATTAATGGGAAGATATGATACATCTTGATGCAATGCCTGGAACGTCTGTACCCATTTTACTATGTGTGACCTTGAAAAATAAGCCAACATAATTTCAATAAATCTTAACTAATTTCCTGAAGTTATCATCCTTGTATGCCACCTTGACTTTGCAAAATTAACATTGTGAAAGCCCAACGAGTCGGGATTTCTCATATTTGCATCTTTATACATGCCACATAAGGCCTTCCATGATCTTCTCCTGATTTTCAACCTTAACTCTTGTAGCCCCTTACTTTTTGAGCTATTGTTTCAACTAAATTGGTGGAAACACCAAAGCATGCATATGGTTCACGTGGGATCTTTTAGAAAGCTGATTTTCAGTCAGTCGTTTCGGAGGAAGGTCTGCGGTTCTGCGTTGTAGTTGATACTATGCTGTTGATCTATGAATCAGTCTTTGAGTAAATACGTACTAGATTCCCTGTACGCACTCTTTTTAGACCACCAGGCTTGGAGAAGACAAAACCAGCACTGAAGCTGTGCATATTATGAGGCATATTTTCTGACCCTTGTCTTGTTCATCACTTCTTTCTAAAGCACCAGTTCCTTTGAACTCAGATAAATTCTCTAATAAAATAAAATAAATGGTCAACACATTGTTAACATTCAGAATCAGAATGTGTGCACATATATAGAATACACACATGTGCACATGTACTTAAATGATGGTATTTCATTCTTAATGCTATATTCTCCTCTTACTTGCCCTGAAAGTTTCCGTTAACTCAAAAAACTATTTAAATTAGAAATTTGAATGTGTGATAGTTTTAGAAAGCACTCCTTAAGAAGGAGTTCCAGAAAATGTTTAAAGCTATATTAATTACTGAAAACTAGTTTCCTGCAGTTAAGAACAGTGGATTACCTAGAATAATTTAAAATAAATACCTACTGTTATTAGCATAAAACTTTGTTTTCCAAATTACTGGTAAAAATTGTCTAGATTTTATAATTTTTCTCTATTCACTAGTTTCTAGGGTGCTTGTTTATGCTGGAGCTAGAAAAGCTTGAAATGTTGCTGATAATTGGTGTCTTCATGGTTCTGACATTTGAAACATTTAAACCACAGTGAAGTTTCTTCTGTCCTTTATTTGCACTTTTCTCTTACATAAGAAAATATAATTACAGACAAAACATCAAGAAGATCATACTTGGCAATTGTTATTCAAATCAAGATGTAAGTAATACAAACAGTAGTGATATTTAATAATTCATTTCTTGAGTAACTATAAAAGGAAAAATAACATAAAATTTAATAAGAATTTTAGTACTTTTAACTGGAGACAAGAGTTCTAGGAGTCTTCCAACCTATTTATTTTCCACTTATTTGCCAAAAAGAAGAAATATTTAGTTTGATAAATTTATCTAAACATTTGTTGATTAGGGCTTATTTTTTATAAAGAAATCTAATTTTACTTATAAAGAAAAACTTTTGTAGGTGAGTGTGGTTGTTTTCCCCAGTTCAATTTAAATTCAAATAATACATCCTTAAGAATACAACCATGGGAGAAGTCGTTTCATGCTTAAATTTCTGTTCAACTTTCCTGCTCACAGTGTAATAAATTAACCTAAGCAAATTCTCTTTGTAAAATGTCCTTTCTACAGAAACATCCCGAGGTCTAATATTCATAATCATTTGTGAGTTTGAATTTGTTTTTATTAAACTATGGCAAGATTGTTTTAAAATTATTATATGTAATGGGTTATACGTGATAAAAATTGCTGGAAAAATTATTAAACTATTCAAGAAATTTAATGAATAAGATTAGATGTTAAAATAATAATCATAGAAATAATAACTGACATACTTACTGCATGCCAAACTATTATAGTCCTCAAGTTATGTTTGGTATTTTTATTTTCTCTCTTCTATTCTATTATACCTTACAATAAATTTACCTGGGCAATTCTTCTAAAATTCTCTTCCTCCAGAAAACATCCAGAGGTCAAATATTCATAGTTATATATGAGTTTGAATAGTATGCCACCTTGGAACAAGACGATGTATGATTTTTGGTCAATTGTTATGTTTTTTCCATTATGATTCAATTATGAAATATTAGTTCCTAATTATTATAGGACATGAATTTAAGAAACATTTGTGGCTTCTTCAAAGATAATTAACTTATACAGGGATTTAAATGAATAATTTTAACAATTAAAATAATTTTAATAATAGCAGTAATAATAAAATAATAATACTAGGAATGTTTATTATGTGCTGTACTAACAGGTTTGGTGTCATGACTAAACCATGTCTTTCTCCATTCTATTTGGCCACACAGCTATATTTTTTCTCTATAATACAGGGAGTTTCATGAGGCCACAACTTTACTTCTAAACGCTCAAGGGTTTAGTTGATTTCTTCAGCTTCAGGGGTCTTTTTCTCCCTTTCCTTGCTATAGAAAGAAAATTGGGCACCATTGTGATTTTTATAGCATTTTTGTAATACTGTTTATTTTCTTATATTTTAAATTATTTGCTTGTATTTTAAGCATCTCCAGAGGCAGCATGCTCCAAATCTGTAAATTTAAACGTAGGTGTAGTTATTTAGAAATAAAAAAGGAAATAAATAAAATATGTAGGATGGATGCAAGCAGATATACAGCAGAGAACAACACATTTTGATTGCTGACTGGAAAACATGGGAAATTTTCTCATCTTCAATTTACCTTGCTTCATTCTGACCAAAACTTTCTCCACACAAATAATGATGTATGGAATGGAGATGTGGTTTGTAGAACAGTTGAGACTTTTTCGCGTGTGTGTGTGTGTGTGTGTGTGTTTTCCCCTGAAACTGGATGTAAGCACAGATGCCACTCAGTTAGAACACTGACTACAAGTTGAAAGCAAAGGGTCCTGACCTAATTGAAACAGTTATTTGTGGTGAGGCAGTGTCTGCAAATAACATCTGTTAGACTAAATGCCTAGTGTATGAGATGGGTAAAAGACACTTTCACACAAAAATGTAATATCCAGACTAGGTGCCTGCTCCCTAAATTATTGAGTTTAGTAAAGAAAAGTTCTATTTGCTCTCAGCCCTGAGAATTACACAATGCATTCTCCTATCTCCAAAAATCAGCTTTGGATAGAAAAGGTACAATTTTAGAAGTAGAAAGAGTGCTAATATGTGAAAGGATTTGTTTCAAATTTTTCTACACAAGACATTTTTCTCTCAAATACTTTCAGATTCTAAGGCATTTCTTGACAATATGTATATTTTTAATTATAATTGATCCTGATATATAAATATTAGAACTAGAACAATTGAAAAATCTATCAAGTAATACATTTTACTGAATCTGTCAAAATGATAATGCAAAAGTCAAAGTTCAGGCTGAAGACTATATTCTTCTTAAACATTTCCATCACCTTTTAAAATATGGGAGTGTCATCAAATTATATTTGGCATTGTAAGTAAAGCAAAAGGTGTACAGGGCTACTATGTTTCATTGTGTTAATATGGAAGTTGAAGCTCATATAAATCAAAAGTCAGATTCACGAATATTTCACTAATGCAAATCTGCATTTAGAAATCACTTCTACCTGAAGATGCAAGCAAAGATTTAAGAATAGATATATAGGTGAGAATATACATTAATAAATTGATAGAAATTTATTGACCACCTACTATGTCCAAGTAGTGGTATACAGTACTTCTGGTGCTGACTGAGGTAGCATTTACAAGAAAAAGGTTTAAAACAATACGTCTTTTCAAATATTACACTCAGTTGGCTTACATTCAAGTCAGAAAGATAGTAAATCTTCAATGGTATGACTTCCAGAGGAGGGACTATGCTTATGCTAATTGCCTCCCTGGATTGCTTTCTTTTCATACTAACTTACTTATAATAACTGACATCTAATATGCAAAATAAATTCAGACTTGAATCATGACAAGAGAAAGTTACATCTCTAAGTCCACTGTTATAATATTATTTATCCTATTATTTTGTATGTATCTGTCTTATTACTCCAAAATCTACAAAGACTAAAAGAGCAAAAACTTTAGTGGTATTGTTGACTGTTGGATTCTTACACAATGTAAAAAAGCAGGTGATCAGTAGATATTAATATATGAATACAATTCTAAATTAACATATAAATATGATTTGTACATTATTTCTTATTATAATTGCTTTTTGTGTGCATCTGCTATTGATAACTTTTTACTATTAAAGGGGAGAGGTCTGTGTCACACATATCTCTGTATTTCTTACATGCTTGCATAGTGATTTTTACATAGTAAATATTTAATATATTTTGTCCTTTTTTTAATAATCAGGGAGATCTAACAGAGTGAATTTAGGTAGTAATCTAAACTAGAAAATTACTGCAATAAACAAAAGACCATATGCATTTGCTTACATATATCCATATTATAAATTTAAAATTATTTCTTATGGGGTTTAAACTACATGTCGTCCAACCTAATACACTTTGAATATAATGAAATTATTGAATTTCTAAATTTCTGTGGCTAAAGTAGAACCTAGACCCTTTACGCTGCTATAATGGATTACCACAGACTGATTAATTTATTTAAAAAAAAAAACCCAGAAATTTATTTGACTCACCTTTCTGGAGGCTAGGAAGTCTAAGTGCATGACACTGGCATCTGGTGAGGGCCTTTGTACTGCATCATCTCATGACAAAAGATAGAAAAGCAAGAGAGGGCAAGAGCAAGAGGAAACAAGAGAGGGCTGAACTCATTTTTAAAACTAACCCACTCCTGCAATAACAGCATTAATTCATTTATAAGGGCAGAGCACTCTTGATCTAATCACCTCTTATTAGGCCCCACCTATCAACATTGTTGCATTGGAAATTAAACTTAGAACACATAAACTTTGGGGCACTCATTCAAACCACAACAGTTACCTAAGATAAAACTAAATTATCCGCCTATGCATTGTAATTTTTGTGTTTATCATCAATGACATAATTTTTCATTTCTAATATACAGATCTAAAGAGATATGCTTTACATATTGGCAAAAACTAAATGACACTGTTCCTGCATTGATAATCACAATATTTTGTTCTTGATATCTAGTGACTCAAAGCCTAAATTTCTATGCTTCTCTTATCCTCTTTTATAGTGGAAAACAGGTGGTTCTTCCACGTTTATACATAATGCCTAGTTAGTGCTCTGAATTGAGGATAAAGACACTAGTTCAACTTTCTTTTTGTGTGATCTATGGTACTTTGAGGAAGTTGTTATGTTTCTATATATTCAATTCCACAGTATATGAGCCCTTTATTTTACATTGGCATGATTTTGTAAAGCCCTAGCTTAAGTTTCTTTGCTTTACTTCTTTATAATTGAAAATGAGCACGAGCTAAGTGTGATATATACAATTCCAAATGTAAAATAAAATCAATCCATGGAGTTACAAGTAACTTTGCATATTATATAGTATGCAATAAATATAGTATATTGGAAAAGTATTAATAATTTTATGTTAGAAGCCATCTTCATTTTTCTCGTCACATAATATCTACTTTTCCTTTTGATACTTCTGTTTCTGTTTTTTCTTCATTCTCTTATTCATAACAATTTTAATCTTTTAAGGTACCTCATCTTGATGTGGACAATTACTGTTGATTTGCCTGCATTTTAATAGCTTGTCTACTATATTTGACTTGTGATTAGAAAAAGATCCTTTTCTTACAGTTGGAAAACACATGGAGCCCATGTTGTTACCAACTTTAACTTAAACCTGTGTTTTTTTTATAGATATCAAATAAAAGCAATATCTAGGAAAACAGTTTCTCTTTCAGGAAAAAAACAACAACAAAAAACACAACTTTCGCGGGGTTTTACTGATGGAAATCCTTCGAATAAAAAATACAGTATGATCCTGCTAGGAATAGTAAAGCTTTACCAGAAATAAAATTTGAATTATAAGAATCATCTAGCAACTCTCCATCATCCTGTGACTGGGCTAAAACATGTAGCTGCTAGAAATAAACAAGGAAACTTCCTTTCAGGACTTTGACATTTAATTCTATTTGAGGCTTGTTAAAGGTCATTCAATTTCTTTGCTTGCATTTTGCTTTCATTATCTTGCAAGCTACTTTGGTGAATTAATTCATTTAATACTGTGAAGATGAAAATTGATTTGTATCAGATCATCTCATTCTGTAGATAACTTGCTAATTTCAGAAACATTACATTCTTATTTATGTAAGGGAGGAAGAGGGGTATGGAAAAGATTTATGAGAAATAGAAGATCAAAGAAATCAGACATTCTAAAAAGGCATCATTTTTCTGAATATATATTTTTTAAATGGCCATACTTTTATATTTTATTACAGCAAATGGGAAAAGAAAATGAGTGTGATAAAAAGCTGTTTATTAAAAATGAAGAGCAAGAACTAAAAGTTTAAACACTACCAGAAACATCATACTTAGACCCAAATAAAAATATCAGGATAGGGCTCAAGGCAAAATGGCCAAATGCACAAGGCTAGACCGATACAAAAGGCAGGTGATTTCTGCATTTCCAACTGAGGTATCCTGCTCATCTTATTGGGACGGGTTAGACAGTGGGTGCAGCCTAGTGAGGATGAGTAGAAGCAGAGTGGGGCATTGCCTCACCTGGGAAGCCAAGGGGTTCGGAAAATCCTTCCCCTAGCCAAAGGAAGCCTTGAGGGACCCTGCTGTGAGGGACGGTGCTATCTGGCCCAGATACTACACTTTTCCCACGATCTTTGCAACCCACGGGTCAGGAGATTCCCTCAGGTACCTACACCACAAGGGCCTTGAGTTTCAAGCACAAAACTGGGAGGCTGTTTCCTCAGACAACTAGCTAATTGTAGAAGTTTTATTTCATAACCCAGTAGCACCTGGAACCCAAGCGAAACAGAACCATTCACTCCTGGGGAAAGGGTACAGAGGCCAGGGAGCCAAGGGGTCTTGCTCAGTGGATCCCATCCCCACGGAGCCCAGCAAGCTAAGATCCACTGGCTTGAAATTCTCATTGCCAGCACAGCAGTCTGAAGTCCACCTGGGGCACTCCAGCTAGGTGGAGGGAGGGACATCCGCCATTACTGAAGCTTGAGTACATGGTTTTCCCCTCACAGTGTAAATAAAGCAACCAGGAAATTCAAACTGGGCGGGGTTCACCACAGCTCAGTAAAGTCTCTGTAGCCAGACTGCCTCTGTAAATTCCTCCTCTCTGGGCAGGGCATCTCTGAAAGAAAGGCAGCAGCCCCCGTCAGGGGCTCATAGATACAACTCCCATCTCCCTGGGACAGAGCACCTTGTGGAATGGGGGGGCTGTGGGCACAGCTTCAGCAGACATACACATTCCTGCTTGCCAGCTCTGAAGAGAGCAGTAAATCTCCCAGCACAGCGCTTGAGCTCTGCTAAGGCACAGACTGCTTCCTCAAGCAGGCTCCTGACCCCTGTGCCTCCTGAGAGGGAGACGACACTTCCCAGCAGGGATCCACAGACACCTCATATAGGAGAGCTCCAGCTAGCATCTGGCAGGTGCCCCTCTGGGACGAAGCTTCCAGAGGAAGGAGAAGGCAGCAGTCATTGCTGTTCTGCAGCCTCCACTGTTGATACCCAGGCAAGCAGGGTCAGGAGTGGACCCCCATCAAACTCCAGCAAACCTGCAGTAGAGGGGCCTGACTGTTAGAAGGAAAACTAACAGACAGAAAGCAATGGCATCAATATCAACAAAAAGGATGACCACACAAAAACTCCATCTGAAGATCACCAACAGCAAACACCAAAGGTAGGTAAATCCACAAAGATGAGGAAAAAATGGTGCAAAAAGACTGAAAATCCCAAAAACCAGAACGCCTCTTCTGCTCCAAAGTAGCACAACTCCTCGTCAGCAAGCGAACAAAACTTGATGGAGCACGAGATTGATGAATTGACAGAAGTAGGCTTCAGAAGATGGGTAATAACATCTCTTCCAAGCTAAAAGAGCATGTTCTAGCCCAATGCAAGGAAGCTAAGAACCTTGATAAAAGCTTAGAGGAATTGCTAACTAGAATTACCACTTTAGAGGGGAACATACATGACCTAATGGAGCTGAAAAACAGCACAAGAACTTCGTGAAGCATACACAAATATCAATGGCCAAATCGATCAAGCAGAAGAAAGAATATCAGAGATTGAAGATCAACTTAATGAAATAAGCATGAAGACAAAATTAGAGAAAAAAGAACAAAAAGGAGTGAATAAAGCCTCCAAGAATATGGGATTATGTGAAAAGACCAAACCTATGTTTGATTGGTGTACCTGAAAGTGATAGGGAAAATGGAACCAAGTTGGAAAACACTTTTCAGGATGTTATACAGGAGAACTTCCCCAACCTAGCAAGACAGGCAAACATTCGAATTCAGGAAATACAGAGAACACCACAAAGATACTTTTCGAGAAGAGCAACCCCAAGACACATTATCATCAGATTTACCAAGATTGAAATGAAGGAAAACATGTTAAGGGCAGCCAGAGAGAAAGGTTGAGTTACCCACAAAGGGAAGCCCATCAGAACTTACAAGCCAGAAGAGAGTGGGGGCTAATATTCAACATTCTTAAAGAAAATGAATTTTCAACCCAGGATTTCATATTTAGCTAAACTAAGCTTTATAAATGAAGGAGAAATAAAATCCTCTACAGACAAGGAAATGCTGAGAGATTTTTGTCACCACCAGGCCTGCCTTACAAGAGCTCCTGAAGGAAGCACTAACTATGGAAAGGAAAAATTGGTACCAGCCACTGTAAAAACAATCTGAAATGTAATGACCGTTGACACTGTGAAGAAACTGCATCAATCAATGGGCAAAATAACCAGCTAGCATCGTAATGACAGGATCAAGCTCACACATAACAATATTTACCTTAAATGTAAACAGGCTAAATGCCCCAATTAAAAGACACAGACTGGCAAATTGGATAAAGAGTCAAGACCCATGACCATACTGCAATCACGAGACCTATCTCACACCAAAGACATACAAATGCTCAAAATAAAGGGATGGAGGAAGATCTACCAAGCAAATGGAAAGCCAAAAAAGCAGGGTTTGAAATCCTTGTCTCTGATAAAACAGACTTTAAAGCAACAAAGATCAAAAAAGACAAATAAGGACATTAAATAATGGTAAAAGGATCAATGCAACAAAAAGAGCTAACTGTCCTAAATATATATGCACCCAATACAGGAGCACCCAGATTCCTAAAGCAAGTCCTTAGATACCTACAAAGAGACTTAGACTACCACACAAAAATAGTGGGAGACTTTAACACCCCACTGTCAATATTAGATCACAAGACAGAAAATTAACAAGGATATTTAGGACTTGAACTTAACTATGGACCAAGTGGACCTAATAGACATCTATAAAACTCTCAACCTCAAATCAACATACTTCTCAGCATCACATAGCATTTATTCTAAAATCAACCACATAATTGGAAGTAAAAAACTCCTCAGCAAATGCAAAAGAATGGAAATCTTAACAAGCAGTCTCTCAGACCACAGTGCAATCAAATTAGAACTCAGGACTAAGAAATTCAAAACCACACAACTACATGGAAACTGAACAACCTGTTCCTGAATGGCTACTGGCTTAATAATGAAATTAAGGCACAAATAAGTAAGTTCTTTGAAACGAAGGAGAACAAAGACACAACATATAATAATCTCTGGGACAAAGCAAAAGCAGTGTTTAGAAGGAAATTTATAACACTAAATGCCCAGAGGAGAAAGCAGAAAATATCTAAAATTGACACTCTAACATAACAATTAAATGAACTAGAGAAGCAAGAGCAAACAAATTCAAAAGCTAGCCGAAGATAAGAAAGAATTAAGATCAGAGCAAAACTGAAGGAGATAGACACACACACACACACACACACACACACACAACCTTCAAAAAATCAATGAATCCAGGAGCTGACTTTTTGGACAGATTCACAAAATAGATAGACTGCTAGCTAGACTAATAAAAAAGATATTAGAATCAAATAGTCATAATAAAAAATGATAAAGGGGAGATCACCACTGATCCCACAGAAATACAAACTACCATCAGAGAATACCATAAACACCTCTATGCAAATAAACTAGAAAATCTAGAAGGCATGAATAAATTCCTGGACACATACACCCTCCCAAGACTAAACCAGGAAGACGTTGAATCCCTGAATAGACCAATAACACGTTCTGAAATTGAGGCAGTAATTAATAGCCTACCAACCAAAAGCCCAGGACCAGATTAAATTAGGATTAACAACCGAATTTTACCAGAGGTACAAAAAGGACCTGGTACCATTCCTTCTGAAACTATTCCAAACAATAGAAAAAGATAGACTCCTCCCTTACTAATTTTATGATGCCAGCATTATCCTTGTACCAAAACCTGGCAGAGACACAACAACAACAAAATTTCAGGCCAATATCCTTAATGAACTTCGGTGCAAAAATCCTCAATAAAATACTGACAAACCAAATCCAGCAGCACATTTAAAAGCTTATCTACCACGATCACGTTGGCTTCATCCCTGGAATGCAAAGCTGGTTCAACATATGCAAATCAATAAACGTAATCCATCACATAAATAGTACCAATGACAAAAACCACATGATTATCTCAAAAGATGCAGAAAAGGCCTTCAACAAAATTCAACACCCCTTGATGCTAAAAACTCTCAACAAACTAGGTACTGATGGAACGTGTGTCAAAATAATGTCTATTTATGGCAACCCCCCACAGGCAATGTCATACTGAATGGGCAAAAGCTGGAAGCATTCCCTTTGAAAACCAGCACAAGACAAGGATGCCCTCTCTCACCACTCCTCTTGGAACATAGTATTAGAAGTTCTTGCCAGGACAATCAAGCAAGAGAAATAAATAAAGGATATTCAAATAGGAAGAGAGGAAGTCAAATTGTCTCTGTTGCAGATGATAGATTGTATAGTGAGAAAACCCCATTGCCTCAGTCTCAAATCTCCTTAACCTGGTAAGCAGCTTCAGCAAAGTCTCAGGACACAAAATCAATGTGCAAAAATCATAAGCATTCCTATACACCAAAAATAGACAAACAACCAAATCATGAGCAAACTCCCATTCACAACTGCTACAAAGAGAATAAAATATTTAGGAATACGATTATAAAAGATGTGAAGGACCACTTCAAGGAGAACCACAAACCACTGCTCAAGGAAAAAAGAGAGGACACAAACAAATGGAAAAACATTCCATGCTCATAGATAGGAAGAATCAATATTGTCAAAATAGCCATACTGCCTGAAGTAATTTATAGATTCAATATTATCCCCATCAAGCTACCATTGACTTTTTTCACAGAATTAGAAAAAAATCTACTTTAAATTTCATATGGAACCCAAAAGGAGCCCATATAGCCAAGACTATCCTAAGCAAAAAGAACAAAGCTGGAGGCATCATGCTACCTGACTTCAAACTATACAACAAGGCTACAGTAACCAAAACAGCATGGTACTGTTACCAAAACAGATATATAGACTAATGTAACAGAACAGAGGCCTCAGAAATGACACCACACACCTACAGCCTTCTGATCTTTGACAAACCTGACAAAAACAAGCAATGGGGAAAGGATTCCCTATTTAATAAATGGTATTGGGAAAACTGGCTAGCCATATGGACAACACTGAAACTGGATGCCTTCCTTACATCTGATACAAAAACTAACTCAACTCAAGATGGATTAAATACTTAAACTTAAGACCTAAAACCATAAAAACCCTAGAAGAAAACCTAGGCAATACCATTCAGGACATAGGCATGGGCAAAGATTTCATGACTAAAATACCAAAAGCAATTGCAACAAAAGCCAAAATTCACAAATAGATCTAATAAAACTAAAGAGCTTCTGCACAGCAAAATAAACTATCATCAGAGGGAAAAGGAAACCTACAGAATGGGAGAAAAATTTTGCAATCTATCCATCTGACAAAGGAGTAATATCCAGAATCTACGAGGAACTTAAATTTACAAGAAAAAAAAAAAAAAAACTCATCAAAAAGTAGGCAAAGGATATAAACAGACATTTTTCAAAAGAAGGCATTTATGTGGCCAAAAAACATATGAAAAATAGTTCATCATCACTGATCATTAGAGAAATGAAAATCAAAACCACAAAACTACATCTCACACCACTTCAAATGGTGATCATTAAAAAGTCAGGAAACAACAGATGCTGGCGAGGATGTGGAGAAATAGGAACACTTTTACACTGTTGGTAGAAGTGTAAATTAGTTCAGTTATTGTGGAAGACAGTGTTGGGATTCCTCAATGATCTAGAAGTAGAAATACCCTTTGACCCAGCAATCCCATTACTGGCTATCTACTATGAAGACACATGCACACGTTTATTGAAGCACTATTCACAATAGCAAAGACTTGGAATCAACCCAAGTGCCCATCAATGTTAGACTGGATAAAGAAGATGTGGCACATGTACATCACAGAATACTATGCAGCCATGAAAAAGAATGAATTAATATCCTGTGCAGGGACATGGGTAAAGCTGGAAACCATCATTCTCAGCAAACTAACACAGGAACAGAAAATCAAACACCACATGTTCTCACTCATAAATGGGAGTTGAACAATGAGAACATATGGGCACAGTGAGGGGAACATCATGCACGAGGCCTGTCAGGGAGTGAGGGGCAAGGAGAGGGATAGCAGTAGGAGAAATATCTAATGTGGATGATGGGTTGATGGGTGCAGCAAACCACCATGGCACATGTATAGCTATGTAACAAACCTGCACATTCTGCACATTCATCTCAAAACTTAAACTATAATAGTAATAAAAAATATCAGGATAGATCTAAAGTGCTTGTTAAAGCTGAGAGCATCTATAGCAAACATGAAGGAGGCAAAATTATCTTCACAAACCTTATAGTCACAAAGGCAATAAAAGAGGAGTGTAAAATTGATAAGAGAATAGAATGAGTATGATTAGATCAATTCTATTAAAAGCTATGAAAGACAATAAACGATTCAATAGAAATAATCTGCATCCAGGTTTGTTCAGTAATCCACTGGAGGTCTTTGTCAAAATCTTTTGACAAGCTAATTAAAAGCAGACAGGTATGCAGCATGTGCTGTTTACCTTTGTGAAATGACTCAACTCATCTTCAAGTTTCTATATTCATATTTTTTCCACTGCCCTGTCATTGTGACCTTTATGGTACAATATTGTGAATAAACTGAACATTTATAATGACAGACTCAGAGTCCCAATGAAAATAAAATGTCCCCTGAAAAGATTTTTAACCAGTGTTTAACTCAAAGAAATAAGTATTCACTGAATATTGAATTTGTCTGGGATTTTGCATAGAGTTTTAGAGGTACACAAATGAAAAGAAAAGTCACTGTCCTTGAGGACCTCGTGACATACCAAATATTCTAAAATCTATTGTTAGACATTTTCAATACTATATTGCTCTTTAAGTATTTCTTATGGGTTATTGGGATATATTTGTCTCAAGATATAGGATATATATAATGGGATACATTTGTCTAAATTCGTGTTTCTTTTACAATATTAAATTCCTCATAGCAATATATATTCTCAACCAACAAATCCCAAAAAGGTTACAGAAATAAGAAAATATTTTTTAAAAAGGTTGATTTTGTTTTGTTGCTGTTTTTAATACACATTTTGGAATAACAATGCAGTAGTTTTACAGGATAAGCTGATGCCTTGGGGCAAATATAGTTTATATATTCCCTAGTGACTGACAAGTGGAAACTGGAATGAACTACTCTTTATTATCAATACCATCCTTCAGGATCATTTTTGCTTTAACAAACTCCTCCTATCTAAAGATTCAAAGTAGGTCAACTTTTCTTCTAGTAATCCATCTCAGACTCCAGCTCACAACTAGACCAAGAAGCTTGACCAGGCCAGCTGTTGCCCCCATACTGCTGGTTTTGAGAAATAATATTGCAGGATTTTCAGTACTTTGGGAAAAAAGTCTTGAATGAACACAGTATGAATAGAATGGGCAATCATACTCTGACTAATGTGCTAGAAAATGTTTCTTCAAGCAGATATAGGAGCATCAAAAACAACTTATTTTAAAAAATCTTTGAATACTTTAAATCTAGTGCGAATCAATGCAAATAGCATTGCTGTTAAAGTAGAGTGATGTTTCTGTGTTCTTGGTATTGATTCTTCAGTATAAATATAAAAAACAAGCCAAAATAGCATTACTGCAACATCAATGTCCTTTTGTTTTGCTTTTACTGTAATAGACTACAAAATAGCACTTACCATATAAGAGTCTCAATTCTAAGCACTTTACAAAGATTAACTCATTGGATCCCCTTAACAGCCATATGAGGCAGATACAGCTACTATTTCCACTTTGCGGATTAAGAAATTGAAGCATCACTAGGTGAAGCAATATGTTCTGGTTACAACTTAATCAGGGGTAGAGCTGAGGTTCCAAACTAGGCGATTTGTCTACCTATTCTTAACTCTTAACCAAACACATTGAAGCTTTGGAGGCAAGTTTATATTGAGATGACTTTTGTTTTGATTTACTTTTAATCTAGTCAAAATAATAAATGCATTTAGACCTACAAAATTATAACAGCTAGAAGCCTTCTGCTCACTACTAAAACACCCTGATTCCTACTGACACAAAGCAACCACTTTAATTTTCTATTTTATATATTTTGCCTATATAATTCTAAACATAAAAAAGTTCATACTGTTCTTTCTTGATTTTTAAGTGCACAATATTTTCTACCTGCTGTAGAGATGAATCTGTGCTTTTACGCCATGGACAGACATGTACAATGACTCTTGCCATCTCACTAATTGTATTTTATCATTTTTCATTAAATCAGTATTCATAGTGACATCATACTATGTAAATCTTATGCCTGGTTAAAGCCACAGAGATTAAATATTCATTCCTGTACAACTTTTAATTTTCCCTGAAGTTGCTAATTGCTTCATTACATTTTTTACATTTCTGGGTACATACCATTAATTCATTCCCAAGTATCCTGACAACTGTGACTTTTTTTTTTTTTTTTGCAATATATTAAAACTCACAGTTAATCTATCAAGTGCTTTCATTTCCTATCTATGAAGACCTCTTTCTTGGAGTCCCCTGCCTTCCTGCAACCATCTGAACTAGAGTCCTTTCAGTATGATTCTGGACAGCTGTCTCCCATCTGGTCTGGGACTGGTCATTGTTCCTTATGAACATTTACAGTAAATTTTCCAGTTTGCACCATCACACTGCAGCCCAGCTTCAAGAGGATGCAGTGTTACCAAATACCCAGTCTTTCTAAGAATAATAATGTAAGCAATTAATGACAGCCTTGATTCTATCTCACATGCACATACTCCCATTCTCATAAGCATAGATTTCAAATTTCTCTATTCTACCAAATAGATAATTTAACATATGTATATTTATATATGGATGTATTAATATATTAATATATGTACACACACATAGATTGTGTGTGTGAAGGAGAAACTATATGACCCGGATAGACCTCTTAGTGGAGAAGATGGAGCTGACAGTCTGAGACCAAGTGGCTAGAGTTAACGGAAGACAATAACAGAAAGAAAGGAGTTACACAGAAGTTCAAGATCAATACAAAAATCAAACATATTTTTATATACCATCAACAATTAAACAAAAATTGAGAATAGAACAATACATGCACATATACACTCCCACCATCTTAGCAATATAATATATAATATATATCATAATATACATCATGCATAACACATATATCATTTATAAAATCAAAAATATATAATATATTCTAATAACATAAAAATATAGATAAATCTAGAGAATCATTAAAAATCAGTACACTGAAATCTACCAAAATAAAAAAGACCTAAATAAATTGGTTAATCCTGTTGATAGGAGAGTCATTATTTTTAAGATATCAAGTCTCATAAATTGTTCAATGTATTCACTATATATTCTAAATTAAAGCTTTTTTTTGTTTCAGTTTTGGTAGAAATTGACAAGATGGTAATAAATTTAACACAGAAATGCAAATAGTCTAGTAAAATCGTTGAAAAAGAGCAGTGTTGAAAGACTAACAATACTTGATTTTAAGATTTATTATAAAGCTACAGGTAATAAAAACATAGATATGACAAAATATAGGCACAAAGTTAAATGGACCAGAATAAAGAGTATACAAATGCGCCAGGCGCGGTGGCTCACGCCTGTAATCCCAGCACTTTGGGACGCGGAGGCGGGCGGATGATGAGGTCAGAAGATTGAGACCATCCCGGCTAACACGGTGAAACCCCGTCTGTACTAAAAATAAAAAAAGTTAGCCGGGCGTGGTGGTGGGCGCCTGTAGTCCCTGCTACTCCGGAGGCTGAGGCAGAAGAATGGCGTGAACCCGGGAGGCGGAAGTTGCCGTGAGCTGAGATCGCGCCACTGCACTCCAGCCTGGGCTTCAGAGCGATACTCTGTCTCAAAAAAAAAAGAGTATATAAATAATGCAACCATATATAAACAATTAACTTCTGATAAAGCTACAAAGGTAATCAGTGGGAACAGATAAATATTTTCCATATTTGTTGCTGGTAAATTTAAATATACATATGCAAAAATGTAACTTTTGTTCATACCTTCCACCAAATAAAATATTCAAAGTAGATCACAGACCTCAAGGTTAAACATAAAAATATAAGAATTATGAAAGATAAAATAAGAGACTTATGTTAACAAATTCTTGGGAGTGACATCATAAAAGAAGGAATTAATAGAATGGACTTCACTAAAAACTTCTGGTTTTGAGAAAATATTAAGAAAACAAAAAAATAAGCCACAGGCTGGGAGAAAGTATTTGCATCATGCATCTGTTAAAATAAATTTATGCACTATATATATTGAGAATATACATGCATATTAATATTCCATATATAATAGAAAAATAGATAAATGATATGCAAATTAATAGCTATAGGGAAATAAATAGACCTCGCAAACCACAATAATAAAACAAGCTATTCAATTAAGCGAAACTGGAAAGCGTTTTAAGCCAATAGTTCACAAAAGGACATATGGAAGGCAAATAAGCACATGAAATAATTTTTGTCATCAGTCATCAGAAAAATGCAAATTAAAATCACAACAGGATACTCATATACTTATTATAAAGTGTAAAATTTAAAAGGTTGCTTATGTTAAGTGTTGTCAGAGATGGGGAACAACTTGTGCTCTCATATTCTACTGATGATAAAAAAGTGATACAATCACTTGGAAAAACAGTTTGTCATTTTCTTAATTTGTTAAACATTTACCCACCAAATCACTCAGCATTTCATTCCTAGATCTCTGTTCAAGGGAAATGAAAGCATGTGTCCATATCAAAACTCGTACATTTGTTCATAGCTGTTTAATTTATAAAATTCCAAATTTGGTAACTGTTGAACTATTCATCAGTCTATGGTTAAGCTGTGGTAAATTCACATGCTGTAACACTACTCAATAAAAGAATGAACTATCAACAAAGCAGTAACATGGTTGAGTCTCAGAATAATTATGCTGAATGCAAAAACCCAGGTGAGAACAAATATATTTATGATTTGATTTACATAAATTTCTAGAATTAATCTAGCAACAGAAAGAAAGTCAGTTATTGCCTGAATTGAGCAAGGACTATTGAGAACAGGAAGTGAGGGGGAGAGGAATCACAGACACAAGGAACATTCTGGGTGATCGATAAATTTACTGGACTGTGATAATTATTAAGTAGAGATGCCAAAATATTTCAAATTGTACACATAGTAATAAATAAGTCAATATAAATTAAGGAAAAAAGCCTTTGCTTTCATGCTTTCTTGCCTTTAGAAACAATATGCCTTTTTCAATTTCTTCATTTTAGTGGGTGTTTTTTTTAATTTTGTTTTTCTGTTTTGGATGGGGAGGTGAAACTGACTTCAGATAAACATGCATGTATATTAAGGCATGTTTAACCAGAAGCAACATTTATTTTGTTTCTAGTTTATTTTATTTTAAGCTAACTCCCATTAAATAATAAGAATAATGTTAAATTTTATTTAGCAAAAATTTTAAAATTACAAGGTAGTCAATTTTCATGGTCTCAGCAACAGCTGGCATACTATAACCTATCTCTTAGTAAGAAATGCTATGTATTTCTTACAATGGAAACATTGAATGAATACTTGCTGGCTCATAGCCTATGAGTTATTTTTTACCATACCTTCAAAACTTGTGGAAATGGTAGGAGGTGGGATTATGAGAGTATTGTAGATTACAAAGTGTTATACAAATGCAAGGTGACCCTCTTACTTGGCCAACTGAAGAAAAGTTATGAATCAGAACTGGTTGCTATGGTCAGATTCAGGGATAATGGTCTATATAACTAACAGTACAAGGATTCCTGGAGAAAAGTCTTAATTTTATAATTATATCCTTAGAGGATATTTGACAGAAGCAGAAAGGGGTCCTGGATGTCGCCTGACCCTGACTCCTTCAGATGTACAAACAGAACAATGCTAAAATCGTGCAAGCTGTCATTTGTCTACGGCACCAAGCTATACAAAATTACCAGATTCCTATTAGGAGGCTATGGACTGCTTATTCAAGCCTAATTTTACTACACCCAAGACCCTTGTTATCTAGAAAGTAGAACTTAGTGATTAAAAATCCTAACTTTGGAACCAAACTGCCTCAGTTTGCATCCTTCCTCCACCACTTATTAGAAATACATGCACTTTAAGAAAATAATAATATTCACACAAATTTACTTCTCTTTTTTTCGGATATGTGATTGTGTTGCTCTTGCCTCTGAAAGTTGGTGTGACCCTGTCACATACTTTGACGGAGGAAATGTGAACAGAACGTGTATCATTTCTTGGAAGAAGCTTTAAGATCTAGTGCATGATTTGTCATGTTTGTTTGCTTTTAACCAATTGACAGGGAAAGCTGGTGTCAAAATGGAAAGTTGTTCAGCTTGGGTCCCTGAGCGACAATAGTGACCATCAACTCCTATAAACTCACTAACAGGTAGTCTTAGTAGTCTAACCTGTAGTAGTCTAAAATGCAGTCTTGGTGAGGAATGAACTTTTGTTTTGTGAAGACCCTTGAAATTTGTGTGTTTATTGTAGCTTAATCTTACTTATCCTGAACAATATTGTGTGCAACCTTAGAAAGTTGCTTACCCTGTTAGCCCATCACTTTCCTCATGTGTAAAATGGGAGTAATAATAGCATTTTCTCCAAGGCATTTTATGTGATTTAAATAAGAACATGTAAAGTTCTAAGAATATAAAAAACACATAGTAATTATTAGTAGTAATAAATTATTATCAGCACCTCCCTGGAAGAAAATGAATAACGCAGTAATTCTTATTCATATTAAGCTACTATTTAATGAATTCTAACTATAAGCTTGGTGATAGAGTGATTATTTTATATAAAATATAAAAAGTAATCCTCATGACCATGTTATAAAATTTTATAAGCATTATATGAGGTGTATAGTTTCTATATACTAGTACTGAGAAATGTTTGTATGGCTTTGTTAATGACAGCAAATGCCCTGTTTCTTTTTAATTTCAGCAAATGTGTTAATTTTTACATTTTCATTAGGAGGACTAAACTGATTATTAAAGCATATGAAAGTAGAATAGCTTTCTCGACACCATAAGATTTGATTTTCATATTAGTTAGGTTTATTCTGACTGCTCTAACAAATTGGCCCAAATATGTGTAATGGCTTCCATATAATGAAATTTTACTTCTTCATATAATTATCAGTTGTGTTTATATATCAGTGATGAATCTCTACTGCTTATAGTCATTCATGGACCCATGTAGATGCAGACTTTGCTATCTTCAAACACAAGTGTCAAGGTTCCCTTGCAGCTTGTTTTTATTCCAGCACTCTAACTGGAAACAGAGAAAAAGGCACAAAAAAGCCTACACAGGAGGTTTTATAAGCCAGACTTAGAAGTCAAATACACCATTCTGCTCGTGCTATGTTAGATACGATTTAATCACACATAAAGAGAACTTAGAACAGCTTTTTAAACAATATACCCAGAAAAAGAGGCAAACATAAATGTTTGTGGAGCACATAGCACTTTCTGCATCAGTTCTTTAGATCCTGAGCTCTTCTGTAATTAACAGAAATATTCACTCAAGGTACTGCCTAATATAAGAGTTTTAACATATTTATTTCAACATTTTCATCTTGTTAATGTTCCTTCACTTTTATTCATTCTCATTTTGCTCCTCACAACAACCCTCTGAAAGAAAAGACAGGTGCTATTATTATTCTCCACTTAAAGCTGAAAAAAAATTGAAATAAGGGTTAAGAGTCCCTGGGTCAAATGATGCAGAACTACTTAATACAGAAATGAAGTGGCTCTAGTTGAAAGAAATAAAGTAAAGCCTGATTCCCAAGCCTGCGGAGAGGCCTTAGACTAGATCTTATTTTAATAAGTCTTAATTCTTAAGAATATTTTAAGATGTATATCGTTACTTTGTGATAAACTTAAACTATTTATTTCTACATTTTTCCTTTAAGAAAAAAAGAAGATTGTATAAGATCAATGTGTTATACATATAAAATTGCTATACTTTTAAAAATGTATGTACATGTACAATCTGACACAGTCTTTGTTACCCTCATCTCCAAAGGTCAACTCATCCCATGTGAATGAAATGGGAAGGGAATTGGAATTTAATGAGCAGGTGTATATGTATGAAACAATCTGCTAGTTTTCTGCATATATTATCTCACTTAAAGAAAGCTTCAGAACAGCAATATTATCTAAATTTTACACATGTGAGCCCTGAAGCTAAAAAAAGTAATGTTTCCTGTGAATCGTAAAGTCAGATTGAAATTATGGAAGATGACATTTTCCTGAAATAGTGGTGGGGGAGAACTATGGGAATTATCATGGAAACTGTGAAGGTAATTTTCTAGAATAGTTATGACAGAAATGATGCAAGAAAATTTACATAAATCTATACCAGTCACAGTTGCAAATATCGCCCTTAGCAGAACTAAATGTTGATGTTTGAAACATTTAAAAAGCTCTGTTGTGTTGATGGCTTGAGAAGTCAAATGACAAAAATCTGACTTTGACCTAATTCTATTATTGAAAATAAACTGTAAGACAATGGAGAAGTTAAAGATTTTCTTTTAGTAACTTGTGTTTTTTACCCCTTCAAGTCCAACTGGGAGAGTCTTGTGCCAAGAATTTCATGTATCTCAAGTACACAAGCTGACACCTTGGCAGAGGAATGAGTAATTCTTCAGTTAATGGGTTGTAAGCTCCTGAATGCAGAATGCCAAATGGCAGACCTAGAAGTGCATTCCAATTGCTTGTCTTTTACTCACATATGTTTTGAGCAATCCATTACATTTGTAAGAAAAATAGCTAATCTGTGTTATTATTGTTGCTGTCACCTTGGAATTCCAAGATGAGAACCTACAATTTAGAATTCTCTTTCACTGTGTCATGTAAAAGCCATGTGATGTTGATCAAGCCATTCTCTTTTTGAGCATCAGCTTACCCATCTGATAAACTGAGAGAATAATACCTACCTTGCAAGTCAAGAACATTAGAAATATAAAAATATTAGAAACAGTTTTTAGCACATAGTAAATGTCCACCATATACTTATATTTGATGTTATCTTTGAGATGATAGTGAGGATGATGACATTTGACCTTCAAGTCAACTCTGTTAACAATACTAAGATACCTTCCCAGTGGTTATTTTCATTTTAGGCATACTAATCTTTAATATTAACTTACATTTACTAAAATGTTTACATTGGGAATGACATTTTCAACACATCATCTCATTTAATCCTCAAAATAATCTTCCTTGTGAAGAAAAGAGAGAATATAGTAGTTCCCATTTTAGAAATGAACGGAATCTAAATATTGATGTCTCCTGGCTAACATGACTCTTATCCAATGCTCTTCTATTGTACCTCAAGATTTCCTTGAGAAACAATTTTTAGTACTGAACACAAACATGACATAGAGCAGAAAACTGATTCACTAAACTCAGTTATTTGATTCAAAAATGCAGGTCACTACTCTCTATTTATCCAAAGCAGGACACAAAATACATGTGACACAAAAGCATCACTGTAAATAATTTCCTCAGATAGATTTGATGCTGAAGTGTCTTTGCTTTCACCTAGGATGACTTGAACAAAGGACCTAATGAGGCTTCTGTATCCTGGAGCCAGGAAGAAGTGAGAGCAAGTTCAGATGTTGCCCTTGCCCTCAGAGAGCAAAAAGTATAATCCCAGAGAAAAATGACAGAAGGACCATTTAAAAATAGAGCACAGTAAGTGCTTTGATGTGGGTACAAAGCAGGGCTAGGAAGCTGCATGACCAGCGAGCTAGCCGGGTGGGTAGCAGGAATGGAAAAACTGGATACCAAAGAGATACCACCTGGTAACTAAACATGCTTTTGATGTATGCTTTTGATTGGTTAAATCAAAAACACACAAGAGTAGTCAGTTTTTCTATGCTAAATATTCTGTAGATCAGCAGCATTCTTTATATACACAATAACAGATTGACGTATATGGGCCTCTCTGAAAGATACATGATTGTACATGGCAATCTGGCCCAAACATTTTAAGAACATGGAACTGCAGAACTAGAAAATGCCTGTGATACAGTCATCCTCAGAGTCTTCATACTAGCAGGCTCTTATACCACCTGTGGAGTCTTTCTTGTAGTGGCTCAAGCAAAAGGCAGAGCCCTGGAGCATAAAGCCTTAGAAATGCTCAATACTTTAGAGGCAAGGGTGAGAAGTAATCTTCAACTTTGCAAATTAACTGATAATGACTAGGCCAAATTTTAGGGCCAAAGTGATTTAGAGTTTAGGGGAGAAAATTCAGTCTGAGAAGGGGAAGATAGAAATTCCTATGTTGGCAACAACCAGGGACAACACTTGGCCTGGATTCATCAGAATCTGGGTGTGTGCTTCAATTCCATGCTCCATTATTTGAGGAATAGGCATGGAATACAAAAACTGTTATGCTATCCTGATTACGTTGAATGAAAAATAAAGCCTTTTGAGCTTGTTCATTGCTCATGAATCAAATGCTTAAAGTTGCAGGAGATTAAGCAGAGAATGGAAACATCACTAAAACGACCAGTAGATGACACATCGATCTGATAAATAAGTCGACCTAATTTAGTAAGAATTATGATTTTTCACATTAGCCTGAGGCCATTGCTCTTTTTTTCTCCTATGATCCTTATTATGATGTTTCTGGGGATAAAGGCCAAAGAGAAGCCCCATTCCAAAGATGTGAATTTATTTTCATTAACTCTTTAAATTAATCTACATAGTAATTCTATGAGGCTTACCTCATAACAATAAAGCATTATTACTATGCTCTGCTATGACTTTTTAACAAATAAAGAAATTAAGATTTATATAGGTAAAGTGGCATCCAGTAAATGATGACACCAGAACTAGATTTTATACTCCAGGTGTTTGTAACTCCATTTCACATGCCCTCTCTCTCCATGCTTTTCTCTTTCCCTCTTTTCTTCTTCATTGAATTTTTTGTACCAGTCTTTACTCTCAATGAAAAATAACACACGCAAATTTATGGTAAAAATAAAGTATATGTTTGAAAAAAACATTGTAACTATGTATAATTGCATCACCTGTAGATAGTTATTATTACTATTTTGATGTACTTCCGTCATTTTACAAGAGTATAATTTCAGTATACGTGTAGACTCAAGAGTACAAAAATGTCATTATAAATGCATACAAATTTGGAAATCTGCCTTTTAAAATAATATAGTTAAAATATTGTCCATATAATTACATATTATATTTGTAAATATTCATATATAATTTACATCTTATATATATAAATATTCAGTTTTGAGAATTTTTTATAAAAATGATATTTTCTCAGTAACAGAATGGTATAAACAACAAAGTCAAAAAAGTCAAAAATCTCTTAATCTTTCATCAGAAATAAACACTGTTAAGATTTTTAATAAATAGCACTTAACGTTCTCGCTCTATATATACAGAAAGTGCATGTATATATATAATTGTTAATGTTGATATATATGTGTATATATGCATATATACATATGTGCATATATATATACATATATATGCATATATATTTGAGGTTTTATACCCTATATGCCTTTTGAGCTTCTACATTGCTCATTAATCAAATGCTTAAAGTTGTGGAAGATTAAGGAAGAGAATGGAAACATCACCAAAAAGACCAGCAGATGAGAAAACACATTGATCAGATAAGTAGATAAGTGAATCTAATTTAGTAAGAATTATGATTTTTCACATTAGCATGAGGCCACTGCTCTTATTTTTCCCTAGGATCCTTGTTATGTTGTTTCTCAAAAACAAATGTATATGTGTCTGTGTGTGTATATGACATTATATGCATAGGATCATGTTTATTATTTTCCAAATTCTGATTTTTTTCAACAATACAGTTTGAATATCTTCCTATATAATCATTTAAGAAAATAATTAAAGGGAGGAGAAAAAAGCAACACATGTGACTATTTTAATATTGAATGTATTGGAGTGAATTTCTGGTTTTAAAGCCAGATTATATGAGACTAAATCTTGTCTTCCTGTGTGATGTTGGGTAAGCCAGTTTTCCTCTCTGTTTTTCAGGTTTCTCATGTGTAAAATAGGGATAGTTACAGGAGTAACTTCAAAGTTTTTTCTTGAAGATTAAATATGTTATTTTCTGTAAGGCCTGTAAAAGAGTACCTTGCAAGGTCATAATACTGTGGGTGCTAAATAAATGTTAGCTGTTATTATTGTCATAATTGGTGTTTCTGTGTATGTCATGACATATAGTTGTCACACTGTTAAGCAATGCTAATTAATGCTATTTAGGTGTTTACTTTTTTAAATGTATACCTGACATAATATCACAAAGAACTGTTTTCATCCCCCTTCGAAAAAAATAAGATGCTAACAAATAAGTCTTTTATAAGTGACAGTCATTTGTAATAGCTGGAGACATTCAATGTAACAAAAGGCAAAAGGCCAGGGGTAATCAATGAAGTCTGCTTTGTGTGTTTTACAAGATCCTCACGAGAAAGAAGCTTAGGCCAGTGGTGATTCATTTCAACTCGTCTAGATTGAATTTCTGAAAGGATGGAGAAAATCCTGAATGTGACTTTCTGACATCTCAACCTCCAACCATGTAATCCTGAAACTCTGAAAATTACCTTTTGTAATAACTTTTGTAGTGCCTTTAGCAATTCATGTCATGTGGATCAAACAGGTTTCTGAATATAATTTCTAACTGTGCCACTGGCACTATCTTCTTTTTTCACAATTTATAAAAATATGACCATACATCACACATGCACAAATTCATAACAAGTAAGGAATGATGATCAGACTGTCAACAAGAGCTTTCCTGTTCTATAAAATGGAAGAGAACTAGAATCCAGGCCTGGGTGGGACCTATCACAATGCATTTTTGTGTCTTCTTTACTTCTTATACTTCTCTATGTCCTTGGGTGAATTCCTGCTTGTGCATTGTTGGGTAAAGGATTATGTACAATTTATGTGTTGATGTAATTGTTAAGCTATACAGAATGAACACATTTGTATTCCCACGAACAGTTCATGGGAGAAGGACTTCTAGGATGAGGCATGGGGTTAGGTTAGTGTTCCATGCTTCCAATGGTCCATATTCCCACGTCAGGGAGGGTTCCAAAGCCATCACCACATGGAACTCACTGTCCATATGATGGTCCAGGCCCTGATCCACTCTCACCCAAAACCTTCTCAAAAGTCTCCAAATGTGCTTCTCTGAGACCATTGTGACACCACTTCAATTTACCCTTTCTCATTGCTGCCAGAATGATACAACAAAAACACAGATAGTAATAATTTTACAGCAAGAAAAGAATTGTGTTAAATTTTTTCTTAAGGGTTGTCTGATAAACAAAATGTCCAGTTATATTATCTCTAAAAAATCCTTAAAGAAAAATAATTACCTGGGAGTCACTAGAACTTATGCTACCTAAAAGACAACTGAAGGACACACATTTATCATAAGGTAACACTCAAGACTGTACCTTAAATCTTGCTACACTGGTTAGTGCAATTGTAATTATGAAAATTGCACCCTGCTGTGTTTTATTGATTAATATTTTTGGCTTAGACCCATATATGCATGCCTGTATAATCTGTATACCAAAGCAAATTCTTCTGTGATAAAAAAATGCAATACAATATCCAAAGCTTGTGAGTTCAAGTCTATGTTTACTCTTCTGGGAGTAATACAGTCAGTTTAAATATATATTTCAAAAGATTTAGTGAGAACTATATGCATTTGGTGCAAAAATATGATACTTAGAATCTTTTTCATTGTTTCTAGGGTGATTTTGCCTCTTGAATTTTTTTCTAGAGCACTAACTATTGTAGTAAAAGACCAGCGCCTGCCCCCTTAGAAGGAAACATGACTGCCTTTATCCTTTTATCTTTACACCTTCAGACAGACAGAAGGAATAATGGTAAGGTCCAGTAAAAAACCAATAAGGAGTGACTTAAGTCTGCTGCAGTGGACTTTATGTCCTGGAGTTTAAAGCAGTCTATAGCTCCCTAAAATTATTGCTTCTCTAACCAGAAATATAATTTATATTCAGGAATTAAATAAATACTACTTGTGTCAATATATTAAGTTATTTTGCCAAAGACTGTATCTCCCTCTCAAAATCTGTGGCATCTGTAAACAGCTAGTGCACATTAAGGGAAAATTAGTTTTTGTTGTTGTTGTTGTGTTTGTTTCTAAATATAAAAAATTCTATATAATGACAAGAAAATATTGACATATAATTTAGAATTATATAGTAATACAGCATCACCATTTACTATTTCCAGATCTCTCTCTCAAACACACGTACACCTAGTCCCAAGTCCTATCTAGTAGCTGAATACAGCCCTGCAGCAGCTTCAGACTCTGAGATAGAGTCTGAACCAAAATAAAGTAGATAAAACAGGCTGTGTGATTAGTTCCACGGCTCAGTACTGATTTAGTATCAGTACTGCACCTGTCCTGTCAGCTTTTGTGTTGTGTCATGGTCTTTTTGCCTGTGGTAATATAACTATTTTGTATTGTCTTTTTAACCACAATTGAGGTCCCCTTTCATGAGATAATTATATTTTTCTACAACTTTAAGTTTCTGAATAAAATTCTGTTGATGGCTTTTGTCCGTCAAACCAAATAATTTTATATATAGCTATTTCTATTTCTTCAAGTAATGCCAGAATCTATGCAGTTATGGTAGATACAATACTGGGATATAATCACAACATCAAAATTGAGACATAGTGGTTTAAGAGATAAATAGAGTTGTAATCTAAAATTTGCTATTTTTTCCCTTAGGAGGGAAGTGCTAGAAAGCTGCAAATAAGGTATATTTTCTCACTATTAGCTCTAGGCTGTGCCAAGAGCTGGCAATACAGTATCTGTGATCATTTTTGACTTTATTCTTCAGATATTTTCAGTCACTAATATATGTTTCTTGTAGTGATATGGTCAACATTGAGCATACAGACAAGATAATACTATTGTTTTGCAAAACTATAAATTCATAAGCATGATAAACATAGACTGCCAAAATTTGCCTATCATTAAGTAATTCAATTTATTTGGCTTCTTAGGTAACTGTTCTTTTGACAAGCATGAAAACATTTGCTTGTTTTCTCTGAGGATTTTCAGCGTATGCTTACTGATAAAATAGCCGTATAGTGAACTGTTACAATCAGAGTCATTCTATGAGTTCCAACTTCATCTTTTCCCCTGTTTTTATATTAAAATAACTTTCCTCCAAAATATCTTGAATTCATCAAAAGTTCAGCTCAAACCTGACAATTTTTTCAAAGTTTCATTTTTAACATGAAAACTTGTGTTTCATCCCTTATAAATGCATCTCTGCCAGCAATGTTTTAAATAATGTAGAGTAAATCAAATTGTTATATCAAGTGCAATTAAATTGGTACCAAACAATTCAAACAAAATGATGTAGTATTCTCAGACTACATTATAAAATTGAGAGTGGAACATACTATGACAGACAACAGTATGTGGAGTAGTTGAAAGAAGGGACTCTGGGTATGAAACTTGCTGATGATGGCAAAATTTCTCTTTGCATCTTAGTATCTCAATGATAACAACCATGCCTAACTCATGTTGTATGCTAGGGATTAGGTAAGTTAATATGTGTTAAGAAGAGCAATGGCTGACATGCAGAACCATACATTAAACTAACATTTTTAACAGTTTTCAGGACTTAAAATTACAATTTGGCTTTTCTATTCTTAAAGAAAATGCAGAAACTCTTCCTTCACTACTTCCTTTTTCTCAGAAATCTCTTTAGTAGATTGAAATGTGATGTACACTTTCCGAGACTATATACACCAAATAAGGTTCCTCTGTAAGCAGACATATTACAGATTTAATTTTTAAACATTAATATTATTGGAAAAAACATATTTATGATTAATGAATGCTATTATCAGTGTTAACCTCAGGTATATCATCCCAGAGAAGAGATATATTTCCTACAAAATAAGCAGAGTGAAAAGAGTTGAATAGATTATGATGAACTTATGGAATTTATGGAAAGTAGAAAAGCAATCTAAAATGACAAGTATCAAATTTTTAGAAAATTGGAAGGCAAATAGATAAAAGTTGTATGATAAAAACAATAACTATAGGATAAAATAAATCACAATGCCTAGGCAAATATTTCAGGAAAAAGTTGGAGTTGAAGTTTGAAGAATGGGTGGAGTTTCACCTATAAGTCCCTGCAAATCCAACTCAAACCCAAAAGAGATATAGAAACATATTAGTTGAATAAGTAAAAACTTTAGAAATTGGTTTAGCTTAAGAAAAGGCTCAAAAAAGCTGCTAAACACTGTCATTCAGCCCAGTTACTTTCAGGTACCAATCCTGTGTTCCCTAGACCTGGCTTCATTCTAAGGCTAGCTTTACTCAAGTTCCTGATATAGTTGCAAGAATATTTCATGGCTAGATTCAGCAAGAATTAAGCATTTTTGTTGTTGTTATTGCAGTATTCCCAACATAATGAAGGGCTTAAAGTTACTCCTATGTTTCTGACTTAAGCAATTGTTTTTCTGTGTTGTATTGCCAAATAGATAAAAATCATATAAGAGAAATGTTAATTCATGGGAGACAATTCTCTATGAGTCTCCCATTTCTGTACATCCTATGAGAAAGGCACTGATGACCCTTTCTTTTGGACTTTTTCAAGGATGTATATGTAGTGAGTAGCATTAGAAGATAAAATTAGTGTCTTTCTGTAGAACAAAATCAGGTTGTACTAGATGCTTATCTCTCTCATACCCCAGTTCCAGTCCACCAGAAAGTATGTTAAATCTACCTTAGAGACATATCCAGAGTTTAACACCTTCTTCATGTATCTATGATTGTTTCTGCACCATCATTGCCTTCATTAATGAAACCAACTCTAAAGTAGTTTTTCTTCTTCTACCTTACCTCATTACCTCTCTCCAATACATTTACAACATAAAATGAGATCGATCCTTTAAAAAACATAATTTAGGCTGAGTGCGGTGGCTCACACCTGTAATCCCAGCACTTTGGGAGGCCGAGGTGGGCGGATCACGAAGTCAGGAGATCGAGACCATCCTAGCTAACACAGTGAAACCCCGTCTCTACTAAAAATACGAAATAATAATAATAATAAAAATAGCCGGGTGTGGTGGCGGGTGTCTGTAGTCCCTCGGGAGGCTGAGGCAGGAGAATGGTGTGAACCCGGGAGGTGGAGCTTGCAGTGAGCCGAGATCACGCCACTGCACTCCAGCCGGGGCGATAGAGCTAGACTAGTCCCTCAAAAAAACAAAAAACGAACAACAAACAAACAAAAAACAAGCAAACAACAACAACAACAAAAAACATAATTTAAATCTTTCACTCAAAACTATCCAAATGGCACGACATTTCAATGAGCAAATTCCAAATCCTTTAGAGTGGTCTACGAGGCCTGACACGATGGATTAGCCTCCCATTCTCTTTACTTCTCTGACTTTATCTCTTACTGTTCTCTCTGCTTATACAGCTCCAGCCATGCTGGCTTACATGCTGATCCTAAAATGTCCATGGCATACCTCTTAATTTAGGATGTTACATTTCCTATTTCTTCTTCCCAAAGCATCCTCCATTGTCCCCATGACTGCCTCTCTCACCGTTTCCATTTGTTTGCTCTTAGGTTACCTTTTCTCTTTTTAAAAATTGCTATATGTATTATATGTACACACACAGAGGAGAGGGCCTGGCTCTATCACTCAGGCTAGAGTGCAGTGGCATGATTACAGCTCACTGGAGTGCTGGAGCCTCAACCTTCCCAGGCTCAAGCAAACTTCCCACCTCAGCCTCCCACATAGCTGGAACTACAGGTGCATGCCACCACATCCATATATTACCTTTTCAATGAGGCAAATTCCTGATCATCTCATTTAAACTTAAAATGTCGCTCCTCTTCCTCCTTAACCCTAGTTCTTTTTCACCTTCATTTTTTTTTCTCATCTCCACATTACTAGTCACTTTCTAACATCCTACCATGTAATTTACCATATAGATAATCTTTATTCTTCTGCTATAATTTAAGGTCAAGAAATAAATATATTTCTGTCTATTTTTGAATTGATACTTTCAACCTCCTAGAACAGTGTTCTGCATGCAAAGTCAGTGCTCAATAAATATTAGGTTAATGAATTATGAATTCAACTCTCTAAAATTTTCTGTGAAAGTAATACATACCTATATACATATATAATTGCTGATTATAATTGTTCCATTTCTGTGCTTTTCTTAATAGAAGTACATTTTAACAATGTTAACAATGCTCCCAGCAGGACCAAAGCCTTCCTAATAGGATTTTAGTTTTGAATATATTGTTGGTCAAAGTCTAGGCATATTAGGGTCCCAGACAGAAGCAGCTTTTGTTCAAAAAACAGTGTTGGGACTGATTAGCAATGCTTTTTCACTAAAGAAAGAAAATATAGGCCCCCTATGGAACTTACAATAAATATGACTTCAATGTTTGCTACATTTTTGTGTTCCTCTTAGGAAAATATTTAGTAAGTTTCAGGTTACAGATTTTATTTTTCTCTCAACCTTTCCCAAATTTTGATTGTGTAATGCTATTATAGTGTTTTATCTGCTTTAACCACACAGATTCTAGCACAAATTTGGGAAGTATAATTATTTAGATCAGAAAAAGCACCAGGTGACTTGATAAAGGTATTAAACATTAGGGAAATTTAGAAACATGAGATCTATGTGTCATTGCCCCATTCAGAGTGGATAATACAGGAACTAAACACATAGTAGTGAAGACATGAGTTAAATGTTATTATTTTACAAAGTAGAAGTTAAATTAATGAACTTTAGAACTAACACATGATGTACAATTTATGTTGTTCATGTCTTAATTGAAGAATCTTAAATCTAGGGTTCAAAAGATGCAAACAAATTTTTAAAAGTCTATTAACTTTATAGTATAATATAGGTGTGTAAGTTTAGAGACTAATGATATTGATTGTATAAACTCAATCTAAGATGATATCGTCAAAACAGAATTATTGCAAATAACACAATTCTTAATTCTTAAATGTCTGAAATAAAAAATGTTTAGAATGAAATTATTTGTTGTTTAATTCCTAAATTTTTAAGTTCTGAATGAAGAATTTCAAAATGTGCATGCTAAATATATTTCATAATTGTGCTGAGGCAAGAATATTACTATTCTGAAAATTAATAACAAAAATGATACTTTAGAGAAATAATCTTTTAGAAAATAGAATAAGATTTGATGGGAAAAGAAGAGACAAGTAGATAAATGAGGAACATAATAGAGAGTCTTAAAATGACCCATGCATAGTTAACTAATCATACTTTACAAAACGGTAAAGGCAATTCAATGGAAAATGGATAGTTTTTTCAATAAATGGTGCTGGAACAGTTGAACATATACATGCAAAAAAAAAAAAAAAAGATAAAAGAAGAATCTAGTTACAGACCTTACATGTTTCACAGAAATTAACTTAAAATGAATCATAGACCAAAATATAAAAGATAAGGCTATAAAACTTCCATAAGATAATATAGTAGAAAATCTAGGTCATCTTGATGATGATGTTTTAGGGACTATAAAGGCATAATCTATGGAAAAAATAAATGATAAATTGGACTTTGTTGAAATTAAAAATTTATGCTCTGTGAAAAACACTGTCAAGAGAATGAAAAAAAAAAAAACTCACAAGCTGGTAGAAAACATTTGTGAGAGACATATCTGATAAACAACTGTCAGCCAAAATATACAAAGAACTTTTAAAACTTAATAATAAGAAAATGAACAACCCAATTTAAAAAAGGAATAAAATACCTAAACAGACACCTTACCAAGGATGATATACAGATCACAAATAAGCATGTGAAAAGATATTCAACATAATATATCATTTGAAAATTAAAAATTAAAACAAATTTCCACTACACACAGATTAGAATGGCTAAGATCCAGATCACTGACAACACCAAATCCCAACTAGGTTGTGGAACAACGGGAAATCTCTTAAAATTATTGATGGAACACAGTATAGTATAGTACAGCCACTTTAGTAGATAGTTTAACAATTGCTTACAAAACTAAACACATTCTTTCCATACAATCCAGTAGCTGTGCTTCTTGGTATTTACACACACGATTTGAAAACTTACATCCCACACTAACATGCACTTGGATATTCATAGCTGCTTTATTCATAATTGCCAAAATTTGAAAGAAATCAAGAGGTACTTCAGTGGGTAAAGGGATAAATAAACTATGGTACATCCAAATTAATATAATATTTAGTTATAAAAAGAATAAGTTGTCCACAATCACTGCATCAATATGTCAAATTTAAATATACACTCATTTGTATACATAATACCTTGTTTTGATAAAAATGTTATTCTTAAAAAAAATTGCTTATATCTAGAAAATTATAAAATAAAAAATACAATTTAACAAAGCTTCATAAGAATAACTGTGAATGTCAGGCATGGTAGTACACCCTGTAGTCCCAGCTACTCAGGAGGCTGAGGAGGGAAGATAACTTGAGCCCAGGGATTTGAGGCTGCAGTGAGCCATGATCGTACCTGTGAATAGCCACTGCGCTTTAGCCTGGATCTCCTTTTTGAAATCCCATTTAAAAAAAACTGAGTAAATAAAGTAATTCCCACTTACTTCTCATCTCTAAAACACCTTGACTATTCTGAATTATTCGGAACTCAATTTAGACAAAGTGCCTCTATCAAGATTGTACGGTCTACTGGGAACACTACAAAAAGACAAAATTCTCTATGGTTTCAGATGCTAAACTAGCAGAATCAGTAAAAGAGGGATATGTGATGTAATCAAGGCTTAATTGTGTAATACAATCATTACAAGCAGTAGGATTAGGAAAGAGAGGTCACAAGGGAAAATAGGTGGGTCTAGTGAGTTTCATAGCACAGGTGCTATGGTTTGGGTATGGTTTGTTTGTTCCCACAAAATCTCCGCTGAAATTTAATCCCCAGTGTGGTGGTGGTGTAAGGTAGGGCCTAGTGGGAGGTGTCTGGGTTGAGTGGGCAGATTCTTCATGAAGAGATTAATGCCTTCCTTCAGGGGCAAGTTCTCATTCTATTAGTTTCCACAAGAGCTATTTGTTAAAGAGTCCAGCATCTTCTCTCTCTCTCTCTCTCACTTCCTTTTTCACCATTTGATCTCTGCACATGTTGACTCATCTTTGCTGCTACAATGAGTGGAAGCAGCTGGATTTCCTCACAAGATACAGATGCCCAGTATTGAACTTTCTAGTCATCAAAATTGTAAGTCAAATAAATAATTTCTTTATAATTACCCAGTCTCAGATATTCCTTTATAGCATCACAAAATAGACTAAGACATCAAGCCTTGGAGTAACATGCCCAATGAAGGAAATTCTATTTTGATCAGTACTAGACTTGTATGAGAAAAATAGGCTTAATTCAAAAACAAAAAAAATGAATATCAACTCGTCTTATCACTAGTACTAAGACAAAACTCTCCACATGACTAAATAATGACATTAAGATAGATGATAATATCAATAGCATATTAGAATGAGACATTGTTTATGTAAACTTTTATAACTATGTGTGAGAGGATGCCGCGGAATTATCTTTTTGAAGGAGGTATAAAAATACAACTGTATCAAAATGTCATTAATATGGTCTTTAGTTTTGAATAAACAAACATAACTTATTTTATTACGCTCTGCTTTACTGCACTTTATAGATATTGCATTTTTTAATAAATTCAAGTTTGTGGCAACCCTGCATCAAGAGAGTCTATCAGCATCATTTTTTTCCAACAGCATGTACTCACTACATATCTCTGTGTCACAGTTTGGTAATGTCAGAGTATTTCAAATCTTATTATTATCATTATTATGGTGATCTGTGATCATTGATCTTTCGTGTTACCATTGCAATTGTTCTGGGGCATCTGAAGCTGTCACATAAGACAGTTAAATTAATTAATAAATGTGTATGTATTAGGCCGTTCTTGTATTGCTCTAAAGAAATCCTAAGACTGGGTAATTTATTAAAAAAAAAAAAAAAAAAGAGGTCTAATTGACCCAGGCTCCACAGGCTGTAGAGAAAGCATACAGCTAACATAACTTGGCTTCCAAAAAGGCCCCAGGGAGCCTTTATTTGTGGTTTAAGGTGAAGTGGGAGACTATGCATAAGTGACGAAAGTTGGAACAAGTGAGGGAAAGTGAGGTGCCACAGACTTTTAAACAGCCAGATCTTGCAGGATGTCACTCCCTGTCACAAGGATAGCACGGAGGGCATGGTACTAAAGCATTCATGAGAAATCTACCCCCATCATCCAATCACCTCCCACCAAGCCCTGCCTCCAATACTGACAATTACAATTCAACATGAGATTTGGGCGGGGACACATGTCCAAACTATGTCAGTGTGTGTTCTGACTGTTTGACCAACTGACAATTTTCCCATTGTTCTCCCTCTTATTGGGCCTCCACATATCCTGAGATACAACAATATTGAAATTAACCCAATCATAATCCTACAATGGCCTCTAAGAATTCAAGTGAAAGGACAAGTAGTACATATCACATTTTATTTTATTTTATTTTATTTTGTGTTTGTTTGTTAGTTTGTTTGTTTTTTGAGATGGAGTCTCGCTGTGACACCCAGGCTGGAGTGCAATGGCACAAACTCTGCTTACTGCAACCTCTGCTTCCTGGGTTCAAGCAATTCTCCTGCCTCTGCCTCTGGAGTAGCTGGGATTACAGGCACGTAAACACCACACCTAGTTAATGTTTGTATTTGTAGTAGATACAGGGTTTCACCATGTTGGCCAAGTTGGTCTCAAACTCCTGACCTCAAGTGATCCGCCCGCCTCAGCCTCCCAAAATGTTGGGATTACAGGCATGAGCCACTGCACCCAGCACTGGTCCCATTTTAAATCAAAGGCCAAAAGCTAGGTTTCTACGACAATTAGCCAAGTTGTGAATACAAAGAAAAATGATCTTGAAGAAAATTAAAAGTACTACTTCAGTGAATACAAGAGCAAAATGGCCTCATTTCTCATTTGGATAAAGTTTTAACTGTCTGAATAAAAGATCAAATCAGCCACAACACTCTCATAAACCAAAGCCAAATTCAAAGCAAGGCTCTAAGTCCCTTCAATTCTATGAAGATTAAGAGAGCTGAGAATGTTGAAGAGGTAATATTTAAAGATAGCAGATTTTGCAATCTATCTACCTGACAAAGGTCTAATATCCAGAATCTACAAGGAACAACAAATTTACAAGAAAAAAACCCATAAAAAAGTGGGCAAAGAATATGAACAGACACTTCTCAAAAGAAGTGACCAACAAACATATGAAAAAACGCTCATCATTTACGGTCATTAGAGAAATGCAAATCAAAACCACCACAATGAGAAGTCACTCAGGCCAGTTAGAATGGCGATCATTAAAAAGTCAGGAAACTTTTTTGGCTTTTGCTGCCATTGCTTTTGGTGTTTTAGACATGAAGTCCTTGCCCATGCCTATGTCCTGAATGGTACTACCTAGGTTTGCTTCTAGGGTTTTTATGGTATTAGGTCTAACATTTAAGTCTCTAATCCATCTTGAATTAATTTTTGTATAAGGAATAAGGAAAGGATCCAATTTCAGCTTTCTACTTATGGCTAGCCAATTTTCCCAGCACCATTTATTAAATAGGGAATCCTTTCCCCATTTCTTGTTTCTCTCAGGTTTGTCAAAGATCAGATGGCTGTAGATGTGTGGTATTATTTCTGAGGACTCTGTTCTGTTCCATTGGTCTGTATCTCTGTTTTGGTACCAGTACCATGCTGTTTTGGTTACTGTAGCCTTGTAGTATAGTTTGAAGTCAGGTAGCGTGATGACTCCAGCCTTGTTCTTTTGACTTAGGATTGTCTTGGAAATGCGGGCTCTTTTTTGGTTCCATATGAACTTTAAAGCAGTTTTTTCCAATTCTGTGAAGAAAGTCATTGGTAGCTTGATGGGGATGGCATTGAATCTATAAATAACCTTGGGCAGTATGGCCATTTTCACGATATTGAGCTTCTGCACAGCAAAAGAAACTACCATCAGAGTGAACAGGCAACCTACAGAATGGGAGAAAATTTTTGCAATCTACTCATCTGACAAAGGGTTAATATCCATAACCTACAAAGAACTCAAACAAATTTATAAGAAAAAAACAAACAACCCCATCAAAAAGTGGGCAAAGGGTATGAACAGACATTTCTCAAAAGAAGACATTCATACAGCCAACAGACACATGAAAAAATGCTCATCATCACTCGCCATCAGAGAAATGCAAATCAAAACCACAATGAGATACCATCTCACACCAGTTAGAATGGCAATCATTAAAAAGTCAGGAAACAACAAGTGCTGGAGAGGATGTGGAGAAATAGGAACACTTTTACACTGTTGGTGGGATTGTAAACTGGTTCAACCATTATGGAAAACAGTATGGCGATTCCTCAAGGATCTAGAACTAGATGTACCATATGACCCAGCCATCCCACTACTGGGTATATACCCAAAGGATTATAAATCATGCTGCTATAAAGACACATGCACACGTATGTTTATTGCGGCACTATTCACAATAGCAGGGACTTGGAATCAACCCAAATGTCCATCTGTGACAGACTGGATGACGAAAATGTGGCACATATACACCATGGAATACTATGCAGCCATAAAAAAGGATGAGTTTGTGTCCTTTGTAGGGACATGGATGCAGCTGGAAACCATCATTCTTAGCAAACTATCACAAGAACAGAAAACCAAACACTGCATGTTCTCACTCATAGGTGGGAACTGAACAATGAGATCACTTGGACTCGGGAAGCGGAACATCACACACCAGGGCCTATCATGGGGAGGAGGGAGGGCGAAGGGATTGCATTGGGAGTTATACCTGATGTAAATGACGAGTTGATGGGTGCTGACGAGTTGATGGGTGCAGCACACCAACATGGCACAAGTATACATATGTAACAAACCTGCACATTATGCACATGTACTCTAGAACTTAAAGTATAAAAAAAAAAAAAAAAAGATAAAAAAAAAAGTCAGGAAACAACAGATACTGAAGAGGATGTGGAGAAATAGGAATGCTTTTACACTGTTGGTGGGAGTTGTAAATAAGTTCAACCATTGTGGAAGAGTGTCAAGATTCTTCAAGGATCTAGAACCAGAAATATCATTTGATGCAGCAAACCCATTACTGGGTATAAACCCAAAGGATTATAAGCCATTTTACAGTAATGGCACATGCACACGTTTATTGCAGCACTGTTCACAATAGCAAAGACTTGGAACAAATCCAAATGCCCATCAATGATAGACTGGATAAAGAAAATGTGACACATATGAACCATGGAATACTATTCAGCCATAAAAGATAATGAGTTCATGTCCCTTGCAGGGACATGGATGAAGCTGGAAACCATCATTCTAAGCAAATTAACACAGGAACAGAAAACCAAACACTGCATGTTCTCACGCATAAGTGAGAGTTGTACAATGAGAATACATGTACACAGGGAGGGGAACATCACACAGCAGGGCCTGTCTGGGGGTGGGGGAGTAGGGGAGGGATAGCATTAGGAGAAATATCTAATGTAGATGATGGGTTGATGGGTACAGCAAACCACCATGGCACATGTATACCTATGTAACACACCTGCACGTGCTGCACATGTATGCCAGAACTTAAAGTATAATAATAAAAAAAACCTACAAATAACATTAAAAATTTCATAAACCAAGGGGAAAATGGCAGAGTTTGGCTCATGAGGTCCAAAGAAAAAAGCCCTCTTACTAACATAAAAGTGCAAAGTGATACAGCAAGTGACGATCTAGAAACTACAGTATATTATCCAGATCTATTTAAAAGTCATTGATGAAAATAGCTATACTAAAGAATAAACTTTTTTTGTGTAGATGAAACAGCTTTGTATTGGAAGAAGACACCATCTAGAACTTTCTTAACTGGAGAGGAGAAGTTCATACCTGGCTTCAAAGCTTCAAAGACAGACAGGCTAACTCTCTTATTAGGGACCAATGCAGGTGGTGACTTTAAGTTGAAGCCAATCCTCATATACTATCCAGACAATCCTAGAGCCCTTAAAAGTTATATGAATTTGCTCTGCCCATGCTCTGGAAATTGAACAACAAATCCCAGATGCCATCTGTGTATGGCATGTCTTACTAAATATTTTAAGCCTACTGTGGAGACCTACTGCTTGGAAAAAAACCTACTTTTGAAATATAACTGCTTATTGACAATGGACCAGGTCACTCGTGTTCTGAAAGTGATGTACAAGGAAATTAACATTGTTTCCATGCTTGCTAACACAACATTCATTATACTGACCATGGATCAAGGAGTGATTTCAACTTTCTAGTTTTACAATTTAAGAAATATGTTTTATAAGGCTGTATCTGTTTCCTCCGATGAATCTGGGCAAAGTAAATTAAAAATCTTCTGTAAAGGAGTCACCATTCTGGATACCTTTAACAGCGTGTGTGATTCATGAAAGGGGGTCAGAATATCAACATTATTCAGAAATTGGAAGAAGTTAGTTCTAACTCTCACAAATGAAGGATTCAAGACTCCAGTGTAGAAAGTAACTACAGATGTGGTAGAGATAGCAACAGAATTTGATTCTGAAGACATGAATGAATTGCTACAATCTCATGATAAAACTTGAATAGATAGAGTTGCTTCCTATGGATGAAAAGGTTAATTTATTGACATGAAATTTACTGGAGAAGATGTTGTGAACACTGTTGATAAGACAATAAAGGATTTAAAATATTACATAAACTTAGTTGATAAAGCAGCAGCAAGATTTGAGAGGATTGGTTCCAATTTTGAAAGAAGTTCTACTATGGGTAAAATGCTGTCAAAGAGCATCACATGCCATGGATAAATCTTTTATGAAAGGAAGAGTCAATTGCTACAGCAAACTTTGTTGTCTCTCATTTTAAGAAATTGTCACAGTCCCCCCAACCTTCAACAATCATTGCCCTGATCAGTCAGAAGCCATCAATATCAAGGTAAGTCTCTTCCTTGGTACAACGTTGTGACTCACTCTACGTTCAGATAATTGTGAGTAATTTTAGCAATTAAGAATTTTTAAAATTTGAGTATAGAGATTTTGTTCATAGACATAATGATACAGAACGCTTGATAGTCTATAGCAGAGTGTAAACATAATCTTTATACGCAGTGGGAAACCCCAAAAAAGTTTAAATTGCTGTATTGCAATATTTGCTTAATTGGGGTGCTCAGGAACTGAACTCACAATATTTTCTTGATATGCCTGCTTGTGCTTATATAGAGAGGTTATAAGCGGGTCTGAAATTAAGCTGTTAGGAAATTAATAATTAAGCTTAGAATATTTGCATTCCATCTTCATTAAGATATTGATGTTTCTTAATTTTAATTATCTTCATAAGTTATCTAATTTTTCCTTATAGTTTTTACTAAAATATTTAATGCACATGTACATGTGCAAGTACATTTGATAAAATCCAAGGAAAATAGTAGAGGCAGGTTTTTATATCTGAAATGCAGTCATGTGCCTGAAGGTCAATGGCACCTAACACATTACTCATCACTACATAAATACTTGTTAACAACCGCAATTGTAAAAATAGTATGTCTGAAATCTAAGACAGGGTTACAACTTGTTTGGTGCGGGTGACCCGCACTTCAGGCATGACATCAGGGAATAATTTCTTTTAGGGAGATGGATTCAGATAATTCATCAGTGCTAAGTGACTTAAGAAGTATATTTGCATCTGTGGAGGATGTATGCATAAAAGTTTTTTTTCTAGTGAATAATTATTAAAGTTGATTTGTTTAATATGTTTAGAACACACAAAAGTGAGTCGACTGATGATTTTGTTGTATTAGTCTCTATCTAAAGATCTAACATGAAATGGCATATTCCAAGAGAATGTTTAATGTTTCCGTTGTAATTAGTACTGTATATTAATGTACCTAAAATATTGAAAAAGAACATCAGAGTGAAAATGCAGAATATCTGTCAACAAAGAGACTCAACTCAGGAACATATTGGAATCACATAAAGTATAATTTTCCAGTAAGAATAAGTTCAACAACAAAAATGTGAAACTGTCTAAAGAATCAATCAAAAGAGAGTTAGAGAGCAGTTAACCAATTAAAAGTATCACAACCCCAAGACCAAGAGATAATAAAGCAAACTAAAAATTAATATAAAATAATTGTTTAAAATTATCCAAATGATAAAAAAGAAACCAAAAACAAATTTGAATAACAAAGACACAAATACAAATAACATATATACACATGCAGAGTTGAAAAGGAACAATACGACAATCCTAAATATAAAAAAATTCATTGATATAAAGCATTAACATATAGATTAATGAGAATATTAGATACAGAAGATGAAAATTGGTAAAGAGAGAAATCTGAAGAAATTTTGCAGAATGCAATTTATAGAAAAAAGTCAAAGGTTGCTCAAGAAACAAAGGGTAAAGTAAAAAAGTCCTATATATCTCATAGGTCATTGGTTGATTCAATAATTTATTGATATATTCATATATTTGTACATGTATACATTAAAATTTGTTTATAGTCCTTACACAATTTTTAGAGTTTGGAGAAATATTATTTTCCTCAAACACGGACAAATGTGAGGAGTAAAAATAATGTTATAGTTGAGGGATGTTTGAGACAGATTTTAAAGAAAAACTAAAACTTCCTTAGTAGCTTTGAAAAATACTTTAGTAAATTTTATTTTGTGTTTGGGTTTTAAATCAGCAAATTAATAAGATTCTTTAGTTTAAGTTGTTTTTGTTTTGAGTGGCAATCTTGAGGTTTGTGCTGGAATTGACACAGGAGGGCTCATGATTTAAAGTAGTCTAATGGAATCAGATCCAGAGCAAGAGCTGAGAGAAAATTGCTAATCCTGAAATTAAATGAGCAAAGCTGAGGTAAAAATGGAAAACCAAGAAAGAGTTCCTAGTGGAGAGCATTGGGAGCAGGCAAGGAGTTGGGGAAGGGCGAGGTCAGAAAGGTGGAGTGGTTCATGACTTACTCTAGGAACTGTAATCATGTCTCAGGGAACTATTTCCACATTGTACCTTGCAATTTCTTAGTATACTGATGAATATTAACATCAAGTAGGCTACGTATTTTTCAATGAATACATAGCACCTTACTATCTTATATAAACACATGAAGGCCAAACATAGTTTTAAGAAATAAATTTACTAGTGATTATTGATCACTACATGTGCCTAATAGATGGTGTTGAATAAAATATTTATGCAATTTAAAACATAGCTTTTCTTAATTCTAGAAAAAATAAAGTTAATTATTAATCTTATGAGGAAAGAATGCAAGATCTAGCAATAAAAAATAATTACAAATATATATGCATACATGTGTATCACAAAACAAAAATAAACATAATAAACTTACTTCAATATAAAGGATTACATATATATGTAAAATTATCAGAATTTCATGACATTAAGTTATAATATGTGAGACTTTGAAACTAGTCTATTATTCTGGTCAGCCTGAGTAGCAAAAAGAAACAAAATATATGAGAAAATAGAAAAAACACGTTTCATTTAATATTTCAAAAATTGATATATAAGCCTATAGATTTTCTTAATTTTTGTACATTAATGGACAGCAATATGCATTAAATATAACTTGCAATTTTAATAAACTAGTTGCAATGTAATTACATTTGGTTTCAGGCATTTCTACTGAACAAGTAACATACTAACCAATCTGTGTCATAACTGTGCATCTTTCCTTCCATGCTTATAGTAGTTACAGTTGTTAAGTCGTGAAAATATCTAGTTGCAGCAGAATGTTAAAGTTGATTGGGCCTTAAAGAACATTTTCAATCTTAACAGCTTACATATGAAAGAACCAAGTATCTGAGAGTTGGAGTTATTTTCCCAAGATGGCCTGTCTAGTTGGAAGCTGATTCAGTTACATTCAAAAATAAGTAGAGTTGAGCCAGGTGCGGTGGCTCACACCTGTAATCCCAGCACTTTGGGAGGCCAAGGCGGGAGGATCACAAGATCAGGAGTTCAAGATCACACCCATCTGTACTAAAAATACAAAAATTAGCCAGGCGTGGTGGCATGCAGCTATAATCCCAGCTACTTAGGAGGCTGAAGCAAGAGAATCACTTGAACCTGGGAGGTGGAGGTTGCAGTAAGACGAGATAACTCCACTGCACTCCAGCCTGGGTAACAAAGTGAGACTCCATTTCAAAATAATAGTAATAATGATAAGTAGAATCAAAACAGAGTTAGTTATGTGCAGCCTCAGGGAAATGGAGTATTTATACCAGTGAGGATAAAATTAGAATATTTTCACCTCAGTGTGTTCTTTAAAAATTTCATCTGCTTCTGCATTTTCACAAATCTTTAAAACATTTTTCATTTGGTTCAAATTCTGACATTAAATAAAAAGAAAAAAAATTAAGATCGTCTCTGTTAATTCCCAATAGAAAAGACCATCACTATTCTTCAATGTTGCTAAAAATGGAGATCCCATAAGGCAAATAGATACTGGGTGCTCTACAAATTCTTCACAAACAAAGCATCATTTTTACTTGAGTTAAATAATATATTTTTATTTTTTGGTATTTATTCTAAAATAATTTCCACATTTTATTTTTTTCAGACCCTAATAAACACCAAATACACAACACAAAACTCTTATAACATAACTATATGAGTGAGATTTTAAACCAGAAACATTTAATTACATTGAATTTGGTTTGATCTCAGATTTACTTTTACTCTCTTATTTTTGGTCAAAAGTCAGCAACATTTGTAAATTGGCTATAAATTCCCTTACAGTTACAAATATGATGTCAAACATTGAGATAAAAAGTGAAAAATTGAATAGATGTCCATGTATGTTTGTGGATTTAGCTTGATAAAAATATTTGCTGGCTCAGAAATAATTTCAAAAGTTAATCTACTAGCACAAGATCTAGAAATATTGCTCTTGCCTGATCAGAATAATAGATTGCTTTGGCTTTTAAAGGATTGATATTAAAGTGATGTAACTCATCCCTTAAATGGGAATATTGTTGTTTATCTCAAATAATTTTGTAGGGATTAAATGACAGTATATGTAAAGTGCATAACCACATGTCTTGTATCTGCTAGGCAACTGTTCCATGTTTGCTTCCTCTCTTTAATTATTCAAGTTTCTCTTACAACCTCTACTTACAGAAATACTGCTATTCTTAAATAACATCTTAGAAGTTCTAATTCCTCCTGGTGGAGTGAATCACATCTCCCTTTAATTAGTCTCAACACCTGGCTTGTGCCTCTTTCATATTATTTTCATTTTCTTCAATATTAAATTTAGTTATATCTGTGTACTTCTCATCAGCAATTGCTCCCAGAGTGCTTTGTCTGACACAGTATTTATCTTTATAACACTAAATACACTCATACTTGTTCACTGAGTTAAAATAACTAAACATTGTAAAAAAATTAAACCTGAGAAGGAAGGATGCTATGCTTTTTCTACATAATGTTATATATATGAATAGCTAGACATACTAGGTTTTGTTTATTTTGTCAATACATAGCTAGATTATATGTCTTTGTGTTGCCAAATCATCACACTTACTTTTTGTTTTAATTTTTTATTTCAATACGTTTTGGGGTGTAAGTGATTTTTTTGTTACACTGATGAATTATATAGTGGTGAATTCTGTGAAATTTTAGTGCACCGATTACCTGAGTACTGTACATTGTACCTAGTGTGTTGTTTTTTATTCTTTCTCCTCCTTCTGAATCTCTGAAGTCCATTATATTGCTCTATGTCTTTACATATTCATAACCTAGCTCCCACTTTTTTTTTTTTTTTTTTTTTTTTGAGACGGAGTTTCGCTCTTGTTGCCTGGGTGGAGTGCAATGGTGTGATCTCGGCTTACTACCACACCTGGGTCCAAGCGATTCTCCTGCCTCAGCCTCCCGAGTAGCTGGAATTACAGGCATGCACCACCACACCTGGTGAATTTTGTATTTTTGGTAGAGATGGGGTTTCTCCATGTTAGTCAGGCTGGTCTTGAACTCTCTCAACCTCAGGTGATCCGCCTTATAAAGTGGTGCTGGATCTTGTTGAATCCTTTATCTGCATCTATTGAGATGATCACATGATTTTTGTTTTTAATTTTTTATGTAGTGTATCACATTTATTGATTTGCATATGTTGAACCATTCCTGCATCCCTGGAATGAAATCCACTTCATCATGATGATTTATCTTTTTGATGTGTCGCTCTAGTGTGTCATGTAGTTAGCTAATATTTTGTTGAGTATTTTTGCATCTATGTTCATCAGGGAACTTGGTCGTAGTTTTTTGTTGTTGTTGCTGCTGTTGTGCCCTTTCCGGTTTTGATATCAGGGAGATACTAGCTTTATAGAATGACTTAGGAAGATTCCTTCTTTCTCAATCTGTTGAAATCATTTCAGCAGAATTGGTGCCAATTCTCTGAATGTCTGGTAGATTCAGCTGTGAATCCATCTGGACCTGGGCTTTTTTGTTTGCAATTTTTAAATTACTGATTCAATCTTACTGCTTGTTATTGGTCTATTCAAGATTTCTATTTCTTCCTGATTTAATCTAGCAGGGTTGTATGTTTCCAGTAGTTTGTCCATTTCCTCTAGGTTTTCTAGTTTGTGTGCATAACAGTGTTCATAGTAGTCTTGAATGATCTTTTGTATTTCTGTGATGTTGGTTGTAATGTTTCCAATTGTGTTTCTAATTGGGCTTATTTGCGTCTTCCCTCTTCTATTTTTTATTGATCTAGCTAATGGCCTATCAATTTTAATTTTTCAGATAACCAACTTTTTGTTTCATTGATCTTTTGTATTTTGTTGTTATTGCTTGAATTTCATTTTGTTCTGCTTTGATCTTTCTTTTCTTCTTCCAGCTTTAGGTATAGTTTGTTCTTGTTTCTCCGATTCCTTGTGAAGTGACATTAGGTTGTCAATGTGTGCTCTTTCAGATTTTTTGATGTAGGCATTTTTTACTAGAAACTTTCCCCCTTAGCACTGCTTTTGTTGTATCCCAGAGCTTTTCATAACTTGTCTCATTATTATAACTGAATTCAAATAATTTTTAACTTTCATCTTGATTTCATTATTAACCTAGATATCATTCAGAAGCAGTTTATTAATTTCTATGTGTTGGTAGAGTTTTGAGGTTTCCTTTTTGGATTTTATTTCTAGTTTCATTCTGCTGTAGTCTGAGAAGATACTTGGTATGATTTCCGTTTTTTCTAGTTTATGAGGCTTGCTTTGTGGCCTATCGTATGCTCTATCTTGAAGAATGTTTCATGTGCTGATGTGAAGAATGTATAGTCTGCAGATCTCGGGTAGAATGTTCTATAATTACTCATTTAGTCAATTTGTTCTAGTGTGTCATGTAAGTTCATTGTTCCTCTCTTGGCTTTTTGTCTCAATGATCTGTCTAGTGCTGTTAGTGGATATTGAAATCTCCTGCTATTATTGTTTTACTTTCTATCTCATTCTGAGTAGTAATTATTTTATGAATCTAGGGGCTCCAGTGTTTAGTGTACATAAATTTAGGATGTAATGTTTTCTTGTTGAATTGATCCTTTTGTGATTATATAGTGATCATCTTTGTCTTTTTTTTAATTGATTTTATCTTGAAGTCTGTTTTGTCTGATGTAAGAATAGCTATTCCTGCCCACTTTTGGTTTCCATTTATATGGACTGCATTTTCCACCCTTTTATCTTACTTTTATCTGAATCCTTCTATGTTAGGTGTGTCTCTTGAAGACAATAGATAACTGGATTGTGAACTTTTTATCCATTATGGCATTTTGAAACTTTTTAGTGGAGCAATTAGGCCATTTACATTCATTGTTAAGATTGAAATGTGAGGTAAAATTCATCAGGTTAATTGTTACGATTGTTACCTAGTTTTGTTTTGTTTTGTTTTTCTTCTGTTATTGTTTTATAGGTGCTGTGAGTTTTAAGCTTTCAAGAGGTTCTATGTTGATGTATGTTGGGCTTCTGTTTCAAGGCTTAGCCTTAGAACTCCTTTTTGCATTTCATGTAGTGCTGATTTGGTAGTGACAAATCCCTTCAGGATTTGTTTTTCTGAAAAGGACTATTTCATCTTCTTTTCTGCAATAAAACAATTCTTGGCTGACAGTTGCTCTGTTTAAGGAGGTTGAAGATAGGCTAACAATCCCTTCTGGCTTGTAAAGTTTCTGTTGAGAAGTCTGCTGTTAGTCTGATAGGATTTCCTTTGTAGGTTATCTGATGCTTTTGTCTTACTGCTCTTAGAATTTTTTCCTTCATGTTGACTTTAGATAGTGTAATGACTATACGCCTTGGTGAAGATCTTTTTGCAATGAATTTCCCAGGAGTTCTTTGAGCTTCTTGAATTTGGATATCTAGATCTTTAGCTAGGCTGGGAAAGTTTTCCTCAATTATTCCCTCAAATAAGTTTTTCAGACGTCATTTTATCTTCCTCCTCAGGAACACAAATTATTCTTAGATTTGGCCATTTTGCATAATCTCATATTTCTTGGAGACTTTGTTCATTTCTTTTTATTTTTATTTTTCTTTATTTTTGTCTGATTGGGGTTAACTCAAAAGCCTTGTCTTCAAGCTCTGAAATTATTTCTTCTACTTGTTCTAGTCTTCTGTTAAAACTTTCCACTGCATTTTGTAATAACCTCAGTGTGCCTTTTATTTCCAGAAGTTTTTATTGTTTTTCTTGAGGATATCTATCTCTCTAAAAAAATTTTCATTCATATCCTGAACTGCTTTTTAAATTTTTTATGATAGTTTTTACCTTTCTCTGATATTTCCTTGAGTAGCTTAATAATCAAACTTTTGAACTGCTTATCTGGTATTAGATTTTTATCTTGGTTTGATTTCACTGCTGCAGAGCCAGTGTGACTTTTGGGAGTATTATTGCACCCTGTTTAGTCATATTACCAGAGTTATTTTTCTGGTTCTTTTTCATTTTGGTAGAGTAGTGCCTTTCATTGTTCTTGAATTTATGTTTGATTTGACTGTGTTTCTTTTGTTTGCTTTAAAAATTTCTCCCTAAGAATGAAACTTTATTGGTTATAATAAATTATAGTCTAATTCAACTCTTGGTGTTTTCAGGGATGAAGATTCTATAAGAGTTTCTTGGTTATAGACAGTCTTTGAACAACGACTTTCTCATGTATTGGTTGTGGTAGTAATGTGTTCAGTGTGTAAATAAGTCCACTATCTCCTACGGGATTGAAATTATAAAGGTCTCTTAAAGCTTATCTCATTCTTCTCTGGAGTGCAATTTGTTTATTTATTTTTCTCCAGTATTTTATTTATTAGTTTGATGGCTCAGGCTTTAGGCCAGTAGGGGAGGTGTCTCTGGGTAGGAACAGGTTGTGGCTAAAGCAGGTGGATAAATGAAGTGCAAGCCTTGACAAAAGTGGCTGGAGAAACTCTCAGGGAGTCACACTGGGGTCTTAGAAGGAGAAAGGATTGGAGCCACATCAGCTCCCCTGCCAGGTCAGTAGCAGTGTTATCCACCTCTCAGACATGCTTCTGTCCCAGTGCTCCAGCTATTCAGATCAGACAGGCACCTCTTCTCATCTGTAGGAATGTTACGTTCCAAATAAAGAGGAATTGTGACTCTGTCTCTCATGCAATCCTGGACCTGGAGTGGTCTCCTATGGGGATGCAGTGGCCCTGATGTGTTCCAGAAAGGCTGTCTATAGTTGTGCCCATGCTGAACTCTCATGGGAGAAGCCCAGATTGTGCCTACAGTGGTAGACAAGGGAGGAAAGACTTCCTCTTCTCCAAGACCTTTCACATGCACCAGGGCTGTATAAGACTGTTGGGATATAGTGGAAGGCTTCCCTGCTGAGCCCAGCACTTCAACTGTCCTTAAGGAAGCTTTCCACCAACCAGCAGAAGGATCTGGTGCTCAAGCTCTGCCATCCAGATTCTGTTGTCCCATAGGATGTTCCCTTGATGTGGTGCACTTCTCCTTTCCCTAGCACTAGGAGTCCCTGGAAGCCAGACTACTGTGAGTGTTGTTGTGCCTCTGGGTCTGGCTGCCTAGTGAGGTTGTCACACTCCACACTGGTGTTAGGAATATTTGCAAGGAATCCAGTGATGTGATCTATCCTCACGTTTCCCAACAGTGGGTAGCAGCACCAGCTCTAATGGAAGTGGCAGGAGATTGACAGAGACTCTGTGAAGTTCCTTGGTTATCGATAGCCTTAGTGTTTTGGCTTTCTTGAACACCAGCTATAGTAGTAATGAACTGGTCATATGAACAGACTCAGGACCTCCTGGTTAGCCAAAGTGGTACAAGTAGCGGTGATAACTGAGATCATGCAGCTGTTTTCTTCTTCCTGGTTGCAGTGTTATTCTACCTGGAGATACCATAATGGACTGTGTTGGTTGGCCTCCAGGAGGGAAATGATGCGTGCAAAGAGAACCAGCTGTGTACTAGCAGTGGGATTTTTACTTGCCTTATGTTACTAGATGGGGACGGGGTGAGGGTGGTTACTCTGATTTCTCAGGCAATGGGCAGGGGCCTGTAGTTCCCAAGGGATCCTGTCCTTTGTGTTAAGCTACCAAGGTGGGTGGTGGGGCAAAGCCAAGTAGGGGCTGGGTAGGGCAGGTTTACACTCTGAGTCTACGTGTGCAAGTCAAGCAGCAGCCCTTGTGGGTTTAGCGGGATGGGAGTAGGTAGGTCTCATGCCACTGGGTTGATATTCTAGAGGGGAGCATTGCTGCCTCTACTGAACAGAATTTGTTCGGGAAATTGGAGTAGCAGGTGGTGATAAGCCCCACAGAGTTCCCACACAATTGGAAAGGCACATGCACTCACACTGATTTCCACTGGCAGCAGTGAGCTGAGTTCAAGTCAGCCTGTAACTAGAATTCCTCACTTTCAGGAGTCGTAAGCTTTCCCCACGGAGATAGCAACCATGGCTTTCAAGTGATGCCCCTCTCTGTTCCCTGAAAAGCCTGGCACTTGGCTCCTACTCACAGTTCCTGCACTCAGGGCTTATGAACCCATGGCTCCTGCACTCACAGACTGCTTTTCACTCTCCCCTGCCCTGGCCCTGGCCAAGGGAGTTTGTCCCCACCAACGGTTACATCTGGAAACCCCGTTGGGAGCTTCTTTCAACTTGTGAGGACTGCCTGAACTTTTTGGCTGTCCTTCACGAGGTCCTCTGTGAGGAACAGTAAGGAATGGCTGCCCTCGGTCCATACTGGGATCTGGGAGTTAATACAAGGTCTTCCTGCCACTGCTTCTTCTTTTATATTCCATGACTTTCCCCAAGTTCTTTCCTGCCTTGTGTGAGGTTAAGGCCTTCCCCTGTGCCCTGGACTTTAAGGCTCCGCCGGGTGTGGATGTATATCCCAGAGGCAAACTCTCCCTCTCTCACACTCTGGAGACCCGCAGCCTTTTGTCTGATTCATAGTGTAGGCTGCAGGCTCCTGCTTCCTTCTGGGATTCATAGATTACTTCGGTTTTCCTGCTTAGTTCCTGCATCGTTTCTGGAAAAGTGTTCACAATGTGAATCCCTATACACTATTCTGTCCTTCTAAACGGGAGAAGTATGCTAGCAATACCTCTAATACCCTATCAAAAAAAAAAAAAAAAAAAGTCATTTAACAAAGATGTCTGTAATTATTTATCTATGTTTACATTGAATTTATTCCTCATTTTGCATCTACATTATCAAAATATTTTTCTCAGTTTATCTGCTTTGCATAAAATCTTATTTGTTTTTATAGTAATTTCTTTCAAAGTGTTAAATTTAATTTGAATAGCATAGCCAATATCTTACCAATACACTGAAGTTCTATTCTAGGTTAATTCTGGGTATAACTTCCAGTACAAGTACAGGCTAGTATTACTTTTAAGAGACTAAGGAGAAAATTCTCCTTTGGATTATGAGTAAAAATGACTAGGACCATGTGTTTGGATACTTCTAAGAAAAGGCATCCAATATGCTTTACATTAAAAAGTAAATTCTCCCAGTTTCACATATTGTATCTGAACTTTTCACTTGAATATTATTGTGCATGAAGTGACAGGGAAAAGAGACATTTGATTGTATTTTAATTGTAGGTCATTGATAGTATAAAATGTAATTAACAGCAAAAACCAGATAGGAAAAAAATAGAAGCTCCAGATATAAATCATTAATGTAGAAATATTTGGTTTACAATATAGGAAAATATGAGAGCATTAGACCTAGTCTCAATATCTACTTATTTTGTATAATTTAGTATTTGTTTGCTTAGATGGAAGATGTTTTCCTTCAATTATACCAGATTCTTCACTTCTCTAAGTGTTACATGTCATTTGTTATGAGCTGTATGAATATAGAGTTTAATACAGGCTGAAATGTTCCAAATGAAAGTAAATAAATAATTGTTATTTATAACACATTTATTATACAGTTGCAACTTTATCTCTTCAAAAGGTTAAATGTAGGTGTTTTAAGATTAAATACTCCTGATGAAAAGGTCATCCTAAATTATGAATCTGTGTTTTGCCATTTCTTCCAGCAAAAAAAAAAAAAAAAAAAAAAAATTGTTTGTAATCAGGAACAGTTATTCCAGTGACTTTTCTGGGAAAAGCAATGAGATCTGAACTAGTCTAAGTGGTCTTTAAGAATAATTAGTGAATTTTCTTCATGGTATAATTCTATAACACCTGCTATCTCATTCAGGTCTGTTTCCCCTCCAAAACCAATGTTGAAACTTAATCCCCAATGCATCAGTATTATGTACAGCATTTATATGGTTATTAGGCCATGAGAATGCCACCCTTATAAATGAATTAGTGCTGAATAAAAGGTCTTAAGCTTGTGAACTTACCCCTTCTGTACCTTCTGCCATGTAATGACACATATTTTGCCCCTTGGGAGGATACAGTGACATGGTGACATCTTGGAAGCAAAGACTGAGCCCTCACTAGATGCCAGCCTTGCTGGAGCCTTAATCTTGGACTACTCAGTCTCTATAATTGATAAACAACAGAAACATTTTCTGATAAAATAAGTAAATTTCTGATGTTTATAAATTACTCGGTCTGTAGTATTTTGTTAGAACAATAGAAATGAACTAAGACAATATCTAAGATGGATTAATCTGGGAAATATTCATAGCAACAAAAAAGGCAAAGTACAATTTCTCTGCACATCTATATTATTTATCCATATCAACATCTCATCACTTAATAGATTGCCTTCAAAAGACAAAAAATTACTCAAGTGCCTGTTACTTAATTAACCTTTGTTTCATCAACTTCTTGACATTCCAAAACTTACTATATTATCCCACTATACCTCAAAAACGTCAAAAGTACAGTCTTTACCAGAATGATCTACAAAGGAAAAACTGTAGAGCAATAATACGGTAGTGAGTATTAACAGTCATGGATTATACTCACAAACTTAAGACAACTTTTTAACTACGGACTTTAAAAATATGTTCTCACTCGTAAGTGGGAGTTGAACGCATGGACACAGGGAGGAGAACACCACACACCGGGGTCTGTACGGGGCTGCGGGGCTAGGCAAGGGATGGCAGTAGGAGAAATACCTAATGTAAATGATGGGTTGATGGGTGCAGGAAACCACAGTGTCACGTGTATACCTATGGAATAAACCTGCACGTTCTGCACATGTATCCCAGAAGTTAAAGTATATAAAAAAAGAAATCTAAAACAAAGTTAGTGATAGAAAACGTTGTGAACATTTCATAATTGGTTGCTTTAATCTGTTTAACCTTGTGCTTTAGATGCCCTTATAAAGCTGTCTTTACTTCTTTATTAAAAAAAAAAGTTTTTTTTTTTGGTCTATACATCATAGATGTCTCATTTCAATGTTTTCCCCCTTCTAACTGATGATTCTATTTAAATGTCTCTGACATTTGAACTGAGATTGTAAAAGATATTAAACATGCATATGTATATGTATATATATAAAATACCTCTATATTAAATTCATATGTACATAAACATAAGATTTCTAATTTTATTTCATTTTATATAGGTATCTATATACAAATAATAAATTATGAGACAAAAGGAAATGTTTTATATTAAAACATTTTTATTATATAAAAAATGCCTAATATATTAAATGCATGTATTTATAATTATTTGACTTAAAAACTAAAAGCAATAAAACCGTGTTTAAACATTGTCATACTTTTTGGGTAAATCAAATACCATAAAGATTTAGATATAGAAATGCCAATTTGTTGAATAAAATCTTAAAGCATTTTAAGGAATCTATATTTTAATTTCATATCAGGAGTATATATAATGACTGTTGATAATCACTAGTCGTAGGATGTCATTTTCAAATAGGTTGATATTGGACATCCAATATAAATTTGATTTGTTATACAAAAGCACAAGTAATTTTTCACACTTGAGTTCTCTCTAATACATATAATTAAAGGTATAGTTTATTTTTAACATTTGTATAGAAAAACAATGAAGTATTGCAGTAACATGTTTACCATATTATCTTGTATGCTTGGGTTTATCAGTTATTTTAAATTACTGTATTTTCCATATGTTACATAATAAACATATTCTGCTTTAATTATTCTAAAGAGAGAAAAGCATTTCAACATAAAAGGTTTGTTGTTGTTATTGCTGTTGTTGTTTTAACACTCCACTCTCATTTACTGTCTCACTGGAAAGATCTGAATGGCAGTTCAAGAACTTCTTGCCTCTGTCTTCATATTTCCGAACTCCAGCATTTTCATAAAGTGATAGAACTTTGAAATAAAATAGTGAGGTTTCAATTATGGTCTAGATAACTTGGATATTTGTAGCTTTCTTCATTTTGTCCAGAATAGCGTTATTCACTAAACTCTTTGTTTAACTCTTTTAAGGTCTTAGAGGAAGTATTGATCATGTGTTTGGAGTGGTTTTGTGTTGTGCTACACAACACCCAACTAGTCTGTTAAACAAAGAGTTTAGTGAATAACGCTATTCTGGACAAAATGAAGAAAGCTACAAATATCCAAGTTATCTAGACCATAATTGAAACCTCACTATTTTATTTCAAAGTTCTATCACTTTATGAAAATGAATGACATCATCAACTGTATTTCTTAATATAAGCCTCAAATTTCATATTATTTTCTATCAGTAAATAAAATTAAAACCCAATTTGCATTCATATATTTCTATGTAATTGGGATGAAGTGTTTCCAAGGGATTTGGTCACTCAACATGCAAACTTACATGTAAATCTTTGATATAAACAATCCTAAACAAAGTTCATGATTCTTTTCCCCAAAATAGAATAAATTTCCTAGTGTGTGAATCACCACACCTACTACGACTAAAAACAGTTTAAATGTTCTTTTAGCTATTTTGAGAAATTTGTACCATATGAACAGTATTAAAAAAAAAAAATCCCTGTTATTTGTATTCTTATCCCTAGTGTTAAAGTGCATTTATTCATAGTCTTTGGATTACACTTTCTGTTTGAAGTAAAACGCGTGTGTTACCACCCACCTACAACCACCCCTGCAAAAATATGGATTCTGGCAAGCTAATAAGAACAAATTGATACCCCAGATAAACGTAGCTGTAGGTGGGCTGAGATCTACCAATCTGTGACATATGCCACTTATGATCAGCTGACGAAGCTGTGTAGGTTGAAATAATAGGTGCAAAGCAAAATAAAACAAAAAATGTTGTCCTAACTTTATGAGATGGGCATATTTCACCACCGTTAGTTATTTATTTTGCTGAATAAAGATAAAATACACGTTGGTAGTGTGCTCAAAATTATTTTTTACAAAATTTCACCAAACAAATAAGCTTGCTACAAATTTAGCACCCAAATTACAATTATTTTACTTATTTAAAAATAACAAGTAAATAAAATAATAGGTAAAAAAAATAAGTAAATAAAAATAAGTAAATAGAAGGGTTAAGATTTTCTCCACCTGTTCCTGTTTTTTTTGTTTGCTTGTTTGTTTTGGTTATGTTTTCTTTCTTTGAAACGATCCTATCATGAGCTTTTGAAATTTTACAATAGCATGTTTTAACTGTATAAGAATCTCCTTACTTCATGGCACTGGTTCAGGCATTTAAGGATCCTATCAGGATGGTTTTGTTTTGACTGTGATAACCTAAAGTTTATCAATTAATTATAATGTCCTTCTGATTATAAGAAGTTTGTTGTTTTAAAGAAAATCTCAATACATAATAAGACATTAGCCATTTTTTGTTATGTATAACAAATAAACCTTTCTAAGCCATATTATGTAGCTTCAATTCAAATATTTCATTTCCATCTTATTAATTTTCAAGAAATAAATGTTCAAATGACACTTCTCAATTTTTATTTATGTGATTAAAATATATGTTAAATAACATTGATGATTTTTAATGCACATGTATAAGATAAAAATGTTTCTCTTTTTTCATAAAAGTGTTATGATATAAGAGTAATCTTAAAATGTGAGAATCTAGATCTAATACCTGTACATACTTTTTCTGGGTGAAGAAATTATAAAATATTTTACTTCTCTCTGGCACTCTAAAGCAATATGAATATCCCAGTTCAGATTCAACTTATGTAATTCAACTTTGTTGAGGTATAATTATGCAGTCAATGAAATGAATATATTTTATATGTTCAACCTGATTATTTTAATAAATATGTATCACCATGTGAATGGTAACCACAACAATCAACATAGAAACTATTTCTAGCACCACAAGAAGTTGCCCTATGACACTTCACTGTCAGCCACTCTCCATCTCCCCTAATATCTGCCTCCATCCAACAATGAGCTATTTTCAGGCAACATAGATTAGTTTACCTATTTTAAAATTTCATGTAACTATGTGTCTGGTCTTGGTGTCTGCTTTATGACCTAGCATTTTAAAATGTATTTTGTTCATCTTTTTTATGTATTTTGCATGTATCATATATTATGTGTGTGCTAGTGGTTATTTATTATGCATATTAATAATTTGCTGGTAAAAATAATTATAATTATAATTATAATTTTTTTTGAGACTGAGTTTCGCTCTTGTTGCCCAGGCTGGAGTGCAATGGTATGATCTCAGCTCACCTCAACCTCTGCCTCCCGGGTTCAAGCTATTCTCCTGCCTCAGCCTCCCAAGTAGCTGGGATTACAGGCATGCACCACCACACCCAGATAGTTTTGCATTTTTGTAGAGATGAAGGTTTCTCCATGTTGGTCAGGCTCATCTTGAACTCCTGACTTCAGGTGATCCTCCCGCCTTGGTCTCCCAAAGTGCTGGGATTACAGGTGTGAGTCACCACGCTTGGTCAAACATTATTGAATATTAGCTAATTGTATGAATACAGGGCAATCTGTTTATCCACTCCATTTTAGTAAACTTTCACTCTCATTTTTTATTTATTGTGAGTAAAACTGTTGGGAATATGACTTATGTACAGATTTCTGTGTAGACATATGCTTTCTGGTTTTTTTTTTTTTTGGATTGTTTCCTAGAATTGAACTTGCTGGTTATACTATAAGTTTATGTTTGATATATTTTAAAAATGCAAAGCCTTTTAGAAGTGTGGGTACCATTTATATTCCTATCAGCATCATAAGAATGTTCCTTCAGCATCATAAGAATGTTCCTTCCAGTTTCTCTCCATCCTCATGATATTGTTTGTCTTTTTACTTTAGCTCATTTTGGTGGGTCTGTAGTGAATATTTTGTGCTGATGATTTTCATTTTGCTGATGACTAATGATTTTAAGTAAAGTATCATGTAATTAGAAGACTTACACATAAATTTTTATTCAGGAATTATCCATTTATATCTATTATACATTTTAATAGATATTTATCTAATTTAGTTGTAAAATTTATTTTATACCTTCTTGCCATGGATGGAAAGTTTGTATCAACCCCAAAATTTCATAGGTGGTATTCTTAACCCTCAATGAGACAGTACTGGGTGGGATTTTTAGGAGGTGCCTAAGTTTAAATGAGGTCATGAGGGCTGACTTTACATAATGAGAGTAGTGTGTGATATAATTTGACTGTGCCCCCACCCAAATCGCATCTTGAATTATAGTTCCCATAATCCCCACGTGTTGTGAGAGGGAACTTGAGGGAGATGGTTAGATTATAGGGGCAGTTTCTCCGTGCTGTTCTCATGACAGTGAGTGAGTTCTCATGAGATCTGATGGTTTTATAAGGAGCTTTTCCCCATTTCGCTCTGCAATTCTCTTTCCTGCCACCATGTGAAGAAGGAAGTGACTGTTTCCCCTTTTTCCATGACTGTAATTTTCCCGAGGCCTTTCCAGTCCTGGAGAATCAATTAAGCTTCTTTTCTTTATAAATTACCCAGTCTCAGGTATATCCTTATAGCAGTGTGAGAACAATTTAAAACAGTAAATTGGTACCACAGAGAGTGGGGCATTGTCATAAGGATACCCCAGAATGTGGAAGCAACTTTGGAATTGGGTAACAGGCAGAGGTTGGAATACTTTGGAGGGCTCAGAAAAAGACAGAAACATGTGAGCAAGTTTGGAACTTCCTAGAGACTTGGATGGCTCAGAAGACAGGAAGATGTGGGAAAGTTTAGAACTTCCTAGAGACATGCTGAATGGCTCTGACCAAAGCGCAGATAGTGGTATGAACAGTGAAGTCCAGGTTGAGATGGTCTCAGATGGACATGAGGAACTTGTTGGGAACTGGAGCAAGTGACAGTTGCTATGCAAATCAACTGGTGGCATTTTTCCCCTGCCCCAGAGAACTGTGGAACTTTGAACTTGAAAGAGATGGTTTAGGGTATCTAGTAGAAGAAATTTATAAGTGGCAAAGTATTCAAGAGGAAGCAGAGCATAAATGTTTGCAAAGTTTGCAGCCTGACGATGCAATAGAAAAGAAAAACCCACTTTCTAGGGAGAAATTCAAGCTAGCTACAGAAATTTGCATAGGTAATGAAGAGCCAAATATTATTCACCAAGACAATTGGGGAAAAATCTCCAGGGCGTGTCATAGACCTTCACGGCAGTCCCACCCATCACAAGCCTAGAGGCCTAGAGGATGAGGAGGAAAAAATGGATTTCTGGGCCAGGCCCAAGACCTTGCTGCATGTGCAGTCTCAGGACTTGGTGTCCTGGATTCCAGCCTTGGCTAAAATGGGCCAATATACAGCCAAGGCCATTGCTTCAGAGGGTGCAAGCCCCAAGCCTCGGGAGGTTTCACATGGTGTTGAGCCTGTGGGTGCACAGAAGTCAAGAATTGAGGCTGAGGAACCTCCACCTGGATTTCATAGAATGTATGGAAACTCCTAGATGTCCAGGCAGAAGTTTACTGCAGGAGTGGAACCCTCATGGAGAACCTCTGCTAAGGCAGTACAGGAGAGAAATGTGGTGTTAGAGGTCTCACACAAGGTCCCCAATGGGGTACTGCATAGTGGAGCTATAAGAAGAGAGCCACTGTCTTCCATACCCCAGAATGGTAGATCCACACAGCGTTTGCACTGTGCACCTGGAAAAGTTGCCCATGAAAACAGCTGGGAAGGTGGCTGTACCCTGCAAAGCCACAGGGGCAGAGCTGCCCAAGGCTGTGGAAGCCCACCTCTTGCATCAGCATGACCTGGATTTGAGATGTGGAGTCAAAGGAGATAACTTTGGAACTTTAAGGTTAATGACTGCCCTATTGGATTGGAGACTTGCATGGGGCCAGTAGTCTCTTTGTTTTGGCCAATTTCTCCCATTTGTAATGGGTGTATTTACCCATTGACTGTACCCCCATTATAAATTGGAAGTAACAAACTTGCTTTTGATTTTACAGGCTCATAGACAGAATTTGCTTTGTCTCAGATGACACTATGGACTTGGACTTTTGAGTTAATCCTGAAATGAGTTAAGACTCTGGGAAACTGTTGGGAAGGCATGATTGTGTTTTGAAATGTGAGAACATGTGATTTAGGAGGGGCCAAGAGCAGAATGCTATGATTTGGCTGTGCCCCAACCGAAATCTCATCTTGAACTATAATTCCCATAATTCCCACATGTTGTGGGAGGGATCTTGTGGGAGATAATTGAATCATGGGGTGGTTATCCTCATGCTGCTATTCCCAACATAGTGAGCAAGTACTCATGGTTCCATAAGAGACTTTCCCCCAATTCGCTCTGTGCTTCTTCCTGCCACCATTTGAAGAAGGACTTGTTTACCTCCACCATAATTGTAATTTCTTGAGGCCTTTCCAGCTCTATGGAAATGTGAGTCAATTAATCCTTTTTCCTTTATAAATTACCCAATCTTAGCTATCTCCTTATAGCAACGTGAGAACAGACTAAGACGGTCCTTATAAGAAGAGAAAGAGATACCAAAGCTCTCTCACTCTGCCCGTGCACAAGGAAGAAGGTCATGTCAGCAAACAAGGCCAGGAAGAGGGTCCTCCTCAAGGGCCAATCTGCTGACACCCTAATATCAGGCTTCCAACCTCCAGGACTGTGAAAAATGCCTGTTGTTTAAGCCTCCTAATCTATGGGATTTCGTTATGGCAGCCCCAGCTAACCTAAGTCACTTCCAGATTATAAATATTTACCTTTATGCATTTCAGATTTATAGTCCTTTGCACTGTGCACATTTTTGCCTGTCTGTGATACATGTTTGTATCTTCTTAACAATATCCTGCAAGGACGAATTTTTCTTTGCTTTAATTTTTTTTGAAATCCAATTTATTTTTAAAATGTAATTAGTGGGATTTTGGGGGGCTTAACAAATACATATTTATCTTATCCAAGCTTATAAATCTCTCATATTCTAAATATTGTATAATTTCAGCTTTTGTGGTTAAATATGTGCTATAATAAATGGTATTATTTTAATTTAATTTATCAATTGTTTCTAGTATGTAGAAATATAATTAGTTTTTCAAATGTACAAAATTTCTTGTGATCTTGGTATGTTTATTCATTAGTTATAGTAATTTCAGCTAGATTCCTTCAATTTTACCTGAACTATCATACTTTATGTGAATAAAAAAAGCTTTGTTTTCTCTTTTCCAGACTGAAGCTTTCATTTAATTTTTGTGGCATGTTCACTGAATTGACCACGTAGTAAATGTTGATTCAGGGTGGTGAGAATGGATATTTTTGTTTGATGTTAGGTGAAAAGTTTTCTGCCTTTCAATATTGAGAAGACTGATGCTTTTTCTTCTGGTTCACTAAGAGATTTTATTGTGATGGGAATTACTCCAGTTCGGATGTGGTTTGTCTCCCCCAAAACTTATACTGAAGTTTTATCCCCATTTTGGCTGTGTTGAAATGTAGGGCCTAGTGGGAGGTATTTGGGTCATGGGGGAAAATCCTTCATGAACAGATTAATGTGTTCCCTCAGGAGTTAATGAGTTCTTGCCATCCCAGAATCGGATTAATTACCACAAGAGTGGGTTGCTAAAAAGAGTCTGGCTTCCTTGGTTTCTGTCTCTTTCTTTCTCTCTCACCATGTGATCTCTTTGTACACATCCTCTCCCCTTCTTCTTTCTGTGATGAATTAAAGCAACATGAGACCCTCACCAGATGCAGCCACCCAATCTTGTACTTTTCAGTCACCAGAATTGTTAACTAAATAAACCTATTTCTTTGTAAATTACTCAGTCTCAAGTGTTCTACCCACAATTAATTGAGACAGAGATTAAATGTTGTTAAATGATACTTTTGCATGAACTGAGATAAAATTATGTTTTTTGATTATTCTGTTAATTTAGTGCATTTTATTGGTTAACCGTTAGATGTTAACTTTATTTTTCTAAAAATAAGCATAAGTTGATTACAATATGTATTTTATATATTATGTGTATTTCAAAATTTGATTCACTAAAATTTTCTTAAAGAGTTTATCTTTTCTAACCATGTTACTTTTCTTAATACAAATTTCTCATTTTTTTTTTATTATACTTTAAGTTCTAGGGTACATGTGCATAACGTGAAGGTTTGTTACATATGTATACTTGGTGTGCTGCACCCATCAACTCGTCAGCACCCATCAACTCGTCATTTACATCAGGTATAACTCCCAATGCAATCCCTCCCCCCTCCCCCCTCCCCAGGACAGGCCCCGATGTGTGATGTTTCCCTTCCCGAGTCCAAGTGATCTCATTGTTCAGTTCCCACCTATGAGTGAGAACATGCGGTGTTTGGTTGTCTGTTCTTGTGATAGTTTGCTAAAAATGATGGTTTCCAGCTGCATCCATGTCCCTACAAAGGATGCAAACTCATCCTTTTTTATGGCTGCATAATATTCCATGGTGTATATGTGCCACATTCTCTTCATCCAGTCTGTCACAGATAGACATTTGAGTTGATTCCAAGTCTTTGCTATTGTGAATAGTGCCACAGTAAACATACGTGTGCATGTGTCTTTATAGCAGCATGATTTATAATCCTTTGGGTATATACCCAGTAGTGGGATGGCTGGGTCATATGGCACATCTAGTTCTAGATCCTTGAGGAATCGCCATACTGTTTTCCATAATGGTTGAACTAGTTTACAATCCGACCAACAGTGTAAAAGTGTTCCTATTTCTCCACATCCTCTCCAGCACCTGTGGTTTCCTGACTTTTTAATGATTGCCATTCTAACTGGTGTGAGATGGTATTTCATTGTGGTTTTGATTTGCATTTCTCTGATGGCCAGTGATGATGAGCATTTTTTCATGTGTCTGTTGGCTGTATGAATGTCTTCTTTTGAGAAATGCCTGTTCATATCCTTTGCCCACCTTTTGATGGGGTTGTTTGTTTTTTTCTTGTAAATTTGTTTGAGTTCTTTGTAGATTCTGGATATTAGCCCTTTGTCAGATGAGTAGATTGTACAAATTTTCTCCCATTCTGTAGGTTGCCTGTTCACTTTGATGGTAGTTTCTTTTGCTGTGCAGAAGCTCTTTAGTTTAATGAGATCCGATTTGTCATTTTTTGCTTTTGCTGCCATTGCTTTTGGTGTTTTAGACATGAAGTCCTTGCCCATGCCTATGTCCTGAATGGTACTACCTAGGTTTGCTTCTAGGGTTTTTATGGTATTAGGTCTAACATTTAAGTCTCTAATCCATCTTGAATTAATTTTCGTATAAGGGGTAAGGAAAGGATTCAGTTTCAGCTTTCTACTTATGGCTAGCCAATTTTCCCAGCACCATTTATTAAATAGGGAGTCGTTTCCCCATTTCTTGTTTCTCTCAGGTTTGTCAAAGATCAGATGGCTGTAGATGTGTGGTATCATTTCTGAGGACTCTGTTCTGTTCCATTGGTCTATATCTCTGTTTTGGTACCAGTACCATGCTGTTTTGGTTACTGTAGCCTTGTAGTATAGTTTGAAGTCAGGTAGCGTAACGCCTCCAGCTTTGTCCTTTTGACTTAGGATTGTCTTGGCAATGTGGGCTCTTTTTTGGTTCCATATGAACTTTAAAGCAGTTTTTTTTCCCAATTCTGTGAAGAAAGTCATTGGTAGCTTGATGGGGATGGCATTGAATCTATAAATAACCTTGGGCAGTATGGCCATTTTCACGATATTGATTCTTCCTATCCATGAGCATGGTATGTTCTTCCATTTGTTTGTGTCCTCTTTTATTTCCCTAAGCAGTGGTTTGTAGTTCTCCTTGAAGAGGTCCTTGACATCCCTTGTAAGTTGGATTCCTAGGTATTTTATTCTCTTTGAAGCAATTGTGAATGGAAGTTCATTCATGATTTGGCTCTCTGTTTGTCTCTTACTGGTGTATAAGAATGCTTGTGATTTTTGCACATTGATTTTGTATCCTGAGACTTTGCTGAAGTTGTTTATCAGCTTAAGGAGATTTTGGGCTGAGACAATGGGGTTTTCTAAATATACAATCATGTCACCTGCAAACAGGGACAATTTGACTTCTTCTTTTCCTAACTGAATACCCTTGCTTTCTTTCTGTTGCCTGATTGCCCTAGCCAGAACTTCCAACACTATGTTGAATAGGAGTGGTGAGAAAGGGCATCCCTGTCTTGTGCCAGTTTTCAAAGGGAATTTTTCCAGTTTTTGCCCATTCAGTATGATATTGGCTGTGGGTTTGTCATAAATAGCTCTTATTATTTTGAAGTATGTTCCATCAATACCGAATTTATTGAGCGTTTTTAGCATGAAGGGCTGTAGAATTTTGTCAAAAGCCTTTTCTGCATCTATTGAGATAATCATGTGATTCTTGTCTTTGGTTCTGTGTATATGCTGGATTACGTTTATTGATTTGTGAATGTTGAACCAGCCTTGCATCCCAGGGATGAAGCCCACTTGATCATGGTGGATAAGCTTTTTGATGTGCTGCTGAATCCAGTTTGCCAGTATTTTATTGAGGAGTTTTGCATCGATGTTCATCAGGGATATTGGTCTAAAATTTTCTATTTTTGTTGTGTCTCTGCCAGGCTTTGGTATCAGGATGATGTTGGCCTCATAAAATGAGTTAGGGAGGATTCCCTCTTTTTCTATTGATTGGAATAGTTTCAGAAGGAATGGTAACAGCTCCTCTTGGTAACTCTGGTAGAATTCAGCTATGAATCCATCTGGTCCTGGACTTTTTTTGGTTGGTAGGCTATTAAGAATTGCCTCAATTTCAGAGCCTGCTATTGGTCTATTCAGGGATTCAACTTCTTCCTGGTTTAGTCTTGAAAGAGTGTAAGTGTCCAGGAAATTATCCATTTCTTCTAGATTTTCTAGTTTATTTGCATAGAGGTGTTTATAGTATTCTCTGATGATAGTTTGTATTTCTGTGGGGTCGATGGTGATATCCCCTTTATCATTTTTTATTGCGTCTATTTGATTCTTCTCTCTTTTCTTCTTTATTAGTCTTGCTAGCGGTCTGTCAATTTTGTTGATTTTTGCAAAAAAACAACTCCTGGATTCATTGATTTTTTGGAGGGTTTTTTGTGTCTCTATCTCCTTCAGTTCCACTCTGATCTTAGTTATTTCTTGCCTTCTGCTAGCTTTTGAATGTGTTTGCTCTTGCTTCTCCAGTTCCTTTAATTGGGAGTTAGAGTGCCAATTTTAGATCTTTCCAGCTTTCTCTTGTGGGCATTTGGTGCTATAAATTTCCCTCTACACACTGCTTTAAATGTGTCCCAGAGATTCTGGTATGTTGTATCATTGTTCTCATTGGTTTCAAAGAACATCTTTATTTCTGCCTTCATTTCGTTATGAACCCAGTAGTCATGCAGGAGCAGGTTGTTCAGTTTCCATGTAGTTGAGCAGTTTTGATTGAGTTTCTTAGTCCTGAGTTCTAGTTTGATTGCACTGTGGTCTGAGAGACAGTTCCAATTATGTGGTCAATTTTGGAATAAGTGTGATGTGGTGCTGAGAAGAATGTATATTCTGTTGATTTGGGGTGGAGAGTTCTATAGATGTCTATTAGGTCCACTTGGTGCAGAGATGAGTTCAATTCCTGGATATCCTTGTTAACTTTCTGTCTCGTTGATCTGTCTAATGTTGACAGTGGGGTGTTGAAGTCTCCCATTATTATTGTATGGGAGTCTAAGTCTCTTTGTAAGTCTCTAAGGACTTGCTTTATGAATTTGCGTGCTCTTGTATTGGGTGCATATATATTTAGGATAGTTAGCTCTTCCTGTTAAATTAATCCCTTTACCATTATGTAATGGCCTTCTTTGTCTCTTTTGATCTTTGATGGTTTAAAGTCTATTTTATCAGAGACTAGGGTTGCAACCCCTGGTTTTTTTTTTTTTGTTCTCCATTTGCTTGGTAGATCTTCCTCCATCCTTTTATTTTGAGCCTATGTATGTCTCTGCATGTGAGATGAGTCTCCTGAATACAGCAGACTGATGGTTCTTCACTCTTTATCCAGTTTGCCAGTCTGTGTCTTTTAATTGGAGCATTTAGTCCATTTACATTTAAGGTTAATATTGTTATGTGTGAACTTGATCCTGCCATTATGATATTAACTGGTTATTTTGCTCGTTAGTTGATGCAGTTTATTCCTAGCCTCGATGGTCTTTACATTTTGGCATGTTTTTGCAATGGCTGGTACTGGTTATTCCTTTCCATGTTTAGGGCTTCCTTCAGGGTCTCTTGTAAGCCAGGCCTGGTGGTGACAAAATCTCTAAGCATTTGCTTATCTGTAAAGGATTTTATTTCTCCTTCACTTATGAAACTTAGTTTGGCTGGATATGAAATTCTGGGTTGAAAATTCTTTTCTTTAAGAATGTTGAATATTGGCCCCCACTCTCTTCTGGCTTGTGGAGTTTCTGCCATGAGGTCTGCTGTTAGTCTGATGGGCTTCCCTTGTGGGTAACCCGACCTTTCTCTCTGGCTGCCCTTAAGATTCTTTCCTTCATTTCAACTTTGGTGAATCTGGCAATTATGTGTCTTGGAGTTGCTCTTCTCGAGGAGTATCTTTGTGGTGTTCTCTGTATTTCCTGAATTTGAATGTTGGCCTGCCCTACTAGGTTGGGGAAGTTCTCCTGGATGATATCCTGAAGAGTGTTTTCCAACTTGGTTCCATTTTCCCCCTCACTTTCAGGCACCCCAATCAGACGTAGATTTGGTCTTTTTACATAATCCCATACTTCTTGCAGGCTTTGTTCATTTCTTTTTCTTCCTTTTTCTTTTGGTTTCTCTTCTCGCTTCATTTCATTCATTTGATCCTCAATTGCTGATATGCTTTCTTCCAGTTGATCGAGTCGGTTACTGAAGCTTGTGGATTTGTCATGTATTTCTCGTGTTATGGTTTTCATCTCTGTCATTTCATTTATGACCTTCTCTGCCTTAATTATTCTAGCTATCAATTCTTCCACTCTTTTTTCAAGATTTTTAGTTTCTTTGAGCTGGGTACGTAATTCCTCCTTTAGCTCTGAGAAGTTTGATGGACTGAAGCCTTCTTCTCTCATCTCGTCAAAGTCATTCTCTGACCAGCTTTGCTCCATTGCTGGCGATGAGCTGCGCTCCTTTGCAGGGGGAGATGTGCTGTTATTTTTTGAATTTCCAGCTTTTCTGCCCTGCTTCTTCCCCATCTTTGTGGTTTTATCTGCCTCTGGTCTTTGATGATGGTGACATACTGATGGGGTTTTGGTATAGGTGTTCTTCCTGTTTGATAGTTTTCCTTCTAAAAGTCAGGACCCTCAGCTGTAGGTCTGTTGGAGATTGCTTGAGGTCCACTCCAGATCCTGTTTGCCTGGGTATCAGCAGCAGAGGTTGCAGAAGATAGAATATTGCTGAACAGCAAGTGTACCTGTCTGATTCTTCCTTTGGAAGCTTCCTCTCAGGGGTGTACTCCACCCTGTGAGGTGTGGAGTTTCACACTGCCCCTAGTGGGGGATGTCTCCCAGTTAGGCTACTCAGGGGTCAGGGACCCACTTGAGCAGGCAGTCTGTCTGTTCTCAGATCTCAACCTCCGTGTTGGGAGATCCACTGCTCTCTTCAAAGCTGTCAGACAGAGTCGTTCGGTCTGCACAGGCCTCTGCTGCTTCCCCTGTTGTATTTTAGCTGTGCCCTGTCCCCAGAGGTGGAGTCTACAGAGACAGGCAGGTTTCCTTGAGCTGCTGTGAGCTCCACCCAGTTCAAGCTTCCCAGCGGCTTTGTTTACCTACTTAAGCCTCAGCAATGGCGGGCGCCCCTCCCCCAGCCTCGCTGCTGCCTTGCAGTTAGATCGCAGACTGCTGTGCTAGCAATTAGGGAGGCTCCGTGGCTGTGGGCCCCTCCCGGCCAGGTGTGGGTATAATCTCCTGGTGTGGCCGTTTGCTTAAAGCGCAGTATTGGGGTGGGAATTACCCGATTTTCCAGGTGTTGCGTGTCTCAGTTTGCCTGGCTAGGAAAAGGGATTCCTTTCCCCCATGCGCTTCCCAGGTGAGGCAATGCCTTGCCCTGCTTCAGCTCTTGCTGGTCGGGCTGCAGCAGCTGACCAGCACCAATTGTCCGGCACTCCCCTGTGAGATGACCCCAGTACCTCAGTTGAAAATGCAGAAATCACCGCTCTTCTGTGTCACTCGCGCCGCGAGTTGGAGACTGGAGCTGTTCCTATTTGGCCATCTTGCTCCGCCCTCCAAATTTCTCATTTTGTTATACTGGGTTCATTAAAGTAATTGATTATTGTTTTTGTTCTTCTCTATTCTGAAAATTTTTTGCAAATTTCAAATTATTTCTTCCTGAAGTGTTTAATTCAATGGTGAAGCTATCTGAGCCTGGAGTTTCTTTGGTAAAAAATTTTTATATAACAAATTTTATGTGTTTAATAGATTTGGCATTATTCAGGTTTTCTATGTCATTTTGTATAAGTGCTTAAAATAATAAATTTCATAAAATGACTTTTTTTTTGCTGTATCCTGCTATTTTTGATGATTTATACTAATCTTTCAGTTCAAAGTAATTTAGAATTAATATGGTAATTTCTATGATTTGTTCATTGATTTGAATAGTATTATTTCAAATGATTCAAGGATTTTCTAAAATATTTTATGTTATTGATTTCTAATATAACTGTGCTGTGGAAAAAAACAACAACAACATGCTCTTTGCATGTTAATCCCCTTAATGAGTCTTGATTTCACCAGCATAGTCACTATCTTAGGGCAGGTCCAATTTATATTTGGCAAAAAATTTCTATTCTGTCATTATTTTGCAGAGTGCTTTGACTTTTTAAAATTTTTTAAAGCTGAATTTCATTTTTTTTACTTCTATTTTCAGATCAGATGTACATGTGCAGGTTTGTTACGTGGGTGAACTCATGTCACAGGGGATTGTTGTACAGGTTATTTTGTCATCCAGGTATTAAACCTAGTAACCATTAGTTATCTTTCCCAATCCTCTCCCTCTTCCCATCCTTCACCCTCCAATAGGCCCCAGTATCTGTTGTTCCCTTCTAAATGTCTGTGTGTTCTCATCATTTAGTTCCCACTTGTAATTGAGAACATGCAGTATTTGGTTTTCTCTTCCTGTGTTATTTTGCTAAAGATTATAGCCTCCAGCTCTCTCCATGTTCCTGAAAAGGACATGATCTCATTTTATATGGCTGCATAGTAGTCCATGGTGCATATGTACTACAATTTCTTTATCCAGTCTACCACTGATGGGCATTTAGGTTGATTCCATGTCTTTGCTATAGAAAATACTGCTACCATGAACATACACATGCATATTTCCTTACGATAGAATGACTTAAATTTATGTGGGCATATATTCAATAATGGGATTGCTATATGGAATGGTGGTTCTGTTTTTAGGTCTTTGAGGCATTGTCACACTGTTTTCAACATAACAGTGAACCAATTTACAGTCCCACCAACAGTGTGTAAGTGTTCCTTTTTCTCTACAACCTCAACAGCACCTGTTATTTTTTGACTTCTTAATAATAGTCATTCTGATGTGTGAAATATTATCTCATTGTGGTTTTGATTTGCATTTCTCTAATGACTCGTGATGTTGAGCTTTTTCTTTCATATGTATGTTGGCCACTTGTATGTCTTCTTTTGAAAAGTATTTGTTCATATGCTTTGCCCACTATGTAAGGGAGTTGTTTTTCTTGTAAATTTATTTCAGTTCCTTATAGATGCTGGATATTAGACCTTTGTCAGATGCATAATTTGCAAAACTTTCCTCCCATTTTGTAGGCTGTCTGTTTACTCTGTTGATAATTTTGTTTGCTATACAGAAGCTCTTTAGTTTAACAAGATCCCATTTGTCAATTTTTGCTTTTGTTGCAATTGCTTTTGACATCTTCATCATTTAATTTTTGCCTGTTTCTATGTCCAGAATGGTATTGCCTATGTTGTCTTCCAGGGTTTTCATGGCTTGGATATTGCATTTAAGTTTTTCATTCATCTTCAGTTGATTTTTATAAGGAAAGATTCCAGTTACAATCTTCTACAGCGGGCTAACCAGTTCTGCCAGCACCATTTATATAATAGACAGTCTTTTTCTCTACTGCTTGTTTTATCAGCTTTGCCAAAGATCAGACAATTGGAGGTGTGTGGTCTCATTTTTGGGCTCTATTCTGTTCCATTGGGCTATGTGTCTGTTTTTGTACCAGTACCATCTTGTTTTGGTTACTGTAGCCTTGTAGTTTAGTTTAAGGTCAGGCAATGTGATGCCTCCAGCTTTGTTAATTTTCTTCAGGATCGCTTGGCTTTTGGGCTCTTCTTTGTTTCCATACAAATTTTAAAATAGGTTTTTCTAGTTCTGTGAAGAAGTCATTGGTTGTTTAATAAAAATAGCATTGAATCTATAAATTGCTTTGGGCAGTATAGTCATTTTCATGATAATGATTCTTCCTATCCATGACCATGAAATATTTTCTCATTTATTTTTGTCTTCTCTGATTCCTTTGAGCAATGGCTTGTAGTTCTTGTAGAGATCTTTAGCCTCCCTGGTTAATTGTATTTCTTGGTACTTTATTCTTCTTGTGGAAATTTGTGAATGGGATTGTATTCCTGATTTGGCTTTCAGCTTGACTGTTGTTGATATACAGGAATATCAGTAATATTGCACATTGATTTTGTATCCTGAGACTTTGCTGAAGTTGCTTATCAGCTTAAGGAGCTTTTGAACCAAGACTATGGGGGTTTTCTATATATAGAGTCATGTGGTCTGCAAACAGGGAAATTTGACTTTCTCTATATTTGGATGCCATTTATTTTTCTTTCTCTTGCCTGATCGCTCTGGCAAGAGCTTCCATTACGGTATTGAATAGGAGTGGTGAGAAAGGGCATCCTTGCGTTGTCCATAAAGGTGGTCATAATATTCTACAATGGCATGTTGTATTTCTGAGGGGTCACTTTAATGTCCTCATTGTTATTTCTAATTGTGTTTATTTATTTTTATCTTCTGTCTTTTCTTTATTAGTCTAGCTAGTGGTCTGTTTTATTTTATTTTTTTCCAAAAAATCAACTCTTGAATTCGTTGAAATTTTGAATGATTTCTTGTGTCTCAGTCTCCTTCAGTTCAACTCTGATTTTGATTGTTTCTTGTCTTTTGCTAACTTTAGGATTGGTTTGCTCTTCATCCTCTAGTTCTTTTAGTTGTGGCATTAGATTATTGAATTCAGAACTTTCTAACTTTTTGATATGGGCATTTAGTGCTGTAAATTTTCCTCTTTACAGTGCCTTAGCTGTGTCCCAGAGATTCTGGCATGTTCTATCTTTGTTCCCATTAGTTTCAAAGAAGTTCTTGATTTCTGTCTTAATCTCACCATTTAAACAAAAGTCATTCAGGAACAGGTCACACGATTTTCTGTGTAATTTTATGGTTTCAAGCAATTTTCTTAGTCTTGATCTCTAATTGTATTGCAGTGTGGTCCAAAAGAGTGGTTGTTATGATTTCATTTCTTTTATATTTGCTGAGGAGTGTTTTATGTCCAATTATGTGGTTGATTTTGGAGTATGTGCCATGTGATGATGAGAAAAAAGATATTTCATTGGTTTGGGGTGGAGAATTCTATAGATGTCTACCAAATCCATTTTATCCTTGGACAGGAGCATCCAATTTCATAAAGCAAATTCTTAAAGACCATCAAAGAGACTTAGCCTTCCACTCAATGAGAGTGGGAGAATTCAACATCCTACTGATAATATTAGACAGATCATTGAGGTAGAAAGTTAATAAAGATATTCAGGACCTGAACTCAACACTGGATAAAATGGATTTGGTAGACATCTATAGAATTCTCCACCCCAAACCAATGAAATATCTTTTTTCTCATCATCACATGGCACATACTCCAAAATCAACCACATAATTGGACATAAAACACTCCTCAGCAAATATAAAAGAAATGAAATCATAACAACCACTCTTTTGGACCACACTGCAATACAATTAGAGATCAAGACTAAGAAAATTGCTTGAAACATGGATGCAGCTGGAAACCATCATTCTTAGCAAACTATCACAAGAAGAGAAAACCAAACACCGCATGTTCTCACTCATAGGTGGGAACTGAACAATGAGATCACTTGGACTCGGGAAGGGGAACATCACACACTGGGGCCTATCATGGGGAGGGGGGGAGGAGGGAGGGATTGCATTGGGGAGTTATACATGATATAAACGTCATGCACATGTACCCTAGAACTTAAAGTATAATAAAAAATAAAAAAAATAAAAAAAAAAAAAAAAAAAAAAAAAAAGAAATTGGATGCTCCTGTGTTGGGTACATGTTTTTGAATTTAATCCTTTACCAATATGTCATGCCTTTCTATGTATTTTTTTATGTTTGTTGTTTTAAACAATTTTATGTTTTGTCTGCAATTGTATATGCAACTCCTGCTTTCTTCTGCTTTCCATTTGCTTTGTAAAGTTTTCTCCATCACTTTATTTTGAATGTATGGGTGTCATTGCATGTAAAATGGGTCTCTTGAAAACCATTACATGGTCATAGCAATGGGTTTTGGTTCTTCATCTAGCTTGTCACTCTTTGCCTTTTAATTGTGACATTTAACCCATTAAGTCTTAAGGTTAGTATCAATATATGTAAATTCAGTCCTATTTTATGGTTATTATGCAGCTTGTTTTTGGTTGCTTTATTGGAACACTAGTCTATGCACTTAAGTGTGTTTCTATAGTTTCTATGGTGGCTGGTAACAGTTTTTTCTTTTCATATTTAGTGCTTTCTTCAGGAGCTCTTGTAAGGCAAGTCTGGTGGTAACAAATTCTCTCAGCATTTGCTTGTCTGAAATGAACCTTATTTCTTCTTTGCTATGAAGCGTAGTTGGCCAGAGAGAAAATTCATGATTTATTTTATTTAAGAAAGTTGAATATTGGCCTCTAATCTCTTCTGGCTTATAGGGTTTCTGCTGACATTTTTCTGTTAGTCTGATTGTTTCTCTCTGATTATGTGTCCTGTGAATGATTTCCTTATAAAGTTTCTTACTAGGGTTCTCTGCAATCCTGAATTGTTGCTCTATCAAGCTAGGTTGGGGAAGTTCTCACGGGTTATATCCTGAAATATGTTTTCCAAGTTGCATCCATTTTTCCTATCTCTTTCAGGGATACTAATGGGTCATAGATTTGCTCTCTTCAAATAATCCCATAGTTCTCAAAGGTATTGTTCATTTCTTTTTATTCTTTCTTCTCTATTCTTATCTGATGGTCTTATTTCAGAAAGCCAGTCTTCAAGCTCTGAAATTCTTTCCTCAGCTTGATCTATTCTGCTACTAATACTAGTGATTGCATTATAACATTTCTGTAGTGTGTTTTTCAGCTCCATGAGGTCAGTTACTTTCTTTTCTATACCGTATATTTTGTCTGTCAGCTCCTGTGTTGTTTTATTGTGGTTCTTTGCTTACTTGAATTGGGTTTCAAAATACTCCTACACCTCAATGATATTCATTTCTATCCATATTCTGAATTCCATTTCTGTCATTTCAGCCATCTCATGCTTGTTCAGAACCTTTGCTGGAGAGGTGGTACAGTTCTTTACAGGAAAGAAGGCACTCTGGCATTTTTAGTTTTCCAAGTTCTTGTGCTGGTTCTTTCTTATTAGTGTGGTCTGTTGTTTCTTCAATCTTTGCAGTTGCTGTTCTTTGGATGGTCTTTATTTTCCTTTTATCCTATTTAATGACCTTGAGTGTTTGGTTGTGGTTTAAAATGGTTTCAGTCGACTGGCTTGATTTCTGGAAGAACTTAAGTGGTCAGGACTCAGCTCCCAACTCCTGGACTGTGTGATTTAACTCTGGAGGACTTGTAACAGGTCCTAACTTTGTTATCTAGCTTTTCAAGGTTAGGAACCCACTGTCCCGGTGGAACCAAGGTGCTCTTGGACTGCTGGTCACTACATTCTGATAGGTGGTGCCAGCCAAAGCATTTCATAAGGCAGTGGCAGTGGGATCCATCCTGATTCATATTTGCCCACAGCAGCAGCAGCAGCAGCATAGAGAGTGCATGCTCATTAGCTGCGGCAGGATGCTAGCAGGTGCTGGGGTAAGGCAGCATGGTTGGGGTGGCATGGGATACCCACTGGTAACTGCGTAGGTAGTTGCACTGGTGGTGATATTAGCATGGGGTTAGGGCACTGGCAGGTGCAGCCAGAGTGTTTTTAAAATGTAAATTCATTAATTTGGTTGATACTGTTGTCAATTATTTATGAGAGAGAAATATTGAAATTTCTAAATATAATAATATATTTATCTATTTCTATTCATAGTTCTGTCAGTTTTGTTTCATATATTGTGAGCATTGATGTTAAATATACATACATTTGGGATTGTTTTGTCTTTTCAATTAAAATATTTATTTTGATGTGCTCTCTTTATCTTTTATAATATTCTTCACACAAGTCTTTATTCTGATAAGAATATAGCTATTTCAGCTTTCTTAAGATATATACATAATGATGCTTCATAGATGAGTATACTTGCATTATATATTTTTAATGTTTTGGCTGTTTCTTTATATTTCATGTGCATCCTCTGGAAATGCCTACAGTTGTATTTTACTTTCTTTATCTACTCTAGTCATCTCAGGGACGGTGTATTGCTTTTTTACTGAAATGTTTCAAACTACTTACAAAAAATGTAATTATCAATATGACTGAATTTAAATATACTTTTTTTTTTAAGTTGTCCCATGCATTATCTTTTAGTTGCCCTTCATTCCTTCATTCTGGTAGTTTCTATTCCTTTGTATAGTCCTAGGTTTCTTCTATTACCATGTTCTTTCAGTTCCATGAATTTATTTTACTATTTCTTAAATGCAGATTCATGACTATGAGTATTTCATTCTGTGTTTTTCTGAAAAAGGCTCTATTTGTTTTTAAGTTTTGAAGGTGATTTTTATTCAATATGAAATTTCATTTGACAGTTGTATGTCTTTTCACATTTAAAGGTGTCGATATAATTTTGGCTTCATTTTTTAAAATGAGAAATCAGAACTGATTTCATTATTTTTAACATTTTTTGGTTTTTTTCTGCACGTTTTTAGTATTTTCTCCTCCCTAAAATTTCAACAATTTGATTTGATGTAATTTGGTATGGTTTTCTTTCTCTTTATTTCATATATTTCATTTAGTCATTTGGATCTTGGGTTTATAGTTTATATCAAATTTGAAAATTTTTCTAACATTCAAACATTCCTGATTCTCCTGCTGGGAATACAGTTATGCACATCTTAGACCACTGATCCACAGTTCATCAAAACTCTGCTTACTCTGTTATTTTTAGAAAAAAAAATTCAGTTTAGTGTTTATCACTATCTTCAAGTTCACAATTGTTTTTACTGTAAGAATGTGTAAGTGTGTAAATTGCTGTTAAAGCCATTTAGTAGTTTATTTTATTTTATTTTATTTTTTAACTTTTAGTTTTGTTTCAAGGGTACATGTGCAGGTTTGTTACATAGGTAAATTGTGTGTTGCTGGGGGTTGGTAGAGACTATTTTCTCACTCAGGTAACAAGTGTGGTGCTCAATGGTAGGTTTTTGATCCTCACCCTTCCCCCACCCTCCACACTCAAATAGGGCCTGCTGTCTACTGTTCTCTTCTTTGTGTATGTTTTCCATGTCTAAGTTTTTCTCTTTTTCTCAATATCTCTTAGTTTTCTTTACATTATTTTCATGCTTTCTTCAGATCTTTCAACATTTAAAAGCAGTGTTCTAAAGTCTCTTTTATCTTTAGGTCTGTTTCTATTGACTGGTGGTTTTCCATGTATGGGTAATATTATTTCCTTTTTCACCCATGCATTCTCTCTTTCCTTTTCACTTTCTTTTTCACTTTAGTATTTGATTAAATGATGAAAATAGTGATTGTTACATTGTTAAGTGTTCTTTACAGTTTACTTATCCACTATGTTGACTTTGAAATGGACAGAAAGTCACATTTATCCTCTTGCATTCACAAATAACACTGAAATCACAAATAACACTGAAGTAAACATTCATACACATATTTCCTTATGACACACTGAAGATGTATTTGGAAAATACTACTAGGAGTATTATTTCTAGGTTATAAGTATTTGTATTTTCAATTTGTCTAAGTAGCACCCTGTTGCTCTCCGGGATGGCTCCCTTAATATTTGCTCATTAGCAATGCTACCAGTTCATCTTCCTCCTTGACATTTTATGTATGTATGTTGTTATTAATTGACAACTAAAGATGGTATATATTTCTGAAGAACATGATGTTTTAATATATGTATATACTACAGAATATTTAAATGATGCCAAGTAACCTAAGTATTACTTCATATACTTATTTGTGTTTGTGTGGTAAATACACATAGAATCTAATCTTGTAAGTTTTCAAGTAAACAAAATATTATTATTAACTATTGTCACCATGATATATAACTTTTCACCTACTCATTCTAACTGAAATTTTGTTTTATTTGGTCAACATCTTCCCAATTTCCCCATCCACAAACATACCTCTTGTAACTGTCATTTCACTCTTTGCTTCTTTCCATGAGTGCAGTTTTCTAAATATTCCACATGTAAGTGAGATCATGCAGTATTTGTCTTCTCGTGCCTAGATTATTTCACTTAATATAATGCATTCTAGATTCATCCATGTTGTGGCAAATGACAGGATTTCCTTCCTTTTTAAGACTGAATAGTATTCCATTGTGTAAATATGCCACATTTTATTTTTCATTCCTGAGGTACTGAAAACATACATTGAATCAATATATTGGCTATTGTAAAGATACTGAAATAAACGTGAGAGTACAAATGTCTCTTCAACATACTGATTTCATATCCTTTGAATATACCCAGTAGTAAGATTGCTGGATCGTATGGTAATTTTATTTGGTATTTTTTTGTGGGGTCTCCATACTGTTTTCCATGAGGGCTGTACTAATTTACATTCCTATCAACAATGTCCAACAGTAGTTATCTTTTCTCTACATCTTCACTAATAGTTATCTTTCATCTTTGTGATAACCACAATTTTAACAGGTATGAGGTAATAATTCAATGTGGTTTTAAATTGCATTTTGCTGATAATTAGTGATCTTCCCACCTCAGCCTCCCATGTAGCTAGCATTACAGGCGCCCAGCAGATAGGTTCTTGTTTGGTTGCCCAGGCTGGTCTTGAACTCCTGACCTCAAAAGATCCTCCTGCCACTGCCTTTTGATCACTGGGATTATAGGTGTGAGCCACCATATCTTACCATCAATCCACTTTAAACAATGCTACTCTTAGAAGCATTCACTTAAAATTTACCTAAAACCACAAATAGATTTTAAAAAATCATAGTACTCAGTGAATCAAATATAAGAAATAGGTAAGTTTAATAAAATAATACAAAAGTATATTATTTATAAGAACACACCAAAACAAACAACCAAAAATGATTGTACAGAATGATTGTCTCTTAGCAGGTTAAGGAGTGGGTAGGGAAAATAATAAAGTATGTGAATGAAACAAAATGAATGAAATGAGAATATATTTGCAGAGACCACGGAGATAATGTGACATTCACTAATGAGTATGATTGACACAACCCTCCCCTAATGAAGTAAAAAATAAATGGTTTGATAATATCATATTTGAAAGAGGATCTTTTAGCTAAGTTCCATAAAACCAAAACAAAGCACATGCTGAACACTTATTAATTTAGTTAATCTAAAACATCAATGTGTTTCACTTCCCTTGCATATGGACTTGCTTTAAATTTACCTGAATAATCTGAACAGTTGTTCCAGTTTGTCACGATTTAATTTCCACTTACTGGCTAACATATTCCTCACAAGATATTTTTCTCATCAGTTAAGTGGTCACGTGTAAAACTCCATAGTCTATCTAGATGAGGAAGGAGAAATCAGAGGAAGAAAATAAAAGAGAAAATGCAAAATAATAGAAAGATGAGAGATGAAGAAAGTAGTTGAGGGAAGATGAAGCAGTAAATAGGTTGTTAGCCTTACAAGCTAGAAATTGCAAACCCTTCCATTTTAGCTTTGACTTTTTCCATTTCTTGCTCCCTCTTCATTCTGTAAGAAACTATTTTGCTTTACTAATAGTATCGTCACCAAATTTTAAACCTTACTTTGTTTCCACCAAATTAAATCATATAGAGGAGTTTTATTCAATCTAGCTGGATGGTGAAGAATGGATGTAGGCAAGTAGGAGGTAGTTTCACTATGTTCCTCTATACCTCAGGTCAGGTCTCATCTTCGGTCCCTCTGCACATTTCTATCAGCAGAAACACAATTCCTGATTTCAGAAATCCAAAGGATCCATATGTGCCACTTTGAGAAAACTGATAACAAAAGTCACTACTACAAGTACATCTGATATAGTAAGTTAACATATGGACAGAAAAAGCAGTTAAGGAAAAAAATAGAGGTGAAGAGAAACAAACATGGTTAATCTGGTGCCAAACTGTCCAAATGCTATGGGATTTGGAGACACAAAAAAGGACAAGATGTAATTTTCACAAGTATATATAATATATAACATACAAATGTATATATAATATATAATATATAAATGTATATATAATATATAATATAAATACATAATAATGTAAATATATATTATAATACAAATATGTGTGATATATGTATTTATCCCCTAGTTATTTTTTCTTTTTATTTTATTATAACATTTTAATACATTTGTATTTATTTAGAAACAAAAATGTAGTAACATATTGTATACAAAAGCAGGCTTTGTGAAAGGGAAGAGATCCGATAGGCCTAGAGAAGGTGGTGAAGGCAAGAGATTGAGAGTAACAAAACAAAACCAAGAGCCCAATAGCCTTTTCTTTCTTTCTTTGATTATAAATATGAGAATGTTTAGTTTACATGTATAAATGTATTTGATTTATACAAATATGTATTTGGTTATACATATTACATAATAATGTGTATAATATTGCACTCACTTTTTAAATAATGCCTGCAGTTTCTTTTTCTTTCTCCCTCTGCTCTTAATAAATGGTTCCTCCAGCAGCTGCCCTCCCTGTGAGTTCTGCACCAACCACCACTGATAATTGCTCCTGTTAAGCATAATGTTTTCACAGCTGCAAGCAGGATTTTTAAATAGCAAAGGTGCACTGAAGCCATCCTCAGCAATTAATAAATATAATAATAACAATATTTGCACTTGTGACTTTTTACTCTGAGCAGATGAAAGCACTTCACAAATAAACATGTGTTATTAGCCTAACTTTTTACAGATGGAGAGGAAAAACCCACTAGATTTAGGTTAAGGCCACATAAATGACTTTGCCCAAGATTGCCCAACAAATCAGATGCATGACCTTGAATACAACCAGGACTCCACTCAGGGCTTTCTCCAAAGGCCCTGCTTTGCTTTGTAAAAATCCAGCACCTATTAGCGTTTGAACTTTAAATGAGTACCACTTAATGCACTCATTTGTAATAACATTTGCCATAAAACCATCGTGTAGGTTCTGATTTCCATTAATTTTTGTTTCCATAAAAAGACAAAAGTTACATTTCAGAAAGATTTTACAGAAAAAAAAAAGGCGTTAAATCAAAACCTGAACACTGGATTTATCCTCTCCAGAGGCTTGCCAGTGAAGCCCAGTGGTGCAAAGGAGAAACAATGGATGAAAGAGAAGTGCTCAGTGCTGGCCTGGAAAGCTTGCAGAGGATAGAAAGCATGAAGAGCCAGGGTGTTTGTTCAAGAGACATGTTCCTAGCCAACTCCCTAAACTCCTGAGACTTCTTTGTTTGTTAACATAGAGAGATTAGATACTTGTAACATTATATCGCATATTCACACACAGTGCCCAAAGGCTAACTTGTCTACTGGTTAATAAAATGTGCTTTACTTTCAACTAATTATGAATTCTGTATGTTTCATGCAAAAATATGAATTTTATGCTGCATAATTATATCCTAATTCTGTATTATTTAAAAGACTGCAAAAGTAATTTTTAATTCATCATTTTAATCTTCAAGAACATATATGCCCTTTGGTTTGAACGTCTTGACAAAACCTCTGACCCTAACACAGATGGTTGTTACCTGCTGGGACGGTCTCCCACCAGTCTTCTGCCTGCCAATATGGTAATAGTAAATCAAAATATAGAAAGATTTTAATAATTGTGTTTGTTGAGTTTTAAAGTTTAAAAAAATTCCTAATTATATTTTAAGTCATTATTTTAAATTAAAAACAGTACATACAAGGCTTAAATATTAGAACAGTTTTGTATTAAACTGAAATGTAGCTGCTTCCTAGCAGGATTATACAAAGGACACTTTCCAAAAGCCTATACATTATTTCTTTTAAGAGTTAAGAACAACTGAAACACAAGTGGATGTTACATTTTTTTTCAAGAAGAATTTCTCCAACCCTAAATATACTACCAAAAAAAAAAGGTAGATAATTATGAAGAAGGCATAAATTTATTTATATATATATATTACATATATATATGTATGATATAATAGGACAGTATCTGATACCTGCAAAATTCTGCATTATATATCTGTAGGAATACAGAAGAGCAAATTATAACTTCTTTTATAGGGTACTATAAATTATAAAGCTCTCATAATATATATTACATTTAAGTCCTGTAACAGTCCTGTACAATAAAATTTATAATGTTATTTAAATAATCTTCTTTTGCTTTTTTGTTAACTGTTTTTTTGATTCAAGAAAATAAATATGCTTAGGTTAAGAAAATATTAAATAATAATGACATACATAAAACCAAATGTATAAGATTAATCTTCATAATCCTTCAGTTTTAAGGAGTTAAACAAATTAGCAAAACATATATATTCCTATAAACTGTACATATATTTACATATGCATCTTATTATTGCCATTGTATAGATAAGTGAATACCTATTATGCAGACTCTCTAAAAACTTTATTTAAAATTTGTAATGGAGTTTTGTGAACTTCATAGACTGATACAAGTAGATATACCTTGTTCTGTTAAAAATCTGCTTAATAGCTATACAATTCCCTCAATTGCTAGATATTTCTTCTTTTTTCAGGTGTGCTTCAATTTCAAGTAATGTTTCAAAGACTACTGAACATAAACTACTATGTACTTTCTTGAATATATCTCCATAAAATATTTAAGATGTAATTAATGTGACAGAAACTTTATCAAACTTAGAATGTAATAAATATTACCACATTTTCATTTGATAGTTTCTATGAATTTATAATCACTCTAACAGTTTATAAGAGTATTCAGACAAATGTATTTTAATTGGATTAAATAAGTATTGTATACAACTCAAAATAATATGGCTAGAAACCTCTAATATTGTCTCCAAAAAACTGTATAGTGAAATAACTATAAACACATTGACATACTCCCCAAACTAGGCTGTCAGACAATTTAATTGCTGAGTGAAAGTATCAATATTAACTAAAGACATATGGATGAAGCCAGATTGAAAAAAAAGAATGCATCTAGGCTTCAACTCTTGGACTAACATGACCATGTTTTTAAAATAAACTATATAAAAAAGACAAAACAAGAATTAGATATTCCTCTTCAGTATGTTTTCTGAGACTCAGGACATATAAAACTCAGAAAACTGTACAATTCTCAGCCTGTATTTTTGTATTTTGGTTTTTGGTCTCCATGAGGCATCACTACGCTTTGGATAACAACTTTTGAAATCCTTTCAGAGCGAGTGCGTAAATCACAGAATACATTTGTGTAGAAACAGAGGGCCAAGGAGGACATTCAAAGAAAGAATGGGAAAAAACCTATTCTTTCTATTGTTGGTGGTATAGTTTCTCAGATATATATTGGAGGAAGGGTTGAAGATAAAAGCAATGCTAGTTAATTGTGCTTGCTAGAGGACCTTGGTTTTCACATTATTTGCAACTTTTAGAGAAACAAGTAATGGAGTATAAGGAAGGCTGATGAAAGCGTAAAGAAATGTAAAAAGTGTTACTGGAAACATGTCATATCAACTTGCTCTGTAGCTCAACATATGAAAAAGAGATTTAAAAAAATTTGTCAAAAATCATACTGACAATGGGAAACAAATACATATCAATAAAATGAGAGGAAATATTACCTTCTGAGGGAAAAAAAAAAGTTAAACTGAAAAATAGAAAAGAAAGGGAATAATACATCTGACTACTTATGAAATAAAGATCTAATTCAGGATCCTAACTTCCGAACTTTCAGAAAAGTATTTGGCACTTTCATGAGCATGATAAAAAGTTAACTTCATGAAATATTAACAGAGGAGGAAAATATCATTTAGAAAAACAGTTAAAAATGAAAGATGTTGCTGTGAAATGGAAATAGAATGAAATTAAAATAAAATAAGATAATATAGGAAAAATAAAATAAAGCATAGTAGTATAATTAATGTCTACTAAATTGCGGTAGCATAATGAAATATGTAAATCCCCAAATAAAAAACCAAACTTATATTAAAGAAAATTAATAAGGTAAACACTCACAAAATGCAAATGCAAATGCTGAAGAGTTGAAAAAAATCATGGAGGACATTTTATATGTGTATTTCAGATAATTAATATACAAGTATTATTATGATTTTTGGGGAAAGAATCTCACCCTGTTACCCAGGCTGGAGTGCAGTGGCGTCATCATGGCTCACTGCTGCCTCAACCTGTGGCTCAGGTGATCCTCCCACCTTATCCTCCCTAGTAGCTGTGACTACAAGCATGCGCCACCATGTCCATCTGCACCCAGCCTACAAGTAATTTTTAATTGATATTCTTGAAGATTAGACCAGGGCAAACAAAAGAAATGCAACAAAGTAAGAATACAAAAATAAACTGAAGAAACTGCAATTGATATTTTAAAAGAAAATACATATATTAATGCACACCACAATTGTATTATAAGAATAAAGAAAAGTCTTGTTGAATTATGTATATGTATATACAAAAACTTTGGCAAATGCAAACGTAAGTAGACAGAAAAAATAGTAATATTATATTTGTATGTACTTCTCAATCTTTTGTAGATAAACTGGGAAAAACATAATAAAGATACAATATACTTAATGGTATGAAAATGTTTGATTTATTGGATAAATAAAGTACATTAATTTTTATTTATTTTTTTATTTACGTATATTTAGTATATAATTTTCTTGTCTTTGAGTTTTTATGTCTTATTTTTTCTGTTTAATTATGATTAACATACAGAAAAATACACAGGTCTTATGTATACAGCTTAATGAGTTGTGACTTATGCCCATAGAACTGATACCGATATTAAGATATAAAACACTTTATCACCTCAGAAAATTCTCTCGTGTCCCTTCCTATTTAACATACTCTCCAATAGGCAAATAATTTCCTATCTCTTTTATTATCCTAGCTTAGTTTTTGCCTGTTCTGGACCTTCATATTAATTATATTAGAAGGTAAAGACTCTTTGTCTAAGCTCACCACAATGTTTGTGAGATTCAACATTTTGTTGCATAAAATCATTGTTTTTTCCTTTTAACTACTGAAAGTATTCAATGTTGTGGCTTTTTTACGATCTATCCAATCCTTTAATAATAAACTATTTCCATTTTTTATTGTTGTTAAGAAATTAAGAAAGCTTCTATGCATATGATTTTAGAGGCTATAATATGTTTTTGTTTCATTGTATAAATACATGAGTAGAACTAACTCGTAAGGTTGATGTATCTTTATAAGAAACTGTCAAATAGTTTTACAGAGTGGTTATATAATTTTACACTGTCACCAGTCAGTAGAGGAGAAGTTGGTATGTTATAAATCCTTGCCAACATTTGGAGTTTCTGTGCTTTTAATTATAGCTTTTCTGGTGGGTATGTAGTAGTAGTTCATTGTGTTAAAATTTGCATTTTTTCTAATGAGTACTGTCAAGGACTTCCTTATATGTTCATTGGCCATGTACCTATTTTCCTTTCAGAAGTCTGTTAATAATTTTAATTGGGTTATTTGTATTTTATTTATAACATAATGTAAATATATTTATATGCTTTAGATAATGTAAGAATATTTTATATATTTATAATATATAATTATATATTTATATAATGTAAATAAATATAAAATAAATACAAATGTATATAATATACTTACATTATCTAAAAATATATGTTATCATTTATAAGTAAATTATATTTATTTATAATCAATTATAGTAATTGTTATTTTGTTACCATAATTTACCATAATACTCCTCAACATTGCATTACTAGTGCAATAAGGCAATAATAGAAAAAATAAACAACACAAAGATGAGAATAAAAGTGAAACTGTCTTTATTATATGTATTGTATGCATGATATTGCATACCTACGATAAAGACAGATAAATAAAAATATTGTAGGTGCAAACCTTAAGAGACCTAGAAAAAAAAGATTTTAGGAAGAGTTATTTTAGCAAGTAAATTTACCAAGGTCACTGGATTCAAGATAATATACAAATGGCATTTGTAATGCAATATACTGGCAAAGGACCTGCCATAATTACTTAAAAACAGAACGCTGAAGAATACATTTAGTGACAAGTGTTTAAGCTGGGAAATACAAAGCACTGCAAAGATTGATTTAAGAAAATATAATGAAGGAGATGTTTTGTTAATGGATTGTTAATGAATTAAAATACTTGAAATAGTTAAGCTGTAACTCTGCTGAGTTGATTTGTGATTGAAATCAATATTCTAGTTTTTAAAAGTAATTAACAGGCTAATTTAAATTTTTTAATGAAAAGACAAATAATCTAAAATATTTAAAACAGCCTTAAAAATGAACAAGATGGGCAAATGTGATGGGTTAATTCCATTAAAATTTAAAGATTGCTTCACCAAATGGTGCTGAATAACTGTATGTGTATCTGTAAAGAAAACCAGTTGGGTCTTGGATTTTTATTGTTACTTCTTAATCCCTTCTGAGAGTGATTGAAGTTGTTTGTATATCAACATTTAATTACTAATGTTGGGTTAGGGTATACCATTTTATAATTTGTTGTGTAATTGACTTCCTGTTTTTTAGTTTATCTTTTCCCCCTTTCTTGCTCTACATTTTGAAAGAGCTTATTAGAATTTCCAAAGAAAAAATGCATTTTTTAGCATATGCTTAATTTGGTGTCTAGTATTTTATTTAAGAATTGACTTTTTGGCCGGGCGTGGTGGCTCAATCCTGTAATTCCAGCACTTTGGGAGACCCAGGCGGGAGGATCACGAGGTCAGGAGATTGAGACCATCCTGGCTAACACGGTGAAATACAAAATACAAAATACAAAATACAAAAATAATTAATCGGGCATGGGGATGGACACCTGTAGTCCAAGCTACTTGGGAGACTGAGGCAGGAGAATGGTGTGAACCCAGGAGGCCGAGCTTGCAGCGAGCCGAGATGGCGCCACTGCACTCCAGCCTTGGCGACAGAGCGAGACTCTGTCTCAAAAAAAAAAAAAAAAAAAAAAATTGACTTTATTCCGTGAGAATTACAAATCTCACCATTATAACTTCGTTTTAGAAAACAATTGTGAAAATCAACAAGTTAGTTGATTTTGCAGTATAGAAAATTAAAATCTTTTTTAAATAAATAATTTATCTTTTTTTTGGAATAAACATAGGGACTAGAATAATGGATTTTTTTTAGCCAAACACACGTTGTGATGTGCTAATTTGTAGTTGTTTTTTTTTTTTTTATTTTTGCTGTTGCGATGGTTACTTTTGTGGGTCAGTTTGGCTCAGATAAGAGAAGCCCAAATACCTCGTCAAACACTTTTTCTGGGCATGTCCATGAGGATGTTTCTGTAAAACACGAGCATGTGAATTTGTGCACTGAGTAAAGATCACCCTTACCAATGTGGGCGGCACCCCCGATTCACTGAAGCCCTGAACAAGAACAAAATGTGGAGGAAGGAAAAATTTACTCCCTTTGCTTGAGCTGGGCCATCCAACTTGTGGAACATCCGTGCTGCTGACTCCTGTTCCTTTAAACTCAGAATAGGACTTATACCGTTGACTGTCCTGGTTCTCATACACCCGCCAGCTTTCTGGAGTTTCCAGCTTGCATAGGGCAGATCCTGGAACTTCACAGCTTCTATAATTGTGTAAGGCTGATCACTCATACTACAGTCATGCACTGCATAAGGATGCTTTGGTCAAGGACAGATTGAGTTTATGATTTTGGTACCATAAGGTTATGATGAAGCGGAAAATTTTCCATTGCCTGTTGACTTTGTAGCCATCATGACTTCTGAGGACAATACAATACTCATCTGTTTGTTGTGATATTGGTGAAAACAAAACCCCTGTGCTGCCAGTCAAAAGTAGAACAGGTACAATTATGTACAGTATATAATAATACATGGTGATGGTAATAAACAACTATGTTACTGGTTTATATATTTACTTTTTATTATTTTAGAGTGTACTCTGTTTACTTATTTAAGAAAAAAAATGGTAACTTTAATATAGTCTCAGGTAGGTCATTTAGGAAGTATTCCAGAAAAAGGCATTGTTCTCCTAGGAGATGACAGCTCCATGCTTGTTATTGTTGTTGAAGACCTTCCAGTGGGACAAGATATGGCAATAAAAGACTGATATTGATTATCTGGACCCTGTGTAAGCAGAGGCCAATGTGTGTGTCAGTGTCTTAATTTTTAATAGAAAAGTAAAACAACCCAAAGTCTTTAAATAGGAAAAGCTTATAGAATAAGAAAGAATTTTTTGTACAGTTGTATATTTGTGTTTTTAGTGAATTATTACAGTCAAAAAGCTGAAAAATGAAAAGTTGATTAAAAGTTACAGTAAGCTAAGATTAATTCATTATTGAAGAAAGAAAATTTAAAAAATAAATTTAGTATAGGCTAAGTGTACAGTGTTTATAATTCTACATTCATAGAGAGTCAAGTCCTAGGCCTTCACATTCACTCACCATTCACTCACTGACTCAGCCAGAACAACTTCCAGTCCTGCAAGCTCCATTCATGGTAAGTGCCCTCTACAAGGGTACCATTTTTTATCTTTTATGTCATATTTTTTACCTTTTCAATGCTTAGCTATGTTTATATATATAACTATTTACCATTGTGTTATAATTGCCTACAGCCTTCAGTATAGTAACACGCTATACGGGTTTGTAGCCTAAAAGTAATAGGCTATGACATATAGCCTAGGTGTGCAGTAGGCTATACTATCTAGGTTTGTGTAAGTAGACTCAACGATGTTTGCACAATGATGAAATCACCTAAGGACACATGTCTTAGAATGTATTAGCGTTAAGTCACACGTGACTGTAAATATCTTTCTATGTATCTCTATCTATCTATCTATCTATCTATCTATGTCTTATTGGTTCTGTTTCTCTGGAGAACCCTGACTAATACAATGATTTTGACAGCTTTTATCAGGCTTAGGTGTGCTTCATAATTAAGTAGCTATCGACTGTTTTCTAAGTTCTATCTCTATGCAGATATATAGATATATATCTTTATATTTCATAGATATTACCCTCATTTATAAAATTATAAACTAAAACTCAGAAAGGTTAGGTGATTTCCAAGGTCATGCACCTGGTAAAGAATGATGTCAGAGTTTGCCTCCAGACCATATTATTTCTAAGATATATCTCTACAACAATATATAACATTATGTCTTCACAGACATTGCTTTTATGGAGCTTACACTCTCTGTAGCAAAATAATCATTTATAAAACAATTTGATACAGAAAATGAATATTATTAAGTAATTAAAGTAGACAAATGTAATGCTAACTAATGTTCATTTAGGTTTCTTATTTATATTTGAAATTATCAAAAGCCAACATGGAAATATTGACTAATTCTCTAACTTCTTTGGAGAATGAATTGGAAACGTTCTCCAACTTCAGACACAAATGCATCAAAGGACCGAGTCATTAATTGAAAATAGAATTATTGACTCACTTTTAAACTTTGGATTAAATTTCCAGCATATAAATTTAGTTATTTTTGAGGTTATTAATAGTACAATCACGGATATGTCATACAAAAGTTTCCTCAACATATTTCATCACTTTTTTAATATAACTTAGACTTGTTCTGTCTAAAAAATACTACTTTACATTTTCTTTTTTATTTTCTGTAGTAGCTCTTAACCAACATTCACTGGTTCTATAGTTTATTATTCTAATTGAGAAAATGTGAAATGATGTACCTCAGCCACCTGAGTTGTAAAACTACCACATCATTTACCTTGGGAAATGGGATCTCTGTTCCAGGACTTTCCATTCTCGTATTTAAAGAAAGCTTATATAACTGGGGTGAGTTTGTGGAAAAAATATGTGAAATGAACAAATAGATGAGACGTTCCTTTCCTCTAAACCATTGCACATGCATTTCTTATTGAGAAATGTAAATTATCTCTCTGTGAAGTGTATTTGAGGGAAGGGCATTCAGCAGTTAGTGGAAAATGCAGTTCTCTGGCAGTAGCTATATGAGCCACTATTAACTTATTGGGGCAGGGAGGAGTACATCATGTGATTTTCTTGCTATGAATTATGTTCTCCATTATAAATTCACAGAGGAATTTTATGAAGCAGACAGCTTTACCAGTGCCTATCTATATTCAGGAAACATTTGAATTCTGTTAAGTAATTTGCTTAAAAATATTGATTGATTGGTTGACTGATGGTTGATTAATGACATACTGTCTGTGTGCTAGGCCTGAGGTCTACATTTCTGAATGTCTATTTAAGTGAAGAAAATATCTTTTCTTTTTATTTCTGAAGATTTTTTTCTTGTAAGTAGAAATAATGACCTATATTTGTTCAGACCTGGAGAAGAAGTGAAACAAATGTTCAAGGTAGACGTAAGTAAAAGGGAAGTTTTAAACTACTTCCTAGATTTAGTGTATGCAGTGGAAGTTGTGAAAATACATGGAGGTCTTGAATTAGAACGATATTCTCTAAAAGGCCCCTATTCTCATTCATGGGTTAAAAAAAAAAAAAACAAGAAGACACCAACGAGTATAAATTAATTGGTACTTAATAGAGATATAACATTTATATGCTTAATATAAAATTATTTTCATATATTAAACATCTTTAATTAATAATTTAAAATATAATTGTGAAGAAAAAGTCCTCATCTTAATTTTGTTATTCAGCAATATTTATATTTTAGTATCTAAGTAACACATTTAGCAAGGCATTGTCCTGAGTGACCGAAAATATTGACACATTTAAAACCCATAACAGCTCTGAGAGAGATATTACTATTATCCCTACTTTCAACTGAGAAATTTAGGAAACCCTGGTAAGGAACTTTCCAAAGGTCTTACAACTTGGAAGAAGTCTACTTGGAATTTGAATTTAAGAAGCTACACTCGAGTCCATTTTCTGTTATGTTTGGTTTGGTATAATGCATTCCCATGCACCTTTCACCCAGTCTCAACAATTACAAATATTTGTCCCATTTTTTCCAACTACATCCTCCACCATATACTTGCTTCATATGTTTGTGTTTGTATGTGTCTATGTGTGTCTGTGTGTGTGCTCATGTAGTAGTAGTAGTAGATTAAAGCAAATCTCAGAAATATCCTTTCAGTATTAACACTAGTATCATTTCTAACAGATAAACATTTTTATATACACAGCCTTAATTTAGTAACTGCAATCAACACAATAATAATTGCTTAATATTATTTAATACATAGTTGATATTCTAATGTCACTGTTTCAAAAATATATTTTAATTGTTGGTTTTTGTTAATTAAGATCAGTCAAGATTCATACATTGCATTTGGTTGATGTGTCTATATTTTTTTCTCTAGGGCATCCAATTTTCTTCTTGTTTTTTTCAGGTGACATATTTATTGAATACATGGGCTAACTTGTCCTGTAGAATGTCCCAACCTCATATTTGATAAGATGTGCCAAATACAGTGGGTTGTATTACCGGATATTAAAATTAAGTTTAGGAAACCCTAGTTGCTCATAATGGACAGTAATTATAATAACCCATTGCTTTGGAGGAAGACATTATTTTCACTATAAGAGACACAAAGTGTTTCTCTCCTTTACTCTTGAGGGAGATACTCTATCTTCCAAGGTTGTCTTTTATATAAATATCATTGAAAACATAGTCTGGAACAAAAGAACTATCACTGTCTCATTCACAATACATGCAGAAAAATGAAAGACCTGTGCAGAATTGTCTCTTCACAATATCCACCCTTCATTTTTGTAATGTCTTGAATTCTGGTGAATTTTGCCACAGTGCCACTTCATCAGCAACTCTGATTAATCTGACGTACAGAAACTAGGCCAAATCTGTTCAGTTATCTCATACAACATTTAATTAAGGCCATTCTAAATAAGATTCCAAGCAACCTAAAGAGTACAACCTTAAGTATCGACCACAAATATGTCATCTAAGTTACCAGACACAGTTAAATAACAACAAACGCATTTTAACTTAGAAAGCCTGGTGTCATTCTCTATAAGTTTTAGTATTGACATTTCCACATCACTGGAGACATTAATCCAAGCACAGCAAGATGATTTAGCAATTGCACTGACTCTACCTTGGACTATGAGAAGCAAGTCTCAGATAATCATCCATAACAACCATGACCAGTGAGTTCAGGCAGAACTGAATGCCTCCAGGGCCAATTCAGTATAATTGATCACTTTGGTTAAAGTCAGTAATAAATTTTGTACTATGGTTTCTAATCTATTGACTCATGTTGCAGAGATAACTGTCTTCAAGAAAGACATAAATAATGAACAAATTTTCCTTTTAGGAAGTATCTCTGAGTAATCTAGGGAGTCTCATTTTGAAAAAAGATCGTCACAGTCATCCAGTTTAGTGTTTTATAAAACATTCGAAGCTATCTAACATCTACCCCTGTGATGTAAATGACTATATTTTTGGAAGGGGATGAATTGGTTCATTTTTTCCAGACAAAAAGCACAATTCCAGAGACATGTATGATTTCCCAGGATAGAAATTCTTGGCCAAAATTTTGGGATCTCAGAAGTGCAATTAGTGTCCATTGGGAGGGGGCAGAGATTGACAGTGCTTCCAAGGTAGTCTCCCAGAAAACTAATATGCTTTCTAGGTTTCGTTTTAATAATTGATCAAATTCACTTTTGAATGGCATGTACAAGTCACCAGCAGGATGGCATCTCTCTGTCTCAAAGAATGACTGACTCTAAGGAGGTGGGTGGGAAAGGTGTCCGAAGATATTGACAGGTGTTTAGAGTGGAAGGTGAAGGAGCTAGGGTCATCTCCTCTGTTTTAATAGTTTACCCGTAAAATAAAGATAATTGCAATAACATTTTGATTGGAGCTGTCTGTCAAAGTCTGGTAGATCTGACAGCCAGATACATTAAAACTGCTTGTAATAGTTTGAGAGAGCCTATGAAGAGGGGGTTCCTTTATGAGGATGAAGGTGATTGTAAAAGACAAGTGTACTTAGCATTTCTCCCTCACGTTCGCTCTTAGTGTTTAAATTATTGCCTTCCCAGGTGATGAGAGTGTTGTTTTGTCTATTTCAAAACAGGTATATCCCTTCATAGTAGTTACAATTTCCCCTGTTTTCCAATCATACCTTGCAAACAAGCAGAACTTTCTCCAAAAGGATCAGGAGATTTGGAAAATAATTGAAATTATTTGAACTGAAATGGAAAGGAGAAAACAATTATAAACATATAACATAGCATCTCAGAGTTTTGGGAAAATAACACACCAGGAACATATGCGTAATTGCTATTTCAGAAAGAGAAAAAAGAAAGGATAGAAGAAACACGGAAGAAATCGTAGCCAACACATTTCCAGATTTAATAACTGGCGTCAACCACAGAAACAAGAAACCCATGGAAGAAAGCAGGAAAAATAGGAAAATAAACAGAAACAAAAATATCCAGAAATACATTTTGAATTGCTAAAATGTAGACACGGACAGCAAAATTAGACACGGCTAGAGTACCTGCAGAGAAACAACAAAAACCATGAAAGACCTTTTTCGGAAATCATTTAGGTGAGAAGACAATAAAATTACATCATAAAGTGCTGTTAAGGGAAAGAAATCTTCAATCTATAATTCTATAACCAGGTAAACTAGTATTTTTAAAATGATAAAGGGTGACATCAGCAAACAGAGCATAGAAGAGATTGCTGGAACTTGTTTCCACCATAAAAATGTCAGTAAACTGGCAAAATAAATAAATAAAGAAATAAAATAAATTCTATGTTTTTCAAAAATCTGGATATAAAGCAAAATCTTGGAACAACTCGGAATATTTATTCAAAACAATGACAACAACAATGATTTAAGGAAGAACAGTGAACAGTTTTAGGGGGGTTTAAACTTTGCAGCTACATGTTTGCCCGAAATCAAACAGTCCACACTCCTGGTAAAAACTAGCAGCTTGGCAGCCACTACAGAAATGACTACCATTTAAAACTCCTTGAAAGTCTCATTTCCAAAGAATTCTCACTGCTTAACCTGTCTTGTGTTTTCATAGAAGACCCCCACTTACAGAAAGTGCATTTATCTGACATGCCTCAGACCTCATTCAGGACAAGCAGCCTTTTCCTGGAGTGTTTGTGAAAATTATCAGCAGCAAATGTTTAACACGGTAGCTGCCTGTGATTCTGATTACCTTTGTGGAAAACGAGTGGTGAAAACCTGCAAGAAAGAGCTAGTGAACAAGATGTCCACAGAGAGCTTTGAAAAGCTGTGGTATGTTCCTGTGAATCTAAAACCCTGTACAACATTGTGCATGCCCAGGGTTTGCGCATGTCCTGGAAAGACCTGATAATGTCCAAAGCTTGTAGCTGTGGCTTAGCTTAATATGCTGCACAAGCAAAAAGTGAAGGATAATACAGAGCTGTAAACTGCTTGTCTGTATAGTGAGGACATACCTCAGAACACATTCAAATCATCTCAGCAAAAGTCAGAAGATATCTTGCTTGAAGCATTTAAGGATATCTCTGTATAATCATTAGCTGGTCTCTAAACCCACCAAGCAGAGCCTTCAATGGACACACATGACAAGGGAAAGAGACTTTACAAAATTAGTTTAGAAAAGTGACTCAGCAAACACACAACTACTATTACAATAAACAGTAACCACTATAAATGCTGGGGAGAGAGTAGAAGCTGATTTCCACAGCCGTCAAGTTATATAACTCGAGGTCAGGAGATCGAGACCATCCTGGCTAACACGGTGAAACCCCATCTCTACTAAAAATACAAAAACTAGCCGGGCGAAGTGGCGGGCGCCTGTAGTCCCAGCTATTCGGGAGGCTGAGGCAGGAGAATGGCGTGAACCCGGGAGGCAGAGCTTGCAGTGAGCTGAGATCCGGCCACTGCACTCCAGTCTGGGCGACAGAGCGAGACTCCGCCTCAAAAAAAAAAAAAAAAAAAAAAATCCAGTTTTCAACAACGAAATATTAGGAGGTATACAAATAGTATGACCAATACATGAGAACAAGAGTAGACAATATAAACAGTTAATGAGGAAGGTGACACTGGACTTAAGAGACAAAGACTTTATATCAGCTATTTTAAATGTATTCAAAAAACTAAAAACAACTATGCAGGAAAGAGTGAAGATAACATCCCACAAAATAGTGAATATCTACAAAGAAACAGAAGTAATTTTTTTAAAGACCCAAATAGAATGTCTGAGGTTGAATATTACAATAACTGAAATAAAAACTAACTAGAGGGGCTCAAGAGCAGAATTAAGCAGAGAGTCAGCAAACTTGACTATAGTACTATGGAAATTATCTACTCTATGGAACAAACAGGAAAATGAATAAAAGAGAAGGAGCATGTCCTCAGGATACACCACATATCAGGCCATAAAACGAGGCTCCAAAAATTTAAAAAGGCTCATCACCCTTTTCACCGTTATCATTATGGTTTAAGAAAGTTTGTTCTCCAACCACAATGGAAGGAAGTTAGACATCAATAACCGAAGGAAATTTGAGAATTTCACAGACACACAGAAATTTAAAAACACACCGTTATGTAGTGAGTCATTCTCTGGATGATTTATGTAACAAGCTTATACCTGCTGAATAACTGAATATTATTCTTTTTCATTGTTTTCTTTTAGATTCATCAATGTACAAAATGCAGTAAATATGCTAATATCGTCAGTGGTTACCTTAAATACTTTGATATAATTATTTTAAATATAATCAATTAATAAATTTGGACTTTGTTAGGAAATTTTATTGCTTATTAAAATCTATATATCCATGTTGAATATTTGATCAACTTAGAAATAATGCTGTCAATATCAATATTCACAGCCAGTTTTTAATGTTGTATTCAAAGTTTACCACTGTCATGGGAAATTAGATCCATTTATACTTATGCCATGGAAAGAAACTAAAACATGTAATTGTTCTTATTTAGGCAGCACCAATACAATGATTTGAAGTTGGTGGACATTTACAGCATAGGAACAGGACACCACCAACTTTATTAAAAATTGATTTTGACTACGTTTCACAGAACAAGAAATACCATAGTTTAGTAGCTTCAAAATTTCTATTTTAGAGGGAATTGGTGATGGGATAAAATGAAAAGATGTTAGTTATGGGATACAAACTTCAATTATAAGATGAATAAATTCCAGAAACCTAATCCACAGTATGACAACTATAGTTAATAATAAGTAAAAGTATTGTAAACTCGAAATTTGCCAAGAGAGTAAAGCTTGTGTTTTCACCACAGAAAAGTAACTCTGTAAAGTGACAAATGTTAACTAACTTGACTGTGTTAATCATTTAATAATAATATGTATGTCAAAACATCATGTTTTAAATATTAAATATATACAATTTTTGTTTGACAATTACACCTCAAGAAAGCTGGGGGAAAAAGCAGGCAATTAGGAGACCCAGTCTAATTGGAAGGGTGTTTTTAAAGATATGTTTATGGAGCAAATATGCTGTTTGTCTTTCTAGTTGTTATTTACATGGAATGGCCTAGTAGGGCAGATAGAGATGGAAAATGAAGAACCCTCAAACATCATTATAGCTGTCACTTAATAGTACTCTGTAGAAATAGTCTTGTGGAAACAGAATTGATCTTCTTAGACTTATGGATGCTTTTTGGAAGTTGATTTGCAATGCAGAGAATTGTTTTTATGAACTCATCTATGGTGCTGGGATACACTAAGCTAAGTAGATATAGTTTTATTCAGATATTGAAAATTGCATTTCTATATGTTAAGATTTGTGCTCTGAGCTCTCCAGTATTAATGGAGGCAGCAATCATACCTGTAAAAAAATTCCTATGTTGTAGAAAATTAAAAAATGAACGATCCTAGAACAGAGCCACTCGAACTGGTATTCTCCCTTATAATATGTTATAGCAGCCAAAAGTCGGTCATTTTGCTTCTGCAAAATGGGAAACAAGTAAGTAATTTTGGGGAGAAAAAAACTGAGGGAAAACAGTTTTAGAAAAGCTGCACCTGTTTACCTTAGCTTAGCTGAAGGTAATTCCACAAAATCAATGCATTCAGCATTGTGAATAAACTGTGAAGTGAATTTTTAAAAAAAATATTCCCTTTAATTACAACTGGCACTTGTGAGTTTAATACTGGAGGCAGCTGAAAAGTGATATAAGTGTTAGTGAGCTATAGCAATGTGGGCCTCCGATATAAGTGACTGGTTATGGTTTAATAATCCTAAAAAGGACACGTACGTAAACCAAATGTTTAATTTCACTTATTTAACATCAAAGGTACTTTTTTCCCTCCTTCTCACAGTAAAACTACTTTTAACACAGTCTGGAAATTGGTTTACAGACTTTTCTTATAGCCAAAGACATGAGAACAGAAATTCCGGCCATGTGGCTGCCTAAAGCTGTAGCCCTTGGCCTGCCATAGATGATTAAAAAGGTTCTATATAGAAAGAGTCAAGACTTTTTTTTTGTCTGTGTTTCTAAGCAAGTGTGATTTGGAACAGTTTAAACAGGGAGAGACCTGTATTCTTGGAAACCTTGACTATTTTTTTACTTTCTTGTTCTTTCCAGCTGGATGAAACCTCTGTGTTTTTTTTTTTTGTTTTTTGTTTTTTTGTTTTTTTTTTGTTTTTTTTTTTTTGCAAATCAGGTGCCTGTCTAGAAGAAAGCCAAATTTTTAGGAATTAGATGAAAATAACACTTGCTATTTTATATTTTCAAATGTAAAATTGCCACTGAAAGGCAAGGACAACTTGGGTTAAAAAAATGTGTAAGTTGGCTTGAAATTGCAGGGAGGAGTTAAAAGAATAGATATGTTGTAAATCATATGGCAAAAGTGTCACATCCTACCCAAAGTCACACGTTTTCTTTAATAGAGAAGTCACTCCTTTCATTCAAAGAGTATTTCCCTGTAGCTAGTCACATCCATTTACTTCAGTGTTCAACAGCTTGCCAAAGCAAGAGTCTTTGTAGGTTTAAGTATATTCATATGTTCATAAAAATGACACACTCATTAGCAACTAGAGACCCAAGAACGTTTGCGTTATAGCCACTCCCTCCACCATAAAAAACTTACAAATAATGAATAGCAGTTGAAGCGTTTTTCTTTTATTTTGTTTTTTAAAGTCTAAATTTATTGATCATGGGTTTATACTTAAACCCTTACATAGTACAGGAGGACATGGAGTCAAACATCCCCATTCTTGATCCATTTTCTGTTTGAACTTGAGCAAATTATTTAATCTCTGTCTCATTTTCTTAAACTTTGAAATTTAGAAATAATAATACACAATTTATGAGATTATTTAGGATTAAATAAAATATATATTTGAAGTTTTAGGACAAAGCTTGGTATGCAGAATCACACCTGATATTCAGTAGGCACTCAACAAAGGCACTCAATAAAGGTTATTTATTGTTACTACCATCACAGTTTATCCTCATGACAAACCTATGAACAGGCAATCTTACTGGCAATTTAAACATGAAAAAATTGAGAATTGGCAATGTCATGCTATTTTATTAACTGCATTCAGGTATTCTAAATGGTAGAGCAAGGTAAACTGGATCTCAAGATAGGTATCTCCAAGCAAAAACCTGACAAATCTGCACTTCTTTCCAACTTGTCAAATTATATTCAACACAAATATATTGAGATTGAGGTATGTGTCAGGTCCTGTGCTTAGATCCAGGCATGTAACAAGATGAAATTTTTCACAGACACTCACATGTTAAAATCAATCATTTATATGTTAAAGCCCTAACTAGAAAAGTGAAGTAAATGTAAAAGCGTCACCTCAGTGTGGCAGTAAGTAGTGTTGTCTGAGGACCTGGAAGATAAGCACAAAATACTCACCATCCTCAATCAGACTGGCATAAGTAGAATCTATTTCTGTAGTCATACACATTTTTTTTTCTTAATTGAAATTCCTAAAAGCAGAGTCCAGTCCAGTAACTTACCTGTATTAAGTGTTTTTTAGTTTGTTCTTGTTCTTTCAAGTAACTAGAAACCTTTTATACTCAGACCTACAGTTTTGGATATCCATGTAAAATTTGCTATTTCTGATATGGTTTGGCTGTGTCTCCACTCAAATCTCATTGTGAACTGTAGTTCCCATAATACCCACATGTTGTGGGAGGGACCCCATGGGCGGTAATTGAATCTTGGAGCCAGTACTCTCATGCTTCTGTTCTCGTGATAGTGAGTTCTCACGAGATCTGACAGTTTTATAAGGGGCTTTTCCCCTTTTTGCTCAGCACTTCCTGATGCATCATGTGAAGAAGAATATGTTGGCTTCCCCTTCCAACATGATTTTAAGTGTCCTAAGGCCTCCCCAGCCATGCTGAACTGTGAGTCAATTAAACCTCTTTCCTTTAAGAATTACCTAGTCTCAAGTATGTCTTTATTAGCAACGTGAACACAGTAAATTGGGTAGTAGGTTTCTGCTGTAAAGATACCCCAAACTGTGGAAGCAACTTTGGAACTGGGTAACAGGCAGAGGTTGGAACAGTTTGAAGGATTCAGAAAAAGACAGAAAAATGAGGGAAAATTTGGAACTTCTTAGAAACTTGTCAAATGGGTTTGACCAAAATGCTGATAATGATACAGACAATTAAGTCCAGGCTGAAGTGGTTTCAGATGGAGATGAGGAACTTGTTGGGAACTGGAGTAAAGGTCACTCTTCCTATGCAAAAAGACTGGCAGCATTTTTCCTCTGCCCTAGAGATCTGTAGAACTTTGAGCTTGAGAGAGATAATTTAGGGTATCTGGCAGAAGAAATTTCTAAGCAGCAAAGCATCCAAGAAAAAAACAGAGCATAAAAGTTTGGAAAATTTGCAGCCTGACAATGCAATAGAAAAGAAAAACCCATTTTCTGAGGAGAAATTCAAGCTGGCTGCAGAAATTTGCATAAGTAACAAGAAGTCATAGTTAATCACCAAGACAACGGGGAGGGGGGGGGGGAATGTCTCCAGGGCATGTCACATACCTTCACAGCAGCCCCTTCCATCACAAGCCTGGAGGTCTGAAAGGGAAAAATGGTTTCCTGGGCCATGTCCAAAGGTCCGCTATTGTATGCTGTCTCAGGGCATAGTGCCTTGAGTCCCAGTTGCTTTAGCTCTAGCTGTGTCTCAAAGGGGCCAACATATAGCTCAGGCTTCACAGGGTACAAGATCCAAACCTTGGCAGCTTACATGTGGTGTTGTCCCTGTAGGTGCACAGAAGTCAACAATTGAGGTTTGGAAACCTCCACCTAGATTTCAGAGGATCTGTGAAAATACCTGGATGTCTAAGCAGAAGTTTGCAGCAGGAGTGGAACCCTCATAGAGAACTTCTGCTAAGACAGTGCAGAGGGGAAATATGGGGTTGGAGCCCCCACACAGAATCCCCACTATGGCACTGCATACTGTGAGAAAAGGGCCACTGTCCTGGAGACCCCAGAATGGTAGATTCACCAACAGCTTGCACTGTGCACCTGGAAAAGCCACAGGCACTCAATGCCAGCCCATTAAAGGGAGGGAAGTTATATGCTACCAAACCACAGGGGCAGAGCTGCTCCAGGCTGTATGAGCCCACCTTTTTCATCAGTGTGCCTTGGATGTGATACATGGAGTCAAAGGAGATCACTTTGGAATTTTAAAGTTTAATGACTGCCCTATTGGATTTCAGACATACATGGGGTCTTTAGCCCCTTTGTTTTGGCCAATTTCTCCCATTTGGAATGAATGTATTTACTGAATGCCTGTTCCCCCATTGTATCTAGGAAGTCACTAATTGGCTTTTGATTTTATAGGCTCATAGGCAGAAGGGTCTTGCCTTGTCTCAGATGAGACTTTGGACTTGAACTTTTGGGTTAATGCTGGAATGAGTTAAAACTTTGGGTGACTGTTGGGAAAGCAAGAATGTGTTTTGAAGTGTGAGGACATGATATCTGGAGAGGCCAGGTACACAATAATATGGCTTGGCTGTGTCCCACCCAAATCTCATCTTGAATTGTAGTTCCCATAATCCCCACATGTTGTGGGAGGGACTTGGTGCGAGGTAATTGAATCATGGGGGGCAGTTACCTCCATGCTGCTGTTCTTATAATAGTGAGTGAGTTCTCACAAGACCTGATGGTTTTAAAGGGACTTTTCCCCCTTTTATTTAGCAGCCCTTATTGCTGCAGCCATGTGAAGAAGTATGTGTTTGCTTCTCCACCACCATGGTTGTAAATTTTCTGAAACCTCTGCAGCCATGCTGAACTGTGAGTCAGTTAAACCTCTTTCCTTTATAAATTATCCAGTCTTGGGTATTTCTTTGTTAGCAGCATGAGAACAGACTATTACAATTTTCTTCTAAATAACTGATTGAATATCAAGTCATTATGATATTTGTATTACTGAAAACTTTCAGATATATTTAAGGAAACATATTCAACTGATTCTTAAATCCAGTTATTTACAATAGGAATAATCAAGGTGTTATGCAGAGTTTGGTTTTCTTATTTTAATTGCTTTAAGATTTAGAAGAAAAAATATTGAGATTTTTTAAAAAGTCTGTTAATTACTTTTTTCAGATAAAATTAGGAATTTTTCAATTACTTAACAGTAAACATCAGTATAATTTATAGGTTCTGTTACATAACTCTACATTTTACTTTAACAGTATTATAACCTAATTAATTACATTTAATCTTCATGTAAACTTCTTCAAAAATCACAAAAATTGAAGTTTATAGTCATTTGGGAAAGAATATTCTATTTTATTTTTTCTGAAAATATTAACAGCTCTAATGGCTAATATTTATACACTTTTACCTATGATGCCTTATTTAACTGTTCAGCAAATCTGAACTCAAGTATTTCAAGTCTAGATCCTACACCCGATTCATTACATCTAGCAATTCTGCTTCGGATGCTGACAAAAAAAGTCTTACAGGCAGGAATGATGTGATGATTTTGCTCAGAATAGCTCTCTCAGCATTTCTCCCACCTGAATCTGAGCCATTGTGTGATCAGCTATTGAGGCTATCAGGGATCCTGGCACTTGGCATTTTTCTACCTCTTTCCATTTTATACACGTTGCATTTTCTGCCCTCAATATAGTTAAGGAGTAATTATAAATTAAAATCGGCATATATTTCTTCATTTTTCATAAGCAGTACAGTATTTTTAAATAACTTCAAATGATCTTACTATACTCTGATGATTTTTAGTGAAAGATCCTTTGTTTTCAAGATATTTAATACTACAGATGGAGTGTGACTACTGCAAAGAGTTGGCCTTTGGTTTCGAACAGCAGTGAGTGCTCACAAAAGCACTATCTATAATTCATGATTTCTCTTTGTTTAATTTTTTAAATCTTTTACTTATTTATTATCTAACAAAGTTTGTTTCAATAGCCTACAGGATGATTTTCAATGAGATTTTTTAGGCAAGAATGAAGTAAATGCAAAACAGAAGTTATTTTTCTTTACGCCTCAGGAAAAATGCTTATTCAACTCGATGAATCAAAGTGTATCTGTAAATCCTCAAAATTAAAACGGCCTTGGAAATTTTATAAATTAGAGGAGAGTATTACAAATTTAGAAAAGCTCAGAGTATAATGGAGACGAATTTAGTAAATATTTAAGTAGTAGTATTTTGGTAATTGTTAGATATTTGAGTTTTCGATGTTTGGTGTTTCAGGTTGAAGGCAAGGTTTAAATAATTTCCAAAATTCTAATTTATTAAATCAAAGAATAAGGAATATTAAGATAGGAAATTACAATCACAATTTATATTCAATTCATACTCATTATATTGCTTATTCTAAATGTGCTGTGTTTTATTGTCATCATATTAGTGTAAAAGATATGACATACATAGAAAAATGAAATCATTTTATAATAGACATTTGCATGTATTAACCACTTTGATTAAAATTTTTTAATATTGTATAACATGGCGACTATAGCTAATACATTGTATTATTGAAAATCACTGATAGTAGATATTTAGTACTTTCATAGAAAATATGTAAGTATGTGAAGTAATGCATACGCTAACTAGCTTGATTACATTATTTCACAAAGTATACATATTTCAAAGAATGTTGTACCAAAAAAATTAAGTTTACCATCACTGGTTTATTTTTTTATTTTTATTTTTATTTATTTATTTTTTCGAGACAGAGTCTCATTCTGTCACCCAGGTTGGAGTGCAGTGGCACAATCTCGGCTCACTGCAAGCTCCATCTCGGGGTTCACGCCATTCTCCTGCCTCAGCCTCCCGTGTAGCTGGGACTACAGGCGCCTGCCACCACGACCGTCTAATTTTTTGTATTTTGAGTAGAGACGGGGTTTCACCGTGTTGACCAGGATGGTCTCCATCTCCTGACCTCGTGATCTGTCCGCCTCGGCCTCCCAAAGTGCTGGGATTACATGCGTGAACCACTGCGCCTGGCCCATTGCTTTATTTTTATTAATATTTAAAATATTTTTTCAGAAACTTTCAATTGTTATAAATATTATATTTTACCTATGTATAAATCAGTATACGTTTCTTAAAGAAGACATCCTTATAAAAATTCAGTACTAGGCCAGGCGCGGTGGCTCAAGCCTGTAATCCCAGCACTTTGGAAAGCCAAGGCTGGTGGATCACTTGGGGTTAGGAGTTCAAGACCAGCCTGGCCAATGTGGTGAAACCCCTTCTCCACTGAAAATACAAAAATTAGACAGACGTGGTGACAGGTGCCTATAATCCCAGCTACTCAAGAGACTGAGGCAGGAGAATTGCTTGAACCCGGGAGGCGGAGGTTACAGTGAGCCAAGATCACACCACTGCACTCCAGCTTGGGCGACAGAGTGAGACTCTGTCAAAAAAAAAGGAAAAAAGCACAGTACTAATATCTTACCTAAAAAATATTTCCGTAATATCTAATATTCAGTTCATATTAAAAATTCTCCAAATGTCTGCCAATACACTTTTAAAGCTATTTTATTTTCAACCATGTTTCAAAAATTTTTATAGATTGCATTTTGTTATGTCCTTTTAGTCTTTGTAAGATCAATATTATATGCCTTTTTTTATTCTTTCCAAAAATACATTTTTAAATATAGTAAATCTGTTTTTGTTAGAATTTCCTACAAACTGGATTTGCCTAATTTTTTCCTCCTGCTTTCATTTAAGCTTTTCCTCAAACCCTGTATTACCTCTAAATGAGAAATTAGACCTAAATGTCTGATAAGATTCAGGTTAAATATTTTTCAGAAAATATGACACAGGCAAGGCTAGATATTTTGAATTGCTTTCCATCAGTGGGCATCCAATATCAGGTTTTCCCAAAATAAATGAGGCTAACTTTTATCTCTTTTGTTTTCAGATGATTACAGACCACAGCTCTCTATTATAGAGATGTGTTTTCTTCCTTTTGTAATTAGCAAGAAATATGTGAGATAATATTTTTGGCACCAGGCAAATATTGGATGCTCAATAATCTTTCGTTCATTGTTTTTATTTTTTCCCCTACAATAATGATTATGTACTGACTCAACAACTTAATAACAAATGATTTTCTAATGATATCATTCTTTCTATAATTTTAGCTGACCCTCTCTAAAAAAGGAGCTTTTGATTACTAACAAGAGGTGCACTATAGTATTTCCTTACATTTTATCATTTATGCTTAATTTGGCCTCTTTAATGAGTTCTAGATAGAAACTCATTAGAGTTGGGGTAGTATTGGTGGCAAATGAGTTATTTTTATGCTTACCCCCATCATTTTAAAATGTCAGCATGGACCTACACATATCCATTAATTGAATATTTTAAAATTTATTTCAGTCATTTTTTTCATTTTGATGGCCAAACTGTGGAAACTAATTTGGTAAAGCAAAAGAATGTTATTTGAAAATAAAAAATACACCTGTAAAAAAATGTACGACTATTTTGGTTTGTACTTCAGAATATGTAGCTCACTTACCAGATAACATCTTGTTCGTAAAAATACTTGTATCATTATTACTTGTGTTGCCTTGAAATACATAAACTAATCTCATCAAAGTAGATGCGATTGAAAAATACAAGAGACACAATCATTTAGCTAGAAATTAAATCAGAAGGCATTGTTTGACTTACTCTACAGCATTGCAATAGCTATCATTATAATCTCCATCCAATACTTAGTACATTACAACTCAGAAATTGACTTCCTCGCATACTTAAATATACGTATTTATGCTACTAAATATTTTTCTAATCTTTGTTATGCCAATGTCAGTTAAGCACAGAAGAGTACTATCATGTTTGCATTTAATTGCTTTGCATTTTATTGCATGTACTATTTTATGGATCTAAGCAGTAATATGTATTACAAAGGCTACAAATTAAACACTTCTCCACATAAATCTTGGTTGAGTTTAAAATGGTTTAAAAAATTTATTTTTTTCCTGCTTTCTAACCTATGGAACTCAATAAAGGCAGAAACTGTTTCCATTAAAAAATAGAAATAAACATAAACATTTTATAATTATTTTTTAAATCTGCAAAAATTATAAATACAATGCAAATTCTCAAGTAATGTATTACTATCATAACGTCCAAAAGAAGCACTGACTCAGTCTTTTTAGAAGTGAGCCATCTTGCATAGCTCTGTTCTATCTTGGCACATGGCTAGATCTAGCCTGGTAAGTTTTATGGAACAGAAAGTCGAGGAAGGAAACTGTGAGGACAATAGGGCTATCATATGATGGGAGAAAATTAAGCCTGACATTCAGAATATAATAATCAGCACCTAAGGTAATAGAACCCAAGTAGCAGTCACTGTTGTAAATAGGTATTGTGGAATTTAACAACTAGCAAGAAATGAGTAGGTTGTACTAATAGGGATTATAAAGCCTGAATACATTTAGAAATTCATGCAGCTAGGCAGAAAGTCAGTTGACATTATGGAAATCTGCTTTATGTAAATGGGCAGAAATCACGAGGATGAATTCAATATGACTCTAATTTACCAAGAGAATGTCACAAACTTTAATGGACTCTTTCACTTACATGGACAAAGGTACTGGCAAGCTACCAAAAGATTAAATATCAGACATAGGAAACAGAAATAAAATAATAAATACAATTAGATTATAAGGCAGACCCTAGATTTGGGAAACAGGATGAACATCCTCTAATTTTAAATTCAGCAACAACAACAACAAAAAACATCAAGGCTAGTCTAGATGCAAGGAATGACTTGATAGGCCGTCTGAACACTGAGATGGAATTCCTTAATTATGTGCAGACCAAGACTGATGGGGCCTACAGTGAGATAATCCAATGATGTGAACTTGGAGGGAAAACATGTATAATCCCAGAAGAGACAGAGCTTGATGGACTAAGGACAGAAATGGATTTCAGATGCTTTACATTTAAAACTAACATTGGTTATAATTTTAAAGTTACACAATAGGAAAAAAATTTAAATAATTTGAGAAGATCCTATATTCTAAAATGTACATTAAATTATACACATACTTAGATAATTGCAATCTTTTATTTTCAAAGTATTGTGCAGATACCTGTTATAGTCTTACATGACTGAAATAATATTTAAATATTTACACAGTTTATTGAATGAAGTTTATAGCTTAAGATTTCCTTTTATTTGTGCATTTATTATAATGCCGTGTAGCACTCACTCTAGCCATACAAACACTTACTTCATCCCTTTTTCTTACTAAAATGTGCCACTTTTTCCCTGAGATGCATTCTAAAATAGGTAGCTATTGAATTTTCATTGTTTTTGTTAGCATTTTAGTTCCATATCTTTTTAAGGGGAAACAATGGCCCAGCTAATCACTCTGGATCAGAATCATACTTAAATCTAGATAATTGGACACTTTTTTCCTTGTAACATTTCAATATTTGAAAGAATTTCTTTTAAAGCAGAAAAACAAAACAAAACAAAAATCAGGAATTCTTTTTAAACTTGAGTAAAACAGGCATTATTTAGTGTGGTACATTTAACACATGATAATGTATATGAGATTTACACCATCATTTTAATAGCACATTGTTTTAATTAGTTTCAATCCTATTAATTGAATAAATGTTGTGGCTGATTGTCTGGTGACAGTTTATTTTTCTTGATTATACTTCTAGTAATATTTTATTGACTGCATAGAATACAGTTTCATCTCTGTAATAACAGATCTCAAGGCAAGAAATATTTCATAAATGTGCTGAAACTATTACCTTTGCTAGTCTTTTAGAGCCAAAATTCTGAGTTTGTTTTAAAGTTTTTTTAAACTTTTCCATGTGATAGGAAAATAAATAATGATAATTTTCTGCATACTCAATGGCAATTAAAAAAATTAAAAACACAGATGTTAAATTTAGGGAGCAATGTATCTATCAAGATTTAGAGTACAGTTGGCTCTCTGCATCTCAGGTTCCATATTTGCAGATTCAACCAGCAGTGGATAAAAATATAATTGAGAAAAAATTAACAATACAACTGTAAAAATAATATGAATAAAAACACACAGTATAACAACTTTTTACATAACATTTTCATTGTTTTAGGTATTGTTAAGTAATCTAGAGATGATTTAAAACATATAGGAAGATGAGCATAGTTAGTGTACAAATATCATGCCATTTTATGTAAGCAATTTGAATATCCTCTGATTTCGGTATCTGCAGGCATGTTGGAACCAGTCCCTCTTACATGCACAGGGATGACTGTAATGAAATGCGTCTCATTTTATAGTTTACTTTAGTATTGTACACCGTGTTTTAGTTCAGTATTTGGAAATATGTTGGAGCCTTTTAAGTGAATCTGCTTTAACAAATAGTACCAGTTTTCCCTTCACCAAACTTTGTCTTCTTGGTGATGGCTAATGTTTTGTTTCTCATACTAGCTCTGCTTCTCAAATATCTAGTTTTAGATTAATAAAATGATTCTCTTTGAAAATTCAAAATCATGTAATAAGAATTACATTAATGCCCTTCTAGATTATGGACTCACTATATTACTTATTGATGTTTGCTTATCTCTCTCATCCCTTTTCTGTATTGTAATTGCGTGATCTCAACTTTTGGACACATCTGTCTTAAACATTTATTTTATTTTTGTTTAAGACTGAGTAGTCAAATTGTGTAGTGGGAACATAATAATTTCCACTGGAGATATGCATGGCATAGGTCTTAAAATTACTGGATAACTAATATTAATGAAGTCCATTTTTTTAGTTATCATTTTGTGCCAGAAAAGAATAATTATATATTTGAAAACAATGGTCTTTTAACTCTCTACGTTCAGGCTCAACCACGTATGTAGGCCATGGTCAAACTATGTGCAAGTTTTTAAAATATCAGACAAATTTGCTGTAAGTTTTAATGAGACAGTAATTGCATGCTTTCATTTTCTACTAGATAATTATGTCATATAGAACATCTTACGTTCACCATCTGCTCTCTTACCATAAAAAATTCTTCTTTTGACCTACAACTTCATATAATTATTTATGTCCTATTTATAGGAAAAAAATGTCTGTATGCACTATCTCCAAATCTCTCTTCTCCAGTTTTTTATTAACTTCATTTCAGTTGAGATTTCTGTTCCCAAATTGTAGAGAAGTTTGTATTCTCAGGGTTTTATTAATAAAGATTATTTCTCCTAATCCAGGATTACTTTTTAATTCTCATCAGTCACCAGCATTTGATTCTCATGATTATTCTTTTTTCCTAAAATCATCCAATGACCCCCTGACTCTCCAGCTGCCTCAGTTCAGCCTGTTTTGCTTCTTTCTCATGATCTTTCTGAGCACTGTGGTTAGCATTACACAGATCTCAATTTCTGACATCCTTTCTTCTGTACATACTCTATTTTCTTAAAGGATGCCAAGTACCATGTCTTTACATGCCACCTCTGTGCTAATAACCTCATAATTTTAATCTCCAACTTGATGGTTTGCCTAAACATCTATTTATATTGGTCAACTGCCTAACTTGATTATCCCCTTGCACATACAAAAGGCAATTCAAATGTAATATGTTCTAGAACAAGCACTTATTGACCCTCTTCACACTTGGCCCTAAATGGCAATGCCATTCTTCCTCTTGCTTAGTACGAAAAATTTGAAGACATCATTATCTACCATCATTCTGTCATATAACAAATCTAACGTACCTGTAAAAGCTAGCATGTCTTTATTCAATATACATCTCAAATCAATGGCGATTCACTGCTCCACAACTACTATTCAAAATATAATCAGATATTCTATCTTACCTAAACAATAACCAAAGCCTTATAATTGGTATTTCCACTCACATTTCTAATTTTCAAAGCCCTATATGGCATTGAGAGCAATTGTATATAAATATGCCAGATTAAGTCACTCTTCCATTGCATATTATTTTATTGCTACCATCTTATTCACAATAGTACCTTAAGTAAACCATTCCTAAAGTGGCCTAAAAAGTGCTACATATTCTAGCTCCTATGAGTCACGTAATTCTTCCCTTCTGCTACACCCTTTTCATCTGTTCCAACCACACTTGACTCCTTGCAGAACAGCCTGGGCTTGAAATGATTTTCTCCAAGATAGTTATCAGTCCAGACACTTATTTAATTCATGTACCTCAGAAATCAAGAGAGGCATTCACTGTCCACTTTGTGTTAAAAAGCCAATGACACCAATTTGTGACTATTTATCATTTCTGACCTTATTTTTTTTTTCTACCTGATCTATCGACAGAGCTAAACATTTTACCTAGAGTTACGACATACTTGGAAGATTTCTTCTTTCTAATCAAAATTCTCTTGAGAATCAAACTGGAACTCAAAATTCCCCTTTGAGCTCTGATTCTAACAATAGAGATAAAAAGTGAGAACAGGACCCATGTTTTTACATGAAACAGCATTAATTGTTTAGGATTAAAGACTTCCACTGGTAGTGGGTACTTTTCATGATAAGCTAACAAGAACTCTGAGGGTTGAGGGCCAATTTAACTTTCTTCCTATCTCTGAAATAATTGACATAGGGCATGTTTATGAGAGAAGGCAAAGAGTCAATCTCATTGCTCTCTAGGATAGGCCAAACCTGTGGTCCTGGTAAATTATAATTTGTGCAGCAAAATGACTTCATAATATCAAAGCTCTTTAAAAAATTCAAACAATTACTGATTTTGCATAATTGACATTCTGCATGATTAAGTGCTTACTTTTATTAGATTAGTTTTGTGGGTAATTTTTTAAGGAATGTGCAATATTATGTGTTGCCTGAATGGAATGGAAGTGATGCAACATTTTAACAATAAAGGCCTCCAGAGAATGTAAGTACATGGTAGAAGATAAAGGAGGGTCACATTAGGCTCATTTAACAGTGTTCCACTCAAGCATGTTCCACTTCCCCTCAGGGCTTGGTTATAAAGATGGTCCCTGCTGAGTTTATGTCTACACATCACTTGCCATATCTAGAGGGAGATACAGTTAATGGTTTTACATACCCCTTGCTGTGCTCAGAATCATACGTCTTCTCAATCAAATGATACAGATAATTAGTAATTCTAATAAAGACTCAAGCTTGACAAATTTTACAAAATTGATTTTAATTTGTTTTTAGCTTTTTTAAAATTCCAAAGTTTTAAGGCAAACTTTATCAATACATACTTAAGTAGACTAATAGACTTCGCTTTAGTATTATATAGAGAGCTTAACAAATTCAGAGGCAGATGTGTAACTCTCTCCTCTTTATAATCAGATTTCAGATATTTTCTAGAGCTTAACTTTTTGCTTCCTAGTTTTTTCACCTGTGAAATAAAGGTATTTTATTAATAGGGTAAGGATTAGTTATCAAACAAAACAAGATAGATGTGAGTTTTGTAGCTTTGGTTGTATGCCTCCAAACTCTTGGTTTTATATTTCAGAGTTAAATGACAATTATCTAAATATAATTTGTCAATTAATATTCATTTTCATTAATGTATATATTGAGAAAAAGAGTGAGAACACAAATTTAGGTTAATCCTTAACTCTGTCAGAATGTAAGGCACCTTTTTAGGAAGAGGTCATGTACAAATTAAAAATTGTTTAGCTAGCAATATTTTATTTCATGAAATATAAGATAATTTTTTCAATGAGTGATGAAAAGATTTCTGATCGAGTACATCTTACAACCATAAATAATTGCCTTAGATAATTTAGTACCAATAAAAATTTGTGAAAGTTTAAGAATCCCTGCAATATGTAAATTTACATTTCTTTAAATCAGCATGTTCAATAATATTTTATTAAGGCATATATTAAAATATCCATTTGTATTATAAACAGTAGCTCTTCAGCAGGACATAGATTAGGAAACAGAGGTAAAGCTATGATCAATTTTTTTAAAATTTCCTAAACAGAATACTATGGAAATTATCAGTTTAATAATTCAGTCCTGAAATTTAAGTTCAAAATAAACCAGATTTGTCAGAATTGATCAGTTATATTGGTACCTAGAGATTCATGGAAGCATACACCTGCAAACACATGCTTTTGATTTCTAACAAAATTAAAAAATGCTTAGATGCTTTTCTAGATTTCTTCACTAAAAATAGTTTTGAATAAAAATAAGAAGGTATGAGAGGTAAAGACAAAATCAAGTAATTCCTTTAAAATTAATAATAAGCAATTATTCTAATAATGTTTAAAATGCAGTTTAGAATTGAGTGGCAGAGACTAACACATTCAAAAGCTAGCAGAAGGCAAGAAATAACTAAGATCAGAGCAGAACTGAAGGAGATAGAGACACAAAAAACCCTCCAAAAAATCAATGAATCCAGGAGCTGATTTTTTGAAAAGATCAACAAAATTGATAGATCGCTAGCAAGTCTAATAAGGAAGAAAAGAGAGAAGAATCAAACAGATGCAATAAAAAATGATAAAGGGGATATCACCACCGACCCCACAGAAATACAAACTACAATCAGAGAATACTATAAACACCTCTACGCAAATAAACTAAAAAACCTAGAAGAAATGGATAATTTCCTGGACACTTACACTCTCCCAAGACTAAACCAGGAAGAAGTTGAGTCCCTGAATAGATCAATAGCAGGCTCTGAAACTGAGGCAATAATTAATAGTATACCAACCAAAAAAAGTCCAGGACCAGACAGATTCACAGCCGAATTCTACCGGAGGTACAAGGAGGAGCTGGTACCATTCCTTCTGAAACTATTCCAATCAATAGAAAAAGAGGGAATCCTCCCTAACTCATTTTATGAGGCCAACATCACCCTGATACCAAAGCCTGGCAGAGACAAAACAAAAAAAGAGAATTTTAGAACAATATCCCTGATGAACATCGATGCAAAAATTCTCAATAAAATACTGGCAAACCGGATCCAGCAGCACATCAAAAAGTTTATCCACCATGATCAAGTGGGCTTCATCCCTGGGATGCAAGGCTGGTTCAACACACGCAAATCAGTAAACATAATCCAGCATATAAACAGAACCAAAGACACAAATCACATGATTATCCCAATAGATGCAGAAAAGGCCTTTGACAAAATTCAACAGCCCTTCATGCTAAAAACGCTCAATAAATTCGGTATTGATGGAACGTATCTCAAAATAATAAGAGCTATTTATGAGAAATCCACAGCCAATATCATACTGAATGGGCAAAAACTGGAAGCATTCCCTTTGAAAACTGGCACAAGACAGGGATGCCGTCTCTCACCACTCCTATTCAACATAGTGTTGGAAGTTCTGGCTAGGGCAATCAGGCTAGAGAAAGAAATCAAGGGTATTCAGTTAGGAAAAGAAGAAGTCAAATTGTCTCTGTTTGCAGATGACATGATTGCATATTTAGAAAACCCCATCATCTCAGCCCAAAATCTCCTTAAGCTGAAAAGCAACTTCAGCAAAGTCTCAGGATACAAAATCAATGTGCAAAAATCACAAGCTTTCTTATACACCAGCAACAGACAAACAGAGGGCCAAATCATGAACGACTTCCATTCACAATTGCTTCAAAGAGAATAAAATACCTAGGAATCCAACTTACAAGGGATGTAAAGGGCCTCTTCCAGGAGAACTACAAACCACTGCTCAGTGAAATAAAAGAGGACACAAACAAATGGAAGAACATTTCATGCTCATGGATAGGAAGAATCAATATCATGAAAATGGCCATACTGCCCAAGGTTATTTATAGATTCAATGCCATCCCCATTAAGGTACCAATGACTTTCTTCACAGAATTGGAAAAAACTGCTTTAAAGTTCATATGGAACCAAAAAAGAGCCCGCATTGCCAAGACAATCCTAAGTTAAAAGAACAAAGCTGGAGGCATCACGCTACCTGACTTCAAACTGTACTACAAGGGTATATAACCAAAACAGCATGGTACTGGTACCAAAACAGAGATATAGACTAATGGAACAGAACAGAGCCCTCAGAAATAATACCACACATCTACAACCATCTGATCTTTGACAAACCTGAGAGAAACAAGAAATGGGGAAAGGATTCCCTATTCAATAAATGGTGCTGGGAAAATTGGCTAGCCATAAGTAGAAAGCTGAAACTGGATCCTTTCCTTACACCTTATATGAAAATTAATTCAAGATGGATTAGAGACTTAAATGTTAGACCTAATACCATAAAAACCCTAGAAGCAAACCTAGGTAATATCATTCAGGACATAGGCATGGGCAAGGACTTCATGTCTAAAACACCAAAAGCAACGGCAACAAAAGTCATAATTGACAAATGGGATCTAATTAAACTAAAGAGCTTGTGCACAGCAAAAGAAACTACCATCAGAGTGAACAGGCAACCTACAGAATGGGAGAAAATTTTTGCAATCTACTCATCTGACAAAGGGCTAATATCCAGAACCTACAAAGAACTCAAACAAATTTTTGAAAAAAAAAGACAAACAACCCTATCAAAAGTGGGCAAAGGATATGAATAGACATTTCTCAAAAGAAGACATGCATACAGCCAACAGGCACATGAAAACATGCTCGTCATCACTGGCCATCAGAAAAATGTAAATCAAAACCACAATGAGATACCATCTCACACCAGTTAGAATGGCAATCATTAAAAAGTCAGGAAACAACAAGTGCTGGAGAGGACGTGGAGAAATAGGAACACTTTTACTCTGTTGGTGGGATTGTAAACTGGTTCAACCATTTTAGAAAACAGTATGGCGATTCCTTAAGGATCTAGAACTAGAAATACCATATGACCCAGCCATCCCATTACTGGGTATATACCCAAAGGATTATAAATCATGCTGCTATAAAGACACATGCACACATATGTTTATCGTGGCACTATTCACAATAGCAAAGACTTGGAATCAACTCAAATGCCCATCAGTGACAGACTAGATTAAGAAAATGTGGCACATATACACCATGGAATACTATGCAGCCATAAAAAAGGATGAGTTTGTGTCCTTTGTAGGGACATGGATGCAGCTGGAAACCATCATTCTCAGCACACTATCGCAAGAACAGAAAACCAAACACCGCATGTTCTCACTCATAGTTGGGAATTGAATAAAGAGATCACTTGGACTCGGGAAGGGGAACATCACACACCGGGGCCTATTATGGGGAGGGGGGAGAGGGGAGGGATTGCATTGGGAGTTATACCTGATGTAAATGAGGAGTTGATGGGTGCAGCACACCAACATGGCACAAGTATACATATGTAACAAACCTGCACATTGTGCACATGTACCCTAGAACTTAAAGTATAATAAAAAAAAAAAAAAGAAAGAAAAAAAAAGAAATAGCTGAGAAAAAAGAAGCAAGAATAGTAGATGGTAGTGACAATCACAAAAATTGACAAAGCAACTGATGTGCTAAGATATAATGAGAAAAAGAGAATTTAGTTTTCTTTTGGAAAACTAAAAGAAGACAACAGTCTTCTGAAATGAAGGCGGAAGATTATTCTTTAATTGAAATATTTTGATGATTTTTAAACCCTCATTTGATTGTTATTGTCTCAGGACTCTCTCTTTCTGCTGCTTTTCTTAGAATGAGCCACAGCTTCTCTCATGATAGATATATCTTCAAAAAGGAAATAGTTTTGTAATTGCTTTATTATTAGACACAAACCTCTTAATTTTTAAAAAAAATCTCAAAAATAGCCAAAGATAAAAATGTAAAAATCTGTCTTCATGTCACCAGAGATATCTCTGTTAACATGTATCTAGTAAATTTTTCTGATTATTCTTAATCTGCATAGATATATATTTTTGTAGAAAAGTATATTTTGTATCTATACACTTGAAAGATGATTAATTTGTTTTGTATAATTATTTTTATGTAAAATTTGCTTTGTCCATTTTTACATGTCAAAGCAAATGGATCAGTAGCATTTTTTTGTTTTACAGATATACATATATTTAATCCATCATGATTGTCTTAAAATTTTCTGCTTCCATAAACAACATTATAATTAATATCACCATATAAGTATGGCATGGCATTATTAAATTATTCTTATGGGATAAATAATTGGTAACTGTTATACATATTTTACATAACTGTATGCATATTTGTTAACTTTATCCAGAACATCTTACAAGGTTTCTGTTTGCAGTCTGTTAGATTATCTGTTTCTTCATAACTTCCTCAATAAGACTTTCATATATACTCTCTCTGTATATATTTACATATGTATACACATACACACTTAAAATATTTTATGTTATCGGCTAAACTTTGGGTCAGATTTTATTGTTGAGTTAACGTTTTCACAATGATTTGTAAGAATTTTATAAATGATGAACGTAATCCTCTACCACATATAATACAAATGTTTTTCTTGCTTGTCCTTTTATTTTTAATTCAGATTCTCTGTTCAAAAGCTCATTAATTTTTACATCCTTAAATTATCAACTAATTTTTCTATGATAATTGCTTTGGTGTTTTGTTTAAAATGACTTTCTTGCATTCCTAAATTAGACACAAAATCGGAGGTAATAAAATTTGACATTAAACAAAACAGTTATTTATGTAACAGAAGACATCATGAACTAAGACAAGTTGTACGAGAACGGAACATTTGTGCAGCGTGTATAACAGATGATGATTAATTGTAATATAAGTTATTTTAAAATTTTAGAAAAATTAGTAATACAAAACATTTTTCTAAAAATAATAAGATTTTGGACAGGTAAATAGCACATCAAAAGCACAAATGGCTGGTATACATATACCCAATATAAGCTGTGCTAATATTTGCCAATATATCATTATTCATTCATCAGATTAGGGAAAAAATAAAAGATTGGTGATATTCCATGTTAAGTAAGAAATTTTTAAATTTATTTGGTAGAAATTTAAAAGAAAAAATAAAGTTTAAAAAATGTGATTACACTTGCCAAAATTCTAACTGTAAATTCTTAAATTTGACTAAAATAAGCAATTTCTAGCTATATTTTATCACAGAAAAATACTTGCATATAGGCAAAACTATATAGTTGCATGCAGTCATTCTGGCATTAGTTGTGATGATTATAAACATATATACACACATATATAAACACACGAAGAGAGAGAGGTGGGATGCTAGAGTGTTCTCCATATTTATGAATTTTGATTTCAAAAGAGCTAACTCAAAAAACATTAAAGAAAAAGGAGTATAGACTAAAATGCAAATAAAATATTTGGAGATCAGTCCTGGCTTTAGTCAATGAGAGATTCAGAGGTTCCAGCAACATACTCAAATCATAACTTTACTTTTTCATAAATTTTTTTCCTATAATATATGTAAAAGAGAGTGCTCTTTTAGTTGTATTATTATTTTTATTGGTTCCAGGTTGCTTCTCACTTGTTATTGGAAAGATGGGTGTCATTAATTTTAGAGTTAGTTTTCAATCCAACAGAAATATAAATCTTCACTAACACTCAAAGATAACATTTTAAATTGTGCTACACTGTATAGAATCAGATCACTTGCCCATGTGTAAATCAGACAAGGTGGCCAGGAAGATCCCAAGACCCACTTAGCCAGGTTGAATCATGTGGCCACCCATGACACTTGAGCTACATTAACACACTCAATCCACATGGAGTGTGGTGACATCTGAGAAATATGGGTTCTGTTAAAATAATAATAATAATAATATGAATGGATGCTGGAAGCCCAGGATATACTATGAGATATTTTTATGTGAGAACAATAAAAGTCACAGAATGGTTAAATTCTATATGTTTTTATAAAAGTGGGCAATGAATCTAAAGATCTTAAAATATGCATGTATGAAAGTAGATACAAAAAGTATTTAAATGTACATGCAATCTCATGGAGGAACGCTTGCATTTGAAGTTTTTTTTTTTTTACTATATTTAATTTTGGATGCTGTAAACTTTACAATAGTAGTTTTACACTCTAGTGTTCTCAGCAGTTTGTTAAAGAGAGTATCTTCATTGTGTATCTTGAAAGCCCTGTAAAAAGTCAGTTTACCATACCTGTGTGTTTACTTCTGTGCTTTCTGTTTCGTTGGTGTAAATGTCTGTCTTTATACCAGTTCCATACTGTTTTAATCACTCTGACTTTAGGATATAGTTTAAGACCAGGAAGTATGGTGCTACAGCTCTATTCTTATTTCTCAAAATTACTTTGGCTATTCAGTCTTCTTTGGTCCTACATCAATTTTATATATTTTTTTTTTCTGTAAAATACATCATTGCAATTTTGATAGTGAATGCATGAACTCTATATATTGTTATGGGTAGTATGAACATTTTAACAACATTAATTATCCCAACCCAAGAATATGGAATATCTTTTTATTTATTTGTATCTGCACAAATTTCTTTCATCAGTGGTTTATAGTTTTCAGTACACAAGTCTTTCACCTCTTTGATTAAGGCTGTTCCCAAGTATTTTATTCTGTTTTTTTATTATTATTCTTTAAGTTCTGGGATACATGTGCAGAATATGCAGGTTTGTTACACAGGTATAAACGTGTCATAGAGGTTTGCTGTACCCATCAACCCATCATCTACATTAGGTAATTCTCCTAATGCTATCGCTCCCCTAGTCCCACACCCCGAAACAGGCCCCAATATGTGATGTTCCCCTCCGTGTGTCCATGTGTTCTCATTGTTCAGCTCCCACTTGTGAGAGAGAAAATGCAGTGCTTGATTTTATGTCACCATGTTAGTTTGCTGAGAATGATGGTTTCCAGCTTCATCCATGTCCTGGAAAGGACATGAACTCATCCTTTTTTATGGTTGCATAGTATTCCATATTATATATGTGCCACATTTTCTTTATCCAGTCTATCATTGATGAACATTCGAGCTGGTTCCAAGTGTTTGCTATTGTGAATAGTGCTGCAATAAACATACATGTTCATGTGTCTTTCTAGTAGAATGATTTATAATCCTTTGGGTATATACCCAGTAATGGGATTGCTGGGTCAAATGGTATTTCTGGTTCTGGATCCTCGAGGAATCACCACACTGTCTTCCACAATGATTGAACTAATTTACACTCCCAAAAACAGTAGAAAAGTGTTCCTATTTCTCCACATCCTTTTCAGCATCTGTTGTTTCCTAACTTTTTAATGATCACCATTCTGACTGGCATGAAGTGATATCTCATTGTGGTTTTGATTTGCATTTCTCTAATGACCAATGATGATGAGCTATTTTTCATATGTTTGTTGGCTGCATAAATGTCTTCTTTTGAGAAGTGTTTGTTCATATCCTTTGCCCACTTTTTCATGGGGTTGTTTATTTCTTGTAAACTTGTTTGAGTTCCTTGTAGATTCTGAATATTAGCCCTTTGTTTGATGGATAGATCGCAAAAATTTTCTCCTATTCTATACATTTCCCATTGCCTGTTCACTCTGATGATAGTTTCTTTTGCTTTGTAGAAGACCTTTAGTTTAATTAGATCCCATTTGCAATTCTGGCTTTTGTTGCTATTGCTTTTAGTGTTTTAGTCATGAAGTCTTTGCCCACGCCTATGTCCTGAATGTTATTGCCTAGATTTTTTGCTAGAATTTTTTTTTGGTTTTAGGTCTTACATTTAAGTCTTTAATCCATCTTGAGTTAATTTTTGAATAAGGGGTAAGGAAGGGGTCCAGTTTCAGTTATCTGCTGATGGCTAGCCAGTTTTCCCAACACCATTTATTAAATAGGGAATCCTATCCCCATTTCTTGTTTTTGTCAGGTTTGTCAAAGATCAGATGGTTGTAGATGTGTGGTGTTACTTCTGAGGCCTCTGCTGTGCTCCATTCAGTCTATATATATGTTTTGGTACCAGTGAGAAAATCCTCAATAAAATACTGACAAAACAAATCCAGCAGCACATCAAAAAGCTTATCCACCACAATCAGTTTGGCTTCATCCCTGGAATGCAAGGCTGATTCAATATACACAAATCAATAAACATAATCCATTACATAAACAGAATTGATGACAAAAATTACATGATTACCTCAATAGATACAGAAACGACCTTTGATAAAATTCATCCCTTCATGCTAAAAACTCTCAATAAACTAAGTATTGATGGAACATATCTCAAAATAATAAGAGCTATTTATGACAAACCCACAGCCAATATCATACTGAACGGGCAAAAGCTGGAAGCATTTTCTTTGAAAACTGGCCTAAGTCAAGGATGCCCTCTCTCACTGCTCCTATTCAATGTGGTATTGGAAATTCTGGCCAGGCAATCAGTCAAGAGAAAGAAATAAAGAGTATTCAAGTAGAAAGAGAGGAAGTAAAATTATCTCTGTTTGCAGATGACATGATTGTATATTTGGAAAACCCCATTGTGTCAGCCCCAAATCTCCTTAAGCTGGTAAGCAACTTCAGCAAAGTCTCACAACACAAAAATCAATGCGCAAAAATCACAAGCATTCCTACACACCAATAATAGACAAACTGAGAGCCAAATCATGGGCAAACTCCCATTCACAATTGCTACAAAGAGAATAGAATACCTAGGAATACAACTACAAAAGATGTGAAGGACCACTTCAAAGAGAACTATAAAAAAACTGCTGAAGGAAATAAGAGAGGACAGAAACAAATGGAAAAGCATTTCATGCTCCTGAATAGGAAGAATCAATGTGGTGAAAATGGCCATACTGCCCAAAGTAATTTATAGATTCAATGCTAATGCTATCTCCATCAAACTACCATTGACTTTCTTCACAGAAAAAAAAAGAAAAAGAAAAAACTACTTTACATTTCATATGAAAATAGAAAAAAGCCCATAGAGCCATGACAATCCTAAAGAAAAAGAACAAATCTGGAGGCATCATGCTATCTGACTTCAAACTATACTACAAGGCTACAGTAACCAAATTATTTTATTCTTTTTGATCTTCTTTTTTGGACTGTTTGTTGTTAGTGTATAGAAATACAGCTAATTTTTGCATGTTGATTTTTTATTATGCAACTTTGTTAAATTTATTTACTAATTCTGACTTTTTTCTGTAATTTCTTTAAAAATTAGGTTGACAAAACTGGATATCCACATGCAAAGGAATGAAATTTTATTCCCATCTTACACCATGTACATAAATGAATTCCAAATATATTAAACACTTAAACATAGACCTGAAATTGTACAACTTCTTAAAGAAAACAAAGGGAGAAATCCTTACATTGGTCTGAACAGTGATTTTTTCATTGTAATTCACATCAAAAGTGCAAGTGACGAAACCAAAAATAGACAAATGGGAATACATCAAATTAAAAAGCTTCTGAAGAAAAAATAAAACAGCAGAGTGAAAAGGCAACCTAAAAAATGAAAGAGCTCATTTGTAAACTACCTATCAGGTGAAAGTTTAATATTCAAAATATATAAAAATATTCTACAACTCAATAACAAAAAGCAAACAAATAATCAAAAATGAACAAAGTAATTGAATTGGCATTTCTCCAAAGAAGATATACAAATGACTATCATATATATAATATATCTATTATCTATTATGTCTATTATATATAATACATAACATATTATTCCAGCTTCATCCATGTTCTGCAAAGGACACAAACTCATCCTTTTTTATGGCCGCATAGTATTCCATGGTGTATATGTTCCACATTTTCTTTATCCAGTCTATCATTGATGAACATTTCGGTTGGTTCCAAGTCTTTGCTATTGTGAATAGTACCACAATAAACATACATGTGTATGTGTCTTTCTAGTAGAACGATTTATAATCCTTTGGGTATATACCCAGTAATGGGATTGCTGGGTCAAATGGTATTTCTGGTTCTGGATCCTTGAGGAATCACTACACTGTCTTCCACAATGATTGAACTAATTTACACCCCCAACAACAGTGTAAAAGCATTCCTATTTCTCCACATCCTCTTCAGCATCTATTGTTTCCTGACTTTTTAATGATCACCATTCTAACTGGCATGAGATGGTATCTCGTTGTGGTTTTGATTTGCATTTCTCTATGTGATGATGAGCTTTTTTCATATGTTTGTTGGCTGCATAAATGTCTTCTTTTATATTATATATGAATATATAATATATGTTATATATAATATGCTCAGCATCATTAATCATCAGAAAAGTACAGGTCAAAATCACGATGACATATTACCTCACATTTCTTATAATGACTATTACTTAAAAAAAAGGTAAGTGTTGGCAAAGATGTGGGGAAATTTGAAACATTATATATTGTTCCTCCGAATGTAGAGTGAAATAGCCACCATGGGAAATAGTATGGAGGTCCCTTAAAAAACTAAGGATCTGTATAATATATCTGCATTTCCGTGTTTTTTACAGCTTATTCACAATAACCAACATTTAGTAACAAACCAAATGTCTATCAACAGATGAATGGGCAAATAAAATGTACTATAGACATAGAATGGGATATTATTCATCCTTATTAAAATGAAATTCCGGGTCAGGTGTGGTGGCTCACAGTTGTAATTACAGAACTTTGGGAGGCCCAGGTGGGGAGATCACCTGAGGTCAGGAGTTTGACCTGAGGTGACCTGAGGTCACCTGGCCAACATGGTGAAACCTTGTGTCTACTAAAAATACAAAAATTAGCTAGATATTGTGGCAGGCACCTGTAATCCCAGCTACTCAGGAGGCTGAGGCAGGAGAATTGCTTGAACCCAAGAGGCAGACATTGCAGTGAGCCGAGATCGTGCCATTGCACTCCTGCCTGGGCAACAAGAGCAAAACTCCACCTCTGAATGAATAAATAAATAATAAATAAATAAATAAATAAATAACCAAAATAAATAAATAACAAGAAATGCTGCCATTTGTGACAACATGAATGAACCTACGGGACATTATGTTTAGTGAAGTAAACCAGTCACAGAACAAATACTACGTGATTCTACTTATATGAGGCATTGAAAATTGTTAAACTATAGAAGCAGAGAATAAAATGATGGTTGCTAGAGGCTGGGGCTATGGATAAATGGGGAAACTGTTGCTTAATGAGTATAAGATTTTTGCTATGCAAGATACATGAGTTGTAGAGATCTGCTATACAAAATAGTGCCTAAAGTTAACAATATGGTATTGCACACTATAAAATATGTTAAGAGAATAAAACTCATAATAAGTGTTCTTAGCACATACCTACAATCCACACACAAATTTGCAAAAGAACAAAAAGTAAATTATTGCAAGTGGTGAATATATTTACTATTTTCATTGTGACTGATTGTATTACAGGTGCACGTATATGTTCAAACTCATTAAGATGTATATTAAATGTATGCAATTTTTATTTTTATTTACTCATTTTATTTTATTTATCTATTTATTTTGAGATGAAGTCTCACTCTGTTGCCCATGCTGGAGTTCAGTGGCTCAGTCTCAGCTGACTTCAAACTCCACCTCCCGGTTCAAATGATTCTCCTGCCTCAGCTTCCTGAGGAGCTGGGATTACAGGCGCCAGCCACCATATCTGGCTAATTTTTGTGTTTTTAGTAGAGATGTGGTTTCATCATGTTGGCCAGACTGGTCTCAAACTCCTGATCTTGGGTGACCCACCTGCCTAGACCTGCCAAAATGCTGGGATTATAGGCCTGAGACACTGCAGCAGGCCTAATGTATGTAATTTTTAATATATACATTATACCACAAAAAAAGCTAAAAAATAAAGTTTGCTTTATTTAGATTTTATTCAGATTATAAAATGACCTATATTTCCTCAAGTGTTTAAAAATTTGCAGTGTTTAAAAATTATTTAATATAGAAATGGTTTGTAAGATATTAATATGGCCTTCCAATGTTTTAATGTTATTTAAAATTTACTTTATTTTATTTTAAGTTTCAGGGTATATATGCAGGATATGCAGGTTTGTTACATAGGAAACTGTGTGCCACGGTGGTTTGCTGCACTTTTCAACCCATCACTTAAATATTAAGTCCAACATACATTAGCTATTTTTCCTGATGATCTCCCTTGCTCCCCTCCCCTTCAAGAGGCCTCAATGTGTGTTATTCCTCTCTCTGTGTCTGTGTTTTCTCATTATAAGTTCCCACTTATAAGTTAGAACATGTTTCATTTGGCTTTCTGTTCCTGCATTAGCTTGCTGAGGATAATGACTTACAGCTCCATTCATGTCCCTGCAAAGGACATGATCGTGTTTTTGTTATGGCTGTGTAGTATTCCATGGTGTATATGTACCACATTTTCTTTATTCAGTCTATCATTGATGGGCATTTGGGTTGATTCCATGTCTTTGCTAATGTGAATAGTGCTGCAATACAGATACATGTGCATGGATCTTTATAATAGAATTATTTATATACCTTTGGGTATTGCTGGGTCAAATAGTATTTCTGGTTCTAGGTCTTAGAGGAATCACCACACAGTCTTCAACAATGGTTGAACTAATTTACATGCCCAACAATGCGTAGAAGCATTCTTATGTCTCTGCAGTCTCACCAGCATTGCTGTTTCTTGACTTTTTAATAATTGCCATTCTGATTGGCATTAGATGGTATGTCATTGTGGTTTTGATTTGCATTTCTCTGATAATCAGTGATGAGTTTATTTTCATATGTTTGTTGGCGGCATTTGAGAAGTATCTGTTTATGACCTTTGTCCACTTTTTAATGGGGTTGTTTGCTTTTTTTTTTGTAAATTTGTTTAAGTTCCTCGTAGACTCTGGATATTAGACCTTTGTCTGAAGTATACAATGTGAATTTTTTTTTTCCATTCTGCAGTTTGTCTGTTTGCTCTGGTATGTATTCAAACTCATTAAGAAACTACTGGTAATAGTTTCCTTTGCTATGCAGAAGCTCTTCAATATAATTAGATCCCATTTGTCAATTTTTGCTTCTGCTGCAATTGCTTTTGTGATTTTTGTAATGAAATCTTTGCCTGTGCCTATGTCCTGAATGTTAATTTCTAAATTTTCTTCTGGGTTTTTATAGTTCTGAGTTTTACATTTAAGTTTTCAATCTATCTTGAGTTAATTTTTGTATAAGATGTAAAAAGAGGGTCCAGTTTCAGTTTTCCACATATGGCTAGCCATCCAGTTTTTCTAGCACCATTTATTAAATAAGGAATCCTTTCCCAATTGCTTGTTTTTGTCAGGTTTGTTGAAGATCAAATGGTTGTAGATGTGTGGTCTTATTCCTGAGTTCTCTATACTGTTTGATTGGTCTTGTGTCTGTTTTGGTACCAGTACCATGCTGTTTTGGTTAATGTAACCTTGTAGTATAGTTTGAAGTCAGGTAGCATGATGCTTCCAGCTTTATTCTTTTTGTTTAGAATTGTCTTGGCTTTACAGGATCTTTTTTGGTTTCATATGAATTTTAAAATAATTTATTCTAATTCTGTGAAGAATTTCAATGGTATCTTAATGGGAATAGCATTAACTGTATAAAATTGTTTGGGACAGTATAGTCCTTTTCACAACATTGATTCTTCCAATCCATGAGCATGGAATGGTGTTTTTGTTTGTTTGTGTCCTCTCTGATTTTCTTGAGCAGTGGTTTGTAGTTCTCTTTGAAGAGATCCTTCACTTTTCTTGTTAACTGTATTCCTAGGTATTTTACTCTCTTTGAGGCAATTATAAATGGGAGTTCATTCATGATTTGGCTCTCTGCTTGTCTGTTGTTGGTCAATAGAAATGCTTGTGACTTTTGCACTTTGATTTTGTATTCTGAGACTTTGCTGAAGTTGCTTATCAGATTAAGGAGATTTTGGACTGAGACAATGCGGTTTTCTAGATATAGGTTCATGTCATCTGCAAACAATGACAATTTGACTTCCTCTCTTCCCATTTGAGTATGGATTATTTCTTTCTCTTGCATGATTGCCCTGGACAGAACTTCCATTACTATGTTTAATAAGAGTGGTGAGACAGGGCATCTTTGTCTTGTGCTGCTTTTCAAGGGCAATACTTCCAGCTTTTGCCCGTTCAGTATGATATTGGCTGTGAGTTTGCATTAAATGACTCTTATTATTCTGAGGTATGTTCCTTTAATACCTAGTTTATTGAGAGTTTCTAACACGAAGGAATGTTGAATTTTATCGAAGGTCTTTTCTGCATCTTTTGAGATAATTTTATGGTTTTTGTCTTTAGATCTGTTTATGTTATGAATTACATTTATTGATTTACATATGTTGAAACAGTCTTGCATCCCAGTGATGAAGTCGACTTGATCATGGTAGATAAGCTTTTTGATGTGTTGCTGGATTCAGCTTGTTAGCATTTTCTTTAGGACTTTTGCATCAATGTTCATCAGGGCTATTGAACTGAAATTGTCTCTTTTTTGTTATATTTCTGCCAGGTTTTGGTATCAGGACAATGCTGACCTTATAAAATGAGTTAGGAAAGAGTCCCTCCAATTCTATTGTTTGAAATAGCTTCAGAAGAAATGGTACCAACTCATCTTTGTACCTCTGGTAGGATTCAGCTGTGAATCCATTTGTCCTGGGGTTTCTTTGGTTGGTAGGCTATTTACGGCTGTCTCAATTTCAGAACTTGTTATTGGTCTATCAGGGATTCAAATTCCTCCTGGTTCAGTCTTAGGAAGGTGTATGTGTCCAGAAATATATCAATTTCTTCTAGATTTTCTAGTTTATTTGAATAGTGGTGTTTACAGTATTCTCTGATGGTTGTTTGTATTTCTGTGGGGTCAGTGGTGATATCCCCTTTATCATTTTTCATTGTGTCTATTTTATCCTTCTCTCTTTGCTTCTTTATTAGTCTCACTAGTGGTCCATCTACTTTATTAATTCCCTAAAAAACCAGCTCCTGGATTCACTGATTTTTTTTTTTTTTAAAGGTTTTCCATGTCTCTATCTCCTTCAGTTCTGCTCTGATCTTGGTTAATTATTGTCATCTGCTAGCTTTGGGGTTTGTTTGCTCTTGGTTATAAATTCTTTCAGTTGTTATGTTAAAACATTGATCTGAGATTTTTCTAGCCTTTTGATGTGGGCACTTAGTGCTATAAATTTCCCTCTTAACACTGCTTTAGCTGTGTCCCAGAAATTCTGGTACATTATCTGTTTGTTCTTATTGATTTCAAATAACTTCTTGGTTTCTGCCTTAATTTCATTATTTACCCAGGAGTCATTCAGGAGTAACTTGTCCAATTATTATGTAGTTTTGTGGTTTTAAATGAGTTTCTTAATCTTGACTTCTTACTTGATTGTGCTGTGGTCTGATGGACTGTTATAATTTCAGTTCTTTTGCATTTGCTGAGGCGTGTTTTATTCCCAATTATGTGATCAATTTTAGACTAAGTGCCATGTGGCATTGAGAACAATGTATATTCTGCTGTTTGGGGGTGGAGAGTTCTATAGATATTTATCAGGTCTACTTGACCCAGAGTTGAGTTCAAGTCCTTAAAATCATTGTTAATATTTTGTTTCAATGATCTGTCTAACATTAACAGTGAAGGATTAAAGTCTCCCACTATTATTGTATGGGAGTCTAAGTCTCTTTGTAGGTCTCTAAGAGCTTGTTTTATGAAACTGGGTGCATATATAATATAATTAGGATAGTTAGCTCTTGTTGAATTGAACCCTTCAGCATTAGGTAATGCCCTTCTTTGTCTTTTTGATTTTTGTTAATTTAAAGTCTGTTTTGTCAAAACCTAGAATTGGTACCCCAGCTTTTTTCTGCTTTCCGTTTCCATGGTAAATTTTCCTCCATCCCTTTATTTTGAGCCTATGTATATCTTTGCATACTGCACACCAATAAGAGATGTGTTTCTTGAATACAGCCCACCAATAAGTCTTGCCTTTTTATACAGCTTGCCATTCTGTGCCTTTTGACTGGGACATTTAGCCCATTTGCATTTAAGGTTAATATTATTATTTGTGAATTTGATCCAGTCACCATGATGCTGGCTGGTTATTTTGCAGAGTTGTTAATGTAGTTGCTTCACAGTGTCCTTGGTCTGTATACTTTAATGTGTTTTTGTAGTAATGGTTTTTTGTAGTAATTGTAGCTGTTAATGGTTTTTGCTTTCCATATTTAGTACTTTCTTTAGGAAGCAGGCCTGATGGTGAGAAATTTGCTGAGCATTTGCTTGTTGGAAAAAGAATTTGTTTATTATTTGCTTATAAACCATAGTTTGGCCAAATATGAAATTCTGGGCTGGAAATTCTTTGCTTTAAGAATGTTTAATACTGGCCTCCAATGTCTTCTGGCTTGTAGGGTTTCTTTTAGACGTCCACTGTTAGTCTCATGGGCTTTCCTTTGTAGGTTTCCTGGACTTTCTCTTTGCTGCCCTTAACATTTTTTCCTTCATTCTGACCTTGCAGAATTTGACGATTATGTGTCTTGCAGTGGATCTTATCATGGAGTATCTTATTGGGGTTCTTTGGATTTCCTGAATGTGAATGTTGACCTGTCTTGCTAGGTTGGGGAAATCCTCCTAAATAATAACTTGAAGTATGTTTTTCGACTTTGTTCTATTCTCCTGTCTCTTTCAGTTACCCCAATCACTTGTAAGTTCAGTCTTTATAATCCCATACTTCTTGGAGATTTTGTTCATTCTTTTGTGTTTTATTTTTCTCTAACCTTGTCTGCCTGTCTTATTTCAGTAAGATATTTTTCAAGCTCTGAGATTTTTTTCTCTGTTTCGCCTATTGTCTGTTGATGTTTGTGTTGGCATTGTAAATTTGTCATGCTGTGTTTTTCAGCTCCACCAGGTCATTTATGTTCCCCTGTAAACTGGTTATTCTGGTTAACAGCTCCTGTAATGTTTTATTATGGTTCTTAGCTTCTTCTCATTGGCTGAGAACATGCTCCTGTAGCTCAGTTAAGTTTGTTATTATCTGCCTTCTGAAGTCTACTTCTGTTGAGTCATCCATCTCAGCCTCAGCCCAGTTCTGTGCCTTTGCAGGAGAGGTGTTGCAATCATTTGGAGGAGAGGAGGCACTCTAGCTTTTTGAGTTTTCAGTGTTATTTCACTAATTCTTTCTTATCTTCATGGGTTTTTCTAATTTTGATCTTTGAGGCTGCTGACCTTCGGATAAGGTATCTGTGGGGTATTTGTTGTTGTTGTTGTTGTTGTTGCTTTCTGTTGTTTGTTTTTAACAGTCAATCTCCTCTTCTGTAGGGCTGCTGTGGTTTACTGGGGGACCACTCCAGACCCAGTTTACCTGGGTCCCCCCTGCACCTGGAGGTATCACCACTGGAGGCTTCAGAACAGCAAAGATAGCTGCCTGCTCCTTCCTCTGGGAGCTCCATCCCAGAGGGGCACTGAATTGATGCCGGCTGGGATGCTCATGTATGAAGTGTCTGGTTGGACGTCTCACCCAGTCAGGTGGCATGGGACAAAGGACGTGCTTAAAGAAGCAGTCTGGTTGCCTCTTAGCTGAGGAGGTTTGGCTACAGTGGGGAGAATCCACCACATCTGGGCTGCCAGCAGGCAGGAAAGACTAGGTCCACTGAACATAAGACCATGGCCGCCCCTCCCCTCAGGGGCTCCTTCACATGGGTATCAGAGTTCTGTCTGTTAACCTCTTGCTATAGTTGCTACAATTCCTGTAGGGATTCTTCACCCAGTGAAGAGGGATGAATCTGGGTCCCACCTAAATAAGCAGTCTGGCCATGATCGGCCACAGCCTCTGTGCCGTGCTGTGGGAAATTCCTCTGGATCAAAACTGCCCAGTCTCCTTTACACCCGCAGTGGAAAACAGCTGACTGGAGCCACAGTGATGGCAGCTACTCCTACCCTGAGGAACTCAGTCATCTTAGGCAGTGTCCAGCCTGCTGCCACTGGCCACAATGCAATTAGGTAGCACGACTCTCTGCTTCAGACTCAAGGCCCTGGTGAGGTGGTCTCATGAGGGGATCTCCTGATCTGCAGGATGCACAGATGCTTGAAAAAGACATGGTTTCCTGGCAGAGTAGCACAGTGATTCACTGCCTCCCTTGGCTGGGTGTGGGAGTTCCCCTTATCCCATGAGACTCCCAGGTTATCACTCTAACCTGTTTTTCCTCACTCTGAGTGTGTTATACCCACTGCCTAGTAAGTCCCAGTGAGAGAACCTGGGTACCTGAGATGACAGAGCAGGATTCACTCACCATTTTCGATCTTCTCAGTGGGAACTGCACATCAGCCATCTTGGCTCCTCACCACTGACTTTACTCTTTTCCAAAATATTAATAGGTTTCTCAAGATCATTTATATAATAATTTTGATTTTCTACTAAATATAATAGTGATGCTATTAATATTATAAATAATTTTCATATGATGATTTTGTTTTGAAATTTAGAATCTCATTATCTATTCTGATTCCAAAACACAATTTTGATATTTTAAAAGCTCTAATATTAAATTTATTTTAATTCATGTAATATTTAGAAGAATTTTGAAGCTCCAACCCCAACCCTCAAAACTCATCAATACTCTGTTCTGATACAATTAGATTTATACATTATTTTAAGAAAATTGGTTTCTTTATAAAATTGACTACTTAATGTCCATAATAATGGACTTTCTCTCCATTTTAAAAATTACTGCTTTTATGGCTCTTAATTAGTTCATATAGTACTTCTCATTATGGTGTTAATGTCCCAGGGCATTTTACATTTTTTGAAGTTATTGTGGATGCAACACTACTTCCACTGCCATGTAATTATTACTGGAATATAGGGTAGCTATTGATGATTTTACTCTTCTTGCAATATCAGCCTAGTGTTTGTGTATTACATTTAAAAACTTTTATGAAATACACTCTGCTTACCCTAATGTCATCCACTTACAGTTATTTTTAATGCATTCTATGGTTTTTAGTATATTCACAGAGTTGTGCAACCATTACTATTATTTAAATACATATGACTGACTTCTTTCATTTAGCAAAACATTTTCAAAGCTCATCTATGAGGTAGCATTCATCATTACTTTATTATTTTGTTGCCAAATAATATTCTGTATTCCATATGTTGTTTACTCACTTTTCAGGTGATGGCCATTTGAGCTGTGTCTACCTTTTTGCTATTATGAGGTTAGAGGGACCTTGAGTTGAGTATTACATTAACCATGATTTTTATTTTCTGTATTCTGATGCTTTGACATTTGGGGCCTTGTTAACCCTAAAGTTTGCCTCTCATAGGGTTTGCCAGTTTCTTGAGATATTAAACAACTGACCCATGAGCATGCTTTTCAATACAAACCAGTTAATCTGGATCCCACACCCCAACCCCTTCCTAACGGAGCTCTCACGTTCCGGGCCATGATCCATCTGCCCTAATCACCCCAGGATCAGGTACCAGAAAAAAGAGAGAGACCTTATGCCCTAGAACCTGCTGGTATTATTCAAAGTTACCAACACTAAAACTGCTGACAAGAACTTGCCTGTTCCTTCCTGCATTTGTTTGTTCTTACACTACTAATAAAGACATTCCCAGGACTGGGTAATTTATAAAGGAAAGAAGTTTAATTAACTCACAGTTCCAAATGGCTGGGGAGGCCTCACGTCATGGCAGAAAGTGAAGGGAAAGCAAGACACATGTTACATGGCAGCAGGCAAGAGAGCATGTGCAGAGGAACTCCCCTTTATAAAACCATCATGTCTGGTGAGACGTATTCACTTTTTCAAGAACAGCATGGGAAAAACGCACCCCCATTATTCAATTACCTTCCACTGGATCCCTCTCACAACACATGGAGATAATTACAATTCAAGGTGAGATTTGGGTAGGGACACAGAGCCAAACTATATAATTCACTCCTGGCCCCTTCCAAATCTCATGTCATGTCCTCACATTTCAAAACCAATAATGCCTTCCCAGCAGTCCCCCAAAGTCTTAACAGATTTCAGCATTAACTTAAAAGTTCATAGTCCAAAGTCTCATCTGAGAAAAGGCAAGTGTATTAGTTTTTTCTCTCACTGCAAATAAAAACATACTTGAGACTGGATAATTTATAAAAGAAAAAGGTTTAGTTGACTCACAGTTTCACATGGCTGGAGATGCCTCACAGTCACAGTGGTAAATGAAGGGGAAGCAAGACACATCTTACATGGCAGCTGGCAAGAGAGAGCTTGTGAAGGGAATCTCCCATTGATAAAACTATCAGATCATCTGAGACTTATTCACTACCATGAGAACAGTAGGGGAAAAACTGCCCCCGTAATTCAATTATCTCCACCTGGCCTCACCTTTGACAGCTAGGGATTATTATAATACAGGGTGACGTTTGGGTGGAGACACAGCCAAACCACATCATTCCACACCACGCTCCTCCCAAATTTCATGTCCTCACATTTCAAAACCAATCATGCCTTCATAACAGTCCCTTAAAGTCTTAACTCATTTGAGCATTAATTCAAACGTCCACAGTCCAAAGTCTCATCTGAGACAAGGCAAGTCCCTTCTGTCTACGACACTGTAAAGTCAGAAGTAAGTTACTTCCTAGATACAATGGACGTACAGCCATTGGGTAAATACGCCCATTCCAAATGGGAGAAATTGGCCAATACAAAGGAGCTACAAAACCCTTACCGGTCTAAAATCTAGCGGGACAGTCAGATCTTAAAGCTCCAAAATGATCTTCTTTGACTCCATGTCTCATATCCAGGTCACACTGATTCAAGAGGTAAGTTCCAATGGTCTCAGGCAGCTCTATCCCTGTGGTTTTTCAGGGTACAGCTGTTTGGACGAACGGAGGCAAGATGGCGCACTTCCGGGTTCTTCATCCCCCCCCAACTTTTCCCGCGCGGGCGAAAATGCAGCCGACGCCCGGGAAGGTGCAGACCAACTGGGCATGCGCCAGGTGACGTCAATCTGAAGAGACCAAGATTTACCTGGTTGCACCTGCGGAACGCCCCAGGACACGCCTGTGCCCCGCCTATCGCCCTCCCACTCCCAGAAAAGCCGCTCTGGATGAGTGCCACGCACGGACTTCCCAGCTTCCCCACTGCGGTCGGGAGTGTCGGAACTCTGTCGAGGGCAGCATGGAGAACTCTGTGGGCCTCATTTGCCGGAGGCCAACAGACCTCTCCTTACCCACCTTCTTCCCCTGAAGCTAGGTGACCAAAATAAACTTGCAGTTTTGCTCCTACCCTTGCCTAGTCGCTGGTTCCTTTGTGCCCGCTCTGGTGGTCTTAGAAAAAAACAAAACAACAGCCTCTCTCCCAGCTGCCTTCACAGGCTAGAATTGAATGTCTGGAGCTTTTCCAGGCACCTGGTATAAGCTGTCAGTGGATCTACCATTCTGAGGGCTGGAGGAAGATAATCCTCTTCTCACAGCTCCACTAGGCATGCCCCAGCGAGGACTCTGTGTGAGGGCTCACGCCCCACATTTCCCTTTTGCACTGCCCAAGAAGAGGTTCTCCATGAGGGCCATGACTCTGCAGCAAACTTTTGCCTGGACATTCAGACATTTCCATACATCCTCTGAAATCAAGGTGAAGGTTCCCAAAACTCAATTCTTGGATTATATGCATCTGCAGGCTCAACACCACGTGTAAACTGTCAAGGCTTGGGGCTTATACCCTCTGAAGCCATGGCCTGAGCTATACTTTGGCCCCTTTAACCATGACTGGAGCAGCTGGGATTCAGGGCCAGGAAAGCATGTTTTCCTGCTAAGCCTCAGGGCCTGTATTGGGAGGGGCTACTATGAAGGTGTCTGACATGCCCTAGAGACATTTTCCCCATTGTCTGGGAGATTAGTATTTGGCTCCTTGTTAGTTTTGCAAATATAGGCAGTGGGCTTGAATATCCCCCCCAGAAAATGGCCTTTTCCTTTTTACTGCATTGTTGGGCTGCAAATTTTTAAAATTTTTGTGCTCTGCTTCCTCTTGAACCTTTCACTGCTTAGAAATTTCTTTTGTCAGACTCCCTAAATCATTCTCTCTCAAGTTAAAAATTCCATAAATCTCTAGGGCAGAGGAAAACGTCACCAATCTCTTTGCTAAAACATAGCAAGCGTCACCTCTGCTCCAGTTTCCCATAAGGTCCTCATCTTCATCTGAGACCCTCTCAGCCTGGACTTCATTGTCCATATCAGTATTAGCATTTTGGCCAAAACCATTCAACAAAGCTCTAGGAAGTTCCAAATTTTCCCACATTTTCCTGTCTTCTTCTGAGCCATCCAAACTGTTTCAACCTCTGCCTATTACCCAGTTCCAAAGTCACTTCTACATTTTCGGATATCTTTACAGCAGCACCCCATTCTACTGGTGCCAAATTACCTTAATAGTTTGTTCTTACACTGCCATTAAAGACATACCCAGAAGTGGGTAATTTATAAAGGAAAGAGGTTTAATTGAGTAACAGTTCTAACAGTTCTACATGGCTGGGGAGGTCTCACAATCATGACAGAAAGCAAAGGGGAAGAAAAGTCACATCTTATATGGTAGCCGGCAAGAGAGAATGTGCAGGGAGAACTCCCCTTTATAAAACTATCTGATCTCATGAGACTTATTCACTATCACAAGGAGAACTCCCCTTTATAAAACTATCTGATCTCGTGAGACTTATTCACTATCACAAGAACAGCACTGGAAAAACCCACTCCCGTGATTCAGCCACCTTCCACCAATTCCCTCCCATGACACGTGGGGATTATTACAATTAAAGGTGAGATTTGAGTGGGGACACAGAGCCATACCATATCACTTCCTAAGGAAACCACACCAAGGCTTTTGCACACAGTTCCTTCCTTCTCACTCTCTCCCTCCAGCCTTTTGACTGACCCCAAGCTTCCCTGGGTAGATCCCTGGGATGTAGCATGCCCCTTCTTGGGAACTGTGAGTGACAAACTATCTTTTCAATGGCAATCATCTCATGATCTGTTAGTCTTATTATACATCAGGTTTTCTATTAATACACAATATTTTAAATCAAGTATGTAATTTCTCTTGACTCAGGCTCTGGTAAAATAGTTTCTATTGAAGGCAAGTTTTGTTAAGGAGAGCAGAATGGTCTGGGTATATTTCAAAATGGTTACATTTTCCCTACACTGCTGAAAGCATGCGGAGATTTTTCTTCAATCCTTACTATGAACCTGGCAGAGCTCCTAATAGTAAAACTTGTGAAGTGTGGACATCACCATAAGACTGGACGCCCTGGCATTTTAAACTATCAAACTCATTGGTGTTTTCCTATCATGGTACTATTTCCAGCAGTACTTTCTGCTCCTGTGCTTCTGCTCAAGTAAGCTGTAATTCTGTGTATCTGACCACTGTCTCTAAAATTTGGGGGCCTTAGATTTGCTCTCTAATCTCCTTAGTCTGACAAATTTCAAATAGGTTGTTTATTTTCTGTTTGTTCACTGTTTTATTTATTGTGAGGGTGAGTGATGACTTCCAAGCTCTTTACGCAGTGGGATAGAAATCAAGAGTTCAATGTTTTAATTTATAGTCTCAAAGATTACTTGATTCTATAATTTTCTTTTTTTCTAACTTTACATCAAAACTATATTTTTATAATTTTGTTATTTACAAAAATAAGTAACCTCATATAGCTTTAGGCTAAGTAACATTAATTATTTAAGTATCACAAAAAAGAATAATTTTATGACAAATATAGTACACTAACATGACCATAAGCCAGAAAACTAGAATGAATAATGATGTATAAATACAAAACATGATTTAAAAATTACCTACAATGACATTATATTTGGGTTTTAACAGGCCTTTGAGAAATACCTAATTTTATGTAATAAAAAGTGTGTTACACTATTTAGTTTCTTATAATTTTTTCCATAGAGAATATATCTTTATGCCTATTGCACTCCAATGATACAATTCCTCCCCCTCACATGAACGTATCATTAAACAAATATTTTATCTGATGTTCAGAGTGTAGTGAAGTAAATTTCCAATAGTTGGCATCAGTTTAGGCCCATGAAACATTTCTCAAGCCCCAAAGAAACTTGCACTAGTGCTTATTAAAAAGTATGGCGTCTCTAGGTGTTTACGGTACTTCCACAGTGGTAAGTTATTCATAACTCTAGTGCTTATTATGAACAGACAACCAAGACATCACTTATGAATAAAACAATTTTTTAGTTGATGTAGCTGTGAAATTTATTTGTTGAACTATTTTCAAACAAGCTGTATGTGAGTGCTCAAAAATACCATCAGAGTTCTTGATTTTATTTCTCTGTATCTTATTTTAGTCTGTCTTTTCTCTTTGCATACTGGTTTCATATTCTTCTGCAAATACATTCTTGCAGTGATGAGAGACCTGACTGTTTCTAGACCCACATTACATTGTCAACCTCAAAAAACAGAATAGATAGTGTCTGTTTTACAGATGCTGTGGGGGTGGGGAGAAGTTGGAAACATGTTTCTTACTTCTTTTCTTTATAGAAATTGCCCCATCGAGAGACAGTGCATTCTTATTGGCCAGGCTGGCTCACTTGCCCATCCCTCTGTGATGGCTGTAGCATACTGTGATTGTCAGTCATCTCAGAGCAATATAGACCTGCTGGGTAGTTCCCAAATGACAGATTCATGCCATGGGGCCCAGAGCAACACAGAACCTCTAAAAGGAATGAAGAAAAATGTGAAATTATTTTTACTATATTGTCCTCCATATGTCATTGCTATTTTGGGGGTTAGATTTATTTGTTATCTGAGGAGAAATGTAGCAATTCAGACAATGTTATTACTGCCAATATATAATGAATAGATAAGCTACATGGAAAAAACAAAAAGAAATAACATATTATTTTCATACACATTTTCAAATTGCAAGATTGACATTCTGAAAGATAGGTATGTCCATCAAAAGTGAAATAAATTATTTTTATATCTGCCACCTACTGTTATTTAGCCTTGCTAATAATAACTACTTAAAAATTACCTTCAATTTGTATTTTGATAATTCTAATATTTTTTGTGCAGATGATAGTAATATATTAAATATTTAAAACAAATTCATCTTTTTTATTTTCTAAGTTATGTTTATTAGAATTTGACGTATTCTCAAAATAATAAAGTGATTTTCAATTAATGAAAGAAATGTGATTTTGCCAATTTTTAGACAAAACAGTATGTAAAATATTGTAATGTAAAATTTGTTTTTCTCCATTATAGCCATTAATTAAAACTATTAAGTAATTTTTGTTATAGGGTCTAAGGTTTGCAGAAGTGGGGACAAGGTAAAAGTGTCCAAAACACTATGTCATAAAACTTTGTAGTCTCGATATTTCATTACACCATAAAAAAATTCAAAAATATTTATGTATTTCACACTTAAAAGTTTAATAATAATTAACATGGTACAATTTTTTGATTATGTAAACCAATATCTCCCTTGTCTAATTTTAGACAAAAAAATCAAATTGGAAGTTAAGTAATTCGCCCCTGTTTAAATTATGTTGACAAATTTGAGGGCAAGAAGATGAATTTTACATTTTTCCCAAATAATATGTGGATGATTACATTTTAGGACTTGATAAGGATTATATAATCTAAAAGTTTATCTTCTTCTCAAAATGATTCTGTGAAAAATGAGACTGGTATTTGTGGTTCCCTCATTGTCATAGGGTTATAAAAATGGGTTGCATTAAATCAGATTGATTTACTCTTTTGACCATGCTCAATTAGACCAGAAACATAAATATTTCCAAAGTTAGAAGTTATTGACATTCATATGAATTATTTTGCTATCTACCCATTAAAGTGATAGCTATAATAGGCTATTCTAAAACACCCATTGAACTTGCATTTAGTCTGATTGAAATTGAGATTATACTTAAGATCTCTTGACTTGTTCTGAGTATAATATTTTATTTCAATTGTTTTCTTTTAAAAATTAAAGTGAAATCTTAGTGTAATTCTTAGATAATAAAAAATTTGGACTTTTTTTCTCTGTTTCTGGGATGGAGCCTCTAAATCTTTGACATTCCCCAGGTTTATTACTATCTTTTTATTTATTATGGACCTAGAGGATCACACCTGAGTTCATGCTAATGAGGGGACTCTGATGGGCCTGGAGATAGTTTTAGAATGGGGACATGAAAAAGACCAAACATGTGATTAGAGACTGGGAGTTTTGAGTCACATAGTATCAGCTCAACCTACTGAGAACAAATAAGGGATAGAGATTGTGTTCAATCGTTTCCAATGAATTGAACAATCATTTCTATACAATAAAACATAATTAATACTTGAGTATACTGCCTGTTGCTGATATGCACTGACACATCAGGAGGGTGATGTGTTCTGAATTCACACAGAGAAGACATGGAAATGTGACCTTTAAGACTCTCCCAGACCTTTCCCTATGGGTTTCTCTTTTGGCTAGTCTTGATTTGCTTGTTTCATAACAAAGCTGTAATTGTAAGTATCATGCTTTTCTAAGATTTATGACTCATTCTAGTGAATTATGGAAGCTGAGAGGGTCATGGGAACTCTTGAAATGACAGCCATTTAGTCAGAAATGTGTGTGGCCTAGGAACTTCTAAGCTTGCAGCAAGTGTCTGATCTAAGGGCAGTCTTGTGGGAGATTGGGCCCTAAACTAGTGAAGTTTAACCTAACTTCAAATAATTGTTGTCAGAATAGGGTTGCTATAATATAAGATATTTAAAGTATAAACTACTTAGTAAAAATGAATTATTTAAAATTTTGGTAGCCATAAGTATAAAAAGTAAAAAATCTATAATCACAGTAGGATTTATTCTTAAAACATAATATTTTATATACCTGAAATATGTGATATCAATTTTTTAAAAATACGTGATATCAATTTTTTTAAAAATGTCATTGCTTAATAATAAAGGCATTATAAATAATACATTTCATCAAACTGTCTTAGTCTGTTCAGCTAACAAAAATACCTTAAACAGGGCAATTTACACTTAAATATTACATATATTTATGTACTATATATAATTTGTTATATATATTATATAATATACATAATATATAATCTAGTATATATAATGTTATATATATATACATACACACACACACTAGATTTTTCTTGGTCTCAGCCACTGCTGCTGGTATCAAGGAAAGATATATATATATAAAATATATCATATATATAATGTATATATGTAATAATTATGCATACATATATATATAATATAATACATATACACATAATACATAATATATTATGGATATATAATATAGAATATATTATGTATACATACAATATATAATGTGTAATATAGTATGTGTAATATTTTTTATATATATATTTCATTGATACCAGCAGCAGTGGCCAGAAGCGATGGTGAGATCAAGAAAAATACCATCTATCAATCCAAACTTACCTATGTGATCTGGTGTTAAAAGCGGAAACTCCAAGTTTATAAAGTGTTGGTGATGGCATTCTGGAGTCTATTCATCTCATAATGTACCCATGTGCCTTATTGTTGGCAATATATTACATGATTTCAACGATGTAAAATTGAACCCTTCTCTCAGCCCAGTATAGTTTAATTGATTATGTCTTCAAGGGATGTAGTTTGTCCGTAGGTCACTTTGATAAATATCCAGCATGCTTCTTGAATTGGGAAGTAAATCTTTCATTGTCTCTTTTCTCATATATGTATAATGGTCCATAGGGATAGATAAACAGTTATATACTAGGCAGGAAAGATTGATAATAAATCTGAGCACACTTGACAATTTTATAAATTTATTTTTTAAAATGTATTTCTTAAACCTTTTTAGAACAGTAAGTTTCATGAACTATATAAAGCATTAGACATATAAAAATTTGTCTTTCAGAGATTTTCAACTCAGAGCTACAAATAGAAGTGTAAAAAAATAAATGCAATAAAGTTGACAAGTTGTATAATTGAGGTAGGCTGGTATAAAGAAAAGAAATTCTGCTTCTGCAGTTTCAAGCAAATATTTAACACAAGTTTTTACTAAATTTAGGAAAATAAATTAAATATTCAGAACCACTGTGTCTTTATTTATTAATGTGCATAAGAAAATAAAATTCTTAGATTGTCAGGTTTTTTTTCTCTTTTACAATTGGAATACTCTATACCAATTATATAGCTCATTTAAAAATGTATTATTATTTTGTGCTTTGAATTCCTCTAGTAAAATATATTAGAACATGTTAAAAGGATACTCAAGAGAAATCATAGTGAGAAAATAACATTTAAGTTGAATTTTATGATTAGCAAGTTCTTGCATAGACAATTTGTGCATGATATTTATGACAGAACAAAGTTAGCAGGCATAGGGAAATAAAAGAGTGCATAAGGCTTCAAGACAAGGATAACATCTCTTCTATGGTGTCCTAAGATGTTATACTTTAATATCTTCAGTCTTCCCATCATATGGTATGTATTCACTTATCATTCTCCCACTTCTTGAAGCAGACATTGCCTGCTTTATCTTAGTGAATCCAGAATCACTTTAATAAATACATGTTCCACAACATGGACTGGCAAACCATAGCCCTTTTTAATGAAACAAAGTTTTACTGGAACACAGCCATGCCAATTTATTTATATTGCCTACAGATGATTTCATACCTTGAACAGCAGAGTTGAGTATTTGCAAAAGAGAACTTATTTCTCACATAACCTAAAATATTTTCTATCTTGCCATTTACATTTTTTTTTTAAATGCCAACTCCTGTTCTACAACATTCAGGAGGATAATGTAAGAGAATGAAGGGAGAGAGTATATACTGGGTCACTGGGTCAGTAACCACCAAGCCAGGAGATGGAGGATTGAACTAGAGAAGTAAGCATGAAATACTGAGGAAGAAGAAGAAATAATTAGGCCTTCCTGAGCCCAGGACACTGACTTTAAATTACACACAGTATTGGTACTAAAAACAGTCACAGAAAAATGCTAGCAATAAAGAGTTTTGAGTTGTTCTTATTCTCTTTTTTTAATGTCAATTACACAAGTTAATAGACTACTCAAAAATTTGTGAAGTATTTAGACCAAAATTATACTTTTTATGGAGCAGTGGTCCTATTAGTACATTTTTTGTTGTTATTTTTTAAAATTTTTAGTTTTTTTAAAAACTTTATCATTAGTAGATATGCTATTTTTCTACTCTACTGTACATTTTTCAATGTAATGACCGCTATCCTTTTTCCCCACAAGAGAAAGCCAACCTTTAAAGGATTTCTGTAACAAAAATAATATCTCCATTTGACAATGTGAATGACTGTAGTTTTTTTTCCTTCCTTAGGGTCGGAATAGGTCTTTTCTTTGATGAAAAAAGAAGACTCATTTATTAATTACTAAGCTCCTAAAAGCATACATAGAGAAAATTGCAGTATACTTAGTTTTTAGATTTGTTTATTCACTCACAATAAATATATTAGTATATATCTTAGGTATTATATTTGGATATTCTTGATATCTTCAGATGAATTTCTATGCAAGGAAGAAATTTTGTTAGTTCTTACATGGTTCTCTTGTCATACATGTCTGGAAAGAAAGTATAATTTTTCACTCCATTTAAGAATTGTTTGCCTCAGATTGAAGACCCTTCACACTTAGTCAGCATTCCCTTCCTAAAAGGGATAATCCCAATAATAGTTGACTAAATAACACTTACATTCTGCAGTTTTCTTCCATCACTTATCTTACCCAATTTTTCCAACTACCCAAATTTTCAGAATTCTTCGAGTCGCAGATAAAGCTCATTGTTTTAAATAAAGATCTCTAAGTTACTAGAGTTCTCATTAAATTCTTTTTCCACTGAAATCCTGAGTATTTATTTTATGATCTGTTATTGTTATCTCACCCTACATTTTAATGTCACTTGTTTTCCATTGTGAATTGTTTTGTATCACTTCCAATGTTCTTTGCTTTCTATGTTTATTTCCCCTTTCTCCAAACACATTACAAGGTCTTTATATGTAAAGGACCTTCCTGAAAAGTTAGTCTGTATCACTACCATTTTTATCTGTGAGTAATAATTTCTCCATGTCAATTTGCTATCTTTCCTATTATTTTAAATAATTACATTGCATTGGGATATTTTTGGTGGGAAATACAATGCTACATCTCAGTTCTGGAACAGCTTTTATTCCTCAGTCAGAAAAAAAAATGAAATGATTGACTTTTTGTCAGGATGAAGGGCATGTAGTATAGCCAGTATATTTAATATTTATGTTAATATTTGAAGGAAAGAAAAACATTTTCTTTTGTAGTCATTGCTTTTTTTTTTTTAAGATGGAGTCTCACTCTGTTGCCCAGGCTAGAGTGCAGTGGTGTGGTCTCGGCTCACTGCAACCTCCACCACCTGGGTTCAAACAATTCTCTTGCCTCAGCCTCCAGAGTACCTGGGATTACAGATGCCAGCCACCACACCCGGCTAATAATATCTCTCTTAATTGCATACATACATTCTCACTTTCTAGGATTTGTAAAGAATTAAAAGCAATGGCAGGCACAGTGGCTCACGCCTGTAATCCCAGCACGTTGGGAGGCCAAGACGGGTGAATCACCTGAGGTCAGAAGTTCGAAACCATCCTGGCCAACATGGTGAAACCCTGTCTCTATTAAAAAATACAAAAATTAGCTAGATGTAGTGGCGAGTGCCTGTAATCCCAGCTACTCAAGAGACCAAGGCAGGAGAATTGCTTGAACCCAGGAGGCAGAGGTTGCAGTGAGCTGAGATCGTGCCACTGGACTCCAGTCTGGGCAACAAGAGCAAAACTCCATCTCAATAATAATAATTAAAAATAAGCTGTAGATTACCTTGCATATATTAATGCTCAATAAATGCTAACTCTACTACTGCCTGCCCATTTTCTGGAACAAAATTCTCATTCTCATTTTGAAAGTGTTCAATTTAAGAGGTGTAAAATAGAACGTTTTGCATATCACAATTATAACAAATTTTTCCAATAAAAGTATTGTTTATTTTTGTTTTCTTAAGCTTTTTAGCTTCCTTCTATACTTATGAGTAATGTATACATAATAATTTTAAAATACAGTGTAAGGTACAACTTATTTTTTGAGGATATACAAATAACAATACATTTCTTCAGGCTTCACAGGAAACGAATGATGTTTAAAATATGATTGTATAATTAGCATTTACATTTGTTTACATGTACACACTGTCTATTCATTTCATCCAGAAGTAGTATCTCTATGATTCTCACACTGAAAAATGGTCAATTTCAACAGTATTTCAGGTGGACACTGATGTTACTTCTAGATATGCCCTCATGATTGAGATACTTATCTTCCTAGTTTCTGGAATAACTGTCACACATATTCCTCAGCTGTCAGCCTATTTTAAGCTTTGCCTTGGTTAAAGGAACTGCCTTGCTCAAGGTCACACATTCTTCAACAGGCATCTCTCATAATAGCCGATAAATGTGAAGCTCTTAAAGGATATTCCCCTCATCCTATCTGGGAGAAAATCTGAAGTTTCTTTACAAGTCTAGAGCTCCTACTGGTTTAGCTGAGGTCTTGGTTAGGACTGCATGGTGGCTCAACTTCCCCCTCTTCTCCAAACTGCTTGCTTCCTTCTCTGCATAGTGTTAATTACAAGAGCACTTCCTCCTAAATACCCCACATGGTAATGTATGTCATTCCTGAAGAATTCAGACAGTGAAAGCACTAATTCAACTGTGCGTAATCTTCTTAAGACAAAAGATTTTCTTAATTTGGAGCCTTCTACCTTTATAAGCACACAAGCAATATTCTATGATAATACCGTTTTTCTACTTAAACTGAATTTTAAAATCAAAAGTATGAGGAGAAGATATCACATTAGATCACTATTTGTTTCTCAGTTTTGAATTCAATAATCACATTTGCTTGAATTGAGAAACAACAGCAGTATTTTATTTTTATATAAAAATAATGGAAAGAAATGGAATCAACCTATATATTAAGCCCACTAGAGAGAGAATGAAAAAAGTAGCCAGGAATTTAAAAGATCACCTGGAAGTAAAACTACGAAAGAAAGGCTGTGACAAGTGACAACAACAAAGGAAACAAAGACACAAAGAAAACAGAGGAGAGAGGAAGAAAGAAAAGGAAGAAAGGAGAAAGGAAGGAGGAGAGAAATAAATAACAAAAAGAAACCCTCCAGAGCAGGATGACCAAATAGAAGCTTACATTTTTGTTCCTCCAATAGGGACACCAAATTTTATCAACTAACTACACAGAAAAACCACCATCACAAGGACCAAAAAGTAGGCGAGCAATCATGGTACATAGTTTTAACCTGATATCACTGAAGGAGACATTGAAGAAAGCAGAAAAGAAAGTCTTGAGTTGCTGTCATCATCCCTCCACCATCCCCTGCAATGGCCACATGGTGTAAAGAATCTGCACTTCAAAGGAGAGCACAACAATTGTGAGGTTATTCATTGAACTGTGATGCCTTGTCATAGTGGAAAGTAGAACTGGATTGTACTCAGTTGACCTCTGCCCAGAAAGGGAACATTTGGAATGGCTGTATCTAGAAGGGAATGGTCCATCCCAGTGGACAGAGCCTGAGTTCCAGCAAACATCACCACCACAGCTGAAGTGCTCTGGGGACCCAAGTGAACTTGAGGGACAGTACAGATCACCAGGACTGAAATTCCTGGGAAAGTCCTAGTTCTGAGCTGGATGCAGAGCCAGTAGACTGGGGTAGGCATGCAACCCACTGAGACACCAGCTGGGGTAGCTAAGGGAGTGCTTGTGCCACCCTTCCCCTACCAATGGCAGTGGTCCTATAGTGTGGAGAAATCTGCGTGCTTGGGAAAGGGAGAAAGCAGTGACTGAGGGACTTTACATTGAACTCAGTGTTGCCCTGTCATGGTGGAGACATGCCAGGATTTACCATTTGCTGACTAAAGAGTACCTGGGTCCTAAATAACCAACAGTGATGCCCAGGTAATATGCCATGGGCACTGGGCTCTGAAATGTGCTTGTTTCAGGTGTGACTCAGCACATTTCCAGCAGTGGTGACTATGGTGAAACCCTTCTGTTTGAAAAAGCAGGGAAAAAGTCAACAGGACTTTGTCTTGTACCTTATGTATCACCTCAGCCAAGTGATGTAGAGCACTAAGCAGACTCTTGGGGTCCTTGAGTCCTGGCCTAGACTGTTGGACAGCATTTTTGGACCTGTCCTGATCCAGAGGGTAGCCCACTGCCCTGAAGAGTGAGTCTCAGACCTGGCAGCATTCATCACAAGCTACCTCAAGAATCCCTGGGCTTTAAGTGAATATTGATTGTGACTTGGCAGAACCCCCATAGGCTGGTGGTAGTGGTGGGCACAGGAGAGAAGACGGGGAGAGTCTCTGTCTTGTGGTTTGAGTGCCAGCTTAGCCACAGTTGAATAGAACATAAGGTAATTTTCTATGTTTTTTATTTCAATCTCTGGTTCCCAGACAACATATCTAGACCCACCTGGGGCCTGGGAGAACTCATTGCCCTGAAGGGAAGAACGAAAACCTAGCTAGCTTTGCCACCTGCTGGTTGTAGAGCCCTAGGGCCTTGAGTGAACTTAGATAGTAGCCAGGTAGTTTTTAGAGTAGGCCTTGGGTGATACCAAGTGCTGTGCTGACTTCAGATCTGAACTAGCACAGTTCTGGTTGTGGTGACCACAGGAGTGTTTGTGTCTCTTCACCCCCAATTCCAGGAAACATGTCACAGAGAAAGAGACTCTGCTAGGGAGAAAGTAAGGGAAAAAACAAGAGTCTCTGGATGGTAATCAAGAGACTTCTAGATTTTATCTAAGATCACCAAAGTGATACTTCTATGAGTCTGCAAGAACCACAGCATTATTGGGTTTCAGGCCCAAGTCCTTTCAAATAACTGGAAAGCCTTCCCAAGAAGGAAGGGTACAAAGAAACCCAGACTGCAAAGACTACAATAAATGCCTAACTCTTCAATGCCTAGACACTGACAAATATTTATGAGCATCAAGACCATCCAGGAAAACATCATCTCACCAAATCAACTAAATAAAGAATGTGGGACTAATCCTGGAGAAACAGATATATGTGACCTTTTAGACAGAGAATTCAAAGTAGCTGTGTTGAGAAAACCCAAAGTACTTCAATACAACATGGAGAAAAATTTCAGAATTCTAGCAGATAAATATAACTATGAGACTGAAATCAGTAAAAAGAATCAAGCAGAAATTCTAGGGTTGAAAAATGCAATTGATATACTAAAGAATGCATGTCTCTTAAAAGTAGGATTGATAGAGTAGAAGAAAGAATTAGTGAGCTTGAAGACAGGCTACTTAGAAATACACAGTCAGAGTACATAAAAGAAAAAAATAATAAAAAAGAATGAAGCATGCTTACAGGATCTGTGAAATAACCTCAAAAGGCACAAATCTGAGTTATTGGTATTTCTTTTGCCTCTCTGTTTATGCAATCAGTGTTGTCATTAGTGTAAGATATTGAGCTAAAAGATAGTATTTGCAAGTCTTAGGATAAACTCAAATCACAAAATATACAATAGATACACAAAAAAAGACAAAAAGCAGAAAGTTAAATGATACAACCAGAGAAAATCTCCTTCACTAAAAGGAAGACAAGAAAGAAAGAAAAAAGAGAAGAAAACAAAACAGGCATAAAACAAATAACAAAATGGCAGGAGTAAGTGTTTGCTTGTGACTGGTAACATGGAATGTAAATGGACTAAACTATCCAACCAAAAGACATAGAAAAACTGAATGAATAAAAGAGTAAGACCCAATGATCTGTTGCCTACAAGAAACATGTTCACCTGTAAAGATACACATAAACTGAAAATAAAACGTTGGAAAAAGACATTTCATGTCAATAGAAACCAAATAGAGCAGAAGTAGCTATAAGTATATCAGACAAAACAGATTTCAAGACAAAACTTTAAGAACAGACAAAGAAGATCATTATATTATGATAAAGGGGTCAATTCAACAAGAGGACATAACAATTGTAAATATATATGCATCCAGCACTGGGAGCACCCATATATATATGTGTGTGTGTGTGTGTGTGTGTGTGTGTGTGTGTGTATACACATATAATGTAACATATGTATATATATAAATATAATATTATACATATATATATATAAAGCAAATATTTTTAGAGCTAAAGAGAGAAATAGATCTCTATGCAATAATAGCTAGAAACTTTAACATCCACTTTCAACATTGGAAAGATCTTCCAGACAGAAAATCAACACCAACAAAAAAAATCAGACATAATCTGCACTGTAGACCAAATTGACCTAATAGGTATTAAAAGAATATTTTATCCAATGTCTGCCAAATACACATTTTTTCCTGCTCAGCACATGAATTTTTCTTAAGGATAGATCATATGTTAGTTCACAAAACAAGTCTTATTCAAAAATTGAAATAATATCAAGCATTTTCTCTGGCCACAATGGAATAAACTAGAAATTTTGGAAACTAAACACATGAAAATTTAAAAATATGCTCCCAATATCCAGTGGGTCAATGAAGAAATTAAGAAGAAAATTTAAAAAATCACTGAAACAAATTATAATGGAAATAGAACATAACAAAACCTATGGAAACAGTGACAGCAGTATTAAGAGGAAAATTTATAACTATAAGTGCTCACATTAAAAAAGCTCTACCTCCAGGTTCATGCCATTCTCCTGCCTCAGTTTCCCAAGTAGCTGGGAGTACAGGTGCCTATCACCACACCTGGCTAATATTTTTGTATTTTTAGTAGAGATAGGGTTTTGCTGTGTTAGCCAGGATGGTCTCGATATTCTGACCTCACGATCCACCCGCCTCAGTCTCCCAGAGTGCTGGGATTACAGGCATGAGCCACCGTGCATGACTCCTATATTTCTAAATCACTAATTATATTAAAAATTCCAAAATTATTATATACTATAATGTAGAAAATAAAAATGTGGGGTCATGACCTTATACATAACACACACACGAGAGAGAGAGAGAGAGAAAGAGAGCGTGAGAGAAACCATAAAGCAAAAATAAGTATGTTACCTACCTAAAGATAAAGATATTTGAGTAATAGTGTTATACAAATAAAATCAATACCTTCAAAACACACTTTTTAAATGATCTTTATATAAAGAGATACTCTTTCACTAATAATAAGGAAAGTCAAATTTTGACCATTAAATTGATAAAATTAGTATTTATTTATTTATTATTTAGAGATGAGTTCCTATTTTATTGCCCAGGTTGGCCTCAAACTCCTGGGCTCAAGTGATCCCTCTTGCCACCATCTCCCAAAGTGCTAGGATTGCGTTTGGGAGATGTGCTCCCACGTTCTGCCTTGATAGAATTAAAAATGATAAAATGTATATATTAATCACCTGATTTATGTGTCAGTAGGTCAAAACATATCATATGATGCTTTTCCACTATAAATGAAGTCCACCAGGCAATATTTCCCATATTAAAGAGCAGAGCACAAAGTAAAGAAAATTGTCCTTTATTTTGAGGGGAATATCTCAACATGTACATAAACCCCTTTTCCTCAGATGATTTACAGAGATGTCAAACCTCTACATGTTATGGGATAGATTTCTTATCCTCATGGGAATATTGCTTGTCTATTAATTTCAGTTTTCCTGGTTTGTCAATATAATATCTTTAATTTGTAGACTAATGTGGAGGTTTATGTTTGATAGGAGAAGATTATTAAATTCTTTACAGCTGGGCACAGTGGCTCACACTTATAATTCCAGCACTTTGGGAGGTCAAGGCAAGAAGATTGCGTGGGCCCAGCAATTCCAGACCAACCTGAGCAATACAATGAGACCCCATCTCTACAAAAAAATTAATAGATTAGCCACGAATGGTAGTGTATGCCAGTGGTCCCAGCGACTAAGGAGACTGAGATGTGAGAATCGCTTGAGCCCAGGAAGACAACGCTGCAGTGAGCTCTAATTGTGCAACTGCACTCCAGCCTGGGCACAGAGTCAGATCTTTTCTCAAAAATATATACATTAAAATAATGAATAAACTAATAAACAGTTTAAATTACTGCACAAAATTTAAGAATTAAGAATTAAGAATCTGGAGGGAAAAAATGGGAAAGACAAATTAATGCCCCTGACAGTTGAAAACAATCTACATATTTCTATAATATTTTTATTTGATGAGACAGAGAAATTCTTGGGCAACAGCTGGATACCAGTTGCCTTCACTCTCCCAGTCCCATTACCAATGTATGTTATTCTTCAGTTCCTTGGTTGCAAGCAATAAAAACTGATTTGTGATTGAATAAAAAATAAATTATTTGAAAAATGCAAAGGTCACAGAAATACTGGTACAATTGAAGAACCAGGATATAGAAACAAACAAGAGAAAAGAAGGCCATACATCCCAAGCCACAGGCAAGAATAACATTACAGCAACCAGTAGAACACTAGACGTAACGTATCCATAAAAAGGACACAGGACACTACTCTTGCTCACAGGGTTACTTCTGTCTGTAGACTGTATACCACTACTACCACTTCTGTCAACACCAGCATTTCTTCACCCTTTTGCTTTTTGTTAACCTTAGCTTCCAATTCAAAATACAGAGGAGGTACATTTCACTTCCCAAGCAAAGGTCACTCCTGTGTTTTCATTGTATGGGAGACTTCAGCCATGAATATCAGATATTTGGGTTTTTGTAGTGTGAGACAACATCTGTCATCCACCAAGTTCATCAAATATAAAAAGAGGTTTTTGATATTGGGACAAAGAAATAAATAATAATGCATCTATTATAATTAGGTAACATTTTTAAGGATAGTCAGTCAGAAGAAAAGTATTCCAGAAAATGCGTAGAAACTTACCAAATTTTGAGACATAAATGTAAGTCTTATTTGAGATATCTGATAGAGTACTTTAGATATTCATCATGTTATATTAAGTGTACTGAGTATATATTGCTCACATATTGAGTATATGCCATGTATTATGAAACAAGGCAAGAATAACTAATTAGTTCCAAACTTTGACTGGTCTTGAATATCAAGAAAAAAATGTGTTTGTCTGTAATCATAGACATTTATTTGTAATTGTTTAAATATTGTTTGAAAGTACAAAACAGCCATGCAGGAGAGAATGGTAGTGGCCCAAGTGTTATGAACAGAGAAACAGGCTAAAATTGCTGGGCAGGTATCAAAAACCTGCTGATAAAATCAATGTAATTAATAGAAAATACTTTAGTAATTTGGCGTTATATGTTAATGAACCATAGTTTACTAAACCCTGCCTCAGTCTCTTGAGTAGCTGGGCTTATAGGCATGCACCACCATACTCAGCAAGCACAATTTTATGACACTCTTCATGTGACTGCTCATTTCCTATATTGCTTTTGAAGATCAAGAAAAAGTATAAACAGTCTCTAGAACCTAGACATTGGAGAAATAACTTAGAATACTCTCTAGTCCTCTCTCCTTCAGCATGTACTATATAACATGTTAGTTATAATCATGAAATTTAAAGTTTTAGTTTGAGTTGTTTGACAAAATGCCCATTATACTGTAGAGAAATAGACATAATATACAGAAATAATATAACAAGGACTTTAAGTGACTGAATATGATAAAATATTTGTTAAAATATAGTCTTTTGCTTAAAACGCAATAATTGTTATTGATTAAACAATGTCACATATGATATATTCATTTTTTTCTTTTTTCTTAACCGAGAAATACGAGGAAAATAATGACCTCATTGCAATAAGTATAAAGTTGAAATTGATGACATCATCCATATTGGAAATATCTTTGAAATCCAGAAGTAATTTTATAGATTACATTACATGGAAGCTTTTATAGTGTGCATTGTCAAAAGTAAGAGGCTTTAACTCAGCTTCTCTTAAGGCCAATGAAAAGTCTTATTTAAATGGGAAATTAGAGTTATAAAGCATATTCAAATACTTTAATTTTGCAGTATCATTCTATGTGTACAAAAAATATGTTTGGTAACTCTAGTAACATCGTAAGTTATCAATGATATACAGCAATAAATAAAATTAATTTCTATGCTTTATAATTACTCTAAATGACCACTACACAAAATAATTTACATATAAATTTATGAAGAAATTACTTTCCCACAAAAGCCTGTTAGCTAGTAGCCAATTTGTCAATATCTGCAAGTTGAAACATGTCACAGAAATGTGTAAAATTCTTTGTTTTCTTTTAATTTAAAGATCAGAAAAACTGGGCCGAATTTCTCACACACAGAAATGTCCACTAAAGCATAGCTGAATGACAGCATAGGGAGGACATTCTGTTTGTCATACTCTGAGTCCACTCCAACCTAACCCTGACACTAAGTATCAGTTGCCATTTTTTAACCGTTTGTCCTGTTTAACTTCAACCCAACCTGGTTGTCCCTGTAGGCACATTTGTCTTTTATCCAGGTATTGCTGGATAAAGTGTGTAGTAAGGACTGGCTCAGTGGCTGCAATAGCACACTGGCTCTAGTTTCGAAGAATTTACTCCGATCAGATAGAAAGTATTTTCAGTAGAAGATATGAGAGTCGTCCAGAAAGAGAGATTTAAGCCTTTGGAAGTGAATAACGAAAAAGCACCATCCCTGATTATCTAGTGAACAATGAAGCTGAATGCTTCTAAGGTACTCCAAGCTGTGCACGAAATGCTCCAAATGACCAGGAGGACGGCATTGTTAGGTGCTGTGAATGAGAGTCCTCCAGAATCTTCCTTCTCAATTTACCTTTAAACCGCTCCTTCTTTCTTGCCTCAGCAGGAAGTGTCAATTCTGATATTTTTAGAAATTTTTTTTCTTCCCTTGAATGATTACCCCAACAGGATCTTTTGAAAAAATAGTACATTTAAAAGTTTTATGTAATTACAACCTGAGGTCCACTAGCATTAAGAGGAGCTTTGTAGTTAGAATGCCTTGCTGTTTGCACAGAAAAACCCTGTGGTTCACTGCTTGTCTGATACTTCAATTATTTGACTGTAATCACATAGTAAAGCAGATATTGATTTCCTAGGTATTCAAATTACACCCTTAAATGCAAGCACTAGTAAAAGGATTTTTTATCCCTTAAAATGATATACAATTTAGCGATATTGGCTTGTGCTCATTGTATGGACGTATGTTCACGTATTTTTTTAAAGTTATATTATAAAACTCCACCATAGGGATAATTTCTTCAACATATTTAGACTTTTTCTTGTAGGAGGTGTTCTTTTCATTGGCACATAAAAGTAAAGGTACATTATGATTAGAAGATTGGGACATTCGTGAAAGTAAACAGTTATTTTTTTCTCTCTTACAACATAATCAGTCCGTATATATTTATTTTTTGTGATTATAGAGTCTCCAGGCACATATGAAATATAAAAATAGTATCAGCCAATAAATAGAAGCTTGTCTTACTCAATTGTGTTATTGAACTATTTCCTTTCTCAAAATATTACGGAAATACCAGGGAAAAACATTTAATGCTCTTCTTAGATGAAAATAATCAAGTATATTAATTAGACTTCATAAGTACTGTGTAAATATTCCTCTAAACAATACATTACTGGCAACAAAAAGTTCTGACTAGCCATTAACAAATTTGGCCCTTTTCCTTTTCAACATAGAAATCATAATTCTTTACTATGTTTCAAAAGCTGAAGCACAGAAATAATGTTGAAGCTACAAAAGGAAACATTTTCTAATCATTCTTCTAGGTTTGGGTAGTTGGTCTGAGTCAAAACACACAAGCCATGCCATGGGATAATGAGACATAGATGTGTAAGACAAGTAAGTGAGAACTTTAAAAAAAAAAAATAGTGGACCATTGTTCTTGTCTGTTAAGAGTTTTGGCTGAATTCTTGGCATATTTAAATTACTATCTTGTCCAGAAATGACAGTCTCCTACCTTTTTGTCCTCCTCCAAGTAAAAGAAACAGTGTTTGAGATCTGCAAGTAGTAATTAAGACATCATCTCACTTACTCTAATGGTAATATTTTTAAAGGGTAAGAGTATATTTGGAATTGAACATTCAATAATTAAATTTTCTATGTCTGTTTTTTGGGGGTTTCTTAAGGATTTGTCCAATTCATCAGAATTATTCACTTAAAAATATAATCACCATCTTCATCTTGACATACTTTCTAATGTATTTTCATTAATTACTTAATAATGGAAATAAGGATCATGTTTTCATTTCTGTATCTTTCATTAAACATTTTATATATAATCAATATAATTAAGATGACTTTAAGTAATAGTTACACTATTTATTAGGATACGGATACTGAATATAAAATTGAATATATAAATCTTGACTTTACTAAAAAGTTTATTTGACATATCTTTGCCAAAGAGATATGTTGGATATCATATAGCCTATCAGGTAAAAATGTTGTATTAACATCTGTCATTTAAGGGTTTTCCAATTACATGAAGCTATGAATCACAAACATTCACATAGAATACTAATTCTAAGCAATTATTGAGAAATAATTCTGTAGTTGGTTTTATAGTTTTTTAAAAAATTTTTAAACTATTGAGAAGATCAAGACAATTATAATAAACCTGATGCACATGTGTTTACAGCCTGAGTGTATACAATGTCAACATATGATCTTCATACACAGACATGCAAATCAAGTGTACAATGAAGTGAGGAGTAGTGTCTTATTGATCAAGCCTGATTATAACTCAGTCTATCCATCTTTTTCATTCATGCACATTTTAATTTTAAAAAGGAAGAATATTTTAAATAGAGTGACCAGTCTTTAAAAAGTTCTCGGTAAATTGTTGTGCAATCGACAAATGAATTTTTCAAACTAATTGTTATACAAAACCATAGGTCGGGTGCGGTGGCTCATGTCTGTAATCCCAGCACTTTGGAAGGCCAAGGGAGGGTGGATCACCTGAGGTCAGGAGTTTGAGACCAGTCTGATCAACATGGAGAAACCCCATCTCTACTAAAAGCACAAAATTAGCCAGGCAAAGTGGCATGTGCCTATAGTCCCAGCTACCAGGGAGGCTGAGGCAGGAGAATCGCTTGAACCGGGGAGGCAGAGGTTGCAGTGAGCAGAGATTGCACCATTGCACTCCAACGTGGGCAACAAGAGCAAAACTCTGTTTCAAAAAAAAAGGGGGGGGAATTGTTGTTGTATGTTGTTTTCCCTGCCATTAAAACAAACAAACAAACAAACAACAAAAACCAAAAAGAAAAACGATGTCCTCAAACCCTAAACTGTGCTTTGTGCAAATGTAATCAAGTTAAGATGAAGTCACACTGGCTTAGGGTGGACCCTAAATACAATGTCACTGGTGTCTTTGTGAGAAGAGTGGACATAAAGACACAGGAGAAACAAACAAGGAGAAGACCATGTGGTGACAGAGGCAGAGATCAGAATGATGCGTCTGGGAGCAAAGGAATGCCAGGAGTACAGGCAAAAAATCCTCAAGCTGGAAGAGGCCAGGCATGATCTTCCCCTAGAGCCTGACTTTGCTGACGCCTTCATTTTGGAATTCAAATATCCAGAACTGTGACAGAATGAATGTCTGTGCTTTAAGCCATCCAATTTGGGGTACTTTGTTTTCATAGTACTGGGAAACTGATATAATTGGTCTTATTTCATTGCAATACGTTATTTGAAACTCATAAAATAAATAAATGCTGCTGACATTGTGCCAGGTGTTTTCAGATAGATACATTATAATTTTCTTTGGTAATTTATTTATGAATATACAATTATGTATATGAGATACATTGGTATTGATCTTATAAATTGTATATAAATTTCCATATATTAGTTCATTTAATTTTCATAACTTCTGAGGTATGTTGACCTAAAGGAAGAAGCTAAGGCGCAAAGTATAATTTTAAAGAGTTTTTATTTGGGCCAATGTGAGTTCAGCTGCCTGGGAAACATTTTTATGTTACCTTGGGAAGTGCTCTGTTTGACCTCAATTATTGTCAGGTTTTTAAAGGCAAAATGAAGAAAAGGAGTGGGCTGATACAAAATCATCAGGAATTCTCATTGGTTTACAGAAATGACATTGACTAGTGATTTCTATCCATTGTTAAACTGTAGGATGAGAGTCATGGTGTCCAGCATGTGACAGTGTTAGGTTAATTTATAGTGACTTGTGTCATTAGTCAGTCTGGAGTCACATGGCAAGCAGCTTCAAGAGATCATTTAGTTCAAAGAGGGCAGTGGGATATAAGTGCTGTCTTTTTTCAATGCCTCTCTGGGCCTGATAGTTTAAATGAGGCTCATATTCCTTATACTAAAAGTTTCTTTCTTTGGTACACATTTATGCTACTTCTGTTTTACAGTTGAGTTAATTGAGGCGCAGAGATGATAAACAAATGTGTCTATAGCCTTACAGCCAAAATATCAGAACACAGGTTAAGATCTGTTATAATAATAAAGAAGAAAGGAAACAAATTTATATTGTCATTTCAGCAAGGAACATAGATACACAAAACTGATGTGGTCATACTTGATCTCCACCTCTAAGAGTTTGGAAGTTAAAAATTCAATTTAAAAATCCTTGACCCATGTCCCCTCCCCCACCCCCACCCCATGAATAAGAGATTTACAATTCTCTATTCTTCTGTGTTTCTTCTTCAATAGATAGGAAAGTCTCATGATAAACCCAGGATTGAAACAACAGTTAGGCCACCGATGATCTTCCAAGCTAGGGTAGCTGTACACACCCTTGAAAAGCACCACTGATACTGTCACTCACTTTATTTCATTTAGCTAACACAGGAGTATCAAAAATAATCTTGAATTGTTTATTTTCTCTTTGCTCCTCAGTGTCATTAACATGATAACCAGAATTTAGGGCAGTACCTGGTTTAGATAAAGCTACATTTCCTGTTAATTTCCTCAGAACTTGTATGTTTATTGTGTGGTATTTTTACCTACTAGGATATGTTTGAATAAAGAAGATAGAACTGCTAATAATCCTCTCTCTCCCCACATTGATATGCATGACTTACATAAAAAAAGATTTGTCTAATTTGCCATATGTGGATGCTGATCACATCAACAACCTTGGCAGCAAGATTTTGGGAACACCTAGATTCATCTGGGGATTGTTAAGATTGAGTTCTACATTCAATGTGGGCATGCACTCATATTGTGATCATTATTATCTGCTCAGTGCTTAACACAGTACTTGGCAAGTGACTGGCACAAACCTGGCACTTAGGACACTTTGGTGGATGAACAGATTTTATAAGTCAAAAGGTGCTGCAAACTTACAGGAAGTAAGATGCCCAAAGAGATTCCCAAGAGTTGATGGGAAAAACTGCAAGTTGGAAGAATCTATCCCATGAGTAGGGTTACCCTCACTCCTCTATCACTGTAACCCTCTCTAATTATGGATATGGGTAGCTGTGTGTTGATGATAAGAGAAACAAACTGAAAAGAAATAGAAAAAATGGATATAACATGGAAAAAGGCTTACTCTCTGTATAAATCCTTTGTTAAATCTATTGAATGTGAAGTCTTGCATGATCTATATTGGTTCCACGTTGCTCATGTTAAATAGTTTGTTAAAAATCTGCATGACTATTCCATTGTATTCTCCTTAGGTGAACTCTCAAATTTAAAAAAAAAAAAAAAAAAAAAAATCAAAGGAAAGGCCTAGTGTGGGGAAATGACCAACTCTACCATCCAAAATGTAAATTCATGACATCTCAAGCGTAGTTCAGATAAACTATTGACTTCAGTAATCTAAGGCAAATCAGATTACCCACTCAAAAGGGAAATCACTGTGATAGGAAACACAAGCAGATCAGCTTTAGGGATTAAATTAAGCAGGTCATCAGCTTGACAACAACTTGAGTTGCCTGTGCCCAGGAAATGGAGCCCTGGTTCCTCATATGGAGATTAAAGCCCTGACTTCAAAAGGGCATCAGTTCACTTTGAGAAATTATGTAGAATAACTTTCTGCCTCTGGAAATATGAGTGTTGGGCAAAAAGATATGATGTAATAAATTTTAGGCTGTCATGTTGTAAAGAAACAATTTAAAATTTTTTTCTAAACCATAAAACAAAATGAGCAAAAATCTGACTAATCAATCTCTTTTTCTAAAGTACTATTATCTTTAAAAACCAATATATCCTTCTATTTTAAGTTTAATAGTTATGTCGTAATAGACTTAAGAAAATCCATACATATTTCATTCAAAGTTTTATTTGTCTTTCAAATTTATTTTTGTAGTGTTCCAAAATATTTAATTCCCTCTGGTGTTCATTTAGTGATTTACTTAGAAGGCATGCTGTGCAGACAAAGCAAGTTGTATTACAATTTTCACTTCTCTCCAATCAATTTTAAAACCTGAGACAGCCAAAAATTCGTCAATCATAATGTTGGAATTATTTTTCAGGCTTACATAGGAACATAAGGATATTATTATGGATGTTAGAAACATTTCCCTTCAGTAAAAAAGCTAATGCAAATCACCGGATTGCTGTATTTTAAGATAGAGCTTGACAAGAATAAAAGTCTCAAAACCAGAAATATTTATTTCACTTTTTGTAAAAATTCTTATTAAACTATTTTATTATATAGCCTTATGTGTTAGACTACTAAATATAAATTAAATGAATATGTTCATTATGAATGTGTCTATAATTAAGAGTGTACATGAGTGCTGTTGGCACTACCCTTAGGAAGAAAATAGGAAAATAACTCTTGGACAGATTTCCTGACACTAAAGTGCCTTTTTCATGGAGGGTCATCATCCAGTTGTCATGTTCTTGCTTTATATGCTCTCCCAGAGCCTCCTGAATTGGTTGTAGAATGTGGGACATTAAACCCCTCTCTCTAGCTGATTGAAAAATGAGTGAACAACCAATCCAAGCTGGATTTATCAGTTTATTTTAATAAGAAATTTATATTCAAGTAATATAATCTATGATGAAAATTTAAGTAAAAGTTATATGAAACTATTTGAAACACAAGAAAATCCATCAGTGGAAAGAGATAAGAAGGAACTCAACCCAGAGATGCAGAGACAAGCAAAGATAACATGCCCCAGTAAAGTGAACAGGGCTTCTGATAACCATGATATCTCAGGTTCTCAGCAGTTGAGAGTTTTAGATTCTTTCTTTTTCTTTCTTTCTTTCTTTCTTCTTTCTTTCTTTCTTTCTTTCTTTCTTTCTTTCTTTCTTTCTTTCTTCTCTCTCTCTCTCCTTCCTTCCTTCCTTCCTTCCTTCCTTCCTTCCTCCTTTCTTTCTTTCTCTCCCTTTCTTTCTTTTTCTTTCTCTGCCTCCCTCCCTCCCTCCCTTCCTTCCTTTCTTCCTTCCTTCCTTCCTTTTTTTTTTTTTTGATGGTGTCTTGCTCTGTCACCCAGGCTACAATGTAGTGGCGTGATCTCAGATCACTGCAACCTCCACCTCCTGGTTCAAGCAATTCTGCTGTCTCAGCCTCCCAAGTAGCTAGGATTACAGGCATGTGACGCCATCCCCGGCTAATTTTTGTATTTTTAGTAGAGCCGGGGTTTCGCCATGTTGTCCAGGCTGATTCTGAACCCCTGATCTCAGGTGATCCGCCTTCCTTGGCCTCCCAAAGTGCTGGGATTACAGGTGCGAGCCACGGCACCCTGCAGAGTTTTATATTTTCTTACTGTATCTGTGTTCTGCAAAATATGTTTTTCACCTTCCCTTTAATTTCTTCTTCTTTTTTTTTTCTTCAATGGTTTCATGTAAGAAAATGAATCCTGGATTGTGCATGGTGGCTCATGCCTGTAATCCCCATACTTTGGTAGGCCAAGGTAGGCAGATTGCCTGAGCCTAGGAGTTGACGACCAGCTTGGGCAACATGGCAAAATCCCATCTTTACAAAAAATACAAAAATTCTCTTGGTGTGGCGGCACATGCTTGTAGTACTAGCCTTTCAGGAGTCTGAGGTGGGAGGATCACTTGACCCTGGGAAGTTGAGGCTACAGTGAGCCAAGGTTTTGCCACTGCACTACACCCTGGGTAATAGAGTAAGACCCTGTCTCAAAAAAGGTACCAAAAAAAATAATAATAATAATAAAAAGTAAAGAAAATGAATGAATCCTGAATAAATATTAACTCTCCTAAATTTTTGATCAATTAATTTAAAAAATTGTTCCTATATCTTTGCTAAATTTCTTGATCTCATAAAATAATGTGATTTAGGATTATTGGTATCTTTCTAGATTAGAATTCCCAATGGGATGCAGAAAATGTTGATTGGTTATGAAATCCCATTAAAAGTGGAACATGAGTGTCTAGACCTGTAATCATCTGTTGCTAAGAGATCCAGACCTGTTCCAGTTCATAATCTCTGTAAGACCCAGATATGAAGTTTTCCATGTTATAAAACACATGCCACTCAAATAATTCTTCCTTGTTTTTACTTAAACAATTTTGGAAACTATTCTTGCTTCCAAGCAGAGATGAACTAAGACAAAAGACAAAGTATTGATTCCTCTTTCTCTCATAATTAGCTACATAATGTTAGGTAAACTTCAAAATGTATTCTTTTTTTTTTTTTTTGAGATGGAGTCTTGCTCTGTCGCCCAGGCTGGAGTGCAGTGGCCGGGTCTCAGTTCACTGCAAGCTCCGCCTCCTGGGTTCACGCCATTCTTCTGCCTCAGCCTCCCGAGTAGCTGGGACTACAGGTGCCCGCCACCTTCCCCTGCTAGTTTTTTTGTATTTTTTAGTAGAGACGGGGTTTCACCGTGTTACTTAGGATGGTCTCGATTTCCTGACCTGGTGATCCGCCCGTCTCGGCCTCCCAAAATGCTAGGATTACAGGCTTGAGCCACCACGCCCGGCCTCAAAATGTATTCTTAAACACAGTTTTGTTTTCGTTTTTAATAACATAGAGCTATTCGGTTGTGTTACAATTAAATGAGTTATTGTACACAAAGTTTATGGCATAGTATCTGGTACTTACGAATACTAATAATAACATGGCTGTTGTTAATATTATTACTCACTTTGAAGCAAACACAGACTGAAAGAGAGGCACACGCTGAAAAAGTAAGCAGAAAAGAATACTTCTGTAGAAAGAATCAATACTACCTCCTGAATAAGGATCACATACCTGCAGGCTTTTAGTCCATGAGTAGAATTTTAACAGAATCTGAGGAAAGAAATTTCAAGCTGAAAAAATTATGAGCAAATGCCTGGGAACTATAACACAGATCATATGGATCTTAGTCAGTTTGGACTCATGTAACCAAGTACTGCAGACTGGAAGGCATATAAACTGCTAAAATTTATTTCTCACAATTCTGGGGGCTGGAAGTTCAAGACCACAGTGGCAGTATATGGTTGAGTTCAGGTAAAGGCCGTCTTCTGGATTACATATCATCTACTTCTCGTTGTATTATAACATGGTTGGTTGTAAGAGCAGAGAGAGCTGAAGTAAAACTCTCGTGTCTTTTTTCAAGGGCGCTAGTCCACAGGCATGACCAAATCATTCCCAAAGGCCCACTCTTAATATAATTGCTATGGGAGTTAGGATTTCAACACGAATTTTGTGGAGGTGGGGACACAGACAGTAATTCTGCACTTTTTGTTAGCTAAGCAGTTAAGCATTTGACACAGGGGAACGTAATGATATGACTGGATGAGGTTTGGTTCCATTTTGCTGGCTTCCTTTTAGGGCTCATTTTTCTATCTAAAGTTTGGTTTCCTTGTTTCCTATCTCTCTAACAACTCATTTTCATCAATAATATCTTCTCTGTCTTCTATCCTGAGCACTCAAATACATCATTTAAGAAAAATGTTTTCTATTTCTTTGGCCTGGAAATGCTTGTTTCCTAGGTTTAACAGTTTTACAGAACTGCCTTTCAAGCGACGTATCTCCTCTCACTTCTCTTCTTTCTCTAAAAGGTAGTTTACACTCACGGTCTTCATTTTGATTTTTGTTTTTTGTTTGCATACCCTCATTATTGAATCATTTCTAATCTGGTTTCCATGTCTCCTAAAAGGCTGCATGATGAAAGGAACAGACCACAGGTTTGGAAATTAGACATGACTGCTTTTATCCCCTGCAGTTATTAGATAAATTATCATGAAAAGACTCAGCCTGCCGGGCGCGGTGGCTCACGCTTGTAATCCCAGCACTTTGGGAGGCCGAGACGGGCGGATCACAAGGTCAGGAGATGGAGACCATTCTGGCTAACACAGTGAAACCCCGTCTCTACTAAAAATGTAAAAAAAAAAAAAAAAAAAAAAAAAAAAATTAGCCAGTCGTGGTGGCGGGCGCCTGTATTCCCAGCTACACGGGGGGCTGAGGCAGGAGAATGGCGTGAACCTGGTGGGGCGGAGCTTGCAGTGAGCCGACCTTGCGCCACTGCACTCCAGCCTGGGCGACAGAGCGTGAGACTCCGTCTCAAAGAAAAAAAAAAAAAAAGAAAAAGAAAAAAAAGAAAAGACTCAGCCTAACTTTCCTTATCTGTGAAAAGTCACTGATACTAAGTTCTTTGTAGTTTTAGTGTAAGAATGAGAGGACCTAATCTATCTAATATACCTAGCACAGTGGCTGGCAGAAAGTCATAGACATGTATACATTCAATCTATTTAATTTCTTTTTCCCATAGTATTTGGTCACTGTTGCTTAGATCCTATCCCATCTGACTCTCTGCCTTGTCAGTCCTCTTTTTCAAACACTTTCCTCCCAGGTTTCACTGTAACTGTAGTCTCCTTTTATCCGTTACTACCTCTCCTTTCTTCCTCTTCAGACTTCACTTCGCAGTTTTCTATTCTATACATATTTTTGTCTTTTATCAAATCTAGCCAGTTCGACATATTAAACTATTACCTCTATATCAATGGTTCCCAAATTTATAGTTCTTTAGAATTCTAACACTGAACTCTATCATAAGTTCCAGTCTACACTATCCAATATATGAATAGCTGAATTAACTATCAACATCTAACAAATACATACACACATTGTGCACACTCCATCTCTTTCTTCCTCCTTTATCCTTAATCGCTACCTGACCTAGCTATCTGTTATCATTTTCTTGTCATTTTCATCTTCCCATGCATTGGTAAATAGAATAGTGGCCCCCAAAGATATCCATGTCCTAATTTCCACAACCTATGAATATGTTATCTTACAAGACAAAGGGACTTTGTGGGTAAATTTTATTAAGGATCTTAAGATGTAAATATTGTACTGAATTTTCCAGCCAGGCCTAATGTAATCACAAGAGCTGGATCTTCAGAGTTGGAGAGAAGAGACTATGACAGAATCAGAGGCTGGATTTATGTGCTTTGAAGACAGAGGAAAGGGCCATGAACCAATGAATTCAGAAGACCCAGACTCTCCTTTACAACTTCCAGAAGGTACAAAGCTATGACAGTGCCTTGACTGGAATCTATAAAGTGCATTTTGGTCTTCTGACACCCAGAACTAGAAGATAATAAGTTTGAGTTAAGTCTCTCAGTTTATAGTAATGTCTTCTGCTTTAGGAATTAATACACACATAACTATATAGATACCAAGACATTTTAAATTGTCCTCTATTATGTGTCTTTCTTATGTGTATTTTCTTCCACATGCTACCATAAGACTGCTTTATTTGAAGACTTCATTTTTTAGAATGTATTGCCTCAGCTCCAGCATTAAGGTCCATCGAGGTGTCAGTTGTGCTGCCACCAGTTAGTTTATCAAAAACATTTGTATTGTGGTCCATGACTTTCCTATTATTTTCTCAGAACACCTCTCAAAGTGTGGTATGCATGCAGCTAATGAAATGTTAAGATCATTGAGATTTTTTTCAGACTATGTTAATTTTTCTAGTTCTATATTTATGATTTTGAAACTGGAAAAGTTCCCTTGTCTCTCCCATAGGGCGTGCAACGGAAGTGTAGCTCACTTCTTCAGTGGCTGTCTGCTCAGACCTCTAAGGGAGCATACAGACAGGCAGGCTGTGGGGCTCTGACCCCATGGCAGTGTCTAGGGGTGAATGTTTACTGCTGAAGCCCCACTGGGCATGTGTTACAGGGGGCTCTTTTAGTTTAACCTTCCATGGGTGGCTTGTGGTTAGTCAGCTCAATTAGACCCCTGCCTTAGAGAAAGGACAGAGGGCTTTCTGTATCAGGCACCAGAAGAATAAGATCACACGTGGACTTGGAGAATGAGTGCAAGGTTTTATTGATTAGAAGTAGCTCTCAGCAAATGGGGGAGTCAGAAGGAAGATGGTTTTCCCCTGCAGTCTCTGGGCTCTCCTCTGACTGCCCCGGCCAAACTCCACCTTCTTCCACTGGTCGATAGCCTTGCCTGCGTCTGTGGTGCGTTGCGTGTGTGCTGCGTCTGCGTCTGCTGGCCTGCTCCCCCGTTGTTTGTCTGCCTGCCAGAGTCTTGGGGTTTTTACAGGCACAGGATGGGGGCATGGCAGGCAAGGGTGGTCTTGAGAAATGCAACATCTGGGTGCTAAGGCGGGAGTGCCTGTCCTCACCTAGGTCCATGGGCCCAGGCCCTGGGGTGAAGCCCTCACCAGGGACCCGCCCTTCTCCTCCCAGCACTTCCCTGCCCTGCTTTCCGTATCAGTTTCACATAGTGGTCCATACAACAAAACCATTATACCTGTGATTTAATAGACGTTTAGAGAAAAAAAGTATCTACAATGAAAATACTGCTTAGACAAAGAAAAGTGATATGCAGATGACAAAAACTACAAAGAATTTAGGAAAATGTCACAGATTCAGAAAATACAGAATAAAGATTTAAGTTCAAATTGCTTAACATTAACTCGAAATTATTGACATTATTGAGAAATGAGAAAATTATCCAAACTTAAAAACAAAGAAAAGAATCACTAAAATAGAAATTTACTATCATAAGACTTGAGGTAGCTTTCTAGATTTTTAGCATTTTAAATTCTAATACATAAATAGTGATTGCTAATTACTCATAACAAATACAAAGTAAATCCCCGGGGATTACAAATACCCTGAGCCTTACTCTGGACCTATTGAAGGTGAAAGTGAGGGCCAGTGCCTCTATTTGTAACAAGTTGCCCAGGCGCATTGTTGCAATAGGGAAAGTTTGAAATTCTAGACTGGAGGAATATTCAAAGAAACACCCACAACTAGTCTGTAAAGTGTATCTAGTATGTAGATACATAGCTTAAAAAAGCACTTTCCTTAATAGTCATACAAACATTGAAGAAAAATAGAAGCTTTTCTAAACTTGATCTTTTAAAGACAGTAACAGTGGAGGTCATTCATATTTACTTTTCTATTCCTCAAACCAAAGTTATGATTACTTTCTCTCAAAGGCAAGAGACCTGGGCAAAACATTTTACAGGTTGGAAGACAGAACTTTTTATCAATCTTTTTTATGTCATATTGTATTCATGTGCTAATAATTTTATGATATAGTAAATATGACTGAAGACCAATGATGTGTGTCACATTACCTCCAATGAAAGTTTTAATACACAAGATTATTGACTTAGAAGTGTTCAAAAGCTGTAAAGATTTTTGAAAAGAGCACTGTACTTTTCTGTTTTAAAAAAGAAAGAGTGGTAAACATTTATTCCAACTGCATTGCGTTTTGAAACTTTTATTTTTACTTTTTTTAAATAAAGCACTACTGTCTCCCTTTGTTATAATAAAATTATAAGTTTAGAATTAGGAATGCATTTTCTATATGTGTAATTTTATACAGATTACGTTTCTAAGACTTTCTAGGTTATTCCATACAAGACCATAGATCTTATATCATCAGTAAAATATTCAGTGTAAAAAGATTATTAAGTAACACATCTAAATAAAACCAAATATCTGACTGTAAATAAGATGCTTGCCTTTATAATGAATGCTGGTACTTATGGTAAAGCAATTTTAGTTAGCACACTAGTCTCCACATTAATTTATTGAAAAAGAAGCCAAGGATTCATTTGTTCAGAGAATACCAAAATAGTCCTATTGCCATAATTTTAGTTACTCGCACTTAAACTAGCCGGGCGAGGTGGCGGGCGCCTGTAGTCCCAGCTACTCGGGAGACTGAGGCAGGAGAATGGCGTAAATCAGGGAGGCGGAGCTTGCAGTGAGCTGAGATCCGGCCACTGCACTCCAGCCTGGGCGACAGAGCGAGACTCCTTCTCAAAAAAAAAAAAAAAAGAAAAGGTAACAAAAATCTTTTTCCCTAATCTGTGTCTTTCCTTTCCTTTCACTTTTCTTTCTTTCTCTTCTTTGCTCCCTCCCTCCCTTCCTTCCTTTCTCTTTCTTTAATTTTTGTGTTGTTTTGGCTTTCTATTACAATGAAAAATGTATGTATTTTAACCAACAGAAAAGTTCTGCTCTTCACCAGCTGTATACATTTTGAAAAGTATATATAATATCTCTCAGAATCAGACTTCTTATATTTTAAATAACGAAATCATGACTCCCCTTAGAATTATCGTAAAAATTAAATGAGATAATGGCCTAATATTTGTGTTTTTTTGTTGTTGTTGTTGTTACATAATGTCTTCTCAGTAAATTCATTAGTGAGTGGTCCTTCCCTGTTTCTAATCCTGTGATATTCTTTTCTTCAAACTTGTGATTTTTCTGTGTACCAAACTGATATTAGCTGCATTTTACTAAGGTTCTTACAATTGCAGAAATTTGGGCACCCTAGTAAAAACAGTAGATGCCTTGAAATTGCTGTTATAAGAAATTACTTTCCAAAGGCTGCTCCAGAGTCCTGTATAATTAAAAAAACAGAACAAAACTTCTTTTTTTTTTTTTTTTTTTTTTTTTTTTTTAGTAGAGACGGGGTTTCACCATGTTAGCCAGGATGGTCTCGATCTCCTGACCTCGTGATCCGCCCGTCTCGGCCTCCCAAAGTGCTGGGATTACAGGCTTGAGCCACCGCGCCCGGCCAGAACAAAACTTCTTAGAAAATTTTCCTGCCTATTTGTAAACCCACATCTTCACAATTTTTAAATATATCAGTGTGAGATATGAAGCATGCTAATAAGTGAAATACTCTTTAAGACTGTGGCTCATTCGTGAACAAAGTGACCAGTGATTCAAGAACTGACATTATGTGATGTTTTAGTGCCTCCTAGTCATCCTTTAGGTGAAGCAGATATTCTCACTTTAAGATTATAGCAATGGATAAAAACATGACAGCTGTCACTAGACAGATAAGATCCACAGAAGTTTATGAGTCATACACACCCACTGCGCAAGGGAAAAGGACACTGCATTCCACATAGGGGTCACAATCTATAACAGACGAATAGCTGGGGGCTGTGGGGGCAGACCCACAAGAAGGTAGAGTGTCTTCTTGTCCTGGAGGGAGAATGTGGTGAGCTTGTTTGAATCATTTTGTGGTCTGGCAGAGAACCACAAGCTGCTCAGGGATAAGCAGGAGCTTCACCTGGTTCATTTGATAAGGAGGTTTGTTTACCTAGGGAACCTAATTTGTAGGAGCAGAGAGAAGACATTAAAACTTGTGATCAAGCCATTTGAAGCTCTTATGATTTCACCAGTCCGAGCAGCACAAAATACGAGACCTTAGTTGTAAGTATTACACCAATGAAACCAAAAGCCCAGAAATGAATACAGTGAATTTCTGTCAAGCCAAGTGTCTAAAGCAGGGTTGTGTAACTCAGATCATCAGAGTGACCACCTCTAATCTACATAAGGATGGAGAGGAGACATCTCTTGGGATATAAAGCTGAAATCTACATATGTAATTGGTATTGCTAGATTCAAGCCACCCCAATTAATTTTGAGTACAATTACTTTGAGTTTTTAAAATATTGGAAATTCTTCATTGTTTGATAAAAATTATTTTAAACTCAAAATATGTGATAAACTTTTATGTTTCTAACTCATTCTCACACGTAAAAAAGTGGTCTTACTAGTTTGAGAATAACTATATAAAAATTGTCATTTTGTTCACTTGTTCCTTCTATTACTAGAAAATTAACAAGGGCTTTTAGTAAGTACCCATCAATCAAATTAGCATTTTAAATAGATTATTTGAATGAAAAAGATCATTTTTTTCTTGTTTCAAAAGATGATTTAGATGTACCTCTAGTGATTTGGGGTTAGTTTCAACTTCTTTGTACTTTCTCTTTCCAAAAACATATGCTAATAAGTTCTCAGCAATATTGTGAAGATAAACTGAAAAGCACTTTGCATAAATGAAATGGTATATAAATGCAAATTAATAGCACTAATGTATGTTATAATTATATATGGAATCTTCCAGTGTGAAATACTGTCTTAAGATATATCCCTCAGGGAAAGATAAGAAAGAAAGAGTTCACAAAGGACACTTAAGATGGTTAAAGTAGAATGAAACTTCACGCATACACAAAAGGAAAGTAGGGAAGCTAAGATTATTTAGCCTGGAAATGTGAAGAGGTAGAGTGAATATAATTGAGTTATTTAAGATTGTGAAGGGTATCGTAAAAATTGATAAGATCCTTTTTATGTGTTATTTCATAATACAAGAAGGAGAGATCACTCAAAACTAATGGAAGGTTAGTTTAAAAGGAACAAAAGGAAATGCTTAATCTTCACATAGTGTAAAGCCAAACCACGTAATTCAATCCTTTAGGAGATTATAGATTAAAATACAGAGGCTACATTTTAAAAATAGAAAAAATGAACATTTTGTAGACAAAGGAATTTTCCACATTGAATGGAGGAGAATGTAAGGCCAATGAAATTAGATGATGATCATTAGTATTTGTAATAAGGTTATTCCATCTCTCAATTTAAGTATAAAATTAGTCATGGACCAAGGAGACTGCTGAATTTTTAGTATTCTTGATTCACTTATAATTGTATTATCAAGGAGGAAAGTTGTGAACCTATGGATGTGTCCACACCTCCTCATTGCTATGCTCCATATTTATTCCTCATTCTTTCATTCTCCTACTAATCACTTGGATTTCTTTTATTAGTTTACAATCCTATCTGTGTAAAAAACTTATGCAGCCAATAAATCATCAAAACACTGCTACATAATCAAATACTGTATATTAAAGTTTGAATTTTCCAAACTTATTTTATATTGAAGAGCTGTGGGAATGAATTCAGCAAGCAGAAATTCTGATCTTATAATATTCAATATTTTGCGCTGTTTTAATGATAAACATTAATACTTTAGTGATTTCAATATGAATATTTGGAAGAGAAGAATGCATTTCAATCATGCACACAATTTAATAAAAAAGAAATTTATGAAAAAAATGTTTCCATTTAAGTGCTTGAAGATGTTAAAATGTGGGGGGTTCTAAGTAAATGTAAAAGCTGAAAATAAAAATGGTCTTTCTAGACACAAATAATAAAGACACATTCTTCTTATTTTATTTCTATTTAAAAAGCTTAAAACAAATAAATGTCATTTTTATCAATGACTGTTTCTTCTAAAATGTTTTGAAAATGAAAGTTGGTTAAAATTTGAGAGATTTTACTAGAACAAATATTTGCTTTAAGAAAAATTAATAAACAGCCACATTGCCTATTGTTTTTCCTACTAGAGAAGCTGACCGGACCAGGATAAGTCTATTTTTATTTAATTCTCAGCTTCTTTTTAGGGCAGTCTCCCAATGTTAGAGAATTATAAGTTCCAGGAACAATCCGATATACCTGTTACAGCTGAAACTTAATTTCATTTTAACATCTCAAAATGTAGCACTAAGGACTTTGCTTAAATGGGGATTGAACAAATCCTCTATTGGGCAGATATTTCAGGACTTCTAAATTAAGAAAATTCAAAGCACAGAGTCTGATAGCTGTGACTTTATGTTACATATTTTAACAAAGTGAGGAATGTGAGGCCAAGAAATGAAGAATATGAAGAAAAGCTGCATTCACAGTTGTTATGTCTTAATTATGAGAAATGTGAAAAGAAAGATAAAGTGAGAGGAGTGGTGTGCAATATGGAAAGAGGGGTGGAAGTTGTTTTATTTTGTTTTGTTGTTTGTTGAGTGGTGTGTAAGCAATAAGTACACATTTTATTTACTATTATATATGGTAATTTTTTTCTAACTAGAAAAAAATTCAGCCTCATAGGAAAAAAATTTTAAAGTATACCTATATAACCCGTTTCCAAAGATTAAACAATTTTCTAGTGTGGTTTAAGGAAGCCTTAAGCTGTGAATATGTGCTTCAATTATATAGCTAAATTTTAATATAATGAGGTTATAAAACAACTTTAAATTTCCCAAAGTACTCCCTTACTTATTGAAACTTAATTGCCCGCCCAGTGAAATCCATAATACCCTCATACCATGATTTATATGCCAACTTAAGGCTGCTTCTGTCTTGCAACAATTAGAATATTATGCAAATACATCAACAATATTGTTATAATTTACACTTAGAAATTATTTTTATTTAAGCAGTTTTCATTATGATCATTTTCTTTTTTAAAAATATTATTATGGAGTCTAGAGAAAATTCAAAGTATTCAATTAATGATTTCTTAAAATAGGCCATGTTGAATACATATGTCTTTGGCAGAATAAATCAACTTTTATATTTATTTGTAATAGCCATTGTTCTTTAATTAGATACTCATATTTAAAAAATAATGTATAAAGGTATTGCTGGATAAATTGTTTCCCTCCATCAAATTTAGAAAGAGCATCTACAAACTGAATTTTGAAGAGCAATAATTACTGTTCACTTTCCCAAAGAAGTTTCCATTCATTTCATATTTGACATGTCTTTATTTGAAATAGGAAGCAATGCTAATACCAATATGGAGCATGTAGAAAGAGACCTTTGGTGGAGATTTTACGGTTTCCTGAGACCAGGAGGATAAGTTAAAGTGACACATCAATATCAACTGCTATTTATAATGAGGGAATCACTAGCAATTGTAAACCTAATTAAGCAGCAATTGACTCGTCAGATATCTTGGAGCTGAAGTTTTTTTCTGATATTACAAATAGAAAGTCTTTGAATTGTTAAGGTTCTCCTTGGTATATAGGAGTTTGTCTTGTTAAAGAAAAGAAGTAAAAACTAATGTTGAAGAAAAATTGCACTGGACACAGACAAGGAAGACTTTATTCAACACTATTACAATATGGAAGAAAGATTGAACTCAACTCTGTTGAAACAAAAAGCAAGAAAAGTGAGCTTGTGGAAAAGTACTGAAAGACATTATAGGGACGCATGGTGTAAGTGATGAGGCCACTTGTGTGTGCTAATTGGTGCTGCAGACATTAGGCCCCTACCCTCTCACAGAAACTGGGAGATAGGGACACTCTGTTCTTTGATGACTGCATTTCAAAGAGATGGCTCTGAGGTTCTTGAAACAGATATTCTTGGGTTGTATGAGACAGGGAGAAGACTTACAGCTCAAAAGAACAGAGAAAGAATTTATAATTCTAAGTTTTCTAAACTAAACACTCCAAGAACAGGGAGATTAGGGACCTACAGTCAGGGAGAAACCTGTCTAAAGTGTAGTCCAGGTGAGGAAGATGAAGAGACCATCTTGGTCACAAACAAATCTATTAGTTTCTTGTATCTCAGCAAATAAGGAAGAAGAGAGGAATAAAGGAGTCTAGAAAAATAAGTAGCTAATGCAATTGAAGTACTGCAACAGCACATAAAGTGTTAGTAGGTTTGTAAGGTTTTAATTCAAGTTCTGTAAGCTTCCTGGGTCATAGGTAATCTTGGAGAATGCACTCCAGCAAAATCAAGTCTTATATTGTATCTAACAAGGAAGAAAACCAAATTCCACTGCAGAATAAGAATTAGAAAAATATGAAAACCTATTTATATCTGTTCATCATATTTAAAATATTATTGAGCATATCAAAATATTGTTTTTTTCTTATAAATATATCTTATAAATATTCATATAAATATTTTCTTATAAATATTTTCTTAAAATATTTGTGCTACTTTGGTGAAGCAATGTCTTAAAAGCAAATATTTTAAAGTAGTTTTGTAAAATATTGTTGATTGTATTATTATTGATTTCATTAGGATCACCAAAGATCTTTTCTAAAATTGTATTTCCTTGTAGCTCTCCAGACCCACTAATTCAGAATCTGAGAATGTAATTCAGGAATTTGTTGAGCTACCTACCTGGGCAAATATTTGAAGAATGCAGAAAATAATTTTAAAAAATAATTCAAATAGGTGTGTAAAATGAAATTGACAAGAAAAAGTATGTCAAAGGAATGTGTATATTAATTCTAGTACTATACTAGTACATGATATATACACATATATAGTACTATGTTAGAATATTGAGTAATATTATTAATTATGTTTTTTAAAAGTTAAAGTTATTTCACAAAATATATCTTTCTTGTTTACTGTGCTCACGCAATATGCCACATACTAGTAACGCAACAAGTAATAAAATGAGTAAGTTAATATGATTCTTTTTCTCAAACTGTTCATAAAATTATTAGGCTACAGCATTTGTATTTCTAAGCATAATTTTAACAAAATATATTTTCATAGGCCAGATTTGATTCTTCTGACAGCTTCAAAATTGCAACTTAATTTTCCCCTTAAATATTCAAAACCTGGTTAGTAGAAACAACAGAGGAGGTAATCAATTATGCCTATTTCTATGAATTTTTATGCACACAGTTGTGATCCTTTGGATCATATGTTGAAATATGATTTCTAGTAATATACAGATATGGCAAAAACCATAATGAACAGCAGTTGCAAAGCACTGCCTTTGGCATGTAGTAAATGTCTACCATAAGTAATGTGATCAGAATACTCAACAACAGACACTATGAAATAGTGTACTGATTTTTTTGACTGGATTGCATAAGAGACTCAAATGAGCAAAAATTAACATTATCCTATGGCACTGAATGAGGATGGAAAGTTTAATCAAGTTCAACATAAAGAAATATCCAAATGAGTTGTTCTTCAGGTAGAATTTGCTAAATGAGAAAAAAACAGATTCATTGTAGGAAAGCAAGTGGGATTTTCATATTTTTTTCTTTTCTTTTTTTTTTTTTTTCTTTACTTTTTTATCGCTAAAACCTGAAGAAAGCAAAAGTAGAATCTAAAATGTGACATTTCGGGCATTTTTATAAACATTATTTAGGAAATAATATGCCAACATAGTGAAAGAATGCACAGGGATTCTGACAAGCAAAGCAGTTTAGTGGGGATTAATTATAAATGAATGTGAAAAAAGGAAACAGATCTTGCTTTTTTTTCTGCTAATTCTATTTTGCTGTGTAATTCTGTGATGCTATTGGGAAGAAGTAGAGGGAAAATTGAGCCTCTTTAAAAGTTCAAAGATAGGTTTAAATAATGAGTTGACTAAATTAAATTAAACCAATGTATGAAGTAAATTCATAGCATTAAGTAATGCCATGAGGATTATTTATAAGAATGTCACAGTGAAAAATAGTTTTCCTCTCCTATAAGTAATTTTTCCTCTCCTATAAATATTTATTTACCTTGGTGAAACAATTTCTTAAAAACAAATATTTTAAAGTAGTTTTTCAAAACTGAACAGATAATTGTTTTACTTCTACCAATAATTAAGTATGTCTTTATATTTACAGAAATAATTCTATAAAGGCAAAATAAAAATTATAAGTATTTTATTTTGCATAAATAATTATTTGATTACTGAAGCATAATATATGAATACTCTTCTGTTAGTTTGCAAAACTATAAATGTGACAGTGGATCATAAAATTAACCAGTAACTTTTTAAAAATACAACATTTTGTAGGTTTAACTTTATGCCTACTTATAGCTGTTTGTTTTCACGTGTCTATGCAATTTAATTGCTATAAAATTGTTGCTAATTTAAAACATTCCTTAAGAGTAAATAAAATAAGGTTTAGTTATATTTAATTATTAGTCAATGGAGTTCATGTGATAAATTAACCACAAATCTACCAGCTAGTGGATAATCGCTATTAGCTTTTGAGAGTCTTCCAATCCACAATCTGTGTGTTTTAAATATTCATATCAGATAACTCTTTGTAGAATAAGACCCAATTAGATATAAATAGGACATTGTATATATAATATGATCTAAGATGCATATGCATGTATAATTTTTAATAAAAATACGTAGTTTGTAACTTTTTCATTTCTTTCATAATTTAGTATATGCATTAGTCAGGGTTCTCTAGAGGTCCGTAATTAATAAGATAGATGAATATATAAAGGAGAGTTTATTAAGGAGTATTAACACACATGATCACAAGGTGAGGTCTCACAATAGGCCGTCTGCAAACTGAGGAGTAAGGAATTCAGTCCGAGTCCCAAAGCTGAAGAACCTGGAGTACAATGTTTGAGGACAGTAAGCATCCAGCATGCAAGAAAGACATAGGCTTGAGGCCAAGCCAGTCTAATATTTCTACGGTCTTCTGCCTGGTTTTATTCTAGCCGTGCTGGCAGCTGATTAGATGGTGCCCACCCAGATCTCAGGGTGAGTCTGCCTTTCCCAGTCCACTGACTCACATGTTAATCTCCTTTGGCAACACCCTCACAGACACGCCCAGGAACAACACTTTGCTTCCTTCAATCCAATCAAGTTGACAGTCAATATTCACCATCACAGAATGACTTTTTCAATATTATTTGATGAAAATCAATAAGATCGATGAATTTAAATGCAAAAAGGCTTTTGAAAAATTAATCATCATCTTAAAACTCACAGAAATAAAAAAGTAAAAATCTGTGTATATATGTATATGTATGTCAAAGTGCAATTTCCACTCAGATATAATAGGCAACTTTGAGAAAGTAACTTTGCCTTTATTAATGTGTATATACATGTATGTCTGTTTGTATATATTAAAATTTACATTCCATATGCATGTATATAACAGGATTACCAGAGATCAACCCAGTAATATGTTTTACCACATTTAAAAAAATCTCTTTATACCTGCCTTCAAATCACTGTATGTTAAAGCCAAATGCCCAGTTTGCATGTATAACAATAAGTATGCTACTTTTAATGTTAACATAGGGCTTATATTTATTGGGTATTTACACAATGACATAAAAGAGTGGGAACTCAAAAGCTCAGAAGTACAGTGAGCATAAATTTTAAAAGATTTTAGAAAATTAATTTGCCATGTTTAAAAAGATACTGTCAGGTAAAGTAAGCATAAATAATTTTTTAAGGAAAAATATCAAGTTCATGCACCTGATCAAATAGTTTGCAGTGGAGATAGGATTTGAAGAAATTACATCCCAATCTCATATTATGTTATTTTTCACTTGAGAGTGGTTTTTTAAAAAGCGGAGTTTAAAAATTTTTAAAGAGACAGTACTAAGGTACTGACTGATGCAGTTACCAAACTTTCATTCTTTCTGGTGGAAATGTGAAATGGTGTGGTTATTTAGGAAAACAGTGGGAAAGATTTCTTATAAAGTTTAACTGGTATCAAACATGATTTAACATGTGAAAAATTTTGTCGACACAAGAAACTTTGTGCCAATATTCACAGTAGCTCAATGTATAATTGACAAAAATTGGAAAAAGAGTCTTTCAACTGGTAATTGGATAACAAACTCTGGTAAACTCATGAAATACAAAAAGGAAAAAAACTATCATACTGTTAGTATATATAATAGTATAGATGAATCTACAAGGCAATATACAAGAAAATATCCAGACCCAAAGACTACATACTAAAGATTCCGTTTATATAAAGAAGATCAATAGTTGTCTGTGTTGGGAGTGCGGGAGGCTACACAAGTGAATTTCTTTGAACAGTTAAACTGTTCCATATCTTGATTGTTATGATAAACGTATACTTTTATATATTTGTCCAAATTTATAGAATTGTATAGCAAAATGGTGAATTTTAGTGAAGGTAAATTAGATAGATGTTAGATAGATAGATAGATAGATAGATAGATAGATAGATAGATACACAGAAAGAGAATAGGTAGATAGACTGAAAAGAAAGCAGGATTTTAAGACTATAATTGAAAATACTCTCCTTTCTTATTCACAAAATCCGCAATGCAAATTACATCGTTCTTCAGAATAAACCTCTAAATAAATGTTAATATTGTAACATAAAAGAATGGGTTCAGATATTTGAGAAGAGAAAGTGCAATTTCCATTTAGGTATAATAGATACGTAACTTGGAAAAAGTAACTCTGCCTTTATCAAAATCACTTAGCATAAAATGCAAGCTAATTGAAGTTAATAATTCTTACCATCAGTATTTGGAAAGATTCATATAACTTTGTATGCCTGGCAAATAGCAGAAATTCATAAAACATTTATGTTATAAATATTTTAATAATTATTATATTACTGTGGTTTGTAGTAGTAATAACTATTTTACTATTTTTTAAGGTAGATGCCAAAGTGAAGATACCAACATTAGCCAAAATTAAACTCCCTTTTTATAAAGCACAAGACATAATTTCAAATGAACATTCACAGTTATTAGTACTTCTTAGTATAAGTTCTTATAATCTTCTCATTGTAGACAGAAAATGTTCTAAAATAACTTTATAGATATATATGTAATATATATTATGATATTTAAATACCCATGTAGATGTCAATAGATTTTGTTTAATGCAACAACCAATATCCATTAGTCTACAATATTAAATTCTTCTATAGTAAAAGAGCTGTTGTGTTATTGAGCCATTTTGCTTTTACTATGTTTTATCCACTACATCTTTATTACTATTTTATAAATATTTTTTGACTAATTTTATCTAAAGACAGGAAAAACAGCTTTTATTAAAGAATGTGAAAACATACAAAATGTGCATCTACTTGTTATTTATCATTTGTCTCTAAAAATTAGCTCCCTGAGTGACATTTATAATATTGCAAACAGAGATGACAATATCTGTTCTTGTTTAAAAATTCAGTCTATTCCTAACTTTTCTGTTGAAAATGTTGTCACAAACTAACCCCTTTTGATGCTTTATCATTTAAGACACATAATTTGAGAAATCCAAGATAACTGGAAATATGAAGATAGTGATTTACTTTCTTTCACATAAAGGGATCATTGAAGTAGAAGTCCAAGGATGTTATGGAAGTTCCATGGACATCAGAGATCCAGGATCTTCTTGTTTCCTCACCACAATCATCAACTTCTCTGCCTTTTTTTGGTGAGTGGTTTCCACCTTCTGTATCAAATCACTATTTCAAAGGGAAAGAAAGATTATTTTTGAAGGAAAAAAAAATAAACATACACACACACAACTCCGTGTTTTGACAATACCTTTTAAATAGCTCTTCTAGAAGTTCCACCCAGCAAATCTTCCTTTCGTTACCTTGGCTACCCTAACTGAAAGGAAAGCTGTAAAATATTTATGAACCGCGTTAAAATCAGTTTCTTATTAGCCACAATTACCCCTCCCAAAGGGGGAGAACCGCAGGATCTTACCCACTTACTCTGTAATATCTATAGACTTTTATAGGCTATAGATTTGTGCTGGGTGGACTTAACTCCATATTTGTAACCCATAAAGTAAAATTCAATCTTGCTTGGGTCCAGGAATTTGAGGCTGCACTGAGTCTTGTTCACACCCTGCACTCCAGCCTAGGCAACCGAGTGAGGTCCTGTCTCAAAAACAAGCAAACAAAAATTTATGTTTTATCTTCTCATAATATACTAATTACATAACGGAAAAAGAAGAACCAGAAAATCTCTCTGAGTTAGTAAAATGTAGAATGAAAACTGCATAGCATTCACTAGATCATAGTTATAACCAATCTTGTTTTTACAGAAATTGACGCAAATGATGCTAACTTGGTTTTCATTTAGCACGGCACATAATTGATACTTAAAAAACAAATCTGTCACAAAATTCATGCTCAGTTAATACATACTCGAAGAACGAATAAACAAAGTATATATCTAAGTAAGAAGAAATATTAGTTTTTGTGGGTATTTGATGGGACAAGAGAAGACAAATTTAGATTTCAATTGCATGCCGGCTAAACATTGAGACTTTAAAAATCAATAAAATAAAAGACTTGTGATAATTAAACATTTATTATAAATGATAATTTTTATGACTTTTAGAAACATGATAAGTTAGAATTTTAGGCTGAAGATCTCCCTGATGGTATAAAAAGTTTCATGAAATAGGTTAGAAGACAAGAGGCTGAGAGCAAAAGAAATAAAAAAACAATCATGTCATCTTTAAACTATACATATGATTTTTATCATTGTTAATATTATTAGTCATTTGACTTATATAGTGACAATACATTCTAAATACTTTTATACTCAAAATATTAAGCAATTTCTAATCTGCCATAGAAATACTCTTTCATCTATTAATTATTAATGATTAATACAGTATTAATTCTATCCACCATGGTTCTCTCTTATATAATTACTGTACAGTATGAACTCTAGCCTATTGTACATGCTCCAATAAATATTATCATTTAGTGGCCTTCTTATAATATTCATAATGTACTTAAGCTTTCTTTATGTATATATTTTTGGATTTCTTGTTTCTCCCCTTATCTTATCCTTATTTTAGCAAGAAGGGAAGGGAAATGGAGATAGTCCTCATCTGTCCTTTTCTAAGTTGACAATCATTATCTACTAAATAATTTATAGCTTTGTGCAAATTGTCTAGTTTTGTTAATTTTCTGAATGTCATTCAAATTTCTGTATCATTTCTTCCTGGCTGTTACCCCTGGATGCGTCCTTCATTTCATAAAGGCATTTCTCTCTTCCTTTAGTGTTGGTATGGGGAAAAAAGGATAACCCCTAATATGGGTGTGTGAGGGATGTATGAATACATGTGACTGTGTCTATGTGTTTATGTATCTGTGAGAGAGAAAGAATGGGAAATAGACAGAAAGAGAGATACCTTTCAACATTCCAATCTTGGCATAATTTTGTATTTCCTAAAGTATATGTTCTCCAAAACTAAGGCCTTGAAAATGTTTGCTAAAATGACTTAACATCTCAATATAAGCAAAAAACAAATCACAATTCAAAATCTCATTGAAGTAAAGTTTCATTCTAGATGAAACAATTATAATATTTATTAATTATATTGCCTTATATCTTGTTATGGGTAATTTGATTCCACAGCTTCTCAAAATGGAGTAAAAATATGATGATTTACATATTGCTTTTTTTTTTTTTTTTTTTTTTTGAGGCAGAGTCTCGCTCTGTTGCCCGGACTGGAGTGCAGTGGCCAGATCTCAGCTCACTGCAAGCTCCGCCTCCCGGGTTTACGCCATTCTCCTGCCTCAGCCTCCCGAGTAGCTGGGACTACAGGCGCCCGCCACCTCGCCCGGCTAGTTTTTTTGTATTTTTAGTAGAGACGGGGTTTCACCGTGTTAGCCAGGATGGTCTCGATCTCCTGACCTCGTGATCCGCCCGTCTCGGCCTCCCAAAGTGCTGGGATTACAGGCTTGAGCCACCGCGCCCGGCCACATATTGTTTTTAAGAAAAACATATTTGCAAGTTGTAGATTGCTTTAAACATAATCAATAGAAAGTCTTGTCATGTGTTAATTACAACAAAAATATATCACAATCAACAGAATATCTTGTAAACATAAATCCTCAAAGCAAGAATCACTTCAATGTTATTCTTTAAAATATGTCCAATTACAGAAGTGGTTGAAACTTAAGAGGCAGAATTGAAAGCAAAGTGTTATTTTTCAATGCATTAATTTAATCTACATAACAATGATAAATATAAAAATCAGAAAGGGGGTTAAATTCCCCTTATTTTAAATTATTAGAAAACATATATATTGGTTATAATTTAGAATTTCAACATTATCAGGATTTTCGACGTTTTTTAAATAGCTTAAAAGCTGAATATTTTACAAAAATAGTTAGGGCTCAAACTGATATGATCATAGATATTTATATTTCACAGTTGAGGAAAGTGAAAAGAAAACTGTGATTTGAAATAGTTTGCATGCAAATATCTACTTCAAAGACGTCTGTTAATGCTTGTAGGATGATATTATGGATCAATCAATTCAGAGATACCACGTTATATATTTGAACAGTTCAGACACTGAGGGTCTTGACTGTTGAAACTCCAAATTCAAAGAATAGTCAAGTGCTCACAGTTTTATAAACATGTACTCAACTGAACTGATTTGAGAATTTGAGTTTCTCACTTGATGAACATTCACTGAGAGGATGTAGAATCTTATTCTTCAAACTATTTTTATCATCTAAAGATAAAGTCAGCACTAGGATTCTATGTGTTAATGTTCTGTGCACCAGGATAAATGTCTCAATTTCTTTAGGTGTTGCTTATCTAATATAGTTACAAGAATTAGCATTATCCTACTGCTCCCCTTGATATATGCTTTGGTTTATCAATTTTAGTTGTCAATATTGTCCCCTAAAACCAGGTATCATACTTTAGGTGCTAGGAGTGTTTACAGCTGGAAGTCATCTTAAATATCAATAAAGTTGAATTTACTGTTGTCTATCACTGGGGCACTGTAATATGTTACTTTATCCAGTGGTCACTTATTTAGAAGCATCAAATATTCACAGGAGAGAGAAAACACACACACACACACACAGAATGTCTCTCTAGGCATGTCGGGGCAGCCAGGAATCCTGGCAGTCAGTCAGAGCAGATGGTGTAGACCAGGCTTTGGCAGAGTCAGATCCCTACACAGTTGGGATTCAAGAAAGTAGAGATGGACTAAACACAAGTCAAGCACTGGCTGGCCAACTAAATATATCAGAATTAACACAGACAAGAGGAGCATCAAGGTAGTTCTAAATGAGCTGCTATTGGTGCTTTCTTCCATTTCATAATAATTCTTTGAACTCAAGGCAAGAACAGCTTAATGCCTACACCCTTTGGAGCCGGACTTAAAGGGGCCTTAATGTGTTCAAGTGGAGTTGAATTCTATTCCTGACAGTAAGTTTAGCTGTGCAGGCATTTATTCTCACTTTTTCATTCAATTAAAGTATCCCCAGAAGTGAGCTTAAGATTTGAGAGTATAATATTACTTTTATGTCCTCTATTACTGTAAATATGACAAAACACCAAGTGCAATTCTAATGTTTAAAATTGACTCAAGATATAATGATCTGTTTAAAACTAGAAGGAAAACCAGCTGAGTTGGATTTATCATGAAGGGGTAATTAAAGATGCAATTCATATGGATTCATAAAGTATTTGCAAGAGTAATTTTGTTTATATGATATTTTCTTCTGTACTGCATTAAGAATCTATAATTCTCATGTTAGATTCTACTACTGTTGTTACCATAGCAGCAACAATATACTACTATAGGGGACTCTGCTATATTCAAGGAGAGCAAGTATTCACAAACAGATGAATATCCAAGTCTGAAATTGCAGTTTCGTTCTGCGTCACTAAATAAGTCCCACTGGGGACAAGAGGTAAAGATACATATCTGTATTGTTAGCAAGATTGACTGAAACTTCTTAGTGGTCCTAGAGATTTGGACTAGATTTTGACAGTATTCTTATTATTGACAAAGTGTCATATAAAATGTCCCCATATTAGTCAAAATAGACCTTACATAGCATGGGCAATGTGAGTCAATTAAACACTCAATTAATTTAGACAACTCATATGTTCATTTATTATTTTATTCCATTAAACCCTAGTATTAACTTAGCATGTAATATACATCATGTGCTGTTTGTGAAATGTTGGAAATAGCAGTGAATCGGAGATCTAATTCTTTAAATATTCTTCTATTGTATTTTAAGATGTCTAAAAACTCAACAAAACTAAAAGTAAATAAACAAGACTGATTTTAAATACTTGAACAAGCCAAGAGAGAGAAAGTTTATAAAGTGGTAAACTTGGAGTTGAGACATGAGCTAGGAGGGGCAATTCAATAGCATAATTAATTGCTGTCTCGGTAAATAACAGATTATACATTGCAAATGACTGAGGGGGTCTATTGACTGTTGGGAACAGAAAAAATATTTGGATTTGTGTATCTTAAAACCTCCACTGGGTGATTGATTAATTTTATTACATACTTAAACTTTTTTTAAAAAAAGCTAACACTTTTTAATCTCATTTGTTTTTTTCTTATTGTTACAGTACCATTTAAGATTTCCTGTTATAAACAGAAATGTGTCATTGGAATCTTTAGCATCATATTCAGAACTGATTTATTCTTTAACACAGCTGTATCTAAATAGTATAAATAACTAAATTTTATATTATAATATTATCCATAAAATAAACAAGATAGAGAAGATCTAGAAAAGATGTGTTTTTTTCCCAGAAAATAAGTGGTTGAAAATTATAATTTCTAGACGATTTCCAGTTAAAATGTAATTTTCTCTCAAAATACAATAGTTTTGTTAGATTATTTTTATATAAACATTTCTTAATTAAAGCCAGAAGACAAACATTATTTTTTTATGCTCACATGTGAAAAATAATAACTGGCTAATAAATCAGTAAGTGTATTGGTAGATAAATATAGAAAGATTTGAATTTTATTTTTAATAATTAATAAGGAGGTATATTTGTACTTGCTAATACAGGTGGTAATTTTGCATAGCTTCTAAACTGCTATTTATCTTCACCACAAATATAAAATACTTTCTTTAAAAGTACACTCAATAAATGACAAAATTGAATTGATTGAAAACTAAATACTGTTTTTGGCTGTGTTAATTTTGGTTGTTCTAAGTAGTAAAGCAATTTGATCATGTGGCCAATTTGTTCAATTTTGCATGAAATTGGCCAATGAGGTAGATAATACATCCCAATTTGGAGGAATAATAATTGGTGGTGTACTTACACTCAGACATAGCTTACCTTATATATGTATTACATAAAAAACTAATTTCAAAGAAAATGGAAACAATTGCCCAAAACATCATATTCAGAGCTTTTTATTGTGTCTGAAATGTATTAACACACATAATTCATGAAAAAGTCGAAAGTGTCCTCTATACCCCTACTTCTATGTATAGTGTTGACTTTAACTATGTTGCTTTTAGAAAAAACTTTTATATATTAAAATGAAATATATTTGAATAATATTAGAAAACATTAAGTATATATTATATAGTTTCATCTCATGACTGGGTTTCCTCTTCTTTTTCATGAATGATTGTAACTTTTATCTGATGCATCATAATCTGTCATCAAGGAAATCGTTACCTATGCCAGCATCCCACTGCTCGTATTCAATTTGAAAACAGTATGTGAAAGTTTGTCAAATTCATATGTTTTCAGCACGCTACTTTGTCATCGTTTTTCAGGTTAAAAAGCCACCACATCTACGGCTGCAGTGTTCCCAGCAGAAAACAGGTGTGTATTGATTAGATCGTCAGCAGGGAAACAACAGTTTTGTCTCTTCCTTACCATGTCATTATAATGTAAAGTAGCAGCTAAAATATGGCATCAAGCTGCTATGTAGTGAACTGAAGGTAAAGTTTCCAGGTGTTTGGGAAGTTTTCAATGTGAATTGGCACAAAGGTTTAATTTTCCTCTTTTAATGACAGCATTTTGCTTATTGCCTATTTTAGGAACTTCTACATTTTTTTACAAGTATTCCATTCTCTCTCTCTCCCACACACTTTCTCTTTTTTCTCTCATATATATGAGATATATATGTGTGTGTGTGTACATATGTCAAGTGTGTGTATGTATATATGATACATATATGATGCATATATGTATATATACATATATGATACATATATATGATACATATATATACATATATATGATAGCTGGAAAGCTGCATGCTAACCTGTTAGCAATAGTTGGAGGAGGCGCATGGCATTATAGCTAACCTTACCCTCTATATATTTGTTTGTTTTTATTTACAAGTTTTCTCCACCAAACATATTTCATTCATAAAAATGAGTTAATAGAAATATAAGACTTCTAAACATAGACACTTAAGATGCATGCTAAAGTTAATAGGGTTATATCTAGGTTGAAGTAAATATTATTTTTAATTAGTTTGTATTATTCTTTATTTAGAATATGTAATTCATCTTAGAATTGTCAACTGAAATATACTTTGCCAATGTGAAAAAATATTATTTCAGAGCATGATTTATTGATTAGGACTGCCATTGTACATAAAAGGACTATCAGTTTTGATCAATAGCCAAAAAAATTAATTTTCTGGAAAAAGGTTAATTTGGAAGATAATAAATTAGAAATTTACTACATTAAAATATATACTAGAACAGCTTAAATAAATATTTTATATGTAGCAAAATAAATTTTCAAAATATATGAACCTCCATCAATAGAATAAAGAGGAATAATTACATGGAAGAGTGAAGAATTAAAGACAGACAGGTAATCTGATTCTAAATTATCACGCTCTTCTGATTTTCAGGGTTTTTTTTTTTCAGTCACCTAAATCAAATATCCTTTTAGGTGACTACAGATATTTATTGTGTGTCTTAGAGATATTATCATAATTTATTAAAACAACCATGTAGCTGAAAAAAATCTTGGATATGATTCTTAGTCACTCAGCTTGTATTTCTCGAGTTTCTACTAAGTGGTAGGCACTGGGTTTCCTCTGTGAATGTAAAGAAAAAAAAACAGCAAGCAATGAATATGTTTTCTCCCCGCAAGTCATGAACAGACTAAAGACAAAAATGGACAAATGTAATCCCAAAACTGAGTATTAATGATTTTATGAAGGTAATCATAAAATGATACAGAAACACAGAAAAAAACTAAAAGTTTCTTTTTGAATTGCCCCAGGTTTTTTATCCTGGCTACTAACTTAGTCCTGACTTACAGCTGCCAAAGTTCTTCAAACCAGGTTCTATTTCATGTATCAAAATGTTTTTCTCTATATTAATAAGCCTTTAAAATATATGCCTACCATAAAGTCTGATAAATACATTATTTTATAAATTTTAGTATCGACAGGCCTCCTGGTAGCAGTAAGAATAGTAGCAACAGAAATAGCAAAAATAATGTGTCATGCATTGATTGAAGTCACTCAATCTGAGATACGCCCTGACTATATGCAGGCATCACCTCATCTGCTTCTCATACAAACATCTGCAGTAACAAGGAGGTGGAAACTGAAGCTCAGAGAGGGTCAGAATCATATTCTAGTATCAAATCATTAACTACTCTGATTATTTTCCAAAGCCTGAGGCAATTTTTATTATACTGATGCTCATATTACATAATGTTTTGAAGTATGGAAGCTGCTTTAATATAAGTTATTCCACTTGTTTATTACAGATATTTTGAGAAGGCAATAGGAGCAATATTTTAAAAGTCAGGCTTAAGTTATAAAAGTCATATAGTAAATCTTTCTATTTTTATGTATATATCCTCTGAGTTCTGAAAAAAGGTATGTCATACAAACATAATTTAAATCAAGTTCCAGAACATTTCCTTCACCCCAAAAGTTCCTTCATATTCCTTTATAATCACGTCCAACCCAAGTCCCTGCCTGGCAACCACTAATCTGTTTTGTGTCATAATTATAATTTTACAGAAAATCACATAGAGTCATTTAGTATGTAGATTTCTGAAAAGAAAAAAGGGAAGAAAAGAAAAGAAAAAAAGAAAAAGAAACGAAAATGAAAGAAAAGAAAAGAAAAAAAAGTAAAGACAGGTCTTGCTATGTTTGAGACTAGGCTGGTCTCAAACTCCTGAGCTGGAGTGATACTCCCACGTTGGTCTCCTCAAGTCTGGGATTACAGTGGTGTGCCACTGCACCCAGCCTGTAGGCTTCTTTAGTCTGGTTTATTTCACATAACAATGCATCGGTATTTGGTCTGTGTTGTGCCATGTATCAGTTGTTCCTTCTTTTACAACATTGGATAGTATTCTATTATGTGGAAAGTTGTAGTAAATATTGCTCATCTATTCACCAGACTGGGAGTTGATGTATTTCCAGTTTTTTTTTTTTTCAATTATGACTAAATTTTCTATAAACATATATATCATTTTGCATTTGGCCATTTACTATTATTTCTGTTCACTACCTAGGAGGGAGATTAATGGCTTAGGATACATTAATATTTGCTTAACTTACCAATAAACTATTGAATGATTTTCCGAAGGGATTACATCATTTTTCAACCCCAGTAGCTATGTATGTGGATTCCATTTGTTCTACATCCTCTCCACCACTTGAAACTGCCAGATTTTTAAAAAATTTTAGATGTTTTTGTAGGTATGTAGAGTTAATCTGCATTTAGCTAAGAGCTAATAATGTTGAGCATATTTTCACGTCTTATTTTACACTCATATATCTGTTATAAAATTTTAATTCAAATCTTTTGCCCTTTTTTTACTTTTCATTTTTGAATAGAATTAGATCTATAAATCTATTTTCTAAATCTAATTGAATAGAATTAGATCTATAAATCTATTTATAGATCTATAATTATATCTATACAGATATAGAATTATAATTATATAGAATTATAATTTATATTAGACCTATAAATAGATCTAATAGAATTAGATCTATAAATCTAATTCCCATACAAACTACCCCAGGTTTCCCAATTGCTAACATCTAGTATTAATAAGATATACTTATTACAATTAATGAAACAATGTTGATATAGTATAATTATTAGCTAAATCCATATTTTATTCAGATTTGCTTAATTGTTACCTACCATCACTTTTTTGTTTCAGTATCACATATAGGCTATCACATTACATTTAAGCAGTCATTTTCCTAGTGAAGAGTTTCTTGACTATGAAGGTTTCTCAGACTTGTCTTGTTTTCCATAACCTTAAGAGTTTTGAGGATTAATAGGTATTTTGTAGAATGTTCTTCAATTGGGATTTGTCTGATGTTTTTCCTATTGTTAGACTAGGAGTTATGGGATTGGGGAGGAGGAACATGAAGGTAAAAATGTCATTCTCATTACACCATATTAATGGTGCATACTATCAACATGTTTTATCACAATTGATCCTAACTATGATCACCTTACTGAGTTAATGTACTTGTCTCTTTTTCCGTAACTGGAAGAAAGTCGCTATTTGGAGTCCAGACTTGAGAAGTGGGAAATTATGTTCCCTACGCTTGAGGACAGATAATCTCTGTACATTATTTTCAATTTTTTTGGTGCAGAAGTCTTTGTTTCTTCCCTCTTATCAATGCATGCATGCATTCATTCATTTATTCAATCCTTTATTTCAAAACGGACTCATGAATCTTTATTTCACTCTTTGGGTTATAATAAAATATTGCTTTAATGGCCTTTGGGAGCTCTTGAGAATGATTCCTGTTTGCGGTTGACATACTCCCATTAATGAAGTGTTTGTTTTGTGCATTTATTTTAGTACTTCCTTATTTTCTGGCACCATAAGAGATTCTATTTTCATCTTTAATATTTCTTGCCCCAATGTTTGAATCAGCCACTTCTCCAAGAAATCCTGGTTGCATTTATGTAGAATGGTCAAAGTAATCAAGACCTGGATGCATTAAATATGACTGAAGCATTCATTCTAGGCTTTTTAAACTAACAGAGCAAGAAGAAACATGTGTGTTAATTGACACATGTATATACACATATCCATATATATTTCTATATGCAACTATATATATAGTTTTATATACATATATTACAAAGAATTGTTTAGCATTGTAAAAACTATATATATATAAATTATGAGTTCATACCAATGTCCTCTACTTTCATCCATTTCCACAAGGATCATTCTGGGCCTCCTTATCCATCTGTAATCTTCCAGTCCAACAGTGAGAAACCTGTCTCCCATTATTCAATATCAATTTTCTTAATCCATAAGAGTTTAACTCTTAACTCCATAAGAGTTTTCTGCATCCATAATTACACTATCATATGGAAAAGACCGATTTGTCCGAAAATGTCCCATGTATTTCACCTGTTTAACCCGTTCACTGCTGCTTTAATTTATATTAATCACTAATCTCGAAAAGAACCTATAGAGTCTGTATAAGTTTGCCCATTCCAGAGAAATGTAATGTAGCCTTTGCTGATCTGGTTCTTTCCCTTTACAACATACATTTAAGATCTGCACATGCCTTTGCATGGCTTGACAGCACATTTCTATATTGCTGAATAGAATTCCATTGTATGATGAACCACAGTTTGTTTATCCATTCACGTATGAAAAGATATCTTGATTGCTTCCAGTTTGCAGGACCTGCAAATAAAGATGGTATAAACATTCATGTGCAGGTTTCTGTGTGGACATAAGTTTTCAGACCATTTCAGTAAATGCCAAGGAGCACATTTGATAGATTGTTTGATAAGACAATGTTTAGCTTCGTAAAAAATTGTCAAACTGTCTTCGAAGGTGATTGTACCACTTGACATTCTAATCAACAATGAATGAGAATTCCCGTTGCTTAGTATCCTTAAGAACATTTGGGAATGTCAGTATTTTTTTTAAATTTTGTAATTCTAATAGAACTTTCATGGTATCTCATTTTACTTGTACTGCCCTAATGACAGATGACATCGAGAATGTCTTCATACACTTATTTTTCATCTGTATATTTTCTTTGGTAAGATGTCTCCTCATGTTCATCTCTTTTTAATTTTTCTTAATTAGGTGGTTTCCTTTTTATTGAATTCAAGGAGGTTGTATATATTTTTACACAAAACTCTTTATAACTAAAATGATTTATCATATGTGTCTTTTGCAAATATTTCTCCCAGTCCGCAGCAATTCTCTAAATCCTCTTTACAGTTTCCTTAGCAGAACATAAAGTTTTAAATGTAATAGAAACCAATCTACACATTTATCTTATATGAGTCATACTTTAGTTGTTCTATCTAAAAACACATGACCCAGTCATCACTAAAGTTGGGTAGATTTTCTCCTATGTATTTGACATGTAAGTCTATAATACATTTTTATTTTAATTTTGTTAAAGGTTTGAAGTCTTGTCTGTTTTTTGTTTTGTTTTGTTTTGTTTTTGTTTTTGTTTTTGTTTTTGGCATATGGATGTCCAATTGTTACCGCACCATTTATTAAGGAAGGCTATCATTTTTGTATTGAATTGCCTTTGTGCTATTGTAAAAAATCAATTTTCTGTATTTGTGTAGGTCTATTTCTGAATTATCTATTCTGTTTCATTGATCTATGTATCTATTCTTTAACTAATTCTAACCTTACTTGAATTACTGTAGCTTTATAGTAACTCCGTAAGTCATATATTGTAAGTTTTCAAATTTCTTTTTCTTCAATATTAGGTTGGCTATTCTAAATCTTTGCCTTCCATCCAAATTTTAATATTAGTTTGCTAGTATCTACAAAATAGCTTCCTGAGTTTTGAGTTGGCGATGCATTGAATCTGCAGATCAACTTGGAAAGAATTAGCATCCTAAACATATTAAGTCTTCCAGTTAATGATTATGACACATCTTTATCTTTCCATTTATTTATTGCTTTCATCAGTGTTTTATAATTTGCTTCTTTTATTGTTTTCATCAGTGTTTCATAATTTGCTTCATAGAGATACATTATATGTATTGTTAGACTAACACTCAAGTATTTATTGTTTTTGTCTTTGATGGGGGTAGAGTTGTAAATCGTATTATATTTAATTTCAAATATCACGCCCTCATTGCTGGTGCATAGGAAGGCTATTAACTTTCATATATTGACCTTGTATTCTGCCACCTTGCTATATATATATTTTCTTTAGTACATTTTATTTTTTATTTTTTAAAATAAAGACAAGGTCTCACTATGTTACCCCAGGCTTGTCTTGAACTCCTGGCCTCAAGCTATCCACGAACAGATACTTCTTTTGAGAAGTGTCTGCTCATGTCTCAACCTCCCAATGTGCAGCGATTATGGGAGTGAGCTACCATGCCCCACCAATCTCACTATGTTTATCTACCAATTTCAGGAGTTGTTTTGTAGATCCTTTAGTAATTTCTACATAGTCATATTTTTCAGTAAACTTACCTTTAGACCTATGTTACCAAATTTATGGGCATAGATATATTTCTAGTCATAACTACCCTTTAAATGTCCATACAAGCAATAGTAATGTCCCGTTTTTCATTTATAATCTTGGTACTTTGCATCTTCTTTTAATTTTGGTTAGTCTGGCTAGAGGTTTACTAATTTTATTAATTTCACAAACCAGCTTTAGTTTTCATTGATTTATTCCTATTGTTTGCCTATTTTCAATTTACATTTCTGTTCTAATTTTTATTTTTTCTTCTGCTTGCATTTGACTTAAATTACTCTTATTTCCATAATTTACAAAGGTGAAAACTTGATCACAGATTTTTTTTTTTTCTTTTTCAACTTTTATTTTAGAGTCAGGGGTACATGTGCAGGTTTGTTACACAGTTATATTGTGCGATGCTGCAGTTTGGGGTAAAATTATCCTAAGCATAGTACCCAACAATTAGCTTTCCAACCCTTGTCCTCCTCCCTCCCTTACCCCTTTAGTAGCCCCTAGGGTGTAATGTTGCATCTTTATGTTCATGAGTATCCCGTATCTCTTTCCCACTTATAAGTGAGAATACGTGGTATTTGGTTTTCCATTTCTGCATTAATTTGCTTAGGATAATGGCCTCCAGCTCCAACCACATTGCTGCAAAGGTCATGATTTCATTATTTTTTTTTCTTTTGCTGCATAATATTCCATGGTATATATCCATAACATTTTCTTTATCTAGTTCACTGTTTGTGGGCACCTAGGTTGATTCCATGACTTTGCTATTGTGAATAATGCTGTGATGAACATGTGAGTGTGTGTGTGTCTTTTTGGTAGAAGTATTTGTTTTCTTTTGGATATAAACCTAGTAACGGGGTTGGTGGGTCAAATACAAGTTCTCTGAGAAATATCCACACTGCTTTCCATAGTGGCTGAACTAATTTACATTCCCACCAACAGTATATAAGTGTTCCCTTTTGTCTGCAGCATCTGTTATTCTTTGACCTTTTGATAATAGTCATTCTGAGTTGTGTGGAGATGGTATCTCATTGGGGTTTTAATTTTCATTTCTCTGTTTCTCTGATGATCAGTGATAATAAGCATTTTAACGTGCTTGTTGGCTGCTTGTGTCTTCTTTTGAGAAATATCTGTTCATGTCTTTTGTTCATTTTTTAGTGGGGTTATTTGTTTTTTGCTTGTTCAGTTGTTGAAGTTCAGATTCTGGATATCACGCATTTGTCAGATGCATAGTTCGCAAATATTTTTCCCTATTCTATAGGTTGTCTCTTTACTCCTTTAATAGTTTTGTTGTTGTTGTCGTCATTGTTGTTGTTGTTGTCTGTGGTGGTGGTGGTGTTTTTTTTTTTTTTTTTGTCTTTCTGTGTGCAAGCTCATTCGTTTAATTGTCATTGTTTTTGTTGTAATTGCCTTTGAGGACTTACTCATACATTATTTCCCAAGATCCATGCGCAGAATAGTGTTTCTTGGGTTTTCTTCTAGGATTACTGTAGTTTGAATCATATTATTTATATCTTTAATCTGTCTTTAGTTAAGTTTTGTGTATGGTGAAAAGATAGGGGTCCAATTTCATTCTACATATGGCTCACTAGCTATCTCAGCACCATTTTTTGAATAGGAAGTCCTATCCTATGGCTTATTTTTGTCAGCCTTGTCAGAGATTAGATGTCTGTGGATGTGTGACTTTATTTCTGGCTTCTACATTTTGTTTCATTTATCTATGTGTCTATTTTGTATAAGTACCATTCTATTTTTGTTACCTAGTTTTATAGTTTGTTTGAAGTTGGAGAATGTTATGCCTCCAGTTTTGTTGTTTTTTGCTAAGGATTGCTTTGGCTACTCAGGCCTTTTTTGTTCCATATGAATTTCAGAATAGATTTATTTATTTTTATTTTTTTCCAATTCTGTTTTGGTTCTAGCTTTATAGTTTGTTTGAACTTGCAGAATGTGATACTTCTGGTTTTGTTGTCTTTTGCTAAGGATTGCTTTGGCTATTCAGGCCTTTTTTGTTTCATATGAATTTCAGAATTTTTTTTTTTGTTTTTCAGTTCTGGGAAAAGCACTGTTAGTAGTTTGATAGGAATAGCACTGAATCTGTAGATGGCTTTGGGCAGTATAGCCATTTAACAACATTGATTCTTCCAATACATGAGCATGAAATGCTTTTTCATTTGTTTGTGTCATGTATGATTTCCTTTAGCAGAGTTTTTTTTTTGTCTTCTTGATTTTTTTGTCTTCTTGAATCCTATAAAGATTTTTTTGTCTTCTTGATTAGATGTTTTCCTACACATTTTATTTTTCTGAGGGCTATTGTAAATGGGTTTGTGTTCTTGATTTGGCTGTCAGTTTGAATGCTATTAGCATATAGAAATGCTACTGATTTTTGTATCTTGTATCTGAAACTTTGCTCAAGTCATTGATCACTTCCAGGAGTCTTTTGGTGGAGTCTTTAGGGGTCTCTAGGTATAGAATTGTATCATCCGCTAGAGGAGATACTTTATTTCTTTTTCTTTTCCTATTTGGATGCCTTTTGTTTCTTTATCTTGCCTGATTGCTCTGTCTAGCACTTCCAGTACTATGTTGAATTGATATGGTGAGAGTGGCGTTCTTGTCTTGTTCCAGTTCTCAGGGGGAATGTTTCCAGTTTTTGTCCATTCAGTATGATTTTGGCTTTGACTTTCTCAGAGGTGGCTGTAATTTTGAGGTTTGTTCCTTCACTACTTAGTTTCTTGAGGGATTTTTTTTTTTTTTATCATGAAGGGATATTGAATTTCATCAAAAGCTTTTTCCACATCTATTGAGATAATCACATGGTTTTTGTTTTAAATCTACTTAGGTGTTGTATTACATTTATTGATTCATGTATGTTGAACCAATCTTGCATCTGAGGAATGAAGCCTACTGGATCACAGTGAATTAAATTTTTGATGTGCTGTTGAATTCAGGTTGTTAATATTTTGTTGAGGATATTTATGTCTATGTTCATCAGGGATATTGGCCTGTAATTTTCTTCTTTCACTGTGCCTTTGCTAAGTTTTGTTATCAGGGTAATGCTGGCCACATAAAACAAATTAGGGAGGACTGCCACCTCCTCAATTTTTTGGAATAGTTTCAGTGGAAGGGGTACCAGGTCTTCTATGTATGTCTGGTACAATTCAAGTGTGACTTCATCTGTTCCAAAGATATTTTGTTAGCTTATTTATTACGGATTTAGTTTTGAAACTCGATATTAGTCTGTTTGGTGTTTCAGCTTCTTCCTGCTTCAATCTTGGAACACTGTGTGTTTCTAGGGATTTATTCACTACTTCTAGAATTTCTAGTTTTTATACATAGGGGTTTCCATAATAGTGTCTGAGGATCATTTGTATTTCTGTAGGATCAGTTATAACGTCACCTTTGTCATTTATGGCAAATTGTGATTATTTTGATCTTCTCCCCCCGCTTTTTTTTTTTTTTTGTTAATCTAGCTAAGTGTCTATTGATCTTAGTTATCCTTCTATAAACCTAACTTTTGTGAATGTACTCCCAGCTTTCAATGTAAGAATACCATTTCTCTAAAATTTCTAACTTCTCAAAAAACAAACAACAACAACAACAACAACAACAAAAAAAACAACTTTTGGTTCGATTGATTATTGGATTATAGATTTTAGATCTTTCCCTTCTTTCTAATATAGACTTTAGTGCTATAAATTTCCCTCTAAGTGGTGCTTTTGCCATACTTCACAATTATTCAAAAGGTATATTGCATTTTTATGTAGTTCAAAATATTTTCTAAGATTCCTTAAGATAACTAATTTGAATTATGTATCATTAGAAGTATCTTGTTCAGTTTCTAAATTTGGAAGTTTTTTCAACTACATTTCTATTACTGATTTTAGTTTAATTTCATTTGGTCCAAAAACGTGTTTTTATGCTTCATATTCTTTTTAATTAAATTTTGTTTTAAAAATCACACTGTTGATATCCTGTGTTCCATGTAAGCTTGAAAAGAATGTGTGTTTTTTGTTGTTGAATAGAGTATTCTACAAATGTAAATTAGAACAAGGTGATTGCTAATGCCGTTCATGTGATTTATATGCTTACTATTTTTGCTATTACTGATGTATTAGTTATTTTCAAAAGGATGTTGAAATCTTCACCTATAAAGGTAGATTTATCTAATTTACCTTTCAGTCTTATGTTATTTTATTCATATATTTGATGCTCTGTTACAAGTGCATCTAAATTATTGCTTCTTCTATCATCTTGGAGAATTGATTCTTTTATCATTATGTAATGCCTCTTCTTATCCCAAGCAGTTTTCCTCGTTCAGAAGTCTACTTTGTCTTAACCTGATATAGCTACTCCTGCTTACTGTTATTAATGTTAGCATGATATATCTTTTTTATTTTTTTATATTTGCTTTTAACTTATTAGTATCATTATATTTAAAATGTGCTTCTTATGGATAACATATACTTGGGTGTAAATTTTTAATGCATTCTAACAATCTTTTAATTAATGTATTGAGACAACTCATATTTAACAGTGATTATTTGTAAAATTTTATTAATAGCTTCCATGTTTTACAACTGATTTCTGCTGGTTGCATTCATTCTTCTTTTTCTTTATTCCCTTGACTTTCTTGCCTTATCTTGTTTTCATTTATAATGTAATGGAATGATATTTTATTTTATCTCTTCTTTTAGCGTCATAACTATATTTTTGAAAATATTGCTTTTCATGGCCAACCCAAAGTTTTCAATACATATTTTAAGTGATCCCCATCCACTATCAATTGATACCATCTATCACATGTACTACAAGTACATTTAACAATGTGCTCCCAATTATTTCTTAAAGTAACTTGTGTCATTGCTGTTATTCATTTGATTTATCCATAGGCTACAATTAAATACTTTCTTGCTAACATTTCTTTAAACAAACAGTAATTATTTAGATCAATTAAAACTAAGATAAATAAAAGTTTACATTTTTCCTTTATATATTTTTTCTTTAAATCTCTTCATTTCTTTATGTAGAATCAAATCTGTGACCTACATAATCTTCTGTATGCCTAAAGTTTGTTTCATATTTCTTGCAGGACAGGTGTACTGGTGATAATTTTCCTCAGTTTTCATTTATCTGAGAAAGTCTTTATTTGTTCTTCGTTTTGAAGGATAATTTTGCCTGATGTGGGATTTTAGATTGGCCATGTTTTTCTTTCACCTCTTTAAATGTTTCACTATCTGCTATACCTACTCATCTCATTTCTGATGAAAAGGTCATCGTAATTCTTATTCTTATGCCTCCACAAGTACAGTACTCTGTTTTGTTTTGTCCTTTCCTCTGATTTCTTTAAGATTTTCTTCTGTCTTTGGTTTTCTGCAGTTTGAATGTGGTGTGTGTGTGTGTGTGTGTGTGTGTGTGTGTGAATTATTCATCTCAGCCTTCTGAATCTGTGCTTGCTGTCTGTCATTCACTTGAGTAAGTTTTTGCCTATGATTACTTCAGATGTTTCTTCTGCTTCATTATCTCTTTCTTTTTCCAGTATTACAATTATAATTATACATTGTACAAATGTATAAACTGTACACTGATACATCGTACAAATGTACAATTACATTATACATCTTGAAACTATCCTACAGTTCTTAGATGTTCTGTGTAGTTTTTTCTCTTTACATTTTATTTTTTGAAGTTTCTATAAACTGATCTTCAAACTCACTACCTTTTCCTCAAGTGTATCCAGTCTACTGATAAGTTCACCAAATTCATTTTTTATTCCTGTTATAGTACTTAATTTTTATCATGTCATTTAGATTTCTTCTTATCATCTGCATCTGTCTCCTTAACTATCTGTTCTTTCATGTTGTATATTTTTTCTATTATATCCCTAAATGTATTAATCATAGTTATTTCAAATTCACTGTTTAAAGATTTCAACATCGTTGTCATATCTGAATCTGAATATGGTTGCTTTAGCTCTTCAGACAGAGGAATTTTTGTTTCTTTATTTTGCCTTTCCATATTTTTTGTAGTTTTATTTCATTGTTGTTGAAATCCTAACATTTTATCCCAGTAATAGAAACTTATATAACCTAATACTTTCTTGCCAACATTTCTTTAAACAAATAATTATTATTTAGATTAATGAAAAATAAGAAAAATAAAAGATTACATATTCCTTTTACGTATTTTTTCTTCAATTCTCTTTTTTTTCTTCAATTTCCTTTTTTGTTTTCTTTATGTAGAATCAAGTTTAGGGTGTTTAGTTGCTATAATAAGAGACAAAAAAAATGATAGTAATAATAGACAAAAACTTTACAAAGTGAATAACAGATTAATAAAATACAAATCCAGAAGGCTGAGATGAATAACACTCTCTTACACACACATACACACACACACACACACACACACACACACACAAAATTAGGTTTAGGTGTTTAGTGTGAGAATTTGTGTTAATATGACTAAAAATGGACTCTCTTTAATGTTTGTTGTAGCTATATGTGCCATATTCTTCAAATTCCTCTAGTGTCCTTGTTTCTCTTCTATCTTGACCTTAATCTTACTTAAGTACTTCTCAGAAACAGCCTGTATCTACAGCTCTTTCAACTGTAACCCACGGTTATAGCAGATATGCAATGGCATGATGGTAAGGTGTGAGGAAGAAAAAAAGTTCTACAATGGTAAGATTAAATGTACTCTCTTAATGGTCTGTGTCTCTAGGCTGTGACCTTTGCAGGCATCTTTTAATTTCTTCCCTTGGTTGCAGCCTTCCCAATCCATTTTCCTGAAGCCCTGACCCCTGTTGATTATCTCTACTCTTTTCCCCTTAGGGAAACCATGAAAGTCAGAAAGGACTGAAGTGGGAGAAATGATCTGCCAGCTGAGATAAATCTCAGGAAATATGTTTCTCCTTGGAGAATAGGCCTTTTATTAGAGAAAGACCTCTGAGAAATAATGATTACTGATCCCCTTCTCCTGCCAGAGCCATGAGGACATCTTTCTTAAATCTTCACCTTGGGAACAAGGTGGGGCTACTGGAGGAAAAGCCCACAAAAATGTGTCCCCCCCCACCGGATGGGCACGGTGGCTCACACCTGTAATCCCAGGACTTTGGGAGGCCAAGGCGGGTGGATTACCTGAGGTCAAGAGTTCAAGACCAGCCTGGCCAACATGGTGAAACCCCGTCTCTACTAAAAATACAAAAATTAGCCAGTCACGGTGGCACATCCCTGTAATCCCAGCTACTTGGGGGGCTGAGGCAGGAGAATTGCTTGAGACCGGGAGGCAGAGGTTTCAGTGAGCCGAGATCGTGCCACTGCACTCCAGCCTGGCCCACAGAGGGAGACTCTGTCTCAAGAAAAAAAAAAAAGTGCAACCCCTTGTGAAGCAGGTTCACTTTCACTTTTTAGTGGTTACCAACTTGTCTGAGTATGCTGAACACACTCATATGCAACAAGTTATTTGAAGTAAATTTGTTTTTGACAAATAAAGGCATCAAGAGACAACAAAAGCCTAGGATCATTGAAAACCAGTTGCCCCAAGACTTAGAAAGCCTCCTGGGGCAGACACAGTCTCAATGGCATGTGCCCCATTTATACCACAGATGAGAAACCCCCAAAAGGCCCTGGTCATACTATTCCTTTTTTAAGACTTTAATTTCATTTTCTTTCTTCTAAGGAAATTTATTTAATAATTCCTTTAGTGTGGGCCTGTTGATAAGAAATTATTTGTTTTTGGCCGGGCGCGGTGGCTCAAGCCTGTAATCCCAGCACTTTGGGAGGCCGAGACGGGCGGATCACGAGGTCAGGAGATCGAGACCATCCTGGCTAACACTGTGAAACCCCGTCTCTACTAAAAATACAAAAACTAGCCGGGCGAGGTGGCGGGCGCCTGTAGTCCCAGCTACTCGGGAGGCTGAGGCAGGAGAATGGCGTAAACCCAGGAGGCGGAGCTTGCAGTGAGCTGAGATCCGGCCACTGCACTCCAGTCCGGGCGACAGAGCGAGACTCCGCCTCAAAAAAAAAAAAAAAAAAAAAAAAAAAAAGAAATTATTTGTTTTTGTATAGCCACATGAGTCTTTATTCTACCCTACTTTTTGAATATATTTTTATTCCATATAGAATTCTATGTAGTCTTTTTTTCTCCTTTTAGTGCCCTAAAATAATGAGTTTTCTTGCTTGTTTACAATGAGCAATCTACTATCAATCTTCTCTTTTACTTCTCTTTGTATGTAATGTGTCTTTTTTCTGTCTGTCTTTAAGATTTTTCCTTTATCATTGGTTTTGAATGATTTGAGGATAACGTGCTTAAGTGTCATTTTATTCAGGATTTTTGTACCTGAGCTTCACTGAACATCCTAGATTTGTGGATTTATAGTACTTTCATATTTGAAAAACAGTCATTATTTCTTCACATAATTTTCTGACCTCCTTTTGGTGACTTCAATTACATGTATATTATTAGCACTTATAAAGTTGTTTCATAGCTCACCATTTCTCTTTGTGTTATTTGCATTCTGTGTTTAATAATTCCTATTACTGTGTCTTCAGATTAGCTAATGTTTTCTCTTTGCAATGTTTAAACTGATGTTTATTGAATCTAGTGTATATTTTCTTCCAGATATTGCACTTTCGTCCCCAAAAGTTATATTTGCATCTTTTTACGCTTTATGCTTCTCCGGAACTCTGAAAATAAGAAAAAATTTAATGTCCTACTGTCCTACTGGTACCTTTGAGAGTCCAGGATCTTTTATTTTTTTTTTTAATTTCCATAGGTTATTGGAGAACAGGTGGTGTTTTGTTACATGAGTAAGTTCTTTAGTGGTGATTTCTTAGATTTTGGTGCACCCATCACCCGAGCAGTATATACTGCACCCTATTTTTAATCTTTCATCATCACCCTCTTTCCATACTTTATCCCTGAGACCCCAAAGTCCATTGTGTCAGTCTTATGCCTTTGCATCCTCATAGCTTAGCTCCCATTTATGAGTGAGAATATACGATGTTTGGTTTTCCATTCCTGAGTTACTTCACTTGACTAATTTTTTTTTTCCTTTTCATGGATTCTTTCTATGAGCATTTTTGCATGTCTTGTAATTTTTTATTGGATGACATACATTGTAAACTTTAAAAATTGGGTGCAAATATTTATATTCCTATAAATATTGTTCAGTGTTGTTTTGTGGTGTAGTTACATTACTTGGTGGTGATACTCTAATCCCTTCATGAAAACATGAATGGTTGATATGGTTTGGCTGTGTCCCCAACCAAATCTCATCTTGAATTCTCACATGTTGTGCTAGGAACCCAGTGGGAGGTAACTGAATCATGGGGGCAGGTCTTTCCCATACTATACTAATGATAGCTAATGATAGCTAACAAGTCTCACAAGATCTGATGGTATTATAAGGGAAAGTTTACCTGCACAAGTGCTCTCTTTTTCCTGCTGCCATCCATGTAAGACGTGACTTGCTCTTCCTTGCCTTCCACCATGATTGTGAGGCCTCCTCAGCCACGTGGAACTGTGAGTCCAATTAAACCTCTGTCTTTTATAAATTGCCCAGTTTTGGGTATGTATTTATTAGCAGCATGAACATGAAATAATACAGTAAATTGGTACCAGTAGAGTGGGGTGTTGCTGAAAAGATACCCAAAACTGTGGAAGCAACCTTGAAATTGGGTAACAGGCAGATGTGGGGACAGTTCAGAGGACACAGAAGCAGACAAGAAAATGTGGAAAAATTTGGAACTTCCTAGAGACTTGTTGAATAACTTTGACAAAAAATATGATAGTGATATGAACAATAAGGTCCAGTTCTGAGGTGGTCTCAGATGAAGATGATGAACTTGTTGGGAATTGGAGCAAAGGTGACTTCTGTTATATTTTAGCAAAGAGACTTTTGGCATTTTGCCCCTGTCTGGAGATTTGTGGAATTTTGAACTTGTGGAAGAAATTTCTAAGCAGCAAAGCATTCAAGAGGTCACTTGGGCGCTGTTAAAGGCATTCGATTTTATAAGTGAAGGAGAGCATAAAAGTTTAGAAACTTTTCAGCCTCACTATTGTAATAGAAAAGAAAATCTCTTTTTCTGAGAGGAAATTCAAGTCAGCTGCAGAAATTTGCTTGAGTAACGAGGAGCTGAATGTTAATCCCCAAGACAATGGAGTAAATGTCTCCAAGGTATGACAGCCCCTCCCATCATAGGCCTGGAGGCCTGGGAGGAAAAAATGGTTTTATGGGCTAGGTCCAGAGTCCCCATTCTATGTGCAGTCTCAAGACTTGGTGCCCTGCATCCCAGCTGCTCAAACCTTGACTAAAAGGGGCCAAGGTTCAGCTAGGGCTGTGGCTTCAGACACTGCAAGTCCCAAGATTTGGCAACTTCCAAGTTGTATTGAGCCTTCAGGTGCACAGAAGTAAAGAATTGAGGTTTAGGAAGCTCCACCTAGATTTCAGAGGATGTATGGAAATGCCTGGATCTTCAGTCAGACATTTGATGCAGAGGCGGGGCTCTCATGGAGAATCTCTGCTAGGGCAGTGTGGAAAGGAATGTGGGGTCAGAGTCCCCACAGAGAGCCCCTACTAGGGCACCCCCTAGTGGAACTGTGAGAGGAAGGCCACCATTCACCAGACTTCAGAATGGTAAATCCACTGACAGTTTGCACCTTTTGCCTGGAAAAGCTACAGACATTCACTGTTAGCCAGTGAAAGCAGCTAGGAGGGAGGCTGTAACCTGCAAAGCCACAAGGGGCAGAGCTGCCTAAGACCATTGGAACCAACCTCTTGTAACAGTATGGCCTGTATGTGAGACTTGGAGTCAAAGGAGATCATTTTGAAGCTTCAATGCTTGACTGCCCTGCTTGATTTCAGACTTGCATGGGGCCTGTAGCCCCTTTGTTTTGGCCAATTTCTTTTATTTAGAACGGCTATATTACCGAATGCCTGTACCCCCATTGTATCTATGAATTAACTAACTTACTTTTGATTTTACAGGCTCATAGGTGGAAGGCACTTGCATTTTCTCAGATTAGACTTTGGACTGTGCAATTTTGAGTTAATGCTGAAATGAGTTAAGACATTGGGGGACTGCTGGGAAGGTGTGATTGGTTTTGAAATGTGAGGACATGAGATTTGGGAGGGGCCAGGGGTGGAATGATATAGTTTGGCTGTGTCCTCATCCAAATCTAATCCTGAATTCCCACACGTTGTGGGAGGAACATGGTAGAAGGTAATTGAATCATGGGTGCAGGTCTTTCCCGTGTTGGTTTCATGATAGCAAATAAGTCTCATGAGATCACACCATATTATAAGAGGTAGTTTTCCTGCACAAGCTCTCTCTTCTTGCCTGCTGCCATCCATATAAGATGTGACTTGCTCCTCCTTGCCTTCCACCATGATTGTAAGGCCTCCTCAGCCACATGGAACTATGAGTCCAATTTAACCTCTTTCTTTTGTAAATTGCCCAGTTTCATGTATGACTTTATCAGCAGCATGAAAATGGACTAATACAATGGTCTTTTAGGGTTCATCATGTTAGATTAGTGTTTAGTCTAGGATTAAATATTTCCTAGTACTGAGTCAAGATGTTTCTGTGTACTCCACATATTGCTCCAGGAATTTTGAGATATTCCACCCTGCCTGGTAGGAATAGGCCCTATTTCCTCCCGTTTGTCAGTGTTAGACTCTGTTTTCTTAAATTTTTCACATGGTTATTTCCTTGACCTTGGGTAGTTCCATCAATGTACTCACTAATTAGCATTCTTCTAAACATTCAAAAGGACCCCTCTGTAGATTTCTGGAATTCCTTCTCTGCAAAGCTGTCTACCCTCTGGTGCTATGTCTTGCTTTATTTGTTTGTGCATTCATTTTATTATTATTATTATTATTTGCCTCTTAGATATCTCTGAACTAATTGAAACTGTGGATTGTTGGTTTTTATTATTTTCTGAATAGTCTTAGCCATTACATCAAATATTTCTTCTGACCTATTTTATTCTCCCATCTTTCTAAGATTCTGATCACAGATATTACATTGATATTCTGCTATATTGTCTGGATGATTATGGTAATGACTAGTGATGATTTTTACTCTTTTATTTCTCCTTGGGTTTCAGTTTGGATAATATCTATGGACCTGTCTTCAAATTCAGTGATTCACTTTTCAGCTGCATTCTTACTGCTTGTAATCTGTAAAAGGAATTTCTCATACACATCTTCTGTATTGTTCCTGTCACTCAATTCTTTACCATGTTAACTAAAGTTATTTTAAGCTTCCTGTGTGATAGTTGCAATATTTGAGTCATAAATATTATACTTAAAGTGAATATTATATATTTAGTATTTCTAGTATATCTTATATGAAAAATTATATAAACAACCCAGTGTCTTATGAGCTGTTTATGTTCTAAAATAACACTGTCCGGTAGGATTTCTGCAACAATGAAAATGTTTAGTTTGGTAGCTACTAGCCACTTGCAGCTAGACAATATGTAGATGGCTAGTGAGACTAAGGAACTAAATTATAAATTTTACATAATTTTTAATAAATTCATGTAGCCACATATTGCTGAGGGCTACCCGAATTGTACCAGAACAATTCTAGGGTTTATCAAATCTTAGGACAGTCTTATTATTTTCTATTTAAAAAAGACTATAATTTAACACAAACTACTCCCCCATACACTAGGATACATACAATAAAAATGCTATCAAACTCTTAATAAATCTATCAGGTGAAAGGTCATACAGATGTATGTACAACTTAGAGTTTATCAATCACAGCCAATAATTTTTCATGTGCATATCTAAAAACATTCATGACTACCAACAAACTATGCTGAATCAATAAAGGTAGACTGGTAAAAATGTTCAGATAATCAAGTACTTTAATTACCCATATTTTTATGAAATAAGTCCCTGAGGGATTATGGGGCTTCTTCCATATAATAAAATATGTGTAAGTTTAACAAAATATGAAAATTTGAAAAAAAGAGACAAACTTATTTCACCACTACACTCAATTTTGACATATTTGTAAATAATATCATTTTCCAGTACAAAGAGATCAAAATTGGGAATTAGAAATGGGCATCTTGACTTATTGTATACCTCTCTTGACATCAACTCTTGAATGGCATTTTCCTCCTGCATCAATTGGAGACAGTGATTTCCCTCATGCTGTTGCTGAGAGTAAAATGAGTTATTAATATTTCAGTGAGTATGACTCCTTTTTGTTTTGTTTTGGTCAGAACAATCCCCAGGAATCTGACATTACAACTCAATATAAATATTGACAATGTTGAGGCCGGGCACTGTGGCTCACACCTGTTATCTCAGCACTTTGGGAGGCTGAGGCAGATGGCGAGGTCGGAAGTTTGAGACCAGCCTGGCCAACATGGGGAAACGCTGTGTCTACTAAAAATACAAAAATTAGCTGGGTGTTGTGGCGGGCACCTGTAATCCCAGCTACTAGGGAGGCTGAGGCAGGAGAATTGCTTGAACCTGGGAGGTGGAGGTTGCAGTGAACCGAGATTGTGCCACTGCACACCAGCCTGGGTGACAGAGCAAGACTTCATCTTGAAAAAAAAAATATTGACAACATTGAATATTTACTTTTATTTGTATATATTATGTACATAGTACAAAATATTACATATGCCATTTAATTACAAAAGCTCACATCTATATGACATTACCTCTAATATTGACTAAGTCTCATTTAAATTGCTTCTCTTATTAATCATTTATAGACAGAAAATTTAGGATATGTGATAGTAAGATACAATTCAGATCTTCATGAACTGAATCTATTTGTCAGTTTGCAGATTTGTCCCATTCACCACCTACTGTTCCCCTGCATTATTTCAACTAGATGAGATGGTGTACAAACTACTGATAATTTAGCAAGCCGATAATGGATGCATACCATTTTAACATTACAGCAGGGAGTCCTTGCCTTGCCTTTTCAGTTCACAGCATTGTTGCACAATGTAACACCAATTAACACTTAAGTGATAGAGTTTCAGTTTCTAGGTAAAAACTGAAAATCTTTCTTTTATACCTCTGTACTGGAGCCTGCATAGTTATGATATTTAATCAGCTGAAAGCCCAGGGCATGCACTTGTAGTCGTGTTATTATTTATAATTGAATGCAGCACTGCTGCTCTGGCAAACCTTACTGGCATCATTTGTGTAAGGTTTAACGGTTTCTGTTACCGCTGCTAGCTCCTCACTCACCAGGCTATTCTGCTATAATGTAGCAGAGTATTTTAAAAGACTTGTTTGTGACTGAAGTCAATGGAGGGGAGGAGAAACAGTAGTGAAAGCTGACACAGAACAATTAATTTCCAAAATAAGCATAATTCTTCTCTAATCCTGACTAATTTTCAACCAACATGATATTATGGCTCAGAAACGATAAAGAGTAATAAACCAAATATCTGTTTTGAAATTTAAAGAGGTTTTAACATCTCATCTAATCTCACACACACACACACACACACACACACACAAGTATGCAAACGCAGAAAGTAAGATTTTACAAATCATATTCCGGACAGCTGGATTTTGAAACTCGCATGCGCTAAATTCTTGACTATAGCCACAACGGTGACTATAACTGGACTCACACACACGCATGCACACACACAAATATCCGAATGCAGAAACTAAGGTTTTATACATCATATTCCAGAAAGCTGGTTTTTGAAACTCGTATGTGCTAAGTTATTGACTATAGTCGCAACAGTGACTAACTGGACTGCTTCTAGCACGGAGATTGGCATTTCTCTTATGACAATCTGCATTTTGTATGACAATAGTATTACAATACAATAGTATCCCAAATAGACCTGCAAAAGTTTCTCTCAGTCAATGCACATTAAGTACTTACACAATTATATCTTTATGGGAAGACTATAATTTTTATTAGACAAAAATAATGGGCTACTACTGAGGTAAATTTCACAATTATAATATAATAATGCATGCGTTTTGTCACTTCTTCCAGTATCTTTTCCTCTGATTTTAATTCTCACATTCTCATTTTGTTTTCCAAATGTGCATCTGATTGTCTCATTTATTTATTGATTTTTCCAACAATACACAATTCACTAAGCTATACCCAATATTTTAGGGATGATGCTTTGAACAGGATAACTTGAGATTTATTTAAGCAAATTCCATAGCTAAAAATCCTGCCGCCACAGAGTTCACATTTCCCTGTGAATATCCATTTGAGACATGCTATCATTCTCCTGTCCAACTTAATGCCAGTGCAACAAAGAATCACTAAACTAGAACCAAAATGATTGCCCTACGATTTCCACGTGCAATGTGCTTGAGCCGGAAATCTATGGCCAAAAGAAAACCCAACCTTCGGCCAGGCGCGGTGGCTCAAGCCTGTAATCCCAGCACTTTGGGAGGCCGAGACGGGCGGATCACGAGGTCAGGAGATTGAGACCATCCTGGCTAATATGGTGAAACCCCGTCTCTACAAGAAATACAAAAAACAAACAAACAAACAAAAAACGGGCGAGGTGGCGGACGCCTGTAGTCACAGCTACTCGGAAGGCTGAGGCAGGAGAATGGCATAAACCCGGGAGGCGGAGCTTGCAGTGAGCTGAGATCCGGCCACTGCACTCCAGCCTGGGCGACAGAGCGAGACTCCGTCTCACAAAAAAAAAAAAAAAAAAAAAAAGAGAAAACCTAACCTTCTGTCTTTTCTGCTTGCTGACTTCTCCCTACATTTTGACACTCAAAGCTACTATAGGAGACTATGGTTTTTACTACTCCACTAGTCCTTTTATGAAGGAAAAGCTGCTTCAAGAGCAGCTGCTGTTTATACATTCGAGTAGTGATTTGGGAAATACAGTAATATAGCTGAGTTTGCTCCATCTATAATTTTAAATACCACATAAACAGCAATAGTAACAAACACCTACAGTATAGATATGAGGATTAAATGAATTTGCACGTGGAATAACCCATTCATGTTTCCTGGTGTATTGCAGATACTTTTAAATATTAGTTTTTTTCTTTTATTACTTCTGCCAGCTAGAGAACAAAAGTACATGTTAGTCTACATGTTCTACCCTATTTTGTGATCTACAAATTAATGGTATTAGAAAGGAAATAATATTAGGAAATCACTGGATGGGGATTTAAGTGATATGGAGTTGAAATTCAGATATGCTACAATTAGCAGACTTCCAGTTTTCACAATTCTCAGGGGTTAAGGGTAGATGAGCTAATAATTGAAGGATTATTTTATACTTTTAGAGAGAATTAATTGCAAAGTAGTTTACTCTTCTTAAAGTACTAAGAATTATATGATACAAATATTAGCTTTTAATTTATTTAAGAGATTAAATATATTTCCCTGTGAATTAATATGATATTAAATCTAATCTAAGATGTTTATAATTATATGCAGTGCTTTATCCCTACCTTCATCATGAATGATGAGTTAACAAGAAGTTAACTTTGTTCTCACTAGCTTGAAATTTCAGGATGGGCATAAAAAATGAAATATGTTCGAACTGTACTAAGTAATTACGACTAACTGATGTTAATTATCATTATATGTGCGATTGACCAATACCTACTATCACTGTGTTTAAGTATGAGAGCCAATTACAGAACATAATTCTAAAAAAGAAAAGAAAAAAATGATATTGCACATATTTGTTTGGGTAAAGAAAGCTATATGTGGAGGCTTAAGTTCATTGGGGCAGATAAGTGCAATTATGTCTTATGCTCAGTAAGCTGAGATCCGAAAGTGCTTGGTGAACAGCATTAATATTGATCACTTTATGATATTTTTAAAAATGTTTTCAAAAATTTTTAACACAACTTGTTTTTCCACAATAAAAAATAATGTTAATAATAATAGTCTTATATGCTTTGGGCAAGTTGCCTATTCTTAAAATTATTTAGAATAATTTACATGATTTCATGTAATATCTGACTGTTTTGTAATATATTCATTTCGGGAATGTTATTTATTGTTTAGATAATGTTTTAATTTGAAAAAATAATGTTTTATTAAGAAAATTACATAGCTACATCATTAAAAACTATTACTATACGTTTGTAAAGATTAAAGATTGTTCATGGTCTAATGTAATCTTACCATACTGATTTAATTAACCATGATTTACTTTTCTAACATTATTGACATTTTTCCTGTTTTATAAAAGAATCACTTTCTGTTATATGAGTCAAAATTCTACTCCAATTATTTAAACATACTTTAAATAATAGAATACTTACTGACCGTGAGATGATTGATGGCAATGGTTCTCAGCTGGTTTAGGGGAGAACGTTTTCCCCAAGGGACATTTGGTAAAATCTGCACACATTTTTTGTTATTTTAACTGGTGAGGGGTGCTACTTGTTTCTGATAAGGGCGAGGAGGGTTGCTAAATGTCCTGCAATACACAAAATGGTTTTGGGTTGAAAGATAAAGCAATAGATGTTGAAATACCCAGACAACAACTACAAACAGTCCCATCTTGAGGGGCTTGGAGGGAAAGGGGGGAAATAGATAGTCGTGTTCCTTAAAGCTAGAATCTTGGATAAGTACTAGTGAAGTTACTGTCACAGAGGAATGATTGTCAGGGATAAATATGATAGCATTCAGGGAGCAGGGAAGAAATATCTTAGTTTCTCTTCTGTCCTTTAAATTCCCCATGCTTTCACTATCCAAACCCAACTAAAGCTAGCTGTCAAGGGAACGTTGGGTGCTCAGGGTTCTTGGGCTGAGAGCAACATAGAAAGGGTGGAGAATGAAGCTAGACTGGTGGCAAATAGAGAAAAACAGCAGATCTATCTACTTTAATTTGATTTTTCATCATGCTGTCTGAATTGACTTGGTCTTCTTTAAAAAAAAATTGCAAAAAGGGAATTTTGATCAAACTGTTTTCCTTTATCTTTAGGATATTGTGTTCCCACTGATATACTAAAAAACAAATGAGAAATTTGAGAAATTCAAAACTTATATTAGAGCCTAATCTCTTTCTTTTCATGAAAAATATTTTACATGAAAATTTCACAGTTCGAGATATTTGAAACAGTTGTTTCCATTCATATTTTTGTTTAATATATATTTCTTAGAAAAAAATGTTCTCAACTAATGGCTTATAGCAATTAAACCTGTGTGGGAGCCTAAGTTTTAAGAAACTTGCAAAATGTTATTACCTCATAATCTAACTATATTATAGAGAGCCAATTTCAATGTTTCATTTTTGCTCTTAAAATTGGACCCCTAACTGGGGATTAAATTAAAATAAGTCTTTTCATATATGGCTCCCACTGGAATGTAAATTACGATTTTAAGATTGCTAGTTCTCATGACCTGTCTTTGCTATTTTTCTATTACAGCTTCTAATTTTTGTATACGCTATTAGTGTGTTTTAGATATAATGAGAAAAGGATGGCCAAAATGGAATAAGATTTAAAAGGTAAATCACATAGGTCAGATCAGCTTCTGTCCGCAGATTGATTGAATGTACTTTTCAGCAAAGACATGTATGGAGCTTGTCTTTTACTATTCAAACTATACAAGTGAAATGTTTTGCTTTTGGTTTTGTTTTCCTGTTTTCAAGGGAGGCGTTCAGCTTGGAGAATGAACAAATAAACAAGAAGTATTGAGGCTGGAAACAGATCTGGCTCTTTTTTAAGTTTTGATTAATTTCTTGCTTTAGCTCCATTTCACAATGGTATCTCAATAGTCTTAAATGTGGACTATAGCAATGCTCCTTAAAGTATGATCCACAAAAGAGAAGTAGTATCACCTAGGACACTGTTACAAAGGAAAGGTCATGGACACTACCTCAGATACCCGGAATCACAGAGTCTCTTGGGGGTAGGATCCAGGAGTCAGCATTTTAAGAAGCCTTCCAGATGATGCTGATGTAGGCCAAAGCTTGAAAAGCTATACTAGAGGACTTACATCCAGAAGTTCTTTAAAATGATAATAAAATGCTTAATTTCTGAACACATTGCAGAGATCTATAGTTATTTTCATTTTAAGTTTTCAAAAGTCAAATATACTATAAACAAGTATTTGAAAATTGTTGACTAGTTATGCTTATTTTTAAAATATTACATTTTTGTCACTAAAAAGTTTATGACAAGACTTGGATGCGACTTCAGATTTGTCCCCACATTGCCCCTTTCTGGAAATAATATAGGCGGATCAAACATAAAAATGATGACGTAACTGAAAAATGACTTTGGGAAGAAATGATTTGAGGTCATTACACTCCCATTTCTTCTGATTGATATGAAGTTATCAAAAATCAAAACTTTACATCAGGCGATTTTTAAGAAGAATTATCAGCCTTCATTAAAACTAGTTTATTGATATAGAATATCAACTTGTTTGCAATTCCCACACAGGGAATAAAAAATAATCTATTAAGACAGATAAAGCTAAGTAGTATAATTTCTACACATAAAATAAGATTGCCACAAGTATACATATGTAACAAACCTGAATGTTATGCACGTGTACCCTAGAACTTAAAGTATAATAATAAAAAAATAAAAATAAATAAATAAATAATTAGATTGCCGCAACTATTGAAGTAAAAAGTAACCCCAGAAATTAAAAAAAATTTGAAGTCAATATAAAAAATAAAATCCATGGTGAATTGTTAATGTACTCCAAAACAAAAAGATAAAGTCTCTGTCCTTAAGGAGCATTTAAGCCTATTTTATAATAGAGACATCGAGTTTCTGTATTACTAGTCCAGTCTATCGTCCATAATATTCAGGTTTATTCTACTTCTCACCCTGCAAAATTATATGGACAAATGGCTAGACTACCCAAACTTTAGTTTTATCATCTATAACAAATGAAAAATGATAGTGCCTAATTTATAGGGTTAGTATTAATATTAATCTATATAATGCATGTAAAGCATTTCAGAGTATCTGGCTCTGCAAAATAAACAATAACCATCATTAGCTTAAATTTCAAGAAATAAGTGAATGGATGGCTTTAGTTATTTTGTTCTCAACCATTTTATTTCTCCATCCAATACTTGTGTTATGTTTCTTTCTGGCCATAAACCAGTTAATAATCACACATACTTGCAACTAATCCCAGGGCACTTCACAGGAGACCAAGGAAAAAATGTTTAGAACATTTTTTCACACACACACACACACACACACAAATTTGCAAAGCACTTACACATTAAACAAGCCATTTTAGACTCACTTTTCCTCATCTTATATATCTTTTCAAAAAGATAGTCTTTGCAATGCTATGTTCTAACTATGTCTCAGCACTTTCCCCATCTCCACTACTGCTAACATGATCAGATGGCCTCTCTTTTCAGTTTAGTATCTTCTTGATGTCTATTCTTCTCCTTACTACTCTATTGACGTGTCCATTTAAGAGCAAAAGTTCTATATCCTTAAGGAAAGCAAACTGTGGCAGGAACTAGGCATTCTAGGCAGTCTCACTAGAAAGATAAATAAATGAGAAAGATATGAAGAGAGTCATATCCATATAATTGATTTTGAAGGAAAAGAGGTGTTTAAGATGGCCCTATTAATTAGCATTTCACAGTTGTAATTAATGACTATCAAGTTCAGGTGAATAGTCTTCACTTAATTGTTTATTGAATGAAGAAATGAGTTAGTAGACAACAAATATCACATTATTTTGCTTTTCCTCCAAAATGGTACATTTCAAACTATTCACTCTGAACGAACAAGAGGAAGAGAAGTAGAAAGATGAGTCCTGGTTTAACATATTTCAGCGAGAAATCAAGAAGACCACATAATCATCTGGACACATGTCATTGGAAACTAGAATGTGGCAACATGAGCAGTGAAAAAATGAGCGTTACAGAATGGTTATATTTTTAATTTCCATAGTCATAGGCAAAGGTTAATTACTAATTACTACTGGGAGTTAAATAATTTCATTTTAATATATATCATTTTCAAATTCTATTTACCACTCTATCCTTGACATCTAGCAGGGTGCTGGAAAAGGACAGGGACTCAATCAGGTGATTTTTCAAAGATCAGAGGATGAAAGGTCTGTATAAGTAAGTGCATGTATCTCTCACAGGAAACAAGCCAAGCTATTAGATCAGACCAAAGAATAATTTCAGTGGAATTCCATTCCTAGGACTGTCCTCCACTGAGTAGCTCCACTGGGCTGTTTTATCATAGAATAAGAAGTCATTAAGGCAAGTCACTTAAAACTTATGAGAAGCAGATATGGCCAGCTGATCCAAGAAGAATTTTTCAACACAGGCATTGGAAAATAATAGAAAAATTATCTTAAAATCTAAACAATACATCACAGTGCTCCATGTAAAAGATAAACCTGAGGGAAACCTGAACTTATATGACAAAATACCCACTACTGAAATTTACAGAGACCTTTCATATGAATTATAATCAAAGGAGACTCTGATGGGTCCTAAATTTGACCAGAATGGCTTGACCCCAAAGTATAGACACTATGAATTAAATTTCAAGAGAGAATACAAATGTGTGAGTAGGGAAAGCTGAATAAGAATGCAACTTTTGTTAACGTGCTGTCTATTCTCTGGTCTAAAGCACCAGAGAGTATAATCAATTGCCATATTTACAATAATATCTCAGAAAAGTTCTCTATGTCCTGACCTGATGAGACGTCAAGATGTTTCTAGCATCCTTTGGAAACGTAGGCTGTTTTTATAATTATCTTCCCTAAAGAGTTTCTCTAGCAATCCCTGGGAATGGGGGATTATTACTCATAATCAGATCTGTTACTTGTAACTTAATTTTCTTTTTCTGCTCTTATGTTCACTTTGTTTTCCAGTCAGCATACTGCGATGCTCACTGTCAATGGCTATGCAGTACCTGGGCTAATCTGCTTTATTGATCTCTATGTTCTTTTTCATTCTCTACTTCGTCATGGACACTCCTCTTTGTCTATTCCTTGGCTTTTTCAGATAAATTCTTGGGCCAAGAATGAAACAATTCTTTAGTTGATACCACCTATTCGAGGGGAGTCAAATCAAAGAACAACTGGGCATAGGCTCACGTTGCATCAGAAATATCCTTAATTTTGCTGTTTAGCCTGATCTTTCTGATCCAGACAGCCTCACTTCTTCAGTTATAATTTTCCTTCTAAATTTTACATTCTCTCTCCCTATTATCAGCTTCTGGGACACTCAATAAAGGAGATGAGATTAACTCTTCTCCCCATTAAATCAAAGGGTGTCACTGTGTATGTTTTAATATTCCCAATGTTCTGAGCCAGTTAAGAGGGACCTTGCTGCTAGCTATGAAACTGGACTTCAGAGGACCTATAGAGAGAACCATACAGGCTAGGTATTACATATATATATATATATATATATATATATATATATATATGTATATGTATACGTATTACGGTTATGTCAGAAGGGGCAGCAAACATGTCCTTCTTCACATGATGGCAGTAAGGAGAAATGTAGAGCGAAGAAGGGGAAAAGTCCGCTATAAAACTATGACATCTCATAAGAACTATCATATATATATGTGTGTGTATATATATATTTAATATATATGTGTGTGTGTATATATATATATTTAATTTAGAGAAGCTCTGACAAAGTCGATATATTCCCACAAATTGATGTGTTTTGGCTGTGTCCCCACCCAAGTCTCATCTTGAACTGTAGTGCCCATAATCCTCATGTGTCCTGGGAGGGACCCAATGGGAGGTAATTGAATCACAGGGGTGATTACCTTCATGCTGTTCTTGTGATAGTTCTCATGAGATGTCATAGTTTTAAGATGGACTTTTCCCCTTCTTCGTTCTACACTTCTCCTGGCTGCCACCATGTGAAGAAGGATGTGTTTGCTGCCCCTTCTGCCATAACTGTAAGTTTACTGAGACTTACCCAGCTGTGCTGAACTGTGAGTCAATTACACCTTTCCCTTTATAAATTACCCAGTCTCAAGTAGGTCTTTATTAGCAACCTAAAACAGACTAATACACAAATAAACCTCTTGTAAAAATAGGAATTTTGAGCACTGATACAGAAATAATTAGATTGGATGCTAGAGGTAAGGAGATAGTCATGGTTATTTAGTGTAACAAGTTACACTCAAATGAGCTTTTGAATCTAAAGAATAAGATCAAGGATGAAAAAACTGAGGTAATGAATTAACTGTTTTTGTAGGTCAACAATGCTTGAGTATTGGCAATGTAAAAATATTTCTGTTGATTTCACTTGTGGAAAATGATTCTGAGGCAGTAATTTTATTACTCCTTCTGTAACCTATACTTTAACCCTAGGGAGTCATAGACCAGGGTTAGACCTAGTCGTAGACCTAGGTCTAATCCTAGGGAACCATAGACCAAATAAATCATTGAAGTTAAAGACAAAATTAAATTTGCCAAGGTGTTAAAGCAACACAAAACAAATCACATATGTAATTTTAAGTTGTATGGCAACCACATTAAAAATGAAAAGAAACAAGTATTATTAATTTTAAGATATTTAATATGTTCAAATGTTATTAATATACCCCCAATATTACCATTTTATCATGTAAGCAATACAAAAAATATGTTTTTTTCTAAGTTTTTGGAATTTAATGTGTATTTTTACACTTACAAATATCTCAGTTTGGACTAACTACATTTCAAGTGCTCGATAGTTTTACATGGATATTGGGTACTCTATTGAAAATTCAGCACTAAATTTTTGAATCTGTCTTTGATAGATTACATTGTACTTATGTATTTTTAATCTCTCTTTTAAGTCAAAGTCATAATTCTTAAGCTGAACTAATTTATCAAACATAACATATATTTCCACAATATATTACAAATAGTATCAATGTGATGCTAGGAGTATTACACTTTAATATAATTTTTAAAAAGAATAAATATGCTTTAGGTAAGTGTATTTCTGTGCTTTTTGGACAAAATTCATAAAAATTTCAAAAAAATATTTGCACAAGCAAAATATAGAGTAGACTACAGTCTGTTTACACATCTATTTAGCTTTCAGTTCACGATGTACAGAGAAACTTTTAGGCTGAACTTAAAATATATAAGAAAGCAGCTATAGGCTAAACTTGATTTAACATGGCATTCCAGAATTATAAAAAATATGAAAATAAACAATATGATAAAAAGTATTACTTTAATAAAAGCCTACTTATTAAGTAAATAAAAGTCCTATTAATAAATCATGGGGTATAGTAATTGATTTCACCTGAAAAAAAATTTTAATATCAATTGACTTAATTTAATCTAAAAACCTATGAGATCACCAGTTCACTGTGCTGTGTAGAGATACAGCCAGAGCACAGATCTATGAATAGTTGGTGAACAAAGACATCAGCTACATTTTTTTCTGCCTACATTAGCAATGCTGATCTTAGCGAAGGTCACACAAATTATCCCTATTTGATCACAGCCATCTGGCTAGTGGGCTCAACTAAAGATTTTTAGATACGCACAATTCCTTGTGAAATTGGATTAAAACCTTTAAGTAAGCCTCAGAGGGCATTGCTAAAAGAAATCTCTTAACTCAAGTGCCAGAACCAGGCAAAAGGGTCCTTAAACTAAGATCCTTGGTGATGTCCAGCATTGTGCATAGCATCAGCAGAGGCTGGGCTGAAGGATCCATGAAGCAGAATTTTTAAAAAATGTTTAAGAGATACTGGCTGGAAAAGATGCTGTTAGTACAGTGGTGGCTGAAGGACCAGAGTCCTTCTACTTCTGTTTAAATGGGAGAAGCTATTATGTTTCATTTTACTTAGGGCATCTCACTGTTTTAATGACCAGTCACCATTCCTCCCAGGAATTTCTGATAGGGTCACTAACTTTGGAGAAATGGAGAGGAGTTTAGACACCCTTAAAGCTCATTACTATCAGAAGTTGGCGAAGTTTCTTCTACCTACTTATTTGCTTAAAAGCTTAAAGTAAGTGGCCCAACCATGGCACAGTTTTAATTTTACATTAACAGAGCTCAGGTTGGCTTTGCCACTGTTGTGACATATGAGAAACATTGTGGGAATTTTCTTGGTGTGACTATGTGTTACTGAATTTTATAACTTTAAAAATTATTTTCTGGTTTTAACTTAATTTGCAACATGAAGAATACCAGGTATAAAATAGTACAATAATTTGCTAAAAACAATTAGCAAAATTATTTGTGGGTGGAAGTGAAAACAAAATCAATTTCATTTACAAAGAGAGAACAACATACATGCATGGCTATGTAGTTAGGAAAACAACCTCAATTTAAGTTCACTTTAGTCATCAGTTTGAATTAGACTGTTATAGAATGTCATGATTGTGTGAGGCCTAAACTAGTCAGGCATAGGAATTATTTGAGAAGGTTTTAGAAATATTAATTCTGAGATTCTGAACAAGATACCGATATGGCCTTAAAGTTTCCCCAGCTTGACTAAACAACACAGATTTATTTCTTTCTGACACCAAGCCCCTCACCTCCATTTTCTTAAAGCATTTACTCAATAAAGTTTGCAATTATAAATGGTTCCTCTGCCTCTTTCGGTTAATGTTCTATAACTTAAGAATGTCTTTACAAGGACCTGAAAGCCATTCCTTTGAAATGCAATAATCAAGAAAGTTAGTGCCCCTATCTTTTAGTCTCATGGAAGGGAAGAAGCTTTGGATAAGTCTCGATTAGCAAACACAGATGGTCTGATCATATGGACCACTACCCCTACTGTTGTCTTCCAGTGCTTTTCCACTAGCTTACCCCAGAGCTTCAGAAGTCTCCTGCCTTTTGTTTTAGGGAAGATGAGTTCAATTTTCCCCCAATTATAATATTTTTGAATAAGATTATCCTGTCTGTTTAACAAGCTCAGTGCAATTTTTCTTTGACAGTACTTTAAAAAGTTAGCTGATCTCACAGCTCTCTACTCTTCTGTCTCTTAACCTATTGAAATGAGCATGAAATCCTACTAAAAGTAATACATCAAGGTACAAATAGCATTTGCATAGAGCAGTAACATTTAACTTAAAATCAAATTAAGAACTCAATCCCATTTGTAATAGCCACACACAGAGAAAATACTTAGCAATACTTTTAACCTAAAAGGTAGAGGTGGAAGATCTCTGCAAGGAGAACTACAAAACACTGATGGAAGAAATTGTAGATGACGCAATCAAATGGAAAAACATCCCACGCCATGGATTAGAAGACTCAATATCATTAAAATAACCCAACTACCAAAATAAATCTACAGATCCAACATAATTCCTAGCAAATTACCAACGTCGTTTTCCACAGAATTAGAAAAAACAACCCTAACTTTCATATGGGACCAAACGAGAACCTGAATAGCCAAAGAAATGCTAAGCAAAAAGAATAAATCTGGAGGCATCACATTGTCTGACTTCAAATTACACAGCAAATTATACAGTATAGTAACTAAAACAGCATGGTACTTATATTAAAACAGGCATGTAGATCAATGGAACGGAATACAAAACCTAGACATAAAGTTACATACCCACAACAAATTAATCTTTGACAAAAATAAACAATGGGGAAAGGAAAACCTATTCAATAAACGGTGCTGGAAAAATTGTCTAGCCATAGGCAGAAGAATGAAACTGGACCCCTACCTCTCATCATATACAAAAATTAACTCATTAAATTGAAAAAATAAATCTTAAAAAGACTTTCTCTAAAAAAGGTGCAATTTTTTTCATTAGAATTGGTAATCAAACACTGAGTCTTCAGAAGTGATTTTCAGCAGTGATATATATATATACACATATACCCACACACGCACATATATATACGGGCATGCACCTCACTCTCTCTCACGCACATACATGCATTTTTATATTTTGACTTTGCCTAAGTTGATTTCAAGAATAAAATTATGATAGAAGTAGTTTTTCCATAGCCTTAAAATTGAAAATAACAACTACAAAAAAAAAAAAAAAAAACTAAAAACCTTCACTTCCGTTAAAAAAAAAATAGCAGTGACATCATTTTAAAATTTAAGTATAATAAAATGCAGATCGGGTCATATTTACAAAGAGAAGTAATGAAACAAATGACTAGAATCAATGCATATTGTCATAGTATGCTTGGGATGCACTAACAAAATACCATAAACTGGGTGGCTTATTAAAAAACAAAAATTTATTTCTCACAGTTCTGAAAGCTGGGAAGCCCAAGATGAAGATTCAGTCAGAAGAGCCCACTGCCCGGTTCATAGAGGGTGCCTTCTTGCTGTATACTCACATGATGGAAGGGGAGAGCTCTGATCTCTTTAACTCCTCATAAGTGCACTAATCTCATTCCTGAGAGCTCCATCCTCATTACCTAGTCACTTCCCTAAATCTCACCTTTCTGATATCATCACATTAGGAGTTAGGTTTCAACATAAATATTGTGGAGAGACACAAACATTCCATCTATAGCAGGTATTGAGTATGTGTGACCACGGTGAGTTGCCTCATTTACATTTCAACTATTTAAATGTAAAACTAGTTTCTTTGGGTAATTGCTGTCTGAATATATGTTTATTACCACAATGAGTTGATAGGTTAGCAAGTCTGTGGTACATGATTTAAAAGTGAAATATGTGAAGATTGTTTCAAATGACTTTTTAAAAACTTTCTATAAGAAATATTCTTTAAAATTAAATGGTTAAAATATGGATTATAAAACAGAAAATTTCAAATTGAAGTAACATCAAAATGATTCAAAGTGATGTAGTGTTTGGATATCCAAATTTTGTTGTGTGAGAGAATTGCCAGGGAGCTTTTAAAAAATAACTCCTATCAGCACTATCTCAGAATATCTGACTCAGTGGACTTTGACTGCATGATGAAAATAAATACTTTTAAAATTTGCTTTAAGTTAGTTTTATTATTATGTTTTGAAGGATGAAAATGAAAATAAAATTCTGCCTATTCTATTCCGTACTTCCAAGCTGAGTCTCAAAAGTGGCTATCCAATCTTACTATTTTAGTTTGAACTTGTCTAATGATTACATTCTTAACTGTAATTATCGTTTACTTAGAAATTTATTTTTAGAAATTGATGTCTACTGATGCTTTACAGAAATATGAAGGAATTTAAGTATTCTCTATCTTAAAGCTCATTTTGAATGTATTGGCCACATTATTATTGTTAGTTCTTATTTTATGCAAAACAAATTTCCATTTCTTTAATCACTAAATTTAGACAGTATAATTTGAATATATATGTGTGTGTACACATGCACACACATATATAAACTATATATAAATTATATAAACGATATATAAATTATATATAAACTATATATATTTTATATAAACTATATATGTCAATTATATATATATATAGTTTTTTTTATTTTTTATTTTTGAGATGGAGTCTCGCTCTGTCACCCAGACTGGAGTGCAATGGCACAATCTCGGCTCACTGCAACCTCTGCCTCCTGGGTTCAAGCAATTCTCCTGCCTCAGCCTCCCAAGTAGCTTTGATTACAGGCACACGCCACCACGCTGACTAATTTTTTTGTATTTTAGTAGAGATGGGGTTTCATCATATTGTCCAGGCTGGTCTCAAAATCCTGAGCTCAGGCAATCCACCCACCTCTGCCTCCCAAAGTGTTAGGATTACAGGCGTGCACCACCGCATCCAACCTTGAATCTATATTTATGAGAAATTTTTGCTTCTATTCTTCCCATTAATTTTTCCTCTACTCACAACTTTCATATTTTGTCACTCAAACCATTACTTTTGTGTTATTAGGGTTTATAATGTCCACAGTCTGCTCAGTAGTTAAAGGTGAGTATAGATAAAATTTTTAAAAATTGAAAACTACTAAATGGTAGTTTAATTACTACAATTACACAAACATTATTCACTACAGAAATCTACTCTACCAATAAAGAAAGTGTAAATCCAAGGTATACTAAACAGTGATTCTCAAAGAATGTTCCAACCATCATGACAAATAAACTCCAATGATATCACATTCCATCAATTTTTCTGCACTTTTTAGTTTTATTTGTTCCATGAATTTATTAGAGAATTTATGTTTTTCCTTGAATTACAGATTGCCTGGTTTTTCTTTTTGATGTAGTATATTATACCATATCCTTAAGGGCATCTATATTTTAAATAGACTAACTTTTAAGTGAATGCTTTATACTTTACTACTGTAGATACAGAATTTTGCTTTGGAAGAAAATATTCACTCATTTTTAAGATACTTAGAGTTCTTGAATTACTTTTGGTCTCTGTTACACTAATTTCTTTTTAGAAATATTCTATGACTATTATTATGATATTTCTCATCAATATATTGCTTAATGGTCCTGGTTTTTGAGATTGTGGGACTTCTATTTTTTAAATTATTAATAATATGCTGGACTAGAGAAAAGGTACAGAGAGATAAATTTGTTAATATTTGATAGCATGTTTTTATTCTTCAAACATACTTAGTAGCTTTAGAAGATATAGCATTTTGCTTTGAAAACATTTTTCTCATTTTTAACACTTTGTCGCAATATAGTCTAGCATTCAGTGTTGCTTTTAAGATGTATGAACTCAATGTTATCCTTACCCCTTTGTTAACAATCGATTTGTCCTCTCCTAACACTTTTAAGAGATTCCCTTCGCCTTTATTATGAAATTGTATTGGTATTTGTCTAGTAGTGTATGCATATGTATGTGTATGCATGTGTGTGTTCCCTCATCTTATTTGGCATAATGTGTCTAATGACATGTGTTGTTTTCAATCTGTTCAGCATTTTCCCCACCCTTCTTTGAATGCCAACACATTTTTCCTTTAAGAAAGCTACCCTCCCACACTCTCAGTCTATGTATTAAGGCAAGTCTAACTCCACATTTTGGCTCGTGATATGGACTTGTAACCCAAAACTTAACAGTGAGACTGGTGCCAAATATTGGACATATGTGTTACTTCAGAGATAATCACATTACTTCAGACCAATGAATGTAACTGCATTATTTACAGCCCTAAGATTTTTGCTGAAAATGCTGAGACCAATAAACTTTCATTTTGCTAGAGTGACAAAACTGATACAACTTTGCATAAGACTCCCGCTTGAAGAGAGTCTAGCTTAGAATCTAGCTTAGAATTAAGCCAAAATAGGTTAAAAAAATAAAAAAATAAAAAAACAAGAGCCTAGAGACAGAAATAAATAGAGATAATAATTGATAGCTTGTGGCTTGAAAGGACCTTCTGGATATATTATGACTGATGTTAACATTCAAGCCTAGAATAATTTTCAGATGGGAGACCCCAATATTGTCTTTATTTGTTAAACAATTCTAAGTGAAGTTTTCCTCTATTTCAAAGAAAACAGACTAGCAGGGAAGTTTCTTGCAGTGTCAGGATTACTATATTTGATCTCTGAACTCTATCTTAACTGTTCTCTCACTTTCCCTATGTTTTTGTCTTTTATTTTCCACGTTGTAAGAAAAAAAAGTTTCTCCTTTGTTTCTCAACATTTTCATTGACTGTATCTTCTAATTTTTTTCCATCCCTTGAATCATGTTTTTTAATCTTGTACCTTATCTGTTTCTTCAGATATCTGCTAATCCTTGACTTTCATTTATACCTACGTATGAGGAAACCAGGTTGTGTGTGTGTGTGTGTGTGTGTGTGTGTACTTTCTTTCTTTTTTTTTTTTTTTTTTTTCAGGTGGAGTCTTGCTCTGTCCCCCAGGCTGGAGTGCAGTAGCGCCATCTGGGCTCACTGCAAGCTCCACCTCCCGGGTTCACTCCATTCTCCTGCCTCAGCCTCCCGAGTAGCTGGCACTATGGGACTACAGGCGCCTACCACCACGCCCAGCTAACTTTTTGTATTGGTTTCACCGTGTTAGCCAGGATGGTCTTGATCTTCTGACCTCGTGATCCACTCGCCTCGGCCTCTCAAAGTGCTGGAATTACAGACGTGAGCCACTGCGCCGGGCAGAAACTAAGTTATATATTAAGAGTAGAGAGTATGAAGGCCGACTTATTCTTTTTCTCTATCCCTTGCACGGAGTGTGGTTCTTTATACTGTATATGGACAAAGCAAATTGACTATCATACTGGGTGGATAAATATGAGCTGGACATGATATATACATATACAAAATTATGGATGTTATAACTGTAGATTGCTAGCATCTGCACCAAGAAGACTATAAAGCAAACATTGTTGCTTATGCAACAGCTGATTAACCATCTAGTATTTTGTTAAAACAACCTCATTTTTTAGTTATGTGTTCGTGTTTCTTAATACAAAATAATTGGCCCTTGACTCAGGGCATCAATCATGATTTCTCCAAGCTAAATATTGTTCTAGTCAACAATTTTGGTTTATATATAAGCCAAATATCTGGTTCCATTTTGGCAATGGAAACTAAAAAGAAATCCTTAGCTGCTTCTGCTAAATTTTCAATAAAAATAGATTTTTCTTTGTTTCTGTGTTGCTGTACTTGCATGTGAGTCCATTTTGAGTCAATGACAGTACAAGCATAAAAACGAGGTGTGGTGCTGAGGAAGGTGGGGAATAAAAGGCCAGTCCATAATTAGTCTTTTCCCCAGACTTCTGGTTATATAGGATAAATATTCATATTATGTAATCAATATTTATTTGAAATTTCTGGAATTTTCATCCCAAAACCATTTTATCAAGCAGACAATTTAGTTGTTTAGACAACAGATCTCTGTATTAGCATGGAAGTCAATACTGCTGTCACAAATATTGGAGGTACAAAGATATAGAATGAGTGAATAAGACAACTGGCATAGTTATCCTATGTAGACTGCCAACTAATTACTATGGTTACAGTCCTATTTCTCCATTTTGCTTCTGAGATATGTAGACTCCTACCTTGAAATTTCTCTCCAAAATCTCTCCATTAAAAATGGCAAATTATTTCATCCTCACTGCCATCTTGTCCTATTCATTTTGACGTATAATTTCTTATGCTTTTGTGTATTCTTCAAACTATCCACTATTATGTTCAGAAAATTATTTTAAGTCTGAGTCACTTTATGGCTATTCTAACTATTCTCGGTGCCATTATGAATCTATCACTTAAAAAAATAATTTTATTTTATTCTGGATTCAGAGGGAGCATGCACATTTGGTATATTGTGTCATGGTGGGGATTGGGCTTCTGTTGTATCCATCATCCACATAGTAAACATTATACCCAATAGATAATTTTTCATACTTTTCCTCCTTCCACCTTTTCTCCTTCTGGAGTCCCTGGTATCTGTTATTTCTATCTTTATGTCCGTGTGTACCCATTGTTAGATCTTCAACATAAATTCTTTGTTTAGGCCAGTGTCTAAAAGAGTTCGTAGGTTTTCTTCTAGGATTTTCATAGTTTCAGGTCTTATGTTTAAGTTTTTAACCATCATTATTCTTTTTTTTTTTTTTTTTTTTTTTTTTTTGAGACAGAGTCTCACTCTGTCGCCCAGGCTGGAGTGCAGTGGCACGATCTTGGCTCACTGCAACCTTGCCTCCCGGATTCAAGCGATTCTCTTGCCTCAGCCTCCTGAGTACTGGGATTACAGGAGCACGCCGCCAAGCCTAGCTAAATTTTGTATTTTTAGTAGAGACAGGGTTTCACCATGTTGGTCAAACTCCTGACCTCATGATCCGCCCATATCGGCCTCCTAAAGTGCTGCTCTTACTGCAGAGTAACCTTATATTTTAAACTTACTACTTCCACATGCATTAAAACTTTTACTTGAAACTATTATTGCAAACATTAACTTAATTACCTAAAACATAAGTGACCTAAAATATGGAAGGTCTATTTTGTACTTTTTTTAATTGACTCAAAATTTAAATGTTATACTACTAGACTGTATTTGTCTTAACACTAAATACATGGAAACAAATTTTAAATATACTAGAAGAGACCATTAATTTTTCATTTTTTGTGTAGTTTACCTTCATCCATTCTTCAAACATTTAGAGGGTGCCTGCTATGCATGAGGTACTGTATTTGCCAATATGTAATTGACTGGGCAAACTAGAATGAGTATTACATATAATGTATATATATAAATTCTAGTTTCATATGTTATATAATATATTTCACATAATGTATATAATATGTGTAATATATTACACATATTATATATTATTATATATAATATATAATTAACATATATTATACTTACTAATGTATATAACATATATAAATATATTACATGTACACAACATGTATAATAATATGTAAGTGTATATATCATATATATTTTATATGTGTGTATATACATATTATTAAAAAAATAATAATATGAAGCTAACCTAAAAGAGTGGTCAACATGGCAAATAGTCACATGAGTTGGTAAGTGAGTTGGTATTTGAGGTGATTCTTAAAAGATAAAAATGTATGGATAAAGTAACTTAGCGGACAGACTTTCTAGTAACTTCAAACAGCAAAAGGAAGGAACATGTACAAAGTTATAACAGATTCATCAAAAGCTAGGCTAAAGGCAGCTGAGTTGCTAGGTGTTAAAGTAGTTAATTCAGACAATAAGCCAAAGTAACAGTAACTGTAAAATCTTTAATCAGTTAATGTGATTGTTAAAGCAAGAGGCTAAATAGAAGAAAGCATTGGCTCTCTAAATGTTCTATTTTTTTCCCCATGGAGTAATACTGGGTGAAGATCAGGTGGATCAATGTCACATGGAGAATTCTCACTGCCCAGGGAGCTGTGAACAAAAGTTTCTTGCTACTTTATGTTCCCAGGTATTGGGGGAGAGTGGGGAAAGTGCTAGAAATGGAAAAGTACTGAATGCTGATTCAGAGTAGAGACCAAGTGTTTTCAAGGTTCTCCAATAAAGAGACTTCCAAATGCAGGTTATGAAAGTGGTTATGCATAAGACCATAACTGGCCAATGAGTCCTGAAATGTTGGCTGCACTCTCTTCAGGGCCTGCAATACCTTGGCTGTGCACCAAATCTGGTGTGAGAGGAGCAACTTTCTCCCATGAGAACTATTTAAGTTAGTGCAAAAGTTATTTAAAGTAATGACAAAAACCACAATAACTTTTGCACCAACCTAACCAAGTTAAATTTTGTGATTACCTGGTGTCTGGGCCTAACAGATTACACATAATTTTGAACTAGGAGCTGAACTTCTCAATATCCAGAACGATTTGACTACACAAGATCAGACAGATATAACGGAAGACAGTATTAGAGAGCCAATTTTATGAACATCATGGAAGGTTTTCCATGTCATGTCATGCAATCTGTCCTTAATTGTATGGAGACTTTTGAAGAGATTTTTCTCTAATCTTAGAAAGATAATGCCATCTTAATCATGAACATATATTGAAAGGTTTTAGCAAGTAATTGAACCAAATATGTTTGGAATGTAGGAAGAATAGTACAAGATATGATTAGAAATATAAGGCAACATTTAAAGAATGCTATTTACCAGGAGGATATTATAGTGCTAATTTTGTATACCATTAATAATATAGCCTCAAAATTATAAAACAAAAATATACAGAGAAAAAATATCAAATATGCAGTGGAAAATATTAATACTCCTTTTGCAGAAACTGATGGAACACCAAAGAATAAGTAAGGATATCAAAATTTTGATTGATCTATAAATGTAAACATAGATTCAAAACATACTAGCAAACATTATGGTATATAAAAATTTGCATTGTAATTAAATTTGTGTTTTCCAGAATTATGAATTGGTTTAACATTTTTATTTTTTTTATTTTATTTTTTAATTTTTATTATTTTTTTTTATTATACTTTAAGTTCTAGGGTACATGTGCATAACGTTTATATCATGTATAACTCCCCAATGCAATCCCTCCCTCCTCCCCCCTCCCCATGATAGGCCCCAGTGTGTGATGTTCCCCTTCCCCAGTCCAAGTGATCTCATTGTTCAGTTCCCACCTATGAGTGAGAACATGCGGTGTTTGGTTTTCTCTTCTTGTGATAGTTTGCTAAGAATGATGGTTTCCAGCTGCATCCATGTCCCTACAAAGGACGCAAACTCATCCTTTTTGATGGCTGCATAGTATTCCATGGTGTATATATGCCACATTTTCTTAATCCAGTCTGTCACAGATGGACAAATAGCAAAGACTTGGTTTAACATTTTTGAAAATGAATCAGTGTAATTCTTTAAGAGAATAAAGGAGGCTGTTCACATTATTAGCTCAATACATGGAAAACTTTGAAACAATTGAACAATTATTAATACAAAACTTTAAGCAAACTAGGAAGACATTTATTCATCAATCTGAAAGGGGATAGAAAAACATATGGATAGGTGACTTATATAACTACTATTCCATTAAATAGTAAAATGTTTTAAATAAAGTTAAATCTTTTCAGATTGGAAATGAGTTAAGAATGTCCACTATCACCATTTTCCCTTATTAGAAACCATAGCCAGTGCAATAACACGATATGACGTGGGTGATGACAAATAAATAAATAAAACTACCATTATTTACATTAATTATGAAAATCAAAAATTAAACCTGCATAAAAATTTAAAGTTTATGTTGGCCAGATTGATGAATACAAGGTCAATATACAAAAATCAACTCATTTTTATTAAACCATTAACAAGCAATTACACATTAAACTGAAAAAGTGTAATTAGCGATAGCATAAAATTTGAAAATATAAAATCTAGAAATAAACCAAATGAAAGATACTTATAAACTCTTCAAACACATTTCAAGCATTATTGAACACACTAGTAAACACATAAAATAGAGGGATATATTATATTTATGAAACAGTTATTTCAGTGTTTTAAAGATGTCAATAGTTCCCAAAACATTCCGTGAAATCCCAATAAAATCTCATAGGTTTCTGGTAGAAGTTGACATGCAATTAGAAGGTATCTAGAAATGCAAAGGGTCGTGAATGTTCTATAAATACTTGACAAGGGAGAGCAGGGTGGGAAAAATTCTTAATTGAACATTGAGATTTATACTAAAGTTATACTAATTAGGGGAAGAAGGCAGACAATCACTCAGGTGTGGAATCCAGAAATAGTATGTAGCACAGGCCAAAGTGGCACGATAAACAGTAGAAAAGTGTGGCATTTTGAATAATCCATACTTGGTCAACTGAATATACACATGGGCAAATAAATAGTAATATTAATAATAAATGAACTTAATCTGTATCATATACCCTTTACAGAAATAATCCCAAGCACCTTGCGGAAGTAGCAAAACAATACTTCCAGAAGAAAATTTAGGAGAACATCTTCATAACCTTGAAATCATGATGTATTTAAACGGTTAATCATTGAAAGACTAACAAATTACTCAACTGGATTACATGAAATTTTTTAATTGCTTATTAAATGACATTATAAAAACAAAAAGAAATGATGGAGTCTATAAGTGAGGAAAAGGAAACTATGGAGACAATGTTTAAGACAAGAAAGTCATATTGGAATATTTAAAGATCTATAATTTCATAAGAAATGGTAAGCAAACTAAAAGAAAGTGGACCGGAATTTCAGACAGGCATTGTCCAAGAAGGATATCCAAATGACCAATATACTTATTCAAAGTGAATTAACTATGAGTAGTTACCCAGTAGTTGCAAGTGGTGAGAATAGGAGTGAAAACTAGAAAGAAATCAAATGCCCCACAAGGGACTTTGTTAACAAAAGCTCATTGTTTATGAACTATATGCAATGAGGAACATGTTTTAGAATCAGATACAATATCATGAAAATATTGTCATGATATGCATGTGCATGAGAGAGAGAGATTGGGAAAGAGAGAGGAAGAGACAAGTAAACCTCAATAATAGAATGCACATTAATGATTTTATATTTACAAAACACAATACTAAAATGATATCAAGGGAAACATAACGGTTATTTTCTCCTCGCTGCTAAAATTATAGAAAAATTTTATTTTTATATTTTTGCATATATGTTTTCAAAATTGTAAGATAAGAATATTTGGTATGATAGTATTAAGCTACTTTCAACACTAAAATATAAACAATAATGGTGAGGGGAATATAATTTCCTAATGATTGTTTTTAAAATGAGAGGGTTAGTATTTGCGTTTGTCCTACCTCAGCAATCACCTCTATCTAATTACACACACACACACATACACACTCACACATACACACACACACGAACAATAATTTATCTCCCTTTCCCTTATGAAGAAGGAACTAAGAAGGTGTTACTCAGCCCCTTACTTGCTTCTTCCTTTTTTGGTATCTCCTGCTTCCCAGTCTGAGTCTGGTTTGGCCTTAGACACGTGGTGAACTTAATAGAGCAGGCCCTGTCCCCTGTACTGTGCACAGGCCTGTAGGTTTTTAGCTCTGCCAATGTGTGCAAAGAAAAGATGCTTATTAATGGGTGAAGTATTAATAAGCCACTGCTGCCATGAGAGATTTAAGCAAATCCCCATTTTCATCTTTCTGCCCCTCCTATCATTTAACTGGATCTTAACTTGGATAGCCAATATAATATTATTTGTTGGATCACCACCAACAACAAGAGGATAAAAAATGAAATATGTGGCATCATGACAGTTCTTTAAGCCTAATATTTTGAATATTTGTTTTATTTCTTTTAGAGACAGGGTTTCACTTTGTCATCCAGGCTGGAGTGAAGTGGCATAATCATAGCTCACTGCAACCCCAAACTCCTGGGCTCAAATGATCCTCATGTCTTGACCTCCTGAGTAGGAGTAGCTGGGACTACAGATGCATGCCACCATGCCTGGCTATTTTTTTTTTATTTTGTGTAGAGGTGGGGTCTCACTATGTTGTCCAGGCTGGTATCAAACTGGTGGACTCAAGCGATCCTCCCACCTTGGCCTCTCAAATCTTGAGATTACCAGCATGAGCCACTGCCCCCAGGCTGAGCCTAGTATTTATTTTGATATATTCATCTCTTTGAGACTATTTTATATTATATTTTTATTGAATATTGCATCACATAATCTATGCTTTTTATACTCCATTGCCTCACTTATCTGCTGTTAGTCTGAAGATAACAAAGTGAAAATGTCGTGACCAGAATTCAGTTTAGAAACAACTGAATAGCAATTGCCATTGTTTAGGCCAAAGTTAAAGTTGTAGAAGACAGCGAGCAAAGGATGAACTAAAATGCAGAGAATAAAAAGTTCCAAAAAACATTCCTAAAAGGGAATCTTCTCCATGATAATGTCCAAAATGATTTATCTGCTTTAATCTGTGGTTCATTTAATGAGATTTGAAGATTAGTATTTCAAATAATAGGCTCTAGAGTCAAATTCTCTGGATTCAAATCCCAGATCTTCTGCTTACTGGATCTATTGTTCCAGGTGCTGAATTGTTCTATGGCTCGGTTTTATGATCTGTGGAGGAAGTCAATGACTGAACCTACCTCATAGAATTGTGTGGAAGAAGAAAGAAAATATGTATAAAAGATTTTGTACAGCATCTATGCAATGACTCCATAGATGTTAGGTCTATTACTGTTACATTATATGACTATTACATTATTGTTATAATACTTACAAGGAAAATTTTTCTTTGTTTTTGCTATTTTAAAATCAAAATCACTTAATATTCAATTTTAGTTGAATATAAAACTCATTTTTTTATTAAAAACCTTTTTCAGTTCACAGTGTCTTACACATTTTTCTTCTGTGCACAGCCACAAAACTCCCAAGAGACACTTAAATATACAAAAGAATCACTTGAATTTGTCATTTTGATCTTATATGAATTCACGCTATCTTCTTCTTGTTTAGTAGACTGAAAATTTGTTGTAGAGATAAGTTAACGCACTAGTAGTCCAGCACTATTAAAATTTCCAGTAGCTTAAAATAAGTGACTTCCTCCGCCCCTCCCACAGCTTTGCCACTAACAGGTCCCAAAATCCCCACTTGGTAGTCAAGTTGTAAGATGACTGTCAAGAGAGCTACAATAAATATATTCAAATCTCTGCAGAATTTTTTTTCCGTTTGTCATTATTTCCATGGTCTATAAGTCAATAAGAATATGCCAAATGCCTTTAGAGCATTGTAACTTGGTGCTTTGAAGGGTGGGCTCATATGATGTTTCATACTCTTTAAACTCAGGAAAAAAGTCACTAATGCCTTCAGGAGCTTTAGGACTCTGTCACATTTCAAAATCTGCATATTAAATCAGTTATACTAAAGAAGGACACCTTTCCTTTACAGTGTTGTCAGTTCCTGACTATTTTAAAAGAAGCTTGTTAATCCCCTTTTTCTCTGTCTCTAACTCTCTGAATGTTTCTCCTCGCTCTGCTTTCGTGATAGTAAGGCCCCAAACTCCAGTTGATGTCATCATTACATTTTGGATATAAATTGTTTATTTTAAATATGACAGAAATATTTTCAAGTTAAGAGATATATTTTAAGACATTCAATTTCAAATAATCAGGTAAATGTATTAAAAATAAACAAATATGAGCCTGGGCATTGTGGCTCATGCCTGTAATCCCAGCACTTTGGGAGGACAAGACAGACAGGTGGCTTAAGCTCATGAGTTCAAGGCCAGCCTGGGCAACATGGCAAAACCCTGTCTCTACAAAAAATACAAACTTAGCTGGGTGTGGTGGCATGTGCCCATATTCCCAGCTACTCAAGAGGATGAGGTGGGAGGATGGCTTAAGCCCAGGAGGCAGAGGTTGCAGTGAGCCGAGACTGCACCACTACTATCCAGTATAAGTAATAGAGACGAAACTTGGCTTAAACAAATAAACAAATAAATAAAAACAAATATGAATTTTGATTGTATCTTGGAGGTACATTCTGAGGTTTTATTCTTTATGTTTTTTTCTACATTTTCAACATTTTCTTCAAAGAACAGCTGTTTAATAATAAAATAGAAACAAATAAGAAAATAAAATAGAAATAATTAAGACATTAAAACAATATACATATAAGTACTTAATAAATTATAAATCTGTATGTAAAGCTAAGGAAATATTGTGGTTTTTCTTTGTATGTTTCATCATGGAATATCCAAATTACAGTTTTCAAATCATATTTTATTTCTTGAATAGGAATATTTTTGGCTTACACAATGCATCTTAAATAGTGTCCTTAAAACTGTGTTTTTTTAATCTTCTCTATGTTTCTTTGAGATTATTACTGTTATTATTATTTTGTAATATTTTGTGATCAGATAAAATAAAGGTAGTGATATGGTTTGGCTGTGTCCCCACTCAAATTTTATCTTGAACTATAGCTCCCGTAATCCCCAGGTGTCATGGGAGGGACCCAGTGGGAGGTAATTGAATAATGGGGACGTTACCTCCATGCTGTTCTCTTGATGGTAAGTGAGTTCTCATGAGATGTGACGGTTTTATAAGGGGCTTTCCCCCGACTTTGCTCTGCACTTCTTGTTGCCACCATGTGAAGAAGGACATGTTTTCTTCCCCTTCCACCATGACTGTAGGTTTCCTGAGGCTTTCCCAGTCCTGGGGAACTGTGAGTCAATTAAACCTCTTTTCTTTATAAATTACCCACTCTCAGGTAAGTCCTTATAGCAACTTGAGAATGGACTAATACAATAAATTGGTAACAGGTAGTGGGGCACACCCGTACAGATACCTGAAAACGTGGAAGAAACTTTGGAACTGGATGACAGGCAGAGGTTGGAACAGTTAAAAGGCTCAGAAGAAGACGGGAAAATGTGGAAAGTTTGGAACTTCCAAGATATTTGGAGGGCTTAGAAGCCAGGAAGATGTGGGAAAGTTTGGAACTACCCAGAGACTTGCCGAATGGCTTTGACCAAAATGCTGATAGTGACATGGGCAATAAAGTCCAGGTTGAGGTGGTTTCAGATGGAGATAAGGAAACTTTTTGGAAACTGGAGTAAATGTCACTCTTGCTATGCAAAGGGACTGGTGGCATTTTCCCCCACCTTAGCGATCTTTGGAACTTTGAACTTGAGAGAGATGCTTAGGGTATCGGGCAGAAGAAATATCTAAGTAGCAAAGCATTCAAGATGAAGCAGAACAAAAAAGTTTGAAAAATTTACAGCCTGACAATGAGAGAGGAAAGAAAAAACCATCTTCTGAGTAGAAATTCAAGTGGCTACAAAAATTTGCATAAGTAATGAGGAGCCAAATGTTAACCTCCACAACAATGGGAAAAATGTTTCCAGGGCATGTCAGCGATCTTCACGGCACATTCTCTCATCACAAGCCTGGAGGCCTAGTAGAAAAATAAAATGAGTTTTGTGGGCCTGGCCCAGGGTGTTGCTGTTTCGTGCAGTCTTGGGACGTGGTGCCCTGTGTCCCAGCCACTCCAGCCATGGCTAAAAGGGGCCAACAGCTCAAGCCATTGATTCAGAGAGTGCAAGCCCCAAACCTTTGCATCTCCCATATGGTGTTGGGCTTGCAAGTGTGCAGAAGTCAAGAATTGAGGCTTGGGAACCTCTGCCTAGATTTCAGAGGATGTATGAAAGTGCCTGCATGTCGAGACTGAAGTCTGCATCAAGGGCGGAGCCCTCATGGAGAACCTCTGCTAGGGCAGTGCAGAAGGAAAACGTGGGGTTGACGCCCCCACACAGAGTTTCCAGTGGGGCACTACTTGGTGGAGCTGTGAGAAGAGGGCCACCATGCTCCAGACCCCAGAATGGTAGATCCACTAACAGTTTCCACTGCACACCTGAAAAAGCCATAGGCAGTCAATGCCAGCCCATGAAAGTGGCTGAGAGGGATACTGTACCCTACAAATCCACAGGGGCAGAGCTGTCCAAGGCTGAAGGAGCCCACTTCTTGTATCAATGTGACCTGGATATGAGATATGGAATCAAAGGGGATCACTTTGGACTTGTAAAGTTTAATGATTGCCCTACTGATTTTCAGAATTGCATGGGATCTGTAGTCCCTTTGTTTCAGCAAGTTTCTCCCATTTGGGATGAGTATATTTACTCAATGCCTGTACCTCCATCGTATCTGTGAAGTAACTAACTTGCTTTTGATTTTACAAGCTCAAAGGGGGAAGGGACTTGCCTTGTCTCAGATGAGACTTTGGACTTGAACATTTAAGTTAATGCTGGAATGCATTAAGACTTTGGATAACTGTTGGGAAGGCATGATTATATTTTGAAATGTGAGGACATAAGATTTGGGAGGATATAGGGTTGGAATTATTTGGTTTGGCTGTGTGCATCCAAATCTCATCCTGAATTGTAGTTCCCATAATCCCCATATGTTGTGGGAGGGACCCAGAGGGAGGTAGTTTAATCACAGTGTGGTTACCTTCCTATTGTTCTCATGATAGTGAGTAAGCTCTCCTGAGATGTGATGGTTTTATAAGAGGCTTTTCCACAACTTTGCTCTCCACTTCTTCTTGCTGTCTGCATGTGAAGAAGGATGTGTTTGCTTCCCCTTCTGCCATGATTGTAAGTTTCTGGAGGCTACTCCAGCCCTGTAGATCTGTAAGTCAGTTAAACCTCTTTCCTTTATAAATTACCCAGTCTCAGGCACATAATTATAGCAACTTGAGAATGGACTAATACAGGTGGATATGTTGATTATCTAAGGCCATAGGATGGGTCTATTGATAGTGTCAAGCTCACGTTCAATATATACTTTACATATTGTTGCCTCTATAATATTGATTAGATATGAAATGCATCAAGGAAGGATTTATAATACTGAAAAAAATTATCATATCACTGTCCACATATGTCAAATAAATATATACATTCCAAGATCTTTAAGGGTAACTAAAGGAGGGGAAATTTTAAACAAATTAAAAATATTGATTTCATTTTTTTAAATGCATGAAGAGATTAAGTTTTCAAAGTACAGTAAGGAAAAAATTAAAAAAACAAATTCAGTATGCATACTTTGAGATTACAAATAAGAATTATATGAAGCTGTGAGAGTCAGTGTATGACAGATGATAAATAAATTATATTAAAAGTGCATATAGGCCTTTTTCTAACCCACCTTCTTGGAATGATTTAAATGAACAAGGAAAAACATTCCTCAGCCCTCGAGTTAAAACTTAAGACATTTTTATTATTACAACTACAGAAAAACAAGCATGAAATATCAAAATATGTGAAAGAAACATAGCTTTTTGTGCAAGATGAACAAAATTAACAGGCAAATGTCACTGCATAATCTTTGAAAATTGTGACTTTATCAAGATTGTGGCAATAAATATTTATTCCACCAATTTAGGAAACACTGTCTACAAAATGCTAAAATTGCCCTTTCTTCTCCAAGGTGTGGAGAAAAGTGGGTTTTAAATTATGGATAATTTATCTGCCTTAAAAGACGTTCACTTACTTTTGGTTCATAGGTTAAACATGTTTATTTATTTTTTCACATAGATTATGTCTGTTACTACTTAAACTGCTCTTCTACGGTGATCTGAAAGAGCAAAATTGCAAGAAGTATGTAGAAGAAATTCACTATAAGAAAAAAACATACATTTAATTAAATTACAGATCCCTGTATTGTACATCTACAATAATATTTACATCCACCTTTCCTTGGTTAGATCTGTATTATGGATGGAGGTGTCCTTTCTAATGTCACAGGAAAAATCCTTCCGTGGTTTTAGTATTGATCACATTCTCTTCCTTTTTTTTTCATGGGTCTTCCTCCTTCAGTTATTCTTTCCCTTTCACATAGGTAAGTCTTTTGCTCTTTAGTGGCTGTTACAAATATTTTTAAAATAAAACAACTTGAAACAAAAATCAAACTGAGAAGCATATATAGAAAATCATACTTTTGCAAATGACTTTTCTAAGAAAACTGAATATATGTAATACTATTTTAAAATTTTACATTTGAAGAAAATTTGAAAAATGAGAAAAAAGTGTATATATACACATTAGCTATTTATTTGACTATCATCTTAAATCTTTTCTTTTATTTCCTGGTGGTAGTAGTCACTAATACATAGTCATCATTATTATACTTTCCTCCAATCCATCTTATAATTTTACATAATTATGTCTAGCCCTACATAATATCTATTATTTTTATTTTAATCATAAATTATATTTTTGATAAAATAGTTAACAATATTCTTTTTCATAAACAATTGAATATTTTTAATGATTCTTAAAAGCTAAGTGATTTTATTGCTAAACACATGAAATAAATTACTAATAGCCATTTATTATTTCTAGGGATTATTATTGTTGTTTTAACTACATATTAAGAATAAATGCATTTCTTGGATACTAACAGAGAATGAGTTTTAAAAGGACTTTTGGTGATCACTATTGGTTTTCTATACATTCACAGGATAAAAGGTACCTGTTCCTCATTTCAAGTCTAATGAAAGAGAATCAAGGAATGCCATGTGGTAAGTGCCATATGCATTTCCTATAGTTGAAGAATATATTGTATTACTCTCAAATTCCCTCTTGACAGCTCTACAGGTCTGGAAATGAGCTAGCTAGCTGCTTATGGACAAGCCAAAGTAGATCTTTCTGTTGTAGTGGAATCAGTTCGGACAAGATTTTATTAGGGCAAATAATGAATATATATTATTAGTGTTTTATGTAGACTGGCTGGAAGCGATGAAAGGAGAGTGCACAGGAGGGTGTCATTCTAGGTCTTTCCATGAAATGCACTTGGCAAGGAATATAGACTCAGCAGAGTAAAGCTAGGAAAGCTAGAAAGACCTCAGAGAGGGAGAGAGCCTGACCCAAAGGAGGGCACTGCTGTGAGACATGACTGGCAGTGGGGGAGTTTCTGTAAGGAACCACAAATGACTTCCTGGATAGGAGTTTGCTTTGAGACCTTCCAAGACAGAACAAGAAAATGTTAACTTATGATATATTACCTGACAATGAAGACTTGTTGTGTCGTCTAATTTCTCTTATTTTGTTCCATCCCTAGACTTCCATTCTTGGAAGGTAAATGATTAAGAAACTATGAAGGTGAGTAATCATGAAAGATAAAGAAAAAATAATCTAACTACACTCCTGTTCTCAGAGTAGAGGCTTAACTACAGGGTGGAACTTAGGTTTTGAAAATACTTTAACTAGATTTTTAAAAAATTATTATAAGAGACTGGGCTTTTTATTGTTGCTGTACACACACACACACACACACCACACACACACACACACATATATGTTAGTTTTTTTGTGATTTAAAATAATCAGAGAAAAATGACAAGTCCTGTCAGCTTTTTAAAGTTAAAAACCTAACTCCATCAAATAAAGACACACTGGGAAATGAGCACAAAGTTACTTTGCTACTTAATCTCATCATGTATATTTGTTCATCATACTGGTTTTCTACCATTTAGATATACAAAATGCTGGTTGAGCTTTATGTAACTTTGCATGTACACGTATGAGTGCTTTTTAAAAATACATATTTAAAAGTACAATTCCTATTCCTATGCCTTAGGTTATGTGACTTTTAAATTGGACTAAATATAATCAAATATTACTCTAAAATGGTTAGAACAATTTGTACTCTCACAGCAATAAACATTTGTTTTTACCGTAACCTTTCTAACATCTCATGTATTTTATAATTTACACTGGTTTTTTAAACTATGTCTCAACGTTTTAGTTCTTCCATAGTTTCACACACCATTGTTTATCTTTAATATTTTGTTTATATTTTATATCTTGTTTAAGAAAATATAGTCTTGTGCAAAAAATATATAATCGCTGTTAATTATTTTAAAGTTTTCTCTTATTTACACTTGAATCTTCAATCTGGTTGCACTTAATTCTTGATCTTAATGATTTATATGACTATAAATATAAAAATTCAGTTTTCCCAATACCATGTTTGATTAGATTATATTCTTCTCCTAGTTAATGTCCTCTATTTTATTATAAAACAGTTTTTAGGGTTTGATTCCACTTTTGCCAAAAGTGACAAATTTTATATAGACATAGCATTAGTATCTGTGGTTGTGTTTATATATACATACCATTTAAATTAATGTATATCATCTACATATGCATTGATAAAATGAAATTAGTAATTATTTTCTCAACTATTTTTTTCTGATTTTTTACATATAACAACAAAATATTTTAAAAGTAACTGTATATAGAATATTTAAATAATTAATATAAAAATAATCATTATATTTGGGAAATATATAGCATAAAAATAGTTATACATGCTTTGTCAAAACAGACATTTTTATACTATTTATTGGAGTATACATTTTCTTTCTTTTAAGCAAGAGGCAATGTGAATCAAAATTTTTAAAAGTTTTATGTCCTTTTTTTTTTTTTTTTTTTTTTGAGACGGAGTCTCGCTCTGTCGCCCAGGCTGGAGTGCAGTGGCCGGATCTCAGCTCACTGCAAGCTCCGCCTCCCGGGTTTATGCCATTCTCCTGCCTCAGCCTCCCGAGTAGCTGGGACTACAGGCACCTGCCACCTCGCCCGTCTAGTTTTTTTGTGTGTTTTTAGTAGAGACGGGGTTTCACCGGGTTAGCCAGGATGGTCTCAATCTCCTGACCTCGTGATCCGCCCGTCTCGGCCTCCCAAAGTGCTGGGATTACAGGCTTGAGCCACCGCGCCCGGCCAGTTTTATGTCCTTTTATCATTAAGTTTAGTTCTAGAAGCCTAGCCCTAATAAATAATCAAAACCATCCACACTTATAAGCCACATTGCTCATTGCAACTGTGTTTATAAAATAAAAAACACAGATGCCCTAAATTCAAAACATCATTTTAATGATCAAGTAAAGATTGGTGATAAAGAAGATGGAAATTTATATTTAATTCAAATTAAATTTTTAAATATTTTTACAGATATGAGCAAATGTTATTAACATATCACTTATGAGAAAAATAGCTTTACCCAAAATAATACACAAATTTATTAAATGAAAACAGAAAACTATAGAGGAACATAATATTTTAACTAAAAATAGCTGAATTATATTTATCTGCACATGCTTATTTTGGTTTGTAAAATCCTAAAGATAGACATGGAAAGGTAACAGTAAATGTTATTTTTTTTTTAATCATCAGATTAAAGGTCTGGGAGAAAAAGAAATTATTATTGGAAATACACATAGTTTCCAGAGGCAAGACTGGAAGCAAAACCTAATATTTAAAAGTGGTTATTTTGATGTCAAGAAGATAGATTATTTACTCCTTTATATATTTGCCATAATTTAAATATTTTTGTACACTTAGCACATTTTTATTTTATAAACACAATTCAATTTATTTTCTTACTTGAAATAAATGTTTAGGGATAAAATAGTAATGCAATAATGAATACTAAAAAGTGTAATACTTAGTCATACTTTTCAGGAGCAAAATGACCTATAGAGATATATCTTAAAACATACCTTTTTTCTTTATGTCTAAAAAACCAGTACCCAAATTCATAACAATAAGCCAGTGTCACTCATGCCGCTAGTGATATCAAAGTTGACAGACAAGCCCCAGAGCAGGTGGATTGCTTCAATTATTTGCCATCTACAATGAATACAAAATAACTTCTAAAAGCTTTCTGGAGATCTGTAAGATGCTGGCTATGGCTTATAGCAATATGACATTGATGATGAAGCTTGGGCAAGATAAAAGCTCAAAAAAAAAAAAGAAGAAGAAGAAGAATGACAAGGCATTGTTTCTTGTGGCCTTTAGTTTGGCAATTATTTAACTATAACTGCAACAGCTGGCCACTGAAAGGACGGTATCAGGACCCCTTGAAGGGTGCTGGGATGTGACGCTATTGGCAGGCTGCCTATGTATCTGAGATGAAATAAGCCTAGCAACTGGACGTTTCAGCAGCTGGCCAGACAAAGGATATTGTTCAGAGATTTAACAGCTGATAATTGAGCATTCTAGTAATATTTGTTGAAAAGAAAGTGGTCACCAAATGGATAATATTAGAAAACAATCGATATTCTAAAGTTTGAGAGCAGGGTTTATGAGAGGGTAAGCCAAGAAGCATGAGATTGTCATTATCTCATCTTTTTCTGAAAGACTTTCAGAAAGATTAGGTTGGAGATTTGTAGTACAAAATGAAAAGAATCATGCTCATACTCCAACATTGAACAGGCATTTCATACAGTCTGACTTCCTCCTCACAAATCAATCATATTGCCCTGAAACAATCCATTTCTTCTTTATTGCTACCTCATTGTTTTTCCTAACATGGTAATATTGTGTAATATACCTCTTTAAATATTATTTCTGTTACCTCATAAAACAAAATTGTGTCTACTTTTCATTGACTAATATACTTAACTATTTTATAAGTCCATTTACTCAAAAACATAAAAAAAGCACCTGAAAGGCCATTCATTCCAGATAAAACAAAGTAAGTAATGTAAAAAATATTATACATTTAACTGATAGTAAAGATGAATTTATCTTGTTTTATGGAGATACACTTAAACACAATAGAAAAATTTAACACCTTAAATTATTAATTTATCTACAAATTTAGCTTTCAAAGCTTAAACAATACCATATAATTATAATATTTACATTTGATGTGATGAAATGTATATTTATTTTCATAATTAAGAATCATCATATACAGTTAGTGGTTTATAAGGCCTTGGTAACTAAAAAATGAAAATATTGAATTTGGATTTTCATGCAGATATTTCTGATTTGTTTTTGTATAAGTAGCTTTTCAAACATTCCCTAATTTAAAAAATCACTTTTGACACAAGTTCAGTATTTCAGAGTTTTCCTATAGCATTCATTAAGTTACACCCCTTTTCAGAAATGTTCCATTAGAGCATAATTGAAGAAACTGGTAAAATTTAATTACAGCAATTTTCCTTGATTTAACTTGAAGAGAATTCTGACTTCTCCGAATGGGGTAGCTAATGGATTTCCCAGTACATGATGCCAAATGAAATACACAGTACAAAGTTAAGGGGCAAATAAAGATCTCATCTTATCTCACTTTATCAGTTACAAGCACTTCATCAGTTACAAGCACCATATTGAAAACAAGAGTCAGAAAGTGAGAGAATTATCTATTACTTTTAATAGGACCTATGGACAAAATAATAAATGTGAAGACACTGACTAGAAAGAGTTCAAATCCATGAAATGGTGATTTGAGCTCTTTAGGGTTTAATGAGCACTGAAAGACAGTACAAGCTTTGTACAAGTGGGGTCATGTTTCACTATAAAAATTTATGCTGGCCAACAAAAAAAGAAAAAAGTCCTTCTTGCTTGCTGTTAAAAAATCCATAATCCTTAAGATATCTTAACATTTGCAAACAATGGAAGTTCCCAATAGATAATTTTCCTTTTTTTTTTTTTTTTTGGTATTCTTTTAAAAATATGTAACTCAGAATAAGTAAACTTCCAAATATTTTTAGGAAAAATCATTTTGATAATTTTCTCCATTTCACAGAAATCCATGAAACTACATTTAAAAAACACAATAAGAATGCATGTGTGTGTAGACTTAGCCATATGAATCTACATATATATGTACATATGTGTTCACCTATCTACCTCTCTACTTTCAGAATGATGATTGGTTAGCATCCAGCATTCCTAACATGATATGTTTTGCAAAAAATGATTAGAAGTGTATTGCTTCATCTAATTACACCTTCTTGGTGTTAGTAGAAATAGCAATTATGGACATCAAAATTGTTTATGAATAGTTTTCTGGTAATTTATTTCCATTATTGTATTTTGATGTCTTCAAAACACAAAGTAATGTAAGCAGGTTAGTATCACCATTGACTACTTCCCCTTGGTTTTTAAAGCAGTCATATTATGACCTTGCAATTCATTGGTATTCCCATTCTCCACGTATAACTCCTATGTTTAAAATATGATTCTATTTCTGCTTAAGTTGGATAAAGTAAGTATATATATGTATATATAATATATAAATTTTATTATATAATATATATTATATAATACTCTGTGTGTGTGTGTGTGTAAGAGAGAGAGGAAGAGAGACTCATTCTGTTGCCCAGGCTGGAATGCAGTGGTGCAAACTCAGCTCACTGCAACCCCCACCTCCTGGACTCAAGGGATTCTTCTGTCTCAGTCTCTCAAGTAGCTGGGACTACAGGAGAACACCACCACACTCAGCTAATTTTATTTTTTTCTTTTTTTGGTAAAGACAGGGTATTGCCATGTTGCCCAAGCTGGTCTCAAACTCCTAGGCTCAAGCGATCCACCCAACTTTGTCTCTCAAAGTTGGAATTATAAGTATGAATCACTGTGCCCAGCCTTACTTCTTTATGTATATATTAAGAGAGAAAATAATACAGTACACATTGCCTCACAGTTTATGAGTGCTTTATTTATTTTGTTATTTATTTATGTTACTTTATTATTTTGCTTTCATGGATATATACATTATTTTATTTTCTCTACTTACTGATAAGAAAACTGGGAAAGAACATGTAAAGATAATAATCATCTCTTCCAGAGAAAAATGTGCTTGAGTGAATACTCAAGTTCAAAATGTTCTTTTTACTTACCGGGAGTAAATTATAATAATGAGCTCATATTTTGTGGATTTTACTAATTACAAATCAGAAAATATTTTGTTACATATAACTAATAAAAATCATTTTTCAGTAAAATTTTACAGTAGAATAGAATTTTATTAAATCATCAGTCCCTTCAAATGAAGATATGAAAATTAGAATTTAGAGAGGTATAAGTTACTGGCTAAAATTCTAGCTATAGTTAGTGTCAAAGGACAATTACCATCATCTCTTAACTCAGCCCTGGGCTCTTTAAACTGCTCTATCATGTTCTCCTCTTATCCTAAGAATATGTGCTGTATAATATAAAATATATTAAAAATAGGCTATGAAATTCAGCCCCTAAATTTGAGTTTTCACTATTCCCTATTCTTCAAATGTCTAAAGGTGAATACAGTTAGCAAAATTCAGCAAAATAAAAGTCCCAAACAGATCTTTAATATATATTACTCAATACAATTGACCTATAACTCTTATAAATTTTCAACCCAAGCATCACAGGCTTGAAAATGTAATTGCTTTTAACTGCTCCCTACTCTCCCATTTTAAGCTATTCATCTGTATTTCTGCTTTGGAGAAATGTAGAGAAAATTAACGTGACTGTGAATCAAAATGATAGGTATGAAACAGTATAATATTTGTGGCTTTTGTACTGACTTTTTGCGTTGAAAGAAGAAAAATACAATAATTGAGTTTTATTTCTTGTCTTACTCCCATTCACACTTCAAAAATTACCTTTGATGTTAAAAAAAGATAAAAAAATCTCTAGATATCTTGTGGTAAAGGGAAAATAGTTCCTTAAATCTACATGGTTAATCCTAGGCACATCTAATGAGAGATTACAATAAAGCAAAATAGATCACCATTTTATTAGAAGTATGTTAGTGTTATTAAATCAATAAATTATGATAATCAGTTTTTTAAGTTTAAAATGAGGTCATTGCGATTTGTATTGAATAACTTCTTTGAAATTATAATCCAGTGTTTAAGCTCTGAGAAAGTATGACATAGCTTGAGTGTCAATGGTTTAATACAAAAGGAAATTCATTCTTTACCTCTATCCCTCAAAAGACATTCAAAGTTAAGAAATATCTAACATACAACATCCTTTCTTATAGTTCCTATAGGATTAAACCCAATTTATCACAGTCTATCCTGCAGAGCTTCTTATCTCCATCCCAAATGCACCTTTGTCAGTTCCCAGTCCATAGTACTTTTTCTTGCCCTTTCACTCAAAATCCCTTCCTTAGTCCTTTAAAATATAACTATAATTTTTCCCATCTTGTACCTGTCATTCATTGTAGAAGGTTGCTGCTTAAAATGTTTGTAAACATTTGCTTGGAAACAAAGGAGGGAATAGTAGAAACATTATTTTGCATTCTTGAAAGATGATAATTTATGTTATGCAGTGGTAAAATTAAAAACAAACAAACAAAAAACAACGACACAAAAAAAACACTAGTGAAAGTTTTACCTGAAATACAGTACTTGGGAGACAGGTGATATATAAAATAAATTTGTAGGATGAGAGAAAAAAAACACAAAACAAGGTTATTATTGTTTGTCACTTTGTGTTGACTTCTCCTTGACAAGAAAGAGAGGAGCTCAAGAAAGAGTTTGCATTGGCAAGCAAGATTGCAAGGTTTCCAGAAATTCAGGGCCTTGCAATGTTGGAAACGACTAATCAACTAATTTCATACTCCAAATGGTAAGAGAAGGCAAAATGTTTTGGTGGGGGAAGAAAGATAGACTTATGGGTCTGCTATCACACATATGATTAAAACCCAAGGTAAATAGAAATGTTTCAGATGAAATCTAAAGGTCTACAGAGAAGGAAATCCTTTAAATTAAACAAAAAGTGACTTAGGGGAAGAAACAACTAAGAATGTTGACTCTTCCGCCAAAGTTAGATAAGCTTGAATTATATGTGAACACAAGTAAAGTGGAACCAAGATGGAGAAATGACAGCAAAGGCATATATATCCTGTTTCTGGAAATCATCTCATAAAGAATTTGGGGCTTGTTTACCTGGAAATGTATTTGACTGACTATTTATGAGAGATGTACTGCTAGAAGTATCACTGATCTGGGAAGATAGTGAAAAAAGTTACTATTTAAGATTTAAAATTGGATCCTTAGGAGCTTAGGGACTGAGAACAACCTGAAAATTCTACTCATTCCTAAGGCCCAGATGGCCTTCTCAGATACAGTCAAAGACAATGCAGGCAAACTGTTATGCCCAGACCGTTTGTTCCCCGAAAAAAGACCACCAGAGTCCAGAGTCAAAGCCAAGCGGCAAGGATCTTTAATGCAAGTTCGAACTTGGTCCCTCCGTTCCACAACATACAGGAGGGCCCAGAACAATGCGTGCGCTTGCCTTTTATAGCCTAATGTAAACAGGACTTGTAAAGTTGCAGAGGAACGAGGGAATTCTCTAGGTTACAGCATTACAATTGGTTAACATTTTAAGTTTATACATTTAGCAGTTTTTTTATTGGTTCCCGTGCTCTCACAAACGGCTGTTTTCTTATCGGGGATTTTCCAGGTGGTGTCCTTCTAAAGTTGAGATATATGGTAGTCTTTGAATTGAAAGATATATGGTAGGGAGTCATATGGTGGGATGAGCCCAGGAAGTTGAGGGATATATGGAGGGGAGACATATGGTGGGATATGTTTATACTGGGCTCAGGAAGTTGAGAGATATATGGCAAGCACTAGTAATTAGAACAGAAAAAGAACAAGACAGGGACTTTCACATTGCTTGTCTATACAACATCTGAAATCTATAGATAACATTATCGGTTAGGTCCGGCATCAACTTTTAACTAGGCTCAAGGCGCCGCCCGGGCTGTCTGCCTGTAGGGTCAACTTCTAACTAGGCTCAAGGCGCCGGCCGGGCTGCCTGCCTGTAGATTTCATTTGGTCTCTTTCATTCCTCCCTTTCTCAAGTACCTCTACAGCCAATTTTGGGTCTTATAAGTCTGATTCTGTTTCAGCGTTTACAGGTTGTTATTGGGCTATGAGGACCATGTGCTGTATGGTGTCAAACCTTTCCCTGACAAACCGCAAAATTCTGTTAATAACACAAGGTCCTACGGTAAGCAGAAATAGTAGACTTAGCAGAGGTCCAAGGAAGGGGGCTAACAGGGGAAACATAGAGGAATTTTACCATTGTCATCATGACACTGAGATTACAAACTTTATAAAGTAATAGAATATTACAAAGTAAGTGGGGGCAGGATGAGAGCACAGGATGGTGTTAACATTAAAATCGCTAATGAAATTTTGGAAACGCATACTCAATTGATAACATTTTATCAGGAAACAGGGTTTGAGAGCAGACAAACTGACTGACCAAAATTTATTAGGTGGGAATTTCCTCATCCCAATAAGCCTGAGAGCACTACAGGAGGCCGGGGCTTATTTCATCCCTTCGGCTTCAACTGTAAAAGGCGGCACGCCTCCAAGGGGGTCGTTTATAGGCCTACCCTCAGAGCGCATTCTCTTTCTCAGGGATATTCCTTGCTGAGAAAAAGAATTCAGCGATATTTCTCCTATTTGCATTCAAAAAGAGAAGAAATATGGCTCTGTTCCGTCCGGCTCATCAGCGGCCAGTTCAAGGTTACCTCTCTTGTTCCCTGAACATCACTGTTATCCTGTTCTTTTTTTAAGATGCCCAGAATCTATATTGTTTAAACACACATGCTCTACAAACCATTTGTGCAGTTAACTCAATCATCACAGGGTCCTGAGGTGACATATATCCTTCTCAGCTTACAAAGAAGATGATGGGACCAAGAGATTAAAGTAAAGACATAGGAAATTACAAAAGTATTAAAGTAAAGGCAGACATAAGAAATTACAAAAGTATTAATTTCGGAGAAGTAATAAAATGTCCATGACATCTTCACATTTTATGTTTTTTGCCGTGGCTGTAGCCAGTCCCTCCATTCAAGGTTTCTGACTCCCTGCAACATTTTCTCTCCCTTTTTTTCTATATAAATATGCCATGGCGATGAAGGCTCGTTCGTTTTCTCGATTGTGGCATAGGATTCTTTGACTGGTCCAGCACACTAAAAACAAACCGATTAAACAGAGACACATAATTTCAAAATTTGCTGCAGTAGAGTTCTTAATAGACTTAATTTAAGTTGTGGGGTTTTAATCCATAAAGAATTTTTTTTTTTTTCTTTTTTTTGAATTACAAATACAGGAGAATTCCAGGGTGAGAATGAAGGCTCAATGTGTCCCTTTTCTAATTGTTTCTTTGCTAATAAGTGTAAAGCCTCCAGTTTTTGCTTTGGTAGCGGCCACTGATTTACCCATACCGGTTTTCCTGTTTTCCAAGTTAATGGAATGGGTTTAGGAGGCTCTACAGTGGCCGCCCCTAAAAAGGATACCCCATTTCTTTTCTTTTTTGATTATCTGGCCCTAAACAATGTAAAATCATTGTACTTTTATACACTTCTGAAGCTGTGCCTACGCCGATAAGTCTTGTAACAGCCTTTTGTTTAGGCCAATTTTTTTTCCCAATCTTTTAGATCTAAAGTTTTCTGTTCCGGAAACCATGGACAAAACTGTTCTATTGTTTGAAAGAGCGTATTTAGATTTTTGCTAGACACTTTAACTCCCCCTCTTTTTAAGAGAATTTTTATAAAGCTGCGATGAGGCATATTTACTTTTAGTTTGCTCCATTGTTACCCTAGGTTCTTCCGAGCGCGCAAGCTTACCACAAGGCTGACTGTAGACGTACTCGGGAGTCTTTCGTCGACTTGTCTTTAATGACCACACTCCAGCATACCCTCACCTTAGAGAAAAGCTTCCAAGTTGGGCACCAGATGAAGGGGTGGCATGCCCCTCCACATCTGTGGGTGTTTCTCGTTAGGTGGAACGAGAGACTTTAGAAAAGAAATAAGACCCAGAGACAGAGTATAGAGAAAGAAAAGCGGGGCCCATGGGACCAGCGCTCAGCTTACAGAGGACCCACGCCAGCCCTTCAGAGTTACTTTCCCTTGTAGTGGGTCCGGGTGCGCTAGCCACCTCCCGTCTGCCTGCTCCCTCCCGCGGCTCAACCTGGGTGGGGGGCTGAGGCCTGCGGCCGGGAGAGGTATGGAGGGGGTTCTGTGGACAGTGGGTCCCCGCTATCAGGTAAACAGGTCCTGCAAGGGAAAGTGAGTTGCTGGAATATCAACAACAAGTTATGTCAGTCGCAGGCGCGCTCCAGAAATCTGGGTCAGAACAAGTTATGTCAGTCGCAGGCGCGCTCCAGAAATCTGGGTCAGAACAAGTTATGTCAGTCGCAGGCGCGCTCCAGAAATCTGGGTCAAAATAAGTGCAAACAAGAACCAGATGAGAGCCGGGGGACGTCTCCCACCGGTCTCTGCTGGCTGTCCTATAGCGCGTCCGCCAGGACGTATGCCAGCTTCAGACCTCGCGAGTCACAGATTCAGGCGGACTTAGAGAGCCGCGAATTCAGACAGGCTAACAGCCTCAGGCGGACTTAAAGAGCCGCGAATTCAGACAGGCTAACAGCCTCAGGCGGACTTAAAGAGCCGCAGGTTCAGAACGGACACAGACAGACAAAGACGAAGACGGGCAAACACAGACGAGCCGGCTCACCTATTAGCAGATCGATCCTAGTAGATCCGTTGACCAGGGGTCTGGTGGGCTTGGGGAATCCCGGACGAGCCCCCAAATGTTATGCCCAGACCGTTTGTTCCCCGAAAAAAGACCACCAGAGTCCAGAGTCAAAGCCAAGCGGCAAGGATCTTTAATGCAAGTTCGAACTTGGTCCCTCCGTTCCACAACATACAGGAGGGCCCAGAACAATGCGTGCGCTTGCCTTTTATAGCCTAATGTAAACAGGACTTGTAAAGTTGCAGAGGAACGAGGGAATTCTCTAGGTTACAGCATTACAATTGGTTAACATTTTAAGTTTATACATTTAGCAGTTTTTTTATTGGTTCCCGTGCTCTCACAAACGGCTGTTTTCTTATCGGGGATTTTCCAGGTGGTGTCCTTCTGAAGTTGAGATATATGGTAGTCTTTGAATTGAAAGATATATGGTAGGGAGTCATATGGTGGGATGAGCCCAGGAAGTTGAGGGATATATGGAGGGGAGACATATGGTGGGATATGTTTATACTGGGCTCAGGAAGTTGAGAGATATATGGCAAGCACTAGTAATTAGAACAGAAAAAGAACAAGACAGGGACTTTCACATTGCTTGTCTATACAACATCTGAAATCTATAGATAACATTATCGGTTAGGTCCGGCATCAACTTTTAACTAGGCTCAAGGCGCCGCCCGGGCTGTCTGCCTGTAGGGTCAACTTCTAACTAGGCTCAAGGCGCCGCCCGGGCTGCCTGCCTGTAGATTTCATTTGGTCTCTTTCAAAACAAGCAGTTCTTAAAGAACCAAGTCATGGAACACAGAGTTATCCTCAGAAAAAGACTTGTAAAAATTTATTTATTGCAAGAAATTGCAAACATATATATCTGAGAAAAAACAGCTGAAATTCAGATTTCAAGTATAGGGAGTGAGATTCTTCTATACTGCTTTTAACAGGTTTACTGATGTATTTCAACTAGGTGAAGGTAATATACAAAATGGTTTAATTTATCTCCAATCACTGCTTTCAAATATGCTCTCAATCAAATTTAAGTTTAAGATCCTTGAGGGCAGGCATTTTATTTGTTTTGTGCATGGTTTTATTGCCAGCAACTAGAGCAATGCCTGCTATGTGGTAGGTGCTCAGTAAATATTAATTTGCTAACTGAATTAATAAATGCTTGTATTAGTCCATTTTCACACTGCTGATAAAGTGTGAAATACTCTAGACTGGGAAGAAAAAGAGGTTGAATTGGACTTACAGTTTCACATGGCTGGGGAGGCCGCCTCAGAATCATGGCAGGAGGTGGAAGGCACTCCTTATATAGTTGCAACAAGAGAAAAATGAGAAAGATTCAAGAGGAAACATTCGATAAAACCCTCAGATCCCATGAGACTTATTCACTACCATGAGAACAGTATTGAGGGAACCTTCCCCATGATTCAAATTATCTTCCACCGGGCCCCTCTCACAACATGTGGGAATTGTGGGAGTACAATTCAAGATGAGATTTGGGTAGGGACACAGCCAAACCATATCATTCTGCCCCTGGCCTCTTCAAATCGTGTGCCCTCACATTTCAAAACCAATCATGCCTTCCCAACAGTCCCCCAAAGTCTTAACTCATTCTAGCATTAACCCAGAAGTCCACAGTCCAAAATCTCATCTGAGACAAGGCAAGTCCCTTCCACCTATGAGCCTATAAAATCAAAAACAAGCTAGTTACTTCCTAGATACAATCGGGGTACAGGTATTGGTTAAATATACCTGTTCCAAATGGGAGAAATTGGCCAAAACAAAGGGGTGATAGGGCCCATGCAAGTCCAAAATCCAGTGGGGTTGTCAAATTTTAAAGCTCTAAAGTTATCTCCTTTGACTCCGTGTCTCACATCCAGGCAACGCTGATGCAAGAAGGAGGTTTACATAGTCTTGGGCAGCTCCTCCCCTGTGGCTTTGCAGGGTACAGCCTTCCTCCTTGCTGCTTTCATGGGCTGGCTTTGAGTGTCTGCAGCTTTTCCAGGCACACAGTGCAAGCTATAGGTGGATCTACACATTCTGGGGTCTGGAGGACGGTTGCCCTCTTCTCACAGCTCCACTAGGGGGTGCCCCAGTAGGGACTCTCTGTGGGGGCTCAGACCCCACATTTCCCTTCTGCACTGCCCTAGCAAAGGTTCTCCATAAGGGCCCTGGCCCTGCAGCAAACTTTTACCTGGGAATCCAGGCATCTCCAAACCTCTTCAGAAAAGTAGGTGGAAGTTTGTGAATGTCAGTTTTTGACTTTGGTGCACCCGCAGGCACAACACCTTATGAAAGCTGCCAAGGTTTGGGGCTTGCACCCTCTGAAACCATGGGCCAAGCTGTGCCTTAGCCCCTTTTAGCAATGGCTGAAGTGGCTGGGACACAGGGCAACAAGGCACTGGGCTGCACATAGCATGGGAAGCCTGGGCCTGGCCCAGAAGACCATTTTTTCCTCCTAGGATTTGGGGTCTGTAGTAGGAGGGGCTACCATGAAGACCTTTCATGTGCCCTGGAGACATTTTTCCTATATTGTCTTGGAGATTAACATTTGACTCCTTGTTACTTATTCAAATTTCTGTAGCCAGGTTAAATTTCTCCTCAGAAAATGGGTTTTTTCTTTTCCACTGCATCATCAGGCTGCAAATTTTCTGAACTTTTATACTCTGTTTCTCCTTTACAATGGAATACTTTTAACAGAACCCAAGTCACCTCTTAAATGCTTTACTGTTTAGAAGTTTCTTTCTCCAGATACCCTAAATCATCTCTCTCAAGTTCAAAGGTCCAGAAATCTCTAGGGCAGGAGAAAATGCCACCAGTATCTTTGCTAAAACATAACAAGAGTCACCTTTGTTCCAGTTCCCAACAAGTTCCTCATCTCCATCTGAGACCACCTCAGCCTGGACCTTATTGTTCGTATCATTATCAGCATTTTTGACAAATCCATCTCGCATATCTCTAGGAAGTTGCAAACTTTCCAGTATTTTCCGGTGTTCTTCTGAGCCCTCCAAACTGTTCCAACCTCTGACTGTTACCCAGTTCCAAAGTTGCTTCCACAATTTTTGGTTTCTTCTCTGCAACGCCCCACACTACCAGTACCAATTTACTGTATTAGCCTTTTTTTTTTTTTTCACTCTGCTGATTTCTTACCCAAGACTGGGAAGAAAAGAGGCTTAATTGGGCTTACACATAGCTGGGGAGGTGTCAGAATCATAGTGGAAGGCAAAAGGCCTTTCTGACATGGTGGTGGCAAGAGAAGAATAAGGAAGATGCAAAAGTGGAAACCACTGATAAAACCATCAGATCTTGTGACTTATTCATTACCACAAGAACAGTATGGGGTAAACTGCCCCCATGATTCAAATTATCTCCTACCGGGACCCTCCCACAACATGTAGGAATTACAAAAGTACAATTCAAGATGAGATGTGGGTGGGGACACAGAGCCAAACCCTATCAATGCTCTTTCAAATCTTGTTTTGTTTTCTCATCCTTCTTAATTAAGTCAGTTGCAAATTCCATAAATTTTGAGTCACTGTCTATTATTTTTTTTTTCAACTTTTATTTTATGTTCAGGGGTACATAGGCAGGAGGTGCACGTTTGTTACAAAAGTAAACATGTGCCATCATGGTGTGCTGCACAGGTATCAATCCATTACCTAGATATTAAGCTCAGTATCCCTTAGCTACACTTCATGGGAAGAGTTAAGGGACAGCCCTTAGCTACACTTCCCATGATCCTTGACAGGCCCCAGTGTATGTTGTTCCCCAGCAATGTGTCCACATGTTCTTATCATTCACCTCCCACTTACAAGTGAGAACATGTGGTGTTTGGTTTTCTGTTCCTGTGTTAGTATGCTGAGGAAAATGGCTTCCAGAAGACATACATGTGACCAACAAACATATGAAAAAAAGCTTAATGTTACTGATTATTAGAGAAATGCAAATCAAAACCGCAATGAGATACTATCTCACGTCCTTCAGAATGGCTATTACTAAAAAGTCAAAAAACAACATAGGCTGGTGAGGTTGTGAAGAAAAAGTAACACTTTTATACTGTTGGTAGGAGTGTAAATTAGTTCAACCCTTGTGGAAGTCAGTGTGGCAATTCCTCAAAGACCTAACAGCAGAAATACCATGTGACCCAGCAATCCTATTACTGGGTATGTACCCACAGGAATAGAAATAATCCTATTATAAAGATACATGCACACTTATGTTCATTGCAGCACTGTTCACAATAGCAGAAATGGAATCAACCTAAATGTCCATCATTGTCTATTTTTACATGCTGTTTAAAGCTTCAATTTCAAACAGAATTTAAACTTCTTCATCTCTTCTGCCTTTAGGGCTAACTTGAGCAGAGATTCTGAAGTACATGGAAAAAAAGAGAGGCATGGCCTGACTCTGAGATACCTCATTTCTCTTCTTCTTCAGGATCCAGTCCTTCTTGTAAACTTAGGGAGAAAGAAAGAGCCCAACCCTCCGAAACTGCTAGATTTTGGCTGTAACTTTCCTGAGCTTTCTCAGGACAACACACTGAGAAAGAGTCCAAATGCTGGACTTCTCATGAGCGAATAAGAATGTGTGAGTTTCACAGTGTTCCCTCCTGTCCTTCCAGACTCACAGTTTTCTGAAGTGAGATTTCCTCTGAAGCCTGATATTTCATCCCTTTCAGTAGGCTCTAGGCACTCCTCACCATTCCAGACCTGGGTATATATTTGTAACTCAGTGCAACATACTTTACAATAATATACTTTTTTAAATGTATATATTTGTTTGGTAGACATTGAAATTAATTTTTTTAAGAGCCAAGCAAAGAGCTATAGAAATTTCCAAAACGTCAGGACCTGAGAAGTATTTTGTATATTAAATGAGCCATTAAACAAGCCCTCTTTGTATCATTGACAGTGAATTATAAAAAAACATTTCACCAGTCTCTGCCTCTCAGTTCTGCTGAAGTGAATGTAGAAGTGAAAGAGCTCTGTCTTGCATAGTCAGCTCCAACCCTGTTCCACTTGAACACCTACTCACTGCATTTCTGTGGATTTCAGCGCCCTATGGAGGTCAAGAGACAATAACACAAAAAGCAACACTTATACTGCTCTAATGCATGTGACTGATGTGTAAAAGTCACTTCTTCCCTAGAAAAAATGAAATGTCTTGAAATTTTAGAAAGGTAATTTTCCTCTAAAAATTCAAGATATCTCTCTGTTAGGCAGGAATCTAGACCCAACATGGTGGTGTTACCCGGTGTAGCAGGCCTTTTATTAAAGACTCCCTTCACCCTTGTACACACCCACAGACTTACATGCGTCAGAGTTCTGGCTGGGCAACCACACTCACCCATGACCTGCAGCTCACCTGCATTCCACAAGTTTGTAAACAGCAGTTTCACTTAACAGTTTCCAAAGACCCCTTCCTCATGACCCTTACTCAACTCCTGCCCTAGTAGTTTCAAGACCCCCCAGGCCCTGTTTGCACAACCAGCTTCCCTACCTCTCAGGCTATAAAAAGCCCCTACCCTCCTCCCTCAGTGCGACTTCCTCGGCCCACGCCTTTGGACCGAGGAACCTCACCCGCAAGCCATAATAAAAGGCTATTCTCACTGCCATTTGCCTTGTGTCTTCATTCCCGGTTTGGCTCCAGCCTCAGTTTGCCTTTACACTCTCTATTTATACATTGTCCATTTTTTAGCCAATACTTACCTTTTACGTGAAAGATAAAGTGCTAATAAATACACATGATTTGTATGCCTTGTCATTGATATAGTTTGACACTAGAGATAGTAAACAGAGTTTGCAAAATAAAAAGGGGGTCTCTAAGGAATACTAGAAATTAAAAGAATGGAAGGAAATGGAGAGAAATGCGAAATAACAGCAGTGACAAGAGAGACTATGGTTTTCCACATGTCATCTGGGAAGGCCTTCAGTTATTGGTGTTTGAAATCTGTCAAAGAAAATATAAAATAGCTGAAGAATATCACAAACCACAAAATGTTTGCTCATATGAAAAGTTAATCTCCTCAGAGCAATAAGAGTGTACGGAGTTATGAAGCTAGAATTGTGCTTACCTTCACCAAATTATAACTGAGTGGAGAAAAAACAAAACAACAAAAATCAGTTGGTATAAAAGATGGGACATTGGCCAACATCAAAGACTAGCCTCCCCATGAGTCTCTCTTGCAACTTGTAAGGCATTGGGGAAAGAAATACTGTCCCTATAAAATGCACATTTATAAATCCTTCCAGAAACTGGAGACAGGCCTACATTCAGTTTTACATTCATTCGAATGCTCTTCTGCCATCAAATGAGGTGAGAAGAATTAGAAAAATACTTCTTTAAATGGTTACAAAAGCAAACCTTTATTATTTATTAATAGAGTAGAATACTTTTTCTAAGTAGCAGATACATTCTTACAAGGGAAGGATTAAATAGTAAAATACTATGATTTTATTTCTGTGGTCTTAGAAGTCGATACACTTTTTTCTTCTTTACAGAGTAACATAATATGTATAAAACAATGTAGGCCCAGAGGTGAAAATCTACATTTATTTGTTGAGACTGAGAATAATTGAGTTTGGGAAGCAGTCCTAAAGAAATTCATATATGTGTGTATATATATGAAGTCATAGTTCTCATATATAATTATATACATAATTACATATAATACATAGTTTACATATACAGTATATGTGTATAATATATATTATATATGTATACATGTATATTTATATATTATATGTATATGTGTGTGAGTGTTTATATATGTGTATATATATATTCAGCCTAGACTGCTCCTCTGAGATTCAAATTCCAATACCTAACTGCCTATTTAATGTCTCCACATAGATACCTAACAGGTACCTTATATGGCAATGCTGACTTTTTTCCTCCCATGCCTACTCCTCTCAGTTTTCCTCACTCAGCAAGCAGCACCACCGTTAATCCAGTTGTTCTTGGACAAATATAGCATGTCGCCTTTTACTCCTCTCATTCTACCTCAGCCTATATTCAATTCTACTTCCCCTCCTGTTATATTTCACAGATGTTATTTCCCCCAAAACCTCCTGCATTTCTAACTCCTTCCCAATGTCTGTTAACTGGAAGACCTGGACTGACACTCTTCCCATGATGTAAAAGGCTATCAAGGATCTGGGCTCAATCTTTTTGGGAATTGTGTCCAATCTTTGTAAGCAGGAGATATGTTAAATTATACCTCATTTTCTAGATTTTGGGCAAGCCCTTCACTTCCCATAATTTATATATTCTGTGTTATAAGCCTGAGTTGTGTGAATGATGATTTTGAGAACTCAATATATACTACTTTAATTTGTCAATTTAGAATAAAAATATACCCTTAAAAAAGAATAATGAGACCACTTTCCTCATTTCGATTACATAATGGAGATAAAAGACAAGCTACAGGAAGTGAAATTGGCAATTCTCCTTGGTCCTTGTTTGGGAAAACGTGAATCTCATCCTCTCAGTTTCTAGTTTGACAGACTATAGGGTAGGGAAAGAAAACTCAAAACAAACAAACATGAGCTGTTGGCAAGGTTGGCCTGACAGGATATGAAATCAAACACCGAAGAAGCTTTTTAGGACCCTCTAAAATGTTAAACTTACTATAAATTTCTTATTGCATCACGAAAGCATAAGTAAGCCTAATAAATCAACTAATTTTGGAGAGTCTTGGGTCTAATTTTTAGAACCAACAATAAAAATGGGTTTTGAACATAGATGTCCAAGATTTGGCACACACAAGAAAGGCTGTAGATAAACAGTGATGTCTAATATTGTTCAGGATGCTTAGCTCTTGTAGGTTTATAGCATTTGAAATAAAGCCTCAGATTTCCTGGTACCTATTATGTGATAAGAGTCAGGAGCCCTGGATTCATCTTCAAACAATGCATTTGATTTAACTGAACTCAGCCCATACTTTAGCTACCAGAATTATTCAATGTCTATTTTAACTGTTGAACTCTGAATACGTTGATGATCACTAGTCATTTCATGAATATAAGTTATGTTTTAACCTAAATGCACTAACACTATTGCCTATATCTTTCTTTTTTTTTTTTTAAATTAAACTTTAAGTTCTAGGGTACATGTGCACAACGTGCATATTTGTTACATATGTATACATGTGCCATGTTGGTGTGCTGCACCCGTTAACTCGTTATTTACATTAGGTATATCTCCTAATGCTATCCCTCCCCCCTCCCCCCTCCCCACAATAGGACCAGGTGTGTGATGCTCCTCTTCCTGTGTCCAAGTGATCTCATTGTTCAATTCTCTCATATGAGTGAGAATATGTGGTATTTGGTTTTCTGTTCTTGCGATAGTTTGCTGAGAATGATGGTTTCCAGCTGCATCCATGTCCCTACAAAGGACATGAACTCATCCTTTTTTATGGCTACATAGTACTCCATGGTGTGTATGTGCCACATTTTCTTAATTCAGTCTGTCACTGATGGGCATTTGGGTTGATTCCAAGTCTTTGCTATTGTGAATAGTGCCACAATAAACATACGTGTACATGTGTCTTTATAGCAGTATGACTTATAATCCTTTGGGTATATCCCCAGTAATGGGATGACTGGATTGAATGGTATTTCTAGTCTTGGATTTTAAACATGGAAAGCCTATGTTGAGATGTGTTGAACATGTAAAACACATACTGTAACTATCAAGCTTTAGAATACAAAATTATACAGAACTCATTAACAATTTTTACATTGCTTACATGTTAAAATAATCATATTTTTAATATATTTGACTAAGCAAAAGATTATTCCAGTTAATTTAACCACTTCCTTTTATTCTTTTAAATATGCCTACCAAAAAACAAAATTACATATTTGACTTGCATTATGTTTCTACTGGATAAGTTTAATCTATATGTCTTTTAAAAATACCATTTCATTAGATGGTCAAATAGTCCATCAGAGAACAGGTCCTATCAATGAGTTGACATATAGACTGTAAAAATATGAAAAGAAAGGAATGCATGGATAGTAACTCCATAATTGATCATTGTGATGCTCTTTCACCTTGTGGAAAATTTTGTGAAGAAAAACAGATTACTTATAACATTATTAACCTTTCCTGATCTTTGAATGTATATCAAAATTTAAATGTTCACAGGAAAATTTAAATCATAATGCCTACAATGCTGGCTCTGGGGTATTAATGTTCATTTAATACTGACATTTTCCCCATTTTATTGTGAATATTTGTAAAGTATAGAACAGTTGAGAGAAACTTATACTTAACATCCATATACCCAAACACTTAAATTCTACCATTAAATTTTTTTCCAGCCATGAGGTGTTTATTGAATGTCTACTATTTATAAAGTTTCAGGGCTTACAATCACAAAGCAGAGGGAGCTTCTTAATGTCATGGAGGGTAAAGTCTAGAAGAAGAAATACACACAAAACACACAGATGCACAATTACCTGTGATACATTTTAGGAGACAAAAGCAGAGTGTAATGGAAAAAAATGTTACAGGTGGTACCTACATTTGACATTGGAAACTTTTTATCTGAGGCTGAGCATGGGTTGGTTGAGGAGAAAAAAATGTTGGAACTGGAGGAAGGTTCAAGACAGAAGAAACAACATGCACAACAGCCTGGTGGCAGCAGGAGTTGACACATTTTAGAAGCTGAAAATAGCCAGTAAGCCCTTGAAGCAGGACACTTGTTCTCTCAAGTCTCTGATTTCCCACTACACTCTGAGCATAGTGGACAAGGCAAAGATGATAGAAGCTGAGGCCACTGAGATAGGAAGGGGTCACTCATTGAAGACCTTGGAGCCTAAAGAAAGAAGACTGTATTCTATTCTGAAAAACATGAAGTCACTGGAGGTGCTTTACCTTTTTATTTGCTTTTATAAAGTGAGTAGTTTCTTTCATCATATTTCTTTTTATGACTTACTTTCTGTTTCTAACACTTTCATAATGTTTTAAAGCCTGGATCTCCTGGCAACAAATTCTTAGTTTTCCATCATCTGATAATGGCTTGATTTCCCTCGTTATAGTTGAGTGAGAGTAAAGGTCCTCTTTGGGGTGCACTTTGGGGTATACTTAAGTTCTGGAATCTGTAGATTTACATATTTTGCAAAATTTGGGGACTTTATAACTATTATTTCTCCAAATACTTTTTCAGATCCACCCTCTTCCTCTCCTCCTGAGAGAAACTGATGACATGAAAGTTAGGTCTTTTGTTACAGTTTTACAGTTTTTGAGGATCTGTTCTTCTTTTTTTTCCCAGTCTGTTTTCCCTGTTATTCAAGTAGATTATGTCTATCTTCTCTTCAAGTTCGCAGAGTCTATCCTTTGTCCTCACCACTCTAATATTAAGCAACCCATTCTTAAAATTTCTTTTTCTTTCAGTTATTATATGCTTTGATTCAATGGAACCAAGGAACCAATGTTCATTTTGTATTTCTTTTCTTTTTTTTCTTTTTGAGACGGAGTCTCACACTGTCCCCCAGACTGTAGTGCAGTGGCGTGATCTCGGCTCACTGCAAGTTCCTCCTCCCGGATTCATGTCATTCTCCTGCCTGGACCTCACCTGTAGCTGGGACTACAAGCGCCCACCACAAAGCCGGTTAATTTTTTTGTATTTTTAGTAGAGACAGGGTTTCACCATGTTAGCCAGGATGGTCTCTATCTACTGACCTCGTGATCCTCCCTCCTCAGCCTCCCAAAGTGCTGGGATTACAGTCGTGAGCCACCACGCGCGGCCTCATTTTGTATTTCTTATATGTCTACTAATCATTTCTATTTTACAATTTGTTTCAAGTATGCTCATTTTTGTGATTGCTGCTTTAATATACTTGCCATATAATTGCAATATCTGTATAATTTGGGTGTTGGCATCTGTTGATTGCCTTTTCTAATTCCAGTTAAGATTTTCACGGTTCTTGGTGTAACAAGTGATTTTGTATTAAATCTTAGACATTTTGAGTCTTAGGTTATAAAACTCTGAATCATATTTAAATCATCTGTTTTACCAGGCCTTTTCTAACACTGTGCTTACAGAGGAGAGAAGGTACTATCTCATTACTTCCAGACAGGGCGAAAGTCCAGGTCTTCCACTCGCCCACCATTGATACCCCAGGAGTGAGAAGGTGCCTCCCTACTACTGGGTAGGGTGTGGTGAAACCTCTCCCTTGGCTTTCCCTAGTACTAGGCTGGCTGGAAAGTCAAGGGTGCCTTATGACTGCTCCAAGTGATAGACATGTTATCTTTGGGCTGTGAAAAGTCCTGGCTCTCCAGTTGGCCTCCTCTGACACCTTCTAGCAGGTTGTACCAAAAGGGACCCTCATTAAATCAGGGTGGATGTAGTTTAAGATTCTTACACGGTCTCCACTAACTAAAGATGAGTGGCAAAACAAAACCTCTCATTATCATGCAAATATAGTGAAAATTCCAGTTCTTCATTCAGTCTTCTGGCCTTTTGTGACATACCTGGGGCGGCAATCCAAGGGTGCTTCATTACAGCTGGCTAAGGGTGGAAGACTAGGCCCCCAGTTAGGTTTTTCTCAGAAGAGCTATTGTGAGTCCACAGCTTAATATCCGGCCACAATGGGGCAGTTATTACTTAGATGTTTTCCTTCCTGCTAGGCTGTCTTTCCCCTGGCTTTTCAACTAGAGATATCAGGCTTCTTTCTGTTGGGCTTTCCTGTCTTTAATTATTGGTGTTTTGTGACTCCCAACTACTCTATCACCCAATCAGTCATATATGAAGCAAAAAGAAAACCCAAACAACACACTGCCATGTCATTCTTTGTTCCCGAGGGCCTTCAACAGTCTACCTTCTTCTCTCCACATTTTTGTTGTCTTATGTTGATTTTATATAATTACATTTGTCCATGGTTTTCAGCTACACTTGATGGGAGAAATAGAGAAAAGTTCACGTATTCCATCTTGTCGGAAATACTGAATTTTAATACTATTTGAAAATCAGAGACTACATGTGTAATGTACACATGCGTGCACACACATGATAAACACACATGCACAATGATACAAAATGCTATATACTCATCTCCCTTCACATAACTTGTATCTTAGCAACTAGCAATGGTTTTTCATTATCTGAATTGTGTCTCATCTCAGGTACAAAAATATAAGGCCTGTAAGTATTGATAAGATAATTTGGCTTTCACAAACTATTAAAAACTTTCTCTTGTGTAAAAAAATCATCTGACAGTAACAATTCTAAAATATTTTGGTTTGTGCTTTCAACGTTTAGTGAATCAGGTCTCATAATGATATTTAGAAAATTATTTGGGGGAAAAATCTCAAAGTAATGATTTTTAATAAATATATTACTGTATTGTAATTTCAGTAATATGCTGATAAAATTATAACACTATTTTTTCATAATCATAAGTGACTTTAATACCTGCTTTTAAATTTTTTTAAGCTTACTTTACATTATGTAATTTAGGAACTTAATATTTTCCCCTGTATTTTATTAAATCATTTGTATTCTTGTAAGCTATCATGAAAACGTATATAGAAAGAGAGGTTGTCTTAGGTTTGGTTCTCATGAGAGATAGTTCAAGGAAACACTGCAAAAGGAATAAAAGTGAGACTTCGATAGGAAAAAAATCAACCAAAGACACATTAATGTGAGAGTTAGTATTGGGGTCACTGGTGGGTAAATCAGTGGATCTCTTGGAGACCGTATAAACCCTGCTCAGACTTTTCAACCACAGGGTAGAGAAAATGAATTTATTAATCCATTGATCCCCAACCATTGTTGTTTGCGAGCTGAATTTGGGGTGTTAACTCTCTAGAATCCTTAAAAAAGAATTTTCAGACGTTGCATTAAGGAATCATCAGCATTTATGGGAATGAGAAATGCCAGCACTGTACAGGCTGGCTTCTGATTGTGCCTGCCACACTGGAGTGAGTATAAGTAAAAAAATTAAATAAGCAAATAAACAGCTACCATAAACATACATCTATGTGCTGAAGCAGTCAGAAGTGCTTCATTAGAAGTCTTGTACCTTCGCTTTAAAGAAACTTTATCTTTAGAACAAAGACAGTTCAATTTTTGTTCCAGGCAGATTACTGTCTAAGTTTTTAAATTTTAACAAAATGAGGTCCATCCCACCACCATATATCAGTCCTGTCCCTAAAATCTTTGTGTCTATGTGCACACACACACACACACACACACAATTCAGCATTGAAAAAAACACTAAGCTATTCCAGTTATTTCCTTAGTTAATGCTCCACAAAATAGTTGGTTTTAGTTTCTGCTTAAACAAATACTTTGAAATACTTTATCATTTATTTCATGGATAGAAATTATAATCATATTTAAATATTTCCTGTTACCCAATTGAACCCCAAAATATTTACCTATTTTATGCACAAAGAGATAAATATGACAGGGCTAAGCCACTCAGAAAATTACCTTAAATAATCTAATTTTTACTCACTTGATATTTTTATGTACATTTTGGGTAAAACACCAATGGCATTCTATCTAGGGCCCTTTAACCATCTAAACACAAGCTCTGCAACCACATATTCTCCACTTGGTGGCAACTTTGGTCAACAATTGCCCTGGATCTTCCCCACTTATATTTAACAGGTTGTCACTCAGACTCTCTCAGGAAAACTCAGGAGTCTTCTCAAGAAGTTCTTGCCTCACAGTCTGTGAATTTACTCTCCATTAAAGGAGTGTTCCTGTCACTTGGTCCTTGGCTTTCTCAGAATGACTTTTGTTGTTTTTATCACTTTAGCTTTTCCCTAGTTCTTTTACACCAGACTGTTATTTTTAAGTTTCCACACTGTGGATTTGTTCTCTCAAAATCATGTTTGTTTTTCACGTCTTGAGGGTAAGGAAAGTAGGAGACAAACAGTGCCTTCCATCTATCCCAAAGGATCTAGGCAAATGTAAGGTAGAGTTCGTTCCTCAAGGATTTAAATGCACCATTTCACCTTCTCCAGAAAAGATAGTCAAGTCATTTCCCGTATTCCTATTTTATGTTTATATCAACAAGTGTTATAATTCAAAGATAATATGTACTACCTTTTATTCAAACAAAGTTCGTTCAGGGTAGAGAAAGTTAAGAACGTGAAATGGCACTTTCAACAGAAAGTATTGTGTTTTTCAACAGATTTTGTCTCTTCGTAACTGTGACTAGAATTGAAGAAATATTTTAGGTCTATTTATCAATATACACACAGCACAAGCATGCACACTCACACACATTCATTGCTGCACACCTTTAAAAAATGGCCCTTTACAACCAGAAAATTGGCCTGTGCACTCTATCTGCTCAAATAAAGTAGCGTTTAATACAATCTGGCAATGCTGTTTAGGTTACAGCCTACATATTTTGCCCTTTATTCTCTTTTGCTCTTTTACCCAGAGGAGTCTATCAAGAGACCATGTACAGAAATATCAAGTAAAATATATCATAAAAAAGGAACTCTGAGAACCTAGTGACCTGAAAAAATGTTACTTATGAAACTAATGACCTAAGAATGCCTTTAAATCAAAGAGCATCTAGTACAGCAAAGAGACCTTCAAAATGGGCGTGTGAGCACTGATCCAGACAGGAGATTAAATAGCACGATATATTAAAAAGCATAAGGTAAAATAAAAGTTGGAATTTTTCACTTGAAACAAGTATTTCACCCAGCAGCTGAGAAAGCATCCCTGTCTGCCTTGACATAATTTTATAGTCCTTTCTTGTTTTGGTGTCAGACTAGTTTACTCATTTTCTATATATAAAGAAACTATAATAAGATATTTATATAACAAGTCAAATATTGATTCATGGGTATAAAATTTGCCATCACAGCATGGTAACTAGGGTTTTCATCAGCTTGTTACTTCAATTAATCTGAAAAAATAAATGCAAATTGTCTTTGGAGGTTTGAATGCATGTTATTCTCTATAATTTCTTTTAAATAGTAATGATGTCTAACAATAAATTTCTAACATAATTGTATACCTATTAGTTCTTCCTGTCTGATGATGAGGCTATACTAAACTTTATATTGGCCATAGTGAATAAAACCATTGACTTTCCATTTTCTAATCAATAAAATATTGACAAGCTTTAGAGCCAAGTGACAAAATCAAAAGCAGGCATCCACAACACTTAGCTAAATTTTAGATCAATACATGAAGTTTCTATTAATGTTCATGATGACAATTTTATTTTATTTAACAGGAGAAAACATAGCTATTTCGTCCTTTTTTAAATTTGGAATAGAGGAGCATAGGTCAAATATGCATAATGAATTTGAGCCTCCAATTTCTTTAGATCAAAAAGAAACCCTTGAAGCTCAGAAATTCATTTTTAAACAGATATATTATCCCCAGTGTACAGTTCAATAGACTTCATTAGAAATTATGAATGAAGAGTTAACAATGCTGAAAGGGACTACAGGCCTGCCTATACACAACTCTCAATAACCCGACTCATAGCATTGCACAAAATATGTTTTCTGTTTACATAATTAGCTGGTTATTTTTTTCTACCTCCTGCCATAATTAAATAAATATAAAATGTTATTTATAATGCAATTTATGGTTCTAAAAGACACTCTTAAAATCTACATCAAGATCAAAATTAAACCTAATTACAGATCGATTTGTTGCAGATTTGCTTTCTAAATCAGTGTTACTAGAGGAAGTAAAAAATACACTTTTTTACTCCATTTCTCATATTGAGTGTCATTTATTAGATCTAAGGAATTTGTTTTTTCTACATTTAAAAATAGAAATACTCTTCCAACACACTTTCTACATTTTATTCATTTTCACAATTTGATATTATTTAATAGGAACCCAGTTCATATTTACTGCAAAAGAAATTGGTTAAAATCCAAAAAAAAAAGAGTTCATCCATAATTCCATGTCACTAAGTAAAACACTTTTGATATTTTTGCATAATATACATGGCATAAGTACTACAAGCTCTGATTTGAGAACTTGCTTCCTAGACTTGCTTCCTCTACTCATGTAGTAGTATTGATGATTTTACTTAGAGGAGTTATATAGAATGACATTTACTTAGCAACTTAATATTGAGGAAACAGACTTTTTTCTTTTTTTTTTTTTTTTTTTATTATACTTTAAGTTCTATCTAGGGTACATGTGCATGACGTTTATATCATGTATAACTCCCCAATGCAATCCCTCCCTCCTCCCCCCTCCCCATGATAGGCCCCAGTGTGTGATGTTCCCCTTCCCGAGTCCAAGTGATCTCATTGTTCAGTTCCCACCTATGAGTGAGAACATGCGGTGTTTGGTTTCTCTTCTTGTGATAGTTTGCTAAGAATGATGGTTTCCAGCTGCATCCATGTCCCTACAAAGGACGCAAACTCATCCTTTTTGATGGCTGCATAGTATTCCATGGTGTATATGTGCCACATTTTCTTAATCCAGTCTGTCACAGACGGACATTTGGGTTGATTCCAAGTCTTTGCTATTGTGAATAGTGCCGCAATAAACAAACGTGTGCATGTGTCTTTGTAGTAGAGTAATTTATAATCCTTTGGGTATATACCCAGTAGTGGGATGGCTGGGTCATATGGTACATCTAGTTCTAGATCCTTGAGGAATCGCCATACTGTTTTCCATAATGGTTGAACTAGTTTACAATCCCACCAACAGTGTAAAAGTGTTCCTATTTCTCCACATCCTCTCCAACACCTGTTGTTTCCTGACTTCTTAATGATTGCCATTCTAACTGGTGTGAGATGGTATCTCATTGTGGTTTTGATTTGCATTTCTCTGATGGCCAGTGATGATGAGCATTTTTTCATGTGTCTGTTGGCTGTATGGATGTCTTCTTTTGAGAAATGTCTGTTCATATCCTTTCCCCACTTTTGATGGGGTTGTTTGCTTTTTTCTTGTATATTTGTTTGAGTTCTTGGTAGATTCTGGATATTAGCCCTTTGTCAGATGAGTAGGTTGCAAAAATTTTTTCCCATTCTGTAGGTTGCCTGTTCACTCTGATGGTAGTTTCTTTGGCTGTGCAAAAGCTCTTTAGTTTAATTAGATCCCATGTGTCAATTTTGCTTTTGCTGCCGTTGCTTTTGGTGTTTTAGACATGAAGTCCTTGCCCATGCCTATGTCCTGAATGGTACTACCTAGATTTTCTTCTAGGGTTTTTATGGTATTAGGTCTAACATTTAAGTCTCTAATCCATCTTGAATTAATTTTCGTATAAGGGGTAAGGAAAGGATCCAGTTTCAGCTTTCTACTTATGGCTAGCCAATTTTCCCAGCACCATTTATTAAATAGGGAATCCTTTCCCCATTTCTTGTTTCTCTCAAGTTTGTCAAAGATCAGATGGCTGTAGATGTGTGGTATTATTTCTGAGGACTCTGTTCTGTTCCATTGGTCTATATCTCTGTTGTGGTACCAGTACCATGCTGTTTTGGTTACTGTAGCCTTGTAGTATAGTTTGAAGTCAGGTAGCGTGACGCCTCCAGCTTTGTCCTTTTGACTTAGGATTGTCTTGGCAATGCGGGCTCTTTTTTGGTTCCATATGAACTTTAAAGCCGTTTTTTCCAATTCTGTGAAGAAAGTCATTGGTAGCTTGATGGGGATGGCATTGAATCTATAAAAACCTTGGGCAGTATGGCCATTTTCACGATATTGATTCTTCCTATCCATGAGCATGGTATGTTCTTCCATTTGTTTGTGTCCTCTTTGATTTCACTGAGCAGTGGTTTGTAGTTCTCCTTGAAGAGGTCCTTTACATCCCTTGTAAGCTGGATTCCTAGGTATTTGATTCTCTTTGAAGCAATTGTGAATGGAAGTTGATTCCTGATTTGGCTCTCTGCTTGTCTGTTACTGGTGTATAAGAATGCTTGTGATTTTTGCACATTAATTTTGTATCCTGAGACTTTGCTGAAGTTGCTTATCAGCTTAAGCAGATTTTGGGCTGAGACAATGGGGTTTTCTAAATATACAATCATGTCATCTGCAAACAGGGACAGTTTGACTTCTTCTTTTCCTAACTGGATACCCTTGATTTCTTTCTCTTGCCTGATTGCCCTAGCCAGAACTTCCAACACTATGTTGAATAGGAGTGGTGAGAGAGGGCATCCCTGTCTTGTGCCAGTTTTCAAAGGGAATTTTTCCAGTTTTTGCCCATTCAGTATGATATTAGCTGTGGGTTTGTCATAAATAGCTTATTATTTTGAGGTACGTTCCATCAATACCGAATTTATTGAGCGTTTTTAGCATAAAGGGCTGTTGAATTTTGTCAAAAGCCTTTTCTGCATCTATTGAGATAATCATGTGGTTCTTGTCTTTGGTTCTGTTTATATGCTGGATTACGTTTATTGATTTGCGAATGTTGAACCAGCCTTGCATCCCAGGGATGAAGCCCACTTGATCATGGTGGATAAGCTTTTTGATGTGCTGCTGAACAGTTTGCCAGTATTTTATTGAGGATTTTTGCATCGATGTTCATCAGGGATATTGGTCTAAAATTCTCTCTTTTTGTTGTGTCTCTGCCAGGCTTTGGTATCAGGATGATGTTGGCCTCATAAAAAGAGTTAGGGAGGATTCCCTCTTTTTCTATTGATTGAAATAGTTTCAGAAGGAATGGTACCAGCTCCACCTTGTACCTCTGGTAGAATTCAGCTGTGAATCCATCTGGTCCTGGACTTTTTTTGGTGGGTAGGCTATTAATTGTTGCCTCAATTCAGAGCCTGCTATTGGTCTATTCAGGGATTCAACTTCTTCCTGGTTTAGTCTTGGGAGAGTGTAAGTGTCCAGGAAATTATCCATTTCTTCTAGATTTTCTAGTTGATTTGCGTAGAGGTGTTTATAGTATTCTCTGATGGTAGTTTGTATTTCTGTGGGGTCGGTGGTGATATCCCCTTTATCATTTTTTATTGTCTATTTGATTCCTCTCTCTTTTCTTCTTTATTAGTCTAGCTAGCGGTCTGTCAATTGTGTTGATCTTTTCAAAAAACCAACTCCTGGATTCATTGATTTTTTGGAGGGTTTTTTGTGTCTCTATCTCCTTCAGTTCTGCTCTGATCTTAGTTATTTCTTGCCTTCTGCTAGCTTTTGAATGTGTTTGCTCTTGCCTCTCTAGTTAGAGAGTCAAGTTGTGATGTTAGAGTGTCAATTTTTGATCTCTCCTGCTTTCTCTTGTGGGCATTTAGTGCTATAAATTTCCCTCTACACACTGCTTTAAATGTGTCCCAGAGATTCTGGTATGTTGTATCTTTGTTCTCATTGGTTTCAAAGAACATCTTTATTTCTGCTTTCATTTCGTTATGTACCCAGTAGTCATTCAGGAGCAGGTTGTTCAGTTTCCATGTAGTTGAGCGGGTTTGATTGAGTTTCTTAGTCCTGAGTTCTAGTTTGATTGCACTGTGGTCTGAGAGACAGTTTGTTATAATTTCTGTTCTTGTACATTTGCTGAGGAGTGCTTTACTTCCAATTATGTGGTCAATTTTGGAATAAGTGCGATGTGGTGCTGAGAAGAATGTATATTCTGTTGATTTGGGGTGGAGAGTTCTATAGATGTCTATTAGGTCCGCTTGGTGCAGAGATGAGTTCAATTCCTGGATATCCTTGTTAACTTTCTGTCTCGTTGATCTGTCTAATGTTGACAGTGGAGTGTTGAAGTCTCCCATTATTATTGTATGGGAGTCTAAGTCTCTTTGTAGGTCTCTAAGGACTTGCTTTATGTATCTGGGTGCTCCTGTATTGGGTGCATATATATTTAGGAGAGTTAGCTCTTCCTGTTGAATTGATCCCTTTACCATGATGTAATGGCCTTCTTTGTCTCTTTTGATCTTTGATGGTTTAAAGTCTGTTTTATCAGAGACTAGGATTGCAACCCCTGCTTTTTTTTGTTCTCCATTTGCTTGGTAGATCTTCCTCCATCCCTTTATTTTGAGCCTATGTATGTCTCTGCATGTGAGATGGGTCTCCTGAATACAGCAGACTGATGGGTCTTGACTCTTGATCCAGTTTGCCAGTCTGTGTCTTTTAATTGGAGCATTTAGTCCATTGACATTTAAGGTTAATATTGTTATGTGTGAACTTGATCCTGTCATTATGATATTAACTGGGTATTTTGCTCGTTAGTTGATGCAGTTTCTTCCTAGCCTCGATGGTCTTTACATTTTGGCATGTTTTTGCAATGGCTGGTACCGCTTGTTCCTTTCCATGTTTAGGGCTTCCTTCAGGGTCTCTTGTAAGGCAGGCCTGGTGGTGACAAAATCTCTAAGCATTTGCTTATCTGTAAAGGATTTTATTTCTCCTTCACTGATGAAGCTTAGTTTGGCTGGATATGAAATTCTGGGTTGAAAATTCTTTTCTTTAAGAACCTGAATATTGGCCCCCACTCTCTTCTGGCTTGTAGAGTTTCTGCTGAGAGGTCTGCTGTTATTCTGATGGGCTTCCCTTTGTGGGTAACCCGACCTTTCTCTCTGGCTGCCCTTAAGATTTTTTCCTTCATTTCAACTTTGGTGAATCTGGCAATTATGTGTCTTGGAGTTGCTCTTCTCGAGGAGTATCTTTGTGGCGTTCTCTGTATTTCCTGAATTTGAATGTTGGCCTGCCCTACTAGGTTGGGGAAGTTCTCCTGGATGATATCCTGAAGAGTGTTTTCCACCTTGGTTCCATTTTCCCCCTCACTTTCAGGCACCCCAATCAGACGTAGATTTGGTCTTTTTACATAATCCCATACTTCTTGCAGGCTTTGTTCATTTCTTTTTCTTCTTTTTTCTTTTGGTTTCTCTTCTCGCTTCATTTCATTCATTTGATCCTCAATCGCTGATACTCTTTCTTCCAGTTGATCGAGTCGGTTACTGAAGCTTGTGCATTTGTCACGTATTTCTCGTGTCATGGTTTTCATCTCTGTCATTTCTTTATGATCTTCTCTGCATTAATTAATCTAGCTGTCAATTCTTCCACTTTTTTTCAAGATTTTTAGTTTCTTTGCACTGGGTACGTAATTCCTCCTTTAGCTCTGAGAGGTTTGATGGAGTGAAGCCTTCTTCTCTCATCTCGTCAAAGTCATTCTCTGACCAGCTTTGATCCGTTGCTGGTGATGGGCTGCGCTCCTTTGCAGGGGGAGATGCGCTCTTATTTTTTGAATTTCCAGCTTTTCTGCCCTGCTTCTTCCCCATCTTTGTGGTTTTATCTGTCTCTGGACTTTGATGATGGTGACGTACGGATGGGGTTTTGGTATAGGTGTCCTTCCTGTTTGATAGTTTTCCGTCTGACAGTCAGAAGGACTGTCTGTTGGTTTGTTGGAGATTGCTTGAGGTCCACTCCAGACCCTGTTTGCCTGGGTATCAGCAGCAGAGGTTGCCGAAGATAGAATATTGCTGAACAGCGAGTGTACCTGTCTGATTCTTTCTTTGGAAGTTTCCTCTCAGGGGTGACGCCACCCTGTGAGGTGTGGGGTGTCAGACTGCCCCTAGTGGGGGATGTCTCCCAGCTAGGCTACTCAGGGGTCAGGGACCCACCTGAGCAGGCAGTCTGTCCGTTCTCGGATCTCAGCCTCCGCGTTAGGAGATCCACGGCTCTCCCGGAAGCTGTCAGACAGAGTCGTTGGCGTCTGCACCGCCCCCGCTCTTTCCCCTAATGGGCTGCAGCTGTGCGCTGTCCGCAGAGGTAGAGTCTACAGAGACAGGCAGGCTTCCTTGAGCTGCTGTGAGCTCCACCCAGTTCGAGCTTCCCAGCGGCTTTGTTTACCTACTTAAGCCTCAGCAATGGCGGGCGCCCCTCCCCCAGCCTCGCTGCTGCCTTGCGGATAGATCGCTGCAGACGGCTGTGTTAGCAGTGAGGGAGGCTCCGTGGGCGTGGGACCCTCCCGGCCAGGTGTGGGATATATTCTCCTGGTGTGCCTGTTTCCTTAAAGCGCAGTATTGGGGTGGGAGTTACCCGATTTTCCAGGTGTTGTGTGTCTCAGTTCCCCTGGCTAGGAAAAAGGGATTCCTTTCCCCCTTGCGCTTCCAGGTGAGGCGATGCCTCGCCCTGCTTCAGCTCACGCTGGTCAGGCTGCAGCAGCTGACCAGCACCGATTGTCCGGCACTCCCTAGCGAGATGACCCCAGTACCTCAGTTGAAAACGCAGAAATCACCGGTCTTCTGTGTCGCTTGCGCTGGGAGTTGGAGACTGGAGCTGCTCCTATTCGGCCATCTTGCCTGGAATCCGGAAACAGACTTTTTTCTTATTTTGTATTGTTAGAAATCATATTGTGGCCAGGCTTGGTGGCTCACGCCTGTAATCCCAACACTTTGGGAGGCCAAGACAGGCAGATCACAAGGTCAGGAGATCGAGACCATCCTGGCTAACATGGTGAAACCCCGTCTCTACTAAAAATACAAAAAAAAAAAAAAAAAAAATTAGCAGGGTGCGGGGGCGGGTGCCTGTAGTCCCAGCTACACGGGAGGCTGAGACAGGAGAATGGCGTGAACCCAGGAGGCGGAGCTTGCAGTGAGCCGAGATGGCGCCACGGTACTCCAGCCTGGGCGACAGAGCGAGACTCCGTCTCAAAAAAAAAAAAAAAAAAAAGAAAGAAATCATATTGTGATGAATATCCTTACACATTGTTTTTATTATTATTATTATTATATTATTATTATTATTTTATTTTTTACAATTTGCCTTAGTTCATTTGGGCTGCCATAAGGAAATACTATAGACTAGGTAGCTTCTAACCAACAGAAAGGTATTTCTCGCAATTCTAATAGCTGGGAAGTCCAAGATCAAAGTGCCAGCAGATTCCATTTCTAGTGAGGAACTTTTCCTCATAGATGATGCCTTCTGTGTCCTCGCATGGCAGAAGGGTAAATGAGCTCTCTGAGACCTCTTTTAAAAGGGTACAAATCCTATTTATGAAAGCTCTGCCCTCATGACCTAATCACTTCTCAAAAGGCCCCACTTCTTAATATCATAACTTTGAGAGTTAGGATTTTAACATATGAATTTGGGGGGGACACACATATTAAAACCCAGCAGAATTATAAATTTCTACAAGAGGATTTTCTGTGTGAAGAGTATACATCATTTTTACATATTTTCGTTTCTTTTTCTTCTTGTTTTCCAGGAGTTTGTGCCACTTCATACTACTATCAACAGTGTCACATAATGTCTCCTTACCAGGCTCTTACACTGTCAGACAGATGGATACATGAATGCATAAATCTTAACAACTTAATAGGCAAAGCATGGTATTTTTATATTACTTAATTTCATATTTGTTACTACAAGTGTGTAGATATTTTTATATGTTTATTATTAAACACTGATATTTTCCTTGTGCAGAATGTTTATTTAAAAATTTTGCCAAATTATGTTTTCAGGAGGTTCTCATTGTTTTTAACAATATATGTCATTTTGTATTTTGTCAATTCATCATATGTAAGAGACAATTTTTCTTAGTTTGTCCCCAAACTTTTATTTTCTTATTTTTTAAGAATCTATTTCTTAAAATGTTGCTTTATGTCTTATATTTTTCTTTATAGTCCTTTTAATGTACTTCAGGTACGTATTCCTTTTATATTTTTAAAGTATTAAATTTTGACTGTATGGCAAGAGACCAAAAAATGGTCAAAGAAAAAATAGCCATTTTTTTCATTTGGTTTTTACTCAGTACAAAGGTTAATGTAAGTTTTCATAAAGTCTGCTTTAAACCTTGACCAGAGATGATAATTGGGAATGAACTGTAGTTTCTTTTCAGAGTTAGAGAGGAATGCTGAAAGACCATGAAAAATCTCAGAGACAAGTCATTTCTGGGACAATAAATAGCAGCAGAAGACAGCATTTAACAATGAATTAAAGGAAATTCAATTCTTTCCTGTATTTGAGCCCTGCAGAAGTCTCCAAAGCAGTTAGTGTTAAGAAGTACCATTGATTAAAAACAAAAACAAAACAAAAAAGCATGATTTTTTGCATAGGATGTTAAAGGATATGAAGCAAGTAATTAACCACTCAGTTGAACAATGTGACTCTTAAATTATCTAAATAAAAACAGAAGGATCAGTTAATTCAGAAAAAAGAATTGTACAAATTCTGGAACTGGGTAGACATATTTTCCTTAACAAATTCTGGCAAAGAATTCTCCCAATCACTTATTCATTAGGGATTGAGAATTGATACTAGAAACAGATAACTTGTGCTTAACATTGTGCTTAAGCTTTCACCATAGAAAACTTCCTTGATGCAAGCGGGTTACTGTGGCACCTCAAATTAAAAGGCAATTTAGGAAGCGATATATAACTAGCAGTTTGGAAGTATTCTAAATATTACTTGCTAACAAAATTCACTCTCTGCAGAAAGGACAGACCTAACAAAGAATATATCTTGCAGATTGCTACATAAAGAGTAAGTACATTAACAAATATTATGTACTTAAAATATACGCAGCTCTGTCCTTAGCATGTTACATAGAATTCCTTAATATTCCTTTTAACAGCTGTACCAGTTAACTTGACTTTTATACGTATTATACAGATGAAAAAAGTGAGGTGAGGAAGGCCAAATAAAATGAATGAATGAATGAATTTTTAAAATTTATTTTGACATAAGAGCCAATCCTATCAGCCTTCCTGATTTCTTCAAAATACTTGCAAATAAGTTGCTATAATATAAAAACATCTTATTGTTTCTCTCTCCTTAAGGATTTCTCTGAGAGATTTCTAATATTTAAATCTTCTTTTTTCCCATAGGTTGTCTTTCATGGTACTTTGTACACACTACTTTGGGTTCCTATGCCTCAAGTGAAAAATTAGGTTAATAACATTAATACTTCCATCACAACCCCATTGCACATGATCAGTTCTAATAATGGGTTTTAAAGTAATTTTGTTTTATTTTAAATTACTATTCAAATATCAGTCACTTTGACATCAGACTTTTGACTCTCTGTGATAGTTATATATCAACTTGGCTGGAGTATAGTATTGAGTTATTCAATAAAACACTAATCTAGGCTTCGCTGTGAAGGGATTTTGTAGATGTAATTAACATCTACAATTAGTTGACACTAAGTAAAGGAGATTTTCCTTGCTAATGTGGGCGGACCTCATCTAATCAAATGAAAGACCTTAAAGACAATACGGAGCTTTTCTAGAGGAAGAAGTAATTTTATCTCAGGACTCCAGCATTAGCTACTGCTGGACAGTCCCAGAATCCCAACCTGCCCAACAGATTTTAGACTTACCACCTCATATGAACACATAGCAGATTCCCAGAAATTAGTCTATCTACCAAAGTATCTATCAATCTATTATCTGTCTCTTGCTGCTTCTGTTTCTGTGGAAGACACTGACAGATGTGAATATTCACATAAAACCTGTCAATATGCATGTTCCTTCCTACTACTTGTACCAATTAAGCAAAGAGTGTAATGAATGCATATTTTTCAAAATAATTCCTGTATGTGTTCTCTGATTATTGGTCATAAACAAAAATATGTTTATAGTGCAAAATTCATAAAACATACATAAAATATAATGTATATGCCTATATATGTGTGTGTTTTCCTGTGCATACATATATGTATATATGAGAGTGTATGTGTGTGTGTGTATGTGTGCATTTTTTTGTAACTGATACTATGGCCTTTTACATATACCAAAATCCAGGACTAGTTTAGAAAAGAAATTACAGCATCATTCTAAAATTTACTTGTTTGATATAAATATATTTTTGTAACATTTTTGCCTGACATTTGTGCTGTAAGTCAAAAGCACTTTTGTGACAGTAATTTTTTTAAACCATCTTCTCTGAAATTGTGTAGGAGGAAATGAATCGCTACCACTCAATCCTTGACATTAATTCAACAGACACATATTTTGATTTCTGAAGAGTTATGGAAACATTATTTCAGAAGAGAACAATGAAAGATAGCATTCTGTGTTTAGCACATTTCCCTTTTCCAAGTGGCAATGGAGCGTTGTAACAGCAAAGTAAATTGCTTATTTCTGTGTGCTTTTTAAAACTATGACACTGACTGAGCTGAACCACCAGGACCACATCTGTACACAGCTAAATAAAAGGTTTTACATGATGGCAAAACTGGGCACAATTATTTTGTCCTTGGATGTACCGATGATTGCAATGCTTACACTACTGCTTTATACACAGTAGGGTAACACTCAGAGTACTATCGTGAAATCCAGTTTTTAAGTTAACTATTTTGAAGAAAGGACTCATTACACAGGTATGGCCAAGATCAAGGGACACAGAAACCTCTGGATGTACACTGTAGCACTAGTGACAGATCGCCTGAGCCAAGAGTGAGAAAAATACTACTGAAGCCTCGTAGAAAAATATTACTAAAGTCTGAAGCTTTAGAAGTAAAGCCGCCTAGCAAGAACTGCGACTATATAGAATATAGTCGTTGCCCCAGATTGCAGGAAGGCAAGGACAGGGGTTTGTTAGGAGTGATAAATACCTTGATCTTTCTCTCTTCCACCCAGCCCTCTGATTTTCTGTGATAGTACCAGACAACCCAATCAGAGGCTAAAATTCAAGTGATATTGGGTGATACCGTGTGTAGGGCCAAAATTCCTTGAAAACAGAACAGGGAAGGGCATGGAACAATGGAGTTTCAAGGAGAGTCGCAAATTAACATAGTAGACATACAATGTATATGTTTGAGTTAAGGGTAGAAATCAGTCTAGGCTGTTCAATGGTATGAAGTCAGGAACAAAGATCATACTTCTGAGCCATATGGAAGTAAGAAGCTAGAGGGAGATGTTAAGTAAGCTACTATTTTTTCCATTTATGTAAGTTGAAACAGAAAGGCACATAGAGTTATAAAAACAAGAGTGTTTCATGAAGTTTTTTTTTATAAAGTGATGATAAAAATAAGAGAGAAAATAAACTAAGGAAGAATGTTTTTGGAAAGAGAAATTTAAAAATCTACAGATGTCGAGAACAAAATGCATTTAAAGAACCTTCACTATTTTGACCATATAATTCAGGATTCATACCAAGAGTCAGGATTAATTTCTCAGGATATATGGGGAAGTGGAAGGGGACAAAAGTAAAACTCTGACTCAAAATACTAGTGCACAGCCTCTGTTTTATTTTTATTATTGACCTCTGAATTTTAGAAACTTCTGTTTCCATGGACTTTACATAACAAATAAATCAGCCATAAATGTCTCTTTTTATATGAAGAAATATTACATTGAAGAATAATAATATAATTTCTTTAAAAGATTGTCAGAAATTTTGGGACTGATTTTGGAAGAACATCAGAAAGAATTCTAGTAAGCTCTCCAGGCAGAGGTGAGTATTTGACAGATTTGTAAACTGTTACACTCCAGACTTGTATATTCAACTGCATGACATTTATACCTTGATGTCTAATAAGTATAAAAACCTAACACTGTTGGCTGGGCACGGTGCCTCACGTCTGCAATCCCGGCACTTTCAGAGGTCGAGCCGGGTGGATCGCCTGAGGTCAGGAGTTCGAGACCAGCCTGGCCAACATGGTGAAACCCCATCTCTACTAAAAATACAAAAATTAACTGGGTACTTTTGTATTTTTAGTACAAAATACAAAATAGTGGTGGGCGCCTGTTATCCCAGCTACTTGGGAGGTTGAGGCAGGAGATTCACCTGAACCCAGGATGCAGAGGTTGTAGTGAGCCAAGATCGCACCACTGCATTCCAGCTTGGGTGACAGAGCAAGACTTCATCTCAAAAAAATAAAATAAAATAAAAGATAAAACGCTGTCAGGCTTGAATGTATTTTTTTCCCCCTCAAACTTATGTTGTCTTGGTCCCCAGTGTAGTGGTATTGGAAGGTGATGCCTTTAAGAGGTGATTAGGTCCTTAAGGGGGATTAGTGCCTTTCTCTCAGAAGTAGGTTCTCAGTCTTGCAGGACTGGATGAGTTCTCTAGAGAGAAGGTTATTATAAAGTGAGGCTGCCTCGCATGTTTGGTCTCTTTGCACATTCCCACTTACTCTTTTGCTTCTCCATCATGTTGCAATAAGGCACGAGGCCCTCACCAGAAGGTGACCAGATGTGCCCACTCAATCATGGACCTTCCAGCCTCCAGAATCATGAGCTAAGTTAAATTCTTTCTTTATAAATCATCCAGTTTCAGATATTAAGTTACAGCAAAAGAAAATGGACACGTCAAAAACAGACACTTGACTTCCATCTCACTCCATTATTCTAAATCTCTCTCTCTCCCAGTATTTCTCATCTCTGTAAATGACAATGTTGAGCAAGTCAAACCCTATTAGCTATCATTGGTTTCTGTTATATTTCCTGCTTTTCCAAATCAAATACCTCATGAGGATGTATAGTCTCTAAATTATATATGTATGTAGAATTTTTCATATTCCATTCTCACCGTTAATAGTTTTTCTAAGCCATTAACAGCTGTTCCCTAAAATAATGGAATAAACTTTATCTGCTTCTCACAATTGTTTCTTTGTTATCCATCCTCCACAAAGCAGCCACAGTGCCCTTTCAAAATCAGAATGCAGATTATACCAATTCCCTGCTATATACTCCATGATATTTTCTTACTACTTTTGGCCTAAAGGCCTCTTCACTGCTCTCCCCTGATATTTTTTGTCCCTTTGCTTTAGTCACACTGTCATGTTAAGTTCCTGGAATCAGACAGGTACTTTCCCAAGTCTTCATATTAGCAAATTTCTTTGTATGTAGGGATCTTTCTCCAGATCTCTGCCTCTCTTGTTATTATTGTCTCCATATAAATATCATCCCTTGTTAAAAAGAAATTAAAAGTTACAAAATAGCCCAAGGTAAACATAACACTATGAAACAGTAGTAAGCTGAATCTGTTCAGTAATGTGGGGGGAAATCTTTCTAACGGTTAAGTATTGCTCTCATAAATACAAGCAGTCAGTAACAGCAACTAGAGAGAATGATACTATAGGTACATAAATCCTTCATACAGTAAAATAGGAATAGTTTAATAGATACTTTTCAGATTATGTAGTATATCAGAGGTCTTCATAATTTAACTATGTTATCCCTAATGTTATTTTGTGAGCTTTCTTAATTACAGTTAATGAATGTAGTAAATGAGTTTTATTAATTTATATGAAAGAACTGTTTTGTGGTCATTTTAATGTTATTTTTCAGTTTTAAATTCTCTGACATTTAAAATGAAATAGCTGGCAGTTTTTGATCATCATTATGCACAATTTTAGCACACTTAAAATTCCAGTTAATTTTGCTAGCAGGATTTTATTGTTACTTGCACAAGTAGAAAACTGAGAGAAAAAAATAACATACTCTTATAGATCTAAAAGGCTTAAGAAAACTCTAAAATAATTTTTTAAATACCCTTTACCACTGATTATATTTTGAATGCCTTCTGTAGCAACAAAAACAGTAAGTTTTGAAAACTACCCTTAATCAACTAAAGAAAAGGATAATCCACTTCTTTCCTTCTTTCCAACTTTTATTTTAGTTTCAGAAAGTACTTGTGCAGGTTTGTTAACTAGGTAAATTGCAAGTCCCTGGGTTTTAGTGTACAGATAATTTTGTCACCAACATAATCAGTATAAAGCCCAATAGGTAGTTTTTCAGTTCTCACTTTCCTCCCACCCTCCACCCTTAAATAGGACCCAGTGTCCATTCTCCCCTTCTTTGTGTTCACATGGACTCAATTTTTAGCTCCTACTTATAAGTGAGAAAATTCAGTATTTGGTTTTCTGTTTTTGTGTTAGTTTACTTAGAATAATGACTTACAGCTCCATCCATGATGTTGCAAAGACCATGATGTCATTTTTTATAGCTGCATAGTATTCCATTGTACATATGTACCACATTTTCTTTACCCAGTCCACTGATGGTGGGCCTTTAGGTTGATTCCATGACTTTGCTATTGTAAATAGTGCAATGAACATATCAGTGCATGTGTCTTTATAGTGGAAAAATTTATATCCCTTTGGGCATATACCCAATAATGGTATTACTGGGTCAAATAATAGCTCTATTTTAAATTCTTTGAAAAATTTCCAGACTGCTTTCTACAACGGCTGAATTTACATTTCCACCAGTAGTATATAAGCATTAAGCACTCTGTTTTCTCTGCAGCCTTGCTACCATCTGTTATTTTTTGACTTTTTAACAGTAGCCATACTGACTGGTGTGAGATGGTATCTCATTGTGGTTTTGATTTGCATTTCCCTAATGATTACTGATATTAAGGATTTTATATGCTTGCTAGCCATGTTTATATCTTCTATTGAGAATTTTCTATTCATGCCCTTTACCAATTTTTAATGGGGCTGCTTGCTCTTGCTTGTTGATTCTTGCTTAGTTTTGTATACAGTAAAAGATAGGGGTACTGCTTCCTCCTGTAAATGGCTAGCCAGTTATCCCAGTACTATTTATTGAATAGGGAGTTCTTTCCCCATTACTTGTTTTTATTGGCTTTGTTAAAGATCGGATGGTTGTAGGTGTGTGGTTTTATTTATTGGTTCTCTAACTTGTTCCATTTGTCAATGCATCTTTTGTGTGTGTATGTACCAACAACATTTTTCACATAATTAGAAAAAAAAAAATTAAATGTATCTGGAACCAAAAGGAGTCCAAATGGCAAAGCAATCCTAAGCAAAAATGAACAAAGCGGGAGGCATCACACTCCCCACTTTATACTACAAACCTACAGTAACTAAACAGCATAGTAGTGGTACGACCTACTTCATTACTGAAAACTTGGTTGTTTCTGGTTGTCAATCCTTTGGTCAAAATCCTATCAGTTGCATAATTTCAAGGCAGTCTAGTCCTTCAGTATTTCATCAAATATGTGAATACAGTTGCTATGTTCACTTTTATTGTTTTTTCATCATTTTACTCACTTTACACATACTTATTTTGTATCTAGTATGAATAAGACATGAGTTTGAGACTTACGATGCAGAAATGAACAAGACCATCCTAACACCTCGCATAATGGAAATGACATTTATTAGATGACACAATTCTGAATTCCTTTATAATATTGGTTTCCTATATTTGCTTCTGTAAGTGCAGACACATAAATCACACACTCAAAAATATGATTAAATGATGGTAGAAGAGAATGATCACATCTTCTTACTCCTTAAACTACGGCCTTACTTCATATAGCCTAATGCTCATAATTTCTTAAACTAATATCCTATATACTTAAATAATAATTTGCTTCTGATACAGCATAGAACACATGTGGTCATAGAAGCCCTTAGATTATTCTAGTAATTTTTCTGAGTAAATAATGCTTTCTTATCAAAATATTCCATTTGTGATACTCTTCTGTGCTTAATGGTATTTTCATGGTTAAATTTATATTGTCATTCATTCTTAATTGGATTATTTGCTTTTTTGCAATTGACTTCATTGATTCTTTATATATTCTAATTATTAATCCCTTAGCAGATGGACAGTTGGCAAATATTTTCTCCCATTTTATAGAATGGCTCTTCACTCTATTGACTGTTTGCTGTGCAGAAGGTTTTTAGCTTGATGTAATCCCACTTGTCTACTTTTGATTTTGTTGCCTTTGCTTTTGAGGGTTTATCCATAAAATCTTTGTCCAGATTAATATCCTGAAGTATTTCTTCAACATTTACTTCTAGTCATTTCATAGTTCCACAACTTATATTTAAATTCTTAATTCATTTTGATATAATTTTTTTATGTGGTAAGAAATGTGGGTCTGGTTTCATTCTTCTGCATATGAATATCAAGTTTTCCTGGCACAATTTATTAAATAAACTATATATGTTCTTATATATGCTCCTGGTGCCTTTGTCAAAAATGAGTTGGCTGTAAATCCATGGATTTATTTCTGGGTTTTCTATTCTGTTTCATTGGTCTATGTATTAATTAATTAATTAATTAATTTATTTATTTATTGAAACAGAGTTTCACTCTTGTTGCCCACGCTGGAGTGCATTGGCAGTCTCAGCTCACTGCAACCTCTGCCTCCAGGGTTCAAGTGATTCCCCAGCCTCAGCCTCCAGAGTAGCTGGGATGACAGGAACTCACCACCATGCCTGGCTAACTTTTTTTTTTAATTTTATTTATTTTATTTTTTTATTTTTAGTAGAGACAGACTTTTACCATGTTATCTGAGCTGGTCTCAAACTCCTGACCTCCCGTGTATGCATTTATTTTTATGCTGATACCATGCTACTTTGGTTACTGTAGCTTTACAGTATATTTTGAGTTCAGGTAGTATGATGCCTCCACCTTTGTTCTTTTTGCTGAGGATTGCTTTGGCTATTTGTGGTGTTTTGTGGTTCCTTGCAAATTATATATATATATATTTTTTTCTATTTCTGTGAAGAAAGTCATTGGCATTCTTATTGGAATTTCACTAAATCTAAAGGATACTTTGGGTAATATGATCATTTTAACACTATTAATTATTCCAATCTATGAGTATGGGATATCTTTGTATTTGTTTGTGTCCTCTTCAATTTCTTTCATTAGTTTTTTTTTTTTTTAGTTTTTCTTTTAGAAATCTCACTTCTTTGGTTAAATTTATTTCCAAAGTATTTTTGGAGCTATTGTAAATAGATATGCTTTCTTTTTTTTTTTTTTTTTTCAGCTTGTTTGCTGTTGGTGTAAACAAATGCCAGTGATTTTTGTATGTTGATTTTATATTCTGCAACTTTACTGGATTGTTTATAAGTTCTAACAACTTTTTGATGGTCTTTCAGCTTTTCTAAATATTGAAGTATGTCATCTGCAAACAAAGATAATTTGACTTTTTTCTTTCCAGTGTGGATTCCCTTTATTTCTTTCTTTTTCCCGATTTCTCTGGCTAGGAATTCCAATACTATTTTGAATAAAAGTGGTAAAAGTAGGTACCTTTATCTTTTTCCAGATTATGAGAAAATATATTTATTTTTTCTTATTTGGTATAATGTGAGCTGCTGTGAGTTTGTTTTAAATAATCTTTATTATTTTGAAGTGTTTTACTTATACCTATTTATTCAGAGTTTTTAGCATGAATAAATGTTGACTTTTATAGAATGCTTTGTCATCATCTATTGAAATAATCATATCACTTTTGTTGATTCCCTTAATTATGTATCATGCTTATTGATTTGAATATATGGATTCATCCCTGTGATAAATCCCACTTGGTAATGATGAATGATCTTTTTAATGTGTTGTTGAATCTGGTTTGCTAATATTTTTAGAGGATTATGGCTTACCTTTGTCAGTAATATTGAGCCGTAGTTTTCTGTGTGTGTGTGTGCGTGTGTGTGTGTGTGTGCCTGTGTCCTTGTCTAGATTTGGCATCCTAGTAATACTAGCCTCATAAAGTAAGTTTGGTGGTATTGTTTCCTCTTCACTTTTTTGTAATAGTTTGAGTAAATTTGGTATGATATAGTCTTCAAATATTTGGCAAAATTCAACGGTGAACATTTTCCAAAAGAAGACTGATACGGTCTGGCTGTGTCCCCACCCCAATCACATCTTGAATTGTAGCTCCCATCATCCCTACATGTCATGCGAGGAACTCAGTGAGAAGTAATTGAATCATTAAGGCAGTTACCATCAGCTGTTCTCATCATAGTAAGTGGGTTCACATGAGATCTCATGGGTTTATAAGAGGCTTTGCCCACTTTGGTCAACACTTCTCCTTACTGCCACCATGTCAAGAAGTACATGTTTGCTTCCCCTTCCGCCATAATTGCTAGCTTCCTGAGGCATCCCCAGCCATGGAGAACTGTGACTTAATTAAACCTATTTTCTTTATGTTATCCAGTCTTGGGCAGTACTTAATAGCAGCGTGAGAATAAATAAATATAGTAAGTTGATACTGGGTAGTGGAGCACTGCTATAAGGATACCAAAAATGTGAAAGCGACTTTGGAACTGAGTAAAAGGCAGAAGTTGAAACAGTTTGGAGGATCCAGAAATAGACAGAAAAATTGGGGAAAGTTTGGAGCTTCCTAGAGACTTGGAATGCCCAGAAGACAGGAAGATAAGGAAACATTTGAAACTTCCTAAAGACCTGTTGAATGGCTTCAATCAAAAGGCTGACAGTAATATGGAAAATGAAGTCCAGGTTGAGGTGGTTTCAGATAGAGATGAGGAAATTCTTGGGAATAAGAGTAAAGACTACTCTTGCTATGCAAAGACACTGGCAGCATTTTGCCCCATCCATAGAAATCTTTGGAACTTGGAATTGAGACAGATGCCTTAGGGTATCTGGTGGAGTAAATTTCTAAGCAGCATAGCATTCAAGAGGAAGCAGAGCATAAAAGTTTGAAAAATGTACATCCAGATAATGAAATGGAAAAGAAAACCCATTTTCTGGGGAGAAATTCAAGCCAGTTGCAGAAATGTGCATAAGTAAAGGGAATCCAAATGTTAATTAAAAAGACAATGGGGAAAATGTCTTCAGGGCATGTCAGAGGGCTTCAGGGCAGCCCCTCCCATCACAGGCCCTGAGGCCAAGTGGAAAAAAACAGTTCTATGATCTTGACCCAGGGCCCCCCTGCTCTATGCAGCTTTGGAATGTGTTGCTCTGTGTCCCAGCTGCTTCAGCTCCAGCCGTGGAAAGAAGTCCAGGTCATGGCTTCAGAGGGTGCAAGCCCCAAGCCTTGGCAGCTTCTATGTGGTATTCAGCCTGCTGGTGCACAGAAGTCAAGACTTGAGGTTTGGGAGATTACAGATAATCTATGGAAATGCCTGGCCATCTAGGCTGCAGTCTGCTGCAAGAGTGGAGCCCTCATGGAGAACCTCTGCTAGGGCAGTGAGGAGGGAAATGTGGAGTTGGAGCCCCCACACAGTGTCCCATCCGAGACAATGCCAAGTAGAGGTGTGAGAAGAGGGCCACCAATCTCCAGACCCCAAATAGCAGATCCTCCTACAGCTTGCACCATGCACCTGGAAAAGCTGCAGACATACAACATCAACCTGTAAAAGTAGCTAGGAGGGAACTACATCCTGTAAAGACACAGGGACGGAGTTAGCCAAGGCCCTGGGAGCCCACCTCTTGCATCAGCATGCCCATGTGAGACATGAAGTCAAATGAGATCATTTTGGAACTTTAAGGTTTAATGAGTGCCCAACTGGATTTTGTACTTGCATGGGGCAGTTAGCCCCTTTGTTTTGGCCAATTTCTGTCATTTGGAGTGGGTATATTTACCCAATACCTGTACCTACATCTAGAAAGTAACTAAATTATTCTTGATTTTACAGGGTCATAAGTGGAATGGACTTCCCTTGTCTGAGATGAGACTTTGGATGTGGACTTTTGGGTTAATTCTGGAATCTGTTAAGACTTTGAGGGACTGTTTGAAGGGCATGACTGTTTTGAAGTATGAGGACAAGAGATTTGGGAGGGGCTGGGGTGGAATAATATGGTTTGGATGTGTGTCCACCCAAATTTCTTCTTGAGTTGTAGTTCCCGTAATACCTGTGTATCATGGGAGTGACCCAAAGGCAGTTAATTGAATCTTGGGTGCAGTTATTCTCATGTTGTTCTAGTATAGTGAGTGAATTCTCATGAAATCTGATGATTTTATAAAGGGTTTTTCCCTATTTGCTTGCCACATCTTCCTGCTGCCATTAGAAGAAGGAGATGTTTGCTTCCCCTTCTACCATGATTTTGTTTCCTGAGGCCTCTCCAGCCCTGTAGCACATGAGTAAATTAAACCCCTTTCTTTATGAATTACTCAGTCTTGAGCAGTTCTTTATAGCAGCGTGAGAACAGACTAATACAAAGACATACAAATCACTGACAGGTATATTAAAAAAAGTTCAACATTCCTAATCATCCAGGAAATGCAAATCAAAACTATAATGTGATATCATCTCACCTCAGCTTAGATGGTTATTATCAAAAATCAAAAAATAACAAATGCTGGCAAAGATACAGAGAAAAGGGAACTCTAGTACACTGTGTATGGGAATGTAAATCAGTATAACTACTTTGAAAACCTCTATGGAGTTTCCTTAAAATACTAAAAATAGATTTACCATACAGTTCAGCAATTTGCCTGCTGAGTATATAGTCAAAAGACAGGAAATCCAGGAAATCAATATATAATCAATATATGCACTCCCATGTAATTGTCACACTATTCATAGTAGCCAAAACAGGGAATCAAACCTGTGTTCATCGGTGGATAAAACAATGAAGAAAATGTGGCACATATACACGATGGAATAATATTCACCCACAAAAAAGAATGACATTATGCCATTTGTAGAAAAACATGAACTGAAGGACATTCTGTCATGTGAAATAAGCTAGGCACTGAAAGACAAATATTGTATGTTCTCGTTTTTATGTGGGAGTTAGACAAAGTTTATTTATTAGAAATAGAGATTTAACTGGTAGTTATCAGAAGTTAGAAAGGGTAGGAGATTAGGAGAAATGAAGAAAGACTGTTCAATAGGCACAAATATATAGCTACATAGAAGGATTACACTTTAATGTTCTTTAGCACTGTAATGTCACTATAGTTAACAATAATTTATTATATATTTCAAAATAACTGAAAAAACATTTGGAATGTCTCTAATACAAATAAATAATAAATGTTTGGGGTGATGGATATGCCAATTACTCTGATTTGATCACTACACCTTGTACACATACATCATTATAACAAACGTATCTCATATATATGTACAATTATTACATATCAATAAAATTTTATCATTCTCATTCGATTCTCAAGATTACTTTATTACTGTGTTTTTGAATTAGAAAAGAAGCATGCAAACAAATATCTTTTTTTCTCATAAATTAGTTGGCAAAGCAAGCAGTGTTTTTTTCTTTCTTTTCACAATAAATACCTACCATGTATTAGGTACTACAGCACTTCCATCATCAGCAATGGTGAACCAAAGAAACCTAACACCTGCCTTCTTAGAGCTTGCTTTATAGTGAATAATGCAAATTATTTAAATCATAGATAATTATATAAGAATAATGATAAGTTCCATGATGAAAACTAACATGGTAATGGTGTGGTAGTGATGGAGCACAGGGTAAAAATATCTACTTAGATTTCTTAGGTCACTTCTCAGAGCAAGAAATCTAAGGTAGTAGTTATAAAAAGAGTGGAGGGAAAATGTGATCCAGTAAGATGAAGTTTATTGTGTCTGAGGCTTCAAAAACTGTTGCCTTTGAGGGACTGAAATGAAGTATGACTCAAGAACAGAGTAGGAAGAGATAAAACTGAAGAAGCAGGAAAGAGCTATATTTTGCCTATTCTACCTGATATTATTCAAAGTTAGGGCTTTCCAGTTTCCCTTGATCCTTTTCTCTCAGTTCCTATCCTTCTCCTTTTATTTTTAAATTTTCTGAATTAAGACACTAGGTGTTGATGAATCTCTCTCTCTCTCTCTCTCTCTTCCTTCCTCTCTCCCTCCCTCCCTCTCTCTCTCTCTCTACCGATGGATCTATCGATCTATCAATTGTGAAAAGAGAGTAAATCTTGAAACCACAAAATCACTAAGCCAAATGGGAAAATCAAGCTGGGAGCTGCTTAGGGCAAATCTGCCTTCTATTTCATTCCTAAGTAAGATAGCTACAAAGCTAAGAAGCAATTTGCCCACAGGAAATTCCTTGTGGACAAAAGACAGACAGAACTCATAATCATCCCTCTTAGCCTCACTTGAGACAAATACATATCTGACTGCTTCTTCTGCCCTATTGTTTATGTAAAAATGCAGATTCACAGACAGGGCGGTGGCTCATGCCTGTAATCCCAGCACGTTGGGAGGCCGAGGCGGGAGGATCACAAGGTCAGGAGTTTGAGACCAGCCTGACCAACATGGTGAAACCCTGTCTCTACTAAAAATACAAAAATTAGCCACGCATGGTGGTGTGTGCCTGTAATCTTAACTACTAAGGAGGTTGAGGCAGGAGAATGACTTGAACCCGGGAGGCAGAGGTTTCAGTGAGCTGAGAATACGCCACTGCACTCCAGCCTGGGTGACAGAGTGGGAGACACCATCTCAACACAGATGGGTGACACCATCTCAACAAAAAAAATAAATAAATAAAAATGTAGATTCACTGAACAAGACTAAATTGTATATTCAGTGGAAGACTGACCAAGGACTCAAAATAATGCAATCTTTTATTCCTTATCTACTTCTAACCTGCAAGCCCCCACTTCAAGTTGTCCCTCCTTACTAGACCAAACCAATGTACATCTTACACATGTTATTTGATGCATCCCTAAAATTTATAAAAGCAAGTGGTACTCCACTATCTTGGAAACATGTCTTCAGGGCCTCCCGAGGCTGTATCATGGGTACGTCCTTAACTTTGCAAAATAAACTTTGTAAACAGACTGAGACCTGTCTCAGATATTTGAGGTTCACACAATCAATCGTCAACCCTAGGTTGTTTTTCTATGATCACGACATATACTTTGAAAATCAGAAACTTTTGCTTTAAACAATCTTCATAGACAAAAGTTCAGTTTTCTTATATCTCTTTTATTTCATATTAGATTTTAAAAAGTCTGATAAAACAATGAAAAAAATTTATCCTGGTACCCTGTCACCCAGATTCCTGTCAAAGATCTTTCCGAACCTCCAGAGTCATTTATTTGTCTCTGTTTCTCTGACTCTGTCACTATGTCTCCCTGTCTTTGCTGACTGGAGCATTTGCTAAATCTCAGTTTACTCTCAGAATATTCTAAGATCAACTTTAGGGGAACCAGAATACACGCTAACTGAGTATGCTAGTTCTCCAAGTCTGCATTCAGCCACCAATTCAACTATAAATCAGGAAGCTCACCCATTTAAAAGAGCACCTTGTTCCCAGAGCCAGCTCTCATTTATTTATTCTTCAACGTTTCCTCTCTAGAATGTATAGGTTTATGGAGTGTTAGAAATTATTATTTATTGTGTAGCTTCCAATAAAGGGGACTTTTCTTTCTTCTCCGTGCTCTGTATTTTCTGTTTATGAATTATTGTGAATCTATTTCTCAGTATTTATGAATGTTGTCTGCCTCATCATAATTTTATACCTCATGATTTTCTCTTGGTACTATACCTCCTAAGTGGATAGATGGACATTACCCAAAACTTAACTTCCTCCTACGTAAGTAGCAACTGGATCTCATTTACTAAACATACACTTGGCTCTGGCAGAAAAGAAAATTTAACACACTTCTTTTTGCTATTAAAATACCTTCTTAGCTTCCACATATCTCAGTTCGGTTTGAAATATCACATGAAACTACAGTTCTGTGTGGCCTCTTTTTATAATACTTTCAGCTTACTCTCTTAGCCAATTGCCAAGCTTGTGAACTCCCTATTTTTCATTGGGTTCTGATAACATCAGATCCTGAGAGTTTGTCTTTAGCCATTTAATCATCTCACAATCTTCTATTTTGTTAAAACAGCAGAGGAGGACCACTTCCTTTGTGCGTTGTCAAAAAAAAAAAAAATACCTCTAAAAAGTAATAAGACATTTTATTTTTCCAACATTCATCAGGTCACAATATATCCCTTAAACAACTCTCTAAGCTTTGGCAGCTTTATTTAAAGACATGCACTTAGAACAGAAGATCCAAAGAGCCTTACACAACATTTCTTTCTCTTTCTTTGATGTTTTAACCTGTGAACTGTCAATGGTTCTTTGATCTGTTTCAATTCACAGAGAAAGGAACATAAATAAGAACATACCCAAACTACATGGATTCTAAATTGCATGTCTATGGGGTACCCTAAAATATCATATATATATACATATATATATAGAGAGAGAGAGAGAGAGAGAGAGAGAGAGAGAGATTTGGCTTTAATATACATGCCATAAATCACCACATTTATCATAGCATTTATAATTATGTTATGTTGTATATCCCATATGCATGTGAAATTTGTGGCAAAGTTGAATCTCACTAACTCGTCATCTTAACAACTGTATTATGTGCTTTATGACAACAAAACTTTGAGCATAACAGTCATCAAAAATTTGCATGACTAAAGTGTACTTTAAAAGCCCACAAACTGATATTGAATCATTTTTGTCAGTGTTTATAAATACATATAATATATGTAAATCTACGGTCAGTGTGTGAAGTTTAAATTTGTGTATTTAAGCCTATTTTTAAGTAACAGAAGGAATGCATGCATATAAGTTACTCTTGTATTAGGTTATTTAAATAGTAACAAATTATCCTAGAATGAAAGGTAGTGTATTCAGTTTTAAATGAAAACATTTGACTCTGTGAGCTGTAGAAACATAAAGTCTTTAGTGCCATTTGTAAACCTGTGCCTCAATGTCTGTTTCAGCCTAAAGCAAAGTCAGTACATCCTTGCAGAGAGAAGCTTTGAGAAGTAGCAAACCAGGCTCAATTCGCTCCAAGTAACTGGAGTAGAAAAAAATGTTGACTTAGAAAACAAAACTTTCTACTCTGCTCACAGTCTGCTTTGGACATAAATTTAAGAATAGATTAAAAATTGGATTTTTTTTTGACCTCAAACCTTGTTCTCATGCTTGACTTCCCGGAGTTTTTAGAACATGTTTAGCCTGAGTCATGGCCCCTTAGGATGAAAACATTGGTTAGGTAAGAATTGAAATTAAGTTATCAAATATAGTGAACTATGTAGGAATTTGGATAAGGAGGAATCTGTCCTTTTTCATTGTGTGTCTTTCACAGAATATCGTGTTTGCATCTGTGTCTGAGAAAAAGCAGAATAATGAATACTCTATAATTGATAGTATTCAATCTGAGTTTGAATGCTTGTTTGTTAAGGAGATTGCGGAGGATTTCTTGCACTGGATGGGAGATTGGGCCATAAGTGGTAGGAAGAGTTCCTTCTAATTTTAAGATCCTAAAAGTCGGTGAAACCAATTATAAGCAAAGGAAGTTCAAGGTACATTGAAGTAGGAATATTTCAACAGAATCTCAAGTTATGAAATTGTTCTGGTTAACGTTTACTCAGAAAAGCACCTAAGTAAAGGGCAAAGTGTATCTATTAATAAGATCTCGAGCTGACAAACAAATGTACAACCAACCAATTGACAAATTCTCTTGGACCTACAATTATAATAACAACTTTTTAATGTGTCCTATTATTTTTAATATGTTTTATTACAATACATTATCATACTTCTTTGCTCTTTATGTTTGTGTTTATTTATTTTGCAGAAGTATGTTGATAAATACAAAATAAAATACAAAGGGCTGTTATTCCAGAAATGGTAAAGTAGCTTGTATTCGATTAATTATCCTACAGATAACAAATTAAAAGCTTGAGAAAATACAGAAACAAAAAAGAAAACAAAACAAAAATAAATTACCTTTCTAAAGATACTGGAGAGTGGCCAAAAGGAGATTGAGATAGACACTGGAAAGGACTTGGCCCATGTAAGAAAGAAACTACTTTGAGCAATACTCTTTTTCACAGACTTTTCTTCTGAGGGTACTTTTAGTGTCACATTTAGTATTGTGCAAATATCAAGAACTCAAGTAGAAAACTACAGTCTTCCTTCTTTTAGAAGTAGAGCATTGGCTTAAACATTGTCAATGTGGCTGGAGATTGGGTGGAAAAATCCTGGGAAAGAATCTGACAGATTGGGAACTCTAAAATCTACATACAATGTATATCCCAAACGTTGACTGAGTCTTGTATTTTGTATATGTTGGGGATACTTGTAAGGACTTATCAGAAAGCATGAGTCAGCTGCAATTCTGAAACTTCTGAGCAGGGATCTAAGCTGGTATCCAATGCAGGAGTAACTGAAATGTGAGTTTGAGACTTGCCAAGTTATAGGCAGCTGGTAAACACCTCAGGCTTTCCACTGAGGTTCAATTTTTGGAATAAAGACTATGTCCAAAATCTAAGGGATTTTCCTAAGGACAGAAAGTAAAAGCAAACATTTTTTAACTAAATGGAAAAAAGAACCAAAACTATTTTATTACCTGTTGGAAAAAAAATCAACACACTTCAGAAGAGCGTAAGAAATCTAGATTATCTATAATAGACCATATATAATCTCTACTGCATAACCAAAATTACTTGACATGCAAAGAAGTAGGTAAATATATCTCATAAACAAGAGATATGGGCAAAAAGTAGAAAAAGGCTTAAATTGGTGTATTCATTTTAAGTAGCCAGAAAAACCTTTAACGTAGCTAAGTAAAAATGTTTAAGGACTTAAAGAAAATGATAGTCCAAATGTGGGAAAAGATAAGAAATCTCAGCAAAAAAAGAAAAACTACTAAAAGGAACCAAACAAATTTTTGAAATAAAATAAAATATCTGAAATGGAAAAGTTACTAGAGGGGATAACAGCAAACTGAAAATTGCAGTAAATAAAATAGGTTGGTTAACTTAATGGCAAATTAGTAGATTTGTCCACTCAGAAGAACAGGGACTTCTTTAAAAAAATGTCCATAGAGGTGTTTTTCTGTAATTACAGAGTATGAAACTGATAAATAAATGTTGTTGATACCAACTGCAAATTCAAGTTAAAACAAATACATAATATAATAACAAAATGCAGGCAGATTTTAAAGGAAGTTAAAACTTAGAGGAAACAACTAGGTATGCAGTAATCTTCCTTCCTTCCTTCCTTCCTTCCTTCCTTCCTTCCTTCCTTCCTTCCCTCCTTCCTTTCTCTCTTTCCTTCTTTTCTTATTTTTTCCACTGACGGCAACAACCAAGATAAGGATTTGGGGTAGCTCAAAATGTAATAGAAAGCCCAGTATGTTTCTGGACAGGGGAGGCTGAACATTTTAAGCTACTAAAGAAGGAGAAAGGAGCCAAAAAGGAGAAAGTCAGAGAAGAGGAGCACAAATATGGTTTTAAGGTGTATCCTGGTTATTTAGTGACCTTTAAACTAAGAATTAACAGGCACATTCAAACAATGTTAGCCACTCGCTGAAAGCATACCAGAGTTTTCAGTCTGAACTGATACCAGTTAATTTTCTACAAAAGACAAATAAAAATAAATACTTCAGAGTAATATGACAGAATTTGCAGTTTTCATTATCTCCAGATATAACCTAAAATTACTAAACATGTGCAGATCCAGGAAAATGCCATCTACTATCACAGAAAAAGACAATCAACAGATGTTAGCCATGATGATAATCATATGATAGAATTGTCAGGCAAGAATTTTAATATACATATTAAAATGATGATCAAAGTAAAATACATTCATAATTAATGAAAAGAAAATGAATCTTAGAAAATAAATATAATTTTAATAGAAATCAAATAAATATTTTAAACCTATAAGGTACATTAAAAAATTGATTTAATAGCAGAATGGAAATTTTAGGGGAAAAAAGAGAACTTAGGAAAGAAATGAAAGACGACAAATTTAACTCAGCTAAATAAAAGTGAGTTACTTTGTGCTCAAGGGAGACAAGACTCAAATGGAAATTTAGTAAGAGAATTGAAGAAACATAGAATAATCTAGATAATTAAGATAAAGTAAGGAAGAGATTTAAAAAGTCAAAAAATAAATATGAATATGGAACACCTGCATAGAAAAATAGCATTCATGCTATTTTGGAATCTTTGATAAAAAACAAAACAATGAAACAGAAATAATATTTAAAACTATAGTGCAAAACAGCACTTCAGAAATACAACAAAGTCTGAATATACACATTGAAAGGGCTCACCAGATACTTTGGAAAATTAACTCTGAACAATCAATACTGAGACCTATAATAATAAAACTTATTTTTCAAAGGTAAAAATCTTCAAAGCTTCCAGGAAAAAAGATTGAATGACAAAAAATTGTATACTAGCATTCCAAGACCAATTTACGGATAAACAATAACAGTGAATAATTTTCTATAGTACTTCAAGAAAATGGGTTCTAAAGATTTTATATATAGCTACATTCTCCCAAATAAATTCTGTAACATTTTAAAACAGTTTTCAATGCATAAGTAATAATGAAATTCTATACCTATCAACATTTCTCAAGACATCTACTTGAGGATAGGTGTCATTCAAATCCAATACTGTGGGTTGTTATATTTCTCTCCTCTTTATAAATACAGCCAAAACACACAATTTTTTTTATCTTCTGTATTGCTTCTTGGTTTTCTACTTCATTGATATTTCACTCCAATTTTTTTGTCACTTAATCATCCTTCTTTGTATGTAGTCTGTTTATGATTTTCCAACTTCTTAATATGGCCTTTTAATTTACTAAATTTCAATGTTCTTACTTTCTAATATAAGTTTTAAGGGTATACATTTATCTCAAATATATTTCACAAGTGTATATTTAGTTTTATTATCATTCATTTCCAAGTATTATTATTTTTTATTTTCACTATGATCTCTCTTTTAACCGCACATTACTTACAGGTATCTTTAGAGTTTTCAAATAAATGGTGATTTCAAATTTTTTTATCCTCTTTAATAATTGTGCTTTGATTATATTGTATTTTCAAAAACTATTTTGGATAGTTCATTAAGTATTTATTTATTTGTTGAAAGTCACTATTTGAGAGGTCATATAACGTTGGCTAACTACCCAGATTCTGAAGTCAAAATGGCAGATTTAAATACTAATCCTGTTCACTTGATAGTTATATACCTTTCAATCATCTCTTCTTCAGATACATATTCTGTAAAATGAATACAGTAGAAGCTTAGTAGACATATGGGTTGTTTGTGAGAATTAAATGACCTAAAATATGTACAGACTTCTGAACATGTTCTGGCCTGCAGTAAGAGCTATATAAAATACAGCTAATTAATTAATATGATAACCAATGCATGTTCTTTTTTGAGAATATGCAATGTTTAATTCCTAACTGTTAAATGCAGATTTCTATACATAATTATGCAGCTTGATAATTATATTTTCCAACTAATCTTTGTTATCACTTACTGTTTTCTTCTGTTTGATCTCACCAAGTTTGAGAGACATAGGTTTAAATTACCTGTTTTCATGATGAATTTATACAATTTGTCAGGTAACAAATATGCTTTAGCAAACTGAAAATTCAGGAATGTAGCAAAATAATTTTGTAAGGCTGATGTAACACTATCTTAAGAAGCATCCCATAAAAATAAAAGTATGACCCAATGTCACACAGGATCATAAATGTTAAAATTATGCATTAACAATAGCAAAAGAATAATTAGGATCTGTGGATCTTAATTTCAATGATGCTTGTCTCATATTATTTTTGCCCTTGTTTAGTTTCTTCATTCAGTTGAGGCTGGCCTATTTGACCAATAGAAGAAGAAAGAAATTACAGTGTGTTACTGCCAAGGAGAGGTCATAAATGTACTGCAGTCTTCACCCAGGTTTCTTGCATTGCAGGTTGGGGAGGAAGTCATCCTTCATATAGTAAGAAGATGCAAGAAGTCCTGTGCAAAGGTTCATGAAGAGAGTAAACAATTTGCTAACCTTAATTGCCAGGCCTGTGATAAACCTCCTTAGAAGAGGATCCTCCAGCTCCACAGTTCAGACGACTACATCTCTAGTCAACATCTTTGAGAGTTGCTGAGCCATAACTACTGAACTTAAGTGCTGCCAAATTCTGTACTCACAAAAAAGCATGAGAAATAATAAAGGATTACTGTTTTTATAGACTATTGACTTTGTTATGCAGCAATGGATAATTAATACAGATATCTGAAAAAATAATACTTCATGTGCAAATGGAGGTGAAAAGAAAATGCAAATATAGCTCAACATGAGAAAATTTGTTTATAAACTTACCTAGATTCAATGAGAAAAAATGGTATCATCTAAATTGATTCATAAAATCCATTTGACAAAATTAAAAATAAATTGCAAATAAAAATATCTTAGTAAATTCATGAAAAAAGAAACTTATTTTACTTAGTTGATAAGAAACTAATTGTTCAAATCACACTTGAAAATGAAACATTTCTGCCATTCTCATGAAAGACAGAAATGGCAAGTTTGGCAAAAGAGTTACTTAGTACTATGCAGTACTATACCATGTGATTTTTGGTCATCAGAACTGGAAATGGAATGGTGAATAATTGCAAATGGGCACAAGAGATCTTTTAGGGTAAGGGAAATGTTTCAAAATTCAATAATGATAATGTTTGCCCAATTTTCTAATTTTACTAAAAAGCATCGAATTGTTTACTTAAAGCAGGTGAATTCTATTTTTTTTTGTAAGCCATACTACAAAAAAAATGTTAAAAAAGAAAGAAAAAAATAAAACAGAGGACAAAAAATTAAGAAGATGTACTGAAGTCCAAACCAATGTTTAAAACAAATGACAAAAAATCAGAAATGTATGAACATTGTAAAAGAAAAGATAACACTGTTGATATTTGCAGAAGATAATATCATCTAAGTAGGCTATCCACAAGAACAATAAGAGAAATCAGTAAGGTCTTTGGCTACAAGACTATCACATAAAACACCTTTTCTTCTCTATATGCCATCCTTAACAAGTAAGAAACAGGAATGAAAAAAAGTTTTCAGTCACAATGACTATAAAATAAATGATAATATCTAAAGTAAAATGAGAAGACCAATAAGGAAAAAAGTATGGAATTTCACAGAAGGACATAAAAAAAAAGAGTAAATGAAGAGGCTTAATAAGAGTCTGGATAGAAGACTCACCATTAAAAAAATTTATTATATTAATGAAAATAATCTGAATCAAAATTTAAATGTGTTTTTATTTTACAAAGCGTCATAAGCCAACTCTGAAAGTGATATGAAAGAAGAATTGCAAAGGAATTACCAAGACACTAATAAAAGATGTGATTTCTTGTGTAAGTTTGATCATATCAAAAACCATAGGAATTAAAGAATCTGATGTTATTTTTTAAAGTCATATATCAATTGATTCAATAAGACTTCATCTAAAAATTTATTATACAGAAATAAATATGTGGGCAATAATGTATATATTAGGATAGTCTTTGTTTATATTAGAAGGTTGCCAAAAATAGCTTTGTCAAAAATGACATGAATAGAGATTGAATGGAATACCATGCAGCAGTTGAAAATATAGTATTCCATAAATATTTAAATAGAACAATCTTTGAGACTAGATGGCCATGGTTAAGAGGATACACAATAAATTGGTAAATATAGTGGACACTGCATAAGAAAATATGGCTGAAAATAGTGGAGAGGAAGTAATGAGAGAAGATTTACATTTCACTAAGTATGATTTGCAGAAATGAGTTGTTTTCATTAATTTCCGAAAATTAAATTAAAACTTTATTTTAAAATAGCATGTTATGTATGTCCAAGTTTAGTTATTTGACAATAAAAATAGAAATGGTTTAAAAACAAAAAGCAAATTTAGTGCATGATAAAGGCAATTTTTCATTTGGATCATTTTTAGTGACCATTTTTTCCATTCAAAAGCAGTCAACCTCATGATGACTGGTGAACGATTCCTTCTATTGTGAAACCAAAAACAAAGACTTATACTTCTGAAAGTTTTCCTTTTCACTTAGGAGAAATACTGAGATATCTCCATGATCTAATGGTAAGAAGCATAGTTTCTGATTTAAGTTCATTCATATAGTTAGTCACAGGTAAATTGCAGTTTATCTTTGGGGAAAAAAAAAAATTCCTGCAAAATTTAAGAACCTCTTTACTCTTAGTCTAGGTATGCATTTTCTTAATGTAATTTCTGCTTTCAGATATGAAAAGCTACCTTGCATTAGTTTGCATTTAGAAGGATTCTCCTGAAGAAAAACAAAAGTTGTATGAAAGTGCATCCTTTGAAATTAATTGGAGCACTCACAGCAACCAGACTCGAGTGACCATGAGACCATGGTATTATTGAAAAGCGTACTCATAAATAAGTACACTCCAAAACCTAGCTGGCAAGGGGCCACATGCTCATGCAAAAGTGACATCTGAGAGGATAATTACCAAACATAGCACTTCGCAGGCTTACGATGTTAAGGAAACAACGATTGGATTTTAGAGTCTATTAAGATGTAGAAACAAAATAAACAGGCCAGGCTTTTCAAAAAATTATTTATTTATTTATTTATTTTTGAGACCCCTGAGGTAAGTCTAACACCCTGAGAATCATCACAAATCAAAGAGAGGCCAGCCTCACAAACATTAAAATCCAGCCTCAAATCACCTTAATCCCTGACTAGAGTGGGGTGATCTGCCTTTACATAACTGCCTGCCAGAATAAGAGTCAATCATTTTTGCAGAAACATAAAATATTTGTCACATAATTTTATACACAAATATCTGTAGCAAATAAGAAATGGGCTGGTCTGACCGGAGAGAGTATCAATTGATTAAAAATCAAGATAGTAAAAACCGAACGTAGAAACATAATCACAGGTAATCAGAAAAGCAGAGTTCTCCGATTCTCTGTCACAGTCTTAAACTAACTGTGATTAACAATAAAGAAAATAGATAATTAGAGAGAAATTTTATTAGAAAATTATCAACTTTAAAATATCTATCACTGAAATGCATTAGTGAAAATTAAGAACATAATAGACTTAATGGTAAATTAAAAACAGCATTAAAAAGGACAAGTGAACTGAAAGAGGTCAGTAGAAAATATCCAGGTCAAAGCATGAAAAGAAGAAAATACTGACAGATACAGAAAAGGATGTTGAAAAACATATGGGACATAATAAAAGCATATGATTTGTATTTAATTCAGGTTTCAGAAGTGAAACTGGGAAGAAAGAAGAAACAATGTTTGAAGAGATACTGGTCAGAATTTTTAATATAGTACTAATAAATGATATCAAAAAACAGGGTAAGTAGTTCCAGAAACCACCAGGTGGATAAAATTTTTAAAAAATTACAATTTGGAACATCACAGTAAAACTGTCAAACAATCAAATATCAAAATGACAACAATCAATAATAAATCTTATAATTATTCAGAAAAAAATCACCATATTTTCTAAACATTTTAAGTATATAAATGTTGGGAGATTTATATCCCAACTGGATAATTCATTTAAGACTATAGAGAAGTTACAATTGAGTAATATTATTCTGTCTGTACATATTCTAAATAAAACCCATTCTGTTTTCATCATACTGTATTTCTATTATTTTTCTTTCTTTTAAAAAAATCCCTAAATCGTCACAATTTTACAGCTTAATCTGAGTTTATTTTCCAAAATTATCATCCAAGTTACTGATAAATAACTTTCTCAATACACTTCTTTTTTTAAAATTTTTTTCTCAACAATTTGTCCCCTTAAGATACATGTTATGAGCGTGTATTGGCTTCCTAAGGTTACTGTAGCAAATTAACCACATACTGGGTGGCTTAAAAGAACAAATATTTATTCTCTCACTCTTCTGGAGGTTGGAAGTCTAACACCAATGTGTCAGAAGGGTTATTTACTCTCAGAAATCTTTAGGAAAGAATCCTTCGCAGCCTCTTCCAGCTTCTGGTAGACCAGGCCTTCCTTGGTTTGTGGCAGCATTGCTCCAATTTCTGCCTTTGTCTACACATGGCCTTTTCTGTGTGCATGTGTCCAAATGTGTTCTCTCCTTTTTTAAGAACATTAGGGCCCACCTAATTCAGTATGACCTCATATTAAATAATTACATCTTCAAATAGCCGATTTCCAAATAATGACACATTTTGAGGTTCTGGCTGGCCATGAAATTTTAGGGGACATGATTCAAACCATTGCAGGGTATGACTAAACAATTAATTTTATGTGAGTGTAATCTATTTTCACCCGTGTATTTCAACACTGAAGATGAATGGATTATGTTTGAAAAATAAAAACCTTATCCTAAATCAAAGAGATTGTGTAACACAACTTGACACAATCTGTTATAAATTAACTTCATTTTTATTTATTTGAATTGGTTATATATTACAATTCCCTGGAAAATTCTGAATTATTTTCTTTTTAAAAATAGTTTGCTCATATAAACTGGTGGATTTCAGAAACCTTAGGGATAGTTTTCGTACCACCATAGTACATAATGCAATTATTGTATTTTTCATCTGCAAATAAAATAAAACCCTGAGTGGGATAAAGTACACTCATAAGATTGGAGCATAATGAAAGCAAAGTATTGATAAAAGTCACCAAATTGTTGATGTCCCTTGGAAAGTTGATGTAGCATTGCTGGATTGCTCAGAAGTAGGAAATGTGAGGTCCCATATAGAAATTTGGGGTTCCATGGGGAGAATGTTAGACCTATCAGGAGAACAAATCCTTTAGACAAATGTCGAAACAGGACAAAAGGGCAGTAAGGTACAGAAAGGCTAAATAAAACACACATGGGATAAAAAGCTCAAATGAGATGTTTAATGCATTACACCCATTTCCTTGAGTTCTTTAGGGTAACTGCGTAATAAAGAACAGCTATTTACCTTTATGCTAGGGGTTCACAAAAGGAGCCTAGAAGAGACCTGCTGAGTATTTCCTTCATTCCTTACTGATTTGCATTTATCTGAGGAGTCAGTAATTATATATAATGTTATGTTTAAATATGTTGAAAATGTACTTCTTACAACCATGTCCTTTGTATCAACCTTGTTAATTATAAGAGCAATGTAAGATAATGCTAAAGCACTTCAGTTTTGAATAGATGATAAGATCTGTATATGTCAGAGCAGAAAATCAGTAGGCATTCAAAGTAATTTTTGCTTAATTTACTTAAACTATTTCTGATTTCCATTCATAACTGACTGATAGCATAGCAAGTAAATCTAAAGAGATGATGAAGGCTGCCTTAGGGGATTATGCTAATATTTTTATTAGGTTGCTTACGTATGGTAATTGAAATAATAAATGTCCTAACACTTATTTTAAAAGTTGTGATTTACTATCAATAACATTCTGTTTCGGAGTATGTAGCAATTAACAAAACAAAAAATAAGTTTGACATTAATTTGCATATTTACTTCACCTTATCAAATCAGGAAAAGCGCCTGTGGCACTGGGGAAGATGATACTGACAGGCTTCTATCCAACTCTCCCCTTTTCATTTATAGTTCATAAGAAAAATACATTTTTATTTCTGAAAAAGTTTCCACCAAATCAAATACTACTTGATTTTTTTTTTAACTCTGGCTATTTACACCCAGATATATTATTAGCATAAATGCTTTTTGGTTGATGTAATCTCTGACCAAATTAGACTAATGAAATAATGCAAAGATTACATTTTGATGACAAAGATGTCTGAAGGACTTTTCTAAGAATTAAACTGTTAAAAGCACTTAAGAGATTTCTAGGAATAGTAATATCACTATTGTTATCCTTAGTCAACTTCTCTTCTAAGATTCATTCTCTGGAATCTGTTATTATTTTAAATTAATATATAATAAAGAATTTGTTACAGAAACGAGAGGATCACATATGATCATATGTAGTGAAAATAGTCCATCGTACACTACCTTCCTATTTTAAGTGACTGAAACACCAGGACACAACTATTGTTACTCTCATAAGAAAACGACAACAGAATGTTGGATCAAATCCAATCTGATTGATTTATTCTGATTAAAAAAAATTGAATGACCTCAAGTCAAATAAACTACCATCAATATAAAATTGAAGATATAGATTCTGGCAAATTTTATTTAACTTTGGTACTTGCAACGGATGTTTCTATTAGAAGGCATTTGCTCACCAAAACACTAACCTCTGAAACTGCAGTCAAATTGGCCTTTGTCTATAGTAGACAGATGTATTCAAGATTAATAAATAATATAAGCAAAGTTTTATTTCCATTGCCTATTAATTGTGCAAATAACATCCAATAAAACATTTAGAAAAAATAAATTTTAGGGCATGAATGCACTTTTTAAAAATGAATCATGGTTTTTGAAGGACTTCCCCAGCACCTGAAGATTGAGTTTATGGCTTTGACGTCATGAATGATAAACAGATGAGTTTTCAAAAAAGTCCTAACAGTTAAAAGGAAGGTGAAATATTTCAAACCATTGAGATGGGATCTTGTCCATTCCAGGAATTTGATTTTAAAAAAATCAAGGAGATTTAAAAGTTTAACTGTCAGCCTGGTTTCCTCTTCGTGGCTTACATGAAACTTGTTATTTACGTTAAGTTTAATTTCTCTTCCAAAATATCTATCTACTGGCTTATTCTTCTTTCTTTTGTTCTTAGAGTCTGTTGAAGATAATAATTTACCATTTTTTGAATGCAAAGATACACCACCTTTAAATGAAATTAACAATGGACACAAGAAAACCTAAGGGCAATAACCACTTAAGAGATGCATTTGTAAAAAACTAAATGAATTAAATCATTCATTCATTGAATTAAGAAGTCATAGCCTTAATTTATGTTGTTGTGTATCCATTTTGCAAAAGTAACTTTTACTAATTGCTGTTCTAAATATGTAGTGAAAAGGATTTCACTCCAAGGTCTTGCTGTTAATATAACAATATATTTCCTTTTCTTGTTTTTCTATAGTGCCTTGTAAAAAAGGAATGCTAGATAGCTGTCTGTTGTTTTTAATGTCACCAAGCATCTAAGGAAGCTTCCCTGGGAGTTGATTTTGATCTTTCTTACCCATTGTAAAACCCCATTGTGACAGTCCCTGCCCCCTTGCAATAGGCCACATACCCCCTTCCAAATAAAGTCTGCCTTACCATCTTTAAAAAAAGAAAGAAACATACCTGAATTGTTTGTTTTATGATAACATGCATTTTAATGTCATTATATTTTAATTGGAAAATTTTTAAAATGTCATTTAAAAAGAAATCTAGGCTAGAGAAACATGATTTATGGGAAGTTTAAAATCTAATAAATAATTTGAATCAATAAACTACTCTGCATACTCAGTTTAAATTATCATGTAAGAAATTTTGTTTTAAGTAAAATTAATTAGAATAAAGTCAATGCATTTAATTTTATATCGGTAGTATGTAAAATATAATAGAATCTTTTCATCCTTGAGTAAAAATTGTCATTAATGTTTTATCTACTGTGTGTATTACCTCATACGTGGTGTTTCAGATAATCACATACAATCTCACACAGCTTTTTAAGTAAATGTTACTCCCATGTCCACAATTTGAAAGTGGGAGATTTAAGCAATATTTTTAAATCAAAATATATTATATGTGCCTAGGTATGCCCTAAAAGCCCTTTCCTTTCCTCACCTCCAACACTCTGGGCTAAACTACTTTTAAAATACGTTGATCATCATTCTGGCTTCATCTTGCTAGACAGTTTAATTAAAAAGATATGTCAAGGAGCCTAGTGTTTACTAGGGAATAAATATTTGTAAACTCTGTAATTCTATATTGTAAGTTCTCTAAGAGAAGTGCATATTGGGCATGTTTAATAAACAAAGAAAAATGATTGTTTCTTCATGGCTTGGTGTCCCTTTCTTAAATGTAACACTGAAATAAGTCTATATCTTGATGTACAATGTAATTTTAAGGTGTTTTTTTAATATTCCAAATAATCTGAATGGGAAAATATATGAACAATCAGCTTTAAACACACACAGAGACATACTGGCATCAGATAGAAACTTCATGGCTATACATTTGAATTTTTAAGAAATTTATTATAATGTGAACTAATGAAAACAGGGTTCCATGTTTCTTTTATTTATAGAGCCTTTAAACATTGAAAATTGTCTGGTTTATTAACAATGAATAAATAAATATTTATTTGTTTATTTATTTTTAATTTGCTTTAAATTCTGGGATACATGTGCAGAACTTGCAGGTTTGTTAGATAGGTATACGTGTGCCATGGTTGCTTGCTGCACCTATTGACCTGTCCTCTAAGTTTCCTCCCCTCACCCCTCAACCTCCAACACACCCTGGTGTGTGTTGTTCCCTTCTCTGTGTCCATGTGTTCTCAATGTTCAACTCCCATTTATGAGTGAGAACACGCGCTGTTTGGTTTTCTGTTCCTTTACTAGTTTGCTGAGGATGATGGCTTCCAGCTTCACCCATGTCCCTGCAAAGAACATGGTCTCATTCCTTTTTACGGCTGCATAGTATTCCATGGTGTATATGCACCACATTTTCTTTATCCAGTCTATCACTGGTGGACATTTGGATTGGTTTCATGACTTTACTATTGTAAATAGTGCTTTGGTAAACATATGCGTGCATGTGTGTTTATATTAGAATGATTTATGATTTATAGTTCTTTGGGTATATACCCAGTAATGGGATTGCATGGTCAAATGGTATTTCTGGTTCTATATCCTTGAGGAATTGCCACACTATCTTCCCCAATGGTTGAACTAATTTACATTCCCACCAAAGTTGTAAATGTGTTCCTATTTCTCCACAACCTCGCCAGCATCCACTATTTCATAACTTTTATAATAGCTATTCTGACTGGTATAAGATGATATCTCATTGTGGTTTTGATTTGCATTTCTCTAATGATCAGTGATGCTGAACTTTTTTTTTTTTCATATGTTTGTTGGCTGTATACATGTCTTCATTTGAGAAGTGATTGTTCGTATCCTTTGCCCACTTTGTGATGCACTTGTTTTTGTTTTTTTCTTATAAATATTTTTAAGTTCCTGTAAATTCTGGATATTAGCCCTTTGTCAGATAGGTAGGCTGCAAAAATTTTCTCCCATTCTGTAGGCTGCCTGTTCACTCTGATATTAGTTTCTTTTGCTGTGCAGAAGCTCTTTAGTTTAATTAGATCCCATTTGTCAATTTTGGCTTTTGTTGCAATTGCTTTTGGCATTTTCATCATGAAGTCTTTGTGCATGCCTATGTTCTGAATGGTATTGCCTAGATTTTCTTTTAGGGTTTTTATGGTTTTCTGTTTTACATTTAAGTCTTTAATCCATCTTGAGTTAATTTTTGTACAAGGTTTAAGGAAAGGGGCCAGTTTCAGTTTTCTGTATATGGCTAGCCAGTATTTCCAGCACAATTTATTGAATAGAAGATCCATTTCCCATTGCTTATTTTTGTCAGGTTTGTCGAAGATCACATGGTTGTGGATGTGCAGTATTATTTCTGAGGTCTCTGTTCTGTTCCATTCGTCTATCTGTTTTAGCACCAGTACCATGCTGTTTTGGTTACTGTAGCCTTGTAGTACAGTTTGAAGTCAGCTAGTGTAATGCCTCCAGCCTTTTTCTTTTTGCTTAGGATTGTCATGGCTATACAGGGTCTTCTTTGATTCCATATAAAATTTAATTTTTTCTAATTCTGTAGCATTGAATCTATAAACTACTTTGAGCAGTTTGGCCATTTTTACAATATCGGTTCTTCCTATCCATGAGGATGAAATGTTTTTCCATTGGTTTGTGAGCAATTGTTTTATTTCCCCAAGCAGTCATTTTTAGTTCTCCTTGAAGAGGTCCTTCACTTCCCTTGTTAGCTGTATTCCTAGGTATTTTATTTCCTTTATAGCAATTGTGAATGGAAGTTCATTCATGATTTGGCTCTCTACTTGTCTATTGTTGGTGTAAAAGATTGCTTGTGATTTTTGCACACTGATTTTGTATCCTGAGACTTTGGTGAAGTTGCTTATCAGCTTAAGGAGTTTGGGCTGAGATGATGGGCTTTTCTAAATATAGAATCATGTCGCCTACAAACAGAGATAATATGACTTACTCTCTTATTTGAATACACTTTATTTTTTTCTCTTGCCTGATTCTCCTAGCCAGAACTTCCAATACTGTGTTGAGTAGGAGTGGTGAGGCAGGGCATCCTTGTCTTGTGCCAGTTTTCAAAGGGAATGCTTCCAGTTTTTGCCTAGTCAGTATGAAATTTTCTGTGGACTTGCCAGTAACAGCCCTTATTATTTTGAGATATGTCCCATCAATACCTAGTTTATTGAGAGTTTTTAACATGAAGGGAGTTTGAATTATATCAAAGTCTTCTCTGCATCAATTGAGATAATCATGTGGTTTTTGTCTTTGGTTCTGTTTGTATGATGGATTATGTTTATTGATTTGTATATGTTGAACCAACCTTGCATCCCAGGGATGAACCTGACTTGATCGTGGTGGATAAGTTTTTTAACATGCTGCTGGATTTGGTTTGCCAGTATTTTACTGAGGATTTTCACATCAACGTTCAATAGGAAAAGTGGCTTGAATTTTTTTTGTTGTTGTTGTTCTGTCTCTGCCAGGTTTTGGTACCTGGATGATGCTGGCTTAATAAAATGAGTAAGGGAGGAGTCCCTCTTTTTCAATTGTTTGGAGTAGTTTAAGAAAGAATGGTACCAGCTCCTCTTTGTATCTCTAGTAAAATTTGGCTGTGAATCTGTCTGGTCCTGGGTTTATTTTGTTGATGTTGGTAGGCTATTAATTACTGCCTCAATTTCAGAACTTGTTATTGGTGTATTCACAAATTCGACTTCTACCTGGTTTGGTCTTGGGATGGTGTATGTGTATTTGAATTTATCCATTTCTTCTAGATTTTCTGGTTTATTTGCATAGAAATGTTTATAATATTCTCTGATGTCAGTTTGTATTTCCATGGGGTCAGTGTTGATATCCTGTTTATCATTTTTTATGGCATTTATTTGATTTTCTCTTTTCCCCTTTTTAGCCTAGCTAGTGGTCTATCTATTTTGCTAATTTTTTCAAAAAATCACCTCTGGATTCATTGATTTTTTTGGAGGGTGTTTGTGTCTCTATCTCCTACAATTCTGCTCTGATCTTGGTTATTTCTTGTCTTCTGTTAGCTTTTGGATTCGCTTGCTCTTGTCTCTCTAGCTCTTTTAATTGTGATATTAGGGTGTCAATCTGAGATCTTTCTAGCATTCTAAAGTGGGCATTTAGTGCTATAAATTTCTCTCTTAACACTGCTTTAGCTGTGTCTCAGAGATTTTGGTTCATTGTCTCTTTGTTCTCATTAGTTGCAAAGAACTTTTTGATTTCTGCCTTAATTTCATTATTTACCCAAGAGTCATTCAGGAGCAGGTTGTTCAATTTCCATGTAATTCTGGGTTTTCAGTTAGTTTCTTAATCCTGAGTTCTAATTTGATTGTACTGTGGTCTGAGAGACTGTTTATTATGAATTCAGTTCTTTTGCATTTGCTGAAGATTCTTTTATCATAAGTGCCATGTGGCACTAAGTGCAATTCTTTTATTATGAGTACCATGTGGCACTGAGGAGAATGTATATTCTGTCAATTTGGGATGGAGAGTTCTGTAGAAGTCTATTAGGTCTACTTGATCCAGAGCTGAGTTCAAGTCCTGAATATCCTTATTAATTTTCTGTCTCATTGATCTGTCTAATATTGACAGTGGAGTGTTCAAGTATCTTATTATTGTTGTGTGGGAATCTTAGTCTCTTCGTAGGTCTCTAAGTACTTGTTTTATGAATCTGGGTGCTCCTGTATTGGGTGCATGTATATATAGAATAGTTAGCTCTTCTTGTTGAATTTTTTCTCTTTATCATTATGTAATGCCCTTATTTGTCCTTTTTGATCTTTGTTGGTTTAAAGTATGTTTTGTCAGAGACTAGGACTGCAACCTTTGCTTTTCTTTGCTTTCCATTTGCTTGGTAAATTTCCCTCCATCACTTTATTTTGAGCCTATGTGTGTCTTTGCATGTGAAATAGATCTCCTGAATACAGCACACCAATGGATCTTGACTCTTTATCCAATTTGCCAGTCTGTGTCTTTTAATCGGGGCATATAGCCTGTTTACATTTAAGGTTAGTATTGTTATATGTGAATTTGATCCTGTCATCATGATGCTATCTGGTTATTTTGCACACTAGTTGATGCAGTTTTTTCACAGGGTTATTGTTCTCTATATTTTGGTATTTTTTTTTTTGCAGTGGCTAGTACCAGTTTTTCCTTTCCATATTTAGTGCTTCCTTCAGGAGCTCTTGCAAGGCAGACCTGGTGGTCATGAAGTTCCTCAGCATTTATTTTACTCCTCAGATTTTACTTCTCCTTTGCTTTTGAAGCTTAGTTTGGCTAAAAATGAAAATCGTGGCTTAAAACTCTTTCTTTTAAGAGTGTTTAATATTGACCCCCAAACTATTCTGGCTTTTAGGGTTTCTTCTGAGAGGTTTGCCTTCATTCTGATGGACTTTTCTTTGAAGGTGACCTGGCCTTTCTCTCTGGCTATTGTTAACATTTTTTTCCCTTCATTTCAACCTTGGAGAATCTGACGTTTATGTGTCTTGGGGTTGATCTTCTCACTGAGTATCTTAGTGGTGTTCTCTGTATTTGCTGAATTTGCATGTTGGCCTATCTTGATAGATTGGGAAAGTTCTCCTGGATAATATCCTGCAGTATGTTTTCCAGCTTGTTTCCATCCTCCCCATCTCCTTCAGATACTCCAATGAATCGTAGATTTGCTCTTTTTATGTAGTCACATATTTCTTGGAGGCTTTATTTGTTCCTTTTCATTCTTTTTTCTCTAATCTTGTCTGCATGCCTTATTTCATCAAGATGGTCTTCAAACTCTGATATCCTTTCTTCTGCTTGGTCAATTCGGCTATTGATACTGTGTATGCTTCATGAGGTTCTTCTGCTGTGTTTTTCAGCTCCATCAGGTAATTCAAGTTCCTCTCTAAACTGGTTATTCTAGTTAGCAGCTCCTCTAACCTTTTATCAAAATTCTTAGCTTCTTTGTTGGGTTTTAACATGCTCTTTTAGCTCAGTAGAGTTTTTTATTACCCATCTTCTGAAGCCTACTTCTGTTAATTTGTTAATCTCATATTCTGTCCAGTTCTGCACCTTTGCTGGAGAGGCATTGTGATCATTTGGAGGAGAAGAGGCACTCTGGCCTTTTGGGTGTTCAGCATTTTTTCATTGATTCTTTCTCATCTTCATGAGTTTGTCTAGTTTCAATCTTTCAGGCGGCTGACCCTTTGATGGGGTTTTTGTGGGGACTTCTTTTTTGTTGTTGATGCTGTTGCTGTTGCTTTCTGTTTGCTTTTCTTTCAGTGGTCAGGTTCCTCTTTGTAGGGCTACTGCGTTTTTTTGGGGATTCACATCAGGCCCTATTCTTTTGGTTCACTCTTGTGCCTGCAGATGTCATTCAAGGAGGCTGGAGAAGAGCAAAGATGGGTGCCTGCTTCTTCTTCTGGGATCTCTGACCTCAAGGAGCACCAGCTTGATGCCGTCAGGGTCACCCCTGTATAGGGTGTCTGACAACCCCTGTTGGAGGGCCTCACCCAGTTGGGTGGCATGGAGAACAGGACCTGTTTAATGCAGCACTTTGACTGTCTCTTGGTGGAGGGGGCATGCTTCACAGGAGGGAAATCCACTTGTCTAGGCTGCCTGGATTCCTCAGAACTACCAGGAGAAAAGGCTAAGTCTGCTGGTCCGCAAAGACAGCAGACCCCTGCCTTTCCCCTAGGGGCTCAGGGCCAGGGAGATTAGGGTTCTGTCCCTGAGCCTATGGCTCGTGTTGTTGTAGTTCCTGCAGGGAGCCCCCACCCAGTGATGAAGGACGGATCAGGGACAGGCCTGAAGAGGTGCGCTGGCCACAGTCTGCCACACCCAGTGTGTTGGGCTGTGTGGGACAAAGTTGGGACCAAGTTGTCTCTTGGGACCAAATTGTTCAGTCTTCCTGGTTCCAGCATGGGAAAAGCGGGGCCTGGAGCTATAGAGATGGATGCCGCCCTTCAGCGGCCCAGGGAACTTAGGCAGTTATGAGTCCCAGTGTTGACTGCTGCCCCTCCCCCAGGGAGCTCAAACAGTTTAGGCAACAGGCAGCGCAGCTGTGGCGCTGGTCGCCCTCCCTCCTGGGAGCTTGACAGGCTGAAGCAGATTCTAGCTAAGAGGCTGTTGAGAATCTTCATGACTCCAGATTTGAGACTCTAGGCCCTGGTGGCCTGGGTTTAAACAATTCCATGGAAAAAGCATGATCCTGGGTGGGGTGAGGTTGGGGAGGATAAAGGGTAAGGTGGGAGGTGAAAGCTCCCCTGACCTGTGTGGCTCTCAGGTGGGCTGCTGCACCACATTGCCCTTCCTCTCTTCCTTTCTCTGGGTGGATCACACCAGCCACCTAGTCAGTTCTGAAGAGAGAATCTGGATACCTTGGTTGCCAGTGCAGAATTCACACAGTAATTATAGTTCTTTTTGTTGGGAGCCTCTGATTGCAGCTGCTTCTAGTCGGCCATCTTGGCCACATGCCGGGATGACATCTGGTTGCCAGATCCCAGCCCCACACTTCATCCTTCACAAGCTCCTCTGAGGTAAGGGGCTGCCTGGTGGTTATCCACTCACACCCAATCCCTTCCTGGCTGAGCGGGACAGCTGGCTCTCTGCCTCCTCCGCAGCCCAGCTAGGAGCTTCATGCCCCACCCTGGGAGTAGGGATGTAGCTGGTGGAGACCTCAGACCAACGGTGACAGGAGCACGGAGCAGGTGAGATGACAGGCCGACAGGCCGTGGGGTCTGGCCCTAGTACCTCAACTGCCACTGGTGTGGAGCCTAGTGGGGACTGAGCAGGTAGACTGCTCAGAGAGTGGGGTCAGTTCCTCTTTCCTCCTTTGGAGCGACAGCTATTGTCGGGGACCGCACTGTAGGGGTGTCAGAGAAACTGCAGGGTGGGGACCTAAATAAATATTTATTAAATTTGAATGACTAGTATAGTACTTGGCACACAGTAGGTGTTCAATAAATGGTTGTGAGAATAATGAAATAATGATGGAATTATTAAAGAAATAGTGTCAATATCCTAACTTACCACTTTCCTAAAGGTTGAATATTATTCAGATTACGTATTTTCAAGAAATTGATTGAATCCTTTTTTTTTTTTTTTTCAACAGTTAGGAACATACTTTGCTGAGTGAACTTCTCTCAGATGACCTGTTGGTTTTTGGATAAAATGGTAACGAAACAAATTTTTAATACACATGTCCTAATGTGAAGCAACATGCTAAGTTCTGAGATATAATATTTACAGGACAAACGTAGTCATTGACTTTACTCAGCATGCACTCTAAAGCATAAAATGTATATTTATTACTATTATATTATATTCTCAAATCATAGAAAATGGATGAATGCTTTAAAAGTTGCTCTCTGAAATAGAAAATATTAACAGCTTTATTGAGTTGTAAATAATATCAGCAAACTACTCATATTTAAATTGTAAATATGAAAGGTTCGACACATACATATGAAAACATCACCACAACGAAGATAACAAACACATCTCCTACCTCTTAGTCTACCTACCACCCCCTTTCCCAGGCAACTGCTGATTTATATTAGTAAAGATGTGTTGCGTGTTCTCTAGTTGTATAGAAATAGAGTTACACAGTATGCACTCCTTTTGTTTCTGACTTTTTCCCCCACCCAGAATATTTGTTTTGAGATTCAGTTATAATGTTGCATGTTCAATATTTATTTTATTGCCAAAATAGCATTCCATTGTATTTCTATAACTGCAGTTCATGGATCCATTCACCTGTTGATGCTCATTTGGGTTGTTTCCACTCTTTGGCTATTACAGGTAAAGCAACTATGCCAGTACCTCTCTTAGATAAATAACTAAAAATGAAATAGCTGGATCATGTGGTAGTGAGAGGTGAAGGCAGCTGGACTTCCTGGGTCGGGTGGGGACTTGGAAAACTTTTCTATTTTACAAGAGAATTGTAAAATGCATTAATCAGCACTCTGTAGCTAGGATTCTAAAATGCACCAATCAGCACTCTGTAGCTACAGAGCTAGAGATTTGTAAAATGCACCAATCTGAGCTACAGCACTCTGTAGCTAGGATTCTAAAATGCACCAATCGGCACTCTGTGGCTAGCTAGAGGACCAATCAGCACACTGTAAAATGGACCAATCAGTACTTTGTACAGTGGACCAATCAGCACTCTATAAAATAGACCAATCAGCACTCTGTAAATTGGACCAATCAACAGGACATGGGCGGGGACAAGTAAGATAATAAAAGTTGACCACGGGAGCCACAGTGGCAACCTGCTTGGGTCTCCTGCATGCTGTAGAAGCATTGTTCTTTCACTCTTTAAAATAAATCTTGCTGCTGTTCACTTTTTGGGTCTGTGCCACCTTTAGGAGCTGTAACTGTCCCTGTGAAAGTCTTCTGCTTAATTCTTGAAGTCAGCCAAACCAAGAACCCACTGGAAGGAACCAACTGTGGACACAGTAGGTGTAAGTTTAACTTTTTAAGAGTCTGCCAAACTGTTTGCAGTTTGCAAAATGCTCCATAAAAACAATGGAATGTACCATTTTACATTACCATCAGCTGCATGAGAGAGTTCAGTTCTTTCACATCCTCTCCAACACACCATAGGATCAGTCCTTTTTATTTTTAACCATTCTAACAGATGTGTAGAAGTATCTGATTATACTTTTAAAATAATTATGCTTTTAAATTGCTTTTAAAACATATGCATAATATTTCTTCTCATAATTTTGTTGGTTTTACTTGGGATATAACTCACATACCTTAAGTCTTTATTTTAAAGTGTAAAACTTTGGACGTCTTAGTATATTTACAGAAATGTCAAAAATCACCACTATCTAATTCCAAAATATTGGCATCATCACAAAATGACACTCTGCAATCATTGAGAGCAACCTCGTATTTCTTGCCTCCTCAAGTCCCTGACAACAAATCTATTTTCTACTTTTATGAATGCCTATTCTAGACATGTCATAAAAAATAATCTGGCTGGATGCAGTGGTGCAGGGCGATAATCCCAGCACTTTGAAAGGTGAAGGCGGGGCAGGCGCAGTGGCTCAGGCTTGTAATCCCAGCATTTCGGGAGGCCAAGCTGGGTGGATCACCTGAGGTCAGGAGTTTGAGACCATCTTGGCCAACAACACGAAACCCTGTCTCTACTAAAAATGCACAGTTAGCTGGGCATGGTGGTGGATGCCTGTAATCCCAGATAATCCGGAGGTTAAATCAGGAGGATCGCTTGAACCCCAGAGGTGGAGGTTGCAGTGAGCAGAGATGGTGCCAGTGAACTCCAGCCTGAGTGACAGAGTGAGACTCCGTCTCAAAAAAAGAAAGAAAGGTGAATATGGGTGGATCGCTTGAGCTCAGGAGTTAAAGACCAGCCTGGGTATCATGGCGAAATCCTATCTCTACAAAAAATACAAATTTTAGCGGGCTGTGATGGCATGCGCCTGTAATCCCAGCTACTTGGCAGACTGAGATGGAGGATCACTTGAGCCAAGGAGGCAGGGTTGCAGTGAGCCTAAATCACACCACTACACTCCAGCCTGGGTGACAGAGTGAGACACTGTCTCAAAAATAATAATTATTATTATTAATAATCATACGATATGTAATCTTTTGTATCTGTTTTTTGAATTTACCATAATGTTTTCAAAGTTTATCCATGTTGTGTTATGTATCAGTAATGCATTTACTTTCTTGGTAGAATAATATTTCCTTGTATGGCTGGATTACATATCCGTCTGTCAGTTGATGAACATTTGGGTTCTTTTTTTGGCAATTATAAATAATTGCTCTGATAACAATTGTGTACTAGTTTTTCTGTGGGTGCAGATTTTTCAATTCTTTGTTCTATAAGAGTAGAATCACTGGATAATATAGAAACCCAGTGTTTCACTTGGGAACTGCCTACGTGTTTTTTAAAATAGTGGCATCATTTTACAATCTTAACACTCATCAGTGAGGGTTTGAATTTTCTTACATTCTTACCAACATTTGTTATTGTCTTTTTTTGTTTGTTTGTTTATAACGATCCTAGTAGGTATAAAATAGTATCTCATTATAGCTTTTAATTTACATTTTCCTATTAACCAAATAAGTTGAGTATCTTTTCATGTACTTTTTGACCATTCGTATCTCTTCTTGGAAAAATACCTATTTAAATGTTTTGTCTATTTTTAAGTTGGGTTATATGTCTTGTTATTGCTAAGTTTGAAAGGTTCTTTATATATTCAGGATCTTGGACATTATTATTTTTATACGTTGTGAATATTTTCTTTCATTCTGTATATAGACTTTTCATTTTCTCGACAGTGTCCTTTTAAACACAGAAGCTTCATATTTGATCAAGTCCAATTTATTTATTTATTTATTTAGTTACTTAATCTTTTGGTATTATAGCTGAGAAACTCTTGCCTAATCTGTATTCACAATATTTACACCTATGTTTTTGTTAAGAACTATATAGTTGTAACATTTACATTTATGTCATTTTAAGTTAAATTATGTACATGGTGTGAAATAGGAGGTTCAATTTCATTCTTTTGCATGTTAATATTTAGCTGTCTAAGTGCTATTTGTTGAAAAAACTATCTCGTCTTTAAATTGTTTTTTCACACTTGTAGAAAATCCATTGACCATAAATATATAGGTTTATTTTTGGATTCTTAATTCTGTCCCTCTGATCGACGTTTTAAGAGCAGAGACTTAATTCCTGTTGATATGAAGTAGCTTTCAAAATGGAGAAATATGAGTCCACCAACTATGTTATTCTTTTTTCAAGATTATTTGGCTGTTCAAGATTCCTGAATAGTCCAGATAAATCTAGGGATAAGTTTATTGATGTCTACAAAAATGTCAGTAGGGATTTTGCTAGAAATTGTATTGAACTTATAAAACAATTTAAGGATTAATACGATTTTAATAATTTTAGATTTTCCAACCCAAGAACATCAAGTGTCTTTACATTTATTTAGATGTTCTTTAATTTCTTATAATAAGGTTTTATAATGTTAATTCTTGTTTTTCAATCTAGATGCTCTAATCTATGTGTTATTTTAAAATTTATTCTACTTGATGTTCTCTGAACTCCTCTGTGATTTATTTTCTGTTATTACTTTTGGAAAGTTTTATCCATTATTACTTAAAACAATTTTTCTACTTCATTCTCTTTTTCTTCTCTTTCTAGGATTTTCAGTTAGGCACATTTTATAGCATTTTAAATTATTCCGTATTTCTTTCTGTTCTCTTTTTTTCTTAATATTAATTTGTTTTCTCTTTGCATTATATTTTTATTTTATTTTATTTTCTGAGACACAGTTTCTGTCTCCCAGGCTGGAGGGCAGTGGCATGGTCTTGGCTCACTCCAAACACTGTCTCCTGAGTTCAAGTGATTCTCTTCCCTCAGTCATCCAAGTAGCTGGAATTACAAGGGCACACCACCACACCCAGCTAAATTTTATATTTTTAGTAGAGGTGAGGTTTCATCATGTTGGCCAGGCTGGTCTCAAACTCCTGACTTCAAGTTATCTGACTGCCTCAGCCTCCCAAAGTGCTGAGATTACAGGTGTGAGTCACTGCTCCTGGTTTGTCTTTACATTTTAGTTTGGGAAGTTGTCATGGACCTATCTTCAAAGTCACTGATTCTTTCTATAGCTCTGTCTATTCCATTAAGAGATCAATCTAAGGCATATTCATTTCTGTTATAATGTTTTTCATTTCTAAAATCTATTTTTGATTCTTTGAGTTTCCATTTCTTTTTGCTTACATTACCCAACTGTTCTTGTATCCTGTATACATTGTCTATTAGCACTTTTAATATAGTAAGATCCTTTAATATATCCCCTTCCTGTGTTAGTTCATTTAGGTTGCTATAATAGAACATCTGAAGATTGATAATTTATAAAGAAAAATATTTATTCAGCTCATGATTCTGACACATGGAATGTCCAAGATTGGACAGCTGTGTCTGGTGAGGGCCTCAGGATTCTTCAATTTATGATGGAAAGTGGAAGCAGAACAGGTGTGTACAAAGAGATCATAAGGCAAGAAAGGATGCAATAAAGGAAGTCTAGGAAGCCCAGCTTTCTCTCAGGTAACTAATCCAGTCCTGCAAGAGAAAAAATCTCTCATGCCCACAATAGAAAATTAGTTTATTCATGAGGAATCCACCCCCATGACTCAAACATCTCCCAGTAGGCCCCACCTCTCAGCACTGCCACACTGGAGATAAGATGTCAACATAAATTTTAGTGGGGACAAATCACAGTCAATCCATAGAACTCTCTAATAATTTCAATATCTATGGCATGTTTGAGTCTGATCTTTAGATGGTCTTATTTTTTCCTCTCTTTCTATTCCTTTCCCCCAGTTGGAGAGCCTGTTTCTTAAGGCTATGACATAAGATGTTTTGTCTCCTCTGTTCTTTCCTCTCTTGCCTTAGTATTCTCAAATGATTCTATTGGAATCTTACTTTCCTTTGACCTAGTTTTGGACTCCTTTGGTAAGACAGAAAGTCTAGAGGGGTTTAAGGTGGGAGGAATATCCTTTGCCCAACTGGGATTAGGTTCTACAAATGCTTTTTCTTGCTGAAGTGAAAACTTTTATATGAAGAAACTTCTGGGTGTATTTCACAATGATTAATCTCCCTTGCTAGAGATAGAGAGGATATTTCTCAGATTTTAGTCCTGAAAAATTATTGGGGTTCTTGGATGTAGAGCACACAAAACAGAGAGTTCCCCTAAGTCCGTGTAGCCAAGAATTATTTTCACTCTTATGCTATACCATCCTCAGTTTCAAGCTATTTGTCAGTATTCCCACTGCTGGGTTTCTTCCATTTAAGTTGCTATCGATTTAACAAAAGGCTTCTACTCCATGTAAATGAGCCATGTCTTCCCAGATATGGGGGTGGTGATGTGTCTTGCAACCTCAGTTTCAGATTGGACCAAGATAAGTCATTGTTATTCAGTTTTTCCATATTTTTCTCATTTTAGGGATCCGAATGAGGAGTCCAAGTCCCTTATATAGCAGAACAGAAATTGAAAATCCAGCCCATTTATTTGTATTCATGTTTATTTGACCTTCTTAGACTAGACGTCTAAATGTTGGATTGTCCTGTTAGGTACTGTGTTTTTTTTCCCCCCTTTTCTATTCATACTCAATGTTTAAGTGAAATTTTAAAAAAGAGTTTAAAGTTAAAGGTGTAAGTTTTGAAATCATACACATTTAAATGGTATTAGTGCCTCAAGTTTTTAATCTGAGGTACAATATTAAAATATTACAGTATTAGAGACTCAAGTTTTTAATCTGAGGCTTTAATGCCATTTAAATGTGTATAATATCAAAATTTACACCTTTAACTTTAAAATCTCCACTTAAGCCTATACTCATATAGTCAATAACCTCCCATCTTCCTTATACACTCTCACATCTCTGTGTGGGGAGAGGGTGGGGTTGGTTGTGAAATATATAGAATTGCAGTTTAAGAAAATGAAGGAATAAAATTTATGTCAAAAATAGGACGTCCATAAAGACACTGTCCCTGGAGACATGCCCTCAGTAAATGCCAGTACCTTAAAAATAACTCAACAAATATTTATCAAAAGAATAAAAAATGATATGCACTGAATTTATGTCTAAATGTTTAAATGTATTGTATCTTTTCATTTATATTAACTCCAAAATATTTGTTAGTTATAAAACTATTTTGAGAGTAGACCTTCATTTCAATTATATTAGAATTTAGTTCTTGTTTTTATGTACTATACATATTATATATATTTATATGATATCTTCTAAATAAAAACATTCAATACCTCAGTCTTTTAAGAATACTGTGAAGAAATTTCTATGTAAAATTATTTTACTTTTCTTTAAAAAGTAATTGTTGGGGACATAATAGGATATTGTATCAAGAATGACAGCTTATTCCTAAGAATCTCTAAGGCTTTAGTTAAAAATAAGTAAAAACAATGATCTATAAGGAAATGAGAGAATGAGAAAATAAAATTTTCAGGCTGCTTCATTGCAGACTTTTAAAATTCATTTGTTTTAAATAAACAAATACACATTTTTGGAATACAGCATGTCCCTTTCTGTTATATTTAGCAAGATGGATTCCTTGCTGTGATAAGTGGTGCAATTGTTAATTTCAGCTCAAAATGGATTCTAACAAAGCAGTAGGTCATGTTTTCAGTTAAGCTGTTGAAAAGTTATTTAGTGCTATAAATAGTCTAAAATATTATGCTAAATATTATCTTTTTGTAAAATATTACTGAAATAAATGAAATGACATTTATTGTTTGCTACTATATTTGGTATGTTGCTGATTTAATCTTCACAGTAACATAGCAATGCAGGGATTACAAGCCCCATTCTACTGAAACAAAAATTGAGTGCCACAGAGATCATGACACTCCTGGCATGATGGGTACTATGTGACAAGCTAAGATTTGACGTGAGTTCTGTGTTATTCTAAAGTCCATGCTTTTTTAATAATATAATGTGCCTCTTATTTATTTAATGTTTTAATATATTTGTGTTCAATTTCAGCCCAAAAGTATACCTGAATATATAAGTATTAGCATACATTCAATATTATGATATTAACTAGGACAACCATATAATTTATTGTCCAAATATTGATAGTTTTGAAAGTTAAACTGGTGCTATTAATTGTGTAATGACAGTGTGTATAAACCAGTACTACTTAAATCACATGGGACATGTGTTTACTCTAAAATTAGAAGAACTGTAATGTAATGTATTGCAATATAAATTAGAGAGAATATGGTATAGTAGAACAGTCATTATACTTAGTTATTCCTATGGTTCTGGCTTTAATAGTTTTTGGTGGTATGAAGTTAGGCAAGTCATATATTCTCCATAAAATCAGAGAACCAGGTAATTTCTAAGACTGTAATTTTGTATGTAGAGGTATTATTTATATTCAGTATAAAAACTTTTTATTGATTATTTGTTATGAAGAAGAAACAATGATAAGTGCCATGACATGCTAAAATACTTTAGGTGCTGAATAATGCTGGAAATGTCTTATTTAGCTGACCTAAACCAATGATCAAAGTATTGGTAGCAATTGCAGTTTTACATCAGTGATGACTACGTTGAGTAAATCAGGCTGAAGATTATTTTTTGAAAAATAATAAAACAAAACATTGCATGACTCAGTGATTATAAAACATCAATTTCTGTTAAGTTGGTTTCAAACTGGAAGAATATTCTTTCAAAGTTCCTATACTGCATGTTTCACAAATTCTAACAGATTTATTGCAAAACACCTTAGGTCTAAGTTAAATGTTTGAAACACATGATGTTCCAAATACAAAGAAATCACTTTTAAAATGTTTATTTCATTAAATTGTCTTACTATACACATTCCATTTAATAATAAATAGGAAGACTTTATTTTTCAGTCTTAGTAAAATGTGAATTGATTGTGTCATGCCAACTATAAAAGTAATTTTCCTAAGAATCAGAGGTTTCTGATAGTTACCCTTTATAATTCAATACCATGTTGAAATAAGCAATTTATAAAAAGAAAACAAAAATAGCAGGTAATACTATAAACACAAAGAAGGACTTGTGATTTTTTTGAGAACGCAAAATATCTAATTTATATATGCCTTATTATTGCTTTATATTGCTTTATAGTTAACAGAATTTATATATAAAATTCTGTTTCTTTTTTAAAAAATTCAATCTAACTTACATTTGTAAACAAGCATTTAGAAATTACCACACATATAGTTTAAATATCACATATACAGCCTCTTGAAATTTGTTTTCAGTATATTGTAATTTGCAAACTCAGAGATCATCTTTTAAAAATGTCTACTTATCTAATCACAAAGATCTATCTACACTCTACCTGTATCATATAGATATCAGATGTCGCTGCTCTTTTTTTATCCATAAGTAAAGTCCACTTATATTACAGTTAATGTAAAACTTTTCTTTTTCTATAGTCTTTAAGATACAATTTCATAGATGACAAAAAAGTTTCCAATAATTATGGAATATACTCCGCCAAGGTTACAATATCATGGAAAACAAAATGGATTTCCTAAGTGAAATGTTCCTGAAAAGATTTCTTTCTAATAGCAGTCTTCATTAATATATGATTGGATTTCATATCATCAGGTAGTAGAGAAAAGTTTCTCTAAATACACTGGGTTTATTGAAGAATAAAAATAAGGATTCTAATACAGAATGTATAGAATGTCAGGCCACCAGCCCATTTGGTCCGGGAAGTGTAAGGGGAACTTTTATTAGCCAAAATAGTTTTACATAAGCAGCTCAGAAACAGAGTTCGTTGGTTCCAGAGGTTCAGAGTCTGAGTTGTCAGTTAGTTGGTGGAGATGCCATTACTAATTAAGTGTTCTTTTAAGAACATCTTATCGGAATTACTCCAGTTTTAAAGATTGTCTAGTGATAAACTTTATAAAAGCAGAGATGTGAAAAGGACAGGAATGAGTTTCCTGTGGTGTTTCTTGAAAGTCCTTGAAAGCAGTTCTTATCTCAGACATGTAAGTATGAGCTTCCTCTTCTTGGTGCTGGCCCAGCCCTATTTTGTTTGGGTCTGACAAAAGTGACTTCATCCTGTAATTGGCAAACTCAGAGATCATATTTCACAAAATTAAGAAATAGAAACCCTAGCAATGGTGCAACCGTCCTGTTAGATGATGCAAAACCTTTCTTGCATCTCCAAGTTCTTACTTTAATAACATTATTATTATTTGCTTCGTCAGGATATAAAAATAACTAATTTCAATAGAGCACTTGTCGATTATGGTTCTATATTGGCCTAGTATACATAGCTCTAGAAATATATTGATACTTTACTTCAGTCATCTACAGTTATGCTTTAGTTCACAACAGACCATAAATACAGCAGTGGTCCCATAAGATTAAAATGGAGCTGAAAAATTCCTATGATCTAGAGGTAATTGAAGACATTGTCAAGGCATAATATATTCCTCACACATTTGCAGTGATGCTTGTTTAGACAAACCTACTGCACTGCCAATTTTTTTTAAAGTAAAAATATAAAAATAAAAATTTTAAACAGAAAAATGGTTATAGAATAAGGATATAAAGAAAACAAAATTTTTATAACGTTGTACCACGTGTTTCAGTTTTGTTATTACAAAATAATTAAAAATTTAAAAAATTACAAAGTTTATAAAGGGAAAAATGTTACTATAAGCTAAAGTTAATTTATTGAAGAGTTGATTTATTATTGAAGAAAACTTTTTTTTTTTTTTACATTTTGTGTAGCCTAAATGTACAGTATATATAGTCTACAGTAATATATGGTAATGTTCCAGGACTTCAGTTTCATTCACCATTCACTCCCTGACTCACCAGAGCAATTTCCAGTCCTGTGAATTTTGTTCATGGTAAGTACTCTACATGGGTATAGCATTTTTTATCATTTATACTGTACTATAACTTTTTTAGGTTTAGATATGTTTAGATACAGCAATATTTATCATTATGTACAGTTGCCTACAGTATTCAATGCAGTGGCACGTTGTACAGGATTGTAGCCTAGAAGCAACATGCTAAACGATATACTTTAGATGTGTACCAGGCTATACTATCTAGGTTTGTATACGTAGAGTCTATGATGTTTGCACAATGACAAAATTGAGTAATGGCACATTTCTCAGAACTTATTCCAATTGGTAAGCAATGCATGATTGTATTTCATATAGCATCTTGTTTTAAAGTCCTCACTATAGTAAACAAATAGAGAAGGTTTTTTTGTGTATTTTGGTTTTTGAAGTAAAGATAAACTATGAGTTTGGAACAGATAAATTAGATTTCTGAGAAGTAAAAGCTTCAATCTGCATTTGAAATATTCAGATTATATTTCAAAGAAAATGAAACTTGAAAAGAAATGAGCACTCTGTCAGAATGTGTAATTCAAGATGGTGGTCACAACCCAACCAAGTTGCTTTATTCCCCATAAGCTTTAAAGATTTTATTTCAAAATTGAATATTATACTGTGTTGAAGCATGGAAATCCTCCCCACAGGCTATGAACAAATAGTGTACTGTAATATTAATGTTTATGTCTTGTAAATAGTTGCTGGAATGTGCTTCTTAAAGAAATAGATCTTGAAAGAGAACAGGGATATTGCTCCTCCAGTGAGAATGAAAAATGGTCCAATGCATGTTTGAAATAGGCATTGAATTGTTACAAAGAATGGCAGAATCCAGGGAAATAAAGTAAAAGTGATAGAATTGTAATTTTTCTACATGATTACATAGGAAAAAACTAAGTGTTAAGCTCTGTTATTCAAAAATAGAGCATAAAATCTAAGGGATAAAAGATGTTATTTTTCTTATTTTTGTATGTAACAATACATATACATGAGGGAAAAATAAACATCCAACTTTTTACGAATACAAGTATTCAGTTGGTTGGAAAATGATTCACATACCAGTGGAAAAATATTTCATTCATAATTAAAAGTCAGAATAATAAAAGAAAAACATGTGCCAGTAGAATGGCACAGATGGTCATAATTCTGTATTTGACATTTAGACTAACAAGGCACTCTCTGTGAAGTAGATAGAATTATTATTATTATTATTATTATTTTATTTATTATTTTTTTTTAATTTTGAGACGGAGTCTGACTCTGCCACCCAGGCTGGAGTGCAGTGGCCGGATCTCAGCTCACTGCAAGCTCCGCCTCCCGGGTTTACGCCATTCTCCTGCCTCAGCCTCCCGAGTAGCTGGAACTACAGGCGCCCGCCACCTCGCCCGGCTAGTTTTTTGTATTTTTTAGTAGAGACGGGGTTTCACCGTGTTAGCCAGGATGGTCTCGATCTCCTGACCTCGTGATCCACCCGTCTCAGCCTCCCAAAGTGCTGGGATTACAGGCTTGAGCCACCGCGCCCGGCCAGTAGATAGAATTTTTATGATCTAAAGTTGTTTCTGATAGGCCAGTGTCTGATTTTGATCATTCTAAGCCCTTCAAATAATAGGTCAAATTGAGAAAAATATTAAATAAATCCATTAATAAAGAGTTATGCTGCCTATATTGGAATATTTTAGTCATAGGATTTTAAAGCTATTGCTTAGGAAATTAACTATATAAATTCATTTACTGTTTTAAATATTTCTATAGTTCTTGTTTGTGATATGTTTTTGAAATGCAGTTGTGTTTTATCAAATTCATAAGCAAATGAAGATGCAGTCAATGAAATTATTTTAACACAATCATATTTATATTGACTTTAAATTATACCTATTTGCTATAGAGTAATATTGCATTATTTTAAAACATTTTTGTGATTTATATATGCTGTGTTATATAATGAGATACTGTTTATATAGTTAACATGTTCTTTAAACTTACCATTAAAAAGATGAAATGTATATTTTATAATCATAAACATTTTGGAAAAATAATCATGAATACTGAAATATTTCTGGAATGTCAGAGGTAGATTTTATCAAATAATGGGACAAAGCCTTTTAGTTTTCAATTTATTTCATAAATATGTGCTTGTGGACATACGTGAACGAACGATTTCTTCCTTGAAAGTGTATAGGCATTAAGTGCTCTCAGAGCGTGACAGTGTAAAAATTCTGCCCTTTTTTTGAAAACATAGAGTCAACTATATAAACAATTTAAAATGAGATAACGACTCAGTTTTCCAACAGAATAATTCCAGTGCATACTGTGAGTGAAGGAAAGATAGAAAGTAGGAAAGATATCATCCAAATAAAGGGACATATGAGTACCAGCAATTACGTAATTTTTTTGAACAGATTTGGTTTAATAATGAAGATTAACTATATCCTAAGCATTTAAGTAGCTACAACCATGTGTATTAAATTAACTTCAATTTTAAATTAACTTTTTATTGACATATAATGCAGAAAAAATGTCTAGAAATTATAGTGTAGAGCTTGAACTATCATAAACCACACCTATGCAACCTCCATTTAGATTAATAATAAACATTACCAACGTCATAGAAGACTCTTGTGCAAGTGCCACTTACTATCCTTTCTCTCCCATGCAAGAGTAACTATCTTCTGGCGTTCAATACTATTCTTATTGCCTGTTTCAGAACTTAAATTAATAGAAATGTAAAGATTATATTAGCCTGCTTTAATGTCTTTCTCTCAACATTTTCTTTGGAAGATTCATTCATTTTGTTATATAGAGCAAGAGCTTGTGCATTTTCATGGAAAAATATCAGTATTTCATTGTATGATCATAACAGTATCATCCATTCCATGTTGTTTGAGATTAGTGTTGTTTTTTCCAAAGTTGACTTATTGTGAACTATGATGACATAATCGTTCTTGTAGATTTGTGGTGCACATATGTATATGTTTTCTTTTTGTACGTAGAATGATAAACTTTATTACATACTGCCAAATGATTGTCCAGGGGAATGGTTCCAATTTACACTCTTACCAGCAGTATATGAGAGTTCAAGTTGGCCATATCCTAGTCAACTCAGAATTGCCATTCTTTTTAATTTTAGCAAATTGGACGCTAAAATAATACAATAGTACAGTTTTGTTTTGCATTCCCATGATGCTTTCCCCAATGTTGAACAAGTTTAATGTGTTTATCAGTCATTTGAGTAAACTTAAAAAGTACCTGTTAAAGGTTTTTGCCTGTTTTTCTTTACATAGTTCTGGATAGCAATCGGTTACATACAAAGTAAATATCTTCTACAGCTACTAATATAAAATCCTTTGGGAAAAATGAGAATAAAATATATCTTATGCAGCTAGATAGACACATGAATCTATACCTTTGTATATCTCTACCTACTAAGCTACAGCTACAACTACTTAATTTCCTATCTATTTCTTCTTCTTTTATATTTTATTTTCACAGTGAGTATTTCAATGTCACTATGAAACACCCCAAAATGTTTTCTCTATAGCAAGATTGGAGCTAATAATTCTCACAACAACAGATTTTGTTTTTTGTTTGATTGTTTTGTTTTGTTTTTGTTTTTGAGTTGATCATTAGAAAGCAGCAGTGGATACAATCTCTAGGGTAAAGAATGCAGAGGAAATGCAGACATTTCAACCTTAAGAAATTCCCTATATTAAAGATACTAAGATATGTAAGAAAATATACCTGAGTTGAAATTTTTCTTGTTTTCCATCTTAGCATTAGTATTCCTTATATTACACATTATATGATAGCAATTCAATTATGTGGCTGACTGACGTAATACTGCAACCTCTTTGATAAAATTTTCAGTTCTCAGTTGGAACCCCATGGACATTAATCAATTAATTAATAAATGAAAGGGTTTTTAATCTAGCTAGATGTAGTTACATTATGCATAGCAAAAATAAGACTTCAAAAATAAAATATAATATCATTATTAATTCCCAAACTAACAATACAAATCATCAGTGCATGGAGAGAGAGACATTTGGGGGCTGGGAAGGTGTTTAGGAACATAGATATAATATGAATGTTAAAAAATTGAGAGATGATGTGAATGTGGCTTTTCCCCCTCAGATTATAGCACTGGTGGTTAGTACTGTTATTAGGAACTCACTTACAGCTTAGGGCACTTAAGTAAATGGTCAAAACAATAGTCACCTTTTTCTTTTTTGGAAGATAATTATTAGCACGACCTCTGTGATCAGCATATTGGAGCATATGGTGGCTGGAGGGCTTCATCCTAGTTATGCTCTGTTGATAAATAGCCTAGGGAATTCACAGTGGCCATGCACAGAAGAAACCATCTTCCCTTGGCTAGGACGAGGTTATGATGCTCATAGCATTATCTTATGGCTGACTGAGCACTTTTTTTTTTTTAATATTAAAATATACTTTCAGATACCCCATTAAAATTTGTAAATCATTGAAGTTTCTAAATGAAGGTATTTAAAATTATATATCTTTTGCTTTACTTGGCCAATACTTCTTGCTCCCTCTACCCTTTGGAAAATGTATTTCTTAAGCACATAAAATTGAGAAATATATTAACATTGTTAGAAAAATACTATTGTGAAAAAAATAGGTGTTTTCAGGACTATAGAAGTAATCACTACTCCTTTCTGGGAATAAAAAACTAATTTTACATTGCTAAGTCAGAAATTCTTAGTATGTGGTTTCATATTTTTCCAGAACACAGTACAATATATCATTCACATCTAGTGCAGCAAGATCCCTGGCATTTTTCTTACATGGCTATGGCCAGGAAAAATGGTAATGTTGGAAAAATTGTGCTTGCAGTCACAATAACCAGGTGACAATATGTACACGCAGGATTTTAAGCAGTGGGGAATCACACAGAAGTTTATATCCAAAACTCATAGTTTGATGGCTTGGAAAAGTGGGCTGGATGGCATGCCATTAGCTATCCTGAGACAGGAGAGAAATCCAGTAGTTTATATTGCTGTACACCAAAAGTCCGCTTCACTAAATTATGGTTCTCCACCATTTAATTTATTATAATGTTTTTCTAATGTGCTACTTGACATACACAGACTTCTGTAGTTGCCAAAAAGCAAAGAGGCCTGTGACTGTCACTACAATCTAAAATTTTAAAACATGAATACACCTTACTGTAAAATCGGCACTCATGATTATAAAGCAACCCCCGTCAGATACATTGCCTGGGATTTCAGTGTCATCTTGATTGTACAAATGAAGAGACCAGGTTATGCAAGGGAAGGGATCTGCCACTCATTACCTGCCCATTTCGATGGAAATCCGGTACTAGAACTGTACAGGTGGTTGCCTAATTCACCATATTTTATTACTCTGATTTCTCAATGTTTTCTTCAAGCCAATGTCTGTATCACAAAGAATGAAAAGGTGCTTGTAGAAATGACAGCTGTTCTATATTTGCCCCAAACCTTACCTACATTTTTCAATTATGAAGCAAGTTAAAGTTATAATGTGTGATCTCTTTGTTATGAAACAAAATAATTTGGAATAGAAGAAATGCAAGCCACAAAAGCAAAACAAAACAACCATCACCCCAATGACACAATTATTGAAAAGCAAAGACGTGGGAATAGATTAATTGTTATACCCACTATGAAAATTAGATGTGAATGAATAAATAATATATATGAAATTGGGTAGCTGTAGCTGAATAGGTACAAATACAAAGAAGTATAGATTTACATGTGTCTATATGTCTATATAAGACATATTTTATCTCATTTTTTCCAAATAATATTATTTTAAGAATATATTATAAACATATGTTTCTAGTTCTTTGGAAAATATACAAGGAATATGTTTTCAGATAATCTTTTATCCAAATTACAATACTGCTATGCTATATACAGTTATTTATAATAAAAATATCTTAGAATGTGAAGTAAAAGACTTCTATTCTCCTTTAATGCCCTCAGGCAGATTAACACCCCATTGAAACATCATTTGGGCTTGGCAACCATAAAAATTGGTCTGGTATAAAAAAGGGAAGATCGATGGTTTTGTGAACGCTTTTAGAATGAAAACTCATGTTCAGTAACGTATATTCACTCATTCGTTTGATAAGTAGTACTCAATAAATATTTTCAAGCACCCGTTATGAACAAAGAGTTTCTCTAACTAGTTATATCAATAACAAAAAGAAATAGATTTCTATCCTCATGAAGCCTACATCTCATCAGGAAACATACAGCTTAGAGATATTCCAGCTCTTATTTTATGAGGCCAAATATATATTTTTGATAGATTTCACCTGTTAGTCTTCTGTTATTTTTTTTTTAATTTGGTATTGAATACATAAGAAATGACAAAAATGTATAGGCAAGCAAAGTAAAAAGGGAAAACAGCAAACTTTCTTTAGACTCACTTCAGTGTTCATATTTATTGAGCTTATATAATTTGATCTTTATTTTTCAAGCATAAAATGTTATTAGGTTTATAATATTAAGGTTTTCATAACCACTGTGAATACTCATGACATCATATCTGCTTTCTAGTTTCTGACTAACTTGCCTTCCGTAATAGCGTAGATTGTAGATTTTAAAATATTTAAAATAAAAAAATTGTTAATTATACAAAATTAGATTCACTTGAAATTATTAAATCAGGTAGATTCTAGCTGACAATAAAAATGATTTTTGGGGAGCTTCCAAATTCAATAAGAAAAAGTTTATAATCCATGTTGTTTCTTAAGCATTTAAAATGTCATGAATCTATGCAATATAAGCTGATTTTTCACAGCTAGTTTTCTTACACCTGTGAGGGGAATATCTAGATTCCATACTTTTAAAATATTAAAGACTACTTCATGCCTACAAAGAGTGGCTTCTCCATTATCGAGTAAAAAAACATAGTTATGGGAAGTACCTGAATCAAGTTTAACAGAAGAAATAATTGTACATTGAGGTAAAAAGATAAATAATATTTTATTGGGGAACAAACAAGAATTGTAAATATTTTACTGCTTACACATTTGAGAGAGAAACCTGAGCACTTCTGTATTAACAGTACCAGCAGTGGCAGCAGCAGTGACAGAATTAGCAGTAATGTAACGATAATAAAATCAAATAACTTTCACCCCTGGTTAAACATAAACACCTGAAAGTACTAAAAGTATAAAGTCAGTGCCTGCATTACCTAGTACAAGTAAATTGCTATAGATTCATTGTAGTAGATGTCTGTGATTTTTAGATTTTCCGTGCTTGAAAAGTCTTTAATTTGGGATTGGTATCCCACTAGGACGCCAAAAGATCTTGGTTTGGATTAGTTTAATGACAGGTTTTGTGACAGAAAAAAAAAAAAAAGAAAGAAAGAAAGAAAAAAAGATATCTGCTTTGTGCAAGGAGGAAACAACCGGGAAACTGGAAAAATATATTAAACAACAATTTGCATGCAATGAAAAGAGACAACATTTATCTGTAATCATGGAGAGCGGCGAAACAAATAAAGTAAGCCCTGCAATTAACGAGGCTTTCTGCTTAGACTCATTTTCTGGACTGCAAGAAAGAGAGGAAGAATCCAAACAGAACCCAATGGAATCATTCAATCAAAAAGGTAGAAACTGTTTGAATTAGACAAGCTAGCTACCTATTTATAGGCAGAGTACACAGGATACATAAATGAAGAGAAAGATGTCCACAAAGTTGCATAGAGAGCTTACCGCATCTTTAGACAAAGCGAATCTACAGGCCAGGCGCCCTGACTCACGCCTGTAATCCCAGCACTTTGTTAGGCCGAGGCTGGTGGATCGCCTGAGGTCAGGAGTTTGAGACCAGCCTGGCCAACGTGGTGAAACTGAGTCTCGACTAAAAATACAAAAATTATCCTGTCGTGGTGGTGCGCACCTGTAATCCCAGGCTGAGGGAGGAGAATCACTTGAACCTGAAGGCAGAGGTTACAGTGAGCCCAGATCCATCATTGCAATCTAGTCTGGGAACCAAGGGTGAAACTCCGTCAAAAAAAAAAAAAAAAGAAAGAAAAAGAAATCCAATTTGCAAATTTATAGAATTAAAATCACTTATCAGAAATCACATGAAAATGGGAGCCCTGGCAATTCTCCTAAACTAGAGACACCTTATTAAATTCATGGTTGAACATCATGTTGAATGGAGAAGAATCACCATAGTTTAGGAGTGGGGTTAAATTAATTCTAGATTAAAGGAAGTGTCTGGATCAAGTTTAAAAGAAAAAATATTGTACATTTGCGGTAAAAATAAACAATTTATTGAGAAAAACTAATTTAAAGATTTTACTGGTTACACATTTGACAGAGAAACATGAATATATTTCTGTATTAATAGTACCAGCAGTGACAACAGCAGCAACCGAATTAGCAGCATTGTGATTATAATAAACTCAAATTTGATTTGTTTTTATTAGAGTAGATTAAAGGCTGCTCTAGATGTGCACTATTAAAACTTAACAAAAAAACTTCAGAATGAGTAAACTAATCTTTAAATAACTTGATTGCCAAACAGAGCAAAGTTTAAAACTGTTTAATAGAGTAAAACAAAATCCAGCATTCAACAGTATAAAATTTATAAGCCTAGAATCAAGTAAAATACTGCTATATATGCAAGGAAGCAGGAACATTTAATTTATAAATAGGAAATGAAACTGATAGAAACAAACCGAAACGTGATGGTTTTAATAGAATTAGCAGGCAAGAATATTAACTCTACTGTTACAAAAATACTCAGTATGCACAGAGATACACAGGAAAGTATAAGCATAAAAAGGATAGGAATCAAATGTCAAGAAATAAGAAACACAATATTTGAAATACAAATTCCTCTTGATTGGATTAATAGAAGATGAGATACTGCAGAACAAATGATCAGTATACTCAAAAATACGGCAACAGAAACAAAAGGAAAAATAAAACTGCAAAAAATTGCAAAAATAAACTGAAAATCTACAAAAATAAAACTGAAAAAAATTGCAGTTTTCTGTGCAGTGCACCAAACATACATCCAATGGAAGACTCACACATGTAATCAGAGTTCCAGAATTATGAAGCAGACACAAAAAATCCTTAAAAATATAACAGGCATTTTTTAAAAATTTGATGAATGTTGTAAATCCACAGATTCAAGAACCTCAGTAAACAAGCCAACTAAACTAAGGAAATACAAAGACACTTCATAATGGAATTATTTACAGCAACTACTGAAAAGAAAAGCAGCAAAAGGAAAACAAGAGGTTTACTAGTCAGAGAAACATAAGTATAACTATAGACATTTTGTCAGGAACTCTGTAAACCAAACAACAATGTCATCCAAAAATACTATAAAAACAACAAGAATAACTGTGAATGTATTACTGTATATTTAATATAAATATATTTTAAAAGCAAAGTCCAAGGACTTTTGGTTTCCGGTTGAGGTGTATAAAATTAGAAAGTGCATTTTCATCCTTACAGAAATAGTGACAAAAGCAAATCACTAGATAGTACAAAATGTACCATTTTTTGAACCCATCTCAGACTTAAGTTTGCAGAGCCAACACTAATTTGAAATCGTTGCAAACTGAAGTCCATGATATCTGAAATCTGTGAAATCAATGCAAACCTGTAAGGAGAAAATGGTCCTGTTTACATGATTATCTGGACACGTGCAGCCAAACATTCATGAGAACTGTTATGGAATTAAAAATTGTTAAAAATCGGTAAAGGCCAAATGTAGACTTGAAGAATATAAAATCCACTAAGGATGCAAATGCACCCACTTGCAAGGTCTTCCCTTTGGACTTTACTGGAAAATCTCACAAAAAATATTGATGAGAAACTTGAGAAAACATTTCTCATAGCAAAAGCCAGAGAAAGTGACAGTAGCTGCTGCAGGAAAGCATCAAACATTGCTGTTTCTTGTCTCTTATCTCTAATAGAGAATAAAAGTCTTAAATTGGAAGGGAAGAACAACAAACAATGTCGCTCTTATGCAGGTCGAAGGAAATAGAAACAAATCTCTACCTCTGGGAGCAGAGCAGGAATGAATGCCAGACCCAGAAGTACAGCTGCAAGAGAATCAGGGACAGTGAAAGGCCACACTCTTAAGACTCATGGAAAGAATGGCTGCCTAAGAATGAAGTTTAATAAGAGTAGTAGAGAAAGTGCTCTTTCCTCTTCTGCAACAACCAACTACCAAGCAAACAAAAGTCAAAAATAGGTAGCAGTCTAACATATTCCTGGAAAGAAATTCTTTTTGAGACACAGCAAAAAGAGACTTCCTAAGATGAATGTATAGTAACTGAAAGAATACCTTTGAAAAATGAATCCTCCTTTTAAACACAACATATGATGAGTTGAATTTAAAGCCTATGGAGCACTGAGTGTAACCACAGTGACAGCAAAACCCAAATGACCCACCTCAACTTCTAAGACAATTAGCCCTAAATCTCACATGAAATATCTACCAGAATGAAGGGTAAATAGGAATGTCAATTTTAAAGCATATATATTATTTACTTCAGTATCAGTTATCTACATAATTTTTTTCAAAGTTAATGACAGTCACAAAACTATAGACCTGAGAATCTCAGAGAATATTGAGCATGAGAAAGGCACACAAACCCAATTCTAAGCATGTCATGCTCAAACTGTTAAAAAACAAAAGGCAAAAATAAATAAATAAATAAATAAATAATCTTGAATGCAGTCATAGTAAAAGGCATACATCATATACCGAGAAACAAAGAAAATATTTACAGGATACTTCTTGGTAGAAATTATCCAAAATAAAAGCAAATTGAGTGAAATAAAATATCTCTCAACCAAGAATTTTAAATTCAGCTAATGTACCTTTGTAAAATGAAGGATAAACACTTTTAAATACGATAAAAATACAGAATTTGTTACTAGTAGAATTATATTGTAAAAATTATAAAAGCCATTTTTCAGTCAGAGTAAGTCTGATACCAAATAGAAAAATGTGTCTCCACAAAATTTGAAGGACACTAAAAACAGAATAAATTAACTTTAGTGTTCTTTTATTTATTTTTAATTGTTCTAAAATAGAACTTTTGGTATATAATGAGAACAGTTGGAATATCATATTTTTAAAGCATGTGTAAAAGTAAAATTCATAACATAAATAACAGAGGATAGTAAAAATCAGTCAAATATTGTTGCAAGTCCCTTATAATAGAAATCATGTGGCACAATATTGTTGGAATGTGAATGTAAATTAATTAAAAATGTTTATTTTAAGTTCTAAAAGTCACAATTTTTAAATGTAAAAGTAATAAGTTACAGGTTGACATGACGTAGAATAATAAAAATTGTACAATTTATTGAAAAAAGCAAAAATAAAAAAATAAAACAAGAGATGGAAAAAATAAACAGGAAGATGATACATATTAATCTTATTATAAAAAACACATTAAATGAAAATGGTCCAAACACAACAATTAACCAACATTGTTATTGGAGGAAAAACGAAAAGAAAAAAAACACTATTATAGTATATGATGTTTTTAAGACACTCATTTTATATATGAAAATATAGACAATATAAAAGGAAACTGATAGAAAAAGTTAGGCTATTAAGAAAAGACTGTATAGACTTCAAATAGTAACTATTTTCAGGAATCAAGAGTTGTACTATAATGATAAAACAGTCATTCCTCCAAGAAGATATAATAGTATTAAATACAAATGCACTTAAAAATAGCTTTAAAATAAATGAAGAAAAAACGATAGAACAAAAAGAAAAAAATCAGTAAATCAACAATTAAAATTGTCTATATTTTTTCTCATTATATGATTAAACAGAAAGCCAGTAAGAACACAAAATAAATGAATAACACTATTTACCAATTCAACCTAATTGACATTTATAGAATGGTCCATTGAGCAACAGAGAATACACAATTTTGTCAAAAGTATCTGGAACATTAACCAAGATAGAATATATCTTCTGGGCCATAAAACAATCTAACAGGTTAAAATAATGGAAATCATAGAAGTATTTTTGTAGCTATAATGCAATAAACTAGTAGTACTAGTATTAATAGTGCTAATATTTGTAAAATTCTCAAACATTTTGATATTAGATATCCAATACTCTCCTGAATAATGCACATGTTAAAGAGGAGGTCTTAAGGGAAATCAATCAAAATATGTAGAACTGAATGTAAACCAAAGCATAATATGTCACATTTGTGAGATAGTTTTAGTGCTCTGAGAACTGCATTACTTGATAAGCGATACCTACAGAATATATAAAAACATCTTCATATTTACTGGTGAATGAATCAATGTTTTTTCCTAAAATTAGGAACACAGAAATAACATTATTTTTCCACTCCTACTCAGCATTGCCCTGATATACTAGAAGTCTTAGCCAGTTCAATAAGATAAAAAAAATAAATAGAATACAGATTGAAAATAAATAAATAGATGCATTTATATTAAAAATGATATACTGGCTGTTGTGTAGATATGGATTATAGAGGTGACTATGTAAATTAATATCCCATTCAAAAAAAAAAGAAAAATACACCAGTCAACTATTCCTGGTAAAGGACAACATATAGTATCTCTAGATATAGAAAACATCTTATTTTTCTATAATTTTGCATTGTTTACCTCATCTTTCCTGACAAAATCCCTATATTGTTCAAGTGTTTACCCCTTTTCATGAAACTCAGGGAAGCTGATTCTAGTCCTACTAACATAGACCTGATTTGTGTGAAATTACACCCAGAAATTGGTTCAGAAATGAGATTTTAGCCAAGGAAGCTCTAAGAAATAGTTTTCTGGGAGTTCTGTGAGGGTTTTTGCAGGTGACTCTTCTTATTCCTATGCATGCCATCACACAAATGTATCATCTCACTATGAGCCTGAAGCTGGCACACAGAGTAGATCACAGCCAGGAAATTTGGAGAGAAATGAGTCAGTATTAAAGAATCAAGTCAACCTTAAAGCCTAATTCTGCACTTCCAGTTTTGTGTGCAATAAATTTCATATTATTTAAAACAGGCTGAGTTGAGTTTTATGCTAGTTGATGTGGAAAAAAAAAAAAAAACTTTCTTGAAACAGAAGCAAGAAGCAGTAGCAATAATATGCATTAAATGTAATTGGCCATGTGCAGGTAATTATGGCTTGGATGAGGAGGGGTGCAGTGCAAATAGACATGGACAGGTTTGGGATATACTTTGGAGGTAACGGAAATGTGTTTTGTGATATTATGAATATCTGGGGTAGTGCATGGAAGGCAGCACAGAACAATAAAGAACCTGAGGAAAAGCATTTTAAACAATTTGTCTAAAGTCACAAAGCAAGTTATCAATAGAAACAAGACTTAAATCTGTAGTAACATATACCAAACACATGTTTGAATTTACATGACTATTAGAAGGACCCATATATTTCCATATGAATAATTCAAAATGAATTATATCTTTCATTTCTTAATATCTACATACAATAAATTTGGTAGGTTTCTTTTTTAGTTTCTATTATAAAGGAAGATTGCTTAGAAACTACAGAGAAGGCAGAAGCACTTTGCTCAACCTCTTAATAGTCAACACCAGAATAAAAGCCTAGCTCTGTATAATTATTAAAATCTGTGGCTATATGTAAAGTAAATTAAAGAGTATGTCTTTAGTGCATTCTCTGTTGGTATAACAGAATATCACAGACTGTGTAAATTATAATCAATAGAAGTTTATTTGATTCTGGAGTGGAGAAGACCAAGAGCATGACTCTGGCATCTGGAAAGGGTCATCCCATGGTGGAAGGGCGAAAGGTAGAAGTGAGCAAGCAAAACAGAGAGATAGCACAACACTAAGGGCAGGGCTGTCTTTATAACAACACACTCTTGTGACAGTTAACCGTTCTCATAGTACTAACATTAATCCATTCATCAGGACTCTGTCTTAACCCAATCACTTCTGATTAGGTCCCATCTGCCAACATTGTTGCAATAGTAATTAAATTTCCAACATATAAACTTTTATGGGACCTTTTCAAACTGTAACAGAGTATTTTACTGAAAATATTCAGGTGTATTGATCAAAGCACTTATCAACCTTGAAATTACATTTTTTTCTCAATTTTTAAATTTATGCATTTAAACAAAATTGCTCACTAAATTTCTCCTCAGTGCTACTGAAACTTTTAGAAGATGCATGTATCTGGTACTTTGTGAAATGCATATTCATTTCATTCATGTGGATATGAGGATTTCATTTAAACAAAAGAAGGCAATTATGCCTGTGAACTGATTGTTTTGTTTTCTTTTCTTTAAAAATAAACTCATCGAAGTGGTATGTTTTTATTTCCTACTGTTTTTATATAAGTTTTTGGTAAAAGCTAATTTCAGGGAGTACCATTAATGCCTTTCATCTGGAAGTTCAGTAATTGAGATTGTATATTGTAGAGTAAAAACATACTTTTTATAGTGAAATATTAGTAATTAAAATTTACAAAAATTTCAAACTGCATCAAAGAAGGAGAACTGAACTGGAACCCTATACCTACTGACTGTGGCCTAAAGCAGTTATATAATCACACTAGGCTGTAGTTTTTCATGTTTTAAAAAAGGGAAACAAGTATTTTATGTAGTTCATCTTACTTATCTTTTCAAAAATAAAGCAAAATTAACTTTTCAAAAAAGTTTACACATTTCAATATTGGTTGTGAGATACATATTTTTAAACTTTAAACAATTTTATGTGTTGTAAAAATGATTTTCCAACACAACATATCAGTTTTTGTGCTTCTTGACTGAGACTGAAACAGCAATAATTAATTTGCTTTTATATTCCTTGATCATACCTTTAATTAAGATTAAGGAAACCTGAATTGTACATAAAGACATGCTTTCCTTTACGGTATAAAATTAGTATAAATGAGAAAATTGGATGGCTTAGGGCTCCCTAACTATGAGAGTATACGGCCTTTTAGAGACAACATGTGAACATTCTTACCACTAATCAAAATGGAGTAATAGGGTCACATTCACTGTCCTAACAAAAACAACCAGACGCAAACATCAAAACAACACACAATAAATATATAATGTTTTTGAAGACACTATGTATTTGAAGACACTACAAATAAGGCATTAAAGAACCATTATTTCTGAAAAAATAACTGGAAAAAACTAAAGTGAATTCTATGATTACCTAAGTTTATTTCCTTAGGACAGTTTCCAGGAAAATGGGCAGAAACAGAAAACCCCAGTGGGACACAGAAGGTTTCCCAAAATTAAGAAATGGAACTGACGTTTTAAGGAGCTGCAGTTTGTAGAACTGAACAACATAGGAGAACACATGAGAGAAACCTGGAGATACACAATGGCCCTCACAATGGTTAATCAGAATACTGATCTATTCATGTGTATGATGAAACTACCAAAGACTCAGGTAAAAACCACCAAATGAGATTAGAAGGAAATTATGTCCGTTTCCAACAGTCAGAACACAATTATTAAGTAACGGCGCATTGGATAGAGGACTCAGAAAACAATTAGTTGTAGACTGAGCCTGATCTAAAACTCTGGAAAGTCATGAAAGCAAGACTTGAAAGGATTATTCTTTCCAAGAAAGTTAATATTCTCACAGTGGAAATTTAAAGAATTTGTAAAGGAATACAAAAATATCCAGTACACAACATAGTAAAATTACTAATGTTGAGGATCTAATAAAAGATTATCAGAAATATGAAAATGCTGGAAAATATGATCCATAATTAGGGCAATTAATCAATTGAAACGAAACCAGAAATGACACAGATATTACATTCAGCAAAGATATTAAAAACAGTTATTTAAATATATTATGTATATTCATAAAGATAATAGAGGCATATGAAATATAAAGAAGACCCAAATTGAACTTTCAGAGATGAAAACTACAATGTATGAGGGGAAAAATATACTGGATAGGATTATCAACTGATTAGATATTATAGAAAAAAGATTAGTGAACTTGAAGACATAGAAATTGATGCCAAAATTTTAAACAAAATTTAAAAAAATAATGCCTTATCTATATAGTGTTATCTATCTATCTATCTATCTATCTATCTATCTATCTATCTCTATCATCTATCTGTATCTATCATCTATCATCTCTATCTATCTATCTATCTAGATGTGTAATACAGCATGACCAAACAGTTCATTTTAGAAATGCAAGGTTAGCTTAACTTTCAAAAAATAATGAGTATAATTTGATATATATTTTAAAAACCAAAAGAAAATAAATATGAAAATCTCAATAGACATAGGATAACCATTTGACAGAATGTAACACAAGTAGATTCAGATTAGAAGGGATTTTACTGTACTGGATAAAGAGCATCTACGAAATCACACAAATAACATCATACTTGGTAAAATATTGAATGTTTTTCCCCATAGAAAAAGTTCAAGGATGTTACTCTTACGACTTCAATTTGACATTAAACTGCATGTTCTAGACATTGAAATCAGGCAAGGGAAAGACATAAAAAGCACTCTGATTGGAAAGAAAGATGTAAACTATTACCTTTCTGAAGAAAATGTGACTGTCTACATAGATAATATGACAAAATATAAAAATTAAAATCAATATATAAAAATAAACAGTACTAGTCTATTATATAAAAGGAAAATCAGGAGGGGAAATATAGAATAATATTTATAGTACCATCAGAAATATGATGCACATAGAGATAAACCTGACCAAAGATATAAAAGACATGTTCACACTAAAAACTACAAAAATGATTGAGAGAAACTTAAGAAGACCTGAGTAAATGGGGAGACGTGATTATTTATGATTATTTATGTTTCAGAAAATCAAATATTGTTCAGATGTCAATTCCCCCATATTTTTCTATATTTTCAACTCAATCTCAATTGCAATTCCATCAGGTGTTTTGTGAGGATTTCCTAACTGATTCTAAATTTCATCAGGAAGTTCAGATCACCTAGAATACTCCAAAAATTATAGAAAAATTAAAAAACTAGCAGTACTTGTTTCAAAATGTGTTACAAACCTAGAGCAATCAAGACAGTATGGCATTAATGCAAGGATAGAAAAATATCAATGAAACAAAACAGAGAATTCATGAATAGACCCACACATAAGTGGACAACCGATTTTCAACAAAAGTGCAAAACCAATATGCGGAGATAAAATATGCATTAAATAAACTTTGATATATACTGCAAATCTTATACAAAAATTAGTTAAAACTAGATCACAAGTCTAACCATAAATTCTACATTATAATTTATCCTAAAATATAGGAGAAAAATCTTGTGATTTTAGTTCAGGTAAAAATTTCTTTGATACGACACCGAAGCATGATCCATAAAATAATTAATATTTAGACTTCATCAAAATGTAAAATGCTTGGTCTTTGAAAAATACTGTTAAAATAATAAGGTGACAAGCCACAGGCTGGTAGAAAATAATTACAAAGCATATATGTCAAGTGGACACTAAATTAACACAAATATGTGTCTATTTCTAATGGTTTAAAACAGGAAACAACTCAATATCAATCAACAACTGAAAAGAATAATTGTGTTATATCTATACAGTAAACTATGACTTGTCAAAAAATTAAATATTGATATATTTTTAACATAGTTGATTCTCAAAATTATGCAGAGTGAAAGAATTCAGGCAAAATGAGTATATAATATATGATTGCATTTATATAACATGCTAGGGGGTACAACCTAATACGCAATGACAGAATGCTATCAGTGGTTGTCTGGGGATAAAAGAGCAGGAGGGAGGGATTACAAAGAACATAAAGAACCTCCAGGTGCTGATATATCTGTTTAATATTTTATTTGGTGAGAACCTTACAGATGTATACAAATATCAAAGTTTATTAAGGTTATTGCTTAAATATATACCATTTAAATATGTATTATGAAAAATATTAAATTTTGAGTGCCTCAATTATATATGCTGGATTGAATATATGTATCTATCTCCACTTTCTACTGAAACATCAATAAAATGAGAGTAAAATACTGAAAAAGAAATCCACTCACAATGAGGTTATGGCAGAAGGTTTGGTGATGTAAAACTATTTTTGAAAGGTAGAGGTGAGGGTCTGCTTCTTAAGAGGAAGCTAGACCTTAAATGCGTGCTGAGAAGAAAACCAGTAAGAAGCTGAAATGCAGTTGCTGCCACAGAAACTCATCCCAAACTGATGAGGAAACAGAGGCTGCAGAAAAAAGTCCAGAAAGAGTACTGACGCTAGAAACAAGCAAGTTGTTTAAAAATGTAAATAGTGTGATTAGATCTGACTTTGAAAAGTTAAACCCATCTCTCTATCATAAAAATAGGCATATAACCCTTCCCCTGCTTAGCACAGAGTTCTGTCTTAGGCACACTTATCTCCACCAAGCAGACATTGGAACTGTCCCCAGAGGAAAGATCAGCAGCTTCTGATGCTGGAATATTCTTTTCTTCATAATGTTGAAGTGAAGCCTATCAATTAAAATGTAAGCTTCTCACGCAAATTCCAATGAACATTTTACTGCTTCAATCTCAAACAGAAACTGCACACTATACATTGCTAAATGTATGAGGAAAACCAACATAAACAACACAACATGACCCTAAACATAATTAAGAGATTTGTTGTATATAAGAGAAGCAATTGCACGGTGAAATAACAACAGGATCTTATTTAGAAAAGGATCAAGAGAGAGCATGAAAATATTACTGGGAATTAGAATTATCAAAGTCAAAAATTAAGTGTAACCCAAGTCAAAAATGTGTTAGAATGAAGGAATGCATAAGCTGAGGAAATCGCTGAGGGATGAGATTTTTGAAAGGTAGAGATGGGCAATATTAGATAAATAATGAGCATAATAGAGGTTTAATTTAGGAGATACCAAATCCACGTGAAAGGAACTCCAAAAACATGCAGCAAAGAAAAAGGAGAGGAAGAAAGTAACAAAAATATAGAAAGTTAAGTTTCTATATTTTTAAAAGGTTCAATGATGAGATACACACTCAAATATAACACTGTAAATTTTTTGAGCTTTAAACATCTCCTAAAAAATAAATAAGTTCACTTACAGAATTCTCAAGAATAACCCTATGAGAATAGAATACAATAGATGTAATGTCATTTCAATTTTGAAGAATCATGATGTTCATTCAAATATTCTATATGCGACCCAACTATCAATCAAATAAGATTTTTTAAAATGTCTCTTCCATGAGCTCCTTCTCAGTAATCTTTTGGAAGATATATTCTATGAACAGTGGAAGAGAGAGATATAAGACCCATGAAATATGGAATCTACAAAAGTGGTCAAGGGAAGACCTCAGAGGATAGTCTGAATCACCATAATGAAAAGAGCCATTCTATCTTGGATCAGAGGAAACAAACTTCTAGAAGGGATGAATCAAAAGAGCAAGAACAATTTCTTGACAGGTTTGACTGCACTGAGTTGGGTTTTAAATTTCTGTTGAAGAATCATGTGAGAAGAATTATAAAATGACAAAAGTAATCAACATAAAGAATTCAATTGTTAACCCTAGGAATACCAAAGTGTTGTACAACAAAACCAATGTGTTTATTAAACATTACTTAGATCCTGATCATTAATAATCTTAAGATCTTTAATATTTGTTATATCTTTAGTGGTCTTAAGAATGTAAGAAAGACATATTCACTTAACTGATTCTTAATTATTATTAATGAATTATTAGATGCATTTCTTCTATTCTCTGAAAATATTTATTCATCTCTGAAATTATAATACAATTTTATAACCAATCAATAGCATTTTACGAAGGCGCTTGGCCAGGCATCCTTTGTGATATAGTTGTCCTTGTCGGGACATGAAGGAGTATGCTTATGAATTTTAGTGACATGTCTGGGCTACTCTAACACCTGCATTTTTCAGGCAATAAACCGTTTACTTACCATTTAAGCAAGAAACAAGAGCATCAATTTTTGTCTGAAAACTTTCCACTGACATCTCTTAAGATCAAGAAGATGTGAGGATGTTAGAAGCTTGGAAAAAATTCAAGAGACAGTAGCAAGTGGTCTTTTAAAATATACTGAATTTTCAACATTCTTGCAGTACACAGAACAATAATATTGTTTTGGAAAAAATAAAGAATATCCCTGTGTTGAAAACTGATTCCTAAGTCAAATTCTTGATAGAAGGAAATTTTATGAAAGCCTTAATCAATTTTTTTTATTTTTCTTCTTCAGTAGGCAAAATTATATGGTATGAATCATTGTCTAAATAAGTCTAAAATGTCTCTTTAAATGGGTATAATAAAAATTCTTAATGATAAGAAAACATTGTGCTATAGTTTAATTAGAAGCATTTTATTTTTCTAAGTACAAGCACAAAGTGATGCCACACCTTATAATCAGTGGCAGCTTAGGTTTAAGTGAATCAGTAACACAGTGGAGGAATAGAGATAGGAAGGTTCCATTGCTATTGGTGGGGCAGGAGCAAGACAAATGCTCTGCAACACTCAGCACAACTCCATGGATATTATTCATATTCATATATATACACATATATATGTATGTATATATGTTACATCTTGGAGTGCAAGACAAAAAACTGTGCAGAATGGCAGCCAGCTCAGAGTAAATGAGTTCAAACATTATATTTCTAAGGGAGAAGTCAAAACATAACATCTGAAATCAAAAAGTTAGGAAATTATAATGTAAAGACAGCATTTTGAAATGCAACAGAAATTAACAGAAGAAACTTCTAAAAGAATTGAAAGGCATTATTCACAGGCACCAAAAGGTGGAGGCCATTGACCTCTGTTTTTTTAATTGAAAGACTAATAATTTATTTGTTTTTAATCTAAGAACATAGAGCCCTTTAGTAAAATTTAAAAATCGTAATTAATATAACTAAATAATTTTAATAGGACAAAAGATATTTGAATGTCCATTACATTGAATAGAATGTAGGAAAAGGTAACACATAGACATCATGTTCATGTGGACTACATCTGTTTTCTATGTTTCTTTTGTGATAATTTAATTTACAAAATTTTATACTGTTTAAAAAATGCTTTATCTGTGAAATATCAGTGTATGGCACTTACACATTAGGCATACTTCATAACAGTGTTTCCTGAAAGAATAGCATTAAAGTATTTTACTGCTAATATTAAAGATGATTTTAGACCTTGGTAGCATGCGGAACAGAGGTTTCAGCAAAATTAGGTGAACCAGTATGGAGAATGAGAAGGCAGAAAGGTGGAGGAAATGTGGCACTAGTGGATGAGAGAAAGTCAGAGACAAGGACTGAAAGATGACATTGTTAGGAGATTTCCAGAGAAGGGAGAACAGCTGTGGATTTCCCTATTTTAAAAGCAGAGCATGCTTCAAATGCCCAGAGGTCTCTTACCTACTGTAAGAGAGAGTTGGATGATCACTTTTCCTTTCCTGACAAAATTGGAGGCTGTTCGAGTGATTATCTGCCATCTGTTGTCTACAGCGGTTCAATTGTTGAAGGGTCCTCTAGAAGGGGAGAGAAAGAGCTCATTCTCGATGGAAGGTTGAATGTGCATTCAGAGGTAGTTCAGCTGAGCAAGTGCCCAGCTAATCCCCTTTGCACACAGGGACAAGGCTGCCACCAACTCTAATTGATTCTGAAATGAATCTGTATAGAAAATTAGAAGGTTTTGGATTCCCATGTGAGCTTCAATAAAGAGCCAGGATGTAAGCCTGACAGCTGAATGGATTCAGAAATGAAAATCTGATAAGTGGCTTAAAACTGTGCTTAAGTCCAGAAATGATTTGAATGCTGTTGTTAATGGCACATTGTATGTTGTCACCTAGTTAATTATCTCTGAAGATGAGTTCTTGCAGAGCAGAAGATGTGCCATTCTTCCACAGCTTTTCCTCATCACATATTTATTAACAACCACCCCCCTTTCCCAACTATCATCACTAGAAGGCAGAAAGAAAGGATTAGGCCACTGCAGCTCCTCTGTAGCTGTCAGTTCACTGTGCCAAACTTCAAATATGAACTGTTGCATGTACTGTCACCGACATTTCCTTTTACATCTTCATTTGCAAATGAGGAGCTGACATTTGTTAGGCCTTGTATTTGCACACAGTTCCACCACATGAAAAGCAAACACTGTCACTGCTGGCTACTTTGTTTATTCCTTTGCAGATACTATATGGCCTATTTAGAAATTTTCTTCAGAAATTTTTTTTTAACTAACTGAGATAGATAGTCACAGAGCTACATGTCCTCATATTTTATTCAGGAAGCTGTCTGCAGTTTATGGAGCATGCACTGCATTTGATAGCTATTTAAAGCTGTATTTTTAAAACCGATTTGCACTTCTCTAGTTTATATTCTTTGGGCTTATTCTCTCTAGGTAAATTTAGGTTCATTTCATGATTTAAGAGTTCAGGTTTCTTACACATTGATTTTTTTTAATAATAGAAAAATATTTTCTACCAAATGGAAACAAATAAGTAAATTTAAAAAGCAGAATACATTTTCCAAACATTGTTCTAGGCTTATTAGAGTTTCATCTTTTCAAAACCAGTTTGACAATGTCAACATACTTGAAGTCATTGAGACAATCATCTATTACTATTAGGATCTTTTTGTGAAACAGAGATTTATAAGCAACCTCAAAGAGCACATTTATGCCTGAAGGTGAGCTCAGCTCAGAAAAGTGGAGGCCTATTTGGTAACGTATCATCTAAAGCATTGATTTTTTGCTTAATTCCCAATTAACTAAAAATGCTATGAGTGTAATTTTGAGTTTTCTGAAAACAGGGACTCAAAGCGTTACCTGTTAGGACAACTTAAGAAGAGAAAAATGGAACAAAAGAAAAAAAAAAATTCATGGTGATTAGATCATTTTGATTAATACAGAAAAGGCATTCGACAAAATTCAACATCCCTTCAAGATAAAACTCTTAACAAATTAGTGTAGAAGGTACGTACCTCAACACAATAAAGGTCATCTATGACAAACACACATTTAGAATCATGCTGAACAAATAAAACTGAAATCTTTTTCTCTAAGATCAGGAACAAGACAAGAATGCCCACTTTCATCTCTTCCACTCAACATTGCACTGGAAGTACTGGCAATAATACTTAGAAAAGAGAAAAATAAAAGTCATCTGCATTGGAAAGAAGAAAGTCAAATTGTTCTTGTTTGAAGATCACAGGATCTTTTTCTTTTCCTTTTTTCTTTTGAACATGCAGAATTTATTTTCTATGTGATTCAAATTAGAGAAATGGTTTTCACATCAAGCAAATGTCTTCTGCCATAAAACGACTTGAAAATTATTAGTATTATTTTATTTCCATAGGTTATTGGGAGAATAGGTGATGTTTGGTTACATGAGTAAGTTCTTTTGTGGTGATTTGTGAGATTTTGTTGCACCATCATCTGAGCAGTATACACAGCACCCTATTTGTACTCGTTTCTCCTTCCCCCTCCTACCCTTTCCGCGAAGTTCCCAAAGTTCATTGTTTCATTCTTATGCCTCTGTGTCCTCATAGCTTAGCTCCCACATATCGGTGAGAACACACAATCTTTGGTTTTCCATTTCTGAATTACTTCACTTAAAATAATAGTCTCCAATCTCATCCAGGTTGCTGTTAATTCATTTCTTTTTATGGTTGAGTATTATTCCATCGTATATGTATACCAGAGTTTCGTTATCCACTTGTCCATTGTTGCATCTGGGTTGGTTTCACATTTTTGCAGTTGCAAATTGTGCTGCTATAAACATGTGTGTGCAAGTATCTTTTCTGTAAAATGACTTATTTTCCCCAATGTAGATACCCACTAGTGAGATTGCTGGATCAAATGGTAGTTCTACGTTTCATTCTTTAAGGAATATCCACACGGTTTTCCACAGTGTTTTTGTTTTTTGTTTTTGTTTTTCTTTGCTTTTTTGAGATAGGATCTCAAAAAAAGCAAAAGGCTAGAGTGCATGGGTAAGAATACAGCTTACTGCAGCCTTCACCTTCTGCGTTCAAGTGATCCCCCCACCTCAGCCTGCCAAATAACTGGGATTGCAGGTGTCTGTCATCACACCCACCTTTTTTATTTTTGGTAGAGAGGAGGTCCAAGCTTGTCTCAAACTCCTAGGCTCAAGCAATATTCCTGTCTTAGCCTTCCATAGTGCTGGGATTACAGGCATGAGCCACCGCATCCAGCCAACATGATTTCATATATAGAAAATCTAAAAACTCCACCAAAAAACTCCACCAAAAAACTCTTCAATCTGATAAACAAATTCCGTAAAACTGCAGTATACAAAATCATCATCTGAAAACTAGCAATATTTCTGTATGTTAATAGTGAACTATCTGAAAAAGGAATCAAGAAAACAATTTACAGTAACATCCAGAAAATAAGATAACTAGGAATGAACTTCACAAAGGAGGTAAAAGATCTCCATACTGAAAACTGTAAAATATTTATGAAAGAAATTAAAGATGATACAAATAAATGGAAAGATACCTTGTATTAATGGATCAAAAAAACTTAATATTATTAAAATGGTCATAATACCCAAAGCAATGCACAGATTTAATGCAGATTGTCTATCAAAATACCAATGACAGTATTCACAGAAATAAAAAAAGAATCCTTAAACTCATATGAAACCAAAAAAGGTCCCAGATAGTCAAAGAAATCCTGAGTAAAAAGAATAAAGTCAAATGCATCACATTTCCTGTCTTTGAAATATACTACAAAGCTATAACAGCCAAAACAGCATGGTACTGGAAAAAAATATACACATAGTCAAATGGAACACAAATAAATTCACATATCTCCAGACAAATGATTTTTGACAAAGGTTCTAAGAGCACACACTGAGGAAAAGATAATCTCTTCAATATGTGCTGCTGGGAAAATTGGATATCCACATGCAGAAGAAAACATGCTAGGCTCCTACCTCTCCCCATATACAGATATCAACTCAAAATATATTAAAGACTTAAATGTAAAAGTTGAAACTGTGAAACTAGCAGAAGAAAACATAGGGTAGATGCTTCATGACATTGAACTCAGCAAGAATTTTCTAAATAAGATCTCAAAAACATAGGCAACGAAAACAAAAATAGAGAAATGGGATGATATCAAACTAAAAAGGTTTTGCACAGCAAAGGAAAGCAAAGAGTAAAGAGTCAACCTACAGAATGGGATAAAATATTTGAAAGCTGACAAGAAGTTATTATCTAGAATTTACAAGGAAATTAAATAACTCAACAGGAAAAATAAAACAACCTGAATAAAAGGGGAGCCAAATATTTTAATAGATATTACTCAAAGAAAACATACAAATGGTTGAGAAGTATGTGAAAAAAAATGTTCAGCATCACTAGTCATTAGAGAAATGCAAATCAAAACCACAAAGAGATACCACCTCACTCCAGCTGGAATGTCTATTATCAAAAAAGCAAAAGAAAATAAGTGTGGGTGAAATGTAGAGAAAAGGGAACTTTTACACACTGTTTATGGGAATGTAAATTAGTGCAGCCTTTATATAAAACATTATAGAGGTTCCTGAAAAAACTGAAAATAGAACTACTATATGATCCAGCAATCTCACTACTGGATATATGTCCAAAGGAAATAAAATGAGTACATTGAAGAGATATCTGCACTTCCATGTTTATTACAGCACTATTCACATTAGCCCAGACGTGAGATCAATCAAAGTATTCATCAATGGATTAATAGATTTCTAAAAAATTGTCTTATATACACAACGGCATGGATGAACCTTAAGACATTATGTTAAGTGAAATAAGCCTGGCATAAAAAGATAAATACTGCTTGATCTTATTTATATATGAAATCCAAAAAAAGTTGATATCAGAAGTAGAGAGTAGAACAGTGGCTACCAGAGACTGGGGAGGAACTAAGAGAGAGTAGGCTGGGGAGACGTTGGTCAAAGGGTACAAAGTTACAATTAGCTGGAAGGAATAACCTCTCGTGTTCTATTGCACAGCAGGGCATCTATGGTTAACACTAAGGTATGGTATTTCATATATTACAAAATAACTAGAAGATTTTTTTAAATGCTTTTAGCACAAAATGATAAACACATGTGGTAATAGGCTACACTGATTGGATGATACAACATACTCATGTATCAAAACATCAAACTGTACCCAATAAATATATATAAATATAATATATCAATTTTTTAAAGTATGGTAACTACAAATCCTTACTCGACTTTTATCAGATTTCTAGGGCTATATCTGTCAGTCTTTATACCCTGTAACACGTGCCCCACAAATAACATTTATCTAAGATATTTAACCATAAACTGCATTCCCGTTCCTTATCATCCATATCTGATGCTATTCCTTTTTGCATTTCACCAGACCCTACTAAATTACTGTTCTTGGCCTCTAATTTACCCAGAAAACAAGAATTTATAAACAAATTAAGTATTGTAAGTGAGAAATGTACAGTATTGTGTAAAGTTAATGTTCTCTATGCCAAAGATGATACAAGAAAATGACTTGCATCGGCCTAGCATCCTAGGAGGTATGTTCCTGGTGGATAGTGAGAGAGAAAGAGAGAGAGAGATTATCTTTATATCTCATGCCTGCCATTTTTCATAACTAAGTAAAGATCAGCTAAGTTGAATTGAATAAATAATCTAAACTTCAATCAGTTATTTTTTTTTTTTTTTTTTTTGTATTTTTAGTAGAGACGGGGTTTCACCGTGTTAGCCAGGAGGGTCTCGATCTCCTGACCTCGTGATCCGCCCGCCTCGGCCTCCCAAAGTGCTGGGATTACAGGCTTGAGCCACCGCGCCCGGCCCAATCAGTTATTTTTAACTGTTTCTCTTTCTTTCATATTGCACTGCTTTTTCTCCTTGCAAAAAATGCAACTCATATATTACTAAAATATTATTATTAGGTTGATGTTCAGAAATACAAAGGATGGTAAGTAAATGCCAAAGAGAATATCTGCCTGCATATCATGTAAATGACAAAAAACTAAAAATGGTAAGAAAATGTCAAAAGTATAGCAAGTGAAGTTTAATTGAGCTCAGCTCAGAATTGTCTCAACTATTTATTTGAAAACCAAAAGACTATGTTCCAAATTGGTGCAAAAAAAGGAGTCCAAACTAGATATGTGGAAAGACGTTTCTTTTTCAGTTCAACTCTTTCATTGCAATTTATGTGATTTATGCACTGTTTTTCTCATGAGAAAATAAGGAACTTGAAACAAGTCTCATAGAACGAGAATGTCCATAAAATATGCCTGTTATTTTTTTTTTTTTTTTTTTTTTTTTTTTTTGAGACGGAGTCTCGCTCTGTCGCCCAGGCTGGAGTACAGTGGCCGGATCTCAGCTCACTGCAAGCTCCGCCTCCTGGGTTCAGGCCATTCTCCTGCCTCAGCCTCCCAAGTAGCTGGGACTACAGGCGCCCGCCACCTCGCCCGGCTAGTTTTTTGTATTTTTAGTAGAGACGGGGTTTCACTGTGTTCGCCAGGATGGTCTCGATCTCCTGACCTTGTGATCCACCCGTCTCGGCCTCCCAAAGTGCTGGGATTACAGGCTTGAGCCACCGCGCCCGGCCAAAATATGCCTGTTATTTAGATGGGGTGTTTAGTAAAGAAAGCTAACAGAAAATCAAGTTTGAAAAAGAAACTTTTAAAAGTATCTTTCAGTATAAGTGCTTTCACTAATGAAAACATTTGTAAACGAGGTCACTTTGTGTCTTTCTACTGAGCATTTAAATATTTCTAGTAAACTTAACATTTCATAGGTTTGTTATCTCTGGTAAGGCAAAGCAAGCTTAGGATCTGTGAAGTAAGCAGGCAGTTGCCTCATTAAAACTCCACCCTTCTACCAGATACCTGGGCTGGCTGAACTAAGCTACATTTGAAAGTACTGTGAAAAGTATTAATTACTCTTGATCTTTCACCATCCTTGATTATTTAATTTATTTACTCATCTGATAGTTTGCTACACCCTCAGGTTATTTCATTCCCAATTTAATTCTATATCATTTTATTTTAAAAAATTAGACAACAGCTACATTATCATCATTATGGAAACAATAAAGGAATGTTTACTCATCACTTACTTTTAACAATTTTTCAGATTATTTGTTTTTATATTTGTATAAAATACCTTTTTTTGACATTATAAAACAAGGATGTTCGGCTTGGCCTCTTAGACAATGTAGATAGCACCATGTTCTAAAATTTTAAGTTTTTTTTCCTCTTAATAAACTATGATTTGTGATATATACATATATCACAAATTATATATATTTGCATATATGCATAAAACTTGACTACTATTTAGATAGACATACTGTTTTCTAAATAACATTTTGTGTGTGTGTGTGTGTATATGTGTATATATACACACATACATATGCATATATATATATATATATCTCATGCCGGTTGTTTAGATAGGGTGTTTAATGAAGCAAGCTAACAAAAAATCAAGTTTGAAAAGAAACTTTTAAAAGTGTCTTTTAGTGAGAGTATTTCCTTTTACTAATCAAAACATTTGTGAATGAGGTCACTTTGTAAATATATATATATTCACTAATTGCCTTAGGAAGTATTTTCTATGCTAAGTCCTTTGTTTGGAAATTACATTGGTTACCACTTGCAGGATTACATCCAGTAAATCTTAGCCAATGGCACAGCTTGCTTCTAAGCAAGCAATGAAAAGCAGCTGTTAACACGCAGGGCACTATAATTTGTACAACATGAACTCCACCCAGTCTACAATTTATTTCATCAGGAACTAAAGAGTGATGCCTCAAATTAGGCTGGATAGTGGCTCATAAAATACGAAGCATGAGAGCAGTGTCTAACAAATTCATAGCATCTCATTATTAACTCATTGGCTAATTATTAGCAGATCTTATTTTGGTCCTAGTCCTCATGCAAGGAATATAGTTTCAAACTGTAGAAAAAACAGGAAATACATAATAGTGAAAGAAGTAATGCATAGAACAACAACAAAAAATGTAATGAATAGTACTAGAATAAGGGGGAGGAATCCTACAAAAGAAAGACTGAATGACCAATTCATTAGAGAGCACTCCTATCAGGAGGTTATCTGTGTCTCTGCCAACATTATTATCTGTTTTTCTCCTTCAGTGTATCTATTCACTAAGTATTCATTAACAGAGTTAATCTAAACATGACTCTCTTGTAACAATTTACAAAAGGCTCAATAACAGGCATAGGAAAGATGACAGGCAAAGAATTTAAAAGAAGCCATATCTATAGAAATCAATATTATATATTTTTAAAAATTTATATGGTTACATGTTATTTATTGTTCATAAAAAATAAAAGAACAGTATAAAAATTGTCACTGAACATTTACAGTTCAATATATGTGATATAATGATTGTATATTTTAGCTTGGCTAAGCCAAGATATCCAGATCAAATACCAGTCTAAATATTTATGTGACAATTTTTTTTTTTGGCATTAACTTACTATTGAAATAAGTAGGCTTTGAGTAAACATATTACCCTCCATAAAGTGGATGGGCTTCATATACTTAGTTGAGTACCTTAGGAGAAAATCACTTAAGTCCTCTAAAAGAAAGAGAATTCTTCCCCCAGATGTTTTCAGACTCAAGCTACAGCATCAACTCTTCCCTGGATCTCTGGTCTGCTCTAACCTAGAAATTTTAGACTTGTCAGCCTCCACAATCATATGAGCCAATTTCTTAAAATAAATCTCGGCCAGACTGGTGGATAACAAGGTCAAGAGATCAAGACCATCCTCCCTAACACGGTGAAACCCCCGTCTCTACGAAAAATACAAAAAATTAGCCAGGCATGGTGGTGGGTGCCTGTAGTCCCAGCTACTCGGGAGGCTGAGGCAGGACTATGGCATAAACCTGAGAGGCAGAGCTGGCAGTGAGCCCAGATCGCGCCACTGCATTCCAGCCTGGGCAGCAGAGTGAGACTCTGTCTCAAAAATAAATAAATAAATAAATAAAATAAGTAAAATAATAAATAAATAAATCTCATATGTATAGATATATAGACATACATAAAATCTCTCTCTATTTACATATGTGTATTGAGTCTCTTTCTCTGAAACATCCCTAATACAATATATTATATTTTTATCAATAATTTTTATTGGTATCTATAATTGGTATTACATTAGCATTTAATAATCCACAGAGTATAAATCATAAACATGTTTGGGAAATATCAAGGTATAGGATAGCTATATTTGATTTAATCCCCCTTATAATTAACTGAGGGACATTGTTGTTGCCTCTGGGTGACTCCAGGGTTTCCCATGAGGAACACAACAAAGTTCCCATTATTCAGGCTAAGCAGGAGAACTTTCATGTTCCTCACAGTAAGGAAATCTGGGTACAATAAAAATCAATATCAACCACAATATAATTAGCGACAAGACCCCGTATTCACATTTGCTATTAGTTTTAGAGAGTTACATGCTAAAAACCAAGCTTGACATGTATATGGACTCCATCTCTCTGAGGTTACATTTTGATAATCATGGTCACATTGAAAAATGAGGTGCAGAATTTTTAAGTTCTGAAGAGTATCTTCTCTTCAACTTGAGTGAATCCTCCCTCCCTATTACAGAGATTGCCTTTTGTTGCTCTAATTCTCGCTATCCTGAAATTCACAGCACTGTCTTCAACAGAGCCCTCATTTCTTCAGAGGAAATAAAGCATTTAGTCTTCAAGAAACAAGGAAAGAAAAGATCCAAAATGGATAGCATCAAAAATTATTTCACATGCTAGAATGAGATTATCTTTCCCCAATGAAATCTTAGAGGGAGTTGCTAAAAAAAGAAAAAAGCTTCTATCCCCTGCGTTAATACACACAGTGTAGGTTATACTGTTATGATAAATCCCCAAATAAATCTTAATGGCATTTTAACAACAAAGGATTCTTTCTTGTTTATGCTATGTGTCCATCACAGAATGCACTGGGGACTCTGCTCCAGATCTTCTAGTTCCAAGTCTCAGGCTGAGAAAGTATGCAAAGAGAACATTCCATCAGGATCGAAGGGAGACAGGAAGATGGTGAATCCTTCACTAGCTTTTGCAGCACTTGTCTGGAAAAGACACACATATTTCCAGTCACATTTCATTGGCCAAAGCATTGGCCACAACTAACTTAAAAGGATTGAAGAGGTCCAATCTTACCATGTGCCTAAAAATGTATTAATCAGAGATATTTGACAACTTCAGTGATGACCACACTTTCTCTGCAGAGATGTACAGTTCAAGAAAGTGACTGTAGGCATTGTATTTGGAGGACATTGCTGAGGGGGACCTAGACCAGTGTTCCCCCAAGTCTATGGCAGCAGGGACTGGTTTTGTGGAAGAAAGTCGTTCCACAGACCTTCGAGGAGAAAGCGATGGTTTGAGAGTGAAACTTTTCCACCTCAGATCACCAGACATTAATTAGATTCTCACATTAATTAGATTCTCCATTGCCTATGACCCACCTCCTGCTGTGGAGCCCATTTCCTAACAGGACAAAGACCTGTTACCAATCTTCTGCCCAGCAGTTGGAGACCCCATATCTAGACTACAGGATCATTAATCAGTCAATACAAATGAAGCATCTACTAGGCAATAAGCAACATATTAAGTTGCTGGCACACGTTTTCTCCTTTATTTTTCAAATTACCCTATAAAGTATTATTGTTTTTACAACTATGTGGAATGAAAGCTGCCACTTTAATACTTAAGTTATTTGATCAGAATCATATTTGAAGTGAGTTACAGAGCCAGAATTCTAACTCAAGATTGTCTGATTCCAGAGCCAAAGTACTTAAATCCATCTGCTATTCTTTAATACTGTCAGTGTTCATAGTGAGAGCTTGAGGATTAGAGACATCAAGAAAAACTACAACCAAAGAGTCAGGGAAGATAAATGAGGAATAATCAAAATGTAAAAGCACATGGAGACCTAGATAAATGGGATAAAGTGGGAGCAATTTTAATTCATCTGTGTGTAACTTGAGCTCAGTGTAGCTTGAACTACATTGAGGACCATCCAAATAGTACCAATAAGAGTAAAATGTAGGCTGAGTGCAGTATCTCATGCCTGTAATCCCAGCACTTTGGGAGGCCCACGTGGGCAGATCACCTAAAATCAGTAGTTCAAGACCTGCCTGACCAACATGATAAAACCCTGTCTTTACTAAAAATACAAAATTAGCCAGGTGTGGTGGGACATGCCTATAATCCTAGCTGTTTGGGAGGTTAAGGCAGAAGAATCACTTGAACTTGGGAGGTGGAGGCTACAGTGAGCCAAGACTGCACCATTGCACTCCAGCCTGGGCAACAAGAGCAAAACTCCATCAAAAACAATAAGTGAATAAAAAATAAAGTGCTGATTATATATGGTAATTATTACTAATTGAGTATCTCTGGCATGTCACTTAATCTCTTTGTTTCTCAGTTTTCCTGTATTTCAATTGCAGCAATAATAATATCTAACTTAAAGATTAGTAAATGGCCTAAATTAGGTAAAGAGCTTCAAAACAGTTAAAGCACAACATTTTCAATATATGTCAGGTATTTTTATTTTATATATATCAGACTCTAATTTTATTTCATACCCATAAGAACCTATGAGTTAAGTACTATTATTATTGACATGTTACAGTTGGGTAAACATGGGCTAAAAAAGGTTACATAATGGTAGAACCACACGTTAAATCTAGTTCTCTTTAACGAGGACCTATAATCTATACCTCAAAAGACTTTTTCTATAACAACAGAGAAAGACAGCCTTTGGATCTCCATTAGAGGTAGCTAATTACTTTCTTTATGTTTATGATATAAACCATTAATTTATACTGTTTTCTACAGCATCACATGAGTACACATGTGTGGCCAACTTGTGGGAATAGCTGGATTTTAAACACTGGTCACTGAAGTGAGTACACTCAACTGTATTTGAAGTCAATGCACTCAGCTGTATTATAAGCCAATGCTTAATTTAGAAGAAAAACAACACATAAAGATAGCATGAGTTGAATATTTCCCATCTCTTTCTGCCACCTTCAAGAGGCATGCACATTTTTCTTTCTGTTTCTGGTTGAGAACAGCTGGTTTTTAAAGATTGACTACTTAAGCTATACTACATGGCATGGTGACTATTTCATGAGAATTTTCTTACCACCCATATTATGCTTTAATCATTTGTTTGTGTTAATATCATGATGCATTCATTCAACAAATATATATGGACTGCCTACTCTCTCACTTACCCTGTATTAGTACTGAGGGAATGGCAATTAACAAGATGTCTCATGGACCTTACATTCTGAAGGGGCAAGGACAAATGTGAAATTAATTATTCACCTAACTTATATGTACAAAAAATCATTTGAGCTTATTTTCAAATGAAAAGGAAGAAACTTCCTGTAAAATGTGGGAGAAAAAGTTATAGACAGAAGCACAGTTAGTGCAAAGACCCTTAGGTGGAAGCACAATGGGTGCATTTAAAGAAAGAAACTGGGGCAAGTTCTCATGATATGTTGCTGGTAAGAGGAGAGTGACAGAGAGAACAAACCAGGAGCCAAATCATTATGGTTTGAAAGAAAAGAAATTTACATTTTCTTTCATTTGTGGGATAAGTTATATTGACAAAATATACTGGAATTTACAGGTGTATGCTGAGAAGAGGATGGCAGCTTGCTTGCCAAATCCATGTCATTTTGCTCTGGCTCTACCCTTTGGAATTACTGTCTAGTTGGCCTTTTCACAGCAGGCATGTGCCTTTGTCAGGGTATGGAGATTTGGGGTCCTTGTTTTTTATGCCCTTTCATTCTCCCTTTTCTGAATAAAGCAGGGCTACTCCAGACAGATTTTTACTTAGCACATCAATATATTTTCATTAGGATAACAATTTATCGTTCTTTCAATATACTCATCAGTCACTTTAAAATACTCTCACATGCAACATTATTTTTCTTTGGTAGAAGATTAAGATGAATGATCTGAATAAATATGCTTACACTTATGGGAATTTCTTGAGGGAACATGAACTAGTTCGTATATGCAAAAGACCACTATAAAATTAACACTTAATCACATATTGCTTATCGAAGCCATCTACTGCCTTAAAAATTTTTATTTAAAAATCATAAAGAAAGCTTTCAGTCACCAAAGAAGTCATAGAATTTTCTCCTGTGACTCAAGGTACCTTTTAGTGATGAAACAAACATAGCCTGTGCTTTTTCCCCCACCTAAGAAAGGCAGCTACAGCTCCTTCTCTTTGATCTGACATATTTTCCAAGCTTGGAAAAAATCAGGTGAGATGGAAAAAAAATGTATTCAGGCAAGTAAAATATTGTTTATCACACAAATACATTTAACATCTTAGAAGAAAATAGACATTGTTAGAATATGATAACAATTCTGAAGATGGATTATGTTCTGAAAAGACTTCAATGGAAAATGTTGATGGTGTTTATTAAAACTTATTTATTGATTTTTTCATTGAAAATTCTACTATTATAATGAATTTCCTGTGCATGAACTAAGCCTGATCTGTCTGCCGTATATTGGAAGCCAGCGAATGCTACTGAGGCAATATTTTAAGGGATTACTTAACACACCCTGGCAACAATCCAAAGTTAACGTGTTCCTGTAAAGAAATATCACGTTTAGGGAAGTAAATAGATGCTACTATGTAAAGAGAAGAAAAGTGAAAGAAAATATAATAAATATAACTTCTTCAAACACCAGAATTTAAGGGATCAGCCTGGAAAATAAAAGTTTTTTAAAATTTGGTAAATTGGCCAGGAGCAGTGGCTCACGCCTGTAATCCTAGCACTTTGGGAGGCCAAGACTGGCGGATCACAAGGTCAGGAGATTGAGACCATCCTGGCTAACACGGTGAAACCCGATCTCTACTAAAAATACAAAAAATTAGCCAGGTGTGGTGGCAGGTGCCTGTAGTCCCAGCTACTGGGGAGGTTGAGGCAGGAGAATGGCACGAACCCAGGAGGTGGAGCTTGCAGTGAGCTGAGTTGGCGCCACTGCACTCCAGCCTGGATAACAGAGCGACACTCCATCTCAAAAAAAAAAAAAGAAAAAAGAAAAAGTAAAGTATTTTTCACTTTCTTGAACTGAAAGGAAGAACAAGCCTGGCTGAATTCACAATCTCATGAGTGAAGAAAAAAATGCAAAAGATCAACAAAACAAAAAGCTGGCTTTTGAAAAGATAATATTGAAAAACTTTTAGCCAGACTAAGAAAAAATGAGAGAAAACCTGACGAAATAAATTCAGAGATGAAGAAGGAGATATTACAACTGATAGCACAAAATTTCAAAGGTTCATTAGGGACTACTATGAGCAACTATATGGCAATACATTGGAAAACCCATAAAAAATGGATAAATTCCTAGACACATAAAACTTACCAAGATTGAACCATAAAGAATCCAAAACCTGAACTGAACCAAAACAACTAACGAGGTTGAAGTCACAATAAAAAGTTTTCCAGCAAAGAAAAGTCTGGAACCCAATGGCTTCACTGCAGAGTTCTGCCAAACATTTAAGAGGAATTAATACCATTACTATGCAAACTATTCAGTAAAATAGAGAAGGAGGGAATACTTTTAACTTCATTCTATGAGGCCGGTGTTATCTTGATACCAAAATCAGACAAAGACACATGAAAAAAAGAAAACCATTGGTTAATATCTCTGAAGAACACTGAAGTAAAATTCCTCAATTCAGCAAACTGAATTCAACAACACATTAAAAAGATATTCATCATGACCAAGTGGAATTTATCGCAGGAATGCAAAAAGGGTTCAAAATACACAAATCAACTAATGTGATATAAACAGAATGAAAGAGAAAAAATTGAATCATTTAAGTTGATGCTGAAAAAGCATATATTAAAAAAATTCAATATCCCTTTATGAAAAAAACTCAAAAAACTTGGGATAGAAGGCACATACCTTAACACAGTTAAAGCCATATATGACAGAAAAACAGCTAGCATTATAATGAATGGAGAAAGACTGAAAGCCTTTTCTCTAAGATCTGGAACAAAACAAGAGTGCCACTTTTGCCACTCTTAGTCAGCATAGTGCTAAATATCTTAGCTAGAGCAATCAGACAAGAGAGAAAAATAAAGGATATCCAAGTTGGGAAGGAATAAGTCAAATTATCCTTGTTTGCAGGTAATATGATCTTATATTTGGAAAAAATTAAAAACTCCACCAATAAACTGTTAAAACTGAAAAACAAATTTAGTAAGTTGCAGGATGCAAAATCAATATACAAAAAATCAATAGGATTTCTATATGCCAACAGTGAAAAATCTGTAAAATAAACCAATAAAGTAATCCCATTTACAATATCTACAAATGAAATTAAATACTTAGGAATAAACTTAACCAAAGAAGTGAGAAAACCTTACAATGAAAACTATAAAACACTAATGCAAGAAATTGAGGAGAACACAAAAAAGTGAAATGATATTTCATGTTCATGGTTTGGAAAAATCAATATTGTTAAAATATGCACATGACCCCAAGTGATCTACAGATTCAGTGTAATCTCCATCAAAACACCAATAACATTTTTCCCAGGAATATAAAAAAAATTCTAAAATGTATATGAAACCAAAAAACACCCAGAATAGCCAAAGCTATCCTGAGCAAAAAAGAACAAAACTGAAGGAGTCACATTACCTGACTTCAGATTATACTGCAGAGCTATAGGAAACAAAACAACATGATATTAGGCATAAAATTAGACCCATTAGCCAATGGAACAGGATAGAGAACCCAGAAAAAGATTGATACTACAGTGAACGCATTTTTGACAAAGATGCCAAGAACATACATTGGGGAAAGGACAGTGTCTTCAACAAATGGTTTTGAGAAGATAGATACCCATATGCAGAAGAATGAATCCAGACCCCTATCTCTCGCCATATACAGAAATTAAATCAAAGTAGACTAAAGTCTTATATCTAAAACCTCAAAATATGAAACTTCTAGAAGAAAATATTGGGGAAACTCTCCAAGACATTGCTCTGGACAAAGATTTGTGATCAATATCTCATAAGCATAGGCAACCAAAGCAAAAGTGAAACATGGGATTACATCACTTTAAAAAAGCTTCTGCATAGCAAAGGAAACAGTCAACAAAGTCTAGAGACATCCTACAGAAGGGGAGAAAAATACTTGCAAACTATCCATTTGAGAAAGGATTAATAACAGTATATAAGGAGCTCAAACAAGTCAATAGGAAAAAAGCTAATGATCTGATTTTAAAATGGCAAAATATTTGACTAGATATTTCCAAAATAAGACGTACAAATGGCAAACAGACATGTGAAAAGGTGCTCAATATCATTGATCACCAGATAAATGTAAATCAAAACTACAATGATGTTTTATCTCACTCCAGTTAAAATAGCTTTCATCTGAAAGGCAATAAGGAATGCTGGCAAGGATGTGTAGAAAGGAGAACCCTCATATGCTGTTGGTGGGAATGTAAATTAGTACAACCACTATGTAGAACAGTATGGATATTCCTCAATAAGCTAAAAACAGAACTACCATATTGACCAGAGATACCACTGTAGACATACACCTATAAGAAAGGAAGTCAGTATGTGGAAAAGATATCTACACTCCCATGTATGTTGCAGCATTATCACAATAGCCAAGATTTGGAAGCAACCTAAGTGACCACCAAGAGATGAATGGCTAGAAAAAATGTGGTATGTATAAACAATGGAGTACTATGTAGCCATGAAGAAGAATGGGAGCCTGCCATTTGCAAAAATATAGGTCAAACTGGAGGACATTATGTTAAGCAAAGCAAGCAGGCAGAGAAAGACAAACTTTGCATGTTATCACTCATTTGTGAAAGGTAAAATTTAAAACAATTGAACTCATGGGGAGAGAGAGAAGAATTATGGTTACCAGAGGCTGAGGTGGGGAGTGAGGTCAGCGGGGATTAATGAGTACAAAATATAGTTAGCTGGAATGAGTAAGGTCTAATATTTGATGGAACAACAGCGTGATTACAGTCAACAATAATTTATTGTACCTTTTAAAGTAACTAAAAAAGTATAATTGGAATGTTTGTAACACAAAGAAGTGGTTGACGTGATGGATTTACCCTCATTTACCCCAATGTGATGATGACACAATATATGCCTGCATCAAAATATCTCATATACCCCGTAAACATATACACCTGTTAGATATGTATCCATAAAAATTTTAAAAATTAAAAATGTTAAAAATCCTGTCACTATATGTGCAATCTAGGAATATATAGTCCAGGTAAATAGTAAACTATTAAAAAAAAGAAAAAAATTAAACTGCATTTCTTTCGCTTCAAAATGTTGCTTAATAACGTTAAATTTGCGTCTGTGACTTAAAGAAAAAAATAAGATGATTTAAATACTTTCAAAATCTTAACATTTGGGTTACTAACAAATAAATACATTTTCTTATTAGAATTATCTTTTACGTACGTGAAAAATAGACAAGTTGTCAAAATAAGCTAATATTTTCTTAAAGTCTAATTTTTTAGATGTTATTATATAAAATTAAACTCCATATAATCTAGTTTATCTGGGACTAATATCAAACTTCACATAATTTGAAATTTATAAATTACTGTAACAGTTTCATGTGTTAAATAAGTTATCTTTTTCCAAATTTTGCTTAAAATGTCAAAAATATATCATTGTGTTTAAATAAAATTGTAATAGTGGATGTCTTTCTTTCTTTTTTTTTTTTTTTTCCTCAGACGGAGTCTCCCTCTGTCGCCCAGGCTGGAGTGCGGTGTGTAACGCTCACTGCAAGCTCCGCCTCCCGGGTTCTCACCATTTCATCTGCCTCCGCCTCCCAGGTAGCTGGGACTATAGGTGCCCGCCACCATGACTGGCTAATTTTTTGTATTTTTTAGTAGAGACAGGGTTTCACCGTATTAGCCAGGATGGTCTCGATCGCCTGACCTCGTGATCCATCCGCCTCGGCCTGCCAAAGTGCTGGGATTACAGGGTGAGCCACCGCGCCCAGCCAATAATAGTGAATAGTAACAGAAAATAGTACGGGGGAGTTCAAGATTAGAATTAAAATTTAGCCTGATATAAGTATAGTTTTGGAATATACCTCATGTTTAATCTCATTTCTTATCATGTCAAATATTATAATGGCTTCATGTGTAGTCGTAAATCATAATTTTTATATCCTTAGTTAAATGTAACAACTTCCACTAATATTAAATTGTATTAATTAATAAACAGTGGTTTAATTGAATAAATTTAAAGTAAGAAAAATATTTAAAATATTAATTACTAAACTTAGTTTTAGTTTTATCCTTATTCTTACTCATTGCAGAAGAGAAAACGGTTACCAGGATCTTCAAATGCCTTTGGGTGATGTTATAACTGCATTTATGTATTTGAAAAGATAATACAAAAAAATTGCCCTTGAAGAAAAGAGGTAAGACATAAATTTTCTACTTTCTAGATTTTCCTTACTCTGAAGGAACAAATTATTGGTTATTTTGATTAAAGATCTGAGATTCTAAAAGTGCTTGAAAATACTAATTATGGAAATTACAGGCACAGGCCAGGCACGGTGGCTCATGCCTGTAATCCCAGCACTTTGGAAGGCTGAGGCGGGCAGATCACGAGGTCAGGAATTCGAGATCAGCCTGGCCAACATCGTGAAACCTCGTCTCTTCTAAAAATACAAAAATTAGCTGTGCATGGTGGCATGCATCTGTAATCCCAGCTACTGGGAAGCCTGAGGCAGGAGAATCACTTGAACTCAGGAGGTGGAGGTTGCAGTGAGCTGAGACTGTGCAACAGCTGCGCTCCAGCCTGGACGATGGAGCAAGACTACATCTAAAAAAAAGAGAGAGAGAGAGAGAGAAATAAACTACAAGCACAAAAATATCCACAAGATAAGAGTGCTTAATTTATCGTTTTCTTAAGGAACCTGTCATATTTTAATAAGATTAAATAATGAAAAAAATATACATTATTTTAGATAATATGCTGATAATGTCAATTATATTTTAAAGTTGAAATCATTGTTTAATTTTACCATGTATCTAAATAACTATGTATTTTTATATGTCTAAACTCATGTATATAAATTTATATAGAGATTGTGATTGTGGATATGAATATAAATAATAAAAATGACTGAAAACAATAAAAAGATGTTAAATATTATAACAACTTTGACTCAGTGTAATAGCTTTACTAAGAAAAGAAAAGGTCTGTAGATCCCTCCCTGAAAAATATTATTAGATAACTACATAAAAGGAAAATTAGAATCTTTTTCTATGAAATTATCAAGTCATTATCTGCCCATATAGAGATGCTTCATTTTCATTACCAAAGTATTTTGTTAATTCTCAGTACTTCTAGAATATTCTTGAACTGAATTATTTTACACTTCATCTTAGCCAAAAGGCTGAGAAGCAATGAATAGTGCTATTTTTAAGTGTTCTGATTTTGAAGAATATAATTTAAATTGGTAAAAATCATTGTTTCTTCTTGATGGCCCTTATTTCTTACTTTGAATAAATATGGCTTACCTCTGTTTTGTCTTCCTTGTCAAGTGTTTCTTTTAATGTGTTTCTAAAATTCAGTCACCAAGTTTAGAATAATAAATATCTGTAGATTTCTTTTTTCTTTTTTTTTTTTTTTTGCAAACAAAATTTACTTTATTCAGCTTCTCTTTTTTTTTCTTTTTTTTTTTATTATTATACTTTAAGTTCTAGGGTACATGTGCATAACGTGCAGATTTGTTACATATGTATACTTATGCCATGTTGGTGTGCTGCACCCATCAACTCGTCAGCACCCATCAATTCATCATTTATATCATGTATAACTCCCCAGTGCAATCCCTCCCTCCTCCCCCCTCCCCATGATAGGCCCCAGTGTGTGATGTTCCCCTTCCCCAGTCCAAGTGATCTCATTGTTCAGTTCCCACCTATGAGTGAGAACATGCGGTGTTTGGTTTTCTCTTCTTGTGATAGTTTGCTAAGAATGATGGTTTCCAGATGCATCCAGGTCCCTACAAAGGACGCAAACTCATCCTTTTTTATGGCTGCATAGTATTCCATGGTGTATATATGCCACATTTTCTTAATCCAGTCTGTCACAGATGGACATTTGGGTTGATTCCAAGTCTTTGCTATTGTGAATAGTGCCGCAATAAACATACGTGTGCATGTGTCTTTGTAGTAGAGTAATTTATAATCCTTTGGGTATATACCCAGTAGTGGGATGGCTGGGTCATATGATACATCTAGTTCTAGATCCTTGAGGAATCGCCATACTGTTTTCCATAATGGTTGAACTAGTTTACAATCCCACCAACAGTGTAAAAGTGTTCCTATTTCTCCACATCCTCTCCAACACCTGTTGTTTCCTGACTTCTTAATGATTGCCATTCTGACTGGTGTGAGATGGTATCTCATTGTGGTTTTGATTTGCATTTTTCTGATGGCGAGTGATGATGAGCATTTTTTCATGTGTCTGAGAAATGTCTACCAGATACCAAAATGATTGCTTCCTTCCTTGTATGAAAGAAAGATGATAAAAGTAATCAAGTTTGTTTGGCATTTCAATTCTTATAGTTCACTACGAATAAGCAAGATATATTAATATAAATAAGTTGTAATGATTGGATCATTTTTAGTTCAAAAGCATATTAATGTTTAGGCACAAAGATTGGCACAATATTTGTATATGAATGGACTTATGTCTCCAAATTGTATATACTAGTCATTCAGAGACAATGATCAACCCTTGTATATCTTATGCCATAATTCAAATGTTCTTAGACAACTGTCAATATCCTCATCATGAGTAATATATTCTTACTACTAGAGCAATCCTCTACTACCTATTTATAAACTAATTGTGTGTTATCCCTCAGAAGAGATCTCCAATCTCTTTGACTTTGATAATGGTGGCTAATAATTTCTTATCAAGGACAATTTCATTCTATCCCCATGGCATAGATAAATCATCTGCAATCTTAAGCCAGCATTCATAGGGCAATTTTATTCAAAATTCCTGAGTTTGTTTCTGGCATACGTCACATCTGCCAGGCTAATAACTCAGCAAAGCAGTAAAATGAAGAACAAAGGTCTATCTGGATATTGAAAGAGAGATTTATTCATATGAAAATGCATTACTTACCATTGTGTATTTTCTGAATGGCTTATTTTCATCTTCTAGACTTTGTATTTCCAACATGATGTATACTAAATTACCTATTCAGTGACTAAGGTACCCATTTTATAGGGACTGTGCTCAGAGTGCTTTGTAAGACATTGTCTATCATTAAGAAACACTGCATTCTTAATTACCTTCTTATAGGCTTTATCTCCAAATACAGCCAAATTGGGGTTGGAGCGTCAACATAAGAATTTGGTGGGGGGCACAATTTAGTTTATGAATGGTCAAATACTTTAATGATTTAAGGCAATATACTTATGTTTATAGCAAGTCCAAGTGGCTTTTCTCAAGGATAAACTCCTGGAACCCCTGTATGACCTTCATCCTGTAGAACTAGTTCTACCAAAATGATACCAAGATAAGACTGGTTTTAAATTTTGTTGAAATGGCCCTTAGGTACTATTAACTACAGATGTGGGCATTAAATCACAAGGATTAGGTATCTAGACTCATATTTCCAAACTCAAAATAAATCATAGCATTCCCCTAACCTACAGTCTTTACTACTCAGAGATAAATAATTGAGAATCTCTCAAGATACTCCAGAGAAAATAGCATCAAGAAGAAGATACGTTTCTCGAGAACCTTGGATATAGCAGCAAACCTCCATATATAAACAGCTTCTACCCAAAAGATCCCTGGACAAAGATCCCCATATGCCAAGAATCACTGACTGTCAGACAGTTCTTTGTCTCATTCTCCTTATTTTCATAGTAGTTATTTTCCTCTTCTGTTAGTTTGATTTTAAACTATTAATTATCAAAATGGGAAACTTAAAGATGAAATGAAGATGAAACCTTTGTTATAACAATATGTAACTTGTGATTCAAAATTATAATAAATAATAATAATGAGGAGAAGGAGGAAGGAGAGGGAGAAGAGGAAGAGAAGAAAACCTGGCCATTGTGCCACTCTCTAAATTACTTATTTCCGAGAATTCAGATGGAGCTTGGGAGTACAAACCTTCTTAAAACTCCAAAAAATAGTTACGTAAGAAGGATCTATTTATAATCCTACTTCGTGTGTTTCTTGGTATCCCATCCTATGCTATATCTGGCCCAAAGTTTTAAATGTTTTACACAACTGATAACTTGGATTGATGATTAAAATCATCATAGAAAACCAGAAATCACATGAAAAACTAGTGATTGTGCTCAAGACTCTAATAGCTTCTGAGATCACAGAAAGCTATTGTTCTTCAGGCTCAGAAACCAAATGGTTGAAATAATCTAGATTCTGAAATTTAGTTTAAGCATATTGGCCCTGAGGCCTATGCTAGCCCAAAAAAAGAAACACGAAAGATTCTAATGGCCTAAAATAATTATTCTACTGTGACCCTATCACCTAACTGTTTATTCCCAGTCCTCTTGTTAAACCCAAGTTATCTGAGCAATGGTGCTAAACTCTCCTGTTCTGCTGCCCAACATCCTGTCCTGTAATTAATCCAACCTAAGCTGTCTTTTAGAAAAGTCTACTCCTTGGCAAACGTTTTGAACAAATAAAGTTAAAAATCATTAATAAACAATAAAGATTTGCATTTTATAAATTATTTTTTCTGCTTTTCTGCTTTATACTTCAAGGCTAACAGCAAGACATGATTTGTTTACTTAAAACTTACAAAACTCATGTTTAGAGTATCTGCACTTACTTGGGTTATTGAAACACAAGACCAAATGGAGAAGGGGATAAAAATGGTTTTTCAGATGATTACTAAAATTTTCGTGATGAGGATCTGAGACTGTAAGTATCATTTCATCTGTTACCATAAATTATATCCTATACATGTTAAAGAGATAGATCCACTGTCTTGCCCCATTCAGCTGATTTTTACTGAAGACATTGTGTAAGCAAGCGCTGATGTAAGCTCTTGGGATTCAACAGTGAACAAAGCAGGCAAACATCATTGCCCTCCCCTCCTGCGACTTACAATCTATCAGAGGAAGACAGATAAAACACAAGTAACAAAAAAATACATGCTGGGCAACATTATAGAGCCAGATGCCAGGAAAGTACCAATATATGATTGCTGTCATGGAGTTTCATTCAATTTAATGGATTCATAAGGAATTTTATTTTATTCTTTATATATATATATATTTTTAACTATTTTTGAAAATAATTTTAGATTTACAGGAGGTTGCAAAAGTAGTACAGAGAGGATTTCTCCCGAGTTACTCAGATGATTAAAATTGACAAAATTTCAGTGCAATATCAAAATCAGAAAGTAGACATTGATACAATGTATGGACATGTCATTTTATCACATGTGTAGATTAGTGTAAACAGCTCTGAAATCAACAGGCAACAAATTACTTCACCACAAAGATCTTCCTCTGCTATCCCTTTATATTCACATACATTCCCTCCCCCTGCATGGTCCCTAAACCCTGGCAACTACAAATCTGTCTTCTATCTCTATAATTTTATTATTTCAAGAATGATATGTAAATTGAAGCATGCAGTTTTTTACTGTTTAAATTTCCTCTTTTCATTTAGCCTGATGCCCTTGATATCCATCCAAGTTGTGTTAGGTATCAGTAGTTTTTTAATTACTGCATAATATCCAATGGTATGGATGGTCTGCATTTTGTTTACCCATTCACCCACTGAGGAAGATTTTAGTTGTTTCAAGGTCTTAGCTATTACAAATAAAGCTGCTATGAACATTCATGTAGAGACTTTTATGTGTACACAGTTTTCATATCTCCTGGATAAATACAATGGTTGAGTCCCATGGCAGTTCCATGTTAATTTTCATAAAAAATTGCCAAACTGTTTTTGACAGTGACTGTACTATTTTACATTTCTACCAGCAAAGTTGGAGAACTTCAGTTCCTCTGAATCCTCACTAGCATTTGATTCTATCACTATTTTTTTTCGTTGTTGTAATTTTAGCTATTCTAATAGGTATATGATGGTATCTCATCATGGCTTAACTTGGATTTCCCTAACTACTAATGATAGTGAACATTTTTTCATGTACATATTTGCCAATAGTATATCCTAATTGGTGAAGCGTCTCCTCATGTCTTTTTCTCATTTCTAATTGTTTTTTTTAATAGTTGAGTTTTGAGAGTTATTTATGATATATTTTACATATGAGTTGTTTGTCAAGTAGGTGGTTTGTAAATTATTTTCATCTGTAATTTGCCTTTTCATTCTCTCAAGTGGCAATTTCACATACATTTTTAAAAATTTTGATAAATTCCAATTTATCAACTTTTATGGACCCTGTGTTCAATGTCAAGTTTAAAAACTCCTCACTCGGCCCTAGGCTCTAAATATTTCTCATCTATTATTCCTAGGATTTTTTTTTTTTTTTTTTGGTAAGTAAATTTATTGGGGATTTGTATTAGTCTATTCTGGTACTGCTATAAAGAAACACCTGAAACTGGGCAACTTGCAAAGAAAAGAGGTTTAGTTGGCTCAAGGTTCTTCCGGCTTTACAGGAAGCATGACTGGGGACACCCCAGGAAACATTCAATCATGGTGGAAGGGTAAGCAGGCACATCTTACATGGTGGAAGAAGAGGTAATAGAGTGAAAGAGGGACAACCAGATCTAGTGAGAACTCACTTAATATAATGAGAACAGCAAGAGGGAAATCTGCCCCATAACACAGTCTACCTCCCACCAGGTCGCTCCTCCCACACTGGGGATTACAATTTGACGTGAGAATTGAGTAGGGACACAAATCCAAACCATATAAGAATTTTTCATACACAATTATGTTATCTACAAATAACAACAGTTTTATTTCTTTTTTTTTTTTCTGATCCATATGGGTTTTGTTAATTTTTCTTGCCTTATTGGATAGAACTTCCAGTACTAGGTTGAATAAAAGTGATGAGGGTGGATGCCTATGCCTTGTTCCCAATCTTAAGGAGAAACTATTCCATTTTTTGTTATTCAGTTCTACAGGATTAGATGTAGATTTTTTTAAGATTTCTTTTTTTTTAATCAAGTTGAAGAAATTTCCTTTATTTCTAGTTTTCAGATAGGGTTGTATTTACTTGTTTTTAAAATGAATAATTGCTCAATTTAGTCAAATTTTGCTTGTTCGACATGCAATTGATGTCATGTTTTTCATAATTCTGTGTGTGTGTGTGTGTGTGTGTGTGTGTGTTTAAATTTAGCCTATAAAAATGGTTGACAGCCTGGTATGGTGGCTCATGCCTGTAATCCCAGCACTTGGGAGGCCGAGGCTGGCAGATTGCCTGAGCTCAAGAGCTCGCAACCAGCCTAGTTAACAAGGTGAAACCCCATTCCTACTAAAATACAAAAAAAAAAAAAAAAAATTGGCCGGGCATGGCGGCATGTGCCTGTAGTCCCACATGCTCGGGAGGCCGAGGCAGAAGAATTGCTTGAACCTGGGGGGCAGAGGTTGCAGTGAACCTAGATTGAGCCATTACACTCCAGCCTGGGCAACAGAGCAAGACTCCATCTCAGACAAACAAACAAACAAAACAAACAAACAAACAAAAACCCAAACCCAAAACAGTGGTTGACTATATTTATTGATTTCCAAATATTGCACATTCGTGGAATTTCTGAAATAAATTCCACTTGGTCATGATGTAGAATCCCTTTCATATATCACTGAATTCTATTTGCTAATATAGTCATACCTTGGATACTGAAATCTGTGGATGCTCGAGTCTCCAATATAAAATGGTGTAGAACTTGCATTTAATTTATGCATATCCTCCTGTATACTTTAAAGCATTTCTAGATAACTTATAATACCTAATATAATGTAAATGCTCTATAAATTAGTGTTATACTGCATTGTATAGGAAATAGTGACCAGACAAATTCTGTACATGTTTAGTATAGAAGGAGTTATTTTTTCAATATTCTTGGTCCATTATTGGTTGAATCCATGGATGCAGAAACCATTAATATAAAGGGCTGGCTGATTTTTGTTAAGAATTTTGCATTTATATTCATGAGATGTATTAGTTTATAGTTTTTATTTATCTTTGCTGATGCCAGGGTAATACAGGTTCCATAGAATAAGATGGTTAAATGTTGGCTTCACTTCTATTTTCAGGAAATTAATTCGTCAAATTTATATTATTTTGTTTCCAAATGTTTAGTAGAATTTTTCAGTGAATTCATTAAGGCCTTGAGTTTATTTTTTCCAGGATGTTTTAAAAAGACGAGTTCTCCTGAACAAGCTCTCTCTGTTTGCCTACCACCATCCATGCAAGACGTGACTTGCTCCTCCTTGCCTTCCACCATGATTGTACTGCCTTTCCAGCCATGTGGAATTGTAATTCCATTAAACTCCTTTCTTTTGTAAATTGCCCAGTCTCAGGAATGTCTTTATCAGCAGCGTGAATATGGACTAATACAGACTGTTCATATTTAATGTAATTATTGATGCTAGTTCTTAAATCTTCCACTGTATTTGTTGTGTTTTTTTCTTTGTTCTCCATGTTTTTTCTTTTATTCTCTATTTTTTAAACTTTTTGTGTGTGTGTTGCTTAAACATTTGTTAGAGTTTTATTTTGGTTTATCTTAGCGTTTTTGAGTGTTTTTCTTTATAGTTCTCTTAGTTGTTGCTCTAGGTTATTAGTAAACACACACAGACACTTAAATACACACACACAACTTATGACAGTCTATTTGTGTCAACTACTTATACCAATTCAAATAAGTTGTAGAAGTTTTATCTTCCTTAATACCCCTCTCTGGTTCCCAATGTATAATATAATTATTTTAAATATTTATTCTTCAAACACTTAGAACATTACACAGTATTAGAAACTTTGCTTCAGCTGGCTAGCATAATTTAGAAAACTCAAAAGTAGAAGAACATTTTAGAGATAGAACATTTTTGCTCTCTTGCTGTTTCTTCCTTCTTGAAACTCCAAGATTTCTGCTTTTATTATGGATTGCTGTTTAAAAAACTGTCTTTAATAATATTTTGGGGGGACGTCTCCTGATGACGAATTCTGTTCATTTGCCTTCATGTGGGAATGCTTTGGTTTTTCCTCATTTGTAAAGGATAGTTTTGTTAAACACACAATTCTGGACTGAAATTTCTTTTTCTTAAGGAAATAAGTCCTGTTTGACTCCCTTTCCCCCGTCCCACCCATATAATGCATTGCTTCTCTCAGACTGCTTTCAAGAAGTTTTCTTTGTGTTTAGTTTCAGAAGTTTGTCTAAATGTGTTTACGTGTGAATTTCTTTGGGTTTTCTTATGTGAAATTTACTCAGCTTTTACATATTGAAAACATACGTCTTTTGCCAGATTTCAAACAAAAAATAGCCATTTCTGATACATTTTAAAACCCAATTCTTTCTTCTTTTATTCTAAAATTTGATAACATAAATGTTACATGTTTTTTTGCAGTCTCTCATGTCCTGAAGCTGTGTTTACTTTTTATTATGTAAAGTTTACTTTCTTTCTGTTTTTCAGATGTGATCATTTCTATTGTTTGATCCTCAGGTTCACTGATTCTTTTTCTGCCCTCTCCATTGTGTTGCTGAGCTCATCCGCTTAGATATTTATTTTGACCATATGTTTTTAATTCTATAAATTTCATCGGAATCTTCTTTAAATTTATTTGCTGTTGCTTTCTATCTTCTTTATTTGGTTCAAGTAATTGCATATTGAAGCATTTTTATATTGTCTTCTTTAAAACCTTTTTAGGTAACTTTAATATTTGTGCCATCTTGGTGTCTATTGATTGCCTTTTTTCCAAATGTAAATTGTTGATGAATGATTTTTTTATTGAAAAGGATATTTTTGGAATTATGATGATATTAAAAATACTGATATTAATGTATATTAATATAATAATGTTCTAAATATTATAATATCTGTAATATTGTATAATTATTTAAATTTTATATTTTATTGTCTTCCTCTGGCATAGCTTTGATAGAGAAACTAGGATGTCATCCTGTTATTGCTAGGTGGGTATGGAAGTACAGGTTCTCTATGGTCATATTTCACTACGATCAACTCATACATCTTCTATAAAAACTTTCCTACCACTCACATTAGCACTCTGCATATGACATACCTCAATACCAATCCTAATCTCCAGTATCCCACCCCAAACATAAGAAATATGTCTGACAAAAGAGTTACTTTGATAGAGTAAATTATAGACGTTCAAACCCTCTTATTTCTAGAATTAGAGGAATTGAACCAACCCCTGAGAATCCAAAATTATCTGTGCTACCCAATATACCACATCCTATAGTAAGGTCAGCTACATAAGCTACTGGATCCATGCTCCCAAAATATTGGTTATACCCTTCCCGTACTAATTATCCCTCTAGTCCAGTTTTCACCTGACCTTCTAAGTGATCCAGACAACTATACTTCAGTTAACCCTCTCAACACCCTGTCCCATATTAAACCAGAGTGATATTTCTTATTTGCCTATGCAATCTAATGATCCACCCCTAACAAATTAGGGAGTGTATTAGCTCTTACATCCTCCATTCTCATTCTAGCAATTATCCCTATGCTTCACATATCCAAACAGCAAAACATAACATTCAGACCATTAAGCCAGTGCTTATTCTGAATCTCAGTGACTAACCTATTTACACTAACAAGAATCAGGGGCAACCAGTCAAACATTCTCTTATCATCATTGAACGAATAGCATCCATTGTGTACCTCTCTACCATCCTCACCTTTATGCCTCAAAATACCCTGAGGCTTGACCATCTTTTGACACCAGTAAGTATGGGAACCTGTGAAGGCCTTGTTGTTCCTGAGTTGGGGTGGAAAATCAGAATCGTCCACTAGGCCTCTGATGATATCATCCTCACTGGGAGGGTAAGGTGGTGCCTCATTACCACTTTCAGGGGGTCACCACTGATACTATAGGGGAAAGGATGTTTGTAAAAATCTTGACTCTCTACTAGCCCCCTTTTGACATCACCTCCAAAATGGAAAGAAAAGGCCACCTTATTACTGCTGGATGGTTCTAGAAGTTCAGATTTCCTAGTCTGCACCGGCTGGCATGGCAGATAGAGTGAGGATGTTCCTTAAGACTGGGCAGAAATGCAAGTGCTGACTTCCACATGGTCTTCTGTGACACCACCTCAGCAGAGAGATTACCTTATCACAGCCTAGGGGAGGTGAAATTCCAGGCTCCCCATTCAGCATTTTCTAGCCAAGACCACAGATTTTTTTTCTTCTTTGTTTTTCTCTGTAGTGTTTGGCTGGAGTAGAGTGGCTATTGTTTAAAAGGTTATCCGTTTTCCAGTATTTTTGTTAAAGAGAATAAGCTTTTCTTGCTTTTTGATTATTTGTTTTGGGATATGTTTGCCTGTGTCAGTTGATGTTTCTGGGTCATCAGCCTCTTTAATAACCAGTCTGGTATATAGAAAACAAAAAGTAAACCGGGAAACTCATTACCATACCATTTCTTGTGTTCCAAGGTCCCTATCCACTGCCTTTTTTCCCTCATCTTTCAGAATTTTCCTGTGTGTTTTATGTTTCAAAATAAGGAAATTTAGTTGTATTTAGAGAGGTGAATACAGAAATGTCTGGCCACTTATGTTCCTTAAACAGAAATCCCTTTTATCTTTATAAACATATTTTATTTGTTTTACATTAAAATAAAGGTAAGTTTCATAGATCATGTACTTCTGGTTTCTGGCTTCTGCCTTCATTTGCAGTATTATGTGAGGCAAATGCACAAAGAACAAAATTTTCACTTTAACATGACTGATAATACAACTTATGTTTTTGCCCAATACTTTTCAGATGGAATGTAACTAACTCCTATCTCAACTCATTAGATGTATTTAATGCATATATCTCGAGGGCAATTTTCAATATCTACCCCCATTTATTTTACTCTATTAAGTTCCACCTTCCCTGCTACAATAGCACTATTAGTTATCATTAGAATAATGATAATTAAAATAAAAGAGGTTCATATTCAATGTTGCTATATTAGGTACCTTCCCTATCTCTCATGACTTCAACTCTTTCTTCCCTGCCTTTTTATCCCATGTAGTACTGAAAGATAACTGTCCATTTTTACTGGACACCTCTATTAGTTTAATTTCTTCTCTATTCAAAAACATATATAGCCAATACTCTCTCTAGCTGAACGTATCTTCCATTTTGTCAGATTGTATCTATCTCACGATTGGATTGCTTGAATACACTCACATGCCAAAGTCACAAATTTACCTACTCAAGGTGAAGCTTCTTTTTACTTAAGGTTTTTAAATGCTAATTTCTGATTTGTAAAATGGGGCTAATTTTAATACCTACTGAGTAAGATTTTTATGATTACTAAATGAAATTGCATTTCATTTAAAACTAAAGGTCGGGCTTGGTGGCTCACACCTGTAATCCCAGCACTTTGGGAGGCTGAGGCAGGTGGATCACCTGAGGCCAGGAGTTTGAGATCAGCCTGACCAACCTGGAAAAACCTCATCTCTACTGAAAATACAAAAGTAGCTGGGTGTGGTGGCACATGCCAGTCATCCCAGCTACTCAGGAGGCTGAGGAAGGAGAATCACTTGAATGCGGGAGGCAGAGCTTGCGGTGAGCCAAGATCTTGCCATTGCACTCCAGCCTGGGCAACAAAAGTGAAGCAAAACTCTGCCCATGCCTCCCTCTCCTCACCAAAAAAAAAAAAAAAAAAAAAAAAAAGAAAATAAAAGAAAAGAAAAAACTATGTCTAGCATATAAACACTCAAAACATTAGTTATGGTCATTATTATTTTCAGAAGCCCTTTAAATTCTTACTTATTCTTACTTACCTTACCAGGTCATGGAAGATACACTTTTGTTTAAACATAAGAACTCTTTTAGGTTATTAATTGTTGCACACATGTGACAATAGCCTTATACTTTATGTTATAAGAATCACAGGAAAATGATTTTTGAAAGGCACATGATTTTAGTGTTAGCTTATTATATTTTTATAATCAGTTTATTGAGATGTCTGTCTCAATAGGGTATAAACGTGACCTGTTTTGCATTTATTCTACTCATTGTTCTTCAGTGGGCCATATATATGTTCTATCACAGTCACTTAAAATTGTCTCGAGTGGATTCCATAACTTTCTTATCAGTCGAATTTAGCATTGCAATTTTATACTGGATTCAAAGCTTTCCTGTCCTCTGTTGGCATAACATGTGGCTTAGGAGAGAGAGAATGAGAGGAGAATAGTGGTCTGCTTTTCCATTACTTTTTCATCTTCACCTTCTGGAGGTGGCTCTATAGGATGGAGGTAGGGAAGAGCAATAGGGAAGTCAAAGGTTTAATTTGTAAAATTACCATACCGGGTGTGTGGCAGAACCCCTATGTGACTCTGACTTGGTCCTATTTTATCACATTTTATTGCTCTCCATTGATGGAGCAGTCTCCATCAATATGCTGTTCTTTGTGAAAGAATGAACATTTGTTTGGGGCACTATTCAACTCCACATCCATTCCATCCATTAATTAAGTCTCTTTCTGCAGAGCTGCATGTGTAGCAGTGTAGGCAGCAGTGGCAGCTGCTGTGTAGCTGTCAGGTGTGAGCCCATGGTTGGCTTCAAGTAAACAAAGTGCGGAGCAGCACCAAGCCCGTCATCTGCCTTGGAACCATTTAAACTGGCACCCAAGATCAACTGCAAGTACCATTAAAGAGAAATTGCAAGAATTGGGATCCTATATTGATAAAAAATTCCTAATTGCATTGTGGTAATGGTATCAAACAAGAAAAGACACAACCAAATGATAGACGATCTGTCCCTATTTCTAGGAAGTAATACAATTTGATTCATTGTATGGCTTCATGGTAAACTACTCCCTGTTACAACAAAACCCTCTAGTCTAAGGTCCTCTGATACCAACATCTTTAATAGTAACATGGCTTCAAGCAAGATCTCCCCAAGTTTCAGTTGGGGAGACGAAAGAAGGAATGAAGCTGCAGTGCTGCTCCTTGTCATTTCTAGCACTAAACCTGAAAAAAAAAAAAAAAAAAAAAAGATTCCAGAGTCTTTTAAGTTCACACAAGTAGAAAACCATTAATGTAAGACATATTGTAAGGTTGGAGCTACAACTTGACTAATGTTAACAATGAAATCATGGAGGAAGCCAGCATCTTCTGAAGATGTGATTAATGATAAGCCAGAACCAGATAATCTCATTGAAGAAGACCTCAATTTTGTGTTGAGGAATCACTTGTCTCAAAAAAAAAAAAAAAAAATCTATAGTGACATGTACATATGGACCTTCTCACCCTTCTATTGAAATTGACTCAGCATCTTCAAGTTAAAATGCAGATAGAGGTCCATTTAAACAGGTTATAATTTCAACAACAGCAAAGCAATATTCATGCTGCCAAGAGATTGATACATAAAACAAATACATGAAAAGGAGATGTTAGCCAGAATTGCTTAACAGCTTAGAAAAGACTTGTAGTCCTTTCTTCAGAAACAACGCAGAAAAAAAATGAGTGTTAAGGAAGAAAACTTTTAAATAAAGTTAGTTCTGGTAAGTTCAGTTGTTAAAGTAAAAAATATGTACATATAGAATAAGAGGAGAAAGGTGTTGATTATGGCTCCTGGACAACAAGCATCTCCAACAGAGTGTGAGCTCTAGCAAAGCCTGAAGAGACCTTACCTTCCATCTTCTAAACAAGCTACCAACAATATAGTTTGAATGGCTATGTCTGAAGAATAACAATCTAGAAGCAAAAATAACTACGTTAGTCTGTTTGCATTACTATAACATAGTGCTTGATACTGGGTTAAAAAAAAAAAGAAAAAAAGTATTATTTTGGTTTATAGTTCTGCAGGCTGTACAGGACGCATAGTGCCAGCATCTGCTCCTGGTGAGGGCCTCAAGAAGCTTGTAATCATAATGGAAGGCGAACAGGAAGCTGGCATATCACATAGGAAGTGAGGGGCAGGGGAAATGCCAGGCTCTTTAAACAACCAGCTCTCACACGAACTCATTACTGCAAGTAAAGCACAAAACAAAAACAGGTAAGTGTTGAAGAGTTGCAAGTACTGGCCTGCTGGTAGATATGGGGATGAGTGTACTTACTATCATTACTTTTCACTTTGGAAAGCCTTTCCTAATTGTACATTTCCTGAAAAATGCTTGTTTGTTCACCAAAATTGTAAGTGCGTTGCAAGATTGAGCTCTAGCATTTTTGGGACTAAACCAGATTGTCCTTTTACTCATGTGGGGAGAATGACAGTACTGCCTCCAAAACCGGTAGCTATAATGCCAGTGCCACCTTCTAGCGGTCAGCTCTATCACTACTTCCTTGCTTCTAAGGAAACTGAATGTCATTTGTATCATCCAAAACACTGTAGATTTAACATTCAGTGTTCAAAGCCAGGCTATGCATTCTATCACCCCATTGTTACTGTACTGCCACTGTATACCTTGGAATGAATTCTACCTCAAACCAGCCAATGACATCCAGTCTTACCTGGCAGAAGATCCTACAGTTTGAAATTTTCCATCTACTCATGAAAGATATTCTATAGAACTTGTCAGATCTTTGAAACTTGTAATATATTGCTTTCCTAAAATGGAGTTTATTACCTAACTGAAGTGTCTAATTTTTCAAGTTTATAAGTATATTAAGTGGTTTAACCTTGAGTGTTTGTTTTGTTTTTACCACAAAAAAGTAGTTTAGGGAAAAGTTAAATTCTATTAAAACATTTGAGACATTTTAATATACTGCTGTTCTAAGTATCATCATTTATAATGTTATATCATTGTTAGTAATGGTACTATAGTTTAGGGCCATGTCATTGTTATGTGTAGAGAGATACAGTGAGAGAGGCAAGTGCTACAAACTGAGTATGCTTTATCCAAATGATTGGGACCAGAAGCATTTTTAATTTTGGATTTTTTAAATCTTAAAATATTTGCATTGTATTTACGAGTTAAACATCCCTAACTTGAAAACCTGAAATCCAAAATGTTCCTTTGGGCATGCCATTTGGGAATCACATCAGTTCTCAAAAGTGTTGGATTTTGGAACATTTCAGAGTTTGGATTTTTGGATTAGAGTTGCTTAACCCATATTATTCTAAAAGTTGAATTGTTGCTTCCAATTTTCCCAAAGATTATATAATGCTCATAATCCTCCATGACAACAAGAGTGACCAAAAGTGCTGAGGTTGCTTAAAATAGTTATTTAATTCTGCTTTTTAAATTTTAAATGAGTTTAAGTTGAAAAGCATGATAATACAGGTTTCTTGGGTTCACTGCCACTTTGGTAAAATGGTTTCCAAGTCCCTCACCTTCTGCAAAAGGTGTCTGTGTAGGGCGAAAACAATTGGAATGATAATTACAAAAACTGTGATCAATTTTTTTAATGTTTTACTATGAAGATATGCTTTTAAAATATATTTTGGGTCACCTACATCATCACAAAATTGTACAAAAATTGTTTGAAAGTATATACATAAACTATCAGAAAACAGACTTTAAACTCACAAAATTACAAATAAACATGTCTATTCTCACATTCTAATAAATAATGTTCTCAGAAATCACTTTGAAGAAAATATACTTAGTTACTACTGAAGATAATTGTTGAAATGTAAAAATTAGATTTAGATAGTATGTTTTAAAAGGCAGAATTATATAATTACAGAGATCATATGGATATTCCCCAAAATAGTGTTAAACTTTTGGCCTACTGTGTTTATTTCAGAGTTTTATGTGTGTAGTTTTTAAAATTGTGAAGGCAAGAAGTGTCAAAAGCTTTAGAATTAAATAACAAACTGATTATTTCAAAGATATGATGTATAGTAATGTTTTAAAAAATTAAAGCTTAGAAGATGGTTGGAAAAGAGTGAATGAATGTAAAAGGGATAATAAAGATGCAGACATTCTTAGGACAAAATGAAGCTAATTCTGCAAAAAAAATAAAAACTAAAACTAAAGTATCTCTCTAGGAGACATCTATGTCTCTCACTGGTCTCATGTCTTCAGCTCTCTCTCCTGGTGAGGCATAACTCCAGTTAAACCAGTGGCTACCGAGACAGCTCTGTTTTCTGCTTCTTTCTCTTACCATTTTCCATTCCCTCTGAGATTTTTCTTTTGTATTTAGGCTCTCTATATAATCTCTTCTCACCTGCTGGGTATATGTCACTCCAATATTCATGGCACTGGAGCTTGTGCACTTTAATTAGACAGCTCCTCGTCTTATAGGCATTCGATATCACAAGTGACTCTCTTGGAAACTTCTCATATGTCCCTTGCTCCACATTCCTTTTTTTTTGTTTTTACAAAGGAAAAATATCTTATTCTACCTATTTCACTTCCTTCAGAATGAATGGTCTTTCATTTTTGTTTTCTCCTACTTTTTACCTTCCATTCCTTTTGCAAAAACAGAAGTAAAAAGCGGCTGTAATGGTGTCTCGGGATTGCAGGACTGGTTGTGACATCTTATAGTAAGCCCTGGGGAGAGGTTTGCAGTGTTATGCGTCTTTAAAATTAGTATGCATTTAACATGGTAACATGCAAAGTCCATTCATAGCTTGTTAGATGTAGTTTACATGTAATTCTTACCTTTTAGCTTTATATAGAGCCATATGAAATTATAGACACTATATTTGTTTTTTTACTTAAAACCAACTAAAACTTTCTGAGGAAGGATTATTTAATGTAAACAATTTAATTTACCAAGAACTCAGCTAACCTACAGAGCCATAATATAAAGTTTCTATTTTAAAAAAGATAAACAAGACTTAATCCATGGAACTTGGAGTTATATTTTAGGTTAGTTCTTTAACATCATCTGACAAGTAAAAGTTGAATATCCAGAAATCTCCTTGTTTGTGTCAGATTGGCATGTATCAGGTAGTGTCAAGCAGTGAAGTAATGAGCATGTTTCAAAGCAATATATAAATAATGCAGGTTCACTGTCACTGCAGAGGTGTGTGTGTGTGTGTGTGTTTTATTTCCACAATTAAGAAAAATAGGATTCTGAAGCAGAATAAAGCTCAATTAAAACAAAATATGTTAGAATTGCAATTAATATTTTTAGAACTTGTTCTCCATTTAATTAATAAGGCCAAATAATAATTGATGGTATGTGTAGCGCTCTGGTATTAAATAAATGATCTTAGGTGTTAGATCTGAGATTTAATGCCAACTCTGTCACTTGCTATCTGATCTTTGGAGAGTCAAAGATATTTCATTCTTCTATCTATAACAATAAGACAATGTTGTCTAGCTTACAATAAGGTTGTAAGAATTACAGGTAATATAAGTAAGAAACGTAGGTCAGAAAAGCAATTTCTAGCAACTCTTAGTATTGTTACAATTAAAAGGTTAGATTGGTATCACAGAAGAGAGCCACTGAGGGGAAGAGCTGGAGGGCATCTGCTAGCAACTAGAAATGATGGTATAGGCAATGATAGGATGGTATTGGCAATGATAGGATTGCAAAGAAATGATGGTATAGGCAATGATTAGGACGTTTAATCCAGTTTCACATCTTATTTGTCTTAATGATCTAGTTTGGCCAAGATGTGAAATAACTAGTGTAAATCACAATTCCATTCTAATAACTAGAGTGTGTCCTTGCTATTTCTCAATGTACAACATTTCTACTATCAGACTATCAAAACATCCATTTTTGCACGCTACTTTTATATATACCACTATCATTTAATAATTTTTAAACACATTTTTGAGGCAGTGTGAATGACAGGGATTTGAAAGTGGCAGTGACTAATACATCATCTAAGAACACAGTTGTTGGTTTTATTCCACGTTACTTTGCAAACAGGTGAATTGTGGTTCTTTTCCAGACAATAGCTAATTTCGGGGCATCTTCTTGAGTGAAATCAAGGAGAATAGTCATGTTATTCAGGAATTTTATCAACCACTAGTCTCTAGCCCTCTTGGTGGGTTTAAATAAAATAAATGCCCCATAGAGTGAAATTATTTGGACAGATGTCAGAGTAAACTCAAAGAAAAAAAACCCAGCCCGCTGTGAAGGACTCCTCAATTACTAAAAGAGTGCACAGGAGGTGTGCAGACAAATCCTATTACTGGGTAATGGGATTTATTTGCGTGTCCAGACACCAGTTTGAAAATGTGATTCTGCTCAAGACATAAGCAGAAGAGTTCTTATATGGGACAAAATTCTGTCTTCGGGAAAGATAGAATATATTTCACTAAAGTCAATCTGATTCTCCCTTTAATAAATTGCTTCAAGGAAAAGAAAGTCTTTGCTGACACAGAAAATGCTGAAGCCTCCTGAGCTTAGTCCTTTGAAGTACAGTCTACAGCAGGGAGTAGGCAAGAGAATAACAGAATTTTGTCAGAGGTAGGCTCCGAAACACTAAGGGTTTCTAGTTAAGTGGCATTCCTTATTCTTCCTGAGCAAGGCCTAAAATATGAATAGTAGAGTATTTTAAAGTGCTACATACTTTGTACCACATAGATAGTAAAATATTTGCAAGATGCAAGGGCAAAATCTCTCTACCCCAGGAAAAAAAAAAATACTACAAAATTGAGTATTAACATATTCTTTTCATTGCTCAATTGTTTATCAACAGTTGTTTATCTAAAAATGTCATTAGCTAGAATTATGCTGTATTGAACCAGGATTGGCAAAGATTTTCTGTGAAGAGCCAGATAGTAAATATTTTAGACTTTGTTGGCATATGGTCTCTATCACTACTGTTTTTCTCTGCTGTGGTAGTGTAAAAGTAGCTGAAAACAGTTCATGAATGAAGGGCTGTGGCTGGATTTGGCCAAAGGGTTGTAGTTTGCTGATCCCTGACACTGGCAAATCAGCATCTTTAACAATTATCCCCCATATCTATTACAGTTCCTGGCACATGGTATGGATTAATAAATATGAAAAAACAATATATTTTTTGGTAGTTCATCCTTTCTGTAAAGTAGTCTTTTCTATGCTACCTCTCCTTTTATATGATTCTAGTTGATTAATTCTAAAATAACCTGGACATTCCAAAAAGTTAGCCTCAAAATATGTATTAGACTTAATTTTGTTACATGACTCCTAAAAATAATCATAACCTGAATCTAATCATGAAAGAATATTAGAATAACTCAAAATGTGAACTCTTCGACAAAAATATCAAGGTCAAGAAAGACAAAGGAAGGCTGAGATAATGTTATAAAATAAAGCTAATGTGACAAATATTATTAGCCACTCTGGAGTAGAACTTTGATCAGGAAAAGCAAAAAATTATAGAGGACATTTATTTAAAAAGTAACAAAAATGGAAAAAAAAGCGATGTAGTTTAAAAATAGCAATGAATTATGAAATTTCCTGAATGAAGTTATGAAAAGGAATGATCTTGTTCCCAAGTAATAACATTTTAAAGTATTTTTGATGGGGGTTGGAGAGCAATGTCTCCATGTTACTCTCAGTGGTTCAGATGAAATAATATACATGCATGTGAATTGATAGAGAGTACATGATAAAGTAAATAGGGGAAATCAGGCTAAACAACATACAAGTTTTCTTTATTGAAAAGTTATTTGAAAGTACTGTTGTCTGCTCTCTCTTTCTGCCTAGATTAGATACACATAAATAGGAAACATTGATATTTTCACATATGTTCTAGCTCTTACTAATATCTTCCACTTTGAATAGATAAATGGCTAAAATGGTAACCACTTGATAAAGCAAATGAATAGATTCAATATTTGTATAGGGATTTTAAAATACTACCTGTTTTCCAGTTTTTCTGCTAAGCAAATAATCCTTAAGGAAAAAACAATAACTGAAATTATTGTAACTTTTAAGCTTTGAAATGTTCAACCAAAGAAATTCTTAGTAATTCGTGAAATACCCAATCAGCAGGAAATACTGAAAATACTTCCTTCAGCTATTTATTTAATTAGATTATATTTTGCCTATAAACCAGATTAACAAGAACAAGAACATACAGTGTTTGTGCAGAATGCTGAGCAAGGGCACAACATAGTAATTTAGTTAACCTAGAAAGCAAGTTTTCAAAATTGAGACTGAAAGGGAAGTTTTAAGTACGTAGAGCCTGAAAGAATGTTAACAAATAATGGACCATTCAAAATTTCTGAATGGTCCAGGTAGAAGTTGGTTGGAAAGACTAAAGTTTTTTTTTTTGTTTGTTTGTTTGTTTGTTTTTTCTGGGTGGATAACTTGCTGGTTAGAAAGAATATCTCTTCTCTGTGCAATTTTAGAAGCACTTTGGGTTCATTCTAAAAGAGCTTTGCTTTTAGGCTGATTTACTTTTCCTGTTTCTATTTAGTGTTTTTAAATTATGACAGAACAGGGGAAGAAAATGAATAGCCTTTAAAGTTATTCATGCTGGTTTACATGAATCTCTTTTAATTTAGAATATCCGATGAATAAAGAAAGTCTTGAATTATTTTAAGCTACCTCTGTTTTTAAGAACAAACATGGATCTGGACCAATCACCGAAACTGTGTGTATCACATCTAACTGTTTGTAAAACAAGAAAAACAGAATGAATCTTCATGGACATCAACAGGCTTACTTGAAAAATATCTATGTGGTTGCCTAAAATAATTAATTTGTAAAAAATGTTAAAATGTACTCACTATTAGTACATATATTTTTAAAATTATGAGCTAACCTGAAGCTTAAGTTTCATTATATGATGTCCTTTCAGCAAACCTGGCAAATACCTCTGGTTATATTTTCATGGAGTCAATACATTTGATTGCTATGAACGTACTGAAATCAACAAATGGCAAAGTTATAAGATTAGTTTTAGAGATGAAATAATTACAAAGCAACTGGCGAAACAATTCCCTGAAAATTAAAGTATCCTCAAATTTTGCTTTTTCAGAAATGGTGTTGATATGTTTACTGCTTTGCAGTAATATCAACTATTTCTATCTGAAATTGGCCAACTGACTTCCATAAATTGCCATTTATCTTACTCCAGACCTTGCAACATTTCTTCCTCTACAAACTCTTTTCAAATTATAGATATTGTTATCACAGTGGAAGGTCATTTTAAATCTGTTTGTTGGTTCAAATAATGCTTAAAATCAATAGTATTTCCTGCATATCTCCACAGTTGATTCAATGGGTAAAGTTGCTGCAGTCTACAGCACATAGAATCTTTACTGCTGAAAGTCACCTTTATCAAAAGAAATAGCATTAAAGCCTTATTTATTTTTGTTTTGAAGCTTTACTTTGATTGACTTATAACATACCAATACCTACTTCTGATTGATGTTGTTTGGGTGTAAAATATACTGATATAATTATGGATTATAATCTGGTATAAAGAATGTTTTACAGATCTTACTGGATTTTTGAAGTATCTTCTTTTTAACCAAGTCAAGTAGCTTGAGGAAATAGAAAATAGTCATCTATTAAATGTCAATCATAGGTAGATTTTTACACACACATACCCGTATACTCAAATTACCTATAAGTGTTTGTAGGGAACCCTGTTTTCAATGATTCTTGCTTTTTTTCTTCAGCTCCAAAGGCATTTTGATCCTGCCTCTGTAAAACATGATATTTATAGCACCTGTGGTTTAAATCTGATTTGTCCTTGCTCACCAGTAGCAGCAAGTAGAGAATTACAATGGATATTCTACTTTAATATATTATACCATAATATTTGTCTAAATTTCACATGTTTTGTCTTGGATCAAAAGGAAAAATAGATACAGAGTGACGTTTTATTATTATAATTGTTCCTATAAATTTATACTCAAGACTCAATACATGTATGTACGTATATAGACATGTATACACACATATATATCTATATTCATATATATAAATTCACATATGTGTGTGTGCGTGTATATATATATATTGTATATACACGCACACACACATATATATGAATTCAAGAAGTACAGTGCAATTTGTCACCTGGCTACATGGCGTAGTAGTAAAGTCTAGACTTTTTGGTGTGTATATATTTTAGCTTTTTGGATATAATCACAGCTACTTCTCGTCTCAAAATTCTGAATGATTTTAACAGTTATATTAATTTGACTTTGACTTTTTTTTAATCTTGGTGCTTTAATAAAAAAAGATCACCTGATTTCATGATTATTTGTTTCAAAGCATAACATTTTATTTTTGTGTAATAAAAACAAACATGAGTGATCATGTCTCTCACTACGACCTCACACTCCAGGGCTCAAGTCATCCTCTCACCTCAGCCTCCTGAGTAGCTGGGACCACAGACACGTGCCATCATGACCAGCTAACTTTTGTGTATTTTGTAGAGACAGGGTTTTTCCATGTTGGCCAGACTGATCTCAAACTTCTTGGCTCAAGCAATCCACTCACCTCATCCTCTCAAAGTGCTGGGATTACAGGTATGTCACTTCTGTTACTGATATTAGTCATCCAAAAAAGCAGTCAATAAGTAAAGCAATAATACATATAAGATTTGACATAAAAGCTTCTCTAAAATATATAATTAGGTTCAATTTCTACATTTACTCATGACCATTTATGTACAAAAATTTTAAGAGGAAGAATATTTTTTCCATGGCACTAAAATTCTGTGGTGTTGTGCAGTACTTAGGTACCATTATAAAATCTAAATTTAAGTGGGTTCTTCACACAGCAGACTAAGGTTAGTATGTGGAAATTAGGTTATTATGAAGTTCTGTTAAAGTGCATAAGGACTTGCACATTTGTCCATAAATTTGATGCAAAGTATATAATTATGCATAATTACCACTAACTTTTTAAAAATGATATAAATGGCTGATAGGTTTCATTAACACTTTTTATTAAAATTACATTATTAGAAGTCAGAATATTGCATCTTTGTTTATGTTCCAGCTATTATCAAAGATTCATATCAAATGATAGTAAATTAATATGATTTAAAACAAATTGAATAAATGATACTAACATTAAGGAGAAATGCTAATTAATAAAGCAGTACATATACACAAGTTCCCTATAGTGCCTCACATATAAAATAAATTGGGGCTTTGCCATCTAACCTAAATTGTTATAAGTTAAATGTTAATTTTAAAATAATTAATTCTATCATTGTATGTATCATATTGATAACAAACAAATAAGAAACATATAAATGTCAGTACAATTTGGAAAAAATACAAAATGTTAGACATTTGCTACAAATATAATGGGGTTGGTTTTTTTTTTTCAATTTTTTAAAAATTATACTTTAATTTCTGGGATACATGTGCAGAACATGTAGGATTATTCCATAGGTATACACATGCCATGGTGGCTTGCTGCACCCCTCAACCTGTCATCTACATTAGGTATTTCTCCTAATCCCTAGCCCCCTACTGGTCAACAGGTCCCGGTGTGTGATGTTCCCTTTCCTGTGTCCATGTGTTCTCATTGTCCAACTCCCACTTATGAGTGAGAACATGTGGTGTTTGGTTACCTGTTCCTGTGTTAGTTTGCTGAGAATGATGGTTTCCAGATTCATCTATGTCCCTGCAAAGGACATGAACTCTTCCTTTATCATGGATGCATAGTATTGCATGGTGTATGCGTGCCACATTTTCTTTATCCAGTCTATCCATGGGCGTTTGGATTACTTCCAAGTCTTTGCTATTGTGAAGAGTACTGCAATAAACATAGCTGTGCTTGTGTCTTTATAGCAGAATGATTTATAATGCTTTAGGTGTATACCCAGTAATGGGATTAATGGTCAAATGGTATTTCTGGTTCTACATCTGTGAGGAATCACCACACTGTATTCCACAATGGTTGAACTAATTTACACTCTCACCAACTATGTAAAAACATTCCTATTTCTCCACATCTTGACTTTTTAATGATCGCCATTCTATCTGGCATGAGATGATATCTCATTGTGGTTTTGATTTGCATTTTTCTAATGACCAGTGATAATGAGCTTTTTATCATGTTTGTTGGCTGCATAAATATCTTCTTTTGAGAAGTATCTGTTCATATTCTTTATCCACTTTTTAATAGGGTTGTTTGTATTTTTCTTGTAAATTCGTTTAACTTCCTTGTAGATTCTGGATATTTGACCTTTTCCAGATGGATAAACTGCAAAAATTTTCTCCCATTCTGTAGGTTGCCAGTTCACTCTGATGGTAGTTTCTTTTGCTGTGCAGAAGTTCTTTAGTTTAGTTAGATACCATTTGTCAATTTTGGCTTTTGTTGCCATTGCTTTTGGTTTTTTAGTCATGAAGTCTTTGCCCATGCCTATGTCCTGAATGGTATGGCCTAGGTTTTCTTCTAGGGTTCTTATGGTTTTATGTCTTGTGTTTAAATCTTTAATACATCTTGAGTTAATTTTTGTATAAAGTATAAGGAAGCGGTCCAGTTTCAGTTTTCTGCATATGGCTAGACAGTTTTCCCAATATCATTTATTAAATAGGGAATCCTTTCCCCAGTGCTTGTTTTTGTTAGGTTTGTCAAAGATTAGATGGTTGTAGATGTGTGGCATTATTTCTGAGACCTCTGTTTTGTTTCATTGGAGGACACATACAAATGGAAAAACATTCCACACTCATGGATAGGAAGAATCAATATTGTGAAAATAGCCATACTGCCCAAAGTAATTTATAGATTCAATGCTATCTCCATCAAGCTACCATTAACTTTCTTCACAAAATTGGAGAAAACTACTTTAAATTTCATATGGAACCAAAAAAGAGCCCGTATAGCCAACACAATCCTAAGCCAAAAGAACAAAGCTGGAGACATCATGCTACCTGATTTCAAACTATACTACAAGGCTACAGTAACCAAAACAGCATCGTACTGGGGTTGTTATTTTCTTAACTTACACCCTCATATGAGATTAATTTCAATCCAAAAAACAAAGGTTAGGTTTATTAAAAACACATATTTCTTTTAAGAAAATTATTTTCTGCTTTATTATAAGTAAAATTAAATGTATTTAAAACGAGATACATTAAAGATCTTAATGGACCATAAATCATGTTCAAATGATTGCCTTCATCCTCTAAATTTAACTTTCAAATCCACTTATTATTTCATGCCATGTGTAGAACTATAAAAGTTTTATTCAACTGCTTTTCTGAATCTTTTTAAACATCTGTGTTTCTTTTTGTTGATACTGAGTACATTAGCTAAAGATAAAAATATACATCAGAAACTTATCTTGCCTAGTTTTAAAATTTGCCAAAAAAAATTTCTGGAAAAAATGCACACAGCTACTGTTGATCATTTAAGCTTCTGAATGTATAACGCATATTTGCCATTAGCATAACAATATTAGCTAAGGGCAAGGCAACATAGGAGTTTTCCTTTTAAGTTATTTATATGAATTTAAATCAGATCATCCGTGAGGTATCTCTTAGCATTACCAGTAAACTATTTATGGACACAGAACACAAATGGGAACTGAGTCCTTTTTCTTTGTTAGCAGTCTCATTAAAATCAGCACAGATAATGTCATGACAGTAACAAACTTCAAGTAGCCAATTAAGTACTACAGATGTTATTTAGTTTTTTATTTTCTATCAGAAATATTTAAAAGTATTTAATTGGTTAGAAATATTTATTGAATTATAAGCAGAAATCACTTGCTTTGGGGAAAATTATTGCAAGACAGACAAAATATCTCCTTATAAGTTGTCAGTCAGTGAAGGAGGTAATATTTACTTGCCCACATGAAAATACTACATGTTCTTTTAAAGCAGTCATATCCTATGATGTATGAATACAATTAAAATATGATGACTATTTGACTACTTTTAATGTAATAAATTGTTAAATTAGAACTAGTTAAGTCTAATGAACAAAGAATAATGAAACTTGCTAGAGAAAAAACAGGAGTATTTCTGAAGAGTGGGATTTTTTCTTGTTTTTTTGTTTGTTTCTGGTCCTGTAGGGAGATGGCATCTTGGGAGAGGTGTCATCCCATAGGAGAAATCAATCTTCAACATCAAAGACAGAAATCTGAAAAAAATTACGTTAAGCAAAAATGTTGCATATTGAATAATTTTCAGAGAAGTGGCCTTAAGAATGTGGCCTAGTGTTTTGTCAAGAATATAGAAATATTGACCCGATTACTTGTTTAAACTAATTGTAGTTGTGTTTATGTGAGTGATTTGTGTTCTTGCTGACTGGCTTCTTTTAATGAAGCATGGAGATATTCATTCATTTATTTAATAAACATTTACTGATTGTATTAAGCACATTTTTTTCTAGATTTAAAAAGTATTAAAAACAATGAAAGAGATAATCCCTGTTTTCAAATATCTTAAAGTATCACAGAGAGCAACATTTGTCTCTTGAGCCACCTCTCATGAATAACTTGCAAACATATTTATAGGCTACTTTTAAAAGACACAAACAAATAAACAAACTATGTAACCAGGCAGCAAAAGAGATGCACTTAACAAACCAGACAATATTTAAGATTAAGGAAGGTGACATCAGCAACACAGCAGCATGAAAACCTCTTGATTCTCACTCTACCCAGGGACACACCCAATAAACATGTATTCACAGATCTGTTTTCTCTGAGAGAAAGTCAGAGACCGGTTGAGAGACTCCAACCCACTGGGCAACTAAGCAAACATCAAAGGATAGAAAAAGCTAAGGCACAGTTGAGTATGGATCCCAGTCCAGTCAGTGCACCATAAAATTGAGAAAGGAATCTCTAACCTCTACCTTCCCCCTGTGGAGAAGAGGACTTAGACCTCAAATATTCCACCTTACCTCTAAGATCCGTCTCACTCTAAGGCTATTAATTCATCAACTCTGTGAATGAAGTGGGTTTGACATATGTGAGTCTTTCTAAACCACAGGAAAAAACACAGTGGGTTTCTAATGGCACACACGTACTTCTAGGGGATTCATTCCCCAGGAGTAGTCCAGAGAAGGGACTTTAAAAAAGCAGTTTCCTGTTTCTCCCTATGAAAGTTTTATGATACACTCTTCCAGGGGATACTTAGCAGCCTGGCTTTAAATGAACTTGCATTGCAGAGCTAACAGTGTAAACTTAACAGTAGCTCTCTGGCAACCTAAGCCAGAGATTGGCACTTCACAAGCATTTCCTCTGGTTTAACTAAGTGACAAATCCTGGTCTACCCATTCTTCCTGCAAGGAGTTTGGCCATGCAATGAATGTCACAACTTTTGTAGCTCCTACCCAAGGGAGTGTCTTCTTAACCATGTAGCTCTGAGAGTTGATGGGACTTTGTATTCCTGAGAGGTCACAGTCTACAGAAAAATAATGGAACATATAATCAACCCACGTCCAACAGCTATCATCTCAGGATCAGAGGGTGTAGCCTAAATATGAGTACAAGCATTTGCCACAGATTCTCTCCACAGCTTAGTGCAGAGACTGTGGGACATACATTCCTATGTTCAGCTTGATTGTGAAGATAGAAGAAACTGGAACACACATCAAATACTCCAAGCTTTCCAGCTACATCTACAGAATATGGCTTCTACCTTATTCATCTTGAGGTACTGACAGGATGTGGCACATCGTGTACTCCAGGGAGCCAACAAAAACAGAAACAGTAGTCTGGTCAAACACAAAAATTTGAGAGGTGCCTTAAAATCTCAGTCTGAATGGATTGGTGAGATTATTCTACGTGAGGCCAGTCTGACAAGATTGAGGGAGGTAGTTGCCTTACCTTATGTGAATAAATCAACACATAGAGTCAAGTAAAATAAACTCGGAACTATATTCCAAGTAAAAAGAGAAGATAAAGCTCCAGAAAGTGGCTTGAGTGAAGTGGAGATGTGTGATCTACTCAAGAGGGAATTCAAAATACTGATCAAAAAGATGCTCACTGAAATCAGTAAAGCATTGCAAAAACAAACAATTTCAAAAGGATAGAAACTACAGTTGGTCCCCATATTCATGAGTTCTGCATCTGTGAATTTAACCAAATAGGGATAAAAGTATTTTTAAAAGTCAAAACAATAGAACATATAGAACATAACATTACAACATTGAAAAAAATACAGTATAATAAATATTTAATAGTATTTGCATTCTCTTAGGTATTATAAATAATCTAAAGGTGATTTAGCGTATACTGAAAGATGTGTGTTGGTTAAATGCAAATATTAAACCATTTTATAGAAGAGACATGGGCATCTTTGGATTTTGGTTTCTGTTGACTACTTGAACCAATCCCTTGTGGATACTGAGGAACAACTGTATAAAAAAGCACAAAGCAGAAGTCACAGAGATGAATAATATTTTAAGTGAACTGAAAATTTCAATTAGAGTGGTTAAAATTAGACTAGATCAGGCCAAAGAAATGGCCAGTAAACTCAAAGACATGTCAATAAGAAGTATACAGGCCCAGCACTTTGGGAGGTCGAGGCAGGTGGATCATGAGGTCAAGATTTCAAGACCAACCTGGCTAGTCTTGAATGGTGAAACCCTGTCTCTATTAAAAATACAAAAATTAGCTGGACGTGGTGGCAGGTGCCTGTAATCCCAGCTATTCGGGAAGCTGAGGCAGGAGAATCACTGGAACTCTGGTGATAGAGGTTACAGCAAGCTGAGATCGCACTATTGCACTCCAGCCTGGGCAACAGAGAGAGACTCAAGAAAGAAAGAAAGGAAGAAAGAAAGAAAGAAAGAGAGGGAGAGAGACAGAGAGAGAGAGAGAGAGACAGAGAGAGAGAAAGAAAGAAAGAAAGAAAGAAAGAAAGAAAGAAAGAAAGAAAGGAGGGAGGGAGGGAGGGAGGGAAGGAAGGAAGGGAGGGAAAGAAGGAAAGAAAGAATGAAAGAAAGAAAGAAAAGAAGGAAGGAAGGAAGGAAGGAAAGAAAACATCAATCTGAGAAACAAAAAGAAGGAAGAATGAAAAAGAGTGAGGATAGTTTAAGAGACTTATAGAACACCATCAAACATAACAACAACTGTATTATCTGTGTACCAGAAGGAGAAGAAAGAGATAAATAGAAAATGTATACAAAAAACCCAGAAATATTCCCAAGCCTGAAGAAAAATATAGAAATTCAGATCTATAAAACCCAAATATTATCAAATGATATGACTCCAAAGAGACTCACACCAAAACATATCAGAATCAGATTGTCAAAATATAAAGAGAACTTTGAAAATAACAAAGGAAAAGCAAATTGTTACATAAAAGGGAATCTCCATAAGATTATCAGCAGATATTTTAGCAGAAATCTTACAGGGCAGAAGGGAGCTGGATGATAAATTCAAAATACTGAAAGGAAAACATATAAAACTGTAATGATGTTAGGTAAGTTATTTATATCTCTAGTATGAAGGATAACAGACAAAACAATTAAAAACAACTAAATCCATAATGATTTGTTAAGGAATACTAATTATTTTAAAATATAATTGCAACATCAAAAATATAAAACATGGTTGCGGTGAACCGAGATCGCACAACTGCACTCCAGCCTGGGCGACAAAGCAAGACTCTGTCTCACTAAATAAATAAATAAATAAATCATGGAAGGAGCAGGAGAAAAAGTGTGGAATGTGTGTATACAATCAAATTTACATTATTTTTAGCTTAAAATAGTCAGCTGTTACTACAAGATGTTTTATGTTAGCTTCAGGGTAACCACAAAGCAAAATTGTATAATAAATACAGAACAGTGAAAAAGAAAAAAAGCCAAAGCATACCACTTACAGAAAGCCATCAAATTACACACTCACAGACACCAAAAGAAAGCAATAGGGGAAGAAAGAAACAAAAAGTCTACTAAACAACCTGAAAATAAGAAACAAAATGGCACTAGTAAGTCCTTATCTATCAGTAATTACTTTAAGTGTAAATTGATTAAATTTTCTAATAAAAAATGTAGAGTAATTGAATGGATGAAAAACAGAACTCGAATCTATACTGCCTAAAAAAGACTCACTTCACCTTAACAGACTCTGAGAGACTGAAAATAAAGGGATAGGAAAATATATTCCATGCAAATGGAAATTAAAAAACACCAGGGGTAGCTATACTTATTTCAAACTAAATAGACTTTAAATCAAAAACTGTAAAAAGAGACAAAGAAGGTCATTATATAGTGATAAAGGTGTCAATTCATCTAGAGGATAAAATAATTATAAATATAAGTGTACCCAATATCAGAGCACTGAAATATTTAAAGAAAATAAGACACCTGAAGGGAGACAGATGGAAGTACAATAATTACAGGAACTTTCAATACCCCACTTTCAGCCATACACAGATGATCTAAACAGAATATCAATAAACATTAGACTTGAAATACACATTAGACCAAATGAATCTAACAAACATATATATAGCATTTTGCCCAATGGCAACAGAATACACATTCTTTTCAAATGTAGACAGAACATTCTCCAAGATACATTATATGTTAGGCCACAAAACATGTCTTACAAATGTAAAAAGATCAAAATCATATCAAATATTATTTTCTGACCACAATGAAATCAATAACAGGAAGAATCTTAAAAAAATTAACAAAAATGTGAAAATTAAGTACTATGCTCCTGAACAACTATTGGATCGAAGAAGAAATTAAAGGAAAAATTGGAAAATATTTTGAGACAAATAAAAATGCAAATACAATATGCCAAACCTTACAGAATGTGACAAGAGCAGTTCTAACAGGGAAGTTTATTGCAATAAATGCCTCCAACAACAAAAATCCGCAAATGAAATCGAAAAAGTTAACATTATTTATCAAGTTGCTAGAAAAATAATAGCAGACTAATCCTGTTAGTGGAAGGAATGAAATAACAAAGATCAGAATAAAAATAAATGAAAAACAGACAAGAAAAACAATAAAGAAGATCAATGAAACAAAGACTTTTTTGTAAATTTAAACAAAATTGACAAAACGTTAGCTAGACTAAATAAGACAAAATAGAAGAGACTCAAAATAAAAATAAAAGAGGAGACATCACAACTGATAACAGAAATACAAAAGATCATAGGAGATCATCATGAACAATTACATACCAACAAATCAGACAACATAGAAGAAATTCATAATTCCTAAGAAGATATAGTATATATGACCAAATTATTTTTAAAAAAGGAACTATGAACAGACCAATAACCAATAACAGACCAATAACGACTAGCAAGATTGAATCGGTAATTAAAAATCTCTTACTAAAATAAAGTCCAGGAGTATTCACTGCTAAATTCTACCAAATGTTTAAAGAACATCAATACTTCTCAAACTCTTCCACAAAATTGAAGAGTAAGGAATATTTTCAAATTCCTCTCATGAGGCCAGCATTACTCTGATAACAAAAGTCAGACAAAGACACTACAACAACAACAACAACAAAACTATAGGACAATATCACTGATGAACATAGATGCAAAAATTCTCAACACAATACTAGCAAATCATATTAAGTCATACATTAAAAGGATCGTTCATCATGACCAAGTGAGAATTATCCCGGAGATGCAAAGTAGTTTCAAAATATACAAATTAGTTAATGTGATTCACCATATTTATTGACAAAATAAGAACAAAAAAAGTCCATCTCAATAGGTGCAGAAAAAGCATTTGACAAAATTGAATATCATTTTTTAATAACAACTCAACAAGTTAGATATAGAAGGAATATTCCTCAATACAATAAAGGCTATAAATGAAAAGCCCACAGCTGTCATCATACACGATGGTTAAAAAATAAATAATTGAAGACATTTTCTCTAAGATTAGGAACAACATAAGAATGCCCATTGATACTACTCAGGTTCAATGTAGTACTGGAAGTCCTAGTCCTATAATTTAGTACTTCAGCTTGGCAAGAAAAGAGAATAAAAGACATCAAAACAGGAAAAGAAGAAATGAAACTGCCTGTTTGCTGATGACATAATCTTACATAAGGAAATACTAAAGAATCCACCAAAAAAAAAAACCTGTTGAAATCCATAAATGAATTTAGTAAAAATGTAGAATACAAACTCAACGTACAAAAATCAGTGGTATTTCTAGAGACTAACAATAAGCTATCTGAAAAATTAATTAAACAGTCTTATTGACAACAATGTCATCAAATAAATTCCTAGGGAATAAATTTAACCAGGGAAGTAAAAGATTTTTATACAAAAATTATAAAACATTGAGGAGACTATTAACGATCACACAAATAAATGGAAAGACCTATCAGTTTATGAAGTGAAAATTTTAATATTTAAAAAATGCCCATGCTACCCAAAGCGATCAATAGATTCAATGTAATTGCTATCTTAACTTCGTCATTATTCACAGAAATTAAAAAAAAAATCTAAAATTCAAGTAGAACCGCAAAACATCCTGAATAGCTAAAGCAATCTTTACCAAATATAATAAAGCGGAAGGTATCACACTACAAGATTTTAAAATTTATTACTAATCTATAGTAATTAAAATAGCATGATACTGGAATAAAAACAGAAATATTAGGTATTTCTCCTAATACCATCCCTCCCCCAGACCTCACCCCCAACAGGCCCTGGTGTGTGATATTCCCCACCCCGTGTCCAGATGTTCTCATTGTTCAGTTCCCATCTATGAGTAAGAAAATGCAGTGTTTGGTGTTCTGTCCTTTGCTGAGAATGATGGTTTCCAGCTTCATCTATGTACATAATGTAAATGATGAGTTGTTGATGGGCGCAGCAAACCAACATGGCATATGTATACATATGTAACAAACCTGCACATTGTGCCTATGTACCCTAGAACTTAAAGTATAATAAAATAAATAAATAGAAATATTGACTAATGAAATAAGACAGAGAGTCCAGAAATAAATGTACATGTCTTCTATGGCTAATTGATTTTCAACAAAGGTGCTAAGAACACGAAATGATGAAAGGACAATCTTTTCAGTAAACAGTGCTAACTTCCCTGTTCAGTAAACAGGGAAAACTAGAAATGTACATATAGAAGAACAAAAATTGACCCTTAATTCGCCCCTTATAAAAGAATCAACACAAATTGGATTAAACACTTAAACATAAGACCTGCAGCTATAAAACTGTTAGTGTGAAACATAAGGGAAAAGCTCCATGACATTGGTTTGGAAGGTAATTTCTTACATATGACACCAATAATGCAGGCGATGAAGCAAACATAGACAAATAGTATTGCTTCAAATGAAACAGCTTCCACACAGAACAGGAAATAATTAATAGACTGAAGAGGGAATCCACAGATTGGGAGAAAATAATTGCAAATCATACACTGAATAAGGGCTTAATATTCAAAATATGCAAGGGACTTAAGCTACTCAATAACAAGAAAACAAATAACCCTATTTAAAAATGGGTAAAGGATTTGAATAAGGATTTCTCAAAAAAGACATACAAATGACCAATAGATACAAGAAAAAATGTTCAACACCTGTAATCATCAGAAATATGCAAATGAATACCATGGTGAGACATCACCTTGTACCTGTTAGATTACCTATTAATTAAAAAGGAAAAGAAAAGATTATAAGTGTTGTAGAGGATGTGGAGAAAAGGGAATCATTATCCACTATTGGTTGTATTGTAAGTTAGTAATTTCATTTTTGAAAACAGAATGGTTTCCCCCAAAAAAACTAAAAACAGAATTACCATATGATCCAGCAGTCTTACTTCTTAGCATATACTGAAAAATAACTGACATCAGTATGTCAAAGAGATATCTGCACTCCCATGTTCATTGCAACACTGTTCACAATAGCCAAGCTATGGAAACAACATAAGTGTCCATTAACTGATGAGTATATTTTTAAAGATGATATATATACATAATAGAATACTATTCAGGCTTTAAAAATCCAGGAAATTTTATCATTTGCAACAGCAAAGATGACCAGGAGGACATTATGGTAAGTGGAATAAGCCAGGCACAGAAAGGCAACTACTGTATAATCTCCTATGTGAAATCTAAAAAACTCAAATTCATAGAAGTAAAGTAGAATGCTAATTACAAGAGGCTGGGAAGTGGAGGGTGGATGGAAAAAGGAGAGACATTGGTCAACATGTACAATGTTTCAGTTAGGATAAATAAGTTCTGGCGCTCTATTGCACAGGGTTTTAAATGTTTTCATCAAAAATAATTATTTTAAAGGTTTTCATCACAAAATAATGATAAATATTTAGGGTGATAGATACAGGAACACACCTGCTTTGATCATTCCACAATATATACCTGTAATGAAACATCATTGCGATCTGGAAATTCTCTCTTTGAGAAACAATTAAGCATAAGGAAGCTATGCCTGATTCACAAGTTTTTGTGAAAGAAAATACAGTCATTATTTCCTAACACCACTTCCTGCCAGCAGCAAGTATATCAAAACTAAAATCTGACAAGTTATAAGTTTGAAACTTTGGAGATGATTATATATGTGTATTTGAAAATGTTTATTCCATTTGTTGGAGAAGAGTAATACTTAATTGGGATTATAATATTTTCATCTGCGTCAGCTTCACACACACACAAGCTCAAAAATATAAACCATATACACATAATTATATGCATGTAATATATGTATATTATAATAAAAATACACACACATAATGCATACATGAACATATACATTTTGTACTGTTAATTATATACAACCTTTATATGTAATTTTAAAACATCCACATGTACATAGAAAGAGATGTGTTATTTCACAATTACTATGTATGAATAATCCTGCTATTTATGTTGTATAGGTTAGCTCATGTAATACTCATATTGACACTATGAGTGAGATAATAATGTTATCCTTATTTTATAGGTGATGTTTGATAATGGAAATAAAGGACAGAGAAGTTAAATCATTTGTTCGTAAGTACATAGTTTAAAAAGTTTGAGTCTGGATTATTTGCCATTACAGCTTGATCTCTTAGCCATTAATACATTGAAATCTTGATTCAATTATTTTCCTCTTCTGACTCTGTTTAGTTAGTACTGGTAAATTACTCTTTCATTGTTGAAATATTTCCCCCTTGTTATTAACTGGTGTGTACTTCAAGGTTTCTCCTCCATCATTCAGTTTCTGTCCTTCACCAGTTCATATCTTGAACATCTGTTCTTTTTCTTTATTTGCTGCTTTGGAAAGCTTATCATTTCCCTTCAATCTCCTCTGTGTCAATATGATCTCAAAAACCTTTAAATTCACCTGCCTATAGATGACAGCTATATTTATTTATTTGTCATCTCTAACAAATCAAACTGTCTAAAAGAAAATTTATCTTGCCTTATAGTGGAATACTCTTTCTAGGCAGAATATTTTTATTTATCACCAGTACTAGAACCTTCTTGGTCCCCAAATCTCTTAAAATTTGGGGTTAATTCTTTTTCTTCAAAAAGTTTATCCTTCATAAAAGTCTACCATTTCTTTTAGTTTTTCAGTCGCTCTTCTCATATGTCACACAAACTTGTTCATAGTCTTCTACTCTGTCTACTTTGCTCACAACTACTTTACTTCTTGTATGTTATTGCTGATCTTGCACTTTCCTAATGGACTGATGTTTCCAAGAGATTTTAACATAATGTTTTATAGGAAATTCACTTTGAGGCTTTACTATTCCTCTGGGGGGGGGGGACATTTGATTTTGTTTTCATATAAAATTAGGGCATTCCATAGTACCATCTTAATTTTACTAACTTTCTTTATTCATGTTCTCCATTTGAATTAAGCCATCTTCAGTCCTGTGTTTCTTTATTTCCTCATCAGAAATGCTATAATGTCTGTTTCATGTTGTATCCCATAATTTCATCAATACATAGTCAAAGCCCACTCTATGATACTCCATGGTCATCTTTTCCTGTTTTCAATTCTTTGTCGTTTGTATAACTGTACATGTTTTCTTCAACATATAGCATTGGGATTAACTCCAAATGTTTTTTGTGACATACAGGACTTGAATGTACACATAGACTAATTTTCCTTAGGACTCTAGCTGCTTTTCTCATTTCTGTTGAAAACTTATCAGTATTTACTGGAGATCTAGGTCACAGCAGATACTAATAAATTCAGTATAATATAATTCTTGCTGATAAGAGCCTTCCATTTACTTTTTGATTCTGTGAAGGCCATTTTTCTTTTAAATTAAAGTCACTATTTTGTATTTCCTTGTGCTTTTTGTTTGTTTGATTTTGCTTTTAATTAATTGTTGGCTTATAATTAAAGTACATGGGCAAGAGAAAAGGTTGTAAATCTCAACTCCAAATCTAATATGTACTTATTGATATTTCCAAAGATAATATTCTGAGACCCAACAGTGCCTTGCTAAAATAACTGATCAATAATGTTCATAAAATTATTTGAAATAAAATTAGTTCTAATAGTTCAGAGTACATGTTTAATGCCTACTAGATTTTTCATGCAAACTGTTAGACTGAACTAAAATTGTAAATATTTTGCAGATTTATTTACTCTATCTTTTCCTTATATCATTTATGTCTTTATGACAACAAGTACATAATTATAGGGTCTTCCCTCAGGGTAAAGTGTTATTTTCCTTGCCAGAACTGAGAAGATTCACCTTTTACTTGTCATTTACTAATATTGGAGAAAGAGATAATTTCCTAGCACACCTCCAAATCTCTTGAGATGTTATCACTAATGAAAAGAAATTACACAAATAGAAATCTACATATCATAATTATATTTATTTATTTCTGTGATACTGTTCAGGAACAGGAGAAAAATAAATAATAAATATATTTATGTGTCACATATATGAAATTATATGAGGATCTTGGTAAGTGCTCTTAAATAGGGGGTGAGAACAGTGCAAGTCAAATAATGTGCATTCATTTCCTGGTCTTGCCTCCTACAGTTGTGAAGTTTAACTAATTGGTGTCTCTGTTTGCTCATCTATAAACAGGACTTATGTGATGTTTTTAGAATATTATATAATATGATCCTTGAAAATATTTTAGTACAGGAATGAGCACATATAACTATAGTTGGTTTTCTATTGTCATTATTCCAATCATGATTAACTTTCTAGAAGATTGATGCGGGATGAAAAAAAGATTAATATTTTCTTAACTCTTTCCAATTCATTCATGGGATTTTTAAAAGTTATGAGGTCAAGAAAATTGTAAATAAGTAATTATGGTTAGCTCTATTCTATCAAGAAAGCAGAACAGAGCTGGTGCTGTCACTGGGAAAACACATTTCTCAAGTGTACTCCCCTATTTCTTTGCTGCATTATCTATAAGCCTTACTTCTGTTTTCACATCCTCTCAGTCTCATATAAGTATGTGCAACTAAAGTGATGCACACACAGCATGTTCCAGATGTTCCAGCTCTGTTGATGGTAGTACCCATATGTTGCCCATTTCATGAGGGATGTACTGGCCCATTTTGCTTTATGCAGTGGGAATAATTGGGTTCAGCGGGAGGCATAGCTTACTGAGATGATGCACCTTTTCAGGTGAAAATGCAAATAAGCTATAGGTTTAAAAAATTCACTTTGATGGCAGAGACATTAGAGGGAGAGAATGCACACTAATTTTAGTTGGATTGTGTGACAAAATACAATTAGAAATCAACAAGCAAGGCAAAAGGAAGGAGTAAGGACACGCGGGGAAGACTAAAGAAAACAAATTGCTTCTAAATTAAACATGGCATCTTTGGAAAGCTTTATGAAATTGTGCCCACTGATGTACCTGAAAATTCGAGTTTGGCACAAGGGGCCATTGGAATATCTGAATATAGTGAGTAATACTCAAATTACTGATCCAAATATAGGAATTATAAAAGTAAAAAATTAAGAAAGTATATGCAGGAAACTATTAACAGGGGTATTGTTAAGACAGAGCTATGAACAGACAGATAACTACTGATATCCAGTAACTTCCTTGAAGGCAGCTGAATATTAACAAGGGGAATCCTTACCAAGACTCAGCAGTGCCATAATTATGCAACACACTACCCATTACTTAGTTATTCAGAGGTATCTCTAAGAAATTGGATTTCTGAATGTAGATGTAGCACATTAATTCTGAGATTTATTTGGTATGTGCTTCTAAAATAAGTGACCAGATTTATAATGTAGATAGAAAATTATTTAAATTCTCTGAAGCTATGGCTAGTCACCACACCTGTGCATCATCCATGACTGAGCATTAGTTAAGGATATTTATAAGGCAAAATACATCACCCTTAAATCTGAAAGGAAGTTGATGGCTTCTATTTTATTTTTTTCTAAAGAGTACTTTATAAATTTTCTATGTTTTAGTTGAGTGATAGCAAGCAAATAAATAATTTTCCAAAAACCATCCATGTTTGGTGAAAGTCCATGACATGCAAGTATGAATATGCAAAAGAGTAAATTTGCTTTATTTTACATTATGATGATGTCATCTTGCTTTAAGATGAATACATTATCGTATTTCTCAACTGCCATTGACAGTAAAGGTACCAATAATGCTGCAAAACAAGTTCGCTGCCTATTTTTGTGTGCCTGAAAGCTAACAAGAGTTTTTACATTTTTAATTGAAAAAAATCAAAGAATAATTATTTAGTGGCAGGTAAAAATTATACGAAATTCACATTTGTGCTCACAAGTAAAGTTTTATTTGAACATAGCCACACACCTTCATTTAGGTCTGTCTACTGCTGCTTTCCCACTAGAATTATGAGATTAATTGGTTGTGACAAAAAACATATGTCTTCTACAGAAAATGCCTTTGACCCCTATTATAAGGCAAACTATGCCAGTAGATTGTTCTTTTCTTATCAGGCTTAGTGGCCCAAGAGCTGACTCTGGTGTGAGGATTAGACTGGAGCAGCTGGGTGATTTGGATTGTTAGGAAAAGCCCCAGGCTTAAGAGAAAGGGGTTCATGGGACCAGCATTCAGGGTCTTCTCTTCCTGCCTTTGTTTACATCCCAGCAGCCAGAAACGTCTACATTTCACTTTTAGTCCTCTGGGGCATCTCTTGATTTTATTTTTTCTCATTCTAACTTCATGAAAATTAAGTCAAAAGGTAAATCTATGTATTTTCTAGCAGAATATTTGTGTTTGTTTAGGGATAGGAAAATAAGAGTGTGTCAACCCCTTTGATGAGCAGAGGTCATCCATCACACTCCTGTTACAGCAAAAGTCCATTAGTGCTGGGGTAAGGATGCAGGGCAAGACTGCATCATCTTCTAGGTGCCTTCAGTCACTTACCCTTGACCTGTGGAAAAGTTGCTTTGAGGAAAGGGTGGAAGTTCATGGAGAAAGGTTATATTTACTTGCCCCAGTTGTGCAATTAGCAGGGCACAATTCTGAGATTAAGGAAGAATTATAAGAAATAGACAGACTTCTGTAGTATGTCTAAGACTCCCCCCAAAAACCAATGATGGAGTAACTGATCACAAGAGTCATAAGAAAGAGAAATGTCAAAAGATCATAACATGCATACAGCAGCAACTTTAAGAGAACTCAGAGAATGGGAGATACAATCTTTTGGATATAGGGTTAAGATTTATTTAAGACAAGGTTCACGGGATTTATTTTGTTGTTGTTGTTGTTGTTTGAGTGTTTTTAATTTTGAAACATGAGTTATTTCCCAGTTCTTTATGCTGTTCATTTACAAAGCTACGAAATGAAAGAGGGGGAAGGAAATGTGTTGCACAGCATGCATTCTTGAGTGGTAAAGTGCTCATAATAGGGCTTATTCGTAAGTATGTCTAGTGGCAGTCATTGTGGTCTGATATGGATCCTCTTGTAATCTGTTCAATGGCAAGAGCTCATATGGATTCTTTTCCAAAAATCTAAGAGGTTCTTAAAAAGTGACAATGAATATCGTATGACCGATCAAGTATTCACTAACTGTTCAGTCACTTGAGTTCTTTTGGTGCTATTTAATAAAATACTTCACTTTTTTATGTTCTACCCATTGGTCACTTGTAAGTATTTAAAGACCTTGTCACAATTTATAGACTTTCTTTAAAGTTTCTTGATATGCAGTAGAAGAAAAATGATTCAGCTCTCAACTATCCAGCATTTTACTTGATTTTGTCATATTGACAGCAAAGGGCTCACTCTGAAACAAACATAAAGTGAAAACTGTCTTGTTACATATATCTAAAGCTTAAAAGAAGAGCTCACAATGGATTTTTTTCGAATGGGCTACATCTGCTGTTTTACTAACAGTATGGTTATATTTACCCTCATTAATAGTTTAGTGAGGCATGAGGCATTACAGACTTTTAGCCAATGGAACTAAAAATTGATAAAAATTAAAAGGTGATTATTCAAAATCTCCAAGACAAAGCCTGTTAAATTAGTATGTACTTGTTTGTCATCTATTTCACAGCTAGTGTCTTCATTCCGTGAAGGATAAGCTTACTTCATAAGCATAAATAAAAGTATTTCTTGTGTGAAAATAGGTAAAGGAAATTTCTAATATTTTAAGGATGGACACATTTATAAAAATAAGTATAAATATATTTGCTTATTTTACATTTAACTTGATATTTAAGACATTTATGTAACATGTATACATGTTATTAATAATAATAATATACTGAATTCCCAAGAACTTTCTGCCAAGCCCCTCCCCCCAAAAAATTACCAAGTGATTGTCTTCTACCTGTCTATTCTTCCCATATCACTCTTTACCTCTGCTACAGGATGATAAGATGATATCATCCCAAATTATGTATTTATTATACCTGTAATTCTTGTAAGTTTATAATATGTAAGTGCATACCTAATAGCATTATATTATTTCAGTTCTGATCTCTATTAAAATATATCTTACATAGGTAGTCTTCTAGCAATTGCTTTGATCAGTCAATGCTAGTTTAAGATTGATTCACATTGCTTCAAGTAGTTATAGCTTATTTGTAGTTTTCACTTCTGTAAAATTGTCTATTGTTTGTTTATACCACTATACTTTTTCAGTCCTTGTCAATGTTAATTTTGGTTGTTTCCAGATTTTTGCTATCACAAAAATTACTGCTATTGACATTGGTTTCTACATACCCTGGACAAATGTGAAAATTTCTTTATGGCATATACTTGATGATAAAAATGCTTAATCTATGAATATGTGAATATTAATTTAATAGTAACTATTTCTACACTCCCACCAGATTCTTTAATTCACACTTTCTACACTATTGGATATTATCAGGCTTCTTGATAGTTGAAAATCTAGGGTAATTAAAATTATATCCACTGCACTTTAAATTTACAATTATCTTATGAATAATTATGTTGATATTAATTACATATATTGGTCTAAAATTCTCTTTTTTTGTTGTGTCTCTGCCAGGCTTTGGTATCAGGATGATGTTGGCCTCATAAAATGAGTTAGAGAGGATTCCCTCTTTTTCAATTGATTGGAATAGTTTCAGAAGGAATGGTACCAGCTCCTCTTTGTACCTCTGGTAGAATTCAGCTGTGAATCCATCTGGTCCTGGACTTTTTTTGGTTGGTAGGCTATAAATTATTGCCTCAATTTCAGAGCCTGCTATTGGTCTATTCAGGGATTCAACTTCTTCCTGGTTTAGTCTTGGAAGAGTGTAGGTGTCCAGGAAATTATCCATTTCTTCTAGATTTTCTAGTTTATTTGCGTAGAGGCGTTTATAGTATTCTCTGATGGTAGTTTGTATTTCTGTGGGGTCCGTGGTGATATCCCCTTTATCATTTTTTATTGCATCTATTTGATTATTCTCTCTTTTCTTCTTTATTAGTCTTGCTAGTGGTCTGTCAATTTTGTTGCTTTTTTCAAAAAACCAACTCCTGGATTCATTGATTTTTTGGAGGGTTTTTTGTGTCTCTATCTCCTTCAGTTCTGCTCTGATCTTAGTTATTTCTTGCCTTCTGCTAGCTTTTGAATGTGTTTGCTCTTGCTTCTCCAGTTCTTTTAATTGTGATGTTAGAGTGTCCGTTTTAGATCTTTCCAGCTTTCTCTTGTGGGCATTTAGTGCTATAAATTTCCCTCTACACACTGCTTTAAATGTGTCCCAGAGATTCTGGTATGTTGTATCTTTGTTCTCATTGATTTCAAAGAACATCTTTATTTCTGCCTTCATTTCGTTATGTACCCAGTAGTCATTCAGGAGCAGGTTGTTCAGTTTCCATGTAGTTGAGCGGTTTGGATTGAGTTTCTTAGTCCTGAGTTCTAGTTTGATTGCACTGTGGTCTGAGAGACAGTTTGTTATAATTTCTGTTCTTTTACATTTGGTAAGGAGTGCTTTACTTCCAATTATGTGGTCAATTTTGGAATAAGTGCGATGTGCTGAGAAGAATGTATATTCTGTTGATTTGGGGTGGAGAGTTCTATAGATGTCTATTAGGTCCACTTGGTGCAGAGATGAGTTCAATTCCTGGATATCCTTGTTAACTTTCTGTCTCGTTGATCTGTCTAATGTTGACAGTGGAGTGTTGAAGTCTCCCATTATTATTGTATGGGAGTCTAAGTCTCTTTGTAAGTCTCTAACGATTTGCTTTATGAATTTGGGTGCTCCTGTATTGGATGCATATATATTTAGGAGAGTTAGCTCTTCCTGTTGAATTGATCCCTTTACCATTATGTAATGGCCTTCTTTGTCTCTTTTGATCTTTGATGGTTTAAAGTCTGTTTTATCAGAGACTAGGATTGCAACCCCTGCTTTTTTTTGTTCTCCATTTGCTTGGTAGATCTTCCTCCATCCCTTTATTTTGAGCCTATGTATGTCTCTGCATGTGAGATGGGTCTCCTGAATACAGCAGACTGATGGGTCTTGACTCTTGATCCAGTTTGCCAGTCTGTGTCTTTTAATTGGAACATTTAGTCCATTAACATTTAAGGTTAATATTGTTATGTGTGAACTTGATCCTGCCATTATGATATTAACTGGTTATTTTGCTCGTTAGTTGATGCAGTTTCTTCCTAGCCTTGATGGTCTTTACATTTTGGCATGTTTTTGCAATGGCTGGTAGTGGTTGTTCCTTTCCATGTTTAGGGCTTCCTTCAGGGTCTCTTGTAAGGCAGGCCTGGTGGTGACAAAATCTCTAAGCATTTGCTTATCTGTAAAGGATTTTATTTCTCCTTCACTGATGAAACTTAGTTTGGCTGGATATGAAATTCTGGTTTTAAAATTCTTTTCTTTAAGAATGTTGAATATTGGCCCCCACTCTCTTCTGGCTTAAAGAGTTTCTGCCGAGAGGTCTGCTGTTAGTCTGATGGGCTTCCCTTTGTGAGTAACCCGACCTTTCTCTCTGGCTGCCCTTAAGATTTTTTCCTTCATTTCAACTTTGGTGAATCTGGCAGTTATGTGTCTTGGAGTTGCTCTTCTGGAGGAGTATCTTTGTGGCATTCTCTGTATTTCCTGAATTTGAATGTTGGCCTGCCCTACTAGGTTGGGGAAGTTCTCCTGGATGATATCCTGAAGAGTGTTTTCCAAGTTGGTTCCCTTTTCCCCCTCACTTTCAGGCACCCCAATCAGACGTAGATTTGGTCTTTTTACATAATCCCATACTTCATGCAGGCTTTGTTCATTTCTTTTTCTTCTTTTTCCTTTTGGTTTCTCTTCTCGCTTCATTTCATTCATTTGATCCTCAATCGCTGATACTCTTTCTTCCAGTTGATCAAGTCGGTTACTGAAGCTTGTGGATTTGTCATGTATTTCTCGTCTCATGATTTTCATCTTTGTCATTTCATTTATGACCTTCTCTGCATTAATTATTCTGGCTATCAGTTCTTCCACTCTTTTTTCAAGATTTTTAGTTTCTTTGAGCTGGGTACGTAATTCCTCCTTTAGCTCTGAGAAGTTTGATGGACTGAAGCCTTCTTCTCTCAGCTCGTCAAAGTCATTCCCTGACCAGCTTTTATCTGTTGCTGGCGATGAGCTGCGTTCCTTTGCAGGGGGAGATGCGCTCTTATTTTTCGAATATCCAGCTTTTCTGCCCTGCTTCTTCCCCATCTTTGTGGTTTTATCTGCCTCTGGTCTTTGATGATGGTGATGTACTGATGGGGTTTTGGTATAGGTGTCCTTCCTGTTTGGTAGTTTTCCTTCTAATAGTCAGGACCCTCAGCTGTAGGTCTGTTGGAGATTGCTTGAGGTCCACTCCAGACCCTGTTTGCCTGGGTATCAGCAGCAGAGGTTGCAGAAGATAGAATATTGCTGAACAGCGAGTGTACCTGTCTGATTCTTACTTTGGAAGCTTCCTCTCAGGGGTGTACTCCACCCTGTGAGGTGTGGGGTGTCAGACTGCCCCTAGTGGGGGATGTCTCCCAGTTAGGCTACTCAGGGGTCAGGCACCCACTTGAGTAGGCAGTCTGTCCGTTCTCAGATCTCAACCTCCGTGTTGGGAGATCCACTGCTCTCTTCAAAGCTGTCAGACAGAGTCGTTCGGGTCTGCACAGGCCTCTGCTCCTTCCCCTGTTGTTTTTTAGCTGTGCCCTGTCCACAGAGGTGGAGTCTACAGAGACAGGCAGGTTTCCTTGAGCTGCTGTGAGCTCCAACCAGTTCGAGCTTCCCAGCGGCTTTGTTTACCTATTTAAGCCTCAGCAATGGCGGGCGCCCCTTCCCCAGCCTCGCTGCTGCCTTGCGGTTAGATCTCAGACTGCTGTGCTAGCAATGAGGGAGGCTCCTTGGCCGTGGGACCCTCCAGGCCAGGTGTGGGTATAATCTCCTGGTGTGCCCATTTGCTTAAAGCGCAGTATTGGGGTGGGAGTTACCCGATTTTCCAGGTGTTGTGTGTCTCAGTTCCCCTGGCTAGGAAAAGGGATTCCCTTCCCCCTTGCGCTTCCCAGGTGAGGCGATGCCTCGCCCTGCTTCAGCTCTTGCTGGTCGGGCTGCAGCAGCTGACCAGCACCGATTGTCCGGCACTCCCCAGTGAGATGACCCCAGTACCTCAGTTGAAAATGCAGAAATCACCGGTCTTCTGTGTCGCTCGCGCTGGGAGTTGGAGACTGGAGCTGTTCCTATTCGGCCATCTTGCTCCGCCCTAAAATCACAGTTTTTCTTCCATGTATCACCTAGTCCTGTGATTCCCCCCCATCCCCCCCCCATTTTACATTGCATTGTGTTTTTGCAATCTTTTCCTATCTTTGTTTCTTAAAGCATATGTCCTTCCAGGATCTATTTATATTGCAGCAGGAAGGTTTCTCAAAGTACCATGCCAGATGCAGTAGCAATAGTTTTGAATGTGTATAAAGGACAACAAATATATCCTGTAAACATAGGATGAGAAGGATTTTTCTATCTTAACACCCAAATGTTGCGTATAATAAATGTCAAGCCCCAAGGAAGAATAGAATAGATGAGGGCTGGTTGTAGCAGTAGGGGCTAATTAATTGGGATGCATGTGAGCTAGTATTTGCCTTGATAGTTTATCATTGCAGGAAGCAGAAGACACTAACAGAAAATCAAGCTAAATCAAAAGCCGAAAGGTAAGACCAAATCACAGAAATCAAAAGGGCTTCCAAAGAATTACCAAGTGGGAGACCACAAAACAAACATAAAAGTCAAAATATAGACTTCATTGACAAGGACCAGAACAAAGGCACACGTCCAAATGTGAACCAGTTCAGAGTGAGTGAAAAGATACAGAGGAAAACTGCCTAGAAATCGATGCTCTTGTCAGAAAGTTACTTTTATGTTATTTCCAGAATAAGATAATACATTTGATAGCTAAAGTTAAAGGGCCCAGGGAATGGTGGGCATTATATCACATTATATCATGGTCTCCATAAACTTTCATGGCTTGTTCAGAGCCAAGTCTTCTGGAGTCAAACAAACTCATGTCCTTTTTTTTTTTTTTTTTTTTTTTTTTTTAGAGATGGGATTTTATTGTGTTGCTCAGGCTGGTGGAGTGCAGGGCATGATTGTAGCTTACTGCAGCCTCTAACTCCTTGGCTAAAGCAATCCTTCTATCTCAGCCTCCCAAATAGCTTAATTAGAGGCATGAGCCCAGCATGCCTGCCATAGCAACTCTTTATTAGTCTAGCATTCTTTGTTTGGACTGCAGGAAAGCAAAATGTAGATTCTTAGAAAACTGGGCCAGTTTCCAGAGGTTTCACATAATGCTTAAGTCTAGTGGTAAACTGGAGAGGTAGATGGAGATTTGAGAACTCTTAAAAGACGCACAGATGGCACTGACACCCTAGGTGAGAATTTGGGGTACTGAGGACAGAGACTGGAATATTCATGGAGAGAATATCGTGACAAAGGAAATAACAGTTAGGTAGTTGCCAGTGGTTAGCTGTCTCAATTAAGAAATATGACTTACAAATCTAACTCTGGCCCTTGTGACCACAATTGGGGATTAAAAAAAGAATAAAAAAGTGTTACTCATCTTGAATAATCTGTAATTTTAAATCTCATCATCCAAAGATAAGAAGAAATTCCCAGGTCTCTATCTTTATCAAACTATATTTGCCCTGTAAAATATCTTAGCAAATAAATTTAAGGTGCTCCTTTTGTACTTAGTAGGTATGAAACAGAAATTACAAATCTATGTAATTGGGCAGTCATGCTTTATCTAAATCTGACCATGTTATGCTGTGGCTCTTTCTTTTAACATATCATCATATATATTATTAAAATTATTTATTAGTCTTAATCTTTATGGTCCCTACACAGACAAACAAAATCACAATACACTTCATTCTTACTTGTAAGTATTGCCAAGGAAACAGCAGAAGCATTTGGTCTCTTGATTTTTATACTGCCAAACCATGCTTATTTGCATGAAGCTACTAAATTTGCAGAAGAAGCTGAGTTTATTTATGTTTTTAATGTATAATAATTAAAATGTTTTCAATAATGTTTTAAAGGCCTAGTTAAAATTATATTTTTTTCTCATTTCACTAACCAGAGAACATAGGAGATGAGCTGAAAATATAATATTAATTTTAAAATTAATTTTAATAGTAAACATAACAAGAATGAATGAGAGAGATTTAGAGAAAAAAATGGTACATATTATTGGCTTCCTAATAGTATATTTGTGTTCAAGTTTCTAATGCAGTACATGTGCTCTTTGAAGTATCTCTCTTTCTAAGGTTTTCTTCTTAATTTCACACCAGGTAATCATTCAAAATATAAAGATGTTTTTCTCTGGATCATAATTGATAATAGAACTTGTTTCTGAAACTTGAATGTATGTATAACATAGTCTTTTCTTGAGCCAAAATATCATTTTAACCTTGATAAGAGAGTCTTGTTTGTTTCCTTGCATGTTTTTTCATTTTCTCTCTTTTTTTTAACTTTTATTTTAGAGTCAGGGGGTGCCTGTGCAGGTTTGTTACACGGGTAAATTGCACATCACTGAGGTTTAGTACATGAATGATACCATCACCCAGGTAGTACCTGATAGTTTTTCAATCCCCTTTTGTCTTTCATTTTCCCTCCTAGTAGTCCCACTGTCTACTTTTCTTATCTTTCTTTCCTTGTATACTCAACGTTTAGCTCTCACATATAAGTGAGAACGTGGTATTTGTTTTTCTGTTCTTGGATTAATTTGCTTAGGATGATGACCTGCAGCTGCATCTATATTGCTGTGAAGAACACGATTTTGCTCGTTTTTATGGCTGTGACATATTCCATGATGTGTATGTACCATATTTTCTTTATCCAGTCCACCTTTGATGAGCATCTAGGTTGATTCTAAGTCATTGCTATTATAAATAGCGCTGTGATGAACATATATATGCATGTGTCCTTTTGGTAGAATGATTTAGTTTTCTTTGAGTATACATCCAGTAATGGGAATTTTGGGCCAAATAATAGGTAGTTAAATTCTTAGTTCTTTAAGAAATCTCCACACTGTTTTCCACAGAGGCCAAACTAATGTATATGCCCGCTAGCAGAGCAGTGTATAAATGTTCCCTTTTCTTTGCAATCTTACCAATGTCTGCTTTTTTTTTTTTTTTTTTTACTTTTTAATAATGGCCATGCTGACTGGTGTGAGATGGTGTCTCATTGTGGTTTCAATTTGCATTTCTCTAATAATTAATAATGTTGGGCACTTTAAAAAATATATTCCCTGGACAGATGTATGTCTTTCTTTAAGAAGTTTCTGCTTATGTCCTTTGCCCATTTTTTAATGGGTTGTTTGTTTCTTGTTAAGTTCCTTATGGATTCTGGATATTAAATCTTTGTGGGAAATATAGTTCACAAATATTTTCTCCCATTCTGTAGGTTGTCTTTTTACTCTGCTGATAGCTTTTTGTTTGTTTGTTTGCTTTTGCTCTGCAGAAGCTCTTTAGTTTAATTACGTTTCCACTTGTTAATTTTTGTTTTGGTTGCAATTGCTTCTGAGGACTTAGTCATAAATTCTTTGCTAAAGCGATGTCCAGAATGGTTTCCTGGGTATTCTTTTAGGATTTTTATAATTTCATGTCTTACATTTAAGTCTTTAATCCATCTTAAATTACTTTTTTATATATGGTGAATGGTAGGGGTCCAGTTTTATTCTCTGCGTATGGTTAGCCAGTTATACCAGTATCATTTATTGAGCAGGGAGTCCTTTCCCCATTGCTTGTTATTGTGGACTTTGTTGAAGATCAGATGGTTGTAGGAGATAGGGCTGGTCGCCATGGCGCATGCCTGAAATCCAAGCACGTTGAGAGGCTGAGGCTGGCGGATCACCTGAGACCAGAAATTGGAGACCAGCCTGGCCAACACAATGAAACCCCGTCTAGTAAAAATACAAAAAAAATTAGCCAGGGATGGCGGTGCGTGCTTGTAATTCCCGTTACTGTGAACGAGACAGGAGAATCTCTTGAACTGGGGAGTTGGAGGTTGCTGTGAGCTAAGATGGAGCCACTGCACTGCAGCCTGAGCAACAGAGCGAGACTCCGTCTCAAAATAAATGAGTAGATAGCTAGCTAGCTAGCTAGATAGACAGATAGACAGACAGGCAGACAAACATTGTTGCAGGAGCCTGTAGAAGCTATTCAGAAGGCTGAGGTAGAAGCATGGCCTGAACCCAAGAGTTTGAGGCTGCAGTGAGCTAAGATCCTGGCATGTTATTTATTCATCTTACTATGTTGAATTAAAAACAGAACAGATCGCTGTGCAAAGCCTTGGAACGCCTGTTTATGTGAGCAAAAGCACTTATTTCTTCGTTTTTGTTCTTTAGCATCCCATTAAAATTCTAATAAAGTTGCTGTATTTCCTCAGATATTGTCGGCCTCCACTACTTTTCTGATTGTATGTTCAGAACTGCAATTCGTTTGTTTCTCTCTTTTTGAGAACAAAAAAGAAAAGCAACCAAAATACTAGTATTTCTCAAAAAGAACTATTATCTTCCTGGGAACAGACAAAACTGCATCTACTACTATAAGACCTGAACATATATTTGTGTTTTCTTAAATGTTTATGAACATTTTAATCTTTCCATTCAAAAAAATTTTCTTAATTACAAAATGTTCTTGCAATGTACTTAAACATTTTTAACACTTTAAAAGAATTGTATTTCAAAATACAGTTGATTGATATAATCAATTCATACCACACTATCAAAAATATAAATAATTCAGTTATGTCAAAGACTAATTTTGATTTTTAAAGTATCTTAAATAAGGCCATGATTGTATCTAAAGAAGGACATTATTCTATACAAAAGGATGTATATACATAACTATTTATCTCATTTTAAAACGTCTATATGTTCACTTCTATAAAATTACTTTAAGGGACCAAATATTTAGTCTCTTATAAAAACAATCTATCCCCTGAAAATACCAGCCTCAGAAGAAAGCTTTACCAAATTTATCATCATAAAATATAGAAAACACTTTTAAAATCTCTCAACATTACTGATAATTTAAGTATCAGGAATTATAAAATAAAATATAAATTAAAAGCTGCAATCTGAGTGATTGCAGAAAAAAAAATATAAATCCTAAAAGTAAGGTTAACAGGTTACACTCTGGGTAAAACTGATAACAAATAATTTCATTAATGTTGAGTTGCAGTATTCTTATTTTGCATCGACTTTGTAGTTTGTTAGAGATTGTGCCAAGTTGATTTTCAAAGAATAACATATTCTTTAAGATTTTTCTCAGTAACTTTTAGTTGGCCTTTAAAAATAATGGTTCAGTACTTTTCTCTTTTAAGGTCAAAGCTCTTTATTAACCAAAGACTTTATTTTCCTTTACAGATAGTGGAGCTACTCATAAAGAATTTTAAGTAAATTTTATTAAAACATTTTTAGAATAGTTCGGTAACTTCTGTAGGAATAGTCATTTGATGGGTTTTTTTGTGGCTGCATATTTTTAATTTTTACAAAATTTTTCATGAAGTGATAAAAATTATATTAGTATTAATTTTATACTATCAGTTAATTAAATAAAGAAATTACTATAAAGTTATATTATGCTTATATTACTAAAAAGTTATTATATAAAGTTCATATTACTGATGTAGTTCAAGGAGGGTGATATATTTGTGTTGAGATTAATATTCTAACAAACAAGGCTCACTGAAATGTATGGGAACCTGCATGTAGAATGGTAAAATAGTAATTAATATGGATCATATTACATAGGAATGAATCACAGGTTAGGAGATTACTCTAAACATTGAGTCTGCTTTTTACCAGATATGCATATTATTCTCAGACTACATGCCCTGGAGAAAATATTTTATGATCCAGCTAACATTTGAAAATTTGATAATGCGACTCTGTTATCTAGATAAATTGAATATTTACTAAATCTAATTGATATTAAATCTGGCAATCATGTTACTGACTCTTTTCTGTAGCCAAAATTATTCTCAATATGCTGTTTGCATATCTTTAGTAGAACATTTTTTATTCCACCAGTAAACATCAAGTTAGAAATGTTTTATTATCTACCATAGTATGAAATAGTAAATTAATAGTGTGAAAAATTGCATAATATCTGATTAGTGATCAGTTTTGTGTCTTCATAAAAATGTTATAGACATAATATCAACTTTTAGTCAAGTAGTTCATGACTGGGGATGTATATTGGACCCTTAATTTTCTGAATGTATTTTCTATATTCATTAAATTAATCAAAACAAAAACAAACAGAAAATTTCTTACCATTTCTACTTATCTGTGAAGTTTTTAAAAATAAAAATAAGCTAAAGTTATTTCTTGAAGTAGTCACTTCTTTTTCTAACTATCCATTGTATATCTCCCCTTGAAAGTCCCTTAGTCATTATACAATGAATTTGTTTTTTAAATGAGGCCGTGGTTATATTTGAAGAAGGGCATCTTTCCACAAAAAGCATATATACATAAGTGTTTCTCTCATTTTAAAGTGTCTATGTGCACTTCTGTAAAATTTTAAATCACCACCTGTACCCTACAAACTGCTTTCCATCTTTATTTCTCTATCCAGGCACACACACACACACAAACTCAGAATTGAACCCAGGCTCTTGTCTCTCTGCACCCCTCCCATCTTTTAAGCAGTTCCCACCATTTTCTCATACTCATATCCTTAAACAGCCCTTCTCTACTGTCCCACTAAGAATGCCTTGTTTTCATACCTCGTTCTTTCTTCTTCCTGTTTATCTTCAATCTATTCTGCACACTTTTTACTTATTGATCTTTCTAAAATAGATCTTTTGATATCAAGCACATTATATAGATTTTGTGATGACTCCCTGAAGCCTTGGAATAAACCCACTCTTTAGTATGACATACAACGATGGTGCCTACGTCCTCAGCCTCTGTGCCACTCTTCTGCATTACACTCACCACCACCATGTTCTTCATGCTTTATTTTTCTTTCTGTTGCCACAAATGCCCATCTCATTCTTTACTGAGGAGTTTCTAAATTAATTCTACTAGATATTCAGCTTTACGATCATCTCTCCCAAAACTGCTTCTCTGGCCCTCAAGTCATACTAGATGGACTTCTACTGTGGCATTAATCTCAGCTATGAGAACAATCTATATGCTCCATCCCACTGTCCCACATTTGACTGAGGATTTTAAAGGCTAGTACTGTGTCTTCACCATCTACCCCAATGACTAGTATAATTTTTATTTAATGAATATTAGTTTAATAAATAATTAAATGAATGAATTGTAATCACTTGTCAATAAGTATGCTATGAGTCCAGTTAATAGGCCCAAGTTTCTTTAGATTTCTAAAGCTAGTGTTCATCAAAGCATAAAGAATCATTGTGATGCATTTAGATTCCAATCATATATTGAGTTCATGAAATAAAATCACTTTAGAATAACTTATTTCTACAGTCATGAATTGTTTATGGACAGGGATACTTTCTGAGAAATACATCTAAGGCAATTTCATTGCTGTGAAAACATTGTAGTGTACTTACACAAACCTGGATGGTATACCTACTACACACCTAGGCTACATGGTATAGCCTATTGCCCCTAGGTTGCAAACTTGTACAGCATGTTACTGTACTAAATACTGTAGGCAATCACAACATAATGATATTTGTGTATCTAATCATACCTAAACATAGAAAAGGCACAATAAACATATGACATAAAAAGTAAAAAATGTTATGCCTCTATAGGTCACTTACCACAACTGGATCTCGCAGGATTGGTAGTTGCCCTGGGTGAGTCAGTGAGTGAGTGGGGAGGGAATGAGAAGGCCTGGGACATTAATGGACACTGCTGTAGACTTTGCAAGCATTATACACTCAGGCTGCAATACGTGTATTAAAAATATTTGTTTCTTTCTTAGCTTACTTTAACTTTCTTCCTTTTTAAACTTTTTTTTTTAACTTTTTGACTCTTTTGTAATAACGCTTAGCTTAAAACACAAACACATGTACCGTTGTACAAAAATATATTTTTCTTTCTATCATTCTATAAGCTTTATTTATTTTAAAGATGATCTATTTATTTTTACTTTTAAAACTTTTTGTTAAAAACTAAGAAAGAAGCACACACATTAGCCTAAGTCTACACGGGGCCACGGTCACCAATATCACTGTCTCCTATCTTGTCCCATTGGAAGGTCTGCAGGGACAGTGACACACATGGAACTGTCATCTTCTATGATAACAACATTTTCTTTTGGAATACCTCCTGAAGGACCTATCTGAGGCTGCTTTAAGTTAATATGTGTTTTGTTTTTGTTTTTTTTTAAATAAATGGAAGGAGTACACTGTAAAGATATAAAGTATAATATAATGATGTACATAAACCAGTAACATGGCTGTTGATTATCATTAGCAAGTGTTATGTAGTATACATAATTGTATGAGCTGTACAGCACAGTTGGTTTGTTTATACCAGCATCACCACACACACATGAGTAATGCATTGCGTTATTACATTATGATGGCTATGATGTCACTAGGCAGCAATAAATTTTTGTTTTATTATAATCTTATGAGACCATTGTTTCATATATGGTTCTTCTTTGATTGAAAAGTTGTTATACAGCACAAGACTATATTTAGAATTAGTTGCTGAGAACTAGATTTATTATGTCAAAGAAACTTTTACATTAACATATTTGATTATTATTTCAAAAATTTGGACAACTAGTTGGAAGTCTCATGTGAAATTTTCTTTGAATTGCTTAAAAGCTTAATTTAATACTTTGATTGTCAGGTTTTCAAGCAAATCTGAACATCGACATAAAAGATAGCATGAATCCCAAGTACTGCAGGAAATAACGGTGAAAAATTACACAACACAAAAACTAAACAAAAATGAGAAAGCTTCTAAATAGTACTTGGGGTGCTAGAGCAAACCACCCATCAGCATGAACTGTAAACTCAAGATATTTTAAAGAATGGAAAAAAAATGTCTAATTTTTAGCCCTCTGCTCCCCTAACACACTACACACACACTACATATATATACATGCCTATATATATTATACTATGCCTTCACATTAAAGCTCTTCGTGGCTTAAAAATATATATATTTTTAGCCCTCTGCTCCCCTAACACACTACACACACACTACATATATATACATGTGTATCTAATCATACCTAATCACACACATGTATATATATGTAGTGTGTGTGTAGTGTGTTAGGGAAGCAGAGGGCTAAAAAATATATATATTTTTAAGCCACGAAGAGCTTTAATGTGAAGGCATAGTATAATAATGTTAGTTTAATTTATTTTTCTATTCAAACTAACTTAACTTTAGGCTACATTTGTGAAAATATGGAAAAACATGGTAAGTGCTCTAGTTTATCACATATTAGCTGTACTAATCTCTTTATGCTTTGCCTGTCTCATTTGTAAATAAAGTAATAGAATATAGAGGAATTTTGTAAAAATTAAATGACAGAATCCCTGTGAACAAGTAAACAGTGCCTAGCATGTAGTAGGCATTTAATATATATATATTAACTATGTGTTTACTAATAAACATAAATAAAACCTAGCAAATATTTACACCTATTACTCAAATTTGTTTTTAAAAAAGGAAAGAAAAAGATAATTTATTCTTTTAGTTGACTGGTATTAGTTTGAGTATATACTGAAATAAGCAGGTCTCCTTTTCCAATAGTTTAAGGAAAATTACCTTTATTTTATGTTTTTCTTCCTGGCGTTTTGTTTGGCATTATGTAGACCTAACCCTTTATCAGGGATCATCAAGCTGCTTATAGGCAGCAGATTATTCAAAGTAAAATTTTAGTTTTAAGTGGTTTTTGCTGTTCTTGTTTTTTGTAATCACATATTTACTAGAATATCTAATAGAGAAATGTAACTATATAAATACTAAAGATAATATAAATAATTTGCATTTTGTAGAAAAAAGGATTTTTATTTTCAAATTTGTATCATTCTGTTCATATTGACCATTTATAACAATTTAACTATACATATATATATACACCATAGAATTATTTTTAACTACATATTTATAATTAAATTACAATAAATAAAAAAGAATTAAAACATAATATACATAATCAGTAACTTTTTAAATTATTTTAGCAAGATTATGTGCTATTCATAATTGTATGTGCTATAAATTCCTCATAAAGTTCCCCATAAATTAAAGTCAGTCCATGGAATCTTTAAATTCAAATTTAGCTATTCCCAAGGAGAAATGCTGAATTATTGCTTAAAAAAATCTCTAGGTGTTTGAATTAAATAGCTTCATATTAATTTTTAAATACAACGATTGTATGCATTCCATTTCAAGTCTTGACAATTATTTCCCTGTTGATTCTAAATCAGGAAATAGATGCCAGTAAGCTGAACTATTGTTATGCTTCCAGCTGCAGCTGCACAGTCTCAGAGATAGTGGTGAAAAATTAAAAACAACACTGGAGAATGGTTTTTAAAAGGTATGAAAGTCATCTTAGATTTTTAAGAAATCTCAGTCAAACCACTTGCACCTGGGTTAGCACATATTTTGTTTTAGATGACAATAATGTAGTTGTGAAATTTCTTTATCATGGGCACATAGAAGCATATTTTAGCTATCTTTTTAAATATTATTTCCATCTTTTTCATCTTTGAATAGAATAAAGCAATTACTTATGCCTTTGTTTTTGGTTCTAAGTTTAACATTCATTTATGTGTATCTGTGTTATGTATTTTACAAAAATCATCTCTGTTAAATAATCCATGCCTTAATGGATAGTAGAAAAAAAATCAAAATGCTTAAGTATGTTAGAATAAGGAAGAAAGGAAAAATTTACATGTACCTTTTGTGTTATGAGTCAGGCATCAAAATAACAGAATTTCATGAGATTTTTACTAGGGATGAGGCATTTGTGAGACACACTGTGGGATTTGCAAAAGAATAGAACTCATTCTACCTTCAAGGAGCCCTCAATATTTTCACAATACACAGACAATGAAAAATAAGAAAGATGAAACTAAAAGGAGAAGATAACATACCTGTTTTCTAAGTAATCCAGTCTAAATAATCCTGGTGAATCCAAATCTTTGTTTTTAAATCAAAAATAAAAAAAATTATCCAATATTTCACTACAAACAAATGCTACCAAGGGAAAGAACTGACAGTCACATGTTCTAGGTTGGCCTATGAAGCATAAAAGTACATTTAAGATTTAAGATATTTTAGGTATCCTAACTATAGTAACAGTCTCATTACTATGTATCTCAGAAATAAGAGATGACAAGTTAAGTACATCAGGAAAGAAGGCCTCCCAAGTCATTGTGCAAGTAAATTAAAGGTGAGTAGAACATTTGTAATTAAAGTTTTATAAAACAGAATCATAAAGAGGTGAAAAATCAGGCTTGGTTTAAATATTGAAAATTTTCCTTTTTATCAAACAAAGTTTTACTGAGAATCTGGAGATTGAAGTTCTAATCTTAGCACAGTCACTAATTTCTCATCTATGATCTTATTTTCTTATGTATATAATGAGAGAATTCATATAAAATTCCTTCTGTCTGTAATTTTCTATGATTTTCTCATCAGCCTTGTCTGTAAAAATAGCCCATTCTTTGACATGTTATAGACAAGGTGGCTCCATTTATTTGACCCTAGATATTAATGTAGTCAATAGGTTTTCTGTAGTGGGCAGAAACATTTTTATTTTGTGAGTTTCACAAAAATGAGTAGTAGATGTCTTTTGATAGAACACATCACATATAAAACATTTTCTTGTATGTGTTTCTGGTAATAATTCTCCATAACTACCCTTCATACAAGCTTTTTGCTTTTATCTCTCTTGGTTAATCCCTAATTAATGAAGCCTAAGGCTTCAGCTTAAGTGAAATAGGAACTTGTTTTTCACTACCTCAATAAAGTGACTAGAAAGTTTTGCCCTAAAGGAAACATTTTTCTCTTTTTTTATATACTTTGATTTTAAGTTTAGGAGTACATATACAGGTTTATTACATAGGTAAACGTGTCATGGGTGTCTGTTGTACACATTATTTAATCAGTCAGATATTAAGCCTAGTACCCAACAGTTATTCATTCTGATCCTTTCCCTCCCCCGACCCTCAGCCTTCCAAAAGGCCTCAGTGTGTGTTGTTCCCCTCTTTGTGTCCATGTGTTCTCATCATTTACCTCTCAGTTATAAGTGAACACATGCAGTATTTGGGTTTTTGTTCCTGAGTAGTTTCCTAAGGATCCATCCATGTTCAGCTCTATCCCTGTCCCACAGAGAACATAATCTCATTCTTTTTTAGGGCTGCCTAGTTATTCCATAGTGTAAAGAAACCACATTTTCTTTATCCAATCTATCATTAATGAACATTTAGATTGATTCCATGTCTTTGCTATTGTGAACAATGCTGCAACGAACATATGCATGCATATGTATTTATGATAGAGCAATTTATATTCCTCTGAGTGTATATCCAGTAATGGGATTGCTGGATTGAATGGTATTTGTTTTTAACTTTCTGAAGTTTAAAAGGGACCTCCACTTACATTTTAATATAACCTGTAAATGACAATGCTGGAATGATTTTTGTAGAGGGGTTTTCATAATAATTACTACCTGTGTACCAGAATCTTGACTGAACTTCATAGGATGGTCCAATTTATGTACATTATATTTATAACAAGATGGAATTCATAGCTTAAGATTTTAAGTCAAAACCAAATTATTCTAATTCACAAATAAGAACAAAATATCTTTATCCACATGAACTCTATTATTTGCCTCTTTTATAGCCTTAGTGCTATTTGCAAAGTGTTTTTAACTACTGCTAAAAAAAAATGTCCAACTTAAAAAAAATAAGTCTACCTAAATGCATTTATCTCCCATTTGCTTTCTCCTAACATATTCTGTAATGCTGGATTCCTGCTTTGCTTTTAGAAGACACACACATGCACACATCAGATACACATGTTTTTGCTCACAAGACCCTGAAACTTTCACTGTAAACTGAACACATTTTTTGGAAATGCAAGTTCTCAACCACTATTGGCATTCTCTACTCTCCACAAGGGATTAGGTGTCTTAAGCTTCTTTTCACATAAAGGATTATATGACGATTACATATAAAAACATATAATTTCAATGCAGTACTTGCAGCATAATAACTTTTGTACTCTATTAGGAAGCCCCATTCAGTTATACCATTTCATAGACAATGATATTTATACCACATTAGTGTTTCAGATATTTTTTAAAAATTCACTTTATTTAAAAATTATGTGTGTGTGAATCACTTCTTGTTCTAGTCCTTTAGTAATTTGGAATTATTTTTCTGTATAACTTTGTAGCATTTTCTTAAATCTCTAGTTCCATGATATTTTATCCAAAAGAAAGTAGTGTTTAGATATTTAGGACTAAAATGTGTAGTAATAATACATGGCACATATTTACCACATATTCTATACCATTTTTTTCATTTGTTTACCAGCTCTACATACATAGAAAGTGAAAAATAAAGAATGAGATTCAGATGTAGAAAATGTCTAAGCAAGGATTCAAACAGTTCTTTACATCTCAGATCCAAAGGTCCTTTCCATTTGTTCACATACACTCCCTTTTTTATCCGCCTTCAATGTAGATATTTAAGTTTTATGGTACAAAAGCACTGTGTTTAAAGCTCCATTAATAATAATTTTTTGAAATTCACTTTTGTTTTTCAATTTTACACCACAGAGTTTACAAAGTACACTTTTACGTCTTGAGAAGGTCCTCTGTAATGACGACTCAGATGCTCTCTGGGCATAATGGGATGGATGACAAAGGCAGTTTGCCCATACCTAAAAAGACTGAGTGACAGAGAGAAGCCCTTGATTACCATCTTCTCTTTTCTGACTCTTACTTCATGCTTCTCCACTACAAGCTGAGACTTTAAAGTCCACCTTCCACAATAAGAAAAGTTTATACTTGATTCCAGCATTTCTATAACTATATTCCTTGGATTCATTCCTAAGCATAATAGGAATTTTACAAAATAAAAATACTACAGGTTGAATCACATATGGAAAAACAATGGGCCAAATGAAGACAAACAAATTTCTCTGTTCAGTGTCTACAATATGCTAATGTTCATTTTATGAGGCCAGCATCATTCTGATACCAAAGCCTGGCAGAGACACACACAAAAAAGGTAATTTCAGACCAATATGATGAACATCGATGCAAAAATCCTCAATAAAATACTGGCAAACTGAATCCAGCAGCACATCAAAAAGCTTATCCACCATGATCAAGTGGGCTTCATCCCTGGGATACAAGGCTGGTTCAACATTCGCAAATCAATAAACATAATACAGCATACAAACAGAACCAAAGAGAAAAACCACGTGATTATTTCAATAGATGAAAAGAAGGCCTTTGACAAAATTCAACAGCCCTTCATGCTAAAAATTCTCAATAAATTCGGTTGTGATGGGATGTATCTCAAAATAATAAGAGCTATTTGTGGCAAACCCACATCGAATATCATACTGAATGCACAAAAACTAGAAGCATTCCCTTTGAAAACTGGCACAAGACAGGGATGCCCTCTCTCACCACTCCTATTCAACATAGTGTTGGAAGTTCTGGCTAGGGCAATCAGGCAGGAGAAAGAAATAAAGGGCATTCAGTTAGGAAAAGAGGAAGTCAAATTGTCCCTGTTTGCAGATGACATGATTGTATATTTAGAAAACCCCATCGTCTTAGCCCAAAACCTCCTTAAGCAGATAAGCAACTTCAGCAAAGTCTCAGGATACAAAATTAATGTGCAAAAATCACAAGCATTCTTATACACCAGTAACAGACAAACAGAGAGCCAAATCATGAGTGAACTCTCATTTACAATTGCTTCAAAGAGAATAAAATACCTAGGAATCCAACTTACAAGGGATGTGAAGGACATCTTCAAGGAGAACTACAAAGCACTACTCAATGAAATAAAAGAGGACACAAACAAATGGAAGAACATTCCATGCTCATAGATAGGAAGAATCAATATCATGAAAATGGCCATACTGCCCAAGGTTATTTATAGATTCAATGCCATTCCCATTAAGCTAGCAATAACTTTCTTCACACAATTGGAAAAAACTACTTTAAAGTTCATATGGAAGCAAAAAAGAGCCTGCATTGCCAAGATAATCCTAAGCCAAAATAACAAAGCTGGAGGCATCACACTACCTGACTTCAAACTATACTACAAGGCTACAGTGACCAAAACAGCATGGTACTGGTACCAAAACAGAGATATAGACCAATGGAACAGAACAGAGGCCTCAGAAGTAATTTCACACATCTCAACCATCTGATCTACAAACCTGACAACAATAAGAAATGGGGAAAGGATTACCTATTTAATAAATGGTGTTGGGAAAACTAGCTAGCCATATGTAGAAAGCTGAAACTGGATCCCTTCCTTACACCTTAATAAAAAATTAATTCAAGATGGATTAAAGACTTAAATGTTAGACCTAAAACCATAAAAAGCATAGAAGAAAACCTAGGCAATACCATTCAGGACATAGGCATGGGCAAGGACTTCATGTCTAAAACACCAAAAGCAATGGCAACAAAAGTCAAAACTGACAAATGGGATCTAATAAAACTAAAGAGTTTCTGCACAGCAAAAGAAACTACCATTAGAGTGAACATGCAACCTACAGAATGGGAGAAAATTTTTGCATTGTACTCATCTGACAAAGAACTAATATCCAGAATCTGCAAAGAACTCAAATAAATTTACAAGAAAAAAACAAACAACCCCATCAAAAAGTGGGCAAAGGATATGAACAGACACTTCTCAAAAGAAGACATTTATGCAGCCAACAGACACATGAAAAAATGTTCATCATCATTGGCCATCAGAGAAATGCAAATCAAAACCACAATGAGATACCATCTCACACCAGTTAGAATGGTGATCATTAAAAAGTCAGGAAACAACAGGTGCTGGAGAGCATGTGGAGAAATAAGAACACTTTTACACTGTTTGTGGGACTGTAAACTAGTTCAACCATTGTGGAAGACAGTAGTGTGGTGATTCCTCAAGGATCTAGAACTAGAAATACCATTTGACCCAGCGATCCCATTACTGGGGATATACCCAAGGATTATAAATCATGCTGCTACAAAGACACATGCACATGTATGTTTATTGTGGCACTATTCAGCATGCAAAGACTTGAAACCAACCCAAATGTCCATCAATGATAGCCTGGATTAAGAAAATGTGGCACATATATACCACGGAATACTATGCAGCCAGTAAAAAGGATGAGTTCATGTCCTTTGTAGGGACATGGATGCAGCTGGAAACCATCATTCTCAGCAAACTATCACAAGGACAAAAAGCCAAACACCGCATGTTCTCACTCATAGGTAGGAATTGAACAATGAGAACACTTGGACACAGTAAGGGGAACATCACACATCGGGGCCTGTCGTGGGGTCAGGGTACGGGAGAGGGATAGCATTAGGAGATATACCTAACATAAATGACGAGTTAATGGGAGCAGCACACCAACATGGCACATGTATACATATGTAACAAACCTACACGTTGTGCATATGTACCCTAGAACTTAAAGTATAATAATAATAATAAAAAGATTATCCAAAAGGAGAAAATATTCAGTAGCTTTTCTCAAGTTTATTTGCCTATGAGAGTCTGACATTGCTAAATACCCGATAATACTGTTTGGTAGATCCAATTGAAGAACACAGCCTTAATGAGTTATCAGCTTAATTTATACCTTAGGGTAAAGGAAGAATAGTACAGAAGGACTTAGTAAGAGTACATTTTACTTGATGTCAATGAACTTCCAAATATACAGTCATGCCTCACTTAATGGCAGCAACACATCCTGAGAAATGCTTTCTTAGGCAACTTTGTCATTCTGAGAACATAACAAAGTGTAATTACACAAACCTAGATGTTACAGCCTGCTACACACCTAGGCTATATAACATAGCCTATTGCTCCTAGGTTATAACAGTACAGCATGTTACTGTGCCGAAGTCTGTAGGCAATTGTAACATATCAAGGAACACCTATGTACATAATGAGAAACATCTACATATCTAAATATATCTAAGCATATAAAAGGTTGAGTAAAAATACAGTAATATAACCTTATAGGACCACTTTGGTATGTACATTCTGTAGTTGAACAAAACATCATTATGGGGCATATAACTGTAATTGCTAGTTTTGGTGAAAATTCTACTTACAGCCATGATCACAGGTGTAGCTGATGGGCATAGTAGTAGAAGGAAACAGAGATTCTTTGTTTTTGCCTAATGTGTGCTGACAGTACAAGTGAAATTGTTCATTTTCCCTAAAAGATTATAGGGACAGCTACATAAATACTTTTGCCAACATTACCCACAATGCAAGAATGCAAGAGCAGAGTAATAGATATATTTAGTACACCAGACAGCAATCACTTAATCAAGTAATAGGATAATCTTGCCTAAATGTGCTTAATAGGTTACTGAAAGAAAGGAAACAAACAAAAACAGATCTACTTGAGCAATTTCTTATTGAACCAGTTTGTTTTTAATGTCAAAGTCACTTACAAAATCACTGCCTCTTAGGAAGTTAGGAATTAGGAAGTTAGCAAGTAGCTTGAGATGGCCACTTAATTATACTAGTAGTACATTTGTACTTAGTTTCTGTGACAGTAAAGAGTTGTAATAATGTTGGAGTTTATTTCCATGTGTATATGTTCTGTGTCCCCAATTAAATGGTGAACTTAAGGTGATTCCTACTTGCATATTATTTTGAACTTTTTCATTGCTGCATTGCATTTTACAATTTAAGCATTTAACACATTTGATTGACTTGCCTCTCAGGAAAATAGCATAGCTCTGTCTCTCACAGCTGTATATAATGAACAGGGCCTTATTAAGTTGAAGTTCAGGTGTCTTCACATAACTATTTTGATGCCTGGATTTATTTAAATGATAGTGTGAATATAAAAGATCACTTTTTTTTTTTCCTTCAGGAGAATCACTGATTGGCTTTTCTCAAAGGTATCCCATTTTCTAAAAAAATAAAAATAATAAAAATAAAAACAAATAAAAAACCCCTCCAGTATAAATATGTAGAAGTGGTAAAAGGTCCGTTTGCACATAAAACCAGAAATTTTACCAAAGACATAGTGAGCTGCTGATGATGTTCTTTAAATTTTCTACTTTTTATTAAGAGCTTTGTAATATTTTGATGTGAATTTTATTTGAAACATCATGTAGATTACAGAATTTTCTAGAAACAAGGAAAACCCAATAACTGTAAATGTCACTGTGACCTAATCCTTCAGTCAAATAGTCTACAGCAAGATAAGTCCACTAGTTATATAGGTCAACCTCAGTCACAGAAGAAAAATTAATTTTGCCTTCTGTGTAGCAAAAGGCAAACATTAATTTTAATTAATGAATGTCTGTGATATGAACTAAATGTGTGTGTCTCCCAAAATTCACATTTAATATCCTAACTCTAGCATGTGATGGTATTAGGAAGTGAGCCCACTGAGAGGTATTTAAGTATCATGAGGGCACCTGATAGGATTAGTCCCCTTATAAAAGGAACCTACAGAACTCCCTCTCTCCCTGCTCCTCCTTCTTTCTCTCCTTGCCTGTCCTGTACCTTGAATTTCCCACCTCCAGAAATGTAAGAAATTCCTGTTGTTTATAAGACATGCAGGGTATGGCAGTTTGTTATAGCAGCCAAACTAACTAAGACAGTCTAAAACATGTTTCTGAGTCTGTGAAGTCTTAGAATACTTATTTAAGTCAAAGGCCTGGCACGCAGCGTTTGCGGGTCAGGTGCAGTCTGTTTACCCATCAGGTAGTTGATGCTTTTCCTTCTACTTCTCTATTAACAGCACTAATGGACTTTGAAAATTTGCATTTCTTCAACGGCATTATTCTGCCTCATTTTCTTAATACTATCCTGTGGGTTTTGTCAACCTCCCCTTTTATCTATTTCTTCAGTCTAAATTAAATGCAAACAAGCGTACATCATTTTCTATGAATATTATAAAACCTACAAAGCAAACTCTTCCGTGAACATCGTAAATAACACTTCTGAAGGTAATTTTTAAGTGCAATTTTGAGCAAAGTCATCCTACTTTGTAATGGAACTAGATAATTAAACAAAATAAACTGCTTAAGATAACATTAAAGAATTGGCTGCGGGAAAACTTGGCAAGGCAAGAGAACTGAGCTAAGGCTTTTTTCTCATTAGTTCAGGTGAACTGCCTAGGTGTGCTGTGTTGAAATCTTTCCTCCTCTCCCTCATAAAGATGGCTTTTCTCTGACTAGTTGTTGCAGGTGAAGTTGTTTTTGCTTAGTAAGGAGGATCCTCCAGCATAGAAAACAGAGGACTGTGAAACAGATACCATGACCTATTTCTTCCCAATTCTTCTCCCAGCTGCCATTCAACCATCTTCAGAATTCAGGCAAAAATTGACAAGTAGGCTTCAAAGCTGCTATTACTTCTCTGTACTACCAGTTTTCCTCTCAAGAAACCTATCTGCATAATTGAATTCCACCTGGTAGATAGATGGAATGAGAGCGTGTTCCCAAACAAGGCGCTATTTTATTCAGGTGGCTCTACTATGGCTGAGACAAGCTAGAATGTATTTGCCCTTTTCCCCAGATGGGAAAAAGGACCTGTGTAATCAAGGCAACTGACTCTGTCCCAAAGGATGAGTAACAGAAGAGACGTTGGTGCTTCCCACTGGACCCACCTTTTTAGATAGCTGGAAGGTAATTTTGGCTTCTGGCATTTTCCTCCACTTCTGCCAGGCCATGACTTAATCAGGGGCATATTTACATTCTAACCTGACTTCTTCTGCTTCTTTTTATTTCTTACTTGTAAACAAGCATAAGAGCATGGCCATATTGACCTTTCTTTAGCTTACATCAAAGAATTTATTACAAATGAGCCATAAAAATGAATGTAGCCCTTTACCACTTATTCTTCAGAAACACGGTGTTTTGATTTCCTTTTTCTAATTGTCTAAGAAAGACAGGCCAAGGTTGTAGAGAAGAATATCTAAAACCAACTCATAAAGTACAGAATTTAGGCAACTGGAAACATGGAATGCAAGGTATTTCAGAATCAGCATAATGTTCTGTGCTATAATATACTTTTTCATCTAATAAATTCCCTTTCCCTTTTAAGATAAGGTAGTTGTTTTTATGCTTTCATTTTTTGTACCTACAGAGAGACTTCACCATGTAAGCAAAAAACATAAGAATTCTGGTAGACATTAATGCTAAGATCGAATTATCCATCAGCTGAAGAACTGGTTAACTTTTTGCAGAACCACAAGCTAGGGTAGTTATAAAACTAATAACTGCAAGGCCAAAATTGGGAACCAGAAATTTTGGTTACTTCTTAACAACATCTCTCTGAACCGTCTCATGCCCTTTTTTTTTTTTTTTTTTTTTTTTTTTCTGAAGCCCACATAGCCTTCTGGGACTTCTTAGCCACCCATGGTGGCTCCGGCCAGGGTGAGGCAGTTACCTCCGAGAGTTCCTGATGGGAAAAGGGGACTGCTGTCTTTACCGCTATATTTAAAAACTTATGTGAGATCTTATTTCCTTTCTCTTTTGGAGCCCTCCATGAGTAAAGAGGCCCTTAAATTTCCTTTTGAGAGAATCCTTCAGTGCATAACTTATATCTTCTTCAGCTCTTTTCTTTTTTTCCCTCAACTTTCCATCTGGGGGATTTTTCTTATCCTATTATTAATATGGGGACCAAAGCAAATGCATATTCTTGGAAACTTTCTGTCCTATAACTAGGTTAATGTTCTTGAACTTTTCATGAAGGGAATGCAGATTTTGATGGTTAAACTTCATATTTCTACTAAGACAGTTACTTCTTCCTTAAAGTAAATGTGTCAGAAAAGGAGGGTATGTGGGGGAAATGTTGATAACTTAATGACATATTGATATATGCTACCATTGGTTTGTTGCTTAGGGCTACAGTTTGCTTGTGTAGCACAGGTGTTGATGCAGTTAAGTACAGTAGTTACAAGCACAGGGAAGCCTCTCCAGGAAAGGCTTCAGCTTAATATTCAAGATTGATATAAGGATTGATGTATAAAGCAGTCAGTCCAGTGCTTGGCAAATACAAGGGACAGGGGGAGTGGCTACTAGCTCTTAATAGTGACATGGAAATGTCACTTTAAATTTTAAAAATGGCTACCGATGCAGTTTATACTTCAGTAAAAGTATATCTTGTCTATTACAATAATGCAAGCAATTAGCAGATACAGTATTAATGGCTCACCTCCTAAAACCTTCTTTGTGAGAGGGACTGATTCAGCTAGTTGGATACTGATAATCTTACCACAGCCAATTCTTATATAGCACTCCCATGGCAAGATGTTTCTATACAAAGGATAGATTAGATGTCTATCCATGGGATCATTTTTCTGATTCATGGTGAAAAATATTTGATTTTTGAGTATGGGAGAGGGAGCATATACAGACTTTCCCCATATTTTCAATATTCTCTGACTTTCCTCTATACCCCCACTGAATAAAATCCTATGCATTTTTCTAGCCAAGAGTGGATCGAATCGGGGGAAATTTTAGCAGACCCTTTAAATCTCAAGATTCTGGATTCAGGGAGCAGGGAAAGAGTGTGGAAGTGAGGACAGAGAGACTGAGTCATCTACCTAGTGTGTTCCACAGACGGATGATTGATGGCACTAGAAGAATTAAAGAATTGTATTCAATTGAACTTATCTAGAAAAAGTAGAGTAAAAGAGTCTAATCTTGGCCGGGCGCGGTGGCTCAAGCCTGTAATCCCAGCACTTTGGGAGGCCGAGACGGGCGGATCACAAGGTCAGGAGATCGAGACCATCCTGGCTAACACAGTGAAACCCCGTCTCTACTAAAAAATACAAAAAACTAGCCGGGCGAGGTGGCGGGCGCTTGTAGTCCCAGCTACTCGGGAGGCTGAGGCAGGAGAATGGCGTAAACCCGGGAGGCGGAGCTTGCAGTGAGCTGAGATCCGGCCACTGCACTCCAGCCTGGGCGACAGAGCGAGACTCCGTCTCAAAAAAAAAAAAGAGTCTAATCTTAATTACCATAAAAACCTCAGATATTGGGTACTAAGTCCAATTCAATCACTAACCCACTGGGCTTTTAAATATGATGAAGGGCTGGCAGGGAATGGATCTCTCTGAGGTATATCACAACCATTTGGGTATGTCTCTTATGTATCTATATTACTGGAAAAACCAATTGTTTGTCCATTATGTCACCAGTATTTGTAATTATTTTTAATGATTGTGGGTACATAATAGGTATGTATATTTTGGGGTACATGAGATACTTTGATACAGGTGTGCAATGTGTAATAAGCACTTCATGGTACATGGGGTATCTATCCCCTCACACATTTATCCCTTGTGTTACACACAGTTCAGTTAAATTCTTTTGGTTGTTTTAAAATGTATAGTAAATATATTATTGGCTATAGTCACCCTGCTATGCTATCAGTTACTAGGTCTATTCATTGTTACTATTATTTTGTACCCATTAACAATCCCCACCTCCCCCCAACCACCCCACTAACCTTCCCAGCCTCTGATAACCATGTTTCTACTCTATCTCCATGAGTTCAATTGTGTTAACTATTAGGACCCACAAATGAGAACATACAAAGTTTGTTTTCTGCATCTGGCTTATAGTTTTTGTAATTTTTTGCATATTCAACTTTGTCATTTTTTCCTTAAATTTATTTCAAATATATAAATATATATAAAATGTACATTTATTTGTAATATGGCTACATATATGCTCAAAAGCACATAGAAAATAGAAAAAGAAAAAAGTCCCCCTAATTATATCTCTGGCATTTAACCCATTCTTTTAAACAATCACATTGATTAAAAGAGCTCTAATCATAAAATATGCAAATTTGGGGGTGGTGATTTTTGATTTGTTTTTCTAAGACCACCAGAGCGAGCACAAAAGAACCAGCGAGTAGGCAAGGCTAAAAGCAAAACTGCAAATTTATTCTTTGGTCATCTAGCTCCAGAGAAAAAGGTATGGGGGTGAAGTCTGTTGGCCTCCAGCAAAGGAGGCCGAGAGAGTCACCCAGTGGAGCTCTCGGGCAGAGTTCCTAATGCAGTCCCGACAAAGGTAGGGGCTGAGGAAGCCCGCCCCGTGCATCTGCCGGGAGTGGCTTTTCTAGGAGTGGAAGGGCAATAGGCGGGGCATGGACACGTGGGGGGAGGGGGGGAAGGCGCCGCAGGTGCCACCAGGTAAATCTTGATCTCTTCGGATTGACATCACCTGGCGAATGCCTGGTTGGTCTGCACCTTCCTGGGCGCCAGCTACATCCTCGCGCACACGGGGAAAAGTTGGTGATGAAAAACCCGGAAATGCACCATCTTGCCTCCGTTAGTCAAAACATTCCAACCTTTTATTGGTAATAGTGATAAGGGGCGCCGTGGTCTGTCTGGCTACTTCCTGCTGTTAAGGGGTGTCGTCAAGGTCGGGGCCCATGGTTGGCATTTGGACGTACGGATGAAGAATAAAATAAGGCACAGTATTAGTATAGGAATGAGGAATGGAAGCATTTGTTGGAATAGGGGCAAAACCCAGAAGGAAGGTCCCAGCAAGGTTGAGGAGTATGAGATAGTTAAGAAAATTTAGTAAGTTTGAGGCGAGTGGGGGAAAGCCAAACTGATTTCCACTGATTGCTTTCGGTAAGGGCCCTTTTTAGCTGGGAATGAGGAACGAGTGCGCAGAGTAGTTGTTGGCCAGACAGCAATTAAGGAGTGGAGTTTTTGTGGAGTGGATGGCTTTCCGCTTACTCCTACTACTGTTTTGACGAACGGAGGCAAGATGGTGCATTTCCGGGTTTTTCATCACCAACTTTTCCCCGTGTGCGCGAGGATGCAGCTGGCGCCCGGGAAGGTGCAGACCAACCAGGCATGCGCCAGGTGATGTCAATCCGAAGAGATCAAGATTTACCTGGTGGCACCTGCGGCACCTTCCCCGCCCCCCCCTCCCCTGACGCGTCCGTGCCCCGCCTATTGCCCTTCCACTCCTAGAAAAGCCACTCCCGGCAGATGCACGGGGCGGGCTTCCTCAGCCCCTACCTTTGTCGGGACTGCATTAGGAACTCTGCCCGAGAGCTCTACTGGGTGACTCTCTCGGCCTCCTTTGCCGGAGGCCAACAGACTTCACCCCCATACCTTTTTCTCTGGAGCTAGATGACCAAAGAATAAATTTGCAGTTTTGCTTTTAGCCTTGCCTACTCGCTGGTTCTTTTGTGCTCGCTCTGGTGGTCTTAGAAAAACAAATCAATTTTGGCTTTCTGTTTCTTATAGTCATAATAACTATGGCTTTCATGGGATCAAAATGTTCTGCTGGAGAAATGTCTTTTTGTGTATTTTCTCTTAAGGCACATAATGGGTAAGAGGCTCTGTTTTCGCACTACCTGGGCTAGAATTTATTACTTCTGGGATCATGAAGTGGGGGATTTTCTATCCTCGCAGGCTTTGGCTTCCTTATCTTTAAAAGGATAGTACCCACATTCTAGGGTTTGTTGTGAGACTTTTAAAAGTTACTAAATGACAACTTCTTAGAACAGTGTCTGAGCCATAGCAAGTCCACAATCCATGTAAGCTAGCATTACACTTGAAACTGTGTATGCACGTCCAGTAATAATTTTTCACAATTACCAATGCAATGCTTCCATGATGAACATTGTTCATGACTTACATAGTTTAGGTGTTACTTTAGATATTCATTTTCCTTATATTTTTATAATTACTTACTTTGAGTTATTGTTTTATTAACTGCAAAGTAAAAGACTTTGGTAGATATATACTGACTTCTAAATTGAATATAAAACCTCAAAACAGCTATTTGAAACTTTTATGTATTGGAATTACTGGAGGTATCTTCATAAGATTCTCTTAGTATTTTAATACATGAATAGAGTCTAAAATTGGCCCTCTTATGTTATGACAACTCACATACGTAGCTTTCAATAATTCTCCAAATATACAAAGTACGTGGACTAAGAAGCAAGAAAACTTTTGAAGAGTCGTAAGTCATGTCATTCAATATGCAGAGTAATTCCCAAGCACTTAATCCACTTAGGTTCTCATTCATAGCTATGGAACCTTGTTTTACATGTATTTCTAACAGCCTTTTCTGAGTTGTTAGTAGACTAGAAATAAAGTAAGATTGTTTTGAAAAAGCAACATAAAACTAAACTGACTTAAAGTAAATAGAAAGACAAATAGTTTCAATGAAAGAAGTAAAATACTAATATAACAGCCTACAGCTAAGCATCGAGGCAAAGTATGAAAAATATCCACAAAACCAAAACATCAGAACCACAAACACAGCACAGTGTAAGGTCATTTATCGTAATTGCTGTATCAGATCATAAGACAATAATATGAACTCTGACTAAATTATCTATGACAGTTTAAATGATGTTCAATATGTTCTCTTTATATACAGGAAAGTATATAATAAGTTTTTTAAAAAAACAACAAAATAGCCAAGATTTTTATTTTTAAGCGACTTTTTTAAGAGTTAGGAACAAATCATAAAACAAATTGTTCAAAATAACACAGTCACAGAAGGTTTAAATTTTGTTTCAGAGACAGCCATGGCTTGTGAAGTTCTGTGCCTAATTCTCCTAGTAAGTCCCCAGAGACACACTGACTACGGGAAGTTAAAGGGGAATAGACAGGGCAGTCGTCCTGGCAACTCCGTCCTCTGTCCTACCATAGAATTGTATAACGGAAGAAATTTATCTTTGAAAATTATACACATTAGATCCTTCATGTGCCACTTTTTAAAGAATATTTAAATTAATGGTGCAGGCTCATATAATATGTTACTTCCTGTCACTAATTTTAATTAAAATATTTAACTCTTTTTTGATTCATTTTTTTCTATTGCTCATTCGTTGTAGAATATTCCAGTTTTACTAAGGCAAGACTATTCTCTCAAGGGCTATCATCCCACAGAAACTATAGTAGCTTAGTCAAGAAGAGACCAGAACCATTGGTTCTACATTCTGCTCCATTAAGCAAGGCAAGACTGTAACATCACAATGAAATGCTCAGCTGTATAATTTATTCAGTGAAAAGAATATTATGGTCATATTTATCCATTTCAATGTTAAAATTATAATTATCAACTTCTTCCAATGTTTACATTACAAAATTCTTTCATTAAAATATCTGTTAGTAATATTTCTCATTCATGCCTCTCCAGACATGGTAGTAGATTGTTTAAAGTTTTTTAAAAAAAATGAGTATAAGAGGTTCTGCATGCTTATAAAGTTTTTTACGTACTTAAAGGTAGATGCTAAAGAAAATATTTCAGTAATCAAATAACAAAATTGCTTGTAAATATGTTTATTATTTGTAAATACATGCTTAACATATGTGAAACTACAAAAATAGAAGAAATTTTACCTACAGACATTTATTTGACTGTTAAGATAGTGAATAGAGTTTTGATTTCTTTTTTCCCCTTTAATACGATTTCTTAAATGGCCTGAAAATACTGCCTGACAAAAGTGCTCTGGCTAATACTGTAATTTAGAAGAGCATTGAAATGTGCCCTCAGCTAGGAAAGTCACAGGTTCTTAGTTCTCCTGTTACTCGTGCAATAGGGAGTTTATAATGGAAATGACAACACACCATTAACTATAGCACTGCTTGCGGGCATTGATATAAATATCATTACAGATTAAAGACCTCTGCAAGAATTTAGTCAAGTAGGATTAGCAAATAAACTGTTAGAGCTGAAGATTAAATTGTGATAGACCAAATAAAGTAGATTTTCTGCTATATTCTCAATTTCATTTGTTTCCCAGAATGGCAACAATTCTTCTTAGTTTGTAAAGTGCCTCATATATTTGTCCTACAGCTAGAGAGTACAGCCAAGAGGTGTGGAAGAACACCTGAGGTTATGGCTAACAATGAGAGGATAGGAGAGAGGGCTTTGGACTCAGTGTGTCTCAGTTGTGACTCACAGCCTTGTAGCCATTTACAGAAGCTGAAATTTCAGAGCTATTAGGTGCTTTACATATCCATAGTCCTGAGAGATGTAAGGTAATATTTTAGCCTTTTGGATTTCATGGCCTTATAGGATCCTGTTGCCAATCTCTTACATTTTGAAATCTCTTGTGATAGTTTTAAGAAGCTCAAAATAACAATTTGAATACATATTTACCAGTAGTACCTACTTGATCTGTAAGAATATAGGTGTGTGTTATGGTTTGAATATTTCCATCCCCCCAAAATTCATATGTTGAAACCTAATTGCCAGTGTGAATGGTATTAGATTAGACCTCTGGGATGTGATTAGGTCATGAAGTCAGAGCTCTCATCAGTGAGGTTAGTGTCCTAATAAAAGGGACCCCTTTCACTATGAGCAGATATGGTGAGAAGGCTCCATCTATGAAAAAGTGCATCCTCACCAGACACTGAGTCTATTGGATCCTTGATCTTGAACTTCCCAGCCTCCAGAACTGCAAGAAATAAATTTCTGTTTGTAAGTTATTCAGCTTACAGTATTTTTGTATAGCACCCTGAACTATAACTTAGAAATCCAAGACAATATTAAGCAGGTATATTGGCATGTGTGTAAAGATGAATATTTGTGAACATTTATGTGTGTCCCCCTCCCCCACCAAGGAAATGTATTTATTCTCAGTTTAGATTAGCCTGTCAGTTGATTTTGTTAGTATGTAGATCACAACCCATGTGGACAGTGACATTTTTATCTTATTTGGGGCAGGTAAAAATTAAAATCACACCTATATCCAACTTGATTTTTTTTTTTTTTTTTTTTTTTTTTGAGATGGAGTCTCCCTCTATTGCCTAGGCCAGAGTGCCATGATGCAATTTCAGCTCACTGCAACCTCTGCCTCCTTGGTTCAGGTGATTCTCCTTCCTCAGCCTCCCCAACTTGCTTTTAAATGCATTCACGTCATTGGAGAATATGGCTTCCATTTATATTTCTACTTTGGTTTCATGTGCTAAATTTTTACCTATTCCTAAATTATGCAGTAATATAGTTATCTCTGTGAATACATCAAATTACTCTAAATAAAAATTAATTACGTTAGTTGATTTATTAGTTGTTTCAGTCATCCATTTTATTCAGGTTTTCAAAGATTGTACATGCTATACTTGTGAAATAAAGTTGTAGATCAACTCTTCCAAACATGTCTGTGAATCAGGAAAAAGGAGTTACACAAGGGTACTATGGTACAATTAGCTGCTTCTCCATGTTGTCCCCTTCAGAGAGAAAACTGAAAGTGACACTGAGCAATGGAAGGTTCCAGCAAAGTGACATCATATTGAGACATGGACTGATGGATGAAATCAAATATATGCACACAGAGAATTCTTAGTTTTGTACCTTTCCTTTTTTTTTTTTTTTTTTTTTTTACTTTTTATCAAAAAGAGATAAGGAACTAAAGATAAGCTCTTTACTCATTAAGAGCTTATAGTGGTGACAATCTGTAGTGGAGAAGAGAAGAGATAGATTTTTTTTTTTTTAAAGCTGGCTTATCATAGCAAGTGGTAGCAAGACTAATTGAAACCAGTCAATCAACAAATCCAAACAAAAGATTATGCAAGAATTGAGGTGCACAATATCACGCTGGAAACTGTGGGGACACAAAAAACCCAATGACTAAAATATAATACAAATTATATATTTGTTAATTAATAATGCAAGACTGATAACATCTAGTCACCCTAAGCTTCATCGACGGAGAACAATTCCAGGAAGTGAGGGATTGAGCAGTGAGGCAAGAGCATGAGAAATTTCCCCACTAGCTGGAGGAACGATGGTTTCCATGTGAATACATTTGGGACTAGCATGCATTTTGATTTTATGTGAGAACAGAAGTTTTGAGTAAACTAAATACCTTTATGCACTAAATGCACATATTTTGGCTAAAATAAATATCTTTAATTGTCAAAAACTAACATATGTCAAGTTAATGAAAAAGATATATAACTACCCATAATCAATTAAAATTTGGCATTATTTTAAGTAAAAAATATGTACTGTTTCTTATAGACCAGGAATGTTCTAAGTGACGTGCCGATTATTTTTAAGACATTTAATCCTTGGAATAATGATATGAAATTGGCATTATTGAGATCCTAATTTTACAGATAATGTGCGTGAGGTCCAGATCCCCAGTAGTGGGCTGCAGGACTGGATTCAAACCCAGGCAACTTAAATCTGTGCATATATTAGTTCATCTCTAGGACTGGGGGCAAAAAAGCACACGAAAATACATTCATGTGATGGCCTTTGTGTTCTTTGGAATGCTCAGGAGTTGGGTTAGGGATTTTGCAGAGTAGTGGTGGGCCAGATATAGGGAGAATTTGAAATACTTGTAATTGTCCTTTAACGTCAATGTCTCATATATTTATTGATGTAAGGAATTATACCTACTGTATGTTCTCAAAGGATATTCCATATACAGTAATGTGGATCAATTATAAAAAGTTAATAGCCCTTAACTGAAGATGAAGGCCATATAACTATCTAAGATTCCATGAATTCTGGCAGCAATATCTATTTTGTATTATACTATTTTATAGTACTACACTGATTTTTAAACCCTATTGCAACTTTTCCATTAGGGACATAAGTGTGAAAATGTATATAAAGATATATGGTTAGGACAATTATGTGTATATGGTTTGCAGGGGTCTTTCTGTTTCTCTCATTGCTATATTATACTTTTATTTTTGGGAACTTAATCTTTTATAATGTTATAAAATTATAAATTTATATCAAAATACTTAATTTCTAGTTTTAGAGTGTTGTTTTGAATTTAGGTTCTGATATAGAGTCTATTTAGACATTTTGAGGAAAAATTTAGCTGGCAAAAAACATATTTTATGTATTTATTTTTTGAGACAGAGCCCTGGTCTGTCACCCAGGCTGAAATGTAGTGGTTCAATCCCAGCTCACTTCAACCTCTGCCTCCTAGGTTCAAGTAATTCTCCTCCCTCAACATTCTGAATAGCTAGTATTACAGGAACCCGCCAACAAGCCTGGCTAATTTTTTGTATTTTCAGTAGAGACACGGTTTCACCATGTTGGTCAGGCTGGTCTCAAACTCCTGACGACAGGTGATCCACCCATCTTGGTCTCCCAAAGTGCTGGGATTAGAGGTTTGAGCCACTGCACCCAGTCAAAACCGTCCTTTAAAGAAAATTCTTATAATTAAAATTGTTTATGAACAAAGGAGTTTGAAGTTAAGATTTTATTGGAAGGAGGTAGACATGGCTGAGTACTTGGAGAATTTATTGGTACATTATGCAGAATAAGTTAGGCACATCATCTCTAAAATTAGGATATTAAAAATGCCAATTTCATATTTTAATAATTAAATGCAACTGTGACAAAATACTGTTAAAATATCATTAGTTTAATACTCTAAAGGTTGATTGCTCATTCGCATACGATAGAAGTTTCACAGAATTTTACCCTATAGAACACGTCGCTTCTGACATTACTGCGGCCTGAGACTAGATTGGTGAAGAAAGCACACCTTTTTTTTTTTTTTTATACTTTAAGTTCTAGGGTACATGTGCATAACGTGCAGGTTTGTTACATATGTATACTTGTGCCATGTTGGTGTGCTGCACCCATCAACTCGTCAGCACCCATCAATTCATCATTTATATCAGGTATAACTCCCAATGCAATCCCTCCCCCCTCCCCCCTCCATGATAGGCCCCAGTGTGTGATGTTCCCCTTCCCGAGTCCAAGTGATCTCATTGTTCAGTTCCCACCTATGAGTGAGAACATGCAGTGTTTGGTTTTCTCTTCTTGTGATAGTTTGCTAAGAATGATGGTTTCCAGCTGCATCCATGTCCCTACGAAGGACGCAAACTCATCCTTTTTGATGGCTGCATAGTATTCCATGGTGTATATGTGCCACATTTTCTTAATCCAGTCTGTCACAGATGGACATTTGGGTTGATTCCAAGTCTTTGCTATTGTGAATAGTGCCGCAGTAAACATACGTGTGCATGTGTCTTTATAGAAGCATGTTTTATAATCCTTTGGGTATATACCCAGTCACTCGCCATCAGAGAAATGCAAATCAAAACTACAATGAGATACCATCTCACACCAGTTAGAATGGCAATCATTAAAAAGTCAGCAAACAACAGGTGCTGGAGAGGATGTGGAGAAACAGGAACACTTTTACACTGTTGGTGGGATTGTAAACTAGTTCAACCATTATGGAAAACAGTATGGCAATTCCTCAAGGATCTAGAACTAGCTAGGCATACATGTTAAGTCTATCAATTAGGTATGTGGACATGAGCATATTAATTAAACACACTAACCCTTGTTTCCCTTCCCTTTAAATTGAGAAAAAATAATAGCTACCAAATAAGTTTGTTATTGAAATTTAAGAGAGATTGTATGTAAATTCCCTGGCACAATGCTCTTGCATGGGAGGCATTAAAATGGATCTCTATACAGTAGAAATTAACAAAAATAATAAAAATCAAAATAAATAAAGGTTAAAACATAGGATATTTTGGGAGTACACGTTGGGTGTGCATTACAGTAACAAATTTCCTTCACAGATATTTATTCCCAAATTCCTACAACATGTGTTAAACATGTGTTAAAAATGCTATTTATTTTGTAGGGCAAGCACATGAGACTATATGTAATGGAACTGCCTCTTCGAAACTCAAGGCGAAAAATGATGTTGGAAAGGACAATTTTTTTTTTTCTCTGTATGAGTCAGTGTTCTCCAGAGACAGTATCAATAGGATGTGTATAGATGTAAATATATTAAGTATATAGAGATAGATAAACATATGAGGGAATTTATTAGGGAAATTGGCACATGTGATTATGGAGGCTGAGAAGTCTATGACAGGCCATTTGCAAGGTGAAGACTCTGGGATGCAAATATTATGGCTCAGTTCAAATCCCAAAACCCCAGAACCAGGGAAATGGAGGGTGTAATTCACAGTTTGAAGCCTGAGAACCTGGAGAGCTGCTGGTGTACTCGAGAGCCTGGAGTTCTGATGTACTTGCCCACATTGAGGATGGATCTACCGAACCCAGTGCATCAACTCACAGGCCAATCTGATTTAGAAACACTCTGGCGGACATACCCAGAAATAATGCTTTACCAGTTTTCTAGGGATTTCTTAATCCAGTCAAGGAAACACCTAATATTAATCATCATACTCTCTCTCAAGTTGGAACACACAGTCAAATTTTTTTATTTGCTATTAAGTGACCAGTAGGGAGTCAGCTAATTTGGGGACTAAGTCATTTTGGTTCAAAAGGAAAAACATTGATTTCAGCAGAGGAGCAGCAAAATGCATTATTTGATCTAATACAACTTTTGTATTATTTATAAAATTTCAGACCTGTTGAAAATAAGCCTAAGATATTAACTGTCCTGGTAATATTAACAAGTTTATTTGAAAATTAAATCATTATATTAATATAAATTTATCACAAATGAAAATTACTGAGTTAATGGTTATTTTTTCTAATTTACTAAGTATATACCTATTATATTAATATGAAAACTGTAAGAATTAACTTACAGCTAAAATGAGAATTATTTGGTATATTGTATTTTCTTTAAAGGCTTAACGTCAACCCTTTCAATAATTTGTTCCTAACTCATGCAATATTTAAAATAATATTTAATTAAAATAAGTTGATTCACTGCTTTAAAAGCTGCAGGAAAATCTTGTGACTTAATTTCTGTGTCAATAGAATATCTATTTCTGTTGAAGGACTTTTATCAGAGTAAAAACATAATGCTATGTTAGTCCATTCTCACACTGCTAATAAAGACATATCCGAGACTGGGTAATTTATAAAAGAAAGAGGTTTAATTTACTCACAGTTTAGCATGGCTGGGGAGGCCTCAGGAAAGTTACAATCATGGCAGAAGGAGAAGCAAACACGTCCTTTTTCACTTGATGGTAGGAAGGAGAATAATGAGGAAAAGCAAAAAAAGCCACTTATAAAACCATCACATCCTGGCCGGGCGCGGTGGCTCAAGCCTGTAATCCCAGCACTTTGGGAGGCTGAGACGGGCGGATCACAAGGTCAGGAGATCGAGACCATCCTGGCTAACACGGTGAAACCCCGTCTCTACTAAAATATACAAAAAATTAGCCGGGCGAGATGGCGGGCGCCTGTAGTCCCAGCTACTCGGGAGGCTGAGGCGAGAGAATGGCGTAAACCCGGGAGGCGGAGCTTGCAGTGAGCTGAGATCTGGCCACTGCACTCTAGCCTGGGCGACAGAGCGAGACTCCGTCTCAAAAAAAAAAAAAAAAAAAAAAAAAACCATCACATCCTGTGAGAACTCATTCATTATCACGAGAACAGTGTAAGTGTAACTGCCCCCAAGATTCAATTACCTCCCATCGGGCCCCTCCCAAGACACGTAGGGATTATGGGAACTACAATAAAATCGAAACACTTTGAATAATGTTTCCTAACTCATGCAATAATAAATACCAATATTTGAAGGAATATTTAACTAAAATAAGTTGATTCACTGCTTTAAAAGTTGCATGAAAATCTTGTGACTTAATTTCTGCATCAATAGAAAACTTATTTCCATTGAAGAACTTTTATCTGGCTAAAAACAAAATACAATGCATAAAGCGGCAACCTGTATTTTCTTCCAGTTTTATTTATTTTATTTTACTTTATTTTACTATTTTATTATTTTATTTTATTTTATTTTTGAGATGGAGTCTTGCTCTGTCGCCCAGGTTGGAGTGCAGTGGCATGATCTCTGCTCACTGCAAGCTCTGCCTCCCGGGCTCATGCTACTCTCCTACCTCAGCCTCCCAAGTAGCTGGGACTACAGGTGCCCGCCATCACACCTGGCTAATTTCTTTCTTTCTTTTTCTTTTTTTGTATATTTAGTAGAAATGGGGTTTCACTGTGTTAGCCAAAATGGTCTTGATCTCCTGACTTTGTGATCCGGCTGCCTTGGCCTCCCAAAGTGCTGGGATTACAGGCCTTCCAGTTTTATTTTTATAATTCTTTGGGTTAGTAAGATTCAGCAGCTTTGACTCCAAGTATTTACATGTGCATAAATTGATAATGGAATAACCATAGAGTTTTCCCATAGAAATTCTTTAGAAACAATACAATATTATGTGAGAAAATTTGGACACTTTTCAATTTGGAGAGGGGGCACCTTATAGTTTCCTGAGAACTTAATTCAGATTTAAGAAAAGCTAATGATTATTTTTTAAAGGTCACCATCTTCAGGAGATGATAAAGGAGGTGTCTATTCTATAGAAAGTGCTGGCAACTCCTGGATTGACTTTAAAACTCTCCAGTACCTCAGATCAACTTCATCCCTCTGGGCTCTCCTGATCATAGTAGTAACTGGTGGAAAGTAGAGAAATGTTGTTTCGTATCCTTTGTCCAAGACAAAAGTCCTTTCTTAGGTACCATCTTTGTTTAGGTTAAGATTTCATGGGATGGATCTTGAATAACCAAATTTACTTTCATTTTAAAACAAGCGTAAATTAGGAAGCAAATCTTCCAGCTTTGACAGTTAGGGGAGGGAAAGTACAGATGTTTTACATATCAATTTGGCTATACTATAGTATCCAGGTATTATTCAAATGCGAACCTGGGTTTTGCTGTGAAAGTATTTTGTAGGTGTGATTGATCAGTTGACTTTTATTTAGGTAAAAAGAGATCACTCTCTATAATGTGGGTGGGCCTCATCCAATCAATAGAAGGCATTAAGAACAAAAACCGAGGTTTCCTGGGGAAGAAGCAATTGTGCCTCAAGACTCAGCGTCATCTCTTGCCAGAGTTTCCAGCTTACCAGACTATCCTACAAATTTCAAAACTGCAAAACCCCCAGTCACATGAAAAAATTCCTTAAAATATCTCCTATTGATTCTGTTTTTTGGAGAATACTAGCTATCAATACAGAAATAACCATAACACTAGTAATTATTGAGTGCATGGGACATGCCAGGGATTTTCACATATGTAATCTCACTGCAGTTTGACAGCAGTCCGGTGAAGTATGCATTCATTGCACAACAAACAAATGTCTACAAATCATGAACTATGATAAGGTCTGGAAACAAGACATTAAAAAAACAAAAAAAACTCCTTTTTCTCAAGGAGTTTACAGAGTGTGGGCAATTTCAAATATATGTACAATATAGATTAGTAAGAAGATATATGGTAATGAGTTTTTTAATAGAAATAAATGTACGTTACTGTTGGAAGACAATGAAAAAGAGCCATCAAATTTTGTGGTTTAGGGTGGACTCCCCAGAGGAGGCTGAACCATGATAGTTGAGTTGAAGCTTACAAGGGCAATTGATGAATAAACTTCTAGGCTTCGGAAAAACATAGAAAATGTCTGGAATATGCTGAACACAAAGATATGGGAGAAGTTTGGCATAACAGTAGTATTGTAGAGGTGAGACTGAAGAACCAAACAGGTCAAGAAGCTTCTTTTAATCCAGACTTATGATCTTGATCTTCATTAATCTCTTTTTTATCTATGAGGAAATAGATACTGAGATATTAGTGAACTAACTTGCAACATTTTCACAATTCGTAATAGCAGATCAGATTTCTGACTCAACATCTTAGACTGAGAATAATAAAGTGTGAACAAGCATATGGAAACTGAATAAGTATGTCGATAGCAACACTTCTCACAGAATGGAAGAAAACTGTGATGATCAGAGATAGTAATTTACCAAACAGGAAAAGCACATGGGGTTGTATTGAAGGATAAACAAGAACAGAGGATGTTCCAAAGGAGACCACATGAAACAGAAACCTGAGGTAAAAGTGAGAGGAACAGGAATTGGTTTAAGCAATTTGGATTTTTTTTTTTAAATTCCTCTGATTTCTTTATCTCTCTGGGTTTGCTTTATTTAGGGGGTTAATTTTTTATTAATCTTTTCTACCGCGTTAATATATTGCTCTTTGTCTCTGTTCGTTGTGTTTTCCTATTTCTGCATTTGTTATCTTTTTAGAAAATTATGTTTAAAAATTTCAGGACTTCTTTATTAATTATCTTATTTATTGGATGCACTTTTTACTTTTACAAAACAAAAGTCTTTTATGGGCACAATACACTTTTGAACCTCTTCGAAGCTATCAGCAAGTACTTTTAAAATGGGTTATTGTTCTCTTTTTCACTTTGCTCCTTTTTCATGATGTCGTTTTTCTTAACCTCTTTCCAGGTCTGTGGCTAATCTCCTCCCAGACATTATGAGTGGATGTTTATCATAATTCATGTACACAGCTGGGTTTCCTCTGCTAATGTAAAGTATAGGTCTCTTATTGTATTTCTCTGCTTCAGCATGCTGATTGCAGGCCCTAAGAATAAAGGGAGTATTTTTAACTGGCTGACTTCACTTTGAGGTTCACAAATTGTGAACAGGAAGCAGGAAAGATGGGATCCTTCAAAAGCCCAAACCTTGCTTGTGTTGTTCTCCATGGGATCAGGCATGTAAGTGTAATTATTTTCTGGATATTCCTTTTCCCTTAAGGGTTCTCCTTTCTTTCAACAAAAGTCTGGGTTTCCTTCAGTCTCTGCCATGGTTCTCTCCTTCTGAGGTTAAAGCCCTAACTGTCTTAGACAGAGCCATTACTGACTTTAGAGGACAGGTTTTTGGGGGATGCTCAATGGACAAACACTTCACTACCAGTGCCTCAGAAATAGTGGCGGGGTGTCAGGCCAACTGAGATATTTTTGTGATAGTTATGTAATTATTTACCCTGAGTACTGATCTAAAGCCCACTTGTAATTTAGAAAATTACTTACCTTAAGGTGTTTAAATGTAGAGTTTTTCAGAAGTCTGTGGGAAGAAATCTTAGCTCTAGAGTAAGTTTCCATTTATATTATATAGCTAGACATATAAAATATATTAATATATAAATGAAAATAAAATACGTAATATAATATATAATTAATATGGTATACATTACATATACTTAAAAATCATATGTTAATATATACATATATTTGTATAAAATAAACATATAAATGCTATATATACTTTTTAATATAATATATAATAAAATATATATTTATTTTCATTTATATATATATATCATTTTTTCTTTGCTGATTTAGAAAGATATAGACTAACATGGATGCTGATGAAATGATGTAGCAGAAAAAAATCGAAATTTGATTCACAACTCCTGTTGAGGTGCACAAATCTCGGAAGGCTGCTATGATGAGAGATAAGTACAGATTCCAGACAGTGATGAAATCAGGCTCACAAGGTGAATGTCAGTATCAGTCTACTCAGGCTGCTATAACAAAACATCTGAAATTGGGTGATTTACAGACAACAAATATTTATCCTAGTTCTGGAGGCTGAGAAATCCAAGATCAAGGTGCTGGTAGATTGTCTGGTGAGGGCTCATTTTCTCACCAGGCACTATCTCATTGATAGTGCCTTCTGGCTGTGTGTTCAAATGCTGAAAGGGAGGATGCAGTTCTCTGGCACCTATTTTATAAGGGCACTATTCCCACCCCAGTAAAGCTCCTCACTGATGACTTAATTACTTCCCAAATGTTCTTTCTTCTAACTCTCTCACATGGGTGATTAGATTTCAATATATGAATTTTGGGGGAACATAGTCATTCAAATTATAGCAGTCAGTTCGCTTAAGAAGGAACAGCCCTGGTCTCCACGCTTTGATGGCAACAGAGAGGAAAAGGGAAAAATGTACCAAGGGAATAACTTCAGGAAAAACAAAACAAACAAAACCCCCAAAATGTAAGAGTTAAAACATTCCATACATAAAATAATAACATAGCACTTTGAACACATGTATAACAAAAGAGCAAGAAAATGCTCTTAAATACAATATGATTACTACATTTAATAAAGTTTAAAGATAAATTAAAGGAGTTCTAAAGGTAGAACAAAAAATGAATATGGACAGAGAGAAAGATTAAAATATTGGAGTATCAATTCAGGAAGTTCAATGTTCTATTAATAGGAGCTCAAAAAAAAAAAAAAGAAAAGAAAAAAAGAAAAGAAAAGAAAGCCGAGAAGAGGAGAGAAAGCTATCAAGAAATGAATACAGGGAAAACTCACAAAAATAAAAGGCATAAGTCTTAACTGAGTAGCTCAATTGATAAAAAAGACTCCCTGTCAGGCAGGTTTTTTAACACCAGAGATAAAATGAAGACGCTAAAGGTTTCCAGGAAAAAAGATTGTATAAAGGATTAACAATCAGAATGGAATTGAATTGGACTTCTTAATAGCAACCTGGGAGACTAAAATAATGGAGCATTGACTTCAATATTTTAAGGGAAAAATAATTTTCCACCTAGAATTCTGTATAAGCCAACTAATCAATTAAGTTTAAAGGAATCATTAAGATACTTAAGAAAATATAGGGACTTATAAAAGTTTTCTCTCATGTAACCTATTATGGGAGTTGTTGAAGTGCACTAAATGACATGAGCATATGCCAAGAAAGAAGAGAGCCTCATAACCATCAAATAGTGGGTGTGGTGGAAAAATAGAAACATGACAGATCAGTAGTATAATTGGGGAGTAAGCCAAATCGGAGTAAAAGGACTGAGGATCCCAGAATTGAGATCTCTGGGGAACAAAGCAGGAAACTCAATAATATATCGTACACAGGCAAATTATTCTTTTTTTAAAAAAAAGGTATTACGGATATGGGGATTTCAAAATATGTGATAAAAATGAGGAAACAAAACAATGTTTGAAAAATAAATGTGATCGTGGTACACTAATTCGCACTGCAGTGAACTAATTAATGATTTAACTAAAAGTAATGATACAGACTGTATTGAGAATTGAGGAGAAGAGGAAATGGTATAAGTGCACTAAAACTTCCTATGTCGCAACAGAAAGCCATGTGAACGCATTATAGGATTAATTCTGCACTTGTATCTATGTACACAGTAATTTTATATGTATACTCACACTAAATGCAGGACCTATACTCAAATACATGTATTTAACCTTGATTTCAGGTGACACTCTGACTTCTCTTAGTTGTGTGACCTTGTTGGCTAAATAGCTAACTTTTATTTTCTTCACTGTAAAATGAAAATACATACAGAATTGACTTCAGAGAGTTAAAATAAATGTAGCATAATGAATGTAACATATTTGCATACTGCCTGAAATACACATTCTCAATAAACATTAGCTTTTAATTAGTAGCAATTGTATGAAGTTTTCCTTTATTCATGTATTATGTCAATCCAAGTGCATTTGTTTCTACCCTAAAGATACATTAAAGCATTCTGGTCTACTACTAGATTCCTTTGTTTTTGCTGCATAGTATATGATGCTTTTATTCTTGTTACTTTTATTCTGTCATTTCAATGCCTTGACATTAGGAAAGTTCCATATGCTTAATTAGCCAACTGGAATCCAATGCCTCTTCACTAAACAAACAAGTAAATACACACACACACACACACACACACACACTTATACAGTTAATACTGCAACCATAAAATCAGTTGAAGACGTGATTTCTCAACGGTGAAATATGCATAGTAACAGCTGTTACTGTATTTAACCTTCCACTATATTCTAGACATGTTATTCAAAGTACCTCAGTCTCTACAACCCTTCAAACTAGTTGTTATTTTATTTTCGTTTGTTCATAGGAAAGCTGAAGTGAAGTGAATTGAAATAATTTTCCAGGATTATACAGCTTGTCACGATTTAAGCTCAGATTTGGACATAGATTTATCTAATTTTTAAATACATTTCTTTTGATGTTACACTATCTTAGGGTTTAACAACATTTAAGCATTCAAGAATAAAGTCACAGGCCTTTTTTGAGTTAATTATTTTACACTGAAGTAATCCTAAACATATAAAAATAAAATATGTAGCAGAGAGAAAATAAGCCTTTTCACAGTTACTCTGTCAAGAGTAAATATGCTATTTTGATGACATATTATTTTTGAATGTACATAATAAGACTATATATCTCTCAGTAATGAAAATATTCTGGTACTCAATAATACTAAGTGATTCAAAATTTTCCCCTTGATTTTTTTTAAACTGTCACAATTTTCTGACTAGAAAACGAAAAAAACAGAATACCTAATATAAGCTTTTTGAATAAACTGCTTTTCTTTAAATTTTGTTCTTCTAAGAGAAAAAATAACTAGCATCAGTAGTGGAGAAAATTAAATATTAAGAAAGGAGGGTTAGTGGCAATGTTGCTGCCAAATGCACTTACACATCACTAAACTTTCATGCAGTAAGATGTTTTTGTTTTTTCTTTTTCATTTCATTAGTGCAATGCTGTGGAAACAAGCTTATCAGTACAAACAAGAAAAATATTTTTGTTAAAGTGATTCAGATTCTTAGATTATGTTGCTATCCAATTTTGTATAGAGTGGAAATGTAGGTGAAACATTGCTAACAAAAGTTCACAAAGATAAATTTACTCTTTCCTGTTTGATCAAGTTCTTCCCTAAAACAGTTGGAGAAGAGAAATGTTTTTAATAAAAACGATGTAAGCTAATATCTGCAAAACTGTCAATTCAAGCTACTGAAATTATGACTTTATCATAAACACACTATAGAAGAATGATTCAAGAAATAGTTATTTATTCCAAGATACAAATTGCCCTAAAAAGTAATAACAAACTAAAGTTTCAGCTGCAAATATGAAAAAGTTATAGTGGAAATCATGATGAACAATCCTAATAAGCCAACTATATGCCAATACATGAGATCTCTCCAGCACACTACTCAAATTCTGAATTTATTTCCTTTCTCCTAATTAACTCCTGAAACCCTACCCCTCTTGCAAAGTGCAGTTAAAAATTCCATTGCCTTTTCTGTATACAGTCCAATAAATGCTCCACTCTCCTTCAACCTTTGTTGGTATCTATTTATTGGGGCATTTTCTATTTTCCATCTTAGTCATTTGTGTATGTTTTACATCTACAGTTAAGGTTCATACTCTTAGAAAACAGGTTCTGCATACCTATCACTGTGGTGTTTCCTACCAACACCCCAACCCCCCAAAGAAACATATACATTATTAACCAGATTTGTGAAAGTAATAACCACTTAATCATTTTCTTCAAAGAAAATAATCTATTTTTTTTTTGGAAAAAGGAAATTTATGTTTAGCAACAGATATGACAAATATATTTAGGGACCAAAGGGGAAAAGTGAGTTTGGGAGGCGTTCTTTTGTTTGAAATTAAAAATTAGGTCAGGCATGGTGGTTCATGTCTATAATCCCAACACTTTGGAAGGCTGAAGCAGGATTATTGCTTGAGTCTGGTAGGTCAAGAACCCAGTGAGCCATGATTGTGCCACTTCACTACACTCATCTGTGTGTGTGTGTGTGTGTGTGTGTGTGTGTGTGTGTGTGTGTGCTGTGAGTTCTGAAAAGTGAAAAAGTATAGACACAATAATTGAGTAGCTCAGTGGAATTTCTTTCTTCTACATATAGAGTAGAGAGAGCCGGAATTAGAAATGTTTAAACATAACAGTAATGCCCCCTTTGTGAGAAAGAACAGACGCCATGAGGAATAAAGGAGGTGAACTTAGTGGAGCCCCACTAATATCCCTTCACTTAGAGGCATGAGGATAGGAAGCGCTGGTGGGTCATAGCAAATCAAGAGGAACGGAATCACTGGCAATTCTAGCAAGACAAGTAGGTACAAGAGACTACACTTTTCGGAGAATCTAAATTGGCAATGGATCTTGGTTTATAATCTTCAGAGACCACCAAAAAAGGCACAGAGGGAAGACACTGCTAAAGCTGGTTTCTAAGGATAACTACCATGCCCCATAAAGAATGGAAGTCATGTACGGAGGCAGAATGCCAAGCCAAACATGGTAGAGGGAATATCTGGGAGAGAAGACCACACTTTTTGTTTGGATGACATGGAGCTTTAGCCACTTCAGTTTTCTCCTGAAGCTGCTGGATATATGAACCAAATAAGTAAACCACAGAAAATCAAATATTTTTCTTCTTCATTTGTCTGGGTCTGAAAGACATAAATATAATTCATCTCAAATATGAATACGAGGAAATCACAGTGAAGAAAGGAACAAGAAAAAGAAACTCACGAGTATATAAAAATGCTATATTTTAAAAGAAAAAACCACTCTGAAGGTCAATTTTAAGCAGTGTCATAAGAAGCAATGTTTAGAAAATGTCTCATTCAAGTTCTCAAACACAATTCAATGCAAGACTAATGGCTTTCTGATTAGGAAATAGAAAAGACAGTATGACTGCTTAAACAAAAACTGCAAAGGAAATGAGACCATCAGATTATACTTTAAATAAAATGAAACTAGAGAAATAAAAACTTTAAACAAATTATCTCAGAAGTCAGAGGGAAAAAATGGAATACTGATTAAGATGAGCCAACTCAGAAGGAGGAAACAAAGCTGACAGATACTATATAATAGTATATTAATAGTATTTTCAAAAATCTTCCTGTATTAAAGACTTGAATTTGCACATAGGAAGGGTTCACAGAGGAATATTAATTAAAAGATATCCAAACTTAGACATACCTTTGTGAAAGTGTAGCACTTTTAAAAACCCAAAATAAGAATCCCTATACATTTCCAAATTAAAAATTATGCTCTTAGAAAAGGGGGGAATATCTAGCCAACTTTAAACTCCCTGCCAATAAGAATGCCAAAGACAATGAGGATTAGGAAACAACACTTCTAGATATAGCAAATGTGTTTTATTTTTGATATAGTTTGTGTGAGTCTCCAAATCTCGTTGAAATGCAATCCCCAGTATCGGAGGTGGGGCCCAGTGGGAGATGATTAGATTGCGGGAGCAGATCCCTCCCAGCTTGGTGCTGTCCTTGTGATAGTGAGTTCTTGTCTTGTGAGATCTGGTTGTTTAAAAGTACGTAGCACCTCGCCTTTCTCTCTCTCTTACTCCTGTTTTTGCCATGTGACAATGCCTACTCCCGCTTCGCATTCTGCCAAGGGTAAGCGCTCTCTGAGGCCTCCCTAGAAGCCAAGCAGATGACAGTGCCATGCTTGTCCAGCCTGCAAAACTGTGAAGCAGTTAAAACTCGTTTCTTTATAAACTATGTGGTCTCAGGTATTTCTTTACGGCAACACAAGAATGGCCGAACACAATTTTCTTGTGTAGAGAGGCAAAAAATTGATACATAAATGTAAAAATTGTTCTCGGATAAGCATTGTCTAATAAAATTTGCATCCACATGTCTTTCTTAGGAAATATAAGTATTCAATAACAGTCTCCAATGTAAACTTAGAAATTAAAGCCTAAAATCCTAGAGTGGGACTATATGTACTAAAAGAAGCCGTAGCAGCCAATGTATCAAATGAAACACAGAGAAAAATCTGTGTAATCACTTTCATATTATAATAAACTTCTTTCAAATATCTCAAAAAGTTATTGTAGAGAATTTTTGTGTGTGTAAAATGATATGGCCATTAATGATAGTATCAAGCTATAATCTCTGTTTATATAAGCAAAAACTCAACAGAGGAAAAAGAAAAGCACAATGCTGTTGTGCATGTAGCAAGTACAGAACATAAATAGGCCTAAAATTTAACACTTAAACTAAGACACAGCGTGTGAAATCAAATTCTTGAAATATGCTTAAGTTGTGAAAACTGCTCAAAATAAATTAAGTAAAAAAATCAACTTCTAAAATGGTACAAACCATAATTACCAAATACATGTATACACACAAATACTCACACAAGAGACAACTCAAAAATGTTAGCAGACATTTGTTTTGGGTGGTAGGATCACTAGTGTTTACTATTTTCCTTTTTATGCTTTTGCATATTTCACAATTTTAAAAATACTCTTTTGTAATGAGAAAAGTATTTTCAATGAAAAAACCACTTTCAAGGAAATACAGATAAAAACCAAACTACTTTAATATATATGATGATTTCATTTATTTTTAGTCCCTTTAATGTATGGAAATTATATAATTACTCTTAGTCTAATGGATGCAAGTGTTCTATAAATGGCTCCATAAGCAGTTGTCTTAGCTGGGCCCCACCAGTTATTGGCCTGGTGGACCCAGGGACCAGACACTCGTGTATTTGCCCTACTGAATTTGCTAATGGGCTTTGTGTGTTTTTTTGTTTGCTTGCTTGCTTGCTTGCTTGGTTTGGCTAATGATCAGGAAATGCAGCATAGTAGACAAAGAAGTCCAAAGATAAAGAATGGAACACACTATGCTAGCTTGTCAGAGACAGAGGGGTAAGGTAGGATCCTATGGTTGTTTTGAGGCTTGTTAGAGTCAGTATAAACAGTGTTACCTGCAGAACTGAAGGACAAAATATACCATGGAATTGAAGAGAGGGACTGCACCCTTGATAATTCTTCCAGGGGTCCTGAAGCAGCTTTGACACCTGAAGGCTTTGGAACCAAGGGCAGAGGACCCGTGTGCTCAGTGCAAAAATGAGACAAACAGTCAGTCTACAGAGGAATAGTTCCATAAATGAGAACTGACATATGGATGGAGAAATCGTACTAAGCAGTTTCTTGTGTACAAATTCAAGGAGAAAAGGGAAACTGTTGGAAAAACTTTGTAATAACTAACCATTAGACTGGGTCATGAAACATCCTCTGAAACTCCCAACAATTCTCCATACCTTTCCATACACTTAAATAAATTGCCCAGATCTAGCAGTGGCCCACACATTTCTGCCTAATATGTCATCTACCTGCCTCACCAACCTCATCTGTTACCTGCTCATCTGCACTTTTTCTTTTCTTTTTTTAAATTACACTTTAAGTTCTAGGGTAGATGTGCACAATGTGCAGGTTTGTTACATATGTATACATGTTCCATGTTGGTGTGCTGCACCCATTAACTCATCATTTACATTAGGTATATCTCCTAATGCTATCCCTCCCCCCTCCCCCCACCCCACAATAGGTCCCAGTGTATGATGTTCCCCTTCCTGTGTCCAAATGTTCTCATTGTTCAGTTCCTACCCACATGCGGTGTTTGGTTTTCTGTTCTTGCGATAGTTTGCTGAGAATGATGGTTTCCAGCTGCATCCATGTCCCTACAAAGGACACAAACTCATCCTTTCTTATGGCTGCATAGTATTCCATGGTGTATATGTACCACATTTTCTTTTTTTTTTTTTTTTTGAGGCGGAGTCTCGCTCTGTGGCCCGGACTGGAGTGCAGTGGCCAGATCTCAGCTCACTGCAAGCTCCGCCTCCCGGGTTCCCGCCATTCTCCTGCCTCAGCCTCCCGAGTAGCTGGGACTACAGGCGCCCGCCACCTCGCCCGGCTAGTTTTTGTATTTTTAGTAGAGACGGGGTTTCACTGTGTTAGCCAGGATGGTCTCGATCTCCTGACCTCGTGATCCGCCCGTCTCGGCCTCCCAAAGTGCTGGGATTACAGGCTTGAGCCACCGCGCCCGGCCTGTACCACATTTTCTTAATCCAGTCTGTCATTGACAGACATTGGGTTGATTCCAAGTCTTTGCTATTGTGAATAGTGCCGCAATAAACATATGTGTCAACTCCACTTTTTCTAATACATCTTTGCCTGATGCATTGAAAGTTGTCTGCTCTTGTTATACCCATGTCTTTCTTTGTTAATATAACTCATTGTCATTATTCAATTTTCATTTCACCTTAGGAGAGATGAAATTTTCCTATGCATGCTCATAAAAGTATCCACTACCATCTTACACTCACCACCTGAATCACTCTATCAACTTGTCGTACTTTTTAATTCACATCAATTTTTTATATCAGCTAATTCATCATTAATGTATTTGTGTACTTTTCTAAGATCTAAATGTCTCACCATAATAAAGACAGTAGCTTTGTCTTCCTTTCTCCACCGTCTACCCGTCTACCCACGTGTTATTTATTTATTTACTTTTTTGACAGGTTCTCAAGCTGTTGCCCAAGCTGCCTCCTGGGTTCAAATGATTCTCCTGCTTTAGCATCCTGAGTGGCTGGGATTACAGGCATGTGCCACCATGCCTGGCTAACTTTTGAATTTTTAGTAGTGACAGGGTTTCACCATGTTGGTCAGGATGGTCTCGAACTCCTGACCTCAAGTGATCTGCCTGCCTCAGCCTCCCAAAGTGGTGGGATTTCAGGCGTGAGCCCCAAGTATTTATATTTAAACCACTTTAAAAACTATGAAATATCAAAGTAATAAACAATATGCAGATTGAAAAAAAAACGCAAACAGTAGTTTAAAGCCTTAAGACAAAAAGCTACTATTTCTTGTTCTACCTTTCCCCACACTCAATTCTATTCCTAAAACCAATTTTTCGGGCCTCTCAAACAGCTGAGTACACAAACCCCCTGGGGATTTTGTTAAATGTACTTTTGACTCAGTGGGTCTGTGGCAGGGCCTGAGATTCTGCATTTTCAACAAATGTGTAGGTATGCTGATGTGGGTTTGTGGGCCACACTTCGTATTTTTTAATTGGCAAATGAAAAATTGTAGATATTTATGATACACAATGTGAAATGTTGATGTATGTATACACTGTGGAATGACTATATCAAGTAAATTAATATATCCATCACCTCACATACCATTTTTTTTTTGTGGTGACAGCATTGAAAATCTACTTTCAGCAATTTTTAGTGTATAATACATTATTATTAACTATAGTCACTCTGCTGTACAGTAAGTCTCCAGCACCTTACGCCTCCTGTTAAACGGAAACTTTGTACCCTTTAACTGACATCACTCCATCTCCCACACCCTCCACACCCCTAGAAGCTGGTAACCAACATCCTACTCCCTGCTTCTATAAATTCATTTCTTTTAGATTCCACGTGTAAATGAGATCATACAGTATTTGTCTTTCTGTGTTTGTCTTATTTCACTTAGTACAATGCCCTTTAGGGTTCATCCGTGTTGCTTCCTTCTTTTTAAAGGTTGAATATTATTCCATTATGTGTGTGTGTGTGTGTGTGTGTGTATTTTATATATCATAGTTTCTTTGTCATTCATCTGTTGATGGACATAAGGTGATTCTATATATTGGCTATTGTAAATAATACTGCAACGAAGATGGGAGTGCACATGTCTCTTTGATATACTGATTTTGTTTTCTTTCCATATATACCCAGAAGTAAAATTGCTGGATCATATAGTATTTCTATTTTCAATTTTTTGAGAAAACACTATACTGTTTTTTAGAATGCATTTACTAATTCACATTTCCACCAAAGGTATACAATAATTCCTTTTTTTCCATATCTTCACTGACACTTTTTATCTTTTGACTTTTTGATAAAAGTAATTCTTACCAGTGTGAGGTAGCTGTTCACTGTGGTTTTAATTAGCATTTCCTGATGATTTGTGATGTTGATCACCTTTTCATATATATGTTAGCCTTTTATATGTCCTAAAAAATTTCTATGCAAGTTCTCTGTCCATTTTTTTTTTAACTCAGGTTCTGTTTTCTTAATATTGAGTTGTTTGAGATCCTTATATATTTTGGATATTAATCCATTATCACATGTATTATTTGCAAATATTTTCTCCCATTCTATCTATAGGCTTTCTGTTTTTTATTGTTGTTTTGTTTTGTTTTCTGTTGGTTGTTTCCCTTACGTGAAAAGCTTTTTTAGTTTGATACAATCCTGTTTGTCTTCTTTTTGGTTTTATTGCCTCTGCTTTTTGGGTCATATCCAAAAAAAAATTCTAATATCCAAGTCAAGAAACATTTTCTCTATTTTTTCTTCTAGTAGTTTTATAGTTTCAGGCAGTACATTTAAGTTTTTAATCCATCTTGAGTGGATTGTTGTAGATGTGGTGAGACAATAGTGACTTAGTCTTCTTCACTGTTGCATAGCAGCATCTTAAATGGTACCAGGAACTTATTAGTTTTCAATAAAATACTGGGAGAGGGAGAGGAGAAAAAAGATTGAAGATAGGTGATGATGAGGGAGGTAGAAAGGGATGAATACAAAGGTGAAATATAAAGTGTTTTTCAAGGAGTACAATAAGAGAGATCAAAAGGGCCAAAACTAGGAAAATTTTGGGATCACTGACATCACTGTCTGCTGATAAGACCCGGGTAAACATGTGTCGGAGGTTCACCACCTAAAGGAGAATTAACAGTCATGTAAGGATTTATGTAAGTTATATAAAAAACTAAAAATAATTATTTTCAGTTACTTTTCTTTCATTTAATTAAACAACAAAGAGATATAACATTGAAGGTAGCCTAAATATACTGCATACTTAAAATGTTTAGGTTTGTTTAGGATTTATGACTAAAATATCATTCAGAAACAAGAACACACTAATGTTCTCGCAAAATGAAACATGGGACTCTTTTTCAGATTCAGAAATGACATATTACCAGTAATAGAAAATTGTATACATGAGGAAAATATTATGCCATGATTTATCAGAAGCCTTTTAAAACACTCCAAGTTAGCTGGGTGGCAAACACTATTATCATCATGTTATAAGGTATTTAAATTACTTGCTCAGAGGTATAAACAAAAGAGGACCAAGCCAGATGTACCACTCAGGTCTTGGTTTGCTAACACCATTCTTAGACATGCTATTTCCCAAAAGAGAAACCTTCTGCATACCTCTTCAGAGTTTCTCTGAGTGACCCTCAAAGATCAAGCATTACTACTTCATCATTATTATATAGTAACTTACATAAAAAGTAAAATCTTCAGTTATAGTGATATATATGTGCATAATAAGTGTGCTAAAATGCTTATAGTTACTATGGTTCAAATATTTTATATTTCCTCTAGAATGTGTGATTCTTAGGAACACAATCTTTTCTTCCTTGAAAATATTACTTGTTTAATAATCACTTTGGATTTTGCTAATTCATTGTCCAGTGAGATTTGTGCTTTGTTATTTTAAAGTTTAATAAATAGATGCAATGGTCACATCCCTAGTACATAGTGATTGCAGTTATTTTGCCTACCTCTTACCAGAAACCCCGGCTACACAGTGACCCTGGGAAAGTCAACCTGAGCCTTCAGATGTTATTGCATCTTGATTTATCTATAAGAGTGACTAGGTAGAAATGGCCTGAGCATGGAGCATATTCATATAGACTCCTATTTAGGTGAAATGTTTTCTAAGAGATGCAATAGCTTCCTAAAAAATTTGAGAAAATTCCCTAGGAAATGGAGGAGACAGGAACTATCTGAAGTATATCAAAGTAACAAAGGGTGATGTATCTATGGTTGACAATCCAATGACTGCTTTGAAAAGTGAATGGTTGTTGATTATCTTGACTCCTTATATTCTGTACCAAAAAAGATTAGGAAAAATTAAAATGGTCACCCAATATCAAATGAGACTACCATGCTTATAAAAATGAAGCTTTGGAAATACAAAGAAGTTTTGTGGAAGAAGATATTTAGGTTTAAGTAATTGTAGAAAACTTTAGCTGGGGATACTCTGATTTGCAAACATCAGGCAACTTTCCTTCTCATGAGTAAACCCAGAGATGATATTAAAATAAGAAAATTTTACTTATCTTTTAATTTGATTGACTCATTTTGTAATTTTTACCCTGCTGGCTATTTTAAAAATACATTTCAAGGCTATTGTGAAGTTTCTTGCTTGGAAAGAATAGATGCATTGTAATTTATAAAAGGAAAATTTCTTTTTCCATGAACAATCACATCCCATTGTTCACAACATTTATAATCATGCGTGGTTATGTACAAAAATCTTGAAAAGTACTGCTTTGCTTGTGTTATTTAAAGCTACCAATTTGCCCAAGCTTATTAAAATCAAGGCTAAATCATTCTAGTGAGCAAAGTCTTAAAGATTTAGTTGCATTGTCACAGGCCTAAGAATAAATTAAAATGTAAAACTTGAACTTGGGAAGACATTTAAGTGATCAAACTAAATTGTTAATGCAGGATAAACCTAATCTTAGCAGTACAGGAATGAGGCTTTACTACCAAGTCTCTTTCAGGAATCAATAAATGTTAGTGGGCAATATTAAGTGATGTACTTAACAGCCCAACTATTAATACACTTGACCTGGTTTGCTCAAAAGAGAAAGGTTGGGCACCTTGGATAGAAACAGCCTGATTAAAATGTAAATTAAATATCTCTTTCTAAGAGATATTTTTTAACTACATAATCCATTAGTATCAAACCTGATTTTTCCAAATTAGAACAAATCATTTCTTTTGAATATGGTATAATTTCAATACAAAAATATTAATACCATAAAACCTGGATAGACCATTTAGGCTTAAGAAATCACCTTGCAAAAACAACGTAAAAAGAACCCTTATTAATAATTAAATATTTTCATACTCCTAAGAGGAAGGTTTATAGTATGGAGAATAAAACTAAAAATAATTATTTTCAGTGACTTTTCTTTCATTTCATTCAAAAACAAAGAGATATAATGCTGAAGCTAGTCTAAATATACTACATACTTAAAATGTTTCAAAGGAATCTAGCCATTTTTTATATTTATCTAGATTTTAAGTTTTATTCTGTGTGTATCTTGACTTTTTATTGCAACTGTCAGCACTTAAAATTCTGTATAATTTAATTGGAAAAGATTGTATATTGTGTATATTATTATTTTTCTTTTTTTTTTTCATTATATTATAATTTCCTTAAGGTCAGAATATCTACTTGTCTCACACTATATCGCACACAAAAAGTCAGCCACAGACAATAAGATTTTTTTCCCAAACAACTGTACTTGGTCCATCACCTCCCCTTTACCCACTAATGTTGTTTTGTTTTTTGTTTACCTGGTTCTAATGATCTTCGCTATCTCTATTCAGCTTAGTCTCTACTTTTGGCTACTTTGCTGTTTTGTATACCTGCTAATTGTATACTTGGCTGTTGATTCTACTAACCATCCCATGTTCTTTGTATCCTTATATAACCTATGTGTTGAGTTTTCCTTTCTTGGTCTCAGAACCTGATAATAACCTCATTAGTCCATTTGCTCAGCCCTCAAGAGATAAGAAGTCAGAGTTATCCAGAACAGGCATTCTGATAACTATTGTTCACTTATTAATTTTTGCTATTAAGGAAACATTTTAAAATGGTGGTGAAATTAAGAGACAGGCACACAAACACACACACATGCACACACACACACACAAACACAGTATTTTACGTACACAATTATTCTAGAACTTGGCTGAGACATAATAACCTGTATATCCCATCATTGGATGGTTAGTCATATTGACTACTTGCTATTATCAAGCCCAGTAACATGATGTATATCTTATTATCCCCATTACAGAAATGGAGAAAGCAAGTCAATTAAAGATGTAAAATATACTAATTGATTATCAAATTGACTTTTAAAACTCTGTAATAAATAAACTTACCAATATTATATAGACCTGGTAATTATTTTTAATTATTATTTCAACAAATGATTATTTAATACATATTATGTGCTAAATACAGTAATAGCAAGGAACAAAACAAAACTTTATGCTGTCATGGTGTTCACTTGATAAACTACTGAAGATGAACTGTTGAATAAAATTTTAATAAAATGTAAAACAACATATTGGATGTTGATTTAATAAGTGAAGTAGAGAAAAGGAAAGAAGAAAAGGAATGCTTTTGAGAGAGTGATAATGCATTGAACTGAGCAAGTAAGGGGTGAATAATGACCCAAAATACATGAGAATGAGCAATGAAGAACCTAGATTTCTTTCTGAGCAAAGGAAACAGCAAATGCAAAAGCCTGTGATAGATGGAAATCTGGCATGTTCAAGAAACAGAAAAGTGGCCACTGTGACTGGTGTAGAGTAAGTAGGAAAATAATATGAGATAAATTCAGATAATTGTGGGTGCCAGATCAAACTGATTTCTGTGCGCAATTTAAAGAAATTTATCTCTTAGTAAATGAGGAACCCACTGGATAGTCTAATTGACATAGTTTGAGGACAGAGTCAGAGTGAGAGTTCCCATATCAACTAGGGGATTGTGTGGTTTAAATAATCAAAGAAAAGAGCACCTAGTCATTCTTTTCAGTCTGTGTAGATATAGAGCTGAATATATAGGACTCAACAAAATATATAAGAACACTTCCATTCTGACAGGTGGCTTGTGACTTTTAAAAAGTTAAAGAAGATGGAAGTGGCTGGGCGTGGTGGCTCACGCCTATAATACCAGCACTTTGGGAGGCCTAGGCGAGTGGATCACTTGAGGTCAGGAGTTTGAGACCAGCCTGGCCAAGATGGCAAACTCTGTCTCTACTAAAAACACAAAAAATTAGCCAGGTGTGGTGGTGCGCTCCTGTGGTCTTAGCTACTCTGGAGGCTGAGGCAGAATTGCTTGAGCCTGGGAGGTGGAGGTTGCAGTGAGCTGAGATTGTGCCACTGCAATCCAGCATGTGTGACAGAGGGAGACTCCATCCAAAAAAAAAAAATGGAAGGTAAAGATGAAGGGATGAGGCTGAAAAGATATTAGCAGTCAAATATTTTTTAGAAAAAGATTCTGACTCCTTATTAGTGGAAACTAGAAGTAGTAATCTTTGAGTTAAGGGTATGTCAAAAGACAAATGGAGAAAAGGTGTTTTGGACATGATTGAATTACCAGCAGGTCCAAATGTTGATATAAGTAAAATGGTATAAGTGCTATTCATAATCACTGGTTTAGGATTATGGAGGTCTTTATATCTTTAAGAAGAATGGTTTCAGTAGAGTGATGAGGAGAAAGTCCTACTTAGAATCATCTGAAATAAGAATGAGTGGGGAGAAATTGGAGGCCATGAGTACACACATATCTCTGCACAAGTTTTATTATAAATATGAAGAAGAGAAATGAGAATATTGGGAAGAAGATATTGGGATTAAGTGAAATCAAGTGGAGTTTGTAGTTGCAAGTGAAATTTTTGCCTAACAGCACCACTTTGGTCACCTCCATATGAACCTCTGACTTCCTCAACCTAACAGGCATCAATAATTAAAAGCACTTATTCAAAGCTTCCAACTTGATATTGCAAACTTAATGCACATTTTTAGCTGTGCCATCTTGCAAAATCTTATTCAAACGATATAAATCTATTACAGTTCTGAGAATGAGAAGGCAGGCAATTCATCTTTCACTATAATCTGCTAGTCTATCAAGGGATGAGCAAAAGTGGATGAAGACATAGATCAGAAAAACATGCTCATTAGAATGCCAAATGGTGGAAGGTCGGCTATCTTAGGGGATACCTACAATAGTATCAGTCTGTGAGACAATAATGAGAGTAAGTTAATTAAAGACGGTTTCACAAAAGTAGTGGAAATCTACCCTTACACATATCTGCCCCTCCATATTATTGATGGGAATGGTGGGCTGTCCAGGGAGCAGCCGCTGCCACCACACTGGCTGAAGAGGGGAGGTGCAAATGGTGGCGGCAGGAGCAACTGCAGGAGCATCAGTGGCGGCGTTGGGGGGACCCCTGTGCCCCTTGACCCCCGTACCCTGCATCCCCAGAGGCAGCAGACTGTACCGCCCCCACCCTCAGGAGGCCGGGGGAACCAGCCCCCCGCCCCTGACCAGGACCAGAGCCTCCGTTGCTCTGGACCCGGGGCCCACATCCCTGCTCTCACCCATTGCTATTGCAAGAAGGTTTGGGGAGGAGGTAGACAGTCGCTGAAGGTCACTGCCCTGCGGGCTGCCACTAAGCAGCCTTGCCAGTCGCCCTCTAGACTGCGAGCAGTGTGGTCGGGCAGAGAGAGGCCCCAAGGAGGAGCTGGGCCCAGGGCATGGAGCTGGGGTCGTGCTTCGGGGGTCCAGGCTGGGAAGTGGGAGCGGTGCCCACTTTGGGGACCCGGCCAGCAATACGGTCACTGTGCCCAACCCACCAAGGGCACCAGGTTTATGTGCCTTGGGAGGAGGCTCTACACAGGGCCTCTCAGGGCCGCATTCCCGGGATCTGCCCCACATCAGGTAACTGCCGCTCCTGACACTACCAACGGCTAGGCCCGGGGTCGTGATCCACTCCCAGAGGCACCCCCTCAGGCATGGCCACTGGCTGTGCAAGAAGGAGCTCTGGGCCTGCCTGAGCACCAGGGCCACAGGGGAGCTGGCAGTAAAGTTGCCCCTGCCTCGGATGCAGGTCAGGTCCCAGAGAGAATCTGGAACCCCACCCCAGACTGGGAGGAGATGTGTCTGGTGCTGCACACTCCGCGGAGCTGGCAGAGAAGCCTGAGACCAGCGAAAGCCCCACCCCTTCTGAGTTGGTCAGGCAGGAGCTTCCTGGGTGCAGTTACAGATGCCCTGCCAGGAGTCTGGACCCGGGTTTCTCTGCAGTCTGCACCCTCAGGGACTCTGGAAGGAGCCCCCCCACCCCAACCCCGATCCCCAACCCCTAGTCCCAGGGACTCAGGAGAATCAGCTACTGCTGCGTGCCCATTTCGTGTTCCCAACACACCCTCCAGTCTCAGAGCAGAATTGGGGCATAGCCCGGATGCCTTCACAGCCTGGCCTGGTGGGCAGATGCTGGAGGCAGTGCTGACATGCCAGTCCCCTCCCACCTCAGCCCCTTCTGGATTTTGCGCACCAACAAGCTCGGGTTGGGGGGAAGGTGAAGTGGGTGTGAGGGCTGCTAGGCACTGGCTTGCAGTTGCCCCATGGTGTGAGCAGCCTGGGCACCATGGCGAGTGGCAGGAGTCAGAGGGCTTCTGGGTGGAAAGGGATGGGTCCCCAGTGAGGCCCCACTTTCAGGCAAGGGAGGGCCTCAAGGCTGGGGGCTGGACTACCAGTCCCACAGACCAGTATGGGGACTTGGGGTGCCTTCTCTGGCCAGCCCATGGACATCGATGGACATATTGGCATGCATTTCCTCCCCGCTGAGGCCCATGAAATCCCCAGTCTCAGCCAGAACAGAGTAGAGGGCAGAGAAAGCACAGGATGACCAGCTGCAGAGAGGGGCTACCCTCTCTTCTGAGAGCTGCAGAGACAGAGGAGGCCCCACTCCAGGGCCTCCTCTCTGCGGAGAGCTGAAGACGAATGACCAGCTGCAGAGAGGATCTACACTCTCTGAACTGGGATGACCTGCCTGCAGAGAGGAGCTTCCTCTCTGCTAGGACCTGAACACCCATCAGGACACCCTGGCTACAGAGAGGAGCTCTCTGTAGCCTCTGCAGGTCTTCTCTGAGCTGTTCTGTTGCTCAATAAAACTCCCCTTTTGTCTTGCTCACCCTTCACTTCTCTGCATACCTCATTCTTCCTAATTCCAGGACAAGAACTCAGGACCCATTGAATGGCAAGGCTAAAAGAGCTGTAACACAAACGGGGCTGAAACATGCCCCTTCCTTTCCATATGGTGGTCAAAGAGAAGGAGTGAAGAGCTGTGGCCCTTCAGGGATCCCAGACCTGGGAGCTCCCTGAGCCAGGGCTATGACTCCCTGTTTGGGCCCCTGCCCTTCCTGGCATCTCCAAGCTTCTGGGCACCACCACATTCCCTGGTGCCAGTAGGGGAAGCTGCTTGCAGTGCGCCCAGTCAAGCTGCAACCTCACAGAGGGCTGGCTCCCATGGCAGCATCTGGAGCTGCCCACCTCATGGCAGCAGTTGGCATGTCTGACTATCCAGTGGCTGGACCCCACGCTTTACTCTCACACCCCTTGCTACTCCACACCTGAGTTGCAGTTTCCCTTAGAGGCAAGGAATCCAGGCTAGTAGTAGTGAATGCAGTCCGCCACGTCAAGTGGGCAGAATAAGCCCAGTGGGCCCAAGCAAAACTTGGGCAAAGTGCCACCAGCCACAGGTTTCCAGCCAGAAAAGCAACACCTCAAAGACCCCGTAACATTACAACATGATATTATGTTGTTTCCTATCTTCCCCTGTCCACAGGCAGACTGAACCTAAGGATATATTTACTCTCTAGTCTAAAAAACAGGTATGCTTGGGAAGGAGTAGAACATCTGATATGGCTATTGGGTTTCAGTAATGAAGCTCTTATTTCTGCATTAGTATGAACCCCAGAATATATGTTTTTCATCATGCTACCTGAACATCAGTCTTGCCAACAAGAAGACCTCTCCATAGAGATAGTTGAGTAAGTAAGCCCTCCAATACTGAGGAAAAACCTGTGTGGAAGCACAAAGGCACATACGCTTAGCTACCTATCATAATTCTAGTCCTAAACTCACCAAATGAATAATAATTACCAGGCATTTGAGAAGAACTGATATCATGAAAGGTCAAGTTGCAGAAAGAGAACTTACTGCAAAGAAAGCAAAACTTTTAAAATATTAAATTAGAATTAGTATCTTTAATTATTCATTGATTTAAAAAAATGTATTTGAGAGTAAGAAACAGTTCTAGAGAAATACAACTATGATTCCCCCAAAAAACGGAATAAATGCCTGCAAGATAAAGTTAAGCAGAACCAGTGGAGGAAAAAATAAAACATACAATAGAAAATATTATCAACTGCATTTAAACATGTTTTCAGAGTTAAGGTATCAACAAGGTATAGGAAAACAGTTCCATTCTGACATGTGTCTTGTGAATTTTAGAAAGTTAGAGAAAATTAAAAGCTCTACAATCTTTGAGATGAAAGAAAATCAGGTTATCCTATGAAGGTATGACAATCAGTCTAGCCTCAGACTTTTCATCAGCCACATTAAATATGAGAGACACATGGATAAATAATCTCAATATTCATAGGAAAATAGGTTCTACCTATAAGTGAAAGATCAGCAAATATAAACAAAACCACTTTCAATTAATCAAACATTCAAGAATTTAAATTCCATTTATTTTCTGTTTAAGAGGGAATAAGAAAACATAAAAAGGGAGACTATTTTAAATGATAAAGCCTGTTCCCCATAATAAAGTTGATAATGACTTCAATATGTATCATAGTAGATGAAATATTGGAGTAACTGAGTCTAGATTTTAGTGTTCCATTGCCTGCTCCACCATGTATTAGTTCTGTGATCTTTGTCATTTTCCTTCTCTGTGCCTCAGTTTCATCGCTTGTAAAATAAACATAATTGTACCAACCTCACAGAGTTGTTGTGAAGATTAAATGAGTCACTATGTGTGAAGTACTAAGAATTATACTTTGGATGTAATAAGGTTTAAATAATTTACCCATAACTGTTATTGTCGTTGAGAATATTTCAGTAATGAGGTGAGCACATAATATCCAATCATACATTAGCCATCAAATATTGAAATCAATTCAGGCAGAATGTTATTAAGTGTATAAAAATACACCAGGGAATGAATAACATGAAAAGAAATTAAAACTTAAAGTATAATAAAAACTCATGAGATTTAATTACACAATGAAACTGAGAAATATGTTATTCTTTTGATTTATATTGTAAACTTTCAATAACGTGGAGAATATGTGAATGAATGGAAATACGAGACTGGGTGAATTGGCATACTTGACTGATAAGAAAGTAGAGGTTGAATAAAGGACTTATGTAAAAAAAGACAAAAATATGTAAAAAGGCCAAATCTAGGCAACTTCTCAGTTTTTCATTGGAAAGATGTGTCTAAAGGACACATTGCTGGTGGCAGGAGGATGTATGAGCTCTCTTCCCCTTTACGGCAGGCTCTGGCTTCAACCTATGCTAACTGCTAACATAATAATTATCTAAGAAAAGAGGTTACTGAAAATATTAGGTTTCACCCTGTGCTGAGGAGTTTGAGTTGCTGTAGTTGAGGCCCCAGGCTGTGAGTGTCTTACTGTAAAAGCAGTTAGTCAATAAACCAAAAATTCATGGGCCTGGCTGTCTCCAAGTTCCGTAGAGGCAACACTGAAAAGAATAGGAAGTTTTTCCACAGTTAGTAGTTCAAGGCAGAGAATTAAACGAATTCAATCATTATGAATTGAACACTCTTTACTGGCTTTCATGTCTTAGAAAAATATTCCAGAAAATTTATATTCTCAGGAGTTAATAAAAATTTTATTAACATTAAAAATATTAAAATTATAATGCAGAATTTTAAAAAATGGGCAGTTTAAAAGGCAAAGAAAAGTTAGAAAAACAAATAAGGATGAATTTTTTTTTCTTACACAATAGGCTAAAAACATAAATGTTGAATTTTGATATCAAAAATAGCAGGAAATATCTATTATAATGTAATTTTAAAGTAAAATAATGGAAGAATTGACAATTAAAATGCAACTACAAAAATTTAAGGAGAGAAAAAAGAAGGTTCATGTGAGTCAATCTATTATACTTCATACAAGGGAGTCACCAGACATTGTCAAAAATGATTAAAATTGTGGCATATAGGCACATTATTTAGAATTACAGCGATAACTACCAGAAACATTAAAAAATAAAATTCAGTTTGATTCCTTCTTGGGAGAGAGGAAATAAGGAAGGGAAAAAAGAGTGTGTGTGTGTGTGTGTGTGTGTGTGTGTGACAGAGAGAGAGAAAGAGAGAGGAAGGGGGCAGTCCTTATCTCACTCAAAAGGAATAAACACTTCTATTGGTAGGAATCAGCATTGTCTTGGTGTTTACTCAAGTAGAGCAAACCAACTATACAGCAGGGACTAGAACCCAAATTACTTGACCATGTTCACCTTATGAAACTCCAGGGGAAGAGGAAGGGAATTAACAACAAAGATAGAACATTAAGCATCCAAAGTAGTATTGTTCAGATAATTTTGTTGCTACCCTGGCAAATTATGCACAGATATGCACGCAACAACCATTGTTAACCAACAAACTGTATTAATATTATCAGTTGACTCATCAAGAAACCACCCACACTCAGGAAGTATGTTTATAACTTGCACTATTTATTTTTTCTATTTAAAGAATAAACCATAAGGAATCAAATACTCAGAATGATCTTGAGGTAAAATTGCTAGTTAACGAGGTGTGCTGAATGGTTTCTTCAGCCACAGTTATAAACTGCTTCAGACATGCTGGCTGTTCCAAATGAACCACGCAATGGCAAAATGAAGATAGAAAAAGACACCTTTGAACAAGATTTGGGGGACTCTCTTAATGTTCTAAATGGCATTATGCACGGTTTCTTGATGAGACCATTTCAACATTTCCTAATTCTACCACAATTTAACAGTTACAGCAGACCTAGTTTCCTTGAAATTCGTTGTGAGGTTAGTAATGAATTAATTCTACCTGCACCAGAGAATTAAAAAACTCATTTTGACTTAAAATAGCTCCAAACCCTATTATGTCTGACTAACAACATCTTTGTCTGTCCAAGAAATCTTTATGAAACATTTTTCCCCCAGGGGATTAAAATTAATGTAAAGAACAAAATTAACTATCTCTCAACACACCAAATCTAACAACATAAACAAATTAAAATATTTATGTCCTCAAAATATATTTTTTAAATCATCAGTCTCTCTGGTGAATATCTGATATTTTACGTAACGCTCCTGAGTAAAGGGTAATATGCACAATTATATTAATATTTTAATTTATTCTCATACCATTCACACTAGAGAAGTTTTATCTTTAATACTGAATTAGAAAATGTCCCATAATTTTAACAATTTTAAGTAAAAACATATTAACTTCTTAATAATATTCTATATTATTTAGTATTTTGAAGAAAATCTTTTATGGCAACTCCTGTAATATGTGCGGTGACTCTTTAAATTCTCTTGTTTTGAAGATTTCAAATAAGAAATGTAACATAAAGTTTGCATATAAGTTTTCATTTATTGTAAATTCACCATTTGCAAACCGTTCTATAAAGTCTTCCTAACATGTGTGCCTCGATCTACACCATTATTCTACTTATTGCTTTTAAAGGTAGATCATAGCATTTCTGTGACAGTTCTATAGAAAACTATTACTATTAAGTGCCTCTCAAATACTGTAATGAATTTCTCACAATTTGTAGAGAATAATCCTAAAATTTATATTTTCAACTCTAAAGGAATAAAACTCATCATTAAGAATTTAAGAATATTTCATAGCATTAAAAGTATTGCTATTTATACTCATATGGGGGAAATGTTTTATGGTTTATGAATTTTGGAGGTAGGAGTCTCATCAACAACACTGTGACTGTGACACACACACACACAAGTAGAAAAATCTATGTTCTATTTTACTCTATTTTATCATCTAAAATAAGAGTTTTACAAATAGTGAGATAGGAGCAAGTTGGTAGGTCATTAAGGCCTATCTACAAGAGAAATATCTTTTTCCTGAGATTCACGGGATACCTGAAACTCTCCTACACAATTATCTTCCAAAATTTGGTGGTTATCTGAGACCTGAAAACAACACAAAGAGTTTGAAGAGATTTGGAATGTTTTATCAGAGTATCACTATAACCTTCTACTCACTGCAGATACCTAAATCATCCAGAGCATCCTTGAGTTCTTAATTGCAGTGTGTCAGGGAAATATGTATCTTAAGAAAATAATTTAGACAGAAGTGCTTTTCTACATTATGAATCTCATCACCACAAACATAAAATTTCAGTTTGTGTGAACCATAAACTTCATCTTTCCTTTAAGGCCATCCTCTTCAATCTCTTTTATAATGCACTAATTTACTGGACAATATACTGGAGAGATGATTGCTCTAATTTACCTTAATATTTCCAATAATGGGAACTCATTACCAATTAAGGAAACCTCATCAATTTACAGACAGTTTATGTGTTCTTTGGCTAATTTGGAAAACTTCAGCAGCGTGTGTGTGCACGCACGCGTGCGTGTGTGTAAAATGTTCTATTTCTTAAAATTTCTTAATATTTCATGCAATCCCCATGCTTTCTTCCATTCAGATAGTTTAACCTGTTGCATTGAATGGTACAGTAGAATCAGATAACAAATGTCTTGACAGGAAGCTCAATGGCTTAGCTTTTAGGGGTGGTATGGACAAATCCCAGGTCATAGCAATGGGTTTGGAAGTGTGAATGAGAAGTGATTCTTCTACTCCCTGGAGACCACATAATTATTCCCTATACTTAAAAAGGGAAGAGTCAGAGAAAAAGTGAAAATAATTTTGATGTTGGTATAAGTCCCTAAGAAGAGCAGGTACACCTGAGTCCAAGTTTTTGTTAAGAAGGTTAGTAGTATAAACTCCAAATACAGAGAAGATAAATGATTCTCCATTTCTTACTCCCTCTCTCAGCAAAAGCTGAAATTTGCAAAACCCAAAGCTTCCCTTCAGATCAGTTACCTAAGAAAGGGAGCAGCTTGGAGAAGTATAGACAGTGGATCCAGAGAGATAAAGAGAAAATGTCTGAATAGAAAATGCAGCAAGATTTATGGACAGGGATGAAGGCTCACTTGGGGTTTATTGCCATCAATTCAAAGAATAAACAGTCAGTGAGACTGTATATTTTTCTCTAGCGTCCCCATTCATCTGCCTTGGTATACTGCAGAACAACTGGATGATTTGGGTTTTTGATAGGTTAATACTATAGATAATATAAGAAAAAGGAAAAAAAGGATATTTGGAGTATATATAGATGTTGTATGCATGGTATTGATTATGATACTCAACCAGGGTTATAATTTGAATGTGTAACTTTTGAGTCCCCAAAAACTTAACTATTAATAGCCTACTGTTGGCCAGAAGCTTTACCAACAACATAAACAATTAACGCATATTTTTTATATTACATGTATTATGTACTGTATTCTTAAAATGAATTAAGCTAGAGTAAAGGAAATGTTATTTAAAAAATCATAAAGCTGAGAAAATATATTTAGTATTCTTTAAGTGGATGTAGATTACCATGAAGCTCTTAATCCTCAATTTCATCACTTGAGTTGTCGGAGGAGGAAAGGAAGAGGAAGGGTTAGTCTTGTCTCAGAGGTGGCAGAGATGGAAGAAAATTTGCATATAAGTGGACCTATGCAGGTCAAACCCATGTTATTCAAGGATGAACTACATATATGGATATGGATTGACTATATATATATATATATGGATATGGATTGACTATATATATATACAACTCATATAAGGAACAACTATTTGTATGTGTAAGCATTTGTATATATATGTGTGTGTGTATATATATATGCATATAGTTTCTCTTTATATAAGTTTTAACATGAATATGCCAGTAAGCTGGTTTTTACATATCAGTGAGGCTAGTTCCTTATCATGGAGGCAAGAAAATTGTCAGTATATGCAAGAGTGCAAGGCATATAAGAGGTACTTAATATATACATATCTGTTGCATGACAAAAGGTGTTCTAAAATAATTACTACTAATTTAGGAAAAAATGAGAAAGTCATTGTAAAAATGATTGTTCATTCATAGCTATTCTTTTTTGTTAGCCATACATTAACATATTGAAAACTTTCAATTCCTTAAAGCTTCATAATCATTAGTATGTTTCTGCAATATTGATTTACTAATGTATATTAAACACTGATTTATAGAAAGATGTTCTTAAGAAAAGGTGAAAAGATCTCAAATCCACATCAGGAGGCATGTGTCAATTTGTGGGTCTCAAGTTGAAATTGACATCTTTCAAATGCATAAGAAAAGAATGGTCTTAACAGTATAACCTTGTTTCTTACAGTTGAGTTACTCTTCCAGTGCTATGTTTACCTGTTTTCTTTTTCATATGATAGAGGTATGTTACTTTAAAAGACTTCAGGAAAAATTGTGGCATATTCAAAATGTACTAGGTCTTTCTCTTCAGTAAGTGAAATTAAGTTGATGCTAACCTTGAGAGCTAAGCAACATGATGTAGGAAGCATGAAAGTTCTGAAATGTCTCTTGAACCTCAGGATCATCATTTAATATCTATGTGACCTTGGACAAAAAATTAGTCCCTGGTTATCTTCTTAGTATTAGAAACAATATATTAGCCTTGCAAAATTGTTTGAAGGTGTAGAAATAATAGTACTTGTAAGCTATTTTTCATGGATTTATGCATGGTATGTATTTAAAAGGTGATAGGCAATGCTGTGCTGATGAAGATAGAATTAATTATTAAAAAATCAGTGAAGCCTTATAAAATTCTGATAGACACTTAGAATTAAGAAAAATAACTTGTAAATGTTGAGATAAAATATAACCACACAGTAACCATTTATGATTATAAGTGAGGAAACAAGACAAGGTGAAGGAATGACTCTGAAACAAAAATGTAAGAAACTGTTTAAATTTTTTGCCATTTTTTAAATTGAATAATTTCTTAATATGCTCAATATTATTTGACATTAGAAAAATGTACATTAAAATCACAATGGGGTAATATGTTACATACTCAATGGAACAACTAAAATTAAAAAGACTGATTATACCTAGTGTTGACAAAGATATAATGGAAACAAAAATTTCATACTCAGCTGGTGGAGATGTAAAATGATACAGCCACTTTGAAAACAACAGTTTTAGGGTGACCGTATGTTCCAGCTATTCCATTCTTAATTATTTAACCAATAGAAATTTAAGCATATGTTTATACAAAGAATTGTACATAAATGTTCATAGCAGCTTTTATTTGTGGCCCAAACCTGTAAACAATCCAAATGACTATCAACACATGAATGGATAAACCTATTATTGTACATCCGTACTCTGCAATACTATGTATCAATGAAAAGTAATGAAGTATGGACATATGTGGCAGCACAGATAAAACTCAAAATAATTATGCTAAATGTAAAAGCCAGATTAATAATGTATTTTATAGAATTATATTTATATAAAATGTGAGAAAATGAAAACATTAATCTAGAATAACAAAGTGGATTGGCATTTGCCTGGGGATCAAAGTGAGCAGAGGTTGGAGAGGAGGTCACAAAGGGCTTACAAGGATACTTTTATGGTTATAGGTAGACTCATAATCGCATTTATAAAAAAGAGGTCATGGACCAAAAGCTTGTAAATTTTCACCCTTTAAATATTTATTCAATGCCAACTTATAAAGTTATTTTTAAAAGTAAAGAATAAATAAATATAATTCCTGAAAACTTATTTGGAAATAACTCTGATGAAGAAGGAAACTAATCAGAGAGAATCAAAATAAATTCACATTTGCATACAAATAAAAGTAATGGCAATAAGAGTACCTATTACAGAGAAACAACAAAAAGTAGCATAAAATAAAAAAAAATTGATATCATAAAGTCCATAATTACCTGCGGTCTAAGAACATTGCTAAGATCAGAAAGAATACTTTCTTTTAATTCTTATTTTTTTCTGACCATATAGAAAAACAGATGCTCATTTTTAAAAAAGAAGGAAATGAGACATTATAAAGAGAAAATAAATCTCAAATTCACACTAACTTGGGAGAGCAACCAGCAATTTTCTAGGAATATGTACACATATAGACATATTGCAGTAATTATATTTTATGTAGACCATAAATATATTTTCTGTAAGTAAAGTTCATCTAAATTTATTTTAGTAAGTGTTCAGTGTTATGCACTATCGTTGTACCATAATTTCGTTTTCCACTCGAACTCCTGACCTCAAATAATCCACCTGCCTTGGACCCCCAAAGTTCTGAGATTACAGGCGTGAACCACCAAGTCCGATGCTTCCATGTTTTCTTTTCAAATATTAGACCCCTCTTTCAATTTAAAATATGCTTCTGAACATTCTTGTACATAAACCTTAGTGTTTAGTTTGTACATACAAATTTTCAATAAATAAATATATGTTCCCTTAATAAATGCCACCATCTTCTCTGAGCTGTTCCAGGAACCTAACTGTTCTCTCTGACTGTCCTATTGGCTCCACCCCCTCCCTAATACTGGCCATCATGACCGACATTACGCTGCAGGCAGACTGATCTTTTACATAAATAAATAAGATCATATCGTTTGCAGCTTAAACTCCACAGTGCTCTCAGTGTAACTAGAGTAAAATAAAAACATCTTTTCAGGACTAAAATAACCTACATGATCTGATTTCAGCTTTCTCTAATCTTATTTCTTTCCATTTTCCTCCTCTCCTACTCTTTCTTCCCGCCCCCGCCCCCCCCCCCCCCCCCCCCCCCCGCGCGGCCCCACCACCGTCCCCGCAGGAACGCAGACTTTCTGTTCTTTTAATAGCATCAACTCTATTGATACTAGTTGCAACTCTAGTATAACACTCATTTACGTCTTTATCAAAGCACTTATCAACAGGGACTTGCTTATGCGTTTAGAACTTAACTCTCACACTCCACCCTTATTGTCATGTAAGTTAGTTACTAAGGTCAATGATTCTATCTGCCTTTTTGACTCCCATCTCTTAGAGAAGTCTTTGACAAAGACTAAGTTCCTGTAGAATATTGGACAGTTTTCTAACAAGCGTCCACAAATTTGTAATTCTTTTAATGTTTCTTTAATGGGTATCATAGATAAAAACAGTTCTTTATCAGTCGCTCTAGCCAAAATACTGAAACTTCCTAAGATTATTGAACAGAGTTTTGATTTAAAAATTGTGAACTGGATCTTAGAGAACTAGAAAGACAAAAAGAGGCACTAAGGTATCACAGAAAGAAGCAGCTGCCACCGCTAAGACTGCGGTACAAAAAGACCAGGTTGGAATTATTCAAATTTACAAGTTTGGAGGAGGACTCCTGTGAATCTGAGACTCAGCTCTCTAAGGAGCGATGCTTTCTAGTACTACCTGCGAGATGCCAGAATACGACTTCCACGTATGTGGAAAGACTGCAAACTGGAATCAGCTGCTGCTGCTCAAATCAGCTCTACTACTGCCAGCGTGAAGTGGTGTTGTGGTGATTGTGACAGGAATAGGGAATCATACACATGTAGCATGTCCCTTTTCCTCAGACAGCTTCCCTCTATTGGAAGAACTCCTACTGGAAGAATTTAATAGGAACCAGCTATCACGGGAGAAAAGAGTTTTGCAAAGTTCCAATCCCAGCCTCACAAAGTCAAGCACAGGAGGGTCAGTTTGAAGATGAGATCAATACCTTAATAACCAGAATATTCCATAATTCAAGAATAGTTTAACTTTTATTTGGTAAATTCTCATAATTTTCTTAATAAATGTTAATGTTTGAGGATATTTAAATATTTAATATATTTAAATTTATCTTGTTAAAAGTTTTGAAATTATAGTCTATTTTAAAATTTCCCCACAGTTAGCCATCTGTCCTATCACCACTCATTGAATAATTCTGTCTTTCCTCACCACTGAAAATTGCAACTATATCATACACTAAACTCTGAAGAAGGCAGATAAATAGATGGAGAGAGAGTTTTTTTGTTTGTATCTTTTTGTTTTGCTTTGTTTTTACTTATTTCTTCTACTTTCTGGTATCCTGAAATCTTCTGGGTTTTTTTTTTGTTGTCGTTTTGTTTTGTTTTGTTTTGTTTTGTTTTCCCTAGTATTTCTATCTCACTAAATGACACTATTCTAGATAGAAACCTGAGTATAATCTGAGTTTTGGATCTCCTTTCTTGTCTGATTTTTTTCTGACTTCCCTGAATCCTTATCCCATCCCCACTCAAAATGCTATAATGGCCTCCTTTGGCTATTGAGAACACATCTTTAACATATCTGATGAGTACCAATATTAACTGGCATGTACCCACAATCATGGTTTCATATTGTAGTGTACTTCCATTGCTTACTGTATTTTAACTCCACGGGATTTTTTCACTTACAAGTGCTAATTTTCCAGCACAGTCAGGGTCATTATCAACAGGGTCCCTCTGCCTAGAACACTTTACCAGTCCCACTCTGCAGCTGGGAACCTCTTCAACTTTAGATCTAAGGTATCTTGTTTCTCTCTTGGGATAATTTTTATGATCTTTCTCACTTAGTTACATTCTTCTATTATATAATAAATTTTAGAGTGCCACATTACTAATCTCTACAACTCAACTCTAAGTTGTGTGCAGTTTTTGGCTCACACATTTTATCAATAGAGTACCTGCCATGTACTAATTACTCAGTAAATATATGCTTAGTGACTAACAGAGACATACCATCTATTATTAGGTACACATATCCAATTATCTGTCTACTTTACTTTCTAAGAAAAAATTATAATATTTTTGAAATCTGCATTTAAAAAATGATTAATAGATATTTTATGTTTTCTATTGCTACCATAAGTGGAAGTATTCCCATTTTATTTTTAAGTGAATTTTTAAAAAATTCTAACAGTGTTTTAATTGAATTTCCTGGAAGAGAGTTGTTTATTTTTTAACATAATCACTTCTGAAAGTAACAGTGATAGTTTCCCTCTTTATTTCAAATAGCTGTTTCTCTTATTAGGTTTTTCTTGAGTATTGTTTAAAGCTTCCAGGAAAAAAAAATGTTCAATGATAGAAGTAATTGTGGGAATTCTTACACACAGCTTTACATATATTTTTCAATAAATAAGAGGAAAATTATGCTATACTAGTAAGTAGTAGAAAGAAACAGACTGTTCAATTTTAATGTTATGTTTATTTTATAAAAACACTGCCCTTGCCTAGTGTGCTACCATTCTACTCCCAGGACAAAATACTTTATTTTCCTTGGGATTCCTATATCTATAAGGTAAAGTTATCTTCCTCTTTGTGGGTAATACATGTAGTTCAGCTTCTTGTTGCTAACTATGTGTTACCACAAGTTCCAGGATAACACAGAGGTCTCTGTAACAAGATTGCTCAGATTTGAATCCTTGATCCATTTTTTGCTAGTTTTATCACCTAGGCCAGGCCAGTCATTTGATTTCTCTCTGACTTTTTTTTTTTCTGTAAAATATCATAAGAATAAAATTAGTTCCTATACATAAAATATTTAAGTCTTGAAGATTCACAAGGCTATTATTTAGAATTATAAAACTATACAATCACAAACATAGAATTATATAATATTGGGTATAAAATTATGATCAAGGAATTCACCATTTTTTAATTTAGAATTTAAAATGTATATATTAAATGTGTTTCCTGCTTTTATTTAATCAGTAATGCCTTCATATATTTTAACAGGGTTGTAAACTAAAAATCTATATTAAAAGCATATAATTGTATACAACTTCTGCTTATTTTATTAAAGGACAGTTGTAGGTCAACAAACATTACACATGGTTCTGATTTATTCTTAGCAGCTCAAAAACATGAACAAGATTGAAAACTTATCAATAAGTGAGAATTTTGAGATCAAGTTAGAAAGATGTGTCCCTTTAATTTCGATAAAAGATTAGCCACTAAATGGAAAACATGGAAAAATCAAATATAATAGTTGAGAGCGGCTATGCTGGACATATTTCATCCAAAGGAACCATCTCTAAATATGTGGATATCCTTCAAATCCAATCAAGGTGACCAGAGCATTCTCACCGGGAAAAAACAATCATTTAGCTTAGAAAAAGTTATAAGTGAATCGCTGTGTGTGTGCCTCATGAGTGTGTGTGTGCCTCATGAAATCTTCTGATTAGAATTCAGCCCCTTGTGCATTTATACAAGGCTGGGATGCCAAGAATGCTAAACATGAGTGTTCCAGTCCTTCAAAATGGAACAGTATAATCCTCACAGTAAAAGTAATAAATTGCCTATTGACTTAAATCTAAGCCTTCCATCTGTTTGACATTGGGAATTGGCCTAAGAGTCAGACTGATTAAAATAAATATGTGTAACTAATTTGAACATTTAAGAAACAAAGTCAAATTTTTAGCATGTATTTGGGGTAAACGTAAAATAAATAACTGGGTTTCAAAATATTAAATCAATATTTAATATATGTATATTTGTTTATGAGAATATGTGTTTATAATCAGGTTTGCCTGAACCACATGCTATACCAAAATACAACTTGTTATTCCTGATATTAATAAGCAAAGTTCACCAATAAGAGCATTCTTTCATGAGAGTCTCAGAAGTAAATTTCTCAGAACTAAAGTCTTAAATAATATTGATGAGAGTTTTGATGTGCTATGGACACTATGAAAGATGTTAAGATATAATGTGAGCACAATTTTGAAAGGGGAACTGAATTTAAAAATTTTACCAAAAAATAGCATTTCATCTTCTCCTGCTCTCTTGTAATATGACATTACCTACAAGTGAGACAGTACAGGAGCTAAGGAAGTAACCATATTCTCGGGACCCAGCAACCATAATGACCATACAGTTAACACAATAAACCCCAGCATTCATATTGTAGTTAAACTCATTCAAGCAAAGCTATCTTCAGTAGGGAATTTCCCCTATAGATAGCCTGCACATTTTGGTTTTACCTGTCCTCAGACAGACCCTTTGCTTATTATAATAGGAAAAAAAACAAAAACAAAAACAAAAAAACACCCCTGGGTGGAGATTTAAGATTTAAACGAGACATGTGGTGTATGAACAAGCATGTACAGCTACTGCACACGTGCCACCCAGAGGACCACACAGAACGTGCTTACTAGTAACACCCCTTTTCACCCCCTTATGAATAATCAACTAAGACTACCATAAAGGAAGTCTCCCTAGTTCCAGTCTTTGCTGTTTCATCCTTAGGAGCAGCCGGCCCTGAATCATCTACCTCTCTGAGGGTGTACTGTCAATTCTGCAGTTAGTTTTCAAAATATTATTTTGCTTTTGCAATGAATTACTCTGCTGCATCTCCTTTACTGTGTATCTCTTGCCTAAATTCTTTTTTTTTTTTTTTTTTTTTTGCTCTTCTCCAGGTGTGATTTTTAAACTAAGAAGATAAGAACTAGGGTCAATGTCTCGCATTAGCTGTCAGCACAAGGATAGTTTTTAACAAAAAACATTTTCTATCAAATGGTTTTCTATCAAAACAAAACAAACCGAAATAAAACCAGAATTATAAGGAAAATTTTAAATCTTAGAAAATGATAGATCTAGTAGGTAAACATTCAATATTACGGAAAATTAAACCAACACAATTTATGAACTGATCTAAGAGACAACAGTCTAGATATCTATCAATGTCCCAAAAGATACTGAGACTAAACTTTTTTTTCAAAGATACACGCAATATTTACAAATAATATTTCTTTTGGGTTGTAAAGAAATTTTTACGAAATTATAAAATATTCCAAATAGAGGAATATATCTTGACCACAATATAAAATCAGTAATTTAATAATAAACATATGCTCTCAGACCTATAGAAACAAAAATGGGTGTCATGAGGAATGCATAAAATGCTTTATTAATTTCTGTGAACTAATTATGATTCAACAGCAGTATGATGTAAAATTCAATTAAGCTAAATGAGGACTTGGAAATTTATATTTCATATTACTTAGAAAGTAGGGATTATTAAAATTTAATACATATCTTCCTAAATATGGTGGAAAAATAATTTATTTTCTATAGTTCCTTTAGGTTCATGATATTAATAATTTTTTAAAAATTAGTTGAAGATAAATCAAGTACTCAGAGACAATAAAAAAACCAGAAACTATTTTTCAAAAAATACCTTAGAAGAAAATACAAATATTTATTGACTTATAATTTAAAAATATAAAAGTTATGTAAGAAATAACAAAAGACGCTTCACAAGCTTGGCCTATACCAAAACTGACATCTTGCAATTTAGAATATTAGAAGCGAAGTTTAAAATAAAGTTAAAGAACTGGGAAAACATCTGGCACATATAAAAAGACAAAAGAAATCCTTAGACAAAGACAATGAAATCCTTAAAAAAATGAATTAAGGAAATAAACTGTTCACAAGAAAAAGATAAAATTTAAAATATTTGTTTAAATCAAATAAATTAAAATAATACATAAGTTTTTTGTATGTGTTATTAGGCAAAATATTATGACAGAAATAAATGATGATAATGATAAGTGTGCTTTCAGTAAGTATTCTTTTTCCTTTTTAGAGACAGGGTCTTGCTCTGTCACTTAGGCTGTAGTGCAATGGCACAATCATAGCTCACTGTGGTCTTGAACTTCTGGGCTCAAGTGATCCCCCTCAGAATGAGCATTCTTATACACTTACGGTTGGGAGTTCAAATCAAAACACATATTATGAAAATGAATTTGGCAAACTATATTAATATTTAATAACGTTCAGTTTATTCTAGTGATTCTCTTTCAAGCAACTTATTTTTAAAAAAACAAACAAACAAGAAAAGCCCAGAAACTCTTCTTTTCCTTTTTTTGAGATGAGGTCTCATTATATTGCTCCAGCTAGAGTTTGGTGACTATTAATAGCCTCAACCACAGCACACAGCAGCCTCCAACTCGTGGCCTCAAGCAATCTTTCAAATTCAGTCTCCCAACAGAAACTTTTATAGTGATTTATCCACGAAGAAGTTTCACACATTTTTACAATAATAAACATGAAAAGTAATTTTAAAATATTTTATTTTAATAATAAAATATTAATATAATAATTAAAATAAAAATACATAAAAATCAGTTAAATTACCTTACATAGGTGTTATAATGGACATTTTTGTGGGACTACCCATTATTTCTTTTGCTTATTTTTAAGGAAAATTTGTATAATTATAATTATTTTTAGGTACAGAAAACTCAATAGTATACATTTAACCGAGTTTAGTGCCAAGTTCTTCAGCCTTTGCCTTTTCGAGCTCGGCGATCCGAGCCACAGACTAACCCAGGACATTGCCTCCCCAGTGCCGGCGTATCTCATCATATCTGTCCTTCCTGTTTTCTAACAGAACCTGGATTTCTCCCATTCTCTAGCATTTGTATTGTCTTTGTTATGTGAGTCTTGATTGGCCTAATTTTGAACTGTGTCTATGTAAGCAAATTACCACAATGATAAGCAGTAGAAGAAACAAAAGCCAACCAGTTTTCGTCATTACCCTGGATCGCATACCCTACTCATAGAAAACGCTGTCAGGTCACCAGTGAGGTTGGGCCTCTGGATGCTTGCAGATTCTGGTCTACCAGTGACCCCGCTAGCAGGCCCTGCTCCCGCTTGAGCCGCCTACTGGTGCTCGTGCGCCTGCTCTGGCCTGGCGCGGTGGCTCATGCCTGTAATCCCAGCACTTTGGTAGGCCGAGGCAGGAGGATCACGAGGTCAGGAGTTCGAAACCAGCCTTGCCAATATGGTGAAACCCCAGTCTTTACTAAAAATACAAAAATTAGCCAGGCATGGTGGCGTGCACCTGTAGTGCCAGCCACTCAGGAGGCTGAGGCAGGAGAATCGCTTGAACCCGGGAGGCAGAGGTTGCTGTAAGCTGAGATTGCACAGCTACACTGCAGCCTGGGTGACGGAGCAAGACTCTGTCTCAAAACAAACAAAAAAAGACAAAAAGAAAACTTGTTAGGTAGTGTATTCAGTTGCATATAACTGAGAACACAAATAATAGTAATATAAACAAATACCAGTTTTTTCATCATGTAATAAGAGTAGAGCTAGGCATTCTGGTACTGGTACAACAGCTCTATAATTCATCATAACAGTAAGCTTGTTCTTCCTTTGCTCAGCCATTGTTAGCAAAAAGTAATTTTCACACTTGTGTCCTCCGAATCCTAGATTGGCAGCTCGACATCTATCACCATCCCCACCTTCCATCCAGGAAGAAGAGAAAGTGCAAAGGGCAAGATATGCATGCCAGGAAGTTTTACACTTTTGATGAAATTTTGGAGCCAGCCAACACCTTCTATTTGCAACTCAGTGGCCATATGCCTGTAAAATCTGAAAAATGCTGCTTTTTATTTATCTGAGATAGACTTAGTGAACAAGAGAAGACTAAGGTAGGCAATCAGTGGTTTCAGACAAAGGTGGGAATAAAAAAATGAGTTAGTCCCGATAGAATGATATCCTAGACTTTTTCACAGGTTTAGGGAGAAATGTCTGCTTTGTTCCTTTCCAACACTGTCCACGTCCCCAGCCCCTAGCCACAGACGTAGACAAGCATGGATTCCCTGATGGCCTGTTCTGCAAATGGAAGAGAAGCCAGCCTTTGATTAAAGTCAGAATCACAGATGGAAGAGCAGAGAGACTGAAAAACATCAGGCACTTGGTGACACTTTTTACAAGTTGGAAAAAAAAAAAACAAACGCTAAAGCATCATCTACTCAGGATTTAAAGTCTGAGAAAATATATTTCCTTTTCTCTTAAACAGTTTTAGTTGAGATTCTGGTTTGTTAATACCAAGTATGTCCTAAGTGATTCAAGTATAAGATTCTGTTAAAAATCAAGTATTCAGCTAATATCCATTGCCATGGTGAAGATTTTTACCATATTTTATATGCAATATGATTTTCATATTAATAAATATATAAATATTTTCCCAGAAGATACAAGAGTCAAGCAAGTATTATTGAGCTTTCATATAATATACATTTTTTTCACAACAGAATTTTGAAAATAGTATTCCTGGTAATAGTATTTTGAAAATAATATTATTGTTGATAATTCTCTAGATACAATAAACTTTTAACATAGATCAAGGCCCCAAATTAATTATCTGAAGTATTACTTGATTTTTAATGTGCATAAATCATACATCCAGTTTTAATTACACTAAAATGGTGACAATCTTTGAAAAGTAGGGATATGGTTTGGATTTGTGTCTCCACCCAGATCTCATGTTGAATTGTAATTCCCAATGTTGGGGGAGGAACCTGTTGGGAGGTGACTGGATCATATAGGTGGATTTCCCCCATGCTGTTCTCATAATAGTGAGTGAGTTCTCATGAGATCTGATGGTTTTAAAAGTTAGGCCGAGACGGGTGGATCACGAGGTCAGGCAATCGAGACCATCCTGGCTAACACGGTGAAACCCCATCTCTACTAAAAAATACAAAAAACTAGCCGGGCGAGGTGGCCGGCGTCTGTAGTCCCAACTACTCGGGAGGCTGAGGCAGGAGAATGATGTGAATCCGGGAGGCGGAGCTTGCAGTGAGCTGAGATCTGGCCACTGCACTCCAGCTGGGGCGACAGAGGGAGACTCCATCTCAAAAAAAAAAAAAAAAAAAAAGTGTGTGGCACGCCCACTCCCCTCCTCCCCCCACTTCGCTCTTCCTCTCTCTCTCCTGCTCTGATGTGCTTCCGCTTCACTTTCTGTCATGATTGTAAGTTTCCTGAGGCCTCCCAGACATGCTTCGATTAAGCCTTGGAATTATGAGTCAATTAACTTATTTTCTTCATAAATTACCCAGTCTCAGGTAGTTATTTATACTAGTGTGAGAATGAACTAATACAAGTAGAAAAAAATTTTTAAATGTAATTTTTGTATAAATCAAATAATTCTTGTTCAGTATGCATCATCAGTGCTCCATATATTCTTAATTAACTATTTTCACTGATAGAGAATAAAACGATAAAATTGCATCTTCTGTGAGAAAAATTTGGACACATAGAAATGTCACATAAAATTGTCTTTTAAATGACAAGCCAGGCAAAATCTTTATTTCGTTAAAATATTTGCCTTCAATATATGTATACAGTTTATTTTAGAAAGTGAAATATGCCTTGGGTACATGTATTCTCCTGGGGCGTGTTAAGGTGTTGTGCAATTGGGGAAAATGGTAAGGTATTTGTAACAAGAGGTTTGGATTTACTAAGTATAGGCTCCTAAGCAACTTTCTGATGATCAGTTTCTTCATCTATAAAATGGAAGTAATTATGGGTATACTCAGAGGACTTTTACTGGGATTAAAGAAACGATATTTGGGAAACCTCTTAAAACTCATCCAGTTCTGCACAGTTGTTTTTAAACGTTTTCCTTTACTTCTATTTTACTTTTTATTCTGTTCATTTATAAAGCACAACACCAAGTGACTCAGCCTAATTAATGTAATACTATCTAACCCTGGTTTTATACAGAACTCCAACATAATGAAATTTTATTTCACTTATACTTTAGAAACACTGTGGTGCCATTTCCTGGGCAGAAATAAGGGAAAAAGCTAGCCCTAGGCGTGGGTCTAACAGGCGAGACTCTCACCAAGCATATGGGCAGGCAGTGCTTCAGTGCCTGAAGTGGAGAGATCAAAAGCACAGTGGATGGCCTTTCTCTGGATGACTTCCCCAGATGCTTAAGGTTCTTGAAACAGCTGTTTCAGTGCAGGCACAGCAGGTATCTCACTTTACCCTCTTCAGATTGTGGATGTTTTGCAAAGTCCCCAATGGATTTTTCTTCCTTACAAATTGGCCTATAGATTAGACATGACAATTAGCACTGGTCTATAGACTTACAGAAAGAAAGAAATTAGTCTGGAACTAAAAGACAACATGCTGTTCACTAGTAAAACATATGATATAAATTAAGTCAGAGGATTATAAATGATGGAGAAGAATAGAACTTTGAGATTGTATAGCTCATCATCCTCATTTTACAGATGCGGAATCTGATGATGTATTTCGTTAGACTGCTCATGGTTATCATCTCTGAAATTGCTAAATATTGGGGGGGAAAAGCAAAGAGAATTTTGCAGACTCATTTTTTGCATGGCTATATTTTGAATTATATCTATCTAAACATAAAATAGATATGTATTTATTGAAACAAAAATCATTCAAATCTTGATAATCTATAAGGCAATACTTCCAAATTTAAAAATATTATATTTTCCCTTTTATGAATGAATGTTTTGATGCAAATACAGTGTATTATTTTTTAAAGTTCACAATCTTGCTTGGATTCTGATCAAATGTTATACATTAATTAACTCATCATTTATTTATTCATGTAGTTATCCTGTGATATTTATAAAATGTCTATTACTATTCTGGCATTGTGCTAAATGTTGAAGATACAGAAACAGAGAAGTGGTTCTTGTACTCTAAAGGAGAGAGTATAATATAGTTGTCAAGAAAACTGGCTCTGGAGCTACCTTAAATTTAAATTTTGACTTCATTACCATCCAGCGCAGAGACCTTCATCAAGTTGTTTAATCTCCGTGACCCTTGGTTTCCTCATCTGTAAAATTTTCATAATAACATTATCTACTTCATAGGAATTTATGAAGATTAAATGAGGCAATCCATGCATAGTTTTAGCATACTGCCTTGCAGTTAGTTACTAATCATTGAATAAATGTTCATTACACATGACATTTAAAAAAAAAAAAGCTTCTTGTCTAGTGACAGACTCAGAACATTATACCACTATTTTAAATGATAAAATAAGGTCTAAGAAAGATATGCACCTCTCTAATGAAACAACCCATGAAACAAAGATTCAGCACCAAATTCATTGTTAGAGTATAAGACCATTTTTTTTCCTGAGAAGTGTATTCTTGAACTGCTTTTTGTAGATTTCTCTCCCCATAGTTATGCAGTAGTGATTTTGAAGTAACATAATATATGGAGTGAATATTCCTGGTAGAGTAATACTTGGATTTTAGAATCATTGTTTTAGTAGTGATAAGAAAGATGACTTGAATTTATCTGGAGAGGGGATGTCATGAACATAGAATATTGGTGGGTATGCAAAAAAAAAGCAAGACTCTGACTGCTTTTTACCTGGCCATTTCTTAGGGTTATATTTGTAGTGAGCAACCATGAAGGATAAGGGAGCATCTCTCCCTGGACAAACCACAAGCATCCTTTCATTTACTATAAACATGGTGAATCTTGCAACATCAGTGTTTCTTTGTGTTAGTACAACCCATCGCCTGTATGTGCTGGCATCCACCATAGGCACTGTACTACCCTCATGGAACTCAAGGAACATGGGGAAGCAGTGTGAGCGTCATGCTGACATTTGGCCTACTGCTTTTGCCATAAATACTACATTCCTTTGTCTCTAACCCAAAAGTCTAATATCTTTTTACACTATCTATGGTAAGGTAATAGATTAGCTTTGTACCTTGTGTGTATATATCCATCTCCGACTGAAACAAATGGAATGTATAATACACACCTTGATAATCTTGAAACAAAGGACATGCTAAAAATATATCTTATGTTACCATTAAACAAAATAGCATACATAAAGGTGTATTGTTTTGAGTCAAATGTATTATAGTTGTATAGTATAGTGATATTTATCACTCAATTATTTTAAAATAATTCTATCTCAGTTTATGTCAATATTTTTCCAAAGCTATAGAACTACTCTGTAAAATTCAAATCTTCTGTGGTGAACACTGTTGTTTTATTCTACTCTTGTCTGAATATTTAGTTTGTCTTAGAGTTGATATAAGATGTAGCTAGCTTCAATGAAATAATTATGAATATTCTTTCTGGGCACGTTAGATTAGAATACTTTCCTATTTTTGAGAAAAGTAAATGGAAACTGTACTTTTCTGTCCACACTTTCTAGAAAAGCTTCTTTATTTGGAAGTAAAATAACTTGAATTTGATTACTTATTAGAATACAATAAAATAATATCATTTCAAAGAGCCCAATGCATAATATTTTAGTACAAATTTATTAAAAATATCACACTTCTGTAATGCATGGTGCCTGATAATGAATAAATTGAGTTTACTAAAAAACCTAAAAGCCTACTGTTTTTATGCAAATTAAAATACGATTTTAAATCTTAATTTTATAGTTATTTAAATCTAAGGGAAAAAGTTCATCAAATATATAGAAAAGTTCATAAGCTATATAGAATTGGAAGGAACTTTTACAAAGTCAACTTATGGTCACTTTGTTCTTTAAAGAAACTTACCAATTCAATTTTCTTGTTGTAAATTTCTTCATATCAAAAATACATCTTAGCAAACAAATAGTACGTAGTTACTATTGTAAAAGAAAAATTGTGATTTTTTTCTTATAAAAACAAAAGAAACAAGCAATTTTACATTATATCCTTATGATATACAGGAGTATATTCCTTTAAAATGCATGTACCAATCTGATTTGCACTGAATTTTTTTATCCTTTGATTCTTTACCTGGTGCTTTACAAGGTCTAAAAGCCACAAAGCTTTGGTTTGAATGGTGCCCAAAGTAAAGCAGAAAGCACTGAATTTGATCTGAAACTCAAAAAATCAAAAGTTTGCCTGGCCACAAATCCTATGTTTTACCGTCTAACTGTGAATTGCAATGGGGACTAAAGTGTTGCTTTTATTCTTTTCATCCAACATTTTGAAGGGCATTTGAGAACTTGATTTATAGCTTTGAGGAAGTGAGTCTGGGTGTTAACAAGCAAAGAAAAATTTAAACATCCAATTGCATATGCTCCTTCAAAGACAAACCTTTGATACCTGGTGCCCTTGTTGAACTCTTTGATTAAATGGTTATGCCTAGATGGCATAATGGGTGGATTGAAGTTATGATTCATGTAACTCTTAAATTGTAAGAGATGTCTAAAATGTTCATACTTGAGATGAAGAGAATGTAGAAATAGACACACTAAGTCTTCCCTACAAGAGGCCAACTTGTTTTGCAAGTATGGGATTGAAGATAGGATTTCATTGTATAAGCCAGGGAGCTTAAAAATAAATTCACAATTGAGATTGGAACAACGAGCATATGTACACTTGATCTACTAAACTCACATGCGAAAGTGCGTGAATTGTTGAAAAATGATCTTATGAATATTCATTTTGGAAATATCTCCAGAAATCTCTTTCCAGTTTGACCAAGATGTTATAAACATGTTTTAGTATCTATTGACACTTCTCTCCTATTTTCTCCATTCTTTCTTTTGCCTTCAATTGGTTTAAATTGATTACTCTTCTAAAGTAAAGTAATAAATAATAGTGGACATAAAGCGTGCAAAAAGCAGACATTTTGCTGCAGGAGGAAGTATGTAAAATAGCGGCAGAATTAAAGGACCAAACTGTAGCCTTAGGAGATCCCATCAGAAATTGATCTGAATCACATACATACTTCTGTGTGGTGTCAGATATTTCTCAGCACCCTAAATTAAGAACATGGATATAATTGGCTGAGATGTACGTGTGTGTGTATGTATGTGTGTGTATATATATATAACATATATATGTATATATGTGTGTATGTATATATGTAGATTAGAATTGCGAGATATTGAATTCCAGTTAATAGCTAAGTAGCTGTGTCTAATTTTTTTCAATAACACTTTTTTCAAATTTTTCCAGAACTGTAGTAAATATTAGAAAGTCCCTTACTTTCTTCCCTTTTGCAACAAAATATTTGCATTGAGTTGCTTGCAATGTGAATTAATGCTAAGAATTCAATAAGAAAAGTGGTGTGACATTCATTTTTAAATTTCACGCTTCATGTCACTTCACCTCTCTCCTTACTAAATTACATTTGGTCACACTTTAACCACACAAGATGATGCAGCAGGTTTATATCTGAAAGAGGGGCAAATAGGTGGAAAGTCGCAGAAGTGTAATGCAAAAAAAGGTTAATTTTTTTTACAACTTTCCAGTAAAAAATATAAAGCTATGGTCTACAAGCCAAAATATTTTTAAGAATAATGAGGCTGACGTGATCTTTATGAACAGTATCCTTAATATAGCAAGAGAAATGATTATAATTCTGTATATACATTTACACTGAGGATTAATTCATTCGTTTCAATTAATTCACATGTAGGCATTAAAGTATTTTGTATGTTACCTTTGCTGTACATTAGAAGATGATACTTATTGCATTATCATTAGTTTGCACAATGTAAAAAAAAACACATACTGTTATATTCTGCAAGATATTAAAGAGGTAGGAAATGAGTGTAAGTTAAAATCGATTAGTAGTCTATACTGAATTTTTAAATAGCATTGATTCAATAAGCAATTACTCAGAGCCTGCTGTGGGCAAGACACTCTTTAACACTCTGCAATGTAAATATTGTAATCCTCATTTCACAGATAAGAAAACTGTCAGAGAGTAGCCTTTATTTTCAAGTTACACCAGTAGCAAGTAGAAGTATATTCCCAAACATATCTGTCTTGGGTGTTCATGCCTCTTACTATGTATCCCACATCTTCCCTGTCATAACCTTTTCTCAACTTTTTTTTTTATTATACTCTAAGTTCTGAGGTACATGTGCAGAAAGTGCAGGTTTGTTACATAGGTATACACTTGCCATGGATGTTTGCTGCACCCATTAACCCGTCATTTACATTAAGTATTTCTCCCAATGCTATCCCTTCCCTAGACCCCACCCCCTGAAAGGCCCAGGTGTGTGATGTTTCCCTCCCTGTGTCCATGTGTTTTCACTGTTCAGCTCCCACTCGTGAGTGAGAACATGCAGTGTTTGGTTTTCTGTTCTGATTGTCTACTCTTAAAAAGCTTAAAGTTTAATGTTAAAGGTAGAGATATAAAAAGCTAAGTATACTAAACAAAGTATGGTACACTTGCTCTGTTCATGAGAAAATAATTGAAAAATATTAATAGGACAGGTAAGTTTTGCTGGAGAAGATACTTACCTACTTGAAGTCTTAATTAAAATATTATATGCACAATTAAATACAGTATAAATGCAATTATAATTTTCATAGATGTGGACACATAAATAACCACGGACAGCATGAAAAAGAAACAGCTTTTGGTAGTTATTAGGAGCACAATCTGTGAGCTACATCTGCTTCAACTCAAAATCCAATTTCTACTACTTCTCCACCCCATACTGTCACAAAGCCAGTTTCCTCATTTATAAAGTAAGTTTTGTATGTTATAGTATTTTTTATGAGGCTTAAATGTGATAACCCATATAAATCTAGCACAGTGCCTGGAAAATAGTAAAAAGTCCTATAAATTGTCATATATTTATCATGTGTGATATATATATGTGTATATATGTATATATATTATATATATGTGTATATGTATTATATATATATGATGTGGAATTTGTAGACAGAGATTGAAAAGAGAGATGTATATTCTGGCTGAAAGAATGATGTTGCAAGTGCATGGAGTCACAAGTGAAACAATTTACTTGGGGATGATGATTGGTAAGAGCAGAATGCTAAGTGCAGGATCATGAGGAGAAGCAGAAGATGATACTGAAATTCATTTTGACTTTTATGAAAGATGAATGTTTTTCTTCTGTGAATAGCTTTATTGTATCCTTGTTCTTATATTTTATTATATTATTTTTTCTGTTAATTTTTAATTTTTGTGGGTACATAGTAGGTGTATATATTTATGGAGTACATGAGATTTTTGTTTGTTTGTTTGTTTTGGCAGTTGCGAGATTTAATAGAGTGAAAACAAAGCTCCCATACAAAGGGAGGGGACCCAAAGAGGGTAGTGTTGCCGGCTTGAATGCCTGGGTTTATATCCCGATCATCGTCCCTCCCACTGTGCTCTCAGGCAATAGATGATTGGCTATTTCTTTACCTTCCGTTTTTGCCTAGTTAGCATTTTAGTGAGCTCTCTGGTTGGTCCAGTGTGAGCTAAATTGCAAACCCCATGTTTACATGAGATGTTTTGATATAGGTCTGCAATGTGAAATAAGCCCATCATGGGGAGCAGGGTATCCATCCCCTCAATCATTTATGCTTAGAGTTATAAACAGTCCACTTACATTCTTTAGGTTATTTAAAAATTTACAATTAAGTTATTATTGACTATAGTCAGTCTATTGTGCTAACAAATAGTAGTTTTTTTTTTTCATTCTTTCTATTATTTAGTACCCATTAACCATCCTACTTCTCCCCCAGACCCCTACTACCCTTCCCAGCCTCTGGTAACCATCCTTCTATTCTTTATGTCAAAGAATTCAATTGTTTTGATTTTTACGTCTCACACGTAAGTGAAAACATGCAATGCTTGTCTTTCTGTGCCTGGCCTATTTCACTTGACATAATGATACCTGGTTCCATCCATGTTGTTGCAAATGACTGTATCTCATTCTTTTTTATGACTGAATAGTACTCCATTGTGTATATATGTACCACACATTCTTTTTTTAAATTATTATTATACTTTATGTTCTGGGGTACATGTGCAAAACGTGCAGGTTTGTTACATAGGTATACATGTGCCATGGTGGTTTGCTACATCCATCAACCCACCATCTATATTAGGTATTTCTCCTAATGTTATCCCTCCCCCCGGACCCACCCCTCAACAGGCCACAGTGTGTGATGTTCCCCTCCCTGTGTTCATGTGTTCTCATTGTTCAACTCTTACTTATGAGTGAGAACATATGGTCTTTGGTTTTCTGTTCTTGTGTTAGTTTGGTGAGAATGATGGTTTCCAGCTTCATCCATGTCCCTGCAAAGGACATGACCTCATCCTTTTTAATGGCTGCATAGTATTCCATGGTGTGTATGTGACACATTTTCTTTATCCATTTATCTGTTGATGGACACTTAGGTTGCTTAAAAACTTAGCTATTGTAAACAGTGCTGCAATAAACATAAGAATGCAGATATCTCTTTGATATACCTATTTCCTTTTTTTTTTTTTTTTTTTTGTATGTACTGAGCAGTGGAATTGCTGGATCATATGGTAGCTCAGTTTTTAGTTTTCTGAGGAAATTCCAAACTGTTCTCCATCGTGGTTGTATTAGTTTATATTCCCACCAACACTGTACAAGGATTTACTTTTCTCCACATCCTCTACAGCATTTGTTATTGCATGTATTTTGGATATAAGCCACTTTAAATGGGGTGTGATGATATCTCATTGTAGTTTTGATTTATATTTCTCTGACAATCAATGATGTTGAATACCTTTTCGTACGCCAGCTTGCCATTCATACGTCTTTTTTTGAGAAATGTATACGCAAATATTTTGCCATTTTTTAAATCAGATTAAAAACTTTTTCCTATAGAGTTGGAGTTTCTTACATATCCTGGTTATTAATCACTTGTCAGATGGGTAGTTTACAAATATTTTCTCCCATTGTGTGGGTTGTCTCTTCATTTTGTTGACTGTATTCTTTGCCATGCAGAAGCCTTTTAACTTGTTGTGATCTCATTTGTCTATTTTTGCTTTGGCTACCTATGCTCATAGGGTATTGCTCAAGAAACCTTTGCACAGAGCAATGCCCTGAAGATTTTCCCCAATGTTTTATTGTAGTAGTTCATAGTTTGAGGTCTCAGATTTAAGTATTTAATCAATTTTTATTTTATTTTTGTATGTGCTGATAGATAGGGATCCAGTTTTATTTCCCTGTATCATTTATCGTAGAGATTGTCCTTTTCCTGGTGTATGTTCTTGGCATCTCTGTCAAAATGAGTTCACTGTAGGTGTGTGGATTTGGTTCTGGACTCTAAAGTCTGTTCCATTGCTCTATGTGTCTGTTTATATGCCAGTAGTATGCTGTTTTTGTTACTCTAGCTGTGTAGTATCAATTGAAATCAGGTAATCACATTACTTCCAGTTTGGTTCTTTTTGCTTAGGATAGTTTTGGGTATTCTGCATTTTTCTGTGGTTCCATATAAATTTTATAACAGTTTCTTTTCTATTTCTGGGAAGAATATCATTGATATTTGATAAAGATTGAATTGAATTTCTAGATTGCTTTAGATAGTGTGGATATTTTAAGAATATTCTTCTTCTGATCCATGGACCTATAACTTTTTTCATGTTTTGGTGTCCTCTTCAATTTCTTTCATCAGTGTTTTATAGTTTTTATTATGTAGGTCTTTTAGTTTTTTGGTTAATTCCTAGGTATTTAATTTTATGTGTGGCTATTGTAAATGAGATTACTTTTTAATTTCTTTTTCACATTGTTCACTGTTGGCATACAGAAATACTACTGCTTTTTGTATGCTGATTCTGTATCCTACAACTTTACTACTTTCTTTAATAGTTCTGTAGTTTTCCTGTGAAGTCTTTAGGCTTTTCCAAATATAATATATCATATGCACACAAGGTTAATTTGACTTATTCCTTTACAGCTTGGATATACTTTATATTTGTCTCTTGTCTGATTGCTCCAGGCAGGAGTTCTGGTACTATGCTGAATAAAAGTGTTGAGAGTGGGCATCCTTGTCGTGTTCCAGATCTTAGAGGAAAGGCTTTCAGTTTATCCCCATTCAGTATAATACTAGTTGTAGGTCTCTCACATATGACTTTTATTATGTTGAAGTGTGTTTCTTCTATGCCCATTTTTTGAGGGATTTTATCATGAAAGTGTCGAATTTTGTCAGATGCTTTTTCAGCATCAATTGAAACGATCATATGGTTTTTATCTTGCATTCTGTTGATATGGTGTATCACATTGTTTGATTTGCATATGTTGAACCATCCGTGCATCCCAGGGATAAATTCCACTTGGTTATGGTAGATGATCTTTCTAATGTATTGTTTTACCAATTTGATACTATTTTGTTGAGGATTTTTGCAAGCATATTCATCAGAGATATTGGCCTGCAGTTTCCTTTTCTTTTTTTCAATTTTTTTTTTTTGTGTTTCTGTCTGGTTTTTATATTAGGACAATACTGACCTTGTAGAATGAGTTTGGAAGTATTCCTCCTTTTTCTATTTTTTGGAAAAGTTTGAATAGAATTGGTATTAATTCTTCTTTAAATGTTTAATAGCATTAAACAGCAAAGTCATTGGTCCCAGGCTTTTTTTAGTGGGAGACTATTATGGCTTCAATCTTGTTACTTGTTATCGGTCTGTTTGGGTTTTGAATTTCTTCCTGGTTCAATCCTGGTAGGTTGAATGTACTTAGGAATTTGTTGATTTCCTCTGGATTTTTCAGCGTATTGGTCTGCAGTTGCTCATAGCAGCCACTAATGATCATTCAAATTTCTGCAGTATCAGTTGAAATGTCTCCTTTTTCATTTTTTACTTATTTATTTGGATGATCTCTGTCTTTCTCTTTGGGTAAACATTTGTCAATTTTGTTTAACATTTCCAAAAAAAACTGTTTTTTTTTCCACTTATCTTTTGTATTCTTTTTTTTTTTTCATTTCAACTTTATTTATTTCTGCTTTAATCTTTATTATGTCTTTTCTTCTACTAATTTTGGGCATGGTTTGCTCTTGCTTTTCCAGATCTTTAAGATGCATTGTTAGAATGTTTATTTGAAGTTTTTCCTCTTTGTGATGCAGGTACTTACATCTATAAACTTCCATTTTAGTGCTGCTTTTGCTTTATCCCATAGGTTTTGGTATGTTGTGTTTCCATTATAATTTGTTTCAATATATTTTTCAATTTCCTCTTTAATTTCTTCATTGACCCCCCGGTTATTCAGGAGTATATCATTTAATTTCCATAGTGTTTAGTAAAACTAAACTTTGTATAGTTTTCAAAGTTCCTCTTGTTATTCATGTTATTTAATTCTATTTTATTTTATTCATTTTATTTTAATTTCTAGTTTTATTCCATTGTGGTCAGATAAGATCCATCGGTCTAATAGTGCCGATCAAGTCTGATGTTTCTTTACTGATTTTTTTGTCTGGAAAGTCTGTCCAATTCTGAATGTGGAGTATTGAAGTCTCCAGCTATTATTGTTTCAGGGCCAATCTCTCTCTTTAGTGCTAACAGTATGTCCTTTATATATCTGGGTGCTTCAATATCATTATATAGTGAGAATCTTCATCTCTTCTTATATTTTTTTGCCTTGAAATCTATTTTGTCTGTTAAAAGTATAATGACTCCTACTGTTTTTAAGTGTCCATTGGCATGGAATATCTTTTTGCATCCCTTTATTTGTAGTCCATGTGTGTCTTTGTAGGCGAAGTGTATTTCTTGCAGGTAACAAATCAATGGGTCTTATTTTTTCATCCATTCAGACAGTCTGTGTCTTCTGATTGGAGAGATTAGTCCATTTACATTCAATATTATTATTGATAATTAAAGACTTACTCTTGGAATTTTGTTATTTGTTTTCTGGTTTTATGGTCTTCTTTTCCTTCTTTCCTTCCTGTTTTCCTCTATTGAAGGTGATTTTCTCTGTTGATATGATGTGGTTTTTGCATTTTGTTTTTGGTGTATCCATTGTGTTTTTTGGTTTGAGGATACCATGATGCTTACAGATAGTATCTTATAACCCCCATTATTTCAAACGGATAACAACACTATTTGCACAAACAAACAAAAAGAAAACTAATTGAAACTCTATGCCTTAACTTTGTCCCTCAACTTTTTAACTTTTTGTTTCTATTTATGTATTATTGTACTGACTATGACTGAAAAAGTTGCTGTAGTTGTTATTTTTGTTTAGTTTATGATTTAGTCTTTTTATAATACTTAGAATAAGAGTACTTTGCATGGCAAAGTTACAGTGTCATGATATTCTGTATTTTTTCTGTGTACTTACTATTACCAGAAAGTTTTGCATCGTCAGGTGATTATATATTGCTCATTAATGTCCTCCTAGCATTGATGAAATCCAGCAGCTTTTATTTGTCTTGGAAAGTCTTTATTTCTCAAACATGTTTGAAGGATATCATCACCAGCTATACTATTCTAGGGTAAAAGTTACTTTCCTGCAGCAGTTTAAATATGTCATACCATTTTTTTCCTGGCCTATAAAGTTTCAACTGAAAAGTCTGCTGCCAGATGTGTTGTAACTCCATTGTATGTAATTTATTTATTTTCTCTTGCTGCTTTTAGGATCCTTCCTTTATCAATGACCTTTGGGAGTTTGAGTGTTAAATGTCTTGTAGTCTCATCTGGGTTAAATCTGCTTGGTGTTCTATAACCTTTTGCACTTGGATATTGATATCTTTCTCTAGCTTTGGGAAGTTCTGTGTTATGATCGCTTTCAATAAACTTTCTACCTCGATCTCCTTCTCTATCTATTCTTTAAGGGCAATAACTCTGAGTCTTGCCCTATCAGAACTATTTTCTAGACCCTATATATTTGTTTCATTGTTTTTTACTTTTTCTTTTGTCTCCTCTGAATCTGTATTTTCAAATAACCTGTATTCAAACTCACAGATTCTTTTGCTTGATCCATTCTACCATTAAAGGACTCTGATGCAGTCTTTATTATGCCAATTGCATTTTTCAGCTTCATAATTTCTGCTTGATTTCTCTTAATATTTTAATCTCTTTGCCAAATTGATCTAATATAATTCTGAATTCTTTCTTTGTATTATTTTGAATTTCTCTGAGTTTCTTCAACACAGCTATTTTGAATTTTCTGTCTGAAAGGTCAAATGTCTCTGTTTTTTCAGGATTGGTCTCTGGTGTTTTATTTAGTTCATCTGGTGAGATCATGTTTTCTTGGATGGTGTTGATGCTAGTAGATGTTCTTCGGTGTTTGGACGTTGAAGAGTCAGGTATTTATTGTTTTCTTCATCATCTGACTTATTTGTAGCCATCCTTGGGAAGGCTTTCCAGATATTTGAAAGGAGTTGGGTATTGTGATATAAGCTGTGTCTGCTTTAGGGGGCACCCCAAACCCAGTAACTCTGTGGTTCTTATAGACTCATAGAGTGAGCACTCGTAGAGTGAGCACCTTGATGGTCTTTGACCAGATCCAGGAGAATATTCTGGATTACCAGGTAGAGACTCTTGTTCTCTTCCCTCACTTTCTCCCAAACATAATCTCTCTCTCTCTGTTCCAAGCAGTGGACTTCACTCTGCCCCAGGGAAAAGTCCAGTCATGCTGTCCAAGAGTCAAATCTTAGAATCAGGAACACTAAGAGCCTGCTTGGTACTCTAACTCCCTATGGCTGTGCTGGTAACTAAGGTGCAAGACAAAGTCCCCTTTACTTTTCCCTCTGCTTTTCGCAAGCAAAAAGAGTTTTCTTCCATAGCCACCATAGCCGTTAATGTGTTGAGTCTCACCTGAAGCCAGCGAGTCTCAGGGACTCACCTAAGTCCCTCAGTATAGTACATGGTATCTCTGTTGATTATTCAGGGATCAAGGGCTCTTCACTTAACAGATGAATGCTGCCAGCACTGGGTTCTTTCCTTCAAAGTACCAGGTCCCCTTCTGGCCCAGGGTGTGTATAGAAACATTATCTTGGAGCCAGGGCCTGAAATGGGGGCCCCACCACTCTGACCGGGTGCCCTGTCCTCTGTGGCTGAGCTGGTATCCAAGATCTCCTCTCCTCAAGTGAAAGGATATCTTTTGGATCCTGGAGGTGTGCAGCTTGGAGTTAGGGGAGGGGTAATGCCTGCACTCCCTGGTCTCCTCCAGATGCTGTTTCAGTATGTCACGTGCTGCCCCATGTGTCCACGGTCTCTGGGTCTAGTTTAGAACGAGGACTCACCTAAAATTTGCAGTACCTGCCACTTAGATTGTCTTTTAAGTTATTTGGAGGCACAGAGTGCCTTAGCCCTCTCTGGCAAGGTTTTCAGGCACTCAAGTTCAAACTGCTGGGATAGGCAATTCCCTTCTGGATAGGGCTGGTTTAAAGTTCCTTCCATAGGCAGGCATCAGCTGAGTTTTTCCTTTCTGCTCTAACAGGGTAGCACTGAGTTCAGTGCCTTGTAATTGCTGTGTTCTGCTTCCCAGAGTACCCAGCGATGCTTTTAGCACCGTGCCACTGCTGCTGGGAGTGGCATTAACACCATCCAAGAAAACATGACCTGAGGTGTCATAGGTGATTCAGAACTGTTATTTTCAGTGTCTCTTTCAGTAATATAAAGTCAAAGTCAGGTACAGTGAGTGCTCAGTGATTTTTTTATTCTTATGAAGATTTGAAGATTTTGTTTTTTTTTTTTTTCTGTGTAGACAGTCGTTAACTTGGTGTTCTTGCAGGGGGCTCAGAAGGATGATCAGTGGAGATTTTTATTCTGCCGTCTTGTTCCTATATCCTCTTATGAATTTTTCATATACATTTAATACCAGACTTTGAACAAAGCACTGATTTCCCCGACTTTGGTATAGACTTGGCATTTGATGCCAAGAGGTGAAGCTCATAGAGCTGACTAAGAAGAAACTCTGGGCCAGAAATCTTGAAAGAGACATCAAGTTAAATCTCTTTGGGGTAACATTGATGATTTATTCATAAGGCATCAAGAAAATATAAAAATACATCTCTGAAGAATAAATGAGAGTGCAAGAATAGACAGCAAATCTGGAAATAAAAAGTATTCATTAACATTATTTGTTTTCAAGCAACAGTAATCAACTCTGAATAATACAAAACAGAAAAGAATCAATGGAAGGATTTAGGAGAACTCATAAAGTCTAGAAAATCCACTTCTGTAAAAATCAATAATCATAGCCACCACAGGTCTAGGTTAAACAAAATAAAGCAAAACACATAGACAATTTCATCATAGCATAATTTCTTAAGTAGGTGAGTTCAAAACATTTTCTGATTTAGCTTTCTCTGCTCACAATCTAGATTCTAGGGAGAAAGAACAATCAGTCTGCCTAGACTGGGTCCCTTGTAACTTCATGCATAAGCACCACACCTTGATTGATATTCCAACCTGATTATAGTTAAAGGTTGTTTGGTGATTCCACAAAAGAAAATTGGACTTTATTGTCAAAAACAAAATAGATGTACAAGGAGTCAAAAAAAGTTTTGTTCATATATTTATTTAGGTTTTTTACCCTCATAGTTTCAAGAGTTTGTAATTAAGTGGAGACTGAGAGAATATTCTGGAACATAAGGAAGAGTTTCATGACTGAGGCAAGTCATACTATAGGCAGGTTTTCTCTCAAATGTGAAGTTGTTTTCTTATTCCTTAAGGAAGAAGAAGTTGGGTGAGAAGCATGCCTGTGTTCCTGACTTGAGTTCAAAGTGAATAAAGGTTTCACAATTATCATTGCATCCAAGAATTTAGACTTGGGTCTAGAATGTGGCAGTACTTAAATCTTGAATGAAGGAATTCATTAGTATATGAATAACTTCTGTATTTTTTCCATATTTTATATCAAGTCTTTAGGGTACATTTCTGGAAATGAGAGTTTATAATACTTTGGAATTCTGGACAAAATAACAAACTATTTCAAAAACACCTCTAGACATAGCTTAAATATATTTGTGAATTGTTAAATGTCCATTGACTGTGTTATCAGCAATGTGGGCTAACTCTAACCTCAAAGCAAACACAAATGAATTATCAGCTTCTCTAAGAAAACAAAAACACTAGCAAAATATAACCCAACATAAGTTAGACCTTCTCCTTATAGTGAAAACAATGTGTATATGTGCGCTTTTTGTTGTTTTGTTTTAAACAGAACAAGATTATATTTCAATATACAACTTCTGTATAACTAAAAAGTAAAATACCACAGTAAAATGAGAAAAAAATATTTGCAATTCTAGGCAAAATGTTAACATCTTTAATCATAAATGAATTATTCAGAAATCAGTACAAAGAGATTAACATTACAAGGGAAGTGAAAATAAAAGGAACAGAGGAATGGAATAGCACAAATGGGTTATAAGGCTATATGAAAATGATATAGTTAACATTAACAGCTGAGAAAGCAAAGCAATTTCGTTATAAATTACATTATCGATCCTTGCAAATAATGATATCTGATGTTTGTACAGCATTAGGAAATGAAGAATTCTCAAGTACTGGAGAAATTTTCTCTAGTCATGTGGAGTTTACTCAAAAAATGTAGATTTTTGCATCAACTTGGCCCCTGCAGCTCCAAACCATAGAATAACTCCAGCAAAGTAGTTAGATACACGCCCACACATATACACATACATGTTTACTACATAGAAAATGTGTTAAGTAATATATCTTCTCCCAAGAAACTACTTATGTATCAACTGGTTTATAAATTAAACCCAAATAGGAAGCACTCTTTTTGAACCCATACTTGTATAAAAACACCAGCAGCTGTGGAGGACAATGTAAACATGCTTTCACTTTGAGGATGTGGTGAGTTCTCCGAAGATTTAGCCAACAAACCTATACAGAATCTTTGAATGAAGTTTTTCTCTTTTGAATATATAATAATCTTTTATCAAAGACCTTTGGGAGAAAAAACTTTCTAATATCTTTATTGGAACTGTATTTTATTTAGCATCTTTAAATGCCAACTACAGTACTTACATAGAAAGACAGAAACCATTATTGCATCTATTTCCACGCTTAATGAAACTCTTTGAAATAGGCATTGTTATCTTTCTTGTACAGATTTTAAAAACAGCATCAGGGAAGCTAAACATATTTGAAAGCACAGGTATTTTATAGGGGTAGAACTGGGATTTCACTGTACATCCTGTGGCCCTTTTCATATAGCAATGTAAAATGCAACATTAATCTACATACCTTCTAAAAGACTCATTATACTGATTTCATAATAGGAATTACCTTTATTCTAGTTCTACCATCCCATATAAATAGTAAAGAGGTGAAAATAAAAATCACTGTAAGAACAGTAGATCATCTAAATTTTAATTGGTCATCTTTGGAGATCTCAGTTCAGGGCACCTGGAGAAAATAAGTCTTCAGATAATTGCCTGATTCTGCTCAGAGGATAGAAGTGATGTGTTGAGAGCAGTGGCAAAACAGGAAAATTTTATTAGCCAATGCTAACATACTGATAATAATCTGTGAATCTATTCAATTTAAATCATTAAGAGTAAAAAGCTATGGATTAAATTATTATTCAAAAAATACTCCAGAAAAACAAAATGATGTCCTCACCAATGAAAACACAACCCAAATCAATGAATACTAAAGGCATTGAATCCCTCAGGCATTTTCTCTACCAAATAACTCCTTCTATACAATTGCAGTAATTGAATCAGTCTAAAATTATTGCTTATTTATTTCTTATTAACATAAGACAGCACTGTGAAAAACTCTTCTAACAAAAAAGACAAAAAAAATCAAACCATCTCAGGAGCATGCCAGGGAAGAGGCACCTGTGGTCCGGTGGAAGAAACATTGAACAAAGGCTTAGCCAATTTGGCTTTGAATTCTACCCTTCCACTTAGCTGATTTCCACGGAAAAATTATTTGGCCTTTCTGAACTTTATTTTCTTCTATGAAAAATGGAGATATTAATGTATCCCTTAAATAAAAATTTTTAACCTGAAGTTTTTTTTTTTATTTTTTTTATTTTTTATTTTTTATTTTTTATTATACTTTAAGTTCTAGGGTACATGTGCATAACGTTTATATCATGTATAACTCCCCAATGCAATCCCTCCCTCCTCCCCCCTCCCCATGATAGGCCCCAGTGTGTGATGTTCCCCTTCCCGAGTCCAAGTGATCTCATTGTTCAGTTCCCACCTATGAGTGAGAACATGCGGTGTTTGGTTTTCTCTTCTTGTGATAGTTTACTAAGAATGATGGTTTCCAGCTGCATCCATGTAACCCAGTAGGATATTTATACATATGAGTAGATTTTTAAGAGTTATATATTCCCTAAAATTTTACACATCAATTTTAAAGATGTCAAGACATTTTCTAACACAGGGGGGCCAATCTCCAAGCCACAGACCAGACCCATACAGCTTCATCTGTATTTTCAGCTGCTCCGAATCACTCACACAACCTCCTGAGTTCCCCCTTCTGTCAGATCAGTGACGCCATTAGATTCTCAAAGGAGAGCGGACCCTATTGTGAACTACGCATGCTAGGGATCTAGGTTCCTGCACTTTTTATGAGAATCTAATGCCTGATGACCTATCATTGTCTCCCATCACCCCCAGATGGACAATCTAGTTGCAGGAAAACAGGCTCAGGGCTCCCACTGATTCTACTTTATGGTGAATTGTATAATTATTTGATTATATATTATAATATAATAATAATAGAAATAAAGTGTGCAATAAACGTAATGCACTTGAATCATCCCACAACCATCCCCTCTCATCCTGGATCTATGGAAAAATTGTCATCTACCAAACTGGTACCTGTTGCCAAAAAGTTTGGTGACTGCTGCTCTAACAGTTTTCAAATTATCAAATTAGAGTGTTTCCAAATAATTAAGAAATAAACTTTAATGAAATGACTGCATTATAGTTTAATAAGTAATTGATTTTTAAGTCAGAAGCTGAATTCAGCACACAAGGATAAGGTACTACCCTTCAAGGATAGTACATATTCAAATGATCAAGTGTGCTGAAGCCTATGTAGCACTCATGCATTTCTCTATCTCATTTTCTCATTTCTGTTTCAAATGTGATATTTTGTTATGTAACTGAAGGTAAAGAGGTATTATTTATTTGCATAGCCTAACACAAAGTTGATTGTTGATAAATGTTTGGAAGAATAAACAGAAAAGAACCAATTGCTACATACGTTAGAATACAACTAAGGTAACATATCCCCAAATATTTTGCACAAGGTGGCTCTGAATGAACTTTTTATAAATAAGAATAATTGATTAAACATGATAAGACTGTGTCTCAAGTATAGGACCGCTGAATGCTTCAATAAGTTGAAATATTCTGTGACTGTTAAAACAATAAAAACCTTTTTCTCAATGTTTTTATTTTCAACAGGATTTTGTTGTTGACATATGGATTTTGTGTTTGTTGTTGTTTTGGGATAATTTGTTATTACTTATCACAAATAGAATACATGCAACATAATTCACATACTATCTAAAGAAGTTAATAGGCTTGTACTTAGAATCCAAGTCATAAAGAAATCTTCATGACTAGTACATTCTCTACAAGTAGATTTGTAGAGGAAAGTGTAAACGTTTTTAAAATTTATTTTTCAAATAAATATATTTCACTGCCCAGAATGTGGCAGATATATTTCTAGGCATTAGGAATATGCATATATAAATAAATCACACTTGTGCTATTAATGTTTGCCAACTAAAATGGACTACATGTGGAGAAAACAACAACAACAACAACAAAAACTAAACAGTGATTAGTGCAGGAGTAGAAATAGGATCAAGCACTACCCAAGTGCTTAATGAAATGACTGAATTGACCCAAGGGCGCAAGGAACTGTGTCAGAGGAGAGAGCCTCGCAGAGGACTTCTGTAGTCAGTAGAATCCTACTTGGCCAAACAGTGAACCCTACTATGCCATGAAAATTGCAAGGGCTTAATTTTGTTTTGTGGTTGACATTATTATTGATTATTACGCATTTTGGTTTCTTGAATCTCTGTAATAATGATCAGAAGGAGTCGTCTAAATTGCTTTGATTCACAGGTAATTAAATGACTCTCTACCTCACTTTGTGCTATGAAAGAAGATTACACAATTTATCTTGTCTAATAAGGCAGAAAAACAGTAGTAATGTGCTATTTCAGTGTTTCATTTTTATCACATGGATTAGTGCTAGAAATGGGCTTGCAAGAAAAATATTTAAAGGTATAATATCCACTTTTAAAGCAATTTTGTTGGATGTCAATTCATCATGCATTCTCCCACATTGCTCTGTAGGTACCAATTATATGACTGGATACATATTGTTTACAGTGAGTGAAATGGTTAGTTTGAGATACTATTTTTTCCTTAGGAAATAAACTAGCTAGAAGCTTTAGTCATTTCAACAATCACTAAATTCTCTACCTCAGTAATATTATTTTTTCAACACTGAGAAAGTTAAATTTTGACAGCCTTTTTATCAAACTAATTGAAAGGCCCATTGCTTTAATAAAGTTAAGTACTCCACTCTTGTCCTTTAAAAAAGTGTGCTTTATAAAACTGCCCTTCATATTTCAATGAAAAATACATTTTCAAGTGGATGCAGGTTATGTTGCCGAAATTCTAATACTTAAAGGGTATATATCCTAAGTGTAAGAGGATTTTTTTAAAAAATTATTTCACAGTTAACAGGCTAAACTTATAATGGAAGCATAAACTTACTAATGGAAGAATCTTTCTACAGTTGTATTATTGATTTTCAATCTAAGATGGTATTGTGCTACATAGACAAGTGTTAACAAAGTTCTGACATAGAGCTAGCATGTAGGCAAGTGAGCATGGGTGTTCACCTCTGAATACAGGTGGGGAAGTGAAATGTTACTGCTCCAAAGAGGGCAACGCTTATATTAACATATACTACTTACAGCTAGATACACTAGTTAGAGATTCAACAGCCATCTAAGACTATGGCATGTGCTTGGCAATGGAAATATCCTGTGGAGAACAAGATAGAAAGAGCCTGATTCCTGACACTAGGAAGCATGCAATGTTACAAGCATGCAAAGCTTGTAAACTAACTTTGTCTCTTTAGAAAAACATTTTAATTCTGATTGTTTTTGTTTTTGCTGTTGTTATACTTAGCCAAACCTAAATTTCAATAATTTAACTTGCTATCAGGAAATGCTCACAATGAATAATATCTGGGAAAACAAAGCTAGAAATAGTTTGATGCTAATTATGAGGAAAATATATAATAATAAGAAGAAAGGAGATGAGGAGAAGAAAGAGAAGGAGGAGAACTGAAAGAAAGTTGGAAGTAAAAGTATTAAATATGTTCATCTTAGTGTATATCTTAGATAGAGATTATAAGTAACTGAATTATTTGTTTTATATATTTTGCTTTTTCCCTGTGAAGTAAAGTTTTAATATCTTTATAGTAAAAAAAAATGTACACTTAAAATTAATAAAAAATTGACAGTGCTCAAAAAAAAGGGAAGGAAATTAATTTGTACTTCACCAGCCAGATCCTGTAAGAGTCCCACCCAGTGGCTTCCTTTATTTTGCCGAACTCTCTTGATGATGAAACACACACCTATTCTCCAGTGATTATAAAAAACGGCAGTTCAAAAGGTGAACTAAGGGTCATTATAAACATTGAGTGAACAGTGAGGGGAATATATACTTTCATCACATAGAGCTACCACCATCTATTTTAAAGTTCCATAGGGGAAGCGATTATTAGATTGAGTAATTTAAAGAGTTATGCACACTTTTGCAGAGAAAATTGAAGTGCATAAAGCAAAATACACTACCAAGTGTAAAACATGCCTATAGTAGAAGAGAAATCTGTAATGTCATAGCATGAATGTTGATCAAAAAGGTACACAAAAGGTTTGCAGAGGTGCAAATCTGGGTAACTGAAAGAACATTTCAGCAAAGAAGGTACTGATGCCCATGTTCTATTGTTAAGGGTTGAATTGTGTCCTCACAATTGAGATTCTAATGCCAAGTACCTTAAAATGTGACCTTCTTTGGGAATAGGGATGTTGCAGATGTTATCACTTAAGATGAGGGCTACTGGAGCAGGGTGGGCTTCTAATTCACTATGACTAGTGTCAATATAAAAAGAGGACATATGTAAAGAGGCACACAGGAAGAAAATACAAAATGTTATGTGAAAATGAAGGCAGAGATTGGGATAATACTTCTATATAGTAAGGAATGCCAAAGATTGCAAGCAAACTACTGGAAACAAAAGGAGAGCTGTGGAACAGATTCTTCCTCGTAGCCCTCAGAAGAAGCACACCTTGCTGGTACTTGAATCTCAGACTTTTCACCAACATAACTGTGAGACGATACATTTCGTTTGTTTTAGCCACTCAATTTGGGGTATAGTAGCCATAAGAGACTAATACATCTTCCAACTAAAATTCATATGTCTCCTCCACACACACATTCTCATTAATTTTTTTGTCTTTGTATCATACACACATTTTTCTGGCAAATGCACAGCTCCCACTCACACCATCATACCCTGAAGTATTGAGCCCCATCAATTGTAATAACTAGACATTATTACTTTATTTCAGGCCAAGTATAAATTCCCGTTCAACGACTGATCTCCAATTTCTAGTAGTGCATCAACAAATCCTTCTCAGTTCTGGCTTGATTTTTCTGAAAAAGAAAATTACATTAATCTCTATTACTATGGTTAGGTTGTCATCACAGACTATCACAGACAGGGAAGCTTAAACAACAGAAATCAATTTTCTCACATTTCTGGAAACTGGAAGTGTAAGATCAAGGTGCTGGCAAGGTGAGTTTCTCATGAGGCCTGTCTTTCTGAGTTTGCAGACAGCTACCACCTTCTTGCTGTGTCTTCATGCAACCATTTGTCTGTATATACATGGAGAGGGAGAGTTATCTGGTATCTCTTCCTCTTTTTATAAGAACACCAATATTATTGGATTAGTGTCCCACTCTTATGACCCTACTTAACTGTAATTACCTTCTTAAAGGCCCTGTCTCCAACTACAGTCACATTGGTAGTGAAGACTTCAACATATGAATTATCAGGAACTAAAAATGTTTTATATTAATGCATGAGTGCTCAACAGAGTGAAGCCAAATCCCTTGTGACAATTGGGCATTGTTTGTTGGACCAAGTTAGCTTTGCTAAAAAAAGTCATTATTTATGACAGAGAGTTAGAAAAGGCTTTTGATGTTACACAGAGGTACTAAGTTTTTCTAAGTGAAATTCTATCATATATTTCAAGATGCAAATTATACGTGATGCATAAAAATTAGAGTAAATGAAAGAATGTTTCTTAAATGATTTGACATTAATATCATTTGAGCTTGCTTTGCATGATGATGAAGACAAACTAATATGCTCATAAAAACATTTTGGAAGACAAAAAAACACTTTGTAAATCTTATTTATGAACATAATGCTCTACTACATTATGCTATAATAATTAATAACATTGTGAAACTCTTAGAAGTTTCAATGAATCTGATATCCGAAATGATACATAGTCAATCCGGGGGCACTTTCAGTGCCACAATAAAAAAAATAACATTTGCTTCAAATAAGGTTTTGGGAAAAAACATTTTATATGATTCAGTAAACATCTACTTACATCATTTTTTATTACTAGCTATCGGCTCACCTAACATTTCTGAAACTCAGTTTCTTTTTATGCAAAATGAGCTGAAAACAGGCTGCAACCAGTTAATAGATTACTACAGATAATCAATACAACAATAATTGTTGCATGGTGAATAAAGCCATATACAAATATAAGAATTATTAGTAGTGCTATTGGGTTAGGAAACAGCTTGTTGATTGGTTCCCTAGGATAGACAAAATGCTGTGGAAGCAGAGAATAGGGATTTGACTTACTAAGTAGAGTGAGAATTTATGTTTTCCTTTTTATGGAAAAGAATTATTATAGAAATATTCCTAATGTTTTAAATATAAAGAATAATAATGTAAAAACAACTTAATTTTTATAGCTTACAAAATAATCCCATTTAAAAGTGAGCAAAGGATGTAAACACACTTCTCAAAAGAAGACATACTTGTGGGCAAACCAGAATATGAAAAAAGCTTGGTATTACTGACCATTAGGGAAATACAAATCAAAACCACAATGAGATACCATCTCCTGCCACTCAGAATGGCTATTATTAAAAAGTCAAAAAAGTAACAGACACTGGCAAGGCTGCAGAGAGATAGGAACACTTTTACGCTGTTGGTGGGAGTGTAAATTAGTTCGACCATTGTGGAAGACAGTGTGGTGATTCCTCAATGACCTAGAACCAGAAATACCATTTGACCCAGCAATCCCATTACTGGCTATATACCCAAAGGAATATAAATCATTCTACCATAAAGACACACACACACAAATGTTCATTGCAGCACTATTCGCAACAACAAACCAAAGATTTGCTATTGATAGTCAAAGATTTGCTATTGTGAATATTGCTGAAATGAACATTTGTGTGCATATGTCTTTATTATTTATTTTCCCTAAAATTTGGGGAATTAATCTAAATGCCCATCAATGACAGATTGGATAAACAAACTGTGCTACATATACATCATGGAGTACTATGTAGCCTTAAAGAATGAGATTGGCCAGGTGTAGTGGCTCACACCTGTAATCCCAGTACTTTGGGAGGCTGAGGCGGGTAGATCACGAGGTCAGGAGATCAAGACCATCCTGGCTAACACGGTGAAACACCATCTCTGCTAAAAATACAAAAAGTTAGCTGGGCATGGTGGCGGGCACCTGTAGTCCCAACTACTCGGGAGGTTGAGGCAGGAGAATGGCGTGAATCTGGGAGGTGGTGTTTGCAGTGAGTGAGCAGAGATGGCACCACTGCACTCCGCCACTGCACTCCAGCATGGGCGACAGAGCGAGACTCCATCTCAAAAAAAAAAAAAAATTGTTACATATAACATATATTTTACCTATGTTATTGCATATTACATATGTTAATATAATATGTTTAAAATGGTTTTGGTGAAACCAATTGTCTCTATCTTGCTGTCTTTGTAATTTCTTGGATGAAATTCTAGCAAAAATTCTGGAAAACATGTAGCCTTTAGTGTGTCAGACATTTAATGCAACCAACTTGATAAAGAAATAGGGTAGGGATTGGGGAAAGCACCTTATAATTTAAGGCCTCAAAGCATAATCTTTGAGATTCTTTACTTTAAAAGATATCCTAAGTCAATATTAATATTTTGTGGGTACTTCTCTTAAAAATGAAAAACATTCTGATACTTTATTTTAACTGTTGCTACCTTTAGTTTTGAATGATGAATCAGTCAGCTAGCCCATTCTCTCCAAGAACTTCAGAGCAATCAAAGTTCCTAATTTGGAGGAGAAATGGCATGGCCATCATCTTAGAAGCCTCTAATAGTGTCTTCTTATACATTCTGCCCACCACCTGCTTGCTTACCCTAGACCTTTTGAATCAGTTTTTCTGGAATAGAAATTGAACAACTACATTTAAAGCTGTCCTAGATATTCCTGATACACCCTGTTCCTTGAAAACACTGGCCAAGAGGCAATAGTGCTTTATGAAAGAGAAACCCATTTTACTCTTTCCCAAATGATTTTCATTCATTAGGATTATTTCAACAAGACTTTAGGGCCTCTTTCGATTCCCACAGCACTATAGTGATCAATGACTGCCTTTCTAAGATCCTCTTTATGTTTGGTTCCAGTATCAATCTGCATTTCTGGTGAAATGAAATGTTTCTGGTAAGTACAAGCCTGTTTCTTGCTCTTCACAGTGCTACTTGACAATGTGTTAAAAAAAAAATCTCTTGAATAAATTTCATAACAAACACAATCTAATGTAGGACTATATCTATCAAAAATCATTCTGTTTTCCAAATAAAAAATTTTGTGAATAACATATTTTTCTCCAAAAAATGAGATTAGAACAGGAAAGTTGCATGTTCACCCATGGTCAAGTGTGTCTGCAAAATGAGGTACTCTTGTTTACATAGTAATTTATGTCTATATACTTGTATATTTTTATTCACATCAGATATAATTACCTTGCATTATTACATATTACAACAGAGGCTTTTACCTTAAATTAAAACTTATAAATCCTCATCATGTTAGATTGTTATTTTATTTATCCTATCTGGCCTACAAATACTGAATTTCCATGGGATCCGCTTCAAGAAAGCCCTTTTATTTGAAATCTTTAAGGCTTTGAAATGTTTGTTCTCATTTGACCCATCCCCAAAAGACCAAAAAGCAAAAGGATTCATGAAGGTTATCAATTACAGTCTACAGTGCTTTCTATGAATATCAGTCATGGTATTCACTCTCAGAACTAAGCAGTAAAACAAAAGAATATGAAAAGCTTCCACTCGGTCATATCTGGTGTCATTCCTAGACAACATGTTTCTAGGGAAAGCCTTTTTTTTTTTTTTTAGCTCTTGCCAAACTGGATCGTTTATATTATAGAATTCCCTTCTACCCAAAGAATCTATAAGCAATACACCAGAGACTTCAGAGGGACATGAATAGAGAATTTACAAGATTATACACAGAGGTACAGTTCAAAAATTTTACCTTAGGCCTTCCTTCCAAAATTTTACTTTTGTGCTTCAAAACCATAAGCTTTCCTAGCCCCCATGCTGTGATAATAGCTAAAGCCTTCCTAGTTTTACATTCTCACTTTTTATCCTGGACTGTCATTCTCCCACCTATTCATAATGCAAGGCACCATACTCCTCTCCAATGTGATCTCCTCAATTGAATATCATCACCTGTTCATTATTTAATAAAGTCTTTTAATTTGAATGTTATACTCATGCTTAACAAAGTAGTTTTTGAAATTCTCTTTGGAGAAAAACTTGTGATGTATGGACACTTCAAATTAGCATTATTTTGCAAAATTCTTTCTTACTAAATATATACAGGAGGAGTTTTCAACATGTGGACACGTGTTAGTGTAAGAGCTTCAAATTCCATGTGCACACCAAAACATTTGCACCATGTATGTGGAATGGTTTTCCAAATGTTTGTTAATAAAATGCATGCCATTAAAAACAATATTAACAACTTTTTGTAGTCTATTTATGTGAACTAATAACAAAATTATCACATGGGGATTATCTGCAATAATTTCCCTTTACAATTTTTGAGAAACACCTAAAGAAGGCAAACTTGAAATTCCAAACATTTACTTCATTTTCAAATGGAGCTAACATTGTCCTACCTCCTGTTATCCCTACCCGAGCTCAGTGTAATTCATTTGGTATTGAAATTGGGATCCAGTGCCTTTTTCAAAAAGCATGAGGTCAATAATATGAATAATATGAAGGACTTCAGTGGTTGCCCCACCCACTCACTTATGATTTTCTTTTTTCACATTATGACGTTATCAACCAAGTCAAGATTAAGTGTTTTCATATTCTCTTTTCTAGCAACAATGTAACTACATGGGTGTTTTATTATTAATTTTAGCTTTGACCCAAAACCCATAAAGTTTCTGAGGATATAGGAAGTTTATCCTATCAAGAGAAGACCTCAATTATTATTGGGATAACAAGGCAGACACCAATTTTGTCTATTTGTGTGTATTCTTAAATACAACAATCGACACTGAGAACTGATGATAACTGTTCTAATAGTTTTGACAAAAACTACTTATTAAGGTTTTTCCTCCCAAATCCTGTACTATACCAAGGAACAGTTACGCTAACTAGTAACAAAAAAGATTTCCAATTCCCTTGCCTGCTTCATTCATGCTTCTGAAGCTTAAAACGTTCTCTTTTGAGAACTGAAGAGGAAAACATTAGCAATTTGTACCTTAGCATCAGTGATATTCTTGAATGTATTAGTCACCACTGATAATTTTGGGCCTACACTATGGGAGTCATAAACATTTCCCAAATTTTTGTATCACAACCCAACCAATGCTAATAGAATTAATGCCATTTGAAAAATGACATCACCCTTACAAGATACAATTTATAGAGAGAAATAGAAATATAGAGATATAGATGTTTGTGTTGTTTTGGTAACTTCTGTTTCTCTCTCATGTATTTTAATATTGAGAACAATAATGTTAAAAGTATAGTTAGGAGAGCTTCATCCATTGATAGCCTTGTAGGAGATTTTGTTCTAGAAATATTTCTTTAATATAGACTTTTTGTAAAGTATACAGAAAAATAATTTTTCACGCAGAGATGCCAATAACTGTATTGTTCTTGCCAAACTGTTATTTGCTATCATGAACAAAGCTACTTTACATATTGCAAATGGAATAATTAGAGACTCTGGTATATGATAATATGTAGCAATTAAAACACTTTCTGAGATTCGGTTACTCTTATCCCTGAAATTGTGCTATCTTTTTTAGCCAAGAGTGAGGTGTCATGTTTTTGTCATAGCAGAAATGCGATGAACATTGTTAAGTGTTTATAATTATTATTTTTTAGTTCATTACAGCTCAGGAGCTAACCACATGCAACAGACGATATCAGCTGAGCTAAAAGTACCTTTCCTTTTCCTGTTGCAATATTCTCACATGATTTCTGTGGTTGAAATCCAGTTTCTCACTTGGAAAACAAAGACAGAAAGTTAAGATGATTAGGGCTATGTCAACAAACAATTAAATGAATTCGGTTAATTTTTACAACACTTAATTGATTCAATGAAAACAATCAACAAGCTAATTGCTTTACTAAATTAATAAATCACCTGAAACAATCAATCCTGTAGCCCTAAATCTAGCTCTAATATCGGGAAGAAAACACTAAGCCAGGTATCACACAGTTAAGTCTTAATCAGTATTATTCAGTTGGAATTGTAAAACAGTGTTGTGCAAATAGAGTTTAATTTTTCTGAAACACCTTACATGTTATTATACACAATTTACAATGATTCCAATGTACTTTAAATTATTTACCAAACATTAAATATTAATAGTGGAAAAAGGATACATCGTGTAACTAGTGATCTTAAATGGCTGTAATTTTTGGATATGTTAAATCAATACATCAGTTCTGCTTCAAGAGAAGATATTTTCTAAAACTATATTTAACTTATTTAATAGCTATATTGCATTCTACCAACTGAATTTATTCATTTTTCTTTGACTATCATGTTGCCTACACAGAAGTCTCTAGAAGGGTTTCTTTTTTCAATATTATGCATGCCTATGACCAGCTTTTTATATTTTATGATGTTTTATGGGTATATATTTTCAAATTATTAACCAGAGAGCATTTCTATACCTTTTTTCAAAGTATTCCATCATCTTTATTATATATTGTCTGTTTAGTCTCCAGAATAACTGAACAAACTTACAACCCATTAACAAATCTAAACACAAGCCTACTTCTACATAGTCTCGCACAACAGAGTTAATGAATTGTATTAGATAAGCAGGTGTAAAGTCAGTCATTAAAATTGTCTCAACTTGCATTACTATGCATAACTTTAACAAAATGCATAGTTTCTTTATCTAACTATGTTGTCTTACTTTTTTTGTAGTTTAAGCTCTGGGATACATTTGCAGAATGTGCAGGTTTGTTACATAGGTATACCATGCCATGGTGGTTTGCTGCACCTGTCACCCCATCATCTACATTAGGTATCTCTCCTAATGCTATCTTTCCCCACCTCGACAGTCCCCGATGTGTCATAGTCGCCTACCAGTGTCCATGTGTTCTCATTGTTCAACTCCCACTCGTGAGTGAGAACATGCAGCATTTGGTTTCCTGTTCTTGTGTTAGTTTGCTGAGAATGATGGTTTCCAGTTTCATCCATGTCCCTGCCAAGAACATACACTCATTCTTTTTTATGGCTGCATAGTATTCCATATGTTGTCTTAACAATTTACATTATGTTTGTCCCTTGAAATAATTTTTCCATAATTTCTCTTTAGCAATATCTATATAATTTGTTCCAATTTGCAGGGTAATTTTGCTATGTTTCTCCATTATTGCTCTTGCTATATTTGTTTGATTACATTTAATAAAGCCAAAATTTTTTAGATGTATACATATGTTTTATATCTATAAAATATATATTCTGGCTGGATGTGGAGGTTCACGCCAATATTTCAAGCACTCTGTGAGGCCAAGGCAGGTGGATCACTTGAAGTCAAGAGTTTGAGATCCACCTGGCCAACATAGTGAAACCCTGTCTCTACCAAAAATACAAATAAAAATAAATAACTGGGTGTGGTGGCATGCACCTGCAGTCCCAGCTACCGAGGAGGCTGAGGCACAAGAATCACTTGGTTCTGGGGACTGGAGGTTGCAGTGAGCTGAGATTGCACCACTGCACTCCAGCCTGGGCAAAAGAGTCTCTGTCTCAAAAAAAAAAGAGGATATATCTATATATCTATAATATAGAACATAAGTATAACTTATCTATATATCCCTTTGTTAGTTGAATTTCTCTATTTTTTAATATCCCTTCATTTTGTTCGTGTCCTCGTTGTGTTGCTTCTGACTTGTCATTATTAGAATAACACTGATCTAATTTGAATCCTATAATACTTTCCAAATTAAAATTTTTTTTGGTTTTAAAAAATGTATTATTCAGTACCTTTTCCATGTAACTCTATATTTCAAATGGTGAAATGTCTTTTTCCTTGGAATCCCCATAGCAAATATTGTGGATTATACTTTTAGGATTCCCTTGATTTGCTACTTTTGTATATTTCCATAAATTACATGGTCTAAAAGTTGGTGTCATAATTCCTTTATAAGTATCCACTATGCAGTAAGTGATTTTATTCATTAACTCTTCACAAGAGTATGAAGTGTTCTTCAAAGCCCAAGTTTCATTTCTGTTAGAGCCACCTGAAGTGTTTCAACAAGGACTGCTGAATAAAAAAAAAAAAAAAAAAAAAAAAAATCCCTGAGGGCTAGACCAGGAGTAACTACATTTTTTCCCCTTTCATTAAATTACTTTTTAGTGGATTTTTTCTTCTGCCCACTAAGGTCTGATGACCACTATTCTACAACTGAATTGCCATCTCTCGCCTTCTAAATATGAGGAAATAAAGGTTAGGAGAAGTTAAACGTGTTGGCTGAAGCTCCCTAATATGGAGGCACGGAGTGAAGATTATAGATCTGGTAGCTTTTCTTCAAGGCTGAATTTATGCCTACCTGATAACACCAATTCAAATCCCTGAGGAAATAATTCAAAGAGCCTGCAGCTTTTTATTCCATCTGATCTAAAATTGATGAATTTATATTGATTCAAATGCATATTGGAAAACTAAAATGTGGATTTGCAAGTTTGGATGACATTGAAGCTAGAAGAAGACAATTCTAGTTGCAATACTTATTTATAACATACACGTCTTTAGAATTATAAATATGTCATCATATAATCTCTAAAAAAAAAGCTATATAATCTATGCCATAATTGCCATATTATGCCTATTTCTACATGCTTTGGTTTATGCAGTATCTCGTAGCAAAATAATGTGAAAGCACACATATCCACACAGATATACAGACATCCATATCTAGTTTAAGAATTACTACTTAGCCTGGCCCAGTGGTTCAAGCCTGTAATCCCAGCACTTAGGGAGGCTGAAGCAGGAGGATTGCTTGAACTCAGGAGTTTGAGACCAGCCTGGGCAACATGGTGAGACCGTATCTCTACTAAAAATACAAAGGAGAATAAAAATAGCCGGGCATGGAGGTGACTGCTTGTGGTCCTAGCTACTCAGGAGGCTGAGTGAGAGGATTGCTTGAGCTCAGGAGGTGGAGGTTGCTTTGAGGCAAGATGGAGACACTGCACTGAAGCCTGGGTAACAGAGTGAGACCCTGACAAACAATACAACACCACCACCAACAACAACACCAAAAATAATTACTACTTTAATCTTATTCATTTTAAATACATTTTTCACATACTAGATACTAGATGTGCTCATAATAAGGTGTGCCTCTGGCAATTCAGAATTACAACATGTTTAGAGAGAGAATGGTTCAGAATGTTACAGAATTATAAGTTGTAACAAAATAGTTCCCTGACTTCAAACTATACTACAAGCATACAGTAACCAAAACAGCATGGTACTGGTACCAAAACAGAGATATAGACCAATGGAACAGAACATAGCCCTCAGAAATAGTACCACACATCTACAACCATGTGATCTTTGACAAACCTGAACAAAAGCAAGCAATAGGGAAAGGATTCCCTATTTAATAAATGGTGCTGGGAAAACTGACTAGCCATATGTAGAAAACTGAAACTGGATCCTATCTTCAAACCTTATACAAAAATTAATTCAAGATGTATTAAAGACTTAAATGTTAGACCTAAAACCATAAGAATCCTAGAAGAAAACCTAGGCAATACCATTCAGGACATAGGCATGGGCAATGACTTCATGACTAAAACACCAAAAGCAATGGCAACAAAAGTCAAAATTGACAAATGGGATCTAATTAAACTAAAGAGCTTCTGCACAGCAAAAGAAACTACCATCAGAGTAAACAGGCAACCTACAGAATGGGAGAAAATTTTTCTATCTACCCATCTGACAAAAGGCTAATATCCAGAATCTACAAAGAACATAAACAAATTTAAAGAAAAAAATCAAACAACCTCATAAAAAAGTGGGCAAGGGATATGAACAGACGCTTCTCAAAAGAAGACATTTATGCAGCCAACAGACACATGAAAAAATACTCATCATCACTTACCATCAGATAAATGCAAATCAAAACCACAATGAGATACCACCTCATACCAGTTAATGACGATCATTAAAAAGTCAGGAAACAGCAGGTGCTGGAGAGCATGTGGAGAAATAGGAACACTTTTACGCTGTTTGTGGGACTGTAAACTAGTTCAACCATTGTGGAAGACAGTGTGGTGATTCCTCAAGGATCTATAACTAGAAATAGCATTTGACCCAGCCATGCCATTACTGGATATATACCCAAAGGATTATAAATCATGCTGGTGGCCGGGCGCGGTGGCTCAAGCCTGTAATCCCAGCACTTTGGGAGGCCGAGATGGGCGGATCACGAGGTCAGGAGATCGAGACCATCCTGGCTAATACGGTGAAACCCTGTCTCTACTTAAAAATACAAAAAACTAGCCGGGCGACGAGGCGGGCGCCTGTAGTCCCAGCTACTCGGGAGGCTGAGGCAGGAGAATGGCGTAAACCTGGGAGGCGGAGCTTGCAGTGAGCTGAGATCCGGCCACTGCACTCCAGCCTGGATGGCAGAGCAAGACTCCGTCTCAAAAAAAAATAAAAATAAAAATAAAATAAAAAAATAAATAAATCATGCTGGTATAAAGACACATGCACATGTATGTTTATTGTAGCACTATTCACAATAGCAAAGACTTGGAACCAACCCAAATGTCCATCAATGATAGACTGGATTAAGAAAATGTGGCACATATGCATGTCCTTTGTAGGGACATAGATGAAGCTGTAAACCATCATTTTCAGCAAATTATCGCAAGGACAGAAAACCAAACACCGCATGTTCTCACTCATAGGTGGGAATTGTACCATGAGAACACTTGAACACAGGAAGGGGAACATCACACACTGGGGCCTGTCATGGGGAGGGGGGAGGGATAAAATTAGGAGATATACCTAATGTAAATGATGAGTTAATGGGTGCAGCACACCAACATGGCACACGTATACATATGTAATAGTTCCCTTGAAATAAATAAATTTTGATTCTTATAAATAATATGTTGAGGTATTATATATTATATAATAGTTTATGACTCATGGCCTACGTCCAACATAAATGAAGTGCCATATTTACATAAATAAATCTATTAACCAATTAAGGAGGTTATTTATTATTTTGAGATGAAGGCAACACAAAACTTCAGGGTTGCCTCATTTTGAATACAAAATAGGAATATAAACCAGATTTGAGCAAAAATTCAGATTCACACAATTTTAAATTAAGGCTAGGATGGCCAGGCTCAGTGGCTAATGCCTATAATCCCAGCACTTTGGGAGGCTGAGGCGGGTGGATCACTTGAGGTCAGGAGTTCGAGACCAGCTTGGGAAACATGGTGAAACCCCATCTCTACAGAAAATACAAAAATTAGCCAGGCATGGTGGCGGGCACCTGTAATCCCAACAGTGCGGGAGGCTGAGGTGCAAGAATTGCTTGACCCCAGAGGTGAAGATTGCAGTGAGCTGAGCTCATGCCACTGCACTCCAGCCTGGGTGACAGAGCAAGACTCTGTCTTAAAACAAGCAAACAAAAGAATAGGGAACACAATTTTAAATTTTAAAAAGTTAGAATATTTTAATAATAGATCATAATCAAAAGAAATGAGAGAGGAAGACAATAAGAAAATGGTAGAGGAACAAGTAACAGAGACAGAAAGTAAAAATGAAAAGAAAAGCAAGGGGGAAAATATATGAGTTATCATTACATCTTGTTTGTATTGGACAAAACGAAGTGATATCAAGAATACCAGTGGTACTATGTGTGAGGAAGAGGGAGGCTATAAAGTGAAGCCTTGTTGAGTTCACAGGGGACAGACTGGTCACAGAGATGGTCAGTGGGTTGGTTCCAAGGAGACCTGTAGGATGTCCCTAGCATGTAGACAGGAGCCCACTAAGGCACTGGCAGTGGTAAATTAGGTAGTAAGTGGGAAGCAGAGCGAAAGGGACAGGGAGGTTCAATTTAAATTTACTGGCCAGAAAAATGGCTTGAATAGAGCTATTTTAAAGATTTGTGTCTCACACCTGACCCAGAGGAATAGAGAACAGAAAGAAAGAAAGAAACACACACACACACACACACACACACACACACACACACACCCCTGATGAGACATAGGAATACAAAAGAGGTTAAGTTAGAGAGAAGCGTGCAGTAGAACAATAGGTCCTCAGGTGCATATGAAGAAACCTGCTCCTGTGATACAGAGGTGATAGGCCTCTAAGGGTTATCACTTGCTATCTTTAAAAAAATTGTAGCTGATTCTATTCACAGCCATTTATTCTTTTTCCTCAAATTATAAAAGTTTTCCTCTGACATAGAACTGAGAAGGCAAAGGAGCCAAGAGATAAGTTATTCTATAGGTGGTTGTAGTGACCTTGACTAGAGCTTTATTATCTCCAAAATAATGTCAAATGAATCACATATTACAAACCTATGAAATTTTGCCTTTCTTGTAGTAGGCATAAAGAAATAAATAAGCGATTGAATGAAATTAGTTCTATGATGAGAGGATCATTACATAAAACATCTATGATTTTAAACCAATAATTTAGTATTTGTAGCTTGATATCTGTTACTTATTTTCTGTGATTAAGACGGAGACACAAAATATACAGAGATAGAGCTCAGTTCTGTACATAGTCACACCTGGATTGGATATTTTGCTCCTTACTTCTCTCTTGAGCAAGATGCTTAATTTATTTGAACCTCTGTGTCCTCATCTGTAAAGTGAAGATATTTATAGTGCAAATCACAAGAGGTTGTAGAGAAGATTTAATAAGAATATGTTGTGCATATTAAGTGCTCACTAAATGTTAGCTATTATTATTAAGAGAGTCAAAAGGCCTACAAAACTTAAGCTTTTGCTCTATCAGATTCTCTCTCGAATGAAACTATCATCGTATAATTTCTCTCCGAACAGGATGACCTCTACATGTTACAAGCCCCACAGAAATTAGCCCATCTGTAGATAGCACATAAAATTAATAAAAGTGCCAAAAATATTTTTATTGAGGCCTAATGTTGGCAAAATACTGAATAAAACAATGAATTCAATATATTGTTACTTGCAAAAATCCCTGAGGCAAATAACCCTCCATGACAGAGTTTTTGCTTTTTGACTACAGGGCATTCCTGAAAACATTGGACAAATGGCAGAATTCATCATTCCTACATTTCTGCATAACTTTATCTGAAGTTACACAATTATCTTCTCAAATAATTGAAGTGCTAAATAGAACCAAATAATGTATTCTAAAAATCATTAGCAGGTCAATATCACATAGCTATTAAAACTAAAGACCAATTTCTTAAATAGATCAATAAATTAAGTCTCTTTTTAACAGCTTTTTTGAAGATTATTGACATACAACGACTTGCACTTATTTTAGTATACAATTTGATAAATCCTCATATATGGATACATCATAAAACCATTACTACATTCAATATAATTAACATTTCCAACATCTGCAAAGTGTTTCTTTGCAATACCTTTCTCCTATCCCTGCATGCCCATCTCTATCTCAGGCAACCATTAATCACTTTCTGTCACTATAGAATAGTTTGTATTTTCTAGAATTTCGTATAATGGAATTACACAGTAACATTTTCCTGCTGTGTCCATTCAGTGAAACCCATGTTGTTTTGTGTATTACTATTTTGTTATTTTCTAATGCTGAATACTATTTCCTTGTATGGCTATACCACAATTTGTTTATACATTCAACCAATGATGGGCATTTGGGTTGTTTCCATTTTGGGCTACTAAAATTAAAGGTACTATGACCACTTGTGTATAAGTCTTTGTATGGAAAAGACTTTCATTTCTCAGGTGAACATCCAAGAGTGGAATGGCTGAGTCAGGCATTAGGTTTTTGTTTAACATTTTGGAAACTGTCAAATTGTTTTCCAAAGTGTTTTGAAAATTGGACGTTCCCAGCAACAGTATATGAGAATCACAGTATATGATTCTTTTATATCTGCATCAACATTTCATATCGTCAGACTTTATTTAGACATTCTGACATGTGTGTAGTAGCACCTCGTGTTTTTTGTGATAGATTTTACTTTTTAAATCAGTTTTAGATTCACATCAAATTTGAGTAGAAAATACAGCCAGTTCCCACATACCCTCTCCCGCAAACACATGCAAAGCCTCCTTCACCATTGACATTCCACACCAGAGTAATACATTTATTACAATCAATGAGCCTCCACTGACACATCATTATCACCCAAAATCATTAGCTTACATTAGGAATTAGATTTACTCCTGGTGTTGTACATTATATGGGTTTGACAAATGTATAATGACAAATATCCACCACTGTAGTAGCAGACACAACAGTTTCACTGCTTTAAAAATCTTTGATGTACAATCTATTTGCCCCTCACCCCTTATCTTCTGGTAAGCACCTATATTTTCACTGTTGCCATAGTTTTATCTTTTCCAGAATGTCATATAGTTGGGATTATACATTACGTAGCCTTTTCAGATTGGTCTCTTTCATTTAATAACATACATTTAATTTTCTTTCATGCCTTTTCATGGCTTAATAATTCATTTCTTTTTAGCATTGAATAATATTCCATTGTGTAGATGTACCATGGTTTATTTATCCATTCATCAACTGAAAGAGGTCTTGGTTGCTTTCAAGTTTTGGCAATGAAAAAAGATGCTCAATGTGGTTTTAATTTGCTTTACTCTAATGACTAATTATATAGAATACTAATTAGATATTTGCCTTATGTATGTTTTCTTTGAAGTGTTCTTTTTTAATCTTTTTTCTGCCTTTGTTAGCATCTTTAAGTCATAATATACTAACATAAAACTATAAGCTAGCATAAAATTAATCTATTTAATCATACTAAACATAAAATTAATCTATTTTAACTGTACTATTTAATACAAAGGAGCTATGCAGTGATCAAGAGAGATTTCTAGTACATTTCCATTGCTCCCAGAACTTTCCTTAAAATAAATTATAGCCAATCACTGCTCCCATCCTCAGTCCAAGGAAGTGTTGCAGTCCCACTGGTCTGCTTCATGTCTTTATGGTTTTGTCTTGTCTAGAAATTTCACATAAATTGTCTCCCAAATTATATGTGTTTTTATATCTGGCTTCTTTCACTTAGCAGAATATTTTGAACCTAATGATTTTTTTAGTATGTATTGTCTTTTTTATTGCAGAAAGTAGTTTGATAGAAATTACTAATGAAGCATCTGGGGCTGAGATTTTTTGTGGCAAAATTTTATGTACCATTTCCTTTTAAAAAATGCGTGGGTACATAGTAGATGTATATACTTAGGAGATACACGGGTTTTTTTTTTTTTTTTTTTTAGTTTCAACTTTTATTTTAGATACAAGGAGTACATGAGCAGGTTTGTTACATAGGTATATCACACCCGAGTAATGATCATTGTACCCAACAGGTGGTTTTTTAAATCACATCCCTTTTCCTCCCTCTAGTAGTCTGCAGTGTCTATTCTCAGGTTTATGTCCATGTGTGCACAATGTTTAGCTCCCACTTATAAGTGAGAACATGAGATATTTGATTGTCTATTGCTGTGTTAATTCATTTATGATTATGGCCTCCGGCTCCATCCATGTTGCAGCAAAGACATGTTTTCATTCTTTTTTATGGTGGCATTGTATTCCATGGTGTACATACGCCACAATTTCTGCATCCAGTCCACCATCAGTGCACACCTAGGTTGATTTCATGTCTTTGCTATTGTAAACAGCACTGTAATGAACATTCAAGTGCATGTGTCATTTTGGTATTATGGTCTATATTTCTTTGAGCATATACCCAGTAGTGGACTAACCTGGGTTGAATGTTAAATGATAGCTCTGTTTTAAGTTCTTTGAGAAATCTTCTCCACAATTACTGAAATAGTTTACATTTCCACTAACGGTGTATAAGCATTTCCTTTTCTCTTCAGTGTCACTATTATTGCTTTTTATTCTTTAAATTCTGGGATACATGTGCAGAACTTGCAGGTTTGTTCCATAGATATACATGTGCCATGGTGGTTTGCTGCACCCATCAACCCATCATCTACATTAGGTATTTCTCCTAATGCTATCCCTCCCCTAGCCCCCTCCCTGACTGCAGGCCCCGGTATGTGATGTTCCCCTCCCTGTGTCCATGTGTTCTCATTATTCAACTCCCACTTAGGAGTGAGAGCATGCAGTGTTTTGTTTTCTGTTCCTGTGTTATTTTGCTGAGAATAATTGTTTTCAGTTTCATCCATGTCCCTGCAAAGGACATGAACTCATCCTTTTTATGGCTGCATAGTCTTCTATGGTGTATATGTGCCATATTTTCTTTATCCAGTCTATCATTGATGGACATTTGGATTGGTTCCAAGTCTTTGCTATTGTGAACAGTGCTGCAATAAATATACATGTGTGTGTGTCTTTATAGTAGAATGATTTATAATGCTTTGGGTATATACCCAGTAATGGGATTGCTGGGTCAAATGGTATTTCTGGTTCTAGATCCTTGAGGAATTGCCACACTGTCTTCCACAATGGTTGAACTAATTTACACTCCCACCAACAGTGTAAAAACATTCCTATTTCTCCACATCCTCCCCAGTATCTGTTGTTTCCTGACTTTTTAATGATCACCATTATGGAAGCACTAAATATGAAAAGGAAAAACTGGTACCAGTCTCATTATTATATGTTGTGTTTTGGCCTTTTAAGAATAGAATTCTGATTGGTGTGAGACAGTATCACCTTGTGGCTTTAATTTGCATTTCTACATGAGATATTTTAATACAAGCATACAAAATTTAATAATTACATCAGGGTAAATGGGGTATCCATCAACTTAAGCATTTATTCTTTCTTTGTGTTACAATCTAAATATACTATTTTAGACTCTTCACCACATTCTCAGCCCCTGGTAACCATCATTTTACTCTCTATCACCATTATTTCAATTGTTTTAATTTTTTAGCTCTCCCAAAAGGCCCAAGGTCTCTACAATAAGTAGGTGGCAATTTCATTCAAACTTGTGTCCTCCCTTTCAGGAAAGTTAGTTCTCCCTGGCCCCGGGTGGGTCCAGGGATGCTTTCCAAGAGCCAGAGCCTGGAGTTGGCAGTCTTAGGCATCTACCTTGTCCTCTATTCTTTTGCAACTGAGCTGGCACCCAAGTCACAAGGCAAAGTCCTTCCCACTTTTCCCTTCCCTTTCCTCAAACAAAGGAGTCTCTTCCCATGGCCATCACTGCCTCAGGCCCATGGATAGTACTGCCAAGCTATCATTGCTGATCATTTACAGCCCAAGGGCTCTTGAATCAGCAGGTGATACATTCTGCCAGGACTGACTCCTTCTCTTCAATGTAGTGGGCTCCTTTCTGGGTCAGGAAATATGTACAAATGTTGTCTGGGAGCTACATCCTGGAATGGAAGCCTGAGGACTCTGCCTGGTGCCCTGTTCTATTGTGGCTGAGCTGCTCTTTAGGTTGTAAGGCAAGGTTTTCTTTACTCTCCCCTCTCTCCTCCTCATGCACAGGGAAGGAGTCTCTCCAAGAGCCAGGAGCTGTGCTGCCTGGGATTGGTAGAGGGGTGATGAAAGCACTCCCTTGGCCACTTCAGCTGGTATCTCACTATGTCATCTGCACACCAAATCCACTGGCTCTAAGCCTGGCACAGCACCAGGACTTGCATAGGAAATGCAGCCCTTGTGGCCTAGACAGCCTTTTGAGTTTATTTAGAACCTCAGAGCCCATGGCCGGGCGCGGTGGCTCACGCCTGTAATCCCAGCACTTTGGGAGGCCGAGACGGGCAGATCACGAGGTCAGGAGATCGAGACCATCCTGGCTAACACAGTGAAACCCCGTCTCTACTAAAAAATACAAAAAACTAGCCGGGCGAGGTGGCGGGCGCCTGTAGTCCCAGCTACTCGGGAGGCTGAGGCAGGAGAATGGTGGGAACCCGGGAGGCGGAGCTTGCAGTGAGCTGAGATCCGGCCACTGCACTCCAGCCTGGGTGACAGAGCGAGACTCCGTCTCAAAAAAAAAAAAAAAAAAAAAAAAAAGAACCTCAGAGCCCTTAGCCTGTGGTGGCAGGGCTTGAAGGAACTCAGATTTTGACAGCTGTTGGTACCGGCTGAATTCTACCCCATGTTGTTTTCTGCTGTGTCAGGACAGCACTGAATTCCAATACAAAATCCCACAATAACTGCACTTTCCCTTCCCCAAGCACACAGATTTTCTCTTTGTGCCTCATAGATGCTGCTGGGGGTTGGCGGGTGGGGGAGTGCGGGGGTGGTATAGGTAGTTAAAAACCGCCTTTCCTATGGTCTTCAGCAACACTTTCTTTAATATGATGTTAATAGCAAGGGCTGTGATTACTCACCTGACTTTTGATTCTTAGGAAGGTGCTTTTTTGTGTGGATAGTTGTTCAATTTGTTGCTCCTGGGGGGCGGATGGTTGCTAGAGGCTTCTATTTGGCCATCTTACTCTGACTCTTCCTCAGTTTTTCTACTTGTTATTGCCTATCAATATTTTCTATTTTTTGATCAATTACAGTGATTTCTGCCATTTTCTAATTTTTTGGCATAAAGTTATTTATAATATTAGTACTTGCTGATAATCTTTTTATTTTTCTGTAGTAACATCCTATACATTTTCATTGCTGATTGTTATTTTTTTTTTTTTTTTTTTTTTTTTTTTTTGAGACGGAGTCTCGCTCTGTCGCCCAGGCTGGAGTGCAGTGGCCGGATCTCAGCTCACTACAAGCTCCGCCTCCCGGGTTCACGCCATTCTCCTGCCTCAGCCTCCCGAGTAGCTGGGACTACAGGCGCCCGCCACCTCGCCCGCTAGTTTTTTTGTATTTTTTAGTAGAGACGGGGTTTCACCGTGTTAGCCAGGATGGTCTCGATCTCCTGACCTCGTGATCCGCCCGTCTCGGCCTCCCAAAGTGCTGGGATTACAGGCTTGAGCCACCGCGCCCGGCCTGATTGTTATTTTATATCATTTTTTATTGTACAATTTACCTAACTATGAATTGTGTTGATTACTTCAAAGAGCAAATTACTGGCTTTATTGATATTCTCTATTCATCTGTTTATTTTTTAATTCCTTAAAATGTATTTAGAGTTGTTTTATGTCTTGACACATGTTCTATACTGAATAACAGTCTACTTGCTTTCAAAGAGATTGTGTATTCCGCTGTTATTGGGTGAAGTATTTTGAAATTGTCTTGTCAAAATGGTAATAGTATTATTGAAGATTTCCATGTGCTTAATGATTTTCTTTCTAGTTGTTCTTGAAATTATCAAGAGGACTATATTTATATCTTCAATAATTGTTAAACTGCTGTTTCTTTGTTCACTTCTATCAGTTTTTGCTTTATATAGGTTGGGCTGTGTTAGATTTAAATATTTTACACTTATATATTACTGATGTATAGACCTTTCAGTCATTTTCAAATGTCCTTCTTTTTTCTCTTACTATATCTTGCCTAAAATATGTATTTTATGATATTAATATAGCCACTCTGGGTTTTTTTTAAGGTTAATATTTGCATGGTATATCTTTCTATAGTTTTTTTACTTTCTCCATTTTCTGTCATTGAATTTAAAATATGTCTCCCCTTGATAGTAAGCAGTTATCTTTTATTTTTATCCATCAATCTCTACCTTTTGATGGACTGCAGTTTTAAGTCCATTCAGATTTAATGTAATTATTTATCTGGTTGGACTTACGTCAACCATTTAGCTGTTTGTTTTCTATATTTCTTTCATGTTTATTCCTTTTTCTTCTTTGCTTATTTTATGTTAAATTTTTTTATTTTAATATGTTAATTCCTTTATTATTTTTAATAAATTTATTGGACCAAAGCTAATATTTACTATTTGAAATACCATGTTTTATATAATTTGTCTTTTCTTTAAAATTGTTTCAGGAAACTCTGCTATTAGTTTATCTTGGCTGGAAGTAGACATCTCTTCACTACACACTGGGGCCTATCATGGGGAGTGGGGACGGGGGAGGGATTGCATTGGGGAGTTATACATGATATAAATGATGAATTGATGGGTGCTGACGAGTTGATGGGTGCAGCACACCAACATGGCACAAATATACATATGTAACAAAGCTGCACGTTATGCACATGTACCCTAGAACTTAAAGTATAATAAAAAAATAAAAAATAAAAAAATAAAAGAAAATATTTTGGAAAAAAAAATAGACTTTATTGTATATTTATCATGAAAGTTACGAAAATTTCATGTTGAGAATAACTTTCCACAAAAGTTTTTATAAAAATCTTTGTAGACTATAGAATTCTCAGGAACATATAGATTTCTTTACCCTCCCTCTTTATACTGTACTAGTTATATGTATGATATCCAAATACACTGTAAACCCTATAACACAATTGTATGTTTTCTAACATGTACCACACATATTTAACACATATATATGTGTGTTTTCTAATGCCCATACTTCCTCCCTTCATCCTTTCTTTTTCTTCCTTCCTTCCTTCTCTTTCTCTCCTTCTCTTTCTTTCTTTTTCTTTCTTTCTTTTTCCTTCCTTCCTTCCTTCCTTCCTTCCTTCCTTCCTTCCTTCCTTCCTTCCTTCCTCCTTCCTTCCTTCTTTCTTTCTTTCTTTCTTTCTTTCTTTCTTTCTTTCTTTCTTTCTTTCTTTCTTTCTTTCTTTCTTTCTTTCTTTCCCCTCCCTCCCTCCCTCCCTCCCTTCCTTCCTTCCTTCCTTCCTTCTTTCCTCTTCCTTCCTCCTTTCCTTCCTTTCTCTTCATTTTTTACTCTGACGGTCCAAATTTATTTCTTCTAACAATCCAAATCCCGTGTCTGGGATTACAGACGTGAGTGACTGGGCGCAGCCCAAAACTTCACCTTCTAAGGGCACTGAGATGAACAGACCGATTGGCTTGAGAGTGGGCAAAGGGGTGTAGGCTAGGTTACAGGGAAGTGGTACCCAATTCCTAGCTATGTGCCTAAGTTCCACTGCAAGATTACTAAATCAGGAGCAGACCAGAAACTGCTAAAGAACATGGCCTGCTTGACATGTTCATGAGTCACCTGACCCACAGCATATATGTTCATTATGCTTAGTCATAATAAGCATATGCTTGATTCCTTGCTTGATTCTCTAGAGTATATCACCTGTCAGCAAAATGAACAGTGGAATGTTTAAGGCCATTTTAAAATGTGAAATTTTGCCTCTTTAATAATATTAATTCAAAACTATGTCATGTTTTCTAGTCCCCACCTCTAACCCTATGAAAAAAGATAAAATACTATGCAAAGGAAGTTTAAATTTACTTTTCCTTAAGGTTCAACCCTACAATGACTTTCAGTCAGAAATGTGTTAAACTGGAAAATGTTTTTGTTTCTGTTGTAAACAGAGGATCCTAGGAGAGGGTTTTTTTTTTTTCTTTTTTAAGTTATTTTGTTTATTCTATTTCTAAATCTTAGTCTTCCATATTTCTAGAGACCATCTGACACAAGTCCTTTTACTCTGAAGTCTAGCATCTCAAGTGTTATCTGAAAGTGTGCTCCCTAGGGGATAAATTCATCCTTCAAATACAGTTTAATCATTTATATCTTGTTCTCAGAAGAAGAGAAGGTGACCGCAGCCAGGCATAACATAGCCACTGTGTGCATCTAGGTCCTCTTCACGTTAGTGCTTGGCATTCCATCAGCTTTCTCTAGTTCTGTACTCAAGTCCAGCCTTGAATTATGTTAGATAACAGTGAAATATATATCTATTTCACTGGTATATTTCACTTCCATAAGAAGAATTTTCTTTCACATTACTTTCACAGTCACTCTGTTGGTGACAAATTCTCTTCACTTGCCATTTTTTTTCTCATTATTCAATTAGAGTTTTAGACTATTTGCATATAATGCAATTATATATATACAGTTCTGAGTCTCACAACAATGTTTTCATTAAAGATGAATCTCATATATAATGATGGTTCCATAAGTTTCTAATGTAGCTGAAAAATTCCTATCTAATGATGTCATAACCGTTGTAATGTCATAGTGCAACAGTTATGCGTTCTTGGTCATGCTGTTGTAAACAACCTATTGTATTGCCAATCATATAAAAACATAGCACACACAATTTTATGTATGCATAATACTTGACAATGATCATAATGACTGTTTTATTGACTTATGTATTATGATACCATACTTTTTGTTGTTATTTTAGAGTGTACTCCTCCTACTTATAAAAATAAATTGTAAATTGGAAAACAGCCTTAGGCAGGTTCTGCAAGAAGTACTCCAAAAGAAGGCATTGTTATCATAGGAGGTGACAGCTCCAAGTGTGTTATTACCTGTGAAGACCTTCCAGTGGGACAAGATGTAGCGGTGGAAGACAGGGATACTGATGATCCTGACTCTTTGTAGGCCTAAGCTAATGTGTGTCTTTGTGATTTCATTTTAACAAGAAATAGTTTAAAATATAAAAAGCATTAAAAAAAATACATTACATTAAAATGGAAGAAACATAGAAAAAGAAAATTAAGAAAGAAACTTTTTTTTGTACAGCTGTACAATGTGTTTGTGTTTTAAGCTAAGTGTTATTACAAGTAAGAGTCAAAAGTTGAAACAAAATAAAGTTTATAAAGTAAGAAATTATTATAGACTAAGGTTAACTTATTATTGAAGCAAGAAATTTTTTAAAATAAATTTAGTGTAGCCCAAGCCTAGAGTGTTTATAAAGTCTACAGTAGTGCAGAGTAATGTCTTAGCCTTTCACATTCACTCTCCACTCACTCACTGACTCATGCAGAACAACTAGTTCTACAAGCTCCATTCCTTAAAAGTACCCCATACAGGTGTACTATTTTGTTATCTTTTATACTGTATATTTATTGTGCTTTTTTAATGTTTAGATATATTTAGACGCACAAATACTTACCATTGTATTACAGTTGCCTACAGTATTCGGTACAGTAACAGATTGTGCTGGTTTGTTGCCTGGAAGTAATAGGCTATCCCATTTAGTGTAAGTGGGTAGCAGGCTACACCAATTAGGTTTGTATAAGGAAACTGTGATGTTTGCACAGCAACAAAATTGCCTAACAATGAATTCCTCAGAACATATCCCCATCATTAAGCAACACATGACTATAATTGTATTTAGGTCTTTCACTTTATGATTTGTTTTCTGTCTGTTCCTTATATTTTGTCTTTCTCTTTTCTTTTTCTTGCTATCTTTTGGAAGATATGAGTCTTTTTTGTCTCCTATTTCTGCTTTTTAAGTATATTTAACATTTTTTACTATTCAATTTTCATTTCTTACAGTGTTTTCTTTTAAACTATATGTCTTTTTATTTTATTTTTTGTTTCCCTGTACATACATTCTGAAAGGATTTTTTCCAGCATTTTAAAAATGTTGATTCACTTTCTTCATGCCTCCATGGTTTCTGATGAAAAATCCACAATTATTTGAACCATTGTTTCTCTATAGATTGAATGCATCCTTTCTTTGTAATTTATTTTAAGATTTTTTTCTTGTATTTGTTTTTTAGTACTCCAATTATTTTCTGTCACTTGGACAGATTTTTTTTTTTTTGAATTTATTCTGTTTCAGTTCTCTGATCTTCTTGAATAAGCTTCTGTCTTTTACAAAAACTGATATGTTTTTACTCACTGTTCCTTCACATACATATATTTCTTCAGCATCATGCACTTTCCCTCACTCCTGGGACCCTAGTTACAGAAATGTTAGACCTTGCTTGTATTGTCCCAAAGTTCCCTAGGTTCTGTTAATTATTATTATTATTATTTTATTTTTCCCTCTCTGTTCAGTTTATATAAATTATTTTATTTCTTTTCAACTTCATTGACTCTTCATTTTGACCTCCATTCGCTGTTTAACTCCAATGAATTTTTCACTATTGTAAATGTGTTTTTGGTTCTAATGTTACTATTTTTAAAAAACTTATATTATCTAATTCTTTTCTGAGTTTTCTTCTCTTTCTATTTCTTTCAAGAGGATTTACCCTTACTTCTCAGAGTATGGCTATGATAGCAGCATTCATGACCTTTATGACAGTTCCAACATTGTTGCCATCTTCAACCATCTTTTTTTTTCTTATGAGTTGGAATTATTGTGTTTTTGTGTGCCACAAATTTTGGATTGTATGTTAGACATTTTGGATATTGTTATGAGACTCTGGGTCTTTGTTTAAAATCTAAAAGGAATGTTCTTTTGTCAATTTGTTTTTATAGGACAAAAATCTGTCAGACTGGATTTAGCAACAGGAAGGGACTAACAAGTCCCTTCTTAGTGTGTGGTTTTGATGTCAGTTCCATTTTCATAATGCTATACCATTTTTTTTAAAAAGTACTATTCAGATCTACTTAGTATGCCAACTAAGGGTACAGCTCATTCCTTAGTGTGCCAACTAAGGGTACAGCTACATGATGATATACCATGTAGCTCTCTTCTCAAGACTTATCATATACTGTTTAGGGTCAGATCTACGCATATTGGGCTCTGAGATGAACCCAGGAGTTTGTACATGACTTTATGAAATTGCTCTCTTGAGCTCTTCACCAATCTGCAAGCTTCCTGACATTTTCTTGTTCCCTAAAGGCTTCTCTTCCCAATTTCCTAATCAAAAGGCTGGGACTTTAGATTTCCCATTCTATAGCATTCTGATGTGTGTGTGTGTGTGTGTGTGTGTGTATGTGTGTGTGTGTTTCTTCCCCATACCTCTGCTGGATACAGAGAGGGATTTTTCTTTAGAATCTCAGTGCCTAATAGCAGATGCTGATTTCAGCTCACAACTACCGTAAGATTTCTTGGGGCTAGTTCAGGAGAGAATGGAAGAAAAAAAGGGCAAAAAATCTCTACAGAATTTTCTTCACACGGTTTGACTCTTAGAGCATCCATTCCCACTCCATAGGATAGAAGGAGAGGGACTCTACTGAGACTTTTTTCTGTTCGTATTTACTGTACACTCTGAGATTTGAGGCTGCCTTTGAGTCTAGGTTGAGAGATACCAGAAGAAAACATTTAATACCAATTTGACAGTATTTCATATTCTGACATAGATCTCAATCTACCTACAACCAAATTTACCTCTCAGGGTCCTCAGATAGCTGCTTCGTGCAATATATTTAATTGGAGGACAGGATGGAGTGAGCTTCCTCTATATGGAATTGGATGAAACTCCTTTCAGCACCAGAACTGCACCATTTACTAAGAAAGCCCTCTTCAATCTCATCTCTGGAGTAAGGATATTTAGAATATATCAAGAACTAGTTGAATTAAGTGCTTAAGCTTTCCCCCATGATTATCTCAATTATTACAATAAATAAGATTCTGACTTTTTAAAAAACAAAAAAATGACAGCTGGTGGTGGTAGCAGGAATAAACCATATACTTTCTGGTTAGTAGAGAAATCAGAATACAATTTCTAAAACTGAAGGGAAGGGAGAACTTAGTTTAAGAATGACCTATAAATAATACAAACATCTCTACCTTGTAGGGGTTTGGTTGCTCCCACTGCATACACAAATAAAAATGATTAGGCCGGACGCGGTGGCTCAAGCCTGTAATCCCAGCACTTTGGGAGGCCGAGACGGGCGGATCACGAGGTCAGGAGATCGAGACCATCCTGGCTAACACGGTGAAACCCCGTCTCTACTAAAAATACAAACACTAGCCGGGCGAGGTGGTGGGCGCCTGTAGTCCCAGCTACTCGGGAGGCTGAGGCAGGAGAATGGCATAAACCCGGGAGGCGGAGCTTGCAGTGAGCTGAGATCTGGCCACTGCACTCCAGTCCGGGCGACAGAGCGAGACTCCGCCTCAAAAAAAAAAAAAAAGAATGATTGCATAGAAGGTAAAGTTGTAGAGAGAAACTTGATGGAAAAAATTATGGTCAGAATGATAATAATAAATTCAAAAGTTAGGGAGCTGAGCTGTTGCACTTTCCCTTGATGATAGGTTTTTTCCATGATACTTATATTTTCACAATTATATTTTTTTCAGTGCACATGAAATTCTGAATATGTTCACAATTAAATTATATGATTCGCCATAGCATTTCCTAACATTTCACCCCACATTAGCCTAATAAATTGTGAGAGTCACAAAGTGAAAACGTTTCTGTAATAATGTTTATGTTTTACCTTTTTAGAGATTCACAAAACACATTACTGTTATAAGTGTTCAGAGAAATCATTAAGTAAATGATTTAACTTTGTTGAACCTAGTGTGTTCTAATTTTATTAGACCAGAAAAGTCTTCTTTTGTCATTTAATACTTAGTAAATTCGAATAAACTAGTTTTTTTCTGGAATACATTTGAAGATATATATTGCTGAAACACAGTTGAGAATATGTGTTCTACATTAGTTGAGGGGATTTCATCTTTAATTTGATAATTTATATTAACATATGAGCAACATAAAAATAATAACCCATCAAGCAGTTTCAACAGATTCTACCATATCCATAGTTTCACTAAAATTTTAGAATATGAGATTTTGGAAATGAAAACAAACATAGTCATTGATATAATTGGTAAGAGCAATAATTAGAAAAAATGATATAAATAGCATAACTATTAATAATATCTGCATATTTGCTCTTTCATTCAGCCAATCCACAAGAATAAATCTCATAGTTCTGTTTGCCTCACCTTGTCTAGACAATTAATCAGTTTTCTTTGAATTTTTAATCTTTTATTTGCAACTATTTCTAGATTCACAAAATAGTTACTGTACTAGTCAGAGTTCACCAGAGAAGGAGCCAATAGGGTAAACACATACACACAACACACACACACACACACACACACACACACACATACACTAATTGTTTAAAAATATTAACTCATGATTGACGGAGCCTGAAAAGTCCCATGATCTGCTGTCTACAAACTGCAGACCAGGAAGGCTCATAGTGGCATAGTTGAAAGGCCCGAGACCTAGTGAGCCGAAAATGTAGATTTCCATCTGAGTCTGATGGCCTAAGAATCAGCAGTACCAAGGGCAGGAGAACATGGATGCCCCATCCCAACAGTCAAGCAGAAAGCAAAATCAATCTTCATCTTTTTATTTTATTCAGGCCTTCAAGGAATTTGAGGATGACTACCCAAAAGAGGAAAGGCCATCAGCTTTACTCAATTCACCAATTTAAATGTTAATATATTTTGGAAACACCCTCACAGGTACACACCAAAAAAAAAAAAAAAAAAGTTCAGTCATGAATATTCCATGGCCCAGCTGAGTTGACACATAAAATTAACTATCATAATTAAAAACATGGTGTAAAAAATGACAATACACATACACTTGTCACTCAGCTTTCCTTTCTATAAACATCTAGCATTGATATTGGCACAGTATTATTAACTACAGACTTTTTTTCATTTCTCAAGTTTTTCTACTAATATACATTTTTAGCTTCCTGAATAGTACTCAGGATACCACACTGCATTTAATTATCATGTCTCCTTGGCCTCTCTCAATTTGTGACAGCTCCATAATCTTTGTTTTTCATGACTTTGAAGCTTTTGAAGAGTACTAGTCAGATTGTACAATTTCATGTATCATTTTAGGGATTATAATCTAATGCTCTCATTATTTTTTTGCCCATATTAAGCCAGCTTTGGCCATTTGGAGATCTTTCCAGATGGTTCTTTGGTACCAGTATCCTTTTCACATGCTCACGTCCTCTGGGTTTTTCATTTGTTTGTTTGTTTTTGTTGGCTGTTGTTGCTTTTGTCTATGTATTTTTTAAAAAATCACTTCCTTACCTGATGGACCCATAAACATTTGGCCTCATTTTGACCTATCATAAAAAATTTATTTAAATCCAGCTAAAGGTCTTAGTTTTGCAAGCTAATGTCGTATTTTTCTGCTAGTAAATAAATAAAGGCAATTTTATTGTTCAGCAACCTTGCAGCCAGCAACTTAAGTCTGTTTAGATGGGTTTATATTACAGCAAAAGTAATATAACTGTTAAAGTAAGTAATAAAAGTAATAAAGTAAGTGTTATAGTAACACTATCATTTGCAATTATTGTTATGATAATCACAATATTTTGAATCTCGTATTTAGGTTGAAAAGTATTGGCTCTGATTGAACTTGGCATATCTGCACTTTGATGGATACATCAATGTTAAATGATTATAAGACCATTTTAGGCATTACTAGGAAATATAGAAGACTTACATCTGCAAAGTAGGGTAAAAAACTGTTTGTCAATGGCAAATTCCATTTTTGTAAAAAATGTGTACATCGTGTCACACTATTACTTCTACATAAATACACAAAATTAGGAAGGCTTTAACAAGAAACATTTGTTACATTGTGTAAGGATAATTTCCAGGGACCAGGGACTTATTATAGTAAAAACATCTTGAGTTATAAGATGGAAAAATGTATTGGTCTAATCAGAGCAAAAATATGATTCTTGACAAATTGCTTTAGGTTAACCAGTATTATCAGTTACTTTCTGTGTTTCTATACCATCAACAAAATTATATATTACAAAAAAATGTGTTATTCTATATAGCTGAGGAGGTTAATCTCATAGGTACAAAAATTATTCTAACACTATTTTTGCCCTTTTTAAAAATGGTAAATAATTTTATTTTAACCATAACTGACTGCTCAATAATATATTCATAAAAGGTAAATTTTTAGAGGCCATATTATTAACTGTTCAATCAAAAACAGAAATTAGTTCTTTGAAGGAAACTTACCATGAATGGTGTAATAAATGCTGCCGGTAGCATTTTAGGAGAATACTCTAGGACTTACTCAGTTTTCCTTGGGTAAAGGGATATATCAATAGTTCAATTTTCTATTCATTTATTGTCTATTGAACATAAAACAATGTGCTATCTGTACAAAGATTTTATCCTAGAATAATGACATTAGAAAAATCATAATATAAGTAAATAAATGAATTAAAATAAATATAGGCAGGTCCATGTGTAAGTATTGATTTTGACCTGATGTTGTCAGATGAAGCTACTTTATATTGTTTAAGGGTATATAAATTTTGCTAAGAATGTTTTATAGTAGTCTGATATCAATACTGTCCTGTACACACACACATACAAAAACATGCGCACACAGATATTTATTATTTATATAAAGATTTCTGTTATGAGATTTATTGCAAGGAATTGCTTTTTGTGATTGTGGAAGCTGGTTAAGCAAATCCAAAATCAACAGGACCAGTAGTCAGGAAGGAATATTATGAATAGTACAGAACTCTACCAGCATGGACTAAAGGTATCATCCACGGGTGAACTTTCTTCTTTTCTTAGAAAAGCCACAGCCCTGCTTTCAAGGTATTTCAACTTATTAAATCAGGCACATCCATATTACCTGGACAATTTTCCTCACTAAAAGTTAAGTAATTAGATGTTTTAATTACACCTCTAAAATCTTTTTTCAGCAATACTCAGATAACATGTGATCAAGTAACTGGAGACATGTTAGTCAAGGTGACACCTCAAGAGTCATCACAATGCATGAGTTGTTATAATCACCATTCTGTGCACTAGATTACAAAAGCTCATTATAACTGAAACTTTTTACCTTTTGATCAACATTTCTCCTTATTCCCTTCCTAAACATCCCTTTTCTTAACCATCATTCTACTCTCTATTTTAGTAAGTTTAACTTTGTCAAATTATACATGTAAGTGAGACTGTACCTGTCTTATTTCTCTTAGCATAATATCATCCAGGCTCATGTATTTTGTCACAAATAATAGAATTTCATTCTTTAAGACTAAATAGTATTCCATTGTGTGTGTGTGTGTGTGTGTGTGTGTGTGTACATATCACATTTTCTTTTTTCATGGATGGATACCTAGATTGCTTTCAAATCTTAGCTATTGTGAATAATACTGCAATGAGCACTGTATTGTATATTATAAAATTGCTAAATAGTAAATTTTAAATATTTTCACTATAAAAATAAGAATTCAAGATGATGTATTTGCTAATTAATGTGATTTAATCATTCCAAATTGTAAACATATATCAAAAAATCATTTTGTATGCTGTAAGGATATACAATTAAAATATCTTTTTTAAAAAATCATCATAACCACTAACTTGAATATTATTTCAATCTGTCCTTCTCTTACTTTTTCTAACTTTAGTTATAGCTTTAGAAAAAAGAAAAAATGATCAATACTTTGTAAATATGAAATATTTTCTCCAGAAATCATTGAAATTGTCTTATCTTTAAATTATATGATCTCATATTACCCTCTAAATGTCATTTAACATTGCAACTAGAGTTGTAATTAGTGGATATACAGAAAGGTGGAATTTCTTCAAAGATATGTTTTTAGCTTTGAGCTTAAGGACTCATGGTTAGCACCAGCAGTGTTAACACATGATTAAATAAATTTGTAAGGTGTGACACAGAGACAATTATTAATAGTGTCAGGGCTAAAAAGATTGTTATTGAACTCTAAAATTTTAAATAACTTGAAAATCTATATTCAATATAATTTGGAAGGTATTTCCTTATTAAACTTTAGTGTATTATACTTTGTTATACATTAATTTCCTTGGAATACTACAGATTTTGAGGAATCTTAGATAGAACCAGAAGTGCAAAATTTAGGAAGGATAAATTAAAAATATGTCTATGATTTCCCAGTAGGTCTAAATCCAAGCATCATTTATGGATCTTTAATCAGTTTCTTTTAAATTAAATTTACATGAGTCCTAAGGTGTGATCAAGAAGTGTTTTTAATAGGTATTTTTATTAAAATAGGAAATATTTTTACACTAGCTTGAAAACAAAGTTTAGATCAAATCAGTAACAGAAGCACAGGCAAATGCTTTGGTAATTTTCTCTTTAGCACTTTGAAAACTACTTTCTAAGACAATTTCTAAGGGGGAGCTCTAGATTTTTTTTTTTTTTTTTTTCATTTTTCACTAAGGAACTTAGCTGGCATTTTCCTGCTTCTTTGGCCAAAGTAATATCTGTTTCAATTGCCTGACAAAAGGTGCATCTATGTAGGTAAGAAGGAAGAAAGACTCAAGTGGATGTGATGTTTCTATCGTTTCTTCTCAATATCATCTAACTGAATTATTTGTATCACAAATACCTAACTGAAGTGCCTGTTAAAAACCCTAATTTCCAGGTTCCAACTCAGACTATAAAATCATCATAGTGGGACACTGGATATTCTCCTGTGTCCTTAATTTTAAGAACTGCTGCCTTTAGGTAAAATTATTCCACAACGTAAGGCTTCAAATGGTTAAACTTTTACAAAATACGAACTACAAAATGCATTTTTGAGTATTCTTCAGGAAAATAATAAGAGACAAAAATCATTTAAAAGTACACATCAACTAGTTTAGGTCATTCGAATTAATCACCCTGGGAAGGCTTCCTACCTCTCCTGTCAATTGAACAACTTATTTAAGGAGCTCTGTCAGATACAATCCGCTTTACTTCGCTTTGTCCCCTGCTGATACCGTTTTACAGGGGATTGCCAACATGCTGAGTGCCTGAAGGATCTAAACTCAGATTACAAAAGCAAACCCTGAATGCATGCTCTCTGGAAGGTAGACTCCTACCTGTTACAATACCAAGTGCTTAGGAGTGAGTCCAATAAGAGTGACACCACCTTGCAACTATTTCTTTTTATGAGATGTTCTTAATGCTGAGCCTCAGGAAAAGATTCTCATGGACAGATTACAAGCGTTCAAAAGCTTGCTAGAGATCATAGCACAAAGCCATGCTGCGTACACATTCTGCAGCCAAAATTTCAAGTCTGGGTATGACCTAGAGATGAGAGGATAATTCAAATAGTGTCTTGTCCCATCCCGACCCCTATCAAATAATTGTTTCACTTTACTCTTGCTAAGGCTCTTTTGAGCAGCGTTTAGATGCTATTTCTATAACCACAGGGCAAGGTAAATCCCTCTCATGGAGATAACTGTCCCAGATATTTTGCTATTTATGTCTGGAGTTTAAAAATTGAATTAGAAACTTTCATTTGTTTTCTTGCTGTTCAAAGACTGAAGCCAACTAATACGCTGTCAAAATGACTTTACAATGCAGCAGGCTAAGAAGCCTAGTCTGAAAACTATTATAGAATGGCATGTAACTGAATTTTAAAATTCACAGCCACTCACTGCCTGACTGTAAAGGAAACATGGTGAGTTCCGTTGGAAACGTTGTCGGTAGTCAGGCCTTTCCTCACATTTCCTCTACTGAATCTCATCCCTGGAAAATTTACATAGTCTTATCAAAGCCACTCATGCCATATTACCTGAAGTAGCTCGGGCAATACAATTTCTAATTAGGAAAGATGTATTACAAACAAGACAGAGCTAACAAAGTATTGCTTCTTGCCAGTTTATAAATAAGGGTCCTCCCACCACCAGCTCATATGCAAGGCTTTTTATTTTTCTCTGTACTGAGTAGATTTTGGAGAGTTCACACATGCATTCTACCTTAACTTTTATTCTTAAGCAATCCAATAGTTGATTAAAGTCAATACTGTTAAACATACTATGAACGATTCAGCAGACACAAAAATAATAAAAATAAGTCCTCAAAGATCTTACTTTTAAAATTGTGTGAGGGAAAACTCAGTAATTATGAAGAAAATGTAATGTTATATATTGTGTCTCAAAGGAGGAAAAAGTATCATTGAGGTTCATATGCAAACTATGGCTTTCATATCATCAGAACCGATCCCAGCTTCCTCAAGGTGACCACAAAAATACAAACTCAGAAAATAATAAAAATATAGGTGTTTACATTTAGAGTAAAAAAGGACTTAAAATTTTAGCACAATAATACCAAACCACAGTACGTTAAGTTTGAGAGTGTCTGTAAGAAGAGATTATTATTTTTTTTTTTTTTGAGACGGAGCCTCGCTCTGTCGCCCAGGCTGGAGTGAAGTGGCGCGATCTCGGCTCACTGCAAGCTCCACCTCCCGGGTTCACGCCATTCTCCTGCCTCAGCCTCCTGAATAGCTGGGACTAGGGCGTCCGCCACCACGCCTGGCTAATTTTTTGTATTTTTAGTTGAGACAGGGTTTCACCATGTTAGCCAAGATGGTCTTTATCTCCTGACCTCGTGATCCTCCCTCCTCCGCCTCCCACAGTGCTGGGATTATAGGCGTGAGCCACCGCGCCCAACCAGAAGAGATTTTATGTCTGATCTTTGTGAAATAACTTAGCCTCTCAAGTTATGGAGACAACACAGTCTAGAGTTTAAGAAGATGTACAGTGACCAAAGTCATAGTACTATTCCAAGTTATCCTAAGTCAATTACTCTGGGGACCTTGAGTCAATTACTTTATTCTGAAGCTTCAGTTTCCACATCATTAAAAGGGTAAGATGATACTAAAGACTGAATGAAATGACAGAGAAAAGACTAGTGGTAATCTCTAGGGTTTGTTTCAAATGCTTAACATACAAATACGTGTGTGCATACACAGTCTTTAAAAAGCTTAGTGTCTGCCCTCCTAAGTATGTGGAAAGCATAGCTACTCTGAATTTGTCCAAGGAAAACCTCTAATCACAGAGCAAAGAAACATTGGGAAATTTATCATAAAATAATAAAGAACAATAATATATTTGCTCTAGATTGGGTCACAAGTACAAATGTCTATTGTTCACTTGTAAGTAAAATAAAGGAGTGAGGCGAACCACCACAGAGAAAAATGTTTATTCACATTCTTCTTGAAAGCTACAGTCTTATGGGTCTGTCTTCTGTCTTTTCTCTTGTGACAGAGACATAATACAGATAATGTTACTCTGCCATAATAGAACAAGGAAAACAATAAATGGCAACTGATACTCCACTATGATTTTGGGAAGATAAAGACAATGATGGGAACCATGTTAATTCAGACACATTATGTCCCTTCCAAAATGAGCCTCTGTTACTCAGATCTTGACAACTCTTATCCTGTGGAAATACAGATCTGGTATTAGCAGATTTTTCAAGATAAGTTGGAAATCTAAATTTTTCTATAAAACCTACTGGTTTAAATATTGTATTAAACAAACAAAATATACCAGTTCACATACATTCTGCTGAGTGGATGCATCTGTGGACCACCCAAGTTTTCTGATTTTTTATTAGTTGAAAATAGTCAGGATATCATTGTTATTTTAAAACCTTCTCCAAAAAATCATGTTACAAAGTTGCCTATAACCTCTAGTTAGTACTTATCCTTTTATACATAAGAATACTGGAGACAAGAGGAAATAATATAGATATAATTGACTTATCTATTTTTTTTTTTAAGCGATGGAGTTTCGCTCTTGTTGCCCAGGCTGGAGTGCGATGATGCAATCTTGGCTCACTGCAACCTCCACCTCCTGGGTTCAACTGATTTTCCTGCCTCAGCCTCCTGAGTAGCTGGGATTACAGGTGCCTGACACCATGCCCAGCTAATTTTTTGTATTTTTAGTAGGGACGGGGTTTCACTATTTTGGCCAGGCTGGTCTCGAACTCCTGACCTCAGGCAAACCACCCGCCTTGGCCTCCCAAAGTGCTAGGATTACAGGAGTGAGCCACTGCGCCTGGGCAACTTATCTTTTTATACGTAAGAATATTGAAGACAATAGGAAATAATATACATATAATGAACTTATCTTTTTACACATAAGAACACTGAAGACAAGAGGAATCATGTAGATATAATAGCCATTATATACTAATTCCACACTGCCTCTAATACTGTATGCTAAGTGATAGGGTTGGTGTATGCCTGCTGGAGGAGACTTTATTAGTCTAGAGTACCATTTCCAGACATTATGGGTTTACCTTCTACTGTGGGCCTTCTAACTTTGCATAAATTATACAATGAACCAAAAAAAAAAAAAAAAAAACTGTTGGAGTTATGGACTTGATCTTCTTATGTTATCTCAATAGCAAAGTGTCAACCCATAAATTCCTTTGAAGGCTACAATCTATGGGCTTGCTGTGTCATGTGAAACACTAACATGTAGCTGAAATCACTGCCAAATACATCATTCTATTTTGGCTGACAACTATAGTGGTCCTGCTGAATCAAGTCCCTTTGTATTTAAAGTGCTGCATCTCTTGTGTAATGTACTGGGTGGTTGGAGCTCTTAGTTTTCTTCTTAGTTTTCTTTTTAGCAAACTCATAAGAGGAAAAGAAAAAAAACATGATCTGGTTAGAAGAAAATATATAAGACCAAGGTGTAATCCAGACTCTTCAAGAATCACAAACTGGCACAGACACTTAGAGTAGTACCTTATACAATATAGTACCTCAAACTAAAAAAAAAAAAAAAAAAAAAAGTTGCAATTATATTATTTCTAACATTAAGTTTTCTCATTCATAAAAAGTGTTTTAGAACAGTATGTGGAAAGTGTAAATTTTTATTATTTAAAAACATTTTATATGAGTTTAGAGCAAGCACAACTTTTTCTGTAAAGACCAGAGAGTAAATATCTAAGGCTTTGCAAGCCAGATGGTTTCTGTTGCAACTATTCAACTCTACCATTATATTGGGAAAGCAGCCATAGGTGATATTAATATATAAACAAATGGGCGTGGCTCTGTTCTGGTCCAGTAAAACTTTAAAAGCAGGCTGCAGACTGAATTGGACCCATGGATTATAATTGTCCATACACTGTTGTAGTTAATAAATGATTCCCAATTTCTGAATATTGATTTAATTATCAATAGACATGTATCCCTAACAATAACAGTGATTCTCATATTATTCAAAATAAAAATAAAATAGGCAATATATATAATTAGTAAAGTAAAATGATCAAATTAAATCTATCTATAGTATTTTGGTGAGCTCATAAGCTAATAATAGAGAAAATAACATTCCACAAGAAGTTGCCAAACGTCTGTTTTTTTCCTCGATAACTTTCTCAGTTTGGAAAAAGAAGGCTCAACCTATTATCTTTATTTCCATAACTAAAATTAGCCAAAACAATGAAAAATAAAAATAAAAGTCACAGACATATTATACTATAATGGATGCTCATTAAAATCACCTCATTTCTCTTGGTTCCCAGCCTAGTTATTAAGTTGATCAATTTTTAATAAGATTTCATTGAGACTGGGATTCCCACTTCATCAATTTCTCAATTTTATAAGACATTAATCCTTTCACACATTTTACCTTTTATACCAGTACTGAATATTATGTGCCACAGCATATACACCTGTCTACACAATCCTCTACTAAACAGATGCAGCACCTGCTGGTGAACATTGTTTAGGAGGAACTCACTAACTCAAATTGTGATCCATGAACCAACAACATTTATGTCACCTGGGATCTTGTTAGAAAGCAGAATACTGAATCAGAATCATGTGCATATTAAAATTTAAGAACCACTGCTTATGACACACTCATAAAATATGCTCTGACCTATGCAATAGAAATCTAAGATGACTTTATGATCTTATGTTTATTTTAATTAGGAATTTATCTCATCTGTTCTTACAATTTGGGACATATACCTTGACTAAGACTACAAAACGAATCTAACCAAATGGAGAAAATATTTCTTAGGCAAGAAAATAAAAGTATACAATTGAAAAGTTATACATTTCAACTGACAGCTATTATATAATATTGAGGGAATCACTGCGCTCACATAGTCTTACTATGCAGTGCATTGGTCCAAGTTTTATTGTTGTTGTTGATTTTTATGCTAACAACAAAAATGTCAATGTTCTACAAGTGGAAACTGCCCAAAGAGAGGAATATTGACTGTGGAATGAGAGGACTAGAATAGAGGATGAGGGCTACATTTACATTAGAAAATCTTCTGTATTCCCCTTAACAGTCAATTCAACAAAACTTTCTTTCAAACAATGAAGGACAGCCAACTCCCCCTTTAAGAGCCCCGGCATCATTTTAGAATATTACCCAGAGTAGACTATTTTGATTCTGATGCAGATTCTCTCTGAGTTACACATTGATACTAGGCGACTTACATGCTTTTAGTGTAGACCAGTGGCCCTCAAAGTAGGTGGATGTGCACCTCCCAATAGGTGTGCTGAGTGATCCATAGGAAGCAGGAAAATATTAAGATTATATTTCTAATTATTTCCTTGCCTTATATTTAATTTCTCTTTTTATATTACTGATTAATATAATAGCATGCACTAATACCTAAATTGATATTAAATAAATATACGTGTATTGGAGATTCAGATTCTTTTTCTTTTTTTACTTGACCATTGTGTTCAAAATACAGAGTACTTCAGAGCAGAAAAACAAGAAAGCCTCAAGACAACTATCAAAATTTACTTGTATATTTATGAATTTGTGTATTATATATATGTGTGTGTGTGTGTATATATATATATATATATAAAATGTGTATAAGGACAAAGTTAAAAAGTGTTTCTTATTTAACAAAAGGGACCAATGTTTTGGTATTTTATTGTTTCATTTGGAAGTCTAGTTTTTTTTTTTAGACAGAGTCTTGCTCTGTCACCCAGGCTGGAGTGCAGTGGCATGATCTCGGCTCACTGCAACCTCTGCCTCCCAGGTTCAAGCGATTCTCCTGCCTCAGTCTCCCAAGTAGCTGGGACTATGGGTGAGTACCACCACACCTGGCTAATTTTTGTATTTTTAGTAGAGATGGAGTTTCACCATATTGGTCAGGCTGGGCTCAAACTCCAGACCTCATGGCCAGGCTGGTCTTGAACTTTGGACCTCGTGATCCACCCACCTCATCCTCCCAAAGTGCCGGGATTACAGGCAAGAGCAACCACACCTGGCAGCAATCTAGATGTTTAGAAGAGCATTATCTTCTTACATCATGTAATGTAAGAGCCACTGACATCATTTGGTACAAAAATCTGGATTTATAATTCTTATAATAAAAAGCCCAAAAGGCCACTCCTTCTATAAACAAGTGCTATTGGTTGCAACCAAGATGACATATAGGATCTTAAATGAGTAAAGTATAGTCATTTTCACACATACACGATATAGTTCAACTCACTTTGGCTCCTATTATCCTCACTAGGTGCTTATTCTTTTTTATTATATAATGAGTCAATATAGTCGTCTTCAATTTATTTTTTTTGATGTTTCTATACTAGCTATCAGTTTCAGATATAAATTGAAAAGTTTTAAAATAAGTTTCATTCTCAACTATCCTAACTGCTATGGATGCCAAAATACTTGCTAAACTGAAGTCAGTAACTGCCTTAAATCTGTTCCTTCTGAATATGTAGCTGAATTTTATAAATTTAATGTTTGAATTTAATGGAAATAGATACAATGCTTTTAAACAAAACAAAAAGTGCTATTTTTTGCTTTGAAGAATGTGACAGGAATGAAACATAATAAACTTGATCAATTTCAACTGCCCGCATCCTTGTTGCTCTGTGTTCATAAGCGTTAAAGGTAACTTTTTCCATACTTACAATATTGAAATTTCTATTAAAAAAGCGTTGATCAACACTTTTGTTTGATATATGTACATTAGCCTGAGACACATGCCTACAATTAACTCTACTTTCAAAACAGTAAGACTACGTTAATGCCCCATAATTGGATTTGTAGAGATGTTGGCAGTTTCAAAGCACCTTAGTAAGATTTTTAGAAATTTTTAGCAAAACCTTTATGAGGTAGCTTGACTAGAATTAAAACAAATACAAATGTCCTTTGATGAATTTCAATCAAAGCTAGAAAATAATTCCACTGAAATCCTAAAGGTCAGGATCATACTGGCTGGTTTGCATAATTTTGGAACTTTTCATTATACTTTAACAAAATCATGATACACTTACTGATCTGAACTATTTTAGCTTTAATTTTCATGTTTCTCTTTATATCCCCTATTGAATTTTAGACTCTTAGTTTTGTATCTGTTTATCCATTTACATAAAATAGTCTCCTACAATTGAGGTTAATACTATATTTAGATACCTATATGTGTACATTCATGAATACAGTCTTATATAACAAACAGGGGTCTCCAATCCCTGGGCCATGGATTGGTACCTGTGAGGAATAAGGCTGCATAGCAGGAGGCGAGTGACAGGCAAGTGAACATTACTGCCTAAGCTTGGCCTCCTGTGAGATCAGCAGTGTCCTTACATTCTCAAAGGAGCACAGACCGTATTGTCAACTGCACATGTGAGTCATCTAGGTTGTATGCTCCACATGAGAATGAGAATCCAACTAATAATGCCTGATGATCTGAGGTAGAACAGTTTCATCCCCAAATCACCACCCTGCCCCACCCCCAGTTTCATGGAAAAATTGTTTTTTAAGAAACTGGTCTCTCGTGCCAAAAAGATTAGGGACTGCTGTTACACAAATGAAGCGCTATAGATTTTAATGGCTTTTGTGAGATAATCCCTAATTAATGAAAGTTAAAATAACAATTTGGGAGGTGAAAAACTTGAGTTTGAATCCACCACACTAATTAATGGCATAACTGGGTACAAATGTCAATGAACTTTCTGCACCTCAGTTCATTATACTTAAAAAGGAGACAAAATCAAATTTATGGACTTGCAGTAATACTCTGAATTACAAAGTAGATCATTTTTAATCTAAAATCTCCAACAAGATGTGACTTGTTACCAGTAATGTCACAAAATAGAGCAGCATTCAAGAATTAAGCTTTACAAGTCTTCTTATTTGTCTCAACATCAACTTAATTTTAACGTGCATGTGTGTGTGTGTGTAGGTATGTGTCTGTATACCATTAACATTTATTTTAAATTTTTGAAGTAGACTTCATCAATACTTTTTTCATTGTTTCCTCCCTAGGCCACAGATTCTAATTTCGTTTGTCAAGATACCACTATTCATTACATAACTTCTATGAAATAACAAAAGTATTATACAGCATGTAAGCATTCAAATTTTTTAAAAAATTCTTTTAAAAAGATTTTCTTATTCATACGCATATTTTCCATTAATCAGTGCTTAATAAAAACATTCTCTGCCTGAAAGAATACTGGTGCAGAAATATTTAGAGAACCATAAAAAGGATGGATTTATAATTGTTAGTGGAAGGATTGCTTCTTCAAAAAGACAGTCATTTCAAATGTGTATTTTGACAACTATAAATTCTGATGCTCTTAATTTAGAAAGTAATGATAAAGTAATTCTTTGTAAAAAGAAACACAAGTTCCAAAAGAAAGAGCCTCCTTAAAATACTGTTTCTAAACACATTACAAATTTGTCACACCTTTATTTGCCATACTTCATAGAACATTTTAAATTTTAGTATAAATAAAGGGTAAGATGAGAAAACCAAAGTAATAAGATGGAGATTGCATACATATTCCCTTCCAAATGTAATGAGCATACACAGACTGTTCTAACGAAACTAAACTGAAAGAGGTTTGGGTTATCCATTGCCACATTATCTACCACTGATCCATATAGCAACAGTAGCTCTTTTTCCAAATGCCATGAGATATATATGATGCTTCAAAAATGCTAACTGTGAAGAAGACAACAAAGTTTATGTGTGGTAAACTCAATGGAATTCCAAAACTGCTGTTTTTCTTGTGCAATTGCTTGTTTAGACATCAGGATAGAGGAATAGACAGTTTTTGGTTTTAAATAGTTTAAATATGGCCTATTTAAACTATTTAACAACATATAATTGTTAATGATTGCTAGGAAATAACCAGGTGGGTTGACAGCAATTTGGAATGGCGTAATTCATTTTAAGAAAAATGTGCAATTTAAAAATAATTTTAAATTCAAAAAGTGTAGATAGAAAGTGTTCCAGATAACACTATAAACTTCTATGAACAATTTCACAATTTTTAACTCTTATCAAAATAATCAGTTAAATACATTCATTTAATTAACAATGTTAATATTCACACACACAAAAATAGTCTTGCTTGACGGTTTACTTATATATTAGTTCATTCTCACATAGCAATAAAGACATACCTGAGACTGGGTAATTTGCAAATAAAAGGGTTTTATTTGGCTCACAGTTCTGCAAGCTGTAGGTGAAGCATAGCAACTTCTCCTTCTAGGGAGGCCTTAGAAAATTTCCAGTCATGGTGGAATTCAAAGAATTCCAGAACTCCCTTTCAGAAACAGGAGAAAGGGAAGTGTCACACATTTGTAAACAAACAGACCTCATGAGAATTCACTCCCTATTGTGAGGACAGTTCCAAAAGAATGGTGCTGAAACCATTCACGAGAAATCTACCCTCATGATCCAACCACTTTCCACCAGGCTCCATCTCCAACACTGTTGATTATGTTTCAACATGAGATTTGGGTGGGAACAACATCCAAACTGTGTTCGCTGAATTTAGCGGTATGTGTAGAAAAACCTGTTAAAATAATAGATGCTAAACATGTTACCACAAGCCTTGTATGCAGAGAGAGGAAAAAAACTAATAATAGTCAAATAAAGCAAAGCTGTATCTAGTATAGATTTACTCATTTATTTATAAATGTATGTATTTGTAAATTTGTTTATTTATGTATTTATTTACTTATACTACATTTTAAGTATTATTGGAGGCTTAGAACATACTTCCTCTCTCATAATTTCTCATGTGTGGTGTGCTTCTATATGTGTATGTATGTACACAGTTTTTAATTCTCAGATTCTGCTGAAATGGTGGAAAAACATCATGATTATATTAAATTTGACATTTTCCAGTAACCCCTGCTTTTGGCTTTGCAGACACTGGAAAGACATTAAATGAAATTAACTATGGAAAGTCCCTGGGATTCTTCAGTTGAGTACTCTTTTCCCTAGACATGTTCATGGAAATCTCCTTAGAGATTTACATTGCTAAATTAGAGATTGAAAAAAAAAAAATCTAAGAAAATAAGTTATAGTAAACAAAAGCTTTACAATTTATTATAGATAGCTCCTAAAGTTTGTGGTCCCAACAGGCCTAACTTACTGCAGTGGATTAGCTTGTAGTTATATGAACAAAATTACTGGACCGTGGCATGGTTTGTTTGGTGAGCTCAACCATCTTATCTGATTTGAATTACTCCACAGTCAGTCTAATCAATTCAGCTGAGATCAGTGGTTAAATATGGCTGAAAAAAAATCAACCATGAAGCGCTCAATTTACAGACTGCCTAAAAATACAGACATACTGTGGGGAGAATAGATTCTAATGATGTCAAAAATGAATAAAACAACTGAAAATAAGGTAAAATAAAATAGAATTATTTTAACACTTGAACCCCCCCCCCGTCTCTCATGTGTGTGTGTGTGTGTATAACTTGGAAGGAGCAATTTCACAAGATAGTATGGACTTTCCTCTAATTCAACAGCCACTTCTTTTCTTTATGAATTTTTAGTAGAAACAAGAAAAATAAATCACAATTTATATAGAATTTTTCTCTAGAAATATCCTCTATTTACACCACCTATTCACTCTTCATTCAGATGAAAAGCATAATCCTCTGCTAAGTTTGCCGTGGAAAATCCCATTGCATCTTAAAGCAGTAATCTTTCTAGTCAAAAGATAACATTTTTAAAGGTTGAATTGGACCCCTGTGTTTTTCTTAACTAGACACCTGAGAATGAAAAAACGCAACTGTCAAGATATCTCCTGGCTGGAGTTACAGGAAACATAATCCACTTACGCATTACCGTGATGTTCTGCTAGCAGTAAGCCAGAACATACTAATTAAATGCTTCAATTATTTATTTAAAAGTTTCATTCTTTCACCCCCGCCCTCTCTCAGAAAATGATGTCCAGTGCAAAGTGTTTTCGGGAATTTGAAAACAAAGTAAGAAAAAAAGAAAGTGAGCAAATTCCTTAGAAACTGGGTAAGTAAAGAAACATATTACAAGCTACATAATTGCAGCTATAAAACAAAAAACAACAAAAAAAGTAAACATCCTGAAGACGTAAGAAACATTTAAATTATTTTAATGTAAAATATTTCAAGCAGATCCCATGTAGGTAACTGAATATTTTTTAGAACTAAGGACACACCTACAAACCAAACAACAACTAAGTGACCAAATTTCAAAGAGCTAACTTTGGAAGTAAAAAAAGTTTGACATGTCAAATGGAGACTGGTATTGTCCTTACAGAATCTCCCTTCATTTTAAAAATGTCTTATATGTATGAACACTAGTTAAAAGATGGCATTTCTTTCTATAGAGAACACAACCTAACCATATAAAGTAGATGTGACTGAAGTCTTAGCTAAACTTTCAAGATAAGACAGTTTTTCATTTTCCTTCCATCAAATCTAGCATCAGTAACTTTAGAATTAAAATCTATTCTGTATGTGTCTATGTATACACTTGTTTGAACAAACATTAACGTCATACATAGTTTGTATGTGTGTAAATAATCTTTTGTACTTACGCAGCAACCTGCTGTCATTAGTTTTCTCAAGCACTATTCAGCAATTTGCTTTGTTTTCTTAAAAATCAATGAAGAATTGGGAAATGTTCCTTAAAGAGAAAAGGCTGACATTATAGTGTTCATTATTGAGCACCACCTGACATAACTAGATAAAAAAGAACAATGGACTGATCTTGCAGTAAGAACTATATCAACTGAAAAATATTTACTATTCCTATTAAAAATGAATTAACCCAAACAGACAGCCTTTTAATTGAAATCTTTATCACATTTTCTTCCTATTTAAATGCAAATGTAAAATCCTTTTACAAACTAATAGAAATCAGAAACTGAAAACTGAGCTACAACTTTCTAATGATATAGTCACTTGAAATAAGTAGGTCCAACATAACATACGAAATACTAAAAGCGCTAACGTGACTTTTATAAAAGTTGATATATATTTTCTATTATTTTAAGAATTTATAAATAATTGCTTGCTTCAATCATTGAGCTTTCTTTTTCATGCCAATTGATATTTCAAATATTTTTCAATTCAGTTTTAGAATCAGAGAAAATAATGTTTGTCTTTATATGTTGCTATCTATGTCACTCTCATCTGCATTATAACACTTCTTTCTATACGAAGTACTAATAAATGCTTATATCATGAACACGTTGTTTATTTAAGCTTAAGCAGATCAATGCATAAGTTAGGTACTGTGACCAGAAGTTGTGACTTAGCCACAGTCTGAAAAAGAAATAAAATTTGAAAATTCCTTCATAGTTCTGCCTGCAAATATATATACATATATTTTTGTATATATATGAATACAAAAATTTTGTATATATATGTATATATGTGTATATATATAATTTTTATATTCAGGATTCAGTTGCATTGAATGGATAAATTGGAGGTTACACTGTACAGTAGCTCTGGAACTTTGCTATATAAAATTTTCATCAAATTTCTTTAAACTTTATGAATTTGAATTTCTGATTAGTTATTATTACAGTTTTTTAAGAAGTCTAATATTTGGTGGACTTACACAAGCTGAAATTCAAAGGTATCTGTTTCTTACCTAAAGTGCTACAGTTCTGTAGGGGGCAAACTGGAATCACACTTTAGGTTTCTCGACTACGGGCCAGCCTGTAGAATTTGATGCAATGTATAGCTCTCAGATAGTTGACTTAGTGTTTAACTGTACAAATATGCTATATTATAGATTTGCTTTGGCCTCTTGTTCACTAGTTCGCCTCCAGATGTGTGAAGCAAGTGATCTTACCAGTGAGGAAGAGAAGATTCACTGTGCTAGGTAAGGATGAGGATGTTACTAGAAAGTACCATCTTGATTATTTTACTCCCTCTACTCCTGATACACACTTAACACTACTTAATATAAAATATACACAGTGGCCCTCAGAATACAGTTTTTCAAAACGTTACTCCCTTTAATGCAAAAGTTTGCACTGACAGATCTAAATGATTACCGATTCATAAGATCTTGAATTTTAAAATTAAAATAAAATAGGTACTTAAACACACTAGTTGCAAAATGCTTATTGTACAAATCTTTATATTTCTGGTTGCTCAGCATTTGAAGATCAAAAACAAAAACAAGACCCCCATGACCTGTATATTGTATTTTATTAATATCCTTAAGTTTCTTTTGATATCCAATATGTTTTCTGCTGTCTCTATCCCCCAGCATTGATTTGTTGAAGAAACGAATCATTTGTCTCACAGAGTTTTGCCAAGTCCTCTCAATTTGTAGCATATTTTTCTTAATAATCTTTGTGGAAGTGTTCATCAAACTTTTTTGCAGTCAGAGTATAGGTATGCATGGTCCATCGGTCACTCTCACCTGGAATTGGGAGCTAATATGAAAGAAACAAGGTCTGTAGAGAACTCTCTTGGCTTCAGGGACCACATTGTGATATCTGGGATCTCAAGGCAGCAAATTTAGTGGGGACTCCTGGTAGGTATCAGGACCAGCTATGCTGGAGGGGCACCTGCAAATGCTGGCGTCCAGTGGCCCTGGAAGCAGAGTCCTTCCTGTTTAGAATCTGTGATGTGATTTGGACATCAGTTCTGGACAAATAATTTTCTATATCCCTGTCCATTTTCCTGAGTTTGGTACTCTGAGCTTGTAGCAATTCAGTGACTCCCCATTATTTCCTTCAATAAATGTACATTCTGCCTAAATCAGAGATGATATCTGCTTCTTGCCAATTAGAGCTTTGACAAATATAAAGCCCAATAAAAATGCAAAGCACTGTTAAAAGTTCTTAAGTAAAAACTAAAATAAAGAGGGGAAAAACATGGCTTTAAATTGAGCAAACCACAATTTAGTTGAGAATTAGAGAAATAATTATCAGATGGAAATTACTGAAAGTCACTAGGAGACTTTGATATTCATGTGTCTAACAGCGCTTACTCCAACGTTGTTTGTTCCTTAATGTAGGGAAGCTGGGCAAGCCATAGCTAATTACCTGATTGCTGATATCAAGAGGCTCATCCAGGGGCAAGGTAGAGGCTCCTTTTCTTAACCTTTTAAAGGAAGATCATAACTCTGCTCTTCTTGAATGTAAGAAACAGTGCAGTGTGTTCCTGGAAGAAACATCTCAGTTTTGTGATTTCCTCAGAATTTGTTTCACATAAACCACTACTGAGAGTTGCTGAGTCAATCCCATAATTCTGTCTTAATGTAATTAGGGCCGAAAGAATCAAGTAAAATCCTGGGTCACATGATTGTGAGCCTAATGGAAAAATATGTTTGTATGTGTTTGTGTGTGCATATGTGTGTGTGTGTGTGTCTGTGAGTGTGTGTGTGTCTTTTCTGTTGGTTTGTGTAGACACAGGTAGTATAAAACTATAATAATTCTAAGGGATATTCTTTATCTCCCTTCTGTGTGTTTTTCCTATGTCCTGTTCCACACAGATCCACACAGATATTTTGTTTGTTTGTTTTATCCCCTAATTTTGGAATACTATCTCCTGAAGTGGCTTTCAGAGAAAAGATATATGAAATTGAATTTTATCTGGACATTCAGAGCTTTAAAACATCTGTTTGCTATTGATATTTTCAAACACATACAAAGGGAGAAAAGATAATACACTCATCTTCCAATGTTCATCACCCAGCCTTACACCAATCAACTTCCTGCTATATTGTTTAATCTACTCACACCCCTTCATACTGTTTTTTGCAGGGGAGAAGGGAAAGGACTGATTTTTTTTTTTTTAAAAACACTGAAATCATATGATGTCAGTTGTAAATATTTTGGAATACATGTATCTCTTGTAAAAGCTACTTAAAAAAATGGGACCACAATGGCAATAGTATGACCAAAAAATTAAATAGATTTTTAATATTATTTAATAACTAGGTCATGCTCAGTTTTCCCTGTTTCTATTGTTTAAATTGGCCAATTTGAATAAAGATTAAAAAAAAAAAGCACAAGGACCCTATGATCTGCATATTGTATCTTGTTCATATATTTTAAATTTCTTTTGATATCCAAAATTTTTCTGTTGACTCTATAACCCAGGATTGATTTATTTAAGAAAATAGTCATTTGTCTAGCAGAGTTTTGCCAATTCTATCTTACTGACCTTAACATGTTCTATTGCTCTCTGATCTTCTAGCTTCTAGGGTTGCTCTGAGAAGTTCAAAGAACACCTCGTATATTCTCTTTCATCCGCTTCCAATGACATTGTAGAATATTTATTTTGCTCCTTTAAAATGGCATACATTAAGCAAGACATTGTCTCTAAAAAATAATTATAAAGTAAAATAAAATGGGATACATTAATCTGGCATTATTTTTCTCCATTATATTGACAGTCATTCTGTGGGCTCTTTCCACTTGAAAACTATATATTTTCTTTAATATTTTATTGATGATTTCACTTCTGCTTTCTCAGTTCTTTTTTTGAATTTCATAAATTTTTATATTGGCACTTCTAGAGTGATTCTTCATATTTCTTATGAATTCTATCTTATTTTTCATATCTTTGCCTTTTTGATGTGTTTCAGAAAGGTGGCATCATTCGATCTTCTTAGTCTTCTAACAAGGTTTTGTTTTGGACTAATGTCTTTTTAATTTTCAGGAACTCTATTCTCTTTTTTGATAGCACCTTGTTCTTGTTTCATGAATATATTAACTTCTCTTATCTTTCTGAGGATATCAGTAATTTTAATTTCATAATTACTTCCTAGTCTTCAGTACCTCCAAGTTGCTGTTTGTTTGTTTGTTTGTCTATTTTGGTGTTTGTCTTTCATGTTAAAATGTTTCTGTCTGTACTTATTTATCTCAGATTTGCTTCTAAAACTTCAAAAGAAATTATTGTAAGCTATTTGCTGGTATTAAGTTTACTACCTTTGGACTTCCCTGTAAGGTTTTCTGGTTGGGCCATTTTATCTTAACATGAATGTATTCTAACTTTCTTTTTAGACTTTTCAAATACTCCAGAAAACACTTTTCCTGAATACCTATAGAAAATTTTAGGAAATAGAAGGCTTGTATCTCTGCTTTGGTGTACAAATGTTCAATTATTTGACTTGTATTAAGTATGAAATATCCGCTCTTCACATTCCCTAGTGTTCCCATTTGAAGAGACACCCTCTGCTTTATGGAATGCTAAGAATAAGTCAACAGTCTTCTTTAGAGATTAGGAAGAATTATTGTTGCAGAACCTAGATGGAGGCTCTGACACCGAGTTGATGTATAGGATATTTATTGAGGTGATCCTTTGGGTTCAAGCCCTGTGGACAGGAAAGGAAGAAATTATGTGTAGGCAGAGGGAGAAATCCAGCTGTGATACTGGCCCAGTGATAGATTGGCTGACCCCACAGAAAGCTCTGGAACTAGAACAGTACTTCAGAGTTGTTCCCGTTGGACTTAGATAGTTAAACCTTACCCTACTGCATTGATAGCCATTAGATGTAGCCCACGGAAAGCTGAGATTGCTTTCTGTAGCTGAGACAATCCCTGAGGGTGCTGACACCTGATATCTGTCCTAGTTAGTAGTCACAGTACTGGGTAAACAAGTCCTTCTTTGAAGAAAACCCCAGCCTGGCATTACAGTGTCCGGTGGCACAGGGGTTCATAGAGCTAAGTGCAGGGGTGGGAAGCATGTCGGTGGGGGAACGGATCCTAACTGCTTCTTCAGCCATCTTTCAAACAATCGTTTCTGCCTTTACACTCAATTCAAGAAACATCCAATGCTGCCCATCTGTACATTTCCGGATTCTATGGTGTAAACATGGTTCTCAGCCTTCCCCATTGCCAGTTTAGAATTTAGCTCTATTAGACTGTGTCAGTTACATGCATCTATCGCTCTAGATTCCAAAAATTAGTTGTTGTTTTATCTTTCCCTGTTTTCTTTATCCCTGTGAGTTTATGAGTCTTTGAACCTTCATTTCTTGTTTAGTGGAAGCAAAAACATGAATGTGTCTAAACTCCATCTTTATACATACACCGTGGCTTCACCATCAATATGTAAAATTATGTGCTTCCCTCTGCTTCGCTTTTTGTTTATTTTTTTTCAAAAGTTTACTATGCATTTTACAAACTTAGAAACTTACACAATTCTCTTTCCCTATATATAGAGGAATTAAGAGGAAATTATTGTTTAAATGTCATCTCTAAGTTTCGTGGATTTTTTCTAAGCACAAGTATTTATTTAATAATCTCTAATAGCTTCAATAAATGTTTTTCTAAATGTTAGAAAAGAAGAACTTTGGGAGGCCGGAGTGATTGGATCACTTCAGGTCAGGAGTCAAGACCAGCCTGGCCAACATGATGATACCCCGTTTGTACTAAAAATACAAAAAAATTAGCCAAGAATGGTGGCACACACCTACAATCCCAGCTACTCAGGAGGCTCAGGCAGGAGAATCACTTGAACCCAGGAGGCAGATGTTACAGTGAGCTGAGATCGTGCCTTTGCATGTCAGCAGGGGCAACAGAGCAAGACTCTGTCTCAAAAAAGAAAAAAAGAAAAGAATATGCTTTCACCTTGTCCATCCAGATGCATTCTACTTTAAGATGTTTTAAGGCAGCTGTGACAGAGGAATATACTTCTTTCCAATATGGGTCTCTCTAAATTATCATTTTCCTACTACTGGGATCTGAACAAAAACTATTCCAAGTAAGTAGTTAGGATTTATCTCTCAAAATGAATTCTGTGTATTGTGTCCAACTTGGAGTTTTCCAGTCCATTTTAAAGGAGGAATTAGTATTGACTTCCTCCATTCCCTGTCCCTACGTAAAATCATAATTTATATTTAAAGGTCTTGTTGTAAAGTAAATGGCATTTGTATTTTTGCTCAGAATTTAACCTTCCTACATACTTGAAACTTGAGATAAATGTTTTTAGATTGCACTTGGTTTTGAAATTTATTTTCAAAACACTCTTAAAGATTTTAATTAATAATTATCTATAATACGTGTTCATGTAGCAAGTGGATACATGCCCTGTACTAAGTTTTGCCCTTTAAATCACTTTTCTATTGAATTTGCCATTTCCTGCCTAGATCTCAGTTTTGAAATATATATATATATATATATATATATATATATATATATATATATATATATAATACATATAAAAAAGAACAAACATTTAGAAAAGGAATAGAGATTAGTAATTCAGTTACCATAACACTAATGCTGCTGCTGAGTGCAATGAAAGGGAACATTTATCATTTGTCACAAAATAACAATATTAGGATCAGTCTGAGTAATACACAAACCATAGAAATAACCTAGTGTGGTTGTTGAGTTCACTAGCTCAGGTCAATCTTGTGAATATGCAAACTCTGCAAGTGCCAATGTGAAAGGAGAGTACTGTCCCGGCTATGGGAAAGAGATTTGCTCATTATAATACTAAGTACATCGAGTGAATCATACATCACCCCGGGTGATGTAAGCTGACATATAGAAGGATATACTTATATATTGTAAGCTAAAGCTGACATTTTTTTTTTCCTTCCTGGAAATCTAGTAAGTGCTGAATAAGCTTTTTATTTGATCTTCCTTTAATGCAAGCATCAGCTGTTCAGTATAGAGGGAGCTGACAGAGGGGGAAAAAATCCAACTCCATCTCCCAACACTTGTCTCTAAAAGGTTCCTTTCTAGTAAATGGCAGTCTATTAAGGTTCTTCCTAGACTTAATCAAAGTGCTGTACAGAAAGATCTGCCTCTGTGTGAACAGCTCTCTAGTCTCTCAGTGAGAGCCCAGGTCTCTAATTTTGTTGCTGGCCTAGTCCTTCTAAGCCCACACTCTGCACAGTGTGTGGCTTCTCACTCCCCGTGGTTCTCAGTGGCAACAGGAAGCTGGGGGAGAGGCTGCAGTGCCAGCCTGGCAGGCAGGGATGCTGTCAAGATTGTCTTCCTCTCTTCTCTGCAAATAAGGGGCTAAATCCAATTGACACACACTGAAGTAAACAGGCAGTGACATATTTGTAGACAAATTGTCATACTGTAGATTATTCACAAAACAAATTGTTTTTGATTTACACTCGTAGATTGAGGGGAAAAATATCTGCCAGCACTAAACAGCTGCTCCCTTTTCAAGGGAAACAAGCATTTAATGAAAAAGTTAATTTAAAAATAATGTTCTACTGTTGCTAAAATTCCTTAGGGAAAATGTTTAACACTGCTCAAAACTAAAGGAAAAGATATATTTTCATGTCCATGTAGAAATATTCTAGTTTCTCTAGGGAATGCAATAGATCTGCAGTTATATTCTTAGAATCATTCAAACTTTTTAGTGTTCAGAGAATATTTGTAAAGTAATCATAAAATAATGTAATAATAATTGTCCATATTTTTATTTCCTGTGACCGTCTTCTCATTCATCAAACACTTAATGGTTGCCTTAACATAAGATATGAAATTAAAAGAATTTATGTCATCTTCATGGGGAGTCTACCTTGTTAATTAATGTACAGGCATGTATCCCTGGTGGCTCTTTTAGAATCACCTGGAAGGCATTAAGGAAGCCGCCTAGAGGGAGAATTGACATGGATTCCATCACCACCTTAAGAGCAGGTTGGTTTTCACCAAGACCATGACTCACTATGCTTGCTGTAGGGGGTGACATCACCTTTTATGGCTGTCTCCTCTCTTTAAGAAAGCAATCTTTACTGACATTTGTCTTAGTCACTCCTCTAATCCTACATGTCTTAACACTGCTGTAACAAAATATCATAGACTGAGAGGCTTAAACCCCAGACATTTCTGGAGCATGGGAAGTCTAAGATCAGGGTGTCTATGGCTGATTTCTGGTAAAGGCTGTCTTTCTGGCTTTCAGAAGGCTGTTTTCTTGCTGTATCCTCACATGGCAGAGAAACAGAGAGTTCTGGTGTCTCTTCCTCTTCTAAAGCCACTAGTCCAATCATGGAAGCTCTACTCTCGCAACCTCGCCTAAACCTAATTACCTCCCAAAGGTCCCACCTCGTAGCCCCATCACATCGTGAGTGAGGGCCACAATATATGAATTTGGAGTGGTGGCAGGTGGTGGGACAAGCATTTAGTTCATAATAACATCATTGATTATGAGCAAAATTCAGTTCCCTGCTGCCTAATTCCAGACCTGGTTTCCTAATTCCACTGCTCTTATACAGTTTCCTAATTCTATAATTTCTTCCTTAGTTTTTTTCAAGGGAAATCTCATTTCCTTTATTTTATTTATTTTGATTTGGCTGTAAGAGGTCAACTGACTAATCTGAGCAATAAATTTAGACCTGTTATATATTCAGAGATGAGAGTTACAGGATAACTTGCAAGTAATGTGTGTGCAGGCTGATCATTTTAACCTATACAATTTTTTAAAAAAGAAAAAGCAAACACATTTTTGAGTAGTCTAAGCTATTAGTGCTACTCTAGTCATTCTCTACAGGCTTCAATCTAGCTTAATCTTATCTACTACCTTGTAGAACAAATTTTGCTCCAGGGTACATCTCTTTCTTTCCTTCTCATATTAAGTTGTGAAAAATATGTCTAATTTTAGCCATTAACATTCTTTGGGTCTGATCGGATAAACCAAATATGGCAAATCTAGTTAATATTTTGTAACTTATGTCCTATCTTTTAGCACTACTATTTAAAACTCATCTTTTCTCAATCTCTCTTAATCTTATTTCTTCTTTAATGGCATTATGACTGAAAACTTTAATTTATCTATAGTCATTGCTTTCTATAATTTATACTATGTAGTATTGTTGTTTAATTTTTTAATACTTTAACATATTGAGAGTATATATCTCATACACTGTTTTCCCACTAAATAAAATAATTTATATGCTATTTAAAAACATTTCAAACATTACTTTTCTTTGACATTTCTGTTTATTATCTTCAATATTTGTTCCCAAATACAGCATCTAATGATCTCTTCTTAGGGCAAATAATTAAGACCATAGTATTTGTCAAAATATGTCAAAACCAAGAAGAAACTTGTAACATTTTTGGATTTGTTATTCTCTACTATAGACAGTGATTGCATTATTTCAGAGAAGAAGGAAAACATTGTCTCACTGTGTTTCTGGTCTCTCTTATTTACACTCCTGTTTATCCATATGATAATATTTTCCCTCAGAATATTTTAATATCTTTAAGCCATTTTTCTCTTCCATTGGAAACTTCTCTCCAGAAAGGAGATAAGTTACTACATGCAAAATGACTATTATTGACTTACTGATAAAAAACAGCCCAGTAATAAGAATCTCTTGTTTCCTTCCATCTGTACCATCTCCAGAGCACTGTCTCAACCTGCACTAGAAGTACTACCACCAGAGAATTGATCTCCTCCACTGAGTGATCCTAACTGCCATTTCTGAAATAACTAGAAAGAAGACAGGGAACATAGAAAGAAATTCCACACTTTCTCGCAAACAGAGTATCTTTATCTTTGACACTACAAACGTGATGAAATAGCAGTACAATGACTGACACTAACATTAATTAACAGAAATGAATAAAACAGAATATTTTGAGATCTACACAGTCTTAGGAGAGAATCAGACATGGAAACAAAATATTAATGAGATGAACATAATAATAAAGGCGTATACAAAGTTTTATAGTTGCAAAGAGGTAGAATGAAATAATATCTTGGTGGCAAGAGTGTAGGAAAGCTTCACCGAGGAGATGATATATGAGGACTGTTGGATGTGGAGACCTACATGTGTTGCTTGAGTAAAGACATAAATAGGAGAAAGAGCATGGAGTATTCAAGAGGCAGGCATTGGTAGGATTTGGCTTAAGAAGAGCATTGCTGTATCTCAGGGAGTGGGAAGAAATAAAGCTATGCTGTTTCCTGCACAGGCCACACATAAAAATCTGGAAATTAAACTCTGCAAAGTTTGAATTTTATCATAATGTAAGTAATTGAGATGTGACTTATGATTATCCAGCTGAGAATCAGAAAGAATATGGGGAGGCATGTTAGGTTAATGTTTAAACACTTGGGCTTTGATGTCATACAGAGCTGTATTTGAGGCCTGACTCTGACTCTATCACTCATGAATTGTTTAGGGTAATTCATTTAAATTCTTTAGGCTTTAACTTCTTATTTGCAAAATAAAAATAATAATATTTTTATTTTCCATCCTATGGAGACTTGTGAGGAGTCAATGAGATAATATGTTAGAATTTAGCAATATTCTGTTTGAACATGGTAAGTGCTCAAAAATAACTGTTACTCTTTATCTTCATAGAAAAAACATAAAACAAGGTAGTCGCATCACATAGTTCCATTGTTTTGTAACTCAAGTATTAAAAATGTTTTATTTATATTGATTTTGTCTGTTGGAATAGGAAGAATAGCAGGTTAGCCAGCAGTAAGGTCAGAATAGAAAGTCCGTACACCTTCCTAGTCACTACATGAATCAGCCTTCATGGAACAGGTGTGGATAAACAGACTCAGTAGCAAAAAATCAAGAAGTATCATGAAATGTTAGTATCTCGAGCTCAGCTTGACTGGTTCTGCCTCTCTAATGCTCACACTATTGCTCTAAATGTATGACCTCTAGCTAGATTGGTTCTAAACTAATCCCTACAACATTTCCACTTCAACACCCAAACAACTCTGCTCGAATTAGAGAATTAAAATTGCCAGTAAGTATTGATCATGAATCCTGTGGATTTTGCTTTCAGACACATATTCCTCTCTTCACTTCTACCCCAGGTGTTGAGCTACCATTGTGCTTGTTGGGTATTTCAACATACTAGTAACTGTCTGTATTTCCTCCAATCTATATTTTTACAACTGATTGAGTTGTGACTTTAGGGTTTTTTTGTTTGTTTTGTTTTATTTCAGGTTCGGTGGTACATGTGAAGGTTTGTTACATAGGTAAACTCACATCTTGGGAGTTTGTTGTACAGATTATTTCATCATTTAGGTATTAAACCCAATAACCAATAGCTATCTTTCCTCCTCCTCTCCCTCCTTCCAACCTCCACCCTCAAGTAGACCCCAGTGTCTATTGTTTCCTTCTTTGTGTTCATAAGTTCTCATCAAATGAGAATATTCAGAGTATTTGGTCTTCTGTTCCAGAATTAGTTTGCTGAGGATGATGGCCTCTGGTTCCATCCATGTTCCCGCAAAACACACGATCTTATTTTTTTATGGCTGCATAGTATTTCATGACATATATGTAGCATATTTTCTTTATCCAGTCTGTCATTGATGGGTATTTAGTTTGCTTCTATGTCTTTGCTATTGTGAATCGTTCTGCAATGAACATTTGTGTACATGGGTCTTTATGGTAGAATGATTTATAATCATCTGGGTATATACCCAGTAAAGGGATTGCTCGGTCGAATGGTAGTTCTGCTTTTAGCTCTTTGAAGAATCTCCATACTGCTTTCCAAAATGGTTGAATTTACACTCCCACCAACAGTGTATAAATGTTCCCTTTTCTTTGCAACCTCTCCAGCATCTGTTATTTTTTGACTTTTTGATAATAGCCATTCTGACTGCATAATATGTTCTTTTCACTCCATAATCTAACACTTGTCTAATTATTTAGACCCATCATTACCTCCTCTAATCTTGGCTCATTTCAGAGCTGAGGGTACAATATATTCTCCATTTTAGGAAAATGTGTATTGAGTTAGGAGGTGATATGGTTTGGCTGCATCCCCATCCAAATCTCATCTGGAACTGTAGTTCCCATATTCCCCATGTATCCTGGGAGAGACCCAGTGGGAAGTAATTGAATCATGGGGTTGGTTACCTCCATGTTGTTCTCGGAATAGTGAGTGAATTCTCATGAGATCTGCTGGTTTTATAAGGGTCTTTCCCCCCACTTTACTCTGCATTTCTCTTTCCTGCCACCATGTGAAGAACAAGTTTGCTTCCCCTTCTGCCAGAATTGTAAGTTTCCTAAGACTTCCTCAACCATGCTGACCTATGAGTCAATTAAACTTCTTTCCCTTTTGAATTATCCAGTTTTGGGTATGTCTTTATTAGCAGTGTGAGAATGCACAAATGCAGTAAATTAGTACCTGGTAGTGAGGCACTGCTGTAAAGATACCCAAAAATGTGGAAGTAACTTTGGAACTGAATAAAAGGCAGAGATTGGAACCATTTGGAAGGCTCAGAAGAAGATAGGAAAATGTGGAAAAGTCTGGAACTTCCTGTAGACTTGGAGGGCTCAGGAGACAGGGAGATGTGGTGAAGTTTGAAACTTCCTAGAGACTTGTTGAATGGCTTTGACCAATATACTGATAATGATGTGGACAATAAAGTTCAAACTGCGATGGTCTCAGATGAAGATGAGAAACTTGTTGGGAAATGGAACAAAGGTGACTCTTGTTATGCTTTGGCTGGCAGAATTTTGCCCCTGCCTAGAGAACAGTGGAAATTTGAATTTGAGAGAGATGATTTAGGGTATCTGGCAGAAGAAATTTCCAAGCAGTAAAGTGTTCAAGAGGTGACAGAATATAAAAGTTTGGAAAATTTGCAGCCTGAAGATGCAGTAGAAAAGAAAAAACCCATTTTCTGGGGAGAATTTAAGCTAGCAGCAGAAATTTGCATAAGTAACAAGGAGCCAAATGTTAATTGCCAAGACAATGAGAAAAGCATCTCCAGGGCAAGTCAGAAACATTTGTGGCAGCCCCTCTTATCACAGGCCCAGAGACCTGAGAGGAAAAAATGGTTTCATGGGATGGGACCAGGGTGCCCCTGCTGTATGTAGCCTATGTACTTGTTGCCCTGTGTACCAGCTGCTCCAGTCTTGACTAAAAGGGACCAAAATACAGCTACGGCCGTGGTTTCAGTGGATATCCACCTAGATTTTAGATGATGTACGAAAACATGTGACATGTGGATATCCAAGAAGAAGTTTGTTGCAGGGGCAGGGCCCTGATAGAGAACCTCTACTAGGGCAGTGCAAAAGGGAAATGTTGGATTGGATACCCCAAACAGAGTCTCCACTAAGACACTGCCTAGTGGAGCTGTGAGAAGAGGGCCACTGTCCTCCAGACCCCAGAATGGTAGATCTACCAACAACTTGCATTGTGCACCCAGAAAAGCCACAGACACTCAATGCCAGCTCATGAAAGCAGATAAAAATGGGGCTGAATCCTGCAAAGTCACAGGGGCTGAACTGCCCAAGGCCATGGGCACCAACTTCTTGTATCAGCATGACCTGGATGTGGGTCATGGAGTCAAAGGAGATCATTTTGGAACTTTAAGGTTTAATGATGGCACTATTGGATTTTGGACTTGCATGGGGACTGTAGATCTTTTTTTTGGCCAATTTCTCCCATTCAGAATGAGTTTATTTACCCAGTTGCTGTACTCCCATTGTATCTAGGAAGTAACTAAATCGCTTTTGATTTTACAGGCTCATAGGTGAAACGCAATAGACTTGACTCAAATGAGACTTTGGACTTGGATTTTTGGGTTAATGCTGGAATGAGTTAAGAGTTTGGGGGACTGTTGGAAGGGCATGATTGTGTCTTGAATTGTGAGGACATAAGATTTGGGGGGGCGCAGGGTAGAATGATATGGTTTGACTGTGTCCCCACCGAAATCTCATCTTGAACTGTAGTTCCCATTATTTCCACATGTTGTGGGAGGGATTCAGTGGGAATTAGTTGAATCATGGGGGGTAGTTACCTCCATGCTGTTCTCATGATGGTGAGTGAGTTCTCAGGAGACCTGATGGTTTTATAAGGGACTTTTCCCTCTTTTGCTTGGCACTTCTCCTTGATGCCACCATGTGAAGAAGGACATATTTGCTTCCCCTTCAGCTATGATTGTGAGTTTTATAAGAGATGAAATGACACAGCACTAAAAAAGGCCTTTAGAGGTTTCTTGGAAATATAATATGACTTTATAAACTTATTTACATAGGAAAAAATGATGCCCTGAATTTCAAGCAAAAATGTTTAAGTGAATGTTTAAAAAAAGTCTTAAAGTTGTCTATTTTATCTTACTTAGCATGGTAAAATTATCTACTTTATGATTTTGTATTCTAGAAATAAGTTTCTGTACACTTGAAATATTCAGATGATAATTTAAATTGCTAAAGAGCACTGAAAATTTAAATTATTCATTCATGATAGTCAGTGTTTCATACCACTCAGAGCATCTATGAGGTCAAACTGGCCATGGGAGCCTTCAGTTTTCTGTTCCTTTATGACATGATTCCAGATCAACTTTTGCCCTCTCACCTTCTCTCTTAGAGGCTATCACACCATAACAAAATATTGCTTATTTCTTTCTAATTATGACCATCAAAATAAAATATTATAATATAAAGTTATGTGCAAGGGGCCAGCTGAGTGTTGAACCTATGCATGTTTGCCTACAAACCTGTCAGAGAGCTCTCAAAGGGAGTATGACCTTCCCCCAAAGGGCACGAAGAATGAAGGGAGTACCTATTTATGCTTTGGCTATTGCCACCTACATTGACATCGGACTGGAGAAGCAAAGCAGAAGACGGAAAATGAGAGAATGAGAGAATGAGAGTGGCCACACATAGAGCGGCTATCTCCTTTTTCTTACCGCTCAGAGCAGTACAGAGGTAACATGAATCCAAAAGAGAGAATCGTAGTAGTGGTCAGTTCTTTAAGTCAGACCTAAGAGTACATATCAAGTTTACCGGAGGAAGGAGAAGTAGGGAAACCAAAAAGTAAGAAGATTAACCTCTATTTTATTAACAAGACTTGGCACTTGTCTCAGACTTTACTTCATTTAATCTTCCCAGCAAAGGGCAGGCATCTATACCCAAATTAACTGTCTTTTTCCTCAGATTCAATAAAATATATTGGATAATGCAAATAAGGAGTCTGCTCTTATTGCTTCCAAAATGAAAACTTATTTAACCGTATTTTGTAACATTATTGTTTTATATTATAGGAATCTTTTCATTCTATAAGTGAAGCCCTTAATGATTTAAAGTGCCAAACCTAGACTTAACCAAACTTTGCACTGAGTACCTGAAGAGAAGTGAGTAAATGGAGTAGTTTATGAGTTAATAATAGAAACCTCATTTTAGAATTAATGAAAGAACAAAAATTACTCACTGTTCCAAAATAAAGTAGAATTGTCCTAGGATAAGCAATAAAACACTGATATAGCCACAAAATAAAATGTAAATGAACAAAATAAGCTTTTTAATGCACATTGCTTCCTCTCTGTTGTGTAATTTTTTTCATTGTTCCTATATCTTGATCACTAGACTAATTTTTTAAAACAATTAGTATGCATTGTTGGCATTTAAATTCTAAGCATGGCATCTTGGCATTTTAAGGAGACACATCATGAAAGTCATATCAGTTAGCTAAAGTAATTAATGTTTATCAATTTTTCTTGATATCCTTCATTTCTCACTCCATCTCCTTGATGGTTGGTTATAGCATTAAAATGTTGATATTTCTCCATGGTTCATATTCAAAGGCATTTATGAACTTAATTTGCCTTTTGCATTCTCATTTACAAGAATTTATGGTAGGATGAAGAGGTACACATGATAACTTCTACCAGCCTGGAACACCAGCTGGTGCCACTTGGTTGTTAAATAATCACCGAGCTTTGTTTTTGTCATCTGGAGGAAGGAGGATTAATAATACATTAAAAATAGGAATTTTACAAATAATGATACTGAGCATAATGTCCTTGATAATATCTACTGAGGAGTGAAGTTCATCATCATTAAACATTTCTCATCTTCTCTATAGATTGATTAAACTGATTAACAAACAAGAACAGATCTGCACATAGTTTAGCAGGTGGACTGAAAAAACATACTAGTAGGTGGGGATGTGGTCATGAAATGCTAAGTTAAGAGTAGCTACGGACTGTACTGTAACACACCCACTTGAATGATATGTCATGGGTATTTTTATAACCTTGGCTGTATTATTAACTAGAAGTACACAAGCTTACTTTCTTTTCATGCTGAATATTGTAACTTTGAATATGAAAACTTTCAAGCAGTTTTCTAGAGTTTATATTAATTCAAATAATAATTCCAAAATTGTTTGAATAACATTTGATGAAACTTTCCAAAATTATCCACACAAACTTAAAAGAATGTCATCAATATTCAGTTTCACAAATAAGGCAGCCAAGGCATAAGGAGTATTTCAGTTAAAATTACAAAGCCAACAAATGGGAGAATTTGGACTAGAATTCAGTCTCTTGAAATAAACCCATCGCTCTGCTTACACTGACCCATAGGCAATAGAATTAGAGACACAGACCATTGGCATTAATTCCAAATGATCTGTGATTTTTATTGTCTCTCCTGAATGCTATAGCCCTTATTTACTCTTCTTACATCTCTATCACATTAGTGATTTAGTTAGTTAGTTAACATATGTGTTTATCAGTTCACAATTAAAAGGCTGTTTTCATTTTTTTTTCCTGGTTTCTATAGTAATCATTGGATATAGCCACCTAACAAGTAGAGTTGCATTCTACACTCACTACAAGACAATGGAACCAAGATAACAGCCTCACTACAACAATTTATTAAAATGAGCAATGTAATTTCCATTTAAAGTATTTACTGTAAAAGTATGTCCGTCCCAATTCTTAGATTTAACCCTATGGAAAAACAAATAAATAAAGCAATAAAAAGGGAATTCCGTGACAAAAGTTGCCATCTTCAATGAAGGGAGGAATAATCACAAATAATGATTATAAAGCGAAATGATACTAATCAAACCAAATGTTCACATATCAAAGTAGGAATGGGATCCTAGAAGTTACTGGCCAAAGCAGAAAAAGAAAGAAAGGAAGGCAAAGAGAGAGAAAGAGAGTCTGAAGGAAAGGGGGAGGGATGGAGAGAGAGAGAGGCAGAGAGAGAAAAATAAATAAATAAATAAATAAATATCTGGAAGCAAATAATAATAAGACTAATGAAAACATTTAATGCCATATCAATACTTGTAAATGGGATTTATTTTTTTAAATAAATATTCTATTATTTGATAAAAAAGAAGACCCAAACCAATATACTCTATCGTGTGTGTGTGTTGTGTGTTTGCGTGTGTGTGTGTGTATGTCTGTGTCTGTGTATATGTATATTACTAGCTGGAAGTTAAAACAAAAGATAATACCAAAATACTTGGAAAGTGCAAATCAAAAGAAAGCAAAAATGCTAATTTTAATGAGAAATGAGGTCAAATTGATTAAGAGCATAAAATGAAACAGATAATTGTATAATCATAAGCAGTAAGAATCTACAGTAAAATCATTATAAAATTTTATGTATGAGACGAGAATTCATAAAGCAAACTTTTCAAAAATAAAAAGGAATAAACAAAACTTAAATACAAAGGATTAAACAAAACAGTTGTAGTAAACTGCAATTCTGTCTATTCCTGATTATTCAGACACAAAAGAGTAAATATATTGGAGACATTAATAACATTTAGAATACTGTACACTAATAAAGATACAATTCTTGTTATCTCTCTCTCTCTCCCTCTTTTCAAACCCTTCAGCACACACAAACATTCAAATATATTTTATGCCCTGAACATCAATAATGCACTTTCATTTCCTATGCCCGTTATAATGGTTAATTTTACATGTCAACTTGATTGGGCTAAAGGATTCCCAGACATGTGGTCAAACATTATTCTCGATGTAGCTGTGAGTTTAATTTAGGATTAGATTAACATTTGAATCAGTATGCAGTGTAAAACAGATTGCCCTCCCTAATGCATGGATTTCATCAAATTAATTGCAATCCAAATAGAACAAAAAGACTGAGTAAGAGGAAACATCTCCTGCCTGATTGCTTGAGCTGGACCTCAGTGTTTTCCTGCCCTAAGACTGGAATTTACACAAACTCCCCTGGTTCCCAGGCCTTCAGGTTCTAACGGCAACTACCCTATCAGCACCATTGGGTCTCTGCACGCTAACTGCAGATCTTGGGACTTTTCATCCTCCAGAATTCCAAGAGCCATTTCCATATAAGTCTCTTTCCTTATATCTATATCTATACCTATACCCTATTTGTTTTGTTTCTTTGTAGAATACTGATTAATAATGTAAACCATGAAACATGAAAAGAGACCATGACTATTCTTCATACTTTAAGAAAGTCTGTGAGACTAGAAATAGTATAATATATACCACGTTTTCTGGCGGTAATGCAGTGAGGTTACAAGTTAATAAAAATATTAATAAACATTTCAATAACCTTGAATTGACCACAAAAAAAAACCAAAGATGTAGATTTCTCTTTTTAAAAATTCCTATTGGCAGAGTGAAAATCAATAGCTAAATTTGCATATCAACTGCCAAAATATATAATGAAAGCATAGTGTTTTCATAATTGAAGAAGTTAGCAAAGAAAATTTATGCTCCTAACACTTTCATTTATATATATTTTAAAAAAGGACTTAGATGTGAGTCCCCACTCACCCCATACATGCAGTGTTCTTCTGCTGAGTAAAAGCTGCACAGCCATTTTCAGTAGGGTGATTATTTCTTAGTGCCACACAGGTCTGCCCCATGGTTTTCTCCTCATGTTCTGAAAAGCTACCACTGACACTAACCCACAACTGCTATCACTTAGAACTTACAACCTTAAAGTTATTGATAAATATAGATTAAACATGTTTCAACTCTCAGTGAATGATATGTCAGAGTAAAACCTATGAGACAAGCTTGGGTACATTCCTGTTGTTGGTGATAGTTTCTTACTATTAGTCAAACGAACATTCAGATTTTTAGGAAGTCAGCCCTGTTCTAACGGATGACATTTATTGACTTTTCTATTCCTTGAAACCACGTATGATTACTATGGCACACACTCTGACTTCTATACATATTCTTTATCAAATTAAGAAGTAAGGAATAAAAATTAACTTTTATTAATCACCAGGCTTATGTCAAATACAGTGCTGGACATTTATTATGTAAAAATCTTTCATTCTCAGGATAATGATTGAGAGGTGGGAAAGACTTTTTTTTTTTTTTTTTTTTTTACTACAGACCAAAAACTAAAGTTCAGAAAGAATAGAGACCTTCAAAATTATGAAAACTAGTTAACGGCAGAACTGCTATTTGAGAATTTATGCCTAATTCCAAAGATCATGATCTTCTAATATGCCATGAAGGACAGATCCATATGTGCTGAAAACCTAGAACTTCCATTGGGAGGCAGTGCAGCATAATAATCAGGACCTTGTGCTCTTAAGAGCCTGATTGCCTTGGTCCAAATGCTAATTTAAAAATTTGTCAGCTATATGGCTTGGGGAGAGAAACTTATTTAATATCTCTGAGCACTACTATCTGGGTATAAAAATAGTTTCTACCTCGCCAGAATATTAAGTGGAGTAAATTAATGAAGCTAATTACTAAAATTAACTAATGAGAAGCATTTAGTAGTGCCTGGCACATAGTGCTGACTAAGTATTAGCTATAGCTCTGATTTTGTTTTGATCTTGTTTTTAAATATTCATTTTCAGATATGTAACATACTGATTTATTTAAGAAAAGATGAAATCATTTTGTGATTTTATCTACAGACAGGAAATTCAATAAACACATTACTGAGGTAATTTTCTATCAATAACTAAATTATGTACTACTGAAATAATTTCATAAAGTCCTACTGAAATTGTTTCCTCAAGAAAATGATAGAGTTGCTTGCTGTACTTATTCATGCTTTTGAGAGAGATAAAGTGGTGTGTAGATTTATTAAATCTTTATAAATTTGGTCAATTCCTAATTTTACTGCTGCAAATTTAAAGGATACCAGATAGTAAGAACATTCATATAATAAATTCTCTACTTCAGAATTACATAAAAAGATAAATATATATTGCTAACAGAGATAATTCTGATCAGAAGAGTAAAATAAAATGTTTGGACACAAATAAACTCAGTTAACACTCTCCAAAGAGTATTGAAAATTAAAAAAGAAATATTTCGTACAAAGTTACCCATTAGTAGAAAACTTGTATTAATGAGTGACTTAGAGATTTGGCACTGAAACTTTCACCACTGCTTTTAAGCATATAATCTTTTTTGCATCATGAATCAAATTTGATATTTGAATTTCCAAAATATTTTGTTTAATGTTACATAATTTCTTATCTTGCATTAAGTAAAGGGAATTGGATAAACATCATGGATTGCTTTGTGAGACAGATTTATCAATATTTAGAAGTTTTTAATAATTTCAAAATTATTTCACTTTCCAAATGCATATGGCTGCTGTAAGAAAAGACTGACATTGTTTCTCATCTATAGGATTTCCTTTTTTCTTCTTGTTTATAGTGTTTATCCATGTTTACTATTATTGAGGCACTTTTTCAAAAGCCATTCAAAACTTTTTAAACATGTGAATGAATTCACTTGAGTGGAGAAGAAAAATAACAACAGAAAATGAGAATGAGTGTAACTTCTAAGAGAATTTTTAAATTATTAGAATAAAGTGTAAGGACTGTCTTTTTTTTTTTTTTCCTTGCCTTTGCCTCAAATGCACTTCATGAAATATCATTTGGTATATCTGCATTGTCTGTAAAAAATAAGTAAAGATTTCTTATAATTACCTTTCTGAAGAATTCGAATGAGGATTTGTAGCATTATGCCTATTACATGGTTCAAGGTCTTTGAGAAACACATGAATAGAAACAAATATAAGAATTATTTATTTGCATATACAACAAGTATTTATTCAGAACCTACCATGAAACAAGGCGTTTCACAGCTCTGGGTCAGCAATGAAAAATATTTTATCTGTTCTTGTGTACTGGCTGAGGTGACGGGATGTTCAATAAATAACAAATAAATAAATCAGCAAAGTAATCTCAGATAGTGGTTAGTTTTATGAAGAAGCTAACATTGAATGAGATTGAAAGAGAGAAATACTCAGATTGAGACCTTAGATCTGAGAAAATAAATGAACCTGCTACTTGGAGATCCAGATTAAACTATTCAGTATCTAAAGGAGAGTCTCTGCAGTAGAAAAAGCTCTGGGGAAGAAAAGGCAGACTATATTTACGATGTCAGAGTGACAGAAAGAAGATAATATGGCCAAAACCTAGATACCCAGACAAAGTAGTTGGAGATCAGATCTTGCACAGGTCTGGAAAGTTTCCCTTTAAAAAGATCATCCTAGTTCTTATTTGAGAATGATTATATTGAAGAAAAAGAGAATTTCATTATTGTGATCACGTAGGTAAGAAAGGATCTTGACTTATATCATGGAGGCTGAAATGCAGATGAAGAAAAGTAGACAAGTAATGAGCGATAATGTAGATGTTACCCAAGGTGAACTGAATATCAAAATCTGAGGGATATAGAGGAAACAAACATGACTCCTATCTTTTATTTCTGGACAACAAGCTGGATGATACTGTCAGCTACTGAGACAGGGAAGAATGGCTGAGGGGAATTAGTGTTCTCTGACTGTATATCAATGGTGTTCCTTTATCATCACATTCCTCATTTCACTTTTATTTTCTATCTTATGTAGAGCGATGCTGATTTGACTACATTAATGTATGTTCCTAGTTCCCAAATATTGAGAAATTTCTGGATAAAGGAAGTTGTGTAAAACAAAAAACAAAAACTTCTGTTAGGAAACTATTGGGGTGTTCCTCACACGTGTTTCAATTGGTACACAAGAACCTGGATTCATAACTCTAAAGAGAACAAACACAAAGACAACAGCAATAAAACTAAAACAAGTTAAAGGAAAACCCCTTTCCTATTGTTCCTTGAATAATCTAAGCCATGGTCCTTATTCTAATTATCTATTGTTACATTACTAATAATCTCAAAATTCAGCATCTTAATGAAAACAATCATTAATTTTGCTCACAAATCTTCAATTTGTGCTGGGCTTGACAGGCATGGCTTTTTTCTCTTTATGTAGCATCAGCTGATTGAAATATGAAACCTTCACTTTCAAGATGGCTCACTCACTTAGTTGGTAGGTTGGTGTTGGTTGTCATCTGGGAGCTCAATCAGTGTGCCAGCTGGATGCCTCAGTTCCTCTTTATGAGCTTTTGTGTGCTTCCTCACAAACTGACAGTTTATTTCAATATGCAAGTGTTCTAAGAGGCCTGAAAGAAAGCAGTAAGGCTTAGGAGTTAGCCTAAGAAGTCCCAAAACATTCTTGGAGTTTTCTATTACCCAAATGAGTTACTGAATCCAGCCTAAATTCAAGGAGAAGGAAATTAGACTACACCTCTTGGGAAAAGTAGCAAATAATGTGTGATCATCTTCAATCTATTACAGCCCATCTTAATACGTGTACAATGGTACTAATAAATGAATACATCAAAAAATATATTTTGCTGTTCTCCCTCCTTGCACTAATTGTTATTAAAGACATTTCCAATGAACTTTGTATGGATGCTAATGAGTATGCCTGTCATCTAATGATAATTATAGCAAGGAAATCCATGTATGTAAATAAACCATAAGCTCAATTGCAGGTGATTATGACAAACCAAAGTTTTAAGTAGAATTTTCATTACAATGATTCAATGCTAGAAAACAATTTGAAGTGCCAAATAATGTTCAGTTTAGTTCTTGTCCTCAGATAACATTTTTTCTAATTGCAGTTCTTGCTTTAGAGAACAGCAATTAGAAAATTACATATGCAAAGAAAAGAGGCCCAGAAAAGGCCTTGAGTTTCTGGCTCACCATTGTTAATGTAGTCATACAATCTGTCCTTACTTATTAGGTACTTTAAGCAGAGAACAGCTGAAAAGGAAGGCCCATTTAAAATGAAATTACAGAAAGGCAGAAAAGACTTTGATAAATATATTTGAAAGAGTAGTATTTTTTCACCTGTTCATGTGGTGAACATCTGTGGTTTTTTGGCAATTTGCGTTTCCACTGCTAAAAGAGCCTCTTAGTTCAAAGACTCATCCTCCCTTGTATCTATTTCTTTGAAGTGTTCTCTTGGATCTATCTCTTAAACTATGGGTAGCCAAATGATTTTGGCATCTGGGACATAGATTCATTACAAATCAAGTCTCAGTATTCAATATTTTATCTTCTGGTCTGTCACTATCTGTGTATACTTTTAACCAAGTATTCTGACACGCTGCTTAGCCTTGCAATTGAGCAAGAACACCATATTCACAGGCAAAACAACAGTGTAACGTAAGGGTCTTCATACAAAAATTTTCACATGAAAAAGTGGAATAAAGATGGTGAAATTGTTAAGTGATGGCAATAATATATAATAGACAGTAGAGAAGGCATTTATGCTGGCAGAGTAAGATTCTCTAATATGCTTCATGAAAGTGATTATGCCACCTAATTTTGAAGTTTATCAATAGTGAAATGTAGCTGGCTCTTGAAATTTAGTTTTAGGAATAAGGTTAAACTCCCTCTTGGTTCAAGTTATGACTAGAACAAAATATTCTAACGTTTGCCATTAAAGAACATCAAATAGTTTCCATATAAGTATTAGAGAGACTTATGATTGAAAGTCTTTGTAATTATTCTAGGTTTAAAAACTGAGGCATTACCACTGGCATAAGCATTTAACACTCAGGGTTACTGAGTTGTATCAAACCTTAGGGTTACCACAATTCTCTTCAGATCCACTACCTTACATTTAGAAACAACTTCAGCTGTCTCATAGCTCTAATTAAATAAATATGGTCTATACTGGAGACATTGATTCCATTCTGATTTTTTTTCTGAAATTAAGAAATTTCAAGGGACATAATATTATTATACTGTATGTATTTATTGAGTTCTGTTTTTAACATAGTAAAATTAATAAGTTTATTCCTCAGAATTTTAAAAAACTAAATATTTAAAATTTTTCTCATGGAAAGTCAACAAAGCATTGAGAGAACTAGAGCTTTAGAATAAGAGAGAGATGATTAAAACTCAGGCAATGCAGTAATACAACCAAGTATTGAACTGATTTTGCTCCTATGAATAAAGAACATTATATTGCTTTCTCATTTGTTGTCCAGAACATTTTAACTCAGAGACAGGAAGTGTGTTTGTTAAGGTAACTCTATGATTGCATTCAGCATACTAATATATTTTGATTCAAGGCACAAGAATAGTGATAAATGACCCTCTGGATTTTTTTAGAGAAAAAATAAGACCTTGACATATTTCATTTTTGAGGCAGGAAAATGTGCCTACTTATGTCAATTTACTGTTTGGTATATAATATTCTTACAGGAACTCTATTTTTACATATAGAAATACTTACCTAAGTTTCTTCGGCTTAGTAATGACATAAGAATAATTTGAACTACATTATGACCATTTATTCTTTCGTTATTCTTCTTATTTGCCTATAGAAATACATTTTTATTTCTAAAACTGAAATAAGGTAAAAAAAATTAATTTTAAATTACATTTTTAGTTGTGTTACCCTTGAAATATCTTCACAATAATAATGAGTATAACAATGATTGTTAACATGTATTGATCAATTATGTGCCTGGCAATGTTCTAAAAGTTTTACATTTATTAATTTATTTAAGACACACAAAAATCCCTAAAATATACATACTATTTCTATACTAAATTTAACTGGGAGAAGTAAAGTACAGAAAGTTTAAAATGCTTTCCCAAGGTCACACAATTTACAAGTATCAGTGTCAGGATTTGAACATATGAAGTCTAATCCCAATGTCTGTAATTTAAATCTCCTGATGGTACTACTCAAGCCGTTCGGTTCCTGGTTAAAATCCTTTGTGTTTGGGCCTACCCTATGCGATTACAAAAGATTTGCCTGTCAGGTCTCACTGGAGAAAGCTGCCGCTTATTCCTAACACATACACCAGTGTTTGTGTGCAGTCTATGTATTGCAGTTAAAGATTCAAAATTCCCTGGCCAATCCGGATCTTAAATGTGCTTACATTTCTACCACAGTTATGTGTATTCCTAGTCCTATACCTGAGGCCATGGATAGAAGTCTTTTTCAAGCCTCCTTATGATAAGCAGGGGAGGAGAGGGGAAACTTTTCTTCACTCTGACTCAATATCCAGTACTTTGTCACTTCTAGACCTTCCTCCTCATCCCCCAACTACCTTCCCCACCCACCTGATTACAAAGTCCATTTGGTCAGGGCTCCTTCAACAACTAAGACTCCTCCCACATCTGTACTGACACACCTAATTATTCCATTCCATAGTAGAAAATGGGACACCATCCCATAGTAGAAAATAGGACAGGCTAGTTTGGTGCTTTCTTCCATTTAAACTCTTGTTTATATCTTGGTATAAGTAGTTAAAGGCTTAGCTTTCAATTTTGGCTTGTTGTTTACTGGGTTCCTGTGAAACCTGGCCACTCCTCTCTTTCCTGCAACTCAGCTGAACTACAGTCATTCTTGTCATGTAATCAGATGTAAATTTCAGAGGGTGAGACTAGTAGTTTTTGCAAACGTTTAAGTGAAAACCTGTTGTTGTCATATACTAGGTTAGTGGAGTGTAATAGAGAAAAATAGACATATTAGAGACATATTTAATAGGTAGCACCAGCAAGGCCTGATGATTGTAGATAGGAGAGTGAGGATGACAAAAAGATTCAAGATACATTATAGGCTGAATTGTGTTCCCCTGAAACTTATATACTGAAGCCTTTACTCCCAGCACCACAGAACAGGACTGTATTTGGAGATAGGCCATTCATAAGGTAGTTAAAGTAAAATGTGATCATTAATGGAGTCCCTAATCCCAAATGATGGATACACTTATATGAAGAGGAAATTTGGATACAGACAGGTATAGAGAGAAGACAATATGAAGACACAGGAAGAAAGCAGCCAATTATGAGCCAAGGAAAGAGGCCTCAGATGAAACTAACCTAGTGAATATTTTGATCTTTGACTTCTAACCTCCAGAATTGTGAGAAAATAAACTTCTGTTGTTTAAACCACCCAATCTGTGGCACTTTGTTATGGTAATCATAGCAAATTATTAATAATACAAAGCGATGTCTATTTTTTTCTTTAATTTATAAAACTGCATGTTTGGTAGTTGTGCTCCCTTGTATATGAAAGTTAGGAATAAAAGTGATCTGGGAAATGGGAAACAGATTATGGTTTCTACTGAGTTTGAGATGTCATTGTGCACCCAAATTGGGAAGCCGTGTAGACAACACAATATATGGATCTTAGGCTCAGAAAGATATTTATACTAGAGATAGCAATCTACAAGTTGTGAAGTAGAATGTAAAATATTTTGAAACCTTATATAAAAAGTGAAATCATTCACAGTCTCTATAGACCATGGATGTTGCCATGTAGACTTGTGGTTCTATAGATGTATTCCTGTGCAGTGCTCTTTGGAGCTTCCTACAAAGGAGTACAGATAAAGCTAGTATCAGTGCTTAAGAAATGTGCATCATGAATGCAGAAAATGTACGTTGAAGTTAAGACAAAATGCTTAAAACAAAAGGCCAGAGTCAGTGAAAATGACCTACAGGTTTACACCTGTTAATCCTCATTGAAGCATATCCAGATTTTCAAGGAAAAACAGTAAACCCTAAAAATGAAGGGAAACATTTAGAGAAAAAACACTGATAATCATTTAGAGTCCACTTAATATCCATTTATAGTAGTTTTACAATTCCACTTTTGACGGAACATCTGTGACTACCATTGCAGAAGGGATTCAGCCAGAGGAGTAGGATGTCAGCAGTGGAACACACATCTTCAAGAGCAAATAAGTCTGGGTACCACCTTGTAGCAGCAGCAGTGTGTAGGCTTGCCAAAGAAGGATAGAATTCAGGAAAAAAAATAATAAACAGATTTTCTCTAGTGTCATAAACAGTTCTATAGCACCTGACTTGCAGGGACAATGGACTAAAAGAGAGAACAAGAATTTTTAACATTTATTCCCCTTGATTCTACACATTAACACATATAAAAAGACAAATTCAGACACACAGAAGAATGTATGCTTTTGTGATTTTGAATCCTTCTATGATTTCATAGTTGATAAAGTGACTTTTGATTTTAATCTAGGTGCTTGCTTTTCCCCCTTTGGCTGAGAAGATAAAAAGTTGTAATAACGCTGTGTTCAAATTCATGAATTATTTTCCAATATATTTGACCCCAATTCAATGGTCTCCAAGGATTTGAATTCCTTTTCCTTCGTACTCCTCTGTGGTGATGGCAGACTTTTGAGGTGCATGTGTACTTTTGCAATGAACATAGTGAAAGATTTAACTTCAAGAATCAGAACATAGAAATCATCAGAATTTCACTAAGTTATTTCCTGAAACTATGGAAAACATCATGCATTTGTGTTTACTTTTTGAACATATAAAATAGGCTATTGTAAACTATGATGTGGAAAAACACACTCAGCAATGGCAAAGCCTTTTCAGAATTAGCCTCTCCAAAAGTCTACAACTTTTCAAGTTGTTGAAGTGCTGCTTAAAAATATCAAACTGCAAAGATGCACTTCTAGAAATTATAAGTAATTTGTGCATCAAACAATATGTACAATAGTACTATACAGTAAATTGGACCAGCTGCCTATGCCTACCATTACAGCTGGTTGCAAAGTATATAATTTATGTTTTCTGCAGTTGAAAGTGGGAAGGTTTTTTAAAACTGTGTTCATGCTTTTATAAAAAGACTTTTTCTGTTTTATTTTTTTAACCATTGTAAGCTCAGAAGAGGTGGCATTTTGTCATTATGTTTAATATTAATCCATTTCTATTATAGATTGAAGGGTTTATCAAAATACTTTGCTTATGACCTCTTATTCCATCCTTATACACAGATGATTTAGACACATTTAACATCATGTTTTTCTTAAAATATAAGCCTGTTTTCTGTTTAAAAAAGGGATTGGGAATAACTAATGGAAGGACACTTGACAGCAAATAATTGGTTCTTAAACTTCAGGAAATGGCATGTATTGCACCAAAAAGTTAAAGAAACAGTTATTTCTATTGTTGAACTCTGAACAAGCTTCTGAATGGCACTTTTTTTTTTTGCTATTTTTTTTGCTATTTCTTTAGGGCTACGTTTTTTTAGTTGATAACAAATAATATGGAGGATATTTATACATTAATCATTGGCTTCCAGTGTGTTTAACAAAGTGTTTCAAAATCTGGGGAAAAGATTAGATGTGCTACAAGTGTTCAGAAAACTAATCTCTGACAATTTTTGATGTTCAAATAAGTTTTATATAATTACCATACACTGTAAATATGGTTTGAAAACAAAACGACCATAGTATGATCTAAACGTTTGTGCTCCTCCAAATTTATATATCTAAACCGGCTGTGGTTCAAACATGTGCCTTCCAAAACTTAGGTTTTGAAACTAAACGGTCAATGTGATGGTATTGAGAAATGGGGCCTTTAAAAGCTGATTAGGCCATAAGGACCCCTCCCTTTTGAATAGCATTATGGCCCTTATAAAAGAGGCTTCATACAGTATTCCACTTACTTGCCCTTCTACGTCCTGCCACTTGAGGATCCAGCAGTTCTCCCCTTCAGAGGATGTAGCTTCAAAGTACCATTTGGAAGCAGAAAGCAGTCCTTTCCAGACAGCCAAACCTGCTAATGCTTTCATCTTTGACTTATTTGCCTCTAAAACTATGAGAAAATAAATTTCTGTTCTTTACAAATTACCCAGGCTTTGGTGTTTTGTTATAGCAGAACAAATGGACTAAGACAAAACCTAATCCCCAATATGATGACATTAGGATCTTACCTAGGATATTATCTTACCATACAATGTAGCAATTTCACTCCTTGGTATTTACCGAAATGTATTGAAAACATATGTTCACATAAAAGCCTGTATACCAATGTTTAAAGCAGCTTTATGCATACTTGCCAAAACTTGAAAGCAATCAAAATATTTTTCAGTAGGTGAATGGATAAATAAGCTGTGCTACATCTGGAAAATGGAATATTATTTAGTGTTAAAAATAAATATGCTATCAAGCTGTAAAAAGATATGGAGGAAACTTAAATGCATATTACTAAGTGAAAGAAGCCCCAATCTGAAAAAGCTACATACAGTATGATTCTAACTATATCACATCTGGAAAAGGCAAAACTATGAAGATACTTAAAAGATCAGTTATTGCCTGGGGATAGGGGTGGGAGATAAATAGGTAGAAAACAGGATTTTTAAGGTAGTAAAACTATTCTGTATGATACTATAATGATGGATAATGTCATTTTAAACCCATAGAATATGTAACCTCAAGAGTGGACTCTAATGTGAACTATGGACTTTGGGTGATTATGATGTTTCATTCTAGGTTTCATTAGTTGTAACAAACGTCTCACTCAGGTAGGAGACATGAATACTAGGAGAGGCTGTGTATGTGTGGGGGTAGGGAGCAAATGCAATCTCTGAACCTATCTTTTCATACTGCTTGTGGACCTAAAACTTCTCTAAAAATAAATTCTTAAAAAAAAGAGAGAATATAAAACAAATGTGCTGAAAGTTCTGATTTCTTTACCCTTATAATATTCACTGTTTATGTGTGAATGTATTTGGTCATATTATTGTTTTGTATTCTAGAAATTTCTAAAAAGCTTCATTTTGAAATTTAAAATATCTGTCCTATTTTAAAAATCATTCTTTAAATAATTTGAAAAAAATCGATATTTTGTCTTGGATTATAGGACATTTTTTAAGACAGCAGTATCACAGAAAGCCCAAAATGTAGATTAATATTTAGTGTGAATGTTGATGGCTTATGAAATTTTATTGATTATTTTATAATTTTAATGGTAAATTAACATAATCAAGTTTAATTAAATTTTAAGGTTTGGGGTATACATAAAGATATTATCCAAGTGTTTTCAAACAATTATTGCACATTCAGAGTATATCCAAATTAGTTTTAAATAAATTATATCACTCCAATGATGAAGATTCAAGCGATATGACTTAATGAGTGATTTATATAACTGAAAAAAAAAGCCGCATTAATTGTGACCAGGCTGGCTTTATTAATTTACACCTCCTGAAAGTAAAATGTATCTATATATTTAAATATCTAATACAATTCTATGAGAAATATTACCAACTATTTTGTTTGTTTACTTGTTTTATTCATTAACTCATCTGGCTTTATTGCAGTTTTATTTTGACTAACCATTGGTAACAAGAAATATGTTCTCAACAATTTGTCCAGGTATCCAGGGTGAAAGGAACCTAATGGGAGGATTCAATGCCCGTGCACACAAGTCCATGTGGAAGGCTCTGATGTGTGTGTGCATAGGGGGTGAGACCCAGGCCTACTGTGAAATAGAGGAAAATAATTTCCTACCTTATGGCAATATAAAAGGAAAGAAGTTGCCCCTTCGAAAAAGCTACCTCCCACAACAATGTACTCTAACCCTTGCCATGCTAGCAGTTAAGACTGTAGTGGGAGAGGACCAACTTGGGTTACCAGTAGCCTGCCTAATGTAGCAGATAAATAAAGGTGGGCGTGAGGAGAAACAGAAGCAAATATTCCTTTAAAGTTAATCCTTAGAAAATACTTAGTCTATTTTTTTGAACAATAGTTTTTGCAAACATATGTAATTAAGAAATTTATATATTTATGTGATTTTATTCAACTATCTTCTTTTCTTTTTCTTCTTTTCTTTTCTTCTTATTATACTTTAAGTACGGGAACACATGTGCAGAATGTGCAGGTTTGTTAAATAGATATACACATGCCATGGTAGTTCGCTGCACCTATCAACCTCTCATCTACATTAGGTATTTCTGTTAGTTGATGCAGTTTCTTCATATTGTCAATTGTCTTTACAATTTGGTACATTTCTGCAGTGGCTGATAGCGATTTTTCCTTTCCATATTTAGTGCTTCCTTCAGGAGCTCTTATAAGGCAGGACTGCTGGTGACAAAAATCTCTCAGCATTGGCTTGTCTGTAAAGGATTTTATTTCTCCTTTGTTCATGAAGTTTACTTGGGCCGATATGAAGTTCTGGGTTTAAAATTCTTTTAAGAAGATTGAATATTGTTCCCCATTCTCTTCTGGATTGGAGGATTTCTGCAGAGAGATCTACTGTTAGTCTGATGGGCTTCCCTTTGTGGGTAATCTGACCTTTCTTTCTGGCTGCTCTTAACATTTTTTCCTTCATTTCAACCTTGGTGAATGTGAATGATTATGTGTCTTGGTGTTACTCTTCTCGAGGAGTATCTTTGTGGTATTCTCTGTATTTCCTGAATTTGAATGTGAGCCTGTTTTGCTAGGTTGGGGAAGTTCTCCTGGATAATATCCTGAAGAATGTTTTCCAACTTGGTTCAATTCTCCCGGTCACTTTCAGGTACACCAGTCCAAGGCAGGTTTGGTCTTTTCACATAGTCCTATATTTCTTGCAGGCTTTGTTCATTCCTTTTCATTCTTTTTTTCTCTATTTCATTAAGTTCATCTTCAATCTCTGATATCCTTTCTTCTGCTTGATCGATAAGGCCACTGATACTTGTGTATGCTTCACAAGGTTTTTTTCTGTGTTTTTCACCTCTATGAGGTCATTTATGCTCTTCTCTAAACTGGTTATTCCAGTTAGCAATTCCTTTAACCTTTTTTCAAGGTTCTTAGCTTCCTTGCTTTGGGTTAGAACATGCTGCTTTAGCTTGGAAGAGTTTGTTATTACCCACCTTCTGAATCCTGTTCTGTCAATTCTTCAAACTCATTCTCTGTTCAGTTTTTTCCCTTGCTAACAAGGAGTTGTGATTTTTTGGAGAAGAGGCATTCTTGTTTTTGGGATTTTCAGTCTTTTTGCACTGGTTTTTTCCTCATCTTGGTGGATTTATCTACCTTAGTTATTTGATGTTGGTGACCTTTGGATGGTGTTTCTGTGTGGACGTCCTTTTTTGTTGATGTTAATGCTATTACTTTCTATTTGTTAGTTTTCCTTCTAACAGTCAGACCCTTCTGCTGCAGGTCTTCTTGAGTTTGCTAGGGGTCCACTCCAGACCCTGTTTGCCTAGATATCACCAGCTGAGGCTGCAGAACAGCAAAGATAGTTGCCTTTTCCTTCCTCTGGAAGCTTCATCCTAGACGGGCACCCGACAGATGCCCTCTGGAGCTCTGCTGCATAAGGTGTCTGTTGACCCTTGCTAGAGGGTGTCTCCCAGTCAGGAGGCATGGAGGTCAGGGACCCACTTGGATGCAGTTTGTCCCTAGCAGAGATCTAGCACTCTGCTGCGAGACCCACTGCTCTCCTCAGAGCCTTCAGGCAGGAATGTTTAAGTCTGCTGAAGCTGTGCCCACAGGCACCCCTTACCCCAGGTGCTCTGTCCCAGGAAAATAAGAGTTTTAGCTATAAGCTCCTGACTGGAGCTGCTACCTTTCTTTCAGAGATGCCTTGCCTGAGAGGAGGAATCTAGAGAGGCAGTCTGACTACAGTGGCTTTGCCAAGCTGCAGCGGGCTCTGCACAGTTCAAACTTCCCCACAGCTTTGTTTACACTGTGAGGGGAAACCACCTACTCAAGCCTCAGTAATGGCGGACGCCCCTCCCTTCAGCAAGCTCCAGCATCCCAGGTCGACTTCAGACTGCTTTGCTGGCAGTGAGAATTTCAAGCCAGTGGATCTTTGCTGAGTTCCGTGGGGGTGGGACCTGCTGAGCTAGACCACTTGGCTCCCTAGCTTCAGCCCCCTTTCCAGGGGAGTGAATAATTCTGTCTCACTGGCATTCCAGGTGCCACTGGGGCATAAAAAAAACTCCTGCAGCTAACTCAGTGTCTGCCCAAATGGCTGCCCAATTTTGTGCTTGAAACCTAGGGCCCTGGTGGCATAGGAACCTGACGGAATCTCCTGTTCTGCAGGTTGCAAAGACCATGGGAAAAGCATAGTATCTTGGCCAGAGTGCACCATCCCTCACAGCACAGTTCCGCATGGCTTCCCTTGGCTAGGGGAGGGAGTTTCCCAATCCCTAGCACTCCCACAGTGAGGAGACACCCCACCCTGTTTCGGCTCGCCCTCTGTGGGCTGCACCCACTGTCTAACCAGTCCCAATGAGATGAGCTGGGTACTTCAGTTGGAAATGCAGAAATCACCCACCTTCTGCGTTGATCTCACTGGGAGCTGCAGAACGGAACTGTTCCACTTTGGCCATCTTGACAGCCCAACTAGTTTCTTTTCATTGTAAAGAAGATACTCCAGGTTTGAAGAAAATAAATCTAATTGTTAAATGGGATCTCAGAAATATAATATTGATCCACTTAAAAATCAACTCATGGCCACACTAAAACTGCCATAAAAGTATGTGTAATGTTACTGACAGAAAATAAAATGTTGAATTTTTTCCATGTTTTCTCTTTAATTTCCTCTTCTTTGAGTCTGCCTTCATCTGCTTATCTAAAGATATGATACCATCAACCAGAATGTCCTTTTTAAGCCTGTTTTCTCATCTATAATATGAGGATAATATTAACTCTGCATCTTCGTGATTGAGAATATTGGAGATGACAGTGCTAATGAGCCTAGCACAGACCTGTTGAGTATACTATGCATGCTACTGTTAAAATCTCTCCAATGCTTTTTTCACACTCTACTGCTCTGAGTAAGTAAATGAAAGGATGATTGACTTTTTAAAGAGTAAAGTAGAATACGATTCCTTTCCATTGGAAAGTATGTAAGTAAAATATGTTATTTGTTGTCAGATTGAATAAGGATAACTGATGTTACAGAGCTAGACGATTACTAATTTGGAATAACTAGATGTGGTTCAAATCCCAGCAATGCTATGCCAGCTATTAGTGGTCTGGGCTATAAGGTTTATTTAACTTACCTGAGAGTCACCACACTCTTCCCTAAAGAACAGGAATTAAATCGCGTATTTAGGCTTGCTATCACAGGCACTATCAAATTAAATATACTTATTACAAGTATAGTTGGCATTTGGGGGGAAAGGGGCCTTTTTGTTTATTCTCATTAATTTTTTTTTCTCAGTTTTAAACTTCTAGAAGAAAGGCCTCTACTTTTTACCAAACTGGTTTCTGTGGGCGACCTCTGAAAATGTGTTTATCTGTGCTAAATTATCATGACATACTAACTTCTTTCTCTTGTTTACACGTATAATATTTCTATACTGAATGTTTCCTCTCCCCATGTGGCTCCACATTTTCTTTCTTGATGAGCTCGTAGGTAGTTTCCTGAGAATAATAGAAGAACAGATTCCAAAATAAAGGTCAAATTCTACCTTGACTCTCAGTCCTGAATTTCAGATTTAGGTAAAAGACTGTTGTGTTGCAACTGAAGATGTCCTAGCAGGATTCTGCTTAAAGGAGGCAGCTGTTGTCTTAGCTGGGGGGTTGTGGTCAGCTCTAGACAGCCACGTCACCCATGTGCATCCCTGTCCTGAGGCAGCCTGTATCCCATGAAGGATTGAATCAATGTCTTACAGGCCTGGCCATCCATTTCCACTCAACATGAGACAACTTTAATAAGCTTTTTTTTATTGTTGTTCCTGTCACAGTTGGTAATCCCAAGGTAACTAAAAAATAAATATCCTGATCATTAATTCATTCTGGAATCCACTTGTAGAAGAATGCAACCTGCAAAAAATCTCATGGGCAGCTCAAAATCAATATTTTTAAACCTTACATGTTTCCCTCAAACTGGTTTTGCTCCTGGATATTCTTTTACATACACCCATCCCTCACTCCTGCCCCCAGAATTAAAAAAAAAAAAAAAAAAAAAAAAAAAGATTATTTATATTTTTAAATTAGTCTTTTATTTGAAAACAATTATAGGTTTACATGTAGTATGAAATATGCAGTGAAAAAATAGAGAAATACCATTAACTTATTACCTAGTATGCCCCAGTGGTAATAACTTACAAAACTATAGCACATTATCACAATTAGGATATTGACAGTAATACAGTCAATATACAAAACATTTCTATTATCAAAAGGATCATTTCTGTTGCCCTTTTATAGCCATACTTGCTTCCCTCCTGCTCCCAATGCCCCCTTCATTTCTAAAAATCAATCATCTGTTTTTCATTTCTCTAATTATGTCATTTAAAGAATGTTACAAAAAAATGGAATCCTACAGTATTTCACATTTTGGAATGGGATTTTTCACACCATATACTTGTCTGGAGATTCATCCAGCTCAACAATGCACTTCCTTTTACCGCTGAATAATATCCTAGGGTATTGCTGAGTAGTAGTCCATGTTTTATTTCACCATTCACTTGATGAAGAACATATGAGTTATTTGGTGCTATTATGAGTAAAGCTGGTATAAACATTTGGGTACAGAAATTTGCGTGAACATGAATCTTCTCTTCTTTGGATACGTTTCCAGGAGTCCAGTTGCTAGGTTGTGTGATAGTTATATTTTAAACTGCCAAACTGTTTTCTATAGTGGCTGTAACATTTTCTATTCCCAGCAGCAAAGTATGAGTGATTGTTTCTTTGTATCCTGGCCAAGATTTAGGGTTGTCATTATTTGTTTTTCACTTTTGCCATTCCGATAAGTGTATAATAGTATCCCATTGAAGTTTAATTCGCACTTTCCTAAAACATATTGAAGTTGAACAACTTTTCATGTTGTTATGCGCAACTTATCTTCTTTAGATAAACGTCCTTTTATGTGTTTTGCCTATGAGAGTTCCTTATATATTCTAGATACTAGTTTTTTTAATCTATAATTTGAAAATATTGTATCACACTCTTTGGCTTGTCTTTTATCCCACTTGACAGGAACTATCACAGAGCAAATATTTTTAAATTTGATGGAATCAAATTTACCTGTTTTTTTCTTTTATAGATCATAATTTTGGTGTCAAGTCTAAGAATATATTTGCCAAGCCCTAGATAATGAAGACATTCTCCTATGTGTTTTTCTAACAATTTTACTCTCTTAAATTGCATATTTATGTTTGTAATCCATTTTTAGTTCATTTTTGTATGAGGTGTGTAATTTTGGTCAGATTAATTATTATTGTTTATCGATGTTCTATTGTTTCCACATGATTTGTTGAAAAGTCTGTATTGACATAATTGAATTGCTTATATACCTTTGTCAAAAATCAGTTGGGCGTATTTATGTCAGCCTATTTCTAGATTCCCTATTCTGTTTCATTCATCTATGTGTATATTATTCCACCAATACAACACTGTCTTGATTACTGTTGGTACATATTTACTTGAAATCAAGTAGACTGATTTCTCACACTTTATTTTCTTTTTCAAAATTACTTCAGCTTTTCTAGTTCTGTCTTTCCATGTAAACTTTAGGATATTGTCCATATCTACAAAAACTGTTGCTGGAATTTTATAGAAATTGCATTAAGCCTATAAATCAATTTTAAGACAGTTAACAGTTTTGCTATGTTAGTCTTTCAGTCCTTGAACATGGTATGTCTCTCCATTTCTTTGTTTATTTTTTCTCATAATGTTGTGTTGTTTTCAGCATATAAATACTATACGTATTTTGTTTGATTTACACCTAAGTATTTCATTTTGTTGGAGCAATATTGTAAACTGCATTGTAATTTCTGTGTCCACATATTCACTTCAATTATAAAAGGCATACAATTATTTTTTCATCTTTATCATGTATCATGAAGCCTCGAAGGACTCATGTATTACTTCTAGATTTTGTAATAGATTCCTTAGGATTTTCTATGAAGACAATTATTTCACCTACAAATAGGAATTGTTTTATCTCTTCCCTGTGAATCTCCTTGACTTTTAGTTTCTTTCTTGCACCTGCTAGAAATTCTAGCACTATGTTTAATAGGAGTGTTCATGCAAAAATGTATGCATAAATGTTTATATCAGCTTTATTAATAATCTCTTTATTATTTTACTTGTAATGTTTAGGGATTTTGGTTGTACTTAGTGGGAGGAACAGGGAAAACTGCATCTACTCCATCCATTTGCAAATGAAAATCAGCTCACCAACGACCTTATTTTTAATTATATATGTTTTTTGCCTACCCACTCAATTAATTGGCATTATCTTTAAATTACATCTTACAAGAATTCTCATTTTATCTCTGTCTTCTTTACTTTGTGACTTCTAGTGTCATAGTGAAACAGGAGAGTTCCTTGATCCTTCTCGAAGGATGTGTGACAGGGGTGTGACTCATCTGTTCTCAGTGGACACTGGGGTGCACACTTAAACCCCTTTTGGGAGGGGAAGCATGCACACTGGCAGGTGCAGGAGCACAGACAAGCATCCTTGAGTTCCGAGTCCATGGCAGTGTCCAGGGGTGGGTGTCTGCAACTCCCAAAGCCCAAGTGGGTGTGTGCTACAGTGCACTCTCTTAGCCTTGCTGTCCTAGGTAGCTTAAGTGTTAACCAGCTCAGTGCCCTCTTGGTGCCCAGATCCTTGTCCAGCGTACAGGAAGAATTGAGTTACACAGGGACTTGAAGGATCAATGCAGGGTTTTTAGTGAGTGGTAGAGGTGGCTCTCAGTGGGATGGATGGAGAACAGGAAGGGGGATGGAGTAAGAAGATGATCTTCTTCTGGCATTTGACCATGAGAAGATGATATTCCCCTGGAGCTGGGCCATCCAGCAGCTGATCTCCTCTCCAACCGTCCCAGCTAAACTCCTCTGGATGTTCAAATGCTGGATTCCTTCCCTCTGCTGCACTGTGCTGCTGTTCTTCTCCTCTTCTGTTCATCTCCTCGTCTGCTTGTGAAGTTGGGGGTTTGAAGTTTAAATGGGTACAGGATAGGGGGACTTAGAGGGCCAAAAGACAGCTTTTGGACATGAAAACAGGAATACCTGTTCTCATTTAAGGCTGCAGGTTTCCAGGCTTGAGGGTGGGGCCTTTGCCCGGGAACCACCCTCTTCTACCCAGTATTTCTCTGTCTCCTGTCTGTATCAATAGTTCAGACTATGTACATTTACCGCCTGGATAAAGAAAAGTTCATCACTACAGTTTCAAACTTAAGCCTTCGTCTAATATAATCTGTCTTCCATGAGGTTTCTAGAGCTATTTTTCTAAAATAAAGATAAAATAATTTCACTCATATAATTATATTTTTAAACTACCCTATATTTTTGTGTTCACATTAACTCTATCCCCAAATTATGTTCTCAACAGTCCCACTGAACACTCCTTACAAAGATGATTAAATCTGGGTTCTCAGAAGTTAAGTGCATTCTACATACTTGCACTTTTGCAAACTCCTCACTTTCGTCTCGTGGTACTCTCTCCCTCCTTCCTGCTTTGGGCCTTTTGACCTTTCTAAACCGTACAGTGAAGTTCAAAGGTCACTTCCAAATCATTTATATTTCATTATCATCTATTGTTATAAGAACAATATTAATAATTGATTTGATTTTTTAAAGGGGATATATGACTATTTTCTTCATCAAATTATAACCTACTTAAGGGAAAAGGTTCCTTCAAGGTCCATCCATAAGTTTCTGGGATCTAGCATGTCGGTGTGCAAGAGAGGCTATTGATTAGCCTTTTTTAAAAATGAATTTGTATAAATATTTTAAATTTATCAGGTTGCATCACATTCTCAAAGTTTGTTTTCCAATGCATAATTCATTATTCACAGTAGTGAAACTATTTAAAATTTTTATTTATTTTCCTTTCCTCCATTATGGGATATTCTTCTATATATTCATCCTATAGTTTAGAAAATGCCTCCATTTTTTCACTGTTAATTCTACAAGAGCATTAAACTCATCTTAGTCTTGTGTGTGTGTGTGTGTGTGTGTGTGTGTGTGTATGTAGGCTTTGATAGGAGTAGTTGAACACCATGCCTACCTATTAATTGTATTTATGAATTTTTGTTGACAAGTCAGACATTTATATGAGACCTAGGAACAAAAGCCATTGCATTTTTTTCTTTCTGTTCTACATAAAGTCGAAGAGTACTACCCATTCTGAAGCATTTATTTTTTTCTTATCCCTGTGCAAGAAGTAAACTATGAATAAAGTTTGTCTTTTCAAGCTAAACCAAGTGGTATTTTCTTTAAATTGGAGACTTTGTGGCTTTTTTTGGTGGTTTTTTTTTTTTTTTTTTTTTTAAGATGGAGTCTCACTCTGTCACCAGGCTGGAGTGCAGTGGCGTGATCTCGGCTCACTGCAACCTCTGCCTCCCAGGTTCAAGTGATTCTCCTGCCTCAGCCTCCTCAAAACTGGGACTACAGGTACATGCCACCACGCCAGGACAATTTTTGTAGTTTTAATAGAGACAGAGTTTCACCATGTTGGCCAGGATGGTCTCAGTCTTTGACCACATGATCCACCTGCCTCAACCTCCCAAAGTGCTGGGATTATAGGCGTGAGCCACTGCAACCTGCCACTTTGTACCTTTTTTAATTCAAAAGTACCTTTTAAAAGATATATTTGCCATTTTTTTAAATCAGCATGTGAAAATTAACTGATGGGCCTAACAGAAATTAAAATGCTCCGTTAAATTTTTATTGTAGATTACATATTGCCATATACAACTTCTCTTACAAGTAATAGCATTCCAGTTCTCTATCTCTTTTCAAGTGTCATACATTCTTTTGACATGTCTCTTATGTAAACTATTTTCTTCTCCAACATATCTGGTGAACTCTCTCCAGTTTGTGGATGATATTAAATTTGTTGTTTCACTTAATGGGAAATTAAGTCTCCAATTTCTCTTGACAGTGTTTTATTGCCATTTAACCATTACTTAAACATTAACTCACAATTTTTAAACTTATTTTTCTATGCTTTGCTTTTTCATCCTATTGTGCATTCCTGGAAATCAACAGTATACAGTAGATTACAAATGCATGTTGATGAAATGACTTAAATGATATTTATACCCAAAGAACTCAGTAAATGGTCAATAGAAACTCAAAGGTTGTCTTTAAAAGCCTCTAGCAGAATCATTTTTTTTTTCTATTTTTGTCTTGAGAATATTGGCCAAATAACTGTTCAGAGTGTTTTTATTGTAATGAATATTCATGTGGTAAGATCATATGATAGTTAAGAGCTTAGCTTTCTGGTCAGATGGTCTCCATTCAAATGTTTGCTAAACCATTCTTATTACTCCTATGATTGTGAGTAAATTGTTTAACCTTTCTAATATGTATTTGTAATGAAGATAATAACATTGTTTTATTACAAAACAATAAAATTATACTGTACAATGTTGTGTTGAAGAAAAAGTCATCAAATTTCTCTTTGATCAAATTTCAGTGAATAAATTATACTTTTGAGAAATTTATCTTTCTGTACTTCACTACTACTGTGAGGATGAAAAAAGGCAATGAATGTAAGAAAGAAATAAACTTCCTACTTATAAGCATGCTTATAGCCTCATAGACATATGATAAATATTACTTGTTAATGATGTTTCTCTAAAGGTATTTTATTCTATTTACAAGTCACTATGTACAAATGATTAAAATTATTTGGTAGACTATTACCTACTACTTCAGATCATTATTATTGTTTCTACTGCTACATTCTAGGACACGATTATAGCACCTGAAACTTTGAAGAGAGATGACGAAAGCCCCAGTTTTCAGGTATTTTTTCCTAATGATACATGCATTATTATAAAAAGTCTTTAATATATCTTCAATATTAGGTATTATTAATCAATATAAAGTTGTTTCACCATGTGTTATGACTGCTGAAATTGTTCATTTTATTTTCAACAACAATCTACCTACATTTCTAGAACACATCTTCAAATTCAGCAAATCCTCATTCTATGAAAGACTGTAACAGTAATAACACCACTCTCCTCAACTAATTTGCATTACGAATACTGTGTTGAAAAAAATAGTACTATTCTCTTTGATCAAACTTTGGTAAACATTCTGTGCTTCTGTGGAATGTATCTTACTGGCTTCCTTTATCTCATGGGCATGATTTTAGTTAGCGGGCAGGCTTTAGGGAAAGAACTTTGAAAGATCCTTTAAAGAATACATTGTCTTTCTTCCTTGGCAACAGTCATCTTGTCTTTAGTCTAATCCTAAAGAAATTGATACTCATATTTCTGAGGGTTGTGTGAAAATTTACATCATTGCTGCTCTAGCTTAATCTTATTGTTTGTCATCCCTCTAGGTTAGTATGTGTCCCAAGTGTTTGCAGAAAATTGAAATAGTGAAATAATACCAATTGAAAAAATGATTGCTATTATAGAGTATTAATCTGTGGAGTTCAAACTCATTAATCTAGATCACCTCCCTTTGAGAGAACAGGAAGCACATAGGACAATACAACTGAGAGAAGCATCAGAGTGCAAAAAAAAAAAAAAAAAAAAATTAAAGTCATATTAAAAAACTCCAAGGTTACATAATAAATCATAGTGAACTTTAAAAGTTTTGCTAAATTTCTAGTTTGCTTAAGAGGGATAGTGGTATTTCTTAAATCCAAATTCAATTTCTTTCATTTATGGTGACTTACTGACTTGGGGATGAAACTCCAGAAATTAAACACAGTAGTACTCATAAAAAGGGGAAAAATCTGTTAATAAAATATTTTGAATTTCTCCATTCCATTGTAAACTCTTCAGTAAGAAAAATAGAGCTTATTCCAAGAATATAATGTCTCTATGTGATTTTACTCCTGTTCTTTGTTGTTCAGATGTTACTCTTTGGAGATTTAGAAAAATACATATTGAGGACAGATGACATTTGTCACTATAGCAGCTGTGACCATTTAGATGATACAAAGGCATTTTTTAAAGCAAGAGTATATCTAACTTGTCAGCTGAGTCCTCAATGACAATGATGAAACTTTGTAGCATATCAGGACAATGACAATAATATCATTGCCTACAATGTTTTATATAAGCTTCCCATAACTCTGCAGTAATAAATATATGGAGATCCTTGTGGAATCTAAAAAATAAATCTAATGTCAAATGTCATAGTCATAGCACTGAGAACATAAACAGAGTTTTGGGGAATTAAACAATCTGATAAAGCGGCCAGGCACGGTGGCTCACTCCTGTAATCTCAACACTTTGGGAGGCCGAGGTGGGTGGATCACGAGGTCAGGAGTTCAAGAATAGCCTGACTGAGGCAGGAGTATCGCTTGAATACAAGAGGTGGACATTGCAGTGAGCTGAGATCACACTACTGCACTCTAGCCTGGGTGACAGAGCAAGATGGTGTCTTAAAAAAAAAAAAAAAAAAAAATCTGATAAAGCATATGTAACAACTTTGTCGGGAAAATTTTTTGTCCACCATAAATGATAATATCCAGTGCCCAGATTTCCATGGAAGAGCAAACTATTCTGAATAAAAGAGGAATGAGAAATTTTAAGTGCCTTCGATGTTGAGATAGATGCATTTAATAGGGAAAATTTCAGAGGTAAAAGTCTCATGGGTGACAAGTTCAAGACAAGACTAGAAAAACTGTCAATATCTAAGGTGAAGTTTTGTTTTTAATTTGTTTGTTTTTAGGATCATTTGCTGTGTTACATGTTTGATGTGAAACTTCTTCAAGGGTCATAAAAAATTTGCTTATATTCCCTTAATCATTAATGTTTTCTTTAAAAATTCATAGAGGCTTTAAATTTTGTGTCCAGCAGGCACATTGTAATGCAAAATCCAAATGATGAAGAGAGATATCAGTGATATATTTTGATATTAGAAAGTTTTCAGAAATGAAAACACACGTTAAATACTTTATGTTATACTAATATCTTTTGCATAGGAAAATTATGTTTTCTAATTTATTTTTTAAATTCAGACTGTTTATATTTCAAATTATCAATTTTTTGTCTAAATAATAATTGCAAAATATTCAAAATTTTTTCAAATTTTTACTTACCAATTAAATATAATAATAGAGTTGAAAATAATTATAAGTAATAAAATATTTTAACCTTATTCTCTTAAATATAGTGATATTCTGTTATAATTATAAAGGTTAAAAAAGTCTTATGTGGCAAGGCTGAAGTACATTAATATCTTTATGAGGTTAATTAAAGGAGAACAATGCAAAATGAAAGTATTTGGTGAACGAATGTAGCTCTGTGTATGGGATGGAAGGCTGTCTAGAAAATGTATGTATTTATTATGTATTTGCTTATTTATTTTGTATTTATTTAAACTAGCTCTCACATCCAAATTTAATACCTAACTACTGTATTTTAAGGGCAGGTTAGGGTGTTAAATAGTTATTAATATGTTATTGATGACTTGAAATTAAGGTTGCTTGTTCTCAAGTATTTATTTTCTTAAAATAGTATTTAGTGGTAAATACTGAAGTTAACTGTTGAACTGTGAGAAAATATATCATTAAAACTGAGTTTTTGTTTCTTTATTATATCCAGACAAGTTTAGAGAAAGCAATTATTGATGGAGAAGCTAAAAACACATAATATCAATATTTTCTCAGTTCAGGGTTAACGAAGAAAGAGTAAAGAAGAGTCCATTTAAGATCAGAAGAACAAACACTTTCGACAAGTGCATAGATTTCATGGAGCATACAGAGTATTCAGACTCTCTGTAGGTGGCTGCCAGATAGCTGTGCTTTTCAGCCTCTTCATAGATTTACACAAAATTACCCAGCTGTCTAACAACTAGCTGGTAGGATACTGCGTTTCATCATTTTTATGAGGTGTTGTCCATTTCTTACAGCTCTTTACAGTTCTCTTAATCCTGGGTTTGTTTGCATACATGTAGTTGAGAAAAGTTTTTCTAAAATGAAGCTCTAGAATCAAAGGCTTCGCAACTTCAATTTCAGCTTGTCCTGACTTTGTGTCTCAGGATACTCTATTTTTTTCTGTTTTTTTTTTTTTTTTTTTTCTTGAGAGAAAGAGAAACAACTGCTATAATTAGATAATTTAGCTAAGGTATGAGAGCCTGAAGAGTCATATTAAGTGGTTATATTTTTAGCAAATAAACAGATTTCAAGCCTTTTTTGATGTTAATGACAGCCTTCTAAATCAGTAGCTGGGAGACACATGCTGCCCCAAATGGGTAGAGCTTTGACTTCTTCCTGCTTTAACCAAAGATGCTCCAATTAGATCCATTTTTATAAAAAGCTTCTTAATAAGCTTTAATGTAAGTAAATGTCCTACATATTAAAAACAAAAGTTGAAAGTGAACGTACTAAAGCAAATGGGCTATTATGTCATACAGAATTTAGGGTTCGGGCTCAGGAAACAAATTCCTTAGGTTCAAATCTTGGCTCAATCAAAACACTACACACACACACACACACCCCTATCTATCTATCTATCTATCTAGTCCATAAACAACTATGAACAAGTAGTTTAACTTCTTTGTGCCTCATGTTTTCTATATAGAATGAAGTTATAACAATACTACCTATCTCACAGAACTGCTTTGAGAATTAAATGCCTTAATGCCATATGCCATGTAGAGCACTTAGAATGATGCCTGGTACAAATAATGAAATAATAAATAATGAATCAATACAATTTAGATATTACTAATCTTTATATCGTCATTACCATTATATTTTCATCATTATACTCCTAGGCCCTTATCATATCTCTTCTTGTGTTGCCATTGGAGTAAATGTCTAATTCTCTTTATTAAATTATAGGCGTGAAGAGCTGCTCTTCTAATTGTCCTTCCAGGTAGCTAGTAGGGTTGCACTTTCTTGTTTTTATTAGAAATTGCCATGCGACTTTCTTTGTTCAGCAGAATGTTCAGGAATGAGTGAAAGTGTGCCTGTCACTTTCAGGCAAAAGCTTTAATATCAGTATATAATTTATTAAGTCCCCTTCCTGTGCCTTGTTGATGTGGAAGCAAGTGTTAAAATAGAGCTTCCATCAGCCTCAGAGGCTACGATGAGCAGATTCTATTATTGACCTGCATTCAACCTGCAGCAAAAGCAAGAAGTAACTTTTTGTTCCTTTAAGCTGCTAGAGTTTGGAGTTAGTCTGTCATCATAGCATAAATTAATCTATTCTGATTTATACAGGAGCTGGGTATTGCTATTCCTTCCCTTCTTTCCTTAACTCATTTAACAGAATAGTATTATGTCAAATAAATGAAATAAAATATCTTCAATAGAATAGTTGTTCATCATTGTATATAATTCATGAAACATGTGAATTCCACAAACTACTATCTTCAATCAAAGGATTATTTTCACCTTGTGCTTGACATTTTAATATCAGTTAACTGTTGCCTAATCCTGCTTTTTTCATTTTATATCATCATAAATCCACCCTATAGAGCTGCTTTCATTGGTAAATTTATAGGGAATAGCAGTGTATCACTATAATACCATACTTTGACATTTATTTCCTTGGAAATGACAATGAAAGAGCAATTGTTTACTTGATATAATGAAAATATTATGTTTTTCTTCTTTTTATATATATTCTTAGCTGCAGAAAGGTGGATATGTTCTGGTCCTCAAAAAATGGTATAGTTTCTTTTTTTTCTAAGTGCTAAATTAAGATTTTAGAAAATAACAGGACTGGATAGATTCAATGTGGGGTGGGGGCAGAGTATTAATGTAATTGAAAAGCTCTGGGAAAGAAGGAAGAGTTTGAGAACAGGGATTGGCTTCCAGAAAATTTATTGATGCAGCTTTCTAAAACCTTAGAGATTTGTATGTTCCTGTTTGTACACACTGAAGACCAGCAGATGCTACTTTCATGAAATTCTGTTGGGGAGAGTGTAAAGAGACAACATAACACTTTTGTTGAGATAAAAAATGTTCTACTGGAGATGCTGTGAAGGGCAAATAGTATATCTTCTGTGCTATTGGCTAATATTTTAACGGATTTTTATGTGTTCAATTTTTTCATTAAATTGTGATTTCTCTGGGTACAAGAGTCTGCATCTTTTTCACTGCCGTTTCTTAATTTCATAGAACATCTTAATTTCACTAGCACATCTAGCATAGCTTCGAAACCTAGTTAAAGTTAATTTTACTAGGTTAAATTAGTAATTGGAAAATTAAAGTTATTCATTTATACTTTAATTTTTATATGTTTTTATTCCACAACATACAATTATTGTTTTGCAGTGTAACTTTTATATTTATCAACAGTTTTTCCTTTGGACCCTTGTAATTGTCTGCATGTCCATGCTTGTATTTGGAGTAGTTTTCTCAACTACTATAAATGATTATTTTTTTGATCCCATGAATAATTTGGAAGTATACTAATAAATTTTCAGGTATTTGAGAATTTTCCAGAGCTCTTCCTTTTATTGGTTTCTAATTTAATTTCATTTTTAATATATTGAAGCTTGCTTTCTTGCAAATAATTTTGTCTATCTTGGTACATGTTCTATGTACACTTGAAATGAATCTGCATTCTGATGTTTTTGGCTGGAGTGTTCAACAAAGTCAGTTAGTCCCAAGTTGAATTAACCCTTTTTAATCACATGAAAGGATTGTCTGGTTCTATATACATTTTGAAATATTTTTTTCTAGTTCTGTGAAGAATGTCATTGGTAGTTTGATAGGAATAGCATTGAATGTGTAAATTGCTTTGGGCAGTGTGGCCATTTTAATGATATTGACTCTTCCTACCCATGAGGATGGAATGTTTTTCCATTTGTTTATGTCATCTCTGATTTATTTGAGCAGTGTTTTTAAATTCTCATTGTGAAGATCTTTCACCTCCCTGGTTAACTGTATTCCTAGGTCTTATATTTTTTTTGTGGCATTTGTGAATGGGATTGCATTCCTTATTTGGCTCTCAGCCTGGCTGTTATTAATGTATAGGAATGCTAATGATTTTGTATGTTGATTTTGTATCCTGAAACTTTGCTGAAGTTGTTTATCGGGTGAAGGAGCCTTGGGATCCAGACTATGAAGATTTTCAGACAGAGAATCATGTTGTCTGCAGGGATACTTTGACTTCCTCTCTTCCTACTGGAATGCCCTTCATTCCTTTCTCTTGCCTGATTGCTCTGGCTGAGACTTTCTTTTTTTTTTTTTTTTTTTTTTTTTTTTAAATTATTTTTTTTTTATTTTTTTTTTTTTTATTTTTTATTATACTTTAAGTTCTAGGGTACATGTGCATAACGTTTATATCATGTATAACTCCCCAAGCAATCCCTCCCTCCTCCCCCCTCCCCATGATAGGCCCCAGTGTGTGATGTTCCCCTTCCCGAGTCCAAGTGATCTCATTGTTCAGTTCCCACCTATGAGTGAGAACATGCGGTGTTTGGTTTTCTCTTCTTGTGATAGTTTGCTAAGAATGATGGTTTCCAGCTGCATCCATGTCCCTACAAAGGATGCAAACTCATCCTTTTTGATGGCTGCATAGTATTCCATGGTGTATATGTGCCACATTTTCTTAATCCAGTCTGTCACAGATGGACATTTGGGTTGATTCCAAGTCTTTGCTATTGTGAATAGTGCCGCAATAAACATACGTGTGCATGTGTCTTTGTAGTAGAGTAATTTATAATCCTTTGGGTATATACCCAGTAGTGGGATGGCTGGGTCATATGGTACATCTAGTTCTAGATCCTTGAGGAATCGCCATACTGTTTTCCATAATGGTTGAACTAGTTTACAATCCCACCAACAGTGTAAAAGTGTTCCTATTTCTCTACATCCTCTCCAACATCTATTGTTTCCTGACTTCTTAATGATTGCCATTCTAACTGGTGTGAGATGGTATCTCATTGTGGTTTTGATTTGCATTTCTCTGATGGCGAGTGATGACGAGCATTTTTTCATGTGTCTGTTGGCTGTATGGATGTCTTCTTTTGAGAAATGTCTGTTCATATCCTTTCCCCACTTTTTGATGGGGTTGTTTGTTTTTTTCTTGTATATTTGTTTGAGTTCTTTGTAGATTCTGGATATTAGCCCTTTGTCAGATGAGTAGGTTGCAAAAATTTTCTCCCATTCTGTAGGTTGCCTGTTCACTCTGATGGTAGTTTCTTTTGCTGTGCAAAAGCTCTTTAGTTTAATGAGATCCCATTTGTCAATTTTGGCTTTTGCTGCCGTTGCTTTTGGTGTTTTAGACATGAAGTCCTTGCCCATGCCTATGTCCTGAATGGTACTACCTAGATTTTCTTCTAGGGTTTTTATGGTATTAGGTCTAACATTTAAGTCTCTAATCCATCTTGAATTAATTTTCGTATAAGGGGTAAGGAAAGGATCCAGTTTCAGCTTTCTACTTGTGGCTAGCCAATTTTCCCAGCACCATTTATTAAATAGGGAACCCTTTCCCCATTTCTTGTTTTTGTCAGGTTTGTCAAAGATCAGATGGCTGTAGATGTGTGGTATTATTTCTGAGAGACTTTCAATGCTATGTTGCATAGGAGTTGTGAGAGAGGGCATCCTTGTCTTGTGCCAGTTTTTCAAGGAACATGTTTCCAGATTTTACCCATTCAGTAAAATGTTGGCTGTGAGTTTCTCATAGATGGCTCTTATTATTTTGAGGTGTGTTATTTCGATACCTAGTTTATTGAGAGTTTTTAACATGAAGGGACGTTGAATTTTATCAAAAGCCTTTTCTGTATATACTGAGATAATCATGTGGGTTTTGTCTTTAGTCCTATTTATGGGATGAATCATATATATTTATGTATGTTGAACCAACCTTGTATCCCAGGGTTAAAGCCTACTCAATCATTGTGGATTTCCTTTTTGATATTCTGCTGAATTTGGTTTGCAGGTATTTTGTTAAGGATCTTTAGATATGTTCATCAAATATATTGGCCTGAAGGTTTTTTTAAATTGTTGTTTCTGCCAGATTTTGCTATCACAATAATGCTGGCCTCATAGAATGAGTTGGGGAGGAGTCCCTCTTCAATTTTTTTGGAATAGCCAAGGCAATTCTAAGCAAAAAGAATAATGCGGGAGGCATCATGTTACCCAACTTGAAACTATGCTACAGGACTACAGTAAAAAAAAACAGCATGGTACTGCTACAACAACAGACACATAGACCAATGGAACAGAACAGAGAGCCTAGAAATAAGTACACACGGCCGGGCGCGGTGGCTCAAGCCTGTAATCCCAGCACTTTGGGAGGCCGAGACGGGCGGATCACGAGGTCAGGAGATCGAGACCATCCTGGCTAACATGGTGAAACCCCGTCTCTACTAAAAAATACAAAAAACTAGCCGGGCGAGGTGGCGGGCACCTGTAGCCCCAGCTACTCGGGAGGCTGAGGCAGGAGAATGGCGTGAACCTGGGAAGCGGAGCTTGCAGTGAGCTGAGATCCGGCCACTGCACTCCAGCCTGGGCGACAGAGCGAGACTCCGTCTCAAAAAAAAAAAAAAAAAAAAAAAAAGTACACACACCTACAACCATCTAATCTTTGACAAGGCTGACAAAATCAAACAATGAGGAAATGATTTCTTACTCAATAAAATGGTGCTGGGATAACTGTCCAGCTACATGCAGAAAACTGAATCTGGACTCCTTCCTTACACCATAGGCAAAAAACAACTGAAAATGGATTAAAACTGAAATATAAAACCCAAAACAATAAAAACCCTGGAAGACAACCTAGGCAATACTATTCTGGACATATGAATGGGCAACATTTTCATGACAAAGATGCCAAAAGCAATCACAACAAAAGCAAAAATTGACAAATGGTATCTAACTAAATGTAAGAGCTTCTGCACAGCAAAAGAAACTACCAACAGAGTCAACAGACAATCTACAGAATAGGAGAAAATATCTGCAAAGTATGCATATGATAAAGATCTAATATCCAGCATCTATAAGGAACTTAAACAAGTCTACAAGAACAAAATAAATAACCCCATTAAAAAGTGTGCAAAAAACATGAACAGACATTTTTCAAAAAAAGACATATATGTGGCCAACAATCAAAAAAAAAAAAAGCTCAACATCACTGATCAATAGAAAAATGCAAATCAAAACCCTAATGAGATACCATCCCATAACAGTCTGAATGGCCATTATTGAAAGACAAAAAATAACAGATGCTGGCTAGGTTGTAGAGAAAAGGAACACATACACACTGTTGGTGGAGTGGAAATTAGTTCAGTTATTTTGGAAGGCTGGTAAGTGGTAATTAAGGTGGTAATTCCTCAAAGAGCTAAAAACAGAACTACCATTAAACCCAGCCATACCATTACTGTTATATACCCAAAAGAATATGAATCATTCTGTCATAAAGACACATGCACATGCATGTTCATTGCAGCAGTATTCACAATAGCAAAGACATGAAGTCAACCAAAATGCCCATCAATGGCAGATTGAATAAAGAAAATGTGGTATCTATACACCATGGAATACTATGCAGCCATAAAAAGAAAACGATCATGTCCTCAACTCAATTATGAGAATACATGGACACAAAAAGGGGAACAACAGACACTGGGGCCTGCTCCAGGGTGGAGGGTTGGAGGAGGAAGAGGATCAGAGAAAGTAACTATTGGGTTAACAACTAGGTTTAGTACCTGGATGATTAAATAATCTGTACAGCAAACCCTTGTGACATGAGTTTACCTATATAACAAACCTGTACACGTATCTTTGAACCTCAAATAAAGGTTTTAAAAAAGGAAAGATGAAAAAAAAGATGGTTTGTATTCTTGGTAAAATTATTTGGTCTAAAATCTACTTTCTCTCAAAATAATATATCTTATTCAGCCTTATTTTTTAAACTTGCATTACCATAGTATTTCTTAATTCACATACTTTTTACCTATAACTTATTTGTATCTCTATTCTTAAAATGTTTTTCTCGTAGGCATGAAATAATTGGATATTTCTCTTTTCTCAGTTTTACCTCTGACTTGGTACTGCGGTTGTTTAGAGCATTTCTTTACCATTAAATTACTGAGATGGTGAGATTTAAGTCTTTTATTATGTCATTGATTTTCTATTTGGCTCATACAGTTTTGTTTTCTTTTCTATTTTTGTTGCTTTCATTTTAATTGATTGTCTTCTAAAGTTTCCCCTGCCTGGCTTAATAGTTTTAACTTTTATTTTGTTATTTTAGAGGTTGGGTTGGGATTTATATGTAAATTATCATAGCTTACTTTCATTTGATATTATGACATTGCATGTATAGCATAAGAACTCCTCCAGCCTATATGTTATCATTTCCATACATTGTGCATTTAATACTATAAACACCACACTACATCTATATATTATTTAAATAGACTATTTTGTTTAAAAATATTATATAGTAAAAAAATATACATACTTGTCTTTGTAGTTACCACTTCTAGTGCCTTTTGTTTCTTGTAGAAACACAACTCTGCACTTTTTTTCTGCCTGAAGGATTTCCTTTAACATTTTTCATAGTGTGGATCTGCTAAATATAAATAATTTCAGACTTTATATGTCAAAAAAGTACTTGTTTTGCCATCAATTATAAAAATATATTTTATACTGTGTATAGAATTCTGTGTTGACATTTTTTCAGTAATTTAAGAGTATTTCTCCACTGTCTGCTTTTGTTGCATTTTTCCAATGAAAAAGCTGCTGTCAATCCTATCTGTATTTTCTGTAGATAAAATGTCTTTTTCTCTAGTTCCTTTAAGATTTTTCTTCTACCTTTCTGGTTTTGAGCAATTTGATTATGATGTTCCTTGGCTTAGTTTTATTTTTATTTCCTGTGCTTAGAGTTTCTTGAAATTCTTAGAACTTAGGGTTATAGTTTTATGGAATTTTAAAATATTTCAAGCATTATTTCTTAAAGTATTTTTTCAGCCCATATTCTTCTCCTTCGGGATGTCAACTATACTATATTAGACCACTGGAAATGTTCAACGGGTCAATGATGCTCTTTACACTTTTTTAAAGTTCTTTTCTATCTCTGTGGTTCATATTAGATTGTCTATTGCTATGACAAATTCAATTTAAATTCAGTAATATATTCTTCTGTTGGTACTTACTGCATTCTTAAGACATTTTATAATTTAATAGCAATCTGTAAGAAAGGATTTAAAATTTAAAAGCAAATCATAAAGGGTTTATTTCTGTTGATATATTAAAATACTCATTGAATACTTACTATTAGCCAGAAAAAATATTAGACATTTTAAAATTACAAATATAAGTTTACACTTAAATTTTTGTATATTCAAAAGAAAGTTGGAAACAGGTAAAGCAGAATGTTTTAGATTTGAAACTTGAGACTATGAGTTATTTTACAGAGCTACAGAATTATTAATTATAAATAGAAAAAAGAAAGGAAATGTTCAAACTGGAAAAAAGTACTAAAAAGTTACAACTGATTTAGTTAATAAAATAAAATGTGATTCAGTTCAAAAATCATGTATTAAATGCTTACTTTTGCAAGTTACTCTACTAAGCACTGGTGAGGGGGAATGCACAGTCTCTACCAGTATTTATCATTAATATGAATGGAGTCATTTTCACCCTTTTATTTCACATGAATATATTTTACTTTTGTTCCTAAAAAAATCAATTATATAGGGAGAGATCTCATATACCATTTTGATTCTGTGAAGAATTTTAAAAATGTTTATAAGGTTTTGTGTTGAGAAATGGTGATAAGAACTTAATCTCTCAATTATAACATCAATATCATCAATATCATATATTCAAATTCATGTGTGTTAGTCTTTTATTAACACTTACCTGAGTAGTCTAATTGCCCATCACTCTTCTCATTCTCGAGAGTAGTTATTTGGACTACTTATTTTTCAACATGCTGTGTCTGTGTGTGCTTATTTCTCAGCATAATGAAGTCTCTTCTACCTAATTGAATAGAAAAACTGGACCAAAAACTCCAATGTTTAATTAAAAAATTATTTCATCTCATAAGCATTCTATGGCAACCTTCTGTTGGCTTAGATTCTTACTTCCTTAACAATACCTTTTATTAAAAAGATCTCATTTTGTTAGTTTTGAGAGCTTTATTGGGAAGTTTCATTTGGAAAAACTCAAGTAATTCAAACCCAAACCTGGAAAAGTATGGTGGGTGAATTTTTAACAGTCAAATTGATACAACCATTAGTCAAGAGATTAAGCCAAGTTCATTATTCATCCTACCTATAAATTTTAAAGTTATGTACATTTGATCAACTTAATTTGTGATTGATGTAGTTTACTTAAAATATTTTATATAAAGTAATAGTTTATTAATAATTTACATCACACTATTCCACATTTGAATAATTCAAATTTACCTACAACATAAACACACTGAGTTGTAGTTATGGCACTTGTTTTTTATGTCACTGTATCTATCTAAAAAATAGGCCTGTGTCATTCCCAAAGATGGGGCATTTTTTCATGTAAATATCACCAAAACTGAAAACCAAAGCTGAGACAGCATAAGTGCTGAGTAATTGCTGAATGACTTAAAAGGCAAGGATAATCATACCATTAAGCAATGTAATTGTTTGAAATTATCTTACATTCTTCATAAGACAAAAAGAAGGAAGGAAGGAAGGAAGGAAGGAAGGAAGGAAGGAAGGAAGGAAGGAGGGAAGATTTACAATCAAAGAATTTATAGAAAAATATAAAGAAAATGTGTATGCTTGTATGAATATGTGTTTATATTTTATGCATGTGTTTATGTGTGTCTGCATATGAGTTTCTGCACTGGCAGATGCAAAATATTCATGTTGACTGATTATTAAACAAAATCAATTTGTAACATTTTAGATGCTCTATTCCTTTAAATATAACTTTTACATTTTTTAAGAACAGCATAATTTCGTTGATGCCAAGCATTGTAAACTATCTCATTTGATTTTACACATTGAAAGTATTTTTAAAAGAAGTCATGATACACATTTTTAACAACTTGTCAATTTATTATTTATGAATTCTAGATTTTAAAAAATTTAGGAAAATGATTACAGCAAGTCAGTACACATATCAGAATTATTTTCTAATCTCCATTATAATTGCTGAAACAAGGATATAGAAATGCGATTAGAAAATATTATAAATATTAAGTATTTTCTTTGAGTTTTGTTATATGCTAATAACAAAAGTATTTTGCTATTATAGGCAGATTGTATAAATGTGATTACTTAGATACTAACTGTATAGAAAATTAATGTAGGTTTTCTTCTTTATTTGTTACCTGTTTTTTCAGATCAAACTCATAAAAGATTTTTAACTTGCTGTACACACTCATAATTGATTAAAAATATTATTTAAAATACAAAAGCATTTTTGTTACCTAGAACCACATATAAGAAGAATATCTCATAAAATAATAGGTATGTCAAATTAAAACTTATTTGTATATACTTTTCAAATATATCTACCTGCCTCTTTTTATTAAAATTACTAAATATTTCAGTTGGCAGAATTATAAACCCTATCAGGCTACATTCTTACTCTTTAATTTTGTGACAGATGCCAAACCTATACTCTAAAAATAGCATTGTGGATTTCTTGGAACGTATGGAGAATTGAGGGCAATAATAAATCTCCCCATATATGATTCTCTTTGCCATCCAATTGTATAGACTTGGGGATTTTTTTTCCTCTTGGGTGGAAATTTAAATCCAATTTAGGATAGGAAGGAAGACCCATATGATAATTTTTTATATTTTTTAAGTGGCAAAATACAAGTCTTCAAATTAAAATGAAGTGCATACCTCAATATGAAAAATGTTTTGTAATTAACTCCATTCTTTGAGGATAAATTTGTTTATATAAAGGTCCAGGAAAGTTTATGGAAGTAGAATTGGTCTTGGTTGGGAGTTGACAGAAAAACACTTGACAGTGGAGTTTTGCTCAGAAATTTGCTATAGGATTTTCAGCTAATTAAATAAAAAATGAAAAAGAAAAGAAAAGAAAAGAAATATGATATTGGGACATTTGTAATTCAACCATTATAAACTTTTTTCCTTTCTCCTTTCTATGCTTTCTTACCCATGGACAAATGCCATATGCCATTAAGAAAATTGGCTCTTTAGGTTGGACATTATCCAAAGCCCCAATGTATAAAGATGGAAAATAAATAAATACTGGAGCCAGGATGTTACACATCTTATCTTTGGAGAATTATTAACTCAGAGATACCATATGTGATGGCTGTCTATGGTTTGCATGGTCAAGATCATTATTAAGCATACTGAACCTCCAACACTAATTCTAGTGTCATGAATTCCATTTAAAAGCAACTCTTCTACAGTCAGGTTTTGGCAAAACTTCAAAGCTAACATTCAAAGTCGGAAAGCTTAAAACCGTGCAAGCTTATTTAGATTCCTTAAATGGTCTGGTTTAGGAGATTTCTGGGCATTTGAAGCTTTGTAAGCCATTGCAGAGTGAAAAAAGTTAATCTGTGTGGCTACATTTTCAATAATGTGACATTAGATTCATTTCAAAGGCTTTTCTTCTTGGGTATCAAGCCACAGTCAGGATTTCTCCAGGGTACAGAATACAGGCTCTTCCTTCCTTATTTATTTATTTTTAATGAAAGGATTGCTCCTCATGCTGAGGATTATATAGTCAAAGACTGAAGATATCTGTGTTTTTTGTTATACCAAAAGAGCAAAAAATTGGTTGTTTTCTTAAAAAAAAAAATGCCTGTAACAATAGCAGTAAAACTGCATTTTAAAGCACAAAACTCCTAAAAATATAGGTGAACAGTAGAATAAAACTAATGTGTGATTATAAGGGCTATGTCAATATGGTATTTTAAATCCAAATGCTAAATATACATTCTTCTTCTCTCTCTCATTTAACATCTTCTGAAAGAATCTAGTTTTCTAAGTTAGCCGAATGCATAAGATAAACATTTTTAAATCATTGACTAGGCTGTTTTTCTATGTAATTATTTCAATATGCATTTTTAATATTAGACAATTTAAGGAGTATGAACAAAAAAATAAGATCCAGAATAGCCAAGAAATGATACATAAGTATTTTTAAAATTTATATTTTAAAAGAAATGAAAATCTGACATACTTTATCAATTTTTTCCCCCTCTGGGTACTTTTCTCCCTAAAATAGTGAGAATCTCCCATCAAAATATTTAATTACGATGTAATCAGATCTATACAGTCGCCTGATATTGTGCTCAGCTACAATTCCTGCATTCAGATACATCTGTATATTTGAAAAAAATCAAAATAGCAACTTAAAAATTTGATATATTTAGATACATATCCAGCCTTGAATTTGTGTGTGTGTGTGTGTGTGCACGTGTGCTTTAAATAGCAAATTATATCATATCTTACCGACTTGATTATAAGTGTCTAGATGACAGCAACTTCATCATAAACACATTTTCTTCTCTTTGGGTAACTTTCACAATATTTCCCACAAAATAGATTAATTTTAAGGCTGTTTTGGATAAATGGACATATGAAATAATGTATTAATTATTGAATTTTGACAATTATTGGGAGATTCACATTGTTGATCCCAAACCCAAATTGAAAATTAAGTTCATTACGCATTTCTTTTTAAATTTTTTTATTTTTATTTTCCAAAATAAAGCACTTTATATTACTTTTCTGAATGTTAAGAAATAGCCTTAGCAGGCATATATATACATATATACATATATATATATATATTTGCCATTTATATAGAACACTTATGAATACTCATTTCAATACTTAAAATTTGCAAAAATTAGATATATTTTCAAAAATAGCATTAACTAAGAAAGCTATATCAATTCATATAGATTATGATGTATGTTTTACGTGTATGTGTATGTGTATGTGTTTTGTTTTGTTTTGTTTGTTTTTGGTAGTGGTCAGTCAGATGTGTCCCCAAGACAGGATACAGGAGAGACTCAGGGAAACAATATTCATTATGCTCACAGGTTCTAGAAAGAGTGCTGTATGCTGAGAGGGACCCCAGAGGAGGAGCACCACAGGAGCAGGCTCAACCAAGCCAGTGAAAAGCCACAAGAGACCTTCAGGCCAGGGTTTTTCTTATACTTCAGAATAGAGTACATCAGAAAAGGCTTGAAGGGATTTCACTGGTCCTTTCGAATGTTACTAGGTCACTGTCAGGGGAGGGTAAGAAGAGGAACTTGTGTCACACTTATTCACTGGTGAACTTGATCACTTGGGCAGGGTGCTCACAGTTTGTTTGTGGGGATGTTGAGGAGGCAAGAAAAAAATAAAGAAAAAATATGAAGTTTTAAAAATTTACAGTACAATATACTATGAAGCTATTAAAAAGGCAATGCCCATTTTTATGTCCTTTGTCAATTCAGATTCATCTCTGCCCCATCTACCATCTCTGGGAGGAAGCCAAAAGTTTAGATCTCATAATCTCTTTTCACTACAGTTCCAGGTTGGATTCCGATGGCAAAAGAGGAGAGCTCTCATTTTCTAGAGGCAGATATACACAAGCATCCTGTAGCACTGAAAGTTCCACCTGAGGATCACCCACTTATGTACTGAGGCAGCAAAGATCTTTGGTGGCTTGCAGGTGGCTCTAGGCATTCCCTTCAGAATCTCCATCCCCAATGCTGCCATATGGCTTTAATCACTGATGGAAACTTCTCTGCAATTGCTGCACTTCCAGATTGCCTGAAAGTGGCCTTCTAGTCTTCACTCTCCCAGTGCTTTGAGCAGCCCTTAAGCTTATGAATCCCTATAATATATCTTTTTCTATTCCAATATCCTAGTGAGACTTCTATTTCCTTAATGGCATTCTGAATGTTTCATACAGTTATAGCATACATTTATATCTGCAGACATGGCAAGATGTTCACAATATATTATTAAGTGGAAAAAAATAAGATAGAATAGTATGCATAAACTGGTACTGCTTTCTTCCTCTCTTTTTATAAATTTTTAATTATAAGCATTGAAACATCAAAGCGGATGTGGCACATTGACCATGTTGTTAACGGTAGTTACATTTTTAGTATCCCTTTAGATTTTTTTCATTTTTGAACACTTAACATGGAATAATTGTTCAATAAAAATGAAAGAAAAAATTCATTAACAGTTCTAAGACATAGTTTACTATAAATATAAATAGTATTGTTTTAATTTAGAGAAGAAAACTGGGGAATGTGTTAAACTAGAATATTCAGCCTGGATTAGCCTGGTAGTAATAGATGCTCATTGAGACAAATCCTTGTGTGTTATCAATTTATTTCTGATTCCTGGACATAAACTCTTTCTGTGGCAAATTTATGGTAAATAATAGTAAATCATAATTCAAATAAGGTGATTTCAAAAACATGTTTCTTTTCAATGCTGAACAAAACTGAGGTTAGAGATAAATATCTGTCCTGAACTGCCAATTTTCTTATAAACTCTTGAAAATTTTGAATTTTCCTTGGTTGTTATTTTACTTTACAAATTTGGAAACCATTCTTATGATTAATTTGTTTTGAAATGTAAACAAGAACATGGATACAGACTTTTTAAATTTCTTCCTTCTTCCTTACTTATAAATTATTGAAAATCAATTTTATTTTTTCTATTAATTTACTTAATAAATTAAATAATCTCATGCTCCTTTGATCCTTTTTTTTTTCTTTAGTAAATCAACCCTGAAACCAAAAATCTCTAAGGACAATAGGGTTTCAGTAGGTATCTAATAAAGAACAAAACAAACTCTATCATAGCAAAATAAAGTTAAGCTGTTATTCTGACTAACATTTAAAAGATAAATCTGAAAATATTTCTAGAGATAAAGTTATTTAAAAATCGAATTAAATTATGACATAATTATAGTATAACCATTTTTAGTAAAATAGCATAACTGTTGACTAAATCACTTGAAATGAAAACTTGTTTTCTTAATTTTTTCCCATTTTCCCCTTTTTTTGGAATTTTTATATATACTTTATAACCCCTTTGCAGACTAATTTCTTTAAACGCTAGAAGAATGAAATGAAATGAATACTTCTTGTGCTCTAAAGCAAATTAGTGTCCACTGTATTCTGGAAGAGCAAAAAGGTCTATTGTTAAGTGAAGTGCTATTTGCAAAACCTAGGAGATAAGAGAAGCTCTTTGTTGTGGCAGGAGGAGCCTGACATTTCAGCAAGAAAGTATTTTAAATATCAAAAGTGCATGTAGGAGTTAGCTGGAAAGCAACATAACTATGCTTCAACTATGTTTCTACTTTTAATGCCAGAAACATAGTTGAAATACTTGAATATTCCTTCTTGTTTAGGAGAAACAGAGCCCAAATGGCAACCTAAGATGGACCCATTAGCTGGAAACAGAGCTGAACAAAGTTAGTTGTGTGTGTATGTGTGTGTGCATGTCTGACATTTTGCTGATAATGATGGATAAATTCTGAAATAATTAACACAGAATTAAAATATATTAAGGATGAAAGCTAGTTAAATCATTTAAAATAAATGGAATATATAACCTCAAGTACATATGACTTGCTAAATGAAGATAAAAATAATCACTATGTGTCAAGGACTATAATTTTAATCAGATTTATTCTAATAGCACCAAAAATGTACTAAATGTAAATATTAAAACAGAATTTAGAGAGAATCATGACAATATATTTTAAGAAAGCTGCTGTTATTGGTTTTAATGAAATAAAATGTAGGTGTGTTTAAAATTATCATTGGAATTGACTACCAATGATTTAGCACAATGCCCTGACACACCACAGAATCCATGTGGGAACTCTCATCTTAATTCCTTCATGCACCAGAAAGTTCATTAGTGGATGCAGAGTCAGATGAATGCTCTCACCATTAGGTTAACACGACCAAAGTGAAGTGGTTTTATTTTACACAGTGAAAACTAGAACAGTGCTCCCACAACTGCTGACATGCAAACAGTTTACATAACTTACTAACTCGAAACGTCTATTCAAATAGCAAGGGCAGTATCTCCATGTTTCAACTGTTTGACACAATGATGGATTATTTATTTACTGAACAGCACTGGTGGCCAGAAAATCTGATTTCCATGCATGAAATCCATGAAACCTCAGCCACTGAACAGTTTCTTTTACATGTGGCAAAGGTCATCTATCAAGGGATTTTCTCACGTTTTGTATGATTGGTCATGCCTCATTTCCTTGAAGAAAATATGATTTCCCTAAAGTCTGTGCATTTTAAAAAGACTCACAAAAGACCCAGAAAGTTATTTCCTCTCTGTTTGTGATAAGCACAGAATATAGAGGCTAACCTGCAGGGAAAGACAAGCAACTGTTTGTAGCTAGAAACCCTATTTAATCCTATCATTAAGAAGTCTTAGCACTCACCAGGTATAAAAGGACCGCAAAATTAGACACTTAACCTTGTCATTTAACCTTGCAGAGCTTAATCTGCATTCAAACTTTAATAAATATATCCCATAGACCTATTCTTATATAGTAGAAAGGATTTGTTTCAGATAGTGTATTTCAAACTTACAATCATTTGGTAAATGGCTGTGTGAAGATTTGACAACCTTAAAAATACTGAAAATCATTATTTCCATTTTTGACCTGAAAAATCAATGAGAATGAACATTAAGAGATTATGTTTTTAGTAAAATTTCTAAGAACAGTAAATATAAAGCATGGTGAAAATCAAGAGCAATTTAAAGAGTACTGGGAACAGACTAGGACATGTACTTGGAGGTTGAAAAAGCAAAACAAAACCCTACTGTTCTAACTTAATTATATTTATAAAATATTCCTTGGGTCACAGTTCAAAAGTATCTTTGAGTAGTGCAAATGTACCAAATCTCTTAATGAACCTAGGTTTTGTCTAAAAAGTTCCAAATATTGAGTGACTATTCTGTATAACTATAAACACCTCCAGATTCCTTCATTGTGGAGGGATGGGGGCATGTGTTCAATTGAGGCACTGAAGCAGGAAGGTCAGGAATAATCTCTGATTATTAATATGATTGTGATACATCGTGAAGACAACAGCCATAGAAAGTCAACAAAAGGATATGGCAAATGATAAGACTGTGTCAGATACTGAGTAGAGCATAAGATACCATCCAAGTAGCTTCGTTATGAATCTACTGAAGATTTGGCTTTACAGCCCCGGATTATACAGGCTCTTTTCAAGGCCTTGTATATGGGTTTGAATTAGTAAGTTTGAATTATTTTTCATAAAGAAAATATCCCCTAATTGCATAAGCTTTATGCCCTCAAAATACTAATCATCCAATTTCCACTATACCTGGATACAATAAATTTCTTTTTCTATTTTTAGCTCCCTATGTAGTAACACATGCATTTGTCCAACCACGTCTATTCAAAGTTAGATTTGAAGGATGACAAACAGGAGGTTGGGAAAATTATATCGTGCATAACATTTTTCAGCTTTCTCACAACAAATATGTATGTGTTTGTAAGTGTGTGCAATATTGAGTTAAGTTTAACTTGTATAGATATCTTTTTAGGAACAAAAGATACAGTCTTGAAAGACACCGTTACAGTTAAAGTTCTGCTTCAAGAAAGTGGTGCAAAAGTTACATTTCTTGAGGGAGTTGCAAGAGAAGGGTAGAGAGTTTTACAAGCAGATGAAAGTAGCTCCATGTGTTACTATCCTCTTTCTCTTGCTGTTTTCATCAAAAACAATATATTATGGTTTAGGGGAAGTGAAAATTTACTTCTAACTCTCTTAGGATCTCTGACTGGGCCTGTGAATTAATTTGGTATAAGGTAGATTAACAGGAGAAAAACACGCAAGTAACTGTATTTAATACTAGTTTTATATGACATGGAACTCTCAAAAGGAAATGCGCCCCAAAAGTGGTAAAACCTAAATGCTTTTATATTAGTGTAAACAAAGAGAGGCAACTGTGGGAAAGTAAGTAACTATACTTACTAAAGTAGAGCCTATAGAGGAGGCTAAAGGAGGACGGGAATTATTTTAACAGCCTGTTTTTACGCAATTATCTTGACTAAGACTCCTCCTCAAAGAATATTTATTTTTCCTTTGGTATAGGTAAGGCATCTTTCACTTAGGATTTTGTATCTCCTCTTTTCAAGAGAAGGGGGTAGATTAGAATGCCATTCTTATACCTGCTGTTTTTCAAGTGCCTTTATCTTAAAATAATCCTTATGCCAAAGTGTCATATTCTGCTACTCTTCAGTGAGATTTGGAGAAATGACCCCTAATTTCTTAATTTTATTTATGGGTTTTTCTTGGTCATGAGCTTCTTTGATGTGCCAAAGTTAATTAAAAAATGAAAATGCAATATATTTATGTATACACAAAGACACACACACACGCCCATACACATACATACTGTCTTTGGTTAAGTTAAATTTTTGCATGTATGGTCATGTGTGCATGTATATTTGTGTATGTGTTTGCACATCATTGAGACTAAATGTCAACTCAAGGGAATTTATATAAAAACATAATTCATCTACTAATTTTGAATAATTGACCTGTTTTGTAATGACAAGTAGTGATTTGACTGACTTCCATTAGACACATATATCCTGGCTCAGCTAATGCTGAGATCAATGATAGGAGCACTGAGTTATTTTTATTAATATTTTTTGAATACTTTATTATGTAAAATGTTTCTGACATCTTTCCTAAACCACAGGGGTCATTTCTGAGCCTTTTCTTATAATACTTTTATTTTTAATGTTGAATTCTTTTCAAATGTGTTAGTCTTGAGGAAAAGAGAATACTGGAAAATGAGCTACAAATAATTAGAATTTTTTTTTCTTTTCTGTTTCTTTTTCTTTATTTTATTTTATTTTATTTTATTTTTTAATTTTTTTGGACAGGATCTCACTCTGTCTCCCAGGTTGGAGTGCAATTGTGTGATCATGGCTCACTGTAGCCTCGACCTCTCTAGACTCAAGCAGTCCTCTCACCTCAGCCTCCCAAGTAGCTGGGACTACAGGCACACTCCCAGTTAAATTTTTTTTTGTTTTTCACAGACGTGGTTTTGCCATGTTGCTCAGGCTGGTTTTGAACTTCTAGGCTGAAGCTATCCACCCACCTCACTCTCCCACTCTCACAAGTGCTGGGATTACAGGTGTGAGCTACTGCACCTGGCTGGAATGTTTCTTTAAACTATTCTAATATTATGCTTATTTTAACTATATTCTCAATATTTTGTAAATTGGATTGATTTTTTTGATGGTAAATTATTTTTCTACTTAATGCTTTAGCACTTGTTGCCATGAATATTTTAAGTGATAAAAGTTTTTACCATTGTTAGTATGAAAGCAAAATGCAGCTTTTGCATTACGGTGATATCCCTCACCTATAAAAAGTATGTCTTTCTGGCCGGATGCAGTGGCTTACGCCTGTAATCCCAGCACTTTGGGAGGCTGAGGCAGGTGAAACACCTGAGGTCAGGAGTTTGAGACCATCCTGGCCAACACAGTGAAACCCCATCTCTACAAAAAAAAAAAATATATACAAAAGCTAGCCAAGTGTGGTGGCAGGAACCTATAATCTCAGCTACTTGGGAGGCTGAGGCAGGAGAATCACTTGAACCGCAGAGGCAAAGGTTGCAGTGAGTCAAGATGGCGCCACTGCACTCCAGCCTGGGAGACAGAGTGAAACTTCACCTCAAAGATAAATAAATAAATAATAATAATTAATTTTTAAAAAGCATATCTTTCTGTAGAAATAATAGTGTATGTACTTATGAATTTTCCACTTCTTAAATGTAAATGTGTTTGAGGTTATGTGTTTTTTAAATTATGAAACACATTATCACGTTAATAAACAGGTTTTTAAATAGAAACTTTTACAATTAAATGGCATGAGTTTATTAGAAATACTGTAAAGAGTTACAAATGTGTTCATTCAAATAACTATTTGGTATTTATTTTCAAATATAATTCCTACTAAAAGTAGGTGGGCAGTCTTTTTGGTGCTTTATTATTCACTTCAGTTACATTATGAACAAATGAATATTTTCTGTGATTTTTTAATGAATTTTCAAAATAAATAATTACTGCTTGTTCTAAATTTTTGACAGTATATTTATTTTTAAAAATCAATTGCTATAATATTAATATCTAGCTTACTGTTGAAAACAAGCCTGCTTCATTGCTACTCTCTGCCAAAAAATTGATTTTTATATTTGAAACAGGCTATGTTTAAAAATTTTATTGATTTATCTTTTATTTTATAATCCACATAGTCAATGAATGTGTAATAACATACAAATTCTTATAGCAAAGTAATGTCAGTCACTAGACTTGACAATTTTACATGAATGAAAGCAGTGCTTAGTAAATTGCTGAGTATTTGAGAACAATACTAGTAATTTTTCCCATTATTACTTAAGAAGGCCACAACTGGGGCTACTCACGTAGACTCAAATGTGAAGATTTGACAGTGTATTTAATAGCTCCACAGTGCAGCTCCTGGTGCCCCATGCTTTGTATTCTCTGAATGCCCAAGGTGACGGAGAGTCAATGGATTACAGAGAAACAAACTCTAAGAGAACATTTGTTGCTTTGATGTTACAAATTTCAAATAAGAATGCAGTAAAAAAGTAGGCTGATGCACTTCCTAGGACCAAATATGAAATGAAGAAGTAAGGATCCCAATATTTCCTGGTAATCAAAAATTTTCCTCTGATGCAAATAAAAAGTCTAGTTCACAAGAGAGTAGTGAAATTCAATTTTCATAATAATTTCTGCCTTATTGAAAAAATGCAAAGGTCCCTTGATAAAAGAAATTCAAAGCTTTCTATCAAGTAAATGTAAAATATGCTAATATAGTGATTGGAAAGTCAAGTGCACATGACGGCTGATGCTGGAGATTGCTTTGGTTCCTCATGTTACAGTTTGTGACGAAGATTAAAATTATTTGACATAGTAATCAGTTCCCCTTTCACTTCAAGTTCAGTAAAGTGATCTGTCCCATTACCCAACACTCACCCCTACTTTTATTTTTCTTTCTTTTCCTCACGTTTTTGGAGAGGGTTTTCAATTCATTCAATGCCATTTTATTTAGAACACCGTATGGTTAAAATAAATGTTTTAATTTTAGATTTATTTATCTTTCCTTAATTAAAACGATTATCTGTTGGTTCTTTTTATTTATTTTGACACAAAAGTAATAGATTAAAATATTGGGATTGAGAGAATAAACCTAAAATCTCGAACAAAGACTTGGTGCTATTGGTTCATTTCTATTAGATTATTGATTTTTTTGTGTATTAACTTGAGTTGATGCAATGTCATATTTAAGCATAGTGAACTCTACAATATATAAAATTATTGAAATAGTGCTAACTCATAATTATTCAAACCTAGTATTAAATGCTAGAAACATTTAAAATTATTACATAAATGAATAAAGGAAAAATATAATTTTCATAAAGAGGTTTGGATAATGGTTGCATGTCCTTAATTTGAAGGGCAAATTGTAGGTGAATAAAATCACTGCTTACTGGGCTCGGTGGCTCACAACTGTAATCCCAGAACTTTGGGAGTCCGAAGTGGGCGGATCACCCGAGATCAGGAGTTAGAGACCAACATGGCCAACACGGTGAAACTTCGTCTCTACTAAAAATACAAATATCAGCCAGGCATGGTAGTTCGTGACTGTAATCTCAGCTACTAGGGAGGCTGAGGCAGGAGAATCGTTTGAACCCGGGAAGCGGAGGAGGTTGCTGTGAGCCGAGATCGCGCGACTGCACTCCAGCCTAGGCGACAGAGCAAGACTCCATCCAAAAATATATATATATACATATATATATATATATATATATACATACACACACACACACACACACACACACACACATACATACACACACACACATACTGCTGATTTCAAAATACACTACACTGAGTTTCTATTTTAAGGAACAAAGAAATATGAGTCTGTATCCTGAGAACTAAATAGACTGAGTCAAAATATTTCCAGATTTCAAGATCCTGAGAGATGATCACAAAACCTTGGTATCCTGTAAATACTTGCAGGGTGACAAGTTAATCACTTACCTAAATCTCTCTCAAGAACTAACATTCTCATAAACTCAGGATTTCACTTCTCTGGCTTTAGTGAATATTCAACCACTCCTCTACTATTTTCCTATCCATCACATCCTAATAGATTTCCTCCATTCCAACCTGGCCGGGTCTATTATTTTCTCTCACCAGAAATACCTTTGATATTGCTCTACTTTAAAATATATATACAGTGCTTTTAAGTTTTGTTCGATCCTTCTTCCAACACAGAAGGTAAGCTCTAAGAGAACAGAGTAGGTAAATATTACAGGTACATCTCATTACTAAACTGCCATAACAAAAATAGTTCTTGGAACACTTAATTATTTAATTTATTTAATTTAATAAATAACATTCAACAAATGTGACTTAATTGACAACAATAAATATACATTTATGATCAATAACAAAGCCATAGTGGCAACCTTGATAATATGATAATATGACAGTTTAGTAAGTGCATACTATGTGCCAGATATTCCAAAAGGGTTAGCTCATTTTTTTCTTCAATACAACTCTTTTGAAGGTAAAAATAATGATTCCCAGTTCACATGTGAAATGAAAGCTCTAAGATTAGCTTGACAAAGATGTTTGAAGGTATTACATGTGTCACCCAGAACCTTGCCTCTTCTAAGTATTTGATTAGAAGAGCCCAATGGAGATATTCTGCATGTCTCTATTATCATCACATCATGCCATGGATTATCAGCGTTCCTTTTACTCCTGGAAATGCACCATTAATGCTTTTAAATCTAATTAGACTAGAGAACCAACTGCAGAAACCCCAGAACCAATTTAGAAAAGGGGTTTTTAAGATTTTGTTCTTTAAGATCTACTTTTGGTTGTCAGGATGAATGAGCAGTCTAAGAACCACTTTTGGTACCAAAATCTGTATCAGTCAGGGTTCTCCAAAGAAACAGAACCAATAGGATGTATGTATGGAGAGAAAGAGAGAGAGACAGAGATCGAACTGAATTTATTTTTAGGGAATGGGCTCACATAATTGTGGGAGCTGGCAAGTCCAAAATCTGCAGCAGGTGCTGTTAGGCTAGCAGGCTAGAGCTTCAGGGAAGAGTTAATGTTGCAGCTCAACTTCCAATGCAATCTAGAGGTATAATTCCACTTCCATAAGGAACCTCTTTCTTTTTTTCTCTGAAAATATTCAACTTATTAGATGACACCCATCACATTCTGGAGTATAAATGGCTTTATTTCGAAGCTATGATGTACATGTTAACTTCACTTAACAAATACCTTCACAGCATCATTTAGGTCAGTGTTTGTACAAATATCTGAGTTCTGTGATCTAGCCAAGCTGACACATAAAATTAAGCATCACAGGTAGCAAAGCTCAGTTGTGATGGGCCTCCAGAGAAATATCCTCAGAAGGCTTTCAGAATTATCTACCTGAAGGGATAGGAAGGTAGGGCATTTACTCATTAGCCACACTGGCACTCCATTGGTTGAAGTTTACCCTCAGGGGCACTAGACACCTTGTACTTCCCAGCTGTACTTTCACTCTGGACTAAATGTCTGTGGCACTGGAGAAGTTCCTGTATAAACTTCATAAAAATCCAGGTGTGTATGAGCTTGCAGTGTGCTGTCCACAGCAGCTGCAGCTGAAATCATGGCAGGCAGAGAAGATGTGTCTGCCAGAGTTCCAAGTCTATATTTTTAGAGTGCCAACATTTGCACCTGTAATTTTAATAGGCTAATAATTATCTCAGACATAACATACCCTGATTAACAACAAATTATTTATTTTTCCCACCTGCTGGTCTTCTAGCATTTTCTTTATCATCAAGTGATGCCAACACTCACCAAATTGCTCAGCCTTTAAAAGTGGGAGTGATGATGCCAATTCTACTCTTTCCTTTGTACTTGTATGTTCTCTTCACTTTACCAGCAATATGCATCCTAAAACTGGATATTTTCCCCATTTCAGCTGCTCTCATCCTACTTTCAGTCACTGTCAATTATTGTTGAACAAAGCACAATAGGCTTCAACATGAGAGTTTCAAGATATAAATCATATCTTGCCATCCCCATGCTCAAAAGATGACAATGTCTTTCCATCACAAGTATAGTAAATCCCAAACTGTGGACATGATCTGACTCCTTTCTGACCCTTCATCATCATCTCCTATTTCTTTCAGCTTCATTTGTTGAATTCCCATCATATTTCATTCCAATATCTGCTCAAAATTCACTTTCTCAGCAAGCATCCCCAAGAACTCCTTATCTGAAATTGGATACTTTTTCTTTGCCTCTGATTATCACACTTCAGACTTCACCCTGTTTTCACTTAGTTTCATATATTTATCAATACCTGAAATTAGATGCATTTATGTCTGTTCTTTTCCCCATTAAAATGTACTCAGGGCAAAATTTTACCTTATTCTTATCTTTATTATCTATGCCTAAAAATGAGACTTGGATACAATTGCAGTAAATTTCAATATATATGTGCAGTAATAATTAAAATGAAAATTTAAATATTACAGCCTATTTACATATGACATAATTATAATAAAAAGAGATTCATTCAAAAAACATACTGGATATATTTGCAAAAAAGCAAAATAATTGGAGTATGTAATTACCTTAATCACTTCTGACAACATATGTACAACATTAAAATTTTCTAGTAATGCTGTTCTTAATTTACACAGAATTTTAACTTATAATGTCTTTTCACCTAAATTTTATCACTTGATGGTTTAAACACTTTCATAAGGGTAAAGAGCCACAATACTATTCAGATATGTATTTTTGTTTATATTGGTTTTATAATTGAAAAAATATGATTACAAAACTTCTTGGCACATATTTTTTTCTGTATTTTAAAGTAAAAATGTATACAGTTACTCTTCTTTGTTTTAACAACTCTTAGCAGAATTACTTTTCATTCTCAATATGATTTCTTTCTATGCAAGTATTTGGCATCTTAGGCTACATGCAATTTGCCCTCAATTAATCTGTGTTTAATAATTTAGTGAAATGAAAATAGAGGAGACTGAAATCTGTAGCAGATTCTGTGCCAGAATTATATTAAAGTATCCCACAAGTAACTCATACTGAGACTAAACAAACTAAAATCAAAAAGCATGTCTCTGACATTAACAATACAAAATTATCCCTTGAATTTATAGCTTATAATTTGACATTCGCAATAGGAAAAACAATACTATTTTGAATGTTTAAATCTAGAGCTTAAGAAAAATAAAGCTGTATACTTTATATTAACCTTGATCTTTAAGGCATTAAACAGGCATTATTACTATATTGATAACTGGTCCGTGGTTTGTACACAATACTTGTAGGATGTATGCATAAATGAGTTGGAAAGTAAACATATTTAGTCTTTTGTTTTGTGAGTGGTCCAAATGCCAACTCTTTCTTTCCCGCCAACTTGAATTTTGGTGAAGTAAATTGAGGAGCTAGACAGAGTTCTAAAAATTGTCTTAAATGGACAATTTTAGACTTTCCCTTTAGAATGTCAGAGAATCTTCTAATGCAGTCTCCTTAGTATCACTTTGACCTAATGGCCTATATATGTCTATTTTTTATATAAAGTCTTCTCATTAGCCTTAATGACATAGTATTAGAGACATATAAATTCCTCTTACACGTACAGAACGTGTCAATATATGTCTTCTGATTTTTTAAAAAAGATTTTTTAAAATCCATTCTACTTTCACGTTTAGGTTTTTTTTTTTTTTTTTTCAATTTTTTTTCTCCCTCTTTGTCCCCTAACTCATCAACATTTTCCCGCCACCACCACTTAGGTATGCAGTTTGAATAAGATGTCCATGAGATAAGATATTGAAAAAAAAATCACATTTTCAAATGCCACACCTTATTTCAGACACATATCAAGTATGATTTCTGTTATCAATCCAGGTTTTTTTGCCTAACTTGGTTTCAGATTCCATTTGACCATTAAGTGTTTCAATATATGCTATTTTCCTCTAGGCATAATCATTTTCTCAGGTTGCATGTCTTTCTACTTTTTTCAAACCAAGGAGTGAAACTGATAGTTGTGAACACCCCTAGATGCTATCTTCAGCTCCATGGCATAGCATCATCACCATCCCACATCTGCACAACACCATCCTGCACAAATCTGCCGCTCCATATGTCTCATCGTGCAAGGAGATTACAATGGCTTGAATTTGGAACACACTCAGAGACTCCCTGGAGACATTCCACAGGAAAAAAATACTGCTCAATCCAACATTTAAATTTTTGCCTAGAGCTACCCCACTCCAAAGAGAAATATAATGAGGATGAAAACACAAGCCCCCAAATTCAATTGCCACATTTTTTTTTTCCTGTTTTGAGGAGTGTCTCCTGCTCTCCTTGTTGTGGTTCCTTTTTGTTGGTACTGGCAGTTACCAGATGGGCTTTATTTTTAAATTTAAATGCTTTATTTTATGGCACTGTTGCCCCTTGCATCTTATTCAATGCCAGCTTTTATTCCTTTAAAACACAAATGTTTGGCACATCCTTATATTAAAGATTAGAGACAAGAAACTTACATGGGAAAAATAAGGAACGTATTCATTTCTGTCACACTAAAGTTGAGAGAAACTGGAGCATAGAAGGATTATTAAAGGGAATCTTTGAACCTAGCTATGCTTTCATTTTCATCACACCAGTGGATAAACTGCTCACAATATGTGGACAATTAGTGAAATCTAAAAGGTAAGCTATAAAAAGGAGGCTCAATAATGCAGAGAACAGACATATTTCAAAAACAAGGTTGATACGTACCAGCACCCATACTGCTGCCTTATCAGCACAGCACGTGAACAATTGGCAGAAACTATGACAGGCATAAGGATATTGACATTTAGATGGTCATTTACTCATAACAAAAATATCATTCAACTTGCAAATATTAATAAATAATCTATTGTATAGAAATACTTTTTTATATGAGAATACTGATAATCTAATGTTTATTGATAATGATGTCATTTATTGTTTGATATATATAATTTTCAATAATGTTATTTAAATCTAATTTGGTGGACCAGTTAACTTAAATATTATATATATATATATATATATATATACACACACACATACATATATATGTACTATTCTGATAAGTAAAGACCAGTTCCTTTGTGTATGCAAGTTATTATCTGAGTTTCAGCTAGAATCCTGATGTGAGTAAACTAACTTCTCATCATATCCTTCTGGCACTGAAAATTCTTCCTTTAAAAAATCTATTCATTCATTGATCATCAGTACAAAACACACTTCAATATTGTCTCTCATCTTCATTTAGAATACAGTTATCTGACAATTTCAACATTCAGAATATATTTCACAAGGAAGAGACAGTGATTGGCCTCTAAGCAACAATACAACCATAATAAAGTCTCTACACTGAAGATTATGTAGTCCTTTGCCAATACTTTCACCTTTGTCCTCACCTACTCCTCCCCAAAACATTCTCTCTGCTTGGAGATTCATTTTTGTCCTTTTAGAACTCAACAAAAGTGCTTCTCTGACTCACAGAGGCAAACTGAGTTGTTCCCTCCTCTGCCTTGCCATTTCTCATCTATTATACCTTTTATCTTCAATATGTATTTATTTTTAATTATACTAAAGTACATGCATTAATGGTCAGAAAAAAGTATTTATAGTTGCCAAAATAATTATCTACTGCATAGAAAGAGCTCAATAATAATTAAGTAGTGCATATAATGAATTAAAAAGTATCAGGTTCACATTTTGAGATTATTGACCTTTTCACAGTTCTATCGTATTGAATTTTATAAACAGATAAGAGAAAAAATAGGTGATGCTTTTAGACAAGAGCCAGAGTTTGGGGAATTATTAAGTAGAGATGCAATGGTAATTTTTTTTTAAATGACAGTAGTCATTGTGAGACAGGAATATCAAAGGCAAAAAGTAAATAAAAAATAAATTACAGGCTATTGCAGTGGAATATGATCACCGAAGTTCAAAAGTACAATCCATAGTCATCAAGCATATTAATGCAGTGAAGTGGGCAACAAAGAGGACAATAGACAGACATTTGACTACTTCGTTCTGTCATTTTTGTATATAACAAATTCTGAAAAAAAAAACATTTATATGAGCACTGTGGTATTTGGAATTTTTGAGTGAGAAATCTGACAATACATTGTGGTATTACAAAAGTAAATTTTGTCTTGGTAATATATGAATCACAATGGCCAAAGACTATTTCTCTAGGACGATAAATATTTTTTGTTTGTTTGTTTGTTTGTTTTTGTTTGTTTGTTTTAAAGGCACAATAGTAAAAGAAATGTTGTTCTAGAATTGTTGTGCTTTGAATAGAGAAGAGTTACTGTTCATGTTTAAAATTTCAGCAAGGCTTCATTGTTGTATTCAGTTCACCATTGTAGGCATCAGGTTATGGAGCACTTCAGACAATACAGGAAGACTGAGAAGGAGGCAGGAGCCTGATAAGGTAGGTTGAACCTTGAAGTAACCAGCAATTTAATTAACTGAAGAAGATAGTTAATTAAGAAAAAAAAAAAAAAGCAGGCTGCTCCTCCCCAGAAACGCTCTCAGGATTGGTGGACAGTGTCACTAAGTGATTTTCTTTGTCCTCCTCTTATTTATTCTCTGGGTTTTTCAAAACCAAGAGAAAAATGGCAGAGTTGAAGATGGTGTTTGCAACACAATCTGGAGAGTTACTAACATACCAACCACTCTTTCTGTGCAGACTTGCTCCGAAAGAGACGCTCACACGTGATGTAGACATTGCCTCTGAACCAGCAAGGTCTATGCTCAAAAGAGCAGAGCAGAATTTCTTCAGTTAAAAAAAAGTGTCATTAGAGTTTAATAATATTTTATAATTTAGTGTTATATTGATCCATAATAGTTTCCTTAGTTCAAAGATCAGTCTTGTATTAACAAAATGAAAAGAGAAACTCCTTTCACCTTTTGCCGTCATGACCCCTGATTGCCATTCTCCTCAATCTCTAATTATTTTATAGTTAATAAAAGAGTTCTTTCTAAAACTTTTGCTTGCGGCTCAGGGTCTGAACTCATGCTGCTGATCGTACTACTTAATCTGAAAAGAGAAAAAGCTTAATTATACTCTATAAGCATTTCTAAAATTATTTTATTAAATTGGTGACTAATCAAAATCTATTTCTTTGAGAAAAAAAGTGAAAGAAAATTGACTTGAATTTTGAATAGCAAGAGAAGTTTACTGAATATAAAGTAAATATATTTTTAAATAGAAGGATGACTTGACTACTATAGATGTGAAACGTAATTAGATATGCTCTCTTTGTAAATACAAATTTAAGTAAAATATATTAGAATAACACATGATTCACTTTGAAAATAACTTTTGCATGAAGGAATGCTTTTAGATTTGATCCTAAATTAATAAGTTGATGAACATCTGTATATACCAGCTTGAGTAATTATAAGAAGCACAATAAGGTAAGAGTTGGCAGTAAATGAACACAAATTTGCAGGAAAACTTACCTGTTGTAGCTAAATCTTTAATTAATTAACAAAAATACCTACAACTACATTTTAGCAAGAACAGTTTTACTAACAATATGTACCTTCAATTTTGCACAGAAACATACTTCATTATAAAACCATAGAAGAAAACCTCAGTGTTGTATAGAAAGTCTTTTGCTCCTTTGAGTAAATTGATGGAGAAAGAATTATGTCTTCATGGAGCTGATAGGATATAAGATAAGTTAACTTAAATAGAGCTGACATTTCAGTTTTCCCTAACTTTCTCCCTTAGCTCTTCAAATAAACTAGGCCTGGTGCAATAGTTCGCACCTATAATCTCAGCACTTCGGGAGGCCGAGGCAGACAGACTGCTTGAGTCAAGGAGTTTGAAACCAGTCTCGGCAACGTGGTGAAACCCTGTCTTTACAAAAAATACAAAAAGTTAACTGGGTGTGGTGGTGTACCAGCTGCTCAGGAGGCTGACATGGGAGTATAGCTTGAGCCAGGGAGGCAGAGGCTGCAGTGAGCCGAGATGGTGCCACTGCACTCTAGCCTGGGTGACAGAGTGAGATCCTGTCTCAAAAAACAAATATATATATATATAAACTAACTGCTCTGCATTCTCAAAAATTCTTGTGTCAACAATGCATTTACTTCAAAGATTTTTTAATCAAATACCTTAAAATACATTACTTCTCAAGGGTCAACTAAAAATTTAGCTTGGTTATATCAAGGTATTTTTGTATATACTGATTTTGCTCCATTGATCTGAGAGTCAAAACAGAAAATTTAATGTAACATGTTTAAGTATTACTTCAATATTTATGTATTTATTTCATTTAGAAATGATTCTTCGTCTTACAGATAATGACAAGGTAAAGAAAGTTGTAGTTTGTGCAATCCCCCTTTATCCTTACCTCTCCTCGGCTCTTGGATCATCTCCTACTATACTTCTGCACTATGTCAGCTACTCCATTCTCAAGAAAGTCCTCTCCATTACCTCTTGGTATCATGTGCCTTTTTTTTTTTTTTTTTTTGAGACAGAATCTCACTCTGTCGCCCAGGCTGGAGTGCAGTGGCATGATCTCAGCTCACTTTATTTTTTTATTTTATTTTATTTTATTTTTTTGAGAGAGAGTCTCGCTGTGTCACCCAGGCTGGAGTGCAGTGGCCGGATCTCAGCTCACTGCAAGCTCCGCCTCCCGGGTTTACGCCATTCTCCTGCCTCAGCCTCCCGAGTAGCTGGGACTACAGGCGCCCGCCACCACGCCCGGCTAGTTTTTTGTATTTTTTAGTGGAGACGGGGTTTCACTGTGTTAGCCAGGATGGTCTCGATCTCCTGACTTCGTGATCCGCCCGTCTCGGCCTCCCAAAGTGCTGGGATTACAGGCTTGAGCCACCGCGCCCGGCCTCAGCTCACTTTAATCTCCGCCTCCCGGGCTCAAGTGATTCTCCTGCCTCAGCCTCTCGAGTAGCTGGGACTACAGGTGCACACCACCACATGCTGTTAATTTTTGATTTTTAGTAGAGATGAGGTTTCACCATGTTGGCCAGTTTGGTCTCGATCTCCTGACCTCGTAATCCACCTGCCTTGGCCTCCAAAATTGCTAAGATTACAGGTCTGAGCCACCCTGTCTGGCCAGTACCATGTGCCTTTGGCAGCTTGTAATATTTGTAATATAATGTAATATAGCTTGTAATATTTGTAATGAGCACCATGAGGACACGTGCATTTTCCTAACATTTGCATTCCCACTGCAAATGGAGTTAAGAACACATAATAGGATTTCATTCTTTTAATGAATTATGAATAATTTTGAATGAATCAATCAATGTGATTAATATTTTATCTTTCCTAGGTAACACAAACAATGTTTTTAAAATATATTTTACTTGGAGGGACTCTTTAATGAAATTAAGGGAAAGAGTTACATGTAGCAAGGCAGAACATTTCAAAAGACTTTTTCCCACAATATTAGATCAAATTCCTGCAAATCAAATTACCTAGATATCTATCTCTTGGTAACTATTTACAGTTCCTGCATTTTCCCTAGTAATCAATCAATAAGAGACAGTTGACTATTAGCTAAAATGTCAGGATAGAGGAGGTAAAGAGAGGTAGACACTGTTCAATTTGATATTTTAAGTATATACTTTTTTTGTTTATCTAATAGCATGCAAATATTTCCAAGTTGCTACTATAAGAGATATTTTTAAAAAGGTAAGTTATGTAATATTTTAGAATTCTCTGCTAACATAGAATAAATTAAAAACCCCTAACAGTGGTACATAAATGCTACATATTTCAACTTCTAATCTAAAATATACACAGGTAAAATTAAGGTGGAACTATTCAAACTATAACAAATTAGATGAAATCCTATACTTATAGGTTGTACTAGAGTTCTCTAGAGACAGAACTAATGGAATAGATGCATATATCACTATCTACCTGTCTATCTATCTATCTATCTACCTGTCTATCTATCTATCTATCTACCTACCTACCTATAAAGGGGAGTTTATTTAGTATTATCTCACAAACTCACCAGGTCCCACAATAGACCATCTACAGGTTGAGGAGTAAGAAGAGCCAGTCGAGTTCCAAAAGTGAAGAACTTGGAGTCTGATGTTTGAGGGCAGGAAGCATCCAACATGGGAGAAGGATGTAGGCTGGGAGGCTAGGCCAGTCTCTCTTTTCACATTTTTCTGCCTGCTTGTATTTTAGCCTAGCTGACAGCTGATTAGATTGTGACCACCCAGATTAAGGGTGGGTCTGCCTTTCCCAGCTCATTGACTCAAATATTAATCTCCTTTAGCAACAACCTCAGGGACACACCCAGGAACGATACTTTTTATCCTTCAATCCTATCAAGTTGACACTCAGTATTGACCATCACATAGGTATATACTAGAAAAAGGGAGGGAGAGAGTAAATGCCTCAACTTCCACACCTATCTTTGCCTGGCCTGGTTAGGATGGTAATAAAGCATCCCTTACTCTTTGCAGTGTGCATTTTAGGTGTGTGAACAATGTCCTCCAGTGGGTATGATGAGCAGCTGCTGGAAGGCTGTAGCGTGCTGCGACAGACCAATGGCATCCCAGGTGTAGTGACTCGGCCATCTGGCTTCCCACTATGTCTGCAGATTTGTGGTCATCTTGAGGTAAGTGTAGCATTTCTCCTTTAACAGCAAATACATTAAAAATCAGTCTTTCAAGGTTATTCTGATCAGATTTGTGTCAACCAAACATCAAAGTGCTTGGGGATTTGACAGTAGTGAAGGTTGTTACATAGTTTCTTATTTCTTACATAAGAAAAAGGATGATCACTAGTTCCCATATGAAATATAGCAATAACGTTAAAAAGTTGCATTTCAACCTATCAATAATTTGCTAAATCTCTTTATTTTGAAATGTGAAAATTATTTTCAAGAATGTAGCAAATTTCACAAAATCATCAACATGGATGATCCATTATCTCAAAATTATCCAATAACAGACAGGACATTGCTGTGTCGGTGTGAAGAAGAAAAATGTCAGACATAGATGAATCCTGTCTACATGTTGTTAGATAAATGTGTAGGTCAAAGGAATTGCCCTTCTCAATACCAGGATGGGTATTGTTAAAGAAGATTCAAAGATATTTTTGTCAATCTGTTCTTGTCCACTCACCCACACCTCTTCTCTCCTTCTCTCTCATTTGTGCACTCTTCTGAATACTATGATTCCATAGATCATTCTTTTATTATTATGGTAAATGATGCCTGCACATTATTTAATCCAATTTGAAAAAAAATTGAATTAAAAATTAGACATAAATGCATAAAGCAATAGAAAATTGTGATTCAGATGGCATGGAATGTTTTCCAAGTTTCAATTTTCAATACTTTGTATCTATCCCAGAGAATTCTTTCCAAATCTCAATTTTCTTATTTTTCTTATTCATCCAGACATGAATTTTTTAATACATTCAGCAATTTTTGTCAATCATGAGTGATTGGGATTTTTCCAGAAAAGCGATTTTTTTTTTCAAGTGTGAGATTTTTTGTGCATGTGTGTGTGTGTGCATGTCTTCTGTAAAGTCATAGAAAGCTCAGTTTTAAAGGGTGGCTAAAAAAAGGAACCAATGAATAAAGTGGATTTAAGAGTCACCCATAACCTTGATGCTAGTGGTGGTACAGATGTGTACATTTGTAAAACCTCATGGAACTGAGCAGTTAAAATGGATACATTTATTTTATATACATTATATTTCAATATTGTTTTTCTTTTTTTGTGTGTTTTTTGGCTTTTTGTTTTATATTATACTTTAAGTTCTAGGGTACATGTGCACAACGTGCCGGTTTGTTACATATGTATACCTGTGTCATGTTGGTGTGCTGCACCCATTAACTCGTCATTTACATTAGGTATATCTCCTAACGCTATCCCTCCTCCTCCTCCCCACAATAGGACCTGGTGTGTGATGATCCCCTTCCTGTGTATTAAAGAAAAAAAATTAGAAGATTTGAATGCAATCTCATAAGCACAGTTACTTTGTTTTTGCTTCATAAAGGGAAGTTTCCTTGACTGTAGTAAAATGTAGATGTTGAAAGATATGTACATCATGTAGCCTCAAGCTCCCAAACTTCTGAGTGCCACTCCTTTCTCTAATACTTGTGCAGCCCAGGTTCACCCACTAAGTCTCCTTCCTACCTGTCTGCAGGGAGTCCATGCTTTTTTTCACCCATTTTTCCTCTCCTCTCCTCTCCCCTACCTTTTCCTTCCCTCCCCTCCTCTCCGCTTTCTTCCCCCTCCCTTCTCCTCTCCTTCCGTCTTCTTCCTGATATTGTTGCACAGGCACATCTATTGACTATTGGCTGAAAATCCCAAGAGAATTCTTCTTACCTCACTTGGGTTATCACTTCTGTGGATTGCTGCTCCAGGAATCTCTAATAACCTCTCCATGGCAATTAGTCGGTTAATTTAGGTCCCATTCTTATAATAAAAACTACAGCAGTTATTTCCCTGCAGTATACCTCGGTCTCCCTGATACACACATACACTATTTTTTTTATTTTTATTTTTTTTAAGAGAGAGTTTCCCACTCTTTCATCCAGGCTGGAGTGCAGTGGTGAAATTATAGCTTATTATAACCTCAAACTCCTGGGCTTAAGTGATTCTACTACCTGAGCCTCCCTAATAGTTGGGACTACGGGCATGAACGACTTGCACAATATAAAAACAAATTATTAGAGATAACATCTTGCCATATTGCCCAGTCTTATTTCAAACTCCTGGCCTCAAGCAATCCTCCAGCTTTGATCTCCTAAAGCGCTAGGATTGCAGGTATGAGCTGCTGAGTCTGGCCCAATGTTTAAAGAGTATATTAACATAAAAAAATGCATTTTTGAATGTATATTCAGCATTTCAAAGTCACCTTTATTATAATTTTGTTACTAATTACCTGCATCATTTTAAATCGTGAATACACACACACACATACAAACATTATATACTAAACGTTATGATTCACTTCACTTTTCTCATAATTTATAATTAAGATGATCAATGTATTTACACAAAAGGAAGATGTTCACGTCATTTTCTTTGGTAAATGGGAATTTATTTTGTTTGAATTGGTGCTTGAATATCTAACCATGTTGTTTAGGGGACTCTGGGGATTTTACACTTACTTCTTCAAATAAAAATTGATCAAGGTTGAATATCAAAGGAAATATAGAAAACTATTTAAATATCTTTGGTCTAGAAGCTTCAAAAGTATACAGTAGCAGGTGAGACTTCTAGTTAGAATTTAGTGTGGATTTCTAGGTGTTTGGCACTATGTAACTACATGAGCAATAATTGACCCAAAATTTATAGAGTTCTATTAGGAATATCAACTGATAAATGTTTTAGTAAAATGAAATGTAACCATTTATTTATTGTATTCAATAAATATATTAAATACTATATATTGAATATTCACAATATATAATATATTGAATATATTTATTAATTCTACAATTTAATATCTGTTTATGTTTTCCTTTATGGCCAATGTTATTTTTGGTTTGCTTTCTTCTGTGCTTTTCTTTTTAATATAAGGTCTAAGTATATATTTATTATGGAGTGATACAAGCTTATGTCAATTGTTATTTCCAGCTATAATACATACATATTTAAGTATAATTGGTGCTTGAAAATTTTCAAAGTAAAATGGAATTTTGAATCAAATAACTTTAGAATTCAACTTGTTTGGAATCCTTATCATAATTGACCATAAATTTTTCTTCATCCACTGAGTCAGTCAATGGGACTTGACTCTTTCACACTGTGGTTTGAAGAGGATTTCTATCTTACAGTATCTAAAGATGAAACTATTAACATTCTTAATTAAAATCAGATGGTATTTTATACATGTATGAGGTAATTATCATTAGTAATTATGCAATCATTCCCATAATCAAACAGGAAAAATGTTAGTAGGATTACATTTAAATGTAATTCATTATATGTGAAAACTCAATAAACAAGAACTGAATTTGTTAAATGTGCCATCGACAGAGAATAAATTGAAAATTGAGCAGTAGACCCATCGGTTGATTATTTTACTTTTTCTTTTTCTTTTTCTTTTTTTTTTTTTTGATTTTTATGCCATCTACAATTATATATATTATTTGGGTGTATATAAATATTTTGGCGATAAATATCTGTGGAAAATCTATGTAATAATAAATACGCACTCCTCTTGTTACTTGTATACATTTAACTTGTTCACATTGTTAAGACAATTCCATTTAGGAAACGCAAATAACAGGTCTTTCACCTTGCTTTGCAAGCAATCTCTAACCTGAATTACTTTAAAGTATTTCAGTTTGTGGGTTAAAAAATATTTAGACTGCCATTAATATTCTCTCTGGTAGAAATAGTCACAGGATTTTTTTTTCTATTTTCTTCAAATACAGTCAACTGTGGCTTCCTTCAGGCCTGCTAACCAACCCTGCATCGAGGAGCTATGATTGACCAAGTTGTAAGAGAAATGATACCGCAATCACCCCTGGTATTCCATGTGTAAAAACAGCCTTAGGCTCTTCTCCTAATACATGCTGTTAACACTTGTATATTGCTATTACATGAGATAATGGAATTTTTTTGTTAAAGAAAAAAAGAAAAAAAGCCCTATGGAGTTATATCCATTAAAATCCTATTATGGAAATTACACAAGTTTTTTAGTACCCAGGGCTGGCCCTAGGCAAAATCCTGAAGCTGGCACTTGTTCTGGGCCCTGTGCAGGGTTCTAGTCTTAATATCTGTGGAACCAATATGTAAGGTACAAAATAATAAGGGCTTAAGATGCTATCTCACCCAATAGTCCCAGCATTTTTATAAAAAACTAACAAAGCAAAATATTTGATGATTTTTTGTGTGTATTGACAAATAGCATCACTTTCCACTCAGTCCCCCAGTATATGTGATATAGTTTAAATCTGTGTCTCCACCAAATCTCATGTCAAACTATAGTCCCCAAATATGGAGGTGGTGTTTGGTGGGAGGTGGTTGATCATGGGGGTGCATTTCTCATGAATAGTTTACCACCATTCCTTTGGTGTTGTTCTCATGGTGGTAAGTTCTCACGAGATCCAGTTTTTGAAAGTGTGTAGTACCTCCCTTCTCACTCGTGCTCTTCCTCCTAGTCCCACCATGTGAGATGTCTTGCTCCCTCTTTGCCTTCTGCCATGATTGGAATCTTCCTGAGGCCTCCTCAGAAGCAGATGCTGCCATGCTTCTGTGAAAGGAAAATAAATCTTGGGACTCCAAAATCACTAAGCTAAAGGGAATAGTCAAGCTGGGAACTGCTTAGGGCAAACCTGCCTCCCATTCTAACCAAACTCATCCCTCTGCTCACTGAGATAAATGCATACCTGATTGCCTCCTTTGGAAAGACTAATGAGAAACTCAAAAGAGCAACAATTTATCTCTTATCTGTCTATGACCTAGAAGTCCCTTCTCAAATTTGCGTTGTTCTGCCTTTGCTTTGACCTGTCTCTCCTCTTCAGACCAAATGAGTGTTCAACTAACATATATTGATTGATGTCTCATGTCTCCCTAAAACATATAAAACCAAACTGTATTTGGAGCACCTTGAACAGATGTCCTCGGGACCTCCTGGGGCTGTGTCATGGGTGTGCATCCCTAACTTTGGCAAAATAAACTTCCTAAATTGACTGAGACCTGTCTCAGGTATTCAGGGTTTGCACTCCCTGTGCAGACTGCAGAGCCATGAGTCACTTAAACCTCTTTTCTTGTAAATTACCCAATATCAGGTATTTATTTATAGTAATGTGAGAATGGACTAATACAAAATATTGGAACCAAGGAGTGGAGCATTGCTATAAGGAGACTTGAAAGTGTGGAGGCGACTTTGGAACTGGGTACCTGGCAGTGGTTGGAAGAGTTTTGAGGGCTCAGAAGAAGACAGAAAGATGAGGAAAATTTGGAACTTCCTAGAGACTGATTGGATAATTATGAACAAAATGCTGGTAGTGATATGAATAGTGAAAGCCAGGCTAATGAGGTCTCATATGGAAATGAGGAACTTTTTGGGAACTTTAGTGAAGGTCACTTTTTTTTTAATGCCTTAGAAAGAACTGGGCTGCATTGTACCCTGCCCTAGGGATCTGTGGAATGTTAAACTTGAGAGTGATAATTTACGATATCTGGCAGAAGAAATATCTAAGCAGCAAAGCCTTCAAGAAGTTTCCTGACTGCTTCTAACAACCTATCTCATGTACATGAGCAAAGAAATGACCTAAAGTTGTAACTGATATTTACAGGGGTGCCAGAGAACAAAAGTTTTGAAAATTTGCAGCCTGGCCAAGTGGCGGAAAAGAAAAGCCCATTTTCAAAGTAAGAATTCTGAAAGGGTGCAGAAATTGCATAAGTGAAAAGAAGCCAAGTGCTGACAGCCAAGACAGTGGGGGAAAAGACCTAAGAGGCATTTCAGAGACCTTCATTGCAGCCCCTCCCATCACAGGCCCAGAGGCCTAGGAGGAAAGAATGGTTTCATAGCCAGGCCCCAGAGCCCTGCTGCCCTGCACAGCCCCAGGATACTGCTCCTTGCATCCCAGCCACTCTAGCCCCAGCTCTGGCTCAAAGGGGCCCAGGTACAGCTCAGGCCACTGCTTTATAAGGTGCGAGCTTTAAGCCTTGGCAGCTTCCATGTGGTTTTTAACCTGTGGGTGCACAGAATATAAGAACTGAGGTCTGGGAGTCTCTGCCAAAATTTCAGAAGGCTGCTGCATGTGTGTTGCCCTTATGGAGAAATTCTATTAGGGCAGTGCAGAGTGGAAATGTGGGGTTGGTGCCCCCATATAGAGTCCCCACTGGGGCACCGCCTAATAGAACTATGAGAAGAGGGCTTCCATCCTCCAGACCCCAGAATGGTAGATGCACTGACAGATGGAAAAGCCACAGGCACTCAGTGCCAGCCTGTGAGAGCAGCCATGGTGGCCCAATCCATCAAAGTCACAGGGGTGGAGCTGCCCAAGCCCTTGGGAACCCACCTGCCATATCAGTGTGCCCTGGATGATGTGGGGCATGGAGTTAAAGGAGATTATTTTGGAACTTTAGGATTTAGTGACTGTCCTGCTGGGTTTTGGATTTACACTGGGGCCTGTGGTTACTTTCTTTTGACCAGTTTCTTTTTCTCTTTCAGAATAGTAGTACTTACCCAGTGCCTGTGTCCCAATTGTATGTTGGAAGTAAGTAACTTTTTTTTTTTTTTTTTTTTGAAACTTACAGGCTCATAGGTGGAAGGGACTTACCTTGTCAGTTATGAGATTTTGAACTTTGGACTTTTGAGTTAACGCTACAATGAGTTAAGACTTTGGGGATTATTTGGAAAGCATTATTGTATTTTGAAATGTGAGAAGGACATGAGATTTGGGGGACCCAAGGGTGGAATAATATAATTTGGATCCATATTCCCACCAAAGCTCATGTCAAACTGTAGTCCCCAGTGTTGGAAGTGGGACCTCATGGGGTAGATTTCTCATGAATGGTTTAGCATATCCCTTTAGTGCTGTTCTCATGATGATGAGTGAGTTCTTGTGACATCCGGTGTTTACAAGTCTGCAGCACTTTCCCTCTTGCTCTCTTTCTTGCTCCTGTTGCTGCCATGTGAGATGCCTTGCTTCCCCTTTGCCTTCTGCCACGATTGGAATCTTCTTGAGGCCTCCCCAGAAAAAGATGCTACTATGCTTCCTGCACAGCCTGCAGAATCATGAGCCAATTAAACCTCTTCTTATAAATGACCCAGTCTCAGCTATTTTTATAGTAATTTGAGAATGAACTAATACAACATGTTTTGACTTTTTTGACACTTCATCTTCACTATCATATGCAGCTGTTATCAAGTCCTATTGATTCTCCATCCTAATGATGTCATATGTTTCCCCTTCTCACACTTCTTCACACACTGATAGTGCTTTATTTCATATGTTCATAATATCTCATGAAACAATTATAATACCCCCCCCCACACACAACCTCTACCTCTAGCGGAAACACATACGATAGGTTATTTTATCTCACCTTTTTTCTAGTTGTTTGTTTTTGTTTAATTACTTGTTTGTTGTTTGTTATTTTCTGTGCTTGGAATTTCCTGTTCCTAAGTCTCTTCGTCAGTCTGGACTGAAACAATTCAAATATAATCTGCAGACTCTGCAGTGAGTGAATACTTACTATTTTTTTGATCACCAACACTTGTTTCTAACACATTGAATGAACAAACAGATGGATGAGATAAAACCAAAGGAAAGTATTTCAAACAGTGCCCAGGTTGTGAGGATCTTACATGGCCAGGTGTTGTCATACTGCAGTAAGTAATGTAATTAATAGCAGTATATTTTCAGAAGAAAAAACATCTGTACAGGTCACATGTTAACATGCTTCTAAGTGACTAATCCGTTGAAAAATGTCCTTTCTTTCTCTTTTTAGCACAGATATTTTGATTTTGAGTCTGTGTTCCATGGGATAGCTGAGTAGTTCAGTACATTTTAAGTTTACTTGTTTTCAAGTTGGATAGATGCTGAAGGCTCCCATCCACCTTCTACTTTCAGGACTAGGGCAACATAGAAAAACTGACACAGATAAAGAAGGGAGAGATTTGTGAATGAGTTTTGTAAAATCAATTAGGGAGGGATAGGGATTGAATGAGAGATAGGTGTGTCTGTTAAAGGTCCACTAACCCAAATCATACGTACAAAACCCTCAGTATTTATCAAATAATTTAATACAAGTTATTTATTCATTTAGCTCCATGACTAGGTTTCCCTTGCTCTGATAAAGTGATTACTTCTTTGTGCCAATCTTATTTGACAAGATTCAAGAATACATTTCATACAGTATTTTCTTTCCACTGTGTTTTGTTTTTCATTAATAAGATGACATCTATGTGGTTTTTAAATCAAGAAAACTTAAAAGCACAAAAATTAATGTAATCTTCTCTACTGCTGTGAAACAGATTCAATTGTTCTACCACTCTGTACACTTTATTCTCACATGAATTTGGACAGTTACCTTGCAGTGTCAAATGTGATCAGGTAGATTTATGCCTCTTTGTCTTTTGTGGACTCTGTGAGAAAGAATATAATATTTCATCTATTTTACTACCCTAAACTCTACCCTAAACTTGCACAGGTAGAGAAAAATTCTAGCATGCACGACTTAGGGAGAAATTATGTAAAGGGAGAATTGGGGAAGATCAGACATTTAGAAAGATGCTAGTTTCAGAAGACCTCTAGTGGTTTTATCCTGGTCTTGCTCTACCACAGCTTCTGCTCATATCTTTTTCAAATATCCTTAACAACCAATGTTATCCTAAAAATTGTTGAAAGGGTATAAATTTTGGAGAGAGAACTCTAGTGTATCAAGTATATCATTTACTGTCTTTCTCCTGTCCTCATGTGCTTCTTTGGTAAGCACATTTGGTAAGCATTTGCTTAGTAAGTGATGCTCTTATTTGTGAATCATTCCAGTAACTAGCTGAATCCTAGTGATCTTGAACACAATTATCCACATCTGAACAAGAGCAGCTAAGCTTTCTTTGACTAAAGTCATATAATTAGATAGTAAAAATACACCTGTACTTTCACATCATAAATCAAGTTTCCAGCCATATTGCTACATTTCCTGGTATAAATTCACTTTCTACTTCTCCAGACAACTAAACTCACAACTTCTTTACTCTCTCCAAACACCCCATATTATTATTTTTTTAAACCCGAACACCAAACTTGACATGGTCACTCATATGATTGAATCATATGTCTTATTGAAAAAATTAAGTGGTCCAATTTTCTTATTTTCCCAAGACTACCTCTATAAATCCGATACCATTTATACCTATATTTTCTGTGCTTCTAACTATTTCAATAAAAATAACTTCTGGTCTTGCATCAGAATTAAGCCCCTTGATTTGCACTCTAAATTTCATCCTCTATAATCTACTCTGGAATGTTTTCTTCTACATTGTCCATTTCTCCCACTCCATTAAAATACTTTCACTATTGCTGATATAAAAACAACAACAAATACTTACATCCATTAAGGGCTTAAAACGAACACTAATATTCTCTGCTTTCCTCTTTTAAAAACTGAATAAAGTCCATATATCCATTTTTCTCATGTACTTAGTTATTCATTCTTATTTTCCATTTTTTGCTCCAATAAAACTCTATATATTTTCTGGTCACACTTGAATATAAACTCTATATAAAGGCAGGACTTATATATATCTTGTTTACAATTCAAATTCAAGGTGTGGAGAATGCCAAGCCCATAGTAAATACTTGCAGTATTTGTCGATTGAATTCATGAGTTTATGCATGCACCAAGGCTGTTTTAACCAAAGTTAAACAATATTTAGTTAATAGTCTGTTAAAGAATGCTAATACATGATATAAAATTAACACATAGTGAAAAATGAAATTTGGAAAATACTGAAAAGTATGAAAGTTAATTTTTTAAAAGCATATACATTCTATTACAACAGGATGATTACAGTCAACAATAATTTATTTTATGTTTAAAAATAATGGAATGTTTATAACACAAACATATGATAAATGCTTGAGATGATGGATATCCTGTTTACTCTGATGCAATTATTATGCATTGTTTGTGTCAAAATATCTCACATACTCCACAATATATACACCTACTATGTACCAATAAATTTTTTTTAAAAAGAAATTATCATGGTTAATATTTTAGGTTTTCATTTCATTATTTCTGTATATATTTATTGCACATATTTTAATATCTTATTATCACTTAATAATATAGACTAAACATTCATTCTTTCTAGCAATGCTTGATGAAGATAATTTTAATGATTACATTATAATTCATTTATGGATGTATTATAATTCAATATTTCCTTATTGGCAGGTATTTAATTACATTCAGTGTTTTACTATTCATCATAATGGACATATCCTTCATGTTTTAGTTATGTTCTTCACACAGACAGAAAGAAGTAGAATCACTGAGTAAAAAGACATAGAAGGGAAAATATCTTGAAACATATTATTGAACTGCTTTTACAATGTTTATAGCTGTTTCGATTCTCATAATCCCCCTATGAAAATGTCATGTATAAAATTCTCACCAGCTGTGTAAGAGTTTCTATAAATACTAACCTGATGCTTAAATTAGTATCTCATAATCTTTCAATCAGTGTTTCAGCAATTACTTCTAAAACTGCCATAGTTTCTATAGTCACCAGTACTTATGTTTTACTTTTCAGGCCAGCTGTTATTCTTTGTCCTTTTATGTGGCAGTGCTTAACTTTTCAATAAGTTTGAATGATGTCTTTAACTGCAAGGGTATCAAACTTTGTCATATTTATTATTTTCCAGTATGTTCTTTGCATTTAATTATGTACAGTGGCATACAGATTATTTTACATTTGAAGAATACAATCAAATTTTACCTCTTTTTCTAAAATTACTATCAAGTTAAAAAGTACTCATATATTCAGAAATTTGATAAATTCATTTCTATTCTAGATTTTAAAAATTTGTTTAATTGCAATTATTTAAATTTTAAGTCAAGTATATTTTCAATTGAGCTATTTAGGCATTAGAAATTTAGAAATTTCATCAACCTAATCTGTGCGAATATGCAATGATTGTACCTTGACCTCTACAGTTTTTAGGAGATCAGTTTGGTTATTCAAAAATGACTTTTTAATTCAAAATTTTGGTTTGTAAAATACATGAGAGAGCTGCAATATGAAAGACAATTTTCCATGTAATGAAAGGAAATAATATTTTGGGAGAAAGAGCTACCTGTAAACAGTCTAGCACATCATAAGAGTCTTGCCCTGCATTCTGCTTTTATAGCTCTCCGTAATTTTACAGTTTGTTCTTTCTTTTTATTTTGGAATTCGCAGATTTTTCTCAAAGCCCTTTTCCAGTAACAGCGAGACCATGTTTAGTTGAATGGACGACAGGTCATCAGAAGACAAAGAAATACTACAGGGAAAGTGGAAGCTGTTTGTTGCCTATGTATTTGTAAATGTCTCAGCAGCGTTATTACAGCCAAACAGTTAATAGATTGTTCAGATTTATCTATAGTTTATTTATTGATGAATTTTTAATGACAGTTTATATACTTATTTGATAAGGAATTGACTATTAAGTTGACAGAGATAGCAACAATTTGAAATTAGCATGCTATCTGCAGTTCAAAAATGAAATGAATTATAGTGAATTTTATTAAGTGAGCCAGAAAATGTGACTAATCCATCCTCTAATTATTACAAACCCAGTGAACAGAGGAATCAATGCTTCCTTTACTGCAATGAGAGAATCTTAGATTTCCTACTATTGCACAAAGTGAGTTCCAATATTGCAGAAAGTGAATTCTGACAAAATTATCTTTCTCTTAGTAGGTTCAACTAAGGGCTGATTTTTTTTTCATTGTCCTCATTGAATACACCTGCTACGGAAATTTAATATACTAAATAACATGTGTCTTTTTTCAGTTGGACCCCATACTTTTGCATTTAACTCAGAAGACTCAAATATATGTGGTGTTTTACATTCAGCACAGTTTAATCATATCTAGAGACGATTAGCAGAAAATTTTAATTATCCATTTTTTTTTAGTTTGACCTAATTTCTGATGAAGTCAGTGCTTTGTCTTGCATTTCATTTTCACTGGATATTCTGTATGAAGTTAACTTTTAATTTAAGAGGAAGGAACATTTTTAGACATATTTTTATGGTAGCAATGTAGATATAGTTATGAAAGCTTTGCACTCATTCTTTACACTACATCGTTAACAACCCCTTTCAACTCACAAAGCACATTTTCCCCTGACATACGTTTATTTTTCTTTCTCATTTCCAAATTTATCAATCATGAATTGAAAGTATTAATATCCACCTAGAACAGATGCCCCTGAATTCCCCTTGCAAACATAAAAATTTCCCTGAAAGCAAAGAGGGTAGATATAAGAAAGGTAGTGTTTTCAAACCTGTGGCATCCTTTGTATTCTGTTTTTCTCTCCTCATATGAAAAAAAATTATTCTCTTTAAAAAATTTCCCCCATAGTGGTTATTTCTAAGTTTAGTAAAATTAAGCGGTTGCTTTGAACTCTGTATTTTTCAAAACTAGTACTTATTCAAGACAGTTTAGTTTTTAATCCATCAGCAGCTTTGCCTATATGATGAAGAAAACCCTTAAACGGTATTCAGTCATAGGTCTTTATGATTGCCAGATATTTAAGATGAGGTGGGGAGAAAAAGAAAAGAAAACAAAAGAAGAAAAAAACCCAAAACTCATCGGCCACTCAGCTCTGTGCTGAGGCTTCCTTTCACCATGTAGCCAGGCCATTCACAACTCTGTCTTCACCCTCACTTTTTGCCTGGCACTCAGAGGTGAAATTCTGGGTCTTCTCGGCTCTTCTCTGAGTAACTTTCCTGTCCTGGGCATGCATGTGGCTTTCTAAACGTTCTAATAAACCCTGGCAGTTTTTAATGCCCTAAGTTCCCAAAGAAACTCTCTCCTCTGCTTTTCCTCACAGATTTCTAGTCTTTTATATGTCATGAGGACCTACTCAAGCTGCTGTGGGTTACTCCTTCACCTTGTAATGTTTTTGAGGAATGCCTGCAGCTTTTTCTCCTCAAGTAGGTTCCTAGTTAGGGAAAAAAATGACACGACTATGCATCAGCTTATGCGCTTATGCCCCAGACAGATAAAAAGACACAAAAACAATTCTTTTTTGTTTTGTTTTGTTTTGTTTTTTTGAGACAGAGTCTCGCTCTGTTGCCCAGGCTGGAGTGCAGTGGCCGGATCTCAGCTCACTGCAAGCTCCGCCTCCCGGGTTTACGCCATTCTCCTGCCTCAGCCTCCCAAGTAGCTGGGACTACAGGCGCCCGCCACCTCGTCCGGTTAGTTTTTTGTATTTTTTGGTAGAGACTGGGTTTCACCGTGTTAGCCAGGATGGTCTCTATCTCCTGACCTCGAAGCACAATTCTTTTTGTTTTGTTTTGTTTTGTTTTTTGAGACAGAGTCTCGTTCTGTCGCCCAGGCTGGAGTACAGTGGCCGGATCTCAGCTCACTGCAAGCTCCGCCTCCCGCGTTCACGCCATTCTCCTGCCTCAGCCTCCCGAGTAACTGGGACTACAGGCGCCCGCCACCTCGTCCGGTTAGTTTTTTGTATTTTTTAGTAGAGACTGGGTTTCACCGCGTTAGCCAGGATGGTCTGGATCTGCTGACCTCGTGATCTCGGCCTCCCAAAGTGCTGGGATTACAGGCTTACAAACACAATTCTTTATCAATGAAGTGTTCTCTCCCCTCTCCAAAACCAGGGCCCAGGGGCCCAGGCTGGGAAGCTCTGCCCGATTCAGAATAGATGCAGTGCTGGGGAAGGAGTGGCACAAGAGCAAACAAAGCATTACAAACCTTTCCTACTGTTTTCAAGTTGCCTTTTCCTTGATTCAGCATTTGCTTTGTTATTGACAACCTTTGACTGTTTTCCAGAGTTTTGACAAAGTTGGTTCTGACAGTTTTTGCTTGATTTTTTTAAGCTTCTGTTGTCAACCAAACTAAAATGAAATCAGGCAAAAAGCAGCAAGATATTGGTGCTTATTCAGAGTCTTGTCTATTCTTATAGTCAGACATGAATTACTCTGTCTTAACTAGAAGTAAAAATCAGAAATTTTTATTTTTAAAATGTTTATGCTTTTCTATGCAGTAACCTTCTAGGAAATTTTTTACAGAAAATAATCAGAAATTTTCGTGATGCTATCTACTCAGTTTTATTTACCAGAGTTAATGTAATGTTGATATTTTCCACACTATTAATGATTTAATACTAATAAGTTTAAGTGACTATATAGAAGTAGTTAATCAAAGGGATCACCATTTTGACCTAATAACTTAGAGATATAGATATATATTAATCTGTAAGAATTAGATTATTTTAAATTATTTTAAAATATGAACACTATTAACTTAAATATAAATTTTAAAATGGTAATAAGCAGTATAATCCAATGTTGTTAAAATATTAGTGTGTATTTATATACATAAAATTTGTTCATATATATTAATATAATCTTTATGTCATGGCTCACATATGTAATTTTATAGTATAGTCCCAGGCCCACAGGAGACATGGAAGGAGGAAACAGATAAGGAAAGACGAATTGCTGAGCTCATTTACGTTAAAAGTATACACTTCAAAAAATTCATGAAAAATAGAATGATAAAAATTATTTTCCTTTTGCGTAAAATTAGAAAAACATAAAGAAAAAATAAGCAACTCCAAATCTATTGCTTTTTAAAAACCTTTAGAACGCTATAGCCTTTCTACATATAATGTTAATCAAGATGGGAAAGGCAGGACTATGGACTTTTGGAGATAACGCCCATTTATGCAAACATTTTTACATATATATATCAATACCCTAATATGAATTTTTTATTTTACGTGGGTCATTAGTTTATGTGCATTTTTGGGACATTTAGCTACATTTCTGTTTAACTTTTATAATATTGTATATAATATACAAACATGTTTAATGTCTTATAATACTGGCACTATTCAGTGTATGGTCATAATTTCTATGGTATCAGTAAGGTCGATTATAAAATGTGTTTTTCCACATGTTCTCACTTATAAATGAGAGCTGAATAATGAGAACACAATGATGCATAGAGGGGAACAACACACATTGGTGCCTACTGGAGGGTGGAGGGCAGGAAGATTTCGAAAGAGGATCAGGAAAAATAACTAATGGGTACTAGACTTGATAACTAAGTGACGAAATAATCTGTACAGCAAACCCCCATGAGGAAAACTTACCTATATAGGAAACCTGCACCAGTACCCCTGAACTTAAAAGTTAAAAAAAAAATGTTTTCAGTAAGAGTGATATAACATTTTATCATCACTGATGATGTTTTCATTCTTAAAAGATAACCATGTTCATCTGAACTATTTTCAGAAAAAAATTACTGTAAAAAGCAGGTTATGTTTAAACAATATTTTGGTTTTAAAATAAATCTATAAAATCTATCTACCTACCATCTATTTATCATATAATTACCTCAGCTGCAGTACCGAAGGATGGATGTTTATCCATCAGACAGGGCATGAAAAGAAGTTAAAATGATGCCCCTCACAGGTCTGACAACATGTGTCTATGTATGTACTCCTCAGTATATTTCTTAATAGCTGAAATGGCATCGTGCCTGCAACTCATCACTGACTTAATTATCTTTCTGCTCTTATCTAGCCAGGCCAGGAATAGAATAATGAAAGAAATGACAGACTTTGTTGTTGCTATGATTTAGGTAAATTTCTTAGATGACAACTGCTCCTGAAGGAAGACATCATATTGAATTATTGGTTCCAGAAACAAGAGTATTATTTTATCCTTTCACATAAAGGCTCTGAGAAAAACTTCCCAGCCCATGAGCCTCACTTGTGTGATTGCAAATAATTGCATTGCTTTTTGGGGGATATGATGCTAGCTAATGCCCATATTTATTCCACATCTCTTTTAACATGGTGTCTGTAAGTCAATACAATAAACATTTCTTTCAAAACTGCCATCTCTTTGCCAGTTAGAAAACCCCTCCTACCCAATATCATAACGTGAGGAGATAGGAATCTAATGAATGAAGTTTAAAAGGTGAGAGCAGGTGGGTGCAGTTGCCCATGCCTGTAATCCAGCATTTTGAGAGGCCTAGGTGGGCAGATCACTTGAGGTTAGAAGTTCGAGAACAGCCTGGCCAACGTGGTGAAACTCCGTCTCTATGAAAAATACAAAAATTAGCCGGCGTGGTGGTGCGCACCCATAGTTTCAGCTACTTGGGAGGCTGAGGCAGGAGAATCACTTCAACCGGGGAGGCTGAAGTTGCAGTGAGCTGAGAAAGCGCCACTGCACTCCAGCCTGGGTGGCAGAGTGAGACTCCATCTCAAAAAATTAAAAAAAAAAAAAAAAAAAGAAACAAATAAAATAAATAAAAAAGGCAAGAGCAGTTCTGAACAGAAGGTGAGCTACTTGGAAAGTTCAATTTTATTTTTTCAAATGTATCGTCATTGAAAACAGTAAGTAGAACTGCATATCCACTTATTAATAGGAGGAAAAGATTAAGCCTTGATTAGGCTAGTAGCTATTTCCTTTTAATCAGTTAAGAGAAAGGAAAAAAAAAATCATTTTTATCCTTTTTACCCTCAGGAAAGATGGGAATTCTGTTGTACTTCTACCTCTAACAAATTAAAGATGTGAAATTATAATAGTATTTTATGACCTAGGTCATAAATACAGGACACTTGGTTGCGATTTTTGGATTTTTTTTTTTGACAGGGTCTCGCTCTGTTGCCCAGGCTGAATTGCAGTGGCACTATCTTGTCTCACTGCAACCTCCACCTCCTGGGTTCAAGCGATTCTCCTGCCTCGGTCTCCTGAATACCTGGGACTACAGGCGCACACCACCATGCCCAGCTTATTTTTGTATTTTTAGTGGAGCCAGGGTTTCAATATGTTGGCCAGGATGATCTTGGTCTCCTGACCTCGTGATCCACCCACCTTAGTCTCCCAAAGTGCTGGGATTACAGGTGTGAGCCACCACACCCAACCCTGGATTTTAGTTTTTTAAGTCTCAAGGAATAGAATGATGTGTTATGTGAAGAACAACATCCTGTCTCCTGCAATTCATACAAATAAACGTGTAAGTAGTATATTTTTGTTTATGTTTTTAAAATACAGAAATTGTAGGCAAGCACTAATTCAGTAAGAATTTTTTAAATATTTTAATATAATAGTGTTCTCTGCTTCTCATCAATTTTCTTCCCATTCTCAAGAATTTATTTTCTAAGTGAATATATATGAAATAATATGTTTTTATAAATATGATTACACACACCTAATACAGGAAGCTTTCACCTTGTGTGGAAATACATGATAGCAATAATAACCATATAAGGTGAAACTTCAAAGTAATCATAACAATCAGTAATGATAATTTTGCTGTGACCTCCAAACATTTTTGCCAATTTTTGTTATTAAAAATTATTTTCACTGTAAATTATAAATGTATAAAGAAATTCAAGAACTATAAAAATGAATATTTACATAGTGTACTATAATTAAAACATTAGAGACATTGAGTATTAAAGTGCTCTATTGGTAAAAAGCATTTTTTATTTTTTATGAAAATAATTTCAACATTTATTATAGGTTAAAGGGTACATGTGCAGGTTTGAAACATGGGTACATGTTGTAATGCTGAGGTTTGGGGTCCCAACAATCCCACCACCTAGGCAATAGGCATAGCTTCCAACAGGTGGTTCTAAAACCTCCACCCACTCCTCTCCTTCTAGTAGTCCTCAGTGTCTACTGTTCCTATCCTTATTTTCATGTGTATTGTGTTTAGCTTTCGTTTATAAGTGAGAATATGCAGTATTTGGTTTTCTGTTTTTATGTTACTTAGCTTAGAATAATGGCTTCCAGCTCCATTCATGTTGCCGTAAAGGTCATGAATTTTACTCTTTTTTATGGCCCTGTGTCCGGAGTTGGTTTCTTCCCATGGGTTCGTGGTCTCACTGAGCTTTATAGTGGTGAGCTTTACAGCTCTTAAAGATGGCACGGACCCAAAGAGTGAGCAGCAGCAAGATTTACTATGAAGAGCAAAAGAACAAAGCTTTCACAGGGTGGAAGGGGACCAAGAGGTTACTGCTACTGGCTGAGGTGGCCAGCTTTTATTCCCTTACTTATCCCCCACCCATGTCCTGATGATTGGTCCGTTATACAGAGTGCTGAGTGGTCCATTTTACAAACCTCTAGCTAGCCACAGAGCACTGATTGGTGAGTTTTATAATCCTAAGTACAGAGTGCTGATTGGTGCATTTTACAATCCTCTTATAAGACAGAAAATTCTCCAAGTCCCCACCCAACTCAGAAGTCCAACTGGTTTCACCTCTCAGCTGTAGTATTACATGGTATATTTATAATACAGCATTTTCTTTATCTAATTGTTGGTGCGCATCTAGGTTGCACCTACGTCTTTGTTATTGTGAATAGTGCTGCAATGGACATATGACTGCATATGTTTTATTGACAGAATGAATTATTTCCTTTGGACAGATACCCAGTAGTGGAATTGCTGGATTGAATGGTAGTTGTACTTTCAGTTCTTTAAGAAATCTCCAGCCAGGCACAGTGACTCATGCCTGTAATCCCAGCATTTTGGGAGGCCGAGGCGAGTGGATCACCTGAGGTCAGGAGTTCGAGACCAGCCTGGCCAACATGATGAAACCCTGTCTCTACTAAAAAGTACAAAAATTAGTCAGGCATGGTGGCAGGCACCTGTAATCCCAGCCACTCTTGAGGCTGAGACAGGAGAATCGCTTGAACCCGGGAGGTGGAGGTTGCAGTAAGCTGAGATCGTGCCACTGCACTCCAGCCTCGGTGACAGAGAGAGACTCAAAAAGAAATCGCCATACTGTTTTCCATAGTGGTTGTACTAATTTACATTCACGCTAGTAGTTTAAAAATGTTCCCTTTCACCACATCCATACCAATATCTATTGTTTTTTGATGTTTTAATTATGGTCATTGTTGCAGCAGTAGATGTTTTTCTCATTGTGGTTTTAATTCACATTTCCCTCTATGAAGATTAGTGCTGTTGAGCACTTTTTCATGTTTGTTGGCTGTTTGTATATCTTCTTTTGAGAAACATCTATTCATATCCTTTGCCCACTTTTGATGAGATTATTTTTTTTTTTTTTGCTGATTTGTTTGAGTTCTTGTAGATTCTAGACACTAGTCCTTTGTCGAATGCATAGTTTGCAAATACCTTCTCCCACTCTGTGTGTTGTCTGTTTACTTGGCTGATTATCACTTTTGCTGTGCTGAAGCTTTTTAGTTTAATTAGGTCCTATTTATTTATTTATTTTTTATTTTTTGCTTTTAGGGTCTTAATCATGAATTCTTTCCCTAAACCAACGTCCCAAAGAATTTTTCCAATGTAATCTTCTAGAAATTTTACGGTTTCACATCTTAGATTTAAGTCTTACCCATTTTGAGTTGATTTTTGTATACGGTGAGAGACAGGAATCCAGTTTCATTCTACTACATGTGGTTTGTTAGTTTTCCTAGCACCATTTATTGAAAGTGTGCCCTTTCCCCAATTTGTGGTTCTGTATGCTTTGTTGAAGATCAGTTGGCTGTAAATACTTTCTGGGTTCTCTATTCTTTATTTGTCTATGCCCCTGTTTTTATACGAGTATCATGCTGTTTTGGTAAATATAGCCTTATAGTATGGTTTAAAGTTGGGTAATGTGATGCCTTCATATATTACCTTTTTCTTAGTATTGCTTTGACTATGTGGGCTCTTCTTTGATTCCATAATGAATTTTAGGATTTTTTTTCTAGTTCTGTGAAGAATGATGATAGTATTTTGATGAGAATTGCATTGAATCTGTAGATTAATATGGGCCATATGGTCATTTTCTTCCCATCCATCAGCATGGAAAGTGATTCCACTTCTTTATGTCATCTAAGATTTTTTTCAGCAGTGTTTTTTAGTTTTCCTGTAGAGATCTTTCACCTTTTTGTGCAGCTATTGCAAAAGGGGTTGAGATCTTGAATTTATTCTCTACATGGTCGTTGTAAGTGTATTGAAGTGCTACGGATTTGTGTACATTGATTTTGCATGCTAAGACTTTTCTGAATTTGTTTATCAGATCTAGAAGCTTTTTGGATGAGTCTTTAGGGTTTCCTAGTTATACAATCACATCATGAACAAACAGCAACAGTTTGAGTTTTTCTTTTTCAATTTGGATGCTCTTTATTTCTTTCTCTTGTCTGATTACTCTGGCTAGGACTTCCAGTATTATGTTGAATATAAGTAGTAAAAGTAAACATACTTGTCATATTTCAGTTTTCAGGGAGAATGCTTTCAAATTTTCCCTATGCAGTGTGATATTAGCTGTGGGCTTGTCATACATGACTTTTATTACTTTAAAGTATGTTCCTTCTAGGCCTATTTTGTTGAGGGCTTTTATCATAAAAGGAAGCTGGATTTTATCCAGTGCTTTTCTCTGTGTCTGTTGAGATGATCATATTGTTTTTATTTTTAATTGTTTATGTACTATATTACAGTTATTGACTTGCATATGTTAAACCATCCCTGTATCCCCCAAGATGAAACTCACATGATCATGATGTATTATTATCTTTTTGATGTGCTGTTGGATTCAGTTGGCTAGTATTTTGTTCAGGATTTTTGCATCTATGTTAGTCATTTATTCATCTGTAGTTATCTTTTTTCATGTATATTCCTGGTTTAGGTACTAGGGTAATACTTGCTTCATAAAATAACTTAGGGAGGATTACCTCTGATATGGTTAGGCTTTGTGGCCCTACCCAAATCGCACCTTAAATTTTAATACCTATAATCCCCACATGTCAAGGGAGAGACCAGGTGGAGGTAAGTGAATCATGGGGGTGGTTCCCCTAGGCTGTTCTTGTGATAGTCAGAAAGTTCTCATGAGATCTGATGGTTTTATAAGGGGCTCTTCCCCCTTTCCTCAGCACATTTCCTTTCTGCTGCCTTGTGAAGAAGATGCCTTGCATCCCCTTTGCCTCCTGCCATAATTGTGTTCTCTGAGTTTTTCCCAGCCATGCTTAGCTGTGAGTAAATTAAACTTCTTTCCTTTATAAATTACCCAGTCTCAGGCAGTTCTTTATATTAGTATTAAAATGGACTAATACACTCTCTTTCTCTGTCTTTCAGAATTTTTTCTGTAGGATTGTCTCCAATACATCTTTGAATGTCTGGTAGAATTCAACTGTGAATTCATCTAGTCTTGGACTTTTTTTTTCTTACTTTAAGTTCCGTGATACATGTGCAGAACATGCAGGTTTTTTACATAGGTATATGTGTACCATGGTGGTTTCCTGCACCTATTGACCCATCTGTAAGTTCGCTTCCATCACCGCCAACACTCAACAGGCCCCGGTGTGTATTGCTCCGCTCCCTGTGTCCATGTGTTCTCATTGTTCATCTCCCCATTATGAGTAGGAACATGCGGTGAACTTTCCTCTTAGTGCTGCCTTTGCTGTATCCCAGAGATTTTGATAAGTTGTGTCAGTATTATCATTCATTTCAAATAATTTTCATATTTCATTCTGATTTCATAGTTGACCCACTGATCATTCAGGAGCAGGTTATTTAATTTCCACGTGTTTGAATGATTTTGAGGGTTCCTTTTGGAGTGATTTCCAATTATGCTTCACTGTGGTCCGAGAGAGTACTTCATATTATTTTGATTTTCTTAAATTTATTTATACTTGTTTTGTCACCTATCGTATGTTTTATCTTTGGTAATGTTCCACGTGCTGATGTTAAGAATGTGTATTCTATAGTTGTTGGGGAGAATATTCTGTAAATATGTGTTAAATCCATTTGTTCTAGGGTATAGTTTAAGTCCATTATTTCTTTGTCGGCTTTCTGTCTTGATGATTTGTGTAGTGCTATCAGTGGGGTATTGAAGTCCCCCCACTATTATTGTGTTGCTATCTATCTTATTTCTTAGATCTAATAGTAATTTTTTTATAAATCTGGGAGCTCCAGTGTTAGGTGCATATAATTTTAAGATTGTAATATCTTCTCGTTTTGTGCAGTTTTGAAAAATCTCTTGATATTGTTTTCTGTTTTTATTGCACTACTGTTTAAGAATATGCTTGATATAATTTTCATTATTTTAAATTTATTGAGACTTGCTTCATAGTCAAGCATGTGGTTGATATTAGAATATATTCCATGTGTAGATGAGAAGAATGTATACTCTATGGTTGCTAAGTGAAGTCTTCTGTAGATGTCTATTAAATTCTATTGGTCAAGGGTAGAATTTAAATACAGAATATTTTTTGTTAGTCTTCTGCCTTGATGATCTAACACTGTCAGTGGGGTGCTGCAGTCCCTCATTATTGTGTGACTCTCAAAGTCTTTACATAGGTCAAGAAGAGCTTGTTTTGTAAATGTGGGTGCTCCAATATTGGATACATATGTATTTAGGATAGTTAAGTCTTTTTGTTGAATTAAACCCTTTATCATTATGTAATGCTTTATTTGTCCTTCCTGATTGTTATTGGTTTAAAGTCTGTAATATCTGATAAAAGAATAGCAACTCCTGCTCTTTTCTGGTTTCTCTTTGCCTGGTAGCTCTTTATCCCTTTACTTTGAGCCCGGAGCATTATTATATGTGAGATATGTCTCTTGAAGACAACAGACAGTTGGATTTTGTCTTTTTTATCCAGCTTGCCACTCTATGCCTTTTAATCCTTTTTCAGTTTGCTCTGAGGATACTCACTAGTGGCACTTGTGGCTGCAGTGTTTACCCAAAAGTAACTTTGCCACACAATATTGCTTTTATTATTATTTTTGTATCACTCTAATTTATCGACTTTGGAAACAAAAGACACGGTTCTATATATAGTATTCTGTTTTTAGTAGTGATATTTTCATTTGCAAACTATATTAATTCTCAATTGCTAAAAATATCAAATCCTAGAAAATTTGGCACTCCTATGCATAATGTTAACATCATTCTCTAATAGTTGTTGGCTAAAACTTCATTTGATGAATCTAATTTTTACAAAAATAGATAATTCTGATGATTCTGATGTTAATTCTGTCTAGAAATAACTCAGAGAATAGTTTTTATATTTTATTTTCACATTTAAAATCAGTCAAATTTTCAACTTCAAAGAGTGTGTTTAAATGAACGCTGGCAAAGAGCTGTACTTTTTTATCTATCTCATTTTTTTTTTAATCTAAATGGGAAAAAGGTTTATTGAGGCATGTAGACCATTTATATTCAGGGTTGGTATTGACATATGAGATTTTGATTCTGTCATCGAGCTCTTGCTGCTTATTTTCTAGACTTGATTGTGTAATTGTGTAATATCATATGTGCACTATGTACTTGAGTGTGTTTTGTGGTAGCAGGTTTTGATCTTTGGTTTCCATGTTTAACACTCTGTTAAGGACATATTTTAAGGGTGCTTTGCTGGTAATGAGTACCCTTAGTGCTTGATAATTTTATTTTTACTTCGCTTATGAAGTTTAGTTTGGCAAGATGTTATATTATTGGTTGGAATTTCTTTTCTTTAAGAATGATGAATATAGGCTCCCAATCTCTTATCGTTTGTAAGATTTCTGCTGAGAGGTCTGCTGCTAGCCTGACGAGGTTCTCTTTTTAGGTGGTTGCCAACTCTCTCTTCTTCTCTCTCAGAAATGCCAATGAGTCATAGATTTGGCTTCTTTATGTAATCCCATATTTCTCAGATGTTTTGTTCAGGTTTTTTAATTCCTTTTTCTTTTTTTTTGTCTGACTGAGTTGATTTGAAAAAACAGCCTTCAGGCTCTGAAATTCTTTCTTCAACTTGATCTAGTCTAATGTTAATGCTTCTAACTGTATTGTGAAATTATTGACATAAATACCTCAGTTCTAGAAGGTTAGTTTGGTTCTTTCTTAAAATGGCTATTTCATCTTTTAGCTCCTAGATCAGTTTTTTAAAAAAATATTGCATTCCTTGGATTTGGTTTCAACTTTCTCCTTAATCCTGATGAGCTTTCTTGCCATCCAGATTCTGAATTCTGTGTCCATCATTTCAGTCATCTCAGTCTGACTAAGAACCATTTTTAGGGTTCTAGTGTGTTCTTTTGGAGTTAAGGGAACACACTGGCTTTTTGAGTTTCGAGTTCTTGGATTTAATCTTTCTTATGTATGAGGGCTAATGTTCCTTTAAATGTGATGTGAGTTAAGTTTAGTCAGTTGGCTTTATTTCTGGGTATTTTCAGAGGGCCAGAACTCTGTTCTAAATCTATATTTGTGACTGGATTTTTGCCTTAGTTTTCACAGGTGCTGTATACTAGCAAAATATTTTGGTGTTGCATTTTGAGCTGTAATCTAGTATGTGGCATTTACAATTACTGGCTGGCAGATAGACTCTTACCCAGCCGTATGTCTCTTTTGTACTTTGGCACAGTTGGCAGCAGTGCTCTGTGTCTGAGGAGATGTGGGAGAGAAATGACCACCTCACCTGGCTGGCTCCTGCATTTTGGAGGAGCCTCCTCCAATCACTGGTTCCATGGTTGTGTTGCCTTTGTTAGGTGTTCTTGTCCATAGGGCTCCCTCAGGCACGGATCATGGTTGGCAGACCACACTAACTGCCTCTAGTTTGTCATCTTGACTCCCTCTTCCTATAGGACCTGCTGGGCAGGTCCTGTGGAGGGAGGCACACCCTGCTTGCTCCTCCACTCACTCACGAAACCAGGCATCTGACGCCACTCCATGTTCTGAGAGTGAGGGCTCTCCCTTCTTTGGTCACTAACCCAGCCAGTGGATCCCACTCAGCTAGAAGCAGTGGGAGTGTTTACCCAATCTACTGTCTGGGTGCTTCCTCGGGGAACACAGGGTTACACCCACTCACAGAGTTTAGGCAGAAGCATTTCCACTGTGCTGCAAGCCACAGGAGCTATGGCCCACCTGGCTATGAGCAGTGGTGATGGATGGGTTGCCCATCCTGCTGTCAAAGTGCTTCCCGAGGAACCTAGAGCTGTTCTCCTGGCAGAGTTCAGGCAGAAACAAGGTCATTGCCCTGGAGGCTGGCACCAAGCCTAGTCTTCTGAGGTAGAGTGGAGCAGTCTCACTGTTCTTGGACATTCCAATTGTGTTCTCAATTGGGGCTATGACAGCTGGTGCTGGATTGCTCTGAAGTCCAATGCTTTTGGTGGTCCCCACAGACTTGAATGCTGCCTTTGCAAAAACTGCAGGTGGCTCTCTGTATCAGTCTAGCAGTCTAGAAGGGGATTTTCCCCTTCTAAGGTTTGGACAGCTCCCTTTGGGAAATGTGGTTCCCCTAGTGGATCTCACTCACTGATTCACCCTTTCTGCATTTTGGGACACTTCTTTTGCCTGTGTACTAATCCCAGATGGGCTTCTGCTTAACTTCACTCTTTTCTGTTCTCTGTGTTCCCTCACTGCCTTGCTGGATCTCCACATGGTTTATTAGATGATGGCTTGCAGGGCCACTAGGCACTGATTAGCAGCCACTTTGTTTTCTCTCTTTAGGAGTATTGCACACTAGCTGCCTCTAGTCTGCCAACTTGACTCTCTCCTCCTATAGTTTCTGAACAGAAACTATTCTCATATAGTTCATCTTCATCATTATCTTATAAATTACGACATGGAATTAGAATCTTTTCTACACCTTGGTAAATTAAATTTTTTTTCTAAGTTTGCATCAATTCTCAACATGTATCTTTTGCATCTTCAGTATCACAAGCTAGCTCTAACAGTTTATTTAAAGTATTTTTTTAACCAATGTCACTTTTTCTATGAAATCTCCTTCCTTTCAGTACAATCATTTCCTTACTTATGAGTGCCAAATTAAAAAATAAAATAGATCAGGTGGAAGGCAATATTGTTTTCATATCTAAAAAATAAATAGATTTCATAAATAATTTATTGTAAAATAAGAAAAAAACATTTAAAGATTCCTTGGTGTCCAATGTATGATAGAGAAATTGCATATGAGGAACTGAAACATAAGTTTATATGGAAAGAAACAAAGAATACAAACGTAAATGTGTAAAACAGGCAAAAAATTAAATAAACTAAACAAAGTATAATTTAAAATGTGTTTTCAAGTTAATAAACAGAATTAACATTAAAGGCAATAATTTTGATGAAAAATCCAGAAAGCAATATTTCAAGAATGAAAAGGAAATAGAGGAAAGAATAAAAATCATCTGACATAATGATTGTAATGAGAACAAGAAAGACAACAATGGAAGCTGAATTAGCCTTAAATATACAGATTAAATAAGTACCATAGCATGGGAAAAATCAACACAAGTAGTAAATGCAGCAACACCAATTTATAAACAACAAGGAAATAAATATAAACAGTGAGAAAATATTTTTCTCCAGTTAGTAAAAAAAGAGACAAAATGGCAAATGGTTTGCAGTGAAACTAAAATTTTCCTGCCCACAGGTTTCTCTGCAACAATTAATGTCAGAGGACAATAAATAACATTTATACATCTATGACAGAAAAGATTATATCACAATCTTTAGATAACTGATTTTCACATTTGAGAACCCAAGAAAAATAACCTCATATAAAAAACAACCAAGTTCCTAAATAATTGATATAATCTTTTTAAATTGCTGGAATACATAATCCAGCAATTCAATGTGTTAAACAAGACATACATTCAAAATTGATAATCTATGATATGGATATTGAGAAATTTGATTTCAAAAATTGACATCAATTGTGTCATAAAATGAGCAGATCGTAGGCCGGGCGCGGTGGCTCAAGCCTGTACTCCCAGCACTTTGGGAGGCCGAGACGGGCGGATCACGAGGTCAGGAGATCGAGACCATCCTGGCTAACATGGTGAAACCCCGTCTCTACTAAAAAATACAAAAAACTAGCCGGGCAAGGTGGCGGGTGCCTGTAGTCCCAGCTACTTGGGAGGCTGAGGCAGGAGAATGGCGTAAACCCGGGAGGCGGAGCTTGCAGTGAGCTGAGATCCGGCCACTGCACTCCAGCCCGGGCGACAGAGCGAGACTCCGTCTCAAAAAAAAAAAAAAAAAAAAAAAATGAGCAGATCGTTTAGCTAGTTGAACATCATTATATTCTAGCAGTAATATAGCAGTATATTGAAATTAGTGACAAGAGTGCTTGGCTTTGTTACTCTTATATCTTTGACTTAACATGGGCTATCAAACATCGAGCAAAAATATAAAATAATGGTGACAATATGAGGTTTGACTGCATCATAAATAATGCAACTACATAAACAAAAGTGGGAAATATACTGAATGATCTCCTTCTCAATTTCTCTACTGTTATATCTAACATCTGGTGTCCCAAAGTGACTTACACATAAGGATATTTTCAATACATGGACCGGGGCTGGTTCAGTGTGGATGCCTATCTTCTCCGTTCATGTCTGTTACTCCAGTTCTTCAATGTTCCCTCAAAATGGCTCTAACATCTGTCCTTTCTACACAATATCTGCTACCACCATCCTAATCTGAGGTCTCTTGCTTGTACCTCAGTAGCCAGCCACTAAGTTCATCCATCTATTCTGTCATAAAGGACCTCAATCTCTAAACCATTCAACTCCAGTCTTCAAAATGATGCACAGCCTTTTTTTGAAATGAAAATGTGATGGTATTTGTCTGCTCTACTTCCTTCTCCATTTTTCTAGCAAACTGAATTCTCCACAAAACAGACAAAGTACATAGAATTAGTTTTATATTACTATGTAAGAAATTACCACAACTGTAGTGGCTTAATAAAAACAAATATATTATCTTAAGAGTTTCCTTGGGTCAGGGGTTCAGTACAGCATGGCTGGGTTCTTACAAGGTTGAAATCAAAGTATCAGCTGGACACATCTTCATCTGGAGACTCCATTAGGTTATTGACAGAATTTATTTCTCTGTGGTTGCGTGAACGAAGTCTCTGTTTTCTTGCTGATACCAGCAGGTCCCAGAGATGTAGTTCATTCTACACTTTGTCCTCTCATATTTCCAGTCTCTTTTATGTTGAGCTCATAGGTTACTCATCTTCAGAAGTGGTCCAGTCCTTTTTAAAGGCTACTCTAATTAGATCAGGCTTACCCAAGATAACTTCTTTTCTTAAAGCAAACTGTGCTGTATAGCAGGAGTCGCCAACCCCTGGCCACAGACCAGGAATCGGCCATGCAGCAGGAGGTCAGCAGTGGTGGAGGGAACATTACCTACCACCTGAGCTTCGCTTCCTGTCAGATCAGCAGAGTCTCATAGGAGTGCATGAACCCTGTTGTGAGCTGCGCAGGTGAGGGATTTAGGTTGCATGCTCCTTATGATGATTTGAAGTGGGATGGTTTCATCCCAAAACTATCCCCCACCCCAAATCCATGGAAAAACTGTCTTCCATGAAACTAGTTTCTGGTGCCAAAAACGTTGGGGGCCACTGCTCCATAGCGTGTCTTAATTATGGGAGTTATATTCATCATATACACAGGTCCCACCCATACTCAAAAAGAGGATATTACACATCAGGAAGCAGTGACCTTGGTAGCCATTTTAGAATTCTGCCTATCACATATATATTTTCTTCACCATTTTATTTCCAGTAATCAGGACAGTGCCTGGCCTACAATAAGTTTCTAATACAATATTCTATGATAGTTTCTTAATTTCATCTTATATCTATTTTCTGGGCTACAGCTTGTATGACCATCTGCCAAATTTATTTCTCCATTTAGACACCTAGTAGTCAACAAAAATTATTGTGACAAAGCAGAATGCAGAATTTATGCCTACCACTCTTCAAGTCTCACTAAGTGCAGGAAATTGTATTGTACTGAAATTCAACTGCTTCTCAAGCCAAAATGTGGGCATCATCCCTGGTTCCTCTTTTCCATTTTCATCCCATAGTCAGTCCCTCCACAAGTCTTGTCAATCTTATTTTCAAAATATGTGCTAAATCTGGTACCTCTTTATTTTTCCCTTGATTTCATCCAAGTCCAATACCCTTTCTCTCTGGTCTGTATCACTGCTACAACTGCTAAAGTGGCTTCCCTGTTTCCAGGATCTGCCCTGACACCTTCTTTCAATCTGTTATCTGGGAAAATTGTTTTTATTTATTTATGTTATTTTTAATGGACATATGATGATTCTATATGCATCTGTGGTACATGTGATGTTTTAACAGATACATAAAATATGTAGTGATCAAATCAGGGTAATTGAAATATTCACCACCTCAAACATTTATCATTTCTTTGTGTTGAGAATATTACAGATCTTTCTTCTAGCTACTTTGAAATATACAATAAATTATTATTAATTTAGTCACCCTACCATGTGATTGAATGCTAGAATTTATTTCTTCAATCTGACTGTATTTTTGTACTCATTAACCAACCTATCTTTATTCCTCCTAATCTTCTACCCCTCCTAGTCTCTAGTAATTACTAATCTCTCTCTGCCTCCCTGAGATGAACAGTTTTGGCTGACACATTCTTTGAGTGAGAATATGTAATATTTGTGTTTCTGTGCCTGGCTTATTTCACTTCACATAATTTCCTCTGGTTTCATTCATATTGCTGCAAGTGACAGAATGTCTTTCCTTTTCATTGTTGAATAATATGTCATTGTGTACATATACAACATTTTCTTTATCTATTCATCTATTGCTGGACACTTAAATTGGTTCCATATCTTGGCTACTGGGAAAAATTCAATGATCACAGGAGTGCAGATATCACTTCAACATATTGATCTCAATCCTCTGGATATATGCCCAACAGTGGGATTGTTGAATCATATAGTAGCTCTATTTCTAGGTTTATTTATTGATCGATTTGCGAAAGTTTCATGGGATTTTCAGTGGTGGCTATGCTAATTTACATTTCTATCAGCAGAATGAGTATTCTCCTTTCTGGCATACTTACCATCATATTTTTTTGTCATTTTGATATCAGCTGTTTTAAGTGGGATAATATGATATTTCATTTTGACTTTGATTTGCATTTCCATAATGATTTATGATGTTGAGCATTTTAAAATATACCTGTTTACCATTTGTATGTCTACTTTTCAGAAATGTCTACTCAAGTCCTTTACCCATTTTTAAATTTGATTATTATTATTGTTTTGCTGTTAAGTTCTTTGAGTTCCTTATATATTTTGGTTATTAATCTCTTGTTTGATGAATAGTTTGCAAATGTTTCTTCCTATTCTGTAAGTTGACTCCCTACTCTGTTGATTGTTTCTTTTGCTCTGCAAAACTTTTTACCCTAGTATCATCCCATTTGTCTATTTTTGCTTTTGTGGCCTGTATGTTTGAGGTCTGACCCATCAAAATCTTTCAGATCAATGTCTTGGTCTGACAGATCGCTTTATATGGTAATCCAATAATTTCTTTCTAATTTCATTTTCCATATGTCTTGCCTTATCTTAGCATGATCTAGTCTCAATGGCTTTCACTTTTTTCCTTAGATACCAGGTAATTCTTGTTTTTGTACTTTCATTCTCGATGATAACTTTTTGCATGCTTGGCTCCTTCTTTTCACCCATATTTCAGCTCAAGTGACACTGCTTTTCACAGAGTTTCCTCACATGACTTCCTAAGGTAAAGTTCTTCTTACCTTTGTAATTCCCTATTACACACTTCATTTAATTATCTTTTTTAAAATCACCTATTGCTCTCTAAAATTTTCTTGGTCATTTATGTGTTTACATACTGATTTTCTGAATTTTAGCTATAAAATTGAATGATGGATGATAGATGTCTTAGTCCATTCGTGGTTCTGTCACAAAATACTGAGACAGGGTGATGTATAAAGACGAGAGATATATTTCTTACAGTTCTGGGGGCTACATCTAAGATCAAGGCACTAACATTCTGCTGAGGGCTTTCTTGCTGCATCCTAATATAGTAGAAGGTGGAAGGACAAGGGAGCCTAATGCTACATGAAGCCTCTCTTATAAGGGCTTTAATCCTATTCATAAGGAAGGAGCCCCTATAGGCCTAGTCACCTCTTAAAGTCCCCGTATCTTAATACCATCACATTGGAATTTTGGGGAGGACACGTTAAAACCATAGCATTAGGGCACTAGATTTGCAATACAAATGTGTTGGTTAAAAAAAAAAAAGAAAAAAGAATGAATACCACCTTAATATGGTTTGGGTAGGTTTTAAAGGGACTGATAGGCTTGAAATTTATAACATTAGGGTAACACATAGCTTCCTAACGGTAGAAGAGGAAGAATATTACATCCTGGAGACCGACCTGCAAATATACTTGCTGGTGTAGCATGCAGGCCTGCCGCATTATTTCATTAGAGTGGTAATTCATAAGTCAAACCACTGGATAACTGAGAAAACAAGAGTGTATGAAGTTTCATGATCAATTTTGGGACTCAGAATCATTCCTGGAAAATTCTTCAATATCTAGAATACTGGATAAAGACATCTGTAACATAACATGCCTTTCTGATATAAGAGGGCGGATGTGCTTCATATGCATAGGTTTTGGGAGTGTAACAATTATTATAGCTACTACTTTATTCACATTATTTTGTGCCTAAGGTACTATTATTTTTCCTCTTTTGGCTGTAGAGAAAATTGAGTCAAATAAATGGTAGAGACTTGCCTAAGGTCATACAACTAGTAATTAGTAGAGCTGGTATTTGACCTCAGGAAGTAGAACTCCCAAGCCCACTTTTAATCACCATACTATGTAGTGTATGGAAAGAGTAGGAAGTAAAAGCATTTTTCCCCTAGAATAACTCCTATTAGTATAAAATGTTTAATAGGGAGCTGCAATTAAATCAGAATTTCCCAAAATGTGTTCCATAAAACACTAATAACTCCAGACAGCCTATGAGGTGAAAATATGCTAAAGTAATATCACTTGAAGAAAACCATATAATTATACCCACTTTCTGAGGAACCCTGTTTCATGTCAGCCTTATGAGAGTTCATCTGGCTCTCTAGCACTCCAAAGTACTGAAACAGAACACTGCCATGTTACATTTACCACAGAACAACTTCTCTCTGTCTCTCTCTCTCTCTTTTTTTTTTTTTTTGTATTATATATATTGACATCTCATGAGACAAAACACACTTTGGGGAGCTCTGTTAAGATGAATTGTTAGTGTACTCAATAATTTGGCTAAACTGGCAGTGGAATACCAACAAAGGGAATAGAGACAGTTAAGTTGCACCTCCATCTATTAATGACTGTCACCTTTAGGTGACTGAAGATGTTTTAGTCCCTACTTCACCTTATTGATAGGCAATTAAGGTACAGAGAAACAGAATGACTTGCGGTATGCTGATGTGAAGTGAGTCAGTAACACTTAGGAGCACACATCTCTGTGTGGATGTGCATATGGGCTGTGAGGAGGGAGAAGTGGGGCAGCTGAGAGGAAAAAAGCAGCTTAGTTACATACGTATTTAAAAGTCAAGAGGATGTGGTGTTTAATTTCTTTTTTTCTTGGATTCATTACTCCTCTAATCCTTGACTCTGTTACTTTTAATTTGGTTGATTAAAAGGTATTATGTGGGCGGGTTAGTCAGTGCTTAGTGTTACTGAACAGCAGGTAGACAGAGGCTACAGTTCTTTTTTTTTTTTTTTCAGCAGGACAATTAAAAATGTAATCAACTTTGAAAACTGGAGGGTAAAAAAGAAATGCCATGAATAGACATGGATCTAAAAAACTGCTTCACTAGCAGACGGTCATTGCATATCTCCGGAATTTGAAAAAAATTCTTTTAAATTTTGGAGAAGAGTCAGATTAGAAAAAAGATAATTTTTTTCTGATTGATCATTGCATACAAAAAGACTTGACTTACACATCTTGCAACAGAACACAATGTAAAAGCTGAAAAATAAACCATAAAATACAATGCTGAAAATTTCCATATCACAGCTGCCCAGAGTGCATAACAAGAAGAATATTAGTAATGTCCAGATGCACATACGTCTACAGGGAAGCCACTTGCCAACAGCAAAATAAAAGGAATGACAATGTCAATCACATCCAATAGACTATGTTAATGTTTTTCAAACAGTTCTTTCACACTCAGAAATAGTGCTCATTAATAATGGATAGTACTGTATGAACGAGAAGGAGGGTTGCCTATAAAACTGATGGAATTCATTGTTCATTGCTCATCTTCTCTCAATAATGAACTGCATTCCTGCAGGATGATTTTTCTTTTGTCTTTAAAACTATGCCCAAATGGTTTCAAACCTTTTAAGCTAATTGATCCCTTTCTTTACTGAACTAACTTTGCACGTGTGGCACTAATACACTGCCCATCCTCACATCTCCTTCATCTCTACCTGGCCCTACTTCAACTTACCTCCTTTTTAATTACACAGTTTTTGACTAATACTGCTGAAATGTGGAAGAAAGTTCTGATGTTTTCAAAAATTCCTTGAAATTATGATGCTAAAATCAAGAATGAGTTTTACTGTGGTTGTAATTCTTCTTCTTCCTTTTGTTTTTTTTCTTTCTTTTTTTTTTTTTTTTTGACAAAGTCTTGCTCTGTTGCTCAGGCTAGAGTGCAATGGCACAATCTCAGCTCACTGCAACCTCCGCCTCTTGGTTTCCTCCTATCTCAGCCTACTAAGCTATCCTCCTACCTCAGCTTGCTAAGTAGATGGGATTACAGGCACCCGCCACCATGCCCGGCTAATTTTTGTATTTTTAGTAGAGACCCCCATCTCTTTCACCATGTTGGCCGGACTCGTTCCAAACTCCTCAGGTGATCCGCCTGCTTCGGCCTCCCAAAATGCTGGGATTACAGCAGTGAGGCAGTGCACCCGGCCTGTCATTCTTCTTTGTTTTTCTATTCCTTTGCTTGGCTGTTCAAGCAGCTGTCAGTAGGGCCTGTGGGTTTGGTGATATATTTTGAGGTTTCCATATTGCATAATCATATATGAGTACTACAAAATCACTGAAATTCAGAAAGGCTGCTGATTCCATGGGGATTAATTTCCTAATATAGCACTTTCTTCAGGGAAGCACCTAATTATCTCTTTTTGACTAAGAAGTCATTTGGAGTCAATTTTGTATAATGACCTCCATTTTTAACATTTTTAACTACTGCTTTTTTGAAATGGCTTTGAACATAAGACCAACTGCCTATTATTCTGTTCACAATAAATGCTACCTTTTAGCAATATATTGGAAAACACGTGTAAAGAAATACTCATAGGATGCAACTAAGATCTATTGAAAAATTATATTTACAGTGAACTGTAGCCTTAATGATAATCCCTTTCCTGTATAACAGTGAATTTCCAGATGAAAAGGACAACTTATGCAAGATGTATAGCAATGTAAAGAAAAGTATATGTTTGGACATAGATCTAATTGCCAGTTAGTTGACACATTCAAGTTTTTCCCTCTATAGTTTAATTACAGGAGTGATTTCCTATCAATGGGAATACATTTGTCTCAGTAAAGTTCTATTATATCAAACTATGAAAAGAAGTACAGAAATATATAGTTATTCCAGATCCAAATAGGCAGAATGCTCAGATGTGGCATTTAGAATAAATACCACCACTACCTCCTAAGTTGTCAAATTCATAATCCATAAAACCAGCAACTATGTTATGTTTCATGACAAAGGGAGATTACCATTGCAAAGGTAATTAAGCTTGCTAATTAGATGCTATTAAAATATGGAGATCCTGGATTAGCTAGGTGGATCAATATAATCACCAGGAGCCTTAAACGTGGGAGAGGGAGACAGAAGAGAAAGAATGATGTCACGTGAGAAAGATTGCATTCACTGTTGTTGCTTTGAAGATGAAGAAAGAGGGCCTGAGTCAAGGAATATGGCAACCTTTAGAGGCAGAAGAAAAATTCTCTTCTATAGACTCCTGAAGAGAGTGCAGCTCTGTTGATACCTTAATTTTAGCTCAGTAAGAGCTGTGTAGTAATTACAAGCTAGAGAACTACAAAACAATAAAGTCATATTGTTTTAAGTCACTGTGTATTAATCATAAGAGTCATTCATAAGTAATATATCATATATCTTGTTTTTGGATTTGGTCATATTTTGTCTTAGCCCTTTAAAATGAAACAAATCACAAAAATAAAAAAGCTCCACTAACTTTCCTTTCAAAATTTCTCTCCCTCCTCCCAACTTCCACCCTCAAGTAGGCCTCAATACCTGTGGTTCTCCTCTTGGTTTCCATGTTTTCACATCACTTAGCTCCCATTGTTAAAATTTCTGAGTTCATCAAGTTTGAACTGAGGAAATAAAAAGAATATTAAAAAGATAGGTATTGGTATGTCTACAATCTGTCCTCAGGTTCTTTGGATCTGGCAAATGTTTAAATCCGACTCAAAAATATTTCCATGTGTTTTTAGAGTCTCCACTACAAAGCACTTGAGATGAGTACACCCGTGTCTGTTGAGATCCACCCAGAGAAAAGGGGCCTATACAAAATATATGGATTGCTCTGATGAATTGGCTTATTCACTTGTGGGGACTGGCTAAGTAAGTTTGAAATTCACAAGGCAGACAGACAGTCAGGAAGGAAAGAGACTAAGTGTATAGAAAAGAGCAAGGGCCAAAGTTTGTTGCCCACTATTTTTCTTAAGAAAGGTCTATGCCCTCTTTCAAAAGGACTAGCAACTGTTTGAGTCAGGACAACCCAAGATAATCTAAATTAAAATTCACTGAATAGGAATTTTAGTTACATTGGCAAAGTCCCTTCACATCAGTACTTAGATTTCTGTTTGACTGAAAAACTGGGGAAAAGGTGTGTGTGTGCACACATGTGTGTGTGTTTCTGTATGTGTGTGTGTATGTGCATACATGTTTGTGCTATACAATGACTGCTGCTTTCTTTTCTTCTTCAGACTCTTATAAGATAGTATCTTTTGAGTCCCCCTGACCCAATACTGATACATACTAGAAAGGAAATTCTTGTTAGTGTAGTTTATCCTGAAGAAGTTGACATACCACTGAGTCATGACAGACCCTCAGTTTGGGTTGGGAGTGGTGCCTCTTTTATTCTGCAACTTTCAATTTCCCTTAAGGTCTATACCCAGGAGGATATTTCATAGTCTTTTAATACCACTTGTGTTTTGCAAATACACATCTTTACTTTGTCCCTTACTTTACCCCATTACTGACAATTTCCAGAGTAGCAGAGATATCAAGGGTGTCGTGAATCCCGAGGAAAATGTGTGGTTGTAAATAGTGGGAAATATATTGTACATTGTTTGCAGTAATAAGACAGAAAACATTTAATATTTCATTTCCAGTAGAATCCAATATCCTACCTTTCAAAATTTATATCTACAGCTCCATTTCCTTGTCCTTCTGGTTGCCTTACTGATCTGTTTTCCACAAGGTGGAGAGAGCTTTGCCCATTCTTATCCCCTGGCCTGGGATGCTGCCTGCAAAATTTTACAGGAGTTTCTCTATTGCTTCAGTTGAGTCCAGTCATTTATCATATCCATGTTGGTCACTCATCATGCCTTCATTCTACCTCATTTTTATTCCTAGAACTAATTATTACCTTAAGTTTGTTTGCTTATTTTCTGCTTTCAAACTAGAATCAAAACTTTTTGAAAGAAGAAACTGTGACTCTTCTTAAACATTGTGTTTCTAGTAATCTTTTTTTCTCTCTTCAACTTTTATTTTAGATACAGGGAGTACACGTGCAAATTTGATACATGGGGATATTGTGTGATGCTGAGGTTTGGAGTACAGAGCCTGTCACCCAAGTAGCGAGCATAGTACTATAGGTAGTTTTTTAATCCACCCCTGACTCACTAACAGTCCACAGGGTCTATTATTCCCATATTTCTGTCCATGTGTGCTCAGTGTTTAGCTTCCAGTTATAAGTGAGAATATGCAGTATTTGTTTCTTTTCATTCCTGTATCAATTTGCCTAGAATTATGGCCTCCAGGTTTTCTTTTCTTTCTTTTACTTTTTATTTTAGATTCAAGAGTACCTGTATAGGCTTGTTCTATAGGTACGCTCATGTCACAGGGTTGGCTGTACAGTTTATTTCATCACCCAGGTACTAAATCGAGTGCCCAATAGTTATTTTTTCTGAACTTCTCCCTTCTCCCAACTTCCACCCACAAGTGGACCTCAGTATCTGTTGTTCTCCTCTTTGTTTCTATTTATAAAAATGCAGTGCTCTCATTTATAAAAGTGAGAACATGTGATATATGGATTTCTCTTCCCTCATTAGTTTGCTAAGAATAATGGTCTCTATCTCCATCCGTGCTCCCACAAAGGATATCATCTTGTTCTTTTCTATGGCTGCAGAGTATTCCATTGTATGTATGCACCACATCTTCTTTATCAAATTTGCCATTAATGGGTATTTAGGTTGATTCTATGTATTTGTTATTGTGAATAGTGCTGCAATAAACATAAGCATGCACGTGTCTTTATGACAGAATAATTTTCATTCCTTTGGATATATACCCAGGCTAGCAATCTTTTTTTTTTTTTTTTTTTTTTTCTTTTTTATTTTTTATTATACTTTAAGTTCTAGGGTACATGTGCATAACGTTTATATCATGTATAACTCCCCAATGCAATCCCTCCCTCCTCCCCCCTCCCCATGATAGGCCCCAGTGTGTGATGTTCAGGCTAGCAATCTTAACAGTCCTATAACTATCAGTTTGCTGAACTCAGAATTTAGTTCATTCTGAGGTTTAACTTGAGAAAGTGATTCAAAATTCTCAAGGATTAATGAAACAATTTCTAGGCACTTGGTTATATTAGTATGAAATAGATACTTAAAAGTTTCAATGGATAACTATTCAGTTAATCCTCATAAGATAACTAAAGCCAGTATTTTTATTTAAAAAATAAAGGTCACAGTTGATAATTATATTTTGAAAAGTTTTTTGAGTAGAGAATAATTATTTACTTATGGGAAATTCTGAGTATGCTAAATGGTAACTAAGAGATGGGCAAATTCAGACCTTACTTCTATCATGGTTTCACCACTTCTCAGCTATTTGTGATTTTTGAATAAAGTGAATCACAAATTTTCTGTCTACCAAGTGGGACTGTTATTGGGCACGTAGGCTTTAATAAGGATTTCATGAGACCTACTCATAGTAAATCCTCAATGAATGCTAGATATTTATCTGTAGTACAAATAGATTTCACTTGTTCAAGATCTCATAGTAGTTTCATGTAATCTCATTAAGTATTTAGCATGAGGCCTGGAGGTCTATAAAATGTGACATTTTATTAATTGTATTGATTGCTTATTTATAAAAGATATATTTAATTTAATTTTTTTTTTTTTTTTTTTTTGAGATGGAGTCTCGCTCTGTCACCCAGGCTGGAGTGCTGTGGCCGGATCTCAGCTCACTGCAAGCTCCGCCCCCTGGGTTCACGCCATTCTCCTGCCTCAGCCTCCCGGGTAGCTGGGACTACAGGCGCCGCCACCTCGCCCGGCTAGTTTTTTGTAGTTTTTTTTAGTAGAGACGGGGTTTCACTGTGTTAGCCAGGATGGTCTCGATCTCCTGACCTCGTGATCTGCCCGTCTCGGCCTCCCAAAGTGCTGAGATTACAGGCTTGAGCCACTGCGCCCGGCCTTAATTTAATTTTTATTAAAACATATTTTATGTGACACAACTGCAAGAATGGCTACATTTTTTAAAATGTCACTGATGAATCACAAGGGTATAAAGCAAACTAGATATTCACATGAAGGCCATATGTCACAGCTTGCCATGACACTGCAAGGTTACACCATGGTGTAAGTAACAGCATCCCCTCTCATTCTCAAAAGCATCTTAGTTTGGCTTATAAATTACATTATTCACTTAATTAAAGCCAACATATGAAGGATGAAAAGAAGGACTTCACTACAGATGTTTCATAAATCAAAAAGATAATAAAGGATTAATGTGACGAATTGCATACTAATATATTAGAGAACTCAGATGAAATACATACATTTATTTTAAAACAATGTATTAATGTTGAGTTAACATGATATAGTAGTAGTCCTACAATCATTAGTGAAATTAAATGTATTAAATATTTTCCCATGGAGAAACACTTGACTAAGATGGTAACATTCAAATAATAATCCAATTTTAACACAATCCTTGCAGAGAGAGAAAAAGAAAGAAAACTCTTTTACTTTTCATAAGGCAAACACAACTTTAATAACATTAGACAAGGATAATACCAAAAAAGGGAGAAAATAAGGGGCAATCTTACTCAAGTACCTAAGTGCAAATCTAAATGAGGTGTTAGCAAAGCAAATATGTTTTTCCTCATGTAGAATTCATAGTAGTGATTTAATGGACATATATAAAACATTATACCTAGCAATAGGAAACCTCACAGTCTATTCAAGAACAATTTTTCTCCAGTGTAAGCTTTTTTTTGATAATGTCTACACATTAAACCCTATATCAGAGTTCCACTTAGATAATCTCATAAGTCCACCAATTCAAAATTTTCAAAATTAGATTTTTTTTCTTTTTAACAAATCTTTCTCACATCTTCTTTTTCTCACATCAGCCAGTTTACGAAGCATCACCTCTTGGAGTAATAATAAATTATTTCCATTGCTTACCCCAAGCCTTCCAATCAGTTAACTGAGTCCTGCCAGGCGTATTGTCAATATCACGGTAACAGCAACCTTCTCTTTTCCATTTACATTAATAATACTCTAGATAGGCCCTTCTTCTTACCATTTGAAATAATGCAGCAGCCTTCATTGTTGTCATCTTCTTACCATTTTCACCATTCTTTGGCCTCTGCAGATTGATTTCTTTAATAGAAGTATCTGATCATTGCTCTCTATTCAAAACGCCTTTATGGTTTTGCATCCCCTTCAGCACACCATCTAAGCTCAACATAACACAGAGTGGGGTTCTGGTCTCCATCTTCTAGATCACTGCCTAGTAGCTGTACACTGTGCTCTATCAATATTAAATTATTTGCAGCATCTGAAAAATCAGCCTATTAACTTACATTTCTTTGCTTTTCAAATGCTCTTTCTTTTGCTTGTACTATTTTTTTTTCTTCTTCTTACATGGTTAACACATAATTTCATTATAATCACAATAATTATCCACCCAGATATTCTTCCCAATTTATTTATTAATATTTTTTAATTTCTTCATGACCAGCCCCACCTTCATTTCTTAATTCTTATTGTACTTATCCCACTGTAGCTTAATTTTCTTTTTATTCTTATTTCACTATCTAGACTACAAGATTCTTGATAGAAGGGACCAATGCTTGACCTCTGGATTCACAGTGAGTAGCATATACACTCAATAACGTTTTATTGAATGAATGAACAAGTGAGTATAAAGCAGAATATGAAAGCATATGTACTAAGTATATATACGCATACTTTAAGTTTTGAAAGTGAGTCTGTTTTGACTAAATTATGAGATTTTTTTCCTTTTAGTGTCCTTTTTAGTTTATATTTCTACAGATAATGCATACAGTATACATTTTTAAGTGGGCAAATCATTAATATGGAAATTTGCTGTTGAATGAGTTAAAGTGTATGTTTGGATATTTTCTATTTTTTGGGAAGTTGCTAAAAATCTTTAATATTCATTCTGAACCCTTTAAAAGAAACTAAAAAACAGTAATCAGTAGAAACTACACCACTTTTTGGCATGTGCTATGCATTTTTGCTGAAGCAGAAGCCTGCCATATGCCATATGTGATATGCTACCCAACTTTGCCATCATGTCAGTGAATGCATCCTATCCTGCAGCCAAACCACATGGGCATGACATGCCTTCCACTTCAACATTTTTATGAACACTTTTTCACTTAATTCTGTCACACATGGTATTCATAATCTGCTAGGAGAAGCTCTGCCCATTTTGTCACCTTTAACATCTGAGAGCTCTTACAATGGCGCCAAAATGATTGTTCTTCTGATTTGAATCAGATGTGAGTCATTCTGGTTGAGATTTCTAAAAATGTTTCCAGTAGTCATTTTTTACATAAAAATTGAAGCAAGAATGGGTAATGGCACATACAAGATATGACTTGGAGTTTAGTTAATTGCAAGTGTGATTTTTTTTTCACTCACACATTCACTCATGGACCAAATATTTATTGAGCCTTCATGATGTGCCAGGTACTGTGCTATATGCTGAGGAAGAAAAAAGAAGGAAAAAGTTCCTCCTACTCCAGGATCCTGGAGGACAAAAATGAAAACAAAACAAACAAACAACAACAAAAAAAAGGAAAGAAATTTTTATTCCATTCAATTTTTTCTAATATTATTTTAAAAATGATTTTGTTTCATATTCTCATCCACTCAAATTTTCTTCCTGCTTTTTTTTTTTTTTTTTTTTTTTTGAGGCAGATTCTCACTCTGCCATCCAGGTTGGAATGCAATGGCTCGATCTCGGCTCACTGCAACCTCTGACTCCCAGGTTCAAACAATTCTCCTGCCTCAGCCTCCTGAGTAGCTGAGATTACAGGCATCTGTCACCATGCCCAGCTAATTTTTGTATTTTTTGTGGAGACAGGGTTTCACCATGTTGGCCAGGGTGGTCTTGAACTCCTGACCTCAGGTGATCTGCCTGCCTCAGCCTCCCAAAGTGCTGGGATTATAGGTGTGAGCCACCGCGCCAGGCATGAACCACCACACCAGGTCCTGCCATTTTGAAAACAGAAAAATGTGGCCTGTGAATGGAGCTATCACTTTAATGCAGAATACTCTATTCATGGTCTGCATTTTCCTTTTTTTCAAAATGGCACAAAGAATATTTGAAGAATATATGTGGAATATCAAAAGTAATCAATGTTTATGAATGAAAAGAACTAATTTTCACTGACCTTGACATTTTTATGCCAATCACAGTTGAATTGCTGAGCATGAGAACTTTGCTTACTGGTCCACGTACATTCCTATAGACATTCCTTCAATTTAGACTATGTAGCATATATTAAACTTTGTTAGTATGTTCCATCATGATGGTAGAATTGGACTGGATAAAATTAAAGTTAGAATTTTGATCTGAATGCCTATTTTTTCTATTAAATAAATATTTTTAAAAAGTACAAATTTTCTTCCAAAATATCTTTCAGAGGTATAGTGTACATAAAAATACCTGGCAATGGAAGACAATCTATGGACCATAAATAGATTCCTGCACTAGAGTTAACCCCACATTAAAGCCATAGCATGTAGATGAAACATTAGATGTAACGAAAATTCCAGAAGTAATTTGAAAATTAAAAATATGTTGAATTCAAAATAAGATAAGAAAATAAATGTTAGAATTTTACAGGTATCATTAATATTCTATTTAAATTAATCGAATTGACTTAATACCTTGTGGATAAAAGAAAAAACAAAATGGTCTCCAGAATCTAATGATTGTAGAAAATATATTGTTTAGGTAGAAACAATTTATTTATTTATTATTTATTTATTTATTTTTGTGAGACGGAGTCTCGCTCTGTGGCCCGGGCTGGACTGCAGTAGCCGGATCTCAGCTCACTGCAAGCTCCGCCTCCCGGGTTTACGCCATTCTCCTGCCTCAGCCTCCCAAGTAGCTGGGACTACAGGCGCCCGCCACCACGCCCGGCTAGTTTTTTTTTTTTTTTTTTTTTTTTTGTATTTTTTTAGTAGAGACGGGGTTTCACCATGTTAGCCAGGATGGTCTCGATCTCCTGACCTCGTGATCCACCCGTCTCGGCCTCCCAAAGTGCTGGGATTACAGGCTTGAGCCACCGCGCCCGACCAGGTAGAAACAATTTTATATTAAGAAACACCTTCATTACAAAAATGTCTAATCTCTGGATGTCCCTAGGATCTCCAGTTAATTTTATGCATAACATTGCTAGTGCACTAATTAAACAAATATTATAGCAACAATAATAAAATTAAGCAGATATAGACAGAACACTTTTGAATATATTTACAAAAGATGAAAGGACTAAAATTTAGCGTTATTGAATGATAAATAATATACCTTCAGTATTGAAGATGGCCATGGCTATGGGAGAGAGGATTAGTGAAGCCTCTGTCAAAGATCCTCGCCAGTGACTACAACTCAGTCCTCTACTTTTATAGTGAACATGACAAACATTTGTGAATTCATTTTTGTTGATCACTACCTTCCTTCATATTGCCAATTATATAGAGCTTTATGCTCAATATACAATGTGCTGACTTCCTTCCTTCCTTTCTTCCTTCCTTCCTTCCTTCCTTCCTTCCTTCCTTCCTTTCTTCTTTCTTTGCTTCCTTGCCCTCCAGTCCCTATTGAGCACTGCAAGAAGTAGGAAGTTTATTATTGTCTGCTTGGAGGTATGTGCATTTGTATATATGTGTGTTTACATGTATGTGTCAAGGGACTGACCACAGAAATTTGCATTCATCTCCGCAGTGATGATACTGTTCAAAATTTTAAGCCCCATATTAAATCCCTTTTATAGTGTTCTGATCCATGAAAAATTTCCTCTATCCTACACAGTTTTGATTCTATGACTTTCTCTCCTCATCCATAGTGCACCTAGACACGTGGAATATTTTATTCTATTCTGGCCTAAATTTTAAATCAGAAACCCCCCCACTGGCTAAGTTTAGAATGCCTCTGGCATCATAGAGGAAAGGAAATGTTCTAGTAATACTAGGGAACTTCAGTTATTGGCAACGTAATTATTTTTCCTTGCTGTACCAGAAGTAACACTACCAAAGGTTTTTAAGAGGTAACTATTTTTGAAAAAGTGATCAATAATTTCAGGTTTCTGTGTGGAATGTAAAACAAATGAAATCTCTTAGGCCTTAGCTGAATTACCAGGGTATTTCCTCATCCACATTTTCAATACTTTAGCCAAAAGATTGCATTTTTTTCTTGAAACTGGAAATATGTTTTCTGCAAAAATAGCACAGTTTTGGAAACAGAGCATAGAAAAATATTATCTTTATGTTGTCTTCTTACCTGCTTCCTTCTATTTATCTCCAATTAATCTAGGCCCCTGTGGTATAAGGCAAGGTGTATTTGCACATTATCAAGAATCTTCAATTTCTACATGACCATACTCACCAAAGCATCAAAAAGCCAAAAGATTATCATTGAGAGATAGCGAGTGGGTGTGGAATTAAAGAACTCTAAAGAGCACCTAAAAATCATTGGTAGCCTCTATGCACACAGTTAAATTTAACTCAAATAAGGATCTACCTATGCTGCTATGCTACCATGTTGCCTGTTGACTTTGATAAATTTATCTCATTTGGAGTTTAAAATATGTTTTCTATGAGTTTGATCATCACCCAGAATGGAGCTTAAAATATGCTAATTAGGTCTACACTGTCTACATATACTAATTCTGACCAAAGCCGTAAAGTTTCATAATGACTCAATAGCCAATTATATATGCTCAAAGTTATGGTTTATTGCAAGGCCTTCATACACCATCAATCATGCAATTAATACTTAATACACAGGTAGTAATAAAAAAGGACAGTAGGGAACCACAGTGATGGCTCGGGAGCACCAACATGCGAATAGCCAAGTTCAGTTGGTCTGGAAGTTCTTCCAATGTCAGTGGAGAGGAAGATGTGAAGGATTTCTCTCCAGCGCAGCTGACAAATTCCGGAGAACATCTCCAAGTTCTCACGGACAGAGCCTGAGAATGTGCCTTAAAGAAGGCCAACTCCTAGCTGCTTTTACGATCTTCCCAGATGAGTCTATTGTCATATCAGCTGCCTTTAACTTTCCGTTTGCTCTTTTTAGGTGTCAGGTGGTAGAGGCAACAGTGGATGTTATCCCCTCAGGTCATTAGATATTTATCTCTTTGAGGAAAGGAAGAACAACTTCACTTTGGTCTGAAAGCTACTTGACATGAATGACTCCATTTTGACACGTTAAGCACACAAACCATTTTGATATATCATCATCAGAAAAGCAATAAGAACAGTGGCAAAAATATCAGAATTAATGTTTTAGAATTATGGAAATTAACCAAAGACTTTAGCCAATCTCAAGAGTGTTTATTCGGGGGGGGGGGGGGTGGGTGGGGGGGCGGGAAGAGAGATCAATCACATTAAGAAAAGAGTTTTAGATTAATATCATTTTAACATGACCTATGCCAATTCTTCCCTCCCTAACTTCTCAGTAGCCTTGAAAATCAACAACCACAATTGCAGTGAAAATCACAACCTGGCAGAAATTGAAGGGGGAAGAATGGGATTAGAGCACCTTTCAAAGCCCTGAGGGATGTTATTATTTCACCTATTTGGTGGTTCCCAGTAAGACCCCATTCACAAGGATATATATAACCGAAATTGTCCAGTTCAAGCAATCATCCCCACTGGGACTTTGTCAAAAATAATCAGGGGCTATTTTAAAATAACTAAAAGAGAAGGATTGAATTGTTTGTAACACAAAAGAAGGATAAGTGCTTGAGATGATGGATATCTTATTTACTCCGATATAACTTTTACACATTGTATGCCTGTATCAAAATATCTCACACATTTCATAGATATATAAACTTAGTGTGAACCAACAAAAATTAAAAACTAAAAAAAGATCAGAGACAACTGTCAAATTATTAAACAACTGTGGACTTTCTTGAGAAAGTAGGTAACAGTTGGGGAAAACAATAGGCTAACCAAAAAGCTTAAAAGGAAAAGCTGGAGAATTAGATTTTCTTGCAGAATTTTAAGAATTCCAAAACATCTCAAAAAAAGTAGAAGGCTACGTTCATGTGTAGGGCTAAGCAGATGCCCAAAATGGTAAACAGTATCAGAAAAGATAAAAAGCCTTTAAACTTTTGACGCTTATTAATGGTGAGGCTCTTCACAAGCAGGGTATAAAGGCTAAGGTGTGGTTGTCAATTGACTGAGTGTTGGAGGCATGCTTCAACATGTACACAGAACCTGTTGGCAGATACTAGGAGATATATATATTAGTTTCAGGTGTCCAAAGAAATCTGATCATCAACAAAAACAAATACTACAAACAGACTTCATTCAGAAAGTCACTAGACAAGTAAATAACAACATACCAATGAAGGAGGTGAAAGAGTCTACCAGAGTTGTCATATTTTGTTGTTTAAATTGTCCAATTTTTCACACACAAAGACAATATGAGACAAAAATTTAAAAAAAGGTGTGGCTTACACAGCAGAGACAATTTTACTTCTTTCTTTCCTATTTGGATGCCTTTCGTGTCTGTTTCTTGTGGCTAAAACTTCCAGTACAAAGTGGTGAGAGTACATACATGATCATAGAGAAAAGGCTTTCAACTTTTCATCATTGAATATGATGTTAGCTGTGGGCTTTTCACATATGGCATTTATGGAGGTACATTTCTTCTATGCCTAATTTGTTAAGAGCTTTTAATCATAAAATGATGTTGAATGTTGTCAAATGTATCTATCAATAGGAATGTATGGCTTTGTTCTTCATTCTATTAGTATGGTGTATCACATTTTCTGATTTGTATGTGTTGAATCATCCTTTCATCCCAGGGATAAATCCCACTCGGTCATGGTGAATGATCATTTTAATGTGCTGTTTAATTCAGTTTGCTGGTATATTGTTGAGGATTTTTACATCTATGTTCATCGGAGATATTGGTCTGTAATTTTCTTCTCTTGCATTGTCCTGTCTGGCTTTGGTATCAGGATAATGTTGGCCTTCTCCAGTGAGTTTGGAAATGTTGTCTAGTTAAAACAGTAATTGCCATTCACAGTGATAGGATCCAAAGCATCTTACCCCCACAGATACCTCTTTGGCACAGTGATTATTCTGAGGTAAAAGCACTGGAAAAACAGCAGATGCAAGCATGGGACTAATAGGTTCCTTTTTCTACTTAAAGCAGAAGAGAAAACTTCCATGTGAAAACTGCTCTCTCTGTAGCAAGAGGAAAGACATTCTTATCCACAGAAGAGGTGTCAAGGATAAGAGAAATCTATACCAAAAACTACAGGCCTTGGATTAAGCAATGGCTTATTAGAAACGGTATTTAGAGCACATCGACCAAAGAAAAAACTAGATAAATTGGACTTCATCAAAATTATTATGATTTTACTTCAGTCCAATTTATCTATTGGATAGAAACAGTGAGAAAACAACTCAAAGAATGAGAAGAAATATTTATAAATCACGTAATTAGGAATGGTTTTATATCTAAAACACATAAATAACTACTTAAGCCTTAGCAATAAAAAGACAAACGAATTTCTAAAATAGACAAGAAAGTTGAAAAAACATTTCTTCAAAAAAGATATGCAAACAGTCAATAACCATGTGAAAAAATATGTGCTCAACTTTTTTGTCTGTAGAGAAATGTAAATCAAAACCACACTCAGATGAAAACTTCATACACACTAGAATGGTTATAATAATAAGAAAAAAACGTGAACAGGTATTGAAGAGATTGCGGGGAAGTTTAACAACTCATGCATTGCTGTTGGATTGTAAAATAGAACAACTGCTTTAGAAAACAGTTTGTCCTTTCAATGAAAGTTAAACATAGAGTTGTGAAATGATCCAGCCATTTCACTTTTAAGTATACACTCAAGAGAATCCATCTTCACTCACACAATATTTGCACCCAAATATTTAGAGCATCATTATTGCTAATAGCAAAAAATGTGGAAAAAACCCAAACATTCATCAGTAGATGATAAACAAGGTGGTATATCCATAAAATGGAATATTATTCACCAATTCATGGAACAACATGTATGAAACTTGGAAATATTATACTATGCGAAAGAAGACATACAAAAGGCCCTGTAGAATATGATTTTATTTATATAAAATGTCTAGAATAGGCAAATCCATAGAGGCAGAAAGTAGTTAATGGTGGCCAGAAACTCAGAAGAGAGGGTATTGGTTTCTTTTTGAGACGATAAAAATGTTCTGGAGGCTAGGCGCGGTTGCTCAAGCCTGTAATCCCAGCACTTTGGGAGGCCGAGACGGGCGGATCACGAGGTCAGGAAATCGAGACCATCCTGGCTAACACGGTGAAACCCCGTCTTTACTAAAAACTACAAAAAACTAGCCGGGCGAGGTGGCGGTCGCCTGTAGTCCCAGCTACTTGGGAGGCTGAGGCAGGAGAATGGCGTGAACCCAGCAGGCGGAGCTTGCAGTGAGCTGAGATCTGGCCACAGCACTCCAGCCTGGGTGACAGAGCAAGACTCCATCTCAAAAAAAAAAAAAAAAAAAAAAAAGTTCTGGAGTTAGATGGCAGTGCTGATTTTACAACTTTGTGAATATACTAAAAACAAGTGAAGTACACACTTTAAGAATAAATTTTCTATAATGTGAATTATATCTCAGTTAAAATATATTTTACCTAATATAATCAGTTATTTGTGTAATGATGACATGTTTGAAGAAAGCTAGCAGAGATTTTTATAAGACATATAAATGTTGTAATGATCAAATTTGTGGTACATCTTCTATTTGAAGCAGACAGCTATACAACCACAATGGTGTCAATACATTGAAAATATTATAATTACATCTCCTGTATTCTCAGTCATATTTTCCATTCATTCTGATTTTGTTAGCATTTAGAAATATTTTCTGTTCTCTGCTTAGATAAATAGGCCATTATAAGCTACTTAAGGTTTTTTAAGTGTTTATGTATAGAAATCCCAAGATGAGTTTTCATGAGTGAGAAAATAGTTAAATTTTCAGATCAAATAAAATGTTTTTAAATGTTAAACCCAGCAAGAACCTTAAAGAATTTAAAAACACAAATTATTTTTATTTAATTTCCTCGTTTCCTTTCTCTTAATTAAAACTCAGATATACTGAATTAATTGCAATTCTTTGTTCATGGCACATTGCCGTCATTGGTCTATCCACTAACCATATATGTGCGTTTATGTATTTTATATTATTTCATTTACATACCTAGTATCACCACGAATGTACCATCCAGCCTCAGACTCAAATCTAGTTTACATACTATTACTTAATATCTATTTATACAACTCTCTCCATCTCATCCCCAAACCTGTCCTTCAGAACTATTTTTAAATTACCATTTCCTGTTTTTTTAATCTATTTGGTTAGTGTCTTGACAATCTGTAATTAATTTTTACTTGCTTTTAATCTCCATAAAAATGTGAGTCTATAGTAAAGCTCATATTGTGTTCCATCAATCAAATTAGTCTATCTCTTCATCAATAATACCGCTGCATCTTATAATAATGCTTTATAATAACTTATAAAGTACCCTGTTATTATTTTTTAAATAAGTTGCTCTTACTGGCACTTTGCTCCTTTATATGCAATTTAGATTATTGTTTCTTTTTAATTCTTAAAAATTATTTTTATTCTTTGAACAATTTTTTCAATACGTTTTTCTCCAAAATTATTTTATTCAATGTCAAGCTTCTATTTAATCTCCATATATCTTAAATTGTATATTTTGTATTTTTTATATTATCTTATTTTGTTCTAGAAGAGTTTTTTAATATAGTCATCCAACCACAAACTTGATTATCAGCTAAATTTCAACTACTACTCCCTTTTATTTTGTCTTTATTATATTTTTACAACAAATGTTTCCATCTGACCTTTTAAGAGTTTCTCATTCTTTTTTAATTTGCTAATATAACTTATTTTTCTTCTTTAGATTTTTGACCTCACTATTCAAATATTTCTGCTTCAGACAGTATATATTTCCCAGCCTTTTTTTCTCTGAAGGTAATAGTTCTGCAGAATTATTTTTAGTTGATGAGCTCTGATATTCCTGGGCTTATCAGCTACTCTGTTTCATAATATGCATTAGAAGGGTAGAAGGCTAGCACCTGGTCTGTGTCATTTCAAGTGAGTCCAAGGAGACTGCAGAGGATAAGCTCTAGGGAAGAGAACCTCAGATCCCAGCAAACCATAGTTAATTACATGTATTTGCTATAATTTCCACAAAAGCAGATTTAGAACTTCAACTTAAAAATCCTGCCTGTAATCCTAGCACTTTGGGAGGCTAACTGCCCCCTTGCCCTGACCACATGAGCACAGTGCCTGGCATAGAGAGACACCCACAGGTTTTTCAGAGGGATCAATGAATGTAGAGAACACCAGGAAACACAAAATGCAATCAATAAAAATAGGCAGTCCTCCCACCTCAGTCTCCCAAAGTGCTGGGATTACAGATGTCAGTGGAGAGAGAGAGAGGGTAGTGAATAATTATGTGAGGGGTTAGGCACTTGAGGGCTTCCTTAACTAGCCTACCTGCATTCTGGTTTTGAATTTCAACTGTTTTCATGGACATCTGCACCTACCTGTCCCACAGGCATCCTAAACTCAACGTTTCCAAAACTGGACTCATCATTGCTCCCTTCCCCATATCTTCCCCTTCTCCTTTATTCTGTCTTCATTAAAGGTATCACTGCTTCCCCAGCTATCCAAGATAATAGTTTTAGAATCCCAAACTCTCCTCACCCCATGCCCTCCAACTGGGAAACATGTCCTGATGGATGTTACTTTCAAAAAAGTTTTCTAGGCAGGGCGCAGTGGCTCACGCCTGTAATCCCAGCATTTTGGGAGGCCAAGCCAGGCAGATCACAAGGTCAGGAGATCAAGACCATCCTGGCTAACACGGTGAAACCCCGTCTCTACTAAAAATACAAAAAATTGGCCGGGTGTGGTTGTGCGCACCTGTAGTCCTAGCTACCCAGGAAGGTGAGGCAGGAGAATGGCATGAACCCGGGAGGTGGAGCTTGCAGCTTGCAGTGAGCTGAGATCCTGCCAATGCACTGCAACCTGGGTGACAGAGCAAGACTCCGTCTCAAAAAAAAAAAAAAAAAAAAAAATCCTGAGGAAGCATTGTTTTAGGAGAAGGCAATACTCTTAGAATATCAATCAGAAAAAATAATAGAAAAGTTATATGAAAAATAGAAAATCAATTATTTCTCACCTATTTTTTTTTTGACCTCACACAAGAGGTTTTTTTGTGGCATTCTGATGTCAACTACTGACCTCAGTGGAAGAGAGCAGCTAATGACTATTCTAAGGTGGTAGTGGTGGTAGGAAGGGTAGAATATGAGCAGAAATAACAAACTCCAAGCAATTTTTCATATTTGCCACTCTCTTCACTGTGGCTAGCCTAATTAGGCCTCCATCCAGGCTACAAGCAACCACAACACACACATACTTTAAAAAGAAAAAAAACACCTTCTATCTCACTGGGTCTCATTCCTTTTGATGTTGTTGATACACTAGATACCATTCTTCTATCTCTCCTTTCTCTAGGGTAAGTTTTGACAGAAGTAGCTAGAAGAAAGAGTAATTGCCATCATGTCAGGAATCAAAGTTGTCCTCCTTTCCTTTCTTCTTAGGTGTATATTTGCAAGCTTTACTTTTCCCTTTCAGAAAATGAGACATGGGCTAGTGTAAGTCCTTTTAAGTGCACTTTTTTGGGGTTTCTCTTTCCATTTGCATTAGACTAAAAAAAAAAAAAAAGTCCTTCAGAACAGAGTTTAACTATCTCATCACAGAACTGATCTTTTCTTGAAGAACTGTGGCACTTTTTTGACTATAAGAGTGATAGAAAATACATTGAAAATATATGCATGTTTTCTATGAAATTTCTCTGCACGATAGAAAACACTTGTATTTTTCAACAGCAATGATATATTTTAAGTTATAACCAAGCAATAATGGCTTTTCTTTTTTATTTCCTGAAGTCAGCTAAAGCTAAAAGTTAACCATCCATACTTACTCTTCTACACATTTCCCTCTGCTCCAATTATATTGCTAATGGAATCACAAAAAACCTTTTAATCTGCAATGGCAGCTCAATCCTTCTACTTTGCCTACTCTAGGTTTGGAGAATTCTCTTGGGGTCTTTTTATCCCTGGTGAATTTCTTACCAAATTACATTCAATAATTGTTCAGGTCATTACTGATTCATTTATTGCCTACTTAAAGAAACAAATATGTTATATATGCCAAGTTTAATAGTGCTGTGTACTAAAAGTCCTTATAATAACGCTGCCCTTTTGCACTTTTTTTACACAAAACAACATTACCATCCAAATTTCCTCATTTCTTCTCTCCCTTGGTCCACACATATGTGTACACATACACACATGTACACACACACACACACCAAAATTTAGAATTACAAAATGCAGCTTTAATTGCATTCTGTGAAATAAGTTGTGATCAGTTTGTTCCACAGGTATATGATTTCTTGGTAAAGTTTTGGGACAAATGAATGTAGATGAGAGATGGTCTGTTCCCATTCATGAAATAAGATGATTGGACTATTCTGGGTAGAAATTGACTTTGGTTTCACTAGCATAGATGTCTATAGAAGTGGTGGGGAATCAGCCTGTCAATGCCTGAATGCCAGAAGAGTGAAAATTTTTATCAGCAATAAAATATTGCTCTGTATATGATATTAAATAGTAAAAACAAAAATTTGTGTGTGTGCGCATGTTTGAATCATGTATATGAAATAGTGAGAATAGTAGGGTTCATTAGATAGGATAAAGCATGAGTATCTGAAAATCATTAATCACCATTCAAGATAACTAATCATAAATGCATTTTCTGACAATTTAGAAAAAATGATTGCTTTGAAGATACCTCGTATTGACTTACCTAGCTCTCAAAAATATATATACAAGCTAGGCACAGTGTCTCATGCCTATAGTTTTAGAACTTTGGGAAACCAAGAAGGGTGAATTTCTTGAGACCAGGAGTTTGTGACCAGCCTGGCAACACAGCAAGACCCTGTGTCTACAAAAATATTTTAAAAAAATAACCAATTATGGTGGTGTGTTCCTGTGGTCTCAGCTACTTAGGAGGATGAAGGAGGAGGATTACTTGAGCTCAGGAAGTCAAGAAGTCGAGTTCATTGAGCCATGACCATGCCACTGCACTCTAGCCTTGGCTACAGAGAGATACACTGTTTCAAAAAAAAATTGCATTCAAAGGGACTTAGTTGTTAGATTATTAGATTTATTTCCCTTTCCTGCCCCAGAAATAGGAGATAAACATATTAAAATCTACCAGCCATAACCAGTGCATAAGATGTGAAAAATACTTTCTGACTATAAGTTAAAATGATTCAACCACATTTGTGAGCAAGTATTTCTATCTTTAAAACTAGTTTTTGTTTTTGTTTTTTCTAAATTATCTTAGTTTCTTTGTGTCTTGAGTGATGTTCCTTAAACATTGGGTTCAGTTAATATATCAAAATTTTAATATAGCATTTTTATTTTTAATGTTTAGAGATCGTTAAGAAAATGTTATGTGAATTAAAAGTTTTAAAAAGAAAATGTAACATTGAGCACCAATTACTTATCAGTTTATATTTATGTTTAATAATTTATATTTACTTATATTATTATAAATATCATTTATATTGATTTACTTGTAAATATAACTATTTTTACTCATATTTAGTAAAAACTATTGTTTTGCATCTCCTACCATCCACCTGTTGTCTCCTTCTTTCCCACTGTGGCTCTCCTCACTGTTGCTTTAAGATAGCAGCCCTGAGATTTCCTTTCTGAAGCTCCTCATCATCTATACTTTATCTCTACAGTTGAAGTAGGGTTGGCTCCATATGCATCTTTAGATGTGGGCATACAACTCAGGATAAACCAAATCGAGCATTTCATTTTTGTGGATACTGTGACTCATTCAGAGACGGGTGTCTGACACATACAAAGCCAATAAGCGCAGAGATTTACAATCCTACAAAATGTTTTAAACAGTTGGTCAAGGAAAGATTTCACTCTGACAATAGCAGGCTCACTTGCTTTTTACCAACCCACTACCTGAACACAACCTAAATAACTAAAGAGCATATCTACAATGTCTGTTTAAAGGGATTGGGGAGTTAATTATGCTCAAACAAAACAAGACAAAACAAAAAACCTCTGGAAGGTAAATCTGACATTTGGCGTTACTTTCCTCTAAGGTATTTGTCAAGTAAAAACAGAGAATGAGAAGCTGAGAATCTGAGCAGAAAGAGGCAGTTGAGAGGCTTAGAGGTGCGGCTGTCCGTCTCAGGGTTTGACTAAAAACAAGTGTCTGATAAATATTTCTGGTTCCATTTGAAAAAAGTAAAATCTAAAGCCTATGAGTAAGATCACACCAGAAAAAAAAAAAAAAAAAAAAAAAAAAAAAAAAAAAAAAAACCTCTTGAAAACTAAACAATAGTTATTTATCTTTTATTTATTATTATTATTTTTTTTTTGAGACAGAATTTCGTTCTTGTTACCCAGGCTGGAGTGCAATGGCACGATCTCAGCTCACTGCAACCTCCACCTCCCACGTTCAAGTGATTCTTCTGTCTCAGCCTCCCAAGTAGCTGGGATTACTGGTACCCACCACCATGCCTGGCTAATTATCTTTTGTATTTTTAGTAGAGACAGGGTTTCACCATGTTGGCCAGACTGGTCTCAAACTCCTGACCTCAGGTGATCCACCTGCCTCGGGCCTCCCAAAGTGCTGGGATTACAGGCGTGAGCCACTGCACTCGGCCTAAACAAGATTTAAATTAATTCAGTTCCTGACATGTTAAAGCAGTTATTCTTAAACACCACCAAAACACCTCATCCCGCTGCAGGGAACATATAGCTATGTATAGGTATTTGTGATTGTCACAATTTGGGGGAATGCTGCAGGCATCTGATGGGTGGCAAAGAATTCTGCTAAGCATCCTACAATGGACAACTCTTCACAACCAAGAATTATCAAGTCCAAAATATCAAATAGTCTTGAGCTGTAGAAACCCTGGTTTAAGTTGATTTGTGCTGACCTAACTGATAGCTGGAAGCAAAATCTGGACAAATTTAAAATTATGTAATTCCTCAAATTATCTCTACTTTTTATACTAAATTATCATACTTAATAAAAAATCCAATCAAAATAACTTGCAATGAAAGCAGCAAGAAATTACTAACAATCAAAAGAAAGAACAGGTGACAAAAATATATCCCCCAAATATTAGAAATCAGAATAGTCCTACTTTAATTTTAAAAGGACAACAACTATTTGAAGTGTTTTAATGACAAAATGGCAAATGTTGACAGAAACCTGGAAGCTATATAAAATAATGAAACTTATTTTAGAACTAAAAATTAATACAATTTTTTTTCTATTCCTGTAATGAATTCGTTACAACTCTAAAGTTTCAGATTGAATTAAATATCAGGAAGGATATAAATTTGAAAAGCACAATTATCTAACTATAGGATTTAATTGACATGTATAAAATATTGTACAGAATAATTCCACAACACACATTTGTTTCAACTTCTACTTGTGCAATTATATGCTGTTCTACAAAGCAAGTAAACCTCAACAAACTTTTAGGTTTTGATAATATCAGTCTTTTATCTGATCATAGTGAGATTAAGCTAAGAATCAACATCAAAAAGATAACTATAAAGTACTGTTCTATTTGAAAATTAAGTAGTACTTATAAACAATATTATAGTAAGAAAATACATATAAAATGTTTACCATAATAGCATATGGTTTTATACTTTTTTTTTTTTTTTTGAGACGGAGTCTCGCTCTGTCGCCTGGCTGGAGTGCAGTGGCGGGATCTCAGCTCACGGCAAGCTCCGCCTCCCGGGTTTACGCCATTCTCCTGCCTCAGCCTCCCGAGTAGCTGGGACTACAGGCGCCAGCCACCTCGCCCGGCTAGCTTTTTTTGTATTTTTTAGTAGAGACGGGGTTTCACTGTGTTAGCCAGGATGGTCTCGAACTCCTGACCTCGTGATCCGCCCGTCTCGGCCTCCCAAAGTGCTGGGATTACAGGCTTGAGCCACCGCGCCCGGCCTAGTTTTATACTTTTACAGTTATAGCATAGAACCCTGTGCTTTGTACTCTGAAGTTAATTAAATGACATGATTTGTAGATTAACCTTCATGTTCCCTTCTTCTCTAAACTTTTAGATTCTGCTTTTTATCCTCATGAGGTTTCCTGCTTTGTGTAGCAAGATGGTTACCTGGAACATCACTTTACATTCTAACCACTCTGCAACCCAAGGTGATAGTGAATTTCTATTCCCTAACAATTTACTTTGCTTTTTCAAATAAACTACTTTTAAAATTGAAATATAACTCAGCACAGAAAAGTCCACAATCATAAATATACATCTTTATGTACAGCTCGGGGTAAAGTGAGAACAAATTATATAACCACCACTCTTGTAAGAAAACAGAACATGGCCAGGATCCTGAAGCCCCTTTTAACCACAATCGCTAAATAAATAATCAAAGGTTATAAAGTGTTAAAAAATAGTGCAAGGACCACTGGTTTCTTAGTATGCATTAAATGCACAAATCAAAACTTGTGGACTGCAGCTTATGACATGATTAAGGGACAAACATTTTTGGATATAGCCTGGATACTCATTCAGTGAGGTATCTGTCTCAGTCCATTTGTGCTGCTATAATGGAACCACAGACTGGGTGAGTTATAAAGAACATAAATGTATTCTCTCACTGTTCGGGAAGCTAAGAAGTCCAAGATCAAGGTTTTGGCATCTGATGACAGCCTTTTGCTGTGTCTTCACATGTGAAAGAGCAAAAGAGCAACTCTATTTCTTCACATGGCAGAATAGCAAAAGACAGGAAAGACACTCCTGCAAGCTCTTATTATAGTGACATTTAATCTATTCGTGAGGCTGAAGTCTTCATGGTCTACAGGCCTCCCAAAAGGCCCCACCTTACAATACTGTTGTGTTGGTAATTAAGTTTAAAGAAGACAAAACTATTCAAACCATAGCAACTATTATCTGAAATTTTGAGTAGGTTAGTTGCATGACATTTTAGGAAGATTGAACAGGTAGTTGGATAGCCACCTATAGAGTAAAGAAATGAAGTAAATGAGCACAAATACAAGATTGTTGCACTAATTCAGAAATGAGGTTTTTATATATAGATAAGCACAGTGGAAATAGAAAAGGAAAGGATATACACATAACGTAAGGAATTCTTAACTATAATGTATGAAGGAGAGGCTGAAGATGAAGGATAGGAAGGAGCCAAGGATAGCATTATGACTTTGTCTCTGAGTAGGGGTGACATTTAACAGAAATAGGGAAGCCGAAAAATATTTAGTTAGATGGAAATTGATTGCTTTGGTCTCAACTTGTTGGTTATGGGGCTTTATTTGTGCCATTACAATAAAAATAACAACAAACCTATGAACCAAATGTGGCTAGTAATAGAATGACATCTTATGGCAAGTTTAAAAAAATATATTTTTAAAAGTTAATTGTTCTTTCTGCACAAAGACACAAATCTGTAATAGACCCTGGATAACCATATCTAGATTATCTATCCCCAACCCAATAGAATGTAAAATGTATATTTCATATAAATATCAGAAATGTTAACCAAAATTGAACCTGGTTATGACAATTGATACAGGTCATACTTAAAACTGGAATTGCATCCAAATTTACTGCATATATTTCTATGTGCACTTGTAAAATGAAATGTAAACCTAAGAAACTGTGACTAGCAATTTCCATAGAGGCTTTTAAAGATATATGGGCCACAAGAATGGTTCAAGGAAGTCTTCTAAGATGATCTCTTTTTAGCCACTATTTGAAGCAAACAAGTGATGGTGATATTAATCAGATGTTAATATTCAGAGAATTCTGTCACTGTATTGAAAAGGAATCTGGAGATTACATAGGTGCATGACTTGAGTGAAGACGAAGTTATATCTGCTATGTACATGCTCTTTCTGAGCAGCATCAAGAAATAGGCTTTCCTGGTTTTGAAAATAGGATCAGTTGTCCCATAGATCGCATTTGCTTTGTTTTCTCAGTGCTTAGGATCACTTTCTCTACTACCCACGTGGCTTCTGTTTGGCATTAACATTGATTTTATTATTTGGATATGTTTCCTTTTTTTTTCTTAGCTGATTGTAAGACTTTTCTAATTCTAGTTTTTAAATATTGGAATCTAATTCAGCACACGTAGGTGTGAAAAATCTTATGGGTATACAATATATAACTGGGATATATAGGAGGTGGTGGATAAAATTTGTAATCTTGTAACTAATACTTTTTCATGAAATAGAAAATTAGTTTTATATTAATTAATTTTAACTGGACTAGCAAAGAATTCAAAGTATTGATAAGAATGAAATTAACAGTGAAATGAAATTATTCTACACTACTTTGGGTACCTAGCAATAGGTTATTATTTTTTTTTTTAATCTCCATAGACGCATCTAAAACAAATTCTCCAAAACCTATTAATAATATTAATATAAAAAATAACATATAACATATATAAAACATTGTATTATCTTTTTTTTTTTGAGACGGAGTCTTGCTGTGTCGCCCACGCTGGAGTGCAGTGGCGCGATTTCGGCTCACTGAAAGCTCCACCTCCCGGGTTCACGCCATTCTCCTGCCTCAGCCTCCCGAGTAGCTGGGACTACAGGCGCCTGCAACCACACCCGGCTAGGTTTTTGTATTTTTAGTAGAGACGGGGTTTCACCATGTTAGCCAGGATGGTCTTGATCTCCTGATCTCGTGATCCACCCGCCTCGGCCTCCCAAAGTGCTGGGATTACAGGCTTGAGCCACCACTCCCGGCCTATCTTTATTTAGAGATAGTAGTAAGGGTGATCAATCCTGTTGTGAGCTGTCACAAAAATTATTCACATTGTGGTTCATGAGTTCTTACTATGTAACTTTTTTTAAGGATAAGATTTGAATCTTCAGGAACTCTAGTTTAAACAGATACCAGAGAGCAATCTTATATACTGATGCCTTTCATAGTGTTAATTTCATATATACAGCCATGTAGAAGACATTCTTAAGATTACTGAGGTTGTCACGTTAAAGGAGTATTGCTGCTACTGAATCAGTCAGAAGGCAAGAACTCCATGAACCAAGTCACTAGGGGATGTGTCCTAGTTTTTCCCAGCTGTAAATTTCTCTTTGTGTGTGTTACAATCATGTCCAACACTAACTATGACTGTTAGAGCTTAGCATTCATGTCCTCTGATATATTGACACTAGAGTGAAACATGTGACCTGGGACAAAGAGATTTGGTGTTCTCACGATGAATCACCCCACGCCAGCTACTGATAAGCACTGCCACACATCATGGATAGCTGGCAAGGTCCCCTGCCCTAATTTGTTTTTTACATTTTCATTCAGGCAGTGTAACTTCATTACATCCCTGCAAGCAAGACCCCAGGCATTGTGTGAAAGAGATTTATAGTCAAGTTAAGACAGTCATTTCAGACTGAAAAGAAATCCCTTCACTTGCCCTGTGTCAGTGCTTTATTTCTTAGTTTGAGCAAGTAGATTTCATATGAGATAACATCTTTTTTAGAATGACTGATTTTTTCCCTCTATACCACTGAAAGAAGGAATTTACTTCTGCATATAAACAAGCAGCTAGCATTCATTATTATCTCTAATTACAGTTGCATAGAAAATCAGTGTGTAAAAACTCTCTTTACTATTCTTTACTGTTATTCCCTAAGTATAGTTTTCCTTTTGCTGTTAAAAGGGAAAAAGAACTCAGCAAATTGACTCCAGGTGATGATATACATTCTGACACAAGGCTACAAGTATGATGAAGAAAGAATGTATCATGCCAAACACCTTCAGCCATATTGTCGATAAACCAAACCCCCTCAAGTAACAGGCAGCTTTCTTTCCCACCAAACTGCCTCTGTTGTTTGAGTCACAGCATTAAAACTTGGCAGATCAACTTTTATTACTGATAGTATGTTGCCTATGTACTATTGCTTGGAAAGTAAAGAGTCTAACAGAACTCTCAAGGAATTCTGACACCCATAAACAATTGTTAAAACTTCCATTGGGCACAATGAAAACAACTTAACTGAAAGATTATGAGCAAGATCATTTGGAAAGAAACCTTCCCTCTTAGAAAAGGATATTATCTTTTTGAGCAGAGGAGCCATTTAAAGTAGCACATGATTTACTAGTTGGGGTAAGCAAAAAATCCTACCCTTTCTTTTCTGTTCGATTTGTATTAGCAGTAAAGAATGTCTACATTCTTTTAAAAATATTTTTCTGCCTTACTGACAGTAGTTAATTCACTACACATAGTAAACATTTTATAGAATATTATATTCTGCTCTGATTTATAGAATAATTAGTGTCATATTTTAAAACACAAATTAGGTTTAATCCAAAAATGAAATAGAGTAGTTTTAAAGAGATAAGCTAAGGGCAAGCATGACTTAACAGTAAATAAAGTAAATATAAAATGTATTTCTTTTAAATTAAAACTTTACTGCAAGTTTCTTAATATTCGTATGTATTTTTTGAAACTAGAATTGAATCTAGAATTATCTATGTATTTTAGTCTCATGTATTTCTCAAATGCCTACTTTGAAACTGGACTTCAGTTATCACTTAGAAATGCAAATTGAGGCCGGGCGTGGTGGCTCACACCTGTAATCCCAGCACTTTGGGAGGGTGAAGCGGGCGGATCATGATGTCAAGAGCTCGAGACCATCCTGGCCAACATGATGAAACCCCGTCTATATAAAAATACAAAAATTAGCTGGGCGTGGTGGTGTGCACCTGTAGTCCCAGATATTCAGGATACTGAGGCAAGAGAATCGCTTGAACCTGGGAAGTGGAGTTTGCAGTGAGCCGAGATCGTGCCACTACACTCAGCCTGGGGTCAGAGCAAGACTCTGTCTCAAAAAAAAAATAAAAATAAAAATAAATAAGTAAATAAAAATAAAACGAAAAAGAAATGTCAATTGAAATATAATGCAAAGAACTATTTATTACAACTTGGCTAAATATACAACTCAAATACTTGTCAGTAATATAACTGATAAGTATTCAATCTCAAACTCTAGCTCGGCAATGTCAAGTGACATCAGTAAAAATGCTGATTGCAGATGCGTGGGAAGCATCTTCTCTTCAGGCCCATGGCCTGTGATGTGCCCAGGAGTGGTGAACTTTGACTATCTTTCGTAATGTTTTCAGTATTGATGCAATAAATCAGAAGTATGTCAGTTTAGAATGTTGTTGGCAACATGGTTTTACAGTCCCAGGAGTGAGGGGTGTTGTGTTATCTTTATATGTCATATATAGCACAAACAGAAATGTTAAAAAAAACAAAGTACAATAGCGATTAATATCGTTTTTAGCTCTACTGGAGCTAAGCCAATTATTTTTTTCTTTTAAAAATGTAAGCATACTGAATATGTCATTGTAACTTCTGGGCTATTCCACATATTCCTTTTGAAAATCATGCCTTTGAAGTTTATTCATTATAATAGTGAATATCCTATTAAAATGAATTTAAACGTACTTACTTTTGTTAAAATTAATAATAAAACATGTTAATAAATAATATAAATAAATTTCTAGGGATAGATAAAAAGAACTAGATCACATTTCGGAAAATGAAACAAATGGAAAATGATACAAATAGTGTTTTTTAATTCAGTACACTTAAAAGTTGCAGCAATTGAAAGGAATACTGCTCTTCTTCCCTTCAGAAAGAAAATCCATTTATTTTCCTTATTTATCAGTGTTGGGTATAACCAAGTGCTTCACAGAAAACATAACCCTTACAATTGTCTGAATTTTAACTGGTTACTGTGTTTAGATTTTCAATTTTCCTTCCTTTTTCTCTGCCAGTTTTGAAGAGAGTGTTCATATGCCTCACAATATGCTGAGCCCAAGATGATCAGCCAAGTCTTGGCTTCTTTGAGAGCTTAAACCCTTTAAACTCAGTGCTCTTTCCAGCTGGCAGGTCAGCAGCACTGAGCAGACACTGCAGGTTTCTGCTTAGTTAAGTTTCCACAAATGCGGCTCTGCTTATTCTTAGTGAGAAAGGGGAAGAGTATCTGCCCCGTGAACAATTCTATCCATCTTCCTTTTCTTAGCCCACTGTGTCTAATCTGTTTGGCATTGCAGGCTTTTTCTTCTTCTTTTTTAACTTATAAGTTTTTGATTGACAGATATTCTTTAAAAAACAGTAAAGATGTTAATGTTTTTTATGCCTAGAGACATATTTACTTCCCGTGAAACCTGCAAATATTTCACTCATTTTTCCAATTTACATAAATAAACATGTTTTGCAAGATAATTCTCCATAGATTTACTTTTAAGATGTTAGCTTTTATATAGAGATTAAAGTAACAAAAAGCAATAGAGACTTTCTTTAAGCTCATTTCATTCTTCACAACTAAGCTCTAATTCAGACATTTCCTCCTTAATGCTTTAACTCTTGTTCAAATACTGACAGCTTTTCTTAGGGTTACAAAGATGACTCAAACCAGCAAAACAAGGTTTAAATGTCAGTTTATTCTGGACATTTGCATTAAGTCATTCCTAAAATCTCAACATAAAAATTAATAGAATTGTAGGGTAGAACTTAAATCACTAATGTAGCTTGTACATGTAAAAATTCAGTATTGGCTGACGTCAGCTTAAATATATTAGAACCAGAATATAGTCATTACACTGGTACATGTCCTTGATTTTTCTACATTATATGCAGCTGAAAGTACTGGTTTGCCCTGGTTTGGGTTTAATCAGTTTGACATTCTTATGGTAGAGATCTCTGTAAATGATTGAATTAAAAGAACCACACTATAATGTCACTTATGTGATTGTTAGGCTTAATTGTGGGCAAAATAATGATAACGATAATAATGATAATAATAATTGATTTTGTGTAACAAGCCTATGTGAATATGCTGTACTTTAAACTGATTATTCTGGATTTTAAAACTCTCCCTCAGCTTTCATGTATTTATTTTTTATTTTGGCTGACGCACACTTGGGTTTGTTTCCCTGAACTTCAAGAGAAAACTAAATCCTTTTCCTGACTTATTACTTATATATTTTGTCTGTCTAACTTATATATTAATAGCTGGTCCTCAGTATTTTTTTTCTTTCTTAATTTGTGATTCCTGACCCAGGGGTTTTTACACATCTTTGGATGAGAAAATGATTTACATCTGTAAGCAATAAAATTACTGTTAAATTCAAACTTTTGTTAGTGCCATTGCAAACTGTTAGGGGATTGGGGGATGAAATGCTGAAAACTTATCAATGAGAAGGAAAACTAATCTTAAAGAAATAGGAAGGGAGAGTGTCATGGTCTGTTAAACACTTCTATTTATTTATTTATTTATTTTTTAAATTATACTTTAAGTTCTGAGTTACATATGCAAAACGTGAAGGTTTGTAACATAGATACACATGTGCCATAGTGGTTTGCTGCACCCATCAACCCATCATCTACATTAGGTATTTCTCCTAATGCTGTCCCTTCCCTCACCCCCATCCCCTGACAGGTCCTGGTGTGTGATGTTCCGCTCCCTGTACCCATATGTTCTCATTGTTCAACTCCCACTTGTGAGTGAGAACATGTGGTGTTTGGTTTCCTGTTCCTGTGTTAGTTTGCTGAGAATGATGGTTTCCAGTTTCATCCATGTCCCTGCAAAGGACATGAACTCATTCTTGTTTATGGCTGCATATTATTCCATGGTATATATGTGTCACATTTTCTTTGTCCAGTCTAACATTGATGGGCATTTGGGTTGGTTCCAAGTCTTTGCTATTGTGAATAGTGCCTCACTAAACATACGTGTGCATGCGTCTTCATGGTAGAGTGATTTATAATCCTTTGGGTACATACCCAGTAATGGGATTGCTGGGTCAAATGGTATTTCTAGTTCTAGATCCTTGAGGAATTGTCAAACTGTCTTCCATAATGGTTGAACTAATTTACACTCCCACCAACAATGTAAAAGCATTCCTATTTCTCCACATCTTCTCCAGCATCTGTTTTTTCCTGACTTTTTAATGATTGCCATTCTAACTGGTGTGAGCCACATTTAATGATGAGGATGATAACATTAAATGCTTTTGTCTTTTAAGTCATGAAAGAATGACAAAAAGCTGTATTTGCCTAAACTTGTCTATCAGTCTTAGAGTTCCTATTTGGTTTCCACTGCTCTCCTTTGCCCCTACAATAACCTGAATCCTAATAGAAAAAGGGGTTCAGACATCTCCAATGGGAAGCCCTCAGCTGAGAATCTCAAATGGAAAAATCAAATGCTTTAAAATCAGCCCACTGCCTAAGTTTTTGTTAAAAAGTGTCTTGGAGTGAAAATTTTAGAGATAAAAATAAAATAGTGAATTTAACCTAATTATCCATCAGGTCCCTGGAAAGAAATCCAGGATACATTCAAAAGGGGTGATCCAAAGAAGATTAATATTGGGATTTCATTAAAAAAAAAAAGTGTGTTGGCAGGGTTTACACAAACCAATAAAAGATGGTAAGGCATCCTAACTATGATTTTAGTGGAAAGCTGTTACTACCTGTGTAAAGGGACAAGGGGAAAAGTTTTAGGAGAACTCTGTAATACCTCAATAGGAATAACACCTATATAGCTATAGGAGAGGGCTGCCTGACCCTTTGAGAGATTTCCACTGTGGTCACCTCACAGCTAGGCAGTGAGAAATCCAGCCTTATAAATACCTCAGTTTGTATTGTTGATTAACCACTAACCCACTGCTGGTACCTCCCATCAGTCATACCAACTAGAAGCCAGAAGGCAAGGGAATTTAGTTGGTGTATTTCCTAAAGATAAGCTTCCCAGGGCATGGAGTAAGGTGGAAGAGTGAAGAGTAGATCTGACTGGCTAAGTGGAGAATGTCCAGTGCATCTAACAAACTAAGATGTATAAAGTACTAGAGCTATTTAGCTAAAAGAATTTTTGTATTCTCTTTACCTTTTCCATGTAAAGGGAATATAAAATATCATATCAATAATATAAAGTATCATATAATAAGAAATCATCCATTTCCACTGAGAATGGAAAGCAAATAATTCACATTTCAATAAATAATTTTCAAAAAGGCTATTTCTTTTTCATTATATATTAATGATTGGACTTTAAACTTTAATATAAGTTACAGAAGAGGAGTGTTGGCTTTTTAAAATAGAAAATTCTAATAACTTTAAAACTCTAATAATTTTAGCAGCCAAATGTTTACTACATTGCAATAGAATAATACAATTTTTTTGATAACCTATAGAAGTGATCCAATCAAATGGTGGTTGGATATTAAATAGCAGCTATCTAGTTTCTGAGTATAGAACCTAAGTTATGTGAATACATTTAAAAAAAGAAGAGTAAGTTAACATAACATGGACATAAGGGAAACTAAGGGGAAACATCCTTCACTTGGCAATATTCTAGTCAATTCAGCCTTAGCAATCACAGTGTTAGACACCTAGGCCTCTTATAAAAACTGCCTCTGCCACCTTTTCCTTTCTGTCAGTGACACTGACAAACATTAGACTTTTAGACCGATAATCAATGTACCATCTTCTTCTCCTTCCCTGTTGTTCTATCTGAGCTATGTGCATATGTAGCGATTGTATTATTCTTTAATTATGAATTAAACAGACATTCCTACAGAGAACATGAATATCCACACACAAATGGAACCACACATGGATACACTTACCTGCATATGTGGGCACACAGGTGCTTTGAATAATAAAATGCATAGTATAATGTTCATGGAATCTAAATTTAACTTCAAATAGAATGAAAGATTATGAGTGAATATTGCAGAAAAAAATCTATAGTGTTTGAAACCAATGTGACCAAAATTTAGAGAGCTGAAAGCAGCAGTCTTTAGTGTAGATAGGAAATAGAAATATAGTTAAGGATGAAAATGTAATTAGATTTTACTCTCCATGTTAAATCTTGAGAGAGAGATACTTATTACTCAAAGAATGGCTGGCTGTGCTTGCTGGTGATTAAACTAAGCTTCCTTGTGTTATCTCACCATGTAGATTGTTATTGCCTCTCACATTTTGCCAGGGGTATTCTGGTCAACGATCTAAACCTCTGATGATATATAAGTTGTCTCAACAAAAAACAAGGAACCTAGCAATTCAACCTCGGGTATATTTGTATTAGGATTCTGCTTGTATTGAGTTTAATTTAGACAAAGTTTCTCTGGGCTTTTCTGTTTTGGGGAGGTGCTAGGAAAGGAACAAGGCATGCACTTAATCAAAAAGAAATATGAATTTTATTTAATTCATTTCCTTGCAGTCTGATCCCATAAGTCATTATGTTTTTTTAAGTCCCTTCTTGGGTTTACAGAATCAAATAGGAAGCACAAGAGCCAGGGCTTTTTTCTGAGTTGTAACTACATTCGAGTCTTTCTGTTGTGCTTTCTGATCTTCCCTCCAAGCAGGTTACTAAAAGAGGATGACAGACTCATATCGAAAAATATTCTTGGAAAAATCAGCATATGTTCATGCCCACTGATAACGTAGGAAAACTGTCTAAATAATGTTTCCAGCTAATTTTTTTATAATCACTTTGCTTTTTGCTATAGGAACTTGTGCATTAATATAGATATTATATATTTAATATTTCTAGATTTAATATAGATTTTTAAGTCTCTTCAGGCAATCCTCTTAACAATCTATAATGGGGATTGAAAAGGACTGAAGATTAGAAATTTTATTTAAAAAAATACCAGCTGATACTTTATAAAGCATTTTTTAAAGTGTCAGAAGAACAGTGAACTCAGTAATTGGAATACCTTCATTTTCACTTTTGTCGAATACAAAATATATTTTGTCAAAAATAAATTGGATTAGTTTATGGCATCTTCTTTCAAGATATGCCTTCAAAAGATTTTTCTGATTATTTACTTTTTTGTAAGATAAGTCAAGAAAAGTCTGGCAATTGTCAGAAATATTTTAACAAAGCTATCAAAATGGTAGCAATGACAAAACAATAACAGCAACAAATATGTTCAAGTGCCTACATTTGTCAAACACAGTGCTAGGTATTTTAATTAGAATTGTTCATTATTTTATAGCACTTCCTTTCAACAATAATTTGTATATACAAGAAAATTAAATAAATAATCAATTAAGTGTGCTGCCCCAGTTTTCCAGGACTGTAAGTGGTAGTCAACAGATCCTAGGTGTCTAACTCAGAGCTCTGCTGTGGTGCTTCCTTAAACATAACTCAATCAGGGCTTCTTCTTCTCCCTGTTCTTATTTATATATTTATGTATTTAAATATCTATTTATTTGTTTTAATAAGATGGAACCCTATAGGTCTTTGAAAATAAGAGCTTATTTACAAACTCAGAACCTAAAATTACAGCGAAATTAATTTTATCTCAGACTCACACAACAATAAAAAATACTCTAGTGTTTAGAATCAGGCACTAATTGAAAGGGGAAAATGTACTTACTGAATAATCTTGCATAAGAGCCTAAAAAGTGAGGGAAACCAAACTGGCAAGCTTAAGTGTTAGGAAAGTAAATTTAGAAATAGACATTAGAGAGCTTCTATAAATAAACTCAGGAAAGATACGTTAACTTATTCTTCAGTATCAAAGGATAATGGACAAAATTTATTCCATAATTTAAAAGTTCAGTATTCTCTTCCTGTAAAACTAAAAGTAAGGATCACACTGTACATCTAGTAACTTACATTGAATGTTTATTCCCTTTTACAGTGATACTCTTTAAGAAAAGTAAATATATTATATTCAAACCTAGATAAATATATTCACATTATTTGCATACTATAAATATTATTAAAAAAGACATTTTAAAATTTATTCATGGAAGAATGATGGCCCTTATTCTGTTTTTTTCCTTATTCTGTTTTTTATTATCTATACATGTATTTGATCTTTGTCAGAAAGCTCTGCATTTATATAGTGTTTTATAAAGACAGTTAAGAAACAGTTTAGTAGATTTATTATATTGTGTGCCAGTTTGTAAAAAATGAGATATTTATTTATATATGTTCCAAAAGCAAAAAAAAAAAAAGTTTTGGAGATTTTATATGTATCTTTAAATTCTTAAATTTTTCTGGAAACTGATTGCAATGTCACAAATACTTTAAAGGTACAAACTGGAAGGAGTTAACATAGGTTCTGTTGTCCTAATACTATCCATAACCATTATCATGAAAGAACAAAACAAATGTGCTCAGAAACGAAGGGAGAATATCAACAGAAAGGATATCACAATTCCCATCTTGCTGGACGATAGCCCAGCATATAACTGTGAAAACTTCCTTTTTATTTAGCTCTTACTCTGTGTGGTTGCTATAGTATACGTCTTTCTTTCCAAAGACAGTATTTAGCATCCACCAATTATTTCCACTCCTGACTGATCTTCAAATTATTTCTAAAGAATAATTTAAAAACAGAACTTGGAAAAGTACCATGTTTGTAATGCTGGTGCATTAGTAGTTCAGGTAAATTGACTGGGAATATACATGAATTATAGAGAATATACATTTGGTAATAAAATACATTATCTTATAAAATATTTCTAAATGTATATGTTTCAAAATATACAGCTACACTTGTATTTTATCTTGATCAATAATAAATCACCTATCTGTTAAAATTGTAGGTGACATGATTCAGGTATAAGATAAGAAAACTGTTCTACATGAGTACATTCCATATTGCTTAATGGAAATAACCTTATAGAATATGTCTGAGAAATATATCTTTTAAAATGTTTATTAAACCTTTATTTCACATTGTTTATTTATGTCAAGACACTTACATTCTAGTCCTGGTTCTTCAATTAACTTGTGGTTGTGATAAATGAGATGATCACACGAGGTAAACTACAAGATGTTTCTAAATGGATATTATGTTAATTTAACAGGGGCAATTGTATATGACTATAATTTCACTTTAAATCTATTAGCTTCATCATTGCTTGGACCCAATTCAACAATTGAGCATTTGGTTTTTCAAAAAGTTATTGTTATAAGAAGAGTTGACGGCCGGGCGCGGTGGCTCAAGCCTGTAATCCCAGCACTTTGGGAGGCCGAGACGGGCGGATCACGAGGTCAGGAGTTCGAGACCATCCTGGTGAACACGGTGAAACCCCGTCTCTACTAAAAAATACAAAAACTAGCCAGGCGAGGTGGCGGGCGCCTGTAGTCCCAGCTACTCGGGAGGCTGAGGCAGGAGAATGGCATAAACCCAGGAGGCGGAGCTTGCAGTGAGCTGAGATCGGGCCACTGCACTCCAGCCTGGGTGACAGAGCGAGACTCCGTCTCAAAAAAAAAAAAAAAAAAAAAAAAAAAAAAAAAAAGAAGAGTTGACATATAAAATAGTAAGGTAGTTCGCTATTGAGATTCAGGAAAATGTATGCTAATTTTAGGCCACATGATTTGTGTTTTCTTCTCCAAACAAGGACCATTGTAAATATATAAAAATGTAATCTAGTTAAATATGATGCTTTATATATTTTTTGTGTTTGCAAAGAAAATAGAAGTGCCCACATAGAGGGCTACTATGGACACGAACCTTAAGATTAGGTGTGTGTTTGAACTTTTCAAAGATAAAACCCCTGTATAATCATATTCAATATGTACAGAAAGACTAGATACACAGAGAAATGTCTAAACCTAATAGATTCTATCAACAGCTTCATATACGTATATTCTTATTCCTATATATTTTCAGCATTCTCGCTGGCTTATAATCCAGAAGCTACAGATCACAGCGGCAAAATAATTTTACTTAAAGTTTCTTAACTTTTACTAAATGTCATCATTAATAATTTCAATAACTTACTTCATGAATACAGTTATATAACTGTAGTCACGCTTTCTGATTCTAGTCAATCTCAACCAGAATGCAGCAGAATACATTAGGTTTTTCAGAAGCATAACATTTTTCTTGTGTGTTTTTCTCTATCTCCTTCCTTAAGCTAGATGCTGTAATTTCAAACTTCCTATTTCTATCACTCACTTCATTTGATCATCCTCCTTTTTTCAAGTGGTAACCACAATTTTTGTTGGTTTTTCAAATAAGGCCTTTACAATATTGTAGTGGATGCTGTGATTTTCAGCTCAGAGCTCCCATCAAGACTGAAAAATATATTTCCCCCACTTTGGGAAATGCTGACAGTTGTTAGCCATCTTTGGAAATTGCTCTTAGCTGAAGGAAATCATATCACTCATCTTGCCCTTTCAAATATATCCCATGACTGGTGGATACAGGGGTATATAGGCCTAGACCCATCACCACAGAGTAAATGCTTCTAAGGAGTTGTTCCAGACTCAGTGGTTCATGTGGGATCAGACACTCTGTTGAGACTGAAATGCAACCCACCTTTTTCCCTTGCCAATTTATTCTTTCTTTTTTCTCTTCCTTTCTCTTCCTTAGGTTTTGACCCTGCATACGAGTCTCCATTACAGAGTCTGCTTCCTGGAGACCCAGACTCTAAAGATATCTAAGTTATTTATCATCTTTGATTATTTCTATATTTTATACAATGGTCTTAGTCATGCATAATCCTGTAAACAAGAAAAATAATGAATTTACTTGCTAGACATCACTGGAAATAAAAGACAGTATGCTCTATCTGTAATAGATTTGGTGTTGAAATCCAGCAAAAGCATAATTAATACTCATTATTTAGCATTCTTTTTTTTACAATCATTACTTACATATGCTTTTCACTAGTGTAAGATAGATAATAACTCCTTTTAAGCATTAATGAAAATATGACAGTGGGTAAATTATTTGCCTGGATTTTTTAAGCCACAATTTGAAGAATTACTCTGATTTAAAGTGTTTTCATGTATTCACTTACAATTATTTTTATAGAATTTGATCTCACACTTACAAAGGTATTTTCTGTCTTTTGTTCCCTGTATTGTAATCAACAGTACCTATGTCTTCAACTTTTATTGTCAAATTATCCTGACGATTCTCATATCTTGTGACATGTGAAAAATAAATATAAAGATAGAAAAATGTAATGAAGTGTAACCTTATTTTAGCAAAATCAGGTATTTAATTTAAATTTTCTCCAAGTAAGTTTAGTTTCTTCAGTAAGAAAAGGATTTTAATAAGTTTTTCATACTATATATTATATCTATTGAAATTCAGAATTATAAGGAAAACAAGAAAATGGGAACTCATAGGAAATACTTAATTGTCTAATAAATCTGGTTTCTGATTCTGAGTAGATGTGCCATTGTATATATTAGGTCTTGCACATGAAGTTCAATAATTTCCTACATAACTGATTACACTGAAGTTCTCACAATTAATCACAAGCTACATGTTTACTTTCATTTACTCCTCTTAACTTATTAAAAATGTAAAAAAGTACTTTTCTTCTACAGTGTTGTAGGATAAGATAACATGCATATCTGGCCTAATTTATTTAGAGATTTGTACATGAAATGTCTTAATATAGTCACATATGAAATGTCCAATAAACAGATGTACAAATTCAGCTCAGTTCAATAGAAGAGAAAACCATAAATCTTCAAAGAGAAAATTAGGAGAAACTTAAATGGATTATTTTAAAACTGTCATTTATCATTAATGATTTCATTGGATAAATTCCAACAGGACATTCTCCAAACACTAAGTACTCTGTTTTGCAGCAGCATCTACACTTGCCGCCAGACTAAGGCAGTGAGTGCTGGGACTGGAACTGGATAGGAAGAACAGTGCCTCAGGTAGCTACTCACCTGACGAAATAGGTGAGCGTATTCACATAGAAGACATGCAATAGTGTATTCTTCTCAACAGCACATCCATCTCTCTGCCATAATCAAAACATCAGGTGACTGTGAAGATAATTATAGGGTTGCTAAATGTAGCAAATAAAAATGCACAGCAACCAGTTCAATTTCAATTTCAGATAAACAATGGATATTTTTCTTGTATAAAAATTACCAGTTATTGCATTCTGTATTTTATCTGGCAATTCTATATAATCAGCCTCCAAAACAAATATAAGAATGTCAGTTAAGGTCCAGTGAGGAAATCAGAAACCACTTTACATACTTTAAATGAAAGGACTTTAATACAGATAAAGTCTGTATTATGTGGTTATGTGGGTTTTGGAAGACCCAATGGAATAAAAGGGAAATAATGAGGAAACAGACATTACTAAATGCAGGAAAGAGCGACGGACTGTAGGACTGGGAAACAAAAAGGAGCTTATTTCTCTGGAACTGACAATGAAGAAGAGAGGCGGTTATGGCTGCACTGAGACCTTGATCAAGGGACCTGTCACTGGTACTACCACGTGGAGGAAGAGCTACCCACATCAGAGTAGGAACCCAAAAAAGTGCCAAGTGGGGATAACCAGACTACCAGGAAGCACCACAAGCTGCTTCTCAGAGTGCTGACCACCAGTAAAAGTCTTTGCCCAGATCAGCTCTTGCTGGATTAATGTTCACAGGTAATATTACAATTATTTTGACTAATAGGCAGAAAAGAAAGTGACCAATGATGAAGATCAAATTAATCAAAATAGAGAAGGACCCAGAGAATTGACTGTGATACAAATATATAATGAAATAGAAAGAATTGGAGAAATTGGTAAGACTTTGAAAATAGATAAAGAAGTTCTAAAATTAATCAAAAGACAGCAGAAACAAACTTAGATACCTAACATAAAAATTACTTTTTAAAACTGAAGAAGGCTTCTGACTAAAAGGCTACACTTAGTGCTGAGAAAGTGAATGGCGGATAGACATATACCCAGGATATTTTGATGAAGTTTCAGAATACAAAAGATAAGAAAAATGAAAGTCTTGAAAACGTCCACATATGCAAATATAATTCTCTTACAAAAGATAAAGCATCAGACATTTCATCAACTCTGGTTTCTAGGAGACAATAGAACAGCATCATTAAAATTAACAGGAAACATTTTCCAAATTAATAACTAAATGCCCAAAAAATTAAGATAAAAAGGAAACATTTTCCAAATCAATAACTAAATGCCCAAAACATTAAGATTAAAAAGGAAACATTTTCCAAATTAATAACTGAATTCCCAATAAAATTAAGAAAAAAAAACAGGAAACATTTTCCTAATTAATAACTAAATGCCCAGGAAAATTGAGAAAAAAAAATAAGATTTGGGTTTCATTATTTCCAATAAACTTTAAAAGAATTACAAAAAGATATATTTAATAGAAAAGATGGTTGGGTACAGTTGCTCATTCCTATAATTCCAGCACTTTAGGAGGCCAAGGTGGGGAGGGTCACTTGAGCCCAGGAATTCTAGAGCAGCTTGGGTAATATAGTGAGATCTCATCTCTAAAAAATAAAAAAAATAATTAAAATATAAAATAAAATGAAAAAAACAACATAAAAATAAACAAAGACATTATTTAAAATGTTAAAAATGTGATGAACAAAGACAGAAGACAGTAGAACTTATAATAAAAAATTAAGCTCATACCAACTCATGCTCACAGAAGCAACTTTTAAAGTATAAATTTATTGGGGAGTTGCAGGGTCTCATGCCTGTAATCCCAGCAATTTGTGAAGCTAAGTTGGGAGGACCACTTGAAGTCAGGAGTTTGGGACTAGCCTGGCCAACATGGTGAAACCCAATCTCTACCAAAAATACAAAAATTAGCCAGGCATGGGGGTTCATACCTGTAATCCCAGCTATTTAGGAGGCTGAGGCTAGAGAATTGTTTGAACCTGGAGGCAGAGTTTCCAATGAGCCGGGATTGGGCCCACTGCACTCCAGCCTGGGTGAGAGAGTCAGACTCCATCTCCAAATAAATAAATACAAGTATAAGTTTATTGGGCATAAAAAGTTATCCTAGAAAGTATGTTTGATATTGTAAACAAATGAATTGGTAGAAAATGTAGGTAAATCTATGAGGCAGGCTTCTGAATGGGGCAAAACCATGATTCTGGTTTTAAAAACCCTAACATAAAATCTGCAAAGAAAATACACAAGTAACATCTTCTTTTTTTTTTTTTTTTTTTTTTTTTTTTTTTTTTTGAGACGGAGTCTCGCTCTGCCGCCCAGGCTGGAGTGCAATGGCCGGGTCTCAGCTCACTGCAAGCTCCGCCTCCTGGGTTTACGCCATTCTCCTGCCTCAGCCTCCCAAGCAGCTGGGACTACAGGCGCCCGCCATGTCGCCCGGCTAGTTTTTTGTATTTTTTAGTAGAGACGGGGTTTCACCATGTTAGCCAGGATGGTCTCGATCTCCTGACCTCGTGATCCGCCCATCTCGGCCTCCCAAAGTGCTGGGATTACAGGCTTGAGCCACCGCGCCCGGCCGTAACATCTTCAATAAAACTTGGTTACAACTTATCCCCTGAATGCCCAGAACACAAATTCATGGTGCCAACCACACAACAGCAGTATTCTTATAGAACCTTCATGGGTTTAACAGCTGTACAAAGAAGGGAGAGAGGAGAAAAGAGACTTCTAATAGTTTCAAAAGTCTCAAATGTAGATAATACCAGGAAATATCCCCCCATGCATTGAGAAAATTAAGAAAAGCAGAAAAAAGACTCTACAGGCTATAATTTGTGGAAGTGAGCTTAAGCACATTTACCAAGCTCTACTAACTGTCAGAATGAAGGTCAGATGGCACTAGAGTGTTTAATCCCAGCAGAGCTGTGCTGTCAATTATAGTAGCCAGTAGCCACATATGGCTATTAAGTTAGTCTAGATTGCAATACATTCAACGTCCTGAAAGAATAAAATACACAGCATGTTTTGGAGCCTCAGTAATCATCCCTCCCACCTCATAAATAATGGAATATATCCCAACAGTTTTTATTTTGATTATAAACTAAAATGTTATTATTTATGATATGGAGGATGACACAAAATCTATTGTTAAAATTAATTTCACTTATTTTTGGTTTTTGTAATATGGTTAGTAGAAAATTTAAGACTGCTAATATGACTCATATATTCCTGTTGGACAATGCTGCTCTAGAGGCTTTAATTACCTCAAACATCTCCCTAACAAATTGACAGAAAGCCTCCATTAAAAAAAAAAAAAAAAATCCTGGCAGTAGAACTAAAATTGAGTAGAAAATAAACACAAAATGAAAAAGTTTAGATACTAAAGTGAGAGAATTCCACAGGAGGCAGTCAAGGGACTTTCTATAGGAAATATGACTTGATTTCTTGACAAATCAACATTTTAAAAAGGAAGAGAAAGAAAAAAAGTAATATGAGGATCAAATGCAATATATGGACTCTGTTTGCCCAAACTCAAACAAAACAACTGTAAAAAGTATCTTGTGAGTGTCATTAAGTATTGCAAATTTTTGTTAAGTATTAACATGACAATATGGTTATGAAAAAATGAAAGGCCTTTCAGTAGAATTGCATTATGGACTATATATGGACAAAATTGTATAATTTCTTGGATTTTTAAATCAACTTCCAGCAAAATATACAAAAAGCTGATAAAAATTACTGGTGGTGAGGGCAGGAAGGATTACCAAATTGTTAGTAACTGATGAAGTTTGATGATGGGTAGATGAGGATTAAATAAATTTTTCACTATACATTTGTATACATTTGAAAATTTTGTACCGAGAAGTTTAAAAATAAATACTTTTATTTTTTCTGTAATAAATTCTATAAAAATGTTAAAAAATAAACTCAATGTGTTAGAAAGTATTGTAGACTAATAAAGATTGAATCTAACATGAGTAAAGAGCTTTCTAAAGAGATATGAGAAATAATTTCAACCATGTAAGTAATGCCATTTGAGCTAAATTATGTAACTTACTAGTTAAAAGATGATGTCATATTGGACACCAAGCAAAATACTAAGTCCATAGCTCAAAATACAGTCATTGCCATTTAGGAGCGGAAATCCAATGTAAGGATATAGAAATGTTAACAATGAAAAAAAGGGGATGTACCAAGAAAGAATAATCAGATGAATACTGCTGTAGCTATAAAAGTATTAAGCAAATCATTTTAAAGATATTAAGCAAATAATTGTAAAGATAAAAGCTGTGAAGCAGACACATGCATAGGTAGAAATATTAAGTATGAAAGATCTATCATTGATTAATGAATAATATTGAGTCAGTTTTCCATGAGGAAAAAATAATCAGATTAATATAGTTAACAAACCAAAAATTAATTGTAATAGATTTGCATAACTATGTATAATTTTTTAATAAATGCATATATATTTATGAAAAAAGTAGGGAAGTAGATTTTAAGCAGAACTTGAAAAGTATAATTTATAAAGGAAATTGTTGATAAATAGGACATTAGCAGAAAATAAAAGAAAGTTGAAAGTAACATGGCAGAATGGGAAAAATATAGTTTCTTCACATATAATCTATAAATAGCTTTGGCTTTATTGATAACTTTTTTTTTTTTTACTTTAAGCTGAGTGGTGGGCGATTGTGTATTGGTTGTATTATTTATATCTTAAAGAAAAGATAAAACACTTTTAATAAAAAATAAAGGAACATAAGTATGTTCAAAAAGTAAGCCTGATTAAGCTAATGATAGAAATAATAAAAATAAATACCAGATCTTTTCAAGGTGACAGGACAAATCTATATTATAATAAAAGTATTATCTCTAGGAGGCATACCAACCTGAAACTTCAACAAATAACAAGAGAACAATAAAACAAAAACCTTTCATATAATTTGTTCATAATTAAAACAGCATTATTCTTGTATTTAAGTAACATTTTCAAATGACAGAAGGTACAAATTTCAAGTGTACTGTTCAATATATTTCGAGAAACTGTGGCCTGTGTGATCTACACTTCTCTAAATATATAGATTATTTCCATTATTCCAAAATACAAAATATTTTCATTATCCCCTCCACCCCTTCTTCAGTCTCCCCAAAAGAAAGCCAGTTTGCTGATTTCTACAACCATAGATTAGTTTTGACTCTCCTATATCTTCAAATAAATGGAAAGATTTAATGCCTGTTCCTTTGTTTCTGATTTTTCTTGCTTATCATTTTTTAATATATTTACTCGTGTTGTTGAATTTATTAGTAGTTAATTGGTTTAGTGATTTCTTTAGGCATTCCAGTAAGCATCCAGAACTCATCACAATCAACCTGCAATAAATACCATTTGTTTTATGTGTATTTTACAAACTTTACAAAAGTATACATTGCCTTACCCTGCTCCTGTTCATTTTACTATTTGGTCATACATTTTATTTGCATGTTCTATATACCCAAATATGATATATTATTTTCATTTTCTATGTAATCACTTAATGGTCTCTTTAAAAAACTAAGAAATAATAAACAGAATTTTATGTTGACCTATACATTTACCATTTCAGTGCTGTCTGATTCATCGTGTATATCCAAGTTTTAAGTATCTAATGATTCATACTCTCAGCTTTTGTTTATCTGAAAAATGCCTTTAACTTTAATTCTAAAGACATTTAAATATATAATTTTAGTCGTTTTTCAAAGTCAGAACTTGTTATTGCATTGTCTTCTGTCTTGTTCTGTTTCTGATACGATGTCTTATTGTTGTTTCTCTGTATGTAAAATATCTTATTGATCTGCCTGCTTTCAAGATTTCTCCTATCTGTGGGTTTTGGAAGGCAGACCATAACATGCCTAGGTATATCTTGATGTGGGTTTAGACTTCGTGGGTTTTGTTAATCCTTTTAAAACAGACACACATATACACACAGATTACTAGATATTGTCACACAGGTCGATGGGGTTCCTTTCATTGTTTTTCGGTCTCCACTTCCACTTGGATAATTTCTAATGTCTTCAAGTTCACTATTTCTGTACCGTGTGCTGTCAAATCTGCAGTGAAGTCCATCTAGTAAATTTGACATTGATATTATTTTTCCAATTCTTTGATGTTGATTTGGTTCCTTGGTTTTTGCAGTTTCCTTCTCTGACTTCAATAACCCATCATGCTGGGACTTCCTTTACATTCTTCAATGTGTCTATAATGGATGTTTCATGCTCCTTATCTTCTAATAATAGGATCTCTGTCATTTCTAAGTCTGTTGCGATTTACTATTTTTTTCTCTGGTTACAGGTTACATTTTATTTCTTTTAACGTCTATTTTTATTATTATTATAATATAATGAACATTATGCTGCTATGTTTATGAGAGTCTTGTGTTACTTCCTCTAAAGAGTGTTGATTTTGTTTTGAAAGTAGTTTAATTTACTGTTATTCATCTGGACCTCATGCAGTTTTTGTTTAGCTTTTGTTAGGATACATTTGGTATCCTAATATCTAGTCTAAGATTAAAATAATCTTGTCCTAAGGGATAGCCTTTCTGTTTTCTCAACTAAATTCCTGGTGTTTTTAAAAATGTATCTGCACTCTGGCTAATGAGAGCACCGTGTAACCTGTGAAATCTCCACTCAGTTCTTAGTCCCCCGTGGTGGTTCACTCTTAGACCTCACAGAGACTTAACCTGCAAATGTGTTTAATATTTGGCCAGAATTCAAGAAAAACTTATGCAAATTTCTGACACTTCCCCTCTATATAGCTTCTTTATCTCCAGTTCCCTGACCACAGATACAACCTCCTTCAGAATCCTTATAGTTTAAACTTTGTTACCTCCGTCTTGCTAATCTGCAAACTTCTATGTTTATTCCATGTCCCAGTGTCATAATTCACAGAATGCTCCAAAACAGACGGCAAACATGGACATTACCTCTGTATTTTTTTTTTTTTCTCTAGGATAGCAATCATGTACTATCTGCTTTCCAGTGCCTCAAAAAAGGATTGCCTGAGATAGTGAATGCAGTTTGATGATTTTTCCTAGAAGTGGGGAAGAGGAAAATAATATGTTCATTATCCTATCATGGCAGAGACTAGACTTCTACAGGAGAAAGTTGATAATCTAAAATCATAATGTGAGAACTTCTCTCAGAAAATTGCACATTTACCAGATACATAAGTTTCACAGAATTTGACTATTTATTAGGCCACAATGAAAAAATAAAATATCTGGGAATAAAAACATATGAGTCTTATTATTTAGGCACATTGCAGTGAGTTTCAAAGTGAATATAAAAAAGTATGCTGTTTTACAGATCATTAAATAATTTACAATAATTTACAATAATTTAATTGTGTAAAGTGTATCATCTTACCACAATAAAATGAAATTAGAAATTAATAAAGAAAAGATATATAGAAAATCACCAGATGTTTAGAAATTAAACAGGACATTTTTAAGGAATACATGAATCAGTGAAGGGATTAAAAGGTAATTTAGAAAGTATTCTGAATGGAATAAAAATGAAAATACAACATATTAGAATTTTTGAGATACAGCTAAAATAGCATATGAATGAAAAGTTTTGCATTAAACAGTTTTGTTTAAAAAAAAGTTCTTAGCTTACACCTCAATAAATAACTGAAAGACCAAATTCAACCCAAAATAGGCAGTAAAAGAAGGTAATAAAAATTACACCAGCAATTAATAAACTGCAAAACAAAAAATAATAGATAATTTAACCAAACATTGGCTATTTGTAATAGTCAAAAAGTTAACAAAACTGAATAAAACTTAACATAAAAAAAGAAAACAACCAATATCAATAGTGGGAGAGATTACACTACTGAAGCTTATTCAAAAATTAATGTAACAATAATTTAATATTATAAAATAACATACAAATGGCCGGGCGCGGTGGCTCAAGCCTGTAATCCCAGCACTTTGGGAGGCCGAGACGGGCGGATCACGAGGTCAGGAGATCGAGACCATCCTGGCTAACATGGTGAAACCCCGTCTCTACTAAAAAATACAAAAAACTAGCCGGGCGAGGTGGCGGGCGCCTGTAGTCCCAGCTACTCGGGAGGCTGAGGCAGGAGAATGGCGTAAAACCGGGAGGCGGAGCTTGCAGTGAGCTGAGATCCGGCCACTGCACTCCAGCACGGGTGACAGAGCGAGACTCCGTCTCAAAAAAAAAAAAAAAAAAAAAAAAAAGAAAATGAATTTGACAACTGAGATACGGTGAACAAATTCTTAAAAATTCAAACTACCAAAGTTTGGTCAAGAAGAAACAATTACTGCAAGTACACCTATTTTTAATGTCATAAACCTATTTTTAATGTTCAATTTGTAATTAAAGAACCTTCCAACAAATAAAACTCCAGGCACAGATTGCTTCTATGGTGAATTCTGCCAAACATTTAAGAGAAAAAAGAATCCATTCTATACAAAGTTCTACGGAAAATCAAGAAGAGGAAAACTTTTAGTTAATTCTATGAGACTTTTTCTTGATACCAAAACCAGGCAAAAACATTACCAAAAAAAAAAAAAAAAACAATAAAACTATAACTCAATATCACACGTGAGCCTAGAGGCAAAATTTTATACCAATTTTAACAAATCTAATAAAATAATGTATGAAAAGACTGTCATTTATGACTCACTGGGGTTTACCCCAGAGCTAAAAGTTTGGTTTAATGTTTGAAGAACAATAAAAATAATCCACCATAATAGAAAACTATCAAAAAAAAAACTTGATTATTTCAATCAAGACAGAAAAAAACATCGGAAAAATCCATCCATTTTTTGATGAAGCGTCTCAGGAAGCTGGGAACATAGGGACCTCCCTCAAACTGGGGAGAGGCATCTACTAAAAGCCAATAGCTAACATTGTACTTAGTGGAGAAAGACTGCTATCCCCACTAACATAAGGATATGTTATGTTAGGAGACTAGAAGTTCTGCTTTCACCACCTCTTTCTAACATTTTACTGAAAGCTCTAATTAGTGCAACAAGGTAAGTATAAGATATAAAATACATACAGATTGGAAAAAGAAGTGTAATTGTATTTCATTAGATATAATATGATCACCTACTTAGAAAATCCTATTAAATCTGTAATATCAATATGCAAAAATCAATTATAATCATAAATATTAGCAATGAACACATAGAAACAGAAAGTTTAAAAACACCACTTATAATGGCATCACACATGCAAAATATTAAGAATAGATATAATAAAATATATGTGATATCTCTCCACTACAAAATTTTTTCTTTTTTTTTTTAAGGGATACTTTTAAAAATTTTTTTTTATACTTTAAGTTCTAGGGTACATATGCACAACGTGCAGGTTTGTTACATATGTATACATGAGCCATGTTGGTGTGCTGCACCCATTAACTCGTCATTTACATTAGGTATATCTCCTAATGCTATCCCTTCCCCCTCCCCGCACCCCACAATAGGACATGGTGTGTGATGTTCCCTTTCCTGTGTCCAAGTGATCTCATTATTCAGTTCCCACCTATGAGTGAGAACATGCGGTATTTGGTTTTCTGTTCTTGCCAAATTTTCCTGAGAATGATGGTTTCCAGCTTCATCCATGGCCCTACAAAGGACAAAAACTCATCGTTTTTTATGGCTGCATAATATTCCATGGTGTATATGTGCCACATTTTCTTAATCCAGTCTGTCACTGATGGACATTTGGGTTGATTCCAAGTCTTTGCTATTGTGAATAGTGCCACAATAAACATACGTGTGCATGTATCTTTATAGCAGCATGACTTATAATCCTTTGGGTATATCCCCAGTAATGGGATGGCTGGGTCGAATGGTATTTCTAGTTCTAGATCTTTGAGGAGTCGCCACACTGTTTTCCACAATGGTTGAACTAGTTTACAGTCCCACCAACAGTGTAAAAGTATTCCTATTTCTCCACATCTTCTCCCGCACCTGTTGTTTCCTGATTTTTTAATGGTTGCCATTCTAACTGGTGTGAGATGGTATCTCATTGTGGTTTTGATTTGCATTTCTCTGATGGTGAGTGATGATGAGCATTTTTTCATATGTCTGTTGGCTGTATGAATGTCTTCTTTTGAGAAGTGTCTGTTCATATCCTTTGCCCACTTTTCGATGGGGTTGTTTGTTTTTTCTTGTAAATTTGATTGAGTTCTTTATAGGTTCTGGATATTAGCCCTTTGTCAGATGAGTAGTTTGCAAAAATGTTCTCCCATTCTATAGGTTGCTTGCTCGTTCTGATGATAGTTTCTTTTGCTGTGCAGAAGCTCTTTAGTTTAATTAGATTCCATTTGTCAATTTTGGCTTTTGTTGCCAATGCTTTTGGTGTTTTAGACATGAAGTCCTTGCCCATGCCTATGTCCTGAATGGTATTACCTAGATTTTCTTCTAGGGGTTTTATGGTTTTAGGTCTAATATTTAAGTCTCTAATCCATCTTGAATTAATTTTCATATAAGGAGTAAGGAAAGGATCCAGTTTCAGCTTTCTACTTACGACTAGCCAGTTTTCCCAGCACCATTTATTAAATAGGGAATCCTTTAAAATATTGCTTAAATATATTACAAAGAAAATGAAAATTACTGGAACAATGTGCTATGCTTATGTAGTGAAATCTCAATATTGTTAAGATATCATTTCTCCCAAAAATGATTTATAGGTTCAATGCAATCCTAAACAAAAATTTAGCCATTTTTTTAAAGAATGAGACATGATGATTCTAAAATTCATATGGAAATGGAAGCACATAAAATGGCTAAAGTGGGTTTAAAAAGAAACAAATTTAGAGTACTTATGTTACTTGATTTTAAAAATTATTGTAGAGCATCAGTAATAAAGACAAGATGGTTTTGGTGTAGAGATAGACAAATAGGTCAAAGGTTAAGAAGAGTCCAGGAATAGATATACACATATCTAGACAAGTGATTTCTGATCAAGATGCTAAAGCAATTCACTGGAGAAATAATAATCTTTTCAACATATTGTTTGGGGAAAGTGGATAGTCGTATGTGAAACAGACAAAAAAAAAGCCTTCAATAATACTTCACATTATATACCAAAAATGTCTTATAATGAATCATAAGCTTAAATGCAATGCCTGAAAATATAGAACTTCTAGAAGAAACTTAGAAGAGTGTATTTGGGGTTGTGAGTTAGGCAAAAATGTCTTACATACAACACTAAAATACAATCTATAATCTAAAAAATTACACTTATTGAATTTCATAAAAATTATGCTTTTTGAAAGACAGTGTTAAGATTATAAAAAGACAAGAAACAGATTAGGAGAAAATAATTAGCACATGACATATACAACTCTGTATCTAGAATATATAAAAAATCTCAAAACTCAGTGATAAAAACTAAAACTCAGTGGAAACAAATGGGCAAAATATTTGAAGATACATTACCATAGAAGAGCTACAGATAGCAGATAAGCAGAACACGACTTTGTCATTAGGAAAATGTTAATTAAAACCATAACAATATGCCACTACACACCTATTAGAATGGATATATTTAAACAGATTGTCGTACCAATTGTTGGCAAACATATGGAGGAACTGGGACTCATAGAATGCCAGTGGGAATTCAAATTGTTAAATCACTTTGAAAAAATGTTGGCATTTCCTTAAACAGACACACAATCACCACATGACCCAGTTATTCCATTCTTATTTGCTGAAGTAAAATGAAAGTATATGTAGGTAACAAAGACCTGTATATAAATGTTTATAGTAGCTTAAGAATAGTAGCCAAAATGCTCAAAACAAAACAAAACAAAAAATTGAAAAAACCTAAATGTCCATTCTTAAAACAGAATGCACATATATGTGTATATTTTTCAACATCACAGCTAAATCCCAAAATAATTATGCTAAGTGAAAGAAGCAACATAAAAATGAATACTTTATGTGATTTTATTTGTATAAATGTCTAGCAAATGCAAACTAACCTATCCTGACAGAAAACATATTAATAGTTTCCTGGGAACGATTGGAGTCATTTAGAAAGTGCAGGTGGGAAATATTACAAGTAAACCTAAGGAAATATTTGAGGGTAATGGACATGTTCATTGTAGTGATTGTTTCATAGGTTTGTATACATCGAAATGTATCAAATCATAAACTTTTAATATATAGAGTACATTTCATGTCAGTAATACCTTAATTAAGCTGTTACTCACATGTAGCATCTGTAATACAGCTGCCAAGAGTTTTGATGATTGAGTTATGGGAGAGAAGTTGAACTCTTCTGGTTATATAGCGTGTATCACCTCTTACTTCGTAAAACAAAAGAGGCCAACTGAGTTCATGATAGAATGTAAGGGCAGCTCCCATTGTTTTATTCCCAGATTCATTAATCTTTTTCACTTTTATTATCTGGTGAAATAATTATTGTGTTAATATCATTTAATATGGAATATTTAGTTCCAATATATCCGTTTATGGCTATATAATCATGAAATAGTATTTGGGAATGTTGTGATGCTAGGCAATTGTTTCTCAATATAAATAGAATAATTGGGACATTCTACATGTATATAAAACTTTCATTTGATATATGTTATATATGTATATTTCATGGTATATATTTAATAACATATGTTACATTACATATTTTACCTCCATTTGGGTACTTGAAAGCAAAAACATTGGGTAAAGTATATTCCTTATTTAGGGCAAAGCATATGGGGATTTTCATCAACATTCTGGATGTAATCTGTCATTTAATTCAAAGAATATTCCTTATTTCTGTGAATAAATACCTACTGGTTCTGAAATAATTGTGGGAACTCAATACCATGAACATTGGAAGTGAAATAGAAGATGTTAGGCTACACAGAATTTCATATATTGAAGGTGAAATTTTGTCAGGTTTCACAAGACCTCCACTTGGGTACAAAATATGGTGGTTTAGAAAAATATCTTCATGTGTAAGTGATGAGTCCTTACGATTCTTGAAGTAAAACGTAAGGTATGGCAACATCACTTTGTACAAAAATTTTAAGGTAATGTAAAGGTAAGGAGAGTGGCACAGAATGTTGAAAGGACCTTTAACATGTTAGGTGGATGAACTCCAAGAAGAAAATGAACTGGTCATCTACCCTTCAATTTTGAGTTCTCTGTGCATGTGTCTATCAATTGCTTTTATATATCATCATCTGCATAGATGATTCAGAAAATAAACCTATTAGGCATAAACAAAAACACAAATCCATGTATGGCTAGGAAAAATATTTGGTATTTTTTTATAGCACCTCTCTCTGTTCCTTCCCTCAAACCCAAGAAGCTACAAATACTTGTTTTGTGAAGTGTGGTCCCTACTGAATTAGATGGAGATTTAGAACCACTGCATTTAGACATTGAAGAAGATAACACCGTGTAATACTTAGGTCATAGAGGTATGTAGAGGATATGGGGGTAAAACACTATTTAAAAGTATATTGCATTATTATTTCACTCAGAAAAATATTTAATATATGAGAGGAATATCCTGGGAAATGAGGATATAGCGATAAATAAGACCGAGCCCCTTATTTCAAGTTGTTTGTAACTCCAGTGGAAAAAAACTGGAAAAAAATTATTTTAAACCTGAGTAAGGGTTGGTAATAGTAATTGTAAGCTAATCAGAAAGGTTTTATGGGGAGGAAACAGGAAATTACAAGTCTCTGAATTGTAAATCCTGTTATGGCCATGGAAAAGTAGCATACATCACTAATACTGTTGAAAATAATGTTATTTTGTATTTTTGTTACATTCGATCTTGGAGTTCTGTATAATTTCTGTTTTCATTACTTTAGTTATTTAAATCTGAACCAGACACAGTTTATTATTGATTTAAGTTTTAAAATAAGTTATCCAAAAAGCAAGGAGAACAACGTACTCACTAAGGTCCTATTACAGCTGTGCTATGAAATTCCAGCTAGTCCTCATGTTCTCAGGCATAATTATCTTTCTCAGGGTGAGTTTTATATTTAGAAACAAAGAAAGAAACTACAGGGCACCAGCTTTCTTAAAGAATATTTTTTATTTCTAACTCTAATAAATGTACGTTCCTGTTTTTGAAAAACAAGTGTTGATAAAATGTAAGAGTGATATTCATGTAGAAAATATACACATTCATATATTCATACAAAACACATATAACTTTGTACTTTTCACAAACATCACTACAGAAACATAGCCAAAATTACATAATAAACTTTACAAGATTTCCATCGATTTTCAAGTTCATCTTTTACAGTGGGATATCATTTTACTTACTCTTTGAAAACTATTTGGCTTCTTTCATTTATCCAGGATGTTTACAAAAGGACATACACAATCTGTGTTCTCCACATTACAGCATGGGTAAGGTGATGACCCGGAATAATGGAAAATAATGGATTCCAAGTAAAATATGACATAGCACTTCCTTTAGGATAAATAAGCATTATGACATAAATGATTTAATAAGAATGAGTGAAACATTATACGTGCTAAATATCTATTTAATGAAAACTGATATAGTCATCTCTCTCACAGGGGTGTGTTGTGTGTGTGTGTATGTGTGTTCATGTGTATGGGTATATATATGTATAGTCTGTTTTTGAGTACACATATGCACATGTATCCAAATGTATATATGTGTATGTCTATATTATGTATAGATGCATATATATCAACATATGCATAGATGTATGTAAAATTAAGATTTATACACACAGACACACACACATAAACACACATACACATATATATGTATTGTATTCTGATAACATGGTTTGTATTCTGATAACACGGTTTAACTGGCAGAAACATATATTTGTGTATACACATACACATTATTTAACAGACAGAAGAATATATTGGCTGTTAAACCACCTATGATTGGAATAAGAACTTGCCTTATTTCCTTGATGAGTTACTGATTTATCATGACACATAAATTACTAAAATGCAAAGGGTACAAAGGTACTGTAATAGTTCATTCTGGCACTGCTATAAAGAAATACTCACATTTGTGTCACATAAAGAAACAAGTTTTAATTGGCTCATGGTTCTGCAGGCTGTACAGGAAGCAGGATGGATTCTGGAGAGGCCTCAGGAAACTTTCAATAATGGCAGAAGGCAAAGGGAAAGCAGGCATGTCTTGCATGCTTGAAGCAGGAAGAAGAGATGGTGGGAGGGCTACACACTTTTAAACAACCAGATCTCATGATAAGTCAGTCACTACCACAAGAACAGCACCAAACAGGAAATCCATCCCCCAGGTCCAATCACCTCCCATCAAGCCTCCCACCTCCCATACTGAGGATTACAATTGCACATGAGATTTGGGAGGGGACATAGACCCAAAACATATCAGGTATGAATAATGATATTTTATGGTTTCTTTACATTCCTTCTTTAAAAATTCTTTCATTAAAAATTATTAAAAACATATTAAAACTTTTAATGAAATTAAATGTCATTAAAAATTATTAAAATTTTTTCATAAAAAATTATCTGTTAAGTTATTTCTTAATTGCTTGATTACTAATCCTAGACTTCATCTGGTCATTGCACACCTCATGGCTGTAAAATTTTTCCCTAGAATAATTTTCTAGTGGCTATGAGACTGCCCCTCACAATCATGAAAGGACATGGAGGGTATTTGATGAAAGCTCCAACTGCAGTATTGAGAAGTTCATTGAGCATTTCTGCACTGAGGCCTTTCCTCCCACAGGCTTGCTCCCAGCAATGAACAGGCCCAGGAAGGAAACTAAAGCAGCCCTATTGCTGGGAAAACTGAGCCTCCTCTAAGGATTGACTTTGTCCTGGGGGTCCCGTGGCATCCTTGCCAAACTGTCCTTAGACTGCACAAATCCACAACACTTTAAAATGTTTTCACACAACTTTCTTTCCCTCATTCTTTCCTCACGGTCAGACTTGCTTTGAGGTCTGATATCCTTCCCAACCATCAGACACAGGTCCTGCCTGGGCTTCTGTATGATAAACAAAAGAAGTATCAGGATTAGGTATAGATGTAGATATAGCATATTTGGATATACTATATATATAATATATAATTATACAAACACTATATGTATTTATATAGTTCTACATAGCATATGGTACAAAAGTAAAGAGGTTTTTGCATTTTTGAAATTGTCATTTGATATTGGAATGCATTCTTAATGTGGTTATGATATACATCATTTTAATGCACACTTCTTGTTTTTTTTTTTTGCTAATGACTTATTACTTGGTGTTTATTTCATATTTATTTTAGACTGTGGAAATAATGTTAGACAAAAGCAAATTTGAGTGATTTTCTTATTCGAGTTCAAAATGGGTCATAAAGCAGCGAAGTCAACTGGCGATATCAACAATGCGTTCGACCCAGGAACTGCTAACAAACATACAATGAAGTGGTGGTTCAAGAAGTTTCGCAAAGGAGACAAGAGCCTTGAAGAAGAGGAGCACAGTGACCAGCCATCGGAAGTTGACAATGACCAATTGAGAGCAATCATCGAAGCTGATCCTCTTACAATTGCACGAGAAGTTGCTGAAGAACTGATCGTCGATGATTCTATGGCCGTTTGGCATTTGAAGCAAAATGGAAAGGTGAAAAAGCTCTTGAGTGCCTCATGAGCTGACTGAAAATTTTTAAAAAATCATAGTTTTGAAGTTTCATCTTCTCGTATTCTCTGCAACAACAGTGAACCATTTCTCAATCAGATTGAGACCTGCGATAAAAAGCAGCTTTCATATGACAACCAGCAATGACTAGCTCAGTCACTGGACAGAGAAGCAGCTCCAAAGCACTTCCCAAAGCCAAACTTGCACCAAAAAAGGGTCCTGGTCACTGTTTGCTTATCTGATCCGCTGCAGCTTTCTGAATCCAGGTGAAACCATTACATACGAGAAGTGTGCTCAGCAAATTGATGAGATGTACAGAAAACTGCAACGCCTGCAGCAGGCATTGGTCAATGGGAAGGGCCCAGTTCTTCAAGACAAAGCCCGACTGCACCTCGCAAAACCAACACTTCAAAAGTTGAACAAAGGCCAGGCGCGGTGGCTCACGCCTGTAATCCCAGCACTTTGGGAGGTCAAGGCGGGCAGATCACGAGGTCAGGAAATCGAGACTATCCTGGCTAACACGGTGAAACCCTGTCTCTACTAAAAATACAAGAAATTAGCCTGGTGTGGTGGAGGGAGCCTGTAGTCCCAGCTACTCGGGAGGCTGAGGCAGGAGAATGGCCTGAACCCAGGAGGAGCTCGCAGTGAGCTGAGATCGTGCCACTGCACTCCAGCCTGGGCGATAGAGTGAGACTCTGTCAAAAAAAAAAAAAAAAAAAAAAAAGTTGAACAAAGTGGGCTACGGAGTTTTGTCTCTCTTGCTATATTCACCTGACCTCTCACCAACCGAATACCACTTCTTCAAGCATCATAAATACTTTTTGCAGGGAAAACACTTCCGCAATCAGCAGGATGCAGAAACTAAGGCAGAAAAGGCTTTCCAAGAGTTCATCGAATCCGTAAGCATGGATTGTTACACTACAGGAATAGACATATTTCTCACTGGCAAAAATGTGTTGATTGTAATGGTTCCTATTTTGATTAATAAAGACATGTTTGATCCTAGTTATAATGATTTAAAATCCATGGTCCAAAACCACAATTGCTTTTGCACCAACCTATGTACTACTTCTGTTAAGTACTGCTTGTAGTGGTATAGTGTTGTGTAGTGGCTTGTAGTGACTTGTAGTGGTGTCAGGCCCTGGTGGAGTAAAACTGAGTTCATGAAGAAAACATGGAACAGGAAATATATCGGGCTGTCTCTGAAGATGCTGACTGTTCAACTTACTCTGGACTTTTTGAGCCTATGAAAGGGACCCCTTTCTATAATAAGAGCTAGCTGTGGTGAAAGAAGTTGCAGAAGCTACTCCTACAAAGGCAACAAGTGTCACCTCGGGAGCTGCCTCCACAGGCTCTCCTGGCTGCCAGGCTAAACACTAAAGAAAAATTTTAGTACAGCCTCTCTGGGAATTCGCTTGGCCTGATAAAGAAGACAAAAGACTGTATTTCTGAAGAATTGCAAGAACTAGCTAGCATACACTGCCATGACTGAGGGTAGTGAGCGTGGATTGGATTTTAATGATGCTTGATCAAGGGAGCCAAAATTTATGACAGGAAAGGCAAGAATTCATTGACATGTGGGCACTTTCTCAATACATGGTATTTAAACTCCCAGTGAGAATTTCAGGTGGCTCTCGGAAGTTTTAAAATGCCCTACAAATGGTAGAAGAAGAAATAAAGAGGCTGAGAAAAGAGAGCATATGGGATGCATATATTATGAAAGGCTAGAATGATAACAGTGGATTCTATTTCATGAGATTATTATATTGCAAGTGTTCATCTTGTCAGCATTGGAGACCAACAGTGTAGCTCCAATAAGGCATTATTTCTCTAGGTGACGAATCAGCAACTTTTTGGCAAATTTTCCACATTGGTTGCCTTCTGTCTCGGAAGTGCCAGGTGTCCATTCTGATAGGATTAGATGCCTGTTTTGTGCATAAATTTGCTTTTCCAACCTACAAAGCTTTGACAAGCACTAATATCTAGGAGCTTATGGAATGCCTGGTCCATATGTATAGAATCACAAAGAGCACAAAATCTGATTAGGGGATACAAAAGAGATGTGGAAATGGGTCCATAACTATGGGATTCAGAGGTTGTATCATATACTGCACCATGCTCATAAAACACAAGAATGGTGTTCAAAAGTGAGACTAAAACCGCATCTGAAAGGATAAGGTGACATCCTTCAGGACAGAGTGTATTATGCTGCGGAACTCTTTTTGCTCTATGTTTCCAATAGGAAGGATACATTGTCCAGGAAGAAGACGGACTACTTCCTCCTATCATGAACTCTGATGACCTAATTGGGAATTTTGTGACTTGTGTCCTCTCAACTTTGCACTTTGTAGGGTTGGAGGTCTTGGTCTCCAAATAAGCACATGTTTACCAAGGAATACAGGAAGGGTCCCACTGACCTAAAATTTAGAGCTATTTTCAGGGCACTTCGGCTTCCTGTCCACAGGGGCAGGAAAGCAAGAACAGTCACCATCCTGGCAAAAGTAACTAGCCCTAACAGAAAGAGTAGGCATGTTTTAGGGTGTTTTTTTACACAAAGAGGACAGGGAAAAAAAAGTAAACACAGAAGATCTACTTGGTCACCTCCTGGTGATCTCTCACCCTATTATAACTGAATGGACATGTTCAGAAGTGAGACTGGTACCATTATCAAGGGTATGAACACCTTAGTGATGAAGGGAACACCAGGTAAACCCCTAGAACCTGCTCAGGTGATCACTAAGATTGAGGGGAATTTAAATTGGATAGTAGGGGAGGAAGAAGATGAGTAGCATGTATAGCTCAGAATTCAAATGCAGAAATGAAAAATGTAATTTATCCCAATAAGTTTCCTCTTTTGAGGTTCCCCTCAGGAAGAAAGTCTCAGAAAAACCAGAGAAAACTAATTCCTGAATATTTGCGAAGAAGTAGAACTCCAGAACTTAGAAGTTGCGGCAAAGCTTCTAAAACTATTTCCACATTTTCACTAAACCCACATTTCTCAAGGGCTACTTCAAGCATGTGTCTAAGCTCAGTAGGATACTAGTACTATGTTACATCTGCTCCTGGAAGGCACAGGATTTCTCTGTTGGCTGCATCTACCTTGCATTCTCCTGGAGAGCCTTGTTAACTTTGTTAGAATCTATAGCCCTCTAGGACACCACTACCAAACTTCCTTCCCTCCCTCCTCTCTGAGTCAAGACTTGCATTGTTGTCCAATAGCACTCCCAGACTTACTTTCTTTCAAAGCACTTTGCTTAATAAAATCCTTGAGCACTGAATCCTTTTTTGGTGTTTGTTTTCTGGAGGAACTAGATTAACATAAACTGTAAATTATAACTCCAAATGTGACCTTGGTCTCATTCATAAGGATCAGTTTTACCAATAACTTAATTACTTCTTTATCATGTTATTAGCCTACAAGAGTAAATATTTTCAGACTTCTTATTAAATTAGTTCATTTTTTAATTGAGGCTACTGAGATCCAGAGTTTTGTGATTTCACTAAGGTCATACAGTTAAGAATTTGCTTCTCTTCCGAATCTTATTGATTTTCTATAAATTGCTTAAAATTTTACAAAACTTAGTTTTTTAAACACCTGTCATTCTTTTATCAAATACCAATAGGAAGTGGGGACAAAGAAAGCTTTTGAAGTCCCACTTATAATAATAAACAACTGACACCCTGAATTTACTAGGAAATTTCTTAGAAACACTCTTCCTTTCCTGTATATAACTTCTTTAATAATGCTTACTGTCCAGGATTTTGCTGTCTGTCAAAACACAGTGAAATATCTTAGTGATGTCAGGGATGTAGGTCTATAGATTTACCTGAGATGGCTCCAAGTCCTTATGCCACTGGCCTGGGCTCAGGTATTAACATGGATGATACCATGTTGTATTAGCACTCTCAAAAAATAGATGTGACATTTATTTGCCTCAAACTTCAGCAGAAGGGAGAATAAAGGAGTCTGTGCCATAGGAAATTTGACTTCACATTCTGGTTTGTCTGAGAGAGAGTCTTGATTTATTTCTGTTGTTTCAATGTAATTATTAAGATCACCCATCTCTTCCTCCAAAGTGAGCTAGTTTTGATGATAAATAATATAATCATCAAAATATTAGAATAATATAATCTGCATACTAGATGGCTGAGTCATATTGTTGCCAAAAAATTCCAACCAACCAGAAAAAAAACCTATAGCTGAAACTGACTTCAACTGAAATCAAGACTTAATTTTGAGTTCTAGCTCTCTACTGCTATTGTCCATGACCTTTAGAAACTTTTGCATACTTCTCTTTGTCTTATATTATCCTTCTGTAAAATGGTCATTACAATAGTACCTGCCTTTGTAGGCTACTTGAGAAAATTAAATGATATTACATATAATGCTTAGTTATAAAAAATGTTCACCATTCCTTTATAACAGCTTTGCTTAGGGATAAAAAACAAAACAAAAAAATAACAGTAAACAACAGCAACAACAACAACAAAAACCCTTGTGCAAAGGTAGCCATTTGTTGGATCAGTTGGAGTATCTTATCCATATGCAAGTCACAGGTCAGTTGCCCTGAAGAAAATGCTCTGCTCATTAGGCATCTAACAAATGAACTAAGCCAATCAATTTGGATTAGGGATTATGAAAGGAATTGGGGAGAAAATAATGAGCCAAAAAAAAGAGCATATAAAGATACTTTACAGTTTTTCTTTTTGAGATTGTAGTATAAGCTTAGAGCTGTATCAGATTCTGAATGACTTTCTGTTTCCAGTCTATGTGAATCCTTTCAGCAAAATTTCCCTTTACTTAGTATTATTTAAGTAAATTTGCATATGCTGGACCCAAAAGTCCTTACAGCAGAGCAAAGCAGAGTTTAATTTCCTCCCCCTTATAGCCCTGTCTTCACATTGTCCTTAAACATCTCAGGTTCCTCAATTTCTTTTTCCTTGGGTGATTTATTTTCCAGGTAACCCCTCACTTTAAATGCAAATGAACACTTGCATGGGCCCAAGAGGACACTCTACCTCCAAGTCTAGACCCATCTTAGGTTTACACCAAGACCACTGTCGTATTTAACCTGAAGGACTGTATTGCTCATATCTGATTTTACAAGATTAATTTTTCAGGCTATTTAAGACAGTCTTTCCTATATTACACTGTAACTTCTAAATTATGCAGACTACACATTTCTTCCAGGCCCAACAAAGAAAAACAATGAAAACTATAATCTTAAAAGATTCCTCAGCCATTCAAAAAAGGACAGGCTCCTATGTATAGCTAACATCAATATAGACAAACAACATAGCATTTATTGAAACCAAGACTTAATTTTGAGTTCTAGATCTCTACTGCTAATGTCCATGACCTTTAGAAACCTTTGCATACCTCTATTTGTCTTATATTATTCTTCTGTAAAATGGTCATTACAATAGTACCTGCCTTTGTGGGCTACTTGAGAAAATTAACTGATATCACATATTATGCTTAGTTATAAAAAATGCCCACCATTCCTTCACTTTCTTGAAAATAAAGACAACATGGTCATTTAAAACTCAGAACACAAGATGCATTCACATTTGACAAATACCTTCTAAATCTTTTTCAGCAGGAACATTTAAGATTTTAGATTGCAATCAATCTGGACTACATTTTGCACTTACCTGAACACTTAGAATGCAGAGCATAACTTAAACTATTTTTGGTGGCTTATTTACCAATATAAGTAATTAGTATATTATACTAGTTTTAATTCAGTAATGACACAATGCCTGGTTTTCGGCTCTGCTAGCAGGACGTAAATTAATGATTGATTTCCCTGAGCCTGTCATTTTCTGCCTTCAAGCATTAAATAAAGCCACTCAAACACCAATCCTTATAAATACTGTTTCTCCACTGTCCCTAAAAGGTCAGAGACATTGTGCAAGCCAGAGCACACTCATCAACTTGTTGACCATCATTTGTCACCACAGAAGAATATCTTAGCAATTACACCGCCAAAATCTATCCATACTTCATCTACCATCAGTGATAGCATTTTTGTTTCTGCTGATCCATAAGTGATCCAACTCCAGAATCCCATGCTTAATGTTTGCTTCCTAGAACCACTCCTAGAAGCAATATATGTAGGTAAGATTCCCTAGAAGCCGAGCCTGAGACAGGAATCTGGTAAAGGTAGTGGGGGAGGAAGGATAGAAAAGGAGAATAAACTGAGGAAAGATACAGCCTCAGCTAAGTCTATCGTGGCCTAATCTACAGGGTGACCACAATTCTCTACCAGTGTTGCAGTCTCTATAGGTAAGTGATCAGCCTTCCGTATTCACCTATCTGTCATTGGCTTGTTGGGTGCACCCAGGAAGAGGGTAAGGATATGGGGTGGTTAGCCTCCTCGAAAAGGGGGCTGCCATCCAAAGAGATGTTCTCTAGCGAAAGGGGGAACTGTGTCTGCACTGTCCCTGAAAGAGGAATCTGAGTGGGACACAAACAGCTTTTCTATCCTCAATATTCAAATGAGAAAGCTTGGATATAGGGAATGGAGAGTTTCAGGAATCTGTTACATACCTCATTTCTTGAGTTCATGTTTGAAGTTAGTTTTGTCTTTCCAAGGTACATGGTCAAAACAAGCCTGTATACCACCTCACACAGGGGAACAATGAGTCTAACATGGGTTTGGGAGAAAAAGAAAGAGTGGCAAAATTGAGCAACAACCTAGGAAGACTCTCTGACTACACTTTATGGTAAAAATACAAATGATATTGAGAGAAATCAAGGAAGTAAAGAGACAGAATTGTGCCTAAAATAATTTTACTTAAATCTTCCTCAAGTTATATCTCAAAAGAAAGAAGCAAAAAATGTTTTAGAATAAGGATTAAAAACCTGAAGAAAATATGATGAAAAAATGAAGATGCAAAAAAAGGAGGCCTTTGAAATACGCCTACAAGAAAATACATCTTGATTCCGACTATGGAAAAAACAAGTCTATATATACACATTTTTAAAACAGAGACTCAATGTAGCTATTTTAAAAGGGGGTAAGGGAGGGGCATGGACCTACAAATATAGTAGAAGAATTATATAATTTCTGGTTCTCTACATCAATAGAAACTGACTTCAAATTAAGAAATTTCCTTTAACTCTTTGAGAGATGTTCTAAAAATTAATACAAGGCATTGCAATATGCCTATGCTTATTTGTAAAATTATTTAAATAGTGCCTAAATCGTTATTGGGAAATAATTTTAGTATTTTTATTTTCTTTCTAAAGGGAATGTGCTGAAAAGCATTTAATATTAATTTCCAAATATAGATGCTTCAGAAAAGAGTTTGAAGACATTGCTTTTTCTCCCCAGATACTTGGTCATCAGCATTCTTTTTATAATCCGCTAGCATTCTTAATCAAACCTTCAGAAGCTTAAATTATTATTGAGCAATTTATTTAGGATTATGGCTTAATTCATGATTCTACAATGAACATACTATCAACTTTTAAGAGTAAAATCACTAGTAACAGCATAATCTTCAAGACCAAATAGGGTTTGAGCAATTTAAAATACCCAGGATTTGAAGGAATTAATAGATAAGAGGATAGATTCATTATGTGGTCAAGAGGTCATTTCATAAAAATATTTTAAATTAAAAAATTAAAAACCTTTTGGTTTTAAGACTCAGGATAAAATGGATTGGCAAGAATTAAAGAAAATGTTGAGACAGACTGCAAATTATTCACCTGATTGAAGGACTAATTAAACTTATCTTGAAGGCACTGGAAGTTTTTATCTCTGAATTTTACTGTCTGTGGATGAAATGTTCTTTTATTGTTTTCCAAAGGAAAATATGCATAAAAACCAAATTCTCTCCCTCTTCCTCTGAGAAAAATTTCAGATAAAATGTGTAAAGGACAATTTTGTGCCCCACTCATGTCTTTCTTAGCTATCCCTGAGTGACGAATCTAAGTCAAACTGCCGTGAGAGCTGGAAGCTAACAGCTCTTGACAGCACCATTCTGGGAATTGTCTTGGGCATACTAAAGCGATCTTATGCAGAAATACCTGAAGGGTACATCTTCACTCTGGGAGCAGTATAGTAGTTTAAGAATAACACGAGTCCTATTCCTTTGCCTCAAATTTTGATTCATTGATGCGGCAGTAAATCAAATTGTGGCTAGACTTGAGCTGAACTCACATGTTTGCCATGCTACCGTTCCTCACTTCTCCACAGGTTTCACTTTAGAACAGTGTGTCAATAAACAATAAACAGTGTGTCTAGGGAACTTGTTCGCAAAGTTTTGTCTGCACCGGAATGAATCACCAAGAGGGCTTCTTTTTTTCTTGAGATGGAGTCTCAGGCTGGAGTGCAGTGGCCCTATCTTGACTCATTGCAACCTCTGCCCCCAGATTTAAGTGACTCTCCTGCCTCGGCCTCCTGGGTAGCTGGAATTACAGGCACAGACCATCACTCCCTGCTATTTTTTGTATTTTTAGTAGAGACCAGGTTTTGCCATGTTGGCCAGGCTGGTCTCAAACTCCTGACCTCAGATGATCTGCCCACCTTGCTTTGGCCTTCCAAAGTGCTGGGATTACAGGTGTGAGCCACCACACCAGGCCAGAAGAGCTTCTTAAAACATAGATTGCTGATAGAGTAGGTCTGCAGGGAACCCTAAGAATTTGTATTTCTAACACGTTTCCAGGTGCTGCTGCAGGTACCATTTTGAGAATTATTATTCTGTGATAATCAACCTAGTAGAGTGAGTAAACATTTATAAACTGTGGGCCTCTGTGGTTTCTAGAATAAACTGAAACAATAATAAATTATTAATGGAATTTAACATTTAAAATGTATAAAAGAATGTCATAGACCAAAGTGTTAAAACCACTCATGGAAGTCAGGAAATAAAAGGAAAATAAAAGAAAGTTTGAGCTAAATTAATTAAATGATTACATTCAATAAATATTTTATGAACTTATTGTCAATCTTAGCTATAGCCCAATAGTACAGAAGTTTGAGGAGAGAGACTCTCCACTCGCATCCCCCACCTTGAGAGGGTATATAATCATGTATCTGGCCATTTCTCCTTTGAAGTGAAGTGGACAACCAGATGCACTGCTTAAAGTTCTGCCCACTGGGAGAATTTTCCTTTGCCACTCTCCTTCAGGGGTGTCACAGAGAAGGGCTGTAGTGTTGCAGCTGTCCGTTTTGGGGTGATGTCTGCATGTCTTGCAGAACCATCTGGCCTGACTTCTTTTCCTCTGTCAACTGATCATAAGGAACTCCTCATGAGGCCATAGATGCACACTAGGAGAGAAAAGGCTGTGTATCCGAAGTGGGAATCATGGGTATTTCGGCCTTCCTCATCTCACCTACTTGTGCCTTTAGGACTTGCTCAGGACAGATCATGTATATACCACTTTCCCTTGATGATAGAGCAGTGCTATTATGCACCACTGGGTAAGTCAAAACTTGGTGGTGGGGCAGCTAAGGTCACCTAGTAGCTTAGTGACCCTGGTTAAGTGTTCACCCTCTACTAAGGCTTAGTAGTAGACAAGAACTGTTTCTCAAAAGGAGGGTAGTTATTCACAGAGGATGGCAGAGCTTTGCTCCAAAATTCAAAGATCCTGTGATACAAATACATAGGCCTTTTAAAGGCTACAAACAGCATCCCTTTTTTCCACTGACATTTCAAGCACTACTGAATCTATTAGATACTATGACCCAAGAAGCAGAGGAGTACACAAAGAAGTCTGAACCCATTGCAAAGCCTTCTCTTGTTCTGGGCCCCACTCAAAACAACCAGCTTTTCAAGTCAGTTGGTAAATAGGCCTGAGTAACACACCAAAATGAGAATATATTGTCTCCAAAATCCAGAAAGGACCATTAGATGCTATGCCTCTTTGTTGGTTGTGTCTTGACATACCAAGTTATACCCCAAAAGAAAGACCCAAAAATGTTTTGGAACAAGGATGAAAAATCTAAAGACAACCTGATGAAAAGAAGATCCAAAAAAGGAGGCATTTTAAATAAGTCTACAAGAAAATATATTTTGATTCTGATGTATTACCATTGGATCCATAGAAATTTTACTGACATAGAAATCCCCTAGATTTTTGTTGAATTTATCAGGCAAAATATTTTTTCACTCTCTGACATGCAAATGTCTCACCAATAAGTCTAGAGATATTATTTCTTCTTGCTCACTAAGTCCAAACCAGCAGAAAATCAATATAAGGAATTGATGTGATATCTTGTGGAAGGAAAAGGTAATCAAGATCCTTGTGAACTAAATTATGACATAAGACTTGAAAGTTTCTATATCTTTGAAGTAGGACTGGGCAGGTGTATTGTTGGCCTTGCGGCTGAAAGGGAATTTCTTCTGGTGGTATTTACTAGCAGGTATAAAGAAAAATCTTTGCCTGATCAATAGCACCATACCTGCTATGGTGCTAATCATATCTAGTGCAGTGACTGCAATTGAAGTCACTGCCTAGTTAAGCTTATTTTATTCTACTGCCATTCTCTAAGATCCACCTTCTTTACAGGCCAAATAAATGAGTTCAATAGGATATGGTAGGAATCATCACTCCTGCATTTTCAAGTTTTTGATGGTGGCACTAATCTCTGCAATTTCTCCAGAATGCAGTGTTTCTTTTGGTTTACTTTTTTTTTTTTTTTTTTTTAAGTGAGGCACTTGTTCTTGCCCACCATAAAGCCCTCACTTCATAAGTCAAGGGATTGTGCTAGTTATTGAGGATATCTATTTCAATATCCATTATGGAACCAGGGGAAAAAACACAGGATGAGTTTGGGAACCCCCTGAGTCAAATATAAGATAAACTTGAGCTAAAATTCCATTGATCATTTGACCTCTATAAGCCCCCACTCTGATTGGTAGATCACAGTGACATTCTGGGCCTCCTAGGATTAGTATCTGTTCAGAATATTAAGCAGGCTGAAAAAGTTCTGAATATTTCCTTTTCCAAATGCACAATTATTCTGGTTAAAGGCCATAGACTCCTTTAGGGGAATTTGGAGGGAAAACTAACAGTATATATATATTTTTTAGAGCATATCAGAGTTCCTTTTTAAGGGGACCCAGGCTCTAAAGCTTGTCCAAGTCTGGAAATTGAAAGTGGAGCTGAAATTCTCTGTTTTTATTACTTGGTGTAGACTTTGTTCACTAGACATAGAACTTCTTATACAGATCAAGTGAGAATTCACTAAGATTCTTACCCTTTTCTTTTCTATTACATCATATTCAACCAGCCAATGTCGTAGGCCTTCATGCGTCAGACTATTCTGATTGTGCTTTGACTCTGCTGTCCATTACCTTAACCACGCCCACTTTGCCTTTGCAAGTGGGTAAGTTCCACCACTTGCTCCCAACACCGAAGGATCTAATTACTCCCATTGCATTTAGATTTTCCAGTTCAGTGACTGTAATTATGGTAAGGCCTGACCTAAAGAGAAGAACAATAATAGAGCTCTTCAAGGATGTCTAGTCTTCTCTTACAAATGGATTTCTCCCAGTCACGGTGAATGGTATGGGCCTTAGATATGAACCCACCCTAGTGCGGCTGAGTAAGTCTTATATAAAACATCTATTCTAACATTCTAATCTTCTTGAATTCTTTTCTCTACACTAAACCAATGCAGGCCCAACATTGCCAGTTCGTTTGCTGCTGACCATCTTTTGGTTTATGCTGCAGCCAATCAATCAAACAAAGTGTTACAAACCTTTTTAAATCTCTGAGCTTCCACATTAAATGCAGAATATCTGCTTAATGAGACCATATCAATAAGTTCATTTCATTCAAATTTGATTTTCCTTCCACCAATATCCCAAGCCCATAACATTCATCCCCATACATGTTCCCCAGATTTCTGCTTGTATACATAAGAAAATTCAAGTAGTTAATTGTGACTGTAGTGCAACTGTTCATGCTTCACACATTTTACCTCGGTTTGACGACCCTGATGGGATTTGTCTAGAAGCAATAAAAGTTGGTGTGGGTGGATTCTGAAGAAAATCAGCATTGTCTTCCAATGCAGCTTCCTCAGGGAAGGCTGTTGTAGTTCTCTCAGGGAATGCAGTGGTTAATCCTCTTAGGTAGGGGTGGAGAGGAAGTTTCTATCACTAAGAGTGGGTAGGTAGAGAGGCCTTTTCCACTGGGGGGAAAAAAATCATTAGAATTTAGGGGCTCAATGTCCACTGCTTTATCAAGATTTTCCCACACATTCCCATTTCTATTTACAGAATCTTGTTCTTTCCCTTTGAATGTCCTTATTTCAATAGTAGACGCTCTGCAATGCTGGAACTTCACCTTGTAATTCATCCAGTTACAGAATGAGATTGTGTGCCTACAGGAGAGAGGGGTCTCCGTCAGAGCACACACAGAAGGTTTTAGGTCATTCATGCAGCACTTGGGCTGGAAATTCAAATTCCTGAGCTCATCTTTTTATTTTACCACTTCGTACAGCAACATTAAGAGAAGCCAGTCAAGTTCATTATATTTCTTAATTTCCTAAAAATGTTTGAAAGTGTGATATATATCCAGTGACCCAGCTCCTTTCTTCTTCCAAGTGGTTGATTAGGAGTATACAACAGAGATACTTGGTATATCTTTATTGCCATATTATACTATAGACTATCAATACTCCTAGAAAATGAAGAATCAGTATTTTTAAATCTAGTTAATAGCCAATTCAAAAACCCCAGAATCAATTAAGCAAACTCAAATTTAACATTCTGTTTCTCTAGAACCACTTTTTAGTGCCAAACTCTTTAGAAAAGTAGGAGTAGTGGCTGGGCGCGGTGGCTTAAGCCTGTAATCCCAGCACTTTGGGAGGCTGAGACGGGCGGATCACAAGGTCAGGAGATCGAGACCATCCTGGCTAACACGGTGAAACCCCGTCTCTACTAAAAAATACAAAAAACTAGCCGGGCGAGGTGGCGGGCGCCTGTAGTCCCAGCTACTCGGGAGGCTGAGGCAGGAGAATGGCGTGAACCTGGGAGGCAGAGCTTGCAGTGAGCTGAGATCTGGCCAGTGCACTCCAGCTTGGGTGACAGAGCGAGACTCCGTCTCAAAAAAAAAAGAAAAGAAAAGTAGGAGTAGAAGCAGTAGAATCTATCTATCTTTATCTATCTGTCTATCTAATCTCTCTCTTAATAGTTTAACAGAAATTATGATTTTTAAAACATTGGCTTACAATTATGTAGGCTGGTAAGTCCACAGATTTCAGTTCACAAGTTAGAGACCCAGAACGACCAATTGTATCGTTCCAGCTCAAGTCTGAGTTTGAAGGTAGGAGAAGACTAATGTCCAGCAAAAAAAAAATCAGATATAGAGGAATAATTCTTACTCAGCTTTTTGATGCTATTCAACCCTTCAAAGAATTGAAAGAGGCCCATCTGTAATAGGGAAGACAGTCTGATTTATTTTATCTACCTATTCCAATATTAATGCCATCTAGAATCACTCTCATAGGTACACCCAGAAATAATGCTTAACCAAATATCTGTGCATCCTCTAGTCCAGTTGAGATTACACACAAAATTAACCATCTCAGATACTACATTTGAAAAAAAATAAAATTAACCATCTCAGATACTACACTTGGAAAAAAAATAAAAAGAATTCATATGATATTGCATCTGTTTAAACATAGAATGTAAAGATGCAGTAGAAAAGAACACAAAAATATGGCAGAAAAAAGAGAGATGTGATAATTTTCTTCAGGAATTTCGTGGAACAGGGATTCAGAGACAAGAGTGAAGCAAGTGGTATGCTCCTTGACACTGGAGATTGAAAGGCACAGTCAAACCCATCTTGTTTATCTATTAGTGAATTTTGTAGGAATTGATAACTTTTTTTCCTGCTAGTACTAGTAGCAATTTCGGTAGATTTAGACCAAAAGACCTTGTGTGAGAACTACTTACTAAGGAAAAACAAATGGTATTTATAGCTTGACTATCCTTGCTTTTCATTTTCTCTATCATAATTGAAACTTCTGCAATACATTCTAATAGATGTTTTGCCCCAAAGAACTAAGCATCCTTCCATATCCCAATCTTCCGCTCTTTTTTCCTGAATTTGTTTATTTACAATAAGACTAAGGGAAAGATATTTTCCATACTTTTTTAACAATGAAAGTATGTGTGTGTGTATGTATATGTATTTTTTTTTTCCTTATCCAACGTCAACTGGTGAATTTGTGGGTAAGAGGGAAAGTACTATCTACACATAGAGAAAGATGCACTTTTTAAAATAAACCACATTTACTTCCAAGATCACCTTAGGATAAAAAATGCTAACATAACTTTGTTCTTTATATCTCCTTCCTAGGAAAGATGTTATATTTTGTGAGATTTTACAGATCTTTGTGTGATGTTTTCCTGGCCGGGTAATTTGCATTAATGGATATTCAAGAAACCAATTTATACAGCTCACTGATGTAAGTTATAGCAAAGTCTGGAGACATATGAGGACACATTTTCAGTAGGCTTTTGAAAATGTGCTGACACATTTTAGGAATGCATCTGTTTTTGCTTGCAAAAACTCACATTTATGTGTGCAACATGAGAAATTGAATGCACAAACAGGTGGTTTTAAATGGTTTTAAATACTCAAGCAGAATTTAAATGGAGGCACTCACAACCTTACTGGAGCCTTTGAAAATTATCCTGAATCTCACAGTTAGCTCAGTGACAAGTGTTTTGGTATTTCTAATATTTGTGACCTTATTATTTAATTTGAAATAGCACTACATATAAAGTCTTATAGACATTTTTCTAACTTTAATAATGATTTACTATGTGAAATTGAATAAGTTGTAGGTTTGCTTTACACTTTGATGTTCATATATTAACTAAAAATAACACCTCAATCTCAGAGAGTAAATATATATAAAAATATTCTAATTCAATACCAAACCTCTTTTAAAGATATATATATATATATAAAAAACTATAAACAATGTATACAACGATGCATTGTAAAGACGTTAGGTCTTTAGTCATATCCATGTGAATATTAAACACACACGTACACAAGTATGCACAAGTAGATGTAACAAACACTTGTTTATGGCTTTATAAGCATCAGAAATTCTGTTAATTAATGGAAATCCCCAAAGCTAATAATGACTCTTGCATCAAGGCACTTTGAGTCTATTAAAAAGAGATATTCAATACATATTTGAAGAATTTTGGATAAAATTGTAGAAACATAAAGAATATACTGAGATTCACAGATAATAATATGATTTTTGGGAAGAGAGGGCAGCATATGATGTATATGGGATCGTCAGGAGGGATGTCTTAGGGGATTGAGTTTGACCTGAATACTGAAAGTGGTGTGCTTGTAAAAGTAAAGTGAGAATAAATGACATTCACAAAAAATGAAAGTTGTTTAAAAAAACAAAAAGTAGCACTAGAAATGTAAAGAAATGCATATGAAATTTGTTAAGATGATAGAATTCACGAGATCTGATGAGAGGTAGGAAGGAGCCAATTACACCTCCAAGTTTCTGATTTGAGTTATTGTATGGATAATGACAGAGGTAGGAAATATAGAGGATTCAATAGTTTTGTATTTGAGGTGATGGTGATTTCTGCTTTAGATAAATACAACTTCAAACTATCTATGGGTCCTTAGAGTAAATATACTCATCAGGCAATGAAATCTTTTGTTTTAGAGCTTAAAGAACTAATCATATATATCAGGGCTTTTTCTGCAAGAAAATATATTAGAATAACTTAGGCTTTTTTTCCCCCAGTTACAGAGACAATAGCCCCAGTCAAAATTATTGACCTAGCAGAAAGATACAAGATTGTATTTGGAAAAAATTTCCCTGTGTTTTGGTATGCACTTTAGATTTAGATCGGCTGGTGATGGTTGAAGCCACTTGAAGGAAGGCTACTGACAAGGGGAAGGGCGAGGATTACATCTGGGAGATATCAGATTAAGATATTGGCAAATAATGGGATTAGTAAAGATAATAATGTAGGAAGAATAAGAGGAAAGATGATCATTAGAATAGAATAAATTTCTCACATACATTGATTTCAAGAAATGACCAACATATTCAGATGACACAGAGTCAAATTAAATAATTAAAAGGAGTATACTGAATTAGGTAATTAGAATACCATTCGAGATTTTGCCAGATTTGATTCCATGAAGCATTCATTCAGCAAGCAAGTGAACTATTTCTTCGAGACCTTTATTTTGGGCAGAAAGGGCAACATAAAAGGAGCATGTATGTACATGTGTGTGTATGTATGTGCATGAAATCTGGAGAGACCAAAACAAGGTCTCCCTGGAAAGAAAAAATTCTTTAATATGGAAGAATTTTTAATATTTTTATAGTTTTAGAAAAGCCATCAGTGGAGATGGGTAAGTTGAAAGTGAAGAAAGAAGAGGGAAGAAACTAAGTAATATTCCACAGAATAAATTGTTAAAAACACTTCTACCATGAAATTAAGCCAATGAAAATATTTACTAAGACTACAGTTGACCTTTGAATAATGGTTAAGTCGTGGGGCACAAACCCCACTCCTATGCAGGAAAAAAAAAAAACACATATAACTTTTGTCTCCCCCAAAACTTAACTACTAATAGCCTTCTGTTGATTGAAGTCTTATCAATACATAGTCAATTGACAGATATTTTATGTTATATGTACTATATGCTATATTCTTACAGTAAAGCAATCTAGAGAAAATATGTGCTGTGAAGAAAACCATAAGAAAAATATATGTACTGTTTATTAAGTGGAAGTAGATCATTATAAAGGTCTTCATTCTCATAATCTTCACTTTGAGTAAACTGAGGAAGAGGAAGAGTAGGTCTTGCTGTCTCACAGGTGGCAGAGGCAGAAGAGGTGGAGGAGATGGAGGATGTGGAAAGGGAGGCAGGGGAGGCCAACACACTAGGTGTAACTTCATGAAAGGTATTGTGGTTCCTGTCGACTTTTTCCCTTTTTTGTTTATCTAAAAGTGTTTACAGTACCAATCTCCATCTTTTGCTTTAATTTCAGTGCCCATATCATAGGACGTTTTTCCTTTCTCATTTATCTAAAAATGTTTACAGTACCAATATCCACCATTTGCTTTAGTTTTAGTGCCCATATCATACAAGGATCCATGTTGTGAAAGAAGTCAAAAACAGTTATGAATAATCCAGAACCTTGCTTCCAGATTGTCGAATGTCATTTATTTTCTGACACTGCATGTAAATCTTCTTCCTCATTGTCTGGAATTGGTTCAAAATTACTCATCTCCATCAAGTTGTCGTCTGTTCATTTCTCTGATGTTTTAAATTTCTCTAAGATTCATATCTTGAAATCCTTCACTCCCACGTTTTGTTTGTTTGTTTGCTATACCCACAACCTTTTTAATGATTTCCACGATTGACTTTGTCATAACTCTTGCGAAATCTGTACAAAAGCTGGACAGAGCTTTCTCCAGCAGGAATTTATTGTCCGGAGTTTGCTGGCTTTCATGACTTTTTCTATGACAATAATGGCATCTTCATAATATGTTCTTTCTATTAGGGTTCTTTTCCATAGCACTGATTATCTTTTCCATGGAGTATGGTGTGATCATTATAACCCCTGATGGAAAAGCTGAATTATTGTTAGAGGAGCTGTGTTTGAGGCTAAGTAGATTACTTTGATGTCTTTGTTGTTTAACTCATAAGATTCTGGGGCCGGGTTATTGTTCAATATATTTTTAAAAAGTTAAAAAGTAGTTTCTTATTGACAAGGTACTTCCTGACCACTGTTGTGGGAAGTCAGGGACCCAAAACGGAGGGACCGGCTGAAGCCGCAGCAGAAGAACATAAATTGTGAAGATTTCATGGACATTTATCACTTCCTCAATCAATATTCTATAATTCCGTATGTCTGTCTTTCCTTTAATCTCTTAAACCCATCTTCGTAAACTGAGGATGTATGTCACCTCAGGACGCTGTGATGATTGTGTTAACTCCACAAATTGTTTGTAAAACATGTATGTTTGAACAATATGAAATCTGGGCATCCTAAAAAAGAACAGGATAACAGCGATTTTCAGGATACAGCGATTTGTAAAACATGTATGTTTGAACAATATGAAATCTGGGCATCCTAAAAAAGAACAGGATAACAGTGATTTTCAGACCATAAGGTCTGACTGCCTACAGGGCCGGGCAGAACAGAGTCATATTTCTCTACTTGCAGAAAGTGAATAGGAGAAATAATGATGAATTATTTTCCCAGCAAGCAATAACCCTGGGAAAGGAATGCATTCCCAGGGGGAGATCTCTAAAATGGCTGCTCTGAGAGCATCTGTCTTATGGAGTTGAAGATAAGGGATGAAATACGCCCTGGTCTTCTGCAGTGTCCTCAGGCTTGCTAGGATTAGGAAATTCCAGCCTGGCGAATTCTAGTCAGATCAGTTGTCTGCTCTTGAACCCTGTTCCCTGTTAAGGTGTTTATCAATGACAATGCATGCCCAGTGGAACATGGAGTCTCATCAGTAATTCTAATTTTGCCCTGGCTTTGTGATCTTGCTCTGCCATTTGCCTTATGATCTTTCATTGCCTTTTGAAGCATATGTGATCTCTGTGACCCACTCCCTATTGGTACACTCCCTCCCCTTCTAAAATCCCTAATAAAAACTTGCTAGTTTTGCAGCTTGAGGTTGCCATCACAGTCCTACCAATATGTGATGGCACCCCCAGAGGCCCAGCTGTAAAATTTTTCTCTTTGTACTCTTTCTTTTTATTTCTCAGGCTGGCTGACACTTAGGGAAAATAGAAAAGAACCTATGTTGAAATATTGGGGGCTGGTTCCCCTGATAGACCACAGGGACAAATCATTTGATGGAACCAATCTAGATAAAGGGTTCCCATTGTCTAGGCTTTCTTGTACAGCCAAAAGACTGGATGGTGGTGTTTACTTTTTCCTTCAAGGGTTGGGTGTTAGCAGCCAGCATCAGAGATAATAGCAGCCCTAGTCATAAACCCAATTGCATTTGTACAAAACAGGAGAGTTAGTCTTTCCTTTCCTGCCTTAAATCCATTTATCTTTCTTTCTAATAAATGTCATTTAAAGCATTTTTGTTGTTGTTGTTCCAGAATAGGACACTTTCATCTGCATTAAAAACCTGTTCCGGTGGCTATTTTTTCTCCTCAATGATTTTCTTAATTGTGATTGGGAATTTGCCTGATGTTTCTTGGTCAGCAGAAACTCATTCTATTATCTTGTTATTTTTTAAGCCAAATCTCTTTCTAAAATTATCAAACATTCTTCTGCTGGCATTAAATTATCCACCTTTAGACCCTTCACCTTCCTTTTACTTTATCATAAAAAATCTTCACTTTTTCTCAAAATATATTAACATCTATAGGTGTGCCTTTCTTATAGCAATCCTTCACCCACATAAAAGCTGCACTTTCAGTATGAGATAAAAAGGAGTTTTACAAAAAGTGCAAGGTTTTCATGCCTGATGGCACAGCTGCAATGATGGCTTTACAAATTTTCTTTTCTTTTTTTACGATGGTCCTCACACTGCATTTATTTATCTTGAAATTGTGGGTAACCAAGGTGCAGATCTTAATCTATGACATGTGTCAAGCAATTCAACTATTTATTGTAATGTCATGAATTTTCTCTATATCTTGGGAGCACTTCCAGCATCACTAGTGGCACTTCATGTGGGTCCCATGATGTTATTCAAGGTCTACGGTGTTGCACTAAAAATGATTAAAAATGCACAAGAATCACAAAAGATCAATTTTTACAGCAATACACATTTACTGGGGAGAGGAACATGCAGATGTGATTAGCATCGCAAGGCCTTTTAAGCAGGCACTTGCAACACTTGAACCCACCACAATAGCAGCAGGAGGTGGCCATGAAATTATTACTGTAGTACAGCATGTTCTACAGTGAATTCTATACAGTTATGATTTAATAGTGCATCTTTACATTTATTTACACTGCTCTCAACTGTGAATTGTGCGATGTTTGATCTCTAAGTGTGTGTGTAAGTTTTCATATATCTTAAATTTTTATAATAAATTTGTGCATACTTTTTGGTAGTAAATAATAAAATAGACTAGTATCTACATAGATGCCATGCATTCATGACATACCTTTTTCTTAGTTTTTTTGATATTTCTAGGCTTACAGTTTATCTGTGAGTTTTTTTTTAATTGTTGTAAATCTTCAAAAAAAATTAATGTATACCTTGAAAAAGGTCCACGCGTAAGTGGGAACACACAATTCAAACCATTTGTATTTGACTCTGCAGAAGGTAGTATATCCATAACCATCCCTGCCTCCAATGCAAAGACAGTATAGAATAGGAAACACTTATTCTGAAAAAGTAATAAAAGATACAACTAAAACGATGCCTAAGTTAAGTTGCAATGTTATACCATGACTAACCTGTAATTGTGGTTTGATGATAAGTATTTCAGGTTGCTAGACCTGGAACAAACTGCAATGACTATAAACTTATAGATTTGTACCTCTTTCTGAGATATCTTCATTTTTTTTCCCCAAATCAAATATTAGTAGATGTATGTAAATCTTGAGGAAGAGTTCTGTTTCTCATGGCACCGGCTATTTGGTAGGCTTGATTAACATCATTTGGATGCATTCATATATTCATGGCACAGCAGACTTAACAGACAATGAGAAATATTTGAACTGCCTTTCACTGCACTCCTCCTGTCAGTGTGAATGTCAGAGTGAATGAATCTTTGCAAACCATATTAACAGTCAGACCAAATTGAAGTGAATCAAGGGGCACATATCCTAGCCTGATGTAAAAGCAGTAATATTTGTTTCTGAATCACTTGTTTATGCTAATTCATACTAAAAAGAGGGCAGGTGGGAATCACAAATCATCAGTCTTATTCGCAAGAGGACTTAGTCACAGAAGAAAATACAAGAATGTATCTAGTTTCAAAAATTTTATGGTTATTTTACATTTCATGTACGTATGTATTATCACCCCAACTGACGTATACAATCTGTGATGGCAGGGAATATATTTTTAAAAGTAGATGTCTGTGAGCTCTTTGAGGGCCCTTAGTCATCTTTGTATCTGTTTACTAATTACAGTGGCCTTACATAGTAAGAATTCCTTGCTGCATGGAGGGAGTGAATTAATACACGACCTACTGAATTTAAAAATACGTGGACATCATTGTTGTTATTTTAAACACTATTCTCTTTTTCCTGATGTACCCTCATTTTCGCTTTTGATGTTTCGGTACAACAAACCATTAGGTGCTGTGTATATGGAGACTTCTTTTCTAAAGTAAAAGAATGTAAAATAGATCAATATAAAGATTGTTGCAACATTTGGGCCTCCTCAACCAAGCAGAGAGACCACTTGGAACCACAAAGGTGTATGGACTTATTGTGGAAACTACTGACATTTTTGCTTTCAACTCTTAGTTTGAGTTTTCATAAAAGTTTTAGATTATACGGAAACCTGGGAATTGTCTTCGCTTTAGTAATGTGTCTGGGAAACATCACAGCTGTTCATTAACATATGAATCTAGTAGAGTTTTCAAAATTCCCCAATCATTGTTATCTCTGAGTATATTCTTTGTTGTGAAGGGAAGTGAGTTGTTATTTTATTTATCTGAAGATCGTACTGCGATAAGCAAAGTGTCAAGAATAATCACACCAAATGCTGTCTACCACAATAGCACCCAATTATGCTCTGCATGCCTTTCATCGAGGAAAGAAGTGAAGGAGTTTTTAAATTACTTATCATGACTTGATGAGCTGAACATTTTAATGAAAGAGTTGCCTTAAATTCTGAGTAAGACTATTAAAGTTATTAATAAGATGGATTTCAGACCTGTCATATGTCAGAGCATATAGATTCCAAGAAAATTCCTGAAAGGTACCAAAATTTACTTTAGCTCTCAAAGTCTAAAGAGTTCACATTAATCTGGGACAAATAAGAAGCAGAATGTAAATAATTATGAATATCAAACAGCCGGCATTCGTCTACAGGGATTTTCACATCTTGGAGGTTAAGAAATGGGCTTTCTTAAGGAAAACATAAACAACTCCCTGGAGGAGGATGTCTCTGTTGTTTATCTTTTCTTCTTTTCTATAGTTGCCTCTGATGTGTATGTGTGTGTGTGCGCGCACGCGTGTCTATGTGTGTGTGTTTGTGTGTGTGTGTTTTTTTTCCCTTCCCACTCCTACCACACAGAGATTCTATACAATTTCAGGGATAGTTAGGTTCTAAAAAACGTAACTAAACTAACCAGAACTGTTATCTAAAAATGAATTTATTGATAGATATAGAGTCAAACAAAATAACACTTTAAGGTTTCTTTTTTTTTCTTAAGTAGGAAAATTATATTATGCCAAGGCAAGTACAGTCTCTTTAAAAAGCAAGTTTAACGTACAGTTAGAGGAAACTAAAGGAATGGAGTAAATTATCTATTTTAATATAAGATCTTATTTCAAAGAGATATCACTAGAGGGAAAAGGAAAATGATGAAAGGAATTTATTTCCCATTAAATACATTTATACATTCAGTGTGTACTTCCTCTGGCAATCTGAAATACATGGCTCTATTTTAGCTTTTAGTTTATAATTCATTAACCTCATGCTAACATTATAAAGTCTCTGAATAGACTGATCTGAACACATCACACTACTCAAAGCCTACTACAGGTCATTATTTCCTACAGAATAAAGAACAATTCTTTAGTCTGAATTCATTAGGCTAAAGTTCAGTATTTCTCTACTTACATTTCAAGCCAGGCCCTCATACCACATGTTCACCTGAATGTGATTGCTTTCCACAGTGTGTGTGTTGTCCTGCTAGTAGCAGTTTTCAAGAGACAGAGGACAAATTTTCAGGAACTTCATGATCTAGCTAATAACATTCTTACCTTGACATGGGCCTTGGTGGATATATTAATATCATGAAAATTGGTGTGCTACAAATGATGTTTTTGTTTTCTTCAATGAGCCATTTAATAGCATAGCATCGTTCAGTTCTCCAAACACTCCCAGAATGATCCTGACTGTACTTCATGGCATTCTTGTTTGTGTCTGGGTGCCTCCATTCTGTCTTTGCCTATTGAATCCCATCTATAATATCCTTCTTTCTTAAGATTCCACTTAAGCATTCTATTTCTGGCTCGTAGTTTCATCTCTTGATACTCTGTTTCCTTCTTGTGGGCAGATCTGTAACTGTGGTACATGTAGCCCAAGTTTCCTGTAAGTCATCTGCCACTTTCCTAATAGGTGGATTCTAACATTTGGATCACATAGAGTTACCCATCTTCTGCAGATGCTCAAAATTCAGTAATATTAAATATTTACACTTATCAACTACATTTCCACTACTCTTCTGTTCTTATTTGCTAATGCGTAAAAGAGTAGACTAAAACAAAATGTAGAGATTATAACCCAGTGAGTGCAGATGTTTTCTACTTGTGAAACTACTACCCTTACAAATTCATTGTAAAAATTCACTGTGTTGGTGTGGTGGGAGGAATTTACTCAGGTAAATAAAGTTTCAGAGCTACCAGAAAGAGGCTTCTGCCCCTTAGCAGTAGGCAGAGGTTTGCCTTTATCAAAATTCTACTTAGTGACAACTGGTAAGCGATTAGTTGAATACGCTTAGATTGTTTTCTTTTAAAGTTTAAATGTTACATGTTCACCATTATATTAATTTCATTCACAACAGCATACAGTTGTATTTCTTATGTTCTGGGTATTTTGGGTGCTTATGTTTTATCAAATATAAAGTTTATTTATTTTTTCAATAAACAAATATTAATCATGTATTCTATACCAGGAACTAGGGACATGAAAGAACATAGCAAAATTCCTGTGTTTGTGTGGACTCCATTCTGGTGGGTGAGAGACACAATTATTAAATGAGGAATAAAAGCACACACAGTATTAAGTGCTATTAATATATAGAACAACAAGATAGTATAACAGGACTAAGGGCACTCAGTAATTAGAAATAGCACAATTTTACACTAAAAGTCATCTTCTTTTTTTTTTTTTTTTTTTTTTGAGATGGAGTCTTGCTCTGCCGCCCAGGCTGGAGTGCAGTGGCCGGCTCTCAGCTCACTGCAAGCTCTGCCTCCCGGGTTCACACCATTCTCCTGTCTCAGCCTCCCGAGTAGCTGGGACTACAGGTGCCCGCCTCGTCGCCCGGCTAGTTTTTTGTATTTTTTAGTAGAGACAGGGTTTCACCGTATTAGCCAGGATGGTCTCGATCTCCTGACCTCGTGATCCGCCCGTCTCGGCCTCCCAAAGTGCTGGGATTACAGGCTTGAGCCACCGCGCCCGGCCTAAAAGTCATCTTCTTAATAGCCTATTCTAAAATATCCTGTTGAACACGCAGTTTCAATCTGTCAACACCTCTATGTAAAAGTCTCCTATAAATATGTGTGTGTTGTGCTAGGCGACATAGCTGTCAGTAATCAATATTGCCAAAATTCTTTATATGTATTCCAACATTTATTCCTTCAGACATTCAATAATACCCTGGTTAACATGCTTGTGTTATTATCTTTGTTTTGCAGATGTGGAAAGTGAAGCACTTCTTTTCTTTCTTTCTTTTTTTAATTTTTTTTGTAACATTTCATAGGTTAGCTATGATCAAAGCAAGTAAGTACCAAGTTACCACTCAAAATCATTTTATTTCTGTACACTATTATGTTCTATATCTAGTTATTGTATTTAGCCAAATTAAATAAGTAGGGGTCAGTTAAACTAATACAATTAATAATGTGCATTATTTGGTGGAGTTATATTTTGATACATTTACTGATGTGAATATCCCTCCATCCATATTTCTTTAACCCTATGCCATTCTCCTATTCCACAAGCTAAGCTACAAGTCATTTATTTCTCAAGGAGATGTTACCACTCAATGAAGAATTAAATAAATTAAACTTTTAGTACTTGACTTTCAAAATCTGAGGTCTGGATATAGTATTAAAATGTCTTCCTGATCAGTTTTAATGTCTTCCTGATCAGTCAAATTTGCCCCAATTAGTTGAAATACTTTTCCTAAACCAAAGGGAAAAAGAGGACAGTCATGAAAGGAAAAAAAAGAAAAAAGTCTTCTTTCTGTAGTATGGTCCTTGGCTTGGCAATCCCATTTTAGAGTTCTTCTTAATAGTGGAGGGGATCAGTGCCCAGTTTTTAGTTAGAACCTCTAAAGACAAGGAAAAGGTCTCTCATGTCATGGAATGGCAGTGGGTACAAGACCCTCAGAGTTATATCTACTCCACTTATGCATGCTAGAGCATTGTATTACAAGAATGGTAAAGAAACTTCAAGCAACTTGAAGGAATTCCAGGAAACCCTCTGTGTGGTTCAAAAGAGGTTGAAAGAGAGCTAGACCCGGAAAGTCCTTGCACTCAGAAACAAGGAACAATATCTTAGCAATCCTGAGGACTAAGAGAGACACGGATGTTTCTTCAATGACAGCATAAAAAGGTGATGGAGTTCAAAGAAAACTCATTCTACCCCAAGTCTTTGGTTGACAAAGGCTATCCGATTATAGACACAGCTCTATATAAGCAGGTGAGAATGCTGAACCTGGAAGTATTCTGAATTAAGAGACAATTTTTAGACACCCAATGGAATAAAGGCACAAAATAGCCCAATAAGTTGAGGTTTTGAAAAAAAAACATTACATTTCTTGCCAAGTTAGTTTCACAGGCAAAGTTTGTAGCACTCTATAGGGAAAGTGACCTTTGAATTAAATTAGTCTAAGGTATTTAAGAGGGAGAATCACTCCCTCTCTCTTTACATTGAAAGATAAGGGGACTTATAACAATAACTTTAGCATAAAATAAAACATTTTGTTAGTGGTAGATGTAACAGGCGAAGAGAAAAGAAAATAAGATTAATATCTTCAGCTTTTGGACTGTAAAAAATGAGAGTGGAAATCCTAAGACAGTGTCTTTCTACAAATTTGGAGAGAGAAAGAGGCATTCAGTATCCAATCAAACGCTGAACTTGACTGAAGCATTTGATTTACTTGCTGAAGTAATTTTTAACTTCCTCTTCCTTTCAAGTTAAGAGAAAATGAGACAACATTTAGAGGTACCAATTGCTGGAAAAAAATGAGAAAAGAAAACATCACCTATGTTTTAAAATATTTTAATCACTTTTGACGACATTTATGTACTTCCTGCTTTGCTGATTAATTGAGAATCTTTGTCATCGTTTTAAAGGTAACATAAAGCAATGCTCTGTGCATTTATAATTATGGCATGCTTTCCTTTCTTTTTACCTGGTTATATATTTTTTTATTCAGTGGCATTTACCAGGATTATGTCCTAGAAAACAAAGTGTGTATTTAAGTAAAGTAACCTAGCCATTTTTTCCCTCAAGTTTAATGCTCTAGAAAAATATGACTATGGAAAAAATATGACTATAGAAAATAAGAACATGTTTTAAAAAATTATTTTGTGTGTTAAATAGGATAACATGATTTAAAACAATTTTGTCATGTGTGGTCCTTTTTACATGAAAAGAATGTCTCTTTTAGTCTTCAGTTTTCAGTGTCATTTTTTACAGTGGCGATCCCTTGCAAAATGTAAGTCTCAAGCTACACTGCAGAATCTATTTTTATAGAAGGAAATATCCTTCTGTACGATCCTCAAATGAAAAGCTGTCATCCATCTTCTGAATAGGCTTTATCCCCCCTTCAATGGCTAGTTTTTGAAACTGCTGATGACTAGAAGCAATTCTTTATAACTCCCTAAATAAAGACATCAGTCTATCAGCAAAAAACAGTACAAGAGCTGGAAGGGGCAGCTGTCTCCAAGAGGGGGTGGGAAAGAAGAACACTCACTTACCAGCTTAGTTAAAAGCTGCTAAAGGTTATTATTGAGTGTGTGTCAATGTGATGCGTCCTTACAATTTAAAATGCCGCTTCAAGCAAAAGACTTTTATTTTTTAACTTTTTCTTTTTTTAATTTATGCTATATCATCCTAAGTGTATAAATTCTTCTGTGCAAAAGAGTCTTACCCTACCATCAAAGGTAATTAAAGCTGGAAAGGAAACTTCAAAGCCCAAATGAGAACTGAATCCTAAAATGATCAGTTCATTTTAGGATGAAAGAAAAAGCATCATTCAGTGTCTTAGAGAAAAGTAAAGGTGAAGCAAAAAAAAAACTATAGTGCCTCATCCACATATCCATCCCTCATTTAACTTGACCTTGCTTCTTTATTTTACTCTTGATGTGATATAATATATATTATAATCAGAATTCAATTAAAAGGGACAGTGTGATGAGCTAATCAAAAGCAAATAGATAGAGTGAGAAATTATCCTTCATATATCTTATGTTTTTCATTTGCAGACTCCCGTCATTGTCCTTGTGAAGGCTTTGTCATCTTCTGTTTCTCCCCATGTTTTGAAAAAAAAAACCCTTGGGGTAGATTTCTTAAATACCTGTTTTAATGGGTATATTCTTAGCTTCTTTAAAATGCAAAATCATGTTCTTCTGTCCTGGAAAATGTTCTGAAATTATGTCATTGAAAGTTTCTTTCTCTTCATTTTTCTTCTCTCTTTTGAATCGTTTGAATAAATCCTCTAATTTTGTTCTCTGTGTGTTTTGGCATTCATTCTCTCATAGAAACATATATATGTGTCTATGTATATGTATATATAGTGTTGTCCAGGCTTACCTGGAACTCCTGGCCTCAAATGATCCTCCTGCCTCTCAGCCTTCCAAAGTGCTGGGATTACAGGTTAGAGCCACTGTGCCCAGACAAGTACTCCATTTTCACGACTAGTAATCTAGTGCTATAAAGCTATTAGTGCTCTGTAATCAGAGTAGAGAAAGTGTTTGAGAGAAAGATGGTGGGTCTTATCTTACCCCTAAATTTTCACTGTAGCTGTTATCAATCTCTCTCACTCTTTTACTAGCTTGTTCTCTCTCTCTGTCTCTCTCTGCGATATATGGAAAGTGTTAACCAGAAAGGTGTATATTTAAAGTATCTGCACCTATACCAGTGTAGTCATTTTCTAAAGCAATGTTTTTCCTTATATAATGTGACTGGACCTGCTCATCAGCTGGAGAGGAAGAATAACCATAGAAAAATTCATGGTCACCTAGAAGTGTTTTCAATACATGACTATTGTTAGAATCAACTGGAGAGTGTCCAGTTACTATATTTCACTATTCCCCAAACCATCCCCAAACCAGGCACAGTAAATCGGAATTTGGGGTTATGAAGCCCTGGAATTAAATTTATTATCATAATTTTTATTTCACCTGGTCATTCTGATACAGCTACAGGCCTTATAAAGTTGAGAATAATAAATTTTCCAAAAATAATCATATCAGTGAAAAAACAATAAATTAGGGAAATTTCTTTCTCCCAAATTCTAGTCCTTTAAACTAGAATTCATTCAGGAAATATTTATTTCTGCCCAAAACCACCAGGTTACATAAAAACTTTTTTGTTTTCTGATGAAATCTGAGAAGCATCCCAGTAAAGTGCTTGGAGGCTAGATTTATCAACTCAGTCATTGTCAATGTAGTCAGCATAAAATAGATTATTAAAAAAGAAGGGATTTTCTACCTAGGATACTGACCCTATGACCAGGCAAGCCAAATTGTATGTTTTATAGAATATCAAGAGATCTGACCTATATATTTTAGGCTAAGTATCCAATGACTAAATAGGATCAATAGACAAGTATTTTTAAAACTTTCCTTATCCTAAATATCATCTAGTACATTTATTAAAAACAAAGATTTATCATCTTAGTAAGTTATTACTAGACCTTGCAATCGAGATTGTAAAGAATATTCATAAAATCTATATTTTTAACAAACATTTCATAATTTTCATAAACAGGTAAGTTTAGTCAACATTTGAGCTAGATTTTTGACTTAATGTTTTCAGGGACATTAACTTTTTTCTTTATTTCTAAATTTACTTTCCACATTGTCTGGTGCTGTTAGTGAATGAATAATCTTTTTTAAGTGGTGTGAATCTCAGACTTTCAAAAGAAAGTGTTAGAAAAGACAACTACAGTATCACAAAGCAATTTTATGAAGGTCCAGACTATGAACAAGAAACTTAAAGAATAGCAAATTTCATGCATGAAATTAGTAAAGCTAGGATGTAGCAATGATAGTGGTACACCTCATGAGTAAACCGTGTAAAATTATTTTAGGGATTTGGAGGGGCCATGTCATACTGTGTAAAAAATTCATAGAGTAGTTTTATGTCTTTGTAGTGACATATGTATCAAAATGGAAAAAAAAAAGAAGTAAAAAGATAATTAAGAAAATAACAAAGAAGAAGGAAAAAGGGCAATTAATTCAATCTCTTATGTAGCAAATTAATCTATTGGCTTAATTAATATGATTATCCCAGACTGCCTATGCAATGTGACTTTTTATATATTTATCTATTTTTATAACTATCTTTCTCTCCTTATAGTCACAATAAAAATACTAATACGAGATAAGCATATCTATTAACTGGGGGTCAAAATTGAGCACAAAAAGGTGGTTACATGATAGATTATCTTCCTACATCCTTTGATTTTTTTTTTTTTTTTTTTTTTTGAGAAGGAGTCTTGCTCTGTTGCCCAGGCTGGAGTGTGGTGGCGCGATCTTGGCTCACTGCAAGCTCCACCTCCTGGGTTCACGCCATTCTCCCGCCTCAGCCCCCCCAGTAGCTGGGACTACAGGCTCCCACCACCACACCCAGCTAATTTTTTGTATTTTTAGTAGAGACGAAGTTTCACCATGTTAGCCAAGATGTTCTGGATCTCCTGACCTCGTGATCCACCCTCCTCCGACTCCCAAAGTGCTGGGATTAAAGGCGTGAGCCACCCTTCCTGGCTTGTCCTTTGATCTTTATATATTTTCACTTATGTAATTAAACTGAATATTGAATTCAGTTAATTTGTATTGATAATAAAATATTTATGGCTGTAATTTTTTCTCTGATCATAGTTTTATAACTAAATCTCATATATTTTGATATTCTGTGATGCTCATGATTCTTTTAATTATTGTCTAATTATAATTTATACTAATTTTTTTATTGTTGGGGAGTTTGGTGTTTCGATTTGCATTTTCAAGTTTGTTTTTTAATTTTGTTTTTTTTTTTTAAGTTGCATTGGTTATATTGCATTGTGGTCATAGAATGTGATATGTAAGATTTCTAATGTTTTCAAGTTAATTACAATACAATTTTATCTCAAAATATAATCAATTCTAATTGTCCATTGGGCAAGATTTGAAAAATGAGCATATTCTCTGTTCAATATACATACTTAAATACATTTGAAAATAAAATCTTCTATATTTGTTATATTTGTAAAGCCCTCTGTAGATTTTTGGTGTCTTAAAGATCTATCCAAGTATAATTATAATTACCTTTGTCATTTTCAATGTAATATTATTAGGTCAGCTACTTTCCTCTTTATCAAGTAATATTATTGTGGTGATATACAATCAAATATAAAGCATCTTGCCTTGCTTCGTGTTCTATTTGCTATTAATATTAAAACACTGTTTTGTTTTTATGTTTATGTTTTACTCATTGTTTTAATAGCTTGTTTTTATGCATTGCATAATGCATAAAACTATTGCATTTATTTGCTATTGCTGTTGCTTTCAGTTAATCTGAGATTGTTTGCCCTCTAATACAGAGGTTTACATTTAAATATAAACCATTTATATTTATTATCAAACTAGAACATTTGGGATTAACTTTGTTATAATGCTTTATAGCAAAGTTGCTTTATGCTTTCAATTTGTCTTTATTATTACTTCAATTATTTTTCCCCTAGGTTTTTGTTCTCTGGACTGAATCTAATTCTTAGGCAGATTATTATTATTATGCTTTGCCTTATGAACTAGAAGTATCTAACTTTTATGGCATCACAATTTAATAAACAATTTAAAAGTTTTTTTCTATACCACATAATTATATCTAAATTTCTTTTACTGTGAACGCTTAAACTGTATCTTGTTTATTAATATCTTCTAAAGTAAAATTAGAAATTGGTGATCTTTTAATTTCCTAAATTTTATATCTTCCAAGTGCAATTGAAATAACCTGTTTTTTAATCAGATGTTATTGTTTTTATAACTTTTTCCTGTGTGACAGAAATTTTTATTATTTTACTTTTATGTGTATTGAGGATGTCTTACACAAAGTGCTATCCCTTCTTATGATAGCTTTTTTTTTCTTCCTAGCAAGGAGAGTAATAACATGCATTCTCGTCATTTCCTGTTGATAGAAGTGAAATAATACATTTCTGCAAGATGAATGCTTATATCTAACTGATCTAGGGTGGAGTATATGCGTAATTTAGACAACATTTTATCCACTTTGATGAATGATTCATTTAGGGGATAGAGAAAGACAGTGGATTCTCCCTTCTACCTGTTCTGGCCCCATATTCACTCTGTCATATATTCCTGAATGTTCTGGAGAGAAAAAGGGACAATTCATTTTAATAGCTTAGGAAGAGTAAAATCAAAATCAGATGTTCGGTTCAAAGAAATAATACCCTTTTTTTTTTTTTGAGACGGAATCTCACTCTGTCTCCCAGGCTGGAGTGCAGTGGCGCGATCTCCACCTCCCGGGTTCACGCCATTCTCCTGCCTCAGCCTCCCAAGTAGCTGGGACTACAGGTGCTTGCCGCCACACCAGGCTAATTTTTTTTTGTTGTTTTTTCAGTAGAGACGGGGTTTCACCATGTTTGCCAGGATGGTCTCATCGTGATCCTCCCGCCTCGGCCGAAAAATACTCTGTTGTGAATATGTAATTTGATGTTATCTGCCTAAAAACAGTTAAAATACATTCATAATTATTAGTATAGAATCAAGATGAATTAATAAAATCCACATAGCAATATCCAAAAAATCTATTCTAAGCAAAATATATTATTTACTATTTCATAAGAAGTAACATTTGAAACTTTACAAGGATTGAAAAATATCAGAGAAAAACACTGACATGATTATATTTCAAATTTGTATATGAAAGATAATTTATTAAACAGAAAATTAGTAGTATGGGAATATATTTTAATAATTACTAATAATGATTATTTTAATAAATATAAAATATTTATCTCATATATAAATGAGCAAAAACACACACAGTAGAGATAGCATTGTAAATGGTAAATAACAGCTAACAATAAAATTACTATTGCCAGTAACTAAGGATATAAATATTAAACAGTTTTGAGATACTATCTTAAAACTACTAAATTACCAAAACAACTAACAAAATATTAAAAGCCAGCAAACTGTCCAATTTGACTATTTATTGCTTGAATCAATATACCAAAAACCTTTTCAATGATCATACTCACTAACTAAGCATAACACTCTGTGGAGTTTATTCCAGAGAAATACATATTTTTTTTCAAGAGGCAAAAGTTACTTACATGAATTTACTTCATCTGTATAATGGAATGAAGAAAACACTGATGTTATAACTAAATAAATGTAGACAACCTAGCTATCAAAAAACAATTGAATAACTGGATTATAATGCTTCAATCTTGTGAAATAGTTGGCAACTATTAAAATTAAAATAACATCAATCATAAAACATAAAAATATGTATTAAATAATAAAAAGGCAGAAGACAAAATTGTTTGGACAATATGATTATAAAAATCTGTCTCATTGAACTACTTGTATATGTACAAAATACCTTTTATGTTGATGGGCTTAAGTTCTTTCCTGTTTTTCAAAAATGTTCTTATTATTACATTTTTATAATTAAAAGGGAAAACTGCTAATTTCAAAAAACAAGCAAACAGAAAACCCCTTTCAATAAAGTAGGTATATAACCTAATTAAATTTTCTTACCATAATTAGAAAGCATACATTCTAATAAAATTTAAAGGGAAAGATAACAAATGTTAGCTTTATTTCTTGTCTGCATGACTTTATAATTTCTTTATACAGTAAATTAATGTCATAAAAGACATTGACTATTGTTGATTAAATACAATAAATGTCAAACAAAAGGGGAATAGTTAGTAAAAGAAATTATTATGTATACAAAAATTATGCATATATAATTTGTACATGCTCATTTAAATAGAAAATAAATCATTGAAGAACCCACTTTAATGTTCAGCATTTGCTCTGCCGTAGAAAAAGATTCAGAAAATATCTATTCTGAAAGAAATTCCTTTTTAACAAATATAGTTCTAGGTATTAGACTTTGATAGGATAGGAGAATGCTTTTTAATGAATGTGAAGTAATATTTCAAGGGAAAACTGTTCTCTAATAGAGAGTTACTATTCATAGAAACTAATTATACAAGAGGATTTCACTAATTTTAAAGGTGTCTGACCAAGGTGAAAAATTAACAATGAATCATATTGCCATTGGTCGATCACTTGATGGTGTATGAGCACTTTATCGAGTGTACCTCAGGTAGAGTGCCCATGGAGTTCATTGACCCACCAACCACGGAACTGTTTAGCATAGGACTCCTAGATATGTGCCTGAACAATGTGAAATCATTAAAGGATGTATTTTAATATCCTAAATTTCAAAGGATATCCTTTCACTAAGATATTCATAATTCAGCATAGTGACAAGTAATTACTCTAAGTGATTAATTGACAGATAGACCTTAATTAGGTAATGCTGATTTTGTAATTTCATAATTTAAAGGAAATGTAAAAGACTGACTAATTAATATTTTATTGGATTTATTTCCTTGAGCTCAAAAATATAATGTGTTCTTTGCAAATATTTTCTTCATCTGTATAAAATACAAAGGTCTTTACCGTATTAAGTTTGTCAGCATTTATCCAAATACTTCATGCAAAAATTGAATTGTCCTTCTATCTTCACAGTTTGGATGAAATTTTCACGCATTCACTTGGTAATGCTTTGACAAAATATACTAGTGACTTAAATTGTGGGTTGAAAAAATCAAGAAAGGTATTTCAAAAACATTATCCTTCACTTTTGAACTAAGGAAATCTAATATTTCATATTAATATTTCAACTTGTTCAATCAAAGCATTGCATGTTTTTAAAAGGACTCAAAATAATCTAAAGGTTTTGTATATAAAAACAGAAAAAACCTGAAATGGTATGTTTCAGTAATATACAATAAGTTAGTGTATCATACATGGGATTTCTTCAGAGAACATTCCACAGATATCACAAGACAATAGTAACATTTTCTCTTTTGAAATTTAAAGTTGACAAGCTGTCTCACATGATGTTTGATCAATGATATGTATGCTTTAATATCGATTTTTTAGGCCAAAGTATTTTTTCCTTAATGTGCTTCCTGTATGGCCAAATTTTTTGAGGAAAAAAAAGATTCTTCTTCTTTGAAGGAAGAATAATATCTAAAATTTCTGATATTTGCATGAGAAGACTGACATTTTTATTTGCCAGAGATTTCTCTGTGTGTGTATTCATGTGCATGTGCATATTTTCTAACAAAGAAGAAAAAATTTCAATTACAATACTTGGAAGCATCTGTTATTTTTAGCATGTATATATGTATATATTTCATTTTATGCTGAAAGAAAATAGTAAACTAGGATAGTCAAAAGAAGATTAATTTATGGGATCTACCAAGATTACTTGCAGTTTACTACCACAGGTTGATTAACTTGTGCATATATTATACTTATTTAATTTACATTTAAGAGTGCTTTCCAAATTAGCTCTCAAGATAGAAGGTTCTTTTACTGATGTCTTTCTTCATAGCTCTTTGCAATCTCTAAAAATCATTCTGTCTTCTTACATTCTGTTGGTAAGATTATTTCTAATACACCTCCTGGGAAATATTCTCTTTGAAACTAGCAACACTTAATGAAAAATATATACATATTCATTAAAAGGAAGATACTGAAAAAATATTGCTAGTTTATAATCACTCTGATCAGAAGAATTATTTTGAATATGAAAGAAATCATCAACTGTAAATAATCCAGAGATCAAAGATCTGAGAGGTTAAAAAAAAAAGTGGGCTAGAGAGCGGGCACTGCATCCCTGTGTGGGCAGGATGCAGGGCTTTCAGAAACACAGGCTGAGAAAAGAAAATGAAATCAGCAAGGTTTGTGCCAGCCGTGAGGCTTTCTTCAGGAGAAGACCGGAAGCACAGAAGAAAAGTGGCATTAACCATTAGAAGTAGTGGGAAAAGGCATCATTTTTGGTTAGCTACTTTTCCCTTCAATGGCCATATTCATGTTAAGAAGTTTTCTGTAATTCTGGGAGACTTTTTAATGAAAAAAAAAAATGAATACATTGTTTTGGAAATTCACTTTTCCTCAATCAAACTCGTTCACTCTGATTAAATAATGAAGATCCCACTTGATTTTGCATTTCTGGTCAGGCAAATTATTTATACACCTTTGGGATTGTCAAAGTGATCATTTGGATCAACTGTGTCATTTTAGGGTTTACATTTAGCAACTATTTCTACTGGTAATTAATGGCATGCATTTAAAAAGTAATCATATTTTATAAAATTGAGCATTACACACTTATGTTTCTCTACATGGTGTTCTTTTGGATACACATATATATATAGAGAGAGAGAGAGAGAGAAAGAGAGAGCGAGCGAGAGAGAAATATATATATTATTTATATTATATATGGTGTATTAAATATATATACAGAAATATATATATTTCTGTAGCAGAGTATTATCAAAAAGCACAGATGTAATTGTTTAAACATTTTTCTGTTTTGAGAAATACTGTCCTGTCAACTAGGGATATATTTATTTTATATACATAAATTAAAATATTTGAGGTTGGAAAATTATAATAAATTTTTATGTCACTAAGTTTTTGGGAGCTTAGAAATATGCACTTACAAAAATTAAGTGATTAACACATTTCAAGATAATAGAAATTAGAAATAACAAAAAGTTAGTTTATTTCCACTTGTAAGTTGACAATGTTTAACACAATGTCTATGATGAACAGGAATGTATGTTTCAGGACAGCAGTAGGAATACATTATTTTGAAAAAGTTCAACTATTTTTATCTGTTTTATTGCGAATTAAAATATTAAGAATCTATAAATTAAAAATGAATTTTGATAATAAAATTAAATAGGTTTAAAGAATCAACAGTGTTAGAAATTTTATATTAAAATAGATAATAGATACATAGGCATATAGATATACATTTATACATAACTTCCAAAACAAAGTAGATGTATTCATAAAGCATCACCACATAAATGGTTTGATATTGTGGGCAAATGTCCACCTCCAGTTTAGTGGCAACAGGTTTATATAGTTCTAAACCATTTCCAGCTACCCAATGGCCTCTGTGCTGAACTGAAAATAACGTAGTTTTTGAAGTAAGAAAAAAAGATTTCAATTCTAACTTTGCTATTTCTTAGCAGCCTGACATTGGGAAACTTAGAGGAACAACCTGAGCCTCCGATTGGTCATACAGTCAAAAAATAAGGATAAAAATACATATTCACAAAGTTATTGTGAGCATTAAACAGAGCAGTACATTAAATCACCGTGATACTACACATTCAACCAAGTAACGTTTTCTTTTTTTATTTCCAAGATTCAGAAAGAATTTTGAGTATTAAGGTAAAGGGATGAACTAATCTGGGAACCATTCAGTTGAAATGCAATAGGTTTCCCTAAATTAACTGGATTTTGGTGCCTTTGGCCTAGAAAACGATGCTAGCTATATATGCAAAAGTTAGGCTTCAAATCACAACTTTGTCTATTTCCACAGGTTATAAACTGATCCAAGCACTGCATAGTGTAGGAATTAATACTACTCACATTCACTGGTAATGAGTAATCACAGTGTGAAAAATGACTCATGACTTGGGGGTATTCTTTATTTTATCCTGTATATAATTTCTTTTTTTTTTTTTTTTTTTTTTTTTTTTTTTTGAGACGGAGTCTCGCTCTGTCGCCAGGGCTGGAGTGCAGTGGCCGGATCTCAGCTCACTGCAAGCTCCGCCTCCCGGGTTCACGCCATTCTCCTGCCTCAGCCTCCCGAGTAGCTGGGACTACAGGCGCCCGCCACCTCGCCCGGCTAGTTTTTTGTATTTTTTTAGTAGAGACGGGGTTTCACATATAATTTCTTATTGTTTTATGATGCTTTGTCTTTGAACATTGACCACAAGCAAATGTTGCAGCCATGGTAAATACGTAAACAAATAAATAAATAATAAATAAATGTTTGAGATTTAGTTAGTACACTTAGTCTACTGTGATTGTCATTGAAGAAATTTTTAATCCTCAGGAAACATTAAAACTGTAATTAGGGGGGACCATTTTGCAATTTCATACCTTCAATCTTGATAACTTTAAAGAGGTATACTCAGTGGAATGGGGCAAATAATAAAGGTGCAATTTCTATTTGCATCTGAGTATCCTGCATCAAGACTGTGACTAAGGCTCTATGAAAATCAGTAAGAAAAATTGGACTTTAAAATGTACATTTTATGAAGGATAAATATATATAAATAGTATGTTATAACACCTTTCGAATAGCTTGTTATTTTGTAATATATTTGGGAATTGATATAAAATTAATTGTTTGCTCTAAAACATGGAGATTGGAAAGCAACTTTGTTTTATAAAGAAAGCAGGTTTATAAGAAAGACACAAATGCCATGGCTGATTTGTTTTGATTTATCAATCTGTGCTTATTTTCATTTTCATAACATCAATGCAACATTTTACTTATATAGAGCACTTTAAAGTGAAATTTACAAATATATCAAATATAGTAATAAAACTATGCCTTACCAATAAAATTTGTCCCCATTCTCTTTGAATACTTTCTCCATATTTGTTGTCCTTCAATTACTTATCTGAGACACATTGTTTTATATTTTACTAGATCCAATATTACATTTTGGAAATTATCTGTCCTCTTTCAGCAAATATATTCCAGTCAGAAAATAAAATTATCAAAAATGTTATTGTCACAATATATTTTGCAACCAGGATATTTAACTGTCTATTAATTAACATATTTCACTTTATTACTGTTATTTAAAATAGCATAGAATAGAAACTCACAACAAAATGACACTTTTCATTTGTAATTAAATTTATTATTGAAATAAAACAAAACTTTTCTATAGTATTTTAATGAATTATGCTACTTTATGGGAGATTTATTTATTTGGTAAAAGGAAGTCATGCAGTGATATTTTATAGAGTAATTGATTTGAGAAATTGTGGCATTCTCTCTCAAGAATAACTTTAGGGGGCACTGTGTTGCCAGTAGAGTTCTTTCTGTACAAGTCAGATTATCTTGGTTTTTGTTTGTTGGTTGGTTTTTTCTTTGCATATGAAAATATCTAAGCAAATATGACAAAAGAATCATGTCCAAAGTATTAAACTTTCTTTAATTTGTATTTTTCCCATTGATTTAAGCCCTACAAGCATTGGAATGCCTAGAAACAAAGCTAGAGAATAATTACATTACAGTTCATGTAACCCTGAACACCTTATAAATTTATTATTTCTTATAACACCCTGAACTAGGACATTGCCTGAAAGAACAATTTTAAAAGTTGTTGAAAAGAGTATGTTTCCAGAAAAATAGTTGTTCTTCAATAGTAACTTGAGGATGAAGGTTATTATCTCCAGTTTGATTGGTAGTTAGGAAACAAATCATCCAGCAAACAACATATGTAGGAAAAACATATTTCTGGAAAAGAGTATGTTTCCAGAAAAATAGTTGTTTTTCAATAGTAACTTGAGGATGAAGGTTATTATCTCCAGTTTGATTGGTAGTTAGGAAACAAATCATCCAGCAAGCAGCATATCTGGGAGCAAAAGGGGTGTGGGGAGAACATTTACAATAATAATTTATTGCACTGCAAGTGAAAAAAAATTCATGTTAGTTGTCTGTGATAAAGCAGCAGATAGCCAGAACCAAAAGTCACGATGTAAAGAATTCTTATTAATTGTAGCGAACAGGAAAACAAGCAGGAAAAAGAAAAACAACAATGGTAACAACAACAAAAATAAAACATACCAGCACACATACCCATTTGGTGTTTCCAGTGGCTTACCTCTGTAAACCGTGCCCCCCACCACAACTCTATAAATCATCTCTGTCATTCGTATTACATTCTAAAGCAGATCTTTTGTCATCTGGAGAAATCAAAGCAAGAGCTTTCAAGAGACAAGGAACCTATTGTTAGAAATCCTTCCCTTTTGCTTGCATCTTTTTCAAATTGACTGATTATAAAAAATTAACTTGATTGCTTCTAATAGAGCTACCTGGAAGCTTTCTGTAGTTTATTTCCAAATTATACAGTATCAGCTAAAAAGTTATATATATATATTTGGAAGTTATGAATTTATTTTAGGACCAATTACAATGTTTTCCTTCCTATTGGAAATACATAGCTAATAGTTCCCCTTCTTACCTTTTCAGCTGATATTTGAGGCTAAGGCTCATAACCAATGTGTATGGATTTCATAAAAAGGAGGCCAAATTGACTGATTCAGAAAAAAAGATATGCGTCTTTTGTGTATATGACTTCATTCTCTAGAAAATATATGCTTCTATATAAAGGTCATGTGAAAAGGAAAAAAGTAGTTTTGAAGAAATTACACGTATTGAAAAGAGGCATGTTAGAGAAAAATAATATATTTTTTAAACATTGATTTTTGGGAAACAGATAAACAATCATGTTATATGTAAAGAAGAGTTTTGTATGAGTAATTCTATTGGCAAGACTTTGCATACTTTGAATTTTAGTATATTTCAAATGATAACTTATTAGATTGCTGCCCTCTTTTAAAGCCTGTAACTTTTATAATGGTGAAATAATACAAAGAGTATAAGTAGGAAAATAATGCACATTTAATAAACACTTTGCTACTATATATATACATGACACAACAGGCGTATTTTCACATGTGTAAGGACAAATATCTAGCAGTATTGTTCAAAAAATAGAAATATATAAGTTGGGATATTTTGCTAGATAAAAGACATTTTGAATTAATTAAAGATTCAGGTCAATTTCTGTTATTTTTTTTTCATTAATTACTAAAAAGTATATGTAAGTGGCCAAAAAGTATATGTAGCTGACCTTATTTTAAAAAGTATTTAATTTACTCTAACCCTGCATTTTCAGAATCATTGATGTTTGAAGTGGATTACTTTCTCTTTTAAATTCTATATTAGTATATTTATTAGGAATAGTTTGCTTCCATGTGGTAACTCGAGAATATGTTATGACAACAAGTGGTATTGTTTTTTAATGTCAAAGGTGTTCAGGGTTACATGAACTGTAATGTAATTATTCTCTAGCTTTGTTTCTAGGCATTCCAATGCTTGTAGGGCTTAAATCAATGGGAAGAATTAAGAAGAGTGGAAGAAAGAATATCAGATAATCCCAGGTTTTATATCTTTATCAGTGTTCACTGAAAGAATTTTAAGAGATTAGCAACAGGCTAAGTGGATTTCTTACTTCCTCCTGTGAAATTTAATCATGTCCTTTATCTCCTATTTATGACTTTAAAAAAATTCAGCAATATTTAAAACGGAATTTTCTAAAATTCTATTGTCATTTATCTTCCGTATCTGTTGGTAATTCATAGAAAATTCCTTAATATGTCTTTTTTTATTAAAATTTCTTAAATAAATTTGATTAGGCAAATACCACTTCTATTGCCATGTGGAGTTTGTGATACTGAATTGAAATTGTTAATATTAAAAAATTACAATCTTAATTCTAATTCTGATTTACACATTATTCATTTAATTTATTAATAATGCCAGGCACTTTTACATCAAAATACTACCAAGGAGTTTCTACATCAGAAAGTACATGTATATTCTCCTGGGTATAATTTTATTTTGCAGTAAAAAATACATCATATCATCCATTTGAAATATATGTTTGAGATCCCCAATTTTAAGTGTAATCTTTTTTTCCCCTATGTTAAGGTTTACATTTTTACAAATCTAGAAAACATGTTCTGTAAGATATTAATATGTTTTTTTTTTAATTTAAACTGTAAAGGATATTTATATGCTTACTTATAATTTTTTTAGAGATATTGATTTCAATTTGTCATTTACTTATATTTGTTTCTTTAAATCTGTTATTTTTCAAGGTCTAGATTTTCTTTTGGCAATCATATGTTAAATTAATGAAAAAATTGATTTGTCAAGTGTTAATAATATGAATGCATATATTGGTAAATGGAGATACCTGAATCAGTTTGATTTAATATTTTGCATCTCTGACTAACGAAAATACTCAAAATCAACAATTTTTTATGAAGGAACAAAACTCTAAATCTTACTCGAAGAGATAACTGACAACGTTTTTCTCTTCTATATTTATTAAGAGCACTCCTAAAAATATTCATAGATTTGTTGCAATCCAGAAACATTTTAAGACTGAAATAGAATGGTTATTTGTGGACATAGAAGGATATTTTTAATATAGGAAAAACAGTCTTCCTTACTAAGAATACTTGTAGAAGAGTCCATTTGGACTAAATTTTGACAAATTTTAACAGATTTTTTAAATTGTTTACACAAGAGTAATAAATTAACAACGAAAGTCTTCTCAGGGATAATACATTTATGTTTTATAAATACCCTAATTTTTAGTCCTCATTGATGTCATCTAAGGTCTTGCTATTCAGAGTATTTCCTGGTACCAGCAGCATCAGTCACCCGGAATCTAGCTAGAAATACAGAATGAGAGGTCTTACTGCAGAACCACTTAATCAGAATATTTGTTTTAACAAATTCCTAGGTGATCTCTATGATATCATTGTTTAGACACACTAATAAGGTAACAAAACCTTGAAGTAAAATTTAAAAGCAGTAACCAGAAAAGGCCAGGATAGAATTAAGGAATCTAGCAAAGTATTGCCAACCCGTACAAGTGTTTTTTCCCTTGGGTTATCTGGCTCTGTTTATGCTCAATTCTATTAATCCAGTAAATACACTCTTTTGTCCTTGGTTTTCCTCATTTATCTCCAGAATCACCAACGTCTGTTACAATATATAAATATCAAATTCTCAATAATAAGTCATCAAATATTGAAGGATGTTTAAGGAGGAGAAATACCAAGAGCTGCTTGGTTGATGGCTTCTTTAAAGGGAACTAAATGGAGTCACTTTTTTCCAGCAATGCCTGTCTCTTGCTTGGCCACCCATGGCATGAAAGTTGATGTGTACATCGTTTGAGTGTTTCCAGTTTCTTAATTGTTGTGCTTCATCAGAAAGAAAACTGATTTTTTTTTTTCATGGCTTGTGCTCCTTCATGGGAAAATTAAAAATTATTATAAAAACCAAAAAACAAAACAAAACAAAGAGTTATTTTACTTTTATAAAAGAAAACTAATGATGGGAAATGGAAAAGTTAACAATATTTTTTTCTTCACCAAAATGCATACAAAGAAATATATGAATAAACACATGAATACAGTTCTTAGAACTTATATTTTATATGCTATCTTTTTTTTTTTTGAGAGATATGAATAACTCACTCTGGCCTGTAATATGTAATATTGAGTATATTAAGTATAACATGATTATAACACTTATGTTGATATAAGTTTAGGAACACATTTTGAATTGTTTTATTATATTTTTACTTTAGCTCTATTTGAAAATATTGAAATAATTTTTAAACATTCAAACTTTATAATTAATGGTCTCTATATTTTAACATAAAATATTTATTCTAAATCAGCTGCTGGTAGACCTTATTTTTAAAGGATCAGATGGTAAATATGTAGGGTTTGGTAGCCATACAGTCTCAATTATTCAACGCTGCCTTTATAGCACAAAAGAAGCCGCAGATAATATGAACATGAATATGTTCAAATAAAACTTTATTTACAAAAACAGGAAACTTACTGGATTGGGCTCATGGTCCTTAGTTTTTCAGCCCTTTTTCAGACTAATTTTTATTTATAGATAAAATTTTTAAAATAAATTATTTTAAAATCTAAATTAGTTCCTTCCTGAGTAACACAAGCTTAAATACACATAATTATGTATTTGTCCAACTTCCAGGAAAAAATGCTCATTTGGTCTGGTTTGTCCAGACAGGCATCTAAAACTAGGTCATTCTCAAGTCTCCTATATCTTGGATTGTGCAACTCTGACTTAAGTAACCCATCAGTTAAAATCATACAATACAACAGCAAAATAATACAATGTTTACAACCCTTATTTCCATGGGCAATTTCATTTTATTTGATTCAGTGATAAGGGGATTTGAACGTTGCTTAGCTTGACATATACACTTGTACCAATGACTGCCCCCCAAAATATTTAGAGGCTTCTTATATACCTCTGAATTACCGCTTCTAGCCTAATTTGTTTCTTTCCTCTGAGCAATTTATAAAATACAAACAATTTTTGCCTTTTTAAAACTAGTTTTTCTTGTACACATATTAGGTTTTTGTTGATTGTAACCTGGATTATATAGTTTACAAAGTGTTCGCTGTTATCATTGGTATATTTAACAGATTACACATCCTCTAAGATATACCAATTTTTTTAAATGAGCATTTTAGTATATCTTATTTATTTCCAGAAAGATTCTTCAAGCTCTATTAGGGGAAAGAGCTTTGTTTCAATATAAGTCATATTTGTGTGCTATAATAATAACATAATGATGATAATAATATTATTGGAATTTAAATCGAATAAGTCAATTGTAATTAAAGCTTATTTGTTTAACTGATTAGTTTGGCCTAATGTCTAATTTTAATTCTACTATTTATAATGAATAGGTAAGAGTTTCAAAGAAAGGCAGGGTTACTGATATGAATAAATGATTCTTATGTTATTTTTCTACGCAGACTGATGTAAATTAATACTGAACCTAAAATTTTACAGAAATGTAAATAATTAGCTACCATTTATGTGGTGATTTCTATGAAAGTCCTATTCTGTACAGAATGAATGGTAAAATGCTAATGCACTGAAGTGTGCTCAGTCCCCAAATGTACTGCAGATATTGACTTACACAACCAAAAATTACTATTAAGACACAATGATTTCCACAAATAAAAACGGATAAGAGGGGTGGAAGTGTTGCCAGAGCTGGTTACATTGTATTAATCCACTTAAATCTCCTACATTTAAAAAGAATTTCTATGTCTTTAGGAAGCCTTTAACAACATTTCTGGCCTCGTTGGGACTCCCAAAGAGCTATGTGGTAGCAATAAAAAGCTCTTTACCACAGGGATCCCTACAATTAAGAAAAGCAGAGATTGTACGCGTTTGCTAGTTTTGAAATATTAGCTTGCCTCCTACTTAAACCCAAACAAAAGCACACTATGGCTCTAGGTCAGCCCAATACAGACTAAACCCGAGCTCTGATTTGCCCCATACAAGGAACTATAATGGAGTGGAAGCAGCAGCTACTTAATATATGAGTTAAAATTACCCGTGACTGAAATGAGCACATCAATCAAAAGTTTTGGCATGTAATGAGCCAAACAAACCAGTGTGGTGAGCTTGAAGGCAGGAAAAGCCTCTATTCTGTATTCAAAAGTTTTCAAATTACCATGACATCCCTTTGCATACACCACCCGACTTCCAGCAGGTGGATTTTTGAGGCATTGTGCTTGGAACACAAAGATGGATCAACTAAGAGCATTTGAGATAGTTTCCTGTTTTGTATTCAGATAACTAGGTCTACATAAAGCCTCCTGGATTCTTAGCATTTTTTAGGTGTTGGGCAAGGGATAAATACACATGACTGAGAGCAGAAAATTAAACAATTAGTGATGGAACAGACACAGCTATAGTTGCTGATTTATGTCTTATGTAAAAATTGTACATCCATTCTGACTATCTCAGCATAAATGCAACTTGTTAATTTAGAGTCCTACTATGTCTTGTTGTCTTTATCAATTTCAATTAATTTCTAAATATCTTGAAAAGGGAGCCTTTCTTAATAATTATATGTTTAAGCAGCAATTTTGTGCCAGCATGTCTAGAAAGACTGTGCGGTACAGAGTAATTGTAGTATACATCTCATTTCTCACTCCTGATTTCAGTTATTAATCTGAACATATTATGCCCATAGCTCTGCATAATCACTTCCAACTAAATCTTTGACAAGCAATTACAGAGAACCCAGAAGTAGAATTTTATTTGGTAAGAATATGTATGTGCACAAATATTACTAGATAATTCTATCAGTTTTCTAGTTTTATTTAACCACAGCAAAATGCAAAGAGGTGTGGTATTTTATTTTCTTCAAATATCATATCTATTGTTAATTTTATTAACTAATCATTTGAAATAACTCAGTTTTAAGTTATCATTAAAATATTTTAGAAAATATAACTTCTAAATGATTATAACACAGAGTAATAAATAAAGACAGTCATGTGTGGCTGACTACAGAGAAAACTAATAATTGTCTAGGTGCAAAATATATGATAAAATGTTTTTGTTAGAGAATCAGAGAGTAAATGAACTTTGTTAATTCAGTGGCAAATGGAAATTGTTAAGTCATTCTATATTAATTCTATAAAGCTGGCTGGTGAATGAAGAGTGTAGTTCAATAAGTACGGTTATACCATCCTGAACGTGCCTGATCTCATCTACATGGACCTTTGACAGAAAGACAGAAAAAAAGGAAAAAACACGATGTTTCTGAAATTATTACCCACTAATTTGACTACTTGAGATGACTTCAGGAAAGCATCCAAATGACTTCAGATATCAATGTTTCAGACCTGGAATGATAATTTCCTCCTGTACCATGCCTCTTTTTTTTCCCCTCTGATTCTTCAATAATTGTGTGTTATAATTATTTAAAAACATGTATTCCTAAGAGGTCCAGGATATGTATAACTTCTGTTAATAAGAGTGCCAGGAACAGTTTTTAAAGAGATATTTAAAGTGCTTTAGTTATATTCACTATGTAACCACTCTACTATACCATTTCATGTATACAGTGATAGAATAACCTTAAAACTACAAGCATTCAGAGACGCATAGTACAAAGTTCACAAAGTATTTTGTACAACAGTTTCCGTATTCCCAACAATATGTTGTTATGCTAACAACATGAAATTTATGATTTGACTTTAGCATTTGCATAAGACATAATTATAATACAAAACACATTTTTTATTATGATATGAAAGTTAATTACCAGAAAGCAAAAAAAAAAAAAAAAAAAATTAGGATACATGAGAATTGTTGTGAAGTGCAATTAAAGAAGCTGAAGTTTCAAAATCAAAAGTTCTCACCTGCTAAGTTGAGAGAGGAAGTAGAGGTTAAAGAATATGACTTCTAGTCTTTGTTCTGCCTTCAGTTTATTTTCAAATGACAATCGAAAAAGTAAAAACATTTAAACTTGGAGAAGACATTTTGAAATATGGAGTGACAAAGGATTAGTATAATGAATACATAAAGCATTTGTAAAATCTGTACAAAAACTTTAAGGCAATACAATGGTCAAAAGGCATGAAGGAGTATACCATCAAAGAAAAACATACATAACATAAATAAATACATATGAAGAGAAATTTAATCTCACTAATAAGCAAAGCAACTTAAACCAAGGCCACCATTTTATTCCATTTTATGGTCAACTGGTTGGAAAAAATAAGTTTGACAATTACATGTGGTGTGGAGGGTATATATTCACAAGCTCTCATTTATTTGTGGTAATGCTAACTGGTACACTTTGGAAAATATTTTAAAATTATGTTGCAAAACTAAATATTTGCAAACCTTACAACATAGCAATAAAGTCCAGAAGAATATATCTAAGAGAAACTTTGGCACATATGGACCACAACATAATACAAAAAATGTCTATAGCCCATTATTCATTATAGCAAAGCACTGAGAACAACATTTTCACTAGCAGGAGAATTCATTAATACATGTTAATGTATTGAGCAAAGAGAATATTATACAACAATGAAAATGAGCCGCAATGAAAACAAAAATATGGATGAAACTTAGGAAAATATTGACTGAAAAAAAAGTGAGTTTAAGGAGTTAACATGTAGTAGAAAAAAACTAACAATATGTTATTTAGTAACAAAACTGAAAAGAAAGCACAAGGGAAAAAAGAAAATGCAAGAGAATTTAAAAAATAAATATCAGAACTTTGGGAGACAATATAGGTAGGGACGATATGAGGAGAGGTAAATTACTGGTAATAGTCTAGTGCTCCAGTTAAATAAACACGTAAAATAGAAGACGACCTTGCAAGGACAACTGATAACAGTGAGTACGAACCAATAATTATGATCAGTCAGTTCTGTGAACTTTAGATCCTTAGTAAGAAAAAATAGCAATGGCTGCATATATTAGTCAGCTCAGTCTGTTATAATAAAATACCACCAACTAGGTAGCTTAAACAAGAGACATTTTCTGGCAATTTTGAAGGCTAGAACTTGACAATCAAGGTGCTGGTAGGTTCAGTTTTTGGTGAACTCTTTCTTTCAGCTTATAGATTACTGCTTTCTTGCTGTCTTCATGTATCCTCTTTATGTGCTCATGAAGAAAGGGAGCTCTCTGACGTCTCTTCCACTTTTTGTAAGGGCACAAATTCTACTGGAGTAGAGGCACATCCTTATGACCTTATTCAACCTTAATTGCCTCTTTAAAGGCCTTATCTCCAAATATAGTCACATTGGCATTTATGGGCTTCAACATATGAATTATTGGGGGACACAATTTAGTCCACAAGACTACATAGTGGTGACACTGTGACACTCAAGTTTATTTGTATACATCAAACAATTTAAGAGATAAAACATTCTGTATAAATTTTTAATTTTATATTACATATTAATATAAATACTTTTACAATAAAAGTAAAATATTTTACATATTAATATAAATATTTTTATAATAAAATAAAATATTTCACATATTTTGTAATTATTTCTAAAATAAAATAATTACTTAAGTTTTTTGTGTTTAAAAAATAGAGAAAATTTAACTAGAGCAAGGCCTTATAAATAAGAATATAATTATGCTGAAAATCTCCCTTTGAAGTAAAAATATATACAAATATTAAACTAAAATTTTATTTTGACTTCATTATTGACTTTGTTTTCCTAGGCAACTAATTTCAGGAAAATGGTTGAATGACAATGTTGTTCATTTTGCTTACAACAAGACTTCATACTTTGTAGATACAACTCATACATGAAAATAGTCACTTTACCATAAAAATAATCATTCTAGGCCGGGCGCGGTGGCTCAAGCCTGTAATCCCAGCACTTTGGGAGGCCGAGATGGGCGGATCACGAGGTCAGGAGATCGAGACCATCCTGGCTAACACGGTGAAACCCCGTCTCTACTAAAAATACAAAAAAACTGGCCGGGCGAGGTGGCAGGCACCTGTAGTCCCAGCTACTCGGGAGGCTGAGGCAGGAGAATGGCGTAAACCCGGGAGGCGGAGCTTGCAGTGAGCTGAGATCCGGCCACTGCACTCCAGTCCGGGTGACAGAGCGAGACTCCTTCTTAAAAAAAAGAAAAGAAAGAAAAAAAAAAATCTTTCTATAAAGTCCTTCATCTATGGCAAGCAATAAAATAAAGATCTAATGTTTCTACTTATATCTGAATTTATTTACTTTGTAGTAGTGGAATTTTCTGAACAAAAAGTGAAATTGTGTTCTCCTCCAATTTCACAGATTTTCAACTTCGATGCTTTTGCAATCATACACACTTAATGGAATAAAATTATAACACTTAAATATTACAAAAGTAAGCCACCATGTCTGTTTTTAAAAGTTTATTTAGGCCGGGCGCGGTGGCTCAAGCCTGTAATCCCAGCACTTTGGGAGGCCGAGACGGGCGGATCACGAGGTCAGGAGATCGAGACCATCCTGGCTAATACGGTGAAACCCCGTCTCTACTAAAAAAAATACAAAAACTAGCCGGGCGTGGTGGCGGGCGCCTGTAGTCCCAGCTACTCGGGAGGCTGAGGCAGGAGAATGGCGTAAACCCGGGAGGCGGAGCTTGCAGTGAGCTGAGATCCGGCCACTGCACTCCAGCCTGGGCAACAGAGCGAGACTCCGTCTCAAAAAAAAAAAAAAAAAAAGTTTATTTAGCATTAACATAAGCTGTTTAGAAAATCTGAATAGGATATTTTTGCCTTCATTCTCATTTTCTTCTTTAACTCCCTAGAAGTACGTTGGCTAGGATGCATAGTTATACATTCCTACAAACAAGGAAGCACAAATAATTACCTATAAAATTTACAGCTCATCAATCTAGCTATTTTTCTGCTATTTTCCTTTTCATTGTACCTTTGAAAGCTTAATTGATCACATGAGAATATTTGGCTATTCTTACAACCTTTGGAATTTGGGTCATGGCCCCGGACTTTACTCTGAGTGTTTTTCTGCTATGCCTTTCATAACATTAGTTATGCAAATACGGAGAGCAAAAACAAAGATTTTCTATTTAGACAGTTGTGTTGTAGAATCCTTTCCCATATTTACTTGGTACATCCATTCTCATGAAAGTTTCAATGAGGTCAATGAAAATTCTGAACATGTGAAGTTTATGCTGGGCCGCTCTAGATTGGCATCCACAGAATCTGCTCAAGGGCTGGTAGGAGCAGCAATGAAAACTCATTAGTGATGGAGTTCCAGTCCAGAGCATGACAAGACCTGGACTGTATGCTGTACAGTGCCAATATTTGCACCTATGAGATTTCCAAAATGGGGGGAGGTGAGTCCAAAGGGTGACAACGACTGAATTAATAATCAAGACTGAAATAATTCACAAGGTGAACAGTATGTTTGTAAGGTGGGAGCCTGATTGAGAATAGCTTTGAAATTTAATTAATAAAAGTAATCAGGAAACATTACCTACCATTTTCTTGGCTGAGTTTCACAAATTATGATATGATCAAGTTCTATGAACACGCTGATTGGCAATAATTTCTTTCCAACACTCTAAGGTCGAACCTAAGGTTTTCAGAAGCGTAGGAGTCTACGTAGTGGCTGTGTTATGTACATACTTCCATGATAAAATCTTTATGAGTTTTTTCACTGTTCTGTGACTTAGTCATCTAATTCAACAGTAATGATACTTGCCAAACATGACTTCCTCTCACATAAAGGCACCTGGAGACCTAGGTGTGCTTCTGCAACAGAACTGTGAGAATTGGTTACTTCTTAATTTGACCAGGTTCAACTTCAAATTAAGAAGTAGGCAAAATTTGTTATTAGTGTTCTACCACTCTTCTCTTTTCTGGTAGTTCACATCTCCTAGCATTTAATATGCCTTTCTTTTTTTTCTGTCTCAAATAATTGTTAAATAAGTCACACTAAAGAAAACCCTTTCTAGATGTTATGAAGCTATGGGCTCAAGATTCAAAGAAAGAGATGTGTATTCCAAACATGTCAGAAAGTGAGTGAGGTAGCCACCCCTCATATTACCCCATGCGGGGAGGTACCATTCCGCTTTGAAATAAGGTAGACCCCTTTGTAAGAATGGTAAGAGCCCTCTAAGCCAGCCTCTCACCAAACTAAGGAATCCCTTCAGTGACCATCTGGACAGTTGTCCTGCTATAAACTCATTGATTCATAAACCAAGTAGTTTTACTCATTGAGGGCTTTAACCAGAGCTTTTGCTTTTATATCGAACTGAAATTGATTTATCATTGTTTTCTATTTTTCTGTACTGCCATGTTTGAGTCATAGAATATGCTTATTCCTCTTTTCCTTAGTAGAATGGATTTATTCATTTATTTGAAGAAATAAATCATAATAAAGCATGGTTTTCTGAGACTAAGCAAACATAAAGGAAATGTGCCTGGACTTGTATTTGCATAATGTTAGGGGACCAAACTGTAAGAATGATATTTAAAAATTAACCATACTTAAACCTGAATACTAGCCTGACCAAAATGAGACACTGTTCAGAAATTATCAGAATTTTTTTAACCAAATGGAATAATGACAATAATCACAAAAGTAACTCCCAAAACAAATAATTATACATCTTGTTCTAAATATATTACATATATTAATCCATTTAATCTTCACAAAATACCCTGTGAGTTAGTCATTATTATTATCTCCTTTTTTTACAAATGAGGAAAATGAGGCCCAGAATTGTTAAAAAACCTGCCCAAGGTGCAAAGTAGAGAATTGAGATTTATTAAATTATTTAAAATTAAAATTGTATTTTAAAATACAACAGCCTAAATATGAAAGGTCAAAGACAGTAACAGTTAATCATTCTTTTCTACTTTTTTTGTTGTTGTTATTTACAGTTACTACCAAGTACAGCAGGCATAAGTTAAATAAAAAGCCATTATGGTAAAAAATGAAAGTATATTTTATCAAAGAAGAAAGTTGAAAAGAGAATAAAGAATTTAAGTAAAATGCTTTGTGTAGTTTTAGAAAATGCTTCTATTAATTTCTATCCAGAAGGCATCTATTAAGATTGTATAAAAGTAAAGATGCAACGAGCAACTTGGGTGTCTAATTCTGATCAGGCTACTGTTCAGGTTTAAGCATGGTTGATTTTTAAATATCATTCGTACCTATACAGTTTGGGCCCCTAATTATAACTCTAAAGCAAATAATAAGTCCATGTACACTTCCTTCTTGTTTGCCTATTCTCATAAACCTTTGAATACATAGTAAAAACAAAAGGCTAAAATGACTTTGTACCCTAAATATATTAATCTTTCATATATTTCTGAAAACAATAAAGCAGGATTTTTAAAAATTATGTATTATGTAGAAGGCTGAATGTTTGAATTATTATTTGAAAATATTTATAATCAATGTATTATATAAGCATGCTATTTTCTACTTATGAGATTATTTTAGAAATTGACAATTTTTGACTTACCATCAATAAGTATTGACTTTTCACATAGTGAAGATAAGTTGCACTAATTTATTCCTAATCTTCTCTAGTATCAGCAATAACGAAGAACAAACACTGCCAGTGCAGGATAGCAGCCAGAATAAATGGGTGAAAATAGACTTAGAAAAATTAATGTCTTGGCCTTGGCTTTAGCATTGTCACACTTTGATTTGTTAAACTATGGTTGTAAAATATAAATAGTTTATATAAATATATCACATATATTCACTGTTCACACTTTTATTTTTTATTATTTCAAAGAATAGTTGCTGAGTCTTACCACATGCATAGCAGGTACCATTTACTGATAGTATAAACAAACTGTGCACATGATGCTGCTTTCTGGGTTGACAGCATTAACTAGAACCCGGCCTTTGCCCTTAGGAAGATTACAATTAACTAGAAAACAGAATCATATAAACATATATGCAGAAAAGTCATAGTATATGGACTGCAGGCTAGACTATAGTATAGGCAGAATGCTATAATTCTGTGATAGTATAGAACACTTCACCAAGGAAATACCTTTGAATTGATCTTAAAAAATAAATGAATATATTAAGTGGAGAAGTTAAGAAAGGCCATTTTATTGAATGGAGGTGTCCTGTTCATAGGCATGGAAAGACAAAATGGCATGAGAAGTACCTGGAAAGGTAAAAGGTGCAAATGCACAGGTTGGAGTTGTCTCAATGAACAGTGAACTTGGCGAATAACCCTATTACTTATGGCATCAAATCTATTGTTTTTAAAATGCACCATTTTTTACTACTGAGAAAGAAAAAAAAACTGTCACACAATGTTCCTTACCATTTAGCACGTTGGTCAATGTATCTACATCCCTCTACATATAGGTAAGTAGGTAGATAGATACATATATCTAGATAGCTAATTATACTTATTGAAATAACTCTTTTTTTTTTTTTTTTTTTTTTGAGGTAGGGTCTCTCTGTCATCCTGGGATACAGTGCTGCAATCTCAGCTCACTGTAGCCTGAACTTCCAGGGCTCAGGTGTTCCTATGACCTGAGCCTCACAGGTAACTAGGACTAGGGGTGCACTACACCATGCCTGACTAATTTTTGTGTTTTTTTGTTTACATGGAATTTTGCCATGTTGCCAAGACTCATCTCTATCTCCTGGCCTCAAGTGATTTGCCCGCCTCAGCCTCCCAAAATACTGGGATTACAGACATGAGCCACTGTAGTTGGCATGAAGAAACTGTTTTAAATGGCAAGTGTTGATTTTTATCATGTACAAATTTTGTACATAAAAATTCATGAGTAAAATAAATTCACTTTTATGTTCAGAGTCCCTCTATCCAGCTGTTCTATGAGAACAGCTTTGACTCATAGTCATCAATATCAATGTTTTCTGCTCTATTGTATCTCCTTTTTTCATTGAGTATTTTCTAAAAGAGTGTTCTACCATGGTCTGAAGGATTTTCTTCCAGGCCTTGACACTTATTCTGCAAGTTTAAGGCACCTATGAAGGCAAAATAACCGTGTCAAAACTGCTGCTGTCCACATCCTAATTCAGAATGCTACATTATGAAAAAGTAGATTTCTAACAGTGAAGAGTCTTAGGAAAACAAACTATTATTTTCTGTATAGCATTTTATTGCATATATTACCATTATTTAAAAACTTTAGGAAATAATTACATTTCAATAAATATTTAACACAGAATATACATATGTTCTCACTTGGAGCAGCTTTGCATGATTTTGTGGTCATAAATACAGGTGACTGGATTTTGGGGTCTTTGATAATATTTTCCGATTTTTACTTACTTTACTACATTGATATAAGACAGGCATTTTGCGTTTTTTATAACTGGATTTACCTTTTGTTTTGTGGCAATGCTGTTATTGATAAAGTATAGAAGAATAATCTCTAAAATTTCCAATTATTTAAAATTCAAAATTTAAAAATGGAAGAATCTCCTGAAGGTCAGCAATTTTGATGTCTACTTGATATAGTTAATAAAAATGAGCTAGCCCAGGCCGGGCGTGGTGGCTCACGCCTGTAATCCCAGCACTTTGGGAGGCCGAGGTGGGCGGTTCATGAGGTCAGGAGATCGAGACCATCCTGGCTAACATGGTGAAACCCGGTCTCTACTAAAAATACAAAAACATTAGCCGGGCGTGGTGGTGGGCTCCTGTAGTCCCAGCTATTCGGGAGGCTGAAGCAGGAGAATGGTGTGAACCTGGGAGGCGTAGCTTGCAGTGAATCGAGGTGAGCAGAGATTGTGCCACTGCACTCCAGCCTGGGCGACAGAGTGAGACTCCGTCTCAAAAAAAAAAAAAAAAAAAAAAAAAAAAAAAAAGCCGGGCGCAGTGGCTCAAGCCTGTAATCCCAGCACTTTGGGAGGCCGAGACAGGCAGATCACAAGGTCAGGAGATCGAGACCATCCTGGCTAACACGGTGAAACCCCGTCTCTACTAAAAAATACAAAAAACGAGCCAGGCGAGGTGGTGGGCGCCTGTAGTCCCAGCTACTTGGGAGGCTGAGGCAGGAGAATGGCGTAAACCCAGGGGGCAGAGCTTGCAGTGAGCTGAGATCCGGCCACTGCACGCCAGCCTGGGCGACAGAGCGAGACTCCGTCTCAAAAAAAAAAAAAAAAAAAAAAAAAAATTAGCTAGCCCAGCAACCACAATCTATCAAGCAAATTCTGTCTCACTTTTTGATGAGGAAAACCTTTAAGATGTCATTTTCTCCATGATTTTGTCGGATTGTGAAGCTCCACAATACAAAATGCATGTTATTTGCTCTTACCCTGAGGTCATATAATTAGCAATACAATCGAGAGTGTCGGAAAACAAATTAAGGTGTGGGAATAAATTTAATAAGACTCCTTCAATTATTTAAATCCATGTTTCTAAACTGCATGCATGTTTAACTATATTACGTCATTTCTAGAGTGAAGATAAGACTGTTGCAAAGACCAAATAGGTAGGTAGATACACAGACAGACAGATAAAAGAAAACAAAATAACAAACAAATGAAGCCCTCCAGGGTTTTGTTTTGGCAGGTCAAACATTGTCACACAACGTTGAAATTATTGCATAGAGACATTAAATGATACCAAATGCATAAGAGGGTATTATCCACTCCAAGCTGAATGCTGTGTTTAAAATATAAAGGAAACACAACAATAACAACAAGAACATTAGGGTCATATAGGCCTTAAAACACATAAAAATAATAAATTGCAAAATATATAGCAAGCTATTAATTGTTTTGGGATAGTAAAACAGAGGATTATAAATATTTCTGTATAATACTTGATCTCAATGTTATAATTTTGCTACATTCTATCTTCTCTTCACAAATTCAAATTTGAATTTATGGGGTTGAATACATATAAAATACATGTTCTAAAAATTCTCTCCATCGAAAATATTTTTAGTGTTATTCATTTGAGTGTTACTGAGTTTTAATTTATTCCAAAATATTTTAATAGGAATAATCTCCAACTTAAAGATACTTTATATAATCTATTTCCTTTTCTAAGTAGAAAATGTATGGACACATCAACAAAATGTTGCTACGAATTCTATTTAAGTGATACTCAGTTCAAAAAACAAGACAAATTAATGTTTTGAATAAATACTGTGTTTATCCTATTGTTTCCTCTTAATTTCATTATTGATTCATCCCAATAATTTTCTAATCTTGATTAGATTAGTAAAACTAATATCTTTGGGAAGTTTCTACATTTAAATAAGGTATTTTTTGTTATATAAGTGTCACAATTCAAAAGACATAATTATATTTTCCTAAAAATATATTACAAAACAATTCAGACACAGTTAAATGGCAATTTTTTTCTCAGAACAAAACAAACTTAAATATATAAATTATTATTAAAAGTTTCACAGGAATTCATAGTAATTTTTATTTTTAAATTTCAGATACCATATGCTAATTTCATATTTAGAGCAGTGTGTCTGGCTAAGAATCAAGGTGATTCTGCTTAATAAAATTTTGCCAACTAAACTACTAAATTAGCCAACTTTGGGCCTTGTTAAATTCAACAACATTTGTTATAATTAACCCATGTAATTAGCATGTTTATTAAAAAAGTACATTGAAGGACTGGGAATTAAAAACAGTAAAATTAAATATAAAACAGCAAAAAAAAGTCATGAATGTTTAATGTGTGACAACAAATTCGCAAATATCTGACTAAACTATATTCTAGGTACAATTTCTAACAGCTTTGTAAAAACTAAAGGGAGGTCACAAATTGACAAAGATAATTGAGTTCAAAAAAAGCAAAATCAGGGTATAACAACAGACGTCATTTTCAGTAAAGTGTAAGTGCCTGATATTTAGAAATCTGCAGATAAAAATACTGAAATACACCAAATAAATCAATCAGAAATCAGATTGTGTAGGATATGTGACGGGTGGGTGACGAGATGGGAAGGGTATTTGAGTATATGGGGAGACAGTGTGATTCTAAAGTATGAAAGGAAATGAAAAATCAAATGAAACAGACTAAGCCTCCACTCTCCTTTCTTTCAGAAAGAAGCCTGGGATGATAGAGTTTATTTTACTTTTGGCCAAGGAAATTGTCCCTTTAAGCTATGGGAATGAATTGTCTCTTTTTAACTGCATTTTCTCCCTGCAGTACATAATCACTGTCTGTCACACTTTGATGTCATAATCATCCGCTGAAGCTCCACCGTTAAAGAGTAAATCTGCTTAACTCACAAAAAAAGGAGGAAAATTGCACAGAGGCACTTGCTTCTCTTGCCTCAATGGCCGCCCATTTGAATTACAGAAGTGCAGTATTATGTCACTTTGGTATTACGGGTGCCATTTCAAAAGCCAAAAGCCTATTTTTAAAAATATATCTTAATCAGTTCAAATAGAAACAGCAACTATTTGCCATTAAATGAGCATTGTGTGTGTGTGTGCGTCTGTGTGTGCATGCGCGTGCGTGCATGCATGAACAGCATTAAGAAGGCATTAAACAGCGGAAGAATGTCAATGTATCTTCAAGCTGCAACTTCCCAAAGGCAAAGAGCTCTTAAACTTTGCATCTGCTTCCCTCTCTGAAGAAATGTTTTGCATTAAGAGTTCAATCCTAAAGGATATCTCTTAATTTGTCCTTCTTGTAACTGATAAAAGGATAATTAAGTTAATCTTGTGAAATAAAGTGGAAATATTTTACCAATGATTAATTTTATGTCAAACCAATGTGGTTCTTATTATTCGATGTTTTTGAAAAGTGAAAACCTGAATATTCATTCATTTATTCTTGACCTTGGCTTACCTGGCTATGGAATAATTTATTTTTACAAATGATGCATGGCCTATTTGTGATCAGAACAATTTTAATATCAGTAAAAGGATCTTCCCCCTCCTTACATTGTTTTTTCATTTTTTGCTGTGTTCTACCATTATGCAGCTGGATGTCATGTCAAAATTTTCACAATTTCAAGAAAAAATTGAGAGTCCACAAAAGTAGCCCATATTATTTCCTCTGTAAGCATTTTCCAGTTGAATTCAAGTTTTCTTTGAATTATCTCATATATCAGTAAGAATTTTCAAATGCATAAAGATAAAAATCCCACTTTATTAGTTTCATGTCAATACTACTTTGTTGTATCATAATGGGTATTATATATGTTGAAGAAACCCCACAGGAAATTGTGTCAGTCTATTTTGTGTATAAAAATACTTAAAGCTTGTCCTATTAAGAACAGGGTATCTGAACCTCTATTTAAGTGGTTCCCTGCTGCTTCTCTGGCTCTTACCCTTTTAATAATAATAAAGAACTCCTCAAAAAAAGTCCTTTCAAAGATTATTTTAAATCAGCTTCCACAGTAAAACATTCAAAAACCAGTATGTTTTATATTGTAAGTCATCATGAAGGCAGTAAAGAAATTGCTGCACTGAATGTTCAATGTTTATTTTGTATGAAGTGGATAACCTTGGGTTAATTTTCAATCCTTTAGTATGTGCTAAAGTCCGTTCGATATAACCTTTTTGATATAATGGATTTCAGTAGGGTGGGTGTTTTTCTTACTGCTGTGTCTCTAGTTGTCATTTCTTTGAATCTGATGCTAAAAGATATTTTGATCTTGTCTCCAAATTTAATCACTTACATGATTTAAAATAGGTTAGGTCACTTGCCATAATAAGGTAAAGGAATTATTACCTTTTTTGTCATTATGTAAAGATATATTATTCAGTAAATTAATACAAACAATGTTTTAAGCCTCCTAAAGTATGTAATATTCACTAACCATCTTTTGGTCTGTCTTAAAACAAACTCATCTAATGCATTTCAACCTAACCATTCCTTTGTTCATAAAATCTATTATCGCAGAGTTTCTAATTACAACTGGTAAATTACAAATTTAGGTAATGCATCCAGAAATAAGAAAGGTATAGTAAGAAAATGAGAGACTTCTTACAAAATGAAGATGAATTGTTTTCGTAACTTGATCACTAGAAGCAGTACCTGCCTTCCTAGACATAATTTGTCAGAGATTGCATTTTTCTTGCATGTGATACCATAAGTTTCAAAACTTTGTCGATGGGTAAATCCTTAAAAAGGAAGCTTTAAATCATACGTTTAAAGGGATCTAGTTCCCATTGTAAGACTGCCCACACTTTTTTCACACCAAAAGGGGATGCTATTCACTAACGGGAGAAAGGCTTGACACAGCAAACAGTGTGAATCACAGTTCACCCAGGGGTTGTGCAGCTGTGAGGGCAGAACACCTTCATAAATCAGGACATTTGGGGCTTTCTTCCTTCCCTCCATCTCCACTTTTTAGGGGATTACACATTCTGAGTTGCAAAGCAGTGTGCACTGTATCTAAAAGTCATGAGTGCTGCATTCTATACCCCATCCCTCACCTCTCACTTCAACCTAGCTCATGGGAACAGGGCCCTTATAGATTTGTTAATATGAGCATTGTAAGCAAAACAAAATTTGTAAATTAGATCAACAACAGTAAAATCTCCTCAGATAAATTGTCTGCAAATGTGCAGCAGTTTAAAAGCCACAGTGCTCTCTCTCTCTCTCTTTTTTTTTTTTTTAAGTTTTGCCCTTGTTGCCCAGGCTGGAGTGCAATGGCGCAACCTCAGCTCACCACAAACTCCGCCTCCTGGGTTCAAGCAATTCCCCTGCCTCAGCCTCCCGAGAATCTGTCATATGCCACCACGCTTGGCCAATTTTGTATTTTTAGTAGAGACGTGGGTTTCTCCATGTTGGTCAGGCTGGTCTTGAACTCCTGACCTCAGATAATCTGCCCTCTGTGCCTCCCAAAGTGCTGGGATTACAGGCGTCAGCCACCACACCCAGCCCATATTGTTCTTAATATGAAGTACTAATTTTCCAATGGTCTGAGATCTAGGTTGGAAAAATCATGGTAAATAGAGGATACACAATTGCATTGATGTAATATTTGTGAGATGATTAGATAGATAGATAGATAGATAGATAGATAGATAGATAGATAATAGATAGATAAGAGATAAATAGATGTGAAAGGCAATGACAGAGGAGCCATGAATGCTCCAATATTGTTTTATTTTTATTTTTTTTATTTTTTCTTTTTTTTTTATTATACTTTAAGTTCTAGGGTACATGTGCATAACGTGCAGGTTTGTTACATATGTATACCTGTGCCATGTTGGTGTGCTGCACCCATCAACTCGTCAGCACCCCCAATATTGTTAACTATTATTGACAGAGAATTACAGTTAGTATGCAGGTAGGAGAAAAATAATGTTCTTAAATGTCATATTCAAGCATTTTTCCACTGAGCTTCATGATGAGGGACGGGACATGACTGTGTCTGAACTTTAGAGAGACACATCTGGAGACTGTTTGCCTAATGGTTTGGTGGGACTGATAAGGGGAATATAGGGAAACTATCAAGAAAGTAAAAGCAGAAATACAAGTCTACAGTTATGAAGACCTAAGTTAGGAATTCTGCAGTAAAAATGGAGAGGAACCAACAAAATTGGTAACATCCTATGGGATTCAATAAATAAATTTAGAGACTAGTTAGAAATTGGTTGCCGTAAGTGGGAGTGCTATTTTGTTTGATTATTTGTTTTGTTTTTCTCTTATCCAAGGGTTTTGGAAAGGGAAAATAAGAATTATGCCATGAGTGATGACTTTAAGCTTTCTGGCTTAGAGGTCCAGGAGGAAGGTGATCATAATTGAGACACAAGACATAAGTACACAAAAGAAAGAGTTATATAAGAGGGAAAAAAGAAAGTTATTTTGAAAACATGATCAGTTATTGCACTCAATAATGTCATATTGATGTAATATTACCTTAGTGTAATATTACATTACAATGATGTAATATTAATGTAATGTAATGTAGCAATAAGAAAAAGTGTATTATTTATTCTGTTCAGATCATTTTATTCTTAGCGTTGTGTTTTTTCTTAGCGCTGACACCTGCCTACTCACTAGCCAGTGGTGACACTCTCCCGCCCTCTTTTTTTATATCAAGTTACTTCCAATAGCCTCCAATTACATGAAGCACATTCATTCTCTGTATGCTTATTTGTGGACTTCCATGTGTCTGTATTTTTCTGTCTAGTAAAATCCTGCCAATCCTTTAAGCCCTGATAAAAGTGTTCTCTTATTTGTGGTTATTCCTTCCTGCCCCCTTCATCTCCATGTCTGTAGCACTTGATTCACACTGCTGCTCTAGCACTATCTCCTTATGTTTGTAGGAGTCATTTTTTCAGTCCCTTTTTCCACTCTTACCCAGCAGACAGATAGATTGTGAGGACTTCAATAATAGAAGCTGTCTCTCACTCACACTTGTATGTCTCACCATTATACAAATACCTATGAGAGAACCTCAATAATTTTCCATTGGATTGAACTGAAGACATAAAATATGTGGCTCAACTGGCATGAGCATTGAAAATTAATTTAATAATTAATTAAACAACCTACAAATATGTTCCTCATCCTCACATGAAAGCAAGAAGTCCTCAGGGGTCTTCCTACCCATTGAGATGCAGTTACTTGTTTCAAGGATGCTCCTTCCTTATATGGTTCCCACTGGAATTCCAGAACATGCTCCAAGTATTCTCTATTTAACTGAAGGTCTTGGGATAACCTTATATTATCATGTTCAACTCTGCAGATACACTATTTTCTTTATTGATTTAATTCAGTTGTCAGCTCATGTCACTAAGCCCCAGATGTTGCTTATGTTCTGAATTGCTTGGGATCCAGACATAAAAGTTCAGTTGAGTTTCATAACAAGTCTAACCATCATCAAATGTGTGCATATGTGTGTAATGACTACATTAATATATGTGAGGCTAAATTAGGGTGCTAATTTTGCAGACGCAAATCACCTTAAGTCTAATGTTTGACTTTACTCGTAGTTTTTCTAAAAGCCTGGATCAACTACCAAGTATATTTTAGTGATCACTTCCCAACACACAGTCCTAGCTTCACACCACCTTATTGGTTCCCCGATAGATTTCCCCTCCTTCTGCTTCACTACTTCCCTTCAGCTCTTTCTGTCTTGGTTATTCAACATGATCCAGCTGTAACAGCGCTTTCTGTCTACCTTTACTGCTCAGATCCACTCAAGAAGTATGACTGTATACAGCAGCGTTTTTTTTTCTCCATAACTTCCCTATATTCAAATTGTATTTTCTTTCATAAAGAAGGTAAAATGTGATTGTTACAAAATTAGCCTCGAAATTCTTTTTCATTAGATGATAGGAGTGGAAGCAGTATAAGTTCTCATATTTCTCAATAATATCACATATAGTTCCTATTTCCACATTCTCTGAGAATTCTTCAATTTTATGCATTTTCTTTCGTAGTGACAATTGGTCTCTTTCTGCAAAGTAGAGTTTTTCATCTCTACTTTCAAAATTATTATGTATAAAAGTAAAATTATTCAGTTTTCTTTATTGACCTCAACTTTGTAATTTAGCTTGTACTCCTCCCCTTTCCATAACTCCTGCATTTACAAATATACTTCCAACTAAGTTTAAATATCTTTTTTCCTTGATCTTAGCTTTAAACTGCTTTACAATTATCTTAACTATAGAATCAGGAAGCTAGTACTATTATCTTCTTGATTTCTTGAGGTTATCTATCCTCATTTTTATTCTGACTCCCAAGGTTTATTTTTTATTTTGATAATTTTTTTTTACTTTTATAATTAACACATTGAGATTCAATTATTTATATAAGATTAAATATTCTACATTTCATATTTCAAGCGGTTGTCAAGAAAACTTTTCCACTGAAAAATCATTATGCTACTTGAAAATCTGAAATTATAATTCCTTTGTGTTTTCTCAGCCTTGTTTTTCTTACCATTATTAGATCAATATCATCTTTTTGTGTCTTAAACATGTGGTTCACAGTCTTGCCACTTCTCATACCACATTCCATGTATTCCTAACCCTGTTTCTTCCTTCACATTTCTAAAACACCATCCAAAACAAACACTTCTTTCTTCTTCTTCTTCTTTTAAAAACATGTTTTCTCTTTTCCCTGGGGGCAGATACTGTCTCTCATATGGTGGGTCTTAAATGTTTTGAGAACAGATACTATAAGAGAAATAATCTTCAAGACACAAAGCTGTGGGGGGCACAGAATTTATTACTAGAATGCATCTCTGGACCTGACTGTTCCTCTACTCCTTTTATCTCTGACCTGAATGGCAGTTGGGCAATGTCTGTGTTTAAGGAAACTATGAGCCTTTATGTTCAGTACAATGCTTCACTGTCTTAAAGTGCTCACAGGTGCTTTTATTAGTTACTACAGATATTCTTTGTTAATAACTAAGATACTGATGTTAACAATAAAGCAAAAATATTGAATGCAACAGTGGCCACCAATCAGAGGAATATCCAATTGAGAGGAGGCAGAAGCTTACCACTGTGTCATCAAAGTAAAAGCTTTTGACTTGAGTCCAGCTGGAAGTGGGGAAACTCTCATACCTCCACAGGAAGAAGCTCACATTTTTTAAATAGGAAGCTCTAAATGTGTACATCTTGAATGACTGTAAGGTCAGAGATACTGGAGAGGTTTAATATCTTTGTGAAAGTAAGAAAGAGAAGGCTGATGACATAAATTGTATAGGGAATCATTAGTTCTGCTCACTTAGAATTCTGCTTCTTCCTCCTTGCAGGAACATCATAGAATTCCACTTTCTTACACTTTTGAGGTTAGTTGTGGCCAGATGGCTTGCTTTGGTCAGTGAAATTCAAGTGACTGTGTCACTTCCAGATAACATTTTCATAACTCATGTGCAATTTCTCATATTCTTCTTTTTCTTCTGGTACGGTGATGAGAAACATTTGAAAGATCACTGCTCCCTCATCCTGGGCCTCTAGGGACTTCATTAAGCACTGAGTTCTGATGCCACAGAAGGGCATGCAGAGTAAGTGAGATATCACTTTAAGTGGCTGGGGTTTGGTGGTTATTTGTCACTGCACCATATTGTAGCTCAGATTTTGCACAGGACACTGAATGCAAAAATATTCCGCTATTTGCTCTACGTAGATTGTTAAGATAAAACAACAACAACAAAAACCTTTCCTCAGACCTGATATTTCCACATGTTGAAAACCTAAAAATGTATAAATTAAAATCTCTGTTATAACCAAATCTACTTGTGGACAATATTATAATCAATCTACATTTGGTGCAGAGAATTTCTTTATAGAAACTTTCACTTTCCTTTGAAGATTCATACGTGGCTCAATCAAAACATTCAGGCAAAGCTCATGACAAATAATCATAAAGACTGGGTTGCACAAAAACAAGAAAACTGAAAAAATAAAGAGTTCTCAGTACTTGAAAAAATTACCCATGAAAGTAATTCATCAGTAGCTGTAAAATATAAATTAATTGGGGAGCCAAGTCAAAAATGTCTTCCAGATTAAAATTTTTACCTAAATATCTATTTAGCATTATGAAACTGAATTCTGGAAAATAGTACGCAATAAAAATTTAGACATTAATTTCCTTCTGGATATTAAGATATTAGTCTTTAAATTTAGGAAATTTAAAAAATCTATCTCAAAATGAAAATCATCTTGTAGGGCAAATAGTCATCGCCTACTTACTTTTTGTAAGTTTATTTCAAAGATGTATTTACTGTTTTAAATAGAACATTCAACTATGAATGTACTTATTAAGCAGGTATTGATCAACTTTAGATCTAGAATGTCAAGTGTAATGAGATATATTATACTATATAACATAAGCTACAACTTTAAGATGCTTACTATGAAAAAAATATAAGTGTATAAGGAATTAAGGCATTGATATAAATAATGGTGAAGGGGTATGATAATTCAGGGGAAAAAGAATTTAAAAATCACTAGCACATATTGTCAGTAGGTATCTAAACATGCTTAGGAAAAATTTAGATCCTCTCGTAGCCTAGATCTAACATATTTCAGGAAATTCTTTTAAAACTGATAAAATAATGAAATAATAAAGAACACTGAAGTTAGTAAACAAGAAAAACACAAACATTCAGGTATTCATTCACATTTCTTTGAATATGATTTCTAAATGCATGGGGATATTCCTTTTCAATAAGTGGAATTATTTTTCATTGACTCTTCTAGGTAAATATCTTGTAACAACTGTTTCTCTTTTTATAGATTCCTTAGACTACTCTGAGTCAGTTCTGTGGGGGTTAGTGGCTAAAGTTGTGCGTTCATAGCTACCTGACTCTTTTAGCTAGAGTAACTTTGCAGAATTACAGCACTTACTGCCACCATATATGCAATTAAATAATTTGTACAATGTGGAAGAAAGCAACTCTAAAACTGATTATCAGCTGGTAGGCAAATTCACTTGAATGTTGGGATCACTGTTGAATATTCAATTATATAGATAAAAAGAACAGTTATAGAATTCTAAACATATATAATAACTTGCAGTTAGTTATTATTTTATATTCTAAAGGACCTTCCAGACTGCCTAAAGATGCACATTTAAATCAAATAAATCAATATTAAAAGAGAAACATTTTACAAGATTTATGCATTAAATATCAAGTCATTGTATGTATTTTACTTCCTTTCCTTTTGTCCCAGTAGTGAAAGTATTTTGTGATCAACTTAATTCATCCTTCATATTACCAAGAATAAAAACTATTGAAATAAGACTGAATAAAGTTCATTATTTGAAGAATAAAATTTGAAGGATAAAATTCTTCAAATTTTTGGTAACAATTTGCAAGATACTCTAACTTATTAAAATTAAGATATATCTCATTTCTTCTGTATCAATTTCTTCCATATATAAATTCAAGAAAACTATTCTCACAGGTTGAATATAAGATTACAAAATATTTGACTGCTATGGAAAGGTTGTTCTCAGTAAAATGGAAAGAAAACGTTATTCCTTGAATTTTCTCTGGTCTGTATCTGTAAAGAGCTCAAATATAATGTGACAATGGAGAAAAAATACTCTTTGTTTGGCTTTACGGCTATGGTGAAGCTAGCCTGATGTTCTGTAAACAGAGGTGTGTTATTGATAAGGTATTGAAATATGTCTGCCAAACAGCCCAGAAAACCACTATGCTTTCTGAAGAGAAGGTGGAAGGAAAGCTTGCTCTCAACCTAAACTTTCATTTGCTGGAGTTTGGACAGTTTCTTAGCAAACAACAAATCATCACTTTCTATCCATAGGAACATTGTTATAAAGAACTTTATTCAGCCTTATTTCAATAGTTTTTATTCTTGGTAATATGAAGGATGAATTAAGTTGATCACAAAAGACTTTCACTACTCTGAATTACCTGTTTCACCTTGGAAAGCCACACAAAATGAACCTCTTAAGCCTTTTGAAAATGACCTTTTTCCTCAGCAATGATTTCTCTTTCCCCTCGAAAATCCGTTTTACAAAAGGGAGTATGATTAAAGGAAGCCAAGCAGCACAAACACTTGCTGAAGATCCTGCTTATCTGGAACTCACTTGACAATGTGTGTTTTTGGGGTTGGGAATGCTGCAGGTTCAAGGGATAATTCTGCCTTTCAGGCACTTCAATTTATTTCATGCCTGAGCACTGTCATTGTACGCAGACAAGATGAAACGCATCGTTGTGTAAAGAAATTGAAATGGAATCCTACTTGACCCAGCAGGATGGGGCATTATGTTTGACTCAGTAGTGATTCCTGGGATAATATCTAATTCCAGGAGGAAAATTTCTTGATATGGCCACCTGCTGTGAACGGCTTTGTCCAGGGATCACAAGTTGTTCTGGGTGACTAGGCTCAGGACATGCCTAGAAGAATGCAGCTCGTCTCCTGCTGGCATTTAGATCTCTTCATTTTCTCGATGCTTTCTATTCAACAGGAACAACTGAATGGAACAGGGGGGTTGGGAGAATATGAAGCACTCCATACTCTCGCAGCAATGAGAGTCAAGGCCCGCTTGACCCGAGATTCTTATTTATTTAATTTTTTAGAGAGCCATCATTATTTCTTCACAGGACACTTTTTAATTTTTACACTTCTCGGGCCAGCCCCCTTGCATGTCTTTCTCTGTTCAGTGTGTGTGAAGTATTTACTTTGAAAAGGCTGCACACCAATAGATTAAATAAAATAGGAACATTCTGTCTCACAAGAGAGAATCGTGCAGACAGCTTTATTACTTCTATCAGAGAACAAAGATATTTCCCAGCATGCAGAGGATTATTAGGCCAGAAGCAAATAAACGGGATGTGTGATGTCAAAGCATCAAATGCGATCAAGAAAAATTGTCTAATTGATTTTGCTGCAATTATGGCTTTTGGAAGGCAATTCCTCATTTTTTTTTTTTAACTTTTCTTATCTTTTAAATTTTTAAAGATTTTTCTGGATATATACATATAGGGAATATGTAATCCATTATCCTAATATCTCCCTCACAAAACCTGGAGAATATAGTTTTAAACTAGCCTCAATCAAAATAAAACATTCTTAGGTTAACATGATAATTATCAACACATCCCTCCCGCCTCCATTCCCCTACCCCTAGTCTTTTTTTTTTTTTTTTAAAGAATGCTGACACCATGACACATTCATTATCTAAACTTCAACATTCCTTACCTTGGTCAACTAAAAGTGAATTAAATGAATAATTGAAAACTTTCTTCTTAAATATTGTCAGGCTGTCATCTTTCCTCTTATTTTCTTAATTTCTCTCTGGATATTGAAGTTAGGAGATGTTGTTCATGAAAATTTATTTCCTTTTTCTGTTTTATTTTTGTGCGATAGCTCTGAGAACAAAAATAAATAATTACTTTTTTTTTGTCTCCCATGTAAAAGAAGCAAGATCTCAAGCCTCGATTCTTGCTCTAATAAAAATGAATGCTTCTAAAAATGCACATATGATATTAAATATTTGCATATATACATTCCCAGTGTATAAGAATACTTAAAACACATTCACATATAGCCAGCTACACATGACATATTCACGAGCATATATATGTGTATATACACACACACACATATACATACAGTATAAGACACAAACATATACATACATTATGTAAGAAAATATACATATCTCTATTGTAATCTCTTTGTGTATATTTACATATTAATGCAAATGATTACATTGTTCTGAGTTTTGTTTAATTGTGAATAATTTACAAAGATATGAAATCTATTTAGAAATATATTTTAGGTTTTAAGCCAGTAAAATTCCAAAGGTATTTGGCAAGTATGTGGGAGTAGTTTTTCTATTCTCTTATTAGATATTCCTGAATTTGAGTCATTTGAGTTACACAAGAATATATTTCTATAAATTCAATTAGAAAATCTGAAGTAATTGACTGTGTTAGCTTTCATTCTTTAATAACTACTTCAAGCTAAGAAATGTTTGCTATGGATGAAATATAGCAATTAGCCAAAGATTTTATAAATAAAAAAGCAAACAAAAAACCAACAGAAGTAGACTATTTTAAAAGGCAAAGTGACAAATGTATAAATTGTTTCTTTTATTACAAAAATTACATATGCACAGCTTTGGAATAATATATATTTCATTGAAAGTATTATGTAAAATTTTCAAATGGTATCTTGCTTTTTCCCTTCCCTTCTTTTCCTTGCTAATTAATTCATTCTAAAAGCCATTTTGCAGGACTGTGCAAAGTAAGACTCAGCACAGGAAATGTTCAACTACTGTGGTGGCCAAGTGCAAGATATTCAACACAAGCAAGCATGTTGACCAGGGCATCTGCCAAGAAGGGTGATCTGGCTCCGAGTATTAGAACCCAAGTGGTATAAGGAAGGCTTGTCTGCTGAGACAGCTGAGCATACTGTGTTGGAGCTCAGACAATGTAAGAAAGGGATTTATGTGGGGCTTGGCCAACTATAAAGTGTAAGTACCCAAGTAGGGTAAAAGGTTATATAAAGGAATATTTGTTTAAATAAGCAAATATATTGACAATAAGTGTAGCTACAGGTGAAAAGCCTTCCATTTAACAGCTCTGATACAATCTGAGCACTGAAATAAATAGTGATAGTAACAAATTATAAGCCATTGAATAAAATAGAAATACATAAATTAATGGATACATTGAAATTTTGATTAAGAACAGGATATTTTCATAGTACCAAAGAACTCATTCACAAAATTATTATTAATTTAAAAAGAAACACACAAAAATACTTAGAAGCCTGAGAATAATCAAGAGATCCCAGTTAACACCACCACAAAGTGTGGAATTAAGATCTCTGAAAATCCATTTCTCCATGAAAACACTGAGGACACAGGAGATATTGTTAAAATCAACTTTTTCAGACATGTGGAAATTAACTAAAGACTTCTAACGACTCAATAAGTGATTATTCAAGAAAAATTGCTGAATCTTGGTAAAAACAGTGAACACTGTGGCAGTTTAATTTATTATATTTTCATCCTGCTTCATAGCTCACTAGGAGTATAGAAAATAAGCAGCCTCACATCCATGGTCACAGTGAAAACTAGGAGGATAGCAGCCAATGAAGAGGGAAGAATGGGTTTGGAAATCCCCACAAAGCTCCATCTTCAGAGAACTGTCATTATCTGACTTGCCTGGAAGCTCCCTGGAAAAGCCCCATTCAAAGGGTTGTCTTTATCTGACCTGATTCAGAGCTCACTCAGTGTGAAGGCTCTATCCCCTGGTGTTTCTCTAAAAAAATAAGTGGCAATTATTTAACACATAGTTACCTGAGTTGGCAATATCAGCTGGAGACAACGAGAGTCTATCCAATGAATTTAAAAAGGAAAGGAAAAGTCCATAAGGGACTTTGAAAAGATCTGAAAAATCTAAAGGAATCTAGAAGACTATGCATATGTGCAGGACAGCGCACATCACCAGGAAAGCCCTCAGTACATCTTAATCGCTCATGTTTGGCTGACATTAAGACTCTGCAAAGTCAGGAAGTGAAGACCGAGGTTGAATTGTAAATTTCCAGAACATTGCAAAATTACTTCAACAGAGATAGTCGCTCAGCAAAAAATGAAAGAGTTATTTACTCTAGCATTTTAAAAAGTCTCTGTTTGATCATTCACTGGGCAGTGCAGAGACTTTCAGTGGCTACATAAGATAAAAAAAAAAAAAAAAAAAAAACCCACAGACTCCGCAGAATTAGTTTTGAAAATCACTGAATAATCAGCAACAGCCATGACAATATACCATGGAAAAGGGTAAGGATTTGAATCCCAGAGTTACGACATTATATAATTTTAAGTGTCCAGTATTCAACAAAATGTGATAAGATACACAAATATATAGGAAATTATGGTCTATACATGCTTTACATACATTAAAATCTGTCCCTGTGACTAATATCCAGAATCTACACAAAAACTCAACAAATCTGTAAGAAAAATAAAAAACAAATAACCCCATCAAAAATTACATAAATAAACACTTCTCAAAAGAAGGGAGACAAACGTATGAAAAAAATGCTCAGCACTAATCATTGGGGAAAAACAAATTAAAACCACAATTAGATACCATTTGACCCCAGCCAGAATAGCTATTACTAAAATCCCAGAAAAACAATAAGCGTTGTCATGAATACGATGAAAAGGGAATACTTATACACTGTTGGTGGGAATGTAAATTAGCACAGCCTCTATAGAAAACAGTATGGAGATTTCTCAAATAACCAAAAATAGGTCTACCATTCAATCCACAAACCCACTGCTGGGTATCCACCTAAAGGAAAATAAGTTATTATATTTAAAAAGGACATCTGAATGCATATATTTATCACAGCATAATTCACAATTACAAAGATATGGAACTAACCTAAATGGCCATCAAAGGATGTGTGGATAAAGAAAATGTGATTTATATGTAAACCATGGAATATTTCTCAGCCATAAAAAAGAAGCAAAGAATGTCTTGTACAACAGTGTGGATGGAGCTGGGGGCCATTCTAAGTGAAGTAACTCAGGAATGGAAAACCAAACACCATATGTTATCACTTATAAGCTAAGCCATCAGTAAGCAGAGGCATACAGAGTAGTATAATGGACACTGGAGACTCAGAAGTGGGGAGGCTGAGAGGGAGGTGAGGAATAAAAAAACTGCATAGTGGGTACTGTGTACACTACTTGAGTGATAGGCTGACTAAAATCTCAGACTTCAACACTATACAATTCATCTATGTAACCAAAAACCACTTGTGTTCCCAAAGCTATTGAAATTATATATATATATGATATATATGTGTGTATATGTATATATAGGTGTATATATATGAAATTATATATATATATGTGTGTGTGTGTGTGTGTGTGTGTGTATGTATATACGAAAACACACCTGCCCCTATGGATGCCTAGATACTGGACATACCAGACAAAGACTCCAAATCAGCTAATATATATATGATATACACGTGTGTGTGTGTGTGTGTGTGTGTGTATACACGCAATAAACTAAACTTATGTATAAGTTCAAAGAAATAAAAACAACCATGTCTAAAAAAGTAAACTAGAAAACAATGTTTCATCAAATAAAGATATCAAAATTATAAGAAAGTCAAATAGAAATTGTGGATTTTGTAAAACATCACAGCTGAAATGAAAATTTACTAGAGGATCTCATATGTGAGAGTGCAGAAAAAAAGAATCAACAAATAAAGAAGACAGGTCGATTGAGATGTTCTAATCTGAAAAAAAAAAAAATGAGAAAAATATATGGACAAAAAAATCAACAGAGTTCCAGAGACCTGTGAGACAGGAACAAGCACATTAATATAGCATACAGGGAATCTAGAAATAGAGTAGAGAGTGAAAGGAACAGAAAGAATGTGTAAAGAAACTAGGGCCAGAAACTTTCCAAATTCAGCTTTTAAAAAATTTTAGACTATATACACAGAAAGTACAATGAACTCAAACTAGACTAATCTCAAAGAAATTCCACCTAGACAAAACATAATCATATTTTTTTGAAAGTAAAACAGGGAATCATGAAAGTAGAAGGAACAAACTGATTCATGATATATAAGGAGTCTTCAAAAAGTTGATAGCTAAGTTTCCATCAGCAACTCTGAGGCTAGAAGGCTATAGAGTGACATATTTAAAGTGCTAAATTGAAAAACAAACTGTATACAATAATTCTATATGAAGGAACACTATCCTTCAAATATAAAGAAGTTAAAATGTTCATATTTTTTTTAAATGAGAGAATATGTTACTAGCAGCAGCCTTCCACAAATACAAAAGGCAATCTTTCAAGCCAAAATGAAGGGACATTAAACAAGAACTTTAACATGTACAAAGAAATACAACTAACTACACAATAAAAGCAATTACACAGGTAAATAAAACCAACAGCATTAAAATATTTTAATGGTAATTATTTTCTCCTCATGCCTGATTTAAAAGACAAGAATATAAAGCAACAATTAAAAAGTTGTTGATTGTATTATAAATAATAATGAATTATTAGGATGACTGTGATGACAGAAAGGAGGAAGTAAAGAGTGCGCTATTAGAGTAGAACTTTTATATAGTATTAGAAATAAATTGGCATTTTTCTGAATGAGATTATTTAAGTTACAATGTTAATTGTATTTCCTAGAACAATCACTGATAACATAACTCAAAATATAGTAAATGGAATAAAAAGAGTTGGGGCTCAGAAAAGAATACCCCAAAATATGACACTTAAGTAGGCCGAGTGTCTTGAATTAAATGAAATTGGAAGGTCTTTGAAGCTGCCTCAGAACCAATAATTTTCTAACATTCTTTTGTTTCAATATTGAGCTAAGGGGTAAGTCCCTTATAAAACCATTGGATCTCATGAGAACTCAGTCACCATTACTAGAACAGCATGGGGAAAATTAGACAACACACTCCTAAATAACCAATGGTCCAATGGAGAAATAAAATGAAAAAATAGAAAATATTTTAAGATGAATGAAAATGAAAATGCAATGTACCAAAATGTGTGACATGCATCTAAATCAATGTTTACATGTAAATGTGTGACTCTATAGCAAGAGTCCTCAATCCTTGACCATGGATCAGTACCGGTCTATGGTCTGTAAAGAACCAGGTCACATAGCAAGAGATGAGTAGCAGGCAAGTGAGTATTATCACCAGAGCCCCCCTCCTGTCAGATCAGTAGTCACACTGGATTCTCATAGAAACACTAACCCTACTGGGAACTGCATATGTGATTGTTGCATGTTCCTTATGAAAATGTAGTGTTTGATTATGTGAGGTAGAGCAGTTTCATCCCCAAACCATCCCCATTCCCATTCCCTTGCTGCTATGAAGAAATATCCAAGAATGTGTAATTTATAAAGAAAAGAGATTTCAATGACTCACATGGATGGGGAGGCCTCAGGAAACTTATCATCATGGCAGAAGGCACCTCTTCACAGGACATAGTAGAGAGAATGAGTGCCAAGCAAAGGGGGACACCCCTTATAAAACTATCAGATATTGTGAGAACTTACTCACTGCCTCAAAAATAGCAAGGGGGAAACCTCCCCCATTATTCAGTTATCTCCATCTGGTCCCAGTTCAAGATGAGATTTGAGTGGAGACAAAGAGCCAAACCACATTATTCTACTACTGGCACCTCCCAAATCTCATGTCCTCACATGTCAAAACAAAATCATGCCCTTTCAATAGTCCCCCAAAGTCATAACTTAATCCAGCATTAACCCAAATGTCTAAGTCCAAAGTCTCATCTGATACAAGGCAAGTCCCACCTGCCTATGAACGTGTAAAATTAAAAGCAAGTTAGTTACTTCCTAGACACAATGCGAGGTACAGGCATTGAGTAAACACATCAATTCTAAATGGGAGAAAATGACCAAAACAAAAGGGCTATAGGGCCCATGCAAGTCCAAATTTTAACAGGGTAGTCATTAAACTTTAAAGTTCCAAAATGATCTCCTTTGATTCCATGTCTCACATCAAGGTCATGCTGATGCAAGAGGTAGGCTCCCATGACCTTGTGCAGCTCTCCCCCTGTGGCTTTGCAGGGCACAGCCCCCTCTCAACTTCTTTCACATGCTGATGTTGAGGATCTGTGGCTTTCCCAGGTGCACAGTGCAAGCTGTCAGTAGATCTATCAGTCTAGGGTCTGGAGAATTGTGGCCTTCCTCTCACAGCTCCACTAGACAGTGCCCCAGTGGGAATTGTGGGGGGGCTCTAATCCCACACTTCCTTTCTGAACTGCCCTAGCAGAGTTTCTTCATGACGGCTCTGCCTTTGCAGCAAATTTCTGCTTGGACATCCAGGCATTTCTGTACATCCTCTGAGATCAAAGTTGAGGTTCTCTAACCTCAATCCTTGACTTCTATGCATCTACAGGCTCAACACCATGTGGAAGCTGCCAAGGCTTGGGGCTTGCATCCTCTGAAGCAGTGGTCCAAGCTGTACTTTTGTGTCTTTTAGCTATGACTAGAGCTGACACAGCTCAGACACAGGGCACTATATTCCAAGGCTGCATAGAGTAGGGGGATCCTAGGCCTGCCACACAAAACCATTTTTCCCTCCTAGACCTCTGGACCTGTGATGGGAGTGGCAACCATGATGGTCTCTGACATGCCCTGGAGACATTGTCCCCATTGTTTTAGTCATAAATATTTGACTCCTTGTAACTTAAGCAAATTTCTGTAGTCATCTTGAATTTTTCCCCAGAAAGTGAAATTTTCTTTTATATCACATTGTCAAGCTGCAAATTTTTCAAACCTTTATGCTCTACTTCCTCTTGAATGTTTTGCCACTTAGAAATTTCTTCTGCCAGATACCCTATATCATGTCTCTCAACTTCAACTTTCCTCAGATCTCTAGGGCAGAGGCAAAATGCTACCAGTCTCTTTATTAAAGTATAGGAAAAATTACCTTTATTCCAGTTCCCAACAAGTTCCTTGTCTCCATTTGTGGTCACCTCACCATGGACTTCATTGCTCCTATTACTATTAGCATTTTGGTCAAAGCCATTCAACAAGTCTCTAGGACATTCCAAACTTTCCTCTGTCTTTCTGTCTTCTTCTGATTGCTCATAACAAGAATGCTCCAAACTTTCCTCTGTTTCCTTGTCTTCTTAGCCTTCCAATCTGTTCCAACCTCTGCCTTCTCCCCAGTTCCAAAGTCACTTTCACATTTTTGAGTATCCTTATAGCAGCACCCACTCCTGGTACAAATTTCCTGTATTAGTCCATTCTCACACTGCTATAAGGAAATACCCAAGACTGGGTAATACATAAGAAAAAGAGGTTTAATTGACTCACAGTTCTCTATCACTGGGGAATCCTCAGATACTTATAATAATAGTGGAAGACACTCCTTCATAGGGCAGCAGGATGGAGAATTAATATTGAGCAAAGGGGTAAGCCCTTCATAAAACCATTGGATCTCATGAGAACTCACTCACCATTACTAGAACAGCATGGAGAAAATTGTCTCCATGATTCAATTATATTCTCCTCAAGTATTTGTTATTTGTGTTACAAACAATCAAATTATACACTTTTAGTTGTTTTTAAATATGCAAATAAATTTGTACTGACTATAGTCACCCTGTTGTGTTATGAAACACTACCTTTTATTCATTCTTTATAAATAGTTTCTGGTACCTATTACTGATCCCTACTTCCTTCACAATCCCCACTACCCTTCCCAGCCTCTAGTAACCATCCTTCTACTCTCTATCTCCATGAGTTCAATTGTTTTGATGTTTAGCTCCCACATACAACTGAGAAATTGTGAAGTTTGTCTTTCTGATTCTGATTTATTTTACTTTACATAATGACCTCAAGTTCTGTCCACGTTGTTGTCAATAATAGGATCAAATTTTCTCGTGGCTGAATACTACTCCTTTGTGTATATATACCATATTTTCCTTATTTATTTATCTGTTGATGGTCACTTAGGTTGTTTCTAAATCTTGGCTGCTATGAAAAGGGCTTAAACAAACAGGGGAGTGCAGGTATCTCTTCAATATACTGATTTTCTTTCTTTTGGGTATATACCCAGCAGTGGAAGTGCTGGGTTTTATGGTAGCTCTATTTTTATTTTGTTGAAGAACCTCCAAACTGTTCTCCATAGTTGTACTAATTTCTCTTCTACCAACTGTACAAGGGTGACCTTTTCTCCACATCCTCTCCAGCATTTGTTATTGCCTGTCTTTGGGATAAGAGTCAATTTAACTAGAGTGAAATAATATGTCACTTTAGTTTTGATTTGCATTCCTCTGGTGATCAGTGAATTAGAGCACCTTTTCATATACCTCTTTTTCATTTGGATATATATATATATATATATATATATATTTTTTTTTTTTTTTTTTTTTTTTTTTTTTGAGACGGAGTCTCGCTCTGTCACCCAAGTTGGAGTGCACTGGCCAGATCTCAGCTCACTGCAAGCTCCGCCTCCTGGGTTCACGCCATTCTCCTGCCTCAGCCTCCCGAGTAGCTGGGACTACAGGCGCCGCCACCTCGCCCGGCTAGTTTTTTGTATTTTTTTAGTAGAGACGGGGTTTCACCGTGTTAGCCAGGATGGTCTAGATCTCCTGACCTCGTGATCCCCCCGCCTCGGCCTCCCAAAGTGCTGGGATTACAAGCTTGAGCTACCGCGCCCGGCCTGGATATATTTTTTGATAAATATCTATTCAAATAATTTGCTCACTTTTTCATTGAATTATTAGATTTTTTTTCCTATAGAGTTGCTTGAGCTCCTTATATAATCTGGCTATTATCCCTTTTCAGATGGATATTTTGCAAATATTGTCTCCCATTCTGTGGGTTGTCTCTTCACTTTTTTGATTGTTTCCCTTGATGTGCAGAAGCCCTTTAACTTGATGTAATCCCATTTGTCCATTTTTACTTTGATTGTCAGCCCTTGTGAGTTATTGCTCAAGACGTTTTTGCCCAAAGCAATGTCCTGGGGCATTTCCTCAATGTTTCTTGTAGTAGTATTACAGTTTGAAGTATTAGATTACAATGTTTAATCCATTTTGATTTGATTTTTGTATATGCCAAGATATATGGTTTCATTATTTTGCATATGCATAAACAGTTTTCCCAGCACCATTTATTAAAGACACTGTTTTTTTTTTTTTTTTTTTTTTTTTTTCCCTAGTGTGTGTTCTTGGCACTATTGTTGAAAATGACTTCATTGTAGGCATATGTTTCTGGGATCTCTATTCTGTTCCATTGGTTTTTATTTCTGTCTCTATGCCAGGATTACACTGTTTTGGTTACTATAGCTTTGCAGTATAATTTAAAGTCAGGTAATGTAATTCCTCCAGTTTTGTTCTTTTTGCTCAGGATTGCTTTGACTATTTTGGGTCATTTGTGATTTCATATAAATTTTGGAATTTTTTTTTCTTTGAAGAATGTCGTTGGTATTATGATAGGAATTGCATGGAATCTGCAGATTGCTTTGAGTAAGTAGTTTTGTCATTTTAACAATATTGATGTTTCCAATTCATAAACATGGAATATCTTTCCATTTTTTCTGTCCTCTTTTTTTTTTTTTTTTTTATCAGTGTATTATAGTTTTTACTACTACTACAGAGATCTTTCACTTCTTGGGTTAAGTCTGTTTCTAGGTATTTGGCTTTATTTGTGGCTATTGTAAATGTGATTATTTTAATTTCTTTTTCAGATTGTTCACTATTGGCATATAAAATACTATTGATTTTGCATGTTGATCTTGTATCCTGCACCTTTATTAAATTTGTTTATTAATTCTAATAGTTTTTTGATGGAGTCTTTAGGTTTTAGATTTTTTTCAAGTATAAGATCATGTCACCTGCAAACAAGGATAACTTGACTTATGTCTTTCCAATTTGGATGACATTTATTTCCTTCTCTTGTCGATTGTTGTAGCTAGGATTTCCATTACCATATTAAATAATAATGGTGAAAGTGGACATCCTTGTCATGTTCCAGATCTTAGAGGAAAGACTTTCAGTTTTTTTCCCCATTCAGTATGATACTAGCTGTGGGTCTGTTATATATGGCTTTTATTATGTTAAGGTAAGTTCCTTCTCTGCCTAATTTTTCTGAGGATTTTTCATCATGAAGGAATGTTGGACTTTATCAAATGCTTTTTCAACATTAATTGAAATGATTATATAATTTTTTATCTTTTATTCTATTGATACGATATATCACATTGATTGACTTGTGTATGTTGAATCATTCTTGCATCTTTGGGGTAAATGGCACATGGTCATGACAAACACTTTTTAAATGTATTGTTGAATTGAGTTTGCTAGTATTTTTTTAAGGATTATTGCATCGATATTTATCAGATATATTGGCCTATAGTTTTCTTTTTTGATGTATCTTTGATTTAATTATAAGGGTAATCCTGGCCTTGTAGAATAAGTTTGGAAGTATTCTCAATTCCTCTATTTTTCAGAATAGTTTTGTACAGTGGTATTAGTTCTTCTTTGAATGTTTAGTGGAATTCAGCAGTGAAGCCATTAGGTTCCAGGCTTTTCTTTATTGGAAGACATTTTATTATGTCTGTGATCTCATTACTTGTTATTGGCCTATTCATGGTTCAATCTTGGTAGGTTGTATGTGTCTAGGCATTTATTCATTGCCTCTAAATTTTTTCACATATATTTGCTGATGGTAGCCACTAATGATCCTTTGTATTTCTTCAGTGTCAGTTGTAATGTCTCCTTTTTCATCTCTGATTGTATTTATTTGGATCTTTCCCCTTTTTTCCATTAGTCAGGATAAAGGATTGTCACTTTTATTTATCTTTTACAAAAAAACCAACTTTTTATTTTATCCATTTTTTGTATTATTTTCTTCATTTCAAATTCATTTATTTCTGCCCTGATCTTTATTATTTCTTTTATCCTATTAATTTGGGGTTTGATTTGCTATTGTTTTTCTAGTACTTTAAGATTCATTATTAGGCTATTTACTTGAAATTTTTATTTTTTTGATGAAGGCATTTATAGCTACAAATTTTGCTTTTACAACTGTTTTCACTGTATCCCATAAGTTTTGGTAAGTTGTGTTTCCATTATCACTTCTTTCAAGGAATTTTTCAGTTTTCTTCTTAATTTTTTCACTGTCCTACTGGTCATTCTGCAGCACATCATTTAATTTCCATGTGTTTGTATAGTTTCCAAAATTCAGCCTGTTATTGATTTCTAGTTTTATTTCCCTGTGGTCAGGAAAGATGCTTGATGTTATTTCAACTGTTTTGAATGTTTTAAAATTGTTTTGTGACTTAACCTGCTGTCTATCTTTGAGGATAATTCATGTGCAGAGAAAAATATGTATTCTGCAGCCTTTAGATGAAATGTTTCAGAAATATCTATTGCATCCATTTGGCCTATAGTGCAGATAAAGTTTGATTTTATTTATTTATTTATTTATTTATTTATTTATTTATTTTATTATTATTTTTTTCTGTCTCAGAAATCTGTACAGTGCTGAAAGTGGGGTGTTGAAGCTTCCAGTTATAATTATATTGAGGTTATCTCTTTCCTTAACTCTAATAATATTTGCTTTATATATTTAAGTGCTGTGGTGTTTGATGTTCACATATTTATAAACATTATATCTTCTTGGTTAATTGACCCCTTTATCATTATATAATGATATTGCCTCTTCCCACAGTTTTTGCTTTGAAATTCTTTTTGTCTAATATATTTATATCTACTCCTGCTCTTTTTGGTTTCCAATGGCATAGAACTCTTTTTCCATTCATTTATTTTCAACCTATGTGTATGTTTATAGGTGAAGTGTGTTTCTTTTAGGCAACAGATCACTAGGTTTTGCTTTTTTATTCATTCAGCATCTCCATGCCTTTTTATTAGAGAGTTTAGTCCACTTTCATTCTGTGTTATTATTGGTAAGTAAGAACTGCCATTTTGTTTCTGGCAAATACTCCTGCCCTTTTGTTTACATTTTTTTTATTGTTTTGTGGTTTTGTGTTCTTTCTATTTTTCTTTCCTGGCTTCCTTTTAGTGAAGGTGATTTTCTCCAGCCATATAATTTAATCTCTTGCTTTTTATTTTTTGTGTATCTGTGGTATATTTTTCAACTTGTGGTTTCCTTGAGGCCTTGCAAATACTGTCTTGTAACCAATTACGTTAAATTGATGACAACCTAACACTAATTGCATAAACAATCATACAGAAAGAAAACTAATAAAATTTCTACACTGTGATTTGTTTTGCCAGTTTAAAACTTTTTGTTATTTCTCTGTATGTCTTATTGTACTATGTCTTTAAATGTTGTTGTATTTGTTTGATTCATCATTTAATCTTTCTATATCAAATAAAAGCAGTTTACACAACACAATGACATTGTTATAAACTTCTGTGTTTTCTGTGTGCTCTTACCAGTGAATTTGGTACCTTCAGCTGACTTCTTGTTGCCCATTAACATACTTTCTCTTTCAGATTGCAGAGTACCCTTGATCATTTGTGTAAGATAGGTCTGGTATTGATGAAATCTCTCAGTTTCTGTTTGTATAGGAAGGTCTTTATTTCTCCCTCACTCTTGAAGGTTATTTTTACCGGATATATCATTTTAGGATAAAAGAGTTGTGTTTTTTTTTTTTTTTTCCTTCAGCACTTTAAATATGTCATGCCACTCTCTCTTGACCTGTAAGATTTCCACTGAAAAGCCTATGTATTGGAATCCCATTGCTATTTGCTTCTTTTATTTTGCTGCTTTTAGTATTCTTTCTTCATCCTTGACATTTGGAGTTTGTTTATTAAATGCCTTGAGATCGTACTCTCTGGGTCAAATCTGTCTGGTGTTCTGCAACCTTCTTGTACTTGAATATTGATATGTTTCTTTCGCTTGGAGAAGTTCTCAGATATTATCTCTTTTTCTAAACTTTCTACCCGTGTATTTTTCTCTACCTCCTCTTTAAGGCCAATAGCTCAGATTTTGGGGACTATGTTCTGAATCTTGTAGGCATGCTTTATTGTTTTATTCTTTTTTCTATTGTCTCTTCTGAATGTGTATTTTCAAATAGCCTATCTTCAAGCTCACAAATTCTTTCTTCTGCTTGATAAATTCTGCTATTAAGAGACTCTGATGCATTCTTTAGTATGTCAGTTGCACAGTTCACTTTAGAATTTCTGCTTTTTTATTATTTCAATCTCCTTGTTAAATTTATCTGAGATAATTCTGAGTTCCCTGTGTTCTCTTGAATTTATTTGAGTTTCCTCAATGCAGCTATTTTGAATTCTCTGTCTGAAGGGTTACATATCTCTGTTTCTTTAGGACTCATCCCTAGTGTCTTATTTTAGTTCATTTGGTGATTTCATGTTTTCTTGGATAGTCTTGATGCCTGTAAATGTTTTTCAGTGTCTGGACGTTGACAGGTTTGATATTTAGTTTAGTCTTCAAAATCTGGACTTGTTTGTGCCCATCCTTCTTGGGAAGACTTTTCAGGTATTAAAAAACTCTTGAGTTCCAAGTCCAATAATGCTGTGCTTCTTGCAGACTCATAGAGGTACCATCTTGGTGGTCTTGGATAAGATCCAGAATTATGTGAATTACTAGATAGAGATTTTATTCTTTTCCCTTAGTTTCCCCCCAACAAATAGAAGCTCTTTCTTTCTGTGCTGAGCTTTCTGGAACTTAGAGTTGAGAAAAACAAATATCCCTGTGGCCACCACCACTGTGATTTCACTGGGTCAGACCTGAAGCCAGCACAGAACTGGGTTTTGCCCAAGGCCCGCTATAACGACTACTTGGCTACCACTTATGGTCACTCAAGGCCCAAGACTCTATGATCAGCAGATGGTGAATCCAGCCAGATTTGTATCCCTCCTTTAAGTCAATGAGTTCCCCAGACCCCAGGTGGATCCAGAGATATTGTCCACAAGCCAGGGATTAGATTCAAAGACCTTAGAAATTTACCTGATGTTCTATTCTACGTCTGCTAAGCTGGCACTCAAACCACAAATAAAGTCCTTCCTGCTCTTTCCTCCTCTTTCCATAGGCAGAAAAGTCTCTCCCTGTGGTCACCATCACCACTGGTCCATGAGGGTTTCTGCTAGGCCACTGACGTTGTTCACTTAAAGCCCAAGGACTCTTCAGTTAACATGTGGTGGATACAATCAGGCCTGGGACTAACTCCTCAGAGCACTGGCCTCCCTGCTAGCTAGCTCAGGGCTGGTCCAGAAATGCTAACCAGAAGTTAGGCCTGGACTTAGGGACCTCAAGAGCCTGCTTGGTGGTCTACACCACTGTGGCCGAGCTGGTACCTAAGGTGCAATACAAAGTCCCCTTTACTTTTCCCTCTGCTTTTCTCAAATATAGCCACCACACTATACCCACCACAGCTTAGAATGTCTGGGTCACACCTGAAAGCAGCACATCTCAGAGCCCAAGGCTCATGGCGTACTACCTAGGTATCATTGTTGTTTTTTCAAGGTCCATGGGTTCTTTAGTCAGCAAGTGATTAATCCTGCCAAAACTGGGTCCTTCCCTTCAAGGAAATGGGATCTTTTCTGGGCCAGAGAGTATCTTGAAATGTCATCCATGAGCTAGGGCCTGGAATGGGGCCTCACAATTCTACCTGGTGCCCTATCCTACTGTTGTTTTACTGATATCCAAGATGTAAGATAAAGTCCTCTTTACTCATCATTTTCCTCTTTTCAAGCAATAGGAAGGAGTCACTTTCATTACACTTCCTGGGGTTGGGAGAAAGGTGGTGCAAGCACTCCCTTTGCTGCCCGGTCTGGTGTGTCCCTAGGTCACAGGCCCCTCAAGTCCACTGGCTCTAAGCCCAGCCCAGGACTAACACTTGCCTAGAATTTGCAGTACTTATGTCCTAGGCTGCCTTTCAATTTTACCTATGACCCCAGAGTATTTGGCCTGCCATAGTGAAGCCTGCAGAGAAACTCAAATTCTTACCACTGGGATGGGCTATTACCCTTCAGCTAGGTGCAGTCCAAATGCTCCCTCTGTGTGAAGGTGCTGACTGATCCCATCTTGGCTTTGTTCTCTGCTGACAGGCAGCATTGACTTTCAATGTAAAGTATTCTAGTCACTGAACTCTTTACCCCTCAAGTGCACAGATTCTCTCTTGGCACAGTACTGTTGCTGCAGGACAATGTGGGAGGGGTGACATCCATGGTTCAAGATGTTGTCTTAGCCTCTTTAGTGCATCTTTCAGTTATATGAAGTTAAAACCAGGTGTTGTGATTGCTCACCTGGTTTTTGGTTCTTGTGTTGGTGCTTTTTTTGTATGTAGATATTTGTTAAAATTTGCTGTTTCTGCATGTAGGATGAATGGTATAGTTCAGCCATCTTGCTCTGCCCTTAGAAATATATTTTGATATTTTAGAAATATGTCTTGATTATATAAGTGGGTAAAAGTGGCAAGTTTGAAAGATAGCTGGATATTCTATCATGAACAAAATATTCAATCATCCATTCATTCATTCAAAAATACTCATTGAGGAATACCTGCTCCATTTCAGGCATCATGCTGGATAACTGTGAAAAAGAAAAAAGGTAGATCCCTATGGTCACTGATTGTAGCAAAGTTACATTCTGGTGAGAAACAGAAATACATTTTTGTTTTCCATCCTTGAAAAGAAGATATTCAAAATTCCTTTGAAATGGAATATTCTGGCTTTCATGACAAGAAAGATATTTGGGAATAGGCAAAAATTGAAACAGGAAAATACAGAGTTTTTTTCCTTTAAATTACACCAGAATGGAGAAAAGCTCTTGACTGAGCTCAGGTCTCTACTGCCTAAGGAAGTATGTGAATTCAGGTGCCTACATTAACTAATAATTATTTTAAGTTTTATTTCCAGTATGAAAAGATTCGTCTTCCTTATAGGGCTTCCACAGCCCCTCAGAATAAACACAGAGAAAACCCAGACATTGGAGCAGGGACATGGGCAAACTGGAGCTATAGAAAATTCAGAGGGTCAAGAAATGGAGGTAGTGTTTACACATGGCCACAGTAGAAGAATCTGATTAACAGCACTTGGCTGTCACTGAGTCCCGTGCCTCCCAGAAGCCACGGTCCATGCCCATAACCTTTGTCTCCCCAGGACTGAGGCACGGCATCAGTTTCCCTTTCGCATCTATTCTACTATGCTCACTTAAGTTATCTTGAGCGAGAAGCTATCTAAGAGACCCTTGCTTTAGTGGATATGGTAAGATTCTGAGTGTAGACAGAATTTGCGATAGAAGTTATGAACCGTAAACATAAAGTATTTGAAGATTCCACAATTCTACTAGGGGAAAAATAAATTCCAAGGGATTTGAAGAGAATATGATGGAGCAGAAGTGATCAGTGTAGTCACTGTGTCAGTGGAAACAGGGGCCCCACTTTGCTCAGTGACTTCTGAGCAGAGAACAGGGAGACAGCAAAAATCCCAACTAAGCATCTGATTCTGACAGCTAAAATTATTTATGCCACAGAGAGAGAGCAACACCTGAGAATAGAAACAGTTCTGTGATGTGATTGGACATACGGTAACAGTATCTTTCAGAGGAATTCCTCTGCTGAGCATGACCTAGAAGGGAAAAAAATGATTTTTGTATGCCTATGCATGGCGCAGAATTAAATATGAAGGCCATTAGAATTGAAGCTGTTCTGCCAAGACAAATGAGAGGTGTCCCAGCAGATTCCTACATGGACAAACTGTGTAGAAGACCAGATTCTAGAACATCCACATTCCACCTCATGTCCACCAATACCTTCGTGTTGAATGAAATCTTGGAAAATTGACACTTTTATCAAGTTGAATAAGGAAAAAGAAAGTTACATTATGTGGACTCAAATTTGTGGACTGAGATGTATATCCACCAAAATTCAGTGACAAAGGCAGCAATTTCAGAAAATTCATTCAGACAAAGTAACAGTTGGATACCCGGACTTGCAGTCTCTTCCAGAGAAGATACAGCACCAAAAACTTGGCAAGACATTAGAGAGGATCCTGGATAGGCCTGGGCAGCCACCTTAGCCATACTGGCTAAAAGTGCTCATAATCTCTTTGCAAAATGTTATTTAGAAACTTCACAATCACACACAAAACCACACATTTGTTCCTTTAGAGCATGGGTTTAGATTTCTTCAGAAGTGATTTTGTTGTCCTGATAAGGTTTCCATGAAAAATTCCTACAGACTGTTAAAGGTGTCTGATATTTATGCTTTAGGTCTTACCTAAGTCTAACATTGATTCTAGAAGCACAGAGTGGAAAAACCCAATAAGCAACCTCCTTAGAGATGCTGCCCTAATGAGGTTTATTTCTTCCTGGGTACATTGCCTGACACACTTGCACCTGATACTTTTGGTGTTTTCTTATGAGCAGATCACGTTTTTTCACTTCTACTTTTGAGAATTCACAGTAAGTGGATTCACATATAACGAAATAGATTCATCACTACATCCTATACTTTTTCTGACTATTTCTTCAGTAGTCAAGTGTACTTTTCAAAAATGAAACAGATGATGAAACAGAGGGGACAATGTTCAGAATAAAAGTCCACATAATGAGCACCTATCAACCCTACCTTGTTACAATTTACAAGTAAATGTGTTAAAACAGCAGGACAAGTTTCCTACGCTAATTCATTGGTGGATTCTAGAATATTGTATCAATAAAATTAAAATCTCTATATGCTCTTTATTGCTTTTATCCTTTTCTCCCACACTACCATCTCCTTCCCTGATTATTATTGTTTTTCCTCAAAGGTGTTCTTCTTTTTTTTTTTTTTTTAATCCCTTGAGGGCCATTTCTTGTGGCAGTCGATGCTCTGCCCCCATTTCTCATTGTTTTGACTTCACTATATTATTTCTGGTGACACTGCAGGACTTCCAAGTGGCTCTCACTTCATATAATTTATCAACTTTTCCTGCCCATTCAGTGTCATTTTGATGTTTTTCTGAGCAGCTGGCAGCAGCACAACAGACCTAAAACAAGACAGAACTGGGAGAACCCAGAGGTGAACAGTTACACTGGAAAACACTGTCCAACACGAATAATTCAGAACTAATTTAATCATAACACAATGATGTACATGTTCGTATGAGGCTAGGAAGAGCAGAAAAATAAAATACGCATACACATGTACACATATCAAACACATTCAGTGAGCATTTAGCAGTAAATCATAGGATGTTTAAACTTTAATATAACTTAAGATCAACAACCTAATACGAGAAAACCGAATGTTAATCATCATGATAGGGGCAGAGATGGACATAATCTTGTTCTCCTCACCCAGAAAAGTTTCCATTCCAATATGTAGCATACTGACAGGATAAATGCCTGATTTTTATCAGTCACAAAGGTTTAACTATCTGCTCTTTTAAAATTGTCATTTCCCCCTTTTGATTAAGATAGCCATGGTTTTAATGTTTGATATCAAGAACTGTTTTGATTTGGACCTGATTAGTGTTCATGGATATATTTCCAGTCTAGTAAAACCTGAGATGAAATTTAGTCTCCAAATAATCTATTCAATAGTTTTTAATCTTTTCACATTTTTACTTTATTTTCAGGAGTATATCTTCTAATCTTTCTAGTACTTTTTAAAAATTTTACTACTATGCTTTATATTTCTAAGAGCTCAATCTTGATGTCTAAAAAATGTTTTTTATTTATTCATTTATTTATTTTATTTTTACTATTTTTTTGAGACAGGGTCTCACTCTATCACCCAGGCTGGAATACAGTGGCGCAATCTTGGCTCACTGCAACCTCTGCCTCCCAGGTTCAAGAGATTCTTATTTCTCAGCCTCCTAAGTAGCAGGGATTACAGGCATGTGCCACCACGCCCGGTGAATTTATGTCATCTTTTATTTTTTTGAGACAGACTCTCACTCCGTCGCCCAGGCTGGATTGCGGTGTTGTCATCTCAGCTCACTGCAACTTCCACCTCCCGGGTTCAAGCTATTCTTCCGCCTCAGCCTCCTGAGTAGCTGGGGACTACAGGCATGCACCACCACACCTGGCTAATTTTTGTATTTTTTAGTAGAGATGGGGTTTCACTATTCTGGCCAGGCTGGTCTCAAATCCTGACCTCATGATCCACCCCCCTCAGCCTCCCAAAGTGCTGGGATTACAGGCGTGAGTCATCGCATCTGGCGTTATTTTACTTTTAGTAGAGACAAGGTTTCACCATGTTGGCCAAGTTGGTCTCGAACTCTTGGTCTCAAGTGATCCACCTGCCTCGGCCTCCCTAAGTGCTGGGATTACTGGCAATACCCACTGTGCCCAGCCTAAAAATTTATTTTTTAAACTCTGGTTCTTATTTTATGGGTGATATAACTTCACTTAGCACTCTGAGGATGAGAACTGTTTTTATTTTTACATTTTTTTGTTTTTTTAATTCCTCCTACAAAATATATTCTCCTTCTAAGTTTAACCATAGTAGTAGTTGTGGTTTATTTGTTCAATTCTTCGGGTAGTCTTTATCTTCCAGATTAGAGTTTTTATTTTTATTTTTTTTTCTCAGCTATCTGGCATTCCTTAGATGTTTGCTCGTATTTAAAAATTGAGAACCAAAAATCTCTTTAGAAATTTTGAGGTCAGGTGCAGCACAACACATATGAACTTCACTTTTGACTAATTTTATTGGGTTATTTCACTGGGGATTTTTAATGTAAATATCTTCTCTATCAATGGTCAGATTTTGAGAAAAGGTATTTCCAAACCTATAACTTGAGTAAGAAATCAGTTTTCTAATATTCTAGACATGACTGAGAGAGGACTGCTGGGAATCTCAGGAGACATCATGTAAACATTCACTTAATCACCCTCTTTTGAGTATATGCTACCCTACACTGGACCTAGTATCTTTCAATCCAGATACTCTGTTAATCTCTCCAATCTTCTATTATCACTGAGAAGAAAAGGTGAAGGCTAAAGGCTTCTTATATGAATTTGTAACCAAGTCTCCTGTTTTCAGCCCAGCATTCAAACCCCCTTCAATGATACATTTTGTCACCATGTTATATGATGGATTTTCAAAAAGTTCATGAAAAATGTGTATTATGAAAAAAACTACATATGGATTGTTTAAAGTTGCACCAACATAAATCTATACTAACTTGTTATAACATATACAGGATATATTTTGAGGCACTAAGAAGCATATGACATCCATTTAAAAAAGCTCTTATTAGAGTGATATGAATTCTGCTAAATTTGAAGTAAGAATGAACATCAAAATAATGGTGAAGCTGAGTGTAAGAATGTTGAAATCACTAATGCTTTACAAAAAGTTTATGGGGAGAGTGCCTCCAAATAAATCAACAGTTTACAAGTAGATAACTTATCTTAAGAAAGGATTGGACAGTGTTGAAGATAGAGCTCACAGCAGTAGACCATTCACATACATTTGCAAGAAAAAATCTTGTGTGTACGTTCATTGAAGAGGACCAACGATTCAGCAGAAACAACAGCCCATACTATAGTCATCTCTGTTAGCTCAGCTTACACAATTCTGACTGAGAAATTAAAGTTACAAACATTCAATTCAATGGGTACTAAAACTGCTGTACTCAGGTTGACTACAGAAAAGAGCAGAACCTTCAATGGAAATTTTAAACAGTGGGATCAAGATCCCGAAGCATTTCTTCAAAGAATTGTAACAGGTGATGGAACATGACTTTACAGGTATGATCCTGAAGATGAAGCACAATGAAAACAATGGCTACCAAGAGGTGAAAATGGTTCACTCAAAGCAAAAGTGGAACAGTCGAGAACAAACATCATGGCAACAGTTTCCTGGGATGCTCAAGGCATTTTGCTTGTTGACTTTCTGGAAGGCCAAAGAATGATAAAATCTGCTTATTATGAAAATACTTTGAGAAAGTTAGCCAAGGCTGTATCAGAAAAATGTCCAGGAAAGCTTTATCAGAGTGTTCTCCACCAGGTCAATGCTCCTGCTCATTTCTCTCATCAAAAAAGGGCAATTTTGGAAGAGTTTTGATGGACAATCATTATACATCCACCTATAGTCCTGACTTGGCTCCTTCCAACTTCTCTGTTTTCTAACCTTAAAGAAATCTATAGAGGACACCCATTTTTCTTCAGTTAAGTAACACTGTATTGATACAATTAAACTCCCACAGCACTCATTTATTTAGAAGTGAAGTAAATGACTGGTATCATTGCTTACAAAACTGTCTTGAAGTTGATGAAGCTTATGTTGAGAAATAAAGTTGATATTTTTATTTTTATCTTTGAATTTAATTTGTTTATGAATTTCTTGGTGTCTTCTCTTAGGTATTTTGGTGCCTGTACCTTACATATTGTTTTCCTTGCTGACAGCTTTCCCTCTTCTAATTTAGTCAGTTCGTCTTTCATTTTTCAAAATTATATTTTAATTCTCTTGATTCTTTTTCTCTTCATCCTCATGAATTTGTTTTGACCTATTTCCCATTTACTGAGGTTCTCTGAGTAAGTATTCACTGTAGTTAATCTTCAGTCTTTACACTGATGTCTAACTTCTTTTTAGATGCTTAAGTTGTTATTATACTTGTAAAATCAATAGGGAAGAATTCCACTTTGGTTCTTCTGTCAGTTAAAATAAGTGCCTGGTGGAACAAGTATCCAAGAGTATTCTCTAAGAAATATATACCAAACAATCCCTGAAATTTAATCTTCTATTCTATTTGGCTAGACAGGAGACTTCACTAGTTTTTACTGCATTCATACATCCTTCATTAATAAAAGCATGACTTTACCCAATATAATAACCCAACTTGACTTAGTTAACTGTAAATTATCAAATATCTTTCCATATTACCAGACATTAATTATACAAGAATATATTTAAAAGCTATGATAAACTCACAGCCAACATAATATTAAATAGGGAAAAGTTGAAAGCATTCCCTCTGAGAACTGGAACAAGACAAGGATGCCCACTCTCACCACTCCTCTTCAACATAGTACAGGAAGTCCTAGCCACAGTAATCAGACAAGAGAAGCAAATAAAGGGCATTCAAATTGGTAAAGAGGAATTTGAATTGTCACTATTTGCTGATGATATGATCGTTTATCTAGAAAGCCCTACATACTCCTCCAAAAAGCTCCTAGAACTGGTAAATTAATTTAGCAAAGCTTCTAGATACAAAATTAATGTACACAAATCAGTAGATCTTCTATATATCAACAGCAACCAAGCTGAGGATCAAATCAAGAACACACCCCTTTTACAATAGCTGCAAAGAAAAATAAAATAAAATAGTTTGGACTATACCTAACCAAGAAAGTGAAAAACCTCTACAAGAAAAACTACAAAACACTGATGAAAGAAATCACAGACAACACAAACAAATGGAAACACATCCCATGTTCATGGATGGGTCGAATCAACATTGTGAAAATGACCATAATGGCAAAAGCAATCTACAAATTCGATGAAATTCCCATCAAAATACCACCATCATTACTCACAAAATTAGGAAAGACAATTATAAAATTCATATGGAACCAAAAAGAGCCCACAGAGCCAAAGCAAGACTAAGCAAAAGCAACAAATCTGGAGGCATCACATTACCTAATTTCAAACTATACTATAAGGCTATAGTCACCAAAACAGCATGGTACTGGCAGAAAAATAGGTACATAGACCAATGAAACAGAACAAGGAACCCAGAAATTAAATAGTTACAGCTAACTTATCTTTGACAAAGAAAACAGAAACATAAAGTGGGGAAAGAACGCCCTTTTCAACAAATGGTCCTGGAATAATTGGCTAGCCACATGTAAAAGAATGAATGAAATTCTTATCTCTCACCTTATACAAAAATCAACTCAAGATGGATTAAGGGCTGAAACTATAAAAATTCTAGAACATTGGAAAAACTTTTCTAGACATTGGCTTAGACAAGGATTTTATGACCAAGAACCCAAAAACAAATGCAATAAAAACAAAGATAAATTTCTGGGACTTAATTAAACTAAAGAGCTTTTTTTTTTTTTTTTTTTTTTTTTTTTTTGTGAGATGGAGTCTCACTCTCACTCTGTCTCCCAGGCTTCAGTGGTGCAGTGGCTTGATCGATCTCGGCTCACTGCAAGCTCTGCCTCCTGGGTTCACGCCATTCTCCTGCCTCAGCATCCCAACTAGCTGGGACCACAGGTGCCCACCACCATGCCGGGCTAATTTTTTGCACTTTTAGTAGAGACAGGGTTTTACCATGTTAGCCAGTAGGGTCTCAATCTCCTGACCTTGTGATCTGCCCCCCTTGGTCTCTCGAAGTGCTGGGATTAAAGGCATGAGCCACCACTCCCGGCCACTAATGAGCTTCTGTACAGCAAAAGGAATAGTCAGCAGAGTAAACAGACAACTCATGGAGTGGAAAAAAAGTCTTCACAATCTATACATCTGACAAAGGACTAATATCCAGAATCTACGATCAACTCAAACAAATTAACAAGAAAAAAAAAAATCCCATCAAAAAGTGGACTAAGGACATGAATAGACAGGTCTCAAAAGAAGATACGCAAATGGCCAGCAAACATGAAAAAAACTGCTCAACATCACTAATGATCAGGGAAATACAAATGAAAACTACAGTGCCATATACCACCTTACTCCTGTAAGAATGGCCATAATCACAGGTGGATCACGAGGTCAGGAGATTGAGACCATTCTGCCTAACATAGCAAAACCCCATCTCTACTAAAAATACAAAAAAATTCGCTGGACATGGTGGAGGCACCTGTAGTCCCAGCTACTGGGGAGGCTGAGGCAAGAGAATGGCGTGAACCTGGGAGGCGGAGCTTGCAATGAGTCGGTATTGCACTGCTGCACTCCAGCCTTGGCAACGGAGCAAAACTCCATCTCCAAAAAAAAAATGAATGGCCATAATCAAAATCAACAAATCCAAAAATAGTAGACGTTGGCGTGGATGTGGTGAACAGAGAATGCTTCTGTACTGCTGGTGGGAATGTAAACTAGTACAACCAGTATTGAGAACAGTGTGGAGATTCCTTAAATAACTAAAAATAGAACTACCATTTGATCTAGCGATCCCAGTACTGGGTATCTACCCAGGGGAAAAGAAATCATTATACAAAAAAGATACATGCACATGTATGTTTATAGCAGCATAGTTTGCAATTGCAAAAATGTGGAACCAACACAAATCCCCTTCAATCAACATGAATAAAGAAACTGTGATTTTATACATATAATATATATACACATATGTGTATGTATATATTCCTCTATATATATATTTATATATATAGGAATACTACTCAGCCATTAAAAGGAATGAGTTAATGGCATTCACAGTGACCTGGATGAGATTGGAGACTGTTATTCTAAGTGAATAACTCAGAAATGGAAAACCAAACATTGTATGTTCTCACTCATAAGTATGAGCTAAGCTATGCCAATGCAAAGGCATAAGAATAACACAGTGGACTTTGGGGACTTGGGGAAAGGGTGGGAAGGAGGTGAAGAATAGAAGACAACAAAGAGGGTGCAGTGCATACTGCTTGGGTGATGGGTGCAATAAAATCTAGCAAATCACCACCAAAGAACTTACTCATGCAACCAAACACCACCTGTTCTCCAATAACCTGTGGAATTGAAAAAAATAAAAAGAAATCTATTACCCTATTCACTGTCATGAATTAATGGCATTTCAAAGCCACCAAAGTAGCAATGGAAGGGAAAATACATGTCAAACATCAAAGAGGAGACTTTCTGGACTAGATTCTCAATAATACAGTGAAGAAATTTCATGAAGCTGTAGGAATTCAATATAAACTTGAAGGGCAGCAATTCAAGGTACTTACTTAGGGCCCACGAAAGAGACAAAGTGCATTTCATTCAGAATTATACTGCTACCTCAAAAAGACATCATTATACAAAAATATACTTATACAGACATGTTTATAGCAGTGCAATTGTACAATTTGCAATTGTAAAAACATGGAACCAGCCCAAATGCCCGTCAATCAACTAATGGATAAAGAAAATTATATATACAAATAAATATATATGTATACACACACACACACACACACACACACCATTGAATAGTATTCAGCAACAAGAAGAAATAAAATAATGGCTTTTTCAGCAATCTGTATGGAATTGGAGACTTATTCTAAGTGAAGTAAATCAGGAATGGACGACTAAACATTGTATGTTCTCACTAATATGTGGGAACGAAGCTATGAAGATACAAAGACATAAGAAGGATATGTTGGGCCGGGCGCGGTGGCTCAAGCCTATAATCCCAGCACTTTGGGAGGCCGAGACGGGCGGATCACGAGGTCAGGAGATCGAGACCATCATGGCTAACACGGTGAAACCCCGTCTCTACTAAAAAATACAAAAAAAAAAAAAAAAAACTAGCCGGGCGAGGTGGCAGGCGCCTGTAGTCCCAGCTACTCGGGAGGCTGAGGCAGGAGAATGGCGTAAACCCGGGAAGCAGAGCTTGCAGTGAGCTGAGATCCAGCCACTGCACTCCAGCCTGGGCGACAGAGCGAGACTCCGTCTCAAAAAAAAAAAAAAAAAAAGAAGGATATGTTGGACTTTCAGTGGAAAGGGTTGGGAGTGACGAGGGATAAAAGACTATACATTGGGTATGCTGTATACTGCTTGAGTGATGGGTGCACCAAAATCTCAGAAATCACCAATAAAGAATTTATTAATGTAACAAAACACTATTTGTTCCCTAAAAACTTATTGAAATGAAAAATAATTTACAAAATTACAAAATTATATTGCTACCTCAGATGAACAATGATCATTAGCAAGTCTATTGGCCTGAGGATTCAAGTGGTCAAATTAATTCATAACGGGGAAAACGCTTTCCGCATGTGGAAGACCACACCTTCTAGTAGAGAGTAGTTAGAGAGAGTACGGATTGAATTGTGTTACTTCCAAATTACCGTTTTTTCCCAGAATCTCAGAATATGACCTTATTTGAAAATTCAGTCATTGCAGATGTAACTAAGATGAAATCACACTGAAAAAATGTGAAACGTAAATCTTTTTTATGACTGATATATTTATAAAAGAAGAAACAGATACACTAAAGAATGTCATGCAGTGACAGAGGCAGAGATTGCTGAGAAGTATCTACAAACCAGTGAAGGCCAAGTAATGCTGGCAACTCTAGGAGCTAAAGGAAGGGAACTGAACAGATTCTTCCTACTGCCTTCATAGAGAGCAAGCCCTTCCGTTGTCTCAATTTTGGACTTCCAGCGTCTGTAGAATAAATACATGTTATTTTAAGCCTCCCTAAGTGTGGTAATTTGTTAAGGCAGTTCTAGGAAACTATTATAGACACCATTCCCCAAACTCAGAAAGTGGAACCTTCTAGAAAAATGCAGAATGTAACACAATATGTAGCTAAATCTAAGATCAGGCCAATTAAAAAGCTAGGTAGAAAAGGCTTGCCCACTTGCAAGTAGTTTCAAAACTCATTTAAAAAAAAAAGAATCCAAGCAGAGAAAATGTTGCTTCCAGAAGTCTCCCTGGTCTTCTTAAAATGCTAAAACCTTTGAACGTATGGACCTACTACAGGGTGACTTTTTATAGTACTGAGTCAATGTGGCAGTTGCCTAAAAGTAATTTACTACAATTATATTTGTACCTGGAGAGCATATGTAGGGATAGGACGAGACTGGACACAGAGCCTGTGGACTTAGGAACATATACAAAAAGAAGTCACTGCACTTTGACTAAGTAGTATTTGATTATAGTCTTACAACTCTCAGAATAGTCTGTCTTCATTCTCCTTAGATAAATACAGCACCTACCCAAATATCTTGGTGCTTACAGGAAGACAAACATAACATGAGAGAGATAAAGAAGAAAGCCACGTTTGTAAAGGCAATCAATTCAAATAAACCAAAGTATATATTTGGAACAACTGAACTGCAATACATTTTTAAGAAAATTAACCATAACTTAAATTTTATGAATCTAGGAATAACAGTAGTAGCAGTTGTAATAATAATGATGGAATAATTAATGTCTTAGTTTGTAGATATATAAGAGATTGTCGTGACAACTGTCTCATATGATTATGGAGCCTGGGAAGTTTCTTAATGTGCTGTCTGCAAGCTGGGGACTCAGGAAAGCTGGTGGGGCAATTCAGTCTGAATCCAAAAACCTGAAAAGTAGGGGAGCCGATGGTAAAACTCCTAGTCCTAGACCGATAACCTGAGAACTCTGGGGATTGGAGTGGAGGATATAAGGCACTGGTTCAAGTCTCAGATCCTAAAGGCTGAAAACAAAGAGCTGCAATGTCTGAAGACAGGAGAAGATGGATGCCTCAGCTCAAGAAAAAGAGTGAATTTGACCTTCTTCTGCCTTTTTGTTCTATCTGACCCCTCAATGGATTGGATGATGCCTATCCACATTGATGAGAACAAGTTTTCTTTACTCAGCGTAATGATTCAGATGTTAGTCTCTGCACATGTATGCCTGAACTTAAAAGTTTAAACAAACAAACAAACAAACAAACAAACAAAGAAGTGTTAAACTCTTCTAGAAAGCCAGGCATAATCTTTTTTTTTTTTTTTTTTTTTTTTTGAGACGGAGTCTTGCTCTGTCGCCAGGCTGGAGTGAAGTGGCTGGATCTCAGCTCTCTGCAAGCTCCGCTTCCCGGGTTTACGCCATTCTCCTGCCTCAGCCTCCCAAGTAGCTGGGACTACAGGCGCCCGCCACCTCGCCCGGCTAGTTTTTTGTATTTTTAGGAGAGACGGGATTTCACCGTGTTAGCCAGGATGGTCTCGATCTCCTGACCTCGTGATCCGCCCATCTCGGCCTCCCAAAGTGCTGGGATTACAGGCTTGAGCCACCGCGCCCGGCCCAGGCATAATTTTTTACCAGTTATCTGGGTATCCCTTAATCCAGTCTACTTAACACATATAAATGGCAATTACAATGATGAAATCCAAATCCAAAGACAGGCAGACATTGATTCCATAGCACTTAAGTACTTTGCCCACATTGTCCAATCGAACATTTCTCCAATAATAGAAATATTCTTCTGTGCTGTTCAATACTGTTTCCACCAGCCAGACGTGACTGGTAAACACTTAAACCTGTCCAACGTGACGCAAACGAGAAACTGAATTTTTAATTTTATTTAATTTAAATTAACTTACATTTAATTAGTAACGTGGCTAGTAGCCATTGCATTAGGCAGCCAACTCTATAGTTTATAATTTCTATAGACATGTGGAACATAGGGGCTCAGTATTTTGCAACGTTCATGAAAAGTAAGCATTATCTGGATGTATCCTGAAATGTTATTGAATCCTAAGATTGAGGATGGAATCTATCATGGACCAGTTTCCTTACCTTTTTTTGCATAAATGAGTTTTAACTAGAATCATAATATTAAATATCTCAATATTAAATATCAGACAAAAATGACTCCGTAACTAAATAAAGTCACTACAAAATAAATACACAGGCTCAAATATTTAATATATGCCTATAAATTGCATTTGTAAAATGTATTGATTTAAATAGCCACATTCATAATAATAAGCAAAAATATAAAATACCAAGGAACGAAGTGAATGGAAGAAGTATAGAATTTGTATCAAGAAAGGTCTAAACATCTCCTAATAGTCATAAAATTTGCTTAAGTGGAAAGTTATACCACCTTCTTATATGTGAACACTCAATCACATAACTTTACCAATTCTTTCTAAATTTATATACGAATTAAGCGCAATGCCAATAAAATTACCTTGGCTGAAACTACATAAACTAAGTTAAAATTTAAAGAAAAAACTAAAAAAGTATTAACCCATATATAAGGCAAGAAAGGGCTATCCACATTTTTAAAAATTTATAAAAATATCTTACACCCACAAAGGAAAGAACATGTCAGTAGAAGTAGAATAGAGACAGAAAAGGGAAAATAAATGAAAGAATTTATAAGCATCTAATCAAAAGAAAACATTGTCATGTAAAAAGTTCTTTTCTTAAAGTTTTGAAGGACAATGATTGTTGTAGTTCCAGATTTTGAAGAATTACATTAAGAATTACCAGTTGATAGTTAACATGTGCTAGATTAATTATGTAATCAATGTCAGCTGGTAGTTCTTGGTTTTCTATGTAAACCAAAAATTTGCAAAAATAAGCTTTACTGCCTCTCGCAAGTGAACGGAAGGTGAATCTGTGTAATTTTGTGACACCTGCTGAACCTAGCCAAAGAATTCCATTCTACTTTCTTTCAAGGAAAGTTTAGAAAAGACAGGTATAACCTTAAGTGGATAAGTTATCAAATTCATGGTTCTCTTATTAATAATTAGGGAAGGCTGATTTATAATTCAGGACAGAAGAGGTTGTTTACCTTCTTTTAGAAACACTTATCAGAGGGAGACTTGAGGATATTCCAAGTCTATTGCATGGCACTCTGGAAGAAGACTTGCATTCCCTATTTTTGACTAGTCATGGAGGTATTGTGGATTCTGTCATACAGGTTTTAAGAGCAGTACAATTATATAAATAAAAACTATTATTATCAGATGAACTATCTGGACAGCATTTTTAATATTCTGAACAATGGATTTAAGATCCATGCGGACAAACTTTGTCTGTTTTTCACTGATGTTTCTCCAGCCAGTCTCTGCCATACATTTGATACTGAATAAATATTTAAGTGAATAGATTAATTGATGTTCAATTAAATATTTTCTCATTCTCTTCAGTTTTGAAACAGAAAGTGTTCTTCTCTGGCCATCTACAGTGTACTTTTGAACTAGGGGCCAAAAATTATGCAGTTTAAACAAAAACAATATAGTTTATTACTTACAACTGTAATCACTGATCAAACCCATATGTGGGTTTTAATTTTGGAAAATTAAGCTACGGTAGATAGCAAAGGAAAGGAGAAAGAAATCATTATAGGAAAATTAGGTTAGAGAAAAATGGGGAGCGTTCACAAGATGAATTGTTTATAATTCATCTAGAAATGAGAGAATGTGTTACATCTAAGTAGAAAAAAAACATATCCTGAAATTCTGTGTCTCTTGCTTCTATTGACAAACTGAGATACTTAAATTCACATTTTTTAAATCAATGGACTACTCATTCTCTGTTTTTTTTTTTTTTGAGTGACAAAATAATGGAGGTAGCAGGGGTCAAATATATTACAGGACATTTGGCTAAACAATTTGTATACATCATACACCATTATTGTCTCCTTTTCTGCTATCATAAATACTGTTTTTCAATCTCTTCCAGTTTTAACAATGAGGCAATTGAGGTGTTCTGAAAATGTATTTTCAGATTTGGTGAGAAAAACATGCTTCTCCTTGAGCGTCTTCTGATGCCTAATTTATATCTGGTTGCTAAGAAAGTTGTGTGTGTGTGTGTGCGCACATGTAGATGCATATATACTCTTTCATATTCATTATCTTGCTCTCGGAACTAATGTTTAAAAACTGATAACGAGTTTTAGATGATAGAGCGTTATAATAGACATACTGCAAAGATTTTAAAATAAACGCATATCTACCACCCTCATTGTCATTTATTGTAAGAAAAAAGCTGCTGAAAGATGATTTCTATTTTAGGAGCAAATGAAAAATATACACAGATTCTATTACTAAGCACACACTAAAATAATTTTGTTTGCCTATGTTTGAATGTAATAAAAGCATCACAGCTGAAAAGCTAAATGTAAGGATCATTTAAATCAGTGTCTGTATATCTTTTGGAAGGGTCCATCAGGGCCTATGATTTTTTTGTTCAGCCTCCTTGGATGTATTCTCGCTTAATGATTATAGTATTATAGAAGGCAAAACAAACAAACAAAAAAACAAAACACACCGAATGAGATTATAAGAATATTAGTTTCTCATTTCCTTGTTTACAAATTAACACAAACTTAGTGACTTAAACCAACACGAATTTATTATTTCATAGTTATGCATCAGAAACCCAGCAATAACCTTAAGTGGATAAATGATCAAAAGTTATGGTTCTCATGTTAATGATCAGGGATGACTGAATTGTCAGAAAAGAAGCGGTTGTTTAACTCCTTTTATAAACATTTATCGGAGGGAGACTTGAAGATCTACTAAATCTACTGTAGCCTGGCACTCTGGAAGAGGACTTGCATTCCCTATTTTTGATTAGTCAAGGAAAGATTGTTGATTGTGTCATATAGATTTTAAAAGCAGTACAATAATTTAAATACAAGCTGCTACTTTCATGTGAGCTATAATTGAGTATTCACATATAAGAAGGTGATATAACTTCCCATGTACTTAAGAAAATCAGTTTCACTTGGCTAAAATGAAGATATGGCAGGGCAGCATTCTTTCTGGAGTTTTTAGGGAGAATCTGTTACCTGGCTTTTTGTAGCTTTTGGAGGCTGCCCTCTTTCCTTGGCTCCTAACCCTACATTATTTTGATTTCTGCTTCCTTTATCATATCTCTTGCCTTCCTCTTAAAAGGACTTTTGTGATTATAGCGAGTCAACCTGTATATTTAAGATAATATTACCATTTCAATATCTTTAATATCTACAAAGTGCCTTGTACTATGTAAGGTAACATATCACAAATACTGTGGATTATGGCATGAGTATCTTTTGGGTTCATTATTTTGCTTGACACAATGGATTTCTTCAAAAAATATTAACTTGACTATGTGAATTAGAGAAAATATTTTGAAAATGTAAGCGAGTAAAATGATTTCTTCTTTTATATATCTTGACTAATTGTTTTCCAAGCTAGAATTTGAAAGTAAACAGGTAACAAAACATCTGTGGTGTGCTCCTGGCTCAGTTTGGCACAGAGTAACTACACAGTTTTAAAAATCATTCCCAAAGGCATGGCATCTGTCTCATGTAAAACTTCAAACTGAGTGTATAAAATATGTTCTTGAGTGCAAAGGATAGGGTAACTGGTGGCTATCAAGGATCTAGGGAACTTAGATTGGGAGGAGACCACCTTCCTCCACTTCAAAAATCATTGTTCGTTAAATCAGCAGTGTCTCTAACAGGTGCATGACAATTTTTCTCAATGATAAACAATATTTTGTTGCTAAGGGACCTGAGATTACTGAACATGAGACATTAAATTAACCTCAGAAATCTAAGTCTTAAATAAAGTATTTTTCTACCTTATTTCCTTTTGCTTTAATATGAGATTATATAAACTTAAATTCACTTCAGAGCCTCAAACACAGTGAAAACTGTCAGAGATTCCCATTAGACAACCACATTTTATGGCTTTTTTTGTTTTGGTTTTTTAAGGTTTAAAAAATTCAATCTGGGCGTGTGCATTTGTGCATAGATATTGCTTAGTCATTAAGATGTGCCAAAAAAGGATTTCTAACTCCATGCAAAACACCAATATTTCTATAATTCTTCTAATGAGACAAAAAATGTATAGCTTAAAAGAAAAAGACCTGAAATCAGCATTAGCTACAATCTCAGAGGGTTAGAAGCAGACCCTTCTAAAAGGAACTCTTTATCAGTCACAATATTTTGTATTTTATAAAAATGTTAATTCAGAGATTAAAACGATTTATTCAATGTGAAAAAAATAAGAAAATTGATTAAGCAAAATTATATGAAATAAAATCTCATTAGATCAACCAATTAGTGACCTAAATGTAACTAATTTTATAAATTTTTAAAATAGAAATTGCATTTAATCAACTAGACTTATACATGCAGTTAGTTTTAGACAATGAGTTGAAATATTCTGCTGCCAGGCACGGTGGCTCACGCCTGTAATCCCAGCACTTTGGGAGGCCAAGGCAGGTGGATCACCTGAGTTCAGAGTTTGAGATCAGCCTGGCCAACATCATAAAACCTGTCTCTACAAAAAATAAAAATTAAACAAAAAAATGAGCCCAGTGTGGTAGTGGGCACCTGTAATCGCAGCTACTCTGGAAGCTGAGGCAAGAGAATCTCTTGAACTTGGGAGGCAGAGGTAGCAGTGAGTAGAGGTCGCACCATTGCACTCCAGCCTGGGTGATAAGAGTGAAACTTCATCTCATAAAAATAAAAAATAAAAAATGAAAGATTTTCTAACTAAATCCACATACGGAAATAAAGTCTATGTCATCTTTAAGACAATTTACAATCTAATTTGATATTACTTTTTTAAAAAAAGTTTATATTCATGGCAGAAAAGATATTTGAATTTGGAAAGACAAAAGAGTTTTAGCAAGAATATTTAGGACAATAAAACCCATTTCAGGTTGAGTAATGAAATGAAATCAGTGATAATTTTTAAAAATGTTTTGATTTCCATAAATTTATTTTACATTCTATACTAAAATTTGTGATGTGTCAATAAGTTATTTATATCTAATTGAATCTATGAATTGTATTTTGTTCTTTCTCTTTTCAAGATGGTTTCAATGATCTAGTACTATAATTGGTATTTTTTAGAATAGTGAAAGTTTTTTGAGATCAAATAATTCAGTTAATCTTAAACTTTAAGGAGAGCTGAGAGAAAAGACAGAATAGAGGTGAACTGATTTGTTACTACGTAAAATAAATCACATAGTATCAGTGGTTTACAACAAGCATTTATTTAGTACCCACACATAATCATTGCCTGAAGATCAGGTGCAGATCATCTTTAGGCTAGGCATACCTGGGATGTCCTTGCTCCATATACCTCTACTGTACCTCCTGGTATCCCTGAACTAGGCTGTGCATATTCATTGTGTATTGATTGCAACGGCAGAGGTAATTGAGTCAAACTCTTTTTTATCCTTTGTGTTACAAATAGTCCAACTATAATCTTTTAATCATTTTAAATGTACAATTAAATTGTTTTGACTATAGTGCTATCAAACACGAAACATTTAGTATTTCTGTGCTATGAAATACTAAGAATTGTCATTCTTTCAAATACTAAACATTATTCATTGCCTTATCTATATTTTTGTAACCCAAACCATCCCCACCTCTCCCAACACGTCTGTTTAATACGCACCAGTATATACTGATTTTCTTTATTTTGGGTATATACCAAGTGGGACTGCTGGATCGTATGGCAGCTCTATTTTTAGATTTTTGAGAAACCTCCAAACTGTTCATCACAGCAGTTGTATTAACTCATTTCGCCACTAACAGTGTATGAGGGTTTCTTTTCTTTACAAGCTCTCCAGCACTTGTTATTCCTTGTATTTTTGATAAGAGCCATTTTAACTGGAACAAGATGATATCTCACTGTCATTTTGATTTGCACTTTTTTACGATCAATGAGCTTGAGTTTTTTTTTTTTTTTTTTTTTTTTTGAGAAAGAGTCTCACTCTGTCGCCTAGGCTGGAGTGCAATGGCACCGTGTCAGGTCACTGCAACCTCCGTCTCCTGGGTTCAAACAATTCTCCTGCTTCAGCCTCCTGAGTAGCTGGGATTACAGATGCCCAAAACCATCCCCAGGTAATTTTTATATTTTTAGTAGGAACGAGGTTTTACCATGTTGGCTAGACTGGTCTCGAACTTCTGACCTCAAGTGATCCACCCGCCTAGGTCTCCCAAAGTGCTGGGATTACAGATATGAGCCACCACACCTGGCCTGAGCACTTTTTATATGCCCATTTGCCATTTGTATATCTTCTTTTGAGAAGTGTCTATTCGAATTATTTGCCAATTTGTTTCATTGGATTATTAGACTTTTTTCCTATAAAGTTGTTTGAGCTGTTTATATATTCTGGTTATTAATCCAATGTCAGATGAATAGTTTGCAGTTCTCCCATTCTGTGAGTTGTTTCTTCACTTTGTGGGTTGTTTCCCTTGATGTGCAGAAGCTTTTTGATTTGATGTGTTCCCATTTGTCCATTTTTGCTTTGGTTGCCTGAGCTTACAGGGTATTGCTCAAAATTTTTTTTCCCAGACCAGTGTCCTGGAGAGTTTCCCCATTCAATAAATGGTGCTGGGAAAACTGTATAACCATAGGTAGAAAAATAAAACTAGACCCATATCTCTTGACATATATAAAAATCAAATCAAAATGGATTAAATACTTAAATCTTAGACCTTATTCTCCACCATAACAGAGTAGCACTGAGTCTAATTTAATGTCCCCCGGCTGCTGTGTTCTACCTCACTCAGGTGTAGATTCTCTACACCTGATAGATTCTCTACACCTGCGTGGATGGCAACTGTTGGTGGGTGGGAGAGGGAAGGCATTGGCAATTGAAGACTGTCTCTCCTGCACTCTTCTATGCCTCTTGCAACAATATGAAGTTAAAACCAGGTACCAGGTAGTATGATTGCTCATCTGATTTTTGGTTCCTGTGATGGGGCTTTTCTGTATGCAAATAGTTGTTAAAATTTGGTGTTCCCATGGGGCAGGGAGTACAACCAGTGTTGGCTTCTATTCCACCATCTTGCTCTGCTCATTGGTCTTGGTATTTTCTTTGTGAAAGGTTATTTATTATTCAATCTATTTAGTTAATATACATCTATGCAAATATTCTATTTTTTCTTGAGTCAGTTTTGCCAATTTGTGTCTTTCTAGGAATTTGTCCATTTTATCTAGGTTATCTAATATATTAGCATACAGCTGTTAATTGTAATTCACTGTAATTAAGGCATCAGCAGATTTAGTTTATAGTGAGGGTACGTCTTCTGGTACACAGATGGCACCTTTTAGCTGTGTCCTCACCTAGTGGGAGAGGCAAAGCAGGTCTCTGGAGTCTCCTTTTTAAGGGTACTAATCTTATTTATGAGGGCAGAGCCCCATAAATTACCTCCTAAATGGTGCAGTTCTTAATACATCATGTTGGTAATTAGGTTTCAACATAAGAATTTAGAGGAAACACAAACATTTAAACTGTGGCAGCATTTTTATTATTAAAAATGTTCTTCTTTGTCCATAGTAATATTTTTTGTATTAAAGACTTGTTTTTTGTTTTACTGATACCAGTTTAGCCATACTTTGTCATGGTTTTCTGTTTGCATAATATATATTAATTCATTATTTTCCTTTTAATCTTTTGGTGTCTTTGAAAATAAACTGTTTTGTAGATAGCAGATAGTTGAATCAACTTTATTTAAAAATCTATTATGCAAATTCATGTTTTTAATTGGAGTGTTTAATTCATTCACATAATTACTGAGAAATTACAATTTATGTCTGCAATTTTGCTTTTTGTGTTCCAAAAATCTTTAGTATTTTTGTTCCTCTATTCTTCCATCATTGACTTATTTGAATGAAATATACATTTATGAGAGTAAGATTTAAATTTCTTTGTCATTTATCTTACTATGTTTTGAGTTACATTTAAGTTCTCAACTTATAAAAGCTAGTTAACTTATAAAAGCCAGTTAAAACTAGTACCAACTTAACTATAAGAGTATCCAGAAACTTTCTGCTAATATAGCTCCATTATCTTTCCCACTTTTGTGCTTACTATTTTATACAGATGACATTTTACACATGGTATAACTATGGAAAGAGATTTATAATAATTTTTTTTACATGTAGTTATCTTTTAAATTTATAGAAAAAGGATCTACAAATATATATTGATAATATTTTTATACTTAGTGAATTGCCTCTTTTGCTGTACTTTATTTCTATAAGTAGATTTTTAGTGTTAATTGCTCTTTCATTTCAGCATAGACTCTCTTTAGTATTTTTGTAGGTCCATATAGTAATTCTATTTTTAATTATTTGAGTACTCTGTATACTCTTTTCCATATTGGCTGCACTATTTTTCTTTCCCACCAACATTGTACAAGGTTCCAATTTCTCCACATTCTCACAATCACTTGTTATCTTTGATTTTTTAAAAATAATAGGTATCTTGATAGGTATGAGGTGATAACTCATGGCGGTTTTGAGTTGTATTCCCGTGAGGATTAGCAACTTGGAACATTTTAAAATGTACCTATAGCCATTTGCATATCTTCTTTGGAAAAATACCTGTTGAAATCCTTAGCCTATGTTTTAATCAGGTTGTTAGGTTGTTTCTTTGAGTTGTAAGTGCTCCTTATATTTTAGAGATTAACTCCTTTTCAGATGTATGGTTTGCAAATATGTTCGCTCATTATGTAGGCTGCCTTTTCACTCTGCTGATTGTTTTCCTTGCTATTCAGAAGAATTTTAAATTGATGTGGTCCCACTTGCTTATTTTTATTTTCGTTGTCTGTGCTTTTGGGTGGCATACCTATGAAACCATTGCCAAGACTAATGTTCAGCAGTTTATTTTCTGTATTTTCTTCTCAGAGTTTTACAGTTTTTGGTCTTGTGTTTAAGTATTTAGTCCACTTTGAGCTGATTTTTGTGTAGGGTGTAAGATTAGGGCTCAATTTTCTTATTTTTCATGTGGATGTCCAGTTTCCCGCAGTATCATTTGCTGAAGAGACTGACATGGTTTGACTGTGTCGCCAATCAAATCTCATCTTGAATTGTAGCTCCCATAATTTCCATGTGTCATAGGACCCTGTGGGAGGTAATCACATCATGGGAGCGGGTCTTTCCCATGCTGTTCTCATGATAGTGAATAAGTCTCATGAGATCTGGTAGGTTTATAAAGGGAGGTTCCCCTGCACAGGCTGTCTCTGGCCTCTCCTTATGTAAGACGTGACTATGCTCTTCCTCACCTTCTGCCATGATTGTGAGGCCTCCTCAGCATGTGGAACTGTGACTTCATTAAACCTCCTTTTCTTTATAAATTACCCAGTCACAGGTATGTTTTTATAAGCAGTGTGAGAACAGATTAATACAGAGACTATTCTTTTTTCATCATGGATTCTTCTCAACCTTGTTGAAGATCAGTTGACTAAAGGCAAGTGGTTTAAATAACATTTTCTAACAGAAAAGAAAGTCTTGCCTATCAGAATATTATTCCACTCTATTTTCACCAAATGAGCTTGCTATTTTGTATTTAATTCATGGAGTTGACAACATTTTCCAGTTTCAAATATAATCTCTCCTTTTCAAGAAACAGTGGAAGGAGCATTATATCTAAATAAATAGTCAAATTAGTGTTTCTAAGGACTGAGAATACAACCACCAAATCAATGTGTTGTGTTCTAGCAGGCAATGGTTATATATATATATATATATATATTATATATATATATATATATATATAATTATTCTTCTAAACAACACAGTTCCTTTCTTATGTAGCAAGTTTTCAATGTTAATATTCTTCAGCAGAAAACTTGCCAAATTCAAAGGAGGGATTTAGCTTAAATAGAATTGCTTCTCCCTCCAATGCAGATTGCATATTGCTCCTATAAGTGGTTTAAATTTTATGTCCCTTTTTTTAAGACATGTAAAATTGCAAAGACCCTGTGAAGCTGCTGTCATGTCCGGTATGAGAAGTCAGCAGCAGGCACTGCCAGAGCAATCGGAAAACAAACTTTTACTTCCCTACCTGATGCATCCCCTTCAATCAAATCTATCCCAGGAGAAGGAGGAAAGATGTTGTTTGTCAAGCCAAACAGCAGACTGAAAGGAATGTCACTTTTAACTCAGAAATAGAGGAAGAAAAAATAATAGGCCCAGAAATGAAAACAAAAAGTTTACTACATATTCAGAATCAAACTGTATAAATAACATCCTACTATATTCCCAGGTGTGGAAATTGCATGTTATTTCTGGACTATGGAAAGTAATTGGATTATTACAGCATTGCATTGTACATATCCACTCTTAGGTTTTCTCATCTAACATTGATCATTTAACTACATTTTAGGAAATACACTCTGTCATGAAAATCTTTAGAAATGATTCTTTAATTATTGCACTTTAGTAATCAATCTTGAATTTTTTCATGAATGTAGAGAAAAGTTATTTTTTAATAGATAAATTAAATATTATTTTAACAGCTGCTTCCTTTTATGTTTACGGTTTACTAATTGCTTTCATTTTAAACCTGTGATAATATGTATTTCACTACACAGACTATCTTTTAGCACAATTATTTGTTTTCATGATGAAAAATATGCACATACTGAGACAGTAAAATCATTAGAGTCAACTGAATTAGTATATAGGATTTTTCAAGTTGCCTAATAACATCTGTCATAAAAATATAAACGTTGGCCGGGCGCGGTGGCTCAAGCCTGTAATCCCAGCACTTTGGGAGGCCGAGACGGGTGGATCACGAGGTCAGGAGATCGAGACCATCCTGGCTAACACGGTGAAACCCCGTCTCTACTAAAAAATACAAAAAACTAGCCGGGCGACGTGGCGGCGCCTGTAGTCCCAGCTGCTCGGGAGGCTGAGGCAGGAGAATGGCGTGAACCCGGGAGGCGGAGCTTGCAGTGAGCTGAGATCCGGCCACTGCACTCCAGCCTGGGCGACAGAGCGAGACTCCGCCTCAAAAAAAAAAAAAAAAAAAAAAAAAAAAAAAAAAATATATATATATATATATATATATATATATAAACGTTTTAAAAAATAAACAGAAATTTTTTTTGTTCAACCTAGTGGAATGCTCTTTCTGTGGTTCCGTTACAATGAACTGTGGTATACTGTTAAATTTACAATAGATTAGATTTATTTTTAATAATTCTGTTGATTATAATGAAATGCTATTTTCAAATAACTTTTGAATTTCTGGCTTCAAGAGTTCTATTTTATTCTGTTTTCTTTTTAATTTCCTGAGCAATTTATTGTTTTCACTCACTTTAATTTTAACAAAAAGAATTGCTAGAAACCAGAGAAAACTCTGTCTTAGTCTATTCAGGCTTCTAGAGCAAAATATCATAAACTGGATGACTTAAACAATAAACATTTATTTCTCACAGAAGCTCCTAGAAGCCAGGGAGTCCAGGTACAAGGTTTCAGCAGATTTGATGACTGGTGACAGCCTATTTTCTGTTTTATAGAAGCAGTCTTCTGCATGTCATCACATGAGGGAGAAAGGAAGCAAGATCTCTGGAGACTCTTATAAGGACATTAATCCCATTCACGAGAGCTTCATCCTCATGATCTCATCTAATTCTAGTTGCCACAGGAAGACCCCAACTCCTAATATTATCACATTAGAGAGTGGGGTTTCAACCACGAACTTTGGGGAAACACAAGTATTCCATCATGCCTTTTTTTTATGTACAAAGAGTCCATTCAATCACTTGGAGGAAGTAATATCTAGGCACAAATAATTATAAGAAAAGGATCAAGTTTATTGTGAAAAATAGCTCCTAATATTAAGGTGAAAAAAGACCAGATTGCAAAAGACAATTCCAGACTACTTCCAGGGTAACTTTCGCTTTTATTTAGCTAAGTAAAGTAATGAAGTGGCGTTGTTTACACATGTAGTAGTTGCTTTGCCAATTTACACTATTGTTGCCCATATTAATCAAATGGGCTACCATAGAATGCAATTAAATGGCAAATTTTGAAGTATGTACAGTGTACCCATTATACATACTTAGCGTTATTTATATAGGTACACTATCAACAGAGTTGTAAATTATGTAATGATCTTGTCATTTGGTAAACTTTTTGTCTTAATGCAATTGGTCTTGATTGTTGCAGATAATTATTCTGGAAAAATAAACATTAACACGAACTGCAAAAACAAATGCAAAAGCATTACATTGTTGAACATTATTGCAGCATATCAACAACAAAGGTAAAACAATGTTTTCATCTACATAATTGACCATATAAGCTATGTATTCATGGAGTAATAAAAGTACTCAATGGCTGTGTAAAATCTTAAAATAACCTTGCTTAAAATATGCTTCAGGCTGCAGTACAAAAAAAGTAATAGTTTAGCTCTCTTAAGAATTTATGTTTAGCCACAAGCAGTAGCTCATACCTGTAATCCCAGCACTTTGGGAAGCTCATGCCACTGCCCTCCAGCCTGGGTGACAGAGTGAGAACCTGTCTCAAAAATTAAAATAAATGTATGTGTGTGTGTGTGTGTGTGTGTGTGTGTGTGTTTAAGAATAAATAAAACAGGCTTTAAAAAATAATAGAAACTATCATTTACTGATTGCTTACCATATGCCAGGCAGAATTATTACTGCTTTTTGTTGATTGACTCTTAAACCACACAACACTCTTAAAAAAATTATTATCCTCAATTTAGATGAAAGTAGGATAGTGTGTATACATTTATTTTATTTATTTATTTATTTTTTGAGACAGAGTCTCGCTCTGTCTCCCATGCTGGAGTGCAGTGGCACGATTTTGGCTCATTGCAAGCTCCGCCTCCGGTGTTCACGCCATTCTCCTGCCTCAGCCTCCCGACTAGCTGGGACTACAGGTGCCCACCACCACGCCCTGGCTAATTTTTTTGTGTTTTCAGTAGAGACGGGGTTTCACTGTGTTAGCCAGGATGGTCTCGATCTTCTGACCTCATGATCCACTCGCCTCGGCCTCCCAACCACTCTGTCAAAATAATTATTTTTACCTGTATCATTAATGGCTTACAATGACCACATTTTACAAGATTTCTAAGTATGAGTTTTAATAATTTTCCCATTGGAAAACTAAGTCACTATCTAGAAATATTATATTGACAATTAAAGGGAAAAATAATATTTTTTATTGTAAGGATAATTTTTAGATGGACACAAATATATTAATTCACTTTTTTATTTCTGGAGTTTTATCTTGGTAGGTATTTTTCTTCTTTAAGTGTTACTACAGTTAAAATTTTATAAGTGGGCCTAAAGAAGAGGTTAGATAGAAACACATGACTACCCTGATATTTAGATACAATATAGTCTGAATCAATGAGGCCTGAAAATGATCCAGATATAAACACTATCTGCTTTAACATTTTTACTTTAATTAAGAGTCCTGAGTCCAGAAAGTGTAGTTATAATTGAGGCAAATTTTAAAGATAAAAAAATTGGAAAATAGTGCCCTGATTACCCTCAAAAAAGAGTTTCTAAAACTTACTCAAGTTTAAAGTTTTGGCACTTTCAAAGCATGCATTTTACATATGTAATTACCATCTGCTAAATCTTCTGCATTTTTGTTACCTAATAGCTCTATCTAGATTTGAAGTTCATTTGTCTGGCTTTCATAGAACCAAATATGAATCACAGAATGTTTATTTTAATTTATTTGCTAGTAATTGATAAAGAGATAATTTTCACTTACATATTAGAAACTTATAGTGCCATATACTATGGACTTTTATAAATTTTACTTTCCTGAATGTACTGAGACATACCTAGAATGTTTTAGTGAAATACTACTAAACAAAAAAGCAATACAAAATGGTAAGAATCAACTAAGTTAAAGTATCATCCACCTATGATAATATTTAACCGTTAAACCACAACAGAAATCATTCTACATTAGTTAAACTTGTAATGATGAGTTTTTTCCATAATAACTTTTATGAATTATCACTGGGGCCATATTGATTCTCTGTGAGTATAAATATCAAAACTGGTAATGCTAACTGCACTCTTTTCCTTTATTAATGTGCTTCAATTCAGAACCAAAAAGTTCTATAATATAGTTATGTTTCTGTAGAGGTCTTCAACAAACACAATGGTTGTTGCCAACGAAATTATTTCATGCAAAGCAAATGCTTCAAATTGCAATGCCCTCCATCCTTTCCTTGCCTAATAGATATTGTTGCAATGGCAAACATTTTGTTCTGGCCCAGGAATCTTTGGTTTAACTATGATTTGTAAAATTTAAGGCCTTATGCCTTATTGCTAATTTATTCTTAAGTTTCAAGAAAAGTGTTTTTGCATCTGCACACTATCCATCTCCTTCACACTCACATTTTTCGTGTCTGGTTTTAAGCTCCATAGTATAATGTGTTTCAGCTTTGATTCTTTGATACAGGCAACTTCCTCTTGTTTTAATATCTAAAGCTGAAGCTGGATGCATTATTGATAAGTGCAGTGGAACTTCTGCTGAAGCTTGTGAAACAGTTATTTGGTGTCTGAGTCACGAAAAAAAGATTCTTATGGAAACTTCATTATGCCTTTTCTTACACATGGCATGTGTTTGATTACTTCTGCCACCTTCTTAATGTTGATTGTCACTTTATTTTCTTTCTCCTTGAAATCGCTAGGTATCATTTAATGCAGATAATATACCCATCTGTAGTGTAAATTATGCATGTTTTTATTTTAGCTCACTTGCTATCAAATCCAAATTCTTTTTCTGAACAGCAAAAAGTTAATTTTACATTTATGCATCTTTCCATGTGGTTTGTGCTTAGTTAGATAAAGTTTCAAAGCAGTATTCACATTTTTACTTGTCTTTTTTAATTAAAAAAAAAGGAAAGCTGAAATATTTTCTGTGTGTGTGTGTGTGTGTGTGTGTGTGTGTGTGTTTTTCCAAAGGAAACCTACATTGCTATACTATGACCTTGGACCAAATGTACCATTGAACTACTTAGTACAGTCAATATTAATGTACCTCATATTAAAAAATGAAATGATAGTTTAATGAATGCAGCTTTTATCTAATTTCATTTGCTTTTATTAGAATGATGCACTTTAAGCTTGCAAGGCTTCTTCCATCAGTTTCTGTGGACCTTGACACACTAGTATAGCCCTCTGCTCTTCCTGATAGAGAGGGGACTTTCAGTGGTTAGTTGGTTGCTTTCTTGAAGGGACTAATACTTTCTAGAGAAAAATATATTCTTCAACAGCAGAAGCAGGAAGACATTTTAACTGAATGCATTTACAGAGTATGTGAGCTCTAAACCAACATTGGGTTTCCATTACATTATAGACTCTCTCAAAGAAGCTGAATGACACGTTTTCTGCACTATTGAATATACTATGTTCCTATATGATTCATATTATATGCAAATGATCTTAAGAGATAGATATTTTTAGTACACTTGAAGTTTAGATTATTTTATTGTCTAACATGCTCTTTTATATTTATTTAAAATGTTCTGATACAAATCACACAGAATTTAGTATTTAAGAGAAAATAGTTGTGAGTTTTTGCTCTTGACTAACTCACTTATTATGATCAACCACAATCTCTGCTTACACAAAGACTGCTCAGTAGCTTTTGTTATAATCTGCCAAGAAAAGGAACAGACACTTAAAGCATATAGAGAAGAAGACATTTAGTAAGTACTTGTCTTGTTTTTCAGTGTGTGGTTTAATTATTTATACTCACTATCTAATTGGCATTCTAAGCTTTATTGCCAGGTTGTTTTTCCTGATATAGCAAAGGATGATCACTTTTTCTCACCCTCCAACTATAGGGAAGTCTTCATACATTAGTTCCATACATATTTATTAACTACCTACTATATCCCACTTTTCTAGCTCTTGGGATTCATCAGTGATCAAAGCAAGGAAAAAGCTCTGTCCTTTAAAACATTTTATTCCTGCAAGGAAGTATGCAATAAAGATAATAAATAATTAAATTATACATGAAGGAGAAGGTCCCAACTGTTATAATGTAAAGTAGAGCAGGTTAGGAATGGTACATCAATGAAAAGGTTATTTGAAGTGTGTAAGAGACTCAGATATGTAGAAATACAGGAAAAAGAATCTTCAGAATACACTAATATGGAAGCACACTAAACAAGGTGGTAAAAAGCAAGACCATTATAGTTGGAGAAACGTGAGACAGCAGAGGAATAGCAAAAAATTTAGATTAGAGAGATGTATGTGGAGTATGGGACACATTATGTAGAGATTTTGGCCATTGTAAGAAATTTTCCTTTTACTTAGGGTTTTGAATATGGGAATGGTCTGAACTATTAAAAGGAATCACTCTGTATGCTGTGCTGAGAGTATTCTGTAGGGATGAAGGGTAGAAGTGTGGGACTCAACTCGTGAGTCATTGTAATAATTCTGGTCAAAGCTATTCATGGCATGGACTGGAGTGGTAGCAAAAGGTTTTCAGATTCTTAATATGCATTACCATCATTGAAAACCTTTAAAAAAAAAGACCTTAGGACATATTTAGAGCCAGAGTTATCAGTTATTCTAAGAATTGCATTTTTGCTTTAACATTTGTTTTCCTAAAACAATAGCGTAATTTGTTTAATTACCAGGCTAGATTAAAATTCCAAGAATTAGAATTTTGACTACCATTTTTAAATACACATAAAGGCTCTCCCATGTACAATGGTCATGGTATTCTTCATTTATAAACTGTATTATCAATAAACTCTGATTAGCTGCCATAAAGAAGTTGGCTTCTGATGCAAAAGCTGGATTTTACTAACCTCCAATTGTGCCTTAATGAGGTGCATGTTCTATTCATCAGCTCACATCTGAAGGGTGCAATCTGTCATAGAGGGAAAGTGGGTGAATTGTTAATGTGGCCAACTGAGAATCTGTGTTAACTTCATAAAAACACACTATTATTCTTTGGGTAAAAAAGGTAAAATGTGATTTACATGTTCAGTTGTGTGGAATCTAAAAATTCATGGGGCTATTAATCAGTTGATCAGTCAGAAATAAAAATTCAATGAGACAAACATATGTTCTACTCAACTCCACAAAACTATTTTTAATTCCCACCATGATCCTACATCATTTAGTCTGCATTTTAAAAAAATCAGATGGCTTCTCTGTATGATATTCTAAGTTCCTTCATTTGTATATTATTACTAAACGCATATACTAGGAAAGAAGTAGTCAAAATATTTTTTATTTTATTACTTTTATTATGTTGTATGTGTTGTCCAGTATGTTTTATGTGTCTCCTGAATAGTCAGTTTTTGCTTTGTTAATATTTGTGGCTGTTTGAACATCCTTTTCTTTTGATTCTTAATTTTTAATATGCTTGTATATTTTAATAATAGCTGACAATGGTATATACATATGAACATATGCTCTTCCATATCCTAATGATACTTTCTTGAAATAAATAATTTATGGGTTTAAACAAGATAAGAAACTCTTTTGAGAATTAGTATAATGTCTTTTTTTTTTTTTTTTTTTAAACCAAGAAAAGCCAACAAATAGCCTATCTGAATCTATGTTAAGCTTACCTAAGGAATTGGTAGAAGTTAAAGTAAATCTCATATCATGCCAGTTAGCGGTTTACTCACTTAACTCTCAGGGTCTTGTCTATTGTTTATTGTATTATAAAACTATTGTTCATTTTATAGTTTTTGTATATTTGTTATCATAATGATCCTTTGAAACTGTTGATCAGAAATTGTCCCTTTTAACAACTCAAAGCATTTTAAAGTATTATTCTTTATTAAAAATGTTCCTATGAGGTACAAAAAAGTGTTACTCTGATTCTTTTTTGAATGGAAAAAGTGAGTTGATAGATGGTTTTATAGTACCATCTATATAGTAGCAGGACTTATTTTAGCAAGGAATAAGAATAACCCACTTTTAGTAAGTGGCTAGTGGCAAGAGATGGTTAACATGTCATTGAAAAAGGGTTAATATAACTATTTCACATCAAAGTCCAGGAAGTGAGCTGGTTGTAAATAAAACTTGACTTTGTGTTCTATTTCCATTTAAAAGAGAACAATCATATTAAATATATACTTATAGCATAAGGTACTTTTCTAGGTTACACATCTAAAGTCATTAAGCTGTATGTGAGACTCACATAATTTCAATGGGCCTTTTGGAAGTACATCAGTTGGGTTCTAATCCTTTATTGAATAGTGTATCAATTTGATTAGTCATATATTTTTTCATATTAATGGAAGACTACTGCTAAACAACTCCAAAGTACAGTAAGGCAATCTTACCAATATTCCATTAACTAAAGGAATATGAATATTTTGAAACTCAATTGGTTTTAGAAAACAAATTTTGATTAAGGATAATAATAAATTGGGCACTATGTTTAATTAATGTTATATATATACTTTTATTTTTATTTATTTATTTTTTTAAGAGATGGTGTTGTGCTGTGTTGCCAGCTCCGGTCTCAAACTCATGGCCTCAAGCAATTCTTCCACTTCTGCCTCCTCAAGTGCTAGGATTATAAGTATGAGCCACCATGCCTGGCCTAGTTTAAGTTAAATATTTTCAGCAATATATCTTAAAGTAAAGTATTTGCTTTAAATATATTCCATACTTTTTAAACAACTATAACTGTATATATGCATTTGAAAAATTTGTTGAATTCTAACTTTTGTTAATGCATATCTCATACATTTATGAAGTTTGTAACATATACAAAAACTTCATGTTTTTAAAGAAAATAAGTGTACAAAACCAAAAGTATGTTCTTTTCTTAATTACTTAGTTCTTCAAGTGGATTCCTCATATTCCAAGTCACTCTGGCTCAAAATATATTGCTTTCTTCTCAGTCACCTATTTTGTACATAATGATACCCAATTTTCCTATTTTATCTACCTTGAAATCTACTGTATTCTAAAATTTTTATTTCTGCCCCATGATAGCCATTTTTATTTGCTATCTACTATTTCATTATTTTCTAAATATTCATTTTTGCCTCTGCATGGCAAGTCACCTTCAAAACAGCTGTCAGATTATCCTTCTAGAGCATGATTTGATTATTCTCTCCTACTACTAGATACCTTTCAAATGCCCATGAACAAAAAAGGTCAGGTCCTCTCTATGTAATAAAGTCTTAGAATCTGACTTCACTTCTTTTTCTTATTTATCTCTTTTAATACACTTTACTTCTCACAATCTTTTATCCAGCCAAATTATAGTACTCACCATTTCCTAAACACAACTCAAGTTTTCCTTTTATTTCTCCCACCTGAATTCAGTCCAGAAGGCATTTATTGGTAATTTGGATTGTGACAGTTTCTATGCCAGGAAACAAAACAGATTAGTACTTATCTTGTGTCTTGTGAAGAGTTCTCAAAGCCTAATGGCGGAAAGATACATGAAAGTCATTTTAACAAAAATAAGAAAAAAAGAGTCATAAGTTCAAAATGGCAAAGAAGTAATCTGCCCACCACCCACACCAACTTTTAGCTAAAGATTTCTTCTTCAAATATCAAACTTCAGGACAAATGAAACCACTTTAGTGAAGCATTGTATGGTTTATCAGCTCACTCACAAGTGTTCTCTCTTGCTCAGAATTACATAACCCATTGACTTCACCTTCACCTAGCCTTCTCAGATACTTTCTTGCATTTCAGTGGTTTTTAAGCAGATAGAATACCTCCTTCTATATTGTAAAAATCTTCAGGAGAAGACCTTGTCCACTAAAATGTAAACTCTAAATAGCAGCACCACATAACCACTAGTAATGGACATTCAATAACAATTTTCATCAGTGAATAAAACGATCATGCAACATATCTGCAATTTTAATGAAATCTAACAACTATATGGCATAAAATTAGGCTGAAACTATATTTGTTGAAGAAATAAGCAGAGAGTGGCATCTTAGTTACCTTTATATTCTTTGCAATACTGTGCTGGTAAATGCTTAACAGTCATTTATCCCCTCACACAACCCCATCCCACACACAAAAACTTATTTTCAGCATTTGCCAATTTATTTGGTGTAAATATTCCTACTACGGCAGATTTCAAGATGAATTGTCATGCTACTTGTTGCAGACTTGAGAAGAGAAGGGAAAAACTTTCAAGAACTAGTGCAAGCCAAATCTTGCCAGCATAATTTCTATCATAATAAACCATCAGTGATTATTTAATGACTAAATTAATGAAAGCTTTAGGCATATAGCTGAACTTTAAATAAAATTATTTAATACATAAATAAAATGCAAAATATTTTCAAAATTGAATTAAAAGTTCACAGGTATTAGATAATAAATTATATGTGGACCTTGCATAGGAATTAAACATAATTTTACTACATGCTAGAGTTATTTTAATAATTTTATACAATTTTAATTTTTTAATAGTTTTAACTTGATATTTTAATTCAAAATTAATTTTATTTTATTTTTTCTTGGTGAATGACCTAACTGATCATTTATCTTTTCAAATTTTGAAATAACTAATTGTTCCAAAAATAATGCCAAATGATGGCTTGTTAATTATTTCAGGGAAATTCTCTCTTCTGATTTCAGATTTAAAAGAGCTTGGTAAACAACAGCTCAGGGAAAACGTATTGTAGAATAATATTGGCTTTGATCTTGACTTTGTGAGAAATTGGTACTTTCTAGTGGACGATAGCCATAGGGAACTTTGTCATACACACTATGACCACCTACATCCCTAAGCACAAGTCTTCATGGATAATAAGGTTACTTTGTACCTTATTTCTCTTACCAAATACTGGATTTGACTTGAAAAGAATGCCATAGTTGGAATTATGTTTGGCTTAGGATGAAAGAAACCCAATTATCCAGCTTAAATAAATTGTTTTCTCACATAACAAAGTCTGGAAGTAAGCCATTCAGGATAGTTCCATGATGCCAAAAGAGACTGAGATTCTTCCTTCTTCCTACTCACAAGCTGCTACCACACATTGGTCAGAGTCTAAGATAAAGAAAGGAAAACAGAGGTCGCCAGGCCTATGCCGGGATGCTTTGTCCCTTTATTATTATTTTTTTTAAAAAAACATAGTGACTGTTGCGACACTCCCACAAATCAGTATCTAATGACATCTTATTGCCCCATGGCAGCCATCATAGAGGCAAAGGAGCCAAGGAAACTGAACACATTTCTACTCCAAACCAAATTAGGATTATATTAATAAAGACAGAGGACAAAAACGATACTGGGCAAGAAACTGCATTGTTTGTCACATGAGTCATACTTATGTCTTTGCTGTAGTGTGAATAAAGAAATTGCAATCTCATTGAACTTAATATGCCAATGATAAATTTACTCAATTCTATTACCTACTATGTTATTTATTAAGCAAGCCTGACTATCTCTGACATGTGGGCCATACAACATTTTATTAAGTCAGTAATTAATTCGGCTCATACTGTATTCATGGCACTAGAATAGTTGCTATTGAGAATGCTGAAAATTACAACATTACTCCTTGGCCTGGACTGACATCAATAAACAGGACAAATTTCACTCATTTTAGAGTACATAGCTAAGAGTCAGAATCCTTAAGCTCTCACATGCTCGTTTTCATTAAACATAACTGCCTTGTGTATATTTTAAAATATTTTATCATTTTTCCATTGGTAAGATATCATTAGGAGGGTCAAAATAATATATTTTATGACAAACATTTGTAATCTCCATTTGGAAGCAAAAACTGCTCTAGATCTGACAGAAAACAAGCACAAAGAGTGTGTTGAGCTCACTTCTGAACTAGGATTGAGAACAAATGGGTCAGAGACAAATCTGTTCATCTTGTTCATATTAGTCTCTATGAAAGTTCAATTACATAAGCACTTGATTTATATTATTATAGGTTACTTATTTGGTTTATTTCTGTATGCAGTGTTGAGAGAGGCAGCTACAGGTGCAAGAAAAACAGAAATATTTCCAATTTTCCTGGGGAGAAGGAAAGCAAGAAAGTGAAAGGGTGAAGCCAAGAACAGGAGTTCCAAGTCAGGATAATATGTGGATCTACTCTTGATCTTGCTGCCTGCCACTGTTGTAATCATAAGCAAGTCATTCAAATTCTCAGAGTCTAACATACTTTTTAAATATATTACAGACTCAAATACCATAAGAACAAAGTTTCACACTTGCTTTACAAATATTCCATAACACCACAAGAGATGTAAGCCATCTTGCAAGTCATAGTAAATTATCAAATGAAAGAAATTCAATTTTATTCCTAAAAAAGATTTGGAGTACACTGTAAGCTGGTGTGGTTAGAAAAGTCTAATGTGAACATTTAAATCGACATATAAATTTAGAGAGCTAGATAAAATCAAATATCAGATTTCAGGCTGTGACAATGGCACAGCCACCATGTTATGTAAATATTATTAATAAAAATACCAATTTTAGAAATTAGATTTTATTGTATATTTATTGTACATACTTGGGATAAGTTTAAAAAACAACTTGAAAATCACATTAAGTGGACTTTATTTGAAGGTAATGAGAAAGCCTTAAATATTCTAGAGAAAGCTATTGATATAATGAGATATTTAGTACTAATTTTCCGCTGCCTAGGATGTGCTTTATTTCTTCCAGTAACCTTCCATCAAACTGGCCACCACATTAGCAGTAATCATTGTATTTAGAAAATTTATTCTAGAATAACTGAATTAAACAAACAAGCAAACAACCCCTCCCTGCAATTTTTGACTTTTAAGCACAAATGGCTTATTTTAGGTATCAAAATGGAAAGCAATGACAAAATATGAGAATAGATTGTCAATAATAATGAAATATTTTTATTTCTGAAAACAACATGACTAGAAGTAGGAGTAGAGAAAGGAAGGAAGAGTATTAGATTCTGTTCCTGGGCTTTGTGTCATTCCTGCTCCTTGGGTTCAGTGAAGGTAAGAGGAAGAAATGAATCCTCTTTATTGAGCAGAAGCCCAAAGAGAATTGTGATTAATTTCTATAGAATTGCTGGTATAGATGCAGCAGGGTCTATAGTAACACAGTTTAAATGGGTTCAGTGACAACCTTGATTGTGAAAACCTTGACAGTTTGGAGAAGATCTCATCGATTTTGTTAGAATATTCCTCCATTTGTGCTTGACTGATGTTTTCCTTATGATTAGACTGAGGTAATGCATTTATTTTAGAGGCGAGATTACAAAAGTAAATGCCAATCTCATGTCATCATATCAAGGGCATGTACTATCAACATGACTTATCATAGTATTAACTTTGATCACCTGTGTGTGTGGTAGTGTGCGTCAAGTTTCTCCACTATAAAGCCACATAGTCTCCCCTTTCCATACTTTTCTGAAGGAGTCACCAGTGCAAACCACCCTTAAAAGGTTACATGAAATGATTTGTTTGTAAATGAAAAACATAATGTATTTTGAGATTTGTTATAATGTACTTTAAATTAGTTAGAGAATAAAAGTGATTACTTAAAAAATTGAAAATTGGCGACGTGGTGGCTCACGCCTGTAATCCCAGCACTTTGGGAGGCCGAGGCGTGTGGATAACAAGATTGAGACCATCCTGGCTAATACAGTGAAACCCCGTCTCCACTAAAAATGGAAAAAATTAGCCGGGTGTGGTGTCAGGCTCCTGTAGTCCCAGCTGCTTGGGAGATTGAGGCAGTAGAATAGTTTGAACCCGGGAGGTGGAGGTTGCAGTGAGCTGAGATCCGGCCACTGCACTCCAGCCTGGGCAACAGAGCAAGACTCCATCTCAAAAAAAAAAAAAAGAAAGAAAAGAAAATTGAGAATTGTACCAACTCTAAATGTATTCCTACAACTTTTCAGGGAAAAAGTAATTTATACACCAACAAGGCATACATATATATATGTAATTATTAGTCTTTTAAAAGTTTAAATTTATCTATATATACACACACACAAACATATATAGTTTATATATATTGCAGAATGTTTAAGTTTGTTTCAGCCTTATTGTCTGGCTTATGTCATGAATTAAAGAAGGCCAGGGAAATAATTGTAAATTGAATATATATTAAAATCTATGTTTATTTAAAATGGTGCTACTCTGAATATAGATCCCTGTCTTGGAAAATCATGATTTTTTTTTGTTGCTATTTATAAAAAGATAAATGAAGAGAGCAAGGCATTGTGCATGAAAATAACTTCATCAAGGAAAGAATAGATGTACTTGAATCTAATGCATGTACTGACATGTCTGCCCAAACAAAGTACCTGAAATGTGGACCAATTTTAAGAAGTCATGATGAATTATGAAGTATCTAGGAAGTCTCTTCAGACAATAAGGCTATGGGAACCAGATATATGCATTCAACGGTTATATTTTCTGTTGCTCTTCTATAGGGAATTAGGTTCAATGTGGATTGGTGATCAACGTCAAAAAGTTTGGATGAAATCGTTATTTGTTTATTCATTGGGTACTTCTGTATTTTGGGTTCTTATTATAGAATACAGAGAAGACTGCCAATTTACACTTTTTTTTAAAGTGAACTGTTCTACAACTATTTGTTTTAGGGAACCTGTCTACTAGGAAAACTAATTATTGAGTCAGTAGTTCATTTAATATTGCCATCAATTTCTCCTTTCACATGCTATCCCTACACCTTTCTTAATGCATTTCTTTTTACCAAATTCACAACCCCCATTCACTGTCCCTTACATTTAACTCTCTTTCTGCTAAGTACATATCTGAATTCAGCTGCTGTTTCTCTTGGTAGTATTCCAACAGACAGAAAAGGATAACATAGGGATTAAAAATGCCACAACAAGCCACATGAGAACAGTAAATGTTTCATTTCAGTTTTAGCTACTTTTTTCCTTTTATTACTACAAAATTTGGACAAAAACGGTGACACCTTCCAGAAAGGAAGTTTCTTACATCAGTGCCTATTTTAAAAGAACACATGTCCTGGAAACTAAATTAAGCACGATTTTACCAATTAATTCTTACTAAGTTCATTGTGAGCTCTATTACTCTCTTATTTAGATCCTGACTTTCTTATGTGAACACAGAAACATACAAATGAAAAATGTTCATGTATGTGTAAAATGAGTTGCCAATCTCCTTTTTTTCCACATTGCTAAGATTTTACTTAGCCCTCAGGCAAATTTCTGCTTTTTATATGACCCAATTTAATTTCTTTAGATTTCATGGCCTACCTGACCTATTACAAACTGGCCTTGAATTTTATGAGGCAAAGTGAATAATTAAGAGCTCAGCTGCTTTCAATAAATTAGGATCAAATTGAATTTTTATAATCTGCTATTATTCTATATTAGAGTTTTATTTTAATAATCATGGCATCTGTACAATGACTCTAGCACTTGTTATGCATTTTATGCTATTTTATAACTCACAATATTAAAATATTATAACTAAAATATATTTGAATATAAATTTAAACTTTTAAAAGATTAATAATTATACTGTGAGAAATAAACATAGAAATGTTTCTTTATAACTTTAAAATATAAAGTTAGAAATTAACAAGTGATGTCCTAAAATCTACAAACCCCCAAATAAAGTATATTTTTGTGTTAAATTTATTAATTCAGTTAATGAATTTTGTACCAACGTTTTAAACAATCAACTGTATTATTCATTGAAGCAATATTTAGAGCAACATTTTCAGAGTAAACTTTTCTTTTAGAACTTACAGTAAAATCTGAAGAAATTCAGTTTATCAATTTAATAACTTTAAAAAAATACATGTAATGTTTTTGCACAGTTATTTGAAGCTTTGGGGTCAAAGATGCCATAATTATTGCTTATCATTCAATACAATGATTTCTTTAATATTAAGAGAATTATAAAATTAGGGGATTGTTAAAAATAAAGGATCCCCGATACATTTTTAAAATTTTTAATAAACTCATAATTGTACATATATATGGGGTACGGTGTGAGGTACAGTGTATTTTTTTATTCCAATCTTTGAATTCTTCAGGTCTAAGATTTCTGTTTGATTATTTTTATTATCTGTTTCTTTGTTACATTTCTCATTCAGATCATGAATTGTTTTCTTTATTTTGAATTGTCTGTTTGTGTTCTGTTACATCTTGCTGAGTTTACTTATGATCATTATTTTGAATTCCTTTTCAGGCATTACACAGATTTCCTTCTGCCTGGAGATTTACTATTGAAATATTCTGTGCTCCTTTAGAAGTGCCATGTTCTTTGCTTTTGCATGTTTCTTCTATCCCCCTGCATTCATATCTGCACATCTTGTGGAATTGTTGTTTCTTTCAATTTTATGAAGAAGCTTTCAAACTGAAGAAAGCTGACAGAACTTTATTCTGTAGATTTGTCCTATACTTTCATTTGGGTGTGGTGCTTCGCTTCAGTTCTATGTAGAAGAAGTAGGGTAGTTTCTATATTATTTCATTGGCTCTAAGGCACATCAGCGGTGTCTGCAAGTGCCTTAGTGCCCTAAGTTAGGGTTATTGTGGAGGCTGTGGTGTGGCTTCTCTTAAGGCTGGGATGCCTGACAGACCAGTCCCTGGGCTCCAAGAGGGAATGAAAGCATGCAACTGGTGGCTCCACTGCTGTAGGCAATAGGGTTGCAGTTAATGGAGGTACCTGGGTGGGCCATTACTTGGGCCCCTAGGATATATGTGCATAAGCTCCTTCTGTAATAAGGAGAGTTGCCGTGCTGTGAAGGATCTTCTACTTCCCGTAGTATGGGCTCAGATGCCAGGGACACAGCTGCTCCACTGGATCCAGCTGGTGTCACAACACTGCAGGCCTGTGGGTGGATGTGGTAGGATGATGGTGGAGCCCCAGGGATGTGGAGATGCAGTGCAGAATGCACTTCTGTGGTGGCTTCATTCTCAAAATGGCATTGTGTAACAACAGTCGCAGTGTGGGGACCCACTGTGAATTTCATATCGGGAATAATGTAGTTGAGTGTACTTATACAGGTCCCTGTACTGGACTCAAGGTCTATGAGTGCTGTAGGGATCTCCTGTAGCTAGGATTTTAAGGTCCATGGTGGAAATATGAACTACTGGTTATCTTCTGTTTACTTTGTTTCTAGCAATGAGGAGTCTCCCTTGGTTCTGAGCTGATTCTGGCCAGGTACTTTACTTCCCTCTCTATCCTGTCATCCCAAGTTTTGATGCCTCAAAAAGTATTCTTTACTTCCTTGCTGAATTCCAGTGTTCTCTCTTAGATACTATATTCAGTGTGTTGTTATTTGTTGTTTTGTTCCTTTTTTTTTGTAGAGAAGGCAAGTGCTGGCCACCTCAGGTCAGCCATTTTGAACAGATAAATTTCTGTTAAAATGGAATGAATTTTGAAGCCAGACAGATTTTCTAATCATCTTATATGGTCGATTAGAAAAATGGAAGCCAGGCCATGAGTGGTGGCTCATGCCTGTAATCCCAGCACTTTGGGAGGCCGAGGTAGATGGATCATCTGAGGTCAGGAGTTTGAGACTAGCCTGGCCAACGTGGTGAAACCCCATATCTACTAAAAATACAAAAAATTAGCCTGGCATGGTGGCGTACACCTGTAAATCCCAGTTACTTGGAAGGTGGAGGCAGGAGAATCACTTGAACCTGGGAGGCAAAGGTTGAAGTGAGCTGAGGTCTCACCATTGCATTCTAGCCTGGGCAACAAGAATGAGACTTCATCTAAAAAATTAACAAATAAATGAATAAAAAGAAAAAAAGAAAAAGAAAAATGTAAGTCAAAGAGGGTACATTATTATTTTTAATGTAGAGATGTATAATGAAAGATTACATTAAACATGCTTTCTAAAGCCCACATAGACATATATATACAAAACAGACATACAAAAAATACTCAGAGACAAATGTGTTAAAAGATAATACAATTTTGGGTGCAAGTTCTTACAAGGAACTAAAAGAATAAGATGCAATCTAAATTGCAACTAAAATTTTACAAAGAATTTACAATAAGGTTATCCTTTGAGAATTAAACAGGAACATCAAGACATAATCAACCTGGACAGGGATGGACAATCTGTCTTAGAAAGACAAAGATTCTCTTAGAAGAGAAAGCTTTAAATGAATCCTGACTGCATAAATTTACATATCCAATAAAATATCATTAGAAGGAAGGTAGCTTAAGCATGAGAAATAAAATAAGCAGTGTTCCAGTATCAAATATAACGACTGCCCATCAAGGACCGTCCAACAAAATGGTTGCTATGGGCCAAAGACTTTCTCTGCCTACTTGTAACAATATAACTTAACCTAATTTTATCAATTATTCAAATATTATACATAATTCTCTGCTTTTGATGCCATGTTCACTAATGTATCTTCTGGCTAATCTGTGTTTTCCCTTTGAAGCACCTGTAGAACAAAATATGCAGTCCAAGGACTTAAGTCTTCTATATACTAACCTTGCTTATTAGATTTCTAATCGTAAATCAACAGAAAATTGGTTGGAATTTGACAATCTGCATAATTTATCCAAAGGGAAATGTGTTGGTCAGAAGACTCAAATATCTAATACCCCAACAATTAAAATGTATGCTATAAAATGACATAGATTTAATTATTTAACAACAAAGTTGTGGGCTTAATTAATATGAATTCATCATATGGGGACAAATCCAGATTTGGAGACTGCAGAAACAGGGCAGATTTTGGATCACCTCAGAAATTCATCATCTGAGGAATCTGAGGTGAGATTAAGGTATCTCCAGTTTCCCCAGTAACACCGTATTAATGGTAGAGAATATCTGTACTACTTGAAATATCTGCAACTTACTTTACCTTAAATTATAAGACAAAGCAGTTATGATTCTTATTTTATGTAGGAGAAAACTGAGGCTTAGTAGTGAAGTTACATGACTTTTCTTCAAATTGATACAATTAATAAAAGGATCTAGAATTCAAACCACATTTTGCTAGGTAGAGATTGCAAACTCAAATAACTACAGAGGTAATAAGCAGGTAAAGAAGGTGTATTCGCCTATAGACCCAGCTACACGGGAGGCTGAGACAGGAGAACGGCGGGAACCCGGGAGGCGGAGCTTGCAGTGAGCTGAGATTGCGCCACTGCACTCCAGCCTGGGCAACAGAGCGAGACTCCGTCTCAGAAAAAAAAAAAAGAAGATGTATTAAGGGCTCCTTAAAGTTGTTATAGCAGTATAGGTTGTCAGTTTCTTATGAAGAGTCAAATATCCTGATTCTATGTAAATTTGCTTTATTTTGAAATGTTTTTCAATTCAAAAATAAATTTTGGAAACTAGAGGTCAAATAAAATTCTCATATGTGAGTCAATTTGGGCTATGGTACATCAATTTGTGGCTTCTGGGCCAAAGTGAGTGTTTCCATCATCCATAGTGAAATAAGATTTTTCAAATTCATAGGAAAATAATTATTATTCTGGAATAATACTTTTTGATAAGAACTTAGAGTGTTAATATCTGATCATACTTAGTGCTGGTATGTAAAATTTAGAAGCCAGAAAAATAAGTGTTATTGATGTTATTATACAAAATATGTAAAAGTATGTCCTACCTCTTTTAAACAAGGATTTCAGATGTGCCTGAAGACAAAACTATAGTTTTCCTAATGAAATGGTTGTCTATACAAGTGTTTGAAGATTTTTTCTCTAAATTCTTTAGAATAAGACAGGACTGGAACTTAGACTTGAGAGCTTTTTAGCATAGTCATTGCCAACAAGACAGAATCATATGTGAAAACATCTATAATTTGTGGTATAGATGATTATATATAAGTAGACTGCTTTGAAAATATAAATCATTCTCATTCAAGCGTGTGTGCTCACCAATCTCAGTTCACCTTTGGTTTGCCTTTCCTAATTCTAAAGTCAAAGAACCTCTGGACTTGGCGAATCCAGTTAAAAACTATAGTTATACCAAAAAAAACTCTTGCTACGTATAATGATGTCTTAGCTATACTAAGTTTTGTCTAGATATTTATTCATGCATATTCTTGCTCCACAATATGTATTTAAAGAGATCCATCTCTTTATATTAAAAAAATGCCCCTTATAAAATAGTTTCTTTGGAAACCAGAGTATAGTTTTACATACTGAAACATTTTATATCATCTACATAATATAACTTAAAAGTTGTCTATGGTTGTTCTAGGTTTTGTTTAAAGGGAGAACATTTCCCAAATGACTACTTTGAAATAAAATGCTAAGGTTATGAGAAGAACATGTCAGTCTGTGAGTGTCCTGTGCAAAAATATTCTGAAATTAATAAATATCAAATGTTTTCATGATGTTGAAGGTTAGACAAACTAGACATGGATTCAATTAATTTGAACACAGATTTTTGCTCATGACATGAAAATAATTGTCTAGTTTCAGTAAAATATAGGCAGACAATTATATCCTGCAGCAGTTTTTCCTGCTGCATTTAGAGCTTCAGAGTGACTAGGAAATCCATAAGGTAGGTCAGGGCAACTAAATAATTCTCAGTTGACAAAACCAATTGTCTGTTGACTATAGGCCGGACAATTTTTCTTCAAGTTTCTCACTTCTTAAGGAACCGCATCTAAGAGGTAGTGTGAGTCCTATTATGAACACATTAGATATCCCTCTTCAGATTGACTCCACAGAGACTTCAAGTAATATAAAAACTAACCCAACAGTACCCTAGATATTACACTTCAAAAAACAAAGCTTGAGATTCAGTGGCTTTAGTCTGATTGTTTCAAAAACAGGGACTTCTTATGTTCAAAGAGAGGATCTAAAATCAGGGAGAATATTACTACAGAAATGTATAAAGTTGATGTCACAAACACAAATTAGGCAAATTTTGCATATAGGAAACCTTTCCATTAATAATTTTCCTAACTAAAATCCCAGTAGTGCTAGTTATTTGCTTGTCCAAGGATAATAATAAATTAAACTATTGCTATATCTTTCTTATTAAAATGTAGATGATGTCATGTTATGAAGTTAATAGCTATTTATTTAGTACCTACTGTGTGCCATTTACCTACAACTGTGCTAAGAACTTCCATTTTTACAGTGAACTATATTTGATGTACTCTACTGATAGAGTGATATTTCTGGGAGCTATCAACAGGGATCTCATCACTAGGCTTCTCCTAAATCACTCTTGATTGATGGCTATCTCCACTGTCCTCAAATATCTAAAGTAGAAGTGCTACAAACCCATTAACAAATTATATCAGCAGGAAGTTGTCCCTAATAACCAACGTTATCATGGAGCCAAACTCTTTTGTATCAAATTTTATCTACACTAAAATTGCAAATTGCTAGACTATTAATATTTTATCTTCATTAAAAGCATCTAAACTTAAATATATTTTAGTTTCTTTTTTTGTATTGCTTCAAAAGAAGATGACTCTTTTATTATTATTAATTATTATTATTATTATTATTATTATTATTATTTTGAGACGGAGTCTCGCTCTGTTTCCCAGGCTGGAGCCTATCTTTTTATCTCTAACAGTAATCCATCACGTTCCAAGTACCACTTTCACATTTTGGACTCTCCTATCTTTTCCCCTCTTTTTCCTATATTTTTGGCCCTTTCTTCTCAACATGTAAATATGTACAGGTTATTCCTGTATTTAAAAAATCATTTTAATCTGACATCACCCGCTATTTGTTAACTTCTCTTCTTTTCATCCTACCCAGGTTATTCTGCCTTCTCTTCTATTCTCATCTTAGCCCTTGGTGACCTGCCAACTTTTCTTATCCTAGACAGAAATTGTTCTTGCTGAGATCCCTAAAAGCCTAATTGAAAAATCTAATTGTCACTTATTATTCTCAAATTATTTGAATTTGCAAGATACATAACACAATTGACTACTTCCAGCACTGTTTAAAATGCCTGCCATTTAATGCACTTTAATATATTCTCCTTTACATTTTACCATCTCTTGGATTTTATGAACACAGTCTTTCTTGGTTTAATTGTTCCACTTACTCCTTGCATCACTGGTGATTCTTATTTTCTCCTTAGATATTGGCAGTATTCAGAGTCCTGAGCACTTGTCTCTTCCCTTTATGTATATGTTTTGTGAACTTTCTCATGAACATTCACAGATTATACACTACTTTGTTATTTTAAAAAAACCTCCAAATCTCTATCCCAACCCAGACATTCTCGATTGTTCAAGGTCCAAATGCCTCCTGAATTAAAATAAAGCTGAATGTGTGAACTTTATTCTTGGTTTTAATTGATAGGATGACCATTCTACTTGTTTATCTGCAAAGATATGGGCCAAATCGTTTTCTCTTTTTCCCTCTACATTACATATCTAATTAGATTCTAGTTCCTGCTCCATGACTTATACATCATCTCCATTTCATATTCCTGAATCTCCATTTTCAATAGCATTAGTTATTCAGAATCATATCATCCCCAAAGGTGAATGTTCTCTTCTTCTAGCTTCACCTTCCTTTGTCTTGCTCTTTTTTTCATTATCAAAGTTGTTTTAAGAGTAATTGTTCTCATACACAAATACTGTATCATACTACTTCTATTTGGAAGTTACTTGTTCCCCAATGATTATCTCTGGGAAATGTTAGCTTTCATACTTTGGCATCTTAAATCTCATTTTTGCTTGATTTTTCAATACCATTTCAATACCACTCAGCCATTCACTACTGAGTCCTCTATCCACACTCACACTTATGCACACATCCTATGCCTGACCTATATCATATTACTTTAAAATCCCCTGTATCAAATGTCTTTAGTGCCTGTGTCACATCTCTGTCCACAACTGATTTCATCTGCTGCTGTGATAGACAGCAGTCCCATCCAAGTTCTCTTCCCATTGCACTACCTCAAGTGCATCAAAAGTCATGCAGCATTCTGTCCCATATCCTTCTCCCCATGCCTCAAGAGCTCCACTGACCTTAGCACAATCACAGCCAGAATGTGAGGATGTTACTCCCTGAGAGCAATCCTCAGCCAATAGTGGACAGAAATGATGAATTAATGTTCCACCCTTCTGACCTTTAGCTTTCAGGGACAACGTCTAAGAGGTAGTGTGAACCCTATTGTGGCCAAATTAGATATCCATCTTCAGATTGGATAACTAATAATTACATATTGGAGCCTTTGTTTCATTGAGGTACTGGCAGAAATGAATCTCTGTTGCCCAGGGCAGGAAACTCAGATGAAACATTACACTCATTTTTAATCCTTTTTTATTTCCACTTAGGCCTTCTCCATTAGTCCTGTTTACTAGGTTCACTCCCACCCTGCCGAGTAAACCACATGTATTCAAGACAGTATCTCAGGTTTTACTTTTAAGGAACCCAAACTAAGCCTCTGCCAAACCTATCAGCTTTTGCACATACCATTATCCTGATCTAAAATACCTTTTTCACAAATAATTCAAAAGAAACATTCCCATGTCCACCCACACTATGGTTTGTGAGCACTTACTGACCCATTTGGAAAATGTTATTTTCAAACATTTTAAAATATCACCATTTTTTATTGTCATTGATACCAATGGTTAGCTTATTATCATCTCTCCCATGATAGACCATGACCTCCTTGAGAGTGCAAATCAATCTTAAATACCTGTGTTCCAATGAGTAGTATGGTAACTAACACATAGTGACACTAAATTATTCTTATTAAATGAATGACATTTGTAATTTAATATAATGGTATTTGATTGAAAGAGATAAGGCATTTTTTCTGATAGGAATCATTAAAGCAATCAATAATTCTTTAAACTGAATTTTCAGAAAAAAGATAAAGCTGAGCTAAAAATAAAAATATATAAACATATATTTAAAAATATATAAAGTTTTTAATATGTAATTTATAAAATATATATAAAATATTTATATATAAAATATTTATATATAAAATATATATAAAATATATATAAAATATTTATATATAAAATATTTATATATATAAAATATATATAAATATATAAAGTTAGCCTTCTTTCTAGGCTAACATGTATGATATAAAAGGGGCAGCATTTATTAAGATCCTCAAAATTTAGAGGATGGAGGAGGTAGTGCCATCTGGAGCCAGAAAGGGCAGAAGAAAATAGTCAAGTTGAAGGCTCTAAAAACCAAAGATTCCAGGTGGATCTAATTACCCTTTACTTAGAACTGAGAAATATGTCTAGAAGCTGTGGAATCCCGAATTGTCAGTGAGTACTCACAAATGAAATGAGAAACTATAAGCATAAGAGGAAAAAAATGTGCAAAGCAAAAAATCAATTATACATTCACAGGAATGGAGACAAAGTTTATTGGGATTATTGAACCAGAGAAGACAGCCAGACTGTCAGGGATCAACATACATAGGAAGAACAAAATTAAGACATGCCAAAATTTGAAGAAAATTGTTTTAAAAGATGACAGTTATCAGAATTACTTGAAAAAAAGAGATAGAAGTTGAGTTATTTTTTATTTTTATTTTTATTTTTGGAGACCGAAGGCTACTTTGAAGAAGTAGTCCAGCTCTACCAGTAATATCTCTCTAGTTTTTCAAAGAGCTGTTCCCAGCTGGGCTGTGAGGAACATATGAAGTCAGATTTCTCTAATTTCAAAATAATTGGTACTTATGGAGATTTGATTTTAACGCAATCAAGTGATTGTATTTTATATTATAGGTTATGATATTTCAAGGATATACCTGCTTCCAAATGAACAGTGGTAGTATTGAGAAAGAGTACAGTTAAAAAAAAAATTCTAGACTTACATACAAATATGCAGGTAATAGAACAGGTACAGTGGATATTAAAAATTAAAGCGGGGCCAACTAGAATTGATTTAACTGTGAGAGTATATTACATATTGTTCACTCAATGAAGGTTAATATTGATGTACTCAATATTGTATTTAATAACTTTCCCTGTTGTAATGTGACAGTCTCAGTTGGCTAGAAAAAGCACACATAAGAAATTTTAACAGATATAAATGTAAAACACCATATTTGTCTTTAAAAGTTAATTGCAAATCCTTACCAAAATGTTAGTAAATTAAATCCAGCTATGTAAAAAAGCATTAAACACCATGATCAAACGAGAATTGCACAAAAAGTACAAGGTTAACTTGACATCTGTGTGTAAATCAACATAAAATATCATATTATTAATTTCCTATTGCTATGTAAAGTCACATTTTCATAGGAGCCAGGGATTAGGACATGGACATCTTTGAGGGTTATTATTCAACCTACCAAAATCCCTACTCTTGTCCAGAAGGGAGTCATTCCACACATAAAATATATTCATCACATCCCAAAGTTTCCGTTATACCATCAATTTAAGCCCAAAATCTCACCTAAGGCTCACCAACTTAAAAGCCCTGAATTTCATCATTTAAATTAGCTATGGAGGAGGCTCAGGACATAATTCATCCTAAGGAAAAATTTCTTTTTATCTATGCCTCTATAAAACTATAAAACAAATTATCTGCTCCCAAAATGCAATGGTAGTGCAGATATAGGGAAATTATGATAATAATAGAAATTCCTATTGGAACAGGGAGAAAATGAAAGGACAAAGGAAATCACCCATCGCAAGAAAATTCTAAATCCATCTAGGTAATCTCCATTAAGTTTCAAGGGCTATGAACAATCTTCTGTGGCTTGTGGTAAGCAGCACGAAGAAATGAGGATGCACCATCAACACTTTGCTTTGAAATCTCCTCACATAAACATCCAAGTTCATTACTTAATAAATTCTACCTTTCACATAATTTGTAAGATGCAATTCAGTTAAGTTTCCTGCCACTATACAATAAGAATTCTCTTTCTTCTAGTCTCCAATAACATGTTCCTCATTTTGCTTTGAGGTCTAACCAAAAGCACCTTTAACATTTATATGTCTACCAAGTCTATTTATCACTATTTAGTTGTTCTCTATGACAGTAGTCTTTTTTTTTTTCTTCCTCACTTCATTCTGTATTCTCACTAGCTGTTTCTTTAATGCTGTTTTGTTCCAGACAATCTAGAATTTTTTTGTCATGTTTCTCATAATTCTTTTAGTCCTCGCCCATTACCAAATTCCTAAGCCACTTCAGCATTGTTAGGCATTTGTGACAGCAGCACCCCATTTATGGGTACTATTTATGTTTTAGTTTCCTATTTCTACTTAAGATTTCATAGGTCCTTATCACATCATATTAATAAAAGAGAAAAAACACATGGTTTCTCAATAGACTAAAAAGACATGGGTGAACTCCAATACCCATTCATAATAAATTTTCCTAACAAACTAGAAATAGAAAAGAATATCTTAAACCTGATAAAACGCATCTGTTCAAATTCCACAGCTAACATTATCCTTAATGGGGAAAGGCTTGAATCCTTTTTTCTTAAACTGGAATTGGGTGAGAATACCTGCCCTAACCACTTATATTCAACAACATGTTAGAGGTTCTAGCCAGTGGACTAAGGCTATTAAAAATAACTTAACATCCTATAAAGATGAAAAAAGAAAGAGTAAACCTGTATTTATAGATGATGTGAGTCTCTATCTAGAAAATTCCAAGGAATACACACATGCACATACACACACATTGTTAGAGCCAAAAAATGAGTTTAGTAAGGTTGCAGAATACAAGATGAATATAGAAAATTAAGTTGTATTTCAATATTCAAAATATGTACAATCTAAATTGAAATTATGGAAGTAATTTCATTAACAATAGTATAAAAATAAATTACTTAGGAATACATGTAACTAAGAAATACACAATTTGTACAGAGAAAGATACAAAACATTGCTGAGACAAAAAATAGAAGCTCTAAGTAAATGGATAGACATTTATAATGGTAATTCTCTTCTGTCCTCTGCACAGAAAGTTTTCTCATCTCACTTTAGCTTCAACACCTTCTCCAATGTGGACTGCTACTGCTTTCCTGTGACACTAACATAGACACTATCTTCCCCTTGCTTGATCCAACAACTCATGCTGCTCTGCCATTCAATCTCAATGAGTAAACTTACCTTGATCAGCCCAACATAACTGATTGTAGACAGAATAATTTACATTCAGGAAGGATAGCAGAGAGGGAGAGATGGAGGAAGAGAAAAGACAGAGAAAGTTTTCCTTTTCTTTTAAAATTAGATATTCTTTTTTCTTCAAAGTCATCGTCCAATGTCCCTATATGTAGGCTACAAGAGTACAATACTCCTATTTTCCATCTTGGTCATATCCAGATGGAATATTGTATTTACTATCAAACATCACAGTTAAAGAGTGTGAAGAAGAAGACAAAAGAGTGGTTAAAAGTATTGAACTTCTTTAACCTGTACTTGTATGAAGACATTAACTATCTTCAAACATTTGAAAGAATGTCGTGTTGAAAGTGCGATAATATAATATTTTTTAATATGTTGCAGAAGGAAAAAAGTAGTCTCGATGGAGAGGCCTTGACTGAAAAACAGTAATACCTAAGATTTTGTGTCCTGGAGTTCTCAGACAGAGACCAGACAGTCAATTTCCAGTTTGTTCAAAGACTCTTTGTTCTCAGATGGCAAGCTGTTGCAAGTTTCCTCTAACGTTAATTCTATAGCCCATATGTTAAGACTGTATCAATTAAAACATTCTCAAAAAACCTTGAAATATTTGAAACGTCTAGAGGGAGTAATTTACTTAAAAGGTGTCAAATGCTGGTTCTATAAATGTTGGATACTCGACTGATATTGATAAGTGGCTCTTGAAACAATTTTCTTCACAGTCAGCAAAGTCATGAGCTTGCTTCCACACAGCGATATTAAGCTGTACGTCAATTTAGATGACATACATGTATGCCAGAGTCATGTTGGAATGGATAGTTTCCTTTAGTTGGTGATACAGACAGTTTCAAATCAATTTCCTGATGACACCAATGGGGAGCAAAGAGATAACCAACTGTTGCCACAGGTGTCACATTTTCTTGGCAAATGAAAACACGTACCTAGTCAGAAAAATCCTAAATGCTATAAAAATACCTTTATAATGTTGCAGCTTAAAAATGTATTTAAAATATATGAAAATTTCAAGCACCTGCAGTTTCATTCATTAATTTTCAGGATAAATCAATAATAAAACCAAGTAACATGATGCAGAGTAAATGAACTGAATTTAGTAAGCCAGTCATAATTGAGAAGCCTACATGTGCCTTATTCATGGATATGTCCAGTCTTTATATTAAAATATATCTTATTCTTGGAGCTAAGCCTTACTTTTACTTTATAACATAGTTTGAATAAATATAAAAGAGCAGCCAAGTACACTTATATAAATCAGACAGACCTTAAAGGTTTTCACCATATGAACTGAGAAAGAAACAGGTTTACCAATTTATTCTGGCAAAGGTTAGAACTTGAACTCTTTGAGAGGAAGCAAGCAATATTAAAGGCTGTTTGACAACCCACACTAATATTTGTGTCATTAAATGGTAGTTTTTTTAAGGTTCATAATTTAAATGAGTCTGCAATCTGATTAGGTAGCATTAAAAATGAGCTTTTAGCTGCTAATAAGCTTCCCCTTGGTTACACAGCCTGTTGTTTTTCTGAGGCAAAGAGAAGAGGGAGCTGCCTGAGCCACTGTTTGCAATGTATGAATAAGATGACAAATGGGAAGAGGGCGTGGATGTTGATGAAGAAGGTTTGATTAGTAATTGGCAGCATGAAAACTTCTGAATTATTTTGCAAATTTAAAGAAAGCTTACACATGCAGTTGGTGAGCAGAATTATAGACACAAAAATAGAATTATCTGAAGAAGCAGACATTTTGTTTCCATGTATGTGATTTGGGTATTTTTGCATCTCTTTTTCTTTATCAAAACTCCAGGCTAGGATCTTGATACAAAGCAAATGAAATTGACTTGCATAGTGCTTGGCCATCAAACAAATGTCCGTAGCATTTCCCCAGGCCACACCAGTCTCGGATAACAGTGGAGTGACAAGAAGTAGCAGAATGTAAATGATAAGTGCAAAGCTTCAGCAGACTGTGAGAACACATGATGTCACATTTAAGTTAATACTCCAAATCATTACACTGGGGCCTCCACGTGTTTGACTAGCATAGGGAGCTCTAGGCTATTCCAAGCATTCTTTTCCCCCAAATATTTGCATATTACTTTGGGACATCTCAGCAACAAATCACAAATAAATTTACTAGAATTGTCTAAAACAATAGGAAAAAAAAAAGTCTTCTAATAATAAAAAGAGCACAGGTACTGTTGTTTTATCCCTTACTCACTAGCATCATCAAGCACACAAATTCTGTCCGTTACTCACCCTACCATTACCAGAAGATTGCCTTGGTATATTAGTTTTCTGGAGCTTCCATTATAAAGTACTACAAACTTGGTGTCTTTAAAAAAGTAAAAATTATTCTCTGACTATTTTGGGGGCTAAAAGATTGAAATCAAGTCACTGACCAGCCTATGCTCCCTCTAGGGAAGAATCCTTCCTTGCCTCTCCTTAGCTTCTGGTGGTTGCTGGTAATCCTTGATGTTCCTCGGCTTGCAGCTGCATCACACTAATCTCTGCCTGATTGTCACATGCTTTCTCCCTGTGTCTCTGTATGTGTGTCTGTACTTTCCTCTTCTTTTAAAGAATCAGTCGACTGGGCGTGGTGGCTCACACCTGTAATCCCAGCACTTTGGGAGGCTGAGGTGGGTGGATTATAAGGTCCAGAAATGGAGCCCATCTTGGCTAACACGGTGAAACCCCGTCTATACTAAAAATACAAAAAAATTAGCTAGGTGTGGTGGCATGCACCTGTAGTCCCAGCTACTCAGGAGGCCGAGGCAGGAGAGTTGCTTGAACACAGGAGGTGGAGGTTGCACTGAGCCGAGACGGCACCACTGCATTCAAGCCTGGAGGATAGAGCAAGACTCCATCAAAAAAAAAAAAAAAAAAAGAATCAGTCATTGGATGAGGTCCTGCCTTCCTCAAATATGGTCTTATGTCAGTGCAACGACATCTGCAAAAAGGTCTTCTTTTCAAATCAAGCCACATATAAAAGGTTCTAAGTAGACATGAATTTGGGTAAGATGCCTTTCTACCCAATTCGTTTGTTTGTTCACTCCCTTCCTCATATTTGAAAAATACAGCAGCTGTTGCAGTTGTCAGGTTCTCAACCCAACTAGATTCAGGTTCACAAAAGAACAGTTAGTGTTTTTTTTATCTTGTTTTCAGAAGGAATAATCCATTCCCCAAAGGTTCACCAATTCCATTGGGTCTCATTGGTGAGAAATGATTGCCTTTACTAAACCACTAATTAGCCTGGAGAAAAAACAATTTCCATGACTGGTGTAAACTAAGCGTATTTTCATTCCTGGATTATGAAAAGAATCATTTTTACTGAAGCACACAAATACCAGATTCTGAACAGAATGAGTGTTCTTTGGTAAATAAGACTTGTGTGATAAAGAAGGAGTTTGAAAATGGCTGTTAAGTTGGCAATAAAAGTCTATCATATTCAAGTTTCTTTACATATGTAAAAGAATCAGTCCTGGTGATTCTCGTGACCAAAAAAAAAAAAGTAATTACAAATTTCAGGTTTGGGCTTTATAATTCCAATTCTTTATTAATTCTAATACACTCACAATTGATTTATAATCCTCACATTTACTTGTCTCAGTTGTTTAGATAAGCAGAACCACCAGAGAACAGCCTGGGCTATGGATGCTCCTACCTCCACCTTTGCCACTGATAAAAAACAAAACAAAACAAAACAAAAATACTACCAGTTTTTCCTTTATCTATAAAGACTTACAGTTTCAGCCTGAATAGTTCCAGTTAATCACTCCTATAATCTTTTGTATAACTCTATATGTTCATGGAATATATGGTATTATGGAATAAATTGTGTCCCCCTTAGATTCGTATGTTGAAGTCCTAATCCCCAGTACCTCAGAATGTGACTGGAAACAAGATATCTTTAAACATATGTTTAAGGTAATATGAGTTCATATTGGTGGACCCTAATCCTTTATGACTGGTGCCTTTACAAGAAGAGATGTGTACACAGACATGCACATGCGCAGAGGAAAGAGCGTGTGAGAACACAAGGCAGCCATCTACAATTCAAGGAGAGAGGCCGCAGAAGAAACCACACATGCTAGCACATTGCTCTTGGACTTTGATCTTCCAGAACCATAAGAAAATGAATTTCTGTTGTTTAAGCTACCCCAGTCTGTGGTATTTTGTTATGGCAGCCCTAGCAAACTGATACAGACAGTTTCAGTGACAGGGGGTTGAGGACTCATATCAGCCATATGAAGTTAAGGAATAACTCAAAAACAGGTTACTTAAGTTCTAGAGTTTTCAGATTTTTAGTGAATCTAATCTTTACCACACATGCATGCACACACATAATCTTTCTTGCCAATATGTGCCCTGGAACCAGAAGGGCTGATTCAGAACACATTTTTAAAATCTGTCATCTGCTACTCAGCTAAGTGGCAGTCCCCTTAAGAATCCTCTCTGTTAGTTTAATGAATCCTCATTGCCTGGATTATCTGTACTTTTTTCCCTCATCAATACACTGCTTGGCTAGTACTCACTGGCCGATGTGCTGGTGACAAGCTTCCTGGTGGCAGGATATGTCGTTGTTAAGTGAGAAAACACTACAGTCACATTTTCTGTGTTTGAATCTATTTTTCTTTCTTTTTTTTTTTTTTTGAGACGGAGTCTCGCTCTGTCACCCAGGCTGGAGTGTAGTGGCCGGATCCTGGCTCACTGCAAGCTCCGTCTCCCAGGTTCACGCCATTCTCCTGCCTCAGCCTCCCAAGTAGCTGGGACTACAGGAGCCTGCCACCTCGCCCGGCTAGTTTTTTGTATTTTTTAGTAGAGACGGGGTTTCACCATGTTAGCCAGGATGGTCTCGATCTCCTGACCTCGTGATCCGCCCGTCTCGGCCTCCCAAAGTGCTGGGATTACAGGCTTGAGCTACCGCGCCCGGCCTGAATCTATTTTTCTAGGCATTGCTTTGGGCAAGTTACTTAAGACTTCTTTGTCTTTATCACATCATCTAAATAATGGGGATAACACAGCAGCTTACCTTACAGGCATGTTAAGTTTAAATGATGTAATATTTATAAACATATGAAGTGTCAAGTGAATGGAAGCTAGAAATAATAGCAGCAACTTCTTCACTCTGTTGAAGCAGCACTGCACTGTAGAGTGGTAGCGATAAGTTGGAAGGAAGGGATGAGCTTCTCCCTGAACCTTCCTCACCTTGATGTTAAAACAGCACAGTCCATGCTTGAGCTTTCATGATTTCAACTCTCATTATTTTTTTTCTATACACATCTCTATTTTCCGTGTCTCTGTCTTTCACCTTGTCTCTTGTTCTACACCTCTATCCCCATTGCTGACTCTTAGCTCAAACCAATTCTTAGCACCGAGGAATGAAAGGAATAGATAGATTACAGCTGCTTGTTTATTTAAAGTTGCAGTTGCTTCAACAAAGAGTTACTGACACATAAGCAATGAGCAATGCATTGTGCTTGACTTTGCAGTGAGAAAAGACATGCTCCCTGCCATCGTGGAGATAACTCTCCAGCCGATGCTGTAAGCAATTAGCTGCAAAGTAGTACAAGTCCTGTGGATGCATAAGATATGGAATGAACTGCTTCCTGTCTGGAGAGTTGGCTGTCAATTAGCTAAGCTAAGACAAGGAGGGGAGAGGATCCAGGCAGAAACAAAGTATGAATGAAGGTGCTGAAACAACGTAGAGAAAGACGATTTGAGAAAATGTATGCTGACCAGTATGTCTGAAGCAGGGAAAGCAAGTATCAAAGCACAAAAGGGTTCCAAAAGTCAGCAAGATCCTGATTCAACAAGACCCTGTATGTCAGGTTAAGTACTTTCATTTTTATCTAAAGAAAAATTTAAGGCATTGTGCAGTAGGGCAACATAATTATATGAGTTTCTAAGAGATATTTTGGCTGCAATATAGGTAGATGCTGGATTGAGTAACTGCAGAGAGGGAATGAAAAATGTTCACAGAAAGTCCAATTATGAAACTATAGCAATATTTGAGGTGTCAGATGATTAGGTCATTTGCTGGAGGCAGATGGATGGATTTGAGGTAAGTCAGCAAGTTTTTGTGATTGAATAAATTCTAGACTTAGAGCTCAAGTGCTGTTTGGATGGTTGTGCCATTTACCAAGGTAAACAGGATAAAGATAAGAATGGAGCAGGATTAAAGATGATGACCTCGGTTGAGCTTATGTACTTAATTATGTGCCTATTAGTAACAGATACATAATTCTGGAGCTCAGAGGAGCATTTTAAGCTAGAAGACAAAATTTAAAAGTATTTTTTTATGGGAGAGACAGTTATCACTTACGAAAATGTAGTCAAGGTAGAGAATTTAAGTACAATCTCAAATAGCTTCTGTGAAGATAGAATTTAAACACAAGATGCACCTGGCTTAGTGTTTGATGGACAATTAGAGGTCTTTCAATAATTGATGATTCTCATCTTTATTTTTATTTATTTTCACACTAAAATATGTGGTTAGTACAAATATTAATCCCATTTTACAGATTAGAAAGCAGAGAGCTTAACATATTTGTCACAGTCACACAATTGGTGAGACTTGGAGCCAGATTTTAGTCCCATATTCATGTTGGTTTAAATACAGAGCCCATGTACAAACCTCCTTCTTTCTTCTTACAATGAATTCAAATCTATTTATTATCAGTGTAGTATTTCTTTGAGTATCAGGTTTTCTGAAAACAGCCAGGCTAGTAAATAATCAGATCATTCAAAAATGCCACTTCTGATATTGCCCATGAAAAATTGTATAAAAAAGTTAAAGAGTTGTTTTTAAAAAAATAAATGAATTCACATTAACAACGTTGCCAGTATGCAAAATCCATGTGTTTTTAGCAAAATATTGCAACTTGTATTACCCTGAAAGTAGTTGTACAGTCAGATATCATCGGTTTGTAAGGTATCCTTGATTTAAAATGGAAGAATCAGCTCTTGAAACAAAGAGAGAAATGAGTTGCATCTTTAGAATACTCATTTTGAGGCTCATCAAGGGAGCTCCTGGAGGGCTCCTGTGTGTGATGCATTTTTATTCACAAAAAGTGAAGCTCAGCCCTGCATTGTCATTTGCAAGGTCCTTGTTTGAGTTATCTGGTGCTGAATTATGAGAGTAACTCCATCATTTAAGTGTTATTGCTCTTTTTCTTTCTGGCTCTTCACTCCTCTTCCCAGACTTTGCTAAGGTACTTCAGTGGCTATAATGAAGTGAATCCAAATTACTAGGTTGAGACTAGCAAGAGACCTGACTTGCAGACAAAATATTCTTTTAACATTTCACTGAACTAATCATCCTAAAGGATTTACTCTGCCTTTCATAAGCTCTTCCTTGGCTTTGATTTTTTTTCTCTTCGTGTGTCTTGGTTTAGCTAAAGGAAGTTTCAAAATGTCGACCTGAATGTTTTAGTAAAGTTGTCACAAAATTTCATTTTGTGAATGTATTTAGTTGATTATTTTAAACTTATGGAAAATAGAACAAGATTGATCAGACTAGCCTTAACATTTCCCATTTATATATAGACATACAAAATATACACAGTATGTTTTCTGTGACAAAATATTAGACTCTGACCAATATGCATAGTAAAAAAAAATAATGCATGAGGTTTCAATTTACTCTTCTATGGTAAGAAATATCACATTAGTTCACATGAAATTTTATTAAGATATTAGAACATAGAAACAATATTGCACTATTAAAGAGCTTTAAGGACTAAGGAAGAACAAACAGAAGGAGTGTTGGCATGTTATAGGATCAAATATATGTCACTGTCACCCTTAATTCCTCACCTATGTGAAACTTTTAAAATTGACACAGTAGTAACCCCTGTGGAGATCAACTCATCACCTTTATATTGATAAAGACTAGATTATATATCATGACTTTACCTGTTAAGCAAGTGGAGTTGCCAAAACTGTAGTGCTAAAGGAGTAGTCCCATCCAGGTATGAATACAGATCGAAATCCATTGGCTTTTCCTAAGAATATTGCATCTATAAAACTTACCACACTAACACATAGAAAATGTGTGTTTCCACACAGGCATATTTCAAAGAGAAAAACAAACAAAAAGAAGGGTGTGAACTAAGCAGGCTTAGTTCCTTCTTTCAAAGTGACCATTCAAACCAATCAATCTTCCTCTCTTAAGGGGAAGGGAAGAGGAAGCAAACTGGGGTCAGCAATATTACTGAAATGATGACTCCTTCACCTGAAAACTTGAGGAAAGGCAAATAAATGTGCCCTTCAAGTAGGAGTTCACAAAAAGATTTACAGAACATAGTGTCATAGTTTTTTGTTTCTGTTAGTAAATAGATATTTTCCCTCAGTTAAAATGAAGGGTATTTTAACTATAGACCTCATTTAAGTTTGAGTCTTGATTAAAAAAAAAAAAAAAAAAAATGACTCAACTACTAGGAAGCCCTGAAGAATAGTTGTTAAATTTCACATTCCAATAAAAATTACAAGTCTCACGTTTCCTAATGCTCAACATGCCATTCCTTATTTGTCAATAGGTGTCCATCCTGTCATTACCAATGGAATTAGGTGTCCATAGTTGCCTCCATCCAGACCAGGGAAGTCTTGTCACACAAATTTACTGCTTACACCACACTCATTTGGCCACAGGTGTTTGCTTCTCTGGGATCTATGAAGTAAGAGCCACATACACCATTACTAGTGAGGTCATATAACATGCTTTACACAAATTTCAGAAACTATGGACCAGAAAACAAAGGTCACATGGATCACCTTCTAAATATATTCCATCCAGACTGACCATTGTAACCAAAATATTCAAACTCAAATAATCAAATTAGCAATTATATTTCTTACGTTTAGAATATCGACATTGTGGTCACCTGGAATCTTTACATCTTCTAATACATAAGTCCTTCTAGTCTCAGAGTATTCACTTCCTGGGTGGGAAAATGAAATTAGCAAAAGTGGTAAATGTTTTATACATGCCATGGACAACAGGGATTCAGTTTAATTTTGTGAGTTCTCTGGAGTTCTAATAATTATATACCTTGGTGGTAACCTATACTGGTTAATTTTATGTGTCAATTTGACTGAGCTAAGGGAGGCTCAGATAGCTAGAAAATTATTATTTCTGGGTGTATCAGTAGAATGAGTGAAAAAGGTGTTTCTCACCAGTGAGGATGGGCACCACCAAGTCTGTTGAGGGTCCCAATTGAACAAAAGGCAGAGGAAGGGTGAACTTGTTCTCTCTTCTTGAGCTTGAACATTCTTCTTTTTTCCTTCAACGTTAACACTCCTGGTTCTTGGACCTAAGGACATGGACAAGAACTACTTTCCTAGGCCTCTGGCTTGCAGAAAGAATATTGTGGAGCATCTCAGTGTCCATAAGGGTGTGAACTAATGCTCATCATAGATATAGATTTAGATATAGATATAGATCGACAGATAGATATAGATATAGATAGACATAGATATATATAGATATACATAGACCCTACGGGTTCAGTGTTTCTGGACAATACTTATGAATACATAATTCCAAGGCAATTTTATACAAAAAAGACCACCCTGTTTATTTTAGCATTTTGATCTGCTGGTATTTGATATGCCTTCCAAAGAGGAGGAGAAACACAGAAATTTGTTATGTATAAGTGTTTTAGCCTAAGGTTGCATCCTTTAACATTAATACTTTATGCATTAACTCTTAACTAAAGGATATATGTTTTCTACTACCTTTCTTTCATCTTTGCTTTATGTTCAATGTCTCCTGCCTTTCTCCACCTCACATTGTCCCAACACATACATACCTCACTAAAAATGAACACAAGAAATATTCCTATCTGAATTTTTCTGACTTCCAATTGACTTTTTCCAAGTGTAGATAAGGGGTAATAAATACAATATATGGCTTAAACACACACTCTAATTCATTTTTGTTTATTCTAAATTTTCAGTAAAAGCTAACACCACCCTGAAGTTTTGCGTTGTTGTACCATAATTAGAAGAAATTTATGAGCCCAGAAAAGAGACTGAGCCATACTCTGATATCACTACTGTCTTTCCCTGAAGCCCTGTTTGTATGGCACAGTCTCACCAAGGTGGAGTTGGCATGTATCAGTCCTTCATATACGTGAGTGGAATGAAGAAAAACATCCTTCATGGTGGGGGAGAAATATAATATTTGGAAGAGAAGTCTTCCAGGGAAAAATGCAAAAAACAGTGTAAGACAACCTCCCTCTCCCATACAAATGAAAGAAAATAGTACTTTGAATAGGAGGGAAAGTATAATTATAATGCCAATGTATAGTATACATGACATATTTCACTAACAGTAGCTATTTAGAGTGCTTAGTCCTAAGGATTTGGGAAAATTTTGTGAAGCAAACAGACAAAGCCTATTAAAGCCTGTACAAAGAGAATAAAACAAAAGAATCTATTGATGATTATGCAAAATTTGTTTGAAACAGAAACAGAACCATGTCATCAGAAATCAACAACTTCTTGGCCCTGTTGACATGAAATAGATAGTCTTAAAAAGAATGAAGTTGTTAGCCAGGTGCAGTGGCTCACACTTTGGGCACTTTGGGAGGCTGAGGCGGGTGTATTATCTAAGGTCGGGAATTCGAGACCAGGCTGACCAACATGGTGAAACCCTGTCTCTACTAAAAATACAAAACTTAGCCATGTGTGGTGGCTGGCACCTGTAGTCCCAGCTACACAGGAGGCTGAGGCAGGACAATTGCTTGAACCTGGGAGGCGGAGGTTGCAGTGAGCCGAGATCACATCGCTGTACTCCAGCCTGGGCAACAGAGCGAGACTCCATCTCAAAAAAAAAAAAGAAGAAGGATAGTGAAGTTGTTATTACTTTCACAATAGAGCCTGTGGGAAACTTGAACCAGAGGAAAAGTTTTACCATGAATGGTGTTACCAGAGATCCCTATTTATGGTCCCTATTCAAGAGATCCATCCTTATGCATCCCTATGCAAGGGTTCTGGTTTTCACCTATTTTCCAATATCAGTATCAACAGTGCCACTTCATTCTCAGTAGTCTCGGTTTGAATAACAAATGACATGATCACTCTAAATACAACCCTATACCTCTGATGAGACTAAAATATATCTCAGTGTCCTGGACGAACTTTGGGATCCAAGGCTCCATACTTGGTTATCTACTACAGATAAAGATGAGACCTTCTTTGGTCCAAAAGACAATCCAGTTCCAATAAAGTCGATAGTCTGTTTCTCCCTCGCTTGCATCTGCCTGAAGCCCAAGATTGGTTTTTGACTTTCCCCAGTGGAGTACAGAAGTCTTGCCTAAGTCACAGTTCAGTCGTAATAGGCAGGAATCTAGGTTCTGAAGTCTATCTGGCAGCAGTAACTAAGTCACAGTAAAAATTTAGACTTGTTTTTATTTAAATTTAGATTTGCTCCTGAAAATCAGGCTCTGAAAAAGTGGAACATTGTCATTTATCAACCATACCACCTGAGTTAGGTGGAAATAGTAAAATTACTCTTTTTTTTTTTTTTACTCATTTGTTTTTTCATAGAACAAACATTTGTGAAACATTACCACACACTACTCTGTGCTGTCCTCAGATATGTATCAGTGTCAGCAAAATGATCTTACCATGATCCTGATTCATCACTGGGAAACTGAAGTGTTTTCTTGAAGGAGAGTGTAGAACGGCAATTCTGAAAGTTACTGGAGAACTTTAAACGGGACATATTTTGTTCTTATCTTTCAAATTTTTGAAGTCTGGGTTATACAAATTCTATATATACACAAAGAGAGAGACTTAAAAAAAAGTGTTACATGAAAATTACACAGTCGTTCTCATGAAACTACAAAGAAGGTAAGATATATTTTGTTACTATCTTGAGTACCACTGTCTTGAAGATTCAAACTATAAAGCAAGAGGCCACCAGTTTCCACTTCTATTTTGTATCATCATGTAAATATTACTTCAATTTTTTTACTGATCAAACAGAATCAACCTTCCCATCAGAGAACATTTTATTAGAAAACGCTTTGAATATGCACTTGGTGAATGGTTGTTATATACAGACAATAAACAAAACCTGGCATTCACAAAAGCATCTGGCATTCTAAAAACTCCTTTTCTGAGCCTATCTTCCTAATAGTTCCCATTATCTACTGCATGTTTGACTTCACACACATCAGCATATTCATTTTACAGCCCCCTTTGTAAACATTCAAACTCCTCTCTGCAAACTTTCAACTCACATTTTTATTTGTGCATCAAACACATCAAAGAACAAAAGATCTGTGGGAAAATTATGCACCACCACATAACTTCTTTTGTCAGAGCATAGAGCCTAAATAAGTATCCCTAGAGTCTTTTATCCAAAGCTTTGCTCCTAAGATGAATTATACCTCCCACTTCCTCATCTTCTATTGTCTCCTACTTTGCGGTTTATCTCCTTATTTGTTCTTTTCTAAATTCTGATAACATAAATAAAAAGGAAAAGGAAATAAGCATATATCTACTGGAAACTGCGGAAAGAATATCACGACACAATATAAAAGATAAAGAAAATAATGAAAAAATCATGATTACTGACTTATATAGCTCATTTGTCAACATAAATAAAATATCCTAAAGTGTAGTCAATCTATTCACACATGAAGTAAGGACCAAATCTGACTAGGAAACAAAGTAATATGAAAACCGTGAGCTTAAAGCAATCAGAACTGATGGAAATGGCTAATGAGAAAATTGATCTGTTTGCATGGTAGAGAAAGTGGAAATAATTTCTTTCACATTACACAAATCAAGTCTTCATAATTAGATTTGACACAAATACAGGTATAACATCATTGCATGGGACATTAGGTTGTACTACAAAGTAATTTAAGTTGAAAATGTAAGTTCCATTAAGAAATAAATTCACCGACCTAATAAGACCAGGAACATATTCGTGATAAAATAAGAGAAAATCAATAACACTTTTCTAATTTAAATATTTAGTGTAGCCTGGGAGAACAAAATGAAGAGAAAAAAAATACTGAAATCTAATTGTATTGCTCAAATTGAGTAAAATATGAATAGTAAACAAGCAAAATACATATTAAAAAATTAAGTGGCACTTTTTTCAATGTATCCCAAATTAGTTGTGTTATTATATATTCACTCAGTGCTAGTTTACTATAGACAGAAAAACAAGGAAAGACTAGCATTCTGACAATCCTAGAATTCAAATTACCTGTATATTCATTACTCTGCAGTTTTATTTACCATTTAAAAAATATAAGAACAAGTCAAAGACCTGTTACGGTTGGGAAAATGGTGAGAACTTTCAGAACGGTATATACTAAGGTCTTTTATATGCCCAGAGCTAAGAGAAAATATACATATATTTTATTTTTACTTATTTGAGAGGAATGGAATAACTATAGTATCATTTTATTTGATTTATATTCTGGCAATTGAAAATACTCAAAAGAGAAGGAAATTATTTAGTAGTCTCTTAGATGCTTTCCTTAAATGTGCCAGCCAGTTATCATCAATTCATTGTTTCTCACATCCAAATGTACCCTTAAATATTTGATTTGAGATCATGAAATGCACTCTCAAAGTATTTCTCCTTTACAATAGATATGATATTTTGTCACTGGAAGATACTGGCAGGGCACTGCAAGAAGGAGAGAGAGTTTATCTTCCTGGATCCAAAGGGCTACTTTTGCTCGCTTTGCTCCTGCTACATAGAATATCATCATTGTGTGTGTCAGTGAAGAGGGTGGAAGGGAATTCCCCCAAACTACAAATCCTTCAGTGACCTTGCTTCCTTGGCCCTGACCCTGACAACACCTTGTCATGGCCCTCCTTATGCAGACATTACGTGATCTAAGACATGTGCCTGTAGTGCCTGGACCGCATCCGTGTGCCTACACACCAGCCTCAGCTTGACTATGACTCACAGATTTGCTTCACTTGGCCTTCCCAATGCAAACTAAGAGCTCCAAACCTCCTACAGGTGGTGGCTCACTGACTTCTTTGTTTGTCTGCACACAAATGTGTCTTGCCTTTGTTGTGGAAGGCTATTTCCTGCTTGCGCAGTGACTATGGACCAGATCTAGCCTGGGCAACAAAGCAACATTTTTTGCCACTCATTTGGTTACAAATATATCTTCTTCAACAAGGCCCTGAAATGGGACCTCCCTTCTCAATTTGTCCTTTCTGAATGACTTTCTCTCTACCTTAAAGCATCCTTCAGAGTTCTCTTTATGTTTTTATAGTAACCTTGTATGTCAGTGGTCCTTACTTCCATCCCCATTTTCCATGATTGGCTAGGAATAACAAGTCTCAGCATGTATTCTTATTAATGGCTATAATTTAATACAGGGAAAGGGTACAAAGAAAAATCTGCAAAAGTAAAAGTTGTATTGAATGAGGTTCCAGGTAATAAGAGTCTTCTCCAAGTCAAGTCACAAAGAACTCCATTTTTTTCAGCATCAAATACTGACAACTATATGTGAGAGATTATCTATTAGTGGAGATCATCAGAGATGCAGTGGCCAGGGCTTTTATTGGAGGTTGGTCACATAGGTACCCTCTGACCTAGTATATACCAAAATTCTAGACTCCTGAAAGAACACAGGTGTTCCACATTAAACATATAATTTTCATAAACAGATTAGGCACAGTGAGCCACTTTTTATCAGGGAGTGGTTGAAACCATTCTAGAATCCAAATTCCCAGAAATCAAACAAAGTCCAACCTTGGAACCAAGGCTTTCTAGGAATAGTCATTTCAAGTCTGTTAAGTTAACTCTTTTTCTGCACACCTAGCATAGTTTAATAATTCTTTATATTAAGCTTCTTCTGTTGAAATTTTGGTGAGGTTTCTATCTCTTAATTGCACTTAGACCAATATGTATACAAGTTACTTCTTTGGGCATATTAGATTTTTTCAATGTTACATTAACTTCTAATCTCTTCAGAAAATATTTAGAAAATTACTGCTGCAGAATACTAAATATTAGCAGAAGTTAGCCTCATGACACCAAACAACAGCTCAATTTAGGCAATTTAGGGAAAGAAATTTGGACAGCTGGTAGCTAGGTTTATGTCTATGCCCAAAAGTCATTTTAGACTACAGCAAGTAAAAAAAAGGAACAAGTGTGAAGTCTGTGAAACATGTTCTTGTTTTTATGGTTAAAAAAAGCTTTTCTTTCAACTATTTTGCTATATTTTAAATATTCAAATTATTTTAAAATATTCATTAAGAAAAAGGATTGGCTACTTAAAATTCTATGAGCTTAAACATAGGAAATGGGAAAATGTTAAAACTGGAGATAGCAGAAGCAAAATATGTTTTACACATGTCCTACGAAACAGGTGGGAAATTGAAAACGCAATGCAATCATGTGGGAAACTCATTCTGGGTATTTTCTGATAAGGCAAAACTGCCATCAAGCCAGGGTAGTACCCAGGCTACAGTGTTAGCCTTTGAATTTTATTTATTTAGCTCCAGCAAAAGCCAAAAAGCAAAAGCTAAGTTGAAAAGGGCCATTTTTTTTTCCTGTGGATTTCAGATGTATTGAATTATTGGAAAGCAAAACAGAAGAATTTCTGACTAAAGGCTTTCTGGTAAGTACCTATGAAAAGCTATGATTCCTATGCATAACAGGATGAAGAGAGACTAGTATACGCTCTCTGATGTTGCAAATAGTAGATAAAAAGTAGAGGCCATCTGTCATCAAAACTCCCCAGAGAAAGTAGGTTCTGTTTGGACTTTGGTGGTAAAGAATGAAATAATTTCAGACGGTAAATGTGCTATACTTAAAATCCAGCCAGCCTAGCCCTGTAAGTTTACAGATAGGAAGCTCAAGACAGAGAGAATGTTATATGCCAAGGAAGCACAACAAGTTATGAGTACTCGCTGATTATTAGTAAGATAGTAGAAACAGAATTAGTAACTATAATACAAATACAAGCCAATAATCTTTTCATAGACCATTTGATCCTGTTAGAGAGAACACACAGCATTAGAAACGTGTGACTCCAAACACAGAAAAGCCGAATAAGAATGCAATGTGGTAGGCATCAAGAGAGGTTATGTTAAAATCATCGTATACTTGAAACATCAGGGAGGGGACTCATTTTGGTTTTTATAATTTACCTTTCTTACCTGCTATATATTTTATGCAAGTTTTTGGAGGGCATTTTAATTATTACTCTTCCTGATGATTTATCTAGTATACCTTCATGTAGATAGCATAGTTGATTTGAGAGGTTTTTGGTTTTGCTTTTGACGATTTACACTGGTCACATGAGATCTAATGTATCAGATGCCTACCACTAGTACTTCAGACTAACATTTAGCAAGAGTTAGCACCCTTATCTTGCCCTACTATATTTTGTACTTTCTGACAGTCTGTAGCATTGCCATCCTTGTTATCTTATAATAGTAATTTAATTATGGCTTAAAGTTTTAATTCAGCTGCCAAATTGCAGACATGATTCATGTGGTCTTGAGGTGTTCCAGTGTACAGGTTTTTTTCTGGCTTGTTCTGTACCCTAATTTAGCATTTAGTGACACATTTCATCTGATAATGATTATCCCCTTCAACATCCTGAATTACCTTGGACATCTTCATGAACAGGGAATTGAGGTACTATTTATATTTTTAGCCAGTCCTGAGTGTAAGAAAGGAACTCTTATAGTCAGGCATATATATTTCCATGTAACTCTCTCACATTTGGTCTAGATTTCGCTAATGAGTGGTAGATAAACAAATAAAAACAACTAAGGCAGTCTTTGAAGTGTGTATAGACAGGTCTGTGACCATGGCAGGGCTTCTCTTCTCAGCACTAAACCTCATAATTTTATCAACCTTTCTTTTTATGATATTACTCTGATCCTACCAAACTCTTTAGATTAATCTTATATATTTTCAATGCTTTCCCCGAAATAAGAACTCAAAAACTGAGCTCAATACATCTCATCAATGCAGACTACAATTGCATGTTTCTAGTGTACTACTATTAATGAATTAATAAATTACTGTAATATTTTAAATGATGTTTTCATGGTTATCAAATTTCCTGAGGTATAACTCTACACAAATAGCTATAGAAGAAGAGTCCCCTCTTACTTTTAAAAAGTGAATAAATAAATAAATATTTTTAAAGAGTACAAGTTCAGCTTTGTTACATGGATATATTGCTTAGTGGTGAAGTCTGGACTTTTAGTGCAACCACATGAATAATGTACATTGTACTCATTAATTTCTCATTCATCATCCCTCTTGCACTCTCCCCTTTTCCAAGTCTCCAGTGTCTCTTCTTCCAAGTATATACATTATTTCACTTTCACTTATCAGTGAGAAAATGTAGTATTTGACTTTATTTTCTTAACTATTCTTTTGTAGTGAAGTTTATGAACATGAATCATGTCTTAACTTTCATTTCTGTAGAGTGCACTTCTTAGATTTTCATGCTTTTTAAACCCCAGTTCTATCATCCATTAATTCTTCTGATCCAGTAATTTTTGTATCTATAGATGTAATAAGAAAGCTATCTGTTTTCATCCCCCAAAAAATTAAATGAAGGTGAAAGCCTATGATGTTAGGTATCAGAGGCTAACTCTCAACTTCCTGATTTCATATCCATTTGTGTGTTATATAATGCAGTTTGGGAAAGAGGCTTAAAAGTACAATCTTTTATTATACAAAAAAAAAAACTATTCTATTAAATTGCTTAATTGGCACTCCTTCAGCGTGTTTGCTTAACAAACTAAAAACCTTTCACTGAACTCAGTGCATATTTCTTGAGGTTTTACACAAAGATACTATGAAAAATTTTGAAAAAGCCATGATGGAGAAATTATATCTTAGATATTATTTCTATAGTTGTTACTTTATATACACTCCTTGCAAAACGGACATGAGGCTAGTTTAGAATGATTTCTTTTATCGGCATCCCATAATGGTTTTTGTTCTGATCCTTTCAAAGGTATATATCCAATATATTAAATGATTTGAAAATCTGTTTCATTGAAAATCCACACAAATACATGCTAGGGGAGTCACATGGGAAAAATGAATTTATTGGATTTTCACAATTGGACTGCAATACTAAAGATAGAAGTAATGGTTTCAAAAGTTAAAAAGTATTTTAAATACTTTTTATTTATCAGAAATGAAATTTGGACATTAGTCTAGGAAATACCAAGACCAGGATATATTAGTTTGTTGTCCAAAACTCTGCAGGTATATAAAAATAGCTTCTCCAGTAACACAGAAAGATGTTTGGTTTTGTATAACAGCAAAAATGCAATGGAAATATAGTTGATTAAGAATGATAGATCAAGGTAGGACAAATGACCCTATTTTTGAGAAAGCCACAGTCCTTGTTCTGAAGCCAGGATTCAGGCTTTGATATTTGGGCCCCAAAGCCTCTGCTCCTATTCCCTTCACTATGCCACATTTTTTTTGTAGTGGCTCAGTATGGAAGCCGAACGTTTGCCCTATTTGGAAAGCAGCTATATAAGCAATTCCGGAATTAGAGTTATAAAAAAGGCATTTAAAAATGATCTACAACATTAATACTTTAAGTATTCATTATCAATCCTATCATTTAATCATTACCATGTAATTGTTACTACCAAGACTGCTAGAGATAGATATTATACTATATAAATTTTACCTGTGTTTCATATATTTTTTGTTTACATGTTATAGATATATGGCTTACATATTATAGATATAATAAGAAATGGATTCTCCCTCCAGGTTTCTGACTTTTAGTTTGCTATTCTTCTATCCTACAAAATAAGTTAAAAACCATTAGAAAAATATCATGGAACAGGTCTTTTAACACAAGTCAAGTGAGCATTTTATGCACTTTTGCTTCCAGCTTTATTGAGACGATTGACAAACAAAAAGTATAAATATTTAAGATGTACAACAAGATGTTTTGAGATATATATACACACATACCTTGTAAAGTGATTACCACAATCAAACTAATTAACATAGATCTATCACTTCAGAGTTACCACACCGTGTGTGTGATAGAACACTCCCAATCTATTCTCTTAGAAGAGATCAGAGAAGATAAGCCCTATTCTCACATATACATTATTATTAATTAACTATAGTTACTTTACTGTCTATTAGGTCTCCAGAATTTATTAATTCTTTAACTAAAAGTTGTGCATCTCTCATATCCCCTGCCTCCCAACGTCTAGGAACCACTGTACTATTCTCCACAATAATTATTATTCAGCTGTTAAAAAAAAGAAGACCAAAAAAGAAAGAAAGAAAGAGAGAGAGAGAGAGAAAGAAAGAGAGAGAGAGAGAGAGAGAGAAAGAAGAGAGAGAGAGAGAAAGAAGAGAGAGAGAGAGAAAGAAAGAAAGAAAGAAGGAAGGAAGGAGGAAGGAAGGAAGGAAGGAAGGAAGGAAGGAAGAGAAAGAAAGAAAGAAAGAAGGGAGGGAGGGAGGGAAGGAAGGAATCCTGTTCTCTGCAACAGTGTGGATTAAACTGGAAGACATCATGCTAAGTGAAATATGCCAAGTACAGAAAGAAAAATGCTGCATAATTTTACTTATGCTGTGGAATCTGAAAAATCAAACTCATGTACTTTCTTAATAATTTACCCTTGTTTCCTCTCTCAAATTATTCTAAGATTTTACCATAATTGGCATTAATTTGTTTTAGAAAAAAATAGCTGTCCAACAGAACTTTGTGATGATGGAAATATTATGTTGTGTGGTGTTCAAAATGATACTATACTTCTGTAGTTATTGTGCACTTGAATGGTGAAGCCAGGCAGGCCTTGAGGTGGAGATAGGGATCTGATGATTAGCTAACAAAATACAGTTAACTAGAAGGAAGAATACCTAATGTCTGGTAGCACAGTAGGGCAATTAGAGTTAACAATAATTTATTGTACATTTCAAAATAGCTAAAAGAGGTAAACTTAAATATTCCTAATACAATTGTCCTGATTTGATCATTGCACATTGTATGCTTTATCAAAATATCAGTGTACCCCATAAATATGTACAGCTATTATGTATTCATAATAATTAAAAATGAAAGCACTGTAAAATGAAAAAAATGGGACCATGTGACTAAAAAATTGAATTTTAAATTTTATTTAATTGCAATTAATTTAAATTTAAGTAGATATACATAGGTATTGGTTACCATACTAAACAGTGCAGTTATAGAACATAACATTCCCAGTTTTTGAAATAGAGTCATTCAATCACCTTAACCTGGAACTTCAGATCTGATTTTTCTAGTGAAAAACTAATTTCTTAAAATAAAATGTTATGCAGACCATAAAATATAAATCAGACATGGGTGAAGCCACCCTGGTCAATGTGTCAAGGGAGGGGAAAGCCTGGATTTTGCACAAAGAGTAGAGGTTAGCAGCTGGCCTCTCAGCTCCCTACTTACACTCACATCAGAAACAGCTGAGGGACCGGTAAGACACTGAGGAACATGATTTGAAAGCAACTGATGAAAATGTTTCAGTGCCTCTGGCACCTTTCATGATTTCTTAAATATTTATAAAAATAATTTTATGATTAACGCATTTTAAAACCATTTTTCAAGATATCGCCACTGTGCTATCAGCAGTGATGCTAAGATTAGTAAAACACAATTCTTGCCCTCACATAACTTAAAATTTAAGATTTTGCAGAAATCCAGCATTGCAATTTTAGTGTGTTAAATTCTATAGATGATATAGGTATGAAATACAGGGTGGGTAAGTGCAAAGGAAGTAGAAATAATGCTTCACCGAAGATGTAACGCATAGGTTCAGTCTTGAAAAATTAGCATGAATCAGGAGGACAAGGGGTATAGGTGGGGGCAGGATATCCTCAGAACACAAATTCTTGTAGTATACTAAGTAGTAGTTATCTAAAGGTAATGAATCTTCTCTTTACCCAGAGCCAGGTAAAATTTTATCTTTTCTTATTTGTTGAGATTTAATCGTTTATTATAATCATTTCTTCATTTTCCAATTAAAAGATAAATGTCTTTGAAATAAATGAGAAACCAAATAGTATTTAAGTACTTTTGCCTTCTCTATTATACGGATTCTTTAGGCCACATTTTTCCAACTTGAAAATAAAATCAACTATTTTATCCCTGCTTTCAACAGATATAGTAAAACAGTGAGGAGAGAGAGGTTGTCCACTGGGAATATTATGAAAAATATATGTAGAGGTGTATACCCCAGAATATCAAGTGATTAAACAGTTATACAAATGATAATTTGTGTGGGAATTTATAGTTTGTAAAGAGTTTCATATTTTTATTCATTCATTCTGAAGTTATAGTGGACAAATAATTATTTCTGGTGAAATAATTATTTCATGTTTTATGAAAGCATGTAATAAAAACAAGCAATCCCTGATTATTGCAGAAATATCTGATGTTTTATAGATTTGTCTTACCTATTTCAAGAGGCAGGCAATCTTAACAAAGAATAGATGCCTACAAAAAAAAAAGATAGTTTTAGCAAGTTAACCCCAATTACATTAATGTGGAAACATTTGAGCTTGAAAAAAGAGTAATGAATCATAAAAGGAAAGAATAAAAATAGAAATTAACGAATTAACAATAGATAATATAATATATTTTAATTATAATAAAATGCAAAGAGTCAAGAATAGCTAGTTGAAAAAGTATAAGGACTCAGGCTATCCCAGTTAAAAATCTTCTGGCAATAATGCTTGTGGTGAACATTCTATAGAACATTATATGTAAATACTATAGGTGAGAATATTTATAAATAAAAAGATGATAATTGCATACTCAGAGGACAGATAGTATATAAACAGCTATAGACATTAAGTAGAAAAATTATCTCTTTTAAAAATGAACATCTACTAAATTTCTTATATGAAAACCAAACCATAGTGGCCGGGCGCGGTGGCTCAAGCCTGTAATCCCAGCACTTTGGGAGGCCGAGACGGGTGGATCACGAGGTCAGGAGATCGAGACCATCCTGGCTAACACAGTGAAACCCCGTCTCTACTAAAAAATACAAAAAACTAGCCAGGCGAGGTGGCGGGCGCCTGTAGTCCCAGCTACTTGGGAGGCTGAGGCAGGAGAATGGAGTGAACCTGGGAGGTGGAGCTTGCAGTGAGCGGAGATCCGGCCACTGCACTCCAGCCCGGGCGACAGAGCGAGACTCCCTCTCAAAAAAAAAAAAAAAAAAAAAAGAAAACCATAGTTACCATTTTCTTTTCTCAAACATTGTTACATTAATGTTCACTTATTGCCCATATATTTTCCTTCAAGTTGACATAAATATATGGGTTACAGAATGTAGGCAACTCAGAGAGCATTACTTCTTGATGTTCATCAGTATCTAGCTGATTTATTTTTTGACACTCTGCTATGTCTATCCTGATGGCATGTGCTCTAATGATCAATGTGAATGAGATGTATTTCCTGACTGAGCCAATATAAAAAGCATGAAAGTGAAACATTGCAGAAGGATAAAGTCATTTTTATTTCTGCTTAGAAAAAAAAAAGAAAAGTAAAAAAAAACATACTTTACTGCCTTTGACCTTTCAGTGTTTTCTTGTGTTAGCCATCATATCATCCAATTCTTAAAAAAGTATATTACTTCCAAAGTGGCATAAAATAAACAAAGATATTGGGTAGAGGGTGAAAGTATTCAGTAACACCCAATGTATAACAGAAATGAAAAATTTGCAAATCATCAACTACAATGTATTTTTGGTTAAGGTTTTTATACATATCAAGATGTTAAATACGTTTTCAAGATGTAAAATATATTTTCAATATGTTTTCTCATGATTCCTCTGAAATTCTACTATTGCCATGCATTCCTTTTGTATTTTCATCAAGGTTTAAGTATTTACTTACATAAAAGTGATTAAATACAGTGTGGGATCTACTTTAAACAATAATAAAATTGTGAAAAGAACACAAATATTTAAAAACTCCTTATTTTTTATGTATCTTAACTTACTATTGTAGCTAAGTTTCTCATGATTCTATTTTACAAAGGGAGGGGCTGAGGTGATTAAGATGCTTGCTCAAAGTCAAGCACTAAAACATGGTTTAATAAGGTCTTTCTGATTCTTGAACCATCCTGTTCTTTGCATGTATGTGTGTGTTTGTGCATATATATATGCATATATATGTGTGTATATTTTTTTTTATTTATTTTTATTTATTATTTGTTTATTTATTTTATTTATTGCTGATTTATTTTTGAACACTCTGTTATGTCTATCCTGATGACATGTGTCATCATATATATATACACACACATAGTATATATATATATAGTATATATATACACACACATAGTATATATATATATATAGTATATATATACACACACATGCATGCATATATATACACACACACACACACACACAGACACACATAGTCTAAAGGGCTTAGACATTGACTAGCTAAGTGCCAGCAATGTCTAAGCCCTTTAGCCAGAATAACTCATTTAAACTTCCAAAGAACTCCATCATGTAAGTACCATTACTCTGCAATTTCTCAATGAGGAAACAGAGAGACAGTGTGTATGTGACTGGCTCAAGGTCACAAAGCCAGAGACTGAAGCCATATATACATATACATATACATATACATACACATATATAGATATATAACATATATTTTATATATATATGTATGTGTGTGTGTATATTGTGGGTATGGGGGTGGGGGGTGGGTGTGTTTATGCATGCACATGTATGTATTTATGTGTGTGTGTCTATATATAGATATATATCCTCCTAAATACTATCAATATTTCTCAGTATAAAAACATTATGGATCATCTCGATAACATTCCTTGGTTTTTGGTTCAGGAAACTAAAGGACTAAGAAATTATGTGAAGGGTCCAATGTTAGCAAGTGAGTTGGTGTAAGAGCCAGAAACTAGGAAATGTCTCTTGAACTTCCTCTAGGGGTTCAATTACATCATGCTGTTTCTGTATTATTACCATAAATTTTTGCCTATTCGACTTAACATATTAATGCATGTTTTACCCAAGGTGTGAAAATACAGAGCTTCTGTCACTTGGCTGGCATTAATAATGACCCCTAGTTGTGCTCCAGAATCAATCAGTAGCTATAATTATTGTAAATATAAATGTACAAGTGTAACCCTTGGAATTTCTGACATAGTTGGTCTAAGTTGAGGCCCTAGAATCTGTATTTTCATAAAGTTCTACCAATATCATCATACAAGCAGTAACAACAACAATAATTTTAGGTAACGTATAATCACGTAACAAAGCGGTCTCAGTATCAATGTATAAGCCTTGTAGACTTAGAAGGAAAACTAATTTAAACCTCCAAAGAACCCCATCATGTAAGTACTATTACTATGCAATTTCTGGATGAGGAAACTGAGACAGAGAGAGTTTAGGTGATTGACTCAAGGTCACAAAGGCAGAGAGTAAAGCTAGGATTTAACCACCACTATCATGGAGCTCTGTGATCTTAAGCAATACATTACTCAATTTCACTGAATCTCTTCTTTGGGGAGAAAAAAATTAAAAAGATAGAATCTTAATAAATATTATGCCTATTCATAGATTAAACAGAAAAAAAAAAAACTATATCTGTTTTTCTGGTTACAAAACTAGTGAGAGACCTAATATGCTACTCCAGGCCCAGTGTTTTCTCTCCAGCAAATTTACCTTTCCATTATAGCAATTTTGCTTTTCTTTGTGATATTAAATGAATTATACATAATTCTCGATTAAAAGAAATCTTTAGTTTTATAACACAAAAAGAGTTGATCAGAAATATGTTGAAAAGTTAACAAAATTGCTAAAAAGGTGGTTCAACATTCAAGTTTCAGGAACAGTGTCCCAAAACACTCCAGGAACTGGCTTGAGAAAAACACGATAGAGACTACAGCTACCTCTACTGTGTTGAACTGCCAGGAACTCAGTGTAACTGTCACCAAGACTCTGATGCATTGCTATCAGTTCTATAACCACAGTAAAAATTTTAACCACTATTACTCCCAGAAATCCACTACCAATTTTGCCATCTTGCCAATGAATAGACCCTACACAGAGTGTACTTACCCATGCGAATTACTGCCAGATAAAGCTTCACCCAGGCAAGTGCAATTGTTGAAATACTGAGTTATGGTCCTGTGCCACAGCTGCAAGAGAGAGTGAGAACACGCACTTCTTGGCCTATGCCTATTTATACATCAAAGAGAAAAAGCTAGGGGAGGTAGAACTCCCAAAGCAAGCAATTCTCAAAACACAAAAAGTTTGTTCAAGAGATACTAGAAAGCCAAAAAACATTGAGATAAAAGATTTAGGGAAGGGTGATGTTTATGTGAAGAGATATTTGAAGTCCAAGCTCTTGGAGTGTTAGTTGGATGAAAGAATATACCATTAGGAGAATCCCTGAAAAATAAGTTTTAACTGTATTATTTTAAAAAGACTAAGAAAGTTATTTTCCAATTCTCCATCTTGGATTTGGAGACTTTTGGCAGCTTATGGTATATTAAAAATAATAGAATCTCAGAGAAAAATCTAGATTTCAATACTACTAATATTTATTACTAGCAACATAGTCCTGAATATGTATTTTTCTTTCCATTTCTGAAACAATATCCCTATCAGGGAAGTTGAAATAATATCCCTTACTTCATAGAGTTGTGTGATAATTAAATGAGATAGTACAAATAAAATACCTTTTATCAAACTATTAGTCTAATTTCTTTATCTCCTTTGGGGATTTTTGCAATATATTGGAGATTTTTGAAACCAACTTCATTAATTAAAATATATGCAAATTATTCTGCTTATGGGTTTTCCAGTATAACTTGACCACTCCATCTATTATGACCCACAATGTAAAAGAAAAGACCTAACTACTCCTAAATACTATACCTATCATGGATCTTTATTTAAGTGTCTATTCATCTATTTTACAAGACCTTATATATCTGAAGGCAGGAAGAAACTGTGAGATTCAGATGGCTTGACTGCCTACAATCATACAACATACATTTTTCCTTGTCTATTCATTAATAGAATTATGATTTTATTTTTTGAGATAATGACTGCTGGAAACCCGTGGAATGCAAACCATTTCAAATCCATATGGCTATGTGATTGATTTGCAGAAAGTGCCATATGGAACTTCTGGAAATGTGTGTTGAAAGATGGGGTACCTTTTAAATTTCCCTTCTCTTTCTGATTTTCTACTCCTTGGAGCAAGATTGTAGTAACTGAAGCTACAGATCTTGGTCATTGTGGTCCATGAGGTAAACTTGAAAATGAAAATCACATTGGGCAGAGAAAAGAAACAGAAGGAACAAGAGTACATGATCACTTTGTGTAGCTGCAACATCACCCTTCCCCTGGACTTCTCATTTATGAGAGAATAGATATTTGTGTGTTTTCAAACATTCATGTCTCAAACATCCATTACTAATAGCCAAATTCAAAACATAATTGATCTATACTGGCTCTCATTTAAATATGTATTTCCGGTACTTATAACAGTACTTAACAACAGTAAGTATTGAATAAAGGTTAGATTGACTAATTAATTAATTAATGGCTTTAAGACAAATATAAATGACTTTTGATTTATCTATTATTTTACATTTTTGGAAATACTGATTCACAGAATCCAATTGCCTTCTATTAGAATCTTAATCCATGGTTGATTGTAGTATAGAAAATTCCTAAGGTCAGAAATTTTATGTATAAAATTTTGAGTTCTCAGTTTGAATAGATACAAGATGGACTAAATGACTGGTATCATGACTTAAAAAAAATGTCTTGATCTTTGCTGGACACAGTGGCTCATGCCTATAATCCCAACACTTTGGGAGGCTGAGGCAGAAAGATCACCTGAAGCCAGGAGTTCAATACCAGCCTGGGCAACATAGTAAGACTCTGTCCCTACAATTTTTTTTTTTTTTAATTAGACAGGCATGGTGGCTCGTGACTGTAATACCAGCTATTCTAGGGGATAAGGTGAAAGGATTGCTTGAACCTAGGAGACTGAGGCTACAGTAAGCCATGATCGTGGCACTGTACTCCATCCAGCCTGGGCAACAGAGTGAAACCTGTCTCAAAAAGAAAAAAAATAAAAAAATAAGTCATGATCTTGATAGAGCTTATGTTGATAAATAAAATTTTTATTTTATATTTTTGTCTTTTACTTCAAAAAAAGAAAGATTAAATAACTTAATTATCTAAAGATAAGAAAAATATGGAATATTTACTTTTTCTAAAAATAATAGTATTCAAAATGGAAAGCAAGTGAATTAAAGTCATCCTGTCTCTATTTGCTTCTTTTGCTAGTGACCTTCTCAAGAGCATGCAAAGTATTCTTTTTAGCTAACTTTTGGCAAATGTGAAATAGACCATAAACAAATTTTACAGGAGGAGCTCAATCTTGTGTGTTCACTATTTTCAATGGGTAATTTGGTTCCAGCATTAGTATTATTTCAGAAAATAAGCACTAATAGGAATATGAACAGTGGATATAAAAATTAATATGCAAACATGCAATCTATTTACCTTTTCTATTCTGTTTCTTGTTCTCTTTCTCTCTTTTTTTTTTTTTTTTAAGCCTGCCTTTGTCGTTTAGACTTCCCTTCTACTATTGAGGAAGGTATAGGAATGAGATGGAATACAGAATACAGTGGGAAAATTGGTTCAGATACAAGGGAGAGACATCTGAGACAAAGGAGGGGACATAGAGCTTGACAGTAAAGGTGATGTACATGTAGCTGTATGGTAAGAAGACAGTAAGAGACTTCTGAGCTGATGTCTATTTTCTATGGAGGAATATTGTCCATCAGATCAAGTGTGTGGTTTTGTGATATTAAAATCTTAAATTTCTTTCTTGAAATTTTTGTCCACATGATCTATCCTGATAGAAGTGTGTGAAATTCTTAACTATTGATGATGGAATTGTAAATTTTCTTCATAATCTGTACATATTTGCGTTATATACCTTAAAGTTATTTCCTAGTACTATAGGCCTGCCTTTTTATTTAGCACCACAATTAGGTACTTTATCATATATTTTATACAATCAACCTATGTTTAGATACCCGATATTCTTTCCTACATCAGAGACTTTCATTATGAGATCATTTTCTTTAATACTGAAGTTTATTGTATGCTGGACCCAGTTTGTCTACCTGCTCAGATTTGCTTGGTTCATTTCCTTTCCGTCCTTTGCCTTTTGTTAAATTGAAAGACCCTGCCATTTATCTACTGCTTTCACCTAATCACCTGAGAATTATGTCTATGTGAACCTTTCTAGGGAGAGAAACCAGGAGCATACAGTCATCTGATCAACATTTTTCTATGGGATACTCCAGAATCCAGTGCAGAGGTCTTAGTTGACATGACTCATGCAGTCTATGTCTGCTTCCTCCACTCTGAGCTCACTTATTGTGCTTTCTTTCATATTTGGCTTCTGGATTCTGGAAACTTTCCTTACTTTATGATTATACACATACTCACACACACACACACAAACACGCACTTCACTACTATATACTTAGATAATACATTTTCTTCAAGGACAGTTCTTCATAACAGCAAATGTGGACGATATGGCTCTAAAGACTATCTAACTTACACTTTTCAATTTGCAAATTTTGACAATGAAAATATATTACTTCAATAATCAGTAATACCAAATATAATTTCCCAAAAGAAATAAAATTATAGCATTATCAAATTATATCCAAAATAACATCTTATTCCTAATATACTTTGAATTTTGAATACTTATATTTGGCTCAAGAAAATATTGGTCTTTCTTACAGTATAAAATAAATGGTTTTTGTAGTGAAACTTGATTTGTGAATACTTTGCACTTGCTAGATTTGAATTTAAAAATAGCTAATATAGAAATAAAATGTTTTCAAAATATAATGAATAACTAATTTTTTCAAATATTAAATAATGTCCTCTAATTTAATTGTTTCTTTATACATAAATAAATTGTAATTTATCTCTATCTCATGTTTTAAGAAACTAATTTGAGAATATTCTACCATAATTATTCAAATCAATAATAAATATAATTTAGCATAGGCAAATGAGGTTAGAGATTATGAAGAGAAATTAATAACATATGCAGATGATACTTCATAATATAGCTTATCTGGGGAATATTTTAGATTAGAAGTTTTCATTGCTCTAGAGATCCGTAACAGCATTAAAATACATTTCTTGATTATAAAGTAATTACATTTTTTCAGCACCATGGAAACACTTTACTGAAAATGTAGAAATGAGAGGGAATTGAAATGCTTATAACATGTACCCAAGTACTTCTGAATTACCAAAAGGCAATCACTGACTCCAAATAATCAACTGAAAAAAAACCCAGGAAATGTATGAATAATATTATAAGTAAATATAATTATTGGGATGATGGCTTTTAAAAAAATTTGCGTGAGAATACATATTTTATAATAATAAAAAGGTAATATGTACTAATATATTTTAAAGCCATGTTTCACTAATAGATTGGAGATCTCAAGAGTAGAAATCAGGCATCTACATGCACCAAAGCAACTTGATGATTCCATGTGAAACAAAGTTGAAATTGACTGGTTGAGAATAGTATTATGTACACAGCTCTGTACCTTGAGTTTAGGATTTAGAGTTTACATTTCTATTAGTGGGTGACCACTGAAAGGTTTTAAACAGAGAATGAATGTCTGCTTCAAAATGACCTCTGTGTCTGTAGTATGGAAGCAAGGAACACAGAATTGATAGTGATGAGTGAAGGAAAGAATGCCAATTAAAAAGCTACTGCAGTAAGTGTTGGAGATTTCACGTATAGCATAGTGACTATAGCTAATAATATTGTATCAGATATTTGTACTTTGCTAGGGGAGCTGATCTTGAATGTTCTCAAAACAGAAAAAGGTAATTATGTGAAGTAGTGGATGTGTTAATTAGCTTGATTGTGGTAATCATTTTGCAGTGTATATTTATGTATATGAAATCATCACATTGTATAGCTTGAGTATTTACAATTTTTATTTGTCAATCATACTTTAATCAAGGTGGTGATGGGAAGATTTACTGCAAACTCTTTCATGCAGAATTCCAAGTAATTTATATAGATACTCTTCCCTCAAAGAGGTGGGGCATAACACCCCACCCTTCATGGGTGGGATGTGTATAGTGACTTCTGAGTAGAGTGTGGAAAAGAGGGGAAAAGATGAGTACATTAACAATGGAGAAACTCAATGAACACCACGTGGCCAAGATTAACAACAATAGTGATGTCTTATTTGATAGCATGCACTTTTGAAAGGGTATGATGAGAATAGCATTTTCCTTCTACACTCTTCTCCCTTGAAATCCATGATTTCTGTTGAATCATTAGGAAAAGTCAGATAAATCCCAGTGTAAGTGATCTGACCAGTACTCCTCAAAACTCTCAAAGTTGTCAAAAACAAGGAAAGTTTGAGTAACTCTCACAGTCAAAGTGATTAAACGGAATGATAGAGTTGTAGAAGAGTTGACAAAGGAGTAGAGTGGGGAATACTAGGGGCAGTGAAGAAAAATCTGGGGTGCTAGATGAAAGCCACAACTTTTAATTAGTACCAGTCTCAATGACTCCCTTGTCTTCTCTCACAATGCTCAGCTGCACAGTGAGCTAGGAACTGTCATGAAAGAGGCAGTATATTCAGTTTAAAGATGATTTGGGCAATGAATTTGACAATAAAAAAACTCACCAAGCTACTCTCATGAGAAATGCGTAAACTGAAAACATAAATGCTGAGTAAACATCAAGATGAAAACTGGGCATCTAAAGAAGTCAATTAAGGGATTAAGCCAAATGATAAACCAAAATTAAAAACATCTAATGAATCTGCCATGGAAAGACAGATTGGGAAAAGAGAAGAATCACCAAAATTATTAAAATATTCAAAATAGCTTAGAAACTACTAAAACTGAAAAAAAAAAAAAAAGAAAGAAAAAAAAAGAAAGGCCTTGATTGAAGTGACATTGTGTTGTAACAAAAAGGTAGTTTGGTAAATAATAGCAATAAATTAATTGTGGATTTCTCTTTTACTGAAAATACTTCCTATTCAGCAATATAACCAGAATGTCGTATGCCTCTGGGTGAATAGTTTATCTGATTTTGAAATTGGGATCTGCCCATGCCTAGCTCTAAAACCTAATTTATTAAAACTCTGACTTCAAGGATAATTCATACTTGGCTTGCTCTCAGCTCCTCAAATCTGTCCTGAGGCCTGTGCTCTGAAGTATATTCTGGGTACAGAAAAGTATCCTTCTGTTACTCCTTCTCTTATTTTTCTCCTAAAATTTTATCAACAGAGAGAATTGTGGTTGAGTCTAAGTGCGCTTAATGATATTTGTGAATAAATTGACCAATTACACAACTTCCCTTCCGTCTTTGTTCTGTTCTCCTCAACTCCTTGTTATGTGGCCACTAAGGGCTCTGGTATCTCATATAGGTAGAACACTTTCTTTGTCCATAGGAACTTGTAGTTCTGTGTTTCATTCAAATTAAGGCAATTCTCAATATTGCCAGATGATCTTTCAAGTCTAGTCAGTGATTCTCAGTCCTAGTTGCACATTAATAAAGATCTGGAGGACTTAAAAACACTGATGAGGTTACTCAGGCAACATCCCTATAAATTCTGATTTAATTATGTTGGGATAGGGTTAAGGCATTATTATTATTATTATTTTTACTTAATGAGCAGACAAGACTTCATAATATACAGTTAGAATTGAAAACCACTGGCCGAGCGCAGTGGCTCAAGCCTGTAATCCCAGCACTTTGGGAGGCCGAGACGGGTGGATCACGAGGTCAGGAGATGGAGACTATCCTGGCTAACACGGTGAAACCCCGTCTCTACTAAAAAATACAAAAAACTAGCCGGGCATGGTGGCGGGCGCCTGTAGTCCCAGCTACTCGGGAGGCTGAGGCAGGAGAATGGTGGGAAACTGGGAGGCGGAGCTTGCAGTGAGCTGAAGTGAGCTGAGAGCCGGCCACTGCACTCCAGCCCAGGCAGCAGAGCGAGACTCCATCTCAAAAAAAAAAAAAAAAAAAGAAAAGAAAAAAAAGAAAACTACTGAGTTATAGGTACCAGTAGAATAGAGACAGTGAGTCTTGGCTTTCTGTACTGTCTTTTACTCCTACAACTTTCTCTTCTAAGAGCAGATGCACTAAATCTGGTGCCCACTGATGTGAAAAGGAGTACTATGATGAACAGGACAAGATTGTAAAGCCTAGCAAGTATCTTGAATGCATCAGTACATTTTCCACATCTTCTGACTTTTAAGTTGTATACCAAGAACCATGAGGCTCCCATTAGGTCATTCTCCAAATGCTCATGTAACAACTCTAACATCTTAGTCATTGTGGTATATTGTACTGTTGGTTTTCCTCAATGATGATTTAATCAGAGGAACAGTTGGATATTGCACCTGATATTCAAAATTTCTGATGACGGATCTCCAAGTATAGCCTGAATATTACTGGGTTTCTTTGAGTCAGCTATGCTATCATTCAGTCCCTGCCTGTATGTCATCTCCTGCCATGCTGCCAGCAAGGCAGAAATACAAGTAAGACCAAGTTTAAAATGTGTGAAGAGTAATGTGAAGAAAATTACAGTTTCTTGAGCAGATAGGAAGAACCAAGCTCAAGTTGTGTGTGAAAGGAAGAGCATTACATGATATATCCTAGAGCAAAACTTTCTAAATTATTTTTAAATATCTCTAACAGTGGCGATATATCTACTAATGCTCATAGAAAAATTCTCAAATGATTACTTCCAGGACCTCTTTGTTTAGAAGGTGTTCTTCATGGTATTCCTTCATGGTATTCATATGTCATCAAGCCTCCAACTTCCTACCTCCTGTTTAGAGCTATTTGAAAAGTGTGTTGTCCACAGGCAAAGGCAGAGTTAGATGATGGAGGGGGGGGATAAAAAGATAATGGGGTTCCAGGCCTCTCTGGACGACCAATGAGAAACTCTTATGGGTTGTGTTAGTCCTGTTTCTCCTTCTCTAATCTACACTAATTACTGCAGTGATCAGCTCTGGGGAAAATATTTAAAGATTTTCCTTAAGATCAACCTTTCTCAACAGGAGAGGAATGAAGAATTGTAAGTGTTTAAAACATAATATTTCTCCCTGTCATGATTAGTCATGCCATTCAAAACTTTTGAAGGTTCTTAAATTGGCAAATGGGATGATGAAAATAATGTTTGAGAAGACAACATCTTCACAGCAAACACTTATGTCATTGACTGATTGCAACTGGAGGGAGGAAAAGTAGTTAGAAAACTATAACTGCAGCTTAAGTACAAGACGATTAAGTAAAATTATTAATTTAGGGTTTGAATACATATGAGAGAGAATTTGACTTTGAGAGATAGTACACAGAGGAAGAAAAATCTTATAGAAAAAAAACAAATAAAAGAACTTCCAGATTTAAAATGATATCTATATGGAGGAAAAAGAGAAAAGAATCAAAATAACTTCAGTGTGTCTAGACTTACAAGTGATACCATGGTGGTGGATTTAATTATCACAAGGCAGTCCTAACCACTGTTTCTCTGAGTAGCTTTGACAGTTCTGTCTCACAGTTGGCACTCAGCTTCCATGACTACAACACCCATAAGCCTTCTCTCTACATCTAAATATTCCATCTGGTACACTAAAACTGGATGACATACAAACGTATATACTTCAACTGAATGAAAGATATCTCGCTAAGAGAAAGCTATCGGTTTATTTTCTCTCTTTTCTTACATTTAAGCTCAACTGAGAAGCAATTTTCCCCCTTCCGAGACATGGTCTTTTATCTTCTCTTCTTCTTAGGTATATTGTTGTATTTTTCTCCTTCATACTAAGATGATTGTACAGAATACTGATGAGATAATGCTTACTTTATAACTGCTCATTTCTTAGAGCATGAAAAACCTGATCTGCATTTTAACAGATGTTACACTGTTCTGACTTCAGCCTTATGGGGGTTAGAGGTAGTCCCACAGCAAAAGGAAGAAAACAAAGATTTCACACTCTAGGTTCTTCTGGATTGGCAAAGGAGGAGTTGGAAAACAAATTACTGTACATCAAAAGCAACCGCTGGAGGCTATAGGATTTGTATACTATTCCCAAATTATTTTATCTATATAACAATAGGTCCAATTCTCAGGACAATTACTGTTCAACAAATACTTTTTTAAGGAATGGAGAAGAAAGGAAAATACCTTATATATGGGAGCAGGGTTGGTCTTTATTTCGTTTTTTAGAAACGTGCAGATAACTAGTGGAACAACACCTGTATTAAAATAATAGTGGCAGGCCCCAGTATGAGAAATTCTGCAGCTCTTTTGAAATTGACATTTCAAGCACTGTTGAAATTTTTTCTTTAATGGCCCTCTATTATTTTCAGAATTGGAACCAAATTGATGCAGAAGGGTAGTTTTATAACAGTCTCACATTAGAAACTTCCAAAATATATATAGATTATTTCACTTGTGTGATATGATTTGCAAACATCTATCACTTTTGTTGAATTTAAAATATGTTTACAATTGAAAAGAGAATGAATAATTTCCAAAGAAATTAGCATTTGCCTAACTGTTATGATTCAAACATTTTGATAGCAATAACCATTTTACTGTCTGAAATCTTTCTGGTATCTCCAAGAACTGACAGAAGCATAAGTAGTATGTTTGTGTTGGTTCTGCTGTGAGAAACCCACTAGAGGAAATAGAGTGAGACAGCCTGTCCTCATTAAGGAAGCAGTGATTAGACAACAAAGTGAGATCCAGTTATAGGCAAAGCTGAGTAGACAAAAACAGATGTGATGGTAATTAACATCAGCCACTAACATGTCTGCACATTTACTGTTTTAGGAGCTCTCCTATTAAGATGTAAGATCCAGAAATAGGGGATAATGGATCACCAATTGTTTTAAATTCCTTACAGAACCTAACATATTATATTCAGTTTGAAACACTCACATAAGTAATTAATTGAATAAAATTTAGCAACACACTCTTGATTAGACATAATTGTATCCACCCATCATCCTCAGCATACTGCATGTGTCCAAACATGCATGCACACACACACACATACACACACACAGACGCACATACACACACACACACACACACACATATTTGGGTGAAGTTAGCCTTGGATGTGGGAAGGAAGATATGATAGAGGACATAAGCATTAGTTATCTGGGAATGTAGCCAAGGGATGCAGGACTCAGAGCACCTCAAAAATACTAATTGCAGTTTGGCATGCTTCACATGCTTCACAACTATTCCCTGAGTCATTTATACTTTTGATACCTTTAGATAGAATATTGTAATAATGTAATTTGTTTGTATACTTCCAAGTGATAGCAATGAGAAGTATGGTGCCTATATATACACACACATATATAATATATATAGATATTATATATATGTAAAATTTCAGTTCATTTATTTATTCAACAAGTACTCTATGCATACTATTTATGAGGCATTGAAGAAACAAAAATGAATAAGATGTTGTCCCTTACACCAGAATACTTTAAGTAGAAGTAAATAGGAATTTGCGATATGGACTTAATCCAGTCTTGAAGGATTACTTTTCTTCAAATGTGGCTACATATAGCCTTATAATTTTATATAATGTGCCTCTAATCACTTTTAATTAAGCATTGAGCTTGCAGGTGTCAATTTAAATGATGAATGTTGCCATAGTAGAGCGTATCTATCAAGGGGAAAATTACCCTAAAAACATTTCTCCATGTTGCTATTGATATTCTATAACTCTGAAGTCTCATGTATCCCTGATAATATTTCATCACAGTATAGAACAATAGACTCTCATATCTAGAAGGAAATCAGAAAATAATTAATTCAATTTACTCATTTCACAGAAGAAAAAACTTGGATTCAGAAGGTTATATTTGCTGGCCAAGAGCAAGAAGTTGTTAGTGGCATGGTTAAAAGTAGTGACCCATTCTTCACACACAAAGTTAAACATGATTTACATCTGACAGTCATTTCTAAAAGAATGAATGACACAGAATTCAATTAAAGGCATAATATGATAGCTTATTAATACAAACGGATTCCACTTTTATTGAATGTCAAAATGTCAATGCTTTTCTTGTCTGAGTTTTCAGCCTAAATCAAACCAGAAACAATTAAATTGACTTAAAATATTTCATGAAAGATTAATTATAAACATGTTTACTTGATATTTTCTCTTACAAATTTTATATTTCTATTTCTGTCAATACAAGCTTGCAATAAAACAAAGACATAAAGGTCACTAATAGAAACTCAGTGACCCTAGGAAAAATTAAATCATAACGTAGATAGTACATTCGATGAAAACATAACATGAAAATTAATATGACCACATTTTATTTGCTTAGCACTATAGTATTTATTAGGTGCTAGAGATGACATTAAGCATATTAAAAATATTATCACATTAGACCTACAACAAAAATTGAATTCCAATATATATTTAAAAACAAGGAGGTCTGTACATATAATTGATCTTTACCTTAAACAACAATATTACTCTCATTGAAAATATAAGTTAGAAATAAAACAATAAATGAGGGGAGGGTAAAGCTATTGCATTCTAAAGAAAGGTTGAGCCCTCCTTTTCCCACCCACAAAATGAATATTTTGATGATCTTGATGAGCCCTATTGAATGCATATGCAGGGTATGGAACAGCAGGAGAGCTCCTGTCTGGTGGGTGGGTATGACTCTACAGTAGTAGGATACACACACACACACACACACACACACACACACACAATGCATTATTTATTCAGCTTTCCTATTTTGTGCCCTTTATGCATTAAGATGATCAAATTCACTCCCCTAAGTTCTCATTCTGTACTTATTGTGCAAACAGTTACAAACAGGACGATCTGTTCAGGAAATGCAAATATTTAAAATTTGGATATATAATCTTATACAAATAAACTAGCACTTTATGCATTATTATTTCATTTTTCATTATTCAATTCCTTAGAAAAATATTTTTTGCTTTTGACTCTCTAGGAACTCTCAGATGTCAGTGACATGGAAATGAAGATATGTGGCCCCCTATGAACAAAGCAGGCTTACCTAACGGGAGAGGCAGGCAAGGCTAACAACAATTAAACTAATAACAAAAGAAGTTGATTGTTGTAAGACAATTATATATGGAATGAAGTTTGGCACACAGGAAGTAGTCCAAAGTCAGGGAATCATTTGCAGTAGAGCTACTATTTGAGCTGAGTCTGGAGGAATTTAACACAGTTTGTCAGGAGAACACTTAGGAAAGAAATTTCAGTTAAAGAAAAGAGTTTGTGTGAAGGAATGAATGCCTGAGTTAGCAGAAACCACAAATATCTGAGTTTCCTCAGAGGATCTCTTATGATTTGATAAGCATGTTAGGTCCTGTGTAACTTATTACATTTGGTGACAGCAACCAAATTATGTTTCCGGACCTTAAAGCAATAATTTAGCCCCTAAACCATCAGGGCCACCAACAGAACTACATCCCGTGAGGCTTGGCTTGGACATCAGCTGGTGCCTAAAGATAAATCTAGTCTTGGTTTATTCCAACTGCTGCAAACACCGCTTTTAAGTTAGTGATAGATAAATAGAGGCACTCTCTTAAAAGAAGAATTATACCCTTCTATCAAAATTGTCTACTAAAAATATATTGACCAAAGCAAACAAGACTGACTTTGATATCTCTTATATATTTTTGGCAAGAAAGACAATAATGATGCGTTAGGCTTTTATTCAAACTATTTAACCTGTCTTTCTCTCTCTCTCTCTCTCTCACTCTCTCTCTCTCTCTCACACACACACACACACACACTTCCCAGGTTACACTGATACCTTCCAGGGTTTATTGGATGTGGCTTTGTTCATTTATTCATGAAAACAGAAATGACCATAGGCAACAGTATGTAGTGGTCATGAAGGAAAGCGCAAAGAAGACATTTTGGCCCAGCTTTCATGACACTTGGCTAGGATTAGTACATATGTGGCTTCATTTTATACTCCAGTGAATCCCAGATACGGCCAAAGAGTAGACTACATGAATCATGAATGTCAGCCTGTCCTTTTTTTTTTTTTTGGCATTACACCATGAAATATTGGCATAATAACTTTATAATATAAATTTAAAGCTAATTTTACTAGTAGAAAATAAACACCACTTTAACATGTGGATGCAAATTAAATAATTATCTGAGTAGAAATAACAGGGTTGTCAAACTTACCACGATCAGCTATTTCCAAGTAATTCTGTTGATATCCATTTGCTACATGTTTATTCATTTTGTCACCTGCCCTTACTTTTAAGCAGCTGCCAAAGATTTAAGAAAAGCTAAGCTAAGAAAATATTAAAATTGAGAAAACTTTATTTCTTTTCTTAGAAACTATTGGGAAGACCCTTGTATGAATTAATTTACTTCGCTCAACCTAGCAGAATACTAGTGTTATTAGTGTCCCAATATTAGAACTTCCTTATTTTATATCTATAGTATTATATTAAAATTACTTTTCAATATCATTAATTAAAACTTTTATTGATACTAATCACAGTTCCTCATATATTTTTGTTTAAACAAAATTTTCAGTAAATATTTAGCAATATGCTTTTATTTCTGGAATGGATCACAGAAGTTATGCTTATGTTTCTTAAATAAATGAAACCACAGTAAGCCTTATTCAAACATCATGCTATAAGCAATGCCACTTCCATAATTAGGTTCTTTCAGGACAATAACAACAAAAAGGTTTTAATCATCAATCAAACGCCATCCAACTTTGCTGATCTGTATGTAAGCAATCACATTTAACATGGTCATGGAAAGTATATACGGCTCCACACACATACACATTGAATAGAAGATATTTTGTGATATCTTCTTCTCAAATTCTTCTTATTTCTTTCAGAGGAACCAATTTGAAATATAACATTATTTGCAAATCAAACTATCTAATATATTCTTCTGAATTTACTCTATTATTTCATTCTCTCCCAAATTATTACGAAGTATCAGTAAGATACAAGAAACGTAGAGTGACTTCTTTCATGAAACTTACAAACTGGGAGGGAAAATGGATCTCAGACAATTAAGAATTTATTATTATACTTATGAAAACAAATGCATAAAGGAATTGCAACAAAGCAAAATAATACTGAGGGTTTCAGTCAAAGGAATCATAATGAAGCTTAATAAACTTAAATCAAAAATAGTTTCTGGGCCGGGTGCGGTGGCTCAAGCCTGTAATCCCAGCACTTTGGGAGGCCGAGACGGGCGGATCACGAGGTCAGGAGATCGAGACCATCCTGGCTAACACAGTGAAACCCCGTCTCTACTAAAAAATACAAAAAACTAGCTGGGCGAGGTGGCGGGCGCCTGTAGTCCCAGCTACTCGGGAGGCTGAGGCAGGAGAATGGCATAAACCCGGGAGGCGGAACTTGCAGTGAGCTGAGATCCGGCCACTGCACTCCAGCCTGGGCGACAGAGCGAGACTCCATCTCAAAAAAAAAAAAAAAAAATAGTTTCTGGACTTTGTCTTTATGCCTATTTCTTTATAGATTAATTATCAGGTTTATTTACAGCAAACTGGTATTTCCTGGCAAATCTATCAGATAAAATTTAATTTATAAATAAAGAGTTTAAAGTATACTTTTTTCAGATTTAATGTATATATATGTTATGTGTATATATACACATACGTGTGTGTATATACATATATATATTCACAATGGCAAGACAAAATTATACATCTTGCTTTTCTCCCATTTTTTTTTTTAGATTTCCTGTCAAAACTTTTCACAAGTTTTGGTTGCATAAAAACTTGTCATGAAAAAAATAATTATTTCATTTATTGTCAAGGTAGGGTTAAACAACATCATATTCATTAAAGAAAATTAAGAAGCACATAATTCATTCACATTTCTGACTAAAAGACATGGGATCAACTAGATGATTTTTTAACATATATGCTGTTTTTACCCAGTAACTCTTCAAGTTTTCAAGGAGGCTATGTGATTAAAAAATGCTTTAAGTCAGTTTGTTATTTTAAATTGATTTTTTCATTAAAAACTTTTTAAAATGGAATTTGACCAGATTCACCCTGAAAAGTCTATTGAAGACTTAATATGTGTGAATAATAATAATAATAATTTTAAAATGTGAGTGGTAAAATCATTGTTTTTATTTGTCATTGTGCCAAGCATTTGTATACATAACTGTTTTCCTTTTGCTATCCTGTTAGAGCCATACTATTATCATTACTATTTGGTGATAACAAAATTGTACTTTGGATCATCCAAATGAGTTGAGTAAGTCATGAAGGTCATAGAGATCAGAATCAGGAGCTCATGTCTATCATATAACCTAAAATCCACATCTTTTAACATTTTATTATATTATGCTACACAGTTATATTTTAAAACATTGGAGAAATGTATACATACATATACATATTTTATTTCAATAATAGAGAAGCTACTAATTAAGGCACAGATGCGCTGCTGGTAAATTACTATACATGTTATTTATATCATGTTATATAAGATGTGTGTGATCAATAGCATTAAAAAAGCAAGGGCACATTGGGGGTTAAATTGAGAGAATGAGATAGAAACAGTGAGTTTCTATAAAACTAATAGAAACAGTGAGAAAAATGTTTTAAAGAAAAGTTAATTTTCAAGGTTTAAAGTCAAAAAAAAAATCTCACTAAGTAGATCAGAGGTACCGAGAGATTACTTGTGGGGAACAGAAGATTTAAAAAAAAATTAAATTTAATTAAAAAAAAAAAAGCATATGAAGTGTGTTTTTGGTAGCCAGGATTTGAAAAAGGAGAGTCAGAGGAATGTTGAGTGAATAAAATTAGAATGGTGAATCTCAGGAACAATGTGGGAAAATTAAACAAAGAAACAAAAGTTTCCAGGAATGAGTGTAGAGACATAAACATATTTTAGAAATGGGGAACATGAAGGAAAGAATAGGGAACAAAACAAGTTAGCAAAACACCCTTCATTTTGCAGTAGTGTGTGCTCATCTCTCCAGTTGTCCCTACAAGTACTCCAGGAAGTGACTATAATTCATGTTTCTTGAGCTGGAAGTTGAGCCAGCTTCCATTTCTATACTGGTGTCTTTCATTAAAAGTACTTTGGTTATTTAATAGGATATACTTGAAGGTATATTGCCTGATCTTTAAGAGCTTACGAACATGAGACAGACACATGACCCTCTAGACCTAGGAGTTACACACGGCATTATCCATAATCTGAGAAGATTTTTCTTTGCTTTGCTTCTCTACCTGAAGGGGAAAAAAAATCAAAATAGCCTAAGGTTGCCTAGGACTGGAAGTAGAAAGATGGGAGTTTGGGGAGTGATTCCTATTTGGTAAAATGTTTCTGTTCTGTGTGATGAAAATCTAAGACTATGGTGATGATCACACAACTTGATAGATAAACTAAAAACCATTGAATTATAAACTTTGAGTAAATGTTATAGTATGCAAATGATGTCTCAATAAAGCTGTAAAAATAAGAACAGAAAAAGAAGCAACTCTAAATGTTTCAGGTCAAATGGTAATGAATTGAAAACTTAAAACATTCACTTGTTGATGAGTGAATTTGCTTTTTAAAAAAGCTGCCTAAGCTCATGACTCTAGGGAGAGCATAATTAATGTTAATAGAGAAACCTCCTAGAAAATACAGCTCTAATTTCTCAAAAAGCTCTTCAGTGTTTCTTCTCCACTATCAACCGGTCTTGAAATAATTGTCTCAAAATATAACTATAATCTACTTTCACGTAATTTTCTCTTAGCATAACATAAAAATGAAAAGCAAAGGATTTACAGGGAAATTTTCCAATTTGATTACAATTAATCTAATATTATGGATTTGGATTTTCTGATTGACTTTTCACCTCAATTAATTATTTTCATAAATTTTTCATAAAGAAGTTTTAAAATATTTCTCCTCATTCAATACATATTAGACTGGCAGCCTTGTATATAAAGTAAGAAGCCTATTATCTTCCATCATGGTGTTTATGAAATAGAAAAAGGTTTAAAAAAAGGTAAATATTTGAGTAATTAAATGATTCAATATAGCATTTGTTATCTAAATATGGTCTTTAATTTTATCTCCCAGTTTCACCTATTGATTTTAAATATGAATTTTTTGTACAGACACATATATGTATGTAGAAACACACACATACAACTGGTAATATGCATTTTCATTGCAAACTGTTTTATAAGTTCAAATCCTTGTATAGAGTAAAAAACAGATAAAAATACATTTCTGAAAGTTAGTATTGAATTTGTCTGTGCTTAGGTAGTATTGAACAATACTTAGACTTTGAAGACAGCCAGCTTGGGCTTGAATCCAAGTTCTTTCTCATGTTAGCTGCATAACCTCAAATAAACTAGTTAATTCCCCTTAGCCTCAGTTTCCTTATATGTAAAGTGGGGATAATCATTTTTCCTGAAAGTTGTGTTGTGATGATTAGATTAAATATTCTATAAAACATTTTAATCATATTATTGTGCATAATATCTTCTAAATATTTTTAGAAGTTGATTTGAAATTTAAATTTATCTAAATACATTGGTGGTATGGATAAAAATTTCTATTGATTAGCACAAGCTGTTTCAAGAAATTTAGAATTAAATCCTGTCTTTTAGATATTCAGTGAAATACAGTTTTCCTCTCAGAATTACAGTATTAAAATGGAGTCTTACATACAATACACTGAATTTTAAGTAAGCATTTGCATTACTCCCCAAAGTATTTATATTACTTAAATAATTATGTTTACTTGATAAATTTTATAGCTAGTGGATTAGCAATGCCAAAAATGTACCTCTGAGAAGTGCAGTCTAATTATTTATTCCATTGAATCTGGACTGGACCTGTATCTTCTGCAACAAAATATGACAGAAGTTATATTGTGCCAGTTCTGAGCCCATATGATAAGATTGTCAGCTTCCACTTCTCTCTTTTGCAACTTGGATGCTATTCTGTGACGAAGCCCAAATAACCACATAGAGAGTTCTCTGGCATAGATAATTCATGTTTCCAATTGACCATTCCACTTAAACTGCCAGCTGAAGAGAGAACCAACTTTTTATCCATGTGAGTAAGCCATCTTCAAATTGTCCCTCCAGGTCCTGTTGAGCCTTCCCAAAAGATACATGTGGAACAAGCATGACTTGTTACTTCCAAGCCTTGACTAAATTGCAAAATCATGAGCAAATAAATTATTATTGTTGTTTTAAGCCGCTACATTTTGAGGTAGTTTATCATGCAACCACAGATAGCTAAAACTCCAACTAAAAAATAATCAATATCTTCAGAGTTTAAAATATACAATGGGAAATTTTTTCGCCCTTCTCCATTAAGAACCTGTGAACACTGCTAATAAAGCATTTACCAAGTTTTATCATAATCACTTATCTATAACTATATTTTCACTAATTAACCTGAGTCCTTCTAAAGACATTAGTTTTGTTCCCTTGTACCTTAAATAATGTCTGGTGCCTGGCAAAAATGTAATGAATGCTTATTGAAAAAAAAAGAATAAATAAGTGAATGGTTTCATAAGAATTATAACCTTCTTCATTATTTTGGGAATAAAAACTGTTAACCCTGATTGTTAAACCCTAAAAGTATATATCGATAAATCAAAATAAAAGCATTAAGTTAGAACAAAGGATACTGACCATGTATCCTTATGGAAGCAAGACCTTAATTTATAATACACGTATTAGAAGAAATTAAACTTAAAGGAACATAGATCATTTAGAAAAATAAATGCTAACTATAGTTCCCTTTTCCTAGTGTCATCTTACAAAATATTTATTATAAGCAATGAACATCAAATTTTTGAGTATTTCCATGATCTTTAAAACAACAACTAGCACCTTAGAATTAGCAGCAAAGAGTCTGTGTACTGAGTTATCATAATGTACAGTCATTCCATTAAATGCATACAACCGTGTGGTGTGAGGTGGGAATAATTAGACACCAGATGGTGATATCAGCTCCAATAGAGAATGCCTATGCATTATTCATGAGAAGTGACTTTATTGTTGTTTTTATCCATTTGGTACCATTATGCTGCTCTTGGACCTCAATCCGTGTCTCAGAGAAAAAAAAAAAATTCTTTGGATCTCGAATTTTTCTGTTCTGAACAATTTGTAACATCACTTTGTCAGATTCTGATCTCCCTACTCAACTTGCAGAATTTCTAAGAGCATATTATTTTCTGGCAGCACCATAGAACTGAGGTTTTCCATTATCCAAAGCATCTGAGCTTACTGGATATAATTTTATGTTTCTGCCAGCAGAATATAGTTTAAGATTAGTATCTTTGAAAATTGAATATGATTTTTAATGATTGTAGTGTCATATTTCTGGGCTGAGGTACTTTTAAAATGTCATTAGTAGATATGTGATTAATCACTTTATGTCTTTTGACCACTAAAAATATCTTTTATTTTCATTGTAGATGTAATGAATTTGAAAGTAGAAAAAAGTTAGAATATACAGTGATTAGACAGCAGATTTCATTAATATTATTAATTCTTCAATGGAGAACTCAACAAAATGGTTGTTTATCTTGATTCATTTTTGAAAATGCATTTTTTAAGGAGGTTTAAAGATGCTGTATCAGAATTCAAGGAAGAGTTTCCCTCTAATACTCAGTCAGTCCCCTTTTGATTGGTTCTGTGACCCCTAGCCCTGGAAATAAGGCAGTTAGTACTCAATAAATCCTTTAAATAATGGTCCTAATAGATTACATAGTTGTACCAGGCAAGATTTTTATCAGAAAAACACAACCATTAGGGAAGATATAAATATATGGAACTTATAATATACATTTTAGCTTATGACTTTTGGGAACTGGTTAAACATTTTATATTCATCTGTTGTTTCAGCACCTGGTGGTTAACCAGAGGTTAGCAGATCAGGCAGGGGGGAAGGAAAGAAGAACAGGAAGCCAGGGAGAGCAAGGGCATACTGGAATCCATGGAAAGAAGCTGGGACCTGGATTGATTGGTCACTGCCTCCAAGCCTGTAGTTTCAATGATGCCATTGACTTGCAGGGAAGGCTGATGCACATCATCATGGAGCTAAACACACACGTGAATCAGTAGTCAGAGAAGCTGGAGGAGGAAATTTGGCAGAATCTAGAAATGTTGCAGGGCATGCTTGTGGCCATACAAACAAGGTGAGCTAATAAGATTAGTACCAACAGCTGTTGCCTGCAACAGTGCCTGGTGCTCTGCACCCAGATTCCCCTATTGTTGACATCTGATATTACTATAATACATTTGTCACAATTAATGAACCAATATTAATATATTATTATTAACTAAAGTCCACATTTGAAATGTCCTTAATTTTTACCTAATGTATTTTTTTCAAGACATTACCCAGGACACTATATTGCATTTACTCATCATGTCTCCTTGGGCTCTTTGTGGAACAACAGTTAATCAGACTTCCCTTGTTTTTAACAACCTTGAAAATATCAGAAAGTGTTGGTCAGATCTTTTGCAGAATGTCCCTTGACTGGTATTTGCTTGATGTTTTTGTCATAATTAGACTGGAATAAGAATCCCATCTTAGAAATCACCCTAATCTCACCTCTGCAACTTTGCTCCCATTAGCATTTTGCAGATTTCCTTCCTTTAATACCCATAATTTGGAAAATCGGTATAATGTGTTTTGCATTCCTTCTATGACATTATTTTTTAGTTCCTTCCATGCTGTTAGGAGGGTTTTGGTTGCTGCATAATATCACTATATACACATATCATGTATTTACAAAGTAGTTTTAGCTACTATAAGAAAAGAAGCCAAAGTTAACAGTGATTTAAATAAGATAGACTTTTATTTATCTCTCATACAAGTCTTAGTAGGTGGCCCATGACTTTTCTGCAGCACCAAAACTATCCGGGACCCAAAATCTATTTAATGTGTCCCTGTGTCATGTAGGTTTCTATCTCATGGATCAGGATGGCTGTTCTAGCTCCTGAGACCAAGCTCATGTCACAGTAAGAACAGAGGGGTAGTAGAGAGCTACGCTTCTTCTTTAAGGCCACAGATACTGCATACATATTTTATGCTTACACTTAATTAGCTTGATCTAAGTCATGTAAACTACTCTAGCTAAAAGAAAGGTCTATCAAAGTTATAGCCTTTACTGTAGGTGGACGTATATCTAGTCAATATCTGGGGGTTGCTATGATAAAGGAAATAAGAGAGAATAGATCATTAGGCAATATCAATGATATCAACATAGATATTTCTTTTACTCTTGGCATTTAAAAAATAGCTGCTTAATTAATGATGCTATGTTAAACACTTTTAAACAAGATATTCTGTCTACATTACTAATTTTCTGAAAAATTATTAAAGCTATGATTCTATTAGAGGCCTTGATAAGTAATTTCAACATTGCTTTTTAGAAATTTTGGGCTAAGATGACATCTTGTTAGTACTGTAAAGTCACCAATATTATTTTAATTCTCAAATTACTTTGATCAGTCTAACAAAGTACATGTATATAATTATCAACTTATTTTGCATTATTTTAATAATTCAAATGTTTACATATTATTTTTTCATTTTTAACCATTTGATTTTCGTAATATTTTTATGTTTTGCTCATTTTTCTTTTAGAAGTTTTATATTGATTTGTAAAAGTTCTTATGTATGTAACTTGAGAAATATATAACTCATACACTTATACACTGGCATAGCTTTAAAGAAGTCAAATTGGCAATATTTATCAAGAACAGTAGAATAGTCATAGGTATGATATGTTATTTTCAATTCTAGTGACTTATTCCACAAAATACATCAGAGTATGAATAAAACTTTATGTGCAGTACTGCTAATGAAATGAACCTAGTGAAAACCCTTTTGTTAACAGTAGAGAAATTGATAAATTATAGAACTATATATATTGGTTGATTCTATTTACAAAATGTATGCGAAGATTAGTGAATATAATAGAAACATGCTTATGATGCAATATGAAATGAAAATGTGCATTAGGAATCTCCAGGAATTTGATATAATGTGCAGAACTTCATAAACTAAATTTAATACAAACTTCTTTTCTTACAGAATATTTTGAGGACCAATAGTGTGCAGAACACACTTTATGAAATAATAACCTGCCTTATCAACCTCCATTTAATAACGTTTGTTACTGCAGCACTGGCAATTGAGGAAAGACATAAAAGAGTTTCAAGGGCTGGTACACACAGTAAACTGCCAAAATCTTCTTAACCTATATAGGTTATAACTAAAAACCAAGGTCGTATTTCACAGTCAATAATATATTACCATGCTTTCTGTTCACTTAGTCCTACTTAGCAAATTGATATTTTGAATTCCTGTGATGGGGGATAGTTACGTCCTCTCCTACATACTTTAGAATCAGCTGCCTGTTTTCTGGTTTAAAGAGTAAAGCATAAGAAGATTAGGTTACTATTCTGTAGTAAGTGGTAAGTTTTATAATCTGTGACCTAGGTTAAAATGCTCTGCAAAGTATAAATATAAGAGAGAGAGAGAGAGAGAGAGAGAGAGTGTGTGTGTGTGTGTGTGTGTGTGTGTGTGAAGATATGTGTATGTGAATTCAGATATATGGATATTGGAAAAAGATTTATCTTGATCTTAATAGGCGACCAACTGCTCCTCTGTAAATATCAAATTTATTTACAGAATTTATAATCGATATCCAGAAGAATACATTATGCCATTAAAGATAAATATAAAAAAGAAATAAATAGGCATCACTAGAATTATCTTTTCATAATTTCAAAGTCTATTATCACCTCCTTACTGAGATATCTGAAATTGAAGATACTAGCAACAATTATAGTTAAACAACATTAAAAATGACAGTACTCCGTTTTACACTTGGATCTATTCAAACTGTAAACTGCAACTCACAGTTTGATTTTCATGTATGAAAAACCTGCTTTCTTAGTTGACACAAAATGTGGACTTTAGATTACAGTAAATTAATCAAATGATTTCTTCAGAATATTCCATTTTTCAAATTAATGAGCTTTTACAGTAGTAATGCTCAGAGAGGAAAAAAGGTCCCCAGAGAATAAAACCACCAAAGTGTATTCATCTGTAGAAGACCGTTTATTGTCCATTTATTTATGCACCTGTGAGTTTATATTTTTCATGCTGGAATAATTTTCAGTATAGTTGTTAAATGTTCACTAAAGAAGGAGATAGTGGATATATAAAAACATAGGACATCAAATACCCTCAACAGTATTTTTTAGAATCATACTGCCACTTGACTATTTTTCTGAATAGCTGTTTAATTTTTCTATCACTTATCACTACATGTATTTTTTTCTATCTGTTACTTTACCATTGTCATCTTTATCCTTCTACCTTTATAGTTCATTGCCCTTTAGACACATGTGCACATGCACACACACATGCACACACACTCACACACCCCTCAGATCGTTTTGTGTGTTTCCTGTGGCATTTCAAAACACATTTGGAGATTTTTATACGTTTCAAATAAATACCACCTATATTTCTATAATTACTTGAGAAGTTTTAAAATTTTATTTTAGTCAAAACTTTCCATGTAATCTAGAATAAAATAATCAGCTAAGTTTCCTTATTTGTATAATATGTGAGGCTTTTATTATTACAGAGCTGTGTGTGCCATCTGAATATCCACCTATATTGCCAGCATAGTGTGCACTGAATGTGCTGTATTTGTCTTCCTTTTTAAAGCAACAACTACAAATGGTTATGACCCAACACAATTGATAATAATGCATATTCAAATGGCCTCTCTCCTCTCACAGGTTATTAAAGGGGCACACAAAACTAATATTGCTATTTTTTCTAAAATCCACTCCTAAAGCCTACACACACCTACTTCTCCCAGACCCTTATCACTCTGCAAAATGATTTACAGTGAGAATGGTGGCAGTTAATCCGTAGTAGTAAAGGAATCTCAGTAGTGAGTCATGAAGTCCCTGTATTAGTCTGTTTTGTGTTGCTATAAAAGAATACCTGAGGCTGGGGAATTTATAAAGAAAGGAGGTTTGGACCGGGCTCGGTGACTAACGCCTGAAATCCCAACCCTGGGAAGCCGAGGCGGGTGGATCACTTGAGGTCAGGAGTTCGAGACTAGCCTGGCCAAAGTGGTGAAACCCTGTCTCCACTAAAAATACAAAACAAATTAGCTGGGTGTGGTAGTGCGTGCCTGCAATCCCAGCTACTCGGGAGACTGAGGCACAAGAATTGCTTAAACCCGGGAGGACGAGATTGCAGTGAGCTGGGATCACGTCACTGCACCCCAGCCTGGACAACAAAGTGAGACTATGTCAAAAGAAAGCAAAAAAAAAAAAAAAAAAAAAAAAAAGAGCGAGAGAGAGAGAAAAGAGAAGAAAAAATAAAATAAAAGAGTGAGTTTATTTGATTCACAGTTCTGCAGGTCGTAAAATGGCATGGCGCCAGCATCTGCTTTGGGTGGGGCTTTAGGAAGTTTTCAGTCGTAGCCTAAGGTGGAGGGAAGTAAACCTATAACATGGCAAGAGAGGGAGAAAGAGACTGTGGGGAGATGCTGTGCTTTTCTAAACAACTGGCTCTCTTGTGAACTAAGAGAGCAAGAACTCCTTCATTACCACATGGATGGCACCAAGCTATTAATGAGATATCCGCCTCCATGACATTACAGGAACGCCTCCCACCAGTCCCCACCTCCGACATTGTAGATCACATTTCAACATAAGACTTGGAGAGGACAAATATCCAAACAATATCAGTCCCTTTGCCTTGTTTGAAGAAATCCCAAAGTTATTCCTGAAAGTAAAATTTTGAAAGTGAGCGTATACAGTAAAGCACTGAGGAAGAAACTATGATCTAGCCAATGTGTTGGAATTTTAATATATGTTATAAATGTTGCATGGATTTGGTTGGAGGTAAAGTATGGGGAGACAATAGTAGTAGCTTGATTTTGAGGGGTTACTTTTGATCTATTTATCTTAATTGTTACAGAGTTGAGTCTCTTTTTGCATTCTATTTATAGTTCTTCCTAGAAACTTATCTCTATTTTGCTATACTTAACATTCCTGATGCCAGAGAGCTGTAGGCAGGAAGCAGTCATCCCCAGAGTTTTACAAAGTGTACCAAAATCACATGAGCTTCTGTCCGTAGAGGGTTAAACTTTACTATTTTGTGTGAACATTTCTAACAAGAGAATATTTACTAACCACAACTCAGCCCCATTATTCTTTAAATTCCTATGATTTAAGTTATTAAAATTTAAATGATGTGTAAATAATTGGACTGATGATCAGACAAAACCAAGGCTTGCTGAACAAACATATATGCTGGAATGGAAATAGAGGTGAATTAATACAGAAAGAGCACATAACAAATTGATTATATTCATCCTAGTCAGTTGATTTAAAGAGGATTTTTGGATAACGTATTTCAAGTCAAAGAATCATATAAGGGAATCTAAACCAGAGGTACAGGGAGTAATGGATGGAGCCTTAAGCAAAATTTGTGTGTGTGTGTGTGTGTGTCTGTTTGTGCTAAACACAAGCAGTAAACTGCAGCTATAAAGGACTATGTGGCTTTAGAAATATGCATATTCATCTCATGATAGAGTATGACAAGTTTTGTTCTACCATGACTGTACATCTATTTGTATGGCAATTTTGTGTCTTTTTCTTGGATTTTTTTTTTTTTTTACAAAGCTAAGGATGTTTGCCTTTAGGATAAAACACAAGTATCTCTCACCCAACACTGTAATTTTTTAGATGATGATTGCAAATTTAAGCATTACTACTCTATGTAAATTGCAAAAAAATCTAAACAAGATGCTTATCACATAAAATGACAATATTTCTGATACATCTGATTACAATATATGAAGTTTGATGGTGTCACATTTACTTGGTGATGGAAAAGAAATAGTATTGAATAATAAGAAAAAAACAGGAGTCTCTCTATATTTGGTTTATTGGAAGGTATAAATTCATATAAATATAAATAATTTCTGATATGATACTATCATTTTGAAGGAATCTTGGTGGGGGGGCGTAGTTTGTTTGCTTGCTTGTTTGTATTTGTTTTATCCATGTAGTACAGTAATTTGAGAACACAGCAGAGCTTGAATACTCATCACAACTGAGCTTAAACACCTCTAACTTATGAAGCACTTGCAGTGCCAAATAACAATGATGTTTATTATAGCTATGAGTTAGAACTTTCTGTATTTATTGAATACTTTTTTACAATATCTAAAGAAAAAACATAGAGAATAGACTTGTTTGATTTTGCTATTTTTCAGAAATTTATATAATATATTTAATTTACTTGTGGTATGCTTAACACAAAAAATAAGTTTATACATTTGCAGTAGTTTATCCATCAATCTAAAGATACCCTAATTCAGATAGTGAGTTTGCTGAACTGAGACTACATAGTATTGAGTTGATATCACAGTTATAATAGAATGTTCTCAGAAACTCACCAGATCCAATTGTTTCCGTATGAGAAAAAGAGCAATGTGATATATTTTTAAATGGTATAAACACTAGCAATTACACACAATTTAAAACTAGACTTTTGTGTTTTGAGAATTGCAGCATATTAAAGCAGATTATTTTTTGTAAACCTAAATTACATTTCAAAAATAAAGTATTTGATTGCTATGGATTGAAATGCATTATCCCACCCAAAATTCATATATTCAAGTACCAATGTGATTGTCTTTGGAGGAGAGGCTTTTAGAAGGGGAATTAAGGTTAAATGAGATCCTAAGAGTGGGGTCTGCATCCCACAGGATTAGGGGCTTTGCAAGCAGAGAAAGAGATTCTTTCTCTCTCTCTCTGCACTCACATTCACCAAGGAATGTCCATGTGCAACCCAACAAGAGAGCCATCACTGGACATTGATCTTGCTGACACCTTGATCTTAGATGCCCAATTTCCAGGACTGTGAGAAAAATAAAAATTATGTTATTTAAGACTCCTAGTTCATAAGTTTTTTTATGGCAGTCTGAGGTGACTAAGACATTGTTCTTTAGGGGGAAAAAAAGCATTTCAAAAAAATTCTTGCCATCGTGGGAAATCAAATAGAAATCAAAGAAGAATTCCCTTTTAACATATTTTTCCATCTTTTCTTTTCCCTATAACCTATTTAACTACATCCTGGTCAATGTAAAATGTATTGTTTTTATAACTATTGTTTAGTATCCAAAATTTTCAGAAGTGAATTTTGCTTTGTTGGGTTTTCTTTAAACCTTCAGCCTTGAAGTATTGACAGTTGATGCTGTTGCTCTGTTTAGTCTCATTAAAAGTTGCCCTGCATGTAGGATAAAATCTAGATTAGTGGGTATGAGATTCACATCTTCCCAAAGACCTTTCTAATAATCTCTCTAAATTTCTCTTCTATTGTGCCAACTGGACTTTCGGCAAGAATTAGGAATAGTTATAACTTTACAGGTAGAGGATGGCATCTAGAGAATGGCTTGTAAAATGAAACATTTAATTACCGAAAAAGTCTGAACTAGTATTGCTAACTCTTTATGCAAAATCTTGACTTATTTAAGTAAGAAAGAAATGGTTTAAAAAATACCTTTTCTTTTTGGGCTAAAATAAAATATTTGGAAGAGATCACCAACATCTAAATAATAATTAGTTGTCAGAACATCTATTTGCATTGAGTTAGTAAATTCTGATTGACCATTTTCTTTTTGAAGGTCATAATTTCTATGAAGCAATATTTTTCATAATTCATAATCTGCACCTCAGTAGAAACTCAGCCTACATAGAGTTCACCTATGAAACAGTTGCCTATCTTTGAATCATGTTACTATGACAGTCATTATTTTAGTTTATACAACATTATCTTTAATATTTTTTGTAACATCTGGAATTTCTGTGAAAACTTTTCTCTCAATTCTGGAGTAGTTCACTCCCTTTTCACTCTAAATATTCTCTCTTTAGCTAAAAATACCAATGTATTCCACAGAGTTGTTAAGAATTTGCAATGTTTTGGAACTGTAAACATTTACTTTAAAATGTTTTTTACGGAGAATTTATTGAACAACATGATAGGCTTTTTTATTGAGAGCTGATTACAGTACTTTTTCTTACTTTTAACTGCATGGCAAAAAAATGGTTTTGCAAAGCTTGATAACTAAATGGATAAAATACAATTATAACTTTACCATGTTAGAGTAGCAGATTATGTAGATAGATGTCATCTGGCATTAAGTGACAGTAGGTTGCAGTGTGCTGTTCACAGAGACATGGATGGCTATTCCGTTTGTTATACAGATGCTTAACTTAATGCTGTGCATTGTAATTTTGAAGACGCCCTCTACTTTGCCCAGATTAGTATGCCATATTGCTAGAGATGTGTCACAGGGCATAGAAAATCAAAATTGTTTTCATTTTCTTTTTTTTAAAATTGTTGCCTGACATCCTGGTCTCTAAGATTTACTCATTATGCCTAACACTTTCCTATCAATTTGGAGATTAGAATTTAATTTGTGTAGAAAAATGCGTAGTGTTTGTAGAGCTAATTTGAATAGCTTATATCTTTTAGACATTCAGTAATTTTTAAAAATGAGAAAATTGTATTATCATTTATATTCCAAGTTGTCTTTGACTATAGAACCAAAAGATAGTGCTTATTCTTTGCATACACTGTAGTAGACTTTGCATGCATTAATTGAATCCTCCTAATATATCTCCACATGGATCTTGGAAACACTGTTCAATGGTATAAATTCCCAAACAGAGTGAGAAAGAACATCTGCTGAAGGGGTTATGTAATTTTCCAGTCAATTTGTTCTGTCAAAAAGATAAAGCATTTCATTCCTTTAAAGAAACCAGTAGCATTGGATGGGTAAGGGTGGAGCTTAAAATATTATACAAATTGATGACAATATCTCTATATTTAAAATAATTTTTCTATCACACAGAGGGATATTAGTGCTGCTTTAGTCTTTTACTAAATATCTCCTATTTCTAAATTAGTATATCTGATACAAAAAAATATTATTTTTCAAGAACGTGCCACTTAATGGCATTTAAAAACTGCTTTGTCATAAAAATGTTAAGTGGGTTTATGCAAGAATATTAAAGTAGATAGTATCAATCTTGTTACTCCAACTGCCAATATTTTTCTCATTTTGAGTGAACTTATGAGTATTTATGTTAACATAAAGGCTGTTCTATTTTTTTACTAAAACAATTATTATTTGGAAACTTGTTATTATTGCTAGTACTCTTATTGACATGAAGAATTTATGAAAACATTAGAAGTAGGACCTACCTGTGAATAAATAGTACCACGTAAAAACTAACATTTTATTAAGAAATACCTAAAGAATTATGAGATGTTATACTTTATTTTAGCCGACATAGACATAAAACGAGATATAGTTTCCAATTATTTTGAAATTTATCTTTATTTTAATAACATATGAGATAAAGTTTCTAATTATCTTGAAAGTTTAATGAGTGCCTATTAAACAGACATTACTGTTACTTATTAAGAAATAAAATTTGCAGTTGCAATGAATATTAGAACTATTAGAAAAGTCTAATATTATGCTAAAATTCACTCTAGAAAGATAAATGTTTCTGATTTTCACACATACCCACAAATATTTGTATTAGTTTCCTTAAGTTTTCACTATTTTCTTTCCTTATATAAAACTTAGAACTTTCAGTTATACATAAAATAGTTTCCTCTTTCAAAACATAATGGTTAGCTTTTTAGAGAATAATAAAACAAGTGCTTAATAACTGAAATTGATTCTTTGATTGGAAAGGACTTTTATTTTCCTTATGTGAGTCTAACTCTACAATGACAGATTTTATATGTATTGAGAGCTGCCCTTCTTATGACAATTAAAAATTCAGGTTAGAAAATGTATTCTTCACGGAAAGGGGATATATTTATCAGCATGTGGAAAATTCATTAGATGGGCAGCAGGAATGTGTGCCCTCTTAGTTGACTGATGCAAGCTGCGGTGGAACCCCCTGGTGCCCTTGTCAGTCATCTGGAAAAGTTCACCAATCAAGGACTGCCCTTTACTGTGACACATTCACAATATCACATGTCAAATGTAAGGAACAAAAGGTATTTTGGGTTTTTAAATTAGAAAGTGCAGTTACAGGGAGTAGAACAACGCTATTTTACCCTGCTAACAAAATATTCAAGACATAATGTTATTCATCCTTTCCCTGATCCTATTCCTATGCCTAACTTGTCAAATCAATTCTATTAACGCAATGATTCCTAAACCTTTTTAAGTCATATGTTAGTATTATGTTTTATGCTACATCTAAACATTTTATACAGTTAAACCAAATTATATTTTAACTTAAATAAATAATATATATTTTTAAATTTATTTTAAGTTCCAGTGTACATATATAGGATGTGCAGGTTTGTTACAAAGGTACACTTGTGCTATGGTGGTTTGCTATACTTGTCAATCCCATCATTTAGGTATTAAGTCCAGCATGCATTTGCTATTTTTCCTAGTGCTCTCCCTCCCCAAACCCACCTCCTGATAGGCCCCAGTGTGATGTGTTCCCCTCCCTATGTTCATGTGTTCTCATTTTTCAGCTCCCACTTATAAGTAAGAAGGTTCAGTGTTTGGTTTTCTGTTCCTGCATTAGTTTCCTGAGCATAATGGCTTCCAGTTCCATCCATGTCCCCACGAAGGACATGAACTCATTCCGTTTTATAGCTGCATAGTATCCATGGTGTATATGTACCATATATTCTTTAGCCAATTTACCATTGATGGGCCTTTGGGTTAATTCCATGTCTTTGCTATTTTTAATAGTGTGACAATAAACATACGCATGCAGTATATATATAAAAATGAGTTTGATAGAAGTTTTGTGTCATTATAGATGAAATGTTAGTATCACTTAGTGTTCAAGGGAAGCAAATTATTTTTTCTAATATATTAATAAATTATGACTTTAAAAAAAAAAAGACATGCTCAAGATGAGGAAGCTGAAGTATACTCTCCTATCACACTTTGAAAGTCATTACTATTAGGTAGACATGTCACATAATAAGGCCAAAAAGGGTTTTGTTTTTTCCTGGGCATTATTAAGATAAGTTTTCTCAAATTTATTAATTGTATAATCTCAGTCTACTTACATTTACATGTACAAGTATCCCACATGATAATGATTTGAAAAGAGTGTGCTCAGTTTATTAAAACTGAGGCTTTGCTACACACACACACACAAACACACACACATGCACATAAATGTGAATAGCACAAATACGAACCAGACTCCTGCATCCCCTCCCTATCTAGAGCACTTGCTATAACCCATTTGTATCACCACATCTTGCTTTACTTTTGGACGTCTCCTGCTAAATTTTTCCAAGTACAGTGAGAATTGATGCTTTAAGCTAAATGTCCTAGCTAAATTTCAGGTTCAAACTTGGATGTTTTTTCATTTTATTTCTTCATTTAGTATCATGAAAAATCCCTCACCAACATATGTTTAGTTTACTGTAGCTTCTGGAAAACACAATTTCTGTAGAGTTCACCACGTGATGTCCCACTATACTTTCATCAGAATCTGTGAGGAAGATCAGAACCTTGGAGAACAGCGAAGAGAAGGAGAAAGGGAACGAATTGGAAAAAAGCATTTATATGTAATGCAGACAAGGGTAATGTCAACGCCTCTGCTTTAACAACTTTTCTAATGACATTTATCTATGTAAATAAGTTAGTTTTATAAAACATAAATAATAGAATTAAGTTATTAGCATTACCATTTATTCTACTTATCATAACCAAAACTTTACAAAAGTAATTCATTCCCAAAGGGTCCTATGAATTAGTTCCTATAATTATATTCATTTTACAGATGAAGAAACCAAAGCAAAAAATTAACATATTCAAAGTTACACAAGTAGTAATTCACAGACTCTATAACCCATAATCTATTAACTAAATTTGAACAGTATTAATATTTTGTCATATTTACTTTCAGTTCTTATTTAAAAAATGGGTATATATACATTTGAATCCTATAAAATATGGATCATACTATACTATTATATGTTATATAAGTTCTTATTTAATATTTTTAACTAAGTAGTTTTATCAAAGACATTTCATAAGAAATTAAGTATTTATTTTATGGACCAAATAGTATCCTCTAAGTACTTACAGCACAGATTTCCAAATTTTCCATTTATGAAACTCTTAGTGTCTCATAGTATTTCTTGACAGTACTCCTAGAAAAAACACAGTTCTGTTTATTAAGGAGTTAAGAGTATATAATTTAATAAGTGTTTGTATCTTAAAAATGTGATGCCATTGAAAAAATAATACACATAAAAATAGGAAATTATTTTATTCTTAAATAACTATAATCAATTATAAATGGAATGTATAAACTTGCCCAGGACTGCCTAATATGCAAACCTGGGAATCATACTGGGAATCATACTGGACACTGCTATGCTAATTTTCTGTTCCAATATTGATTTTTGCATTGCACCTGATGTTCTTCTTGGAACAGCTGAAAACCCAGCTTGGTAAAGATGTGATGTCACTGGGAATTATAGCCCGTTCTAATGCTGAAACAGTGAACTGCATGAAACTAGTAAACATACAGTATCTGTCAGGTGTCAAATACTGTTGTGTTTCTAAAACTTAAAATATCTCATGGAACTCCTAAAGGGTTTCTTATAGTACCCCATGGTGTCTCGATATATAGTTTGGAAGCCACAGGCCTATATGGAGACAAGCATCACTTTTTTTTTTTTTTTTTTTTTTTTTGACGGAGTCTCGCTCTGTCATCCAGGCTGGACTGCAGTGGCGCTATCTAGGCTCACTGCAAGCTCTGCCTGCCGGGTTCACGCTATTCTCCTGCCTCAGCCTCCCGAGTGGCTGGAACTACAGGTGCCCGCCACCACGCCCGGCTAATTTTTTGTATTTTTAGTAGAGATGGGGTTTCACCATGTTAACCAGAATGGTCTCGATCTCCTGACTGCAACATCACTAATTTTTTCATGGATTTGGTTTTACAGTTTAGGCAGGCCTCCGAAGGATTACCTCATCCTTGCTCTATGTGGTCTGCAGTAAGGAGGCTTAACTGAAATGGGAGGAACAATTGGAAGATGGCTCACCTTTATGGCTAAGAAGTTGGTTCTGACTTTAGCTGAGAATTTAGCAGGGATACTGAAGAAGAGGCTTAAATTGTCTGCCACATGGTTCTCTCCATACGGCTGCCTGGCAGCATGGCAGCTATATTCCACAGAACAGAACGGAAGTTGCTTAAAGACTGGGCCCCAAATCAGCACATTATTATTTCTATCAGTCACAGAAGACAGAGGTGCAGTACAGATTCAATGGGATGAAAAATTAGACTGTACTTCGCAGGACAGAGGGGCAAACTTTAGGTGAAGTGTAACCTACTACAGTTAGTATAAAATGTGTCAAGCAAATATAATCCTGGAAATAAGTTAGGGAGTAATGAAAGCTCACTTCATTTAAATTCCAATGTACTGTATGTAATATGTCATTTTAATAGTATGATCCTGAAGAGAAAATACTATACTGCATGGATCATCTGAAAGGCAGTGTATGATTCCAGATTTCTTGAAAGAGTAGGAGTATGGGATGATCAATGTACACTTAAACACATTATTTATTTTTGAACAATTATCTTTATAGATTGATAGAGAAAGAAAGGAATTTATTATAAGGAATTGGTTCACATGATTTGGGAGGCTAGAAGTTTCAAAATTTCTAGTCAGCATCCTAGAAACCCTGGCGAGCTGCCAGTATAGCTTCAGTCTGAGTGCAGAAACCTGAGAACCAGGAGAATCAATGGTGTCAGTTCCAGTTCCAGTTCCAGTTCCAGTTCAAGTCTGAGTCCATAGGCAGAAAAAGACCAATGTTCTAGTTTGAAGACAGTCAAAGAGCAGATTCTCCCTTACTCAGCTCTTTAGTTCCATCCAGACTTCCAACAGATTGGATGAAGCCCACTCCATTGGGGAGGGGAGTCAACTTTACTCAATCTACCTATTCAAATATTAATCTCATCCAAAAACACCCTTATTGACACACCCAAAATAATGTTTAGCCAAATATCTGGGCATCCTGTGGCCCGGTCTTGTTGACACACAAAACTAATCATCACATCAATTTTTTTCATAATTAAAAATGACAATGAACATCCTAATATATAAATACTTATTCCTAGCCTCACTATACTTTAGGATCAATTCCAGAAGTGAAAATGCTCTATCAAAAGATATGAAAATCTATTTTTTCATATTGCCAAATCATCTCTAGCAGTGTGAGTGCCCATTTCTTCACATTCTCACCAGTAGCACCTGACTGTTTCCCTTGTACTTTTTAATCTTCATTCCCCTTGTCTAATGGTCTGCACACAATAATACATGTGACTAAAAAACTTGGGATATTTAATGAAAAAATATGATTTCTGGAAATACAATAAACCACTACTTTACGATGAGATGTTTATACCTCTGTAGTTACAGCATGAACCATAAATGCTACTATTTTCAGTTGCTAAATTGTCATCTTTGTGGTTGGTTTGGCTTGTTCCCCTTTACTGTCTGCTGCTGCTCTCCTTCCAGTTTTTAACAAAATTTCTTTATCCATAGTGCTTTATTCTGTGATAGATAGCAGCTGTTTTGCCTCAGAGATGCTACAAATATATTCATACTGATTTTAAGAGTTAAAGTGAAACTTTTAATAGCTTAATTCTACAATAGTGCCTCTTCCTTTATGCTCTGTGAAGAGCTTTCTGGTTTTGTTGTTGTTCTTACTGTTTTTTTGTTGTTGTTGTTTTTGTTTTTGTTTTTAATAGCGTCTCTTTTTCTCCAACTGGAGACTCCTGGGGAATTTTTGTTCTCTGTTGTAATCTATACTACCTCTTATGTGACATTGACAGACATGAGTCTATTGTTTGACCCCTCTGTTGGGAAAGCAATTTATCATCACACTTCCAAATAAAGCTGATCCTCTAATGGGAAGTGACTTGGCACTTCCGGTATAACATCATTAAACATCTTCCTGGCAGCCAAAGTTCAGGAATAACTGTACCTACCCAGTTCAAATTCAATTTTATCCAGAATTCACTTATCCTGAATTGTATTACTAAACTTGACATATGCAAACTAACAAACATAATAGCCAAATCTATATAGGAACTTCAAGTTTTATCTCAGTTTTCAAGAACTGATACTTAACTTCATTCTCTTTGACTTAAAATTTGTTCTGTGGTTTTTGATTTTTTAAAAGCAGTTTACCTGAATTAACATTGACCATGAATTTGTAAACAATGCCTAAGTATTTTATTTTACTAAAATGTTATGTAGTCAGTGTCTGCATTTTGCATAGTATAAGAAAGCAACAAACCATTCTCTTAGCAAATGCAAGTGCCTTCTGGTTCTATGCACAGAATGACTAAATGATAAAACAGGAAAGATGATATAGTTTACTGTTCTCAGCTCCACCCACATCTTGAGATTCTTTTAATGATTGCCTGAAATGACTGTCACCAGATTTCATTTTTTTCAAATCTTCTAAAGCTTATTAGGGCTACCGTAACTGACTTCTACATATCTAGAGGGGAATGATTCCTTTCCTGGAGATACTAGATTTTCTTCTATTTTTAATCAGTAATTTTCCTATTTAAAATCTTTTGAAATCCATCAGTATAAAATATGCAAATAAGCAAACAGGCTTATCAAATTAGATACACATCAAAGAGGATGGAAATTGTAGAAATCAAGGGAAAGTTTCTTCTCAGACCTCTGAAGGGTTGCTGAAAATGAACTGACAATGAAACCACTTTTGCAAAGAGTATAACGTGAGAAAATTATGACAGTGAAAGAGATCTGACCTAACCAGTTCCACCTTGTTTCTAACTTCCAAGCTTCCCTAGTTCATTCCTGGGTGTAGAATGAACTAACTTGGAGAGGAATTTAGTTTATAGTTTAACTTTGAAACAAACTCTGTCCTTGCTTGGACCGGTTTGCCTTTGTCAAACCAATAAATTAGTTGAAAGATTAGAAATTACAGCTCAGGAGTCAGGAAGCCACAGGCCACAAGATTATTAACATCCTCAGTTGCTGCTATGGATAACATCACTATTGTAAACCAAACATTGGTGTCTAAGGTGTTTTTTAGACCCTGCATTCTGATGGATCAGTTGGCACCACCCAGACTGGTAAACTGGCTTATCTGGTCTTATGGTTCACACCCAGGAACTGATTCAGTGCAAAAAGACAGCTTTGACTTCCTATAATTTCATCTCCAAACCAACCAATCAGCATTCACCATTCCCTAGCCCCCTGCCCACCAAACTATCATTACAAAATCCTAGCCTCTGGATTTTTGGGGAGGTTGATTTAAGTAACAATAAAACTCCAGTCTCCTGTTTAGCAGTCTTTACATGTATTAAATCTTTCTCTATTGCAATTCCCCTGTCTTGATAAATCAGTTCTATCTGCAGCAGGCAAAATGAACCTGTGGTGTGGTGACAACAGTAGACAGAAAAATAGGAGATTTATTTAACATGCCTAGCACTGGGCAATCACACAAGAATGATTACTCAATAACCCAATGAGTTACAGACACTAATATACCCTTCTTCACAGGGGAGATGGGGAGAGAGGGAAAGTAGACAATTCTTTCAAGAGACTGTAAATTGATTATTAGGGAGAATGAATGGAACTGGGAGATAGAAATTAGCTTATAAATGATTCTCTTTGGAATTTGCAATAGGCAAACATTATCTTGTGAAAAACTCTGTCCAGGTGTGGTTACATTCCTCAGTTTACTTTTTCTGGGCTAGATAATGAGATTTCAGGAAGGGGATTGACAGCAATTATGTTTTCTTTGGTGGGTCCAGTCTTCATGCAGATAAGGGAATAACAGAGAAAAACATCATCTTGCACTTTGGGAGAGACAGAAGGTTGAGAGATAGGAGAGGTGACAGAGAGGGGTGGTCAGAGAGACCTCAAAGTTGCTTCTATAGCTGTCAAAACACCATAATTTGGGATAGTGTCTTCTGAGTCCCCATAGAAATCTAATAAAGAGGCATCATTTTAAACTATGAGTCCCAAAGACTTTATCAACTAAATCTCCAATTATTCCCAGATCAAATTAATGGAAGGAATGCAGCTAATATTTGGATTCTGAATTCTATAAACAGAATCTCTCTGGTCCATCCTATTGTAAGTATATCATGTGCAAAGCAATTACTTCTTTTTGTATTTTTACTTATGTGAAAAATTAATTAAACAAATCCTTTATAAAAATAAAAGGGGAAATTTAATATATCACTTAGTTTTAAATATTTTGGCTAATTATCACATGTAAGTAACTTCAGTTCTAGGAATGAATAAATGTCACTCCTAACAATACCTGTGTGTTTAATCACTAGAAAAGGAATCCTTTATACTCAATTCGTCCTCCTCTGTTTGGTTTATTAACCATATCAAATTAACTTTAACTGCTGTTTCCAAAGGTCACTTCTCACTTTGTAATGAAATATCCTATTCAATCACAACCAATGCAACATGAATCTGTGTTTCATTGGGAATGTGCCTAGGTTCTATTTGTTTTTTTCTAGCATTTAACACGTACTATATTGTACATCTTGCTTTAAGAAATAAATGAAACAAATGCCTAGAAAAATGTGAGTGATTTAAAAAAATGGCTGGCTATGAGAAGAAAAATATTGATATTTAAGAGTTTATTACAATAAATTATTTAAAATAAAAGGGTAGCTTTTTCTGTTTTTCTGTAGCTGAAAATAATAAGCAAATATGAGAAAATTAAGATGAATAAAATTTAAGTAAATAAATTATAATGTAAAAATTATTAGGAAAAATAGTTAAATTATTACTCATGTATATTATGAACTTAAACTTTTAAATTTGTTTTCTCTGCATGCTGGTATTTATGAAAAAGTGTAATAGTCAATTTGCCAAAAAAAAATTAACTGCTGAAAGACAGTGTGACATATATACAGAAGGACATATGCATGAAAATCCTTAAAAGATAGTCAGCATCACACAATGGAAATTATATCAACTTTGGAGCAAAGAACCTGACTCAAATCCCTGCTCATTAGCAATCAGTTTTGTGATGATCGTCATTCATGTAACCTCACTAAAGCTGTTTATTCTCTAGTAAAATGGATATAAGTGTAATTTTGAAGTTTCCACAGGATGATAAAAATATGGAATCCATATAAAGTGCTTAGCACCATGCTTGGCTTATATTTGGGGATCAGTGAAGGATACTACTAATAATAATTACAATTACTAATACTAATGACAGAGAGTTACATGTCCTAGAGAAATATAGCTTGAAATGGCAGATCGTTAACAGCATAGGATCTGCTCTTATTGAAATAGATATAAAGATATTAAAAAAGTGCAAGAGTCTCAACGAAAACAGGAATAAAGAGTTCCATGTTACTAGAACCAAAGATACACTTTACTTTTGCACTACATAGACAAATGTGAATTAATCAGCTTGTGACTGACATAAAGTTTATAAAACAATGTGTCCAAAAAATGACAGTGGAAGATCAAGATCAGACTCCCTTCTACTTTCAGAGTCAGAATTGAGCTCTGTTAGAGACAAAAACCAATGTGAGCATGTACACTTTCACCACAGTCTGCTGTCCAAGGTAATTAGGATTATGTTCTTCCTTTTTGCTGCTCCCGGTAAGGATCTAGTTATATTATTATAAACAATATCAATTTCGTATACTTAATCCCTTATATGAAAGAAGGGACATAAACCGGTGAACAGTCAAGCTCAGGAGCAAATTCTTTTAACCACTCTTGGTGCTGTTGTTTCTTAACCTTTTTCAAAGGAGTAACGTGGGAAATACGCTCATAGAGCAGCAAAGGAATGATAGTTTCTGTGACTGACTTTGCTTCATAATGTCCTTGTTCTTTCCTAGCTATTTAGTAAGATGGATGAAGCATTACAATTTGGTAGTCCTGCTTGGGATTTCAAGAGTACCATCAATTCCAACTAAATCTAGCAGCAGAAATTATTTGTAGTAATTAGAGATTCCTATGCCAGATGAAGTGGCTAAAAGAGCTAGATATGACACGAGATTTCACTATATAGATTTAAGTATATCCCATGTATTTAGCAATGTAGAAGCCACTGATAACCTTAAAGTTATTTGACTTGAGACAAACGGTGTCCCAATGAAGAGTATAGAAATAAATACAGATTGACAGAGAGCTAAAGAGACCAGGTAAATAGATTACGGGAGAGGAGGAAATCATTCCCCTGATGTTCTGGGTTATTATTTTTTTAATGAAAGAGTTTAAGTCAATTTAAAAGTTTATAAAAAGGACCTATTTGAGAAGTGGTTAAAGGGCCCAAAGAAAGGGTTAATTCTCAGTAGAAGAAGAAAGATTTCCTCTATTTTAGCAAGAATAGAATGGGCACATATCTCATAGTAATAAATATGATTACTTCTATTTTTATGGTAAAGTATAAGGCAATGTGAGAGTAAATTCAGTGAGGACTCAGATGGACATGAAATGAAATGGTTATGATTGATGGAAAATACATGAATTATGCAAAGGCTCATACTACGATTGCAAGGGGGGAAGTGAGGTTGGTAAGTGACGCTTTTTTTAGGTTATAATTGATACTTCTTTGGGTATACTTTTCATTTGTGTGATTTATTCCAGTAGTGTTTGACTGCCCTTGATATAGGCAAAAATAAAATCTAACACTAATTGCATTCATTCAGGGTTACACTTTTGACTACTGAAGCAACAAAAGTAGAGGGTAAATGAAGTTTATGTGTTGCAAGAAAGTTACAATAATTGATCTAGGATTTTAAGCTGTGGAGGAAGATTGTGACAGGAAAGAAAAAAGCTAATGAGAGGACTCATAAAAAGTGGTAGACTGGAGATCCTGATATAGAATGATGACAGTTGTACTAGAAATATCTGAAAAGCCAATTGGAATGAGGTAAGATTAGAATAAAAAAATGCATTGCAAAATTTAGAGGGAACAGTTCCATGTTATGAAATCTGTAAATAGAAAGGATATGGGGAGAATTGAAAGTGTACTCTAGTCTTCACCCTATATTTCCAGTCTATAGATTCTGTTTCTTTTGTGAAATTGAATATTAAAGGGGAATGAAGCCGAGAGCACAAAAATAGCAAGCAGTTTTGTAGGAAGGGATTTGCATCTTTTTAATGGAGGGAAAAAGGGTAGAGAGATCCTAGTTTAATTTGGCATAAGACCAGACATTTAAAAATCAAATCAGTAAGCATAAAAACAAATTAAAAATAAAATTAGATGCACCGATTATTTCAGTTAAGACTATTTTTATTGTAATAATAGAAGACAAATTGAATAAAATATATTGGAAAAGAAAAATTGAAATGTCCACAAAGCATATTCAAGAATATTTTAGTTTGTACAGATATTCAAATTACGTCAATGAAATGTTAATTTATGATCCATAAATTGTTAAAAGAATAAAATATAATAGTGTTGGCAAATGAAGGCTTAAATTAGTTCTTTTATAAATTTCAAGTGGTAGTAAATGGATACATTATAAGAAAACAATTTTATAATAGGTATAAGAATTTTATATAATATGACCTTGACCCAAATTCTGTATATCTAAAAATATATGGTTAGAAAATGTATACAACTTTTTAAATCTAGATATTAATACAATTTTACTTATAAAATCCAAACTGGGAAAATATTATAATGAATTACCAAATTGCATTTTTGAAACCAGATAATACCAAACAATTATTATCACTGCCTACTAGATAATGGGTACTTTATTTTTTCCTTCACATTTCAGTATTCTTTAATACAATTTTCTATCTGGACATAATATTTTCATAATGAGAATGAATTTTTCTAGCCTGAGATCCACATTTCCCAAAAACAAAGCATAAAACAAGTTCTCAACTTGAGAAAGAATTTATTTGGGGTTGTGAACTCAGTTAACAACTGTGAAGATTGAAGAGACTAAAACAGAGAAAGGAGTGATAATGGCCAAGTATGGTATTGAATTGTCTTCTCTACTGTGGAAAACTATGAGTCAGTCCTGCCAGGACCTTCTAAAAAGCTGTATAGGAATGCACCTTAAATTTGTTCACCTGAAGGATGAAAGAGAAAAACATTTACCCAAAGAGTCACATCTCATGCTAATTTAGCATATGCCTCTGCAATTCCAAAACACATGTGAATACATAGCAGGTCCCGCAAATAGTCCTGAGACAAAGAGAGAGAGAGATGCAGCATTCTCCAGGTAAGTTACTGTGCAAAGCAGGTCCAAGGCCACATGGAACCATACAATAGGTGAAGCTTAAAACACTGCTAAGTCCCAGAAGATATAACTCATAGTAAAGAAAGATCTGATTAAATAATTCCATAGATTATACTTAGAATTGTATATGTAAGACATACAGGCTGTGTTTTATTGACATTGTTAGGGGCTCAGAAACAGCCACTCCAAAATATGGCACTTTGACAGGTTGAACTGAAGAAGCCTCAAGATCTCTCAAATCATCTCTACACACCTAACACCCTCCATCCCTCTGAAAGAGCAGGATGAAATTGAATTTTTTTTCTGCCTAAGATCCAGAACCACCAAAGAGAACATCTTTTTTTCTCCTCTCTGTAAGACCAAGAATGCAAACACACCTTAACAAACCATTTCACAAGATCACCTCTGTGTCTCCCACTCATTCAAATTCCAAAGAAAACTATTTAGAAATTAATCTCTGTTTTCTGAGCCATTCATTCTCCCTGGTAATCTCTTATTGTTCCTCAACAGAATTCATCTTCTCTTCCCTGACATAACCTGTTGTCCCAGACTGGTATATTAGCTTCAGAACCCCCTTGGGAAGCATGTCATCACTCTGCGGTTCTTCCCCTGTACATGTTAATAAAATTTGTATGCCTTTTCTGCAATTAACCTATCTTTTCAAAGCTGACTTTTCAGCAAACACATAGAGGACAAAGGAGAATTTTCCCTTGGCCCCTACAACATTCTACATAGTTTAAATATTTGAACCCCTATTCATTTATTTCTAATGTACTTACTAAATGAACACGTTTATAATAAAAAGCAAGTTGATAGAGCCTAAAAATAAGATCAAATATTAGAAATATGTGATTTATTCTTCAAACCTAACTACCCTCACTTACAATCACAAACATACGTGCAATTGTACACAAATCTGATCAATCCTATACAAGATGACTTTTAAAAGTTCAGGGAATGTGTGTGTTATGAGAAAAAAAATGCATGGATTTCAATTTTTCGCACCAAAATAAACTCATACAAACTTGTTATAATATGTTTGTACAGAATCTACCTTGAGGCACTAAGAATAAGGGAATTTCAGAAGAGGTCCCATAAGAGCAACATGAATTCTGCTAGGATAAAAGGACAAATTTTAAACTTATTGTGAAAACTGAGTAGAAGAATGGTGAAATCATTGACGTTTCATGACAATGCCCCAAATAAGTCAACTGTTTACAAATAGATGATTCATTTTAAGAAGATGGTGTTGAAGATGAAGCCCACAGCAGCAGACCATCCACATCAATTCACTAGGGAAAATTTAATCTTTTTTGTGACGTAATTGAAAATGACTGACAACAGAATAAACAATAGTCAACATCATAGACATCTCAAGTGGTTCAGCTTACACAATTTTTTACTGAAAAATTATGGTTGAGCAAACTTTCCACTCAATGGGTAACAAAACTGTTGTGCCCAGATCAGCTCCAGACAAGAGTAGAGCTTTCAATGGAAATTTTCAAGAGAGATTAAGGTCCTGAAGCATTTATTTTATTTTCTTTAATTTTATTTTTATTTTAATTTCCAGGATACATGTGCAGAACGTGCAGATTTGTAGCATAAGTAAACGTGTGCCATGGTGATTTGCTGCACCTGTCAACTCATCACCTAGGTTTTAAACCCCACATACATTAGCTATTTAGTCAGATGCTCTCCCTACCCCTTCTCCCCTGAAAGGCCCTAGTGTGTGTTGTTCCTATCCCTGTGTCCATGTGCTCTCACTGTTCAGCTCCCACTTATGAATGAGAAAATGTGGTGTTTGGTTTTCTGTCCCCACGAAGGACATGATCTCATTTCTTTAAATGGCTGCATAGTATTCCATGGTGTATATGTACCATGTTTTTTTTATCCAGTCTATTGTTGATGGACCTTTGGGTTGATTCCTTATCTTTGCTATTGTCAATAGTCCTGGAATAAACATAGTCATGAATGTGTCGTTATAACAGAATGAGCAAGTATTTTATGATGAATCACCAAAAGTGATTGCAACAGAAGTGAAAATTGACAAGTGGAATCTAATTAAACTAAAGAACATATATACAACAAAAGAAACTATCATCAGAGCAAACAGGCAACCTACAGAATAGGAGAAAATTTTTGCAATCTACCCATCTGACAAAGGTCTAATATCCAGAATTTATAATGAACTTAAATAAATTTACAAGAAAAAAAAAAAAACAAGCAACCCCATCAAAAAGTGGGCAAAGGACATAAAGAGACACTCCTCAAAAGAAGAGATTTATGTGGCCAACAAACATATGAAAAAAAGCTCAACATCACTGATCATTAGAGAAATGCAAATCAAAATCACAAGGAGATACAATTTCATACCAGTTAGAATGGTGATTATTAAAAAGTCAAGAAACAACAGATGCTAGCAGGGCTGTGGAGAAATAGGATCACTTTTACACAGTTGGTGGGAATGTAAATTAGTTCAACCATTGTGGAAGACAGTGCAGCAATTCCTTAAGGATCTAGAACCAGAAATACCATGTGATCCAGCAATTCCATTACTGGGTATATACTCAAAGTAATGTAAATTATTCTATTATAAAGCATTTCCTTAAATAATTGTTGTAGGAAGTTGAACATGGTTTTACCAATATGATCCTGAAGACAAAGCACAATCAAAGCAATGGCTACCAAGAAGCAAAAGTGGCCCAATCAAAGCAAATGTGAACCAGTTAAGATCAAAGGTCATGGCAGTAGTTTTTGGGGGATGCTCGAGGTATTTCTTTTGTTGACTTTGTGGAGGGCCAAAGAACAATAACATCTTCTTGTTAAGAGAGTGTTTTCAGAAAGTTAGACAAAGTTTTAGCAGAAAAATTCCTAGGAAATCTTCACCGGAGTCTTTCCCCACCAAGAGAATGTTCCTGCTTGCTCACTTCTCTCATCAAACAAGGGCAATTTCTGAGAATTGTTATATGAAATCATTAGACATCTACCTTACAGTCTTGATTATCTTATTTTGACTCATTTTCACTTTCTAATTTCATTAGTCCGTTTTCACACTGCTGATAAAGACATACCAATATAAAGATATTTATAAAGAAAAAGAGACTTAATGTACTCACAGTTCCACATGGCTGGGGAAGTCTCACAATTATAGCAGAAGGTGAGGGAAGAACAAAGACACATCTTACTTGACAGCAGGCAAAGAGAGAATGAGTCCCAAGTGAAAGAGGGGACCCCTTATAAAACCATCGGAACTTGTGAGACTTACTCACTACCATGAGAACAGTTGGGGAAACTACCCGCAAGATTTAATTATCTCCCACTGAGTCCCTCCCACAACACGTGGGAGTTATGAGAGGTACAATACAAGATGAGATGTGGGTGGGGACACAGCTAAATCATACCACTATTCTTCAAAAAAAAAAAAAGCTATAGAGGGCAGCCATTTTCTTTAATTAATAATGTAAAAAGACTGCATTCACATGGCTAATTCCTGGGACCCTCATTTCTTTAGAAATGGACTAAATGGCTTATGTCATTGCTCTCAAAACTGTCTTGAACTTGATGGAGTTCAGTATGAGAAATAAAGTTTACAGTTTTTATTTTTATCTTTTAATTCCATTTTTTATGAACTTTTTGAAACCTCTTGTACATTTCTCCAGTTGCCACTGTACAAGCAGTAAACTTGTTGTTATTTTATCCTTTCATATTGTTTTTTATCTTCCTCTTGCCTAAGGGATTATCTCATACTACAGACCCTAAAACTCACTTGGACATTATGTGATCCCCCTATTCTGCTGTAATAAGATATCAACTAACACGTCTTTTAAAGGACTAATTCTTTCAATTCTTTGAAGTGACAACTAAACTAGTAAAATACGCACACCCTACATTTGAAATTCCAACATCTCCGAGACTTCTTGGTACAGTTTGTTACTAATTTTTAAAATGTGAGTGCTTATGGGGATGGAAAGGAGAATGCATCTAGAAGGCTATGACACACTTAGTGGAAACACTTCCACTTCTCCAACTGTCTTAGGGGTCTTGGTGGCTGAGTCAAATAGATCTCCATCAGCACACTGAAAAGAAGAACTATACTTGCCAAAATCCTCCGTGTAATCTTTAGAGAACATTGTCATTACCACTCATTATACTGACCTTAAGAGACAGTGTTCTGCTGTGATGACCTCTCCACTGCAATATATCAAGAAACCCTTGCCTTCCCTAATCTATATCCCCATTATACCCACATGATCCATACTGAAATGTGAGAGCCTCTTGATATGGTTTGGCTGTACCCCCACCCAAATCTCATCTTGGACTGTAGTTTCCATAATCCCCACATTTCATGGAAGGGACCCAGTGGAGAGTAATTGAATCATGGGGACAGTTACCCCCATGCTGTTCCCATGATAGTGAGTGAGTTCTCAGGAGATCTGTTTGTTTCATTATGAGCTTTTACCCCTTTTGCTTGGCACTTCTTCCTCCTTCTATCATGTGAAGAAGGACATATTTGCTTCTCATTCTACCATTAATGTAAGTTTCCTGAGGCCTCCCCATCCATGCAGAACTGTGAGTCATTAAACCCTTTTCCTTTATAAATTATGTAGTATCAGGCAGTTCTTTATAGCAGCATGGGAATGGACTAATACAGTAAATTGGTACTGCAGAGAGTGAGGTGCTGCTATAAACGTCCCCAAAAATATGGAAGTGACTTTGGAACTGGATAACAGGAAGAGGCTGGAACTGTTTGGTGGGGGGCGGAAAAAAAAAAGGAAGATATAGGAAAGTTCAGAACTTTCTGGAGACTTGGTTGAATGGACTTGATCAATGCTGCTAGTGATATGGACAATGAAGTCCAGGCTGAGATGGTCTCAGCTGGAGATGAGAAACTTGTTGGGAACTGGAATAAAGGTGATTCTTTCTATGCCTTAGCAAAGAGACTGGAGGCATGTTGTCCCTGCCCTAGAGATCTGTGGAACTTTGAACATGAGAGAGATTATTTAAGGTATCTGGCAGAAGAAATTTCTAAGTAACAAGACATTCAAGAGGTGATTTGGGTGCTATTAAAAACATTTAGCTTTATGTATTCACAAATATATACTTTGGAATTGAAACTTAAGTTTAAAAGGAAAGAAGAGCATAGAATTTCAGAAAATTTGCAGCCTGATGAAATGATAGAAAAGAAAAACTCATTTTCTGAGGAGAAATTCAAACTGGTTGCAAAAATTTACATAAGTATGGAGGAGTCAAATGTTAATTGCCAAGACAATGTAGAAAATGTCTCTAGTTCCATCAGAGGTCTTCACAGTAGCCCCTCCGATCACAGACCTGGAAGTCTCAGAGGGAAAAATGGTTTTGTGGGCTTGGCCTAAGGGCCTTTTTGCTCTGTGCAGTCTCAGGACTTGGTGCCCTGTGTCACAGCCATGGCTAAAAGTGACCAAGATACAGTCTGAGCCATGGCTTTACAGGATGCAGATTCCATATGGTGTTGAGCCGGCAGGTTCACTCATGTCAAAAATTGAGGTTTGGGAACCTCTGCTTAGATTTCAGAGAATATGTGGAAATGCTTGGATGTCCAGGCAGAACTTTGCTACAGGGGCAGAACCCTCATATATAGCCTCTGCTAGGGCTGTGTGGAGGAGACCCCACATAGAGCTCCCACTGGGTCACTGCCGAGTGGAGCTGTGAGAAAAGGGCCACCGTTCAGCAGACCCCAGAATGGTAGATCCACCGAAAGGTTGTACCATGCATCTGGAAAAGCCATAGACACTAAAAGTCAGCCTGTGAAAACAGTCAGGAGGGGTGCAGTACCCTGCAAAGCCACTATTGGGAAGGCATGGTTGTATTTTGAAATGTAAGGACATGAGATTCTGGAGGGGGAAAGGGTGAAATGATATGACTTGGTGGTGTCCTCACACAAATCTCATCTTGAATTTTAGTTCTCATTATCCCCATATGTCATGAGAGGAACTCGGTGGAAGGTAATTGAATCATGGGAGCAATTACCCTCATGCTGTTCTTGTGATAGTGACTGAGTTCTCTGGAGATATGGTGGTTTTATAAGGAGCTTTTCCCCCTTTTGCTCAGCACTTCTCCTTCCTGCCATCATGTAAAGAAATACATGTTTCCTTCCCCTTCTGCCAAGATTGTCAGTTTCCTGAGGCTTCCCCATCCAAATGGAGCTGTGAGTCAATTAAATCTCTTGGCTTTATAAATTACCCAGTCTCAGGAAATTCTTTATAGCAGTATGAGAATGGACTACTATACCTCTAAAACATTATCTCTGTTTGAGAGAGGAATAAGATTTTTCTTAAATTCAAACCATATTCCAACCTCCCAGTGGCTCAGAAATCCCAGTGATATAATGTCAATGAATCTTGAAAGAACTCAGGTGACTCTCATAGGTATAAAAATGTCATTTCTAGAAAATTTAAGGAAATTCAATAGATTAACTTTAAATATTTTGTTTTTTTTTTTACATAATGGGAGTGATGTCAAATTGAGTTGCAGAATCAAATATTTTTTGCAATATAAAGTGGTAAATAGAACAGTTATCTCACAGTACAGAGTAAAAATACAAAAGAAACAAAAGAAAGAAAACAAAAATGCCAGGAACAAAAAAATCATGGAGATGGAGAACCTGATTTTTTGAATAATGATAGTTACAAATTGAACAAAGAATGATGGAGGAAAAGTAGTACAGTCAAATACAACGGTTTGACTAGTCATATCAAGATTTTTCACTAAGAGTTATGACACATATTGAGATATATCCCAGGAAATCTTCTTAATATCCAGGTGTATTAGTTTGCTCAGGCTGTCCTCAAAAGTACCACAGATTTAGTAGTATAAAAGATAGAGATCTTTTTCTCACCGTTTTTGAAGTTGCTATATCCAAGATCAAGATATTAGCAAAGGAGTTTTCATTCTGAGACCTCTTCTTTTAGCTTGTAGGCAGTTGTCATCTTGCAGTTTGCTCATGTGGCTTTTTTGTGCATGTGTGTGTGGCAGGACATGGTGGAGAGAGCTCTCTGATGTCTCTTCTTATAAGGACACTTATCTTATCGGATCAGGGATCCACCTATATAAACTCATTTAACCTTAATTGTTTCTTTATAGGTCCCGTGTTCAAATACTGCCAGACGGGGCATGGGAGATTACGTGTTCAACATTTGAAGTTTAGAGGAACACAAACATTCAGTCCATGACACCAGGGTAAAGAGAATCTTAATGTTTCCAGATATGCAGACCCATTATGTATAAAAGGGAAAGAGAGAGTGGCATTCAATTTCGAGTCGGCAACACCGAAAGATGTAAAATTCTGGAAGACTTCATAATATTAATGACAAACTGGCATGTAGCTTGCTTTGCCGTCTTGTCTTTTAAGTATTTTAAAAATATTCCTTTATGAAAATCCCACATTTAGCAGAAGTTACTAAGCAGTTACATCAGCTAGGAAGAGAAACAACTACACTACAACCAAACGAAAATTTAATAGAAAACATATCTTAAGATAGGAAAGAAACAAAACCAAAGATTGTAAGTGACAAATATAATAAATTATGTAGTTAACTAAAAGGTGATGGTAATAATATCACTAGAAACTGAAATATAATTGTTCATTCATTCATAAAATCAAAGAGTCTGTAAGAAAAAACCTAATGGTCTGAAACTAAATTTCAGTTCTGAATTAACAAATTAGGAGTTAGCTAGGAGAGAAAAGGAAAGTAAGAAAGTGAAAGTTCCCTATAATCATGAGGTGGGGCTTAGTAAATATTTAATTTTAATCTATAGGTAAAATAATATTTGTTTTTAAAAGTCTATTAAAATATAAACAAGGAAGGGTACAATGACTCGTGCCTATAATCCCAGCACTTTGAGAGGTTGAGGTGGTCAGATTACCTGAGGTTCAGGAGTTAGAGAGCAGCTTGGCCAACATGGGGAAGCACCATCTCTACTAAAAAGACAAAAATTAGCCAGATATGGTGGCATGCACCTGTAGTCCCAGCTACTCAGGAGCCTGAGGCAGAGGAATCTCTTGAACTTGGGAGGTGGAGGTTGCAGTGAGCCGAGATTGTGCCACGGCACTTCAGCCTGGACAACAGAAGGAGACTCCATCTCAAATAATAATAATAATAATAATAATAATAATAATACAATACAATAAAATAAAATAAAATATAAAGCATTATTCAAATGCTTCTAACACAAAAATTTCTGCTATATCCTATTTAAAAGAGACATAAATACAAATAATAAGAAAAAGCTGAAAAGAAACAAAAACAATTGGGACATGTATCAGGCAAAATAAATTTAAAATAAATCAAGAGCAGCAATGATATAACTTCACTAAATGGACTTCAAACCAAACCTATTATATGAGTTAACCTATTATATGAGTTAATTATATGAGGAATATTTTACAGTAACAAACGGTATAACTGGCAAAAGTCAATGTTATTGACAATTACTTTGTACTCAACAATACGGTAGAAAACTAAACAAAACAGTCTCCTAGAGATATATAATGATGATATTTAAATATCTCGCACATAACATGAAAGATGAAGTAGAGAAAACTTAAGTGAATAAGAAATGCTATTTTTGACCCATGGAGTCAATTAATTATGTACGTAAATTGTATACAATATATTCATTATTATTTAAAATTATGTAACAATAACAATACCAATCACTATAAGCACATACCATGCATCAGTAGTATTCTAAATAAAGCACATATATTAAGTCATTTAATTCTCACATTTACCCTGCAGTATATACTAATACAATCTCCATATTATAGATGAAGAAACTTATGCCTGAGAAGTTACTTGCTCAAGATCCCACAGCTTTAATTGGAAGAGGGAGGATTTAAACACAGGCCACTTGGTTCAAGTGTCTATGAACTCAGCCATTTTGACAGCAAAAGCATAAACTAACACTCATCTACTTAGAAATTAAAAAAGGCGGGGGCGGAGCAAGATGGCCGAATAGGAACAGCTCCAGTCTCCAACTCCCAGCGCGAGCGACACAGAAGACCGGTGATTTCTGCATTTTCAACTGAGGTACTGGGGTCATCTCACTAGGGAGTGCCGGACAATCAGTGCTGGTCAGCTGCTGCAGCCTGACCAGCGAGAGCTGAAGCAGGGCGAGGCATCGCCTCACCTGGAAGCGCAAGGGGGAAGGAAATCCGTTTTCCTAGCCAGGGGAACTGAGACACACAACACCTGGAAAATCGGGTAACTCCCACCCCAATACTGCGCTTTAAGGAAACAGGCACACCAGGAGAATATATCCCACACCTGGCCGGGAGGGTCCCACGCCCACGGAGCCTCCCTCACTGCTAACACAGCCGTCTGCAGCGATCTATCCGCAAGGCAGCAGCGAGGCTGGGGGAGGGGCGCCCGCCATTGCTGAGGCTTAAGTAGGTAAACAAAGCCGCTGGGAAGCTCGAACTGGGTGGAGCTCACAGCAGCTCAAGGAAGCCTGCCTGTCTCTGTAGACTCTACCTCTGCGGACAGCGCACAGCTGCAGCCCATTAGGGGAAAGAGCGGGGGCCGGTGCAGACGCGAACGACTCTGTCTGACAGCTTTGGGGAGAGCTGTGGATCTCCCAACGCGGAGGTTGAGATCCGAGAACGGACAGACTGCCTGCTCAGGTGGGTCCCTGACCCCTGAGTAGCCTAGCTGGGAGACATCCCCCACTAGGGGCAGTCTGACACCCCACACCTCACAGGGTGGAGTCACCCCTGAGAGGAAACTTCCAAAGGAAGAATCAGACAGGTACACTCGCTGTTCAGCAATATTCTATCTTCAGCAACCTCTGCTGCTGATACCCAGGCAAACAGGGTCTGGAGTGGACCTCAAGCAATCTCCAACAGACCAACAGACAGTCCTTCTGACTGTCAGACGGAAAACCATCAAACAGGAGGACACCTATACCAAAACCTCATCAGTACGTCACCATCATCAAAGACCAGAGACAGATAAAACCACAAAGATGGGGAAGAAGCAGGGCAGAAAAGCTGGAAATTCAAAAAATAAGAGCGCATCTCCCCCTGCAAAGGAGCGCAGCCCATCGCCAGCAACGGATCAAAGCTGGTCAGAGAATGACTTTGACGAGATGAGAGAAGAAGGCTTCAGGCCATCAAACTTCTCAGAGCTAACGGAGGAATTACGTACCCAGCGCAAAGAAACTAAAAATCTTGAAAAAAGAGTGGAAGAATTGACAGCTAGACTAATTAATGCAGAGAAGATCATAAACGAAATGACAGAGATGAAAACCATGACACGAGAAATACGTGACAAATGCACAAGCTTCGGTAACCGACTCGATCAACTGGAAGAAAGAGTATCAGCGATTGAGGATCAAATGAATGAAATGAAGCGAGAAGAGAAACCAAAAGAAAAAAGAAGAAAAAGAAATGAACAAAGCCTGCAAGAAGTATGGGATTATGTAAAAAGACCAAATCTACGTCTGATTGGGGTGCCTGAAAGTGAGGGGGAAAATGGAACCAAGTTGGAAAACACTCTTCAGGATATCATCCAGGAGAACTTCCCCAACCTAGTAGGGCAGGCCAACATTCAAATTCAGGAAATACAGAGAACACCACAAAGATACTCCTCCAGAAGAGCAACTCCAAGACACATAATTGCCAGATTCACCAAAGTTGAAATGAAGGAAAAAATCTTAAGGGCAGCCAGAGAGAAAGGTCGGGTTACCCACAAAGGGAAGCCCATCAGACTAACAGCAGATCTCTCGGCAGAAACTCTACAAGCCAGAAGAGAGTGGGGGCCAATATTCAACGTTCTTAAAGAAAAGAATTTTCAACCCAGAATTTCATATCCAGCCAAACTAAGTTTCATCAGTGAAGGAGAAATAAAATCCTTTACAGATAAGCAAATGCTTAGAGATTTTGTCACCACCAGGCCTGCCTTACAAGAGACCCTGAAGGAAGCCCTAAACATGGAAAGGAACAACCGGTACCAGCCATTGCAAAAACATGCCAAAATGTAAAGACCATCGAGGCTAGGAAGAAACTGCATCAACTAACGAGCAAAATAACCAGTTAATATCATAATGACAGGATCAAGTTCACACATAACAATATTAACCTTCAATGTAAATGGACTAAATGCTCCAATTAAAAGACACAGACTGGCAAACTGGATAAAGAGTCAAGACCCATCAGTCTGCTGTATTCAGGAGACCCATCTCACATGCAGAGACATACATAGGCTCAAAATAAAGGGATGGAGGAAGATCTACCAAGCAAATGGAGAACAAAAAAAAGCAGGGGTTGCAATCCTAGTCTCTGATAAAACAGACTTTAAACCATCAAAGATCAAAAGAGACAAAGAAGGCCATTACATAATGGTAAAGGGATCAATTCAACAGGAAGAGCTAACTCTCCTAAATATATATGCACCCAATACAGGAGCACCCAGATTCATAAAGCAAGTCCTTAGAGACCTACAAAGAGACGTAGACTCCCATACAATAATAATGGGAGACTTCAACACTCCACTGTCAACATTAGAGAGATCAACGAGACAGAAAGTTAACAAGGATATCCAGGAATTGAACTCATCTCTGCACCAAGCGGACCTAATAGACATCTATAGAACTCTCCACCCCAAATCAACAGAATATACATTCTTCTCAGCACCACATCGCACTTATTCCAAAATTGACCACATAATTGGAAGTAAAGCACTCCTCAGCAAATGTCAAAGAACAGAAATTATAACAAACTGTCTCTCAGACCACAGTGCAATCAAACTAGAACTCAGGACTAAGAAACTCAATCAAAACCACTCAACTACATGGAAACTGAACAACCTGCTCCTGAATGACTACTGGGTACATAACGAAATGAAAGCAGAAATAAAGATGTTCTTTGAAACCAATGAGAACAAAGATACAACATACCAGAATCTCTGGGACATATTTAAAGCAGTGTGTAGAGGGAAATTTATAGCACTAAATGCCCACAAGAGAAAGCAGGAAAGATCTAAAATGGACACTCTAACATCACAATTAAAAGAACTAGAGAGGCAAGAGCAAACACATTCAAAAGCTAGCAGAAGGCAAGAAATAACTAAGATCAGAGCAGAACTGAAGGAGATAGAGACACAAAAAACCCTCCAAAAAATCAATGAATCCAGGAGTTGGTTTTTTGAAAAGATCAACAAAATTGACAGACCGCTAGCAAGACTACTAAAGAAGAAAAGAGAGAGGAATCAAATAGACGCAATAAAAAATGATAAAGGGGATATCACCACTGACCCCACAGAAATACAAACAACCATCAGAGAATACTATAAATGCCTCTATGCAAATCAACTAGAAAATCTAGAAGAAATGGATAATTTCCTGGACACTTACACTCTCCCAAGACTAAACCAGGAAGAAGTCGAATCCCTGAATAGACCAATAGTAGGCTCTGAAATTGAGGCAACAATTAATAGCCTACCCACGAAAAAAAGTCCAGGACCAGATGGATTCACAGCTGAATTCTACCAGAGGTACAAGGAGGAGCTGGTACCATTCCTTCTGAAACTATTCCAATCAATAGAAAAAGAGGGAATCCTCCCTAACTCTTTTTATGAGGCCAACATCATCCTGATACCAAAGCCTGGCAGAGACACAACAAAAAAAGAGAATTTTAGACCAATATCCCTGATGAACATCGATGCAAAAATTCTCAATAAAATACTGGCAAACCGGATTCAGCAGCACATCAAAAAGCTTATCCACCATGATCAAGTGGGCTTCATCCCTGGGATGCAAGGCTGGTTCAACATTCACAAATCAATAAACGTAATCCAGCATATAAACAGAACCAAAGACAAGAACCACATGATTATCGCAATAGATGCAGAAAAGGCTTTTGACAAAATTCAACAGCCCTTTATGCTAAAAGCGCTCAATAAATTCGGTATTGATGGAACGTACCTCAAAATAATAAGAGCTATTTATGACAAACCCACAGCTAATATCATACTGAATGGGCAAAAACTGGAAAAATTCCCTTTAAAAACTGGCACAAGACAGGGATGCCCTCTCTCACCACTCCTATTCAACATAGTCTTGGAAGTTCTGGCTAGGGCAATCAGGCAAGAGAAAGAAATCAAGAGTATCCAGTTAGGAAAAGAAGAAGTCAAATTGTCCCTGTTTGCAGATGACATGATTGTATATTTAGAAAACCCCATCGTCTCAGCCCAAAATCTCCTTAAGCTGATAAGCAACTTCAGCAAAGTCTCAGGATACAAAATTAATGTGCAAAAATCACAAGCATTCTTATACACCAGTAACAGACAAGCAGAGAGCCAAATAAGGAATGAACTTCCATTCACAATTGCTTCAAAGAGAATAAAATACCTAGGAATCCAGCTTACAAGGGATGTAAAGGACCTCTTCAAGGAGAACTACAAACCACTGCTCAGTGAAATCAAAGAGGACACAAACAAATGGAAGAACATACCATGCTCATGGATAGGAAGAATCAATATCGTGAAAATGGCCATACTGCCCAAGGTTATTTATAGATTCAATGCCATCCCCATCAAGCTACCAATGACTTTCTTCACAGAATTGGAAAAAACTGCTTTAAAGTTCATATGGAACCAAAAAAGAGCCCGCATTGCCAAGACAATCCTAAGTCAAAAGGACAAAGCTGGAGGCGTCACGCTACCTGACTTCAAACTATACTACAAGGCTACAGTAACCAAAACAGCATGGTACTGGTACCACAACAGAGATATAGACCAATGGAACAGAACAGAGTCCTCAGAAATAACACCACACATCTACAGCCATCTGATCTTTGATAAACCTGAGAGAAACAAGAAATGGGGAAAGGATTCCCTATTTAATAAATGGTGCTGGGAAAATTGGCTAGCCATAAGTAGAAAGCTGAAACTGGATCCTTTCCTTACCCCTTATACGAAGATTAATTCAAGATGGATTAGAGACTTAAATGTTACACCTAATACCATAAAAATCCTAGAAGAAAATCTAGGTAGTACCATTCAGGACATAGGCATGGGCAAGGACTTCATGTCTAAAACACCAAAAGCAACGGCAGCAAAAGCCAAAATTGACAAATGGGATCTCATTAAACTAAAGAGCTTCTGCACAGCAAAAGAAACTACCATCAGAGTGAACAGGCAACCTACAGAATGGGAGAAAATTTTTGCAACCTACTCATCTGACAAAGGGCTAATATCCAGAATCTACAAAAAACTCAAACACATATACAAGAAAAAAACAAACAACCCCATCAAAAAGTGGGCAAAGGATATGAACAGACATTTCTCAAAAGAAGACATCCATACAGCCAACAGACATATGAAAAAATGCTCATTATCACTCGCCATCAGAGAAATGCAAATCAAAACCACAATGAGATACCATCTCACACCAGTCAGAATGGCAATCATTAAGAAGTCAGGAAACAACAGGTGTTGGAGAGGATGTGGAGAAATAGGAACACTTTTACACTGTTGGGATTGTAAACTAGTTCAACCATTATGGAAAACAGTATGGCGATTCCTCAAGGATCTAGAACTAGATGTACCATATGACCCAGCCATCCCACTACTGGGTATATACCCAAAGGATTATAAATTACTCTACTACAAAGACACATGCACACGTATGTTTATTGCGGCACTATTCACAATAGCAAAGACTTGGAATCAACCCAAATGTCCATCTGTGACAGACTGGATTAAGAAAATGTGGCATATATACACCATGGAATACTATGCAGCCATAAAAAAGGATGAGTTTGCGTCCTTTGTAGGGACATGGATGCAGCTGGAAACCATCATTCTTAGCAAACTATCACAAGAAGAGAAAACCAAACACCGCATGTTCTCACTCATAGGTGGGAACTGAACAATGAGATCACTTGGACTGGGGAAGGGGAACATCACACACTGGGGCCTATCATGGGGAGGGGGGAGGAGGGAGGGATTGCATTGGGGAGTTATACATGATATAAATGATGAATTGATGGGTGCTGACGAGTTGATGGGTGCAGCACACCAACATGGCATAAGTATACATATGTAACAAACCTGCACGTTATGCACATGTACCCTAGAACTTAAAGTATAATAAAAAAATAAAATAAAATAAAATAAAATAAAAAAAGAAATTAAAAAAGGCAAAAAGAAATAGTCATCAATGTAACTCTTGGATCAAGAGAATAAAGAGTTGTCTTAAAATTTATCTTATTTCAAAATGTTAGAAATTTTGCTAAAAAGTCATCAGAAGAGAAAATATGTCACCTTAAATAGTTTTTTAACAAATTAAAAAGATATATATGTCAATTCACTTGATTTAATTAATTCTCAATTAAAAACATACCAAAACATCACATTTTACTCTTTAAATATATACAATTATCATTTTTCAATTAAAAATAAAATTATGTTTTAAAAGATGAAGAAATAATCCATAACGCTTTTATAACTATAATAAAATGGGACTTACATAAAAGTGAACAAATGAACCTGTTGAAGAGTACAGCATTAAGATACACCCAAATATAGCTGGGGACTTAATATATAAGAATTGTGGCATTTGAATTTAGTGGTTAAAAAGCAGATCATTAATAAAAGTGATGAGAAAAGGTACTATGTATTAATTTAAAAATAAATAGAATTTTGAAACTACATATGAAATAGAAAAATAAAGATTGACTATTAAAAGTAGGCAACAAAATTTAAAATATGTACATGTATATGCATATAAATACACACACACAAACACACATATATTTAAAAGTTAAGACAAAATGTTCACAGTAGGCAGAATTTAGTAATTTAAGTCATAAAACCCCAAATAAAAAAAGAATGTATTGTCTTATATAAATACATAAAAATGTATAAGTTCTATAAGATACAAAACAAAGCTAAATGCAAATAAGAAATTAAGATAATAATATTCGGAATATATTAAAAAGATCAATATCCTAAATGTATAAAAAGCACCTACAATTTGCTTACAAGAAGAGAATGATTTTTACAATAGGCAAAGATAATATAAGACCAAACTGTGAAAATTGCTCAGCCTCACTATTAAGGACATACAAATTAAGTAATAATACTCTTCTTTGTTTATTACATTGACAAAAATTTCAAGTAATTTCAGTATCCATGCAGCATCCAGCTTATATATATCAGGATATACAAAAGAGTTGATCAATAGCATATATAGCTTCTTCTTTGCTACTTGGTCTCACATTAGTCTTCCACATTATTGTACCAGTTTATATTCCACATTCATTACATGAGAGCCTCTTATCATGAACATATGATTGTATCAGGATTCCATTTTTTTGTCAATCATATGAGTATGAAAGATGAAGTAGATAATGAATAATATTTTGTAAATTATTATTTTTATAACTCATTATCAGTGAGTTTTAGCATATTTTTTATGGTTATAAGTTACACTCATTTTCTATTTGGTGAATTGTTCATTTATATCCTTTACTCACTGTGTAATTGTGCTGTTTGTAATTCCTTTATTGATTTGAAGTTGTGTTCCTTTCAAAACACAACTCGTTTGATCTCCTCACTTGGAGCAGATTCCTACAAAGGCTCCTGATTCACTGAATGTAAAAGTCCTATCCCTAACCGTGGCCTACAAGGATCTACACAGCTTGAACTCTGTCCCATCTCACCCTCTTTGACATCCTTAACTATTAATCACCTCCTTTCTTCTTCCACTCCAGCCATACTGGCTTCTATATTTCAGATTCACCAACAAGTTCTAACAGTGGAGCTTCTGCAACAGCTCTTCTGTCCACCTGAAAAGTTAGTACATGGAAAGCCAACACCATACTTTAATAAGTCTTTGCCCGGATGTAATATTCTCAATGAGGTCTACTCTGACCACTTAGCCCAAAACTGATTTATCACTCAACTTTATACTCCCGACTCTCATTACCCTGCTCTGCTTGCCCTTCCACCCACCACCTGCCCCCAGCAACACAACACATTACTTATCTAATATCTTTAGTCTCTCTTAGTTAGGATGTAAACTCCCAGAAGTTTGAGATCTTCTTTTCCTTTGTTTGCGTATTTATCCTAAGAGCCTATGAAAGTGTCTGATATACAACAAGTACTTAATAAATAAATTTTAAAGAATAATTGATTTTAACCATGTATGCATGTACATAGGTTTTTTGTTTGTTTCTTTTACTTTAAAAATGTATTGTAAACTCTTCTATGCACTCTTTGGCAATTTTTTTTTAGCTTTATTCATGGTTCCTTTTGGCATACAGAAGTTTTAAAAGATGTATTTTAATGTAGCTAAATTAGTCAAGCCTATTTCTAATTGTGTGTGTTTTTGTATCTTGTTTTTAACATTTTGAAGTTTTGCTTTCAACATGTAATTTTTTTCTGCACATATAATTCATTTTAATGCATAGTCATGACTTTTTTCATATAAAAGACCAATTCTACTAGCACAATTTTTGAAGGGTTCATTCTTTCTCCACTGAGTTTTTACCATCTCTGTTATATGTTAGCTTTCATATATGCAAGGATCTATTTTTCAGCTCTTGATTTTGTTCAATTAGTCTATTTTTCTATTCCTTTTAATAATGTTATCTGCAAATAATGAAAGATTTATTTCTTTCCTTCTTATACTTATGGACTGTCTCCTATTTAATCTTGAGTGTTTTTATGTATTATTTTATAGATGCAGAATATATGCAGACACAATTAACTGCATATACATATATAACATTATTTATAATATTAATATTATCAATTATCAGAACAGTATTTTTAGAATGAGCAATTTACTTCATATGTAGAAGTCATGCGCTAATAATTTGAGAGGCCTTGACTCTGAAGGTATTTTACATATATGTATTCTTTTAGATATAAAATAATAGAAGGCACAGCATGATATAATGAATGATACTTTTGCAAGGACATATTCTGTATTTTCTATTTGAAAATTATTTTAAAAGATTTTAGCAATTCAAATGTGCAACACTGCTCAATGATTAGAGACATAATTATTTCTACCATAAAGGAATTTTTAAGTGAAGGAATATAAAATCCCGTAGTAAAGGAGATGTGATCAAATGGGAATGCTGCATTTGTGATTGTAATTCTCTTGAAATCAATATTTGAAAAATGCTTTCACACCAGTTACTAAATGGATTATTGATTATAAAATGCCTTAAATGGTTTTCAGAGTTGATCAATTGGTAATATATCCACATAATATTCAGACAAGGACCACTGTTTTCAGGCTTATGCTTTTCTAATTTAGAGAGAAATCAGAATCAAAGGTTTTGCTCAATATTTATTTATAAATATGGAATGTATCAGCTTCTATCCTATTGACAACATAGCTCATTATTTATTAAACAAATTAGAGCACCTACTGGGCACCAGGAAGTACGTTAGACCCTGAGCGTACAATGGTGAACAACAGAGGCAGATGCTCTGCCTTTATGGAATTTGTACTCTAGAGGAAAATGTCCAGAGAGAGCAGAAACTTGAGAGGAAAGCTGGAGACACAGAGAAACACAGGTTAAAAGTCCATGAACTTTGGAGGCAAATATTAGCTAGATATACCCACAAGCCAGGGAACACCAAGAGTCGCCAGCAACCAGAGGCATGGAACAGATTCTTACTCAGAATGTTAAGAGGAAGCATAGTCCTGTTCATAACTTGATTTTAGACTGTAGGCCTCCTGAACTATGAAAGAATGAATCTTTGTTGTTTTAAGTTACCTAATATGTGGTACCGTGCCCCAGAAGCATTTGGAAACTAGTACAGTTAGCCGCTATTGTTATTCCATTTAAAGATAAGGAAATCAAGGTCATGTAGTTAAGTGATTTGTTCAGTTAGAGAATTAAAAAGTGGTGAAATTGGACTTTTAGTCTCAGACAGTTGGACTAAAGAGCATACATCGTAACCACTTTTATTCTACCTGTATGAATACACAATCCTAATACCTATTTTGTAGTCAATATTTATTGCAATGCTATTATGTGTCCAGAGTCATTATAAACATTATCAATGCAACAGTAAACAAAACAGAAAAAGCATTTACAGTTTGTTGTAGCAAGAGATGTCAAAAGAGTTAAGAAAAAGCTATATGTTATTTTATATATTAATGTTAAAAGGAAAATAGACAAATAATGGGGATAGAAAGTTGTGACAGCAGATGGGACTTTTACATTGTGTGTTCAGAGAAGATCTCACACTTCACATCACATTTGAGAGAGTTTTGAAAAAGGAGAAGAAATATGTATATTCATATCTGGGATAACAGAGTACCAGATTGAGAGAAAAACAAGTTCAAATGTCCAAAGGTGTAAGTACAAAACAAGCACAAATGTCCTAAGGTATAAATACAAAACAAGTATAAATGTCCTAAGGTATGCCTGGGTGTTTGAAGAATTAGAAAAACGCCATTTTAGGTGGAATGGGGTATAATGATTAGTAGAAGTTGTGGTTAGGGAAGAGTTAAAGGAAAACATTTAAACTGAAGATTTATATTATTGCATAAATCCATAAGATTGTACACTCATGTAATGGAAGATTGATAGAAAAACGGAGAGACCCAGAGGCTAAGTTATGAACACCTCCAATTTTAAAAGGCCAGGGAGATGAGCAGGACCTGACCCAGCAAAAAGAGAGCAAAAAGTAGATGACATTTAGTAATTAGAATATCCAAGATATGTTGATCTGGAAAACAAGTTTATTCCTCTACAAGGAAGTCTTATATATCAAGGAAAATAGCAACTCAAAATATGTATGAATAATACTTACATAAAAGTTTCTAGTTATACTTCATATTCATACTATATGCATGTGCAATTTTATTCAGAAGTATTGCAAGAAGAAAAAAAGGCCACTTACAATAGTTTTCAAAACCACTTAGTTCATAAAATGTTGTAACATTTTCTTAAAGGAATACAGACAGCAATTAATTCAACAAAGCAGTAAAGGTCAGTTTCTCTGTATGATGGGAATCATAAGACTGAAAAAAATGAGTATCACTGCATCATCTCTTCCTTTGAACTCTTCATTCTTCCTCAGAATAGAGTGGCCATTATCCCCCTACGTTACTTGCTTTGGTTGTCTACATTTTGTTGCCTTTATATTTAGTCAGTGTCTTGATACTGGTAGGTATATTAGCTTCTTATAACAGAATATATTTTTAAAATAACAATATAATATTTGATTTTGGCCGTGCGCGGTGGCTCAAGCCTGTAATCCCAGCACTTTGGGAGGCCGAGATGGGCGGATCGCTGGGTCAGGATATGGAGACCATCCTGACTAACGCGGTGAAACCTCGTCTCTACTGAAAAATACAAAAAAAAAAACTAGCCGGGCGAGGTGGCTGGCGCCTGTAGTCCCAGCTACTCGAGAGGCTGAGGCAGGAGAATGGCGTGAACCCGGAAGGAGGAGCTTGCAGTGAGCTGAGATCTGGCCACTGCACTGCAGCCTGGGGGACAGAGCGAGACTCCGTCTCAAAAACAAACAAACAAACCAACAAACAAACAAAAAAACTTGATTTTCTTTGACATTTGATTTAGTTTTCAAACATTATACTCGTGAGCAAAGGTCAGTAGTATGGTCGGTGATTAGGAAGTATAGGAAAGCCAATGCGTTGATGTAAGACTAGAGTTATAACCTTGACATTCTTCACCTAATTAACATTGTACTGTTAATAGCTACTATTCACAAGTAGTAAGGAGTATTTCGTAGTTGTAGATTAAGTACCATTTTATATATTTTATCAGTGACCTAGATAAACAAATGTGTGGATTGGCTAGGCCTTTAGAGGAGAAGATTATAATTCAAACCGACCTTTACAGGTTGGAAGAGTAGTCAGAAATAATGAAAATCTTGAGGTCAGGTATAAAGGAGGAACTACTCTAAGGAAAAAACATGATACATATAAGATGGAGAATGTCTAACTAAGCATGAATGTGGCAGAAAAGAACCTAGAGATCACAGCAGACACAATTTGAACATAATTCACATTATTTTAGCAGTTTGAACATATAATGCTGAAATCTATTTCAGCAGGCCATTCTGATTAAAAATTATAAGATAAAACTTCAACTACATTTTACATTGATCAGTTTAATGTTAAAACAGTGTATCAAACTTTGGACGAGTGAAATCTGGAGAATTCATAGAGGACTCAAAAGATGGAAGTATGATTAAGCGATTAGAAACAGGAATTTCAAAGAAGCAATAACATTATTTCAGTTGTTTGATTGTAAAGTAGTGTGAGGAGTGATTTAATAACTGTCTTCCAAATCAAAAGTGGTGTTTTTATGAATTGTTGACCAGCTGCTTTCAACTTTCATTGTGTTTAGAATTCTTGTTAGAATTTCAGCAAGGATAATATAAATTGATGGTGAAACAAATCATAGCTTATGAAAAAAATATAACCTGACATCGACTAGCATGTCTTATTGTTAATTTTTATTTTATGAGAATCAAGGTGTGGATTCAGGTGTATAGACAATAAGGTCTGAGCAGCAACTTCTCCCAACCCCCTTTTCTTCCTCAACTCAAATTTGGTCATACATAGTTTAGCATCCCTCTATATCAGTACACATTTTGTTGGGGACCAAATTATTAATTAGTATGTTAATTTTTTCAATACTAATTGATATGAGCAAATGACATATTAAGAATACTAACATTAATTTACAAAAAATCAATTACAGAGAGATAAGTTGAAATTTATCTCCCAAATGTAGTCTTTACTTTGATATATGAATCATAGTTAAAACTTTTCATACTCAGTTTTCTACTCTCAATTTTGACCTTGTAGAAAGGCCTAGTTTCATGTGGAAACAGAATAAATTATGTCACTGATGTGATTTAAGTGATTTCAAAAACGTGCTTAAAAATATGTCCTTCATATTATTCTACTGGTTTGCCCTTATTTTGAAACTCTTTACCACTAATATCATACTTTCAGGCACTTATTGAGAAGATTTTATATTTTAACTGGGCTAAAGAATTGTTATTTAGGAGGCGCCATATATTTAGCTAGCTGTGAATTTGACACGCAGTAGTCCCCCCTTATCTGTTTGGGAAGTGTCCTGAGACCCCCAGTAGATGCCTGCAACCACAGATAGTGCTGAAACTTACATATACTATTGCTTTCTATACACACATACTTATGATAAACAATCACGTTTGCATTTAAAGTAAACACCTTAGGGATTGCCTTTGGCAATCCAGCATCGCTACTCTTGTGTTTTGGGATCTAATAATGATACCATGACAATAAATCTGATAACCAATACAGTTACTAAAGTGACTAAAGCGTGGGGAGCCTACACGGCATGTCTATACTGGACAAAGGGATGATTCGCATCCCAGCTGAAATGGTGCTAGATTTCATCAGTCTACTCGAAATGGCACACAGGGAATTTCAAAATTAGAAGTAGTTTATTTCCGAAATTTTCCATTTAATATTTTTGGACCACAGTTGACCATGAGTAAGAAACCACAGAAAGTGAAACCACAGATAAGATGGGACTACAGCACGTCATTCTTTTCCTGATTACATTTGGTACCTTTAGTTGTTTCCCCTGGAACCAGCAATTTTAGGGTTTTAAGATCATTATGGGTTGGAGAGAGAATTTCTAGTAGGTAGGGAAGAAAAGAATTAGGTTTACCTGGAAATCTTGGGTCCTGCCCACATTAAGGGCAGAGAGTCTTGGAGGCATAGGAACATAGGCCATAGCAGAGATAGAAGAGATCTGAAAAGATGAATCAGAAGATTTTTAAGCTTTCACTCATTTCAATACTTTGCTAAAGATCAGCCATTCTTATAGATGTGCCATAGACATGGCAGGGGTTACCAATGCAATACTTTATTTTCTTAAAAGATGCTACTAGGATATTATGTAATATTGAAATTTTCAGTGTTTGAGGGAGGTCACATTTTTGACTTCCTCTGTGAGTTCTCAGGGAAGAAGTAAGTGGAAAGCAAGGTGAAAATGATATTCTTGAATATGCTACTTTTCTCTGAAACCACATAAGAAGCATATAAATTGTTTTTTAATAAGTTGTGGCTATATAGGTGTTGAGAACTGAAAGCATTCTGGCCTTCTGTTTTACTCTGAAGTAATCATATTCCTTTGCCTTAAAATATTTTTTTAAAAAAATCAAATAAAAAAGAACTATACAAAGCATTTTATAATAATTTCAGAGTCTTTTAAGCAAGTCTCAGGAATATTAGCATTTTGATAACTGAATAAGTCAAACACCATATGCTCAATTTCTCCTCACTGATTTTGAATCTGCTCAATGCTGGATTTATTGACTACCAGTCATTCTTCAATAATTTCAAAAACCATGACGTATAAATGGGAAATATATTAATTTTAACATTCAGACCAGTGAAATTCAATCACGTGTCGATGTATTCATTTGTAATGTATAGCCCATACTTTCCTGCCTTCAAAGACCTTAATGTCTATAGGGAAAGTAGACCATGAAGCAAAAAGTTATTCTACAGAGTGGTAGATGTTTGTAGTAGACAAGAGGCATGGCATGAAACCAGACCAAGTAATTGCAGAAAACCTCACAGAAGAAATACTTTACACATGAAACAATACAACTGCATACACCGTGCCGTGTATGCCTTTCAGGCTTTTGTCCCTGCTGTCCCTTTTGCCTGGAATGTTGTTCTTTTTTTTCCACTGTCATCTCAGTAACTGCCTTCTTTCCATGAAATCTGAGTTCAGATGGCTTTCCTATAATACCTCACGACCAAAATGCCCGCATTTCTTTCTCTGCATGGCTGCATCAGGTTTTAATTATCTGTATATGTTTCTGCCTCTCAGGCTAGGCCTCTTCACAAGGTTAAGATCTGTTTTGTTCATTTTTTATATATACATAGAAAATGATAAATAGTCCTCAACTAAGACAGAAATGAATGTGAGAATATTTGCAATGATGAGAGTTGAAGAAAACTCAGCTCAAACAATTAGCTTGAGACAAAACAAGAGCTTAATAGTTCTTGAAACTCAGAAACACAGAGTTTCAGTACTTGCTTCATCCAGGAAAAAAAAAAAATCATTTATATTCAGTCTTTCTGTATTTTTTATCTCTCCCTCTCTCTGCATGTTGACTTTGTTCTCAGGCAAATTTAAATTGCTATGGAATAAAGGATAGTTTCTCCCTCCCTCTCTCTCTCTCGTTCTCTTTCTCTTAAAAATTCTTATGAACATCTTATTGTGTTTCAGAAGTTCTAGATGGTTATTAAAATTTCCTCCAGTGCCAGAGTAAAAGAAAATAATAATAATGTACCTTTACAACATACCCACACTTGGAAGTAGGAAGTCTGTCAAATCTAAGTATGGAAAACTGTGAGACTGTTGTTTTTTTTCCCCGCCCCACAGAGGAAAACATTGAGTCTGTGACCAGAATTACAGTATTCTGTCAGAAAGCAATTGTTAAATACATTACATTTTCTTTTCCTCTTCATTATTCATTTAGTTTATTACATCACAAAACTAGTAATTATAGCCATTAAGACCAGTCAATAAGCTCTAAGACAATAAAATGTGGGGAGGGGAATAAGGATTTAATTTGACGTATAATTGGGCATTATCTTAAAAAGAAAACTGTTAATAATTTAAATTTTTTTTGGTTGAAAAGTACCTAACACTTCCTGTTCCTCTTTTATTACATTATTAAAACATTTACTACTAATATTATTGATCACTTTCTGTATGGTACTGTGAGTGATTAGAGAGACCAAAAGTTTAAAACAAAGGACCCCATCTTGTATGAAGAAATTAAGTTCATTTATGAAGATATTAAATTTGAGATAAATGTTTAGTAGGAAAAGGGTTATTTGGTGCCTATTATGGGTCAAGTATTGCATGTGAATTAGTGAGCCCAGTCTCATGGAATTTGTGTTCTAATGCTATAAGACACATTCAAGTTTATATTCGTATGGCAATTGGATATGTAGCTGTACCTCAATGGAGATGCTTATGCTTGAGATATGTACTTGAGAGTCATTCATATCATCATCATCCTCCTCCCACTGAGAATTTATGAGACACAAGTCTATTCCCACCTCTTGCTACCTCCAATCTCATTTCCCTGGGTGGACTTCTTTACTAGTTATATTTTTTGTTATTGTTGTTCTTCTGGTGGTTACCTCCATAATTCTAAATATTATGGTTATTCCTCTTTTCTTAATTTTTCTGCTCAAAACAATATCTTTTGAGTCTCTAATAAGAAAGATGAGATTTGAACTCACTTGTATTATTCCCTGTAATATGTGATCACCTATTTCTAAATTAAAAACACTTTCTAGGTCATTATGCAGTATTTAAATAAATGAAAATCACTTTCAAATCCACAAGCATTTAATTGCTCCTCATTGCTTACTGAATTATGTAGCAACACGTGATTTTGAAATTCAATGTCCATTAGCACTTAGGTCAATCATTTACTAGAATTCACCATTACTCCACATAGAAAGTTTCTTCTGCCAATGGTTATTTTGTTGCTTAATCAATGTTTCTACCACTTTGATTTTTCTCATAATAGTCCCTTTTTTCATTGATCTACACCTGTTGAGTCCCCACACATTCTTTCATGTCTAGCTCAGATATTATTTCCTTCAACAAACTTAATATCTCCTAACCATAAACCAACTCTCTGACTTCTTGATCCTCGTAGACTTTCTTTCACCTTATTTATTTTATTTATTTATTTACTTATTAATTTAGTTTAATTAGTTAATTTATTTATGTTGAGACAGGGTCTTGCTCTGTCTCCCAGAGTGGAGTGCAGAGGTATGAACACAGTTCACTGCAGACTTGCCCTTCTTGGCTCAAGCGATCCTCCCACCTCAGTCCCCTGAGTAGCTGAGACTACAGACGTGCACCACTTCACTTGGTTACATTGAAAAATTTTTGTAGAGACTAAGTCTTGCCATATTGTTCAGTCTGGTCTCAAACTCCTGGGCTCAGACAATCCTCCCAACTTAGCCTCCAAAAATGCTAGGATTCCACATGTGAGCTACCATGTTCAGCCTTTCCACATTACCTATAACACTCATTATATGCTTTTGCTCATAATTATTTCACAATTTAATTTTTATTAATTAAATTGAAAGCTTCTTAGAATCAGGGTCCAGTTCATCTATACAATTGTATTCCCTAGACTGGCCTGGTGCAATATACTCTACATATTGGTTGATTAATAAATATTATTTTACTATTGAATGAATTTATGCATAAATATTAGGATCTTCCTGACATTAAAAGATGTTCTCAAATGTTATTTAAGTATATAATATGTTATAATGTAGCTAACTTAAAAATATACACATTGTCAGAAAAATATATTAACGGAGCAGAAAGAGAACTGGTAGTATTTGATAGACAGCTACTGGCTCATAATCACTATTTACATTTGGTGGAATTTAAGAATATCAAGGACATTAATTAAAACTTGAATGCTTGGGCTTTGATTATCAGAAAAATTACACTTTCCATAGAGCCTTAAGTGAAAGAAAAAATTTCAGAGCAGTTCAATTTATATTTCCAATGTTTAAGTTCCTGCGAGAGGCAACTGTAGGGGATTATTGGTGGAAGAAAAAAATTCACATTTTGATCAGGAACCATACCATTCAATAAGATTTCTCTCACAGGAAGTAAAATAAAAGCACGTTGATCTATATATGTTTGTTATTTTTGATAAGAAAACCCAGAACCCTACATACTACTTCTTTCTCTTATTTTTAACAAGCTATTCTGTAAGGACATTTTAAGAAAGATAAGTTTTGGAAACTTTTGCAAATGGATAAAAATGAAAATAAAATAATAAGAAAAGAGAGAAAGACTAAAGTGAGCGAAACACCAAATGAGACCACAAAAGGCAACATGAGCTTAGATTGCTCTAGTCTATGTTGAAGAACTGGTGTTTCTCCCCATCAAGTCTTCCAGCATTTTCCAACTACCTGGAAATTAGTCATTGCAAGATGCCTACTGGAGGCTTTCAAAGCCATGGAGAGTGTTACAGGAAGGTGGAAGGAAGATAGTGATATTTTGCAAAGGGTCATGATGTTTATATTTCATTTTTCATCTGGGAAATGTTTCATCAAACTTTATGAAAAGGAAAATTATTTATATATTAAAAAAAAAAAAACCAAAACACTAGACATGTGGTCTAGGTATCAGATAAACCAGTTACTCTCATAAATGCAGGACTAAAATAAACTACTTTTTCAATCCATGCAGGGAGTATGCTATCACATCATGCTTTCTTTTCACTAGGTCTCCCCTTTTTAAGTCAAAACAATGGGGAACCAATGAGCTTAGGAAGCTGAGCAGTGATGATTCTAGCTCCTTACCTCACCACACATTGTTGTGCATTGAGTGATTTGAGCCCAGTGTAATATTATCCTATATAGAAAACCAAAAAGGTTGTATCACAGGTAAGAATGCCACAATTCCAACAATTTGCTTTTTCAAGTAAAGGTTATATGTCACTGTAATTAAAAGCAGTTTTGGGGAACTAGGTTTTAGAAAAACTAAAATAACCCTTTGTAACATATTATTTTTAATTGTCTAAAGTTAAAACACGATTTGTTAATTTTACTCACAGGTTTTGATTTAAAATCCAGCTATATCCAGTTTCCAAATAAAAGTGTTAGAGCATATTTTAAAGTAATTTTAAAATTAATAAATTGCTATAAAATATGACTTTATTAGGCAAAATTTGTGTCAATCCACAACCACAAGCCACAGGATTGGCACTCTAAGAACTCTAAGAATATGTAAAGGAAAAGATGATGTTAAAGCACAAATAAATGTATCACTATTTGGTTCAACTTGGATGCATAAATAAATCGACAAACACTTCTTATTTTGTATTCTTCATCATTTTTTTCCCATTCAAAGGATAGTCACCTTGAGCCTGAAACTTGGGAGTCTTTCTGAATTCCTCCCTTTGCTATGGCTTCTATATTAAATAGGCCTTTTACATTTCATTGTGGTGTCCTAATATCCCTGGAATTCATGTTCCTCCATTTCTACTTCTAGTGCTTACTCCAATTCCTCTTTTTCAAATCAAAATGATGAAAATAGTACATTTCCAGTCTTGCTATTTCTAATATTTGTCCAGACCCACTCAGGGCCAGCAATTGAATTGTGGTGTCCATATGTGTGAACATAGAATGAAAAAAAAAGCTTCAAAACACTGAAATGATGTACATTTAAATGCTATGTGAATAATATGATTTATTTAATTTATGCCAATTGTCTTTATATTTCTTATACATTGTATGTTTTCTAATACAATTATAAATAGTTTTAATTAAGAAAAATATTACTATTGCAAATGAATTATCTAACACTTGAAACTGATCAGGCACTTACTTGTAATTATCCTGAGGCACACAATTACTTACACAAACAGTAAAGACCCCCTAATGGGAAATATAAAACATTTTGATCTGACCTCTTCCAATATTTTGGCTACATTTTGTGAAGATTAAACATATAATTTACGACACAAACCAAGACAGATTAATATTGGAAAGAGTTGCTCTTAAGAAATACAATTCAATGTCTGGCCTAAGCTGAGACTGGGCAAATAAATAAAAGATATTCCTGATTGGGCTTTTTTCTTCTTCTTTGTTTATCTGTGTGAAAGAGGGGGCAAAGAATTATATTTGCTTTTCGTTTTTCTTCATATTTTACCTTTTGTGCATTATTTATGACTGCAAATAATCTTCTTATTCATTGGGATATCTTTCTCCTTAATTTGTATTCTCCAAGGTCCAAATATATAATATGATACAGATACAAACTTATTTAAAATGATTGGGTATAATTCTAAATTATTCCAGTAGAATGTAAGCTCGATGTGGGTAAAAATTTTTGCTCAGATTTCTTTTTATTGAGGGAGTAAACGCTGTGCAGAAGTGTAACAAATGTCCACCACAGTTGAAGTTCAGATTTTGAGATGTCTTAAATGTTGTCTATAGATGAATCAAGACTTCTGCACATATTATTAAGATTTTTCTAAACCTCAAGTGATGAGCTTTGTCTGGCTACTGACCTTGTATAGAGCTCTGGTTTTGCTAGGTGCAAATTGAATTGAAGAGCACCTATTTCATTAATAGTGTTAACCATGATGACCTGAAAGTACCTGACATAAAATAAACATTCAATAAATATTTGCTGAATGAGATAGATTGATTAAAGGTAAAATGATTGAAAGCGCTTCCATGAGGTTATTATTATTATTTTTTGAGACAGGAGCTCCCTGTTACCCAGGCTGAAGTGCAATGGCGCGAGGCAATCATGGCCATGAGGTTGGTTTTAATACTCTCATTTTTGAGAAGCAAAACTTTATTTAGTGTACTTATTTAAATAGTGTTTTGCTAAATGTCTATTGTGCAGCTTTGTCATAAGTAAAATAATTAGAAAATTTAGAACTAGGGAACAGATTGGAGTTCATGTCTTTCAACCTTACCAGTTTTATAGACAGGGAACTATAGGCCAGGATGTGAATATGGGCACAAAACTTGTTGGTAACTGAATGCTAATTAAAGCTCAGGTCATAATTGGACAGCTTTCTCCATTCCTTATATGGTCTTTAATTTCTCTTCACTAAAAACAATGTTTGCATCTAAATAAAGTATGAACTTTAATTAATAACATTGTATCCATTGGTTATTTAATTGTGGCAAATGCACAGTTCTAAGGTAAGATATAAAGTATAGGAGAAACTCATTGTGGGTGTACGGGAACTCTGTATTATCTTTGCACATTTTTGTACATCTTAAACTTTTCTGAAAAATAAAGTTTATTTTTTTAAATGTCATTTCTATTCAGCCTAAAGATAGGTAAATAGATTCCTAATATAGTCTATAAATACTGCCCTTGTTAAAGAGATGAAAAGGAAGATTAACATAATTAGTTGCAATCCAAATACATTACTTCCAGTATAGGAACTGAAATTTCTAAACAAGTCCTGTGTGCCTTCCAACTGTATTGTATTTTATATGTCCTTGTATATTCATAGATATAACTGTGGTATTGGCTTACCCTGCCACAATTGGTTAATTAAAATAGTCACTTACAGAAGATACTTGTTTTAATATTATGAACGAAAAAGCTATGTAATAACCATCAACTAATACCTGCGGCTTCTGTAGTTTTTGTTGACACTTAAGTCCACTTACCTCAAGAGTAAATTTTGAGAAGTAAGAAGAATACTGTTGACATCATATTTGGATGATATGGAGCTATTCTTCACACCAAACATGACCCAAAACAAAAAACTAGTAGAGTCTTTCTACTGTTACCATCTTAGGCCACCAAAGAAGGCAAAGAAAATGTGTTTAAATATATTTTTATATATATATATTCATTTTAAGTTACTGATTGGAGTTTCTACTGGTATTTGTGGACACACCGTTTTAAAACTTACAATAAAGAAATTGAATCAAGGCAACTTCTCACTAAGGTAATCAGCTTTCCCTTTGTAACTCTTTTAATAGGATTTTACTGGTTAAAGTTTTGGAATATTTCTCCGTATTTCGTATCCAGGCTCACCCTAATGTTTTTATAACTTTGTGTACATGTCAAAGGTCCTCTGCGGGAATTCTGTGGGAAATATGCAGACTGACCTGCACATAAGGAACAAGGAAAACATCACAGCATGGGATGGTATGGAAGTTAAAATGAAATATTTGCAGTTCTGTGCATGATTCTTTTAAAATCTTCCATAGGAGGTCTGCGTTGTGCTGACAGAGGAGTCACATTTTTTGGTTTAGAATGCTGTTTAGAATTAGATACTGTCTGAGCAGGTTTCTGCCCAGATTTAGAATCCATTAAATATTGGGTAAAATAACAGTGGTATCTGAGACTTCGTCACTTAAATCATTTTTTTTTTCTCTTTTTTTGCTGTAACACACCAAAGTTGGGGTAGTAGAGATAGATTGTCCCTTCCAATCTCTGTTAATTGATGTCTTAGTAATAAATGGAAGCTGAAATGTGCTGTCAGAGGTAGATGTCAAATCGTCACTGCTATGCGATTAGCTGCCAACATTATCGCCGATTGTTGCCTTTAACAACAAAAAGAATGTTGATGTGAAGTTATGGGAAGCTCTATTTGCTTAAGTTCTCTGAGATCTATTAAGCAGGTCTACTCCTTTAAAAAAAGTTCCACTATAGTTTTTTTAAGTATTTAATTTTTTAAATAATCTAACCATATGTTGTGATGGTGAAGAAAAAAGGTGATTTCAGTGAGAATCATTGAAGAGATCATGAGAGATGAACGCATGTGATATATTGTTTATTGTCTCACATGATTTCTATTAATTTTGTTTTTGAGTTATCAGTTACACTCAGACCTTAAGAATATATTTTAAAAGGAAAGCAGGAGAAATAAATGAAACAAAGTAAGGGGGAAAAATGGAAGCCCATTACTGCCATCCTAGAGTTAAAGGGAATTGTTAAGAACACAAAACAATTTTAAAAGAGATAGTATTAATAGGAATTGTTGCTTTATTTTGACCTACGGGCAATAACTGTTTATCATTAAAATTAGGTTGCAGGCCGGGCGCGGTGGCTCAAGCCTGTAATCCCAGCACTTTGGGAGGCCGAGACGGGCGGATCACGAGGTCAGGAGATCGAGACCATCCTGGCTAACCTGGTGAAACCCCGTCTCTACTAAAAAATACAAAAAATTAGCCAGGCGAGGTGGAGGGCGCCTGTAGTCCCAGCTACTCGGGAGGCTGCGGCAGGAGAATGGCGTAAACTTGGGAGGCGGAGCTTGCAGTGAGCTGAGATCCGGCCACTGCACTCCAGCCTGGGTGACAGAGCGAGACTCCGTCTCAAAAAAAAAAAAAAAAAAAAAATTACGTTGCAAAACAGATCACAGTTTGAAAATCCATGCTGGAGTTTCAGTAAATGATGTTCACTAACTATTATGTCTACCTCTATTTATATGTATCTAAATGTGACTCCTCTATCAATACAACACAGAAACTTGCAAATCCATGTTCTAAGATTTATCAGAGTCTACTGAAGCGACAGAGAAATGATACTATCCACTCGTAGCTCTTTCCACTTATTGACTGACTTAAGTACATCCTTTAAGTTTTTCTTAATTCTTCCTTGAAATAGTTATTATTATGATTTCCCTTATTCCAAGGGTCTAACTAATAGATTAAAAAATGTAGAATCAGTAAATTTAAAGATGTTTTCAAAACGAGGGTAACTATTTACTGATGGCTAATTGTTTATATAACAAGCACTTTCTGGCTCTTAGAAATATTTGACAAAAAGTATTTGATATAGAGTAGTGAAGTTTACTAATACACTAATAATAATAATACTAAATTGATAATCCACTAACTTTCTGATTATGGATGAGTATCAGAATCAGGAGAGATGCACTAATAAAATAAAACAGTCTGGGCACAGTAGCTCACGCCTGTAATCCCGGCACTCTGGCAGGACGAAGCGGGCAGATCACCTGAGGTCAGGAGTTTGATACCAGCCCGGCCAACATGGTGAAACTCCGTCTCTACTAAACTACAAAAGTTAAGCTGGTCATGGTGGCGTGCACCTGTAACCCCAGCTACCTGGGAGGCTGAGGCAGGAGAATTGCTTGAACTTAGGAGGCAGAGGTTACAATAAGTCAAATTTGTGCCACTGCACTCTATCTAGCCTGGGTGACAGAGTGGAACTCTGTCTCCAGAAAAACAAAACAAAACAAAAAAAACCCGGAAAAATACTAACCTTCACAAAGAAAGTTTATATTCCTTGTCCTTAATCCTCTGTGGTACTATAATGCTGTGATACTCTTTTATTCATATTCTGTCTCTGTTTTTATTTCCCAATCTTATTTTCTTTCAACTTTCAGCACTTACTCCTATTAAGAAATTAAGTTATATTGTGCCTTTTCTCAAAATTCATGTTTGAGAACAATTTTCTTAACCCTATGAAGATCCAAGTTGACCATCTCTGAAAATACTTTAAGTATTCAAACAATTGTTGATTAAATAATTATAGGATATATAGTTTTTAGCAGGAACAACAGAAATGCAGTTATTCTATAGATGAACTGTTTCAATAGGTTAATGGCACTTGGGAAACTCTAGGTAATATACTAGTAAACTTTATGCTTTTCACACAAAAATTAATACAGTTTTACTATGTCAAAATGTGCAGGTAAGGATTTAAGATAGAGTTAGCGACAGCTTCCTTAAATAAATTTATTTAAATCTACAAAGCAAGCAAATACCTTGAATTTGACTTAAGTAGAGGGCACAAACAAGTACAGACAATTTAGCTTTAATAAATATTGATCACTTCACAAATCAGCATTAATATGAATGAGTAAAAATTTAAAATAACATGCTTAGCAAGTTTTGAAAAGAAAACTATGGTAAAATATAAGCCATTAAAATTATTCCTAATAATAATTAGTTTTGAAATGACAACTGAGTGGATTATCTTAAAACAAACAAAATCTTTGTCATGTTATTTGTACCAAAAGGCCAAATGTTGAAAAAAGAAAGCACTTTTTACAACTGAAATTGCCAACTGCCAAGATAGATTGTCATTATATTTAAAAATCATATTTTTAAAATGTGGGAGGGTGAGTAAAATAAGACAGCAACTGTCGTAAGCTAGATGCCGCACAAAATTGGAGAGATATTTTCACAAAGAAAAAAATGACTTAAATATAGACATTCAAGTTCTAAAGCAAGCTTTTTTTAAAAAAAATTTAAGTGTGAACATGTATTTGGTAAGCACTGTGTAAAAAAACACTGATATGAAGTAAGAGTAAAACCCAGTTAATAGTTTTCACCACATCTTCAGTGAATAATTTTTTTGTGAATTCGTTTTAGTAATTATTTTTGAAAAAGTAATAGGACATAGACATAATAAATTCATGCAAATGCTTGGGATATTCTATTACTCTTAATTAGGAAACTAGATAACAACATGATAGATATAAGTAAATAAAAAATCCAAGACATCTTAAGAAATATCAGCATAAGGTTTCAAAAAGTTTCATAGAAATTGGAATTTTTATAAATTGCTATTATACTTGAAGAATGACAGCTTGCCAATATGTTCCTACAACTACAAGATATTCTCTAGAAAGTTCTGTAGGCAGATAACTCTCTAGAACAACACTATTCATAGTGGTACTCTTTGGTCACATGTGGGTATTTAAATTTTAATTTACTAAATTAAATTAAAAATTCAGTTCCTCTATTGCACTAGCCACATTTCAAATGCTCAATAGCCACATGTTGCCAGTGGCTATTTTTTTTTTTTTTTTTTTTTTTTGAGACGGAGTCTCGCTCTGTCGCCCAGGCTGGAGTGCAGTGGCCGGATCTCAGCTCACTGCAAGCTCCGCCTCCCGGGTTTACGCCATTCTCTCGCCTCAGCCTCCCGAGTAGCTGGGACTACAGGCGCCCGCCATCTCGCCCGGCTAATTTTTTGTATTTTTTTAGTAGAGACGGGGTTTCACCGTGTTAGCCAGGATGGTCTCGATCTCCTGACCTCGTGATCCGCCCGTCTCGGCCTCCCAAAGTGCTGGGATTACAGGCTTGAGCCACCGCGCCCGGCCGCCAGTGGCTATTGAATTGGACAGCTCATATACAGAACATGGCCATCATATCAGCATGCTCTGTTGAACAATCCTATGCTAGACAACTAGTGATACTCATTGCAAGCATATAGAATATGTAAAAATTTCCAGCATCATAGACTACTCATCTTCTATAATGGTCTGTGGGAGAAAAGCAATTTTATTGTTTATTAAGAAGGGAATTATGACTGACTGAGCTAAGAGATTTCTGAGAAGCTATTTTAAAACGTGTGTAGGAGAGCAAGTACACATCATTTATTGAAACTGGAATGTGAACATGCATGCACTGTTCACCTAAACACAATTTTTAAAAAGTGATTATATTAAAATGAATGGTTCCATCTAATAAGAAATCAAATACTGATCTTAGAAACCAAAGGAAAGTAGAAGTGAATACAGAGATGCAAACAAAGTGGAAATTCATTGATAAGCTCTAAAATTGTCTTAAATAAATAAATAAATAAACCTTCAAAGCACATTTGAATAATGTGACATATTTAGGGTAATTTATTCTAATCAATCTGAAATGACAATGTGTTCTAAAATATTAGATAGTTTTTGAGTCATTTTCTCTCCTGAGAAGTTTAATATTTCACATAAAGTCCAGAAAGATGACCAGTCCTATACTCTTTCAGTGAATGATACACTAAAAGAATCAAACTCTAAAATACACTTTAAATTCATGTAACACATATGGAGTGTTTCTGTAACCTATAGAAAGCCTGCAACGTTAGATAAACTATAGCTCTCTTGCAGTTCTCTTTTCCTTGCAACCAAGAGTGAATGAATTCTCTGATTCGCTAATATACTTTTACCAAGGATACTCAGATATATAAAACATGTGATTATAGACTTGATCCATCGACCATCCTCAGATGCAGATGGAAAATTTTTTCAGAAAAATCCAGATATCCAAAGACAACCTAAAGCTATCCTTGGGATTCTCTCACATTACATAGTATAGAAGATAAGCCTCATTTTAAAAGATAATACAGGAAATGATAAAACTTATGTCATTGAGAGAATAGTTGTATTCTTAGCATCAACTTTGATAAAGGGTAGATGTTCCTTATGGACTAGTATGACTTTCATTTGGTTTGCTCTTTTGCTGGGTATAGAAGTATTCATATTTTGTTTACAGTAATATTCTGTATTAAAGTGCTTAAATAAAATGTTAAATATAAATTATACCCATGAATTATATAAAACAGATGTTTTTATTGGTATATGTTTATTTAAATTTCAAGTTTGTGCTGTTTATTTATTACAAAGTTTATCTATGAGAATCTTTTCATGAGCCCAAAATGTTATAATTGAATATTTGGGATACCAATGTTTCAAATTGTAATTTTTAACAAAGAATAATCTACCTTAAATCTGAGGATACACTTTAATTATTTTTTGAGTTATTTTCTTTCTATTTGTCATTTGGTTAGCCTGCCTTTTTTAGAATAGATAGAAAATTTTAATTTGCACAGATAAGTAATTGCCAGAATAGTTTCTATTTTTAAACAACCTATCATGCAATCTGAGGACATTGTTTAATTTCACTAGTCTAGAGGTTTGAATAAATAACAATACAGTTTTTTTAAATGGAATTACCAATGCTATATAAAGACTACTCTCATTTTTTTAAGTAAATACTTTTTTTATCCAAAAAATTTCACGTTATGATTACTTTCTGTTGCCCATGAAGGACAGCTCAGTTCCTCTAATTGAACCAAGATTTATTTTTTATGATAGCCCTATGTAAAGGAATTGATGCTTAATTCACAGTTATCCTGTCATTTCACAATTTTTTTTTTTTTTTTTTGGTCTGGGCTTCTCTTACCTTCACTTGAATATGGACATGTTGATACGAACTTTAAAAATTCCCATACAAAGAATCTTTTCAATCTAATTTCTTAAACAATTTACTTTAGAATCACTTTTTAGAGTATATGGGTCTGCCTGCTTCTCAATTTCTGACACCCCTCCTAAATATGAATAGGTTCAAATCATATTCTTTCTTAAGTTATCATACCCAATAAGAGTATAGATGTGTTGGATATGCCAGTGCCAAAGGCAAAAGCAAATGTATTACTTGGCCTTTCATACTTTTAGCAACTCTTTCTGGTATTATACTTCCTCCCCACAGCTCTAATATTCCTATGAGTAAAGCAAAATCACAGAGTTACACTAGATGTTTTCAGATGATGTGGCTACAGAAAAAGCCCTCTCGTGTTAGACCTCAACTAACTCTCATTTTTTAGCACAATAACATGAATAAAACATTGAACATTTCCAGTAAGAACTAAAACAGTCAATAATGAATTATTTTCATAAGATATTTTGCCCCATATTCAACTATTATTGTCTCACTGACTATTACAAAGATCACATTTTATATCAGGCATATGTAACTTAGCTCTCTTGACTGCACGTGCAATGGTTATACCCATTTTTACATTTACTCAGGTTCAACTGATATGACAAAATAGTCAGTGGAAAGCTGTAAACTACTCCTAAACATAAAAACATTTGTACCAGTTGTAGTGACCATAAAGGAATATATGTATATGTAAATATATATGTGTGCGTAATCTCACATTAATATTAAGAACTTTGTATTCGTTAAAAGCCATTCCTAGAAAAAGTAAAAACACAAGCCACATAGTAGAAGGAGATGTGTAACAGAGAAAGGGCTCAAATCCAAAATATATTGAAAAGGTACCCTAGAACATAAAGTACAATAAAAAAAAGAAAAAGAAAAGACAAAGAGCCATGCACAATGTCATGCTGTAATCCCTGTTACATGAGAGAATGAGCAGTGAGGATCACTTGAGTCTAGGAGTTCAAGATCAGCCTGGACTCCAATCTTTAAAAACTGTTTTTAAAAATTAGCCATGTATGGTGTTTTGCACCTATATTCTCAGAGCTAGTCAGGAGGTTGAGGTGGAAGGACAACTTAAGCCCAGGAGTTTAAGACTGCAGTGAGCTGGGATTACATCACTGAAGTCTAGCCTGAGCAACCGAACAAGACCCCATCTGTTAAAAAATAATAATAGTAAACAAAAACAACAAAGAATCCAGTAGAGTATGAACAAAATACTTGAGCAAGCATTTCACAATCTAGGGTGTCTACATGTTCAACAAAGATATGAAAATTGCTCAATATTATTAACTATCAGGGAAATGCCAATTAAAATACAAATGAGATGTTCTTTTACATGCACCACAATTATTAAAATTAAAAAGTAACTACATTTTAAGATTTGAAGAAGATACAGAGTAATGGAAAATCTTATACATTGCTGGTGGGAGCGTAAGTTGATATAATCTTTTGGAAAGCATTTTTGGCATTGTCTACTAAAGCTAAACATACTCTTACTGTATGATCCAGCAAGTGCACACCTAGAAATATATCCAAAAGAATTGTGTGATTACACACACAACAGTATATAAATAGGAATATGCAGAAGAGAATTTTACAATAGTCAATACTAGCAAGTGACCTAAATGTCTAACAAACTAGAATGAGCACTGAAATTGTGAAATATTTACAGAATGGATAATGAGGAGTCAATAAACTCTATGCAATACAAATAAATGCCACATCAAGTATTTAGTGTAAAAAACAAAATAGTCTTGTAGATTTCTTTTAAAATGAAGTCTGAAAATGGAAATTTAATTCTCATGTTTAAGAATATATAACTTTAGAACGACACAGCAAAGAATATCAAACAAGTGATTCTCATAAAAGACAAGATACTGGTTATATTTGGTGGAGTAGATGGGGAGGTAATTAGAACAGAATGAGAACTTTGAGGCTGCTAGCAATATTCTATGTCATCATCTAAGTCAAGACACGTTCACTTTCTGATAATTCATAAACTTACTTTTTTTGTTTTGTATACCTATCTGTACATGTGTTACTTTTTTTTTTTTTTTTTACGATAAAATAAGTGTTAAAATGCAACATAATTCAGATCACTCACTGAGGAGACTCACTCCATATCTATCTGGGTCATTTACTGTGGGGTGTCAGCCTAGAGATTTGGCAGTAGTTACCAAAAAGGTCAGATTTTAATCATACTCTAGCTTTTGTTTGTTTATAAGACTAAATTAATAAATGAAAGTTATATCCCAGAGTGTGTAACAAAGATCAAAGCTAAGGACGTCCAAATTCAATCACTGAGATAAACACAACCTTAGAGAAGCTGACTTTGGAAAGAAGCAGAATGTGACAGTAAATGCTGGAAGTAACTCCACATGCATTTTTACTAATCACTGATCAACCATGCTGTTTGAGATTTGGCCAACCTCAGGGTAAAAAAATAACAAATTATAAATCAATGCTGTATCATATGGACCCTATTAAATATTTGACCATGGGTTTTCATAAGTCATGTAAAACGATAATCTTGTCTATTTCTGTCAGTTCTTTGAAGGTCCCCAAAAGAAATGTGTACAACAAGCTCAATACCAAACCTACACGATCTTATTTTTATAACACTTTGCCACCAAAGCCCAAAATGATCCTTTTTTTGAGCTAGGTTGATGGGGCACTTTTTTGTCTAGGTTATGGGCAGGCTTAAAAACACTATCTCCACTTTTTCATAGCCTACATCTATTCTAAGACAGATGGTAAGAAACAGTCAGCTCAAATAAAAACATATCCATATGTGTAAGAAAAGGCAGGAGCACTTTCCCTAATGCTTAGTGAGTCATTGTTCTTTCATATGCTGTCTCATTTATGTATTACAGAAATTCAGTAAGGAAAGTATTATAGTTTTACAAACAGGGAAAGTAACAGTCAAAGAGGCCAAGTAAATTTCATGAGGTCGTGTAAGGTAATGAAGGAAGCTAGGATTTTAATCAGGAACTTACTGACTCCTGAACAAATATTTTTCCAGCTAAACCACACTGACTTAGAGTCCTTCCATGTACCAGCCTCCACATAAAAAACTTGGAGAGTTTTAGATTACCATTTATTTTAAAAAATAGATAAATAAGAGTAAAAAAACAAAAACAGAAAAAGGAAAGGCATTTATAAGAATAATAAAAGTTTTCAAGAGGATACAATATATTCTTCTGTGAGACAAGATTATAAAAGATGTTTTCCTTGCAAATATAAATATTAGATGAAAAATGGGTTAAACTAATAAGATAACATAAGCTCTAGATATGATTATTTATCTATACAGAATTTTGTGATTTACATAGACTCATATATAAAATCCAAGAATGCTCTAGTAAGTATTTGTTACTAACTATAAAAGAATCCATTTAAAATAAGCCAGATGGAGGATCCCTCAGTCAGTAGGTGGGAAGCTTACAGATTTCTACATCACCACATATTATGCATAATAAAGGGTAAAGTTAAATATTTGTTTGATAGACAAAAGCAGGTCTTAATGACACTGTGGTATCGTCCTAAATTTGCCATTGTGTAGTACATTCTGACCAAAATTCCAAAAAAAAAAAAAAAAAAGACTCATAGAAAGTATAGATAACTGTCCTAGCCAGTATGGCAAATATTCCATACTGAGGTGTTCATTGTATAGTTGTCACTGCATGAATTATTTGGATTTTTTCTTTTCATTTTTTTTACTTCACTCATTATAAGAGAAGTGTATAAATTTCTACTACAAAGGTAGAGACTAACCATTTAGATCTGCATTCCAAATTACTATGATGAATAAAAGTGTTTAATAATTGTAATAACTTTGTAACCCCTTGACAATCTTACAGATAATTATTATTTTAGACTATAAATACTACCTCCAAAAAGGCAAACTGTCATCTACTTTGAATCATGTAATTGTCAGTCTTCTGTTCAAAATTCTAAACCATAGCAACAGAAATTTACTTACCATTTTAAGGAATGCAGGTAGGAAACTAGAGAATAATTAGCCACGAGACCAACAGGCAGAAATTTAAGGATCTTTAAACATTTCACACCAATTTTGTTTTTAGTTTGCTTGTATTTATTTAGAGGACTATATATTTAATATATATACACATTATTTATATGTGTGTATTATATATACAAATATATATTCCATATATACATATGCATGTGGTATTCTAATTATAGTCAAACATGTTTCATATATGTATAAGTTGAATATATGTATTTATTACACACATATACAAACACACATGCATATCTCATATGTACATATATATGAAGAAAATGTAGCAATCTATGGTCATTGCTTTTACAATTGTTAGGGATGAAACAGTTCCTGTAAATATCTTGTTTTAGAGAGCTAAATCACATTATGTGAAAGACAAATCAATAAACCTGTTTCCCGGGGAAATAATTGAAGATTTGATTTATTTTAGATCTATGTTCAGAAGTTCAGCAGCACCTCACTATTACTTTGATCCATAAGACTTTTCAGAATAACTTTTACATGATGAAAACTGCCAATAGAAACATTTCCTTATATTATTAGCATTTTGTAATATTATTTATAAAGAGGACCCTAAAGACAAATCCAAGTGAAGTTTAAAAATTACATTCAAGGGAAAATATTCTGAACTATTCTAAATTTGAACTAAATGATATCGTAATAATATAAAGAATCCAAGTTTTTCCGTTGTAATTTTAATTTTAGATTCGGGAAGAACATGTGCAGGTTTGTTTTAAGGTCATATTCTGTGATTCTGAAGTTTGGGCTTCTATTGATCCCATCACACAGATAGTGAACATGACACCCATTAGGAAGTTGTTTTAGCCTTTGTCCTCTCCCTCCTTCCTTGGTTTTGAAGTCTTTGGCGTTTGTTGTTTCCATCTTTATGTAACGTGTACTCAGAATTTAGCTCCCACTTTGTATTAGGCCATTCTCATAGCATTATACAAAATACCTTAAACTGGGTAATTATTAAGGAAAGTGGTTTATTTGGCTTATGATTCTGCAAGCTGTACAGGCAGCATGAGAGTATCTGCTTCTGGGGAGGCCTCAAAGAGCCTTTACTCATTGTGGAAGGCAATGAGAGAGCAGGCAGTTCACATGACGAAAACAAGAGCAAAGTGGGGGAAGTGCTACATGCTTTAAACAACCAGATCTGTGAGAACTCACTCACTATCACAAGAACAGCACCAAGGGGATGGTGCTAACCATGTATGAAGGATCCACCCCCATGATCCAATCGCCTCCCACCAGGCCCCACCTCCAACATTAGGATTACAGTTCAACATGCGATTTGGATGGAGACACGAGTCCAAATCCCATCGCATTTATAAGTGAGAACACGCAGTATTTGCTTTCCTGTTTCTGCATTAATTAACTTAGGATAATGGCCTCCAGCTGCCTCCATGTTGGTGCAAAGGACATGAAGAAATCTAATTTTTTCAAGACATTTTGTAGTATATATTTCTTGCTCAAAAGCAAGACTTTTGTGAAAGATTGAATACTAGAGTCTGTTCATAAATCAACATACATATTTGATAATATACTTCAGGGGACAATTATGAAAGTATCAGGGAAAACATCCTGATGATTTAGATAGCATGTAGAACCAACCCTGTTAGTATAATGTATTCTGCTAAAACACAAACAAGAATAAAACACATCACACTAGTTATTATCTTTTTTTCTTTTCTTTCCTTTTTTTTTTTTTTTTTTTTTTTTTTGAGACAGAGTCTCGCTCTGCCGCCCAGGCTGGAGTGCAGTGGAGCGATTTCGGCTCACTGCAACATCCGCCTCCCGGGTTCACTCCATTCTCTTGCCTCAGCCTCCCTAGTGGCTGGGACTATAGGCGCCCGCCACCACGCCCGGCTAATTTTTTTGCATTTTTAGTGGAGACGGGGTTTCACCGTGTCAGCCAGGATGGTCTCAATCTCCTGACCTCGCAATCCGCCTGCCTGGGTCTCCCAAAGCTCTGGGATTACAGGCCTGAGCCACCGCGCCTAGCCCTAGTTATTATCTTAACATGTTAAATACTGATGATTTGATTGATTCTTAGAATTGTGTTTTTTTGACAATTAAACAGTCAGAGTATGTAACTTTGTATTAAAGCCAAGGCTTTGCTGAGACCTGAGATAAGAGGTAATTGCTACTAGGAGAGGTGAAGGTGAACATTTCCAAATTGTGTTCTGAGAACCATTTGTCTAATTCTCAAATTCTTCACTGGAATCCTGGCTGAAAAATCTAAACGTAAACAATGATCTTAGCAAATATACTGACAACAACACACAGAAGTTATTGCTGCAATTGCACATGTGTGAGATATGCATAAAAGAAGGTTATCATGTAGATTCTGTTCAAGAAAGTTGCTTGGTAGTGGTGAGAAGAACTGGAAGTGGACAGCTGGATTTCTGGGAAGGCATGGAAGTCATAAAGCCAGATGTGAGCATTTTAAATCCAGTAAAAATATTTCAGTCATCCAAAAATGACTAGTGATTATGAATACAGAAGGGTGGCTGTTACTTGAATTTAGATCTTTGAAATGAAAATGGCTATAAGGAAAAAAATAAAAGATTTCTGTAAAATCTTGGATCACAAGCAGAACTGCTTTGGGACCCTCTAGTGGGATGTGACATTAAGGGGATTAAAGCTTTCTTCTTTTCCTTGCTATACTTCCTTTGATATAGTTGTCACACTATGTTGGCAACACAAGTGCTTTGGTGGCAGCTACAAGGGATAGGCAGAAGCAGGTCCATAGGACATAGATGGATATTCCTGGAAGAGCAGTGAAAACTTCCCTGCACTTGGTTATAAAGTTACAGCTATTTGGTGAAAAAATTAAACCGTCTGACAAAACATCAGCAGTATCCAAGTAGACGTGAATGCCCTGAAGAGAAGAAATCAGCAGGACAACTTTGAGGACTCATAAAAGACTAGGAGAAGCTGCAATGTTCAATGGAACAGGAGTGGAGCTAGAAAAACAAAACAAAACAAAACGGTCTAAAGCAATGGTAAAACTATAATTACCCCAGTGGAGATGGTTAGGCTTGGTCAAGCAAATGCATACACTGTGGAACAGCATACACAGATATCAACTCATGAAAATAGAAAGTGGCTCCAGCAGAGAAACAGCAGCCCCAACAGAAGTAAGTATAAATCATGAGCATATGTAGAAATCAGATCACTCCCCAAAGTTCTGAAAGCTTGGTAAGCAATGGGATGGGTGGTAGGGTGGGCAATGGAAACAGTTCCTACATTTTGCAGGTCGCAGTACATACTTTGAGTTATGCTAATATAAATAAGTTACATCCACAAGCAGGCAGAAACTAGGGAAAAAATAATATGTCAACATTTAAACTATTGAAAAAATAATTTCTTCCACTTTTTTCTGAATTTTATTTAAATAAGAAAAACTCTAGACCAAAGTAGACCAAGGTTACTTTTCACTGAACTAGGTTCTCTCAAGTTATAGTAAGAAATTACATGAAAATTTAGATGATACTGCTAGCCTTCAAAACGTATCATTTTAAGAACTGGAGAGTATTGATAGATGTTTAACAGTTTACATGTGCTCCTAATTATTGCATATTAAAGTCATTTTCAAATTTTTACTGTTTTGAATAATTCCACAATAAACATATTTATGTCTAAGACTTTATCTGCCCCCCACAAAGGAAAATTTCTTTGTGTTAGAACCCAGGAAGTAAAATTGCTTAAGGCACTTAAATATAGCTGAATTATTTTAAAACTTGGTTATTCAAACTGCACTTCTACCAGCAAAGTAAGAAAATACATATTTTACCTCTTTTATGCCAATATGAAGTGTTCTTCCTTTTTTCCTAAATTATAAAGAAAAAAATACATGCTTCTTTCATTGATGGCTTAATTGGCACTTCTTTGTATACATACATACATACATACATAAGCTATAAAAATATTATACTTCAAGTTAGTTATTTGTAGTTAGGGTGACTTTAGTGATATCTTCACTATCTGTATTTTAGAACTTTGATGTTGCAAATTTGTATGATTTGTTGTTAATTATCCACTTATATTTGCAAAGAATAATTTCTAAATATATTAATTTTATTGCATATTAAAAACATGGACACTTTCTATTGCATTGCACTTAAATATATTTTTTATTTGTGTTTCTCCTCATTATATCTGAACTTTGAATATTTGTTTTTTACTACTCCCACCCAGATTTAATAAATATTCATTATTGTTTTCTTCTGTTTTTATAAATAAGCAAACATTCAGCATACTGAAATGTGTTTGATGTAAAGTATAAAGTAAAAGGCTTATTGATTTTTTTTGACAAATTGCAAAGCAGTCATTTCAATTTGATTTGTTGGATGATATATTCCTTCCCTTCTGATCTGTTAGGTCTGCATACACATATTTTTAACAGTTATTATTGATCAAACCAGATGAGAATTTTACCCAATATATTTATTAATTATACACTGCATGTGAGATACTATAACAGTACAGGATATACATTGCCACTTTGATCACTGAGTAGACATAGCCCTTGTTTGTCACATAGTATTCTTATATTAATGTGTATATCTTTATTTAAAGCCCATTGATGTGGAGTAACATGACAGTAATGTTAGCTTCATATTTACTGGTATGTAAACCATTATTATTAATTATTTTCATAATATTTTCTAATTCTGGCAAAACGTTACATAACATACAAAAAGTATTCTCAATTTACCTTATAAGTTCAAAAATTTAATTTATCATTTTGTGGACACAATGTATATACAGTAGGTGACTTGTATATGACTAAGTGAATGAAATTAAAATTTGGAATCAGACAGATTTGCATTGAAATTCTGGTCTGGCAATTTATTGGTCTTTAAAAAATTATTTAACTTATCACATCATACATTTTGTTTTATATCTGTCCATAAAAATGCTACAATTTTAAGGGACAAAAAAGGAATGCCTAGCATTGACCATGACATATAGTAGGCCAAAAGTTACATGTTTAATGGTTTGTGGCATGAAATTACTTTCTAATATTTTTACACTGTACTTTAATCACCTAGCAACTACATGTAATTAAAGATGCAGACTAGCATTTTCTTCAGAGGAGAGGTCTGAAGGGTTATCTACTATGCTAAACTATTCTGGTCCTGACTGGGGAAAAATAAGGAATGAAAATGATGTTATACCTTATAATAACAGTACAGCTAGGAATAGAGAGAATATGGTTCCAATAAGAGGAACACATAAAAATAGTGTAGAAAATAACACTTTGGTTGAACTCAAACTTCAAAGGAAGGCTTGAACAAAAAGCTCAACTAAGTTCATAGTAGCTTTACATTTATTATTATAAATAATAATTTGTTAAATCCCCAAGTTCAAATGGAAGCATCCATTAGTCTCTGTTAAATTTTTATTTTATAGGACAGCACAGACATGCATAAGAAACTGAAAACGCATGACAACATTGAAAACCATGTTATATCAGAGTCTGGCGGAGTGGAGGAGTAAGGTGGCAAACGTCCACTAAAATAAAGGATCTTACATTTATGGAGATACTTACAATGTGTATGTGAGAAATTTAAAAAAACAAATTGTTTTGAATAAATGCCAAACTCCCCACAATGTAAACTGATTCTAATAAAAGGTATCAATGAGTGAGACTGTAGCATAGATAGTAATTCAAGAACCGGTAGCATCACAGACTAGAAAAGAAATGGAGTTAATTTCTTAAAATAATTTAATACAAGTCTAATGATTTCCTATAAAATTCAAAATCAAAATCAGATGGAAATAGAAATATTTGTAAAATATCTGAATGAGTGAAGACATTCAAGCTTAAAATCAAAGATTGAAATTAAAATATTTTATTTATTGGACTATGTAGTAGTAAGTAAAAAATGAGAAAAGTTTTATAATAAATGTATTTTAGATTATTGTAATTAGTGCTCCAGTTCATTAATTTACACTTCTAACAATCAATTACTGGGTTCACAGATGGGTAAGATGCTGGTCTAGATTTATCATGTATGTAGTGTTGAAAAATACATACACATCCATGTATTCGCAGATGTTAAAATCTTTCAGGGATAGGAGAGTAAATGTTATACAAGAAGATATCAAAGTTAAAATTTGATAGGTACTTCTAAGCAGAAGTACAGGAAACATTTTAAGAAAATTTGACAGAAAAAATTTGAGGGAACAAGTGACATGTTTAAGGTGAGCCCTTAAGGATATTTGTAAGTGAAAGGGGCAAAGGGAAACATTTCAAAAAAAAGGAGCAAACCGAAATGTCCCTAGTCTGAGGAAATTTCAGTTATTTGAATGACTGAAATAAATTTCCAACACAGCCCCTGCATGTTGTCTCTTGGAATACTACTATGAAAACCCTGAACTAAAAATAACTCACTTCTAGGAATATTCAGACTACCTGCTAGAAAGACCTTGGGAGGAGACTCTGAGTCTCCATAGAGAGGGACCAGGCCCAGCTGAGGCCAATCTTCCAATTGTTCTTGCCAAAATACTACATATGTGAATAAATCTTAGACCCTCCAGACCAGGCTAGCCAACACCTAAATGTCACCAAGTGACTGCAGTAATTATCAGGTAAAGTAGGAGAATCACTAGGGTTATCCCTACCCAAATTCCTGACCCACAAAATTATGAGGTTAAAAAATTGCCTGTTGTTTGAAATTAATAATTCATTTGAGGCATTCTTGTAGTTAGGGAAATATACTATCCACTTCCAAAGATAAGGGTCTAATAATTATTTACAGGTATGTTTCCAGGTTTTAGTAAAATATCTTTTCACCTGTGCCATATAGAACTGGGAGAGAAGATCAATTTGCATTTAAAATCCTGAAACTACAAGAGTGAAGGACAGTGATATTGCATTTTGCTTTCTGAAAGTTAAAGTTTAGGAAAATAGTTCATAGGAAGACCAGGAGGTTCTCAATCCCTTGGTAAGAGAGCTCCTCAAGATTCCTAAGTGGAAAGCCTCTGAAGGGAATGGAAAGTCTGAACTGAGTCCAAGTTTAAATCAAAGGTCCTAATAGTTGGTAAGGGTGGGTTGATTGTAGTACCATGCATAAGGGAAGCTGGAAGCCTGATAGGAACCATTCTTTAGGCCACAATGCCATATTTTGGGCAACCATGGTCTAAGAAGTGAAGGACCATCTAAAATAGGTGGGAGCCTGAAAGCTAAAACAAGGCATCGTTACATCACTAACAAGATGCTGGACCAGCAAGGGTATTACCACATCAATGGGCATGCATAGGAGTTCAACAATGATATCACATGGCTTTCGTTCCTTCATTTTGCAAATATGTATTCAGTGCCTATTATGTGCCAGTCTCATAAGTGCATGAACTAAAATCTTAAGCAGCAATCCCTGCTCTTAGAATAAACAGTTTAAGTAGGAAATAAAAGTGACTGCTCTGACTGATTCATGAAGTATTCTAGTGTGAAAACAGGATTGGCCCTGGAAGACTTGAATAATATGGGATTTGAGATAATTTCAGAGATTTCAAAAGATAATTACAAATACAGTCATAAACATAAATGCATCAAGAAACTTAAAAGTTTAATACTTTTGACAAAAAGTTGGAATTAATTAAGAATTTATCATGGGGAATATATAATTTTCTAAGTATAGGAAAGTTATGCATTGAGAAATTTATCCTGATATAATTTAAAGTAGTTGTAGAAACAAACAAAAATTGAAACCACTCTGACCTCCACTATAGTGAAATGGCTAAGTAATCTCTATTTTAGGATCGTAAATTAAATGCTATTTACTGAAAGTCATAAGTGAGAAAAGAGTAAATATATGTTAAGTGAAGAAACGAAATTCAAATGGTAATTATATACCATCATTTTAACTCAGAAAAAAAATACACAGATAAAAATCACACTAATTGTGAAATCACACCAAAACTTTGAAAATTTAAAACTTTTTTTTTAAAAAAAGATGTATTTTTAATTTTGAAATCATTTAGATCTAGTGTTTTAAAATTACTTTATACATATCATGCATGTTATCTTATTTGAAAACATGCTGGAGTCTTCTTTATGTATAAGTTCATAAGACAAATATGCTAATGCTGATTCTGTTGTGCAGAATAGGACATATTGAATCACTGTCATGAACCAAATTTCATGGAGATTAGTAGTTTATTTTTAAGTCATTATTCAACATCTTTTTAACATTTACCTGCATTAATCACACCAGAAGCAACTGAACATGTATGTCATGATATTTGAAATAATAAACTACAGTGTTAAATAAATTACAGTCTATTTTAAGAGTGAAGCCTCATAAAAACATTAACTGCCTTTCTCAGTGGACTTGATAACATTTTTGAATGCTTCATAACCAATTCTATTTGAATTGTCTTTGAAATAATTTTCTAATGTTCCATTTTTATTATGGGGCTAGACTTGATGTTTTTCATTTTTAACCAAAAAAAAATCTCATCATAAACCAATTGTTGGTGGGTTTTTTTCCCCTAAGAGAAATTATTTCATAACTCAACTGGGTATGCAGTTTTTAAGTTATGGACCTGTCACACTGATGATAAAAATCATAACATTCAGACTTATCCAGTGAAGTATATTAATAGCATATTCAACATGACATTATGACCAATACAGCCCTCAGGAGTTGGCCTATAAATGTCATGAATTGTCAAAGAGTTAAAGGGTTTGTTTCTTACAGGCTATAGTAGCCACATCTTATTCTTCATTATCTTACTGGTGATGTTTCAAATGAATTCCCAGAATGCACATTTATTTTATACATATAATTTGAAATGCAATATGCTGGATATTATGTTAGTTCCTGCCTTCAGGGATCTTATAAACCACTTGTAAAAATAAAAGTATTTAGAAAATTGACTGTAATATATGATTCAGTATGTTGTACAAAAACAAAAATAGCATGGGAAGTTTAAAAAGGCATTTATTGACTAATTATTATACAACCTCCTATAATCAAAAATGAAACAATGCAGTTTTTCAACATATTTTTTAAAAAGAAAAAAAAAATGCAACAGCATAAAAGTCCAGAATTCTGACAAAAAAAAAAAATCAGAGTTTGCCTGAACAAAATTCTTGAAGGCAATTTCTGTAAGAGAATTATGCCCAGGGAGAGAGTTGCTGTAATGTCTTTGTTTGCTCGTTGTTGTACTCCCACTGTAGCTCTCCTGGTGCACGTCAAGGACAGTGAGAGAGTCTCAGCACTGCTTGTCACAGTTTCTGGGCCTAAGTTGACTCATGAAAGTCATCAGGAGATGAAGCATCTACATTTTCTCAATCCTCGGTCTCTGTAACTTCCTTCCTGATATCGTGTTAAGAAGCAAAGCACTCGAGACTTGTTGAATATTTAACTGAATCGACTTGACCAAATTCAGTGGGAGAAACTCAAATTTTATAGTACCCAAAAGCACTCTCAAATTTGCAAACTAAATTTAATCCTCTTATGCAGTACACAAGTTCTCTCCTTTTTAATTTACACTTTAACTGTCTTACAATGTCAGATTCTTTTTCACTCCTTCCTTCAGAGTAGAGCTAGCTGGACCAGCTATGGCTTGGCATCTAGTTTCTGGTTACCTAATTTGCATGTGATGTTTCTCATTATAATATGATCATTATAAAGTGAGGAGTCCATTGTCCAGGACTTTGCCAGGTAAATCCTATACGACTAATCTCTTATTGTGTTTTTATATCCTCCTCAATTATTTTTTTATAATAATGTAAATATGATATCCTTTATTTTGAGCATATTACCTTAATTTATTTTATTCTAAAATGATAGCCTCTTCTCATCCCATAAAATGAATTTCCACATTTAACTCCCTCATTGTTAACATAGCCCAATTAACATTTTTACATGTTTACCCAAATGTTTATCTTCCCAAAAAATAGTGCTATATTTTTCTCTTTCTGTCTTCCTTTTAATAATTCTTTTCTTACATTTTTGCCTTCACAACACAATTCTAGAAGACAATATTATATGATTACCAAAATTACAAAAGTAACAATATTAATGTTTTCTTAAGATAGTAAGACTGAGCACAGAATTATAATTGATTCCACAAAAGCGCTTACTGCAGGAATGTTTTGGGTTTATCTGAAAAAAAAGTGAATTATAGAGTGAAAAACAGGAAAAAAAAGTATATTACAGGTCAACTCTAATTAAAAAAAATACAAAGTACCATCTGAATTCTGTAAAACATAAAACTGAAGATGTGAAAAAAAGAAAAAAAGATGACTTTGGAAACATAGGCTTTTTAATATGTAATGGAATTTGAAGTCTCTGATAAAATGTGTATACACACAGACATTTATATGTGTGTATATGTATATATGTATATTAATTATATAAATACATAATATCTTATATCATCAATTAGATTTCCTGGAAAGAAATCTCTGGGAAAATGTTAGCATAAAAATATTTATTAGAGAGTACTCTTGGGATCAATACCCAACAGCTGTTGATGAGAAGAAAAGGAAGATTGAGCAGAGAGTGTTGGATGCTAAAAATATAAAGCACCATTCTTTCTGATAATTAGCCTTAGCCTAAGGGAGCACTCTCACCCCTCGGCCAAACCCACCAGTAGCTATGGAGCTGGGATGGCCTTTCAGAGTCGATCTGAGAAAAGGCAAGGAAGCTAAATCTTTTAATTTCACCTTACTTTGTCATGGGATACACACTGCCCACATAATGTGGCATGGCCTTGGGTGAGACAGTTTTCTTTATATAAAAAGAGGGCTGAAAACTATGACTCCATTCCCAGCAGTTTGAAAAATAGTTCCTTCAGTCCTGTAAAGGGAGCTAGATACTGGATTGCAGCATTAACCACAAATGTTTAAACATGGTATTAGGTTATTCTTAAGTCACTGAAAACATCAATATTCCCAGGTGACCCTTTTCATAAATTCTTAGTAAGTATCATATGTTAGCCCAAGTGTCTCTTTATATAAAGTGTTTTTTAATAAGAAATTTAGAAATTGACACTTAGAGATTTATTAGGGTGTTCTCTGGGGAACCACATGTGTAAGGAAATGAAAGAAGAATAATTGAGTATATGAATAGTTCCAACACTGGGGACTCTGGAGCTAAAATAGCCTTTCAGAGATGTCCTCAGTTAAAGTAGGGGAGCAAGACTTTGTACTCATCATTGATCAGCCATATTATATGAACTGCTCCTTGGGAAAGGGTGAGACCCCAGGTGAGGCCGTTCATTTTGGCCAAGGGAAATTCCCAGCAAAAGATTATGTGTATGCTGTCAGTATGCACATTCCAGAAAGCTGTAGGAATGAGTTCCTTGATTCTGTAAGGGGATCCTGTACATCAACCACAATAATATTGATTAAAAGTGTTATTCAAAAATATCATCAGAAAAACAAACCAAGCTTTTTTTCCAAGAGGGCAGATTGGAGGCATTGTTAGCATGTCTCTCCTAATTGGAAAGATGAAATCTTGTGTAGAGATTCACATTGTGAATGCTTTTCCAAAAAACGATAAAGGAATGTGACAGGAAAATAAGAAAGAAACCACAGACCCTTTGAAAGAAGCAGTTGACAGCAGCCTACAGAGGGAACCAGAGGAAAAATTCCCCAGAGAAGACAATGAACCTGTTCACATACCCAGCACACCACTACTACAACCAGCATCTGAGAAAGTCATTATACAAAGGTTCTCTATAACCAAGGAAATCATATAGAGTCATTGCCACTGAAAGAAACAAGAGGCGAAACTGGGTGATAATAAATTATAAACATTAAAGTCACAACCTTATGGGAAAAAATAAAAACCCAATTGAATAAAAAAATATGATGGGTGCACTAAAATCTCAGAAATCACCACTAAAGAAATAAAGGACTAATGAATGAATGAATAAATAATTATAAGAGATAGTGTATTAGTTTCTTCTCACACTGCTAATAAAGACATACCCGAGACTGGATAATTTGTAAAAGAAAAAGGTTTAATTGACTCACAATGTAGCACAGCTTGGGAGGCCTCAGGAAACTTACAATCATGGTGGAAGGGGAAGTAAACACATCCTTCTTCACTTAATGACAAGGAGAAGTGCCAAACAAAAAGGGGGAAATCCCTTTATAAAATTATCAGATATCCTGAGAATTCACTCACTAACACAAGAAGAGCTATATGGGGGTAACCGCCCCCATAATTCAATTACTTCCCACCAGGTCTCTCTCACAACATGTGGGGATTATGGAAACTACAATTTGTGATGAAATTTGGGTGGGGATACAGCCAAACCACAGCAAATAGTCCACCCAAATGAGAAAGAACCAGAAAAATAATTCTGGCAATACAAAAAACACAGATCTATGATACCCCCAAAATATTACAATAACTCTCCAGCAGTGGATCCCTTCCAAGATGAAATCTTTGAAGTATCAGACAAAGAATTCAAAAGATTGATTTCACAACCAACCTTTCTGTTGTATGTCCTAGTTATGTCAAAGACAAACAAGAGAAAGGTGAAAACCAACATAAATAATATTTCTTAAAAACTCAGGATATAAATAAAAAATCTTCTAAAGAGATAGATAATTTAATGGGAAACTAAACCAAACTTGTGGCTATGAGAGATGCATTTAGGAAACTACAAAATGCAGTGGAAGATTTTAACAATAATCTATACCAAGTAGAAGAAAGAATTTTAGAGCTTGAAGACAAGGCTTTCAGACTAACCCAATAAGACAAAAAGAACAAAGACTTAAAAGAAATGAATGAAGTATCCAAGAAATATGGAATTGGGTAAAATGGCTAACCTAAGAATTATAGGTTTTCTTCAAGGAAAAGAAAACATAGCAAAAAAAAAAAAAAAAAAAAGCAAACAGTTTGGAAAACCCATTTGAGAGAATAATTGAGGGAAATTTATGTGGCCTTGCTAGAGATTAAGACATCCAAATATGAGAAGCTAAAGAACTCTTTGGAGACTCATAGTAAAAAGGACATCATCAAGGCGTATATAGCTATCAGGCTATCTAAGGTCAATATGAAGGAGAGAATTTAAAGAGCAGTGATACAAAGACATCAGGTAACCTATAAAGAAAAAACTTTCAGACTAACAGCAAACTCCTCAGCAGATTCCTTACAGACCAGAAGGGACAGAAGTCCTATCTTCAATCTCCTTAAACAGAATAACTGTCAGTCAAGAATTTTCTAAACAACAAAACTAAGTTTCATAAGTGAAAGAGAAATAAAGTCTTTCTCAGACATGCAAATGCTGAGGGAATTTGTCAATACTAGACCAGCCTTATAATAAATGTCAAAAGGAACTCTAAATCTTGAAACTAAAGGTCAATACACACCAGAATAGAAATGCCTGAATGCATAAAAATTAACAATGCTTATAAAACAATAACACAATGCAGAAAACAAACTCACTAGTAACAAGACAATGACTGGAAGAGTATCTCAAATCTCAATATTAGCATTTAATATAAATGGTCTATATGATCCACTTAAAAGATACAGATGGATAAACGGATAAAAATATCACAAACCAGACATCTGCTTTCTTCAGGAGATACACCAAATGTAAGTATTCTTATAGACTCAAGATTAAAGGGTAGAAAAATATATTTCATGCAAATAGAAAGAAGTAACTCTTCTTATATTAGATAAAACATACTTTCAAGAAACAACAGGTTTTGTTAAAAGACAAAGTCATATAATGATAAAAGAATGAAGTGAACAAGAAAATATAACAATCATATATATATATATATATCTCCACCTAACTCTGGAGCTCCCAGATTCGTAAAGCAATTACTACTAAACCTAAGAATAGAGATAGACAGCAACACAGTAATAGTGAGATGATTTAAAACTCCACTGACAAACTAGATGGATCATTGAGGCAGAAAGTCAAGAAGAAAATAACATATTTAAATTGCACTCTAGAAGAAATAGACCTAATGTTTACAGAACATTCTACCTAAGAACTGTAGAAGATACATTCTTCTCACCAGCAGATAAAAGAGAATCCAAGGCAGACCATATGAGAGGCCACAAAATATGTATTAATACATTTTTCAAAATTGAAATTATATCAAATATCTTCTCAAACAGCAGCATAAAACTAGAAACCAATTCCAAAAGGAACCCTCGAAACTATACAAATCCATGGAAATTAAACAATCAACTCTGAATGATTTTTGTGTTAATGATGAAATCAATATGGAAATTAAAACATTTTTCAAAACGAATGATAACAGTGACACAAGTTACCAAAATCTCTGGGATACAGCCAAAGCAATGCCAAGAGGATAGTGTAGAGTGTTAAGTGCCTACATCAAAAAGTCTGAAAGATCACAAAATTGACAACCTAATATTGCACCTCAAGAAACTAGAGAAACCAGAACAAACAAAACCCAAATATTGCAGAATAAAAGAAATGGCAAAAATTAGAGGAGACCTAAATAAAATTGAAACCAAAACAAAATCTGTAAGATCAATGAAACAAAGAGTTGGTTCTTTCTAAAGATAATCAAAGTTGATAGATCAATGGCTAAATTAACCAAGAAAAGAAAATTTATATAAACTCAGAAATAAAAATGGAGATGTTACAACTTACAGTACAGAAATAAAAAATACCACTTAAGATTACTATGAATATATCTATGCACACAAATTAGAAATTCTAGAGGGAATGCATAAATTTCTGAAAATGTACAACCCCACTAGCTTGAATAAGGAAGAAATAGAAATCCTGAAAAGACCAATAACAAGTAGAGAGATTGAATCAGTAATTTTTTAAAAACTGCCAACAACAACAAAGCCCAGAGCCAGATGGGTTCACAGCCAAATTCTACTGAACATTCTAAGAATTGGTACTAATTCTATTGAAATTATTCTGAAAGATTGAGAAAGAGGGAATCCTTCTTAACTCATCCCACAAACCCAGTAACACCCTGACATCAAATCCAATAAAGGATGTAACAATAAAAAACTACAGACCATTATCCCTAATAAATATAGATGTAAAAATACTCAACAAAATACTAGCAAATCAAATATAACAGCAGATAAAAAAAAATTCACCATGATCAAGCGGATTTCTTTCCAGGGATACAGAGATGAGTCAACGTATGCAAGACAATAAATGTGATTCATCACATTAACACAATTAAAAATAAAAAACTTATGATCGTTTCAATAGATGCAGAAAAAACATTTAATAAAATACAGCCTTATTTATGATTAAAAACCCTCAACTAGCTAGACATAGAAAGAATTTACCTCAAAGTAATAAAAACTGTATATGACAAATCCACAGCCAACATCATGCTGAACAGGAAAAAGTTGAAAGCATTTCCCCTAAGAAATGCAGCAAGTCAAGGATGCCTACTTTTACCACTTCTCTAAAGTGTTTCTGAAAGTCCTAGCCAGAGCAATAAGTCAAAAGAAAGGGCATCCATATTAGAATAGACGAAGTCAAACTATGCATTTGCCTATTACATAATCTGATACAGAAAAAATTCTAAAGACTCCTCCGAAAGACTCCTTGATCTAATAATTGAACTCAGTAAAGTCTCAAGGTACAAAATCAATGTACACAAATCAGTAGCACTGCTATACACCAACAATTACCAAACTGAGAGCCAAATTAAGAACTGAATACCTTTTATAGTAGCTCCCTAAAATAAAATAAAATATCTAGGAGTGTACTTAATCAAGGAGATGAAGGATGTCAACAAGGAGAACTACAAAACATGCTGAAACAAATTGTAGATGACACAAACAAATGGAAATACATCCCATACTCATGGAATGGAAGAATCAATATCATGAGAATATCCAGACTGCTCAAAGCAATCTAGAGATACAGTGCAATTTCAATCCAAATACAAACATCATTTTCCACAGAATTAGCAAAACAATCCTAACATTCATATGGAACCAAGAAAGGATAATAGCCACTGAATAGCCAAGTAATCCTAAGCAAAAAAGACAAGTACAGAGGCATCACATTACCCAACTTCAAATTATACAACAAGGCTATAGTAACCAAAACAACATGGTAGTGGTATAAACGTAGATACATAGACTAATGGAACAGAATAGATAACCCAGAAATAAAGCCAAATATTTATGACCAACGGATCTTTAACAAAGCACATAGAAACCTAAACTGGGAAAAGGACACCCTATGCAATAAATGGTGCTGTGAAAATTGTATAGCCACATGTGGAAGAATGAAACTGAATCCCTCTCACTGTGTATAAAAATTAACTCAAGATTAATTAAAGACTTAAATCTAAGACATGAAACCATAAAAATCCCACAAGAAAACCTAGGAAAATCTTTGCTGGACATTGGTCTGGGCAAATATATATATATATGCAAAATAAACAAAAATAAATAGGTGGGATCTAATTAAAGTAAAAAGCTTCTGAACAGCAAAAGAATGATCATCAGAATAAATGGGCAACATACAGAGTGAGAGAAAATATTTGCAAATTATCCATCCAACAAAGGACTAATATCCAAAATCTACAAGGAACTCAAACAAATCAGCAAGAAAAAAAAAAAAAAATCAAAGTACATAAATAGACAATTCTCAAAAGAAGACATACAAATGACCAACAAACATATTTTAAAATGTTCAACATCAGTCATCATCAGGGAAATACAATCTAAAACTTCAATGAAATAACACTTTACCCCAGCTGGAATGGCCATTATTAAAAAGTGAAAAAACAATAGATGGTAGTGTGGATGTGATGAAAAAGGAATGCTTATATATTATTGGTAGGAACATAAATTAGTACAACCTCTATGGAAAAAGTATGAAGACTTCTCAAAGATCTAAAAGTAGATATACCATTCTTCCAGAAATCCCACTATTGGGGTTGTACCCAAAAGAAAAGAGGTCACTATATCAAAAAGATACTTGCACGTATTTCTTTATCACAACACAATTCACAATTGCAAATATATGGAATTAACCTAAGTGCCCATCAACCAAAGAGTAGTGATATATATACATACATCACATTTTCTCTATCCACTCATTTCATATACACACCACAGAATACTACTCAGCCATAATAAAAGGATACAATAATATCTTCTGCAGGAAATTAGAGGTTTCTGGAGAACATTATCCTAAGTAACTCAGGAATGGGATACCATGTGTTCTCTTATAAGGGGAGCTAAGCTATGAGCATGCAAAGCATACAGAGTAATACAATGGACAGTGGAGACTCAGTGGTGGGGGGTGGTGGGGGTGAAAAAAAAAACTGCCTATTGGGTACAATGCATACTATTTAGCTGATGACCGCACTAAATTGCCAGACTTCATGATTCAATTCATCCATGTAACCCAAAACCACTTGTACCTCTAAAGCTATTGAAAAATTTTTGTTTTAAAAAAAGGAAAAGAACACACACCAGGTTTTCTTTACGGAAAAGAATAAGATTCTATTTTTAAAATAGCACTGTTAATAACTTTCACTTTTTAAACTACTACTAATTTCTTTTTATCTATTATGCTCTTTATGTATATTTTAGAATGAATATGGAAAATAAACTATTAGCATTGATCTTCAAAAATATATATTCACTGTGTCCTCTTCAATAAAAAGTATTATATAACATAATATTTAATATAAAATATATGTCATTTTCATTTTTTAGATATGTGAAAGGAGAGAAAGAGAGAATGGTGTAAAAATATCTTTTTACAGTTCTAGACTCTGGTATTGATAATCTTATGAAAATCTCTTGTTACAAAGTGACATAGAAATCCATGCTGTACATTTCTGGTCTTTGCCCAATAATAAAACTAGCACTCTTAAGTAAGTACACAATGTTTAGGACTTTACAGTTTCCATGACATAAAATTATTCCAACATAAGTGAATAACTTAAATACCCTGCTTCTGTAGTAGTCAGCTTCAGCTGCCATAATCAAGTATTGTTGATCATTGATTGAGTAACTTAAACAACATAAATTTATTCTCCGAGAAGCTGAAGGAGGCTGGAAGTCTGAGGTCAAGTGAGTCAGCACTGTGGGGTTCTGGTCATAGCTCTCTTCCTGGCTTGTGGCCACTTTCTCCCTGTTTGTTCACATGGCCTCTCCTAGGTACATGAGTGTAAAGAGAGAGAGCGACCCTTCCTCTTCTTATAAGGTCACCAATCCTACAAGGATTAGAACCCCAACCTTATGATCTTATTTAAGCTTAATTACCTTATAAAAGTTCTATCTCCAAATACAGTCACTTTGTGGGTTAGAGCTTTAACATATGATTTTTAAGGGAACATGATTCAGTTCATAGCAGCTTCTTTTGATACTACCTCTCTCTTTTGTTGATGTTTACCTGCAGGCATTTAATTACTTCCACTGCCATGAAGTGTATCATGTATAACTCTCCCCACAAAAATCTATGAGGCACACTTCTGGAGTACTATCTATTAAGTAACTATTAGAAAAGAATGTAGAAATTTTAAATGTGATATATAATAAATTACAACAAATTTTGCCTTACATCTGTAACAATTCATTCAAAACTCTAGGCTAGAAAATGAAAATGTGTGACTTATTTATAGTTTATAATTTCTGACATAATATTTTGAGTATTGTTTTAGATATATTTTTGTAGCGTATATTTTTAAAATTTGACTTTTATTTAACTCTCTCGTATCTGATTTTGTTGCTACATTTTTGTAGCTATAATAATGTTCTGTGGTCGACTACCTGAACCACTGTCTGTTGCTGTACTACAAACATATAATTTTGTACGTTAAAAGTATTTCAAACATGCCTTGTCTCATGGCCTCTTCACAATTCAGACATAATATTAGTCTTACTTTTAGAGATATTGAGGTTGCTAACTAAGCAAAAGTCATGATGTGAAAGCATAATGTGAATTTTCTATCATTTAAAAATGTTGACTATATTACTACTATTTCTAGTACTATATATATGCATTTATATGCATTTAAGAAGTATAAGAATTAGTACAAATTAATCTTTTATTTCAAATATCCTAAAATTTTGTCATAAAGGTGGTTATGAATTATGATTCTAAAGTGGAAGAAATCACTCGAGTATGTTAAGGTAATTACCACCTGTAACTCTGGGCATTGTTTCCCAAATGCACTGCATGTCTTTTACTGCTTCTGAGCAGAACTACGTCATTTTTAACATAAAATTTAATAAATCACATCACAGAGAGTGTACTAAACACTTTGTAACATGGAAACAAGTATACATGATTAATGGATGAAGTAAATTTAAACTAGAAAGAGGGTTGCACTGCTTGTAAATACATGCAGGTAAGAGGAAGGTCTGCAGGTTTTCTTGTAGCTAGACATTAGGAAAGTTTTTGAAAATGGTATATCCTTCTTCTGATAAGCTTTGTAAAAGGGCTATGGAGTTTCCAGGTCATTCACTAAGATATAAATCAAATGCAATAATTCTGAGAACAATTTTTTAAAGCTAGAGATAGGGTAAGGTTTAAAGTTATAATTAGTGGATTCCATTGTCAGATTTCTCCATGACATCGTAGCCATGGTTACAACTGACCATGGTTTCACACCACATAAATCAAGACACTGCCTGCTTTCACAGAGAATTTTGAATATCACCTAACAATAAAGAAAACTGTATATAATATGGCACCAGTAACTAAATACAGCATCCTTTCTACACAATCTTTGTAAGATTCACATAGTTCCAATTTAGCTGTCGGCAAAATTTCTTATCACTCTTGTGATGGAGCAGCTTCCGTCTTATGCTAATTACTTAGCCATAGTCACAGCCTCTCAAATGTACACAAACATTTTCTTCACACCTCTTTTTCTTTTGTTGGATGGCAGACTCAGCAATGACCTACTGTCTCCTCACATAGTTTAGCAGAGGAGGGAGTCGCAACGCTGTCTGGAGTTTGTGGCTACACAAAGAACGGATGCATTGGACTAACAAACACATTGTTGCTCATAGCTCCACTAAGAGCTAAATGAGGCCTTTATTTATTTATTTATTTATTTTCAAGACAAAAAGAAGCTCAGGCCCTGCAGCTGCTCCATAAAATATAGTAAAAAAAAAAAAAATCACTGGAATTTGAATAAAAAGGATATGAAACAGACTGATTCATTCATGGCCTCATTTTGAGATGTGCTATGTGGTTTAGTTAAGTGTAACTCAGAGCAATGGATCTACATTCCTCATATTATCAAAAAGTGCATTTTTAATGAAAAGTTCAGAAACAGTTTTTGCTCATACAGAATATACCTGGGTGTCTGTGATCATTGTTTTGCATATAATGCTACCACTGTGGGTGTTCATTATATAGCTTTGTTAAGGCTGCATATAAATACCTTGCATGCACAGAGGTTTAAAGAACTGTCTGTGGTGCATGCATTTATCAGCATTTATTTTTAATGAAAACAGTGATTTGTAAAGGAAGAATAAATGAAAGGTTTTGTAAATGAAGAATAAAATTGTCAATAGTCTAAATCTTTAGCTTAGATTCCTGTCTGGAATTTATCTTCTTACATGTATAGTCGGTATACAGTAATGTAATTTTAGTCTCTGAAATTCTTAATTTTTGAAGCATTTCCACTACGCTCACAAATCCTTATGTAATATTAGATTCAAACAATTGCAGTTACACAAAATTTGTAAAATTTTAGCACCAAAATATACTACAGACACTATTTTACATAGGTTAAAGATTACAATATATAAGCTTAAACAAATTTAGTACTTATGCACAAATAAAATGAATCTACTAATGATGGTAGAAAACTAATCATCTCATGAATATTATAGTATTACTTCTGATGTATAAGAGCTAGGTAGAGAGATAACTAGCCCAGGTCCCAGCATTCTTATGTTCCTTAGGCAAAATTGCCTAAATGACTAAGTGGACATCACAATACAAATGACAAATACTGCTCCCTTAATTTCTATCAGCATTTTGAAACTACATTAATCAAGACAAAGAGTAGTTATTTGTTAGTGAGTGTTTCTGTAGCACATTCCTGAGTTCCTAGAGTCAAAGAGCAATAACAAATAGAAGATATGTACAATGGCTAATACAGAGTGTCAACTTGACTGCCTTGAAGGATACAAAGTATTGATCCTGGGTATGTCTTTGAGGGTACTGCCAAAAGACATTAACATTTGAGTCAGTGGGCTGGGGAAGGCAGATCCACCCTTAATCTGATGGGCACAATCTAATCAGCTGCCAGAGAATATAACCAGGCAGAAAAACATGAAAAGGTGAGACTGGCCTAGCCTCCAAGTCTACATCTTTTTTCCTTGCTGGATGCTTCCTGCCCTCAAACATGGGACTTTAAGTTCTTCAATTTGGGGACTCAGACCTGCTCTCCTTGCTCCTCAGCTTGCAGACAGCCTATTGTGGGACCTAGTGATCATGTAAGTTAATACTTAATAAGCTCACATATATATATATATAATATATATATATATATATATATATATCTCCTATTACTTCTGTTCCTCTAGAGAACTCTGACTAATACAATATAATAATGCAATAATAAGGCAATATCAAATTAAAAACTCATCTCTTCAATAAATTCTGTCTTTAAAATTAACCCCATATGGTTTGTATACAAATTTCCACATGGCACTATTAATTAAAACATGTGGAAACTCTTCTGATAAAAATGTTTACGTAGCCATTGGATATGACAGAGAAAAAAATATTTTTATTATATGGAAACTCAATAAAAATGATACTATGAAATTTGATAATTACCCTTATTCATAGGACAATTGCTCTAAAAATGCTGGCACTATCTAAAATGGATTCTGCTATCAAAATACAAAGGGTAGTTATCTTTCTATTCATTCAAAGCTTTACCCTATACTGAAATAGAAAAACACACTAAGTCTTTATCCTTTCTTCTCCAAATCTTGCAAATATTAGTTCCTAAATTACTTAGAATCTGTCTTCTCCTTCTTAACTATTTGAGTTTTGATTCGAGTTTTACATTGCTTTCCCTGAATGACCATTGTAGTTTCCTATACAGATAAACTTCCTTTAGTTAGATGATCTACTTTTTGAGATGGCTTAAAAAAAAATGACTTTTTTTTTTTTTTTCACCACACCAATACCAAACTGTTTACAATTCTCTGGATGCAAAACTTTATTTCACATTTTCTACCTCATGATCTCTTATTTAGCATTCAAAGACCTAATGAAGACATTTTGCACTCTTATGAAATTTTGACAGTTTCCATAAACACTGCCTCCTTTTCATGTATATTTATGCTTTACATTCCTTCAGCAATCATTTATTGAATTCTTACTTGGGGTCAGTCTCAGTGCTGGTTTCTGGGTAATTCCTTCTCTGTATAAATGTCAGTCAGATGGAAATCAAAGATGCATGTCAGTTATGGCTCAATATCAAAAATTCTATACTGAAATACTAGAGGATGCTGTGCTATGGTGCTTATTTGTGAATTCTGTTTCTCCTACTGGACTATAAGCATTTTGAGGGAGAAATTGTGCTTACTCATTTTTCATTGCCAGCACCAAGAATAAAATACCTTGCATGTAGTATATGTTGACTATTCAATGTGAGCTGAAGATCTTTGTTTTCTATGCTTTGAATGTGGTTTCAAAGGAAGGCCTTCAAATAGGTTTTGAGGAATGATAGCATCAGTGGAACTGGGGCAAAGGCTCCCAAAGCCACTACAGGCATTTCTCTTTTCTAACACTTTGAGTTTTAATAATTTATATAGACAATAATTATAAAGCTAACATTTGTTGGGAGCACACAATATTCCAGGCAGTATTATAAATATTTTATATATATTAACCTATTGACTTTTTTAATGCTCACAAGTTCCATATGAGCTAAGTATTCTTATCATGTAATATGTTTCCACATTTATGACTTTATAAATGTGGAAATAGAGTTGAATAACATACCCCAATTTTTGTAGCTAGTTAGCAGCAGAGCCAAGATTTAACCTTGGCAGTCTAGCCATTCCCTGATGTACCTTTCCCACGCCTTTGATGGTTTCTGCCTTAGGGCCAATGACACTGGTGCTAGGTTTTTCTGGTGAATGCTATCAACAAGCGCCTTTCTCAATACATAGGTCAAAACTGACAATTAGCACACTTAAGATTATGTGAGCTCCCCCTCAGGATATTCTATCACAATTGTATCTTTAGGTTTCTATTAATAAATATTGGGGGTTAACAAAAATTTTTATATGTTTTCTTTAATTCTCCATCTTGAAGAAAGATTTATGATACAAGCTTTTCTATATTAATTGAATTAATATCAGTTTAGACAGGTGGCTGATACATGAAAGTTTATATATCTTTAAAATTTAACTTTTAGTAAATCGAATTTGGTTTATAAAAGTGAGTATATTTGATTTGTTACCTTAGAGAAATTTTCCACATTTTAACCCAATATTGTATTTTCACATGTTGTTTTATACTGAATCTCTTTTCATCTCAGTGTCATGACTTATTAAAGCTCAAAATACATTTTGGGCCCTGTGAGTGAAGGCATATAAACTTGGGAGCTGTGATGATCTTACTCTGGTAAGCAGTGGGTTGCAAAACTTGTCTTTTTAGTTCTTTTATAGCCATATAAAAACCACAGTGAGATTATTGAGCAGTTGAAAATTGGAGGCTATAAAAAATTAAGCATGAAAATAAAGTTGCAGTAAAATAAAAAACCTTCGTTTTAAATATGCAATCATATTTAAATGAACAATTTTTAGGTTAGTCATAATACATAGCAAATAACTGACCCCAATTTAGGGGAAAAAAAGCTGGAAGAGCCATTTGTGTACTAAAGGACCATGGTTTTGATAAGCTCACAATCTGATGCTATAATATAATTCATTAGGCCATGGAAGCAAAATTACAATGGTATGGGTCTTATGCTAAGATTTCCTGCCCAAAATGCTCTAAGTGTTATAGAAATTAGGAGCAATATTTGGATAGTGGCTTCTCTCTTGTTCTCTACTTTTTTCTGTTATCTTTCTTCTCTCATTTATGGAATTAAAACCTCCCTCCTAACCCTTAAAGGAGTTATGTATGTCATTTATTAAGGATAAAATAATAATTGTAATATTTAAGGGAAACAAAATAGCAAATAAGCATTGAAACGAATTCAAGGTAGCTTAGCTCTCAGCAAAACTGAGAAACTGGTGATGTTGCTAGTAATAATTCTCACTAGGCTCTGTGTTCCCCTAGGCACCTGACACCTGTGTCCTGCTGATTCAAGGTGTCAGGTGCCTAGGGGACCTGGCTCCTGAGATTCAAGGAAATCTCTTTACCCCATAGTCATTACACACACACACACACACACACACACACTCACACACACCCACATATACATATAGAGAGAAAGAGGCAACCAATTAGATACCTTGCATCCAGCAAGAGAAAAAGATGTAGGCTTGGAGGCTAGGCCAGTCTCGCCTTTTCACGTTTTTCTGCCTGGTTATATTCACTGGTAGCTGATTAGATTGTGCCCACCAGATTAAGGGTGGATCTGCCTTCCCCAGCCCACTGACACATGCCATGTGTAAGCATTTCCTGGCACCCTTTCTTCCAAATGTTTATTTGCCCCTTACAGTCTTTGTCCTTATCAAGAGCTATTTGGAAAGTCTAATTTCTGTTCTATATTACTTGATGTTGTATTTTTTATATTATTTTACAATAATGTAATGTGGAATTTAATTGAGTGCTTTAAGAGATAAAATATTAATCAAATAGTGAATTTAAAAGGAGACCCTACCTTTTAAGGTTCCTGAAGGAACATCTTTCTGCTACTTTCTTTTTCTTTGTGAAACTTTCTTTAAACTCATCACTAACAAATATTTAATTTAGTCTATTCTTTAGTAGTCATTTTACTAAAATTCGTGAAGAATGAAGATGCTGACCATACTGAGAATTTAAAATACAGGAAAATTGGATAGATATACACTTATCATGTTGAAAAAGGAATTTATACAATAAAATAAAAATAAATTCATCTGATAAATCTAAAGATTCTCTATCAACACATCACTATAGATTTTACCTCATGCACGTAACAATGGTAGATCAAACAGGAAAACAAAATAAAACAAGAACACCAGGAAAACAAAATGAAACAAGAACACTTTTAAAGGAGTTAAGGGAGTTAAGAAAGTAGGGATGGGCAGCGGGACAACATGAACCGTGATGAATTTGCAAATAAGGACTTAGGCAAATGCTGCAGAGGATGCTGTAGAGCTGAGATGACATTTTAGAGTTGCTCCAAGTTAAGGGACTCACATATTTTATTCCCTCATGAAACAATCACTAGAAGCATGCTATCCCCGGAATAAGGCCATAAACTTAGTTGAGGCAGGTCACTTTGGTTAAGGAAATTCATGGACAGAGATTCGACTGTGAGCTGTCAGCAGTCAGCTCTTCAAGCAGCTGGGGAATGAATTTCCCAGTCCGGAAGAAGAAATTAGCATTCATTATAGCCCACCACATATGAGAATAGCCTTTTCAGGAAGATGGTTGTTGTCATTTCCTGGGAAAACTAAGAGGAGTGGTAGAGAGGTGACCTACAGCCCTCTGTCAGTGCTGATTTCACTGACAATCATCATATCCTTCCTCTACCACTTCTCCAAGATCTTCATCTTCAGAGGCCACTCTGTTTATCTAAGTGGCTTACTTGATGGCATGCTCAGACCAACACCTTGAAGGTTCTGAGTCTGAGTCACCAGGCCATTTTTTATGCTATTGCTTTTACACTTGTCAATTTATCAAAATTGATCAAAGAAATGCTGAGAGACACTCAAGTGAATGAATCATTTAGGTATCATATTTTTTTTCTGACTGTATTGTGAATCAGAAACACTATCTCCTTAGAATACTAGAATCAATTACCTCTGTAAGAATTGGTAAGAATTGTGAATTCTTTTCTCCTCCTGGTCTCTTGGCATAAGGACATCAAAGATACTATGCAGTTAGTAATTTGTTAACATGAAACTGGATACCTTCTGTAAGGACATCAAAGATACTATGCAGTTAGTAATTGGTTAACATGAAACTAGATACCTTCTGTAATTTTCCCTGGTGGAAGCATATATCTCTAGGAACAGATACACATAAACCTGCAGAGCCTAGCGTTTGGGGGAGGAAAAGAACAAGTTATCCAAGTAGATCACTGGAAGTCATTATCAGCAGGATTGTTTCTACCTATGTCTGTCAGTTCTTGAACCTATGTGTTCAACTTATTAGTGATACAGCATTACGTAACAGTTTTTAATTTAGAATATATCCAGCATCCTAGAGGATGCCTTTTATCCTAATAGTGCATCATCTCTAAGCTGGTGCTTCAATTATGCCTCTGTTATTCTATTAATCCAACAGCTGTGGGAGTTGCAGTACATAATAGAGTCAATAGTGGCCATATGCTCACTGGTACATCTATTTTTTCTGATAAAAATGTTACTTTGGTTCTCTGTAAGATTGTGGATCCAGAGTTCTAAAGCTCTTAAAGAGTGATGTTGCCTTAGGTTCTTCAGGTTGAAATTTATAAACTTGAAACACGTTGATTCCAGTCAAGATGAGTCATTGTTCCTTTCAGGGTAAAAGGGATGCAGTGTAATAAACTGGCCACCAAAAACGTGGTTGGTCCCCAAGAGATAATGGCATACTGAGTCTCTCTGATGTGATACTTTTATGTTTCCATTTGACTATATCATCAGAGTGCTCAGACATTTTGACAAATATTATTTTCAATGTGTCTGTGAGGGTGTTTCTGGATGAGATTAACTTTTCTTTTTTTTTTTTGAGACAAAGTCTCACTCTGTTGCCCAGACTGGAGGGCAGTGGTGCCATCTCAGCTCACTCCAACCTGCACCTCCCGGGTTCAAGTGATTCTCCTGCTTCAGCTTCCCAAGTAGCTGGGATTACAGACGCCCACCACCTCACCTGGCTAATTTTTGTATCTTTAGTAGAGATGGGGTATTGCCCTGTTGCCCAGGCTGTTCTGAAACTCCTGACTTCAAGTAATCCTCCTGCCTCAGCCTCCCAAATTCCTGGGATTACTGGCGTGAGTCAAGGCACCCGATCAAGATTAACTTTTGAATCTCTAAACTGAATAAAGTAGGTTGTCTTCCTTGGTATGAGTGGGCCTTATCTAATCGACTGAAGATCTGAATAGAAGAAAAAGGCTGATTAGGAGGGAACTTCTGCTGCCTGACTGTTAAACTGAGAAATGGGTGATTTCCGGACTGCAACCAAATCATGGCTTCTTCTTCAGTCTTGAGCCTGTCGACATTCACTTTGGAATTTATATCACTGGTTCTCCTGATTCTCCAGCTTGCCAACTGGAGATCTTGGGATTTCTCAGCCTCCACAACTGCATGAGCCAATATTTTATATAGTAAATCTTTATATGTATATATATATGCACATTATATGCACATACACATGCACATATATACACATATATACATTCCATTTATTGTTTCTGTTTCTCTGGATAACCTTGAATAGTACAGCTTCTGAGCACTGGCCACTGAAAGATCTGCTATTTGTCATTGGCAGTAACTGAATCAGCTTTGGCAAATGGGAGTGGCCTCCTCTTGGGTCCACTTATTACATCCTTTTATGTCATCATTGTTAGTTGATTTATGTATCCATTGTGCTAGACTTGAAGTCTGGCTGATGGCAACTTGTCAAGACATACTTTCTACTTGGGTTTTTAGTGTGAGATATATATATGGTATATATATCTATAGATAGATAGATAGATAGATAGATAGAGAGAGAGATATACTCTAGTGGGCATGAACAAAGGAAGCAATAATCTTCAGGCATTGTGCTTATGCCCACAGGACCCTCCATGACTCATCCCCAGTCCTCATAATCCATTCTTTCTTAAGAGAGTGTTTGTATTATTTTATATATTATAAGGTTTTAAAATTCCTCTATTTTGCAAATTTGTGCTGTCAGTGGAGAATTTGAAGAATTCCCAAGGATTGAAAAGAACAATGAGTCAAACCTAAGCACCATGCTCAGTTATGGAAACAACTAAAATCAGTTTATTACTAGATATTGTGAAGGCGATTGCTATCTATAACCTCTGCTTTCTTTCATCCAAGGTTAGTACCCTCCACCCAATGACAAGGGCACGACATTTTAGTTTAATTCTTTCGGTCTTTTTCTTTTTAATTGTGGTTCATAAAAACCCCACATAACATAAAATTTACCATCCTAATCATTTTTAAGTGTACATCAGTAGTGTTAGGTATACTCACGTTGGTGTACAACAGATCTCCAAAACTTTTTCATCTTACAATGAAAAAGTTTCATCTTGCTACCACTCTATGTGTTACCACATTTTGTTTATTTATATATCTATCAAAGGACATTGATTTTGCTTCCCTTTCTTGGCTATTGAGATTAATGCTGCTATGAACATGAGTGTTCAAATATCTCTTGTTCCTGTCTTTAATTATATTAGAGATATATCCAGAAGAGAGATTGCTTGATCATACAGTAGTATCATTTTTAATTTTGGGGGGAACTACTACACTCTTTTCCATTGCAGTTGCTTCATTTTATAATTGACTAAAAGTTTGAAAGTATATCAATTTCTCCACATACTTTCCAACACTTTTTGTTTTCTGCTCTGCTTTTTTATTTGTTTGTTCATTTGTCTGTTTGTATTGATAGTAATTGTTACGGACAGAAATGTATCCCGCAAAATTTATATATTGAACCTCTAAACCCTAGTACTTTCAGAATGTGACTATATTGAGACACAAGGCCTTTAAAGAGGTGATGAAGCCAACATGAGGCTGTTAAGGTAGGCCACAATTCAGTCTGACTTGTATCCTTATTAGACCAGAAAATTTGGACACAAACTGAAAGACCAGGTATGTACACATGTAGGGATAAAAATGGGAAGATGCAGAGAGTAGATGGCCATCAAAGTAACATGGTTTGGCTCTGTCCCTACCCAAAATCTCATCTTAAATTATAGTCCCCATAATCCCCACATGTCAAGGACTGGATCACGTGAGGTAATTGGATCATGGGAGCAGTTTCCCTCATGCCGTTCTCATAATAATAAGTGAGTCTCACGAGATCTGATGATTTTATAAGCTTCTGGTATTTCCCCTGCTTGCACTCACCCATCCTGCTGCCCTGTAAGGAAGGTGCCTACTTCTCCTTTGCCTTCCACCGTGATTGTAAGTTTCCTGAGACCTCCTCAGCAATGCAGAGCTGCAAGTCAATTAAATTTATTTTCTTTATAAATTACCTAGTCTTAGATATTTCTTCATAACAGTGTGAGAAAGGACTAATGCACAAGGAGAACAGTATGGGGAGAAATGAAATATGCTGACACCTTCATCTTGAACTTCTAAGCCTATAGAACTTTGAAAAAATAACTGTTGTTTCAGCCGTCCAGTCTGTGGTATTTGTTATGGCTTCCTTAGCAAACTTAATACAGTAGCCATACTCGTGGGTGTAAGGTGATATCTCATTGTGGTTTTGGTTTGCATTTAACTAACGGTTAATGATACTGAGCATCTTTTAATATGCCTGTTGGCCATTTGGATATTATCTATGGAGAAATCTCCGTGCAAGTCCTCTTCCCATTTTATAACCAGGTTAATTGTTGTTGTTGTTGTTGAGCTGTAAAGAGGTATTTTTTGATATATTCTGGATACTAACCCTTTATCAGATACGTAATGTACAATTTTTTTCTTCTATTCAGAAGAAGTCCATTATATTTTATATTTTCTTCTTCCAAGCCCCTAAACGGCCCTATACAAATAGGATATTCATCCAAGTTACTCAATAAAGTGTCAGAGATGTATTCCAACTACAGAATATAGGCCTTCAGGCTGCAAAGTGACCTGCCTTTATTCAGGTGATGGTACTGGTGAGATAGAATACTTTATTGTTTATTTTGAATGGGGATATCCTGGCATTCTCAAGAATGCTAAATTTTAAAATCTTCATTTAAATAATGAATCTCTGAATCATCATAGGATTTATCAAAGTACCCTCTGAGTTCCAAATAAAATGAAAATAATATTTTTATAAACTTTTGTTTTAAATTCAGGGGTTCAAGTGCAGGTTTTTCATGTACGTAAACTTGTGCCATGGGGGTGAACTGTACAGATTGTTTCATCACTCAAGTATTACGCCTACTACCCATTAGTTGTTTTTCCTAAGCCTCTCCCTCCACCACCCTTCACCATCTGAAAGACACCAGTGTATGTTATTCCTCTCTATGTGTCCATGTGTTCTCATCAATTAGCTCCCACTTGTAAATGAGGATATGTGGTATTTGCTTTTCTGTTCATTTTAGTTTGCTAATGATAATGACCTCCAACTCCATCCATGTCCCTGTAAAGGACATGATATCATTCTGCTTTATGGCTACATAGTATTCCTTGGTGTATATGTACCACATTTTCTTTATGCGGGCTATCATTGATGGTCATTTAGATTGATTCCATGTCTTTGTTCTTGTGAATAGTGCTGCAATAAACATACAAATACATGTATCTTTATAAGAGAATGATTTTATATTCCTTTTGGTATATACCCAGAAATTGAATTGCTGGGTCAAATGATATTTTTGTCTCTAAGTCTTTTGCCAATTGTCACACTGTCTTCCACAATGGCCAATCTTCTTTGCATGCCCAACAGCAGTGTATAAATGTCCTACAACTTCGTCAGCATCTGTTTTTTTTTTTTGATTTCTTAACAGGAGCTATTCTGATTGGTGTTAGATGGTATCTCATTGTGATTTTGATTTGCATTTCTCTAATGATCAGTGATGCTGGGCTTTTTTTTTTATATGATTTTTGGCCACGTGTATGTCTTCTTTTTGAAAAGTGCCTGTTCATGTCCTTTGTCCACTTTCTGATGGGGTTCTTTGCTTTTGTCTTATAAATTTAAGTTTTATATGGAAGCTGGAGGTTAGAACTCTGTCAACTGCATATTTTGCAAAACATTTTTCCCATTCTGTAGGTTGTCTGTTTACTCTGTTGATAGTTTCTTTTGCTGTGCAGAAGCTCTTTAGTTTAATTAGATCCCATTTGTCATTTTTTGCTTTTGTTGCAATTTCTTTTGGCTTCTTCAGCATGAAATCTTTGTCTGTGCCTATGTTTTGAATGAGATTACTTAGGTTGTCTTCCAGGGTTTTTATAGTTTTGGGTTTTACATTTAAGTATTTAAGCCATCTTGAGTTAATGTTTGTATATGGAGTAAAGAAGGGGTTAAATTTCAGTCTTCTGCTTATGGCTAGCCAGTTATGCCAGCACCATTTATTGAATAGAGAATTATTTCCCAATTGTTTCTTTTTGCCAGATTTGTTGAAGATCAGATAGTTGTAGATGTGCAGTCTTATTTCTGTGTCCTCTATTCTGTTTCATTCGTCTATGTGTTTGTTCTTGTTCTAGCACCACACCTTGCTGTTTTGATTACTGTACCCCTGTAGTATAGTTTGAAGTCAAGTAGTATGATGCTTCCAGCTTTCTTCTTTTTGTTTACAATTGCCTTGGCTATTAGGGTTCTTTTTAGGTTCCATATGAATTTTAAAATAGCTTTTTCTAGTTCTGTGAAGAATATCAATGGTAGGTTAATGAGAATAGCATTGAATACATAAATTGCTTTGGGAAGTATGGACATTTTAATGATATTGATCTTTTCTATCCATGATCATGAAATGTTTTTCCATTTGTTTGTTTCATCTCTGATTTATTTGAGCAGTGGTTTGTAGTTTTACTTGTGGAGATCTTTCATCTCCCTAGTTAGTTGTATTCCTAGGTTTTTTATACCTTTTATGGCAAAGATAAAATAAGTCAAAGAAAAGTATTATATAATGGTAAAGAATTCAATTCAACATGAAGAGCTAACTATCCTAAATATATATGTGCCTAACACAGGAGCACCCAGATTCATAAAGCAAGTTCAGTTCCTGGAGACCTTCAAAGAGACTTAAACTCTCACATAATAGTAGAAGACTTTAACACCCCACTAACAATATTAGATAAATCATCAAGATAGAAAGCCAACAAAGATATTCAGGACCTAAACTCAACACTAGATCAAATGGACCTGATAGTTATCTACAGACCCCAAAACAATAGAATATATATTCTTCTCATTGCTGCATGGCACTTCCTCTAAAATCAATCACATAATTGAAAGTAAAACACTCCTTAGCAAATGCAAAAGAACTGAAGTCGTAGAAAATGGTCTCTCAGACCACAGCTAAATCAAGTTAGACTGAGACTAAGAAATTCACTCAAAACCATACAATTACATGGAACTCCAATAACTTTCTCCTGAATGACTTTTGGGTAAATAATGACATTAAGATAGGAATCAAGAAGTTATTTGAAACTAATAAGAATAAAGCTCAACATACCAGAATCTCTGAGACACAGCTAAGGCAGTGTTAAGAGAGAAATGTATAGCACTAAATACTTACATCAAAAAATTAGAAAGATCTTAAGTTATCAACCTAACATTGCAAAAGAAAGTACTACAAAACTGAGAGCAAACACATCCCAAAGGTAGCAGAAGACAAGAAATAACCAAAATCAGAGCTGAACTGAAGAACATTGAGACACAAAAGACTATTTGAAAAATCAGTTAATCCAGGGGCTGTGTTTTTGAAAGAAATAATTAAAAAGACAGCTAGATAGACTAATAAAGAATAAAAAAGAGAAGATTCAAAAAAACACAATTAAAAATGATGAGGGGGATATTACCACTGACACCACAGAAATACAAACAATCATTAGGGAATATTATAAACAACTATATGCACATAAACTAGAAAATCTAGAAAAAAATGGATAAAGTCCCAGATACATACAGAAAGAAATTAAACACTGGACAGACCAATAAGGAGTTCTGAAATTGAGGCAGTTTTAAAAAGCCTACTGTATTAGTCCCTACTCACACCGTTATGAAGAAAAACCTGAGACTAGGTCATTTGTAAAGGAAAGAGGCTTAATAGACTCACAGTGTTTTTTTGCTTTTTTTTGTTTTTGAGATGGAGTCTCGCTCTCTTGCCCAGGCTGGAGTGCAGTGGCCGGATCTCAGCTCACTCTAAGCTCTGCCTCCTGGGTTTAGGCCATTCTCCTGCCTCAGCCTCCCGAGTAGCTGGGACTACAGGCACCCGCCACATCGCCTGGCTAGTTTTTTGTATTTTTTAGTAGAGACGGGGTTTCACTGGGTTAGCCAGGATGGTCTCGATCTCCTGACCTCGTGATCATCTCGGCCTCCCAAAGTGCTGGGATTACAGGCTTGAGCCACCGCGCCCAGCTGACTCACAGTTTTGCATGTCTGGTGAGGCCTCAGGAAACTTACAATCATGGTGGAAAGGAAAGCAAACATTTCCTTCTTCACATGGTGGCAGCAAGAAGTACAGAGCAAAGTTAGGGGAAGCCCCTTATAAAAACATCAGCTCTTGGGAGAACGAAGTCACTATCACAAGAACAGCATGGAGGTAACTGGCCCCATGATTTAAGTAGTTCACACTGGTTCCCTCCTACAAATGTGAGGATTATGGGAACTACGGTTCAAGATTAGTTTTGGGTGGGGACACAGCCAAACTATATCATTCCACCCCACCCTCTCCCAAATATCACATCCTCACAACTCAAAACACAATAATGCCCTTTCAACAGTCCCCCAAAGTGTTAACTCATTCCAGCATTAACTCAAAAGTGCAAGTTCAAAGTCCCATCTGAGACAAGACAAGTCCCTTTCACCTGTGAGCCTGTAAAACAAAAAACAAGTTAGTTACTTCCTAGATACAATGGAGGTACAGGTATTGGGTAAATGCATTTGTACCAAAAGGGAGAAATTGACCAAAATGAAGGGACAGCATGCCCAATGCAAGTCTGAAATCCAACAGGGCAGTCATTAAACCTTAAAGTTCCAAATAATCTCCTTTGACTCCATGTCTCAAATTCAGATCTCACTGATGCAAGAGGTGGGCTCCCACAGCCTTGGCCAGCTCCACCCCTATGGCTTTACAGGGTACAGGCCCACCTGGCTGCTTTCACAGGCTGGCATTTAGTGTTCCCTGGTTTTTACAGGTGCACAGTGCAAGCTATCAGTGGATCTATCATTCTGGGGTCTGGAGGATGGTGGCCTTCTTATCACATCTCCACTAGGCAGTGCCCCAGTGGGGACTGTGTGTGCGGCTTCAACCCCCATTTCTCTTCATTATTGCCCTAGCAGAGATTCTCCCTGAGGATTCTGCCCCTGCAGCAAACTTATGCCTGGACATCCAGGCATTTCCATAAATCCTCTGAAATCTAGGCAGAGGTTCCCAAAACTCAATTCTTGACTTCTATGTACCCACAGGCTCAACACCATGTGGAATCTGCCAAGGCTTGGGACCCTCTGAATCCATGCCCTGAGTTGTAACTTGTCCCCCTTTAGCCATGGCTGGAGTGGCTGGGATGCACCAAATCCCTAGGCTACACACAGAAGGAAGGACATGGACTTGGCCCAATAAACCATTTTTTTCCACCTAGGCCTCCAGGCTTGTGATGGAAGGCACTGCTGTGAAGGTCTCCGACATACCCTGGAGACATTTCCCCCATTGTCTTGGTGATTAACATTCCCTCCTTGTACTTATGTAAATTTCTTCAGCAGACTTGAATTTCTCCCCAGGAAGATGATTTTTCTGTGGCATCATCTGGCTGCAATTTTCTCAAACTCTTATGCTCTGCTTTTACTTGAATGCTTTTCCACTTAGAAATTTCTAAGACTCTAAATCATCTCTCTCAAGTTCAAAGTTCCACAGATCTCTAGGGTAGGGGCAAAATTCTGCCAGTCTATTTGCTGAAGCATAACAAGAATCACCTTTGCTCCAATTCCCGACAAGCTCCTCATCTCCATCTGGGACCCTCAGCCTGGAATTTGTTTTCCATATCACCGTCAACATTTTGGTCAAGACCATTCAAGTCTCTAGAGAATTCCAGACTTTCCCACATCTTCTTGTCTTCTGAGTCCTCCAAGTCTTTAGGAAGTTCTAAAATTTCCCACATTTTCCTATCTTCTTCTGAGCCCTCCAAACTGTTCCGAACTCTACCTGTTAACCAACCAAAGTCACTTCCACATTTTCACGTATCCTTATAGCAACACCCCACCCTGCTCTACGAGTAACAATTTACTATATTAGTCTGTTCTCACACTGCTATGGAGAAATACCCAAGACTGGAGAATTTGTATTTAAAAAAAGAGGATTAATTGACTCAAAGTTCAGCATGGCTTGGGAGGCCTCAGGAAACTTACAATCATGGCAGAAGGGGAAGCAAACACGTCCTTCTTCACATGGTGGCAGCAAGGAGAATTGCAGACAGAATATGGGGAAAGCCCCTTATAAAATCTTCAGATGTTGTGAGAACTCACTCACTATCTTGAGAACAGAATAGAGGTAACTGGCCCCAAGATGCAATTACCTCCCACTGGCTCCTTCCCAGGAAATGTAGGGATTATGATAATTACGATTCAAGATAAGATTTGGGTGAGGATACAGCCAAACCATATCACCTACTAACCAAAAAGGCCGAGATCTAGACAGATTCACAGTTGAATTTTACCAGATGTACAAAGAAGAGCTGGTACCTTCCCTTCTCAACGTATTTCAAAAAATTGAAAAGAAGAGACTCCTCCCTAGCTCATTGTATAAGGCAAGCATCCTGATACCAAAACCTGGCAGACACACACACAAAAGAAAACTTCAGGCCAATATTCTTGAAGAACATCAGTGAAAAATTCCTCAACAGAACACTAGCAAATCTAATCTAGTGGCACATCTCAAAGCTTATCCATCACAAACAAGTAGACTTCACCTCTGGGATCCAAGGTAGGTTCAACATATGTAATCAAAATAAGACAAAAAAAAAACACACACACACATAATTACCTCAATAGATGCAGAAAAGGTTGTTGATAAAATTCAACATCCCTTCCCATTAAAAACTCTCAATAAACTAGATATTGAAGAAACAAACCTCAAAATAATGAGAGCTATATATGACAGACTTACAGCCAATGTCATATTAAATGGGCAAAAGCTGGAATAATTCTCCTTGAAAACCAGCAAAAGAAAAGGGTGCCCTGTCTCACCACTTCTATTCATCATAGTATTGGAAATTCTGTCCAGGGCAATAGGTAAGAGAAAGAAATAAAGTCATTCAGCTAGGAAGAGAGGAAGTCAAACTATTTGTGATTGCAAATGAAATGATCTTATATCTAGAAAACTCCATCCTTTCATCCTAAAAGCTTCCTAAACTGATAAGCAACTTCAGCAAAGTCTCAGGATACAAAAGTATGCAAAAATCACTAGCATTCCTATACAACAGAAACAGTGAAGCAGAGAGCCAAATTATGAACAAACTCTCATTCACAATTGCCCCAAAAATAGTATTTATAATTTTTAAGACGTGGGCACTTAGTATTACAATTCCAGAACATCAAATATGAAAAGGTAATATTAAATGCTGGTAGTGAATAGAGATACATTGCTTATGGGATATGTGACATCAAAGAAAACATCAGAGACTTGTTAAAGGCAGCAAGACAGATTTTATTCAGTTTATTTAAGTTTGGGAGACTGACTCCAGTATAAACAGCTCAAATTCAACTAAGACAAAGATGGTTGAAGATTTTTTGTCAACTTTTATTTAAGATTTAGGTAATACATGTGCAGATTTGTAACAAGAGTATAATTGTTACAAGGGTAATGGTGATGTTTGGAGTATGACTGAATCCACCACCCAGGTAGTGAGCATAGTACCCAATAGGTAGTTTATCAACCCTTCCTCTCTTCTCTTATCTCCTCTCCTCTTTTGTAGTCCCCAGTGTCCATTGTTCCCCTCTTTGTGACCATGCATACCCAATGTTTAGCTTCCAGTTTTAAGTGAGAACATGCAACATTTATTTTTCCATTTCTGCATTAATTCACTTAGGATAATGGCCTCCAGCTGCATCCATGTTACTGAAAAAGGCATGATTTCATTATTTTTTATGGCTTTGTGATATTACATCGTGTGTATGTTCCACATTTTCTTTATCCAGTTCATCTTTGATGAGCACCTAGGTTGATTCCATGGCTTTGCTATTGTAAAATAGTGCAGTGATAAACATACAAGGGCATGTTTCTTTTACTTATTTTCCTTTGGATATATGGCCAGTAGTGGGATTGCTGGGTTAAATGATAGTTCTTCTAGTTCTTTGAGAAATCTCCGAGCTACAATGGCTGAACTAATTTACATCCCCACTTGAAATTTTTCAAGAGAAAAAAAGAAGAAACAAAAGAGACAATGGGAAGGTAAAAAAGGAAGAACAAAACAGACTGGGGGATCTGGAGAAATCAGGTATTACAAGAAGGGTCAAATGGATAATTACTAAATATGTTTTGACAAAGCAGGTAAGGACAATTGACAATTTGCAGTTTGGCAGCATTGCATTTCATTGAGCAAAGTTTCAGCACAGGAGTAGAGTCACCTTTAGGAGAATGACCTAGTACAGGTGCAAACCGGTGTGAAGTTTGGTCAAATCTGTTAGCACAGTGTTCAAAAAAAAGTCCCTGATGCCATGTGTGAGTTCAGGTTTACACTGATAATTGACTGACAGCAGAATTTTTATCAACAATAAATACCTTGAAATTAAGGAGTAATATCATCCACAATGTCCAATAGATTTTTTTTTAAAACCTAGCTAGACATGCAAAAGAAAATTTAATGACTAGGAATGGACCTAAAAAGTACTCAGATGTTTCATTATATAATCTGATGAAGGAATTATTTGGAAACAATATTAAGGCATGTATACATTATACCTGAAAGCAAATTAAAAATAAGATAGAAGAATGATTTTGAAAAAGCATCAGATTAAAACAAAGATAGGAAAAGTTAGAATTTCAGATGGATATTATATGGAAAAACACTTGAAGAAATATTGTTTGAACAATTTCAAATTTTATTAAAAACATTAGCACCGGCATTTAGGAAGTTCAGCAATCACTAAGCAGGATAAATCAAGAAAACCATATCTAGATGGAGTAGTCATAATAGTCTTAAAACAAGAATAAAGAAAAGTATATTTAAAGATACAGATAAAAAAACACATTACACACAGGAGAATGTATATAGAAACAAGGAGCTGGGCAGACAAATAAATGATATAATTGAAGTGTAAAAGAAAATACTTTCAACCTAATATTCTTTAGCCACCAAAAATATATTTAAAAAATTAAGACAAGATGAAGACAACACCAAATTACTGAAATTTGACATAATTATATCACCATAATCTATAGGAACTGCATGCCAGATTTTGCAAATGCTAATGCAAAGTTTTTCAGGAAGAAGGAAATTAAATCAATGGAGATTTAAATCAACAGTAAGGAAGTAAGAATAAAAAAAGTATCAACATTTGAATATATAAATACATATTAGCTTTTATATTATTCAATTACTTAAATTTCCATAACCCCTGTAAAGCAAAAATTATCATATGATATTGTGAGTTTATAAATATTTTGAATTAAAACAAAGGAAATAATAACACAAGCAAAGAGAGTATGCAAGTAGAATTACATGGTTTTAAGTTTCTTAAATGTGAAATGGGTTGTATTAATTCAAGATGGAATATGATAATTACGAATGCACATTTTAATCCCTTTAACAACACGACCACCATCGAGAGTTACAGATAAAAAGCCAATAGAAGAGACAGTGGAATATTAAAAGTTTCTCATTTCCTAAATGAGGTTAAGATGCTAGATTTAAACCTAGACCATCAGAAATTACATTAAAATGAACAAACACATACTAATTAAGAAACTGAGACTGTCAAACTGGAAAGAGTGGAGAGGTGTCATTTCAAAATGATAAAAGGGTTAATCCCTAAAATGTGCATGCACTTAATTACAAAGTTATAAAAAATGTGTAAAGCAGTGATTGACATAACTAAATGAGAAATTAAAAAACATAGGCAGAATTAGAGATTTAGATATTCTTCTCTCAGTAATGATATTACAAGTAGACAAAATATGAATAAGGAAATATGTTAGCTTTCTATTGTTGCTGTAAAAAATTATCACAAACTTAGTGGCTTAAAAAACACAGGTTTATTACTTGTCAACTCTGACAGTCAGAAGTCCAAAGTAAGCCTTATGGAAGACAAAATCAAAATGTGAGAAGAGCTGCAGTCCTTTTGGAGAAACCAACAGAGAATTCATTCATTGTCTTTTCTAGGTTCTAGAGGTTGTCAGCATTTCTGGGCTCACAGCCACATCACTCCAATTGCCATTACATATCTATTGTAATACTGCCTTCTCTGACTTTCCTACCTCCTTCTTGTGAACCCTTCTAATTACCTACCTGGATAATCTAGAATAATCAAGAGCCTTAACTTAATCACACCTGAAAAATCACTTTGCCACATAAATTAACATATTCACAGGTTCTGGGGATCAGGACATGGAAATCTTTAGGGCATCATTATTTATCTGACTAAATATACAGTATAGTTTAATACTGTTTTCAATGAATATGCAAATAGATATTTATAGAAAATTGTATTTAGCAACTTCAAAACATGTATTATTTCAGTGTTCATGGAACATTTATCAAGATAGACCATATTCTAGGCCACAAAATAAGTCTTCATAAGTTTCAAAGGTTTGAAATTATTTAGAATATGTTTTCTAACTACAAGTAAAATGATTAGAAAAATATAAAAACAATGCATTTAGAAAATTCTCAAATATTTCAAAATTAAGCAACTCACTTCTAAATAATTCATAAGTAAATGGAGAAAACACAAAGGCAATTAGAAAATAGTTCACCAGAATGATAATGAAAAGACAAAATACAAAATGTATGAAACACAGCCAAAGTAAGCTTTACTGAGAATACAAAAGCTTCACCTACAATGAAGAAAGATCTAAAACTAATGTTCTAAGTGTCTAACTTAGTAACCATAGAAAGTAAAGAACAAATTAAATCCCAAAGTAAAGACAATAAAAAATATGTTAGAATAAAAATTAAAGAGAAAATAAATCAGAAAATTAACAGTCAAAAATTGATTCTTTGAAAAGAGTAATGAAATCAGAAACTCCCAATAGACCATTTTTTAAGAGAAAATGCAAATTAACAATATCAGGAATAATAAAATGGCCATCATTATGGATTCCATACTTATTAAAAGGAAAACAGGAAACATTAGTGTCTTAGTCCATAAAGCTAAGTCCATTCCTTTTATAACAAAATGACAGAGACTAGCTTCTTGTTAAACAACATATATTTATTTCTCCAGTTCTGAGAAGTTGGACATTCCAAGATCAAAGTGCTGATAGATTAGCTCTTGGAAATCACCCACTTTCTAGTTCATGGATGACTTTCTTTTTGCTCTGTCCTCATATGGTAGAAGAGGCAATCAAGTTCTTTTTGGCCTCCGTTAAAAGGACACTAATGCCATTCATGAGAGGTCCACTTTCATGACCTAATCACCTGGCAAAGGCCCTCTCTCCTAGTACCAATACATTGGGAGCAAGAATTTCAACATAGGAATTTTGAGGGATCACAAAAAATAAGATCATTACTATTAGGATATTCTTTATGTAAAAATTTCTACAATTTAGGTAAAGTGAACAAATATCTTGAAATTACAACCTACAAAAATTAATGAAGAGAAAATAGAAAATGTCAATAGTCCTTACGTGCATTAAAAATAAATTTGTAATTTAAAACCATTTCAAGAAGAATATTCCAAAACCAGAAGGATTAAATGATAAATGATATCAAATGCTTAAGGAAAATACTGCCAATAAAGGTGAAAGAAATCTTCCCAATTTGCTTTATGAAGCCAGCAAAACCTGATAAAATAACCTGACAAAGATATTATCAGAAATAAAAATTATTGTCCAATATTGTTTGTAACATAAAAGAAAAATCCTCAATGAAATATCAGCAAATAAGAGTGCATCTATTATATGTAGAAATGATAACAGATTACTAGAGAGTGTGATTTATCCCTAAGATGTAAGGTTATTTCAACATCTGAAAATCATCCAACAATATTAGGAGAATAAAGAAGAAAACCCACAGGATCATCTCAATAGGTGCAGAAAAGGAATTTGACAAAATTCAACAAGAATTTACAATAAAAATTCTTAGCAAATTCAGAAGAGAAATTCTCAAATTCAATGATGGTTGTCTATTAAAATCATCTACAGCTAACTTACAAACAATAGTGAGACAATGAACATGTTTTCCTTGAGACCAGAAAAAAAGTCAAGAACGTATACTTTTATGACTTCTATTCAACACTGCAGTGGAATTTCCAGCTAGGCAATATGGCATCAGGAAGAAACAAAAGTCAGAAATTTTACAAAAGGCTGTGTAAAAATCTATTTATTCACATATTCAACTCGATATAATTTTTGAAGCAAAGCCACACTCTGTAGTGTAGAAGGGTGCCATCAATGTAGGCAACCAAAGGAGATGCAGTTTAAGTTGGAAAATAATGGAAAAGGAGTCTATTAAATTGCTGGTTATTATAGAAACATAAATTATCAAATACATACAAACATACACAATTTAAATAATCCTAAATATTTACAAAAATAAAAATCACTAGAACTAATAAGTCAATTTATCAATGTTTCATTATAAAATATCTGTATTTTAAAACAATAGCATTTTACTTTTACTAAAGGAAAAAATAGGCAACAAAAATGAACTCTTTGCAATAGCATTAAAATTTATGAAACACTTAGGAACATAATATATAAAAAAGTATATATAAAAATCTATAAAACAGAAAGAAATTTAAAATAACCTAAATAAGTGGAGATATCATGTTCATTATTTGGAAGATTCGATGTTAACAAGAAGTCCATTCTTCCAATTCAGTCTTTAGATTTAATGCCTTCCTAATCAAGTTCAAGGAGGGATTTTTACAGTAATTTGTTAGTGAAGCCACAATTTACATGATAAAACAAAGGACCTATAGTAGCAAAATAATCTTAAAATAGAAAGGCAAAATTGGAAGACATTCTATCTAATTTCAACTCTTACCATAAAATTACAGAAATCAAGACAGTGTAGTATTGCGGTAAAAAATGACACATTGACTAATGAAAGAGAACAGAATCCAGAAATGGACCCACATATATACAATGTATTTTGGATGATGGCACTAGGATATTCAATGAGAAAAGTATAGTGATTTCAACAAGTGTTAATGGAACAACTGGATATCATTATGAAAAAAAATTCAAACTTAATCTCTACTTCACACCATATTAAAATTATTACGTTAAAATAATATATAAAAATAGCTTCCTAATGCAAAGACACTGAGACAAGAATGAGCTTTACGTGTTTGAAATGCAGGAGAAGCCCAGTCTGATTCAAGGGTCAAGAGTACAGAGAGAGTAGATTATGTAGAATAGGCAAGGAAGGACCAGGTCATGTAAGGTTTTATGATACACATTCAGAAGATTCATTTTGTTACATGTATAATTGGTAGCCACAAGTATGATTTTAGCAGGGAAGTGATATGATCTGGTTTCTGTTTTACAGAGCCCACTCCTGCTCTGTGGAAGGTGGACTGCAAAGGAACATAAATAGGGTCAGGGAGACCAACGAGAAGGTTATCAGATGCCCTGAAGAGAGAGAATGACATTTGGATTGGGATTTTGATAATGAAAATGGGTAGAAGTGGTTAGGTCAATGATATATGCTGATGGAAAAGTTTTTTAAAAAGTTGACAGTGGATTAGAAATGGGACATATAAAGTGAGAAATATCGGCCGGGCGCGGTGGCTCAAGCCTGTAATCCCAGCACTTTGGGAGGCCGAGACGGGCGGATCACGAGGTCAGGAGATCGAGACCATCCTGGCTAACACGGTGAAACCCCGTCTCTACTAAAAAATACAAAAAAAATAGCCGGGCGAGGTGGCGGGCGCCTGTAGTCCCAGCTACTCCGGAGGCTGAGGCAGGAGAATGGCGTGAACCCGGGAGGCGGAGCTTGCAGTGAGCTGAGATCCGGCCACTGCACTCCAGCCTGGGCGGCAGAGCCAGACTCCGTCTCAAAAAAAAAAAAAAAAAAAAGTGAGAAATATCAGAACTGATTCATAAAGGAAAATATCAGAGGAAAGCTGATTTGTTGGGGACATCTGATCATTCATTTCATTTTGACTATAGAATAGGTGTAATTACCTGTAGGCATTTAAGCCTAGGGTCAAGTGAGAGTACTGATCTGGAAATATGCAATCAAGAATGATGAGTGCCTAAACCTTATCTGAAATTTAAGACAGGAACATTGGAGATGGAAAAACAATAAATAAAACTAGGAAGAAATAAATAATTAGGATAAAAACTGATTAAGGTTCAAGAATATAGTGTTTAAAAAAATGGAATAGCCATTTTTTCTTCAAATTTGCATAGAAGTGGATTGAATAAATCCCTAGTTTCAGAAAGATACAGAACACTTTGATTAGCTTCAGAAACAGATATTCAAATGTTATGGGGGTGTAAGTGCTGATGAAGAGACATTTTGGCAAGCAATTTGGAGCAGAGCAGCAAAACAAATTTAAGAGAATCTTTTCCGTTGAATGAAGAATGTTAACATTTGTTTCATATGAAATATAACTTCAATAATTGTTTTAGAGTCTTGACATAATCAAAAGAGTGATTGGGGAAAATATATTAGGTGACTATATATATGGTGGATGGAGGAACTGATGTGGAATCAGAAGTGGAAGTATAAATCAAATAGATACTGTGAAAGAAGGGATACCAGAACAAGGTACTTAAATTGTCTGAAAGAAAATAATCATAGAAGGCTGTGACTTCTTGAGAGACTGGAGATTTTTGAAGTAACATATATAGGAAAATAAGTTAAATAATGCTCAGATATGTTTTATTCCTCATGAAAGAAGATGCAAGTGGTAATGTACAACAAGGCCTAGGAAATGCTGCACTGAATGTAAAGAAAAAGATGAGGAATTAGAATGCAGAGATTAAAAGTCAATTCATAGAAGTGATTACTTGAGCCACATAAGTAAAGAAAATTGCCCAGTTTAAAGAAAATAAACTACAGAATATTGAAAACCACTCATTGTGGAGTGTGAGTAACTAGAAAAGTCAGCAATAAAGTCAGAGATGCAGCAACAGTGTCACAATAAGAGAAAACATTTTAGCTTCTTAGGCAATACTTCATGTACCAGTTCCGTGACCTTGAAAAAATATTAACTTTCCTACATTTTACAAGAACTAATGACAACTTCATATGGCTAAAAATTACATTAAATATACTTAGAAAGCACCAAGTACAATTCCTAGTAAAAAGCAAGCACTGAGTACTTAAATATAATAACAAAAATGTAAATTTCAGTTATAATAATAAAAGTTGTCAGAATATTTAGTCATAGATTTAAAATGGCTAACACTTACTATATTTGAGGTGGATAGTGTCTAATGATGGCCACTATCAACTCCTTCCCTCCCAGTATGATATGCCACCAATTAAGGACCAAAGATGTGATCTTATCTCCCTCCTCTTAAATTTAGCAGACCTTAAATACTTGATTAAATATTAACAAGTGGCAAAAGTGACCAGTACTCTGAGATTTCTCAGGCTAGATCATAAGAATACTTGTACCTTCCACATGAATCTCTTGGAAACTTACTTTTAAATCACTTCGTCTGAGGACCTAAATGCCATGTTTTGAGAGTTATGCCTATGTAGGGAGATTAAATACAGGTACAACGCTTAGCCTCGACAGCTGCAGCAACAAGTAGCCGTACAGTAAGCAATTTTTAACAATCAGTCAATTCTTCAGACATCTTCAGTCCCATCTTCCTTCTGAACTACACCTGCATGAAGAACTCAGTGACAATCACCTTGCCAGTCTTACCACAAAGAACTGAGAGGTAATCATTTATATTGTCTTAAGCTACTAAAATTCGGAATGATTTTTTTCCACAGCAAAATGGTAACTGATTAAGTGTTTAACACTCATAGCAGAAAGCAAAAACCAAAACAAAACAAAAAAAAAAACTCCACATCGCTAATCGGTTTCAGTGCATATCACAAAACTTCCCCTCATTCTTAGGCTTCAGGAGATTTTCCTGCTTTCAAATTTTCCTTTCCTTGGATACTACTAAGCTCATAATTTCCACATTGCTATTCTGTTGAAGATTTCTTGTTCTTCTCTGCTTTACTAAAATCTGTATTTCTTACTTTTTTTTCCCCCAAGCAGCACATTATATACAAGATAATGTCTCATAAATGAAGATAAAATGAAATACTTAAAAGGAAATAAAAAGTATGTTTCTGGCTTTGTATTACCATGCTAAATTTCAGTTAGAAAAAGGTATATCACAACTACATATGACATACATATTTATTTTATATAGTTTGTTATATATTAAGTTCTGATTAGGAACATAAGTTCTATTATCTTATTTTTTCTACAGTAAAATATATTTCAACATAAAGAACTTGACTCACCTTAAATCATTCAAATAAAAACATTTTATAGCTCTAAACAACTGCATAAAAACCTAAGTTTTATTGTTTTATTTAAAGTTCTATCTCCACAACACTACCATCATAATTTTAGAACCTTTGAAACATTCATTTTAATCTTTGGCTGCCTTGATAACTTGTTTAAGTTAATGCAATCATGTGCTTTCAAAAATATTTAAGTATTGATTATTACTTAAGATAACTTGAAAGTATGATTCTATGTAATATGAGATAACTTTTGTTGGAAAAATATTTTTATCTATTTTCAAAAATGTAGAAAGCCCTTTTAAAAGCAGGATCACTAAAGTATGTTTACATTTATTTAATGACAACATTCTGATCAGCTTGTCTTTTCTTTTCTTCTTTTTTATACTCCTTTAATTTTTGCAGTTTTCTTTAAATTGTGTCACCACCTGGTCTAGCTGTTTCTTTGTGAGTTTCGTAATAGGCTCTCTGTTTGAATTCTATGGTGTTATTCCAAGGATTGCTGCCTTCTTTTTGAAGTATGTGGCTCACATTTCACACAGATCCTTTAGGATGATTTCCTTGAATAGTGGGAAGTTTTTGACATGCGGGTTTACTGGAGTCCCTTGGCTTTAAACTTGGCTCAGAGCAGATGGTACTGCTAGAGAGAGCAACAACACAGCTTTGGGCTTGAAAATGTTAGTGTACACACGATGTTTTTTCCCCTCAGGACTTGTATGATTGATGGGGCTTTGGAACTAAAAACTGAGAAAATAGATCCTTCACAATTGGCTATTTGCTAGCAAAATAAAAAAAATAAAAAAAAAATTGGAAAGGTCTCCAAGAAGAATAGGACATAGTTCATTGTTTCAGTGTCAACTAACAGTCCGCTGCCATCTAGAGTGGCTTGCTTCTAAAAATAGCTTTAAAATTGCTGAGTTTAAGGGAGCCTATAATATTAAACGTAGGGAAAATGAAATAATTATTTGGACCTAAAATGCCTTTTAGCATTTCTATCATACAGAATGGAAACTAAGATGCACTTAAACTTCTGCCCCAAAAATAAGAATAAAGGAAAGGAAAGAGATATAAAGCTTAAGTGCTGTGTTTTGAAATTAAAGTGCACCTAAAGGAAAGGTTAAAATAGGCAATCGAGAGTAAATAATTAGAAGCAATACCATTATTGTGAGGACTGGTGTGTGTGTGTGTGTGTGTGTGTGTGTTTATTTACACACATGAATGATGACTATGAGGAGACAGAGAGAAAAGAGAGATGAGAGATTCAGGTAAATTCTTCATTATAGTGTATAATATTTTCCCATAAATCATGGAAGCTGAAATATTTAAGCAGGACAAATAAAGGTTATGCAGGTAATTATACAGAACCAGAAAATGGAGATAACATTAAAATTAAAGTAGATTGTTTGCTTTCAGCAATGTTTTTGCTAAGAAAATAATATAAATGTGTGTTTCTTATTTAATTTACTTAGTAATTTATTTTAGCTAGTGAAGTGGCTACATACTTCTTATCACAGATTGTGTCAGAAAATTACTTTGAAATGCATAATACTATTACACAGGTTGAGAGAGATCTTTAGTTATGTTAATATAGGGTAAAGTGACACTGTGTAAAAGAACTCTTCCCTTTAAAAAAAATTATACAGATTTATTAAGATTCTAAGGCATCAAGGACTGGGTTAAAATGATAGAGCAGGGAGATTCCATTGAAAATCCAGTAACACGGAAGTAATATAGTGTGGGATGATGACGACTATCAACACAAAAGCCAAAATTTGTGGTGTGGTATAAGTACAATTGTAGCCAATGCTGAAAGCTCCTTTGCACCCAGTAAGTCTTTTCACTCTCTTTTTTGGTAATTACTCCATACTAAGTGTTCTATGGTCATTAGTCCCTGAAATCTTCACAGCAACCATATGAATTGTTTGTTATTATTCCAACTTTATAGATGAGACAACTAAGGTTTAGCTATGTGAAGTATCTTGCCCAGTAAAAACAGTTATTAAGTAAAATTACAACCAAGGAAAACAGTTGTAAAAGTCATAATTCCTTACATATACAAAGATTTCATGCGGTGCTAATCAATGAATGTAGAGATCTTTGTATTATTTACTACTATATCCCCAATGTCTACAATAGTACTAACAGATACAGCACTAATACATGGAATGAAGAGTGAAATAAGCGTTTTTAAAGACAGTATTTTGATTTATAGAACAAGGATACAAAATTATTATATAAATTTAGTAATATATATTCATTAAAATGTGATGTAAAGAATTAGAAAGTACAAAATACATACTTTTATAGTATTGCAAATTCTCAGTGATTTCATAATATGTAAAAAATAAGGTTACAAAGCAACATTACACATTAAAGTAAACTAAAGCTTCTTCTTTTAACAAATTATTGTAGCCTCCCAAAATTCATCTCAGATATATTCTTCCCCAGGAAGGAATTTATTTATTTTCCGTGAAGATAGGATTATCTTTTCTAGATAACTGGAAACACCACATACACACAAAAAGATCTGCCTTTCTTAAGCAGTAGTGATTCATTATTTAGTTTTGAAATTATTTCACATTTTGGCATTTTGATAATAGCAATTTATCAGTAGCTAGCTATAACCAAATATATGTTATGTCTAAATTAGATCACTTTGAGAAGATGAATGGAGAATGTGTGGCTTGTATCTTAGAATAAGCAAAGTTTAGGTTTATGTAAAATTGTTTGCATTTATGAAACAATGAAATGGCAATTAAATGTGCTAGGAGGTACAGTTTAATTTCAAAAAATTTTAGCAAAAGTGCAATCACAGGAGAACCCCAATGAAGAGTGGCTTTGAAATAATTGTAAGGTACAGAAAGATAAGATGAGCAAAACAGTACAGGCCTGGAAGTCAGCTAAAATAATTATTTTTTAAATATAGGAAATGAAGAATATTTTATGGGGGAGAGAGTGAAGAAATCAGCCAGGAAGGATATAAAGACATCGAAATGACTTTGAGATCTATAATAAATAGATGCCAAAATTTGTATATTATACCAATATCCAGGTAACACAGTCCATTTGTTTGCACAATGTTATTTTTTTTTTAACTCCTTACTAATTCTTCATTTCATCTAAAGCTACATGAACACTTTGGCTTTTCCTACTCTTTACGAACTAGTTCATATGGCTTCAATTTAAAACAAAAATAAGAGAATTTCATGGATTAGATATTTATGGCATTGCTCTTGATTTTGAGTTTCAGTTTTTAAATTACAGAAGAATGTCAGAGCTAGTGATTTTTGGAAAGAGGTATTGATGCTATTATACAGGAATTATTCTGCTAACATAAGTAGAATAATCTGATATGTTCTTTTCTCTAAAGATACTCTGATTGATATGAGAATGCCATAGAATATTGACAAAGAGAAAAAAATTTCTGCCAAATTTTCAAGCTATTTAAACATGAAATCTGTTCCATAATTTTGCCTACAATATCTTCCAATAAAAATGTTATCGTCTCAGGATAAATGTTTAATAACTGAAGTGTTCTTTGGTCTCAAAGTGTCAAAATGTTAACAATATAATTAGGTATTACTGATTTTTTTCTATCAGCAGAGCTGAGAACCACTGATACAAAATTTCCATATACTAAAAATATATTTTCTCTCATAACTTTAAAAATGTCCTCATTTTTCTTGATTAAGCACTGAAACTTTGACTTTTAATTCTTCTTTTTTGAATTCTGATTATTCAAGATAGGTTATTCACACTTCAGGCAACTCACTATATTTCTGTGGCATATCAGAAAAGTTCTTTTTCTTGGTCAGCTTATTTTAGGAATCCTATAAATATGTCCAAACTGCAATACAATGTGCTCATCATTTGTATAACGATTACTACAATCAACATACAGAAGATTACCATCATCCCATGTCCAAAGTGTTTCCTTATAACCCTGCCCAGTCCATTCCACCTACACTCATCATAACCCTAAACTTCATTTATCGTGATGATGCTATCCATCCTTAATAGATTTTCAAATAAATGAATTCATACATTTTGGACTCTTTTGTGTCTGGAGTCCTTCACTCAAGATAATGCTGTTGAGGTTCATCCATGTTATTGCATGTCATCAATAGTTCATTTCTTTTTTATTTCTGAGCACTATTTCATTTATGATCATACTGTTATTTGTTTATCCATTCAACAGATATATATATATGGTTTCCAGTTTGGAATTCTTTTTTTTTTTTTTTTTTTTTTTGAGACGGAGTCTTGCTCTGTCGCCCGGCTGGAGTGCAGTGGCCGGATCTCAGCTCACTGCAAGCTCTGCCTCCCGGGTTTACCGCCATTCTCCTGCCTCAGCCTCCGAGTAGCTGGGACTACAGGCGCCCGCCACCTCGCCCGGCTAGTTTTTTGTATTTTTTAGTAGAGACGGGGTTTCACAGTGTTAGCCAGGATGGTCTCGATCTCCTGACCTCGTGATCCGCCCGCCTCGGCCTCCCAAAGTGCTGGGATTACAGGCTTGAGCCACCGCGCCCGGCCTGGAATTCTTATAAGTAAAGTTTCTTTGAACATTCATGTTGAAATATTTGTATGGACAAATGTTTTTATTTTTTAAAATATCTAAATTGGAGTGGCTGGGTCTCTTGGTAAGTATATGTTTAGCTTTATAAGAAAATGCAAAAATGCTTTCCAAAATGTTTGAATATTTTTACAATCCCACCAGCAATGTACAAGAGTTCCAGTTGCTCCACAATCTTGCCAGAATTTGGGTTTTGCCAGTCATTTATTTTAGTCTTCCTGTGTATAGTGACTTTCCTCTTTAAAAAATTATTAGTATAAATTTAATGGGGTATAAGTGTAATTTTGTTACATGGATATATTGAGAGTGATGAAGTCAGTGCACTTATATATAGATATATATGTGTATATATATGTGTGTGTGTGTATATATTTGTGTGTATATATGCACACAGATACATATATAGAATTTTAGATAGATAATAGATAGATAGATAGATAGATAGATAGATAGATAGATAGTCTTCATATCCTGACTCTCACAAGCTGGGGGAAATAAACCAGGTGTAAATTCAGTCTTCCTATTACTAGTGCAGTATTTCCTATTACTAGTGCAGTATTTCATGCCCCACATATATAATGAGATCTGTAGGTTGCATTTTGGAAGATTCTTCTGCTATAAAGATATCTTTGTGACTCTAACTTGAATATATTTTGTCTGTTGGTATAGCTAAGTATTAGGTACTTGAAACATTTTTTGTTTATTTAGAATATATATACACACACACGTATTTAGTAGTAGTAGAATGACATCTAATGATTTTTCTCAAACAAGAGGATTGTAGACTAAGCAAGGCTAGCACTAAGTAGCTTTTTCTCCAGAACTTAGTTCCTTCATTGTCTCTGGACCTTAGGTCGGGATGCAGGACTGCATACATAAAAAGCCTTACACAATGTTAAAGCTTTGCATGGGTCTAGTGATGACTCTCCACTCATCAGAACCCTTAGTTTCTCCATTCCTCCCAAAATAATAAATGAACAACTTAGCCCATCCAATGGCCTGGCCCCAATTACATAAACTACCTTTGTAGTAGCATTTGCATGTCAGCCTCCCCAGTCTTGTTCCCTGGCCACTGAGAACTGTTGTAATTACCTAGGCACATCATATGCTTCCAGGCATTTGCACCTAATTCCTTAGCCAGCAATGCTCTCCCTCAATCACCCACCTATCAAGAATATCACAGCTGCACTTCTTTAAAGCATTCTTATCCTCAGATTAAATATTTTATGCCTTTGTACTCCCAAAGCATATTGTTTTTCTGCTTTCCTCTGGTTCTATTGGAATGAGATGTTTATAAGTTTGTCCACGACTTGATGAAAGAAAATGTATCTTGTGTCTTTTCATTATTTGTGTTCCTACAGTAACACACACACACACACACACACACACACACGTGATTAATGCTTACTAAACAAGTTAAAATCGCAAGTAACTTATCTCAGTTATTAAATAACCTTCTGCTCATTGAAAAACATTACTCATTCTGATTACCACAGGAAGACTCACAAAATTTCAAGCATAACATTCCAGCCAAGACTTTAATCTTCAACTAAGCACATTCCCTGGAATCTCAAGAGAGACTAAGTTTGAAATATATTTTATGTGAGTTTATCACCCCTAAGCTCCTTATTAGCATGAGGTCTCACAGAGTTGCTAGATGAGAAGGTCACTTTTAAAATTATTCAGAGTTATTGTGTAGTTCTTTTAAAAAATAAATTGAAAAGATATGATGGAAAGGAAATCTGGAGGACATTTGCTCTGAATCCCAGCAGTCTTGACTTAAGTGGTAGGCGTACAGGCTTCAAATACTGCCAGTTGGGGCAGGAGGCAGTTAGGAAGACATTGATTTTTGTCCTGACTCTGCCTGTAAGATATGGTCTATGCATGGCAAAAAACTTGGACAATTTGTCAGGTAATCACATTTCTTTTCTTTCCTAAGATACATGGTAGGGAATTCGATATAGAGAATTGTAAAATGATAATGTGGCTCTAAATCACCCTCCTTTACACAGAAAGATCGGAGCATAACTCTTTGAGGATTCTAATCATGACTTAGAATATACTGTGCTGTCTGGATTTGGAATTGGTTTCAGGGTAAAGAGGGTTTGAAGTTCACCAGAAATGAAGCAAATGCTATCTAATGGTTAGAAGTTTGCTATAAATGATTCAGGTTCAAGTTAAATATTTTAGGATGAGGCTGAAATCTGTGGTTTATCATATTTCATTTAATCTGAGACATTATCTATTGTAAAAATCACCAATAATTTACATACAAGCAAAAAAGAAAACCCACTGGCAATTATAGTTCTTATATACTTTGCTTGTGCTATGCATTTGGGTTTTGGAAATACTAAACTGTGCAAAAATGTGATTCTTAGAAGCAATAAAATATAAATGTCTGGGTATAAATACATTCTTATTTATCATCTCATATTCACCAAAAACTCAGGATGTTCAAAACTAAATATATCTATCCCAAATATGTACTAGTTTCTCCTCTTTTTTTACATTGAATGACAATTCTATCCTCCCAATGTTTGACCCACTTCCCCTTATTGCTCCCCATCTCTGATTGGTCATAAAGTTCTTTGTCTCCTCTATTCTCTCTGTCCAGTGTGTTCTTTCTCCTTTCTTCATTGTTTGGCTGTTTTTGTACCCCATGTCAGACCTCACCTTTGAAACTGCTTCCATTGAAAAAAAAAAAAATTCTGAATGTGCCAAGTCTTGATTAGTTGATCTTTCTAGTTCTCAGCCTAGAACCCATAAATTTCCACTCAAAACACATATCAAACATTTATTTATCTGTATTCAACACTAAACACAATTTTCATAGGGACATGGATTGTCATTCTTTTTCACAATTGAGTTTCTAGAACTTACTAAATGCTCCACATGTATTAATTGTTGCATATAACTCAATGATTAAAAAGTAAAAACAGTTTAGAATTTAAAATATGAAAATGATTTGGTTTTCATATATTATGAAATATACTATGTACAAATAAAAATATTTTCAAATTAGAAGAGTAACAAGAAAAAACAGTACATTATGCAAAAGAGAAGTCATTTAAGCATCAAATAAAAGATAAAATGTACTGTTTCCTAACACATGCAAAGTGTCTATTTTATCAATTTTACTTTTATGCCAGACACACACTGTATATAACAGGGGAGAAAGTTTTATTTTAGCAGTTTAATTGTGCTTCCCAAATCCAAACTACCCTTTCAATCTTTTGGGAAAATGACCAATAACCTAAATCGATTGCATTTCTGCTTCTATAAGGCAAGACCCTTAATGGAGCCTGTAATCTCTTTTTTCGTCAGAGAATTCAAAATACAAGCCCATTTCTGTCCAAGATATTGTTTTAGGAAATGCAAAGGGTTTACTATGTCTCTTGAAGATTTTACTTTAAAATGAAATTGAAATCACTATAAACAGATAATACATTTAAAATTTTTTGTTAAATATTTATTTTATTTTTAATCAAATAATTGTATGATTTTATGGGGTACAATGTGATATTGTGATACATGTATACATTGTGGGATGATTAAATCAGACTGATACACTTTTTTGTGATAAGAACACTTAAAATCTACTCTCTAAGCATTTTTGAAATATACAACACATTATTATTAGCTATAGTGACCATGCTGTGCAGTAAATCACTAGAACTTACTCGTTCTGTCTAACTAAAATTTCATACCCTTGACCAATATCTCCTTTGTCCCTGTTCATCCTTCACACCTCTAGTCTCTGGTACCCACCATTCTACTCTCTACTTCTATGAGCTAGACTTTTTTAGATCCAACATGTAAGTGTTATCATATAATTGTTTTTCTAAGCCTGGCTTATTTCATTCAGCATAATGTTCCCCAGATTCATTCATGTTATAATAAATGACAAATGTCCTTATTTTAAAGGCTAAATAATACTCAGTTGTGTATTTTTACAATTTCTTTGTCTATTTATCCATTGATAGTACTTAGGTATTTTTCACATCTTGGCTGTTGGGAATAATGTTTCCACAAATATGAAAATGCAGGGATCTCTTCAACATACTGATTCCCATTCATTTGGATATATACCCAGAAGTGGAACTAGTTTTTGGAGGAACCTCAGTACTATTTTTCAAAATGACTGTACTAATTTGCATTCCTGCCAACAGTGTATAAGAGTTTATTTTTCTCTATATCCTCTCCAACACTTGTTGTCTCTTGTCTTTTTGATAATAACCATTCTAACTGATGGGAGGTGATACCTCATTATGGTTTTAGTTTGCATTTCCCTAATGATCAGTGGTGCTGGAAATGTTTTTCAAGTACCTGTTGGCCATTTTTATACCTTCTTTTGAAAAATGTCTGTCCAAGTTCTTTGCCCTTTAATTGAGTTATTTTCATTCTTGCTATTGAGTAATTCAAGGTCCCTATATATTTCATATATTAGCCCCTTGTCAGATGTATAATTTGAAAATATTTATCCCTAATCTATGTGTTGTCTCTTCACTCTGTTGTTTCCTTTATCGTGCAGAAGCTTTTTAGTTTGATGCAATCCAATTTGTTTATATTCGCTTTTGTTGTCAGTGCTTTTGGGATCATATCTAAGAAATCATTCTCCAGACCAATATTGTGAGGTTCCCCCCATGTTTCCTTCTAGTATTTTCACAGTTTCAGGTCTTATCTTCAACCCATTTCAAGTTGAGTCTTGAATATGGGGTGAGACAAGAAATAGAGCTATCTTATTTTTTTGTTGGTGGGGGTGGGTTTATTTCCTTTTCATTCTATCAAACTTCTTGGGTTGTAGCTTTCACAAATAAATATTTATTTTAAATAAAGTAGTCAATTTTAGAGAATTGTATCTTTTGTGTAAATTTATTATAAGGGTTTCTTCTTCTTGAGATATACTATAAGAAATTCCAGCTGGCTTTGTGCCTCTATAATTAGGCAGTTTAAATAGGGGAAATAGCATAGTCTCTAGAGCTCAGGTTTCTTTAGTTATACATATAAATTTAGTAATATTGGGTAAATCAGTTAATCTATGAGCAGCAGTTTCCTAATCTGTAAAGTAGAGGTGATACATGAAAAATTACAAGTTTTAGAAGTAAAATAAATGAGATTTATAGTTGAAATTTCTGAGGCCGGGCGCGGTGGCTCAAGCCTGTAATCCCAGCACTTTGGGAGGCCGAGACGGGCGGATCACGAGGTCAGGAGATCGAGACCATCCTGGCTAACACGGTGAAACCCCGTCTCTACTAAAAATACAAAAACTAGCCGGGCGAGGTGGCGGGCGCCTGTAGTCCCAGCTACTCGGGAGGCTGAGGCAGGAGAATGGCGTAAAACCGGGAGGCGGAACTTGCAGTGAGCGGAGATCCGGCCACTGCACTCCAGTCCGGGCGACAGAGCGAGACTCCGCCTCAAAAAAAAAAAAAAAAAAAAAATTTCTGACACTTAAAATGAAACAAAGCAAACAAGACAAAGTAAAACAAGACTGATCTTTTTACAAATCATAGATATTTGGTGAAGTGTATCTTAATATTACACACAAAAAAATAAAACTTTTCATTTTAGCTAGAAAAAATAATTCAAGTATACTAATTGATGTGGTTTGGATTTGTGTCTCTGCCCAAATCTCATGTTGAATTGTAATCTCCAATATCAGAAGGGGGTCTTGGTGGGAGGTGATTGGATGATGGGGGCAGATACTTTCCTTGCCACTCTCATGATAGTGAGTGAGGTCTCACGAGATCTGGTTGTTTAAAATTGTGTTGCACCTCTCCCTTTGCTTCTCTTCCTCTTCCTCCAGCCATGTAACGCATGCCTGCTTCCCTTTCACTTTCTGCTATGATTGAACATTTCCTGAGACTTCCACAGTCATGCTTCCTGTACAGCATGTGGAAACATGGACCAATTAAACTTCTTTTCTTTATAAATTATCCAGTTTCAGGTATTTATTTATAGCAGTGTGAGAGTGAACAAATATGCTAGTTATATTTTATATTAATGTAGGTGCTCATTTTTCAAAATTAAAAGAGCTATTTACTAGACATTCATAATGATTTCTTTCTAAAATAGATGAAGACTTAAATGACACATGAGATAACAAACATTTCTCATGAGCATTTCTTTATTTAATGCAAGATGCTAGAAAAATCACAGGATAAAATTGTGATAGAATAGGCCGGGCGCGGTGGCTCAAGCCTGTAATCCCAGCACTTTGGGAGGCCGAGGCGGGCGGATCACGAGGTCAGGAGATCGAGACCATCCTGGCTAACACAGTGAAACCCCGTCTCTACTAAAAAAAATATAAAAAATTAGCCGGGCGAGGTGGCGGGCGCCTGTAGTCCCAGCTACTCGGGAGGCTGAGGCAGGAGAATGGCGTGAACCCGGGAGGCGGAGCTTGCAGTGAGCTGAGATCCGGCCACAGCACTCCAGCCTGGGCGACAGAGCGAGACTCTGTCTCAAAAAAAAAAAAAAAAAAAAAAAAAAATTGTGATAAAATATAAGAGTGTATGTTGGAACAGGCCAATAATTACCTGAAAATAAAATTATCAAAAAATATCACTTGGTGTTACCCTATAGCTGCTTTTTTTTTTTTCTTTTTTTTTACAGTTGTCTTAATTTTTTTCATACTATAAGTTTTATCCTCAGTGCTCCATTAGAAGTAAAGGGCCACAGTGACAAAAAATAGTTATATTATTTCTTAATTTTTTTTTGTTCCTGATCCAACATGTCACTTTTTTCTTTCTCGTTTTTTAACATGATAGATATTTTTGTCCTTTGGGTAAAGTATTTGATTGAACATTTAAGTTACTTTTTTAGATCTTCAATTTGCACTGATTCATCTCAATAATGCCATGGCTTTTTCACCTCCCACTGCCACTAGCTTTAATATATCCCAAAGTTATATGTAGCAAACTCACAAGGGTGGATAAATTTTTGTGCACTCTGTTACTAAAATCATAAATAATCTTAAATATTTTTTGCTGAAAATATATTTTTCTTTAAATCGTGAGTATTTGCTATAGTCAAACTGAATACTTCAGCATCTTACACATACTAAATATTCAATGAATTTCTCTGGTTGATACATTCATGCAACATAAGTTTTTAAACTGTTTTAAGTTTCAGGTCACAAACACATTTGTTATGTTTCTTCTTTTATAGGGATTTTTATCATTAAACTGTCAAATAATAGCATTGGATCATGTAAACATCTAATTTTCTTAAATCTTGAAAGTTGTATTAGTCAATGATTTTAATAGTTTAAGGCTGATACCACAGTACTGGACATAACCAATGGGCTCATGAATCATTGAGTGGAGATGAGGAGTTTACAGCTAATCTTATTTATTCTTGTAAGTCTTGTACACTGACTTCAAGGAGGAAGTATGACAAACGTCTGTACTGAAAACTGTAGATCCTGAATCACCTGCACTGGATATAGCCTTTAGTATACTGGTAAATCATACCGGCCTTGTTTTAAAAAGTAAAATCTTCAGTTTGTTCATCTCATGCTAAGAGAAGCAGATGAAGAGTGGAGAATTCAATTGTCTATCAAAATGCTCTCAAAAAGCAAACTTGTATACTTCCATTAAATATATTATTTGTATTTTGTTTCTTTACACTTTCTTGAATTTGGAATCCTCTCATACATAGTAAGCTACCAATTTTTTTTGTTCTTATAAGCATATAATCTCAAAAACACATAGTAAGTTACCAATTTTTTTTGTTCTTATAAGCATAAAAGCTCAAAAACAAAGGAATAAAACTAGGGGGAATATAAAAATTAAACGATGATGCTGAAAATCACATGGAAATGTAAAAGAAGGAGGTCTTATGGTTTAAAATACATTAACCTTAGAATAATATATTTTAATCAATATATGTAATTCTAGATTTAGAAGATATAAGAGAACTTATGTTTCCTTTATAGTGAATTTTGAAAATATCACATTGACAGTAGGGAATAGATAATTTTTGAAAAGAGAAAACATGTAATAGTTATATCATTTACACACAAAGTAGTTATACCTTTATTTTATTTTTTAACAATGCCAACATTGAAATCTGACTTTATATTGATACATTATTAAGTAAGAATTTAAACCAAAGACTGATGATAATTTCTTTTAACATAGAAAAGTCATTCAAATAAAAAAAGTCCAAAATATGATGACTGCATAAATCAGTGTGAATACAAGTAGGAATACCTTGAGAGTAATAAAACACCAACAATTAAAAAAAAAGAAAGATCCCTAAAATATATGATTTAGAAAGAAAAAATTACAAAGTTGCTGTTTGATCACATTTAGAATAAAGTCTCTACTCAATGAGATAATTCTAGCTAGAAGACAATTAAGTGTAATTCCTAGTGAATGAGAGGAATAAAAGAGAGATGGTGAAAAAGTAATTTATTTTCTGTGACCAGTATACTGAATGCTTTTTACAGAAAGACTAGACTATAGTGATAGAGAGCTGAAAGGAGCCTATCTGAGAAGTAAATGGAAGTAAGGAACTAACTTGGAAACCAAAAGGATGTCACAGGTATATTTTGCTTAGGAACAAGACTTTATATGTATTTAACAAAAAGAAATCATATTAAGGTTATTCATAATACATCTGTCACATAATAAGAGTGTGACCCTGGATGAGTTACTTAGCCTACCAGAGCTTCAGTTTTCTCATCTGTACAGTGGACATAGAAATGACATTTTTCACATAGGGCTTTCATGGGGAAAAAATGAGAGAATGTTTTTATAGTGACCAGGGCAAAGCTTGACTCACAGTACGAATTAAATAAATATTTGCAATGCTATGTGGGCTTTTTTTTAATTACAGAATAATATTTTTTTTCTGTTAGTAAGCCTAGCATTTCTTATCTAAACACAGTAACAGCTGCATTTATTCAATGTTTCCCTGCACTCAAGATCCTATGTAACCTGAACCGCTCTGTAACTCTGTGAGTTATCACTCACTCTCTCCATGTCACACTGCTTCTTATTCTTCTAATACAAGGTATTCCCTCTGTTGGGTCTTTGCACTGGCTGTACCATTTTCTCAAGGAGATCCACATAGCCATCTTTCTTACTTTCTTCAATTCTGTCACCCACTAATACTACACAACATTGCATATTAAAATATCATGAGTCGCATACCCAGAACTCTTAAGTCCCTTACCTTGCTCTACTTTTTCCTTTTCCAAATCACTTTCTAACAAAATTATTTATTTTTAATGTCAGTTATTCATTTTCTGTCTCTCTTCTTGAAAATGTAAATATCATCAGCTGTAAAAAAAACTATCTATGTTGTTTATAGTATAGCCAAAAAATGCTATTTGATTCCTGGTAAGCCACCCATACATTTTTGAAGTGGAAATAAATATATAAATCATCTCCAACTCATCAAAAAATAAATCTAGGTAGCCGGGCACAGTGGCTCACGCTTGTAATTCCAGCACTTTGGCAGTCCAAGGTGGGTGGATCACCTGAGGTCAGGAGTTCGAGACCAACCTGGCCAATGTGATGAAACTCTGTCTTTTTTAAAAATAAAAAAAATTAGCCAGTCATAGTGGTACATGCCTGTAATTCCAGCTACTTGGGAGGCTGAGGCAGGAGAATCACTTGAACCTGGCAGGCAGAGGTTGCAGTGAGCTGAGATTGCACCATTACACTCCAGCCTAGATGACAAGAGCAAAACTCCATCTCAGATAAATAAATAAAACAATCAATCAATCAATAAATCAATATAAGTATTGCCAGTACCAATTTAGAAATGAACTGAGAACACAAGAATTAGTTGTTCAAATGTTCATACCTAGTAAATGGCTGAGCTAACATTTAAACCCCAAAAGGTCTAAACCCATAGCATTTGCTTTATCTGCAATGTTATAATTTTAACTTAAAAGGAAAAGTAAGAAGGTTATTTTATTGCCCAAAAGAAAGTCACTGAAGCATTATGAAGCAACAGGTTCTATATTTTGGCACCAAAAATTACATGTACTCTAATCTTTCTCTCTTTACTTCTAATATTTACACTGTGATAACACTAGTAGTGAATAAGTTAAATAAAGAAGTTAGTAATAGAGCCAAAGAAGTGACAGATCAACTTGAAAATGAAGGAACAATGGAACAGCATGGAAAATGTGTATAACAGAAGAGAAAATGAAGAGAGGTCTACAGCATCTATTAATGGGAATATTTTCTAAAACTACATATATTCTAATCTTTCTAAGATCTGATATAGTTTTCACACATGAATGTCAATGTGTACATTTTTGTTATACTTCAAAGCTGTTATTTAGTGTTCTACTTTGTCATGTATCAGAAAATACACATATATAATTAAATAGTTGTTTACTATTCTTCCCTGAAAATGTGGAGGGAAAACTCTCAGCTTATGCATGAGAACTAATATAAATTGTACCTCGTGTATAATTGTAATGATATTAAAAATATTGTACATAGATGACTTTCATGATGAATAAATTAATGTTATTCCATGCCAGTTCATAATCTAGGTGTACATTCCACTAGCCCATGCACAAAAAAAGATTTTGCCTAGTGATTAAGAGGGCAAATATGGTTGAAAACAGACAAGGATTTGACTACTGGCTTTGTCACATCTTAAATGTGGGTCCACAGGATGGTTATCTATTCTCTCTAGGATTCTGTTTCCTCAGTTGTGAAATGAAGTTAATTCATTCATGTATCTGTCCCAAAAGAGACACTGTTAAAATCAAAGAAAATAATGTTTTAAAAGTAGTGGTAAGCATTCACTACATGTTAGTTTTCATTTTTCTTACATTGCTATATTTGATGCATCATCAGATACTCTTAATATTTTTCTTCTATAAATACCAGAGCATAAACTTAGATTTTTATGAAATTTCACATTGTTGTTGATGGTGGTGGTCTTGCGGATGTTAGATATTTTTTCAAAATACTCATAAAACATTTGACAGAATTAAAGAACCTCAAAGTGGACCTTACAAAAAGAAGTAGAAAAAAATAACTAATGGAAAAACACTTACTTGGGAATTAAAAAAAGAGAGAGAGGTCATTTTTATGACTCTCCTGAATCATCCTAAATGGATTATATCCAGGCCAACATTAATTTGTATGATGCCTCTGCTGAAAAGGGACTATAACAGATGGACTATTATTATTCATGTCCTTTACAAACAATACCTGATAAATGCCATTAGTATTACAAGTTCTTTGGGATGCATAAATTTATATTGTGCAAACTCAAATAAACCACTGGGGTTTCCATGTGTCCAAAGTGTTAGTGAGCATTGGTCCATACACGTCATTAACATTGTTTTTTAAAAAAGACTAATGGCATCGAGATATAAATTGTCCCCACTCCAACTTTGGATAAAAGAATACTCATCATAGAAAACTTGCATTATTTTCTTACCACTTAATTTATTTTTTTAATTCCGTATAAAGTCTACAGCTGAAATTCATTTTAATTTTTATTAAATTCTCCACAACTAATACTTAATTTCACATAAGTTTAGGTTCTCTATGAATACACAAGGAAAGCTTTTTCAATTATTCTGTCATATATAATTAATTGCTGTATCAATATAAACTGATTTTTGTTTAACTGAGATGGTCTCCATTGGTGAGTTCTCATTATCCCCTTGTAATTAGCAGTGATTCAAGAGCCCTTTGAGGTAAAGACACATCTTGTTAACAGACAGCTCTAAGGAAAGAATTCTGTTTAGATTTCAGACCGGCAAATGGGAGTGCCAACCAGTTAGCACTGTTTTCATGCACAAAGAAAGCATGCAGGTACCAAATAGTTATGATATATTAGTTATAAAGGGCTATTCATGAATAGTTAATTACAAAGATATAAGATTTTTAAAGCTTTACTAGAAATATATCATTTTTATAAAGTGTAAGTTTTTCAGATAGAAGTCACTTTGAAAAAATAAAACAATTATTCAAATTCTCTCTTCAGAACTTAAAATTTCACTACTACTCCAGGGCAAGGAAAAGTGAAATGTGTTTTATTCTCCTGAGTACATAAATAAGCTGATATTATGTGCAACTGAATCAACAATGAGTTCATGTTCTTCTCAAGTCTTTCTCTCCAGTGAAATCAGTAGGGAGTCATATGCTCATGCTTGTTAATGGCGTCCTTATAACTAAAGATTAATTTCAAGTTTCATAATAAAAAAATTAAATGTAGATAATGTTATATGTGGACTCCTGTCACTTAATTGACTACCTAAAATTTTTATTAAGTTTTGAATCTGAATTATTAATAACAACATCAATTACACATTATTAGCTATTGGAAATTTTGAACCTATATTTTATTTCAAGTATTATCATTTGGTATGTTCTTGATTAATGCTGAATATGCATTCGTACGAACATAATAAGATCCATAAGGACTATGTCCGTCCTGTTTTCTTGAACTTACCATGGAATTGGTCATTATAATATTTATAAGTAAAAGAATAACCATTAAATGACCGTTGAGTCCATTTTAATATGAATAAATGGCTTAAAACAATTAAGGAAAAATTCTACAAATTTCTTGTGAATAAGCCAAGAATAGAATCCAGGACTTTGGGTTTGGCTTTGTAATCAGAAGACCTCATCTGATTTGTCTTACATGTCACACTATGTTTAAATCACTTGTGCTATTCAGGAGGGGGAAAGAGAGAGAAAGAGGGAGAGAAAAAGAATGTGTTAGGAGGCCAAGGCAGGCGGATCACGAGGTCAGGAGATGGAGACCAGCCTGGCCAACATGGCGAAACTCCATCTCTACTAAAAATATAAGAATTAGCTGGGCCTGATGGCACACACTTGTAGTCCCAGCTACTCAGGAGGCTGAGGCAGGAGAATCGCTTGAACCCGGGAGGTAGAGGTTGCAGTGAGTCTATATTGCGCCACTGCACTCCAGCCTGGCGACAGAGCAAGACTCTGTCTCAAAATAAAAAATAAATAAGGAAGAAAAAAGAAAGAAAGAAAAAGAAAGAAAGAAGAAGAAAGAAAGAAAGAAGAAAGAAAGAAGAAAGAAAGAAAGAAAGAAAGAAAGAAAGAAAGAAAGAAAGAAAGAAAAAGAAAGAGTATACCTAAATTTTAATTCATCTTTCTTACTGAATCAGCTCTTTCTCAATGTTCTTCCTTAGTTATGTCTACATCATTTAGGTCATTTTTATCCATCATGTATATTTTCTGATCATTGAGTACATGGATGAAGCAATAAGTTAACAATTGTTATAGAAATTGCATTTAATTTTTATTATTAAAAATCAGTAAATATTTAGTAAAAACATTGAATATGTTAAATGAATTAATTTAATAAACTTAGTCTATGCCCCAGTAAGGAGTAGCTTTTGCACCATCTACCTTCAAAAGAAGAGGGAAGACATTCTGATTCGTAGTGCTGGACAAGGCTTGTAATCACTACTGCTTCTAAGGAGCAGCTATTTAACCACGCAGTTCACCAGGATTAGTCAGCCTCATGTCATGCTTGTTTAACATGGTAGCTTATGTTCCAACAGCATCATGGTGAAGCCTATTCTCAGAATGTATCCTTCAAAACAGGACTGTGGGTTGAGGAGTGGGAAGAAGGTTCACACTATTATTGCAATGCACTGTGAGTCTGTGCTCCAAGGACATGAGGTTCTTTGTAACCTGTGGAGGAAAACCTGTGTGTTTTCCACAACAGATGGAGAGTGGGAGGAAAAAAATGGTGTCTTATTTGTTTACTCCCTTTAACTAATATTGCTTGGATAAGCATACCAAACAAATGTGTTTGGGAATAGAGTGGCATTGAACTGCCCACATGAATAATTAAGGATGAGGGTCAGTGCCAGCTCTGCTTTCTATGCTCCTGTTTTCATTGAATGAGAAAGTATAGCGTTCAGGGGTAATGAGATACAGGTGAGTTCTTTACATAAACTGAGATAAATATCAGTTTGAACAGAGTAAAAATAAGGATGAGGAATTTTTTACTTTAGAGCTTGCTACAATCCCTCAAAAGTAAAGCAACAGTCCCTATCCAAACTTTGATAAGTAGGCAATATATTTTAAAGTAGTGACTAGTGTTGTTCATATGCCTTGATATTAGTAATAATATTTGGGATGCAAGCTCTCTGTTGCCTAGTTCACTGCACTCTATAATTAGAGTTTCTTATTATAAGAGCAATAACTCAGGATTCAAATAAACAACTCAGGATTTTGACATTTGTGGAAAATAGTACTGAAAAATCATTACAAGAAAATGAATATTAAATACCTATAAGTGAAATATGGTCAACTTAGTCACCTACTGAAGAAAATGAATAATTACATTTGTAAAAGCAAATTACAAAGGGAAAAAATGCAGCCCGTTAAAATACAGCTAAATCACTTTTAATCCCATTGTTATGGCACTCGGCTTTGTGGCAGAAATTAAAGTATCCTGAGAAGAATTTCTTACCAAGAGAGGGTTAGCATGTTAAAGAAGACAGTGTTTTGGATTATTCTACATATCTCTACTATAAATAGGATACTTTAAAAAAATGCTGTTTTGAGCTGTTCAAGTGAGTCAGTGATCATCTATGGCAGACTTCACGATAATGATGGACTGATGTATGAATAGAGGAAAGGCTTATCATTTTAGATGGACAAATCTTGATGAATTCAAACTATAACCTGTAATCTTTAATTTAAACTAGCCACTTAGCTGGTAAAGGTAATGATTTGTCATGCGGCTTATTCATTTACTGTTAATCACCAGGATTCACATATTTGAAATCCCTAGCATTCAGAAACCTGTAAGAGGATTCATGCACGTGTTCTACTTTATGCTCCTGATTTGCAAAACAATGAGGTTGGTAATGATGTGAAAGATTTAACTGGCTCTCCTTGTGTCTGCTCTATCTGCACTGATTGTTATTTGTAAAGAGGAATCTTCAGAAGTCTGCGGTTCCCACAGGATGCTGAGCAGCCAGGCACCGGGTTAAGGATGACATCCTGTGTCAGGGATCAGATATCAGTCAGTTAATAGCTTTGCACTAACAATTGCCGAATATATTTTTCTTGTTAAAGGCCAATTTTTTTCACATATAAAGTTATTTTCACATTCACAATATAATGTAGACTGGAAGATTCTTTGAAAATAGCACTGCTTTAAATGATTTCTTTAAAGCAAGATAACTTTCTATTTTATGTGTCAAATCAGTTCATAATTTATATTTATGCAATACAGACCAAAGAAACACAAAACAATTCTTGCCAGTCTTTGCATTGTGTATTCAGATTTTGCTGTTATTTTACAAGACTTATGTTGTAAGAAGAATTTGTTTTAGTAAAATAAGAGTGAATTATTCTTTTCCTTCATTGTCAAGAAGGTTATGTTTGTGCTATTTTCACTTTCCAAAAGTTATTTTAATTATTCCAAGAAAATGCGTATAGTCACATTTTTTCCTATAGATAACAACAAAAAATTCTCAAGTATTAAGATGTGAAAAACTATCATAAGTAGGTATATCCTGTCAGTTTTAAAATTTTAAATGATGTAATAGGTAAACAGTAAAAAAATAAATTTTTGTCAAAAAGAAAAAAAAAAACCTCAGGGGCCAAATTTAAAATGGACAGACACAGTTTTGAAAATGATGTTGTCTTAATTGTGAACCTGCACACACACACACACACCCCGGTACATTATGGGGAAAACATTAAAAGATTTAGCCAAAAATTGTTTTAAGGATTATATAATTTGAAGAAGGAAGGAAGACAGAAAGGAGAGAGGGGATGGAAGAAAGGAAGGAAAGAAGAAAGAAGGAGGGAAGAAAGAGGAAAAGAATAAAAGACTGAAATCGCGACAGCCTTCTTATTCCAGAATTCAAAGTAGACTCTCTTCACCTCCAAGTGAAACATGGACCTTTAACACTGGTAAAAATATGGCCACCATATTCAGATCGTTACTGGTTTTTCAAAACCCAGCACCATGAACCGAAAAAACAAATAAAATTTACATCTGCCATTTTCTTCCTCTTTCTATTCCTCATTCTTTTCTCCCTTTTCCTCCTACACAGCTTCTGTGCTAGGGCTTGTGTTTCAGTTTCATAATCTGTCCATTGTGAATTAAGAACATTTATTTGGCAGTTTCTCCTTACCGACGGGGTGCATGATATATTGGCCTCTGTGACACGGAGTCAGATCCTGCTCGGATTCCTACAATTGCTAGGAAATATCATCACTCCTGAGGCAAGCAAGAGTGCAGAACCAGAAACAACAGCAGGTGCTGCATCTGTTGGAAGGGAACAGAGTTAAGAAGTGTCGATGACTCAGTGACAATTCTATTGATTTTTCTTTCTTGTTTTTTGATGAGGATATGATGCAAAACAAATGTCTTTGCAGTGGAGACTTCAGGACAATGAGATTTAAGAGTTCCTATTTTTTTAGCTTGTTTTGGGAAACGTGATGCTACAATTACTAATGATACTGCAGTGTTCATTTTTAGTTCCTTATCTGAGGGCCCAATAGCTGTCATCATTGAAATGCAGAAACCAGGCCTTGCAGTTGTTTTCTAATTTAGTTTGTAGTTAGTTTCTCAAATGATTTGAACAAAGTTTTTTGTTGTCGTTGTTTGTTTTGTTGTTGTTGCTGTTGTTTAATACACTCAGATTACACCACAGTGCTTGTTTTATCCTCTGAAGTTGCTATTCGGTCAATTTTAGCCAAATAAGTGGCTAAAAAGAATAACAGGTTTGTTTTGTCTTGCTTTGTTTTGTTTACCTTGGTGGTGACTGGAGTATTGCATGGTTATACTATTAATGGTCATTTTTAAAAATAAATGTACAAGGTCAGAGTTGTCTGCTTTGGTCTGAAATGTCCCTAGATGTTATATAATTAATAGGAAATTTACTAGAAACATTCTACTTCCCTTCTCTCAGGGAGTTTTGTTTGTTTTCTTGTTCTACTGCTTGCCTGCTTGCTAGCCTTAGAGGATACTCCTGAATATATGAAAAAAATCCCCCATAGTCATCTCCCCAATCATACCTCCCCTTGCCCAAGAAGGCATCTTTTAACTAATTAGGAAATCACATTTGGTGAAGCACATAACTTTTTTATACTTGTGTCACATTTTGTGAGCCTCGTATCTGCCACTTCTGTGGTTCGCACCATTGACTAGATGAGTAGGTGACCAACCGAAAAATCACTAACGTGCACTTTACCAAGAGTCACATTCTGTGTCGCCAATAGCATTAACAACCATTTTTGTTATTGTTGTTATTTTAGAGGGATGAAGACATCTAGAAAGAGTAAGCCTTGTATATTCTGGGAAATATCCCATTTTATGTATGTTTCCCAGCAGGATATTTAAAAGTTGCTCCAAATTCCCTTATGATGAATTCATATGAACAGTGTCAACAAATATTTATTGAACAACTGCTTGATACGTGGCACTGCCTCACACTACAAGGAATAAAATGATTTAGATTATTCATCATTAAAATCTTTTCAGTGCAATTAGAGAACCACCATATCAACAGAGTGCCTGGAGGAAGAACTCACAGGTACAGAGCCCTTCATCAAATTTAGGTACTACTCTGGGTACTCCACACACATTATCTATACAACTCTGTGAAATAGTATCTAATAATCCCATTTTAAAGATGACAGGCCTAAGGTTAAGAAAGTATAATTCAGTTATGGGATTGACATTCAAATTCATGTCTTACTGATGATCAGGATGCTCTTATGGTCAAATGCCTTAGAAGTCTGAGAAAACATACATCATGTCTGGTCTAAAAGGTCAAGGATGACTTCAACAGAACCTTTTCAAACAAATACAAGGTGAATACCTAAGATAAGTAATCATACTGGAGGAAACTGAGCAGCACTGCTGAAACAATCAAGAGAAATTTGTATTTAGGGAAAAATGGATGCTTCCTAACTGGAGCCTGTAGATAGATAGATGATGATAGATAGATAGATAGATAGATAGATAGACAGATAGATAGATAGATAAATAGACAGATGAATGATAAGTGCTTAGAAATGCAGTTTCACATCAAAGTAAGGAAATCATTGAATGCCACAAAAATGTCATATTGAGCTATTGTGAAAAAACATAAATGTATATATTTTAATATAAATTATTTAATACATCCTTCCTAAAGTAGTTTTTTATCCACCAACTATACGAAAAACTATGAGCACTTTTTCCACCTCAATAAATTAATCACATATTTTATGAATGAATCACAATTTATTTAACCTTTAGTTTCTTTATATGTATTTGGTTTCTTCCATTTTCTTTTTTTTTTCATTATAAAAATATTCAATTGTATATCTTTAATCATATACTTGTATATATGTTCAATTATCTCCTTAGGAAACATTTCTAAATTTGGATTGCCAGGTAAAGAGGTTTTAATATGTTTTATCAAATTATTTTACAGAAAGTTTCTACCAATTTAGATTCTTACTATGCCAAATTAATTTTCCCTGAATGTCACTTTCAAAACGTCATTTACATACTTAACAAATGCTTTTCTATTTTCCTAACCTAAGTTGCTAAAGATGTCATCTTTATTCTTATCTCCACGTGCTAAATATTCATATAACACTCTCCCTTTTGTATCTTTTTTCAGGTTTATTGCATTCAAATTCTAGATTTGTTTCTGCATGCAATCCAGCCAACAGTAACTTTTCCTAACTATCTCTATTTCCTCCTTTTATCTATTTATTTATTCAGCCATTCATATATTCACTTATTCAACAAAATTTATGAGCAACCTGCTGTACGCTGGGATTGCACATACACATTGCATATAACATTTAAACTACTCTTTTGATCCTTTTTACTGAAAAGATGATGAAATAATTATTTAAAGGAATTTTTAAAGACTCAAATTTCCTATTTTTAATAACTATTTTTTATCTTACCTTTCAGATTTTACCCATGTGCATATTTTAAAATATTGAATTCAAATGACAAAACCCTTCATGATTTTATTTAATATTTTAATTTGATACTTGTTACTACCTCATGTTGTAATTTATCTTTTACTACATATTAAGCCTTTACATTCCAGTTTTAAACTCTTGCTGCTGAAGAAAATGAAATTGATATGGATGAAATGTGAATAGACAGAATGAAATAAATAGATGTGTTAAGTCTCTTTCTTTTTTCTCTCTCCTTCAATCTGAAACATATCTAGATGTGTGTATAGGAGTTGCACTATAAATAATCTAGTAATCTAAGGAATAACATGGGTCAAAATTTAAAAGAATAAAAAATTGTATATTTTCAGCAACAAAATGGTCTAGGATTTTTTTTTTTTTTTTTTTTTTTTTTTTTGAGACAGAGTCTCGCTCTGTCACCCGGGCTGGAGTGCAGTGGCCGGATCTCAGCTCACTGCAAGCTCTGCTTCCCGGGTTTATGCCATTCTCCTGCCTCAGCCTCCCGAGTAGCTGGGACTACAGGCGCCCGCCACCTCGCCCGGCTAGTTTTTTGTATTTTTTAGTAGAGACGGGGTTTCACCGTGTTAGCCAGGGTGGTCTCGATCTCCTGACCTCGTGATCCGCCCGTCTCGGCCTCCCAAAGTGCTGGGATTACAGGCTTGAGCCACCGCGCCCGGCCTGGTCTAGGATTAAGTCAGAAACATCACGCACATTTTTCCTGGGTAGTTTGCCTGGCTTGTTTGCTAAAAAAGAATGAGTCAGTTATCATATATTACAGGAAAATAATATTTGCCTTCTAAATAGTTGACACTGGTTTTTTTTCCTGAGCAATGAGGAAGAGTTGCCTCTGATTTTACCTGCAAAAGAAGGGAAGAGGAATTAAATGGCTCTGAACATAGGCCAGAATCTTAGAGAAGATATTGCAGCCTCTGAGGTAATAGCAATGCAAAGATATTCAGTTGGTAAAAATTATTCCAGAAGGCTTCTGTTTAATGACTTTCTGGGACCACACATCTTCACATAATGTCAAACAGTCAAAAAGGCGTTTTTACATCTTTGAGGGAGAAACCAACTAAATATCTCCCCAAATTCCCACACCACTTCTTGTCTAGTTTACAATCATAATCTTCCTGGATTTCTCAACTACTAGACCTAACTCTAATCTGAAAAAGTCTTTTGGAGGTGGTGTTGCTCTCACCCCCAAAGACTCTTTGAAAGCTATATTTCTCCTTTGGAATTGTCCCATGGCTGAGACTCAGTCTAGAAGTGAAACAGTCCCATAGTACATCAATGGCAAAGAACATTTATATGGCAACCCTGTATTCCTATGATAACTTATGGAGGTCCATCGTTGGGTCTCTAAGAACATCATCTACAGGAGAAGGTGCTGTCCACGGTTAACACTACACAGCCAGTTCCCCACTTGTGTGGCTGTGGGTAATTCCTGACAAGTGCCCAATTGCCATCTTGAAATGGGGGACATTTGGAGCAGTACATGCTCCTATAGTAAATGATTAATGTGCATTTTTCTGATCCTGACAGATTCCAAAAGAAGAGCAGATTGCTAGCCATAAAACTAAGCAGTATCAACGTGACATTACTGGAAAAATCTGAAAGTCTTTGCGGAAATGCTGTGCTTACTCCAATGTTTCTCAAAAACCAGCAATTTTAAAGAGACTAGGGTCAATATAAATGAAATAAATGGAGGCTAAGATAAAATATGTCAGAAAATTTGCTGAAAGGTTATTTTAAGGTGGCCTGTTAAAAACAATAATGGGCCATTAGGCTGTCTTGTTAAAGGTATTAAAGTCACAGGCACAATGTATAAGTCACATGGGCAAGTTTTCCATTTTATATATATAAAATTCAATATTAAATTTCTGGTAAAAGTACAATGTCAGTATTTCTGTGCATATTATTACAAATCTTTAAATTGTAGGCAGAAAAATAAGCAAAGTAATTAATGTCTTTAGAGATGTGCTACCTAAATGTTATACATTATAATTAATTTTCCAATATAGATTTTAGATTATTTTATTTATAATTAAGTATGCATTTAAAAATATTTTTGGCTGATCACTTTACAGGCAGGCATACTGACTCCCTTTGTCAAAGACATCAGTAATTCATTTTTTAAACAAAATTTTGAGTACTTTCAATGAATAGGATAATTTACTAGCTAATTTAGGATATAAATGATGTGTACAAAATAGTCATCTCATCATCTAATCTGGAATTAGAGACAGGCATTTTATGTGTGGGGTGTGTCCCCATGAGCAAAGCTTCATTTGTTTTGTTCACTGCCGAAACTCCAGCAACCACAACAAAATCTAGCACAAAGAAGACATTTGTTAGTAAAAAGAATCCTTACTTAATTCTTACTATTCTGAAAATTAATTCTTATAGGTTCTTTCTGATTGTTATCCATGATTTTGGAGCCTAGACCTTAAATCATTAATTTAGTTGTTTTATTTAATTTTACAGTAATAACACTGTGGAAACCTTGCTTTTGTTCATTTTTATGGGCTATTGATTGTAAAGAAAAAAAAATTTAAGAAACATGAATCTCTCTGCGGTGAATTCCCTTGGCTAAGAAAACTTGCCTTTGCTTTTTTGAATTTATTTAATTATGTATTTATTTTTAGTCTTAGACTATTTGTGTCATAGCATCAATGATTAAAAAGAAACAAATCATAGATATAGATAACTATCATTTAGATACAATAATTTATGACCCTCAGCTCAAACTCCCTCTTCTTGTTATGAAAACTCAGGATCTGTAAATGCTTTTGGCTATTTTAATTAAATATCTTATATCAAAGGTACCATACGGGAATTGTTGGGTTTGTTTGTTTGTTTTGCTTACAATATTTATACTGCCACAAATTGTGTGTTTAATTACTTTCTAAATGTCCGCATTGTCATATTTTTAATCATTAAAATTAATTGAATAAAAAAATCTTTATTTTCTATCCAGCAGTGCTCAGGAGTTTTGAAAGGAGCTGACTCATGAGCCATGTTCTGGAACACTGCTGATTCTCAGTGGGCAAGCTGTACTGTGTGTACTTTGGAGCTCCATAACACAGACTCATGCCTTGAGTGGGGGGATGCCGGGAGGCTGGGATGCTTGGAGAGAAAAAGAAAAGAAACAGAATATGGCAGGACACTCTACATGCTAGAGCTTACAGATGCTTTGATTACAGGAAACTTATGTAAATGATAACAGTATGCAGAACTAGAAGTGGAAGAAGGGAAAAAATATTAGGCCTTTGTACTCATAAAATCAAGGGTGAGACTACTGAAAACAACTGTTGTACTCATAAGCCTTTGTACTCATAAAATCAAGGGTGAGACTACTGAAAACAACTGTTGCGAGTTTTATGATCCCATTGACTGGATCACTGAACAGGGCATTTTTCACTTCCAGTTTTTGTGCTTTAGCTGACCTAGGAAATCTCCTGATTTTGTTTGGTGACACATGCTTTTAGGAAAATTGTTATTTCTGTTGGTCTGCACTGCCCTGTCTCCACTGAACTGCCTGATCTCCTGTGGAATTTACAGTTTCAGTGCAGCCAGCAAATGCAGGGAAACAACGTGATGTTTCCTAGCTGGAGCGCTCCTGATGACAGTCCATTCTGGTATGGATGGCTGGAAGAGAGGACTGCCACCCAGTGTTTTTACAGTGCCTGTTTCAGACAGCTTCTAAATTGACAGTGAAAGGCGGGGTGGGGGGAAGAAACAAGAAAAAAAAATAATTCCCTTTCTTTGGGGTAGGGGATATAATTGTAAAATCTCTGAGAAACTTAGGTATGGTAATTTCCTATTCCAAACATACACAAGTCACAGTCAACCTTATTCTTTGGTTTCTAGGCACATTTTTGAGTTTAGCACAATAGGGAGAAGAAAATTGGAGGTTAGTGAATCCAGTGGGGCAAGAGGTGAAGAGGACTAAATTTCAGTCAAGACAACAAGGAAAGTACAAAGAATACAGTTTCTCTTTTATGTGCTTTGATCGTCTTTCCTGTTTTACCCTTAATGAATACTTTCTCAAAACTAAAAATAAAACACTGCATTCTATTAAATTGTGCTCTTCCTCTAAGGGAATTCTAAATGTTTAAGTGTATGTTTCTCTTCCATGAATATGACTATATATTTTCATGTATACAATATATTTTTTTTCCAAAATATATACATGCATATGTATATTTTTCTTTTCCTGGGAGCCAGAGAGTGGTCAAGAGAAAGAGGGAAAAAGAGTCCATGCTAGGAACTCCAAAGGTAAATGTTAGTTTCTTTAAACTGCTTTTAAAATTCTAATGACCGCCGGGCCGGGTGGCTCACGCTTGTAACACCAGCACTCTGGGAGTCCAGGGTGGGTAGATCACCTGAGGTTGGGAGTTTGAAACCAGCCTGACCAACACGGAGAAACCCCGTCTCTACTAAAAATACAAAAACTTGGCCAGGCTTGGTGGCACATGCTTGTAATCCCAGCTACTTGGGAGGCTGAGGTAGGAGAATCGCTTGAACCCAGGAGGCAGAGGTTGTGGTGAGCCAAGATTGTACCACTGCACTCCAGAATGGGCAACAAGAGCAAAACTCCGTCTAAAAAAAAAAAAAAAAATTATAATAACCAACATAGTGAGGAGTATCAGAAGATTTGCAGTGGTAGCAGGTGGCATAAAATTGTACACATACCACGAGAAGCAGAGGAAGGTAAGGCAGATATATATTTGTATCTTCAGCTTGTGCTATAGAGTATGCTTTCTCCCTAGCCCCACATGGTAGCCCTTGGAAAGTAGTAGATTGAAAAGGAGACAAACATTTCATGTGAACAGTTAAGGTGTGCCACATGTGTATGCTCAGGGTGAAACTTCATGTTTAATCCCAGGTAATGTGCCCACAAAGTCTCATATTATTCTAATTAGAGAATAGCCAAAAAAGAAATACAATCCCAAATACTTTGATTTGATTTTACTACCCTGCTTATGCCTTACACAGAGGACACACATGTATGTCGTCATACTGCATGAATACAGAGCTGTTTTAATATTTCTTGATGCTAACTATAGCTTTCTTACTTGTAGATAGGACCTTCACCACGGTGGAAAGATGCTAATATAAACATGGTCAGTGACTGTACTCATTACAAATAAGTTCTCTTCAACTAAATGACTGAAATAATCATATTAATAAATACATGATACTCGTACGCACAAGTCACCTTTTCTCCCACACTGATGGCTTTGATTACTTTGACAGACTAAGATGCACTAATGATACAAATTAGAAGCAAAAAGAATTAAAAGGATGTTTAACTCTGATGCCAGGCTGTCAATTTCCCATAGTGCTACCAACTTACAGATAGATGATTAAAATTGTTTCATTTAGGAATTTTGAATATTTTAAAAATTGAATGGGTTTCTGGGGGAGGAAAAAAGAAAGAAAAATCCTTGCTTAGCTAATTAGACATCCTATTTGATTTAACAATAGAGCAGGATTATTCTTTGAGTGTTGAGATCTTCCTTCATTACTACAAGAGCCTACATTTTGCTCTCTTTGCTCATTGTGCTTGTCTCGTTCCTTATGTTTAATATTACTACTTTTTATTTAATTACAAGCTTATAAAGAGCAATGGTCTTAATTTGTTTGTAAAGCAACTATTTCCAAAACATGATGCTAGATACCACGGGTAAGGCCCGAATACATGAAATATAATTTATCTCTCTGAGGGTAAAGAATCTAGCACAAAAAACGAAACATGCACACATATCACCATGTATATTGTACAATCTTGAGAATGACAAAATAGCACACATAAAGTACTTTGGTTGCATGGAGGAATACAGAGCTTGGATTTTTTTAGTCAGGCAGCAGAATTTCAAGCCTTAGTTTAGTTACTCTATACCTACCTTGAGAAAGTTATTTAATTCATTTGAGTGTCCATTATATTATCTGTAAGTTGGGGTAAATAATAGTTCTCTCCCAGATATAAGTGAATATTAATTGAGTTCCTAAATGTGAACTATTTAGAACACAGACTGGTGCACACTAAGTGCTTTTATGATACCAGTAGTTCACCCCAAAGACCAAGTATATATCTCTGTGGATTAACAAAGTTCCTTCTCTACTGCATCCACTACACTATAACTTATCCATCATTATCTTCCCACTAATTCAAGAAGGTGAATAAGTGTTTATTAAATAAATGAACTTTTAAAGGGATGGAAGAATGTTTGATCACTGGTTGGTTATTTAGTTGTTTAGAAGCTCTAGCAAAGATCTGCATCATCATCTCTATGGGATGGTCACCTTTGTCTCAAGATGCAGTATGAGAAAGCATACAATAGGGAAACTCGGCCTCCATCCAAACTGTCAAATAAGCAGAATCAGTTCTGGGGAAAGGTGGCATGACACATCATTCTTATATTACTATTATTATTTATTATTATTATTATTTTTGAAACGTAGTCTCACTCTGTTGCCCAGGCTGGAGTGCAATGGCATGGTCTCAGCTCACTGCAACCTCCACCTCTCGGGTTCAAGTGATTCTCCCGCCTCAAAGACACCTGTCACCACACCTGGCTAATTTTTATATTTAGTAGAGATGAGGTTTCATTCTGTTGGCCAGGCTGGTCTCAAACTCCTGACCTCAGGTGATCCACCTGCCTTGGCCTACCAAAGTACTGGCATTACAGGCATGAGCCACGGCGCCTGGCACATCACTCTTACATTCTAATTTGTTATAATAAATATTAAAAATAGAAAACTCTGAAAAAAGCAATCAATAATTACCAACTTCAATTCTAAAAACAGAGTTTGCTTAAATAAGTGAGTGTTCTTCAGTGGCTATGGCTGATGGAGGATGAGGATGGAGTAATGAAAAGAGTCCCACACAGTAGGTCAGAGTCTTGACATGCAGACGCACTCTCGTTATTGGTTCTATGATCCTAGCAAGTCAGCTCCTGTACTTTCTTGTCAGTTAGGAATATTTTTAATATACACTTGGTTTCTTGAGAGAAAAACATTGAACTACCTAAGCGTACAAAGAAGTCACGAAAGTATTTGCTTCCATATATTCCCAATCTAGTGAAAAAATATGCACTTGAAGAAGCAATGTTTGTTAGAACAAAAAAACTCCCAAGGACCAGATTTGACACATAAAGACCTATGTGAGTTGAAATTTGGGGTCTGTCACTTACTAGATAAATGACTTTGAATAAATGACTTAATGCTCTGAAATTTAAATTTTCTCCCTTGTTAAATAAAATTACTTGCCCTAACTATGTCAAAGGTAGATATTTAAAAAGCATTCCCAAGTACTCTGTAAGTGTATGAACATTAATTAACTATATTATAAGTTTTTAAGTGTGGAAGATGCTGTCACTATAAGAATATATAACGGTTAAAAACTTTTGGAAAAAATTTTTAGAAAAATAAGACTAATTCACATGAAACAACTAATACTATCAGATTCTATATAAGTGGCCACAAATGTAAGGTACAAGCATTAACATTTCAGTGGTTGAACAGTGTTTAAGAACAATTTCTAAGTTAGAGATGAATGTAAGCTCAGTCTTACAAAGGAATAAAATTTCATTAAATCTTCAAAATCAAAAGGAATTTCAGAGAATTCCTAAGTTCTGCATTTCCAGAAACTGAAAAATTAAGTAATTTGTTTCAGTTCCCTGGGTTTACTATATCAGATTCAAGAATATTCTGTCTATTCAATACCAAAAGCATCCTGTGAATTCTTTGGCAAATCTCTCCTTAGATAGAATGTTACATGACTTTTGATGAGGAAAGTCCCTGGAAAGTAACTGATTTAGGACAAATAAGTCCAAATAGTCTTCTTGGTCATACTTAGCAATAAATACATATTATTGATGTTATTAAGGACCATCTTACACTTAAAAAAGAGATCAAAAGACAGCCTCCTCAGGATGTAATTGGGACACTTTGATCTCATGGAGATGATGCTGATAAGAATGATAATGAAGTAGAAAAGACATTAACAATAAGAATTATAGTGTTTAATATTCAGTGAGTTCTTATGCTGGGCAGATTGCATGATAACTGACATATATTACCTTATTTAATCTTGACAGTATTCACAATAAGAGAGTGAGATGTGTACTATACATTTCCATAATTTTATAAAAGAAAACAGAGGTACAGAAAGCCACACTGCAGTTAGGTAATTTAATAAAGTGTGGTGCCAGACTCCAACTTTGGAATTTTCTTCCAAGAATTGTCGTGGACATTGTAGTTATATACTTTTTTTATAATAAATTTTATCTCTCCCCTCTTGTGTAGCAACCAGTTCCAGGATTGGCCTGAGGCAATCAATAACGTCATTTTCTAACCCCAAAGATATAATTCTTTATTCAACAATTTTTAAATATTAATTAAGCATTTACTGTAAGCCAGACACTATTTTAGACACTACAGAAAGGTTAGTGAATTAAGCAGTAAAGATTCCCTGCTTTTTCTGCCCTTAGGGATTTCACAAAATAAAGAGATTGACCTATAAATAATAAACATATTAAAGATCACAAAATAAGAGATGGAGCTATAAACTAAAAAATATGAGCATAATAATAATGTAATGTTTATGATCATGAAATATCAAATTAGAGGTTATAAATTCAAATCACTTTTCATCACTTTTTAACAATGATCTTGGAAAAGTTACTTAATCTCTTTGAAACCCAGTTTTCTCATCTGCTAAATAGGGATAATAGTATCTAATTCTAGAAAAGGTTTTTGTGTGATATGAATACTATTTATAAAGAACTTAGCATAGGGCTTTAAATAAGTGCTCAGTAGGGTATCTATTTTTAAGTCCATCTCAAAGGTAAGTACAAAAATTGGTGTGAGGGAACATTACTCCAATTTGCCCCTTCCAGTTCATCACACTCTTTTTTGCTCGTATTTTAAATATATCTTAAAAACAAAATTTGCTCCTAGAAGGCTTTTAAGATTAATTCAGCTCACACACAGATTTCTTCACCAACATAATCAAGTATTAATTCTTAACTTACGGGTCTTAAAATTTTCTTAAATTGATTTTGATTTGTATTTGGAATTTGGTCATTGTCAATCCCCCTCCCTTTTGTATTGGTTCAAGAAAGAACTTCTGACCCAATTAGGACATTTACGTTTTCTAATGGATTCTGAGAGAGAAGACATCCTGTGTGTAATTCTTGACAGTGGGGTGGGTGAATGTGAAGTCTAAATCTATACTGTCATTTTACCATTATGAGAGCAGTCAGTCTGACAATATGCTGACCCTGTACAAGGCCTGCTGAGTGAAGACTCCATGAGCAGTTAAGGCAAGTCAATCTTGATTTCTACCCTATCCCTGGATCTTCCAGTTATAAAAGCTGCAAGCAATCAGCCAAATGCAGGAAAACAAAACCCATTTTTTTGTCATGTTATCATTTAAGTCAGTTTGAGTTGCTTTTCTTTTAAGTGAAACATAGAGCCCTAACAGATTAAACAAACAAACAAACAAAAACTGGCTCCATTGTTGTGGGGTAGAAAAAAAATCAAAAGGTGAATATGTATTTCATGCCTTTTATTCAGTCAGGTGGCACAAATTAAAGGACCACGTTAATGCCAATATGTATGCTCAAATCTGTATATTGAGTCAATCTCAGATTTATGACATTAACACTGTACAAGCCTGTATTAGCTCATGAAATGAGAATGCTGAGTCTTTGATTACAGGGCCACTTCAGCTTTTAAACACTACTTACCAATATTTATGTAATCAAATGCTGAATTTTAAAGTCTCAATCTTGGAGTCTGTTTCCCTTTGGAAGTGAAAACTGCAGTGGGGAAATAGGTAAATGGCTCACTACCAAAGACATCGTTTTATGTTTGAAACCATTTCGGAAAGTTTTTAGCCTAAATTAAAACTTTTTAAAAAATTGTTGGCATGTGATTTTTTGTTGCCTCTTACTTGAACAGGAATATATTAATAACGTTACAGAACTGACATCATCTTCTTATCTCCAGTTAACCTGTTGTGTTTCTATGTATGCTTGTTTTTGCTGCAGTTTCCTAAATACGCCGAAATGGAATTCCGATGTGGGTTGACTCACATAATTGTAAAGGTTCTTGTGCGAATTTTTTTCAGTTAAACATGTCAGGGAAGAAATATACAACAAATAATAAAATGGATGCAAACACTCGTCAATCAAGAGCTGCCTGCCACTTCAGTGCTACTAGAAGGACCCTCAGAGTGACAGCACAAATGCATGTTGGCAGGCCAATCAAAGCTTTCAAAATAAAACAGAATGTTTCATACCGACCCCTCAACTCTCTAAGGCCATGACAGCCCAGTTGCAATTTCATTTTTCACATTAATGTTGAATTTCTTTATTAAATCATTTTCATTCTGATCCTTTGGCTGTCACATACATGCCATTGCCATTGATTGCTATAAAAAGTAAAAGATTAATCTTTGGAGAATGGTGTTCTTTAAATATATTTGTGACTTGTTTTAAAGCTCAATGATAATATTGGCATTTTAAAAATTTTCACAGATAGTAAGTTATGTAATCACAACATAAAATAGTACTGTAAAAACCAAAGAAAAGGACAAGAATGAAAAAAGCAGTTATTTTTCTCTTTTCATTACTATTGTAATGCCAATAATCCATAGTTCCTTTCTAAAATTGTATAAATATAAGGAGTTATAACTCAATAGCACTGCTGAGTGCTGCACTTAATGTTGTTCTTAATGTATCTTAGTCTTGGTTTGTGAAGCCCAAATGTTCATGCCAAATTTATTACAGTGGAGTTACTTCCTTTTATTGGTTCAGTCATAGATTGCCATCTTAATAACAAAGGTCCCAGCATGATTTGTAAAGTTTTAGATCCACCGTTGGTCCAGTTTGGGACATGTGAAGCATGGCAGTGATAGGAAGGGATCTTGCTAATGCGTAAGGATGAATGGAAAATTTCCATTGCATTTTTCATTTCAAGCTGAGAAAGCAGATGTATTCTAAGAGACAGTACCACTGAACTAAATTCTTCTTTGTACCCAGCATTTCTGTCTTGAGACAATATCGTTTTCTTTTTTCCTAAATAATTCACAAATTGCTTTTGCACAGAGGCCAAACCAGGTCAGAACAAAATTCAATTACCTCCTATCACCATATACTCCTCTTACAAGACAATGCTGTGGGTATAAGGCTTGCTATCTTAGTCATATGTAAAGGTTAAATGCCAACCATAATTATAAAATTTGGGGGTCAGGATGATAACATCCGATATCCTGTATGTTTTATTTTATTTAAAAAGGTATGCTCAGTCTTACCTCTTATTTATCTATCATAATTCTTCATTAAATCCTTCCAAAACTGCTCTTTTCCAGGGTTTTTCTAATTATCTATACCTACATGCAGACCACAAACCATGCCTTGTGTCACGTTGGGTCTCATCAATATGTCACATCATGTTCTGTCACTTTACAGAACACAGTATGACAGATGAGATTTCAGAATGAGGCACTCCATTATCTCTTGGCATAATAAAACATGAAAAGAAATAGATTCCTCATCTGAATTTTTCCATGTATTTGCACTTACACACACCACATGGGGTTTTCCATAAGATTTTCAAAGTTCATTAGAGTTAGATAATTTTAAATATATACTATTCCAAACATTTACTTTTTTCTTTCCTCTTTATAACCAAGATTAGTGGTTCTAATTATGATCTGTTCTCAGTGATGAAAAATAAAAGATGGATACTAAATTCTTGAGATAGTAAGTTTACTATTCATTTACTTTGTGTAATGTTTACATCAGTCCAGTGAGTTAGGTATGATAAGATATATTATTGTTGCTTTAAGATAAAAATACAGAGGCACTGAGAGATTAAATCGTGTAGCTTAAAGTCAGACACTGTCTAAGCAAGGTGTGAAGAGGCTTTTTTACTTCTCCAACTGACCAGATGTGCATGTTCAAAGCAAGCTTATTCTGCACATATGCTGAGAATTGTACTATGCTACATATTTAATCTGTGTTGTTGTCATATTGTATAAACACTTGTGTGGTAGGGAGAACTTTAGCCCCAATGGCCTTTGACCCCTGTGTTATACCTATTAACATGTTAAGTGATACGGCAAATGGAACTTTGCAGATGTTGTTAAGATGAAAGATCTGTTGACCACAATGTAGTAAGATTATTCTGGATTATTCAGTGGGCCCAATATGATCACATGAGTTTTAAAAGCTAAAGCCCAGCACACATGAGGACTCCTACCAGTTGTCATAAACCAAAGATTAACAATTACATTGAGCAACAACAAAAAAGCCAGTTCAAAAATTATATAAGCCTAAAAAAAGAAGAATAGGGATGAGTTTGACAAAAAAGAAAGAAATTGAGAATCCCTTCCTTCGACACTTTCCTCCACACTGCCTCTTATTTCAGTCTTGACAGTCTTAATGTGACACAGAAATTTCTTGACATCAGCATTGAATGGAAGCCATAAAGAATGAGGACGTTCTAGGTAAACAGTCTGCAGCATCCTGGAAGATTCTCTCCCACCAGCCTTTAAAAATTAGCCTAGGAGTGAACTATGTACCAGATAGAAATATAGTATCAGAAGCACTAGAATATTATCAAATCTCACACCTGTAAGCAGACCAAATTGGCAGCGGCAGCCAGAGAAGAGGTGTGGGGACACAGAAGTCATAGTGGGGACAACATGAGCCGCTATTGTGTGATAAAATGATCAAAATGCAGGCACTTGGACATCTCAACATAAACCAGCTCATCTGTGAAAGTCCTCTTTGGAGCTGAAGTTTTTTGTAGTGCAGATGAAACCTTAATCATTCTGGAATTCTCAAAGTCAGAAAACATCATTAGTTCTGTTTTCACCTGTTAGAGATGGAAAATAATTATTTACAGCATTTGCTGCCAACCTTACCTCTCCTCCTCACAGAAGATATTGCAAATTCATCACTATACTTCTTGCTGCTGAGCCATAGCAAGACCTTGCTGTCCATGTCAGCACAGTTCTCCAGAAAACCACTGCCACTTAATAGAAATTTCCATATATCAAAAAAATATTAAATGTATCAGACTTACCTTGGTATGAATACTGGTTTTACCACTTACCGTGTGTCCGTAAGTCAGGCAGCAAATCTTTCTTGGCCTCAGTTTATTCATATATATGATATATTATTATTACATGTATATATTATACATATAATATGTATATATTATATATTTTGAATATATAATATATAATACATATAATTATATATTAATTATATATAATACATATAGTAATACATATAATATATAAATATACATGTAATAATATGTGTATAATATATATGGATAAACTGTATATATAGTACATATATAATATATACTTTAGATGTATAATAGGAATTGTAACTGTTCTATTCTGTTATGTTCTTACAGACATCAAATGAGTTAATTTATGCTCCTAGAACAAGGGTCAGCAAACTAGAGCCTATAGACCAGGTCTGGCCTGCCATCTGTTTCTGTATAACTAAAGAGCTTCAGAATGGTTTTCACATTTTAAAATGGTTGAAAGAAATCAGAATAAGAATATTTGTGGCATGTGAGAATTACATGATATATAAATTTCAATATTCATAAGGTTTTATTGGAACACAACCATAGTCTTCTGTTTAGGTATTGACTATGGCTGTTTGTGTGCTATAATGGCAAAGTTGAGTAGTTGCTGCAGATACTATGTGGCCCACAAAGCCGAAATGTTTCCTACATTGACTTTTACAAACAAAGTTTGCTGACTCCTGTTCTGGAATGATAATAGGTATTTTTTTAAATACTCTAAAATGCTTTTAGCTCCCTTACCTTTTTCTTTTCTTATTCGAGAATCCATCTGAGAGCAAAAAGGGCTCCAGGAAAAAGAATGGGAAATATTTAAGATCTTGATATAGATCCACAGACATATATGAAAAGCCAAACATTTGCTGTTATTTTGCCCTACTTTTATTAAATTGTGACCAGCTCATCTCAGAGATAGATATTTATTTGTAGGTGTAATGTATATTCCAATGACTCTCACCCACAGCAGCTAAAGATAAGTCATAACTACTGAAAAAATGCTCATAAGAATTTCTCGAGAGCACAGATACCCACACACAAACAAATATGATTAGTTTACTAATCATCTATCACATTGCATTCTCTACTTCTTACCTTTTAACTGTAGCTCAGTCTCCTGGAGGGCACCATGACCACTTAGGAGTCCCATCTCTGCTGATCCTCACGGTTTCTCATGCTGAGTTCTGCTCTTGATCAGTGTCACTTGTGTTGGGTACAGCTGTGGTTTCTTAGCCTTCCTCTTACACCTGGCATTCTTGCCTAGACTGATGCATATCTACTCATGCCATGAACAGCAGCTTACCTTGTGCATCTATATGTCCACCAGTCATTGCTACTGCCTGCTACATTAGAAGCAATATGTTTCTTCGTAAATATTGTGCTACTGAGTGGAGAAAAATGTCTGCCTTCATTTTTATGTTAAATTCTACTAACGAAGCTACTTGAGTTCCAATAACTGAATTTAGTGAGTATGACTGCAAACTGTTTACAAATCATTTCTCATGTATAAATCATGCCCTGCCCTCTCTATCCCTAGATCCATCATGAATGACTAATAGTAGAAAGGAGCCATGTTGGATTGAGGAACAAATCCATGTTTCAGAACAGTGCTAGACTCTGATTCACCACTCCATCCCAATACAGCTTCTCATATCTGAATATTTCTACACCGAGGATAGTATTCATTTCTCAGGAGGCTTCAAAGTTCCTAATGCAAATTGACTTCTGGTGAGTCAGCTCCATAATTTCTCCAGGGATGTTTGGTCGGGTATGAACCATAGTGGTCACCAGGCTACTAGTTGCTTCTAGATGCCCACTATGCAGGATTTAAAGTAGTCATAACAGAGTTTCAATAACGAAAAATACCATTATGTACCAAAGATCATGCTTATGATATGTAAAGTCCTTTTAAATACTTGTAATGTAGAGATTTTGAAGCTGTTCTGGCTTTACGTAGTACTGAATTTAGTAAGGAAATAACCTGTGAAAGGCCCTGTGAATTACATTCCCAATACCTATTTCTCTTATGTATCCTTTACCGAGAGAATCACTAAAGCTCAGGACTACAATGTGCCTAGCTAAATACTTATTATTATACCTGCTTTCTTTGCAGACAAATGTGACCACAACACTTTTATTCAATGAATTGTAAACAGAAGTATACTGGGAATTCTGAGAAAAAAAATATTTTCTTTCCTGGTAAAAAGGAATAGAGCTGGTACCATGGTCTTCTTCTGACCCTATCTTCTCCCATTATACAAACATGTTGTCTAGAGTCATAGCAGCAATTTGGTGAATGTGAGGTGAATAAACATAAACATGAAATACATAAGACAGTGAGTAAAATGAATAGAAGGAACTTGTATCTCTGAAGACATTGTTCTACTAAACCAACATCTGCAACCACTTCCAAACTTCTTGTTATGTAAGAAAAAATTTGCTTCTATTTGTTGTATGTTACCATTGTCCAGTTATTCTTTTATTTTCAAGTTTAAAAAAAGTTCCTAACTGATATACTGGGTTTAGCCACATAAAATTGCTGATATTAACCACATTTAAGTTATAACAATAATAAATTTCATTTGGTCAATGTAATATAACTTATTTCATTTGATTTAAATATAGGTCATTGAGCAAGACTTCCATCTGGTATCACAAAGCTAAATATAAATACAAGTTTCAGTATATAAAAGTATTTCCTTACAATTCATAGTAAACCAATTTCCATCTTTACAGATGTTCGTTGTGCCAATGATATGATACATTGGATATAACACTCTCCTAAAAAATATAAACAAAGAGAGAGAGGAAAAGAGGGAGAGAAAGTCAATATAAACACTCAAGTGAAAATTTAAGATATAATAATGAAGGTTAAGATGTACATAAACTCGTATACATTATTTATTGTATGATCTCTGTGTATTTCCCAGAAATTAATTTTGAAAATATGTTCTGAGGGAATTGTACAAGATAATGACAACCAACCAAGAAAACTCCATTACAACATTGAATATAAGAACAATGTACTACTTGGAAACAGAATAGGTAAACAAATTCTGGGGCATCCACTACAATGTCCACTATGTAAAAAAATATTGATAAAAAGCTTAAATTGGCAAAGTTACACTCTATAACACATATATTGCTGTTCCTTTCAAATACTATCCCTTTCTTGTAGAAATTATGTCTACTTTCTTCTAGAAATGATCTATCATAATTCTCTTCTGACTTATTTTTTTAAATGTGGCATCAAAGAGATCATAAATAGTTATTTTTGCCGATAAAAGCTATAACATGGGATGTTCAGCCTTAGCTAGATATACAAAGAGAAATCAAAAACATGTCAGAGAGAGTCCAGCGATGGTTTGAGTGCCTGGTAGTTCTTGAAACTAAGTAAGAGCATTCACCTTTTCAGAGACTGAAGGTTAAAATTTCCTTCAGTTGTTTAATATAAGCTTTTATCTTTATAACAATTGCCTTTTATCCCCTCAAGCAGTTTGATTTCCATTTCTGTCACGTGCGTACAAATGTATCTTGACATAATCACATTAGAATGTTAGGTGAAAAAGAAAATACAGCTGGACATAAAACTATACTTACATGTACAGAGACAGCAATTACATATAATTGAATATATAAAGTAAAATGTTGTTTAAAATTCTACAAAAATTTTGAACTCATTCAAGTCAATAATTATTATTGAGCACATACTCTGTACCAGATATGCATGTCAGAAACTGAAGTTACAAGTAATTTTTGTCTTTTGGTATTAGGATTATTGTTAATTTTGTATGTCTTGTTTTTCTTTCAAGATGTTGTAAAATAAATTGGTATTTTTAAGAAAATATTCATAGCAGAGAATGGGGAAAATATAATTTTTGCTACACTATGCTTCTAGTGTGTATAAATGTATATAAGTATAAAAATTTTAGTTTTAACAAGTATGCTAAGATATTATATTGTTAAAATTATTAAAAATGAAAACAATAAGACATTAATTTTATTTATCAGGGTTTCCTAACATACGTGCAGAGGAACACAATGTTCTTACAAATAGGTTAGAGGAGTGCAGAGTTATGATACCAGCTTCCCTCATAGCTGAGTGGAGATTGGGTGGCCAGATGCCTAAGTTGATTGCCACAAAGTAAAAGGAGGCTTATACAATCTACATCAGTAAGCTATAGATTTATTATTACCTTATATATGGGTTATAATTGATGTTTGGGAACATTGTTTTATGTGATCATCTTGGTTCTTCCTCTAGTTAGGATGCCTACTAATTTTGAGTATTATATCTCATTCCATCAAAATAACAGATGGACAAAATGTAAAATTCATCTGCCCAAATGGCTAGAAATCCTTGAAATAAAATAATTAATTAAAATAATCTTTAATGCAAGTGGGAGTTGCTAAAAATGGAAGGGAATCGAAGAGAAAAATGTAGGAAACAATGAAAGACAATTTGTTTTTTTTGTTTTTTTTGTTTTTTTTTTTTTTTGAGACGGAGTCTCGCTCTGTCGCCCAGGCTGGAGTGCAGTGGCCGGATCTCAGCTCACTGCAAGCTCCGCCTCCCGGGTTTACGCCATTCTCCTGCCTCAGCCTCCCGAGTAGCTGGGACTACAGGCGCCCGCCACCTCGCCCGGCTAGATTTTTTTGTATTTTTTTAGTGGAGACGGGGTTTCACGGTGTTAGCCAGGATGGTCTCGATCTCCTGACCTCGTGATCCGCCCGTCTCGGCCTCCCAAAGTGCTGGGATTACAGGCTTGAGCCACCGCGCCCGGCCTGAAAGACAATTTGTAAACTGTCCATGGTTTCAGTGGAGAAAATTTTGGTATCCAAAACATAGGGACTCTGTTTATTGTTCATATGGGGGCTAACGTCTGGGTGTTAGGTCCAAAATAGTCAGTGCTCAAAATAAATAAATAAATAAATAAACAAACATTTGTAGGAAAGTAGGAAGTATACCCAACAATTGGCTCAAATATAAGAATATTGTTTTCTTTTTGCCTTGTCCCTGGGTAAAACAAAAATATGTCTCTTCTGAGAAATCAAAATCCAAAAACTTCATCTTGAATAGATTCAGGTTCAGAATTATCCATGAGGTCTGCATAACTCCAATAAAAAATTAACGTTAAAATTTTGTAGGCCGGGCGCGGTGGCTCAAGCCTGTAATCCCAGCACTTTGGGAGGCCGAGACGGGCGGATCACGAGGTCAGGAGATCCAGACCATCCTGGCTAACACAGTGAAACCCCATCTCTACTAAAAAATACAAAAAACTAGCTGGGCGAGGTGGCGGGCGCCTGTAGTCTCAGCTACTCGGGAGGCTGAGGCAGGAGAATGGCGTAAACCCGGGAGGCGGAGCTTGCAGTGAGCTGAGATCCGGCCACGGCACTCCAGCCCCGGCGACAGAGTGAGACTCCGTCTCAAAAAAAAAAAAAATTTTGTACCCTCTGGTGATAAATCTGGGATATTTGGCAGAAGCAAAGGAAAGGCACTCAGGAGATAATTTCCACAACCAATAGTACAGGGATAGCAACACACACATATACGAAGAAATAAAGTTAAGTTAAAATATAATGACAAAAATGTTACAAAATGTAAAAGAGAACAATCTACTTGGCCCCTGAATCAACAGACTCAACAAATATGGCAAACTCAGCCCCAAGAAGTCAATAGAGTACAAACAAACAAAGAAAGAAAAAACACTATAAAATAATTAAATATGCTTAAAATAGTTAATAAGAGAGTTTTAATAAAATATCCATAAAAAAGACATTTAGGAAGTATAAGCCCATTTGAAAAAGAGCAACATTTTCATGTTTCCTGAGAAACTCATTGGATGGGATAAACACCCTTTAAGGAACAATTCAGTATGAAAATGCTAAACTTTTAAAAACCTGGAAAATTTACAAAGGTAAAACACAGAGTGATAAAGAGGTGAAAAATATCAAAGACAGTAATACACAAAAGTCAACAACTTTCTTATATATAAGCAATGAGCTGGCAGGATTTGAAATTAAAAAAAAAATACTATTTGCGTCAACCCTCCAAATAAAACACTTTTGTGTAAATCTGATAAAACATGTTAAATGTTTACATGAGGAAAATGACAAAACTCTAATGAATAATATCAAGGAAGACCTAAATAAGTGGTGAGATATTCCATGTTCATGTACAGGAAGACTCAATATTGTCAAGCTGTCAGTTCTTTCCAACTTGAGTAATAGATTTAATGCCATACCAATCAAAATCCAAGCAAGTTATTTTGTGGACAAACTTATTCTAAAGTTTCTGTGAAGGGCAAAAGGTCCAGATTAGCCAATTTAATAGTGAAGAAAAAGAGCAAAGTCAGAGGACTAACACTACTGCACTTCAAGATCTAGTATAAAGCTATAATAATCAAGACAGTGTTGTTGAAAATATAGATGAATAAATCAGTGGAACAAAATAGAGAGTAATACACTGATGTGATTATAGTCAACTGGTCTTTGACAAAGGACCAAAGACAAGACCTGGTCAACTAAGCTTCTGCATTCAAAAATATGGATCTAGAAATAAACTTTACATCATCCACAAAGATTAACTGAAAATGCATCATAGACCTAAATGCAACCCACAAAACTATAAATAAATAAATAAATAAATAAATAAATAAATAAATAATAAAACTGTAGGAAGATAACACAGTAGAAAATCTAGATGATCTTGGGTTTGGGGATGATTTTTTGCTACAATACCAAAAACACAATCCATGAAAGAAATAATTGGTAAATTAGACTTCACTCAGATTGAAAACTTCCGTTCTACTAAAGACAATGTCAAGAGAAAGAGAAGACAATCCACAAACTGGGGACGGAGGTATATGGAAATTTTCTGTAATTTGCTCAATTTTACTGTGAACCTAAAACTTTCTGAAAAATAATGTTTATTAAATTTTAAAAAGTAAGAAAGGAAATAAAAATATTGCAGATATATTATCTACAAAATATGACAGCAGAAATAAATCCAAATACATCAGTAATAACAATAAGTAGACACAGGCCAATGTCATCAGTTGACAAAAACTCTCAAATTGAACTAAAAAATAGAAATCTGTAATATGATATACACTAGAATTACACATAAAACAAAATGACACAGAAAGATATTATATGAAAGGATATAAAATGATGTAGGCAAATACTCAAGAGAGGAAAGCTAATATAATATTAAGCAGACAGTTTTGAATTTAAGACAGGACCATTTTTATAGATAAAGTCACTACTGTACACATGATTAAAGGAAAAATTTGACAAGATAGTGTAATTCAGAACAAGTATGAGCTTCAAAGAGAGTCTCAAAACACATCATTCAAAATTTGTCTGTATTGTGAGAAAACTGGACATATCTTAAATTAGTATGGGAGATTATAATACCACTCTTTCAGAAACTAATTCATCAAGCAGAGCAAAAATAAGAATATACATTATTTAAACAAAACAAATAAGTTTGGTCCTCACAGATTGGCATGTACATATAACTCACCTTTATGATTAGTGAATATACATTACATTCAAGCAAGCATTTATAAAAGTTAACCATATATTAAACTATAATACAGTAAATACCAAATATCATGTATGGACTGTACCTACTATAGCCAATGTTTTAGAAAGTAAACTCAAGACATAGCCACCCTAGATAACAATAATAATTATAACAGCAAATAACAATTATAATAAATATTATATAATAATTACATACGTTATCACTTTTACACAAAATACGACAAATTGGTATTTATCTGAAATCTTGTTTCCATTTTCTGGAACAGCCCTTATGTTTTTTTACTTCTAATTGGATGTTAAATGTTATATGATTTATTATTATTTCTTTAAGATTCATAAATGTGAACTTTTTAAGAGGAAAATATAAGTAGGACTAATGAAAAATTAGCCATATTTAATAATAAGATCATACTGTCTTCTAATCCATAATAAGGTAAGAAATTTTATCCTGTTTCCTTTTCCAGTAATATAGTAATCTCCCCTTATCCACGAGGGTTAAGTTCTAAGACCTCCAGTGTATGCCAAAAACTGTGAATGGTGCCAAACTCTCTCTATAGTCAGCCATTCATATGTGCGAGTTCTACATTTGTGGATTCAAACAACCATGGATCAAAAATACAGTATTAACAGAAAGCAAAACCCACAGATATGCAGGGCTGATTTTTCATATCTAAGGTACTGCAGTGCCGACGGAGGGACTTGAACATTGAGAAATCTGGTATCAGCTGGAGGTCCTGAAACATCCCACACAGATATCAAGGGAAGACTGTATTGTTTTTTCTATACATGATATAGAATAAAATTTAATGTATAAATTAGGCACAGCTAGGAGATTAATAACAATATCATAATAAAATAAAACAATTATAACAATATGATGTCAAAAGTTATGTGCATGCAGTCTCTTGTCTCTCAAAATCTTATTGTACTGTACTCACACTTTTAGATCACAATTGACTGTGATAACTAAAATCACAGACAGCCAAGCAAAACTACAAAAAAGAGGAAGCTACTGTATTTGCCTTAACTGCCTTCAGCATTTACGACATCATTCTTTATTTTTATTTAGAGGTAATACTACAATCAATCCTAAGATTCATTGTGATTTCCAGCTCTGTTTTTAACAAGTCCCCATTATGCTGATTTCTGGTGTCAGTCTGATTGATAACAAGAAGCTAAGCAGCCTCTATGCAAAAGCATTTGAGCATAAAATACTTAGTATTTTATCTTCCTGCAATAGCAAATTTTAAAACTTAGGGGAATTTTTCTCAAAAACGCCCATATACTCTATCTACAGGCCTGTTTTGGTAGACTAGCTTTTGCAATCAAGTCCTTTGCATCTATGAGTTCATAATACAGGATATCCATCTCTAAAATATCCATAATTTTAAAACTCACATTGAATGACATCAGAATTTAAACTACTTCTTCTTCCTCCTCCTCCTCCTCCTCCTCCTCCTCCTCCTCCTCCTCCTCCTCTCTTCTTCTTCTTCTTCTTCTTTTAAGGAAAAGTGGATTTAAAGCAGGGAGCTAATTAGAACTTGTGAAGTTTAAAGTAATAGCCAATTAAGTAACAGTTTTAGTGAAAAAAAAAATTGAGAAATCCTGCTTACCCTTACCTTTGCCATTTTCTAGTCATATATTTTGGGACTCTAAAGCAGTCTGATTTCTATTTTAAAAGGTCGTGTTTTCCCAATCCAAACTTTGATCACCATCTACACATAACAACAGCAAATATTCCAGATGCATTTCGTTCATATTTTTAGACTGCTCATGGCTTCTTCAAAAGACTGTCATAGAGTTTTGGGGGAACAGTACATCAACTTCTGTTTTACTGTAATCATTTTCTTTTATTTTCATTGTCAATGTATTTCCAAATCAGAAATGGGCATTCTTTTTCTCATACTTTGAAAACATACTTTTACAGGAGATTCTAAAATTGTTTCTATGGTGGGCAACAATGATGTACATCTTGTAGGCCACATGTTTAGGACGTTATCTACTTTTACTTCTATGAATTGAAAATTTTATTGTGCGGTTCTACACATTTTGAAGAAATGAAAAATGACAAAATACATTCATTATGAAAGCCTCAATATCACAGATAAGCAAATTACACCTCTTCTAGTAATCTTGCATAGAAAGCATGCAGGACATTTAGCTAAGTAAGAGCTATTCATTTTCCGTGGTTGAAATTTATGGAGGAACGGAATTCGCCAAAATTTGTATTTGTAATTTTTGCTGAATATGCAGGTAGATGAGCCTGGCCTAGTTTGCATTTAAACAAAATATCAGCAATCTATTCTTTTCTGGTTTCAGTGGTTTTATTAATTTTTTGTAGAAATTAAGTGCTGTATTTGATTTTACAAACTGAAGTACTTCAGAGTACCCTGTTGTTTTTGTTCTAATGATCTGACATATCACTTGATATAGTGTAAGAAAGCATGATCATTAATATTAATAAAATCTGACAGAATCAGCTCTACACTATAAGGGGCTGACTTCAGACATTTTAGCTACAACCTCTGTATCAGGAAATGTAACTTTACTCATTTTCACAGAGCAATCAAGGGGTAGATGTGATATTATGTATTTGTTTATGTGGTATGTCCACACTAATGCAGCAGTCACTATTTTCAATAGACCATCTGTGTCTTTTGCAGAGATAAAAAAGCATTTTGATTGATTTAAAAGTACTTCCTGGTGTTGGCTTGTGAGATTCAATCTTTATATATGCTTTCTTCACCTCCTCAAACCCAGAATGTTTTCTGTATATTTTATAGTAAGCTCTGCTTTGGCTATTTACCTCCTGAATCCTCTTTTATATATTCTTCCATCTGCCATTAAGTTGTACAGCCATTTAAGCTTCTTTTCCACTGAAGGCTATGTCATTTTGATGTTGGTATTATATTTGTTCTCATTTCCATTATGGGAATTGTTAGAAAACCTGGTCACAATATTCACAATGTTAACAACTAAACTAGCAGTGTCTTAATACAAATCATGATAGTTAATCCATCACCAAGATCAAGGACAAATTATGCATGCTCACAAATAAAAACACACTTAAGTTATACAATTAACTTGCTTCAGTCAGGTGATACAGCATTGGATGATCCATTATTAGAAACTGCAAAGCATGATTGCCAACGTAGGTGGCCGGGGAAAAAACAGCAATAGGGACTATAGGACGCAGATGGCCCAAGCTGCATGCATTTAATGTTAAAATAATGCTGCTTTCAGATTCTATATTTTGGCTGTCCTAGAACTTCTATACCGTTCTCCCAACCTTCCATACCTATTGTTGAAAAATGGCTTTTTTTGAGTTTCAGGGAGGGATTTCCTGGTTGTAGAACTTTCAGTGCTAAAATCAAGACAGTCCCCATAAAATGAATAGTGGGCCAGCCCAGCTCCCCATGATGCAATAATATGTAAAATTATTACAGGAAAGAAAACATGTTCCTGATCCCTATGCATTTACAAAATTTAAGACATGTTTCTCGATTTCTAAATGTATCTTCTGAATTCAGATACTGAATTTTAGATAATCCACTAACATTATTCACCATATTAATATATTAAAGGAGAAACCCATAGGATAATGTCACTAAGTGCAGAAAAAAAAGTAATACAATATTTGTTTATAATCAAAACTCATAGAAAACTCCTAAAATAAACTTCTTTAACTTGGTAATGTGTAACTAAAATCAAAACATGGAGAATATACTTACTGCTGGATTTCTGGAAATATTATTTTTAAAATCAGAAGCAATAGAAGATTTTCATGATCCTTGTATCTATTTACATGACACTGGAGATTCTAGTAAGTATAAGAGAATAATAGAAATCTTGATGTGGAAAATTAACTAGCATTATTTACAGTTTCTAGATAATCTATTAGAAATAATAAGAGATACAATCAGGTTTGAGGAATCTAAGAAAATTTTCTGAAAACAATAGCACACTTTACCACAATAAAATAATTAGGAAATCAAAGTAATAAAAATACCTTTCTCAGTACAATCCCAAGTCATAAGGTTTATGGAAATTAATCCAAGACTACATGTACCCAAAGTACATGTTCTTTATGAAAGAAAGTAAAAAACTTTATTAAATAACATAAAATAAGGCAAATAAATGGAGATATTATAACTTATTGATAAATTAGAAAATTTAAAATCATAAAGATTTCATTCTCCCCAAGTAAAATAAGAAATTAAATACAATTTCAATCAAAATCTCATCAGGATATTTTACGAACTTGAAAAACTATGCTAAAATGTATATGTAAATACTAAGGGCCAAGAACACCCAGCCAAATTTGGATATTTTCCCAACAACATATCAAAATTTACTGCAAAACTAGAACATTTTAAAGAATCCTATAGAAACAAGGCAATATAATAAATGTAAGAACAGATACAGAGTCATGTGTTACTTAATGACAGGATACATTCTGTATTATTAGGCAATATTGTCATTGTGCAAACATCACTGAGTGTACTTACGCAAACCTAGATGGTGTATCCTACTAAACACCAAGGCTATATGGTATAGCCTATTGTTCTGCTTCTAGGCTTCAAAACTCTATAACATGGTACTGTACTGAATTCTGTAGGCAATTGCAACAGAATTGAAAGTGTTTGTGTATCTAAACATATCTAAATATAGAAAATGTACAGTAAAAATATGGTATAATCTTATGGTACTACCCTTGTCTATGCAGCCCGTGATTGACTGATGCATGTGGTGCATTACTTTATACTATGAGAGATGGAATTTTAAACCCCTGAGAAATAACAGAATATTAGCAATCTAGAGAAAAAATTAAAATTGAATTCTAAAACACCAAATGTATTAAATTCCAAATGAATTAAAAATGTAAATGTTAAAATTATAATATACTTTGGAAGATATCTATATGACATTTAATAATGCTGTTAAATGACATTTACACTTAAAATTTTATTTCAATGAGCAAACAGAAAAAAAAGATCAATGAAATGAGAAAAAAAAGAAAGCCTGGGGAAAGTGTTTGTAACACATAAAATTAACAAAAATACAAAATTGAGAGACTATGAAAGTCCTATAAATCTATTAAATTAAAAGAAAAACACTCTTCCTCAATTAAATAAAGTTAGGAAAAGACAATTTATAAAAGGAAAATCAAACTAAAAATACTTTCAAATTTGTTATTAATTAGAAAGTGCAAATTTAAATTTCAAGGTACCATTAAAACCATATGAGGATTAATAAGTTTGTAATCGTTAATAAGTTTGAAAACACTAAGTGTTGACAAGGCTGTGGGGAAATAGAATCTTTTATGCTTTCCTGGAGGTAGAGAGGCACAATAAATTTCGAAAGCAAGATGACAATATCTAATAAAGTTGTTAACTTGTATGAACTTTATTATTTAGTAATTTACATCTGTGAGCTCACAAGGGAACAGAGTTAAGCATGTTAATTGCATGACTATGTGTAATAGAAAAGAGATGGTAGCAACCTAATTATTCCTCTGTAGAGTAATAGATAAATAAGTGGCTTCAGTACATGCATTCAACATAGGTGAATAAAGAATAATTAAAACGAACAAACTAATTCTACTTTATGAAGTATGGATAAACTTTAAAAATATTTTTGAGTTATAAAAAGGAAATTACAGGCCAAGCATGGTGGTTCATGTCTGTAATCCCAGCACTTTGGGAGGCTGAGGTGGGTGGATCATGAGGTCAGGAGTTTGACACCACCATGGCCAATATGGTGAAACCACGTCTCCACTAAAAATAAAAAAAATAGCCAGGCATGGTGGCATTCGCCTGTAGTCCCAGCCACTGGGAAGGCTGAAGTAGGAGAATTGCTTGAACCTGGGAGGGGGAGGTTGCAGTGAGCCAAGATCCCGCCACTGGAATCCAGCCTGGGTGACAGAGCAAGACTCCATCTCAAAAAAATAAATAAATAAATAAAATAAACAGGAAATTACAAAGCAGTACATATATTATACATTTTTTTGTATGTTTAAACCATAGAAACAATGACACAGTGTTTATGGATGCATGTATATCTACCAAGTGACCAAACCATATAGCAGATTGACATACACCAATTTCAGGTGAGTGTTCCTTTGTAGGGATTTGGGAAATGGGTAGGAATGGTGAAAGTGAACTTTAATATACCAGTCACATTTCACATCTGCATGAATCAAAAATAACAAAATGTTAACATCTGTTGATAGTTGGGGGGTATATTGCTATCCATTTCATTGTTTTATGATTATTTGAAATACTTTGTAATAAAAATTTGGTGTATGTGTATGTGTTTGTGTGTCCCTGTGTGTGTATTCCAGACAAAGTATGAATTCCACTGAATTGTTTGCTTATTATTCCACATACAGTTTATTACGCCTAGCTATTGTACACTGATTTCAGTGCAATATTTTAAGAGAGATGTTGACCATTGACAAAAGAAGTACCTCTACATGTACTTGAAGAAGAAGATAAGCATTAATTGAGATAGGTACCCAACAGTATTTTAGTTTCTACTGTATTCCAGATTTCCTATATGTGTGTAATTAATGTGTGTATATGTATAAATCAAATAAGTCAATATGTAGAAAATGAAACAACTAGAATTGCTGAAGCCAGTGTTAAACCCACTTATCTTGATTACAATATCCATGGTCTTTTCTGTAATTCATATTTCCTTCCTGAAAGGATGTGGAGCAAGATGGTATAGTGAAATTACCCTGAAGGACTGGCAATCAAGCAAAACTGAATACATGTTGCCTTAAGAAGAAAATCGTGAGAGTTACAAGGAGCCAGAAGAAAGAAAAACAAATTAACATATTTTTGGTTGTTGAGACATCTAGATAGGATTAATTGGTGAGTAACAATTAGAATGAGGAAAATATCAATTCACTAGGTATTGCTCTAGTTTCCAGTGGCTGCTGTAACAAGTTATCAGAAATGTTGTGGCTTAAAACAAAGAAAATTTATTCTCTCACAGTTGTGGAGGCCAGAAACCCAAAATCAGTATCACTGGACCAAAATCAACGTGTTGGTAGGACTGTGCTCCCTCCTGAGACAATAAAGAAGAATCAATTTCTTTCATTTTTGGAGGTTCTACTGGTTGTATCCCTCCAATCTTTACCTCCATGGTCACAATGGCTCTCTCTCTTTCATCACGTGTCAAATTTCTCTCTCTCTTTCTGCCTCCCTCAAAAAGGATACATGTGATTGCATTTAGGGACCACCCTGCTGACTGGGGATATTCTCCCAAATCCTCATTGCCATTTTAGATAACATTTATAAATTCCATGGATTAAGATGTGGACATCTTTGAGGGACCATTATTCAGCCTACCACCGGTATGAAGCAACATTTTTACAAACTAATATGGACACCTAATCTTTCTAATTGTCCACCATTTCTCCACCCTTTTTCTGATTATGGGCACCCCAATATTGTGAAACACTTCTCCACAACTCCATATAGGTTTGATGAGAGGCGCCTAATCATAGCTCTCCACTTCTCTAGGATTGTGCATATGGTGTGGGTTTCTGTCACATTTTATAGGTGAAGAGTCATACTGTGTTCAGAATTGGTGGGTTCTTGGTCTCACTGACTTCAAGAATGAAGCCGCAAACCATCACAGTGAGTGTTACAGTTCTTAAAGATGGTGTGTCCTGAGTGTTAGGCAGGAATCTAGACCTAACATGGTGGTATCACCCGGCATGGCAGGCCCTTTGTTAGGACTCCCCGCCCTTCACTTCCTGCTAAGACTCTCAGCACGTGAAAAAAGCCTGCGCCCGCCAAAAATCCCCACTCTGCGCAAGCTCCTGGACACGTCATTCCTCAGAGATTGAAACCTAACTCAGGAAAACTGAAACCTACAAACTCTGCCTACCTCGCCCTGTAAAAGGCCCCGATACCCGCCCCGAGCGTGACTTCCTCGGCCCTCCTCCTAGGGAACCTGTGTACCTCGCCGGCGAGCCCAATAAAGGCTACCTCTGTTCTCATCTGCCTCATGTCTTCTTGCTCGGCTCCCCATTACATTACATTGGTGCTGAAAACCCGGGAGGAGACTCCTCCCCGGACTCCTGACGGTTTGGGCAGGCTCTCCTCTCCCCGAGCCAGGACCTCCTCTCCAAGCCGGGAGCTCTTTCACCAAATCCAAGACTCAATTCGATCACTGCTGTGTAAGTTTTCCCCTGTCCTGCAGGCTCCGGGAGGCCCTGCCCGAAAACGTGGCCATGTCAGGGCCTCCCCCATCCGTCACTTGTGACCTCAGCACCGGGGACTAGGAGACGTCCAACCTCCCCAGAAGCTGCCATACCGCGCACTCCGCGCGTGGCAGTGGGAGGACGCTCCCATTGCCTCCGGACTGCCCGCCTCAGGATCATGGGGACTGCCCAGTCCAAACCAGACCCAAAATCCCCTCTGGAGTGCCTCTTGGCTAATTTCCAGGCTTTAGGTCTCAGCCAAGACCTAAAAGGAAAGCAGCTTATTTTCTTCTGCACAGTGGCATGGCCGCAGTATAAATTAGATAATCAGTCTCAGTGGCCTGTAGAGGGCACTCTAGACTTTAACATCCTCACAGACCTGACCAACTTCTGCAAGAGACTAGGCGGTCCGAGGTACCCTACGTTCAGGCCTTTTAGGACTTGAGCTCCCGCCCAGACCTCTGTGCCCAATGTTTGTTGGCCCAGGTCTTGCTTGCGACATCTTCTTCCTCAGGCCAGAAGAAGAACAATCTCCCCTCTTTCTCTGAGCCCCCGAATGCTTTTTTCCGACTCCCCTTCAGTCCCCCGCTCAATCCCCCCCTCTTACTCTGACCCCTCACCGTCTCCACCACCCCTTCTCTCCACTCCTCCTGTGTCCCCACCAAACCTGACAGACCCTGTCTCTCCTACCTCCCCCTCCTCCTCACCTGCCTCACCCCATACCCAGTTCAGGACTGACTTCCTGTGCCCCTTGCAGGAAGTGGCAGGCACCAAAGGAATAGTCTGGGTCCATATGCCGCTTTCGCTGGCAGACCTGTCTAAGATTGAAGAGCGTGCAGGCTCTTTCTCGGCCAACCCCACTCTGTATATCGAAGAGTTCCGATACCTATGCCAAGCGTATGACCTCACCTGGCATGATCTCCATGTTGTTATGACCTCAATCCTGTCCCCTGAGGAACAGGAGCGTATCCTAGCAGCAGCCAGGCAGCATGCTGACCAGGTTCATTTAACCGACCCCGCCATGCCAGTCGGCACCGAGGTGGTGCCCCAGGCCGAGCCCGGCTAGGACTACCAGGTTAGGCAGGCAGGACGCTGCTGCCAAGACATGATGATCCAGTGCCTTCTTGCCGGCCTGCAGGCAGCCTCCAATAAGTTGGTCAACTTTAATAAATCAAAGGAGGTAGTCCAAGGCTCAAATGAAAATCCAGCCGTTTTTCTTAACCGACTGACTGAAGCACTCATTCAGTACACCTGCCTTGACCCTGCCTTCCCCGCAGGAAGGACTGTCTTGGCTACCTACTTTATTTCTCAGTTGGCTCTGGATATCCGGGAAAAAAATTTAAAAAAGGTAGAGGACGGCCCTCAAACTCCCATCCAGGATTTAGTCAAACTGGCCTTCAAGGTCTACAACTCCAGGGAGGAAGCAGCTGAGGCCCAGTGACAGGCTAGGCTAAAACAGAAGGTGCAACTCCAAACCCAGGCCTTGGTAGCAGCCCTGAGGCCGGCTGGCTCCAGGAGCTCTCAGAGAGAGGTACTCCCCAAGTGCCATTTGGTGCCTCCTTCAAGTGCGGCAACAAAGGCCACTGGGCCAAGTAGTGCTCCCACCCCGAGGAACCAACTCGCCCTTGTCCGAGCTGTTGGCAGATGGGCCACTGGAAGTCAGACTGCTCCAACCTGAGGACAGTCGCTACACCTCCACGTGACAACCCTCCTCCAGGTACTGGAGGCACCTTCCAGCTCCTAGACACTGACGAAGATTAAAAGGCCCAGGCTGAAAAATCCCTCCTACTCTCGCCGAGCCCAAGGTTATGCTCCAGGCAGCGGTTAAGTCCATATCCTTCCTTATGGACACAGGAGGCTACCTACTCTGTTTTGCCTTCCTCCAGTGGCCCCAGCCATTCCTCCGCTCTCATGATCATAGGAATTGATGGCACTCCCTCTACCTACCACCAGACTCCTCCTCTGTCTTGCCACCTGGATGGCTCCCTCTTCTCACACTCATTTCTTATCATTCCTTCGTGCCCAGTCCCCTTTTTAGGACGAGACCTCCTCTCCAAGCTAAAGGCCTCAGTTCACTTCCAGCCCAACCCCTCCTCGCACCTCATGCTTCTCTTTCCTCTCCTCTCACCTAATAAACCCCGCCAGGCTGATACTTCACTCCTGGTTTTTGGTCCCCAGGACTCCACCAGAGAAACCTCGGATCGGGGCCCTCATTTAGGTGGTGGCAGTTGTCTATAGCAGGTTAGGTCCTACCCTTTCTAAGCCCCTTACTAATCATTGGCTTCTTGCTACTCAAAGTCTCCCAGGTCACTTTCAGTCAGATGCTACTCCACCCCTATACCCGAGTTGCGACCTCCAGAGAACCCCATGACGGCCTATATCAGCAGGAAGCAGCCAGATGAATACATCGCCCCCTTTTCTTATTAGAAAGAGGTCAGAATGTTAGGCAGGAATCTAGACCCAACATGGCGGTATCACCTGGCATGGCAGGCCCTTTGTTAGGACTCCCCGTCCTTCACTTACTGCTAAGACTCTCAGTGCGCAAAAAAAGCCCGTGCCGGCCAAAAAAACCCTGCTCTGAGCAAGCTCCTGGACACGTCATTCCTCAAAGATGGCAACCTAACTCAGGACAACTGAAACCTACAAACCCCACCTACCTCGCCCTATAAAAGGCCCCCAATACCCACCCTGAGTGCGACTTCTTCGGCCCTCCTCCTAGGGGACTGGTGAACCTCGCCCAGGAGCCCAATAAAGGCTACCTCTGTTATCATCTGCCTCATGTCTTCTTGCTCAGCTCCCCATTACATTACACTGAGTTTGTTCCTTCTGGTGGGTTCGTGGTCTCACTGGCCTCAGGAGTGAAGCTGCAGACCTTCGCAGTGAGTGTTACAGTTCATAAAGGTGGCACATCCATAGTTGTTCTTTCCTCCTGGTGGGTTTGTAGTCTCACTGGCTTCAGGAGTGGAGCTGCAGACTTCCGCTGTGAATGTTACAGCTCATAAAGGTGGTGTGGACCCAAAGAGTGGACAACAGCAAGATTTATTGCAAAGAGCGAAAGAATAAACATTCCCCACCATGGAAGGGGATCAGAGCAGGTAGCCACCGCTGGCTCAGGCAGCCTGCTTTTATTCCCTTATCTGACCCCACCCACATTCTGCTGACTGGTCCATTTTACAGAAAGGTGATTGGTCCATTTTACAGAGAGCTGATTGGTCTGTTTTGACAGGGCACTGATTGGTGCATTTACAAACCTTGAGCTAGACACAGCACTGATTGGTGCATTTATAATCCTTTAGCTAGACATGAAAGTTCTCCAAGTCCCCAGCAGATTAGCTAGATAGAGAGTGCTGATTGGTGCATCCACAAACCCTGAGTGAGGTACAGAGTGCTGATTGGTGCATATATAATCCTCCACCTAGATATAAAGCTTCTCCAAGTCCCCACCGTACTCAGGAGCCCAGCTGGTTTCCCCTAGTGGATCCCGTGCTGGGACCACAGGCGGAGCTATCTGCCAGTCTGGCGTTGAGCCCCTGCACTCCTCAGCCCTTGGGTGGTTGATGGGACTGGGTGCCATGGAGCAGGGGGCGGCACCCATAGGTGAGGCTCGGGTTGTGCGGGAGACCACCAGAGCGGGGGGTGGGGGGGCTAAAGAAGTCAGTTCCACTCGTGACTTCTTTAGCTCTGTGAGGCAATTAAAATCCTGTTGTTGACTTCAGTTAGCTTGAACTGGATTTCTGACACTTGAACAGAATTATTTATTCTGTGGGGGAAGCAATTCACAATGGATGTACAACTGGACAGGAAGATCTCAAAGTTCCCACCAAACTCTACAACCTCTTGCTTCCAAATGTGCTTTAAAAAACTAGGTAAAATAAAAAAAATGAAAATATTGTCAGTTACAATACTGCACTTTCTGTGACTTTTCTGAAACGGGATACATATAACACAGTTATGCTACAAAGTCACTGTTGAAGAAAAGGATACAATGTGAAACACAGACGAACCTAAACTTTTGTTTGCTATGGAGGATATCTCAATTATCAGTAGAAGCTATAAAAATAAGCATCCATAAACCAGCTTCTAAATAAATAAATAAATACTCAAAATCCAGCAGCTATCCCTGAGAGTCCTAAAAATATCTTGAAATTTCCTGAAAAAGTTGCTCCAAATGATTTATTTAACTTCTATGTTCCCAATTAATGTTTCCTTTACCTCATTTCTTAAAAAAATTCTAGAATTCTGTCTCAGAATTTACAAAATTTTATATATGTGGATACTATGTTGTCCAATTCAATAAACACACTGAAAAAATCATACTATTGCTCTTATAAGTATATTTTTATATGTGATTTGAGACTTGATAAGATAGTTTATTTCTAGCCATTTATAAAATAAAACAAAAAAATTCATCAGGTACTTCTCGTGGAACATAACTTCCTGTTATAATATTGTTTCTATGGGGACATCAGATCTGAGATCCATCATTTCAACCTATAATGCCTTTCCAGTAATGGAAGCATAAGAATATTTGAAAGGTAGTTATAAAATATTACTTCTAAAACACAATTTTTGAAAGCATAAGATACCACATTCTAATTGAAATTAAAAACACCACCACTGTGAACACGTTGAACAAATAATCAATAGATCTTGATACCCTGAATGTTATCCCCAGTCATCTAATGGATCACCCTTGAGATAATTAGCCCAAGAGTTTAAGTTGGATGTGAAGGATCATGATATTAATTAAATATGTACTTGTAAGATTTGTAAAGCAAAACATTATCCACACTAACAGAGCAGCTCTTGTTCTTTGTGCAATGTGGAATAAAACTGCTTTTTATCTTAAAGAAAAGACACTGGACAAAAGATTTTGCTTCAAAAGAAGATTGGTTGTAGTGAGCAGGTTGATCACTTTTGCAGCCCTTTCCCATTTAATAATAAAAATTTAGTTTAGTTAAGATATCTTAAGTTTTAGCACACAGCCAAGCCTTGTATATACCTGCCCATATCCACATTTCCGAAGATAGGCAATACTTGACTTACGTTAACCAGTATATTCTATACTCATGAGCAGCATAGGGGCAGACATGTTGTAAACATTCCAATCATGAGGAATCTCAGAGTTTTCTTGGAGTGTTAAGACAAAGCATTGTCTCTTCCTCTGCATGCTATAGTGTGCGAAATGTGAAAACTAGAGCCACCTTGAGGAATGTTGCCTGAAGTTTAAACCAACATGCACAATTAAGATTACACACACACACACACACACACACACCAGGACACTGAAATAAACTATAAACTGTCACTAAAATGTACCCTATCTTTTGACTTCCATTGATGAGCCAACAAATTCTCTGTTGTTGGAGCAGTCTGAGTCAGATTTTCCATAGCTGAATTCATTTTATCAGTTACAGTCACCATTAGTAAATTATGCATATTATGTTACTAGTATCTTTACCTCCAGTGTTTAAAGAAATCTGTAAATGAATGATAAATTGTTGATATTAAAACAGAATTTAAAGTGTATCAACAAAATAAAAAAATAGTTAAATCTAACTAACCAGAAAGTCGAGGAAGAAAGGAATTTATTTTTCGAAATGTTCGTTGTGTTGTGTTCACACGAGTTACAAATAATATGGATTCATTGATTAATAATATTTCTATGCAAAATCCCCAGGAAGCATCTATGTATTTAAAGAGAAAGAACAGCTTACTTCAACTGATCATGAAATTCTTCTAATTTAAGGACTAGTCGTAATGTCTAAGGACACTCAAAATGGGCCTTGCTATAATGAGACTCCTTAGACATTTCTCAAAGAAAAGGGTTGCTTGGCCTTGGAACAAAAGAAGAAAATACAGATTCACTCAAAACAATAGTCTCTTAGAGTTTCAAGAGTAGAAATATATTAAAATAGTATATAGATTTAAATTTTGCTGAAATTACTAATATTGAAATGAGACAGGTCAGAGTAAATTATGACAGTCATGCAAGAAGAATTATTCATGTTTAAGCCTCAGAAGTATATTTAGCATCCCTTTTGGTATAAATGGTCTCTTGATCACTAAGAAACTGGGATACATATCTTATCTCCCAAATATAAGCAGACATCATAGTATAGGAGAATATGCCCATTCTATTTTCTGCATCTATGATAAAGAAATCTCTCCCTATAATCTCTGCTGTTCCAAGAAAGTATAAGTAAAAAGTTCCTCACCTTCCTGCACCTCTTACAGGCTTTAACCCCTCCCCATAATACAGTAGTGACTTATTCTCTAATCCATAGAAAAGCTAATATTTGGACTATTGCTGAACCTATCTTACCTCAATTTGTTCAGAACCCTTAAAGGTCAACTTAGAGGTCAAGTCACATCTTCAAATTCCAACAGAGAATGTATATGTGTTGTGGGAAGTCAGGGACCCCAAACAGAGGGACCGACTGAAGCCGTGGCAGAAGAATATAAATTGTGAAGATTTCATGGACATTTATTAGTTCCTCAAATTAATACTTTTATAATTTCTTATGCTGGTATTCACTGCAATCTCTGAGCATAAATTGTGAAGATTTCATGGACACTTACCATTTCCCCAATCAATATCCTTGTGATTTCCTATGCCTGTCTTTAATCTCTTAATCCCGTCATCTTCTTTGTAAACTGAGGAGGATGAATGTTGCCTCAGGATCCTGTGATGATTGTGTCAACTGCACAAATTGTTTGTAGAGCATGTGTGTTTGAACAATATGAAATCTGGGCATCTTTAAAAAAGTACAGGATAACAGCAATGTTCAGGGAACAAGGGAGGTAACTTTGAACTGACTGCCGGTGAGCCAGATGGAACACAGCCATATTTCTCCACTTTCAGAAGCAAATAGGAGAAATATTGCTGAATTCTTTTTCTCAGCAAGGAACATCCCTGAGAAAGAGAATGCTCCCTGAAGGTAGACTTACAGACGGTCCCTTTAAGCCGTGCTGCCTTTTACGGTCTAAGCCGAAGGGATGAAATAAACCCCGGTCTCCTGTAGTGCTCCCAGGCTTATTAGGAGGAGGAAAATTCCCGCCTAATGAATTTTGGTCAGACAGGTTGTTTGCTCACAAACCCAGTTTCCTGATAAGATGTTATCAATGACAATGCGTGCCCAAAACTTCATTAGCAATTTTAATTCCGCCCCATCTTGTGGTCCTGTGATCTCACCCTGCCTCCATTTGCTTTGTGTTATTTAATTACCTTGTGAAGTATGTGATCTCTGTGACCCACACCATTTTTCGTGCACTCCCTCCCCTTTTGAAAACCGCTAAAAAAACTTGCTGGTTTTACAGCTCAGGGAACATCACGGATCCTGCTGACATGCGACGTCTCCCTCGGACACCCAGCTTTAAACTTCTTTTATTATTATTATTATTATTATTATTATTATACTTTAAGTTCTAGGGTACATGTGCATAACGTGCAGGTTTGTTACATATATATACTGATGCCATGTTGGTGTGCTGCACCCATCAACTCGTCAGCACCCATCAATTCATCATTTATATCATTTATAATTCCCCAATGCAATCCCTCCCTCCTCCCCCCTCCCCATGATAGGCCCCAGTGTGTGATGTTCCCCTTCCAGAGTCCAAGTGATCTCATTGTTCAGTTCCCACCTATGAGTGAGAACATGCGGTGTTTGGTTTTCTCTTCTTGTGATAGTTTGCTAAGAATGATGGTTTCCAGCTGCATCCATGTCCCTACAAAGGACGCAAACTCATCCTTTTTTATGGCTGCATAGTATTCCATGGTGTATATGTGCCACATTTTCTTAATCCAGTCTGTCACAGATGGACATTTGGGTTGATTCCAAGTCTTTGCTATTGTGAATAGTGCCGCAGTAAACATATGTGTGCATGTGTCTTTGTAGTAGAATAATTTATAATCCTTTGGGTATATACCCAGTAGTGGGATGGCTGGGTCATATGGTACATTTAGTTCTGGATCCTTGAGGAATCGCCATACTGTTTTCCATAATGGTTGAACTAGTTTACAATCCCACCAACAGTGTAAAAGTGTTCCTATTTCTCCACATCCTCTCCAACACCTGTTGTTTCCTGACTTCTTAATGATTGCCATTCTAACTGGTGTGATCTTTCTTTTGTGCTCTTTCCCTTTCTTTCTCAAACCAGCTGAGACACTTAGGAAATAGAAAAGAACCCACGTTAAACATTGGAAACGGGTTCTCCCGATATATATGTACTTTGAACCACTTAAAACATGTATTTATATGCTCACATTTTAAGTACTCAATGAATACTTTTTGATAAGTAAAAATTTCACTAGAGAAAAAAGAGATTTCAAAAAGGAACACTGATAGAGTTAGATGATTACTTATAGGGAAAAAGGATAGATGTAAAAATAATGTCTAAAGAGAAGAGTAGGAATGTGGCTGGATTATAATGTAATAATACTATGCTATATCTTTGTCATCACATTAATAGTGTTAAAATTGTACCATAGGCATACACTTTGTCATTAGATTTTGATTTGGATTATTCAGCAGCGTCTGTGTGTTAACTGCTTACACTGGTTCACAAATTTAAATCTATGCAAATATCTCATTTAATCCTCACTACACTCCATAAGAATGATAACATCAACCCCATTTGACAGATAAAATTGTGAAGAATAGTGATACAAATATCTGCAAATTCTAGAGCACTAGTGGGAGATAAATATAAGAATTATTTTTCAATGCATAGGCTTTCACTATAAATTATACATTTTACTACTTAACATGAACTTATGATCTCCTATGAAAAGGAATTTTCAGGGTTATCAAGTTTCCTAGGAAAAATAGGCAAAAGTACTCTTAATGATTTAAATAAAAAGACCCCTAGAAACTGTGATATTTTTAATGAAAACACATTATTTAATAGGGTTTTTATTAGATTTTTATTATAACATTTGAAAAACAATGAACATATAATTGAGTAAAACCATTCACTCTACTTTTCCCAAGAAGCAGTGAACATAATCCATAGTATGTCTTTGTGCTTGTTTTAGTATTTGGATTGTATTTGAGAAAATAAATAATATTGAATCACAAAATGACACATCTTGACTGAGTCATTAAGTTTTCAGTTAGACTAGCAAAGAAATAAAAATCTCTTTCAGACTCATCAGAATTTTTCTGCATAATTTTTCAATCCTGAGTCCACAAAGCACAACAGCATTTTCCATAAAGTTATGGTGGAGAGGACATGTTTAATTTACTTTTTTCCAAAAATTATTGTAAAATAATACCATTTTATCCTATAGTCTCATAGTGCCCTATCTTCAATTCATTGCATTTTACTTATGGCATCCCTCCATTCTTTTTGTGTTTCCCTCTTCCTCTCTATTTATCCAAAACTTACGCATTTGTAAAGTCCATTATTTATCATGCCTGGAAAAGTTACTTAATAATTCATGCTAAGAACTACTGTTTTACATTTTGTATCACCAATATTAACATTTTTTTGCATATTAACACCATTGTTGACAAATTAATGTGTATTTTATAATCATAAAAAAGTTAAGTTCTATGAGGATATTGATTTTTTAATTAATCCTACCACAAAACATAACATTTTTAGGTTATAATAGATGTATGTTTACTAAATTGAATAAATTGCCTCCATGAGATAGGTGGGTCCAAGCAGAGTACATCTATTCAAACCTTCCTTAAGATACAGCAAGTTCCCATGACTTGTGTTATTGTAGAATGATAGATATGAATGCAAATCTTTTCTCTCACCTTTTGCATAACTTCAAGGAAATTTCTGTGGCAAACTCATGGATCAGATAACAGAGAAGATTCTATTATTGCTGTAATTACAATTCTATTATTGCTGAGGTTCTATTTTATCTAAACACTTTGTTATATTTTGATGAAGTTCTGAGGCATTTCTTATAATACCAATGAACTAATATATACAGGGAAGCCTCCTATTCCCGACAGCTGATCATGACACAAATAAGATAAGATAAAAATGCTCCTATCATTTATTATAAAACAATAGCTAAATTCATATAATGCAGACATGATTATTTTGCTTTTCCATTTTAGAATTGAAAACCACTATGGTTTTCCCATTTGAATATAAAATATATGTCCTCCCTCTCACATAAGGACATCTGAATGGATGAGGAAGACCACTCTTCCAATGATGACCAATCCATCAATTGATTGAATCAATCAGACAGTCTCTTCTGACAAACTGGAGACAAAGATTCTGAAAAGATAAGAAGATAGTTAAGACACAGAAAAAAGCTAAAACCAATCTATTATCAAAATATGATAGTCCACTTTTTCCTTTCTGATGACCTAATCGGCTTTTGTTTTATTAATATGTGCTTAATAAATCTCACTTTACTTGGATAAACTTGAGCAGGCTTATGGTGATTGAAATTAAACAAGACCCAGACATCAGTATTTATTACTTGTGTTGGAATTGCAATACATTCTCAGAGAAAACCTAGAGAATGTAGAATTACTTTTGGATCAAGCTGGACTTACGTCTTAAATTGGGAAATAAGTTTTCATCTGTAGTCACTTGACACTATATGTCCACTAAGGTTGTAAAATTAGGGAACCAAATACTTTCTCCTATAGGATAGTCCAAATGGATTAGTAATATAGAAATATATGGGTTAGATAAGTACTTATCAAAATACTAGGCAAGATTTATACTTATCAAAATACTAGGCAAGATTTTGAGAAAATAATTAATTTAATTGCTGGATTGGCAGTATTAGCACACAAAAAGAAGCACACCCATCCTGCAGTAAGAAGCCTTTACTACCTATAGTCAACACGTTGAGATCTCTAAAAAACAAGTTCAGAAAGAGGTTTACATCATTTCTAAATTTTTCCCAACATTTTTTGTTACGACAGCTTTAAATATACAAGAATATTATAGGAATTATACTGTAATATCTGTACACTTGACGTCTAAATTCAGTAATTGTTAAATTTTAACTATATTATATACATGTTATGTACTCAATTGTTTTAGCACATCTTATTTTATATATTTGCTCATAGGTTTCAGATGTCAGATTTCTTTTTCTCTAAATCCTTCATGTTGCATTTTCTAAGAATAAGATATTTGCCTATATAAAGGTCATTTGCATACCTAATAAAATTAGCAGTAATTTCCTAAAATCATCTAATATCCAGTTCTTCCTCAAAAATTTTCAAACCTAACTATTTAGCATGAGGCTCATAGAACTAAGAAAAATAAATAATAAAATTCGTAACTATGATAGAAAAAAGAGACTCACATAAGTAGCTTATTTGTCAAGGTAGAAAACATTGGAAAGTAGAACATATTTTGAAATGTATATATTGCAAAAAAGTATGTTTAAGTCAGTTACTTAAAAATGTCTGTAAAAAGTTAAAAGAGCTAATTAATGCTATCCCAAATTGAAAATGGAAATAATAGGCCGGGCGCGGTGGCTCAAGCCTGTAATCCCAGCACTTTGGGAGGCCGAGACGGGCGGATCACGAGGTCAGGAGATCGAGACCATCCTGGCTAACATGGTGAAACCCCGTCTCTACTAAAAATACAAAAAACTAGCCGGGCGAGGTGGCGGGCGCCTGTAGTCCCAGCTACTCGGGAGGCTGAGGCGGGAACCCGGGAGGCGGAGCTTGCAGTGAGCTGAGATCCGGCCACTGCATTCCAGCCCCGGTGAAAGAGCAAGACTCCGTCTCAAAAAAAGAAAATGGAAATAATAAAAATAAAAAAGATTAAAAAATTGAAAAAGGAAATCACAAATATTATTTTAAAAAGAGCACAATTTCATGAACTAGAAAGTCAACAAATGAGAAAACAATTTACAAGCCCAATTTTTCTTTTTTAAAAAAATTGACATTAACAATCCCATAAAACTGAACTAAAAATAGGTATTAAAAGGGCGCAAATATTAACAGTGAAAAGGATAAAAATATCACATCAACAAAAGTGAAAAGAAAATGAGTATGGTAGATTGACTGCAAAAATGGCTTCTATGCTTTTCCCCTCTGTCTTTTCTTTCACAATGTGACTTTGCAGGTCCCCCTGTAGAAAGGTTGATTCTACTTCCACATCCTTTGAAGTAGGTCTTGTAGTGTTTCTTGACTGACAAAATGTGGTGTAAAATGTTGATGTGTGAGTTCTAAGCAAAAGTCTCAAAAGGCCTTCCACGCTTCTACTCTCTCTCCCTCTTTCTGTTAGGCACCTACTTTCTCCTTATGAACAAGCTCAAGTTGGTCCAAATGGATGAGAAACCATGTGAAGCAAAGCCATTCAAGCCAAAAAGGCATAGCAGAGGCTCCAGAAATGTAAGAGGGCACAGCCAAGAAAAGCAGAGCTGCTCAGCTTAACACAACTGACTGCTGCTGCATAAATGATCCCTCCAAGCCCAGCTCAGACTACAAGAACTGTGCCATGTTACCAACAGAAAATACAAATTCGAGAAAAATAAATTAAATAAACAAATAAGTAAACATGTAATAGTGAAAAGTGAGAAAGAAATTTTTCACTATTTTCACATAAAGTGATATCTTCGCACAGTAAATTCAAACAAATCTACATTTAAACCAAAATTAACGAATTTATGTAGTTCATCAGACCAAAAAACAAAAACAAAAACAAAAAAAATCCATCCACACAAAGCAATATATATTGTTTTTAGCCGGTAAATCTTAAGGTAGTTTGTTTCACAGGGTGATTGTGGGAATACATAAACAAAAAAATCAGAATATTATAAACAAATTTATGCCAATAAATAGAAAAAAATAAATAAAATTCTAAGAAAAAACACAGATTTCCAAAACCGATAGAAGATATAAAAAACCCACTTAGAATGAAATTTAGAAACATATTAGAATTGAATCTAATTAAAACAATTATCTGAATAAAACTCCATATCCAGAAGAAACTCCATATGAAAACCTTAAACAAATAATAAATTATACCAGTCCTAAATAGCCACTTTTATAAACTGAGAATATGCCACATTATTTTTATGAGTCCAGCATAACCTTGATACCAACATCCTAAAAATATAATATCTTTCACGACTAGGTACAATGATAAACAAAATATTATCAAGAAAAATTTATCAATTAATAAAAATACAATGTATAATTTTAAAAAAATGAATTGATTCCAGGACTTCAAGGGTGGCTTAAAATTTTTAGATCAATTAATACAATTTTCTAAATTAACAAAAAAGGAGAATTATCATAATCATCTCAAAACCCATTTGTAATGTTAAATAACAGAAAACTAGAAATAAAATAGAATTTTCTTAGTCTGAAACAAGGCATTTATTTTAAAAATGAAAAGAAATATTAGATTTAATGGTGAAATAAGGGAAGATATACTACTTCTGTAATGAGATAAAGATATCTCCTATGACCCGTTAATAATTATCTGGCAAAGCCTGGCCTGTACAATAAGCCAAATAATTATATTGCAGAAATAAAAATCACCTTATGTGCAGACATGATTTTTTTTCATAGAAAATTAAAAAAAAATACCTCAAATTATCGGGATTAGTTAATTGAGCTGATCACTCTACTGGACATGAAACTAGTATAAAAATAAATTGTAGTTACATATATACTAGCAACAAACAATTAGAAAGTTTTTTTTTAATGATACCATTTATAAAGGCATGGATCTAATGAAGGCTAAGTCAAAACTTCAAGTAGAAAATAAACCATTGTTAAGAGATATTAGAACAGATAAAATAAATTGGAATATACTATATTTATGAATTAGAAGACAATTCTCTTGTATATATAGATGCAACATAGTCCCAATAAAAATGGTAGTGTTTTTTATAGGGGATGGGAAATGACAAGCTGATTCTAAAAGTTATGTAGAAACGCAAAGCAGGAAATAATAAAGTCAACCTCGAATAATTACAAATCAGATATTTTATACTATTAGCTAAAAATCGTCTTATAACACTTTACTAAGTAAACATTGTGGATTGAAACAAGGGTTGATATTCTGTTCTGACCACAGGAACAGAATACAGGGTTTACAAACAAACCCACAAAAATGGATAAACCTAATCTATGACGAGGGAGAAACTGTAGAGCCATAGAGGAAGCTTCATCTTCTCAATACATAATGCCTCCTAAACTGGACATATATATAAAAATAATGTTGGCACCTATGTCAGACCATATGCAAGATTTCATTTTAGATGGCTTGAATTTCTAAATATAAATAAAAAGTGCAAATGCTTTTGGAAGACTTTGAAGAAGAATTTTCCCAGCAAATTCTTAAAAAAAAAAAAAAAAGTCAAAATTTTTTTTGTAAATTCTGGAGGTACATGTACAGGCTTGTTACGTGGGTGTGTTGCATGATGTTGAGGTTTGCGGTCCAAATGATCCTGTGTCCCAGACAGTGAGGAGTCTACTCATCAGTATTTCAATCCTGTTAGTCCTTGTAATCTATTGTTCCATCTTTATGTCCATGAGTACCCAATGTTTAGTTTCCACTTTTAAATGAGACCATGTGTTGTTTGGTTTACTGTTCCTCTGTTAATTCACTTGGGATAACGGCTTCCAGCTGCATCCATGCTGTTGCCTCAAAATACATGATTTTGTTCTCTTTCATGGCAGCATAGGATTCTAAGATCTATATCTACCACATTTTTTAAATCCATTCCCCTTTTGATAATCACCTTGGTTGATTCCATGTCTTCACTATGGTGAACAGTGCTGTGATAAACATACAAGTGCATGTGTCCTTTTGATAAGAATTTATTTTCCTTTGTATATATAACCAGTAATGGGATTGCTGGGTAGAATGGTATTTGTCTTTTATGTTCTTTGAGAAATCTCCAAACTGCTTTCAACAGGTGCTAAACTAAATTACATCCCCATTAACAGTGTATAAGCATTCCCTTTCCTCTGTAGCCTCACAAGCCTCTGTTGTTTTTTCTTTTTAATAATAATCATTTCAGTGGTGTGAGATGTTATTTCACTTTGGCTTTTATTTGCATTTATCTGATGATTAGCGATGTTGAGCATTTTTTTCATATGTTTAGAAACTTAAACAATTCAACAAGCAAAAAACCAATAACCTCACTAAAAAGTGGGCAAAAGACATGAACAAACACTTCTCAAAAGATCACAGCAAATTTTGATGGTGTTCCATTTGTATCCCCCAGCCCTCATGTGAATACACCTACTCGTATTATGGACTGGTTCTGTGTGTGCAGATAACTTTTCACATCAAGCATTGAGCTTGTCTTCTCTGTGTCAGGATTTTCCCTGGCAATATCGCTTGAGGTAATGATTCTACTCCTGCTGTTTTGGTTCTTCTTGGTTAAGAACAATAATATTTGAATCAGCACACCGTCTATGTTTTACTGATATTATTTTCCAATTTTCCCAGTCAGTATAAGCTAATTAGCTTCATAAAGGTTTGTATTATAGCGGAACACACTATACTTCTTCTTCTTTTTTTTTTTTTTGAGACAGAGTCTCACTCTGTTGCCCAGGCTGGAGTGCAGTGGCGCCATCTCAGCTCACTGCAAGCTCCGCCTCCCAGGTTTACACCATTCTCCTGCCTCAGCCTCCCGAGTAGCTGGGACCACAGGCGCCCACCACCACACCCAGCTAATTTTTTGAAGTTTTTAGTAGAGATGGGGTTTCACTGTGTTAGCCAGGATGGTCTCGATCTCCTGACCTCGTGATCCACCCACCTCGGCCTCCCAAAGTGCTGGGATTACAGGTGTGAGCCACCGCGCCTGACCAGGAACACACTATACTTCTTAGGAAATATACTATTTATTGAATTCTGCAGAAAACAGATATTGTTGACTTTCCCCCTGTTGGTGATGATAAATTTGATTACTTCATTAAGGCAGTGACCACCAAATGTTCTCCATTATTTTTTAAAATATTTTTCAAAATGCAAATAATCTGGAAGTGACATTTAATGATCACATGAATCTTCTTCTCCAAAATAATTCCTCTTTAATTTTAGGTGAATGATAATTTTTGCCTGAGTCAATCATTTCATTAACCGTTGAAAAATGTCTTATTAAAAATAATTTATTAGCTAATGTTGTTCTGTAAAAACATTTTCCTCACCACTTGGGATTCACTGTATCTTCTCATTATACAAAGTAAATGTCTGGTTTCCATTTAATTATCAATATTTAGGGTAAGAAATTGGTGTTGCAACCACTTCTGAAGATGAATATTTGTTATGTTAATTTGCTTTTATTATTCTTGCTTTTTTTTTTTTTTTCTTTTGTTGTTTAGAAAATCATGGCTTTCTTTTTCTTATTCTTTGGGGGACAGGGTCTCACTCTATTGCACAGGCTAGAGTGTCGATCATAGCTCACTGCAGCTTTGAACGCCCAAACTTAAGCAGTCCTTCCACCTGAGGGTCCTGAAGAGCTTGGGACTTTTTATTTCTTCAACCTTTCCTTCTCTGTCTCTCCCTCCATTCTGTCCTTCTTTTATTCACTTGATTCTTTTTTTTAACTTTTAAGTTCAGGGGTACATGTGCAGGTTTGTTACATAGGTAAACTTGTCATGGGGGTGAGTTGCAGAGATTATTTTATCACCCAGGTATTAAGCCTAGTAACCATTAGTGATTTTTCCTGATCTCCCTCCTCTCACCCTCCACCCTCTTATAGGCCCCAGTGTGTGTTGTTCCCTTCTATGTGTCCATGTGTTCTCATCATTTAGCTATCACTTATAAGTGAAGACATGCAGTATTTGGTTTTCTGTTTGTATGTTTGTTGCTAGGGAGAACAGAATCCAGCTCCATCCATGCCCCTGCAAAAGACATTATCTCATTCCTTTTTATGGTTGCATAGTGTTCCTTGGTGTATATGTACCATATTTTCTTTATTCAATCTATCATTGATGGACATTTAGGTTGATTCCATGCATTTGCTTTTGTGAATATTGCTGCCATGAACATACATGTGCATGTGTCTTTACAGTATAATAGAATTATTTATATTCCTTTAGGTATATACCCAGTAATAGAATTGTTGAGTCAAATAGTATTTCTGCATTTAGGTCTTTGGGAAATCACCACACTGTCTTCCACAATGGTTGAACTGATTTACACTCCCACCAACATTGTATAAGTGTTTATTTTTCTCCACAATCTCGCCAGCATCTGTTTATTTTTTCTTTTTGCTTCTCAATAGTAGCCATTCTGACTGTTGTGAAATGGTATCACATTGTGGCTCTGGTTTGCCTTACTCTAATAAGCAATGATATTGAGCATTTTTTCATATGAGTTGGCTATATGTTTATCTTCTTTTGAAAAGTGTCTGTTCATGTCCTTTGCTCACATTTTTTTCTTGTAAATTTGAGTTCCTTGTAGATGCTGAATATTAGACCTTTGTCAAATGCATAGTTTGCAAAAATTTTCTCCAATTTTGTAGGCCGTTTACTAAGTTGATTCTTTTGTTTTGCAGAAGCTCTTTAGTTTGATTAGATCACAGTTGTCAATTTTTGCTTTTGTTGCAATTGCTTTTGGCATTTTCCTCATGAATCCTTTGTCTGTGCCTATGTCCTTAAAGGTATTGCTTTCCAGCGTTTCCATGGTTTGTGGTTTTAAATTTAAGTCTTCAACCCATCTTGAGTTAATTTTTGTATATGGTATAAGGAAGGTACCCAGTTTCAATCTTCTGCATATGACTAGCCGGTTGGTTATCTCAGCACCACTTATTGAATAGGGATTTCTTTTCCCATTGTTTGTTCTTATCAGATTTGTTGAAGATCAGATAGTTGTAGTGGTGCGGTCTTATTTCTGGGTTCTCAATTCTGTTTCATCCATCTATGTGTCTGTTTCTGCACCAGTACTATGTTGTTTTGGTTACTGTAGTCCTCTAGTATAGTTTGAAGTTGAGTAGTGTGATGCCTCCAGCATTGTTCTTTTTGCTTAGGATTGCTTTAGTTATTCATGCTTTTTTTTTTTTTTTAATCCCGTCTGAATTTTAAAATATTTTTTTCTGGTTCTGTGAAGAATGTCAATTGCAGTGTAATAGAAATAACATTGAATCCATAAATTACTTCGGGCAGTATGGCCATTTGAATGATTTTGAATCTGTGTCTAACTAAAATCTTGTATCCTTTGACCAATATCTTTCATCTCAATCTTCCACCTTCCCCCGATCCCTGGTAACCACCATGACACTCTCTGTTTCTGTAAGTTCAAAGTTTTTAGATTCCATGTATAAGTGACATCATACATTACTATCCTAGCTTATTTCACTTAGCATAATGTTCTTCATGTTTATCCATTCTGTTGCAAATTGCAGGATTTTCTTTTCTAAGCTAAATAATGTGTCATTTTTGTGTTCATGTGTATACATATACAAATGTATACAATATTTTCTTTTTACATTCATTGATTGATGTTAATTCCATATCTTGGCTGTTGGTAAACAATTTCATAATTAACATGAGAGTGCAGTTATCTCTTTGACATATTTTGTAAATATTATGAGTTAATATGAAAGTATCCAAATTAAATTAGTTATTACAGGTTGTTAATTTTCTTGAACTTATATTTGTATCTCTTTTCAATTACATTTAAAGTTTAATTCCTAACAATATTAATATAATTACTTGTTTGCTTTATCCTATAATATTTATAAAATGATTTGAAATTGTATTATCAACATAAATATGAACAGTAACCTAATAAGTAAGATGTAAGATTCTTTTGCAGATTATTAAATGTACTATGTTACTAATATCAGAATTTGATAAAAATCTGCTTCATGCAAGTGAGCACAGAAAAACAATCTGCAGAGAGAACAAATAAAAAGACAGTATAGAAAGAGAAGTGAAGATGTGAGACCATGTATCCCTAGATATCACAGAGAATATCCTTGGTTCCTTTTTGATTGATGTCTTTATGAGTCTTTGCTTCTAGATACCATGAGGCCTGTTGCTTGATTCATCTTTGGTTATTATGACGTATATTTTAATATATTAAATATTTTAAGAATGAATATTTAATAATAAAAATGTTAATATTCCACCATGACCATACTTTGTTTTTTTGTTTTCTTCACATGCTGTTTGTTTGCTTTTTTCTTGGAAGTAATAAATTCCTTGATAAATAAACAAATTCATTTAAAAGTTGATAAATCTAATGATTAGGGCTATGATAAAACTAGCACAAAGCTCACAAGTAGGATAAACCGGTATTAGGTTTATTTAACACTATATCAATATTATCCTTTAAAATATTAGACACTTCCTATTTTCCCACATGATCCAAGAAGTTATTTTCAAGGTTTACCTTGGCTCTTCGGTTTGAAGTAAGTTAATTACCAGAATTTTCTTCCTGCAAAAGATTTGGCCATTGAGGATATATCTTATGAGCAGAGGAGAATATTTTGGAAACTACACAATTGTGAAAAACTGTAGCTCAAATGCATTTGGCCTCTTACAGTTAATCCAAATAATTAAGAAATAAATATGCAAGAATCACTACAGGCATGAGCATCAAAATAGGTCTGTTTCTAATGATACCAACTTAGCAGCAGGAGTCATTGGAAAATGACCAGAAATTTTTTGCTCTTTACCGTTTTCAGAAGAATAGAACTCTCTCAGCATTAAGTTTTTCATGCCAGCCAAAGTGAAAAGAAGAAGCAAAGCTTTCCTATATTTACTTTATCCTATACCTATCTCATATAAGAATATTAGCAAAGTTTTCTCTCTGGATTATAAAAACAGAAATCTGGTTGTGGTAGATAAGTGAGAATCTATGTAAGAATATGTATAGTTATAGCAAAAATTAATTAGTTGCTGATTTATGAATTTTACATACAGTGTGTCTAGAACTTTTATAATAATCAGGACATTAATATTTTAGGAGTCAAATAACCCACATAAAACAAATCTATTTTCAATAACTTTTAGTACCTCACATGTTAACTTCTAATTGTTAATTTTACCTCAGTGTCCTACTAGGACTATTTCCTCATTTGTATGCAGTTGTATAAAGTTATTGGAATATTTTAGACTTGTATTTGAAGAAGTATTCTGTAGGATATTTTAAAATATGCATTGCTGAAAAGCAATTTAAAAGTACATGATAAGTGATACCTTTAAAATAAGTTTCAAGTTTTGATAGAAGCAAGTAGTTAGTGGCAAAAAAAATGACTTTCTATGACAATTTCAAAATTATATGTAAAACCATGGACAATAATATTAGCTGTTACCTGCACAAAATATGCCTTATTTCTCAAGTCCATCATTTATCTTTTATGGATCAATTTGTAACTTTATTCAATAAATTTTTTCCTTACTTTTAAACTGCTTACTTTACATTACCTTCTAGCAAATTGTGATGATATTGTTCAATCTTAAGGCAGATAGATTTAGAATTAGAGTATCCTCATAATGTTATATTTCACTATTAAATTTTATATTAGCACCATATATATATAAACTTTTTAAATAATGTAAAAAAGAACATTTTAATATATTAACTATACAGAGTATATAAAATATCATATGATTGATATGAGATTGATTATTTTTAAAGGAAATAACTATTTCATTGATAGAAAGAAGCAAATTGTATAGAGTCATTTTAGGATTAAGCACCTGCAATATATTCTGATATCCAAGAACAGAACTAGGCTGAAGCTAAAATGAAGCCTTGTGTGATCATTTTCAGCATTATAATTTTCTGCAAAATTTGAGTGATTTGCAAAACTGTGATAGATTTCCCTGAATAGGATGGTGGCAAAGGCTTTGTAGATTCAAAAATAGTTTTGCTGAGGCAATGAGAAGTAATATACTATCATATGAGAAGTTGGTTTACCAAGCTAAAAAAAAAAAAAAAAAAAAAAAGCTGAGAAAAATTTTGCCTCTAAACATTGCAAAGTTCTACTTCCCTTATTTTTTATTATTATTTTTCATTTTGCTTTTAATATCTCTCTACTGAGGAAAAATATAATTGTATTTGCAATTCAATAATAAATGTTGTCACTAAACAATAATAATTTTATGAATGTAGTTATAAAAATTGTGAGTTTGTATTTCTGGAATGATTTGACAATGTTTCTAAACTGAAATATATAAATGTAGTCATCATTTAGCTTTCGCTTATACATGAGATCATGCAGTATTTGGTTTTCTCTTCTTGTGTCACTTTGTTAAGGATAATAACCTCCGTTATCCTTATTTAGGATATCTGGATGATGAAAAATTCTGTACAACAAACCACCATTACACAAGTTCACCTATGTAACAAACCTGTACATGTGTCCCTGAACTTAAAAGTTAAAAAAAAAGAAACTAAATTAAGAACAATATTTTTAGATGCTGGGCTTTTGAATATTTAACATAAGGCAATATCTCATAAGCATGTTTGCACCTTATCTGAAGTAATATTACCCTCTGTTTTTGCTAACCTTGAAAAAGTTACTTCATGTAAAATTTAATATTTGTAGTTGTTTTTTATAGGATGATAAGGCTCCTATCATAAGAATATCAGCTACTTCATCATGGCCAGAACCAGAAGTCTCAAGTACAGGTAAATCATAACTTTCTTCAAAAGTTTATAGCTTAAACTATTTCTAACTTTTTTTTATAATTGTAATATCTCATTTGAAAACTTTGAGTTCTGATATCTTGCTTGTTTTTTTTTTTTTTTTTTTCCCTACAATTCTTAGAAATTGTAGAAGGGAGCACAAGCTTCCCAACTGAACTAGAATTTCCATAAATAGCAAAGACTCTGAGCAAAACTTATGCCTTAACTCATTTAACTGTAGACCCAGTTGAAGCTTTCAGTCAATTATGGTTTTAATTTAAAGTAATAAAAATAACGTCTTCCTAAAACTTAAATTGAGGCAATTAAATATTTTGTGTCAGTTCTAGAATGATCATGAGATGTCATAATACTTGATCACTGACAATAGACACTGAATTTACATGTAAAACTTAGAGGTAAAAGCCTTCATATCCCATGATGTGTTCCCTCAGCCGTGAAACTGAGACTCTTTAGAAACTGCAGTATAGAGATTTTGTGCTTATTAAGGAAGGCCAAAGTGTGATGATCTAATGAAATGTGACCAGTTTAGAGGGGAAACAGTCACCCTTTACAACTGGTGAAGGATTTAATAATTTATTTAAAATTTAGGAATATAAGGAATGTTAATAAGAATCCTACAATACATATTCATCAGACTAAACTGCTTATGGTTAGGTGCCAGTAAGCAGATTTGTTTATGTGGCAGGAATTTGTTGTTGTAAACTATGTGCTAGAGAAAGAAGAGGTCACAAATGTACAATTAATATTTTTTTCCAGTTTAGGCCATAGGTTTTCTTGCTTGAATCCTTGAACGATTCAAGGATTCAGCAATTTGGCTGTGGTTTGGATTCTTAATTTCCTGCCAAACTTCTTGTTGTTCAGAACAGGCAAAAATACATCTATTTTGACTGTAATTATGCCAAGCATCTTTAACAGCCTATACACAAGACATAAAGAAAAAGTGAAAGGAAGATGCTTACTTAATTCAGCTGAAGACTTAATTAGGAACTCAATTCTATCATTTAATATTGTATTTTATTCTCATTTTTTTCTAATAGAAAATAATGGCATGCCAATTGTATATGATTATGCATAGCTATTTATGGAACCGGTTCTTGCATCTACACTTAATTATATTTTGTTTGGAGGTTAACATTATATTACAACTGTAGCTTTTATTTCAATCTATTCTTACAGTTTTTCTTTCTCATTAGGACTTAGATTGCTGGTTTGTTGGATCTCTTGTTTATGATTTTTTCTATTTTTGTTTTCTATTTCTAGGCCTATTCTCTAGTGCATTATTCTCGATGACTTTAAAGTCATTTAGAGGTAGAAGAAAAGAAATAATTCATTTTTGCTATATGCTGAAGTCTTGATAAACAATGTATTCATATGCTAAATAAAAACATCCTGTATATTTTGTGATTCCTAATGAATACATATGATTTTTGTTTAGCTCATCTTCTGTTTTACCCTGGTATCTACCTATCCTGCTACAGGATCATAATTCCTAAAGCCTACCCGTCTCAAGTCACACAAATATGCATTGAAATAATCATGGATATTCACCATAAACATGGAATTGTTCACTATGTTTCATGGCTTCATGTTGCTTCCTAATCTGCAACATAATTTAGAATCATTCCTTTATTTACAAATATCATAGAACTAATGCATTTTATGTAACCAATAATAAGTCTCAAGAAAGATGAGACTAGATTCATGTTTCCATTAACACCCCTACTTGACAGCGGCATGATTTCTGTAATGTCTAACACTATACCTGACCTAATCATTTTCATTATTTAGTGATCCCTTGCTAAGAATTTTACAAAGTTACTCTAAATTATATTGGATGAGTCTATTTAAATGAATAAATCACATAGTTACTTTATTGTTATTTTATGTTACCTAGGAATGAAGTCAATATTATACTTTATAAATTGAAAGCATGTCTTGCTAACATGTTACTATATGCCAACCAACAAATAGATTCTTATTTTTATTCATGGAATTCTATAACCAATAACTGGCTGGTAAAGAATGTGTCGAAATCAATCAAGTTGTAGATACACACTCAATGGATGGAAAAGGAGAGGCACTAAGTCTGCTCATAAAATTGCACTTTACACCTAACAATAGAAGCTATTTTTTCATTAGAGTTCCAAATATCTCAGTGTTTGGGGAAGTCTCCAGGTAATATATGCAGTGAAGAACATTACTAGGCACTGGGAAACAATAGGCTTCCGTCAATCAACATATATTTGAATATGAACAGCTTTTAGGGAAGCTTTGGGTATTTTTTCTTTCACTGACATTGATGTTAATTAAGTATCATAATTTAATGAACCACTAAGAAGATTGACATTTGTACAATTAATCTTCACCTGGCACATAAACCTGATCCTCTGAATCAGAATTTCAGACAACGGTACTGCCACTGTGCACATACAATTCTGACACCGACTTGGCTTCTAAGTCTCCATTATATTCCTAAGCATGGCAGCATAAAATAAATGAAGCTAGACAAGGCTTCAGACACAGTTCTTGCTTTACTCACTTGAGATAAGTATATAGAATGAGTAGGGACACCATCAACTCTGCTAAGGTTTACTAAAGGTCCAGGGCAGCCATGGTGGGATAACAAAATAATAATTTATAAAGTGTCTTCCATTAAATTTGCATATGTTTTTACATGCATTCTCATTTATTCTAGATTCCGGTTGAGGTATTTGCTTTTATCTGCTCAAATTTACCAAGTAATTATCCCACTGGAGGACTCATTACTTCTGAATTTTTATTCCGCCTTTGTTTTGGGGGGCAAAATGCTCAGCTTTCTTAAAATAGTAACTGGCCAGATAATAGAATCACAATGAATGGCTTACTCCAGTGTTTTTCAGCTTCTAGGGTGATGCACTGATGGGTTTTTTATAACAATTTGTTGAAGTGTAACTAGCATTTGTTTACTTATGGAATAGAATGGAGTAGACTAAAGTAGACCAGAATAGAATAGAACAGAATAGAGTGAATTGCACGTAGTAAAGCTAAGTGTTTTTCAGTTATATATATGTGTGTGTGAGATTAGGTCACTTTATAATGCAAAGACAAATGGATTTTGCGATATAATTAAGGTTTCCATTGAGTTGTATTTGTGTTAGTCAAAAGAAAGATTATCCTAGGTGGGTCTGACATAATGACATTAGCCCTCTAAAAAAGGATCTAGAGGTAAAAGAGAAGAAGCAGTAGTAGATTTGCTTTCCTTGGCCTTTGAATATCAAATTGCCATGTTGTGGAGAGGGTCATGTGGCAGGGAATAGTGGATGAGTTCTAGAAATCAAGACCTTCTATCCTACTACTACAAGGAAATGAATTGTGGCAACAACCAAGGAGCTGAAAGGGGACTTTTAACTTCAGATAAGATTGCAGTCTCGCAGCTGACACATTGATGTCAGCCTCATCAGACACAGATCAGAGGAGCCAGTTAAGGTGTAGTCAAACTTCAGGGAAAAACAAAAACAAAAACAAAAACAAAAAAAACCTGAGGTAATACATGAGTACTAAGTCATTACATTTATGAAAATGTGCTATACAGCAATAGAAAACAAATATAGTTGTCTATCTAGATTCTAGGAGTATGGCATCCTTTTTTCTTTGTCACAAAGCCCTAATTGATCACTACTGGGAGAGACAACATTTGTTCTTAACTATACAATTGAGTTTCTGTAGCCAGATCTATCATTAGCACAGTTCTCTTCAAACTAGTGAATGTCAAATGAGTGTCTTTCCCCTCCTGGCTTTTCATTATATGCCCTAATCCTTCTGAAAAGCACAGGGAAAAATACACATGGGTAAGAAAGAGCTTTTGGAATATAATCCTCACATATTTGTAAAGTAGATAATATTAACCTGCTTTGCAGTGAGAAAGCTAGAATTCAGAGGGATTCAGGGAATTTTTTTTTTTTTTGAACATTCAGTTACTATAGCTAAGTCTTATTTTCTCATGCAATTTCTCTCTCTCTCTCTTTTTTTTTTTTTTTTTTTTTGACAGTGTTTTACTCTGTCAACAGCCCAAGCTGGATTGCAGTTGCTTGATCTCGATTCACTGCAACCTCCGCCTTTCGGGTTCAAGCAATTCTCAGCCTCAGCCTCCCAAGTAACTGGGAATACAAGCATGCACCATCATGCCCGGCTAATTTTTGTATTTTTAGTAGAGACGGCATTTCACCATGTTGGCCAGGCTGGTCTCAAACTCCTGACCTCGTGATCCGCCTGCCTCAGCCTCCCCAAGTGCTGGGATTAAAGGCGTGAGCCACCGCACTCAGTTCAATTTCTCAAAGCAATAAGAAATTTAATTTGTTCACTGTAAAGCAGAGTTCCAAGTAAGATTAGTTGTGTGATTTTAGCAAAGTTACCTAACCTAGCTGAACCTCTGTCTTCACATTTCCATATTTGGCATGCATGTGCGTGCATGTGTGTGTGTGTGCGCGCCTGAGATGGGGGGAGAGAGAGAGAGAGAGACAGAGAGAGAGAGAGAGAGAGAGAGAGAGAGAGAGAGAGAGAGAGAGGAAGGACAGTGGTATTTAGCCACAGTTTAGAATTGGAAATTAATGAGATGACTACTGAATACATATTTTTAAATTACTTTAATCACTGTCCAAATTCTGTAAGCTCTCTTTATTATGTAACAAAACAGTTTATAATTTAATTTCAAAGTTAAAATGGACTAATCCCCCAGCAATTCAGTAAAACCTTTGCAATGAAATTTTTCTCTAATTGAAAATTTAGGATGATTTAAATAGAATGAGATCTGAAATTAAAGAGGGAAAAAAGAATAAGCTATGCATACTAATAGAGAAAAGAAGATATCTAGAAGAAATTTAATATATTTAAAAACATATTTTATTTTAATAATATATTATTTACTATAAATTATCCTTAGGTAGGTTAAAAGATCTATACATAGTAAATTTTTATTAAATATTGTCATAAATATTTGTGTATGTATTTCTTACCTTGCATTAAGAGTAACTCTTTATGTTATTTGAATTTGTCTAATTGAATTTCCTTCCTATAATTTATTTGTCACTTTAATGAGGTTTTTTGTTCAAAGCTTAAAAGTTGTAAATCAAAATTATCCAAATGTGTTAAAACATCAGAATGTCTAAGAAATTTTTGTAAAAATAAAATCTAATTTCTAAATGATTTTTACCACTTCCCCCAAAAAGAATCAGTTCTCATGGCTTAAAATTGTATACGAAAAGCATCATTTGACAAACAGTGTTTAAAACTGGAAACAATCCATGATTATGGATCTCAGTAGAAGTTAATTGTGCACTCACAGCACACATCAGAACTAGATAGAAGCTAACCCTTTCATTAGTAGAATAGAATAAGAAGATGTCTGCTTTTGCAAATCCAAATTAATGACATTCTGGTGTCTCTGTATATGTACATTTATGGTTTGCATGTCTTCACTTATCAGGGATCATGGTGACAATGACTAATATTCCCTTTTACATTTATCAGAGCTTTTTTTGCCAAAATTTATTATAGTACCTGATATATGGGAAACGATTTCTCTTCAGATTTATAGAACCTGTTTTTAAACACTGAATGGCAGGGGTTTTGCTGATTTTTTAATATAATTTGTTATACCTAATATTGATATTTACATTTAATTATCACAGCATCTACTTCCAAGGGTTCTTCCAAATTCTTCTACCTTATTTTGGATATGAAGAAAGAAAATATTTTTGTACAGCTGTGCAAGGTGTTTTGGTTTTAAACTAAGTGTTATTATCAGAGTCAAAAAGTTAAAATTTTATAAAGTTTATAAAGAAAGGAAGTTACAGTATGCTAAGATTAATATATAATTGAAGAAAGAAATTTCTTTATAAATTTAGTGTAGCCAAAGTTTGGAATATTTCTGAAGTTTACAAAGTGCACATTAATGTCCTGGGCCTTCACATTCACTTACCATTCACTCATTCAATGACTTACCGAGAGCAACTTCCAGGCCTGCAAGCTTTACTCATCGTAAGTTCCCTACACAAGTGTAATATTTTGAAAATCTTTAATACTGTTTTCTTACTATAACTTTTTAACGTCTGTAGGTAATTGCACATAATTGTACACAATTTCTTACCATTGTGTTCAATTGGCCACAAAATTCAGTAGAGTAACATGCTGTACAGTTTTATAGCCTAGGAACAATAGGCTACACTGTAGAGCCTGGGTGTGTATTAGGCTGTACCATCTAGTTTGTGTAAGTACATGCTATGATGTTCCGCAATGACTAAATCATATAATGACATATTTCTCAGAACATATTCCTGTCATTAAATGACATATACTTATTTTACTTCTTGTCTGGCAATTTTGGCTATTCTTTTCAAAGTGAAATCTCTGAGTTATAATTACTGAATAACCAGGTGATAACACACTGTTTTTCCAGATAAAGAGCAGTTTGGTAGAAGAGTATATTAATTAACATTTGCCACAAAACCTCGATAACTTTTACAGCAACAATCCTCAAATGTTTTGATCATAGAACCACTTTTTTTCCTTAAAAACTAGATCCCAAAGAGCTTTTATTTCTGTAGGAGATATATATATATCTCCTACAAAATAAATAAATAAATATACATGTGTGTATATATATGTATATATTCCTTATTAGAAAACATTGAATTCAGTTTTAAAATATTCTTATAAATAACATAAATTCATTTCATGTTAAAATCGATATAATGTGTTTTATTAAAATAACTATATTGTTTAGAAAATGATAAGAGTAGCATAATTTTTCAGTTTTGTAAACGTCTGCATTGCCTCACTTATTAGATAGCTAGATTTTCATACCTGCTTCTACATTCGGTCTGTTGCAATATGTTATTTGGTTGAACTATATGAAGAAAATCTGCCCTCACACAGACATGGATTAGGACAGAGGAGGAACTTACAGACCCCCGAAGGGTCTCAGAGACATCTAATTCTATTCCTTTCATTGCGTTCATTTTTACTTTTCTTTTTTAACCACTTTACAGTGATTACCCTTGGTCTTTCTTTTCTTTTTTCCTTTAATGCCCTACATATTTTATTTATTTTCCTTTCCTTTCATATTGTTCTTTACCTTATTATCTTTTAAATTACTCCTTTCCTTGCTGACCTCTAGCTCCCTTCTCCACTTTTCCTTCCTCCCCTTGAAACTCTCTCTACCCTGTTCTCTTCAAGTGATATACAAAACCGAAGTCTCTTTCTGAAAATGGAATTATCTTGGGAGATATTGGAAAGATAAGGTATTTTTTGTATCTCCTTAATTTTTTTTTCTGTAAAGAGCACTATCCAGTAATACAGGCCAAACCAAAACCAAACCAAAACAAAACAAAACAAAAAGGTGGTGAAGGGGGTCATGTTTCATTATCCACTTTCCGTTAAACTGGGGCTGGATGCAGAAAAGAAGAGTTGAAAGAAAAGAGATTTAGAATGTATTCTGAAAGGAGATGTAAATCGAAACATCACATCTCATGACTCTTCTTCCAAAATACATCCTAAATCTTTTTTTTCAATCAACTCCTCTTTTCTACATCTAATGCCAGTTTAATCAATGATATCCCCTTTTCTGTGGTATTACAACAGTCTACTAATTGGTTGTCCTACTCTCCACTTGCCCAGTCACACTACCACCACCACAATTAATTCTCCATTCAATGGCCAATGTGATTGTCATAGACGCTCTTGCTGATCCACTTTGATGTCCTTTTCCACTCATTGTTCAGCTGTTGTGTCAGCTGATAATAACTCACAGCTGACCGTGGTCTTCTCTGGAGTGTTGACTTACAGCAAATGCGAGTTCCAATGAAACTTTTCAATAAATTCCAACCTCTTCATTATTACCTACAAAATACTGCTTTAACAGGTTCCTGCCCACCAGCTCACTTTGTTTCCTATTGGCAAGCTAGGAAAGGTCCTTACCTGGGAAAGTTGCTCTTCAGTCCAGAATGCTCTTCCCTGAATATTTGTAGAGTTAATTGGCAATGTTCAGATTTCAACTCCAATATTAACTTCTAGTAGTGGGGATTTTTCACCACTCTGCCCAAATGTACCTTCTGTCTTCCCTTTGTCAGTAATTCTGTTAAGTTACTACAGGTGTTTTATATTTTTCAGATAATTAATTACCATAAAAATTATCTTATATATGTATTTGTTAATTTTTATTACATCTCCTTACCCGTATTAGACTTTATATTAGTACAAATAAACTTTTATCAGCTTAATCTTTTGAGATTTTATTTTTTACATCTGCAGGCATGTATTATCTAGACTAAAAATAGAACATCAATAGTATGTATCCTTTTCTTCATAAAGTTCATAATCTAGTAAAAGAGAAAGTAAAGATATACAACTGTATTAGCTGTCTTTTGCTGTCAAAGCAAATTACTCCAAACTCAATAAAATAAAACAGTAAACATTTATTATCTCACAGTGTCTGAGGGTCAAGAATCTAGGTGTCTTATCTGGGTGGTTCTGTCTTGGGATCACTCACAAAGTTTCAGCCACATATTGACTGGAGCGATAGTTATCTCAAGGTTCAATGGGGAGGAGTGAATATGAATATCATTCATTTCCAAGATAACTGATATTGGTGGGTTTCAGTTCCTCACGATGTGGGCCTTTCCAAAGGTTGCCTGAGTAGCCACAATATTGGTTTCCCTAGAATGAGTAATTCAGGGGAGAGAGGAAGAAAAAGAGAGTGAGAAGAGCAAGAAAGAAATAAAATTCTGGAAGGAAACCACAGATTTTTATAACATAATCTTGCAAGTGAAATCTTATTACTTCTGCCATATGCTATTCACTAGAAAATAATAACTAAGTCTAGTCCTCACTCAAAAGGAAATGAATTAAGCTGTGTATTTTGCAATGAGGAGTATCAAATAATTTAGAGATATGTCTTTTAAATGACTACAATAAGTTAGCAAGGTTATATATGAAAAAATCCAATAATATAGGCAACGCATTCTAAGAATTTATAAATATATAAGAACAAGTTAAATTAAAGTGATAAGTAAAGGTTTAAATGAAAAAAAATGGTTACTGATGCCTTTTGATAAATGAATATTTGATAAAAATCATTTTAGAGAGAAGAAAAAAGAAACTGTAGAATTTGATTGAGGAATAGAAAATAGTTTGACCAAGGCAAAATTTTATGTGAGAGAGGAGTATTTGGATTGGTGATCTGTTGCTGAAGGAAGAAAGCCACCTATTCCTGTTCTTCTATGATTTACAGATGGCCAGAAAATAATAAAAGAAAATAAAAAAAATCTTTACAAATGCTTATGGCTTAATCAGCATGGCCCTGCTCTTAGAGAAAGTGAAGCAGCAGCTGCGTAAGATGTGATTCAGGATTCCATCCAGTTGCCAGCTTCCCAGCATCCTTACAACTTGCATAGTGCTAGACGTACATGTATCCTTCCCTCCAGCAAGAAAACGTGTCAATTTTTCAATAGGAGCTTGCACTCCATCTGAGATTGCACCCTATAAAATTTCAATGAATAACTCATTTTATTGACTAATACATCTCAGAAGCATGATAAATACTTTTATGGCCCCTTTTATTGTGCAAGTGCTTTATCAATGTGCATATTCGGATTTGCTTTTTCAACTGAGAGTATGCTAATACATAAAATCAGGCAAATATGTCACTCAGATAGACAGCTAAATCCTGGGGTGGGGTAAAAGTAAAGTAAAGAAACTAGCTAATAATTTTCCAACTGATCGATTAAGTCAAAAGCTCAAACTATCCACCAGATTACAGCTTTGTTTAAACCCTATTAATTACAAACTTGGAGGACAAAAGAAGACTGACCACAAAAGCTTAGAATTCTCGAAGTGGGCTTAAATTCTTTCATTTATCTTGGGAGGGAGCAAAGATATTATTTTTATCAAAGTTTATACAGGAGTAACCCTAATGGTGAAGTTAAACTCTTGAGACGTTTTATAGTACATAAATCTCCAATATGTGACATGTTTTCTGATGTCTCACCAAAGGCAAACATATTATAAGATGCAACTGACACACTACTTCCAAACAGAAGCCAGGGAACTGCCAACACTTGTAATGGCCAAACATAAAAACAATTAGGTCATCATATCAGATTGTTTACCTGTTTCTGTAATACAATTGGAAAATATGTTTTGACAGTTTCAAAAACAATATAATTTTTTGAGAATTGAGGATGGCATAACCTTTTTATGATTTTATAAATGTTATAAAATATAGGATCTATCTAGAGGGTAATTTCACCTTGATTTTCAATTAACTTAACCAAACAAGGTAAATGCCATTAGTCACAATAACTTTTACAACCTCAGTCATTATCTATCAAACTACTTTGTGGACCATTTCTGTTTTTATAGTTGGAATAAATAAACATGGCATAAAACACATCAAGTCTTTTTATCCTGCAGTAGCTAAACTTGTCTATCTTCTATGCACATTTCAAGCTATGAAGAGTTTTTTTGTATATTCTACATCCTTTAAAAAAATGGTGGGCAAATGTTTAACACAGTAAACTATACAGTGTGGAAGTGGAGAAAATGTGTGCTTATATTTAATAAAAAATAAGGGCAGTGTTCACTTAGAAAATATATGGTTTTAGACTCCGTCTCAAAAAAAAAAATATATATATATATACACACACACTTTTAGTATTAATCAAGAATGTGCTGTGTCACACTATCAATTTCTTTCTTTTTTATTTTTATTTTTTAGACAAAGTTTCACTCTTGTCACATAGGCTGGAGTGCAATGGCATGATCTCCACTCACTGCAACCTCTGCCTCCTGGGTTCAAGTGATTCTCCTACCTCACCCTACCAAGTAGTTGGGATTACAGGTATGTGCCACCACACCCAGCTATTTTTTTTTTTTTTTTTCAGTAGAGACGGGGTTTGGCCAAGTTGGCGAGGCTGGTCTCGAACCCCTGACCTCACGTGATTGCCTGCTTCAGCCTCCCAAAGTGCTAGAATTACAGGCGTGAGACACCACAACCAGCCCACACTATCAATTTCTTTTTCTTTTTGTTTCTTTAAGACAGAGTTTCACTCTGTCACCCATGCTGGAGTGCAATGGCATGATCTCGGCTCACTGCAACCTCTGCCTCCCAGGTTCCAGCAACTCTCCTGCCTCAGCCTCCCAGGTAGCTGGGATTACAGGGGCCCACCACAACACCCAGCTAATTTTTGTAGTTTTTAGTAGAGACGGGGTTTCACCATGTTGGACAGGCTGGTCTCAAGCTCCTAACCGCAGGTAATCCTCCCGCCTCAGCCTACCAAAGTGCTGGGATTACAGGCGTGAGTCACCCCACCTGACCCACACTATCAATTTCTAATGCTAATTGGGCACAGTTTCTAAAGGTTACCTATCAATCTTTAATAAGAAGTATGCACATTGTACATTCTAAGGAGACGGTATTTTCTCACACTTGTAAGATAAATTACTGTTAGTTTTATTTGTGTTCCTTGTCCTCACTCACTCACACGTTTGAGCCAGTAGCTCTCATCTTAACTTCCAGGAAAGAATAATTAACCCAATGCTTTAACGCCATCACAGGGGTCTCAATGTTCTGTATTTCTCCTCCCAGTCTCACCCTGTGTTTTCTCTCCCTCATGTTTTGTTTTCCTTCTTTAACAAATTACTCATCATTTTTAATAGCACTGCTTCTGAAATCAATCAACTCTACTTAAGTGGTTCAAACAATTGGATGCAAAAGTACAGTTTAAAATTTCACAGGTTTTATTTTAAAGAGGAAAAGCAATCTTCCTCAGGAAGAACAATATCCAATCAGGAGTGTGGAAAGGTTCATAAGACAGTCAGTGGTGGAAGGCTTAAAATATAGTTCCCTAAACATCTTTCATATAGACTAGCTCTTCTTTCCTCAAAATTGCTCATTTCTCAAATACTCCATCTTTCTCGTAATTCCTTTAAAATGTAGTGTGTGTGTATATATAGTGTGTATATATATGTATATGTATATAGTGTGTGTATATATATGTGTAGTGTGTGTATATGTACACACACTACACATATATATAGTGTCAGTATCTGAAATGAAGAAATTACGTTGTAATATCTTACCTTTAATTTTCTATTATTGTTTCGACACATAGAGTATATATCTTATCTCATTTAGAAATACACACAACCCTATGAAAGATCTTCAGTAGCCCTATCTTATTCCTGAGGAAGGTATAGTTACAGACATTTTTTAAGCGATCTCAAGAGTTTTAGGCATTCAGCCCCACTATGGAACTCAGCCCCCTGTCTCTTTATCTTAAGTTCAGCATTCCTAAGATGATACCTGCTGGAATCCAAGTGTTTCTTCATAATCTGAAAAGCAAATTTTTTCTGCTCATCTTAAATATTTTTTTTTGTGACTGGTGTTATGGACTGATTTCAGTCTCCCCAAGACTCGACTCATATGTTGAAGTCCTAATGCACAATGTGATGGTATTTGGAGATGGAAACAATGGGAGGTAATTAGGGCTACATGTGGTTATGAGGGGCCCTCATGATGTAGTCATTGGTGTTATAAGAAGAAGAAAAGCGAAAATTGCTCTGTCTCCGTCATGTTATGACACAGGATGAAGATGAAGATGGCTGTCTACAAGCCAGAAAGAAGACTTCTACTAGAAATTGCATTTAGTGGCACCTTAAATTTAGACTTTCCAGTTTCCAAATTTGAGAAATAAATGTCTGCTCTAAAGTCATCAAGTCTATGATTTTTTAAATAGCAGCCCAAGCTAATGCAAATAGTTATACAATTCTCATGTTCATAAATTCATTAACTTAAAAATATGATCTTTTTGGGCCCTCTATTTTTCTATTGCTTAAATTTTTAAACAATTATATTAGACTAATTAATACTAATGATATTTATCCATCTCTCACTTTGATTCCCTTTTATTGATGGGATATTCACTTTTACTTGTCTTAGTGGCTTCTCAGAAGGGCTTCATAATGACTGATTTAATCAGAATGTTTGCAGAAGCAAGTAAATTATGTTGCATCACTAGGTAGTCAGTTTAAATGAAAATCATAGATACAGAAGGATCAAAAAAATTAGTTAATATACTAATTTAGTTAGGAAAGTTATTCCAATTCTAGAAACTTCAGTAGAAGTCACCATCCAGAAAACTCACTATCCTTTGCAGGAATTCAAATAAATGGTGTTTTAGTTAAAAAGCAAAGGAAGGTTCAGAACTTTAGATAAGTTTCAAATAAAAACTAAATACATCATGTTATATTCTAATTTATCACTATCATTATTAATATTCAATCACTGTCTTATAATCTTTTTGAAGTATTATCTCTTTTTAAGGCAAACATGCTCATATTCATAAAACAATGGACACCTGTCACAGGTTGGGTTCCTGAAGCAAACACTGAGGTGATATTTGGGATTCATGATAGGATTAAACATATCAGATGAAATGTTTAGAATATTTTAATGCTAAAATATTCAAAGGATCACTTAAACTGAATAAAGCCATTGGAAAATACAAAATATTTGTTTTTCCTTCTTTCTTTTTAATAGACTGAAATCTTTAATCTGAAACTCTTCTTTGAGAGGAGATTAATTAGTAAAATTCTAGTCCCCTCTCTTTGTTCATTCTGTCCATGGGAGGTAGAGTGATTTAAGAAATTTATAAATTTGGGAAAGAAAACTGGACATACCTGGCTTCACTCTGGCCTTCCTCTTTCTCCGGGAAGCTGACCAAAGAGAATATAAGTTCTGCCCTGCTCTTCCCGGGCAGCCTTCTATATGCTTCTGTTTGTGGACAAAGGGTAAACACCAGTGTAATTTTAGTGCTTGCTGCATATAAAAGCATAAAAGCCACATACTAAACTGGCCTCTGTTCAAAATAAAAGAGATATTTGATATTCACCTTTGGTCTTGGTGTAATTTTTCACTATTTCAGTATCTAAACATGAAAGTGGGTGTTCTGAGAGTTTTCCTCAGGAACTCCCAATAGCTATAAAAAATACACAAAACAAAAATCTTAATTTGTCTCATAACAGTGAGTTCACATTACTTTTCATATGAGTAAAAGAGAAAGGAAAATTAACAAGTAAATTAGAAGAGAATAATTCTGCTTTCACTTCAAGGTAATCAAAATTCTTATAAACAGTATCACTATCTGATAGTAATACAACACAATAAATAATGCAAAAAACTGAAATTTTTATCTACTATGCCAAATAGGAGTCCTCTGTCTTCTTTTTGTTTGTTTAAGAAAGTATTTTAAAAAGTTAAATTGACCAAATGGGCTACTTACTCTGGCATTGTATAATCAGAGTCAGAAATGTTGAATAAACAAATCAATAAAATGGAGCTGTATATTAAAAACAACAAGCAGGGTTTGTCCTAAATGTTTGCCCCATAGCTAGGTTTACTTTGAGCCAGCATATAAAAGATTTTGTGATTAGGCCCCAAAGCACAAAAATACCAATTAATTATGATGATTAGATATGTCTTCATTAGTAGTCTATAAATAAATCATGCAAAGCATTATGCAGTCAGCTATCCTGGAAAAATATTCTTCTAAAGGGCTGTGAAAACAGCTTAATTAATTATAAATGCTTTGAAACTTACCACATTATATTTTCAAATGTTAAAGCATACATACATACACATGTTATGTATGTTTGGAGGCATTTGTCAACCTGTTTCAGTGTTTCTTAATGCTACCGAGTACTAAAATGCTTCCCAGAATCAAGATTAAAGTGTGTTAAAAATCTGTATTTATTGTTAAAAGTAAAAATGTTATTTAGAACACTTATATTTCCAATTCCTCTCATGTTTTCAGATGACAGAGTGTTTTTCTTTGATATTTAACTTCTATGCTTCCAGAAATGCGCTGTAAATGTTCTCTTCTCTTCCCATCACATTCCCTCCGTGCCCTCAGAATATTTTCCTCATTTATTCAGAAAGATTTCTTCCTGAAAATATTCCATTATTAAAAATATTTCATTTATGCTTATAATTAACCCATTTTTTGAAGCTGTATTCCATTCACTCCTTCAGATCTTCTGCCCTCCGCCTCTCCCCAGCAGACCCACAGGACCATGATCTCTATGAACGGCATTAAGTGTTTCCCTTGCCCTGCAGTTTCTAGTTGAGCTTGGCTAATGGATATCCCTGGCAGGAGATCAGAGGTAGGTAGGAAAATTTATTTTCCTTGCTCTTTTTCTGCAGGTTGATTGTATACCTCTGCCAAAGGTCACAGTTCTTGACGGGTGATTCTTGCTACACAAATCGCTCTATGGGTTTTAGTCCTTTCAGATATAAGGGTGATAACAGGTCTCTCCACTACAACTGGCCCTGGGGTATTGAAATCTCTTTTGATTTATCTATACCCTGCTCTAGCTTTTGTAGATCATCATTTTATTAATTTCATCTCAAAGTATCTCAAATTATCCAATTTGAGTACATAACCTGTTCTATGCAATACCCTGACATGATTATTTTTGTAAATAAGCAATTCAAAAATAGAGTAAAACATGAACATTCTCATTACATCTTTTGATTTTGAATACTGAAAATACAATTCAAATTGGCCTAAGCACTTGGAATTTTCTAGTTTTCTGAGTCAATATATCACATGCAGAAGGATGCACTTTTCATGGTTACTTATGGTTAAAATGGGCCAGAACAGTTCAGGGTACCATCAAGCATGCTTTTGCATATACTACCCTAGAATGAGTAAGTATCAGTCAGGGTCCATTCATAAGATAAAGTCAGATCAGTTATTTTAACAGAAATTGTTTTATATAAATAAGTGTTAATTAGGTACTAAAGACTTAAAATGGCAAAAAGAAAAATAATTGCATTGTTATGGAAGGAGTTTCTAAAGGCTACAGTTACCCTACTAGGACTGGGTATGCAAACATACAATCTCAGAGGAGGGTCTGTGCAGAGCTGAAACTCAGATCTCGGATAAATCGTGCTGCTTCACCCATGCTTGTGTCTCTTTGCTTGAGGGAAATATCTTATGGGACTAGGACCCCGGCCTCTGAAAAGGAATGCTGGTTGACAGCATCAGGGGCTGCTGTTTTTGCAGGAGCACATTGAGACTGATTCTGCAAATGCTGAAGAACTGCAAAGTCAATTAAACATTCTACAGAGACAAACTGCTGCTACTAGCAGGAAGAGGTGAGATGAGGCTAAGGTGATGCTCAATGACAGGAAGCAAACGGGAAGCCAGCACCAAACAAACAAGATGGAGCAAGTCTCTTTTCCCTCTTCCATCCTTACAGCTCCCTCTAGTGCTTTCTACTAGCCAAGACTAAGAGGAAGACAGCTAGCAAGGCAGACGTGAAGCTTGCAGATTTCTAGTCCAGCTTCACAGAGCAGAGTGTAGAAGGAAGAGTCTGAGCTGAGAGGCAATAACTTAATAACCATGTAAGGTAACAGCCAGAGGTCAACTATACTGATTGATTAGAAACACAGTTGTAGAATTCCTACTTTACCAAACTTTATATGAGGCCAGATTGTTTTAACCACAGGAAAGTTTTAGTCCTTTCAACTTTCTTTCTACTTGGGAAATTAACATGACAAAGAAAACAATTATAACAAAATATGAGAAGTGCCATGACAGAAGCTATAATCTGAAGCTTTTAGCATGGCATTTCAATTACCAATGTAGGGTCCAGGGAGAGCATTTGATTGGAGGTAATGTTGAAGTGGGATTTGAATCCTGAAAAGATTCAATTGACAGGAGCCTACTGAGTAGATACTAGAATTAACTCAAAAGCTTGATAACCATATTTGGGAAAATAGGAAGGTCAAACATCAGAAAATACAGGTAATTTCCACTAGAGGAATTTCCTGGTTACAACACAGGAACCACTCACTGTTGTTCCTGAATACCACTGAACTAGACCTACTGTCACTGGGCACAGCTGCCATGAACACAGCGATGGTCAAGAATTTTTCATAGGCCTTTTTAAAATTTTGTATCACTTCCTGAAAATTCAAAGTGGGCCATCCAGTAGGTTGAACCTAGGCCAGTTGCCCTGCTCTGGGTGCCAGGGGAAACAAAGAAGAATATATGACCTTGTTAGTCTGACCTTAAATTCTGGGTTCCTCCAAGATTTACATAGTAAGGAATTTTTTTTTTTTTTTTTTTTTTTTTGACAGAGTCTTGCTCTATCACCCAGACTGGAGTGGAATTAAGTAGCTGGGACTACAGACACATGCTACCACACCCAGCTAACTTTTGTATTTTTAGTAGAGACAGGGTTTCATCATGTTGGTCAGGATCTTCTCAATCTCCTGACCTCGTGATCCATCCACCTCAGCCTCCCAAAGTATTGGAATTACAGGTGTGAGCCACTGCTCCCAGCCCATAGTATGGATTTTAATCCCAAATAAGGTAAACATGTGTATGATAGGGTCACAATATTCCCACTAGCAATAATCTCTTTGGCAACCTAGAATTCATATAAAATCTTTTGCCCATTCTAATCAAAAAAACTTCCTGTCTTATACCATGAAACTTCCTCTCATAGCAAAAATCCAGTTTACCAGTGTCCCAAAAGGAGACAATTTTAACCCTCTTCAGTTACAGCATATAGCTCCAACACTAGAATCCTTGGATAATCTCCATATTGAACCGAGATCTCCTAGATCCAGTCGTGATCTTGCCACAGTAGTGACTGAAAGAAAGGAAAAGTAGATTTATGTAAATCCTTCATTCCTAGGGGTTCTGAACTCTTACTAGTTTTATCTGTATAGTTCAGTCTTTTACAAATAAATATGGTCACATAAAAATTACCCACGGAACCAACTGGAGGCCCACCCTTCCTGATGTACTATGTATCATAAATTATCTTTCCTCTTGACTTTCAATATCAATTACCCTATACAACACACTAACCCATTTTATTGTTTGCTGATTCAGGTCATAAGATTCTGAATTGACCGGTTGGCAATGTTCACTCCATGCAACCATCACTGGATACCCTGGTGTAACATTTCTGCCTTGAACATTATTAGTTTCTAAACCAGTAGTTCCCATTATTTCAGAGATAGGAATAAATATATTGTGAATAACTAATCAGGTTTAATTGGGAGATGTACTAATTTCAATTCTATTGTATACTGATTGTGAAATAAATAGAAATATATACGTTTCAAATGTTTCAAATCATGGATAATATCCTATGACATGATACTTAACTTATTCTTCAAAAAAGTATATAAGACTAAACAAACCTAAGGGCATTATCCCATTTTCCTGCTTTGTTCATAGGAAATTGAGTTCCTTGTTTGGAAGAAATTATGAGAAATACAATGACATTGAATAAAGCATTCAGTTGTGTAAGGTATAACGATGCTGACTTGAGGCATTACATGAATTCTCCATGACAAAAGCGGTAAAACAATCATCAACTGATTCTAAGCAAACAGTTGTCCAAACAATTATCCTATAGTATTATAGGTTTATATTTACTACTTTTGGTAAAATATATTGGTACACAGGTAAAGGGAATCCTGTGTCGTTGTGCTTGAGTAGCTGCTATCTTTTCAACTATGGTCACTTTGTTTTTTAAATTCTCAAGTTTCTATAGAAGGAAGATGACCTACATTGAGAGATTAGGTTAGCTCGTCCATCTAAATATTATGAGCTGTTTGGCTAGAAATGTCCTTTGGATTAACATGTAGCATGAATATTCTTTATAGTCTGAGCCTATTTTAAGAAATTCTTCCATGCTTCTCTTCCCCAATCTCCCCCCACAAAAAAAAAAATCTGCCATTAATCCCCCAGTTCAGTTCCTTTGAGATCCTTTATCTAGTTTCTAGGCAAACTGGCAGCTATTTGCCATAAATACTGGTAAGTTGACATTTAAGGCAATTTGAAACTATTATCAAAGCACAAGAGAAAACTGGACTTCTTGGGGCATTATTTTGCCCATGAGTTTCACAAGTCATCCAGTAGGTTTTAGAGAGAAAATCCTCCCAATGGGCAAAATAGATTAATGTGTTTAATGCTTGTGTCTAAGAATCTCGAAAAGATCTTAGCATTTCCATTTTTCCAGTGCATTCTTCCCCTGGGAAGTCGTGATGGGTGCCTTTAAGAAGAGGTACAAGGAATTTTCACAGCGTATTCTTCAGTGTCAATGGGCTATCAATGGGAGTTAGTGTTCAGGGTGCCAAAATACTCTTTCCCTACCAATTCTCTAATTTTTACATAAGAGATGAGGAAAAGCTCTGAATTCAACTGATAGTCTAATTTTACTATCTCTAATACCACATTTTGTTTTTTGCCAGCTCAGTCCCTGCAGCAACAAAAGATAAGAGATTCTTTTATCTTGATCCTAGAAACTCCCTGGATTTCAGTCAGTGCTGTGAGCCCAGAATTCAAGGATTTTAACTTGTCATTCTGTTTCTTTAAGCTGTCCATTGATGTTCAAAACAGCTGCCCCTTCTCTAAGTCCATAAATTCTTCATGTACACCCCACTATTCTGTGGTGGGGGCAACTCAATTCCCAAAAGCCATCACTGCAATGAGCACCTGATGCCAGGTGACTACAGACAACAATTTGATTAGCTTTTTTCACTATTACTGAATTCCTGCATTGTCATTTAAGCAAGATTTTGACTGGTTTCTGCCCCAGCTATGCCAGATGAACAATTTAATAGTTTCCACATTCCTTGAAAGTATCTGATGCACCCTATCCCCAGGTAACAATTTCTCTCTCAGTTAAAAATCTTGGATGTGAGCAGAAAAAGCAGTTCTAGCTAATAAAAGGAGAATATAAATTTGTTGAAAGAATGTTGGGTAGCTCACAGAATTAGCTGGCATGATGGGGTACCTGCTAAGAAAATGGGCAGAAAACAACAGAAGCTTTGTAGAGGGAACCACAGCCAAGATTATGATGAATAAATACTCTTGTTTGGATGCCCCATAGGTACTACCAGTGCCATCAAGAAGATCTGCTGCTGGATACTACCACTGCTGCATACAGCAGAAAATAATAAATGGTGGATCCAAAAGACACAAATCCAAACACAGATCATTATCATGCATGAGAAAAAATGAAAAACAAACAGGAGAGAAACAGAAGTTCATCTCTTGGTGATATGCAGCAATATAATTGAGGAAATCATTATTTGAGATTTAAATGGGGAGGGGTTTTGAGAGGCATTTGGCTAATGTGCCAATACCCGATACCTTCCATTACAGCCAATAATCAGCTGGATGGCTTTGAAGATATTACTTTTTCTTTACTATAACTGGTTCAATGTTTCTACAATAAAGACAATAATGTCTCTACCAAATGATATACCTTGAGGAAAAATTGGTGTGTGTATATATATCTATATATATATATCACATGGAATAGTGCCCAGCATGTAGTATGTACTTTATATGTGTTAGTTAACTATTTGTGGTACTATTGAAGTAATAGCAACATTAAAGTCACCTCAATTTTGAAAAAAAAAAATTAAAAAGGTATGAGTACAAAGAGAAGGAAGCATTTGTGCAATTGTTACTGTAATCAATTTTTAAACTGTCACTGTAACAACTTGGTCAATTAAGTATCTCCTACTTTTTGTCTTATCCTAAACAAATTAAGCAGTAATCATTACAAAATTGTTTTTCTCAAAGCTGAAGCACTTGTCTTCAGATTAAAGTTTCTTTATTAAAAATACTTAATATCCTAAGAATAGAAAGAAAATTTAGCTAAGTATATCTACTAAGAACCAAAACACAATCTGTGTGCTGATAAAACGTTAATGGAGAGTCCATTAAAATGAGAAACAAGACAAGGATGCCACTGTGGCTACTGCTTCTGCTTCTAGTTAATGTGATTATACAAACTAATACATATAGGACATGTGAGAATGATAGGAAAATATTACTCTTGCAGAAAAGATGATTATCTATCTCAAAAGAAAACAAAGGAGTTAAGAAAACACAAATTTTTAAAAGTAAGCCTAATAAAACACTTCCAAAAAAAAATGATTGAGAGCAAGATGGCCAGCTAGAAACCCCCAGCACTCATCTCCCCTACAAAGACAGCAGAAACAATAAGTACATTCTGATGAAAATAACGGAAGGAAAGCACTGGTGTACATGAAAGAAGTAGCAGAAACTTTGTAGATCAAAGAAAGCCCGGATAGCCACACAGAGAACAGAAGAAAACATCTCACCTCTGTCATTCCATCACCCAGATGGAATCAGCTTGGAACCAAGGGGAAATTCTTCCTATAGGGAAAAGGTAAGCAAGAGGATCCCATCATCCCCCATCACCCCCCATCCCCAACTTGAGTACCTACAATCCTCACAGTAAGGACTACTGCAATTCTCACAAGCACTAAGCCCAGCTGAGGGAGCTGCCAGGGATGCAACAGCTGCACCCCACCCCCCGACCCAGAGAAGGCATCAACACTGTGTCCATCCCACTCCTACCACCCAGCATGGCCCAAGCCATTATCATACTACACCATCTTGGAGCCATAAACATTGCTCTGGGACAAATAATCAAGATACCCTTCTATCAGTTAGGCTTTGTCACCTCTGAACCACTCTCACCTCGTGGCTCATCACTCGTGGGCCAAGCTTATAGTACATGCTAACATATGGGGACAAGTTGCCATGAAGCCATTCAATCTGCTTTTCTCAGCTACTGCTGTGCCATGACCCTCAGGCACTGAGCTGAAGCAGTGTGCTGCCTCACAGGGAAACGATACTTAGCTGCCCAGAGCATTCACACCCTTCCTGTGCTTGAGCTGAAATGGAACCCTGACTCATGGGGAAATGGTGCTTTGGCCAAGTCAAGCATTCTGTACATCCCAGAACTTAACTGACATGGCACCCCACATCCCAGGGAAACAGAGTGTTGACTGAGCTGAGACACACTCCCATATAGCCAAACAGCTCTAATACCCCACTCCTCTGGAATTAGAATAAACACCCTAGAGTCTGAGCTGCTGACACAACCTCCTACCCAGGGAATGGAATCATCACTGAGCTGTCCCCTGTACCCGAGGGCTCAAGCGATAGCTTTCTCTGCCATTCTGGGTTTATTGCTGCCACTGAACCTGAAAATACTGCTGTAACCCACCATCTTAGATCCAGAGTCACCATTATGTGATGCTGCATCTTCTGGTGACTGAGTAGCCATGGCGCCCTGTTGGATCTCATTCTCAAATTCCAGCTGTACCCTGCTACTTGTGCTCGAATCTTCAGAGAATCCTCTTTTCCCTGGAGCCAGGGCAGTGCTATACCCTGCCCTTCAGGGACAGAATTAGAGCTAAAACTTGTCACCCAGAGCCTGAGCTGCTGGGGGTGCTCAGAGTCACAGACCCTAGCTTTGTAGGCAATCTGCATCCTACACTGACTCAGAAAATGAACCTGTGCCCTGAGACTCAGGTGGCACAATAGGTTCTTTGGACCCTGAGACCAGAAACTCAGCACCACAACCACTCTGAGAACTTTCAACCTAGAACCCATAACTTCTGCAGCTGATTGTGGGCTGTATCATATTCAACGTGAAGAGGGATCCCCTTTGTGGTATTGAAGAGGGACCCCCCTTGGATCCCAAGAAGGAACCAAAACTGTCTATTGTAAGGAAAAATGAGAAGAGGAGAATCTCAAAAGCCCTTGCCATCAAGGTTCTTAACAACCTACACTTTCATATCCATTTCCATAGACTCCTGCAGCCTATGCCACTGAGGCATCCAGAGTCATCTCTGATTTTGAGTGCAACTGAAGGAGCTGCATGGATGCTATACTACCACATCCACTCAGAAACAGTCAACATACCCTTTCCATCTGGCATCTTTCATCTGAAGGTGAAAATCTTTTTCTGTGAAAGCCACTCTAAAATTTGGAGAGCTGATGTAATTTTTCTACTGGATATGCAGACATCAACATAGGGGCACAAACCACATTAAAAAGCAAAGAAGTATACACCCCTAAAGGAACACAATAATTCTCCAGTAGCTGAACTTTAAAGAAAATTTACAAATTCTCCGCTAAAAAACTCAAAATAATACTCTTAAGAAAACCCAACAAGATAAAAGATAATACAAAAAGGCAATTTAAAAAAATAAGAAAAACAGCTCATGCTTTAAATGAGAAATTTAACAGAGATAAATATCATAGAAAAGAACCAAACACAAATCTTGAAGCTGAAGAATTCAATGACTGTAACATAAAATATCATCAAGAACTTCATCAATAGACTAGATATAGCAGAAGAAAGTACCTATGAACTTAAAGAAAGGTATTTTGAAATTACTCAGTGACAGGAGAAAGAAAGAAGAATAAAAAATAATAAAAATAGCATATGAGACTCGTGGGACACAATTAAGTAAATAAATATTCACATTATGGGAGTTCTGGAAAGAAGAGAGACAATGATAAAGTCAAAAAGCTTATTTAGTGAAATAATTGCTGAAAAAAAATCAAGTCTTGGAAGAAATATAGACATCCAGATCCATGGAACTCAAATATCTCAAACAGATTCAACCCAAAAAGGTCCTCTCTGAGGCACATTATTATTAAACTATCAAAAGTCAAAGACAAATTTGACAAGTGGCAAGATGAAAGTGTCACGTGACATAGCAGAAACTCATTTATACTATGAGAACATTTCTCAGCAGAAACCTTGCAGGCCAGAAGACAATGAGATATTTTATTCAAAGTGCTGGGAAAACAAAACAGAACAAAAACTGTCAACCAAGAATACTATACTCACTATACCTGTCCTTCAGAAATGAAGAAAAAATGAAAACAAAATAGTTTCTCAAATGAACGGCCTAACATTATGCCTCAAGAAACTAGGAAAAAAAACAAACTAAATCAAAAGTTAGCAAAATGAATAAAATAGTAAATAACAGAAAATAAATAAATAAGGAATAGAAAACCTATAATACAAAAATAGCAATAAAACTGATGATTTTTTAAAAAATACACAAAATTAACAAAATTTAGCTAAATTACCTAAGAAACAAAGAGAGAAGATTCAAATATGCAAAATCAGAAGTAAAATTGGATGTATTACAACAGATTTCTTAGAAACAAAAAGGATCTTAAACTATTAGAAAAATTATATGCCAACAAGTTTGATAGCCTCAAAAAATGGATACATTCCTAGAAAATTACAACCTAACAGGATTTAATCAAAAAGAAATATAAAGCCTGAAGAGACCTATAACAAAAGAATAAATTAAAGCTGTAATTAAAAGACTCCCCACCTTGCCCCCAAAAAATGCCCAGGACCAGATGGCTTTACATTTGGATTCTACAAAGCTTTCAAAGAAGAATTAATACCAATACTTTTAAAACTCTTCCAAACAGTAGAATACTTCCTAACACATTTTACGAGACCCACATGACTATCATATGTGAGCCAAAGATACCACTAGAAAATAAAACTACGGGCAAATATCTCTTATGCACATTAATGCAAAATTCTTCAATAACATATTAGCAAATCAAATTCAACAGCACATAAGATAAATTATGCATCATGATCAAGTGGGATTTATTCCTGGTATGCAAAGCTGGTTTACCAAATGCAACTCTATGAATGTGATACATCATATTAATAGAATAAAAGGCAAAAACCACATGATCATATCAATTGATTCAGCAAAAGCATTCAACAAATTTCAATGTCATTTCTTAATTAAAACTTCTAAGAATTTAGGTATACAAAGAAAGTTCCTTAACATAATGAAAGCCATTTATGAAAAAACCTTAGCTAACATCATAGTTAATGGAGAGAAACAGACTTTTTCTTTAAGATCTTGCACAAGGCAAGCATTCTCACTCTAGTTCCTTCTTTTCAACATAATATTGGAGGTACTGTCAAGAACAATTAGACAAAAATAAACAAAAGATATCCAAATCAGAAAATAAGAAGTAAAATTATCTCTTTTTGCAGAATACATAATCCTATATGTAGAAAATGCCAAAGATTCCATTGAAAAACTGTTAGCTTTAATTAATGAGTTCAGTAAAGTTGCAGAATATAAAATCGATATAAAAATCTATGGCATTTTTATACACACAGCGTTGCCTACCCCAAAAAAAAATCAAGTAAAGAATTCCATTTATGATAATATTAAATAATAAAATAAAATACTTAGGAATACATTTAACCAAGAGGTGAAAGATTGTCCACTGAAAACTGTAAAACATTGATGAAAGGAATTGTATTAGTCCATTCTCATGCTGCTAATAAACACATACCTGAGACTAGGTAATTTATAAGGGAAAGAGGTTTAATTGACTCACAGTTCAGCATGGCTGGGTGGGGCCTCAGGAAAGATACTCAGGAAACATACAATCATGGCAGAAGGTAAAGCAAGCACATCCTTCTTCACATGGTGGCAGCAACGAGAAGTGCTGAGGAAAAAGCCTGAAATGCCCCTTACAAAACCATCAGAGGTTGTGAGAACTCACTATCATGAAAACAGCATGTGAGTAACTGTCCCCCTGATTAAATTGCCTCCCACTGCCCACTGAGTCCCTCCCACAACACGCAGGGATTATGGGATCTACAATTTAAGATGAGATTTGGGTGGGGACACATCCAAACAACATGAGAAATTAAGGAGAAAACAAATAAAAAATATATATTCCATGGTCATGGATGAAAAGAATTAATGTTAAAAAGTCCATACTACCTAAAGCAATATATAGATTTAATGCAATCCCTACTAAATCCCAATGGCATTCTTCACAGAAGTAGAAAAAATAATGCTAAAATTGGAACAACAAGAACAACAAAAACCATAAATTGCCAGAGCAATCCTGAGGCAGAGGAGTGGGGAAGCAAAGTTGGAAGAATTACATTTCTTGATTTAAAATCATGTTACAAAGCTATAGTAATCAAAATAGCATGGTTTCAACATAGAAGCAGACACATAGATGAGGGGAAAAAATAGAGAGCCCAAAAATAAATTCAAACATATATGGTCAATTACTTTGTGACGAGGGCACCAAAAGACACAATGGTCAAAGGATAATCCTTCCATAAATTATTTTAAGAAAACCGTGTCTTCATTTGCAAAAGAATGAAATTAGACCTTTATCTTACACCATACATATAAATCAACTCAAAAATATATAAAAGATATAAATGTAAGACCTGAAACCATAAAAATCCTAGAAGAAAACACAGATGAAGAATTCTTTGACATTTACCTTACAATGATTTTTTGTATATCACATCAAAAGCTCAGGCATCAAAGGCAAAAATAAATAAACTGGACCACATCAAACTAAAAAGCTCCTGCACAGAAAAATAAACAATCAAGAAAATAAAAAGGCAACCTACAATTTGGAAAAATATTAGATAAGGGGTTAACATCCAAGAATCATAAAAAACTCATACAACTCAATAGTAAGAAAACATATAACCTGATTTTAAAATAGACAAAAGACACATATAAAAATTTCTCCAAAGACGTCAAAAAAATGGTCAATAGGTAGTATGAAAAGATGCTAAAATCACTAATCATCAGAGAAATTCAAATTAAAACCACTATGAGATATGACTTTACACCTGTTAAATTAGCTATTATTAAAAAGACTTGGTAGGCTGAGGCAGGTGGATTACAAGGTCAAGAGATTGAGGCCATCCTGGCCAACGTTGTGAAACCCAGTCTCTACTAAAAATACAAAAATTAGCTGGAGGTGGTGGCACACGCTGTAGTTCCAGCTACACGGAAGGCTGAGGCAAGAGGATTGCTTGAACCCAGGAAGCGGAGGTTGCAGTGAGCCAAGATGGCACCACTGCACTCCATCCTGGCAACCGAGCGAGATGCTGCCAAAAAAAAAAAAAAAAGGAAAAAGAAAAAGAAAAGAAAAGAGAAAAGAAATAAGAGGTATTGGAGAGAGTGTAGAGAAAAGAGAACTCAGGGATGCTGTTGGTGGGAATGTAGATTGATGTAGTCATTATGGAAAACAGTATGGTGGTTCCTAAAGAACTTAAAAATAGAACTATCATGTAATCCAACAATCCTACCCCTGTGTATATACACAAGGGAAATAAAATCAACACCTCATAAACATAGCTGTGATCCCATGTCCACTGTGGCATTATTCACAATAGCCGAGCTAAAGAAACAACCTAGGTGTCCATCAATTGACTAATAGATAAGAAATGTAGTAAAAATGCAATGGAATATTATTCGGCTTTAAAAAAGGAAGAGACCCTGAGATTTATTAAAGTATGGATGAACCTAGAGGACATTATGCTAAGTAAAATAAATCACATACTAGACACATAAATAAAATATTGCATGCTCTCACTTACCTGTGCAACTTAAAAATAAGGGTCAAATATGTACACAGAGAATAGAGCAACAGTTATCAGGGTGGAGGGAGAAAATAAGGAGAAGTAGATGAAAGGATATAAAGTAGCAAATACATGCCACAAACAAGTACAAAGGTTGAGTGTACAGCATGAGGACTACAGTTAATAACAGTATATTATTGTATTCAGGAGTTTTGCTAAATTAGTAGATTATAGCTGTTCTTGCCATGGGGTAGGGGAGGATATGTTAATTTGTTCCACTGTGATAACTGTTTCACTATATCTTATAACATCATGCTACATATCTTAAATACACACAATAAAATGTATTTAAAAATAAATAAATTCCCAAGTGAGAGGAAAAATAACTGAGTACAATTTCAACAACAACAACAAAAACATACGTCTTTACTAGTCAGATGCACCAGCTATCATGACTGGAAAATCTAATGGATATACAGAATGAAAATGTAGTGCAAAACTTTAAAACATCATTTACAGTGATAGCAAAATCTCTAAATTTCCTTTAGATTATTCTGAGAAGAATGTGTCAAATCTAAGTGGAGGGAAAAATACAACTTTCCTGTAAATATAAAACAACTTAAGAATGCTTTTTTCATGGATAAGCATCAATCTTAATTCTTAGTTATCTGTAATTGTTCATTCTCCTCAAAATCAGCTAATAAATTTAAAGATTTCTTAATCAAATTCAAATTTTTAAACTGTACTTGATAAACTGATTCTAAACTAGGTTTTGATTGATTTCTTGCTGCTTTTTTCCTTGACATCAATTTCTCACATAATTATTATTGTTGTTATTATTTGAGATGGACTCTTGCTCTGTCACCCAGACTGGAGTGCGATGGTACAATCTTGGCTCACTGCAATCTCAGCCTCCCGGGTGCAAGAGATTCTTCTGCCTCAGCCCCTTGAGTAGCTGGGATTACAGGTGCCCACCACCACACCTGGCTAATTTTTTTGTATTTTTAGTAGAGATGGGGTTTCACTATGTTGGCCAGGCTGGTCTCAAACCCCTGACCTCAGGTGATCTGCCTTCCTCCGCCTCCCAAAGTGCTGTGATTATAGCCATGAGCCACCATGCCTGGCCTAGAAGTATTACTGACACTTTGGTAAAGGTAATTATTTGTTGGGTTGCACTTTTTTTTTTCATTTATTCGAATATGTTAACATATCTGGCCCTCACTTATCAAAGCTAATGATATACCCTCAGTCATTGTGATGCTGTAAAACACTTCACACCTTCCAAAAATTCCCTAGTGATATGAACTGACATAAGATTGAGAATTAGTGGTCTGGAAAATATCATATCATAATAACAAGCCAGACAAGTAAAACATTGTAGCATACACACAGTAATGGACAGATAGGTCAGTAAAACAGAATAAAGAGTGTATTAGTCCATTTTCACACTGGTGATAAAGCCATACCAAAGACTGGGGCATTTACAAAGAAACAGGTTTAATTGACTTACAGTTCCACATGGCTGGGGAGGCATGAGAATCATGGTGGAAGGTGAAAGGCACATCTCACATGGCAGCAGAAAAGAGAAGAGAGAGAGCTTGTTCAGGGAAGCTCCCATTTTTCAAACCATCAGATCTTGTGAAACTTACTCACTATCATGAAGAAAGACCTGCCCCCGTGATTCAATTACCTCCCACTAGGTCTGTCCCACAACACAAGGAAATTTAAGATGAGAGTTGAATGGAGACAAGCCAAGCCATATCATTCCACTCAAGCCCCTGCCACATCTCGTGTCCCCACATTTCAAAACCATTCATCTCATTTTAACATTCCCTGAAGTCTTAACTCATTTCAGCATTAAGTCAAAAGTTCTTAGTCCAAAGTATCTTCTGAGACAAAGCAACTCCCTTCTGCCTATGAAAGCAAATTAGTTATTTCCTAGATCCAATGGGGATACAGGCATTGGACAAATACAGCATTTCCAAATGGAAGAAACTGGCCAAAATGAAAGGGGCTACAGGCCCCATGCAAGTGTGCAACCAGCAGGGCAGTCAAATCTTAAAGCTCCAAAATTATCTCCTTTGACTCCATGTCTCATATCCAGCTCATGCTGATGCAAGAGCAAACCTCTGCCTGGACATCCAGGTGTTTCCATACATCCACTGCAATCTAGGCAGAGGTTTTCAAACCTCAATTATTGACTTCTGTGCACTCCCAGGCTCAATATCACGTGGAAACTGCCAAGGTTTGAGGTTTGCACCCTCTGAAGCCATGGCCTAACCTCTACATTGGCCCCTTTCAGTCATAGCTGGAGCAGCTGGGTTGCAAGGTATCAAGTCCCTAGGCTACACACAGCAAAAGACCCTAAACCTGGCCCATGAAACCACTTTTTCCTTCTAGGCTCCAGGCCTATGACGTGAGGGCCTGCTGTGAAGACCTCTGACATGCCCTAGAGACATTTTCCCCTTTCTCTTGGGAATTAATGTTCATTTCCTCATTACTTATGTAAATTTCTGCAGCCAGCTTGAATTTCTCCTTAGAAAATGAGATTTCTTTTTCTATTACATTGCCAGGTTGCAAATTTTTTATGCTGTGCTTCCCTTGTAAAACTGAATGCCTTTAACAGCACCCATGTCATATCTTCAATGCTTTGCTGCTTAGAAATTTCTCCTACCAGATACTCTAAATTGTCTCTCTCAAGTTCAAAGTTCCACAAATCTCTAGTGCAGGGGCAAAATGCTTCCAGTCTCTTTGCTAAAACATAACAAGAGTCACCTTTGCTCCAGTTCCCAACAAGTTCTTTATTTCCATCTGAGACTACCTCATCTTGGACTTTGCTGTCCATAACGCTATCAGCATTTTGGGCAAAGCCATTCAACAAGTCTAGGAAGTTCCAAACTTTCCCACACTTTCCTGTCTTCTTCTGAGCCCTTCAGACTGTTCCATCCTCTGCCTGTTATCCTGGTCCAAAGTCACTTCCACATTTTGGGGAATCTTTTCAGCAGTACCCCACTCTACTTGCATCAACTTACTGTATTAGTCCATTTTCACGCAGCTGATAAAGACATACCCAAGAATGGGTAATTTACAAAGAAAGACATTTAGTGGATTTATGGTTCCACGTGACTGGGGAGGCCTCACAATCACGGCAAAAGTGAAAGGCACATCTCACGTGGCAGCGGACAAGAGTAGAGAGTTTGTGCAGGAAAACTCCATTTTTAAAACCATCAAATCACATGCAACTTATCCATTATCACAAGAACAGCACTGAAAAGACTTGCCCCCATGATTCAGTTACCTCCCATGAGGTCCTTCCCACAACACATGGGAATTTAAGATGAGATTTGGGTGGAGACACAGCCAAATCATATCAGAGAGTGTGAAATAAGTCTATTATATATATAAATTTTGCTAGCAGTAAGCATTATTTTTCTAAACATTAAGAGAAACTTTCATTCTGTATAAAATGGAGTCAAAGACAAAAATCATGTTAGAGATTAATCTCACCCAGTATATACACACACACACATGCACATACATACAAGTTATGCAGATTGATTAAAACATTAAATATAAATATACACATAAACATCTGGAAGAAACTATAGAAGAGTACTTACAGAAACTTTACATAAGCAATATCTTCTGGAGGAAGAAAAAAGTAAAAAACAATGATAAATTTGTCTACAAAAATATTTAAGATCTTATGCTTGTATACATCATTAAAATGTCAAAAGCAAAGTGGCCTGAAGAGAAACAAGAAAAACATTAGTGAATGATTAATATCCATAATATAAACTGTTCCTAGAAAAGATAAGAAATACAAGTCAATTTAAAAAATAGTAACAAATAAGCTAAAGAAGAAAACATAAAATCAGTTTGACAATTTATACTTTACTTTTAACTTTTATTTTAGAATCAGGGAGTTACATGTGCAGATTTATTACAAATGTATATTGTGTGATGCTGAGATTTGGAGTACAAACGATTTCATCACCCAAGTAGTGAGCATAGTACCCAAAAGTTAGTTTATTTCCACCCTTAATGCCCTCCCAACTCTTGTATTCCTCAGTGTCTGTTGTTACCATTCTTATGACCATTTATAAGTGACAACATGTGGTATTTGGTTTTCTGTTTCTGTGTTTGTTCACTTAGGATAATGTTTTCCAGCTGCATCCATGTTGCTGCAAAGAACATGATTTCATCATTTTTAATGGCTGCATAGTATTCCATAGTGTATATGTACCACTTTTTTTTTTTTTTTTAATTCCAATCTGCCATTGGTGGGCACCTGGGTTGATTCCATGCCTTTTCTATTGTAAATAGTGACAAACATATGGGTACATGTATCTTTCTGGTAGAATGATTTACTTGCCTTTGGGTATACACCTAGTAACAAGATTGCTGGATCAAATGGTGATTCAACTCTCAATTCTTGAGAAATCATCAAACTGCCAGTGAAAAAATGCTAATCACCACTAATCATCAGAGAAATGCAAATCAAAACTGTACTGAGATACCATTTCACACCAGTCAGAATGACTTTTATTAAAAAGTCAAAAAATTACAAATGTTGGTGAGGCTGCTGAGAAAAGGGAACACTTATACACCATTGGTGGGAATGTAAATTAGTTTGACAATTTTTGAAACACACACACAGACAGACACACACACATATCCTATAGGAACATTGCTTGAGAGCAGATGCAAATAAATTAATTTGTTAATTTGTAATGACATCATTACAGTATTGAGACTTCCAACACAGCATATCATTTCACTGAAAAAAAAAATGTTTTCTGGACATTAAAATCTCCAGCTTTCTTCAATTGACGACTGATTCTGATTATTCAAAATGTCCCTTCAATATCATAAAAGAAAAGCATAAAACAAAAAGACAGAAGGAGAGAGAGTAAAAAGTAGAGAACAGAAGGAAGGGAAGGGAAGGGAAGGCAAAGGCAGAGGGGGGAAGTGGGAGGAAAGGAAAGAGGGAGGGAGGGAAGGAAGAAGGGAAATAAGAAAAAGAAAAAATAAAGTGAGAAAGAAGGAAGGGGGAAGGAAGGAAGGAAGGAAGGAGGGAGGGAGGGAGGAAGGAAGGAAGGAAGGAGGAAGGAAGGAAGGACAGAAGGAAGGAAGGAGGGAGGGAGGGAGGGAGGAAGGAAAGAAGGAAGGAAGGAAGGAAGCAGGAAGGAAGGAAGGAGGAAGGAAGGAAGGAGGAAGGAAGGAAAGAAGGAAGGAAGGAAGGAAGGAGGGAGGGAGAAAGGAAGGAAGAAGGAAGGAAGGAAGGAAGAAGGAAGGAAGGAAGGAAGGAAGGAAGGAGGGAGGGAGGGAAGAAGGAAGGAAGGGAAGGACGGAAAGATGGGAGAGAACAAAAGCGAGTAAACCTAGTTATATTTTGACGAAATATATGAGTTTCAAGGCCTAAAACAAAACCTAATGTTGGGAGAAGAGGAATAATTGTTCAAGAAAATTATCAGAAAGGAATAAAAATTGAATTTCTATCCTCTAGAGCATTAATTTATAGAAGAAACAATTTACACCTAAATGTTTGTAGAGCATTCTTGGAATTAGAAATCCTATAACCACTTTGTTTTTCTAATATGAAAAAAAGAGAGAAAAATACCTTTTGGAGATGCAAAACTCTGAATGTATACTATCTCCATATTTCTCCCTCTTTACTCTCCCATGTGAATTCAAAAGTATAGCTTAGATGACCAGAAGAAAAATCAAAATGATTTAAGAGTTTAATAGTACTGTTTTGAGCATTAAAAAGCAGATAACTAAATCTAAATAATTGTAAATATATATTAGTTATACATTTTTAATTCTAAAATTAAAACCATAATGTAAACAATAACTATAATAAACCGGGTTTATAAACTAAATATGTTGAGTGATGGTTGGGGAGAAAGTTGAAACTTACCAATTAATTCTTTTAAATAGAAGACCTCAATAGAATGAATTTGATTTATCAGGCAGAGCCCTGGGAAATACCTACATGTAGTGCACAGCAGAGAAGAGTAACTCGGTAAAGGAAACTGAGAAGGGGCAGGCAGACAGGAGAGGATGACATCCTACAGTCCAAGAGACGGGTGAGGTTTCCAACAAGGGTTTGGCAGTGCCTAAAAGGTGAAAGATCAAATAAGAAAACTAAGTGAAAATTATACACTTGTTAATTATTATTAGTGACTTTACCAAAGTAGAAGCAGATTAATAGATTGCAGTATCTGGGGAGAAAAAGAAAATAGATAGCACTTCCAAATACTTGAATTTTAAAGAGGAAGAGAAAGAGTGTGCTAAATAAAAGGAACCAGAGTTTGAGAGCTATTGTTTGCTTCTTTCTTTGTTTTCATGAAGCAGAATTTTCTACCCTTGTGTAAAACAATACCAAGACCAGACTATACCTAAGTAAAACAATATTGACAACAAGGAATAATAAACTCAGCCATTTCCTCCTGTGAGATATGACTCTGAATCATCTAAAATAATTTATCTACTAAGACTAATACCTTGCCCCAAACTTGCTTTAATATTTGACTTGCTTTACTCACCAATCCAGTCATAAACTTTGCCCAATTCCAACCAGTTTTCTACTTTTGAAATCCACTGTGAAAACATTCCGCCTAGGCCCTAAAACTCTATGGATACATACCTTACCTATCCTCATTCAGACACTGTGAAGATTCTGTCAAGGTAGTGTTCTTTCTTGCTGTGAGCACTTACTGCCTAATAAGCTCAGCTTGACCTAAACAACAAGTTTTTGGACGTTGTAAGGAAGTAGTAGACGACAATTTGTTAAAGCTAAGAGTTGTTTGAATATGTTTAAATCTTCGTAGGAAAATTTGGTAGATTCAAAATCATGGTAGACACAATCAGAAGAGTAACCCACACAGGTGGGAAGGAATAGGAGTGGCATGCGGAGGCAATGTTGTGAATTTAACCACAGTTAGGAGAAGAGGCTTCTATACCACTGTAGCAAGAGACGAGGGGTAAAAAAAGGCAAATGTAAGTAATCAGATATGCCTGGCTGAGATAGGTAAAGGGAGAGTCAAGCAGCTAGCAGGTGTTCTGGTTTCTAGGTCACATAACTGCCCCTGTGATCCAAAGTCAGGACACTGCAGCCACCACACCCATGAAACTAATGACCCAACAGTGGAAGAGCTCCTGCCAACACTCACTCCTACCAGAGGCTGTTTTTCTATCAACACTGCCCCAATCAGATGGCATTGACTTTCCTTGTTTTTTCCTTCTATATTAGCATAAAACAAATTCACATCCAGAATGTTAATTACAAGGGAATCTTGAGAGTGTGTTGTTTGCTTTTCAAATTGTCCAAATAGAAGGAAAGTGAAATAAAATGGGGAAAAAGGCCCAAACCAAGTATTAAGCACAGTTGATTCCTTAATGCAAACTCATCCTTGCCTCTATGATATGAATCCACATTAGTAATGCACTAAAATTTATTCAGGCATTTGTATCAGTAACCGTACATGAGACTGATCTATAATTATCTTTTATTATTCTCTGTTAGATTTGCATATCAGTGTTATGATGCTTTCAACATAATATGAAAGTATCCAATTTTCTTCTATGCTCTGGAATATATTAGATAACTTTAGATTATCCATTTATTAAGGTGTAATAGAATTCATCCACAGACTCAATTGGGCCTAGTGCTATTTTAGAATGTAGTGTTTTACAATTTCATGAGTTCATTTTAATGCCAATGGTCAGTAAAATTTTGTACCACTCTGAGCTCAAACATAGTAAATTATATTTTTAAAATCAATTTTATTCAGTTTAACAATATATTTTACTAGATTTGAACAGCTGTATTATTTCCTCAACGAGGGTTTAAATATTCTATGTTCTGTTTTCTACAATAATCACCATATTTGTTTTATTTCCAGTCATTTGTGGTTGGTTTCAATGCTATGCCACCAGCCCCTTTGCCTTAGTTTCTCTATTCATTTCTTATTTGGATGGACTATATCCACCAATAGTTTCTTCAACAATGGTTAATAGAAACAATATTGTATGAATACTTGCATATTCAAAATTGTTTGTTTTCCTTATACTGAAGGGCAGTTTAGCTGGGTATAGAGTTCTTCAGGCACATTTTCTTTTCCAAAGTCATTTCAGGCATTGATCTACAGATTTCAGGCATTAATAATGACTAATAAGAGGCTTGGGAGCCAATCTGATATTTTTTTCTGCATAAGTGCCATGAGAAGATAGTCTTTTATCTGTTCTATTCACCATTCTTTCCACAACAACTGGAATAATGCCTAAAACAGAGAAGCAGTCAATACATATTTGCTGACTAATAGAGTAAGGGAATTGACATTTTTGTTTGAATGTCTGAAGAACTTTATTTTTGTAGTCCAGTAAGTTCACTAAACTATATCTCTAGTTGAGTTTTTCCAAAGATATGGTGTTTCTTTTACTGCAGGGAGGGGTACTTACTATTATTGCGGCTCTCCTTTTTCTTCCTTTCCTAGTTATGATATCTGTGACAATCTTTTGAACTCATTCCCTTCCACTTTATTTTACCTTTTATCAAACATGTCCTCCAGGTACCTTACTTTGCTTTTATCAATGGTCTTTCTCCTTTTTTGCCTTCTTCAAATAAGGTCTTACTTCTTTAACAGTTTTATTTTTCTCCTTTTTTCCCTAAGCTTAACAGATCATATGTCATCTACTTGCATTAACTTGCAAGTTATATCTGACACCTTATTATGTTTGTATTACAAGAAAAAAAGCAAATGGGTAAGTGGAGGCAGGTGGTTAGTTTGGAGTTATCTGTAGCCCTCTGAGTTTATTAGTTTGGGACATTAATTCTGAAAACACTACAAAAGCCCAAGTATAAATCTTTAAAATACAAATTCTGTTTAACTGGGCATTCTGTGTTACTAAAATATTCATTACTGTCTTATTGGTTCTGTTTCTACTTTTTTAAAAAACAATGGGAAATCTTCAGAGAATAATTTGGGACTATGCACTGTTTGCAAAATGGTTATCTTTAGTAGCATGTTATACTTTTATAAATTTATTAGCATTTTTCATGTGCACTATGTATAGTTAATATTTATAGGTGTGATAAAAATACATATCTAAATGAAGCATGTTATATCAGTATATACTCAAGATTACACAACTCAAAAAAATAAGGAAAAACACATTTCTTTGAGTGTACTTATACTTCTGTGTGCATGGCATTGGCTCTAAAATGTTTTTCACTTTTATATAAAGAGACTTCTTTATGTTAATTTTCCCCAACATATTCATATTTTCCTGCTTTCTGTAATGAGTTTTAAACCAAGTGATAAGTATTAACAAGTATTTTTTTTTTTTTTTAACTTTTCTAGGATGACTTTCCTGGATATAATAGGATTTCACATAGCACCAAGTTAATTTTTACTTTATTTTTTATAGGAGGTTCATCCATGTTAGTCAGTATTCCAGAACTCATTTTAGAGATCTACATCAATGTATGCAACAGCTTAGTCAATATCTTTACTTAAATTTTTCAAAGGCAGGTCCACTGCACTTTAGAGATTCAATCAAAGAATGCAAAAGCCAATTCAAATGCAATTTAAAAACTAAACTTATAGTTTCTCTTCCTTAAGCTTCGTCCTTTTTCAGATATTTTAAAATATCAATAAATGGTACCACTGCCCAGCCAGTTGTGCAATCTAGTAACTTAAATGTTGTCCTTAGCAATTCTCCTTGCCCTATAACTCATACTCATTTCAGTTTATCCATCTTCCCCTCATGACTGATCTCTGTGTTGTGACTTTTTAACCTCTCATATTTCACTATCTTCATTTGCACTAGAAACAACCCTATTTGAGCCACAATCATCTACCATATTACTACTGATGCTCTCTACTGGGACACTGCAATGTCCTAGTTCTGATCTCCCTTCTTACCCATCCCTCCTACATTTCATTCTGCACGTGGCAACAAGAGAGAACCAAAATTTAACATAAATTGGATTACATCAATCTCTGGTTAATGACATGCACTGACTTTCTTTCTTTTGCCCTCAATTTAAAGAATAAAGGCTTTTTATTTTCTTTATAAACTATGTATGATGCATCATTACCCACCTCTCTGTTTGCATCCTATCTCATTTGCCCTACTACGTTATAAGCTTTCAAGTTGTCAACATGGGACATATGAAGTTTCTTATTTGTCAGGATATAGTGATTCTTCTGTCTGGCTCCTTCTAGACTGTAAATTCCCTAATGGAATGTCTGTCTTCTGCATATCATTATGTACTTAACACCTAGCACAAGACCAGGGTGTAGTTCATACCAAATTAAGACAGGTTGAGTGAATAATGAATATGAGTGCATCTTCTCAACCAATAAAGTAGTGATTAATTTGGTCCATCAAAATTTTAATCAAAGCCCATTTTATTTTCATAGGAATTTAATTGAGATATTAGAAAACAATTAAATAATGTAATTGTTCAGCTTTTACCTGCCTTTGTCATACAAATCATTTAAACATTTTATTGAGTAAACTGTTTTTCAAAGATTAAAAAACTGTTATTTCTGATCAACATGTATTGAATCCCAAGTATTCTAACTCCTGACTGCTCTGTACTCAATGATATCCCTAAACATAGACTTCATATTTAACACTAAAAGTTTAAAGTATTTCTTTAATTTGCAAAATTATTATTTCTTTAAACAAGCTATTGTTGAGACACAAAGCTATAAAGTTGGGATATTGTTACCATTGGGATTATAACACTGAACTGTATGTGAGATTTTGACAAAGGTGATATTTCATGCTGAACCACAAACTATGTTACTAGGTCCCACTTGAAGGCAGTATCTTGTATAATATTTGTAGGTCAGCTTTCTGGGTTTGGTTTGCACACTGACTCAGGCTTATGGCTAAAAATGACTTTCCAATGTGGGAGAGCATAACAGAAAACATTTTTTATTAATATGCTCTAACAAATTGAATTAACTGGATCTCATGCCTCATCTCTCTTTTTCTAATCAATTTTAGATTTATTTCTTGCAGAATATTAGAATGTGTTTTCTCAAGGTCATGCATAGATCTTGATGAAGAACTTGTGCTTCAGGGTCAGAGAGAACTTGATCTAAATCCTGATAATATCATTTAACAGGTTTCTGAGTTCAGGAGGGTCACATAACCTTCTAAACCTACATTTCTTCATCTATGTAATAAAGATGATTGATAATAGTACCATTGTAGAAATAAACTGAATAAATATTAGCCATTATATTGCTCTTTACTTGACAATGCAACTTTCATAAGTAGTTTCCCTATAGATGTTGCAAATAAAATCAAACAACTCACGCTCCTAGAATTCAGTGAATGGATGCTGCTATATGCTCGTGTCTACTCATGTCTGCACAAAACTACTGAAAACAAATTTGATTCCAAAGTTGCAATTTGAAACAGATAACCCACTTTGCTATGCACATGACAGTGCAAGGTATGTCTTTTCATAAGCCCACCTTCCAGATGTGCTTAGCTTTTATAATACAGATCCAAATTAGTGTAGATTGTGTTCCAAGATAGACTTCATAGACAACATGATATCACACAATTGCAGTAGGTGGCTCTTGAGAAAATCAAGCCCAAATAAAATGTATTTCATGATGGGGTTATGCTTGTAACGCAAAATGTGTTTTAGGAAAGACTAAGTCTTGATGTATTCACTTCTACATTTGGCCCTTTTCTTTCTCAATTTCAAACTAGATCCAGGTGGGAATATCAAAAGCTAGTGCCCATCCTATGTGTACATCTTGTGTGAGAGCATACAAAGATTTCTTTTTTTTCTTGAGTGAATAAACTGGCCTTATCCAACATCTCTTCCACAATACACGTATGCATTTTTAAGGGAAGACAAAACCTGACTTCAAAGCATAATTATAAGTGGTAATACTTATATTTTCATCCTATTTTGCAGTAAATAAGCCTGTCAAAAATGGGGTTTAGTTTTGTGATGTGCTTCCCTTCTGTACTGATACAATTTGTTTTGAACCTCTGCTGATGAGGATGGCGTTAGATAGCCATGAGCATCAGTCTGAAACAAAAATTAAAAGTCAGTATATTACATTTCTCCTTCTGTTCTTTCTGCATATTACATTGTTCCATAAGCTCATTGGTGCTGGAATTCTATCTCTCCTTTGGCACAATTTTCCTCTGTGGTATGATGCTATGAATATTTATGGTACAATAAAAATAATATAATAATGGGCATTTTCTAAACTTGTGCTGCATATATCTTCAAACAGAAGCTGGGAGGGCTGTGTCTGTTGCCTCCCACTAGAGCAGATCTTTATGTCCTGTGGAAGAGCTGACTGTCTCAAAGACCTTCACTTCCATGTGAGTTAAATGGCTTCCATACTGAAAAATTCTAAGAGAATTTTTCTCCTTCTGTAGTTTTGACTATCATCATCTCTGAAACACTGCCAGATTCTTCTTACATTGAGTAGGCTTCAATTGATATCCTTATTCATCCTTCCTATGTCAACTACTACAATTCATTCTTTTATAGCCACCTTAAATCTTTAGGCTCTAAAATTCCTGGGTCCAGAATGCTCTCTGAGCAGACTATTATCTTGCTCAGTGAAGCGGGACTGCTTCACCCTCACTCCTCCTCCATCACCTTAACTGACTGGATTTCTTTTCATTTATAAATTTAACTCAAATTGTTTTCTTTTTTTCAAATATACTTCAGACTTTCTCATTGCAGCCCATCTCCTTAGCCAGCTATCTGCTTAGCTACACATAATGCTCCTAATTCTTTCTTTTAAAATTGCCACATATCAGTCTCCCATTTATTCTCTACAGTCATAATTCTTATCTATTATATTAATATGATTAGAATTCATTCCATTTACTGTTAATGATCACTGAAAAAGTAGGGTTTTTTTTTTCTATGAACTATTTTTAAAACTCTAAGTTTCCCACCAAATGAACATCTTGATATTTCATTGTAAATTTGGGGGAATACTTTTAAAGCTGTAAGATATCCGAAAAATACTTCAGTTTTTGCTGTGTGTGTGTGTGTGTGTGTGTGTGGTGTGTGTGTGTGTGAGAGAGAGAGAGAGAGAGAGAGAGAGAGAGAAGCAGAGATGGGAGAAAGGCAGAGAGAGAATGCTTTTAATATAAATATATTTTGACAGGGTAATGTTGTGGAGAGACAATTCTCTGTAAGTCTCCTACATTTCTTCATGTCTTATAAGCAGAGGCACTGTCCAACTTTTCTCAGGATTCTTATTTCAAAAATGTTAGTATAGTAAACTGCCTAAGTAGGTAGAGATAGTGTTTTTATCTGAAGCAAAGGTCAGTTCTCTTTTTTTGTTTTTTGTTTTTTTTCCTGTTTGCTCTATTTTTCTTACTGTTCAATATAGTAAAAACATGTTTCTCTTTGTGTAAAAATCAGATATGCTTTCTGCCCACTCTGGAAGATTTGATTTCCCTAACTCATGCTTCCTCTCCTGTAGGGTAACTTACTGCATGTAAAGATGTCACCTGCACCTTGCTGTGCTATCCTAAGGAAACTGGAGCTTGGAGAACCAGTATAAATACTGATGTATGGCTATTATTACCTCTGTAAATAATAAAGCCCTTTGTTTCTTACCCAAGGCTTTATTACTTTTTTTTCTTTTCTCTGAGTATCCATGAAAGAGTGACAGCATAACTTGCTAGTTGAGAAAGATTAAAACCCTTCAGTTTTCCTGGGAATCTGGTGGTAAAAATGGGATGCTGACATAGGCATGTTCTCTGTTTGCAAAAAGAAAGATTAGGAAGGATTAGTCTTTGGGCCAACTAATAGGAATAGAGGGAGGTTCATATATGGTCACCTGCATGACAGTGTCCTTCACTTCATCGACTTTTAATTAAAGTGAGTTGAATAGATGGTTTCAGACAAAGTACTGGGAAGTAGGTACAAAGACAACTACCCTGCTAATTTTTATGTGAGTGGATGAAGAGAATGCCCCTATGTGGTGATAATCCTCAGCTCTGCAGCTTTGTAATAACTAGTAGTAAGATTTGTCCTGGGGTTTGACAGTAGAAAGTTCTGTCACCTTTCAGACAACAGAGATGTACTGGGGAAGAATTGAGGGAAATTTATTACCACTATGTGCAGAAATCAGGCAAACCATTAAAATTGTGTCTGGTTCACTTGGGAGATGAAGGAGTGGGGCATATAATGCTACCAAGGAGGAATAACAACAGATGAGTGTTTTATGGCTTAGTCTCTCTTGTAGTCTAGACTGTGAAACCTAGAACCTTTCAGGGTGTTGTTGTTGTTGCTATTGTTGTTGTGTGTCCTGACTTCTATGTGGAAAATTTAGCTCTCTGAGGAAGATTTCCGAAACAAAGGCAGACTCCTTGGGAAAACGACAGGTGAGGCATTAGCTACTATTTACTGCATGCACTGGATGGACTTTACAGTGATAATGAAAGTGATCCTCTAAGGAATGGGAAAAACATCCAGATAAATCTAGATAAATTCTTGCGGGAAGCCATGCCATCTTGGAAAATTATCCTAGGCCTTATGTTGAAACTACACAATCTTGATCTTAAGAGATGTTATTTCTTGAGATTTTAAGAGATGTTATTTTAGCAATGGTGCTGCAAATGTTCTAGAGTAAGGTGAACTCCAAAGAAAAAGACACCACTTTGTACATCAAATCTAAATAATCTAAAGGAAATAAATTCCACAGCCCCAAACAGAAAACAATGTGGTAACTGAAAACAATATGGCTGTTGAATCAAGGGGTCCACAAAGCTAAAATAGATGATGTCAGTAAGGATGATGTTGCTGCTAATACAGGGCACTGGGTAGACTAAAAACATTGGAAGTTCATTTGGTTGAGTGATATGTGGTCACCATTCTGCTCACAATTGAAGATAAATATGTCATGCTCTCTGATTCTTCGTTTTCCACAACCACATTCTCAGCCTCTTTATGAAGAAATATGATTTGGGGGTAAGTTCTATGCATTCCTGTGAGAAAGAAAGATCAGAGGCCATATGTGCCTGTCTCGGTATTCTAGGTAATTTGGGGGAAGGCAGGAACTCAAACTTACATGGCTCTCTTGGGGAAAGGTGCCCAACTCAGCATCTTGTTGGGGTTCTGTGTGTATAGAGATGCTCCAATTCAGTTAATGAGATTTTTGGGCTGGGTATACAGTGGGGAAGAGCAGCTAATATGGCCTTGTGGATACCACCGTTTGGGCAAATTTAATGTATAGTTGTGGTTTTCACTGTCGAATTCACTGTATAATGATATTAATGGTTTATATGTGACTACTATACATTCTTATAAAATCCAGACTGAATTATACCAATCAGAAAGTGCTATACAGAGAGAAGGACTAGTAGGACATGGAACTCATTTCCCAATTAATCTGTCTATCCTCTCCAGGATAGTCTGACAGAAAAAATACATAATCCAAGGAAGGCACATGTAAATCACAACCTTTATTAAGGTCTTAAAGGAAGCAAAGATAGTAAGACTTGCAAAATTTAACAATCCCACATGGGCAATGCAAAAGACAATGGGAGATGGGGGCTCACAGGTTGTTGATAATTGCAAAATTTATATCCAGTCATTGCTGCTACAATTATAAATAGCCTCAAAAGCCATCACACAGACTGAAGACACTTGGTATGTTATGTTGAATATTGCCAACACTTTCTTTTCTATCCCACTGGCACCCAAGGACAAAGACCAATGTGCCTTCATGCAGGAAGGCCTCCGATATACATTTGCAGTACTCTAAAAGAGGCACCTTGCCATTTGCTATCAGGGGGTGGGCCAGAATAACATTAATGTCTCCATCATTTGATGTCTGAAGTTTTCACTAAACAGATGATATCCTGCTGGTTACTAATCAGAATTCTCAGTGTCCAAGGCCTGATTGTTATAATATTACATTTCTACTAACAAGGGTGGCTACTGAGGTTTAATACTTCAATAAAATTTAGGGACCTGCTAGCCCAGGAGTATTAATATTTTGGCCCTATATGAGTGCATACTAAGGCTCTCAATCCTATTGGCTGTCAAGAAAAAAAAAAGAAAACCTACTGTGGCTTTGCCACATCATCTCCAAAAAGAGATCCAGCAATTTATTGAACTCTTTCGATACTGGAGATAGTACATGCCTCAAGTAGCATTCTGCTTGGAAAATGATACTAACTAGTCCACAGATAAGCGTCCATTGAGTGGGGCCCAGATCAAAAGCTTATGTTTAAAATTACCCAGTGAGCTTTGCATGTTTTCTACACAACTGATCTCTTTGAACTATAATTCTCTGTGGCTCATGATTTTGATGATTGGAGTGTTTGGAAAAGTGAAGCACCCCTATACCCACAGGAGTCCCTTGGGTTTTGGATTCATCGCCTTGGTGGCACAGGTGTAAAGTACATACCTTTTGAAAAACAGCACTTAGTTTGGCATGGGACACTAGTCAAAACCAAATACCTGATCCATGAAGGTTTTGTGACTTTCCAGCCTAATGTTACCATTTGGGGTTGGATTAACTTGGATTCAATGACTAACAATGACTAACAAGGAAGGGTTCGACAAGCCTCATTTGTCAGATGAAAATAATACATTCAAGAATGCTATTGGTTTGGACCCAGTGGCATCTTTGCCTTTCATTTTCAAAAGAGGTTAGTGTCTCTTTGAGGAAATCTTTATCCTGCACTCTGCCAGCTGAAGCAAAGTGCTGTCATAATGAGGTCCTTGCTTCACAGAGGTTTCCCTAAATCCCTGGGCCTGATTCACTGAAGGCTCATCTCAGCAGGAACCTGATGGTGTCCTCTGGACTGCTACAGCTGTTTGACTGCAATATCAACTATTCAGACTGAACACGGACATTGTTCCTCCATTCAGGAGGATAATATTCCCTTTGAAGAACCTTATTTTATGTTTGCTGTCTCTTGAGCTTTTGCTAATGGTCTAAACTACTTGTTCTCCTACCTGGTAAATTGCAGACTGACAGACTTGAGAAGCCTCTCTTTAGGACCACAAACTGTGGTAACAAATCACCCTGCTGATAGAACCATCTGGGTCACTCATAGAGATATATATAATGAGGATTTGTTCCCTGAGGAAACCAGGTGAAGTCAGTCTGCTAATTGAGCCTGCATTGCTCAGATTTCCACCATTGCTGTCTAGATCCATTCTCATAAAAGACATGGCAACACATTTGTCATTATAGATCAAGCACAAAGTAAAATACCCTACGTTTATGATGCACGGTCTACCACTGTATACCAGGCATATAAATCTTGCCAGAAGTTAATATGTTTGTTTCATGGTAGGAGAGACCACATCACACTGGGCATTCCACTCCCTTGCTACGGCACATTAACTAGACCAGAATGTTGTCTTCTCTCAAGGGTATCAATCAGCACGGCCTCATAGCTGGTGATTTTTTTTTTTTTCAGATTATAATGCTTGATCAATGCCTGATCAGCCAAGTTCACACACAATAGTGGCTCTTGTAACTGGTCTATGTCATATTTTCAGATGTCTTGACAATTTAGAGACTGATGCTAGTACTTTTTTTTCAAAAATGTATACAACAACGGGTTAATATTCAAGTTACACAATGGACCTCCTACATTCCCTAACATTCACAGGACTCTGGTATTGGAGAACATTGGAATGACCTTCTCAAAAATCAACTCAAAAAGATTTCTGACTATACCTTCCTCAACTCTTCCTTATCTGCACACTTTAATAAAGCAGTTTGGCTACTGAGTGTAGCGCTACCTAGAAACATCATTCCTTTTCAGTTACTTCCTCTGTAATGACCAGTGTGAAAAAGATAAGAGGTCATGTAAACATATTTTGAAAGCTTGAGATTCTGCTCTGATTGTTACTGAGCATGATACTTGTTATTTTCTCCCAGTAGCAATCCCAAGCTGGACTGATTCATATGGACTCTGTGTGGCTCCCTGGGCAAAAAGAGGCCTAAGGGATTCAAACTTAATTCTTATTAAACCACCTAGACTCTTTATGAAGATTAAAATAAGACACAGATCTTTTATGTTGGCAGAGAAAGAGTAACAACTTTGGCACCTAGAGAAGGAAAATCTTAGACCCCAGAAGCCGTGGATGAGGTAGTGACATTAATAATTATTATTATTTTCTTTCTGACCACCCCTGGAGCCTTCAAGAAAAATTACCTTGAGTGGCTCTCCTAAACCGTAACACACACTTAAATTTAATTGATTTCTGTGTCTGTAATGCCCCTTGGTAATCTTCCACTAGGCAGCCCTGATGACAAATTAATTTCCATTTCTTTTATCCTTACCAAAAAATCTATCAAAAGAGCAAATGATGGCCCTAGTCCCTGTATTTTCCAGCAAAATTTCTATCAATAATTCCAGTTATCTGCTTCACCCCATTCTCATTGTGATAGTTTTGCCATTTTGTGGAGTAGAGGAAGTCATCTGGATGACAGTGAGAAAATACAGAACTGAGTAGACCGACTGCCTATGACCTTACCTTCAAACACTAATTAAAGAGACTCAGTTATTCAAACCGAATTGAGAAACCAGGCAGTGCCAGCTGGCCAGGAGGCAATATTAGAGCAATGTCAACCTGTGCTCTTAGATTATGTAGATCCCACTTTGATGGTCTGAGTGATTGTAAACAGTACTTTATTTTTAGGGGTGCCACATGTACTCTTGGGATTGTATTTCTTCTGTAAAAGCCAAGCATTCCCTTTCTCTCCTCTCAAAATGGTGATTGTCACCTTAAAAGTGGTCATAGCATACCTTCAAGTGTTTAAGAAAACACCCCCAGTAGATCACATAGCCCTCAGATGACTGCCCTCTCCCTACAAAACGAGCTATACTTGGTTACTTAGGTGTGCTTCCCAGGAAAGCTGACTTGCTATTTATACCCACCCTACAGGCAGGTTTTCCAGCAATAGGAATCACCTAATTTTAAAAGGTAATACAAATTTTGTCTTTGATATTAGTTAAAGTGGTCAAGGCACCACCTTGGTCCTTGGTCCTGGGATATATCTGGTTTAGTCTTTACTCAGTGAGCATGCTTGTTATCGACAACTTTTGCTCTAGATTTTCTCTTAGCAGGCCAAAGCAGAGTCTTCTTATTCTCTAACACATCCTGGTGTACCTGGATTAGTGCCTTGGGCCAAGTGGAAAGGTCAATATGGAGAGTTAAGGAGAGTGACACCTGGATTTCTAAAGTAGATCAAATGGTTTATGAGATTTGGTCAGCTGGTTGAGTCTGGGATCCTGAGGAGCACAGTTGATGTCAATACTACAGATTGCCTCATAATGCTGCTCAAAGTCCTAATGATAGTAACCTTAATTAAATGCTGTATGAGAAAAAATGAACACATTTAGTTCCAACCTCTATCAGTCACATTAATTAGTGTGACTGTCAGACTGGTGTACTCACAGAAAAATTTGCTGAAAGTTAAGATAGCATTGAGTAAAAAAGACAATATTGCCAAAAAACAATTCTGTATATGTCTCACATGTGTCTGCACATCTAGAGAACAGAGGTAATAATAGCCATTGTTCTGGACTATCATTTCAAGGGAGTTTGTACAGCAAAAGACTAAGAAGGTAATGATAATCTCCCCCTACAAAGTAAGACAGGTTTTATTTATTGTTCATATAACAAAGATAGTGTTTTTTGGGGGGAGGCAAAGATCAGGCAGATTACTGCCCATCCTTAAAGATTTGATTTCCCTAAGTTCAGACTTCCTCCTGTATAATGTAAACCACTGTGTGTATGCAGGCACTCAGCTCTCTTAGCTTTAGCCTGTAGAGCGCAAAAATAAATGCTGATACTCTGACTGTTGGTATTGCTATTAGTAATAAAGTCTGTTGTTTCTGGCCCAGAAATCTCCTGTCTTTTGCCACCACACATAAAACTGTGGCCAGCTAAGTTGTCACGTGCATAGGGTAAAATCTCAGACCCTTCTAAGTTCTTGACAAGTATAATATTCCTAATGTCTACTAATTATGATTTCAGTTACTTTGTAAAGAGTGAAAAAAAATTAGTCTAAAGATCTTATAGCTACCATTTCCAACTGATGCTGGACTTTAAAATTATTAAGTGAGTAAATTAATGTGATTATGTAGTAAGTAACTCAGTACTGTCCTTAAGATTCTGGTTCCCACTAAGGACATTTATTTTAATATTTTAGAGAAACTGATATAAGGTATAGAAAATTCCTCACAACAAAAATTGTTCTTTGGCATTTGTGGATAGTTTGCAAATCTGTGGAATATTTAATTGAGAACCCTCACTCTATTTGTGCATATATTTATAGGGTACATGAGATATTTTGGTATAGAAATGCAATGAGTGATAATCACATGGTGGCAAATTGGGTATCAATTACCTCAAGCATTTATCCTTTGTATTATAATCTAAGTATACTCTTTTAACTATTTTAAAATGCACAATTAAATTATAATTGCACGGTTGTGCTATCAAAAACTAGGTCTTATTTATTCTTTAACTGTTTTTTGTACCCATTAACCATTCCCATATTCCCATCACCACTCTATCACCCTTTCCAGCTTCTGGTAACCATCTTTCTATTCTGTATATCCATGAGCTCAATTGTTTTCAATTTTAGATCCCACAAACAGGTGAGAACTTACTATGTTTGTCTTTCTGTGCCTGGCATCACTTAACGAATATAATGAACTTCAGTTCCATCCACGTTATTGTCAATGACATGATCTCATTCATTTTTATGACTGGATAGTACTCCATTGTGCATAAGTACCACATTTTGTTTATTCATTCATCTGTTGATGAACACTTAGTTTGCTTCTAAATTTTGCCTGTTGTGAACAGTGCTGCAACAAACATAAGAGTGCAGATATCTCTTTGATATAATGATTTCCTTTCTTTTGTGTCTATACCCAGTAGTGAGATGGCTAGATCGTATGGTAGCTCTATTTTTAGCTTTTTGAGGAACCTCAAAAACCGTTCTCTGTAGTGGTTGTTCTAATTTACATTCTCACCAACAATGTAGCATAGTTCCCTTTTCTCCACATCCTCTCCAGCATTTGTTATTGCCTGTCTTCTGGATATAAGCCATTTAACTGGGGTGAGATGGTATCTCATTATAGTTTTGATTTGCATTTCACTGATGGTCAATGATGTTAAGCACTTTTTCATATGCCTTCTTGCCATTTGTATATCTTCTTTTGAGAACTGTCTATTAAAATATTTTGCCATTTTTTCCACTGTATTATCATATTTTTTCCTAAACATCTGTCTGAGCTCCTTATACATTCTGGTTATTAATCCCTTGTCAGATGGGTAGTTTGCAAATATTTTCTCCCATTCTGTGAATTGTCTCTTCATTTATTTAACTGTTTCCTTTGCTGTGCAGTAGCTTTTTAACTTGATGTAATCCTATTTGCCCATTTTTGCTTTGGTTTCCTGTGCTTATGGGGTATTACTGAAGAAATTTTTGCCCAGACCAAGGTCCTGAAGAGTTTCCCCAAGGTTTTCTTGTAGTAATTTCATAGTTTGATATCTTACATTTTAAGTGTTTAATCTATTTTGATTTGATTACTGTATATGGTGAGAGATAAGGATCTACTTCATTCTTCTGCATATGCATATCCAGTTTTCCTCATAGCATTCATTGAAGACACTGTCTTTTGCCCAATATATATTCTTGAACCTTTGTCAAAATGAGTGCCCTGTAGGTGTATGGATTTGTTTCTGAGTTCTCCATTTTGTTTCATTGGTTTCTGTCTGTTTTTATGCCAGAACCATGCTGTTTTCATTACCGTAGCTCTGTAGTATAATTTGAAGTCAGGTAATGTGATTCTTCCAGTTATAATTTTTTTTTTTTTTTTTTTTTTGCACAGGGTAGCTTTCATTATTCTGGGTCTTTTGGGGTTTCATATAAATTTTAGAATTGTTTTTCTATTTCTGAGAATAATGTCATTGGTATTTTGATAGGGATTGCATTGAATATGTAGATTGCTTTAGGTAGTATGGAATTTATAACAGTATTGCTTCTTCCAATTCATGAACCTGGAAGAACTTTCCATTTTGGAGATCCTCTTCAATTCCTTCTATCAGTGTTTTATAGTTTTTATTGTAGAAATCTTTCACTTTGGTCAAGTTAATTATGAGGTATTTAATTTTATTTGTGGTTCTTATAAATGGGCTTATGTCCTTATTTCTTTTTCAGACAATTCACTGTTGGTATACAGAAATGTTACTGAATTTTGTATGTTGATTTTGATCCTACAACCTTACTGAGTTTGTTTATCAGTTTGAATAGTTTTTTGCTGCAGTCTTTAAATTTTTCCAAATACAAGATTATATCATCTACAAACTTCTTCCTTTCCAATTTGGATGCCCTTTATTTCCTTCCCTTGTAAGATACCTCTAGCTAGGATTTCTAGTACTACGTCAAATAACAGAGGTGAAAGTGGGAGTTTTTGTCAGATTACAGATCTTAAAGAAAAGATTTTCAGTTTTTCCCCATTCAGTATGATACTAGCTGTGGGTCTGTCACATACAATTTTTATTATATTGAGGTGAGTTCCTTCTATACGCAGTTTTTGAGGTTTTTATAATGAAGAGATGTTAAATTAATCAAATGCTTTTCAGCATCATTGAAAAGATCATGTGATTTTTTCTTCTTCATTTTGTTGATATGAAGTATCACATTGATCGATTTGCATATGTTGAACCATTCTTGCATCGCTGGGATAAATCCTAGTTGATCGTAATGATTTTTTAAATCTATTGTTTAATTTTGTTTGCTAGTATTTTGTTTGGAATTTTTCCATTAATATTCATCTGATATATCGGCCTGCAGTGTTCTTTTTATGATGTGTCTTTGTCTGGTTTTGGTGTCAAGGTAATATTGGTCTCATAGAATGAGTTTAGAAGTGTTCCCTCCTCCTCTATTTATTGGAATAGTTTAAGTAGAGTCAGTATTAGTTCCTGTTTACATGTTTGGTAGAATGCAGCAGTGAAATCATCAGGTCCTTTTTCTTTCCTGGAGACTTTTTATTATGGCTTCAATATCCTTACTTATTGGTCTCTTTGGGTTGTGGATTTCTTCATGGCTCAATGTTGGTAGGTTCCGTGTGTCCAGGAATTTATCAATTTCCTCCAAATTTTCCAATTTTTTTGCATATAGGTGCTCATAACAGCCACTAATGATCCTTTGGCTATCTGCAGTATCAGTTGTAATGTCTCCTTTTTCATCTCTGATTTTATTTATTTGGGTGTTCTCCTTTTTTCTTCATTCATCTGGCTAAAGGTTTGTCAATTTCTCTTTTTAAAAAATCAGTATTATTGTGTTAATCTTTTTGTTATCTTCATTTCAAATTCATTTATTTCTGCTCCAATATTTATTATTTATTTTATTCTACTAATTTTGGATTTTGTTGTTCTTGATTTTTTAATTCTGTATAATGCATTATTAGGTTATTTATTTGATTTTTTTCTACTTTTTGATGTAGATACTTATAGCTATAAATTTACCTCTTAGCGCTTGTTTCATTTGAATCTCATAGGTTTTGGTATGTTCTGTTTCCATTACCATTTGTTTCAGAATTTTTTTCAATTGCTTTCTTAATTTTGTCATTGACTCACTGGTCATTTAGGTGCATACTGTTTAATTTTCTTGTCTTTGTATAGTTTCCAAAACCTCTTTTTATTGATTTCTAGTTTTACTTTCCTGTGACAGAGAAAATGCTTTACATTATTTCACTTTTTTTCAATGTTTTAATACTTGTCTTTTGACATAACATATGGTCTGGTCTATCTTTGAGAATGTTTCATGTGCTAAGAATAAATTTTGCAGACTTTGGATAGAATGTTCTATAAATAACTATTAGGTCAATTTTTCCTGTAGTACAAATTAAATTCAATGTTTCTTTGTTGATATTCTCTCTGGGAGTTTTGTCCAATGCCGAAAGTGGGGTATTGAAGCCTCCAACTATTATTGTATTGGAGTCTATCTCTCTCTTTAGTTCCAGTAATATTTGTTTTATAAATATATATGGGTGGCCGGGCGCGGTGGCTCAAGCCTGTAATCCCAGCACTTTGAGAGGCCGAGACGGGCGGATCACGAGGTCAGGAGATCGAGACCATCCTGGCTAACACGGTGAAACCCCGTCTCTACTAAAAATACAAAAAAAAACTAGCCGGGCGAGGTGGCAGGCGCCTGTAGTCCCAGCTACTCTGGAGGCTGAGGCAGGAGAATGGCGTAAACCTGGGGGGCGGAGCTTGCAGTGAGCTGAGATCCAGTTTGCACTCCAGCCTGGGCGACAGAGCGAGACTCCGTCTCAACAACAACAACAACAAAAACAACAACAATATATATATATATATATGTGCTCCAGTGTTGGGTGCATATATATTTACAATCATTATCTCTCTTGCTCAACTGACTCCTTTATTATTATATAATGACCTTCTTCATCTTTTCTTACAGTTTTTGTCTTGAATTCGATTTTGTCTGATATATGTGTAGCTAATCCTGCTTTGTTTTGGTTTCTATTGGCATGGAATATCTCTTTTCATCCCTTTATTTTCAGTCTGTGTGTAGACTTTTCAAAGGTGAAGTGTATTTCTTGTCGGCAACATATCATTAGGTCTTCTTTTTTTATTAATTCAGCTACTCTATGTCTTTTGAATGGAGAGTTTAGTCCACTTACATTCAATGTTATTGTGATGATGAGTAGAGACTTACTCTGGCTATGTTGTCATTTATATTCTATTTGTTTTGTGTTCTTATTTCCTTCCTTCTTGTCTTCCTTTTAGCGAATGTTATTTTCTCTAGTGTTGTGCTTTAATATCTTGTATTTTATATTTTGTGCATCCATTGTATGTTTTACAATTTCAGTTTTTCATGAGGCTTGCAAATGCTATTTTACAACCCCTTATTTTACACTGCTAACAAATTAACACTGATTGCATAAACAAACAAGCAAACATGCAAAAGAAAACTATACAAACTCTACACCTTAACTTTGTCCCCTAACTTTTTAAACTTGTTTTTTCTCTTTATGACTTATTGTATTATGTCTTAAAAAGTTGTAGTTATGAAATTTGATTGATTCATCTTTTAGTTTTTCTACTTAAGATTAGTTTATCCACCAGGATTATACTGTTACAATATTCTGGTTTTTCTGTGTGCTTACTATTGCCAGTAAATTTTATATCTTCAGGTGATTTCATCTTGCTCATTAACATTATTTTCTTTCAGATTGAAGAATTCCCCGTAGCTTTTCTTGTAGGACAGGTTTTGTGTTGATGAAATTCCTCAGGTTTGGTTTGTATGGGAAGGTCTTTATTTCTCCTTCATGTTTAAAGGATATTTTCCCAGATATGCTATTCTAAGGTAAAAAAAGTTTTGTTTGTTTGTTTGTTTTAACTCAGTACATTAAATGTTATGCCACTCTCTTCTGGCCTGTAAAGTTTCTACTGAAAAGTCTGATGCCAGATGTATTGGAGCTCCATTGTATGTTATTTGTTTCTTTTTTTTGTTGCTGCTTTTAAGACCCTTTATGCTCGACTTTCAGGTGTTTGATTTTTAAATGCCTTGAGGTAGTCTTCTTTGGGTGAAATCTGCTTCATGTTCTATAACCTTCTTGTCCTTGAATGTTGATATCTTTCTCTAGGTTTGGGAAGTTGTCTAATGATATTATTCTTTCTTTTTTTACTTTTGCTGCTCTTTTATTGTCAAATGAGATAAAATATGCAAAGAATATATAATTTTGGAATGTCATTTGAAAATCTGAGAAATACATCTTCTGGCTTTTAGGCTTTAGAGTGAAATAGAAAGTTACATTGTACAATTGTTATGAATGTGTGTTTTTTAAGAATGCAATTTTCAATAATTTCAGACTATAGACATAACAGGCTTTCTTAAAAAAATATTATTCTTTTGAATAAACCTTCTACCTCTATCACTTTCTCTACCTTCTCTATAAAGCCAATAAGTTTTAGATTTGCCCTTTTGAGGCTATTTTCTAGATTTCGTAGCCCTTCTTCATTGATTTTTATTCTTTTTTCTTTTATCTATTCTGACTGTATCTTAAATAGCCTGTCCTTAAGCTCATGAATTCTTTCTTCTGCTATTGAGAGGCTCTGACAACTGACATTCTTCAGTGTGTCAACTGGATTTTTCAACTCTAGAATTTCTACTTCTTTTTAATTATTTCAATTTGTATGTTAAATTTATCTGACAGAATTGTGAATTTCTTCTTTGTGTTATCTTGAACTTCTTTGATTTTCCTTAAAACAGCTATTTTGAGTGCTCTGTCCGAATGGTCATATATCTCTGTGACCTCCAGGAGGTCAGAAAATTTCTGTTTCTCTAGAATTGACCCTGGTACCTTATTTTGTTCATTTGCTTTGGTCATATTCTCCTGGATGGTCTTGTTGCTTGTAGATGTTTGTTGGTGTCTGGCCATTAAAGAGTTAGGTATTTATTGTACTTTTTGCAATCTGGGCTTATTTGTGCTTGTCCTTCTTGGGAAGATTTTTCAAGTATTTGAAAGGATTTAGGCTGCAAATCCAATAATGCTATGGTTCTTGCAGACTAGAAGAGGTACTTCCTTGGTGGTTTTTGGATAAGATCAAGAAGAATTCTCTGGATTAGCAGGCAGAGTCTCTTGTTCTCTTAACTTATTTTCTCCCAAACAAAGTCTCTCTGTGTGTGTGGTGAGCCACCTGAAACTGGGCTGTGGAGATGCAAGCACCTCTGTGGTCACCACCACTGAAACTACACTGGGTCAGACCTGAAGTCAACACAGCACTCAATCTCACCGAAGGCCCACTGTAACCTCTACCTGACTACCACCTGTGTTTGGTCAAGATTCTAGGGCTTGGCAATTGGCAAATGGTGAAACCAGCCTCATTTCTGTCCTTCCCTTTTGGGCAGTGAGTTTCCCCAGGTCCCAGGTGGGTCCAGAGATTCTGTCTGGAAGCCAGGGTTTGAAGTCAAAAACCCTAGAAATTTACCTAATGTTCTATTCTACTGTAGCTAAGCTGACACTCAAACCACAATATAAAGTCTATCCTGCTCTTCCCTCCCCTTTTCATAGGCAGAGGTGCCTTTCCCTGTGGCCACTGCCATCACTGGCCCACAGGGGATTCTGCCAGGTCACTGCCGATGCTCACTTAAAGCCCCAAGGGCTCTTCAGTCAGCTTGTGGTGAATGCTACCAGACCTGGGACTTAGCCTTCTGGCCCAGGGAAGGTTCACAAACCTGATTGAGAGCCTAAGTCTGGACTTAGGGACCCCAAGAGCCTGCTTGTTGCTCTATCCCACTGTGGCTAAGGTGCAGGACAAGACCCCTTTACTTTTCCCTCTGCTTTTATCAAACAGAAGGAGTCTTTCACTATAGCCATAACAGTTGGGAATGTGGTGTGTCCCACCTGAAGCCAACATATCTCACAGCCCAAGGTCCATCATGTACTACCTGAGTACAAGGTCCTGGCTGTTCAGGACCTACTGATTAAAGGAGCCCCAGTAGGTAATGAAACCTTCCAGGACTGGGTCCTACCCTTCAAGGCAGCAGATTCCCTTTTGGTTTGGGGTGTGTCTAGAAATGTTGTCTGGGATCTAGAGTCTGGAATGAGGGCCTTACAACCCTGCCCAGTGCCCTATTCTATTGTGGCTGAGCTGGTATGCACGATGCAAGGCAAAGTCCTCTCTACTCTTCACTGTCTTCTCCTAAAGCAGAAGGAGTCACTTTCATTGCTGTCAGTTGTGCTGCCTGGATTTGGGAAAGTGGTGTTATAAGTATTCCTTTGGCTGCCCCGGCTCTTGTTTTACCAGATCATGTGCCACCCTAGTCCTCTGGCTCTGAGCCCAACCCAGAACTAGGCATTGCTTAAGAATTGCAGTCCTTGTTTCCTACACTGCCTTTCTGGTTTAGCTAGGACACCAGAGAACTTTGGCCTCCATTTGCAAGGCTTGCCAATACACTCAAGTTGCAACCACTAGAATGGACAATTCCCTTCTGTCTAGGGCCAGTCTATGACTCCCTTCATGCCTGGGAACTGGCTAAGCCCAGCATGTCTTTTCTCTCTGCTGTGACAGGGCAATATGAAGTTCAGAGTGAGGTCCCTCAGTCACTGCCCTCTTTCTCACTAAAGGAGACAGACTCTTTTTGCCCCACATGACCATGCAGGGAGATGGGGGAGGCATGGTGTTGGCAATTTAAGACTGTCTCTCCTACCCCCTTTAATGCCTCTCTTTCAGCAATATCAAGCTAAAACAAAGTACTGTGATGACCTACCTGATTCTTAGTTCTTGTGACTGTGCTTTCCTCTGTTTAGATAGTTGTTAAAATTTTGTGTTCCTACAGGGGGATAAAGGTTGTAGGCTTCTGTTCCACCATCTTGCTCCACTGCCAATGGCTATTACTGAAAAGTCAAAAGATAAGTATAGTGAGAATGTGGAGAAAAGGAAACTCATATATTATTGAGAGGAATATACACTAGTAAAAACATTATGCAAAACAGTATGGAGGTTTCTCAAAAAAACAAAAAAGGTAGAAATACCATGACCCAGTAATTCCACTTCTGTGCATATACTCAAAGGAAATAAAATCACTATCTCAAAGAGATCTCTGCATTCTCATGTTTCTTGCAGCATTATTTACAATAGCCAAGATATGAGAATGACCTAAGTGTCTGTCAATTAATGAATGAAGACATTTTAGTGTGTGCATATATATGTATAAAATATATACATACAATATTACACAGCATTAAAAGAGAAATAAATTCTGTCATTTGCAACAACATGAATGAACCTAGAAGACATTATGCTAAGTGAAATAAGTTAGACACAGAAAAACAAATACTGCATGATTTCACTTATCTAAAAAAGTTGAACTGATAAAAACTGATTAGAAGGTTGGGTACCAGGGATACAGGTTGGGGAAATGGGAATATATTGGGGATATATAATTGCAAATAGGTGATTGAAGTGGGGGAAATGGGGATAAATAATGGGGATGCATAATTACAAAAAGTTTACAATTGCAATGATGAGATAAATGATTTCCGGATTCCTAATGTACAGCATGATGACTAAGGTTAATAGTAATGTATACTTGAAATTTACTAAATCATAAGTAGATAGATATGTTAATTAGCCTGATTATGGAAATCATTTAATAACATATATCAAAACATTACATCATTATATACATAGATAAAATATTTGTCAAGTATATCTCAGTAAAGCTTAATAAAAATGAGTTGTGTGGGGTAAAAATGAACTTGGGAAAATATTTAAAATTTTCTTCTTTGCTAGTATTAAGAAAAAGTACTAAGGCTAGGGAAAGGTTATTAGTTTGCTATCACTCAATCCCTGCTGAGCAGAGTAGAACAGGAATAAAAAAAAAAGGGAAGTCAGCTCTATAATCCCAGCTGCAGGCTGATGAATCAGTCAGTGATTAATTGTTGCTACTAGTAATTGAAATAATCATATTTCAGAGAGGAAAAAAAGCATTTGGTCTCTAAAATATATTTGCTTAAAAATGTATTGCTGTGATATTATCGAACTTTTAAAAAGGAGGTATAAAGATCTTCATGCAAAGCTAAACGGGATGTGATTACCAAAATCACTCCAACATCTGGTATTATGTCTTAAAAACTCTCCTCTGACTGTCAAAATCAGTAGTTCCCTTTACACCAGCCCTCTTATTTTCTTACGGACTTTTCTTTTAAAAAAGAGTTTGCTTTATAGAGAACACAGCATAATGTAGAATGCAAACTAACAACAATAAAAATGACAATATACATTGCCTAATTTTCAACAAAGCAGTGAGTTTATGTTTACTCTCCCCCACAAAATGTTCATGCTTTTTAATTGATGTTAGTGTGATTCATTTGACAGAGTTTATCATGCTCCAAATTCTAAGTATGTAGGACCCTACCCTAAGAATTCTAGAGTCACTGTCTTCAAGGAGTTTACTCTTTTGTTGTAGAGACATAGAATATCCATAAAATGTTAATAATAGCACATGGAGAGCATAAACACTAGGAAAAAAAACTTTCTAAAGCTGGGAATTTACATTTAGTGAGTGCTTAACATCTTCTTCAGGCTGTCTACAAAGTTTTCTTTTAACTAATCTCCAGAACAACCCTGAGATGAGGATATCCTATCAATTTTAAATGAAGAATAAATAGGTTCAGAAAGGTTAAGTGATTTACTCAATTCCACATTGTCAGTACATAGTAGAACCAATTTTCAAATATGATTTTGGGTCCATCTGATTGCAAAAACAAAAGACAGAAAGAGAGAGAGAAAGGTAACTTCACATTTTAAATCCTTGGTGATAATAAAAGTCTGAAAGAATACCATTTACAGAGCAGAAAAAATTGGAAGAAAAAAATAAAATGGGAGGAAAGATGAATTTGTTGTTATATTATTGTTTCTGAAGCAAGGCTAGGGCATATAAATATAAATGTCCAATAAACAGAGACCATTTTTTAAAAATTCTAGTTTAAAAATATGTTGAGGGCCAACCACAGTGGCTCATGCCTGTAATTCCAGTAGTTTGAGTGGCCAAGGTGGGAGAATCACTTGAACCCAGGAATTTGAGACCAGCCTGGGCAACCAAAAAAAAAAAAAAAAAAATTGAAATTAGCCAAGCATGGTGGCATACACCTGTAGTCCCTCCCAACTTCCCAGCTTCTTGGGAAGTTGTGGTGAAGGATGGCTTGAGCCCAGGAGGTTGAAGTTGCAGTGAGTCAGGATTGTGCCACTGCACTCCAGCCTGAGTGACAGAGCAAGAACCTGTCACAATAAAAAATAAATCAGGACTAGAGATGTGAATATGGTACTTAATTGTGCTTCAATGTGGACATGATGAAAAGTCAATAAGTGAGCAACTATATTCTTGATTCCACACAACTAGATTATGTCCTTGAGCAGTTTGAATTCTAGAGAGTATGCAGATTAGTCGGCAAAAATGACTGTAACAATCCCTCCCTTGCCTGCAGGCACCTGCTACTCCTCATGTTTAAAAAAAAAACATGGAGTTTATTTATCTTCTCCTTCAATCTGGATAGGCTTTGGATTTGATTTAACCATGTGGTGGAAGTGAGATTGTGCTTGTTCAGGGCCTAGACTTTAAGAGACGTAGAACCTGATTATTTCATTATTTTGCTACCCTAAGGCTTCTAGAAAAGAAGTCTAGGCTATCCACTTGGAGAAAGTGGCCATGTGAATAAAAGGACCTCAGCAGCAGCCCAGCACCATGATTCCTGACATGTGAGTAAGGTCACCTTTGATCCTATACCCCAACTACCACCTTGAATGAGTGGATGCAGCCAAGATCACAGAGCACAGATGAGCCATCCCTGACAAGCCCTGCTCTCATTCTTGGAAAACACAATCATGACTAATAAATGGTTGCATTTTAAGCCACTGAGCGTTAAAGTAGTGTGTTGCACAGTACAGCTAAGAAACAGAAGGGGACTAACAACAATTAATTTATTAAATATTTGCTTTCCTTCCTGACAGACAATGAAGCATTCCCATAAGAAACATAAAGCAGGTTGGGGGCGGTGACTCGTGCCTGTAATCCCAGCACATTGGGAGGCCTAGGCAGTGGATCACGAGGTCAAGAGATCGAGACCATCCTGGCCAACATGGTGAAACTACGTCTCTACTAAAACTACAAAAATTAGCTGGGTGTGGTGGTGTGCACCTGTAGTCCCAACCACTCAGAAGTCTGAGGCAGGAGAATCGCTTGAACCTGGAAGACTTAGGAGGTTAAAGTGAGCCAAGATTGCACCACTGCCCACCATCCTGGCCACAGAGCAAGACTCTGTCTCAAAAAAAAAAAAAAAAGAAGAAGAAGAAGAAGAAGAAGAAGAAGAAGAAGAAAGAGAGAAAGAAAATAAAAGAAAAGAGAAAAGAAAAGAAAGGAAAAGAGAAACATGAAGCAAGGCTTAAAGATGGAGAGCTACCAAGGAAGTGGTAGAGAAGTATTTACATTGGGTGGTCAGCAAAGGCTTCCTGAAGAGATAACATTTGAGCAGAAAAGGAAGTTAGAGAACTAAATGGGTAACAGAGATGAGTCACAAACATCAGAATATATATATATATATATATGCACACAAATGCTTTCGTGATATGCTATAAGCAATATATTCAAATCAGATTCACTATCCTTCCTATATTGGCATCCACATAGATTTCCCATCCTGTCATCTCCTTTTGTCTGCATTACTATTTATCTTCACAAATCAATTTAGCTGTCATCTTCTCCAGGAAGACCTACCTGACTTTTCTAATCTGGATAGTGCTCTCTTCTATGTCATCATAGCTCCCTGTATTTTCTTCTATGACAGTTTGTAATATACAATTAACCTTAGAGCTCTTTTAGAGTAAAGAAATTCTAACTTCAATATCCCCTGCAGTATGCACATTGCAGGTAAAATGGCAATGTTTCTCTGCCTCTACTTACACTACATTCACTATTTTTCTTTTGTTTTATTTTATTTCCTAATGGTTCCTAGTGTAAGCACTTCACCAAAATTTTGATTAGAGCAAGAAAAAAGTTTTTGACCAATGGCTGCTTAAGCTCTCACTGAAAAGTAGCAACAAAACCAAGCTTTTATCAACCAGAAAATGTATTGTGCTTCCTTTGGGAAAGTAAACAAGACAGTAGACATAGAAGCCTCACACAAAGGGGGAAAATAAACTGAAGGATTTTAAGAGTAACACCTGTCAAATGGAGCAGTAATGTGTATGGTTTGACAAAATAGGCTGGTGACTGTCAAAATAAATAATAAACCTTCCAGCTCTGACTAATGACTGAACTATGCTGGAAGACTTGAGGGAAGCATCCAATAAAATGCAAAATTGAAAGAAAAATTGGAATGGCCGGCATAGCCTCCTAGCAGCTAAATTTCAAGTAATTTTGGAAAAACACAAACCATTCACCAGGTTCCATGGCAGAGGGAAAAGTTCCAAAAACTCTTCTGATTGAGCATTCTGCTTTAGTTAGGAAATCACATCTCTTCTGATGGAGTGCCAAGAAGTTGGTTTCTGCTTTTTCAATACAGAAAAAATCCTGCCGTGACTGTGACATTCTCTGTGCAGACATTCAGCTGACTGCCAATAATACCATTAGGGAAGAACAGCTAGAGCTGGACCCCTTTGTGCGTAGAGTGAAGCAAACTGTAGAAAAGGCATAGATCCAGGGAAAGCCCATCTCTGACCCCTTTCTATTTTCATTTCTTCCCAATTCAGGTACCTAATTTTCTTTATTCACAGCTCCTTAGAAGACTATCTTATTTTTCCTTACCAGCAAACACAGATTTTCTAACATTATTATACAGAAAACTGGCCAAGTGTCTGCTGATTAGGTTATGATCCTTTCCAGGGGCAGTTTCATTTATATAAATTGTTTCTTGAAGACCCAGAAAGCCTTGATAAATTTCTGTTCTAGAATTTAATAATATAGCACAAATGGAAGAATGCATGATTAGTGCAAGAATTTTAAGCATCTCAAAAATACAGTTCTATAAAAGTCATCTTTTTCAGAAACTTTCTACTTATCTCTCAAGTTCAAGATAGCAGAGGTGAGTACTGGTTTTCCCTCTGTCTGACTTCTTTAATTTTGTCTTTGTTTCCAGGGTAAACTATGCTCTGGATTCCCTCTAGCATAATGAAAGAAAGAGGAAGAAAAACAAAGTATCTGCTTTCAAGTGGGGATCATTTCTAGGTATTATTTAGCCTGTAATAACATGGCTTGCTTTCTTATTTAATCATTTGTATTTATGTTCTTCCACTATTTATTTCTCCTTTGTGTCTTTTATGCATTAGATTGTATTGAACCTAGTTCCAAATATATTTTTTCATAAAATTTGATTACTGTTATAAGTTAGCAAAGTTGATATGTGAAATAAGCTAAATATAAATCTTAAAACATATATTTAATGTTTGTTTTTACTAACTTAAATATATTTGCTAAAATCTGTAACTTAAAAACCTCCTAACCATTTTATTTATTTTAAGAACTGTCTTGAAGAGTTATACTGGTCTAAAAACTGCATTTTATTAATATATTATTTTGATAGCTATACTTATGAAAGCAAAACATCAAGACATTTTCTGATTACAGAATGAATATTTGAATTCGAGACCATGCCAGATATATGGCTAGCAAATGGCTGTCAATGTGTCCTAAGTGAAGTGAGAGGCTGGCTCTCTCAAATACCCATGAGTCAGAAATGGCAGGAATCAGGATGCCTTTGCTTCTTTCCCAGTGATTTCAACATTCTAGGATGATTTGATTCAACAACCCATTGATTGATCCATTCTACTCTGTTAGGTGGTTATCCAACCCAGTCACCATCATGTCCAAGGAATCCTGTACTTCCTGAAGCAATCATTCTGCTTGGCAGGACTCTCTTCTCTGAAGCTTTCTCTGCTCATTTTTCTTGCTGCCTCTGCTGGGTCAGTAATGTGTCTGCCAGTAAAGTGTTGTCTCTTTCCATTTCCTATTCCCATAACCACAAGGAATAGAAGCAGATACTTGGTTGAGGAAAGAGTATGTGTCCATTAATAACCACACTAGTCTAGCATTCAAATCCCTCGTTGACACTTAGGTCATTTTTAACTTGGACTACTACAACCACATACTGTGCTGTCTCCAAGGCTTTATTCTTCTCTCCAGTTTAAAATGATATGCACTCTACAGTTCAGATCATTTTCTAGATGCATTTAAGTTATGCCCACGGGAAGAAAGAGACTGAGCTTGGCAATATTGCATATAGGAAGTGTGGTGTGGAATGCAAAGACATGTCTAAAGGAAGCATTTAAATACACTATATGATGAGAGAAACCCAGCTTAATAGTTTTTTGCACTCCAGGAATCAAGAAATTCCAATACAGTATTACAATTTTAATGGCTACCTTTGACAAATTATGAGAATTTGATTTGCCTGGATCCCACCTTATTACAAGTTATTAAAAATATTTTGTGTAATTTTGCAAAGTAAAAAGTCACTGAATACTACTGTTATGTTGTTGTTTACTAAATTCTACTTTGATGCAGCCAAATCAGCAAATAAATTGTAGGAAGCTCCTTGAGCAATAGGTATATTATTTGCCAAATATACTGATAAGAAGAAAAAGCACAAAAAAGAAAAAGAAAACACACACACACAATTGTCTGCTATCCTGCGAAACTCTGTTTAATTTCCTGGCATCTGAGCCATTTTTGTAACTTATGTTTTGGAATTACTATAGGCCTGTACGAAAGAGTTAATTCATTACCAAAAGGTGAGTTATTTCCTGTCTACTCAATTGTAGCATCAGACTAAGTACTATTTTATCAAAGGAACATTGGCTGTCACCCAGCGTTAATCATTTTCAGAACAATTATGATTTACTTTAGACATAAGGCTGATGGATCTTTATTTCCAGATTCCATTTTGGCAACTTTGAGCCTTACCTCATTTATAAGACTATTACTGAAAATAGTGCCTCTCCAAATTTTCATCCTTCATTATTTTTGTTTCTCCCTAAAAAAAAATAAAAAACAAAAATACAATTAATTACAATAAAGTTAGTTAGCCAATGTGATTGCCAATGCTAGCTTAAACATTATTTGTATATAATCTTACACAGATTTGGAGCCAATAGAGATCTGAGTGACTGTGTGCTTTTACACATCTTTTAGCTAAATTAAAAATCCAAAAGCTAAATCTTGTGTTCTGGGACAACATGTGAACTTGACATTTCCTGGCGGCAATTAGAACCAGAAACCATTGAATAGACTATATTCATTCATTTAAGTGGTTTGTGACTGTGAAAGACTAAATATTTACAAGTCTTTTATCCTTGGATACAGTATAAGGACTTCATCATTTTAATAGCCTTTTACTCAAATGTGGTTGCATCCCGGTTAGATTTTAGACATGCATTTCAAATAGTTTGGGTCTCTGTAATCATTTCAATGACTCCCAAGATTGAAAAACAATATATTGCAAGAGTTCAAGGCTTTGAACTTATTATTTTAGTTTTGATTTATGTCTTCTCTCCTGAATTTTGCACTGTTTACTAAACTTTGCTCTAAATTTTCAGATAAGAGATATTTGTGCAGAGTTGGTCAGTGGAAGGTCACTAACAGACACCGGGCATATATTTATAAATGCAAGTCTATGTACACAAATAGGGATTCGGCAACTTAATGTGAGTGAACCAAGACAAAATTATAGCAGTCACTATAGAAGCGATTAAAACAATATGCCCCCACTGAAAGCTATGGAAATAGCTCTGTGGTACCTATGAAAACACAGTATTATCCCGTTAAAGCAAATATCTAGTTTTTTTTTTTTTTTTCTCCTTTTAGACAGTCCTAACAAATGCCTGAATCTCTTTGTCTCATTTCAGAATGAAATTGATTTGTGTATCTCTCCTATCCCATGTAGGGTAAAAATTAAATCTGGTCTATTTTCAACATAAAAATGTAGAAACAACATTGTTTCATTTTGCATTTGGTTCTAACAATCACAAATATTTATGTCTATTAATATTCAGTTTTCTGAATAGCAAGAAAGTAAAAATACTGACTAACATAGACATTACCAAAATAAATTTGTGATTACTTCCCCTAAGGTGCAGAATGGATATGATCGCTTAGAACTTTTGCACCAAGACTTTTTAAATGCTCAGCTCAGAGTAGTTGATACCAATGATTATTTTATGAACCATTATCCTAAAATATTTAACTAAAATATACAATAATTTGGTTGGATCATCTGTCAAACCATAGTTTATGAGGTTAGATGCCAAATGAAATAAATAAAGGCTAAGGAATATTTTGGTTTGTAATACACTGATACTTAATGACTGTTCAAAGAAAATCTTGTTCAAAGGGGTATCTTTTTTTCTACCCCACAAGGAGAAAAATATATGTATTTTGGTTCTTTACCTGTTGATGGTTCTTCACCTGATACGGTGACTTAATCCTTCATTCCTGAAAGGTCTGGGCCATTTGTAGTTCTGCCAGAATTGGATTGTCACAGTTTTCCATTGACTTTAATTGTAAGGTATGGTAATACTAAGAGACAAACTAAGAAATCTCCTGGATTTCAGACATACTCTTCCTTACCTTTATTGAGGAGGATTAGTTCAATTTCCCCTTCATGGTCAGGATTAATAATCCCAGCCAACACCACAACTTTCTTCTTGCCTGTTGACTCAAAGGCATGAGGAACCCAAAATGACCAGGTGGCAGTCTTACCTTCCAATACAATGAAATCATTGCTGTGTCTCCTGGTAGAAGCATTTGTTTCTGTGGAACTAAGACCTCTAGGCTGACAGAACTTAAAGCTGTAGAAACAGGAACCAAAATTTTGCTAGTGGGTCACCAAGGGTAATTGTGAGTGATGCCACTCCCATTTCCACTCCTTGACTCCTTGACCTATATATCCTGGCTGTCAGAGAAACAGTACCATATAATGATGCTGATTCAGAGCCTTCTTGAGAATCTTGCTCCAACCCTGAAAGGTATTATTACCTAGCTGGTGCTGTAATTCAGTCTTCAAAAGGACATTCCATCATTCTATCAAGCCAGCTGCTTAAGACTGGTGGGGTACATAGTAAAATCAGTGAAATCCATGAGTATGAGCCCATTCTTGCACTTCTTTTGCTTTGAAGTGAGTTTCTTCCTCAGAAGCAATATTGTATGAAATACAATAATGGAAAATAAAAAAAAATGATTAGGAGGTTATTGTAATTATCGAGAACAAAATGATTCACAACTTATGTTAATTTGATTGTCCTGAAACAAATGAAGAGGGAATGAGTTTGAGAGAGAGATGTGGTAAGATTAATAAGATCTTCCCATGTAGAGATGGGGAATATAGGTAAAGTAAATAACATGTTAGTGCATTGAGTATATGTAATATACAAAATGTGTCTAATTCTCTAGGCATGTGCTTAAATTTCTATGAGTATGAGAAGTTTCTACTACTCTAGTGTGCCTCTCTGTGATGTTTGCCAATAACTAGTTTATTCCTTGTTTAACATTTTTCCCCACAGCATATAAAGGATTTTTAAAATGTGTAAAGCAGATGCAAGCTGGAAATCTCCTTCTTTTAGTAATTTCTGAGATTGGATATGGATGATTAAAAAAAAAGCCCACTGTGCCTACCCCTTCTTATCATGCTCTCATTTGGACAGCACTCTGTCGAGTCATAGGATTTTGGCAAGGATCTTTCTTACCATGTTTGGTGAGTGGCAATTAATCACATGGCATACATCACCCTTTTCACCCAGTACACTAATATACTGTGCTCAATGGTGCAAATGTTCATGGTAAAAATGTATCTGTTTGCATCCCCATGTTGAACGCATCCCCCATGTTGAATGAATGGCCTTAAAATTCCTGCAACGTTGTTTTCTATCTTCTGTTGTCATAGAGATAGAGGCAGGAATGTAGCCTAATTAATTCCCATTTATAACACTCAGCACTGCCCCCTAAAAATATAGACATTTAATAAATGTTTTGGTGATAAAGGAATAATTTATCTTTCCTTGGATGTATCCCTTTCTACTGAACCAAGAAAAGCATACATTGTACTGGTTTAGGGAGGATAAATGTAATTCCATGACAATTAAAAATGATAGGAGGAGTAAAAACCCATCCATCTATCTAATGACTACACTTCACTGGTGAAGATTTGATAATTCTAGTGAATGCTTTAGTGAAAGAGACTTTTATTTTAATACATTAAAAAATTGAGGAGAGTCTAACTTTGTTAACTCAGTAGTGTCAAGCCATTTGAGGAAACCTCAGTGAACTGAAGAAAAGGGTCTGATCTACATTTTCACTTCAGAATAAAGAAAACAATGTTTATCCTATTTAAATTAGTTCAAATTTTGTTCCTATTATTTCCAATATAATATATAAATTATAAAATTTAAGACATATATACATACACATACCACACATGATTTAATATATGATATATATCCATAACACCACATGAAAAATTGTTATATTCTATGATTTATTACTTTAAAATATTATATTTAACTTTTGGAAACTAAAAGCTGTTTATCAAGTGAAATAGATATATAGATAATTAAAATTAGTTTGTCAATGCAAAATTAAGAATTAGGTTATTTTAATTGATATGCTAGTTTGTGTATGATCTTGCATTTTATTTTATTTTAATTTTTTATACCATTTTATTGAGATACATGACTGACACACAAAAAGATGTATATATTTAATATACACAACTTGATACATCTGGCAATAGATACACATCTGTGAAACAATCACAACAATCTACATCATAAACATATTCATCACCTCAAATGTTTCTCTCTCACGTCTTTATTATTGTTATTATTATTTTCTGATAAGATTACTTAATATGAGAGCTACACTTTTAGCAAAATTTCAAGTATAAAGCAAAGTGTTATTAAACATAGGCACTCTGCAGCAGAGCAGAGCTCTTGGGCTTATTCATACTGCACAACTGAAGCTTCGTACCCTTTGACTAATACCGCTCAGTTTTTCCAGAGGACAGAATGTGGTACAATGACTGTGGAAAACAGCATAGAGGTTCCTCAAAAAAATTAAAGTAGATCTACCATATATTCCAGTAATTCCTCTTTTGAAACGTGAAATCGAAATTGGGATCTTGAAGAGATATTTGTACACCCCTGATCATAATAGGATTATTCACAATAGCCAATACCTGGAAGCCACCTAAATGTCCATCAATGGATGAATGAATACATATGATGAAATATTATTCAAATATTTTTTAAATTCTACCATTTGCAGCAACCTGGATGAAACTGGAGAATATTATGGTAAGTGAAATAGGTCAGACAAAGAAAGACAAATACTACATAATACTACTTCCATGTGCTTTATTTTAGTAACAACACAAACCAAACCATGTGATACCTAGAAACCACTTGTTGGAAACTTGGCTTCTGGGTTAAGCCTTCTCCTGATAGCAAACAATCAGTACAATGAGCTCTGAATAAATAAATAAATCTCAAAGTGAAGCAAAAGGTAGTTTTTCTTTCTTACTGGAACACATTTCACAAATCTGTTCTATTTAGGTTAATATGTCAAACAATAAAAGGACAGTAACTCTGTGTCCTAGTCAGTTGAATAATGTCTTCTTTTTCAGTTCTAGGAGCAAGGAATTTGCATTCGTTATTTCTATGGCATAGAAAAAGTATTACCTGCATATTCTCAAATCAAGCCTATCAAAGCACACGATTTCAAGTCAAGCCTATCAAGGCTACTATTGTGATTGTACTGTATTTGTTACTAACATATAATGCAAATTCAATTAAGCTTTCCCTGCAGCTATTGTTGTGGCAAATAGTGAGCTCTAGAAAATAAATAATATTCCAAATTCACTAGTTTTTAGTATGCATCAGAAATAGGATATTTAGAATTCTACTTATAGAATTTAAAATTATGAACTTGATTTTGTAGATACCACTGAAATACTTATTGAAGAAACATGTTCTTATTTTACAAAATGTAGTTCTCATTTTATCATTTATATTTATGTTCCAATAAATTTACTTTCTCCTTTGATTTAATTTTATTCACTGAAAAATTGCTTCTGACGTGTTTTGCATTCCCCTACCCCTCCAGATCTGTTTTTACATGTTTCACACAAGATTTACTGTGATGCTGTTAGCAATTTCTGCCACTGGAGAAAGTTATGTGTTATATTTTTTCCTATGATTCCCTTGCAAAGGTTTAAATGAAACTGAGCTACATTTCAGTTAAAACTGGTATTTCTGTCCAGTTAAGTTACTTAATTCTTTCTTCTATAATTTAAGCTGTGCCTAAAAATATTTCTTAGTTTATATTGACATTTTGTGACAATTTTTACTATTCCTAATAGTATTTCAAAGAATTAACATTTTTTACTTATATACTTGATTTTTAAAAGTTTTCTGCATTGATAATTAGATTTATTAGGTCTCCAAGCCAAATAGTTTAAAAATATATGTATCTAGTTTTACAGTGCCAATCAATTGAAATATAGCATTGAAAGCATACATTTAATTTTTCCCACTAGGGATTCCTCTTTGGATCTAAGTGTTGCCACTCTGCCGCCTCTGACAGGTAATTTTAATTAAAGATAGGATCAAAAGGTTTGCATTTTCCTGCCTTAAAACTAATTCAAGAGAAGGATATTTATCCTCTACTATGTTTCTACATAGGCAATACGAATGTTACTATAATAAAATCAATAATAACAATAATGCCAGCAACAATGATAATAAGAATTTATCAAGCAGTCTCTGGGGGTCAGGCATTGTAATAAGGCTTGTATCAGTAAAGACAGGAGAGCTTACGCAGTACTAAAACAATCTTCAAATTGTGTGCTCTCCAGTTTGGGTTAACATGAAGGCCAGAACTTCTCAGTAAATGCTTCCAAATAATTTCTACAGGTGAAGAAGATGGGACAAATCTTGAGTTGGTTCTCAAAGCTTCTGCACACAACTCCCTTCTGTCCAACTTTCATGGACTGAGAAGGCCATACCCAGATACAAAGAAGATAGAAAGGGCAATCCCACCATGCATTGAGAAGAAGAAACTTTTTTGAATTTTTTCCACAACCCTAATAATTTGGGGGACTTCAATCCTTAAATCAGCTTCTCCAATAAACATCAGGACTTTCTGAAATCTCTGTCAAGCTCTATGCCCTTACCTTGCTTTATTTTCTTCAGACTACTTATAAATATATGAAATCATATTGTTTGCTTTGGAGATGCAGAATTGGGCATAGAAAAATATAAATCAATTCATATTTGTAATGCACAATTCATGAGGACAAGCAATTTGTCCACCTTTTCTTTCTTCCCCATCTCCATACTTTCCTTTTCTTTTTTTCTTTTTCTTTTTCTCTTAACTCTATTGCCGATAGCTACACCTGTTAGATGTTGGTACATAATAAATCTTTTCTTTGTGTAAAAATAAATTACATATATTTTATTAACAAGGAAACAATCTTAGAAATGTTAAGCAACTTAACTAAGATGAGATAGCTATGTAGCAGTCAAGTTGTGATTCAAAGCCCGAGGTTTAAACATTCAGCTGTATAGCTATTGTGCTTGATAATTACATAGGCTACATATATAATTATGAAGTCACATGAAAATGCCGTAAGAGAATCATATACAAACTATTATGGAATCACAGAGGGAGCAAACACTATGGCAGGTTTGAAGGTGATGAAGAATTGTGGGATTTTGAGTGAGGTCTTGAATATATTCACTTGTTTGTTTGGATTTATTTCTTTGACTTTCTGCTATGAGCCAGGCATGCTCTAGTTGCTAAGGATACAAAAATGCCCAAGATAAGTTTTGACCCTTCTAGTGCTTCTAATCTCACGAAATATGTGCCAGTCACACACACACACACACAAGCAGACAAAATCACTATGCAGTGAAAGGCTGGCAACTGTTATCTAAAGCTATCGGAGGGATAGTTGGTACTAAATAAGAGGACATTTCATTTGAGTCCAGTGAGCAGATGTTGACAGATTACACCTTCCAGTAGGTCTTCTGGAGCTATAGACTCCAAAGTTTGGCCCACCACTTGACCATAGATGAAGATGAAGCAGGGACTGGGACTTTACCATATCCCTTATGTGTTCTCTGCTAAAGCATCTGCCCATGATATTCTTCTGCCTTGCTTCCAAAGTAATATTCTTCCATGTTGCTCGCTTCTGACTTTCCAAGCAGAGTCGGGGGAAAAATAATCTTCTCATAAAATACACTTATGGCAAGAATTCAGAATGAAAATATTTAAACCACTGAAGTCTTCTCTACTTGGAAGGCTGTGAAGTTTGACTCTTCCTAAATAAATGGAGTAAGTACCATTCTTATCAATAGCATGTATTGATAACAACTGAGTTCAGGATATGTTTGCTAAATTTTAGATGAGGAACAGTAGATGGTACATGAATGGAAGATAATGGTACAGTTAGAAATTCTAACTCAAAATGAAGGGTAAGGACACTAAATCTATTGACATTCGGAGGATGGAGAGGTGTCCAAGGGACATGATGGGTGCTAGGATGATGCCAATAAAAAAGAAATGGCAAACAGCACTTTCCAAACAATGAAAGGAGGAATTATCAAAGTGAGGTGTTATAGCATTGAGGATAATGTTTGACTGCATATAACAGAAAACCCCAAAGTGACAGTGTCTTTAAAAGAGATAGATTTTATTTATCTCTTACTAAAAAGTCCATATGTGACCTGATATGGTCTTCTTTCTGCTCTGTCATTAATTCTAGGGGATGGGGGAACTGTTTGCATACCCAAAGTAGTAATGGTTGAGAACTGAATAAAGGAACTATTTATAGAGGTATAAAGATGGCTAAGAGTAACAAAAGAGAATGCTGAAGATTCCAAGGAATAGAAACGGGGAAAGTCAACAATAGCTTTAAGTCTGAATGGGTGAGAAGGAGATGCTGTTACATGAAATTAGAGTTGCAGCCATACGAAGAGCAACTGTGGCCTTCGAAAGAGTACCACCACCACTGCTAAACTTTGGTTTAGCAGAGAGAAAATATCGGGAATTAATAAATAATCTCATACTCTCCTCTATTTTCTTCCCTGCCACTGGTCAAATACAACTAGAAGTTACCGGCCAAGAGAGCCCAGGGGATACTTTTAGCATCTCAACGAACAGAACGGGATGGAAAAGAGTGAAAAATCTAAATTAGAAGAATAAGCATAAAATAATCAGTTGCCTCCTTTTATCCCTCAGTATCTGTTTTATCTTTTTTCCATGTTTAGTCAGCTTGGGACACAAAATCACTTAGTCTCCCATATTTAGGCATTTAGAATTTACCAGGACTCAGTTATACACCAGGAGCAGCTTTTCAAATGGCAGAAAGGGGCATACATTTAATCTGAATTTCAAGAGCAATGTGCTGGTATTCTCCTGTTGGGACTTGCCAGAGATCTGAGGAGGCATGTGTCACAGTTCCATTCAGGACTATTGTGTCTGCTGGGTCCTAAGATCCATATGCCAGAAAAATTTGTAATGCAGTCTAGGCCTACTGTGTAACCTTCACTTGCTCTGGGCCCTACTCAAAACTGCAATATTAAATATAAATAATATATTACTCAAGGTTCTCCTGAGGGAGAGAACCATTAGGATATCTGTATATATAAAAGGGAGTTTATTAGGGTGAATTGGTTCACAAGATTACAAGACAAAGTCCTGTGATAGACAGAGTCTCCTCTAAGCTGGGGAAGACAGAAGCCAGTATTACCTCAGTCCAAGTCTGAAAGCCTCAAAACCAGGGAAGATGACAGTGCAACCTTCAGTCTGCAGCCAAGGGACTAAGAGTCTGTGGGAAGCTGCCGGTGCAAGTCCCAGAGTCTAAAGCCTGAAAAACCTGCAGTCTGATGTCCAAGGGCAGGAGGAGCTGAAGCAAGTGTCCAGCATGAAAAGAATAAAAAGAGCCAGAAGATTAAGCAATCAAAGTTTTCCACACTTTCCTCTTGCTTTGTTCTAGCTGCACTGACAGTCAAATGGATGGCACCCACCTACACTGAAGGAGAGTCTTCTCTCCCAGTCCACCAACTTAATGTCAATCATCTCTGACAACATCCTCACAAACACACTCAGAAACAATTTATTACCAGCCATCTAGGCATCCCTCAACCCAATCAAGCTGATACCTAGTATTAACCATCATAAGTTCACTCCTTGTCAACTTGCCATCTATACACATCTTCTTAAATTACACTTAATCTCCAAATAAGGCCAATAATAAGGTCATAATTATGTCTAACATAATATAACTATCCTTCGCATAACCAATCAAAAGTGCACTAACCCTTTAACCTAAATGCTATTACATAAAATTAACATCACTTAAATACTGATAGATATGAAGTCGATAAATCTTATGTTATACGATAAAGTAATAAAAATGGAAATAAAATGAAGATATTTTCTTAGTACTGTTGTGCATATTCACAAACATATTCTTAAAAAATAAGGAAAAAATGCTCTTGACAATTACACTCCTCATTTCTGTAACTGGTCACATGGTTGTAGCTGGTATTGGTAACTACCTTTTTCTACTATCCATTTGGTATTCCCCTTGCTTTCAGCAAGCACCTCAGCTGGTTGTGAGTTTTTACCTAGTGGCATGACACAAACTTTCATTTCTGAAGAGCTTTGACCATGTGTAGTCTTGCCTGGATTGGGTTGATATAGCTTCCCATCGACCTTAACTACAGGGCAGGGTAATACTGAGGTGCCCTAAGGAATCTCCTGTATTCCAAACATATTCTTCTTTACATCTATTGTGGAGTAGTAGTTTGATTTCATATTGACAATCCAGGTCAGTCACCCAAACCAGCACTGTAACTCATTTCTTAACCTCTTGACATAGAGGCAGGAGGAGCCCAAAGTGGCCAGGTAGCAGTTGTCTCAACTTCCAGTTTAATGGAATTGTTGTTGTGTCTCCTGGTGCAGCATTCCTTACTCTGGAACTAAGACCTCTAGGCCAGCAGAACATAATAACATGGGAACAGGAAACACAAATTTTCTATCAGGTCACTAGGCGTTATAGCGAGTGGTGCCACTGCCACTTCCACCCCTTGATCCTTGGACTCATAAATACTGGCTATGGGAGATACAGTACCATATATTGGACTCGATTCAGAGCATACACAGCTTTCTGGAGAACTTTGCCTCAGCCCTGCAAAGTATTGTCACCTAGCTGGCATTGTAATTGTGACTTCAAAAAGCCATTCCACTGTTCTATCAAGCCAGATGCTTCAGGATAATAGGGAAATGGTAAGACCAGTAAATACCATAAGCATGAGCCCACTGCCACACTTCTTCGCCTGTGAAGTCAGTTCCCTGGTCAGAAACAATGCTGTGTGAAATATCATGAGATTAGATAAGGCACTTTGTGATTCCACAGATGATAGTCTTGGCAGAAGCATTGCATGCAGGAAAGGGAAGTCCATATCTGGAGTAAGTGTCTATTCCACTAAGGACAAACTACTGCTCCTTCCATCATGGAGGAGGTCCAGTGTAATCAACCTCCCACCCTGTAGCTGGCTAATTACCTCAAGGAATGGTGTCATATCGAGGGCTCAGTGTTGATTTCTGTTGCTGGCAGATTGGACACACAGTGGTGGCTATAGTCAGGTCAGCTTTGGTGAGTGGAAGTCCACGTTGTTGAGCTCATGCACAATCTTCATCCCGGCCACCATGTCTAGTTTGTTTATGAGCCCATTGTATGATAACAGGAATGGCTGGAGAAAGAAGCTGAGTCGTATTCACAGAACAGGTCATTCAATCTATTGATCATTGGAATTCTCCTCTGCTAGGCCATCCTTTGGTGAGTATTCACATAGGATACAAACATCTTCACAGTTTTTGACCACTCGGGTCCATCCACATACCTCTTCCCCACATTTCTTTGTCACCAATTTTCCAATCATGCGCCTTCCATGAGCCTGGCCATCTAGCCAAACCATTGACTACAGCCCATGAATCAGTATATAATCACACACTTGGCCATTTCTCCTTTCAAGCAAAGTGCACAACCAGAGGCACTGTTTGATGTTCTGCCCACTAGGAAGATTCTCCTTTGCCACTGTTTTTCAGGAATCTCCCAGAAAGGGACTGTAGTGCTGCAATTGTCCACTTTCAGGTGGTGCATGCATATTATGCAGAACCACTTATCAATTAGATCCTAGTCTTTTCTTCCTCTGTCAGCTGATCATAGGAAACTCTCCATGAGGTCATAAGTTCAGGCTGAGAGAGACAAGGCAGGGTGATAGAAGTGGGGACCATAGGCATTTGGGCTACTTCCTCATGTAACTTACTTGTGCCATCAGAATATGCTAGAGCCCAATCACATATGTACCACATCCATTTGATGATGAAATGCTGTAGCATACGCCCACCTTTATGGGTAGATGAGCCAGAAAGCAATCAATTCATGATAGTCAGCTTAGGTCATTTGGTGATATGGTTTGAATCTGTGTTCCCATCCAAATCTCATGTTGAATTGTAATCCTCAGTCTTGGAAGTGGGGCCTAGTGGGAGGTGTTTGGATCATGGGGGCAGGTTCTATTGAGTGGTTTAGCACTTGCAAGCATGAGAGAATTCTTCAGAGATCTGGTCATTTAAAAGAGAGTGGCTCACTCGCTCTCACTCTCTCTTTCTCTCTGTCTCTCTCACCATGTGACATACCTGCTACCCCTTCACTGAGGCCTCCCAGAAGCAGATGCTGCTATGCTTTCAGCACAGCCTGCAGAACTGTAAACCAATTAAATATCCTTTCTTCATAAATTACCCAGTCTCAAGTATTATATTTCTCTACAGCAATGTGAGAATGAACTAATACACTTGGTGACCCAGTCAAAGGTTCAGTTTCTACCAAGGCTCAGTAATAGGCCAAAAGCTGTCTCTCAAAAGAATAAATATTTGCAGAAAATAGTAGGGCCTTGCTCCAAAATCCTAGATACTTCCACTGTCATTCATCTATAGGGACTTGCCAAAGGCTCCAACTCCCTCTCTGTCGTTGATACTTCAAGCACCATTGGATCTGCTGGGTCATCTGGCCGAAGCAGCAGACTAGCTTGCATAGCAGGCTGCACCTGTTGCGGAACTTTTTCCTGTTCTTGACCCTACCCAAGACTAGAAGCCTTTTGGATCACTCAATAAATGAGTCAGAGTAACATACCTGAGTGAGGAATGTGTTGCCTCCAAAATCCGAATAGGCCCACTGGGCATTGTGCAACTTTCTTGATTGTAGGAAGAGCCAAACGAGTAACTTATCCTTTACTTTCAAATGAATATCGCAACAGGCCCCACATCAATAAACCCTTCAATATTTCACTGAGATAGAAGGATCCTGAGTTTTATTAATATTTATTTCCTATCTTCTGACATGGCAAACATCTCACTAATAAGTCTAAAGTGGTTGCTACTTCTTGCTCCCTGGGTCCAATCAGCATAATGTCATCAATGTAATGGACCAGTATAATACCTTGTGGAATGGAAAAGCAATCAAGAGCTCTGCAAACAAGATTATGACACAAAGTAGGAGAATTGATATACCCCTGAGGTAGGACAGTTAGGGTATATTGCTGAACTTGCCAGCTGAAGACAAGTTATTTCTGGTGGGCATTATGGACAGGAATGGAGAAAAAGGCATTTACATAATCAATAGCTACATACCAGGTACCAGAAGATGTCTTCATTTGCTCAAGCAATAAAACCACATCTGGTACAGCAGCTGCAACTGGAGTCACCACTTGGTTAAGCTTACAGTAATCCACTATTATTCTCTAAGATCCATCTATCTTCTGCACAGGCCAAATAGGAAGGTTGAATGGGGATGCGCTGGGGACTACCACCCCTGCATCTTTCAAGTCCTTGATCATGACACTAATCTCTGAAACCCCTCCAGGGATGTAATATTGGTTTTATTTACTATTTTATTAGGTAGAGGCAGCTCTAATGGCTTCTATTTGAACTTTCCCACCATAGTAGCCCTCACCCCACAGGTAAGGGAACCAATGTAGGAGTTCTGCCAGCTGTGAAGTATATCTATCCCAGTTATGCATTCTGGCACTGGGGAAATGACCACAGAATGCGTCCGGGGATCCACTGGACCCACTGTAAGTCAGACTTGAGCTAAAACTCTACTAATTACCTTATATTCAAAAGCCCCTACTCTAATTGGAGGGCCACAATTACATTCTGAGTCCCTAGAAATCAATGTCATATCAGAGTAAGTGTCCAGTAGCCCCCAAAAGTTCTGATCATTCCCCTTTCCCTAATGCACAGTTACCCCTGTAAAAAGCCAGAGATCTCCTTGGGAAAGGACGGGAGGAAGATTAACAGTATAGATTTTCAGGAGTGTAGTGGGGTTCTCCCTCAAGAGAACTTGGCCTCCCCTTCATTCAAGGGGTACCAGGTCCATAAAATGGTTCAAGTCTGGAAATTGATTGAGGGACCTTGATTCTCTATTTTTATAATTCAAATTTTACTTTGTCCACTCCACCTGGAAGTTTTCTGCTTATGCAAATCAAGTAAGAATGCAGCAGGCTTCCTATTAATTTCACTTCTAGGAACACCAGGATTGAGTAGCCAGTGCCAGAGCTCTACACAGGTCAGACTATTCTGATTGCCACTTTGCGTCTGCTGTTAATTATGGTTACTATGCCCACCTTACCTTTGATGATTGAGTGCTGCCATTTGGTTGTTCCACTTTGGAGTCAATTATTCCCATTGCATTTAAGTTTTCTAATTGAGTGGCTGCAGTTTTCACTGTAAGAACTGGAATATGAAAAAGAACTATCATAGAGCTCACAGAGCTCTTCAAGATGCTGGTACTTCCCTCACAAATCTATGTCACAAGGTATCGGTGAAGGGTATGTCTTCTGGACTCTCCCAGTTGAGATGAGTAGGTATTCAGTGACAAGCCTACTCTAGCACTCCAATCTCCCTAAGTCTTTGGATCTCTTCATCTACATTAAACCAAGGGAGATCAGGTATCTCTAGCTTACTTACAGTGGACCATCTTTTGCCTATGTTTTAGCTAACCAAATAAATAAACTAGTAGAATATTTGTAAATTCCTGAGCCGCAACATTAAATTCAGAATCTCTGTTTAGTGAGTCCATATCAATAAATTCAGCAAGTCCATATCAATAAATTCAGCCTGATCCAACTTTATGATCCTATCACCACTTTCCCAAACCCTTAACATCCATTGCCATATCTGTTCTCCAGATTTATACTTATATAAATTAGAAAGCTCAAACAGTTCTATTGGAGTGCAGCGCATGTCCTCATGGATAACACTCTGAACCTCACCTCTGGGAGCCTGCTGGGTCTGGAGTCTAGCTATAGGTCTAGAAACAAAGAGGCATGGTGGGGGTGGGTCCTGAAGATAATCTGCATTGTCTTGACTGGAAACTGCCTCAGGGGAGGCCATCACTGTGGTCTCAGGCAGTGCAGGGTTAATCTCCTCAGACAGAGGTGGAAAGGCTGATGGCAGTGTGGGTGGGGGAGGCGATGTTGCCACCACTGAGGGTGGAGAGGCTGTTTCCTCTAGCAAGAAAGTCTCATCACTATTTAGAAGTTCAGTGTCCTCAGCTTCATTAGGGTCCTCTCACACATCCTCAGGCCAAGTTACAGGGTCCAGTTATTACCTAATCAATGACTTCACTTTAACAATAGTCACCTGGTAAGGTCAAGCATACACTTTTTTGTGTATGCTCGATCATGATAAGATCTTGCATCTTATTTTCAGCAATTTAAGCCTTTTGTCTATAGAAGAGAAGAATCTCACCCCAGGCACCCTTAGAAGCTTTGAAGGAAAGAATGTGCTTCTAGAGCCAGGAGATATAATCCTTGAGCTCATCCTTTTCTTTCATCACTCTGTCCAGTGAATTTAGGAGCAAACAAATGACTTCCTTATATTCTTTGGTTCTCTGCAAATGTTCAAAGGTATTATGTATAGAGTCACTAAAGTTACCTCTCAGGAGCACTGAATCAGGAGTATCAAATATATTTATTTTGCACGACTCTCTAAACAATGCATGCCAAAGACTCAATGCTCTCTGTGCTATTAGAGAAGAGTCTTCAGCATGTTTCGGTCTAATCAGATTAGAAAGTCAATTCCAGAAACCCCAAAAATCAACTAAGAAAATTTATTCTTAAATTTCTTCCCTAATAACTACTCCTGGTACCAAAATCTGTATCAGTCAGGGTTCTCCAGAGGGACAAAACCAATAGGACACATGTATATACAAAAAAGAGTTTATTACAGTGAACTGGCTCACAAGATTACACGACAAAGTCCTATGATAGGCTGTCTGCAACCTGGGGAAGAGAGAAGTCAGTAGTGGCTCAGTCCAAGTCTGAAAGCCTCAAAACCAGGGAAGCTGACAGTGCAGGCTTCAGTTTGCAGCCGAAGGACCAAGAGCCTTTGGAAGCTGCTGGTGCAAGTCCCAGAGTCCAAAGGCTAAAGAACTTGGAGTCCGATGTCCAAGAGCAGAAGGAGCAGAAGCAAGTGTCCAGCATGAGAAGGAGAAAGAGAGCCAGAATATTCAACAAGTAAAGTTATCCTGCCTTCTTCCTCCTGCTTTGTTCTACCCAGGCTGGCAGCCAACTGAATGACTCCCACCCACATTATGGGAGAATCTTCCTCTCACAGCCCACCAACTTAATGTCAGTCTCCTCTGGCAGCACCCTCATAAACTCACTCAGAAACAATACTTTACCAGCCACGTAGGCATCCCTCAATCCAGTTTAGTTGTCATCTAACATTAATCATCGCAAATGGTAAATATAAGTATTTAAATCCTCAAATATTTTACAGGTTAGCTCCAAAATATAAAGAGGTCAGCCATTATGCCTATTTCTTTTTGAAGGGTACTTAGAAACTCCATGGAATTTTCTGACCCGTATTTAGCTTAACAAGTCAACTATGGTGCTTCCTACTTCCTTCTTACCTGTTGCAATTTGTATACTGTAATGGATCAGCATACAGTCTATAGAATTCCAAAAACTAATAAAGAAGGTTTCCCCATACTAGGTTAGAACAGGGAGCAAAATAGTTGACAAAGACCTAATATCAGATGGTAAGTAGTGCTGTTGTTCCTGATACATGAAGGCACACTATTTCTGATTGTGTTAACTGGTTGGAAGGTAAAGACAGTAATTCTAGGGTAATAGCATATGAGAAGCTAACACATCTTATTTGCTCATCATATCCAGAACAATAAATACAATTGTTGTATTATTTGAGTAATATTGTTATAATCCAGAGTCATTTTCTAAGATTATTCTAATTTTTTTCAGAATTCAAGCAGAAAAGTTAAATAAGGATAAAATAGATAATACTGGTTTTACAAATAGATAAAAATATAAAAAATATCCACTGCATTATCTCTTAAATCCTTGATGGTGGCACTTATCTCTGCAATTCCCACCAGTTATGTAGTGTTGCTTTTGATTTAGTATCTTGGGGAAGGATGCCATAAGAGAAAAAATATATAGGACATTTCTGAAATAATAGCCCTCATTCCATAGAACATAGAACTAATGAGAGGACTCTGCATTTACCAAGTATATATATTCACTCAAAATATTCCAAAACTAGGGAAATAGGAAAAAATAATTCTAATTAATTTAGTACAAGATTGACTACGCCAAGATTCCATCTCGCACCTGATATCCATTAGTCCTTAATTGAACCACTGGATCACATTGTTTCATTCAGATGTTGTGTCTAATAACCACATAAGGTCTGGTTTTTTGCTTTTTCTCAGTCACGTTATTAAGGGGTTATAGGCTCTGGAGAGAACATGAAGAAAGATTCACAGTACAGAATTTAGGCTCTTTTCTATGGTCTTTCCTCAAAGAGGACTGGTCTCCCTGTCAATCAAATCATTCTGGGTCTGTGAGATAGTTTAAGTTTTAGAGTTGAATAAGAGTCCATGAACCCCACTGCAGTACTTCAAGTCTTATTTTTGCTCAATAGACCTGAAAATTTTCTGCTTTTATAAGTTAAATAACACATTAGGAGGCTGCCCATCTATTTTACTTCCAGGAGCCTTGGGAATAATCAGCCACAGCTATAGACCTCTGAGGCTAATTATGGTAATTGTACCCAAAGGTTATGAGCCACCACCTGACCCCTGCTACTGGGGGATACCATAATCCACTGGGAAACCTAATTCCATTGTGGCAGAGCTCACTGTCCTGTCTAGATTATAGACAACAACCACTGTAGCCTTTTTATTTTTCTAATGAATTATGATGTTCCCCTCAGCAATGTAGCTCTTAATGCTTTGGGAAAAAGTATTTTCTACACCCTGAAAATTGTCCTGGTGTAGAAGTGATCTCCACCTGGAAGAGGCCCTGACTCGTCTGTCTATGCTATGCTTAGATCTAATTCTCATTTTAGGGATGGAGTCTGTGAAGAATGTTGAGAGTAGGTATTCAAGAGAATCCACGTATTTTTATGAAGTATCTGTACTAGGTAACACTATGAAGGGTTATTTTGTTTTGCTTTGTTTAGTTTTCTTTAATATAAGAGATTAGTTCTCTTAGGCAGAAATGGAGAGGTATGATGGTAGGAGAGGATACTTCCACCAAAAAAGTATGTTCAAGAAGACTTGATAGTTCTAATTCTGTGCCCCATCACTGTCTGCCTAATTGACTCCAAACCACATCTTAGGGTCCTGGTTCTTCCCAATCGCCATTCCTGCCTTAGCATGAGACCTAGTTAGATTGTGCATTTTAGCTCTGTGAATCTAAAGCTTTCACAATCAGGCTTTATTCCTGTTTACCTTATGACTACATGAGATGAGTGACTTCTCTGCCCACTTCCTGAACTGTGAATACGTATCCATTCAAATTCCAACATCATATTTAGAAAGCCTATTTCTGATAGTCATTACTGTATTGACTACAGTCCTTGGAAGAAACAAATGACAAACTTAAAAGGGTAATTGATGAGCTTTTATAGAAGCACGTGTTTACATATTTATTCTCTGTGCCCTTCCTTCTTTACTGTTCATGGCTCTCCATGGGTGCTCAGACACACACTCTACACCAACGGCTCCTGTTGCCCTCTAGTTTCTGGTTAGTCCAACCATCAGAAACCACTAACAATAGATAGCACAATGGAAGAGAGTAAAGCTGAGGATCTACTCCCCTGGTTCTCTACCTTCCCAGTCACCATGGGTCCTATATGTTCTTCTACAAAACACTAAAGTATATCTCAGACAACCCTCTCTACTAGCTCTCTCTTTTTTCATGTTAAATAAAAACTTTATTCCCGCAGTTCTTCAGGTCTACAATCTGGCAAGAAAGAGGAGGAATAAATACTGTGACCTTGCTCTCCTCTCACCTCCAATATCTTTCTGGAATCTCTCATTGGCCAAATCCATCTAGTCCTAAGAAAACAAAGGAACCTGAGTGATGCTATAAATAGAGGTCAGCTTTCTACAGCAGGGAACTGGGTTTTTCAAATGGGCAAAGAATGGATCTAGAGAAGCAAATATAAAACAATCTGTGCCTAATTTCAGCAGCAACTTCCACTCTTGAGTTTACCTTGTGGTTCAAGAAAGCTAGATCAGTTATATCTGTAATATTCACATATTAAATAGTGGGAAAGAAAAAGGAGAGATATAGTGGAACCATTTCTTCTTTTAAAAAGTATTTTACAGAACTCTCAAATAACCCTTTAGTATAGTTTGGATGTTTGTCCCCTTGAAGCTCCATGTTAAAATTTGATCCCCTAACTGGCTAACCATATGCAGAAGACTAAAACTGGACCCCATTCCTTTCACCTTATATAAAAATTAATTCAAGATGGATTAAAGACTTAAATGTAAGACTTAAAATTTTAAAAATCTTAGGAGAAAACTAAGAAATTCCATTCTATACGTAAGCCTTGGCAAATATTTCATGAAAAAATCTCCAAAAACAATTGTAACAAAAACAAACATTGATAAGTGGGACCTACTTAAACTAAAGAGCTTACAAAAAGCAAAGGAAACTATCAACAGAGTAAACAAGTCACAAAATGGGAAAAATTTGCAAGCTGTGTATCTCACAAAGGTCTAATATCCAGAATATATAAGGAACATAAATCAACAAGTAAAACACAAACAACCCACTTAAAAAATAGGCAAAATACATGAACAGACAGTTCTCAAAGAAGACATACATGCAGCCAATGGGCATGTGAAAAAAAAAAATGAACAAAATCACTAATCATTAGAGAAATGCAAATCAAAACCACAATGAGTTAACATCTCATAGCAGTCAGAAGAGCTATTATTTAAAAGTGAAAATATAGCAAATGTTGGCAACATTGCAGAGAAGAGGGATCAATTATACACGATTTTTATGAAAGTAAATTTGTTCAGCCACCATGGAAAGCAGTTTGAAGATTTCTCAAAGAACTTAAAATACAGCTACCATTTGACCCAGCAATCCCATTACTGCAATATACCCAAAAGAATTATAATCATTCTACAAAAAGGCACATGCATGCACGTGTTCATCTCAGCACTATTCACAATACCAAAGAAATCGAATCAGTCTAGATGCCCATCAGTGTTGGACTGGATAAAGAAAATACGGCATGTATACAACATGGAATATTATGAGGTCATAAAAAGAGAAAAATTATGTCCTTTGAAGCAGCATGGCTGCAGCTGGGGAGCATTATACTAAGCAAATTAATGCAGGAATAGAAAACTAAATACAGCATCTTCTCCCTCATAAGTGGAATTTAAATATTAAGTATGCATGGACATAAAGAAGGGAACAAAAGACACTGGGGCCTACTTGAGGGCAGGGGGTGGGAGAAGGATGAGGGTCAAAAAAATACTTATTGGGTACTGTACTCACTACCTGGGTGAAGAAGTCATTTGTACACTGAACTCCACTGACATGGAAATTACCCATGTAAGAAACCTGCACGCATAGTCCCTGGACCTAAAATAAAGCCTCATGAGTGGCTTGGTGCCATTCTCCTTGTAGTGAGTGAGTCATCACTATATTGGTTTCTATTAAAATTGGTAGTTAAAAAGAGTTTGGTGTCTCCCCACTCTCTCTCTTTCTTGCTTTATTTCTCACCAGGTGATCTCTGCAAACTCCAGCTCCCATTTGCTTTCTGCCATGAGTGGAAGCAGTGTGAAGACCTCATCAGACACTCAATCTTGAACTTTTTCAGACCTCAGAATTATCACCCAAGTAAATGCTCCTTTTTAAAAATACATTACTCACTTTGAGGTATTTCTTTTGTAACAACACAAAATGGACTAAGACACTCTTATACTTAATATAATCATATGGTCGCAACCGGCTACAAAAGAAGCTGAAAATGTGGTCTTTCAGTGAAGTGCGTGTCCATCCCAAATAAAATCAGGGTTTTGTTACTAAAAAGGAAGAGAAGAACAAATGTTGATACTGTTAATCAAGTATCAGTCTTTGACGTAGAAATTCATTACTGTACCTATGGAATATATTAATAGCCATATCAGGTTGGTAAATTGGAAGATTTATGTTGAGAAGTTGTAAACAGAAATGCATGGGGTTCACCTGGTAGCAGCCATTAGATGCCAAGCTAAGGAGGCATGAACCCAGTCTTCTTTTTCATAGATATGGTAGTAGGGGCTGAGGGTATGTTTCTTCGCCTAAAGGAAAAGAGTAACAGCATTGGTCCCACCAGTAGTCTTCTGAGCTTTCTATGGCATCTCAAAGGTAAAAGACACAGAGGGACACAAAATGGCTTGATATGAACTGTAAGGTGTTCAGGACTATGGCCAGGGAAGCTTTCAAGAGGACTGTATGGTATGAGCTTTCCATGATAGGGTAGAAACACATCCCACCTCACTCCATTATGTCATACACAATAAACATCTCCAACTAATACCAGCAATCTGCCAATAAACCGAAGTTGGGCTTAAACATCCCTCATAATACAGTGTCTAGGGGGATGCTAAATATTGATTAGCATTTTGAGCTGTATTCGCCATCCAGGATGTAGTGAAAACCTATGTGCTGCAGCTTAAGTGAGTCTTGAGTTTAGGTCCTCCTTCCTCTGTTAGAATTGCCAGTTGTCTTGCGGCTACTTAAGTTGTCTGTGTCTCATTTGTTTTGTTGTTAAAATTACAGCACTGATTTTTATCATTGCTGGGAGTAAGGAGTAAAGGAGTGAACACACGTGATGCTCCTAGTAAACAGAAGTACTTATTAGTAATTCCTGACCTTCTCCTTTTCCAGCTTTCTTTTTCTTTTCTTTCTTTCCCACCCCCTTTCTTTAACCTGCCTCGCTGTAATCTCACAAAACATTATTGCTATAGTCTATACTTCACCTCACAGATTCAAAGCCTTTAAGCTTCCTGACTTTAAGAAAATATAAAAGTGCTGGAAACACCATTGTACATCCTCATGCTATCCAAAATAAGGGAAAACATTACTAGAGAAGATATTAAAAGGATCTTTGAACACCTTGGGAAAATACTGACTCAAATATTTATGCAAAATCTTGTAACATTAGCTATATAAACAAATTTAAAACAACTTTCATTAGAGATAGTAAATACTGCAATTTCAATTCTGTTAATTTTAGGGATATTGTTTTCCACATATAAAAGATTTTGAAGTCTCTAAAAGAATTTCAGTAATCGAGTTTGTGTTTTGTGCCCTTTGGGGGTCTATTCTAAATCTGATAGGTAGGTTATTTTTTGACTTCATTAATATTTCCTCATTAATCATTTGAAAAGATTTAACAGTTCCAGAGGGGAATGATCTTTTATTTTTTTCTTAGTCTTATTTACTATTCAAACAACCATTTGTTTGATTTTAGTTTTATTCGGTGATTCCAAATTGGTCAATAAAATGCTAATGATTACCAACATACTATATTTCTCACTTGGGGATCATCATTTAATTCTAGCAAATGCCAGTTGGATACTTGTTAAAACAGCAGGAACTAATTCATATATTCGAGCTAAATAAATAACGTTTGATTGCATATTTGTTCCACTCAGCTCTGATAACTGGTACTGTTAGAGAGGTGCTTCATACACACTACCTTGAAAATGCCTGATAATCAGGTTACACTGATAAAACTAATATGTCAAAATGGTGTTCGGTGCCTAACTAGCCCATGTTTATGTCAACTGTTAATGGACTTCAGACCTTAAAATTCACATTCTGAAATTCTAGGGCAACTCTATAAGACCCAGTAAGGCCTCCATAATAGGGACCTTCAGGAACTTATCAGCAACTCAGTCTTCCCCAAAGGGTTTCCTGTGTGCATAAACTCACTCCCATCCACTCTCAATTCAAAAATACTTCCAGGATGAAAGATAATCTTAAAACTTTACAACGTGATTTCAATTGCTTTAACATAAAGGTGAATTGAAGGAAATAGTGTTCAGTTTGAAATAGAATTCCAAAGAGCCTGTACTTTGAAACATTTTTGGATTTCACGGGGAAATCTATACTTTCATAAATTCAACTTTGAATCGGTTGGTGGTAAAACATTCCTCAGTGTTTACTTTTGGGAAAGACAACCCCTGTATCATTTGCGAAAAACTCATACAACTAGCATCCCAATGTAGTCTTCCTGTCTTCTGTTTACATAAGATCAACAAATGTGCATGCATTTACCCTACTAGGGTCTTATTTTGTAGCTTCATTTTACAATGGTTAAGAAAGTATATAAAACCAAAAGTTCAGTTGCTTATCTTGATGTTTTATCAAATTTCACACACAAAAAAAATTATATAAGTGTGTTTTTTATTTGTAAAAGTTGGTGTAATTCTACGAAAAGTAATCTGGATTATAACCGAATAGATACTTTAAATAAATGCAAAAGTGAGATGTCATAAACCTCTTATCCAGATTTGAAGAGAATACATTTTTTAACAGATGAGGATTTCCTATAAATCATTTTAACATGTCCAATAAAGACATCCAATGATTCTCTAGTTGGTGATTACTTTCTATTCTTTATACTTGCCAAGTGACACTTTTTACAGGAGTGACTCTTTCCTTCTGCGGTGTCACTAATATTCACATAGAACATTTTAAAAATAGGTTATTTAACATAATTCACATTTAACAACTCTTCTCCCTAAAGAGTCTGCATGTTTGTTAGCAATCAGACAGTTTCTAATGTCCAAGTGAAAAAAGCTGTAAAAGAGTAAGCATACAAATCTTTACATAGGACTCCTCTTGATATAGTAGGAAGTAGACATGAAGATTTTAAAGTTGCAATATATACAGTAAAAATGGTTCTCATATTCCCTTCTTATAAATCTGAATTTTCTACTGGTACAGTATTTGATTAATGTTCCGACTGTAGTTTTAAATTCCAAAGCACCAACGTCGGCAATGCTATCACATTCATATACTTACATGCAGAATGATTACCCTCATCTGGGGTGACTGGCCAGGCCATATTGATGACACTATGCAAATTCCCAGTTGGTGGCCAATTAATATTCAGTTACTACTAATTAGTCAATGATCTGTTAAGTTATTAAAATATGAAATGGTTTGCTTAATATGTATTTGTGTACAGAATAATTATGACTTTTTTCTTTCAGATAATTTGAGTGAGAAAACATTGAACTAGCTTTACTTTACACTTAAAAAAACAGGGATGATCCTAAAACAGTTGCATCAGAAGCTAACAAAGTTTTTAAATGGAAAAAAAATTGAGTACAAACAATACTGAAGCATATAAGAGGGATGGGGAGCAGATAAGAGGGATTGAGGACAAAAAATAGTAAAGCATATAAGAGGGGAAAGGAGTAAACTGAAAAGGCTAAAATGTGAGAAGTGAGTGTTAAAAAGATGACAGATAACAGGCTAACAATGCATATTGAACATATATCATTTGCTGAACACCATTTTTGACCCAAGTTCAATAACAAGTGCTTTCCCATTTCAAATAGACATGCCAAAAGATAGTCATTTATACCTCTGCATTTTATTTGTTATTCTGTGGGTTTGAGAAGAAATGAAAAAAACACTTCTGGCTGGGCAAGGTGGCTCACGCCAGTAATCCCAGCACTTTGGGAGGCCAAAGTGGACAGATCACCTTTGTCTAGGAGTTCAAGACTGGCATGGACAACGTGTCAAAACCCCATCTCTACTAAAAATACAAAAAAATTATCCCAGTGTGGTCATGCATACCTGTAGTTCCAACTACTTTGGGGGCTGTGGTGGGAGGATCACCTGAGCCAGGCAGGCAGAGGCTGCGGTGAGCCTAGGTTCTGCCATTGCACTCCAGCCTAGGCAACAGAATAAGACCCTGTTCCCCCAGTGCTCCGTCCTCCCCCCAAAAAGGAAAGTAACATTGCTTATCACTGGAATCTTCAGAAAACAAAGAGTTAAAATAAAATGTTGTCCTAGTGCTTTGTATTTGTGCAGGTCAAATAAGGACTCCAAGGCTGCAGTATAAATCATACATTATCTATTTGTGTACTCACTGTGAGCTGAAAATCATAGGATTGTAAACAGCTGCCATTAGTTTAGCATCTTTTTTTTGAAGAGTCAGTCTATAGTGCATTACAAATATTAACAATTCTAGAACCTAGTTATAAGTAACTGTTTTATATAACCAATGACTGTTGGATTCAGAGAATTAAGTAAATTTTCTGAGCTCCCATGGATCACTTAGCCATAGTTCATAACTTTTTATCTTTTTATCTCCTGTTTCATAAAATACTTTACGCAAATTTTAAAATCAAGTTCACAGAAGACAGTATATAAGAGGTTAAAGTCACCTGGGCAAAGACAAAACCAGATAGTACTAATTTAGATCCTAAAGAAAATTAAAAACAAAAAACTACAAAATACTGACATTATAATTAAAGAGATATAATAGAGCAGGCATCAAAGCTGATTGCAAATAGTTTTCAGTTTTTAAAATTTTTTCTTTATTTCTTTAAAAATATGAAATGTTTGCTACGTGCCAGGCATTGACCAGGCCCTGAGTAGTTAGTGGTGAATAAATGAAATGGGTAGAGTTCCCACATATATGGAGCTTACAAACATGAAACAGATATATACGTAAATAACTACATAATGACAGAACAGTGTATGTTAGGAAGATAAGGAGAGTGTAGAAATGATAATAATGAGGTAAGGGCAATTATAGAATGAAAACTTTGATAAAAATAATTGAAAATAGGATTTTTAGATGACCACTCTATTATAGTCTATTCTCATAATGCTAATAATCACATACTGGAGATTAAGTAATTTATAAAGTAAAGAGGTTTAATTGACTTACAGTTCGGCATGGCTGAGGAGGCCACAGTAAACTTACAATCATGGTGGAAGGGGAAGCAAACACATCCTTCTTCACATAATGGCAGGAAGAAGTACAGAGCAAAGTGTGTGTAGGGGATCCCTTTATAAAATCATGAGATCCTGTGAGAACTCACTCACTATCACGAGAACAGCATGGAAGTAACTGCCCCCTTAATTAAATTACCTCCCTCTGGGTCTCTCCTAGGATACATGGAGATTATGGGAGGGAACTAGAGTTCAAGAGAGCATTTGTGTGAGTACACAGCCAAACCATGTCATTCTACCCTGGGCCACTACCACATCTCATGTTCTCACATTCCACAACACAATCATGCCTTCCCAAGAGTCCCCCTAAGTCTGCATGTCCAGACTTCTCTTCTTTCTCTGTCTCTCTTCCTTTCCTCCTCCTTATACCTTATTACCTATTCCCCAAATCAGAAAGAGGCAGATTTTTCAGGTTACTCTCCCTTTCTCAAGATCTCCCGCCACCAGGAAGTAGCACCTGTTGCCACAATAGAAAGAGAACTTTTTTTTTTGAGACGGAGTCTCGCTCTGTTGACCTGGCTGGAGTACAGTGGCCGGATCTGAGCTCTCTGCAAGCTCCGCCTCCCGGGTTTACGCCACTCTCCTGCCTCAGCCTCCGGAGTGGCTGTGACTACAGGCGCCCGCCACCTCGCCCGGCTAGTTTTTTGTATTTTTTTCAGTAGAGAGGGGGTTTCACCGTGTTCGCCAGGATGGTCTCCATCTCCTGACCTCGTGATCTGCCCGTCTCGGCCTCCCAAAGTGCTGGGATTACAGGCTTGAGCCGCCGCGCCCCCGGCCAAGAGAACTTTTTTCAACAACAAGAAACTGTAAAATAAGTCTTAAACCTTTACCCTTTGTAAATATAAAGGTGAAAATAAAGTAATAGGGATTATTTTATCTCAATAAAATTCACTACCACACAATTGCTTGCTGCAAAATCTCACCTATGAAGACTGGAAGTGAAATATATTTTCTATATTTCTCATTGTCTTCCTTCAGCAACAAATTCTAATCTACACAGCACACTGCCTAGATCCTGAAGCATGGTCCTTCCAGATGATAGATCAAAGGTCACATAATCAGAAAGACAAAAAAGAAATGTTCCGTAACAATTTTTAAATTATTACATTAAGTTTGCATAATTTGTAAAGCTTGTCTTACATAAAGATGAAAGTAGTTTGCCCTATAATGTGAGCAGTAGAAATAGTGAGAAATACAAGAGCAAAATGGACAGAAATATAGTAATAGATATTACTTAATGTGACCCTAATTCTTTGAAAGTTACATATATTTTAGCTATTTATAAATTATTTGAATTGAAATTTGCCATATCAGGAAAAACAAGCATCCTTCTATCACTAAAACACTTAAGGAATATTTCTTATATTTTTTAGGAGCTTTGGAAAGACTCTGTTCAATGTTATTCTTCTGATTTTATTTTTTAAAATGTATAATATTTAGATAATAGACTCTTCCGTGGCTGCCAAAAATAAAAGAAATTGTCAACTTTCCTGTCTCAATTATAATTAAGTACCAATGTTTTTGTTTACACTATTCTATTTGTGATCATGTTTCCCCATTGCTGTTTTTGTGGATCACAGTATCAAAAATACTTTTTGATTTGCATGTAAATTTTATCTGATCATCATCAGATAAAGACATACTGTTTTCTATCACTTAATGATCCACTTAATGACCACTCACCAGGAGACTAATAGAATGCCTGCTGCATAAATAATGTCCAATAATCTTTGAACAGAAAGCTAGGTGGAACAAGTGGAAGCCTTACCCATTTAATGACCCAACTTTTAAGACAGAAATTACACTTGTGTGTGTGTGCGTGTGTGTGTGTGTGTGTGTATGTGTGTGTGTATGTGTGTGTGTATATATATATATATTCAGATGGATTCTATAGGATATCAAACACATAAATTGAAAGGGTAACATTTCATATTAAGTTAAACTCAATAAGTGTTTATTGAGCACTTATATGTCGGATATTTTTCTAAACATTTGAACTAACAGCAATGAGCAAATCCAACTAAAGCCCTACTTTCATAGGGCTTGTCATCCAGTTGAGGAGACATAGAATAAGCAAAATAAATTAGCAATTTTTTTTTTGTATTATAAAATAATAAATGGTTTGCATGGAAAAAAAAAAGAAGAAGAAGAAGAAGGGAAGGTGGATCAGGAACTCTGGGCAAGAATGTTACCTTAATTAGGAAGTGCCACCGGAACAAAAAAATTAAAGGTGGTTATAGAGCAAGTCTGTGAGTATTCAAAGGAAAAACTTTCCAGGAAGATAGAGAAGCAAGTGCAAAAGCCCTGAGGGAGTGTGTGTGAAAGAAGCACACTCCGGATTAAATAGAGCCCCGTGCCTTGGAGCAGGGAGTCTCACTGCAAAGCTGGTCTGCTCTGCTACTGTCTGACATATGCAGAGATGAGTGTACCTTAATAAAAATATTTTTTTTCCAGATACGGGTAAGGCTTCCACTTGTTCCACCTAGCTTTCTGTTCAAAGATTATTGGATGTTATCTATGCAGCAGGCATTCTATTAGTCTCCTGGTGAGTGAATAATACATAATTTTGGCCTTAAAGTGTAGTTACTCTCAAATTTCAATTGATGAGAAACACCTGGGAAGTTTGCTAAGCATATATACTACTGAGTCCCATCCTAGAGTCACTAATTCAGAAGTTATCGAGTGGAACAGGAGTCTTCATTTTAACAGACACTTTAGTTCATTTTGATTAGTCTATGGGCTACAGTTTAAAAATCACTTATCCAGATGGTATGTTGCATCTTCAAAATAGTATCAGGTTATACATCCTCAGAATTTTATATTAAGAATATATAATTATAATTAAAGACCCATTTGCATCTTTATTAGTTTAATGAGTCTTTCCAACTAGATCAAGTAAAACTGATAAAGTTTACACCTGATAGATAATTCTTCGTGGGTAGGAGGCAAGGTGATTTGCTAAGGGTGAGAAGAAAGAAGTGGAAGGTTGGGAGATTACAATTTAGGAAATGGATGTGGCATAGAAGTCAATGATTCAAGGAGAAAAACTATAGTAAAATAACGTTCTTGAACTAACCATATGTGCTAAGTGGCTTTTGCGTAAGTTTCACAGAAAATCCTTTCACGTCTCACAAGGAAATGTGAGCAGCCAATTAATGAGTAACCAAAATTTTAGACAAGATAGTAACTCATCCTTGGTTATCAAGGTAGAAAATATAAAAGATTGTAGAGGTGAACCTCAAACCCAAATCCGTCTGCTTCCAAATCCATGTTTTATCAATTGTACCTTAAAAATTTTCAAATAAAAAGAGTGACCACAGCTATGAAACAAAGATTTTTACATTACATGTAAAAAACATTGTTTCTCAATTTTTTCACATGTTGTTCTTTGTCCCACTCTTTTCCAATTCTATTTTTACATGAAAAATAATCAGTTCCTTAAAGACATATTTAATATGTGCTTACATACACTAATATACAAGACCAATTCTGAAGCAGTTTGGGCTACTCCAGCTGTCTCTAATTCTCCATATAAATAAGCTTCTAGATCTTTAACACAGTTGGTACTCGTTAATGGTGTGCCGTTGGGCAAGGTACTGAAACATTGTTTGCCTTATTTTCCCCACCTGTAAAATTAGGATAAAAATGTCACTAACCAATTGTGAATAGTGCCGCAATAAACATACGTGAGCATGTCTTTATAGTAGAAGGATTTGTAACCCTTGGAGTATATACCCTGTAATGGGATTGCTAGGTCAAATGATATTTCTCATTCTATAATGATATTTCTAGTTTCAACCAACCCAAATGCCCATCAATGATAGACTGGATAAAGAAAATGTGACACATATACACCATGGAACACTATGCAGCCATAAAAATGGATGAGTTCATGTCCTTTGCGGGGACTTGGATGAAGCTGGAAACCATCATCCTCAGCAAACTAACACAAGAACAGGAAACCAAACACCACATGCTCTCACTCATAAGTGGTCGTTGAACAATGAGAGCACATGGACACAGGGAGGGAAATGTCACACACCAGGGCCTGTTGGACTTGTGTGTGTGGGTGGAGGAGGGGTTGTAGCAAGGGGAGGGAGAGCTTTAGGAGAAATACCTAATGTAGGTGATGGGTTGATGGGTGCAGCAAACCACCATGGCACGTGTATATACCTAGGTAGCAAAACTGGACGTTCTGCACATGTACCCCAGAATTTAAAGTATAATTTTAAAAAAAGAAAGAAAAAAATGGCACTAACCTCAAAAAGTAGTTCTGCATCTATGTGTACACACACATATATGTAACCTAATTAAAGTTGTTCATGGTACATGGTAAATCCTATGTAAGGTATTAATTTTAGCTATCATTATCATCATCATTATCACCATCACCATCATCATCATTTGTAGTTTATTGTTACATTGCATTGACTCCTCAGCATCTGTGTTCCATCTTTTTTCCAAGTTATATTGCTTTAAGTAAAAATTTACCTGTTTCCTAATTTAAAAAATGAATTAAAAATAAAACATGTATATCATGTTCATGCTCTTACAGAAAAAAACAAGTTCTCAATACTTTTCACACTGAAATGAAAATCTACATGCCTAATTCAATATGTAAATATTATTGTTTTTATAATAATTTTTTATGGAATGTAAAGTATAACCCAAGGAATTGAGTGGGTTTCCTATCTTATTTTCTTTTTTGATAATTTACAATAAAGCCTTTTTTAATTGGCCTTGGAAATTTTTATAAAGATGTCATTTTACATTTAAACCTGAATGCAGCAAAAAGGCTCCTCTTGCAGGAAGCACAGAAAAAAACAATTTCATAGAGGCAGCTTCTAAGGCCATCCAATTTCTCTTAATTCAAGGTATTCATCATGTCAGAGCATCATACTTTGAGGTCTTCCTCTATTGGGCCTAACATTCCCCTGTCTGAAACTTCCCTAAAAGTTTTACACACTAAACGTTGAGTTGAAGGCTATGGAGAGAGAAAAATCAAGTTTGTAACTAAGTGGCAAAGGATGTCATAAACTAGTCTCTCATTCCTGGGAAAAGCTCAGTCCAGTTAAGCAGTTGTGTCTCATTTTAGGAGATCCCATCAGAATTCAGCCTCTGTATGGTACAGGCAAAGAAGTCTTTAATAAGAGACATTTCAATGAAAATAGAATAAAACAAAGGTTAATGCTTGGAGCAGCCCATAAGGTAGATTCTCTAGAGTTTAGAGGGCAGTCAACCAAGAAGATTCCAACATTTGTGTTTGAAGCATCTTCAGTTGGAACAGAAAGATGTAAAGGCAATCTAACAGATTTTCCTGGATTGCAGTTTAAATGTAAGATGATTTCTCTGACACCTATTTATCAAGGCAGCCATTTTTAGCTTGCAGAGCTTTAGGAAAGCACAGTTTTAACTTTTAGTGATTCCAAGTCAGAGGACGGAAGAAAGATTTAAAATGTTAGTTTGGAGACTCACTGTCAGATATGGGGAGAAACTAAACATTCAGGATTCTGTTCAGATTGTAGGTAAATAATAAAAATGTGAAAACAATGGGCAGGGCTAGACTCTAATAATAGGTACACCATAGCATTCCTCTGAAACATAAATTTTCCCTCTCCTTTCCCCCCATTTTTATCAAAAATAATCACAATAAGTCCAATTAATTGCAAAGTAAGTTTAGTCTCATTAACTTGGCCTGGTTTTTTGCATAAATTGCGGCAAGAATAGTGATTGTTCATATAGGCTTGTTACCAGTAGAAGATGTTTAAGTTATTGGTAGCAAATCTGTATGGGTCTGCAGCAACCTCAGTTCTTGCCTTCTCAGAAGAAAGAATCTGACTGAGGAGCATAAGGCAGTGAAAGAGACCAAGGCAAGTTTCAGAGCAGGACTGAAGTTTATTTTAAAGACTTTAGGCCAGCCCAGTGGCTCACGCCTGTAATCCAAGCATTTTGGGAGGCCAAGGCAGGCAGATCTTCTGTGGACAGGAGTTCAAGACCAGCCTGGCCAACGTGGTGAAACCCAGTCTCTACTAAAAATACAAAAATTAGCTGGGCGTAATGGTGGACACCTGTAATCCCACTTACTCGGGAGGCTGAGGCAGGAGAATCGCTTGAACCTGGGAGGCAGAGGTTGCAGTGAGCTGAGATTGTGCCATTGCACTCCAGCCTGGACATCAAAGCCAAATTCCGTCTCAAAAAGAAAAAAAAAAGAAAAAGAAAAAAAAAACTTTAAAACAGGAAGGAAAGTACACTTGGAAGAGAGCCAAGTGGGAACTGAAGTCAAGTGCAATGTTTAACTTTGATTCTAGCACTTCATCAGGCTGGCTGGCCACTTTCTCATGATTCTTCCTTTAGGGTGGGCTGCCTGTATTTGCAGTGTCCTCCTTACCCTTGGAAAGTGACCATGTGCAGTGTGTTTAGGAAGTTGTATACATGCCCATCTGAGGCTTTCTTCCCTTTTCCATCAGAGTGTCCTCTAGAAGGTCATACTCAGCCCTTTTGCCTTTTAATGAACATGCCTGGGAAGTTGCTTGTCCCTGGTGCTTGCATTCAATTAACACTTAGTGCAATAGGTGTGGCCCATCAGAAAATGCCCTTTCCCTAGCACCAACTGCCAGTTTATCACTTTTAGAGAGGCAATGAGATAATTGCTGGACCATCATCTGACATTCTTAGTGGGTCGGAGGAGAGCCCACTTCTGCCCTGCTTGTGACTATCTAACTACCTGTAATAGGCTCTTTGTAAGTTGCCGTTGTTAGAACTTTAAGTAAGGGACCTCAGAATACACATTTTAAATAATCTATTTAGGCTAGGAAACCAAGCCAAGTTCTTACCATCAAACTTTACTTGTAGAAACTAGGTGAATCCTTCTCTCTTTTAGGCTCACAAAATATTTTGAGGTCCCAAGGCAGGTCAGGAAGTCACACTCTTGAGTCTCCATAACGTCAGGAACCTTGTATTCAAGGTACCAGCTCAGCTTCTTCAAGGGGCTTTCATTGGTTTCATAAATCCAACCTCAGTTTTTTAAAGTCATCTGCTCGTATCTGAAGAATTGACATTCTAGTGAAAGCTTTGGTAATATAAACTGTGTTTCCAGCTATCTCCTGTTAGAACATATTTTTGTTGAACTTATGTGGGTAAGTATATTGCCGGAAAGTTAACAATACTCATGAATATTTTCTGAATTACAGAGCGATCAAGAAGGGACAAAAGGTAAATGCTTCAATGCTGCTCAAAAAAAGTATATTTTACCGAATTGCTGTAAGCTATAGATCGCTTAAAAACAAACGCAAAAAATACCTTTAATCTAGCAAGCAAAAAGAAATAACAATATTTCAAACAAAAAGCATAATAATAATAGTATCTAATCAATTTAGTTCCAAATAGTTAATTTTTGTTCTCCTTGATGTTGGATTAGCAAGTTTATGAATCCAGTATTTTTTTTTTCTTTTAACAGAGTTCTGGAAATTCTTGAAGTTATCAGAAATCTATACTTGTCATAGTTATTCTCATTCTTTTCATATATGTCATTGAGATACAGTATTATAGGATTATAATTGCTTGCAAAGAACTGTCATAAAAAGCATTCAAAAAAGTAATGTGCTATGTACAGCAAGAGTTAAAATGGCCATGATTAAAAATCTGATGGGAGTTTATTGTTATTTCTATGGCATAAAACAATTTAATATATAGTTGCCCCTTGAACAGGAGAAGTTTGAACTGAAAGGATTCACTTATATACCGATTTTTTCCATAAATATATTGAAAAATTTTTGGAAATCTGCAACAGTTTCAAAAAAACTTGGCAACAAACTGTGTGGCCTAGAAATAAAAAGAAAAAAGAAAAAGTATATAAGTAATGAAAATAGATAATACATCTAGATACTATAAAATATATATAAATTAATTATAAAATGTTATAATTTAACAATGCTTATATACACAGGCACAGACTGTACATGGCACTATGTGCAGTAGAGAAAAATGTAAAGAAACATAAAGATGAAGTAGTAAATCATAACTGCATAAAATTAATTGTAGCACACACTGTACTACTGTAAGCATTTCATAACCACCACCTATTGCTATTGTAGTGAGCTCGTGTTGTGAGTATCTGCTTAAAATGCTATGTAATGCTAATCATCTTTGGATGAGTAGTACATCCTGACAGTAAATTGTGTATCAAAGTAAAAAGTTATGTCTACTGGTTATTGTATATTTTTCCTCCTGCTTAGTGCAATAACATAAACCTAAGTAACACCATGGGACTGAAACAAAATGCTAGTAGTAATGCTGGAAGTGTTCCCAAGAAGCACAGTCATGACATAATAAGAAAAAGTTTAAATTGCTTGATGTATATGATAGCTGGAAGTCTGTAGCTATGGTGTCCTGCCAACTCCAGATAAATAAATTCAGCATAGAGACCACCGTAAAAAAAAAGAAATTCATGAAATTGTACGGGCAGCTATGCCAGCAGATGCAAAAACTTTGACTATTTTGTGAAATACCGTTTTATGTCACATTGAAAACATAGCTTTTATGTTGATGCAGGATTCCTCTAAGTAAGTCATACTTATAAACTCTAAAACAAGTCATTATATGACAACCTAACCAAAAAGAAGGTAAGTAATCTAAAGCTACATAATTTAAGGCCAGCAAAGGATGGTTTGATAATTTCAAGTGTTAACTTGAAATATCAAGTTAACACTAGAAGCAGCTTCTGCTCACCAGGAGGCAGCAGATATGTTCCAGAAATCATTAAGAAAGTCATTGAAAAGAAAGAATATCCGCCTTAACAGATGTTTATGCAGATGAAACTGCCATATTCTGAATAGGAAAAAAAGCCAAAAAGGACAAAGAGAAACAAGCACCAGGATTTAATGCAAGAAGGGATAGGCTAATTCTACTGTTTTGTGTATAAGCAGTTAGGTATATGATCAGGACTGTCCTTATCTATAAAGCTACTAACTACTGAATCTTGAAGAAAATCACCAGCTGTCAGTCTTTTCATTGTACAACATGAAGTCCTGGACAGCAAGAACGTTTCTTTCTTTATTTTTATTTTTATTTTTATTTTTTTCTGGATTGGTTCTGTTAATGTTTGGCCCTGAAGTCTGGAAATACTTAGCCAATAAGGGACTTTCTTTTAAAGTTTATTTAATATTGGACAATGCCCTTGGGCTACTGGGAACCCCAGAAGTTTAATACTGAAGGTATCAAAGTGGTGTATTTGCACCCAACATAACATTTCTAATTCAGCCTCTAGATCATAGGTCATCAGGACTATTAAGGCTCATTATGCAGGATACTGCATGAAAAGGATTGTCAATACTATGGAAGAGAGATCTGATAGAGAGACCATCATGAAGTCCAGAAGGATTACACCTTTGAAGATGCCATCATTGCTACAGAAAATGTCAAGAAATCCATTATGACTGAAACAGTAAATTCCTTCTGGAGAAACTGTGTGCAGATGTTGTGCATGACTTAATATAATTTCTGACAGTACCAATTAAGGAAATAAAAAAGTTGATAAAAAATAAGTTAAAAAATAAAATTGTGGCCAAAAAAAAAAAAAAAGGTGAGGGGTGATGGCTGTTAAGATATAAATCTTGGAGAAATTCAAGAGCTAATAGGCACCATGCCAGAGGAATTAATAGAATATTTAATGAAAATGAGTGCCGTCAAACCAATGCTAGATGATAAGAAATAAGACATAGAAGTAGCAGTGCCAGAAAAGAAATGTACATTAGACAGTCTGGCAGTGGGTTATGATTGAAGATTATATTTGACTTCTGTTATTACATGGACCCTTCTATGATATGGGAATGGAAACTAAAGCAAATGGTAGAAGAAAGGTTGGTACCATATAGAAACATTTTTAGATAAATTATAAATTTTGAAAAACAGAATTTATGATGTATTTCCACAATGTTATGCTAAGTGTTCCTGCCTCTCTTGCCTTTGCTTCTACGGCTTCTGCATTTTCTGTCTTGGCCCCATCCCTGAGACAGCAAAACCAACCTCTCTTCTTTTTCCTTTTCCTTAGCCTACTCAACATAAACACATTGAGGATGAAAACCTTTATGATGATCCACTTCACTTAATGAACAGTAAATCTATTTTCTCTTTTTTATGATATTCTTAACATTTCCTTTTTTCTAACTAATTTTATTTTCCAAATGCAATATACAGAATATGAATTGACTGATTATGTTATACAGTAGGCTATTAGTAGTTTTTTTTTTTTTTTTGAGGAGTCAAAAGGTTTATGTGAAATTTTGACTGGGCAAGGGGTTGGCACACCTAATTTCTGTGTTGTTCAAGGGTCAACTATAATAACCAAAGATTATAAATGATAGTATTATGTCAAGACATACCAGATTTCTAGGAATCTCATATAATTTTGGAACACATTAATAATGTATTCATACAACTATAACTCAGTTAAATATAATTTCTTATTTGACAATGTTATATAATTTTAAGATACTAAATAAGCCAAGTAGTTTAATATGTCTCTTTTGTATTTCCTGGGACCCTTCTGGAATGTCTAAAAGTTAGCTTAAGGTAACTTAATACTGATTTTGGAAAATTTGTAAAAAAATAAAGGTTCAAAATCCTTTATCAAAAATAGGGTCACAGGTTATTACAAAATAGTATTCATTTAATCAATATCACTAATAACAGCATGAGGCACACAGAATTTATTTTTTCTTTGTAAAAATATTTACATGAAACACAACAACATATTTTTATATCCTTTATTAATACTACATTAAAATCTGTGTAAAGGAGAAGAGAAAATCTTAGTTTTATATCAGTGTACTTTTTCTATTAAGGCTCACTTTTAAAACTTTATAATAAATTCATTTAGCTTTAATCAGTTTAACCAGATAAGATTCATTTTTGCATTGTTTCCTCTTTGTAACTTTTTATATCCGTTTATTTTTATCTATAACATTCCTTTCTCCATTTATTTATTCTGAAACAATCTTTAGACTAGACAAAGATATTTTGTCTCAGTAAAAACACATATCTTCCATTCTTTTTTTATGTTTCCTCAACAAAAACACATCTTGCTTTTCTTGTATAGTTGGTATACAGAATTGTTTCCCTTATTTTTAGTAATTATAATTATGTATATTCACTAGAGTTTTAACTCTTAGTAGACTCAATTTTTAGTGAAATCCTAGGAAGTAAGCAGTTTTTAACTGTCATATACTAACATTTTATGCATACACATTTTATAATTTAAAAAATTCCTCATTTTTTAAAATGTAGAACAGGAAATATTTACTAACAAACTCAAATATATTATGTTTGTTTGCAGTATGAAACTGAAAGTAGAAAAACATAAACCTCATGTTGTGTAACTGATGTTTCAATATTTTATTTTATTTAGAAATTGTCTAGAAATTTTGTAAACATCTATCAGTTAACTTAGCAAATCTCTAAAGGTATAGCTGTCAAAGAAATTTGAGAAACTTTTAAATTAAACATATTAGAAATAATCATCATTATTGAAAAATTATGTGTAAGTACTCCCACTTAATATATTTAATTCATTTCTTCTTAGGTCAAATTCATGCTTTTATAAGTTTGATCTAAAACATCTTCTAGAGATAAAAGCTCTATATCTGCATTAGATTTAATGTTGATAGACATGCCTGTTTTAATTAAATCAATATTGTTCTTATTTACCAAGCATTATCAAAGTCACCTGACCTTGAAAAGTATTTGTACTGATTTAATTTATGAATGTTCATTTATTTTTAAGTTCCATGTGGACAATATACAAACACATGAAAAAAGCAAACATCCATGTAGACACAACATCCAAATGCACATGTATACATGCACATATAAAAATACAAACAGAAACAAACAGAGATCTTTCAGCTTTTCAAAAACATTAGCCACGAGGCAGGTACAAAAACTAACTAGTTCAAATAGTTGGAGCTAAACTGTGCCGCTGTAAACGAAACAAGTTTATCTCTCATATGACTAAAGCCATCTACTGAGTTCTAGAAAAGACAGGGTAGGAAATTTATCTTTATTTATTTATTTATTTATTTATTGAGACAGAGTCTCGCTCTGCCGCCCAGGCTGGAGTGAGGTGGCCGGATCTCAGCTCACTGCAAGCTCCGCCTCCCAGGTTTACGCTATTCTCCTGCCTCAGCCTCCCGAGTAGCTGGGACTACAGGCGCCCGCCACCTCGCCCGGCTAATTTTTTGTATTTTTTAGTAGAGACGGGATTTCACCATGTTAGCCAGGATGGTCTCAATCTCCTGACCTCGTGATCCACCCGTCTCGGCCTCCCAAAGTGCTGGGATTACAGGCTTGAGCCACCGCGCCCGGCGGAAATTTATCTTTATATCTTGAAGATACAGAGAAAGATTGCAAATTCTTCCAAGAGGAGTTTGGAGTGTGTAAGCTAGGTAAGATACAGAATGAGATCTACAGCAGATGCTAAGGTAAAATAAAATCAAGAGAATTTATTACAGGATTTTACAAGGAAGTATACAAATGAGCCTAAAAGAATATTCAGAAGCCTGCACAAAATAACTGGCTGACTGAATGTCAGACACTTGAAGTTTTGTCTTGTTTTGTTTTGTTTTGTGTGTGTGCATACCTAAGCATGCAAAAGGATAAAAGTTGGAGTTTGCCCCCTACAAATAACCATTTACTGTAATTATTTCCAGTTACCTTTAAAGTTGCAACTGTTGCTAGTATTTCATCAGTAACCATATATGCAAAGGTCGGGTGTTACCTCACGGTATAAAATAACGTTTGGCATCCCCCAAAGTCAAAGTGACCAGGGAGCTCAGTGCAAAAGAAAGCAGAGTTTCAAACTTTTGGGGATTCCTACCACAACTCTTGTGACTTTGTGAGGAAGACAAGAACAACATAAAGGAAACAGTGTTGCACCTTCTTTGTTTCTCTAAGAATTTCAGGGGTGCTAAACGTCTCCTTTAGGTGTTTTTATAATGTCGGCAGAACTCTGATTTTTCCCTAGTCCATCAAATGGAGAAGGTAGTAGCTTGAGGGCGAGCATTTCAAGAGAGCTTGTTGCAAGATCAAAGGTGGCAAAAGGAGGGAAGGGTAGAAGTATATGGATGAGCAGGTCTTAGAGGAGTGATATGGGACACATCTTAAGTTCCCCGAAAAGGCCAGTGAAGTTCAGTAAGCAGGGATTTGAGAAAAGGGGTTCAGTAGACCAAGAAGTTCCTATGAGAACAATAGGATAAAAGAAAGAACAAGGAAGTTTGTAAATATGTAGTCTGAATGTTAGCTTTTATTAAGCTAACTTTTGACAACATAGCTCTCTTCAAAATTCTTTTTCTTCTTTTTCTTCAGAGCAGAGCAGTTCAGTTTTCGATGTCTAAACTTTTAACAATATCTGCACAATTACAGAGGCAAAATAGGGCAGGTCCTGCGGTTGATGAGAAGGTTGGGTGGTCTTTGAGTAACTTTTAGAGGTACATCTAAAAGTCTCCATAGAGACACAATTTGCAATACAAAGACAGTTGCTGTTTATTCAGTTGTGAATTGGATTATGGCTTGAATAATATAAAGGACTGACACATTCACTCAACTGCATTATCTTCAATTTGCTCTTTAGTATTAGGAAGTGGATTATGTCAAAAATATAAAGAGGGTTCTAATGGCTAAATCTTGATCAATGTAAGCATCAAAATGAATATGGTAATTAATTTCATATTAAAAGTAAAATAGCCTACCTGCCTATGCTGACACTAAATGAATATATGACAAGGATAATACAATGTAAAATAAATTATAGTTACAAAATCTGTTTTTACAATCATAGAAATAACTGACTCCAGAAAAAAATTAATGGATACTAAAACTAAACATATTTAATGGGAAATATAGTATTTATAATCTCAATGTGTGTCAATTTATCAATTACAAGAAAAATAGAAACTTTTCAGTGGAGAAGTCTGGCAAACAAAATTTTACCAAATTACTTTGAGTTAACATTACCGAATCATAGGATAAACTGACATCATGTGTCTCCTGATCCGATGTACTGAAAATGACATAAAAATGACAATATTCCTAACAGAATGAATCACCTGTATTTAATCATGAGGCAACAATAATTTAAAAAAAGATAAATTCAATGTAATCACTGATTAGTATTCTTAGGAAATACCAACGTCATGAATGTCAAAAGGTGAGGAAATGAGAGTAAACAGACATGAAGCCTATATTAGAAAAAAAAAAAAAAACTTGTAGATGACTTTATTGGGGGCAACTGGCAAAATATGAATATGAATGGTATAATAAATAACAGTATTTTAAACAATATTAAAGTTCTTATATTTTGTAATTACACTGTAAATAAAATAATGTCTTATATTTTAGGAAATACACATACTGTAATTTTAGCAGTAAGTGTTCATAATGTCTTCAATTCGCTCTAAAATTGTTCAGTGCAAAACATGTGTACACACACGCATACAGTTAATATGGAAAGGCTAAGAATTGGCGAATATGGGTGAAGAAAATAAGAAAGTTCATAGAGTTTCTTCCAGCTTCTCTATTTTTATGCTTTTTAAAATTAAAAGTACAAAGAAGGATTGAAAGAGCAAGGGAGCGGGGAGTTTTTCATTCTTCCTGAACCTTACTCTGATGCATTTCACAAGAATGGGAATGGAAGCTATCAAACAAAAGGAAAATTCGACATTTTTCATCATGGCACCATAACCGCCACACCTTCATCTCCCTTAAGGATTTATTTTAAATAAAATATCATTCGTGTGTGTGTGTGTGTGTGTGTGTGTGTGTATACCTTATATTATATAACATCTGCAAACACTTTGTTATTTTATGAGCTCCGTTTTACTATTAAAGTGGTAACAATTGCTTTAAAAATAAGAATGCATTAGCATTGCCCAGAGAGCTTACAAAAATGAAAATTCCTGGCCACAATCCCCCAAAATTCTGACTCAGGGAATACACTGTGGGCACAAGCATCTGTATCATTAACAAGCACTCTGGGTAATTCTGAAACAGATCATCAGCAACTTACCTGGTGAGATACACTGAAGCGCTTTTGAGCTCCCTCTCTGGGGAAGCCCGCTGAGTCTGGCTTCCGTCTATGAGTAAGTGCACACCATTAGAAGAAAGAAAGTTTCTCCTAAAAATCAGACAGACATCATTTAAGAGCAGAAAGGGAAAATCTATTCAATCTTGTTCTTATTCTCTAGAACTGAACAGTTAATTTCTTCCACCCTCAATGAAACGTTTTGAATGTTTTCCTTCCTGACTCCTCAGCATCACCTTTCATGACCAGATAGAAATTAGGGTTTCAGTACGTGCCAGGTATTAGAATTTATAGTCATTCCTTTTTAGCAATTAAAAATCTAGAGAATTACAAATAATAAACATTGTGAATCTAACATTTTAAACTTACAGTTGTTGACGTTTTGTACTCCTTTTTCTTAAAGAAAAATAAATTCCAGTTCAAGTTTAAATCCCAACTGTTCTATACTGCAGGTTCGATTCCCATACCCCATTCAAATCACCAAGAAACAACCATTATTTGGAATGCAGTGTAATCCTTCTAGTTCATTTTTTTAGCCTTTATATATGCATATATGCTCATTGCCAGTACATAGCATTTTGAGACTTTTCTTTGTATTTACATAAATAACATTACATGTTTCATTTTGGTATTTGATTTCATTCATCATCATGTTTTTAATCTATTCATTTGGATAAAGATAAATCTAGTTCAATAAACACACATTTAAGATATGTAGCTTAAAGCAACATGATAAGATAAATCTAGCATAAAACAATACATATTTATTATCTCACCATGTCTGTGGGTTAACAGTACAGACATGGTTAACCTGGCTGTTCAATTTGGGATGTGACAGGTTGCAACCAAGGTGTCTGTTAGGGTTGTGGTCTCATTTGGAGCTTAGGTTTGATTCCATGCTAACTTAGTTGTTGGCAGAATTCAGTTCCTTGAACTAGGGTTGAGGTTCACAGTTCCCTTTCATGTGACCTTCTCCATTGGCAGTCCATAACATAGCAGCTTGATTCTTCAAAACCAGCATGAGTGTCCTCAGTTGTGTGTGCAAGTAAGACTAAGTTTTATATACACATGCAGTCCTCTATTTGAAGGGTATAGTGGGAATACAAAAATTATGGTGCAAACTGAAACTAGGTGAAGCATCTTAACAATTGATGAAAAATTATAATTTTCCTTATGATTGTTCTGTGACCTTTAAAGTTTTTTTTGTCAAAACTTTAAAAACTCTTACTCTACCTTGAAAAATATAGAAAAATTTTAAAAACCTAAAATATATTTAAAATTGTAATTTCAAACTCTGGAGACATTAGGACTTAAAGTACATTTTTGTTGTTTAAAAAATAACTTACTAAGAGTAGATTGAATAGCACTTGTCTTCCTCTTTTCATCACATTTAAATGAAATAAGCATATTGTCTATACCTTGGTGTAGTGTTCGTATACCAAGTGAAGGACTTTCTATAGTCCTTTTAAAGTTGAAGTCAACTTCTAATGTTTTATGCTTTCCAAGTTAAATACTAGATGTATCCAAGAGTTCCTTTAATGTGAAGTGTTTTCCCACTATTACTTCCTCTGAACCTCTCCTTTTTGTATTTTTTATTTTAAATTACAACTACTTTTCTCAATTATATCAATACATTTGCCTTCACTAAGTTCTTCAGGGTGCATGTCTATATTTTCTCCTTCATCGCCACTTAGAATCTCTATGTCTTTTTTCGTGGAAATTCTTAATGGGATTTCCTTCCAAAACCGACTCCTCTCATCAGCATTTAGTGTTTCACAATCATTACATCAACCTTAACTAGCCCTTGTGATATGGGTGCAAGTTTCACAGCTGCATCCTTATTGGCTCCAGCTGCTTCACCAGGTAGACTAAAATTTATCAGTTTATGCAATTTCTGAAACAACTAAACCAGTCTTTATTGGCAGTAAATTTACTTCTTCAGCCTCAGTAATTAGCTTTATTTATTTATTTTTTTTCAATGAGGCAGTAAACTTCAAAACTTTGTCAGACAAACTGACTGGGATTGTTTTTATTGTAATATTCAATCTAAAGGTGAAGGAAATGTTCAATTCCTTATACAATTTCAACAGATGATGTTGAAATAACTTTGCCTTTTAAAAATATTTATTATATTTTTTCAGTATCATTTAAAAAAAAAGTAGCTTCATGCAAATATTGGTCTTGTCCTATGTTTGCCTTGTCATCTCGATGTTCAAATCTAATCTAATCCAATTTTACTCCCAATATTTTCACTTGCCATTTATTTGCTGTACTTTCACCTTTGTTAGTCAAATCCCTCTATCAATTGTCTATTCCTGTAAAATGCTATGTTGCTTATCACCAGACAACAAGGAGACAACACAACCGTAGGCTTTTCTGTGTGTACATGAAACGACTGGATTATGTAATATAATGAACATTTACCAACAGACTTTGACAGAAGTGACATGATTTGTCACTGATCATATATGCATCTGTTATTTACATAGTGATATATAGTCTGAAAAGCTAGCAAAGTTTGTTTTTTGCAACTATAGTTAAGACACTGTGGTAACTGAATTTGGATCTTGTAGCTTGGGACTGGTATTATTTACCTAAATTATGGCAACTGAAATTTTTGCATAAGAATACTTTGCAAATCAAGGAATGACTGTATATCATAACCTAATCATACCAATGACATTCTATCATCTTGACCATATTCCATTGGTTTTACAAAAGTCACAGGTACCACTCACACTCAAAGGGAGGAGATTATAAAGAACACAGCATCAGAGAGTGAAGATCACAGGGGCCATCTTAGAATTCTGCCTACCGGAAGCATTCATAATTTTATTAGATTCTGTCTAAATCTATAGCATTTGCACTCATACCTGGAGTATATAAGGAATCTGTCTTTCCACATTTTTACTTGCACTTGCTTATTATCCAGTATTTATTTTTTGCCAATTTAATAGTTGAAAAGCACTGTCTTAGTTTAAACTTGCATTTTTAAAACTTTCATTGAAATCTAGCATTTTATACGCACTTAAAATTAACTTCCTTCTAAAAAAGTTACATATACCTATGACTTGTTTTCTAATTGTTGATATTTTTCATTTTTATTCCTAGGAGAATATAGTTTCTATATTCTATATTCTGGACAGCCAATCTTATCATACTGTATACACTGAAAATCTGTTCTCTTAGTCTGATGCTTTCTTTCATTTAATCATATCTTTTATTTTATAGAGAATTTTTACTTGACTGTATCAGTGTTTCCCTTAATGCTTTTTAAAAAGTACTCCTTGCAATCAACTAAACTTTTATTTCCCCCAGAAAAATCATATGTTGAAATACTAACAGCCAATGTGATGCCATTCAGAGGTTTAGCCTTTGGGAGATAATTAGGTCATGAGGATGGAGCCTTCATTTATGGGATTAGTGTCCTTATCAAAGGGATGCTGAGGTCTTTCTCACCCTCTTTCCACCATGTGAGGATACAGGAGATACAACAGTACAGCAGTACTGCATATGAGGATACAGGACACAGCAGTCTGTGACCTGGAAAAGGGTCTTCCTCAAAACCTGACCATGTTGGCTCCCTGACTTCAGACTTCCAGCCTCCAGAGCTGTGAGAAATAAATTTCTATCGCTTATAAGCCACCCAATGTCTGGTACTTTGTTAGAGCAGCTTGAACAAATTAAAATATTCCCCAAGCTCTAAACCAAATCTGTTAATATTTTTTCTTCACATAAAAGAACCAAAATATAGACTTAACAATTCATTGCTAAATCATAACAATTATAAATGTATTGGTATAACTAGTTTAGATTCTAAATATCCAAAGTTAAATTTTAACATTAAAAGCAGCTGTGAAATTAGGAAGCATTAAAATGTATCATTCTTTGCTATATCAACTGAATTCTCCAAAAAAAAAAAAAAAAAAGTATATTTTGACAGCAACCCATTACAATAGGACATAGGTAGAAAATACCAAAGACAATTTCAGATTTGGCTCAAAAAGAGCATACTTGAGATAGGCCCACTTTAGCAATAGCTTGGAAAATTTACACCAAAGGTTAAATAAGAAGTGCTACTGTTCATTTAAAAATTTCAAATACATCAGAATAGCAACATTGTTATAAAATTGCCTACCCTACAAGCTCACAGTGTCACTCTGAAGTTTGACCTAAACAGCTTTTCTGGAATATGAAATCTGTTGTTCTTTTCTTCTTTTTTTTTCCAAGTAGGTTAATACAAAAGCACTTCAGTTAATGGGAAAGTCAAAGATTGAGTCTTTTCATCAAAATCTGAAATAGAAATGCTACAAAATTAAACAAAGAGATCTGTTTATTTGCACAGAGACAAATTAAAAATGCATCTTAAAAAACGGTTTTTCTTATAGCTGGCTTTCATCTGAACTAATCTAACACACATGCACACACACACTATATATACACATATATGCACCCATTAAAATATAATTAGAAATGACTTTTAAAAAATGGTTTCCCAAGTGCCCATTATATAAATTTCAACAACCCCTTAATCTTATTAAGTTTTTGTTAAAACTGTCATGCTAACTGGGTTGTGATTCTTTTTCCTTTTTACTAAATTTTTTCTGAAAAAAAATCTCCTGTTTTTAAAATAAGCTTAACTTGTTTTCATGTGAAAGATATGCATACACTGGAGAATCTATTTCTGTTATCTATGTACTCCATATCAATATGCAAAGACAACCGTGTAATTCAGCAAGAACCTCCACAAATTTCTTTCTGACAAATCCAAAGTCTAGATATCTGATGATATAACTCAAAGCTGCAGAGTTCTGTAGTCCAGCCTTCTGCCTTGTGAATTGCAGTGTATTCCCTGTAGGCAATACATCAACCTCTGAAAACCTGAATGAAAATTCAAAAATAAAAACAAAAATCTTCACACATATAGGCTTCTAAATCAATCTTCAAAGGTTTCAGTGTATTTTAAAGTTTCAGCCTCTGAAATTATCTGCAGAATTTACTATCTTTTTAATTCTTTGTTATAAAAATGTTCAGTATGGAGTTCTCTATTTTCTTTTCTTGAATGATCCTTACGCTTTAATAACTAAACTTTAATAACTAGCACTTATTTTTGAAATCGCATTAGATGGTAAAAAGTGTAGGTATAAGGTTTCTCTTCTAAGGTGTAGTCTTGCTGAAACTCTGAGAGCCATAAATGTCTGTGGCATGAAGAATTACCACAGAATTGTAGATATAGACAAGCTTATTGTGTTCTCCCTTCCAAATCCATTCCCCATTCTTCTCTATGCTGCTTTCTACCCTGGGGGTACCAATCTAAAGGGACTGAATAAAAGGGTTTCAGTGCCTTAAGACTTACAATTGGGTTGAGCCAATGGAAACCCTAGCAGGAGGTCTAAAGGAAAGTAAATTGGATTCAGAGTATTTGTTTCCATGGCTGCCTTATGACACTTGCCCAGAAGTCACTGCACCTGGCAAGGTGCCAGCCTGTACTCATTTTCCAGGTTCCTAAAACTGTTCTCCCTGTTTGAGGCTGAGGAATAGTAATAGCCTGGCAGTTACTATCTCCGTCTTGCTCCACAGTATTTTGTTGTTCCCATACCCTCACACTTTTGAAGTAAATTGCCTTTTTGTCAATGAACTTGTTTCAAATTATCCTTCTTTGAGTATGCCATAGTTTTTTGGTTACAATACATTTGCCATCACTTGAATCACTAATTCTGTAGACCAATGTTAAATATTTAACATGGATACACCCACATTTTTTTCTAATTCATTTAGTGGACACACACAGCATACAACTGTCTCGTGGCATTTGTGACATTTTTTACTGTCTAAAAGAGACCTTGACAGATTCAGATCGTGTATACCCTAACCAGTCACATGATCTGAAGGTGGTCATAATTCTTTCATGTGTATTGTAGAGTGTGAAAATATGGAGCATGCATTGGTGCTGAAGTACTAGGGACCAGAGGAAATATTTGAGTTATGTCCAAAAGGAGCCACATGGATGGTCTGCCCTATAAAAGAGCAATAGATATTCTATGAGGAGAGAAAAGATGGCTCTGAGACAAGAGAGATTTTCAGGATATTACAGGGCCCCTACTGGTGTAAAGTGTTCATGAGAGCTCTTTGAAGAAACAGGTGGCCTGAGAGGTGTAAATCACTGAATGAGAGATCTCTGTGGAGTATGGATACACTGCTGGAGAAATATCACCAAGGACTGCCTGGGATCTCATTGCTCTGAGAAAACAGGTAAAGGAAAATTGGTATCAAGTGCCTTCTACAAGGAATAAGGTCTACCAGATTGGATATGGTGGTGCAGACTTGGGAAGCAAGAAGGGATTCTATGTTAGGCCATTCTCGTGTTGCCCTAAAGAAATACCTGAGACTGGCTAATTTATAAAGAAAAGAGGATTAATAATCTTACAATTCTGCAGACAGTACAAGAAGTGTGGTGCCAGCATCTGCTTCTGGTGCAGGCCTTAGGAAGCTTACAATCATGGCAGAAAGCAAAACCAGAGCAGACACATCGTGTGGTGAGAGTGGGAGGAAGAGAGAGGCAGAGGAGGTGCCACACACTTCTAAACAACCAGATCTCACATGAGTTCAGAGAAAAAAAATCACTTATCGCGAAGGGGGTAATGCTAAACCATTCATATGGGATCAGCCTCCATGATCTAATCATCTCCCATCAAGGCCTCTCCAACATTGGGGATTACATTTCAACAGATTTGGATTAGACAAACATCCGAACTGCATCAGATGCCCACTCTTGAAGTTCAGTCCTCCACAGGCTAGGGTCCAGGGTAGGGCAGGATAAGCAGATGGTTTTCCAACATGTTCCTATAAGCTTCATAATAGACTCCAATCTTGTCCTAAAATACACTTTTGGTGTAGTGCATTTCCTTGCAAGGGATCAGTGTTATGTACTGGTACCACTCTCAGATGTCCAAAAGTAAAGAACAGATTTAGGATTAAACAAAAATGAACTAAGACTTTATGAGATGAAAAAAAAAAAATGCCAGTTTTTCACACCTGTGTTAAAGAAGTAGCCCTTGTGTCAAATTGCCTTTGAGAAAAGCATCTCAATAAATCCTCTTGCTTTCTGAAGTTACTGAAGACAGAGACTCTGGAGTGAGGAGAAGCAAACACACATCCCTCATACAGTTTGTCAAACATATGGAGAAGACCCAGCTAGAAACAAAGCCCATTTCCCAGTCTCCATCCTTTGTGAATTCTGTTTCTATGATATGAATCACTACAGAGCTGACTGACACAGATGGGATCAGATATAGCCTGGCAGCTTCCAGAGCAAAGTGCCTGCAAGGAACAGGGAACATGAACATCCTCCAGGTAGAGATCAGGAAGAAAACTCTCCCAAACAGGACCTCACAGATAAGTTTGAGTACCCTTCAAGGAAATGCGGGTTGGACTAGGAGAAAAGCCTTTGAGTCTTTAGTTGGTGGAGGGCTAGATACTGCTAGTAAATATCATGTGAATGTTCTTACTGACTTTTTAAAGAGGGAACATGGCCAGGCATGCTGGCTCATGCCTGTAATCCCAGCATTTTGGGAGGCTGAGGTGGGAGAGTCACTTGAGCTGAGGAGTTCAAGACTAGCTTGGAAAACACAGGAAGACTCTGTCTCTTCACAATAATAATAATAATAATAATAAAAACCAGAAACATATTATTATGCATCCCTTCATTGAATAGATATTAATATATTACATAAGTGAGCCAAGCACTGGTCTAGGCACTAAGGGTTTGGCACTATGCAATACAGACAAAGAAGAAAACATTAAAATAAAAATCCTTGCCTTTATGGAACCTACATTGTAATCAGGAGAGAGAGACAACAAACAAGATCAATGAGTTAGGAACATGGTAGATTTGAGTGGTGGTAAGTGCTAACGAGCAAATCAAACTGAGACTGGGTCTAAGAACATGTGAAGGCAAAACTGTGTCAACAACTGCAAGAATAGGGCACCAAGCATAGGGAAGATCAAGTGTGAAGATCCAGAAGAGCAGCTTTATGTTCCAGAAACAGCACAGAGGTCAGCACAGCTGCAGGGGAATGAACCAGATTGACAATAGCAGGAGAAAAGGTCAGAAGGCAAAGAGGACCTAGATCTTAGGAGACTTCTGGGAGACTTTGGCTTCTATGTAGTGTGAGACAGAAAAGTTGGAGGCTGATGGCAAGGAAGTGACATGACCTGACATTAGTTTGACCACCATTCTGACTGTGGTGTTAAAAAAAATGACTGAAAAAGAACAAGCTCTGAGCAGGAGACCAGTTAGGACCCACTGAAATAGCACAGCCAGAGACGACTGGGGCTTGGACAAGGTGCCAGCAAGGGAGGTGGTGAAGGCCAGTCCAATTCTGGCTGAGTTTTAGCTGTAGAGACTGCAGGTTGTGATGGCCAAACTGCTGGTACATTTCCTCCTGTGCCAGAAGGGGTCTATTTCACAATGTTCCACCTACATCAAAGCAGCTAATGTAGATTGGCTGAGGGCTGCAAATGTTCACTGGTTAGGGATTAGGAACTTAACATGAAAAGAAACAGTATTTCAAAAGAGTAGAACTCTCTCAAGTGAAGGATTTGGTTTTATCAGATTTATATTTCCATAACACGTTAAAGGATGCACAAGAGCAACAGCAATAGCAACTACATCTTTCAAGAGAGATGGGGGCTGCTAATTGCAAGACTTTACATTTTCTGAGTGTGTGTCATGCTAGTTGAGAGTTAAGGCTAAAAAATAAGAATATCGGGCAAATGTTTCCAGTGGTGTGGCCACTTTATCCATAGCACTCAAAGGCGGAATGCCAAGGATCGGCATATCTACAGGGCCTTCTAAAAATATATCAGGCCTGAGAAAATCATCAGCTCCAAAACACAAAAAGGAAACTGCAAAGTGAAAATTAATAAATATTTAATTAAATTTTAATTAAATGCCTACAAATGCATAACCTATGTCAACTTCACTAATTGTTAAAATTTGAATTCATAAAAAATGTCATGATGCATGAGAACAATTTTAGGTTATATTTTCTCACTTTGCAAGAATCCATAAGTTATGATTAATGCAGTACAATCAGAGCCAAATGTAATTTTATTATAAGTCACTTCAGCAAAACAATTTCAAAAGCAATATTATAACAATCCTTTAAAATTGTTTACTGTAAAAGTCATTTGGTGTGTTATTTGGGTGTTATATCTGAGAAAGGGGAGGCAAAGTGTCTGACTGAAGTCAGAGCGAATCTTCAGGGTAAATGGAGACATGACCCAGAGAGAATTTGTTGAATGTCTTCATTCCCCATGAAGTCTTCAGTGAGAAGTCTGATATCTTGTGGAGTTAAAACCCACCAAAATGCTGATCTTGTTTCAAGGTAGGATTGGAACAAGATCAGAGTCTGTCTAGGTAGGGAAAATTAAGTCTGGGTAGCTTTGAATTATATTAAATGTTGACTCTGACTATGCTTTAATTTAAACAAGCTAAAAACAATAAATGTAGAGATGACTGTTTTGGAAAAATATAAACTGAAGTTTTAGGTTACGTTTGCAAAATGTTTGGATTTATTATGTTCAAGAATGTTTGTTCTATGTTTATAATTTGTAGATTGTCTGACAGAAAAAAATAAAGCTTACTGCTTTAAAAATGAACACAAGTTACCGAGAATTTTTTATCTGACCCTAACAAAGGAAAAGCTACAAACCACAGCAGCATGTACCACTTCCATAACAAGGCCAGGATGGAATATACTGACAGGAGTATTTCCACAGTTAACAAGAGGGAAAAAAAAGAAGTAAAAATAGCTTTTTAAAAAAACTTTCAGCAATAAATTGTCATCTTATTAAAATGTAAGTTGCTGGGATGCTGTATGCATTAAATCATTGCAATAATAGGAAGATTTGCACCAAGATTTGCAGCCATTATGAGGCCATGACTAGAAAATTTGCCATTATTCAAGTTTGATCACTTGAAATGCCAAACTTTTAACACCTCCCTTTCCTATTTTCCACTGAAAATGAACCTCCCTCCCAATCCAAAGAAAGTATAGGAAATGTAGTGAGGATATATTTTTTTTATTATTATTATTCTTGTACTTTAAGTTCTAGGATACATGTGCAGAATGTGCAGGTTTATTACATAGTATACACGTGCCGTTGTTTCTTGCTGCACCCATCAAACTGTCATCTACATTAGGCATTTCTCCTAATGCTATCCCTCCCCAGCCCCCCAGTTCCTGACAGGTCCCAGTGAAATATGTTCCTCTCCCTGTGTCCATGTGTTCTCATTATTCAACTCCCACTTATGAGTGAGAACGTGCAGTGTTTGGTTTTCTGTTCCTGGATTAGTTTGCCGAGAATGATGGTCCCTAGCTTAATCCATGGCCCTGCAAAGGACACAAATTCATTTTTTATGGCTGCATAGTATTCCTTGGTGTATATGTGCCACATTTTCTTTATGCAGTCTGTCACTGATGGGCATTTGGGTTGGTTCCAAGTCTTTGATATTGTGAACAGTGCCACAATAAACATGTGTGTGCATGTGTCTTTATAGTAGAATGATTTATAATCATTTGGGTGTATACCCAGTAATGGGATTGCTGGGTAAAATGGTATTTCTAGTTCTAGATCCTTGAGGAATTGCCATACTGTCTTCTACAATGGTTGAACTAATTTACACTCCCACCAACAGTGTAAAACCGTTCCTAATTCTCCACATCCTCTCCAGCATCTGTTGTTTCCTGACTTTTTAGTGATCACTGTTCTAACTGGCATGAGGTGGTATCTCATTGTGGTTTTGATTTGCATTTCTCTAATGATCCATTGATGATGAGCTTTTCTTCATATGTTTTTTTGGCTGTGTAAATGTCTTCTTTTGAGTCATGCCTGTTCCTATCCTTCACCCACTTTTTCCTGGGGTTGTTTTTTTTTTCTTGTAAATTTGTTTAAGTTCCTTGTAGATTCTGGACATTAGCCCTTTGTCAGATGGATAGATTGCAAAAATGTTCTCCCATTCTGTAGGTTGCCTGTTCACTCTGATGATAGTTTCTTTTGCTGTGCAGAAGCTCTTTGGTTTACTTAGATCCCATTTGTCAATTTTGACTTTTGTTGCCTTTGCTTTTGGTGTTTTATTCATGAAGTCTTTGCCCATGCCTGTGTCCTGAATAGTATTGCCTAGGTTTATTTCTAGAGTTTTTATGGTTTTAGGTCTTAAGTTTAAGTATTTAATCCATCTTGAGTTATTTAAGGGCAATATCCCTGATTAACATTGATACAAAAATCCTCAGTAAGATACTGACAAAATGAAGATGTATCTTTATATTTTTTATTTGTTGTCCTATTTTTAGTTCCTATTCACTACAAAATCTTTTTTTTTTTTTTTTTTTCACTTTCTAAGGGAGGGGAGGAATCAGTTTTTAAAAAGTTTTCAAACATGTTTTTCTTTCTTTTTTTTTTTAAGTAGTTTCAGGGTATAGTGGTCTAAAAGATATCTTATTTATAGAAAAAATACAAGGCTCTAAAAGCTCATTAAAATCACTAGGCAGTGAGAATAAGGGAGCATTCAAGGGCTTTAGCCTTGCCTGGGATTCCAACAGGTTTGTGTTTGAATACCTTTGCTCCTTACTAGTTAGCCTTCTCACTAACTTCTGTAAGGCATAATTCCTTATTTGGTAACTCATACGGTTTTTGTAATAATTATATTATAGAATATATATAAAACTTTATCAAATGTGTGAGGTCAGAAAGCTACACTGAACCACACTATGTTTAGTTCACTAATGTGTATGTTCAAGATAAAATTATATAAGAGGTAAAGTTTAAAATATTTTATATTTATATTTAAAATATTTATCATAAAACTTTTCATTATGAAGTTATTTAATCTATCCAGAATAAACTTTTTTTTTGAGGCGGAGTCTCGCTCTGTCGCCTGGACTGGAGCGCAGTGGCCCAATCTCAGCTCACTGCACGCTCCGCCTCCCGGGTTTACGCCATTCTCCTGCCTCAGCCTCCCGAGTAGCTGGGACTACAGGCGCCCACCACCTCGCCCGGCTAGTTTTTGTATTTTTAGTAGAGACGGGATTTCACCGTGTTGACCAACAAACACAGCACACTCTGATGCTTTAAAGTAGGTGTTAAAGGCCTTAGAGTACCTTAACCTTTAGACAGGGTGCATGTGATGGCCCATTAGTTATCTCCTCATTATCAACACCTACCCTCTCCCGAGGCCTACTGTGTATTCGTCCTATGCTGGGCCTCATCAGCGGTGCCTGCTATTCCCTGACTGTGATCTTTTGCTCTGGGGTATTCCATTTCACTCTTTACTAGGATTGGTTGTATTCAAACAAACTAATGTGTTGATCCTAGATCTTATTACTGAACAAACGTCAGCTCTACCACCTCACCCATGTAATTATGGCATATGTTAGTTATGCAAATTAGATATTCCTTATTCACTAATGCTGGTAACCTGTGAGCCCCCACTGGGAGTTAGAGTCACAATCCACAGAGTAAATGAGTTAGTAATCTTGAGTACTTTCACCTGTGTGCAGCACCGTGTTAACATCATATCAATACTGGCTTTTAAGAGCCAAAGAAATAAAAAATCATCAATTGGTTTACCACATGGTTAGAGGTGCAGAATTCATTTTGGCTTGAAAAGTAAGGATTTGACCCAAGTCTTAGGCAGATGGAGCACAAAATTATTTTCTTCTTTAATGCATGTTACAGGCCATTAATAAGGCTTAGAATTCCCATTTGCACACAGATATGAGTAACCTCAGCAAATTGAGAAAGTAGCCCCAGAATTGTGTGGGATGATAAACTCTTTCTGTTCCCTTGTATCTTCCAACCTAGACTTAGAATTAAGCACACAAGAACATTTGAGATAATTTACCCCATAACTTTTATGTATTTGGTTAAGGAATTATTGCATGTTGGGTATTTTATGTTCCTTAAAGTTTTAAAGGAATTTAACCCATAAGAATAAATTAAAATGTATAACTCAGTACTGGATTTAGGCTTATATTAAAGTTTAAATGTTATCATTTATCTATAGCACTGGAACATTAATAGCCTTTAGGATTCAACATATCTATAAGTTTAATCTATTGAAAGTTATTTAAATACTCAAGATTTTATTTAAATCAAACAAGAAAAATGTTTTACAAGGAAATCAAATATGTTAGCTATATAAACGCCATGTTTAATGTTTGTAGATGTTTAATTAAATTGAAAAATGACATTAAATTTATTTAAAGTTCTCTTTAAGGTGATTATTACAATGTGCTAGACTAATAAACAGAATAAAAAATTTTGTAGAAACTACGTTTTCTATTTTACAACTACAATGAGTGGAATACTAATTTTTAAAAACAACCACAATGTCTTTTGTTATTATTATCATAAGTATCACTATCATTGCCTTTATTAGTCTGCTAGAACTGCTATAATGAAGTACCACATACTGGGCAGTTTAATCAACAGAAATTTACCATCTCACAGTTTTGGAAGCTAGATATCGAAGATGAAGGTATCCTCAGATGTAGTTCTTTAAGGTCTGTGGGGGAGAATCTGTTTCTTACCTCTATTATAGTTTCTGGTGGTGTGCTGGAAATCATTAGCATTCTTTGGCTTGTCCAACAATCACCCTCATCTCTGCCTTCATCTTTACATAGCATTCACCCTGTAGGAAAGTCTGTCTCTCTCTACAATTTCTCCTTTTATAAGGACACCAATCACATTGATCTAGAGCCCATCTAATGTCCTCATTTGTCCCCAGGGAGCTCAACATAACTTTCTTGAAAAACGCAGTTCAACCCATAACACTGCCTATCAAAGGTTTTCAACACTTCTTTCAAACATGTTTAAATTATTCTCTTAATTAATTTGTGTCTTTCCCCCCGCACCCCACCCCCACCCCCCGAGACAAAGTCTCACTCTGTCGCCCAGGCTGTAGTGCAGTGGTGTGATATAGACCCACTGCAACCTCCTGCCTCAGTCTTCTGAGTAGCTGGGACTACAGGTGTGTGCCACCAGACCCAGCTAATTTTTATATTTTTATTAGAGATGGGGTTTCACCGTGTTGGCCAGGATGGTCTTGATCTCTCTTGACCTTGTGATCCACCCACCTCAGCCTCCCAAAGTGCTGGGATTATAGGAGTGAGTCACCACACTCGGCCATAATGTACCAGTTTTTAAACTGATGACACACAGTACTGTGTTCAACTGGCTCTGTCACTTATCCTGTGATGAAATTACTTTCTATGTTTTTGTATCTATAAAACAAGAATGGTAATATACTCCTTGAAGTGCTATTATGATAATTAAATAAAATAAAGCCATACAGAATAATGTCTTATAAACAATGGAATCTCAGTTAGTTAAAGCTTCTACCACTACTATTACAATATCTCTTTTTACTGTTTCTAATTCTTGGAGGCAAAGAAATATCTGTTCTTATGAGTATTTAAATTGCCAATTGTTTTAGTGTCCATTGGCTGGTCTAACAAATTATCACAAATTTAGTAGCTTAAAGCAACATCAATTTATTATCTTACTGTTCTGGAGATAGGACAGAAGTCTGAATTGAAGCTCAGAGGACTACAATCAAGGTGTCAGTAGGCTGACTCCTTCTGGAGGCTCCAGGGGAGACTCTGCTCTTTGCTTCTCCTAGCATCTGCAGACCGTCATCACACTGGCTTGTGGCCACATCACTCCAACCTCTGCTTGATCATCATCACATTGCCTTCTCCTCCCTGACTGTAATTCTACTGCCTCCCACTCCTAGAGCCCCTTATGATTATATGTGGCCAACCAGAACAATCAGGATAGTCTTTCTATCCCCAGATTCTTAATTTAGTCATGGCTTCAAAGCCACTTTTACCATGTAGGGTAACATATACACACATATCATCCCCACTTTATGATGATTCTACTTATGATGATTTTTTGACTCTACAATAGTGTGGAAGTGATATCATTGAGTAGAAACTGTACTTTGAATTTTGAATGTTGGTCTTTTCTAGGGCTGGGGATATGCAGTGCAATACTCTCACACAATGCTGGGCAGTAGCATTGGACTGTAGCTGTTCATCAGTCATGGATCACAAAGGCAAACAACCAATACTCTACAGTGTACTGTGTGGCCAGATGGTTTTGCCCAACTGTAGACTAATGTAAGTGTTTTAAGCACTTTTAAGGTAGACTGAGTTAAGTCATGATGTTCCTTAGGTCAAGGTATTAAATGTATTTTTGATGGATGATATTTTCAACTTATGACAGGTTTATTGATTGTAAGTTGAGGAACCTCTGTGTTCACAGGTTCTAGAGATTAGCACATGGACATCTTTGCGGGGACATTCTTATTCAGCCTACCATGTCAATTTGGATGAAAACATTTCCGCCATCTTAACACAGGAGTTCTTGTTAAGTTATAGAAAATGCCAGAAAAATGTCAACAATGTGTGCTTATGTAAGTGTGTGCATAAGATGTGTTAGGGGAAGTAAATTTTTAAGTTATGATGATATGACTTCAATAAATATTAAACTAAAAACAAATATATTTTAGCATTAATATTTTCAGTTTAACAAAAACTAACATGGGATTTATAACATTTTATTGAAAAAGCTCAATGTTGTGTTAGTATAACCCAAATAATGTATGATTGTGTCACTGGTTAAATTCACTTTTACGTACTATGAAAAAAGGGAATATTTTACAGATAAGGAAACTGAGACAGAGTGCAGGATTGGAAATAGGGGCATATGTGGTGTTATACAGAAAATGTCATGGTACTGCCAAAATAGAATCCTGAGTTTCAGTTCAGAGTTGAAGAAGAAAATATTATTTCCTTGAAAAGGGATTTCACCCTACCTCACCAAGTAAGGTAGAGCATTACTATCTCAGAAGGAGGCCTATAAATGTCTGATAAGATTGGGGTCCAAGACCAGGAAGAACTGAAGATGCAGATGTCCCACATGGTCCAAATAGAAATGGAGCTGGGCATCCCACAGATGTCTCAGACAGCTGCAAAGCATAGTGTAAGGAAATTGAGCCCATCACGAAAAGCAACAGAGGTAAACATTAGTCTTCAGATTCAAAAGTTCAGCTAGCACCTCCTCCTTCCCCTTCCACAATTTCTCACTGGCATGTCTACATGTTAAAATTAAAATTTAGGAACAGTTTGGAGTTAGGCCAATGCTCAGAATACAAGTAAAGAAAAAAAACAGTCCTAAAATGAGAAGGAGGAGACCAAGATTTTTAATTCTAATAATATGAAAGATAAGATATCATTAATATCATCCTACTTCAAAACACTAAGACATTCTGGGTAATATATTACAAACATCATTTTCAATGAGGGGATTTCCCCAAAGCCAAAAATAAAGAGAAAGTTGAAAGTCAGAGAGTTAAGCTGATGCTTTCACTGCCTTGGAAGCAGTCAGTTTCAAAGTCCTTCCTTAACTTTAAGCATATTAATTCAACTATGCTTGTAAAAGTTTTGAGAATGAAATCACCATCAAAAGGTGGAACAACCCAACAAAAAGTGCAGAAATTACGTATGTGAAAAAAGCAGAGAATCAGGGAACTACTTGAGGGACACAGCTGAAATACTTTTTATCTTGGACCCAGCATATCCTTTTCAAGCATTTGACAATAAATATCATGCAAATTATCATTTTGGGGGGGAATGACAAAGCTCTGTCTATGCTTAAGTCATGCGCTACAAAGCTGTTTGATGCTTATCATCTCTAAGAATCTGTCTAAAATTTAGCAAATTTTTGGTTATAGTGTTTGTCTTCCTTTTCTCTCTTCTTCCAAAGTCTTCCCTCTTTTTTCTTTTCTCCTTTTCATCTTTAGCTAATGCCAGTATCTATTTAATAAATATTATTGCCCAGCTGATTTTATCCTAAAATTTATCAATGGGTCGCTTACTTCATCTTGCATATCACCTGCAACCCTCCCTTAGGGGAAAAAAGTCCTTCTATCCACCACCACCCCCACTTTGGTGCATGACCAAACCCATAATTTTACTGCTTTGGATTCTGGAACTTACTCAGGAATCATTACCTTGCATATTTTTCTTTCTCATGTCTCTTCTCTCTCTCTCTCCCTCTTTGAATTTAACTTTGCTTAAATGTTTCTCATAATAATAAATCAAAATAAAACCTTTTCCTCCATGATTATGTAGCCCTCTTTTCCATCTATTTTTTTCTTTTACTAATCAACACTGCTGAAAGCATAACCTACACACATTTCTATTTCCAAATCCTTCATTTCCAAACCTCCAAATTGCATATAGACCGTTACACCCTTAATCTTACCTACTTGACTAAAACTTCTTATGCATAGTCAGTAGTGACTTGCTTGAGGTTAAACCCGATGGCAAGTTTGATTGTTGATCTTTACTGTCTTCTCTGCAGCTTGGAACATTAATGATTCACTCCTCCATCTTAATCACTTTCCCTGTCTTGAAACTATTTTTTCTTTTGTGTGTGACGCTATTGTTTTTTAAAAATTCTGCCCCTGCTATGACAAGATTTTCTCATATTCCCAATCCTCATTTCATCTGAAGTACTACATAAAGGAATTCTCCCCTCAGTCAGAAAATAGAGGAAGGATATTAGAAAATTAATGACCTCCATAGAACAGTGGCAAGTTAATAATCATTAGTAGACTCAGATGTAAAATCTTACTCATGGTAATAAAAGAAAACCTCATGTTTTCTCTGTTTATCTGTTTTATTCTTTTCTTTCACTGTCATTTTCTTTTGTCCTGAAGTTCTTTTTGGTCGTTGATTTACTTGAGATTGTATTCCATGTCTAATATTGCCCTATGCATGAAGCAGTGATTTGTAAGCCTTGAGTACTAGTCAGGTATTTCAATTTTGAAGCAATTCTTTGATATAGTAGATTTAAAACCATAATTTATTAGGTATAAAACTGTGTAGAAACCTGAAATTCTGGTAATGCAGAAATAACCGCAATGTTTAGGATCTTCTAAGTCAAAACATTCAACAAGAAATTTAAATTTCAATTCAATTCAACAAAGAATCCTAACTCAGATTGTGTAAGGAAAACATTATTAGGACTGGGACCATGAACTTTGATGCTCCAACACAAAAAGATTGTGTTCATGTGAAATTTACCTGGAACGTTTTCAATACTGTGTCTTCTACTAACACAATATTTCCATAGAACCCTGAATTTGATTGCAAACTATGTTCCAAAAGGACATTATGTTGAGTACACTAGGCTATATATTGGTGGTTATGAAATTTTTTAAGAGACAGATATCATAATGTCCAGTGTGTTTCCAAATTGCACTTCAAAATGTAGAAATTATTTGTGTAAATAACCATCCTGCTACATCAGATAATTTCAATTTATTTCTTTTTGCTTGGTACAGGTTATTGATTAGACCCAGTACAGAAGGCAGGACTGAATTTGATGGCATGTCTCACCACAATGGGATGAACTATAGTGTTCTCAAATAACTCAACTAGGGCACATGAAGAAAGCTATCTTTTTCACTGGTACTCTATAAAACTAATGAAATTACCCACAATAAGCACGGAAAATGTTCTGACTCTTATAGAATCCCATTAAAACTTGAAGAGATCGATTGCTCTTAGAAATAGTCTTTGCTTCTTCTAAAGTTTCATGGAATTACATATAAAGTCTCCTATCCCCAAAAGAACCAACTTTAAAAAGTTCTTACAAGCTGACTCTCCTCAAACTGCCAGCTAGAGAAGCAAGAATGTCAACGAAACACTACCAAGATGTACTGCTTCATAAAAACAAGCAAACAACAGTCATTAGTGAGAAGGTGATTTGAGAGTGTTCAGAAAGAAGTGAATGAGCCACTTATTGGAAACATACTTCAGTTACAAATACCAGATGTTATCCCATTTTCTACATATAAATATGAGGCTGAGATAGTCAGTGTAAGAACTGAAATTAGGAAAAAGAACTCTATATTGAAGTATGCATTTTAAAATATATCTTAAAGTAGTATAAAATAAAATAAATTATTTCTTAAAAATGTGTTGCATGACAATTACACTGCAGTGATGGAGCTAAGTATTGATGGGAATCAGAGACATATTTTGCACAATAACCAACCTCAAAAGCCTTACAATTTAGCACAGAAAAAGTAATATGCATTCATAACACTACTATGACACAAGGAGACTAAAATATTGCCATAATAGAAGTACAAACAAAAATGCTCTGGTAACAAAGAAGAGGAAAACTTTTTTTTCAATAAAGTGATTTTTGGGTGAAGCATAGAAATTTTACTAGTATTTCACAGGAGTATAGAATTCCAAGATAAAGGAATCTTATCAGTAAAGACATAAAATTATTAAGGTACACCTTACGTAGAGAGGTCAGCACATTATATACTTGGACCTGACTACTGCAAATGTATAAATGTATAAAGGGGAAAGTCACAAACAGGGCAAGGTATGCCAGAGAAGATAGAAGTAGTCTTATCGACAATTAGGAGTCACTGAAGATTTTTGAGGATGCACATAATATAAACTTACCAAACTTAAAATTTTAGAAACAAAAAATGTTGATAGTAATATTAAAATGTCACACAGACTCTAGTTAATAGTATTCAATAAAACCGTTGAAGAGTCAGGCACAGTGACTCACGCCTGTAATCCCAGGCCTTTGCGAGGCCAAGGCGGGTGGGTCATGAGGTGAGGAGTTCCAGACCAGCCTGGTCAATATGGTAAAACCCCGTCTCTACTAAAAATACAAAAATTATCCGGGCATGATGGTGCATGCCTGTAGTCCCAGCTACTCAGGAGGGTGTGGCAGAATAATCGCTTGAACCCGGGAGGCGGAGGTTTCAGTGAGCCAAGATCATCACTGCACTCCAGCCTAGGTGACAGAGCTAGAGAGACTCCAACTTAAAAAAAAAAAAAAAAGTTACAGAAGAAGAGAAAGCTGAAGATAGAGAAGCTATCCTGGTAATACAATAGGACAAGTGCTACATCAGAGTCCAGGAATACAAAGTAAAAAACAGTAAGTAAGGAGCAGTGTTAATAAGTAACCTATAATCCGTAAACTACAATCAGTGCCCCATTTAGTATACACTGCCTTTATGGAAGCTGTAGTATAAAATAGTATCCAGTGTAATAAATGGAAATCATAACCCTGAACAAAAGCTTTCAATAAATCATAATAATCATGAATATAAATACAATGTATAAGGCTGAACAATTTAAATTTATAAAAAAAGTCCTGCTTTCACACCTGCAACCCAGTTAAGGAGATAGGATTTTCACATGAAAACCATAAATTCAAGCTGAGAGCTACATTTGCTAAGTTCCCAGCAAGTAACATGGACACTTAGGTGGGAAAGCAGCTGAGAAGGGATGGGATAGGATGGGTATCACAGTGTTGTGTAGTAAGTGAAGCTTAAGTTCAACTATCAGGACAAGATGATGCCCAAGGAAAGACAAGAAAGGGAAGAACATTTTGGGCAACAAAAGATAAAGTTCAGAACTGTAAATAAAATTAGGCAGAAATGAAAGGAAATTGTTAGGAGAACATAGTGAGGATATCTTTAGAGAAATAGGAAGCAATCAAAGTATACAGAATGCTAACTTGTAAGCTGAAAATGGGATATCATTTCAGCAGCCATAGTCCTTTAAAATGTTTAAGGAAAAGATGTGTCAAAGCAGTTTATTAGGAAGGTTAATACACACTTCCAATGTTACTTTCTGTTACTGCGGTAGGATCTGGACCAAGGTAGAGCAAGTGAAAAAGAAAAGGAAGACATAGAAGTAAATAGAAAAAAGGCATGGTGATTTAATGTCTATATAGTCATTGGGAATGAAGTCGGGTATGGCTCCAAGTTCTTAAGCTAGGATCTCGGGGGAATTATTATGCCAATGATTAAAATAAAATAATGTGAGATATGAAGTATATTTCGGAAAAGAGAGAATATGTTGTCAGATCATTGAAAATTAGGTAATTGTTAAAGATCCAACTGGCAGTTAGAGACCCAGGGTGAATGATCCGGGACCAAGTCAGGGCTGAAGGTATATGTAATGAATGTATAAAATATGCAATGACAATTAAATAATAAAATGACTAATGTTGATAACATTTGAAATAGTTAAGCTATAAGGCAGACAAGAGCAATAAATAAATTGCATACACTGGTTTCAGAGATATGGGGAAAATAAGTTAATTGCCCTTCTCTCAGGAAGTTTAAAACTTAGTTGACAGGAAATATATTATTTAAATATTTTATATATATATATAAACACACACACACATAATAAAGATACTAAACTCTCTATAACACATAATAGTGGTATAAATATCTAAAGTGGCTTAGACAAGATTTATGAAAATTAGTGACATGTTAACTAATGCTTAAAAGATGAGTAGGAGCTCTCCTTATGGGGTGGAGATAAGGGGCATTTCTAATACAGCGTAGCGCATGTGCAAAGCTACAGAGGCAGCTAACACTCAGGACATTTAAGTAGTTAGTCAAGCGTGAATGTAGGTTGTATTGGGGAACTGGTGGTAGGTTAGAGAGGCAGTTAAAGAGGAGAATATAGAAAGTCAAGTATGTCATATTTAGGAAATTAAGAAGACATTGAACATTTTTTTAACAGCAGAATGGTAATCATTAGATATTCCTCTTTCCAGATTCTCATCCAGATTTCCCTGTTCTGCCTTCCTGCAGGTTCTGTAGTCCTGAATTCCTTGTGCATGCCATACATATTATTACCTTAAACTGAACCACTTGCTGTCTCTAACATTGCTCAAAAAATATACTTTAATGCCTTGAAATAAATGTTGTGTCAAATATTGTCTCAAATACCATTTGGTCTCTTTGTTTTAAATGCTATTATTTCTCTGTTTCAATTGTATATACGACAAACCAATTTCATGCAATAACTTTTGGAGATGGCACTCTTCTCCAATGTGAATATACTTTGCAAAATAAATTCTGTGAAGATTATCTACAAAATATATAGCAATGCCTTTTTCAAACCATATGGGAGAAAATGAGAATTTGAAGAGTCTCCTTTGATAATCATCCTTTATTAAAAAAATTGAAATGTCCTTATGTTTGTTTGTTTGTTGTCCCTCAAATGTAGCCTGATTTCAGACGTTGAGTTAAAATTATTAGTGTATCTCTTTGTGAGATTTTCTATTTGGCTGTTTTCTACTTATCACACAAAGATTGCATCAACTGAGCCATTCATTTAATGTATAATTGGGATGATCAGCAAAGTAAGTGTGCTTCAAAGCAACGAGATAAAAGTCCAATAATTTACAAATAGGAGAAGAAAGTGGATTGTAAAAATAGTAATTTTGATGTGATTTCTTAAGTGTGCCTAAAACTTAGGATGAAATTAATTGACCAGTAATTTTGTCAGGTATAAGAACAATACAGGATTCCAATTTACAAACAACCGAAATTCCTGTTTGTGTAACAAATACATCATCCCTTCAAATTAATTTTTTTTTATTAATAATGGAAAAAGGGATTAGTGACAAAAAGAAATATATTCCTGTATTAGGTTCATTGTTGACTTTACATATCTTATTTCATTAATTATTTCATAGTATAGGTATTAGTATTTTAAAATACCCAAATGGCATCCCAAAAGGTTGATTTATATATCTTTATTACTGACGGAATAGTGTGAAATGTCACAGGCTCTAAAACCACTTTCCCTTTTATATTTCACTTCACAACTCCAGGCTAATATTAAAATATTTAGTAGAGTCTGATCATTTCCTGCTGGTTGGATTGTATTAAAAATATATTGCTTTATGGGCATAGAAATTAAGTATGTGAACAATCAGGCTTTGTAAGAATATGCCACATGTTAACCTAAGTAAAAGCAATAAAACATAAACAGAATGTGAAGATTTAGGACATTCTCATAATGTATGTTCTTTTTATGAACTAACTGCTCTGTTGTGGATTGTATTGTACAGACCAGAAAAAATACATAATTTTACAGATTTTTTCATGTAGCTTTTAAGATGATAAAACCAAACTAATCTCTAGTTGAGTTTTCATCATAAATCACTTCTAAGGTGAGAAACTACCTAGTGGACTGTTCTGACATCTTAACAATAAAAAAGAGCTTATGACAGGTCTAGGGGGAGGGAGAACTCGTTCCAAAATGTTTTCCAACAGTTAAGCAGTAAATCAAAGACTGACAGGATCCCTAGCCTGCCACATCTTACCATGGTTACACGAAATCTAGATTACAATATAATATGTAATTTTTCCCAATCCTGAATGTGGCCCAGTTGGAAAAAGTTTACCCCTATATGTCTGATTTTAAAAATCCTGGATGAAAGCTTGTTTTCACACAACCATGTAATTTCTAAGAGAATGTCACAACTTTTTCGACAGTCACTTCCTGAAAGCCCAGGAAGTGTTATTCCAGAAAAAAAAAAAAAAAAAAAAGTTGTAGGGTTATTTCTCTTCTCTCATTTAATGATTGTGTTTGTTCATTTGCCCAGATTTTTGGCAATGAATAAATTTAATAATTAAACTGAAATAATAAAATTATTCTACTTCTTTGAAAGGAAATAAAATGTAATACTTTTAAAAGTATGCTAACTTTGTGTATATTATAGAGTAATGCAGTAAAGAGTTTAAGAGAATGTGGGAACTTTATTTTGTATATCAAAAATAACCTAACAGATTTATCTGCAGACTCACTACAACCTATCCATTAAACTGAATTTCTTGTAGAGAAAGCTGTGACCAATTTCAAAGGAAGTTGAATTATGCTGAATATTTGCAAGTGTCATTCATGTAACAGCAATGCCAGATAGGCTTTTCTGGAAAGTGTTACTTTTAAAAGTGTAAGAGTTTCCTTTAAAAAAAAAAAAAAGATTAAAAGAAAAAGAAAACTCAGGCATGTACTCACAGATAATAATCTCTCTTACCTGGAAGAATTACAGGAAAATGAAAAAAAAGAAAAAAGTAAAGATATCCTTGTAATACCATATTCTACAATGCCAACTTATGTCCCTGATATTTGAGTCAATCTTTGAAGACATAGGATAGAAATGCTTTCATTTCCATTTTGTTTTCATTTAAATTAATTTACAAAGTTACTGTTCGTATGAGGTGATCAGGCTATTCTTCTTTAAATGGTGTTGCATATGTGCATTTGCGTACATGCTACCAATACAAAATAAACATAATTGAAATGTATTTATTTATGTATTGGAGTTTATATAATTTGGTCTATAATTTTGCGAATACAGAATAGTCCTCAAACATAATTTATCATTCTGCTAGATAACATATTTTAGTAGAAGACTTCATTAGTTGGTATCTTCATCTTTTTTAGCCCCAGGATTTAAATCAGGTCAAAAATCTCTTAGGATCACAGAGCCCGAAGATTTTCTTGATAAGGTCTGCTATAGATAGGTGATATAAAAGCGACATTTAAAATTAAATTTGTTTTAACTTTGGAATTTAATTTGCTTCTGAAATCAGAATTGAAGTGGTGTCTTAGAGTCATTTATCATGCAAGAGAACAAAGGTGCCCTGTGAAGCAGCAGTTTCACCCTGTAAATGGTAACTGCTTACATCCCAATCTCTGCCTGCATGCTGTAACAGGAACATTATGCCATTCCAGGATAACGTCATTATTTATCATTTTAATACTATTTATGTATTTGCTCATTTCTTTATTTATTTATGTAAAGAATTATTAATAACTGTACTGAACTCATTTGGTCCATCTTGGTAAAACGAATAACAAATTGGTGTTTTGGGGGCGATGTACCATGCAAAATGCTAATGGGATTCCTGAATGGAAGACATCCAGCATGGATCAAGACCTTGCCCATATGTGGGGTTTTTGTCTAAGCAATCTTTTTATAAGCTTTTTATTGCTTCAAGAGCTACCGAAGCAAACAGAGACATATTATTTATTAATTGTGCACCGTTAATAGCGAGGTCTCACCAACTGCCAATCCATATGGACATAAAGCCCTCAGTCCTAAATCTGCCCAGATTAATTTCTTTCAACGGCATCCAACAGTGTGAGGGCAAAGTGAGAACCAGGTTGTGCTCCTGCCTTTTTAAGCCATGCTTGGCAGATTAGTTCACTAGGACTTCTTTACAAGCACAAAAAGCTGCAGTACTTCTCGGTCCTGTCCAGGCTAGAGATTTGCTGAGATGAAGATAAAAGGACTTTAGATCTGTTGTGTTTTTCCTAGATCCTCTCCAAAGCCTGTATAATCCTTTTGTTTCAGAAAACAAAGATTTTTTTTAAAAAAGATAAGAAACATGTTTCAACAAACCCAAACAGCTACAATATCTAATTACATTAAGGAGAACTCTTAGTTGAAAAAGTTAAAAGCTAAAAAAAAAAAAAAAAATAGGTCCAGTTGCAGTTTCAAGAAGTTTGTATTTGTGATTACTGGTTAATTTCAATAATAAAATTCTTTGTGTAAAATATAAAAACTTATTAACCTAATCACCACCACATCCACACACATTGTATATATGTATACAATGTATGCCAAATTTCATTATGTTAATTTTTAATAATTGGGTTATATTCTGGTCTTTTCTAAATTTGCAAGCTAGCATAACATTGCTGGGTGAATATCAGTTCCCAGAAAGGACCCAAATTTAGCTACTTCCAAAGCTATTTTGTGCTGGTTGCCCACTCCCATTTTTACAGAGCAAGTATGATCATTTGAAGAGTCTTGATTTTTCCCTACTCTCTTCTACATAGAATTGAGGTTTTGAGTGTGCATATGTGTAATGTTTTAATAATGAATTCAGCCACAAACTGAAAGCATCTTAGTTGCCCTTTAAGGCAATATCTTCATTCTGCAAACTAGTTGTTCATTAAACTGTTGGAAAACCAACAGCTACTAGTTTGTTCAGTAAGTTTTTAGTACACTGTTGGAAAAGTTAAAACTACTGGATTTGTGAGATGTCTCTGCTCAAATAAGAATTCTTAAACCTGATCTCACTCTCCATGCTGGGAAAAAATAAAACCAAGAGTGATTTTCTTTGTTTTGTTTTGTTTTTAAAGGCATCTGTAGAGAAAAGCTGGGATTCTTAGCAGTAAAAACTATAGATATATTTTAAGATCTAGAACCCTAGTTACTTTAATCTTTTATACTCAGTGCTTAAAGTAGTTAAGTAGGCATATACCCAATAAGAAATGTGTTTGAAGAAGCCTAGTAGGTAAGAAAGAAATCAGTGTGTTAATAGTCACCCTAGCTGCAAATGGTGAGAAATAACTCAGGGCACTTTGCCCAGTTTCTGCACGGGGTTACAAGACCAGGAAAAGTCACTTTCCTTAAGTAACAACCAAGCACTTCAAGTAAGAGCTAGACTTATAGCCTATGGAAATTACTGATTTTCCATAGAAACAATATTTTAAAAGTATTTACTCTGCAATGTTAATACTCCCTTTATATTGCTTTCTGTTTGCTTTCAAGCAAGTCATTGAAATAAGTCACCGCTGCTTCCTGGGGAGTGTTTTGTATTTAAAGTCGGTTCAGTTTTAGTGGTTTTCTAAGCTTTGTATGTTCCACTCTGGAGTAATATTTAATTGCTTCAGTAAACTCACCACAGAAGAACTTGACTGTGCAATTTTTTTTCCTTTTCTTTTGTTATATTTTCTCTTCTTTCATCTTTAATTTTTAAATCCAGGAGGGTTCAACTGCCATTTTGTTAAACACGAAAATTTCTTCTAAGCAATTTGAGAAGGATCTGTCCTTTGACTGCCTTGAGGATGTCAGGCAGCAGCTAGCTGTAGATCTAATGAAAATCTGTCTGTGCATATGCACAAATTGACTAAAGAGAGTACATCAAATGTTAATTCATAGATGCAGAAGTAATATGCAAATAGAGATTCCAAACTTCATTTGGAATCATTTTTAATGAAATAAGTTATTCAGCCCTTACATTTAAGGAAATAATAAAATAATGCCTTGGCTCAGTGCACTGGAATATAGAGTCTCTTCCTCGTAATTCACTGATTGCCAATTTTATTCTTTTTGCCACCAGATGTATTTGAATTTATTGAATTATAAGGACTTTTAAAAAATTCTTAGCTTAGATAAGCTTAATGCTAAAAATTTCTAGTTGTGTACAAATTATGTGTCAATATGTTATACCCATATATAAACCTGTACACACATGAATACAGTACCTCCCCTCATCTTCAGGGAATACATTCCAAGATTCCCAGTGGATGCCTCAAAGTGCAAATAGTACTAAATCTTATATACACAGTGTTTTTGTCTATACATACATACCTATGATAGAATTTAATTTATAAATTAGGCATAGTAAGAGATTAACAATAACTAATAATAAAGTAGAACACTTATAACAATATAATGAAAAAAGTTATATGAATATGGTCTCTCTCTCTCTCAAAACATCTTATGGTGCCATACTCACCTGTTTTTGAACCTTGGTTGACTGAGGATAACTGAAACCACAGAAACTGAAACCATGGATAAGGTGGGGACTACTATATAATCCTGAGACAGATTGCTAATGCAATACAATATTGATACAAATTTGATAAATGTACTACAGCTTCTCCCAGATAAGAGCTTATTAAAAACACATATTTATACCTATAACATTTTGAAAATTGAAAACATATAAATTATGGAATTACATCTGAAATGAATATTAATTATATATGCTTTTACCATAAATTATTTTCAGCTAAAATTTCTGACTATAGAGGAAGACATTTTAAATTATTTTTATCATAGATGAGAATATTTACTATGATAAAAACAATTTATTAGCAATTATTTCATAATTGGCAGTTCCACCAGAAAATTTTGAAATCAAAGAATTCTCCATTGAGCAGCAGGACATTCCTGTAAAATTCCACTAAAGAAACTGTTTTTCCTAATAAAGTGTGCAGACCCCTCATTATTTAAAGAGTTCCATCCTTTTCAAGCAACAGAGTGTAATAATATAAAAAGAAAAACAAAGGAACAATGTGGGAGTGAGCTAGGACACACATTGAGTCAGTTTGTCCAGATTCTGTCTATCCTGCCATCATTTCATGTCCATGTTGACTTGTAATGATTTGCATCAGTTTAAGCAAACTAACCATCACAGCTTGAGTGAAAGAGGTGAAACACTAGGAAAATATGATGTGAATAGGTGAAAAATTCAAAAAACAGGAGAGAAACAATATGGATCTAGGTCAGAGAGATCCCATTAATTTAAGACCTTAATTTTAGACCTTATCTCATAACACCCAATATCAAACAAAAGTGGATGAAATGAAAAAAAAATGTAGTTATAGAAAACTAATCAAGCTGCCCTTGGCATCAGGGGGAATAAATACTTGTTTATTTGTTGTTGTTTTGTTTTGTTTGTTTGTTTTTTACATAGCAAAGCTTTTACTATAGATACAGTATACAACATTCAATGGATTATAGATGTACTAACTTATACCTATGTCATTTATTAATCCATTCATTCATTCTTTAAACAATGAGGCACAACAGCCTCATGTATCAAACTGTAACCTAGATATACAGTGTATCTGTGGAACAAACATGCTAATTATTGATTGTACAGAATAAGATTATCGTTAAGAAAGGCATGTAACAAATATGAATAGGCAACAATTATTACACATAATATTCATCATCCTGAGGTTTTTAGTATAAATTTCTGTTTTAAATGATTCATCTGAATGGCATAATGTAGCCTTAATCTAAATGGTTTAGACAATTGGAAGAGAATACTTATTTAAAATCTATAGAAATTTTATGATTAAATATTTAAAGTACACAATTCTGTGAAGAAAATAAATAACAGCAAGACATTACATAAAAGTTTTTTGAGGAATGAAGATATTAAGTTAATTACTTTTTTGTCATAGTGGAGAAATTTCAAACTCTGGTTATGCTACCATTTTAACATTTATTTCCATTTAGAAATAAGCTGCTTGTATATTTAGCTGCATTAAAGCATAAGATATTACTATAATAAAAGTACAAATTCGAAAGTCATGCCCTTTTCTGAGTTATTAACTTCAAGATTAAAATGGCTTTTTAGTCTGTCAAATTTAAAAACAACTGAAGTAAGAAAGATAAGTGAACAATACACATGAATAAAAATTTAATGGAAATTAAAAAGTGAGAAATATTGATCAATGGAAGATAAAAAAAAAATCTTGACAGAGGAAAAAATAGGCCATAAGTCGTTTTTGATGGCACGCTTATGGTACTTAGCAATGTGTGTATACCCACAAAGGCAAATATAGCACACTAGGCAATTGTAGTGGTGGTGGTTGTAAAAAAGATATGTGCAATTGTAATGTGTTAACACTTAGATAGAATATGTTTTATCAGTGAAATATTTTGTAAGGATATGATAATTTTAATAAAATTATAATTTTCACTCAGTCCAAATATCTGCCAGATAAATAACTCTAGATTTCATAAACTTGTGTGTGTGTTTGTGTGTGTGTGTGTGTGTGAGAGAGAGAGAGAGAGAGAGAGAGACAGAGAGGAGAGATACAGTCAGAAAGAGACAGACAGAGACAGAGAGAAGGTGGGAGTTAAAGGGTGGATAGAACAAATGAGAAAGAGAAAGGAGAGAGACAGAGAGAAAATGCCTGAACCTACTAGTGAATAAGAATATATTGGATATAGCACTAACCAGAGCATAACTATATTCAGTAACATTTAAGTTTCTTCTACTTTTAAGGATGAGGTACAAGTGGCAGAAAGTTGTTTTGATTTGGTCTGCATTCCTGTTGTTGTATTATGTTTATCCTATTCTATTATTTGCTTTCTATATTACTAATGTTCCATTATAGTCTATCCTGGTTTGATAAAATTCCTCATTTAAGATACATGGCATCATCAATCTTTGCTTCCATATTTGCTCAGTGATCACTTTAAGACAAGTTGTTATTGCCAAAGAAGCTTTGCTTCTTCCTAGTACACACTGCAAAATTCCAATGAATTGGACTGCTTACTTAGTAGATAGATGGATTTTTGTGTTATATATTTAGCTCAGCTCTCCAAATTTAAAAATGTCTGCTTGCTTTCTATATGCTGAATTATCTGTCAACCTTCAAAAGGGAGCTTACAGTAACTCTTGGACCAAGAAGGAAGAAAAAGTAATTGCCTGATTTAAATCTAAGGAGACACATTTCTCCTTCCTAAGCAAATGATTTTGTTTAGGTTTCACGCACATCCTTCATATGTTTAACAGGAAATGATCACTTATTTAATGCCCAGGAAGGAATCATTATTTATCTAAATGGGTCATAGTAGTCTCATTCTCTTTACCAATGATAATTTTAGTCCTGATATGCAACATGGTTCTGGTGGATGTCATATGAATTAACTTCTGCAGGGTAGCATTTGAGTGATAATTTATCATTATCACTATGATAAATTCTTTCTTTCTGCTCTTACATTTTATCATCAGAATAGACTCTGTGTTAGACTGTTATTGCAGTGCTATAACAGAACACCTGAGATTGGGTAATATATCCAGAAAAGATGTTTAATTGGCTCACGCTTCTGCAGGCTGTACAAGCATGGTACTGGTATCTACTCAGTTTCTGGGGAGGCCACAGGAAGATTTTACTTATGGCAGAAGGTGAAGTGGGAGTAGGCACATCTCATGGCAAGAGCAGGAGCAAGAGAGAGAGTTGGGGATGGGAGGTGCCGCCCACTCTTAAACAACCACATCTCTCCAGAACTCACTTGCTGTTGCAAGGACAGCATCATGCTATGAGGGATCCACCCCCCATGACCCAAACACCTCCTATCAGGTCTCTGCTCCAACGTTGGGGATTACATTTCAACATGGAATTTGGGTGGGACAACATCTAAACTATGTCAGACTGCATAAGCATATTTCAGTCAAGAGAAAAGCTAACATAATGATGAGAAAAATGTAGAGCTTGCCTACCTCTGTATACAACTGGATATCACTAGGCAGTGCAGTTTATTTAATAATCCTACAGTTGTCCAGTGTCTATTACAACTTCCACAGAAAGTAGGGATGAGTGAATCATATATTGCTACTTCTTTATGAAATAAAATCTTAGCCTGTATAAATGATAAAATGGGAAATTGTAATGAGAAAAGAAGAAAACCTCTTTAGCATCTACTATCAAACTGGTCATCACCTGTATGGAATGTAGCTGATTGCTCCAGCTGGAGCTATTTTATTCCAAAAATACAAACAAAAGACCATTTAGGACAGCTTTAGAATTGGTTATTATGTAGAAATGAGGAGGAAATAAGAACAATTTATCTAGGATCTCCTCTTTCCTTCACGTAATTTGAAGGAGAAGAAAGAGGTAAAGACAAAAGGACTTGGAGCAGTGAAAAATGATACATAATGGTACGTATATGTACCTTGATTATAACTGTTCCTTCAGGTTTTCATTTCTTTGTATAGATAAATCTTCTGATACCATGTTTCTCCAGTGTGAAGAACATTCTTTATAGCACAGGTCTGCTCTTAAAAAATTCTCATTTTTTTGGTCTGAAAAGATATTTAACTTGCTTGCATTGTTGAAATATTTATTCACTGGATATAGAATTTTGAGTTGTCGGTTTCTTTCTTTTCGTACTACTGAAATATCATTCCAGAGTCATCTGGCTTGCAGAGTTTCTCATAGGAACTATTCTGCAATTCTTTACATTTTTCTGTTCCTTGTGTGTTTTTTTCTCTGGCTCCTTCAAATGTTTCCCTTTCCCTTTACTTTTCAGCAGTCTAACTCTAATATATCAAGATATTTCTTTTTGTTGTAGTGCTGGTGGTTATTGTTGTTCTATTTGATATAAATAGATTTCCCTGAGTTTCTTGGATTTTTTATTATGTTTGGAGAACTCAGTCATTATCGCTTCACATATTTTACCTGCCTCATTTTCTATTTCTTCTCTTTTTGCCTTATCGAATTATACATATTGGGCTATTCTGTTTTATTCCACAGCTTTTAGATGTTCTATTTTGATTCTTTCACCCCATGTTTTTTTCTTCACATTTCAGTTTGGTTATTTCTATTGAACTATCTGAAAGTTCACTGAATCTTTTCTCAACTATGTCAAGTCTGTGTAACTGTGATGGACATATTTAAAGAGGTGTTTTTATTTGTGTTTTTATCTCTAATGTAGTAATTTTGTTTGTTTTTTTGCTTGTTTTTTCTAGCATTTCCATTAGGCTAGGCTTCCTCTTATATTTGCCACATCCCTACTAAAATGTCTCATCTATTCATACATATAGTCAATCTTTTCCACTACATCCTTTAACATGTTAATCATAGTTTTTTAAAGTCCTGACATTGTAGTCACCTTGGAGTCTGACATCTGAGTTGTATCTGAATCTGGTCCTATTAATTACTTATCACTTGGCAATGGCTCATATTTCCATATGTTTCTGTATATATTATAAGTTTTATTAAATGCCAAACATTGTTTATTGTTTAATAAAGACTGAAGTAAATAATATTTAATCTGAATATGAACGTTCCTCTTTCTTATACAGGTCATCAGTGTGGAGTGTTGAATCAATCTAGTTAGAAATTGTGCTGAAATTTAATTTTGTTTCTAAAGTTACTGTCAGTAAATTATAGACTCAATTCCTCTACTAATCAACTTCCATTGCCTTATTTGGGGTAGGGCAGAATTGGGGTGCCACACAAATTTTTTCACTGTTTGTGCTCTATCTTCAGCTTTCATCATGCATGCATACCAACACAATAGAAAGATATAGTTCCACATTCTTGTCCCTCCCCAATGGTTGATTACTATTGTTTGTTAACATCTGCCAACTTTGTGTTAGAAATATTTTGTTATTCTGTCCTCACTTCAGTCTTAGGGAAGTCATATGCTTCTGGATCTTGGAATAGAAGTTTTCCAGCATTGATACTTTACCTCCTCATGGCAGCCCAACTTAACTTGTTATCTGTAAACATTTGTCATTATCCAAGATACCTAAAGTTATTATTTTACCAGAAAAAAAGAGTCCTGGAAAGAGGGGAGGACTTTACATCTATTCCTTGTGCCTACCTTATCACTCCACTCACCTTGTGGACAAGCATGTTCACTGCCCCTCCCAAAGAAGCTTAGGCCTTTGTTTCTTATGAAAGTAGAGTCCACAGAGGTGTGCAGTATTTTTAAAGTCATCAATCACTTCCTGCATTCTGTCATCATGGATAAGCTCTCCCTGGTTTATTATCCTGCTCCCAGTTTCACTCAGCACCTGATAGAAACCATGGGGAAAAGCTTGTGAGAGAATGGAAACATTTTTTTCTGTCTGGAGCCCCTTAATATTCTGGACTGATATATCTGTCTTGTGTTTTGTTTGTTATATGGTTTTCTGATGTAGTCTTACAATGTATATGGTAGGTAGAATGTTTTTCTTCTTTGTTCTGCCATTGGTGAAACAGTTTATGAACTTATATCTTCTTGTAGGTTCTTATTCCTTTTTGGAATTCAGGTCATTTGGTTTCCTTGTGAATTTAAGGCTCTGATGGGTTCAAACAGATTATAATTTTGTAGAATATTTGGATTCTTATTATTAGCATAGGAGCAACACATTTTGTAGTATTTTTTTTCTTTCTGAAATAGCAGGTTTAGGATACATGGATGAGGATAAAGATAATAAGCTCATCAATGTTTATAGTTTCATTTTTAATATCCTGGAAGCTATATCAGAATGTAAGAAATAATTCGCTAATTTTTTCATGTAAAAAATGCATATTACTTATTGAGAAAATGATGAATATAAAAGTATAGATGTGAGTACTTGGAAAGGGAAACTATAGTAATCAAAAGCTTTCTCTAAGGGAATTCTCCTTTTGGGCTTTCTAAACTCTCTTCTTAACAAACTGGAGATACATAAAACTTAAGCTGCAAAATCAGATTTGTGCTTTTTTAGCCTCAAATTCAGTATGAAAGGATAGTTTTCGGCTATTTTATTTTGTAAGCATTTGGAGTCTCCAGTGAAATTAAGACAGAAATGGTGTCAGTGTAACATCCTGAAACACCTGTAAATTTACAATTACAATTGTTGATTGCTGATTTTCCAAGTCACTAGAAAACCCATTGATCAAGCAAAACTAATTTTATTAGAACTACCACAGCAAGGGAAAATGCCATCTTAATACACAGATATATTGACAAACTCTTAGTAGTGTCTCAGAGGGGAAGATCAGGGCAGAATATATATAAGGTTTTGCTGTCTTGGATCAAACTGTTACTGGTGGGAATTGATTGAATGAACAAAACAGATGACATAATAGTTTAGAATTGCTGGACATGTCAAGGCAAGTGCCTTTAAATGACTTTTGATAAGTACACTGTTATTTAATAATTGAGTTATTAGTACAGGTGATCCCTTGCTCTTGTCCTGATACAAGAGCTTTTTTGCCAATATGAGAAACTATTTGTTTGGAGTGATTTCCTGAAGCAAATAGATAAGTTATTTAATGATGTACAGTTTAATCTCCTGTACATGAATTTCCAGGAGCAAATAGCTAAGTCATGTTGACACAGGTAGCTTCAATTATCAGTTCTGATTGTTAAGTTATTGTATCAAGGTAGTTTATAAAATTGTTGCAGTGATGGTGTTTTAGTTATCTGTGTTGCAAACAAACCATCCCAACACTTGTAGGTTTAAAATAGTACTATTTTAGAACATTTCACAGTTCTGTTTGTAGACAGGATCACCTGGAAAGTCCTGGTTTATGGTATTTCATGAAATTGCAGTCAGACAGAGGCTGGTGTTAGATTCATATGAGGGCTCAATGTCCAAGACAGTTCATTTTCATGGCTGATATTTGATTATGACTCTTGACTAAAGCAAAGATGTGTTGTTCAATAGAGCAGCTACACTTTGCGGCTGTGCTTCTCATAGTGTGGTGGGTAGTTTATAAAAGGATGCATCCCAAGAGTCAGCTTTTCAAGAGACCCAAGTAAGTGTTGCAAGGCACTTCTAACTTGCCCCCCTAATGTTATGTTCACCATATTCTATTAGTCAAGTAAGTCACTAAAACTAGTCCAGATTTAGGGTAATATGGAATTTGAGCTCTGGATGTGAGAAGCAGTAAGCATATATAGCAAGGATAAGCACCTTCAAGACTATCTTCCACAGACTGTGCTGTCAGAACAATAATTCAGGTTTCCTCCACATGCAACATCCATTCATTCTCAAAGAAAGAGCTTGAAACTCATCCCATTATAACACTGGTTCTAAATCCAGAATCTCAACAAATTGGATCCAATCTTCAGGTGTGACCCCTCTCAATCTCAAAATCTGTGAACTAGAGGGATAATTTATTTGTCCCCATCCTGAACTCAATGTTAAATGCTGATACAAATATAATTGCAATAGACACACCCCCTTCAAGAGGGAGGAAAGGACAGTTTGGCACATAGCCATCACTAGTCCATAACAATTCTGAAATCCAGCATAACATACATCATCACTTGTCTAGTTAGGTTAAATTTTAATCCTGCTCCCTAGGAATGACTCTCCATGGATCTTGCCTCCATTCTCTCAAGTATTGGCCAAGAAACCTGAGTCATTCAAAAGAGATTACCTGTATTTGCAGTTAAGTAGCTTCATTTTTCTTTCTCTTCAAAGAAGATTGGGGCTATGAAAGTTTTCATTTTAAATGGTTTCTGTCTTTTTTTTAATCCAAAGTGATAACCTTTCTTGTTAATTCTATACTCCTAAAATGTGAGGAATTTCCTACAAATATTGTTTGGCTTCCATTTAGTTGACTAAAGATATACCCAATAATTTATTTGAGACAGATTTCTTTCTGGCTTGGGTTGAGAGTCATGGTGCTATGGTACGGTGCCCTTAAGGTTTTAGAAATCTTCCTGTCTCTAGAGCAAGTCTAAAAGAGACATGATTATTATACTTACAAGCTGAAAAGTTCTGGAAAGTATACTTTTAATATTTTTAGAAGTTTATTTGTCTAGCTGATATGGTGCACATAAGACTGCCATAAATGTTTCTGAGGTCTTAATAAAAGATCTTAAAACTATACCCTGAAGCTGAACATTACTATCTTAAGGCGTCATTTTGTTGAGAACACCTTGTATTTAATCTTCACCCCAAGTTTTTTCCTTATTTTAAAAGCTTTTGTCATATCGACACTTTGAGAATGAGAAACAGTTTAATTTTTGACCCAATATGTCCAAGTTTTGTTCTATTTCTTTCTAAATTTGTGTAGAAATGGAAAAAATCATTTTTTAGCTTGTGTCTATCTGTATCTGATCACACAAGGCTTTCAAAAACTGTTACTTGTATGGTTCTGGAAATCTCCTTAAACAAATCCATCAATTCATTAGGTATATTTTATATTTTCTACTTAATCCCAGGTAATAGAGTTGTCAAATATTTTGATACTATATAAAATGGATAACCTCATTCTATAATAAATTTGTATCAATGTCCTTCAAGTCCACTGTAATCTCTTTGAAGTCCCTCCAGTTTGTGCCTATTTTTAGGCTGAAAGTTATAGCCACGTTTGAAGACTGTGCTGGTATGTGTCTTAGTCTGCTTGTGTTGCTATAACAAAATATCACAGACTGCATAATTTATAAAGTAAAGAAATTTGTTTCCCACAGTTCTTAAGGCTAGAAAGTTCAATATCCAAGTACCAGTATCTGGCAAAGGCCTCATTGCCACATCATCTATAGCAGAAGGTGGAAGGGCAAGAGAGCATGGGTAAAAGCAAGAGAGAAAGACACTGAACTCGCTTTTGTAACAACCCCACTTTACTGATAATAACACCACTCTCTGGATAAAACATTCATTCATTTATAATGACAGAGCCCTCATGGTCTAATCACTTTGTACTGGTTCTACTTCTTAATACCATCATAATGACAGTTAAATTTTATCATGAGTTTTGGAGTGCACATTAAAAGCAAAGCAGTAGCATTCCACTTCTGGAACTAATATTTGTTATAATTATGTATTGCTATGGGGGAAAATCCCAGATTAGTGGTTTAAAATAACAATTTAGTGTGATTCCTCATAGTTTTGTAGATTGACTGGTCTTGGCTGGTTGATTGTCACTTTGGATGTCTCATGAAGTTACAATAAATTGGAAACTGGGGCTGGAGTGGTCTGAAGGCTCCAATGCACTAGATATTTAAGATGGTTCATTGATATTCCTGTCAGTTTACGCTATTGCCTAGGAGCTCATCCTTGTTGTTTACCAGAGCAGTGATAAATGGTCTCTCTGTGTGACTTTGACTTCTCACAGCATGAAAGCTGGTTTCTAAGTGGAAACATCCCAAAAGTAAGCATTTAAAGGGCCTAAGTAGAAGGCTCAAGACTTCTGTTGACCTAGTCTTTGAACATCAAGAATATTACATCTACTGCATTCTGTAGTGTTAACAACTCACTAAGGCTAACTCTCAAGCAAATGAGAAGTAGAATGTACAATAGGAAGAAAGAAAGTAATGATGGTAGTCATTCTATGTACCACAGAAGGGGCATGCCAATTTAGTGGAGAAATAATGTCCATAATGAGTGTACTAGAGAAGTAGGGCTATTTAAGAGTTTTTCTGCATCTGTGCACCATAGTACATTAACAACTACATCACCCTAGTCTTCTGCTAACTTCTTTATCCTCATAAATTTCTGTCTAATGTTTAGTAATCATGCTGACAAGGAAAAAATTATGTCAGTTTGTCAATTGCTAAATCATTTTAGTTTTTATTGTTTTATAAAAATTACCACTGATATAGGAGCCTTATTTCATGACAACATGAAAACAACACACACATACACACACCCCTGAAAGGCATAGATTAATATTATGACAGATCTATTTCCCTTAATGAGTGCTTGTTATGTGTCTCCCAAAAGCACATATGTTGGAAACATAATCCTCAATGCAGTGGTGTCAGGAGATAGGGCTTAATGAGAGGTGAGTGAGCCATAAGAGCAGAGTGAATAGGTTAATTCTGTTATCAACAAAGTGGGCTTGCCATAATGGGAGAATTCAGCTTCCTTTTGTTCTCTCTTTATCTCTCTTTCTCTTGCCCTCTTTTTTGCCTAATTGCCATGGGATGATGCAGCAAAAAGGCCCTTGCCAGATGCAAGCACCTTGATCTTGGACTTTGCAGCATCCAGAACCATGAGTCAATAAATTTCTGTTCATTATAAAGTATCTAATCTGTTGTATTCTGTTATAGCAACACAAAATGAACAAATACGGTCTCCATATACTGATTAAAATAATATTTAACTTCTATTTAGTTTGGTGAGATGGATTTTCAGAGATTAATTTTGATTTCTGAAGACAAATCAAAATTTTGCTTTTCCTTATACTGTGCTGATTCCTAATTAACCTCCATTATTCAATTCATCTAAACATGATGACAGTTACATATCACTAGGTCATTTTAGTAGACTAACATTGTAATGGTTTGTGGTCTTTTTTAACCAAAAACTAGCTGTTTCTTTGCCTTTGAATCTTCAGTTTGCTAGTTTTTGAACCATATATACATTCATAAAAATTTTAGGGGTAAATTTCACAGGTAATTAAATATGCTTAATTAAAAATACAGTATGTAAATGTCTGCTTTCAAGAAAATTGCTTAACCTCTATGTGCTGTCTTTAAAAATAGAACAAAATAATTACTCAGTATTATTTTGTTGACAAGTTTTAAGGGGCTGCTTAGGGATATTTTAGCTTGCTGAAAGCCTTCAGCCTGCTACAGTTAAATTTTAAAAAACAAAAGCCAATGTATTAATAAATATTACTTACCCTTCTTGCCAAAAAACAGATTATTACCTTTAAAATGCACACACACATATATGTTCTTATCAAAGTTGGATAAACCCAAATATTTATCACCTAATGTTTATTGAAGACATCAGTAAATGAACAGTGCAGATGTATTAAATTTTGTGAGTGAGACACACACACAGATTTAATGTAGTTATAACTACAGCAGCTCATTATAGTAATAAAAGATATATAAAAATAAACATTTAAATGATCAATATAAGAAAAATAGTTACAGATTTTAAACTAATATATTTTGTAAGGAATTATTAAGTGAGGCAACTTTAGAGGAATAGTGGAGTAACATTTTTATTATTTTGTATAATAAAATAAACACATACTCAATGTAAAATTTGTTGAATAGTAAGTAAGATAAATAAGAAAGTAACCAGTAATCTTGGTCCCTCCATTTATTAGCTTTGGGAATTTTGCCTGTTACCCAGTTTATAAAATGATAATGTAATAGTACTTGTATTATAGGGTAGTTTTCAGTATGAAACAAATGTTCGTGTGTATAAAGAACCTAAAAGAGTACTTAGCACATGAAAAATGTTCAAGATGTTAGCTATTATCATTATTATATAAAGTAATTTATTTTAAAAATGTGTTGAAACTTTGCTAAGTGCATTACACTTGTCTAGTTCATCACATATACAAATAAACTTAACACACTCAATTATTTGTCTTATGGAGCTCATATTTAAACTGAAAGAGACTGAAAATTCACATAAAAATAATGAGTATGTTGTCTGTTGAAAAGTGAAAAATGTTATGAATATAAGGAAAAATAAGTGGAATGGAGACTACTTCAGAAGCAAGTGGTTTTACCTTTAAGCAGTATGGACAGAATGTATCTGAGAAAGTTGTATTTCAGCAAAGACCTGATGGAGCCAACATACTTAATTATGCACAATAGCAAGTGTAAAGGTCCTGAAACACCAATGTTCTTGGTGTGGTCAAGGAATAGAAAGGAGGCTGCTGGATAGGGAAGGCTGAGCTAGGAAAAGAGTAGTAGGCTGGACGTGGGAGGCCAAGGCGGGAGGATCACAAGATCTGGAGTTCAGAACCACCCTGGCCAACATAGTGAAACCCTGTCTCTACTAAAAATACAAAAACTTATCTGGGTGTGGTGGTGAGTGCCTGTAGTCCCACCTACTTGGGAGGCTGAGGCAGGAGAATCACTTGAACCTGGGAGGCAGAGTTGCAGTGAGCGGAGATCATGCCACTGCACTCCAGCCTGGGTGACAGTGCAAAAAGAATAGTGACATGGTTTGGTTGTGTTCCCATTCAAATCTCATCTCTAATTCCCACATGTTGTGGGAGGAACCCGAGATGTAATTGAATCATGGAGGCAGGTCTTTCCCATGCTGATCTCGTGATAGTGAGTAAGTCTCATGAGATCTGATGGTTTTCAAAAGGGGAGTTTCCCTGCACAAGTTCTCTTATTTTTTACCTGCGGCCATCCACATAAGATGTGACTTGTTCCTCCTTGCTATTGGACGTGATTGTGAGGCTTCCCCAGCCATGTGGAACTGTATGTCCAATTAAACCTCTTTCTTTTGTAAATTTCCTAGTCTTGGTTGTGTATTTATCAGCAGATGAAAATGGACTAATACACATAGCAAGGTTGTGGTCAGAGAGCCCAAAGGGGAGTCAATCATGGAAGGACTTATAGGCCTATGGATTTTACTCTATGCAAAATGGGGAGCTACTAGAAGATTTGGAGTAGACATGTTCTGATGGCTATTTTTAAAGGATCTTACTGCTTTCTTCAGACTAGAACATCAGAAGACAAAGGTTGAAGTAGGAAAACCAGCTAGAAGCTTATTGTAGTCTTCCAGAAGAGAAATGATTATGAGTTAGGCTAGGATGGTAGCAAGGAATGGCAGTGCTGAGGGAGAAGCTGGTGATGCAGGAGAGAATGAAAACACTTTCCAGAATTAAATCATTGAATAGGAGAGAGGCATGATTACTTTGCTTTAAATAGGAGCCTAAACTGTTCATACAGCAATAAGAAGAAAGGTGGGACTGTGTGGTATTGAGAATTTGTGACATTCTCTTGTAATATACTATTGCTGCTGCTGTTTCTAACTGAAGATGTAAATATTATTAATATCTAATGTGTTCACTTCCAAGCTCTTCTTTCTCTATCATATGTGAAGATGGAAACAGATATCAAGGTAATGCATCTGCAACCCAAGGCATGCCAAAGATTACCAGCAAACCGTTAGATGCTTAGAGAGGGGCCATGAAACAGATTCTCCCTCACAACCCTTGGAGGGAACTAAACTTGTTGAGACATTGATCTTGGACTTCTGGCCCCCATAATTAAAAGACAATAACCTACATACCACTTGATGTCAGATTCCAAGACTCCATAAGGGAGAGGCAATGCATTTCTGTTGTTTTTACCACCTAGTAAGTTGTACTTTGTTATGGCAACCCTAGCAATCTAATACACTACCTTAGCCAAGTAATGAAGGTCAACAGCAACAGAAGTAAGTCATATTGACAGTATGTATTCTTGATATTATATAACAAAAGTGACACTTTATGTCTGTGATTTTTCTCCCAAATGCACATAGCTCCAGTCAAATCATGACAAAAACATCAGACAAACCTCAGTTATGGAACATTCTATAAGATATTTAACAAGTACTTCTCACAACTATTAAGGTAACAAAAATAAGGAAAAAATCTAAGAAACTGTCATAGGCTAGAGGCACCTAGGCAGACATGATAATTAAATGTAATGCAGTATTGTGGATTGGATCCTGGTGGGGGTGGGGAAGGACCTTAGGTAAAGGCTGGGAATATATGAATAAAGTATAGACTTCAGTCAATAATAATCTACCAACATTGATTGATTAATTGTAACTGATGTGCTATAGTAATAGAAGTAATAGTAGGGGACATTGGAAAGTAGTTATACAGGAATTCTCTATTACCTTTGCAATTTTATAGAAGCTAAACCTGTTTTAGGAATAACATGCATTTTTTAAAATCCATGGAAACATATTTAAATTTTTTTTTTTAATTAGCCGATTCTGAGGGTATATGTACAGGTTTGCTAAAAGCATATATTGTGTAGTGGTGGGATTTAGGCTTCTACTGTACCCACCATATGGATAGTGAACTTTGTACTTAGTAGGTAAATTTTCAACTCTCACTCCGGTTCCACCCTTCCCCCCTTTGGAGTCCCTAGTGTCTATTATTTCCCTCAGAATGTCCACATATACCCATTGTTTAGCTTCCACTTAAAAGTGAGAACACATGATATTTGGTTTTCTGTTTCTAAGTTATTTCACTTAGAATAATCACCTCCAGCTCCAGGCATGGTGACTCATGCCTATAATCCCAGCAGTTTGGGAGCCTGAGGCGGGCGAATCACCTGAGGTCAGGAGTTCAAGACCAGCCCGGCATACATGGTGAAATCCCGTCTCTACTAAAAATACAAAATTAGCCAGGTGTGCTGGCACGTGCCTGTAATCCCAGCTACTCAGGAGGCTGAGGCAGGAGAATCACTTGAACCCAGGAGGCGGAGGTTGCAATGAGCCAAGATCGCGCCATTGCACTCCAGCCTGGGCAAAAAAGAGCGAAACTCCGTCTCAAAAAAAAAAAAAAAAAAAAAAAAAAAAAAAAAAAAAAGAATAATCACCTCCAGCTAAATCTGTGTTGCTGCAAAAGACATTTCTTTCTCTTCCTGGCCATGTAGAATTCCATAGTATGTGTGTGTATATATATACACACACTATATATGTCATATGTCACATTATCTTTATTCAGTCACCTGGGGATACAGTTGGTGATCTCTACATTAATTTGTCCAGACCTAGATCTTCTCTGAATCTGCCATGATTCTTGCATCTTAGCCAGATCTTCTCCACAGTTAGGATTAACTTTTCATCAGCTTAGTTTACAATGATGTTAAGATAATGAGTTCCCAAGCATCATGAAGTGTATCTTCATTTTCACTTACTCTCCAGACTTCAGAAAAGGTAGATGAATAAAAGTTGTTTCATAATGCAATTTGTTTTATTTTGAAAAAGAAACATTTTTATTTTAAATCTGATAGATACACAATCCAAGAGATGCCAAGATAAAGAGGTAAGATTATGTGAGAAGAATATATTCAGTATATAAATATTTTATTATGAAACCCAGAGAATAGTTTTATAGGTAAATTGCATGATAAACGTGATATGCATAAACAAGTTGGTTACAAAAGAGAAAATACAAAAATGTGCCACACATTAGCCTTTTCACATTATTTTTAAAGCAACCAAATAGATTAAACAGAAAAATGCCTGATTTTTTCTTAAATTACAAAATAATTGGTTAGAATGAAGAGCAATGTATAAAATATTCTAAAATTGAAGATTTATCAGAGAAAAGTACCAAAATACTACTAGAGAGCAAAAAGAATTCTATGTGGGCAAAGACTTACATACACATACACACAAATACTTATTTCTAAATGGAAATATAGTTTTAAAACTCATTTTATCTGACTTTCAAGCATGAAAATAATCTTTAAATAATCCCAGTTTACTCTGGAATGAATAATAGATTTTCCAGTCTCTTTAAGCAACACTAATAACTTTATGAATATAAATAAAGCAAAAACAAGTGAAGTATAACAAAATTGAGGTAAAATTCCTTAACTTTCAATATCAAACATTATACTAACCTTCTGAAAAAAGCAAATATATAACCTGTTGGTTTATTTTATGTACCTGTCAATTATATTATTTAACTGTTATTGTTCTAATCATATATTATTATGGTAAATAATATTTTTAGATTATTCTAATTTTTTAATCTTTAAGTTTATTTTTTCAATTCACTAATTTAGAAGTGTCCAATGTGACAACATAGTTTATATCAATTTTCATATATTTTTTTAAAAATACATCATGAAAGTTTGGTGTCTAAATTGCATCTTTTATAACTAAACATGGCATTACTGATCTCTGTCCATTGTGTGTGCTTTTGGGTTGTTGTTCTCACAGTACTCTTCCTTCATCTGGTCTCCTCTTAGGAACAAAGATAATTTGTCAGGGTTTGGGATATGAGCTGTGACCACAGGTTAGAAGAAAAGTTAATTATTCTGTAGAAGCTTCAAATCCAGGACTTTGACCTTAAGAATGTCATGCTTGAAGCAGTCAGACTAAGTTGGCCAGAGACAAATTAAATTCTTTAAAGGAATGCAAGTTGTAGATTAGCTAGGTTTTTGAACCATTGCTGATGGGGTGGTGATGGTAGCTCACTTATCTCATATTTTCGGTTTTACTATTGAATAAATGAATCTATTCCAGAGAGCTTGCTGCACTCTGGGGCTTTTTCCTCCTTTTTGTTTACTTTTGTTCTTCCCCACAAACATCCCCAGTGCCCTAACAGATTCCAAAGATAGTGAAGATATAAGATGAAACTGTTCCGTCTTTGAGCTTCCTTTAATTCTCAATTATTTATATCCTCTGTCATCAAGCAATAAGGTTTTCTATCAATTGGGATAGTTTCGTCAGTTTACATAATTTATAGTTTAAAAGGAGAAACCTTCATTTTCAGGTTTGGAATATTAATGTGGGTGTTAACTGTAATCTTTTTTTTCACTCTTCTTGTAAGGGAGATTAATCAATATTCTTTACTTTTCTCTACAATTATCTCTTGGTTTTATCCCTCCCTATCTTGATTCAGTTTCTACTGTAGCAATGGTTTCCATAGTTGATACCTAATTTAACGAACACTCTTACTTACTGATCTCTATGACACAATTCTCTATCTTCTCCAATACGTAAACTCTTCTCACTTACCTCAAAGGCTCACAACTAATTTTTCATTACCATGCAATGTGCTTCATTTCCAGTACAAGGTCAATAAGTTATAAGTCACAGAAAAAAATTACCCTCCATTTCCCTGTTTTCAAGTCACTGAAATCACAATGGCTCCCCGCCCTTGCCCCTCGTGCTTCATGGACTTGACTCTTCTTTCTGTTTGCTAGTCCATAACCATCATCTATACAAGAACCAGTTGCAAATATGGCTGAAGAACCCTAACTCCTTCTGATTATCTCTTCATTTGGCCTCTTTCAATTGCTCAAGTACTAATTCTATGCTGGACTATTTCGATCATTTTAATTTGATATCATTAATTATAGCTACACATACAGCATCAATGAGGCTCATAAAACGGTTAAAAAAGGCATAATTCACAGCCTGTCATTATTTTTCTAAAATTTTTTAATACAGAAAACAATACTGCAATTTTTAGAGCTATATTAAGATGTAATAAAAATGTAAAGAAATTTATGGAAGAGGTAAACCTATACTTTAAAATTAAAGGTTAATTCTGTGCTGGAGCAGGGGGAAAAGGGTTTCCAAATATAAAAGAAATGCTTTATTTCTTGAGCTGAGTGGTGAGTACATTATTTTTATGCATTTATGCTTATTATATTTAAAGAGCAGATAATATCCTTAATTTTGGACTTCAAGTCTGTAAACACACACACATGCTGTATTCTCTCAACTGACTTGTAATATTAGGCTCATGGTTACAGAAGGAGCTTACAAACTTATTTATTTCAAAAGTCTTTCAAATTAAGAATCCAGTACTAATATTCCAATTATCATTTGTTCGGTTAGTCATTTTAAAAAATGTATGAATGACTTCTCTGTGATAAGCACCAGGTTGTCAGGGAGAAATACAGAAGAGACTAATTGTGTGCCTATTTACTGTGAGAATTTAAATTGTATAGGGAGATACACGTATATTTAAAAAAAAAAAAAAAGTCAATGAAAAGATTTTTTGTAGATGCTCCACTAGAAGAATCCAGGCAAAAGGCAAAGCCTGAAAATGTGAGAATGAAGGTAGCCTATGTCTTAGTCTATTTTGTGTTGCTATCACAGAATACTTGAGACTGGATAAATTATAAAGAACATAAATTTATTTCTCACAGCTCTAGAGACTTGAATGACCAAGATGAAAGCATCAATAGGTTTCTTGTCTGCTAAGGGACAAATCTCTGTTTCCAAGATAGTGCCTTGAACACTGCATCATCTGTAGGGAAGGATCACTCTTCCTCACATAGCAGAAAAGGACAAACCCACTTACGCAAGCTCTTTTTATAGTAACATTACTCTGTTCATGAGAGTGAGCCCTCATGACCTAAACACCTCCCACTGGTGCCACATCCAAATCCTGTTGCATTGGGTACTAAATTTCAACATGAGTTTTTCAGAGAACAAACACATTCAAACCCTAGCACCTGGGATACAGGGTGGTAGGTGAGGCTCTGAGACCCATCAAGCAACCTCTTAATATTAGGACTTGGTTTTCCACACTCCATTCTCCTACTGTACAGTGATTTTCTCCACGGGTAGTATTTATAACATAAATGCACTTTAGCTATATGCATAATGAATTTAATAATATGAATTTCTCAAAAGTTCTCATTGGTAAAACTTATAGCATAGTTAACGTGTATAGCCTATGCCTATGAAAGCCAAGTTAAATTAGGTGAGGAAAATATCTGAAATTAAAGGAAAATTCAGCAGTAATGCTAAAATTTTAATTCTAGGAAAAATGTTGAAAACATTCTCCTATTTTTTTGCTTTTTTTCAGTTTGATTGTAAACATTGTTCTGTATGCCAGATTATTTATTTACAACTTTATTTAAATTATGGTTAGGAGAATGGATGTTAGTATAGGAGAGACCATCACAGAATAGCTATATAACCATAGGGAAATTTCTTTACTTCTCTAAGACCTTATTTTGTTTTTATGTAAAATACAATTGATAGTAATATTGCTCTTATACTGTTGCGTGAATGAAAACAGGCAATTTGCATAATGCTCTTAACACATTGCCTGGCGCACAATAAGTACTCAAAAATGTTCATAGGTTTATTGCTGCTATTTCTAATTGCCTATAAGGAAAATCCAAATGGCCAGGTGCTATCTTTTATCAGACATTTGAAATTCAATGGTGTATCATTTATTCATAATCCTCTTTTTGTTCTTTAAACATATACTCGAAAACAAGAGAAAGTTTTAATTATATATAAATGTGAGTAAAGCTACAATCTACAGAGTTATGAATTCTGGCTACCACTGACATGAAGAATTATTCATTTGCTTTTCAGCAAGCATCACCATAGGTTTACTTACTTCATTTTTTTCCTTTTATTCTTTCTTTCTTTATTTTTTTGAGACAGAGTCTCGCCCTGTCACCCAGGTTGGAGTTCAGTGGCGTGATCTCGACTCACTGCAACCTCTGTCTCCTGGGTTCAAGCAATTCTCCTGCCTCAGCCTCCTGAGGAGCTGGGATTACAGGCGCCTGACTCCATGCCTGGCTAATTTTTGTATTTTTAGTAGAGATGGGTTTCACCATGTTGGCCGGGCTGGTCTCGAACTCCTGACATCGTGATCCGCCCACCTCGGCCTCTCAAAGTGCTGGGATTACAGGAGAGAGCCACCTCGCCCGGCCCTTACTTCATTTTTTTAAGAAAGAACCCGTCTATTTAAATTTGTGTTACAGACTTAAATTTTATGAAAAATAAGGGAAATTACCGTAGAAAACATCATGGCATCAATTTACGCAAATTAGACACCACTAATTGCAATATAAAATCTAATGGCAATGTGAATCTTGGTCTTATTTCCAAGTGTTATACTATGTTTTTTTTGGTAGAAAATTCGGCATAATTTGTATTTAAAATATTTATATGTTAACTCTGATATCATTTAAAATTATTTTAATAGAGTTTATCTTTCTGTATTTGCAACTTATTACTGGAAGTTGAAAGTTTTACCTGGCAAGTTTTATTCCTTAGGAAGATTTTGGAACTGTAAAGGAATGATGATAGATGGACATTCACGAATGATTGTTCTCTTCATTCTTGTGTATTTCCTGTTTCAAAATGCATTCCTCATAAATATTTTTCTTATTTGTACTTTCAAAATCTACACAAATAGTTATTACTGAAGAACCATATAAAACATTTTTCTAATTTACAAGAACTCACATTGAATACCCATAATTCTTGGAAAATAAGAATTAGTGAAGATACATTTTTGTGAAAAATGGGATACTCTGTAAAATGTTTATATACATTTATATAAAGATTATTTATGTGTATGTTTTATTTTTGAAATATTATTATCAGTATTTTGAATGAAGTTAATTTACACACAATGGAAAGAAAATCAGTTTCTTTCAAAATATTTTATAAAATTTTAAAAAACTAATAACAATTTTATATACACATAAGTGGTACCTCCTTAGCAACACTACACAGAAACTTCCATAACGATTTAGCACACATTTTGGCAAGTTTTAAAAAATATAAAATGATTGAATAATAAATAAATGGCATTTAAAAATATATATGGTATTATCTATGGTATTATTTCTTGTAAATCATTGCTATATGTTTGCCTTTCTGTGGCAATGCAAAGTAAATGGTAAAATCTGTTACTCTCAAGTGCAGTATCTGAAATTATGGTGAAGAGACAGTGCGTGGTAAAGAACAGGTGCAAACCATTTATCTTCATTTTCTCTGTCTTCTGTTGGTTAATACCTATGTAAAGTTTGAAGGTGGTGGTGACTGCCATCCCCTACTTAAAAGAAAAAAGAGGGAGGCTGAGGCAGATAATTGCTTGAACCCTGGAGGCGGAGGTTTCAGTGAGCCGAGATCACGCCGCTGCTCTCCAGCCTGGGTGACAGAGCCAGACTCCATCTCAAAAAAAAAAAAAGAAAAAAGAAAGCGTCGCTCCTTTCTGTTAAGCAAAGCTTTGATTTTTAAAATGGCAGGATTAATATCCCTATTAAAACATTGTTCCTAATAGGAAATAATACAGAATCTATACAACAAGTCAGGAAGGTTAGCAGTGGTGGGTGAGGAGCTCTCAGGGCTGACAGACAGATAATTGGAGAACAAGAAAACTTGTACTTATCAGAGCCCAACAGCCTCCAGGAAGGAAAGGTCCTTTGCCAGCACTAGATCCAACCCTTGACCGGTGTGTGGTTAGACACAGAACGATGATCACAGCATTGGATGCAGTCAGAATTTAATACCCTGGCAGCTGTGGAAACAGTAAGACAATCCACCTCACCATAGTGGAATTGAGTAACATTCACAGGCTTCACTGGGGGTTCAGAAAAGCACAACAGTGCCTACATCCCAGAGCTTCTTATAATTCTCTAGAAGTTTGAAATTTTTCTTTTTCAAAAGGAACATTGACTCAAGGTCATTTCTCCTGACTGATGTCTTAGTGATTAATTTCATTTTCTTTGTTCAAGTGCCCTGTGTATACTTTACAAAATTGTATCAACAAATTGGGTTATTAGCCTATTAGGCTAAGAAAAATAAAATTATCGCTTCCTCTTATTCTCTTTGTACTCTCTATTGTAGCATGAGTGTGTCTCTCTAGGTCGTGGCTATCTTTAAATGATAAGATAAACTTTAATAGAAAAATTATGAATATGCATAAGAGTACTGTAATCTAATTTTCCTTAAATTTTAAATAATTAGAAATCAGGGAAATAGGAAAATACTTCATTTTATGGATCCAAATATGATTGTTTTGGAATCCAGCAATGCTAAATTTTTAATTGCCGTTTGCCCAATTCAGTGAGACATCTCATCTCTTTGGACATTGGTATGTTGTTTTTCTTTGAATGAATACGACCATTTGCTAGAGGGACATTTCCATATGCTTTGTTCTTTTACAAATTTTTAAATGTGTTTTCTCAATAAGAATAAGCACCTCATTCTGTTTGAAAATCTAAGAAATATTTTTTAAAAATCTTTCATAGAAATATTTAGTGCTCAGAAGAGTAGAATACACAGTCTTTATGATAGAGAAGAAAACAAACCAATAAATAGATATCTTGGATCATCTGGGAGGCAAACAGAGGAACAGGAGCAGGAGGAATGTGCATGTGAGGTGTGTGTGTGTGTGTGTGTGTGTGTGCATATGTGTCTGTGCATTTTATTGCCGTTGCTGGTATTCCCACCCGTTTCTCAGGAGGGAGGAAACAAAGGGAGCAGGTGAGAGGTTTAGGTGAGGAATTTTTCCAAGGAGTAACTGAAGAAAAGCAGAGTTATGTGCAAGTTGGTGGGGAACTATTAAAAGAAAAAACAAACAGCTGTTAAAAACCAAACAAAACAAAACCCACAGGCTACGATTTCAGAGAAGCTTTGTCTTCCTATCCATAAAAATAGCAATTGATTTTTCTTTAAATTTTCAAAACCTATTAAAAGTATCAAACGTGTTTCTTTTCTAAGATTTGGTTGATATGTTGGTTGTTCTGGAATTTTGTACTAGTTATTTGGTTAATAGCAAATCAGCATTGTGTTTTTATAGCAGAGAGCAAAACTAGGAGTTAGGATTGTTTCACAAGCCAGTGATAGACCTGTGACTCACAGGGGCATTTATTACTTGCACCAACTAGAGGTAACTGATTAAGTATATCTGGAACATTTTGGCCTTCTGCTGGAGATGAAAAACAGGGCTCTCCAAAAGACTGCTTGTACAAATAAAGAAGACATTTCAGGCACATGCAAACAGATACAAATGGCTAGTAATTTATGTCAAATTTTAAAATAGGGATTTTTTTTGGCGGTGGTGGATTTTTGTTTGTTTTTTGATGGTTATGTTAATACAATTGTTCTCATAGTTGGACATTGTTTATGCATATGTTCTCTGTGCAGAGGTCAGCAGTTATTTTCTCTATAGGGATACTGATGACAGATAGATAGAATTTAGTTTTAGCTTTATTGGTCACATATGGCCTCTGTCACTGCTGCTTCTCCTCTCTCTTCTTTTCCCTCTTCTCCTCTTCTTCCTCTATTAGAGTACTATCACCTTTCAAAACTGTCAAAATTACTCATAGCTCCTGTGCCGTGTCCATTCAAGCCATGAGTCGGATTTGAGCAGCGTGTCATAGTTTGCCAAACCTTGCCTTATAATTCTACAAAGCTGTGTCAGGAAGAGCTTCTTGGTCACTAGTGAGGATGAATATAGGACGCTGTAAAATCTTTGTTTTTAAAACCAGAAATTATTGATTCTGCTCAAAATGTCCAAATTGTTCCTCCCATACAATAAAATAAAGCACTAATTAAAACCAGAATGAGATACCACCTTACCCCAGAAAGAATAGCCATTACTAAAAAGTCCAAAAGCAATTAATATAGGCACAGATGTGGTGAAGAGGAAATGCTTATACATTGCTGGGAAGAATGTAAATGAATACAGCCTCTGTGGGAAACAATATGAAGATTTCTTAAAGAACTAAAAGTAGATCTACCACTCAACCCAGTAATCCCACTTCTGAGTATCCACCCAAAGGAAAATAAGTCACTATATGTAAAAAACCTGTGTACATACCTTTATTGCAGCATAATTCACAATTGCAAAGATATAGAATCAGCATAAGTGCCTATCAGCCATTGAGCAGACAAAGAAAAAGATAAAAAGTGTAAGTGCCCATCAGCCATTGAGTAGATAAAGAAATGTAGTGTATATGTGTGTGTGTATATATGCACATATACACATATATATACATATATACACACACACACACACACATACCATGAAATACTACTCATCCATAAAAAAGTAATGATATAATGTCTTCAGCAGCAACTTGGATGGAACTGGAGATCATTATTCTAAATGAAATAACTCAGTAACAGAAAGCCAAATACTATATGCTCTCACTTATAAGTGGGAGCTAAGCTATGGGTACACAAAGGCACACAGAGTGGTATAAAGAACATTGAGCACTCAGAAGGGAGGAGGGTGGAAGGGGAGTAAAGAATGAAAAACTGCCTTTTGAGTACAATGTGTACTATTCAGGTGACAGGTACACTAGGTACACTAAAATTCCAGACTTCACCACTATACAATTCACTCATGTAACCAAAAACTACTTGTACCTGTAAAGCTACTAAAATAAAAATGTAAGAAAATATAAAGTAATTCAGCACTGAGGAGTCACTTACTTAAGAACGTAACATTAGGAAGACATTAACTACAGGGCTATGGACCATTATTGCAAGAAATGACCTTAAAGATCAATCTATTTAACATTGATTTGTTTTAGAAGTTGTTTTATTTTCCAGATGAGGAAACATGTTCTAAGAAAAAGTCTAACTATAGGTTGCCTTCTATAAGTATTTCCTAAAATAACACGTAGACTTAAGACCATCAATTTTAACTCAATGCCGATTATCATTGTCCAAGATTTCTAAAGTGTTTGCATCTCACTAAAACATGGACTTTGTAGATATCACTTACAATAAGCTTAAAAGATAGGCAATGACGTGCAAAGTAAGATCCAACTGCATATTTACATGACAGATACTTAATTTAAACACATATCATAACTTGTGTTTGAATTTAAATGTCTGTTATTTTCCAAGGCCCATCTTATAAAGGGCCTTTTACCCTGATCCTAACTCCATAAATGTCCTTAACTAGCCAACTCGGAACTTATTTTTCATGAGACTTAGCCTGCTTTCTCAGTCATCTTCCTTTTTCACTTTTCACAGGTTTCCTGAATGATCTTGTCAATATCCATAAGTTTTGTATCTAGTGTCCTAAATCTCTACCTTTACAATTCTAGCCCTATCTTTTTCTCTCTTGATTCATATGTGTGATTTCCTGTTAGGCACCTTTTTCTGGGACTAACACATGTGTCATATACATAACATGCTCAAATTATAACCAACTTTCATTTTTCACAAACCACCTTTATCTGTATTACAATATCAGCTTCACCCAATTCCCCAAAACTGAATACTGGGCATCCTGCTTAACTTGTCTAGCCCCTCTTTATCCCCATGCCAAATCACTTATTGAATTTTGTTGATTCTATCTCTTTTGTATCTTTTATATCCATCTTGTTTCCATTTCCACCACTACTGAATTAGTGCAGGACCTCATTATCCTGGCTTATGCTAGTTCAATAATCTCTCTGCCAGCAGCCTTGACCCTCTCTAATCCATATGACACTGCAGCTATAGTAATCCTTTAAAATGCAAATGTAATCATCTTATTTCTTTGTTTAAATCCTTCAAATGGCTTTTCATTTCCTATAGGTTAAAATCCAAATGCTTTTTGGTGACATACAAGTCACTTTCATGATCTCACACCCAAACTCAGCTCTTGCCTCTGCACTCCGTAGGAACCTCCAATCTTGATAGCCCAGGCTGATATTTTAATTTCTCCACAGGCCAAATATAATTCCTCACATTCTGCTTTCTCTACTTATGAGGTCCTTTACTTCATCATCCATATCTCAAATTCTCACCTATATTTAATATTTAGCATAAGTGGAACATTGTCTGTAGTAGTCAGTGTTCTCCAGAGAAACAGAACCAATAGGAGACAGAGAGAGAGAAGAGAGATTTAATGAGAATTGGCTCATGTGATTATAGAGGCTATGAATTCAAAATCTGCAGGGTAGACTGGTGGTATGGGAGACTGAAGGAGTGCCAATATTCCAATTTGAAAGCCATTAAGTAGGAAGAGTCAATGTTACAGATGATGAAATTCAAAGACAGTCAGCTGAAGGATTCTCTCTTAATCCTGGGAAGGTGACTCTTTTTGTTCCACTAAGGCCTTCAACTGACTGGATGGGGCTCACCCACAACATGCGAGCAATCTGCTTTACTCATGTCCACTGATTTAGAGGTTAATCTCATCTAAAAACACCCTCACAGAAGCACCCAGAATAATGTTTGACCAATTACCTCGGAACCCCATGGCACATCCCAATTGACATATAATATTAACTATCACACTCTCTACGAAGTAATTCTTCACTCCTTCAGTAACAGTTAGTTGAATATTCTCTCATGCCACAAACACATCTACTATATATGCCTTTATTTTATTTATAATATTTTTATACTTATTTATGTCAGTCTCTTTTACCAGTTATTAGATCAATGAGAAAAGAAATCTCAGGTGACAAATATATGGCAAATTCAGTGTTTGATGATAAGTGTGAATGAATGGAGCAAAATAAATATTTGAAAAATAGACATGAAAAGCAGTATATAAATAATTATCTTAATGAAACTAGATTACTGTGGTCAATAGTAATGGTTACAAAAATAATAAAACTAAACATTGTAGAGCTTGCAATTTTTAAATATGTTATCTCATTTGATTCTCACATTAGTCATGCATACAAGTGGCTGCTTTTTTTTCCCCATCTAATAAAAGTGGCAATTGAGGCTTACAGAAGATATGGATTTGACCAGTGTTGCAGTGTTAGCAATTGTCACTGCCAGGACTTCTGTACTCCGTCTATTTAGCACTATTCCCTGCAACAGCCAGATTTTAATAAAAGTCTGTCCTAGTCTCCTATTATGTGATTTTGTAAAGCTAAGTGTCTTTTACTTAGTTATTAATTTTTAGACTCTCACTGTACATAGTGAACTGATGCGCTGTTTCTTGGAGCAATATGTTGGAACATGCTACTGCTTGACTCATTTCCAATTTTCAATATCTGTAAAAAATGGAAGTAGTTCAAATAGCTGCAAATTAAAGCACAATTTAAAACCACTGTATCATATCAAACCTATCTGTGCTTTGGTTTATAAGTGCACGCTGCTTGTGCATGGATAATCCATCACAGCTTAAAATTAGAAAACGACTTGCAGCAGGTCACTGATTTTTCTGACAACATGACCTTCTAAATACTTCTTAAACTAAATAGATGTGTTTTCCTCTGAATGTTTTCAAATCAAGATACTTTCAGTAGAGGCTCATTTCTGTACTCTGGAAAGCCCATTCGAGTCTATGATTTAATTAAACTGGTATTTGCATTTATAAAACAGAAGTAACCAAGGGCAAGGGCATCTACTTATATATGTGTCCTAGTTCTATAATAGAGATGTGCACATCTGTCAAGGTTGTTGAAACTAAATCTGTGTGTCCTCTAACGTTGGATGGTATTCTGGACACTGCTTTAGCTTGCCTACAGAGCAGTGTCAGATTTCACAGATCCTCAAGGGATAAAAGGAATCTGTACTGAGATGTGGTAGTATTGAATTTGGCTAGCATTTCTCATCTCCCTTTTTAAAACCTGATTTTATTATATTTATTTTTAGTAAACACTTATAAAGTCTAGGGATAACTACAAATGTATCTGTTCACACGTTCACACCCAATATCAAATATCCAGCAACTATCAAATACTCAACTATTTAAAAACATGCACATTACTAACAGAAGACTTGTTCTTCACAAAGATATTTAGAATTTTGTAAATACAGCATTTTTCTGGACTCAGTGTTCATGTTATTCTTTTAAATCAATTTTCTTCTATTTGCTTATGTGACTGGCATTCCAGATAATATTCTTCTTAGCATGCATTATTTTATACAGACTCCCCAAGATTTGTATCTCCCACATCCCCCATACAATTTTAAGTTTTTATAACATTCCATTGAATAAATAGTGGGTGATATTTTTATAAGGAATTGTGGGCTTCTTATAGGATGAGGGCAGTGATCATATTTCTTTTAGGCAGAATCACCACATTGTTAACTATGAATTGCAGAAAGGAAGAATGCTTCTTTAGAGTATAAGATATGTGACCTGGTCTGCCTGTGGTGGGAAAAGACTTCAACTTGTGTGACTGTAGGGAGGAAGCTTTAGGCTTTTTACTGGGAGCTATTCCAGGAAGTTGTGTGCAGCTGAGACAGGGAATATATTAGTGGGCTTCTCCTCACAGGGAGATAGTGTAAATATAAGAGTTTGGAAAGTAGAATGGGGGCTGGAGTGGGGAGACTGCCACAGCTGTGGGGAACTGCACACTTCTTTTTGCCTAATGAGAGGGATCTAGAAGAAGCATCTGGCAGCAGGGACGGTCTACATTTTATTATAGACAAGAATAGAAGATGAAAGGATATGGTAGATGGAATACATGTACTTTAGAAAAGCATTTAATACAGTGTCTGGTGAAATTGCACTTTAAAATACTTCTAGTACATATAACCCTCCAAACAGATGAGAAACACATGAGAAACTGCCCATAAAGGAAATGGCATCATAGCTAGATGTGGTTGGCATCAAGGTGCTTGGGAGAACTCTGAGCATTCTCTGTAGAGTCCCTTAAGGCCTGCATCGCCTACTCCAGTAACTAGAAACAGTGATTGTGGGAGGTTTGTACATAATTCATGGATGATGCTGAGTGGGGAAGCAATATATGCACATATAAATCCTATGACAGAACCTGAGGAACTAAACGATATATACTTCAGAGTCCAGAGGTCATGAGAAGTAGGAACTGTATTCTTCCTGTGTTCTTAGCAGTACCTGGTTCACCTTTGGGATCTAGCAATCATTCACTTCGTCCAAAGTGTCCAAGTTCATCCTGAACAAAAGACTTATTTTTGTTAATCTACCTTAACAAAATAGCAGGAGCTAATAACAGCAAGCAGAAACTTCTATTTCTTTAATGTAAAAGGTAAACACAATTAATATGAATATAAAAACCATAGAAATCTGTTATATATACAATGCAATAGAAATTCATCATTACATTACAGAATAAAACTTTTCTGTTATATTTTAAACTATCAATGTGAAAACTATATTTTTATACTTAGTAACTAGAATAAAGGAAAATAAGCAAAAGCTGAAATCTAAGGAACAGAAATAATATTAGAAAGTCCTGTTACAGTGGCAATAATTTGAATCACAAATGTAATTGTAACCTTAAATTATTCCAGGGTATTTTTCTCACGAAGAGTAAGTGGTATACGCTAATGCATGATATAGGGTTTGATAAAATATTTTGATAGCTTCACAAAGCTAGGACAAAGGCCATATGGTAAAATCAATGTATATCTCAGTTTCTAAATCTTGATATGTTTAAAAGTGGCTTTAAAAATCATTTCTCTTATAAAAAGACACATGTTCTTTTTAATGGAAAGCAGTATGCATCTGAGTGCAATTTGTGACTTTAATCTGACTCCTAATAAGAAAAAAAAATGCTATGTAAACATAAGACCAATTATTGATAAAAGAAATGAATAAATCTAACACAAATTCTCTTCTTTTTTGACCCTGAAAAAGAAAAGATGCAGAAGCTATCAAACTGCATGGAAAAATGTTAGAGAGGCAGAATAAGGCTTTATCTCTAATTTACAGAAAGCTGTCATGGATGAGACTCGCACTCAACCGAAAGAGCAAAGCAATTGATGGATATTGGCCTAAAGCCCTGGAGCAGTACATGCACTTTGAAAATATTTTAACTTTAATTTAAAATATTCAAGATGGTTGAAAGAGCCATGTACTCAAAACAGAGTGTAAACTACTACTGGGAGAATTGGTCTTTAATGACAATTAAGAATCAGAGTCAAAATTTGTAAAACAATTTTGTAAAGTTGTATATAGATATTGAATTCAATATATTAAAAAGACAAATCTTTTTCAAGAGCAGGAACTAGACTACATTTTCACAGTTATGTTTACCTTTTAAAGCAAATTGTAATGCTTCCTAACCCCAAAAAATGATTCTGTGTCCACTAAGTATGTCTTTAGAAAAGTTTGATGTCTCAAACATTTCAATATATGCTTAATGAGCCACTGCTCTCAACAAAGCAACAACAAAGTTAGTGCTTTTAGTACTAAACTTACAATGTGAAGCCTAAAGATGAACCTGTCTACATATCATGTATTTAAATTCTATCCATAGAGTAGAATTTTGTAATTAACAAGAGCAAATGAGGCTAAAATATACCTTCTTTTAACTTTTAAAAATTATTTTACTTTATCTCTCTTATTTCTGTTTTGGCTGTTAACATTTCTTCATTACAATTATTTGTTGTTTATACTGTCCTTCTCTTGTTTTATTGCTTCTGTGTCTGGCTAGAGACTAAGCAAAGTGAATAGTTTAACATGTGAAGTTCTGCGATTGCCTGATCCCAGACCATGCTGAGTGCCAGGGCTCTCACTCACCAGATTTTGCATCTGCCTGGATTATTTCATCTCACCCTTTTGGTCTTTGTTCTCTAGGAAACTTCCGTGGGTCAGGAAAATTACATATCCAAAAGTGCTCTGCATTGCCTTCTCCCAACAATAAGGTCACATAATTATATTCGTTTTGCTTGCTTTTGGTTTCCAATTTAATATTTAGTAATTCATATGACTATTCAGGATTTTGAGAGTGTTTGGCAAGAGGAGGAGAGTTGTTGATATAAAAGGAGATAGTGTCTTTCTTGTGGCTGTTGTCTAGTCTGATAACCTCCTTCAAGCCAGCCAGGAGGTAGGTTATTCCATGCATGGATATGAGTACACTGAGGTTCTCTATAATACTCTTCTGCCCTACTGACACCCATTTTGTGTGGGTGTCCTGAAATCTCTCTCTCTCCTAGTCTGCAACATTCCATATACCCTTTGCAAATGCTAAAGTAATTACATTTTGAAGGAAATTTTCTAAATATTATATTATTGATGATTGATCAAGGTCTTTACTGATGAGATATTAACTGGAAAGACAGAGTATCTGGAAAGAGCAAAGCAAAATGAAAAATATTGTGCAGTAAGATTCTGCAAATTATGTGGTATAATCCATATTTTAATTGCCTTTTGGGACAAAACAATGTGTTATGAGAAAGTGAATGTATTTAATATTACATTGCATCAATTAGTAAATGATTATATTGCTGACACCATAAAATTTAAGCCTAGAATGTTAATCTAGGAAATAAATTCAATTTTATGTTACTAGTTTATTCTTGAACAAATACATATATTGAATAAGAACTTAATGTGATTATTTTCTATTCATACATAACATTTGAATTGCAATTGTTAATTGCTTTGGCAAAAATCCTTATGATGCTTACAATGTCAAATTGTTTTGGAAACATGCTCATTGTAAGATAAAAAATTAGTAGACACAAAAGGACAAAAATATATTCCATGATTGTGCAAAGTGCTAGAAATTTGAACACAAATCTATTTACCAGATCCCAGCCCTGAGAACACCTTTCTAAATGCTGCACTTCTCCAAAGCACTCTTTTGTCAGATGCCTGAGCAAGATCTGGAAAAAAACAGACATGTAAACAGAGAGTGAGACTGTGCAATATTCAGTAGGAGTCTGCAAAGAACATTTATGGCAAAAAGAGAAGGTATACATCAACTGTTTAAATAAACATATAAACTAAGGTAATTTTGTCATACTTTTAAATTTTCTGTACCCCCTACCATGGTTCTTCTTGGTTCATTTACTGATGAAATATTTAATTACTTACTGTTACTATGCAATAGTGAAGAAGGCCCTGTGCTCATGGAGTTTTCAGTTTAGCAGTGAAAACAGACTTTGACCAGGAATTGCAAAGGTGCTGCATGTTATAGAGGAGAAGAGGTGAGTCATTGGAACATAATAGATAGTCTTCACTTTGCTAGGCTTCCAGGAATAAGTGGGGAATGAACAGTGACTTCACATGGTAACATGCCAGTTTCTTGACCACCATAATGGGCATTATTATAAGCCTACCTGTTATTTGCCGGAGAGAAAATGATCAACATGATTCACATTTTAATTCTCTTTTAGGACAAGACATTACGTTATTGAGAACTAAACGTATTTACTGTTTGATTTCATTGGTTAATGTGTAATAACACATTTCTCTTGTTAATTATCTATATTACCATAAGTGCTTATGACAACAAAAAACAAATGAACCGAAACTTTAATGGACATGAGGACATTAAGTTCTTTCCATAACATGTTCTCCAAAGCAATGACATGGTAAATAATTTGACATTACAACACAAGAAATTCATACATACTGCTTCATTTTATGTAGATATGCTTGAGAATAAGTCGATGTACACATTTATTCAGGTCTCCAACATACTATCAGGACAATGTATTTTTGCAGCAAAGTACTGCATTGCTCACATTTTACCATTTCCATTAAACCAGAACTGTATGTATAAATTTGGATACATTTATCTTCTATTTGTTAAATTATTTACTACATAGCACATGTTCTCTCTGTATCAGATTTTTTGTTGTTGTTGCAGATAAATCTGCTTCATTGGAAGATTACCTGTTACTGTGTGTTTGTTTATTCTCCCTTTAAGTTTCACACAAGAACTCTAGCTCAGTGTCTGTTCTGTAGTCAGTACTTAAAATATTTTTTGGTAGGTTAAATGGGATGTAATGGGTTTGAGTAAAATGTCTATCAAGTCAATCACATAAAAACTTTTGAAGTAATAAATCCCAGAAAATATGCCCAAATACTGAAATGAAGGTCCACAATTGTATAAACATCCTAACCATGATTATGATTATTTTTCTATAGTACATTGGGGACATGAAAAATCAAAATATCTAAATTATTAATTGTGGCTGCTTTTTCCAACCAATATCTTAATTAGAACTAGTAACTAACTGTCTGATTTGAGAATTACTTTCCTCTAACTAATTTATGTTATAAAGGGAACAACATCAGTGCAATGATTAAATGCTGAAGAAACAAAAGACCTAAAGAGCCCATAGATGACAAACTCTGAATTATCAAGATTATCTTTCTAATTGCAGCCCAATTATAACAGATTGGAATGTTGCTATGTCAAAAAGAGACTTATAACCCAGATATCTCAATATCAGAGAGATATAAAGAGCACACACTGTCCACAAGGAAGATGTTTATAAATACAGGTTTCCAGATTGTTGAAAACATCTTGGTAACCAGCATTAGTCTATAGGCAATCGTTTTCTAGAAGGAATTCCTAGAAGGAATAGGAATTCAAAAAATAATTCCCGACTAAAAAGGACACTAAATGTGATGACGAGGTCATTGGGCAGAGATCAAAGGAGGTCTGCAGCTGTTCCATTCTGGTTGTCCTGGTGTGCTCTTTGATGTCTATATAACTGTTTGGGCTAAAATCGGAGCCCTGCAGAGAAAGAACCACTCCCATTTCCCCCCACTTACTTTTGCCAGCCTCACCTGGGAGTAGAGAATTGGGTAAACACCCAGGCATATTGGCTATTTAAACATTTAGAATTACAGGAACATTTTTGCTTTAGATAAGAAGTATGGTAGATGTACAAATAGAAAGTGTACAAGAGTTATTTTTTATGAATCATCTTTATGGATAAACAATCCACATACATATAATCTATCCATGTAAAATGTACAGTTTAATGATTTTTATTACATGCACAGATATGTGCAAATATAATCACAAGAAACTTTAAACAATTTGCAAATATCATTACAAGAAATTTTAAACAAGTTTTATCACCACCAAGAGAAAGCCTGTACCTTCTAGCCATTGCCCTTCAGCTTCTTCCCCCACCTTCTCCCCAGGCCTAATCATCCCCAACCTACTTTCTGTCTCCATAGATTTATCTATTCTGGACATTTTATACAAGTAGAATCATATAACGTGTGGTATTTTCTGAGTGGCTTATTAACAGAGTGTTGAGGGTTTTTTTTATTATTTTTTTTTATTTTTTATTTCTAGGTTAATTTTCTTTAGTCCCTCCATACTAGTATACTTTTTACGAGTGAGAATCTCAGATTTTCAGAAATAAATCTGGCCATTCCTTCAAGTTGCATGTGTAGTATCTTATACCATTAAAATGTTCTAATCTCTGTATACTTTTATATGTGTTCTTAGAAAGTATGAGGTTACTATTGAAATAAAAAAAATATAGCCACTAGCAATGCTACCTTTTATGATGTCATGCTTTGTCTCACTAACATTTTTATTATCGTGCTAACATTTTTATTTTAAGCCTAGCAATTATTTCATTTAGACACATTTCTTCTGGTTACAGTCCCTGAAATATAAAGGGTTTAATTGTAAGAGGAAAAAAGTACCTACATGTGTGCAGAGATCTAAGCATAAATAAAAATCTCTATCCTCATACACCAGTTGGGCACACATTTCCTACATCTTTCGCTATGGCAACAGTGCTCGCTGGCTCACTCAGGCCAAAATGACACAAGTCTGGTATTCACTGGCACATTTTGATAGCCAAAATGAAATTGAAAGTAACTATTGAATAACCTAAGAAATCCCTCTCCCACAATTCCTTTAGCTACTTAGCTAATAGGTTTTCTGTCTGAAACATCCCAATTAGTTACAACATTTCACATTTCAGCCTGGTTGTGGAGGCTTGCTAGTACACTGATGTTAGTCTGTCCTCTGTGCATGAAAATATCTCCATAGCAAGGAATGTGCTTTCTGAAGAATGACTATCCCAGGTACCTTAGAACAGACAAAAGACAATCCAAACAACAGCATTGCAAAGTGGGTCTGTTTTATTTCAGTTTAAAAGCCAGAGAGACTCAGCACCAAGAAGCTAACCTGTTTCCTTAACTGGGAAATTTCACTTAATCTCTGTGACACAAAAGAAAAATAATATTTAGAAAGTATCTCAATGGAAGCAATGAAGATCCCCAATATAGATCATATAGGAAAAAGCTTACCCACACGACCAAGTTTGTAGTTTATTCCGAAACTTACCCTATATCTGCATTTATACTTTGTAAGCAAAGTCTGGTTGACAGGATAGATAATGCACTAACCAGTAGAAGACAAAAACAGTATTTGCTTTTGTATTGAAGACTCAAGATTAAAAAAAAAAAAAAACATTTTAAATATGTATTTTTTCACCTTTATTATAATTCAAGAGTACTTCATGTTCAATTGTAAATATCAATTTGTGACATAATTTTTGGACTGACTCTTTTTTCTGAAATTAAAAAAAAGAAGTTTGCTTCATTTCATCCAGGATTTTGATTTGTTTTATTTTCCTCAGTAAGAAAGAAAAAACTATAAGGTTAAACATTTCAGCTTTCTTAAAAGCTTTTGATGCACTCTATTTCCTTTCAAGGTCTCATTTTCATATGTCATTTTAGGGATAAGAAAAACAATTATGATTATGGCAATTGTAAATTGTATAAGTAAGAAATTTTGCCCATTCTTCAAGGCATGGTTCAAATCCTTCTTCCTTTGGAAACTATTTATTATTCCTTTCGGTAAAAGGTGACTTCACTCTCTTTTTTTTTTTTGTGAGAAGGAGTCTCGCTCTGTCGCCCAGGCTGGAGTGCAGTGGCACGATCTCGGCTCACTGCAAGCTCCGCCTCCCGGGTTCATGCCATTCTCCTGCCTCAGCCTCCCAAGTAGCTGGGACTGCAGGTGCCCGCCACCACACCCTGCTAATTTTTCTTTTGTATTTTCAGTAGAGACGGGGTTTCACTGTGTTAGCCAGGATGATCTCGATCTCCTGACCTTGTGATCCACCCGCCTTGGCCTCCCAAAGTGCTGGGATTACAGTCGTGAGCCACCACGCCCAGTCAACTTCACTCTTTGTAATGTTTCATACAACCTTATTGGCACCCAGGAACAGCTATGCAATTTGTGGGTTCCAGTACAAAATGAAAATGAAATGCCCCTCGTTCAAAATGTAGTAAGAATTTCCATTTCACGCCAGGTAGAATGGCAATCATTAAAAATTCAAGAAACAACAGATGCTGGAGAGGAGAGGATGTGGAGAAATAGGAAAGCTTTTACACTGGTGGTGGGACTGTAAATTAGTTCAATCTTTGTGGAAGACAGTGTGGCAATTCCTCAAGGATCTAGAACCAGAAATACCATTTGACTCAGCAATCCCATTACTGGGTATATACCCCAAGAATTATAAATTATTCTACTACAAAGACACATGCACACATTATGCAGCACTATTTATTGCAGCACTATTCACAATCGCGAAGTCTTGGAACCAACCAAAATGCCCATCAGTGATAGACTGGATAAAGAAAATGTGGCACATATACACCATGGAATACTATGTAGCCATGAAAAGGATGAGTTCATGTCTTTTGCAGAGACATGGATGAAGCTGGAAGCAATCATTCTCAGCAAACTAACACAGGAACAAAAAATCAAACACCGCATGTTCTCACTCATAAGTGGGAGCTGAACAATGACAACATATGGACACAGGCAGGGGAGCATCATACACCAGGGCCTGTTGTGAGGTGGGGGGCTAGGGGAGGGATAGCATTAGGAGAAATACTTAATGCAGATGATGGGTTGATGGGTGCAGCAATCCACCATGGCACATGTATACCTATGTAACAAACCTGCACGTTCTGCACATGTATCCCAGAACTTAAAGTAAAATTAAGAAAAAAAAAATTTCCAGACAGCAACAGAAGAGCATTAAACCAAATGTAGGCCCCTCCAAGCACAGGGCCCTGTGAGACTGCACACATCATATGCTCATGAAGCCAGCCCTGTCTACACCTCCTCAATGTACTAATTGCTATTAATTTTATTGATACATGAGCTATTTTTACATATAGGTTGACTTTTCTCTTTGAATATAGTGTAGGCTCCTTGAGAACAGTGTCTGCATGTATTCCACAGTAGCAAAGAGAGTCTTACAAAATGTCAGATATTCTAAATTCTTGCTACTAAAATATAGTCCATAGACTGATTTCACCTGGGAATTTATTAGAAATGCAGAATCTCAAACTCCACCCTAAACCAACTGAATCAAATCCACATATCACAAGATCTGCATGTAATCTGTATGCACACTCAAGTTTGAGAAGCATCATTAAATGAATAAATAAATAGCCCTCTAGAACGAAAGATACTATTTGGTGGGAAATTTATCTGTTGGAGTATTACGTATTATTCCATCAAACTCTAATGGAAAGATTATTTCTGCTTTTCTCAACAAGATGGAAGTATCAGATTAAGACATTTTATTTCCCTTTTCAAATTCAATTCAATCCCTCCTAATTTTTTTTTCTTTGACAAAAGGATTATTTTTCTCACTGATGATGTATAGAAGAGCCAGGTAGCTGCTGGACCCATTTTACCAGAAAATATGCCATGTAAAAGATAGGTATAGGAATACAGATCTGTAAATTTGTCTCTCTCTCTCTCTCTTTCTCTTGCTTTCTCTCTTTCTCTCTCTCCTCTATTTCTATTTTCTCTGTACTCTGATTTACATATTGTTGCATATTGCTAATAAACAGCCAAATAATTAGGTCAGTGTTGCATAAGTGAAAGAAGCAAAACTGGCATATGGATTGACATCACTCAGCTTTCATCAGAAAACTCAAAAGGTGTCATAACTATTATAATGGTCTGCCTTTAATTCTCTCATTGTTTCCTATTTGAACTTTCCATATTAAGACTAATTCTGAGCAGCAAACAAAGTGATTATCTCGCAAGGTGGAATATTTTGGGAAATTCTAAAAATTTTCAGATCTTCATTTCCAATATACAGAAATGTGCAAGTAGATTACTCTCTCATAATGGCAACCCTGTGATTTGAGATTTAAAGGAAAGAAAAATAAGTAGAAAATGCGATATAAAATTATCAATTTCACCATATGAAAAATGATACTAGATAATTTAAATTAATCAATTTAGGAAAAAGTCCATTAAATGAAGAGTTATTTCAATAATGCCAAAAAGGAAACATGACTTTATTTTTCCTGCTGCTGCTTGCTTACGTGTTCCCAAGATAGTTTATTTTAGCAAGGTTAGATCTTAGGGCTCTGAATTCTCAAGGTATATAATCAAAGTTTAACTTCTCAGGTATATAATGGAAGTTTAGAAGCCTAATACACCTGGACTTTAAGAAAATTCACAAAACCTTTACAAAATCCTTAACTCTAGATGTGAACATATGTAAGTGACTGTAGTTGAGCATTAAAGTTCTGTAGGACAGCTTTTAGCAACTTTTTACCTACATAGTCTTCAAATTCTTCAGTCTTCATTTTATTTACTTATGTTTACAGAAGTGAGGTTTCTTTGAAATTACTTTAGAGAACCTATTGGTGTTTTATTTATTTTTTATTTTTTATTTTTTTTATATAAGCTAACTTATTTTTAACTTGTTGAGGAATCTCCATACTGTTTTTCATAATGGCCATACCAATTTACATTCAATCCAGCAACATACAGAGTTTTAGTTTTCCACATCCTCTCCAACACATACTATTTTTCATCTTTCTTTTTTTTTTTTTTTATTATACTTTAAGTTCTAGGGTACATGTGCATAACGTTTATATCATGTATAACTCCCCAATGCAATCCCTCCCTCCTCCCCCCTCCCCATGATAGGCCCCAGTGTGTGATGTTCCCCTTCCCGAGTCCAAGTGATCTCATTGTTCAGTTCCCACCTATGAGTGAGAACATGCGGTGTTTGGTTTTCTCTTCTTGTGATAGTTTGCTAAGAATGATGGTTTCCAGCTGCATCCATGTCCCTACAAAGGATGCAAACTCATCCTTTTTGATGGCTGCATAGTATCCATGGTGTATATGTGCCACATTTTCTTAATCCAGTCTGTCACAGATGGACATTTGGGTTGATTCCAAGTCTTTGCTATTGTGAATAGTGCCGCAATAAACATACGTGTGCATGTGTCTTTGTAGTAGAGTATTTATAATCCTTTGGGTATATACCCAGTAGTGGGATGGCTGGGTCATATGGTACATCTAGTTCTAGATCCTTGAGGAATCGCCATACTGTTTTCCATAATGGTTGAACTAGTTTACAATCCCACCAACAGTGTAAAAGTGTTCCTATTTCTCCACATCCTCTCCAACATCTATTGTTTCCTGACTTCTTAATGATTGCCATTCTAACTGGTGTGAGATGGTATCTCATTGTGGTTTTGATTTGCATTTCTCTGATGGCGAGTGATGACGAGCATTTTTTCATGTGTCTGTTGGCTGTATGGATGTCTTCTTTTGAGAAATGTCTGTTCATATCCTTTCCCCACTTTTTGATGGGGTTGTTTGTTTTTTTCTTGTATATTTGTTTGAGTTCCTTCATCTTTCTAATTACAGCCATTCTAACAGGTGGGAGGTCATATTTCATTTTGGTTTTGATTTGCATTTTCCTGATGAGAATGAGTTTCGGAAACTTTTCATACATGTGATGGCTATTTGTATGTCTTCTTTTGAAAATCTCTGTTCAGATCCTTTGCCCATTTAAAATTTTGTTATTATTGTTATTTCTCTATTGGGTTGCATGTGTTTCTTATTTATATATTGGATATTAATTCCTTACCCGATAAATGGTTTGCAAATATTTTTTTCCACTCCATAGTTTGCCTTTTGACTCAGTCTGTTGATTGTTCTCTCTGATGTGGAAAAACTTTTTATTCTAATGCAATCCCATTTATTTATTTTTGCTTTTTTTGGTGTCATATGCAAAAAATAATAATAATCCAGACCAATATCAAAAAACTTTTTCTCTATGTGTTCTTCTAGTAGTTTTATGATATCAGGTCTTACATTTAAGTCTTTAATTCATTTTTAGTTAACTTTTGTATATGTTAGAGATAAAGGTTCAATTAAGCTTTTCTACACATAGATATACAGTTTCCTCAGCAGCATTTGTTGAAGAGATGATCCTTTCTTTTCTTTCTTTTTCATTTTTTTCCTCTGACTGGGTATTTTAAGTGATCTGTCTATGAATTCACACTGATTCTTTCTTCACTTGATCACATGTGCTGTTAAAGTCTCTATTAATTTTTCTTCAGGTCAGTCACTGTATTTATCATCTCCAGAATTTCTGTTTGTTTCTTTTTTGTAATTTCATCTCTTCGTTGAACTTTAAATTTTCTTAATGTACTGTTTTCCTGATTTTTATTTTAGTTGTCTATCTGTGTTCTCTGGTAGCTCACTGACATTCTTTAAGACAATTATTTTGAATTCATTGTCAGGCAATTCCCAGATCTCAATTTCTTTGGAGTCAGTTGCTGGAAAACTATTGTGTTCCTTTGGAGGTATCATGTTTCCTTAAATTTAGGGGTTTCATGTAGTTTTGCATCAATGTCTACATTTGATAGAATAGTCACCTCTTCTAGATGGTGTTTTAAAGGTAATAATTGCAGGTGATACCTTAGTGAGTTCAGCTGTTCAGGGTCCAAAACACCACATAGAATGACATCGTGACAGACCAATGATATAATGGGAAAAGCCTAAAGCAGTATGTGGAGTTTGATTAGAAGTTATAACTTTATTCAAGGCCTGCCTGGTGATAGTAGCTACTGGTAAATACAGATGAAACTGAATTAAGCTGAATTACTCTTCTATGATTTATTTTTGCTAATTGGTGCCAGAAGGTGGCTACAGTTTTAAAATAGAACCTCTGATTCCATTTTATAAGCACTGATGCTGATTCTACTTCTATGAACTAGTTATCTATTTCTGTGTAACAAACTACTCCAAAACTTAGCACTTAAAACAACATCCATTTGTTACCTCACATGTTCAAGGATACTGGTGTGGCTTATCTAAGTGTTGTGCCTCAAGCTCTTTCAAGAGTTTGCATTCAACCTGTAAACCAGAGCTGCATGTTCATATGAGGCCTGGCTGGGGAATGATCTTAATCCAATCTCATTCACATGAACCTCACCGGGGGCCGCTTCATGACATGCAAGCAATCCAAGACAGAGCAACAGCAGTCCTTCAAGGGGAAGCCAATATCTTCCGATAAGCTAATCTCAGAAGTGACATCACACCAGTTCTGTAGTTTTGTATTTATTAGAAATGAGTCACTAAATCCAGCTCACACTCAAAGGGAGGGATTCCTCAAAGGCATAAATACCACAGCATGAAATCACTGGTGGCGATCTTAAAAGCTGCTTATTATACCCTCCCACTTAAGAGAAAATATGTGTAAGAAAAACATAAGTAATTTCTTCCATTTTAATCTTCTGCCAACATTTTCTAATGCATTTTACTTAATCAGTCCAATAAAATTTATCTGCAGCTCTCCCATCTAATTTGAGAAATATGACATACTCTATTTGGCACATTTTTGTTTCATGAATGGACTATACACTTCACTTTGTGAGAAATGTGAAAAAAAACTTTAAAATGTATTAATCAGAATTCTTTTATTTGCAAGTAACCATAACCCTATACCTATAAATAAAAGTAAAACAATTTGAATGCCTGAAAAATACAGAGATGTGTTTGCCTTTAGGTATGGCAGAATATAAGAATTCAGTCGCTTTTATCCTCTCTCTCGTTCCTTCTCTCTTTTCTGTGGGATTTTTTTTTTTTCTGTTTTGAATTCTTTCTCAAAAAAATACTGTTGAAATAGAGTCCTGATATTTCTAGATTCATATATACAACCAACGTTTTCATTAGACAGCAAGTTTTTTTTAATTTCAAAAATTCCAACTGACATCCTAGAATTGTCTTTATTATCATCACTGCTTAAATTACATACATATTTTAACTAAGGAAAGGACATATAAAGAATATGTGAAGGGCCAGGCCTGGGTAATATGTCTATCCTACAGTTTCATTCAAATGACATGTACTAAGTATGAACAAGAAATTAATCCTAAAGAAAAACTGGGTAATAAAAGTTGCAAAGCTGGTTCAGCAAAAACTATGTATATCTACTACAAATATTTATCCAATGCTTATAATGTACCAGACACAATGTTGATATTAGGTACAATTCTACTACAGGTTGAGTATTACTTTTTTGACATGCTTAGGACCAGAAGTGTTTCGGATTGTAGATTTTTTATGATATTGAAATATTTACATATATAATGTGTATACATACACAAATAATAATATATGTATATATTATTTTGAGGGTGGAACCTAGAAGGATTTTATGTAATATTTTAAATAATTTCATTCATGAAACAAAGTTTCTGTACATTGAACCAACAGAAAGCAAAGGTGTAACTATTTCATGCTGACATTCAAAAAATGTCACATTTGGAATATTTCCTATTTTGGATGAGGAATGCTCAATCTGCACCAAACTGTGTAGGTGTATCAGTTCACTCTCATGCTGCTAATAAATGCATACCGAAGACTATGTCATTTCTAAAGAAAAGAGGTTTAATTCACACACATTTCAGCATGACTGGGGAAGACTCGGGGAAATTGCAATCATGGCGGAAGGGAGAGCAAACATATCCTTCTTCATATGGCAGCAGCAAGGAGATGTGCAGAGTGAAGAGGGGAAAAGCCCCTTATAAACCATCAGATCTCCTAAGAAATCACTCACGATCACAAAAGCAGCATGGAGGTAACCACCCCTATGATTCAATTACCTCCCACTGCGCTCCTCCCATGACACGTGGGGATTATATAGAAACTGCAATTCAAGATGAGATTTGGGTGGGGACACAGTTAAATCATATCAGTAAGTTTTTTCAACTTGTGGGAGAGTAGTACTAGAAGAGGGCTGGTTAAATGGTAATGGGGTGTGCTGAGTCTCTTCACTCAGCTCAGAGGAGAAAAAATAGGTGTAAATACAATTTTGTGTTACAGGTACTTCTGTAACTTTGTATCGTTTTAAACAATCAGTTATATTAAAATAATTAAATCACTTACAGTAGAGAGAAATTATTTTTGAAGCAATATTTAAAGGTAAAAATTAGTATGCTGCACTACTGATGTCATAAAGGTATAAATTTATCACCTCCTGTCTCTCTGGCTACATAGTCATAGAAAGAAGAAAGTCACTCCAGCGCTGATTTGTCCTCTCTCTTTAGTATCTTCTTTCACAGGAACCCCATTGAGGCCAGGTTAAGCTTAAAATAATCTCAATGGTCAAAGATTAATGTGATGTCAAATATTATAGTGATTTTTTTTTTTTACTCCATAATGTGATCCTAAGGTAAAACTTATAACACTGAATCCAGTTTTGTCAAGGATAATACATTAACTCATGTAATAGAATAAAAGATCAAGTCTTTACGCAGTATACTTTATTCACATTACTCAATAGAGTTTTCTAACACTTTGTTTGGAAATAAAGATCTAAAGGAACATTAGACAAATAGTCAAAGCTACCACAATAAACTTTTATTTTCCTGGTTTTAACCAAAAAATTAAGTTTTAGAAAAACTCAGGGTCAGTTATGGAATGCAGTTGTCCGGGGAATAGACAGATGTTCATTTTTATTTGCTTAAGAGTATAAACTATTGGATCACTGCAGCAGTTATAAATGATTTATGGAATGAGACACATTCTTGCTTAATGCACAAAGACTGTCAACTGTTCTAGCAATTACAGAGATATGGTACTATTTTTAGTGGTATAGTTACACAGGAACTACATTATTATATGAAATATGAAATATAAACTAACTTCTCTCACTATGGAGTTCTCATGAAGTTACATCTAGTAGAAAAGTAGTGAGAGAATAATTACATTTCTTTGCAGCCTGTGTCTACACTTGCAAAATAAAGTGGAATAACAGATAATATACATAATTTTAGCACTTGGCTCTGCAGAGACACTTAATGGTCACTTGTTATATAACCCAAGTGTCAGTCCAAGTCCACCATCTCCCTTCCAGGGTCATCTTTGTCTAATATATTTGAGCAAAATGGTTGTGTCTCATCTCCACTTCACAGCCACACATCTGCCAGTTGCTTGTCTACTCTCACCCCCTCCTGGCCATGGCATTCATTTTCTACATTAGCTGCACCTCCAGGTACAACCCAGATCATTTTATTCTCTAAAGCACCACCAATTTAAAGATGTATGTATGGAAAACATTGTGCGTAAATTTGAGGCAATGGTGGAGGTCATTTTTGGAGCATACAGCCTGGGAAGATTCTTAAATAAACTACAAGAAATGATTTTTTCCTAAGAAAAAGATCATGTCCATTATCGGAACATAGATGGAACTGAAGACCATTTTCTTTAGCAAACTAACACAGAAACAGAAAACCAAGTATCACATAGTCTCATTTATGCATGAGAGGTAAATGATGAGAACACATGGACACATAGAGGGGAACAACACACACTGGGCATATAGGAGGGTGGAGGGTGGGAGGAGGGAGAGGATCAGAAAAAATAACTAATGAGCACTAGGCTTAATATCCAGATGATGAAATAATCTGTACAACAAACCCTCATAATACAACTTTGTCTATGTAACAGACCTGCACATCTACCCTTGAACTTATAATGAAAGTTAAAGAAATACATTCTTCTTTCTTAAATATTCTTCAGCTATTCTACCATGGAATCTTCACACTTGTTTCTTAATCTCAGGATTCCATTTCACTTCCAGATTGCAGACTTCTCCTTTTCCCTTGACCTCTTTCTCAATTTTCTCAAGCATTCTCTCCCCCAAGCCCCAGGTTTCTGTTAATGTGCTTGGTATATGACGTTATCATTTTGCCTAGTACTAGTCCATGGAGCCACAGACCTATTAAAGTATTTTCCCTAGAATATATTTGGTTGCACAGATGCATGAAACTCTAGTATACACAGACAGCAAGATTGATCAACACACACACACACAAATAACAAGGTACAGACACAAGACACACACATACAAATAGACACAAGTAACAAGATACAGAAAGATATACAGATAAAGTCATTATATAGATGGGATATATTATATATATTCATATGTAGGAAATTCTATAGAAATGATATATATGGGCCGGGGGCGGTGGCTCAAGCCTGTAATCCCAGCACTTTGGGAGGCCGAGACGGGCGGATCACGAGGTCAGGAGATCGAGACCATCCTGGCTAACAAGGTGAAACCCCGTCTCTACTAAAAAATACAAAAACTAGCTGGGCGTGGTGGCCGGCGCCTGTAGTCCCAGCTACTCGGGAGGCTGAGGCAGGAGAATGGCGTGAACCCGGGAGGCGGAGCTTGCAGTGAGCTGAGATCCGGCCACTGTACTCCAGCCTGGGTGACAGCGAGACTTCGTCTCAAAAAAAAAAAAAAAAAAAGAAATGATATATATGTAAATAGATATATAAATAGATATAAATATATATTCAAACATACATATTCAACATACAGATTAAAAAAATAAGACTGGAATAGAAAAGGGTGCTTTTTCTTTTTGGTTGTTACCACTCATGTAATATAAATGAAATGCTACTACTCATGAAGTGTAAAATGTACTGGTTACTAAATAGAGATCAAAAGACATTTTATCTGAAGCTTACTTTACTTCAACTAAAGTAAAATAATAGAATGAACACTCAATACACACACACACACATACACGAGTCAGGGCAACAATCTATACAATTCAGGTGAATACTGCTTATGAATGTTTGTGCATTTCTATAATAAGCATGATAGAATTCATATCACTTAAGTAGCTATTGTCTTGTGCCTACTCCTTTTGATGACTTTGTATTGTCATTTTTCTCCTGGCTTCTGAAAACTATTGTCATTCTGTGAGTAGACAGCGTACCCTGTGAGCAAGAGAAGTTTGTCAAATGTGGGCAGGAATAGGAATAAAGCTATCTGATTTCTTGTCTTGGTTTTACCTCTTGGCTGTGTAGAATCTTAGAAAATCTGTCTAGTCTCTCTTTACCCATATAGTTTCCCATTAAACAAAGTGAGACAACTACGTATTGTTTATGACTTCTCTCATTCAAACATTATAATTATACTATGCAAACTTATAATTAGTCATATCTCACATTTAGTATCACAGACTGATTATAATTTTGAAAATTTTATTCACAGAGAAAGCCCATCCGTAAATAGTGAATGTAGACAACACCTTTCCTATGCAAATTGTAAGTAGGTCTGGAAGGAAGTGTTAATTCCCTTTGGTACTATTGAGGCATCAGGGTGCTCATTAATATCTACATGGTCAGCATGACTCTAGCCCTGGAAGGTATACTCACGTTCCAGGTGAGGGAAATTTAGGCTGATTCCGGCATCATTTCTACAGAATTTCCTACATAGGATTTTAAAGTTCAAATACTATGCAAACAAAACCAGAACTGAGAGTTGTTCAGTGAGCACAGTATGGCTAAAAGATATAAGCCAGTTTACTAAGCCATTTTCTTAATTATACATCTAATTCAGATGTCTCTATATAAAATACACAAACGTAAGTTGAGTTGAGGCTACCTAGATATGGCTCCTTGCTAAGGACTGGAGGAGGAAATTCGGCTTCAGGAATTGCCTTCTTTCTTACCCTTTGCTCCTGAGGTAATTTATTATACATCTTAAGTTGTCCTAGTGAACCTCTTTGTTCAACTAGCCATTATATTGTGTTGTATCTTTTCAAGTAACTTTATACTGTAGCGAGTTTACTAATGCAAGTAGTTATTATGTTCCAATTTTATCATTATTAGACATTAGTAGCTAATATTAAGGGCTCACTATATGCTTAACACCATTCTAAATGTTTTATGTGGATTAACTCATTTAGTCTTTGTGAATTAATGAAGAAGGAATGTTATCTAGAGTTCCATCTTACAGATCAGGAAACTGAGGCACAGGGTGGTAAAGTAACTTTCCTAAGTTGACTTGGCCAAGAGGGATATCAGAATTTAAACCCAAATGTACTGATTCTATAATGTGTGCTCTTAACCACTATCTACACTGCCATTTGTTGATTGAATTATGTCTATTGCACAATCCTTCAGTTATTACTGTTATGCTAATTAGTTGTTCTCTTTGCTGTGTGTGTGTATATATATATACACACACATACATGTAGATGCCTCTGTGTGTGTATGTATGTGTGTGTATGTATGTATGTGTGTGTGTGTGTGTGTATATATATATATTTAGTGCTTCTCTGTTTTTCTCCATTCTCTCGTATTTTAACCATTTTATTTTCTGTATGGCACAGACTGCATGCAGTGATCTACTCAGACCTGACAGGGCCCTTGTTGCTTCTCTCTCATTGCTGTCTGTGCTGTTTCTGTTTTTTCTCTCTTCTCATACCACTTGTCCAACTTCAACACAAAGTGACTTACTACTCTCTGCTAACATTTCCATTCAGTCTACGCTCCCAAGGCTGTTGGATCAAAGATTCTCTTCTTCCCTCAAAATGTGACTTTTCCTATGATTTATTTTAATTATATGTGGTTTGAATGATTATCTTTGTTTCTGAAAAAAATGTATTCTTTGAATAACAAAAAAAAAAATCTTTGAGGATTTTGTTGGTGGTGTTTTGTTTTATTTTTCAGCAATGTTCCCAGAGAGACCAGTACTCTGAAATTTTTTTCCATTTACTTGAAAGAGTCCTCCCCATCTAAAAGAAAGTGTTATATGTCAAAAATTGTCAGCTCTTTAAGAATAGAAAAAGTACCACTTCAAGACTTACCCACTTAAGATTTGATTGACCAGTTTATGTCAATCATAAACTACTAGATTCTCTAGAAATGGCAATCTCAGTGTCTTTTCATTGAGTTTACAAAGAAACTGCAATTTACTTAATTTTACAGTGGCTCCTCCTAGCACAAACAGATTGAAGGCTATTACTTTAGTTTACCAACAGGTACATTAAAATACTATGTGACATGTTTAATTCAGATGTCAGCTAAAACTCATTCCTTTGGATATTAATGAAATTGTTTCTATTTCCTATGGATTATAGAGAATGAAATGTTGTCTTAACAATTTTTTATGGATTTCTAATGGTCTTTTGCAATTTTAGCTGTTCTCTTACTTAAATTTAGGGGTAGGCTAAGTGTCTTGATTGTCTTAGTCTGTTTTTAAATGCGAACACTGATAAGGAATTGAGTATATTTTATGTACAATGGATTACCAAAGGTTAAGGAGATAGGAGTGCATAACACCCACAACTTAAAACACCACATTTGAAATAACCTGTTCTAAATGCCTTACAGCCATTTCTTTGGTTTAGGTTTTATCACCCTAATAGGCTGTCCAGTAATCCTTCCTTCTCTTCACTGTCTCACATACCCCTAACATTTCTGTTTATATCTGGTAAAAGGCAATATTAAATCACCTTTTCCAGCATGGTTCCTGCAGAACTATATCTTTAGGGTCTCCCCATCCACCTCCCAGAGACTTAAAGAGGTATTTTCCCCAAACAAAGGCAATTCTCTTCCTTAAGTCAGAATTCTGGAGCCAGCTGTTTCGGTAATTAAATTCTCAAACTCAGTTCTATACAAAGTGCGACACTGACTCAGATTGCTTGAAAGCAGTCCAGTATTCTTACACTATTCTGAATATTTTAGTCCCTGAAATAATGATGGTAAATATATTATGGTTCCACTTCTCATCATTCAGTGTGAGGGTGCAGTTCCCCAGTCGTTTCCTTCTCTCATGACTATTAAAAAAGGGCAAATCATTTGAGATACTGAAACATTTAAAGCTGTTTAATCTTTGAGCTTGTCGCCGCTAGAGTCAAAGTCAAATATTTCAAATTCTGAACCTACAGTTGATCATTTCCTTTAGTGCTCTTATGCCTCTTGAGGTTCCAAATATTCAGTGTTCATCTAGGCATTCTGAGTCAAGAATTCCAACACCATAATTTGTATTCAACATACATGTCAAATCAGGAGGGTTATACCATAGTATAAGTTTCTAATCCACCTGTACTGTCTTTATATACTGATGCTGAATTTGATCCAAAGTAATATCCAAACATTGACTAAATTAGCTTTAATATTGATCTACTGCCTTTTTTGTCATTGACATTTATGCTTAATAGGGACTTATTTAATCCTGAAAATATTGGTAAAATGATTTTCATTTGAATTGGTACATATAGCAACGTACCCATAGTCTTCCTGGAAAGTTTCATTTCTTTCATTGAACACAGTAGACTGAAGAACATGAACTTAAAATTAATATTCTAAGATTACTATTGCCATAATTATCTGTTTTTTATAAATGCTTTCTCAATTATATATATGTCCACATGATGAAGAAAAAGGCTATTGTAAGTTTAAAGCCAAGTTTAAAACATGATTCTTTCAGTTGCTGCCTGCTAATCAATTGTGCTTAATTATAATTCACCTTTAAACATAGTCATTATAAAAGAATAGTTAATTATTCCACATTGTGGTAGATTTGGGGATACAGTCATGTATTCAAAGAATACCAAAATATTATGTTAACGTAAATATTTTCCAAAGTGTGGGTAATTATGCTGTCACTGAAAACTTCATAAAATGACTTATTTTTGATATACATTATTGCAAAACAAAAGCAAAACTTATAAAAATAATTTGAATTATTTATAATCTGTATTTTATACTATAAGGTCTTCAATTTTTTCTGCTAAATGTGTATGTATACATTTACAAATAATTATGATTGAAAGATAGTTGAGCTATTCAAATACACAAACAATAACAATTGGAAAATAATGCAATAAACCATGACTTTTTAATGTCTTCAATTAAACTGGGAAAAGAGATATTAGTGAAATGCTTTTATTAGAACTGAGGTCATATATAGGAAATATTAAAATATATTGTGAAGGCTCTTTCTTGTGTTGTATCTTATATCACTGTCATTTATCTTTTGTTGCATGAAAAACCACCCCAAAACTTAGTGGCTTAAAACAACAACCAACATTCATTATTTTTCATATTTTTGCAATCTGGGTAGGGCTTTGGGGGAACAGCTTATCTCTGCTCTGCACGCTATTGTGCTGGGTGGCTTAACTGGGGCTAGAGGATTTGAGATGTCTTCACTTACAAGTCTGGCACTTCAGATAGAATAGTTGGAAGAGCTTCAGGAGTGGCTGAGACTCCGACAAGTGGTCTTCCATTATTCAGAAGTCCTACCAAACCTCTGCAGGGAAGTGTGATGCCAAGAAAGCAAAAACTAAGGCAACCTGGTTTCTTAAGATCTAGATCTGCAACTAGCACAATGTTATTTCTGCCACATTCTATTGGTCAGAATAAGTCAAAAACTCAACACAGATGTGAGAAGAGGGGAAACAGATTCCACCTCAATGATGGGAGGTACAACATATATGTAGGAGCAAGGGCTGAATAATTGACAGTCATCTCTGCAGCCATCTCCTACAATCACTATCAGTGTTAACACTTAAAGAGAGAGACATGATGACTCACAAGAATTTTCAATAGGTGACACTTCAGATATCAAATAAAATCTCAACATTTTTATATAAGGCTTCTGTGATTTAAGTTGTTAAGATGCCAAAATAAATTTGTAAAGTAACACCAAACATGAGATGTTCGTCAAGTTGATTGCCAACTAGAAACTAGTTAGCATAGGTTAATCAAATACTTCTGACTTTAGCCAGTTCAGTTGTGTTACTGATCTATCCTAGGCACTGAATATCCCATAAGAAGGACATACAAATATTAGAAGCAGTGAATGATGTGCTAATAGCCAAAATTATATGTCAATTATCACATTTTCTATTACCTATCACATTTGGCAATTAACATTTTGTTAATCAACCACTCTCCAGTTTGATGTGACTTTCTAAAGTAAGTAGCTTACCCTCTAACTCTGAAAAATTACTGTTTATCATTAGTGAATACATAATCAGTTCCTAAAATTTATATTTAATTTAGGACTGTCTTGTGATAATGAATTCATTTCAAGCAGGATTTGTCTAGAGTAGTGTACATATGTGAGAGCAGATATTTTCAAGCAATGGTTTTGCGGTTTGGATGTCCTAACTATACAAACAGCATGCTGAAAATGGATTTGCAGACATTAAGAAAGCATTTCTAATGATGTTCATTTTGATAATCAGAGTGCTTTTCATAGAAGTATGTTCTCATACCAATGTAAAGAAAGCTGAATGTTATTTTGATCAATATAGAAGCATATGAGCTGTGGTTTGTGAATAACTATCCAAATGTAATCCTTCTTTGTGCATTTTGGCTAATGAAGTGTGGTGTGGTGGAAAGTATACAGATGATTACAGATCTGAGTTCAAATCTTAGCCCATTCAATTATTAGTAGATTATTCAGGTGTTGCCATGCTAATGCTGTCTAACAAACCATCCCAAACCAATAACAACAAACATTTAATTGTTTAGTTCATAGGTCTACAGGTCAAGGCAGTTTGGCCCTATAGGCTGTGATTGTCTGGGCAGCTCTGCTTCAAGCTGTGGTCAGCCTGGCCTCAACTCCTAACCGCAGGCCAGGGTTAGGTCCATTCTCCATGGATAAGTGGCCACTAAAGATATATTATTATCATGGTAAGTAGCAAAAAGGCAAAAGCAACCTAAATGATATAACACATTTAAAACACATTTTCAGGCCTTGCTCACATAATATCTACTTATTTTCTGTAGCCAAAATTACGTGGTCAAATTCAAATGCAGCAGAGAATGTACTACATCCCAAGAGGGAAGCAAGGAGGTAGGTGAATATTTGCTGAATCATATCCTAATCTTTCTCATTAGCTATCCACATTTGAGTACCTTCCATATTGTCTTTGAATTCCAATATTATCATTATCTGTAAAATGTGAGTAATAACAAAACATGATCAGAACTACATGAGGATTAGCATGTTCCTGACACAAAATTGACTGGATAATCTGGTGGTGTCATTCAGTTGAATATGCATCTGTAGGATAGAACAGATTTAGCTAAAATTGAAAGAAGTAAAATCTTGGCTATTTTAAAGTTGCTGTCACAAATTAGTAAATTTCATTTACTACTGTTAAAAATAAAGTTAACACCAGGATGTTAGTAAAAATTTACATAAAAATATTAAGTTCCATTTAGTACTGTTACAAAGCCATATTCCTTAGATGTATGGCATTTATTCAGTGATATATCAGTAGATAAATTAACCAACAAATTGACATTAAGTACCCTATTAAACTGTGAAGTTGCCATAATTGCTACAGAAAACTGACAACAGATACAAGGGCGTTTCCCTCTAGCAGCTTCAAATTTTTATACGGAGTCTAAAAACAAGGAAGATTAAAACACAAATTAATGATATAGACAATTAAGCTGTAGAATTAGGGATGGCAAACATCTCAGTATCTTAGTAATAATTACGAAGAAACACATAAAGGAAGAAGAAATGATGTAACAACTGAAGGACTGGACTTGAGTAAAGAAAATGGTTGGAAACTACTAGATGGGAGAGTTTGCCCCTGCTATTACTATTGCCACTGGCTTCATTTATAGAGCATCTACAGTTGTCTCAAGCTCCATGGTAGAACTTTACCCTCGCTAGTTCATTATATAGCAAACCTGATGGTTTTCCCTAGTGAAGAATTTAATTATTTTTTTAAATTCACTGGAAAAGGTAAGATTAGTGTTAAAAGCACAAGCCTGTTAAATTCCATCCCCCATGCAACACTCTCACAAATGGTATGATCTACTTGGAAAAAGAAGAGAGTATATGTAGCATACCAGTAAAAAATAATAATTGAAAGGCAAGGTTGGCTCATATTATAAAGAACATTGGATCAGATTAAGGAATTTGAATGCTTTATACCAATAAGGGGGACATTGGTGGATTTTGTTTGATGAGAACAGAGTGTTAAAAATCAAAGCAACATGGCACATACACATTAGACCACATTGCAAATGTGGAGATTAATTTGAAGATTATGCAATAGTTCAGGTCTGTCAGTGAACGGTGTGCAATAGGACATGAAATAAATGAAATAGATACTATAAAGGCAGAATTAGCAGGCTGTCAAGAAAGAGAGTTCTACTATTTTTAATTCCTCATTTAGTCATATTTTTAGATCACATCTTTCTTGTGATGATTATATAACACACAACCAATAATTCCTTCTGTGTGTAAATATGCCTTTCCTCAAGACATTCCATTGGCTCACATACATTATTGTTGAAAGACAGAAGCAGATGTTAATGGAAGTGATGTTTAATGATCTGTGACCATATATACAAAGAATACAGACATCATAGTCATCTGTTAACCACATCGTTGAAGCCTGCCAGCGCAATAGAATTCATGACCTTCAGATCTCAAGAACCAACCTCTTCCCAGTGAGTTGAAAGAGCTCAGCTGGAAGAAGAGTAAAAAGGGAGAATAAATATTGGAACAAGTGAGACATCCCCTTGTATAGGGGGTAAGTGACATATATGCAGTCTTTCCTTTATCTCCCATTTTCCCTGTAATTAGGGTGAGGTTTATTCTCAAGGTACAGAGGAGCTGGGGTTCACAGAAGGGCATTACCACACTTGGGTGCCGATCTTTAATGATGCAGCACTGCCTATGTACACAGACTTCAAGGCCATCAGCAAATATGTGAAAAATATCACCACAAGTTTCCATGAAAAGCATCAATAATGATTCAATGACCAAAGGAAGACACTCACTTTCTAATCAAACATAACCTATTGACAGCTAAGCACATGTGGCATAGTTTATGAGTGAAGCTGGGGTTCACAGAAAGGCAGTATATATACCTTTTGGAGGATAAATCATCAAATAATAGGTTTCATTAATTATCATTACTAAAATGAAAATTTCACTTTGATACTAAGAGTCATCAAGAAAGAAGCCGTTCCAAATTCTTAGGCATCCTGCCATGTTATGATTAATTTTACAGTCCATGCATGGATGTTTAGTTAGAGAAGAGAACTGTAGATATCTTGTACCATCCATCAAAATAGTAGGAATAAACTGTCACTCCCAACCTGAGCCGTGAACATGTTTATTTATGAGCCACTCTGCTGAAATTGAAAAAAAGAAAATCAAGACAGCAATGCAAAGGGAGGCATCTGAAATGTTTTCTGTTAAGTAACAGCTAATGGAAAGCATGCAATGAAGAAAGCCTGGCTTATTTCCAGTTTTCAAAAAGGTTGAAAACATTGGTTCAAAGAGTTTCAATTTCTTATTTGACCCACCTTAGGACTCTTAAAATGTAATGTGCTTGTCTTTACAATTTGGCTAGTTACGTTTTAAGGGACAGTGAAATCTCTTCTCTAAATCTGTATTTTTAGCATGAATTAAGAAAAACTGAAAATAAATGCATCAACTTGTTAAGTGACCATCTTTGTGGAATAGTACTATGATGATTTCTTATCTCTCTAGCTATCTGTACTTCTTTTCATTTCTTCTGCATTATACATTGTATTTATATTTAAACATAAAGCCAACAACTTTTCTTTCATTTACTTATAGCTTTATCCTCATTTCTAGGGACAATGACTAAAGCAAGGTAGGGGCTCAGTAAATATCTGTTGAATGAATGGATGAACAAATAAACTACTTTTATTTATATTATATTAGTGCCATATTACATACTATAGCTATAATATATAGCCATAATTATATTATAGCTATAATATATATAGCCATAATTATATTATAGCTATAATATATATAGCCATAATTATATTATAGCTATAATATATATAGCCATAATTATATTAGGCTATAAATTAAAGTGTATACATTTACATAAACTTTGAAAACATACCTTAAAATATCCACTTAGTACCAGTACTTAGGAGAAATCTCAACAAAGGACAAACTAGAAACAAAAAAGTTAAGCAGTAGCTTTAATGTGTTATGCAAAAAGAAGAACTATGCATACTTAAAAATACTTAATCATCTTATTAAATAACACTGTATCAAGGGGAAGACAAACTTTTTATTACTGCAGCACATTACATATCAAAACTCATGAGATGCTGTCAAAGAGATTTTTTGATGAGGAAGACAACTTATTAAATGTTGATCTCAGATGTTAAAAAAGAAGTACAGGAAGATAATAAAGAAACATAAATTAAGAAGCAAAAGAAAGAGCTAATAATACGTGATCTGATACTTCCCAAAAAGATGCCAAGTAGAAAATAACGGTGAAAAGAGAAAACCTTGAAAATGCTTTCAGAGAAAATAAAAACAATTACTTGGCAAGAGTAATTACAAAGAGTTAGTAATCACTGACAGTACATTAAAAAAGTGAGAAAATACCCTACACACGATGAAAAGAAAAATAAAAAATAATGAAAATGCATATTTGTTTTAAACAACTACTTAATGGATGACCAAAGAGGTAGAAAACCTGGGAGTTAACCTGTAGTAACCAACAACTATGGAATAGAAAAACTATCAAAGAAACATCAAACCAAATGCAGTCAGATTCTTATGATGCTTCTAGTAAATGCTATCACAACTTCAGCAAGTAAATAATATGTATTGCACTGAAACATATCCCAGAAAATGAAAATTATAAAACTCCCCCTAATAACAGTGATGTTAGAATTAGTAAAGCTAAATAATTACATAGAAAGCTAAAACCTGTATTTTGGCAACTTCTGTTTTATACCTTCTACAAAAACATTCTTTCTCAGGATGTTTTAAAGCTGAATTCTTTTCATCACTCAGGTTTTAACTCAAATTGCAAGTCCTCAGAGTCCTTCCTTAAACACTCTAAGGTTATGCTGCCTCAGGCACTTTCTAACCAATTCAATCAATTTTATTTTATTTGTCATATGATGATGTGAATTGATTTTACTTTCACTTTTTAAACATGTTTATTGTGTGTCTCTGACCACTGGAGGGTTAATTCCATGAAGGTACAGCTGAAACCTCAATGTTTTGAACACTGCTTACCACGTAACAGGCGCTCAATAGATATTTGTAAACATTGTTATAGCTCATTTAGGAATACAGATATAAAAATCTTATAATTTAAATATTAATGCAGTATTTCATTTTAAGTATAATAATTATATATACTTCATATGACCATAACTTAAATACAACAGTGTATTAAACAGATTCTAGATCATAAACTTATTATAACTTATTCTATAATATAGGAAGGTTAGTTCAACTTTAGGAAATCTATAAATTTTATTACTTCCATACACATGTTAAAACACGTGATTATCGGGGTAGATATTTTACAAACATTTTATAAAATTAAGCAAACGTTCCTACTTGAACATCTAGTAAAATAACTGATTATGATGAAGATAACTGAGTAATATGTAAGCAGAAGTGAGGTTTGCCATGGTACTTTCTTATAGCCCTGTGGAACATGCCATAGATTATGGGTGGTGACGTGGTCTTGGAACCTCTGATATTGACCAGGCGAGCCAGCAGAAAGGGCTGAACTCTAATATGGTTCAGTTTGGTTCTCTTGTTTGAGGTTCCAGGTGTAGATATGCACTCTGGAAACATTAAGTGGACTCAATGGAAAAAGTTATCATCGGTTGGACTAATACTCTATAATGCCCATACAAGCTTTGTGAAAGCTGTGCCAGAATGTATAGTCTGGTCTAAAAAAATATGAAGGTCCCAAACTCTGTGAACATGCACAAGGTCTAGGAAACCCAAAAGAGTACAAGAATTTTTACATGCAAATACACGAAAAAGAAAAAGAAAGCAAAATGAATATGCCTTCTGGGAGAGAGGAGTTAAGCTTAAATCTCCAAATTTCAAAATTAATAATGGGGACAAAACATGCCAGTTGGTAATGATATAATATTTTAAGAACCTAATGTAGTTTTAAAAGTTCAAGCTAGAAGAAAAATAGAAATGGAAATTGCTGAGACAGAATTGAGTCCAGAAAAGACCAAATTTTAAAATAACATGATAAATAGAATATTTCAAATCAGCAGAGGAAATATGGCATTAGGACAAATGACTAGTCATTTGTGAAAAATAATGAAATCACTCCTGTACTCCTTATACCTGAATAAATTCCATATTCATTTCTAAATAAAACATGAAAATGGCATTATTAAAAGTTCTACAGGAAAAACGAAAATGGAAATAAAACTAATCTTATGAGTCTCAAAATTGCTTCTAATTCTGATCTAAAGCTAGAAAGAGAAATTCCACAAAATTAATTTTAAAGAAAACACACTACTTGTGATAAAAATATGACAGCATGTTTAACAAATGACAAATTGAAGGAAGTGTGCAATGCTTGACAGTCTACTATAAGCTGCTTCTGTAAGTCACTATGAAAAAATTACTTTCTAATGGAAATAAAAAATAATGTAAACATGTAATTAAAAATAAATGATTAATAATATTTAATCACAGTCATTAATTACTAATTATCAAATAGGCACAAATTGTAATAAAGATAATATTTTGTCCATCAGGGGCAACTTTTAAAATTCCAATAATAATAATGATATAATAATAATCATGATGTTGGGGAAATCAAGTTTTAAAATAAATTGTTAGTGTTTTTGCATACATTCATAAGTAGACATTTAAAAATATATCACAATTATGAAATGAGCATATGTTAAAATTCTACTTGTGAGATTTGTCTGAGTTAAATAATATAATAAGTGGATGGCCATATGTGTAAAGCAATCCATACCGCTTCTATTTTTCAACAGAACAAATGAGATACAATTGAAATGTCCATCAGTATTGAACCATTTACAGAAATATTGGTGTATCTTTATAGGAGATTCTATGCAGGTATGATACACAGAGAGATCAATGTGTGCATTTTCCAGTGTTTCTCTGTACATAGAAAAAATCAAAACTATACACAAAGTATTAACATTTCATGCATATTCAGCAATGCTTTGATCATAATTTTCTTCTTTTATGTATTGAATTATATATAATGACAAACATAAATATCCTAATCATAAAAAGTAAAATAAGACTAGTAATAAAATGGATAATGAAAGGTTTGTCTTCAAGATACTAAGTTATAGTACCAAGTTTTAATAATTTATAGAATGTGGTACTGTCATAAGAATCAATAAAGAGGTCAACAAGAATTGATCCTGTTATTATTTAGATATAGATAATTATATTTAGAATATATTAAAGGATATATCACAGATAAATGGAAAATGGGATTTATTATTCACCAAATGGTATAGGGAAATATGTATTCCTTAGAGGAAAAAATCAGGTTTGATCCTAATCTTTCATTTTATTTTAAGTTCTGGGATACATGTGCAGGATATGCAGGTTTATTACACAGGTAAACAGGTCATGGTGTTATGCGCACCTATCAACCCATCACCTAGGTATTAAGTCGAGCAAGCATTAGCTGCTTTTCCTGATGCTCTCCCTCCCTGCACCCCTCACTGACAGGCCCAGTGTGTGTTACTCCCCTACCTGTGTCCATGTGTTCTCATTTTTCAGCTCCCATTTGTAAGTGAGAAAAAGTGATGTTTGGTTTTTGGTTCCTGTATTAGTATGCTGAGGATAATGGCTTGCAGTTCCATCCATATGCCTGCAAAGGTCGTAATCTTGTTTCTTTTTATGGCTGCATAGTATTCCATGGTGTATATGTACCACATTGTCTTTATCCAGTCTATCATTGACGGGCATTTGGGTTGATTACATGTCTTTGCTATTGTGAACACTGCTCCAATGAACATATGTGTACATGTATTTTTTATAATAGAATGATTTATATTCTTTTATATATATATACCCAGTAATGGGACTACTGGGCCAAGTGCTATTTCTGGTTCTAGGTCTTTGAGGAATTGCCACATTGGCTTCCACAATGATTGAACTAATTTACATTCCCACCAACAGTGTAAAGGTGTTCCTATTTCTCCTCTGCCTTGCCAGCATCTGTTGTTTCTGGGATTTTTAGTAATCACCATTCTGACTAGTGTCAGATGGTATCCCATTGTGGTTTTGATTTGCATTTCTCTAATGATCAATGATATTGACTTTTTTATTCATGTATTTGTTGGCCACATAAATGTCTTCTTTCAAAAGTGTCTGTTCATGTGCTTTGCTCACTTTTTGATGGGGCTGTTTTTTTTTTTTTTTGAAAATTTGTTTAAGATCTCTGTAGATGGCTGGGCACGGTGGCTTACACCTGTAATCCCAGCACTTTGGGAGGCCGAAACGGGTGGATCACAAGGTCAGGAGATCGAGACCATCCTGGCTAACACGGTGAAACTCCGTCTCTACTAAAAATACAAAAAGTTAGCCGGGTGCGGTGGCAGGCGCCTGTAGTCCCAGCTACATGGGAGGCTGAGGCAGGAGAATGGCGTAAACCTAGGAGGTGGAGCTTGCAGTGAGCCGAGATCGCGCCACTGCACTCCAGCCTGGGCGACAGAGTGAGACTCCATCTCAAAAAACAACAACAACAACAACAACAAAAAGATCCCTGTAGATTCTGGATGTTAGATCTTTGTCAGATCAATAGATTGCAAAAATTGTCTCCCATTTTGCAAGTTGCATGTTCAACTCTGCTGATACTTTATTTTGCTGTGCAGAAGCCCTTTAGTTTAATTAGATTCCATTTGTCAATTTTTGCTTATGTTGCAATTGTTTTTAATGTTTTTGTCATGCAATCTTTGCCCATGCCTATGTCCTGAATGTTACCACCTAGATTTTCTTGTAGGGTTTTTATAGTTTTGGGTTTTATGTGTAAGTCTTTAATCCTTCTTGAGTTAATTTTTGTATAAGTTATAAAGAATAGGTCCTGTTTTAATTTTCTGCATATGACCAGCCAGTTGTCCCAGCACTGTTTATTAAACAGCGAATTTTTTCATAATTACTTGTTTTTGTCAGGTTTGTCAAAGATTAGATGGTTGTAGATGTGCCATCTTAATTTTGAGTTCTTTACATTGTTCCATTAGTCGATGTGTCTGTTTTTGAATCAGAACCATGCACTTTTGGTTACTGTAACTTTGAACTATAGTCTGAAGTTGGGTAGCATGATGCCTCCAGGTTTGTTCCTTTTGCTTAGGATTGTCTTGGCTATATGGGCTCTTTCTTGATTCCATATTAATTTTAAAGTAGCTTTTCTTCTAATTCTGTGAAGAATGTCAATGGTAGTTTGATGGGAATACCAATGAATCTATACATTACTTTGGGCAGTATGGCCATTTTCATGATATTGGTTCTTCCTATCCATAAACATGGAATGTTTTTCTATTTATTTGTGCCCTCTCTAACTTCCTTGACCAGTGGTTTGTAGTTATCCTTGAAGAGACCTTTCACTTCCCTTGTTAGCTGTATTCCTAGGTGTTTTATTCTCTCTCTCTCTTTTTTAAAATTATTATTATACTTTAAGTTCTAGGGTACATGTGCATAATGTGCAGGTTTGTTACATATGTATACTTGTGCCATGTTGGTGTGCTGCACCCATCAACCCGTCAGCACCCATCAATTCATCATTTATATCAGGTATAACTCCCAATGCAATCCCTACCCCCTACCCCCTCCCCATGATAGGCCCCGGTGTGTGATGTTCCCCTTCCCGAGTCCAAGTGATCTCATTGTTCAGTTCCCACCTATGAGTGAGAACATGCGGTGTTTGGTTTTCTCTTCTTGTGATAGTTTGCTAAGAATGATGGTTTCCAGTTGCATCCATGTCCCTACAAAGGATGCAAACTGATCCTTTTTATGGCTGCATAGTATTCCATGGTGTATATGTGCCACTTTTCTTAATCCAGTCTGTCACAGATGGACATTTGGGTTGATTTCAAGTCTTTGCTATTGTGAATAGTGCCGCAATAAACACACGTGTGCATGTGTCTTTAGAGCAGCATGATTTATAATCCTTTGGGTATATACCCAGTAGTGGGATGGCTGGGTCATATGGTACATCTAGTTCTAGTTCCTTGAGGAATTGTCATACTGTTTTCCATAATGGTTGAACTAGTTTACAATCCCACCAACAGTGTAAAAGTGTTCCTATTTCTCCACATCCTCTCCAGCACCTGTTGTTTCCTGACTTTTTAATGATTGCCATTCTAACTGGTGTGAGATGGTATCTCATTGTGGTTTTGATTTGCATTTCTCTGATGGCGAGTGATGATGAGCGTTTTTTCATGTGTCTGTTGGCTGTATGAATGTCTTCTTTTGAGAAATGTCTGTTCACATCCTTTGCCCACTTTTTGATGGGGTTGCTTGTTTTTTTCTTGTATATTTGTTTGAGTTCTTTGTAGATTCTGGATATTAGCCCTTTGTCGGATGAGTAGATTGCAAAAATTTTCTCCCATTCTGTAGGTTGCTTGTTCACTCTGATGGTAGTTTCTTTTGCTGTGCAGAAGCTCCTTAGTTTATTTAGATCCCATTTATCAATTTTGCTTTTGCTGCCATGCTTTTGGTGTTTTAGACATGAAGTCCTTGCCCATGCCCATGTCCTGAATGGTATTACCTAGGTTTTCTTCTAGGGTTTTTATGGTATTACGTCTAATATTTAAGTCTCTAATCCATCTTGAATTAATTTTCGTATAAGGAGTAACGAAAGGATCCAGTTTCAGCTTCCTACTTATGGCTTGCCAATTTTCCCAGCACCATTTATTAAATAGGGAATCCTTTCCCCATTTCTTGTTTCTCTCAGGTTGGTCAAAGATCAGATGGCTGTAGATGTGTGGTATTATTTCTGAGGACTCTGTTCTGTTCCATTGGTCTATATCTCTGTTTTGGTACCAGTACCATGCTGTTTTGGTTACTGTAGCCTTGTAGTATAGTTTGAAGTCAGGTAGCGTGACGCCTCCGGCTTTGTCCTTTCGACTTAGGATTGTCTTGGTAATGTGGGATTTTTTTTTGGTTCCACATGAACTTTAAAGCAGTTTTTTCCAATTCTGGGAAGAAACTCATTGGTAGCTTCATGGGGATGGCATTGAATCTATAAATAACCTTGGGTAGTATGGCCATTTTCACAATATTGATTCTTCCTATCCATGAGCATGGTATGTTCTTCCATTTGTTTGTGCCTCTTTTATTTCACTGAGCAGTGGTTGTAGTTCTCCTTGAAGAGGTTCTTTACATTCCTTGTAAGTTGGATTCCTAGGTATTTGATTCTCTTTGAAGCAATTGTGAATGGAAGTTCTCATGATTTGGCTCTCTGTTTGTCTGTTACTGGTGTATAAGAATGCTTGTGATTTTTGCACGTTAATTTTGTATCCTGAGACTTTGCTGAAGTTGCTTATCAGCTTAAGGAGATTTGGGCTGAGACAATGGGGTTTTCTAAATATACAATCATGTCATCTGCAAACAGGGACAATTGACTTCTTCTTTTCCTAACTGAACACCCTTATTTCTTCCTCTTGCCTGATTGCCCTAGCCAGAACTTCCAACACTATGTTGAATAGGAGTGGTGAGAGAGGGCATCCCTGTCTTGTGCCAGTTTTCAAAGGGAATTTTTCCAGTTTTTGCCCATTCAGTATAATTGGCTGTGGGTTTGTCATAAATAGCTCTTATTATTTTGAGGTACGTTCCATCAATACCAAATTTATTGAGCGTTTTTAGCATAAAGGGCTGTTGAATTTTGTCAAAAGCCTTTTCTGCATCTATTGAGATATCATGTGGTTCTTGTCTTGGTTCTGTTTATATGCTGGATTACATTTATTGATTTGCGTGTGTGAACCAGCCTTGCATCCCAGGGATGAAGCCCACTTGATTATGCTGGGGATAAGTTTTTGATATGCTGCTGAATCGGTTTGCCAGTATTTTATTGAGGATTTTTGCATCGATGTTCATCAGGGATGTTGGTCTAAAATCTCTTTTTTTGTTGTGTCTCTGCCAGGCTTTGGTATCAGGATGATGTTGGCCTCATAAAATGAGTTAGGGAGGATTCCTTCTTTTTCGATTGATTGGAATAGTTTCAGAAGGAATGGTACCAACTCCTCCTTGTACCTCTGGTAGAATTCAGCTGTGAATCCATCTGGTCCTGGACTTTTTTTGGTGGATAGGCTATTAATCATTGCACAATTTCAGAGCCTGCTATTGGTCTATTCAGGGATTCAACTTCTTCCTGGTTTAGTCTTGGAAGAGTGTAAGTGTCCAGGAAATTATCCATTTCTTCTAGATTTTCTAGTTGATTTGGTAGAGGTGTTTATAGTATTGCTATGATAGTAGTTTGTATTTATGGGGTCGTGGTGATATCCCTTTATTTTTTGTTGCGTCTATTTGATTCCTCTCTCTTTTCTTCTTTATTAGTCTTGCTAGTGATCTGTCAATTTGTTGATCTTTTCAAAAACCAACTCCTGGATTCATTGATTTTTTGGAGGGTTTTTGCGTCTCTATCTCCTTCAGTTCTGCTCTGATCTTAGTTATTTCTTGCCTTCTGCTAGCTTTTGAATGTGTTTGCTCTTGCTTCTCTAGTTCTTTTAATTGTGATGTTAGAGTGTCAATTTTAGATCTTTCTGCTTTCTCTTGTGGGCATTTAGTGCTATAAATTTCCCTCTACACACTGCTTAAATGTGTCCCAGAGATTCTGGTATGTTGTATCTTTGTTCTCATTGGTTTCAAAGAATATCTTTATTTCTGCCTTCATTTCATTATGTACCCAGTAGTCATTCAGGAGCAGGTTGTTCAGTTTCATGTAGTTGAGCGGTTTTGATTGAGTTTCTTAGTCCTGAGTTCTAGTTTGATTGCACTGTGGTCTGAGAGACAGTTTGTTATAATTTCTGTTCTTTTACATTTGCTGAGGAGTGCTTTACTTCCAATTATGTGGTCAATTTTGGAACAAGTGCAATGTGGTGCTGAGAAGAAAGTATATTCTGTTGATTTGGGGTGGAGAGTTCTGTAGATGTCTATTAGGTCCACTTGCTGCAGAGATGAGTTCAATTCCTGGATATCCTTGTTAACTTTCTGTCTCATTGATCTGTCTAATGTTGACAGTGGAGTGTTGTCTCCCATTATATGTTGACAGTGGAGTGTTGTCTCCCATTATTATTGTCTTGCATTAAGTCTCCCATTATTATTGTATGGGAGTCTAAGTCTCTTTGTAAGTCTCTAAGGACTTGCTTTATGAATCTGGGTGCTCCTGTATTGGGCGCATATATATTTAGGATAGTTAGCTCTTCCTGTTGAATTGATCCTTTACCATTATGTAATGGCCTTCTTTGTCTCTTTTGATCTTTGAGGGTTTAAAGTCTGTTTTATCAGAGACTGGTATTGCAACCCCTGCTTTTTTTTGTTCTCCATTTGCTTGGTAGATCTTCCTCATCCCTTTATTTTGAGCCTATGTATGTCTCTGCATGTGAGATGGGTCTCCTGAATACAGCAGACTGATGGGTCTTGACTCTTGATCCAGTTTGCCAGTCTGTGTCTTTAATTGGAGCATTTAGTCCATTTACATTGAAGGTTAATATTGTTATGTGTGAACTTGATCCTGCCATTATGATATTAACTGGTTATTTTGCTCGTTAGTTGATGCAGTTTCTTCCTAGCCTCGATGGTCTTTACATTTTGGCATGTTTTTGAATGGCTGGTACCAGTTGTTCCTTTCCATGTTTAGGGCTTCCTTCAGGGTCTCTTGTAAGGCAGGCCTGGTAGTGACAAAATCTCTAAGCATTTGCTTATCTGTAAAGGATTTTATTTCTCCTTCACTTATGAAACTTAGTTTGGCTGGATATGAAATTCTGGGTTTTAAAATTCTTTTCTTTAAGAACGTTGAATATTGGCCCCCACTCTCTTCTGGCTTGTAGAGTTTCTGCCGAGAGATCTGCTGTTAGTCTGATAGGCTTCCCTTTGTGGGTAACCCGACCTTTCTCTCTGGCTGCCCTTAAGATACTTTCCTTCATTTCAACTTTGGTGAATCTGGCAATTATGTGTCTTGGAGTTGCTCTTCTGGAGGAGTATCTTTGTGGCGTTCTCTGTATTTCCTGAATTTGAATGTTGGCCTGCCCTACTAGGTTGGGGAAGTTCTCCTGGATGATATCCTGAAGAGTGTTTTCCAACTTGGTTCCATTTTCCCCCTCACTTTCAGGTACCCCAATCAGACGTAGATTTGGTCTTTTTACTTAATCCCATACTTCTTGCAGGCTTTGTTCATTTCTTTTTCTTCTTTTTTCTTTTGGTTTCTCTTCTCGCTTCATTTCATTCATTTGATCCTCAATCGCTGATACTCTTTCTTCCAGTTGATCGAGTTTGTTACTGAAGCTTGTGCATTTGTCACGTATTTCTCGTGTCATGGTTTTCATCTCTGTCATTTTGTTTATGACCTTCTCTGCATTACTTTGTCTAGCTGTCAATTCTTCCACTCTTTTTTCAAGATTTTTAGTTTCTTTGCGTTGGGTACGTAATTCCTCCTTTAGTTCTGAGAAGTTTGATGGACTGAAGCCTTCTTCTCTCATCTCGTCAAAGTCATTCTCTGACCAGCTTCGATCCGTTGCTGGCGATGGGCTGCTCTCCTTTGCAGGGGGAGATGCGCTCTTATTTTTTGAATTTCCAGCTTTTCTGCCCTGCTTTTTCCCCATCTTTGTGGTTTTATCTGCCTCTGGTCTTTGATGATGGTGACGTACTGATGGGGTTTTGGTATAGGTGTCCTTCCTGTTTGATAGTTTTCCTTCTAACAGTCAGGACCCTCAGCTATAGGTCTGTTGGAGATTGCTTGAGGTCCACTCCAGAGCCTGTTTGCCTGGGTATCAGCAGCAGAGGTTGCAGAAGACAGAATATTGCTGAACAGCGAGTGTACCTGTCTGATTCTTACTTTGGAAGCTTCCTCTCAGGGGTGTACTCCACCCTGTGAGATGTGGGGTGTCAGACTGCCCCTACTGGGGGATGTCTCCCAGTTAGGCCACTCAGGGGTCAGGGACCCACTTGAGCAGGCAGTCTGTCCCTTCTCAGATCTCAACCTCGGTGTTGGGAGATCCACTGCTCTCTTCAAAGCTGTCAGACAGAGTCGTTTGCGTCTGCAGAGGTTCCTGCTGCTTTTGTTGTTGTTGTTGTTAACTGTGCCCTGTCCCCAGAGGTGGAGTCTACAGAGACAGGCAGGTTTCCTTTAGCTGCTGTGAGCTCCACTCAGTTCAAGCTTCCCAGCGGCTTTGTTTACCTACTTAAGCCTCAGCAATGGTGGGTGCCCCTCCCCCAGCCTCGCTGCTGCCTTGCGGTTAGATCGCAGACTGCTGTGTTAGCAATGAGGGAGGCTCTGTGGGCGTGGGACCCTCCCGGCCAGGTGTGGGATATATTCTCCTGGTGTGCCCGTTTGCTTAAAGCGCAGTATTGGGGTGGGAGTCACCCAATTTTCCAGGTGTTGTGTGTCTCAGTTCCCTTGTGCTTCCCAGGTGAGGCGATGCCTCGCCCTGCTTCAGCTCTCACTGGTTGGGCTGCAGCAGCTGACCAGCACCGATTGTCCGGCACTCCCTAGTGAGATGACCCCAGTACTTCAGTTGAAAATGCAGAAAGCACTGGTCTTCTGTGTCGCTCGCGCTGGGAGTTGGAGACTGGAGCTGTTCCTATTTGGCCATCTTGCTCCTTTCATTCTCTTTATAACAATTATGACTGAGAGTTCATTCATGATTTGTCACTCTGCTTGTCTATTGTTGGTATATAGGAATGCTTTTGGTTTTTGCACATTGATTTTGTATGCTAAGACTTTGCTGAAGTTGCTTATCAGCTTAATAACCTTTTAGGCTGAGACAACGGGGTTTTCTAGATGTAGCATCATGCCATCTGACAACAGAGCCAGTTTGACTTCCTCTCTTCCTATCTGAATACTCTTTATTTCTTCCTGTTGCCTAATTGCCTTTACCAGAACTCCTAATACTATGTTGAATAGAAGTGGTGAGAGAGGGCATCCTTGTCTTGTACCAGTTTTCAAGGGGAATGCTTCCAGCTTTTGCCCATTCAGTATGATATTGGCTGTGGATTTATCATAAATGCCTCTTATTATTGAGGTATGTTCCATCAATACTTAGTTTATTGATAGTTTTTAACATGAAGGGATTTTGAATTACACTGAAGGTTTGTATTGTGTCTATTGAGATAATAATGTGGTTTTTGTCTTTATTTCTGTTTACGTGATAAATTATACTTATTGATTTGTGTATCTTGAGCCAGCCTTGCATCCTGGGGATAAGGCCTACTTGATTGTGGTGGACAAGCTTTTTGATGTGCTGCTGGATTTGGTTTGCTAGTATTTTATTGAGGACTTTTACATCGGTGTTCATCAGGGATATTTGCCTGAAGTTTTCTTTTACCATTAAGCTATTCTTTTTGAATTTAACCCTTTACCATTAGGTAATGATCTTCTTTGTCTTTTTTGATCTTTGTTAGTTTAAAGTCTGTTTTGTCAGAAACTAGGATTGCAACCCCTGCTTTTTTCTGCAATTTGCTTGGTAGATTTTCCTCCATCCCTTTATTTTGAGCCTATACATGTTTTTGCACAAGAGACAGATCTCTTAAATACAGCACACCAACAGGTCTTGACCCTTTATTCGGCTTTCCATTCTGTGTCTTTAATTGGGGCATTTAGCCCATTTACATTTAAGGTTGATATTGTTATGTATGAATTTGAACCTGTCATCATGATGTTAGCCAGTTATTTTGCAGACATGTTGATGTAGTTGCTTCACAGTGTCATTGTCAGTATATTTCATTGTGTTTTTGTAGTGGTTGGTAACTGTTTTTCCTTTCCATATCTAGTGCTTCCTTCAGGAGCTTTTGCAAGACAGTTCTGGTGGTGACTAATTCCCTCAACTTTTGTTGACTGAAAAGGCTTTTCTTTCTCTTTCACTTATGAAGCTTAGTTTGGCCAGATATAAGATTCTGGGTTGGAAATTCTTTTCTCTAAGCTTATTGAATATTGGTCCCCAATCTCACTGGGCTTGTACAGTTTCTGTTGACAGGTCCACTGTTATTCAGATGGGCTTCCCATTGTAGGTGACCTGGCCTTACTCTCTGATTACCCTTAACATGTTTTCCTTCATTTCAACCTTGGAGAATCTGAAGATTATTTGTCTTGGGTTGCTTTTCTCTTAGAGTATTTTAGTGGAGTTCTCTGGATTTCCTGAATTTGAATGTTAGCCTTCCTTGCTAGATTGGGAAGTTTTCCTAGGTGATATGCTGAAGCACGTTTTCCAATTTGGTCCCATTCTCCTTGTCTCTTTCAGGCACCCCAATCAGTCATAAGGCTTTGGTTCTAATCTTACACTATGTATAGCATTTTGGAGTGAGAAATTATATCTGAAAATGAAATAATGGAAAATGGAAAATTAGGGTGACTTTTTTATCTGTTTGGGGGGAATGAAGAAGTATTTACTAAGTATGAGAGCAGAGGAAGGAATTATAAAGGAACTAAGCTTATCTAAGTACATCAAAATTTAAAATATTGTGTGCTGAGAAAATACACTTTTAGAAATGAAGTATGTATTCAAACATTGTAATATGAAGGCAGAACAAAGGCATTTTATTTATGAAAAGTCTATTCCATTCTGGCACCTTTCTGAGGAAGATACTGAGGATATATTCAAACAAACAAAGCAATACAACAAACATGAAGCAGTTACAAGATCTAAGATTAAACTGATCAAATGCTTTAGATCACCAGTGTATGCCAAAAGATCAGGCTTTGAGAGGAAGATGTTCCACAAGATAGTTATTATGATAGATACACTAGGAGAAACAAGGTGTAAAAATGGCACAAAATACTAGAGGTGGGAAACAGGCAATCAGAGACTTCAGAAAACAATTTTAAAAATTGTAACTAATTAAATTATTTGTAATTAATATAAGAAACTGTAACTGAAAGTCAGAGATTAATTTTAAGGAAGTCAGTTCAAGAAAAAGCAGGCAGGCTTTGGTTTCAAGAAGAAAAATAGAATGAAGTAGATATATTGAAATAAAATCAAATCGGATAGTTATAAACATGAATATTATTATAGTTATAGAGAAGAAAACAGTTTAATTTTTCCAAGTAAAACAAAATAAAGGCAATTAGCCACTCCAAGAGAAACATACAATTCAAGAAAAGCCTTATATGAATGTGAAAGAAAGCAAAAAGTACAATTTTAGGCACCTGTTAGACTTCAACAAAGATGAATCCTTTGCATGCACCAGGGTTGTGACATTTAAAGCAAAGGGGAGGAAGTGTATTTGTAGAAAAATATATGGTACTGTAATGAATTGTACTATCTAATCCTAATCACATAAAAAATGTTCTTATTCAAAGAATAATTTCAATTTTAGAACCAACTTCTAGATAAAATAAGAAATATTTAATAAGATGCAAAATATGAAACTAAGTGGGGAAAGATAATGAGATGGCAGAGTTATTGTTTATTTATTAGTTACAGTATGAGGGAATCAAGTATTTACTATCCATGGGTTTAAGGAGAGGTTTTAAAGATCAAATAATAAGTAACAGAGAAAATAAAGACTGGATTACAAAACTAATTGCAGTAAGAGATGGAAGTGGAAAAGGATGCAAGTAATAAAATTCTTCATTTATCAAGGATATAATTGATGAGATTTATTATTGGTAAATTAGACATCTATACGTGAACACCTAAATAAATAAAAGCAGAAATGGCAGAAAAGTGATCCCAAAGTTTGGGAGGAATAGGCATAAATCAATTACAGCTCAAGTTAAAAATGTAAACTTCCATCTTACAATAGCCCTATAAATAAAGTTAAAAAGTACGAGGCATACTAGGAAAATATTTGCAACATACAGGATATTTCACGGTTCAAAACGTAAGTGTTACAAATATATAAGAAAAACATGAATATATCAATTTTTTAAAAGAAAAGGAATCTAAATTGGTAGCTAACAAGAAGAAATAGGAAATCCTTTGACATTATAATCAGACAGTGCACATTTATAATAGATAACAAAGTTAACTAAAAATAGTTTTTAAAGTTATTTTCATTTCATAGGGACAAATATAAACTGTTTAATAACTTTGAACTTAGCTCAAATCGTACAATTTAAATTAAACCACAATGTATTTTCAAGAATTTTATAAGACTTACTGGTAAGTAGCTAGATCGATTTATTTAATCATTTATATGCTAAACTCTTTAATCATAAATATAGTGAAATAGTTTCTGAAAAAATGATCACAAATTAGTACAGGTTTAATAAACAAAGCTATTGGTTCTTTAGAAACTTGCATTTACTTATTTATGCTTAATTAGAGATACAGAATGTCTTCAGAGATACTTAACATATAGTTACACATTTAAAAAATGAATACGTTTATTTTGTTTTCATGAAAATTTGACATTAAGATCCTAGTAATTTTGTTCCAGTACTTATTCTGTGGAATTCACCAAGCAAAGGAAAGGTTTTTAAATTCAATTTGAGTGTATTTTAATTAAGTCAGTAGAATATATCTGTTATACACACACATAAAAACTTGAATTTTGATATAATATCATTTATTGTCACAAAGATTTTTATATAGGCATATCAGTTGCAAACCTCAAAAAAAAAGAACCTTAGATAATCATTCAGATGGTCGACCGTCTCAGACAATGTACCTCAAGGGAAAGGTTATATTGTTTCCCACACAATAATTTCTTCACTAAAAATACAAAAGTTGATTACTTAATAAACAAGAGGCATAAGTGCCTGAATTTTTCAGAAAATAAAAATCATTTGTTTTCTTCTAATGGAAAGAAAGAAGATAGAATGGGATGCCTGGTAGTGAAAAATTAAAATAGATTGGGACCAATTTCAACAGAAAATTTAAGAAGTGCTAGAGTTTGAAATGTACTCTCTAGGCAAAAGGAAACAGTGGTTTCTTCGGTGAGGAAATTGCAAAATTAGGTCTATACTTTCAACAGAATATTTCAAGACATGCTCTGCGAATTAAGCCTTCTTTGATAAAACAGTCTAAGAAATGTATTCTAAGTTTACAGACATTGTTTTGGATAATCACAATGAGTTTTATTAAAAGGTCAACATGATGTTCTTTGCAGGGACATGGATGGAACTGGAGGCCATTATCCTTAGTAAACTAATGCAGAAACAGAAACCAAGTACCGCATGTTTTCATTTATAAGTGGGAGCTAAATGATGAGAACATATGGACACATAGAGGGAAACAACACACGCTGGGGCCTTTTGGAGGGTGGAAGGTAGGAGGAGGGAGAGGATCAGGAAAAGTAACTAATGAGTACTAGGCTTACTATCTGGGTGATGAAATAATCTGTACAATAAACCTCCATGACACAAGTTTACTTATGTAACAAACATGCACATGTATCCCCGAACATAAATTTTTAAAAAAGGAAATGTAAATCAAAACCACAATGAGATACCACCTCACAGCAGTCAGAATGACAATTATTAGAAAGTCAAGAAACAATAGATGCTGGAGAGACTGTGGAGAAATAGGAATGCTTTGACCCTGTTGGTGGGAATGTAAATTAGTTCAACCACTGTGGAAGAAAGTGTGGCTATTCCTCTAGAACCAGAAATTACATTTGACCCAGCAATCCCATTACTGGGTATATATCCAAAGGAAAACAAATCATTCTACTGTGAAGACACCTGCACACATATGTTTATTGCAACACGATTTACAATAGCAAAGACATGGAACCAATCCAAATGCCCACCAATGATAGACTGGGAAAAGATATGTGGTTCATACACACCATGGAATACTATGAAGCCATAAAAATGAATGAGGTCATGTCCTTTGCAGGGACATGGATGAAGCTAGAAGACATCATACTCAGCAAACTAACACAGAGAAAGAAAACAAAACACTGCATGTTTTCACTCATAGCTGGGAGTTGAACAATGAGAACACATGGACACAGGGAAGGGAACAACACACACTGGGGCCAGTCAGAGGGTGGGGGCTAAGGGAAGGGAGAGTATTAGGACAAATAGCTAATGCATGAAGGGCTTAAAACCTAGATGACAGGTTGATAGGTGCAGCAAACCACCATGGCACACGTATACTTATGTAACAAACCTAAACTTTCTGCACTTGTATCCCAGAACTCAAAGTATAATTTAAAATAAATAAATTAATTAAAATTTTTAAAGTTTTTAAAAAGGCTCTGAAAAGTCCTGCAGTAAAAGGTAAAAACTTGCTTAGCTTTGTTTAACCCAGCTTTAGCCAAATATATTTTATTAGAAATTAGTTTTAGAAATAATATTGTATCTTCTAAGTTATCTTCAGAAACAACTATTTTTAAATCATATCAATGTATTCTACAGTGTAGTCTGATGTACACAGCAATAAAAGTCTTTACATGTCATTCTTATGGTTTGCCAAACAGATTTATTTTTAGAAATTTCCTGTAATAAGTCTCACTTCTTAATCTTTTTTTTTTTTTTTTGAGACGGAGTCTCGCTCTGTAGCCCAGGCTGGAGTGCAGTGGCCGGATCTCAGCTCACTGCAAGCTCCGCCTCCCGGGTTTACGCCATTCTCCTGCCTCAGCCTCCCGAGTAGCTGGGACTACAGGCGCCCGCCAACTCGCCCGGCTAGTTTTTTGTATTTTTTTAGTAGAGATGGGGTTTCGCCGTGTTAGCTAGGTTGGTCTCGATCTCCTGACCTCGCGATCCACTTTTCATGTAGAAAATTAGTAAACTTTAAAACATCTTGAATTAATTTTTGTATAAGATTTAAAGAAAGGGTCCAGTTGGCCGGGCGCGGTGGCTCAAGCCTGTAATCCCAGCACTTTGGGAGGCCGAGACGGGCGGATCACGAGGTCAGGAGATCAAGACCATCCTGCCTAACACGGTGAAACCCCGTCTCTACTAAAAATACAAAAAACTAGCCGGGCGAGTTGGCGGCGCCTGTAGTCCCAGCTACTAGGGAGGCTGAGGCAGGAGAATGGCGTGAACCCGGGAGGCGGAGCTTGCAGTGAGCTGAGATCCGGCCACTGCACTCCAGCCCGGGCGACAGAGCGAGACTCCGCCTCAAAAAAAAAAAAAAAAAAAAAAAAAGAAAGGGTCCAGTTTTAGTTTTCTGCATATGGCTAGCCAGTTTTTCCAGCACCATTCATTAAGTAGGGAATCCTTTCCCCATTGTTTGTTGTTGTCAGGTTTGTGGAAGATCAGATGGTTGTAGATGTGTGGTATTATTTCTGAGGTCTCTGTTCTGTTCCATTGATCTATATATTTGTTTTGGTACCAGTACCATGTTGTTTTGATTACTGTAGTCTTGTAGTATAGTCTGCAGTCAGGTAGTGTGATGCCTCCAGCTTAATTCTTTTTGCTTGGCTATATGGGCTCTTTTTTTGTTCCATATGAAATATAAAGTAGTTTTTTTCTAATTCTGTGAAGAAAGTCAATGGTAGCTTGATGGGAATAGCATTGAATCTATAAATTACTTTGGGCAGTATGACCATTTTTATGATATTGAGTCTTTCTATCCATGAGCATGGAATGTTTTTCCATTTGTTTGTGTCCTCTCTTATTTCCTTGAGCAATGATTTGCAGTTCTCCTTGAAGAGATCCTTCACTTCCCTTTTAAGTTGCTGCAGGGACATGGATGAAGCTGGAAGCCATCATTCTCAGCAAACTAACAAAGGAACAGAAAACCAAACACCACATGTTCTCACTTATAAGTAGGAATTGAACAATGAGAACATATGGGCACAAGAAGGGGAACATTACACACCAGGGCCTATCAGGTGATGCGGAGCAGAGGGAGGGAGAGCATTAGGAAAAATACCTAATACATGTGGGGCTTAAAACCCAGATGACAGGTTGTTAGGTGCAGCAAACCACTATGGCACATGTATACCTATGTAACAAACCTGCACATTCTGCACATGTATCCTGGAACTGAAAGTAAAATTTTAAAAAAATTTTAAAAAATAGTAAGCTTAGTTATTACGTATATACAAAAGTAAATTACAACAAGTTAATGCATATCTAAAAGGTAAAAGAATAACTTTAAAATAGTAAATAGTTTTTTTCTCTCTCTGAGATTTACTCTAGACTAGTAATTCCCTTAACAGAGTTAATAATTAACTTTCAAAACCAAAATTAAAGATAATTTTTATTTTAATGTTGCTATGCATATAAGTCTGTGGAAATTATTTTCGAGTCTTAAGTCAGACTCTATATAAATCACCACCTCCCCTTAAGAAATAATAAAAGGAATTCAAAATGACTGAAAGACACCTATTTCATACAAACTAAATCTACAATTTAGAATTTCTGAAAGATTTAATTCATACTTTTTACACAGAACTGATTCTGTGAGAGTAAAAGAACTATTTTACTAAATCACTCTGAGTAAAGCACTGTTCAACATAGGCAGAATCCAAAGAAAAAGATTAACATCTTTGGACGTCGTGTTTGAAATACATCTTAGCCTATTGACAATTCTGCCTGACAGAGCTTTTTGACCACCTAATGAATTAGGAAAATGAACATGGCCTTGAAAAGTTAGAAACTCTCCTCTTTTGGAAAAGTCATATTCACAACGACCTGTCATCTCACATTCTAAAACTCCCTCTCAGTTGGAAGTTCTCTTGGGTCTTTATTTTCTGTATTAGAGGAGACCAAACTCATTATGCTATTTAACACCTTGAACTAGACAGCAACTTGGCACAGAAAAAAGCAGCCGGTGTTACATTTGCCATTAAATACAAGCACCTTTTAAACTATTCAGAAAGCAATTTTATTAAGCAAAAGGCATATTATTGGCTTAAGGCCATTTACTATAAATATTTTTCGTCAAGATCAATTGCTGCAGAACATCTTGAATAATGCTAAAGGAACATAAAACAAGATCTGGATGTCAGAAGATATAAAAGATTACATAAACTTTAGGAATTAAAGTTAATTTATTTCTAAATCATACCTTGTGTGTGATCTCGGTATTATTGAAATAAACTGCATAGATTCAAACCAAGATGTACTAAGAAGGTTGGGTTTATGCAATGTATAGGACATGCAAATTTCCCTCTTCTCTAGTGCACTCAAAGTAGAATCCATGAAAAGCAAATCAATTTTTGGCTCAAGAGAGAATGTGCTTTTCCCTTGAAATTTGGGAACATTAAGCAATCAATATCGTTTTGGATGTCCTTTTTTGTCTTCATTACTCTAAATTAAGTGTCCTGAAAGTTAAGCAATAGTAAATGAGAAAAACTGAACAAACTATAATGAAATTTTACTGAAGTTAAATGCTTATTTCAGTGGCTACTAAGTGGTTAACATCAATTTTCTGCAAGGTAGTGACTTACTTATTCTTGCTTTGTTCCCAAAATAATAAAAAGCACCAATAGGACTTCATGGGAATGTGAGAAAAGAAAAGTAACTGTTTCTAAGTGAATTGTAAAAACTTCATAATTCTTATTTTAAAGAAATGGAAAAGCAAATATCTTGTGTACCAGGCATACAACTTTGCTAAATTTTTTCGTGTGCTAGATAATTGTCTGTTTTTTTTTGTCAATGCACGGTTTTAGCATTGATACATAAAGACAGATGGAAAGTATATTTTGGGGTCAAATAACATATATTAAGTCAAATATGAGAAACAGTTTTTATTTATAAACGTTTTCAATTTAACAGAATTATCTTAATAGATACTTGCTATATTTTCCCCTATGCAGGGTCGAATAAATTGTTTAATGATTTTTGTTGAATAAAGAAAATAATTTTGTCATCCAATGTCTCTGAGACCAGTCTTCTCTTCCATCTAAGCATTGCATGTTTTTTTGATACAGGAAATGAATAATTTAGAAAGAATAACTATATAATGGGAAATATAGAAGCTGTACTATAGAAATACACTTCATTAACAATATTGACTATAGATGTATTATTATTTCCTAAATACAATACCATTTCCTTAAGAACACAGTGATATTCCTTCTATTTAAGTAGTTGAATTCCTGACATAAATCAGCATACTGCACCAAATAATAGCTTAATAATCTGCTAAGCAAATCAAAATTAAAATAAAGTCTAATAATGACTAATAATTACATATGGATTCCCAAACCTCAACTTAATTGAATGGACATAGCACAGAAGAGGCAGTTGAAAGATCAGTGTTTAAGTTGATCCACTTACCAGATGAAGTCGACTTGGGCCCCGAGGAAGTTACCTATCCTCTCGAAAACCCAGTTTTGTCAAAAGTGAAGTGGGAATAGAGCAATACCTTTATTGTTGTTGTGAGACTGTAATCAGATGTATGTGATAACCCTCTGTAAACTGAAAGCACCGTACACATAAAGGTATATATTATTATTTACAAAAAAACACAAATGGCAAATCAGCTTTACATCTACATATTCTTCAAGAAAACTCAGGATAAGTAATGTTACTGATTGTCTCTATTTTGGAAAGGAAAATTTTTAGATTGAGAATACTTGATCAAAAGAGTATGGGATTAAAAATCTTAATTAAACTGACATAAGTATATATGTTTATATTACCTAGTCCTGAAAGGGAATTTGAAGGAACTTGTGTATCTAAACATTTTTTTTAAAAAAAATTAAAAATCAAAATGAAAGAAAAATCACTCCTAGAGAATAGGGAAACACACATTTTTTGAACCTGTTACAACTTATTTAGTGTAATCGGCATTAAAATTCCAGCTGAGCTGTAGTGAAATTGTTGATATAGACAGATTGAGTGAGACCAATTTCCCACAGCTGGTGTGAACTTCTTCATGAAGGGTATGCAGCTGTTAGCTCTCGTGTATGATGCTGCAGAGTCTTGCACACTCCCCAATGAGTCTTCTACATTCTACCTGCACTTTTCTGTTTCCAGCCACAATCAGAGCTGCCTCACAATTAGAAAATCATCTCACCTTGAACTTTATTCTGATCTCGACTATTTAACTCTGTCCCTCAAATTTATTCTACCCCATGTGAAAACATCATCTGAAAATATCTGTATATTTTTGCCCTACTTTCTCTACTGGCTTAGAAAAATATTCCTCCTCTTTTCCAAAGCTAACTAATCTTTTGTGATTTGCACAGTCATCATGTAGAAAATCCAGATCCCCTTATGTTATCAATCTTTTCTCTATATATTGTATTTCAAATTCTCTCTCTCTCTTTCTCTCTGTCTCTACTTGTTCCTTCCTCCCAGTAAAAATAATGATCTTTCTTGTATTAAAAACTACATTTTCCAATTCCCGCCTTATCCTAAAGAGGGAATATAATCTATGAGGTAAACTGATTTGATATAAAATATCAGCTGCCTATTAGTTATCCAAATCCTCTACCCCTCCAAGTTTTAAGCATGAGCCATTTAAAAAAAAAAAATTCTATCTCTATCCAACTGTATTTGCATTCGGCATACTGTGTTGTGCAGATTTTCCCTGCAATACTTTTGTTGTAATTCTGTTTTATATTCTTCCACAACCACACAAATTTCTGTTTTTATCTATTTTTTTTTTCTGGATTAATTGGCACAGCCTACTAATTGGTCTTTGCAACCTAACTTCACTATCTCTGTTCTATATTTTAAATTATTACAAAAATACTTTTCCTAAATCATACTCCTCATGTATTTTTTGCTGAAATCTTGGTGATTTCCATTGACTGATAAATAAATTATCTCCTAAGCAAATGATTTGAAGGATTCTACAACATACTGTAAGGAAGCTTTCCAAGCCCTCGCTCTACAGCTAAGCTTCCTATATCCATACTTTACAATTGCAATTGCAACGCAATAAAAGTTTTCAGTGCTTTCTTGCCTCTATGTGTGTAATCACAATTTTCTTATACCAAGATCACCATTTTATACTTCTCAGACTCCAGACTGCCTTGGATGCATCTTTATACTTTATATTTTATTTAATGTTTTCCTCTGCCAGTAAATCTTCTAGGTTCCCAAGGTAGAATTTCTTCCCTTCCTTTAATTTTCCAGAAAATCTGTGTTTTCCTTTTGACATTTCCTTTCTACCTTATACTTAATTTCTTTATTCATCTATGTTTTCTTGGCTGGTAGATTCATGTTCATCAGTGTCAGTGATCATGTCAATTTTGTCTCTGCTTAATTCTCCATTCAATCTTTTCGTTTTGAATGTACTTGGGATACAGTTAAAAACAAATGAAGGTTGACTTTGCATTTATCTACTAAATAAAGGATAAAGGACCAATTATTCTTTTTCTTTCATGTCAAAACAAACATTCACATTTTGTAGCATATTTGTGCACACCTACACACACAAAGAGCCCATGAAATCTCATCAACTTAAAAAAAGAAACCTTGTGCCAAGTGATGTTTACATGGTAGGTGAAAAGAGAATACTGGATGACAGGAAGGATGACAAGTCAAGTGAACCAAATCTGAAGTGGTAATTTTTACAACCTGAATAATCTGCTCTCCATATGTTTCCTGCAAATCCTAGGAAAGGTACGAAAATCATGATCTTTGCATTAGAGTAGAGCATATAAAGATTCACCTCTTAGCAGAAATACATTAAAAATAGAGAAAAAAGAAGAAAGCTTTTTGGCAATCTTTCCTGAAAATGTGTGCAAATCTGAAAAGCCAAATGGAAAGAGGAGTCTGCTAACCTTTATCACACAGCACATGCAAAGTCATCACACATCATAATGCTTTCATATCATATGTCCATTTCACATTCTCAGACATGGCACCACATAGTTAAGCCTCCAACAGCTGGAGAAATTATAATGCAGCAGTGGTCTACCCATTTAGTTCAGTGATTCCTTTAGAATTCTTGGCTTCAATAACTTAAGACAAATAGAAAGTTTTACGCTTATAAGTTGACCCCAGACTGTGACTTAACTTAATTTTTTCTTATATATGTATTTTTAAGTTTACTTTAAGTCAAAGGAATACTGTGTAATCTAAACTGGGGGAAGTAAAATGAGGTCATACTCTTATGGAGATATTGATGCAAGTTTTCGTATTCCTAGTATATGACCTTGTCTTTCCTGTTTGTCCTTATATTCATCTCTCCTGGGTTCCTCATTGTACGGGTTTTCAAGAGTTTAATTGCAAAAAAGCATGAGGATATGGGCTACCATTTGGTAAACAGATATTTTAGGTGATTTGGTCATATCTCAAGGGATGATTTTATTTTACTATCATCTTCAAATACTTGCCATATTGGTAATTTTCTTGAAAGAGTATCCTCTTTATTAGAAAATATGAATACTGTTTTTGAAACATCTGTGGTATTCTTGTTATTTGTTCCCACATATTTTCATGAAAACAGCATACCAAAAATGTTAGTATTTGAATTTCTGTGTTAAGGAGAACATATTCTCCTAGGGATTGTATCAAATAGAGGTTATAAGGTTATATTGTACCAAATAAGAAGGTTTCACTCCCTATTTTATCTTTTTAGGTAATAGAAGACTCAATAAAATAATTTAAAAATTGCCATTATACATCTGCATGGCTTTTTCTGGTTGTATTGGAGTGGTAATACAACAGGAAGAATGTGCTTTGGGCATGATGGTCTGGGTTTGATTGAGTCCCAGCTTCCCCTCTCCACTTGCTGTATGATATTGAACAAGTTATTTAGAAAACCTATTTTGCATCTATTTAGTCGCCTGTAAACTGGGGATAGTAAAACTTACTTTCAAGTTGTTCTAAGGATTTAAAAATATGACATGAGGAAAACTGTCTAATACCCCCATTAAACAGTAAGTCTTTTTTTCTTCTTTATGTCTCTACTTCCCTTATAAAGCTAATTCGAGTACCACATTGCCTTTAAGATGGATTTTCCATGAGGACTTAATTTTAAATTCTATCTTATATCTGGTTTCTGTGCACATCTTAATGCTATGTCTATTTCTGAGGCATCTAGTTGCCATCACTAAAAAAGAAACGCTTATTTTTTTTAAAAAAGTAGTGCCAGTAAACAAATGACTTAAACGTACTTTACCTCAGTTAATTCTCATAACAGTTTTTCAAAATAGATATTATTTATCTTTAATCTATAAATGAGGAAACTAAGGTTAAAAGGTTAAGTGACTTTTACAATACCACAGAAGCTAAGCAAGGTTAAGTGACTTCTATCATACCATGAGTAAGTAGCAGTTATGGGAATTGAACCCAGGTTTTCCAGTTTCAAGCTGAGTGACCTTTCTACTCTTCCACTCTGGCAGAGCTTTATTTCACATAGTTTTCCCACTCCCTCTCTTTAATGCATTTCTACGTTTTTCATGTTAAATGCAATGCTTTACCCTAGTTGGCTTCCTCTTTCTGCTCTCCCCTAGTAATCTGGGAAAAAAAAAAAAAAAAAAAAATCTCTGCCTATTTCTGTAAATAAGAATCTTTAGGTACAGTTATTTAGGCACATTTGACAGATGTGTAGCCAAGAGAAAATATTTAAAGTGAAATATTTGGTATAACTGGCAAACCAAAAGAAAAAAGTGCTTATCAGTTATATAAAATACCTTTTTGGGTAAATGGCAGAATGTTACATTTTTATAATATCACCTAAAAATGCCACTGAGGGTGTTACATGCTCATTAACTACAAAGAAAATACATCAAATAAAGAAATATAACTATTTGCACAATTCACATTTAATGGTAGCAATCCATGAGATTGGAAATACGGCCCTGATAAATATTATTAGGTAAGTAACCAGGTATAGGCTTCAGGAAAAAAAGAAAAGAATGTTCTGCATGGAAATGGAAAATCTGAATAATGCTTGGATCAATTCTATAGGACTTTTGAGTAGCTTTGTGTTAAAGACTTATAACCTACTCCTATAGTTATTGGGAAATAAAATGGAACAGAGAAAAAACAAGAGAAAGAAAAAAGAGAAAGGCAAGAAAGAAACTGTGCTACTGAAACATACTTATCACGAACAGAATTAACAGAAATGGATACTAATTATATAGTATCTGAAGTATTATAGATACTAATATTAATTATGTTAGTATCTATAATTCATTAAGTATTGCCAAAAATAAAATCACGTCAAGAAAATATATATATATATAAAATAATTGTGCATTCAAAAAAACAGTTCACAAACCCAGAGATCACAAACCAAGAGTGGAAAGAATTCCAACTTACAGCAGTTACAGCATAGCTGATAAAGCATAAAAGAGGGTGTATTTTGACCTTATTCATTATTGGCTATTGTATATTAACATTCTTCATAAGACAAAGAGAGCTGTTTAAGCTAATGTTGTCTATAGATGATTTTTAAAATTTCATTGAATCATGCCAACAAGGTAAAGCTTACATTTTGTCTTTTATTTACTATTAGAGCAAAAGTTTGGGGAAAATCAGGTCAACTTAAGTTTTGGCTACATGGATATGAGTGGCTAGCTTTGGGCTATATCTAAATTGTGGTTTTCATTTTAATCTTTCTTTAACAGTTCCCACCAGATACTTGGGAAAATTTATATATAGATATACAAAAAAGTTTCAGTAAGCTTCCTAAAATCATGCTAAAATCATGCAAAATAAGCTTATCTATTTTCCTTTAAAAATCTATAAAATAGACTTAAGTATTTTAGATAAGGAAAGAGTCTCAATAAAGTTAAGTAATTTGTCCAAGATCACACCACACACACAGTGGGATGATGTGAAGTTTCCCCTATATTGATGTGAAATGAATGCTTTCACAATACCAAGCAGTCTTTCCACAAAAAAAAAGTATCCCTTTACAAAGTAATAGGAACACTAAGAACTGTTGTTTAGGTATCATCAGTCATTAAATATTAAAGCATATTATTTCTAAATATATTTATTATAATTTTTTATCCCAAATGATACTCTGATAAAAGTAACAGGAAAAATATTGTAAAAGACTATTGTAGAGAGTCACCTGTGGATGAAAAAAGAACACATATCTGATTTCTTTTGAAACAAGGGCTATGAAACCAGACAGTAAAGTGTAATTTTATGGAATACAAAAAACAGGAAGTCTAAGTGATTTGAGCAAATACGACAAATAAGGAAATGAGTAAGTTATCTCTCTACTTATCACACAAATGTTTACAATTTCAAACATTGTGATTTTGGATTCTGATAAGTAAAGCAGTTCTCTTGTAGAAGTTTGATTTACAAATAAGCTCTGGCACATCCTTAAAACTGAGTTGCCAAAAAAATTAATGTGATCATAGAGAAGAATCTTTAAAACAACAGGATATTTATAGAGATATACTGAATTAACAAATGACAATTTAACCAAGTAAACAGACTATAGTCCCAACCGTGTCTAAAATTATTAAATTTAGATGTATGATCGATAAATAGAAAGATATAAATAAAAATTCAACAGAGGTTATCTCTGGATAGTGTGGTTATTAAACATAATTTTAAATTTTGTTTTGTGCTCATTTAAATTTTCTCAAATGGACTACATTAATTTTGTGTAGAAAAAGACAATAAAGCTAATATCAAAAGTCAAAGTTTACTTTGGCTGCCAATTGTTCAGGTATTTTTCATGCATTTACTTTAGTTAAGGAGATTCCACTAACAAGTGATTGACAAAGGAAAATAAAGAGAAACTCCTTTGTCAGAGAAAAAAAAATAAAGCCGCCCTTTTTTGGTTGTCGATATGATCACGTCAGATATAAGACCCAGGGAGAGAGACATTTCATTTAAACTGTACTGTGTACAGAGCTACTGCTGCTATGCACACAATTAGGACCATTGACAGTCACTCAATCTCTTTCCCTCTCTTCTGTGCCATTGCTACCCTGGTGCTGCCTCGGCAGCATATTTAGGTTGTAAGTTGTCAGTCACGATTCTTTTAAATTCTTGAAAAATAATAAAAATTCATAATATGAAAAGATGCCTGGTGAGACAAAGTTTTTGCTGGACAATTGAATTGCTTTCCTTTTGCATTGCTCGGCAAATGTTTAATACACCAAATGTTCCATAATCCAATCAAAGTAAGTTTTCTTGTTTTCGTTTCCATAAAATATATTTCATTTTTATAGAATATTAAACTATGGCTTTACAACTTCCTAAGACTGTCTGAGATTAAACAGGGAAATCAATCAGAACAAAACATGATCCCCTTTGCTCCTCTGCATCAAAGCACTACAATCCATTCTCTAACTGTTCCCAAGAGTAAAATCTTCATTAAGCTGAAATATACACATTGCCATAAATCAAAGCAAATATATACCTCTGCAGAATCTATTTTAGGCTGACTGATCAATTCCACTTACCACTTTCCAAAAGAAAATAGATAGTGTTTTTTCAGTGTTTCAAATGGAATTTTCAGAGAATCTGGAAGTTAAAGAAAAGCTAAACAGTAAACACTAGATTACAATAATAATAAATAGACTTTTAGTGGATCTAAAATTGAATTCTAATCTGTGTGCGTGTGTGTGTGTGTGTGTGTGTGTGTGTGTGTTCCTTCATGCACCAAAATGACCTAGGAGATGTTTACCACCCAAGAGATCATCCCTGTAAGCTCCGGAAATCTAAGGTACCTAAGGTACACAAAGAGGTAGTAATCTTTGAGTTGCAGAAGCAACTAAGTTGGGAGTAAACAATAGATTTTTTCATGAAGTTCCCATCCCACTGCCAAAGCCAGTTGGCCATATATGTGGCTGGTCATGCTGAATAATAAAGTTTGGGACCAGATTGTTTCCTTGTAGTATATGAACTATTCGACCTTCGATTTCATTACCACAGTTCTTCATACACACACTTTTCAGTAAACTTGAACAATTTACTAATCCTAGAATTGTGTGAAACATATATCATAATTGATAATGAAAAGTACTTTATTTTATACGGAGATTTTCTTCATTTATTCATCTTTCTTTCTTTCTTTCTTTCTTTTCTTTCTTTCTGTCTTTCTTTCTTTCTTTCCTTCTTTCTTTCTTCTTTCCTTTCTTTCTTTCAACAAAATCAATTAGATATATATAAAAACAACCAAAAAACTTGTCAATTATAACTGAATTATTTAGAATTTTTTGTGCCCATTTATTCTTAGATTAAAACCTGACTTTTTGGTAGAAGTTCACTCCTGGAAAAATAAGCCAAATATTCATAATAATATCCATTTGTTGATTAAATAAATGTTTCAAATTTCTGATGTTTTTAAGTGCAGAAAGATTAGTGTACCATGTATTCCAATAAGTGCTATGAACAGAAGGAGTTAGGACTCTGATTATATGTCTCATCTCAGAAAATCACCTTCAGAAACCTAGAGTGCCCTAACTTGAGTATAGGGCACTATTGAAATTACATTAAAAAGTCAGGGAAAATGTAGTTACAAGGTAAAAATGTAAGAGTAGTAATTACTTGGTCTGTGTTAGGGCAAAGTCATGAGACAGAGTCACAGAATGAAACCCGATTAGCAGAGGTTATAAAAAGAAATAAGGAAACACTTACTGTAAGTGCCTGAGAATCAAAAGAATGTCACTGAAGAGTCTAAGTCCACTACTTAATAGGAAAAGGGAAAATTACAGACTACAAGAGGGCCAACACATTTAATTGCTCCTTGGGTTATTCTTTGCTAAATACTAATAATTGTAAAAGGTTGCTTAATGTGATAATAGTTACCAAGGTTGAAAAGATCAAAAGACAATGTCAGAAAGTAATAGATTGAGGTGAGTAAACATAATTGTAAATACATTCATATTAATGGTACCCTGAGAAGTACCAAAGAAAGAGATGCATCTGATGCTGAGATGACTGTGAGAGTATATGATAATAAAATAAATGAAAAATATTCATTTATATTTGAGCTATCAAAAGACAAAATTATTCCAGGAAACATTTTAAAATTGATAATTATAAAATCAATCAATTGGAAATTATTTATTAAATATCTATTATATTTGTAAGACAGGCTAGGGATTTGGGGATAGCAAATGTATAAAAGAAAATAAATAAAAACAAAAATTGTTACTATTTTCACCAAATATAATGTCACTATGATTTAAAAAATACACAAACATTTAAAGGGTAAAATATATAAGAAGAAATAATATTAACAGAATAAAATCTAGAAAAAAGTATAGAAAAGGCTTTCACACTACTGTATATATTTTTATAGGTGAGATGTTTCACACTCTTAAGCATAGGTAGTGAGTATCATTTATTCCAAGAGTAAGTAAATGGCTTAATTTAATAAATTTATTAGTAGAATACATTTTATTTCTTGCTCAAATTAAACAAAATGTTATATACCTATTAATTAACTAATAAATCCTTTCATTAAATTTCTAAAACCACTCCTGTTTGAATAAAATCTTAGTAACAGATTAAAAACAAAAAATATCTAGTGGTGAAACACTGAAAGCAGTCCCATTATAAACAGGAGCAATAAAGCATAGCAATCTTTATTACCTTTATTCAAAATTATTCTGTACATTCAGCCAATTTACGTTTCTATATGCTGAATATGTTTTATTCAAGTGTAGCTATATTTTAATGTATACTTATCTCAACTTGGGCAACTAATAGTACTCTCTAGTTGCTTTCTGTGTTGTTGTGCCTTGACCATATTGGGTTTTTTGTTTTTTGTTTTTTGTTTGTTTGTTTTTTTTTTTTTTTTTTTTTTTTTGGAGATGGAGTCTTACTTTATCACCCAGGCTGAAGTGCAGTGGTATGATCTTGGCTCAGTGCAACCTCTGCCTACCAGGTTCAACTGATTCTCCTGCCTCAGCCTGCCAAGTAGCTGGGATTACAGACGTGTGCCATCACGCCTAGCTAATTTTTGTATTTTTAGTAGAGACGGGGTTTTGCCATGTTGTCCAGGCTGGTCTTGAACTCTTGACCTCAGGTGATCCCTGTAACTCCCAACGTGCTGGAATTACAGGCATGAGCCCCTGTGCCTGGCCCTGTATTAGTTTTTTAATAGCTTACTTTCTGACACACAAAAATAGTTTGGGCCCATTTTGTACATTTCTTATCTAAAACTGGAATCAGCCATTTCTCCATGAACCTGGTTTCTTTAGTAGGCTAAGCTAGTGATAGTTCTGCCATACTTTCACACACACACACATACATGTGCATCTTTCTAAAGTATTTCATCATGTGTACTTCTGATTTTTAGGAAAGTCTGTACTGTTTTTTATCGGATATATTTATATTAATTTCTTGTTTGCCAATCTTTAGTTCCCTCTCATTTTTGATACTTCTGAAACACGGTATGTACTTAAACTTCTCCCCAGTAACAAATGTAAACTTTACTTCTTAGTTCCAGTTTATACCTGTGAGTTCATCTGGGAGCTTGTTTAACTTTCCATGTATTCTTCCCATTCTCTTACACTTGTTAATGGCATTAATTCTCCATTATTGTATATTTCTGTTATCCTATTGCCCATTATTTAATCCTAGGAATAAAGTTAAGTATATTATATACCCATCAACAAAATCCATGACAAAACTTCCTCAATTATTTCTCATATAGTTGAATCTCATTTTCTAGCTGGTTTATTGGGAGGGACACATGAACATAATATTCTCAAAGTTTTTCCATGTCCATAAGTGTTTGCTTATGAGTTAAGAAAAGTGTGATGAAATTTAAAATACCTGGCTCACTTTTTCTTTTTTAATCTAAATAATTTATTTATCCAAATAATGTTGCCCTAAGATCTTTTTGCATAAAATATTCTAGCCGAGAAGTCTGGGGCTAATTTGATTTTCTTTATGTTGAACTTTTTTTTTTTTTTTTTATTAATGGCTTGTCTTCATTAATCATTTTCCTGAATACCCAATAGATGCTTTTTAAATATTTAATGTTTAATCATTTTATAAGGGTATGTCTCAGAATTCATCACTGGTGTTCAAATTCCCAGGGAGCTTTTCTGTTTGCAATCACAATTATTTGTGAAAATTTTGTATTGGTATTTCAGGTTAAAAATATGCATTCTAAACTATGACTTGGTTATTTTCTCAGTATACAAATAAATATATCCTACATATCTTTTGCCTGTCTTCCATATCTGTGACTTTTTCTGATAACCTTTTACCTTTAGTTCTAATTATTTGTATTCATTTTATTTCACTTATTTTACTTTGCTTTATGTGATATCTATGAACCTTTATCTTTCTTCTCAATTAGACTAATTTTTAAAATTTTTTCCTTCTACTTTTTGATTCTTATACCTACATTCTGACACTTTTCTTTTTGTTTTTGTTATCTTATTCTTCAGCTGCTCTGGTTTATAGTATTATTTCCAGGCTTTGATATTTATGTGATGCCTTTTAAGTTATTTTGAAAAATTTGTATATCTTGTGTATATTCTGTATAGGAAAAAATTAATGGCATTTTTATATAGTATTGGGATATTACATGATTAATGTTTATATTTTATTATATTTTTTATATAAGATTTGATCATACATTTTGTTGATATTTTTCAAAAATGTTTTTTCTGTGTGGGAACAAAGATGGGTCACAGTAACTTTCCAAGCCTCAGACTTGAAAAGGAAAAACAAAAAGAAAGGAAAGAGACTTGCTCTATTATATGTCAAGACATACCTCCAGATCACAACCGTAAAAATAATATAGTATTAACCTAGAAATGGACAAATACAGCAATGTAATAGAAGTGGGTACATACATAAAATAATTTAACAAAAAAGTAAAGTGGCACCAAAATCAAAAGGGAAAGATAGATTATCAAATATATAGAAAATGAAAGAGAATCCTCACCCAATCCCCATATAAAGGTGAAATCGAGGTGAAACTATAGAGTAGATACAGGTAAAGTATTATTTTTAAAAAACTTCCAAAACACAAAGCATAAGATAAGAAATTTATGGATTAATAGTTAAGAGCTCCATTACCTACTAGCTGAGTGAACCTGGACAATCCTTTAACTTCTCTGTGACTCAATTTCCTTATATTTGCAATGGGTATTAAATGATTTAATATACGAAAAAAATGTTTAAAGCAATGGCTGGCACACAGTAAATGCTAAATAAAAGCCTACTGGTACTTCTGCTACTGTGCCCAATCAAAGATTTCTGATCAAGGAAGGATACCACAGGCAAGGTAATTGACAGAACAGATAAAGTATTTGTACCGTCTGGAACTCACAAGTAATAAGCATTTACAATATGAGAAATTTCTGCAAAAATCCATAACAAAAGAGCAACTTGATAGAAAAAAAATGAGCAAGGGAATAAAACAGGTTATTTATGGTAGAGGAAACACAAAAATCCATTAGTTTGAACAACATGTTATTGCCATTTTTTGTAAACCAATAAATGTTTGGGTATCAGCAGTTTCATATGGTTCAACTTATTTAGTAATTGATGAGACACTCAAGATTTTTAGTAATTAGAAAAATTCAAATTAAAACTGCAGTGGAAAAAAAATAAACGGTTTTGTAATGCTTAGTGTTGGTAGGGATGTAAAGACATAGGAAGCTTCATACGCTGCTGGTGAGTATGTCAAGCAACACGACCACTTGAAAGATTTCAAGTAATGTTTAGTCAAATTTTATATGTACATATCCAAAGAAAGAGCAAGTCCACTTGTGGCTATGTATCCCAAATCTTCTCTGGTTCATGGAGTTATAGATGAAGATGGTTCTCAGAGTGTGTGGTGTTAAGAAGGCAGAAACAACCTTTGTGCTCATCACTGGGAAAGTGGTCAGGTAAAATATAGAAAATTTCCACCATGAAGTATAATGCAACATTTAGCAGCAACTGACTAAGTGCAAAATGCATACATATCAACAGAGATGGATCTTACTAGCAGTATGTCATTTATTAAGGTGAGAAGCATTGACGATGTTATTTATATAGACATTAAATATTACACACTTTGCAAAGCACTCACGTAGAAAGATACATATCAAACATATTTAATTGTTTGATGCCTATGCAGAGAGGGGAAGGAGCTTGTGGTTATGGGAATTAAATGCCTATGCAGAGAGGGGAAGGAGCTTGTGGTTATGGGAATTAAAGGAAACTAATAAAACAAGAATGTGAAATAGCCTAAATATTCAAGTCAAAAACAAAAGCAAAATTAAAAGGCAAATGCAAACTGAAAAAAAAAAAAAGTTGCAACAGATGTAACAAAATTATCTCCTTAATTTTTTTTTTTTAAAGAACTTTCAACAGGCCGGGTGCGGTGGCTCACACCTGTAATCCCAGCATTTTGGGAGGCCAAGGCAGGTGGATCACCTGAGGTCAGGAGTTCAAGACCACTAGCCTGGCCAACATGGTGAAAACCCGTCTCTACTAAAAATACAAAAATTAGCCGGGCATGATGGCGTGCACCTGTAATCTCAGCTACTCAGGAGGCTGAGGCAGGAGAATAGCTTGAATCCAGGAGGCGGAGGTTGCAGTGAGCTGAGATCACACCATTGCACTCCAGCCTGGGGGACAAGAGTGAGACTTCATCTCAAAAAAAAAAAAAAAAAAAACACACACAAAGTTTTCAACAGTGAAAAGAAAAAAACAGTAATATATAAATCAAAAAATCATGCTATGGTCTGAATGTTAGTGACCCACTCCCAAAATTCCTGTGTTAAGACCTAATCTCCAAAATAATGTTGTAAAGAAGTGGGACAATTCGGAGGTAATTAGGCCATGAAGGTGAAATTCTTATAAATGAGATTAGTGCCCTTATAAAAGAGCCTCAAGGGAGCTTATTTGCCTCTTCCACTCTGTGAGGAGACAGCAAAAAGGCACCATCTATAAACCAGGAAACAGGCCGTCACTAGACACCAAATCTGCCATCATCTTGATCTTAGACTTCGCAGGCTACAGAACTGTAAGAAATAAATTTCTGTGGCTTATAAGGCACCTAGTCTATGGTGCCTTATAAAAAACCTTTTTTTTTAATAGTAAAGTCATTATAATATAAAATTAAAAGGTTTTATTTTTTACACTGGCTATTATTGTAGCTAAGGCTAGGCTATAATAATAAAATGTTGACTTCAAGAGAAGAGAAGCACAAGAAATAGCAGAAAATTAAAATATTATCATGTGTCAATTCACAGGAAACATATTAAACAAATTGCAGTGTATATATATATATACACACACACACACATACACACACATACATACACACACACACACACACACACAGAGAGAGAGAGAGAGAGCATCATGTAGTCCAATAACAGGAATGAAGAAAGCTCTCCATAGCCCAAAATGAAGATATCTACGATCCAGAGTTGAATAAAGCAAGCAGGATACATGACAGTATGGGTAGTAACCATTTGTACTGACAAGACAAAAAGAATGTATTCATAAATACTTGTAGATGCATAAATGGAAACAATAGTCCAGCTTAGATGGTTTTGTTTCAAGCCAGTTCACTTCTTTTTTATTGTCTTCACCTCTCTGTGGAATCTTATTAATCTATGCAAATATTTGAAAAAAATAAAAGGCTCTCTTGCTTCCCAAAGATAAATAATACTTTTCTGGGGCAATGCACATATATTTAAGAAACAGCACGAGTAAAAGTGATATATTTCCTTGATTGTCAAGGGCAGTATTTTTTAAAGATATATTTAATTTTTATAAAAATTTAAACAGAAATTTTACCAATGCCATCTAAAGCATTGAAATTAAGGTTCACAGTGAGTTTAATATTGTTATTTTCTTGTTTGTATTTGTTTAAAATTGACAAGTAATAATTATATGTAATCATGGGTTACATAATGATGTTTTAATAAATATAATGTATAGCAATCAAACTATAGTAATTAGCATATCTATCATATCAAACATTTGTCTTTTCTTTGTGTTGGGAATATTCAATATAATCCTTTAGCTATTGCTCAACAACATTAATCAGGGAAATGCAAATCAAAACCACAAAGAGGAACACCTCACCTCAGGATGCTATTATCAAAAAACAAAAAAATAACAAATGCTAGTGAAGATGTGGAGACAAGAGAGCCCTCCCTGTACACTGTTGGTGAGGATTTAAACTACTACAGCCACTGTAGAAATAGTATGAAGGTTCCTCAAAAAATTTCAAACTGAACTACCATATCATCTAGCAATCCCACCGCTAGGAATTTATCTTAAAAAAAAAATGATGTTGACAATATATCTTTATCCCCGTGTTTATTGCAGCATTTGTCACAATAGTGAGATATGGACTCAACCTACGTGTCCTATGCTTGAAAAAATTAGTGGAGTGAGGAAGGTGGGTGCTGAACACACTTGAAGCAGAAACAATGAGGAGAAAACAACAAAAACTGGAGAAATCACTTATGGAACAGAAAGAGTTCCTTTTAGAATACTAGCACAGGCTCATTTCAAATCAAGTGTAGAAAATAGAGGTGAAACCACCACCAAAATTGATTTGTGGGACATCCAGGCAATCATTAGGGACTCCAAGTATTACTCAGGAAAATAAATTGGGCAAAATAATATTCTTCCCCACTTTTTATTGTAGTATGTGAGGTGAAACTCGTGTGTGTGTGTGTGCGTGTGTGCACGTGTGTGTGTAGAGAGAGAGTGGTGTTACTGCAGTGGACTACTAAAAGATCTCTAAAAATCTACCCCTGCATCTTTGACTTTTATTCTCAATAGAGAAGCCATAGCGATTATTTAAAATATAAGTATGTTAGTGTCAATACTCTTCTCAGAGCCCTTTAATAGATATTGAGACAAAGTAGGCTCCAAAAATACAAGAGCAATTCTGACCCCACCACCCTGGCACCAAAAAAAGTGCTAGTTGTTGAAAGTGAAAGTACATTGAAGCTTCCCACCTTCGTATGTCTCAACATATTAATATAGTAAAAAGGGAGATAAGAGGATCTTAGCAAAGCACTGACACTATCCTCTACACAATAAATATAGGAAACAAAAGTTAAAGCCTGAGACTAAGGACAATTTAATGTTAAGAGGGCAGAGAAAAGCAGGAACTTATGAAGATGGCTGGGAAAGAGTGACCAGTGAGGAAGAAGTAAAACTAAGAGTAATGTATTCATTTCTTACTGTTGCTGTTTAAAAGCGCTGTAAACTGGGTTCCTTAAAACAACAGAATTGTTTCTCTCTCTCAGAGTTCCGTAGGTTAGAAGTTGAAAACTCAGATGTCAGTAGGTCCTGATCCCACCAAACACTTTTAAGAAAGAATCCTTCCTTCCCTTATCTAATTTTTTTGTGGTTGCTGGCAATTCTTGGTGTTTCTTGGTTAGTAGATGTGTCAGTTCAATCTATGACTATCTCCACATGGCCTTCTCTCCCCTGTGTGTTTGGGCCTTCACATTGTCTTCTCTCTGTTCATATCTTTCTAACCAAATTTCCCTTTTCTTATATTGAATTTAATACCTGCCTGTATTAGTCTATTTTCACATTGCTATAAAGATACTACCCAAGATGGGGTAATTTATAAACAAAGGAGTTGTAACTGACTCATAGTTCCACATGGCTGGAGAGGCCTTGGGAAACTTAAAATCCTGGCAGAAGGGGAAGCAGGCACCTCTTTCACAAAGTGCCAGGAGAGACAGTGCTGCAAAGGGGGAACTTCCAAACACTTTTAAAACCATCAGCTCTCCTGAGAACTCCCTCACTATCATAGAAAGGCATGGCGGAAACTGCCCCCATGCAATCACTTCCCACAGCTCTCTCCCTTGACATGTGGGAATTATGGGAATTACAATTCAAGATGAGATTTGGGTGGAGACACAGAGCCAAACCATATCACTGCCCTAATTCAGTATGACATCATAATTTTATCACATCTGCAAAGACTTTCCAAATAAATACACATCTACGGGTTCCAGATGGATATGAATTTTGCAGGAACACCATCAAATCCAGTAGAGTAAGGTGTTCTGACAGCCATTTGGGGAAGATTGTCAAAGAGGAAGAAATAATCAATTGGCCAAATCTTGCAGGTGAAAAATAGCCTTTGAAAAGTTCACTGATAACTTTAACGAGATCATTCAGTGGAACGTTAGAAACAATTTTTTTTTAGACAAGTTATTGCTCTGTCATCCAGGCTGGAGTGCAGTGGCACAATCATAGCTTACTGTAACCTCAAACTCCTAGGCTCAAGCAATCCTCCTTTCTCAGTCTCCCAAGTAGCTATAAATGTAGATGTGTGCTACCATGCCCAGTTAATGTTTTAATTAATTAATTTTTTTTTTTGAGATTGTGTCTTGCCCATGCTAGTCTTTAACTGTACTCCTGGTCTCAAGTGTCTGAAGTGTTCCTCCCACCTAGGCCTCCCAAAGTGCTGGGATTATAGGCATGGGTTACCACACACAACGTGGACATAAAATTCTAATTTAAGAAGATAAAGAAAAAATAAGTATTGAATAATTAGAGCAACTAAACATAGAAGAATGCTACTAACAAAAAAATACATTATTAGTTTTGTAGTAAGTAAAATTTTCTTGCTTTAAAGATAAGCTGAGCAATAAATAAAATACTTTTTATTTTTAAGAAGGAAGAACTAGCAGTACATTTTTAGATATAAAGTACTGATCCAGTAGAGAATAAATAGTGATGAAACAGAGGAGACAAGGTGGAATTACTGGAGTCATGTCTTCAGTGGGCAAGAGATGATGTGGAAACTGGCTTTGGGAGAAATATGAATAGCTTATCTCTGGAAACAGATGGAATACTAGAGTATGTGTGTGTAGATGCTGGAAAGTGAGTAAACACAGATTCTGGAGATTTCTTGTGATTGTTTCAGTTTTCTCAATCAAGTAAGAAGCAAAATCATTAACTAATAAAGAGAGTGTAAGAGCAGAGGTTTGAAATTAAAGAGAGGAGGTGTGAAGTATTTACCTAGGTAAGTGGTTTAGTAAATAGACCAGGGACATATTACATGATTGTCCAGGAGCATTGAAGGACTCCTACAAGTTTATATTCATGAATTTAAAATGTTTATGGCGTTGGATGTTTTTATCTAGCCATGTTTAGCTGGCCCAGATATGTGTCTCTCTAAATTCAATCAACTATGTGGTTTTTGTTTCGCCAAGCAAATAGGACAAGGCAAGAGAGGATCAAGGGAGTCAAGTGTACACATATGGGAGTTATTGTATTGAGAGACCACAGAATTAGAATTTCATCTATGCTATAAAAATAACGGTATGTAAGTATATATGGAGTGAGAGAGTGAAAAGTTAATAGGATCAAAGAATTGAAAGCCACAGCAAAGTCACTGGAGTTGAGTAGTAGAGAGTGTGAGATTTAATAAATTATCTTTTTAAAGCTTTCTTATAAAAATCTGTTGAACTGATTAGTGAGAGAAAAGTATGTTTAGAGTACCTCATTATTTTTCTTTCTGTGTATCCTTTGTAATCTGACTGTGTCTGAACTAAAGATGATTTGTCATAAGCTTTGATTTTCTAAGACTTTTAAAAATTGCCTTCCTCATAAAATTTGAATTGGAAAATTCTGCTTTTAATTCAGTCTCACAAAATGAGAATTTTTAAAACAGATCTTGAGACACTTGTAACACTGATATTGATGAATTAAGTACAGTTATTAAATACTTTTTATTTAATACTATTAATAAACTATTAGAAGTATGATTTTATATCATCTCTACTAATCTACTTTGTACCATTTATATTTGTATTAGTCTATTTTGCTAAAGAAGGTATATTTCTCTGTAATTATTTAGCAAAGGCCCTCTCAACATTTATTTTTAACCATCCATCTATTTTTTGGTTCTTTTAAATATTTGAAATTTTTTAGTGGTTGCTTTTGTATGTATCATAAACAACTTTCAAGTGTCAAGTGTTAATATAGCATTTTGCTCCTATGTATGTATGTCCTAATATGTATGTATGCCTATTATTACATACATATTATTATCACAAATATAATATATATTATAATATAATATGATAATAGACATAGGTATTAATTAAATGGACTAATAGAATTTCAAGATATAAGCACATAAAGAGATTTTTCACTCCAAGTTGCATCTGAAATGCTTAACTATATTTTAACGGGAATACTCAGAAATTAACAATAAATCTGAACCATTTGCCTTATTCATATTACTTGTATAGTTATATATTGATTACATGCAAGTGAGTTCTAGGCATTGAATATCTGACTTTACCAAGAATATATGGAACTATACCAAGGCTAAAGCCAAACTTCAATCTAATATTAAATCAAGCATATTAACTGTATTTTCTAAATATTCTATATCTTTGCTTGTTTTTGCTCTGTTATATCTGTTGTTTCAAGAAAGATGTGTTAAAATCTCCAACTAGAATTGTTGCTTTAACTAATTCCTTCTGTTGTCCTAGCATTTGCTAGTTTATATAGTTGAAGACTGTAACACAGAAGCATATATGGCCATGATTGTTACATATTTTTTGGCTGATTGTACCAAAGTATTATCAACTTCTAAAAAACAGAATTCACTGTAAAGAGGAAATCAACAGAACACTCTTATTATGTTGACAGACTATTATAAGCAAACATCTTAAAGGAGCAAACTCTATTCTCAAGTTCAGGCATATAAAGTAAAGTGTCAAAAACTTGTATTAATTGTCTTTTAGACAAGAGCTAAAATTTGGTCAGCTTATGTATGTAGTAACTGCCATTATCACTTGCAATCCATTATAAATCAGTGTTATATACTTTGTGGAGAAAGCTGTGAAAGTATTTCCATAGTTTTACTACACATTAAACCTGTGAAGCTTTCTCTTCAGTTTGAAGCTATGTTCGCTACTTTTATCAAACTATTCTGTATCATATTCTAAGTGATTATTATTATTGAAAAATGTATCTTATCTCTTATTACTCCAAGTCTATTTGTGCTCTCTGCCCTTGCTTTTCACTAGCAATTATTTAATGCTTCATGTGAAGATGTACTTAAATATTTTTAAAAATAAATTCTTTCCCATACCTCTTAGGCAATATAATCAAAGTGAAATTGTGAAAGACCACTCATTGGAGGTGAACTCCTTCAAAAATTTCCCTAAAGCAGCAATTGCAAGTGTGCCTAAGACGATTCCTTACTGCAGAATCTCTAACGCATGAGTCTTCAGTAAAATGACTAGCATGGAGTTTGTAAGATCACCAAAATATCAGCAACTCTAACGTCAAAATGCCACCAGTATAGAACAGAACAGCAGAAAGTGTTTCTGCTAAAATGTATTGCCTGGAATTAAGTGATAATGAGTTACTCAGCTACTGATTATTCACATGAATACATATCTAATTCAGATTCCTATACTACATGTGACCTTTTATTCATAATAAGAATTTTATAATGGTTGGACTGATTGTCATGTACTCATAATAATTCAGCCAAGTGTACATATTTTAGATCATTTGAGAGCAAACATTTTGGTCCTTGATTTTCCTTAAGATAACATCCAGTTATAGTCTAATGACTGCTTTTTTTTTTTTCCTTTCTTGTCACTTTTATTAAGGCTATTTTCTGGTGGTGAGTCTCAACCCATATATGTCCTCTCCTATTATTATATAATTCACCGTCTATGTCAGATATATTCCTTTACAACACTATTATTAATGAATATTATTCACCATTATTCTCCTTTAGTATATCACGACACACTTATTTACTTATCCTACCATGTGAATTTTCCTAATTTTATCATATTTCATGAATCCGCTTTTTGTAATAAAATAAGGACCTCCCAAAAGACAAAATTTTCTTATTTCACTGTTAACATTAGCCCAAAACACACAAGTAAGTAAAAGCTGATACATAAGAAATAAACATACACAGAAAAGTTCAGTAAGCCTATTGATACATAAGATGATGTTGGAGATTATGATGATGATAATAATGGTAATAATAATTTGATGCAATCTTATTTGTCCACTTTTGCTTTTTCCGCCTGTACTTTCTGGGATTGTATCTAAAGAAAAAAAATCACTTCCCAGCCCAATGTCATGGAGCTTTACTCTTGTGTTTTCTTCTAATAGTTTTTTTACAGTTGCATGTCTTCTGACTAAAAAGCTACTGCACAGCAAAGGGAATAATTAACAGAGTGAAGAGACAACCTATGAATTGGGGGAAAATATTTTCAAATCATATCTGATAAGGGGTTAATATCTAAAACATGTAAATAACTCAAACAATTCAATAACAAGTAAGTTTTAAAAACTCATTAAAATAGGCAGAGAATAGACATTACTCAAAAGACACACAAAACGCCAACAGGTTGATGAAAAATTGTTCAACATCACTAATCACTAAGAAAATGCAAATTAAGACTGCAATGAGATATCACTTAACACCTGTTAGAATGGCTATTTTCAAAAAGACAACTAAAGATCAGAAATGTTGGTGAGGATGGGGAAAAAAGGAAATACTTCTGCACTGTTGGTAGGAATATAAATTAGTACAGCCACAGCTGAAAACTGTATGGAGGTTCCTCAAAAAACTGAAAATAAAGCTACCATATGATCTAGCAATTTCATGTCTAGGTATGGATCTAAAGGGTTTGAAATCAGTACACTGAAGATACATTTGCACTTCCATTTTTATTGCATCATTATTCACAATAGCCAAGATATGGAATCAACCTAAATGTCCTTCAGTAGATGAATAGATAAAGAAAATATGGTATATATACACAAAGAAATACTATTCCTCGTTTAAAAAAAAGTAAAGAAAATCCTGTCACGTACAACAATATGAGTGACATAGAAGCCATAATATTATGTGAAATAAGTTAGGCACAGAAAGACAAATACCACATCTGTGGTATTGGCATTCCAGGTATGTGGAACCTCATTTATATGTGGAACCTAAAAAAAGTCAAACTCATAAAATCTGAGAACACCAGATGCTGGAAGGTGGCATGCAGTGATATACAAAGTTACAAAGTTTTAGTTAGATAGGAGGAATAAGTTACTGAAATTTATTGCACAGCATACTGACTATAGTCAATAATAATGTATTGTATATTTTAAAATTGCTCAGAGTAAAGTTCAAATAATCTCACCACAAAAATGATAAGTGAGGTGATAGATCTATTAACTCAATGAAATCACTCACATTGTACCCTATACGTATATACAATTATAGTTTTTCAATTTAAAACAAAAATAAGTTTTTAAGTAGTAATAATTTGTTGAGCGTTTGCACCATGGGATAAGTACTATTAAGATCTATATTGTACTGGTAAAGAAACAGACAGATAAGTTACATAACTTAGTGAATATCATACACTGAGTGAGAAAGTTTGGAGTAAAAATTAACTTTGATTCAAAACCATAATTATTATGTCATACAGTCTCAGAATTTTAGAAACTCAGAAGGCGAGGGCCCATCAATATATGATAGCCTTAATGACAACACTAGGCATAACTTGTCCTTATCCACTTAACTTTTATAAGAGTTGTCAAAAAAAGGGTATGATATCATCCACATCCATAATAAAAGTGGCTGGAATAAATTATAGCATGATCAAAAGCATTAATAGAAGCATGATTAAAAGCAGGCCAACAAATAAGAAAAATAACTCTGAGACCTTCTATGGTATTTAGTGTGCGTGTGGGGGGGGGAGGGTATCTCTTTCTTCACCAGATAAAAGAAAATTGTTGTGAACTTCTATGTATATACACCAATGCCTATGCTCAAGGATAGTTATATTGCCTGCCAAGCAAGCTGTCAGAGCCCCAGCGTCGGAAAGTGGTCAGCTCGCGGTAGTGGGGTGGTAGGAAGAATTGACTGGCAACAGTATAAGATTGAAAAGTAAAGTTTTATTAGATAGAAAGAAACAGACAACTTACAGAAAGGAAGAAAATTTTTGCAAACTATGCATCTGACAAAGGTCCAATATCCAACATCTATAAGGAACTTAAACAAATTTACAAGATAAAAACAAACATCCCCATAAAATAATGGCCAAAGGACATGCCCAGGCACTTCTCAAAAAAAGACATACATGCGGCCAACAGGCATATTTTTTAAAAAGCTCAACATCACTAATCATTAGAGAAATGTAAATCAAAACCACAATGAGATATCATCTCACAAAAGTCAGAATGGTTCTTATTAAAAAGTCAAAGGCCGGGCGTGGTGGCTCACGCCTGTAATCCCAGGACTTTGGGAGTCTGAGGCAGGCGGATCATGAGGTCAGGAGATGCAGACCATCCTGGCTAACATGGTGAAACCCCATCTCTACTAAAAATACAAAAAAAATTAGCCAGGCGTGGTGGTGGGCACTTGTAGTCCCAGCTGTTCGGCAGGCTGAGGCAGGAGAATGGCGTGAACCTGGGAGGCGGAGCTTTCAGTGAGCAGAGATCGTGCCACTGCACTCCAGTCTGGGTGACAGAGCAAGAGTCCGTCTCAAAACATAAATAAATAAATAAAAATAAAAATAAAAAGTCAAAAAATAGCACATGATGGTGAGGTTGTGGAGAAAAGGGAATGCTTATATACCATTGGTGGGAGTGTAAATTAATTCAGCCACTGTAGAAGACAGTGTGGCAATTCCTCAAAGACTGAAAAATAGAAATACCATTTGACCCAGCAATCTCATTACTCGATATATACCCAAAGGAATATAAATCTTACCATTATAAAGACACATGCATGCGTATGTTCATTGCAGCACTATTTGCAATAGCAAAGACATGGAATCAACACAAAGGCCCATCAGTGATAGACTGGATAAAGAAAATGTGGTACATATACACCACGGAATATTGTGTAGCCATAAAAAAAAGATCATGTCCTTTGCAGGAACATGGATAGAGCTGGAGGCCATTATCCTCAGCAAACTAACATGGGAACAGAAAACCAAATACTACAGGTTCTCACTTATAAGTGGGAGCTAAATGATGAGAACACAGGACACATGGAAGGCAACAGTACACACTCAGGCCTATCAGTGTATGGAGGGTGTGGGAGAAGGGAGAAGGGAGAAGAAAAATAGCTAAATGGATATTTAACTTAAGACCTGGGTGATGAAATAATGTGTACAACAAACCCCCATGACACACCTTTATCTATGTTACAAACCTGCATATCCTCCACATGTACCCCTCAACTTAAAAGTTAAGAAGAAAGAATGATGCAAAAAAGTGCAGCAGGAGCCTCAACAAGAGAGGACTGAGCGTTCCGCAGTGGATTTTTCCTTAGAGGTATTTGTCGATTTTAAAGTAGGAGCTTACAGGTAATTTGGACCATAGTAGCCACGTAGGTCATAATAAATGATTACATTTTGGTGCCCAGATGTCAGCAAGGGTTGTACAATGGTACAATGAGTTTCTTCAGAGATGTAAAGAAATTCTAGTTATAAATTTTGGGTAAATAAATCTAGTACCAGATGTCCACTTTAGGTAATAGGTCGATTTATTCTTAAAATGAGCTTCTCTGTTACACTAGGTTCCAAGCAGGAGAGGAGAGAAAAATACAGGGAAGAGCTATAGCAGACCTAAAATGGACCCACAACATGGGCAAAAAATAAACCATTGTTCTTTAAAGCCCCTAAAGTTTTGGGGGTCATTTGTCAACACAGAATTGCTTAATATAGCCTGACTGATACAACTATCAACTTTGAGTAATTCTAACAATAATTCATCAAAAAAGTAAAATTAACAATTTCTATCTTATAGTCTATAATTTCCGTTTTTTAATTTTTATATGGCCCTGACCTCTCACAGGAACATGGAAAAGGAAAGGCACAGGTTTTGGGGCTATGAGTTGGTATCTCTTGTTATAAAGAGTAAGTTTGCTTTCCTTGCTCTAGAGCTCAAATGTGCACAGGGCTGATTTCAAGAGCAATTCTTGACAGGTGTTCAGCAGAGTTAAGTAATAGCTCCCTTATCACCATGTACAATGGGCTACCCATGTAATAGTGCTTTCAATTTCAATATATGCCACCTCAAATGAATTCATGAGGCAGTAAGTCAGTAGTTTTCAACCTGTGCCTTCAAAATTTCATAAGAGAGGAAAGGCAGAGCAGCACATTCACTGCAGATTATCTTTCCAGGTCCAAATCAGGACCTCTACCATTCACAGACTGTCACTGTAAGAGAATATTCAGTTTCCTATCAATTTTCAACATCTTTGTAGACCTATTATAACCACCAATGCAACTGTGGGCTTCAATCTAATTTACCCACATAGGGAGTTCATTTGCAAAAAGAGAAAACAATCTACAGCCATAATGTGCTACATAATTCACATTTTTGAGATTGAAAGACAGCTTTTTTACCATAAGGTAGAAATAACAACTACAATCAGAATGGATCTCTTTAATCTGCCAATATGAAGAGTTTAATGAAAACAATGTGAACCCTATTTTATGGCTCCAAGCCTTTACCTTTTCCTAGGTACACTGGTGGCCCAAAAACACTGGACATGTATTAATGGCTATAGTGAAACCATTAGCTGAATGTGGATTTCACGGCAGGAAAGCATGAATTTGAAGAGCCTTCCTGACAGGTGTACTCATGTATTGGAGATACACAAAAGCACATCTCAACACAGGCATAGAATTAACCCCTTCCTTTTCTTTCAAGGAACCATTACTTCATCTATAGTCTTCTATAATTTTTCTTGAGGATGAGGGAATGGGAATAGTCACTTATCCTGCACCAAATTCTCAGCATTGTTTATAGAAAAATTGCCTTTGTTAGTCTAAAGAGAAAATAAACCAGGGTTCTTTCCAATTCATTCTTTCCTCTATCACATCTTTTGGTGGTCCTAGAATTAAATTAGTTGGTTGTTTAGATAAAACAAAAACAATTGGTGGTCAGATTTCCAGAGGATGATGGTAGTGAATATGTACATGCACATTGCTTGAATTAAAAGAATAACATTTGCTCATCTAGTCATTGATATTTTATCATCACAGCCATCATGTTTTCTTTTGAAAGTCGTGGAAAGGCTGGTTTTCTTATGAAGGCCTAATGTTAGTTTCTAACATACCTAAATTTGTCCATAGGTGATTTTTGGTATATCATGAGGAAATTTTGGTCGGTTGATGACACTCTCCAATATCACAGCTTATCTGGTGGTTTATCCTAATTCGGATACCCATGAACTCCTGCTTCTTTACCAGATATTTAATGTAAGAATTATTTAGTGTCAGTGTCAATAGCAAACCCAGATACCAAATATTACGTATTCCTTACTCCAGTCATGGAATTGGGTATTCTGGCAAGAATTTCATGGTGTACACATAGATACTTAAATTTTTGCATGATCCAATAGATAGCAAGAACACTGACTTTATAGTTTTTGAAATCATTACCAATTCTCCTCCAAGATGAGAACCAAAAAAGAATAATGAATTTGGCAATTACAAATTACTACAGAATTTAGAGAACAGCTGCAGTAGAGTGAGTAATCAAAGCAGAAGCTTTCACTCGAGAGTACTCTTTCTAATAATAGGAAATGTCCAACAGATTTAGAATTTTCAGGAACAGAAAAATTCGTTCCATATGCTACACAAATAATTATTGCACCATTTTCTCAAATAATTTATTGAGTGATTTAATGCTGTCATATCTTACTGTGTTTCATATTTGTTACAAATATATTAAAATGGTCAGTTTTGCATTTCAGTATGTTGACAATTAAGCAGCTTTATATAATTGAAAAAATTAGAATGTTTCAAATATCCTAATATTAGCAAGATGACTAATAACCTATTAAAATGTAGAGTTCTATGCCCCAATTCTTTGACACATATTTTCCAATATTTGTTTGTTTTCAAAATTGTTATTGTACCATTTCTCAAAACAAATAAATCACAAAAAAATCATAAACATGGAGATTCAAGTTATATGGATAAAAGAACTAATATTTTTAAAATTATGTACGTACTCACTACTATCTCTGGAATTCTACGACAAACATTTTTTTGCAAGTACTCACCTTCTCATCCTAAATATTTATATAAACAACATAGTGGTCATTCCAACTGTTTAAAACTATTTATTTTATTAAAGATGCATATTTATGCAATAGAAACAAACTTTCAATTAGTACCTTTCAAAAATAATGTCCAACCCAAGGTAGTATTTAGGTTGGTCCACTTTTAAGTACTGATGGAATTTCTGCATAAATTTTCTTAATTGTTTGATCATCACTGGAAACAAATTAGTGTGCTTTTTATTTTTCCGATAATTGTTAAGAAAATAATTTATCTCATTTTATTTAGATTACAAATAGATTATTTATAATGTATTATGCATGGTCGACAATGTACCTTCTTAAAATGATGCATATTACAAATCTTAGCTAAATTTTGTTTTTATTATCTAACAGCATGACCACTTGGGATTTTTTCCAAGCAGTTACATGCATAACTAGAGTACAAACTGCTCATATGCACACTTCTATAAATCTAAATGGAAGCATTTTTATTCTTAAACCAATTAAATTATTTTCATTAAACAGGCAAAAGAAAAAGATCTCCCTCTTTAGCAAATCACAATATAGATTAGACCATGTCCATAACACATTTTTGTAATAATCATATAATTAGTTATCGTTTAGACTATTATATCAAAGAAGGCCCAACAGGAAATAGAGAAACCATATCTGATATTTCAACACAGAAAAGTTCATATAAAGAATTAATTAATCATATACTAGAGAACTGGAAAAGTTAAAAGTAACTGAGGTAACACAGAGACAGTGCACATCTGGGGCTTGGGAATTGATGAGAGGAGGTAAGTGGAGCGCCCTACAAAGCTGGGACGCAAATCTCTGAAACAGAGACATCTCTGAGTGGTCTGGGAAAGAGCACAGAAAGTGAGCAGGGAATCAACTGCCACTGCCAGGGTGCAGGGTCCTTGCTGGGGCCATACTACCAAACCAGCAAGCAAAAAGGACATGGCAAATATTTCCGCCTCTCCAGCCTTCCGAGCTCCTTCCTGTGCCCCCAACTGATGAAGCCAATTAGGGAACAGACAACAAAAAGGTCTCCACCACAGCATCACAGTGTAGAAAGAAGAATGGGTTTGGTATTAATGAAAGGAAGAGCTCAATAACTGACACTGTTGTCTTTTTTATTGTTATTATTGTAAAATTCTCCTTAAAATCTGGATTTTGATTTCATGATATAATGTATGCTTTTAAAAATCAATTTTGATGTACGTTATCTGTACATATTTTTATCAGTCTTACTATTTTATGCTTTTGAGTAATACTAAACATTTACATAAAAAAAGAAACATTATATTTATGTCAGTTCTTTTTAACCTGTTCTCAAGCTCCCTCTGGAATTGTTCACTTGAGGGAAAGTGACAGAAGTGTTTCATATCCATGTTCACATCTGTGCGCTTCCCCATTGTGAAGGGCAAAGTGACTGGCTGGGCTGTGCATTTGTCAAGTTTGTCAAGGAGTGAGTGAGAAGTACACTTAGATGTAAGTTGCTCCTCTCTTGTCCATGAAATAATCTATTTATCTATGTGTATTGCTATCGGATGACTCATACACGCAATGATTGATTTTTCTATTAACACCATGTGCATTGGTTAAATTTCAATTAAAAGCATGATATTCAAACTTAAGTACTAATGAAAATGTTTTCTTTACCACTATTTATATGTCAGAAAAAAATAGTTATTCAAATCACTAGTGAGAATTTCTAGGAAATATAGAAGGAAAATATCTTTAGTATGAATTTATAAAAACTGTACTTATGGCATGTTATTAGGAAAGTTATTAGACTCATATTGAGAGTGGCATTTGTGGAAAACTTGAAATTTGAGACTTTCTCTTAGGTATAATTTGCTCACAAGCAACTAAAAAGCATACTAAGTAAGAAATGTTTAAATAAGGGTCTTGAGAAAAATTGCTTCCCGAGGGAAAGATCAGCTCAACTTAATTTATGTATTTCAATTTTGAAAGTTGGTGGGTTTAGCTTTTTGTAAGTGGGACCCTAAGTTAAAATTTCTAAGTAGTTTTAAAGCAGTCCATAGATCGAAGAGAATGGGTAAGAAGAAGTTCTTTGCAACTGTAGTCTACATTGATTCCATTCTATGAACACTTAAAACTTGAAGAAATTTCTATGATATTTTTCAATTTAAAATAATTTACATTTTTAATTTATACTTTTCAATTTATAAAACTTTAGGCCAGTCATGGTGGCTCACCCTTGTAATCCCAAAACTTTGGGAGGCAGTGGTGGGAGGATCGTTTGGGACCAGGAGTTCCAGACCAGGCTAGGAAACATAGCAACACACTGTCTCTACAAAAAATTTAAAAATTAGCAAGGCCCGGTGGCATGTACATACCTATAGTTCTAGATGCTTGGAAGGATGAGGTAGGAGAATTGTTTGAAGCCAGGAGTTTATGTGATTACAAAAAGCTATGATTACAGTACCACACTCCAGCCTGGGTGACAGAGCAAGATCCTGTCTCTTAAAAAATAAAACATAAAATTAATTTTTTAAAATAAAATGTTTTGACAATAAAAATATTTTATTGTAAAATATATAAAGAGAAGTTCACAAGACAAATATACAGCCCAGTGAATAACATAAAGCAATCATTTATGTTATCTCCACTAAGGTCAAAAACGTGGACACTGTCATCTATAGTAGGAAACCTCCAAGATAGACCTCAATAACACCTATCCCTTTTTTTAGAAAAATCTGTTCTAAAAAATCGAATGAAACAGAAGTAATGGGATGACCTTGTGTGATTAGGTCATAAAAACACAGTGACTTCCCTCATGGTGTTCTCTCTTGTTCTCCCTTAACTCATTCAAGCTGGGGAAGGCATCTGCAATGTCAGGAGGCAGCCTTGGAAAGATACACTCATATGTGAAATTAGAAGTGGATTATTTAGAGGCTGCCAAAACCGCATCAGTGAGTCTGGAAGAAGATATTTTAGCTCCACTGAGTCTTGAGATGACTGCCATCCAAATACCCTAATTTCAATCTCATAAAAGACCTTGAGCTACAGGTGCCCAGATTAATTGTGCCTGATTTTTGACTCATAGAAACTGATGTAATAAATATTTGTTATTTTCAGCTACTAATTTCTGGAATAATGTGTTATGCATCAATAGATAACCAATAGGCCACCACTCAAAAAAGCCCCTTTATGTCCTCTCCTGATCATTTCCCCTCTGTTCTCCTACCTCCTTAAAAGGTAACTACTATTGCTACTCCTAAGTAGTGTTTTCTCTGCTTTTGAGCTATGAATCCAACAATACAGTTGGTATTATTTTGTATCTGGCTTCTATTACTCTACATTATATTGATGAGATTCATTTTCATTAATGCATAGTTTCAGCTTCAGGCTCTTATGGGTTGTGAAAATTCTTATGTGTTGTCTCTGTTTATGTATTTCCGATTAGTATAAACCTTCAACAGAATTTCTGTACCAAAAAACACACATATCTTTAACATTGGTAAGTAATGACAAACCGTTTTCTGAAGTGGTTGTACCAATTTACACTCCCAACACCAGTGTATTGAGGTTCTCATTGTCCCATATTCTCACCAAATTTTGTTATTTCTTGTTTTAATTTTAGCCCTTCTGTCATAGGAGTAGTGATATCTCAGTGTGGATACAAATTATATCTCCCTGATGAGTAATGTGGTTGAGTGTCCTTTGACTTCACTGCAGAGCATTGCCAATTAATCTGACTTGTTGTAATTGATTTGTTGTAATCTTTTACAAATTCTGGATATAGACCCTCTTTTAGTTACATATCTGGAACTACTTCACCCATTTTGGGAGACTCCTTGTATGTTCCTCACATGGTATCTTCTGTTAATAGAGTAGTTTTTATTCTAATTTGATTCCTCCTATTTTGGGGTCTTAGAAGTTTTGTGACTAATATTACAAGTGTTTCCTTTTTCAACAGTCAAGATTATATGTCCCTATATTATCTTTTATAAACTTTATTGTACTACTTTTCATATTTAGATCTATCATCTACCAGGTCAGATTTCATTTTTACCATATGGATATATAGCTTATACAAGATAATTTATTGAAAAGAAAACCTTTGCCATACAGCGTTATGGTATTAAATGTGTCATAAATCAGGTGACTATGTATACAAGGTATGTTTCTGGAATTTTAATTCAGTTTCAATGGCCTGTATCTCTGTCCTGATGCCAATATCCCTGTCTTCATTAGTATAACAAGATGAATTCATTCTAGAGATCTGCTTCAAGGCATAGTATCTATAGTCAACAATACTGTCTTATGAACTTAAAAATTTGTTGAGTAAATCCCATGTTGAGTGTTATCTCACACACACATAAACACACACACACACACACACACAGAATACAAGAAATTTCTGGAGGTGATGGACATGTCTATTACCTTAATCATCATGACATTTTATGAGTGCATGCGTATTTGCAAATGCATCAAATTGTATACATTAAATGGGTGGTTTATCATATATCAATTATATTTCAAATAAAGCTTTGTAATAAAGCTTGAGTTTTGATACCTACTAATTTAGGTTTTCCAATTTTGTAATTTCTTTTCAACATTTAGTCCTTTGCCTTCCCATATTTATTCTTCAATCAGTTTATCAATTTCTCTTAAACAATACTCTTCAGGATTCTGGTTGAGATTGCATTGCCTTTTTAAATCAGTTGCTAGAAAAGTGACATGTTTGCAACACCTAGTCTTCCAATGCAAGACTATAGGATATTCCTGTGATTTTTAGACATTTTAATTTTTAGTCTTGTGTTTTGGCCTCCAGCTCCGTACAGCTTTAGAGTCCAGAGAACACACTGAGGACAAGACCAGTTATGTGCCTGAGCTCCCTGAAACCTCTAATTATGTCAGTCCAGTCCCATATGACCCTCACCCCACAAAAATCTCTGCTTTTCCCTCTGTCCCCTAGCAGTTTGCCTATGTATGGGCTCACTTAGTTGTCTCAGCTTTTGTCTCAATCCTAGGACCAACAAATGGCTTCAGGGATGGCTGCATATCCTTAGCTCACCTCTGAAAATTTTTCCCCTTGCTGGAATTTCACTTTATTTAGTCCTTGGAGCTTCCAGAGTTCTCTTATGCCTTTAAATAAGTGAGTGATTTTATAATTTGTCCAGTTTTTCTAGTTGTTTTGGTCTGCCTTGAAAGGTGAGGTGAAAATCAGTATTTATATTTGATTTAGGCCAGCAGCCAGAGGCACCAGCAACTGGTGATCATCTTAATTCAGTTACCTGGATTGAGATGGCTCAAAGCTAGGCTTCTATCTCTGTAATCAGGTCGGTTATTTCTTATTTCTGGATTGGCTTCTCTCCTACTGTGTAACCATTTGGAGGTCCTAATTAAAAGGATAGGGGTTTGCTAGGGGCCTTTGTCTAGCATATACTTGAATTTCTGTTCCTTGGCATTGCAAATGTATCCAATGTTCTGATCACCTTATCACTAATGGAATCCACAGATGCACCTAAACTTAGGAGACAAGTATGCCCAAATATTAGGTTTGTTTATTTTTGGGTTTCTATCTCTTCCAGGATTTAGGCCCCATAATTCTTAATGCATTGTTAAGTCTCCAGTGCCCCAGAGTCATTCTTCTATCTTTTTCCTCAGCTTGTCTTCCCAATAAGGAAACCTGATCATATTACCTAGTCAATATTTTTAAAATGCAAAATTGTAAAAAAAAATTAATAAATTATTTTCACAATAAAATGGAATAGTGTTTTGGACAAGGCAGGATAAAATAAAGTAGTCTGATTTGGTTTGGCAGCATTTCATGTCATATGTGTTGCTGTTTCAGTTTTCATGCTTTTGGCTACAGTGTCAAAGATCTCCTCTGTAAGTTCAAATATTTGTAATAAATTTTTCACTTTCAAAAAATGGTAACAAGGACACATCAAAATATAGGAGATAACCTCTATTTTAATTTTTGAGGTCCCAATTAGAGCCTTCATTTTGCTGGTCTTCTGCTAGCTTAAAAATCTACTTGAATATTTTAGTCTTGCACATGCTAACTGCTTTGCATTTATAAAACTCTCTCACAAAAATCTATAGTGTTCTCTTTAGGGACACAGTAGTATTCCCTTTTACTGTCAATAATACCTCAGTCCAGAGGACACAGTTCTATGTTTTACTGTTAAACACCAATGAACCATATGAATTTTCACACACTAGAACCAAAAAAATCAAATCCATCATCTAAATATTTGTAATTTCCTTATTATTTATGGGTATCACAATACTCTTGTTTACAATGTTTATATATCTATTTCCTATATAATTCTCACAACCTATGCATCAGCTGAAACTCCTTCAGCTCACTAGGAGATTTATCACTGCTAACTGAGTTAGCACATATTTTCAAAATATCACACATGCAACCCTGTATTACTTACCTATTGCTGTGTAACAATTTACAAAACTTAGCAGCTTAAAACAATGCACAATTATTGTCTAAATATCTTAGGCCAGGAGTCCAGGCATGGTTTAACTGGATCCTCTATTTTAGGTCCTCTTACTCTTACAGGCTGTAATTTACGTGTAATCTGGGAGACTGAGAACGAAATAGAGAAAGTCTGCTAGTAAAAGGAAAGTCATAATTTTTTGTAACCTAATAGTGGAACTGACATCCCAGCACTTTTGCCGTAGTCTATGGGTTGCAAGCAAGTTTCTAGGTTCAGCCTACATTCTTAGAGAGGGAATTACATAAGGGCTAGAATGCAAAAAGTTGACATATAGAGGGAAGAACTGACAAAAAATTCATATACAACTGGGAATTAATGCTCTACATGGTTAGTCATGTCTGATTAACCTTTCTGAAACAGATCTCTGATCATATCACTCTTCTTGCTTAAAAATAATCATCAAAGATCCCCTTGCCTATAGTTATCCACAATCAGACCCCAATCTTCATTTTCAATTTATTTTATACTTACTGCTTCTCACAAATTTCATTTTCTAGCCCATGTTGCTAGCTCAATTCATAAGGTGCTTGCTTTGCATGTTTGTTCATGTTGCTCTCTCTCATTGAGATAGTATCTCCTTCTCTGGACATAAAGAGAGAGTTTTTTCCTAGGAAAGAGAAGGGGTAGTGGAGGGCATATTATTTCTGTCTTCAAATATGGTAGGGCCAAACAAGTCACTGTGTGGAAGACTAAAAGGACAAGAATTAAGGCATAATGAAGAAATCCTGAGAGCCATCAAGGTTATCCAGTATTGAAATAAACTGCCTCAAAATATGAGTTTTTCATTTCAAAGTGTTCAAACAAATCATTTATACATGATGGGGATTAAGGGATTTATTTATGTGTTGAAAGGGAGTTAGAAGGAAGAGACTTCTAAGGTACCTTCCAATTGTTAAGATTTCATAAATCCATGAATTTATATAAGAAATCAAAACTATTCTTATGACTTGCAAAGATAAGAAAAAAATAAATGATTTACATGATAAAATTTAAAAAGAAATTAGCTTTGGTATTTTATTTTAAGCTGTGATTATTTTATATACTCAAGAATGTTCATTCTTCAATATTTTCCCTATTTATGATTCATTATTATCATAATAAACTATAGAACTACCCAACATTTCAAATTAGAAAGTAAATATATTTGTGATCAATATGCACAAAAGCAAATTTTTAATTGTTTAAGAGGAGTTATGGTGCCATTTGAAAACTCTTTTCCAATCAAGTATGTCCCTAAGAAATTCTATAAAAAGAATTCGGTCTTCATTTTCACATAATCTTTTTATCACTGTTCATTCTGTGTTTACTGATGAGGCCAATATTAAGAAAACTCTTCTTCTTGCTTTAGAAAAATTTACAGATAAAACAGCTGCCCATTCTCTTGTCACTACTTCACTGGATAAGTTGGAACAAGTGGTGCCATGAATTATGCATTGAATTATTGCATGGGTAAAGACTTCTAAAAGTATGCTTTCAGCTTTTTCAGAGATAAGATGGCTTGTGAGAGTAACCCACAACCCATCTTATCTGCTTTGTAATTCTGCTTTGGAAGAGAGATCGAGTGAATTAGTGTTATCCTTTCCTTGATAGAGCACCTGATTTAAAGTCTCTCCAGATGGTATCCAGTGGAGAACAAATTTATGGATGAAAACTGAAACACTTTTTTAAAAAAGAAAAATGTTTGATGATTGTGGCTTACTTTATCTAAACTACAAGATGACTGAGGGCAGGCATCCTGTCCAATTAGTTTTTGTTGTCTGGCTCAGTAACCATCACACTCAGACAAACTTTTAAATAAATGTTTAATGAATCAGTAATTGTGTGAATAAATACATGAGATTCAAACATGCCCCAGTGTGTGGATGGGCCTTGAAACTTTAGCTTCTGCTGAAGTGTCTGTTACTATATATCTTAGGATCATATATCACAAAAACAAGAAAACTTGAACAAGACTTAACACCATTATATGCTAACTCTTTATTGAGGAGAAATAAAATTAGGTGTAAGCCCATCTGGCCAGGCTGTTTCTGTCAAATACATAGTGTTATTCAAGGCTAAATAAGTCAGACATAGTGGATTTGACTAATAAATAAATTTGGTTCCGTAAGATGGAACTCACTTGTGTAGATGAGAAGGATGCTTCCTTTAAAAGAAATGGAAATTTCCATCTTAGGAAGAAAATTCTGGGACCTATGGAAATGGATTTTAGATTAAGGGAAGAAAATGTGTTCTACTCTTCCTGAAGCCTAGAGTAGATATACATCAGGCTTTGTGATATAGCAAGAGATTAAAAGTCCTGGCCACAAGGAAATGAGTCAGCAGTAGGACAGGAAGCAAGCCAGTAAGGGGATCTGTGACCAGTCTGCACCTGGGCAGTTGTTGAATGTAGTCACTTTGTAATATACACCTCTGCTTCCTGAAATGTTCAGTAAACTGTCATTAATATTTGCAATGTGGACTGTGCCTTGTGTTTAGAAAGAAATGAACACTTAAGTGTGCTAGTAACAATAGCCAGGGCAGTAATCAAAGGATTGGTGACCCTGGTGCTCAGGAGCAATGGAATCAGCCCAGTGGACACATGCTATGTAAGGCCAGAAAAAAAAAAAAAAAAAATCTCTGACATTTAGAGAGCAGCCATTTGTTAACCAGTTGTCTTATCTGTAAAATGGGGCGATAATACTTGTCCTTGCTTCCCTGTAGGAAAGTTATGAAATGTGAAATAATAAATGACTGTAATGTGTTTTGAACACCTAGCAAGAAACACATTATATAAGCATATGATATCATGATTACCTCCATAATAAAAAGAAAAGAAAATATTTAAAATAATAATAATATGTACATTTTAACACCTGCAGTTGCATATGAAATGTATAAGCCTTTTTATTGTTTTCTGTCTATTACATTGCACCTGCATTAAAAATGTACCCCCATGGTTCAATTTTTAAAAATACATAAAATTTAGACAGGTACTTATTCTTTTATTCACCCCATTGTGCCTAAATCTCACAGAACATATTTTAAACAATATACTACCACAAAGAGACCACTTCAATACAAATCTCAATAGTGTGGGTTAATAAAAATTACTTTTAAAGGCAAACATCTGGCACCTCATAAATATATATCACCTTTCATCAAGACTTGTTCAAACTCTCCCTATATATATTACACTTATAAGCATTATTAATTCAGCATATTGTACGATGGTTTTAGAGTAGTCCCAAAGCAGAATTACATATGTAAAATATGTGCTGCAATATCTAGGCCTGTGCAGATCATAAAGAACAAGACATTAACCACAATGCTAAATCCTTTTGATTTAATGTTTTCTGTTAGCTAGCAGGGTTGACTTTTTAAACACAGATACAAGAAAATACTATAGTTAAGCTTAAAGACAGCTATTTAGTCTATTTTTTTTCCCTCTCTTGTGACATTTAGCAAATTATTCCAGGCCTACACTTAGCTCATGTCAAAAATGTGTCTTAAGTATTTTACTCTAGTTTATTTGTACATATGAAACAAATTTTAAAAGATGATTTGCCTTTACAAGGTCTGTATCCACAACACCAAATTGATACTACATTTTTTTTCAGAGGATATTGAAAATAAAGAATATTCTGTAATGCCCTTTGGCCATTTTTCCTGCCATTAATGATCTTACTGTGAAATTTTTATTTGTTGTAGTTCAGTTTTTATTTTTCCATGGTAGTAAAGGCCAATTTTCTTGCTATGTGTTTAATAAGTACAGAAAATGTACAACCAGTTTTATTGCTATATTTCATAATGGCATATATATGTGTATATATGATATTATTATTTTGCCAGTTTAAATAGCGCTAACTCCTTTAGCTGTTCCCAAAAAGTTGGGGTTAGATACATTTCCTTGTATTTTCATATTTCTCTCTACTAATTTGAAAAATGAATACCACAAAATGAGTGCATTAAAGCTGAGGACTGTGAAGGTCTGAGGCCTGATCTGCCATAGATTAAACAGACAGTCTGCCTTATTCATATCATAAGCCTGGCATTCTATCTAAAATTTACCATTATTCATATATAGATTTAAATTCTATTGACTTCCATGCACTAGCCTATGCAGTGAAGATACAATGACAAATGAAACAGACAGCCTTCTTAGCCATATAGAACACTCCACATATAAGAGAAAATGGAAATGCATAAGTAAACAATTAAAACTTTAAAATCTTTGAAATGTATTAGATTAATACATTTGTATTGTATAAAGGTTAATACAATAAACCTTTTTTATTGTGCAATGTATTAGACAGAAAACAATAATGTTTAAGATCTCTAAGGAAAAAAATATATAAGTGGCTGTTGTCAAAAATTAAAAGGGACCTTTCTTTGAACAAGATGCTCAGATATAACCTGAGTATCTAATGCTAAATATGTAATACTGATTTCCTGATTAAATGACGAATGGAAGAAACACATCTAACTTTTATCTCACAATCATATTAAAATGAATATCTAAATATCCAAATAGAGATTATTCTGTGCTCCTATTAGAAAACATGGAAGAATAACAGTTACATACAGAAACTTCAGGACAATTTTCTACGTAAGGAGGAATCCTACTTAACAATGATTTGCACAGACCATTGCTGTCTGCATGCAAAGGAGCATCTTGCCTGGAAAATAAGGGAAGAAATTCTAAAAGAATTCACTAGTGTCAATGGGTTGAAGGTCAAATTCATTATTATAACACTAAGACAGCAATGTGTGATTTCTCTAGAGTCCTGTGAGGACCGTATTATTGTTTGCCTTAAGTGTCTAGATCCCATAGCACTTGCCCACAGCGTATCCTTGGAATTATCCCTGCTAAATAATGCCTGCCATAATAAACACAAAAAGGTGATCTTTGATGCAGAAGGAAGCTTCTTGTTGTGAAGCCTGTATAGCAGTGATATTATCTCTACAAACCACTGGTAATGAAACTCTGAACTGACAAGTTGAAACTACAAAATATGATAACCTTATCCTTCTCCCTTCATTTGAGCTTGAAAGACTCAGTCTTGAATCCTCCGAAAGGTCCCATTTCACATTAGGAAAGAATAATCTTAGAAAAATAACCGAAATTATTTGAAAGTTCAAAAAAGAGTAACTCAGATGAGCAGTCAAAATTGTTAGGCTTTCTTACAAAACCCTAAAAAAATTAGTACAAGATCAAAGTTTCTTTATAGGAGTCAAGGTAATAGCACAACTAAAAAACAGACAACCAAAGGGAAAATTTGATCCCAAGGGTATTACAAAGAGAAAAACCATATAAGCAATAAATTTAAAACCTAAATGAAGCAGAGATCAACAGAATGAAAGAGCAGGAACTAATGATCAACACCAATTTGACTGCCACTATTAGCCAACAGCCTCCTAGACACTGGGGATATAGCAATGAATAAAACAAAACCCCTTTTTTTCAAGGAGTTCTCTTTTATATTCTACTGAAGAGAGACTGCCATAAACAAAATGAACACTTGAACATCTGCTACATTAGAAGATGATAAGTGCAAGGAAACATTATACAAAAAGATAAAAGAAAAGGAACAAACATGGTGATGAGGTTATAATTTTTGACTGAGTAGTCAAGAAAGATCTCACTGAGAAGGTGACACTAGGACTTGATATTGTAGAAAGGATAGTGTGTGACTTCTGAGTCATAAAAGACATTGTAGATTCCATGTTGATTTCTTACATCACTCATTCTGGAGATCGTCAAGTATCATAGCATGAAAACACTCAACCAGTCTATGAAGTGGCAATTATGGAGAAGAAGGATATGCATGGATTAGATAAAGGCCACCCATCTAGATGTGACCCATGTATATGTGACCCATGTTGTGTCATGCATATGTGTGACATTTGTGTCATGTATATGTGGTGGCTTTTATCTAATCTATGCATATCCCTGTAAGCCTCTGAGTTTCATTTATCACAGAATATGCGCTTGCCTTCACAGAGTTTATAACAGTTTTATAGCTGTATTACTTCAAACTGTCAAACATATTATTTTCAGAGTAGTAAATTTAGCTTTAAAACTCAGATCTAACAAAGTAACACACAACACATGCATGTAAACAATAGTACAATCATGCTTTTAGGGTAATCCAAAATGCAAGGTCATGTTTTCAAAAATTGATATAAAGAATGATACTTCATAACCAACTAATGTGTATACAGGAAGGAAAGGGTGATTTCACATACATTAAAGGAAATATAAATAAATTGTCTCCTAGAAAAATGACAAAAAGATACCAATGAAAGTATCATCCTTAGAAAAGTAAATCTAGAATATTTATTCAACATGTAAAGGCCCATGATAGCCACTTGTCATACCACATTATTTTGAAAGTTCTTGTCAATTATATGCATAACAGTAGAAATAATTTGTAAAGAAAGAATTCCAGAACATCTCATTATCTACCTTAAAAATGCAAAAAAATTCAACTTAAAATCACTTTAAAAAGAACGCTTTATATGACAGCTGTAAAATACAAATACGAGGAAATCAAAAGCTTTCCTTGATACTAATGGTGTCTAAGATATCAGTCACTATAGCAACCAAGGTCTAAAATATATAAAAAATAAATTGTATAGTTGGCCCTCTGTATTTGTGGGTTCCACGTCCATGGATTCAACCAACTACATATAGAAAGTATTCAAAAACGATAAAAGAAAAATTGCATCATACTGCATATGAACATATGTTTATTTCTTGTCATTATTATTCAAACAGTGCAGTATAATAATTATTCACACAACATTTACCTTATATTAGACATTATCAGTAATCTAGAACTGATTTAAAGTATATTGGCAGGCCAGGTGCGGTGGCTCAAGCCTGTAATCCCAGCACTTTGGGAGGCCGAGACAGGTGGACCACGAGGTCAGGAGATCGAGACCCTCCTGGCTAACACGGTGAAACCCCGTCTCTACTAAAAAATACAAAAAACTAGCCGGGTGAGTTGGCGGGCGCCTGTAGTCCCAGCTACTCGGAAGGCTGAGGCAGGAGAATGGCGTAAACCCGGGAGGCAGAGCTTGCAGTGAGCTGAGATCCGGCCACTGCACTCCAGCCTGGTCGACAGAGCGAGACTCCGCCTCAAAAAATAAATAAATAAATAAATAAATAAAGTATATTGGGATGATGTGCTTAGGTTATATGCAAACAATACTCCATTTTATGTAAGGGTCTTGAGTGTCCATGGATTTTGATATTCATGGGAGTTTTGGAACTAACCTACCATAGATATCAAAGGATGACTGTTTAAGAAATATTTATGGAAAAAGTATCCTGAGCAAGATGGCCAAATAGGAACAGCTCCAGCCTCCAGCTCCCAGCACGAGTGACACAGGAGACGGGTGATTTCTGCATTTTCAAGTGAGGTACCGGGTTCATCTCACTGGGGAGTGCCTGACAATCTGTGCTGGTCAGCTGGTATAGCCTGACCAGTGAGAGCTGAAGCAGGGCAAGGCATTGCCTCACCTGGGAAGCACAAGGGGGAAGGGAATCCCTTTTCCTAGCCAAGGGAAACTGAGACACACAACACCTGGAAAATCAGGTAACTCCTACCCTAATACTGCACTTTACCAAGAGTCTTAGCAAACAGCACATCAGGATATTATATCCCACACCTGGTCTGGAGGGTCCCACACCCATGGAGCCTTCCTCATTGCTAGCATAGCAGTCTGACATATAACTGCAAGGCAGCAGTAAGGCTGAGGGAGGAGTGCCCTCCAATACTGAGGCTTAAGTAGGTAAACAAAGCCACCAGGAAGCTCGAACTGGGTGGAGCCATCACAATTCAAGGAGTCCTGCCTGCCTCTGTAGACTCCACCTCTGGAGACAGGGCATAGCTAAACAAAAAGCAGCAGAAATCTCTGCAGATATAAATGACACTGTCTGACAGCTTTGAAGAGAGCAGTGAGTCTCCCAGCATGGAGGTTGAGATCTGAGAATGGACACAATGCATGCTCAAGTGGATCTCTGACCCTTGAGTAACCTAACTGGGAGACATACCCCACAAGGTGAAGACTGACACCTCACACCTCACATGGCTGGGCACACCTCTGAGACAAAGAATCAGACAGCAACACTCGATGTTCAGCAATCTTCTATCCTCTGCAGCCTCTGCTGCTGATACCCAGGCAAACAGGGTCTGGAGTAGACCTCAAGCAAACTCCAACAGACCTGCAGCTGAGTGTCCTGACTGTTAGAAGGAAAACTAGCAAACAGAAATGATACCCACACCAAAACCCCATCACTACGTCACCATCATCAAAGACCAAAGGCAGATAAAACCACAAAGATGGGGAAAAAGCAGGGCAGAAAAGCTGGAAATTCAAAAAATAAGAGCGCATCACCCCCTCCAAAGGAACGAAGCTCATCACCAGCAATGGATCAAAGCTGGATGGAGAATGAATTTGATGGGTTGAGAGAAGAAGGCTTCGGTCAATCAAATTTCTCAGAGCTAAAGGAGGAACCACAAATCCAGTGCAAAGAAACTAAAAATCTTGAAAAAAGAATGGAAGAATGGATAACTAGAATAATCAATGCAGAGAAGGCCATAAACTAACTTACAGAGATGAAAACCATGACACGATAATTACGTGACAAATGCACAAGCTTCAGTAACCAACTCGATTAACTGGAAGAAAGAATATCAATGACTGAAGATCAAATGAATGAAATGAAGTGAGAAGAGACGTCTAGAGAAAAAAGAAGAAAAAGAAATGAAAAAAGCCTCCAAGAAATACGGGATAATGTAAAAAGACCAAATCTATGTCTGATTGGTGCCTGAAAGTGAGGGAGAAAATGGAACCAAGTTGGAAAACACTCTTCAGGATATCATTCAAGAGAATTTCCCCAACCTAGTAAGGCAGGCCAACATTCAAATTCAGGAAATACAGAGAACGCCACAAAGATACTCCTCGAGAAGAGCAACTCCAAGGCACATAATTGTCAGATACACCAAAGTTGAAATGAAGGAAAAAATGTTAAGGGCAGCCAGAGACAAAGGTCGAGTTACTCACAAAGGGAAGCCCATCAGACTAACAGCAGATCTCTCAGCAGAAACTACAAGCCAGAAGACAGGCAGGACCAATATTCAATATTCTTAAAGAAAAGAATTCTCAACCCAGAATTTCATATCCAGCCAAACTAAGTTTCATAAGTGAAGGGGAAATAAAATCCTTTACAGACAAGCAAAAGCTTAGAGATTTTGTCACCACCAGGCCTGCCCTACAAGAGACCCTAAAGGAAGCACTAAACATGAAAAGGAACAACCGGCACCAGCCATTGCAAAAACATGTCAAAATGTAACAACCATCAATGCTAGGAAGAAACTGCATCAACTAATGAGCAAAATAACCAGCTAATATCACAATGACAGAATCAAGTTCACACATAACAATATTAACCTTAAATGTAAATGGACTAAACGGTTCAATTAAAAGACACAGACTGGCAAATTGGATAAAGAGTCAAGACCCATCAGTTTGCTGTATTCAGGCGACCCATCTCACATGCAGAGACACACACAGGCTCAAAATACAGTGATGGAGGAAGATCTACCAAGCAAATGGAAAACAAAAAAAGCAAGGGTTGCAATCCTAGTCTCTGATAAAACAGACTTTGAACCATGAAAGATCAAAAGAGACAAAGGCCATTACATAATGGTAAAGGAATCAATTCAACAGGAAGAGCTAACTATCCTAAATATATATGCACCCAATACAGGAAAACCCAGATTCATAAAGCAAGTCCTTAGAGACTTACAAGGAGACTTAGACTCCCATACAATAATAATGGGAGACTTCAACACCCCATTGTCAACATTAGACAGATCAACGAGACAGAAAGTTAATAAGGATATCCAGGAATTGAACTCATCTCTGCACCAAGTGGACCTAATAGACATCTACATAACTCTCCACCCCAAATCAACAGAATATACATTCTTCTCACCACCACATCGCACTTATTCCAAAATTGACCACATAATTGGAAGTAAAGCACTCCTCAGCAAATGTAAAAAACCAGAAATGATAACAAACTGTCTCTCAGACCACAGTGCAATCAAACTAGAAATCAGGACTAAGAAACTCAATCAAAACCGCTCGACTACAGGGAAACTGAACAGCCTGCTCCTGAATGACTACTGGGTACATAACAAAATGAAGGCAGAAATAAAGATGTTCTTTGAAATCAATGAAAAAAAAGATACAACATACCATAATCTCTGGGACACATTTAAAGCAATGTGTAGAGGGAAATTTATAGGACTAAATGCCCACAAGAGAAAGCTGGGAAGATCTAAAATTGACACCCTAACATCACAATTAAAAGAACTAGAGAAGCAAGAGCAAACACATGCAAAAGCTAGCAGAAGGCAAGAAATAACTAAGATCAGAGCAGAATTGAAGGAGATAGAGACACAAAAAACCTTCCAAAAAAGAATCAGTGAATCCAGGAGCTGGTTTTTTGAAAAGATCAACGAAATTGATAGACTGCTAGCAAAACTAATAAAGAAGAAAAGAGAGAAGAATCAAATAGACACAATAAAAAGTGATAAAGGGGATATCACCACCAACCCCACAGAAATACAAACTACCATCAGAGAATACTATAAACACCTCTATGCAAATAAATTAGAAAACTTAGAAGAAATGGATAATTTCCTGGACTCTTACACTTTCCCAAGACTAAACCAGGAAGAAGTTGAATCCATGAATAGACCAATAGCAGGCTCTGAAATTGAGGCAATAATTAATAGCCTACCAACCAAAAAAGTCCAGGACCAGACGGATTCACAGCCGAATTCTACTAGAGGTACAAGGAGGAGTTGGTACCATTCCTTCTGAAACTATTCCAATCAATAGAAAAAGAGGGAATCCTCCCTAACTCATTTTATAAGGCTAACATCATCCTGATACCAAAGCCTGGAAGAGACACAACAAAAAAAGAATTTTAGATCAATATCCCTGATGAACATCGATGCAAAAATCCTCAATAAAATACTGGCAAACCGAATCCAGCAGCACATCAAAAAGCTTATCCACCATGATCAAGTGGGCTTCATCCCTGGGATGCAAGGCTGGTTCAACATATGCAAATCAATAAACATAATCCAGCATATAAACAAAACCAAAGACAAGAACCACGTGATTATCTCAATAGACGCAGAAAAGGCTTTTGACAAAATTCAACAGCCCTTCATGCTAAAAGCTCTCAATAAATTTGGTATTGATGGAATGTATCTCAAAATAATAAGAGCTACTTGTGACAAACCCACAGCCAATATCATACTGAATGGGCAAAAACTGGAAGCATTCCCTTTGAAAACTGGCACAAGACAGGGATGCCCTCTCTCACCACTCCTATTCAACATAGTGTTGGAAGTTCTGGCTAGGGCAATCAGGCAAGAGAAATAAATAAAGGGTATCCAGTAAGGAAAAGAAGTCAAATTGTTCTCACCCATATGTGGGAATTGAACAATGAGATCACTTGGACATGGGAAGGGGAACATCACACACTGGGGCCTATTGTGTGGGGGAGGGGGGAGGGATTGCACTGGGAGTTATACCTGATGTAAATGATGAGTTGATGGGTGCTGATGAGTTGATGGGTGCTGCACACCAACATGACACTTGTGTACATATGTAACAAACCTGCACATTGTGCACATGTACCCTAGAACTTAAAGCATAATAATAATAAAAAAGAAATATTTGTGGCCATGTCAAGTGACTCACACCTGTAATCCCAGCACTTTGGGAGACCAAGGTAGGAAGATTGCTTGAACCCAGAAATTTGAGATCAGCCTGGGCAGTATAATGAGATCTTATCTGAAATAAAAAAAAATCAAAAATTTAGCTGGCCATTGTGGCACATGCCCATGGTCCTAGCTACTCAGGAGACAGAGGGAGACCTTGTCTTAAAAAAAAAAAAAAAGGCCGGGCACGGTGGCTCAAGCCTGTAATCCCAGCACTTTGGGAGGCCGAGACGGGCGGATCACGAGGTCAGGAGATCGAGACCATCCTGGCTAACACAGTGAAACCCCGTCTCTACTAAAAAATACAAAAAACTAGCCGGGCGAGGTGGCGGGCGCCTGTAGTCCCAGCTACTGGGGAGGCTGAGGCAGGAGAATGGCGTAAACCCGGGAGGCGGAGCTTGCAGTGAGCTGAGATCCGGCCACTGTACTCCAGCCTGGGCGACAGAGCAAGACTCCGTCTCAAAAAAAAAAAAAAAAAAAAAAAAAAGGAAAGAAAACAAAACAATAGAAATATTTATGTAATGAGTACCACAAAATTTTACTAAGGAAGACAAATATTTTAACAGTTAAGTAAAAGGAGAGGGACATGCCAGATTTCTGGATTAAAAGAAGGGATGGTATAAATGTGTAAATTTTCCTAAAATTATCTGTAAATATCCTGAAATGTTCATCAATACATCAAAGTAATATATTTCAACCATGACAAAAATAATTCTAAGCTATGGGAAAAATAAATTGTATTAATTGTATTATCTTTGTGCCTTCTCTCCTAAAGAATGCCATGTTTGAGGGAAGCATTTGGACCATGTTACACACCTCACTGAAGAAGATATCACATATATAAATGAACAGAAAACTAGTATGTGACTGTTGTTAATGAGCTGCATATCTTGATAGGCAACATATTCCATACCATATTTTTGCAGTTCTACTAATTAGGTAATCAATGTTTCAAAATGTAATATGCATAAATATATCTTGGTACTTAGAATAACAAATAAAAAGAAGAGAATATCTCTTGACCAAATTTCAATTTCTAAGTTCATCTTTTATAAATGGAAAGTAGGACAAACACTAATCTATACTGAGGACTTCTAATTTTCTAGGTACTTTACATACATTTTGTCATTTAATCTTAACACCACCACCATGAGATAGATAAACCAACAGTTCCATGAGAAAACTGAAACTCAGAGAAATGAAACACCAGTTATTCAACTACTTATTGGTAAATTCAGTCAATCCCAAGACTTTCTGGCTCTAAATTCAGACCCCTTCAATTTGCCATTTCTTAGTGGTTTAATTGCTTTTATCTCTTATATCATTTTTTAATATTCTTATTTCAAATAGTATTATTCCTACTTTGGTCATTCTCTTTATCATGTCTGTCGATTCTCATGTTGGTTTACTTTCCATGCATTAGCAATTTTTGATTAGTTGAAATTCTGTTTATCTACAACATATCCACCTACTATCTATCTATATTTATTTATTATTTAGAAGCCCCTAGATTTGTGGAAATGCCACTTCAGACATGTCTTTGGTTGTTTTGTTTGTTTTGTTTAGTTTTCATGGAAATTTTAAGAAGTTTAATAATCCCGGCACAATTTTTATGTTGAATTCTTGGCATGTTTTTCTAAAATCATGCAGTGTATGTACTTCATCATCTTTTACTCACATTTAAGATAAACTTGGGATTTCGATTTCTCTTCAGTGACATTTCCTCTTCGAATATAGAGACCCAAGAAATATCCTTACTGCTTTTCAGAAGAAAGGGCGCAGTGAGGAGTGCTGAGTTTTATTCAGGCTCTTGCCTCCTAAAGCCCTGAGGCTATGCCATCCAACCTTGTGTGTCTTTACAAGCTTCAGAACCCACTTCTCCATCCGGGAAATGACCCCCCCCAGAATTCTATTTCCTGAGCCACCTTGGTGTCAGCCTCGATCTACTACTTTTTGACTGGTTTTGTGCTTTATTCCAAGTAAATGTGGATTAATTTTTTGTTGTTTTTAGTTCATATATCCAACTTTTTAAATGCAGCATTTCCAAATGTGTGTAAAGGGGCATTTCCTCTTATCGCCCCCTCCATATGAGCTGACATTTGACAGCCCACGCTCTTCTCATTGTTTTTACCTCCATGATCTAAGAATTGTTCCTCTCTACTCTCATCTAGTTTTCTTAAAATTCGCAAACAAATAGGCCAGGCGCCATGGCTCAAGCCTGTAATCCCAGCACTTTGGGAGGCCGAGGCGGGTGGATCACGAGGTCAGGAGATCTAGACCCTCCTGGCTAACACGGTGAAACCGCGTCTCTACTAAAAATACAAAAAACTAGCCGGGCGAGGTGGTGGGCGCCTATGGTCCCAGCTACTTGGAGGCTGAGGCGGGAGAATGGCGGGAACCCGGGAGGCGGAGCTTGCAGTGAGCCGAGATCGCGCCACTGCACTCCAGCCTGGGCGACACAGCGAAACTCCGTCTCAAAAAAAAAAAAAAAATCGCAAATATTTTCTAATCCTTTCATTTTTTTCTTACTTTTTAATTTATTTTATCTTTTCCCCCTTTCCTAGGTGCCTTCTCTTTTTTACTTATCTCCAACATCAGCCAGTCCACTCCTCCCCACTTTTCTTTCACTTTTTATGTAACTTATTATCCATTCGTGGTAAATTTTGTTTGGTTTTCCCTTGTTATACAAGGACATAAGTCACAACTGAAATATTTTTTATGTGTGCTTCATTGGTTAGCTCGGAACACTACAAAAAATGCAACCAAAATGGGGCCTAAGGGATCATATTATTATGAAAAATTAATTAAGTTAATTAACTGTAACTTGGAGTTTGAATGCACAGAACTCTTTCAGGTAATTATCACTCCTATAGGCTAGGGATTGTATTTTTAGGGGTGGGACAAAGTGTGAAGATTAAACTGAAATCAGATAATTTATGAAAAAAATCTATTTCCCATGGTAAGATCTAAATAAATATAAGCCATTTCAGCTTTAAATGTAAGATCTGTTAAACTATGCCAAGGTAGTTTTCGAGGAAAGATATTCTGTTAAAGTTAATTCTCATTCTACTTTAGAAAACTAGTTAAAACTTTCAGAAAAAAAAAAATCTTACTAATGTAGGGATCAATTCATCATTTGGAGATCACCTTGGATCAAAAACTCAGTTTGTACAATAGAACAAAAATTTAGCTCACAATTACTCTGTAGTACGTGCCAGGCACTATTCAAAGTGACTTATCTCCAATCATTTATTATTTTCTAAAAGTACTCTAAGTAATAGATCATGCTATCATTTCATTTTACATGTGAGGAAACTGAGGCACAGTCAGGTTAGGTAAGTTTTTCCAGGTCACATAGGTATTGGATTTTGGAGTTGATATTTTAAATTAAGTAAACTCACTCCAGGTATGCGGCTTTTTCAGAAAAACAAAACAAAACAAAACAAAAAAAAACACTTTTTAAAATAGTTCTTTTCTTCCTTTTTTTTTTTTTTTTTCTTAGAGCTAAAACTTTTCAATAGCTAAAATTAGGCTTTCTTAATCCTAAGTGGTAATTGGGTGAGTTTTCCTGGGGAAAAACAATTCTGAAATCCACAGTGTTTAGGAAATAATGCGATCTGAAACTGAGAGAATAATTTAAAGCTAACGCTATGTGACATATTTCAAAAAATATGAGAAAAACGACACTTTAAGAACTATAAGTCTAATAATGCAACTGCGTTAGAAGAACCATGAAATCCATGGATAATTAATATCAATCCAAGATAGAAAATAAGATTTGTCCTCATCCTATCTATAGAAATAAATGTAGATGTTAGTATACTAGTGTAAATATGTACGTGTATTTCTTAGCTCTGTTTACTGAAAAGGCCTGCAGGTAATGAGACCCAAGTAGCAATGAGCATACTCAGTGCCTCAATCTTCATTTATTAATGCTACAGTCCAACAAATAAAATGGATGCTTCTGGAGAAATGGCTAATTCCAGGGTGTTTATGTTATTCATTTGCAACATTGTTAAGCTCATTTATATTCTTTGTATTATATTTTAGGCTCTCCCACTCAAATCCTGGTTTCTTTTAATTTTTTAATTATTTCTTTAAAATAAATAATTTGGAAGGATGTTAACATTGAGAGGAGATGTTAAACAGCAATATGGTTCTACAAGTAAAAACGATACAAATAGTTATAATCATAGAACTAATACTCCTACTCATGCCGTCTACCATCACCCCCATTCTTTTCATCTCATTCCTACCCTCTTAAGTAACCAATCTCATTAGTCTCTGCTTTATCCTTCCTTAACTTCTGTTTACAAAAATGAGAAGATACATGTATATTTCCATATGCACCTACTTTCTTCAATAAAAGGTAGAAAACTATAAATATTATTTTAGACTTTGTTTCTTTTACATAACAATATATCCTGGAAATCAATCTATGTCAGTGCAAAGAGACACTTCTTACTTTTTATAGCTGCATAATATTCTATTATGTAAGTGTATCACAGTTTATTCAGTCATCCTTCCACGTATGAGCATTGAGGTTTTTCTGATATTTTGCAATAAACAATGCAGTCATGAATAATATCATCAATGTATATTTTTATATTGTTGGGGGTCTATTTTCAAGGTGATTTCATAGTAGTAAGATTGCTCACTGTAATAGGTTGAATGGTGGCCTCAAAGAAAATATGTCTATGTATTCATTTCCAGAACCTGTGAATGTTACTTTGTTTGAGAAAATAGTTTTTGCAAATACAATTAAATTAAATATCTTGAGATGGAAAAGACTATCACGAATTTTCTAGGTGGTCTCTAAATTCCAAGATAAGAACCCTTATAAGAGAAGGGCAGAGGGAGGCTTCAGATTGATATAAAAGACAGAGAAAAGAAGTCAATGTGATCACAGAGGCAAAGACTGGAGTGATGTGGCCACAAATCACAAATGCCAATAGTCTCTAGAAGCTAGAAGAGACCAAGAACTGATTCTTCCCTAGAACCTGCAGAGGGAGTGTGGTCTTGTTAATACTTTTGATTTTTTGAATTCTGGCCTCTGGAGTTGTGAGGGAATAATTTTTGTTGTTTTTAAGCCAAAAGGGTTGTACCAGATAATGTTCACACTGGTAAAGAGATTCCCTGTTCCTCAACAGCCTCACCAACATAATATATTGTCATACTTATAAATTGTTGCCAAATTTGATAGGTTCTATTGGTGTTCTTTTAATTTACATTTCTCTATGAGTGAGATTAAACACTCTTTCATATGCTTAAATGCCTTTATTCTTTCTTCTTTAAGTATCTTTCATATATTTTTCCAATATTTCTATTATGTTTTGGGCCTTTAATCCTCAGTTTTTTAAAATTTTTATTGTATATTGACAATTTATAGTTGTGTATGTTTATGGGATACAAAGAAGTGCTATAATTTTTTAATACAATGTGGAATGATTAATTTAAATAAATTCTATTAATCGGTTCAAATGTTTAACATTTTTGTGATAAGAACAATAAAATGTTATTAACTTTGCAATATTAAAATGTATAATACTCAATTATTAGCTATATTCAGCATGCTGTGCTATGGATCTCAAAAATAATCAAACTTATTCCACCTATCTAACAGAATTTATATCCTGTGACTATTATCTCCCCATTTCTCCCACCCCCTAGCTTCTGATAAATACCATTCTACTGTTTGCTTTTATGGGTTCGACTGTTTTAGATTCCACATACAAATACAAATATGTGGTATTTGTTTTTCCATGGTTTATTTTACTTAGTATGTTTTCCAATTTTACCCATATTGTCACAAATGGTGAAATTTCTTCCTTTTATAAATCTGAGTCGTACTTCACTGTGTATATGTACCACATTTTCTTTATTCATTTGTCCCTAGACAGACACAGGTTGATCTCATAATCTGGCTATTGTGAATAGTGCTGCAATGAACACCAGAGTGCAGGAATCTCTCTGACATACTGACTCCAAAGCTTTTGGGTAAATGCACAGAACTATGACTCTAATTTTTAAGGGTTCTTTATAGATTAGGACGATTTTTCTGTTGTCTATGATATATTCTGCAAATGTTGTCTTACAGTTTGTCAATTGTCTTTTGACTTTGTTTATAGTGTTTTCACCAACTTTTTTCTTTCCTCATTTTTCTGTAGTTAAATGTATCAACCTTTTAAAAAATCACCTCTGGAGATTGTTTCATGATTAGAAAGACTTTCCCTTCATCAAGTTAAAGAGAAACTCACCCAATGAATTCTAATTTTCTTCTAGTAATTATTTATTTCTACTACTTGTATGGTTTGATTTTTATACTTTTGTATCTTCTGTCTGGAGTTTTTTCTATAATTTGCACTTGACTGATACCGTTTGCTGCATTCCTATATTTTTAAAATTTCTAAATTCCCTGTTTTAGATGTGTCTTTTCTATACATCATATAGCTGAATTATGATTTTGGGATCCAAAATAAAAATATCTTCTTTTAATAGATAAGCCCATTCACATTTATTCATATGACTGAGACAGCTGGTTTCAACTGTATAATATTTAATAATTATGTACATTTTATTTTATTTGCAGTTTTTATTAAAATGTATACTTTTGCTTTTTAAAAACCTTATGTTTGTATGTCAGAAGATTTGTATTTTTATTCTAGTGATAATAATTTTTAGTTAGACCTTTATAAATGCACTTTCCTTAACCTCTTAATTTACTCTAATCTTTCTTCTTTCCTTATTTTTCCTTTTTAAGAACATTAAATTTTGAGTTTTCCACAACATCCATCAATGTGCATTAGTAGTCCACTCATTCTACTTTTGTTTTAGATCTAGAATTACAGATATTAAAATATTTATCGTCAGTCTTTTTGCTAAAGCATTGCCAGTGATACATCAGCTGAGTGAAGATTATCCTGCAGTAGATTCTTCAAAAAAAGATTATGGGTACAAAATCCCTAAGTCATTGTACGTTCACAACTGTTTTTATATAGCCTTGATATTTGAAGGACACTTTGGCTAGATATAATCTTTAATTAACTTTTTTTTTCAGTGAGTTGTTTGAAAATCTGCTCAATTTTTGTCTTGCTTTTTATGTTGTTTTTAAAAAGTCTGATGCTTGTCAAATTCTACTGACTTATAATTTATATGATCTTTTTACCTGGAAATCTTGAAGATATTTTCTTTATCTTTGAAGTGTAATATTTTACTATTATATTTCTTAAAGTTGACCATTCTGTATTAATTTTTTCAGGCACCTAACGGGCCCCTTTAATACATACATTCAACTCTTATTTAATCTGGAAACATTTTGTCTTATAGTTTTAATATTAGTTATATTTCATTGTTAACCCTTTCAGGGACATCAATTACATAAATGTCATTGTTCTTACTCTTTTTACTTCTGTTCTTATCCCATTTTTTATTTTCTTAGTTGTTATCCCTTTCTTCAGTTCCTCTATTAAATTTTCATTTTATTTTGCATTTCATCTTTTATTATTTATCTTTAAGATAATTTTGTCACTTTGGAGGCCGAGACGGGCGGATCACGAGGTCAGGAGATCGAGATCATCCTGGCTAACATGGTGAAACCCCGTCTCTACTAAAAAATACAAAAAACTAGCCGGGCGAGGTGGCGGGTGCCTGTAGTCCCAGCTACTTGAGAGGCTGAGGCAGGAGAATGGCATAAACCCGGGAGGCAGAGCTTGCAGTGAGCTGAGATCAGGCCACACACTCCAGCCCAGGCAACAGAGCGAGACTCTGTCTCAAAAAAAAAAAAAAAAAAAAAAAAAAAAAAAAAAAGATAATTTTGTCTCTTTTCTTCTCTTTCTTTCCTGGGTATAACAAATTCTATTTTTATTTCATCCTATTATTTGTCCATTTCTGGTCTTAGTTTTTAAACTTCTGATTCAAACTGATTCTCGATAACTCTAATGCTTGTTTGATTATATTTTACTTTCAAATGTTGTCTCCTTCTATGTCTATTTTTTTACAAAGAGTGAGAATGTAAAGGGGTGACTTCCAGTGTTTTAAATCTGTTATTCTTTACAATATCTCTGTATATATTTATCGCAATTTCAAGTTTTTATTTCTGTGATTTGAAATGAATAATATAATTTTGAATTCAGTGGAAGCTTCTCTCAATGTTTCAAAGTCTAGATTCTATGTTAGGACAAGAGGTTGAGTGGTGTGCCTCTGGTATTTTTTTCTAACACCTTGTATGGCCTTGAATTTTCTCTTTTGTGTATTTTCCTTCTTCAGCACAGAATTTCCGAAGTTTTCCTCTTCCTTCCCTTTTACCTTTTTCTGACCCAGAAGCTAAGCCTTTCAAAATCTGCCACTTCAAATTATGCACAATTTTAAGTTATATCCTTGTAGTCCACACTCTTATCTTTCAAAATTTTCTTTTATAATAATTTCACTGTAAGAGTGAAATTACACATTCTGGTAATGGTTTTATCTCAACCTCAGGTTATTTCTATTTCTCTCTTCTCTCTTCCTCACAGTTTTTCTCCACCTACCCTTACTCACACAGAGATGTGCATCAGGGCAACTACTGCAGTAACCAATTGCTGGGATTAGATGGTTTGTCTTTTTTTTTCTCACATTTACTTTAACATTTAGCAACCTCTGTCTTTAAGTGATACTAAGGGCAATGTGTGTGTGTGTGTGTGTGTGTGTGTGTGTGTGTGTGTGTGTATGTGTGTGTTTATTAAACTTTTAAGTTCTGTGGTACATGGGTAGAATGTGCATGTTTGTTACATAGGTATACATGCGCCATGGTGGTTTGCTGCACCCATCAACCTGTCATCTACAATAGGTATTTCTCCTAATGTTATCCCTCCCCTAACCCCCCAACCCCTGACAGGCCTCCCTGTGTCCATGTGTTCTCATTGTTCAACTCCCACTTATGAGTGAGAACACATGGTGTTTGGTTTTCTGTTCTTGCATTAGTTTGCTGAGAATGATGGTTTCCAGTCTCATCCATGTCCCTGCAAATGATACAAACTCATCCTTCTTTAGGGCTGCACAGTATTCCATGGTATATTATGTGCCACATTTTCTTTATCCAGTCTATCATTGATGGGCATTTGGGTTGGTTCCAAGTCTTTGCTATTGTGAACAATGCTGCAACGCATTGCATGTGCATGTGTCTTTATAGTAGAATTATTCATAATATTTTGGGTATATACCCAGTAACAGGATTGCTGGGTCAAATGGTATTTCTAGTTCCAGATCCTTGAGGAATTGCCACATTGTCTTCCACAATGGTTAAACTAATTTACACTCTCACCACCAGTGTAAAAGCATTCCCATTTCTCCACATCCTCTCCAGCATCTGTTGTTTCCTAGCTTTTTAATGACAACCATTCTAACTGGCATGAGATGGTATATCATTGTGGTTTTGATTTGCATTCCTCTAATGACCAGTCATGATGTGCTTTTTATCATATGTTTATTGGCTGCATAAAAGTCATCTTTTGAGAAGTGTATGTTCATGTCCTTCGCCCACTTTTTGATGGGGTTGTTTGTTTCTTTCTTGTAAATCTATTTAAGTTCTTTGTAGATTCTGGATATTAGCCCTTTGTCAGATGGATAGATTGCAAAAATTTTCTCCCATTCTTTAGGTTTCCTGTTCACTCTAACAACAGTTTCCTTTGCTGTGCAGAAGCTTTTTAATCAGATCCCATTTGTCGATTTTGGCTTTTGTTGCCTTTGCTTTTGGTGTTTTAGTCATGAAGTCTTTGCCCATGCCAATGTCCTGAATAATATTGTCTAGGTTTTCTTTTAGGGTTTTTATGTTTTTTACATCTTATATTTAAGTTTTTAATCCATTTTTAGTTAATTTTTGTACAAGGTGTAAGGAAGGGATCCAGTTTCATCTTTCTGTATATAGCTAGCCAGTTTTCCCAGCATGATTATTAAATAGGGAATCCTTTCCCTATTGCTTGTTTTTGTCAGGTTTGTCAAAGATCAGATGGTTGTAGATGTTTGGCATTATTTCTGAGGCCTCTGTTCTGTTCCATTGGTCTATATATCTGTTTTGGTACCCGTACCGTGCTGTTTTGGTTATGGTAGCCTTGTAGCATAGTTTGAAGTCACATAGTGTGATGCCTCCAACTTTGTTTTTTCTGCTTAGGATTGTCTTGGCTATACAGGCTCTTTCTTGGCTCCATATGAAATTTAAAGTGTTTTTTTTTTTTTTTTTTTTTTCCAATTCTGTGAAGAAAGTCAGTGGTAGCTTGATCGGGATAGCACTAAATCTATAAATTACTTTGGGCAGTATGGACATTTTGACAACACTGATTCTTCCTAACCATGAGCACGGAATGATTTTCCATTTGTTTATGTCCTCTCTGGTTTCCTTGAGCAGTGGTTTGTAGTTTTCCTTGAAGAAGTCCTTCCGATCCCTTGTAAGTTGTATTCCCAGGTATTTTTTTTTTTTCTCTTAGTAGCAATTGTGAATGGAATTTCACTCATGATTTGACTCTCTGTCTGTCATTGGTGTATACAAATGCTTGTGACTTTTGCACATTGATTTTGTATCCTGAGACTTTACTCAAGTCACTTATCACGTTAAAGAGATTTTCAGCTAAGACAATGGGGTTTTCTAAATATACAATCAACTCATCTGCGAACAGAGACAATTTGACTTCCTATTTTCCTACTTGAATACCTTTATTTCTTTCTCTTGTCTGATTGCCCTGGCCAGTATTTGCAATGCTATGTTGAATAGGAGTGGTGAGAGAGAGCATCCTTGTCTTGTGCCAGTTTTCAAAGGGAATGCTTCCAGTTTTTGCTTATTCAGTATGATATTGCTGTGGGTTTGTCATAAATAGCTCTTATTATTTTGAGATACTTTCCATCAATGCCTACTTTTTTGGGAGCTTTTGGCATGAAGGGCTGTTGAATTTTGTTGAAGGCCTTTTCTGCATCTATTGAGATAATCACGTGGTTTTTGTCACTGGTTCTGTTTATGTGATGGATTACATTTATTGATTTGCGTATGTTGAACCAGCCTTGCATCCCAAGAATGAAGCTAACTTGATCATGGTGGATAAGCTTTTTGATGTGCTGCTGGATTTGGTTTGCCAGTATTTTATTGAGAATTTTCATATTGATGTTCATCAGGGATGTTGTCCTGAAATTTTGTTGTTGTTGTTGTGTCTCTACCAGGTTTTGGTATCAGGATGATGTTGGCCTCATAAAATGAGTTTGGGAGAACTCCCTCATTTTCTATTGTTTGGAATAGTTTCAGAAGGAATGGTATCAGCTCCTCTTTGTACCTCTGGCAGAATTCATCTGTGAATCTGTCTGGTCCTGGTCCTGGACTTTTTCTAGTTATTTGGCTATTAACTGCTGCCTCAATTTTGGAATTTGTTAGTGGTTTATTCAGGGATTCGACTTCTTCCTGGTTTAGTCGTGGGAGGATGTATGTGTTCAGCAATTTATCCATTTCTTCTAGATTTTCTAGGTTATTTTGTAGAGGTGTTTATAGTATTCGATGACGGTAGTTTGTATTCCTGTGGGATCGGTGGTGATATCCCCTTTATCATTTTTCATTGCATCTATTTGATTCTTCTCTCTTTTCTTTTTTTTTTACTCTGGTTAATAGTATATCTATTTTCTTGAGCTTTTCAAAAAACCAGCTCCTGGATTTTTTGATTTTTTGAAGGGTTTCTCATGTCTCTCTCTCTCTCTTTCTCTCCTTCAGTTCTGTTCTGATGTTGTTATTTCTTGTCTTCTGCTAGCTTTTGAGTTTGTTTGCTCTTGCTTCTCTAGTTCTTTTAATTGTGATGTTAGGATGTTGATTTTAGATCTTTCTTGCTTTTTCTCGTGGGCATTTAGGGCTATAAATTTCCCTCTACATACTGCTTTAAATGTGTCTCAAAGATTCCAGTACATTGTGTCTTTGTTCTCATTGGTTTCAAAGAACATTTTATTTCTGCCTTCATTTAGATATTTACCCAGTAGTCCCAGGAGCAGGTTGTTCAGTTTCCATGTAGTTGTGCGGTTTTGAGTGAGTTTCTTAATCCTGAGTTCTAATTTGATAGCACTGTGGTCTGAGAGACTGTTTGTTAGGATTTCCGTTCTACTGCATTTGCTGAGGAGTGTTTTACTTTCAATTATGTGGTCAATTTTAGAATCAGTGCAGTGTGGTGCTGAGAAAAATGTATATTCTGTTGATTTGGAGTGGAGAGTTCTGTAGATGTCTATTAGGTCCGCTTGGTTCACAGCTGAGTTCAAGTCCTGGATATCCTTGTTAATTTTCTGTCTCGTTTATCTGTTTAATATTGACAGTGGGGTGTTAAAGTCTCCCACTATTATTGTGTGGGAGTCTAAATCACTTTCTCCAAGAACTTGCTTTATGAATCTTGGTGTTTTTGTATTGGTTGCATATATATTTAGGATAGTTAGCTCTTCTTGTTACATTGATCCCTTTTCCAATATGTAGTGCCCTTCTTTGTCTGTTTTGATCTTTGTTTGTTTAAAGTCTGTTTTATTAGAGACTAGGATTGCAACCTCTGCTTTTGTTTTCCATTTTCTTGGTAAATATTCCTCCATCCCTTTATTTTGAGTTTATGTGTGTCTTCGCACACAAGATACAGAACACTGGTGGGTCTTGACACATTATCCAATTTTGCCCATATGTGTTTTTTGTTTTTATTCTATTGCTCCATTTTGGTTGTTGATAAAATGTTGGGAGATGTAAACCTAGGCAACTGCCATTGTCTTGAACTACACAGATTTGCAAATAAAAATATTAAAGCATGATATGTTACCTGAAATATATATTATGATGAAAAGAATATTAAGATAAAGTCATTATCATAAATATATATTATCACAAAAAGGGTATTAAGATGAAACGATTATCACAAACATACAAACAAAACATAAATTTGTGAATATAAGGTGTTTAATCATTGTTCAGCTTTTAGCCTTATGTTGTAAATAATGTTTACTTGAACATGATATATTTATAACTGTCTTAATTTTGGACCTTGGGCTGCTCATTTTTCGTTTTACACTTGACCACCCAAATTATGCAGCAAGATCTGAGTTCTAATGAAGGTACTAACAGACTCATGGTAGTAGCTTCCATGTCTATCTTCTTCATCAACTCAAAATAACTGATAAGCTCCATCATCCCTTACTTCTTATTCACTTATTCTTTTCCAGCAAAAGTTTATTGCTGAGTTATAAATTCCATGATCTGTGAGCTATTAAAGTCTTTATTTATTGAATATCTCATTATATTTTTCCTCTTCAATTTTCTTAAGCCTGGCCATTTATCTGCAACTTAGTGAGTAGAAAAGCTATACCTTGACTTGTTAACACATTGAACTAAAATGGTATTTATTTTACCTCAGACATCTTAAATGTTTTTATTTCCTCTCTATTCAATTCACTCTTTAAATTATTACAATATACCTTTTGTTCCTTGAACCTTCATTTTCACAGTTCAACAATGATCTAATTGCCAAACTCAGCACACCTTCCCGGGTTTGTCACATTCCCCTTGACAATATATCCATTGTTGACCATTTCTTTTCTTATTTATTTATTTATTTTTTATTATACTTTAAGTTCTAGGGTACATGTGCATAACGTGCAGGTTTGTTACATATGTATACTTATGCCATGTTGGTGTGCTGCACCCATCAACTCGTCAGCACCCATCAATTCATCATTTATATTATCATGTATAACTCCCAATGAAATCCCTCCCCCCTCCCCCCTCCCCCCTCCCCGTGATAGGCCCCAGTGTGTGATGTTCCCCTTCCCGAGTCCAAGTGATCTCATTGTTCAGTTCCCACCTATGAGTGAGAACATGCGGTGTTTGGTTTTCTGTTCTTGTGATAGTTTGCTAAGAATGATGGTTTCCAGCTGCATCCATGTCCCTACAAAGGACACAAACTCATCCTTTTTTATGGCTGCATAGTATTCCATGGTGTATATGTGTCACATTTTCTTAATCCAGTCTGTCACAGATGGACATTTGGGTTGATTCCAAGTCCTTGCTATTGTGAATAGTGCCGCAATAAACATACGTATGCATGTGTATTTATAGCAGCATGATTTATAATATTTTGGGTATATACCCAGTAGTGAGATGGCTGGGTCATATGGTATATCTAGTTCTAGATCCTTGAGGAATCGCCATACTGTTTTCCATAATGGTTGAACTAGTTTACAATCCCACCAACAGTGTAAAAGTGTTCCTATTTCTCCACATCCTCTCCAACACCTGTTGTTTCCTGACTTTTTTAATGATTGCCATTCTAATTGGTGTGAGATGGTATCTCATTGTGGTTTTGATTTGCATTTCTCTGATGGCGAGTGATGATGAGCATTTTTTCATGTGTCTGTTGGCTGTATGAATGTCTTCTTTTGAGAAATGTCTGTTCATATCCTTTGCCCACTTGTTGATGGGGTTGTTTGTTTTTTTCTTGTAAATTTATTTGAGTTCTTTGTAGATTCTGGATATTAGCCCTTTGTCAGATGAGTAGATTGCAAAAATTTTCTCCCATTCTGTAGGTTGCCTGTTCACTCTGATGGTAGTTTCTTTTGCTGTGCAGAAGCTCTTTAGTTTAATTAGATCCCATTTGTCAATTTTGGCTTTTGCTGCCGTTGCTTTTGGTGTTTTAGACATGAAGACCTTGCCCATGGGAGAATTTAAAGGAAGAACATATGAGTAGTATCCAGAATCAAAAGGAGTTCTGAACTCAGAAGGTCTCACAATTCAAATACAGAAATTTGGGAACCTTTTTCTAGGTTTTTGCTATCAAAGTGATTCAGATGCAGTGACTTGTAACATTCTGTGAAGTTTCCGATCCCAGAAGGGAAGATCTGATTGAAACATCTAATAAACTAGAAATAGAGCCCTAGAGGCTGAAAAATCCCAAGTTGATGTCTATTACAAGTATTCACTGTAAGAATCAACTGCACTCCCACAAGAAATAAATATTTCTGAATTTTTACTCCATTCTGTGTGATATAGTTTACAACAGACAATCAAAACTTTGCCAGTAAGTACCCAGAGAAGAGTGGCTGAATTCAGGTAGAATCTAAAAAACAATTTCCCAGATGAGAGAAGAGTTGCAGGGAAGAAAATATACTTCAACAGTTTTTAATATCTTATAGTTATTATGAGGTAGAAAAACTCAGTGAATTTTTATATCTCCATTCAACAGAAAGGACTATCACAATGTAAAATATGTGTCCTCATATTTCAGAAGCCCAAAGTAAGAAGGAACTTTTTTCCATTACAAAGTTTTTCATTAATAATCTTAGGAGAATTTAAACACACAATAAATATTATGAGTAAATTCCATTTTTTCTCTCACCAGAAATGTTAAAATTGAAGATTAACAATTATCTATGATGTATATTCTTGAGAAACATGCTAATACTAGTTGAAATCCACAGTAAGCATTGTCAAATAATATAGTTACATAATGTTGACACTGGACTAGGTCTTAGACAATCTACTCTACTTCCGTAATTCTATAAATGAACAATGGGAACTCTATAAACTATGCGGCCACAGGGTTGGTTAGTGACAGAACCAGAACAGAAACACCACCTAGGAATGCTCCACAAACATGGAACATAGTGTAATATCTATAATGAGCAGAGGGACATAATGGGTTACAAGCAGGAACACTGGTTAATCGTAGTCCTTAATGTCAAAAGTTACTCTGACAGGCTCAAGCTATAAAGTTGGCCAGAACACTCTGCTCTTATGTGAGGAAATAGCCTAAGTTGGCATTTTTTTCTACCAAAGATAATAAAAAATGTTTACATAAGTTTTTAAATATAAAAGTAATATAAGCTAATACCAAAAAAAAAAAAAAAAAAAAAGTGCCAAATAGAGGAAAGAAAAAATCACTGAAACCTACTTCCATTTGAGTGGAAGAAATCCACTCAAATACAATTATTTTGGTCCTCTGGCTTATTTAGTTTCAACGTTTATTTCTAATATGTGTGTTTTTACATGTACATGCACACAACATATACACGTACATATGCTTTTCATATATAAAAACCTGCCCCTTTGTTTTTACTCTTCTTCTAACTATGATCACATCATCTTAAATAGTTCCTTACTTCTTTTTAAAGGAGTTACCAAAGAACAATTTTAAGAAACTAAAATCTTAACAAAGTATTTTTAAAAGAAGGTATAGAATATAATAACTTTTTTTCATATTATAACAATGCTCAGGTATATCTATGTCCATATTTAACTTAGGAAGGTTCTTTACTCACACTTAGATTTTCTAAAATTCCTTCTGGTTTTTCAAATCTACTGCTACTCAACCGCTGATAAGGATTCTAAATGATGATAATACATAGATTACATATTTTATTTTGACTTAAATATAAATGAACATTTATTCACTCATCTTTTGATGTAATAAATTTTTAAAAATTCAGCTCTACTGATTGGACAATAATATATTATTTATAAATTCTACCTTTTTTTTGAAGCAGAGTGAAAACTTAAAACACTTTTCTAAATATCTGAGTGCAAAATATTTCTAAATTTTTTTCTTTTTAAATTTGTTATTATCATTTATAGATAAAACTATGGAAATTTTTGGTGATTAGCTATTGAGTATTTTCAAACTATTTAACTTAGTTTTTATACACCAAACTCTGTTCACATTTATATTTCATTATCTTTGTATTATGGAATTATATTTTATAATTACTATTGTTATAAGCAGGTTTAATAAAAAATTCAACCGACTCTTATTAAGCATATGAGTCTTCAGTGGGAACAGAAGTGTAATGGTACACTGGACTACTGGTAATGAATCTGTGCTATGCCTTGGGCAGCATTTAGTGTCATTTGAAGAGGGACTCTGAGAGTCTGTATGTTCAGTAGAGTTTGAGTAAGAGAACTTCTACTTTATTTGGGGAAAGACAACACATTAGCATATAAACAAGTATATAAAATACAGTAGAAATCACTATGGAACCAGGTGTGAAATATATATATATATATGAGATATATATATCAGGTTTTATATATATGTATCAGTTTTTATATAATACATATCTCTCTCTCTCTCTCAATGTCTAGTAATGTAATTGACAGTATATGGTAAAAGAGTTCAGAAAGAACTTTTTAAGCATAAAGGTATTAAGAGGTAACAGTTTCTCTCTACTCCCAGCATTTCCTCCCATGTAACAGTAAATAAATTAGTGGAACACCCTATCCTGTCTGCCCCTTTACCACAACCATTCAAGGAAAATGGAAGATCTTTTTTCTTTCTCTCTTTTAACTTCAGTAGTATATATGCAAGTTTGTTACATAGGTAAATTTGCATTATAGAAATTTGTTGCACAGATTGTTTCATAATCCAGGTATTAGGCCTAGTACCCATTAGTTATTTTTCCTGATCCTTTCACTCCTCCCACCCTCTACCCTCTGATAAGTCCCAATGTGTGTTGTTCCTCTCTGTGTGTTCATGTGTTCTCATCATTTAGCTCACTGTTATAGGTGAGGACCTGCGGTATTTGGTTTTCTGTTCCTGTGTTAGTTTGCTAAGGATAATGGCCTCCAGCTCCATCTGTGTTCCTGCAAAGGACATGATCTCATTCTTTTTATGGCTACATAGTATTCCATGGCCACATTTTATTGACCCAGTCTATCACTGATGGGCATTTGGCTTGGTTCCATGGAAGACCTTTATTCATTGGAAAATTTGAGCTCAACATTTCCCTTCTTCCCTTTTGATAAACGAGCCTGCTCTCCCAAGATAAGGTTTTGCCCAAGGTGTAGAGAGATCTTGCTCCAGCCCAGAGATGTCTATGGTTTGCAATATGATGTTAAGAAGCACACTTGTTTGCAAGTGTAAGTCATAATCTTCAACCTACCCTTTATCGGTGATAAAGGTGATATTTGGGCTCTCATTTGCTTATTTACATTCTTGTTTGTTTGGTTGGTTTTGCTGGTTCAGAACTTGAGTGAAGAAGAGGGTTCTAAGGGGAGGCCCCTGCAAAGATTCCAGCAAGAGATGAAGGAAGGCTTGGTGAAGGATATGGTACTTCAAAGATATGGGGTGAGAAAAATGAAAAGTCCCTAGTACTTACCTATTTTATTGAATTGCCTGAATTGCTTTTAAGAAGTCTGTCATTCCCAATTCTTTGCTGATCCATTTTCCACTCTATTGCCACAGTAACCTTTCTTTAAAATATGACTATGACTATGTAGCTCATTTAGCTCCTTAGCACAGCATTCAGGGCCCTTTATGACTAGGGCGACTGTACATCCTATTTTGTTCAGGGAAGTACCAATTTAAACATGCTGTTTCAGTGTAATTATTTACAGTGTACCCCTTGACTCTCAAAGTGTTCCAGTTTCAATAAATTATATTGTCACTATTTATGATCTATCTGTTACCTACCCTTTCAGTCTCATCTCTTCTTACCCTCATATGTCCATCCAATAACAATCCACTCAGGAATTCCAAATAATGCATGCATATTATCTTCTCTGGCCCTTTGTCAAAGCTGCTTCTTTTAGTAGGATGTCTTTCCTCCTTTCCCTCACCTGGTAAAATCCTACTCTTTCATTGTGGCCCAGATCCAAGGCCACTGCTTCTGTTGTTTTCAATGACTCCCTCTCTACCCTTCCAAATTTGTACAGCCTCTGTGTCTGCCATTGGTACAAAATGTACTTTGAAGCTCTAAAGGGCTGGTATGTTTTGATCAATGTATCCAATGTAATTTTTGCTAAGACAGAGTATACATAATGTTAAACAGTGTCTATTGAGTGCACATTGAGCTGAGAGAGTCCTTCATTATGGTACAGAGCTGGATACAAGATGCTCTTTGGAAGAGTTAATTAGAGTTTAGCGTTAAGTGGGTGACAGGGAACAAGCTCAGGTTAAGTGTGACGTGTGAGAGTTCTCCCTGGTGAGTATATAGCAGTACTTGTTTAGATGGGCAGTACACAGTCCAAGTCCAACAGAAGCCTGTGCTAGAGAACAGTAAATCCTTTTATAGACATTGTGAGACATTGTTATACTGTGGTAGTGATTACATTGTAATTGTTGCTAACCTGTTTAGTGTTCTTTGGAGTCTTTTAATCATTTCAAGTGTGCTGTCAAAAGTTCTAGTATTCACAACTATGCTGACCAAAAAAAAAAAAAAAAAAAAAAAAGAAGAGCTACTGATACATTAAGTAAGAACATAGGCTTGTAAAAGGCATATAGAGTGAGAGTTCAACAAATGTTAACTACCCCTGCCTGGAAAATAGTTATGTACTCTACTAAGACATGGAGAGATACCATGGGAACTAATCAACTGGTGTAATTTTTTGTCTGTGGGGAAAAGTGTGCAGAAATAAAGTGAACAAAATTTGGAATAAAAGTTTCCCCTAAACAGCTTTTTCAACCATGGCAAACTGAGTCACTAACCCCAGTTCTCACAGTTTGTTTCAGGCAGCTTTGGGCACTGAGGGACTGACATAGTGGTCACATCTCTCATTAGTGTACTTCCTTGGAAATAGTTTTCTAACTTAAATGTCTTTTCATGATCTCTCTCTCTCTCGCTCTCTTATCTTTCTGTCATTTTATTTCATTTTATTATTTTTTTATTTTATTTTTTGAGACTGAGTCTCGCTCTGTCGCCCAGGCTGGAGTGCAGTGGTGAGATCTCGGCTCACTGCAAACTCTGCCTCCTGGGTTCACGCAGTTCTCCTGCCTCAGCCTCCTGAGTAGCTGGGACTACAGGCGCCCGCCACCACGACCCGGTAATTTTTTTGCATTTTTAGTAGAGACGGGGTTTCACCGTGTTAGCCAGGATGGTCTCGATCTCCTGACCTCGTGATCTGCCCGCCTTGGCCTCCCAAAGTGCTGGAATTACAGGCGTGAGCCACTGCGCCTGGCCCTTTCTGTCTTTTTAAAGAATTCCAGCTATTTACCTTTTCAAGCACTCTTTTCTGTAACAATTTTCCCAGTCAAAGCTTCTATACCCTCTGATTCACAACAGGATAGAAAATAATTTCCTATATTCTCCCTTCACTGTATTCCTCAAGCAAATATGCAACATTTTGAATGTGTTATTACAATGCTATTACTATTAATGAATGAAAAAAAAAGAATAACCTCTTTACCATACTCTGTGAAAAATTTTTAAAAATACTCCTCCATAAAGGCTAATGGATTTGGGTATACAAATAATATAAATAAATTCCATCCACTTTGGAGAAGAAAATCATTCTGAGAATATTTTACCATTTCTTCTCTGCTAGGGCTAGGGGTCAGTGGAAAGAGAAAGTTGGGAACATAACAGCTGTAGAAGTAGTAGCAGAAGGTTACTGAAAGATCAGCTTTAGAATTACTTATTCTTCTTCTATTTCATTGCTTTTGCCCAGAGAAACATTAATCTTGCCAAGCAAATTGTGATTCAGTTTTCTCATGATAGGGGTAATTATATTATCAACTTCATAGGATTGTTGTGAAAATTAAACATGATAATAAATGTAAAACACTATAAACAATTCATTCCACACGTAAGAACTCAATAATGTTAGTCTTTACTACTACCATTACTTTGTTTTTTATTATCCTTACCCTAGATGGATACTAAGGCAGAATAAAAAACTGGGTGAATAGTGTGATGAGTATGAGATGAGATACGGAGAAGACAACCCTATACTGAGACAAGAGATTGCACATAAATGGAGAAAGAAGAAAAAAATACAAAAACACTCTACCAGGAGAAAAGGGAAGACCCCATATTCATTGGTATAGGAGTATACATGTTCCGTGTTTGATTTCAGCTTGGGGGGTCAAAAGTACATTGGCTGTAATGTGGTGATAGGGCAAAAGGAGGTATTGCGGCAGGGTGGAAGTGTAATCAAAAAAGTAGGAAAGCAAGATGGTACAGAATACAGATCACAGCACATGAAGAACATTGCTGAAAAAGAGCACAGATAATTAGGCCACTTCCAAACCAAGCACCTAAGACTGAAGAAGAGAAGGTGTATGAACAAATTATTCTTCCCTGACAACAATATGGTAGCAGTGCAGGAACATCAGTGCAAAGCAGAGGAAGAGACCTTCAGGCCATTCCGGGAGATACATTGTAAAATTGAGAGAATTTATGAGTGGACAAGTATTCAGGGTTTAGCTCATGTGAAATGAATTGAACTAAAATATGAAAGAAGTATAACCCTAGTCAAAAAGAACCAAGACATTCATATTCTTTAGAAACCAATGTGATGTGTGGTCATAAAAGGATGGACTCAAGTAATTAGCTTAAGCTCCCAGAGAAGGTTTTTTAAGACAGACTGTTGCCACCCAATCAGATAGTAAAATGTTTCCAGGAACATCTTATGATTAATTAACTGGGCCTTTATTTCTTAAGAAAATGAGAAGCATCTCCTCCACATAGCTGAATGCCCAATTGACTAACTTGATTGAGGCCAAGACAGTGAACCCCCTATATATACTGAAGCATTTACGTTCATGTGGACATACTTCCTAAAGTTCCTGTCTCAGTATAAATGCTGAATAAATGTTGACTGTACCTAAGCCAGAGTACATATGCATCTTAGCCATATTTAATCCCAATATAGAACAGTGATTGATGGGCGAATTTCTAGTGCATTGGCAGGAGTAAAGATGGATATATTTTGGAGCCAAGCAGACTTCAGCATCTTTTCAAATCCCATTGAAACCTGTGTGTGCCTAGGAACCAATCTTAACACAGACAGATTTTTAGGAGGTTCTTGGAGTTTCCAAGGATGCCACAAAAAAAATAATATAGACACTGTAGTCTACACTCCCTGGGGAAAGTAAGTCAACTCTCTTACATTTGTTAAGAAAATAGTCTGAAATTGTGAGGTCTTGAAAGAGTCATCTAAATTATCTCATGTGATTGCATGAACTATTAAAATTTTATAAGTTTGGGGATAGAGGATATATTAAAATTCTTATTTGCTAAAATTAGGCTAAAGTAAGCAGGTACAAAACTTTAAATTCTTCTATAAAAATAAAATATGTATGCAATTTGTCTAACAATATATTTGGAAGAACTTTGAACTTGTGTGAAGTTTGAAAAATGAAGTTCATGGCTACCTGAGAACAAGGGCCAGCTTTATTTTATCCATCGTTGTAATGCAGCTATCAATATCTTTTCTAGTAACCTCAAGTTCTCTGAGCTCGTCTGGAATTAACTCAGGTTTCTAATGCCATTTTAACATTTTACACAGTGGTTTAATAATACAGAGTCTTCAGCTAAAAAAAATTAGAAACAGATGGTGAGAATGGACTCATTCCCGTTCCTGATGTGCACTTTATTATACTACTTTCAAAGAGTGACCTAAAGCACATTCCAAAAATGTACAGTAGGTGTGTGAATTGCATCTCTTGAGAAATGACTATTTTGTGCAGTATACCTTTAACTATTGCTATTCCTAGCTCTGTTTCATTATGTATGAGGCAACTTGAGGTAGAAAACAAAGTCAATAAATATCTGGGGATGCAAATGCCAATAAAAAAATTATAATCTATAAATTATTTTTCCTATCAAATCTTTTTTTTAATAAAAGTCTATTCCCTAATGTTTAAAAAGTGCTTTTACATCACTCAATATCAACCACAATAGGATACTTCCTAAAGTTTCCTATTCCAAAAATTAGGGACTGGTAAGATGAAAATAATACAGGTTGAGTATCTCTGATCTGAAAAATTTAAATTCAGAATGCCACAAAATCTGAAGCCTTATGAACAGCAATAGGATGCCACAAATAAAAATTTTCACACCCTACCTCATGTAACAGGTACACAAAAGTATTTAAAATGTATAAAATTACCTTCAGGCTATGTTTATAAAGTTTATATGAAAAATAAATGGATTTCGTGTTTAGACTTGGGTCTCATCCCCAAAATATTTTATTATGTATACAAATTTTCCCAAATCTGAAAAAATTCAAAATCTAAAACCCTTCTGGTCCCAAGCATTTAGGATAAAAGATACTCAACCTGTAATAGCAATAGCTAATACTAAGTGAGTAGTTGTGATGTGCCAAGCACTATTTTAAATGCTGTATATTTTCAATGCCATTTTTTGATCAAGATATCCCCAACTTTAGGAAATGAACTTTTAGGTATAAATGTATTCCCAATTCATATAAGAGAAAACAGAAACACAAAGAAATCAAGTATTTTGCCTGAGTTCCTGATGTTCATAAATAACATACTCTGTTAGATGGCAATTAATACTAACACTTAATCATTAATACTATAGGATATATTTAAAGGTACATCTACAGAGTAAAATAAATTGGCTGATATTCTAACATATTTGTTACTACACTACAGTATACTCTGGCATCTAGAAATATAGATGGGCATATGCAAATTTTATCCAAGTATACCACTGACTCAATGCACTCCCACTGTATTCTGACCAAAAAACCACCATAAAAATTGTCTTTAAAATTTGATATTCTGCTTCTTCTGTCATATCTATTTTACTGGAATAATAAACAGAGTGTGGAGGTTTAGGGAGGCAGATGCATCTTTATAGTAGTAATATCTTGCTCTAAGTACTTTGCTTGGCTATGAACACTTTACTTTGCTTGGCAAGATGGGGGAGTACTTAGACATATATGCAAAAACAATAATCCACATCTGATTCTGCACTGAAATTCCACATAGACACTGCTACAGTGATCTTGAAAGAGTGAATATCTATGTTCCTGAGTCACATATCCTTTTAGAGAGATTTAAAAATAACATTTTGTGTTTGAACAGTAAATATTTTCTTCATATAACTTATAAAATATCATACTTGCTTGAGAAATACAAGATGGATAATGAAACAACAGACCCTTACCTTTATTTTATCACATAACCAAGGATTGGCTTGCACCTCCTATGGATTTAAAATTTAGGAAGATTGCACTGACTTAGGCTTATAATTAGTTCTTGCTAACATTGTATAGTACATAAAGCAGTGGTTCTCAAATGTTAGTGTATATCAGAACTCCTGGATGGTTGTTAATAATCCTTACTGGAGAACCCACTCCCAGAGTTTCTGATTCAGTAGGCTTCAAATAAGGGTGATGTATCTGCAGCTCTAAGTTCTCAGCTGATGCTGATACTGCTAGTTGCAAGACCACACTTTGAGGACCACAGCTGAATGTGTACTACAGGAGTCTTAAAACCAAGTATCAATTATTGGAATGAACTTTTCCTATAAGTTCTAATGTCTTTGATTGTTCTCTCTTAGAAATAATTTATACTAATATGTATTAGCTGGTTGTTTTATATAAATGTATATACATTTTACCCCTTTCTTTTTTATAGAACGGTTGCCCTATAAATGCTTCTATAGGGCATTCTGGGCCCTTGAATCACAAATTTTAAAAAATAGAAATGCAAAATTTTATGAAGGAATACATCTAAATATGTAAATCATCCTTCTGCAGTACCACCATTCTTAGGTGGCAGTTTTGCTCAAACGAATAGACGTTTTTTAGTTGAGAAACTGATAATCTGTTTCAAGTTGCTCTTCTTTCTAATTAAATAATACTAGAAAGAATTATCATCTGCAGTTTTCTCAAGTATATAGAGACTGATACATATTTCTACATGATTCTTATTATTTTATTTTTTATATATTGTCATTTCTTTTAGTGGTCTTAGAGCATTCAGTAAAGATTTGCATAGCACACTTCCTCTCAGGTTTTGAGATCAACTTTCTGTTAACACTTAGATATGCCTTCTGTTCTCAAGAAGGATTATCCTATAAACGTAACCTTTTAATTAAATATATTTATTGACAAACAATGTAAACAGGAAGTACTTTAAAAACTCGACAGAAAATATTTTCTCTTTAAATACTTCATTGTGTTTTATTTTACAGCAACTCACATTTATGGCTTAATATGGAACACATTTTATAGACTGTTGGCATGTTATTGTTAATGAAACCAGTAAGATATTCTCTTTAGTCTTATAACTCTAACCATAGCTATGTTATCAAGGTACAGTATTTAACAAAATGCTTACAAACTTAAAAAAAAAAAAAAAAGTCTAACATCTGTTTCCAAAGTAACTTTGCAGTCACTAAGAGTAAAACCATATTACTATCAAGAGACACAAAAGAGGACCAGAAGAGTTGTATTTTCTCAGCTTGTTTGTATTGTGAAACAGTTAAACAAATAGCATCTCCCTTTCACGGCTCAGAATCCCAGCCAATAATACAGCTGAGGCTGAAACGATTTGAAAGGAAGCTGTGGCTTTTATTGGGATCTGGCTGGATGACGTTGCGTGGTGGAAAGCAAAAATGCTCTTGCTTTACCGCAAATACTCTACAAGGCAAGGAACTTCAGAGAGGGATGACAGCAGAAACTATTAGAAGATTAATGAGGATCCCCACAGCCTGTTCTTTTAAGGATTGCCAGGAACTCTTTCATCAAGCATATTTACAGGGGAAGTGAATCTACTGCAAAAAGTTATATATATTTATTATACATACATATATATATATATAAATGAAAGGGTTTTCCTTAAGCCTGCTTTAAGGTAAGATATCCTAAACAAAAGATTAATGGCATTTTATCAATAATGAAAGACTCAAAAGAAAAAAAAAAAAACACTAAGGGGAAAATCTATGAAAACTTCCATTGCGCATGACAATTAGGCATTTTGCTTTTCAATGCCAAACAAACTCCTGTTTTATTTTTTCCTGACAAACATAAATAAAGTAATGTAGGAGGAAAGTGAAATATATCATACAAAGAATGTGTTAATATGCATGTTAAATCACTTTAAGTCTAATTTACATGTAATATGTTGTCTTTCCACAATAGGATATAAACTTACAAGTTCATTACATAAAACTCACGAGAACAAAAAGGATTATGATGTTTTTTCAAATTTTTAAATTGCAACAAGTTTAATATTAAGTTTATATGCTGCCTATGCTGCCAATATAAAACTAATTTTTTTTTAGAAACAGACTGACCAGGTTTTAATATGTTAACGGTTTAGTGCAGAAAAATAATTTGAAATGTATCTCTCCCCTCCCTTTTTAAATGAATCCTTCTTTAAAACATGGTAATAAAGTACTCTGACTTTAAAGGTTCCCTCTGTGCAGCAGCAGGCAAAACACAAAAGTAATTTCATTTACTAAAAGGAATTGAAAATAAGATATATCACTAGAAAATAAGAAAAAAAATAAATTTATTTATGGACTTCTAGTCATTTGGAAGGTATTTCAAATACTGATTTTTTCTTCCATGTAATAAGAGAGAGTATTCTCTCACTTTAAAATTTTGAGAAATAAAGAGCTCTTCACAGTTTAAGTATTTTTGAAATTATTATACCTAGGGATTTTAGTAGATATTTGATAATTGTTTAGGATGTTAATTATCTTTCTAATGATTAACTGACCCAAATTAATAGTCTCTCCACTAGGATAAATCACTCATATTCTAGAAAAATATAACCAAACTCTTAGCATCTCTGTTTGGGTTCCCAATGGGCATTTCAAATAACAAGTTCAAAACAGAAATCTTGACTCAACAGCAGCGTCAGATCTACCCCACCCCTAAAACAGCTTCTGCTTTTAGATGTCGTCACTCACACTTGATGGTACCTTGATGATCACCCCAATAGGTAAGAGGCAAAATTGATTTGTCTCTTTAATAATATACCACATCAAATCCACCTGCATAATCTAGGGGTCATACTCCTCACATACTTCTCAAATCAGACCATTTCCATGAACACTGACCATCTTGGTCATTACCATCTTTCTCTCACCTGAAATACAATAGCCTCCTAAGCCGTTACCCAGTTTCCATCATTGGATTTCACATAACTCATTTTCCACATGCTAGTCAGGGCAAACTTTCAAAAATGTAAATCAAGTCATGTCACTCCTCGGATTAAATCTTTCCAATGGTTTCTCATTGCAGAAACTATTGGAAAGCACTCAAGGAATACCATTAAGTACTTCCAAGTAGCAGATAACAACAACAACAAAAATCTAATCTCGTTGTGTAAGCCTACAATCTACTGCTTGATTTAATCTCTGCCTGCTTTAACCATTCACTACACTTCATCCAAACAGATTTTCTTTGCTAAGCTCATTTTCTCAGATAGAACTTTTCATGTTTCTCTTAAATTCTACATATTCCTTGCCCCAGTTATTCAACAGTCTGGCCCTTTGTAATAATTCAGGCCTCAGCTCAAATGTCACCTTCTGAAACAGACCTTTATTGGCCATCTCACCTATGGCAGATCTCTCTTCCTTTCTACTCCAGCCACTTCTAATCCTATATGCCAGTGTTATTATCACAGAACTTACTACCATCTGAAAGTACGTAAACCTTTTTATTTTTTTTTTAATTTGAGACAGAATCTTGCTCTGTCACCCAGGCTGGAGTGCAGTGGCGAGATCTCGGCTCACTGCAAGCTTCGCCTCCGGGTTCACGCCATTCTCCTGCCTCAACCTCCCGAGTAGCTGGGACTAAAGGTGCCTGTCACCATGACCGGCTAATTTTTTTGTATTTGTAGTAGAGACGGGGTTTCACCGTGCTAGCCAGGATGGTCTCTATATCCTGATCTGGTGATCTTTCCACCTGGGCCTCCCAAAGTGCTGCGATTACAGGCGTGAACCACCGTGCCCAGCGTAACTCACGTACACTTTTGAAGATCCAAACAAACATACAGTAGGCTGATTCATTTGAACAGTATAGACTAATTCCAGAATTAATGTATTAATAATAGTCACTGCCTTTAATGAAGGTTACACAATTCCATTAAAGTCAATATAAAAATTTTTGAAATTTTAGAGCTCAAAAAAAATAGGGAGAGGTTTAAAATCTATTCAAGTAAGTTATGAATAGCAAAGATACACTCTATTCTTAGAAAATATTTCAGTGTCAAATGAACATGATTATGATTTGATTTGTGCAGTCTTGAATCTGTGATTACTCTAAATATTGCTTATTAATTCTTAGAATTATATTAAATATGCTAAAGCAAGATTGTTTAATATCCCTTGTGATTTACATGAGAAATAGATGTCATTTCCATTTGGCTAGCTGGGGGGGGTGGGATACGAACACAAATCAATACTAATTTACAAAACGTACTGCGCTGTTTCCAAAGGCTCAAGAATATGCATTTTTTTCCACATAGTAGTAATCCCTTCCACTTTATAGTATGAAAATCACATCACATATATAATCTCATTTGTGCCTCATAACAATCATGTGAGTTAAGCAGAGCAGTGTACTACTTCATTCCTTCATGTGAGGAAAAAAAAAAAAAAAGCTGGGGATCAAAAAGTTACATATTATGATTTTTTTCCAAATTGCACTGCTAGAGAATGAACAAGCTTACTGAATAGCCCAGCGTTTAAAATTTTATCCCAGCACTCTTTTCATTGTATCATCCACCTCTGTTAATTTTCTGACAGGTAGCACAGGAAGTAATTAAAGAACAGTGCCTTGAGCTACTGCTGCCCACAGAAGCATCATGGCACCCATGTTTCCCTGAAACAGCAGATCCAGTTCTCACTCCAAGAAGGAAGTAACTCTTTTAAACACAAGAGGCTGAAAACTCTTCGGGTATCATCAAAGTGAAAAAGAGAATGCCAATTCTACAAAGAGAAAGCAGCTGCCATTAGACACACATCTCTCAGAATCGAAGGGCAAAAAGCAGCTAGAATCCCCTCCCAGACAGCAGTTTCCAGAACATATTGAAGTGAAGCACAGCTTTCTATAGACATCAATGGATAAAGATTCAGTACTTAAAGATTCCTCATTGAAGGAAAAGAAAAAAAAAAATACACACACACAGGAAAAAGACTGAGAGCCTTGTATTACAAGGCATAAAGCTTGCTCAGGCAGATTTGAGCAAGACAAACTTGAGACAGAAAGATAAGAATCCAAATTGGACTATATCACATTGCTAAATGAATATCACAAGTCTTCTGTGAGGAGAATTTGGAAAGTGATATCAGAACCAATGTTATACTTATTTGACTATACTCTAAATTATATATAATCTTTCTTTAATTTATAGACCCAATTACTCTGGACAAATAAATCTGCTATCTTCATTAAACTGCACTGTAATGAACCTTCTCTGGATACATTTTTATGAAGATACATGGACAACACAGGTCCTATTAGAGTAAAAATTCTGAAGCCCAGATGTGATTAATTAGTAAATCCACCCTGTACCATTCTGAACGAGGTTTATTTCTGTTTGTCTTAGGCTGATTATGTCCCTCTACTAATGATCATTTCATCCCTCAAGGCCAAAATTATATATGACTGTATCCTTCCAAGTTCCCAAACTGCTTCCTTCCCTACTGTCCTGGGTCTAGGTGTGATAATAATTTGGCTGCTGCAAAGGCCTGGATTATTGAAATATCCATTGTGGCAACTACACACCTACACCTTGATAATTAGTACCTCTGTAAATAAATCATCCTAGAATTAACCTGTTTCAAGGGCCATCTGTTTCCTGTTGGAACTTTTAATAGATACAGCCCCACATGGTACCCACAGAGTATAATACTTTCAATAGTTTTTGTTATCTAGTCCTCATCACATTCATAACAGTTATCAACTAATATTTCCTGTTTTACATTAATAAAACTCAGGCTCATAGAGTATAAACAATTAATATACTGTCATATGTATAGTAGGTAATGCCAGAATTTTGATATAGTATAGTCTGAGCCAAAATCACTGATGTGTCCACCATAGTGCATTGACTCATAATTTTTTATTATATATTTTCTCACATATACATGCTTTATTTTTACAAAGATTTTTATAAAAGTACAGATGTTTTAGTGAAAAAGACTGTAGAATGATATGGTTTGGCTGTGTCCCCATCCAAATCTCATCTTGAATTGTAGCTCTGAAAATTCCCATGTGCTGTAGGAGGGACCTGGTGAGAGGTAATTGAATCATGGGGGCAGGTCTTTCCCATGCTGCTCTCAGGATAGTGAATAAATCTTACAAGATCTGATGGTTCTATAAAGGGGAGTTGCCCTGCACATGCTCTCTTGCCTGCCACCGTGTAAGACGTGCCTTTGCTTCTCCTTTACCTTTGTCATGATTGTGAGGCCTCCCAAGCTATGTGGAACTGCAAGTCCATTAAACCTCTTTCCTTTCTAAATTACCTAGTCTTGCGTAGGTCTTTATTAGCAGTTTGAGAGTGAAGTAATACATAGAGGTAACCTATCTTGACTCCTTTATAAATAAATGAGGTAAGGAAACTAGGAAATAATGTAACTTGCTCAAATTCACAAAGATATTGTCTGCCAACTTAGCATCCTACACACACTTTAACTAAAGACATATGTAGTATTCAATGACCTAGTTATGGAGAGAGGTGAAGTGACTTGCCAAAGTGACATTCTTAAAGGTAAAGACCATGATTCTTATCATTTCCAAGCACCTGTTGTAAGAGTTGTAGGGCAGTAGATACTCATAACTCTGAATACAAAGATAAAATAAATTTTTTGTTAATTTAATGTATCTATTAATTATTTAACTGACTATATTATAGATGTGATTAGAAATAACAAATCAATTTATGAAAGTAATAGTAATTTAAGGGAACATAACTGATACTTTTAAATACTATATTTCTTTTTGTTACTTTCACATTATATTTAGAGAATCACTGATCAAATGAGGAAGAATTCTGATATTTTAGATTACTTTGAGTAAACCCTTAATACTGGCTTTAAAATATTAATATTAACACAAAATTAAAAAGGGGATCCAAAATTTGACTAAGTTCATACTAAATATGAAACTAATAAAATTAGGGGAAAAACACAATAATTTCTGATAAAACTATTATAATGTGAAATGCCTTTGGAGGTTTTAACCAATCAATTAATCAAAAATAGAAATTAAGAAGTAAAAGTCTAAATATGGCAATATAAACAAACATTATTTTTCTGGATAACATGTTTTTACAGCTAGAATATTCAAAATGATCAATAGAAACACTAGTAAAATTAGTAAGAAAATTTGATAAGGTGGCTGAAAACAAAATAAACATACAAAATTGCATAGCTTTTCAGAATACCAGTCTTAAATTATTGCAAGTATAGTGGTTCCTGGGTAGCCATGGCAGATTGGTTCCAGAACCTTCTTCAGATATCAAAATCCATGAATGCTGAACTTCTTTATATAAAATGGTGTAGTATTTGTACATTGCCTACACATCTTCTCCTGTATACTTTAAATAATCTCTAGATTACTTATAATGCCTAATACAATATAAGACCATGTAAATATTTGTTATATTATATGATTTAGAGAATAATGACAAGAAAAGGGTGTCTGTACATGTTCAGTACAGACATAACCATCCATTTTTTCCAAATATTTTCTATCCTCCGTTCGTTAAATCTTTGGATACAGAACTGTTCCATTCACAGGGTTGACTGTATAATTAAATAAATACTTACATATACACACTCACACGTACATACATGCTCATACTATATACACACATACATACATAGCAATATTCAAATATGAGGCACTTAGTAAGAAAATGAATAAGAAATACATGGAATGTAAATAAAATAAGCTGCAGATTTCCTGAAAGCAATGAAGAAATATTTAAATAAATTAAAAGTTATGCAATAGTTCTATATAAGAATATGAAACATAATGCAAAATTCTTTTCAAACTACTTTAAATTTGTAATACAATTTTAATTAAAACTTTAAAGAGATCTTATGTTAATTTGAACAAAAATAATTATCAAGTTTGTGACAGACAACCAGAGATAAAACAATTTTTAGTAATTTTAGAGTAATAACAGAAGATGTGTCTAAGAGATTAAAATATTTCTAAAATGTATTATAATTCAGTGTGGAAGTTCCATAGAATAGATAAATTGAGTAGATAAAATGAATAGCCCCCAAATAGAAAATAGTTCATAAAAAGAAATACATAATAAAAATGTGGAAAACAATGAGGGAATAAGAAATTAATCAACCAATGTTCTTGAACAAGTGGTCACTAATAGAAAGACATGAATTAAGATCCTTTATGCCATATGCCAAAATTCATTATAGATTAATTAAGTTTTTAAATATAAAGGATCAAGCCATAAAAAGCTAAAAATGTATAATAAAAACTTTCTAAGTTTAAAGTAATTGTGATAAATTGTGAAGGATACAGTTTATATGCTGGGAACATAAAAAGTTAAAGCTAAATATCAAGAGTATCACAAACACTATTAAAAGATAAAGTGGAGAAGTGTTTGCAATGGAAAAAGATTTAACGACTAATGCATAGAGTTCACACAAGCCATCAAGGAAAAAAACTGATATGATAGGTAAATAAGTAAAGAATATAAGGCACAAATCATAAAAAAGGAATTTCATATAATAAATATACCAAAAAGCTGATTATCCAGAGTAATAAAAGATATTTTAATTAAATTAAATCAAAAATTCAACAAACAGATTTAGAAAGATTTTTAGAAGTTGATACTTTTAAAAGTTTGTGAAAAGAGGAAGTCTCATTCATTGATGGAAATTGTGCGTTTATGGGAAGTAATTTGAAAATATGTATTAATATACATATTTTATTCTTGGTTATCCATAACAGGGACATAATCTAAAACATAAATATTTATGCATTAAATTGTTTCATGCTGCATTAGGAAAAAAAATGCACACCTACATTACATATATGATGTGAACTATGTACAACTTGGCAGTTCATGTTAATTGATTCTTTTATAAATCAAAATATTTACAATAATTTGCACTTTCCTAATGACTAATGATGCTGAGCATCATTTTATATGCATATTTTCTGTTAGTATATATTGTTTTGTGAAATGTCCATTTAAACATTTTCCCATTTTTATTGAGTTACTTGTCTTTTTACTACTGAAGTTTTAATTTTATTTATATATTCTAAATAATAAGCATATAGTAAGGTACCACTACACATCTTTTAGAATGGCTATAATAAAGTGACTGAGTAAACTGAGTGTTAGCAGCATGTGGAAAACCTGAGACTCTCATATGCTGCTGCTGGCAAAATAGCACAACTACTTGGGGAAATAGTTTGGCATTTAAAAAAAATAATCACCATATTTTCCAGCCATACCATCCTTAGTATTTATCCAAAAGAAGCAAAAGTATACATCTGTATAAAAACTTGAACAGAAATGTTCATAGCACCTTTACTTGTAATAGCCAAAAACTGGAAATAACCCAAATGTCCCCCAACAGATGAGCAGATAAATAAATTCTGAAAAATTCACACAATATGGAACAACATACTAGACATCAAACTAGAACAAACTATTCACTAATACATGCAATGACATAGATAACTCTCAAAATAATTATGCTGAGAAAAATAGGCTAGATATTTAATTATTAATAAGCCATGCATATTCAACTATTCATATGATAAACAATTCTAGAAAATGTAATAAAATCTATAGTATTTTAAAAGTAGATGGAACTGGGGTTTGCAGGGAACATGAGAAGAGTGTGGGGAAGGGTAGAAAATAAGAATTATAAAAGGCGATGAGATCAGTTTAGGGAATGAAAGACATATTCATTATCGGGATTCTGTTGACGGGTTCACAAGTATATACTTGTGTCAAAATTAAGCCAACTGCAATTTACATATGTAAAACTTGTTATGTCAGTTATACCACAATAAAGCTGTTAAATATTTTAGAATGACAACATATGGCTTTTCATATTTAAGTGATTTTCTTTATTCTGTGATTATATTATATATGTGTGCAGACTCCTACCTTGTAGCAGTAACATGAAGCGTTGCCCTCATGGGAAAGGTTTATAGAAGGAAGTCCCAAGTGGGTCAATTAGACAGCATAGATTACCCAAAAACTTCCTCATGGAATATAGGTATAGGACGGAAGGGAGTAACAATAGGGAGGAGGTGGAGCAAAGAACAGAGAAGGAAGATATAACATAGGTTAGCTGTAGAAAATGGGTTTGGAATGGTCTAGGAGCACATGAAAGCTGAGGTCTGTAGTCCAAGGTCAGAAATTCTCCCAGGCTGGTCATGAAGACTAGAGTGTCTCATTTGAGTTTGGAGGAGAGCCTAGCAGGTTTCATTAGACCAGGGTAAGACAAATGACATATATTCTGAGCTAGGTAATGAATCAATTGATTAAATAAAGAGGAGACCTCTCAATGATACACCTTCAAAGCAAGAGAAGTTCCCATACTAGACGAGGAAACACATTGTTCACATTATGTAAAAAGGAATTTGCTGATGAATTGTAGCCAGAAAAGAAGATGTGAACACTTTCTTATCCTACTGTGTATATAAAATAATTGCTCTTTGAAAAAGTAAAATCTCAATTTAATGATAATGCTTAGGGATTAACATTTTCTTGTTAATTGAATTTTTTATTTATACAATCATTGATGACAATCATAGAATTTCACAGTTGGAAAAAGACCTTGGAGATCATTTAGTCCAACCTCATTTTATAGATTAGGCAACAGAGGACCAAGAGGTTAAGTAAATGGCCCAAGGTGGCAGTCAATTAGTGACATAATTGGGATTATTTAAGAGAAATTTAACTAGAACATGCTTTTTGTTTCAATCCCTATGATTGAAAATCTTTCTGCTCAAAATGTATTCATCTACTTAAATATTTTAATATAAAAATACAGGAACTCTGAACCTGTAAGGAGGTTGTGCTCCCAATTTCTTCTTTTACTAATTCATTTAACTAATATTTATGGAATGCCTACTATGTTCTGGGCACTGATTAAGTTCTGGGAATAAAGAAATAAAATGTACAAAGAGCTCATTTTCTAAGGGTTTGGCGGTAAGTAAATGTGATAAATGCTATGGCAGTAAGCACAAGGGCTCTAAAACCATAGCAAAGGAGTGTCTGCTGGGGTGAAAAAGAGATTGTGACAAGTATTACTTTAATATAAACAATTGATTAAAGATACACACACACTCACACACCCACACTCACACACATACACACACACAGTAAAACTATAAAGAAAAGAAAGGAAATTATTATCACAAAACTTAGTATAACAGTTTACTCTAGGACAGAAGGAATGGAGGCAATTGGCAGAAGCCCATTCAATTATATTGGTAACCATCTATTTCTTGAACTGGAAGGTCACATATATGCTTATTGCATTTTTTAGGTAGTTATATATGTTCTGTGCTTACAGGATATATTAAATAAAGAAAAATTTTAAGCAGCTGAGATGTAAAAAGTTAAAGGGAGAATGAGTGAAAATTAAAGTCCCTCTTAGTGGTAAGGGGAAGAAGAGTTTCTATAGCAGTTCTAGGGATACAGATGTAAGAAAAGGAAAATTGGAGAATTATAAATAAGTTGTGCTTGAGAATGGTGGCAGATGAAAAAGAGCTAATTTTGAGAAATATTAGGAGAAGATAAAGGCATTTCAGGGGGTTCCCTTTGGATTGGATGTCCATGGTTCTGTTAGCAAAAATAAGAGGTATGTTTCATATTTTCTGAGAATAAAGGCAAGTGGTTGTAGCCTAGGGAGAGAAAAGTTAAGGCGGTGTGGATGGGAACAGAAGTGTTCTTTAAAGCTAGAAGGGAATAAAAAAGTGTGTAACAGTCTCTAACTGATTCAGAAATTACCATCAAAGTCTATCTGAAGAGTAACAATTAATCTGAAGTTGATTATCTTATCAACTATCAATGATGAGCAGGCTGGCAGCAAAAATAGAGAGCTCAGGAAGCTTAGAATAACACAGAATGTGCTGTGGAGTTGACTGAAGAGGAAGGAAACATAGGGTATTGGCTTATGTCATACATGGGACTGGAGTGTGAGAAGTGAAGTTCTGATCAAGAAAACAAAAGAGTGGAAAAGTTGAAGCCATTTGTACCTTACTCTAAACCTGCCAGGGAAGAACAGGTATAGAGATTATGTTTAGGGTACCATAGTTAGGTTTATTGTGAGACTAACTACAAAGCGCGGTTGAAAGGGGAAGGGGTGTGGGAGGTTGTATGAGCCATGAAGAATGTACAAAGAATGTGACCAACTCAATTTGGATTCAGACAACAGTCAAAGAGGGTTTTGCAAGAGCAGGTGTTAGATCCCAGCAGGAAAGCAAGGCACAGCTATAATCTGGTTGATGGCTCAAGAAATTTAGGAAGAAAAAAAAAGTCTCTATTGAGAAACAGATTTGTAGGTGGAAAGTAAGGGCCCAATTAGTAGGTGAATGTTTAGAAGCAACACTTTTGTACAACTAGAGAGAAGCAAAAAGGAGATAGGCTAAAATGAATTGAATTATTAATTAGTCCTTGGGGGGGAACTGGATCCCATAGAGATAAGAGTAAGTTTGACTGAGAGGTCCACATTCCAGAGCCTCTGGCTAGAAGAGTAATTAAGGCTCAATGTCACCATATTTGTGTAAGCTGTTCAGTCGTTCTTTCCTAAGCAAGATGGTCTTAGACGTGGGGAACTGCCAAGGTGTATTGGATGGTTATCAGGTTCACTACCAGAGTTTAGAATAGAAGAGTAAAGAACTGAGGTACGTGCTATGAGAAAAGGCAGAATAGAAATTGTTTAGTAGAAAAGGTGTAGGAGGTGGTTAGAATTTGGGGCCAGCAGCCCATGAGATTCTCTAGTTGTGACTGATTCAGTGTGTTGGTTGTCTTCAGGTTTTCTGTTAGTTCATATCACCACCAAGATGGTCCAAAATGATTTATAGTCACCTACATTTCTTCTTGCAGACATTCATCAGAATGTTGGATCATGGGTTAATATTTTCAAAGACTTGTGTTATTCTTAGCAAACTCAAAGTGTTCCCCAAAATAGGAGCACCAGTGCTGTCAAAACTTCTTTAGTATATGAAAATATCACAAAGGAAAAACAAAACAAAGCAAAAACCCACCCTGGACTCCAGGAAGATTCAATCACTTTCACTTACAGGCCATACTTAGCAGAAAAATGACAAGCCGGAGTCACTAACCTTGAGATAGTGGAATGTGGTCAATCATTTGGGAAAGTTAAAAGTGTGTGAGTAAAATTTGTGGAACACATTTGACATGTGAAAAATGAAAGGAATAGGGTTAAGTGTAGGAAAAATATTCATATAAAATAGAGAGGTTAAATGTATATTGTCATTTAAAATTTTTTTCTCTAATAAAATGCACCTTAAAGTTACCTTTAAACTTGATGGGTTGAATCTTAATGGGTTGTGTGTGTAAAGTTAACTGCCATGTTCTTCACCATAAAGCATATTATAAGAGAAGGAACTATGTTTGGGCATCATCTGGAGGATTATTCAGGAAAATACCAATAGGGTCTTAAAATGATTTCACCTATGGACAGTCTCACAGCATAAACGCTGACTGCAAAGTTTCAGCAAAGCTTCAATATATTTGTATTTTAATACTTTGGACCAAAAACTAGAACAATGTGCTCTAGAATTTAAACATATCACTTAAGAATCCATGGTGAGTGGCTGGGTGTGGTGGCTCACGCCTATAATCCCAGCTCACTGGGAGGCCAAGGCGGGAGGATCACTTGAGGCCAGAAGTTCGAGACAAGCCTGGCCAACATGGTGAATCCCCATCTCAACTAAAACTACAATAATTAACTGGGTGTGGTGGTATGCGCTTGTAATCCCTGAGCCAGGAGAATCGCTTGAGCCAGTGAGGCATGAGCCAAGATCATGCCACTGCACTCCAGCCTGGGTGATAGTCTGTCTCAAAAAAAAAAAAAAAAAAAGAAATCCATGAGAATGGTAAAATAATTCACTATTTCATAGTTTTAAAGATTAATTAATATTTTATAATTTTATCATTTTTGGTTATATCATTAATTTTTACCTTCTAAATTATATGTAAAATATTTTTAAATTATCTAAATTGTTAATAACTTTCTGTTGATATTAAATGTTAAAAGTTTAAAATTAGGCTTTAATTGTTTCAGGCACAAAACTTTCATGAAAGCTTTTTGTAACCTTATTTACCTGAGAAATATTTTAATGTATTTTAACTTGATTTATGTTCTTGAATATAGGAATTTTTCTTAAAATATAAGTGCTATTCAACATCAGTCTACATATTTTGAACTATGGCCTGGAATATAAATACATTTTACAAAAGCATGCCATTGTTCATTTTATTCATTTTTTTTTTAAGTTAGTCTTGAACACATACTTTCTTAAGGGTGAACAAAACTTATCACTGTGAAGTAGTTGAAAAAGAAAGAAAGAAAAAGCCATTCTATTTAATTCATTTAAAATTTTGAAGAAGAATCATGGAAATAGAAGAGAATTGTATGAGTCAAGTTCGCAACAAGAAATGGATCAAATAGGATACATTCAAATCTGGATCATTCAACAAACTACTCAAATATGAGGCTATTTACACAGATGGGGGTGTAAGGGAACCACAAAGTACAGTGAAGCAGCTCTAGCTTGGTAGTAACTGTAGAGCTGCTGCCTCCTGACCTCAGGGAGAAGAGAGGGAGCACTTACTGGACTATTAGGGGGAGAGAGCCAATAGAATAAATACCAAGTTCATTCTCTTTCTGCCCACAGACTGTCCACAGGGCTACCCATTGGCCAGAAACAAAAGCCCTATTGCCACAGTTTAAGTTGTTACATTTCCTCAGATAAACAGCAGGGTAGAGAAGGAAGAGCAGAGGATCTGGAAAAACAAACCCATAATATATAGTTAAAAATGTTCCTCCTAAACTAATGTGCAATGTGTTTAATTCATAAAATTTATTGAGCAATATTACTAATTGCAACCAACAAATAGTTGGCTAAATTATTTCTAATTTCCATCATCTTTATTGACAAAGTTCACAATCTAGCTTAACACAAATCTTATCACTAAATCAAAGTTAGAAGAGATATTTTCTGGGGTTTTGTTCACACACACATACTTTTTAAAAATTAATATATTCAATAGCTAGTTTCATCATTCATTTTTTTCAATCATTAACATGCACTCCGCTAGACACTAGGGATTAAAAAAGAGGTCTCTGCTCTCCAGAAATTCATAGTGTAATGAAAGAGACAAATTTAGCAAGTAATTAGAATACAATGTAAGTGAAAAGTGGTTAAAGACCTCAGAACTGGGAAGCCTTCACAAAAAGCTAACTTTTGACCTGAGAGTAGAAGAATTATCCTGGATAAAGTAGAGAACATGTGCAAAATCAAGAAGTGAGAGGGTCTAGCATATTTCGGAAACCACAAAAAGCTAAGAATGATAGGGACAGAGTGTCAGTGAAAGTGAAAGATTCAGATGAGATGCGAAAGATGAATTAGGAACACATTGTAGGCCGGGCGCGGTGGCTCAAGCCTGTAATCCCGGCACTTTGGGAGGCCGAGACGGGCGGATCACGAGGTCGGGAGATCGAGACCATCCTGGCTAACATGGTGAAACCCCGTCTCTACTAAAAAATACAAAAAACTAGCCAGGCGCGGTGGCAGGCGCCTGTAGTCCCAGCTACTCAGGAGGCTGAGGCAGGAGAATGGCATAAACCCGAGAGGCGGAGCTTGCAGTGAGCTGAGATCCGGCCACTGCACTCCACCCTGGGCGACAGAGCGAGACTCCGTCTCAAAAAAAAAAGGAACACATTGTAAAGACTTTTTGAATACAAAAAAGTAGCTTGAATTTCGTCTTTAAGATAATAATTTTCAAACTTTTTTTCCAAGATAATACAGAAAGCAGAAAGTGAGTTGGTACCATGATAAGTCCATCAGTAACATATGAAGCAGTAATCTACTGTAAAACAAACAAACAAAACAAATAAATAAATATTAAAACGTACTTTATTGTGAAAATTAATGATAATTTTACATTTTATTAATTTGTTTGTAATAATATGAAAAAGATGTTTTGACCCATTTACAAATAAGTAAAGTGGATACTAGAGTATGCTCAGCCACAGTTATTTGGGGCATCTAAAACTTTTTTACATAATCCAAGAAAGCATGCCCTTCCCAGCAAGCTGTAAAGGCAGATTTCAAAAGTCACACGAGGCAGTGGAGAGTTAACAGGGGTATAAATGTATATATAAATATGTACAAAAGTAAATTTACCAGAAGGAAATACTTTGATCTTAGGGGGTCACCCAAATATTAGAGTCATAATAGGGACAGTGATGAGGAAAAAAAGATAACCGATTCAAGAAATGCAGCATCTAGTTTCTAAAAACTTTGGGAAAGGAAAAGTAAGAATACAAGGATGATTTCAATATTTCTATTTTGGAAAATGGTTCTCAATGGTGATACTATTGTTGAAAATCAAGAGGAAGGGTTGGAAATGAAGGTAATGATTACAGTTTCGGGACATATTGTGTGAGTTTTACAAGTACGCCATACATATAAGTAGAGTTTTCCAGAGAAATGATATAAAATTGGTCTAGAATTCCAAAACTAAAGTTTAGATGATGGGTGAAAAATTAGTCACTTTTACGATAGATGCCCCCATTTACCCTTATGTGATTATTATGCATTGCATATTTGTGTCAAAACATCTCATGTAGCCCATAAATATACACACCTATTTCATACCCACAAAAATTTAAAATAAAATTTAAAACAAAAAAGCAGCCACCTTTAAGCCAAATTTGGTCTACACGAGTATTCTGTTTAACTTGTACCATGTTAAAATAGTTTTCTGAACGAACACTGAAACATTTGGAGACTAATTTCAACTCTTCTCAAAATACTATAAGTTCAAAGAACCTCGAGCCAAAGCACCACATGACAAATATTCCACTTGCTAAGTGAGGGCTTACCCTTTAGAAGAGATTGGCAACCTCCTTTACTCCCCTACTCATTAAAGACACACAAATGCTTACCTCCATCTGACTTGGTCATTTATATTACCTGTGACCACCTGTTGATCTTTATATTTTCAGTCAAAGTTTTTATAGTTAATGAAAGCACTACCGAAGAGGAGAGGAGCAGAGTACAACAGAGAAAGAAAAAGAAGTAAGAAGAGACAAGGAGAAGAAATGGGGGGGGGGGGGGGGGGAGGGAGGAGACAAGAATATTTGCCCTGAAAAGTATTAAAGAATTTGGAAGAGAAAGGAGTGTCAGCAAAGGATTGTAAGGATTGTCAAACAAGTAAGAAAACTGAGATTATGCTGTCATGAAAGCCAAAGGAGGAGAGATTTCCAACAAAGACATGAAAAATCCCATGCAGCCAAATGGTTTGGTTCAAAGAAATGAGGAATTTTGGAGATCATGTTGTTTCAATAGGGTTCAGGTTGCAGGCAGTACAGTAAAAAGAAGGGAAAATGAGAAAAGAGCTACAAATGATTTTTTAAAAACTGCAGTGATTTTTTTGTTTTTGTTTTTGAAAAGTTTAATTCACATAACATTCTAAAAATGATTCTGAAATGTTTTACATGTAAAGGTTTGTAGAAAATCAGAAATCAATGTCCTAAATTATAAATTCTCACTTGACTTTAAATAAATTTTATCTTTAGAATGCACATATAAAATGAGAAAATGGACTGGTGAAGAGAAACATGACTCGGACTTTGTTTGAGAATGTTGTTTGAATATGAGGATAGATGAGGACTTGAAATAAACAAACTTAAGGCTGTGGTAATTTTTTGACCTGACTCTGGTTTCTCCTTATTTAGGAGAATATTAGAAAAGTTAGAGAAACTTTAGTGAAAGCATGCATTATGCCTAAGGTTTATATAAACTTATTATCTCACTCAATATTAAAGAAATTCATTTGTGGAACAGCAGTAAGTTCACTTATAGCCAATGACATATTCTGCATCCCACCTGTATCAGTCAGCCTGGTACATGAAACCAAATACAAATTCAAAAGGAGTATGTGATTGAAGAGAGTTTACAGAAGGGACTATTGAACAAAGGCTTCAACATAGTTAAAGGAAAACATAAAAGAATGGTAAAATATCCAATGACTTATAATAGTGGAAAGACGGTTCAGCCCCAGCCCTGGGTATATAAGGAGAGGAAGTATTTTGAGAACTCAGGTAAACATGTCACTGTAGAAAAGGAGCAGGACAGGATCTGTGGCCTTCAAGAGACAATAACAACAGCCAAGCTAAAGCCAGGCACTAACTGCGCTAGGAGAATAAGCAACTCAAACCCATTGTCTTCCTGATCTCTAATTTTTGGCCTTTGTTTCCCATATTCTGAGGCCAAAGAGAAGTTAAGGGAGACCAGTTGATGTGTCCGTAGAAGTTAGTCTCCCCTAGCACAGAGCAAAGTAGAGAAAGAGCAGAAAGACATCTCCCCCTCAGCAAGTTTCCAAGGCCCTACATTACAGCATCTTCTTCAAGGAACAATGAGATACATCCTCTACTCCAACACTAGTTATGTGTCATTTTCTCTCTTGCTGTTTGGAGTCTTGCACATAAGGCAGGTGCTATGGCATAGTAGTTTGTTTGTTTGCTTGTTTTTACAGCATCCAACCTCCTCTCACTTTGAAGGAACTCCCCACTGCTTATTGTCTCTGTGGGGATGTGGGAAAAGAACTCCTGCCTGTGATTGAAGGCCACTGGAAGCCAGAAAAAACTTCTTCCTGCCCTTTGACTAGTAAGGTAAGTGTCTGGACCTAAGAGCACTGAGTGAGATGTGCCCCTCCCAAGACACTAAACTTGGAAGATATAAGCAAAAGTAACGAGTTAGGATTTATTCTAGACAGAGGAAGCTGTTCTCATTTCCTTAGCAGCAGCAGCAGTAGCAGTAGCCTGCCTGGTTATCCCTGCTAAAAACACTTGTAGTGCTTCCTGTATTTTTACTACTAGGAAGTGTTCAGCTCAAACTAGCCTTCCAGCTTCTCTGCAATTACATATGTTCCAAAAATCCCCAATAAATGCGCTTGTTGGCTTCTGTTATTTGTACCCAAGGGCATCGTAACACGTATGGTTCCTAGTTGCAGCTTTGAGTTGCAAGCTGGATGACAACAGGTTCTCCCAAAGAGCAGGTGAAGTCCTTTCTTTGCTTCTGTCACCTGGATCTGTCAATTTGTCCTGTTCTCTTTATCCAGCCACTCAGTACGCTTACCTAATCCTCCCTTTGACGTGACTCTTCCTCTTCCCTTCTCCAGTTAGTTTTTGTATTTTAAAAAATATTTTTTAAATAAAAAAGCATTTTAAAATTTCAATCCTAATCTTGGGGAAGAGTTTAATGAATTAACTTAGAAGGGAATAACAGATAGAAGCTAAATAGAATAACCAACAGATTTTCAAAGGTCAGAAGCCAGCTGTTAATGGAGATATTTAGGGAATAGGAAGACTATCCTGGCAGTCTAAAAATCTAAGACTACTCTGATTACAAATCTTGATGCAAGGGAAGGCAGGAAAATAACATGTTACATGTCTCTAAGCCAACAGCACTATGCTAGCCACTTTTTGAAAAAAGTATCTCCTTTTGTTCTCATAAAAAGATAGTTTAGGCAACCGTTTCCTGTCATGGCTATTTAGTGACAGACCTGGGAATTGAACATGTAACATCTACCCTCAGTTCCAGAGATACTACCACCCTGCCTAAAAATGACAGCTACCTCTTTACAGAACGTGACACTCATATATGAATGTAAGAAAATTAGTGGCAGGAGTCTGTTCAGTGACAAACGTATAAGAAACTATATGGCACCTCAAATTTTAAGATGAATTTTTGATAGCACAAGAGGCACTTTATTAAGAAATCATGAATTTGATTGGGTTATGCTTAAAACATCTACTAGAAAACCATTTCTTAACATTACCATTTTATTTTCTATGGTATTGATGAAAAGGAAATTGCATAATTTGCTCATGTGTCAGAGGTAGTCTGCTTATTTACTGTTAATGATAATCAAAATATAGGACATGTAATAATGTTCTGGTAACACTTAAACTGATTATACTGGAAACATAATAAACAGTAACTACAGAAATTTTTAATATGCTTCTGGCTGTTGATGTATAGCCAATAGGTAAAATATTTAAATTCCAAACCACAAATGGATGTGTATTAGCTTGTATAATCAAAAGAGGAAATAAAAACACAGCTTTGATTGAGCAGTCTTTTAACATTAAATTAAAGAAAAATAACTGAAAATCATAAAAATATACTTTAATTTTGGATGTTAACTTTAGAGAATTAATATTGTTTCATGAACAAGATGGGTTTCTTTAGTGTAACTGAATTCTTTTTGGTAATCAGGTTTCATAGGTGTGACTGGAAGCAGCTGCAAAAGCAAATCAAGTTTGCTCTGAAAGAATATTAATGACATTCTGAAATTTCTTATTCCCAAGAGGAGAGTAAAACTTTAAGCTAAATACTTGAAAGAATACACATTTTACATGTTTCTTTTATTAGTTATGAGAGTTGCTTATTAATCAATGTTTAACAATGTAATTACAGCTGTTTTAGTCTCACCAGATAACACAGATTAATAAATGACCTGCAACTAGTGAAGTGTATAGAAAGGGTAATGAATTCTTTCCATCAGCACATTAATTTATTAGTAATAAACAAAGACCATGATGAATTAGGAGAATTGTAGGGTTTCTGATTATTGAAATCAAATTTCCAGATGAAAACATTTAATCATTCCGTTTTCCTTCATTTATTTCTCTTCATGTCTGATAATGGGCTGGGATTTGCCTTTCAGGGCTGCATTAAATAGTTGGTATAAAGCTCATCTCTTCTACTATTTGCAAGTTTACATTGATCCTATCCTTATTGTTATATATTAGTTTTACCTAACACTGAATGTAGTATAACTCTGATTTCAACTAATTGAATTATTTATGTTCAGAAGAGCTTCTTGTTCCAGCTCAATAAAACATTACTGCATCAGTCGCCGTTTTTTTCAAAACTGGTATTAGCTATATAGAATCCTATTTGAAAGTTTCAGCTAAATCAAAGGAAAAAGGCAAAATATATGCATATTATGATAAATATCACCAAAATATGACAATAAAGGAAAATTATCAGTCATATGAATACCCAAAAGTAACATTTAAGACTCATATTATCAACTTAAAAAATCTAGCCTCTTTTGAACTTTGGAGACATACAGTTTTTCAAATATGAATTTTTACCTGGTTGCATACATTACAATAAATATTTATTCAATAACCACCAATTTGGGGGATGAAAAATTGGGGGGGCAGCAATTGAGATCTGTATTACTAAATTAGAAATGAAATGCTGCTTTAAAAGAAAATAACTATAAGTAAGAAATACTTAAGATTTTTTAAATGTGCAAAATTTGCTTAAAATCTATATGTATTCTGTTTTAATTGTACTTTAAGATATGGATTCTGAAAGAAAGGTATACATCCCTTTAGGAAGCAGTAGGGAGAGTGAGCTGGAAGTGAGAATTTTCCAAGAAGGTAAGAATCGGAAGCAAAATAAAATTTTACACTGACTTTCTGCCCAGAATGGAAATGAGTAAAGCAAGAAAATTACTCTCTCCTGATAAGAGAGGGTAAATTATAGAATGTTTCGAACACCTAAGGGATGACACTGCCTCCTGCCTATACCCACATGTACTTGGGAATATCCTCTCTTCTTCTAGCTCTAGTCTAGCCTGATGGAACATAAAGTTTTTTCTTCATGTAAAAAGAGGCAAGTTCGCAAAGGAAGAACTACTTACGCATGATCAGTAAGTAACTTAGTATTATTTTTTTCTCTATGAAAACTTACAAAAAGGATGTTAAAAGCTTTTTAAGATAGAGAAAGTATATATATATATATATATATAATGATTTCTAATGCCAAAATTGTTCTGAATTCTTGGAAATTAAAAAAAATAGATATATATTCATTCTGAAATGGTGCTATTAAAAAAAAATGTAGGGTGCCTTTACTCTGGTGCAAATTTTTGCAAAAAAATTATTCTTACCATTTCCTGAAAGATTGTGGTGCACTGTGTCATACTGCACTGGCCCTGTTTGTAGCCTCACCTTCTGAGATGCCCATGACATTTGGACTTACTATCCTTATGTTGTGCTTCACATAAGAGTTATTTAGTCATGTAATAAAGATTCATTGACTATCTTATATTTTTATCCCTGTAGTGGCTAAAATAGTAGTTGCCACCTATAGGTACAGAAGAGTGGTAAAAATGAGCCACTTCTTTGGAGGCTCACAGAATCTACTGCCAATAGAATATCAAGCTGAAGATCAAATTCATACTGCTCTTTAACTGTTTACCCAGTTGTGGTACCTACCTCACCACAAATAGTAGGTTTAGCTTCTTGAGGAATTTGAATATCTGAGAGGGCTATGGAAACATTAGCATCAGCATAAGAACAAAATTAAAGTTAATCAGCATTTCCTGGTGTGGAGCACTTTGCATTGTAACAGAATTCTGCTGGACCAATCAAAATATGAAAGGAGGAAGGTATTTAATAAATATTTGAATAGATAAGTGAAGAGTAGTAATGACCAGTAGAGTAGGCAGTAAGAGTAGGTAAAATTATCTCAAGCACAGTCAAATGCAGCAGGCCACAGTTGTGAATAAACTGGAAAATAAATATGAGAAATAAAGCAAACCCACATTTAGGTATATCATACAGTTTGTTTATTATATCTCACTCCCTTTTTTCCTTTCATCTTTCTTCAAGATTTCTGGTCACTTTCAGACCTAGGCAGCTCTTTTTTTCTGAAAATGTTTATATTTCACTTTAAAACATAATTTAGCAAATGAAAGGTTTAAATGGAAGAAGAATTCATTCAATGGTGCATATATTAAATGTTTCTGACCACACCATTTCTACATTGTCACTACAACATGTACTAAGAAAACGGATAGTGAGACTTATGTATTTGTAGCACCCAGTTGTGATTTAATGTTTCATCATAAGAAGATATTTATAAAATGTATATCCAGAGATTGGCTAGGTCTCAGTTGAAGGGACTCAGTGAGTAGAACCTATCACTTTTCCTTAAAATGGGGTATTCTGAGGTACAAAATAAGAAGCAAGCTCAACTGGTTGGTTGATGATATGGTTTGGCTCTGTGTCCCCATCCAGATCTTATCATGAATTGTTTCTCCCACAGGTTGTGGGAGGGACCCAGTGGGAGATAAATTAATCATGGAGACAGTTTCCCCCATATTGTTCTCATGGTAATGAATCAGTCTCATGAATCTGATGGTTTGATAAGGGGAAACCCATTTCACTTGTCTCTCATTCTCTTTGCTTGCTGCCATCAATGTAAGAGTGACTTGCTACTCTTTGCTTTTACGAGGCTTCCCCAGCCACGTGGAACTGTAAGTCCAAATAAAACTCTTTCTTTTGTAAATTTCTCATGCAGCGGTGTGAAAAAGGACTAATACAGTTGACAATATGGGTCCCAAGGGAGAACACAGGAGGAGGGTCTCTCTGTCTCTCTCTCTCTCTTTCTTTCTCTCTGCTCCTTCTTCCCTCCCTCCAAAGACAGAGAGTAAATACAAGAATAACATCATCACTTTCACTGTATTATGTGATAGATGTTGTTCTAAGCACATTTGTCTCTTAATAATTACATGAGTTAGGTACAACGATTGTCTCCACTTTGTGGGTAAAACTGAGCCACAGAGTAGTTAAGTGACCTGTACACAGTCACAGAGCTGGAAAGGGAGGCTGAGAATGGAATCCTCACAGTTTGGTTCCTGTGATCAACACCAAAGCTTCTTTGCTTACATTATGAAATCCATCCCTGGTAGCAACCAGTTAGAAGCAGAGATAAATGGAGTATATTGCAGCATTCAGTCAGAGAATTGAGGGGGATGAAATAAGGTAGGTGAGAGGAAGAAGCAACTATTTAAAAATTATAGGCAAGTTACAGTTGGTCTGAGGAATTCTAGAGCTATCGTATAAAAGCTTTCAGTCATTTCTCTAAAGATTACAGTAGAGGAATTATTAACAGAAAGAAAAATATAGGATTTATAGTTATCAGGAAAGGAGAAGTTTTGGAAACAGTAAAAGGAAAATTTCTAAAGCATTTGTAGTATGAGTCTTAGAGTTTCAGAATGAATTTATAATGACATGGGAGCACACTGACTGGTGGCAATGGCCCACGGAAAGTTGGGAGTTATTGGTCCATTCTGAGAGAGCTGGCAGAAACTAGCAGGAATTTAAGAAGAAAATGTGTCAGAAGCATCAAAAGAGGTCACTGAGTAAATACAGAAACACATAGAAATTCCACTTTAATTCTAGAGAGGCTGAATTCTAGATAACCGTGGCAGAAACAATAATGCCAATGTTATTTAAACTATTCAAAACATGAACTCGTTTCAATATAATTTTTGAATGTGTCATAACCCAGAATGAACACTGTGAGCCAATTTCATTTATAACTGTAGATACGTAAATTTAAATAAAATAGTGGAGATAATAATTGTACCTAACTCTTAAAATTTTTAAGAGACCAATGTGCTTAGAACAACATCTGTCCCATAGCACAATGAAAGTGATAATGTTATTCTTGTATTTATCTTCTGTCTTTGGAGAAAGTTAAGCAGAAGAGGCAGGGGGACCCTGCTCCTGTGTTCTGCCTTGAGGACCAGAATAGATTGAGAGTAAGAAAATGAAAAAACACATATATTCCATGTAAATAGCTACTTGTAGAAAGCTGGGTTTTCTCTACTAATAATAAACAAAATAGACTCTAAGCCCAAAATTGTTACAATGATATATATATACATATAGATAGATAGATGATAGATAGATAGATAGATAGATAGATAGATAGACAGACACACACATACATATACATATATATAGTTTAAAAAGACAATTCATCAAGAAACTATGACATTTATAAATATATATTCACCAAACAAGAGAGAACCCAAAATATATGAAGCAAACATTGACAAAATTAAAGGGAGATACAAAGCGTTCTATAATAACATTTGAAGACATCATTATCCCACTGTCAACAATGTATAGAAGATCTGGCCAGAAAATCAATAAGGAAATAGATGATTTGAATAGCATTTTAAACCAACAAAATCTAACAAATATGCATAGAACACTCCACCCAACAACAACAGAATATACATTCTTCTCAAGTGCACATGGAACATTTCCTAGGATAGACCATTTTGAAGACCAAAAAAATAAATCTCAGGTTTTAAAAGATATCAATGTATCTTCTCCACCCATAGGAGAATGAAGCTAGAAATCAACTAACAGACGGAAAACTAGAAAATTCACAAATATGCCAAAATCAAAATCAAACAACATACAATACACTTAAGCAACCAGTGAGTCAAAGAAAATAGCACAAGGGAAATTAGAAGACAGATTTCAAATCATATCTTAATATTACACCTTAAGAAACCAGAAAAAGAATATCCACCTAAACTCAAAGTTAGCAGAAAGAAGGAAATAGTAAAGATTAGAGCAGAGATAAATAAAATAGAGCTAGGAAAACAGTAAAGAAATCAAGGAAGAAAAAAATAATTATTTGTAAAGATACACAAAATTGAAAAATCTTAGCTAAACTGGTTAAGGAAAAATGAAGACACAAATAACTAAAATCAGAAGTGAAAACAGCAAATTACTACTAACTTTACAGAAATAAAAAACAATGATAAGAGAATACCATGAAAAACTGTACACCAACTAATTAGATTATCTAGATGAAATGGAAAAATTTCAAGAAACGCACAAACTACCAAAATTGACTACTTAAGGATAAATAAAAAATCCGAATACATATATAATAAATAGAAATTAAATTAGTAATCAAAAACCTCCCAACAGAGAAAAGCCAAGGACCATTGCTTTACTGGTGAATCCTACCAAATATTTTTAAAAAGATTAACACAAGTCCTCAAACTTGTCCAAAAACTAAAAGAAGAGGAAACTCTTCCTAACTTACTGTATGTTACCAGCATTATCCTGATAGGAAAGCCAGACAAAGACGCTACAAGAAAGAAAACTACAGATGAATACTCCTGATAAATACTGATGTAATAATCCTCAACAAAATACTAGCAAACAGAAGTCAGCAGCACACTGAAAGAATTACATGCCATTATCAAGTAGGATTTATCTCAGGAATTCAAAGGTGGTTCAACATAAAAAAAAAATAAATAAATATAATACACCAAACTAATAAAACAAAAAATTAAAAAAAATAGCATTTCTTGATACAAACACTGAGAAATCTAGAAAGAGAAGAGAATATCCTCAACAAAATAAAGAACTTTTATGAAAAAAACCTAAGTAACATCACAACCACGGGGAAAGACAGAAAAATGAAGGTGAAATACAAGGATGCCCACTTTTCCTATTGCCATTCAACAGTGTACTGGCTGGCAGTTTTAGCCAGAGCAATTAGGCAAAAAAAAAAAAAAAAAAAAAAGAGAGAGAGAGAGAGATAAAATACATCAAAAATTGGGAAGAAAAAATATCTTTATTTAAAAATAACATAAATCTATATATAGAAAATTCCAAAGTATACATACACACAAATCAAATTGAAAAAAAAAAAAAAAAAACAAAACTGGAGCTAAGAAATAAACTCAGCAAAATTGCAGAATACAAGATTAACATACCAAACTCAGCTTCTACTTCTATATACCAGCAATAGTAGTTTGAAAGGTTTTTGAAATCAATTTGATGTATAACAGCATCCAACAGAATAAACTACCTATGAATAAATAGATTTAATCAAGTAGGTGAAAGCCTTCACGAAAACGCAAAATTTTTCTAAAAGGAATTAAATACCTAAATAAATGAAAAGGCACCTTGTTTTCATAGATGGAAAGAATAATATTGCTAAGAGGCAATATTATCCAAAGAGATCTAGACCTTCAATGCAATCTCTATCAAAATTCCAATGGCCTTTTTTTTTTTTTTAGACATTGAAAAGTTTATTTTAGGCCGGGCGCGGTGGCTCAAGCCTGTAATCCCAGCACTTTGGGAGGCCGAGACGGGCGGATCACGAGGTCAGGAGATCGAGACCATCCTGGCTAACACGGTGAAACCCCGTCTCTACTAAAAAATATAAAAAATTAGCCGGGCGAGGTGGCGGGCGCCTGTAGTCCCAGCTACTCGGGAGGCTGAGGCAGGAGAATGGCGTGAACCCGGGAGGCGGAGCTTGCAGTGAGCTGAGATCCGGCCACAGCACTCTAGCCTGGGCGACAGAGCGAGACTCCGTCTCAAAAAAAAAAAAAAAAAAAAAGAAAAGTTTATTTTAAATTCATTTGGAATTACAATTCCAAATTGGAGCCCTGAATGATTAAAATAGTATTGAAAACAAAGACAAAGTTGGAGGACCAACACTTCCTGATTTCAAAACCTACTATATCTACAGTAATCAAGAGTGTAGCACTCTCATGAGAATAGACATCTACACTAATGGAATTGAACTGAAAGTTCAAAAATAAACCCATATATCTATGGTCAATTAATTTTCAGTAAGGATGCCAATACTATTTATTGGAGAAAGAATAGTCTAGGACATCCACATGCAAAAGAATAGTGCTAGGATAACTGGATATTCATATGCAAAAAAATAAATCTGGACCTCTATATTACACCACATACGAAATGACTCAAAATAGATCAATGATCTATTTCTATGAAAGCTAAAACCATAAAATTTCAGAAGAAGACATAGTGGTATATCTTTATGACCTTAAATTTAGCAGTGAATAATTAGATATGACATCAAAACATGTGCAACCAAATAAAAAACAGATCTGAATTGGACTTCCTAAAAGTTAAAAACTGTTCTACGTCAAAGGACATTATCAAGCAAGTGAAAAGAAAACCTGCAGAACAGACAAAATATTTTCAAACTATATATCTGATAAGGGATTAATATTAAGAAGAAGAAGAAAAAATAACTTCTACAAGTCAACAACAAAAAAATCAAACACTCAATCTCCAAAAAATGGGCAAAGGACTTTAATAAACGTTTCTCCAAGAAGATATGCAAATGACCAACAAGCACATGAAAAGATAGTCAATATCAGTAGTCATTAGGGAAATGCAAATCAAACTCACAATGAGCTATCACTTCACACTCTCTAGGATGACAATAAAAAAAACATTTTGGCAAACATGTGGAGGAATTAAAACTCTTATACATTGCGTGTGGGAAAGTAAAATGGATCATGCACTATGGAAAAGTTTGGCAATTCCTCAAAAAGTTAAATATAGAATACCATGCAACCGAACAAATCCAAATCCATTCAATATATGCCAAAGAGAAATGGAAACAGGTACTCAAATAAATATACATATATGCATGTTCATAGCAGCACTGTTCATAATAGCTAAAAGGTGAAAACAACTCAAATGTCCATCAATATATGAATGGATAAATTTGGTATACAATAAGATTTTAGTTATCTATAACAAAGAATGAATTGAATATTTATACATGTTACGACTTGGATGAACCTTGAAAACATTATGCAAGGTGAAAGAAGCCAGTCACAATCACTACATATTGCATAATTTCACTCATGTGGAATAACCAGAATAGGTAAAATCCATAGATACAGAAAGCAGATTGGTGGTTGCCAGCCAGTAGGAGGACGGGAAAGTGATAATGAGTAGTAATTACTTCATAAGTTTCACTTGGGGTGATGAGAATGTTTTGAAATTTGATAAAGGTGATGGTTAAGCAACATTGTGAATATACTAAATGTCACTAAATTATTCACTTAAAATGGCCAGTTCTATGTCATGTGAATTTCACCTCCAAGCAAGCAATCAAAGAAACAGAAAAAAAAAAAATAATAATAAACCATAGCCAAATAGGGCTCATTCCAGAAAGGATGATCAAGATCAGTTCATCTACTTAAGTAACAAATCTATATAATTACTATCTTAGTCAATCAGGCTCCTATAACAAAAATACCATAAATTGGGTGGCTTATATATATATATATTCATATATTACTAATAAGTATATATTTATGAATAAGTAATATTAATGAAAATTCTAAAATAATAAAACTAGAAGAAAACAACTTCACTTTGATGAATTTTGATAACAGATATTTATCAAAAACTTACTATTATGGTGAATGGTGAAATATTAAAATCATTTCACAAGTCAAGAACAAGAATACCTGTACCAACTATTGTGATTGAAAATTATTTTGGAAAGTTTAGTTAATGAAATCAGATATAACAATTAATTTTTTAATACTGGAAGAATAAAAAATTCTATTTGTATACTATATGAATATGTACCCAGAAAAATCCAAGAATTAAAAATAAAATTTAGTTAAGTTGGGTGGATACCTAATAAACATGAAAAGTCTCATTGATAATTCCCAATAACAAGTTAATAGGACTGAAAAATAAATGTTCCAATTACAATTTAAAAATTATAAAATACAAGGAATAAGTTTTTAAAAATAGTACCTCTGTGAGAGAAATTGTATTATTATTGAAAATAACAACAACAACAACAACAACAAAAAACAAGACCTGAACAATTAGAGGAATAGATGTTTTTCTCTTGGTAAGAATATTTCATATTATTTTTATTAACTTAATGCAAGTCCAATCGGATTTCCCACACAATTTTTAAGGTTAAATACTTCAATATTTATATTGAATAATAGCCTATGAAGAGCTAGCAAAACTAAGAAAGAATATAATGAGTAGAAAAAAGATATTTAAAAAATACTAGTTTTCCTAAATACCAAACTTCTTACCATAAAACTTTTGTAATAAAGTATAGTTTGGGCATGGGAAATGAAAAATCAGTGACACAGAACAGATAATTCAAAAGTAGATCAGTATATATAATGACTCACAACACTAGGTAGCTATGTAAGCAGTTATAAACCCAAGAAAAAGAAGAAATGTGTGTGTGTGTGTGTGTGTGTGTGTGTGTGTGTAGAAGATCTGTGTTCTGAAAGATACAGTTGGAAGGAAGGAGGATACTGACTCCATCTCTCAATGCTGAGGTATGTGGTGCCGAAAACATTCAGTTTCAGGAGAGATATCCTCTGGGGACTATCCCTTAAGGTGCCAAGGTAGGAAAACTCTCATAGAGAGGTTGAGGAACTTACTCACCATGTGCCACCAATATTAGCAGGGTAACAGTGGAAAGCATCAGGAGTAGTACAGAGAAGAGAAGATATGAGGAAACAGTTGGGTCAGGGACAAGCAAGAAGAATGAGAGAATTAATAAAATTGAATGAATGAAATAAAGATGGAACTCACCATATGCAAAGTTAATTTTGAATTCATTCAGTGTTTAAATTTAGAGACAATTTTTAGAACGGTTCATATTTATGGAAATGAACAGATCCTGTTGATACATTACATGAGAAAACAAGTTACAGATTCAGACGTTATGATTGTTTTAAGCAATTTTGTAAACTAGGGAAATGATCGTATTTCAACAGGATGGATAAAGCTGTAGTTAGATACATACCAAAATGTTAACATGTTTATATGGGATCAAACCGGGAAATGAGAAGTAATGAAGACGGTAGTAGGAAATTATCAATTTTTCTTTATATATTGGTACATTATTTAACTAGTTATAGTGAATTCATGTTACTTTTATATTATTTGAAAATGCATTTACAAGAAAATAAAATAATACATTGTAAATCCTTCTAAAATAGAAGTGTAGCTTAAGAAATGTAACAGTAGAAGATTGAGACGGAGGGGAAACCATTAGAAATCTGAACTGGGAGGAAAAAGGAAAGCATTTATTAGGCCTAAGCCAAAAATTGGAACATAGGACATTCTCCCACTTGAAGGCACCAATGCAATTTAGATAAATTTATAGTACCAATATCTCAGGAGATTTAGGCAGAATGGTACATATCAACCCAGTGTCCATTCCACGGAAGCATTCAGAGACTGAGGCTCCTCAGTCCTACCACAGAAAAACTGAGTTACAGAATGGCAAATATCTGTAACTGGCTCCAAGCAAGAGGTAAGAGAGAGTGAGGCACTCGGAAGGAATTGTTGGAATTGAGGTAGAACTTGGGCCCACTCATCAAATTGTCCTACAAATCAATTAGGCTAGTAAGTAGTCCATAGTAATAACAATATTTACTATTAATAATTTGACAGAAGACTGCTTACTTGTTAGACTTTTTGCTGACTGATAACTTTTGTAAAATTTGTTTAAAGACTGCAATGCACTGTGTTAAGTGAGTTATGTACACAATTTCATACTGAATCTCTGGGAGACACCTATTTTCATCTCTGTTACAGATGATAAACCAATACTCAACAACTAGAGGATACCTGCCCAAAATCATAAAGCAAATATGAATGTGGACTGGGGTTTAATTATAGATATGCATGCCTATGTCATTACATATCATAAAAAATACACCCCAGCGTAAGACTGTAATTGACATTTTAATAGTGCTCCCTGAATAGTATTTATTTCCAAGATACATGCCTAAAACTAAGATATTGACTTAAAGAAATCACATTCAATTAGCAAACAGGTGCCATAGATTCTTTCCATTCATACAATTTTTCTAATAGTATGATCTTAGAACTTAGGCAGGCCTGAGATATTGAAGGTATAATTATTGAAAACTTTTAAGGAAAATTGATGAAAGTGAATGATTACAAAGATTAGATAAATAATTATCAACTTTTATGTCATGCCAACATGGAGAATAGAGACAGTGCCCAAAAAATGTAATGAAGTATTTGAGGTTATGTGATGATACAATCAGAAAAAAAGGTATACCTGAGGAAGAGACAAAAAGAGAGCTGTCATATGAAAACTTTTTATTCGAGAAAACATCAAACACACTACCAAAATATTTATACCAAAACCCATAAATCCTGCTGGGGACATGACATTAAAACAGTACTAGTTTCTCCGGATTTCTCATAAAGTATACATGGCAGATCATGGGTTGATTTAATCATTTCTTTTCTCACAAGTAAACGTCTCTTTGTCTTTGAAAGACAAGACATATTTACAACATTTGCAACTTTATTTTTCTGCCCAACTGAAGACATATTTACAACATCTGCAACTTTATTTTTCTGCCCAACTGAGTTGAGATAAAGATATTAAAAATGACTCATACACTGTGAGATCAGCGATATGTACAGAGAAACTGTTTATGGGCAGCTCTTTGGGTATAAAGAAAAGTTTAACCATTATAAATACATGAAATGTGTTTCTCTGCTCAACATATATATATATGTGTGTGTGTGTGTATGTACACACACATTATATATATATATATATATATATATATATATATATATATATATGAGATATTGGTACTACAAATTTATCTAAATTGTGTTGGTGCCTTCGAGTGGGAGAATGTCCTATGTTCCAATTTTTGACATAAGCCTAATAGATGCTTTCTTTTTTCCTCTTGGTTCACATATATACACATACATATGTGTGTGTGTATATATATACCACACCCACATGCACGTGTGTGCGCGCGCGCACACACACACACACAAAAATGTACATTACTTCTACCAAGTTTATCACATATGTCTGTAATAAACTAAAGGATCTTGGTCCATCAAGCTCTGACAGGGAACCCTATTAGGAACTACAGCCTTGGGCATTTCCTTTTAAGATGTTCTCGTTGAAAGGAACTTCAACCTTGTCATGGAAGATACAAAGGGAGTTTGTCAGTGGTATTTGGCCATCCTTCACCTCAAGAAGGGCTTAGTTAGGACCTAGGAATTGGGCTTAATGAAATTTAAAATAACAATATGTGTTCACTTTTGTACTTGCTTTTCTTGTAGTGGGTTATATTTTGTCCTTTTTTTTGTTTTAAATAATAAAGTTAATAGTTAATATTAACTTTAATAGGTTTAAATACTAATGTATATCTTAAAATTATATATTTTACGAACATTAAATCCATTATATATTTTTTAATTATGCTTTAAGTTCTGGGGTACATGTGCAGAATGTGCATGTTTGTTACACTTGTATACATGTGCCATGGTAGTTTGCTGCACCCATCAACTCATCACCAAAATTAGATATTTATCCTAATGTTATCCCTCCCTTAGCCTCCCACCCCCCAAAATGCCCCAGTGTGTGATGTTCCCCACCCTATGTCCATGTGTTCTCATCGTTCAGCTCGCACTTATGAGTGAGAATATGCTGTGTTTTGTTTTCTGTTCTTGTGATAATTTGCTGAGAATGATGGTTTCCAGCTTCATCCATGTCCCTGCAAGGGACATGAACTCATCCTTTTCATGGCTGCATAGTATTCCATGGTGTATATGTGCCACATTTTTTTTTATCCAGTCTATTATTGATGGATATTTGGGTTGGTTCCAAGTCTTTGTTACTGTGAATAGTGCTGCAATAAATATACATGTGCGTGTGTCTTTGTAGTAGAATGATTTATAATATATACCCAGTAATGGGATTGCAGGGTAAAATGGTATTTCTAGTTCTAGATCCTTGAGGAATCGCCACACTCTCTTTCACAATGGTTGAACGAATTTACACTCTCACCAACAGTGTAAAACCGTTCATATTTCTCCATATCCTCTTCAGCATCTGTTGTTTTCTGACTTTTTAATGATCACCATTCTTTTTTTTTTTTTTTTTTTTTTGAGACGGAGTCTCGCTCTGTCACCCAGGCTGGAGTGCAGTGGCCAGATCTCAGCTCACTGCAAGCTCCGCCTCCCGGGTTCACGCCATTCTCCTGCCTCAGCCTCCCGAGTAGCTGGGACTACAGGCTCCGCCACCTCGCCCGGCTAGTTTTTTGTATTTTTAGTAGAGACGGGGTTTCACCGTGTTAGCCAGGATGGTCTCGATCTCCTGACCTCGTGATCCGCCCGTCTCGGCCTCCCAAAGTGCTGGGATTACAGGCTAATGATCACCATTCTTACTGGTGTGTGATGCTATCTCATTTTGGTTTTGATTTGCATTTCTCTAATGACCAGCGATGATAAGCATTTTTTCATATGTCTGTTGACTTCACAAACGTCTTCTTTTGAGAAGGGTCTGTTCATATTATTTCTCCACTTTTTGATGAGGTTGTTTTTTTCTTGTAAATTTGTTTAAGTTCTTTGTAGATTCTGGATATTAGCCCTTTCTCAGATGGATAGATTGCAAAAATTTTTTCCCATTCTGTAGGTTGACTGTTCACTCTGATGATAGTTTCTTTTGATGTGCAGAAGCTCTTTAGTTTAATTACATCCCATTTATCATTTTGGCTTTTGTTGCCATTGCTTTTGGTGTTTTAGTATATCCCAGGTTTTCCTCTAGGATTTTTATGGGCCTAGGTCTTAAATTTAAGTATTTGATCCATATTAAGTTGATTTTTGCATAAGGTGAAGGAAGGGGTCCAGTTTTAGTTTTCTGCATATGGCTAGCCAGTTTTCCCAACAACATTTATTAAATTAGGAATCTTTTCCCCATTGCTTGTTTGTGTAACGTTTGTGAAAGATCAGATGGTTGTAGGTGTGTGATGTTATTTCTGAGGTCTCTGTTCTATTCCATTGGTCTATTGATCTGTTTTGGTACCAGTACCAGGCTGTTTTGGTTACTGTGGCTTTGTAGTGTAGTTTGAAGTGAGGTAACAGGATGCCTCCATGTTTGTTCTTCTTGCCCAGGATTATCTTGGCTATGCAGGCTCTTTTTTGGTTCCATATGAAGTTTAAAGTAGTTTTATTTCCAATTCTGTGAAGAAACTTAGTGGTAACTTGATGGGGATAGCATTAAATCTATAAATTACTTAGGGCAGTATGGCCATTTTCACAATATTGATTCTTTGTATCCATGAGCATGGAATGTTTTTCCATTTGTTTGTATCCTATTTCCTTCAGCAGTTGTTTGTAGTTATCCTTGAAGAGGTCCTTCACATCCCTTGTAAGTTATATTCCTAGATATTTTATTCTCTTAGTTGCAGTTGTGAATGGGAGTTCACTCATCATTTGGCTCTCTGTTTGTCTGTTATTGGTATATAGGAATGCTTGTGATTTTTGCACATTGATTTTGTATCCTGAGACTTTGCTCAAATTGCTTATCAGCTTAAGGAGACTTTGAGCTGAGAAGATGGGATTTTCTATATATACAATCATCTCCTTCGATCTCATTATTCAAGATTTGACATGCATATCGCATCCTTAAAAAGGACTTTGCCTACACCTTGATTTAAATTAGCCTTCTAATCAACTGTATCATATTGCCAACATTTACTAGTCCTCAAATACTTATTCTCTGACCCCATATTATTTTTATTTGCTCACGATGTCTCCCTCATGCAGAATATATACTCCATGAAGCCAAATATGAGTTGTTCATTGCTACATCCTCAGTATCTACAACTAAATCTTGCTCAACAAAGAACGAAGAAGAGAAGATTGAAATGAAAATGAAGAGGAAGAGGAAAAGAGGGAAGGAGAAGTGGAGAAGAAAGTGAGGAAATGTGTTTATTTACCTGAACTTCAATCCAGACTACTTGAATGAGTCAAACCCAAGATGAGTTAGTAAATTTGAACCCTGAAGCACTGGAAATATACTTCTTCATTACTTGTAGAATGCACCAGAATGGGGATGTTAATGCCTGGGGAAACATTAACCTCACAAAGTTTGCAGTGACTTCAGACTTTCATGGAAAATGGTGTTGGAGCAATTGGAGTATTCCAAAAAGAAAATAAAAAAAGAAGAAAGAAACTGTACCTAACCCTCATGACTATAAGAAAAATAAACCCAAAATAAATAAATCACAGAGTTAAATGTAAACAGTGCTAATACCAAACTTTTAGTACAAAAATAAAATAAAATAAAATAAGAGAAAGTCCTTAGTACATAGGGTAAGCAAGGAGTTTTTACATTTATCAACAAAAGTACAATCCACACACACACACACACACAACACACTTGAAAAATTGGGTTTCCCCAAAACTAAGAAAGTTTTTTTCCTGTGAAAGACCTTGTGAAGAGGATGAAAAGCTACAGACTTTTACATTCTGTTCGGCAATGTACGAGCTATCTAGTTTCTCTCTATCATTGCCAGGATTTGATGTTATCACAATTTTTAAATTTTAGCCATCATTTAGGTGTGTAGTGATTTATAACTGTAGTTTTAATTTACATTTTGCTAATAGATAATGATGATGAATATTTTCTCATGTGATTACTTGCCATCTGTACATCCTCTTTGGTGAAATGTCTCTTCACATCTTTCACCATTATCCAATGGGATTTTTGGAGCTTTTTTACTGTTGAGTTTTGAAAGTCCTTTAAATATTCTAGATGCATTATAAAATGGAGCAGCTCCTTTGAAAAAGAGTATAGAAGTCTCAGTATTTTGCAAAATTGAACTTTTGCTTACATATGACCCAGAAATTATACTACTGGGCAGTATTCCAGAGAAATTAAAACATAATCATACAAAAACCTGTATATGAACATTCACAGCAACTTTATTTGTAATAGCCCAAACTTGGAAACAATCCAACATTCTTCAATGAATGAACAGGCAAATAAACTGTAGTATACTCAGACAATGGAATACTACTTATAAATAAAGAATGAACTATAGATACACTCAACAACTTGGATGAACCTCAGGAATACCATGCTGACTGAAAACAGCCAATCTCAAAATGTCACTTACTTCATGATTTGTAAAACATTCTTCACAAAACAAAATGAGAGACATGGAAAATACATTAGTGGTTGCCAGACATTGGGAAAGTTGGGGAGAGGATGTGGGTGTGACAATAAAGGGGTAGCATGTGAGAATTTTGAGGTGATGAAACAATTCTGTATGTTGATCATGGAGTGGCTACATTAATCTAAACATGGAAAGTATACTGACTGGTTTAGTCCATTTTATGTTGCTTAGAATACTTGAAATTGGATAATTTATAAAGAAAATGAATTTATTTCTTACAGTTATGGAGGCTGTGAAGTCCAAGGTTGAGGGGTTGTATCTGGTGAGAGCCTTCTTGTTGGTAGGAAATTCCTGTGGCATTCCAAGATGGCACATGGCATCACATGGCAAGAGGGTTAAGGATGCTAATGTGCTAGCTCAGCTTTCCTTTTCTTTTCTCATAAAGAAACCAGTTCCCTTCCTATGATAGCTCATTAATCTATTAACCTATTAATTGGTAAATCCATTCATAGGACAGAGCCCTAATGATCCCATCACTTCTTAAGGGTCTGACCTCTTAATATTGTTACATTGGGCATTAAGTTTCCATATGAATTTTGGAGGGAACATTCAAACCATAGCACTGTCCAATAGAGTAGCAATTAGCCAGATGCTGCTATTGAGCACATGGAATGTGGCTAGTGCTACATGTTAAAAGTATAACATCTTTGATATATTAGATTAAATAAAACATATCACTAAAATGTGTTTCACTTACTTTTATTTTTAACATGGCTACTATAAAATTTAAAATTACATATATAGCTCACATTATGTGTTTATTGAACAGTATCACTCTACAGCAATTATTCCAGCTCTGAGTATACAGTAGAATTACCCAAGGTGCTTAAAAATGTAGTAGTATCTACACTCACCTCCTATTAAATATATAAAATTGTTGATAATGAAGCCCTGTCTTTATTATCAAGGATATTATCAAGGATAATTTTTAAACACTTCCTAGAAAATTTTATTATGCTACTAGGTTTCAGAATCACTGATCCAACATAGTTCTTAATTTTCGGGGGCCTGGATTCTCTCAACAATTGGATTTGGGAAATCCTCCCCCAGAAAAATGCATATTTGCACAAGATTTGCATAGAATTTCAAGGTATTTTTAACAAACCCCTATTCCAAGGTTTTTACATTAATTCACTTTAAGTCACTTGGGTTGCACAAAATTTTGTATTTATGTCCTTAGTTATACACCCTTATTATCACAGCTCATTTTCAAGTAGGAATGTAGGGCTAGGGTGAACTGCCCATCTTGATACTGCTAGAGATTATTCTTTTTATTTACTTAGCATGTATAATGAGAACTTACCCTGCTTAATTCTGCCTATTTCCCTAATAATTATCTGCTGTGTTTTAATATTTATAGCTCTCTTTAAAAATGAATATACATCCTCTGATATATTTTTCCTCTTCTGAATTTTATATATTAACTATTCTAATACTCCTCAAAGATTTTAATTGTTATTACTAATGGCACTGCCAAAAAATCTTGCCTCCAGATAATCTAAACTGCAGAAAATGTCCTTGTAGAATGTTTCTCTAGAAATAACCTTAAAAATCTAATTATAAAACACATGGTCAAGGTAATTGAAAACTATTCATTAATTTATTCAACAACTAAGTACTTAGTATATATTTAAGCACTGCTCTAGGCACCAAGAAAGGAGAATTTAAAAACTCCCTATCCTCATGAGCTCTAAATTCTAGTTTGGAGAGACATTAAATGAGTTATAAGTTAATATATGATATATTGAGTGATGGTAAGATCTGTGGAAAACCATAATGCAGATAGAGAAGACTAAAAAAAAAAAAAAAAAAATTTGTGAGAAGAGACAATTTAGTGGATCTGAGGGAAGTAAAAGAATGTTCCACGCAAATGTGGACAGGAATTATACTTCTGGCAGAGGGAATTCAAATGTCCTGAGGCAGAAGCATGCCTGACCTCTTAGAAGAGCTGGAAGCCAGTGTGATGAGAAAAGGTAAGAAAACGAGAGAGAGCCAGAGTGAGGGTCACAGTTTGGTGAGACTGTGTGAGTTGTTAATGAGATGGGAACCACTGGAGAGTTTCCAGGGCCAGAGTAATATATTATGATATGTATCTTTCTAGGATTACTCTAGCTGGACAGGCACTGTTACAGTCAGAGGTCCCAGTTCACATGCTAATCCAAAATCTAAGAGACAAGTAATGTATGTTAAATTTAAATGCTGTGTTTTGCACCTAAATTTGTAAGTTACAAATATATAGAGTGTCTTAGTCCATTTTCTGATGCCATAACAGAATCCCAGAGACTGGGTAATATATTTATAATAAAAGTTTGTTTGGCTCATGGTTCTGGATGTTTGGAAGTCCAAGAGCATGGCACTGGCATCTGGCAAGGGGCTTCATACTGCATCATGCCATGGCAGAAGGCAGAAGGGCAAGCAAATGTGTGAGACAGAAAGAAGAAATCAGGCAGAACTCATCCTTTGATCAGGAGCCTAATTCCAAGAAAACTAACCTGGTCCCACAATAATGGTATTAATCCATTCATGAGGTCAGACCTCTCATGATGTCATCACCTCTTAAAGGTCCTGCCTCTTTTTCTTCAGAGACGGAGTTTCACTCCTTTTTTTTTTCTGAGACGGAGTTTCACTCTTGTTGCCCAGGCTGGCGTGGCAACAACGTCAGCTCACTGAAACTTCTGCCTTCTGGGTTCAAGCGATTTTCCTGCCTCAGCCTCCCAGGTAGCTGGAATTACAGTTGCCTGCCACCACACCCAGCTAATTTTTATGTTTTTAAGAGACAGGGTTTTGCCGTGTTGTCCAGGCTGGTCTTGAACTCCTGACTTCAGGTGATCTGCCTGCCTCAGGCTCCCAAAGTGCTGGGATTGCAGTCATGAGCAACCATGCCTGGCCAGTCCCACCTCTTAATACACCATAATGGCAATTAAATTCCAACATGAATTTTGGAGGGGACATTCAAACCCTAGCATAGGGAGTAAATGTTTTGAAGTTTTATCAATTAAAAAAGAATCTTTATAAACACATTTGATGGAATAGGGTTTTAAATGTCGTATTTTCCCCCTTATACAAAAGCAAGTAAATAAATATTCCAGATTCCTGACTATCATGGTTTCTTTTGCAATAAAATTTCCTCAAAAACTCAGTAGGATCTTGCACACATACTGTCATCCGCTGGATTTATGACCAAAGCACCACTGTAGCGCAATGCAAAAGAGTGAGTCTTTCAAAGAAATTATGCTAGGTTCATTGGACATATCTATGGGAAAAAAATGAATCTTGACCTCTACTTCATACCACATACAAAGATTAATTTTACATGCGTTACAGATCCAAATATGAAAGAACACGCAATAAAGATTTTGAGGAAAACATAAGAAAATACCTTTTTTGGCTTGGATTAGGCAAAGATTTCTTGAGCAGTACACCATAATTACTAATCAGAGAAGAAAACAGTAATAAATTGGATTACAGTAAACTTAATATCTATCAAAAGATACCATTAACACAGTGAAAAGACAAATTGCAAAGTGTGGCAAAATACATATATCTGAAAAATGGTGCATATCTAGATATAAAGAACTCTTATAGTTTATGAAAAAAATAGATGACTCAGATAAAAAGGCAAAAATTTTGAACAGATTCTTCCCAAATGATGATATCCAAATGGCGCATGAACATATACATATACATACATATGCAACTCTGTGAACCAGCATTTCAACTTCTAAGAATACATCCAATAAAATGCACATATATGGTGTATTGCTTTGGGCTTCTTTCACCATAGATTCATTTCACCATAGATTCACTGATGCAAATAATAGAGCTTAATTTCTCACAGTTCTAGGGGGTAGGAAGTCTGAGATCAAGGTGCTGTCATGGTTGGATTATGGTGAGGGCTCATTTCCTGCTTTGCGGATGGCCATCTTCTAGCTGTATCCTCGCATGGCAGAGATCATCTCTCCTGTCTCTTCTCATAAGAGCATTAAATCCATCCATCTGGATTCCATGCTCATGACCTAATTACCTGCAAAGATCCCACTTCCAAATAGTATTGTGTTGGGACTTAGGCTTCAACACTGAATTATTGGAGGGCACAAACATTCAGTCTTAGCATATGGTCATCAAATTAGAATTCTAGAACATATTTATAATTTTCAAGAGCAAGGAATTATTAAATATATATGAACAGTAGAATAAACAAATCAATTTGGTTTATTCTTGCAATGGAATTCTATAAAACTATGAAAATAGAGGAAACCACAACTACATGCACTATGCTCAATAACATGGACATATCTCTCAACTGGTTAAGCAACTACACCAGACACAAATTGCATAATGACAGATTCAGTTCACATAAACCACACAAAATGGAAAAAAACATTTTTATTATAAAGAGATTAAGACTTGACAAGAGGGGGGATTTCTGGAAGTTGTTAATGCTCTGTTTCAAAATTCTGCTACTGGTTACACAAGTGTATTCACTTTGCAAAAATCAATCAAGCTGTATGCTTATAAGAAGTACATTTTCCTTTTGAGAAATGTCTGTTCATATCCTTTGCCCACTTTTTGATGGGGTTGTTTTTTTCTTGTAAATTTGTTTGAGTTCTTTGTAGGTTCTGGATACTAGCCCTTTGTCTGATGAGTAGATTGCAAAAATTTTCTCCCATTCTGTGGGTTGCCTGTTCACTCTGATGGTAGTTTCTTTTGCTGTGCAGAAGCTCTTTAGTTTAATTAGTTTAATTAATTAGATTAATTTTAGTTTAATTAATTAGATCCCATTTGTCAATTTTTGTTTTTGTTGCCGTTGCTTTTGGTGTTTTAGACATGAAGTCCTTGCCCATGCCTATGTCCTGAATGGTATTACCTAGGTTTTCTTCTAAGGTTTTTATGGTATTAGGTCTAACATTTAAGTCTCTAATCCATCTTGAATTACTTTTCGTATAAGGAGTAAGGAAAGGATCCAGTTTCAGCTTCCTACTTATGGCTAGCCAATTTTCCCAACACCATTTATTAAATACGGAATTCCTTCCCCATTTCCTGTTTTTCTCAGGTTTGTCAAAGATCATATGGCTGTAGATGTGTGGTATTATTTCTGAGGACTCTGTTCTGTTCCATTGGTCTATATCTCTGTTTTGGTACCAGTACCATGCTGTTTTGGTTATTGTAGCCTTGTAGTATAGTTTGAAGTCAGGTAGCATGATGCCTCCAGCTTTGTTCTTTTGACTTAGGATTGTCTTGGCAATGCGGGCTCTTTTTTGGTTCCATATGAACTTTAAAGCAGTTTTTTCCAATTCTGTGAAGAAACTCATTGGTAGCTTGATGGGGATGGCACTGAATCTATAAAATACCTTGGGCAGTATGGCCATTTTCATGATATTGATTCTTCCTATCCATGAGCATGGTATGTTCTTCCATTTGTTTGTGTCCTCTTTTATTTCACTGAGCAGTGGTTTGTAGTTCTCCTTGAAGAGGTGCTTTACATCCCTTGTAAGTTGGATTCCTAGGTATTTTATTCTCTTTGAAGCAATTGTGAATGGAAGTTCATTCCTGATTTGGCTCTCTGCTTGACCGTTACTGGTGTATAAAAATGCTTGTGATTTTTGCACATTAATTTTGTATCCTGAGACTTTGCTGAAGTTGCTTATCAGCTTAAGGAGATTTTGGGCTGAGACAATGAAGACATTCATACAACCAACAGACATATGAAAAAATGCTCATCATCACTGGCCACCAGAGAAATGCAAATCAAAACCACAATGAGATACCATCTCCCACCAGTTAGAATGGCGATCATTAAAAAGTCAGGAAACAACAGGTGCTGGAGAGGATGTGGAGAAATAGGAACACTTTTACACTGTTGGTGGGATTGTAAACTAGTTCAACCATTATGGAAAACAGTATGGCGATTCCTCAAGGATCCAGAACTAGAGGTACCATATGATCCAGCCATCCCATTACTGGGCATATACCCAAAGGATTATAAATCATGATGCTATAAAGACACATGCACACGTATGTTTATTGAGGCACTATTCACAGTAGCAAAGACTTGGAATCAACCCAAATGTCCATCTGTGACAGACTGGATTAAGAAAATGTGGCACATATACACCATGGAATACTATGCAGCCATAAAAAAGGATGAGTTCGTGTCCTTTGTAGGGACATGGATGCAGCTGGAAACCATCATTCTCAGCAAACTATCGCAAGAACAGAAAACCAAACACCACATGTTCTCACTCATAGGTGGGAACTGAACAATGAGATCACTTGGACTCGGGAAGGGGAACATCACACACCAGGGCCTATCATGGGAAGGGGGGAGGGGGGAGGGATTGCATTGGGAGTTTTACCTGATGTAGATGACGAGTTGATGGGTGCTGACGAGTTGATGGGTGCAGCACACCAACATGGCACAAGTATACATATGTAACAAACCTGCACGTTATGCACATGTACCCTAGAAGTTAAAGTATAATAATAATAAAAGAAAAAAGAAAAAAAAGTACATTTTCCTTTTATGCATTACTCTTCAATAAATATTATTTAAATTCTAAATGATAATGGTGCCTCTTACCATTTAGAAATATTAATGGACTTTGTTGCTCAAAGTCTTGAAATCTTGTAAGATTTGGAAGTTGAAAGTTAAGCCACAGCTACTGCCTTTCTTTTGGCTTTTATATTCTGGCGAGAAAGACCATGGAAATGTCTTGTGTGTTTGGCAGCAGTCTTCTACTGACTTTTCTTCAGCTTCCTGGTTGGTGGGAACAGTGACAGCAATGGTAGCTGAGGGGGTAATTGTTCTTGTTTTCAGCTTCCTGATTCCAGAATCGCTGCTCCAGAGACGCATTCTGAAACTCGTTCCACAGGTGGTTTCAAGTGCCGAAGTGTCAGTGTTGAAGAGTTCTGCACTGATCTGGTGATCATTCCTGGAGGACCAGTCGAAAGTCAGTTTCTTCAGTCTCATGGGTGCCAGCCCCTAAAATGGTCCCAATGATCCTGAATCCAAGTACTCAAGTCCTTGTATATCATTCTCCTCTTGAGTGTGGACAAGACCTAGTGACTGGCTTGCAATGGGCAGAAAAGTCTAGGTATCACTTCTGAGATGAACTTACAAAAAGATGGTGACGTTTATCTTTCTTGTGCCTTTCTGACTGTCTTTTCCTTGTGGTCCTGGCTCTGGATGTAAACAAACTGCTAAGTTGTGGGTAACCATATGAAGGGGTCTGTGTTGCAAGGAACTGACATTCAGTTTGCAGACAGTAAGAAATGAGATTGCCACTGTTATGCTAAGTGATCTTGGAAGTGGGTCTTCTGATACCTAACAACAGTCACTTGTGTTTTAGGAAACAAATCCTCCCCTTCAACTTTGAGATTATCACAGTGCAGACTGAGATCTTAATTGTGACTTTGTGGAAGACCCTGAGCCAGAGGACTCGGCCAAGTTGATTGGATTCCTGACCCACAAAAACTATGGTTTTCTTAAGCCTCTGACTTTTGGGCTAATTTGTTATGCAGTTATGTATAACTAGTACAATAACGTTCAAAAAATTTTGTGAGCAGCTAATTTTCCAAGTTAAATTTATTCAGCTTAAAATGCCTAGGGTAGTGTCTCATCAATAAAGTGTAACCTTTATACTACCCATTGCACCCTCTACATATTATCTTGCTCCCTGAGATTTCCTTTCCTCTATTCCCCTTTGGTGGACCACCTATTATTGGCAACTCAAGGTCAATCTACAATGTCAGTCCCTAACAGGATGCTCTCCAGTCTGATTTATTGCTCTGAATATATCTATCAGATATCTACCTATCTCAATTAAAAGGCAGTATCTGTTAATTGTGTCTTCTGCCATATACTAAAATAAGTATTTCTTGAGGACCACAAGGGAGAACATTTCATAGTCATTTTTGCATGCCAGTACCTAGCGAAAACCTAGAGAGCAAAATGTATTTCTGAAGTGTGATGAGTGAAGGAAAATAAAGAATAAAGGAGGGAAGAAGCAAAGAATGGAAAAAGAGAAGAAAAAATAACTACCTCTAAAACCAGTCATTTTTCAAATACAATATGGTAACAACATGATGCCCCAAAATCTGAATGAATTCTTCAGTGCCTCATCATGTAGCAGAGAATATATCGCAGGCTAAATGTTGCAGAATGGGATAAAATGAAAGCGGTCAGGGCCGGAATAGGATATACTAGGTTTGCTAAGGGAAATGCTTGGATCTTTAGGTGATGGATGTAGCCTAGAAAAGCAAGTTGTATATTGTTCAATAAATATTTTGACAGGGAGACTGATACTATCTGCAAATGGTTGACATCAGACAGGTTCAGAAAAACATAGTAGTGGTTATCTAAAAGGTGGAGGAAAAGTCAGGCATTGACGAGCAGTTCACATCCAGGCAGATGGCAGTTGTCCACATCAAGATGATATATCAGTAACTAACAAGGCCTAAGGCATAAGGCCAGGTTCTGGACAAGGATCCCATTAGAGGGATGGGGAAGTGGAAAGTTTACCTATGGAACATACACTGTCGTTCTTAAGAGATTTGAATACCAATTTTAGAAAAACAGACATAGACTTTAATTCAAAAATGAAACAATGGTCCCCTGAATATTTAATTCGTAATCTTTGAATGTTGTCTTCCTAAGGCTAGGCTTAGTTTGAATAGAGACTAAGATGGCTTCTACTGGGTGCAGAGAAATATGCAAAATCTATGCAACACATAGACGTTGGAAATGATAGATATGTGTATTTGAATAGGAAAATATTTCTGGATCTATGTTTATGATAAATCAGACACCATTAAAGAAATACATTTTAACTATTTACTTTAGCATTGAGATAAATGCCTTATAATGGCAAGCCTTGAAAATTTTACATTTTGAATTACAAGTATTACTAGAGAATACATTTCAGATTAATCTATAAAGCATAAAAAATGCAAAATTACACATTTTGTACAATGGTACACAAAATACACTTAGTCAAATTTTAACTATAACTTTAAAGATATATTCATAATATAGCTCTAGCAGCACAATTTATATAAAATTCATATTTTCATTCTCTGATCAAAAAATTGATCTATTTAAGTCTTAACCTTAATTAAAAATTAAAATGGCTAAATGTAGAGCATTTGTTTTAAATATTCATCATATTTTAAGATATTTGACCAGGCAGAACTCTAACATGGATTCTAGTATGTTACTACTTTCCTTTCCTTTTCATTCAGTATCATTCTCTTCCCTGTTTTATAGCCTTCCAAGCAAGTATAACTGATTGGGCCAGAGCTGCCAGTTCTCTAAAATGGACACAACTACCATTTATCTAAAATGTGATGATCCACTGGACTTTCTCTAAAGTACCTAAGAATATGCATGTAATTATTGTACTGCATTTCATTAAAACTTAGAAAGTAATTGTTCCCTCAAAAGTTTAAATCAAAGGTATATGCAAATACATTATAATTTGTTAAAATAAAGACAAAGATATGATAGTATAGAAAAATTAATTTCAAGTTGAGATCTTAAAGAACTCTCATAAGGGATCTTGTCCTTCCTTACTGAAATGCAGGATAATTTCTCTTTTCTCTGTACTTGTGAGGTAGATAAAGTAGGTTTTGTCTTTTATGGTTATCATCTATCTTTAAATGAAGGAACTTTCTGCCAGAATTTTCATGTTTTTAAGTTTCACAGACTTCGCCACCGAAGCCTGCTTGTTAAAAGGCTGCTGAAAGAGTGACTATCAGATATTAAAATACTTAATTAAACTGAGATTGACCTCAGTCATTTCATCAATCTAAAATCAAATAGAGAATGTGCCAGGTTAATTCTGTAGCTTATCTACGCCAATGCGCCTATGAAACTAAACAATGATAATAATAACCTCATAAAATCTGAGATGATGTAAAATTTTTATGAAATTTTCTATCTGATATGAGTGCAGGGAGGGGAAAAGAAAACAACTTTAGACAAGTCAGATGATAAAAATCCTTACTGTGTATTGAATTTTATTTCAGTTTATGGTCAATAGTGCAATTACAAAGATATCATCACTGTTGAAATCAACACAGAAAAACTGAATGGTTACCTACTTCTCTAAGTATATGATATTCTCCCTGTTTTCAAAAAGAAACATGAGTCACAAAGTCATCATGATGGGTGTTAGGTCTTTTGTGTATTGGGTTATTATTTATTCATCTGCATATGTCCCTAGTGCCTTTTTATATTTAATAAATACATGAAATGCCTACTTTTGATAGAGGTTTTGGTCACCATTCTCTTTCTGGAATCTTATGACAGTCAGATTGTGAATCTTTAATCAGTTTTTTCCACATTATCAAGAAGAAATACAGTCACTTATCTTTTTTAAGTTTGCTTGTCCAAATGGGCAAATTTAGCATCTCCCTTTTGAGGGCTTCTGCTCTCCTTAATTCCTCCTGAGAATCTCTAGGCATATACTCAGTCCAAAGGGATTATATTTTGTCCAGATGATTATAATGTTCAGTGCACTACTGACTTTAGTTACATCACTGTCATACTGTATATCTTATAAAAATTGGCTGTATTTAGTATGATATCTTGTTATATAGATCCCTCCATGCTATAATGTTACTTCACCTTTGAGCTAAAATGGCACAGCTCTTTTAGTTCATACTTGCGTAATCAGCATAAATACCATAGCTAGGTTGCTGGGTTCCAAGGCCTTTGAGTTTCAGCAAATGTCTTCACCCAGTAAATTTTAAGCTTAATTCTGTTTCCCTCACACTGAGCACTTCTTTGTGATACTTGGGCTCATTTCTTTCTCAGTCAGAACCATTCCAATCTTTCAGAGCTTCTAATACTGTTAAAACTAAAATGGGATAGGTTTTGGATCCTCTCCTCCCAGGAAGGTCCTTGTCTCTTATACAAACGTGCCTTTTCTTCAAAGAGAACAACTGCATGTCAAGTCTAGAGGTATTATAAGATATCACTTCTGGTATGTATAGAATTTTATCCTTCCTCCATAGAATGTCCACAGCTTTACAATTTCACAACTAGGGGGCACTACTCCTGCATTTCTTTCTCTAAAACAGAAATTTCACATTGTTACGATACATAGAAACTCCTTATTTTTTAGACCTCTTCTTAGGCCTTTTTGAGATTAGTCAGGCAAGTTTTGACAGAATTTCATTTTTAGTATTAACCACGGCAGAAGACTAGGATGAGGTGTGGTGTCTAAAATACTCCTCAGCCTAGAAAGTTCTCTGGGAACTTCAGAGGATCCTTAAAATCTCTGGACTGTCAAGTCCCAGAGCATACTTCATCCCAGCCTGGCCCTGTTCTTTGGGTAAAAGACTAAGATAAGCGGGAACAGACTAAGGAAGAGTATATCTAAGGTCTCTCTGGAAACTCACAATTCTTAGGTTTAGTTAAAAAAACAAAAACAAAAACAAAACTGGAGTGAGTTTTTCCATAGTATAATTCACCTTCTAAAGTGCCTTTGAGAGCCTATTTATTTAACTTGGCCTCTATGGACTAAAATAGGTCATAGGACATCTCACAAATTTTTATGAAGGCATTTTGTAGGCTGGCATAGGTACCCAGAGAGAAAGAAACTTTAATCAATGAGACAAATATTATATATTCATAATATATATGTATATAGACATGCACAAATACACATACATACAATTTCACAATTAACTCATCTTTACCTTGTACAGGGTGGACTTGATTGTCCAGGACACCCAGAGGTCCTGTTGCCCCCTGGTGGTTGCTGAATTGTCACAGATCTTGATACCTAAAAATCCTTTGGGTGAAGAGCTTAAAAATTGCAACATGAGAAACCATGGAAGCATGTAGAAGTAATTTGAATAATTTAAGCCAGTTCATCCTATCAGTCCTGGTGATTTATGGCAAAATGAACTAGAAGTAATGGAATAAAAGAGCCTCCCCATGCAAAATCAAGTTTGAAAAAAAAAAAAAAAATCCACTAAGAGCCCTGAACATGTGCTACTTGATTTCAAGTATAAAGTGCTACATTTTCTCAGCTACATTTTGTTATTTTAATATGATTTTTAAAAAGAGCAATTTGACTGAATACTTTTTAATATTTTAAGTGATTAGAAAATTTCAGTGGTACCTCAGCAATAATATTCAAGTAGACTCATAATTTAGATATAAATTATATTTTTATTTGTTAAACTGTCTCAAATTAACTTGGAAATTGTACTTAAAGAATTATAATTGTAATCTTCTGAACTTTAGTCATTTATCTGACCTCATAAAAGTGTGTGAAATTTTACAAAAGCACAAAATACATTCTTGACCTATGATTTAATTTCTGACCTCTGACTTTCTATACTTTCAGCTAAATCTGAGCTTAGAAAAATTAGTAATTAATATGTTTTAATGAGCTTAGCTTATGCACATTTTTACATTAAACCACAAATAAACATTTTATATACACGACATAAATAATGCTAACGTAAATATGTAAATGATTTTCCTACACAGTGTATATTTTGACTGTTTATATTTTGAAATCACAGGACCCAATTTTCTATAATATCTATTAACTGAGACATAATGCTTCTTTTCTGTTTATAATCAATTTCTTCTGCACAGTACCTTTTCTAATTCAGTTTAAATTACCCTTTTTCTGTGATGAACTTGCATTTTCACATTTGCCAGCTGTGAATGCATATTGATGGTAAGTACAAAAGTAGTGGGTACAGAAACAGCCCTTTGATCTCATTGTTGTTGTTGTTAACTATTTAGTTTGACAGTCTTGGATTTGTAACATACTGAAATCTCCAACCGTTCCTTTGCCCTCGAATGGCCTGAATACTAGACAAACACAGTATATCCTTTTCTTTTATTTGAAAATTCATAGAACTTATTCCCTGAAGTCATTATAATTTACTCCTATTTCTCTCTTAAAATCAGATAATATTTCCCAGAGGTAAACAGTGAGGCAAATATTAGTATTGTAACAAGTTAAAACAAAATAGCAGATGTATCCTCATTTGGAATGTGTGTCTTGAATTTGTACATTTTCCTACATGTCCAGTGATGTGATTATTGGTAATTATACAAATAAAATAATACAAAGTGCATTAAAATTGGGTATATGTCCTTTGTATCTGAAGACAGGCATTTTTCATCTTTCCACTATACATTTATTATAGATGTTTCAACAGAGGGGATATAAAATTGAAATATTAAGGTCTTAGTCTCTGTTTCCATTTACTTAAAATTCACTAAATACATGTGGACGACACTATCAACTTAATTGTACAATGAATGCATAAAAATTTAAAACTAGTTTTCAGAATTATTGCTTTGGCTCACAAGTGTTGGTCTCATACACTATTTGGTATTGCTCAGGAAGACAAGTTTCTTTTGAAATCACTTTAAATCCAAACACATCACATTATTAAAAATAATTGTTCTAGAAATAATATGCTTAAATCATAGAAATGAAGCTAAAATAAACTGTAATGGTGTGAGGAAGTTCACCATTAAATGTTATTTTAAAATGAGAAAGTTTTTATACTGATTATTTTTATGTCAGTGACTTCATGTACAAATAGGTCTATATGCTTTATCATTAGTCAAATACATTCATGTAAATTTATATATTAAACATATACTGTATGCTGAACACTGTCTTCTTGACTGTCATTTATTTTTATTTAAATGCTCCGAATTCTTTGTCAATACATCTAAATACTACAAAAGAAAGAAGAGAAGGTTGAAAAACCTAAAAATGAGTATCATGGTGCAGCTATGCAGGGAGAACTGTCAGCAGCCTGGCACATGTGCATTTAATGTGAAGCTTCTTGTCTCTAAAAATGAGAGTAAAGCTACACATGCCCCTGTGTCTGACAGAGAGAAGGGACACAAAAGAGGACTCACTATACCACCTACACTCATCAGAGGAGTAAAGGATGTTACTTCTTTGGTTTCCTGGTTTTAATGGAAAAGTATTTGTATTCACATCACTGAGTATTAGTCATTCAATAGATGAAAGGAATACTTTAAACTTTAAAGGCTACCTTGGTGTCACTTTAAAAAGTGGGGATGAGACCCTGGGGAAAGTGCTGAAATTCTGGAGAATTCATTTTAACTATTAGAAGTGGTTTAATATTTGTGAGATTGTAGTTCTGTGAGTTCTAAAGACTAAGTGCGGGAATTGATGTTTTTAACTCTCATGTTTTAGTTTACAAGTTTCATCCTTAAATCATCTATTACCGTAAATAAAGCTTCACCTCCTCTATACCAACTGTGTTCTCCCCACATTTTTTGTCTCTTTCTAAGGATAATCTATTTACATTTTCTATGCATCCTTTAAGGGGCACTTAAGATGCTTTTTGATACACTTTCTAAAATATTAAATAGGCATAATGGCTAGGAATACGTAACATTTAAGAAATGTTTCAGAAACTACAGAATCAAAGAGGGTTAAGGAACAAATTTCATCTCTCTCTTCCATGTTATTTTATTAGTCAAATAAAAACTACAGTAGACAATTTAACATAAAATACTAATAAATATCTGGGGGCTGTCATCTTTGAGAAGTCTCTACTATAAACACCAGAAACAACTCAATTTACTTTATATTTCCACATAGAAAGTTTGGAAAAAGTTTGGAGTCTTATGTGAGATCAAACCTTGTATCTATCATAAATAAAAGGAAATCATAAATGAGAAATATTTTAAAAGGAAGAAATATAGGACAAAAAAAGAAATTCATCTTAAACATGTGATCAAGCTACTCTGTGTGACCTTTGAAATTGAAGATTTGGCAATTAAAATTTTAAAGTTCTTCCTCTTATTACCTACCTCTTGAACACAGTGTCCAAAACTGCCTAATGGAAAACAGATTTCTCTACGCAGCCTTCCTTGCTGTTCGGATTGAATGAATTCAACTGGAGATATTGGTTATGACTTTTTTTATTCTTAGTTTCTCTTGGAAAGATAAGCATTTAATAATTCCCGAAAATGGTAAATACTTGCGAAGAGAAAGGTCTTACTTTATGAATTTAATACGTAGTGGCACTCTTTAAAATTATGTGTAATTTATGCAGCGAAATGGAATACTATCAAAGAGGAGACAATCCAAGGAAAACCTTAGAAAATGATAAACGCGTTAAAAAACGATACGCAACCGTCAGAAGGTTCTCTCCTAATGTCCCACTTCGCTCAACAAACTATGGTGAAAAGATAGGGCGGAGGTGAAGGGTCGCTTAAAACAAAAGACTTCCTTTCCCACTCCCTTTTCCTCTGTTTCTTTTGCCAGAGCTTGTTGCAAACTCTTGGAACACTGTTTAAACATAATACATTTGGTTACTTTTATTCTTGCAGGGATTGTGGTGGGTGGTACCCAAAGCTGACTGCTCTTGGAGTAACAGAAAAAGAGAAGTAGAAACTTTTCAAAAAGGCAAAAAACAAGAAGGTTACTATGCCCGCGGAGGTTCTAACAACAAAAAAGTAAAAGACACTTTACTTAAAGGTACAGCTCATTTCACTGTCCGGGCTCCGTGCTTGGTAGCTGAGAGAAGGCTTGCCTCGCCTCTGGTTTCTAAAAGATCGCGCGGAGTACAGCTCTAGAAAACTGTAAGTTGGGAGCGTTATTCTCGGATTTATTCTGCTTTGCGAAAGCTGCGGTTGCTAAAAGCAGAGCGTCCACAGCAGCACACAACTCTGCTGCCATCCTCGTTCTCCTCCTAACATCTAGCGCGAGCTCAGAACCTGGAGGGAATCCTGGACCAGCAACCTGACTCCGCTCGGCACCGATTGGCTCCTGCCTCGGACCCCGCCCCCGAGGCCGGGGCGGTCATTTCACCAGGACCCGCCCCTTGGCCCTGGGAATCGCCTCCTGGCAGGCCGGCTGTGCCTGCCACTCAGCCCGAGTGGCGGAGGCTCTCGGCTCGGAGCCCCGCCCCCTCCCCCCTAATTGATATTATTGGAGTGTGGAGCAAGCGGCCGGTCTGCAGTCGGAGACTTGCAGGCAGCAAACACGGTGCGAGGGAACAGGAGTGGGGGGGGGAAATAAAAAAAGCTAAACGTGGAGCAGCCGATCGGGGACCGAGAAGGGGAATCGATGCAAGGAGCACAATAAAACAAAAGCTACTTCGGAACAAACAGCATTTAAAAATCCACGACTCAAGATAACTGAAACCTAAAATAAAACCTGCTCATGCACCATGGTTTTTCAAACTCGGTACCCTTCATGGATTATTTTATGCTACATCTGGCTGCTCCGCTTTGCACACACGGGGGAGGCGCAGGCTGCGAAGGAAGGTAAGGTGATGGGAAAGCAAAGTTTGTTCCGACTTATTTATTTAGCTGTCTACCTGCACAAGCCAGCTCGTCCGCGGCGCCGCCGGCCGCGCCTCCGGCGCCGGGCGACCCTCCCCGCCGGCTCCCCGCCCCCTCACCGCTGGGGCCGCTCCTGGCGGACCAGCGAGCAGGAGCGGCCCCAGCGAGCGAGAGCCAGGGCTGCTCCGAGCCGCCTGCAGCCCTGTGCCCGGGGCCGTCCATCGGACGGGTGCGGGAATTCTGGCGCGAGCAGTCTGGAGGGCGTGAGCAGCAACGGGGGTGGGGTGGGGTTGGAGGAACGGCCGGCGAGCTTATTTCTTAGTACCTCAGGCGGGTCACATCTCTCTCTAGCTCTATCTTCATTCTCTCCTTATTCGCCTTCTGTGGGAGCTGCGGCCAGAGTTAGGTTGGAGACTGGGAAGTGCAGCCCCTACCGTCTCCGCCAGCCCGCCGGCGAGTGGCGGGAGCCCGGAGCCTTCCCAGAGGGACCGAGACTTCGGTGAGCTCGGAAAGCTCGGGTTACTAATGAAGTGCTCACTGCGTCGGAGGCGGCGGCGCGGTCCTGCGGTTGGCGCTCGGCCGCCAGCGCGGAACAATAACGCCGCGGAGGTGAAGCGCGGCGTGCGGCGCGCGATCCGCGGGCCTGGGATGTCTCCATTCAGCGCGCGCTGCGCGTCAGGCCCAGCGGTGGTGGGGGCAGCTGCAGTCCAGCGGGCTTGGTCGGGCGGTGGAGGCAGGGGGCGGGCTGGAGCTGTGCAATTTGTAAGGAGATGCCGCTTGGGCGACTCCAAGTCCCCAATTATTTGCCCGGTAGTCCAGCAATTGAGAAATCCGAATGGCCAAACCTTGCCAAAGACCTAAACCCTGAGGGTTGGTTCTGGTAGGAGAAGGCAGGTTTTATTTGGCAAGCTATTATAGATAAGCCTGTATATGTTATGTTTTCCTTCTCCTTTGAACCTTTGACAGAAGGTAAAATACCTTTCGGTGCCTGTAGTTGGAGCTGGGGAAAAATAAACCCTAGCAATGGAAGTCTCTTGCTTTTGAGCAGTGTCACAATCCCACCCTGAACTCCCCCTCATCCCGTCGTCCCTGGTCTTTCAAACTGTGTATGTAAGTTTCATTTTTCGATCTCTTAAAAGCAGAAGAGAAATAATTACTTATTCCTGATATGCAGAGGGAGAGGAATCTGTTTTCAAATTTAGGTCATGGTGGTTATCGGGCGGGGGGTTGGGGGGCTTACATGTAGGTCCTTGATTCATCTATTTCTGAAAACTTAGTGCGGCTTTTCTTTATTCTCATCGTGCAACCCTCTTAGTTCACTCAAGCCCCCCTCCAGCCCGGCGCCACATTCTAGTCCTTCATTCATCCTGACCTTCTGACCCCACTTTCCACATCTGCAACCTGTATAGATGCTGAACCCATTCAGAGAACCCCGTGCCTCCAAGCTGGCGATTACGTGTTTGCAGATGGACGGACATCTGCTAGAAAGGCACACTCATCCCCTCCAAAACCACATTTCTACTCCCCTGACGTTAGCGATCAGAAACCTTCAGACCTGGCATCCTGTGATTCCTCTGGAATAGCGGACCAGAGGAAAAGTTTTCACCGCCGCGGCGAAGCCCCGCGCGCGAACACACGCAGACTCGGGCTGGAGTTGGGACTATAAATAACTGCATCACTAGGGGGAGAGGTTCCTGCAGCCAGAATGTCTGGTTCGCTTTGCTCTTCTGGGTACAAGCTACGTGAAGAGGATTCTGATTCTAGGAGCCTGAATTCTTTAGATGCAGAAGTGATATATATAAAAGGCGCGGGGGCGGTGGGAGGGAGGGTGGTGATCGGTGGCTGGTGGGCGGCGAGTTCGCCCGGCTTCTAGGCGGCGACGCTTCCAGGGCGCAGCGGCGACCGAGAGCTGGCGTTCTAGGAGCCCACTAGCCCCGAGGCGGCCCGCAGTACCCAAGGGCTAGCGCTGGGAACCGCTTGGAGCAGGTGCCCGGCCTCCTGGGGCATTTGGGGGTGACTAGAGGAAGATAAGAAACCCCCTTCCCTCACTTTCCTTGTGCACGTTCTCTCGGGTAGGTCAGTTATCATCGCTACAGGGAGCGCGTGTCAGACTGACGCTTGGAGGCAAAGTGCAGCTGCTACTTTTTCTCTGCGTAAAAGCCGCCGCCGCCGGCTCTTCCTGAGAGGAGATGCTTCCCGAAAGCCACTCTCCTCTTCCCGACTCCTTCCCGAGCGAGGGCGCCACCGGCTCCCTGGAGTGCCCAGGTCTGGCAGAGGCGTAATGGATGCTTGGCGCGGCTGGCGCGCCAGTCTGGCAGTCCCTGCCCCGCCCCTCCGACGGCCCCGCCCCAGCCCCGGGACGCCAGCCTTTGCCCACGCGGTCCTTGCCTGTGTCAGCCAGGGCGCGCCCCAATCTAGCCCCTCTCCCATCACCTTTCGGCCCTCACAGCGGGGCGCAGAGTCCCGGAGTCCCAGGCCTGGTCCCCAGCGTCCGGGTGAGCCGAGGGACTGACTGCACCTTCGCGGGCGCAAAGGGAGGTTGGCACTCTGCTCCGAGCGGGAAGGGAAACGCGGTCTCTTGAGGGTTTAACCAGAGAGCCCACCGAGCAGAAGAGAGACGCACTGATCACTTGAGAGCAGCTTCTGATTAAACCTTCTCGGGCCGGTTTCTGTTTTGTTTTAATTTGTTAGTTTGTTTCTCTCTTAACTTGTTGGCCATCACTGCTCTCTGCTTAGGTCCTTAGCTTCCACCCCCAGGCTGAGCTGAGGGGTTGCAGAATGGCAATAAACGGTAATCTCGCAATGTTTATTTCACACTCGGAAATGACCCAAGAAGGTCACTTGGTTTTAAAATCCTGTTGTCTATATTCAGCACACAAGAAAAATAAAATAAAAATAAAGAAAGCATCTCAAAAAGAGTAGAGTACCTGGCCACCCACATTGTTTCCTTGTGCTTCATCTGTATTGTTGAGGATAAAAATAAACTTTAAAAATTACTTTTTATATAAATTCGCTAGTCCAACGATTTATCGATGTTACAAGTTGAAATACAAATTGGTATTTTAAAAGTGTCGTGTGTGTGTTTCTCATTTGAAAGGGAGTCAAATGTTTCTGATCAAGTTTTTTTTTTCTTTTTTTCCTGTCAAAGTCTCCCTGAGAGTCTTAAGTGTAAAACACTAAACAAAGAAACAAACAAACAAAAAATCCTAGTGTCTCTATATCTGTTTTCATTTACAGTTAGTAATCTTGACTAGTGTGAAGGAATTAAACACATAATCAACTGTTCCTTTAAACACATAATCAATTGTTCCTTTGTTTTCTTATCGTAACAGATTTTTCTTGTCTTTCAAATGCATATTTTTATCCCTAGTGATTGGGTTGTATAATTATTAAACGTTCATATAAGCATGTATTTTAAGTCAAAATTTTAACATTTTGCTGAGACTGATGTTAAGCTTATTGACATACTTAAAATATATTGAGTATTATTTCTGAACAAATTGATGCATTTGTCAAAATGGTGTAGAGTCAGATAAATATTTTTAAAGTGTAAAAACTCATGTAACTCTGAAACCAGTTTGACCAAAAGAGTGAGTGCTTTAGAAGAAATTGTCCAAAAAAGAAATAAAATGTATCAAATAGAAATATTATGTGTATTAATATATGACATTCTAATGCATTCTCATATTGATAGTATCAGGAGCATTTATACCACTTTATATTACATATTAAATTAATTGCATTATGCTTTTTGATAGCATAAAAGTGAAATACAACTGTTTAGAAGTCAAGTCAGAGTTTATACCATTTTAAGAATTAGCTATCACTTTGAAAATTTAGAAATTAAAGAAAAAAAATGCCGAAAAAACTGATGTTTGACTAACCTGAATAAAAATCTTGCAAATAATAGGCAATTTAGTTTTCTGATAACATTGCTTAACATAGTTTTAACATTTCTGTATTCATTTTAGCTTAAGAAAAGACACTGTATGTGAAAATATTTTTTTAAAAGATAAACTCCAATTATCAAAAGACAATAGAAAATACTGCTGGCAGAATGTTACAAATTAATGACTGGATCAAGAGTAATGTAGGAATTATACCTTATTATGTTCGTATGTTCATTATATTTGATAAAGTTCTAACAGCTCAATGGTTTACAAAACTCTAATATATAGTTACTGTAGAATTAATATACCACATATAAAATTTCTACCCTCACTTTTATTCTAATATTGCGGTTTAAGATTTATTTTAATATTGTAATTAAAGAATAGCAAATATAATATTGGTGTCTTAGTATCTTTTTTCCTTTAAGGAAGTGGAATATTCATGTATCAGGAGGGTGTTCATATCATTCATTTACATAAATAACTACATATCTTAAGTCATAAAATGATAGTCATATAAAAAGATTCACCTTAAAAATGTTTACATGTGTACTTTGTGCTTAAGTGTTTCATGTAACATCTGGAAATACAACTTTCTTTTTCAGTACTACTGCTGGATTCTAAAGCACAACAAACAGAGTTGGAGTGGATTTCCTCTCCACCCAATGGGGTAAGTTTTTTTCATCATAAAATATCACTATTTATTTTTAAAACTAAGAAAAAAAACGTTTCCCTTCCCTCCAGGGTAATTATTCACATATTTCATGTATAAACTGTTCAATTCCAAATATCTTGTCCAGTATTATGTTGTATTTATAATGAGACATTGAGTACTCTGATTAGAGAAGGTATACTTAGAACTTAGGGAAATGGAAAAAACAAAACCTCATAACCATAGTCTTTTGAGTTCTTATTGTGTGGAATAATACCTCAGGGTCCAGGCTATAAATGCTAACTAATTACAGCGAACATTCCTTCCACAAACTCACTTAAACCTCTTTAGTTGCTTTATATTTCTAGTATAATCACCATGTCAGTGGTATATAATTCTTTAAAACAGTAAGTAATCAATCTATTTTCCTCTTTTTAAAACAGTTCTGGCATCATTCAAAATGTACTTTGAAATATAACTAAAAACATACTATGTTCAACATTTTGGTGTACAATTTGCTGTAACATACTATATAGATTCTCCAAATTTATATTATGTACTATCCGCTGTTATTTAGCAGAAATTATGGCAAAACCTGCACATATTACAATAAAAATCTGCAACAGATATGAGTGACAATTGTCCAATAATAATCTACCGAAATATTAGTAAATCTTTAAAAATACTAACAATTATTTTTCATCTGTAAATACAGCTCAGTATCCGTGTCTTCAGGTGTTATTTTTAATTGTGAGAGAGGGCACATTCTTTATTACTTATCGAGGAAGAGGGCTCTGAGAAAGGAGAAGATACCCTATTGCTATTTAAGTTTATCTTTGGCACCTTAAAAAAAATCTGAAGTCAAAAGCGTGTGGAGTATAAGTTATGATATAAAAACTGTAGCATATTTTGCAAGGAGAATAATGAAAGTTTGAAAGAGATTGTTGAGATCATGAAATCAACATGTCAGGAACTGAAAGTTTAAGAATGTAAAATATGAACAAAACAAATCTATTTAAAATACAGTTTTCATTAAATTTAATTTTTAAGAGATTTCTTTCTTGCATATTGTGGTTATCTGTATTGGTTATGATAAATTATCAACAAATGACAACCATTTTACAGATTAAATGTAAAAATTCCATGAATTGGAGGTATGAATATAATACCTTTCTTGAGAGAAGTGGTTTCTGTGAGTAAAATAATATACGTTATAGACAGCCATTCATGATAAAAAATGAAACACCTTTCTTGCCAATGACAGATGTAGCCCATTTTCTACCATCCATCAATTAAAACAAATAGAGATAGAGGATGGTTTTATCTCTGAGGAGAAGTAAACTGATATATGATTGTAGTATTTCATCCATGTAATATACAAAATGACAAATTGTGACTGTCAATGTTATCTTGGACTCAAATGGGCATTTTATCAGTCCAAATTATCTTAACAGTTAACCCTACATATCTGTAGGCATCAACATGTAATATTAGAAAACAATTGATCGACGATATTTTCTGTATTTGTGCAATAGATTAGTTCACATGTGACTAAATACCTAACTGTAAAGAAAATGTTTCTGAGACATAAGTTTTGAGAAAACATTTCTATAAACATACTATAAAAATGCAGTGTCTGAATGAAGACATTTTTCCCAGTGGCATCATTTGTGGAAATGTTCATAATGTCTTAGAAAGTGAGATAATAAAACAATAGTTGTGTTAAATGAATTTATGTAGTCTCAATGTTTGTAATCTACATCATAGTTTTCCTGAAGCATTCTCCTCTGGAATAAAATTTTAAGTAAAAATAAAAATTAGTTGGGTTTCACGGGTAATAAAATTGATTTTTCTTACACAGAATAAAAGAATAAATTTGTTCTTGAAGTTAGATAAAGAATTCTTGGGATATATTCTTTTAAAATATCTTTGGTTTCTTCAAATTGGGGAGTTGTTCAAAAGGAACACATTTATCTTTGGAGCTTTTGATTTTTTGGTATATATCATTACTAGTTTTATTTCTTTTTGTAATTTCAGTCTAATGAAGAGACTGAAATCTACCCATCCAAATGGATGCATTTGGTTATATTTGGCTGATTGCCATTCAGACTGTAGGCAGCTAACTGAAACAAAGGGAAGATATGCACACTGTTAACTAGTCACAAATGCCAGCTGAACTGAGTAAAAACTGAACATTAAAATGGGTTCTTTACTACATTTGAGTACCTTTCATCATATTAGGCTGTGTGTAACAAAATCATACCAAATATGTAACATCACCAAAGAAATTTCTGAATTGTATTATATTGATAATTTATCAATCTTGTTAATTTTCTAAGGACTAGTTTTAAAAGTATACGTTAATGTTGTACAGAACATTTAAATAAATCAATACTCAAATCAGGTATTTTAAATAAAACTATTTACCACATGATTTTTATTTTCTCATCTTCTTTTCTTGAAACAATAGTTTAAATATTGTATGCTATGCAACTTTGGACTTGAACACAAATGTTTTGCATTTGGCATTTTTAATTGGGGAAATTAATACTAACAGATGACAATTTCATTATTAAGACATCATAAATACAAAGTGGGAAATTTTTTAATAATTGTAAGAAAAAACATATACTACTATTCATTTAGGCTTTTAAGGCTCCTAGGTGAAATGCTTTTATTGATTAATGAGCGGCAGAGAATATTATATATGGTTTAATAGTTTGAAATTGTTGCAAATTCTGACAAATGCACTTTTTTTCCTTTTATGAGAAAATATTTAATATAGATTTGTTTGTAGTGTACATTATATCAACATATAAATGGACATTTTTAAACATCTGATATTTTTCCTGTCAGAAAGTGACTAAATATGATCCAGCATGCAGATTTGCTGTGTATATTTGATTGTCTATTGAAAGCAATTTATTTATAAAAATGAATCATACTCTTATAACTACTTATTTATAGTTATGTGGCTTTGTGTACAATATTATATATAACACTGGAATAAATAAATAGCTCTGTAAAATGTTACTTGCTTACATCTCATTTTGAAAAGATTGTAAAATATTCCAAATTATAAATATCAACATGTTGTTGAATACTTTTACATTTCAGAGTACTGTTGGCATTTTCTTCTTCATGTTTTTAAGTACTCTGTAATCGTAAGTAAGATATGGACACTTAAAATGTCAACTGAGTTATCAAAAATCCTGCCAGGCATCCATATGTATATACTTTCACTGGTAATTTAAATAATTGTGAGCTTTAGTCTATAAAAATTATAATCTCAATGAAGAATGTAAACATAAGCAAAGATGTAAAAATAAAAACACTAATATACTCCCAAAAAGATATTAAACAAAATGAAATATTTATTGTATGTATACACAAAGCAAGCAGCGTAAGTATGTTCCACCACCAGGATGAAGCAGAACCTGGAATCCTGCATTCTCTGGATTATAGTTTTGCCAGGATAAGAATCAACCTAACTTTTTCGAAGATCCTTGTTTGTGAAGTACTTGCACTTTCAAAAGCAGAATGTTATTTTTTGCTGAATGCCTGATGAACTTTTTTCAACTTTTGCAGTGGGAAGAAATTAGTGGTTTGGATGAGAACTATACCCCGATACGAACATACCAGGTGTGCCAAGTCATGGAGCCCAACCAAAACAACTGGCTGCGGACTAACTGGATTTCTAAAGGCAATGCACAAAGGATTTTTGTAGAATTGAAATTCACCCTGAGGGATTGTAACAGTCTTCCTGGAGTACTGGGAACTTGCAAGGAAACATTTAATTTGTACTATTATGAAACAGACTATGACACTGGCAGGAATATAAGAGAAAATCTCTATGTAAAAATAGACACCATTGCTGCAGATGAAAGTTTTACCCAAGGTGACCTTGGTGAAAGAAAGATGAAGCTTAACACTGAGGTGAGAGAGATTGGACCTTTGTCCAAAAAGGGATTCTATCTTGCCTTTCAGGATGTAGGGGCTTGCATAGCTTTGGTTTCTGTCAAAGTATACTACAAGAAGTGCTGGTCCATTATTGAGAACTTAGCTATCTTTCCAGATACAGTGACTGGTTCAGAATTTTCCTCTTTAGTCGAGGTTCGAGGGACATGTGTCAGCAGTGCAGAGGAAGAGGCGGAAAACTCCCCCAGGATGCACTGCAGTGCAGAAGGAGAATGGTTAGTGCCCATTGGAAAATGTATCTGCAAAGCGGGCTACCAGCAAAAAGGGGATACTTGTGAACGTAAGTAATATGTCCTATTAAAACTCTACTTTGTCTTTTTACATTTCAATATCATACATTTTAAACATTAATAGTTACTTGAATAAGTGAATCTGCTCTGTACCAGAAGCGCGTTTCTACTGTTCTTAAACAAAGTCACCGTTGAACTTAGTGATTGCCCTACGGTAGCATCTGCACTAAGTGTATATAATCAATATGGGTGATAAAGATATTTGTTACTAAAATTTAATGTGTCCTATGCTTAATATGGAAGTCAATAGTTGCACGTTGGGCTATGGAGTTTAGAGAGGAGTCTGGGTAGTTGAATTTGTAGCCTGGCAAGACTGAGGTGACATTTAGCAGGATTTAATGAGATGCCATTCCTCCTATTTTTAAACCCATATTGTCTGGGCCCTTGAGTAGCAGTAAATAGGAGGTTAAGAAGGCTATGAATAAGAGCTCTAGTGACAGGCGGGGCGTAAACGAATACATTTATAAACTTTTAGATTTATCTTATATAAATACTATAACTTTGATACAAAATTTTCAAATTTCACTTACTAAATCTCTGTGGTTACTTCTGCGAAAGGTGTGATTTTTATTTTTGGACTAAATACAAAAATGACCACATTTTTGTGGCAGTGGGCCAAAGTAAAGTTTTAGTTATTATAGTACATCAATTGCATGTTTTGAAACAATCACATATGAATTAGTAAACCTTTTTCTTTGTTTTATAAAATCATTTTTTTCTCTTTCCTAGCATTATGTGGCTAAATATTTAAAAATATGTCATGTGGGCCTTCAAGATTGATAGATATTGTTTCTAGGTTTCATGAAAATAAATTATAAAGTTACATTACTAGTGTATCTTTTTAACTTATGATATATAAAACATAATACATTAAAAATAACACTTATATCTATATATATATATTTTACCCCAAAGCCAGAAGCACAGGCTTTATACTTACAGTTCTTAGTTGAGCTAAAGGGGACCACTGATAATAATAGCTATTATAACTAACTTTTATTGATAACTTAGTATGTGCAGACATTCCTCCATTTCCTTTACATACACAAGCTTATTTAAAAAGGTGGATATCATTATCATTTCTATTTTATACAATAAAAAAATAGAGGCTATCAAGATATCCAGTTACATTAGTAATATTTGTCTAAGCTTACCTTCAAACTTGGGACGTTCTGACTTTAGAGCCTAGGCAACAATATTGCCCTAGTTTCAATCACAAAGCAAGGAGAATCCTAGGAAATAGGATTTATGGCTCATAGTGTTTAGGTGCCTCATATACATATGTAAATTGGATTACTTCCCCATAAAATTCTCATTCTAGTAGAATATTTTTAAAATTAAATATTTTTTAAAAAATTTAGACCTGTACTATACAGTACTGTACCCAGCAGCCACATGTGGCTCTTAAGGTTTTGAAAAGTGACTATTCTAAATTGAGATGTGCTGTAAGTATAAGTTACACACTGGATTTCAAAGCCGTACTGCAAAAAAAAAAAAAAAAAAAAAAAAAAAAAAAGTAACATATGTCTTTAACCATTTTTAAGTGTTGATTACATGTTGAAATAATCATATTTTAGATAAACAGGGCTAGAGGATAATATTAAAATTAATTTCAGCTGTTTCTTTTACTCTTTTTTAGTGTGGCTAGAAATATTAAAATTACCTTTGTGGCTCACTTTATATTTGTACTGGATATAGTTTTCAAACAGAGTAACTGAGCAAATATCTTTTTCTGTCCTATTCAAAGAGTTAAATACTTCATGTGGCTGGCTGCTAAGCATGTAAAGTGCCTATGGCTCTGCACTCAATTATCATCTTCACCAGAGGTGACATTGTGAAGTGAACTCTGAGCAAAACAAATGGAGATGATACAGGTTCAGGTCCCATAGGCCAGTTTAGCAGTCTCCTTTTATGTCCCTGAAGGAGTCAAGCCTGTCTCCCATTGTCCTCTTTCCCTTTCCCTCACTGGCAGTATTTCTAATTGAGTAGAAAATCCTGCAGTTTCCATATATGTGGAAATCAGAAACTGATGAAGATTTATCCCTGCTTGTAGGCAAAATGCTATTCCACTGGGTAAGTATAGAAATATTCTCAGTGATGAACTGATCAATTCAATGAAAGGCAGTGTTCCTATTGACAAGAGGTTAACAGTTACTTGAAAGTGATGGTGGATTCAGCAGTAACTGTTACAAAAAGTTTTAGGAACATTATTGCACTTTAGCTGTGAAAGCAGTTTCAATATTATGCAGATCTTGATTGATAGGAAGGAACTTAAACTTTCACACAATTAAAATGTGAAAAATAACAAAGCAGAAATACGTATAAAGGTACACAGTTAAATTTATATGAGAAAAGATAGGAAATAACATTAAAGGCCCTGTGTTTTAAAGGTTTTAAAGACGATTACAGGTTTTTGTGGCTGTTGTTTCACTTTTTGCAATTTAACTCATTTATTTGTTAAGAAAATGTGGTTTCCGCATTTATTCGTAAGAAAATGTGAACAGGAGCTGCTCGAGTTTTATGCTTCTAATTATAGAATTTAGTAACAAAAGCAGTCTTAAACCACAGTAAGTAGACATATTTATCATGAGAAATAAACCTCAATTTATTTCAAATGAAAAAAATCATCTCATTAAACATGGTACTATAAAATTACTTACATTTGTCAAATTTAATTGGAAGAATTGAAACATTTTACTACCAAAATTATTGTTACCTGTAAACTGTGCCAAGGTATTTAAAAATAAAATAAAATTACTCCACTATCACCTTCATTAATTCTGCCTCTGAATACTTGAAATTAGGTGTTAATATTGTAGTAACAGTTCATTAAAAAATAAAAAAAACATGGTTAAAGGAGGCAAGATGCCGCCTTACGGTTTAACCGAAAGAATATGTGTGCGTTGTTATAAGTCAAGTAAATTGCTCATGACATAACTTTCTTAATTTTTATCCTTGGTAATGTTGACAAAGGAATTAAATACCTTCTTCTTAACCATGGAACTATGTTCATTTGCAAAAACACTTCCCTCCTTGGCATAATTCCAATGCATTGCTGCAAGAGTACTTGCCTCTGGAATCACTCCAGGCTTGCCTTTATAGTATTCTTCCTGTTTCCTTTCAATAATCCTGTTAAGAGTTTGAAAACAAATTCCAGTCCCATATTGAGGAAAACTAATGTGTTTGGGAGAGGATGCTAGTGAGTCCCTAGCCAAATGAGAGTGGCTAGCCACTTAAAGGCAAGTTTATCTGGGCACATTTTGAAGTAGCAGCCTATTGTGATGTTTGCTGGAAGACAATATGAAATGTGAATTACTCTAAAAAACTGATGGTTGGTTCGAACAGTTGATGTAAAAGCTTCTCTTCATGACTGAAAAAATAGCTCAATTTTGAAAATCAAATGCTTCTCAAGTCTACTAATATGTGGAGAACTTTTGTCCAATTCTTAAACATAGTATTTTTATGAAGACATCTCTTTATATTGATTTAAGAATTTATAATTTCATTTAGTATACTTTTATTGTCATTTTTTAAATTTACAAGTTACATAACAACTTTGCAAACTAGTCAATATATTTTCTTAGATTAAACGTTACAGTTATTTTAAAAATTGAGAGATCCTGTTATATTTTACATATGTAAATATTTTGGGAAGACTAATAAAATAAATCTACGGAAATATATTTCAATTTTGTAACTTTGGTACAATTTTATTCCATTTAGAAAGTAGAATAGTACTTGTCAAAGTGTGGATCTGGATATTATAACTTGGATTTGCATAGGGAGTTTGCAGTTTATATTGAACAGTCACATTCAGTTTCTCATTTAAACCTCACCACATAACTAAGATGTGGAAAGTATTATTATTTTTCTCTCTCTTTCAACATATGAAGAAACTGAAGCTCAGAGATATTAATAAGTAACAAAATTGTGTAAGAATGCAAAAATCCTGTTTACCAATTCAAGTCTTTTTTCCCCACTCCACTACGTCCCTAAAATTTGTTCTGGACTTTATCCAGTAGATTTTAGTTACTAAAAAACTAATAAAACTTTATTCTATGTAGGGTGACCATATGCCCGATATGCCTGGGATAATTGTTTTTTTTAATTAACACTGCTTCTTTTTGCTTTGAAAAGTGTTTTTTCTGATTTGGATGATAATCTTACTTGCAAAAAATTCTTCTCATTTGGAAGTAAAAAATTCAAAGACATAAGATTTACATGCACATATATCAGAATATAGAAATGTGATTTACTTACATTACTTATATTGCTTAATTTAAATTTTTTGAAAGCAAATAAGTAAAATTTTTCTTTCTCATGATTTCATGTAAAGGGGAATTCAAGTAATCATACATTTATAATTTTTATAAGAAATTTTACTGATAGCAGTTTTTTAATAGTTTCTATTAATGTTAAGAGGTCTATCATTATTTTAATAATATATAATTTATGAACATATGTATAATTTAATAAATGAAACAATACATTCAATTTTATAGCATTAGCAATATTTAAACTCTGTTTCTTGATCAACGTTTTTGAAAACTACTTAATTTTTACAGACAAGTAGCATGTAATTTGTACCATGAAATTTTCGTAACAAATGAGTCTTTATATAGTATTTATAATCATGTGTGTGTGTGTGTATATATATATATATATATATACACACACAGAAATGTAGGAAACACCAGTGGGTTAATAGCTCAGATGCTAGAGTCAGTTTCAAAATGCTGCTTTCACAACTTACTAGGAGCATAAAGTAGGACAATCTCTCTAAACCTTAATTTCTTTAAGTATAAAATGGGGCTAATAAAAATAGTACCTCCCTCATAGGGTTCTTGTGAGAATTGAATGAAGTAATGTATGTACAAACCCTAAAAATAGTATGTGGGACATAGCAAATAATCAATGAATGCTTATTATTAATAATACAACAAGGAATTTGCTAAGTAAAGAAACCTCATGGTGATGAACAAATGAACATATATCTCACAGGCCACAAATAGTTAAATATCCTTTAATCAAGTAATTTCACACTTGTTAATTTATCTAAGAAGGCATTTCATTAAAAACAAAAAATCTTTTACGTAATCCTTTTTTTCTACTAGCAGTGTATGTAATTTTAATTATTGAAAATAACCCAAATGTCCAAAGTTAAGGCATATCACCTTGATTGAACTTAGTCTATAAAATATCAATGATGCTATAAAGGAATTTTGAATTTGTATTAATAATTTTGAATGAAAAAACAAATTCGTATAAAATGATGTTTAGAATTATGCAAAATATACATAGGAAAAAGAATAGATGATAGGCTAACAATGAATGTATCCATGTAGTGGGATTGTGGGTGATGTTTTGTTCTGTCTATAATTCAAAACATCTTGAACATTAACTTTTATTTTTATACACTATAATTTTAAGTTCTAAGTAACCAGATAGCTTATATAAAGACAACTTGAATTATATCTTCAAAATGTGGGTTTTTACATTAAGTTGGTTTCTGTATAACAGGGCTCAGGTACTACAGGAGTAAGTGGGCAAGTATGGTTTAAATTATATAAAAGGTAGAAGATATTAATAGAAGGCATTCAATAAATACAGCTCATAGATTTTGTTCGTTTTTAATTGTTAATAGATACCAAGTCCTATTTTAAGTACTTGCATGTGTTAAGTAATTTAACCTTAAAGGGAGGTGTTATTAATGTAGTCTAATAGAATGAGACTATTATTACCAAGTTTAAAAGAGAAAAAATACTCTTACTGTAAAAAGTCTCTCTCTCTCTCTCTAAACATGTATATATATGGTTATATATCTTATATAAGTTTTTATGTGTATAAATTCATGAATAAAAACAATGTAAGGAAACTGAAGCATAGTGATGGTGGGTTAAGTACTTATAATCACAGAGTGGTAAATTGTTGGTTAATCAAGCTAGTCCGGCTTCAGAATCCTTATTCCTAACCAATACCCTGGATCATGTCTTTATAGAGGAACATTTTATCTATTGCAAAGTCTTTTATGAACACAAACTTTTTTTAGAACATCTTGAAAGGTGATACAAATCTGAACATTTTCTTTCATTTATCATAATTACAAAATACATGTCTCTACCTTTCCTAACATCCTAAGTATTTCACTTGCTTTGTCATTCTCTTTTTGATTGCAGTTCTTTCTTTAGATGGTCATCAGATTGTATTTTGTAAAACACAACATGGTATCATTATTCAGAAAGCTTCAGGCTTTTAATTACCTAGAAAAATTATCTGTTATTTACACTGACATTTTAATTTCCTCATCTTCACCTTATCTTCTTTTCTAACTTTCAGTCACATTTTTATCACAGTTGAAGCCTCTGCTCCCTCTGTCTGCTACTGTTCTTTCACTCTACCTTAAGCATGCCCATAGATATTTCTACAATGTCTCATTATTTAACATTTGGCTTCAACTAAAAAGAAAAAAATTAACAATTATGTCTCTCACAAGTTTCTATTATATCTTAATTATATACATTCTTGAAGAGGCTTCTCTAGCTTCTTTTTCAATTCTGATGTTGGTTACTGGCAGTACTTTTCTCCTTGTTCTTAGTCTATCTTGTTTTTTCCTATGTAGGTGCCATTTCTTTTCTTATGGTCTCCCTGTTGTAGAAATTCTGCCTTTCCTTACAATATCAAATTAAATACCACGTATACCCTGTTAGGTGATCTCTTCTTTATCTTTTTTTTTTTTTTTTTTTTTTTAAGAGTTGAGTGTTGCCGTGTTGCCCGGGTTGGAGTACAGTGGCTATTCACAGGCACAATCATAGTAGATCATAGCACACTACAGCCTGGCACTCCTGGGCTCAAGTGACCCTCTCTGCCTCCACCTCCCAAGTAGTTGGGACTACAAGCACCTGCCATTATGCCTGATTTCTTTTGAATACTTATGCTTTGCCCTTTCCCTAGGGAAATCATTGCATGCTATTTTATTTTATTCATTGTGTTTTCCTCTTAAAGATTCTATTTTTTTAAACAGCTAAACCTTGTGATTTTTTTAACCTACACACCATGATACCTAGCAGTGTCTTACACCACCTTAGCCTTCCAGTAAATATTTATAAGGTTTCTTAAAGATTTACTCATAAACTACCCAATGCCAAAGCAAATATTTTTTTCTCTGAATTCATTTAATTCAATGAATTTAAATTAATTTCAAAGCAATTAATTTAATTTCTTGTATATGGCTAGTCTATATGAGTAGTCTTAAACTTTGTGAGGATGGGAATACTTAACTACATTTCATTTTCCTCATAGCAAATAACAGGATAAAATGCTAATAATTAGCAAACATAAACAGGACTCTCTTCTGGATTTGAGGAATTTATTTGTGTGAAGATAATATAACAGTTATTTATTGTCACATTCTCATTCTCTCTTACTGTCCTTATGTTTCTTTTCAATTTCTCCCTTTCCCTCCTCTGAGGAAACAAAAGGCGTTTCACCCTTGTTGTCATTATTTATGTCTTAAAAAACAGAGATCTAAGAGCCTGATAACATTTTCTATATTAAGAAGTTCTTGAAGTGTGTTTATATTTATATTATATGGGAAAGCAACTTTTGTTATAAAATTATATTGTTTTGCTTCCAAATTATATGTTGTAAATATTAGTTTGGATTGCAAAGCAAAAAATAACAGAAAGAAACAAAACATGATAATTATCCCTAAGCTAATATTACCATATTGTCTCTATAAGTGGGAAATTACATAAATTCCATATTATGTCAAAATGTTATTTTTCCTCTTTAGGTTATACCTACACATATTACCTTTACAATTTTTTTACACCCTTCATTAAATGATTCATATTTAGAAACTAAAATGCTTGTTTTAAGCTATTTTTGGATAGGTAACATACACAGATCTGGAACAAATGTCATCCATGTGACACAGTTCCACAGTATATTTTCCCAGGTACAACTATTGTTAGTAGTTTCTTGTGTACTTTGCAAAGTAAAGTAATTTTTAAAGAAAGTTTTTAAAGAAAGTAATTGCTCTTACTTTCTTTAAAAACATGGGGAAATACCATTTTGATGCTTAAAATTAGAATCATGTCACAATTTCCAATTAGAACATTGTACGTTTTAGTTGAAATTATACTTATTTTTACCCATATTTAATAATCTTTGTTCTCACAATGCATTTAACATGGTACTTATTCAGTAAATAAAGAAGGATAGAAAGAACTGATGAAAGGGGGAAGAGTGTAAGGAAATATGGAAGGAAATAGGAAATTAATGTGTCTGATTTAGTTTTCTGTGGTTTGTTAGTTTAGTGTGACTTCAGAGTGTTTCTAATTAACCTAGCATTGGGATGTATATGGTCAGTCTTTTAAAAATTTCTAGTGGAAGTTTAAATTGGCATCAGTTTCTGGCAGACAGTGTTATAATACAAATCAATTATGCCTTAAAATTTTGCATTTGATTTGATTTTTCTGTGTAATTTGTAGCTATTTTCTCTAAGATAATCACTAATCTATGAAATATTCATGATGTTATTTTCTGACATTAGTTATTTTGTAGAAATAATATTTTCATGGGAGAATTTTGACACAGCAATATATTCGGTATTTTTCTCTATGTCCATAGAAATATGATACATGAATACCAGAGGAAAGATTTCAGAAAATCTTTTTGTTTCAATTTTCCTCACATTTAAATAACTTTAAATTACCTCATCCCCTGCGAAATATCTCACATATTTAGTTTTATGGATGCTTGTCTTCATTAGGATATTCATGTAAGTTTAGCATGTGAAAAGTAGAAGGTCACATGCACATACAAGTTTTTATTTTTTAATCTGGTAGTAAAATAACTCAATTTAGAATTTGGTTCAAATTAATGAGTTATAAATGTTATTTTTTGTTTTCTACCCATGTTACACACTTTGTCTAAAGTTATAGAATCTGAAGGTATGTGTTGCAATATTAATCTCGAATGGTAGCATTTCCCAGGAAACCAAAGTGATACATCAGCTGAAACAAATGTGCATTATTTTTCTTACATTCTGTGATTTTGTTAAGAGTTATGGAAGGGTTATTATTTAATTTACTTTGTTTAGTGTCGATGAATGACGTAAGTACAAAGAAACCCAGGGAAAATGCACTCTGGGGTGTAATAGTTTGGACGTTTTTTAATGGTTATATTTTTTATGGATTTCGATTTTTTTTTCATGTTCTTTAGTCATTTAAGTTATTTACTGCTGATGATTATGTTATCTCTTCCTCCTAATGTATTAAAAAATCAGGGGGCTTTGAAAGGACACATACTGTGTTTAATATTTTGTTTCACGTGTCACGCCGTTAATACCTAGTTTAGCCCCTGGACTGTGGTGGTGGTAGCCTCAGACTTACTCTGAACCCATTAACACTGAGTTACAACTTTGTATAGAAAACCTAGATCTGGAGAAGAGATCACTGTGATGCTTTTATGAATAAAGCATAATATCAATCTGATACAATATTAACTACATATCATACATTTATCATTTTTAAGTTGAATGATTCAACAATCTATTACATTAGTATAACCTAGTCTACTTTTTAAGAAATCATTCTTGGTAGGTGCAGCGGCTGATGCCTGTAATCCCAGCAGTTTGGGAGGCTGAGGTAAGAGGATTGCTTGAGGTCAGAAGTTTGAGAACAGCCTGAGCAACATGGTGAGACCCCAGCTCTGCAAAAATTGGAATAGTCAGTCAGGCATAGTGGTGTGTGTCTGTAGTCTTAGCTACTCAGGAGGCTGAGGTGGGAGGATCACTCAAACCCAGGAGGTTGAGGTCACAGTGAGCAGTGAGTGATGATGGTACCACTGCACCCCCGCCAGGCTGACGGTTAGACCTTGTTTCTAAACCAAACAAGCAAAAAAGAAGGGCGGGAATCATTCTTTCTAAAAGACAGTTGGACTAGGAAAGGGATTAGGGTGGGACAGGGATTAGGATAGGTGTGGAGGGATAGAATACATCTAAAAAACAATTATATATGTGGAGTTGCTTGATAAAAGCTTATTCTGAGAAAAATAAATGAAAGATTAGTACATTCACTGTACAATTCTATATTTCCAGTGATTTATATGTTCCCTGTTTATTTTAATAGTAGTTCACTATCGTTATTTGCTAAACTAGTTCTGATATAGAAAATAATATCAAATGGCATTAGCTTAATGACATTAAACTAATATATAGGTTAAATAAGCCTAATGGATTTTTAAAATGTTTCATAATATATTCTACATTCATCCCAGTAAAATAAGTGACTAATATTATATAATGTCCCTATTTTAGTTGACATTTTCCTATAAAGTACTTTTATCCTTGAAGAGAGATGTGTGGTAGGATATGCCCCTCACCCACTCAAATATGATACACTCTTTATAACACAAATGTTCTTTGGGCATTCTTATACTCCTTTAGGGCATAATCTATTTCAAGACAATTAATATTATAAATTCTTCAAGTTTGAGTGTGCCTTAAAGATCATCAAGAATAAATTAGAGGGTTTTTTTAGTCTTTTTATTTTTAAATAAATGGGACAACTAAAGTCCTCATTTGTACTTCTAACAGTTCATTAATGACAGATTCAAAAGTAAGTCACATCTTACTCTTTTCAGTTTCCTTTCTCCTTTGACAGTACACACGTATAATACATATACACACACATAACCACAGATATCCAAAAGCACGCATATATAAATATGCGCACACACACACACACACACACACACACACAGCCGACAAGAAGGAAAAACATAAGTCAACATAGTGGAGCAAGAAAACAAAATATCTTTTTGAATCATGTTTAGATTTCCAAATTTCTATGCATTAATTCCTTAATTTGGGGGTACTGGATAGTTAAGATTTTTTTCTCTATGGAAATTTCAGTTCACAATTAAAAAGAGGCTGAAAGTTCCTGTAAATATTATTGAATTATTTCATATTTTAAAAATAATAAAATAAAGCTACTTCAGTAACATCTTTAAATATTGCTTCACAAAACAACAAAGGTATAAACAGACTTTATTTTCAAGTAGATATTCAGGTTTTCTTATCATATGAAATACCTGAAGGCTATTTATGTCTGGGAAGAGAAGAGAAAGTAATCTTCACTTTTTATATACCTCTAAATTTCTATGGTATTTTAGAACAAAAGAACACAAATTTTAGCAATTAGTGATTAGGAAATGTGTTTTAAAATGAGAACAGTGGGCACCTCTTGCATGATCAGAAACTGAAGATTTGCACAGGAGCAGAAGTTTTGCTACTTTACCATGTGATTTCTGACCAGATCTCCTCTGAGAAACTTTTAAACTTTAGCCTCTCTGCCCTTGCAAGGGTAAAGGGGCAATCATCCTTCTGCAAAATCTATTTCTCAAAGCTGACTTTTAAAATTAACACGTTAAGCTTAGACATTCAGGCTGTGAGCTAGAACTGGGAAAACATGTAGCTCCAGAGTCATGTTGAGACAGTGCTTTAGTTTGCAAAATAAACCTGATGGGAAATTTTAAAGTTCACTATTTAGCACATGTTCTTTACTGTGTCTAATGTTTATTCTACACAAACATTACATACAGGAGAACTGTGTTTTTCAGAGCCGAACGTAACAATTGGATCATTTCCCTTCTTTGTAAATTTTTCTAATGAGACAATTACTACTCCAAATTCAAACAGCTCACTTGTTGATTTTCAAGATTATTTACTAGGCCATCACTGTGTATGTATTCATCCTCTAATATGCCTCATCCTTCATTATAATAAAGTGTATGTTCTTTTCAATCTCTGTTCCATCTGATTTCTTTTTTTTCCTTCTGCATCTTCTATTATAGTGTTTTAGACACTGGCATTAGATTTTCATTTATCTTTGAGAAAATTCTACACTATTCCTTTAATGGAAAGATAAATAGTAATTTCAAAATAAAAATTACAAATCATACTGTATGGCAAATTTTCATAATTTGAAGTCTGGCCTCTTTTATAGAGCTAAGAAAATAAATCACACTTTGATAAATGCTGAAGGTCATAGTCCCTTTTGTAACATTTGGACGGTGACTTGAATAATTCCAGAATTGCCACTGTCAGTCAATACCATAAAGGAACTCGATCAAGATGTTTATAAGAGTACCTAATCAGTTAAAGTTCTTAATCTTTATTTTTTTCTAAAAGCTGAAGTAGTTCTATTATGGTGTGCTTCAATTTGAGAAAGAGAAATGGAGACCAATAACAAATAAGAATATAAAAATAATATAAAGAAATAGTTTTTGCTGCCAGGAAGACAGATTAAGGGTGAAGAGGTAAGAGGGAACAAGGTTAGAATGCTGACACAACTTGTTCTGATCTTTAGTTTTTAAGGATTTTCTGTTATTTTATACCCTGTTGCAGAGACAACAAACTACATGTTAGATCTGTAAAAGAGCGTACATATTCAGGAACCTGTGAATACAACTCATTTAAGCTTATATGTTACAAGCTGGGACAAGGTTGTCTAGAAAAACAAAAGACTGATACATACCAGAGTTCACATTAAGCACACTTTTTGCAGCCACTTTCTTTTTCTTCCTTTTATAAAAACAACTTCCTAATGTATAATATGAAAGAAAATAACAAAACCAAGTCTGCTTTTGAATATAGGGTAATTTACACAGAAAACAATATACATACATTATATTCATATAAACCTAAAGGGCATGGTTATTATTCATTAATGTCAGTAGATAACTGAGTGTCACTTGCCAGTCAGACTGGAATCCGATGGAATGTTGACATCGATTGATGGACATATGAGAATATTCATAGGTAGACTGCTTAGGTCAGTTGAATACATAACACTATACTGGACCCAACTTTGTGGGGGATAAATCTTGCCATTTTTCTTTATTCTTAGAAAACATTGCATATTCTTCAGAATTCAAATAATTCTTAAGATTAATTTAGAGTTTTAGAAGCATATTTATCAAATAAGAGTAATGACTGATTTGATTTAAAGAAAAACTGGGTTCCTGGTGCTTCTGGCTCCCATATCAGAGGAAGAATTTTGATTTTGTTCTCTCTGTTTTATAGAAAGAAAATTCTAAATAAAAATTGATAATTGCTTTTCATATACATATTTGAAATTATTGAAACTTTTCTTGAAAAAATACTATTTACTTGAGAGAATAAAAATTGAGCATCATGGATGCACAACCTGTATGACATTAAAAATAGAAGGAAACTGTGTTCTTGTAAGTGTTGGTATTGTATTTTTTTAATGTGCTTCTCCACCTTAATAAGCATACTTATTTTAAAGATTGCAGTTAATGATATGTCTAGAACAAAGTTTTTGGCTGAAAAGATTTTCATTAATAGTTTTTTTAACTATAATTTGATAATGTTCTCAATTTTAATGAAAACAGTAACACTAAAAATAATATTCAGAATATTCAGAATATTTGAATTAAGCTCATTAATAGATTCTATTTCAGAATCATATAATATCATATATTTTTCTCTACAGTCTAACAAAAGGGTTAACATGGTTAGAATTAGTAATTCTTATCTTCTGTTTTAGTGAAATCTTTTATTTTTAATTTATCCATTTGTACTGGGGATTGTGATATTTATATTTATGTTGCATACATTTATTGTCTAACTCTGAAATTCCAGATGTGCAAATATATTAAGTTATATTTTGTATGCAATAATTATGATAGCTATGTATTGTAGTATTTTAGAGCTGAGTTACAAATCTGCATGTTTCATAATAGTCATTTATCCTAAAATGTGTTACATGTAAATCTACTTGTAAAAACATTTTATCATTTTAGCATATGCGTTTTTGAAAAGTGGAATTTGAGGTTATGTAATTTCTTTCACATTCAAGTATCAATAACAATTCTTGAACATATTAAAAGAGCTCACAATCAGGATCTCAAGCAGCATGTAATTTATTATATTGTTACAGTATCTTTGTTAGGTATTAAATATTTTTATATGCTTTAAGTCAGGGTAGGATCTATATCACAGCTTCAGCCACTAGTAAAAGGAAAATATATTTCTGAAAATGATGTAGAATTTTTTTTCAGGTATGCACATTTTAAAATATGGTTGTCAATAACTTTATATAAAATGACTAGAAAAGTACATTTTTTTTCTACCTACTGAATAGTTCTGTATAATTGTTGTTTACACATTAGTCATCAAAATGGCATGAGATTTTGATTTTTCACCTAGAAATATGCTATGAGATTATCCAAGGTTAATTTCGACAGATAAATGACATACCACTTTCATTAAAATGACATTGGGAAACTGAGATAAATAGGTTAGCATTTTCTGTGCTGACGTGATGTTTGCCTGTCTGATTGCATCCTTTCCAATAGACAGCAGAGACACAATTACAAAAAAAGACATCTGTGCCAAGGTTTAGCTAGCCAAAAAGGGCACGCTCTTGTGTTTAAAAAGGTAGAGAATCTAATCGATGAAAACGTCTGGACCTGTTAGCACCAATAAAACTGAAGGCCACTGGGAAGCTCAGAGAGGGTCTTTGTTGTAGAGATAGAAGGAGACCCAAACTATGACACTTTCAGAGGAGAAGGGTCAGCAAGGAAGATCATCCATCTTCTTCAGTGGCAGCTTTCTGTCAGATTCTAACCCTGTTCAGTGGAGGAACTAAGCCTCTTCTGTTGACACCAACCGATTCTCAGCCAAGTGTAAATGAAGCTAATATTCACTGACCTTATGCATAGCAAATGAAGCCCTATGTGTCATTTGAGAAATAATGTTATCTGACACTTCAAAAAGTGAGTGATGGACAGATGTGTGTGTGTGTGTGCATGTGTGTGTGTGTGTGTGTATAATACATAAAGATATAGCCTTATCCACTTTATATTTTTAGTTGACTTTCACAATAACCACAGTTTTACCATTTTAACAGAAATTTAAGTTTGTATTATTTTCGTTTACATGTCTTGACATTTTACATGCAGAGCTTGACTGTGCTGCAGAACAGGCTCATTTGGCTTTCTTCTGTCTCTAAATGCAATGCCTAGTTACAGAAAGAGAAGATTCAGTTTCTGCTAATAAAAGCTGTACATTTCCAAGACAATTCTGAATTACTAGTTCACACTCAAAACATAATGAAGGAATATATACATCTTTCACATTACTAAAACATGTATTGGTCTTGTTAGAGATAAAGTCAAAAAGGCTTTTTCTTTAACCATTTTTAAAGCATTGTCTAAAATCTCCTTTTTCGTTAGTAAGTCTGTTAAAATCTAATAGTCTTTCTTAGTCTTTAAATCAAGATTTTCATGTTTTGCTTAATAAGAATTATATTTTAAATTGCATTTTATGCATTTCTCATTTGGAAGGATTTTCCATATACTGTAAAAAATTTCTCACAAAAAATAAAGTTTAAAATATACCAGTAATAAGAAAAATGCTGTATATCAAAAATATTATTTACTGTATTTTATAAGTAAAATATTAATATTAACAAAAATGAGAAATAGTTGTGATGAAACTTAAATAATTTTAAAGAAAGTATGGAAATTAAGGATTTGGGGAAAAGGTAGGTTAAAGCACAGCATTGGATTTTCTGAGTTTCATGGAAGGTGATTATCTGACATAGTAGATTTCCTGAGACTCACCAGGACGGATCTGCATCTCATTGACATCAATCATGTTTGAACTGAAAATAAACAGTTGTAAAATTTTTGGAATCTGTGGATTGATTTTTGTTCACCTCATCAGTCTTGTTTATTTGTACTTATTAAAGAAGTGAACTTGTTTTTTGTTCTACCAAACTTAAAAAGACAGCATCTCATCAGTGAGATATTCTCTTCTTAGTTCTTTTTTGACAAGTAACGAAAATCAGATGAGATTGTACATAGTTTCCTCCTGGCATTGTTCCTGAACCTAATCATACATACACTAAACATGTGTTTAGTCAATTCTTCTTATTTTCCTCCCACATTTTTGTTAATCTAAGCACCTTTCTAAGTAAAATGGTGCTCAAAGACCACAGAGAAATTATCTGTGTTGATAGTAACTTCACTGAGTTCTGACTTTTCTCTCTCACTCATCAACTGTTTATCCTCAATAGGATTTAGTTATGATATATATAAAAGGCACGTATTTGAGTTGTAGCTTTGTTTATAAATTATATGCAGTATCTGCACATACAGCTACTAAATTCAGCCAATGAAGCCATTATTTTTGAAGTAATACCATAACAAAGAATAACATAAGGAGTTTTGTTGTTGTTAGTAGTGGTAATGGTGGTTGAGGTGGTGGATTAAATTGAGCTAATTTTCAAATCTTTAGAATTACAATAGTTTGTCTAAAAAGTCAAGATAAATCGGATGGACACAATTACATGCAAACACATACACTCAGAAATGACAAGAGCCTCTTATTATGGAGATAATTTTGTGTAAGTGATCTACACAGTCTAGTTTAACTCTCTTCATAAAAATTTATGAAAAAGCTGTCTGGAGTACAGATATAATTTTTTGTGCATTTTTTACATTAATTTGTGATTTTTTTTTTTTTTTCCCAGAAACCTCATTCAAAGAGTTTCCATAAAAGAGGGGAAATATATGATTTGGCTAAAAGGCAATGGATTTGGCTTCATGGAATCACTGGTTAATGGATTTAGCCAGGTGTTTGAATCTAAATTGAAAGGGCCAATTGTACTTTATGATCTGCAGAAGTCATATTAGATTAGTAACACTGAGGTTTAGAAACCAAAGTGGCATTTCATGCTGCTGTCAAGTAAGTTTCTACCCCTTTGCCCTGGGAGCTTAGAGATTTCAGTCTAGTTCAGTCCTCCCAGTCCAATATAGGATTTAAAAAAATATGTTAAACAGCATATTTGGAGTCATAAAGTCTTCTGTTAACTTTCCAAGGTTATTCTTTATTGAATCGTTTGAACCAGTGATATCATCTCATTGGACCTCTTAGTTTAATCTTAAAGGCATTATTTTTGGATGGAAACTTCTAAGACTAAAAGGGTACTAAATATATTTCATATCCTAATATAACAATCATTGATCGAACTACATCACTCAAGATTATTTAGGTACTATATTCACATATGATACTGATTTATATTTCAGATATTTATTAGCCAAACAATTCCTAAAGTCACTGGGATTCCTAGGTTCTGGTCAGAAAGCTATCGTAGCTGAGGGCTATGGTTTGAGTCAAAGATGCCAATAGAAGGTTATTAAAGATGCCTAAACAATTCACACCACTTCAACATGAATTGTGATTTGTTAAAACAAGTCTTAAAAAGAGTTTCAGAAATCTTTAAAGACAGTCAGACTGTAGAATTGAAGCACCCTTATTCAAAGTTGATTGCAGTTACAGCCTCATATTATTATTCAATGAAATGAGATTTTTTTCTAAACTAGTATTAGTTTCATGATCCTGTGAAAAATAAGATATTGCTATAATTTATTTAATAAATACGTTTATGTAAATGTTAGTTATTCCCAATAATTTCTGTTTCTATTCATATTCAAATAAATATTGAAAGATATTTAAGAAAATTGATTTTTGATTTTATTTTTTATGTTTTTATAAAGCCCTCATCTGAAAAATATATCAAAATAGACATTATGCTTATTGCTTTTAAATAATAAATGTTGTTTTATTTTATAATGGATAGGTTTGACATGCATACATTTTTCAATATGAAAGAAATTATTTTGCATTCAAGCCATTAAAATCAACCTGTTCTTTGGTAACAATTTTCTATGCTGTGTTCAAGTAGCAAAATGTTACTTTGTATTTTTAAGGAATTACTTGTAGAAAAATAAGGTAAACGGATAGTATGCAGTTTTAAATGTATTTTTTTTCTGTTTAAAAATATGTTTAAAAATTTGATATGTTTTTTATCATATAATCAGTTACAGAATCATCAGATGAATAGTGACATCTGTAACTGAGAGCCATGGAATTTGCTGTTTTCTTTTTTCTTTTATGTCAATCTGGTGGGAAAAATAAAACAGTAGTTCCTATACCTGGTTTGCCATTTCCCACCTTTTCCTATTGAGGCAACCAGGCAAAAGCTGTCAGGACGACTGAAAAGGTAACCATCCGTTTAATGGCATGGTTGATTTTGCTCCTGATTCTTACTGTGCTGTGGGGGTCAAGGACATCTGAAGAGGCTTGACCTGTGTTTCCTGTCAGAAAAAATGTGTGATTTTCACTTCTATGCCTACAGATCTCTGGAGTTATGTGTATATTGGAGTTTACTCTGCCCTGCTTTGTCAGCATAGCTGTGGCTTTCTTCGGCAGTTGTGAAAGAATCCTGAGATGGAAAGAATTGGGTGTAAAAATTGTGTTCTTCTGTAGAGCAGGAGAGTGTACTGTATAATCTTTTACAAATTTAGATTGTACCATATGATTTAAAAAATTTAGATTATGCCATTTTATTTAAGGAAATTGAGTCTAACGCTGTCTGATATGCTCCAAAGAATTAACACTATAATGAGTTAAAAACCAACTACAACTCAGATTTTATATTTTTAGTTTTTTGTTTAATCTCATAAACCATGAAGAGTTTAACTTTTATTCTATTTTTAAGTAGTTGGAAGGTAAATTAGGAAGCAATAGGTTAGAAAGTGGAATATTTTTTACTGTTGTCTGTGTCTTTTAGCTAGTTAACTAATTAACTAACCAGCTTCCCCTTCCTCTATTTCTCCCGCTCACCCTTCCACCTTTCCATCTGTCATTTGTATTCATAAGCGTTCATAAACATATAGATATATTCATAAATATATAGATAATTTTCTCAGGTCAAGAAGTTCTGAAGTAAATCCTTTTCTTAACTGTATCTTTTCTTTGTGACTGGAGGAATAGTTTTTGAGTTTTGCATGTTCAGTCTCCTTGCCTTAGGTCCTTCTCTCTCCTTTTCTGTGGAAGCATCAACGTCCACATGAGAAGAGGTTATGTTCACACACTAGAACAATTTGTTCTTGGTAATACCGTATAATTGTGTTTCAAAATTTGAATACTGGGGAGTATTTTCCAGTTTTCTTTTCCTCTCTTGCCAGTTGTCTCTTTTGGTTTGTTTCTTAGATGGTGATATAATATTAGTAGTTTCTCAAGTAAAGATGCCACAGAAGTTTCCATTTCCACTTTTATTCCTATAATGACCTCTCCTGCTCCCACGGTATAGTTCCATCTTTCAGCACCTCCATGAATCTCTGGAGAGGTAACACCTGGTAGAAAATTCTAAATGGATTGTACTTTTCAGAGTACACTTACAACAAGGCTACAAGGATTATTAGACTATATTTGAATACTTGTTGACAATTTAAATTATTACCAAAATTTAATGCATTTTAATGAGGAAAAATGATGAAACTGACAGGAATATAATATATTGGGGGATTAGGAATTCTGCAGTGCTTCATGAAGAGTAGAAGATCAAACACTACAAAAATATTGGCATTAACGAGAATTCACTTCTAGAAAGACTGTTGGGGAAAATGTTTGGAATATAAAACCAATTCAATTTAGTTCAATAAACATTTCTTGAGTGCTTTTTGCTACAGATTAACTATGATAAATTTTGGAGAGAGAGATAAACCTGCACGAGTTTGTAGACTGCCAAAAATACTTAAAACTAATAATCCAGCAATGCATTTTCATCTCCATTTGAGAAATTAAATTTTCTTTTATTTCCTTTTAAAATGCCAAAGTAACAGGAAAATAGAAAGAATAGTATAATGAATACCCTAATGGTCTTCAGACTCTCTAATTGTTAAAATTTTTCCACATTTATATCCCCACTCCCCCCAGCCCTGTGCGTGTATACACTTTTTTTTTTTGTCCTGGCTGAACCATTTGAAAGTAAGTTATAGACATCATGACAGTTAATGCCTAAAGACTCTAGCATATGTTGTCAAAATGAAGATGTTCTCTTCCATAGACACAATGCCATATTTAAAATCCAGGAAATTTAATATTTATTTTAAAATTTATCTTAACATGTAGTTTCCATGTAGTTAATATGCCAGTTTCTGACCTGCCTCAAACTGCCTTTTTTATAGATGATTTTATTTTTTCAACTCATGATTCAGTTAAGGATTTCATTTTGTCTTGTTGACATAATTTTTTTCTTCTCTTCTAATTTGAAACTTTCATTCACCTTTTTTTTCACTTTACTGATTTTTTTTTTTTTTTTGAGAATCCAGACCAGTTACCTCTTAGAATATTCCACATTCTAGATTTTCTAATTTCTTTAAATATTAGATTCAAGTTGAATTTGGGGGCAGGGATACAATATAGTTCATGTGGTTTACTTTCCGTTGCGTGACATCATTCTGCTTTGTCTCCTTATTTCCGATGCTAAAGTTTAATGATTTGGTTGAACCAGAACCCTGTATTATATATTTACTAGTTTCAGTGATACTTGGGGACACAGAAAATTTTCAGTTCCCTGACAATCTTTTACAAACTGCTTTATCATTAATTGATGATGTCAACTAGAATCATTTGTTACATTGACAGTTACAAACTGTTCATTTTCTATATTTTATTACTTCTATATTTATTGTTTTATTCTGTAAGAAAGTTTTTTCTTTCTCTAGTCCCAACTTCTTGTTGTTATTGTTGAATAGTGCTGTGGACTCAGATTCCAATATCATTTTTTAAAGAAAACTCTCATCTTTTTAATTTCTAGTTGAAGAAGGGTGAAATTAAATACTCATTTACTTTTATAGCAGTTCATAATATTTAGAATTGAACTTATAGCTAAGTAATTCCAACCTTTGTTCTATTTTTACTTGCTTATTTTTCCTCTGACAGGAATTTAATGATACTTTACTTTTATGCATCTTTTGTAATGAGCAAATAAGTATTCCATTTTCAGGAGACTTTTTGAGACATATTTCTGATTAAATTGACAGCATAACCCTATCAAATTAAGTAAATATCAAGAATATTTCTTCCAGACAAGAGATAGACAGTGGTGCCAGCCCAGAATCCACCACGTGATTAGCTATGTGAAAGGGAAAGCTATTTAATCTCTGAAGACCTTTGTCTCCTACTTTGAAAGTGGGAAATATTAGCAGTATCTATTTTAAGAGGTTGTGTGAGGAACAAATGGTCTAATATACACAAAGTACTAGCACATAGAAAATGGGAAATAGATATGTGTAAAAATGAGATGATGCTTGTGAAGCATTTAACATACTTCTAACTCATGGTAAGATATCAATAAATGTTAGTTGTAATTGTTATTCTAAGAATTGCTTTCTGGGTTTGTATTTTGGTAAATGTGGCTGGAAACAATCCAGAAATCTTATTGATTCTCTCTCCAAATGTCTCCCAAATCTGTTCTGTCAATTTCTGTACATCCTACTGCACTATTTGGGTTTCAGTCTGTGTCTTATCTATCTTACAGAGTATCAGTAGCTACCCAATTTAGTTGTGTGCATTTGATCTTGCTCCCCTTCATTATTTTTTCTACTCACTCTCCAGAGCCATTTTTTAAATTCCAAATTCAATCATGTTATGATTTTCTTTAAAATATATCTTTTCCTCCCATCGTTTGTAAGATCTTTCTTAATATTTAATCAAACTCCTTTTTTACTTACCTTTGCTTATCTTTTTATATATCACCTAATAACACTGAATAAGTATCCTAAATGTTTTATTTCCCCCTGTGATTATAATATATTGTAATTTTCTGCCTAGATTGTTATCTCTTTACGGAAGATTCTTCTAAGCTTATCACCCTTCACTCTTCTCCCCATTTCCTTCTGAACAAGCTCGTCGTTAATGCTGGTCAGAGAGGTTTTCAATATGTACCCACTTTACTGTAATGTGCCCCATTAGATTATAGGTTACTACAAAATAATAGCATTTCTTTATATCCTTCTCATTTAGCACCCTGCTTAACTTACCTAATCAGTAATCAGTAAATAGAAGAGGAATGATTACACATATAAATGAAGTCATTTAATTAACTTCTGTAAAGCAGGCACCACAGATTATACGTCCTTATCCAAAACGCAGTGAAGCACCAACAAGTGATTTTGATGATGGTAATATTGATAATAATAGGGATTCTCTTCCAGGGCAAAAAAATGCCTTTTGACTTTTGAAAAGATGTCAACTTAAATGTCCAAGAATAGGGGATTAAGACTATTATGAATATCCTTATGGTGAAATGTCACTGAAACTCTTAAATTATGTCATTAAATTATATTTGCTTTCATGGAAAAATGTTAACGATATTAGACTAAGGAAAAAAGAAGCGCACAAAGTAATGTGATATATATTTTTAGGAAAAGACTGGAGGAATATGCAAGATAATGTTCATGTGAGTCATCTTTGCATGGTGGACTATTTGGATTACTCTATGTTCTTTGTATTTTCCTCATGGATCATGAATTGCTATATGTACATGTATATATCTCTGTGTGTATATCTACATCTATCTATCTATCTATCATCTATCTATCTATCTATCTATCTATCTATCTATCTATCTATCTAATATGGTCTGGCTTTGTGTCCCACACCAAATCTCATCTTGAATTGTAATCCACAACTATTGGGGGAGGGACCTCATGCAAGGTGATTAGATCATGGAGGTGATTACCCCATGCTGTTTTTGTGATAGTGAGTGAGTTCTCATGAGATCTGATGGTTTTATAAGGTATTTTCACCATTCACTCTGCAATTCCCTCTCCTGCTACCGTGTGAAGAAGGATGTGTTTGTTTCTCCTTCCTCCATGATCGTAAATTTACTGAGGCCTCCCCAGCCATGCATAACTGTAAGTCAATTAAACCTCTTTCCTGTATAAATTACTCAGTTTGGGGTATTTCTTCATAGCAGTGTGAAAACGGACTAAAACAGTCAATTGATATCAGGTAGTGGGGTGCTGCTATAAGTATACCTGAAAATGTGGAAGCAACTTAGGGAATAGGTACAGGCAGAGGTTTGAACAATCTGGAGAACTCAGAAGACAGGATGATGTGGGAAAGTTTGGAACTTCCTAGAGACTTGTTGAATGACTTTGACCAAAATGCCAGTAATGATGACAATGAAGTCCATTCTGAGGTGGTCTCAGAAGGAGATGAGGACATTCTTCGGAATTGGAGCAAAGTTGACTTTTGCTATACTTTAGCAAAGAGACTGGTGGCATTTTGCTCCTGCCCTAGAGACTGGTGGAACTTTGAACTTGGGAGAGATGATTTAAGGTATCTGGCAGAAGAAATTTCTAAGTAAAAAAGCATATGAGAGGAAGCAAAGCATGCAAGTTTGGAAAATTTGCAGCCTAATGATGTGGTAGAAAAGAAAAAAACATTTTTTGTGGGGAGAAATTCAATCTGGCTGCAGAAATTTGCATAAGTAATAAGGAGCCAAATGTTAGTTGCCAAGATAATGGGGAAAATGTTTCCAGGGTATGTCAGCGACCTTCATAGCATCCCTTGACATCACAGGCCCAGAGGCCTAGGAGGAAAAAACAATTTTGTGGGCCAGGTCCAGGGCCCCCCTGCTGTGTGCAGCCTAGGTACTTGGTGCCCTGCATCCCAACCCCTCCATCCATGGCTCACAGGGGCCAAGGTACAACTCAGGCCATAGCTTTGGAGGGTGCAAGCCCCAAGTCTTGGCAACTTTCATGTGGTATTGGTCCTGCAGGTGCACAGATGTCAAGAAGTGAGATTTGGGAACCTCCTCTTAAACTTCAGATGATGCATGGAAACACCCAGATGTCCAGGCAGAAGTTTGCTGCAGGTGTGGAGCCCCATGGAGAACCTCTGCTAGGGTAGTGTGGAAGGGAAAAGTGGATTGTAACTCCCACGTAGACTCCCCGCTGGGGCAATGCCTAGTGGAACTGGGAGAAGAGGACCACTGTTATTCATACCCCAGAATGCAAGATCCGTCAACAGCTTGCACTGTGCACCTGGAAAAGCCACAGGCACTCAATGCTAACTCATGAAAGCAGCCAGAATGGGGAGCCCCTGTCTTGCATCAGCATGACCTGAATGTGAGACATAGAGTCAAAAGAGATCATTTTTGAACTTTAAGGCTTTTTGACTACCCTATTGGATTTTGGACCTGCATGGGGCCTGTAGCTTCTTTGTTTTGTCCAGTTTCTTCCATTTGGAATGGGTTTATTAACCCAATGCCTGTACCCTCATTATATCTAAAAAATAACTAACTTGCATTTGATTTTACAGGCTCATAGTCAGAAGGGACTTGCCTTGTTTCAGATGAGACTTTGGACTTGGAATTTTGAGTTAAAGCTGGAATGAGTTAAGTCTTTCGGGAACTGTTGGGAAGGCATAATTGTGTTGTGAAATTTGAGAAAGATGAAATTTGGGAGGGGCCCATGGTGGAATGATGTGGCCTGACTCTGTGTCCTCAGCCACATTTCATCTTGAATTGTAATCTTTATGTGTTGGGAGTGGTCCACCCCCGCCCATGCTGTTCTCATGATAGTGAGTGAGTTCTTACAAGAGTTGGTGGTTTTATAAGGGGTTTCCTCGACTCCACTCTGCACTTCTCTTTCCTGCTGCTATGTGAAGAAGGACATGTTTGCTTCCTCTTCCACTATGATTATAAGTTTCCTAAGACCTCCCCAGTTATGCAGAACTGAGTGAATTAAACCTCTTTCCTTTATAAATATCCCAGTCTTATGTATTTCTTCACAGTAGCGTGAAAGTAGACTAATTATCTAACTATCTGTCTATCTATCTATCTATCTATCTATTCTATCCATCCATTCACACATTACCATCTCTATGTATATCTAATCTATTTACATATAATTTTACAAAGAAAAAGGCTCATAGGCTCATGGGTATAGAACAAGATAAAATTACCCATCATTGTCTCATTCTTCAGTCTCATTAATATGTGGGGTGCAATTACTTTTTTTGGTTGTTGTTAAAGAAAAAATATGAGATACCATTATAATTAATAAATATAGGGTTTTTTATTTTCAAGAATATTCCAGTATAAATTTAAAATCTGGACCAATTTAATTAATATACTACTATAAATGTAGAAGGAAAACAAGTTTGTGGGAGTTAAAAGTATGAAGTGTTTGATTTTTATTATTCCTTTCCGACTGCTAGATGACACAGAGGTGGATTATTTAAACACACTGTATTACATAATATGTAAATGTCTCTCTATTAATATATATTTATATGCATACACATATATATTTTTCTCTTCTATTAATATATTAGTAGTTCTTGAAATACCACTGTTACTAATAAACCATTATACATTTGCAATCAGTTGCATTGTATTGTGGGAATGAATTTCATTTATAGAACAACCTGCAAATGGGTAGCATGAGTTTTAATAGGTTTTATATATTAATTCCCCAAAAGTAAATGTGCCATTTTATGTAAGGATGAAATTGTTATATAATAGTAGATTAATCCCCAAAAGGAAACCAAATTAATTACATAACTAATAAGAGGAAGTGAATACATTGCTAGAATCTTCTTCAATGGCATATTACATTTTGCCATATCCTTTCTATTACACACATATTTGTGTTTGTAGTGCAACCAGTTTTTGATCGTCTGTTATTTCATATTCCAAATCTATGGGTTTCTTCCTTCCATTGAGAATATAGTAATATAGTTTTTTACCTTAATGCTATTTGGTGGGTTTGTTTTAAGAAATTAACACTAATTTTCATGCTAAATTATAGGAGATATTTTAAGAAGACAAATCATTCAATAATGAGTTACAATATAAGTCAGAAGTTAATTGTAATTAAAGTGAAGGAATAAATTTCAATGAGGGAACAAATAAGGTCTTTCAGGAGATAATATGTACATTGAAGTTTAGACAAATGTGAGATCCTGTCAGGGCACTTCTAGGCACAGTGAGTGTGATGAACAAAAGTGGGTGACATATGAAATTTCAGCTCTTATTTGATGATCAGATATCTGGGACTTGAGTGAGAAGGATTATAGTGATAAAGCTAGGAAAGTAGAAAAATTGGATTAAGTTCTGGAGGGCTTTCTGTGTTGTACCAAATAATTTGTACTACTCTTTGTAGTTATGAAGCAATGGCCAAGAATTCTTAAGGAGGGCATAATAATTAAATTTTGGCTGTAGTAATAACTTTAACTTCCCTTAAAGGGAAGTTAAAGTTATTACTGAATACTGAACTAGATATGGGAGAGACTGAAGGCAACAACTTCTTTTGGAAAAATTTTAGGCAAAGACTCTGAGCTAAGATCCTGTTGCTGAAAATGGGAGAGAAGGAAGGGGGATGTGTTAGGGACACATTATGGAGGTAGAACTAGTGCTTAGTAAAACAATAACATATATTAAGGGCAACACATGACATTAGATTTTTGAGTTTATTTTTAACTATTCTTTTTAAGCCAAATTCACTTCAGCCAAACTAACTTGGTCAGTAATTTTAATATTTTCGAGTGTGCTTGTTTTACTTTCCTAATACTAATTTTCATCCATCTCCTCATAAAAGTTCTATATATTATGTATCCTTCAAAAACTCATGTTGGCCAAGCATGGTGACTTATCTCTGTAATACCAGCACTTTGTGGGGCTGAGGCAGGAGGATCCCTTGAAGCTAGGAGTTTGAGATCAGCCTGGGCAGCAAAGCAAGACCCTGTCTACAAAAAATTAACCAACACACTGACAATCTTGTAGCCTCAGCTGCTGTGAAAGCTGAAGTGGGCAGATTGCTTGAGCCCAGGAGTTCGAGGCTACAGTTAGCTATGATGGTACTACTGCAGTCAACTGGATGACAACAAGACGTTCTCTAAAAAAAAAAAAAAAAAAAAAAGTAAAACCTCAACTATTATTCCTCCAGGAAGCTCTCTCTGATTTTTATGGTCAAAACTAATATCTCCTTTCTTAGAAGTCCCGGAATATTTTATTTTTACATTTTTATGACAAATAAGTTATTGCCTCAGATATTACATTTTGGTGGTGTAATTTAATGTAATCCTAAGTGCAAGACCTTAGAATTACATTTTGTTGGTGAAGGCAAGAGCTTCAGGACCAGCGTTTACCACTTATCAGTTGTGACCTTGGGCGAGCTACTTAATCTCACATAACTTTAAGTTTCCTCATGTTAAACTGAGGAACCATGATAAAATCTATGCATTGAGTGACATCCAAGATTATTATTAACATTAAATTGTACACACACACACACACACACACTACAGAGTTATGTCTTTGGAACAAAATAAGTGCTTGGTAAGTGTTAATTTAATTATTGGGTGCCATGAGAGTTTATGTTTAAATTATTTAGAATATTTAACGCAGTGGGGAATGGAGATTTCCTTTTAAATGATGGGTCCATCAAATTAAGCTCTCTTAACATCAGGCTCTTAAAACAGATAAAGACTTGTTGATTGGGTTCAGTGGACAAAGAAACAGAAGTAGTTTCAAATACTCACTTTCCCTAAAATCTCCTTGGTCAGTCAGAAAATCAAATAGTTTTTCTTAGAATCAATGTGGCTCTGGATAGTGACTGTGTGTGATGGTAGTGCTACCTCTTGAACACGACTTGGGTATGTTGGGACCTTTTCATGGATATTTTTAGAAAGATTAGTGGTAAAAACAGCTGGAAAGACAAGTTAGATTAAATCCTGGTGGGAGACTTTTTCATGGAAACCCACATGGAGCAAGTAGGATCTCATTGTATCGCTTAAACAGTGGTGAGGGAAAAAACCTCATTCAATAAACTGGGGACTGAGTGGCAAGGTGGGGAAATGGCTGGAATAAGAATAGAGAGGTGTCATGAAGAAAGAAGAGAAATGACCAAGCAAACTTGTTAGCAGAGTGAATAAAAGTTTATTTTTAAATTATTTATATTGTCTATAGCAGGGGTCCCCAACCCTCACCTGCAGACAGGTAGTGGTTGCTGGCCTGTTATGCACTGAGCTACACAGCAGGATGTGCGGGGTGGGCAGGTGCATTATCACCTGAGCTCCTTTTCCTGTCAGATCATCAGCATTACATTCTCATAGGAGTACGAACCTTATTGTGAACTGTGCATGTGAGAGACCTAGGTTACATACTTTTTTTTTTTTTTTTTTTTTTTTTTTGAGGCGGAGTCTCGCTCTGTCGCCCGGACTGGAGTGCAGTGGCCAGATCTCAGCTCACTGCAAGCTCCGCCTCCCGGATTTACGCCATTCTCCTGCCTCAGCCTCCCGAGTAGCTGGGACTACAGGCACCCGCCACCTCGCCCGGCTAGTTTTTGTATTTTTAGTAGAGACGGGGTTTCACCGTGTTAGCCAGGATGGTCTTGATCTCCTGACCTCGTGATCCGCCCATCTCGGCCTCCCAAAGTGCTGGGATTACAGGCTTGAGCCACCGCGCCCGGCCAGGTTACATACTTTTAATGAGATTCTAACTAATGCCTGATGATCTGAAGTAGAACAGTTTCATACTGCAAACATCACTTCTACCCAACTCCCACCCTCGCCCCCATTTGTGGAAAAATTGTCTACCATGAAACCAGTCCCTGGTACCAAAAAGGTCGGGTACCACTTGTCTGCATAATAAGAGCTCTACCTTGTTTTGGAGGCTTTATAATGTGAGATAACAATATTGAGATGTTAGTTTTAAGGAATTTTTCTATCCAAAGTTTTCTAAGCTTATTGGATTGATATAATGTGTACAGTTTACTTTAGAATAAGTTCTTTTTATGTAATTCTTAGTGGTATTTGGAGCAATGTTTGTGAACACACTTGGAGAAATGATCATCTAGGCGTAGAAAGCTGGATTAAAGTGGAACAGGAACAAGATACAAGGCTGAGATCAAAGTGAGGAATTTCAGAATTTGTGACGGGAAATGAAAAATTTGATTGCTGATGATGACTTAAGTATGGCTGTGCTTGTTGACAAATGGAAATGCCATCAATTTCTCTTTCCAAAAGACTGAGCAGAGGAATTGGGATGAGAGGATCACAGGTATCAGAAAAAAAAAAAAAAAAGAAAAAAGAAAAAATCTTTGTCACAGAATTCCAGAATGTAATTGTCTTTTCTCCTAACTTTTTAGTTTATTTGTTCCAACAACCATTGACATAAAGCTTATAAACTTTTTAATTTGTGATTAATTAAATTTGTGACTAATTTGCTGTTTCTTAATTATCCATTTGTTAGAATTAAAGGTACATGTGTTAATTATGATACTGAAAGTAGTAGCTTATTTGGTCTATAGAATAACTAAAAAAATCCTAGTTTGTAAGGGCCGTATTTTAAGTGAAAAAGATTTTCTAAAATATAAACCTTTAGTCTGTTTCAGATAATGTAATAAAACACAATATGATCTTTTAGGGGGATATTACATTAGATCATATTTGGGTTCCCCACAATTTCTTCAGTCCTGGAATTATGAAAATCAGATAGGTATCACTTAATTATACAGTAACTTAAAATAATAACTTATTGTTTATTTTCCTTTCAGGTGAAAACTTACTGCATTAAAGTTTCTCAATTTGTAATTGTGTTGTTAAGGACAGATGTGCATGGAGCACTGAAAACAGATAAATTTTAAAATGGCAAATGTAAATTCTTTGAAATAAATATACCCAATAACTGATAACGTTCAAAAACTATATATATATATAGTGTCTAAAGAGGACTTTATTATTTTTACAGAAGGTATCTCTGAAAATATTCAGGAGGCATTGCTTAATGGCAGCTTAAACAAGTGAAAAGCAAATGGAAAACAGGCAGTCACCGTCTGCAGAGCTTTTAATAGTTTGGTGAAAAATTAAGGACCACCTGCCATGTTGAATTTTATGAGTGATGCAGAGGTACTTGCCAATACATTCATGAATAAGTGAAAAAACAGGTTTTTTTTTTTTTTTTTTTTTTTTCTAAGTAACACAAACCTTCAAATGCAGTTAATAAAAGACAAGGCTCTTCTTTACTGGGTGGAAAGTTATCTGCTATATAGAAAGGCCTATTGAATGAAACATTTGTCCTCAAATTCCTTTTAATCTACTGTGAGGTTCTGCATGTTACCTCACTTGGAATAATGTGCCAATTTTGTAAGGATAAAGAGAATTTTATCCTTTTTTCATTCCCTTAGCTTTTTGATGCAGCATTTCCTTGAATTTCACAGTACCTGCCTGTTTTTAGCAGCTCTAATTTCAGACTATCGCTTTCCTGGACTAATGTGTAAAAACTGATATTCTCATCTTTTTGATGGAGAATATTCACGAAATGCAATCCCAGTGAGAATGCCACTTACTAATGGGTACTTCTTTCTCCAGACATCCTAAAAAATTGTGTTTCAACTCTTTATACCTCTTGTTCTTTACAAAAAATGGATTAAAATGCCTGGTACCATGGTGGAATGTTTTAGGGTCGCATATTGCTTTTGTATTATATACTGTAAGTGGTTATTGTTCACATTTCATGCCTTTAACAGTTTGACTTAAACTATATTTTCGTTTCCCTGTACCAAACTGTTTGTCTTGTGGCAGTTTAGAACTGAAGTGCAGGAATTATGAGAGTTTTTATTGGATTTGAGGTGTTTGGTCTTTACTCTTTGCTTTTCTAAGATAATTGGGCACTGCTTCTACAGATTGAAAAGGGTTAAATGGATTAATAATAGATTTTTTAAAGATGTTACTGGAGAATGAAATCTGTTTTGTCACTGAGGCAAGAAACCCAGATTCTTCATACTAAATCAGGGTGCTTTAGTTCTAGTATGGAGAAATGTTAAAAACAAAGAAACAAAATCATTTCACAGTTTTAAACTTGTTTTTGAGAAGATTGATACTGGGAAATATATTGATTCTAACTCCTAAAAGCATTGGTAGAGGAGCTTCAAGGCAAAAAATTTCACAAAATCTCTAAGTTTCAGAACTTGGGTGTATGTCTAGGTTATTGTTTGGTGTATGCCTGCTGTATGTCTAGGTGTATGTCTTTAGTTATTATATTTAGAATGAATTTTATTAATGGACTCATCACTATAACTTCAAGAACTTGTTTATTTCTCTTTATTGTTATTTTAGTGATTAAGGTGACATTAATTCTACTATTATTACTAGCTCTTTTTTCACTCTTGAAAGGTTCCTGGTTTGATTGTATAATCGCTGGTCATATAAAGCTTTTGGCTTTCTTTTTCTACATGTTTTATGTTTCCAAAACAATCACATTTCTAGGTGTGTTCTTGCATATTTTAGCTTTTTAAATATAAAAAGTTATTGTTACATATCATATCCCAAGTTAAATTGATCTTCATGTAACTGATAATTACATTCCCTAAAAAAAGTTATTATAATGCTCTAAAGTTATTAAACTGTGACTCAAATATTCATATTTCATAATAGCAAAATGACCAACTATAACTTTTGGAGCCAAATCTAGAGATGAAAATGTAAAGCATTTTGTAGAATTATTTGTCAAATTTAATTAAATGGGAAGAAAAATTATGTTTTGGAGGAAGAAGCAATTCAAATTTTTAATTTTTCTTTCTACCTACTGGAATTAACATTCAATTAGAGTAAGCCTGTATTAAAGCAAATTTTATTTTATAGTTCATTACATATTTATGTTCTGATCAAAGCGCCAACTATCCCATGTGTAACAATTTTTACTTGAATAATGCTAACGTATTTGTTTTTCCTGTATTACTTATATTAACATAAATACTTGTTTATAATTTTATTCATTTCAGCCATATTAAATATATGTTTGTTTTTCATCTCTATATCTATGTGGAATAGCTAGTGAATAAATGTATACATTTATGAAATGATTAGAAAATTGTACTTGACATTGTACAGTACACACCAAATAACACAAGACTTTGCTAGAAGTTTAGAAGCAGAATCCAGAATCTAGAATTCTAAATCCTGAAGCAGCATAATTTACTAGAAACAGAAATGGATTCAGAAATGAATGACTGGATTCTAAGCCTATTTTTACTACCTAGTCATATTTCAAAAGTTGGTAAGTTACTTATTCTCTCTGAGACTCCACTTTTGTAATCTGTCTAATGTGGGAATTTGTCTTGCCTATCTCATATGATGCTTGAGGACTCTTCTTGCAATTGTAAATCAAAATGCATTTTAAGTTCTAATGTTTTAAAATGGAATCTGCTGGTGCATTCTGGATAATTGAAAAGTACAAGAGTAGAGACGAGGGAATATGTTAAACGTCTCTTGATTTCCCTTATCAAAGATTTTTCTCAATGTCCAATTCCCGCTAAACTAATTGATGTGTACTGCCTCAGTCTGCTGTCGTCTTCTTACCTGTCATCTTGCATTACCACTGAAGCCCTCCTGTTATTTTTGCTGCCTCTTGCTAATTCATCATGGCTAGAGTAATCTTTCCAAATGCAAGTCTTATTGTAACACTGTCTTTTAAAAATCCTTTAATAGCTTTCTTTTCCTCTTAGGTAAAACAACATCTTACCTCCTTTCCCTGTCTCTTTTTCCAGCTCTGACCTTCGCTTCTCTTCCACTTGTATTTGGCACTTCAGCCACTTTGACGTTGCCTCCAAGGCACCATGATCATTGCCTTGGATGTGCCATGATCTTTTTCCTCTCTACTATTTATTTGCCTATGAATTGTCTCTTTCCAGTCTCTTGAATATCTCTTACTTTTTCTACATGTTTCAGTTATACCAAAGACACCAACTGTCCATGTTTTCTACAGTGATCTCCTTTCATAACACCTAATGCTTTATTAGAATAGTTTCATTTATCATTGGCTTTCTACAAACTGAGAGGTCTATGAGGGCAGGAACTGGTGTCTGTTTTCCTTCCTAGAAGGGGTCTGGTTCTTAGCATAATAAGAACATAAGATGTGCCCAGAATATTTGTTGAATGAGTTAGCAAATGACTGAAACAAATCAGGAATGTAGGATCGTAAATGAGGTGAGGTATGATAATGATTTGACACACAGAGTTACGGTAATGAGAGTGTCAAAAGAATAACAAACAGGAATTGATTACCTTGATATGAGAGGTAGAAGAAAGTAGAAACTTTTAAGTTTTCTGCTGTTAAAGAAATGACAAATTTGGAGGGAAAGTTTCTTCTGGTTTTCCTTTTGAAATTTGAAATAGGGATACTGATATAAGAGAAGGGATGGTGGAAATAACAATGGTTCTGTCAACTTAAATCTATGTAGCACATTTTTTTTTTTTTTAAGTTTTTCAAACTTTTTTTCTTATTTCACAGAATTATTTCAAAGTTACTTTCCAAGCAAATCATCTAGGGAACTTTGAAGAAAACCTAATATTTTAAAGGATGAAACTAACTTTTCTAATGAAATTATATTTTTTTGTTTAAATATTAAAAAAAAAAAACTAGCAATAACCATTATTTATTTTGTTTAGTTAGGATGGGCTCTATTACAAGGAGATACCTGGAGCCTAGAAGTAAAACTGATACCTGTTTGTATTAAAGCAGAATTTCTCAACAGTAACACTATTGACATTTTGTACAGGATCATTCTTTGTTCTGGAAGGCATATAGGATGTTTAGCAGCATGCTTGATGTCTACCTACTAAATACTAGTAACAGACCTCCTCCACACCCAGTTATGATCAAGAAAAATGTCTGCAGATAATGGCAAATGTTTCCTACAGGGCAGAATCACCTTCATTTGAAAACTATTGCACTGGAGAGTTAGAAATTAGATTACATAGATAAGAAAATTTGTAAAGTGTTGTAATTCTCATGTAAATTTTTTATGGATCTTTTATTTCCTCACGGTGGTTATATGTAAAATGTAAAGCATCAAGGTGATTACTTTCAGATACTTCAGGAATGTGGAACTGCTAGGGATGCAATGCTGCTTGTCTCAGGAAACATAGACACCCGAGGAATAGAGTAGGTGATGAGAACTTAAGAAAAGAAAGACAATTAATTTATGTTTTAAGGGTCTTCCTCAAAGATGGAAGGAGAAAGCACCTGAGTCTGCCCAAATCTTTAACTTGAAGCCCAGGGCTGAAGAGTTGAAGAGCTCTTATATTTCCTCAAATGTGGGGCCTTCATTTGAGTATGCATTTATGCATACAACGTACTTTATTTTTGTTCAAATACATTGATATGCAAGACATTAAATGTTACCTTATAAGGGAAGGACACGATTTTCCAGACAGTCAGCTATATGTATTTCTGTAGTTGGAAGAAGAATCTTCTGTTTCTGTTCTCATATATTATGAGGATCAGATATGTTCTCAAAGAATTCATATCAGTCATTTGGTGGCAGACTTTCAGTGCTGAATTGGTTTATGAAAATGGGCCAGGCGTGGTGGCTTATCCCTGTAATTCCAGCACTTTGAGAGGCCAAGACAGGTGGATCAGTTGACCCCAGGAATTAGAGACCAACCTGAGCAATACAGCAAGACCTTGTCTCTGCAAATAATATTAAAAATTAGTTCAGTGTGGTGACTCATGCCTATGGTCCCAGCTACTCAGGAGGCTGAGGTGGGAGAATCACCTGAGCCTCAGCAGTTGAGGCTACAGTGAATAGTGATCATACCACTGCGCTCCTCCTGGGTGGCAGAGTGAGATCCTGTCTCAAAAAAAGAAAAAGAAAATGAAACCACACACACAAAATATGTGTTCCCTGATAATTACTGGTGACAGTATAGCAGTGTGCCCTCTCTCTTCCTCTCTTGATTATTTTCATACTCATTAATGATGAGATGACCATCCCCCACTTTCTTCTGTCTATCTTCTACCATGTCCACATGGCATAGATTTTTTATAATGAATTTTCTGTGGACTCACTGGCTGGGATAAATAACAGTGGAAGAAACTCTAAACTATTTTCCTTCTGTGATCATGAATGAGGAAAATGGGAGCTTTTGTTTTTCTTAGATGTCTTTAGAAAAAAAAAAATATCAGATTCTTCAGATTAGGTGGGAAGCAGATTAATAGCAAATTGTGTAGAGACACATCAATGTTTAGGGTAGCAAAGGAAAACCACGAAATGACTTCAAATGTAAGTTGTGTTTTCACGGAACTCTATTCTTTTTTTTTCTTTGCTGTTTTGATTGTGAATTTTTTATCTATACTATCTGCCTATTAGGAGTTTTTTTTTTTTTTTTTTTTAATTGAGCCTTTCAAATCTTGAAGGTTTTTTTGTTTGTTTTTTGAGACAAGGTCTCTCTGTTGCCCAGACTGGAGTGCAGTGTCGTGATCTCGGCTCACTGTAACTTCTGTGTCCCAGGCCTAAGTGATCCTCCTGCATCAGCCTCTTGAGTAGCTGGAACTACAGGCACATGCCATCTCACTATTTTTCTTATTTATTTATTTATTTTTTTGTAGAAAGAGAGTTTCACTATGTTGCCTGGGCTTGTCTCCAAGTCCTGAGTTCAAGCCATCTGCCCACCTTGGCCTCCGAAAGTGCTGCGATTACAAGTGTGAGCCACCATGCCTGGCCTCTCTGAGTTTTTATCAGTCTTTCTAATGTTGTTGTTGTTTGGTTTTACATTTCAAGTTACACATATTGGAACATGAGTTTGGCATACTTAGAGTTGTACTTCTACCAAAATAACATGCTAGACAGAGTAAGATCAGTAACAGAAGGAAAACAGGCTTATTTTCAAATGAAGATTTTTAAATAATATTATTTTAAAGGTTCCAGTATACATTGTTTCCTTAATTGTTGAAACTATTAAAGGAATTTCTAAGTTGAAACTTTCAGACATTTAGCTACATCGTTTATATAATGAGGCAGTTAAACAAGTTGTTTGCAAAAACGTTAAAAACTCTTCAGAAATTTTTGCATGTTGTGGAGGAAGCAATATTATCTTTTTAAAAATGATATTCTTTACTATAAAAAAAATTAACTGATACGTGTAAATTACTTACTGTGTGCCAGACACTCTTACATGTTCTTAATTTAATCCTCATAGTGATCCTATTAGGAAAGTGTCACTATTATTCCTGTATTACAGATGAGGAAACCAAGGCAGTTTCCTATTGGTGGTCTAATGATGGTTCTAGCACTTGAACTCAGGAGTTGAACTCAAGGTGTTTGGCTCCATAGCCAGCAGTCTGAAGGACTAGTCTCCACTGTTCTTTAATTTTTTTTCTTAACCATCAATATGCATTCACAGATACAAGTTTCTTCTATTTTGGCAAATAAAATTACAATGATTATAAATATACGTAAAACACCAACATATTTGGCAGTGTCAAAGATTCGCTAGTAAGGCATGACACTTCAAAGGAAGACTTACAAGGATTACACTGTGACATATAAAGGTAATATATTTGACACTTCTACATTTAGTTAGAAAAATATGATCTTGCGAAGTTTTAGTGAGGGTATCATGCACTTGGCATGAGATAGATAGATAATAGAGAGATAGAAACATAGAGTATTTGTCTATGTATATAAATTCATATCTCTATTATTTTCTGTAGTGCTGAAACAGAGGAATGGGAAGACAGATGAGGGACTCAGTTATCTAACCCAGAGGTCAGATATGGCTTCACTAAGGAGGTGATGTGTTTCAGAAATTTAGCAAATATAACTGTAATGACTCTTTTCAGGAAATTAGCACTACATAGTGTACTCCTTGATAGAACTATCTCTGTATTTGACCTGAATATTTTTTTACAAGCTCTGGATAGATACCTTTAGTGTGACTCCATATTATTTTGAGGCTCTCTGTTGGTTAGGAATTTAATATTCTGCTATATTCTTAATAATTCTTCTGACATGTTATACATTTTTATTTATTTATTGTTATACTTTATTTCTCTGAAAATTAATTGATGTATTTATGAAACATGAGGTATACTGTGAAAGGCTTTATTCCTTTATGTGCTAGTATGATATGTCAAATGAGCTTTGAAGTGAATTTTTTTTTACCTTTTGTAAAGCATGCAGCAATATACTAATCCATTAGTAAATGGCACACTTATGTTAAGCTTGTGATTATTCAAAAGAGAATACACCAGAAAAAAAAAAAGAAGAGTGACAAATAGAGCATAAACCTTTGTCATTCTACAGAAATAACTCTGGAGATGTTGGTGAATCCTGAGAGCTAACAATACTACTAATCTTGATACCATCATCTAAGCTCTCTAATTAAACTGTCTCACATAATACTATGTGATAATCCTATATGGTAAACAGCTGGCAAATCCATGAAATATCAGATTCCAGAGAATCAAGAGTAGAAGTTAATGGCAAGAGTGAGAACCTATTCCATACAGTTTTCACAAATGATATTGAATATAAGAAGTGCAGTGTAAAAGTACGAAATTACATGCAAGTTTCCCTGACCTGCCCTATGGAATTCACCATTTCTAAGAAGTCAGAGCTTCTGTTTTATACTTGACTCAAGTCATTTTTTCACATAACCAAATTATTGAACAATTACTTTACACAGAACATTTAGATTTTAAGAACAGGTCAAGAATTATTGTTCTCGGAGATTTCTGTTAACTTTGTAATTTTCCCTTTTGATATTGAAGCAATAAAGTAGAATTTGTGATTATATTAATAAAATTAAATAGAAAAACTAGTGATTTCTAGTTGTTAATTCCAAAGATATATTACTATAATTATTGACTATATGTCGAAATAAAAATATATCTTGTTATATAATCATGTATCACAATTAAATATTTGAATAGAAAATGTATGTATTTTAATCCAGATAACTATTTTGATGATTGTTGAAGACATATGCACTCTAAATTGTGAGAGTGTATACCATAATTCAGAAGAAAGTACTACATTTTCAGAATTCTCCGTTTCCTTTTAGTATAATTTTATTTAAAGGGGTAGTGGAAGAAGTAATTTCCTAAAAAAATAATGAAATAATGATAGAGATATTAAGGCGAAGCCAATGTATGAACTTAACTATTATATTTTTCATGTGAAAAGTGGAATGTTTAACCATATTGCATAGCACTTAGGCTGTTATAGCTGCAAGCACAATGTTTTAGAGTTAGCCACTCAACACATTTCATCAACAAACAGAAAACTATTTAAAAGTTTGGACAACCTATGCCATTTGAGTCCATAACTTAGAAGGAAAATTTATAAAGCAAAGATGTAATGGAAATAACAAGCAAAAAGCAATGCTTCTCATCTTGCTAAAAATTGTTTTCTCTAAATTCTAATTTTATGAAATATTGTATAGCATTCAACACTAATATAGGATAAGAGTAGGATTTCAGCCTGGGAAAATCAAAAACCTTAAAACCTCATTGACTCTATATCTAGGCATTATCTTTTAACATCTGTAGCATGAGAAGATTACTTTCTAGCCTCTTATTTAAACAGCTGCTAACTTAAACTGCAAAATAATCATGTTGAAAAAATGGCAAAAAGAATAGTCATACTCTTACAAGGTTGTAACTCCCCTTTTTGCAATTGCTGTTATTTGACAAGTATTACCCCCCTTGTTTTGCTGTGCCATAGGTAGTATGCTCATTATGGTGAAATGAAATGAAAGCATAAAGGAAATGTTCAAGCATCAGATATCTCCTTTATCATTGGTGTTCATCCACTGACAAATGTTTATTTTACAAGTTCTTATACAATGCTTGATTATTCCTAAGTAATATAAAAATAAATCATTCACCCCTTAGCTTTTAGATATTTTGTTTATTCAGATGCATGTAAAACTAGTTTTCTTATCAGTCTTTTGTTGAACATTTATCCAAAAGGGTAATTTAACTTAAATGTTGAAAAAAATATCGATTCTAAAAATATTGTCTGATCCATTCCACCTGGTATCCATCTGTGACAGTATGTCTTCACAATCTGTCATCTGCTTTTATCCTGTATGTTCTTAACCACTTCATTTGGGTACAATCTTTGAACTGATTTTTTCCCTTCCTTATTTCTGGTGTTCTGATTAGTATAAATTGACATTTTCAAATCTTTAGTCAGGTTTGGGGATGATTTATACTAATTAGTTAGGAAGATGTAATGTACCATCAGCTCTCTACACATACTCGTTTATAGCATCATTAATATAGAGATAGAATCAATCATTATATTCTAGTTTTTCATTTTCTTTGTAAGAATTTTCAGTGTATTTTTATTTGGAAATGTACACATTTACTTTATCATCATTTCCTATGAGAAAACAGTATTTCATTTCTAAATTTCTAAATTATTTCAGATTGAAATATATGCACATGTAGGTGTTGAGTCTAATACTTTGTAGCGCTTGTCATTACAGTTGCCTGTCAGTATCAAGGGGGGATGGGTTACAGGATCCCCTTGGATACCAGCATCCACAGATGCTTAAGTCCCTTATATAAAATGGCATACATAGTATTTGCCATTATTGTATACAAATGTAGTATTTTATACAAATATGTATATTTATTTACAAATATGTATACATATTTGTATAAACTATGCACATCCTTTTCTATACTGTAAATAATCTCTAGATTACTTATAATATCTAATACAATGTAAATTATAGGCATGTAGTTGTTATATTGTGTTGTTTTTAAAATTTCCTTTTTTATTGTTGTATTATTTTTTGTTATTTTTCCCCAAGTATTTATTATCCATGGTTGGTTTAATCCGTGGATGTAGAACCAGTGGATACAGAGAACTGACTGTGCTTTTTCTGAGTTCACTTTTAATATTAAGGTACTTTACAGTTTTGCCTGGTTTATAACTTGAAAAAAGTAAAGTAGTATATATACATATAAATAAGCTTTCACCTTTAGTTTTGTCGTGCCCCTCCATAGGTCATAGATCAAATGAATTAATATATCTCAGAGACATATGAAATGTAATGGGAAACCAAATGTACAGAAGGGTGTGTGAATATATTTGTGTATTTATGCTCATAATGAAAGAAAACAAAAGATGTAATATCCCATTGTTTTTAAATTAGTTTTTTTGCTTACGCTACAATTGTTTAAAGATTTAAAAGAGAGCCAGTAAGAAATAAATTGAAATTATTTTTCATAAGAAAGAATCAGTGATATTTCTGTTTTCCAATAGAAATGTTAATTATTAGAATTTATTTTAATAGTGGCCTGTCTAGTTCCAAATTACCAACAGAAATGAATGTTATTGTATGGCAACTCTCAGTAACCTAAAACTAGAATATCACTTTTTTTGAATTTGGATAGGTCTTGTATTTAAAGAAAAACAGTTTTTAAATAATCCAGAGCAGGAATAAAACTATTATTCTTTAAATTTTTGTCTTGGAAGCAACCCTGAAATTATAGTTTTGTTATAATTTATAATTCTCAGCGTAGTTGTTTTCCTTCTCTTGGACCTTTTCTCTCCTGTGTTCAGAGAAGATATTCAATTATATGCTCCTAAAATGCTTTTAATCTCATTTGTATACTTTTTCTTGTTACTGTGTTAAGGATGCTTACAGAATCATGTTAAAATCATTTAAAGTATTTATCTAAATATGGCTGTGCAGTTGTCTCCCTGTGCAGCATAACAAGGAGACTTAAAGACTGAAAGCCCGTGAAGTATCTTTTTGTAACCAAGGCTTCACTGCACATCAGTCCTGTTGTTCCATTACTATGAAAAATTTACTAAGTGGTGTCAGTGAATTAACCTTTGGTAAGTGGGATGGTGTCACCAGATGCATAATGCTGGAGGATGAATAAAATTCATTCATTCTTCCATTCAGTAAACATAGATTAACCTCCTGCTATGTGCTGGACATTGTGCTAGGCTTTGGGAATCCATGGATACATATATTATAATCTCTGAACCTGAGGGGTTCATAATGAGTTAGGGGACACATGCATAAAGAAATAATTATGGCAGTGTGAATGTCATAATGATGGTATGTTGTATTGAGTGAAACTGTTCTCCTAAGTAGCTTAAGAGGTCAGAAAATATGGAGGAGGTAAAGCATTTAACTGATTCATGAAGAAGGGATGTTATTCTTTTAAAAGGAATGAAAGTATGTAGGGTTATTCCTTACATATGTAGCTACTTTTTCTGCAGAGTTTGTTTTAAAAAACAATTAAATGATATTCTGCTAGTGGTTACGTTGTCTTTTTGCAAAATTCTATGGATGCAAAGTTAATAGGATATGGATAGAGAGAGCTGTGGCAAATTATTTGTTTGGGTGTGGAGGTAAAAATCAGCAATTAATTAACTGGTTTTCTATTATGAAGGAGTAGAAAGTATGAAAATACGGTCAGAATTCTTACTAGCTTATTTCTAAAAATTCTATATATCTTGCGTGTGTGTGTGTGTGTGTGTGTGGTGTGTGTGTGTGTGAGACCTTTTCTTTTCCTTCTCCTTTTTTTTTTTTTTGCCAGAGCTCAACAACATTTTTAGAAGGATTTATTCTGCTTGTTATTTTCTTTTATTTCTAAGAATTAAGGATTGAGTGAATATACTCATTGTCCTGATGCATCCATTTAATACGTCATGCTTCAGGGTAAACTGATTTCTTTATGATCTCCAGAAAATTTTCCACTGACATAAAAGAAATGATTATTTACCTCCACACATGTTCAAACTGCCTTAAAGGGCTTTAGGGTTATTTGCTTCACAAGACTTAGTATTGATCCACATTTTATAACTGACTGAATAAGGAAACAGAGTCTTCAACCAAATAGCCAGAAAGATTGCTTTAACTGACAATTTTGCTTTAATAATTTTTTAAATTATGGCAGAAAACTGGTAGTGAAAAGCCCATGTGTTGGACTGCTGTGCATAGAAGTACAGGTCTTTATTTTAGGAAATTAAGATGAAATTAATTATCTTCTTTTTAGCTATGGATTTTTCAAGGCTTTTTCCACAAATATGTAGATTTAAATATATCATGGGAGAAAAATTAATTATTGACAAGCCACTCACAAGATAGTCTAATTTTAATCCTTTGAATTGGACTAAAGTTGCAATTTTTATGAACTTGAAGTAACTTGACCTTATAGAATATTCTGATATCGCCAGATCCTTCATTAGCCTCATTGAAAATCAAGCCAATAACTGCCACAGATAGCTCTCCAGTTTATATATAATTGGTCAATAATGTGTCCCTACACACTTCCTGCGTGTCTAACTGTGCTGAGTAGTTTTCTCATTTCACATTGATGAAATGCTACAGCTTTGGCAGGAAAGGTGACTTTAGAGTTTATAGTCACCTCTGAAATAGGAGATAATTGGGCATGCTGTAAAAGGTACAAATTAAGGTACAATATTTATAATTTATAGAAGTAATTTACTATTAAATATCAGAAATTTAATTAGCTTAAGCTCATAATCAACTGATTATCCATACCGTTTGAAGCTAGTGGTCAAAAGGATAATGTGGTGTTTAGAGATCATCATTATTTGCCTTTTTAGCTGATATACCTTTTTGGTCCATTGCCTGCCTGACACGGTAATAGGTACATAGTATGCAAATAGTAATTATTTGGTAGAGGAATGAATACTGGCCTATATTTGGTTAATAATTAATTTGTATTTCCTATTTGCTTACACATTTGGTAAAGTGGTTCAGAGGTTGTCTGGGGTACTACAGTGGTATCAAAACTTTGCTTGGAAATTGACATTGTAAAATAGTCACAGTAGTTAACTATTTATTCAGTGCTTAGTCTTTTCCAGGCAGCATACTAAGTTCTTCACATGAACTATGCACTGCAATTCATAACAATCTTATAAGATAGTCTTATTATTATTTTCTCTATTTTATATATGGGAAAACTGAACTCAGAACTTGAGCAAATTTGTAAAGGCCACACAGCGAATGCATACTAGGAGAGCAGCCAGTCTTATAATTGATATAAAGGGCAAGTCATCCTGCCTGGTTAGGATCATTGAAGTCAGGCCTTATACAGTGAGACTGACAGTGTCTATCATTCAAACTATGAATTTTATCTTTTGATAAATGTGTTAAAAATGATTATGTAACAGCAAATGTAATGATACTTAAAAAGAGGAATTATCACTCATATTTTTTAACATAGAGCCTACACTCTCTGATCTTTCTCAGTATGTTTTCATAATGAGAATGAATAATAAAACTGATGTGCAAAATGTTTGGTACTGTAGTAAATATAATAGAACGATTTGAAAATAAACTTGGCAGTGGCATAAATGCTATTGAAAATTGTGCCTCCTGTCTGAAATCTTCCAAACACTAATTGTGAGGTAAGAACTCTCCTAATTGTTGCCTCTTGTTCATAAAGGCGTGTCCTCAAAGAAGATTTTTAGTAGAATAAAATAGTGCTGTGTCACAAATAAGCCATACTTTTAAGTTCCTACGAGTAAATAATATAATGTTTGAGTTGATGAAGCTAACTTCCCCTAATTTAAGTATTTTTAGTCCTTGGGAGCCCCAGAATAATACTGTTTTGTCACAGACTTGAATTAGAACTAAAAGTACTTTATTTTAGTACTTTTCCTTTCCAGTTACTAGATCCTGAGATTGCATAGTTCATTTTTTTTTTTTTTAATCTATAGGGTGAACTCTCAGAGAAAACCTATGAGGACATTATTGAGTGACATCCAGAAGGGTTTGCATTTCATTTTGAATCTTTCCTTTTTTGCACAAGTTGATTCTTTTTAGTAATTTACATGACTTAAAAATTCTATTTCTGGATACGTATCTGCATGAACCAAAATGAATGTGCACATCTTCGGAAATACAGACAGGGTTCAGCAACAATGGCACGGTGAAAGCTAGAGGTAAACCGGTAGGCAGACGGATCTCTGACAAGAATCAGGCACCCTCAGGGGTGCCATGCAGATGCAGGACAGGCCTTGTAGAACCCGTTTTTTAACACTTTTGCTTGTGAAGGCATCTCTGAAAGACTAAGTGGGTGAACTCTGTGTTTCTATATGGCATATTTGTAGGGGTGGTTAGGCTGATGATGGTAGAAAAGAACTTTTTTTTTTTTTTTTTTTTTTTTTTTTTTTTTTTTTTTTTTGAGGCTCAGTCTCTCTCTGTCACCCAGGCTGGAGTGCAGTGGCGCGATCTCGCGATCTGGGCTCACTGCGAGCTCCGCCTCCCGGGTTCACGCCATTCTCCTACCTCAGCCTCCCGAGTATCTGGGACTACAGGCGACCGCCACCATGCCCAGCTAATTTTTTTGTATTTTTAGTAGAGACGGGGTTTCACCATGTTAGCCAGGATGGTCTTGATCTCCTGACCTCGTGATCCGCCAGCCTTGGCCTCCCAAAGTGCTGGGATTACAGGCGTGAGCCACCGCGCCTGACTGGAAACATACATTTTTTAAAGATAGCATTTCAATTAAAACAATTGGAAGATAGTTTAACAGCTAGATATTTGATTACTGTGTTATTGTTATAAACAATCATTTGCAGATAGAAATATAAAAAATAAGTACCATGTCTATAGCACTTTAGAGTTAACAACGAAATAAGGAAGTAGAAGACTAATGTGAGTGACTTTGTCCCAATTGTGTGCAGTAAATGGTGGAGTGGATTTGAACACAGATCCTTTGAATGAAAATCTGAATCTCTTTCACTGTATCATAGTACCTCTTCAACATAGGCTCATATTTATAAAGTAGAAAACATAACAAGACAAAAGAATCATAGAACATTCTAACGACTTTTTTTCTCTTTTTTATCATTTGAGTAATGATGTCAGAATTATAGTGATCATTTGGTGAAATAAAGAGTCCAGACCTCAACTAGATTCTTAACATATTCTGAAAATTTAAGTAAAGATGTGTTTACATAATGCTTTGCTTCATTTCATTTTACATTCTAAACTTTAAAAACAAAACTTTTTAAAGATTCTTATTTTACATGTTTTTCTTTCCTACTATATGGTAGTAAGAAAACATCAAATAATCAATTAAATAACACAAATTAATAACAAACACACACACACGTAAAATGCCTTGAAATGAGTTTTTCTTGTTAGTTTTAAAAATCCCCGTGTTATCATCAAGCACTTAAGTACCTGTTATGAAAACATTTATATTCTGCATGGTATCTTTTCTAAACTCTTGCATGTTAGTTCCAGGGTGATAGAGATGGTGTTTCACAAACCATAATATACTCATTACATCATGTTGTTTTTATCCTCCCTGCCCGCTGTTCATTCTCAACATGAAAAATCATAGCATATTAGTGACAGGAGGTCTGTATTTTAGGCAGACTTTTTAAATTATTCCCACTGAGGTACAGTCAATAGGATTAAAATACAGATTCTGGATCTGTCCATCCCAGATGAGGTCAGTTCTTTGAGCGGTGGGAGTACTATTTCTATAAGCTGTGCTTTCCTGTTTGCCTTATAGAAACATAAATACTAATATAACACAAATATTTGAAAGCTCCTATGGAAACAGACTGACGTTGCCTGAATTAAGATAAATATTCATCTGCAATAAATAAAATAACAGCATTCATTAGAATTCTTAACTACGTTTGTATGTAGATTTTACAATAATGTTAAAGCCCAGAAAGTTTCAATTACGGAACAATCTACTTATAGTTCATAATTAATAAACTCTTTGCAGCTGCATAACTGTGGCCGGAAACATCTGCAAAGCCTTATATTTTACACACAGACATACATAATTCCTACAGAAAAAGTTCAATTGTGCTTAAAATCACAGGTCTGGAAATGGAGTAAGACCTGAGGAAGCTGAGTCAAGTTGTATTCAGTTAACTCATGGGGGAGAAGTGGAGAGATGGGAGAAGGAAACCAGCCCTCATCTGGCAAAGTGATGTAGGTGAAAAATAAGAATGTTTAATATCTACTCAGAAATTCAATCACAAATATTTGTATAAAATATATCAAAAATCTCTCCTAAATGTAAGCTTGGTTTTTGCAAGACTATTTTTAAGTGATAAAATTATTATTCCTGAGATAAAAGATAAGCTATTATTTATGAAACTCAAAAACTACATACTAAATTAACAAATAGATTTAAAAAATATCTTGATAGTAGATTTCTAATAGTCTTAAAAGCAATCCATAGGTAATTTCTTTTTTTAGTTTTTAATTTTTGTGAGTACACAGTAGTTGTACATAGGTAATTTCTTTTATCTAAATGCAACTTTATAACATTTGATGCATATAGAGTATATATGTTAGAAAAATAAACTAATATAAGCAAATAAAATTTACTCGTTTTTTTTTTTTAATATTTGCCTATTTAAATGTTCAGATTTGAGGATACATTACTGATGGTTTTTTGTTTTTTTGTTTTTTTTTTTTTTTTTTCTGAGGCAGAGTCTCGCTCTGTCGCCCGGACTGGAGTGCGGTGGCCAGATCTCAGCTCACTGCAAGCTCCGCCTCCCGGGTTTACGCCATTCTCCTGCCTCAGCCTCCCGAGTAGCTGGGACTACAGGCGCCCGCCACCTCGCCCGGCTCGTTTTTGTATTTTTAGTAGAGATGGGGTTTCACCGTGTTAGCCAGGATGGTCTCGATCTCCTGACCTCGTGATCCGCCCATCTCGGCCTCCCAAAGTGCTGGGATTACAGGCTTGAGCCACCGCGCCCGGCTGTTTTTTTTTTTTTTTTTTGAGACGGAGTTTCTCTCTTGTCACCTAAGCCCCACTCTTCATGGAGTGCAGTGGCGCCATCTCGACTCACTGCAGCCTCCGCCTCCCAGGTTCAAGTGATTCTCCTGTTTCAGCCTCCCCAGTAGCTGGGGTTACAGGTGCCTGCCATCACGCCTGGCTAATGTTTGTATTTTTAGTAGAGACAGGATTTCTTCGTGTTGGCCAGGGTGGTCTCAAACTCCTGACCTCAGGTGATCTGCCCACCTTGGCCTCCTGAAGTGCTGGGATTACAGGCATGAGCCACTGTGCCCGGCCCTGATGGATTTTATAATAAGACCTTTATTAAGATATAATTCACATATCATAAAATTCCCCCATTAGAATGTACAATATATGGATTTTTGTTATAGTTACAGAGTTGTACAGCTATCACTACAAATCATTTTTAGAACATTGTAATTAACCCAAATATAAATCTTATATCTATCAACAATCAAATGCCATTTTTGCTTAGCACCCCATCCCCTGAAAACTACTAATCTGTTTTCTGCATCTATCGATTTGCCTATTTAGGATATTTTATGTAAATTGAATCATACAATATGTAGCCTTTTATGACTGGATTCTCTTATTTAGCATGTTTTAAAGATTCATCCATATTGTACTATGTGTCTGTATTTAACTCCTTTGAATTGGTGGATTATATTCCATTGATTTAATTCATTCAGTAGTTGATGGACATTAGATTGTTTCCACTTTTTGGCTACTATGAATAATTCCACTATGAACATTAATGTACAGGTTTTTGTGTGCATGTATGTTTTCATTTATCTTGAGTATAAGTAACAATGCTTATTCTTTTGAGAAACTGGTAGTCTTTTTGAAAGTGGCTGCACACATTTCCACAAGCAGTGTAGGAGGGTTCTAATTCCTCCATATGTTCATCAATACTTGCTATCTTTTTGGTTATAGCCATCCTACTGGATGTGTGATTTTGATTTGCATTTTCCTAATGGTTAATGATGTTGAACATCTTTTGAAGTTTTCAGTAGCCATTTGCACATCATTTTTTATGTGTTTATTACTCATTTGTATAGCTTTCATGGAGAAACATCAATTCAGATTCCTTGCCTATTTTTGATTGGCTTACTGATAGATTTTAGTTTTTGCATTTTTAAAAAATTCTTGATAATATCTAATTTTACCTCCTCGGTGCTTTAGGGGAGATATTTTATTATCATGTATTCTTTAGAGACTTTGATAGTCCAAGAAAATACCTGGAACCTCCAGGATGTTGGTTCTGAACACCTGTAAAACTTTTTTAAAATATAGAAATGTCTAAGCCCTAATAATGATTCAATTATTGTGATAGAGTCAAGACATTGGTGTCCTATCAAAGCTTTCCTAATGTGCATCCATGGAGGATAGCCAAGCAAGATATGGATTATCAGTGCCTTAATGTTCAGGATGGTGCAAAGTATGTCTAAGATAAAAGTTAGTGCTTAAGACTTCCAAAAAATGAGTCCATTAAGGATCAGGAAATCTTTTTTGGCTGTAAAAGAACTCTAGAAGTAGGTGGATTTTCTAACAACAAGATTGTGGGAAGGGGGATCCTTAGAAATATAATCAGGTAAGATTTCTCCCAAGCATGCACCTATAGGTCATAAACCTAAAGAACTGGACCAAGTATGGGTATCTGCACCCCCATTCAAGAACAAGATACATTCCATTACTATCTAATTGCTTAAGCTAAAGAGGCATGGAAATGTATGGCTTTTGGATGGCCTTTAGGATTGTTCATTTACAGTTGTTATACGAGTACCCCGATTGGTCCACTGACTGCATAATGGAAGTATAGATTCAGAGGCCTGGCATCCCATTGCTTAAACAAAACATCTATTCAAGACAACTGTGGAATATGTGATTGTTAGGAGAATTTAATGGAGAATCAGCATAGAAGGTTTTGGTATCAACTCCCTTGTATGTTTAAATATATTTGATTTCAGAATTTTGGTACTTTTTTATTCTTAAATAATTAATTTATAAATGGGAAACCTGATTGCCTTTCATGTTCTTTGTTAAAAATTTTGAATTACAAATATTATTTAAATAAGTTTTGTGGGGTAATATATTAAATGATTGAGATTAAATATAATAAACTATATTTATTTCATAATAGTAAATAATATAGCAGATCTTATGATTTAATGTGTTATAATATAATTTAGTAGATATATTGCAGTAAATAATATTATTATTCTGGTATATAGAAGTTTCATATATGTTCTAGATTTCCTATTTCTTTGATGGTTATGGTTTTGCATTTAAAGAACAGATAAGCAAAAACTTGCTTAACATATGAAATCTGACAAGATTACAGGTTTTAACTCTAGGATAATGAGCTTATTTTATTCATTAAGGCCCTAAGGACTAAAAGAACAGTCAAAAGAATCAGTCCTAGGCCTTCATGATATCATGGAAAAATACTGTTATTAAAATAAGAGGTGAAATATTCTTTTTACAAAAGTAATTAAATATTTAAAACAAATTTTATGTGTATCCCTAATTTTTATAAATATAGTGAAACTACTTTTAAAACAATGTTCAGTTAGAAAAGCAAAAACATTAAAAGACACAGTTACAATGCTATATTTCTTAAGGTAACTAACTTTATCCTAGAGCACATACTATATAAAAGAGCACATGCTATATCAATTAAAGTTTGCTTTGAGTTTACGTGCTATTGAACAAATTGAGAAATAAAGCAGAGGAAAAATGTGTAAAACTGCTGTTGCACAACTCCTAGAATGTTATTGTTGTATACTTCATAATTATGTATGAAGGGAATTTATCTCTAAGGTTTCAGAAGGCATTTACCTCTGAAGACTTTACTCGTAGTTTCCAGAAAACCAGCTGCATTTAGAGAGAGGAGAAATTGCCTCGATTTTCACACAGCTTTTCTGGGAGTAGTTGGTGAGCTCATCTAACTTTTCTGTATGTGTGTATCTCTCAGATATGCCACTTTACCCTGCTTTATCTCACTGAGTATTTCACTGTAGGTATTTTGTGTAGTTATCTTATCACAATTTCTAATTTTAAGAGCATCTGTTACTGCTTTCCCAATCTTTTTCCACCCAGTAGATCACTGTTATCCTAAGAGGTACCGCTTTTGTTTTTGCATGTTCTTGGCTTTACTCTCAACACCATTGCTCCAACGCTTTTGTACTTACTTTTAATCACTCTAAATTGGTAGTTTCCTTTGAGATCAAATGAAAACTCTCTCACTTCAACTTATTATTTTCAATAGTAACTGAGCTGAGACAAAATATTACTTCAAAGAAAAAATGTTAAGACTTTTATGATCACATTTTTCCGGTATTGCCTTTATCTATTTAATGATAGTCATACATATATTCCATAATTGTGCAGGTATCATCAGTGTCAAAATTCATAGTGAAATTGAGAATATCAGTTTAATATCTCTTCTTAAGGTATGCTAGGATATTATTTCATAGCTTTCTAAGTTAAAGTAATAGCTTTCAATTAGTAAAAATATATAATAAAAATAATAAGGATCCATTGAAAATTAAGTTTTAGGGTAGCTAAAGCCCGTGTGTCCCATTACATAAGTGTCAAACTTTGGCTCATTTAACAGTAAATGATGATGGTAGAATAGCGTAAGGCTGAGTGACAGTAGTCCTGTGTTTTAAATCCAGTTTTATTCTAAACAGAATTATTTGAAGAACTCAGGTTACTTTTGCTTTAAATCTGTTTTCCCATCTGCTAAAAGGGTAACAAAATTCAATGTAATTGGAAAGTTAAGTGATAAGAGTTTGAAATTTCTCTGCATTAGGTATCATATAGATTCTTGAAATCATGTAAGTTAAGCCAGGATTGCACCTCATTTGTGGGAAAAGGGGAATCAGCCTTTATTTAGAGGCTTTTATTTGCAACAGGAGAATGAGAATTCTGAGAAATTCCACTAGTAGACATCATTTTGGAAATGTTAAATCATGTTGCCATTGTCCCCCCATAACCTCCTTGCCCTGTAAAACAGTAAACATACACACGATGTCATCAAAAACTTGTCAGCACACACCTCTTCTTGGTCTGTATGTCTACTTTAGTTGTTTGTTTTAATTCTCCAGGCCTTGATGTCTCAGACAGAGAGTTGTGAGTAAAGCATTGCCTTCTATGTTTTATGGAATGTTGTCTCTGATCTTTGAATTGCAAATAAATCATAAAGCAAGATACAGTGAATATTTTTAAAAAGAAGAATTTCCATCCCAGAAGTCTAAGCTAAACCCTTTATCCTTTCTGTTAACCATATTTTTTAATGTGACAAGATCATATCTTTAGGAACATTTTAAGGTTTTATATTTTTGTTATAATATTTAGTAATCAATATCATTGTTCTCTGTGTGCCTTATATTTGTAATAATTGCTATTGAAAACAAGTGAAGATGCATTATGCTTCTTTGCCTAATGTTTTTGTAACTGCTTTCCTCTTGTATTAATTGAGAAGCCAACTAAAGACAACATAGTCAACTGGCTTCTGAGGGCAATAGTGGGTCATAAATTTACAATGAGATGGTTTTAGCCCTGTATAACTCTATCTATCTATCTATCTATCTATCTATCTATCTATCTGTCTATTAATCAATGGATCTATGTTCACAACATAACATACCTTTAAATTGAGTCTTTAAATTATATAAAATACCTATCTTGTTAATGTAAATCTACTTTCTTGATGCCCCCTAAATTATTTTGAGCTCCCAAATATATCGAAATTGTGCAATAAAAATCAGCATTTGAACAGAAGTTAAGGGATGACTCAACCGTTTTCTGGAAACTATGACATCTCAGTATGTTAGGATTATTCCTGCTTTCCATGTCCCCCAGAGTGAAAAACGTAGTTAATTTTCTGCACAATACCCAAGTAGAGAATATTAAACGAACTTTCAGCCAGTAAATTAAATGCTACATTTTTATTTATGTTAAATTTTCCCTAACTTTTGTTCACAGATATAATTTTCTTTTTGCTAAATATGAAGGTTACTAAAATTTAATAAATATGAAGAATAGATGGAATTTCTTCAATATATAATATTAATAAAAATTATTGAAATAATGAAAAAATAACTTGCTAAATTTTCATTGAAGATAAATATAAATATATGAAATGTCCAGTGATATTAAATGGTACACTGTTACTGGATTTAATTACAGACTCTAAATGAATAAGAGCAACTTCATTAAGAGGTGACAGAAATGCTCTCTGTCCATCTCTGTTCATTGCTGAGAACAGTTGCTGTGTTAGTGTGATTGCACCCTAACCCTCTCTCAGCAGAGGACAAACAGGGCCATAATCTACTTGCCGTTGATGGCTTTCCCCTTGTTTCTGGTGGTGCAGCCATCTCCTATTCATAGGATTTCATTATTGTTAGTAACAAAGAAGTTCACTTAGTGGAAAGCAACCTGCCTTATAACTTAAATTGGTTGAAATTATATCTTGGAGTTTCCTGAAAATTTGGGAAAATATAGTTCTATCATTTTTCAGGTGAAAAATTTTACATAGTTATTATTTCTAGTCTGATAATTAAAGTTGCATTAATATTTTTCAACATGAACCAAATCAACATGTCAAAAGTTAGTTTAAAGCTATATTATATTAAGAAAACATAACTTGAAGTGTTCTAATGCAGACCAACAAACAAGTTAATTACGTTGAAATCAAAGTTAGATTTGAATTATATATCAGAATTAAATGTTCTAAGGTTTTGTCTAAATAAACTATGCCTGTATTCAGTTTTCTCCTGTAGACTTTGGCCTGATGCCAACTGCAGGTGCAAGTTTGCTGTATCATTTTGTTTCTATTATTTTGTTTTATAATGAACTATCATAACATTTGGCTACTGAAATACCCTAAAATGAATATTTTATCATAAAGAGCTTGTTTTTCATACATCAAATTTAATATTTGATTCATTGCTAAGTAATACAATTTTTCTTTAAAGATCGATTTGCTCTCATGTCTCAATTTTTGTTTTCTTTTGCATACCCAGCCTGTGGCCGTGGGTTCTACAAGTCTTCCTCTCAAGATCTTCAGTGCTCTCGTTGTCCAACTCACAGTTTTTCTGATAAAGAGGGCTCCTCCAGATGTGAATGTGAAGATGGGTATTACAGGGCTCCATCTGACCCACCGTACGTTGCATGCACAAGTGAGTTGTACTATGAAAGTAAAGAAGGACTTTCCAATCCCTTCTACTCATTTGTACTGTTGTAACATCAATGAAACAGATACTGAATTTGTGATACATTCTTAATTATACTTAAATATTAAAATTATTTTAAAATATTAAGATACGAAAATATTTTTTTCATAAGCAGATAGGTTTAGTAATATAAATATATCTTACATCAACTTTGGTGTTATTTCTATGTCTGCAAAATTGAGATGCATTTTAATAACATTTTTCACATGTATCTCATAAGAATCATAAGCAAAATTAAAAGTTGTTAGGGTCGGCCAGACAGAGTGGCTCATGCCTGTAATCTGAGCACTTTGGGAGGCCAAGGCGGGTGGATCACAATCACCTGAGGTCAGGAGTTCGAGACCAGCCTGGCCAACGTAGTGAAACCCTGTCTCTACCAAAAATGCAAAAATTAACTGGATGTGGTGGCTCCCACTTGTAATCCCAGCTACTCAGAAGGCTGAAGCAGGAGAATCACTTGAACCTGGGAGGCGGAGGTTGCAGTGAGTCGAGATTGTGCCACTACACTCCAGCCTGGACAATAAGAATGAAACCTGGTCTCAAAATAAATAAATAAATAAGTTACTAGGGTCTTGCATGAATATTAAATGTTATTAAAAAGTAATGTCTTCAGAATTAAAATTCCATTACCAAATACAGCAGATCTCACTAAATAGAGCAAACCTCACATCTTGGTTCTTCAATTAGTGAATATTTGAGAGACCCAAATCCAAAGCCAATCTCAGACATTGCTATAAATTATTCTTGAGTACATTAAAATGTATAAATGTATTCCCCGTTATATGGTTAAAAGGAGAACTATTTTTAAACTACTGCACAGCTGTTTTTTTTAGGTGCATTAACTGTACTCTTTTAATTGCTTGGAAGAAAAATAGCTAAAGACTGTGGCAAAAGTACAAAGACAGTTGTTATCCTGTTTTCATTTTGACGTATTAAAAGGAAAATAAATAAAGCCTCTTGCCAAGTGAATTCAAGGAAGCTTTTATACAGCTTCTCTAGTAAAGGTAATGAAATGTTTATGTGAAAGAAAGCATTTCAACTCGTTTTCTCTTCAGTAATTGAGCCACTAAGCTTAATGCCTCACACGGATCCTTTTGTTCTTTTTGTTTGCATGTTTTTTTTTGTTGGTTTTTCTGTTTTTGCTTATTTATTTATTCTTGGTTTCCCAAGGGCCTCCATCTGCACCACAGAACCTGATTTTCAACATCAACCAAACCACAGTAAGTTTGGAATGGAGTCCTCCTGCAGACAATGGAGGAAGAAACGATGTGACCTACAGAATATTGTGTAAGCGGTGCAGTTGGGAGCAAGGCGAATGTGTTCCCTGTGGGAGTAACATTGGATACATGCCCCAGCAGACTGGATTAGAGGATAACTATGTCACTGTCATGGACCTGCTAGCCCACGCTAATTATACTTTTGAAGTTGAAGCTGTAAATGGAGTTTCTGACTTAAGCCGATCCCAGAGGCTCTTTGCAGCTGTCAGTATCACCACTGGTCAAGCAGGTATGTTTTCTGCTTATCTTCACTGAATGGAATAATGTGACTACCTAAATAAGGTGTCTTGCTTGAATATTTAGTTAGTTTCTCTACACAGAGCTTGATTCTTCCAGCTTGTTGATTATTTACAGCTTTAACTTTTCCTGTTGCTTGTTATACCATTAGTGTACTCATTAACATCTTCAGAGATCTGGCAGGAGAAATAAAAGGAGATAAAATTGGCCGGATGTAGTGCCTCACACCTGTATTCCCAGCATTTGGGGAGGCCGAGGCAGGCAGATCACGAGGTCAGCAGTTCGAGACCAGCCTGGGCAACAAGAAACCCCATCTCTGCTGAAAATACAAAAATTAGCCAGGCATGGTGGCACACGCCTGTAGTCCCAGCTACTTGAGAGGCTGAGGCAGGAGAATCACTTGAACCTGGGAGGCAGAAGTTGCAGTGAGCCAAGATCACGCCACTGCACTCCAGCCCAGGTGACAGAGCAAGACTCTTTCTCCAAAAAAAAAAAAAAAAGAGAGATAAAATTGTAAACCCTTAAGACTGCTATAAAACAAATAACTTCACTGAAAGATCTAGAGGAGCAGAGTGAAAATATTGGTCAAAATGAAGTAAAGGATATGTTCACACTTTTACCTTTTTGTTTGGTATGCTCATGATCACAAACTACATGATAATTAGGAATAATGAAAGAGTTGGCTTCATTGTCTCACATAATGTTACCCAATTTTTTACTACGTAGACTATGATCTTTGTAATATATGACAAGTCTGCATTTTAATATGCATGAGGGAATTTTAAGTTCATCAGTAGATTTGTGATCATATTAATTTCCATTTTTATATTAGAATAAATGGCAGATTTCATGAGGATTTCAGAAGAAATGGCATAACCATGATAATTGTGAACTTGTAGCTTAGCCTAAAAGCAGTCTTCACTTATTTTCTTGCTGGCACTTGAAATGCCCTCCTTAAGTTATTCCTTGTTGTGCTTAGATATGTTTTGGAAAATACAAATTGGAGACATTCCAAACCTTTAGAAAAAACTTACTGCTGAAGGAAATCTCAGAAATTAGGGGCTTTCTCAGTCTTTTGAAAAATTCTTATTGCTGAAGATAGATGCTGTGTAGTAAATACAACAAAGTGCTATGTTATCAGCAATATTAAAATCGGGCCTTCACTAGAGTAGTGTGTTGTGTGAACAATGTAATAAGCTAATAACAAGGTCCTCTTGGTCTTTGGCTGGCTGTCTAAAAGCAACCAGTATTATCCCAAATTCCTGGGATAATAATCTATTACTCATTTTAGTCTATATTCACAGACTATTCTTCATTTCCATGCCAATTTTAACCAACTGTTACCTATTTAAATTATATCTACATAATGAAAACTATGTATATGATCTCAGGCTTACCATTTTGAACAGATTAGTGGGTTTTTATTCTAAAGGTTTCATTCTGATGCTTATTTCAAAGGCTGTTTCAATCAGATCTCCTATTTAAGAGCAGATATTGGAGGGTAAAACATAGAAATGTAAATATTTGATAATTAGACAAAAAGTAACTGATTTAGCTAATTACCTGGACTTCCCTATTTTATTTTGGACTTACTTCTTTTATTAGCAATGTTTATACTATTTTTTTTTTAATGCTGTTGTCATTAGATAGTTCCACTTGTGTTGTTTTATATATAAATTTGTCTCATAGCTTTGCAGTGAGTGGATTTGAAATGTTTTAGGTTTATGATTTTTGACATAAGAACTATCTTTTGGAAGCATTAATAGAAACTTAGTTCTACTAAGTTAGAATGACATTCTTTTATTCCTGCTAATATCAAGAAGTGACATTTTTATTTCTGAATATAACCAGGAGATGCTGAACTGATACCAGAAATAGTGTTTGCCAAATTGGCCACTTTGGGGATGTCTTTTCGTGTTCCTAAAATGTCTATTGTTTGATTTTTCAAGTTAATACTATACAGGCTAAATATATTATCAAATTTCTGTAAATATTTCTGGAATCAAATATTTCACAGATGTTGTGTAAAATGGCTTTGGATATTGATTCCCTTCTGGTTAAGAACAAACTAGGTTGGCTGGAGGGGTTTTTTTTGTTTTTGTTTGTTTGTTTGTTTGTTTGTTTTGCTTTATTTGTGGATGAAGTTGATTTAAATGTACAATAAATATATTGATATATTATGATGGTTATACAAGCCTGTAAATGTACTAAAATACTTAATCATATATTAAAATGAGTACATTTTATGATATTTAAATTACACCTCAATAAAAAGAAAAAATGATAAAAACCATACCTATAAGTTTATTAAATAACATAAACATAAATAAAGGTTAAAAAACTAGATTTGCACTTTTATATTAAAATACTAATTCATGATTGCCTAGTCTACATCTCAAATGCTAAAACTCATGAATTTACAGTTAGCTTTTTCTAACAGAGGAAATTCGGAATGTATTGGTGATTATTGTTCTTTTGCATGAGTATACTCAGTTCCCTCCATTACCATATTTTTGTTCTTCCTAAAGGGGAGTGATTTGAAACTTGGTCTGAGTTCAAAACTATCCAAGGAACCCTGTAAAACCCTTGAAATTATCATTCTCCATTAAACGAATAGCATCCTTTCCAACCTAGTTTATGCTGAAATCACTTCAACAATGAATTTAAGTCTGTATTTCTGGTTGGTTATCTTTCTCCTCAGCAATCCACTGATGCCTAGCATAAAAGAGTTTATTAAGAGAATTTCATGTTTCTGGGAAAGCGTAGAGAGTCAGAATAACAAATAATCAGCCAGTGCTTCAAAGATAGTGTGTGTATTTTGTAATTCCTTTTCTGTTAAGTTTTGAGTTTGGAGCACAAGACCCTATACCAGTGTTTGTGTGAGTAGAAGTGTATTGAACATCTTTTGCTCACAGGAAGAATAGGCCCATTGATATTAAGGGCCCTGAGTTCTAGTTTCTAGTCTGCCACTAGGAGGTATATACATTTTGGGTCGATCACTAAAGCTCCGCATGAAAAAGGAAAAATCGGGATAAAATAATATCTACTTTCCTGTATTATCGTGTTAAGTGAGATGATATTAAAGAAAACTAAACTCATACATTGCCATAAAAATGCCAATACAGTGAATAGCAAAATGAATGCCAATTAGTCCTCTTTTTATGTGACTCTCTGGGAACCTGTCAAGGCAAAATGCACCAATTTCTTTATCTGTAGAAGCATGAGGGAAAATAATTTGAGTGCAGAATTGGCAGCTAACGTATTATAACGTTGGAAGAAGGAGAAATTAATTTTGTTTGGCCTGTAAAAAATATGACTATTATCTAGTTATCAATTATCTTATGATTGAGGTTCTTGTGTAAACCAATGATTTTACCTTTAAGATAGACTTGTATTGAAAAAGCATGATATTTTAATGTTCATATTTATACAAGTTTTATATTTACTTGTCATGAACATGCCATACACAAGCTGGCTGAACCATACATTTTTGTTCCTGTCATTTTGTTAGTAATTATATTGACCTATTAAGGCTGAAGTCACAAAGATCGAGTTACATACAATGGAGATATTTTTTAAAATATAGAAGTAGAGAAAAAATATATGTATTTAATCTATGACATTGTGACCCTTATTCTTCCTTATATTTCAATGTTCTCTTTAAAAAATGCCTTTTTTAACCTTTTATATTAAGTTCAGTGGTACAAGTCCAGGTTGTGTTATGGGAATTTGTTGTATAGATTATTGTGTCACCCAGGTGTTAAGCCTACTGCCCGTTCATTATTTTTCCTAATCCTCTCCCTCCAGCCACCTTCCACCCCCAGTAGGCCCCAGTGTGTGTTGTTCCTTTCTGTGTGTCCCTGTGTTCTCATCATTTAGCCACCACTTATAAGGGAGAACATGTGGTATTTGGTTTTCTCTTCCTGTGTTAGTTTGCTGAGGATAATGGCCACTCACTCCATCCATGTCACTGCAAAGGACATGATCTTGTTCTTTTTTGTGGCTGCATAGTATTCCATAGTTTCCCATTCTTAAGCACTATTTAAGTGCTGCTTTTTAATATTAGTTTGGCCAACTGGACTAAGTACCTAGTGCATGTCAAGCACTATGGGGGATGCTAAGAATAAGAAGGTAAGGAATGGCTCTCTTCTTAAATATCTAACAATATAACACTTTATTATAATGTTGTAGAACAACATTGGGAACAAAATACAAAAACCCTGAAGAAAGAATGATTCATTCAGAGAATAAACAAAAGCCCTTACAAAAATGAGTCAGTCAATCCAGAGTTTCAGAATGGATGTGCTTTTGCCAGATATAAAAGTAAGAGTATAAAAGTAAATCCTATTCTAGGCCCAGAAGAATACTACCCCTTTTCTCTAATCAGAACATGGTAATTGCCACTATCTTCCTTCCTGAAACTAAGTTATGGTAGCACAGAAATAGTATGCAGAAGTATGAAAGTTAATAAAAACAGATCACTCGAAAAATGCTGTTTCTTTCTTTAATACTTCATTCACTCTGGGATTATTTAAGCAATTATAATATGTGGTCTCTCCTCAAAGGGACATAGATGACTTAGCAATTATCCTTCAAGTCAGTAACTGTGTCATGTTTATCTGTGTCACCACCATCAAATACAGTCTCTTCTGCATACTAGCTGTACAAAAAGTGTTGTGGAATTAAGGCCAATGCGAAAACTAGAAAAATTAAATCATTATCCAAGAGTGAAACCATTAAGGTATTAATAGAAAAGACATATTATTTAATATTAGATGACATAATTACGATTTTAGACAAGTTACTTCACCTCTTTATACTAGAATTTTCTCCTCAAGTGGTACACTATCTGACTCGACATATTGTAAAAATTGAGCTAATAGCTTAATTCCAGGTACGTTAATTACAATAAAAAGGTGTGTTATCATACTGAAACAATTATAATAATAAGAGCAATAATTTAAAAATTACTATTTATTGAATACTTACTATGTTCCTGGTACTTTTTGAAATGTAAAATATGCATGAAAAGAGTGTCAAAGTTGAGTCACCTATCTTTTTTGGCCTCGTATCGTCCCCATAGGCAACTGAGAGATTTGGAATATAAGATCTCTCAGAGCTCCTCATATATTCATAACTAAATAAACAAAGTAATAACTCAATATACAGTACAAACATATCACTATGCTACACTATTCACTGCACACTATTAATAGCTGAGTGATAGTGTACATATACTACAGTTTTTAATGAGAGTGATAACTATTATAATGCTCTGGAAAGCATCGGGAAGGAATTGGGATGAAAACTGAAACCTCTTGAAAGAGGTTAGGGATAGTTTCTCAAGTTGGGCCCCCCAGGCTGAAGCAAATACTTATATGGAGATTAGCATACACAACTTTTATTAGGAAAAATGTTTGGGATCAATACCATCAGAAAGAAGGGAAGCAAGCAGGGCCCAGCAGAGCAGGGCTGAGTTGTGATGGGGTCTCATTGGAATCCTCAGCCAACTCCATGGGGAGTGCTCTAACTGTAATGAACCCTCAGTCTGTCCCTAGGTGACAGTTTTATACGTCTATGTTGTCCAGACATTGGTTGCAGTTTTTCCTAGGAAGGAGTGAGGTGTTTTCAGAAAGGAAATTCTAAGTGAGGCAGGGAACTGAGGCCCGTTTTCTGGCAAAGATCTCGGCAGCTCGGCAAATAATTTCTTCAGTCCTTTTGTAAGGAGAATGTGGGTGGCCCATTACAACATCCATTATAGAGAGTTAAATTATGCAAAAGAATCAGAGGGGCAGCATTCAGAGTGTGATTATGGAATATTGATATGAACTGGATGAACAAAGATTTGTGGGAAAGATTACTGGGGAATTTTTATTTTTAGGAAAATAATCTTTTCTGATAGACAGGAGGGAAACCTGAGTGTTTTTGAACAGACAAGTAACATGATTGACCCTGGTTTAACTTAAACTTTTGTGATCTTCCACAGGACATTTCACGTATTACATATAGTAGTTTGTTAAAAAAAAAAAAAAAAATCCTGCCTAGTCTTAATTACTGTGGAAAAAACATACAAAAAATACAGTTTCCGAAAATATGAGAAAACTTTAAAGAATCTGCCGTTATGGTGTGGAGACATCTTAATTATCTTCAAAGGTCTCTTTAGAATCTCTCAAACAGAACTGTATTCTTTCCCCATCATGAGTTTTGTTATGCTTGGATAAATGATTTATATGACACGCACACAGATTGTACTAAAATTTGAACTAAATTTGTGGAGTTGTTAAGACAAGAACTGATATCATTTTAAAAGTAAAATTTCGAGAGTTCAAATGACTTTACAAAGGTCACACAGTAAATTATATAGTGATGACCCAAATGATTGCAATCAAATACACTTCTTACCTCAAAATTATTAAGTGTTTATGCAGTCTTATCATAGAGTGCTATCTTTAAAAATGTAGCTCCATAATCCATTACACGAGAATTTGCAGATTGGTTTAATGGCCAGTGATAAGAGCTGTTAAGTGAAAAGGAGACCTACTAAGAAGTGTTATTTCCTGAGAATATTAACAATGTAATCTTTGTGGGATAGCATTGCTAAATATAGCATTTGCCTTCTCATTACTGTTTTATTATCCTTCTTCAAGAAACTTTAAAAATAGCCCTGCATATTTTAAATTGACTGACTTTCCTGTGGTTTTCAATGCCCAGATCTAATTTCTCAGTCAAAATAAAGATTTGCTTCAGTATTCCCTTTACTTTGATTTGTAATGTTTATATGATGTACCGGATGAAATATAACCTGAGTCATGTGATATAACATTACACATAAGCAAAATTATTCCCAAAAAAGACAAAACCAACAATCATTTTCTGTATTTGTCAGAAATAGCTTCACTCACATGAAATCATGTGACTCAATTGTGACTGTTTTCTCGTAAATTAGTGTAGATTGTCTCTTTTCAATGATTTAATGGACACACATCAAGTTATATGTCTTTAAATAAGTAAATCAATTCCATTAAATTTGTATATTTTTATGCTTGTTAGGAATGTATAAGATTGATTTATATTTTAAAGGAACATGACATTGAGAAAATATATTTTCTTATTTTAGAACATTTACTTATTATATAAAGTAATATTAAACACAGCATTCTCCACAGGGTGAAACAAGACATAATTGTTTTATCACTAGGTTAAAAATATATAAATGAAAAAAAAACAGGAACCATTTTGTAGAGATAGTGTTATTGTTATTAAAACGTACATTCATATGCACACCTATGCCACCTGCAGCAGAAAATCAATCGAATAAATTTCCTTTAACAGTAAACTGTTCAAAATATGCGTTTCTGTTATATTTAGACATTTTATAAACCTGAGGTACCCAAAAGTGCAGGATTTAGTCATTCTAATTCATGCTGCAGGGCATGACATTTTAGTAATTCATATGCTTTGCTTAAACAAGGAGCAACTTTAGACTGTTAGTGAAATTTATTTAATATTTAAGTATTTTTGTGACATAAATATGAAAACATAGATATATTTACATTTTTATTTAGTGGTTGTAAGTTATGAAAACATACAAAAAGGATCATATTTTAGATACTACTTTAATAAAATTTTAATTAGGTAATGTACTACCATGTTGACATTAATACTAATAACCAGGATTTATGTAGTGCTTAGTATAAAATATGTTGATTCCTTTACATGTAAAGACCCATATGTTTGCACAGTATCTTCACATTCTGAATTTATTATGTAAGTTTAAGAGAAAATTGCATGTTTCTGTGATATGGTCTTATACTAATTGCATCATATATTTGTAACATTCTTCACATATTAGTTGTGAAAAGTTTATCTTTCCTCTTAGGCTTCATGTTATATGAAAATGGTTGTACCTTTGATCATACTCTCTAGCCCCATCAACGTATTGGGCCAAGGTAGATGGTTAATAAATATTTGTTGGCTGAATGCATACATTCTTTGTATACCATAATATGGAAAGAAAATTTCTTAGACTAGGTTGTTAAAGAAGACAGTAATTTAATTCAAATGACATAATGTTATTTAAATTATGCAATGAGTACATAAGTTAATAACTTCAAGTATAGTCATTTTGCAATTTGGTCCTAAAACTGTAAATATATTTAAAATCTTAAACTGTTTATAGCCATAATGTAGTATTTAAGCAGAAGTTTTAAATGAAAGCTTAACCTTCTTATAAAATAATAAAGGTACAAATAAACCTTAACTTAGAAAACTTTTGTAATGCTTCATATTTTGAAAGCTTGTTGAAAATATAATTAATTTATATCTTTTATATAACATTGAATATGTAGAAGCACAGAGATCAGGATTAGAATGCTTTCATTATTACCTAGGAACATAATATCAGCTTTTCATACATTATTTTACTATTTTTTATAGTTTGATATATTTAGGTTTTAATATTTTTTTTTTTTGTTTTTTTTTGGTTTTGTGACAGCTTTAAGGCTACAGCACATCACTGTGCCATGACTATTCTCAATTAAAACATACATAAGGAAATGCCTCTAAGTAACCTGTGTTCTCATCCCCACACCTTAACCTTGCCACGTCAACTCCCTGATCTCCAGTCCCAGTATCTTTCTGAGTTGTCAAATCTGTCCTTTTCTGATATCGTTAATATTTGTAATGAAATAGGCTTATGTTGAGGTTATGATGACAAGTTGATCTGCATACTGTTTAATGAACATGCTTTTAGGAGACACTTGAAAAAATCCTAGTATAGGGTGTTTTAAGTTACTTCTCATATTTCAAATTTAATGCTTCTTTATCTTTTCTTAAGTTCTTTGCTCTTTGAAGTGCTACTTTGTAAATAATGATGTTTACATACCTGGGAAGCAAGAGTTCATTTTTGACAATAACCAGTTATTCTACTGTGATGGAATTGTGTCCTCCCAAAATTCCTATGCTGAAGCCCTAACCCCCAGTGTGACTGTATACTCTCCTCCATACACACTGAGAAAGGCCATGTGAGCACATAGAAAGAAGATGGTCATCCACAAGCCAGAAAGAGAGGCTTCAGCAGAAACTGAAATCTGTTGGACCTTGATTTGGGACTTCTAATCCTCACAACTGTGAGAAAACAAATTTCCGCTTAAGCCCCTCAGTCTGTGGCATTTTCTTATAGCAACGAATGCAGACTAATACTCCTCCCTGAGATAATTTAATTCCATCCAATTATTTTAAAGAAAAGTCTTCATTCTCCATATGTATGAGGACAGCTAAGGCATGTAAAATTGTATTTATGGGGCAAGAAATGACAGTTGTAGAAATTTTATGCATTTCTATGATTTTTTCCCTCAAAAAAACACGAAACTTGTTTAGTACAGTACCTTTGTAAGTAACAGAAAATGACCAGTAATAATGTTTTCTTTTCAATGTCCAAGTCAGGTTTTTATTTTTTAACAGAGCCAGTTAATCATCTAATAAATTTTAGAAGCTGATGCATTGATGGTAACAGAACACCCAATATAAAATTTATTATAAATTTTGTTCCTTAGTTTTGAAGCTTGGGTAAGTTTGTCAAATTCTTGGCAATTTTAACCTAACAATTTCTACATGATTAAGAAGTCAGTATCATTTCAGGATTATCGTAGGAGAAAGTGTTTATAGCTCTATATTTTGGAGATATAAATTTGTAATTTGCTAAATTTAAGCATCCTCTTCAAAAAATATGACTTCCCATTAGGATCATTATCCTGGAATATTCCATAATGATGGAATTATATAGGGTAATTCTTATTACATGTATTGCCCTTAATAGAGGATCCTTTATTTTGCAACTGTGAGTTTATGGGGTAGACATTGTAAGTAAGCTGAATATTCATCTACTAAAATAATATTTACAAATAAATAGCCACTTTACCGTTAGAGTAAAGAAGTTTGTTCAAGTGATATATGGAAAATCTGTTTTAAGTAAAATGTGACTAACTAGACCACATGCTCTTTACTTTTAGGGGAAAAATACCAAAAGCAAGTTAACAGGAGGGACTTAAATAAAATATGCAAAGTTTTTCAGGGCATAACCTTAGGTAAATATATATTGAATTCAATCTCTTTTTCTGGAGGTACTAAACAATTATAAATCATAAAAAATAATGAATATGTTATATTATAGTAATACCATGTCAAGAATACAAACTAACACATTTGTAATAGGTTTCCAATATACATTGACTAAAGAAGTGTTTTTGGTTAATATTTCCTTGACTGAAACCAGTTACCTGATTTGCTTGATTCTATTGTACAAACAGGTTTTGTTCTATGAGTCATGTGTTAGTTTTTATGTAGGTAGCTATCCTGCCCATTTCTCTAAGTGTTATTGAAGAGGTAGCATTGTGGAGACAGATACAGTTTCAGAAAAATTTCATTTAAGAGCAAGAAATCAATAAGCTGCATTTCACAGAATGAAAAGCCAATTGATAGTAATTTCATACATTATTCATGTAAAGACAAAGACACATAATATGAATTGGTAATAGTGATGACGACAGTAGTAAAAACATGGGTCCATTAATTTTAAGTACTGTTTAGGTTTTCCCCCAGTCCCAATTCCTATGCACTGCCACTGTCAATCATATACACAATTTTCAGCCCTGGATCAGCTAAGGGGCATAGCCTTGAAAGCTATTAAATATAGGTGAAAGATAGGAGATTGTCTTTAAATTTGGACAAGGATTTAGTTGTTGTTCTGTTTTCAGTACAAGTGTTCAGAGGGAGTAAATGTTGATTATTTTATCCCTTGCTTCGTTGGTGATGAATTGAAGCAAATTTGATCCAGACAAGCAATCTGGTGGAATGATGCAGAGCCATCCAAAAAAAATCTGTACTAATCCACCAATGCAGTAAATTAGAGCTACAAGGAAAAGGCATTGATCCACAAGAATCATTAACAGTTTTAACCAACTGATCCAAGTAATAGGGTAAAGGAGAGAACACTATCAAGATCTTGTTTTTCAGATCTGTCAATTTCAACTGCTAAAGCATGATTGTTACGTGTTTGAATTTTAACTGTTTTTATGACTTTGGTTCCCTTTGTACTAGTGTAAGCAATGAATAAGGATCAATTAAGAGGTAAGAACTCTGGGAAAAAATTACGCAAATTTCCTGCACTTAGTTTACAAATAGGTCAATCACAAAGCAAGAAATAATTGCTGCAACCTAACAAATTTAGTCAGGGACAAGGCAGAGCAGATGATGTATGTTCTGTGACAAAATACGTGGCAGAGATGTACATACAGATGTGTAGCTACTTGCTTTGTTTAAGACACAAGGATTACAGAGGAAGATTTGTGAAAAACAATTAGCATAGCTTTAAAGCATGCAGTTCTTAATTATCGAAAGCATGTTGACATCAGATAGTGTCTTAATTTTTAATATTTTGTCATTAACTTCAGCATATAGAAAGATACAGAACGTTGTCTGAGCATAGCATTCATAATGGAAATTGTATATGATGATAAAAACAAAACTGGTTAAGCCATATCACTGTTGCATTATTCAAATACTGCTAATACACTTAAACTCAACACCCTTAACTCTAGTTACGTCAGACTATACCACTGTGAGCTGATGTATTTATGTGTATAGACATGTATAGATAATAATAAATATATGTTCTTTAACCTCATATATTTTATGAGTACATGTATATTCCTAAGAGAATGGGCATTAGAATGGTGGTAGGGCTTAAATGTTATAGATTTAGGAATCTTATGCCTATAAATGGTGAGTTAATGAGTGGCCTTTCCTCGGAAGAGGAGTGGAGCTATAATTTAAAAGTGTGACAAAAAGTTTTGAGAAAACAAATAAGAATTGGAAGAATCTCAGAAGCACGTGACAAAAACCAAAGAGGGGTGGCCAGGCCAGTTGAATAAGAGGGCTGTCACAATTATCAGAGGAAGGGACATTTTCTCATTAAGTTGATCATAGAATCAAGTGTCACAGGAGGTCAATAGAATGAAGACACAAGAAAGTCTACTGGATTTGAAAATTTGGAACCATGAGAAACAGTTTTTGCTGATAACTTGAGGTAGAAAAATATCATAATCACATTTTTACCATGGTCAAAAGCAAAGCCTGACACTATGCATACGTAGTAGAGTATTCAGCTCAATGATGGCTGAATTTAATTGTAATAGATTACTTTATGCTGATTTCATACAACATTTATCAGACTGGTAAAGACTTTAAGACAGAGGAATGAGTCTGAATTACATTTGGAAAAAAGTACTGCCTTTGTTAGTTTCTAATACATTATCATAACCTTGTTTTCTCCTTGTTTTGACATCTCATCCTATTTTCTCACATCCCTGACATCACCAAGAACCCAAATATAGCCTCACATAAATTTCATTGTTGAGAACCTGATAATCTCAGAAATAAAGGTCATAAAAGGAAAGATGTTAATTCTACAAAGATAAACTATGCATTTATAACTATCTCTCATCTAATATAGTATCATTAATATTAAATGCTATAAAATCAAATGACTGTTTACACATCTAATACAGAGACTGTGCTATGATAGATAGATGATAGATGATAGATAGATAAATAAACATGTATCTTTTCTTCTTTCTCCAGTAGATTTTAAAGTATATGTTCCATATCATGTACTTGCCAATATAAAAAGTATAACCACCTAAAAATTTGGAAATTTTATTTTTGCTATGTGCAGTATTTGTTAATACTGATAAATGTTTTATTTTTGGACACATTTCCTTTATCTTTGAAAATTATATAAACAAAGAACAGAAAGCCATTATCTTATTTCAACAAACATTGGATGTTAATATAATTTGTAAGTGACTTCTGGTACACCTGCTGCATTAAACACTGGTGTTATGTTTGAAAATACACCAGCTGACCTCCTTTAGACTGCTGCCTGCCTACTTTGATGTTTCATTATTTGCTTCAATCCAAGGATGAAATGGATGAAAGGATCTTAATTATAGTGTCCTGGTGACTCTTTTTTCAGACCATTTTTCTGGACAAGCATCAGCTAATCTGACAAATCATGAACAGTTTACTTTATAGTTTGGCTAGGATTAAGTTACTAACTGGAACCTGCAGGGAACGCAAAAAGCAATGTCTCCTGATAAAATGCGCTGGGTGTTTGCTATGCCTGTTTCAATTTTAATTCATAACCTTTAGGAATGAAGAACTATACACAGATAATTCTCTGACAGATACATTTTTATACACTTAAATTTATAGCGCTTCAAACACAAACCCTGTGTATCCAATTTACATATCTAAAATCTACATCATGTGTTTGATTTTGAATTTGTTTTATTTCTGGAGTTTTCACTGTGTAAAAAGAGTTACTTTGTAATTTTTTTATTTAATACAGTTTTAGAAATATTTCTTTCTTAGAACTAGGTTAAAACATCTGCAGTTATCCTTTTAATTGCATGTAAGTGATTATACAAATTTGATTATGTTTTAATTTGAAGTATTTTTATGTGATCCTGGGACACATAGATTATTGAAGGAATTTGAGTTCAAATTTTGGATGTTTTTCAAGTTTCAATTAAAAAGTATAAAGTTTTGGAGAAGTCAGATGACTATTTGAGGGTTCATAATAACTGTTGTAGATAAGTATTATTCAAAGTTTTCCAAAGAACAAAAAGTATTCAACCTTTATGCTTAGGTTATTATTATTTCTTCTAATAGTAATTGATTTTTTTGTGAATTTCATATGCTATCTGCTGGATGACACGATTTTCTTGTTCAGCATAAAGTTTGTTCTTGCAGACAATATGTGTTTTCTCTACACATATCAGTAAAGACGTGTTCATTAGTTAGAATAGGCAAATGAATAACATGTAAAGCCATAGTTTCTAATAACTGCCATTTAATTGGACATTTTTTCATCTTTCTTCTCTTAGATGCATGATAAACTTATATAAGTAACTCAATATAGAAGTTAGATTTAGTATCCTTCTGGGTAACTAAAATTACCCTGCCATCCTTATAAAACAGTATTTTTTATTGTTCTTACACTGTAAACAAATGTATTGGCAATAAAGAATTAACAGCACATCCAGGAAGACTTTATTTAATAATTACATTGTAAAATACTTCTTGTGCCATTCTATTTATCTAATTTATAACTCTATTTGATTATTCCAGCATGCCTTTATCTGTAACAGTTGCACCCTAGGGACTAGTCAACTTATTAATTCATCACTTGTCTTTTTTTACGGTTACAATCCCCATTATAGTATGAGCATAGAGTGATACTCTCTTCTGAAAGCTGCCAGCCAACTGGTTCCAGTCTAGGTGACCTTTTGTTTGTAACCATGGTCCTAATGGTTTTTCTATTGGCTTCTGTTTCTAATAGATTACATTACAATCTATTTTTTTTGTCTTATGGTATCATGATGAGGATAGGACAGCAAGAGTGAATTCTACACCTGCAATTACAGAGTTTTAAAAAGAGGAAAGACTTGCTTCAAGTTAACCTGTAGGCTTTAAAAAAAAAAAATGCCTTTTGATTTATCTGTCACCTGATCCATCAGCAATGAATAATTTTCATGGAAGGTGCACTTTAATTACATTCCCATTTGACTTGCATTATCAAGCCCTATCTAGGTAATTAATCTCACCAAGTATCCAATTTCGGCCTTTATTGCTGGCAGGCAGACCTTCAGAATTATGTGTGCTTGAATGGGTCTTGGGCCTTTTTCACCAGGCAGACCCTGAAAGAGATCTGAGGCCTTCCAAATCTTCAAAGTATGCCTATGAATTTTTTTCTCTTAGATATTGTGAATAAATTAAATTATATTTGGCATCACAAATATACTTCCATAATCAAAGAAACCTGTAGATTATTGTAATCATGAAAATGATATTAAAATTGAGTCACCTTTCACTTCTGGGTGTAACCAATCTGCATGTCATTTTGTATGTAGAGGACCTGTGCTGAATTATTAACTGTAGCTAACATTTGTATCAGTTTGCTGGTGTAAGTTTGCAAAAGCTACCTCCTAAACTTCAGTATATTGGTTTAGTTCAGGATTTAAGGTTTATATGTATTGAAGTGAGTTGGGGTTAAAGATGGTTAGATAAAATTAGAAACATTTACAATAAGCCTTGTATTTTAAATTCAGTTACATGCTCTCTTTTCTACAACTTCATTTATTCTGAATTAATAGATTCCTCACTTTTTATATTTCCCTATCTTGATTTTCATAATTTTTATCTCAATTTCTGACACTGATTAATGTCAAAGGTCAGTGATCCTAACAACTTAGTTTATACACACACATACACACATATAAACACACTCAGAGTAATTTTGAAATATAAAATTCGCCTTTCTCTTGTAGTCTTATTTTATGATCTTGTGCAAAAATGCATAAATGTTTTATGATTTGTATATTTAGAAATTATGATTACTGTATATGTACTATTTTGATTATCTGAGAATATTTCAAGAAACCCTGGGGGTTCTCTGAAAATCGAATTAAAATATAGAGTAGATGGATTGGCTGTCTGTTTGAAAGTGATCTAAATATCTGACATTATTTTAAGCTGTAGATTGTCTGATTTGCAGAAGAGAAGGCAGTCCAATCTTTAATAGACTAAATAGGTTATAATGCTTGCACAGCAAGAATTTTGGAAAATTTGGACTGATGATACTAGGAAAAAGGGTGAGTACTTTTCCATTTCCACTGTCACTTCTATACAAGTAAGGCCATGAATCTCTGCTTCTTGCCCTGAGTTCTCTCACAAACTACTACCTGTATCTTCACAAGGCCACAGATTGTGATTGCATTTATAAGTGTTCCACTATCAAAACCAACTTTACACAGCTAACTTTGTTGTTTTTTTCTCTTAATGAATAACTTTCATTTGACCTTTTGATTTTTACAAAAATAATTGAAGACATTTTAATGTAACATATAGTATGGATTTCTGAAACATTTAACATTTATTTGTAAAAACCACATGGAACTTTCTATCCAAGTATTAGTTTCCCTTGTCATTTAGAAATAAATCTTCAATTTTTAAAAAGTAGTTTAATTACAATTATATGTAGGAACATTTTACTATGAGTTGATTATCTGTTATTTGTAATGCTTGGGACCGGAAGTGTTTCCCATTTTGAATTTTTTTGGAGTTTTGGAATATTTGTATTACACTTACTGGTTGAGCATTCCCAGTCTAAAAGTACAAAATCCAAAATGATCCGGTGAGCATTTCCTTTGAGCATCATGTCAGTGCTCAAAATTGTTTTAAACTTTGGAGCATTTTGGATTTTAAATTTTCAGATCAGGTATTCTAAACCTGTACCCATAATATTTCTAGAACGAAGATGTGATAATTTAACAATGTTTTCATTAGATACTTTCATGATAATTGTTTACAAACCACACAGTAGGTTAAATCAGAATTTAAATTGGTCAGGAAGATTCATTACTGAATGATTTACTATTGTGAATTCTGTAGTAAAGTTTATATATGCACATACACATATACACACATATACATGCACACTAGATATGTATATATTCTGTTGTGTGAATATATATGAATTCATATTTTACATTTTTAAATAAATTGTTTTGTTTATATAGTATTAACATATACTTTCCCTAATATCAGACATATATAGCTAAACAAAGAGTTTATGGCTTATTAACATCTGTCCCTATCTTTAGTTCCCTTTTGAACCTAGAAATCATGAGAATTTATATTTCTCAGTAATTGTTGTAATTGTTATGGTTCCCTGTAACACCATTTTAAATCGGAATATGGCAAATATAATTAATCTAATGTATATAGATAAAGAAAGAGATTACTTGTACATTGTATAGTAAGTAAATAGGATTTGGTTTAGTATTTAGGAATGATTTGTTAACCAGAAACATTCCCCAAAGTTATTTTACTTTTCTTTTATATATTCTTTAGACATATGTTTTTTCAATGTATTGACATGTCAAAAATGTGTATTGCCTGGTCTGTTTACATAATCAATAAATACATCGAGCCCAGTGGATTATTTTTCTATATCAAAATAAAATCAGTTTCTATGTAATAATGCATCTAGAGAAAAATAGACATAAAAGACATATCCGAGAAATTGGGCACTGGATTTAGAATCAAAATATTTGAATCCCAGGTTGAACAAGTTGTTTTTTGACCTTGGGCAAGTAATGCAATCTCTCTATCTTATTAGTTAATCTCAGCATTATGTGAAGCAATACATGAAAAAATGTTTTATAAAATAAAAACCTCATGCAGTTATGAGTTAGTGGTGTTGATGTAGTAGAATTGAATTCTGTGCTATAAATTTAACTGTGACAAAGTGGAGTTTTGGAAAAAGTAACAAAATAATGCTGATTATTATACAAGATTAATGTCGTCTTCACTCTCACAATATGTAACCCCCTCAATAACCAGGACTACAAAAGAATAATAAAATGTCGACTATTCTTTAAACAAGTAATGTTGACATTTTTAAAAACCAATCTCTCAGCAAAGTTTTAGCAATTAATGAGCTGTATTAGATATAATCAGTTTCTAAAAAATGAACTTTGAATTCTGAAGACACTGTCTCCCAATAAATTAAAAACTTATTTTTATTGCCAGTTTTTGTATTATATGTTTTTAAAAAATGATGCTAAGTGTTCATGTAAAATTTTATTCCTGTACACTTTGAGAAATCATTATTTGATAAAATGTTGGTACCCTACGGTATTATATGTGTGCATATATTTATATAAAATTGAATATTTATTTAATTTAACATAAAATTGATTAATTTAACATAAAATTTGATTTATCTGTATACATAGATACAGATAAAGCTATAAGGAGAGATGTATAATATAGAGATATATAGAGATATGTAATATGTATTATAACTTATAATACATATGATTTTCTTCTCTATCAAACTATAGGACCTCTTCCATCATTGCAGCCAATTTATATCGGGTTTTGAGGGTTAGATAGCATAACTTTGGAAGACAATTATTTTATAGGAGGAACATTGAAAAGATTCTAAAGATCAACTCTCTGTAGCTGTTTTAAGTTTTTAAGATATATTTTCTATCCTACCTCCATTAAACAAGTAAGCGAATACAAAATAACCATTTTATTGTTTTGATTACTATTTAATATTCAGGTATAATTGAGAACTTTGAGGAAATTTTAAACGTTTGTGGACATCTATTTTTGAAATTTAAGCCCATTTATAGCCAAACTGGGCAAAGAAAAACATGATTTATTGGAATACTGATTTGGAAAGAGAGTTGAATTTCAATGGTTCAGAGGTCGCATAGGAATCACAAGCAGAATATCACCTTTTATAACTTTGTAGGAGCTTCCAGGGCACCTGAAAGTCGTTCTCTTATTTAATATATTTGATGGTTTTAAGCTATTGAATACACACACACTAACACATACACCCTGCTTAGACTATTTCAAACTATTTCAAAATATTAAATTTAAAAAGCAAGAAGTAGGAAGCTGGGGAATGTAAAACACAAGAAAAGAGAGAAGAGAGAAGCATGTGATTTTCACAAGTACAGCAGTCCCAGACTTTCGTTAACCCCAGAAAATTGTTGTTTCTTTTACATCTACTCTCATGGGCTGTTGGTGGGGATTTGGGGGCAACATGATGACATTCTTAGGCTTCCTGTTCAAGACTTTTATACTGTTTGATGAGTTATCTCCCTTTTGTTCTCTCCCTCCCAGTGCTGTTTCTTCCCTCCCTCCCTTTCTTTCTCTCCTTCCCTCTTTTCGTCACCTCCCTCCATCCTCACTCCATTTCTTCCTTCCTGTTTGTTTTGGTGATAAGGAACTAGGTGCAGAGGAAAAAGCATGCTACAATATGAGATCATTATTCCAGTGTCACAAGAGTCATATAAACGGTGCACAAAGAGCAAGTTGTTCCCTGAGAATTCATTTCTTTGCCTCCAGGATGCTGCTGCTTTTTCCATCCTTTGATACTTACTTCTCTTTCTGAGGTGTATCTAACTTGAGAGCTCCCGGTTTGAGATCAGTAGTAAGAACAACAGGCTTGTCTGTGATACTCTACTGTTTGATATAGAAAAATATTGGAATATTTTCTTTTCCTGCCAGCTCTGTATGAGAGAAATCTCTCAATTATCTACTGAATACATTTCAACAAATCTGAATAAGTTTCTTTTAAAGTAGTTGTTTGAGGCCCTTTGAAAACAGATTTTCTTTCCTTTGACATTTACACATTCTTGTAAACAAAGTACAGCACAATACCAAAAATGATTTTATGTTTATACAAGTAGCTTTTTTTCTAAGGGTAGAATTGGTCAAAAAACTATCCACAGAAAATTAGGTCTCATTTCTAATCTATATTCCAGAGAATAAAAATAGTCTTTTGTTATAGCCTTGTTCAATCAGTGTGTAAAGACATTCACTTACTAAAAGAACTTGTGATTCTGACCTTTTGGAAATGGTGTGCGGTCACTGGAACCTTGCTTTTGATCACTGGTAATCTTTGACATTATTGAGCAACCTTATCCTTGTGGATCTTTCTTCTGTGTTCTGGGTCAGTCTCCCATGGGAGAAAAGTGGAACTTTGAATTGCGGATTTGAAAACACAGAAGCAATACACTCTTCTGTTGTTTAAGGTATTTTCTGTGAAGATTCTCACTGTACTGACTATGCGTTCAACCAAACACAGTAAAACAAAACCAGCAGCCACTTTTAATTACTCATTGATACTTAATTTTTATATCTTTTTCCTAACTACTTCGAACTGCCACCCCTATACAGGGCAAACAAAAGGAATAGGTTGACTGATATAAGCTTCCTTGTTTTTCCTTTTTTTTTAATCAAAATAATACTTTGTACGCTATCCAATTTATATTACTCTACAGATCCTTCAAATTTATGATAAAATTGTTAAGTTGGAAGAAGGATGCCATTCAAACAAGAGTTTACTCTTGGTTACTTGAGCAATGGCTGCTATTGGAACTGGTATTGGGAATGAGCTATTCACTTCTGTTCTTAAAACTGTAAAAGGGACGGCAGGGCAGGGTGACTTATGACTGTAATCCCAGCACTTTGGGAGGCCACGGTGGGCAGATCACAAGGTCAGGAGATCAAGACCATCCTGCCTAACACAGTGAAACCCCATCTCTACTAAAAATACAAAAAAGTAGCTGGGCGTGGTGGCATGTGCCTGTAGTCCCAGCCACTCTGGAGGCTGAGGCAGGAGAATTGCTTGAAACCAGGAGGCAGAGGTTGCAGTGAGCCAAGATCATGCCACTGCACTCCAGCCTGGGCAACAGAGCCAGCCTCTGTCTCAAAACAACAACAAGAAAAGTGTAAAAGGCTTTGAACAGTTGTACATTTGACTGCCAACTACACTTGCAAAGTGAAATACACATGAAATCCAAGCAATTTGTAACATGAAATATGAATAGAATCTGAAACTTTCATGTATACCTTGCATTTGCCTCGTTTTCTGATGCTAAACTCATTGAAGAGGTTGTGAGAAATATTTTATTGGGCAACCTCAAAATATAAAGTTATGTGATGATTGTGTATTACTTTTCTTTCTTGTATTAAAATACTTTTATTCTAGTAGTAGTATAGTATTAGGCTTGAAAGTTTTGGTGCTCAGTATACTACATGAACTGTTTTTTTAAACACTACTTTAAATAGGCTTTTTAAGGTACATCAATTATAATGAAACATTTTCCAATATGTTCTGGGTACCAAGTATAGTACTTGTGCCTCTTTTGTAGGTTATAGCAAGAAAGATGCATTATATGTCTCCCATATACTGTATACATGTTCAGATCTCTGTGCAGCCATTTCTGGAGTATATCAAGACGTGAAATAGGGAATTTAACTATGATTAGAATTTTAATAATCTCTATTGCTAAATAGAAAATTTTCCATTTCTCTATTTAAATTTTCACAAAATACAGAGGAAAAAATATAATTTATGGTTATTTATACCACAGTATGAAACTAATAAAGATTCAAAGAGTATAGTTTCCATGTCTCTATTTTAATTGTTATAGGTAGATAGGCATGGGATTAAAAAAAACAAACAGAAAAAAAAACTGTGGCTGATTATTACTGGTTAGTGTATGGGTCTAACAGGTTATTCCTTTTTGCTCTTATTTTCCCCCTACTATTCTACATCTTTGCTGGTGGTCTCCTTCATAAAACACAGGTGCTTTTAAAAAATATAATTATTTCACTTTTTAAAAAATATTTCCTTATGATACAGAGAACTTTAACAAATCCTTTGGTATTATAATATAAATACCAGTGAAACTGTAAAATTTGAAATATAATTATTGTCCCAGGTTTGGTCGGGGCAAAACGGTTACATTACAACCCTAGACAGATAATGTTTCACATGTGTTGATGATTATGCTTTACATTAGACGGAATGTCTCATTTCGTTCTAAAACTGAAAATAGAAATAGAAGAATTTTTATAATATTTCTTGAATATCCCCCATTTTTGGAAGCAGAAAAAGTAAGACTGGATTTATGTAAAATATATTGAAGGATGCATTCTCACCTGTTAACACTTAATTGACCCTCTAGGAATCAAACTTGCAAGAGTTTTGTGAGGAATGTGTTATTATTCCGAATGCTGAGAGAAGTTAAACAAATTGCCGAAGGTGATAAAGCCCATACACTTGCTGGGTGAGACAGCCCCTGAGGTTATATGGGTCTGTGGCCTGTCCTGTTGTTTTCTGGGTTATTTATTTCTTCCTGTCCTTGATTTTCACACTTGCGTTGTCCTATTTCTGGAAAAAAATCAATTATAATAAACATGTGATTCATACTAATACTGGAAAATGTTAAGATATGAGCTACACATCACAATCTATACTAGTTTTGGATTAAGTTTAAAGGTGAAACATGCAAATATATTCATGGTTATCAGAGAATGAAATGGATTTGCATCACATGTTTAACCTTGATATTTGTGGATTTGAGTCAGAATATCCTAGTTATAATGCATGGAAAAGCTGTGGGGATACAGTTTTCTATGCATAGTAGCAGAAATGCTAACATCGTAATGTGCTTCTTTGGATATATTTTTTTCTACATTATACATTAAGTTTATTCTCTAGTAGCTGGAAAGTGTTTTAGATTGTCAGTGTTGTATATACTGGTTAGAGAATTATCTTTAGAAATATAAAATTAGTTTAAGTTCCTTATAGATTCTGGCTATTAGATTTTTGTTGGATGCATAATTTGCAAGTATTTACTCCCATTCTGTAGGTTGTCTATTTACTGTCTTGATAGTTTATTTTGCTGTGCACAAGCTCTTTAGTTTAATTACCTCCCATTTGTCAATTTTTTTGTTGCAGTTGCTTTAGGCATCTTCATCATGAAATCTTTACCAGGGCCTATGTCTGGAATGGTATTTCTTAGGTTATCTTCCAGTGTTTTATAGTTTTAAGTTTTACATTTAAGTCTTTAATCCATATTGAGTTTATTTCTGTATGTGGTGTAAAGAGGGGGTCCAGCTTCAATCTTCTGCTAGTCAGTTATTTGAGCACCATTTATTGACTAGATAGTTCATTCCCCACTGTTTGTTTTTGTTGACTTTGTCAACGATCAGATGGCTATAGGTGTGCAGCTTTATTTCTGGGCTCTCTATTCTGTCTACCTTTGTACCAATACCATGCTTTTTTGGTTACTGTAGCATTGTAATATAGTTTAAAGTCTGGTAACATGATGCCTAGAATTGTCCTGACTAATTCAGCTCTTTTTTGGTTCATATGAATTTTGAAATAGTATTATCTAATTATGTGAAGAATATCATTGGTAGTTTGATAGGAATAACACTGAATCTGTAAATTGCTTTGAGCAGTATGGCCATTTAAACAATATTGATTTTTTTCCTATCAATGCACATGGGATGTTTTTCTGTTTGTTTGTACCATCTCTGATTTCTTTCAGCAGTGTTTAGTAATTCTCATTGTACAGCTCTTTCACCTGCCTGGTTTGCAGTATTAAAAAATCCTATTACAAAATGGGCAAAGGACACGAAGAGATGCTTTTCAAAAGAGAACATGCAAGTGGCCAACAAACACATAAAAAATGCTCAACATCACTAATCATTAGAGTAATGCAAATCAGAACTGCGATGAGATCTCACAACAGTTAGGATGGCATTATTAAAAAGTCAAAAAATAACATATGCTGGTGAGGTTTTGGAGAAAAGGGAACACTTATACACTGCTGGTGGGAATGTAAATTAGTTCAGCCTTTGTGGAAAATAGTGTGGTGATTTCACAATGAACTTAAAACAGAACTACCATTTGATCCAGCAATTCCATTATTGTATATATACCTAAAGGAATATAAATTATTCTGCCATAAAGAGACATGCATACAAATGTTCATCACAGCACAATTTACATGGAATCAACCTAAATGCCTATCAGTGTTGGAGACTGCATGGAGAAAATGTGGTGCATAAACACCATGGAATACTACATAGCTTTAAAAAAGAATGAGATCATGTTCTTTGAAGCATCATGGATGGAGCTGGAGGCCATAATCCTAAACAAATTAATGTAGGAAAAGAAAAACAAATGGTTCATGTTCTCACTTACAAGTGGAAGCTGAACACTGAGTACAGAGAGACACAAAGAAGGGAATGACAGATATCAGGACTACTTGAGGGTGGAGTTTCAGAGGAGGGAGAGGATCAGAAAAAATACCTATCAGAGATACTATGCTTATTACCTGGATAATGAAACAAACATGACCCAAAATTTACCTATAAGACACCTGCACATGTACCCCTGAATCTAAAATAAAAGTTTAAAAAGATATAAAATTAACACAAAAAGAATTAAGACATTGATTACTCTTATTTTGATGAATTTGAGCCAGTATTTTTTATGTTTAAGTTAATACCCTGCACAAATTAATTGCTTTAGATCTGCTGTATCACATTGTTGATCATATCAGTTTATTTGAAATTCAAAAATATTCTAAATCATATTTTTTACCTAATTGTATTGAAATTTTAAGGCACTTTCTGAAATAGCTCTTGCTTTTGTCTTCAGAATTTGAGATATGTTAATACAATGTTCACAATAAACAATTCTAATGTTTATATAAACTTGCTTGCTTTTGTCATGCACATATGTATTACAAGATAGCACAAAAATTAAATTTAACATTATAATTGAGTTCCTATAAATTGCATATAAAAATATATAAGCCACTTAGCAAGGAGAGAGATGGAATTTGTAATTTAAGTACATATCAGATAAAAGATTACAAATATACAAAGCTCATGTTCTGTAGATAACTGTTCATTATTTATAGTGCGTACCAGAAATATAGTTTGCTGGAGTTGGGGTGAAAACAGTTATGCTTACCATTATTATACTTATTTTATTTTATAAACATTTTTCTAAAATTATTAATTTTCTCAAGGCTTTTTTTTTTTTTCTGCTTGCTTTATTCAGTTCTACTTCTCACCTTCCACCAGGTCCACTGAGCTCCACTATACTACACTTAATCTTAGCCATGACGCTGACAAGCAGTTGAGCTTCACTGTAAATATACTTTGAAACAAATTCTGTGAGAATATTTTTAAACAAGTGTTATTATTAAAAGTCTTTTCAAAAGTCAAGTACCAGTTTCCTGTGATCTCGGTGAACAACAAAAAAGTCAAGCACCTAACAATGTCAGGTGTGTAGTAGTTGCATAATATATATTTTGTTGAGAAAATAGATTAATATATTATTTCTATTGAACTGAACTGTGTGAGGCAATGTAGCATGTTGTCTATGTTTGCCTTAAAGCAGAGTTATATAATGAAAGCCTATTCATTCAGCCTTTGCTTGTGGATGCTATGAAAAGATAAAATGACATAGTGGTTTACAATAGTAGCTGAAAAATAGAAAGTACATATCTTTGAAGAAATAATTAATCGATAAACTAAACAAGGCATAATGTGGTTGAACTGCTATTTGCCACACATATACAAATCACATGGGGAAATTATTGGATGAGAAAGCAACATTGCTTCAATTGTTTGTATAGTTCATGTAAAGTAATAATTTGTCCTTAGTTATTCAGATGATTTCCTTAACTCTCCATGATCATTTCTTTGAAAAAATGTTTATGTGTATACATGAAATAAATTTAGTATGCATTTTAAATGAAATCTCTATTTCTAAATAAGTTATAAATGAAAAAATAAGACTCATGTCTGGGTTTGATTTTTAAAAGCTCTGGAATTTTTTTGTATTTTTCTGCTAAATATGTAATCTGCATATTTCAGGAAGGCATGTATTCAGTAGTTGCAGAATTTGGAAACGGATTAAAGGTGAAGAAAACTGAGAAAAGACCTTTGTGTTTAGCAAGAAAGATATTGAAAACCTTAAAAAAGAAAACACGATTTTATTATAGTGGTGTGACTATACATGTGGAAAGTAAAACTAAGGAGAATTGTTTAGGCCATATCTGTTTACTTATTTCCTTAAAATACAGTGATATCCTTCATTTGTAGTATTGTAATGTATATTTTTGTTGCCAAAATTATAACTAAACTTTTACAGATTTACTGCATTTCCATGTTGCTAATTTTACAATTCAGCATCTGCAATACTTTTCCCCAAATAGCCATTAGATTATCAAAATGTTTGACATATACGCCCACTCTTGACTGTGAACCTAAATAGACAGATCATCTAATGAAAAGCCAGTTAAGAAATGTTCAATATTGTGGGTAGGTGGGCATGTTCTCCATACAACAAAGTCCTAAGATCAGTTATAGAATAAGGAGTTAATAAATGCTTTACACCTTTTGAGATGCCTTCTTAGCTGATAGTCAAGCTAACATAAAAAAGAGAAAAGTAAATGTTTTGCCCTTGGAGAAAATGCTGTTGATTGGCTTGGATAAAGAGCAACTTTCAGAAAGGAAATCAGCATATTGAAGAGCTATCTGCACCTCTATGTTTATTGTAGCATTATTCACAATAGCCAAGATATGACATCAACCTAAGTGTCGATCAACAGGTCAACAGATTTTTTTAATGTGGTACATATATACACAATGGAATACTATTCAGCCATAAAAAAGAAAGAAATCTGGTCATTTGTAGCAGTATTATTGAGCCTGGAGGATATTATGTTAAGTGAAATAAGTCAGGTACAGAAATACAAATACTACTACATGTTCTCACTTATATGTAAGAGCTAAAAACTTTGATTTAATAGAAGCAGATAGTAAAATAGTGGTTACTGAGAAGGTTGGAGAGAGAGGAAGATAGAGGTTGGTTCATATATACAAAACTAGAGCTATATAGGAGAAATAAGCTATGGTGTTCTTTAGTACTGTGGTGTGATATAGTTAACAATAATTTATTTTATATCTTCAAATAGCTAGAAGAGAGGATTCTGAATGTTCCCAGCACAAAGAAATGATAATAACAAATGTTTGAGGTAATGGATATGCTAATCAACCTAATTTCATCATTACATGTTGTATACTTGTATCAAAATATTACTATGTACCTCATAAATATGTAAAATTATTATGTGTCAATTAAAAAGAGTCACTTTCATCCTTTGATTACCATTTTGTGTACTGTTTGAAAACAATTTAATTGTTAATGTTTAACATTGTATAACAAGAATTATTTCAACTTCCTTAGTTATCTCCTTCCTTCATTCCACTGACTGAAATTTTTCTCAATTCCTCCCAAATATAGTTTATCTTCTAACTAGTGTAAAAGGATAAACCTGCTTATACTTTAGGTGAGAGTTTACATTGCTAATAATTTAATTAATATTCTTGTTCAGTATCTTCTGCTCCAAGAATGAGTCTTTGTTTTTTTGTTTTTTAAATTTCTTCAGCTGATGAGTGTGATGGAAAGAAGATGGGCTCTGAAGCAAGAGACCTGGTTTCGCTTTCCATTTCTGCCACAGTCTCCTTGTATAAAGTAGAACATACATATAACAAAAGTATTTATACAAAATATAATCAAAAATATTTGAGACAGTAAGATTATTTGAGAAAATCAATGAAGTTACTAAGTTTATTTAGTCAGTCATACTCTATAATGGCTGAAATGTATTCTTTAAGAGATGTCTCCTTTTAAAAAAAAAAAGTATACAAAGAATAGCTGTGTTGGAAAAGTATTTGAAAAATCAAATATGTCAGGATTCATACACATTTCATGGCATAGCACTCACGTTCTTTATTAGGTGTGAAGTAAAATTCTTGAAACAGCTCTTGGACCATATGCTGTTGCTAGTTAGCATGTCTAAAAATGATAATTGTATTTTTATATTTACATTAATATTGCTTATAATCTGGCTTAGATATTAATTAACAAAAGCTTTTAACCTTTCTATTTGAAATAAATAATGATTAGCAATTAAACATTTCAATTACTTCTGATTGTAAAAGTATGATAAGTGTTTAGTGGCCAGTGTCTCATTCAGAACTTGTAGGTCATGCTGTGCAGTTACTTATCTTTGCTGTGTATTACTTATATTATTACAATGCAGATCTGAAAAAAGAGTATTTTCATTTAGTCTGACACTAAAATATACAATTCTTAAAGGAAACAAAAGTTAAAAGTTATTGGTAATGAAAAAATAACCTTACATTACTTTATTCACTTTAGTTCCCTGAGGAGTTAGTTATTAGTGTGTACATGATATTGTTAAAGTTATTTTTAATACTAAAAGATGAATATGGATTTTTATAATGCAGTTTTGGTTAATTCATTCTACAAAATGTGACCTTGACTTGCTGTTTTTCTCTTCCTTCCTTAATAATGTTATCTTTAAATTAGAACATAGTACTTTTCATATTTGGTTTATTATATTGTATAATCAAAGTATTATTTCGCCCATGTAGTCTTTTAAGGAGACCATGCCATTTTCTATTCCTCTTTCTCCTTACTATTTAAGACATGTGCTTAGAGGGAGCACACTGATGATGGGAATTCGCTAGTGAGGATATATTATTACCCAGATTGAGTAGTGCCCCTTTGATGCATTAAAATTGCCATGACTCAGGAACCAATGTCCTAGGAGAGATCTTGGTATCCAAGATAATAAAGTCAGGTAAGAAAGACCAGATTACCTCTCTTTTAGGTGAGGAAAGATGATTAAAGTATGACTTATGATGCACTTTACAGAAGTGTGGATTCCATCATGCTAAAACACTTCCCAGCTGACTAATACTTGAAAATTCACCAGTGAAATTGTTTTCCCTTAAAACTCTCATATATTGTTGTATCATTCGAATATATTTATTCAGCATTTCACACGTTTCATACATTAGATGCTGGGAAAAGCTATAGACAAAAAAAGAAATCTCTGTCCTTAAAAAGTTTCTAGTAGAAGTGGGGTGCAAGTAGAACAGACAGAAATATACTAAATGTGTAACATATAAAAACTTAGATTATGTTGTCCAAACAAAATACATAGGAAAGCCATGAATGGAGTGTCAAGGGATTGCAGTTGTTAAAAATTGCCAGGAAAGGCTTTATTGGGATGACGTTTGAATAAAGGCCTGAGTGAGATATGAAAGCAAAGCCAAACGGAGGAAGAGTGTTCTGGACAGAGAGAACAGCCTGTGCAGGTCCCAAGGAAAAAGCATGTTTAGCATGTTTGGTGGGAGAGATGAGTGTATCTGGTGTGAAGGGAGAAAGGATGAGAGTAGAAGAAATGAAAGTCGGGTGTTAACAGAGTTGCAAGGACACACTATGTTAGACCTTGCAAGTCATTATAAACCACTGGCTTTAGATGAAGATGGGAAGCCATTGGGGGGGGTGGATTTAAGCAGAAGAATGACATGAATATACTTTCATTAACAATCTCTCTGCTGTGTTAAGAATAAGTAAGGGGGTTCTAGGTTATGAGCAAGAGATTAGGAGGCTATTGAAGTAATCTAGAAGGTGGCTTTCACTAGGTGGCAATGGAATGGTAGGGAGTAGTGAATTCTGAATACGTTTTGAATATAGAGTCAACAAGATTAGCACATTGAATGTGGAATATGACAGAAAGACAGTGACCAAGGGTGGCCTTGAGTATTTTTAACCTGTGTAACTTTTGAAAAGATAAAATAACTAATAAATCTAGACAGAAAAATTTGTGGGAGAGACAGGTTTGAAGAAGTTTAGGAACTCAGTTTCTGTCATGCTATGTTTAAGATGCTATAGTTGCGTCTAGTTTATCTGTGATATTGGGGTTAATTATGTAAATCTGGAGCTTTCAGCATTGACATGGAATTTAAAGTCATGAACTAAATGAGATAAAAGGAAGTGAGTATAAATAGAATAAAAAGCAGGGTTGAGGTGTGAGTGCCAGGGCACTGGATGATGAAGAACAATCAGGAAAAGTGACAGAGAATGAATGACCATTGAGATAATAGAAAAAATTCAATTTGATGCTGAGAAAGCAAAGAAAGTTATTTCAAGGAGAAGGCAATGATCTGTCCCAAATGTTGATAGCTCTGCAAGGTGAGGAGTGAGAACTGAACTTTGGATATAATCAGTTCAGTATGAGTCTAGTGGCCATCAGAACATCTCATATGTCTTAGACTGCATTGATTTATAGAGTAAAGGTGGCTGATACTCAGCTCTGCTCGGCACATTCACTTCCAACTGGGAATATTGTGCCCAATTCTAGATAGCACAGGTTAACAGTCATACAAATATATTTTTAAATGATGGGAAACATGAGGTAACTCACAATCATGTAAGATGGATACCAATTGAAAGAATGGGTTTGGCTAAGTTGGAGAAAACTAAGAAGATACAACAGTAAAAATTTGCAGCTTTATATCTTAGAAAGTTATTTCCTATATTCAGTTACTATATGTCTTTCTGTTGTTTCTGCCCACTCGTTGATGTATTTAATAAATATTAAGCACCTGTCATGAGTCATTCTGCTAACCACTGGATATGTGGTAGTCTGAAACAAAGACAAGATTCCTGTGTTCACAGAATAGATTCTGTGAAAGATTTTAGTCCAAACACGTCATATGCTATGATGGGATACCAGGATCTATTCCTGCATTAGCAAGAAACTCACTTGCTAAACACAATGAAGAGGAGAGACCTTACCTTTAAGTTTCAGTGAACAAATAATTTCTTAGTTGTTTTTTTTTTTTTTTTTGAGACGGAGTCTCGCTCTGTCGCCCGGGCTGGAGTGCAGTGGCCGGATCTCAGCTCACTGCAAGCTCCGCCTCCCGGGCTTACGCCATTCTCCTGCCTCAGCCTCCCAAGTAGCTGGGACTACAGGCGCCAGCCACCTCGCCCGGCTAGCTTTTTTTTTTGTATTTTTTAGTAGAGACAGGGTTTCACCGTGTTAGCCAGGATGGTCTCGAACTCCTGACCTCGTGATCCGCCCGTCTCGGCCTCCCAAAGTGCTGGGATTACAGGCTTGAGCGACCGCGCCCGGCCAATTTCTTAGTTTTAAAACTTGCTTCTACTTATAATTTTCAGTGAAACTGGAAATCTTCACATAGAGACAAGTTTAGGTCACTTGCTAGTCAACCTTTCTCCTAAGTTCTGCTTATGCCATTCATTAGATATTTAACAGTTAACACAGGAAACTCTTCATATATTTTATATAAATGGAGCATTCATTTAAAATCACTCTTTAATATGTTTTAGATGGCATCGAATGTTGTACAGTGTTTTATTGAAATGTGGGTTGTGATTTTACTCATTTGTTGAATACTTATTGAATGCTTACTGTATGCCAGGTAATTTGCTGAGGGCTGGATATTCAGTGGTGACTTGAACATAGCCTCTCGTGGAACTTAGACTATAGGGAGAGATACATTTTAATCTCTTTCCTTTTTACTTCCCACTAATACCACGGCATAATTTCTTCAGTGTTCTTATGAGATTTTCATTACATAAATCTTAGACTATGAATAGAATTGTCTGCTGTATAGCTAATGTTTGGTGAGCATAGCAGGCAGTTTATAAATCTAGAGTTATTATTCTTGACTCTTTGTTAGATCTCATTGATGGCAAAGAGAGGATGTTATGTCTTTTTTTTTTAAGTAAGCCTGGGCATCAGCACTACATCCTTCTTAAGCCAGCAGAGCAAACAGATAATTATTTAATATCCTGTGTTTGATGATAACCATTTTTTCTTGGCAAATGTTCGAATTAAGCAAGTTTTCTTTATTGAAATTTCCAAAATACAAAGTCCTTCTTTTTAGCCACTTAGATACATGCAGATACTTCAAAGTGTGTCTGAGTAAATATAAAATATTAAGTATACCAGTAGATTCATAACAGTTTTTTACTGCAGTTAACCTTGGTTAAATGTACACCTATTTTCAATACCAAGAAAAGTGATAGTTCATTTGGTTGGAATTTTTAAAATGTCTTTCATTTATCATATCTATTATTTTTACCTTGATTCTCTTGATAGATATATTTTGGTAAGTTTAGGAGTAGATGTAGAGGGTGGGAAGGAGTGGAGTATAGTTGGATGATAGATCCTAAATTTTACTATTTTAAACAAAGCTTACAATTACAGAAAATTGTAGACAATTGATCATAGGAGATACTTATTTTAGGTCAGGTACCCATCACTGGTTTGACCTGTATTATCAGTAGCTAAATAGGCCTGGCTTTTGTTTGGATACAGAGGCATGTATTGCTTTAGAAGGACTTGATGATGAACTCCTCACTTAAATAATTTTACTTATTATAAAAGAATAAGTGATATAATGCTGAAGTTTCTATAATATAAAAAACACCTAGAACCAATTGTTTCTGAATTCCATTGATAGTGTCCTTTGAATTTAGGGTTAAAATTGAGCTATAGCTTATTTTATAACAACTATTTCCCTATATGCATATATTATTCCTGGCAATTCTAAATATTTCCTCAGCTGGTAGAATCTTCACTCTGTCTCTGTCTGTACACTCACTCTCTCTCATTCTCCTCCCATGCACCCTCATTTTTTATACTACATAACCCCAGTATTAGAAAGGGTATGTTCACTGGAAAAAAAAAATGCCTTTTTTCAGGATTGTTATTAATAAGTACAAAATAAAATAGTGGCTGAAAAATCTATCAATAAAAGGCTTGCACATATCCCTTCTGCCCTCTACAATATGAACCTCTTTTGCTTCTACTCCTACTATGAACACACAGAAACATTTTACTCAGCTTGTTGGCCAAGGCCTTGGTTTGTAAAAAATTATGACGTTCTCAATGCTTTTATGTTTGTTTGCCTAGGTGACAAATAGTGAAGATTTGTCTTTCTCTGTATATGTGTTGAAGGCACCCTTAATACCCTCTTTTCTTGATTTTATGTTTCTGCAATCTCAAAGAATGGAATGCCCCTATTTGCCCTGGCACACTTACACACATATTTTTTTAGAGTGTGGCAACCGATGTTATTTAAGAGGTAGGATACACATGTTGAGAGAGTCTAGTTTCCTTCTTTCGGTCTTACCCTATTGTGCACTTACATGTTATATGAGTTCTGTGACCCCATTTTTGCCTTAAGGCCAATCCTGATTATTACTGTATTTCATGCCTTTCATCTGCCGTTGGGTTTACAAAAATCTAATAAAGGTTTATAGATGACTTCCCCAAGCTAGAAAATCTAATGGCACTGATGTTTATGAAATGCTCCGTAGCCCCACCAAGGATCAATGTTATTTTCAGATAGAAACTTTTTAAAATTACCTGAGATTTTCTTTGCCACTCTTGTATAATCAGAACCCAATTAAAAAGATTCTGATGAATATTATGAGGATGTAATTAGAGGCAAATTTTATGTTTGTTCTAATATACTCATATGTTGGTAAAGGAAGTTATCCCCGTACAAACTTAATGCAGATTTTTAAAAAATCAGTCTATCCATTAACATTAATTTTGCAGTATTTTTCTAAGGAAACACATCAAAAGACAGTAGCAATACTTCTGCCTTAGGCGAAAAATCTCAAAAATATTTGTTGTGCTCAAAAGAGTCTGTCTGCCCCTTCATAGATGGTTTAAGATAACTTTTGGCAACAGAAAGCAGACCACTGATAATACTTGGAGGTAGTTTTGTATTCATGATTTAATACATGTGAAATATGTAATGGAGGGACTCCTGGAGTGAAGATTTTAATATTTCAGTTGTAGATAACTCTCTTTGAAAACATAGCTTTTTATACAGATTTGGTGTGAAAATGTTTAGTTGAGCAGATGGAGATCCAGCTGGTAGAATATATGTTTGTCAGGGTATCTGGCATTTAGCTACATCCAAAAATGATATCAAACTGAAAGATGCTAAAGAGCAGCACTGTGTGAAAGCCAGTATGATCAGTTAGGGGTAGAGTCCTTTAATTTTGGATTTCCTAACCTTGTAGAAATACATTTTAATCCAGATGGAATTTTTAATTTTAAAAATAAAATCTGAGAAAATGTAAATAAAATTGTCAAACATCTGCCTTTCCAAAATCTTGATTACAGTAGGCCAGGAAAAACATTCTACTTTGTGTGTTAAAATTTAGTGCCTAATGAATAGTATATATTTGTACATGTACAATAAACATGCACATTTCCCAGAACTTTCTATTCTATATATTTGATATCATTATTTTGGTTTCTTGAACTAAACTGTAAGAAGTGGTGGATGATAATTCAATAGAATATTAAGAGAAAGAAGGAAAGAATTTGTAGAAGAATGACAAGAGTCCTAAATGTACTCAAAAATGTTTTACCCCATTGGATTCCAGTATTTAAGTCTCCACTGAGGTGGATAAAAGGCCAGCTTCGTAAGGAATCATGTGTTTACTCCTAAATTTTAGAGCCTATACATTTAGTTGATTAATACAATCTGCTTATTTCTTTCATAAAGAAATGAATATTTAGAAATAAATTATTTTGTTAAAATGCTTAAATATGTATACTCAAAAAATTCTATATTATGCATTTGAAGTTGTTTATTTTAATTTAAAGCAATTAGGCAAAACCAAAAAGTTTTTGCATCTTATTTTTTGTTTGGTTTCCCCTTTGGATACCGTATTAATAAAACCTTCATTCAAACTTTTAAATTAAGTCCACTGAAAATGCCCAACTTGATTAACTGTTATCCTATATGGCCCTCAAAAAGTGATAATTGACATATTCATTCATAGTGCTAGTAAAACACACACACACACGTAAAGCACAGGTGGGGGACAGAATGTTCCCTGAATCTGTAGAACTGCTTATCATAGTGAGTAAAAATATCTAGAGGTGACTTTTGGAAGGCTTCCCTTAGGGATGTATTTGAATCACTAAATCCAAAGAGAATATTTAACCCTTATTTGATACAATGACTTCATGAAAATGGGTCCTAATTTTGAAGGTGTAATCAGAGTTAGATAGTCACTAGTATGCCTCTCTAATTCAGTCATTGATATAACCTGAGCTGCGTGCACTGCTTTAAAATATTCCCCTACCAAAAACTAAAGCTGGGAAAAGCATGTTCCTTACGAGCATGATTTAGTAAATCCAGACTTAGAAATTAATTAATGAAGAGTGTGCCTCTGCAAAACTCCAGTATATTTATCAGAAAAGCACCCCTCTATGAAATAATAAAGATTTCGGCCTTCCTGGGGAGCTTTATATTTTATAAAACAAGACACACACAAAAAAGGAATCGCTTGCAGTAGATTATAAGAGATACAAAATTTCCCTGTAAGTTTCTGTTGTAATATTTCTTCCTACATTTTAAAAAGAATAGTAATTAATGCTATAGTTTTTCTTCAAATTCCATCTTAAACTTTACTTGTTTTATATCACCTTCCTACAGTGTAAATTATATATAGTATACATTACAGATATATGATAAAGAAATTACATACAGTGTAAATTTTATACATCTGTATCTACATGTTTGCATTATGTTTATAAAATATGTGCATGTATGCATCTGTATAGTGTGAAAGCCTGTGTGCTTAACTTGTGACATGTTGAGCCTTGTATTGTTTTTTACATTCATTATTCATTCATTAATTCAATGAATCTTCATAGTGCTCTATAATGTAACTAGTATTAGTGTCCTCATTATAATTATGAAGAAATTAATGTATAAAGAGTTTGAATAAGCCTAAGGTTGTACAGTGGCGGTAATCAAACCCCAAATTGTGCTCTTAATCAAAATGTCATATGGCTTTTGTTAATTTTCTAACATTTCTAAAAGCCAACATTAATCTCAAAAAGAGATAGTTTGGACATTTACTTGAGTAAGTGACCAGTTAGTTTAACAAATTCCTGTAGAACTGATCAATGAATGTTGAGTTGTGTAGACCACAGGGACCTGAAGAGGGATTATCTCCTTTATAAGCAGTAGTCACTTCCCTGTTCTTGCTGAAGATGCATAAGTGCCCAGTGGGGCCAGAAATGTCAATTCCAGAAGTCAAGTCAGAAATCTAGATTTGTCAGTGAAATTTCAGATATTATAATTTGTATCTTGTAATTAAACTTAATAAACAAAAAGGACCTTAACGGTGTCGAACAAAACAAATATAGAGAGAGGAAGTAAGAAGAGCACTAATTAGTGAGCTCAGTCATATCCAGACATTGCAGGTTGAGTTCCAAGGATAAACAAACTCTGAGACAGAGATACATATGCAGGAAGTTTATTGGGGAATGCTCCTGGGATCAATAACTCACCTATTGTGATTGATATATACATAATCAACAAATAATATATTACTGTTGCCTACGATTTGATTCTTGTATTCTCAAATTACTATGTTCTCACAGTTGATATTAGGTGCTTGTTACAATGCAAATACTGAGACCCACACTCAGGAAGTATTGATTCTGTAGACAAACTTGGTGGAGAACAGTTATATACATTTTTACAAATATGCAGGTAATTCTAATGATTTTAATACATATGCCACAAATTGAGATATACTGATTTAAAAGAGACGTATATAAATAAGAATTTATATATTTTCTCGAGGGTATGAATTATATATTGTAAATCTTTTATAAGCCCTCATGTAAGACGTGATAAATAATTTGAATTTACTGCTATTCTATTTAACAATTATTACATGATACAAAATATACACAAATTATCTTGTAAACTATGTAACATTTTATAAGTGAAATTATATTTCAATGAGTCAAAATTATTTTTGAAAATTTCTGACTTGGTAAGCTCCTACAATCCCATATTTCAACATTTTAATGCTGCCTCAGGACTTGGCTAATTGTGTTGGGCCATCTTGTCTCTAAAGCATTAAATACTAGCAAAGCTGTGTAAGCTTTAAATATAATTTTGCAAATTATATTTTCCCACTAATGCTTATGAAATTTCATATGTTATCAAAATTGCAATAAATTTCTTTATTATAAAATATGTTTCCCTTAGCTTTAATTGCACCTCTGACCTGTGTCTAATAGCATCTTTTAAAACCATGAAAGAGAATATTAAGCATTATACTTCTGTAGAACCTGTTTTTTCTAGCTACATTCTTAAGTATATTTAGTAAATATGAAAGGGAATTGTTTTTCTCCCAAGTGAAGTAAAATTGCACTACAAATCATTTTCTGCTAATGACTGTATTCTTTTAAAATAGCAAAGCGTATTTGGTCTCTAATCACTTTGCCTAGCATTGTAATATAATGTTAATTTTAAAGAGTTCTCTTTTGGAATGAAAGAACTAATATACTGAATCTTTATTCGAAATTTACTTATATATTAAAATGCTTTGCTAAGCTTTTGTTAAATCTGCAGAATATTCCAACACACTGAACCTTCTTAATATTAAAATATGACATTTATTAAAGCACTTCTGAGTAAAATAAAACTAGGCATGAAAATGTAATATCAGATACAATTTCTACAGTTTCACAAGGAGGTCAGCTAATCAATGAAATGGATCAGTGATTTCTCCTCCTTAAATGAGCAGCCCATTAATACTAGCACACAATACTTGCTAGACATTTCACCACTGAGTCACATCTTTAATTATCTATCATACTTTCTGATTATAATATTTTATCCAATTTATCCCTAAATATCTAGTAAATGTGTACTAGTAAGAGGGAGCCTCAGCATAGAATATTTTTCAGCTTACCACATAAATTGAAACAAATACATAAAATCAACTTTTATTGCTATATAGATATTATTTTTCATGTGAATTTATAATTGCAGTTATCAATTACTAAACAAAGAGTATATTTGATTATGAATATATGTAATCTTTCAGCAAATCTTACTGAATCTACCTTCCAAATATTTGTAAAACATATATATGGAATATGACCACTTTCTTCACTTCCACGGCTGTGTAGCCCCTAGCATTTCCTATCTGGGTTACTGCAAAACTTCCTAATAGGTCTCCGTTGTTCTATACTTGACTCTACATCCAGTTCTCAATCACAGCAGTTAAATCCTTTTTAAAGCATAGACCATTTTGTTCCTCTGCTCGGAAAGCTGCTGTGACTCCACATCTCACTCAGAGCAAGAGTAGAAGTCTGCCAGGTTTTATGTGATCTGCTTCCTATCTCACCTCCTCAGCGCCTCTGGTCTCATCTACCACTAAACCCCTCACTCATGCATTCCAGCCACGCTAGTCTGTTTATTAATCCTTAACACACACCAGAAGTGTTCCTATCTTTGGGCCTTTGTTCTAGCTGTTCCCACTCCCTTAAAATTATCTACCCCTGGATATCTGTTTGGCTACCAAACTGATCTCCATCAAATCATTGTTCAAACTCTGCATGCTCAATGACAGTGTGCAAACAACCTTACTTAATGTAACAACTTGTAACTTCTCAACATTTCTGACCCCCTAACCCCACTCTTTTATTTTTTTCTTTCTAGAGTACTTCACAACTTCCACACTGTACAGTTTCTTTAGTTGTTAACTCTATTGTCCATCTTTTTTGGGGGAAAATATGTGTTTTACTAAGATAGAGATGTTTATTTTCCTTGATTTTACTTCCTAAACACTTACAAGAGTGGTGTGAACATACGAGGCCCTTAATAAATATTTGTTAAAATAGAATTGAAATAAATTCTAGTTTGTGACATTAGCAGGAAGATAAATTATTAAATGCATATGATTTTTATTTAAGAATTGGAATCTAAATTTAAGTGACAGCAATGGTTCAGAGGTTGAATTGCCAGAAAAATTCATTGTTATTTTTCAGAAAACACCACTATTTTTCTTTTCCTTTCAACCACAGCTAGTTTCCTGATTCCAGAATTTGGGGTAACTTTAAAATTAAGAAAACAATTTTTTTTTTTTTTTTTTGAGACGGAGTCTCGCTCTGTCACCCAGGCTGGAGTGCTGTGGCCGGATCTCAGCTCACTGCAAGCTCCGCCTCCCGGGTTCACGCCATTCTCCTGCCTCAGCCTCCCGAGTAGCTGGGACTACAGGCGCCGCCACGTCGCCCGGCTAGTTTTTTGTAGTTTTTAGTAGAGACGGGGTTTCACCGTGTTAGCCAGGATGGTCTCGATCTCCTGACCTCGTGATCCGCCCGAAGCTGACAAATAATTGCTGCTTTCTTCTAAAGCTTTGTTATTTTTTCATAAAAACTACATGAAGTTCTAATAATGAGTCTCATTATGGTTTCATTGCCAAAATGGTCGTGTCATAGACAGTAAAGCAAAAACAAACAAACAAAAAACAAAGTGATATAGTACTTTTATCTCTACTGTTTCTTAAGAGCAGTTGTCTTTAAAAACTAAGCAGAAAATGTAATTTTAAGATTGAGGTCATTTTTTAAATTAAATATATTCACCTTTGTTAAAAATGCATAATATATTGCATTACCTGTCTTTTTCTCATTTCTCATGAAAACTACGTCAATAAATTTTTCTTATCTGCAAAACTGCACTTAGATACAATGAATTAGGGAACTTGTTGGCTTCAGAATGCCTGGTTCCAAGTAGCTTCTGTCTGTGCATATCTTTCACTTTCTCACCAAGCAGATGGCAGCATAGTGGCAAGTTATGGAGACATGCAGGCCAATTTGTTCTGCCATGCACTAAAAACTGTGCTAGAATTTGTGGGCAAAATAAAAGCAAGAGAAAGAAACTAACACTTTTTGAGAGCCATATTATATACCAAGCTCTGTGTTGGTGTTTTCATATACACTATTTTATTCAAGAAATTCTTGAATAAAAATTCTTGAAAAAAAGCAAGAGAGATATATTAACACACAGGAATACAGTATGTCTTATAAGTACATTTTTTCTTTTTAGAAGGGTAATGCCATAATTGGATTAGTCATTTGAACTTTATGCAGTATAATATTTCTATCAAAAAGAAATGGTAGGACTTTCCAGATACAGTAAATGATTATGAAGAAGGTATTGAGGTGAGAATGAGAGTTATGATTACTGGATGGCTGACCTGAAGGAGGATGAAGAGTTCCAGCTCGTATGTAACCTCATTAGATAAGCTGCTTTATCACTTTCTAGCTAATGACTCTCCAAGGGGTTCGTAAGCCAGCTGTGATGGCAGCAGGAGTCAGTTTCACATATTGTAGGTGCTAGACACAGCCAAGGATTTCTGCCTTTATAACAGCTGAAGGGGTTGGAGGTGGGTTGGTTTGATATGGAGGGAGGACACAACTTAACTATGTTTTAATTCAGGCAAAATGGGTTCTGCTCAAGCAGTTAATATCTAAACTTGTGATTATGTATAATTCTGTGACCAAGTTTAAATGCAGCTTAAGACTAGATCTTTATATGCCAAGGCCTCATTAAAAAAAAAAATTAACAATTAATTCCTTTGCTAATGTTAAAATTGAATAACCTGAAAAATGTGTCTGAGAATTAACCGTGGCTATAATTCGTATGTAAAAATACCAAGGCCATCACAAAACTGGGTCCTATAGAAGTGTGTTGCCCCAATTTAGTACCTTTACTTGTTGAAGAACTGTTTTTTCTCAGCTAGCTTCTACTGCCTTTTATACCATGCATTTCTAGGACTGACTCCCACCTGTTATGTATGGGAAATGTGAATTCATTTTCACATTAGCTTATTTAAGACATAATTAAAATAGTAAATCGTCTTTAAAATCCCTATAGTAAATTCCAAAGCCAGAAAATTGTGGGGTTTCTGCAGGAATATTTTATATCTACCTAGGCAAACATACCACTTACACACTAGAGAATAAAGCCCTCAAGAGCATCTGCCTGTAAGTTTGCTTGCATCCTAGACGAAAGAAAGAATAAGGACAGAAGAGAGGAAATCCAAAATGTTGAACATGTTATTATATGTTTAGGAAAGAGCAGCCGGGGAGAAATGACCCCCATAAGCACAGCAGGTAGTTTTACTAAATGTATAAACTGAAATTACTATGTTCCATCTTAGGACTGTAGTTTAGTTTTCCTCTTGTCAAGGCTAATTATTATTTTCCAACTTGCTTCTAAATGTTTTCAATATTTGTTTGTATTGCTATCTCACTTGTATAGTTAGAAGCCAAGCATATAGGGAATGTATTCAGAGAATCTAATAATGAATACTATTCATTTACATATTGCGGAAATTCAATATCAACAGGACATTCTTGAAAATATATAATCTTTCTGAAATATAATCAGACATAGTAAACAATTTTGCCTTAAGTTTACTTAGTCATTTTACTAGTTAGTATAGAAAGTAATTTCTTTGCACAATTGATATTTTATACGTAAATAATTTATTGCATATCAGATAAGCAGTTTGCATCTGATAGGTAGATACTCAGAAGAGTATATATTGCTTTAAAAAGATAGACGTTTTCACAGAAATAGTGTTACACACAATCTAGAAATTCTATAATTACAGTATGTAATATAATACAAACACTATTAGAACAGTAGCTTTCCAAGTCTCTGAAAATATCTGTAACCTCACAGGGAAAACTCCTAAATATTTTCAGGTTGATTATACAGGTAAATTCTGATGTTATAAGCTAATTGACATATTCAGTTCAACAAAATGAAAAACTTAAAAGGATATATTTTTAAACATTGTTAGGAAGTTAGAAAGGGGGTGTTATGCAACTATTCTTAACCATAGATAATCTCCTACATATACACTGTTAAATGTGAGAATTTTTAGAAATCACTCCTTCCTGCTTTACCAGTTGTGCTTTGAGGGAGTAAATTATACTCATTCTTAGGATCTGTTAGCTTCACTGTTATTATTATAAGTACGGCAGTGCAGGCCCTTCCTATGTTAGCACAACTATATCATTTGCTTTCTTTCCAATAATATGTTCTCATTGTACCCTCTTATCACTTGCAAAAACATAGGAGCTTAGCTGAGCCATTTCTTTAACTTAGAGGAACTTTAATTTCTACAACAGGAACAACGAAATCAACTTTTTCCCATCTATCAAAAGTATAGTTTAGGGTGCACACTCCAGTGGGTCTAGTCCTACAACTAGGTTCTTATAATAAAACATAAACTGTGGATCCCTAAAGAGAGGATCAAACACTGAGAGTGAATTTTTAGTACTTTTAGCATCAGTGAAATAACACACTAAGGAAGATTAAATAGTTTCATAGGCCATAAAATTGATAAGACAGAACACAGTACTTCTTAGGTAAAAAGTTGAAGAAGAAAAGATCAGCAGAGAGTGAATCTGTTGATCTTAGAGTTGAGTGATGAGCACTTTGAAAAATACGCAACAGAAGCCAAATCACTTATTCATCCACAAGAGTAACACTAATGTTACAGAGATTTTTCAAATAGAAAAAAGTAGACTTAGCCATTGGTTTCCATCACTTATTCATCCATAAGAGTAACACTAATGTTACAGAGATTTTTCAAATACAAAAAAGTAGACTTAACCATTGGTTTCCATAACCAGAGATAACAGCTGAAATCAGAGTAAGCTGTTATATAAAGGGGGATGAAGTTTCTGTCATTTAGATTGTTACGTATTAAGTATTTTCTTTTTAAATTTGTCATAGATTTGCATGATTTGGGACCTTTGAAGACAAAGACCACACAACTGCTGCATATTCTTATAATTATGCTCCTTATTCTATGACTTAGTTTACATCTTTGAGATATGTGACACATAGCTTGGAAGAAATTACCCTACTTTGTTGTTAAGTGTGAATACCTAAGTGATACATATTTTAATCAGAGATTTAAACCCAATGAAAGCATCTAATATTCTGGGTTATCAGATTTTGATAATATATATTTACTTATTAATCCCTTAATACATTTTATTTAAGAAAATTATATTGTTAGTCTCAATGTTAATTTTCAAGTTTTTAATGTATAAATATCATACTGACTTAACATTTTTAAAGTTTGCAAGGATCATTAAAATATTTATTCAATAACTATAATATCTAATAAAATTCATAGTTCAATTCCAGACAATTATCAGTTAAATATCTAAGTTCAGTTTTCTTGAGTAAACATTTGATTTTTTTATATTCCCACAAATTGGTTGTATTCTTCAAATCACGCCTACTAATATGGCTTTCATATTTGGTCATCATTATAGGTCCAGTTTGTAAGGTGGTCTTGTTGTTCTTGGTTGAACGAAGAGCTCTGCAGATGGTCAGTAGATGTATGCTTTACTTAAGGATTGTGAGGCAAGTTAAAACAGATATGGAGGTTGGGCCTGTCAGTGAAAGGGTCAGCCTCTTTGCAGTCAAATATGTTTATGCTACTTTGTTAAATACTCATCCAAGCCTGAGATTCTTCATCTCTGCAGTTGTAATCACAATAGTAATAAGGATGATTACTATGGTAGTTAAATAATACATAAATAATTAATGTTAGACAATATAATAAGAGCTGTGGTAATGGGTGTATTATATAGGATTTTTGCCATATAACACTTCTTAGAAGGAAAAAAAAAAAACTATTTAGCCAAACTGAAACTTCTTGACATTTATTTTCTGATGTAATTTATTTAGCATATGGTATTTTAAAAAACCCAAACTATTTTAGCTTTTTTTTTCCCAGTAGAAGGAATATTTCCTATGGATATATTTACCACAGGAAAAAGTAAACATAATAATATTGTTTTAATATGACTATTTTTTAAAATATTCTAAATAGCCTAAACTGCATGTTGAGACAGCTATTGTTAAGTAGAACTAATACCTTATAAAAACATAACAATTGAAATAAATGGATGAAGAGAAGGATAAGGAAGTTAATGAAACAGAAAAATATAGGAGAAAAGACTGTGGACTATAAAACATAGAAGAATTGAAAGTGAGAAGAAAGATGAAATGAGTAAAATTATAAAATATACCACAGGAGTAGAAAAGATAAAAGGAGGAAAGAGAAGAGAAACATCATCTTTAAACTCATTATCCCTAATGAATTTGCTACCATCTTGTATCTGTCTACCAGTTAGTGCTAGGCCATGCTACTGTTGCCGCAGATTTTTCTCCTTCCTAGCCTAAGACCGCCTTCCTTAGTCTGGTCCTATTTCTTAATCATCACCTCATTGCAGGGTAAAGAAACTTCTGCTTGAGTCTTTATATTGCTTGTGCCGTATCTTTTAAGAAAACTTAACCTTAATGATTAATACTTATTTACTTTTATTTTTTAAAATCTGAAATCATATGAAAATACATTGGGTCTAATTTAACAATCTTAATTTTTTTATTTAGTAATTGTTTAAAAAATAGAATGTATTTTGTTCTGCTTAGTTATCCATATTTAATTTTGTTTATATCTTTTTATACCAAATAAGGATATTTTACTATATGAGATTCTTTTAAAACATTTGTTGTTTCTGCCTATAAAAGCAGTAAGTGTTTCCTGAAGAAAATGGGAAACTCAGATATGCACAATAGAAAAACAAGAAAGAAAATAATCACCAGCTATTAAAATTTTCCCAACTTTTCATCTGTGGTATATATTCCATCATATATGCTACTTTTTCCTCAATACCACATAGTATCCTTTTCTCACGAAATGAAATCTTTTTTGAAAACATTACCACCACTGTTTTTATAATATTAACATTTGAAGATTATTCAGGTTGTCTCCAATTCTCTACTACTACAGACATACCTGGTTTGATTCTGTTTTGCAGATATTGCATTTTTTACGAATTGAATGCTGTGGCAGTCCTGCATTAAGCTAGTCTATCAGCATCACTTTTCCAACAACATGTGCTTACATTGTGTCTCTGTGTTACATTGTATTTTATATTTTTTATTATTATTATGCCTTTCATGGTGATCTGTGATCAGAAATCTTTGATGTTACTATTGTAATTGTTTGGGAGCACCATAAGCCATGCCTGTACAAGACTATAACATAGCAAACTTAATTGATAAATGCTGTGTGTGTTCCGACTGCCCCACCAACTATTTCCTTATCTCACTCCCTCTCCTTGGGCTTTCCTATTCCTTGAGACAGAACAATAATGAAATTAAGCCATTTAGTAACTCTAAAGTAACTTCTAAGTGTTCAAGTGCAAGAATGAGTTGCAGGTGTCTCACTTTAAATGAAAAGCTAGAAATAATTAAATTCAGTGAGAAAGGCATGTGGAAAGCTGAAGACCGAAAGCTAGACCTCTTGCACCATACCATTAGCCAAGTCGTGTATTCAAAGGAAAAGTTCTTGAAAGAAATGAAAAGTGCTACTCCAGTGAATACACGGTTGATAAGAAAGTGAAACAGCCTTATTGCTGATATGGAGAAAGTTTTAGTGGTGTAAGTTTAAGATCAAACCAGCCATAACATTTTCTTAGTCCAAAACCTAATCAACAGCACAGGCATAGCTCTCTTCAAGTCAATAAGGGCTAAGAGAGATGAGGAATCTCAGAAGGCAAGTTAGATGCTAGCAAAGGTAGGTTCATGAGAGTTAAAAAAAGGAGCCATCTCCATAACATGAAAGTGCAAGATGAAGCAAGTGTTGATATAGAAACTACAGCCAGCTATATAAAAGGTCTAGCTAAGATAATTGATGAAGGTGACTACTCTAAAGAACAAATTTTCAGTATAGATGAAACAGCCTTATATTGGAAAATGATGCCATCTAGAACTTGGTATCTAGAAAGGAGAAGTCATTGTCTGGATTCAGAGATTCAAAGGAGAGGCTGACTTTCTTTTTAAGGGCTAAAGCACCTGCTGAATTGAAGTTGGAAATTCTGCTCATTTAACATCCAGAAATCTTAGGGGCCTTAAATTATGTTAAATTTACTCTGTGTTCCATTAGTGGATCAATGAAACCTTGATAACAGCACATATGTTTACAGCATGGCTTACTGAATGTTTTAAGCCCACTGTTGAGACCTACTGCTTAGTGGGGAAAAATGCCTTTTAAAATATTACTGCTGATTGGCAATGTACCTGGTCACCCAAGGGCTCCGATGGAGATAGAGGAGATTAATATTATTTTAATATCATTGTCATGCCTGCTAAAACGATATTTATTCTGCACCCCATAGATCAAAGAATAATTTCACCTTTCAGGTCTTTTCTAAGAAACACATTTCCTAAGGCTATAGCTGCGGTAGATAGTGATTCCTTTGATAGATCTGTGCAGAGTAAATTGAAAACTTTTCTGGAAGGGATTCACCATTTGGTATGCCATTAAAGGCATTCATGATTCATGGGAGGAGGTCAAATTTTCTACATCAATAGGAGTTGGAAGAAGTTAATTCCAACCCTTGTGGATGATGGTGAGGGGTTCAAGACTTCAGTGGAAGAATTAACTGCAGATGTGGTGAAAATTGCAAGAGAACTAGATTAGAAGTGGATGCCGAAGATGTCACTGAATTACCACAATCTCAAGATAAAACTGCAATGAATGAGGAGCTGCTTCTTATGGATGGGCAAAGAAAGTGGTTTCTTGAGAAGAAATATAGTCTTCATGAAGATAATTTGAATATTGTTGAAATGACAAAGAAGGACTTCGAATATTACTTATATAAACTTAGCTGATAAAGCAGTGGCAAGGTTTGAGAAGGTTGACTTTAATTTTGAAAGAATGTCTACTGTGGGTAAATTGTTATCAACCAGCATCACAGGCCGGGCTCACACCTGTAATCCTAGCACTTTGGGAGCCTGAAGCTGTTGGATCATGTCAGCCAGGAGTTCAAGACCAACCTGAGTAACATCGTGAGATTTTACCATCTGTGTAACAACAACAAAAAAAAGTAGCCGAGCACCATGCACATGCCTGTAGTCCCAACTACTTGGGAGACTGAGGTGGGAGGATCACTTGAACCCAAGAGGTCAAGATTGCAGTGAGCTGTGATCACATCACTGTAGGGAGACACTCAAAAAACAAAACAAAAAAAACATAACATCACGTGCTACAGAGAAATATTTCACAAAAGGAAGAGTCAACTGATGCAGCGAACATCACTGTTGTTTTAAGAAATTATGACAGCCACCCTGACTTTCAGCTACTACCTGATCATCCAGGTAGCCATCAACATCAAGGCAAGCCCCCAATCAGCAAAAAGATTATGACTCACTGAAGGTGCAGAGGATCCTTAGCAGTTTTTAGTAATGAAGTATTTTTTAGTTAAGATTTTAGACATAATGCTGTTGCCACTTAATGGACTACAGTATAATGTAAACATAACTTTTATATGTATTGGGAAACCAAAACATTCATGTGACTCACCTTATTGAAATATTTGCCTTATTGCAATGGTCTGGAACTAAATCTGCAATATGACTGTATTGATAATCCCTTCCTATATTTTTTCCTTTCTTTTTTTTTTTTTTTTTTTTTTTTTTTGGTAAAGACTGGCTCTTGCTGTGTTGCCCAGGTTAGAGTGCAGTGGCAGTCCCTCTACCTCAGCCTCCCAAGTAGTTGGAACCCCAGGTACACACCACCATACCCAGCCGTATTTATTAAAGATATATTTTTTGCAACATTGGCATCTATTTAGGATACATTTAGAGAAGCTGAATTACCTAGTCAGAGACTTGGTGTTTATTGTTAAATAGCTTTACAAAGGGGATATCTCACTGTACAATGCATCTAATAGTATAGGAGAGAACCTTCTATAAGGTTTTTTGTTTTGTTTTGTTTTGTTTTTTTGAGACGGAGTCTCTCTGTCGCCAGGCTGGAGTGCAGTGGCACAATCTCGGCTCACTGCAGCCTCCACCACCCGGGTTCAAGCAATTTTCTGCCTCAGCCTCCTGAGTAGCTGGGATTATAGGCTCCCGGCACCACACCTGGCTAACTTTTATATTTTTAGTAGAGACACGATTTCACCATCTTGGCCAGGCTGGTCTTGAAATCCTGACCTCGTTATCCACCCAAATTGGCCTCCCAAAGTGCTAGGATTACAGGTATGAGCCACCACTACCGGCCTTTGTTTTATTTTTTAAGTTTTGTGAAACTATAAAGTGAAACATTGTGTAAAAACATTGATGTCATTTATTTGGGGGATTTTTCCATTGCTTATTTTTATTTAATTTTCAATGCTTATCACAATAAAACTGAAAAATCACTTGTAGGGGGTGGCAGTACAACCTTCTCCATTGAAGTCATAACCAAAGTTTATATGAACTTGACTCATGGCATAGGCCAAGTAATTTATTCCAAAATCTTTTAGCACCATGAAAATTAAGTTAATTTAAATAATTCATTTTTATTGAAGACTGTTCAAAAACATACCTCTTTTTAGTCTTATTCTTTTAAAATGTACTTGCTAGATGCCTGATAAAGCAATTAAACTGTCAAGGAATTAAGGACTGTGAACCAAATATAAAATGACTAAAGTGATTAAAATCCACCTCTTAAAAATTAATTCTCCATGCTTCTGATCTCACTTTCTTTATTTGCCATTTTAAAAAGTCAAAAGTAAAAAATGTTATTTTCTGATATTAGAGCATTAACAGAACACTTAACAATATTGTTCATTTAATTGTGCAACTACTCATGGCCTTTAACATCAGAAGTTGTGTTAATGCTTTTACTTGCTAGTCCCTGTGAACGTTCATTTTGTTCTTCACATATGTTGATCTCAAGTAAAATATTTTATCATAAAATATTTTATAATGGTATAACATTTGGATGGGTATGAATTTATTTCTCATATAATTATCTTGAATTATATAAATTATATAGGATCACAGTTTATCAAATTCAAAAAATAGATTTATTTCAATAGCATATGTAATAAATATATTTTAATTAGCCTTATTGAGCAACAGATACTTTTTGCAGTATTTAATTAAAAGTGAAAATTTCTTTCTTTTTTTTTTTTTTTTGAGACGGAGTCTTGCTCTGTGGCCCGGGCTGGAGTGCAGTGGCCGGATCTCAGCTCACTGCAAGCTCCGCCTCCCGGGTTTATGCCATTCTCCTGCTTCAGCCTCCCCAGTAGCTGGGACTACAGGCGCCCGTCACCTCGCCCAGCTAGTTTTTTTTTTTTTTTTTTTATTTTTTAGTAGAGACGGGGTTTCACCGTGTTAGCCAGGATGGTCTCGATCTCCTGACCTCGTGATCCGCCCGTCTCGGCCTCCAAAAGTGCTGGGATTACAGGCTTGAGCCACCACGCCTGGCCTAAAAGTGAAAATTTCTTTATGTCATTATTTTATATCAAGTTTAGACTTTCAATTATGATTGTGTTAAGTGCTAAAACAAATTTGTGCCCAGAAATATTTTAGAACTTAGATGATTACAATAATTTCTTCATATCAGCATTTCATATGGCAAAATATATGTATAGAACATTTTGAAAGTAGCCTTCATAACATGAAGAATTTCAGAAATAGTCTTATATGCTGCTTTTCAAAGAAAAGACAGCTCTGAAATATATTTGTTAAAAGATGTTTGAGGCTGGGTGTGGTGACTCACGCCTGTAATCCCAGCACTTTGGGAGGCTGAGGCAGGCAAATCACCTGAGGTCAGGAGTTTGAGGCCAGCCCCACTAACATGGTGAAACCCTGTCTCTACTAAATAAAAAAAAAAAAAAAAAAATAGCTGGGCATGGTGACACATGCCTGTAATCCCAGCTACTCAGGAGGCTGAGATAGGAGAATCGCTTGAACCCGGGAGGCAGAGGTTGCAGTGAGCGGAGATCACACCGTTGCTTTCCAGCCTGGGTGACACAGCAAGACTCTGTCAAAAAAAAAAAAAAAAAAAAAAAAAGTTTGAATTATTTGTAAGTAATTGTCAAACTAGCCGGGGCTTTTAAAATCTACACATAGGTATGCAACTAGCTATCTTAACTATATAGCTGAACACTTATGTGTAGAGGTTAGAGCCCTAATCTAAAAAACATTAGGAATGATACCTTTAAAAATACCTTTAAGGCGGGGCGCGGTGGCTCACACCTGTAATCCCAACACTTTGGGAGGCTGAGACGGGCGGATCACCAGGTCAGGAGATCGAGACCATCCTGTCTAACATGATGAAACCCCGTCTCTACTAAAAATGCAAAAATTAGCCGGGCGTGGTGGCGGGCGCCTGTAGTCCCAGCTACACGGGAGGCTGAGGCAGGAGAATGGCGTAAACCCGGGAGGTGGAGCTTGCAGTGAGCTGAGATCACACCACTGCATTCCAGCCTGGGCAACAGAGCGAGACTCTAGCTCAAAAAATAAAAATAAATAATAATGATAACAATAATAATAATACCACCTTTGAAAATGTGGTATTTATATAGGACTGGGAAATGTTGAACCTACATTTATCTGCTGTGGATTCACTTAGTATGTTAGTATATTCCTAACTAGCTATTAACTCTTAACTATGTAATTGAATATCTATGTGTAGATTTTAAAAACCCAACTAGTTTGACAATTATTTGTATATAATTCAAACATCGCTTAGCAAATAAATTTCAGAGATGTCTTTTCTTTGAAAGTAAACACATAAATAAGATGTTGTTTCCTTTCTGTGTACATCTCAGAAAGGGATATACTAACATACTAAGTGAATCTTAGAGCAGAGAAATCTAGTTCCAACATTTCCCAGTCCTACATACACACCACATTTTTAAAGGTATCATTCCTGATAGCTTTTAGATCAAGCTCTAAAATAAATAAATAAAGCAGTGCTTCTAATTGTAACAGCAAAAATAATAAGGTCTATTTTCCTTTGGTATATTGAAATCTATTCTACAGTAGCCAGAGCAGGTGTTGAAAAGCCTGTGTACTCCAGTCATCAAACCACAGAGAAAAAATCCTAGTATCCTGAGCAAGAGGGGATGCTGACAGTTAGAGCCTGAGACAGTTTGAATTATCATGTAAGCATGTCACTCAAGAGTGATTAAACCTCAAAAGATTAAAAATGGCCAACATCTCATGAGATACAAAGAATATACTTTCTGTTTGGACAGTGTCAGTTTTCGGTGACTGATACAGTTACTCTGGTGCTGTTAGTTTATTCTGCACACTAGCATTTCTCCCAGCCTACACCCTGCACCAGGAACACTGCAACTCAGGATCATATTCTCTCTTTATTCTGATAGTGATGACATCTGAACAAAAATGCACAAACACATATTCATCGGAAAAAAGTCTTGATATTTGAGAACTAAGTAGATGTTGTTTACTACTTTCACTATTTTTGAGTAACCATAGAAGTTAACTCTCATTATTACTAAATCTTCCTGATTTCTCCCAAGCTCAACGTATGGATGAGTAGTAGCACTCTCCTCAGAATGAAGAAGACAGTACAAGTTGATCCACTCATTAGGGAATTAGAACATAAGCTTAATGATTGGTCTATATGAATATGTAATATATATGCATACATATTTTACCACATTTATTTTTTCCACTGTCTACTAACTACTTGATCTGAATGTCATAAGATTTAATCTGTATTAGTCAGCCTAAGGGGATTGCAAATAAACTTGGCTCAAAATTGCATAGTTTACAGTGTAAAGCTTAGAAATTATTTTTTAGTTTTCATTGAATAGATTCAGTGCTTAGAAACTGACTATTTTGGGAAGAAAAAAGTGCGATAACATCCTTCTTGTTATTTTCCACAATACCCAGTCTTTAAAGGATTGTGGAAATGGTCTAGCCCAAAGTAAGCTGGAAATCACCACACAGGGCTTATTCAATATCTGTTATCAGTGTCAGAACAACTTTTATCTAAATACATCAAAGCTTTCTTATCTTTCATTTATTTCTGTTAAATGATGTGGACCCTCTCTTTTAACTAGAATTTTGTATTTATGTTTGCTATCATGGTGATTTTTTTTTTTCTTTTTGGTACCACATATTGTCACATTGGTTGATTTTATTAAAAAATGCAGGGTATCTAACATTTGGTTGATGCACTAATTGGTATCATTATTTAAGTATTATTCTTAAAGAGATGCAGTTTAGATGGGTTTGATAATTTATGGACTGAATTTATTTTTATTAGCAGTTATGTTTAAGTCCTGTATTCAAATATTATATTATAATTATACTTCTTTTATGCAATAGTATTCTATTATAATTTAATGGCGATATGAGCAATTCTAAATGTGTCAATCCATTATGATATTTTCTACTAAAATTAATTATAATTGCTACTAAAGGAAACAATTTATTTGATCCATCTTCATAAAGATAGTTTTTTTCTCCTTCTAGAGGGAATTGATTTATTTCATATGATGACCAAAACTAAGCATTCTTACAATAGGTAATAATTCGGTTCAAATTTTAGCATAGTGAAAATAAAACTGAGGGATGATTGTCTAATGCCTTGGAAAGTTAATGAGATTATTTATATAAGATATGTATTATTTACATATTTCATGATAAATATTGATCTGAACTGCACATGGGATTTAGTTTAGAAATCAGGAAAAATGAAAGCAACTGACTTAAACTGAACATTTTGTTAAACATTAGAATTCGTTTTACATTAAAATTTATGTTTAGTTCAGTAAAACATAGCTCACATGAAATATTACCTAGCTTTAGGTCTTTGTTTTACTCCAAGACTTTGGTTTTGTCATTTTTAAGTTCATCATATTGTGCCATGCACACACATTTGTGGGGTTGGCTAGTTCAGTAGAAATTATTTGCTTTAATTAATCCATTTGGATATTTAAGAAATATATTCCTAAAACTTTTTAGTACTTTGTGCAAACATGATTCTTGGCAAATTTCCTGAGGACATTTTTTTACGTTTTCACTCCAACAGAAGCTAACATTATAGTGCCCTTATCCTATTAAGTGAGATAAAATGTAAACTTCTCAATATATTCTCTGACATATCAACAAAATAAAAAGTCATTCAACTGGGATTTCTGAGAGACTTTATAAAAGCAGATAAATATTGTAGGCTGCTTACAAAATTCTGCAGTCAAATTATATTTTAAAAAATCCTTCTAGAGTTAGAGACATGTTTGGACTAATTTAGTTCAAGTAAGTATGCTTCTTGCATAAATAGTGATTTTCACACTAGCCTTTTTAATGTAAAAATATTAACAAGTATTTCTGCTTTTTAGACCAAAGTAAAGTATATTCTGATATTTTACTATGATATCCATTGTATAGACTGATTTATTTTAAAGCCAGGAGTTTCTAGGTAAATATTGAGTATCTCTTAATGAGAATAATAGTGACTGTATTAAATACTATTATATCTGTGTGAACATGCAGGATATATGACAACAAAGAGAAAACTTAATTTATTTTTTGTTTTCTTCTGACAGATAAATTTGCAAAGGTGGCTCTAGTAGAGGTATTGACAATAGCAAACGAAAAAATCTATTCCCATAGGTAATGAAATAAATTAATTACTTATGGTTTTCATTTACTAGGTAGTTTAGTTTGTATTATTTTCACAGTAACCTCAATATGTCTAATAAGTCTAAATAAACATTAAATTTTATTGAAGAATGAAAAGAAAAGCCACTCTCGGAATCACTAATTGTTGGTCCCTTAATTGTATGTATTTTTCTTATTTGGTTACCAGGAAATATTTATTTCTCACATAGGCTCTTTAGGTTGGAATTGCCTGAGTGACTTTTAATGTTTATAGAGGAAATGTAGGAGGAATTATTTCTTTTAAAAAATTATTTATAACCCCTATAAGAATTCATAGTATTATTAAGAAATTTTAATTCACTGAATTCTGGACAGCAGAACTCCTTCAGTCTCTTACATTATTTTTGGAATTTTACTTTCATAATTTCTCCTTTCACTAATACCATCTTTTACTTTTATTTTGATCTTTTACTGTTCACCCTGCTTAATCAAATCTTTCCCCATCCTATAAGGTCTAACTCAGGCTTTCCTTCCATGAGCACTGTCAGCTGTGCATTGATTCAACTACACACATATAGTTTGTACCAGGAAGTAATAGGGAAGCTATAGAAATAGTTGTGGGCCAAACACACACACACACACACACACACGCACACATAAAAAGTGCTAATATAAAAGCTTATAAAGCTTACATTCTAGTGAGGTGGGGCCGACAGCAAAATTAATAATCTGCATTATATTTTAGAAGGTGATAAACAGCAATGGAAGTAGAAATGGAGTGGTGAGGCAGGGGTTGATTGACAATTTTAAGTAACAATAAGAGGGTGATATTTCATAATGTAGAAGAGGAAAGGAAGCAAACCATGTACATATCTAAGGAAAGAATCTTCCAAACAGAATACCATCTGTGAGCCATGAGACTGAAGTATGTCTGTTCAGTTCTGGTAATGGTAAGGAAACCAATGTTGAAAAAGCAGGATAAAGAGAGTAGGCAGTGAATTCATGTAACTACTCTCAGGACTTGGGCTCTTGTACTGAGGCAAGTGAGAAGCCACTGGAGAATTTCAGCAGAGGAGTGACATAATCTAACTCTGGGATGAAAGAATTCTCCTCCTATAAAACAATGGCCTTCATTAAGGCAATCATTTTTATCTAACTTCCTGGACTGACTTCTTACTTTCCTAACCTGATTATATGCTCCTTTTAGTCAAGGGCATGAGATATAATCAATCTTTTTATATTCCCTGCAGCATCTAGAATAAAGTAGGTGGTGTAGTGGCACTCAGTAGAGAATTATTGATTTGGTTTGGGAGGCTAGAGCGGAACAGATAAAATAAGCATTGCTTCCAGCATTGGCAGCTCCAGAAATCTTTTCTGCACAACTCTGTTAGTTTACCTTGTAAATACAAACAGTCCAATAGAAGCTGCCTTCCTGTCTTCAATCTAGAACTGAGAATAAATCACAAATCATCAAGTGCATCTGTATTGTCTTTCAAAATCTGAGCAAGTATACAAATTTAGTAATTACTCATAACAGCCAATCCATTCTAGAATGCCCACTTTTCCTTTACACTTTGTTTTAGCAGATCCTGTGATTTAGTCAGAGAAATGTCCAATGTCCTCTGCATTTGAGTGCAGTGAAGTCTGTCTTTAACAACAGATGCAAAATCACCTTTCTCCTATTCATTTCTCAGACAGTTTTGTCTTGCAGCATGTGAGAAGCATATTAAGTGCTAGTCAGGTAGTAGAAGAAAGGTTTCCGCAGATAATGCTTGGCAATTCAATCAAAGAAAAATCGGGGAAAAATTCATGGAAAAAGGTGGCTTATAGACGATAGGTGGAGTTCCTGTGGACATTCACAGAATAAAGAGCATTCCCTTGCTTTCCTTTCTCATACTTCAGAAACATAACTTCACCTATCATTTTTATAACATCATAAATCTCCTATCTACTGATGAAATTACATTTAAAACCTCCAGTAAAAGCTTAATTAATTTAATTTTAAAACATAGAGCAGATACTTTGCTAGTCCATATGATCACGTGTATGCCTTTGTCTTCATTTATTTCCATGTTGTTTCTTAGAAATGAATATATGGTAAGATGTACTGCTTAAGGTAATATGTATGCAGATCTAAAAATGCAGCCATCAACAAACATTCCCGCCACTACATCCAGCTTGATTTTTTGTCTCTTTAGTACTTCTTACTATTAATAGAGCATATATTTTATATATTTGTCTTATTTTCTATCTAGCCCCTTCCCACCCCTATTAGAATGTAAGCTGCTTGGACTCTTCTGGAAAAAGATTGAAACTGGCAAACACAGAAGTAAGGAGGTAGGTTAGCAAGCTATGAGAGGGTACAATGCTGTCTTTTAATGTAGTGAAAAATGCTTAATACTGGCTGTATTTTGAATATTGAGCCAGCAGGATTTGGTGTAATAGACAGAGGGGTGTTCAGTATAACTTCACATTTTCTGGTCTGAGCAAATGTAAAGATGAAGTTTCCACTGAGACAGCACTAATTGTGAGCAAAGTAGGATCACGGGCAAACATCAGCAGTTAGGTTTTGCAAGTGCTCAGTGACAGGCAACTGTTTTATGCCTACATAGTATATGGCCTTGTGCTTCCTGATCCATTCTTCGTGATTCCCTTGCTCTACGTGTATGGCAGGTCTTTTCCCCTGCAGGTAGTTTCCCAGGCTACCTTGTCAGCTAACTTTTGACAGCATGTGGATCCTATTAAGAGCTGGCTAGAGCTTGGAAGGCAGAAGAAGGCAAAAAGGAGAGTATTTCTCCCTTTTTACTGTGCTTTAAGTATGGTTTCCATCAGCAGCTGTTTCCCTTCCATGACTCCAGGTCCCTCCATGCAGTTCCGGTTTGTCCTCATTTATTCCTGTCCAGTGACTCTGCCTTCTCCTTTTCCCCCTCCAGTGAAAGGATAGCAAAAACATCTCCTCTTGCCTGAGGCTTGTCAGCTCTTCTAACATCTGTATAAACAACTTCATAAATTAAATTATCTCCGTTTCAAGTATATGTTGCTGTTCTTGCATCCAGATTTATATAATTTATAAGTACAGATAAAAAGTAGAGCAGTCTTCATCTCAGAGAATTATATGTGTCAATGCAGTTGAAGAAGTCTAACAGTCCAGGTACCAGAGGGAGTGAGGTGAGAATGATAGGAAGTAATAGAGAGTGCCACCCTGGAAATTGTTAGGTATAAAAAGAGTAATGATGAGGTCTAGGCTATGCCATTGGAGGGGACGGTTGACGTATTTGGAGACAGGAACACTGAAGAACGAGAGGTCAAAGAACCCAGGAGTCATAGTTCAGTAAGAATTATTTACCTGGATATTGATAAGTGAAAATGTCAGTGAGCTAGGAGCTGAAATCTTCAAGTAGTGAGAAGGACTGACCTGGAGTCTGTGAATAGCAACAGCTTAGAGGGACAGAAGTCACATAATCAGTTGACATAAGCATTATAGCTACGCGATTTTATATGGAAGTGAAAAAGTAGTAAGACTTTCAAGGTTATGGAAGAGAATAGCAAGGAGAATTACCCACTTTCAGGCCCAGTGATAGGGAGGGTGGAAGAACAACCAACCCTACTTAAGAGGGGTTCCAGAGAAGCTATGTGCGCTCAAAAGTAATCAAGATTCTGTGTGGCTGTTAGAACAAGAGAGGATAGGGAATGTTGAAGAAGATGGTAAGGATTTTGCTGATAACTAAGGATAGAGTAAGGCATGTGGTTATATTGTTGTGGATACAGATTTGTGTGGAGATGATAATTCAGATGTCGAGCAATGACTTGGGAGTTCTGGGTAGTTGTAGTAACTGATGTATCAAGGACAAAAGACATGGAGGGATTATTCTAGATTGTCTTTGACAAAGATTGCATTCACTATGCTGTAAATATAGGGAGCAAGGGAGAGGCAAGGGTTTTTCCAGGATTACATAGAACTTTGGCTTCTCTGTCATCACTTTTGCTGATGTGGAGATGACGGACAGTTATAATTATTGGGAATTACTGATAATGTTGACATTTTTGCTAGAGTATATGACTTGAAGTGGTTTTTATTTGTCTGTAAAACAATCAATATTAAAATTATTATATAAACATTTATAAAATATTTAACAACTTTGTTTTGAATGGATTTATACAGATATTACCCTTCGCATATTGTCTACGTCTCCCAAATTGTAAGATCAGTTTTTTACAGCAGAAAATATATTTTAAATTTCTTGTTTATTTCAAAATAGCTGGAAGAGAAGAACTATCATGTTTCCAACACAAAAATATTTTAGGTGATGGATATCTATCTCAATTACTCTTATTTGATCATTACACATTTTATACTTGTATCAAAATATTACATGTAACCTCAAAATATGTGCAACTATGAGATCTCAATTAAAAATAAGAAACTTAAAAGAAAATACATTTTTAGACCAGAGTAGATAATATATTTATTGTGGCCAGATATTTAAATTTTGAGGGTCACTTCATCACCTGTATGAGAGATACAGTCATGTACTACATAATGACATTTTGGTCAAGGACAGACCACATACGCAACAGTTGGCCCATAAGATTATAATACCATATGTTTACTCTGTTTACATGTGTTTAGATATACAGATACTTACCGTTATATTACAATTGCCTACAGTATTCAGTACAGTAACATACTATGCAGGTTTGTAACCTTGAAGTGATAGGCCCCATAGCCTAGGTGTGTAGTAGGCTGTCCTATCTAGGACTGTGTAAGTATACTCAATGATGTTTGCATAATTATGAAATCACTGAATGATGCATTATTCAGAATGTATTCCCATCGTTAAGCAGTGCATGACTGTATATTCATTTCATGCAATGGAACAAATTAAGAGACTTTAAAAAACAAGTTAAACAATATTCCCCTTATGTTATCTAACATATCTAAATACATTTGAAATATTTATTGAATGCATTATTAAAATATCAAGGTCAATTGGGAGAGTTTTCACAGTTATTTGGGTTATAGCTTTAAAAATTACAGATTAAGTATTAGCAAAATTTGACTAACCATCGAGGACTCTTCATTATTGTATTCATGTATAATTCTTTTTTAAAAATTATACATGTCCAGAAATTCATAAAATTCCAAAAAATTGTAAGAAAATAAAAAGTGTCCTAAATCTTATTGCATGTATTTCTTACATTTCTCTAGGTGTGTTCTGTATGACTCTTTCTATGCCTGTATTTTTATATCTGTTGTTAATTATTTTTGATAAAGTTTAGATAATACTGAATATGTTGTCTTATTTTCATTCAACAAAATCATCAGCATGTTGCCACAAATGTTTCTAGCTATTATCTGAATGCATGGTTTCAACTATCACTGGATCCTATTCTACGATTGTAATACTATTATTTTAATCACCTATATTTAGGAAGTTGTTACTGGTGCTTCTCATGTGAGAAACAATCTGTGTTTAAATCACTATACCTACCTTTTTTTAAAACTTTCGGTTCAGGGTACATGTGCAGGTTTGTTATATAGATAAACTCGTGTGTGACAGGGATTTGCTGTACAGATTATTTCATCACCCAGGTACTAAGCCTACTACCCAGTAGTTATTTTTTCTGGTTCTCTTCCTCTTCCCACCATCCATCTTCAAGTAGGTTCCAGAGTCTTCCATTCCCCTCTTTGTGTCTGTCAGTTCCCATTCTTTAGCTCCCACTTACAAGTGAGAACATGTAGTATTCACCTTTCTGTTCCTCTGCTACTTTGCTAAGAATAATGTCCTCCAGCTCCATCCAAGTTCCTGCAAAAGATGTGATCTCATTCTTTTTTATGGCTGCATAGTATTCCGTGGTGTATAGTACCACATTTTCTCTATCCAGTCTTTCATTGATGGGCATTTAGTTTGATTCCGTATCGTTGCTATTGTGAATAGTGCTGCAGCGGACATTTGTCTTTATGGTAGAATGATTTATACTCCTCTGGGTATATACCTGGTAATGAGATTGTTGGGTCGAATGGTAGTTCTGTTTTTAGCTCTTTGAGGAATCACTACACTGCTTTCCACAATGGTTGAACTAATTTATACTCCTACCAACAGGGTATAAATGTTCGTTTTTTTTTCTGCAACCTTGCCAGCATCTTTTATTTTTTGTCTCTTTAAATAATAGCTAATCTGACTGGTATGAGATGGTATCTCATTGTAGTTTTGATTTGCGTCTCTCTAATGATCATTGATATTGAGCTTTTTTTTCATAAGCTTGTTAGCCACATGTATGTCTTTTGAAAAACATCTGTTCATTTCCTGTGCCCACTTTTCAAGGTTTTTTTTTTCTTGTAAATTTATTTAAGTTCCTTATGAATGCTGGGTATTCCACTAATAAAGCAGAAAAGAGAGAAGATCCAAATAAACACAATTACAAATCACTATACCTATCTTTGATTTTTTTCAATAATCAATTTTCAGAAATAGACTTGTTTAGCTACAAAGTGTTGGAATTTTATTGTAGATAGCCAAACTGACCTCCAGAAATAATGAACTGCTAAGAGCCCTTACCGAAACTCAGCATTGTCTTTTGGTTTTCAATCTTTGCCAATGTGATAGGTAAAATAGTTTCTCATTTAAAAAGGGATTACTACTTGGTTTAAGGCTTAGTATTTTTCATATCCTTATTGGCAGTGTATGTAAGTATGTATCAGTGTTTCGTTAGGTCTCTTTTCCAATTTAAAAATTAGGATGCTCTACTATTCATCAAATATGGGTGTGAACTCTCTTGCATATATCAGTTCATATATATATATAATATAAACATGATGAGTTGCCATTTAATTTTATATGTGCTACTCTTTGCATTTTTATGAGTCTTTTGCTTAATGGTTTATGGCTCTGATATCATATTTTGAAAGCTTTATCCATAACAAAGTAGGAAAATATTTATTTATGTGTTCATCTTTTGTTAATTGGCTTAAATTTTATGTTAAAATTTATTTTATCAAGATTTTGTTTTGAGTACAATGTGAAGGTATTTCTGACTGTCGGCTCCCACTAATCTATTCAATAATGTTGATACCTTTATTATAAAACACATCCTTCCCACAGTATTTTGAAAGACTAATATTTTTTTTCCAAGGCCAGGTAGAGACTAAAGCCTGTATCTAGACTTTCTGGTCTTATTTAATTCTTTATTATTTATTTTGTGGCTAATATGACATTGTTTTACTGATCATAGATTATCTATTTCATGGATATTGATATACCAAACATGTCTTTGAAAGAATCTCTGAAATGATACATAATTAAAGCTAAAGTTTGTTGCATCAAGGGCTACTTTTATTTCTACCCAAACCAAGGATAATTCCATCTCTAATCAATGGGTAATTACATATAAAATTTTATAATGGAAATAAGGGCTAACTCAGGTATTTTGGAGAGAGATATATGCTGAAGTAGAAACTTCAGTGGCTTGAAAAGCAATTAGCTCAAGCCTTTGTAGTATGTCTTGGTGCAGACTTGAAGATATAGTATATATGGACCTCAATTACTGAGTTCCTGTTTTTAGTAAATAGCTGCCCTGTAGGTCACTAAGTGCTATTGCTGACAAGGTTGTGTATGAGAAAGGTTTTATTTTAGTAACCAGTGGCAACTGGCACTTATAAAGAAACTTTCCATTTCTCAAAATTATTCTTTGGTTCAGAACGGCTATACAGAATTGCAGGCACCTCAGGGATAGTAGAACTAAACCAATTATAAACCAAGGACTAAATGAGACATCAAAGAAAATAAGTTTTTAAGTAGAGACAGAAAACCAAAACTTATTCTTATGGAATGTGGTTTGATGTCTTTATGACTATATTGACCAAAATAACTTTGGTTTAAAATATGCTTTACTTAAGATCCAAACACAATAACATGCAAATAAGTAAATTCATTTTCCTCAGAAAGAAAAATAAGCTATGCCTAGTTCATGTAGAGTCTACACTATAGTTGTCAGCTTTAATGCTACAGGTTTGGTGATCTTGGGAAAGTTACTTAAATTATTTTAACCTGTATTTTCCCTGTAAAATGATGAAAATGCCTTCTGTGAAGACAGGTTTTAGGATTAAATTAGTTAATTATATAGAGTGCCTTTCTCAGTCTGCACTATGCAGTAGTTGAGAAATGAATGGTGACCAATGAAAAAGCATGATTATATTTTTTTATTTTTTAGATAAATTCTGTTTTATATATTTAAGTTATACAATATGATGTTGTGGGATACATTTAGATAATAAAATGATTACTATAGTGAAGCAAATTGACATAGCCATCATTTCATACAGTGACCTGTTTGTTTGGTTTTGTGACAAAACCAGGTAAAATCTACTCATTTAGCAGGAATCCAAACACAGTATAATTTTGTTAACTATTCTCATGTTGTATATTCGAATTTTATGAAGTTGCCAATGTGGTAGGCAAAATAATTTCTCGTTTAAAAAGTAATTACTACTTGGTTTAAGGCTTAGTATTTTTCATATCCTTATTGTCAGTTTATGTAAGTATGTATCAGTGTCTGCTCTTTTCTAGCCTGTGAGCTGCATCATGCCATTTCCTCCTCAACCCCTTCTTATTCCTGGTAACCATTATTTTATTCACTATCTCTGTGTATTTGACTTTTTCTTAGATTCTACATGTAAATAAGATTATGCAGTATTTTTCTTTATGTGCCTGGCTTATTTCTCTTAGCATGATGTCCTCTAGGTTCATCTATGTGGTGGCAAATTGCAGTATCCCCTTGTTTTGTTTAAGGCTGAATAATATTCCATTGTGTATGTGTATATATATATATTTATATATGTAGTTTATCCAGTCATCAACGTATACTTAGGTTATTTCCTTGACTTAACTGTTGTAAATAATGTTTCAATAATAAGGGAGTATAAATATTTTTACAAGGTGGTAATTTCATTCCCTTTGGGTATAATCCCAGAAGAGGGATTTCTGGGTCATATGGTATATCTGATTTTTAGTTCTCTAGGAACCTCCATATTGTTTTCCATAATGGCTGCGGTGAAGTGTGTTCCCACTAAAGTGAAACAAGTGTTCCTCTGAGGAACATTTCATCTGTTGTAAAAACCAACAGATAAAAATCTATAAAGGGTCATGTAATATGCAAGGTTTTATATAGAAAACTACAAAACATTTTCAAATGGCATTAAGAAGGCCTCAAAATACAGAAAGGCATAAAATATTTATTGCTTAGAAGTATTAGTATTTTAATTATATAAAGCCTCCTTAAATTAATTTATTAATTAAATATGAGTATTGTACAACTTCCAATAGAAAGTGGTATGTTTGTGTATATCTGCTGAATTAAATGGAAGATCAAAAATGGCTAGGAATACCTAAAATTATTTTGAGGAAAAAGTTATGGGTATGTATTATAAAGCCATGAAATTCAGAAAATACATTGTCAGCCTAAAGATAAGTAGCATAAATAGGACAGAAATCTCAAACAATGGAAAGATAGATAACAGAGGTGACAAAAATAGATAGTACATGATAAATAAAATCAGTTCCATAGAGTAAGGACAATTATGTAGGGAAAATAAATGAACACTTTCAAAGAAAATATAGACTGTCTTAATGACCTTTGATTAGAGAAGGAATTCCAGAAAACCCAATCCATAAAGAAAATCTTGATAAAATTGACTATAAAAATAAAAATATAAGACACACAGTGCAAGAAAATGTCATATATATTTGTGATATGTATTTAAGTATAATTAGATATTTAAAGAAATACCTAGTATATATTTATTTAAAAAGAAAACCACAGAACACTAAGACAGAGACAAACAATCTAATCAAATGTGTGAAACTGAAGGAAAAAGAATGTCTAGTAAATACACAAAATTACAGAAACTACCAACATGGAGAGCAATGAAAAATTACTTAAAACATAATTAAGAAGTATAAAATATTAACTAAAATATAACAGCATATTAAAGGTCACCCCAAACACACACAAAAAATGGAAAATTTCATAGATTTCTGGTTGAACTGCAGATATGTAAATCTGATTAGAAGTAATGTAGCAATATTTAATCAAACTGAAAATTATCTTACTACTGAAAATCTAGTGTACACATTCACAAAAAGTTCAAAATGGTTGATCTCTCTCTCTCTCCCCATTCTGCCTCCTTGTTGCTCTCTCCCTTCCTCCTTTCCTCTTTCTCTTTATCTCTTTCTCTCTCTCCCTTTTCTTCTTCCCCCCTAACCCCTCAGTTTCAAAAAGTAAATGTATGATTTGGAAATTTTTCTCAGGAAAAGTCAACGCAAAACTTTTCAATATTAATATCTGAGAAGACCGTTAAACAAGCCAATCTGGTTTTAACATAACTGTTGCACATTTCAGATAAATTCAGTAAAATATATACAAGCAAAGAAAAAGTACTGATTTTATTCTACTTTCTATAGCCCTCCAACATTTTGACTTATCAATGCCATGTGTGAATCTATATCTATCAATGTATGCATTGAAAAAGTTGGCTTTAAGCTGAGCATGTAAAAATAATAAACAGAGGTATATTAGTTAATTTTGAGAGCTGGCAAGTTATAATTAATACAACCATAGTTTCCTATGTTATACATATTATACTTATATATTCTTTGAAATAAGCAACATTTAACTGCCAATTTATGACATTGTTCTATTTGCTAAAAAGAAAAACTAGACATATAGACTATTGTTTCTTCTTAAAAAATGTGTTAAGGAACATTCCCCTTAATAAAAATCAAGGTAGTTACCCATCAAAAAATATATTTCTCCAGTAAATATTCTTCCTCAGGTTTAGTGTATCAGTAGTTATATATAAATCAGCTTTTTCAAACATCAGAATAGACATTTTAAGCATAATTGTCATGGGACTTAAATTTAGACTACCTCGTCACATCGTCCCTGATACACTGCCCATTTAAGGGCAAGGAGAATCCTTATTACATGAAAAAGAATTGATTTTTGTATATTCCATTCAGAATCCATAGTTAAAACCCAGGCTATGTTGTCATCTTCACATTCAAAATCATAGTGTATTAAGACTTTTTCCACAGCTAACATCCTTGAGGTTGACATCTTCTTGTGACTGAGTAGATAGCAGCAAGAAATTCAATTACAGCAAGCCAGCTCTGTCATTGCACCTGTCTGGTTGCACGGGAAATGATTTGTAAATTGGGCTTTATCTTTCCCGTCCCATAAATCTCCTGTCCATAATTGACACTTGTCAGCATAGATGAATAGTGGGAGAAAGAAAGCAGAAAGTAAATGAGTAGCCCACCTGGGAAAAATGATGTCTTGTTGCCTTTGGGAGTCATTTACAAACAGCAGTACCTGCAGGCCAGTTTTTATCCACAAGCAGGTTGCAAACATTTTACTATTGAAAAATACAATGCCAGGGCTGAATCATAACAAAGACAAGACAAAGGAACCGTAATTAACACATAACATTTTTTCAGAGAATATAAACGTGTCTTCCAAGGAAATTGAAGCTTTTCCTTACTATTTGTGATGCTCACTTATTGCTGCTGCACATTTGTAAGTATCGGGTTAGCATCTGACCTGTCAAAATGCATTCATGAAGCAAGCATTTTGCTTGTCTTGGGAGTTGATATTGTCACTTGTTACACAACTCAACATCGGTTCAAAGTTGTTTGATACCAGTGTCGACAGATTGGTTTTAAAAAGACATAAGAATGACGATATTTTCTTTCAAATGTCAAAGAAAGAAACAGGGGATTTCATAACGATGATCTTGGGAGCAAGCACTAACCATAAAAACATGACAGGTAAACCTTCATATCTAATTTTTCTAAATGTCTTATTTGACTTCACATTCCTTTCTGAAGCTTATCGCATATTACAAAATATTTGTATTTTAAAACCAAAGGAAAATATTTCAGAATTCATTAATAATCTTTTAATACTAAACTACCTAAATATTCTGAAACATAATTCTTAAATTATCACTAAAATTTAATGTTTTAAATTTTAAAAATACCTAAATAAGATGAAATGATAGATTGAATATTTTGCAAACTAAATTATGAATAACAAATATATATATATATATATATATGGGTTTACATAGTCTTTTCTACATATTACCTGATTTTTAATAATCGAATTCTCAAATGTGTATAATTTTGTCAATATTTTAAAAAAATCTTTAACTTAATATTAGAAAAAAGAATTTATCATTATTTTTGAATTGTACAAGGCCTCAAACTATTTCTCATCTCCATAATTTACTAGTATCTTCTAACTTAACATCTTTCTTACCCTCTTTGCTCCCACAGATCAGCATGAATGTAAAGAGTTTATACCTTCTCCAAAATGAGCAAAAACGATTAGAAATGGAGCACTTGACAGGAGCATAGATTTATCTTGAACACCTCTTATCACCTGTAGTTCAATGGGTTGTTTGCCTTTGTCTCTAGTATTTACAGAAGTTGTAAACATTATGTTATATTTATACTACAAAATGAAAAGTTATCTGATGATGTTAAGTTACTTCTCTGTAGGTTATTGTTAATGTAAAGTAACGTATTTATTTATTACCTACTTTCATATGCTGAGCTTGTAAAAATAGTTGGAAATCTCTTGGATATTGATCTAAAGCAATAGGTATTAATAGCATAATACAGTAGTACTCCATAACCTTTTATCTGCGTCAGCTTTGTCATGTGGCAACTTAACTGAATAACACCCCCCGCAAAAACACGACTTTTCAATACAAATAAGAGTGCTGCATTTCTACCTGTCTTTTCTTAAGTCATCAGTTTTCCAATAACAACTATATCTGCTATTGTTATTCTAATTGGTATCAAAAGTTTGGACAGAGGTATTTAAAATATTAGGGTAAAATTAAAATATTAGATAGCATTGAAAATAGAGATGTGAATACTTTTGTATTTATGATTGCATTTACCAAATCATGTTCCCCATTGATATGCAAAATAAAAAGAAGTGATAAAAAAACTAATAAGTAATAAAAAATAACTAATAACTAACAAGGGGAAGGAGAGCGTTTAGCAACTTGGACAAAATGACATAACTAATAAGTGACAGAGCTGGGATTGTGCCTTTTCTTGCATGACTTCAAATCTTGTGAAGGAGTGTAGGGAGTGTCTTCAGTAATATACTTTCTGTTTACTGTAATTAACTATGCATGCTTATGAGACAGTACCCAATCATATGTTATTGTTTAATTCCAAGTATAGGAAGTAAAATTTATGTTGATTTGAAAATATTTTTCTAACTTTGAGATAGAATGGAATTATATTCCATGTGTGTTACATACCTTGAATATTTTGACATATATGTATATGTGGCTAAGGGTTCTTTTGCACCTTATCTGAGGAGTAATGTACAGTTTTACAAACAAATCATTGGGAAGCAACTAACAAATAGTTTTTGGTTTTTATACCCATAACCTGGTAATCTGGTTCCAGAAAAGTATTTTTTGTCTGTTGTTTAGTGATGGAAGATTAATCAATTTTGCAGCTTTTGTCAAATATTGTATTTGCCTGTGTGATTAGATGCTTAAGGATAATTCTCTTTGGTCTTTGACTTAAAAAAAAAAAAACTATAAAAGCCTTAGAACTCTGTTAAATTCAAAAGTTCTTATTTTAGAAGATTGCATAAGGAACCTCGCATTCAAAATAAATTTTTAGTAAGTAGAAACTGTAGAGAGTATGCCTTTTATTTCTCATTGATATGTAGGACTTTATAGACAAAATATGTTACACAATTGCTTTTTTTTGCCATCCAAGACAGTTTAGGACAGAAATCAGGGATGTAGTCATAAGGGGATTTTCAGAGATGGATACTACTGAACAAATTTTATTACTATCAAAATATAAAATTTACTCATTTTAAAGAAAAATTCAGTATTTCTTGGTGAGTGATTTGCAAATATTAAGTGAACATCTACAGAGTAGTGTTTGCAACATAAACTATTGGGATATATTTCAATGCTATATTCATTGTTTGCAGCTGTATTTTTTGTTTGTTTTATGACGATGTTGAAATGCAGAATCCGATTTATATTAACTATTAGATATAATTGCCTTTTAATGAATCATTTATGTGACTTTTTTGTGGGCCTCAAATCTTAAAATGCTAGAACACTGGGCATTTGGAGGCACCTCACTATTGTTTAGTGAGAAGTCCTGTAATGGAAGGTATTCGTACCCTGCGTTGCTTCACATCTCAGGAAGCAAACATTGCTGCCAAGTCTTGGTTATAGTTTGTATATAATCTAATGGTTTAAGCAAAAGAGATCTAAAGCTGAGTAATTAACCTAAATCTAAAATTAAAGGAGAGAGAAAGGAAAGAAGGGAGAAATTATTTCTATTTCAGAGGAGAATTTTAGATAATTGAAAGTTACCAGACTTCTAGGGACTAATTCCAGTCTCTCTGAATTAGACCTGGCAAATTGCTAAGAGTTGAAGAAAATTCCAATGTCATTTTGTATGTATTACCTGTCATTGAATGGAGAGCTGAAGCCTTATCAATCTTGTACAATTATTGTATATAGAATTCATTTTTAGAGAATGTGAGCCAATACAATTTCCATGACTGTGTTATATTAAATGAGAAATATTTTCAAGAAGGTACAAGTCATTTGTTACATAATAGTTTTCTGTAGTTATCATATTATGGAATTCACTAGTCAGAGAATTACCAAAATATGTTTGTCATAAATTGCTTTTGACTATAAATATGAAGACATTTTTATATTAAAATCATTACATATGTGTATATTTATGCACATATACATATATGACAAGTTTAAAAGGAAACTCTTGGCTTAGATACTATAAATAAAGAACTATAAGCATTTTGCTACATGGAAAATTACAATAAATATTAAGAAGATGAGTGTTGTGTATAAAATAGAGTGTGTATCAGTTTAGACAAAAATTGTTCTTTAATAGTTTGTTATATTTTGCTTTTCCATCCAAAACGGTTTTAAGACCAAGGGAATATATAAACTAAAATCCTTCACCGTGATGACCATTCAAATGAAAATGCAGGGCATTGACACTATCATTTTGATGGGCTTTGTTTTATTAGTGTGTTATATATAACCAACGATTTTATATGTCCTATTCAATCTCCAAATTCCTGTTTAGTCATGCAGACAAAGTGTAATGAGATAACTTGGTTGCATTTGTTTAAAATAAGGTAAACCCTGAGATTACTTTCAGCAAAATTATTCTACATACTTTTTTTTTGAGATGGAGTCTCGCACTGTCACCCAGGCTCCAGTGCAGTGAGCGATCTCGGCTCACTACAAGCTCCGCCTCCCGAGTTCAAGCCATTCTCTTGCCTCAATCTCCCCAGTAGTTGGGAGTTGGGACTACAGGCACGCGCCACCACGCCCGGCTAAATTTGTGTGTGTGTGTTTTTAGTAGAGACGGGGTTTCACCATGTTAGCCAGGATCTACATACTTTTAAAAGCTATCAATTCATAAGCTATGAATTAATAGTTTTAATTAACTGTTACCAAAATTTATCTTAGTGATATATTAAAAATTATCAAAAAAATTATTGTTGACTTTCAAGTTGTTATTCTAACATATATGGTATCACTAATTTGCTTCTCTTTCTCTCATTTGAGAGTTAATGACGTTTCCCTCTTAGAGAATTGCAATATACTAGTTTTTTCCCTCTTAGAGAATTGCGATGTACTAATATACGTTTCCCTCTTAGAGAATTGCAATTGCAAGCACTAGTTAAAAATATAAAGTCTGATCTTGAGGTGTGTGTACAATATTACAAAGTTGTATAAGATATTTTAGTACTTTAATTTGAGCAAATAAATAACCTAGAACCTATATGGGGGGGAAAAAAGCTTCCTGTCCAAGAGGGAAATTTTGGATAATTGATAGTTGTTATTCATTCATTTAAACAGAATTTAATATACGTCTAAAGTTGCATGCTGTGATAAATAATGGAAACATATTGGTTAGCAAAACCAAATGTGGGCCCCCCACCACTTTATAGTACTTACAGTCTAGTGGGGAAAACAAATAGTCATCAAATAATCATACAAACACATGCCAGTTTTCAACTGTAAAGTGTTACGAAAAGATACTTCCTAATTCCACGAGAACACATAAGAGATGGATTATACTCAGAGAAGTTAGGAAAGTCACTTAAGAAAAGAACAGTCAGAATGATATCTTAACTGGGTGTGAAAAGGAGCTGGGCACAGCCAAGCAACAGAAAAGAGTATAAGGTGCACAAAATGAGGGGAGATTTATGCATGGTGAGGCTGGAAAAATACATGGAACTCAGACAGTACATGGTAATGATTTTGTTTCTTATTCTAAAAGTCATGCAAAACGAAGTATTTTAAACAGCTTTTATTAGATATAATTTGCATATGATAAAATTCACCCAGTTCAAATGTATAATTCAGTGATTTTAATAAATTTACTGGGTTGTGCAAGCATCACCACAATCCAATATTAGAACATTTCCATTACCCCATAAGATCCCTTCTGCCCATTTACATTTATTCCCATTCTCACCGCTAGACCTAGGCAACTACGAAACTGCTTTGTGTCTGTCTAAAATTGTCTTTTCTAGACATTTCATATAAGTAGGATCATATAATGTAGTTCTGATACATCTGGCTTCTTTCACCTAGCCTAATTTTTTGAGGTACTTCTGTGTTGTACTATATATAATACAATACAAATCCATTTGTATTGAGCAATTCTATTTATTTGTATGTATTCCACCTTATTTGTTCACTAGTTTATGAATCTTTAGTTTGTTTCTACTTTGGAGCTATATGAATAATATTGCTGTGAACATGCACATTTAAATCTTTGTGTGGACCTATGTTTTCATTTATTGCGGGTAGATTACTAAGAGTGGAATTGCTAGGTCATATGGTAACTTTATATTTAACTCTTAAAAAAAAAAAAACTACTTTTACATAGTGACTGCACCACTTTGCACTTCTACCAACAACATATAAAGAATTCTATTCTTTTCACATTCTTGCCAACACTTGTTATTATCTAGATTTTTAAAAATTATAGTCATTCTATTTGGGTGTCAAGTGATATCTTACTGTGGGTTTAATTTGTATTTCCCTAATGACCAACGATGAACATCTTTTCATATGGCCTTGAAGAAATTCGACTGTTGCTTGAGTAGAAGGGGCTTGCAAAGGAAACAAGTGGGAGCTAAATGATGAGAACACATGGACACACAGAGGGAACAACACACACTGGGGCCTTTCAGAGGGTGGAGGTTGGGAGGAGGGAGAGGATCAGGAAAAATAACTAATGGGTACTAGGCTTAATACCTGAGTGACGAAATAATCTGCACAACAAACCCCCATGACACAACTTTACCTATATAACAAACCTGCTCATGTACCCTTGAACTAAAAATAAAAGTTAAAAAAAAAGAATCAGCCAGATGGGAGAAAAATTAGAAGAGAATGTGCCACAAAAGCCAAGGAGTAAAGGACAAGAGATATAACATATTCATGCTACTGAGAATCCAGGAAAGGCAGAGATTGAGAAAAGCACTTCAGTGTAGGTAATCTTATCAATCGCTCATTTAATGGAATGAGAGGGACTGAAGCCAGACTAAAGAAGGTTGAAACGTGAAAGGAGTTGAGAAATGGAGAAAAATAATATGGACAATTTTTTTTTTTTTTATATTTGGCTATACAGTGAAGAAAAGAGATTCCCCAGCAGACAGAAAGGGTTATAGGCTTGAGAAACAATTTTATTTTCGTGGGTGAGTTTACACAAAATCTTTCAGGAAGAATCCAGTAGACAGGAAGACACTGGTTTATATAAAAGAGAGAAGGTAATTTGTAGTGTCACACCATTATTCATTTATTTAGCATATACTAAGTGCCAAAAATATGCATGGTAGAGTATTCCTTGATAGTACTGTGAATCAATTTGAGACTTTTTCAAATAAATATTTCTCAATTATAAAATAGCAAAATTAAATGTTATTGAAAGTCTTTTAAAAAGTACTATATTGGCCGGGCGCAGTGGCTCAAGCTTGTAATCCCAGCACTTTGGGAGGCCGAGACGGGTGGATCACGAGGTCAGGAGATCGAGACCATCCTGGCTAACACTGTGAAACCCCGTTTCTACTAAAAAACACAAAAAAACTAGCCGGGCGAAGTAGCGGGCGCCTGTAGTCCCAGCTACTCGGGAGGCTGAGGCAGGAGAATGGCGTAAACCCGGGAGGCGGAGCTTGCAGTGAGCTGAGATCCGGCCACTGCTCTCCAACCTGGGCGACAGAGCGAGACTCCATCTCAAAAAAAAAAAAAAAAAAAGTGCTATATTCATGCTAATTAACATGTTATACATGCCATCTAGTAAATGACTTCTCTCACTGGAAATATGTTTAAATCACCTGATGTGACTGCTTCTGACACAACCTATTGCCCTGTTCAGAGTCTCTACAGCTGTCTGGTCCTGCAGGGAAAAGCCTCACCTGAAAACTCCCAGATACAAGCAAAAAATATTTTTCTCACCTGCTACCTTTTAAACCTGACAAATGAAGATTTAATGCTATCATATATGGTCTTCCAAGCCCTAGTTTAAAAACTACTATTTTTATCCATGATCTGGTGCCTTCACTTAGGAAATCTGAATCAATTTGTTTGGTTCTTTCTGTTCTATATTCAGAAAAGAAATTAATTGTGGAGGAGGGATAATCAAGTTAAGTGTGTGATCTCCCTCTCCTCTGCTATTGGGATGATGAAGGTGACAGACACTGCTAGTTTTGTCCCTAATATCTTCTTTCTTCTTATTTACCATATTTTTTTAGTGCAGTAGTACAGCCAGATTCTATTTTTAAAATCCATTTCCCAGCCTAGGGAATGAGATGCAAACAGAAGATTTCCAGAGCTTGCGGGAAACTGTGGCTTTCCGAACTGAAGTGCTGAGCATTCGCACTGCCTTTTCCTTCTCCACGCCTGCAATATAGATGTCATAGGTGTCGCAGCAGCAGCCAAGAGGGAAGGGCCATGAGAATCATCTGTACAGCCTTGAACAAATGAATAATACATAGTAGATGCCCATCTGTAGAATACATTTGTTTGTGTGTAGGGTGTGTGTGTGTGTGTGCGTGTGTAAGGGAAAACAACAATCAAATTACTAGTTTTTTTAGTTTTCTTACTTGCAGCCAAACAGACGCTAACTCAGACAAAGGCAAACTTTTTCTGAAAAGGGCCAGGTAATAAATATTTCACGTTCTGTAGGTCATGTTTTCTGTGTTAGAATTTCTCAGCACTCACATTTTAGCACAGAAGCAGCCAGAGGGAATATGTAAAAATAAGTGCGCTGTGATCCAATGAAACTGTATTTACAAAACAGGTGGCTAGCCAGATATGGCCCATGGGCCACAGACCCCAGCTCTAACTGAAAAAAGATGAAAGTCAGTACATAATCTACTTTATATTTATGTTCTATTTTATATTTATGTTTTTAGTTTTTGAGTTTGTTATTTCTTGCTGGCTGGAGACTATTTAGGAATAAAGCCTGAACTTCATATGTGGCAAGAGAAGGAGAGAGGCAGACAACAAGCAAAAGTTTCTGTCCTTGGCTAAGATGTATCAGAATATGGGGAGAATTTAGGGAGATCTTAATTCCTGTAATTGAAGCAACCGCATCAGTAGTAATAGCAAACACATTTTATTCATTGTCTTGGTTTTCCTCTTTTGCATAGTAACTAATATTAAAACAGAATTGTTTTCAATTCCTTATCTGTGCAAATTTACAATAGTTTAAGAACCTTCTGGATCAAATATATGTTTGTTGGCTGGCCTAGCAATCTGCTATTTGTGCTATTATGTCTGTGTTAAACAAACTCAAAATTACAAACAACGAAATTACAAATTAACTTTTGGAACCAAATTTGTTCATAAATCGGTAACTCTCACTCTGTATAACTATTCATTATAAGCCAGATCTTCCCAGTGCATAAAAGTGATTCTTGGGTATTAATTAGTTGTGTTAATTTTCTCTTGGTAATAAAATATTATATAGTGAATTAATGCTGCTTTGTAAAACAACTTTAAAAGACAAGTTGCAAAGCTAATCAAAATGTATTTAGCAGAAAATACTAAACTTAAATGCTTAGTTTGTAGCAGATTCTTGCAATAAAGTAGTAAATCTTGACTAATATTGAGAACTTACTGTTAAGCAATATGAATTTCTTAAGTTTATGCACTTTTGAGATAAAATGTATTCAGAGTACCTGGAGCAATTGAGATAACTTTTTTAATTGTACATTTTTAAAAATTATACTTTAAGTTCTGGGATACATGTGCAGAATGTGCAGGTTTGTTACAAAGGTATACACATGCCATGGTGGTTTGCTGTACCCATCAACCCATCATCTACATTAGGTATTTCTCCTAATGCTATCCCTCCCCTAGCCTCCCACCCCCAACAGGCCCTGGTGTGTGATGTTCACCTCCCTGTGTCCATGTGCTCTCATTGTTCAACTCCCACTTATGAGTGAGAACATGAGGTGTTTCTTTTCTGTTCTTGTGTTAGTTTTCTGAGAATGATGGTTTCCAGTGTCATCCATGTCCCTGCAAAGGACATGAACCTATCCTTTTTTATGGCTTCATAGTATTCCATGGTGTATATATACCACATTTTCTTTATCCTGTCTATCATTGATGTTGATGGGCATTTGGGTTGGTTCCATGACTTTGGTATTGTGGACAGCGCCACAATAGAAATGCGTGTGCATGTGTCTTTATAAATGAGATAGTATTAAGTCTTGGGCCACTTGCATTTTCCTTCCATATCACTTCTGTCTCCCCCTGCTCCTGCTCCTCTTTCTTATTCTTATTCTTCCTCCTTTCTTTCCTGTTTCTTTTCTTCTTCCCCTTCTAGGGTAATCCACTTTACAGATCATCACTCTGAGGAACACCGGAATGATGAGTTTGAAAAAAATAAATAAATGAACAAAGCCACTAACAAGGAAGAATTCTGCAAAAACTAACATTGTTAAATCATGTTTAAGAAAGTCAATTGGTATTTGATACATGCGGGTTTTAGGATTAGAAAAAATACAGTCAAAAACAATCCATACTATATAGGAGGAAAAAAGGAGAGAAAGAAAATAAAAAGATAGAATAAAATAGAAAAAAATATGGTACTGATAGCAGCCAAAATATAATGAAATTGGTCATTCGCTTCAGCCATTATTGAGAACTTTGGGATGGAGTAAATTAATGGTATAGTATGGAGCTATCAAACATTTTCGCTGTATATATTATGTTTTGTATTTTATCAGCTTAAATGAATATCACTTTATGAATAGATGTACCTTCAATTATATTTTATGTAATATAGTGATTTTCAAAACTTTTAAATGTATTTATAGTAATTTGTAGATGCATATTATATATCTTTATTTTCCTTTATCCATATGCACATACACATGTGAAACAAAGGTTTTATGAAACTATATTACTATCTGCAATGAACTCAATTTTTATTCTAATTTATTTTTAAAAACTTTGGTTGTAATCCATTCATTGTGTTCACAATAATGAAAAATGCGGGTGTGATGGAAAAGTATTTGAGAAATTATAAACACAGTGTAGTCACCTATTAAGCACAAAGTTAGTGTTCGTAATGCAAGTTTTATTTAAATGGATAAATAGGATTTATTATGAATGGGTATGATTAACAGAATGTAAAATATCTGCCTTTAGGACAAATCTCATATTCCCTTTTTCTTCAATTTCCTTCTCATGGACCCTGTTCTTAAACAAATTATATGTTGTTTAATACATTATTTACTGTTTCTTAAAAGTAAACCAAATCTGTGAATTTCCAGAGTATTATTATGTCCATGGCAATGTTATAAACATTATGTACATATTTTGAAAAGGAACTAATAAGTTTACTTAAGCACATAGTGACATATATAAATATATGTAAAATTGTATGTGTTACATAAAATTATTTGTACATTTTGTGAAATATATAATAAATAAATTTACCTTATGTAAATGAAGGATTACACTGATGTGCATGTTGTAAGGAAATACAGTTATAGTACATCAAATTTAAAATAATTTACCTGTGTAATAGAGAAATCCATATTGTAGAATTTAAATATAGCTATGAAAATTTAAAGATATCCAGAGCTTGGCATTTAGACTAAGTTATTATGTCAAAAATTGTCAACTGGTATTATAATATTTTTGCGATTGGAATACTATATATTTCTCTCTTTATTTAAAAAAAAGTTCTGAGGTCAAAGAAAATGTGCACAACTGAAAATGTTACTCTGATGACCTGCAAGGGAGGTCATTAACTAATGTGTGTGTGTGTGCGCGTGTGTGTGTGTGTGTATAGACATATATACACATATTCTACTTAAAGGTTTATTGTTAAAGGAGTCTAGTTGTGGGCCATAGCTGTCCCATACTTCCTGATAAATCATTTCTATGATTATTCCGTCATTAAAGCTAAGCCACAGTTATGTAGTTGACCTTATAAAGTACTCTTTGGCTACAAATTCATGGAAAATTAGAGATGGAGCCAGTTTACTGACTGTAAAAGTACGAAAGTAGTTTAAAACAAATAATTCAAAATATTAGTTTCCTCACCAATCAAAATAGAAATTACTTAATCTGTGTATTTCTCCTTCTCAATATATTTTATAACAATTTGAAAAGAGTGTGTGTTGTTGGTCTTCATCTCATTTTGGTAGTTATTCATTTTCTTACAATGATATATCCCTTCTAAGTGACTTCACACTGATGATGTACTTTTCTAGCTAGTTCATGCATATAAAACAGAGTATACATTATACAAATGGATTATTTACTGAAATGGCTATTTTATAAAACTTACCAATGTAAGATTTCAAAATCTAACATTGCCAGCATTTATTATGGAGAGTGCTAGTATCCCCTCTTAGAATAGCAATTTATGTTCCTGCCAAAGATTTAAAGGAATTATTCTCAATCTCAGCTGTCCATCAGCTTTATCTAGGGAGTTTTTGAAAAATACGTAGGCCTGAATCTGATATTAGAATCAGAGTATTCTGGAAGGTGTTCCAGGTATCAGTAATTTTAATACAAACAAAGTCAGCATAGAATAATAATACATTTTTTGGGGAATTCTTACCATGTGCTAGGAATGATTTTAAGTCTTTAACATTTATTTATATATTTAATTTCCATAACAATTCTATCTGTGATGTAAGTATTCTGATTATCCTTATTTTAAAGCTGAGAAAACTGAGACACAGAGAGGTTCAATTTTCTGCTCAAGATCACACAGCAAATAAGCCATGGGCTAGCGCTCTGGCCCACGCTCTTCATTCCTATGCTCTACTGCTTCTCTAAGTTTTCTACATTTAAGGAGCATCAGAATAGCTGAGGAGATAGACAGGTGTAACATAATTGAATGACACGTTGTGTAGCCACTCTTAACAACAGAAAACAAAATCTGTATTAGGTGAAGCAGAGGAAGAATGATTCAAGGAGTTGTTGCTTATTGGTTGAGGCCACTAGACAGAAAAACATGTGTCCAATCTTGAAACTGAGTTTGTTATTATCTAATTGATACAAAGTTATCACTTGCAGATTATAGATATAATGATAGATATAATGCCAAAAGTATTGATAAGCTGTTTAAGTGCATGGCTATATACCAATCAAATGCTGAATTACAAATAGGGTTGACAACAGGGAAATATTCTGTGTGTTTTGCTCTTTAATGCCTCCAAGGAATATGTTGGCACTTGATTTATATTTCATGTATGTTACGATATTTAGTTTTGCATTTAGATTGTTTGTGCTCATTCCCGTTCTAACTTGTTTTCTGGATTTAAATCTGGAAGGTAGAAACTGAGACATCATCATCTTTACAATTCGTACAACTCCTTATACTATAATCAGTCATGAGAAATTATATGTTGAAGGTATGAGCGAAAGGAGTTTTCATCCGAAATCTGTAAAACTATTATAGTAATCTTACCTTTTGGGCATTTTCGTGTTACAGTGAAGGGTATTTAAGACTAATGCTAGCGTACTTTTAAAAGTCACTCTTACTCAAAATGCCAGCATATGACAGATAAGTAGTTAGCACCAGAAAGAAAATGATCAAGGAAGCTGCAAAGAAAAAGAAATGCTTCTTTCATCAAGAAATCTTACTAAGAAAAAAATGTCAGCTGAGCTACAAACAAGTGCTTACTGATGTAGTTGATGTACATCTGACACAAGTTCCTCTCACACACCAACAACTTGCAGCTGCGTTTTGAGTAGCCAGCCTGCACTTTGAGTGGCACTGCTCTGGAATATTTTAAATAATAATAACTAAATAAAGTGTTCATTTCTTTTCTAAAGCAAAACCTCTAAAGGAGTTTTCACAATGGCCACATTTTGCCTATTCAGTCCATGTAATTTTGCCTACCTCTTTTCACCTGTGGGCACTAGACCACTTTGAAATATTTTACTCTCCTTATAGGATTAACTAATTAGATACCAGTTTGCCAGCAGTTTCATTGGATCATAATGAGTAAGAAAAAGAGGTGGGAAAGGACCATGCTTATTGATAAGTGTCTGGTCAAATAAATCATGGTGCATATGTATAATGGAATACAACAGAGCTGATAAAAGAGTGATGCAGATCTATGTGTGTTAAATGATATGTTATAAAATACAGCATAAATCCAAACATACCATTCATGTAATAAATGCACATGTTTGTGTTAACCTAGATGATTTCTGGAAGGATATCAAGTAAATTGCTAAGAGTGGTTGCTTCAGCGAGAAGTACCCTAGTTACATGGGGACAGGTTGGGAGGGAGTGTCAATGTTCACGCTTTAGTATTTTTGAATTTTGTAGCATATACACGCATTTTCCATTTAAAAAAATCTCTACTCCGCTTAATCTCTTCTAGTGTCTGCAGCTTCTGAGACTGCTACTGCCTACTAAGCAGATCCCTATGGGTCTTTTGATACTTATATTCTCAAAACCTAATGTCGTGGCACATCATTGATTCTCAATAAATATTAAATGAATGAATGACTGCTTAGCTTTCCTCTTGCTAGTTTCTGCTCTCAGGAAGTGTCGGAGCCTAGAATTTTGCAGTATAGTTGAAAACTACTTGGGAATTAGGGCTTAAAAGCATGGATTAAATAAAAATATGCCTCTTTCTGAGATGATGCTACTTAATTTTTAATGCTCAACTTCTTCACACACATACACACACACACACACACACACACAGAGCAAGAAAAACAGTATTTACCTCATAGGGCTTTAGAAGGAAAGAAATCTATCTCTCTGTCTCTCTGTCTAATGTTGCAAATTCTAAGGAACTATAAAAATCCACAATGCCTTGCATATAGTAAATGCCAAACAAGTATTTGTTGAATAGAACTAAACCAGTAAAAAGACAGTATTACTTGTTGATTGAAAAGATAGATAGCATGTGTCTTACTATCAGGAACTCCTTAACCATTCTCAAGTGTCATGTTAGGTCATTATTGAGCTATTCCTTTGTAAGACTGGTATCAATAGGACAGCCAGTTCGGGGAATTTGCCTAATTTTTACCTACTGTGTTCAAAATTTTGTATTTTTTACATTAAGAGAAATTCTATTAAAATTAAAATGTATGAAGAGTTACACATTAACCTTTCAACAGTTGACATTTTAGTCAGTACTTTAGCAGATATTAGGAGGAGTCCTAGTATGTGTTTAGCATCAAAGACCAACGGTAGCTCTTCTCCACAACTGGATGCCCCTTATAGCCTTTTACTTATAGGTTTTCATGAGAAGTGCTAACTTATATAATAATTAGTTAAATGTCCAAACAATTGGTTGCCAATTATCTGGTGATTAGAAAAAGAAAACTTTATTCTCAAGAAGATGTATTGTCAGATCATTTTTACAATCGCTGCTTTAAAGAACAGAATTGTTCCTGGTTGATCAGATTGTACAGGTGACTTTTGTAGTTCTTATTTTGCATTTTATTACTCTACTGAAGATATATTGATTTATAACTCACATGTATACCTGACTGGGGCCCCTATGCAGGATGCTTTTATTTTCCTACTTTTTCAGCTCAACATCATATTTTTTTTAAGAACTTTCAAACTTTACTTCTTAGTCAAGTTGTCTTTTTAGTAACTGTTCCTTGAATTTATTTAGAAATTCATTCTGTTATATATCTTATTATATTGTACATTTTACATTTTGAAAATCATTATCCTAATTGGTATGTTAAGTAGATAGCAATGCAAATAACATAATTTAATTTTGAAAAAACATCATTCCTCTTCCACCAATTTTTTCAAACACTTGCTATAGAATGAAAATTTATGTTGGTTTTAACTACAGATCATGCTTCTTTCCAGTCAAAGATAATTTGACAGACATCTGTCACAAAAGAATAGCTCATAATTGCTACAGGTTCAATTACCCTTAGTTCCTGTACTTACTTTTTTAGCTAAAATTGTGTATCTATCATTCTTAATATTATTAGTGCCCCTGTTTTTCCACAGCCAAGAAATTGAAATTTTGTGAAATTATGTGTTTAGCATTTTATACATATATCTGCATGCCCTAGAAACAGAATTACTATGTTACATGATACACTGCACTGCATGTATAACTATGGCCAAGTATTTCATTATTTAAGCACATTTGTATGTATTTTTATGTTTTTCCTATAGTGCAAAAATGAACACCTGTGGGGAAGAGTGAAAAAGCTAAAAGTTGAGTATTTTAAAATACTAGGCTCATAATAACACATACATTTGTTATTTCGAGGATTGCTAAAAATGAATTTCTTACTGATAATGTACAATAGCAAAAGTGTTCCATGAAAGAGCATCATTCTACTATTATCAGGTTTTCCTTTGACTGTATTCCAAAGATGTCTTTATTTTTCCTTTTTGTATTTACCTAATGGATTTCTAACAAATTTCAGTGGATTTAAAAACTTGATATATTTGATGAAAGGTCATTTTGTGCTTCTTGACCCATCTTACCTTATTGTATGGTTTAAAAATACAGATATATTTTTCCGTCTCATTCTTTGTTTAAATTCAGTTAGAAACATGTAAGTGTAGAAAAAATGAATGGTATAAATAACTGACTTTGTAAATCCAAAATGCAATTCATTATCTTGGTTAAGTTCTTTTCTATGAAACATTGTATTTTGGGTCTTAAGGTCAATATTCCTTGATTCCATGCTGTTTCAACATACAATTTAATATCACATTATTTAAATATGAAATCACTAGCCTATTTTCATAATTTCATAAAAATTTCAGTATGTCTGATTTTTTTCTTACTATGTGTATTCATTTTCTATCGCTGCCATAACATTACCACAAACACTGAACAATTTAAAACACTCATTTATTATCTCATAGTTCTGTAGGTCACAAGTCTGGGCACAGCAAGGTTCAACTACTAGCCTCACAGGCTGAAATCAAGTTATCAGCTGGTCTTGGCTCTTACTTGAAAACTCTGGGGAAGGTCTACTTCCAAGCTCATTCCTGTTGTTGGAAGAATTCAAATTCTTTGCTCTGATAGGACTGAATTATTGATTTCTGTGCCGGTCAGTCAGGGCCAGTTTGATCCTAAAAGCTGCCCCATATCTTTTCATGTTTCTCTGAGGTCCCCTCCCGCAATGTCAAGTTGGTTCCTCCCACAGTTGAAATTTGCCTGACTTCCGCAGCATCTCTGTTTGCTCTTAAGGGCTCATATGACTAGATAGTGCCCACTGGGAAGAATCCAGGATAATCTCTTCATTTTAAGGTCTGTAACCTTAATAACATTTGCAGTACCCTTTTTGCCATGGAATTTACATATTTACCTGTTTCAGAGATTAGGGTATAGACATCTTTGTGGGGTCACTCTGCCTACTATTCTGTGCTTTAAAATTGTATTTTTCCCTACTTCATGCTAAGAAATTTTCATTTACAAATAGTTAAACTTAACAGGTTGGCAGGGGGTAGAGGGAGGCAGTACGTAGACCTTATGAATAAATTCCATTCTGTAATTTAAATACGTATTTTGTAATTGGATTTTAGTTGGAAATTGATTAAGATCAAAGATCACATATGAGTGCTTGATACTCAAAATCTGTAAAATGCTGATTGGTTCAGGTCTGTACATAAACCCGCCATTCTTGTTACTGATTATTTTTCAATTTAAAGCCTTATACTAACAAACCCATTCCACAAATTTACTTTTCTGCCTGTCATTAGACTTTTGCTTTACTCTTTCATCAAATTTATCAATTTTGTTTTTATGCTGTTGAGATTTACCACTTTGAATTCTGGAAACAAATTTTGAATTTCCTAAGGTCTTCTGTCATTGTCATCTGTGAAAATTCCAAATACAGTTAATAATTTGCTTCATGGCTTAGTCTATTTTATATTTTATTTATTTGTAATATCTTGTATCCCTGATAAGACTTGAAGATCTTTAAGGGCAAAGGAAGTTCCATCTTTCAGTTGAATTTAATTTTTATATTTGAATATTTCTAGAAACTCTAGTAAAAATGAATATGTTAATTTTTTGTTAGAAATCCTACTAAAAATGTATGTCAAAAAGCTGTTTTATATACAGTATTTATCTACATCTTTCAATTCCGGAACTTCATTATTTTTGTTGATTACTATTTACTATCTTCACATAATTCCAATTACAACATATCTAATTTCATTTTGATAAGTGTAAAAATTGTAATTTAAATGTTATAACACCGAATTGGTTCTTAAAGCATGTAATTAATTTATATATTCATCTGTATATTGTCATTTGTGTATTTCATTTGTATAGTTCATTTGTATATTATTTTCTTTTAAGAAATGAACTTTAGACGGTAGCTAATTGAATATTTTGATGTAAGAGTGAGTACATTCTTAGTGAGATTGTTACAATATCATTAATTTAGTAAATCAAATATATTATCCATAGAAATCATTGTTTTAAGATTAACATACCTTATGCCACTTTAATTTTACTTTAACATATAACTCTATCTGAAAATAATTACCTTGTCAGATTCTAACTAGGCTAGAGATGTTTTTGTTTATAAGCTGTATATCCTGTGAGTTGTGTACCCTTTATACCTAAGGTATTGAAGCTCGGGGAACATATAATCACGTTTTCTGTACCAAATGTTGTATTTGAAGGACATAAGACAGAGAGAGATTTTTCCTGTCATGCAGTTTATCCATTCTCAAGGGCCATGTGCTAGTGCTTCCGTTTCTGACCCTCTTAAAATGTGTGACTTGATATAGTATCAGCAAGGGATACAAGAAAAAAAGAAAGAAATATAGAAGAATTCAGGAGTATATTCACTTACAGATATGGCTCCTGTGCAAAAGGGAAAATACGTTGAGGCATACTTCACTGTCAGCACTGTGCTATGAATTTCAAAATATTATATATTTCAAGTATTTTTAGCAGCTTTTCTTTTTCAGTCTCCAATTGCTGTGATTTTGTAGGTAAAAATTATTTTCCAGAGTGAAATAATGAATGTAATTTTAGTGTATAACTTGCAAAAATCATCTCATTTTATATTTAGATCTTGTTTCAATGTATCAGAAACTTAGGGTAGATTTATAACCCAAATCTTTTCCGTAACTTGAAGAATTCAGAGTCTCCTGCCTCTTTTATCATACCAAGCAAAGTGATAGTTAGGGATAGAAACTAAGCAAAATGTCTTAGTGTTTGACTTATACTGAAAATCACAGTAGGCTATAAGTGTTATTTGAAAGAAACCTAGAGATTTACACATACGATCTCTCTAATCTATTTCTAACTAACTTATTTTCAAATGGCACACATAAATTGTAAACCCTGATCAGAAACCAGCAGCACTCCTGGGTAACTCAGTGTGTTAACGATTGCAGTATACTCACCTGTGCTGCTGTCTATTGTTTTTACTAGTTAAAATGTAAATTTTTGGAATGATTTTTTAAAGTAAGTTATACTATTAGAGATTATTTGTCAAGTAGAATCTCATGTCACAATTAGTTGGAGTTGGATTCCTAAGGCCATGGCCTAAGGAAGCAGCCTCTTGAATGTTGCAGTCTGCTGAGTTATGCTAAGCATGTTCTGGGTACAGAGACATGTCACTTTAGAGATAAGTTCTTGTTTACTGCATATGTTCAGGTTTCAAAAGTTGTGACAAAAATAAGATTTCTTATTAGAAATTAGCTTCATTGAAAACATATCAGAAATGCATTTAGACTGTAAACAGTTTGTTGAGTACTTCAGCTACATCGCCTTCAAGGGAAAGTTGTCCCACTTAAACTGCCCTCGTTACGCTTTTGTTAGTAATCTGGGAGGAAATGAGAGTCATGCATCTTCCATGTCCTTCCTTCAAAATTGCCAAGCCGGAAAGAAGTGAAAAATGTGTTTTATAGACATTGATACAAGAAAATATTAAGTAGAAGAAACAAAATAAAGCCAAAGGGATAAACATCCGAAGGTTGCTTAAACGGCTTGGTCCATATAATTGCTTTTCTGTCAGCGGGATTATTAACAATTTCAGACATCTGAAAATTAAATTAACAGCCTGAAAATATTTTACAGAATGAGATAGAGCATGATACATGAAACATAATGACCCCACTGAAATTCAGCCAAGCCAGAGCAGCTACTCATTTAGACAGAGTAGACAACTAGTTAATCATCACTGAGCAAATTAGACAGAGCAAATTAGTTTGCTACATTCCACAGACTTAGCTACCAAAAAGAGTATATGTCACTAATTAGAATGAAAGAACTCTAAGCATATTATTATCTGAATAGAAAGAGAAAGCAAGATTGTAGCTTTGAATTGCTCCTTTGAAAGCTTGAAACCTAGGTTACGTAGGTATAAATTACACATGCAAGAGTCCATGTGTATGTATGTGGGTTCATGCACGTATTTTAAGTAGCAGGCAGCCTTTGCATTTTCTTGCATCTTGACCTAATAAAGTCTAAAGATGTTTTCCAAAGTTGTTTAGAATTCTTTGGGAGTATACACACACCAAGTGAAACATGAGAACATTTTTAAAAATATGATCCCTTTCACTGAAGATCAAAGTAGCCATTTCATACACTTTTTCTTGCATAATATTAAATTATTTTTTCTTTTAAAAGTGTATTGCTGTTGCATGTGAAATAAATATTTGGACTTAGTTTATCACTGGAGATTAATCTGAAATCATATTTTCTAGCCTTAATTAGCATTCATTTGCTTAATTGTCATTCTCAGCCCCATCATTTCCATTTTTCACTAACTTGAACAATGCTATCTTCTGCTGTTTGCACTTTAATTTAAATTTCTATTAAGGTTTATGAACAGTAATAAGGTCCTGTTTGAATATTCATTAGCTTCTGAATTGTGAGCTATGAAAAGGTGCTTTCTTTTACCTTAATGAAACTGGCACAGCATGGGACTGATCAGTTGTGACATTTGATTTGAGGCATCCAGTGAATTTTCTCATTGTTTATTGACACATCTTGTCCAAACAGCTCCCTCGCAAGTGAGCGGAGTAATGAAGGAGAGAGTGCTGCAGCGGAGTGTCGAGCTTTCCTGGCAGGAACCAGAGCATCCCAATGGAGTCATCACAGAATATGAAATCAAGTATTACGAGAAAGTAAGTGCTAAGAGCAACTGAAATGTACAATGTGCTGTGTGTCTCATGTCATCCTACTGTATTGTAGACTAAAGTTGGTCATTATGTCAACCATTTGGAGCTACTTCAAACTTCATAGTTAATTTTAGCCATTTATAATAACTATCTCTGTGAATCTCTGGCTCATTACTCTAACTGTGATTTCTGTGTATTAAGTTTCTGTGTTACACAAGTGAAAGTGTCCCATTTGTAGCATATATATTTATTTATATATTCAATTTTTGATATCATAATAATTAGATGTAGGATATTTTTGTGTCACAGAAACCACACAGCCCAATGCATTTTGAAAAATATTTTCTTTAGTATGTCTGTTTGGGACCTTAATGATTTGTTTAATTTATGTGGTTTCAGTGATGATAATGACCTCAAATAGTTTAGTAATTTGAAATAATATTTTGTATAATAAAGATGTAGTTCTTCAGACTTACAAATCAGATGATGCTATTTCACTCCTTTAAATTCCTCCTGAAGTTTATTTTATATATGTTTTAATAATCATGTATGGTACTTATTTACACCTCTCCTTCCAGGAAAAATAGTGTGGCTAAAACCCAAGTGCTGCCTTTTTAATCTCCCTATAATGATTAAATTTTAGTAACTAGTGATATATCTGAGTATATGAGTGTATTTATTTCTGTTTCATTTGGAAAGAGAGAGAAAAATGTTTATATGAACCATGTTCAGAGATTATGATTTAAAACTCCACCTCACAGAAAGACTTGGTGCAAGGTTTGAAACGTGGAAACCATTGCTATTACAAACAGTAATAATAATAAGTGTTACTATTTTTAGCTTACCTGAGTTACCTGAAGTGCTATAATACACATGATCATTTTAGCTGTTTAGACAATACAATTAGAAAATTGGGAGCTTAAAGCTTTGAGAAAACTTTAGGGATAAGTTGATATGACTAAATAAATTGAAATGTATATAGTACATTGGCAATAGATAACTTTGTTTTTTTGAAAAAAAATTAGTTTAAAATATGATTTTGTTTTAATGTTCAGATTAAGTTTAAAATATTTTTGCTTGTTACTTACATTATGAATTCATGACTTCATTGCTAAGGTTGCATTTTATATGCTTCATTTCTCATCCCACCAAATGTGTTTTAGAGGGGATAATTGTTTTTAATGCTGGTTTTGGTATATCTGGTTTCCCATGAGAGCTAACAGTTATAGTCCCTGCTGAAATTGCATCAAATTTCAAAAGCAATGAAACAAATAGGTGGTAAGAGTAAAGTTTCTCACAATATAAATCTGAAATATTTTGCAAATGTTTTCTCTAGAATAAATCTGTTCAAATCATGTTTTTTGGCCTTAGAGAAAAAGTATCTACGTTCACTAAATTTGCATATTAGGCAACTAAAAGACAATAATAGCATTGTATTGTATTATATTGTAATGTATATGTACACATGCGTGATGTTCGTGTCACCTGAGTTATGCCTAGGTCTTTCGTTTGCAATAAGTATATGCAATACAAACTATCATTTTTATAAATGATTGTAATGAGGACAATCACGGATCAGTTTGAGTAAATCAGGCTTAAGTATATATTTATTTACACTTTTGCAAATCTCACTGTGAAGGCAAATCGAACAACTAGATAGACATTTTAAGATTTCAATGAAGAATTTCATTGCCAGATAAAGTTGAACACATAAATTTATTATAGACCAAGTAAGAACTCTCTAAAATTGTATATTTTGAAGTATAACTTTTACAGCTTTTATTCATAAATAGCTTTTGAGAATCATATCAAGGAAGATTTAAATTTTTATTTATTTAAATATTGTTTTGATGGAGTTTTTATATGCTTGAGTTTTTACATTTATTTCCTTCTTAATCTTATTATATATGCACATAAAATGTGTTTGATGATAGGATAAAAATTGTTAATAAACATATAACTATTATTTTAGTAAACTCTACATCAGTTTTTATATCTGAAATATGAAAAAAAGAAATAAATCATGTTTAAAATATTCTCAAGCCATAAATCATATATATTTAAATTTTAATATTTATAATTTTACTTTAAAAATATTTCATTAAATACTGTTTTGCAGAAGTAGTTTATTCTGTGAGAATTCAGGGTTGTTTTTAAAAAATTGGTATGTCAATATAGTGGTAGTGTTAACTGAATTTCTTGATTTAATAACTTTCTGGATTTTTAGCATCTAGCTTTTTTTCTTGCTGAATAACTTTCAAAAAAACTTAAGAGAACTACATTATGATTTGATGACTTCTACTAAACTGTAGATTATACAGGTATACCCACTCTTTGACCAGTAGGATATTTTATTATATTATGGCTAACTAGTTCTTGTCATGTATTACCTATGCGAAAGTTAAAAATATCATAAATGTTTTAAGTAAATTATTTCTCCCCTAAATATATATATAACAAAGGCATGTGTTTCACATTTTCATTTTATATTACTTTAGAAGTGACTTAATGTTATAATATTCCACAAAGTACAATGTAGCCTCTATAAAAGCAATGGAGCAAATTGAATTAAATTGAAACAGTTGACTGTCAAATTGTCTGGTTGCAATCACAATTAAATATTTCCTCTAAATATTGTTTCTAGGATCAAAGGGAACGGACCTACTCAACAGTAAAAACCAAGTCTACTTCAGCCTCCATTAATAATCTGAAACCAGGAACAGTGTATGTTTTCCAGATTCGGGCTTTTACTGCTGCTGGTTATGGAAACTACAGTCCCAGACTTGATGTTGCTACACTAGAGGAAGCTACAGGTAAAATGTTTGAAGGTAATTATGCCTTTGGTTTGGATTCTTACTCTCAATAACTCCAGCATATATTAATATTTTTTTCAATATTGGGGTGATCATTTGCATCATCATATATGTGTACATATATATATGTACTTTGTAAAAGTTCATAATTTAACATTTGCTGTTTTGTTTAGCAATTTTGAACCTTGTGATTTAAATAAGCTTCTTTAACGCATACTGGATTTATTTTTTGAAAAAGGTGAAATTAGAAACAGAAGCAGGACTGATTCAATTTGTGTATTGACACAAGATGTTTTTGATGACCTCAAAACAATCTTATTCTAAGTGTGTCCATCAAAGCGGCTACTTCACAGAAACCCACAAATGAAGCCAGAATGTGTAGTGAGGTGAACAAGAGAAAGATGGTATCTAAGGACCTGTATTCATTTAAGTGACTTACCCTTTAGCAATGATTTAAAAAATGAGAGTTCAGGAAAGTCTTAGAACTTATATTTATTTTTATTTTTGACATTTTTCATTTATGTTATGGGATATTTCATGCATACTAAAGAATATATTTAAAGTATATATGAAATATAAGGGAGATAATTAAATGCATATCCCTATAACCACTCATCTTAAAAATAGAATATAGCTAATATCTTTGAAGCCCCTTTATCATTTTGTTCATGTTTTATAATGCAACAAGATTATAGTAAAATTGCATCTATATATATAGTGTATAAGAAGTAAGCAGATGTATCTTGGGATATGTGTCCCCATTTGCTGTCAGAGTGCAAGTTCAGAACACCCTGAATACCACTGCTGTTGCTCCTCAACAGAGCCGATGTCTCAGTTTGTGTTTCTATATTTTAGGGTTTTGATTCCTCCTGATGTTACTGCTCAGGCACATGGATTTCCCAGCTGTTATCTCCTCTCCTTGCCAATCCAGCATTCCTCCAAAATTCTAATCAAAATTGAGTTGGAAAATGTTATATGACTTTTCTCAATTAAAATATTTTAAACAAATTAAATTAATATAAGTTTGATTAAAGAATTATGTTGGCTTTAAAGAAAGAATTGTATAGATATTTAAAAGGTAGAGTAAATTGATAAATATCCTTTGCATTAACTAATGTTTGTTAAGTTTGGTAACAGTATTATTCTTCCACATATTTTGTTACATTTTAAAATAAATCTGTAACTCTCGTAGGCACAAATAATAAAAATGTGTGTTGAAATCATTTTGACATATAAATCATTCACATAGAATGGTAAACGTAAAGGCATCAGTTTAAAAATTTGCTACATAATTTGATTTGGTGAACTTAATGCCATTTTTTATGATTATTATTTTTAAATAGATTATATAAGATCAAGAATCAGCATATCAAAGTTTAGTGTCCCCCAAAACATTAAAGCATTTTAAGTTAAGATTTCAATATTTAAATATTTGAGTGGTTAGTGTTAAAATGTGCTCTAGTAGTTTTCAACTCAGATCTGTATCATAGTATCAGCCTGTAAATTCAAATATAAAAAAATACTTCAAATTATGGTTTCTTTCATCTTTTAATAAATAGTTTAAACTTAAAATGTCAGGTATCTCACATTTACCTAATCATTCCTTATTATTTAAAAACACTTTTAGATTTCAAAAGATTCAAGATGAATTTATGCCTTTTCCTGACTTTGTAAATTGAGAATATTAAACCAAACTATCATTTAATGAGTGCTGAGATTCATAGATACTATTTTTATTATTTAAAAAAAGAAGTAACCAAGATTCAGAGATTATAAAGTAGTGGAATCTGAACGATCACATGAAATGTATGTTAAGAATGGATTTTTGCAGTAGAATTTGGTGATTTTTACTATCAATATATTCTCTCCCAGTGGAATGTAAACTTGATGAGAAGAATCCATATCCTTTTCCTTGCTGTTGTCTTGCCAGTGCCTACTATGGTGTCAGGCACAGAAGGCACTCAGTAAATTAGCAATAAATGAATACTTCACACTGATCAGCATAGAATGAATTACTAATATCACTCAGTGCCAGCAGAGAGCTGCCTAGTTTCAAATCTCTCTGCTCTGCCATGTCCGGTTATAGGAGTTTGGATGAGCTGGGTCTCTGTACCTTAATTTCTAGTATAGTAGTCCTCAATTCACAAAATATTCTGAGGATTAAGTTAATATATACAAAGTGTCAAGAGGAGTCCCTCTCATGTAAAGTCTCCAATGTCAGCTCTTATCAAACACAGCCTTTCTCAAAATTTTCCATCCCAGGAGCCCTTTTACTATTAAAAAATGTTGAGGGTATCAAAAAATGCTTTATATTGGTTATATCAATTAATATTCACCAAATTAGAAATTAAAATGGAAACTTTAAAAACACAAGAACACACTAACACATTTTATTAGCCATCAGAGTCATGGTATTATCTTGTCATATACCTTCTGAAAATCTTAACTGCATTTGTAAGCAAATGAGAGTAAAAAAGGCAAATAACATCTTCATATTATATGAAAACTATTTTGAACTTACAGACTCTATGAAAAGTTATTGAGGATTCTCAGGGTTTTCCAGATTACTCTTTGTGAACCAGTGAGTCAGCGTAAGTTACTATGCTAAGAATTAAGGAGACACAGAAACACGCAGTTCATGATCTTTATTGAAACTTCAGTGAAAGAGGGGCAGGTACAGAGATTCTGGCCACACAATTAAGCGCTGATGGAATGCATGGTCCAGTGATATCACCATGTCAGGGAGCAGTGACTCCCTGTGTCAGAAAGCAGGTCAGAAGATAAGATGCAGTCTAAAAGAAGTCACTTGAGCACTGTTTGTAAAGAGAAGTTTGACAGTCTCTTCCATTGCACATACATCCTAAAATCCCCTTCTCTACAGTATCCTATCTACTTTTTTGAGTTTTTAAACCATGATATTCTATTTATAGCCTTTGCAAATTATTTTTAATATGTATTGCCCGTGAAATAGATGAAAATATTGACCTTAATGTCAACTGTGGAAAGATTAAAGTATGACCCTGACAATATACAAAAATGTGTAAATAAATATGCACAAATTCTGATTCATCATTCACCTGAGTTCACTTTTCTCATTAGAGTTCTGTTTCTGAAGCTAAGGGAAAAACTGAGCCTAAGACAAGCAGAGAATTAAGCCCATGGGACACGTTGAATGGAAAGAATTTCATAACATATGTACATAATTTTTTCTTCCTCATGACTGGAACTACTCCATTCTTTTACTTTCTTAAAATGTATAGAAAAAAGACTAAAAACAGAAAATAAACAAATTTTTAAAGTACTTGAAGTCATCTTTTCTCTGTTGTGTGATAATAGGCTGTAATTCAGAAATTAGTGTTTGAAAGTTGTTTTCCTTTTTTTTTTTTTTTAACCTTTTTAAGTTCCCTCAGGGAGCAATTCAGCAGGTGATAAATTAGAGAATGTGTATAATCTTCTTTGTTCAGAAAGTATCTATTAGACCAGAGCTGTTTTTACTGTTTTTCAACACAGGAGCTATCTCTTGTTAGCATAGGTATACGAAATTAAGAGATAATTTGTCAAAAGGAGACAGACAAATAAACTAGAGAAAGGCCAATCTAAAAAAAACTTTATACTTCCTGTTGAAGATGTGTTTTGCCTTCATATGAATTACTACTCTAGAGATCTAGTCCCTTGCCATCAACAAGAAGGAAAGGTAGTTTCCATCCTGCCTTAAATTAAGGATTGCAGCTGTTGATTGTTTCAGAATTAGTAAATTATATGAGTTTGACATTATGTATTTTATGATATTTGCAACTGGATCATTTATTGAAATATTCATTTTCATTGTTTCATATGTCTTAAATGGTTTTATAAAGTCCGTATTGCTACTGAAAATACAAAACTGGGAAAATATGACAAATGTGAGTCACCATATAAATAAAATTTCACTAGCTTGGAAAAATGGAAGTGATAAGTGCAAAAATTCTATATCAGAGAGTGTTTTAAAAGACATGCAAACACGTATGTGTTCCCAAAGAGACTGTCAGAAAGGTTCGGCTGAGTTTGCCTTAATGAGCATAGAAGAAGTATTTATTATTGTACAAGAAGTGTCTGCAGTTAGGTAATGATAGTGTTCTGTTAAAAAGTACTTGCAGAAAGTTTTCTCTTTCTAAAATAGGCTAGCTATTTTTGTAATCTTAAATATGAAACGAGTTTACTACATACTTCATGAAAATTAACACAGATAATACGGCTCATCTTTTTCCTGAATTATAGTGGACTATAATTTCATAATGTTTAACTATGATTACACTATGCTTTCTATTTTAACTGATGATATGAGAGATAAAGCATTTAATGTGTATTAAAGTACTTTAAAAAATACATGAGGTATGTATTTTGGTTCTGATTTCACATACCAGAAAAAAAGACACAAAGGGATCAAAATCAAACGCCTTGCTGAGGAACAATAGGGATTTAATAGCACTAGCAGATCAGATGTGTCTATCTCTTGATGTATAACTAAGCTTTCTACAACTAAGCAGGAATATAGTCATTCAGTGAGCATTTATACATTCTTTTATAGCTGATAAATGGAAAATATGTGAAAGTATTGTCCTTACCAGTTCTTTGAAAGGCAGAAATAAACATTTATTTAAATTTACTTTGTTACAAAATAATGCAGTTATTTAAAATTAGAGTGAATTACATAGAAAAGATATCTCTAATTTTATTTAACCTTTCAAGTTCTTGCATGGTGTCAAGTATTTCTGAGCCTATTTCCTCTGTTTACAGCTACAGCTGTCTCCAGTGAACAGAATCCTGTCATTATCATTGCTGTGGTTGCTGTGGCTGGGACCATCATTTTGGTGTTCATGGTCTTTGGCTTCATCATTGGGAGAAGGTAGAATACCAAGTTGTTCTAATCTCTAACATTAAAACATATTGCTTTTTAAGAATTATGTCAGCCTATTATTAGCGTAGTCGAATTTTAAATAGTAAATGCAAACATTCTTTGATACAAAACAATAAAGATCAATAACATGTCATTCCTTCAGGATCAAAATGGAATGAGTTTGATCACTGCCTTTAGTTTAGGGGGAATGAGTGTATTATAGTTTTTATTGTGTGAATTTTTATTTCTTATTTTCAGAGTTAAGTTTTCGTAATAAATACAGAATATACCTGGGGAAGTATTTACTCTTTTAGTTATTAAATGTTTGTGGAAACCATCTAAAATGTGTTTTCTTCCAGAAAGAAATACAAGTAAACATTCACTTGTGAATATTTGTGACTCATGAATATTTTTGTGAATTGAACCTTGTGGATTCAAATCATATTGAATTTTGTATATTCAATCTAAATGTATTTTTTTAAATGTTCCTTTTACACTTTCTCACACAAAAAGTTTGTTTTCTGTGCATTTTAATCTTGTGAATTGCTATATTATTACTAAATGGATTCATAACTATGAACAGTAAATTTAACTCTAGTAGGTTGATGAGTAACTAAGGTGCATTGTAATGAAATTTAAATATAAAAAGTAAAATCACTAAGATTGTCACAAATTTGCTTTCTTCCAGGCACTGTGGTTATAGCAAAGCTGACCAAGAAGGGGATGAAGAGCTTTACTTTCATTGTAAGTGTTTGGCTTTTCTTTACGATGATGTACCCCTATTAATAGAAAAATCTGGTTATTAGCATTGCCATTAACAAAGTCCTCATGCATCATGCTTGAAATTATACCATGAGCTCAAAATGTTGCTTTAAAGCATTTGAATAAGATGTTTAGAATTAAAATCATGTGATATGAATTTGAAAAAATAAAATATATTCAGAAATGCCATATAACTGCAGGATATTCAGCTGCTTTTACATCACAATGTTTCCTTTTGCAAACTTTGCCCAAGTGTTTCTTACCATCCTAATAATAATACACTAAAGGTTGCATGTGCCCATTCGCTAGCTACGGAATGTCATTTCAGGTTGCAAGGATAGGCCCTCTTTTAATCCAATGAGTGGTGCTACCACAAAAGGCTAAATTAAGGAGCCTCTTTCTCTTCAGCTACTATAAATTACCTATCACTGATAGATATTTCACAGAACATAAATAGTATAATAATAAGATTCATGCCTCTGATGTTTTCCTATGGATTTGAGTTAGCTTATTCTTAAAAGTTCATTTTAGAAATCATACTTAGAAGAAAGCTTAGTGACCCAAATAAAATAGATGCCTATCTGCATTAATCTTATTCTTGTTGCAATGAGAAAGGCATGTGAAAATGCGAGCACTGAGAGTAAATGTTATTACTTTATGTGGGCAAAATCAAAACTTAACCATCAAATTACTTCAGTTCTGATAATTAATGATGTTCTTACCCAAACCCATTTTCCCCATTTATAATCCTTGAGAATATTAAAAACCAATTTTATTATTATTTTGAATTACCTATAATCTTTGGCAAATGTTCTCATGTGTAGATAAATTTCCCTTGACATAAGAATTGTATCTTTTGTGTTATTTATTAGATTCTTATGTCAGTATCTGTGAAGATGCTGTCCTATACCCATCCTAAAGTCATAAGAATAGCAAAGCCTCCATCAAGAAATTTCTAATACATTTTAGATTTTCTTTGTGATTCTTTTTTTTGAAAAAAAAAAGAAAGAAAAGAAAGAAAAACCTCAAATGACAATGTGTGGTTTAAATACACAAATTGTAAATGCTCCTATCATTCCTAAATTTTCTCAATGTGTTTGCATTTTTGAACCAACAGTTACCTTTAGTTTTCAAAATAGAAGTGGTTTTACGTAACACAAATCCAAATTGAATAAGAAATTACCTTGAATCTCAACCACTGATAGCAGGAAGGGCATGTGGGGTAGTACGGTTTACTACAAATGGAAGTTGAAGGTATGCCCAGGAGTGGCTTTATTATAAAGTGTAATATTCAAGGCCTCTTACTTTCACAGGCCTTTTTTAGGCCATGGGAGTGCTGTAGCAAATTTGTGTATATAATCAGGTATTCTTTCCCCTAAAGACAGTATCCCAAATTGTATATGGGTTAAGCCTCAAAAAACTTAAATATACCCCTGATTATGACTGAATGTGTGTGTTTCTATACCCCACTTGGGATTATTTGATATGCCTCCAATGTCAGAACTTCCTTTTGCTAATCTGGCATTAATTTTCCTGCGACAAGCCTCAGTGAAGAGAGCAGCACAGGTAGTTTATAGCTAGAGGAAATAGAGAAAAAAGTGGACGCTACCTTTTTTTTGTTTCTATTTAATGACATGGGAGAATGTTTTTAACACTTCCCCAGACGGGAAGGAGCAGATCAAAACTTGACTTTCTAAATTTTATTTCTAGTGTAGAATGTATATAGAAGAGCAACATAAGACTGTAGTTCTGGGAATCCCTGGTCCTGCCCATATGTGAATAATTTAATGGCACAATTATTTAATATGACCATAATCAGTCACTTTTCTTTTATTTGTTGAGCATATTTGAAATATCCCCAAATGATCACATATACCAGTTTATTTGCTTTTAACTTGCAGTTTAATGCAGAAGGTCAGTTGAAACATGACTTATCCAAAATTTGTTGTATAGCCTTATGCTTAATTGTCATAAGTCAGTTTTAATATGTTTATGCCATTCACTTTTTTCACATTTCACATCCAGTTTGTAATTAGAAAATATATAATTGCATGCTTTACTTGCTAATATATACAAGATAAGCTTGCTGTATATAAAGTTTTAACCTTTAGAGAAAACTAGCAATGGTGGTTTTAAGATGTTTAACTTTCATGAGAAATCGAAATAATATTTTAAAATACAAAAGTTCATACTCAAGTTGGGATAAACCAGAATATTCAGAAATAATGTCAATATTTTCCTTATTTTAAAACATTCATTTCTTAAATGAATAATGAAAAAAAGTGCACTTACCATATCCTATCCTGGTGAATTCTTAATATTTTGAATCACCCCTTTTCCAAGGATATGTTTTCTTGTTGTTTGATTAAAACCAGGTATTTTATTTGAAATTATGATTACTTAATATACAAAGTATAATACTGTGGTAACCAGTTGTTTACAAGTTGGTGTCTTTTTATTCCTCTATTTAGTTCATGGACAATTTTCCCAGTTGCTAAAACACCAGACTGAATTTTTATAGAAACTTGAAAGCAACCATTTAACTAGCTTTTAGAGCACTGAATTTAATAGAATGTCCAGTCACTTGTATCAGGCACCCTCAACTCTCCATGCCCCCAAGTGCTACATTTAAATATATAAACACAATGGAGGAATTTAGTGAAGCAATTCCGATTTACATTTTGTTTCCTCCTACCATTTCTTCTAACAATGTCTTCAAATCCAAGCTGGGCAGTATTTCATGTTTTTATGCCAAAATAGCTCTGGCCTGTCAAAATGTTTTATGACAGCTTGAATAAAGAACCGTCAGAGACCGTTTGAGACGCGGAAGGTTACCTCCAATCTAGCTCCCTTATCAAAACAAAATTTTAAAACAATGAAAGAAAGAGAGAATAAAAAGGGAGAAGATGGCTCATTCTCCATCTGCCTGCCAATCTAGGAGGTTAACCTATTGTTTTCTTCCCTTCTCTCTTTTTCTCTTCCCCCTTTCCCTATACTCCTTCTTCTCTCTTTTCTCCTTCTATCCCCTCTCTCTTTTCTTCTCGTGTTGTTTTTTTTTTTTTTCATGTTCAGCTTTAGTAACAAATGAGCATCTGTCAGTTTTATAAACTGCAACAATAATTGTTTCAGACAATCAATTTTGGATAAACAATCAACTACAGCAGAATAAATCAAGATTTTTAAATCCCATTTTCCTTTATACATTTTGCTTCTTTTTGTTATGTGTTTATTTTTAAAATATAATTTTAATGTGATGACATAAGCACAGTTAGGCTGCAGTGTAATATATAAAGAAATATATTGTTCTCCAAATAGTAAGATTTGATGAAAAGATTGTTCAGTGGCTTTGTTAAAACAATAAAGTTTTTTTGAGGATATAATGTAATTTTTATTGCATTAATATAACCAAATATATGCCTATCTATCTTATCTTTGTCTTTTACCAAATAGATTTGGAATACATTATTGTAATTGAATTTTATTTAAAGTTGACATAGTATTATCTGTTACCTGCATGCTTCTGGGTGCATTTTAAGAAGATTTTAACTTTTAAGATTATTCTATGTTGTTTGCATTTTGACTACCTTTTGTGAGGCATATTGGCTACCTCCTCAGCAGTTAAGATCTTCCAGAGCCTTATAATTGAAAGTTCATATAAACCATTCCTCTTTCAAATCGCTGTCATACTTGGTTAACAGATCCCAGGAATATTGTAAATTTTCTACTTTACTCTGCACTTTGTATATCTGGCCTCTATTGCCCTTGAAGGTGAAGATGAAACTGTCTTTAGAAGATATCTCTTTGATTCTGTGATAGAAGTCCCTCACATCTTGTATTAATTTTATGTATATGTCAACGGTGGTTGGTCTTTAAAAAAATAAATCAAAAGAATAAGTAAGATGTCTAAATGTTTTTAATATTGCTGTCAGTGTAGTAGGCTACCTGTAAATGAAATGTCTTCTTTTCCCAGTGTATTAATTTGATTGATTGACTGACTGGTAGTTTTACAAATGTGTTTCCAAGTCCATTACAAACTTCAATATGGCTTGAACTATGCCATGATAGCAGTGAATTTAATTAAACCTCCAGTCTGATAGGCATGTCAGAAATTTTGGTGAATGTCTTTTGTTGATTTACTGGAAAAGCAATTCAGTTAGCAACCTATGAGCTGGATCCTATGTTACCTATAGAAGCTTGCAGATAATACCTATACGCCAGCAGACTGAAGTAGTCTGTTAAAACTGCTGTGAATCAGGTGATGTGGAAGCAAGTTCACTGTTCCAAGGAGCACTCTGCATAATGAAATTCCTGGGCTGACTGCACAATAAGGGCTTTGCTTCATCACAGTCATGCTTTCTTACATCATTACAGTTAAATTTCCAGGCACCAAAACCTACATTGACCCTGAAACCTATGAGGACCCAAATAGAGCTGTCCATCAATTCGCCAAGGAGCTAGATGCCTCCTGTATTAAAATTGAGCGTGTGATTGGTGCAGGTAAGGCTATTGTAGCTTCCTTGTTCAGCTGTTCCATTTAGCCAAGATCGAAAGTCATACATCATAATGACAGGCAAATAATTATTCCTCAAGTATAGAACTTTTGCATTCACCTGAACTGTTGGAAGCAGTGAGGCTGTACTTGTTTATGAAATCTTACGAAAAAATGTGAAAAACTAGCATGTGGCACGAAGAATCCATATATTTTTGTTTTCTGTTGGATTTTTAAGATATTCTTCTATTACAAGCTACTTTATAATAGCTCTGGCCTGCCATTTAAGAAATGAATTTGTATTTTTAAAAGGTCAGAAATTTCCAGAATTTTGCTGCACATTTCCTTTTACTTGATTTACTGTCTTCTTATAAAACTTTCATTTTTATCTTTTTTCTTGTATTTGTAGGTATTAGCCATTGTAATTTAAATTCATGTAGAAAATTAATGTGTATGAATTAAAGGGAATATTTTCTATTTGTATGTATTTTTATAGTGTACATTTCTGACTCTAATTCCTTTAAATCCAGTGGACATAGTGCATATAAATTCCAGATTTTAAATATTTAATAAATATTTTCTTCTCAAAAGGAATTGCAACGTTTAGAATTTACTGTGTCCTCATGCTTTAGTAGGTAGTCTAGGTTATATACTAATACAATATATGAAAAATAATTTTAAATGTATAATAGCAAAATTCAAATCTGAATGTTGACTCTGAGTGTTGGTTAATTCAATTGAAAAATAGTAGCCTGTTTAACAGACAGTTTAGGAAAGCATAACTTTTATGAAGGAGCTCTGAACTGTGTCTTCAAGTTTTAATTTCATTTATGCCATTATTTTCATAAACAACTTTTGTGTCTAGAAAATAGCCTCCCCTTTATATGGGAATGTATTCTGTGTAACTTACAGGGCTTTACCAAGTATTTTTGAAACTATTTTAAAATGCTTTAAAATAATTTACTATAAGTTAAAGAAAAATAATTAAATGCATTTACTCTTAAAAGAAAAGTACAATATTTAGAAAATAAAATATGCCTGCTTGTTCTGTTACTTCAGGAGAATTTGGTGAAGTCTGCAGTGGCCGTTTGAAACTTCCAGGGAAAAGAGACGTTGCAGTAGCCATAAAAACCCTGAAAGTTGGTTACACAGAAAAACAAAGGAGAGACTTTTTATGTGAAGCAAGCATCATGGGGCAGTTTGACCACCCAAATGTTGTCCATTTGGAAGGGGTTGTTACAAGAGGTAGATATTGGTTATATCTTTATTTTATCAAACAAACCGAGTGTCAGAAATTAGTATTATTATGTACGTAATAAAAGAAATTATGAAATATGTTGCATAGTCTAAATGAATGAATTTTCTTGGTATGTAACTAATCAAAAAATTCTTCCTTTATGTTATCACCTCAAGGGGAAAAAAAAGCAGAAAAAAATGAATGCAAGATTAGAGTTGAAGAATAACTGATAGATGGAATGACTGATAAATATTTTTATTTCTCTTCAAGAGACATAATAATTATACAATATAGTCTTTACATTTTACATAAAGTATAATTTTCTCTGAGTTTTACTCACAAAGCAGGAGTCAGAAGAACACAATGACTTTTATTCATATGTTTTAATTTTATGAATCATGACCATGTTCCAAGCAGACATATAATGACTTTTTGAGCTTAGCAGCAACACTAAAAGAAATACTCATACTTCACACACTCACTCTTTCAAAAGAGCACCATGTGTTTTATTGGGGGATGAGAAAGGAAATAACCCTGCAGTTCAGGTTGCAACTTCTGAAACTTTTTTTTTTTTTAATTTTAGGGAAACCAGTCATGATTGTAATAGAGTTCATGGAAAATGGAGCCCTCGATGCATTTCTCAGGGTAAGTACCAAAGCAATCCACTTATTCTAAATATACTATGCTTGCTACCAATATAATTTTATGAACTTTTTTTGTGATGTAAAATGAGAACCTTGTAAAATAGTAAGAAGTTAGAAAATTGTCTTTGAAAATCAGATTAATAATCAGAGTTCAAGACTAGATTAAACTAGAATATTTTGAGCATTTAAGTGATACAATGTGGTCACAAAGTTATTTCCGTTAATATTATTACCTGAGATATGGAGGATGCCTGAAGCCCTGTAATTTGAATTCATGTTATAAAACAGCATGTACAATTGTAAATGAAATATAGAGATAATATGGAAAAGACTAAAAGGTGAGATAACCATTCTGTGTTGATACTTTGATCACAACTCTGCTCTGTAGAACCATTTCTATTTTATTGTTAGGTGAACACCAAGCATAAAATATATGATTATTAACATTATTTTTCAAATTAATGATGTGTGATTTATTTGTAAATGACATATAAATCAAAAATATATAAACATAGATATTTTTACTCTTAGAGGCTTTTTAACTAAGAATATTAACATGTGAACATTTTTCCAAATGGCAAAGAAAAAAATAATCTAAAGAAAAAGAGAACATGTAAAGTTATTTAATATGATCTAGAATCATATTTAACTCAGACGTATAAACAGTCATAGGATTTAGAGAAACTTTTATTGCTGCATCATCATGATATAAGAATCAATTAGAAAATTCATCTACTCAGACTAGCATACTTCATCCAGAATATTTATATTCAGCTGGAGTAATTTTTTGGTTAAAATGGGTTAGAAGTGGCCGGTCTGGTTGCAAACAGTTCTCAATCCCATTTGCTAGTACATCTGTCCTAGAGAATCCTGGTTACGAGTAACGCTCCTATCAGTAGCATAACTAAGAAAAAATTAAATGAAAAAAAACTCAGCCACTACAATCACTTTCTACATTTTAGTTTCTCTTCATTTTGACTCAAATATTTCCCCTTTCTCATTTTTACCATTTAGAGGAAAATAAACCTTATTATATGTATATTAACTTCTTTATTTACTTTTATATTATTTAGACTTTTTGGCATGTGGGGAAAACACTTAGCTAATTGGGGTAATTTTTTAGATATTCTATTTCCAAACTTAAAAATTAGCATATACTTTTAGACTTGTGCAATCTCAAACTGTTAGTTCATATTAAAATATCAAATTAATATAAATAACGAAATGATTACCAAAATTATTTGGCTATCAGCTAAATTAGCATGTTATGCTTTTTTCCACAGGTATCCATATTATATAAAAAATTAATTAACAATTCCTGTTATAGAATAGCAAATTACTAGCATGCAGATATTTTTCATGGTGATTTTTGTCCCTTTTAAAGTATGCAATTAACTGGGCTTTTATTTTTGTCTTCCTGCAGAAACATGATGGGCAATTTACAGTCATTCAGTTAGTAGGAATGCTGAGAGGAATTGCTGCTGGAATGAGATATTTGGCTGATATGGGATATGTTCACAGGGACCTTGCAGCTCGCAATATTCTTGTCAACAGCAATCTTGTTTGTAAAGTGTCAGATTTTGGCCTGTCCCGAGTTATAGAGGATGATCCAGAAGCTGTCTATACAACTACTGTAAGAAAAAGTCATTTACTGCATTTTTTCATATTCTTAAGATTTTTCTACCATGAAAGCAGGACCTAATAATGTAAAACTAAATAGGAAAAATGAAGCAAATTGAGCTAAGCATTTTGAGGTTGCTTTTTTTTTTTGTTTTTTGTTTTTCTGGAAAAATCATTGTTTGTACAGTATATATATAAGCTAAGAAGGAAAGTGTTGATAACATGACTACCTTATATTGAGAGAGTCATAGAATATAGTTATATAGAAAAACATCTAGTTACTAGCACTCATATTTATAAAAAACTATAATCACATTTTAAATAAAAATTTAAAAGAATATTAACTATGCTAATCCTTATAACTTTTGTAAGATTAGAAAAAAAGAAAATATGTGAGAGTTTATTTAAATTATCCATATTTTATTTCATTTTCATAGTAACTTTGCCTAGTTTGTCTTTGTTGTGACTGTTGTTGTTGTCCGGGCTGGAGTGCAATGACGCAGTCTTGGCTCACTGCAGCCTCCACCTCTCGGGTTCAAGCAATGCTCCTGCCTCAGCCTTCTGAGTAGCTAGGATAACAGGTGCCCACCACCACACATGGATAATTTTCTCGTATTTTTAGTAGAGACGGGGTTTCACCATGTTTGCCAGGCTCATCTCGAACTCCTGGCCTCAGGTGATCCACCCACTTCAGTCTCCCAAAGTGCTGAGATTACAGGTGTGAGCCACAGCGCCCAGCCTGTCATTGTTTGTTCAATATACTCTTGCCCTAACACCACACAAAGCTCCATCAGTTGAGTTGCCATGTAAACTTGAAATGATGAAACTTGTAATGGGATTCTAAAAATCAGATTAAGAACTTTAAATACACATAGAGATTCAAGATGGGTAGACCTGATGCTGCTGAACTACCAACCAAAAATCCACATATGTATTTATGGTATTGCCATAAATAATAGATAAGTTATTATACATATTTTAAATGTTCCTTTCTTTTTATAATAGGGTGGAAAAATTCCAGTAAGGTGGACAGCACCCGAAGCCATCCAGTACCGGAAATTCACATCAGCCAGTGATGTATGGAGCTATGGAATAGTCATGTGGGAAGTTATGTCTTATGGAGAAAGACCTTATTGGGACATGTCAAATCAAGATGTAGGTGTTACATTCATTTAAACAAAAAGGATTGAATACATTAATAGCCACTATTACTGGAACATGTAGGTAAAGGCTCATTAAGAACACACATTTAAATAATTATAAAAATACAGTTTTCCACAATTACTACCACACTAATTACCATAAATTAGTGGCTCTACTAATTTTATCATTTTGGCTTTCATTTTGAATAATGTCTTTCTCTTTTTATAATATAAATTCTATGGACACAAAATAGAAGCTTACTAATGATATTTCTTCCTTAATAAAGATAATGTTTCCACACTTGCACAGCTGGAGTGGGAGCATCACATGAGTAAAAGAATCATCTGTGAAGAGGAGGGAAGGAAGTTTGGTTGTGCTTTGTTTTGTCTTTGAAGCTTATATTTTTCTTTTAGTGTTCTAAGAAAATTCATTTAAATTATCTACTGTTGATCAGTGTAACTAAGTTTTAGTTTCATGCGACAATCTAGATTTTATGATCACTATTAGTAAATGTTTCATAGTGATATTTTAGAATGTAATCACAATAAGAATATCCTTGGAAATTCCTTTTAAAAGTATATTTATTAAATGTGTATCCCCTGCTGCCATGAGGATATGCTAGAACATAAAGCATACTGTTATCCGTTGAGAAGAGAAACTGATGGTGGTCCATGTGAGGGTACATATCTCACACCAAGAGACCATTTATTAAACAATATAGCAAAAGTGCAAAAAAAAAGTTGCTTTTATTAGGTTGAGTTTGATAAAATGGCCATTTTGTAGGCCAAGAGCACTTATAGTTCAACCTATTGAAATATGAGTGAAATTTAGATAGATGTAGAGCCAGTATGAAATGTAGCATGATATCCAGGATTGTACTAGAAAATGGAGGATACCTTGGTTCAGAGCTGATGAGCCATTCCCTAAGGAAGCACACTGGAAAGTTGAGAGGTTAAGGTTTAGAGGTGTATGAAGACCAATCAAATGGACTCACTTTTCTATAACAGACATGCAGTACACTTGTGGTAATTAGAAATGAAGATGTAGGTTTAGACAGATTGATGAAGGAGTTTTCGAAGGAGTCTGGAAATTATACTAATCCAAATTCTTGGAGTATGAAGTAAAAAAATAAGTAATGCTTAAGGAAAATCGACATCGCCATTTAGAACAAGGATGTGACTAGCAAACTGGTTTGGAGTAAAGCTTGAGGTATTATAAACATAAATAGCAATAGAAGCTGACTACTACAGTTACATTTGAGTTATTTTTTTAAAGAGATCATGCAAATTGTTATATTAAATCAATAACTTTGATTTGAACTTTAGAATCAAGTTGCTATGGGTCTTAAAACTTACAGTAGTTATTTTTAGACGACTAACATTTAGACTGTTTTATATGTTGTTGGTAAGGTTATTTTTGATACTTTCCCTACAAACTTTTGCATTAACTGAGAAGTTCCCAGTCTGAAAAGAGGATGGTTGTAAATTAGTTAAATCTGTTGATATTTTGAATTGGAAGATGACATAAAACTTTTTCATTTGCTTTTAGTTTTTTGTTGTTGTTGTTGTTTTGTTTTTCAAAGATAAAAGTCTAAATGGCAAGTCTGTTTGGCAGAGGCAAAGTTGTTAATATTTGACAGGTCTCAGTGTCAAAGATTTCATGGACTGTCAAAATGTGGACAAACAAATCCTTAGGGCAGAGAAAGAGAAATATTTACATTCCCTAGACACTTGGTGGAGTTTCATTTCTTGTGACACCTTCCTTCTGTACTGGATTCAAACATAAAGGGACTGACAGGACTGACAAATTCAGAGTTCACTTAACTTCCAAAAATAAATAATGAAAATGGTTAAGAAGAAACAAATTAATATCTCCAATTTTAAATTTTAAAATGTGTTAAGTATTGTTTTTTGTTTTTCTTAAAAATGAACATCATGAATATAGCCTTAATATATGAAGGATTAATAAATATTTTATTAGTCAAATGACATAATTCTATCTATTGTGCAGTTTAGTTCTAACCTAAATTATTTGGCACATTCTTTTATGTTTTTATTTAGAAGGTCTAAAATAGTTAATAAATTTGGACACAGGTTTGTTTAGCAGTGAGAGATAACCTAGATAGGTCAGTGTGTACAGTGAAATTGATATTCATATTCCTCTTATTATATAATAGTCATTATTTTATCATTATGTCAGTAGAGTGCTATTTGAACAATTATATGTTTATTTTCAATATGCAAATGGAGAAAAATTGGATAATTTAGGATAATGATTTCCATTCTGGGATAAACTTTCCTAGATAAAAGCTTTTTTAGTAGGAAGCTGTGGTAGGAGTTCATGGAGAGACTTAGATCTATGAACCCCTGATACATGTGGAAACTGCTCTGTATGTGTGAATATATTATTTTTTTTCTGGGAAGCTTGCCTTCGTCAGATTTTTGGATGTATTCATTGCTTTTTAGTTAGCCTAGATGGATTTATTAAGTGAACCGATTCACTTTACGTTATTAAAATTTAGTTGCTAGGAATTTGTCAGGGATTTTAGAAAGCCCTCTCATTTTAAATGCCTCAGATTTTAAAAGATTTTTTACAAGACACAAGAAAACAAGATGTGCAGTGATGGTTACATTTCTAAGCAAGTCCACACAGTTCCAGGCTGAATGCTGGATAAGGTGAGGTTTTTGTAACCTGAAGAGACACAAAAGGGTGGTGTAGAAGCTAATGAGTGAGAAAGTTCTGGACTATCTGGACAGTGTGTGTAACTCTGGACAAGGCAATGAATAAGAAAAACCTAGGGAAAACTAATATAAGTATACATGACCAGACTCATACTCAAATAGATTATCCCTTAGTTAACCCTTGAATGGGTACTCATTTGTATTTTCATGTGTCTGTTATTTTCTTAAGTTTTAACTACATTGGAAACAGTCAGATTCAGTTACTTGCAATTAAAACCGAGAGATGAAGCTTTCCAAATAAATTTCCAACTTTTATTCTTCTAAAAAATCTGCAGACATTTAGCTCTTTCTATTAATGACTTTTCAAAGAAAAATCTTCATGTATGTAAATGTCAAATATAAGAAATATTGTGGAAATTGAAAATATCATTTTGGTTTTCACAGCAGCTATCTTTTCATTGAATTTATATCTTGATTCATCCAAATCAAATTATTACCCTCAAGTTATGAAATTTTGAAGTTTTTTACTATATAGATTTTACTTTTCCTAGTATTTTTCTTACATTCGTATTTTAATGTATTGTAATATAAGAAAAAATACTACTAGCATAAAAAGAATAAAATCTATATAGTAAATTAATTATCTTAATACTTAACATAACTCAAAAGTATTTTTAAAAAAGAATGTAAGAAAGTATTTTTTTCTTATATAAAGCTAAGCCAGTAAATTGTTAATTTTCCTAGTAGGTAGATATTAGGATGTTAAAAAATTTAAGCTTTTGTAAAGATATGAGACATAAAGATAATTCCTTAAAGCCATGTATGAAAGGTCATTTAAGAGCTTTGAAAATAGAATATACTCATAAGTAAATGTATTCTCAGCTAAATTGTGATACCTAATTTTTCATTTTAAAAGTCACCACTGATTTATGACTTTATTATTTTTTCGTGTTAAGATAGAAGCAAAATTATGATGTTGTTTTATGTGAAACTTTGCCATAATCTCATAAGTGAAGTCCAACATATTTAATTGCATAAAATGTGGGTCATGTTACTGTGAGGTTAATGAAATAGAAAATGAGTATTGAGCAGAGGACAGAAGCCAATCATGTCCATATGCCATTTTGAGTTATTACAGGCTCATTGATGGGGTCTTATTGTGTTCCTTTTTCTCTTAATTACAATGGTCATACTGTAATAATATGGAAACACTTCTCAGTAAGTAACTTTTGTTTTTATTTCTAAGTATTGCTTTACAGCATTTGTCAAAGAAGTGGTCCTTGTTGTGTCCCAGAGGTCTTTTTTAAAGTTACATTTACCCAAATCACTTCTGGTTCCTCTGGGAACTATTTAGATATAGAATTGGTTATGAATGAATTTTATTAGAATACTAAGGCAAATACAAGGAGTTTCTAGTAATTTCACACGAATATGTTTGAGATGAATTCAGTGAACCAATTACATAATCCTCTAAGAAGTGGAGGGTCAGCCATCTTACCTCTATGCATTGTTTTTCCAAGAATATCTAACTATTTGAAGAATGTACCTATTTTTTAATTGGAAAAATAAAGCCATTCTTAACAGCAAGGACTCTGGTCAGATAGCCTATGTCAAATTCTGTCTTTTCTACTAACAGCTACCTGATATTGAGTGGCCCTCTCTCTCTTTTTCCTGTGTGCCACACATTCTTTATCTCTTGAATCAGTGTAATAATGATACTTAAACCTCATAAGGTTTTTGTAAGAATCAAATAAGATAATTCAAGTTTAAAACCATGCCAATCATATAATCAGCATTTAATATATATTAACAATGATTATTAATTGCATCTTTAACAGAGAAATTGTTTTACTGCCAGGCTAATAAATGAAAACTACAGAACCTCAAGGTTCAGATTTTCCCTAAATTAGCTCCTATTGGCTGGTTTTGTTTCAAAGGATGTATCTTGGATAATGCCAAACTGCTGTATAAGGGGGAAGAGTTCCCAGCAAGTACCTTAAGTGTTCATGTCCATAGGGATGTGACTATGAATGAGATTATTAAAGTCCCAATATCTCTTATTTTAAATGTTATATCTTCTTGCTATCCTTTATGAATGTGTAAACCACTATATCTTTGAATATAACTAGGAGTTTCGCTTTGAAGTGAGATCAGTGTTGTTTCTCTGCAATAACAAAAGGAATCATTAAATTTCCGTAATGCAGTAGGACAACTACAGAGGTTCATTAACTAATTTTTTAAATAATCATTTAAAGGTTCTATGTTCAGTGCTGCAAAGACTTAAGAATATATTGTGTTGAAAGCTAAAGAATCAATAATTTTAAGTGTTCTTTTGAAAGCTTGGAGTGCTATTGAAAAGTATTATGTCAAGAGGGCATGATAAGATTTAGATTTACATTTTAAAACATTACTTGGAGGGAAAGAAAAAAAAGGAAAGATCACTCAACTTACATTGTTCCTTTCAGGACACCTGAAGATAAGCTGTAAGCAGGGAAATAGGTTAGGAGGTGGTGGGAAATAATGAGGACTGAATTAATGTTATGAGCATTAGAATGCAGTCATGTCAAATCAGAAATAGACTGCACGTGTTTAAATAGAAGCAGCCTCATATACAAAAAGCCACTCATTTTTCAAAAGTAAATTACTTTTACTTTTATTCACATTTTTTAACATAGCATTTTTGAATCCAAGTACAGTGCTATTACTGGAATGTTTTGCAAAACCACTTGAAATTCTTAGCATTTAAAATGGTTTTTTAAAAATGTAATTTCTCCTATACTTATATATTTGTGATCTTTGCAGAGTTACCATTTGTATGTATTTGTTTGATGTATAGCTTTTAAAAGTGATATTTTAGAGGAATGTTTACAGTGATATGCAACATTTGTAATTACGGGATCATAAAAGGACATTTTTAAGTTCTGTCATGTGACCTCCATTGCATTTAGCACCAACACTGATTAAGGTCACTTAAGACCAAGGTGTTTTCTCCATAATTATTGTTCAAAATAAAATACTTAAAGAAACACCTCAGTGTGAAACTAAAGACTTAACTATGAGATAATTACTCCATCACTTCAGGGAGATGTATATATAGAGAGAGAGATATATAAATGTAGATATAAATATGGAAAAATACTTTTTCTAGTATTTGAGCATATATTGTATTTGGGAAGTAGAAAATCATCAGAAAGTGGTGACTAATTGTGTATATAAGAGGATGTGAGGCAGGAAGATCAGGATGTGGGGCCCTGGAGTTCAAGGCTGCAGTGAGCTGTGATCGTGCCACTGCACTCCAGCCTGGATGACAGAGCAAGACTCTGTTTTCTTCTTTTTTTAAAAAAAAAAAAAGAGAGAGAGAGAGAATGAAAGAATCTGGGGCAGTCTGCAGCTTTCTGACTGGGACTGGAAGTGCTGTTAATTGAAATAGTAAAAGATTGGGAAGAAAGGTGGTAAATTCAGTTTTAATTATATAGAGTGGAGGTACCTATGAACAATTCAGATGAAGAGTTTAATAAGCTGATAGAAATACAACCTAGCGATTAGGAGAGAGTTTGGTCTTAAATTTTATACTTATGTGAATTTTCAAAAGTCATTATAACTAAGTCCATCTATTTACTTTTTAAACTTAATTAGAGATTTGTCTTAAAGAAAAACGTAGACTTTTTCCCCCCTTATACAAAAGAATTTTTTTTTTCAAGCATTGTTGATGCAGGTACTGTGCTCATTATATCCTATCCTACCACCTTTTGTATTTTAAGGTGCTATTTTTGAATGTCAGCATGCATCTTAAGGATGTGTTCCCCTAAAAATATTAAGGCCATCAACATTTCTTAAAGCCAGCTTTTTGTTTGCCTACTTTTGGCCTTATTTTCTTTGAAAATTCAATTTTTTTTTTTTCCTCAGAGGGTCATTTTCTGTTTTATTTCTACCATTATATCAATCAGTGTCAAAGGATTTGTTCTTCCCCCTAAAATACTATTTTAGTGTTCTCCAAGCCCTTCTTATTTCTGCTGTTTGTCTTCTTGTTCTCTTCCCTTTGCCACTCAGATTTGGAACATTTTCAAATTTTTAAGATTTATTTTTGCCTTTCATATAAATGAAAAACCCAAATCTGAATGATAGTTTTTCTGATTGCCACATACAAATGTTTATAAGGGCGTATTTCTCATTAATACTCAAAGCTTCATATAAACAGTTTTTTAGGCTGTTATTAGATATAAATAGGCAGTGGTATGCTGATAAAAATTAAAAATAAAAACCAGCTTTCTGACTGGGAAAGCCCTGATTTGTAGACTTTCCCTATTTACTACTGTAACCCTTCCCCCACGCTTATTTCAGTCTGCCAGCGTGAGGTAAGGGAACTTGGAGTAAGGAAGGGATGCAGTTGCCACTCATAAACCAGTACAACCTCGCTCCAGCACACTACTGTCTTATAACACTAACAATAAGCTTCATATTATTTAAAAGACTCATGTGCTTGGTAATAACATTCATATTATTTTGATACTCTGTTTAAAAGTGAATCATTCTGGCTCATTCTGGGTAACTCAAATTCTTTTTACAACTTGCAGAATTTTTAAATGTATGGGCACATACGTATACTCACAATTATATACAAGTAAGATAGTTCCATAACATGTTCCCTTTTGAAAGCCTCTGGGATGATGTTAAAAACGTTTCCATCTATTGCACCCTGGATGAACTTAATTGCTGCTCCCTATTGCTGAATTAACTAGGAAATTTCATCATATCCTGCACTTCACGCACTCCTTAATAACTTGCTTAGTATTCATGGAAATTTGGGGGAAAAAGTAAGTCTTTTGTGTAGCATTGTGCCTCATTCTTATCTGGATAAATCATTTTGCCTACCGAGAAATCTGTTTTATTATAATTTGTAATGTCCTTTTGGCTATTAGGTTATAAAAGCAATAGAAGAAGGTTATCGTTTACCAGCACCCATGGACTGCCCAGCTGGCCTTCACCAGCTAATGTTGGATTGTTGGCAAAAGGAGCGTGCTGAAAGGCCAAAATTTGAACAGATAGTTGGAATTCTAGACAAAATGATTCGAAACCCAAATAGTCTGAAAACTCCCCTGGGAACTTGTAGTAGGTAAGAAATGCCTAAGAGAATGGAATTTGGGAGAAATTAAAATAGTCACATAAACCATTCATTTCCTCAACCCCACCACAATCGCAAATTGACTTTTGTGTTGAAGTATAAATTCATATTAAATATATTATATTTACAGGAGTTTATTTTTTCTTTTCAGTTAAGCTTACCTTAATTGGTGTTTAAAGAGAATCTATTAATTGTTATTGTATTTGTTTAAAGTTATAAGTATTACTAGCTGCTTTTATCAAAAAAACTTTATAAACTGAATTTTTGTGATATGATAGTTCATATTTTCAGATCAATATTTTTATTATTACATGGGTTTTTATTACTGTTGTTCTTGTTTTTTGTTATATTCATAGTACCTACTTGTTTTGCTTCAAGTCATTTAATAAATTATTCAATGATGTTAAAGTTTATAAAAGAAATTCAGGCTGGGCACGGTGGCTCATGCTTGTAATCCCAGCACTTTGGGAGGCCGAGGCAGGTGGATCACGAGGTCAGGAGTTCGAGACCAGCCTGGCCAACACAGTGAAAGCCCGTCTCTACTAAAAATACAAAAACTAGTTGGGCGTGGTGTCGGGCACCTGTAATCCCAGCTACTCAGGAGGCTGAGGCAGGAGAATCGCTTGAACCCAGGAGGCAGACGTGGCAGTGAGCTGAGATCGCACCACTGCACTCCAGCTTGGGTGACAGACTGATACTCTGTCTCAAGAAAAAAAAAAAAAAGAAATTCAATACATGATTAAAGAGGTGTACTCATTAAAAAGAGTCCATTCATCCTTTGCATTAGGCTTGCTTGATTGTAATGCATATTAGTAGTTATTCAGCCTCAGACGCCAGGTAAGATTGATGCTCTGGTTTACATTGATAGTAAGGCACCTGTGGAGGTGCACAATATCTCTGCAGCACCCTTGTGGCCTGAACAGGTTAGAACACAGCCATATGTGCATCATTTACTCCCAATTACTTTTGGAAGGAGCAAATGAACAATTATTTACTGATTCCAAATATTGTTGGCTGTACTTTTAAAAACATATGGGAGACAAATCCGGGTGGTCATCACATCTAAATAGAATATAAATTTAGGAGTTCGTAGTCACTGGCCTCCTGGATGCTTTAGGTTTTTATTAGCATATCGATGTATTTTTTTATTATATACACCAGTTAAAACATCTAATTTTATTCTTTATACCTTAATTTTATATGGGTCAAGACATTCTTTCTTTGGTAGTTCATGATAATATTCGCTTTTCTGTTTCATTTTTATCTAGGCCAATAAGCCCTCTTCTGGATCAAAACACTCCTGATTTCACTACCTTTTGTTCAGTTGGAGAATGGCTACAAGCTATTAAGATGGAAAGATATAAAGATAACTTCACAGCAGCTGGCTACAATTCCCTTGAATCAGTAGCCAGGATGACTATTGAGTAAGCTTAAACTCTTAAAATTATATTTAAGGGTTTATTAGGTACAGTCTGCACTTTATACATTAGGTTATCTTCTTTATGTTAAAAGAATTTGAATCCCAAAATCAAGGAAAAAAAGTATTTCTTTAACAAGTTCTTACTGTGTACCAGGCATTGTGCTAAATAGACCTTTAACACATTACTTTTTTAACCTTCACAACAATAATTGTATTAAGCCTATAGTTTTATACCTATTTCGTTGCCAACAAGGCTAAAGTTCAGAAAATTTAAATATTTCCCCTAAACCAACTTAACTAGTAAGTAGTAACTAATATGACTCCATAGCTGGTTTCTAAACACCATCCATTGAGGCTTCCTCTGTAGTTAACCTCTGTATTATTTAGATCCCTATTCACTGGGGAAACTTTCTCCATTGCAAAGGAGGATTTCTTTCACCATGCTTTTGTTGAACTTAAATAATCTCAAAACTTTATACTCAATGCTGAAATGCATTAGAACGTCCAATATGATTATTTCTGAAGAGATCAAAAGCTTAATTCAGTTAACCATAGCTTAAAAGTAAGAGTTTAACTTACTTTTTGGAAGATGTGTGATTGATCGATTCCTTTTTTTTAACCTGAAAAAAATGACCTGATAAAACAACTTTTAAAATTGCTATGAACTTGAAGTTAAAAGAACTCACTTTTCCTGTCTGGCTCCATCACTAATTATGGGGTCCCGGACAATCTAAAAATCTCTAAACCTCAGTTGACTTGGCTGCAGCATGACTTTCATGGGTGACATAGTTCCTCTCAGTCAATGTGTTTGAAAATGGAAAACAATATTCAAGGTTCCATTTGTGGGATTCTGTCTATCTACTGTCATCGTTTTTCCAACGAGATGAAGACCAGCAATCAAATATTATTTTCTGGCATATGCCAGGAAATGTCATGTACATGAATTTAAATGTGTGCATGCTATTTGGTTCAGTTTTCTTATAGTCACTATGTGGGCATTTTTACACTTGGGTCCCCAAAGCAATCTGTACCCCTGAAAAACCATGTTTCTCTATCACTGCCATGAAAAACTACAGTGCTATAGTTTTGCAATATTTTAGCTGCTTGTAAAGACATAAGCTCAATGTATCTGGCTATTAGAAAAGGCAAGAAAACACAAACAGATACAATTCTTAATTCAAATTTAAGCTATTAAACAGAGATGTACATTTTTAAAGATAGTTTTTATGACATATAATGAAATGATTGAACTGACTGGGGAGTAAGTATATAACCAATAACATGCTCAGAATTACCACATGTTAATTAAATCCAGTATAAAATTTTACATGGTCATTGATGATTTCCAATTTTTCTTCTAGATCCCACCAACTATTTTCATTATACTATATCCAGCTTTTTCCAGTTAGAAATTTCTAAATCCCAATGAGGTTCAAGAAGACAACATTTCAAATAATATTCCCTAACCTTCCCTCAAGTTAATAATAGCTTTAAGACTTTAATAATTTCTTACGTAAAATTTCAAATCACTTTAAAAATGAATTGAGAGTAAATTGAGAGCCTGAGCAGTTAGGTTTTTACGAAGGAGAATGTTGATGTAAGTTTTACTATTCTGATCTGATACAGGGGTGTGATCATAATACCCAAGAACACTAAGATAAGATCTATTTGGCTAAAATAACATATTTAATTAAACAGTTGATGACAGTTTCGTGCCACACTTACTCTTTGTAAGGTACCTAATGAAAACTACATTTGTCTTTTTCAGGGATGTGATGAGTTTAGGGATCACACTGGTTGGCCATCAAAAGAAAATCATGAGCAGCATTCAGACTATGAGAGCACAAATGCTACATTTACATGGAACTGGCATTCAAGTGTGATAATGCATTTCTCCCTTTTAAGGGAGATTACAGACTGCAAGAGAACAGTACTGGCCTTCAGTATATGCATAGAATGCTGCTAGAAGACAGTTGATGTCCTGGGTCCTTCCAACAGTGAAGAGAAGATTTAAGAAGCACCTATAGACTTGAACTCCTAAGTGCCACCAGAATATATAAAAAGGGAATTTAGGATCCACCATCGGTGGCCAGGAAAATAGCAGTGACAATAAACAAAGTACTACCTGAAAAACATCCAAACACCTTGAGCTCTCTAACCTCCTTTTTGTCTTATAGACTTTTTAAAATGTACATAAAGAATTTAAGAAAGAATATATTTGTCAAATAAAATCATGATCTTATTGTTAAAATCAATGAAATATTTTCCTTAAATATGTGATTTCAGACTATTCCTTTTTAAAATCATTTGTGTTTATTCTTCATAAGGACTTTGTTTTAGAAAGTTGTTTATAGCTTTGGACCTTTTTAGTGTTAAATCTGTAACACATTACTACACTGGGTACCTTTGAAAGAATCTCAGATTTCAAAAGAAATAGCGTGATTGAAGATACATCTCTGTCAGAACATTGGTATCCTTTTTGTGCCATTTTATTCTGTTTAATCAGTGCAGTTTTGATATTGTTTGCTAATTGGCAGGTAGTCAAGAAAATGCAAGTTGCCAAGAGCTCTGATATTTTTTAAAAAGAAATTTTTTGTAAAGATCAGACAACATACTATCTTTTCAATGAAAAAAGCAATAATGATCCATACATACTATAAGGCACTTTTAGCAGATTGTTTATAGAGTGATTTTACTAGAAAGAATTTAATAAACTCGAATTTTAGGTTTATGAGTATATTAAAAAAATGAGGCGCTTCATCTGAAGAATGTTGGTGAAGGCAAGTCTCTGAAAGCAGAACTATCCAGTGTTATCTAAAATTTAATCTGAGCACATCAAGATTTTTTCAGTCTCGTGACATTAGGAAATTTAGGATAAATAGTTGACATATATTTTATATCCTCTTCTGTTGAATGCAGTCCAAACATGAAAGGAAATAATTGTTTTATATTATAACTCTGAAGCATGATAAAGGGGCAGTTCACAATTTTCACCATTTAAACACAAATTTGCTGCACAGAATATCACCATTGCAGTTCAAAACAAAACAAAACAAAAAGTCTTTTGTTTGTGAACACTGATGCAAGAAACTTGTTAAATGAAAGGACTCCTTACCCTAGAAGGAAGAGGTGAATGATCTGGCTTGTTTTTAAAGCTTTATTTATTAAACCATATTATTTGATTACTGTGTTAGAATTTCATAAGCAATAATTAAATGTGTCTTTATAGATATTACAGGAATGTATACATATTGTGAGTAATGCTTTCAAAAGTTATGAAAATCATGAACTACCCCAGAATTGAACTGTTGTACTTCCAAAGAGAATTGGGCTGTTTATAATGATTTTAATAGAGAAAGATCCCAGGGATCGGTCATAATTGGTCTTGTTTGATAATGTGGGCATCCACAAACAAACAAATAACAGAAACAAAATCTGTAAATGTTCCTTTGTAAAACTTGTAAATTTTATTTATACTGTCTTGTTTTGTACACACATTTCTCTGTAGTGGGCTCTGAATACATTGAAAATGCACTATATTTTTCTATTTTACTTGCAGAGCATCACAAAAGAACAGGTATTTTCAGTGCTACATAATGTGTTTTCCCACATTTAGGACCAAAGATGGCTACAGAAAAACTCAAATGGATTGCTTCCCAAACCCCTCCCCACCCTTTTTTTTGTTTGTTTTAAATCACTGTACAGTGTTATTTGATACTTTAATTTATTTTTTGATTGACTAGAAAAATCATTTTAATTTCACTAAAATGTTTTTTGTCCCTAAGAAAAATTAATCTGTAAAAATAATTTTAATTAGCATAATACAGTCACCTAGACACTTCCATTTGTAATCTTTGTAATAGACTGTAAATATATTTTTGGAACTATAACACAATGTGCTTGAGGGTTATTTTTCAGTGTCTGCAGTGTATACAAGTGTTTATACTAAGTACAGCACTTTACAATTCTAATCAGTAGCATTGGCCTTTGTGAGAATGAGTGAAAGAGTTTGAGTGAGTGTTCTTAATTCCTTTTGGATTCTAGACTCACTAATAATGAAGTTCTTTTCTTGTTCATAGCTTAAGGTGCTTATTTTTTCTATTAAAATTAAATTAACAAAAAGCCATTCTAGAAATAGAAGACATAGTATGGTACACGCAAACGGTGTCTTTCCTGCTTTTTTCTAGCACTAGATTTATAGTTGAGTAGTCTTTCTTGAGTAGAAGGGCAGAATAAAAGTTTTTTTGAGTTTTTATCAAAAATAACTTTTTCCTTCAGCAATATACCTCATCTGCCTTAAATTTTTTACAGCTCTTTACAGGGAAAGGGGAGAAGGGATGGGAAAGACACACAGCACAATAGGAAGTGTATGATTACATCACTATCTCGTTTGTAAGTTTCTTTTCCTAATCAACATTATGATTTTGAAATACATGTATGTGAAACAAATATTAAGAGAAAAAGAACATTGTAATGCTGATTGTAATACTCTCTTCCAGAAAGAGATGAGATAGTATAACAATAAGAATGTACAACTTGCACCTTGAAATCTTTTTTTTTGTTAATAAATTAGTGCTCAGGGGAGGAAAAGTAGGAAAGTGAACGTCAAAAATAGAATTCCAGAATTATAAAAATGCAAAAGGAAATGGCCTCCTTGCTTTAACAGAGCCACCTTTTTTAGAACGCTGTCCTCACACTTGACCTGTGTTTTGCATTCAGTACCGAAATAAAAGTAACTTGTTCTACATCTGAATCTAACATTTTCTCAGCAATTGATCTGGGCCTTGTTTACTAGAACTGGTGGTTTATGCTTCTCAGAGCACTATTAGTTGAATCATATTGTATACTTATGTAATCTACATTAGCTAGTACTGTTTAGGACTATATTTTAATTGCTCTTCTTATCCGTGTTTTTAAGACAATTAAAGTGGTGTAATTCACCTCTCTTTTTTATTTAGGTAATGCTGATATTCTCCCTTTTGTTTCTTGAGTAGCCTAGAACTATGCTACTCACTGATGTGCATGTTCAAATAAATTACTGATGTGTATTTTTTTGCTCTATGTGGAGAAATCATGGGGAACTCGGGGCGAGATGTGCTTTTTGTTGGTTGAATTTGTCCCTCCTTGCCTAAGAAATACTACAGGGGTCATCCTTTTATAAGAACAAACTGCTTTTGAACAGTGTCTTCAATGTATCAAGCACAAATAACTCTTTCTTCAACACGAATCATAAGTCTCTTTTTACCAGCTTAAAATAATAAACAAGTCTATTAGACAATGTAAAGAAAATCCTGTCTCCAATCATTGGTGGATTCCTTTATATCCCTTACACGTTCTTTATTTTCCTATGTAATATTACAAGAAGAGATAAAGTTTTATTGAAATAGTTGAGTGGACCAATCAGAGTATGAAGAAAAATGAATATTCATTGCTTCCTTTTAATCTCTTGCACACTAACAATTCCACTCTAATTATTACAGAATAACAAGATCATATCTTCAAAGAGCCATACTGCCAAACAGTTACAATCTTTCTTGCTCCTTCCTGAAACTACTGCATGATACTAACAATAATATTTGCATGAGAAAGGAAATATTTTGTCGCTGGACGTTCACATATATTTTAAACATTTGATAGATTAAGTTAGATGGGTTTTTTTTTTGTTTGTTTTTTTGCATTCAGGTTACTAAATAATTCTAACGTTAAATCCAAAACAAAAGGAAAAAGTGATAAATCTGGTTGAATGGTTGAGTTGTTTAACATAGAAAGTGACTCAGTGATCATTATAACTGGCACCTGAAATGAAAACCAAGCACTCCCTATTTTAAAACACCACCCTCTTAAATTCCCCAAAAATGAGAATAATAGGCAAATGTCAGATGAGGTGCTATTGCTAGCTGTCATATTTGTAGCGCTGAGGCTCATGCTACATTGAACTGAAATTCAAAGATAATCTTGAAATCCTGGCCTGTCCCTGCCCAATTCTCATATGCATTAACAAAATGCTGCTCAAAGATGTAAAACAATAGCCAACATTCTTCTTAAGTTTATACAGTGATAATTATATATCCTGGAACACTGAGGAAGATTCCAGAAATTATAAAATTATCTCTAAAATGTTAGGTTTATAACTGGTACAAAAATACACTATCAAAAGCCATTATTAAAATACAAAAGTTCCATAACTAAATAAAAGTTATATTTAAACATTTATGGTAATCATCAGTAACAAGGTTTTTGTTGAAGCACTTATCTCCTACTTTTACCCTTTGTTGTATATTGTTAGCTGCAATGAAAAGTCAATGTCAATTTTGAAGAAAGCTACTAAAAGAAACACACAAATCAAAGAGATTATCTAAATCCTAAATGCAAAAACTATAACTACAGATAGTAAAATGATAAAGACAACATGGTGACTGGCAACTTTTCAAGCTGTGGAGCAGCGTCATCTTGGCCTTGTGTTGGTGTCCCTGCAGTATCCCACACACTCCTACCAGCTGTTCTTACTCCTCTGTCTAGTGCATCTCAGCATAGCTCAAAGAATATGGGCAGGAGAATAAAATATTTCAATAGGAATGCTTCTGAGAACCTCATTAGAGTTAAGTGCTGTAAGGGGGTGGATTTTTTTTTTAAGTTCAATGATGGAATGTAATTAAATCTGTAATTAAAACAATAAAAGACCTCTTCTGACTGACCTTGAGGTTAAAATAAATGTAATTAATTGATCCAATTTAATTGGACCTATTGCACAAAGTTTAGTAAGTAGTGACGCACTAGCCAACTGTTTTGTAGATATGGAACAGTAGTAGGAATTTATAAATTTGATAATCTGGCAACAAAAACAAGTGAGGTATTGTCTATTCTAAACCTCCATTAATGGCAAATAAAGCTCCATCGGATATAACCTGTACCTTGTATTTCATTATTTTAAATGTCCTAGTTATCTACTGCTGAACATTATTTTTATCTTCCTCTTGAAATTTAAATTAGATATATTTGTAGATTTTATATGTAACTAAAGAAGGTACAATATGTTTTTCAATGTCTGGTTAATCATAGATCTTACTTGAAGACACTCAGAGGAAAAAAAAATGAGCAAATTTGTTTTAAGTAGAATGGTTTTAGGTTAGCAAAGGACAAACACTCTGTTCAAGTCTCACCATTTCACATAACTGGAACTAAATAAAATGAATGACTAGACAACAAACAATATGAAAACAAATAGAAAATGTTAAATTGCATATGCAGAGCATGTTGAAATAAATCATAGGGTTTTTAAAACATCAGTTCATAGAAATGAAGCAAACAATCTAAGAACACCTTTAAAATGTGACATGAATTTGCAGATGCTTATTACACTGATAGCACAGACTCCACAGCAAATTACAACAGAAATTTCTGAGTTTAACTTGATATTCTTCTGTCAATTTGCTAGAAATATGCACTGTTTACATTAAAAAACAGACAGAATATGAGACTAAAATGTATTCCTTCCAGATGACAGACACCCATGCCTTTCTTCATTCCTGACATTTGCAGGAGTGCTTTCAGGGATCTACTGGGCTGTAGATCTGCATTATAATTCTTTGTTTTAACTTAGATCCTAACCAGTTACACACTGAGCTCCACATGAATTCACCAGGACCCAACTTAACAGGAACTACAGGAACCTGACACTGCAAACAGTCACGCTTAGTTTTACCTGAGAAATGAATGTGGGTTAATGCTCGAGTTACTGCTATTATTGTGATGGTTCCTCTCATAATAAAGGAGTCCCTGTTCGGTTAGTTTTGTTGTGGAGCCAGCAGAACAAGGTGCAATTAAATCCCTTCTGCTCTGCTTACAAAGCAAGATCAGCAAACACTAAATACAATCCTTCGTATTTTGAAGAGGAGTAAGTAATACTGTATAGAAATTTATATAGAAAAGGCAGAGATGAATTACATAAAATCTTGAAAGTCAAGTAGGAGAAATTGAGTTTAACAGGAGAGGCACCACAAAGCTATTGGCAATTTTGGCCAGAAAAAAAAGATATGGTGGAAATGAAGTTTAAGGCAATGGTGTCTGAAATACAGATTAAGTTAACTACTGACTGTTTCTGGATCAGATCAATAGATTATATGCTCCTTGATTTATGATGGGGTTACGTCCCCATAAACCTATTGTAAGTTGAAAATATTCTAAGTGGAAAGTGCATTTGATGCCAGCAACACAGCAGAGGGTCCCCAACTTAGTTTTTCCACTTCAGTATGGGTTATCAGAACATAATCTTATCCTAAGGGGAGGAACTCCTTAGAATTTAGGATGAGGTTATGGCCTCCACTGAATGCAAATGGCTTTCACACCATTGTCAACTCCACAAATCATAAGTGAAACTATTCTAAATTGGAAACAGGCTGCACTTCCATGCTCCCATTCTTTTGCTATCCAGCTTCACATTCCCTCCCACGTTTCTTTTTCTTTCTTTTAACTGTTTTTTGTTTTGTTTTGTTTTCTTAGAAAGAATCTCACTCTATGTCACCCAGGCTGGAGTACAGTGGTGCCATCTCGGCTCACTGCAACTTCCACCTCCTGCACTCAAGCAATTCTATTGCCTCAACCTCCTGAGTAGCTGGGGTTACAGGCATATGCCACCACGCCCAGCTAATTTTTGTATTTTTAGTAGAGACAAGGTTTCACCATGTTGGCCAGGCTGCTCTCGAACTCCTGACCTCAGGTGATCCACCCGCCTCCGTCTCCCAAAGTGCTGGGATTACAGGCATGAGCCACCATGCCAGGCCTCCCTCCCACATTTCTAAATGGGAGAAATCCCCCTCTCCAAGATATAACTCAGAAGTTATTTCCTGCAAGTCTTCCCTGACACTAGGGACCCAGAATTAATTCTCTTCAGCGCTTTGCTTACACTGCTGGTGCTACTATTATCCTACCTTGTTCTGTCAGATTATTTGTGTGCGACTCTCCAACTAGATCAAGTGCTCTTGGAGGGCAGAAGCCAACTGGAAATCTTTGTTTTATGTCCTTAGGGACTTAGCAGTTTCTGGCACTCAGTAGACACTGTATAAATATTTTAGAATCCTTGAAGTGTAAATTAATTCAAATTGTTTTCTTCTTAAAAGGTAGCGAGAATCAGGTGCTCTGAAGGATGCACAAAGTGCAGGAAAGGTGGTGGGAAAACGGGTGTTGAGGGAGAAAACTAATTTCAGAGCATGGATGGATGCTTCTGTGATGGACTGGGGAAGCGGGAACACCCCGAGGGGCTGAGAGGAGGAGCAGAGGTGTGAACCTGCGAGAGAAAGGAGGGTGGAATGAGCTGATTAGTAAACAAGACCAGGGTGTACCAAATAGCAGCACCTTCCAGATATTGAAAAAGAATAGGCGGCATCAACGGCTGCAAATAGCAAGGCCAGATCAAATAATTTGAAATCAAGTGGAGGAAATTGGACTTGATGAGAGAAACAACAAAGGATTATTTACCAATATCTCATTTGATGAGGGAGACACATGGTAAGAATGTTTCTGAAGAAACAGTAATATGCAAAAGTATGTGAAATGTTATTTTGACCACTTTAAAATTTAGACAAGATGAAGACGAATATTTTTTTCTTCTTCCATAATGGAAAAAAAAAAAAAAAAAACCCTCATTCTATCTCCCAAACTCAAGTTATCAGTAATTCTATAGTTAAGTAAAAATATAATGAAATAGAATGTTGTTGGTCAGCCTGTAAGTCTGCTTAGCGTTTATATCATGAAAAAGGTAGCATGGGGTTGTGGGGTAACTGCAGAAAGTTTGAAGCTAGACTTTGTGGGATTTATTCTTGTTACTACATTTGTAACACAGGGAAAATAACTTCATTTCTCCATATCCTTCTTCTTGTCTCTAAAATGGGCAAAAATACTACTTACTTTAAGAGTTGTTAAATTTGTTAATTGATACTCAGAAAGTATTTATAATAACATAGAGTGAGGAAATACATGTTAAGTCTTCTTATTGCTTTGAGTATTACTTTTGTCTGCATTTCTATCTCTTTAGCAAACATTTATAAATTCATTGCTGTGAATTCTGAACAACTAATTCACAAATGAATTTTAGAATTTAAATTATGTTTTTGTTCCAAATTCTTCCTTATCCTTTACTCAGTTTTTGTTTTGTTTTGTTTTGTCTTTTAATCATCATTAATCGCATCTCTCAGTACACAGAGAGTCAAACTTCATTCATCTGGTGGTAAACAGTTGCTCCCCATATCCAGCTGATTTTGGCTTTTCAGTATCCCTCGAATCTATCACCATTCCACAGTCACTGACCTAAATTAAGTTTTCATTATCTCTCACCTAGATTAATGTCACATTTTCCAAACCTGTTTCTCTACCTCTATCTAATCCTTTTTACTTATGACCCTCTGAGTAAATTCTTTAACACTTACCATGCTATTGTCTAGTTTAAAATACTTTGATGGCCCCTCACAAATCAGAGATTCACGCCCAATTACGTAATATAGCATCCGGAATTGGGACCCTGCCCATGCATGATCTTCAACCATTCTCCTCTCTTACCCATGATTCTACTGGACTGAACTACTGGTGTCTCCTGCAGCATAGATCTTTTACATTTCCTTGTAATTGTGAGTTATCTAAGGGGGATAAGCAAATGTATTTTACTCTTTTTAGTATATACTGAGCCCAACACAGTGCCCAAAACAGAATTAACAGCTAGGATGGTTTCTATTCCTATCCCCTAATGCAAGAATATGTAATTATCACTAAAACAATTCTTATATTTGGAACATTCTACTGAACAAAAAAAAATTTTAATTTGAGGAAAAACACACAATTCCTACTCAATTTATAGTTGATTTCACCATGTTATTTTTCTTCACTTTCTCATTTCTCCTTCAATGACTCGAATGTGCCTCTGGAAGCTATAAAAGGAAACATTGTTTTGTTAATAAACATTGCACTTTAGGTACAATAGAAAGTTGTAACTATTGCATGCTAATTTATATTTTCTTTCTTCTGAATATGTATTTTAAATTTTATCTTTCATTGCTATTGTTGGAGCAGTGTTGGGGAGATTTCTGCATGACTTTATTCTGCCATCTTGTCAAGAAGTTAGAAAACCCCTAATTTCCCATTACCAAATTATATAATATTTTACATTTTTTCTCTGTCAATTATGCTGCCTTACAGATAGGGAGTAGCATTTTTGTTCGACTCACACTTGTATTCTAAAGCCTGGAACAATGACTGGCACCTTATAGATTCCTATAGGTATGCATTGAATGATTGACAGTCACATGATGCTCCAAGCCAGCAACTCTCTGATACTCTAGCAGTAGATCCAAACCTAGTACAAGAAGGCTATTCTCTAGAACTGAGAATTTTAGTCACTCTTGTCCTCCTGAAGTGTCTCTTTTCAATGATACAAAAGATTTCCAGATGCTGCACTGTGCCATTTTTCACTTATTCCTCATCTTCACTTGACATCATCATTCCAAAATACCAATATTAAGAAAATATGGCCACTGCTATAACATCTATATATTTCTTCTCCCCATCATTTTCTAAATAATAAAGCTAAATGTTTTATGTATTTTCCCAGCCTTGTAGCCAATTCTCTCCTTTGGCAAAATGTCTATATGGCCTTAACACAATGCAATGTCATACTCACTGTTTAGCTCATTCTCTTGAGTTTAATATTCTTAAAATGCACACCTCTGTGCTTTATCATTTATTCATTAATGTATGCTGAGTTAAATAAGCTCAACATGTGCTGCTATAATTCTCAATCTACCCTGATTTTCTGCTCCCAAAGCAGCAGCAGACACTCCTATCTGCCATGTATTTGGAAAGATGGCCAAAGAGGTGTGCATCTACTGTCTTATACATTCAATGTGCTAATGATAAGAACCAAAATCTGTTCCTAGTACTTGCATTTATTGACATAATTTTAGTACCATTTAGGAGTAAATAGATCTTCATGTTTCCTACTTGCTTGTTTTTATAGAGTTAACTTTCCATTATATTATTGCAGAGTGTCTTTCTGCATGAGCTATGGCCATGTAGTTATTATAATGAATCTTCAGGTTTGTATGCTTACTCAGCACAGTATACAGGCTGAATAAACACTGCCTTACTCATGGTAGATGTATAATCAATGATTTTGACTGAATAAACAATTCTGTAGCTGCCTTTGAGGCTAAAACATATAATACATTTCAAGTGCAACTGAAATAGAATCTTTCACTTACATAATACTGTCTCAATTTTGACTATTAGTTATACTATCATCATGCATAAATTCATATAAATTTGATATGAAAGAAGAATCTTCACAATTAGCCTAAATACAGTCAAGACAGAAAAAAAAAAGTTAAAAGGTTTCAAAATTAGAAGACTTCAATAGTAGATGTGTTAGTCCTGGCTCAACCATTTACTGATTCCTTGACATTGGGGGGAACAATTTAACTATAAAACTCAGTTTCTTTATCCATCAGATTGGAGATATCTGTCTTGACTTATTTTTCTCCAGTGACTTTAAGAAAACTACATAAAATTAGACAATAGCACTTAAAATAATATAAAGCAAATTAAAAATAACATGATGATGATTTTATCTCTTTGGAAAAAAAGTATCTTTGCCAAATCCATTCTTACATGTTTCAGCTTAGCCAGATAAATCCCAATATATGTGTGTAAGAAAATATATTGATGCTTTCTTATTTGTAATGATTTTTGTATATTTTATTGGTATCTAGGATGGTATTTTCTAACTTACTCGTGGCTTCTCAACCTTCATGACTTGGATGTTATGTAGTCCAAGAATTTCCCTCTAGACACTGTTTTGCTTTTCCTTCAATGGCTTCCACGCAAGCACAGGCTCCGCGTTCAAGTTTTTTTTTTTTTTTTTTTTTTTTTTTGTAGCTTCTAAAGCTTCTAGAGATCTTGAAATATGTAATCTGCAAGGTCTCTTAATGCCATAAACACTAGAGTCATGTTCTCTGTCCTCCAAACTTCGTACCATTTATCTACCCTTACCGCCTACCTGGACTTTCTTGGCCATGATGAATTCTGTGTGCTGGTCCCTAGGTTACAGGAGGTGGGTGTTACTCAGTACTTGTGTAAGCTGCCTGGATATAACAACTGTATTTTTGCATGAATAAATGATGTTTGCTTATTCACTAATGCTCCAGGGTATGGTAAATTTTGATTCCTCTATTTTAATTTTGTTTATATGCTTATCTAATTATGCTTGTTTGGTTTAGCACTGCACAGACATGTTAGGTAATGCTATTATCAATGGTTTGCTCATCTTGAAATATCAGCCACAGGACTAGAGCAGAACAACTAGAGTTGAAGCAACATGCCTGAGGTTTGGTCAACACTGTTTTTTTTTTTTTTTTTTTTTTAGATTTTCTTTTTTTTTTTTTTTTTATTATACTTTAAGTTCTAGGGTACATGTGCATGACGTTTATATCATGTATAACTCCCCAATGCAATCCCTCCCTCCTCCCCCCCCCATGATAGGCCCCAGTGTGTGATGTTCCCCTTCCCGAGTCCAAGTGATCTCATTGTTCAGTTCCCACCTATGAGTGAGAACATGCGGTGTTTGGTTTCTCTTCTTGTGATAGTTTGCTAAGAATGATGGTTTCCAGCTGCATCCATGTCCCTACAAAGGACGCAAACTCATCCTTTTTGATGGCTGCATAGTATTCCATGGTGTATATGTGCCACATTTTCTTAATCCAGTCTGTCACAGATGGACATTTGGGTTGATTCCAAGTCTTTGCTATTGTGAATAGTGCCGCAATAAACAAACGTGTGCATGTGTCTTTGTAGTAGAGTAATTTATAATCCTTGGGTATATACCCAGTAGTGGGATGGCTGGGTCATATGGTACATCTAGTTCTAGATCCTTGAGGAATCGCCATACTGTTTTCCATAATGGTTGAACTAGTTTACAATCCCACCAACAGTGTAAAAGTGTTCCTATTTCTCCACATCCTCTCCAACACCTGTTGTTTCCTGACTTCTTAATGATTGCCATTCTAACTGGTGTGAGATGGTATCTCATTGTGGTTTTGATTTGCATTTCTCTGATGGCCAGTGATGATGAGCATTTTTTCATGTGTCTGTTGGCTGTATGGATGTCTTCTTTTGAGAAATGTCTGTTCATATCCTTTCCCCACTTTTTGATGGGGTTGTTTGCTTTTTTCTTGTATATTTGTTTGAGTTCTTGGTAGATTCTGGATATTAGCCCTTTGTCAGATGAGTAGGTTGCAAAAATTTTTTCCCATTCTGTAGGTTGCCTGTTCACTCTGATGGTAGTTTCTTTGGCTGTGCAAAAGCTCTTTAGTTTAATTAGATCCCATGTGTCAATTTTTGCTTTTGCTGCCGTTGCTTTTGGTGTTTTAGACATGAAGTCCTTGCCCATGCCTATGTCCTGAATGGTACTACCTAGATTTTCTTCTAGGGTTTTTATGGTATTAGGTCTAACATTTAAGTCTCTAATCCATCTTGAATTAATTTTCGTATAAGGGGTAAGGAAAGGATCCAGTTTCAGCTTTCTACTTATGGCTAGCCAATTTTCCCAGCACCATTTATTAAATAGGGAATCCTTTCCCCATTTCTTGTTTCTCTCAGGTTTGTCAAAGATCAGATGGCTGTAGATGTGTGGTATTATTTCTGAGGACTCTGTTCTGTTCCATTGGTCTATATCTCTGTTGTGGTACCAGTACCATGCTGTTTTGGTTACTGTAGCCTTGTAGTATAGTTTGAAGTCAGGTAGCGTGACGCCTCCAGCTTTGTCCTTTTGACTTAGGATTGTCTTGGCAATGCGGGCTCTTTTTTGGTTCCATATGAACTTTAAAGCCGTTTTTTCCAATTCTGTGAAGAAAGTCATTGGTAGCTTGATGGGGATGGCATTGAATCTATAAATCACCTTGGGCAGTATGGCCATTTTCACGATATTGATTCTTCCTATCCATGAGCATGGTATGTTCTTCCATTTGTTTGTGTCCTCTTTGATTTCACTGAGCAGTGGTTTGTAGTTCTCCTTGAAGAGGTCCTTTACATCCCTTGTAAGCTGGATTCCTAGGTATTTTATTCTCTTTGAAGCAATTGTGAATGGAAGTTGATTCCTGATTTGGCTCTCTGCTTGTCTGTTACTGGTGTATAAGAATGCTTGTGATTTTTGCACATTAATTTTGTATCCTGAGACTTTGCTGAAGTTGCTTATCAGCTTAAGCAGATTTTGGGCTGAGACAATGGGGTTTTCTAAATATACAATCATGTCATCTGCAAACAGGGACAATTTGACTTCTTCTTTTCCTAACTGGATACCCTTGATTTCTTTCTCTTGCCTGATTGCCCTAGCCAGAACTTCCAACACTATGTTGAATAGGAGTGGTGAGAGAGGGCATCCCTGTCTTGTGCCAGTTTTCAAAGGGAATTTTTCCAGTTTTTGCCCATTCAGTATGATATTAGCTGTGGGTTTGTCATAAATAGCTCTTATTATTTTGAGGTACGTTCCATCAATACCAAATTTATTGAGCGTTTTTAGCATAAAGGGCTGTTGAATTTTGTCAAAAGCCTTTTCTGCATCTATTGAGATAATCATGTGGTTCTTGTCTTTGGTTCTGTTTATATGCTGGATTACGTTTATTGATTTGCGAATGTTGAACCAGCCTTGCATCCCAGGGATGAAGCCCACTTGATCATGGTGGATAAGCTTTTTGATGTGCTGCTGAATCCGGTTTGCCAGTATTTTATTGAGGATTTTTGCATCGATGTTCATCAGGGATATTGGTCTAAAATTCTCTCTTTTTGTTGTGTCTCTGCCAGGCTTTGGTATCAGGATGATGTTGGCCTCATAAAAAGAGTTAGGGAGGATTCCCTCTTTTTCTATTGATTGAAATAGTTTCAGAAGGAATGGTACCAGCTCCTCCTTGTACCTCTGGTAGAATTCAGCTGTGAATCCATCTGGTCCTGGACTTTTTTTGGTGGGTAGGCTATTAATTGTTGCCTCAATTTCAGAGCCTGCTATTGGTCTATTCAGGGATTCAACTTCTTCCTGGTTTAGTCTTGGGAGAGTGTAAGTGTCCAGGAAATTATCCATTTCTTCTAGATTTTCTAGTTGATTTGCGTAGAGGTGTTATAGTATTCTCTGATGGTAGTTTGTATTTCTGTGGGGTCGGTGGTGATATCCCCTTTATCATTTTTTATTGCGTCTATTTGATTCCTCTCTCTTTTCTTCTTTATTAGTCTAGCTAGCGGTCTGTCAATTTTGTTGATCTTTTCAAAAAACCAACTCCTGGATTCATTGATTTTTTGGAGGGTTTTTTGTGTCTCTATCTCCTTCAGTTCTGCTCTGATCTTAGTTATTTCTTGCCTTCTGCTAGCTTTTGAATGTGTTTGCTCTTGCCTCTCTAGTTCTTTTAATTGTGATGTTAGAGTGTCAATTTTAGATCTCTCCTGCTTTCTCTTGTGGGCATTTAGTGCTATAAATTTCCCTCTACACACTGCTTTAAATGTGTCCCAGAGATTCTGGTATGTTGTATCTTTGTTCTCATTGGTTTCAAAGAACATCTTTATTTCTGCTTCCATTTCGTTATGTACCCAGTAGTCATTCAGGAGCAGGTTGTTCAGTTTCCATGTAGTTGAGTGGTTTGGATTGAGTTTCTTAGTCCTGAGTTCTAGTTTGATTGCACTGTGGTCTGAGAGACAGTTTGTTATAATTTCTGTTCTTGTACATTTGCTGAGGAGTGCTTTACTTCCAATTATGTGGTCAATTTTGGAATAAGTGCGATGTGGTGCTGAGAAGAATGTATATTCTGTTGATTTGGGGTGGAGAGTTCTATAGATGTCTATTAGGTCCGCTTGGTGCAGAGATGAGTTCAATTCCTGGATATCCTTGTTAACTTTCTGTCTCGTCGATCTGTCTAATGTTGACAGTGGAGTGTTGAAGTCTCCCATTATTATTGTATGGGAGTCTAAGTCTCTTTGTAGTCTCTAAGGACTTGCTTTATGAATCTGGGTGCTCCTGTATTGGGTGCATATATATTTAGGAGAGTTAGCTCTTCCTGTTGAATTGATCCCTTTACCATGATGTAATGGCCTTCTTTGTCTCTTTTGATCTTTGATGGTTTAAAGTCTGTTTTATCAGAGACTAGGATTGCAACCCCTGCTTTTTTTTGTTCTCCATTTGCTTGGTAGATCTTCCTCCATCCCTTTATTTTGAGCCTATGTATGTCTCTGCATGTGAGATGGGTCTCCTGAATACAGCAGACTGATGGGTCTTGACTCTTGATCCAGTTTGCCAGTCTGTGTCTTTTAATTGGAGCATTTAGTCCATTTACATTTAAGGTTAATATTGTTATGTGTGAACTTGATCCTGTCATTATGATATTAACTGGTTATTTTGCTCGTTAGTTGATGCAGTTTCTTCCTAGCCTCGATGGTCTTTACATTTTGGCATGTTTTTGCAATGGCTGGTACCGCTTGTTCCTTTCCATGTTTAGGGCTTCCTTCAGGGTCTCTTGTAAGGCAGGCCTGGTGGTGACAAAATCTCTAAGCATTTGCTTATCTGTAAAGGATTTTATTTCTCCTTCACTGATGAAGCTTAGTTTGGCTGGATATGAAATTCTGGGTTGAAAATTCTTTTCTTTCAGAACGTTGAATATTGGCCCCCACTCTCTTCTGGCTTGTAGAGTTTCTGCCGAGAGGTCTGCTGTTATTCTGATGGGCTTCCCTTTGTGGGTAACCTGACCTTTCTCTCTGGCTGCCCTTAAGATTTTTTCCTTCATTTCAACTTTGGTGAATCTGGCAATTATGTGTCTTGGAGTTGCTCTTCTGGAGGAGTATCTTTGTGGCGTTCTCTGTATTTCCTGAATTTGAATGTTGGCCTGCCCTACTAGGTTGGGGAAGTTCTCCTGGATGATATCCTGAAGAGTGTTTTCCACCTTGGTTCCATTTTCCCCCTCACTTTCAGGCACCCCAATCAGACGTAGATTTGGTCTTTTTACATAATCCCATACTTCTTGCAGGCTTTGTTCATTTCTTTTTCTTCTTTTTTCTTTTGGTTTCTCTTCTCGCTTCATTTCATTCATTTGATCCTCAATCGCTGATACTCTTTCTTCCAGTTGATCGAGTCGGTTACTGAAGCTTGTGCATTTGTCACGTATTTCTCGTGTCATGGTTTTCATCTCTGTCATTTCGTTTATGATCTTCTCTGCATTAATTAATCTAGCTGTCAATTCTTCCACTTTTTTTTCAAGATTTTTAGTTTCTTTGCGCTGGGTACGTAATTCCTCCTTTAGCTCTGAGAAGTTTGATGGAGTGAAGCCTTCTTCTCTCATCTCGTCAAAGTCATTCTCTGACCAGCTTTGATCCGTTGCTGGCGATGGGCTGCGCTCCTTTGCAGGGGGAGAAGCGCTCTTATTTTTTGAATTTCCAGCTTTTCTGCCCTGCTTCTTCCCCATCTTTGTGGTTTTATCTGTCTCTGGACTTTGATGATGGTGACGTACGGATGGGGTTTTGGTATAGGTGTCCTTCCTGTTTGATAGTTTTCCGTCTGACAGTCAGAAGGACTGTCTGTTGGTCTGTTGGAGATTGCTTGAGGTCCACTCCAGACCCTGTTTGCCTGGGTATCAGCAGCAGAGGTTGCCGAAGATAGAATATTGCTGAACAGCGAGTGTACCTGTCTGATTCTTTCTTTGGAAGTTTCCTCTCAGGGGTGACGCCACCCTGTGAGGTGTGGGGTGTCAGACTGCCCCTAGTGGGGGATGTCTCCCAGCTAGGCTACTCAGGGGTCAGGGACCCACCTGAGCAGGCAGTCTGTCCGTTCTCGGATCTCAACCTCCGCGTTAGGAGATCCACGGCTCTCCCCAAAGCTGTCAGACAGAGTCGTTCGCGTCTGCACCGCCCCCGCTCTTTCCCCTAATGGGCTGCAGCTGTGCGCTGTCTGCAGAGGTAGAGTCTACAGAGACAGGCAGGCTTCCTTGAGCTGCTGTGAGCTCCACCCAGTTCGAGCTTCCCAGCGGCTTTGTTTACCTACTTAAGCCTCAGCAATGGCGGGCGCCCCTCCCCCAGCCTCGCTGCTGCCTTGCGGATAGATCGCCGCACACGGCTGTGTTAGCAGTGAGGGAGGCTCCGTGGGCGTGGGACCCTCCCGGCCAGGTGTGGGATATATTCTCCTGGTGTGCCTGTTTCCTTAAAGCGCAGTATTGGGGTGGGAGTTACCCGATTTTCCAGGTGTTGTGTGTCTCAGTTCCCCTGGCTAGGAAAAAGGGATTCCTTTCCCCCTTGCGCTTCCAGGTGAGGCGATGCCTCGCCCTGCTTCAGCTCACGCTGGTCAGGCTGCAGCAGCTGACCCGCACCGATTGTCCGGCACTCCCTAGAGAGATGACCCCAGTACCTCAGTTGAAAACGCAGAAATCACCGGTCTTCTGTGTCGCTCGCGCTGGGAGTTGGAGACTGGAGCTGCTCCTATTCGGCCATCTTCAACACTGTTTTTAGACTCCGTATAATTTTAGAGATTTCTAACTTGGATGTAAATAATCACATCAGATTCAACCATGGCATTTCTGTTCTGACCCTTCTCTCCAGGTCTCAGATTATTTGAATCAGGTTAGGTGACTGACATTTTTGAGACTTTTTTTGTTACTCTGGATTTTCAAGTGGCTCAGTGCATTTAAAAGAAAATAGACTTTTTAATTTTAATGTATTTCAGACAAATAGGAAAGTGTATGCATTTATATAAATATCAGTGCTTTGAAACTAACCATTTCAAAACTATTGCAACTGAATAAATAAGCACATAAAAACTATTGGCATTAAAGAAATACATTTCAGAGTTATTAAACTCTTTGACTTGCTTGGTAGTTCCTCCATCTTTGACAATAAAGTTATAACTACTATTATGTGTAGATCCATATAATTTCTGATAATATATGGCATACTGTATCTTGATTTGCATTTGCTGGTTCCTAAGAAGCTTGCAATTCTGGTTCTTAAACTATTTATTTTCATTTATCAAGTTATCAGAATCTTTTCTCAATTTAAATTTACAAAATATGTTGACCAAAATGAGAGTAGTCTTTGTTTTAATTTCAAAATTAGATGTCTAAAATTGTAGATGTGTTAGTCCTTGTTTTAATTTCAAAAGTAGATGTGTAAATTTGTTACCTTCGTGGGATTCCAAGATATGACACTTAAGTCTCTTCTGTTCTTAGTCAGATGGTGACAGTTTGAGCAAGCTAGACATTCACAAATACTTGAGCTTGGCTAGAGGAAAAGGTTAGTAATGTTTGTGTGTAAAGAAGATGTGAAACTCTTTTGTTTCTGCTTTCAAATCCCAGTTCACCAATTACTGGTGGTGTGACCTTACACTAGTTAATCACATTTTTGCCTCCTGTTCTCCTTTGTAAAATGAGAATGGTAAATAGTACCCATTTCATAAGGTTGTTGATAGAAATAAACTAATTAACATATGTAAAGCTCTTAGAAGAGTGCCTGACTATAATTATTTTAATCATTAAGCTCTGTGACTAAAGATTCCTCAGTATTTGTAAGTTAAGAGGGCAGCAGCCTATCTAAGGATATGTTTCGTTTTAAACATTCAAATAGAATCACTGAGAGCAGCTTAAATGTCAAGCATTTTACTAGGCCTCAGAGTCCTGTGATTATGGGGGAATAAATGAGAGAAAATGTAGGGAACCCAGAAAATAGCTTTTAGAGAACTTTTGAAAGAAGAAGGCTACATACCTGAATATGCAGATTTCCAGAGCAAAGCATGGATTCTAGGAAAAGGGAAGAAAGCCTGCTTATGTGCTATCTTAGTACACAGATGTGAACTATGGATTTCTTAAATCTCCCCCTGCACGACTGCACATTTATTAGAGTAAGACATATTTTTCTTAAGTGAAAACTTGACCATTCAATAAATGTGACTTTGACGCTACCTCTCAAACATTTTGAATCTGTATCATCACCAGCCAAATTGGGCTAAAGTACCTCTTCAAACTGCTGCTTTAAGAAGAAAAACAATAGATATAGCACACCCTCTACTAATGTAACAAAATGTTTCCTTTCCTTTCCTTGACCAAACCAAGGGATTGACAGGACACACGGAGGTATGGAGCACGACTTTTCCTTGATCTACCAGGATCTGTTTCCAAGGACAGAAATCCTCGCAACAAAGACAAGTGTAGTAGTGACTGTATCTTCACACTGTACATGGAAACCCCAGCTAGTCTCTTCTGCCCAAGGAAGCTGAAATTTTTTTCAGTCTATACCCACCACAAATTGCCTCATTAGTAAGGAGCAGCCAGGGTATGATGTAGCCACTGTCCTTTATTATTAACACATCTAAGAAACAACACCTTCTGTCTCCACCAATGACCTCCAAGCCCAGAATATGATTTGAATGTCAAATTTTTTAAAATTTAATTTTTAAAATTATCACCACTCAGAATTAACAGTAAGTTATTCTAAAACTTAGCTAACACTACAAATATACCAAATCTAAGTAGAAAAAAAGTAAAAAAAACAGAAAGGAGATAAGCCATTTAGTTGTTGAAGCAGGGGCAAAATTAGTAGAATAATCAAAAATGAGCTAAGAGTTGATGTAATGCACCCCCCACAACACACATCTACAGCAGATAAGTTCATTAAATGAGATGTTTGTGAACATATATGATGCCTTGGCATTTGTAATCATAATGCAGTTCAATATCTCAGATAGTGTGAATGATACAATAGTTTGTGTCTCAAACTCGGTGTAATTTAATAATGAAGAAATATAAGCCAAAGAAAGAGAGATATCTAGTCACTATTTTTACAACTTAATTCATCCTGTTGCCCAAATGCCCTTTCCTTTCACTATCATGACCAATGAGGAACTAGTTTTTAAGAAAGCATACCAAGAGTCTGCCTGTCTAAAACTTCACAGGTTTAAAAAGCCCATTTCTTTCCTATTTTCTAAATAGCTATAGAGAGAATCATGAAAACTATAGAAAAGCACAATCTTCCTCTACTTTATCTTCATATGCATTCCATATTGTGTCACTGGTAGGAAAAATAGTATCTTGCTTTCATGCATAGTTCAGCATATAAAAAATAACTATTTGAATAAGTAGGCAAAAAGCGTAAGCAACGAAAAGCAAGTCAAGAAAGTATATATACCCCCTCCTTATGTGAATGTTTTAAAATATGAGCCTGTAAATCTCTAGTTATTAAATAGATAACAGTCAGTCATTGAACTTACAATCCTAGACGAGTTAACGCACCAGGCAAAAATCCACATTTGAAATACTGTGAAAGCTTAAAAGTTGTCCTTCAACTTCTGTTAGCTGGACTTCTCTGTTTTATTGAGGGATTTGAAACTAAGTGTTTTTTTGACTTCTATATTGTAAAATTCCAATTCCAATGATGAGTTTCACCATATTCAGAAGTATTTTCAGTGATTTTTCAAGACTTTACTGCTGGGTATTTTCTAATTTATTTCTTTCTCTTGGAGGGCAGTAGGTGAGGCTTGCTTGAAATAATTGTTTTTTAAAAGTTTTAGTGTCTTACCTATTTCTCAGATAAAGTCCCCACTAATTTACTTATAGGGATCTTAAAGAGAAAAAGAAAGAAAAATTGGCCTCTAAATAAACAAACATAATGACATAGCAAATAACTTAGTATTAAATAACCTAAGATCATCTCGAGAGAGGTACAATTTCCGTGTTTACCTCACAAAATGTTGATTGCACTATGAAGAATCATTTGCAAATTTCTTATCGGTCTATACAAATAAATAGAAGCACAATTGGTCAAAGTTCCTATGAGAACTAGCACTTTCTCACACCATCAGCAGATTGGAAATCGTTTGTCAAAAACCTTGAGAGATCTTGGAAGTTAAAACAAGAAATAATTTTACTTCAAAGAATTCTAAGTAGAATAGTTTTCATATTTAGGTTTCAAAACAATGTTTCCATTGCTTAAAAAACTATAAGCTAAATATTTTATATGACTATCAATGTAGAGCCTACTTTTCTTAGGAGCAATCTAAACCTACTCATTCTAATTATCTTGCTTGAGCTATAAATACTAGCACCCCCCACCCTCTGTATTAGCCCTGATCACGTTGTTTATAAAGTTTGAAATCTTGCCAAATACTAGTATCCTTTTAATTATTATTATTTCCAACTTTCCTTTGTTATTACTTCTTCAAAAGCTAGATATCATTGAAAAGAGTCAAGCTCAAATGATTTCACCTAAATGTTTTCTTTAGTATGCAAATCTTTAGTTTGTGAATTGATATTGTAAACAAGAAGAGAGAGCTGAGTCTAGAACTCAAATCCACAAGCTAACACTTATGCTGATGAGTCCCAAATTTGATGCACATTAGAATCAAATAAGGGTCTTCAAGAAATATACATGTCTTGCTACGACACTGATCATTTTGTTACAAGTGGTCTGTGCTACAACCTATACATTAGGATTTTTAAAATTCAGGTGATTTTATTGTGTAGCAAAGTTTGGAAGCCATTGGTTTGGACTATGGTTTACAGGCTTTAAGACAGAACTAAATAACACTCTTCCAGCTCTTTTCTCACTTAAAGAAAATTTTATAAATGATAATTCCTTGCAAATCTCTTTTCTACTCCCACTCCTCATAATCTCAGGAAAAATGAAGTAGTTGTCTTGGTCTCATATTTTTTATAAAACTTTAGATATGTCTACAATGAGGAAATGTTTGAGACAGACTATTCATCTTAATTATGTTAATCTTCCTTGGTCAAGAAATGGGAAGTTGAGATCATCCCTCTGCATCAACAGAGATATGTTTATCATTGATATAAAATTGTTTTTGGGTAACCTGAATATATTCTTAGGGTTTGTAAAAGATTCATGTGGTTCACTTTATACTATGTAGAGTAATACTAAAGGCTAAGACTTTTTTTCTTTTCCAAATGGCATTATTTTAGGATTCCAAGTGATTCTATATGAGCACACCAATGTAACTCCTTAATAGTACTCATGATTTTGCTTCTTCGTGGAAAGTATTTTTGACTATATAGCTTCAGCGAGACTTATAAATAAATGGTGATTTTCTAACATATAATAATAACACTTTGTAGCATCTTTACAAGACAAAACATAAAAAAGTTTATAAAGTTCAATTTTTATGGACAGTAGTGAGGTAAATAAATATGTTCAGGTCAATTTTACATGGGCTAAAAATGAAATAAAAAATAGTTATTTCCAGAGATTTCATAGTACTGAAATTGCTTTTTTATAACATTCTAACATCTTAAATGTTAGATGCTTTACATATATAATGTTAGATGTTTAAATGGTAGAATTATTCCTTGGATATATATAATCAATATTGTAGGCTTAATTTATTGAACATATCAGGTGCTTTAGATCTTATCTGATTTTCTTCATTTAACTAGTAATAACTAAACATTATTTTCAAATATATTTAAACATGCAATAGTAAAAATAATAACTGTTAATTTGTGTTAATAATAATACTGTTTTTGATAAACATAAACAGAATCACAACTTTTTGCCAGGAATATGCTAAATCTGGTATGTGAATTATTTCAATTACGTGCTCTAAAACTAAATAAGGTGAAGATTTTTGTTAACCCAATTTATAGATGTGGAAATAGAATTAGAGAAGGTAAATGATTTGCCCAGATTACACAGAGAATAAACTGGCATCCAGGTTTCAAACCAAGGTAGATCATTTCCAGAATCCATGTTTAATATATTGTAATGAAACTAACACCAGACCATGGCTGGGTATGTAACATTTAAATATCTTGAAGAAAAGTTTTAAAACTTGTATTGGCCACTCTTTATTGGCCAATGAGATCTGTTATCCAGATATTTAGGAATGTGAATGCATATTGATTTTATTTTATTGTTAACCAAATACTAGGTGTCACCATACGCAGTCTTACTTTTTATATAATTTGGGATGACAACTGACAAAACCCAAATTATTTTTAGAATAGACCTATAAACATTTTTCAGCCTGAATACTCTGTTGGAGTTAACTATCTGGATATGAATTAGGGAAGCTTTCTTTCTTAAAAATAATCTGAGCTTATGCATTAAATAGAAGGGGAATATTCATTGCCCATTTGCAGTATAAACTTCATATCCCTTCTTTACCCTCTTATTATCTGAAAATCACACTAGTATTAGGGGCCAGGCTCTTTAGCACATCAAACTCAAATGGCATAACCCATACCGCTTCCTTTGAAGGACATTCTTTAAATAATTAACCAAGCACCCTTGAGAGTTTTCTAGTAACTATATTGACAAGGTGATATGTGCTCTGATGTGTTAAGGCAATGCCTAAAACTCAGCAGTTCCTCTTGTAAATTATTGTCATTCCATAATTGCAGACAGAAATTGCATAATTTTTAGATACAATGTCTAATAAGCTAATTGTCTATAAATTCTAAGAAGAATTACCCTTTAAAAACAATACACTACTTTTTGGTACAAATTGAAAAGCTGTTTCAGGGTTGATCTCAGCACTTTGGGAGGCTGAGGTGGGAGAACCGTTTGAGGCCAGAAGTTCAAGACCAGCCTGGGCAACATAGCAAGACACTGTATCTACGAAAAAATTTAAAAATTAGCCAAGCATGGTCGAGCACACCAGTAGTCTCATCTAGTTGGGAAGCTGAAATGAGAGCCCAGGAGCTCGAGATTGTAATGAGCCATGATTGTGCCACTGCACTCCAGCCTGGGTGACAGAGGGAAACACTGTATCGAAAAACCTGAAAAGAAATCTATATCAGAACTATTGGTGAACATGAACTGATTTACAGGAATAAGAACTATCTCACTATCTCCAATCCTGAGAGGATGCTGGGATAGTTAAGGGTGCAAAAATTACAAACATACACAAACAAATCCATACAAGGATTAGAAACACGAGGGTTATCAGTCTTTTGATGAGAAAATAAAGAAATACATAAAGCTAATAGCTAAACTTAGATGGATATTTACTGATGATGTTATTACATCATAGCCATCTGTAGAGGAGTTTAACTGCTAGACTCAATACATACCTTCTTTTTGTTTATCATGATAACTCTGTGAGGCAGATATTCTCAGTCCACAGATGAGAAAGCCAAGTTCTAGAGTGGTTAAGTAACATATCCAAGGTCACACATCCTTGGTGGCTATATTTGACTCTGAAACACCACACTCTTACCTGCATACCACATTAACTAAATTGTTTGCTTAGTTCTGCTTTCCTGGTTCTAAATGTTCTCTCATCTAAGCAGGAGAGAAATACAAGTATATATTCCTAGAATCTTCTCATAAAGCTTCCCAGAACCATAAAATGTGAATGTCTTGCATCATCCATTAAAGAGCTAAAAATACAAAATGTGTAGATTAAGAAATACTTGTATTCAATATGATTTTTATTTCAGCTTTTTCTAGTGACAGGTTTAATTTTTTAAAATAGCTTCCAATCTAAAAAAAGGGATGTTATTAGTATAATTCAGTTCTTCAAATTAAAAAACAAATAGTTTTAAGATATTGAAAGAAATACATCAGTAAAATTTAATAGACAATATTTAAAAATTTAGAATTGTGAAGAATCAATTTAAAAAAACTATCTTCTCAATGTGTGCTATAAAAATCTTCTAAATCTAGTTTTCAGATGCTGGGAGCCATGATACTTTATGCTGTTTAGAAATAAAGGAGCATAAATGGCATAAAATATGAGGAAAACTCCATGTAACTTTAAAAAAAATGTTGGAGAGTAGAAAAGACTATAGTAATTTTGCAGTCCTGAATTACACACACCTAAAATTTATTTTATTAGTGTCCTAAAGCTGCATTGTAATACCTGGGTCTGTAATGATTCAAGCCCTCAGTCCAAGAAACACATGGTCCTGGAGTTGTGGCTCCACCTCTCTATTTCCACCCTGCAGGTTTGTCATACCTCTAAGCTCTAACTGATAGTCTTTAAAGAAACTGATTACTTCATTCATGACGTTAGTGAATAATTTAAGGAATTGCTTAGGGGCAAAATGAATAAATAACACTAACAAAAGAGACGTTGTTTTCAATCTTATCTCAGTACCCAAATCATGAATGTGCTAACCTCTGAGGCTAGTTTCCTCATCTGTCAAGTGAAGATCTTGATTTCAAATTCTAGTGGGCATCACAATCACCAGAAGGGCTTGTTAAAGCACAGACTGCTAGACTCCACACCCAGAGTTTCTGCTTCACTGGGTTCGAGGCTGGGTGGAGGAAATTATATGTCTAACAAGTTCCCAAGTTATGGGAACTATGTTGCTGGTAGGGACTACACTTTGAGAACCACTAAATTACATGATCTCTATGTTTGCTAATATATCTAACATTCCAATTTTTTCTACTTGAAGATTTCAAAATATTTCCCCAATTTTTCCTCCAGCAACATGTCTAATAACTGACATTTTTACATTTGTATTGTACAAATAATAGTATCAACATGTCATATTCACAAAGTCTAAAAATCCTAATAGAGAAGCTTCAATCTTTTCCAACACCTTGTTAGAAGAATGAAACCAATACGTACCCTATTTTTTGTGTCTAATGTCCTTGTTATTAACATTAACAGAAATGCAGACTGAGAAATTAAATAACTTCCTCAAAAACTTAGTAGTGAAAAAACCCCAAGTTTAACTTAAGTTCTTTTTTCCAGGGTCAAAAAATTATGCTTTAGTTCAATCTTGCTTTAGAGATGTGTCTGATATTATGTCTTCTACTGAGGAAGGATTTTGAAATTATTTTGGTATCGCTCTACGCTCTAGACATGAATAGATTCAAATCTGAATCAACACAACAATCTCAAGGTGCAATTTTTCTGGGTAATAGTGTGAACACAATGACACCAACAGTCAGAATAATTATTATCACAGTACAGCATAGTAGTTTGAATGTGTATCTGATGTGTCAGCTTTGATATGAATTCTGGGTATACATATCGGTTCCATAATGCTTTTTTTTTCCTTTCAAACAGACAAGTTCAACAAGAGCTCTTTAGCAGTCATGAGGCTGGGACAAGGTTATATAGTTGCCTGATATTTCAGGCACTCTCCTGTCACCCAGCTCTTACTGCTATACTTAGCAAGTAATTGTCAGCAAAGAGCCAGAGGAGGAATCCAAGGGCAGACTTACATATGAGAGGGTTATTCTCTCATAACAGCTATGGGACTCAGTTTGCTGTGGTCAGTTTCCTCATGGCAGATTCAGATTTATCTTTCCACACATACAGAATATGAAAGTATTACATCCCTTTTCTCCGCTTTTATAATTAATCCATAGCAACTATCAGTGCCTGAATTCAGACCATGTCTTCCTTATATGGGGAACAAAAACATTTTCTCATCAGGGTAAGAGTGTTTTTTGTTTTTGTTTCTGTTTTAGGTTTTTGTTTTTTCCTAATCTCATGAGGCAGGTATGACACTTTCAGGGGTCCATTCTTAACTTGCTGGGTTGGCCAAGCCAGCAGGGTGGAGTGGTAAATATGCTACCCTCCTAGGAAGTCAGACAGTTAAGAAAGCCTTGTTCATGTGACCAAAGTCTTTATGTTCTGCTTGATTCGGCATTCCAGTACTCTAGCCTTGCTCTTGAGTACTGGTTTGAACTCTTATTCTTATGGTTTGGTATCATGGTTTTGCATCTGGCCTTTGACATTAAATTGTCTACTTCTAGGCAGTTAGTGAAATTCCTTATTATAAACAATGGTATCACAAATAATGAAAGGACATAAGGAAAAATTGCTTAATTTCTGATGAATTTCAGATATTACAATAGAGTTTGGCAAACTCATAGGTGTTTGAATGTCCCTCGGTTACCAACAGTTTTGACCTCTCTACAGTGGTACAAGTAGCAAAGGTAGCAGGAGTAATGACAGTTCTGTTCTTGTACAGTATCCATTTTATGTTCCCATTAAATTATCATCACATGAGGAAAAATGCTGTAAGGCTTGATTGTAAAGATTACTATAGAGGAAATTTATACTAAACAAAGTAGAGAATCAGAAGAGTGGATCTTCTAATTTAAAATCTTTTGCAGATTCCTCTTAATATCTAGACTAGACTAGTTAGGGAAATGTGATATATTTTAGTCAATCACATGTGTCACAATGTAAATCTAGTCATGTATGTGCATGTGTTTTGATGATTTTTACTGTCATAGGAAAAATTCCCTATCTGAAAAATTTGCTTTCCCATATTTTTGGGAATATTCTTAGACTTAATTTAAGATGGTATGGACATTCTGTCTATAACTGCAAATAATGTGTATGATTCAAAGCCCCAAAAAAGTAAGACATCGAGTTCACAGGCACAGGTGTACATGTGGCTCATTATGTAGAGTCTTTGCCTAAGCAGCCTTTCATAGAGAGATGGCAGTGAAGGTAGCCATGGTGGCTCAGAGTATACCTAGGCCTGGGACAGAGAAAGACAAGAGCCATAGCAAGAGAAACACAGTTTTAGCATGCTCTACCTTTTGTCCATGAGTGGTCTAATTTCCCTAGTGAGGAACACTTGGTGATATCCTGCCATGGTAAACATTTGTCAGTTGCTTACCCACTGTTCGTTGCCTCATCCTCTTGACTAAACTACTCTCACTTTTGGACAAGTAGCCACCTCTGCAGCACATGTGCTTCAAGTTAGCATCTAAGAATAAGGCTCTATTTACTTAAACTTTGAGATTTAATTTTGTTATTTGAAACTTAGGTACACAGGTTTGGATTATTCATGATCTTTGGCTTTTGCAGTACTTATTTTATTGATTCAAGCATGGCCCACTTGTATATAATTAGTTAAATAGCTTAGTTTAGTTTTTTATTTTTCAATTTTATTTTAGTTTGAGGGGACATGTGCTGATTTATTACATAGGTAAATTGCATGTTTCTGGGTTTTGGGGTGTGATTTTGTCACTTAGGTAGTGGGCATAGTAGCCAATAGGATGTCTTTCAACCCTTATCGTCCTGCCACCCTTCACCCTCAGGAAGGCCCCTGAGGCCTCTTGTTCCCCTTTTGTGTCCACATGTACTCAATGTTTAGCTCCCACTTGCAAGTGAGAACATGTGGCATCCATTTTTCTGTTCCTGCATTAGTTAACTCAGGATAATGGCCTCCAGCTTCATCTGTGTTGCTGTAATCCAATTATGAGGTATATACTCAATTAGTTTAATACTGTTGGGGTCCGCGTGTTTCCTAAACAAAGGAATGAACACACAAAACAACACAAGACAAGACAAACATGGCGGCCGCCCAGAATGGCGCGCTCTGCTTTATTTTATACAGTTGTTTGTGGAATGTTGCCAAGTCACAAGACACATTGTTGTTTTTCTGACCTTTCCCTGAGTTTCTGGATTTTCAAGATGTTTACACATAAACAAGCCCCCAAGGTCTGCCCTTTGCAGCTGGCTCCTTTGTCCTCCCTGCAAACAGGGAAGGAATATCCTGCTTGGTTTGCAAGAACAGGACTTATGGGGAACGCCCTGCTTCATTTGCAAGAGCAGGACTTATCGGAACGTCTCGTTTGTGAGCACGTAGTCCTCTACAAATACCATACCAAGAACCCATGAACCAAGCATCTCAAAGCCTAACTGAATCTGATATTATGTTGGTCATTATTATTCATATGGTTTTGCCAAAGTCCAATAGATATAGGCATTACATCCTGACCACCTGATAAAATATGTGATAGTGGACAAATAGCTTTTGTTTTCTCATTACTCACAGTCCCTCCTTTGTATAACCGATCACTGCTCATACTGTTTGCTGGTCTACCAGTTCAAAAACTCCATGCAACTAGCCACAGGGTTAGGTACGTGGCCCCTGCCTGAGCAATCATGGCAAACCACCTACCTGGCTACTGTTAAGTGAACTGTGAGTAGAACTTTCTGGACCATTGTAACAGCTATGGCTTTTATTTTCAGTGAGATAGTGAGGCACTGGAGGGTTGGACAGAGAAGTGTGGTCCAATGTGCTGTGTTTTAGGGCTACTCAGCTGCTCTGCGGAGAAGAGAATCAAGGAGATAAGCAAGTCAAGAATTTTGTGAGGAAAAGATCCAAGCATAGTCTGACACTTCCAGTGTGTTTTTTTAACAACCTTGTGCTCTGTGCAGAACTTGCTAGCAAGCGAAGAAACTGCATTATGTGCAACAAACTCACAGCACAGCCAGTATGTCTCTGCTACCTCTGTAGAGCGCACATGCAAAACTTCCTTGGAACTTGTTAACCACATGCATGTCAGTGGCTCTCACACATGCCCCCAACTTTCTGTATTCCCCACGCTGCAAGGCAAGGGTTGGAGCCCTTTTTGTGCTGCATGAAGTAGGGTGCATTCAGCCACACTGCCGTGTCAGCTGGAAATGGATCCACTAGCCATGCAGAGCCGACTCATTGCAAGGGGCTGGGTCCCCCGTGCTCTTTTCTCTTGCTGTGAATGAACAGTGCACCACTTCAGCCTGGTGTATGTCTTGTCTGTTTTCAGCAACCTCAAAGCATGCACTGTTCTGGGTACTGCTTACCTGCCTTTTGACATTGGTCTCACTCTTGTTACATCCTATACTTCAGGGCAATGAAACAAGTATCATCTAGGAGGGAGATGAAATAGATTGAAGTAGGTTTTAGTAGTGGATTTGGTGAGAAGAATTAAATTATAGATATATGTTGATGATAGAGACAACATAATTTATACTGATTGGATATAGATTGTGAGTTAAAGAGGCAGAGTAGTAAACAATGCTTGATGTCAGGACTGAACAACTGGAAAAAAAAGAAAGGCTCTATTAACAGATGGGGAAAACTGAAAGAGGCATCAGTCTGGAGCTAGGTAGAAATCAATTTATATTAGGAGAATGCAACTTTGCAGGGCTATTCGATATCCATGTGAAGGTGACAAGAAATAGTTTGATAAGTGGACCTGGAGTTGAGGGAAGAGTCTGAGGCTAGAATTTAAGTTTGGAAGGTATCAACATATAGATGACAAGTAAAGCCAAGAAACTGAATGAGATAATCAGGAATGAGTGCAGACAGAGACATGGGCTAGACAAACCAGGCACACTACAGGGTGCAAACAGAGGAAAGGGAGCCACCAATGTAGAGCAAAGAGGGACAGTTTCTGAGGGTAGGAAGAAAGCCAGAAGAGAGAGTTGCTCTAGAATATGGAAAAAAGGAGGGTGTTTCTATAGGAAGGAGGGATCAACTCTGTCATACATCACTTATGAGTCAAATAAGATGAGGATAGAGAATCAAACAATGGAACCCAGACAGCAGCAGCTCTTGCAGAATAGTGAGGTGAAATATTTGTTGGAGTAGGTTCAAAAAAGAATGGGAAGAGACAGGTTGGAGATAGTGAGTATTGATGTTAGGTTTCCTCCTTGAGAGTTATATTTTACTCTTTTGAAAAGATTTACTTGCTATTCGACATTTTACTAAATGTAAAATGTACATGGCAATTAATTTAATAAATTCCTTCCTAACATTTAATGAAATGTCTGTGTCTTTTTGTCCTCTGCAATGATTGAGATGTATGGCATGCAATAAAATTATTAATAATGTTATCCTTTTGAATGAGAATCTACTCTTCGATTCACACCGTTAAATAACCTTCTTATCTGTGAGCCAAAATGTCAGCCAATACGTTGGATTGGGTCCTAAGAATATTGGTGGGTAAGAAGAACATTCCTTGGCTGGTTTATTTTTCTTTGGTATTAGTGCTTACTTGGCTCATCTCAACGTCTGTAGTAAATTGCTTTTCACCCAGGAATTTGCAAATAATTTAGCTGGAACATTTCTAACCATATGTATATATATTTTTTATTAAACCCTGGCCAGATTCCATCACTTCTGGAGCTGTATTGTTTTACAGATTTCATGACTGGTTTGTCTCATAAAGTAGAACAAAATCTAATCTTTTTTGTTGTTTCTGGGTATCAGTTCCATTTGGCAATGCTTGTATTTCAATAGCATCTACAAGATGTCTGATGTTGGGTCATGGCTGAGAATGAGCCATTATTGAGCATTTTTGTTAACACACATTCGTTAGCTCAAGTCCAATGTATCACCAGACAGACAAACAAAGGTTGGCTATTTATTCTAAGCAATGTGTCCCCAGAAATCTACTTGGTTTTAACTTTAGTACAAGCAGATGGATTTCAATAACATATACAAAACAAACCCTGCAATTTGGGAAGAATATTTACTTTTTTCCCGAAACTGTTCATTTGAGCTTCAAATTTTTCACATACATTAATTACAAGAGGAGACAAATTTATAATTACATAGGTTACAAGGATTTTAACAGAGACATTTTAAAATATAAATATCTGGTGATATCAAGTTATGTGATAAGTTCATTATGTATTTCTGAGATTTCTAGATGCATACATAGATAATTTAAATGCATATATTATTACCACAGCATAATGATTTTAAAATATCAGATTTTAAATATCTATATTTAAAACTACTATGACTACTATTAACATTTCTATGTGTACAAACTAGAACACCTAAAAGAAATGAATAGATTCCTAGAAACATACAACCTCCCAAGGTTTAGCCAGGAAGAAATAGATTATGAAAAGACCACTACCAAGTAATTAAATGAAATCAATAATTTAAAACCTCCCAACAACAACAAGAAAGCCCAGGACCAGGCAAATTCACAGCTGGATTTTATCAGATGTACAAAAAGCAACTGATACCAATCTTACTAAAACTATTCCAAAAAGTCAAGGAAGAGGGATTCTATCCCTAACTCATTCTATGAAACCAGTATCACTCTTATGCAAAATCAGTCAAGGACAAAACAGAAGAAGAAAACTACAGATCAATATCCCTGATGAGCAAAATGCAAAAATCCTCAACAAAATATTGGCAAACCAAATCTAACAGCACATCAAAAAGATAATACATCACAATCAAGTGGATTTTATTCCAGGGATGCAAGGATAGTTCAACATACGCAAATCAATAAATATGGTTCATCATACAAACAAAATGAAAAAAAAACCCATATGATTATCTTAATAGAGATGCAGAATAAACATTAGATAACAATTCAACATTGCTTCCAGATGAAAACCCTCAACAAACCAGGCATCAAAGGAACATAGCTGCATATAATAAACCCATAGCCAAAACTATACTGAATGAAAACAAGTTGAAAGCATGCCCCCTAAGATCTAGAACAAGACAAGGATGGCCACTCTCACCAATCCTATTCAACAGAGAACTGTAAGTCCTAGCTAGAGCAATTAGACAAGAGAAAGAAATAAAAAGCATCCATATTGGAAAAAAGGAAGTCAAATTATCTGTGTTTGCTAATGGCATAATATGATACCTAGAAAATCCTGAAGACCACAGCAAAATACTTTTAGAATTGATCGATGACTTCAGTAAAGTTGCAGGAGACAAAATCAGTGTACAAAAATCAGCATTTCTATACACCAATAACATTCAAGCCGAAAACCAAGACAAGAGCATAGTCACATTTACAATAGCTACAAAAACAAAACAAAAAACAACAAAAAAAAACTATGAATGTACATCAAGATCTCTACAAGAAGAACTACATAACACTGATGAAAGAAACAAATGGTAAAAACATCCCAGGCTCATGAATTGGAAAAATCAATATCATTAAAATTTTATACTACCCAAAAACAATCTACAGAGTCAATGCAATTCCTATCAAATTACCAACGTCATTTTTCACAGAATTAGAAAAACAATCCTAAAATTCATAGGAAACCAAAATTGAGCCCAAATAGCCAAAAAGAGAAGAAAGCTGGATGCATCACATTACTTGGCTTTAAATTATACTACAAGGGTACAGTAAGCAAAACAGCATGCCACTGATACAGAAATAGACATATAGATTACTGAATATGATAGATAGCCCAGAAATAAAGCCATACACCTGCAACTACCTGGTCTTTGACCCAGTCAACAAAAATAAACAATGGGGAAAGGATCCTCTGTTCAATAAATGGTGCTGGGAAAATTGGACAGCCATATGCAGAAGAATGCAGCTGGGCCTCTATCTCTCACCATGTACAAAAATTAACTCAAAATGAATTAAAAATTTAAATGTAAGACCTGAAACTATAAAAGTCATTTTAAAAGTCTAGGAAAGCCTAGGGAAAACTCAACTGGACTTTGGCCTCAGCAAAAAATTTGTAAATAAGACCTTAAAAGCAAACACACAAAAACAAAAATAGACAAGTGGGACTTAATTAAACTAAAAGGTTCTGCACAGCAAAAGAAATAATCAACAGAGTAAACAAACAAGCTACAGAATGAGAAAAAACTATTTCCAAACTGTGCATCTGGCAAAGAAATAATATCCAGAGTCTACAAGAAACTCAAACTGCTCAAGAAAAAGCACACATAATCTCATTAAAAAGTGGACAAAGGATGTGAGCAGACATTTCTCAAAAGAAGATACACAAATGATCAACACACATGGAAAAAACTGCTCAACATCAGCAATCATCAGATAAATTCAAATTAAGACCACAATAAGATACCATTTTACACCAGTCAGAATGGCTATCATTAAAAAGTCTAAAAACAACAGATGTTGGGAAGGACTTGAAGGGAAGCATTTATTCACTGTTTTTGAAAATGTAAATAAGTACAACCTCTACGGAAAACAGTATGGAGATTTCTCAAAAAACTAAAAACATGATTACTGTTTGACTCAGCAATCCCATTACTGTGTACCTTCCCAAGTGAATAGAAGTCGTCATGTAAAAAAGACATCTGCACTTGTATGTTTATTGCAGTACTGTTCACAATAATAAAGTCATGGGTTTAACCTAAGTGCCCATCTGTAGATGAATGGATTTAAAAAAAAAAAAAAAAGTGGTATGTATACACCATGGAATACTATGCAGCCATGAAAAAGAATGATATGATTGGAGCTGGGGAGCGCTATCCTCAGTGAAATAACTCAGAAACAGAAAATTCGGTACTGCATGTTTTCACTTATAAGTGAGAGCTAAACAGTGAGTATACATGGACATAATGATGGAAATAATCAACACTGGGACCCCAAAAATAATCAACACTGGGAGTGTATGGGAGGGTAGGTATGATTGAAAAATTACCCATTGGGTATAATGTTCACTATTGGAGTGTTGAGTACACTAGAAGCCCAAACCTCACAATTATGCAATGTATTCATGTAATAAATGTGCACACGGAACCCCCAAATTTATTTTTTAAAAAACAAACAAAAAATATCTTTTAACAGACATTCACAATATATGTTCATTTATTTATTTATAAATTGAGACATATGAAACATATACAAATGTGTGCAGTTTAAGGAATGATCTGAAGATTAAATAATTAGTTTATCTTTGTCATGGCTTCATACTGCTACTATCTAGTATCTCAAGATACAATATACTCTTAAAAATAGGCTTAGCATATCAATAATGAATGTAGTTTTATATTTCAAGTAATCTATGTATTTATTTATTTAATTTTGAGTGGAACAACTTTTACTCAAATTGTCTCTTCTTTTATTTTTTCTTTTTAGACAGGGTCTTGTTATGTTGTCCAGGCTGGTCTTAAACGCCTGGTCTCAGTCAATTCTCTTGCCTCAGTTTCCTGAGTAGCTGCAATTATAGAAGCAGCTACAGAAGCTAATATGTATCAGAGAGTTCTTATGTATTATTATTAGTTGCTCTAAGAATCATTTGCCTGGCTAAATTGCTATTATTTTTATGTCTTGACATGCTTAGGAAGAGCTCTGTTCTAGGTGAAAGATGATGCTCTAGGACTTGGAGATTCAAAGTCTCTGGCTTCATGAAGCTTACATTCTATTAGGAGATACAGATGAAGCAATACACAAATGTCATCTCGAATGCAGTAAGTTCAAGGAAGAAACATCCAGTACATAAAGGGAAAGAGTTATTTGAGATGGAGTGTCCATGGAAGGCCTCTGAAAGGTGACACTGGAGCAAAGACCAGAACAAAGTGAGGGACAAAGTCTTGTGAAGGTTCGGCAAGGAGTACCCCGGGTGGGCAGTTGGTTTCTTTGTTGCCTGTCTGACTCCCTCAGAATATAAGCACCACAAATTCAGGAAGCTTCAGTTATCATGCTAACTGCAGGTCCACAGTATACAGTGCCTGGTACAGAGTGAAAATTCCATAAGTATTGGATTAAATCAGTTTTTTAAATATTTATCTTTTGAAAAATTAGTTTGGTGATAAGTTAGGGAAGAATTATAAAAACGCAACATACAAATATCTTTTAATAATAAATCTGCCAAGATTTTTTTCTGAACAATGATATGAAAACAAGGTCAACAAGTGTTATTAAGGAGTGGAAAATATGCAGTGAAATTTTAAGTGGAATGTTGATTATTAAATTTACAGGGAAACAAAAGTAGAGATCTAAATAAACAAAAGAAAAAGGAAGTCACTCCATAAAAATGCAGTTTCTGTGGAAACCCAAGTTTCAGCTCTTAGATGTTTTTCAGGGACTAACTATGCTGTTTGGGCTGTGTGGGAAGCAGATGCTGGGATGGAGTTAGGAGTTCAAGAGTTTTATTGGATGGTAACACCTGTAAACAATGAAAGGAGAAGGAAGCAAGACAGGAAGAGAAAAAATACTTAGGCCTCAATGCAATGCAGCGCTGACAGATGTAAAGGGAAGGCAGAGCTAGGGACAGAGGAGAGGAGAAGCAAGATTAGGCAGCAAGTGCCTCAGGCTGAGTTGCAGATCTGAAAATGTCTCCACCAACTCAACAGGGAGCTCCAGAGCAAAGATTGCCCTTAGAGTAAGCCCACATTGGTTAAAAATGGCCAGTCACTTGGACTCTGACCATGATCAGTCATTTGTTGGGGGCCTCCAGAGAGGAACTGAGGCAAATGATACAGCACTAATACCTGCAGGCTGTCAGTTAACTGTGCTTCTTGCAGCCTGACAGCAAGCTCTTCCTTGAAGGAAGATCAGAGAGGTGCTCCTCCATGCATGACACATTCACAGAAGAGGTAACAGCTGTGGTGTCAAACTGGATGGCCTTCCAGGGGACTCAAATTAGAGGTCTCACCTCCACCCTTGTTGTTCTCTCTGGTGTTGGTGTTAAGAGTTTTATCAATGATCAGACCCGTTTTGTAAAAAAAAATCAGGCCCGCTATCTACTTTGAGAGTCTTGATTTTGTTAATAGTAGATAGTATAAGTCAAAAATCCATTGGCCACAGGTAAACTGCAAACACTGTAAATTGCTAACAGCAAACAGAGCAGTTGAAGGTGCAACATGCTACCTCCTGCCCTTTTCTCAGATTCCTTGTAGACCCTCCATGACACATGGTTGAGCTGCACTAGTGCAGTAAGGCTGCCAATTCAAGTGTCTGTTAATATTAGCAGAATTGTTTTCAATGTTTTGTCTTATTTATTAAGACACACACATATGCAACTGGAAATGCCAACATTTCCTCCATTGTCTGTTTGGGGAATGATGATAGTCTGTGACACGTTATGAGGAGATGCGTAAGAGCACAGGCAGGTCTGCAGGCCTTTTTTATTTTTTTCTTATTATTTATGTATTTATTTATTTTTGAGACTGAGTTTCACTCTTGTTGTCCAGGCTGGAGAGCAATGGTGCGATCTCGGCTCACCGAAACCTCCTCCTCCCGGGTTCAAGTGATTCTCCTGCCTCAGCCTCCCGAATAGCTGGGATTACAGGCATGCGCCACCACGCCCGGCTCATTTTGTATTTTTAGTGGAGACGGGGTTTCTTCGTGTTGGTCAGATTGGTCTTGAACTCCCGACCTCAGGTGATCCGCCCGCCTCGGCCTCCCAAAGTTCTGGGATTGCAGTCATGAGGCACCGTGCCCGGCTTCTGCAGGCCTTTTGAAGGCAGTATTCTGTGAGGGATTTTGCTCACTGCATCTGCCAACTGCTGATATCAGGCAAAATGCATGCAATTCAGGGAGCACTACCTTTAGTTCTAGCTCAAATGGCTCTTAAGATGGCAACTTAATTACCATTTATTGAAGCTTAATACGTATCAGAGGCTTTTTGTATGGTATGATTATTAATTGCTTTAAGAATTGTAAGATTATTTCCTCTATTTTGTAGATGATAAATCTGGGACATAAAAGGAGATTAAATATCTTGCTCACATTCACAAAGCTATCATTTGACAGAGCTGAGATTCAAATACGGTTCTGATTCCCGATTTCATATTCAAATATGTTCTAATTATTTCTCACAATGAGAAATTTAACAACTTGCTACAATATTGTTACAAAAAAATAGAAGAGTATCACTTGTATCATATACAGCATACAAGAATGTACATATTTATTTGTGTTTAGTAACTTTTTTCTATCTCATTATTCTACATTTTGTTTACTATTGGCAGCTACCCTTTCTGTACCCTATTTATATTTCAAAAACTGTCTCTTTATTGCTGTGAAATTGAGAACAGTTTTCTTATTAGTATTCAGGTGACAATGAGAGGAAGCTACCAAATGATGCACAGGAAGAAGGTAAGCCTGTCATTATAAACTGAGTGTGTGAGAAATGCCAGTCAATGTTGGTGGCTCATAGACTGGCCCACCTCTTCCCTCCATCCCTCCTGCCCTCCCGCCCTCTCTCTCCCCTTCCCCTCTTCCTCCCTTCTCCCCTTCCCCCCTTCCCCCCTTCCCCACTTCCCTCCTTCCCTCCTTCCTGCCTGCGTTTAGAAGCAGCCTCTACCTGCATGGTAACATGCTGAGGGCAATGTTATTGTCTGAATGCTCTGAAACCAGAGTAACTAGCTTAAAGGAAACTTAGGGAACACACTTGGTCCACAAAATGAGCTTCTGAATCGGGCAGAATGCTAGTTCACCTTTCAGAGAGGGCGACAAACTCTGCTCTCTTCATACTTGGCAAAATTACTTGGCATTGCCCTTTTTATGTTCCTGCTCCATGTTTAAAAATTCCTGAAAAAAATTCTTCTTTGACATCCTAATAAGAACATCCATTTGAATCCGGGTCAGTGTTCATTGGATGCTTCCTGCCAGGTGGTGCAGATCCTTCTGTACTAAGATGTTTGTGATTTTCTGAAATTGTGCAGTGTGAGCTCTCAGGAAGCAGAGATCTTTATTTGGCTTCCACTGGCTCCTCAGTTTGCTCCTGCTACAGTGAATGAGGATTCCAATTCCATAATTCCAAAATCTCCTAGGCAGTCTTGTCTAGACTGAACAAAGGGAGGTTGCATGGCCCCCTGACATTGGGGGAAACAAGTCACTGCCCTAGAAGAACTCTCTTTGGCTACTCTTAAGAATCTGTGTTGGCCGGGCGCGGTGGCTCAAGCCTGTAATCCCAGCACTTTGGGAGGCCGAGACGGGTGGATCGCGAGGTCAGGAGATCGAGACCAACCTAGCTAACACGGCGAAACCCCGTCTCTACTAAAAAATACAAAAAACTAGCCGGGCGAGTTGGCGGGCGCCTGTAGTCCCAGCTACTTGGGAGGCTGAGGCAGGAGAATGGCGTAAACCCGGGAGGCGGAGCTTGCAGTGAGCTGAGATCCGGCCACTGCACTCCAGCCTGGGCTACAGAGCGAGACTCCGTCTCAAAAAAAAAAAAAAAAAAAAAAAAAAAAAAAAAAAGAATCTGTGTAACCTCTGTGTGGCCAGTGATATGCACTCAACTTATTACTGCTGCTCTAGAATGTAAGCTCTGTAAAAGGAGTAACTGGATCTTTCTACATAGGTCTCTCTCCCCAGCGCCCTAGCACTGAGGCCATCAGAGCTGATTGATAAAGATGTGCTTATACGAATAGAAGAGCTGAAAGGAAAGATATCTTGTTGTTGTTAATTTTTGTTGGTTGGGTGACTGGCATTAGCCCCGTGACATGCTACCTCAAAACCTGTCATGAACTTCTTGTAGATTCATGTGAGGCTCCTCAACTCTGGCTTGTTTTTTTCTCTGTTTGTTTGGTTTAGTTTATATTTTAATTTAGTTTTTGACAATTTATAATTGTATATAAATACAGGGTACACAGCCACGTTGATATACATACAGTGTGGAATGATTGATTTTGAACCTCCCACCTTAACTAGCTTCCTACACTAGTTCTCTCTGTCACTATTTATGTCTCCTCTGGCTCTGACTGATCCTCCAGGTTCTGGCTCTTTGCTTTCCCTAACTTCTCATTCCTGCCAGTTTCTTCACACTCTGATCTCTGCTTCCAGGATCTTTGCTTCCTAGGCCTTTTTTTATTACAAGTATGACTTTTAAGCTCAGTGACCAAACCAATCTTTCCCTCAAACAGCCATCTTCCTGTCACTTTCCTTCCCTAACCTTCACTTGTGTTCTTTAGGTGCAACTATGTGATGAACACTGGGGATTTTCTTTGAAAGTAATGATGCTTGCTAATGTGAAATGCTTCTCTGGGAACAGAGACTGACAGGCATAGCACAACTAAAGTACCCTCGCCCAAGGTAGAAGTGAAATGCAGTGTGGCTTTCCATTCTGTGTACTTTGAAGATATGTTGTCGTTCGGCAGCCATCTGAGCAGCTATTTTGAGCATATCACTAGACCAGTTTCTGTGAGGAATACAAAAAAGCAGGTTCCTCACTGTTCAGTGGCCTACAGGAAGAGTGGTGTTAGGCATAGCAACGAATACAGGGAAAGATAACGGGATAGGTGTATGTGAGCCCTGCCAAGAAAGATAGCAGGAGTTTTAGGAGCAAGTGAATCGCTAAGAATCTCAAAAACAAAAAGTAAATGTTTTCCCTCCGGCTTGTTTGTATTCACTCCTAAAGAACTACAATCATCTTGGGAGGGTTTTCATATGCTGGAAACACCCGGTGGGACAGATGCTAAAACCTTTTATCTATCATATTTCAAAAGGAGATAATAGAAGGTATTTCTTTTAAAATGTATGAATTAAAATATTTGCCTTCCCAACAACTTATACTGCAAATATTTTCCCCATGCGTTTTCCATACATATTTCACTTTAAAATAAAAATCAAGGAGATGACCTTAAAATATATTATCATTGTTATTTTTTTAATACGCAAACATTTGCACAACCCAGACCACAAGTCATGTGAATAATTCACAATTTATCTTTTTTTTCTATTGGAGAGAGTGTTATCTTCCATACTGCAAAGAATTTGGCTCCTTAGTCAATAATATTTAGCAAAGGAAGTGGAGGAATGTAGAGTGATAATCTGAGATGTGGACGTGTTTCAGCTGCCACATCTCTGAAGCAATAATTGCTTTCTTCTGACAAAATACAGAACTTTGTATAGGTTACCCACTGTTGTGTCACAAACAACCCTAAACTTTAGTGGTCTAAAAGAACAATTCGGCCGGGCGCGGTGGCTCAAGCCTGTAATCCCAGCACTTTGGGAGGCCGAGACGGGCGAATCACGAGGTCAGGAGATCGAGACCATCCTGGCTAACACGGTGAAACCCCGTCTCTACTAAAAAAAAAAAAATACAAAAAATTAGCCGGGCGAGATGGCGGGCGCCTGTAGTCCCAGCTACTCGGGAGGCTGAGGCGAGAGAATGGCGTCAACCCGGGAGGCGGAGCTTGCAGTGAGCTGAGATCCGGCCACTGCACTCCAGCCTGGGCGACAGAGCGAGACTCCGTCTCAACAACAACAACAAAAAAGAACAATTCATTTTTCTGTACACGTAAACTTTGCATGTGTCTTTGGGCTTTAGACAACATGGCAATATGTCCCCAGAGCAAGCATTCTAAGAGGCTCAAATATAACTAAAAGACTTCTTATGATGCAGCCTCCAAAGTCCCAAAAGTCATTTTCAATGTACTTTGTTAGTCAAGTAAGTTACTGGGAAAGTCCCTATTCACAGGGAAGTGCATTAGGCTCCACCTCTCGATATGAGACTCAGCATGTGTATAGGGACCAAGACTATCTACCAGTTGGTCTGTGGCTATTACAATTCATATCTCTCCCACATACAAAATATGCTCATCTCCATTTCAAGACCCACATGTTATCATTCCAGTACACTACTAGTTCAAAGTCCAGGAGTTCATCATCTAAATCAGGCCCTGGTGTGATAAAGGTTTCTTAGGTGTAGTTACTTTCAGTGAAACCTGTGAACTAAGGAGACAAGTTAGCTGTTTTCCTCACACCCACCATACAATGTGGTTTCAAGAATAGGACAAATGCAATGAACTCTTCAGTGAAAAAAGTTGGAGAATATGGAATGGGAATAATGTATCCATCACTAGTCCAAAGCATGTCTGAATTCTAGCTAAACATAGGATACTTTTTTTTTTTTTTTTTTTTTTTTAGTCAGGCCCTGATTCTGTTCCATGTGAGTGATATGCTGTTTTAGTTTCTGTTCTCTGGACTTTTGGTCTGTATTTGTGGCTTTCTCAGCCTACTTCCTATTACAGACTTCTTTTTTCCTACTTGAACTGTCTCTTTAACTTTTATTTTCAGTAAAGGGATGCAAGTACAGGTTTGTTACATAGGTAAACTTGGGTCACGGGTGTTTGTTGTACAGATTATTTAATCACCCAGGTATTAAGCCTCATACCTATTAGTTATTTTTCCTTATCCTGTCCCTCCTCCTAACTTCCACCCTCCGAAGGGTCCGAGTGTGTGATGTTCCCCTCTTTGTGTCTGTGTGTTCTCATCATTTACCTCTCACTTGTAAGTGAGAACATGAACTGTTTCTTTTTCAATCCAAGATAGCAAGTAAAATTTCCTTGAAAACTTTCTGTTTCTTATCAATCACATTAGTGTTCACTCAATTAAACATGAGTGAGATCTGTTGATCTCTTAGATACAAGTACTTCTTAACACCTGACAGTCAAGGTGCTACAGGACAACACTCTTAGAATTTTTAAAAGTCCTTTTGTCCAACAGTGTTCTAAAAAACAAGTCCTTTGTCTGCATGTGAATATCCAGTTTACCCAGCACTATTTATTGAAGGAAGAGACTATCCTTTCCCTAATGTGTTTTTGGTGACTTTGCCAAAACTGAGTTGACCATAAATGTGTGGAATTATTTCTGGCTTCTTTATTTTTCTCCATTGGCCAGTGTCAGTTTTTATGTCAGTACCATGCTGGGTTTATTTATTTATTTATAGCTAGGTCTCACTATATTGTCCAGGCTGGTCACAAACTCCTGAGTTCAAGTGGTTCTCCTGCTTCAGCCTCTCAAATATCTAGGACTATAGGCACATGCCACCACACCTAGCTACCATGCTGTTTTTGTTACTATAGCTTTGTAGCATAATTTGAAGTCAGGTAATGTGATGCCTCTTGCTTTATTTTTTTGTTCAGGATTTATTTGTCTATTCTGGGTCATTTGTGGTTCCATACAAATTTTAGGGTTTTTTTTTCTATCTCCATGAACAATGTCATTGATATTTTGATAGGAATTTCATTGAATCTGTAGATAGCTTTGGGTAGTATGGACATTGTAATAATATTGATTCTTCTAATTCACAAACATAAAATATCTATCCTTTTTTGTGATCCTCTTCAATTTCTTTCATCAATGTCTTAGAGTTTTCATTGTAGAGGTCTTTCACTTCTTTGGATTAGTTTATTCCTTTATCAAAGAGTTTTGTTTTATTATTAGCTATTGTAAATGGGATTACATTCTTGGTTTCTTTTTCAGATTGTTCACTATCAGCATACAGAAATACTACTAATGTTTCTGTATGTAGATTTTGCATCCTGCAGTTTTACTGACTTTCAGTTAATAGTTTGTTGGTGTCATCTTTAGGTTTTTATAAATATAAGATCATATAACCTGCAAGCAAGAATAAATTGTTTTATCTCTTTCCAATTTGAATGCATTGTATTTCTTTGTTTTGTCTAATTGTTCTGGCTAGGACTTCTAGTACTATGTTGAACATAAATGGTAAAAGTGGGTATATTTGTCTTGTTCCAGATCTTAGAGGGAAGGCTTTCAGTTTTTCCCTGTTTAATATGATATTAGCCATGGATTTGTTACATATGGCCATTACTGTGCTGAGCCATGTTCCTTTTATATCCAGTTTGTTGAGAATTTTTATCATGAAGGAATGCTGAATTTTGTCAAATGCTTTTTTTTAACTATTGAAATAATCATATTGTTTTTGTTCTTTATTCTGCTGATGTGATGTATCACATTTATTGATTTACATATGTTGAACCATCCTTGCATCCATAGGATGAATTCCACTTGGCCATAGAGAATGATCTTTGAATGTGTTGTTGAATATGGCTTGCTAATATTTTGTTGAGGTTTTTTGCATCTATATTCATCAGAGAAATTGGCCTGTAGTTTTCTTTTTCTATTGTGTCTTTGGTTTTGGTATCAGTGTAATACTGGCCATACTGAATGAGTTTAAGAGTATTCCCTTCTCCTTAATTTTTTTGGAATAGTTTGAGTATGACTGGTATTAGTTCTCCCTTAAATGTTTGGCAGAATTCAGCAGTTCAACCATTAGGTCCTGGGCTTTTCTTTGATGGAAGACTTTTCACTACTGTTATCTTGTTTCTTGTTATTGATCTAGTCAAGTTTTATGTGTCATTGTGATTCAATCTTAATAGGCTGTATGTGTCCAGAAATTTATTTATACGCCAAAATCAAATCAAAATGGAGTAAAGATTTAAATGTTAGACTTGCAGGTATGAAACAACTAGATGAACACATTGGAAAACTTCTCCAGGACATTAGTGGTCACAGCAAAGAATCCTTGAGTAAGACCTCAAAGGTAGAAGTCAAAGCAAAAATGGACAAATGGGATTATATCAAGCTAAAATCATCTGCACAGCAAAGTGCACAGGCAATCTACAGAATGAAATAAATTATCTTCAAATTATTCAATTGGTAAGGGATTAAAAGCCAGAACACACAAGGAACTCAAACAACTCAATAGCATAAAAAACTAATTATCCAGTTAGGAAATGGGCAAAAGATCTGAATAGATATTTCTCAAAAGAAGACATATAAATTGCCACCAGGTATATGAAAAAATGCTCGACATCACTAATCATCAGGGAAATGCAAATCAAAACCACAAAGAGATATCATCTTGTCCCAGTTAGAATGCGACTGTTATTAAAAAGACAGAAAAGTTGGCCGGGCGCGGTGGCTCAAGCCTGTAATCCCAGCACTTTGGGAGGCCGAGGAGGGCGGATCACAAGGTCAGGAAATCGAGACCATCCTGGTTAACACAGTGAAACCTCGTCTCTACTAAAAAGTACAAAAAACTAGCCGGGCGAGGTGGCGGGCGCCTGTAGTCCCAGCTACTCGGGAGGCTGAGGCAGGAGAATGGCGTGAACCCGGGAGGTGGAGCTTGCAGTGAGCTGAGATCCGGCCACTGCACTCCAGCTTGGGCGACAGAGCCAGACTCCGTCTCAAAAAAAAAAAAAAAAAAAAGACAGAAAAGTAATAGATGCTGGTGAGGATGCAGAGAAATGGTAATTGTTATGCACTGTTGGTAGGAATACAAATTAATACTGCCACTATGGAAAGCAGTATGAAGATTTCTCAAAAAAAAAAAAAAAAACTAAACTAAAAATAGAACTACCATATGATCTGTTAATCTATTACTGGATATATATCCAAAGGAAAATGAATCGATATATTAAAGAGATACCTACACTCCTATGTTTATTGCAGTTTATTCACAATAGCAAAGATCTGGAATCAACTTACACGTACATCAATAGATGAACGAATTTAAAAAGTGGTACATATACACAATGAAATATTATTCAGCCATAAGAAAGAATGAAATCTTGTCATTTGCAACAACATAATGAAACTGGAGAACATTATGTCAAATGAAGTAAGCCAGGTACAGAAAGCAAATATCATATGTTCTCACACATATGTGAAAGCTAAAAAATTGATCTCATGGAGATGGAGAGTGTAGTGATGGTTACCAGAGACTGGGAAAGGTGGTAGGGTGGGGGAAATAAAGAAAGGTTGATAAATAGGTACACAAATACAGTTAGAAGAAATAAGATCTAGTGTTTGGTGGCAAAATAGGGCAACTATAGTTAACAATAATTTATATATATAAATAAATATTTTTGCATATTTTAAAAGAACTTGAGAAGTGGGCTTAGAGTGTTCTTAGATTGTGTTAGATTGTAATACAAAGAAATAATAAATGTTTAAGGTGATGAATATCCCAATTACCCTGCTTTGATCATTGAACATTGTGTACTTGTATCAAAATATCACATGTACTGCATAAATATGTACAACTGGGGAACTATTATGTATCCATGAAAGTTAAAAATTTGGTCATTCAGGACTACTCAGAAAAAAAAAATATTAGAAAAGTTGTATCCTCAAGATTCATCGATGTTTCATTTATTTCTTAGAGTGTCTTTGAACATATCCTTAAATTTTTCTAAGCTCCAATAAAGGATGGTAGAGTTGCACCCTTGACTTTGTTACTTTGAGAAATTTTCACTGGCTAGAAAGACAATCCAGGGCCTTCTGTAATTCCAATTTAAACTCCTTTCTCTCTCTCTTTATCATTTGCTGCTTTAAAAGAAAGTTGTTACTTTCATTATTCTGCCTAGAAATCTCCTTAGCAAAAATAGTAGGTTGGTATATCCTATTTTCCATGTTCTTATAGGTAGATAACTGGTGCCCAGCTTTCTTCCATTATGTAACAGAGGGCACCTCTTCTACCGTTCTGATAATGATGTCTTTCATTCTTCACTAATAGTCTTCTCAAGGCTCTTCTATCTTCTGCCTGGCTTCCAGTCTCAAAGCAATGCTAATTAGTTTCAGTTTTTTGTTGCAGCGGGACCTCATTTTGAGACATAAATTCTGTTTTGGTTATGTATTTCTGGGAAAAAAATTACTTGAAATATTAGTGACTTGTAATACCCAGTTTACTTTGCTCACAGCTTTGTAGGTCAGGAACTTGGGAAGAATTTGATTGAGAGATTTCTCGCTGATTTATATGTGGTCATTTGGAGCATCTGGGCTAGAAGATGAACTTCCAAGATGAGCCCTTCACTCATATGTCTGGTGTCTCAATTTTCCTCATCCTTTCCCTTGTGGTTTCTCATCCTCCAAGGCCTCGCCACATGTCTTGGGCTTTTTACAACATGATGTTCTCAGGTAGTACCACTTATTACACGGCATATGGCTTCCAAAAGGAAAGAAGCACAAGTTCCCAGGTCCATGTTCAGAACTGGCTCAGCATTATCTGCTGAATTCTATCAGTCAAATAAGTCACAGAGTTCATCATTCTGGTGGACAATGAAGTGGAGAAATAGGCACTTTTTTTTTTTTTTTTAAATGTGAGAATACTAAGGTGTCATTGCAGAAGACTAGTTAACGTAGGAGATAGAGTTGTGGGCATCTTTGAAAAGTACAATCTGCCACTCTCTCTTTGACGTTCTGGCCAAAACTGTCACTCCACAGTGTCTCATAACTGAATTCTACCACCCATCAAAGCTATTCAATGCCTTGCCAAAAGGTTGATGATATCTTATTCCAATTAACATAAAATTAGCTTCTAATAAAAAGAAACACTTTATTATACTGAGAACCTTATTTTTAAGAAAAAATGGCCAGGCGCGGTGGCTCAAGCCTGTAATCCCAGCACTTTGGGAGGCCGAGAAGGGGGGATCACGAGGTCAGGAGATCGAGACCATCCTGGCTAACACGGTGAAACCCCGTCTCTACTAAAAATACAAAAACTAGCTGGGCGAGGTGGCGGGCGCCTGTAGTCCCAGCTACTCGGGAGGCTGAGGCAGGAGAATGGCGTAAACCCAGGAGGCGGAGCTTGCAGTGAGCTGAGATCCGGCCACTGCACTCCAGTCCGGGCGACAGAGCGAGACTCCGTCTCAAAAAAAAAAAAAAGAAAAAATTTAGATGCCAAAAGCAGGCTTAATGCTCCATCAAAAACTTATTCCTCTATATTTTCTCTCAAATGTAATAAAATATTAGAAGGGCACAAGAATTATCGGATTAAAGGAGATGAGTTCAAGTTTTTTCTTGACCTAAAATATATACAGTGTTATCCTAAGATGTAAAACAATATTTACAAGCTTCTATACGAAAAGAGAGATCCAAAAGTTTTTTTATGCAGTTTAGCCATCTGCATTTACTTCTGACAAAACTTTAACAATCAGAAGATTGCCAAGTAATCTGTGAAATGCATAGTATTCAGCATATATCTACATATATTATTGTAACTTCACATCATGATTTTTAATTTTTCTCAACTTGTAACTTTAAGAATAATTTCTTTAGACAATGGTATAAACTTACCATAGAAACAAAATACAATTTTGGGTTTAAAGAGGATGTTACTACGAAATGGCCACAAATAAGTTAGCACTTCCCTCTGTTTGAATGCTAATATTTTGATAACATTTTATAGCAACAAAATAATGAAAGAAAATACGTTTCAAGCTTTTGTCTTTTAATCCTGTTGATCAGGATGTATTCATAGTTGTTCCAATGTCTAAATAGCATGAACTGTTTTATTTATTTATACTAGATACTTCTATAACCTAATATTATTTGGGGCCATTTTCTTCTGAAAACTGCATTGTTTAATATTATCAAAAGGAAATCAGAATGTGTAAGAAGTACTGATTGGAATTTTTTTCCACCATGGCATCCATTAATAGGAAAAGGGAAGACTATTTTATATATAGCTATGCTAGACTGATATGCATACCATCTAAAAGCAAGCCTAATTTTACCCTGGTCTGGTGAAACACCACGCTATGGTAATTCTTGGTAGTGAAACCTCATACAGGATTCAGTACCTTGTGGGACCCACTACCAATATGGGAATATGACATCAGAGAGTGTATGTTTAGCATAAATGGAGGACCCTGGGATTTGGAAGGCACGGTGTTAGAAATTCTATTATTGACCTCACTGAGTTAGAATTATTATTTTTCTAGGCCTCCTTTCTCTTCCTCCTCTTTTTCCTTCTCCTCCTCCTTCTTTTAACATTGCATGAAGGTTTTAAAAGTTTTTAATAATTTCTTTATTAACAATTGTATTAAAGAATATTTACATACAATAAATAGCATCTATTTAAAGTAAAAATCTGATGAGTTTTGACATGTGACATGTATCCAAAAAACCATCACCACAAAAAAAATAATGAACATTGCTCCACTCCAAAAAATTTTTTCAGGTATCTTTGTAATCCCTTCAAAATCCCACGTAACCTCCCATCTTCAGGCAACCACTTATCTGTTGTCACTATAGATAAATTCACATTTTCTAGCATTTCATAAAAATGGAAACATGTGGGATGCACTCCTTTTTGTCTGGCTTCTATCACTCAACATAACTATTTGGATTTTCATCCATAAGATTGAATATATCAATAATTCACTCCTGTTTATTATTATGTAATATTTCATTGATGGATATAACATAATTTTTTAATTCATTTTCCTGTTTAAGGATATTTGAGTTGTCCAGGTTTTTGCTATTACAAATAAAGCACTATGTATAATTGAATACAATTATTTGTATGAATGTAAGCCTTCCTTTCCTTTGAGTAAATATCAAGAGTGGAATAGATGGGTCATAAGGTCAGAGTATGTTTAACTTTTCAAGAAAGTATCAAATTGTCTTTCAAAGTGCTTGTACCATTTCACATTCCCAACAGCAGTGTGTTAGTTCTAGGCCCTCCACATTCTCATCAACACTTACATAATCAGACTTTCAAATTTTAGGCATTGTAATATGTGTGTAGTAGTAGTAGCTTATTTTGGTTTTCCCCAGTGACTAATGATGCTGGGTGTCTATTGTATGCATATTTGCCATCCACACATCTTTTTTGAAGAAGTATTTGTTCAAAACTTTGGCCTATTTAATATATTGAGACTATTCTTTTTAAAAGTAATTTTCATTGCAAATAAAAAAAAATTTTATAAATAAAAAGTGAAAGTGATGTTTATTTTTATTGTGGTAATGTTTTGTGGATATGTGTCACATATCAAACTCATCAAATTTTTACTTTAAATAGGTGCAATTTATTATATGTAAGTATTATTTAATACAGCTGTTTTTAAAGAAATTATTAAAACTTTTAAAACCTTCAAGCAATGTTAATTTTTCTTTTTAAATAAAAACGATGTGTATTTATAATTGATACACAATTGTACATATTTATGGAGTACAAGGGGATGTTCAATACATGTATACAATGTGTAATAATAAAATCAGAGTAATTTCCATATCCATTACTTAAAAATGTTATCATTTCTTTGTGGTGATAACATCGAAAATTTTATCTTCTAACTATCTTGAAATATACACCACATTGTTAACAAATATAATGTATTTGCTATAGTCACCGTGCTGTGAAATAGAACACCAGAACTTATTCTTCCTAACTGTAACTTTGTACCTGTTTATTGGTGACTATTCTTGTTGAATTTTAAAAGTTCTTTATATATTCTAGATAAAAGTCCTTTATCAGCTACATAATTTGCAAATATTTTCCCCAGTCTTATCATTCTCTTAACAGTGTCTTTTGAAAAGCAGTTTTAAATTTTGATGAAGTTCCATTTATAAGCTTTTCTTTTATATAATTATTTCTGATGTTATAGCTAAAAAAATTGTTGCTTAACCCAAGGTCACAAAGATATTCTCTTACGTTTTCTTCTAGATGTTTTATAGTTTTGGCTTTACATTTAGGTTGGGAATACATTGTGATTTAACTTTTTATATGGTAGAAGTTATGTCTCAATTTTTTAATATAGATACACAGTTACTTCAATACCATTTTCTGAAAAGACCATCTTCTCCACTCAATTTCTTTGAACCTTTGTCAAAGTTCAGTCATCCATCTATATGGGTCAGTATCTTAACTATTCATTCAGTTCTATTGATCTATTTGTCTATCTCTATGCCGAGACAATACATTGTCTTGATAACTGTCTTAGATGATGTTAGTCCTCCAACTTTTTTCTTTTTTTGCAAATGTGTTTCGTATATTCAAGGTCATTTGCATTTCCATATGAATTTTTGAATCAGCTTGTAGTCTTCTATTTCACATTTATTATAAAAAAACTTAACATTAGTATACTTTATTACCCTCCTTTCAGTCTTGGCGCTATTATCATATATTTCACTTTTTAATACATTGTAATCCCCACATTACATTATTATTAATATATTTGTTTAAAGAGCTATCTTTTAAAGATATTTAAAACAATAGAAATCTTACATATTTTCTCTCATAGTTACAATTTCAGGTGCTCTTTATTACTTTTGAAGAACGTTATTTCCATCTGGTGTTACTTTTCTTTTGCCTGCCTTTAATTTTCTTGGACTGCAGGTCTATTGGTGATGAATTCTTTCAGCTTTTGTATACCAAAAAAGTCTTTATTTTTCCTTCGTTTTTGAAATGCATTTTCACTGGATATTGAATTGTGGTGGACAGGCCTTTTTCTTTCATTACTTTTAAGCTGGTACTCTTTTCACTTCTCACTTGCATTGCTTCAATCATCGTTGTTACTATGCCTATGATATCTTTTCTTCTCTGGTTGTTTTTAAGATTTTCTGGGCCGGGGGCGGTGGCTCACGCCTGTAATCCCAGCACTTTGGGAGGCCGAGACGGGCGGATCACAAGGTCAGGAGATCGAGACCATCCTGGCTAACACGGTGAAACCTCGTCTCTACTAAAAAGTACAAAAAACTAGCCGGGTGAGGTGACAGGCGCCTGTAGTCCCAGCTACCCGGGAGGCTGAGGCAGGAGAATGGCGTGAACCCGGGAGGCGGAGCTTGCAGTGAGCTGAGATCCGGCCACTGCACTCCAGCCTGGGTGACAGAGCGAGACTCCGTCTCAAAAAAAAAAAAAAAAAAAGATTTTCTGTTTATCACTGGTTTTAAGTAATTTGATTATGGTTGACTCTGTGTAATTTTCTTTATCTTTCATGTGCTTGGATTTTTGTGGGGGTTAATAGTTTCTCTCAAATTTGGAAAATTGTTAGTTATTATCTCTTCAAATTTTCTTGTCCTCATCTTCCTCTTTTAGATACACATGTGTTAGGCTGTTTGGTGCTGCTCATAGCTTACTGATGCTTCACCCATTTTTTTAAAAATTGTATTTTGTCTTTGTTTCATTTTGGATAGGTCCTATTTGGTGTTGTCAGATCACTCATCATTTTTTCTGCAACGTTTAATCTGCTCTTAATCTGATCTGATGTATTTTTAATTTCAGGTATTAGAGTTTTCACATCTAAAATTTTGATGAATTTGTTTTATTGTCCATGTCACTACTTAAGTTTTTGGACTACAAAATGTTAAGTAGAGACACAGACAATAGAAATATGGACTACAGTTGTAATAGCTGTTCTAATGTCCTTGTCTGCTATTTCTAACATCTATTTCAATACTGGGTTGTTTTCAATTGATTTCTTTTTTTCTCATTATACATCCTATAATCCTGTTTCTTTGCATTCCTCACATTTTCTGATTGAATGCCAAACATTGTGAACTTTCTTGGTAAGGTTGTGAATATTTTTGTATTCCTGTGAGTATCTTTGAGTTTTGTTCTGGAATACAATTAAGTTATCTGAAAACAATCTATTTTCTTCAGTTCTTGGTTTTAAGTTTTTTCAGAGGGACCAGATCTGTATTTAGTCTAATTTTCCCCTATTACTGAAGCAAAACGCTTCTGACCACTGCAACCGATGCCTCATGAATTATAAGAATATCCAGTTTGATTGATAGGAGTAGGCACTGTTCCCAGTCTTGGATGAGCTCCTAGAACTGTTCTCTCTAATCCTTTTTGGGTATTTCTTTCCCTGGTGTTGGGTAGCTTTCTCATTTTTAGATGTGCTATACTAGGCTGCATAATCAAGAAGTACCAGCCTCCAGGGTTCTCCGTCTGTGCAGCACTCTCTTGTCCAGTACTCTCTTCCGCAGTCTCTAGCACCTTGGTCTCCTAAGACCCTCCGCTTTGTCTCTCCAAATCAGAAAGTCTGAGACGTCCCTTCAAGTCCCCCTTGCTGAACCACAGCCTGGAAACTCTCTGAAGCTGACAGCTAAGGCAATTACAGGGCTAACCTTATTTATTTCCTATCTCTCAGGGATCATCTTTCTTTCCTGCCTAACATTTAGTATCTTGAAGTCCATTGTTTCAAATTTCTTCTTATTTTTAAAATGGCTTTGTTTTAATATATATATATATATATATATATGTTCCCTGTTATTCCATTTTGGCTTGAAATTAAATTTTGACTTTTTCTCTTATTGTTAGAAAACAACACCCACCTCTAACTAGTCTAGGCAAAGTGTCTTTTATTTGTCTTAGATTAAGAAAGCAAACATAACGAACAAACATATATCAACCTAAAAATTATCCCGTGCTTAAAAGAGAATTTAAAACCATTTTGAACATTTAACAGAGAGACATAAAACATAGCAGAGAGGAATTCCATTCGCAACTCACGTATCTCTCCAAGTCTAGCTTCTTGTAGCTCAGCTGGGTTCCAGTCACCTAGCACTCACTCTGCCCTAGAACTATCCCCAGACACAGTTGAGCAAGAGTGTCTTTTTTTCTCGCCACCTTTTCTTCTCTTTCTTCTATCTATATGGTTTGATGTATCTGCCTTTCTAATGGAAATCAATAGAGATTTTCCAGTCTTCTTTCAAATTTTCTCTCCACCAACCTCATAGGTATAGACTTAAAAGTTCTGCCTTCAAAAAAGGTAAAAATTAAAACGTGATAAAGTGTTATGTGTATGTATATGTGTGTTCATGTGTTTGTGAGATAGAGAAAAGCTTGTGAACATATGCATTTTAATTTTTCTTTTATATTTGTCATAATCTTCTACCTAGAAAAGTAAGAGAGTTCATCCCCCTCATAATTAGACAAATAGCATTTCTGTCTGGTCCTGGTTTCCTGATTATTAAGATCTCTTCTGGCTTTAAAAATCTGAAGGTTGTTGTGGGTTGTATGACTTCCAATCCTTCCATATGGTTCTAAAGGCATTTATAGAGGCCTGAAGACCTGAAATGACAGGAAATATCTCTGTGTGATATGACAAGAAAGGTGGGACCTTGAAGAGCCATTGTATATTTTCCCCTAGGATCAACCTACCTCGGAGAGCTACACCTGTGTTCAGGGCCACCACAGCCCTCTAGTTTAAAGGTTAGACAAGAGTCTGTAGGAGAAGGTTTAAGTTTACACCTTCTCGACAGTCTGAAATAAACGGCCTGACCTGGTCCCTACTACTGAACTAACCAGATATAAAAGTCTGATCAGAGTAACCAATCATGTGTAGATATGGGGCTGAGAAAGCTTTGCTTGGAAGAATACCTGAGAAGGCAAACTCTTTTTGGAAGAATTGTCTTCCTAAAAGCTTCCTCACATGATTTCATGTTGTCATAACATCTGTGTCATGTCTTTTCTACAAAAGAGAATCTTCTAACTAAAATAGTAAAACAGGTTAAGCGTGAATTTAAATTCAGGCTAGGAAAGAAAAAAATGTTATGCATGAAGATAAAATAGCACTTAAATTCATGTTTTTAGGCAGAAACAAATTAAATCCCAGTTTCTTGTGACAATTCATGTTTTGATTCAGTAAATATTTATTGAGTGCCTACCAAGTACCAGCACTGTTGTAAATGTTTGCTCATACAGCAGGGAGTAAAACAGATAAAGATCCTGCCCTCAAAGTACTTTTATTTGTAATTGTGATTGCAAAAGTATTATCTTTACTGTTGAAGTATCATAGGGAATGGGAAACTGCCAGATGACTGGAGATGCCAAATTCCTTCTTAATATTCAAAAGAAAATGGCAGCAGCAGAATTCAGAAACTCTGCACCCTGAGTGACAATCCTGGGTAAAATTAGAGGTTAGATTTGAGTCCTTAAAACAAGAAAAAAGGAATTACTTAACAAATGCACAATTAGACTAGTCATATTGTAACAGTCTTGCTTTATTTTATCATTGAGTTATGATACAAGAAAATCAGGAGAATTCTATGTGTTAAGTACACCTTGATTTCAGCAGGGCATTTCTCAGTATTTCCACATTACTTTGAGGCTACATAAAAAGACTGACTGAACGAACACTCCCTAAGAATCTAGATTTAATGGATTATTACCAAGTTGCAAGGATATTTAAAATCTTTTAGCTGATATAAATATATCTTCTCCTAATCTCTCAGGGACTCTTGACATAAAAATAAACCTAATAGTGAAACACAGGCACAGGTATGTAGTAAGAAAAAAATATCTACCTCACACCGTTTATATGAGGATTAAGAGTTCTGTGCTTGTCACACAATAAGAACTTTATAAATATCACTCTGATCCTCCACTCCTCAGCTCAAAACATAATATTTACTTTTCAGCCTGTTCCTGAATATGTGCTTAGATATCACTATTACTAAAACAAAATATAAGAATACAGGTTGAGTATCCCTTATCCGAAATGCTTGGGACCAAACCTGTTTCAAATTTCCTATTTCTTTTTTCAAATTTTTAAAATATTTACATGTGTATAATGAAATATCATAGGGATGGAACACACATTTAAATGTAAAATGCATTTATGTTTCATATACAAGTTATACAGTTAGCCTGAAGGTAATTTTATGCAATAATTTTAATAATTGTGTGCATTTGTCATATGAGATCAGGTATGAAATTTTCCACTAGTGGTGTCATGTCAGCACTCAGAAAGTTCATGATATTTTAGTATTTTGGATTTTGGATTTCCTAATTACAGATACTCAACCTGTACTATAATTTGAACTTTGATAATATCTGGTGTTCTATTAGTTTAAAAATGAGGTAGAGGCACTCTTTACATATTATATTACATGAAATTATTTAAATTTTAAATGTAGTATGTATACTAATTTTAAAACACAGATAACTTATTGACAATAATAATATTTTTGACATAAGAGTTCCAAATATATAAAATAATTCACTTTAAAATACCTACATTTTCTCATAAGGTGGAAACAGAAAATATTCTTAGCCACGTTCTCAAAAAAATCTACATCTTTGATTTCTCTTTTCTGCGAATGTTAACACCTAAATAATATGCTCCTAAAGATAGGTGTTAAAAAAATGTTCTTTGCGGACACAAACAAATGGAAGAACATTCCATGCTCATGGATAGGAAGAATCAATATCGTGAAAATGGCCATACTGCCCAAGGTAATTTATAGATTCAATGCCATACCCATCAAGCTACCAATGACTTTCTTCACAGAATTTGAAAAAACTACTTTAAAGTTCATATGGAACCAAAAAAGAGCCCACATTGCCAAGACAATCCTAAACCAAAAGAACAAAGTTGGAGGCATCATGCTACCTAACTTCAAACTATACTACAAGGCTACAGTAACCAAAACAGCATGGTACTGGTACCAAAACAGAGATATAGACCAATGGAACAGAACAGAACCCTCAGAAATAATATCACACATGTACAAACATCTGATCTTTGACAGATCTGACAAAAACAAGAAATGGGGAAAGGATTCCCTATTTAATAAATGGTGCTGGGAAAATTGACTAGCCATACATAGAAAGCTGAGACTGGATCCCTTCCTTACAAGGATTCTCTATTTAATAAATGGTGCTGGGAAAATTGACTAGCCATACATAGAAAGCTGAGACTGGATCCCTTCCTTACACGTTATACAAAAATTAATTAAAGATGGATTAAAGATTTAAATGTTAGACCTAAGACCATAAAAACCCTAGAAGAAAACCTAGGCAATACCATTCAGGACATAGGCATGGGCAAGGACTTCGTGTCTAAAATACCAAAAGCAATGGTAACAAAAGCCAAAATTGGCAAAAGGGATCTAATTAAACTAAACAGCTTCTGCACAGCAAAAGAAACTACCAACAGAGTGAACAGGCAACCTACAGAATGGAAGAAAATTTTTACAATCTACCCATCTGACAAAGGGCTGATATCCAGAATCTACAAAGAACTTAAACAAATTTACAAGAAAAAAATCAAACAACCTCATCAAAAAGTGGGCAAAGTATATGAACAGACACTTCTCAAAAGAAGACGTTTATGCAGCCAATTGGCACATGAAAAAATGCTCATCATCACTCGCAATCAGAGAAATGCAAATCAAAACCACAATGAGATACCATCTCACACCAGTTAGAATGGTGATCATTAAGTCAGGAAACAACAGGTGCTGGAGAGAATATGGAGAAATAGGAACAATTTTACACTACTGGTGAGACTGTAAACTAGTTCAACCATTGTGGAAGACAGTGTGGTGATTCCTCAAGGATCTAGAACTAGAAATACCATTTGACCCAGCCATCCCATTACTGGGTATATACCCAAAGGATTATAAATCATGCTGCTATAAAGACACATGAACATGTATGTTTATTGCTACACTATTCACAATAACAAAGACTTGGAACCAATCCAGATGTCCATCAACGATAGACTGGATTAAGAAAATGTGGCAGATATACACCACGGAATACTATGCAACCATAAAAAAGGATGAGTTCATGTCCTTTGAAGGGACATGGATGAAGCTGGAAACCATCATTCTCAGCAAACTATTGCAGGACAGAAAACCAAACAGCACATGTTCTCACTCATAGATGGGAAATGAGCAATGAGATCACTTGAACACAGGAAGGGGAATATGACACCGAGGACTGTCATGGGGAGGGGCATGGGGGAGGGATAGCATTAGGAGATATACGTAATGTAAATGACGAGTTAATGGGTGCAGTGCACCAACATGGCACATGTATACCTATGTAACAAAGCTGCACGTTGTGCACATGTACCCTAGAACTTAAAGTATATATAAAAAAAAATGCTCCCTGCATCATTGAAGCCAGAAAAAAATTGACTTTAGGAGAGTGGTTATGTAAATTTTAGTACATCTATACAATGAATTATAGAAAACAATAAACAGTAAGAATGTGAACCTATAAATATTGATATGGAGTGGTCTCAAGACAACTATGGAAAAGTTTCACCACAATACAGTGTATTTCAAATAGTGTAAAAAAGCAAAAAACAAAAAGACATATGTACATCTGTGTGTGTGTGTGTGTGTGTGTTTGTACGTACATACCAGCAATAAAGTAAAGGAAGAGGGGCTAGAAGGTGGTACTTAATCACTTTGTAGTGATTACCTCTGATGATGTAAGAAGGAATCAGTAGGGTAGAAGTGAATGGGACATTTATATTTTCTTCTCATTTCTTCTACATTGATCACATCTTTTAAAAAAACTTTATTATACTTTAAGTTCTGGGATACATGTGCAGAATGTGCAGGTTTATTACATAGGTATACAGGTGCCATGGTGGTTTGCTGCACCCATCAACCCGTCATCTATATTAGGTGTTTCTCCTAATGCTATCCCTCCCCTAGAACCCACCCCCTGACAGGACTCGGTGTGTGATGTTCCCCTCCTTGTGGATCACATCTTTTATAGAGGCCTGGCATGGTGGCTCACACCTGTAATCCCATCAATTTGGGAGGCCGAGGTGAGCCGATTGCTTGAGGTCAGGAGTTCGAGGCCAGCCTGGCCAACATGGCGAAACCCCATATCTACAAAAAATATAAAAATTAGCTGTGCATGGTGGTGGACACCTGTAATCCCAAGAACCCAGGAAGTTGAGGCACGAGAATTGCTTGAGTCGAGGAGGCACAGCTTGTGCCAGCCAAGATTGCGCCACTGCACTCCAGCCTGGGCAACAGATTGAGACTCCATCTTAACAACAACAACAACAACAACAACAACAACAAACTTTTATAGAAAAATGCATGCATGTATTTCTAGTATAAAATAATTTTTAAAAAGCACTGATATTACTTATAGGGATTTAATGTAAAAGAATAACCAATCCTCAGAATTTTTGGTCAAGAGAATTGTTTAAGCCAGGTCTTGCAGAGCGCATGACTACCAGGAGAATAATCAAGGACTCAAATCCAAATTATGAATTTATTGTTTGAAAAGAATAATGAAATAATACTCTCATGATTAAAATTTTCTTCAAAAGTCTAATTTGCCTATACAAAGAAGCAATTTTCCCATTTGCAATTAGTCTTCTTTACACAATATGAGCAAATATAATTACCATAATTTCTTTTCTACTATCATTTCACAAGAAAAGATCTAAACCAACAATATAAAAGTGGAAGATTCATTAATTTTATTTTATATTATCATTTTAATTAATTTGTCTAGATTGATCCTCAAAATAGAGTAAGAGCTCATCTTCTACTTTTAATATTTACAAAGGGAATTCAGGCCTTAATCTTGATTGTAACAGTGGTATTCTCCCTTGTCACCTCCTATTCCTCTTCTTTTTTCTTTCCTCCTTGTCCTTCTGTTCCTTCCTCTCGACTTCCTCCTGCTACTGCTTCTTCTTCTTCAAATGGCACTTCTGTTATTCATTGAATATGAACAGTCTACCAAATTGGAATATGTAGAATGGATTCACCTGTTACTCATATTAACCAAATCAGCATTAGTGAAAACATTTTTACACATTCTTCTCAAGAAAATCTTTAGAGAAACCACCCTTAAGTTCAGTGTCCCCAGCAATACCTCAACCATATATTCCCGCCTTTACCTTTTTTCATTTTTGTCTCATGAAATATCAGCATTTCTGAATGTAAAATAGAAGTTCTGATATGAATCAATTATTTCACTTGAATTTAGCTATGTTCTAGAGAAACTAACTGGTCCTTTCTCAGGGCAATGCCTTTGATGTTGCTGGTGTCAAAAATGTCATCTGCTCCTGCTAGAGAGACCTGTATCTTTCGGAATAGGTCATAACTTTTCTGTCTATCTTAGCAGGTTATATCATCTTTTAAAGAGGCTGTCAGTTTGGTCATAGGTCACTTGAAGCACTTATTTTGTAAATCGTGGATGTTTTATTCTCTCAGAGGTGCCAGAGCACTTTTTTCTTGTTCCTTTCTAAATTTTGCTATGAATAAAAGAGCTGTCATAAATCACCTTCTTTGACTTTCACTGGGTCAAGACTGTATCTTTCAACTTTAAGAAACAGTTAACTACCACATAGATTTCTTTATTCTTCCTATTATAAAAAAAAAGTCCAATAGAAAAAAAAAAAACATGCAACCATCTGTGTGATAAGCACATTCCTGTTACAGTAATTGTGTAGACAATTATTTCCCATATCAGTCTACATGGAGAGGGCTTCTTTGTCCCACTTTTTGGGTATAGGTACAAGACTTCCCCATTTTTTTATATCCCATTAATTCCAGGCTCCACCAAAGTTCTTCTCATGCACTCAGAGAGGAGAGAGAGAGAGAGATCTTCCAGACTTGAACTTGACGAGTATTCAGCTTTAGTTGAGTTCCATTGTGGCCATGTGCATACTTTAAACATTTAAAAAATATTACTTCAGAGAAAACAACTTATGACTTGGCTCTGCATAGATCTCAGCCCCTTGATAAAAATGCAGAAGCAGAGAAGTGCTAAGCATGACTGAGGCTAAATTTTCAACCATCTCATTTGAAATCAGCATTTAAGTGGAATTAGAGAAAATAAAGTGATTAGAGAAAATAGTGATGTCGTCTCCTCCTGCTGGAGAGACCTGTATCTTTCGGAACAGGTCATTTGAAATCAGAGAAAATAAAGTGATGCTTTATTTATTAGCAAATATTTGTTGAGTGTCTACTCTGTTATAGGCAAGGCTTAAAGTGGCAGAAAGAAAGGTGAAAGCAAAAACAGGCAAAAAATGTTGGCCTCATGGAGTATACATTCTGGTGCACACCTATGACGGTGGACTGAGAAGCTACCATGTCAAAACTGCTTGGAGTTTTGTAACGATCCTCCCGGGCTGCATGTCCTTGATGATGTCCAATTATCAGCCTAACACTATGCAGAGATGACTATAAATTTTCAGAAGTAGCCATGGACTTGGAAATACTATAACGAATATTGATATAAACATGAAAGCGAAAAATAAAAACACTTTAAAACACTTGGGCCTATAAAGTGTGGTAAGTATATGACAAAATAAAGACCTGTTGGAATTTTTCTACAATATTAAATTTTCTGTTTTTCTTGAAGAGCAATCAGAAAAGGAGTGGTATAGAAGGCAATGACCCAAAGTTCAGACTCAGAATTTCTTTAAAAATGTCAAAACTCTGAAATATTACATGCTAATGTTGTCAGAGTTCTGTGAAATATGACTATCCCCATTTCCTGGACAAACCATCTAAGAAAGCTCGGGCTTTCTCCTGAGCTAAGTTTTTGGCATAGTCTAATCTATGATGGAAATGGTGATGTTTTGGAAATATACATACAATTTGGCCCAGACTATATTCTGAAAGTGTAACTTCTGCCGTAAAGAAAAGATTTTTAAAAGTTAGCAAGCAGTGTTTGGTTTCCTGTTCGGGGGGTGGGGGGCTGGGGGAGGGATAGCATTAGGAGAAATACCTAATGTAGATGACTGCTTGTTGGGTGCAGCAAACCACCATGGCACGTGTACACCAATGTAACAAACCTACACATTCTGCACATGTACCCCAGAACTTAAAGTGTAATAAAAAAAAGTTAGTAAGCATTTTTTGGGATGCTGTAGCAAAGGTAATCACCTAAATTTGTCCTAGTTAATGGAATACGACCTGAGCAGCACAGTCTTAGAGAATGGGTTTATAAAATAAATTGTAATTTAACAATTATGGTTGAACGGTTTATCAGTTTAAAAAAGACTTATGAGCATATCAGAAAGAGAAGAATTTTCCAGAAAAAAAAAAAAAAGGCCTAAACACTTATCAGAAGACTAACTAAGAAAAAAGAAAAAAGTAATAAGGTGCCTCCATTCTTACTGAGGCTAGATATTTTGGTCCATAATTCATTGGCCAACATCAGATAATTTGGTTCTGGTTGATTTCTAACAGGTTTGAAAGGGTCTAGGTAAAGTCCTATTCTGTGCTCAAGTTTTCCCTGATTGCAGGATCCTAGCCTCCACTTTTAACCACTGCCACCATTAAAGGATAGAGAGAAGGAATCGCTCATGTCTAGTGGCCAGTGGATCCATGCTAAGGTTATTTGACAAGTAGCAACTCAGGACGTGCCAGACAAGGCTACTATTATTCATTGCAGGTAAAGTGCCTGCTGGACACGTCAAAGGCTTTGGAGAAACCATATGAAAGCTGATTTCTTTTTTGCAGGGTTCCTGAGAACTCGCTGCCAAAGCAAAGGAATTCCAGTATCCTAAAAGTAAATCTGTTCCTTAGTGTGCCATTTATGTGCTGGCCAAAGGCCAAGATAGGATAACACTGTTGCAGAACATTAGCCTATAATCAAGAATCATCAGCCTCACAAAGAAGGTCAATATCATGAAAAAGACATTAAAAATTCCATGGAATGCCCCATGAAGCAGATTTAATACGCTAAGCACCTCATAAAACAGACTTAATAGACCAAATATTGAACAAAAAGGAGAAATAACCTTAGGTAAAACAGATATATAAAAATCATAAAGAATATTATGTACAATTACATGCCAATAAACTTGAAATTGTGGGTAAATTTGAGGCAAATAATGAAACGTCCAAGTTGGTTCAAAAGGAAGTAAGAAATTTGAAAAGATTGATAACCGATAAAGAAATTTGAATGTAATAAAAAGGCATTATCTTCAAATAGTTCTAGGCCTAGAGGGTATTACAGGTAAATAGTATCAAAATGTCAAGTAACTGATTTTATTTCTCTTTCCAAACATAGTTCTGCAAATTAAATCAATATATTAAATTAGGCAAAGTGTCCGATTCATTTAGCTATGTAAGTATTACCTTAATCCTTAAACTAGGAAAATAAAATTATATGTAAATTTTAAATAAACATAGGTATAAAATTTTTAATTAACATTAGCTGATCAAAAAGTGCAGGGTACTAACAAAACAAGTCATCGTATTTGAGTAAATTTTACCTTGAAAGTGTAAGGCCAGTTAAATAAAAGAATATCACTCAGTATTTTCCACCACATTAATGGGAGAAAAAAATCACATACTTTTTCATACATGCAGAAAAGTCATTTGAAAAGCTTCAACACTTATTTAGGATAAAAGCTCACACAAACCAAGAATAGACAGGAAATTCCTTAACCTGATAAAAATTGTCACCCAAAAACCTAAAGCAAATGTATAAGGAACTTTAGAAATATCATCTTTAAAGTTTGGAAGAGGGCAACAATTGTTGCCTGTATTGTACAATATATTATAAAAGTCCTGACAACAGTAATATAATAAGCTGTATGGATAGAAAAGACAACATTGTCATTATTACCAGATCATTTGGTAATTTATCTAAAAAAACCAGAAAGGATAAACACAAAAGCTTTTAAAACCAATAATAGACTTCAGCAAGATTATTGGATTGATAAAAGTAGCCCCAAATCCGCAGTACCTCCCCATACCAGCAACAACCAAAGATGATGTAACAGACAAAGTGCAATAAATGTTTGAGAATTAATTTGACATTCTACTAAAGGACAAAATATAACAGCTAGATAAATGGAGAATCACATTATGTTCATAAATTGGCCAACAACACCATGAAGAAGTGAATTTTCTTTAGAAATAGGGAAGGGTTTTTAAAACAAGCCATGAACACAAAAAACAACAAAAAATTTGGATTTATTTTACAATAACAAAGCAGCTCATTTAAAATAAAAATGTTAAATTAACAACTAGAAAATGTTACTAACATAAATAATACAAAGAATCAATATCAATAAAACATAGAATTTCCAATAAAATTTTTAAAAGTAAGCCAAAAATATGGTGAAATGATATGAACAATCACAGAAGACAATATTAGAATGACAATAAGCATATGAAAAGTTTTTAAAATTAAAAGTAATTTTTAATAATTTATCTAAGATACTTAGCAATATTTAATTTAATATTAAATTAGACAACTTAAAAAACCCAATGGCATATCTTTTCTCACCTATCAGATTAGCAAAAATAATAAAATCTAATGCTATTATGTGTTGGCAAGACTATTAGGCGCTGATTCTCAGACATTTCTGCACATGGGAATCACCTGGAGATCTTTTTTTTTTTTTTTTTTTTTTTTTTTTTTGAGAGAGAGAGTCTCGCTCTGTCACCCAGGCTGGAGTGCAGTGGCGGGATCTCAGCTCACTTCAAGCTCCGCCTCCCGGGTTTATGCCATTCTCCTGCCTCCGCCTCCCGAGTAGCTAGGACTACAGGGGCCCGCCACCACGCCCGGCTAGCGTTTTGTATTTTTTTAGTAGAGACAGAGTTTCACCGTGTTAGCCAGGATGGGCTCGATCTCCTGACCTCGTGATCCGCCCGTCTCGGCCTCCCAAAGTGCTGGCATTACAGGCTTGAGCCACCGCGCCCGGCCACCTGCAGATCTTAAACATATCCTAATGTCTGGCTCCCCAGCATTCTGATTTACTTGGTATGGACTTTAAAACTGCCTATGATTTAGGCTTGATCAGAGAAATACCATGATATGCTATATAATTTCTAATTTTCAAAGGGATGTTAGATAGAATATTAAATTGTGAATCCTATGGGAACACTGGTACTACTAAATGGAAGTTGCATAAAAAAATTGGAAAAATTTTTAGCAATAATGCCCAAAGAAAGAAGGACTTTCTTTACTTGGTTGAAAGCTAATATCACTGGAAGTGTTCAAGAACATGTTGCATAGTAACTTGGTAGGGTTTGCAGAGCAAAATTCAGGTTATTAGACTGGTAGTTAAAACAGATGACCTTAAAATTGTACTTATAAATGTGACACTTGAAACGCTGGTTACAGTCCAAGCTGAATCTCCTTTTCACCTCTCTCCTCGCTTCCTTTTGTTTTCAAGAATTCCTCACTCAGTCTCTGCCTTGGAGGACAAATAAGGCATAACCCAGAAGGTGGCTGTGTGTTCTCAACTCTTGTTTCTATATGATTGTCGTTGTCAATAATTAAGGAGTGAGATGGAAAATAGAAATATCACACCGATCAGAGTATGCTTAACAAAATACTTTCGATCTTGGAAAAGAGTGGGGATTTTTCTCTATCTTTGTGGATGACACTACTGTCAGTCCATTTGGGTTGGTATAATAGAAGACTATAAGGTGGCTTATAAAAAGCAGAAATTTATTTCCCACAGTTCCAACGCTTGAATAGTCCAAGATCAAATCGCCAGATTGAGTGTCTGGAGGGGACTCTCTGCTGCATAGATGACGCCTTCCATGTGTCCTCACAGAGCTGAAGGATCAAATAAGCTCCCTCAGGCCTCTTTTATGAAGGTATGAATCCCATTCATGAGAGTGGAGTCCTCATGACTGTTCATCTCCCCAAGGCCCATCTCCTAATACAACTGCATTGGGGATTAGGTTTCAACATATGAATTTTGGGGAAACACAAACATTCAGTCTATGGCAACTACGCTCCTGCTTCAGAGATCACGCCTCTTCCTGAAGGTGATTATTTGGCTCTTTAGAACCTTTGGAACACTGGAGCACAGTCTTGTACAGTACCCGAAGTTTGACAATGTGTACATAAAAAAAGGCATACATTTATGACACTTAAGTTTTTTACTAAGAACAAAGATAAATAAACCCTCTGATACTATACACTGGAACTCTTACTTGGAGTCTGGCACAAATGGAATTTTCAAAGCAAATAATCATATAACACCGTTCAAACAACTTCTCTGTATTATAGCTATGGACATACATACACATATACATATATGTATGTATATATTATATATAATAATAACTTTTGTATTAAGAACATGGACTATTACCTATAACATTTAGTTTTTAAAAATAGGCTAAATTCTATCCACATGTATGCATGTATATTAACATATCCTGCACATATAAATTGCATGTACATAATTTACTCTAGTAGGTTATAAAAGCAATTATTGACAGGAAAAATAGGATATCTGTGACCATCAGAGGAAAACTCCTCAAGCTCTTGAAACAGGTTACTAAGCAGTAGACTAGATAGTATAGCCGATTTGTTACTTTTGACTATTGTCTTGACTATTCATCTATGCGCTCAGTCCTAATATCTAGTTTTCCTAAGTTCTTATTGTCCTTATTTTTAAAGAAATTTGTCCCGTGTTCTTGGCTAGGTGGATACGAGGAGAAGGAGGACTAATTTAAGAATTATCATTCATTGTGAATTATGATGTGCTAGGCATTGTGCAAAATACCTGCATGAATTTTCTTACTGAGGCCACAAAACACATCTATCAGATGTTCCAATTACATTTCTTTTACAAAAGAGGAAATTGAAACTATACAGCGATTAAATAATTTGCCCAAGATTACATACTGTGAGATAGAACTGTGATTTGAATTCAGAGCATCTGACTTTGCCATGGGTGTATGGGTGTATAGAAGCTTGTTAAACCCTGGTAGAAGAGAAATTTTTTACAAGTTCATATTACATATAAAGAGAGCTAGGGCTAGGTATCTGTCAAAACAAATCAGTTTTATGTGAAAATCCTTTATAAAGAAGTTTTTTATTTAATACCATAAAATAACCAGCAGTGACAAAAATGTGAAATAAAATATTGAAAGACATCATAAATTTAAAATACTTTAATTTATAATTTGTAGCTAATAATATTTAGTCTACATAAAATTGACCTGTGCACATTTTTAAGACAGGAGCATTGTGTGTAAAATAACCGTAGGTGATATCTTTAAAACTTGAAGAAGAAACTCTCCTGTGTGTTGTGACATTACTCATTATTTACTATCAAATTGTACTGCTAAATCCAAACAAATTTTGATAAATTTATACCTAACCTCCTTATAGAAATATATCATAACTAGTTCAAATGATGTTAAGATTTTAAAGTAATTAAATGCAATTCATTAAAATATTTAATGGTAGTTATTCCTTAATATTAAATAATATTTCCATCCAGTAATTTCAGATTAATAAGGATTTATTATATCTATTTCAATCAGTGCCTATAATTTATACTACTTTTGAAGAAATACTGGCATTAGTTAAGATGTTTCAATAGTAGGGTAAAATAAATGTTCATTTTCCTTTTAATATCATTCATTTTTAATAGTAGAAAGTAATGTTACAGTATTTATTTTCAGTTTTATATTCAAATTGATTGTAGGTCCAAGCACCTGAGTATTTGTCCAAGTGCCTAGTATTTGTAAACTCTATATTATACAGAAGTTTCAAAAATTGGAGCATATTGTTCTCCTACCATCTGGGGGATTCTGTTTTACAGAAAAGTAATAACTTGCTTGAACAAAATTACTAATGCCATTTGCAATGATGTTCTTGTTATGTTATAACCCTGACACCAAAAGCAATAGTTCGGGCTAAAGCACAGCATAGGTGCTTGCTCTCAGCCTGATCAAAGAAGCTTAATTATGACCTCCAGATAAAGGTACTGCCATTAAGCCATTGAATTATCACAGATAAGGCTGAGTCTTCGTTACTGTCTGATGATAAATCACAGCTAACAACAGCAAAGAAGTTAGAGCTCACACAGCTAATCCTTCGGAGATTTTGAATGGGCTAGTTTTCCTACTGTTTTGCATCTATTTATATTGCACTCAGAACCCCCAAATGGTCTCTGCTTATCTCCAGCTTTAGATAATTTATGCTTTTTGGTGTGTCACCTCACCGCTGAAGCTGTTATCAGGAATGAGAAGGTTTAGGAAATCGGATCCACTGAAATGCTAATCCTCCTGCCAATTACTACACAAAAACAAGTTTTCTTCACTGATTTGCTTTTGTTTATTTGATACTGCAAATGTGGATTTTATGATTACAGTTTAGGACAATTGTTTAGCTCCAAAACAAAATAAGCATTTAATTTGACTAGCTTTCTCTTTTCACAAGAGTGGTTGGGCAATTTACACTGATTCAAATGGCCAGATGGTTTCCTCTCTGTTTGTCACTGACTAAATAGATGTGTAAATATTTTTATTTTCATAGAGGGCTGGTCTTGAGAAGAGAATTTGTTGAAGCCCCCCTCGATGGTGGGCTCCTGCTCCAAGATGCACTCATCCTAATTTAGATTCTTCGATATAAAGAATATTCTATGTGAAACTTTCACATGGAAATATGATGCCTGTCTTGGAAAGTCATTAAGATAATTTTTTTCATCCCTTAGTGCTGTCCAAGTTTTATGAAATCTTATCTCTGAGACTTTTATGAGGTTGTTTGACTAGTAGTTAAATGTATTACTTTTCAGTGATATCAAACATTCCTAAGTGAGTAACTATCAAGCCCATAAAATTCTCCTGTGCTTATTAGCATAGTATAATGAAAATTTGAAATGCAAGGTTGGATTGTACTTTTAAACAGGCAAATTAAACTCATACCTAGCTGTATTTTCCGATTTATTTTTTCTCAATAAGATCTCTAAGTTTTCAAGATTTGGAAAGGATGAGGTCACCCAATTGTCATGATTGATCACCAATTATTCAAGTCTTCTTGTGTTGACTATTGATGCCAGTTATTGAGATAGTAATCTTCAAAGTGATAAAGGAAGTTACAAAATTAATTCAACCTCGAGATTCCATTACACTTAATGTCAGCTAATAGAACATTTGATATTTTTAATCCTAGTTAAAGGCTTTCTTGCTAAGCTAATGCTGATGGCAGAAATGATGGAAAAGAAAAATATCTAACATTATAATTCTGCAATTCTTTTTTTCTCTGTATATTTCAGTGTAAAGCATTTATGTAGGTGGCTTCCCAGATGGCTCCTTGATTCTTCTATAGAAATGTAAGATAGGTGTCTGTATTTTAACTTCAAAATGAAATGCTCAAAAGACTTCTTTCGACATATGTGAAAGTTTCTTCTCTTCAAAGACTGCTTTCTGTATTTTAAACGTGTATTTAGAAAACCTTCTTAACTTTTTTTCCTAAGGCAACATAATTAATAATATATATTGATTACTAGATACATGCCATTCCAAGAGCTACTTAAAACTGAATTTCAGGTGAGATGTAATATATTAGCAGATATTGTGAAGCTAAATATCAAATCACTAACCACCTGATATACTTCATTGTTTGTTTTATATTTATCAGTAGGCACATTCCTTTTGAAAGAGCAAGTTCTGTTTTTATTTTTTTATTTTGTTTTATTTTTATTATTTTCTTTAACAGCATGTTTAGATATCAATTTCAAATTTCTCAGGTGCTAACACACTCCTATTATTGAATTTTACCTGGTTTTACTGTATCCAGGCCTAAGGTAATATAATTCATTACTCTTAGAGTAAATACAGAGAAATAATTAAGCAGAGTTCTCAGATGTTTTGCTTCTCCATACCTGGAATGAAACTTACAAAGAGATGGAAGGGCAGAGCACTCATCACTTTATGGCACAAGTAATTGTGGTGTCAACAGAAAATCAGTATTTGACTTTGGAAATAAAAATATCTGCCACCTTATTTGGCTTTCATGTGCAAGGGTTTGAAATTAACCGACATTAGGGCATTAAGGAGTGTATGCATATGTTTATTCATCTCAATTCAATTATCTCTAACATTGAAAACACTTTTAGTAATTTTATGTATCACAGCTCTTAACCAACTGCTCTATGCCAGAGTCCTAGTGGATATCATTCCCTTCATTGAGCATAAAACCAAAACAAACAAACAAACAAACAAACAAAATATGAAATAAACAAATGAAAACAGAATAATCTGCCTGCTTGCTGATAACAATGATTATTTTTTACAAGAATGAGAAACAAACTTAATAAAATAAATTCAGCTTAAAGGAGTTAACACAATCCCAAGTTGTGCAATTTGGGAGATTATTCTTAGTTTTTTTGTTTGTTTGTAAAGGATTGCTTTCTTGTACTACCTTTGCTCTCAGTCACCATATTCTCTCTCTTCATCTTTCATCTAAAGCTGTTTTATTTTCCCCTCTCTGATACCTTTTCTTCTGCCCTTCTATTTCCCAGAGATGTGGATTTTCAAACTGCCTTGTTTTGTTAACATTTCAAATATAGACCTCATGGTACAGATGCCGCAAAGTGCTTTAGATGTGAAATTTGTTCCTTATGCAATAGTAAAGTCTTAAGTATATAAAGTAAAACGTGATCTTAATATAAGAAAAGCTAAGCATTCAAGATTTAAAAATTATTTTTCTGCAAGGATGTGCTGCCATTATTATCCAACCTAGCAAAGTTATTAAACTATTCTTAGACAAATTTCTGTCAGCTGAAAGAGTAAGAGAAAGGGAGGAAGAGAATAGAAGAGGAAAGGAGAAGAGCGGCTTGTCTGTAAAGGAAAAGCATGGAATTTGAATATTCTATTTCACATGACCTAGATGAATAAGTCAGACAGTTATTTACCATTAAATAATACACATAACTACCTACATGGAAATTTTTCTCTACCTCAAGTTTGGATCCCTTAAGATCAATGAAAAGATTATTGGAAACTCTTTATTGATCTCTCACATTTCTAAATTCTCAACACATTTAATGTTCAAATTACATAATTGAGGATTGGCTATATATTATTTACATTATCACTCTTTAATTGTTTCATATATGTGGATTTTTTTCTTCCCAAATAGATTCTAATTTTCTTGAACATGGGAATGCATCTTATTTTTTAAATATATTCATTGCACCGAGAATAGCTGTTGGTCCATAGACCTAGGCTATTGATATATATTTAGGGATTTATTAAGATAGAGAGATCATAGGGGAAGATCAGTCTAGAGCTGCTCAAAGGTGCTGTGCACAAGATACTCTGAGAGGTTGTGCTCAAGAATGATGTGTGTTTGTAAGAGGAATCTGACAGAGATAACAATAAAAAGCATAAACTTTTATTTATTTGATAGGCCAAGTGAGTCCATAGCCAGGCAGTTTGACAAGTCACTGTCAAACTGTTTAGTGTACATAACTCTTAGGGTTATCTGCTCAATTTAAAGCGACTGCCACAGGCACTAGAGATAATATTACAGAATTTGGATTGGACACTTATTTATTATTTCTTCATAGGTACTTTTAGCAGTTTAAGATACTGTTGTCTACGTCATGCAAAAAAATATGTAACTATTTGCGTAGAGAGACCTTTAAAACTATATTTAGACCAAGAGAAATGGGGGCAGAATTTTTGACATTAGCCACAGACAATGAGGATTTTTGTCATAAGTGTTTGTACCCAGTTCTTAGAGTTGCAATAATCATAAAGTCAAACAAAGCCAAATGACCACATGTTGTGGTTTCAGTTAAGCAAATAACTCAGGAAAGCATGGAAATCACCAGATATCTATGTAAACTTGTGGTTTGTTTCCTGGTTTATGCATGTGTACTCATGTGAGCTATTGACCCTGTTTTATAAAAGCCTGCTGGGAAAAAACACAAGTGGCTTTGGGTATTTTATTAGATTTTTTTCAGAGGAAAAAAGTCCAAACCTCTTATAAACTTTGCTGATCTCTAAATCTGTGAAAAATATTAGAATACCCTAGAGCAAAATTGAAAGTCTTTGTGTTTGTGTGTGTGTGTGTGTGTGTGTGTGTGTGTGTTGTCCTATTTTTTAATAGGGAAATCACAAAAGCAAAGACATTTCTTTGTATTTCAAATGAATGTTTGGTGTGGAGACAGGGGTATTTCTCTGGAGATTCTATTTCTCTTTCCCAGTCACTCTCACATTTATGTGCAGGAGATTCCAAGTTAAAGAGCAACCTTGAGTAAAGGAAAGGACAAAAGAAGATACCAAAACTCAAGACACAACCTGGGAGAAAAGGAGACAGGAAGATGCAGCTACTTTGATTGAAGATTGTAGCTGAGGGGGACTTTAGAAATCTGATACTCTCATTCTGCAATGAAAGAAAGGGAGGCCCAGAACCTTTAAGTAACTTAAACATACTCACACAAGTAATTAATTAATGGCCAATATGGAACTGGATCTCCTTTTCCTAGTTCCTACTTCTAAGTCATTTCCCCTAAATCAAAACGTCTTTTTTGTAAGTGACGTGTAAGGGAGAAGACAAGTCATACAGTTTAAAATATCTTCTAGGCTTTTAAACTGCTCACGCACACCTGAGCTTTGCCTATTCTTGTCACTACTTAAGGCAAATCCCCATTCCAATGTTCAAGTCCTATAATTCACTATAACTTAAAGTTGAACCACAGGCTACACAGCTAAATATGGTATATTGGTAACTGATTGAGTGGCTATAGATTGCCTGGGAAAGTAAAACTAACTCCTATTTACCTCTAATGAAATAAGAAACAGACTGTTGCGTGTTGTGTAAACCACCCTGTAGTGGGCCCTGTGTTTTCATGATTTGTGAGTAGGTATTTAGTCCTGTTTTTTGAGCAAGCCCAGGGAAGGTGATGTCGGGAGGACGGCGTGGTGTTGGTAGTGAGGGCCTGCCTGAGATCAAGTTGAATGAACTTGTTCTTCCTGCTTTTGTGTTCCAAAAGTTTGTGGCAGTGCACTGAAAATATGAAATTCCTTGAGATAAAGAGCAAAGAGAACATGTAAAAACAAACAAACAAACCTGACAAGGTTGTGTAATAGTTTGGAAAAAAGCACATAGTAAAATATTTGTACAGCATACCTGGTCCATTTTGGAGGAGATGGGATGTTGTAATGAGCACTTGTCTCTTACTGAACTGAGTGAAGAATAGCTAACCGAGTCACCATATTTTATATATTCAGTATTTTAGGAGCATATTCTCAAAGACAACAGGAAGTCAAAAGCTTGTAATTATTCATTTTTTGTGCCTTTAATGTGTGATATTGCTGCATGCTTCTTTTTTTTTTTTTTTTTTTTTTTGAGGCGAAGTCTCGCTCTGTCGCCCGGACTGGAGTGCAGTGGCCAGATCTCAGCTCACTGCAAGCTCTGCCTCCCAGGTTCATGCCATTCTCCTGCCTCAGCCTCCCGAGTAGCTGGGACTACAGGCGCCCGCCACCTCGCCCGGCTAGTTTTTGCATTTTTAGTAGAGACGGGGTTTCACCGTGTTAGCCAGGATGGTCTCGATCTCCTGACCTCGTGATCCGCCCGTCTCGGCCTCCCAAAGTGCTGGGATTACAGGCTTGAGCCACCGCGCCCGGCCGCTTCTTTTTTATCTTTATAGCAAATGAAGGAGAATTGCAAAACAGAGCTGCCTCCCCTTGTCCCTGTGAGAACTCAGGCAAAAGAGCATGGTTCCTGCTGTGCAGCATTGTTAGCTGTGCCTGCAAGTGCTGGCTAGAATATAACTAACTAAACCTACAGACAGGAAAAAAGAAACAGCATTGCACTTAACATGCTGTTTTACTTCGGTTTTAAGTTTGCAAATGATTTTTATTTAATTGTCAATATGGAGGAAACCTAAACAGATCTCAAAGGAAAAAGCACTATTAAAAAAAGGTTCCCTTTTACTCTCTGCCAAACAGATACAAATTAAACATGGTAGTTACATGGGACCAATAGGAAAGCACTCACTCACTCATTCACTCAGTTATTCATTTGCCTACTGTCTATTTGATAGTCTACACATTAGATCTTACTCTAAAGTGAGATCCTATGAGTTTAACACCAGTATTAAGAGACATGTAAAAGAAGTTCATACGTTTTATGTCTTTTGCCAAAAAGACATGTAAAGTAATGGGACATAGACTATTATTTCTATCAAGAGCACATTTTCCTCTACTACTCTAAGACAAATCCCTAATCTTTCATGATGCATCATTGAAAAATGGCAAGTTGGGGGAAAGGGGACATTCAATAAACACCTGTAATGCAGTCTTACTCCTTTTTTGTTATTTGGCTGCTGACAGCTTTCAACATCCACTCCTTTCTAGGCTCACTTCTGGGAAAATCCATAAGAAGGCTCTTATGCTCCTTGCCCTGTGCCAGTGGGCCATCCAAACCACCAAGCCCTGCCTGTGCTCGGGAACCTTCACCCTGAACCCACCCACTAAACACAACTAGTTCTCAAATCAATTGCTCTTTCTCACTCTCTTAAGGCATTTTCAGACTTGGTTGGGAGCTACCATGTCCTCTCTAGAAGACCTCATTGTATGAGTAATAAACTTTTTCATACCCTCTTGGTGCATGTATGGTGTCATCTGTTTCAATATCTAAACTAAATTTTGGGTCAAGAGTTGATCCTCCTACCTCCTTGGGGCAATCACAATATAGTACCAAATACATGCAGGCATCTATAGAAGGATCAGATGAACTATCAAATGTAATATCACCAAAAAACAAAGAAGTAGGCAAACCACCGATGAAAGGGCAGACTTCATATGACCAAGTAAATTGCAGTTTCCATTCAAATTTTTGTCTAATCCCAAAATCCACACAATTTTTTTTTTTTTTTTTTTTTACAAAATGTGTCAGATTGTTTTTAGCTATAAGTAGCAGAGGACTCACAATGTTCAAGTAATAAGCAGTTAGATAGTTCACAAAGGAGAATGGAACCAACATTGGTCGATTCAAGAAGCAGTTGAGGAGACACGATGATATTCATTGAATAAGTGGATATTTCCCATTGTATACCTATTTTTTTAAATCAATGAGGAAAAGTTTTCCAGTCTTACTCCTGAAAAAAATGTTTTCCGGAAGCCCCTAAACATATTTCCGCCTCAGGACTGGAGCCACATTTGCAAACCTCAGTCAGACACTGGTAAGAGGATTGATATCACCCTCGCTAATTTATATTAGGCATGATTTGTCCTGGGAAAAGGAGTAGTCTTCTATGAGCATACGAAAGGCAAAAAATGCCGGGCGTGGTGGCTCATGCCTGTAATCCCAGCACTTTGGGAGGCCGAGACGGGCGGATCACGAGGTCAGGAGATCGAGACCATCCTGGCTAACACGGTGAAACCCCGTCTCTACTAAAAATACAAAAAAATTAGCCGGGCGTGGTGGCGGGCTCCTGTGGTCCCAGCTACTCGGGAGGCTGAGGTGGGAGAATGGCTTGAACCCGGGAGGCGGAGCTTGCAGTGAGCCAAGATCGCGCCACTGCACTCCAACCTGGGTGAGAGCGAGACTCTGTCTCAAAAACAAACAAATGAACAAACAAATTTAAAGAAGAAGAAGGAGAAGGAGAAGAAGAAGGGAGCAACCTAAAGATCACCCCCTCCATCCCCAGTTTCTCAATTGCAAGCTATTTGTTGCTTCTGAGTCTGGTAGCTGCCAAAGCGTCTATGTGACCGGGGGTGGATGAAATCCCTGATTCTTAGGTTCTTCCCATGTGGGCTACTCAATTAAAGAGTGACTAGCTGGGTGTGGTAGCGCGTGCCTATAGTCCCAGCTACTCGGGAGACTGAGGCAGGAGAATCGCTTGAACCCGGGAGATGGAGGTTGCAGTGAGCTGAGATTGCGCCACTGCACTCCAGCCTGGCGACAGAGCACGAACCCACAAAAAAAAAAAAAAAAAAAAAGTGACATAAAAGAGGAATGAGCAGATAAGTGGTAAATCCTGGGAAGATCTTGGTGTTTGGGAAGGTATAAACTATTTCACAAAAGGAGGTACATAATCGTTTATTTTAGTGACCCTAATCAACTTGATTCACTGGAGACCAGGATAGGACTAGTTATTCACTAAGTCGTCCCTGATTCTGAGGCTAGGAGATTGCAGAAAAAATAGAAAACAGAGTGGTCTTTCTGAGTATATCAAGAAGAGGCTGTTAGCTTGCCATTCAAGACAGGAAGCCAGAGTGAGATAACCCTTTTGACTTTCATCCTCTAGAGAGTCTCTGCCCTAAATAAATTTCAGCCACCAGAAGTCAGCTGCATGTGCCACTTAAGAAAATAACTGCCCATTTAAGGGGCCATAGTAGTAAGAAAGAAAAAGATCAGGTTGCAATTCAGGATATATGCCCAGGGAAAAATGAGCAACTGAATTTTTAAAAATAAAGAAGGAAGAGAGGCAGGAAGGAAAAAAGAATATATTGAAAGATGTGCAAATCACACACACACACACACACACACACACACACACCCCACATTACTGGTTTTGGAACTAACATTAAATAGATGTTTTAGAGGGGAAAACAGTTACTATTGAAATTAGAATTTATGACTCAGTGATTTAAGCACAAGAAATACTGAAAGCACAGAAAAGAAAGAGAAAGAGAAATCATGAAGAAAAAAGAAACTGTGAGAATGGCTCTAAGAAAAAGAACAGCCAAAAGGTGATTTAAAGGAGGAAAAAGGAGTAAATGGGAGAGAGGTAATTACTAAACAACTTCTAGAAATAAATTGTCCTTAACTGAGAAAAGATTCGGGTCCAGAAATTAAAAGGGCTAAGTTTCAGGCTGATTTAATAAAAAGATGTATGCAACCAAGTAAATCCTTATAAAATGTGTGAACTCCAAGGATAAAGAAAAAAGTTTATGTTTACAGCTTGGAAGAACAAGTCACTCACAAAGGAAAACTAATCACACTGATATAGGCTTTATTTTTTGACACTGGAAGCTAATAGACAATAGATCATTTAATATACTCAGGAAAACAAACAGCGTGCAAAAAATCCTATATTCAGTTCATCATTTTCTTGTTTATTATCTGGTTGATGCCTTTTTAAATATATAGTGAGAGTGACATACACAACTGAAATGGTTTGCTATGCAACTATACTACCTAAGGAAAATACTTGAGGAAAGACCATAAAGACAAATTAATCATAAGAAAGACAAGGTAAAAGAAGAGAGAACAGTGTTGAGTAATGACATTTAATATATGTAAGTTTAATAAATGAGGATATGAGGAATTTCACAATCTAAGGGACTTATTTCAAAACAATTCAAATAATCACTCAGTTATTCCAGCTATTTCCTTGGTGATTTCGGTCCCATTCTTTTCTCTCATACAACTGTGCTGCTGATTGTTCAAGACTTATTCTCTCTTTCTCTTACAGTCCTTTACTTTTTCCCATATATCCTTCCTAACCCTCAATAGGAAAAGACCCTAAGAATATATTTTCTTTTTTTTTCTGTCCTCCTTTCCCCTGTCCATAATGACATGATTAGAACATTTTCAATCCCTCTTTATGTCTGTCATCCACTGATAAAGAGAGGTTGAAAATGCTCTAATCATGTCATTACGGACAGGGGAAAGAAAATATATATTTTTTATTATTTATTATTATTATTTAATTGTTACATGTTACATCTTAACACCAAGTTATGATCCAGTAGATTTCTTTCATAGTGATTCCAAAATGTTTTCTGACCTCAAATGCAAATGGATGAATCAGTGTATCACAAATTCGAAGATTTGGGGGGGTTCTGAGGAAATCAGTGTTAAGACAATGCAGAAATTCATACTTGTGTAAACTCATACATTCTATACATTTGTGTTATTTCTTTTCCATGTGATTAAATAAATCCACACTCTCTTCTTTTTATCTCTAGCTCTGAAATAGGTAAAATAAATGTATTAGCTGCCATAACAAAGTATCACAGACTGGGTGACCTAAACAACCAAAATTAATTTTCTCACAATTCTAGAGACTAGAATTCCAAGATCAAGGCATTGGCAGAGTTGATTTTTTTTTCTGGGGCTTCTCTCTTTAGTTTGGAGATGGGCGTCTCCTTCTGGTGTTCTCACGTGGTCTTTTCTCTGTGTATGTCTCTATTCTAATCCCTTTTCTTTTTTAGGAAGCCAGTAGTATTGAATTAGGCTAACACATATGACCACATTTTACCTTAATTACCCCTTTAAAGCCCCTGTCTTCAAAATACGGTTACATTCTGAGGAAGTAGGGGTTAGGACTTCAACATATGGGTTTGGGCGACACAATTCAGCTCATAATAGCAAAATAAAATAAAATGTCTCTTATTTCTTTCTGTGGATTTTGAAATGTCCCTGGCCCAAGTTTCTGAGAACATTCTGTAAACCTCTAATTATTCTGTAAACTCTTGTAGCCTCTGAAATAATCATCGAACTGGAGATTCTGCAGAAACCAGGGGAAATAAAATCTTTTTGTTTGAGTATTTAAAAGTATAAAATTTAAATTTCATTCTGATTTCTATTTAGAGATCTATTTATCATCCATCCACATATCTATCTATTTAATTTTGAGATATTGAGAGACTGTCCAGAGTAGTCTCTCTCCCCACAGAAGGTCTTCCACAGGCACTATCATCCAGGGAGATAGTGAACCTTGGAAAAATAAATTGTATCAAGCAGAACCTTGCAAAAATGAATTGCTAAATATCCAAATGGATTTTGTAAAGCATTATATTGAATCATAATGCAGACACATAAATGGATTTTTATTTACATGCATGACAACAGTCCTGAAAGCAATAATATTTTCTCTCTCTCTCTCTCTTTTTTTTTTAGATTGAATCTCACTCTGTCGCCCAGGTTGGAGTGCAGTGGCATGATCTCAACTGACTGCAACCTCTGCCTCCAGGTTCAAAGGATTTTCCTGCCTCAGACTCCCAAGTACCTGGGATTACAGGGGCAGGCCACCACGCCCAGCTAATTTTTATATTTTTAGTGGAGATGGGGTTTCTCCATGTTGGCCAGGCTGGTCTCGAACTCCTGACCTCAAGTGATCCACCCATCTCAGCTCCCAAATTGCTGGGATTACAGTCGTGAGCCACAATGCCTGGCTGTTCTCTCATTCTTTCTATCCTAATGATCAGGTGGATTAAAAAATAAAGGTTCTGTTTTCCTTTTAGTTGTTGGTTTCCTCTAAAACACTAATGTAAAATATAAAATTATAAATCCTGGAAGACTTAAGAAGTTTAAAGTATAAATCATATGATGCAGAAGACTGTAATATCAGAGCATTGGTTTCCATCCAAAAGGAGATGTGATTTCAACCAGCAAGGGGAAGAAGAATGTGAGTCATAAAATAGAGCATAAACCCTGGTTAGTGATTACCAAAGACTTTGTATCCTTCTCCTCCAGGGACTGAAATTCTATTAATGTCCATTGAAATTTCATATAAACCTCAGAGATACCTGGACCTGGGCGGCTTTAGGGAAGAAAGAACTGGTGCCTGACTCCCACACAAGTAGTCCACTTACTGCATGTTTCACAGACAAGCCCAACATGGTAAATGAGTGACAGAACAGTGAGATTGGGGAAGAAGTACCAGCAAAATGAGCACTGGGACAACAAATGGCACGGGGAGAGTCCTAGCAGGATTCTTGTGCCAGAAATTTCCATCATTCATTGATATTCGTTTATCTACCCCTTTTGGATCACTAGGAAAGATCGTGCTTTCTTGTTCCTTTGAAGTTAGGTGTGGTGATCAGCTCTTTGACCAATGAGAAATTGCCAGTGTGATCATTGGTGATATGTGTCACATGTGGGAAGTATGACTCTGTTGGAAGTATTTACTGCTGGTGTATAAATCTGTATCTCTTTTCCCTGCCACGGCAAATGTGGAAACTTGCTTAAATGTCACCATCACAAGATAATGTAGCTTCCATCGACAGAGGGACAAAGCTAGTGACAAGACACATAGGACAAAGTCACCTGTTTTGGTTATGTAGCATGAAAAACAAATACATTTTGTTATTTTAAGTGCTGAGATTTGGGGCTGTCAGTACCATGTGACCTCTTCAGATTGATTAAACCAGCCTTCTCCATGCAATACCAGAGAGTGGCTCTCAGATAAGACTATTAGCTCCTGATGCCAGGGCAAAAGAAAAGTCCTGGCAAAAGAGAAAAGTCTTTGCAATTTAGATCACTTCAGTAGACAAAGCAAGAGGAGGAAAAAAGAAGAATCTAAAAGCAAGTACATGTGAAATGACTAGAGACTGTATGTCAACCCAGATGCAACTCTGTTCATAAGTCAGCAAGATTAAATTTCTCAAAATCAGCAGAAATGGAAGCTAAAGAATAAGATTTATTGAGTTACAGGAAAGCAAAAGTCATCATGATACACCCTATTTTAAGAATTAATGGGACCATAAAAAATTACAAATGTGTATAGAAAACCATATTGCTTAATGATATAATTGATTTAACTCTAAATATGTGTTGGTAAATAAGTCGCATGAACACTTAACAACAAAATATATCAGAGTGACATTGTGGTGTTGTGACAGCAGAATGTTACCCTCTATCTTTAGAAATTTTTTTTAAAACAAACTAAACACAAAACAGTCTTTCAATTGGATTCCTTTATACTCAGCATATTATGTTCAGGAATAGTTGAAAGGAAAGGAGCATATAGAGAAGTAGAACAAAAATGTTGCTCAATTTTTTTAATGAATAAATGCAGAGGTATACATTCATAGATGTTGATACTGGCTAAATATCTTGGAAGGTGTTGAATAGTCAGCAATAGACTTACAACAAGGAACTATACCTACAGTGGTTGGCATGAAACTTAAGTAGCTGTTTGAAGATTTGTGAACATTCATATTGGGGTAGCAATTACACTGAATACTGAGGCTAAAAATCACATTTCTATTGCTGTTCTTTGCCAAATATGGATAAGCAAGCTCACTCTTCCTATAATTACTTTCCTTTCTGGATATACAGAATTTGGTCTACCACTTTATAACTGCTAATACTTTTTAATATAATTACTTATTGTAACAATATGTTAATTATATAACATGATAATATAGTCAATAATTAATATCAACAAAATGTATGCTATTATAGATTACAGCTAAATTATAATTAATTATAATCACTATTTTATATTTTGGTAAGTTGAATACATTCTCATTTGAAACTGATTTTACCACATACATTCAAATTTTCAAGATACATTTCATTGACATATTAGGAAAAACTTCTTAAAGAATTAATATTTCAAAAGTCAATAAATTGTCAAAGTCATGGGTAGCTAGAAAATGAAGGTTATGAGGACCTGCCTTTAGTTGATTAAAAATATCATTGCTCGCAGGATTTATTGTATTTACTACAGTGCAATTTATTTGTACCTTTTTCAAGGGTCCTGAAATAAGTATCTCAACTTCCTAAACCTAGTACTTCATAGTAGGTGTGGCATATTTATGTTCAGAAATCTGTAAATAATTCATTTCAATAGAAATTTTGGCATTAAAATACTCATTATGTGAAGAGTAGTGTAATATTTTTGTTAATAATTTTAAATATTTATTCATTTTTACATAATTTTGAATTAAAGCTAAGTGTGTGTGGATTCACTTGCAACATGGAAAAGGGAGAAAGCTTTGTGTCTGAGGTTCAGCTATCTTTATTTTCTATTTTACTGCTACTCAAATTGTGATCTATGAACTGTTTGTTTCTAATTTCTGATGAAATAGTTACAAACATTGAGTGTGAGAGTTTAGAAACTTTCAGGGTAATTTAACATACAAACACAAGATGAGTGAACTTGTCTCATTGAACAGGTTATATGCCAGTTTCTGTTTTAACTTCTCTGTGGGTCACTTGCAGCTTGAGCTCCTTAGTTACATCAGCTCAAGACAGGCTGGGAAAACAAATGAAATAAAAACTCATTCTTCACCATGGATAATTTGGTCTACCTTACCAGGGCTTAGTAATCTTAGGTCAAGATAGTTTACTTTTTGTTCATTTTTAATTTTTGTTATTAGCAGACAGTTTCAGCTGTTTAAATGATTTTCTAAACTAAACTGCGGCTGATTACCAGAGTAAGTAGCTATAAAAAATGATATCTATTTTCCTTGTAAATAATATGCATAAATTTGAATATGTTATCAGTGAAATTTAAAGTTACGTACAAATGGTTTTAATAACTAATAGTAAGAATAAATAAATAAATATAGGTGGCAAATATACAGCTGTTAAGACATGGCAGGTTATGTATTTAAAAATCGTTATGTCATTTAATCCTTATAATTACATTTGACCTTAAGTATAATATTATCCTCAAATAGTCAAGCAGATGAAGCACAGAACAGTCCAGAGAATTACTCAAGGTCAAATATTTAGGAGGTGGTAAGATAAGAATTTGAATTTTGACTTAATACGTAGGCTCTGTACCTCTTCTCAGTACTTTTCTAACTTTAGCATGTATGAGAATCATCTGCAGAGATTGTTAAAGAGAAGTCCAGTAAGTCTAGGAATGACTCAGTAATTTGTATTTCTAACAAGTCCCAGGAAATGCTTGACACAGGGATCTCACACTTTGGAAAGAAGCCCATCTTTTAGTTAGAGAGCTTTACAGGATCCTGTTGCAGGAAGATACTGAGCAGTTAGTATGCCTTTCTCTTCTTACCCAGGTATGCTATTTACTGTCAAAAGATGCTGAGACTATCACACAGTACCTTAAATAAAAAGCACAAAACTGAATTTATTGTGTGAGAACTGTGCTGGTCAGGCACAGTCTCTCTGAGAAGAATAGAGGATGGATCTTTTATGCGGTTTGGGGAAAGCATGGAGTTCAGGAATTGGTAAATATTCAGAAGTACAGAAGTTGACATCATTTGTAGAAGCTTAGCAGCTATTTGTTACCATGGCTACAGAGAACAATCAGTGTTTTCCTAAATTTGTGCAACTTTTTTACTTTTATCACCAAACCTGATATACAAATATACTACTACCAAATTCAACCATGGTCTTCTTCATGCCACTATTCCCAAACTTTGCAAATGTTGTTAGTAACCAAGTCTAAGGAATTACTTCACAAATTATATGACAATGTATCTATTTAAAATCTTACCCATGCATGTCTGTCGAAATTGAAAATGTGGTAGAGTTCCTGAACTAAAGCAGAATTCCTGAATATCCAATAGTAGGAATAATAGAAAGATCCATGGGCATCTCTTGCAGATATGAGAAGAGACACACTTCCAGAAACTCTTATTCATACATACTGCATTTGTCTAGGAGTCACAATTTGTTAACATCCAATTCTTCCATTAATTACCAACACAATCACCAATATATTGACCCAGAATATTGTATGTATATGTACAGGTGTGTGTGTGTGTGTAAAAAGGAAAAACAATGTATCTTCACCTTCCAGTATACACTATTATTACTATTCTTAGACACCGGGAATTATGAATGAATTAGCTCATTACTGAATACTTAAATACTAACTGAAATATCAATAATGTCATATAAATTCTGTGTACCAGGTAGTTAAGGTTAATAAATGATTGGCATCACTTATTTGTTCTATTTTTTCTTACAAGTTTTACTGTGTAAAACCTTATGTAAAACCTTTCACTTTTAGAAATGTAAGACCAATGTTTAAAGGTGACAAATAAGTTAACTCACAATTTATATAACTACATGTTTTTCCCCTAGAATTAATCATTTTCTCTATGAAGTATAATTTTGCAATTATTTTCTTATTTAGTTCTCTGTGACTGATTAAATGTTTTAATGCTTCTACCCCAGGGATTAACCTGGAAACAGATATACAAAGAAAAGATTACTCTCTATAAAATACTGATATGTTCATGGCTATTTAAGTAATACTACAATTTTACTCATTCTGAACAGATAAAGAGCAAAGATTTAATCTAATACATAGACCATCAATAAGTAATTATTGGAAGCAAGACTCCCCCATTTGCTTAAATTATGGGGCTTCACCAAAAAATTAACAACAATGAAGCATCAAAGTGTTCTGTCAAAATCTTGTGCTTTATTTCCTTAAGGACACTAGCATTTAAGCTTTTTGGTCTGCTGAAGCAAAGATTTTTGTGTGTTTTGAGCAGAGCCTAGAAGACTGTCTGGCATATAGTGAGTGCTTGTGTCTTGATTGACTTAATTAATGTACTTAGGAGCAATCTTCTAGGAGAATCTCAACTATTGATCCAATGAACACAAAGAGGTCTGCTATGAAGAAATCAGCATGAAGTTGCTTAGTCCCATGCTTCTCAGACTAATACGATTTGTAAATCACCTCAGGTTCTTGTTACAAGGCAGATTCTGATTCAGTAGGTCTGGTCTCAGGCCTGGGATTCTGCATTTCTAACAAGCTCTCAGCTGATGCCAATCTGTAATCTGATTGGCCTGTAATCTGAGCCATAGTTGGAAGAGTGATGATTTCCTCACTTCTGCAAGAAACCAGCCCTTACTCCTTCTTACAACGTGACACTGGAGACTAATCACATTATAAAAATGACAAATTCTATGCTAGAGATATTAAAGTAAGTCAAGTACAATGCAACGTGATTCTTCATAGTTCTCTTCTGTAAATTGTACTTAGTAGAACTTTGTAGTCATAGTGTGTTTATAAAGCAATGAAGAAAGTGTGTTCTTTGTTCTAACAAAAGGGTCTTAGTCCTGATTGGGAAATAGACTGAAGCCTGCTGTCAGTTCACACAATTGACTGTTACTGCTGGAACATGTGAATTTCCTCAGGTGAGCTCAGTGAAATAATCACTCTGTTATAAATAAATCTGTGGGTTTACACTTTAGATCCTCCCTCAGTCATTCTTCCCCAAGCTAAAACTTTGAGTTTTGTGTGCCTTTTTTCCTTTATCTCCTTAAATAAGACTTTCTTATTTAGGAAGTTTTTAGAAAGTGTACAAATTTGGCAGAGCTGACCAAAATTTCTTTTATATGAATCTAGAGAAAGTAAAATGTTTTGTATTGGCAGAATTGTAACCCATTCCAAACTTGTGGAACAGATAAGAACTATAAAATATAGTTATCTGAAATGAAGTAATTGTTCTTGGGATGTAATGTGCCAAAGAAAGAGAAATTTCTGGTTGGCTCTGAGAAATGTTTGATTATCTTTAAAACAGGATATGAAAACAACACTATAACATCCTGCTGCTTTTAAAGTCTGGGTGGCTTGACGATACAGTTTATTAAACAATGCACAAGATAATCCTCAAGCTACCTCTTTTTCAAGGTCAAGTTCATACTAGCAATTATAATGATGTTTGTTGAAGTCATTTGAATGGCAGGTGTAAAGGCTGCCATTTAACCAAACTGGTTGATCGGGTGACTTTGCTGCAGTTTTGCTCTTTACTTTTCCTTTAAAAGAACCACTTGTGTGGAAAAACAAATAAGTTATTGGACTAGTTCAAATAACCTTAAAGCTAGCAGTTTTCTGGAGATAGACCTATCAAGCATTCTCACTGAACTGGATAAGAGCCATTCACATTTCATCTAACACAGTCTTTAGTTTCTCACCATATTGGCAGCCCAAGATTTAGGAATAGAAATTGTTATTGGTGTCCTTTTTGTGATTATATTACCTAAAATATGAATCAATGAGTACTTAATCTTGATGCAGTGATTAGATTTTTAAAATCTGGGGTTTTCTTCTTGTGTATGGGACTCTCTTTTTTGACACTTTCTCATTTTCCCCCTTACCTGACTATACTAGATGATCTGGGAGCAGAACTCATTCTGGCATGAACAGAAAAAAATCATTTTGAAAATGTCTACTTTTTCTGCATTAAAAATGTGTTAGAAAGAATTACACGTTAATGGAGACCTTAAATGGAGCAAACAAGTCTTTCAAATAAGCTTGAGTGATACTGTAAGTTACAAAGTTTATTTTAATATAATCAATTATAGAAACTATAAAACAAGCCTTGATTATCAATATTATAACCAATCATCATATGGTTAAATAAATTTTACAGGGTAGTTATAAATATGTATCCATTATTAAATACTTGGTCTGAACCTTTGTTGTTTATTACAAGCTTTGTTAATATTAAAAAATATTAAATTATCCTGAGAAAACCAAAAGATACTGTTATTTATGAAAAATGTAAGTTATTATTCATACTAGCATGCCACTTTTGGAGAAACAAAAAAGAAAGTATTTTTATTTACTCTTATTTGTCAGTCTTTATAGGCATGTTATCTGCATGAGCATTTTAGTCAGGATAGGGAGGGCTATTCTTGTAATAAACAATTTTTAAGTCTCAGTGATTTACGGCAACAAGAATTTATGGCTCACTCTTGTGAGTTCTTTGTGGATCTAGACAACTCCAGTGGGCAGCTGTTGTCCTCAGTGATTCAGTGATCATGAACATGTCAATCCTCTCCCCTGCTACCTGAACAGAGGTCAACTGGTTGCTCTAGCAAGAGAAAAATAGTAACTGAAGAACTATACAGTTGCTTTGCACTGTCATCACTTGGAAGGGATACATTTCACTTTTCACATTTCATGAACATAATTAGTCAAATGAGCTTAACCACAAAGAGGTTGAGAAATGTAGAGAAGTACATGGAATATTTGGTATCCTATATTTCCAGAGAAAGAAAGGATTAGGAGACATACCTTACTGTTAGGAGTAGATACTTTGGGTAGTGGAAGAGGAAGTGGCTAGGGATGGTCACTTTTTGCTTTATTCAAATCTAAATTATGTGTTTTTTCCCAACAAAACTGTTTTATTTGTAATTAAAATATATTTTGAATCCTATACATCCTTAATAATTACCCATGAGGCACAGAGGAATCCTCTTTGGGTTAATTTTTATAGGAAGGGCATGAATATTTAGCATCTTATGTGGAATTTAGACTCTTCTTCATTCAGTATTGTCCTTTTAGTTTTCTTCCTACTTAACATTTTTGTAATGCTATCTATTTTTTATAGAACCAAAGAGTTTTGAACTTTGTTCTGTAGACCAGTGATTCTTAGTATCTGATTTGCTCGTAAGTCCTTAATAAAATAACCAGAAGGTAGACTTGCAAGAAGAAAGACTTTCATGAATCCCAATGGAGTTTCATCAAAGAGAAAGATTAAATCTGCATGGGAGAATGTCTCCAATGATAAAAACTTCAGATACATTTTAGATTTAATATGATTGAAAAAGTCAGAATCTAAAATTGTGTAAGCTGGATAAAGCCCTAGGAGTCACAGGCTTTCAGTGCTCACAGTAGGAAAGAGAAAGCTGTTTGGTAAATTTCCATGGGATATGGCTTCAGGGAAATCCCAATTTGTCTTTGGTTAGCTAACTTAGGAGTGGCTGACCTTATGTGGGTTTTTATGTTTCCCTAGCTTACTTTGAAGGTATGTAATTTGTTATTCTTTTAGACACATATTATGAATTCTTTAGATATGAATAATATCATATGGATGTAATTCTTAACAAATGCTACATAACCATAGTTATTTTAGGTATAATATAATTGTGAAACAATTACTCCTCCCAAGCTTTTAAAAAAGTATATAGTCTGGCAAGATAGGATAGGCTAAATGTACAGATTCATGGAGGAAATTTGAGAACTAAGTATTCTTCAAAAGATTATCTGCATGAACAAAACAAGTATTAAGCTGAGGTAACCATAGGAGGAAACATAAGATTTGTTCAAAAACAAGTTGTGATGTAAAATTGCATGCAAATGCAGACTGATGTTTGCATTTAAAATAACAATATGGATTAAAGGTCTGACAATCTCCATGATCACAATATAATATTATCAGAAAGAAATTCCTATGTAAAGACTATATTAGTTGCAGAAAACAGCCTTCATTGTAGCTAACACAAGAAAAAAGAGGGCTTTATTCAGAGGTACTATATAGTTTTTAGAATTTCTAAAGAGTCAAAGAATGAGGTTTAGACACCACACAGTGGAAAACCACACAGGAAAAACACAAATAGGAAAATGCCCAACTGCCCCATGGGATTATTCTGGGGTAGTGTTCCAATTCAAGTGTGGTTTGTGGACCAGCGACTGATCTGCATACTGATACTTGTCTGGAATGAGAAAAGTGCTTGAAGCAGATGGCAAATGACCTGTGCCATTAGGCACACTATTTAGTTTACTTGAAAATATTTTCATACTTACAAAAAGATGTAGTGTGTTAATTTACATTTGGGTGCAAGCTCTTGCTCTTTTCTGAGATTAGCACATTAAGTAGCATTGTTTTGAAGATACACCACTACCTTCACTACCTGCCACATTACACCAGTGATTCTATGAAGTGGAAGCAAACAAACAAAAAACTACACTACAGAAACTCCAGAAGAGCTGAATGACGTCATCACTTTATTTGCCAGAGATTCAATTCCCTTTAAGCTACAAAAGTTCCTCAGGATCCCTTCTGCTTCCAGTCTTCTATGTAACTTCCTTTTCTTGGGAGAACCAGATGAGTTTCCAGCTTCTAATCCACATGAGAGTCTAGTTTTTAAACTCCTTAGCATCTCTCATCCAAAAACAAGTTAGAAAGAGTTTAGAAGTAGGTAGAACCCTAATACACACAACCTATCTCACTAGCCAATTCAGGCAGGAATTTTTTTTTTTTTTTTTTTAAGGGAGGAGATATTAATGAGCAAAGTGTTGTTGCTGAGTTCCCAGACAGGAAAAAGGGAAGACATATGTAAACGACCCAACAAAGGCTAGAGGATGGCCAAATAAATGTGTACATGGCCTAATTTTATTGAAAAAGCAGATGATATTATTTTTCCTATGTGTAGTTAGGAGCACATTTGTGATATATTTATGTGTAGTTTTTTGCTTGTTTGTTCTTAAAGTCTGAATTATCCACAGGAAGAATAATTTTAAAGTATTTCCATATTGGAAGTGAATTTTGAGGCCAGCTATTTCAACCTCTTCCATTAAAATATTTTTTGAAATATGATATTGCTTACCAATATATAATAACCACTAACTATAAAAGCACCATCAAATAAATTTCTCTGGGACATGTCTTAATAAGTAGTATAATATATAATCAGCACATCTCTTTTATGTAAGTAGGTGGTTCTTGAAAATTAATTGGCTTATTTTATTAGAGTAGGCATTTGCTTTGAAAGTTGTTAATTGCTTAGTAGACCAAGTAATATTTATGGCTGAATATCACTTTCAAAAATTGGTGTCAAATTAATTAGTTTTATTGCACTTAAGAAATGCAAAATTATGTCACATATAATTTTAGCATTGGTCACTGGTTTTACATACAACCTAATGCTAAAAAAAAGTAGTAAAAAATAGAGTACACTGGTTTAATCAAATATTTTGAATAATAAAATGTATCATTTAAAACTTCACCTAAAAACCCTTTTCAGGTCATGAGCTATTTTATGATTCTAATAAAAGCCATGGGTGCTATTGCCAAAAAATTACACATATGCACCAATTGTACATGAATTCACAGAAGATTTATGGATCTTTCAAAGGCAATTCTCAGGCTTTAGCTTAAAAAAAAAATCCTGATCGAGTCTGGGCATGGTACATATGCCTGTAGTCCCAGTCCACTTCAGAGGCTGAGGTGGGAAAATCACTTGAGTTCAGGATGTCAAGGCTGTAGTGGGCTATGACTGCCCCATTGCACTCCTGCCTGGGCAACAAGAGACTAAGAACCTGTCTCAAATTTTAAAAATAATCCTAATTTGATTTTAATACATAACTCAATCTTTTTCATAATATGATATTTCAATCTGGAGCTGAAAGTTGAAGACTGATTCATAACTATTACTGGAAATGTGATCTGGACATATAAACCCTGTAAATCTCAATTATGTTACTTGTAAATTGGAGATGACAATAGTTGCTGCACAAGATTACTGTAATTCCTTTAGTATGTATCTAGCACAGTATCTGTTGTAAAATTTTAAATAAATGTTTATTTACTCATTTTTATCTGTGATTTTTCTTTTGATATATTAATAAGATTGCTTGCAATCTCTTGATCACATTGTAGTTATGCAATTATGTTCAACAAATACTTACTGAATGCTTACTTTGAACCAGGAATTATGCTAAAAGCATGCATAGATGATTAAGACAGAATTTCTGTTCCAGAGAAATTTACAGTACAGTGGCATGTAAAGAGAAAATTTCAATATATTGTAGTAAGTAATATAAGAAATTGGCACAAGACTGTACTGGAGTTTAGAGAAGAAGTAGTATAATAATCCTAAGAATTCATGAAAGTATCCATGGTGGAGATAATACTTAAGTTGTGCCAATAATATTAACAATAATAAACTGTCTGACTGTTTACTATATGTTGATTATCTTTCTGTATGTACTACCTAATTTAATTCCAATAAAAATTCCATGAAGTGTATATCTATTTATTTATCTATTTTTTTGAAAATAAATACCCCCTTACAAATGTGGCTACTAGGCTAAAATAGGATAAATAAAATTTCCAATGATGTATAGTAAATTAGTGACAGAGTTAGAATTAGGGACTTCAGACTTTTGTTCTTTAACAATCAGTGGAAGAAAGTTGAGAATAGCATTTCAGGTAAGGGATGTCATGGTGGCATGGAATAGCATGTTTTATAAGGTAACTAAACAGAATAAAATAACAATGACAGGACAACCTAGCCAGAGCAATAAGGCAAGAAAAAGAAATAAAGGGCATCCAAACAAGAAAAGAAGAGGTCAAACTATTTATCTTTGCTGATGATATGGTTCTATACCTAGAAGATCCTAAAGACTCCCCCAAAAGACTTAGAGAATGAATAAATAATTTAAAGGTTTCAGGATACAAAATCGATGCACAAAAATCAGTAGTATTTCCATACACCAATAATGTCCAGGATGAGAGTCAAATCAAGAACACAATTTAATTTATAATAGCCACAACGAAAATGAAATACCTAGGAATACAGCTAACCAAGGAGGTGAAATATCTCTGCAAGGAGAATTACAAAACACTGCTGAAAGAAATTAGAAATAATACAAGTAAATGGAAAACATTCCGTGCTCAAGACTGGAAGAATCAATATTATTAAAATGGCCATACTGCCCAAAGCAGTCTACAGATTCATCACTATTCCTGTCAAACTACCAATGTCATTCTTCACTAATTAGAAAAATCTCTTTTACAATTTATATGGAACAACAAAAAAACCCTGAATAGACAAAGCAATCCTAAGCAAAAAGATCAAAGCCAGAGGCATAACACTACCTGACGTCAAACTGTACTTTAAAATGATAGTAACCAAATAGCATGATATTAGTACAAAAACAGATTCATAAAACTATAGAACAGAATACAGAACTCAGAAATAAAGCCACACACAACCATCTGATCTTCAACAAGGTTGGCAAAAACAAGCGATGGGTGAAGGACTCCTTATTAAATAAATGATGCTGGGATAGCTGGCTAGCCATATGCAGAAAATGAAACTGGACACTTACTATTCACCATATACAAAAATTAACTCAAGATTAATTAAAGATTTAAATGCCAGACCTCAAACTATAAAAATCCTAGAAGAAAACCTAGGAAATATCTTTCTCAACATCAGCCTTAGGAAATAATTTTTGGTGAAATTTCCAAAAGCAATTGCAACATAAACATTAACAAATGGGACCTAATTAAACTAAAGAGCTTCTGCACAGCAAAAGAAACTATCAATAAAGTAAATAGACAATCCAGAGAATGGGAAAAATATTTTCAAACTATGCAACCAACAAAGTCCTAATATTCAGAATTTATAAGGAACTTCAACCAACAAGCAAAAAGCAAATAACTTCACTAAAAAAATGGACAAGAGACATGAACAGACACTTCTCAAAAGAAGACATAAAAGTGTCCAAAAACGGGCCGGGCGCGGTGGCTCAAGCCTGTAATCCCAGCACTTTGGGAGGCCGAGACGGGCGGATCACGAGGTCAGGAGTTCGAGACCATCCTGGCTAACACGGTGAAACCCCGTCTCTACTAAAAAATACAAAAAGCTAGCCGGGCGAGGTGGCTGGCGCCTGTAGTCCCAGCTACTCGGGAGGCTGAGGCAGGAGAATGGCGTAAACCCGGGAGGCGGAGCTTGCAGTGAGCTGAGATCCGGCCACTGCACTCCAGCCCGGGCGACAGCGAGACTCGGTCTCAAAAAAAAAAAAAAGAAGAAAAAGAAAAAAGAAAAAACTGTCCAAAAACTTATGAAAAAAATGCTCACCATCACTAATTACTAGAGACATGCACATCAAAACCACCATAAGATATGATCTCATACCAGTCAGAGTGACTTTTATTAAAAGGTAAAAATACAATAGATGTCAATGAGGCTGCAGGAAAAAGGAAACACGTATACACTGTTGGTGGATATATAAATTAGTTCAGCCACTGTAGAAAGCATTCTGGAGATTTCTCAAAGAACTTAAGACAGAGATACCATTTGAACTAGCAATCTTATTACTGGGCATATATCCCCCCCAAAACAGATCATTACACCAAAAAGACACATGCTTTGCTTTACAATAGCAAAGAGATGGAATCAACCTAGGTGCCCATAACTGGTGGACTGGATAAAAAAAATATGGTACATATACACCATGGAATACTACACAGCCATACAAAGAACGAAGTCATGTTCTTCTCAGCAACATGGATGGAGTTGGAGGCCATAATCCTAAGCAAATTAACACAGGAATAGAAAAGTAAATATGTCATATTCTCACTTATAAGTGAGAGCTAAAATTGAGCACACAAGAATGTAAACATGGGAGCAACAGACATGGTGACCTGCTGCTGGAACAGGGAGGGAAGAAGGTAGTTGGGTTTGAAAAAATACTCATTGAGTACTACGCTCACCACCTGGGTGCAATATACCCATGTAACAAACCTGCACATGTACCTCCTGCATCTAAAATAAAAGTTGAATTTGAAAAAAATACAACAATGAGAATAATTATTATGAACACAAATAATGATGGATAAGTTGGGATATACAGGAGGTAGCTGGATATATGAGTTCTTAGCCTAAAGATACGGTCAAAACTAGAGATAAACTGGTTAACACGGATTAATATGGCAAATAGGAGGCAGGGCTAACTTGCAGCCCCTACTCTGAAAGAGTAGTGTGTGAAGACGCACATCGTGAACATCCAAGAACTACTTCAGGAATGTACTGGGAAAGCCAAGAGAATCCATAGACATTTTGATGGAACTGAATCACCCCTGCAGGTTCCCTGAGATGCCGAAAAACTGTGAGTCTGCTTGCTTTCTCAATAGGGAGGCTCGTGGTCTGGGGCAAGTTCTCAGCCCTGGTCACCAGTTGCCTGGAAATAGACTTGGTGGTGTTAAGGGAGCACGGTGGGGGTGAGACTGCCTTTAGGATGGTAGGCTGTGTGGGAGTGGGGTGGGGCCTGTAACTGCCAGTTTTCCCCCACTTCCATGGCAATCTGTATGACTCAGCAGAGGCTGCCATAATCCACCTGGAAATATAACTTAATTGAACTGGGAACCACACCCCCACCTCCACAGCAGCCACAGCAAGCCCTGCCCAAGGAGAGGCTGAGCTCAGACGTGCTTATTCCTGCCCCCACCTGGTGGTTTTCCTCTAACTGCCCTGGTAGCCAAAGACAAAGGTCATAATGTCTTGGGAGCTCTATGGCCCTGCCCACCACCTGAGAAATCTGAACACTTAACCAGGTGTCCCTAGGGCAAGTGTGCATCCTCCCTATAAGCCCGCAGCTAACGCATTTTTGAAAATGCCACCTCCAAGCTGGAAGCCAACCAACACAAAACCACAACCAAGAACCCTCACAGAGTCCACTTCACTCCCCTGCTTCATCCACTGGAGCAGATGTTGGTATCCATGGCAGCAAGACGTGAAGATGAATCACATCACAGGACTCTTTGCGACACTCCCCAGTACCAGTCCAGGGCCCGGTTGCTCCACTGGGTGGCGAGGCCCAGAAAAGTAAAAACAATGACTACAGTTCAGCTCTCAGGCAACCCTACTCCTGGGGGAAGTGGGAGAACACTACATCAAGGGAGCATCCTGCGAGACAAAAGGACCTGAACAGCAGCACTTGAATCCCAGATCCTCTCTCTGACAGAGTCTATCCAAATGAGAAGGAAACAGAAAAACAATTCTGGTAATACGACAAAACGAGGTTCTTTAACACCCCAAATGACTATACCAGCTCACCAGCAATGGATCCAAACCAAGACAAAACCTCTGAATTGTAAGAAAAAGAATTCAGAAGGCTGATTACTAAGCAAATCAAGGAGGTACCACAGAAAGCTGAAGTCCAGCTTAAAGAAATAAAAAATATGATGCAGGATATGAAAGGAAAATTATTCCGTGAAATAGAGAGCATAAATTAAAAAAAAAACAAAACCACAACTTCTGGAAATCAAGGACACACTTAGAGAAATGCAAAATGCACTGGAAAGACTCAGCAATAAAATCAAACAAGCAGAGGAACTTCAGAGCTTGAAGACAGGCTTTTGAATTTACCCAATATATCAAGGACAAAGAAAAAATAATTTGAAAATATGAACAAAGTCTCCAAGAAGTTTGGGACTACTTACATGTGAAATGCCCAAACTTAAGAATAATTGGTGTTCCTGAGGAACAAGAAAAATCTAAAAGTTTGGAAAGCATATATAAGGGAATAATTGAGGAACACTTCCCCAGTCTTGCTAGAGATCTATACATCCAAAAAAGAAGCTCAAAGAATACCTGGAAAATGCATCACAAAAAGATCATCACCTAGGCACTTAGTCATCAGGTTATCTAAAATCAAGACAAAGGAAAGAATCTTAAGAGTTGTGAGGCAAAAGCATCAGGTAACCTGTAAAGTAAAACCTAACAGATTAACAGCAGATTTCTCAGCAGAAACCCTGCAAGCTAGGAGGGATTTTAACCTCCTGAAACAAAACAATGATCAGCCAAGAATTTTGTACTGAGCAAAACTAGGCTTCATAAATAAAGGAAAGATACAGTCTTTTCCAGACAAACAAATGCTGAGAGAATTCATCACTACCAAGCCAGCACTACAAGGAGTTCTAAATGCTCAAAATAAGCCAAAATAGAACCTGCTTAAAGGAGAAATCTCACAGGACCTATATAACAATAACACAATGAATAGAAAAAACAAAACAAAACACACAAGGTATTCAGACAACAAATAGCATGATGAATAGAATAGTACCTCATATCTCAATACTGATATTGAATGTAGATGACCTAATGCTTCATTTAAAAAACACAGAATGGCAGAATAAGAATTCACCAACCAAGTCTTTTCTGTCTTTTCAGGAGACTCACTTAATACATAAGGACTCACGGAAACTGAAGTGAAGTGGTAGAAAAATACACTTTATGCAAATAGACACCAAAAGTGAGCAGGAGTAGCTATTCTTATATTACACAAAATAAACTTATAAGAGCAGTTAAAAAAGAGAAATAGGGATATTATGATAAAAGAACTAGTCTAGCAGGAAAATATCACAATTCTGAATATATATGCATCCAATGCTGACACTCCCAAATTTTTAAAACAATTACTACTAGACCTAAGCCATGAGATAGATGGCAACACAAAAACAGTGGGGGACTTCAATACTCCATTGACAGCAATAGGCAGGTCATCGAGACAGAAAGTCAACAAAGAAACAATGAAATTATACATTATAACAAATGGACTTATCGGATATTTACAGAAAATTCTACCCAACAACTTCAGAATATACATTCTATGCATCACTACACAGAACATTCTTCAAGATAGATCAAATGATAGGCCATACAACAAGTCTCAGTGAATATAAGAAAATTGAAATTATATCAAGTACTCTCTCAGACCACAGTGGAATAAATTTGGAAATCAGCTCCAAAAAGAACCCTCAAACCATGCAAATCCATGAAAATTAAATAACCTGTTCCTGAATGATCATTAGGTCAATAATGAAATCAAGACGGAAATTCAAAAATTATTTGAACTGAATGATAATAGTGACATAACCTATCAAAACCCCTGGGATACATAAAAAGCAGTACCAACAGGGAAGTTCATAGCATTAAATGTCTACATCAAAAAGTCTGAAAGAGCACAAATAAACAGTCTAAGGTCACACATCATGGTACTGGAGAAACAAAAACAATCCAAGCCCAAACCCAGCAGAAGAAAAGAAATAATGACCATCAGATCAGAACTAAATGAAATTGAACCAAACAAACAAAAAATACAAAAGGCAAAGGAAACAAAAAGTTGGTTCTTTGAAAAGATAAATAAAATTGAAAAACCATTAGCAAGATTAACCAAGAAAGAAACAGAGAAGATCCAAATAAGTTCAATTAGTAACAAAACGAGAGATATTATAACTGATACCACAGAAATAGAAAAGATTATTCAAGGCTACTATAAACACTTTTATGTGCATAAACTAGAAAATCTAGAGGAGATGGACAAATTCCTGAAAATATACAAGCCTCCTAGATTAAATCAGGAAGATACAGAATCTCTGGACAGACCAATAACAAGCAACAAGATTGAAATGGTAATTTTAAAAACTATCAACAAAAAAAAAGTCCAAAACCAGACAGATTCACAGGTGAATTCCATCAAACATTCAAAGAAGAATTGGGACCAATCCCACTGATACTATTCCAAAAGACAGAGAAAGAGGGAATATTTCCTAATTCACTCTATGAAGCCAGTATCACCCTAACACCAAAACCAAGAAAGGACATAACAAAAAAACTGAAAACCAATATCCCTGATGAACTTAGGTGTAAAAATCCTCAACAAAACACTAGTGAACTGAATCCAACAGCATATCAAAAAGACAATCCACCATGATCAAATGGGTTTCATACCAAATATTCAGGGACGATTTAACATATATAAGTCAATAAATATGATACACCACATTAACAGAATTAAAATAAAAATCACATGATCATCTCAATAGATGCAGAAAAAGCATTCAACAAAATCCAGCATCTTTTATGATTAAAACCCTCAGCAAAATTGGCATAGAAAAGACGTACCTTAAGGTAATAAAAGCCATCTATGACAAACCCACAGGCAACATTGTACTGAACAGGAAAAAGTTGAAAGTATTTCCCTTGAGAACTGGAACAAGATGAGGATGCCAACTTTCACTACTTCTATTCAACATAGTACTGGAAGTCCTAGCCAGAGCATTCAGATTAGAGAAATAAAAGGCATCCAAATCAGCAAAGAGGAAGTCAAAATGTCACTGTTTGCTGATGATATGACTGTGTACCTAGAAAACCCTAAAGACTCATCCTAAAAGCTCCTGGAACTGGTAAATGAATTCTGCAGTTTCAAGATACAAAATTAATGTACATAAATCAGTAGCCCTGCTACACACCAACAGCTACCAAACCAAGAATTAAATCAAGACTCAACTCCTTTTGCAATAGCTGCAGAAAATAAAATACTTAGGAATATACCTAACTAAGGATGTGAAAGACTCTACAAGGAAAACTACAAAACACTGCTGAAAGAAATCATAGATGACACAAAAAAATGGAAACACAGCCCATGCTCATAGATACAATGAATATTGTGAAAATGATCATACTGCCAAAAGCAATCTAAAAATTCAGTGCAATTCCCATCAAAATACCACCATCATTCTTCACAGAACTGGAAAAAAATGGTTCTGAAATTCATATGGAACCAAAAAAAGAGCCTGTATAACCAAAGCAAGACTTAGCAAAAGAACAAATCTGGAGGCATCACATTACCAGATTTCAAACTACACTATAAGGCCATCATCACCAAAACAGCATGGTACTGGTATAAAAACAGGTGCATAGACCAGTGGAACAGAAAAGAGAACTCATAGATAAAGCCAAACCTTTACAGCCAACTGATTTTCAACAAAGCAAACCAAAACATAAAGTGGGAAAGCACACCCTATTAAACAAACGGTTCTGGGATAACTGGTAAGCCACATGCAGAAGAATGAAACTGGATCCTCATCTCTCACCCTATACAAAAATCAACTCAAAATAGATCAAAGCTTAATCTAAGACCTGAAACCATAAATATTCTAGAAAATAACATTGGAAAAACCCTTCTAGACGTTGTCTTAGGCAAAGACTTCATGACCAGGAACCCAAAAGCAAGTGCAACAAAAACAAAGATAAATAGATGGGACTTAATTAAACTAAAAAGCTTCTGCACAGCAAAAGAAATAATCAGCAGAGTAAACAGACAATACACAGAGTGGAAGAAAACTTTCACAATCTATGCATCCAACAAAGGAATAATATTCAGGGTCTACAAATAACTCAAAAAATTCAGCAAGAAAAAAATTGATTCAAAAAGTGGGCTCAGGACATGAATAGACAGTTTTCAAAAGAAGATATAAAAATGGCCAGGCCGGGCGCCGTGGCTCAAGCCTGTAATCCCAGCACTTTGGGAGGCCGAGACGGGCGGATCACGAGGTCAGGAGATCGAGACCATCCTGGCTGACACGGTGAAACCCCGTCTCTACTAAAAATACAAAAACTAGACTAGCCGGGCGAGGTGGCGGACGCCTGTAGTCCCAGCTACTCGGGAGGCTGAGGCAGGAGAATGGCGTAAACTCGGGAGGCGGAGCTTGCAGTGAGCTGAGATCCGGCCACTGCACTCCAGTCTGGGCGACAGAGCGAGACTCCGCCTCAAAAAAAAAAAAAAAAAAAAAAAAAAGGCCAATAAGCATATGAAAAAATGCCCAACATCACTAATTATCAAGGAAATGAAAATCAAAATGACAATGTGATACTACCTCACTCTTGCAAGAATGGTCGTTATCAAAAAGTCAAAAAATAATAGATATTGGCATGGATGTGGTGAAAAGGGAACACTTTTACACTGTTGGTGAGAATGTAAATTAGTACAACTAGTATGGTAAACAGCATGGAGATTCCTTCAACAACTAAAAGTCGATCTACCATTTGATCCAGCAATCCAACTACTAGGTATCTACCCAGAGGAAATGAAGTGGTTATACTAAAAAGATACCTGCACATGCATGTTTATAGCAGCACAATTTTCAATTGCAAAAATATGGAACCAGCCCAGATGCCCATCAATCAACAAGTATATATATACACACTATGGAATTCTACTAAATCATAAAAAGGAACAAAATAATGGCATTTGCAGCAACCTGGATGGAATTAGAGACTCTTATTCTAAGTGAAGTAACTGAGGAATGGAAAACAAAACATTGTATGTTCTCACTCATATGTGGGAGCTAAGCTATGAGGATGCAAAGGCATAAAAATGATTCACTGGACTCTGGGGACGCAAGGGAAAGGGTTGGGGGTGGTGAGGGATAAAAGACTACACATTGGGTCAGTGTACACTGTTCAGGTAATGGGTGCACCAAAATTTCAGAAATTACCACTAAAAAACTTATTCATGTAACCAAAAACACCACCTGTTCCCCCAAAATATATTGAAATAAAAAATAAAAATATAAAAAACTGGTTGACATTAAAGATAGCAGCAAAAATCTTTACATGTATGAAAACAGAGTATAATATAAAAGAAAAAGGGTATCAAACTATGTTATTTTGACCAAAACATATATATATTCCAAAACATACACACACAATTTTTATCCATTATCCACAAATTAATTAAAAATTATTTTGCATTGCCTGTTTGCAAAAAGATTTTAGTAAAAGTAGAATCTATAGCGAAATAAAGTTAAATATTTGGTTGAAGTCAGTTAACATGTTTATTCAATGAAACTATGCTCAGTGAAAGAACCCTTTATAGATGAATTTATAGATGAATTCATCTAAGCTCATGTTAAAATAAGTACCAAATAAAACAAACAAAACAACAAAAAACTAATTTAGAATAAAACCTTCTTGTCTTTTGCTGGGAATTTAAATTAGAGCTGGGGTGGGAATCTGATTGAGAGTGATTTTTGACCCAAATTTCTTCAAACAATCCCATTGATGTTTTACATTGTAAGTGCCTTGTGATATTTTGCATTTTTTAACTTATAAATATCTGAAGTTAATATCTGGAGGCTGGAGGAAATTTAGACTATTTCTAAAAACATAATCTCTTATTAGAATGTTCCATTTAAAAGGTAGTTATGTTGACAAGACTGCATCTTCCATCTCGATAGTTTAAAGATTAAAGGAGATCATGTTGATAATCAGATTTTATTTTCTCATTCCATTCATTTTTAAACCATCTCAAAACTTTGTTATGGCAGTCAACAGTAATACAGAGAACTTGTGTTGCTTTTTTTTTTTTAAAAAAAGAGAAAACTCTTACTTTTTGTAGTTGCATAGTTAGTTTCATTCAGCCTTACTGATCATTTCAAATACAGTGTAGGCCTATTGATTGAAAACCTGATTCACTGTCAAATGAACAGATGTATAGTTACTAATCTTAGGTGTTTCCATATATGACTTCATCAGAGATCAGAGAAGGTGATAAGGAAATGGCATGTAATCTTGTGTTCAAGAGTTCAGCAATGCTAGGGCAAGAGGAATGCATGCCTAAAAGTATCAGGAAAGAAAATCTGCCTTAATTTTTTTCCTTTCCATTAATTTTTAAATTCTTAAAGCAAAACTTTCATCTAAATATGTATCTCAAACATATATGTATTGTCTGGAGCCTTGCACGTTTTCAAATGCATATTTGATAATGTATGAGTCATTGTAGACCACTCAAAATTTTTATCTCCTAACTTTTCATTTTTTCCTATGGTTTTTATTGTTTGTCACAGGGAATGGGAAAAAATGGTTATTCCATTAATGCATTAGAGAAGCAAGTTCAAAATCAGGTTAGGGAGATATTAAGCAATGGGCAAATGGAACTATTCATGAAGTTATTAAAAAGAATAAATAAAAAATGAAGACCTCAACAGCAGGAATAAGACATTCTTATGAGAGATTAATATTTCAAATATGAGATTGGCTGCAGAGATAGAATGGTATGTACAATGCTACCCCAATTGCTAACTTATTGAAAACATGTTGAGTGTGCATTTATAATAGAAACAAAATCAGCAGTGTGGTTACAGTCAATAATAGTAAATATTTTAACTTAGAAACACTTTTAAAAATGACACAAATTATTTTCTTGCATCTTAATATAGCCAAAAGCCTCTTGTATGTTTTTATTGTAAGCAAATAATCTATAGCATGTAACTTGTATGTAGCTTTGATTTTTGGCTACTTGACAGCCTTACTACATTAAAATGACCCATAGTGGGTCAAACAAATGGTAATAATTGGAGGATAATTTGACTTTTGAAAAAAAGAATTGATGCTTTAGACTCAAAGCTATTCTTCCTTTAATCATTTCTTTCTTTTCATGATTTTAAAAATCTTTCTGTCAACAAAGTCCCCACAGAGTTTCATGATTAGTGGAATACAATTTTAAGAGACGAGAACAGAAAGATTAATTTGTGTGGAATCATCTCATTCGGGATTTCAGTGGCAGAAAGTTTAGGTTGTGGGGTAAGTTGTTTATTACCAAAGTATGAATGTTCTACTGTAACTTTTTGGCTATTTTATAGAAAAGGGCTGTGTATAAAAAGAAGGAACCAGAATATGTGATGTTTGTGATTGAGAAGATAGATAGCTATAGTTTGATGAAGATTAATAAGGCTTGGCCATCTAATGGGAAAGGTAATCTAATCATTTGATAGCTGTTATACTCCGTCTTTGATTCTGAAAGCATTGACTGTCTTCTGGGAAAATAAAGAGTGGACATTTTTAAAGTCTCTTAATCATAAATAACAAACAGTATTTGTAATGAGCTTTATTTAACTTGTATTTTCTACATTTAATCTAGAGAATAGAGGTATTAGAATGACAAATAGTAAAGAATATACATTAATAATAGTGTCCTGTTTATGCATGGTAACTATTGGTGTTTAGAGTTAGTTAGCATTATATAAGTACATTCACTCTCTCCCCTCAACTCATCCCCTTTCCAGGAAGAGAAAGAATAAAGGATTATGACTTTATTCTTATAAGAGTTTCTTGTGTAGAAATGCAAAGACAAGTTTATGGAGTATGCCTAATGAAGGATAAAGTTATAGATCAGAAAGATGTTAGTAAACTAGCTACTTAGTACAGTTCTACATATCACATTCTATCTTTCCCCTCAGCAATTAACAGACTGTTCTGTCTCTTTATCTTATTGATATGTAGTCATTATGATACCTTTTCAAGTAGAAGAAGTCTTTTGTCCTCTATAATTGCACATAAAGCACTCGTGTGAAATTCAGTAATATAAAACAAAAATATAGTTCTTTTGGACTTTAACTTTTGTGTTCATACATGCAATCAATATACTTCTAATAATCTATGTGAACTGTAACCCAGTAAACACATATGGAAGAGAATTTCTTCTTCAGCCCTGAAATACATCAAATTTTATATTTCTAATTTTAAGACATTGTAGACGAACCTAGTCCCTTAGCTTTTGCAGGTTTCTTTAAAAAAATCCTCAGGCCAGACGCAGTGGCTCACGCCTGTAATCCCAGCATTTTGGGAGGGTGATGCTGGCGGGTCACGAGGTCAAGAGATGGGGACCAACCTGGCAAATATGGTGAAACCCCATCTCTACTAAAAATACAAAAAGTAATTTGGGCGTGGTGGTGGACGCCTGCAGTCCCAGCTACTCAGGAGGCTGAGGCAGGAGAATCCCTTGAACCAGGGAGGTGTAGGTTGCAATGAGCCGAGATCATTCCACTGCACTGCAGCCTGGGTGACAGAGCGAGACTTGGTCTCAAAACAAAACAAACAAACAAATCCTTAATAGTTTTAACTCTCATTTTGGTCCATATGTTCTGTTTCTTGGCTTTTCTCCATGTTTAGGGCCTCCTGGGTGTAAAAATATTGCCTAAATAACTCTGAGGCTTTATCTATCTACAAGTAGAAAGGATTCCAAATGAAAGGGTAGCAACATTCTTATCTAGTCAGAACTTGCAGAGAAGATAATAAATGCCAAATGAACATTGCAAAGAGAAAACAAAAAGTATATTCTCAACTTGCTTTAGTTTAAATTTCTCTCAACAAACCACAAAATTATAAAATTAAAAATTAAAAAGGGAAACTGCAATTAAGATTCTGTGAACAGCTGACTAATGTAAATATTTTATACAGTATGATTCCCAGAGACCCTTTTGAGTACATCAATTGGTTTGAATGGCTGTTTACTTGCAGTCTGTTTTCATTCAGGCTTTTAACTGAAAAGCTAGAATGTGTAGTTTGGCAATAAGGAGACATGTTAAATTTGAGATATGTTTAAATGTTACAAAAGAAAGGTTTGAAATATGTTTTGTTAATTTTAAATCATGAGATACTTAGCAATGTCACATTTGAAAATATTTTCTTTATAAAAATTCATTAATTATTTTAAAATTATTGCTCCTACATTGAAAGACTCTTATTTACATAAACAATCTAAAAAGACTATATTTCTACATTTTTACACTTAAGTAGTCCCTGTACTTAGCTTTATATATAATAATGTCTATGTGAATATATGATTCTATAATATTCAGATTTTTTCTTTTTCTAATGAGAATCCTTTGACAATTATAGAAAACTTTAAAGTTATACCTTTAAGATTATGTTAAGTGGTAAAGTTTAGAGATTACAGTGTCCATTATGAGGATAGGCTTTTAGCTTTTACTGAAACTGTTTATCTAAAAATAGTAAGGAAAGTTTAGGTTTAATTTAAATACTATGTTAAAAGTAAACTTTTGAGGAATTTTGATCTATGTTACCTTCTACCTCATTACTCTTTTAATTTTTGAAAATTGTTCCTATTGTTCTTCCTTGAAATTTTCTTCCCTCACAGTTTGTCCATTTTAAAATAATAGGATGCTCACTGCGGCAGGAATGAAATTTCTGCATTTTTCCTTTCAAAGATATTTAATTAAGAGAAAGAAAACAAGAGTGGAAATGAAGCATGTCTGGTTATCCTGTGTTTGACTCATACTGCTGGCAAAGATAGGGATAAAGCCATACAGTAATCATTACACTTCTTAAAGTAGACCATGGCAATTGATTTCCATTATCTAGCATAGCATCTACCATTGTGCATGCTTCTCAGATTTTAGAGGACACAGACTCTTAAACAGAAAACTCTAACTTTAAAAGAAGTCACCAACACCAATTAAAAGATGGGGAATATGAGTGACTTCAAATCTCAAAGAGAAATACAATTATAATTTTTTTTATCTAACAGTTGAAATCTTTGATCAAAAGGTCCGTTTCAACATAATATCATGATTTGAATCATTGCATTTCATGCAAATGTTGAATGTTATTGCCCACTAAACTAAATCAGAATATTTAAAACCTATAAAATGCTATGGTCCACTAACTTAAATTGGAATATTTTATACTCCTCACCTACTTTGTTCTTTTCTTTTTTGGGGGATTACTTTTGTTTGCCTATTCTTAAAACATATCATGATGGCAAGAAAATAGAACTGTATTTATCCCTTCAGTTCAAAAAAGTAATTACTAATTACATACTGTTTATTGAATGACTTGTAGGGCTGTGTTTATACTGTGGGAACAAGAAAGTTGTATCTTGTCTCTTACCAAAAGAAATACTTCCTCATATTAACAGTTGATTTTAAATGTAGATCTGTAATTTTATTGAACAAGAAACTGAGACAGTGAAGTGACATCCAGAAAAATCCCTTCGGACTACACAACAAAACCCTTGATTCTCAGTATAACATCCCATGTGGAAGACACCTGTTTTAAGTTTAAAGAAATATACCCACATGACTTGAAGTTTATATAATGCACACTTAGCTTTAATGTTAATGATACTGCTCTGATAAAGTAGGTGAGCAATGAATATGGATGTTTCCATTGAGTATTGCATATGTACAAAGTAAACATAAATGAAGGAATGAAGTTGTTGAGATTTTTTATTTCCCACAGATTAATTCCATTCAAAGTGTCCTTCAGCTATCTAGAAACTTGTTTTGTTCTTCCATCACTTCAAGGGTTTTTGATCCCACCTGACTTACATGCTACCACTTGGGGCATAGCGGAAATATTTTAAATGGAGAAAAATGTAAAACATTATTTTTTAAAAAGCATTTAAAACATGCATTTTCTAAGCCTATTATTACCCTTTCAAAACATTCTTTCATTAAAAATGGATGCCTAGTTTTGTATATTTATGGTACCTAATGAATAATAAAAAGCTATGACTTGCTTAATAGATATCATGCCAGAAAATTTCATTTATTTATTTATTTTTTTTTGAGACGGAGTCTTGCTCTGCCACCCAGGCTGGAGTGCAGTGGCCAGATCTCAGCTCACTGCAAGCTCCGCCTCCCGGGTTTACGCCATTCTCCTGCCTCAGCCTCCCGAGTAGCTGGGACTACAGGCGCCCACCTCGTCGCCCGGCTAGTTTTTTGTATTTTTAAGTAGAGACAGGGTTTCACCGTATTAGCCAGGATGGTCTCGATCTCCTGACCTCGTGATCCGCCCGTCTCGGCCTCCCAAAGTGCTGGGATTACAGGCTTGAGCCACCGCGCCCGGCCATGCCAGACAATTTCAAATTAAAACCCCTGCAACACTCCATATAGAATAAACCATGATGGAAGCAGAAAGATGCAAATTCTCAAGTATACCTTATGCAGCTTCTGATAATTGAGTCACTGGAAAAGTGCCACAGGACCATCTGGCTGGCTGCATGGAAGAGTACGCTGACTTGAAATAGCAGCCACACATGTAACCTCTCAGCCTATAGCTAAGCTTGTTCAATTGATTTTCTCTCCAAGGAAAAATTTGGTAGGGCCAAATGGGCAATATTAGTATGATTGTTCTATGATGGCTGCTGGATGATGAAAACCAAGAAAGGAGGCACAGATGAAGGAAAAAGTGGCTGTGGCTATTCTTTTTCCTGTGGTAATTTTTGAGTCAATGTCCTGGCACAATTTAACGTACAAGATTCTGAAGTGGGAGCTCACTATCTTTGGGTCTGAGGCTGCACTTGAAGGAAGTTACCTCTATTCCTAATGTCATCTTTTGTAAGTCTTTGTATGTTAGTTGCAGTGCTAACTCCTTAATGGACACTTGTATATACAGGCTGTTGATGCTTCCTCTCCCACAAAATGTTTGATGCTACAAGAAGCAGGAAAATATTGTGAAAGAAATTATTACAAACACTTTTACAGCAAGAGCATAAATTTCTTATTAAACAAACTTAATTATGGGGGACATACATTAATTTATAAAATAGAACTGGTCAGTTAGGTTTCTAACTTTCCTTTGTACATTTCAGTACTTCATTTACCTTATAATAATCCAAAGGTACTTATACCCTCCTCAGGATTTCCAAACTGTTGTTTCATGGATCAGCAATAATATGTACTTTAAGACACTCTGACCCCACATATTTATTAAATCGAACTGACTTCTGAAAAATGACATTTTCTACTCTCTTTTTCCTTTTCTACTTTGTCCTCTTTCCCACAGCAGGTGATTTATACTTTGGTTATCTGATCAGGCCTGACTTTTTCTTGAAAGAATGAAGGTTAACGGCATTTTCTCTCTGTCTTTCTGTGTCCTGCGTCATCAATTTCCACCTACCAATAAATGACACATCGACTTTTTGACTAATGAAACATTAAATTTAGAACTGTTGGTTCTTCAATAATAGCACATGTTGCCTTATTGTTTTGGGGAAATATAAGAAAAGATTCGTGGGATAAATAAATATTAATTTTAAATGCCTGTGGAAAAGAACTGGTCAAAGAGTTGGGAAGACATTTAGAAAAGGAAAATATTAGAAGACCTGTTGGCTAAGAGAAGTATAAGAAGAGATCTTGAAAAATAGTTTGGATTTGACATAAAGAGTCATAGTTTTTCAGTCAGTGTGAAAAGCATTGTTTTTGAGTAGTGAAAGACAAAAACATCTTGCTTAAGGGATCAAGGTAAATGGACTGTTCATTGAAAGAATGGGAAGAAGTAAGTAGGTAATGAGTAGCTGTCTCGATGTCTTTTTTTTTTTTTTTTTTTGAGACAGAGTCTCGCCCTGTCGCCCAGGCTGGAGTGCAGTGGCACGATCTGGGCTCACTGCAAGCTCCGCCTCCCGGGTTCACGTCATTCTCCCGCCTCAGCCTCCCAGGTAGCTGGGACTACAGGCACTCGCCACGACGCCCGGATAATTTTTGTATTTTTAATAGAGACGAGGTTTCACCGTGTTAGCCAGGATGGTCCCGATTTCCTGACCTCGTGATCCGACTGCCTCGGCCTCCCAAAGTCCTGGGATTACAGGCATGAGCCACCGCACCCTGCCTCGATGTCTCTTAATGATTGGTTAGTGTGAGCCCAGACTGGTGTTTGGGTAGACACTCAGGAATGACTCTTTGTATTTCTCCTGTCTGTCTAAACTTTTTTTTTCCCCCACTCTTGTTGACCAGGCTGGAGGGAAGTGGCATGATCTTGGCTCACCGCAACCTCCGCTTCCTGGATTTCTTCCTCAGCCTCCCGAGTAGCTGGGATTACAAACATGCACCACCACACCCAGCTAATTTTGTATTTTTAGTAGAGACCAGGTTTTGCCATGTTGGTCAGTCTGGTCTCGAACTCCTGACCTCGTGATATACCCGTCTTGGCCTCTCAAAGGGATTACAGGCGTGAGCCACCACACCCAACGTGTCTAAACTTTCACTTTCATTCAAGGGACCTAGATCATGCTGAAGCTGGTGATGACCAATCATTTGCTTTATTTTCAGTCCTTCAATTTAGCTGTCAGTCTAATTTTAAGCATAAATGAGTACAAATTTAGAGCTGGCATTAAAAAGTACCTTCGTGATCAACCAGTTCACATTTCATGGATAAGAAAGTGAGAATATAGAGCAGGGAGTAATTTTCCTGAAGCTGTGCAGCTGCAATTATAATATTTTAGAGTTTTATGCCCTATTACTCATTTTCAACTACGTTGTCTGTGAAATACAGATCCACCCATGTGAAATATCATTTTTCCTTTATAGCAAACATTTTTTGAGATGTCAGTAGATGGACTTAAAGACTCAGAGCTGGATCATAACAGGACAGGGTCTAGACTAATCCCAGGTATTTTTCACTACATCATGTTTTCTGCCATACTCAAGGCCTGCAAAAAGAGCAATAAGAAAATGGTGGGAGGGTCAGATTTATTACTGTCATTAGTATAAGGTGAGAGAACTAAAATATTTTTTTAACACAGCAATCATCTAGCATTATTTTATGTTCTGCTGAATGGAAATATAGAAGATTTAACTAGTTTAACAGAAACATTTTCAGCAGAAGTACAAGAATAAACATTAATGAAAAGTGTATCATCCAGTAATATTACCCAAAATACCTATGTAGCATTATGTGTCCCTGTCTCACCAGATGCCAGAAGTTCTGTAGATAATATAAGGATAAATAAAAAATACGGTTGCTCTCGATTACCCAGAGAAGAACAGACATGCTTAAGAGTAACTGAAATGAAAGAGAGCTCAGAATGAGGAGTAAGTCAGTGGAAGAGGATTGGCTGTAAGAAATCTCACCTTCAACTCCTAGAAACTTGGCAGGACTTCCGGAGGCCAGAAGTAATCCAGATTTCTTCTGAGGATCAGATAGAGTTTCTCTTAGAATCTCCCAGGGGTTGAATGACAAGACCATATTGAAATCCTTTAGACTTTTTTTCTTTTAAAGCAGGCTTAAAAGATCGTAGGTTACTAATTTAAAACATAGACTGTATATTTCAGGGTATTTTCTACTCATAGTCTATAAATTCAGCTAAAATTTTTCAAGTAAAATCCATGATAAATTGGCTTCACTTTAACCCCAACTCTAAGGGTTAGTTCCAAATATTAGGGAAGGTTTGATGTCTAAGTAAACTTCATTTTTCTCTTCTTCATTCTTTGTTATAGTTGTTCTAAGTAAGTCACTCCCAGTTGAAACCTTGTATTTTAACTATTATTGATACACTTCATGGACTTAACAGATTCTTATGGTTTAAAAACAAAAGCACAAACAATGTCAACATAATTTGCAGTTTATGTAGTTTTGCCCACTATGCCTTGTTTGAAAACCAGTTTGTAGGTCTGGATGAGCTCTTAAGAAACCACTGATGAAAGAGCACTTATCTGTCCATTGACCGAAAAATAACTGTAAGATGATACGGCATCATAACAAAATGAGTCGATAACATGCTAAGTCCTGTCTTGAATATGTGACTGTATCTGTTTCTGGCTGTATACTTGTGCAGTTCTTAGGGATGGAAGGAGTAGTGGGAAAAAAGTAAGGGAAAAAAAAAAAAAACAGATTCATAGGTCTCAGTGAAATTGTGATGCTCCTTTTAGTATGTTGAGCAATGATAGACATTATCTGAAATCATATGTATGATACTATTAAAACATTAACTTGTTAAAAATACTGGCAAGAAACGAAAGATCTAGTCTGTGTCTGTACCTGTGCCTGTCTTGCATGTTTATTTGTCAGATATTCTGAGGAAATAAATTATTTAACTCTGTCAGGCCAATTTTTCTTCCTTCTAGCTCTTTAGCAACAGATGGATTCAAATGAATGTATTAGTTGTTTTAAGCACTTTAAAGCAGATATTTAAATCTAAAAAAAAGTTTTTCAATTACTTTATAAAAAAGCTGAGAGCTTTTTTAAAAAAGGAAAAGAGCTTTTTCTTAAAAGGGAATAATGACTGAATACATTTCTCATCAAACTGAAGGATTAATAGCAGTGAATAAAAGTCTTCCACAAACTTTTACACAATGTGCTGCGAAAATTCATTTTCTCCTCCTTTTTGCTCTCTGATGTTTTGGCTCCTTGCCCTTTATACAACTAACACGTTTAGTTTTGTCAAATTGGAGAAAATACAACAGATCATTTTATATGTGAACTAACATTTGTAAAGAAGTATATGCTTTTGTATTGTCCCACAATAAAAATAGTCTAAGAATAGGTTATAGTCTTTGTTTTCTGCAAAATGATGGATACAGCTAATAGTGCATGATTTGTATTTATTGTTTATGTGGCTGGTAGAACTTTACTGATGAACTGAAAATTGTCAGTATCATTGAAATATTTTAACATAACCTGAGAAATTCAGAGAAGCTCTCTGAACATCTTTAGGACTTTTATGTGGTCTCTCTTATTTACTAGCTTCAGATACTTTATTTTAATTAAAAGCAGATGAAACGTCAACACAATGAACGGGAGAGACATTTAGCTAGAAAGAGTCTGAAGAAGTTTCAGACTTCTTTTAAATGCATAGATGTAAAATTGGTGTAGTTAGAAAACACACCAATTTTACATCGTAGAAACTACACAATTTTATATTATTCATTTAAAAACATAATTTTATTATTCAAATTATTGTATATAAAATTTCTATGTAAGAGAAAATAATCTGCCTTTCTAGATGTGAAATTAAAAGCTTCCTTGCAGTGAGACAACACTTTTCTTTCTGGTTAAAGATATAACAATTTAGAGGAAATGATCTTTTAAAGAATACTTTGGTGTTTCCAAAGATTCTATTGTTTAATCTGCTAAGGAATTCGGTTCTCACATCAGTAGAAATTTTAAAACTCCAACAGGACCATACTATTTCCTCAATAATAGCAAGGGAATTAACTTTAATACTGTAGATTCACAAGAAACCTCTATGATAAAAAGATGCCTCTCAGTCCTATTATTTAATTGATCTTTTTGGAAGAGTTCATTTGTACTCCAGAAAAAAATGGTAAAGTAGGTTATTAAGTTCTTTCAAATGTATGAAAACAATGGTGACTAATACCCAGAAATCTTTTTATGAAAGCCTTTTGTGTTTGAACCGTCTATATTCTAATCTCTAATAGGTGGTTCTAGGCTTACTATTATTATTATTTTAAGCCTAAAACTTCCTTGGTACAATTGAAATAAATTTGATTTAAATTCCTTTTATTCACTTAAGATTGCATGAAATGGGTTTTACTTGCACAATGTAAAATATGTTAAATTTCAAAGCATTGTACTTTACCCTTCATTTCCTGTCTAGTCATTTAGAGAAAGCCACACTGTGTGGCAGAAAAAACACCAATTGAGCAGTCAGGAGACATGGGTTCTAGCTATTTGACCTTGAATTAAACTTCAATTAACTTCTTTATGCCTCAGGGTCCATATCTGTTACATAAAGGAGTTTTCAGAGGTTGCAAATCAGCGGTCATAGCTAGATTTAGCCCACAGATATGTTTTGCTTGACCCACATAGTATTAAAAAAAAATGAAAATGGTTGTATCAATTCACACTCCCATCAGCAGTGCATTTGAGTCACAGTTGCTCTATATTCTTACCTATACATCGTATTGTCAACCTTTTTCATTCTACATATTTTGGCTTGTTTGTTGTCATATGTCATTATGGATTTAATTTGCATGTCCCTGATGACTAATAAAGTTAAGTGCCTTTTCATTTGTTTCCAGCCTTTTGGATAGCCCATTGTGTGAGATGTGTGAGATGCCTGTTTGATTTTTATTCCTTTGGCCTATTTTTTTGAAGTTGAATTGTCTGGGTTTTTTTCTTATTGATGTGTTAATGAGTTCTTTAGATATTCTAGATATGAGTCTTTTGTTGAATAAATGAATTCAAAGCATGTTCTCCCACTGTCTTGCCTTTTCATTCTTTTAAAGGTGACTTTAGATAAACTAAAATTTTCAAGTTTAGTGAAGGTCGACTTTTCAACCTTTTCCTTTATTGTTAGTATTTTTAAATTTTGTTGTTTAAGGAATATTCCTCTCCTCCAAGGTTATAAAAGTGCATTCCTTTGTTATTTTCTAGAAGCTTTATCTATGTACCATCTGAATTAATTTAGTAGATATTCTTTGGCAAATATTCTATGATTCAGTAATCCAATTTCAAGGTATAGACACAAGAGAAATGCACACATTTGTGCACAAATAAAATGTCCAAGAATGTTTATGGCAGTTTTATTCATACTGGCCAAAAATTGGAAACAGCTGTTTATCAGCTACAAAATGTATTGTGCTATACTTACGCAAAAGAATATTACACAGGAGAGAGAACGAACTACATTGCATGCATCAACATGGGCGTACTTCACAGATCGAAAGTAAAAGAAACCAGGCACAAAAAAGTAAATTGTGTGTGATTTTTCTTAAATAAAATTCCAAACTAGGCAAAATAATTATGATGACTGATAACTGAATAGTGGTTACCTTTTGGAGAAGGAAAGGTTAAGACTTGAGAAGGGATATGAGGAAGATATCTGGATGGCTGATAATGTTCTTTTTCTCTGGGTGGTGTGTGTACAGTTCCGTAAACATGGTGAAAACTCATCAATGTGTACACATAAAATTGGCCCTCTCAATAATTATTAAGAAAGGTAAATATTTATGAGGCTAATATTTTAGGCATATGTAAAGATAAAACTATCATTGCTTATGGAATATAGAACTAAGATACTAGCTCAGAGTAATCTCTATTAATCCATGTCCACCTTTCTATAAGATTCCTAACCAGCCTTACTTCTAATTTTCCTGCACAGTTACAGAAGAAGCAGATTATTCTTGTCAAAATACCTCACTTTTGATCATGTTGTCTGCCTGCTTAGAAATCTTTAATAATGCCCCTCCACCTATAAACTGCATATCTTAAACATTTAAAGTGTCTGTAACACAATGCTGGCTGTGTGCAGGAAGTAACCAATAGGTATTATGGACCAATTATGTATTAGGTGCATTAAATTGGTTACTTTAGTAAATTTAACCCTTACATTAGACCTATTAGTTAAATAATATAATGCCATATTTTATGTTGAGGACACTGAGTTTTTACGTAGTCTGAAGTTAGCTTATAGGGATAAGGAACAACATAAAAATACAGATCTCTAAGACTCCAAAGACTATTTTTATTACACCACATAGCTCCTACAGTCACATATAAGTTCCCAGTCTATTTTATCCTCAATTTCTCGTCTTTATTTCAAACCAACTTCATTAAAAATCTGCCTTCCTTAATCTATCTTACACTTTTTTATCTCCTATATTTTCTTCATTTTAATTCCCCTAAAGATATGAATTATTTTCTATTTTCTATCTACATGTATGTTATTCATTCTTCCAGATCACTTTTAAGTCTACCTTTATTCTAATGCTTTTCTTAACCACCACAGTTATAATAATCTTTTTCTCTTCTGAAATCTTAACTGGAGTTATTGCTGGTTACAAATTATTAATTATGAATAATATATTTTAAATTCAGTTATTTTTAACTTAGTTTATCTTATTTTCATAATTATGTTGAAAACTGAGTATAGAGAAAATACTTATACTTTTTCATCTTTTCCCTCGAAAGTATTCAAAAATAATTTAAAAATGCAGTATAGTTTAGGAATAGTACTCTATTAGTTGGAGTTTTATAGGTCTACGTAAAAAATAAATTTTGTGGGGTCAGTTTTACATAAATACAATTATGCCTTTTACTCAAATAGATAGATGCATGACATGTAGATGATAAACAGATTAATAACCTAAAGATTTTCTTTTATTTTTTTAATCCTCTTTATCTCCTACTCGTGCTCTCATTCACTCCCATAGGTCTTCCATCCCCACCTCTACACCAATGAAGATTGCTCTTCTCAAGATCCACAGCAAATAACACATTGGCCTCATTTAACTTGGACCCTCAGTGATTTTCCCTGCATTTGACCACTCTTCCTTCTGAAGCACTGTTCACTGTGTTTCCATTGCAAAATACTCTTGATTTTTCTTTTTCTTCATTCACTACTCTATCACAGTCCCCTTTGCATACTCTTCCTCCTCTATATTAACTCTCCATGTTGGAAGACATTTACTTATTTATCCATTTACCTACTGAAGAATGTCTTCGTTAATTTCATGTTTTGGCAATTATGAATTAGGCTGTCATGAGCATTGGTGTGCAGGTTTTTGTATGGATATAAATGTTCAACCCCTTTGGGTAGACATTTTTATAGAATTTTGATGGAGGAAATAATAGCCAAATAATAAAATACAAAGGGTTAGGCATTGATATGTACTGTGTTGAAAAACAATACAGGGTAAGGAGAATTATGAGGACTGTGGCTGCAATTCTCCAATTTACAGAACTGGCTTCATAATTTGTGAGTCCTTGTGCAAAATAAATATTGACTTTACAAGTTGCACACCCAGAAAGATAGCCCTGGGTGGCTGTGGGAATTGCTGAAATAATATGTGAACAAAGACTTTTAGAAGGCAGGGAATGGAGGGATGCACATCTGTGAGAAAAAATGTTCCTGACTGAAGGGATAGCAAGAATAAAGTCCTTCAGGCAGGAGCACATCTTGTGGATTCAAGCAACAGTGAGGCTCGCAGCATGGCTAGCTCCAGCAGAGAATAAAGGGGCTTAAGTCCAAGATCAAATGGTGGGTCAGGTCGGGTAGGGTTTCATAAGCCACTGTGAAGATCTTGGTTGGTAATTTGAGCATGGTTTAGAGCACATCTGACTTAACTTTCCACAGGAACGTCTTGTTTTTATGTTAAAGAATAGATTGTAAGAGAAGAGTGATAATATGTGGGGTCAAGTCCTAACCGACATCTTCATCTGAATTTCTCATAGACACTTCAAATGTAACATGTCCAGTAAATAATTCTTGATATTTTCTCCCAATTTTTTCTCCTCAATCTTTTCCTTATCAGAAAATGATATCAGCATTCATTTCGTTGTCTAAGCCAAAAAGTCTGATTCTTGTTCTTCCTTAATCTCCCCCCATCTCCTTAGTCAGCAGCTCCTATCACTTATGACTAGAATAGTAATCTTCAATCCATCCATCCCATCCATCCCATCCATCTTCACTGACATTTTCACTCACCTAAGTCACAAATTTCCCCTTCCTGGGCTACAATAACCTCCTAATTGTTCCCCTCCACTTTCACTCACGTTGTATATAGCAGCTTATGTATTCCTTTTAAAGTGCAAATAAAATTATATCTTTTCTCTTCTTTTTTTTTTTTTTTTTTTTTTTTTTTTTTGAGATGGAGTCTCGCTCTGTCACCCAAGCTGGAGTGCAGTGGCCAGATCTCAGCTCACTGCAAGCTCCGCCTCCCGGGTTCACGCCATTCTCCTGCCTCAGCCTCCCGAGTAGCTGGGACTACAGGCGCCCGCCACCTCGCCCGGCTAGTTTTTTGTATTTTTTAGTAGAGACGGGGTTTCATCGTGTTAGCCAGGATGGTCTCGATCTCCTGACCTTGTGATCCGCCCGCCTCGGCCCTTTTCTCTTCTTAAAACCCTTCAACTCAAAGCTTCCTCACTGTATTTTGAATGCAATGACAACTGCTTGCCATGTTCCACAAGGCATTGTATGATCTTGTCCTGTTCTCGTCCTGTTCCTGGTCTCCCATTCAGTCTCATGTCCCTCCCCCAATTAGCTCATTGTCTACTATCCACAGTGTTCTTCTGACAATTGCCTCACTAATATTACCTCTATCATAATAGTGGTAATGTACAGCAGGTAAAAACTAAGAGGAAATATTTTTCACAAATATTTGCCCACATAATTAATAATTTACAATAATAACAATAAGATATTTCTCTTGTTCACCATTGTTTTACCAGTTGTGTAAAAGTGAGTACCACATTGTAGGTACACCACAGATATGCAGTGATAGAGCAACTAGATTAAAAGCAAGTGCCTGTTAATTCAAACTCTAGTTCTTTCTGAGACCATAAGTGTTCTATCAAGTGGAAGTAATAAAATTTAATTTATTTCAAAGACTTCAACTAGTTTGTGCTGTATTTTCCAAATAAACAACATAGTACAGAAAAAGTTATTTTCTTCTTAGCCCCATGAAGACCTGATAATTTTCCTAAATTATATAAAATATCTGCAATAGCTATAGGTTGCATTTTAGTGACTCTAAACTTGAGAATAATTCAAATGACAGTAGATTAATTTACAAATAAAAAGTTGTATATATTTTTTTCAATTCAGTGATTGTGGGACACAATAACAACACTTCCGAGGTGAAATATAACTTTGTGGATATAGCAGTAAAGTTTGAGGAGGAACTAGAAAAAATATAGTCACAAACATTTGTGCATTGGCCAAGCATTTAGTAATACAGTATTGTATTTAGGGAAAGAGTTTTTGTTTCATGAATTCTCTTTCTTTCCACTTGGGCTTTTAGGCACAATGGAGTATTAAAGGGAGAAGTTTTGAAGTGAAACTGGGGTAATTTTAACCTCAGTTTTTCTCACAAGAGGAAAAGTAAACTGCCTTCTGACCTTCAGTCTTTACCTCCATCTCTATTAACATATACATTAGGGCAACAAGTCAATGTAAAATCAAAACCTCACTTTTAATTGTTTCTCATCATATCCATTATCACCTTATTATATGTTGACTGTAGTTTGTGGCCTTTCCATGTCACCAGAAATCTTGAAAGGGACTCATATTGAGTAGCTCAATATACCCAGCTGCTACTCTAAGAGATGCATAGCCAAACTGGGGCGATAAGGCACAAATGAATTCACTTGGGGGACAGGAAAAAACCTGCTAGTTAAGGTTTACCTTGTGATGTTCAGGTAACATTTGCCAAACATACAGTATTTAAAAAAAAAATGAGAATGTCGGCAACTAAAGGCATAGCGATTGCCCTCAAGAATTCACAATCTAAAGGAAAATGTGATAAACAAATGTATAATGGTAATCATCTTTAGTAAGTACGATATAAGATGGAGGAGAATCTAACCATCCAATATGGGGAAGGTGTCTTGAGGTCAAGAAAGTCTTCAGAATTAGATAATAATACTGAAAAAAGTATGAAGAAAAAGAAAAATGTAGTGAAGGAGTAGTTCATTTCAAACAGTAAAAACCAACTTGGGGTAAGAGAAGATGGCACATTTGGGAAATAATATTTTCACTGACAGGCAAGAATGTCATGATATAATAGAGTAGAAAAAGATCCCAAAAGATAAGTTCTCAAGATCAAGTAAGCACCTTTTGATCTGAGCATTCTCCTTTTGATGGTGACCAAAGGCATATTCTTAAGGACATTTCTGTCTTGGCTTTTTTAGGATGAGTGTTCTCTGAGAAATAGCCCGGTCTCCAGCTACCCACTATGAAAAGGGGTAAAATTCAAGGAACGAAAGTGTCTGCTGGCATTTATTTGTTTCCCTATAATTCTACTGATAGTTTAAATATTTCTTCTCACAGTTTCTCTATTCAAATACTAACAAGTCAGAACATACACTAAAAAGGATATTTTACTGTTGCAAAGTCTGTAATATTAAGATTACACATTTCAACACCTAAATCTGACACTTTTATTAGAGAATCACATTAGGAAAAAATGAAACTTGAACTCCTTCTCCTTTTAAGAGTCTAATGCTTTTTTGGAAAGCATGCTGCACTTTCATTGAAAATTATACTTTGATCTTCAGTGAGTACAGATATTCTGCACCTCACTTATGCTTAAGACAATGCAACGTGTTTGTTTTGTCATTACTACTAATCCTGCTTTGATTTCTTTGAACTGTTGGCAACAGGTAATTCAGCTTAAGTCTTTTCTAGACAGGTTTTGTTCTTTATTGGATGATAAAATTTCTCTGGTGTTAACACCTAAAAAGACTGTCTACTTTCGCTTTCCTCTTCTAATTATCGGATATACTGTTAGACTGCAACCAAGAAACCAACTTAGCATTTTAATTGAGGAGGACCATATTAATTTAAGCAACTTCTGACCTTTCCTAAAAAGAGAAGTTTAAAAACACAATCAAAGAGGTAACCCCAAACTCCTAGGATTAAACAAATAATCCTTTAGGAGATAGTTTCTGGGTGCCATCATTCACAACTTTTTCTTCATTTTATATTTGCTATAGACATACTAGGAACTTCTGGTATAAAATATCAGAAAACAAATGAATTCTGTTCTGTGTTAAAATATCAGCAACAACTTGGCAAAAATATACAATGGTGAGCATAGATAAATATGTTTGTAGATTTCAATAAGCCAGTTCTTTTTAATAAAATATAATTTTAATGAATTCCAAACTCAAATGTCATTTATTCCTAAGATTTTCCAGGCAATATATATTTGTGCAAACACCTGGCAAAATTCTAAATATAACATCTGGTAGGTGTGGATGAAATTCATTAGACTAAATCTTCTAAGCATAGATGTTTGCCAAAGCTTTGATATGACAAGCACTTATTCCCAATGGCAGCCATTTATTCTTTGCCAGTTCATAAGTGCTTCCTTCTAGCAGAGGATTGCATTTCCGCTGGCATTTGAAACACTGGCTACCACATCAGTATATATCAGAATACATGTGCAGAGAGATTACTATCAATCCAAAACAACCGAATGGGAGTTGCAGTTTGCAGAAGATTGTTGAGCTAAAAGTCAGCAGAGTACTCATGGCTTTAGCGAGAAAGTTTTAGCAAAGGAAGGAAGTACGTGCACATGTCTGAAGGGTCACTTCTTGAGTATTTGATTAGGGACAAAAATAGGATTCCTGAAAAGTCTTTTTAAAGGGAAAGATAGCAGTCAGGCTAGTTTGATAAAGAAATACTTCTGCTTTCTACTTTGGGGTCTCCCAATAAGCAACAGGAAAATGTTTTGCATTTTTCTTCAAGTGGACATGTAAGCAAATGGTTATCATAGAAGCTATTTACAGATATGACTTAGGTGCTAGGAAGAAGAGTTGACAAGGAAACGATTTGCTTTAAAGTGATCCTAAACAATGCATACAACTTACCAGTTGTTAAGTTGTCTTTCTTTCTCAGTATATGTCTTGAAGAAATTAAGCCTCTACTAGTAAAGTAATGCATGCTGATATGATTCTTTATTTGTAAGAATAGTGTAATGAAATCTGTAAGCAGATGGGAACAAAGAAAGTATACATATACATACATACATACATATATATACACATATACACACACATATATTCTAATGTTAAACCATAAAAAAAATCTTCTTTTTTTTTTTTTTTTTTTTGAGACGGAGTCTTGCTCTGTCACCCAGGTTGGAGTGCAGTGGCGCAATCTCGGCTCACTGCAAGCTCTGCTTCTTGGGTTCACGCCATTCTCCTGCCTCAGCCTCCTGAGTAGCTGGGACTACAGGCGCCCGCCACCGCGCCCGGCTAATTTTTTTGTATTTTTAGTAGAGACGGGGTTTCACCGTGGTCTCGATCTCCTGACCTTGTGATCCGCCCGCCTCGGCCTCCCAAAGTGCTGGGATTACAGACGTGAGCCACCGCGCCTGGCCAAAAATATCTTCTATGACTAGCCAAATGATAACAATAATTAAACGTCAGGATGTACGCCATTAATGACCAAGTCTGAGTCAGTCATATATTATTCCTAAATTTACTCTGAAAGATATAAAACCAATTTATCTCAATTCTTATAAAAATTTCATATTTTGTGTATACTCACCAAATAATTCCAGAAAAAGAGTTCCTTTTGAATTTATGTGATTTATTCAGTTACTTAGAAAAGTCATTACCAAAAAAATTGTAATATTTTTACATATATGTATGTTTTGTTTTGATACAAAGTCTACAGTTAACTCAAAGGTAAAAGATAAAGTATTTCATGTGTGGGACAATGTTGGATTTTGAATTTAAATATTGCCTGCTGTTGTCACTAGATATGCAATAGCTAGTTAAATAAGATTTGGCTTGATACAAAATGAAATACAATGTATTAAAAATTATCTTAGAATCACTAGGGAGATTTTGTTATATCCAATGCCAGCCATGTCAGTAAAGCAAGTGTCAATTTAGTAAAAATGCCATTCAAATTTCATATCTGTCCCAAATTATCTACCAGATTTAATTCAACCAAGTAGAATTTAATTACATATTGATAATGTACAGATTAAAATTCTCACAAATTAATACAAGCATATAAATTTGCTACAATGGTGAAAATCAGAAAGATCCTAGAAATTCATATTTAAACTCTAATACTGGAAGAAATAATTTATCAAACCTTATTCTCATACTGGCTGGGTCGACTTTACCTAGAAATAGCTGTTTCACGTACCCAACTCTTAAGAATCTGCAAAAGTTGTAGAGAGCCACTCAACGGTTTTTGAGCACCAAAGGTGATGTGGTTATTGCATTCGTTACAAAGTCAAAGAAGCACTTTCAAAGGTCAAGATTTTGTTTAGAGGATAATTTCATTTGATGAATAATAGATGCTGGTCATTCTTCATTATGAACTCAGAGTAATTTCAAATTTCTTTTAAAAAATATTTTATTATACTTTAAGTTCTAGGGTACAGGTGCACAACATGCAGATTTGTTACATATGTATACATGTGCCATGTTGGTGTGCTGCACCCATTAACTTGTCATTTACATTAGATGTATCTCCTAATGCTATCCCTTCCCTCTCCCCCAACCCCACGACAGTCCCTAGTGTGTCATGTTCCCCTTCCTGTTTCCAACTGTTCTCATTGTTCAATTCCCACCTATGAGTGAGAACATGCACTGTTTGGTTTTTTTTCCTTGTGATAGTTTGCTGAGAATGATGGTTCTAGCTTCATCCATGTCCCTACAAAGGACATGAACTCAGCCTTTTTTATGGCTGCATAATATTCCCTGGTGTATAAGTGCCACATTTTCTTAATCCAGTCTATCATTGATGGACATCTGGGTTGGTTCCAAGTCTTTGCTATTGTGACTAGTGCAGCAATAAGCATACGTGTGCATGTGTCTTTAGAGCAGCATGATTTATAATCCTTTGGGTATATACTCAGTAATGGGATGGCTGGGTCAAATGGTATTTCTAGTTCTGGGTCCTTGAGGAATTGCCACACTGTCTTCCACAATGGTTGAACTAGTTTACAGTCCCACCAACAGTGTAAAAGTGTTCCTATTTCTCCACATCTTCTCCAGCACCTGTTGTTTCCTGATTTTTTAATGATCGCCATTCTAACTGGTGTGAGATGGTATCTCATTGTTGTTTTGATTTGCATTTCTCTGATGGAGACTGATGGTGAGCACTTTTTCATGTGTCTGTTGGTTGCATAGATGTCTACTTTTGAGACGTGTCTGTTCATATCCTTTGCCCACTTTTTGATGGGTTTGTTTTTTTCTTGTAAATTTGATTGAGTTCTTTGTAGGTTCTGGATGTTAGCCCTTTGTCAGATCAGTAGATTGCAAAAATTTTTTCCCATTCTGTAGGTTGTCTGTTCACTCTGATGGTAGCTTCTTTTGCTGTGCAGAAGCTCTCTAGTTTAATTAGATCTCATTTGCCAGTTTTGACTTTTGTTGCCATTGCTTTTGGTGTTTCAGACATGAAGTCCTTGCCCATGCCTATGTCCTGAATGACATTGCTTAGGTTTTCTTCTAGAGTTTTTATAGTTTTAGGTCTAACATTTAAGTCTTTAATCCATCTTGAATTAATTTTTGTATAAAGTGTGAGGAAGGGATCCAGTTTTAACTTTCTACATATGGCTAGCCAGTTTTCCCAGCACCATTTATTAAAGAGGGAATCCTTTCTCCATTTCTTGTTTTTATCAGGTTTATCAAAGATCAGATAGTTGTAGATGTGTGGTATTATTTCTGAGGACTCTATTCTGTTGCATTGTTCTATATCTCTGTTTTGGTACCAGTACCATGCTGTTTTGGTTACTACAGCCTTGTAGTATAGTTTGAAGTCAGGTAGTGTGATGCCTCCAGCTTTGATCTTTTGGCTTAGGATTGTCTTCGCAACATGGGCTCTTTTTTGGTTCCAAATGAACTTTAAAATAGTTTTTTCCTATTCTGTGAAAAAAGTCATTGGTAGCTTGACGGGGATGGCATTGAATCTATAAATTACCTTGGGCAGTATAGCTATTTTCATGATATTGATTCTTCCTATCCATGAGCATGGAATGTTTTTCCATTTGTGTCCATCCACTTTTATTTCGTTGAGCACCGGTTTGTAGTTCTCCTTGAAGAGGTCCTTCACATCCCTTGTGAGTTGTATTCCTAGGTATTTTATTCTCTTTGAAGCAATTGTGAATGGGAGTTCACTCATGATTTGGCTCTCTGTTAGTCTGTTACTGGTGTATAAGAATGCTTGTGATTTTTGCACATTGATTTTGTATCCTGAGACTTTGCTGAAGTTGCTTATCAGCTTAAGGAGATTTTGGACTGAGATGATGGGGTTTTCTAAATATACAATCATGACATCTGCAAATAGGGACAAATTGACTTTCTCTTTTCCTAATTGAATACCCTTTATTTCTTTCTCCTGCCTGATTGCCCTGGCCAGAACTTCCAGAACTATGTTGAATAGGAGTGGTGAGAGAAGGCATCCCTGTCTTGTGCCAGTTTTCAAAGGTAATGCTTCAGGTTTTTGCTCATTAAATATGATATTGGCTGTGAGTTTCTCATAAATAGGTCTTATTACTTTGGGATACATCCCATCAATACCGAATTTATTGAGCGTTTTTAGCATGAAGGGCTGTTGAATTTTGTCAAAGGCCTTTTCTGCATCTAAAGCAATGTGTAGAGGGAAATTTATAGCACTAAATGCCCACGAGAGAGCAGGAAAGATATAAAATTGATACTCTAATATCACAATTAAAAGAACTAGAGAAGCAAGAGTGAACACATTCAAAAGCTAGCAGAAGGCAAGAAATAACTAAGAACAGAGCAGAACTGAAGGAGATAGAGACACAAAAAATCCCTTCAAAAAATCAATTAATCCAGAAGCTGGTTTTTTGAAAAGATCAACAAAATTGATAGACCGCTAGCAAGACTAATAAAGAAGAAAAGAGAGAGTAATCAAATAGATGCAATGAAAAATGATAAAGGGGATATCACCACCAATCCCATAGAAATGCAAACTACCATCAGAGAATACTAAAAACACCTCTGCACAAATAAACTAGAAAATCTAGAAAAAATGGATAAATTCCTGGACACATACACCCTCCCAAGACTAAACCAGGAAGAAGCTGAATCCCTGAATAGACCAATAAGAGGCTCTGAAATTGAGGCAATAATTAATAGCCTATGAACCAAAAAAAGTCCAGGACAAGACGGATTCTCTGCCGAATTGTGCCAGAGGTACAAGGAGGTGCTGGTACAATTCCGTCTGAAACTATTCCAATTATTAGAAAAAGAGGGAATCCTCCCTAACTCATTTTATGAGGCCAGCATCATCCTGATACCAAAGCCTGAAAGAGATACAACAAAAAAGAGAATTTTAGACCAATACCCCTGATGAACATCAATGCAAAAATCCTCAATAAAATACTGGCAAACCAAATCCAGCAGCACATCAAAAAACTTATCTACCATGAGCAAGTGGGCTTCATCCCTGGGATGCAAGACTGGTTCAACATATGCAAATCAATAAACATAATCCAGCATACAAACAATTTCAAATTTCTATCACCATTTCCAATGAGTATCATATTCTGGAATACATTCTACAGAAAAATATATAATATATAGTCTTAGATTAAGGGTTCCAATACACTACAGTATCTTAAAAAAAAAATAAATCCCAGAGAAATGTAATTTGGTTATGGCAGAGTGAGAAATCTATTTATCAATATTTGGTTATCCATATCTTTTTTTAATTACTGAGAATTCAAATGTGAAATATCCCCCAAAGAGAAAGTAACTCACATCATTTACATACAGTTTTTCGATACTTTATTGACCAAAAGTAGTTTTCATTTTCTGTCTTCATTGTTTCAAACTCCCTGCACTACAAAGTTAAAACTAATTGTCAGATAGTGGGAAATTTGAAATACTTCTGAGTTCAAGAGATCTCGCTCTAGTCCTTCTTCAGTTGGAAGGTACATATTACCAGAGGTTGCTCTTTCATTTGATAAATTACCTGTGCCATGGGGTTGTGGCTTCCTTAACTCTTGCTAATTATCTTTTATATAATTAATGTTTGATTATATAATGTCATTATATAACAACTCTAGCACCTTTCAGCACATACATTTGCCTCCAATAGTTCCAAGAAAAATAAAGATATGTGATTTGAAATGTATCAGATTATTATTTCCATAGCTATCATTCTTCATCTATTGCCTCCCTCTCTTCTCTTCCAGCCTCAGATGAAGAAATCTTTCATTTTCCTTTCAAGGTTCAGACCTCTACCTGCATTTTGATTTAGTTTCCCATCAGTTTTTTTTCATTTTGTGAGGTACCCCTATCCTCCCATTTTTCTACATCTCATTCTGTATTTGCCCTTTTCTCCAACATTATAAATAATCTGATATTGTTTTTACTTTAAATGATAACAATAAGCAAAGTAAGAACCATCACTCTTAAAAAGAACAACAACAATGACAAAATTTCAACCCTTTTCCTGACCCTTTTTCTGACCTTCCATGCAAGGTCTAATCTTTCTATCTCCATTTTTCTCATTGTCTGGTTAATTTTGAATCTATTAAAATCTGGCTTGTATTTCTTTGACTTTACTGAGATTTTGCTGCATTTAACTTAGATAATCTATTTTGCATTTTTTTTCTTTAGGATACTAATTCAATTCCATAACTTCAACTATCTCCTCTATGATGATAATTACAAAATCTTTATATTCAAAGCCAAACCTATACAGCCAACTATTTGTGACTATCTCCAACTGGATGATCTAAAAGTGCTCAAAAGTAATACATTTACAAGACTGAACTCATCTTCTTTTGTCCAAAGTTGCTTCCCTACCTGAAATGTCTATGTTGGTCTACAGCCTCATTTTTTACTCAGTATACCAGTTAAAAAACTGAGCCTTAGACTAAACAATTTATTTCCTCTTACATCCTACATCAAATTAGTGTTCACACCTTGAAAATATTACATCTTTAGCACATCTCAAACCACATTTTTCCCATCAGTCTTATATATTGATGCCCAAGTTGTCTTTCTAAAATGTTCATATCTCTTCAGGCTACTCTCTCCTTGGAACCATTCAGTAACTCTTCTACCTACTAGAAAAAGCACACAAAGGATGCTATTTATGATGTTCTCTACTCTTATGTATCTCACTACATTATTCTCTTTTCATTTAGGGTTCCCGCACCCAAGGCACACATCCATTTTTTTAAATACCGAGTACAGATTATTTTAATACTTACTTTAAAACCCATCAATATTACAAAGTGTAATAAAATGGAACTCTTGTGTGCAATAGACCCAAATTTTAACATAATTCTGCATCTTAGTAGTTGTTAAATTTGGTAAAGTTTTGTGAGAGTATAAAAATCTGTTTTTTTCCCTGCAAAATAAGGATATCAGTACTTTCAAAATGTAGTTATTTGGAGGAGTAAATGGGACAATGTATGTGCAGTATTTATCAGGATAGCTGATATCATTTAACAAATGCTAATACTTTCTTGACTACCTTTCTTAATACAGGCATACCTTATTTTATTTGCTTCACAGATACTGCATGCTTTACAAATTGAAGGTTTGTGGCAACCCTGCATTGAGCAAGTCTATCAGTGCCATTTTTTTGCAACAGCATATGCTCATTTTGTGTCTCTATGTCACATTTTAGTAATTCTTACAATATTTCAAAACTTTTACTACTATTATATCTTCTATGGTGATCTGTCATCAGTGATCTTTGATGATACTATTGTAATTGTTTTGCCACAAACCGTACCCAGATAGGATGATGAACTTAATCAATAAATGTGTGTGTTCTGACTGCTGTATTGGCTAACCATCCTGTTTCTTTTCTTCTACTCAAGCCTCCTTATTCCCTGAGACATAACAATGTTGAAATTCCGCCAAGTAATAACCCCAAATGACCTCTAAGTGTTTAAGTGAAAGGAAGAGCCCCACATATCTCCCTTTAAATCAAAAGCTAGAAATAATTAAGCTTAGTGAAGAAAACATGTTGAAAACTGAAATAGGAGGCGGAAATGTAGACCCCTTGTGTCAAACAGCTAGCCAAGTTGTGAATGCCAAAAAAAAAGTTCTTGAAGGAAATTAAATGAGCGAGTTCAGAGAACACATGAATGATAAAAAAGCAAAACAACCTTATCGACGATATAGAGAAAGTTTTCGTAGTCCGCATAGATCAACCCAGTTACAACATTCCCTTATGTCAAAGCCTAATCCAGAGCAAGGCTCTAATGTTCTTCAATTCTTTGAAGGCAGACAGAGGTAAGGAAACTACAGAAAAAATGATTGAAGCTAACAGAGGTTGCTTCATGAAGTTTAAGGAAAGAAGCCACCTCCATAACATAAAAGTGCACAGTGAAACACCATGTGCTGATGTAGAAGATGCATCAACTTATCCAGAAGACCTAGTTAATATCATTGATGAAGACAAACAGTCTTCTACTGAAAAATGATGCCATCTAGGACTTTTATAGTTAGAGAGGAGAAGTCAATGCCTAGCTTCAAAGGACAGGCTGACTCTCTTATGAGATGTTAAGGCAGCTGGTGCCTTGAAGTTGAAAATAGTGCTCATTCACCATTCCAAAATGGTAAATCCTAGAGGCCTTAAGAATTATGCTAAATCTACTCTGTGTAGTAGAGTAGATTATATAAATCTATATATGCAAGCAGAAAGCCTGTGTAACAGCACATCTGCTTACAGCATGATTTACTGAATATTTTAAGCCAACTGTTGAGTCCCACTACTCAGAAAAAAAAAAAAAAAGATAAATCACTTTTTAAATATTACTGCACATTGCCAATGCACCTGGTCACCCAAGAGCTCTGATGGCCATATACAAGAAGATTGATATTGTTGTCATGCTTACTAAAACAGTATCCATTCTGCAGTCCATGGATCAAGGAGTAATTTCACCTTTCAAGTCTTATTATTTAAGAAATACATTCCCAAGAGCTAAAGATTACATAGATAGTGATTATTCTGATGGATCTGGGTGATATAAATTGAAAACCTTTTGGAAAGAATTCACCATTCAAGATCTAATTAAGAACATTTGCAATTAATTGGAGGAGGTCAAATTTTCAACATTAACAGGAGTTTGAACAAAGTTGATTTCAACTCTCATGATTGACTTTGAGTAGTTCAAGATGTTAGTGGAGGAAATAACTGCAAATGTAGTGGAAATACCAGGTAAAGTAGCATTAGAAGTGGAGCCCAATGATTTGACTGAATTGCTACAATCTCATGATAAAACATGAATGGGTGAGATATTGCTGTATATGATTGAACAAAGCAAGTGGTTTGTTGAGATGAATCTACGTCTAGTGAAGAAGATACTGTGCACATTGCTGAAATGAAAACACAATATTTAGAATATTGCTTACATAAACTTAGTTGATAAAACAGTGGCAGGATTTGACAGGACTGACTTCAATTTTGAAGGAAGTTCTACTGCAGGTAAAATGCTATTCAACAGCATCACTTACTACAGAGAAATCTCTCATAAGTGGAAGAGTCCATTGATATGGCAAACTTCGTTGTGGTCTTATTTTAAGAAATTGCCACAGCCACTTCAACTTTTAGAAACACCACCTTAATCAGTTAGCAGCCATCAATCTTGAGGCAAGATTTTCCACAGGCAAAAAGATTACAACTTGCTGAAGGCTCAAATGTTCATTAGCATTTTTAGCAGTCTTTTTAAATTAAGGTATGTACATTGTTTTTAAAGACATAACGTTATTGCATACTTAATAGACTACAGTACAGTGTAAATATAACTTTTATATGCATTGGGAAACCAAAATACTAATATCGCTTGTATTACTGTGATAATAACTTTATTGAGGTGGTTAGGGACTGAACCAGCAATGTCTCCAAGATATGATGGTAGTGACCGTTCTCTAAAGGTTAAGGTTATGGACTATTAAAAGTTTCAGCTCTCAGTTCTTCCTGTATGATCTCAGCCAAGTGATTTAAATTTTCTGCACTTCAGTTTCTTCAACTGCAAAGCGGGATGGTAAAACTACTTCAGGGGACTGTTTTGAGAGTTAAATGACTTAATAAAGGAAAAACCCACAGATATGTGCTTAACAAATAAAAAGCAGTATATAAAAATTGGCTATGTTCTTATAAGAGTATGACACTTTGTTTTTCTTTCAATTACAGTTACATATGCAAATATTTATTTTCACCATTACTAGCGTGTATTTGGTATAACCTAGTGTAAACTAATACAACATAAATTAGTTTGATCAGTAAATCCAAAGCATTCTAAGAACATAGAAAATATTAATTAGTAATAATTTTCATTGTTTTCTTTGAGTGTTGTTTTTTCTCTTATTCTTCTTTGTTTACTTATTAAGACAATGAAATATAATTCAGCCAACAAGGGAAAAGTTAGCTAGAGAAATGTTGGTAAAAAGCAAGATCTTGCTGACAAAGGGAAAATTACTCTCTCGTGTAATTAATTGAGTGGGTTCAAGGGCCTAGCCAGAGTCAAAGAACAGGATAAAGCTTTCAGGGAGGCTTTGAAGATCAAATTAGCCTGGAAAGGAAGACAAAAAAAAAAAAAAGAAAGAAAAAAAGAAAAAAAAAGTAACTCCTCAGCAAAGTCAATAGGAATAAAGTTCAAGATGAATAAAGCTAAAAATTATAATTACATAAGGTGTGTCTGTGTGTGTGTGTGTGTGTGTGTGTGTAGACTGTCTAATGTAACTGGGCTCTCATGACTTCCTTTAGAGTTTTCTTTTTAATTATAAGTTTTCAGACACTGACATATGTCATTTGAAAATTGTACCAGGGCCGGGCGTGGTGGCTCAAGCCTGTAATCCCAGCACTTTGGGAGGCCGAGACGGGTGGATCACGAGGTCAGGAGATCGAGACCATCCTGGCTAACACGGTGAAACCTCGTCTCTACTAAAAATACAAAAACTAGACGGGCGAGGTGGAGGGCGCCTGTAGTCCCAGCTACTCGGGAGGCTTGAGGCAGGAGAATGGCGTAAACCCGGGAGGCGGAGCTTGCAGTGAGCTGAGATCTGGCCACTGCACTCCAGTCCGGGCGACAGAGCGAGACTCAGCCTCAAAAAAAAAAAAAAAAAAAAAAAAAGAAAATTTGTACCAATCGTTCTGCATTGTAATGCTTGGAACCTAGTTAAAGTATGTAAAATAATTCTCACTGATTAGTTACACAGCTACATAAAAGAATTTTCAAAGTTATAAATGAATATATTCCAAATGATGAAATATGCCATATATATTCACTTCCCAATGTGCACTTTTGACTCTTGCTCCTGCCCTATTTGTGGCTGACTTGGCTATAAAAGAAGACTGAGAAGGCTTACGTGGCCTGTAGTAGACTAACTACTAGGACTGCTGGTGTGGACAGAAATGAGCTATGGAGTAGTGTGCCTTCTCCTCATTGAAGATAACTGCTTTCTCTTGCTTATACTCAAAAAAAAAAAAAAAGTAAAAAAAAACAAACAACAAAACAAACAAACAAACAAAAAATCATATATAGCTTATATTCCAAGTTAATATCATTAAATATTATAAGTTCCTAATTGCTAAAATACACAAATGCCCACACATTGAATGAAAGGTTGCTGTAAAATGTTCAATAGAGAAAAGTCCTACTGAGATGTGTTCAGCACAGAATGTACTAGTTCAGTTTCTGGAAGGCACCCCATTGATAGAGTTTAAAGGAGTCACAGAGCACAGATCAAGATTTAGTAGGACACATATTGAAAATTTAGCCATCAGATGAAATCTAGCTACAGCACACATCTGCCTTTTTAATGTGCAGGTAGGATTTTAGATTGAAAATGAATTGCACAAACAACTGTTCAAAAATAATTTTTTAATATTGTGATTGATTAAAAAGAATAAGGTCTAGAAAAATTGTCTACTAAAATCTAAACTGATATTTCTTTTGGAGTTTTTTGTTACTTTAATTAATCATCAGGAGATTAAATTTAACAAAGTTGGCTCAAGAAAAGAACATGTTGGTGGAGGTTCTAGTGTATTCTATACTTGAATAATTCTGACAGTAATTGCTAAAAAAAGAAAAGGAAATATTCAGGCTGAGACTTTTCAGGTATAGACTTTCAAGCTAAAGGCATAATCTCATTCCAGGCTCTCCATATGAAGTTGCCTAAGACTGGGGAGCTCATAACATAAATATAGCTTTTGTGCCACTATGAAGGAGGAATGCAGTTATTGAGAAAGCACATCTTGTGTAAGCCAAGTTTCTCACTGGACCTAGTAAAAACATGGGACGTAAAGATTTCACTGTAGAATCCGTTCAATTTTCAATACAGCGAGTATGTGTTATCACTTACTATGTACAAGGCAAGTGATACAATAACAAACAAGCAGATTCCCAGCTGTCAAGGCTTTTGACTCTTAAACAATTTCTATTCACAGTAAAAAGAAAAAGAAAGTCAAAAATAAGGCATAATTTTGGGATGCATCCACTGTATTAAAATACATTTTGCAGAAAACAAATATTGGCCAGTAAATGTTCAGGGTTTGGCCATTGGCCCTGGCAATCTAAACAACTCTAGGAAGTAAGAAAGCAGAGAACGGAAGCATATAGTTAACCAGGACACATTTAAGAAGTGGGAAATCATTTGAAGATTGCTTTGTTTTGTGAAAATAGCAGAAGTAAAGAGAAATTATCTGCTCTTTGTTTTGTACTTCTGAATGCAAATGGGATGTTGAAGAGCACAACAAAGATAGACCACAATAAACTATGCCTCCTGGTGTTTATGTCTTTGTATTGTTTCCTCTCCCTCAATCTAAACTTGGCCTGTGACTGGTGTTAACTAATTGAAAATGGAGACAGTAACATTTTCCATTCTGGGCTATGCCCTAAGAAGGCCTGACAGCTTTTACTTTTACATTTTGGGAGCCTTGAATTACCATATAAGGAGTCTGGCTACCCTGTGAAAAGACTACTTGAAATGAGTCCCTGAGACAATATTGAGAGAGAGATTGGCCCAGTCATCCAAGCATTCTAGATGAAAGTCCACAGGACTTCACCCCCAGCTAACATCTGCATGCCACCCCATAAAGTCCCAAGTGAGAACAGCAGAACAATCCTGATGGACCCAGTAAACCCACAGAACTGTGAGAGATAATATTATTGCTTTAAAATATGAAATTTTAGGTTTGTATCTTTTTCAGTGATATATAATAGAACAATAACATCTAGTTATAAGAAAGAGTCTGACTAGTGACAAGTTGATTAAAAATAATCTTTATTTATGTATTCTATTTCTACAAATGGGATTAGAGATAGTTTACTAAAGAAAATGTGTATAACCAATTAATAAATGCATCATTAGAAGGATAAAAGAGACAAACTTTAGAGGTATGTATGTTTTTTCTTTTTATTTGTATTTGTATTTTTTGCAGTTGAACCATATGTTCTTATGTTAATTTATGAATAAAATCAAAGAAGATGTAAATAAATGAAGAGATTTTTCATGTCCATGGATAGGAAGACTCAAAATTGTTAAGATGTCAGTACTTCCCACCTTGAGGTATAGCTACAATGCATTGCCAACCAAAATCCCAGCAAATTATTTTGTGAATATCTATAAACTGATTCGAAAGTTCATATGGAGAAGCAAAAGACCCATAATATCCAACACAATATTGGAAGAGAACAAAGTTGGAAGGCTGATGATACCCAACTTGAAAACTTACTATATAAAGCTAAAATAATCAAGACAGTGTGGTATTGGCAATCAATGGAACAGAATAGAAAGCCTTGAAATAGGCCCACACACATATGGTCAACTGATATTTGACACAGGAGCAAAGGCACTATAATGAAGCTAATGTAATCCTTTTTAACAAAGAGTGCTGGAACAACTGTACAACTACATGCAAAACCAGGAATCTAGACATAGGCTTTATAACCTTCATAAAAAAAAATTCAGAATGAATCATAGACCTAACTGTCAAGTAAAAAACTATAAAACTCTTAGAAAATAACATAGAAAGAGGCCCTGATGACCTTGAGTATAGTGATGACTTTTTAGGTACAACACCAAAGGTACAACTCATGAAAAAAAAATTGATAAGCCGGACCTCATTAAAATAAAATATTTTGCTGTGTAAAATATAATATCAAGAGAATAGAAGGCAATTCGTAGACTGGGAGAAAATATTTGCAAAAGACATATCTGATAAAGGACTGTTTTTTTTTTTTTTTGTTTTTTGTTTTTTGAGACGGAGTCTGGCTCTGTTACCCAAGCTGGAGTGCAGTGGCCGGATCTCAGCTCACTGCAAGCTCCGCCTCCTGGGTTTACGCCCTTCTCCTGCCTCCGCCTCCCAAGTAGCTGGGACTACAGGCGCCCGCCTCGTCGCCCGGCTAGTTTTTTGTATTCTTTAGTAGAGACGGGGTTTCACCGTATTAGCCAGGGTGGTCTCGATCTCCTGACCTTGTGATCCACCCGTCTCGGCCTCCCAAAGTGCTGGGATTACAGGCTTGAGCCACCGCGCCCGGCAAGGACTGTTATCTAAAATATACAAAGAACTCTTTAAATGTACCAAGAAGAAAATAATCTAATTTAAAAATAAGACTTAACAGACACCTCACCAAGGAAAATATGCAGACAACAAATAAGTATATGAAAACATGCTTCACATCAAATGCCATTAGGAAATTGCAAATTAAAACAACAATGAGATACCATTATATACCTATTAGAGTGACGAATATCTGGAACACCAAATACACAAAATACTGAAGAGCATGTGGAGCAATGACCTCTCATTTATTGTTGGAGGGAATGGAAAGTGGTACAGTCACCCTGGAACACAGTTTGGCAATTCCTTACAAAACTAAATTACTTTTACTATACGATCCAGCAATCACACACCTTGGTATTTACACAAAAGAGTTGAAAACTTATGTTCACACAAAAACCTGCATACCAAAGATTTATAGCAGTTTTGCTCATAATTGCCAAAAGTCAGAAGCAATCAAGATGTCCTTCAGTAGGTAAACAGAATTTAAAAAAAGAATGCAAAATACTGTGTGTGGTGCATCCAGATAATGGATTTATTCAGTGCTAAACAAAATGGGCTATCAAGCTATAAAAAGACATGGAGGAACCTTAAATGGGTATTAAAAAGTGAAAGAAGCCAACTGAAAAGGGCTACATGATTCCACCTATGTAACATGGGAAAGTCAAAACCATGGAGATGGTAAAAAGATCAGTAACTGTCAGGGGTTGGGAGAGGGAAGGGACGACTAAGAGGAACACAGAGGAGTTTTAGGGCAGTGAAAATATTCTGTATAATACTATAACAATAGATATATGTCATTATACATTTATCCAAACCCATAGAATGTACAACACAAAGAGTGAAACCTAATGTAAACTATAGACATTGGGTGATTATGACATATCATTGTAGGTTCATGAATTGAACAAATGTACCACTCCGGAGGGGAATATTGATAATGGAGAGGTATGCATGTGGGGTGGGGTGGGCAGGGAGCATATAGGACATCTTTGTACCTTTCTCTCAATTCTGCTGTGAACCTTAAACTGCTCTAAAAAAAATAAAGTCTTAAAAAAGTACCTATAGGAATCAAATTTTGTGTAAAAAAAGAGAGGAGATATCACACACAGACAGGTAAATATATATATATCATATATTTAGAGAAAGAGAGAGAAGACATTTTTAAAAAAGAGACTGGAATAATAAAACAAATTCATAAGATTGATTATGTTAAAAGGAAGCTTTGAAACGTGGCAGAAAGTATAGGTGGTAAAAATAAAACAGGATGAAAGGAATTGGGGCTAAGAATGAGTGAAAGTGAGGACTGCAAGAAATAATTACCTGAGCATTCCTTATTAGCATAAGAATTCCTGAAACCACACTAATGTTTTACATATTAAACAATAACCACCACCACCACAATAATAATAATATATCAACAATAATATAACCACATTGAAAGAGTGGAAAAAGAGTCAAAACTTAAGTAATGTCGAAGAACATATTTTGAACATGTCCTCTTAGGCTACCAACAAAGAGAAATGTAAGCAAATATTGAACTCTAGTCAGTAAGTTTGATTTTGCAGTGGACAGGGTTGGCAGTTTCAGTGAATTGAACAAACAAGTAAATATTTTGAGGATAATGGGGGTCAGGTTTCTTACTCTTAGAGTTGGGAGATATAAATGTGGAAAGAAAGAGGGCTAGAATAAATTCTCTGGTGTGGGGTTAGAATTGATGGTATTGCCATGTACTCTTGGCAAAGAGAGAAAGAAAGAAAAGAAAGAAAGAAAGAAAGAAAGAAAGAGAGAGAGAGAGAAGGAAGGAAGGAAGGAAGGAGAGAGAGAGGGAGAGAAAGAAAGAAAGAAAGAAAGAAAGAAAGAAAGAAAGAAAGAGAAAGAGAAAGAAAGAAAGAGAGAGAGAGAAGGAAGGAGAGAGAGAGGGAGAGAAAGAAGAAAGAGAAAGAAAGAAAGAAAGAAAGAAAGAAAGAAAGAAAAAAAGAAAGAAAGAAAGAAAAGAAAGAAAGAAAGAACAAAAGAGAAAGAGAAAGAGAGGAAAGAAAGAAAAGAGAAAGAGAGAAGGAAGGAAGGAAGGAAGGAAGGAATGAAGGAAGGAAGAAAGGAAAAGAAGGGATTAGATATATAGACAGATGAAGTAGAAATAATAGATATAACTATATTGCACAGACACATACACACTCTCACAGGCACACACAGAGAATGAGTGAGAGGGAGGGAAGGAGGGAGGGAAAGAGGAAAAGAGAACAAGAGTGAGCAAGACAGGGAAACCAGTATAGAATTGCTAGCTCCATCTGTTGAGAGAACCTGAAATCAACGCCTCTCCAGTAACAATGAACCAACCATATCTTCGTGTCTAAATTAAAGGATCCAAGACTTCTTGGAAAAATGGTTGATTCAGAAAAAAATGTACAAGATGAGTCTGGAATATCCTATGCTTGTAATATAAGGATGTAATCAAAAAATGACAGAGACATGTCAAAAGGCCTTAGGGGCTGCTTGAAGGGGATTCCACTGGCCAAAGCTGGGATACTTTGAACTTTAAAACAGTGATAATAATGGATTATAACTCATTAAAGAAAATTAAAATCCATGAGTCCATACTGATACAAGTGAATGCAAATATAGGGGGAAAAGAAAAGAAAAAAACCTCTTACTTACTGTAGAATGACAACTAATAAATTTAGAAGAAATGATAGTTGAAGAAATCACCATTTAACTTTCACTATAGTAACAATTAGTAACAGACACAAACTAGTGAGTGAAAGCTTGTTAAGGAATAAGAGATGTACATATTTCAGAGTATATCCCTACAAAACACGTATTACAAAGAGAAAAGTAATAACTTTACAGTAGAGAAATATGGCAGGCAAATAATTAACTGATCAAAATTAACAAGTCCAATAATGGCTCAAATTGATATAATATGTCTCCTTATGTAATGCACTGAGAAAAATACAACATCACTTAAGTATTATTCCAGATGGGCATATGAGAATCTGATAGTGATGAAACATCAAACATGCTCAAATTGAGAGACACTTATAAAATAACTGCTCTATACTATTCAGATATATCAGATATATCAAGATCAAGAAAGTCAAAGAAAATTTGTGGAACTGCTCCATATTAAAAGGGAGTAAAAGGCTGAATAAATAAATCTAATGAATAATATTGAATCAGACAAGATTTTAAAATAAAAGACATTATTGGAAAAATTGGAAAAATTTGACTAACATCTCTAGATTAGATGATACTATTGCATGAATGTTAGCTTTCTGATTTTGAAAATTAAAATTAGTATAGCTTTATAGTTAGGAGAACATCTTTATCCTTAAGAAATATACTTTGAAATACTTAGAATTCAAGGGGCATCATGTGAGCTTTCAAACTTTAAACAATATGAAGAATGTTCATGTCATTAAGCCTATCTTGAAAAAATAGGTTGCTAAAAATTGGAATATTATTAAAAACATTTACATTGGAATTAATTTTCTCTTATAAATTAAAAAATTAGCAAACAAAAGATACTTATAGGAGGTTAAGGAAAATATCGATGTCTTTCTTTGTAATTTCACTTAAATTGAAAAATAGTTTATGAAAAATATATACATTTTAAAAATATATATAAAAAACAATGTTCAATTCTTAGGAAGCATGAGATTAATATAGGTTATATATTCACCTTTTTCAATAGGGTCAATAACATCTATTTGATACTTACATTAGTATCTTTTCTCTGCTTCTTCAGGCAATGCCTTTCTGTTACGTTAACTGAGATTTTCTCATTAAGAATAAATTTAAACTTCAAGAAACTGTGTTCACAGAGTAAAATCTTAGAGCATAAGAAATCATTTGCTGTTAAGTGGCAACTGAAAGGTGGAAGATGGCTTTCATCACACATCACAGCGGAAAAGTAATATTTTTTTCTGACCAATTAGCAAAACTTTATAAAATTAACCATGTAAAGGTTTGTCTTTGTTCATTTATTTAACAAATATGTATTGATTTGTTGTAAAATTAACCATGTAAGTTTATGTATTTATTCATTCATGTAACAAATATTTATTAATTTGTTGTAAATTGAAACATATTTTTGAACAAAAGAGAAACACAGCTCTCAGACAGTCTCAAGATCTTTATGAAAAAGAGCTCCTGCCAGGTGAACCAAGGAGGTCTACGGACCTGCTCCCTATTAAAGGTGACTACAAAGACTAGACTATTAAACCCAGTGCCTCTAATGCAACCTGTTTCAGTGATGGGTGCTGTGAACGATCACTGTTACCATCACTGTATTTTTAACTTATTGGAAGTTCATACGCAAAAGTAAGTTAAAGTCTCTTAAGCAGGGAATTATTTCAGAATCTTTATCCTGAAGTTCGCTATATGTAAAAATACCGCCCATGAGATTTAATTAACTAATTCAGAATATTGTTGAAACAAGAAAGATATAATAAAGAAAAATTTTTAAATTATAGGACAGAAATTCATATATGCAGTATATCAAGAATTGCCTTGGATGTCAGTATTGCCTACACTTCTGAGTAAATGACCAGGATTACAGAAGTGAGAATAGAATCTTGGGCCTGAGATCTAAGCCAGAAGAGTCGATTAACATATAGAAAAGCAAAAGCCATTTACTTATATTGCTAACGCTAAGACTATGGTTTCTGATCAACTGCATCATGTACAATGAATCTACAATAAATCATGTAGGTAGAGAGTAAGCTGCTATTATAAAGAGACTTTAAAAATGCAGCGTCTTCAATATGTTTTAAGTTTATTTCTCTCAGTGTTGGTCCAAAAAACTTAAAATGAGAGAACAAGTAAATTCAAATATTTACTTTCAAATTTCAAAAGGAACTTAAATTCTGGAATCAGACTTAAGGAAATAAAAAAGAAGAATGAAGACACCAAGTGAACATTTGTAAAGTTTGAAAATTCCTTTAGCTCCCATAATTATTTTGTATAATGACTTACTGAAATTTAGGCATCTTAAAATAACTCCTTTTTAAATACTCTTTTAAAGTTCCACTTTAATTAAACTTATCACTATCTCCTAAATTCTAATTTTTTTTTAAATCTTGACAAGGGGGAAAAAATCAAGCACTTCTACCTAGTAAATCAGCTCCATAAAACTTAAAACCCCTGGTATCATTCAAATTGAGTTCACATTAACAAGTATTTTGATATGTATCATGCTGATCATGTAAATGTAGTTAGCTTTCTGGAAAAAAGGAAAAAAAGAAACCACACAAACTGTAACTGATTAGATGTTATTGCAATCATACAGAACTAGTCTTTTTTGAGGGGGATGGGAGGGTTGCATATTATCTCTACATGAATATAAATGAGCTTCGCTTTAATTAGAGATTATTTTGTCCTTATGAAAGAGAATGATTGAAAACGTAGAGAGGAGGTTTTATGTTTTATACTGCCAGTCTTCTGTTTGGGTAGGAATTATAATGACATAAACATCATCTGCCTGGTCTCAAGTACACTCTGTTCAATTCAACAAAAATTGAACTCCTATTCTGCACATGATCTCATTGAGGTACCTCAGCTTTTGGCTAAAGGAAAAGAATGAGGCAAACATCTTTAAGTTTCAGGTGAAACTAATTTTGCAGATTCAGATATAAAACCATAGGTTTTCTCCCCTTTATATGAAGCAACTATTCATACAGTGTCATGGACCCAGTATATGAATAAAAACAAAAGCTAACTTTCATGTCATCTCCTGTTCCTCCCAGGATCAGCAGAGAGGAAAAGTGGAGGTCTCTGGACAAAGGGAGATGGTAGAATTTAATGGTTTTTCTCACTCCAAGAAGGTTAGGATTTACACAGACTGCTGGGAAGGGGTGTTGTGTATTGTCCTCAGAAAGTGGAATCCTTTCTTATCAGGCCAAGGAAAAAATGCTATCAGTGGGCCTTAATATGCAGGAATTGCACAAGTGAGTACTTGTCTGGTTGTTGCTCTCTGACCCAGAGAGAATTCACCAGCATATCCCTGCCTGTCATGGCCCAGTTCTCTTATAAGGCCAATGGGGTTGAATCTGATTTTCAATCAGAGTTCATACAGAGAGGGGGTGGACTGTAATTACCAGGTATTTAGTGTTCAGGTTGCCTAAGCAGAAATAGGGAGACTGGCTATTTCTGCCTAATTCTCAAGCAAATATAGTCCACTAACCTTAAACAAAAAGAAATTATAGCCAAATATTTACCCTACACTATTATTACAAATATATTATTTATATCTAAATACAAGCAATATTAGTATAAGGAGTTTTCACTAATCAACTTTATATCTGAGGCACACAGGTTTTAATTATTAGGATAATGATTTGAAAACCAGATATAAAAAGTTCATTATAAAATGTCAGTCGCCTGGAAGGTCCTAAGTTCTGGAGGAAGTGATGGTCCCAGAGACCCCTTAGTATAACTTAACTGAAATTGATAAATAAATTACTTTATATGTTATCTCTATGTTAAGAATTCTTATGTTAAATGAGCTACAAATATAAAAACCTTTATTAGGCAAACCTTTATTAGGTAAAAGATTTACAAAAATGTGATTATGCAACTGAAAATTTTGAGTTTGTAATTTGACAATGTACATCTTAAATTAAAAACTTCATGAAATTGAAAAAGTAGAAAAGGCATATGCTTGTCTGCCATCCATCCAAACCCTTTCCATGAACAAAATACTACATATTTCCAGGGATATTCTATGCATATCAAGCAAATGCATGCACAGATAGAAACATTCTTATATGCAGGCGGTAGCATGCTACATACAGACACATGAAATGTAGCATGAGCACTGCTTTAATGCCTTGCTATTTATGTCACTTAATCTGCATATTATTCCATTGTAAGGAACTATCCAAATGTACCTCATCAGTCATATTGCTAAACATATAGGGTACTTTCCAAATTTTTGCCAGTTCAACACAGTGCTTCAATTAATAGTCTTGAATGAATAAAATTTTACTAATGTGTAATGAGTAATGTTAACACAAATTCCTAAAAGTAGAGTACTGTAATAAAGACTCTAAGGTCTTTTCAAGTATAAGGTCCTTTATTGGGGTTTAATTACTGACAACTTGTCCATGGCTATTATAAAAATTTTTACACCCCCTCCAAAATAAATTAGAGTACCTCTTTTTTCACTGTATTAGTAATAATCCCACTGTATTAGTCTGTTTTCATGCTGCTGATAAAGACATACCTAAGACTGGGTAATTTATAAAGAAAAAGAGGTTTAACAGACTCAGTTCCATGTGGCTAGGGAGGCCTCACAATCATGGTGGAAGGTGAAAGCCATGTCTTACATGGCAGCAGACGAGAGAGAATGAGAACTAAGTGAAAGCGGTTTCTGTTCATAAAACCATCAATTATCATGGGACTTACTCACAACCACGAGAACAGGATGGGGGAAACTGTTCCCATGATCCAGTTATCTCCCACTAGATCCCTCCAACAACATGTGGGAATTATGGGAGCTACATTTCAAGATGAGATTTGGGTGGGGACACAGCCAAACCATATCAACCACCGACACAATTTTGTTAACAAACATTTAGACCTTTGCCAAACAGAGAAGTGAAAATGCGATAGTCTTAAAATTTTCATGTTAATTTCTTTGAATGAGAGCAAAGTTGCATATGTTAAAATATATTGAAGTTATTTTTAATACTTTTCTGTAAACCGCTTCTACTATTTTCCAGTTCTACTGTACCATTGTTATTCTTATTGTCTTCTAATATATGGGGAAATTAGTGCCTTTGCAATGTGACTTGCAAATATTTTTACCTCCATTTTTTGTTTAGATTTTAACCTTACTTTTAGTGAAACTTGAATATAGCTATTATTACTGAATCCAATATAATTAAAATTTCAATTCCTTTTTTGCTTTATGGCTTCAGGATAAGTGTCATATATAGAAAGACCATCCCTAGTCAGGAGATTTCTTTTTAAAACCTTGCCATGACAGCTTCTGCTACTTTTATATTTTCATTTAATTTTATATTTTTACTTCCAGCAATTGAGTCAAAATTAAGTTTGATGTAAGGTAAGAGGTATGGAAGCAACTCTATTATTTTGGATTAGTTATCCAGTTGTTATATTCATCAATTATTAATAAACTATCTTTCTGAAATATCCTTACCATCTTGACTGTCATGAAATCTCTGTGTGTACAGTGCATAGACATGTTTCTGGATTCACTAATGTCTTCCACTGATCATCTGATAGTTACTAGCAAACTAGGCAATGATTACTGTTAGGATCTGTAAAGCAAGGTGGTTGATAAACCAATACTTTATTTATGGGTAAACAAAAAAGAATGTATATAATATTATTGCATTTGACAAAAGGAAAACTGTGTTGTTAGTTGCTTTAGGGGCACTAAGTCAAGATTTGTTTTCATATAAGATGGAAGTTCAAAGATGATGCTTATGGTCATTTGGGATCTAATGATTCTTTGTTTCAAAATATTTGGAGGCTGTTGCTTAGAAATAAACTTAATTTGATCTATCAAAGAGAGTGTCTATTGAAACTCAGTTATATTGAGACCAGTTTTTGTTCTGTCCCACATCTGGATGAAGCATCACTTCTCTTTTTTCTTCTTACTCTTTTATTTTGCACCTCAGGAAAGAAGAGAAAAATGAAGAAACAAACTTTACTGGAAATAACACTATCTTCCTAGTACTCATAGGGTAGGAAGAAAACTGAAGTAGATATTTGTGCTATGAATTATCCCTTCTTTTAGCAGGAAAGAAAGAAGTCTCTGGAGGATTATGAAAACATACATAAAGGTGCCTGAAGCAGAGTTAAAGAAGAAGAAAAATAAGGCACAAATCTCAGTGCCAGAGACAGTCATTTTGGTGAGAGAGGTTAAACCCTATGATGTGGAAAACTAGCAGAAAATAACTGCATATTGATGAAGGAGGTGACAGTCAGTAAAAGAGAAAAAATAAAATAATTATTTTACTAAGAGGTGGAAACCAAATAGTAAGCTGATGCGTTAATTCATCTGAAACACTATGGTAACATACAATGTGGTAACTTCTACCAAGAGTGGGGTGTGGGTGTATCTGTAGGAAGACCGGGAGTACAAGGTAGAAGGTGGTTTCCTGTGGCCTCAGTTGTCCAATATGACATCAGTGTTCCATGCTGCAAGTAAGCTTGCTCATAAAGTTCACTACTCTGTGCTGGGCATTGTGGCTCACCCTTGTAATCCCAGTACTTTAGGATGCCAAGAGGGAGAATCCCTTGAATTCAGGAGTTTGAGACCAGCCTGGACAACATGGTCAAACCTTGTCTCTATAAAAATAGAAAAATTAGCCTGATGTGGTGTGGTGTGCCTGTGGTCCCAGCTACTCAGGAGGCTGAGGTGGAAGGATTGCTTGAACCTAGGAGGTCGAGGCTGCAGTGAGCCATGCTTGTGCCGCTGCACTCCAGCCTGGGCAACCAAGGGAATTGCTGTCTCAATGAGATAATTGTTTTATAAATTTTTAAGACCTTCCGGTCTAAGGATTTTGCAAGTCAAAAATATTTTGGATTTAGCAGCCAGTTCATTATTTATATATATGTGAATTCTACTCTCCCAATGAAAAACAAGGAGTATCATCATACAGTTACAATGTCTACTAATGTTTACAGTAAAACTAAATATATATAGGGCTTGAAATAGATAAGCATGGTCACATTCATCCACCTTGAATGATATCAGTATTTTGAGGGAAAAAGCATTTATTAAGTCACACAAGAATGGGATAAGACTTCTCCAAAAGACTGCACATTAGAGGTTTTTTAGGGTAATTCTTATTGGAAAGTTCTGAATCTCTCTCTCTCTCTCTCTCTTTCATATTTCAGGTTCAACAAAGAATAAATACTTAAAAAGAATGCAAAGAAAGGATGGAATGAGAAAGTCAAAATTAGCAAGTAAATGTGATTGATTGAGGGTTATGTATTTTTATAAAAATATTTAATATCAAGACTGAAACAAGTATCTCTAATAAAAATAGCAAATAAGGTCATTCTATCCTATGGCTAGTTTCACCATGCTGATAAATTCAGTCTATTTCCTGTTATTTATTAGCTGCTTCTAAAGAATAGATGTCAACTAGTTTGTCCTAGGCTTACATTTTTTAAAATATAAAAAGTTTTTGTTTCCATAAAGTAAAACGTTGCAAGTGCAAAATTCCACCATCAAATATGTGCCTCAGAATCAATTAATTAAGCTTTGTAAAAATGTACCAAATTGGGAAATCAATCCTCTCTTACCTACACACAGAACGTAACTCCAGAGAGCTGGTGTTGAGCCCAAGATTCTGTATTTTTATGTGCTTTACAGGTAATTCTGATGGAAACATCCAATTAAGGACATAACCATGAGGTATGCCAAGGAACCACCTATAAAAATGTGGAAATCTGGCCTAGATAGGGTGAGTTAGTGCATAGCTGCACAATGCGCCCCATTTATTCCTTGTTTTAAAATCTGAGTTGTTCCATAATCGTTTTATACTCGTGATAAATGATTATTTCAGAATCCTGAACTCAGCTGAACACTACTAATCTATTTTGGTGTGAATGGCATATATGTCAACATGCATTGTAAACTGCAAAGTGATTTATAAATGTTGTGGTTGTTATTCCATTGCAAACAACTGGTGTGCAATCTGAGGAGGCAGGACTAATGTCTGAAAATGTGTGATGTCAGACTTCCTGTGCCCAGTTCATGTAGAATTAAGATGTCATTTGGAATAGTAAATATGGAGAAAGCAAACACTTCACAATGCTTCACATTTTGGTATAACATTAAAGATGCATTTTTAATGTTGCCTGGTAGTAAATACTAAAAAAGCCACACAGAACTTGGAGAAAATAGTGATCTTGTGTCATAATAGAAGGAATGCCACTTTCTAATGGTGTACACTATATGTTTAAAATATAGAATAAGTTCTCACCAAGGCCTCTGGCATGAAGTTGTAGAAGGTGAAGAATATCTCTATTTGTACTATTTGCACAAATAATTAAAAATGAAGACGCAAGCAGATCTGTCGATGATGGACACAACAATGGTGATTAAGAAGATTTTCTAGATAGTAAGTGGTCCATGTGGATGAAAATTTTTACAGCTTCTGTTTCACTAATTCTATAAAACTTAGCCATATTGTTTGCTGAGAGACATGCAGCTGAAAAACATTTATAATACTTTTCTTTTAAAAAAGGTGAAATGAAGCCCGGCATGGCAGCTTACGCAAGTAATCCCAGCACTTTGGGAGGCCGGGGTGGGAGGATCACCTGAGGTCAGGAGTTCAAGACCAGCGCAGCCACCGTGGTGAAACCCCATCCCTACTAAAAATACAAAAAAATTAGCCAGGCGTGGTGGTGGACAACTGTAATCCCAGCTACTTGGGAGGCTGAGGCAGGAGAATCACTTGAACTTGGGAGGCACAGGTTGCAGTGAGCCGAGATTGTGTCATTACACTCCAGCATGGGCAACCAGAGTGAAACACTGTCTCAAAAATAAATAAATAAATAAATAAATAATAAATAAATAAAATAAAAAAGTTGAAATGACCTAATTTTCAGCAAGTATGAAAGATACAATGAAACATCTGCGGTTACTGATAGATTTCCCATTTAATCCCATGTCTCTTACTATTTTAATTTGCATCCATAATTGTATCTCTGGCACATAGTGATAACTGATAATTGTGACCCACTGTTCTTTAGAAAATGCTAAATTATGGTTAATATTCTAAAACGCAATGAAGACAATTCTATGTTCTGGTTCTGGTCTCACAGTATTTTTATTGTTATTTTCACATATTTTTATTAATTTTCAGCTTCTGCCAATATATAACAACAATTTAAAAATTTTTATTGCTACTAACGGCTTTTGATGTAATGCTGTTGCCAAGCTTAACAGGGATCACATGTTTTCCAACTGCTTTGTATGAAGCTTTTTTATATGGCCAGAACATGAGACTGGAAAAAACAAAAGGTGTGATTTCACTTTTAGAAGGACTCTAAAATGGATATTGTTGATATTAGTGAGCATGGGCTTAGTTAAGCATGAACAGTTGCTTGGGTTTAATTTATTAATATATTAATTCATAAACATTTGTTGAGTACTTACTCTGTTCATGGAATTATGTTATTATTTGATTCTTGTTATTACAGTCCGGGGTTGACACTGACTCAACAGTGTCATTAGTCATACATCACTAGTCTCCGATTCCTGTGCTCTAACACTAGTCACACTCCTCCCTTGTTCATTTAGTAAGTTTTTACCTCCATTATTTCCAGGTACCTCATCAATAAATCAATAAGTATTTTGATAGAAGATATGTGAGATAGGTAGAAGTGAAATAATAGATATTCTGATTTCAAGAAGTCAATCTTGTTGAAGAGAGAAGGAATAAAAACGTGATGGTATATAATTAAAATGCTAAATTCAGTAGGGGACATGAAAGTTTAAAATCAGAGTGAGTAACATATATTTAAAACACTAAGAAAGGTTTTATAGAGTCAGTGAAATTTGAGCAAGAATTGGAAGGATGGGTAGTATTTATACAGGAAAAAAGTATTGGAGTGCATTTCACATGGAGTCAACACAAGCAATTTAAAGAGCTGAAAAGGAGTAGACATCAGTGTGGGATGCTGAGAAAATCGTTGCCTAAAGGGAAGATTTCTCATAGGATGGAGCATAGTGATTTCTCTAATTTATTCATCAATAACAAAATTCATCTCAAGCAACAATTGTGAATAAGGTACGAAAAGTTCTTGAGATACTGGGATGGAGATAATACTCTACCAAAGGAAAAACTGATTAAAACAACTAATTAAAATTAGGTAGCATTGACTGGAGGGGTAAATGGCAAATATTAATATACAGGGTAGGAAAAGAGTATAAAGCCTGTTGGTTTCAAAATAGGTTGTCTATTACTCTCAGTGTGATTACATATGACATTGAGACAGTTTTTGAATACAGATTTAAGGCTTTGATCATTTTTTAAGTTCGTGTTCTTCTTTTCTTTCCATTTTTTTTTTTCTTGAAACATTTGTCTAAGAGAGACAATAATAAATAGCTTCATGTCTCGGAAAGTTCAATACCTCGATGGATTTGAGGTTAAAATATTACTTTGTCCAGAATTCCTTCAGGTTGAGGAGACACTGTCTTTTAGGGTTTTTTCCCCTTGTTAGTATCAGTTGCCTGAGAGCTCCTGGATGATGAAGAAAGGGGAGCACTGTAGACTTGAACTTAAATCACTGAGAATGTTTCTGCACTATATAGGCCTCCTGGGCATTCACTGTTTCCAAACATGAGCTCAGTGTCTATGTTTGCGGGGGGTGGGGGGGGGAAGAAAGGAAAAGAAAGAAATGTGAATGATATAGCCTTTGAACTAAGGATTTTTAAAATATAAGGATTACACAAATATAGATTTAGTGAGATATCAGTTCTATACCAGCCACTCTCTGCTTTGAAGTCTTCTTTTTCTTCTTGTTTATGCTAGTATCAAGAATTCTCTTCTCCATCCTTTGTAACTTTTCCTCACTTGCTAACTCTTACTGTGCTATGTTACAATGTCGGAGTTAAAGGAACAGGGAGAACACACTGGTAAAGGGAAGGAGTCCATCCACAGCTGCCCCCGTCCAGTATTATAAAATCATAGATGTACATGATTTGTACATCACATCAACTTAAGAGAGTCGGGGAAAGGCAGAGCTTAGGCCTGACCACCATCTGCTGAAAAGTTGGCCCTAGGCTGACTGAGTACTGGGGGACCACTCTGTTAGACAAACACTTAATTGAATATACCACATTGCATATTTAATCAGATGGCAGAAAAGGAATTATAAAATAAATTGAAATTTACTAGATGTAAAGTAGCATTAATTAACTAGATTACAGACATTTTTTCCATCTTGATATTGTTATTGGCTGAAAAGTAGTATTCAATGAAAAAAGGATAGCAAGTGAATTTAAAGACAATTGAACTCTGGCTCTGATTATATGGCTTTGATCTTTCATAGCCCCTATCAATGAAAAGTAAAGTAGAAGTTAAAGAAAAAAATAAGACTCATTTGATTTATTCTTACCAACAGAAAGCTAACATATTTCTCAAGGAAGAAACAAAGTAATGTTTATTAGTTCAGAGAATTTACAGTAATCCAGGTTAGAGTTACCATCTTTAGCCAAATAACAAACAAAAAAAAAGCACACACACAGCTTCAATTTGAAATAAACAAGATACACACAAATTCTCACATATTTACACACACATATATATTCTTAAAAAATTTAGCGTAATGATGCCTTGGGCAATATTTGGGACACACTTTTTATTTTATTCCTTGTTTGTCTGAAATTCAAATTTATCTAGATGTCTCGTATTTTATCTGGCAATCCCAGTTCAAGATCTGGTCCTCAGTTCTCTAGGTTGAGAAGCAGATCTTTATTGGCAGGTAGAAGGTAGATAAGTCCTTGGGGGGAAGCCTTACATTAATGAACCCTCAATACTGATGCATTCAACTACAATGTGGATTTGTTACTTGTATGATGAGAAAAATAGAAATAACAGGAATCCCAATACTCATGTGTTCTTTTCCCTGTAATGTATCAGTATGTCCATGCTACCACCCTGGTTCAAGCCACTGTAATTTCTCATCTTGGTCTATTGTGATAAATTCCTAACTTATTGTCTATATCTTTCATTTATGTACCTATTCAGTCACACATATTTATCAAGTGCCTGGTAAGTGCCTAGTACTGTGCCAAGCTGTGAGAATGCAGTAATGAATGAAAGAGAGTCCATATACTGAGAGTTTAATTGGGCAGAGACAAGTAGGTAAAATATATAGTATAGCATATAGTAAAAGATAAAGTAGAAACAGAAAGGGATATGATGTTGGAAGGTGTACATTTTAAATAGCAATCATTGAAAGCTTTTCCTAGAGGTGACAAAGTCTGGAAGAGAGGGAGGAGGGAGTCACATGGCTCTCTAGGAGAATATTTTAGGCTAGGGAGCAATAAGTGTAAATTTCTGTACTGAGAGTTCTAGAAGTAGCATGAAGTCTTGCAAGAGTGGGATTAAATAGATAAAGTAGAAGATGATTTTTTTAAACCATTGTAAGAATTTGGACTTTCTCTGAGTAAGATGGAGAGACATTGTGGGTTTTCAATAGAGGTGCAATATTACCTGACATATTATCTTTCTTATCTGAATTATTTCATCTGGACCATTCCGGCTAGAGGAAAAGTGGGATATGGTTATGGCTACAACCAAGTAGTAATGTTAGTGGTAATGAGAAGTGGTGTATTTCTGAATACATTTTAAAGATAAAAATGAATGGTTTGTTGACAAATTTAGACTTAGTGAATGGAATAAGCAGAGTAATCAAGGATTACTTCAATGGTTTTGACTGAATCACTTGAAAGATAAAGTTGTCAATTATTAAATAATGAAGATTGTGAGAGGAGGAGATTTTGAGGGGGAATAACAGGGGTTTGGCTTGAATATTATTCTTCCAAGGGAGTAGCTGAGCCTGAAAAACAAAAGAAGATTGGGCTGGAGGTATGAAACTAGGAGTTATCAACGGACAGATGGCATTAAAGCCTTGAGACTGAATGAGATGACGGAGGGAGGGAATACAGTGAAAAAGTCTAGGGTATCTTACAGATGGAGTCTGAGAGATGAAGAAGAACCAGCAATATTGTCAGGTAGGACAAAAAAAAAAAAAACAAAAAACAAAAACAGGAAAATACTGTGTCCTGGAAAACAAATGAAGAAATGTTTCATGAAGAAGAGTGAAAAACTGGGCCAAATGCAGCTGCTAAATTTTTAAGAGAATGATTGAGAAGTGGCATGAGATTTTTTAACCTAGATATCATCAGTGGCTTTGAGAAAAGCAGTTTCACAGGAGTTCTGGGGTTAAAAGGATGGCTAAAGTGTGTATGAGATAAAGTGAGAGAGGGCCAGGCATGGGGGCTCATGCCTATAATCCCAGCACTTTGGGAGGCCAAGGTGGGAGGATTGCTAGATGCCAGGCTGGCCAATATAGCAAGATCCAATCTCTACTAAAAATTTCCAAAACAAAAATTTAAAAAATTAGCTTGACATGGTGGCACATGCCTGTAGTCTCAGCTATTTCTGAGGCTGAGGTGGGAGGATTGCTTGAGCTCAAGAGTTCAAGGGTGCAGTGGGCTGCAGTGAGCTGCAGTGATTGTGCCACTGCACTCCAGCTTGGGTGACAGAGTGAGACTCTCTCTTAAATTAAAAAATAAAGTATAAAAAAATTAAAAATAAATAAGATATAATAGGAGAGAAATTGAAGAAAGTAAGTATCAACTCCAGTGAGAAGTTTTGCTGAAAAGAGAAGCAAAGAATTGGTTCAATAACTGAAGGGGAAAGCAGGTCAAGAGATTACTAGTAGGTGAAAAGATTATTATTTTCTATAAGTTGTAAATGTAGAACCATTTTTGGTTTTTTAATTTACAGGTTTTGAGGATGAGTCTTACTGAAGTTTATCAGTGCTGACAGACATCTAGTGTTGACATGATAACAATATCAGAGGCAGAACACTGGCCTGGATAGACTATCAATTTGGCAGATAGTAAGGCATTTCTTGCATTATTACATAGGTAACAAATTTATGTTTGATCTTTTATTCTATTTAACTTATGTAACAAATTTATGTTTGATGTTTTATTCTATTTAACTTATTTTTAAAGAATAAGTATCTTTTAAAATCAAAATTTTCTTATTTGGATAATAAAATACTTCCAAGGCCACAGTCTTGGTCTCAGTTTAAAACTTAAGACTATTTTCACGAGATCTGGGGTCAAACCTCTGTTCTCCTGATTAGATACTGATAAGATGAAGAGGTGTCTTTGCTATCCATCTCCAGAATAACACCCCAACTCTATGTTGGCCCCACTTCTGATATCCCTAGTAGTTGACCACTTCTGAAAAAATAGCAAAAGCATCAACTGGCTGAATTAAACCTTCCTCAAAGCAGAGAAAGCTTGAGTCAGGCCTGGCAGTAGTAGGATCATGACTGAGAGTGGGAACTCACCTCTGTCAAGCCCTCAATTTTCCTAAAAATATTAATAGCCAGGATAAGGAGTCAGCAGATGGAAAGTGGCCAGTGAAGAGGATAAAAGAGGAAAGCATGGAGGGAGATGCTGAAAGCAGCCAAAAGATAAATGTTAACTAGTCCTTATATTCTATCTAGATTTAGATTCTTTACATTTGCAAGTTTTCCCTAGAACGGCTTAGTCTTTCTCATAAGCCTGGAAAAAAGACCCTGGTTACCTTGGTTATCATAATTCTACCCTATCCCCCAAAGCAGAATTAATTTCCCTGCCTGATAGGACTCATGCTGATAGAATGAATATACTGGGTGGGTCTGGGTATCTGCATGTGTCCCAGGACAGAACTGAATCACAATTGTAGCACTGCAACACTAACATATATCTTGGAATAATTTTATCATCTGTATATTTTTAAAGTTAACCAAAAATAAATGCAGCAATTTTTCCAAATGCTAATATGTAAGTTAGGCTTCTCTTTCAACAAATTGAAGAGAAACTTGCTGGGGTTATGTAACATGAGAAACAAACACCTAAAAACATAAGAAGCAAGTGTAGAATTAACTTTACAAGTAGGGTTACAGGAATACTGTACAACTTAAATAATCGACCAAAGGGTAAAAATTAAGTGTTCTTATATCCTTATGATGCAGCAATTTGATATGATATAAAGCAACATAGAAAACAGCATAATAAAGGAAAGTAAGAGAATGCAAAATTTCATTTTGAACCACGTACAAGTTTGCATTTAAAAATCTGTAAAGAAATACTTTAAAATAATTGAATAGTTAATGTGGAAAATTAAGAATGGAATGTTTTCTTGTTTTTACTGTTCATATTTCTGTAATAGATAGCTATAATATATTTTAAATAAAAATATAGGCCAGGCGCAGTGGCTCAAACCTGTTATCCCAGCACTTTGGGAGGCCGAGACTGGCAGATCACGAGGTCAGGAGATCGAGACCATCCTGTCGAACACAGTGAAACCCCGTCTCTACTAAAAAAATACAAAAATCTAGCCGGGCGAGGTGGCGGGCTCCTGTAGTCCCAGCTACTCGGGAGACTGAGGCAGGAGAATGGCGTAAACCCGGGAGGCGGAGCTTGCAGTCAGCTGAGATCCGGCCACTGCACTCCAGCCTGGGTGACAGAGTGAGACTCAGTCTCAAAAAAAAAAAAAAAAAAAAAAAAAAAAAAATATATATATATATATATATATATATATATATATATATATCTGGGAAACAGACTGAATGGGTTAAGCAAACTTTTTCTTGAGGACAGACTTTATCACTAAAGTTCCCTCTTATTTAACTTTGAGAAACAGACCTAACTAATAACCAGCTAATACTTAATGTTCTTCAACTCCAAACAAACAAAAATAACCCATGCTAGTGAGCAGGTTTTACGGAGCTAAGCAGATGTCTGAAGCAGCTGACAAGACAGAAAATGCCTTATAGTAGATAACAATATCAGAGCACACTGTTTAGAAATGTCTTGGTCTCACTTTGCTCCGTCAGCAAGTTCAGGGAGTTAACAATCAAAACTGCCTCATGTATTTAAACTTTGTGCAGTGGGTCATATAAACATTCTTTGAGTTAAATGGTGTAATAGATCTAAAAATCTCTTACCCGCTTTCTTTTCTCTCTGAGATGTATCACGCTGTGATATAAATACCCACAGTATTTTACAGGACAATGAACTTAGATTTTTCTAAGGCCAGTAACTTTTGCTGATTAGTGGAAATCTAGAGAGCTGTAAAATGGCTGTTTGACATGATCTTGGGGCTCTTAGAAGTACATTTAGAATGTATTTTAAGTTTCAATGTGTTCATAGTTCTAAAAGAAAACAAAAAAACGTATGGATATCCATGATAGTCATGTAAAGGATAAAGCACACCCAAAACCTACGACCAAGGAAACTACTAATTCTGACAAATAGCCAACCTAGAAAACTTGTAATATTTAATTTTCAACTTCTACCCTTCTAGGGATGGGCCAGTTGAATAGAAGTTTGAGATGATTGGTTAAAAGTTTTAGTCATTTATTCATTCTTGCCCTAATACAGTATGTTCCTGTTGGTCACATATCTTATCTGCTGTGCTGGGGACTTTTTTTCTCTTCTCCTGTTTTCATTTTTTTCATTACAGAACCTGTGATGTCATCAAAGTTCTATTAATCAACCATAGCTATAAAAGCACATTATCATTATAGAAATGCTCTAGTGTTCATTACTAGGAATGTGACTTGGTTCGGGATTTGCCTTATCTCTGTCTCAACTGCTCTAGCCTGCCAGGTCTCTCTCAGAAGAGTCCTAGAAAATGAAGACATTAAATACAACTGGGATCCAGTGACATTCCTCTCTTCAGTCCTCACAGAGTGGGCCTGAAAAGCAAGCCTCCACTTACTTCGGTTCTAATAAAGACTGAACAATGGGTGACTGTGTGCAAAGGCTTTTTCTCTATCCAGTCTATAGTCATTATCCAAGGAATCTCTATTCACATGAGGATAATGCACAAGGCCTCTCTCCTTGTTTAGACTATAGCTAACTCTATCTTAAGAGCCTCTCTCATTTTCTTTCTGGCATTTTAATCCTTAGACTTACAGAGCTACCCAAGAATTAAATAAATGAAGTTAGAAGAAAATGCTGATATCTGTAACTCATGGAATGCTAACATAAAGGTATCTCGTTTTTTTTTTTTTTCTCCAGATGCTATCTATACTTATGCTAAGCATCTTCAGAGACACCATGCATGATCTTCATTCTGAATCCCAGGAAGAATTCTGGAAAGCAATTTCCTACCTCTTGATATTTTTTCTGTCAGATATTACCTAAAGGTTTTCATTTTTAATTTACTCTCATCTGGACGCAGTTCTTTTTGGGGTTGAGAAAAGTTTATTTTCAGAACTAAAAATTAGCTTTTTGCCCAAGCAAAAAGATGAGATGATATTTTCAAGGAAATGTCTTCTTACAAATTTGACAGTTTTTATTTTTTTTAAAATTGCTTAGTGAATACTGAATTCACTGATAAAAATAAAGGCATGCCTTTTGGTAGTTTATGAAGTGCATGAAACAAAGTTTGAAGTTTTTTGGACCGTTGAAACCATTGTTACATTTATAAGACACCCAATACATAAACTTAAAAAAAAATATTTCAAGTCTGCACTTAGCGGTTGAATTTATTAAGTTGGTGCAAAAGTAATTGCAGTTTTTGCCACTAAAAGCTATGGGAAAACCAAAGATAAGTCATCCACTGGCCGATACAGTAAGTAATACATAATTAAAAAGTAGGCAACACTGGAAACTGATAATAGAAATCCAGAGTTTGGCCAATAATATTAGTGACTTTTTTTTTTTTTTTTTTTTCTGAGACTGTTGCCCAGGCTGGAATGCAGTGGCTTGATCTCAGCTCACTGTAAGCTCCGCCTCCCAGGTTCAGGCCATTCTCCTGCCTCAGCCTCCCAAGTAGCTGGGACAACAGGTGCCCGCCACCACACTTGGCTAATTTTTAGTAGTTTTAGTAGAGACGGGATTTCACCATGTGAGCCAAGATGGTCTCGATTTCCTGACCTTGTGATCTGCCCGGCACGGCTTCCCAAAGTGCTGGGATTACAGGCACCAGCCACCATGCCCAGCCTTACTGATTTAATTTTAACTCAATTTCTCTTGGAAAGTTTTCTGGGCTCCTGATTGCTAATAGAATAAATTCCTAATTATGCAAGGCAAATTATAGAATTTACATGGTCAGTGAACTTGGGTTTTCTCTCCATAGTCACTTCAATTTTAGATTTGGTCTTTTCAACAAAAGAAGGATGACTACAGGAAGTTGGTTAAATTACGGAAATACTACTCACACATTAACTTGGAATTTCTATAAAAAGTACATAGGGAATGAAAATAGTTGATTTCAGTGTAGATTTGGAATTTTCTTGGGGGTATCAATTTTATCTTTGGTAGTTTTGTCTTCCATTTACACAGATAGTTGAAGGCTGGCTCTAAGAAGAATAAGAATAAACCATTAATAATTTTTTCTTTCAGAATTAGTGGATAATTTTATACTGCACAATCTTAGTTGTTCCTCAAAGAAATTCTGAAAAAAATATCAGCAAAATAAATGTTATAATTTTGATGTGCCTCCATTTTTACATGTGGAAATGAATTAATCTCTAAAGACTTGATTTTTTATAAAATATTTTTAACTTGTATTGTTTCATATGAGAGATGTCCAGTTCAAAATAGTCTAATTTTTTTTAATAAAAGGAATTTATTGACTCAGGTAACTGTGAACTCCTAGCGTGAAGTTTGTTTTAATCAAGGCTGACACAGGACATCAAACTCTGTGTTCCACTTCTTAGCATTCCTTCCGGCTGTGAGTTGTCCTCGTAGTCCTCTGTGGTAGAATGAAATGCAATCAGAGTGATGGTGACTGACAACTGCAGATTTACATAATCCAAAATGTGTAACTTCAGAAAAAGATAATTTATTTCTCTTAACTCAGTGTATCTGCAGCGGGAAGCCATTTGATTACTCCACATCATGTCTTCAAAATCATAAAGTTCTATGAATAATCAACATCGGGTCCTATGGATTTCTTTTCTGGCACAGAAACGGTGTGTATCTTCCAATAAGTCACATTATGAATCCAAATAAGTTTTTTAAGAGGCAAGGTCTCACTCTGTTGCCCAGACTGGGGTACAGTGATGCCACCATAGCTCGCTGCAGATTTGAACTCCTGGGCTCAAGGGATCCTCCCATCTCAGTCTCCTGAGTAGCTGGGATAACAGACATGAGCCACCACATATGACTGAATCTGGATAATTAATTGTGAAAAATTACAGAGTACTTACTTTTAAATTAGTTTCACTTTTAAACTCTTCCTTGCCATAAGAAACACAGAATAAGATTCACCACTTAAATGTGTATCCAATATCTCAAACTTACCATGTCCAGAACTGAGATTCCCCAAATCTGCTTTTCCACAATCTTTACTTTAGTTGATGTCTACTACATTTCCCCTTGCTATTTAGACAACAAAACTTACGGTCATCCTTAACTTTTATCATTCCTTATAGCTAATTCATAGTAAACTCTGTTGGCTCTATGGGTGTCCATAATCTGGGCAGCGTATAAACAATAGACATATTTTTCTCACGTTCTGGAGACTGAGAAGTTTATGATCAGTGTGTTGGTAGATTCAGTGTTTGGTGAGGGCCTGGTTTCTGGTTCATAGATGTTGGCTTTTTGCTGTATTCTCTCATGGTCAAAGGCGAGAATGAGTTCCTTTGGGTTTATTTTACAAGGAATAAATAAATGAATAAATAGAACAAGTAGAATAGAATTCATGAATAGAATCTGTAAAATAAATCCAATGTTCTCTCACCATCTGCTATAGTACCACGTGACATTAACATATCATTATCTTATGCCTGGATTATTGTAACAGCTTCTTAACTGGTCTTCCTACTGCCACGCTTAGCCTCTTTCAATGTATATCTTCCACACAGCCAGAGTCTTCCCTTACAATCTACCTTCAGTCACATAGCCCTCTGCTCAGCATTCTTCAGTGGCATCCCATCTCATTTAGAGTAAAAACCAAAGTTTTAAAATGACCTAATAAGACTCTTTATGAACTTGCTCCTAGTTTCCTTGCTGATAACATCTCCCAATATATTCCCCTATCTCCCTCTGCTCCAGTCTCATGGGCTTCCTTGTTCTTGAACATATCAGCCTTCCTCCTGATCTATGGCCCTTGTATTTGTTGGAATCTCTACCTGGAATTCTCATCCCCAAATCTCCATTCCTTACTTTGGTCATCTTTAACTTTCCCATCTTACTATTATCTTCCTTAGCTAACCTACCTAAAATTGCATCCCATCAGTTTCTAGCCTCTTCCCTACCTAATTTTTCTCCTTATCATTAGTTATTTAATTATCTTGTCTCTTCCATGTAGGCACCATATATGGAATAGTCCCTGTCAGGCCGGCCGCGGTGGCTCATGCCTGTAATCCGAGCATTTTGGGAGGCCGAAATAGGTGGATCACCTGAGGTCAAGAGTTTGAGACTAGCCTGGCCAATGTGGTGAAACTCTATCTCTACTAAAAATACAAATATGAGCCAGGCGTAGTGGTGGGCACCTGTAGTCCCCGCTACTCAGGAGACTGAAGCAGGAGAATCGCTTGAACCTGGGAGGCGGAGGTTGCAGTGAGCCAAGATTGCACCACTGCACTCCAGCCTGGGCGACAGAGTGAGACTCTGTCTCCAAAGAAAGAAAAAAAAAAGAATAGTGCCTGTCACATAGTAGGCATTCAATAAATATCTGCAGAATAAGTGGGTGAATGAGTGAATAAATGGCTGAGGAAGAGGTGTTGAAGATTGTTGACATCATAAGAGGTCATAAGAGATTAGATCACAGAAAAGTGAATTCAGCTCACAATAGACCACATGGTCTAAGTCTCAAAGTACATTAGGCAGTGATGGAACAAATTCACTTATAGTTTACAATGATTGACATTTACACATGTGGCTATGAGCATCTTGCCTTTTCTACTTCTTCTCTACTATTGGAGTTTCTCAGTGATATTTGATAGAGGCATCTTCCTGCTGTGATCTGTTTTTGTATGTATATACTGCAGCAAATAGTCACTCTTCTCACCTTTATTACTAGTGATAAAGGAGAAGTAGAGGAGGATGTGAACAAATATAAATAGAAGAAATAACTGGCACACTTTCGTACTTTATAAATTATTTAGGTGATAATATTGTTTATAAGGCTGATCTATTCAGTTTATTGCCTTTATATAAACAGGAAGTAGGGTTGTATCATTACAATTGCAGCTCTACTGTTACAACTCTCAAAAGAATTTTTCAACATTATTTATTGGTAACTTAAGCTAAAATTATGAACAATGTTAAGGTCTAATAAAATAATTTTAAAAACGAACTATCTTTAAAAATTTCCACTTATTATTGCTCTTTTGTTCTGATAGATGTTGCCCCCATAGTTAGCAGAGAACTAACAACCTTAGGCACCCTTGTAATAACTATAATTTGTTACAGCTAACTGACCATTTCTCTCTGTGGATTAGTTTGAGGGTTGCATGTGGCATATGTTAATCTGCAGCAACCTTTCCAAAGATGTTGAATTATGAGCTTTACAAGACTCTTTTGATGCCTAATTTCATCCAGCTTCACAATTTGCCAGATTGTATTTTTTTCTTCTTCTAGCAAATGAGCAGTCTGCTAGTTCTTGCCCCCCAACTCTGAACCCCCATGCATTTAAGATTATCCTTCAGTCTTTGTTTTTCCAAAGTTTTTCTTTTTTTTTTTTTTTTTTTTTTTTTTGAGACGGAGTCTTGCTCTGTCGCCCGGTCTGGAGTGCAGTGGCCGGATCTCAGCTCACTGCAAGCTCCGCCTCCCGGGTTTACGCCATTCTCCTGCCTCAGCCTCCCGAGTAGCTGGGACCACAGGCGCCCGCCACCTCGCCCGGCTAGTTTTTCGTATTTTTAGTAGAGACGGGGTTTCACCGTGTTAGCCAGGATGGTCTCAATCTCCTGACCTCGTGATCCGCCCGTCTCGGCCTCCCAAAGTGCTGGGATTACAGGCTTGAGCCACCGCGCCGGGCCCAAAGTTTTTCTATGATGTACCTAATGTGATTTCCTTCATGTTTATCCTAGTCAGTTTTGTAGGGCTTCTTGGCTTCTCAGGTTGATATCTTTTGACAGTTTTGGAAAATTCTCAGCCAGTGTCTGTTCGAATGTGATCACTGCCTGTTGTCTCTCTCCTCCCTTTCCAGGAATCCGATGATATTCCTTATTGGAATATTTTACTGAGGCCCATATGTATCTTAGCCTCTTTTGCACACTTTTCATCATTTTTGCTCTCTGAGTAATCCCAGTGTTTCCCACTGACCTATTTTAGAGTTCATAATCCTATCTCCTGCTATTAAACCCATCTATTGAGATTCTAAATTCTGTAATTGCATTTTTAGTTATAGAATTTCCATTTGATTATTTCTGTATCTGTCATTTATGTTTTAAACATATAAATCAAAGTTCATATCTGATAACTTCACTAACTGGGTCATCTATACATCTGTTGATTATGTATACTTTTTGTCCCTTGGGTCCTGTCTCTTACAATGTTTAGTAATTTTTAATATAGTAACTAACATTGTATATACAAAAATTTAGAGACTCTAAATGGTGCTATATTTATAGAAAGTTCACTCTCCTCTGGCAGATACATATAGTAGGGGCTCTATCTACCAATATTCCATCAAACTCTGGTTCTTCCCAATATGGTGTAGTCCTCCAAGGATTCCAATAGGGAACTTGTAGTCTTTATTATATTACATTTTAGAGACTTTGTGATTTATATTGTATCATGTTGGTGCAAAAGTAATTTTTTTTTTTTGCTATTACTTTTAATGGCAAAAACTAGAATTACTTTTGCACCAACCTAATAGTCCTTTGCCCTTGAACAGTTTAATAATTGGACTGACATCTAAAGTGGAAATCCACTAGTATTGGGCTTAGTTCTTTTTCATTCCCACGTCTCCAAGATCGTGAATCTCAAGTCCTAGATGTTTGGCAATCCTATACTCCAACTTTTGTCTGTTCATCTCTTTAAGATTAACAGAAGCTCTGTTGGCTTCCTTGCCTTCCTTCCTAGCAGAGGCCACAGGAGTCTCTAACTCTTGAATTTCAGCTCACATCTCTGCATTGGCCTTCCTACTAAGATTCTCCTCTTTCAAGTGCTGGTTGTCTCAGTAGTTCTCTGATACCTTCAAACAGACTTTTTTTGGTTTTAATTTTGGGTTTTATTACCCATAATAAATCTGTTTTCCCTAGTTGTCCTTAGCAAGAGCAATACTCCATTGCATTTAGAAGTGAAATTCTGGATTTAAATTTCTAAAGTAAATTTTTATTTCTAAAATGGTAGTTGATTTTTTTGGCCCCTGGAATATTTGCCTTCTATAAGTCTTGAGCAGCATCATTCAATAGAAATAAATGGAAGTCCCAAATGCAAGACCTATATGCTGTTCGATTTTCCAGTAACCACAATTTTAAAAAGTAAAAGTGAAATTAATTTTGTAATATATTTTAATTAACCCAAACTAACTCAAATATCATCATTCAATATGTTATCAATATAAAAATTAACCACACATTTTACATCCTTTTTTTTCAAATTAAGTTTGTGAAACCTGGTGTGCAACTTACACTCAATTAGATCTCAACTTGAGCTAGCCATATTTTAAGCAGGGGGTAGTTACATGAAGTTAAGTGGCTACTGCATCTGAACATGCAGATGTAGATAGCCAAAAAGAGGTAAATTTAATAAAATTTTGAAGAAAAATGTAGCTTAAGTATATTTTAAAAAATAAAACTTGTTACTTTTGGTGATATTTCTGTTAATTAACTTTTTGTGTTTTATTTTTTCTAGATCTTTTTGAGACCTGGAGAAAACGGAAGGTAGGACTGATTGATAACTTCTATTTATATAGAATTAAAAGAATATGAAAAGTTTAGATAAAGGAGCATAAATAAAAATCTTCTATTGGTAAACATACCTGTCTTTAATTTTTATTGCTTTGATATCTGCTTTAGTTGATTTGAGTATTTGTAGAATGCAGGCTACATGTTTAGATGAAATTGGTAGACCACAGCTACCTACCCAGTGATACAAAAATCATATTTCTGGGCCTGAAATACCTTCCCAATTTATTTATAGCTACTGCCATATCTGTGGCAGATGATAAAGCCCTTAACTGTACAATTAGACAAAGAAAGAAATAAAAAAAAATCCTCAAGAGTTAAATAGCACTGAGAGAAGTAACACATTGACTTAAATTCTAAGAGAAAAATGGGGACTTTCTTGACCTTTCTTCTTACAGCTGTTGATGGTGATACAAGTAATCAAGTATTTAAGGAACAGAGGATGGAAAACAAATAGTCAAATGATACTTGCTAAGATTTACTGGGTACCTGTAACATTGTCTTATAGCTTCACAACAATCTCTAATGTAGCTGTTATAATTATTCTCAACCACATTTTGCAGATAAGGAAATCATGACACAGAAAGGGTATTTGTTTAAAGTTTCATGGCAAATAAATGATGAAACTGGAATTTTAACTGAGATTGACTTGCTCCCGACTCTGAAATCTGAACTGCTGCTCTTTATTGTCTCCCGCATATAACATACAATTTTGCCTTGACCTGGACCCCCTGTTAAAAATTGTGGCTTTTAATATTCTGTGTAATTCATTGCATAGAGATGTCAGAATGAATTTAGATCACCTATAAATACCTCCTGGAGATTATCTGAATCATGGTATTTTATCTTTGTAATTTTAAGGAATATTTGAATTATACTAGTTGAGAAAGAAAGAGACAAAGGGTGTCAGTTCCCTGGGTTTTGAGTAGATAATGGCAAAGTTTCTCCTATAATTCAGGGCTCTCTGACAGCTAAGTCAATATTGAAAACTGTTAGGGTTAATATTCCTTTGCCTGTTATGCTCAACAGGGCATTACGTAGTGAATGATTCTCTTTCATACGCCAAGATATTCTGACATCAGACAGATTCAATTTTAGCCATAATTTCATTAAGATGAATCTGCTGGAAAGATAACCACGGACTAGACTGAACAGTATTATGAGTGAAGTGCTAATTCCATTTTCCCTAACTTTGTTCATATACCTTGGTCTTGTATTTCATTTAATGTAGCATAAGTCGCTTCAGCATTAGTAATGAGCACTTTCAACAACCATATCGCTTCCGTTTTCCACACTATGCTAAGTCCTGTGTCTTCTAGAAGTGTCTTCTCCCTGGGGTCACTTGCTAATGAAGATCCTTCTCAATCTCTGATTTTCATGTGGATTTCTGTGCATATTAAAGGTGCCAGCCTGACAGATGAAACATCTCTGTCTAAGGAGTGGATAGAAGAGGGAGGCAACCCTCTATATGTTAGCCTGCCAACATGGCTGCTTCTGGCGAGGGAGGAAACATGCTCCATCTGAAGCCTCTTTGCCAGTAGTATCTTTGCCAACTGTGTTTATGTGTCTGCTAGTCTCAAGTTTCAGAACTAATACAGAAGGAAAAAACTAGTAAAGAGCTTCTTTGGACTCCAATCTAACTATCTTTATGTCCTCCTGCTTTATCAAAGCAACCTATTACACCAATTCCGGTCCGGCGCTGTGGCTCACGCCTGTAATCCCAGCACTTCGGGAGGCCGAGGCAGGTGGATCACCAGGTCAGGAGATTGAAACCATCCTGGCTAACATGAGAAAACCTGTTTCTACAAAAAATACAAAAATTAGCTGGGCGTGTAAGCGCCTGTAACCCCAGCTACTCGGAAGGCTGAGGCAGGAGAATCGCTCGAACCAGGGAGGCGGAGCTTGCAGTGAGCCGAGAGCCGGCCACTCACTGTACTCCAGCCGGGAGACAGGGCGAGACTCCGCCTTAAAAAAAAAAAGAAAAGAAAAGAAAAGAAATACCATACCGCCAATTCCACTTCAGGTTTGGCGACTGATGTTACACATCTGTCTCTTCAGAAAACTAGATACCTCATAAGAGTGCAGTGTCAATTCTGAGTGCTGACTTTTAAATTGAATAGATGAGAATAGAAACTGAACTATTTGTCATCCATGAGTACTTTATTTTGCCTCGTTTGTAAATGAGAATAAATTAATAAATACCAAAAATATTTGTGGTCAGATTGTTTTTAAATAAAATAACAATAAAAAGTTTGATGAGTTGTGGTATCACCGTAGCAAAGTAGTGGTTGCAAAATAATCTAGTCCTGAGATACCTAACATGATGCAATTCCAGAATTGAGGAACCCGAAGCATGGTATTGTAAACTCAGTTTTTCTTTCTATTTTTTTTTTTTATTTGGCTCTGCAAATGAAAAGTACAATGAAATCCAAAAGGATAATCTCAGAAAAATAGTCCCTCTGGTAAGCAATCTCATAAGATGTATTCTATAGTCAACTAAACGTGTGTGTGTATATGTGTGTGTCTGTATGTGTGTTCTATACTTTTTATCCCGTAATTCCACCTATAGAAATTTATCCTTGATAGAAGTGCCTGTGAACATAAGTACATGTGAACAAAAAATTTTACTGTGGCAGTATTTATAAGTGTGGGGAAAAAGGAAACATTCTCAACATTCTTAAATAGGGAAATTACTGTTAATACCCATTTTGGAATAATTTTTCGGGTCATTATATTGCCATCTGATTATTTGTAGGTATGTACAATTTGTTTGAAAAGCAAATGACATGTAATCAAATATATGATCCCCTTTTGATAAGCACAATGATTTAAGAACAACAAACTCTTCCATCCATAATCCCTTTATGTGTGCAAATAATATCCTCATATGAGCATAGAGAAAGGCATGGAAAGAATCAATCCAAGGTATGAGAAAAGCCTATGCAAGAAAGGAAATAAAGAAGACTTAGGGGAAAATGTTAAAAAAATAAAACAAGCAAACAAAGAGATATATAGACTCGAGTTTATGAAAAGGCCATCAGGCTGCTTGTATTTTAAAATCACTTAACTATCTCCTCCATTGCCTGCTATAATTTCTGAATTTTCCACTGTAAGAATAATTTCATAGGTTTTGTGAGTCTATACACGAAAATTTGTCTTTGAATGATGTCAATAAGAGCAATTTATTTTTATTACATTGATTTGTCATGTGAGGTAAATGAGACTGGGGGTATCTTTGACATGAGGTGTTCCTAGGAGGGAAATCTTAGCCGAATACATAGCTGCGGCAGATTCAGGCATCTCAAACTCAAGTGAGAATACTCAGAATAGAATGAATGCCCAATTTGCATATTTTTAGAAGAAAACTTTTTCTATCTCATGCCTCTATCTTCTTATTGGCCTGGTTTTTATAATGTATCACTCTATACTAATATTGTCAATGGAATGGGATTGTTCTGACTGGCTTAAGCTAATCAACATTCTATCCCTTGAGCTGGGGAGGGACCAATGAAACAGATGACTGCCTAATAACTAAACAATAGCAGAGTGTACAAGTAAGAAACAAGGCTATAATAAGAAGCAATGGCTGTGGAGCAGGCAACCAACGTTGTCCACCCAGCCTTCATTTTACCTACTCTACTAAAGATGGTTTGCCTGAATGGCTGCCTTTCCTACTAGAGAGGATTAATATACTAAATATATATTATTTATATATCCCATGCATTTACCACTTGAATACAATGCAAATGAACCTTGGTTTATATAACACTCAACAGTTTTGCTACACACTTTTTCTTTGACTTACTGTGAAACAAAGCTATCCTCAGGTGTTTGGGAGACTTCTCACCAGTGTACACTGCAAAAATACACAGAAGTAAATGTGAAATTGTTTCAGTAGATTCTTTATGAGGTTGTGCATGGCTTGGTGATTGACTCGTCGGTTGAATACAGTGGGAAAATTGGCCTTTAGATGTTTTTAACTATAGAAATAATGCTATAAAATTCAGTTGCAAGTCACATAGCTACATTTCTAGTATTCAATTAAGAGATAATCATATCACACATAATAAAATAGTGTCTTTTGTAAAATAGATAACATTTTTAAAATATACAGTCACTGATTTTGAAATTAAAATGATGCTGCCAAAATTTACTTGCTCCAAATGACTTAAGCGAAAGACTTGTTATGAAAAAAAAAAAAAATTAAAGATGTTATGGCTGTCTCAAGAATCTAGTTAAGCGTTTGCTTCTGGCCGGATGTGGTGGCTCGTGCCTGTTATGCCAGCATTTTGGGAGGTTGAAGTGGGCGGATCACCTGAGGTCAAGAGTTTGAGACCAGCCTGGTCAACATGGTGAAACCCATCTCTACTAAAAATACAAAAAATTAGCCGGGCATGGTGATGTGTGCTTGCAATCCCAGCTACTCGGGAGGCTGAGGCAGGAGAATCACTTAAACCAGGAGGCAGAGGCTGCAGTGAGCTGAGATCATGCCACTGTACTCCAGCCTAGGTGACAGAGGGAAATTCCATCTCAATAAATAAATAAATAAAACAAATAAAAATTTTAAAAAAAGAGTTTTCTCATGTGGTGCATAGGATCTGAAACCCACACACAGAGATCTAGGGAGCTAAAGTCGCATCTTGGTTATAGAGGTGACAATTTTGATTCCTCAGTGATGGTGACATCCAGGAGCGGTATGGTCCAAAAAACCTGGGAACTGGCCAACAACATGCAAGAAGCTCAGAGTATCCATGAAAACTGCAAATATGACAAGAAGCAGCAGCAAGAAATCTTGGCAGCAAAGCCCTGGGTTACCAATCACCATTACTTTAAAGTACTGTAAAATCTCAGCATTGGCTCTACTGAAGATGGCGATGCATGCCAGATCGGGGGCAACTTGGAAGTGATGGGTTTGATGCCAGGAAAGGAACCACGATTATTATGGGCAGTTTTACTTTGCCTGTGGAGGACACTGAAACCCTAGAAAATTCTCAGGCTGCTGCATATGAGTACATGGCCACATACATAGAAAATGCCAAAAAGGTTGGCCAACTTAAAAATGCAATCGGATGGTATTATAGGCACCCTGGCCATGGCTGCTGCCTTTCTGGCATCATGTTAGTACTCGGCTGCTCAATAAGCGGTTCCAGGAACCATTTACAGCAGTGGTGATTGATCCAACAAGAACAATATCTGCAGTGAATCTTGATACCTTTAGGACATACCCAAAGGGCTACAAACCTCCTGATGAAGGACCTTCTGAATACCGGACTATCCCGCTTAATAAAATAGAAGACTTTGGTGTACACTGCAAACAATATTATGCCTTAGAAGTCTTGTATTTCAAATTCTCTTTGGGTTGCAAATTGCTTCAGTTTCTGTGGAATAAATATTGGGTGGGTACACTGAGTTTCATTGTTGGGTTTAGAAACACATGATCGAAAATCAGAAGACAAACGTGCCAAAGCCAACAGAGACAGTAGGAAAACTATAATAGAAGCTATCCATGGATTGACGTGTCAAGTTATTAAGGATAAACTGTTTGATCAGAGTAACATCTCTTAAACAGTCACTGAGAAGTGCTTTTGTGCCCAAAAGACAATATGAGAAAAATACTCAGGTAGCACTTTAAAACTAGTTACTCAATATCGGATTAAAAGTATAAGGTGCTCTGACCTGTCTTGAATACTAACATCCTGTGATAAAACTCCTTAAACATTTTTTAAAAATAGCCTTTTTTTTTTTTTTTGGCTTCTCTTTTTTTTGCACAAATTCATTGGTCTACATTAGCTACCTTTTGACTTAGGTTTTTCCCCTCTAATTTCCCCTTTTCTGAAAACTAGAGAAAACTAGAGAAACAAGACTTCATTATCAAACACTCTTGTCAAGGTTATATCTGAGCATTGAAATTACTGACCACATTTATTCTCATAATTTTTCAGAACCCTATCACTTTTGAGGAGGGTTTTTATATTAGTCCTGGCTTCTAATTTTAAAATATTGGATAGCTAATGAGTTTTAATAACAAAGCAAATACTGAATTAAGCTTTAGATAAATGGATTTCATAGAAATCAAATACTTATCTGTGTAGAGCTTGTATCATATTTGCTTTTGACAGAAAATTTAAATCAATATTTATTGCATTTAGGTTTAGCTAATCTTCATTTTGAAAGCCAAATAATCAAAAATAAAAACAGCTGACAAAAGCTCATTTTACTTAAAGAAAGTGTGGTGAGTATAAAATGGTTTTAAACATCTTTCAGAAAATAGAATGCAAAATTATAAGTTTTTATGTGTAAATATATAAGAAAAATTTTATCTGAAACACTTAAATATTACTACAAATTTTATTCAAATACTTGATTGATATCTATGTAATTGTTGAAGTACAATTGACAGTTGTGCACCTCTGCTGATTTCTTTTCTATGAAATGTATCTCAGATTTTGGCATTCTCTCTCTCTTTTTATTTACTGGTAATCTTGTAAATGGTAAACTTGAATATGGGTAGTTGGGAAACCCTTGGTTTTCTAGAAGGTATCTAATTAGGGGAACACAAGGGTTGGATCAAATCTCTTGGAATTCTTCTGAATGTTAAATCATAGTAATGTGTACTGTGTTGCAACATAGACTAGTTATAGTCTATATTCTTTTCAGAAGTATAATCTTGTATTCAGTGTTTCCCAGCGTTTCTAACAAAAGCTACACTGAAAGAAATAACGTTGATGCAAGATCACTTGGAAGATATACAGTGCATCTATTATTTTAGATAAGAGTATACTCCTGAATTTAGCCAGGGCATCCAAAACATGATAGCCCACTTGTAGGATGGCATTTCCCCAAGCGGATGTTGGTAAGAAACATGGGACTAAGGAGAAGACACTATGACAAATTTCTGAAGTCCTTTGTACCGCTTATTATAAGGATGTGGTACGAATAGATGACACTGTTTAATGCATGATACTATACAATGTCCTTTTAATGAGTATCCTTGAAGAAATTTATTTCTCATTCTACTATCATGAACATCTGCCCTTCTCCGAGTATTTGGCTTTGCTTTTGTTTAAAAACATTGATAACCCAATCATATGATCAACCAAACTCTTCATTTTGTTTGAAGTCAGTTCATAGCCAACTTTTAGTAATTGCATTGGATAATGACATATATTTTATAAGGTTCTCATTTTTAATTTTTGTTTTTTTTCTTGGATTAATCTTTTTATTATAATTTATTTTATTTTGCTTTATCTTGTATATATTTTAAGTTTCTTTTAAGCTATTTTGGATCAATGTCCAATATACATAATTTGGGGCAGAATGAGAGAGAGAAGAAGAAAGAAGAGAAAGGAAGGGAAAGGAAGAAAAGGGAGAATGAGAGAATTCTGTTCTGTATTTCTCCATCGTAAGTTACAGGCTCCATCACAAGTTAGACAAAGGGGATAGTAGAAATAGAAATGGCGATTTCTCCTTCAGTTTACAACAACGTATTTTTTTCTGTGAAAATGTAAGAAATTTCTGTAAATTTGTTAAATGATATTCACATTAACTTTAAAGAAAGCTGTTGGACTGGATCAAAATAGATAAATTTCAAATCAAAACAAAAATTGGAGGTTTTCAGAAGTCAATAAACAGGTTTTTATCTTTGTTTTTTTTTGGTTTAATTTATTTTTATTTTTTTTTTATTTTTTGTAGATACATGAGCTCACTATGTTGTTCAGGCTGGTCTTAAATTCCTGGCCTCAAGAGATCCTCTCACCCTGGCCTCCCAAAGTGATGGGATTATAGGTATGAGCCCTTGCACCCAGCTTATCATAGGTTTTCAATAGGTAGCTTAATAGTTTATTTAACTAATAGCCTGGGCAGGCTAGTTTTGGGAATTAAAATTGGATATTAATTATATCAATTCAAAAAGTATGCACTTAAGCAAAATCTGGAATTTTTCCATCACAAAGTGTATTTTCTCAAACTGTCCATGGTTTTGTTTCTAAAGGAAACTGAATGAAGAAGTTTGTCATTGAAATCTATTACCTTACTGGCAAATCTCTTAAAGTAATTCTTGAAGTATGTGACCTTTTAACGAGATACAATAAAACAGCAACTTGATTACTGGTAATTGTTAGTGTGAACTTTATTGATAGTTAAATTTGTAAAAAGACAAATGGTTTTGTTTGTGTGGGATCAAAAATGTATTTCAAGCAGTTTATATGATAGTTTCTAAGATTAGAAAACCTTGGCCTGATTCCAAAACTATGAAAAAAATCAGTTTCGATATTCAACGCTAAAGCATTCATGAGAGAGATGCAGTCATTCAGAAAGCTGAGTTCAATATAGAACAAAATGAAAACCATAGCCTCTCAGACCACTCCCTCCTTCCACCTTCTCATATTGCAAATACTATATTTCCATTATCAGAAGATCCATTTTCAAGTCAGAGCTGCTGCTAAAACAGCCTAACTGGAGGGGGAAGAAATGGCAAAACAGTAAAAAGAAATGCTTTGTAAATCACCCTTCAAAAGCTGTCCTGGGAGGAATGTGATATACCTCAGCATCTTATGTGTTTAGCAAATAATTTCAGCTGTGCATTCTAAACGTAGCTTTTCCTCCTTTACCTAATTACCGAAATATGTGCTGCAGTTTGCAGAACTTCGCCACTGTCATAACTTTTCTTGAAGTTCAGCCAACCAATGATAATAAAGCTGTCACGAGATTAAAGGGGGCTGCAAGTCATTGCTTCTGACATTTATATGTACCATGGGAAATGCAAACAAGTATGTGGAGTTATTAGTAATATTACGGGCTTTGAATCCTTAAAATAGAGTGCTTAAGACATCTTCCTCGGCAAGGAAGGCGAGAATTGAGGTGAATCCAAATTGCGTCCTCCTTTGTATAGAACAGGAAGCCAAGCTCAAGAAAGCATGGGGAGTGGTTTATTCCATTTCCTTAATGTGGTGTCGGTATGAAGCACATGCCTTAGACACACACCCTTAAAGGGATAATTTCGGTTGTGGAGAAAAGAAAATTGTAAAACTTTACCTAAAACCCATGGGGTCTTTCTTGGGGCTCTTCCCTGGCCCGGTCTTATATCATTGATTTTAGCACCAGCTCTGGGCTTGGAGTGAGACAAGGCAGTATAAAGGATGCAGGAAAACTCTCCTCAGAGGTTTTGCTGCTATGCAGAAGTTTCTTTGGTTTTTGTTTAGTGAAGGATACCAAATTAGGAACAAAAGTTTAGAGGAAAAAAAATACTACGTTGTTTTAAAAACGTTAGGAAAACTCATGTTTTGTCATTGAGTTCTGTCATTATTATTTTTTTAACCTTATTCTTTTCTCTTTTCTGTCTTCCCTTTGGTTTTGAGGTGTATCAAAAAGAAGTTGGGTCTAAGTCTGGAGCATTTATCTTTTCCTTTCAATTATGCAAAAGGGCAATGCACTTCATTATCTTCGGTGATAATAGATTCCCCCAAATCTAGGCTGATTCAGAGCTATACTTCGTCAAACACAAAAAAACTTTAATTTTTCAAAATAATCTCTTAAAATTGTTATTTTGATGCTGATTTTCAGCTATAAATTTGGCTTCTGGAGATTGGTCAGCGAATGAAGAAAATACTGGCTCTTTGTAGCTGGTATGTTGATAATTTCAAACCAGATCTTTTCCAGGAAAGCCTTGACTCTGAAAATACTGCACACAAGCCTTCCTGATTTGTTCATCCCTCTCTTACTCTAGGAAGCTGCAGTTTGAGTGTGATTAGTGCAAAAATCCTAAATTGCATAGGATAAGGTACTAGAGATATTTAGAAGGAAATAGAATATGGAGAAAAGAGACTGGGAGTTCTGAAGCACTTGGCATAGTTTTGATTCTGCTAATAACTATAATTATCACCAAATGAGCACCCACTATATGCCAGGTACCATGTTAGGTGCTTTCCATAAACAGAATGCATTTAATTAGGACTTAGGTTTTCTACCTGGCATGATCTTACTTAAGGAAGCAATTTTTTTTTTCTTTAAATGATTAAACACTGCTTAGAGTGAATTTTATTTTAAGTCTAAGTTCAGGACTTAACATTTCTATCTAGGGAATTAAAACACACCTGAGTAATTGCTCACAATGTTTGTTTTGTAACTACTTATGATGAAGATGAATTAACTAGAATGGACTTGAGTCTACCAGTGATCCAGGAGAAAACTGCTAATTTGCAAAAAGCTCATGAACTATTTTCTTAGTTCATAAATTATTTCTTTTCAACTAAACATTGTATTGTGTCATCAACATAAATTAGTGATGGTCTATGTGTCTAAATCTAGAGGAATCAGTGAACCTAAAATAAATCAGACCAACAGAAATGTAATAATTTTTGCAATATGTTGAATGTACCACTCAAGATGGTTATGCTATTATCACTTGTTTTGTATTTAAGATTAAAATTTGCCTGCAGTCCAATAGCATTTGAAGGGAGGAGGGTGAAATACAAAAATAACTACTGGGAAGGTCTCATTAATGGTGGGTCTGTTAAATAGTCTCCTGCAAGCACACCCTTCTCTGACAAAATTTATGTCTCTCTATATATTAAATGATTGCCTGTCTACATTATACCATGTATGCATTTTTAATTATTCTACAATTTTAAAATCTATAGTAGTGTGTTTATATGAAAAAAATTACTATCAAATACAAAATTTCAGAGATATTAAATTATAATTTTGCATTCAAATACTTTGTTATTAAGTAGGAAGAAGATGGTTCAATAGGGCATATAAAGCAACTTATAAGTAGCAAATACTAATTTTTCAAAGTCGTGACAGCTACTCATGCTTTTGTGTCCACTTTAGTAACTTAACAGAGTTCTAAGATATTCAAAGAAACATTGAAATGTAAGATTTTAAACTTCTAGAGCAAAAACCTTCTAAGCTTTTGCTCCAGCAGCCATGATTTTCTCTGACATGCCTGATGTGAATTTTCACATGACCTTTTCAGGGTTAGGGCTAAGACTAAGAAGTTTTACCAATAAGGGAGAAGAAAAGAGTCAGGCAGAGGAGCAAAGCAGAAGTGTAAATAGTGAATGTGGTTTGGAATGAAGATATTTGAATCTGAATAGTGAGTTAATGATTCAATTAGTTTTTCACTTTGTTAAACTACATTAATCCTTCTTTATCAGGTCCCCATATTGAAGCCCTTTGAAAAGTAAAACGCAAAGGATCTTAAGAAGAAAAATCCTAAGAGACAGAGCCTTTTAAAATCATTAATGCTTCCCAAATACATGCTGCCTATTGGCAGTGATGTGGATGTAGGGTAGATATTGTTATAGAAGTCTCAGACTTGAATAGGGATAGTTCCAATGGCCATACAGTCGTTGTGAAGTGGTTCCTATCTGAAGTTGGCTTACAAAATGTGTACTCTATTTTTAAACCAAGGAAAGAGAGTTATTTTAAGCTAAAACACTGGGGAAGAGGGGATTTGAAAATATCTGACTAAATATGTAAGCAGAATATTTCAAATATAAATTTTTACTAAATCAGAAAGGTAAAAGTGACTATTGAGAATTTCTTTTTTACATTCTGTTGTGCATTTAAATCTTCAGCATCTTCTACATTTATAATATAAACCCAGAGATTAAAAACTTTAAACTTAGATTATCATTGCCATTTTTGTTATCCTTATAATAATCATCAAAAGCATTTTATTAAACATTTAGGCATACCTGATGCAAATCTAACACATTAAAGGGGAAGTCCCTGTCCTGAATATTTACAATTTAACAGATGTTAAATTGTTTCACTAAATATATAAAGGGCATGAAGAGAAACGGAAATTTGCTAAAGGAAATTACTCACAGGATAATGAAAACACAACCAAGGCAGCCTAATGATACCAGGTCAAATTGACAGAATTCATAAAGATTCTGAATTTTTACTGGAAATGGGTTTTATTTTAAACACAAACCAAAACTCAGACTCTGTTAACAAATGTATGCTAATGGTCTGTTGGAATCTGCTTTAGCTTGGTTACTTTTAAATTACGCTTTGTCTCTATATGTTTATGTGTAAATGTGTGGGATATATATATATATATATTTTTTTTTGAGACGGAGTCTCATTCTTTCGCCCAGGCTAGAGTGCAGTGGTGTGATCTCGGCTCACTGCAACCTCAGCCTCCTGCATTCAAGTGATTCTCCTGCCTCAACCTCCGGAGCAGCTGGGACTACAGGCGCGCACCACCACACTGGGCTATTGACAAATTATTTTTTATTTTAGTATGTTAAGCATTTTTCAGTTTAATATTAATTTTATATTCTAAGTGATTTTTTCCTGTTAACTTATCTGCAGGTAAGCCCAATCTAGCTCTAAATTGTCATAAAGTTGGACTATTACCGCTTTCCAATAATATCAAGGTAGCAAATGAATTTAGTGGTAGATGTAAAGAAGAAGAAAACCATAGACGCTGCAAAGTTACATAGTTTGAAGAATAAGAAGATATCAAACTCTTACATATTAAAGGAGTTTTAGTTAACCTATTAGATAGAATATAAGATAATCTTTTTAATAGAATGGTTTCTACAGTATTTCCACATTCAAAGTAATTTTTACATACAATATTTGATTTGACCTAGAAAATACTTTGTATTCCATGAGGATACGAAGATATTAAACAATGTTTTGTAGGTGTAAAGGTAGAGTCAGAGAGAAAGATCAGACATGCAAATAAGGGAATTAACTGACAGAAGAAACAATTCAGGTGAAGTTGAATCCACATGTGACCCTTAACTGATGCAAATGCAAGAAATGGTGCCTCTACTTTTACAAAGCTAGGGGGTGTGATCAAGAGCCTGAAATCTGACTGCTTGGCTGAACTTGACCAAGTCATTTAAATTCTCTGTGACGGGGTTTCCTCATCTGTAATGTAAAGATAATTGTCATTCTAACTCTTTGACTTATTTTGAGGATAAAATATTATGTTTGTGAAATTTTTAAGCCAGTGCCTGACATTTGCCAATTGCTCAATAAATGTTAGCTATTGTGAATATCTAGATTGCCTCGGTCCAAACACACCATAAACATTTCTCATTTTAAGGTTGAAAATTATGACTCTTCTAGGGCATATATTGGAAAAAAGGGAAGATGTTAGTTGGGGGAATCAGCGGAAAGTCCTGGGCGTGTTTTTCAAATATATAGGAGTAGAGGGTATGACTTCCAAATTAAATATAAAGAACTAAATCCTGTTACTTCATTTATTAAATTTTAGGAAATAAATTATTTCACTCCTCTCAATATTTCAAAAACTCCTTTCACAGGATGGTTTTCATCAAGGTGTTATTTGATTCTTTAAATTTTCACTCTTTAAATATTAGAAAATTAAAAAAAAAAGACTAGTTTTAGAAGTCCAGATCTGTGCAAAACCTTAATACAGACAAAAGCATTTTTTTTTTAATTTAATGGTCATGTTTGGAAAAAGATGGTTAATCTAAAACTCAATTACTACATGTATGTTTTAAATATCTTTTAACAGGTCATTAAATACCTATTGATTATAATTGTAAAGTTAACTATGTGTTATAAGCATTCTTTTTTTCTTATTATATATTTCCTGTATTATCCATTGCACAAAACTGACTAGAAATCTATTCTCCCTGCTTTTCCCTGGCTCAAATATGGGTTATTGCACTCAATTTGCCTCATAGTAGCTTTTTGGGGGGATCAAGCTACTTTTCTTTCTCATCCAAAACCTAGTGTAAGATGAGTAAGTAACATGGCTTTGATCCCTAAAGAGCAATTAGGCTTAAAAATATTGGATCTTGTTATTCTATCAATGTAGGGTGTAGAGCGTAGTTTGTAACACGTGGTTTCAACAAATCATACCGAAGTATTCCCCCAGAAACTCCAGTGCCAAACATTTACAACTTTCACCAAATGAATAATCCTTAGCTTCTTTAAGAAAACAATTAAAAATGTGGAACTGATTAACCAGAAATAGGTTTTTATCAAAGGGATTTCAACAAAGGCACAGTATTTTCTCTTGGAGGGAAAATTGAAGAAAAAAAAGACATTGGAAACAAAACAAAGGAATCAAAAATCTATTATTGTGAGTGTTCTTTGAAACATCATAATACTTCATCACAAGTTAACTTTTAGTTAGAGCTGCCATTTGCTAAGCATTAAATCATTGCTGAGGAGTTTTACAAAACAATGTGAATGTTGAATATTTGGATTTTTTTTTGCCCAAGGCAAACACTTTACATCCCTGGCTAATCTATCCCAGATTAAAACAGTTAAAAAAGAAAACATAAGGCCCATCCCTCTTTTTCAAAAAGGAAAACCACATTCTTTCATTTCTGTAGAGTGATCCTCTCAGAATTAAGGAGAGAGGGCCAAGAAAATGCAAAAACAGGTAACTTCAGATGAAACTTTCAGAATTTTTCTTTCTTCAGGCCCCTGTAGTTATAGTTACCATTCCAAATACCAAAAGAGCATCAGTCATACCCATAAATAGCAGTACCCTTCAGTCTAAATCTGGAGTCATCATTTATGTTAAAACATTCCATGTATTTTAAAAAAATATATACGTCATACATTTCTTTTTGAATCCTTTGCTTTGTTGACAAGGTGGCTGCCCTGCTTTAGTGATTAACAGGTGGGAATCTGTACTGGTGACTTTTCATAACAAAAACAAAACCTGTATTTCAGGAATGCTTCTTCAGCATTTCCTTGTATCCTTGCCTGTTTTCTGCTTCTACACATTCAGCTAGTTAGTCAATTATGTGTATATGTTCAAGGCTGATTTTTCCTGTGTGCTTAATATAATTAATTATCTTTTATGAGTAACCCTTTAGAGGGAGACATTGATGAAAAGCAGCCAGCAGTCCTTTCTGCAGATTGAGTTTATGCCCCATTTCTTTTAAACGCATTGTCTTCACAAGTAATATTTTCTGGCATTAAAATATTTCACATCCTGTTGAATGTTTGACAGAATTGTTTTCCTCTTAGTCTTAAAAAATTACATTGGCTTTTCAGTTATCTCCTGGTAATAAATCTTGAGAACCAAGCATAGTAGCTCACTTATCTCTGCACAACCCCACATGGTGGAGCAGCGTGGGCTTGTTTGCATTACTTTTAAAGATCTGAAGTGAGGGTGAATGGAGAGGTGAGTAAAGCAAAATGCATTTCAAAGGATTTTTTGAATTGCACTTGGAAAGCATTTTATTTAGTATTAATACTGAACATCAAGGCACATGTTCCTCCTTACCACCAGATAAGACTGACCCCAAAAGACTAGTTGTCGTCAATGACTGCACTTTCTAAAAATTTAGAGGTCATGTAGAGTTAAAGATCCATCACAGTTCTTAACAAAGAGTGGAGAGGTGGACAGGAGTAGAGAAAGAGGGGGTTACTCATGCATACAAAGCACTTTGAAGATAAAAGGCTCTAATGAGTGTTAATAATGATGATAACATAATAACACACCCCTCAACATTTAGTTAGCTACTTCCTCCACAACATTTTTGGGTTGTAGGATAGAGGGGTTTTGACTGTAAGAAAAAAAAAAAAAAAAAAACAGTGCCACATTGGCTGAAGAAGAGAAATTATATATGCTTAAATCATTAGTTGGTGCCCAAGTAAGTCTTAAGGATTCTTAATATCCAGCTTCAAAGAGGTAAGATAAGCATGGCCAACACGGGGTAAAAGGTAAACACGTTACCAAAAGTCCTACTTCCTCCATCAAAGTCAGAAGGAATGAAGAAAACATTCATCATACTTTGCTGTTTTATTATTGCTGTAGCAGAACATGGATTTCTTCAGACAAATGAGTCTCACATGATAACTGAAAAAAGGTGGCATTTAAAAATCAAGTATTAATTTTAGCTGTATACAACCTTCTGTTGCATGCTTATCTTCCAGGATTACTAACTTACCACTGGTAGGAGATGGTCCATTGCAATATTGCTACAGAATTGAAACATTTATCAAGTGTATTAAAAGAAATTGTATTATCATTAGGTTCCAATATGACAAGCTAAAGTCCAAGTAAATGAATAAAACTCTCAAAATAACAAGGTTAATATTTGTTTTCATTTTAAATTGGCGGTTTAGCAAAATAAACTTAAAACTCAAGCTAGTTTTAAGAGTCACTATTGTGATAGTGAAATGTAATAAAATTTTTCATGATAATGAAGGTATTACCTAATTAAATTTCTAAATTAATGGTTTTCAATAATTTTGTGAGTAGACCCATTAGTCAACTTACAATTGAAGTGATTTTTGTATTTTAAAAATTATATACATTATAATGAAAGAAAAGGGAGTGATTCTTCCCTGGTTCTGATAATTTATTCTGTGAAGTGGGAGACCTGTTAGTGAAACACTCATAGTGTCTCACCTCCCTCTCATCTGCGAGTGATAGGCAGGGTATTGTGGAATTTAGTAAACTGGGATGGGCTATACTGGTGATACCCAAAGAGCTGTTGCCCTCAAAGGGACTTTATTATACAGGTTTCTATAGCTTGATCTTGAACTTCATGAATGTTGGCCTCCTAACACGTGTGCTCAGGCTCCTTAGGAAAATTTGTAGACCCAGGCTTACTATAAGGGCCTCAGTAAATTGTGGAGGCAAATATTTCCTAGAAAAATAGCCTTTTTCTCTGAACAGATCTTTTAGGTATTGGTAGGTGGAATATAAGATCTACTGATTTTTAAATTGCAAAAATGCTATTTGGGACAGAATGCTTTTTATCCTTCCAAAATATATATGTTGAAGACCTAAACCCTAACACAATGGCATTTGAAGGTCTAGTGTTTGGGAGATAATAAGATTTAGATTAGGTTATGAGCATGGGGCCCCCATGATGGCATTAGTGTCCTTATAAGAAAAGAAAGAGAGACCAGAGATCTCCCTTTCTCTGTCTTTTGAGGACAATGTGAGAAGATGACCCTATGCACACCGAAGAGAGCCCTTGCTAGGACCCGAATCTGAAGGCACCTTGATCTTGGACTTCTCAGCATAACTGTGACAAATAAATGTCCATGGAATATCAATCTATGGTATTTTGTTACAGTAGCCCAAACAAACTATGCAAATGTTGAGTTCGATGTGCCATACACAACACAGATGAGGTTCCAGAATTAAATTGTTAGTGTCAGGCATAAGTAAGCAGTGCACAGTGGGAATGTAAGTCAAGAGCTTCTCAATATGAATGGGGGGATAAAAAGTGTACCTCAAATAAGTCGTGTCACCATTACAAATTTGTAAATGTTGCAGGATATCATTAATATCTCAAATACTCCAAGAGGAAACATGCTCAGGTAGAATATTCTTTATAGAAGGTCACAATAATAACACACAAATCTGCTCAAGAGAATTCTTTCAGTAAAATAAATTGATAGGCAATTAGCACAGACGTACCGGCATCCTTGTGAAGCTATAACAAGGAAGATTTATAGCTGTTCTACTTTATTCAAACACTTCTGAGCCTTTCCTTCATCTTTAGGAACATATGTGCTGTTTTCTAGAAATAGGATTGCATTGTGGAAAACTACTGTGAAGACTGTGAATGGCTTGCTTTGAAGCATCATTTTGCAAATCTTATTAACTTACTGTAGTCTCCAAAAATTTGGGATTTGACATTGAACTAATTCAACTTCTGAAATCTTTAAAAGGAAGCATCCATATTCCTGTAGGACACGGTGCAGGAGGCTGAAGAAACTTGGTTCACCTAGGCATCAATAATCTCCATGGTTGAAACAGAATATGATGAGGTAAAGGTGAGATAGGGTGATGGATGTGTTATCTTGGACTTTCAGCTCATAAGAAATATTTTACTTTGTATCTACGATTCCCTTGATCTTTGAAGTTGGTTTATAACTTGATCTCTTTGGGAATGAGATAAAGAAAGGTATTTTATTGAAATGTGAGACTTCTTTTTTTCTGACATATTATTACAATATGCTGATTTATGTAATTATTAGAATATCATTGTGATGTTATACTCCATATCAGATATAATGGAAGATGTGCATAGACATCGCTTGGGATAGGAAATAGAGCAGACAGTGTACTTTAGCCTTAGGTACAGAGTGATCTTGCAGTTGATCTAATGTAGATCATTTAATGATTTAAATCATTTTTGGGTGACCAAATATTTTCCATTATATGTTCCCCTAAGAGGACACCCAGAAGAGCAGTAGTTGGCATCAGGAGCATAAATGCAGGAACATGAGAGTAGCTGTCCGTTTATCTTGTTGTTCTACATCCCATCCCTGAGGGCAATAGACACTCCCTGAGAGATAACAGACCTAATGGGATAACAGCATAATCAAGGGTTAAAGTGAGGGATTCTAGTGAGATACATTTAATTCTTTTTTCCTAACAGTTCTTTAACATTTAGAGAGACATACATTAACATAACACTACTGGTCCCTCCCCAGCCACTCCATCATCCCTTTTCTGGGGTGGAAGAGAGACCTACCAGACCTAACAGGAAGCTCAGAGGAAGTGGCCAGGTCCCTCCTCTCTTTTTTTTTGGAGTGAGCTGTCTAAAGAGCACATGCTGTGCTATAAGACACACTCAGCCCCTTCAATGGGCAGTAGGTTCCAGGCTCACAGTGCTATTTTGTGGTTTGGGGAAGGAGGTGGTATTCAGAGATGGGAGAAGCAAGACTAACTCCGATGGAGTTAGGAAGCTCAATAATGCTGCATATATAAGCTGTACCTCTGATTTCAGCTTTATCAATAATAGTAAGTTTGCTTTGTTTTGCACTTTATTTACTTTCTCAATTTGCTTCAAGTCCAGGTGGAGAAAAAGAATATTATTTTGGGGACTCCCAAACCTCCAATATTATATATATAATATTCAAGATGTTACCAATCTTGCACTTATGGTCAGGACAAAGCTAAAAGAGGAAGCCTGTTTCTTGGATTTGACATTAACAAATAATTTCTCCTGCCAAATCTACTAAGTGAATTAGTGCCACATTTAGAAATGTATCTATTAGGAGAGAAGGAGACTACTTAGTAATTGGTAATAAAATGGCAAAATTATTGGCATGAAGATAATCCAAAATAAGCCATATTTCATTTAATGGCTTTCTTTTCAATACCTGAAAAAGGTATATTATGAAAAAGTTGATTCCCTATATTCAATTTTTTAAAGTAAGACTGAAAAACAGGAAAACATAATATAATATTCTAGCACCACTACTACCCTACCCTATCTCCTACCCTTTCTCTTTTCCCCCATCTCCCATCACACACATAAGATTACCTAATATTTATCAAGTTTTCAACATACCCAGAATAATATGCTAAGTTTGTAGATACATTATGTAACAGATTATCACAATTCTTCAAATAGGAACTGTTCGTTTTTCAGATGAGGCACCTGAGGCTTAGAAAGGTTAAATAAGTAGTCTGTTGTCCCAAATGTAGTAATGAGCAGATCCAGGATTCAAACCAAGGTTGGTCTGAGTCCAAAGCCTAGACACTGAAGCCCTAAACCATCTGATTTTGGGATTATATTGCCAGTGAAATTAACATATGCCATGACTGCAGCTTAGATTTCTTGCACTGCTTGTTATGTTATTTTCTAATAATTATTTTCATTTGCATAATATGTTACTGCAGAGGAAGGTCAGCCCCTTTTGATAAAAGCATAGATATCCACATAATATTCTAATTCTTATTTCTTCTTGCCTTATAAAGACTGAACATTTCATAAATACTACTTTATGGATGTGATTTTTTAAGCTCTAGGAAAGCAGAGTGGCAGTCTGCAGGAGTTTATACATTCCCTATCGCTTTTCAAGAATAAATCAAAGACAATTGAGTAGTGTGGCACAAGATCTGTTCACAAGGATGTAATTGTGTAAAATTATTATATAAAAACATCTTCTGCAAAAAATAAAAATAATTATATAAAACAAAGTTTTCTAAGGTTACTATAAAAGAAGTAGAATAAAATCAGGCAAAAGCAGCATGACACAGGTAACTTGGGAACTCTCCCATTTATTCCATAAACAAATTTAATAGAAGACCAGGGTTATATTAAAAATTTAACTTCACAAGTTTCATTCTTTCTTGAAAATGCACTTGCTTATCATATGCAGACTAATATTTTTCATGAAAAATGCAGTTTGAAATGTATTATGGAATAGCACTAAATGCTTTATGTTCTTAAAAATATTTTCCTTTAATGATACAATCCAGCATACATAATTTAAGCTAGAGGCCTATGCTAAGTGTGTACAGTTAATTTTGATTTAGGTTTATCACCTCACAGAGGACATACAGCATTTTTATTTTGAATCAAAGACAATTTTTAAAAATTATTTTATATGTTGTAATACATATCTAACATATATTTCATTTTGTGCAGTGTTTGGGTGGAGGAAATTCTGCCATTTATTACCTCCACTGCTTATCATAAATCAGAAACCAGGTGCCATTAAATATTCCCAGCAATACTTTGAGGTATGTATTATTTACCCTATTTCATAGAAAATAAAGCTTTCAACTCAAATAAGGTACATAAAATGGGCAATGTCACATTGCTCGTTAGCATCCGAGAGGGTTCAAGGGGTGCAAATCAAGCACCGCAGTGTATGTTTTTATTCACAAGTCTATTTTACTTCCCAACATGCTAAGAATTGTATCTTATCAACCTTTTCTTGGTAGTCTACAGTTGGTATCACCTTCATTTTTTTATCATAGAATTTCAATTCTTACGAGGTTTTTCCTTAAGTATAATTTCTTTTTCAGCCTTATAATCTTTCAGTTCTATCTCCAGAATCCTTGTAACTACTAAACTGGCTTAAAGACATAAATCTAGATGAGATTAAAAATTAAGAAGCTTGATAATAACAAGATAAACACTTAATCAGTTTTGTCTTCAGACTGAAAATATGTAAAGCTTAAGCTGCAGAGAAACGGGCAAGAACAATATGGCAACTGCTTTAGGTCTTTTATGAGTGTGGAGTTATTTAGTATCATGATAATTAAGCCATTTTCTCAGGCTACAATTTTGTCTCTCAGAACTTCTGTATGTATAAATTTCTACATACTCCTAAAGTCAATGAACTCAATCTCCTCAAGATAAAGAATCATTACCCCTTTTTCAATTCCCTTGATTCTTTAGGGCTGTACAAAGGTATGAAAACATTTACCTTATCATTATCCATGAGTTTTCTTTTTCTTTATTAATTGCTCACTTCTTAAAGGAAAACACACCAATTCAGTTATAAAGTCAATGATAGAGCTCTGGACCTATCTGGTTGTTTTATGAGAACTCTGGACCTACTTTTTGTTTTTAGTTTTAAATGAAAAAAATACACAAACTGTCCATTTGTTCTCATGAAAAAATAATTAAAACAATACAGGGGATTATCTTAGTATTTATGTGTGTCACAATGTCTATAGAAGAGGAAAGCCTTTTCCTCTACCCTATTAGGTTCTACGGCTGGGCCTGATAATTAAACTGAGAAAAGGCAGATTTGCAGGAGAAAAGCTTAAAACTTTTATTTGATTTTAATATTTTTACATGTATGTGGAAGCTTTCATATATAAGAAATGAAGACCCAAATAAGTGAATTGGTCTTATATACCTTATAACTACTAAGTCAGGGATGTCTAATCTTTTGGCTCCCCTGGGCCACATTGGAAGAAAAATTGTCTTGGGCCACACACAAAGTACACTAACGCTAACAATAGCCGATGTGCTAAAAAAAAAAAAAAAAAAAAAAAAAAAAAATAATCCTAAAAAAATCTCGTACCATTTAAGAAATTTTGCAAATTTCTGTTCAAAGCCATCCTGGGCTGCATGCAGCTTGTAGGCCACAGGTAGGACAAGTTTGCTCTAAGAATTACATGAGAGTGTATATACCATTTTAACAATGCACAATAAATTGTGGAGATGTACTAAAATAGAGGAAAAAGAGGTTTGGGCTAGGGGCAGTAAATAGTGGGAAAGTAATTAGTAAATATAAAAGGAAAAGGAATAGAAGATAATGGCTATTTTAGTAAGCCTGTACAGATTCATCTCAGTGTTAACTCCCCATTTCCAGTGATAAGAATATTACCCTCTCCCTGGTATAAGAAGAGTTCCTTTCACAAATAAAATTTATGCTTTGGTTTTAGGTAAGAAGGAGCAGTCACAGAATTCTTCCTGTATCTCTTGTTTCTTAATTGCTTTCAGCTCAAAATAATCAATATGTCAAAGTGGCATATTTTGGGATAGTGTATTTTGATCCTCTTCATTTATAAATAATAGCACTTTTATCTTCTTTGTCTTATTCTTTCTATAATTTAGATTGTTGCTGTTGTTTTCAAATAACATCAATTAGACCTTCCAGGGCAGTGCTAAGAATGGAGAGATGGTACGTTTCCTTAATCTGTTTCTAATTTTTATTTCTAGTTTCTTAAGAGAGCATCTTTGTTTCTTTCTCCTCTCTCTAAAGCTAGAAGTGAGTGTCAAATCTTATCTATCATAGGCATCTATATAAGATAAATTTTCACCTTACATCTTATAATATAGCAAATAGCGATATTGAAATGTTATTCTATTTCTGGAGTGAATGACCGCTAATCACGCCATATTCACCCTTTAGTATTTTTCTGGATTTAAACTGCTAAGATTTTATTTAGCATTTTTTGTTCTTTGTCTATTTATTTCCCTCTTACATGTAAACTTAGGTTAAAAGGTTGTGTATGTGTGTGTGTATATGCTTGTGTACACTTGTGTTCACTACCTTTGCCCAAAGCTTTTCACAGCAGAGTTGTTAAAAATGAGTTGAAACATTGAACACTTTTCTATGCTGTGTATAACTGAGGTGGCAGTAATCAACCATTACATGAAGTTTTGCTAGACCTCATCTATAAACCTATCTTAATCTGATGCTTTTTGTAACACATATTTGACTAAATTTTACAGTTGTTTCCTGGTTATTGTCTATTCAGATTTTCTATTTTTCTTTTTCTTGAACCAAGTTTGGTGATTTATATTTTCTTTTTTTTTTTTTTTTTTTTGAGACGGAGTCTTGCTCTGCCACCCAGGCTGGAGTGCAGTGGCCGGATCTCAGCTCACTGCAAGCTCCGCCTCCCGGGTTTATGCCATTCTCCTGCCTCAGCCTCCCGAGTAGTCGGGACTACAGGCGCCCGCCTCGTCGCCCGGCTAGTTTTTTGTATTTTTAAGTAGAGACGGGGTTTCACTGTGTTAGCCAGGATGGTCTCGATCTCCTGACCTCGTGATCCGCCCGTCTCGGCCTCCCAAAGTGCTGGGATTACAGGCTTGAGCCACCGCGCCCGGCCAATTTATATTTTCAAATCTCCTCCAATTCATGTTTTTTTCCAAATATATTGAAATAAAAGTATCTTAATTAGTCATAAAATTTTTAATATATTTTATTTGTCTCAAGTTTTGTCCCAATTCTTTTTCATAATGTTGTTTTTATCTATTTATTTTTTCATTACCTGACAAGAAGTGCAAAAAGAAAAAAAATCAGCTTTTTCATTGTTTTTTATTTTATTAATATTTATTTTTAATTAATTTAATCTAACCAATTTGAGGCTTTCTCCTAGTTTCTTGGATTATACCCTTAGGTTATTCCTTTTTTACTCCCTTGTTTTCTAATACGAATGTAATATATTAATTTCCTAATGTTCCATCAATGGATCCTATGATTCAACTATCTGGAATTTTAATTCCAATTTATGTGAATTTTTTTACATGGTGAATGAACAAACTTTATACTTAACTGTAAGTTAAGTATAAAAAACTATTTTTTTAATATATTTTTGTTGCTTTTATTTGGCTATATTTCCCTCACCATTATTTCTTATAATTTATGGTTTCCTTTTCTTTCAGTTCATATTTTAATTTAAATTTGTTTTGTTAATCTTTCAGAAGTGCTTATTTGTATGTTCTATAATAAGTCATTTCATTTCAATAAATGTTTACAATTTATCTTCACTTAAATGCTGACTTGACCTTATATGGGATTTGATATTCAAAAGTATTTTTACCAGTAGCCATTTTTCCTTTGTCTTTTAGCCTCCAGTCAATGAGAAAACTAATATTAGTCTGATTATTAATGTTTTGTAGATAGCTTTAAATTTTTTATCTCTATGCTATGTTTTTAGTACATTATTTTTATTATTAATGTTTTTAAATCACACTCATATATTTCTATTTTGGCCACTTTTATTTTGCATGGAAATTGGTACCCCTTTTGATCTTTAATATTTCTTTAGTACATTTTTGACAGTACAGTGTTTATTTATTTCTTCTTTTTATTTGTTTTTTCTTTCTTTTCTGCTTTTTCTCTATGGTGTCCTTTTTGAAATCCCACTATATAGATATTTAATCTTGTAGATTTGTACTCTGAGTATTTTGAATCTTCTCATACTTTTCAACCCTTTATCTTGTTACCATTCATTGTGGAGGATTACCTTCCACCTCTAATTGACTTTTTCATTGTGCCTATTCTATTCTTAAACCATTTCCTTTTTCTTATTTTACTAATCAAATAATTTAATTTCCATTGTCACTAATTATTTCTTTGATAGCATATCTGTCTTATTTTATGAATGCAATATCTCCTTGAATGACTCTAAGTATTACAATTATTCCTTTTTTGCCCTTTATAAATTTATCTCCTCAAAAGTTTTTTTAAAATTTTATGCCAGTTTACCACAATGCTGGTTTTCCTCAAGTGCTTTGTGATGTTTCTAGGCTAGTATTATGTCTGGAAAAGAATCTTTTCCTGTCTTTACATGTCATTATATGGAAGCTTACCTTGTTGGTTGGGAGAAAACACAGGAATATTTGTGGCGGCAGAAACCAACAGTGAATTTTCTAAGTTTTTGTAACTCTTGAAGGGTTCATGGCTACCTGAGCATGTTTACTTAAAAATTCTATCTTTATAATAAAAAGTGCTTTATTTTTATATATTCAGTAAAAATTTCAGTTTGAGATAATTTAGATCCGAATATAAACATAATTTAAGTTATAGTTTTATAATATCACAAAGGATTAAAGCAAAATTTATTATACATCATAGTAAGTAGACGATAGTCCTTAAAATTGAGAAAACCTAAGTCTGAATCCTAAATCTTAACTTTTTCTATATTTTTAGTGATGAGAATTAGAGCAAATTATTTAACTTTTCTGCATCTGTTTTTCTTGCCAGTAAAATGTGGTTATAATAGTAATTAGTCAATATGTTGTGTAAATATGAAAAGACATAACAAATATTACAGTTGGAACAATGCATAGACTGTATTTGGTGCTCAATTGATGTTAGTCACCTTTTTAGTGCACATTTACATGGATGACACCAGCATCGTCTATTAGAAAGTGGGTCTTGGTCAGATTGTTAAATAGAACCAGCTCTCCCATTATGAATTTAAGACTTATTAAATTCCCAGATATGTGTGTTGTTATATGGAAAAAGCTGTCTAAATTTTTGCTTAATATTTATGACTGGACTATTAAAAAGAAAAAAGGATAGCTATGTAAGTAATGATAAAAGCATGGATGTCAATTGACAAAAGCTAGTCTGAATATTAGTCATTCAGACAATATTTAGTGAATGTCTAAATATTTTAGGCAGAGTTCTAAGTTCTGGAAGGGTGGAGTATTATTGAATATGTATTCTCATTGATGGTAGTTATGATCTTGTTTGCAAAATATACAAAGTAGATTTCATCTCTCAGTCTGTCATTATTCCTATAAACAGTATGTAATCAGCAATCCAGTGTCAGGTAAAACAGGTAAGACACTGGACTGCCCCATTTCCTGTACCATTATTCTACATTGAATATAATCCATGATGGTAGGCTCAAATCAGTATGTTATGCCTTTTCATTGCCTGAACACAGTCTTCTTTATAAAATGTAAATATTTAATGAAATGCTGAGTCATTTAGTAATCATAAGATCATAAGTGAATGCTAATTGATTTGTCATTAATTATCTTTCTTTGTGTCAGTAGGGACCAACTGAAGTCTAAAGGCATTAAATTTTTGAAAAGAAAAAAAGCTAAAAATACAGAATGAAATGAACACAGATGATACAGCATGGACCTATGATGGTTTCAAGCGCTGTATTAAATAAAGACTTAGCTTAAGTCACAACTGATCTATACTGAGTCTATTTAGAGCATATATATAAGCCTCTGTCCAAACATGCGCCTTGTTTCCTTATTCCTGCCTAACCTCTGAGAGGTTAGGATTTTCCATACTGATATTTTACCTTTTATCCCCTTTCAAATTATGTGGGTGTAGTTACCCCTTTAAAGTTTGCCAAAACAAAAGTAACAGTGCCCCATAACCAAAGGATTTATTAGATTTATTGCCTTAAAACAAGAGATTTATTAGATTTTTTGAGAAAGGATACCATGTAGCAGAGATAAAATATGTGGTTAACTGCAGGCAAAGCGATTCCAGATGCTACTTGGCCATCTGGCCTCCTTGAGGTGTCACTCACCAGTTTCTGCCACACTGCTGTCCTGGCTCCGCCATCACTTCACACAAAATTCCTGGGAAGGGCAATCAGAGGGCTCAGTGGAGAGGTGACATGCAGACCTAATTCATGATTCTGGCAATCCCAACACAATCTCTTTGGAATCTCCAAATCAAAATTGTCCTTCTCCTACTCCTTTCCCTTCCCCCTTCCCCACCACTGTCACTTGCTTCTCTAGGTATGCATTGCATTCTTCAAATGAATAATTTGTGAGAATTAGGGCAAAAAAACAACTATTATTTTCTGTGCTTTGGTAAAATAAAGAGTCTGTAGTCAGTTGCCTTCCAGGCAAGCAGAAATTTCTCAAATAGGCTTCAGAGTATAAGAAGGTCCTAGGAACCTGAGATTGCACAATTTATCCAATGAACAAAAGTTCCAGAAGAACAGTACATCACTGTTTTCATAATCTCTTCAGACTAAAACCAGGACATTTCTCTGTTTACAAAGGCAGACTTATTTGGTAAAGGACAGGAGGAGGTAGTGTAATGAATGTTTTGAAGAAAAATATCAGAGTGTTTTCTTGATAAATATTTAAAAGGGGCCTGTTGGGCTACTTCAGGTGTGTGGTTCACCAACTGTCCTTGTCTAGAAAGAATCATGTATCAGAATGTTTCCTTTCTAAAGAGGAGTGATGTTAAGAGCCGAGTGATACATATGTGTTAACCCAAACTCCTTAAACACTTTTTCTTTCATATGATTTAGTTTTGGTTTGAATGTTCTAAAATATGCCATAGTAATCACAGATTTTAAGTAACTATTTATGGAAACCATAACTCATTTCCTTTGTTGTTACATTCATTTATTTTTATATAAAAATATTGATCTCTTGTTATATTAGTCGCAATAGGCTACGTTATCCTGCATAAGTCAAATCCCACTGAATTAGCACACAGGAGCTCATGCAAACTCTGCTACGTGTCCAAAGGCGTCTCAGGGTAGCTCCCAGTTGATGACTCAGGGATCCAGATTATCTCCATCTTTGGCTCTACTGTGTGTCCAAAGGCTTCTCCAGGTAGCTCTCAGTGATGACTCAGGAATCCAGGTTATTTCCATCTTTGGCTCAGCTCCAGGATCTCAACATGTGGCTTCCAGGTCATCATATCAGGAGAAAAGGGGAGGTAAGGAACTTAAGTCTTCTTTTAAATGCCTTGATTCCTAAATGATGCCCACGATTTTTGGACGTAGAAAAGATCCCATAACTCTACTTAACTGAAAGGAGTGGGAAAATGTGACAGCATGTAGATACATTAAATAAATAGTAAATGCTTCTACTCGGACCGGGTGCAGTGGCTCACGCCTGTAATCCCAGCACTTTGGTAAGTAGAGGTGAGCGGATCACAAAGTCAGGAGATCGAGACCATCCTGGCTAACACGGTGAAACCCTGTCTCTACCAAAAATACAAAAAATATTATGGTGGTGGGCGCCTGTAGTCCCAGCTACTCGGAAAGCTGAGGCAGGAGAAAGGAGTGAACCTGGGAAACGGAGCTTGCAGTGAGCCAAGATCCCGCCACTGCACTCCAGCCTGGGCGACAGAGCGAGACTCCGTCTCAAAAAAATAAAATAAAATAAAAATAATAAAAAATAGATAAATAAATAGTCAATGCCTCTACTCTACTTGGGCAAGATTTTTCTCTTTCCTTTATCCCCATTATTTACTATATCTTTAAGTCATAATTCCATATTCATATTTTTATTATTTATATGAAAAAGGATAATAGGCAGTAACTTTTCATTCAATTTAAAGAAGCCAATCACCATTAGTGATAATTAGTAATTAGATAATTTAGAAAAAAAACCTCTTCCATATGATTCTACTACATAAGATGAAATACATGCTTTCAAATAATAGAGATGAATGATGAACACCACAAAGAACATCTAAACATTTATTTTGAAGACTAGATTTTAGGAAGATAGCTCCCATGGAATAAGTCACTAATCACATGCCTAAACAACAGGATTATCCTACATGCAGCAATAAAATTCTTCTAAATATCTGACTCTGAAATCACATCTGGTTTTTCAGTTCAAATACTATTATATTCCAAGACCTCATCATTGAGCATTTTAATAGATATACTCTACTACTACTGTAGTCTTCATCCTCTTCCTGTCTTTATCTTTTCACTGTTAGATTTCACAGTTCATCATTATAACTATTCTATGTAAAATACACTAAACTCCCTTACCCTCTTTTTCCTTTATTATACTTTCTTGGAAAAAAAATCTCAGCTCCACATTCCCTCAACATCTATCTACTATTGATACCATTAGCACTACCAGAGAAAAAATATATATGGATACCATTTCATAATCTCTAATTGCTAATGGACTTTAACACTGTACTCAGAAGTCATGCTTTTCATGTCTCTTCTTAACATCTAAATAACCTCCATTTCACTAAAAATCTAATAGACATTTTTCCTTACTATCTTACTCATCTTCGCCTTTTCTTCCAACAATGGGCAATTCTACAGGACTGCTCCACGTTCAGAGGTCTCTGGGGAGACAGCAGAAGCACTCATTCAAGCAACTTCAGGCCAACTTCTCCCTCTGACAATTAGGCTCTTCCTACAGATTTTGACTGTCCAGAGGCTAATCTCCGTCCCAAAGTCTGCTTTTCAGAGAAAGCATTTGGTGGCATTGACCTGATCTCATTATTTAAGTCTCAGCTTCAACGTTATTATGAGAGCACTTCCCTAGTCTCCATTTTTACACAGACTCCAGCCTTCCCCACAATAATGTTCTCACATAGTACCCTACTGTTTTTATTTATAGATCTTATCATACTGTGTCCAGAATTGGTGGGTTCTTGGTCTCACTGACTTCAATAATGAAGCCGCGGACCCTCGCAGTGAGTGTTATCATTCTTAAAGACGGTATGTACAGAGTTTGTTCCCTCAGATGTTCAGATGTGTCTGGAGCTTCTTCCTTCTGGTGGGTTCGTGGTCTCGATGTCGGGAGTGAAATTGCAGACCTTTCTGGTGAGTGTTACAGCTCATAAATGCGACGGGGACCCAAATAGAGAGCAGCAGCAAGATTTATTGCAAAGACCGAAAGAACAAAGCTTCTATAACCTGGAAAGGAAACCCAGCAGGTTGCCGCTGGTTGGCTTGGGCAGCCTGCTTTTATTCCCTTATCTGACCCCACCTACATCCTGCTGATTGGTCCATTTTACAGAGAGCTGATTGCTCTATTTTACTGAGAGCTGATTGGTCATTTTGACAGAGGGCTGATGGTGCCTTTACAATCCTTGAGCTAGATAGAGTGTTAGATGGAAAAGTTATCCAAGTCCCCACTAGGTCAGCTAGACACAGAGTTAGCTAGACACAGAGTACTGATTGGTGTATTTACAAACCCTGAGCTAGACAAAGAGTGCTGATTGGTGTGTTTATGATCCCTTAGCTAGACATAAAAGTTCCCCAAGTCCCCATCAGACTCAGGAGCCCAGCTGGCTTCACCTAGTGGATATTACACCAGGGCTGCAGGCGGAGCTGCCCACCAGTCCCCAGTGGTGCCTGCACTCCTCAGCCCTTGGGGTGTGGATGGGACTGGGCACCAGGGAGCGTGGGGCAGCGCCTGTCAGGGATGCTGGGACCTCAGGGGAGCCCACCACAGAGGGGGAGCTCAGACATGGCGGGCTGCAGGTCCCGAGCCCTGCCCCACAGGGAGGCAGCTAAGGCCTGGCAAGAATTTGAGTGCAGTGCTGGCGGACCTGGTGCAACCTCTGCAGCTGCTGGCCCCGGTGCTAAGCCCCTCACTGCCCTGGGCCAGTGACTCCGGCTGGCCACTCCATGTGTGGGGCCCACCCAGGCTGTGGCCATGCCCGCGGGAACTCACACTGGCCCACAAGCACTGCAGGCAGGCCCGGTTCCCACCTGCCCTCTCCCTCCATGCTTCCCTGCAAGCAGAGGGAGGCGGCTCCTGCCTCAGCCAGCCCAGAGAGGGGCTCCCATGGTGCCGTGGCGGGCTGAAGGGCTCCTCAAGCGTTGCTAGAGTGGATGCCCAGGCCGAGGAGGGGCTGAGAGTGAGAACTGCTAGCACATTGTCACCTCTCAATACTTTATTTGTTTTTCTTATTTATTACTTATTTACCCATATGTTTCTCATTTACTATCTGTCTCTCTGCCTTTTGAAGAGCATGGCAGAATCATTGTTATCTTTACCAGCGTATTTTTCCCCAATGCCTAGCACAGGGCATACATTATTGAAAGAATGATCATCTTACTATGTTATTTGCTGGCACCCTGTTGTGATAACAGTAAATGAGAAAAGTACAAGATACCCTCTAGAATAGCATTTTCCAAAATTTGGTCTGGGGATATAATATTCACACACACACACACACACACACACACAGCAGGAGGTAGGAGGGAGAGAAGAGGATGAGGTCTAGTTGGTTACCTAGAAAATTTTTCACATAATGCCCATTACAATATTTCAGAAATATTAAGTCTCAATTATAGGATTTTAGCAAAAGTGAATTGAATCTCAAAGTGTGTGCTGTGTTAGAACACTCAGACAGTGAACATAATTATATTGCTTTCTGAATAATTAAGTCTTCATTGTTTCTGAATAAAGGTAGTGTTTGCCACATATACTTCATGTTGGAAAAACAAATTTCAACCAGCTTGCTGTATTAGTGATTCAGTGGATGTTTTGGGGTAATATACCCAAAATATACCCCCAAATTTGGATATCAATATATTTAAGTAACATACCAAAGTCCATACAGCAATGACAAAAAGTTTCAGAGTTTGAATAAAATAGATTTTAATGAAATATAATAATTCATTTCTTGTTTTTGACTAATTAGTAAATGACACAAGAAGTTTTATATAATTTGTTGCAAAAAAAGTAGAAAGCAAAAGATTCCTGACAGTTTTAAATCACAAAACAATTGTATTTAGAGCTCATTAAATGAGCTTTTATTAGATGATAAGCTTTTCAACGGTGTTTAGAGAGTTACTGACTTTTGAATTTCTGAATAAACCCATATCTGTCCCATAGTTGGCATGAATTAATGTTTATTAAATAAATACACGAAAAATAAATTTAAAATTTCTTAAATGCATTATTTTATTTTGCTCTAATAGGAACATTATAACATAGACAGCAGACCTGTTATTGATCTCATTTAGCAAATAAGACAACTGAGAGTCAAAGAGTTTAAGAAAGTCAATGTCTTAGTCAGGAATTGTTGGTTGCAATGAATAGCAACTCACCCAATTTAGCTCAGACAAAAGTAGAAGTTTTTCTGAGGATACAAATAAATTTCAAGGAAAAGAGCAACTAGAAATAGAGGCAGGATTCAGGGATAAATGGAAAGTCACAAGATAGCTAATTACACACTCTCTGTCCTTCTGAATCTCCCCCTCTCTTTTCTCTCTCTCTCTCAGGCTACGTCTCTCTTACTCAGTTTCTTTCTCGGCTTTCTCTTGGTTGCTATTTTTCAACGACTTTGGCATCCTGGTATATTTGCCTTATTATGGTTCCAAATTGAACTTTGATAGACTCCATATGACTAGGAACTAATACCACTTGAATAAAGATTTGATTATAATTAAGGTAAGAAAAGCTATGACACTTAGACATGCCAACAAATGTAGGGAATATTTTATTCAGGTACAATTATCTGTAAGCCTAAAAGTTCATAGAAGTGCTCCTTCTGTAGGCTGACCATAAGACGCACACATTAGTCCAAGTTCATAGTGCTAGTAAGTAGTTCAGTAAAAATGGAGGGAAGAGATTTAAATTTAGATTTAATTTCTGGTTTAGTCCTCATTCCAGGTAACATGGATTAATGAGCAGCAAGCAACTACACACCAGGAAGCAGGCTAGATACCAGGCTATAATGTGAAACAAAACCAGATTTTATTCCAACCCTCATGAATCTGGTAGGGGAAGTAGAGAGTAAAAATAAAATAAAAAATATAAAAGTGATAAGTGTAATGAAGAAAAGGTATATGTTGCCTTGTGATATAGGCAAGAGACTGGACCCAAAAGTGGCAATTGCAGAGTATAGAGGAAAGGATGTTTAAGTAAACACTGATAATGGGCTAAGAGTGGGAGAAAAGACATTTGAGAAAGACAAAGTAAGCAGGCGAAGGTAAATATTTTGGTAATTTGTCCAAGAATATTTGAAAGTGATGGATTTTGAAAGGAAAAGTGATATAACAATGCTCGTATTTTGAAAAGGTCACCATGTATACCATATGGAAAATGGAAATTAGCAGGTAAGAATATGGAGAAGAATATGGGGGTTATTTGACTGGTAATAGAAACATTCAAAAGCGGCTTTGAAAATCAACCTTGCTAATGAATGATTTCCACACCATGCCATGGCATGCTAAAGCTGAGATCTAGTGTACAATCTGCTTGATGCTTTCTCCCTTACTTAATGATTATTAATTTTATTCTTATTGTTAAAAATGGTGTAGGGTGATATGAACAATCTGCTAGAAATTCTCAAGTGCAATGCAGAAAGCATTGGCTCACAAATTCTTTGATAGGAGGGAGAATGTTAAATTGGTGTTAATTATAACAGAATTTTCAGAATAAAGGGCTTGACTGCTGGTGCAAACTCAATATTGTATAACACCAAATAACTTTTAATGCAGTTACCAGTAATTTCCAATTATTTGCAGTTATTTTTTAACTTCTAAATAGGGATTGTGCATGTGTATGTAAAACTTAAAGCTTACATTTTTTTCCAATTAAATCTACTTTTTACTGAGTTATTTTAGAAATTTTACTTCCTAAGAGACCTTTTTCCTTTGGATCAGCCTTTTACTTCTCCAGAGAATATTTTTCCACTGCGTTCCAGCAGAAAGCAGACTGCTTATTGTTGTTATTATTTAACATACTGTAAGCCTTCACATGGAAGAATTATGTCAATATTTCCTTATCTAAATGGCACACAAAAAAAGCCATCGCGTGTTTTGGGTCAAAAACCTTTTTGTTTTTTGTTTGTTTTTTGAGACGGAGTCTTGCTCTGTCGCCCAGGCTGGAGTGCAGTGGCGCAATCTTGGCTCACTGCAAGCTCCGCCTCCCGGGTTCACCCCATTCTCCTGCCTCAGCCTCCCGTGTAGCTGGGACTACAGGCGCCCGCCACTGCACCCAGCTAATTTTTTGTATTTTTAGTAGAGACGGGGTTTCACCATGTTAGCCAGGATGGTCTCGATCTCCTGACCTCGTGATCCTCCCGTCTCGGCCTCCCAAAGTGCTGGGATTACAGGTGTGAGCCACTGCGCCCGGCCACTAAAAACCTTTTTATAAAATGTGCCAAAACATGGGACTCCACAATTAGAGAGTAACAGCTGTAGTTGAGCTTTTTTGGGCTAATGAATAAATAATCTGTTGTCAAAATTAGTTCTTATATAAGCATATATATTTAGATGACAGACTGTAGTGACTTTGAAGTTGTTATGGTCCACTGAATAATTAATGCATTTAAAAATAGAAACAATATGCAAAATCACATGAGTATGGATGGCTAGTAATATGCTTTAATCCTCCTTGATTTGGTAAATGTTAATATATTTATTGAAACTTGACCTTGTTAATAGGTTATATAGGCTTGTGGAAAGATGTGGGAAGAAAAAAAACTTTCTGGTAAAATGAATTTAAAGTTGAAAATATACTAATCGAGTTGTATTAGATCAAGACAGCAACAGAAATAAAATATAACCAAGATCAATGAATCAATCAGCAAATTTTTATTGATTGACAATTCTGTGCAATGGAACATTGTTGACTCACTAGTAGATACAATTTCTAGAACTGGAGTCAAAATAGAAAGCACCAAACATAATCATGTTGTAATGTAATAAAATATATGTGATCCTAGTTTAGTGGTGACAAACCTGAATACTGTAAATCATATTTGACTAGGAATTTATAAGAGGCACTTGAAAATATTTTATAGGAAGGATTACTGTAACCATCAAAAGACATAATTTATGTTAAGGAGCTTCTGATAGAAACCACATACAAACATAAGTAATTTTATATTTATATTTATAATAAAATGCATGTTACATTAAAACTTCATTTTCTTCTCCTATGTCATTAGTATGGTTTTGTTCTTTTATTAAATAACTGTTACTGTGCATTTGTTGGGTTAGATATTTGCTTTTAAGTAATTACTTCCAACTCTTTATCATAGTGTTATATTAAAGAGTTCTATATTAACACTTCATTCAAAAATAGAATAAAAAACTCTTAGTTTACTCCAGAAAAAATCAATTTCTCATTAATAATGAATTAACTAGTCCAAGAAATACTTAAGTGTCTGCAGTGTGCCCAGCACTGTGCAAGGTATTAAGCACAGAAAGATGAATAAACATTTATTTCCTAGGTGTCCAATGGAGAGGAATTCTACTGTGAAACTAATCCTTCTGCATAGGTTAGGTATTAGATTTATCTGTTTTCATAGTCATATGGTTAAAGTGTGTCATTTATCTCTTGGCTACTACTTTATTTCAATATTTTGAAAAAGTTGGGAACACACACCAATGTTCCCTCAGCCCCATTAGCTCTCTATTTTCCCACAGACCAACCTTCATTATCCTTATAAACTATTCCCTACTCCTTATTCAGAATCCAGCATCCTCAATCTTCATGATAAGTTTATAAAATATACTGTATTCTCCTGGCTTTTTTATAGTTACGAATTTTAAAAAAGGAAATTTGTGATGAATTGTTTAATACTTGCCTCTGCCGCTCTAATGAAACCTCATGAGGGCATTGATCATGTTTGTGGTATTTTTCTCCTATTCTCTGGTTCCTAGCTCAATGCTAGGCACGAATTAGGTGCCCATTAAATATTTGATAAATTTAAAAATGATTAATGGAACACAACATGGCTACCAGACCACAGAAATAGAAACCAGATTTTCACAAAAGACAATGTAGTTTTGATTATAATCTGCAATTCCAAAGAAATTATAAATAAATTCCTAAAATAGGAGATTTAATGGAATTCTTACAGTAGTAGATTGAGCTTATTTTCACTTATGTGTCTTATATTTCAACCTTATTCATATAAGTGTTTCTTGAGCATCTGCCAAGTCACGTGTAGTGATGCTGAGGAGCTTAATAGGGTAACCCCAGTGTACAAGAAACTCAAAGCCTGGTGAAAGGGGAAAATTCATTGCAATTTAATGTACAAACTACTGTGGGAGTAATATATAGATTATTGTTGGACCTTCTGGAGCTAACAATCCATCTGAATCTTGAAGAATCAGAAGGATTTCACAAGTCCAGCCATAAAAAAGTAGATGTTAGGTAGAAAGAACAATGAATGTATAGGCATGAAGTTGCTTCCCATTTATGAAGCTGTCTGCTTGGTCATTGCAATGCAAAAAGAAGCATGGCAGAAATGTGCACTTTCCTAGGAAGTGGAGGCAGCTTACAGCATGATAAATGTACGATAAAACTATCCACAGAAAAAGAAAAATGTTAAAATATAATTTAAGTAAGAGATGAGCAAAAAATCCAGGAAAAAAAGAATGTGCTTCAAATAAACATAAAACTTAGTTCTGAGTTTTCTGAAATAAAAATTAAAAATAAAATAATAATATCAAAAGAAGAAAATGAGATGCTGTTTTTTTAACGTAATACAATTAATTAATTTATTAGGAGAGTCTAGCATTTCACCAATACTAAATTCAAAGAATTTATGAAAAATCTTTATTTGTAGCTGTTTGACTTAATGATCAATGTCTATAATGAAAACTTTTAGATGATGTTGAAAACGTCTCAATAGGAATGCTTTTTTAAAAAAATTCCTTTAAAAAGTTACATTCATTTTCTGATTATAAAATAATGTAGGCCCGCTATAGAATATTTGAAAACTGTGCTAGAGAATAAAGAAAGAAAAAATCCCCTAAAATCATACCACCCAGAGCTATCACTGTGAATATTTAGATGTATTCACTTCCTGTCATTTCTTTTTTCTAGGTGATAGCTCTGTGAAAAGCTACATTATCTGGGATTTTAGTTAATCTCATGACTGACTTTTTAGTGTACTTCCAATCTTGATATAAATTCAGTACTTTCAAAAACATCTCCCAACTTACAAATTCAAGGAGCCTATGTTTACAATGAAAACCTTTAGAAAATGTGCAGAACCTTCTCCATGAACATCTCTATAACATAACTGAAGATAATGGGCTTGCAGGAATGGATCACACTGCATAAGCTATAGCATTTCACCCAGCACATTCACAGTAGACACCTTCTTTCCAGGTCACTCTTCCTGTCCCCTTTCTGTCTTAATATCTAAAGCCTGGGGTCACAAACTATTGCCCACAAAATGTATTCACACACAGACTTTCCCCCACGCATGTGACACATACACCAGAGACTCACAAAGTAGGAGAAATTATACAAATATTTATGATTCTTATAAAAATCCACATTTCTACCTTCTCATCAAACATATAGTTTTAATGTCTGTATAATAATGAAAATAGGAATATATAAAAATATATTAAGCCATCCTCTTATTTAGAGAATGGTGAAACAAGTATTTGTACCTATGTTTGTGTGTGTTTTCTCAACATTAAATAACATCGTGAAGAAATCTTTGCATAGAAACAGTTGAAAGTAGTTCTGTTTATTTCTTTAAGGCCCAGGATCACTTTTTAGAAAGATAAGTCATTGACTAGCTTACCATATCTTTACCAGCACTGGGTTGACTCCTCTTTTAAATATTTATATAATACACACACATGCACAATCATTGATTTTTTTTTATTTGTGTCATTAAAGCTTTTTTATCTGTACATATTTCATCTACATTTTGCTTACACTTCTTACGTGAATTTCCCGGTTCTTTTTGTTTTTTCCTTCAGAAGTGCATCATTTAGGCCAAGTTAGGTTTTACTGAAGTAGATTTCAACGACGAAGGTTATTGTTCTGTTTTCTATTTACGTTCCTGCTACATGTGCTTGTGGGTTGACTGGAGCTCTGCTCCTCATTGGTCTTGTCATCATGCTGGAACCCAACTGACAGAGCAGCCACTATCTTGGATTATATTTTCCTATTACACATCTTCTACATAAGAAATCTATTTTTGTCCTCCCATTTTATATTTATATAATATGTGAAATTAAACTGTATATAAATGCAAATTAGAAAAATGTATAAAATTCATTTAAACTAAAATTTTGTCTATTTTTAGGAATGTTTTTGAACCAGCAAAGAAGCTATTTTGTCTCTTTGAAACTTTAGTGCTGATATGGCAAAAGAATGCGAGATTCTCTAAAAAGTATTTTCAAACGGGTAAATATGTTTCTCTCCCTGTAATCAAGAAGGATCAAAGTGTATAAGGAGGGAACACGCCCAGCCTTTTGAAACACTCCTGTGAATGCCTTCAGAAGTGGAGCTCTTGGCAGCATTAGTTCTGCTCTTCACTTCCAAGCAGGTGCAAGCCACTTCACGTTTGCTTTCTCAGCTTCCTGCCCTGCCCTCGTTTTGGATTCTCTTCTTGTTTGCTCACCTGTCACATTTCTTCTCCTTCCATCTTTCACAATTCACGTTATCTCCACCTGCCAGACCTCAGAGTAGAGTGGGGCAAGAGGGGAACAGCATCACTGTCTGGAGCCAATCACATTATTTCTTTTTTTTATCTCTTCTCAGAAGGAATATGGTAAAACAATCAGAAACAAAGTTGACAAATGATGTTGTGTTTCCTGTTTCCTTGCCATCCTGAAATTCTTTTGTAGAAGGCAAAATCCATTGTTCTTTAATCATTAAGTCTCTATGTTGAACTATTCATTAAATGATGATCTTCAAACTTTTTCCCCCTAGTTTCTAGTGCAGTCATGTATCACATAAGGACATTTCAGTCAATGACACTGCATGCACAATGGTGGTCTCATAAGAGACCACCATAAGGAGCCGAAACTTTCCTCTCATAAGGAGCCAAAACTTTCCTATCACCTAGTGATGTTGTAGCCAACTTAATATTGTGGTGCAGTGTGTTATTCACATGTTTGTGGTGATGATGGTGTAAACAAATCTGTTGCATGGCCAGCCACACAAAAGTGTAACACATACATTATATACAGTAAATAATACTCGATCATGATAATAAAAAATTCTCATGATGGTTCATATATTTACTATACTATACTTTTAATGATTAGAGTGTACCCCTTCTACTTATAAAAAAAAGAAGCTAACTGTAAAGCAGCCTCAGGCCAATCCTTCAGGAGGTGTCCAAGAAGAAGGCATTGTTATAGGAGATGATAGCTCCATGCATATTATTAACACTGAAGACCTTCCAGTAGGATAAGATATGGAGGTGGACAACAGTAATATTGATGATCCTGATCCTGTGTGGGCCTAAGCTAATATGTGTGCTTGTTTCTTCATTTTTAACACTAAAGTTTAAAAAAGTAAAATAATATTCAAAAGTTTAAAAGTAAAAAAAAAGCTTATAGAATAAGTATATAAAGAAAGAATATATTTTGTACATCTGTACAATGTGTTTGTAATTTATGTTAAGTATTATTACAAAAGTCAAAAAGTTAAAACAACTTAAAAGTTTATAAAGTAAAAAAGTTACAGCAAGGTTAGTTTACTATTGAAGAAAGAAAATTATTTATTATAAGTTTAGTGCCTAAGTGTACAGTGCTCATAAAGTCTACAGTAGTGTAATGTCCTATGCCTAGATACACAAATTAGATATACAAATATTTACCATTGTGTTACCATCATCTACAGTATTCAGTATAGTAACTCGTAGGCTTGTAGCCTATGAGCAATAGGCCATATCGTATAGCCTAGGTATGCAGTAGTCTATATCATCTGATTTTGTGTAAGTACACTCTATGATATTGGCACAATAACAAAATTGCCTAATGATGCATTTCTTAGAATGCATTTCCATTATTAAGCAACACATGACTGTGTTTTATATTGACACTGATTACTTGATCAGTGTTCATTTTCCATACAATTCACTCTAAATTTATTCATTTTGAATGGGTACTTATGAATTAAAAAGACAAAAAAAATTTTTGATGCAACTATTTCATGTCCAAAAACATATTCTATGAAAATGATTTATGTGCTGGATTCCTCATTGTAACTTTATTTTCAGTAGCAAAATAAGGTAAATACCCTAAATATCCAACAATAATAACTTAGTTTAGGAAACATGGCACAGACTATACAATAATTTAGAGTAATATAGGTAAGTATATCAGTATAATGCTAAATGAAAAATAGTGCATATAAAATGTGTATCATGGGAGGCCGTGAAAAAACACAAGTACATATATTCATAGAAAGATATAAACAGGATTTATAGAAAATAGTAACTTTATCTCTGGGATATGATATTCTATGTAATTACTTTTTATTCCATGAAAAATATCACTGTGGTAAGCAAACAGCAATAAATAAAACAGTACTTGTCACAAAATTTGCTGCCTATCTGTATATGTGTCTATTTATGTAAACATGTAACAAACTTTTTCCAAAGCACATTTTCTGAGTTATGTTGAAGATAAAAGAGGAAACAAGGGTCAATGTAAATCTTTAGAACTATTTTGCTCCTCCCAATCCCTCATGTCCCTGCAGGAATATTGACCACATTGTTGAAGTACTCTGCCATGGTTTTCTCAAAACTAAAGTTTCCCAGCTATGTCCCTTTTTTCATTAACTGCTTTCTTCTTATTTTTTCTCTTTCTGCATTCTCTTTGTTTTTTTTTCCTCTGCTCTTCATTCTATCCTTTTTCTTTTTTTCTCTTCTCTCTTCTTCCTCTTTTTTTCTTTTTTCTTCCTTTCTCTATTTCACTTCTCTTCCTTTCCCTCTTTTCCTTCCTTCCTTATTTCCTTCCTTCTTTTTTACTCCCTCCATTTGTTAATTTCTCCCACTCTCTTATTTCTTCTTTTTCTTCATTTCTCCTTCCTTCCTTCCTTCCTTCCTTTCTTTCGTTTTCTCTTTTTACTTTATTCACTGTTTGTCCACTTTCACAAACTGTAATAATAACAACCATATGTATTTAATTTGGTTTGTTATGTGAAATTTTAATGCAATTTTATCTTCCTAGAAAGCCTGACATTTTTATATCACCCTCAGCTTATAGGTTAGGGAGGTGAGAATCAGAGAGAATAAATAACTTGCCAAGGCTAAGCTAGTAAATAAAAATTAAAGTTTGAATTCATATTTTCTCTTTTATAGTTTGGATATGTGTCCCCACCCAAATCTCACGTTAAATTTTCATCCCCAGTATTGGAGGTGGGGTTTGGTGGGAGGTGACTGAATCATGTGAATTGATTTCTTGTGAATGGTTTAGCCCCATTCTCTTGATGCTGTCCTCACCATAGTGAGTTCTCGTGAGACTTGCTCGTTTAAAAGTGTGGCACCTTTACTCTTTCTCTTGCTCCTGCTTTTTCCAGGTGATATGACTGTTCCTCCTTTGTCTTCTGCTGTGATTGGAAGCTTCCTGGGGACTACCCAGAAACAGATGCTGCTATGCTTCCTGTACAGCCTGCAGAACCATGAGCCAATTAAACCTCTTTTCTTATAAATTACCCAGTCTTAAATATTTCTTTATAGCAGTGCAACTCCTCTTCAACTTTATTATCAGTGTTCTGTCCATTTCCACACTCTTCTCCACATAGCTTCCTTCTTTTTTTTTTTTTGAGACGGAGTCTCTCTGTGTCACCCAGGCTAGAGTGCAGTGGCTGGATCTCAGCTCACTGCAAGCTCCACCTCCTGGGTTCACGCCATTCTCCTGCCTCAGCCTCCCCAGTAGCTGGGACTACAGGCGCCCGCCACTTCACCCAGCTAGTTTTTTTGCATTTTTTAGTAGAGACGGGGTTTCACTATGTTAGCCAGGATGGTCTCGATCTCCTGACCTCATGATCCGCCCATCTCGGCCTCCCAAAGTGCTGGGATTACAGGCTTGAGCCACCGCGCCCGGCCTAGCTTCCTTCTTCCTTATTAAATACTATGTATCTCAGAGGTGAGCCTTGACCTATTTCTCTCATCCTATTGTTTTTCTCACATAACCAATTTATTCTCTCTCTCTTTTTAAGAGACTGTGTCTCACTCTTTCACCCTGGCTGGAGTTCAGTGGTGGGATTGTAACCCATTGCACCCTTGAACTCCTGGATGTATTCTCCTGCCTCAGTCTTCAAAGTAGCTGGGGTTAGAGGAGCAAGCTACCATGCTTGACTCTTATTTATTTCCATAAACTCAGCAACTGTCATGGAATCTTAAATCTATATGGCCCCGCTAGAGCTATCTCTACAACTCTAGTCTTATGTTTTAATTTTTAGATAGTAGATATCTAACATATATTTTCACTTAATGTGTGGTAATCACTTGTTATCAAATGAATCCTTAGGTCATTAATGCATTTAATGCTCACAACACTACAAACAAGTTCTGTACTTGCACATTTTACTTTTAAGGAAATTGAGGATGATAAATGTAAATTGCCCAAAGACAAGACCGACCTTTATCAATAACAATGCCTAAAGTCTCTCTTACCTCTAGACTTTCTGGCAAAGGAAAAAGAACTTATTAGGAATTATTTTCTGATGCCATAATTTAAAAGATAGTATGTATTTGCATTGCCTACACACACACACACACACACACACACACACACACACACATATATATATATCTCCATCCAAATCTAAGTAGTTGACATTGAATTTTGATATTGGTTTGATGCTGCAAACCAATAGGTTCTAGAACTAAAAATATTTAGAGGGTCTCTGAGATCATTTATGAGATTTTCCTCTTGAAACTCCTTATGTCATTAGACTATGTGAGCTCTTACATAGTCTAATGTGCACTGGATGTTTAATTCTTAATTTAAGGTTCTTATTAATGGTCACAGACAACTTTGATTCTGTCATTCTCATGCTAGACACTGTGCTAGTTACCAGGAAAACAAGAAATGTGAAAGAAAGGAGATAATCCAAATAAACACAATTTAAAATGTAAAAAGAGATATTACAACTGATACCATAGAAATACCAAAGACCATCAGAAACTATTGTGAACAATTACATGGTCACAAATGAAAAAATCTAGAGGAAACTGATAAATTGCTGGAAACACACAACCTACCAAGATTGAACCAGGAAGAAATAGAACTCCTGAACAGACCAATAATGAGTAGCGAGATTGAATCAGCAATAAAAAAAAAAAACTTCCCAACAAAAAAAAAAAGCGCAGGACCAGATAAATTCACAGCCGAAATGTACCAAACATACAAAGAATAACTAATATCAATCCTCCTCAAACTATTCCAAAAAAAAAAAAAATGAGGTAGAAGAAATTCTCCCTAACTCATTCTATGAAACAAGTATTATCCTGATACCAAAACCAGGCAAGAATGCAACCAAAAGAGAAAACTACAAATCAATATCTCTGATGAACATAGATGCAAAAATCCGTAACAAAATACTAGCAAATCAAATCCAATAACACATCAAAAAGATGATGAGCCATGATCAGGTGGAATTTATCCCAGAGTTCAGGGATGGTTCAACATATGCAAATCAATAAATGTGATGTATCACATAAACAGAATTAAGGACAAAAACCATATGATCATCTCAATAAAAGTAGAAAAAGCACACAATAAAGTTCAGCATCCCTTCAAATGAAAATCCTGAACAAAATAGGCATAGAAGAAACATACTTCAACATAATAAAGGCCATGTACGACCAGCCCACAGCCAACATCATACTCAATGGGGGAAAGTTGAAAGCATCCCCCCTGACAACTAGAACAAGACAAGGATGTTCACTTTCACTACTCTTATTCAATCTAGTACTGGAAGTTTTTGCCAGAACAATCGGGCAAGAGAAAGGCATCCAAATTGAAAAGGAGGAAATCAAATATCCCTGTTCACAGATGATATGATTTTATATCTGGAAAATTATAGCAGTTCCACCAAAATCCTCTTAGATTTGATAAATAAATTCAGTGAACTTTCAGAATATAGAATTAGCATGCAGAAGAATCAATAAGGTTTATATGTACCAATAAAGATCTAGCCAGAGCCAAACCAAGAAGGCAATCACATTTCCAATAGCTACAAAACAAACAAATAAACAAACAAAAAAACTACTCAGGAATATATTTAACCAAGACAGTTAAATGTCTCTATGAGGAGAACTACAAAACACCTACAAAAGAAATCATAGATGACACAAACAAATAGAAAATCATCCCATGCTCATAGATTTGAAGAATCAATATCATTAAAATGATCATATTGCCTACTCAAAGCAATCTACAGATTCTACTTAATTCCTATCAAATTCGCAATGCCATTTTTCAAGGAATTAGAATAAACAATCCTAAAATTTATATGGAGTGAAAAGAGAGCCCAAATAGCCAAGGCAATCATAAGCAAAAAGAACAAAGCTGGAGGCATCATATTACTTGACTTTGAACTATACTACAATGCTATAGTAAGCAAAACAGCATTGTATGGATAAAAAAAAAATAGACACACAGATCAATAGAACAGAACAGAGAACACAGAAATAAAGCCACATACCTACAACTAACTGATTTTTGAGAAAGTCAACAAAAATGTACACAGATGAAATGATACTCTATTCAATAAATGCTGCAGGGAAAATGGGATAGCCATATGCAGAAGGCTATCCCATGGGACCGATACCTCTCACCATATACAAAAATTAACTCAAGGTGGATTAAAACCTAAACATAAACGTGAAACTATAGAAACACTAGAAGATAGCCTAGGAAAAACTCTTCTGGATAATAGTCTAGGCAAGAATTCATGACCAAGTTCTCAAAACCAAATGCAACAAAAACAAAAATAGAAAAATGGGACTTAATTAAACTAAAACGCTTCTGCATAGCAAAAGAAACAATAAACAGAGTAAAGAGAAAACCTGTAGAATGGGAGAAAATATTTGCCAACAATGCATTCAGCAAAGAGCCAATATTGAGAATCTATAAGGAACTCAAATAACAACAACAAAAAACCCTCACAAACAAACCCATTAAAAAGTGGACAAAGGACAAGAGCAGACATTTTTCAAAAGAAGACATACAAGCAGTCAACAAACATGAAAAAATGCCCAATATCCCTAATCATCAGAGAAACGCAGACCAGGCACAGTGGCTTACGCCTGTAATCCCAGCACTTTGAGAGGCCAAGGTGGGTGGATCACTTGAGGTCAGGAGTTTGAGACCAGCCAGGCCAACATGGCGAAACTCTGTCTCTACTGAAAACACAAAAATTAGCTGGGCATGATGGCAGGTGCTGCAATTCCCAACTTCTTGGGAGGCTGAGGTAGGATTATTGCTTGAACCTGGGAGGTGAAGGGAGGTTGCAGTGAGCTGAGATGGCACCACTGCACTCCAGCCAGGGTGACAGAGCAAGATTCTACCTCAAAAAAAAAAAAAAAAATTTAAAACCACAATGAGATACCATTTTACACCAGTCAGAATGTCTATTATTAAAAAGTCTAAACATATCCCATATTGCCCAGGATATCGAGAAAAGGGAACATTGCCCACTGTTGATAGGAATGTAAATTAGTGTAACCTTTATAGGAAACAGTATGGAGATTCCACAAAGAACTAAAAATAGAACTGCCATTTGGTCCAGCAATATTACTACTAGGTACATACCCAAAGGGGAATAAATTATTATACCAAAAGGTAATTACACTTACATGTTTATCATGGCACTATTCACAATAGCAAAGTTATAGAATTAACCTGTGTCCATCAACAGATGACTGGATAAAGAACATATGGTGTATATACACCATGAAATACTACTCAGCCATATAAAAGAATAAAATCACGTCTTTTACAGCAACATGGATGAAACTGGAGGCCATTATTTTAAGTGAAATAACTCAAACTGAAAGTTCAATGCTGAATGTTCTCACGTATACATGGGAGCTAAACAATGGGTACACATGGACATACAGAATGGAATAATAGACATTGGAGACTACAAAACGTGGGAGAGTGGGAGAGTCTTGAGGGCTGAAAAATTACCTATTGGGTACAATGTTCAGTATTTGGGTGATGGGGACGCTAAAAGTCCAGGCTTCAGCATGATGCAATATATGTGTGTAAGAAATCTGCACTTTTACTCACTAGATATATAAAAATAAGATTACTTTTTAAAAAAGTTGAAAAAGAATGGACACACTGAAAAAAAACTTTACCGATCTCGTGGACCTTCAATTTTTAAAGATCATTACACTTTTACTCAACCCAATTTCTTCTACCCAAAATCAGCCAGGAAAATGCTTGTGTTAGTTTTCTGTTCACTAACAAACCTGAGGTATAGCCTCTGACTCCTAGGATGTGGCCCTTTAAGCAACCATAACTCACTTCATAGAAGATGCCCATTTATATGTAGTTAATTAAATTATGTTTTTGTGTTTATTATGGGATTTTCTATTTTACCTAGGTTTTTTAGTCATTTTTCCTAAAAATATATATTGCCCATAAAATACTTTATCCAAATATTTCCTCAAATTCTAATGATTGACCGTGACTATGGAAGGCTTTCTTTTCTGTTTCTGTTAACACTTGTTCAGTAAATTGTTAATAAGCAATTTGAGAAAAGTGATTAGCCATTCATTTGGATAACTATGATTTTACTTAGGGTAATATTTGAAGAGGCAATCATTTTTTCCAGTAGCATGAACAGATCAGTAGCTCAGGCTAGGGACTATTTCCTCTATTTTAGTATTTCGCAAACATGTTATTCTCCTCATTAAGGATTAATAGGCCCCTTTAATATCTTAGAAGAAGTGGGCCACTGTCAGAAACAAATGAGAAGAACCGAATTTTGGTGGTTCATGTTTGTGTGTGTCTGTGTGTGTGTATGTTTATTTGTTTTTCCTTTAGTTTCAGAAAGAACAGACAGTATTCTTTATTATTGATTGACGAACATTTTGGTCCAACATAAATCATTGATTCATCCATTAAAAAGTAGTTGTGTTTACCACATAATGCTCTTAAATCTTAAGATATTCTAATATTCATTAAAAACTCTTAAATGAATATTGAATACCATACGGAGCAGAAACTTGTCATTAATAGGCCTTCTATTTGGATACATACAATGAACAATGCCTTATTACAAACTGCTTCTTAAGTCAGACTCAGAAAAAGTAGCACAAAAATCACATTAAAAATGCCAACAAAGGTAGTTATTTACAGTGCATTTTAATGCATTATGTCCCAAGTAAGTGTTTTTTCCTTTCTTTTCTTCTTCCTTTTCTTTCAATAGTATTGTGACCTGAAGTAGCATACTTCAGTTAAAAGACAAATAATAGTTTTAGTGAGCATTTGCATTTTAAAACTCGTGCTTAAAAAATAAGTTCATTGGAGTTTCTCTCTAACCTAATCCTCAGGGCCAATTCTATGGGATTTTTTTAAGTAGGTAAAACACTGAGTAAAATAAATAAGCCATTGTCCCCCCGACCCCCCCCACCACCACCCACCACATTCGCCTTTCTCAAAACTTAATGGAAATACAGGTGTTGTGGAAGGGGAAACAAAGAAGGTTAAAATTATAGCCTTTGTGAGGAACAAAGATAAGCTTTGTTGCACTGGTTTAAAAATACAGGACTTCTTTTTGAAGATATAATAATGGCAAAACATTGTAGAAATATTTTCTAACCGCATAACTAGTGAGTATGAAATAAGCTGATATGTGATTTTTTATCTGTTTCTCAGATATAATAATCATTTATTTTATGGTTATCAATATAAAATAGAAATTGCCCTGCAAGTCCTTTAAAATGAATACCAAGAAACCAGCATTTTTGAGTATCATTACCAAACAAATCATTTAAAAATGTAATGGAATAAACATTTTATTATGTCGATCTATCTCATGTTAAATTGGAAGTCAGAACCTGTTTTTTCTTTGGCAGGAAATAGTTGGAGATTGATAAAATACGTATTGTAATATATCTTTGCTGCTTGTATTTTCTGCATGTATGGAGTAACACCTACAAAAAACTAATCCAGGCTTTATGTTCTCCATGTAAAATTCCATTTAAAGGGAAGATAAACAATGAAATATAATAGTATATAAATTGTTTTCAGGTCAAATCTCTGATTTCCTTAGGCTCAGAATATTTGTTAATGGCTTCATATGAATGTGTTTTGTACTGTACACCATTTGGACCTTTGGTGATCTCAGGATCAAAGCATTGCCCATGAGAAAATCTGACTACCAACAGTGCATATATTTTAGATGTTTTATATATATATATATATATATTTATTTATTTATTTAGATGTTATATATATGTAGATGTGTATATATGTGTATAAATATCTTATATAAATATATATGTTCATATACTTTCATGTGCTTCAGCACATTAGTCTTCCAAAAATAGTAAAACAATTTCTAACAACATTCCCCCAATAACAAATGTGTTTCAAACATTAAGCAAATCAAAACAATTCATCAGCTGTCATCAATAATGCTGTATCCCTGTGACTCTAGTCCAGCAGCAGTAGTCGGTTTTTCAAAGGTTTTTGAAAATTATTTGAGGGTAAATTGTGCAACTGGAAGATACAAGTTTGTCTTCAGATTTGAACCTGGTCCATTTTAAATTTCAACTTTTTCAGAGAAAAAAGTTGATGAAGTAATTCCTCGCTTTGTGGTGCATATGGGTAGACGAATGTCTAATCCAAGTGTACTCTGGAAAACCAAACACATAAATTTAAGTGAAGGAGAGCCTTTAGGATTAAAGTGTATATATAAAGACATTTTTCCTTTTCAAACTTTGCCCTCTAATTAAAGAAATATAATTTGTTTCCTTTTTATTCCTGTTTTAGTTTTCTTTTGTTTTTGTTTCTTTGAAGCTGTTGATTTCCACTGGAAACTGGAAAAGAATAAAACTAGTTTTAGTTAAACATGGAAAATTTTTTTTGCAGGTAACTTCTAATATATAGGCATTTCTGTTTATATATCCGTAAGATCAAGGTTTCTTGGTTTCTTTCTTTTACCATATTGATATTATAAGAGTTTTTAAGAAACAATTCTGTCTTTTAGAGAAAGCAGCTTTCTTTTTAGTCATATTTCTAAATTCGTCATGCAAAGAAATGTCAAAAGAAAAATAAAAGTTGCATTAAGAACCTTTTTCTTATTTTTGATAAACTGTTTGAACCATTTGTTTTATATTTTTGTGTAAGACATTCCTTTAGGGTTAAATTAGCTTTGAAAAGGCATATCTAATCATAAAGGCAACCTTCAATTAGGAATTTTATTTGCACTCCTTTGACCTTTATTTTATATTAGTCTGTCCTGTTTTCTTGATTTTGGGCCTCAGCCATTTTACTAGCTCTATGACCATGTGAAAGTTAATAAACACTTCTAAGCTTCAGTTTCCAGTTTCCTCAGCTGTAAAAAAGAGATAAAATTATGATATCATGCATGTAGGAATATAAACATAATAAATTCCATATGTGTATGTGCAAGTGCCATATATACATATAAATGCATATGTGTATATGTGCATATATATGCATACATGTAAATGCACATATGTGTATATAGTATATGTATATATACACACATAGTATATATATAGTATGTGTGTGTGTGTATATATATACATGTCTCTTGTTCATTTAGACCTCATAAGTCAAATGTGGAACCAAATATATTTACTGAAGAAAAGCTGAAAGTTTTATATTACCAATATAAGGTCATATAAGTGTCAATATATAGGCATGCATATAGTATGTATATATGCGTATGTGAATATAAGTGTATATCTCTCTCTCTACACAAATAGTGTGTATTTGTGTGCATACCTGCTGTCATTATAATTCACTTATTTTTCTCAGTTTTGTCTCCAATCTTTTTATTACTGTGATTAATAAGTGTTTTAATTAAATCATTAATAAAATGCTCCAAATATGTCAGACTAAATGTTTATTTCCCCTTTATTGAGAGAAGGAGCATGACTACTGGTGCTGAATTGGGGATTTCAGTTTTAAAAGATTTTTCCAGGAATTTGAAGTTGAAGCGAATTGTGATCTGTTTGAACAGAAAAGAAAATCTGGTCCTTTTGTAGAGAAATAAAACCTTCAACTTTGTGTAGATTTTTTCTTTTATTTTTCTTCTTTTTATTTTCCTTTTTTTTTTTTTGCAAATTGAAAGGACAACATGGAAATAAAGAGATGAAAATCAGATTTTTTTTTGAAATGAGAAGATGGGAAATAGTAAGGATCCTTTTAGATTGTCATTTAAAATTGAATTACATTCTCATTTAAATAGAGAAAGCTTAGAAAGTAGCCTACAGGAATTCCCCCTAAGGCTGGAGCCAAACATTCTTTGCTGATTTAGGCCCTTAATTAGGCATAAACTAATCATGCTGTGAGCTCTAGAGACAAGATGACACATAATTGTTAGTGCTAATTTCTTAATTGTTAGAAAGTGATACTTCAGTACATGCTTCATCCAACAAGAATGATCTGTAGTCTGGCATCTCCTCTCTCCATGTGTCAACAATTTACACTTATATTAAAGAAAGAATACTTAACAATACACTTAATTCTGTTTATAGTGTCCTCAAAACAAATTTGATATTAAAATATAACCCCAATTTCACTAATGGAAAGATTGATGTGGCTCTTCAGTACTGAAAATGGGAAATTCAGTCAACATGTATAAAACTATTTTTTATATTAAATCACCAGTGCTATATTATCCAATGACAAGTTCAAATGGCATCAGAGGACAAAAATGTCTATTGGATACATCAGCCTTCTAAATTTGTTCTGTACTTACATTGTCTCAAAGACAAAAATTAGAATAATAATTAATTATGATTAGTATTAATTCATATTTATTTTGTGCTGTGACTTTAGTTGAGGTCAAGAAATCAAATACATAATATAGATCTGTATTTCCTTCTTTTGCAAAAGACCTGGATTTCAAGGAGGCGTGGTAGTTATAATAAGCTTACTTGCATTTACTTAAAGAAGTAATAGAAAATGTAGGATTAAAATTTCTTGGAAATGACAGTTGAGAAAAGGAACCCAATAGGGGAACAAAAGAATAAGAATGTCAGTTTTATGTTGCTGTTGTTGTTGGTTAACATACAATTAGGCCTTTCTCATAGGAACCAAGCAAGAAATAGTTCTTTTGCCTCTGGTTCATTTAGAACTCATAAGTGGAGCCAAATATATTTACTGAAGAAAAGCTGAAAGTTGTGTACTACCCATATAAAGTCATATGAGCTCCAATATATAGGAATGCATTTTCTTCCCTTCTTTATTCGCTCTTCTCCCCTTCTTGTGCCACTGAATGGACTTCAAAGGAAGAAAAGAGGATAGCACGAAGTATATTATTCCAAAATTAAAAAGAAAAAAACAAAATTTAAGACTATGTTATTAGTAAATTTTAGTACATTATGGTTTGCAAATATTAAAATTGTTGCAGTTTTCTTTCCAAAAGTGATTTTAGTGAGTTTTTTCTTATGCTATTAGGATAAGTGTGCATACAATTTGTGATATACTAATGTTAGAGTGCACATTGAGAATTATAACAGCATGCGTTTTAAAAGTCCTGAGAAAAATAATTTCAACTCAGCTTTCAGCCCCCAAGAAAGCCTGAGCACAGCTTATGCTCCCAGGACTGGGGATGCAGAGATGATTGTTTCTGTGCTGCCACCAGAGGCTGACGGTATAGTGAGGAGACTCTTCTCCAGGGCAAATAGTGGTGTGGACCCAGCAAGACCTATGGGTGGTGGGGGAGCAATGGATAAAGGAGGGGCACTTGCCTTTGGATGTCTGTTTTTGCTGATAGCATAGCTCTGAATGTCCTCACAATGTGTTCTACCCTTTTCCTAACCTTCTAACAATGAACTGTGTACATGAAAATATGTCAATTTCAATATCTATATTTACTACCATTCTAATAATTTACCACTGATTCATAATTTTTTATTAGAAGACTGTAATTTCATTCTTGACAGAAGTCCAGTGTAAAGATATTTTAACGTAACAGTCTTACAGTGTTGACACATATGAGTTCACTCTAATTTGATCCCAATTTATATTTTCAAAAACATAGTATCCTGGCCAGGCTTGGTGGCTCATGCCTACAATCCCAGCACTTTGGGAAGCCGAGGGGCGCAGACCACGAGGTCAGGACAGCGAGATCATCCTGGCTAACATGATGGAACCCAGTCTCTACTAAAAATACAAAAAATTAGCCTGATGTGGTGGCATGTGCCTGTAGTCCTAGCTACTCAGGAGGCTGAGGCAGGAGAATCGCTTGAACCCGGGACGCTGAGGTTGCAGTGAGCCGAGACTGCACCACTGCACTCTAGCCTGGGCCACAGGCCAAGAATCAGTCAAGAAACAACCAACCAACCAACCATAATATCCTCTCCTATATATTTATTTTTTAAAGGTCAAATACTGTGAATATTCCAGTGATCATGTTTGAGATGACAAGTCTTTCTAAAATGCATAATTAGACATACGTAGGTAGCTCTTATGATTTGATAGGAAAATAATCTGTCCCTAATTTTCATAAGTTCTTGAAAGTATTTATAAGCATTAGTAATATTTATAATGACAAGTGAAATGAAATATGCCAGGTTTTAGCCATACTATTAGATCAACAAATTCTAGCTATCTAATCAAACATATTCCTATCTGATAAAATTAATAAACCAGATAAATTAATGGAATTAAAGTGTAAACACTGTGAAAGCCTAGGTATAAACAACAAAATGTGTTTCTGGAAGAGTAGCTAAAGTAAAACTTAGATGTCATTAAGTAAAATACACTTACAGTTTTAAATAGCACGATGTAGGCCGGGCGCGGTGGCTCAAGCCTGTAATCCCAACACTTTGGGAGGCCGAGACGGGCAGATCACGAGGTCAAGAGATCGAGACCATCCTGGCTAACACGGTGAAACCCCGTCTCTACTAAAAAATACAAAAAACTAGCTGGGCGAGGTGGCGAGCGCCTGTAGTCCCAGATACTCGGGAGGCTGAGGCAGGAGAATGGCGTAAGCCCAGGAGGCGGAGCTTGCAGTGAGCTGAGATCCGGCCACTGCACTCCAGCCTGGGCGACAGAGCCAGACTCCGTCTCAAAAAAAAAAAAAAAAAAATAGCACGATGTGTCACATACTAATGCTCTAAAGAACTTGAACCTTCATTATGAATAATATTTATAATAAATATAGAAATGATATCACAAGATTTTTCAAAATAGTTGAATGTGGTGTGTATGCATGTGCGTGTGTATGCCTACTATAAGTTATAACAAGTTCATTCAGGTTTTATAAATAAAGCAATAATGTGCATAATAATGATTTGCAAATATGTATTAATTGTGTATTTATGCAAAACTCTTTACTAAGTTTTCATTTATTGGAGTCACTTTCAGCACCACATAATTAACTCTACTAACCAACTAATTCAACTAAAATGAGATCTGGAAAAATCATCCTTGCATAGCTTTAGAATCTGATTTTTGAAACTACAGTAAATATAAATCCTATTTACATTATTTTACAAATCACAGCACTGTTCAATTGCATTAACCTTTATGTATTTGATTTTAAATCTATTTGATTTTACATTTAAAATCTATTACTCCATTAATTGTTGACTGGCTTCAAAATTAGCCAAACAAAACCCAGCTATTATTTTACCTTAAGGACCCCGGAGTTGCACTGGCTAGTAGAGCAAATTATAATAACTACAAGCTTTCTAGAGAAGACATTTTAATTCAATTTGTTTATACTTAACAAACATTCCTTGAACAGAACAGGGCCTGCAAGCTGCTGAAAGAATAAAGATGGGTCTGTTTTAATCCTTATCTGTAAACATGTCTGAAACAGTACTGTCAAAAGGAAAGTATGATGCTGGAGGACTGTTAAAAAGTGTAGCAGTTTTCTGCCTCTGAAAGTGAAGACTGGGTTTTAACTTTGAGATAAAGCCCTTTCTGCAAGATAAAATTGTCAAGCCCTTTTTTCATTTAGGTGTAAAACAAACATCTACTCATTTTTCCTGAGGTTCTTCCCCAGTGCAGATGGTGAGAAATAAATTATATGTTCAATTTCATGGGGAGGATTGGGTGCTTCTGAAGTTTAGAATAATTTTCCTTTCTTACATTTGTCATTAGAGCCCTCAAAGCCTGAAGATGACTAATTATTCTTAGTATATACTTTGAACTTTTTGTCATCAGTTGCCACAATGATCGGAAGCTAAAACCAATCATATCAGTGATGGTCAGACTTCGTTTTATCTCATCACTTACAGAAGCTGAAGAAAAGACAATTGTCTTGGTTTGGGTTCCCTTTGAAAAAGATCCTGAGAAAAAGTTTTGAATACAAGTACGTAGTTTATTTGGGAAACCAAGCCAAGTCTGAGAAATACCAGAAGGAGATAAAGACACGGGGCATGGAAGGGAAAAAAACAAGAGGGTGCATATTGGAGCCAGTTACCAAAGAGGGCAACTGGAGCTCAATCCTGTTGGCAAAATCTGGGAAACACTAAAGAAGGTACCTTAGAGGTACTCTAGGAAAGAGAAGCTGAGATGTTTATCCTTAACATTGAGTCCCTTATTTGTTGAGAGCAGATTTAGGGAATATTAATTCTTGGCACTTCTGGTATGCCCTCTGTAGGAGTCAGATATGAAGAACAAGAAAAAAAGCCTTCAGACCAAGAGGATCACAGTATACACAGCAAGCAGCCTTAGATATATATGTATATGAAAGAAAACATGAAGACTAAAGAGACCAAGAATTGAACGCTGAGTAGGAAAGATTTTTTTTTTATTTTTTATTTTTATTTTTTATTTTTTATTTTTGCTGCCAAGCAGGCACCTCCAACTAACACGGAGTTTAGGAAGGCTCTTGAAGTGAGGAAATGGGACAGAAGACATGTTGTAGGACTTAAACCCAAAAGACTTTCTAGAGAAGATGTTGCCATTCAATTTGATTACACGTAAACATTTCTTGAAGAGACCAGGGCCTGCAACATGCTAGAAGAGTAAAGATGGGTTCGTTTTAATCCTTATCTGTAAACATGCTTGAAACAGCAGTGTCAAAAGGACCCATATCAGGAAAGGAAAATCTCTGAATGTTTCTGAGGAGCTGACAGTTATCTGAGTGTGCTTGTTATTGAAGCTCTGAATTAGCCGGAGATAATCTGCTGTGTATGTGCTGTGCTTCATTTGAGATTATAGTGTCCAGGGGCTTCTCTTTTGTATGTAAGGCACCCATCTGAGGATTCTGGAATTTGCTGTTTCTGCTTTGTGTGTGCCATGCTGGTGTCGGGATTATGTTTCCAGTTAGGTTGGCCCAAGTATCAGCAGACTGGGTGGCCCACACAGAGTTTATCAGGTCAGTGCCAAGGGACAAAATAATACCAGTTTTGAGAATTATTATATTAATTTTGGGCAGCATCTGGGGAATCAGACATATTCTCATTGATAGGAAAAAAATGAATAAGTATTTGCTCTACAGTTAACTAACAGGGCTTAACAATTTTGTTTATCTTGCAGAAATAAGGGTATGGCAATTGGACTTGAAGGAAAATGGTGTCTCTACAATTAATCATCATGGGATTTGGAAGGCCCAAGGAGAAAACTAGGTGAGTTTTCCTTAGTCCTAATTATATGAGTTCTAGAAATTAAATGTTGTAGTGATAATGAAAGGTCTGTCCATGTTGTACAACTACAAGATGTAACAGAGGTAACTACTCATACATAGAGACAGATTTACCAAGGTTGGGCCTAAAAGTATATGATTTTTTGGCCTAGAAACTTGGCCAAGAAAGATTAAAATTGTTGTGAGAATAATAACGAGAAGGAAGATGACGGTACCAGTAAATGTCTAATAGATATATCTATACTCGTATTAATAAGAAAATTTAAAAGATACACTTTTTTCTCTTATATTTATAATAATTCTAATTATATAGATTAGGAAATGACAATTCCTAAAATCTGGAGATAAAAATTTAATCCAAGGTTGTCAGATACAAAATCTGAGACTATACAATATACTACACTGACATACTAGATTGACTCAGAAATCACAACAGCTGCATTTATAATATGCTACCAGTTTAATTAACTTTGTACTATTAATAGTTTCTGAATTAGGAGAACCAGTGGGGCCAATGAGACCCTTTGCTTGTCAGCAAACATTCCTGGGTCAGACACCCATGTGTCCTGATTAAAACCACAATTTGTGTAAAATACTTTCATTCAGAGAGAGGGGGCCTCAAAAGACCTTACTTAATTGAATGTTTAGTCAATTAAATGTCCTTCTGATCTATGCAGTCAAAACATTTAATGGTAAGAAGGAAAGTCATTTCTCATTTCTAAAACTAGAGAGTATGTTTTTAATGTGAAAGATTATTTAATTTTGCTGTATTAAAACAAATGAGGACCAGTGGTTTTATAATATCAACATATTTGTTTACATTGTAAAGGGCTATTTATAATAAAAGCAATTTTATATTACATGTTAGTTTTTGTTTCTGTTTTCAGAAAAAAAAATGTAAACTAAAAGAAAAAACAAACACAATTGTATTTCAAATAAATCTTAATCAAACTGAAAGGAAAAGAAGAGAAAATCTAATCCAAGTGGTTTGTGAATATATTTCAATCTTTAGGAGCATGTTTTTGGGGAAAACAGCAAAATCTTTTTTGTTATGTGGGCAAAGCGATTCTGAAACTAGGGTGTATTATAGGACTAAGCAAATGAGTAAATGTATTGATATTATTGAGAGTCAGAGTTCTCACTATGAAAGAAGTGGCATTTAAATAAGGAATGGGGAAGGAAAAAAAGAATTCTGTGAGGACAAAACGGATTAAAGGTATTGGTGTGGGCTCATGATTTCTAATATGTGTGCCTTTGTGTCTATATGCATATATATGTGTATATATGACACGCATACACATGTACTACAATATTTTTTTTTCCTCGAATCCACGTTTCTTTCATAGAGACTTAATGCCAAGCATTTAATGCAGTCTGCAAACTTATTCCTTGGAACAGTCTGGTTCTAGCATTTTCTTAAAATTTCTTTATATATATATATATATTCTTTTAAAGCCAACATCGTGTAAATTAAAATCAGTCTTTGTTTCCTTATTTCTTATTTTGAGTCTAAGAAATGTGTTTAAATGGAGACAGGGCAAACACTGATATATGTTGCATGAGGTGCAGATGTGTGGTCCCATTTAACACAGTGGTTCTTAGCCGGGCTATTTTGCCCCTAGGGAACATATAATCATGTTTGGAGACATTTTTCATTGTCACAGCTAGGAGTGGTGGTGGTGTTGGTATCTAGTTGGTAGGGGCCAGAGATGTTGCTAAACATCTTACAATGCACAGAATACTGTCTCACCCTCACTCCCACCCCACAAAAAATGAGCTGATCCAACATGTCCACAGTGCTGGAGTTAAGAAATCTTTATTTAACTGAATAGAAGAGACACTATTAGGATTGTCTGGACAGATTTGATTTTCAAGTAGAGACAGAACTATGACTTACCAAATAAAAGTCATATTTTTGTTTTGTAAACACATTTTTATGGCATTTCAGCATTGTCTTTTATCACTAAAACCTGTACTGCACAGATATTTACAGAACAACCATGATTGTCACATGACAACAGTGTTTTCCAATTTAAACAGCTTTTCTCTTACTTTTCCTATTGTTTTCAGAACCATCTAAAGTTTGACATTTAGAATTAAGGTTTTAAAAAATTACTCTTATTTCTCATTCATTTTTGAAGTTTCCCACTTCCTATGTGATGTTGGGGGAATGTTTTTGTTTTTCTCGTCTTATTATATATAGACATTCTCAATTTAGGATGTATATTGGAATAATCTGGGGAGTCTTTAGAAAATTCTAATGCCTGGGTTCACTCCCCAGATATTTTTATTTGTTTGATTTGGGATGATGCCTATTTCTAAGACATCTTCTGGTGATAATAACATTAGCTAAATTTTAGAAACACTACTATATTCTTTTTAGCTAAATTTATCAATGAAAGTTAAGCATTTTAATTATTAATGTGCTTCATTTAAAAAATGATCATGAGATCCATATAAAGTTATACACAGTGAACAGATTGTAAGAAATTAATACTTAACTACCAAGTGGACTCTGCCATTGCTCCAAAAAAGTTATTTCTATTAGCATATCCTCTTCTTCCATCATCTAAATGAATGTTGGGATGCTCCAACTAGACTGAATTTATAAAAAGGACTATAATTTTCATTAATCTTCAGCTGTTATCCTGGTACCTACTGGCTATCAATATCCTGAAACTTATACACCACTGCAAATTAATCTATGAATCCTTAACATGTTCTGGACTATGTGCTAAGCACTTTATGGCATCATGTCATCTAGTTCTCAACAAAGCTCAGTAAGCGAGTGGTTATTTGCTTCCTCTACAGTTGAGAAGAATGACTTCAGACATGAAAATCCACCTTGTCATTCAAAGCTAGTAAGTGGCAAACCCAGAATTTGAACTCAAGTGAATGTTTCTGAAAAGCCATGATTTTAACCGTTATTGAGCATACTCCTCATAAGGGGACTACTTGATGCTGAGTCATGCAAAGACCACAGGGACCCATGAGGAGGGAAATGCAGAAATGGGCAGGATATGAAACATCTTCCTGCCCCATGTTACCATCCTGATCCCCCTGCATTTCTTTTATTGCTTAATTTTGCAAGCCCTGGCTAGGGAGGCTGTTCTATGTGAAGTGCTTCAGTAGAGGTGAGTTTTCTCTAAAATTTATTTTTTTTTACTTTTATTTTTTGTAGAGACAGTGTCTTGCTATGTTACCAAGGCTGGCCTCTGTCTCCTGTCCTTAAGCAGTCCTCTTGCCTTGGTTTCCCAAAGTGCTGGGATCATAAAGCCACAGCGTCCAGCCTGAGACTAGTTTGATTATGTTTAGGAAGATCATCCCTGCAGAAAATACCAGGCAGAAATTTCACAGCAACATCCTTTGGGAAGGTGCTACAGACCATGGTTATAAAGAAAAACATGCCTACCAATGGATCAATAGAATTCTTGGTGTAGTGCCCTTCTTTTCTTTGTTGTTCTGTTGATTACACTAGGAGTATAGTGACTTGGGCTCTTTTGTTGTAAGTAACTGAAATAAACTCTGGGGAACTGGTAAATTTAAGCAAATGGAACATTTTTTAAGGGTATGTTGGAAAAGAAGGCTGAAAAACCAGGCTTGGAAGAAATAGCTACCAGGCAGTTACCAAAAGTCTTCACAAAAGAAATCACTTGACAGTTTCACCTGAGCTCCACTGCTGGAAAAAATGAATACCATTTTTTTTTTGTCCTTACATTACTTGAGAGTCAAAATCTTAGAAGAGAAGGTCCAATTAGTCAGATTTAGGAAACACGTTTCATACAAGGGCAATGAGAAGGTGAATGACAGCATCTGGTGGAAGAAACTTCCTCTTTTCATGGGATGAGGTTAAAATTGCTTAACTTATTCTCCACCGAGATTCTATAAAAATAATATAGACTAAGCACTTACCCAAAAGGAATAAGGATATACACAAAAATGGCAAATTCACAATATGGGGTCTCAGCAGAAGGCAATGTACAACAAAGACACAAAATAAAATATTTCACATCAGATTTAGATTCCTTTAAAAAAAAAAAATAGAAAATCTGCAAATACTAGACCTGCACATCCCCTCAGGACAACAATCTGTTGGACTGGAAAAGAGGCTGCTACCTCTAGATCGACATAAACTTTCCAGTTCCTCATAGTCCTCACCACTCTTTAATATCTCACACCTGGACCCTTCACATCTTTCCAGTACCTCTATGGTCTCTATAGTCCTAGGGGTTCTTGAATTATCCCATGAAGACTCTCCAGGAAGCTCTCTTTTATGGTTGATAGCCAAGAATAACTTCATCAAACTTGGAAAAAAAGCAAACTCTTCTGCCAAGAATTACTATACTAGTTGCAACACCTCTGCTGGATCTGCCCTGTTCCCTCACCCTTCTTTCACTGAGGTCTTGTCCACATTTCCAGAAATGTTGAAATCAACACATTCAAATCTCTTTGCCTGAGATGCTGCTGAGAAACCACACATCTTAGATTAAGAAGTCATGTTACTATGACCTCTTCTGGAACTGAGCTCTGAACTTGGACACTACTTTCTCAGGACAAACACTCCTACAAAACTTCTTTAAGCTCTGTGTTTTCCCTCTCTGTATTGTCTCTTTCTGATTCATGCAGTTTTCATCTTTCTACCAAACTTCCAGGTCAGCTCATAAAGTAATTTTTGTCTGACCTGTAGGCTCCTTAGACTTTGACATTGACCTTTTTCCAAAAGGAAAGCCAGAATTTTCTTTCTCAATCTGGTCCTTGGAGGAGCAGTAGTTTCACACAAGGCTATGAAGGTACTTACCAAAAATCAGCTGTATTTGTTATCCCAACTTCTTTACCTGACAGGTGCAGTAGCTATGGTAGGTTACATCAGGCCTGTAAAGCTAGCCTAGAGAAATATTAATATCATTATGGAGAACATGTTTATTCTTCATCTGAATGTGCTGCCACATAATAAACAGTTGGCTCCTTGAGTCTTTTTTATCTGGCCTTTATGCAGCTTATTAAAGAAATAACTAAGGATTGGAAAAAGTTTCATGATAATGTGACATCCACAGAATATTTTTCCTGATAAATGGAGTAGAAAGACTGAAACAATGGAAGCACTACAGAGAAAAGCTATCAAACCATCCTTGGTCTTTGAGAAACTGGTTTCCCTTAGCTGGTGTCTTACAGCATGAGAGAAAGATTTCTTAATTATTCAAAGTTAGACTGCAATGTGAAATGGGAAGCTGTTTCAGCCTTGCCAGGCAGTTCAGTTTGCTTTTCACACTTTTAGCACCAACTTCTTTCCAGTGGTTCTTAACCTTTTCCGATATTTTTTTAAGTGGCACCATGTGAACACGGGGGAAACTTGGGCAACTCAAGGAAGAGAGTTTGTGCAGGAGCCTTGTCAGATGAGTCCACTAAATCTTAGGGGAATCTGAGCTATGTTAGATAACACCTTGCCTTCTTGACAATTCTACTGAAAATCTTGCTGGAAAATTCATCACTGATTTATTATCTGAGCACCAAAAGAAGCAGCTGAATAGTATGTGAGGGTCTTACTTTATAAAAAAATAGAAATTTTTGAGCATTAGGGTCCCCCCCCCAACAAGATGGTATGTTAGAGGCTTTTAGTGTGCCTTAGTCATTTGGAATTAGCAAGATAGTGCATGAAGGTCAACTCTGTGAGCTTTAATTCAAGAAAGAAAGCAGAATCCACTGGAACCATGAAGGGCATTCCAGACTAAAGGGAGAAGAATGTGGGGAAACAGCCCCTGTGAATACATCTGCTTGATAAGGGCAGATCTCCAGGCTTTTGGAGCACACACTCACCTGAAAGAGCAGGCTGAACCACCCCACCCTTCCTGTGCAGAGATTGGTGCAGTGGGGCCCTCTCCACTCTATGCCCAGGCATTCAGAGCACCCAGTTGCCCAGATTGGCAGCTTCTGTTACCTTACCCTTCTTATGCAGTGATCTAGGTGCATGGGGACCCTCTCCACTCTCAACTCGGTCAGATCTCCAGGCACTCAGAGCACCCATATATCTGCACCAGTACCCTAAACCAGTCCACCCTTTCTGTGCAGAGACTGTGGAGCAGCGGGGTTCTCTCTGCCCCATGCTCAGTCAGGTCTCCAGGCAATAGGAACATTTGTTTGCCTGAATTAGCACCCTGAGCCACAACTGCATATCTGTGAAGAGACTGTGCAGTGGGACCCTCTACACTCCATGCCCAGGCAGATCTTCTGGCACCCACTCTTCTGAATTAGTAGTTTAGGTAGCACTCGTCGCCTTGCAGAGAACTTGAGGCTAAGGAGGTTTCCTAGTTCCACACCTAGGCACATCTCTGAACACTTGTTAGTTACTCACTGGATTCTTCCCCAGTGCTGGTGCATGTGCCCACAGCCAGGATACTTGTAGTGGACCTGCCTGGAATGACCCTACCTATCTTGCCCCTGTACATTCTGGGCTAAGCAGGGTACTCAGACCACTGTGTACTCCATAGAACAGCCCAATGTCTGAGGCAACAGAGAGTATCTCCTGGAAAACAAGGATTAAGTATTAATACACACCTAGCAACAGGCATGTTGGCCATAGCTGGCTCTTACCCATAAGTGCCATCTATTGGCTTCTAGGTTGAATGACACAGCCCAATATGAAACCAGCTGAAAAAAAGTGTATATGTCTATAGAAGCATTCTCTACAGTCACACTCACAAGGGAGTTGGGAAAGGAAAAGGCAAAGGGGGAAAAATCCCTAATAACATCACAGGAAAATTTTAAAAAGTCCAATTCATACAAAAATAATAAAAAGTAGAAATGCCAGTGTCTCCAGATGAGAAGGAACTCATATAAGATTTTCTTGAAAAATCTGAATGTAGTGACACTACCAAAGGCTCTCATTATCTCTCCACCAATGGTCCATAATCAAAATGGAAATTCAGAAATGACAGAAAAGTAATTCAAAGCATGGATTGCAAGGAAGCTCAATGAGATCCAGTACAAAGTTGAAAATCAACACAAAGAAACTTCTAAATCAATCCAGGAAATGAAGGAACAGATAAACATCTTAAAAAATAAGTCAACCAAGCTTCTGATATTGAAAAGCTCACTTTATAATGCCAAAATACAATTGAGATTTTTATCAATCAACTGCATTAAGCAGAAGAGAGAATTTCAGGTTTGAAGAACAATCTTTTGAACTAATCCAGTCAGACAAAAATAAAGAGAAAATAATTTTTAAAAATCTTCAAGGAGTATAAGATTATATAAAGTAATCAAACCTACAAATTATTGGCATTCTTGAGAGAGGAGAAAAAATAAACAACCAAAAAGACATGTTTGAGAAAATAATTCAAGTAAATTTCCCTAGTCTCCCTGAAGAGGGAGCATCCAGATACAAGAAATCCAGAGAAGACCTGCAAGATACTTTACGAAATGAATATCACCAAGGCATATAGTCACCAGACTACCCAAGGTCAATGCTCAGAAAAAATCTTAAAGACAGCTAGAGAAAAAGGTCAGATCACATACAATAGGAACCTCTTCAGGTTAACAGTGAACTTTTCAACAGAAACCTTACAAGACAGCAGAGATTGGTGACTTACTTTCAGCATTATCAAAGAAAAGCAATTCCAACCAATAATTTTATATCCTGCCTTCAAAAGTAAAGAAGAAATAAAATGTTTTCCAGACAAGCAAGTGCTAAGGGAATTTGTTACTGCTAGACTTGCCTAATAAGAACTCATTTAGGGAGTTCTAGACATGAACACAAAGGAACAAAACCTGTTACCACAAAAACAAAAACATGTCAATTACATAGCCCATAGACTCTAAAAAAGCAATCAACAATAGAAACCACAAAGTGACCAGCTAATGACACGGTGATCAAATCAAAGCTTCATATGTCAATATTAACCTTGAAGTTAAACAGTCTAAAAGCCCTATTTAAATGGCATAGAGTTGCAAGTTGTGTTAAAAAAAAAAAAAAGACTGACACATCTGCTGTCTTCAAGAGACTCATCTCACACATAATGACACCAATAGGTTCAAAGTAAAGGTCTGGAGAAAGATCTACCATGCAAAAGGAAAACAAAATGAGCAGGGTTCACTATTCTTATATCAGACAAAACAGACTTTACACCAACAACAGAAAAAAAAAAAAAAGGGCATTACTTAATGATAAAGGGATCAATTCAACAAGAAGATTTAACTATTCTAAATACATATAAATACCAGATTCATAAAATAAGCACATCTACACCTACAAAAAACAATTAGACAGCCACACAATAATAATGGGGAATGTCAATGTTTTTTTCATAGCATTAGACAGATCATCAAGGCAGAAAACTAACAAAAAATTCAGGACATGAATTCAACACTCGATCAACCTGCAGAATAGTCTACCCATCAACCACAGAATATATATTCTTCTCATCTGTACATAAAACATACTCCAAGATCAAGTAAATGCTCAGCAACAAAGCTCGTCTCTATAAATTATATATATGTATGTATATATATACCAACCATATTCTGGGACCACAAAGGAATAAAAATAGAAAATCAATACCAAGATATCCCCAAACCACACATTTACATGGAAATTAAACAACTTGCTCCTGCATGACTTTGGGGTAAACAACAAAATTAAGGCACAAGTGAAAACATTATTTGAAATAAATGAGAACAGATACACAACATACCAAAATCTCTGAGATATAGCAAAAATGGTGTTAAGAGGAAAGTGTATAGTGCTTGGTGCAAACCTTAAAAAGTTAGAAATATCTCAAATTAATGTCCCAACATCACATCCAAAGAAACTAGAAAAACAAGAAAAAACTAACCCTAAAGCCAGAAGAGAAATAACTAAAATCAGAACAGAACTGAATGAAATTAAGATCAAAAGTCTTTACAGAGAATCATCAATACCAAAAGTTTTTTTTTTTGAAAGGATAAAGAAGATTAATAGACAACTAGTTAGATTAACAATGAAAAAAAGAGAGAAGATCCAAAATAAGCACACTTAGAAATAACAAAGGTGATATTACAAATGATAGCACAGATAGACCAAAGATAGGTCCTCAAAGAATATTACAAATATTTCTATGCACACAATACACAAAATTTAGAGAAAATGGATAAATTTCTGGAAACCCATACATTCCCAAAATAGAATCAGGAAGCAATCAGAAACAGACCAATAATGAGTAATGAGATTGAATCAGTAGTAAAAAACCTATCAATAAAAAGAAGCCCCAAACTGGATGGATCATAACAAAATTCTACTAGATTTGCAAAGAAGAGCTGGTATCAATTCTACTTTAACTATCCCAAAAGATCGAGAAGTAGGTACACTTCCCTGACCCATTATGTGAAGCCATAATCGCCCTAATACCAAAATCTGGCATGGACACAGCACACACAAAAAACTACAGGCCAATATCCCTGATGAACACAGACACAAAAATCCCCAACAAAATGCTAGCCAACCGAATCCAGCCACACACCAAAAAGTTAATTCATCATGACCAAGCAGGTTTCATTTCTGGGATGCAAGGTTGGTTCAACATATACAAATAAATGAATGTGATTCATCACGTAAACATGATACTTAAAAAAATTTGATCATCTTAATAGATACAGAAAAAGCATTTAATAAAATCCAAAATTCCGTTGTGATAAAAACTCCTCAGCGAACTAGGCATAGACGGAACATATCTCAAAATAATAAGAACCATCTATCACAAATCCACAGCCAACATCATACCGAATGGGCAAAAGCTGGAAGCATTCGTCTTATGAACTGAAATAAAACAAGAATGCCCGGTCTCACCACTCTTATTCAATACAGTAGTGGAAGTTCTAGCAAGAGCAATGAGGCAGGAGAAATAAATAAAAGGCATCCAAATAGGAGGAAAAAAAGTCAAACTATCTGCACTGACATTATGATTCTATCCCTAGAAAACACTAAAGACTCTTCCCAAAAGCTCTTAGTACTGATAAACAACTTCAGTAAAGTTTCATAAAACAAAATTAATGTACAGAAATCAGTATTATTTCTATTTATCAACACCATTGAAGCTGAGAGTCAAATAGGACACAATCACATTTAAAATAGCCATACAAAAAAAGAAAATATCTAGGAATACATCTAATGAAGCAAGTGAAACATCTCTACAGGGAGAACTACAAAACACTGCTGGATGGAATAAGAGATGACACAAGTAAATGGCGAAATAGTCCATGCTTATGGATTGAAATAATCAGTATTATTAAAATGGCCATACTGTCTAAATCAATCTACAGATTCAATGTCATTTTTATCAAACTACTAATATCATTTCTCACACAATTAGAGAAATCTATTCTGAAATTCACATGGAATGAAAAAGAGCCTGAATTGGCTAAGCAATCCTAAGCAAAAAGAATAAAGCTGGAGGCATCACATTATCTCACTTTATACTATAAGGGCATAGTAACTAAGACAGCGTGGTACTGGCAAAAACAAACAAACAAAACAGAACAGATTAATAGACAAAAGGAACAGAATAGAGAACATAGAAATAGCGTCATACACCTACAGCCATCTGATTTTCAACACAGTTGAGAAAAATAAGCAATGGGGAAAGGACTCCCTATTCAATAGATGGTGCTGGAATAGCAGGCTAGTCACATGCAGAAGAATGAAAGTGGGCTCCTATCTTTCACCATATACAAAAATTAACTCAAAATGGATGAAAGATTTAAATGTAATACCTCTAACTATGATAATTCCAGAGGGAAATATAGGAAATGCCATTCTGGACATTGGTCTTGGGAAATAGCTTATGACTAGGCCCTGAAAAGCAATTGCCACAACAACAACAACAACAACAACAACAACAACAACAACAGATTAACAAGTGGGAACACTGATTAAACTAAAGAACTTTGACATAGCAAAATAGACTGTCAACAAAGTAAACAGACAACCTATGGAGTGAGAGAAAATATTCACAAAATATGTACCTGACAAAGGTCTAATATCCAGAATCCATAGGAAACTTAAACTATTCAACAAGCAAACAAGAAATAACCCCATTTAAAAGCTGGCTAATAACACGAACAGACATTTCTCAAAAAAAAGAAGACATACAAGTGGCCAAGAAATATATGATAATCACAAATCATCATGTATCAGAAAAATGCAAATCAAAAACACAATGATATACCATCTCACATTACTCAGAATGGCAATTACTAAAAAGTCAAAAAACAATAGATGCTGGTGAGACTGCAGGAAAACGGGAACACTTACACACTTTTGGTGGAAATATAACTCAGTTCAGTCACTGTGGAAAGCAGTTTGGAGATCTCTCAGAAGACTTAAAACACAATTACTATTCAACCCAGCAATCTCATCACTGAGCATATATCGAAAAGCAAATAAAATGTTCTACCAAAAAGACATGCACTCATATGTTCATTGCAGCACTGTTCACAATATCAAAGACACGGAATCAACCTAGGTGCCCATTAGTGGTGGATTGGATTAAGAAAATGTGGTACACATAGACCATGGAATACCATGCAGCCATAAAAAGAACAACCATGTCCTTTGCCACAACCTGGATGCAGCTGTAGGCCATTATCCTAAGTGAATTAATGATGAGACTGGAAGCTGTTATCCTAAGTGAATTAGTGTAGGAAATGTAGTAATGTAGAAAGTAATGTAGGAATGAAAAAAATCAAATACTGCACGTTCTTACTTATAAGAGGGAGCTAAATTTTGGGTCCACTCAGACATAAAGATGATAACAATAGACAGTGGGGAGTCCAAAAGGAGGAACGGAGGGAAGCAGACAAGAGCTGAGAAACTTTTTTTTGCGTCTCATGTTCACTATGTGAATGAGGGGATCAATAGAAGCCCCAAACCTCAGCATGATGCAATATACCATTGTAACAAACCTGTACATGTTCCCCTTTCATCCAAAATAAAAATAGAAATTAAAAAATAAAAATAATAATGATAAAGTAAATTTTAAAATATATTGCAGTAACCAAAATACGGTTTTCCTAATTTAGGAAATTCCATTTAAAATTTTACTACTGATCTAGCAGATGTTTTTGTGACTATAAGATAGTATAAGACTATAAGACAGGATGGGGCAGAAGTAAAGAAAGAAATATAGCTAATTTCCATTTTACCTTTTCAGGTTATTAATAACACTGAATTGTTTTCTTTTATAAACATATGTGTGCATACACACATATACATGTTTTTAAATTGGAATTAATGACTAGATTAACCTGAATATTTTAATAATTATAATTGAAATAATTATATATTAGAATGAAATAATTTTAAATCTAGATTATCTTATAATTGCTAAAATAATCGTTTTATATCAATTTATTGTATTAAATATCATACAGGTAAACTAAGAAATGATTTAGATATGTACTTGCTAATCTTCGGCTATTAGTTTTGCCAACTGTTTAGCTGTCTTTGATATGTAGGGACATATTAAACTACATGATTAATTTCCTGGTAAATGAATGCAACCCAACTTACGCTTCCAAAAGCCAAAAACAAAACCCAAAAACTTCTTTCAAACAATCTGTTTGCTAATTTGTTGTTTTAATAACTTAATAGTTCTTTCTCGCTTTGTAGGAAATCAAACGCAGTCACTTTGTGGTAAATGCAAAACCCAATATAGGAGAAATGAAATTCATATAAATATTTTACTGCAATTTCTCTCATAAGCTATGTAACATTTATGTTTGGACTATTAAGTACTCAACCTACTTAAACCTTGTGGAGGCCACAGTAAATGTTTTCCTCACCAACTTCTTACACAAACCTGGAAGCTCAAGCTTAAGCTAGGAGGTTGATTTCTACTACACAAGAAACAGTATGACTCTTTTCATACCCCTGCCAGAGGCAATTAATGACTGTATTTAATTCCCAAATATATGGTTCTTTGAACTCCTATTCAGAATCTCAGAGGGGAAAAATAAATGCTTTTTAACAAAACTCAGTATCTATTTTTTAAGATAGTTTTTGTTTTCCTTACATAGTTTTCATTCACAAATATACATTGTATAACGATGTCTAATGATTGATAGTGTTTGGCTCTGTGTCCTCACCCAAGTCTCATCTCAAATTGTAATCACCATAGTTCCCATGTGTTGAGAGAGGGACTTGGTGGGAGGTGATTGAATCAGGGACCAGTTTCCCCTATGCTATTCTCATGTGAGTGAGTGAGTTCTCACAAGATTTGATGGTTTTAAATGGGCTCTTTCCCCCTTCACTCAGCACTTCTCCTTCTTGCCACCTCGTGAAGAAGGTGCCTTGCTTCCTGTTCAACTTCTGCCATGATTGTAAGTTTCCTGAGGCCTCCCCACCCATGTTGAACTGTGAGTCAATTAAACCTCTTTCCTTTATAAATTACCCAGTGTCAGACAGTTTCTTCATAGCAGTATGAAAATTGACTAATACAGTCAATTGGTACCACAGAAAGTGGGATACTGCTGTAATTATACCAAAAAATGTGGAAGTGACTTTGGAACTGGGTAACAGGCAGAGGTTGCAACAGTTTGGAATGCCAAAAGACAGGAAGATATGGGACAGTTTGAAACTTCCTAGAGAGTTGTTGAATGGCTTTGCCCAAAATGCTGATAGTGATACGGACAATGAAGTCCATGCTGACATGGTCTCAGTTGGTGATGAGGAATTTGTTGGGAACTGGAATAAAGGTGACTCTTGTTGTGCTTTCAGAAAGAGACTGGTGGCATTTTGCCTCTGCCCTAGAGATCTGTGGAACTTTGAACTTGAGAAAGATGATTTAGGGTATCTGGGAGAATAAATTTCTAAGTAGCAAAGCATTCAAGAGGTGACTTAGGTACTCTTAAAAGCATGAAGTTTTATGTACTAATAAAGAGATGGTTTGGAATTGGAACTTATGTTTAAAAGGGAAGCAGAGCAGAAAAGTTTGGAAAATTTGCAGCCTGATGATGCAATAGAAAAGAAAAACCAATTTTCTGAGGAAAAAATTGAAGCTGGCTACAGAAATTTGCATAAATAATGAGGAGTCAAATGTTAATTGCCAAGACAATAAGCAAAATGGTGACAGGGTGTGTCAGAGGTCTTACAGTACCATGGGAGGGCCATCACAGATCCAGAGGCCTAGGAGGGACAAATGGATTTTTGGGCCAGATTTAGAGCCTTGCTGCTTTGTGCACTTTTAGGATTTGGTGCCCTGCATCCCAGGCATAGCAAAAAGGGTTCAACGTACAGCTCAGGTCATTGCTTCAAAGGGTGCAAGCCCCAAGCTTTGGAAGTTTGTAGGTGGTGTTAGGCCTGCAGGTGCACAGAAGTCAAGATTTGAGATTTGAGAACCTTCACCAAGATTTTAGAGGATATATGAAATGCCTGGATATCTAGGCCGAAGTTTTCTGCAGGGGAGGTGCCCTCATGTAGAACCTCTGATAGGGTGCTGTGGTAGGGAACTGTGGGGTTGGAGCCCCCATACAGAGTCTTCTTAGGGGCACTGTCTAGTGGAGCTATGAGGAACGGCCACTGTCCTCCAGACCCCAGAATGGTAAGTCCACTGATAGCTTGCACTGTGCAGTTGGGAAAGCCAAAGACACTCAATGCCAGCCTGTGAAAACACCTGAGAGGGGGGTTGTACCCCGCAAATCCAGAGTCTGAGCTACTCAAGACCATGGGAATTCACCTCTTACATCAGCATGACCTGGATGTGAGATATGGAGTCAAAGGAAATCATTTCAGAGCTTTAAGATTTGACTGTATGGATTTTGGACTTGTATGGGGCCTGTAGCCCCTTTGTTTAGGCCAATTTCTTCCATTTGAAATAAGAACATTTACCCAATACCTGTACCCCTTTTGTGTCTTGGAAGTAACTAACTTGCTTTTGATTTTATAGGCTCACAGGCAGATGGGACTTGCCTTGTCTCAGATGAGTCTTTGGACTGTGGACTTTTGAGTTAATGCTGAAATGAGTTAAGACTTTGGGGGACTATTAGGAAGGCATGATTGGTTTTAAAACATGAAAAGGAGTAAGATTTGGGAGGGTAACAGCTGAACGATATGGTTTGGCTCTGTGTTCTCACTCAAATCTCATTTCAAATTGTAATCCCCATAATCCCCAGGTGTTAAAGGAGGAACTTGGTGGGATGTGATTGGTTCGGTAGGGGTGGTTTTCCCCATGCTGTTCCCATGATAGTGAGTTCTCACAAGATCTGACGGTTTTATAAGGGGCTCCTCCCCCTTCCCTCATTTGCTCTCTCTCACCTGCCACCATGTAAGATGTGCCTTTGCTTCTCTCTCACCTTCCACCCTGAAGTTTCCTGAGGCCTCACCAGCTGTGTGAAGCTGTGAGTCAGTTAAACCTCTTCCCTTTATAAATTACTCAGTCTTGTGTATGTCTTTATAGAAGTGTGATAGTGGACTAATATAATGATCCTTCAGTTGATACAACTCCAAATATATATTAATAGATTATTACTCTAAGGCTGTAATATACTATAAGAGATATATTATGGCTATAAGACTAATAATAGTCATAAGGTCCATTTTAGCATCTTGTAGGGGCTATGCTATGTGTCATGTAGAAGTATGATTTCACAGGTGGCCTGGTGATTTTCAAACCTGGCCCAGGGATTACTAGGTTCCTATGACCACTAGTCCAAAACACCTGGCTGCTCTAGAGACAAGGCCACCTCAGCACAGATGCAACTTTCATGAGCCTTAAAACAAAGTTCACCTTTACAAGAATAGCTTAAAATCTCTTAATGAAGGAAATGCCTGATAACTGACTCAGACCGAATACAGGTATATGAAGGGGGGGAAAATACCCCAAACTCTGAGTATGGTCTCAGAGGGAGACCTTCCCAATCAGTTGGTCATCTGACCCTTAACTGTGTAGGCCCCATGATTCCAGCCTTCTCCCACTATGTATCTTGTAAGAACACTGCCAGAATAAACTGCCTGAACATCAGAAGACGTCTAAAACTTGTTGCTGACATGAATTGAACTTAAGGTGAAATGTCATTGCTGGCAAACTGGTTAAATAGGATCAACCAAGACCCCCCAAATGTAACAAAGTTTTTATTATTTATTTCTTCATTATTTTAGAGACAGAGTCATGCTCTGTCACCCAGGCTGGAATGTAGTGGTTCCAAGTTGGTTCGCTGCAGCCTCAATCTCCTGAGCTCAAGAGATCATCATACCCCAACCTCACCAGTAGCTGGGACTATAGGTACACACCTCCATTCCCAATTATCGTACAGGTGCACAATAATTAGGAAAATTTATTCTGTATACATTTTTCTTTAATATTGTAGTGATGGGGTCTCACTATGTTGCCCAGGTTTGTCTTAAACTCCTGTGCTTAAGCAGTCGCTGCTTCAGCCTCCCAAGATTTTGGACTTATAGGGATGAGCCACCACCACGACCAGTGAAAAGTAAATATCTTTTTTTTTTTTTTTTTTTTTACAGATTTTCTCTCTTGTTGCCCCAGACTGGAGTGCGCTGTCACAATCTCAGCAACCTCTACCTCTCACTGCAACCCCTACCTCCTTGCAGGCAAGCAATTCTCCTGCCTCAGTCTCCTGAGTAGCTGGAATTACAGGCATGCACCACCACACCCAGCTAATTTTGTATTTTTAGTAGAGATGGGGTTTCTCCATGTTGGTCAGGCTGGTCTTGAACTCTCAACCTCAGGTGATCCACCCACCCTGGCCTCCCAAAGTGCTGGGATTATAGACATGAGCCACCGCACCTAGCCCAAAAGTATCTTTTAAAATGATTTGCTTTGGATTTCATAAACATAGCAAAAGATAAAGACTTGTTTATTAGTTTTCATAGTTGCAATTTTTGATCTCACCAAATCTGATAAATATGAAGAAAATCTTTTTTCAGACAGGGGCTCACTAATTTTCCCAGACTGGAGTATGGTGGTGTGATTATGGCTCACTGCAACCTCGATCTCCCAGGCTCAAGTAATCCACTTCAGCTTCCTGAGTAGCTGGGACCACAGTTGAAGAAAATTTTATACCATGGCAATTCTTTGGCTCATTTTTCTGCCGAGTTGGATTTACTTGGCATGAGCCATTAGCTTCTGTCATTCATTTCTATGTGTTTATAAAGAATAATTAGAAATGCTTTCTCCTTCTTCACCTATATAATGAACTAGCAGGTGGCACCTCCCATCAAATAGTTTCTTATATTTGTTTTTATCTTTCAAATGTATATTGATCTACAATATTTATTGAAATTTATTTATACTTAAATAATTTCAATAGTTTAATGTTAAGAAGCTTTTACATCATCAGAAAATCCCTCACAACCTGCATACACAAAATATCTATAGTTGTGGTTAGTGTTGAGTGGCTCTGTGGCCCTACCCCAATCTCATCTCAAATTGTAATTCCATGTGGGGTCAAGGGAGGGATCTGGTGGGAGGTGATTGAATCATGAGGGCAGATTTCTTCCATGCTGTTCTAGTGACAGTGAGTGAGTTCTCGCAATATCTGATGATTTAAAAATGTAGAACTTCCCCCTCACTCGCTCTCTCTCCTGCTACCATGTAAGATATGCCTTGCTTCCTCTTTGCCTTCTGCCATGATTGTGAGTTTCCTGAGGCCTCCACAGCCATGTGGAAGCACATGTCAATTAAAACTCTTTTCTTTATAAATAACCCAGTCTTAGGTAGCTCTTTATAGCAGTGTGAAAATCGACTAATACAGAAAATTGGTACTGCAGAGAGTGAGAAACTGCTATATTTGAAAATATGGAAGCAAATTTGGAACTGGAAACAGGCAGAAGTTGAAAATGTTTGGAGGGCTCAGAAGAAGACAGAAAGATGGGGAAAAGTTTGGAACTCCCTAGAAACTTGTTGAATGGTTTTGACCAAAATGCTGATAGTGATATGGACAGTGAAGTGCAAGCTGAAGTGGTCTCAGATGGAGATGAGAAACTTATTGAGAACTGGAGCAAAAGTCATTCTTGCTATGCTTTAGCAAAGAGACTGGCAACATTTTGCCCCTGCCCTAGAGATCTGTTGAACTTTGAACCTGAGAGAGATGATTTAAGGTATCTGACAGAATAAATTTATAAGCAGCATTCCAGAGGTGACCTGGTTGTTTCTAAAAGCATATCGTTATATGCATTCACAAAGAGATAATCTGAAATTGAATGTAAAAGGGAAGCAGAGCATAAAACTTTGGAAATTTTGAAGCCTGACCATGTAGTAGAAAATAAAAATGCATTTTCTGGGCAGAAATTCAAGCTGTCTGCAGAAACTTGCATAAGTAATGAAGAACCAAATGTTAATAGCCAAGATAATGTGAAACATGTTTCCAGGGCATTTCAGAGATCTTCATGGCAGCCTCTCGCATCACAGGCCAAGAGACCTAGGAATGAAAAATGGTTTCATGGGCCAGACCCAGCACCCTATTGCTCTGTGCATCCTTGGGACATGGTGCACTGCATGTCAGCCACTCCAGCTCCAGCTGTGGCTAAGGAACAAAGGCATAGCCTGGGTCACTGCTTTAGAGGGTGCCCCAACCCTTGGCGGCTGTCACATAGTGCAGGACCTGCAGGTGCACAGAAGTCAAGAATTTATGTTTGAGAAGTTTCACCCAGATTTCAGACGATGTATAGAAAAGCCTAGATGTCCAGGCAGAAGTCAACTTCAGGGATGGAACCCTCATGGCCAACTTATGGCAGTACAGAATCAAAATGTGGGGTTGGAGCCCCTACACAGAGTCCCCATTAGGTCACTGCCTAGTGGAGCTGTGAGAAGAGCAACACAATCCTCCAGACCCAGAAATGGTAGATCCACCAACAGCTAACACCGTTTGCCTGAAAAACCCATAGATACTCAGCTGTGAAAGCAGCTATGGGGACTGTACACTGAAGAGCTACAGGGGTAGAGCTGCTGAAGGCCCTTGGAGCCCATCTCTTGCATCAGCTTGTCCTGGATGTGAGACATGGAGTCAAAAGTTATCACTTTGGAACTTTTAGATTTAATGGCTTCCCTCTTGGGTTTCAGACTTGCATCAGTCCTCTAGCCCCTTTGCTTTATCCAATTTCTCCCATTTGGAATGGAAACATTTACCCAATGCCTGTACTTCCATTGTATCTTAGAAGTAAGTAGCTTGTTTTTTATTTTACAGGCTCGTAGGTGAAAGTGACTTCTCTTGTCACAGATGAGACTTTGGATGTGGACTCTGGGGTTAATGCTGGGATGACTTAAGACTTTGGGGGACTGTTGGAAAGACATGATTGTGTTTGTAAATGTGAGAAGGACAAGATTTGGGAAGGACCAGGGGTAAAATGATATGGTTTGGTTCTGTGTCCCCACCCAAATCTCATCTCCAAATGTAATCTCCACACATCAAGGAAGCAACATGGTGGTTAGTAATTGTATTATGGGTATAGTTCCCCCATGGTGTTCCCATGATAGTCAGTGAGTTCTCATGAGATCTGATGGTTTAAAATTGTTTGACAGTTCCCCATCTCTCTCTCTCTCCTTCTCCCATGTAAGATATGCCTTTCTTCCCCTTTGCTTTCTGCTATAATTGTAAGTTTCCTGAGGCCCCCTCAGCCATACAGAACTGTGACTCAATTAAACTTATTTCTTTATAAATTACCTAGTCTGAGGTAGTTCTTTATAGCAGTGTGAAAATGGACTAATACAGAAAATATGTACTTGTTTTCCTGTTCTTCATCAATGGAACCAAATATTAAAGATCTTCACAATGTATCTATAAAATATATGTAGAGTATAAGAAAATAAGTTAAGAAAACAAGGAAAATTTGACTTAAGTAACACAATGGCAGCAATCAGTATCATACCTAGTACTTTCTAACCCATCCCACCTCCAGCACTCAAAAAGAGCCAACAGTTACAGAGCAGTTAATAGATATTTCTAATGCATTATCTGGCACACTTCAATAGCATAAACACATTTAATCCCCTCAATCTTCCTGTGGGGTAAGTAGTATGATTGTCTTTCTTCCACAGATAAGTAGTGATTATAGTAGTCAGAACTATGGTCCCCAAAGATGTTCACATCCTAATTCCTAAAATCTGTGAATATGTTGCTATGCATGGCAAAACAGACTTTGCAGATGTAGTTGAATTAAGGATATTGAGATTGAGTGTTGTCCTGGATTATTCAGTTCAGCTCAATGCAATCACAAGAGTCCTCATAACAGGGAGAAGAAAGGGTCAGAGTCAGAAAGAGAATGCAGTAACAGAAGCATAATCGGAGACATAAACAGAAATCTGAGGATACTACAATTGGTTTTGAAGATGGGGGAAGTAAACATGATCCACAGGCTGCAGGTTGCCTTCACAAGCTAGGAAAGTAAAAGAAATGTATTCTCCCCTAGAATGAACACAATTCTGCTGACATGTTGATTACATGCGTGTGCGCGCGCACACACACACTCTCACCCATACCCTGTTAGACTAGGACTACTGCATCACTGCATAATGCTAGCTATCAATTCTTTTATAAGAAATAACTAAGACAGTAGCCAATGTATATTCTTAATACACTGCTATGTATATAATAGAATAAAAAGGTTCAATTTTCTTCAATAAACTGTTCTATTTTGTTTACTTTCATCTGATCACCAGTTCGCAAAGTCAATGAACAATAATAATAATCTGTAATGTCTTCAATTCCTGAGTTGTAAATAAAGTTTTAAATTCTCTAAGTGAACATTAGATTTTAAGGTCTATAAAGATAGAATTCAGGCATAAGTACTATTTCTAGCCCTGAATCCTAGCACGGACTCTGGTACTGAGTAATGTCTCACTGAAAGTTTGTTGAATACAATTGACCAAGGCAATATATAATAAGGAAACCACGTTTCTTATGTAATTTTTTTGTTCAATTATTTTGAGTATAATCTCTCATGTGTGTGACTCTGTGAATGTGTGTGTGAATGTGTATTTGCATTTTCTTTCCACCAGCATATGATATTTCTGTTTTCTTTCTATGGTAGTACAGGTTTTCTTGCTTTATGACAGTATTTCACCTTTATTTGATGCCTGGCCAAAAGTGTGAGTGAGGTTTGTCTTCATAATTTAGAGGAAAGAAAAACAAACTGGTCTTTACCAGAGTATTGCTCACATAGTGTTCGGGACAATGTAGGGATATCAATGACTATTATAATTAAGTGAGATTATATGATGATGCCAGTGATAACAATTACAATAAAATAAAATTATTCCTCTTAGTTACTTGCTACTAAAGTGTCAATGAACAGTCAATGCCTAAATGTTCATTTACAAGTGAAAACAATTGCCTGGATTTAAAAGGATTGATTAAATCCATTAATATTTAGCAAATATACATCCTAATCCACACTAAACCCATAAGCACAAATGCCTGGGTTTTTAGATACGTGATGGTAAATGTGAGCGTGATTATTGTCTGATAATCTAGCTACCCAAATATCTCTAAAATGAAACAAAATGAATGAGATTAGCATTCTCATTTGAGAGTTAAATATCTCAGTAATCTTCAGCAGGCAAAGGAACCTCAAGGTCCCCCTCCTATTAGAAATTAAGGGAAGTAGACTAAATCTGAAACACTTACTTTTTTAGTGAATCAGTTCTCCCTACTAAGAACTCTCCAACTGCAATCTCATTTTCACTACTAAAATCACAGTACTGGTCACTCTATTCTGTCTTCAGCAATAAGCAAGTAATTAATCAAACCCCAAGGAATAGTTACAAGGAATCTCTTTATAAGTCCTTTTCTGTAGTATAATTATAGGTCTTCCCTATCCTGCCATTTTTCTTGAGTCCTATATACTCACATATGTGCAGGGATGCTAACTGCTATCATAAAGAAGCTGGAACACATTTCTGAAAAGATTTGAAGACATTATATCCTAGCCAGACTTCTTCTAGCTCTACTGCCCTTCTTGAAATTCCTTATTGTTCCTCCTTATATCCTTTCTTGTTATATTTTTGAATATAGCATGATAAAACATTATCCAGATAGCATAACCTCTTCTGGACCACAATATTCTGGAGCAGATATTCTAAGGAATGAAAGGACTGGGGCTGATGTTGCTATTTTTATTTGCATTTAAATCAGTTTGCTGCAAGGTATTATCCTAATAGCTTGAATTAAAATCCATAAACCATGAAAACTTGTGATAAATAAGAAGAAAACTTGTTTGCAAAGAGACACAAATGAAGCACAACACAAATAAAAGAAGGTAAAGTGGGAACCAAACATAAAAAAATTCTATTTTGCCATTGTAATCTGAATTGGAAATTTTAAAACTAGCATTTATGTAGGGGTGAAGGATGGGGGTGGAGAGAGTGAAAAAAATACAAACAAAAAACAAATACTTTACTTCATCTAAACACTGAATGTGAGTTTGATTGATGAGTGTTACCAACAGGCCTGCACTGAAAGACTGTGAGAATGAACTAACCAGGGAGTAGGCAGATGGCACCAATGTGATAAGTGCTTCCCCTCTGCTAAACCGCTCACAGCTCACAATCTGATAAGTGCTTCCCCCGCAGACCCTCCCCTCACCCCAGCTCACACTTTTTTTGTGTGCCAGTTTAGCCATTCTTTTCTTCTTCATCTAATTGACCTACCTAATTTGGAGCACAATGCAAGTAAAATTAATTCATCAAATTTTTTATTTACAGAAGCCAAAGCACATCTTATGCAGTACTCCTTGGAGAACTAAAATAATAAACCTCTAGGCTGGATGCAGCGGTTCATGCCTGTAATCCCAGCACTTTGGGAGGCCGAGGTGGGCGGATCACTTGAGCTCAGGAGCTTGAGACCAGCCTGGGCAACATGGTGAAATAGTCTCCACAATAAATACAAAAATTTAGCTGAGACCCTGTTTCCACAAATACAATAAATACAAAATGTTAGTTGGTCATGGTTGTGCACACCTCTAATCCCAGCTATTCATGGGGGCTGAGGCAGAAGGATAGTTTGAGATCGGGAGGTTGAGGTTGGAGATTGCACCACTGCACTCCAGCCTGGGTGACATAGAGAAACTCTGTACCAAACAACAACAACAACAACAACAACAACAACAACAAAAACTATTGTTACTATTTATGTGTTAAAATGGCCACCAAGTGTAGTTTAGAGGAAAAGACATTCTTAAAAAATCGATTAGAAAATGCTTCCTTCTTTGAGAGTGATACTTATGCTTACCTTAGCACAGTTACATATGCAGGCATACGTAGTAAATAATTCACATAAGAAAGCAAATATTAGGTTTATTCTCATCCCACATCCTACTCCATTCAACTTCACAAGACTATATCCCAATATTAGGGGAACATCTTGCCATTCTGAGGATGAACCTAATGTTTTTATTTTTTAATTTCAACTTTTATTTTAGACTTTTAGATTTAGACAGTACATATGTAGAATCGTTCTAGTTTTGTTCTTCTGGATATAGTCAGTTTTTCCAATACCATTTATTGAATAGTATGTCCTTTTCTTAGGTTTATTTTGGTTGTCTTTGTTTAGCATCACATGGTTGTAAGTTTTTGTCTTTATTTCAGAGGACTCTATTCTGTTCCATTGGTCTGTGTGTCAATTTTTGTACTAATACCATGCTGTTTCAATTACCGTAGCCTTGTAGCATAGTTTGAAGTCAAAATGTATTCTTTCAGCTTAGGATTGCTTTGGCTATTTAGGTTTTTTTTTTTTTTTTTGGCTCCATATGAATTTTAGAATAGTGTTTTTTTGTTTTTTTGTTTTTTCTTTTTCTAATTCTGTGAAGTGATGTTGGTAATTTGATAGAAATAACATTGAATCTGTAGATTGCTTTGGGCAGTATGGACATTTTAATGATATTGATTCTTCCAACTCTTGACCATGGAATGCTTTTCTATTTATTTCTGTCATCTATAATTTCTTTAAGCAGTGTTTTGTAGTCCTCCTCATAGAGATTTTCCACCTCCTTGCTTAGGTGTATTCCTGGGTATTTTAATTTTTGTGTGTGTGTGGCTATTGCATGTGGAATATTCTGTAGATGTCTGTTGGATATACTTGATCAAGCATTGAATGTTAGTCCAGAATTTCCTTGTTAGTTTTCTGCATTAACTGATCTGTCTAATGCTGTCAGTAGGGTATTGAAATACCTCAGTATTTAGTGTTTTAGACATGAAGTCCTTGCCCATGCCTATGTCCTGAATGGTATTACCTAGGTTTTCTTCTAGGGTTTTTATGGTTTTAGGTCTAACATTTAAATCTCTAATCCATCTTGAATTAATTTTCTTATAAGGAGTAAGGAGAGGATCCAGTTTCAGCTTTCTACTTATGGCTAGCCAATTTTCCCAGCACCATTTATTAAATAGGGAATCCTTTCCCCATTTCTTATTTTTGTCAGGTTTGTCAAAGATCAGATGTCTGTACATGTGTGGTATTATTTCTGAGGGCTCTGTTCTATTCCATTGGTCTATATCTCTGTTTGGATACCAGTACCATGCTGTTTTGGTTACTGTAGCGTTGTAGTATAATTTGAAGTCAGGTAGCATGATGCCAGCTAACATCCAGAACCTACAAATAACTCAGACAAATTTACAAGAAAAATCCAAACAATCCCATCAAAAAGTGGGCAAAGGATATGAACAGACACTTCTCAAAAGAAGACATTCATACAGCCAACAGGCACATCAAAAAATGCTCATCATCATTCACCATCAGAGAAATGTAAATCAAAACCACAATGAGATATCATCTCACACCAGTTAGAATGGCTATCATTAAAAAGTCAGGAAACCACAGGTGCTGGAGAGGATGTGGAGAAACAGGAACACTTTTACACTGTTGGTGGGACTGTAAACTAGTTCAACCATTGTGGAAAACAGTGTGGCAATTCCTCAAGGATCTAGAAGTAGAAATACCATTTGACCCAGCCATCCCATTACTGAGTATATACCCAAAGGATTATAAGTCATGCTGCTATAAAGACACATGCACATGTATGTTTATTGCAGCACTATTCACAACAGCAAAGACTTGGAACAAACCCAAAAGTCCATCAGTGACAGACTAGATTAAGAAACTGTGGCACATATACACCATGGAATACTATGCAGTCATAAAAAAGGATGAGTTCATGTCCTTTGTAGGGACATGGATGAAGCTGGAAACCATCATTCTCAGCAAACTATCTCAAGAACAGAAAACCAAACACTGCAGATTCTCACTCATAGGTGGGAATTGAATAATGAGATCACTTGGACACAGGAAGGGGAACATCACACACTGGGGCCTATTGTGGGGAGTGGGGAGGGTGGAGGGATAGCATTAGGAGATATACCTAATGTAAATGATGAGTTAATGGGTGCAGCACACCAACATGGCACATGTATACATATGTAACAAACCTGCACGTTGTGCACATGTACCCTAGAACTTAAAGTATAATTAAAAAAAAAAAAGAAAAGAAAAGAAAGAAATACCTCAGTATTATCCTGTAACAGACAAAGTCTTAGATGAAAAGTAGTTGTTTTATAAATCTGGGTGCTACGATATTGGGAGCATATATATGCAGAATGCTTAAAACTTATTGTTGAATTGAAAGCTCTGTGATTTAGTTATGCCCTTCCTCATCCTTTTTTACCATTGTTGGTTTAAAGCTTATTTTATCTGATGAAAGGAAAAAAAAAAAAAGACCTTGGCTCTTTTTGGTTTTCCATTTGTGTGTCAGATCTTTCTCTGCCCTCTTACTTTGAATCTGTGGACATTATTATTATATATGTGAGATGGGTCTCTTGCAGACAGTAGAAAGTTAAGTTGTTTTTTATTGTTGTTGTTGTTTTTTAAATCCAATTTGCCACCCTGTGTTTTTTAATGGGGTATTTAGACCATTTACATTCAAGGTTAATTTTGGCATGTGAGGTTTTATTCCTATCATAGTGTTCTTAACTAGTTGCTACTTAGTCTCTATTGTGTAGTTGCTTTATTGGGTCTGTGAGCTACATACTTGCATACGGTTTTGTGGTAGCAAGTATCAGTCTTTTGTTTTCATGTCTAGAACTCCCTTAAGCATCTCTAAAAGGGCCAGTCTGGTAGTGGTGAATTCCCTTAGCAATTATTTGTCTGGGAAATACTTTATTTCTCTTTTCTTTATGAAACTTGTTTACCAGGATATGAGATTCGTGACTTGCACTTCTTTTATTTAAGAATACTAAAAATAAGCCCCAAATCTCTTCCAGCTTTTAAATTTTCTGCTGAGTGGTCCAATCTTAGTCAGGTGGGTTTCCTTTCATAGGTAATATGACCCTTTTCTCTAGCTGCCTTAAAGATTTTTTTCTTTTGCATTGACTTTGGATAGTCTGTTAAGTATGTGACTTGAGGTGGTCATATTGTACAGTATCTTGCCAGAGTTCTCTGGATTTCTTGTATTTGCATGTATTTGTACATTCTCACACTGCTATTAAGATACTACCCAAGACTGGGTAATTTATAAACAAAAGATATTTGATTTACTGACAGTTCCACATTGGCTGGAACGCCCTCAGGAAACTTATAATCATAGTAAGGGCCAAGGGGAAGCAAGGCACATCTTACATGGTGGCAGGAGAGAGATAGATCTCAGGGGAAATGTCAGATACTTATCAAACAACTAGATCTTGGGAGAACTCCCTTACTCTCATGAGAACAGCATGGGGGAAATCACCCCTATGATCCAATCACTTCCCACCAGATCCCTCCCTTGACACAATGGGATTATAATTTGACATGGGATTTGGGCGGGGACGTAGAGTCAAACCATATCACTACATGTAGATCTCTCTAGCAAGATTGGGTAAATTTTCCTAAATTATATCTTTAAATATGTTTTCCAAGTTTGTTACTTTCTCTTCTTCTTTCTCAGGTATGCCAAGAAATCACATAATTAGTCACTTATATAATCCCATATTTCATTATTTGTTCTTTTTAAAAATTATTATCTCTTTTCTTTTTTCAGATTGGGTTGATTCAAGGATCTGTCTTTGAGCTTTGAAATTCTTTCTTCTGCTTAATCTAATCTGTTGTTAAGGCTTTCAAGGGTATTTTGAAATTTCTATAGTTAATTTTTCAATTCCAGGAGTTCTGTTTGTGCCTTTCATAATATATCTACCTCATCTTTCAAATCTTGGATCATTCAGACTTCTTTGTGTTGGATCAACTTTCTCTTGGATCTCACTAAGTTTCTTTGTCTTTTATATTTTGAATTCTATGTCTGTCTTTTCAGACAGTTTATGCTGATTAGGATCCATTGCTTGGGAGATAGTGGAATCCTTTAGTGACAAAATGCTCTGGCTTTTTATATTGTCAGAGTTCTTACACTGGTTTCTTCTGATCTGAGAGAGCCAATTCTTTCTCTTTCTTTATTTCTCTTCCTTTCCTTTTCTTTCTTTCTCTTTCTCTCTCTCTCATTCTCTCTTTCTTTCTCTCTTTCTTCTTCTTCTTCTTCTTCTTCTTCTTCTTCTTCTTCTTCTTCTTCTTCTTCTTCTCCTTCCTTCCTTCCTTCCTTCCTTCCTTCCTTCCTTCCTTCTTCCTTCCTTCCTTCTTCTTTCCTTTCTCTCTCTCTCTCTCTTTCCCTTTTTCCTTCCTTCCTTCCTTTCTTTTCTTTCCTTTCTTTCTTTCATAAATTTGCTATTATTTGGGTGGGGCATATTGGTATTTTATTCCTTTTTACCTTGGGTGTATGACTGTGATGCATATTGTGTATGATTTATTGGCTTTGTTTCTGGGTGCTTTCAGAGTTCCAAGGATCTGTATGGGTTCCTTGGTTGCAGATAGGTTTGTGTAGTGGCTTTCTGAGACACTGCTTGTTTTAACAATGTAATTTTGTTTGCTTGTGTCATTCAGGCTTCAGTCCAGTTGGTGGTGCTTAAGAGTAGGAGCTGGCCAGTAGCAGCAAGGGCAGAGGCCAGGATGAAGCTGAAAAGCACCATCCCCAGAGCGCTTTAGCCTTCAGTAGTGGTAGAGCCACTGTAAAAGCTTGAGAAGTGATCGATTTCAGATCAGGATCCCCAAGCCTTCTTGAGAAGAGCCACTGAGGAGTCAGCCGCAGTGCACTGAGGTGGGGGAGGGTGGCAAGAGATAACCCTCTCGCTTTAGTGGTGCTGCCTCCAATAGCAGGTGCTATGCTCATGTTTCCTTTGACTTAAGGGGACCTTTGGTGGGCTGCACTCTCCCCTCCCTTAGTGACAGACTAAGAGTTACATCTCTGGTTCTGGGTGTTGTCAGTGGCGAAGAGTCTGTATAAGTTCTTTGGTTATAGATATTCTTTGTAAGGTGGCTTTCACAATTGCTGGTTGCAGTAGTAATGTAATGGATATGGGAGAAGGCTCAATCCCTCCTGTGGTTCTGGGGTTGCAGCTGTCTCAGGAAGCTTATCTCATTTCCCAGTCTTATGTGCTGGCATCTGCAGATTTCCTATTGTGTTGTACCATTCAACCTCCAGGTCCATAGGTGGCTCTTATGGCTAAGAGTTGGCTGTGGCCCACATGGATGGGCATATACTTGATCCTTTTTTTTACTAGGAGAAGCTCTGTGTTGCCTCAGGCAATGGGCTGATCCATGGAGTGCATAATGATCTGAGCTCCCTGTTCAGCCCCAGGGGAGGGATCAACATGGGTGGGGCTAGACTAGGCATGCTCACCAAATGTCCCCAATGGCAGTCACAGGCACCAGCTCCAGAGAGTAGAGAAGTCCAGTGGGCAACCCTCAGACACTCAGACATTTAGTTTAGGCATGGAGTTGAGAAACCTCCTCTGCTCTAAGTTCTCTGCGTGTGTAGGTGGGTGGCCTACATTTCTAATCTAGAAGAGTGGGTAGGTGCTCAAAATGCCTGAAGATATGTCTGAGCCTTGAGAGGAGAGAATACCACTGCATCAGGATCTGTGCACCTGAAGCAGGGATGGCTCATGCTTCAAATCCAGACAAATGATATACCATATACCTGGAAATATTCCCTAGCAAGAAATGGAGAAACTGAAGGTGCAACAATGTCTTTGCGAAGGATGGGAGCTCAGGTTCTTATTCTGGAGGATCAGATGTGACTCATGCCAGGTGATATGCCCAGGGAAGGAGCAGGGAAACCACCACCATAACAAGGTCTTTGCATGAAAAGGAAGGATTGGCTCAAACTCCTAACCATTGGAATGGGTGTGCCAAATGCCTGGAGTTATGCTCAGTTGTGGAGCATTGGAGAAGGAATTGCTGCCATACCAACGTCTTTGCATCTGGAGGGGTGGTGGTTCAAACTCCTATTCCAGGGGGCCAGATGCACCAAAGTCCTGGAGATATGTCTGGAAATGGAGAAGATATGCTTCTACACCAAGATCTCTGCACAGGAAGACAGGGTCAGCTCAGGCTTCTATCCAGCTAAGTGAGTGTGCCAAATGTCTTGGAGTATGCCCTGATGAGGAGTAGAGAAACTGCAGCTGCAATGGGGTCTTCACAGAGGAAGGGAAGGAGAGCTCAAGCTACTAACTTAGGCAAGCAGGAACTCCAATTGTTTGGAAATATGTCCCCTGGCTGGGAGTAGAGTAACTGGTGGTAGAATAAGGTTTTTGCATGAAAGAGGCAGGAGGTAGCTTTGGCAACTAATCCAGGTGAGTGTCTTGAAATATGGCCAGATGTGGAGTGAAGGGAGCAGTGCTGCACCAAGATCTCTGCTCAGGAAGGGTGGGGTGGCTCAGGCTGCTAATCCAGATGAGCAGGTGATCTGAATGCCAGAAGATCTGCCTTGGGGCAGAGTGGAGAGGGTTCCACTGCACCATGATCTCAGGGAAGCAGGCTGGGGCCCCCAGCAATAGCACACACAAAGACTGGCTCCAGCTTGCCATGCTGGCCCCAGCTGCAAATTTCACTGCCAGGAGAAACCATGGCTGCAGCCAACTATCTTCCCACTCCAGACCTGTGATGGGGAAAAGCCCAATTCCAGCACCTACTACTGGTGTACTTTTCCCACTTGCCACTCAATTCTGGTGGTGGAGGCCCTTCCCCTACTACAGATCAAGTGCTCCAGTCTATTACCTCAGACTAAAATGCCTGAGTGGCTGCCAGGTCCCCAAAGAATGACTAACATTGTATGAGCCTAGATTACAAATGGCTCTCACCTCTTGGTCCCGGGTCTCGGAAAATATGCTCCTTTTCCCAGTGCTTTTCCCTGTCAATATCTGTAAGTCTCCCTCCAAATTAGCTTCAGGGATTGGGAGAAACAAGATGCTCTCCCTTGGCCTGGGTTGCATGGATCCCTAGTGGAAAAGTGAATAACAGAGGGAGACCCTGCCCCTCTCATTTACTGGGCCTTCACTCACTTTTATTAGCCAGATGCTGACATGGGGGCCCACCTTCTCTTCCCCAGGATCTAGTGTCTTTAGGTATTCCAGTGTATTCTCATTTTCCATCTTGAATTAAAGCTCACAGAGCTCATTTGTATGCACTGTTTTATTATTTCCAAGTGCTGAGGCATGCTAAAAGCCTCTAATCCACTATATTGGAAAATTTTAAAAAAGCAACACTATAATTTATTTTAATTTACAGAAGAGAATTATTTTCTATGTTTTCTTGGAATATCATTAATCATAACATTTAATATATAAAAGTGCTAGATGAGATGAAGAAAAGTTTATGGCACAATTAAGTGTAGCATTGAGATAAAGGTGTTGATTAGCCTTGAAGCAGAGTGGCCAGAAGTTTGTATCTTGGCTGTGCAATTTACTAGCCATGCAACATTGGGTTATCTGTTGAAATTTTCAGAATTTTACTTTACTCTTCTATGAAATTCTAACAAAATAGCATTTTCTATAAGGCTGCTTAGAGATTGTAATTAGATATCTGTTAAGTGCTTATTCTTGTGTCTGATACCTAGTAAATGCTCAATGATATTTCAGTACTGAAAGGCAAAAGCATCTTTCTTTCCACATCTATTGTCCATTGGTTAAAGTGCAGTTGTTTGAAAAATAATTTAGTGCAAACAACTTTTTTAAGAAATGAAAGAGGGCATGATATTTATCTACCTTAAAGGGTGCAAGTCCATATTCCTAAAGACAGTGACAAATATCTCATTTCAGAATTCTGTTTTCACCACAGGTTAGTGCTGGAACATTGATATATTAAATTGGATTTTCTTTATTTAATCTCTGTCGGCAGCAGCAAATGTACTTGAATTTCCCTGTTGAGAATAATATGCACTTGCTTTGCCATTTACTTGCCTAGAAAAGACATTAAAGTACTTTTGCTTAGCAAATGTTATATTGTTGGCTTAGATGCAACCCTACAGATACACTGTAAAGTATAATTTGATATCAGAATGCAATAATACCTACTATAGTTCATCACTACATGGCTGTTTCTGCACAAAGCCTCTTAACACGCTTTTCAAATCAGCAGACATTACTAATGGTCATAAACAACACACTAAGCACTTATGACAAGTAACCTCCATCTACTCTAATAAAGTTGCCTTCATTTCAGAACTTCTTCAAACCGAAATTCTGTTGGAAACTCCTATGGCTCTATGAATTTGAAAGTAATACCCGACAATGTGTAATAGGCAGAAAAAGAGAGATGCTACTAGAAAAAAGCTAGGCATTTCATATGTTTATTGAACATTTTACATTCTTTAGTTTCTGGTTTGATCTAAAAAAACAAACAAAAACTTTGCTGTTCATTGAGTCCTTTCCTTTAAGGATTCACTTGCTGCAGAATACAGTGATTCCTCCATTGGTGGCCTTTTCATTAGCTGTGTAAGTAATTACACAGTAAATGTATCAGTCAGAAACTGCCTGTGTCTCACACCTAGCCTACAAACTAGTTAACAGAGAATCTCCCTAACACCTATCACTGGGAAAAGATCAATCCAGCTGCAAAGAAAGTAATCCCACATTCATATGCATGTATCTGTTCCTCTCTGAAACAGATGCTTATTTTAAACAAACTGCCCTAGAGACATCAGAATTTGGTGTGATATCATTCCTCCTTGAAAGTAATACAAAGAATCTTATTATAAAAAATACCACAAGGCCTTAAAAATTAATAACACTTTATCTGTAACATTGTTCTCTGTTAAAGTGCTGTGTAGACAACTTTCATTTTGGGGTTTCTAAGCACTTTGATCACCAAATAGTAATTTTGTCATTGAACTTCTATCTCTAAAGCCTCTCCCATGGATTTCCTATGTTAATTATCCCAACAGCACTTTTAACAGTTATATACGTGATGGAAACATACAAGGATGTGGTTTGCTTTCACCTCCTACTGACTGCAAACTAATTTGAATCAATTTTACATGGGGAAATAATCATTACTTTAAAAGATTTTAACTTTCCCTCACAGATTTAAGATTTATACAGATAACTTTACACACATCTTTTCCCCTGTGGGAAATGAGAAAGATGAGTCAGAGTAACATGGGTGGCAGGGGAGGAAGAAGGCAAGGCATGGCCCATAGTGTAAGTAGGGAGAAAGAGACATCAAGAAGAAAAGGACCAGATTGAGATTCCATACTCTGGCATTGTATTGTCCACGAATCTCTATTATCCAGCTTAATTTTACAGATACAGAATGAGGCCAGCCAGGTAGGGACAGGTTTCCTAAAACCCCTGACATTCGGGAAGCATCCTAGAGTGGTTATTCAGCCTGCCCCCACTTCCCAGAATGAGGAATGAGGGCAGAATGAAGGCAGCTTTCAAATATAAATATTCAAACTCAGGCATCCTTTAGGGTTGGGTCCTAAAAACTTTCACTGGGGTCTTCCTAGTTATCCTTACACTCTCTAAGATTGCTGGGAAACTGTTCCCACAGTTCACACTAGATTAGAGTAGCCCAGAAATTAATAAATTGCATGCCCTGCCATTTATAAGCTTTAATAGTGAATTGAACCCCTACTCAAATATACTTCCCTTAACTTCTAAAGCAATAGCATTGATTATAGCACACACAATTCTGAAAGGGCACAAATGTGCAATAACAACAATTGTGTTTTAACTTTAATTTTTGATTCTTAGGTTTAAATGCTTTTAGTGAACTTTTTCCTCAGTTTTTGATAACTAGGCCAGTGCTCACAAAGCTTCATAAATCTAGGTTATTATGATCATTCTTGTTAGCAAAGATGCCAAAATATCATTTTACTTTTATTTCAGATGTATACATATATTCATCTACATATATAATGCATATATATAAAATGTATATTACATACACTTATATATAACTGAATATATATATAAAAGTGTGTGTATATATACACATATATACATATGACAAACATATATGTTTATATATACACATATATGTTTATATATAGATACATATATACATTTGACAAAATGTGTGTGTGTGTGTGTGTGTGTGTGTGTGTGTGTATGGCAGCCACCTGCTTTAGAAATTTTCCTTTATGGGTCACATTATGCAAGCTGTTTTGCTTTCTCATGTGAGTCATCTGGTTTCAGAATAATAAAATCTTAGGAATGAAATAAAATTTAGTGGTCACCTGGTACAACTCACTGTTTTGGGGAGAAGAGGAGGGGAAGTAAACACATAAATTATACATAAATGACAAGACCTGTCAACTTGTTTGAATTGAACACCAATATATAAATAAAAATAATATATTAAGCTACTTAACAATTTACTTCAGTCTAGACCAATAACTTAGCCAATGGAACTTACCCAATGGAAATCAGTAACTTACCCAATGGAAATCAATATGCAAGATAATGAATATGAGCACCTGATACGTAGCTATTATTGACTATGTACTGAAAGTTACACAAAAATAATATAGACATCACTGTTGTATTCAGGAAAAACAAAGGGAAGCTATGGCATCGGAAGCCATTAGAGAAAAAACTAGCTTACGGTGGGTAGTACTGGCCACAAATAGAGTAGAACTACAAAAGGAAAATCTAAATGGGCTAGAATATCATGAAAGGAGAAAGGTATAAACTGGACTTGTAAGAATTGGGAGATTTTGGTAGATAACTGGGTGAGAAAAAGTTGTGTTTATAGTCAAATAAATTGAATTATATATACACAAATAAATTACATTTATAGTTGCATTACAGCACATAGTAAGAATGTAACCTACATATTGGGAAATAATAAATAAATAATATTTATGTGAGAAAATGGAACACATAAGGCCATTACACATTCTTGCGCAAGGTGCCAATCTGATAAAAAGAAAGTTTTTTTCTTTTTTTTTTTTTTTTTTTGAGACGGAGTCTTGCTCTTTCGCCCGGGCTGGAGTGCAGTGGCCGGATCTCAGCTCACTGCAAGCTCCGCCTCCCGGGTTTTACGCCATTCTCCTGCCTCAGCCTCCGGAGTAGCTGAGACTATAGGCGCCCGCCACCTCGCCCGGCTAGTTTTTTGTATTTTTAGTAGAGACGGGGTTTCACCGTGTTAGCCAGGATGGTCTCGATCTCCTGACCTCGTGATCCGCCCGTCTCGGCCTCCCAAAGTGCTGGGATTACAGGCTTGAGCCACCGCGCCTGGCCAGAAAGTTTTAAGATAGTTTGCCTAAGTTACAAGTTTAATGACACATGACCTCAAGATACTTAAGATAAGGACAAACAGGAGGCTTCCAGTTGATTTAGAAGTGAGGCGATAAAGACTAGGATAACATGATGGAAGTAAATATGGAGAATGAGAATGAAATATAAAATTTTAAAGAAAGAAATGCAAGACTTTGTATCCATACTTATGAGTGAATGAGGCATGGGTAGGGGCAAAATTGTATTGTCAAGGTTCACAGCTTAGTGGAGAGAATTCTGAATTTAAATGAAAGGGGTGGATTTTTTTTTCTCTTGGGTTTAAGGTGGTTTCTAAAGGGTTGGAAAGGTATTGTGTTTTTCACAATAATTTTAGGACCAAAATGCCCCTTAAAGTCTACTGAGTTTGAGATGATGGTACATATGTCCAGCAGAAGTAGAATAGTCGTAAAAGATGATTAGTTATAGTTGATTATCTGGAAGGTCACTCTAATTTGGGAGTAACTAAAATACAGGTGATAACTGAAGCCAAGGAAATAGATACATTTGTATGTGCATGTTTGCTTTTAGATTTCGACGTCCATACTCCTTTCTGCTTCCATAGGGTTATGTTACACAGGGCTTCATCTTTTCATTATCCAGCCTCCACCCAGGGTTAGTGTAAAACATGTCACAACAGGGTTGAAGAGGGTCCATAATGCTTCTGGCATCATTCTTGAATCCACTGCTTCACTCTTTAACTATACAAACCTACTCTTGGGGGAAAGAGCTAAGAGACATCGTCACCTTATTATGAATCTTATCTAATATATTCTCAGCCATGAATATTTAGATTCTAAGCCTTATCTGTATTAGTGCATTTAAAGATTTTTGTTCCCTGGTAAAATAATTTCAAATATTTTTGAGTAGTTAAGTTTAGCCTAGGAGGTATGCCTCTGCAATTACGCTAGAAGACAGTCTATGTTTAACTCTGAGCCCATGATAAATGACTCCTACAGAGCTAAATGTGAAGTAATAAGGCACAAACTTTCTTCCGAATTATTGAATATTTAATAAACTCTGCTTAATGCATTTTAAGTCTATGGCTATGGATTCTGAATTTTTGAAAATAACAATGTTAAACAATTTTAAATTGACTAATTTACTAGAAAAATCTTACTCTCCTTTATGCCACAGAATTTGTTATGATGCTTTCAAAGGTATAGTAACTATAAAGATTCAAGGAGCAAGGACAATCTGCTTATTTAAATTTTAGCCCACAGAATTATTCTTTGTCATTGATTATTAACACTTAATTCTACCTATTTTAATTTTATTTCAGTCTTCATATTCAATCTTGGTCTGACACTTTCTACATGAAGCCTGACATCATAAAGGGAAAAGACCCAAAGAGCATTCTCATGATATTTTGAATTACTATAATTTAAAAATTGATTTCTGCTACCATACAATGACCACCACAGAGGGAAAAATATTTTCTGCATTGGTCAGTTGTGTTAGATTTAACATTGAGAATTTTGTGTTTGTCCATCTGTAATTTCATTGTAAAACCTTAAGGATTTTTGCTTTTCCTGATTATTAGCTGTAAGAACAAACATAGCTATATTTTGTAATTAAGCAATTATTTTCTTTAAATGTTTCAGCGAGTACCGTTACAATGGGTTGCATGTAGAAGTTTCTCTAAATAAATTGAAATGACTCTAAAAAATGCCTGGAGCATGTGTAATCTGCAAACAAAACCAACAGTTATATTATAATGCAAGCATATGGTAACTATATTGCTTCTGAAATTATGTAATTTCATTTCTTTCATACCAATTATATTGGTGCTAACTGAGCTCTGTGTAAAATGACAATCAAAGACTCTAATCCATTTACTGACAGACTATGTGTGGAAAAGTACAGAACAATATTGAATACTAGTTTTATTTGCTATTTATATTTATTTATGGAAAGTGGCAGCTATAATTAATGTAGTCAGAGTTCATAACATGTAAATGGGCTGCTAAAATATAGTGAAACTTGATATAGTTCAAATATTGCAGCCATTCTGCCTCGTAGATGCAGAGTTGTACTATGCATTCAACTCTAAAATGGCTCTCCATGGAGGTTTCAGCATCTATTTTGAATTACCATTGTTTCTTTGCACATTGGGAATGGTCCAAGTGAAATCCAGATTCAGTGGCCTTACTTGTTCTTCCAATGGTTTCACTGATAGTTTAATGGCAAGCAAAACCTAACAGGATTTCTGTAGTTAATATAAATTTGTGCTTCCTAGAGTCTTTCTCCATAGGTGAACCAAGTAATTTGTTTAAAGGACTGTCTAAACATAGAGGAAGAAAAACATAGCACTAAAATTACCAATCCCTCCAAGAAAAACAGAGGACTATGGAGTCATTAGATAATACACTAACAATAATAAATAACTTGCCAATTATTTACTGAGAGCTTCATATGTGGAAGAAATAGAAAGATAGCTGTGAACTTAACTCTGTTAAAAGAGTTTAGACAAAATAAATTTAACAGAGCTTATGTACACAAAGAATGATTCATGAATTGGGCAGCACTCAGAACCAGAAGAGATTCAAAGAGCTCCTTTCTGCAATGTGGGCAGTGAGGGTTTGTAGACAGAATAGGAAAGTAGATAACTAGCTTGACTGATTATAACTAGGCATTTACCTTATTTGAACATGGTCTATTAATAGTTGGCAGCTTGTGATTGACTGAAACTAGGTTGTCTGTAATTGTTTGAGACCTGGCTATATGTTATGGGGGGAAAACAAAAAAGCTCTTAAACTAGGTTTTGGTTTGTTCGTATACTAAGTTGCAGTTTGTTAAGCAGGGACCCAAAGAGACAGCCTCAGGTCAAATTTAATTAAATAACTTAGAGTGCAATTATGCAACTTAGAGATTGTGGAATACTGAATAGCAACAAGTCTTTGTAGTGGGAGAGGCTAGGTTTTAAGTCTTAAACAGTCCATTTACCAGCTGTGTAGACCCAGTCAAGTCTCTTAGCCTCCATAACACAATGCTTGCTTCTCTGCTGAAAGGATATATTACCTATATAGCAGTTTATAGTTGCTTTCTGGCTTGAATAAGATAATATTTATAAAGTACCCAGCACAGCTTGGCACATAGAAGGTAATAAAAATAGCTGTGGTTTTGGTGTTATTACTGTTGTTACCCTTATTGATACTATTATCACAATATAGAGACAAATGCTCATTTTGCACAGTAACACAATATCATTAGGAATGCAAATGAGGCTCAGCCAGGTAGGATAAAAAGGATTTTACTATACAAAAAAAGGGTAAAATTGGGACAGAAGGGTGGGGAACAACACTAGAATAAGCAGAGTCATGTGACTTTGCATATACCTTGCTTTGCCAATAAAAATTGAGCAGAACATGTACCATTTCTGAATGGAAGCATACAAGAGCCAGAACAGAATGTTCTATATTCATTTTTCCCAGACGTTTTCTTGAGGTACTGTTTGCATGTGTCACTGAGTGAGGAGAACATAAAACAGAATCTTTAGACAAGTTTTGATAATTATGAAATAAATCTTTATTGTTTTATGTCACTGAGATTAGTAGGTTGCTGGTTCCTACAATATATTCGATCCAATCCTTATCAATACAGCCTCATTCATGGCATCTTTGAGGACTAAATAAGGTAAAGAGATTACAAGGTAAAGAGATTTGTAAAAAATTGGGAATAAAAGTGTCAATGCCCAGGAAGAACCCAGAATATCATTATCAAGAGTATGGACACAACATAAAACTATCGAATTTATTTTGTGCACTTTTAATGAAGAGAGTTGGCATAGTGAATTTTTGAGGGGTGATGCTTAACAAGTAAAAGACAGAGGTTGGAAGAAGTTTTTGCATTACACAATAACAAAAGAAATAGGAATGTGAAGGAAATAGGAGGGGAAGAATTTGAAAGGATTCAAAGTATTGATAGAATATATGTTGGCTGATTAAGTTTATAGGATACAGGACGGTAAAAATAAACTCTACAATCTCTGGCTATGTTGGCCAGGTATATATTAATGAATTAAATGAACTAGGTAACAGGAAAATTATTAACCAAATGTATGTGCTTTTAAAAGCCTTTGGAAACTTATACAAATCATCTTGTATGTAGATAGTATAATATATTCAGGGAAATTATTAGGCCTAATTAAATTAGTGCATACACATCATAAATTAATATCACAAATTGTCACTCAAAAACTTTGCATTGCCATTAATCATTTACAAACTATTTGCAGTGAAATAAACAGGAAAAGTAGACCAAATAGAAGTGAGAGTAAATAATTATGAAGATGTCGATCATGGATTCTGTGCCTAATGATTCTTGTAATTTCATTTGGAAACTATTTGCAGTGAGATATTAAATCAAAACTTGTTATATGTTTGCAAAGCATTGGTCTTCTAAAATAATCAATTAAATGGAATATAATTTCTCTTCTGAAATATGTGTTATGATTAGCATGCATGCATACACAATTTGAATAACAATGCATTCTTTGTGTTATTCTAATTGGATGATAACAAAAATATATTTAATCAGCAAAGAAATAAAAGTTATATTATAAATCTTGAATTGTTAAAATTCACTGTTCGAACAATCATTGGTCCTTCCTCATAGACTTTGAGCTTATTAATTTCAGGGACTATATGGTTTTTCCTCTTGGAAACTTTAGCTCACAGTAAGTACTCAGTTAATGTTTGTTGGTCACAGGGACTGACTCAATGACATATTTTGATGTAAAAGCGTTCATGGATGTTTTCATATGTCCAGCATAAATCTCCTGAGAAACAATTCTATGGTAAATCAGAGAACTACACGTAAAATGAATAATAAATAATGAATGTTCCTAGATGTACCCGTAGTATCAGAATGTAATTATGCTCCAAAATAATAGCAAATGCTTTAGAAAAGAGCTTCAAATTCTTAAGATATTAACTTGGAGCAATTTTGTTTTCCCCAATAATTTCCGATAACTGCATGTGGCCATACCATCTCACTCTGGGTAGCAGTCTTCATTATTAATAAATAAATCAGTCTTACTCCCTAACCTTTTATTTTTTGGTTGTTTTTTAGAACAGTATGGTTCAATTTCAAATATGTAGCCTTGTTGTTTTAAAATCATCACTGTAATATTGGATTCTCACCTGACTTGCACCCTCAACAGCTTGTCTATGCAGCAGCTCTTCACTTGTTTTTGGACACATCCCTTTCCTTGTGTTAACATCATTCAGAATCATTGTCTATTTGATTGTTTTGTTTTATTTTGTTTTTACTAAAACATACGCCTTGACAAGCACTACATCTGATATACGCTTGATGTACTACTGATGGTCCTATGACTACATTTATTGATTGAAACTCAGCTGAGGAGTCATTCCTGGTGGCCTCTTTTTTAGCTACAATTCCAAGCAAGACTGTAGCCCCCAATCTTACCCACTTTCCATGATCCTAAAGTTCGCCTGCAATGGGCACAAATAGTATCTCTATTCTATGTCACTTGGAAACTGAAATATTGAGGGGGTGGCCCTGAAACTCTTTTTGCCGCACCTCCCCACCCCTTATCTCATCGTCTCTTCTCAAGGCTTTCTTGCTCTGTCAGCAGCCCTCGGTTCGCAAATTCGGCAACCCAGAGATATCCAATCAAGCACAAAAGATCAATAACTCGTGCTATATTTACTCCCTAATTTTATGAGCAATTTCATTTTCTTTTGGACTCCATACCTGACACATACACAGGGAAGATGCACCACTTTCTCCTTCTTCAGAGGGATGTAAGGGGAATGAATACTCTTGTCCGGAGCCATGAGGCCCGGAATTAGCCGACCTCTGTTGCTTGATCTCCGCAAAGCGGAGACAAGACGGCACATTTCCGGGTTCTTTATTTCGGACCCTTCCCGTGCGCGCCCAAAGCTTTTTCCCGCGCGCGCCTAAGTTTTTCCCGCACGCGCCAACCTTTCCCGCGCCCGCGCAAACATTTTCCCGCCCAGGAAGATATGCAGCCTAGCGCGCAGGCGCGATCCCGCGCCCGGGAAAATTACAAACCCACGGTGCATGCGCAATTGTAATTTGAGAAGACCCGGCCCCCCGTCACCGCCCTGGCCCAACCTCTTCCCCTGCCAGCCTATATAAGGCATGACCCTAAATTCAATAAACGAGACTTGATCAGGCTATTTGTCTTGTCTCCATTTCTCGTGTTTTCTTGTCTCCTCCATTCCCACTCCCCCTTCCAGGCCCTGTTCCACTGTCCTGCAGGTCGGGACATACTCTCTTCTCAAAAACACTGCATTTTCTTAAAATGTGATTTTGCTCTTCAGACTTCTCCTCTGCTGCCTTCCTCTGCTGGCCGAGGAGTGTGGTGTGCTGTGATAGTGTTAGCCCCCTGGCCAGGGGAGGCTTTGCACCTCTGAGTAAAGACTGGTCATCCTCAAAATGTGAACTGTGGTGTTCCTCCTGCTGCCTGTTCTCAGCTATGATTTCTGAGTTATTCATTCTTGAAAAGAGAATCACATTTGAAATTTAGTGTGATTCATCTTAAATTTGGATTACATGAAATTCCCACTATTTGACCTATAAAAATGGCAATGTCATAGCATAACCCAATCCATTGATGTCTTTCAGGATTTTTTAAATTTTTCTTATTTATTTATTTATTTTTTGACAGGGTCTCACTCTGTCACTCAGACTGGAGTGCAGTGGTGCAATCTCAGCCCCCTGCAACTTCTGACTTCTGACTTCTGAATTCAAGGGATCCTCCCACCTCAGTCTCTTGAGTAGCTGGGTCTATAGGCGTGCACCATCATACCCGGCTAATTTTTTTGTATTTTTGGTAGAGATGGGGTTTCACACTGTTGCCCAGGTTAGTCTGGTACTCCTGAGCTCAAGTGATCTGCCCGCCTCAGCCTCCCAGAGTGCTGGGATTAGAGGGATGATCAGCAGCTGTGCTCCGTTCTATCAGGATTTGTAATCTGTTCATGTTTTGAACTGTGTGGGAATCAGGTAGAGAGAGGAGTTATTCTGAGAACATTTTCCATGTTTCGTGATTGAAAACCATGAAATACAATGCTACTGCTGCTCATGATAATACACCAATCACCTCTGCATATCCGGGTCCCTAATGGACTGGGGAGTTTCAATTTGCTATTGTTTGACTATAGCAGATGTGCTACATGTGACAAATGGCAAACATATTGGAAATTCTCTATTAGAACAATGCTGCCTCTGTGCTCTGAATTTACATACTAAGACAGTGTCATCATCAATAGGAAGTGGTATAATAACCAAACAACTGCTTTCTATCTCTCCATTTACATTGTTACAACTTTAACTCAGTTTGAATTAAAGCCTTTCCATACCAAGAGCGTGATTTATGTTGTAAGTTATTTCCAGATGCCATTTTTAGCTCCAAAATGAGTGAATCAAATGCCTGCCAGTTTCCCCTTGGAGTGTGCTGTCCTCAGACTCTTGACAGGCATCTTCACGACATCTTTCTCGTAAGATGGCGAGTAGGCCAGCTTGACTGTTGAAGTGGTTTCCAATTATATTATCATTGGGATAACCTCCCTCTAATCACTCCTTTATGAATGGATTTTATGATTTTTAATTTTATTGTAAAAACCTAAACATTTTATATTTTAAGGTTATATTTCTTGAATTAAATTTAAACTGTAATAATTTTCTTTGCAAATAAATCAGATTTGTGGGAACACATCAGACATACCTCATAGCCTAGGTGGTCTATATTGTGAATCTGTCAATGCTCATTGTCCTGAGGTGATTAAGAAGAATTGTGAACACTTGGGAACCATTCAAACAATGATATGGCATGTACGGTTTCTTAGAATCTTTATGATTCTCTTTCCCATTAGTTAAATCATATTCACATTTATCTCAAATTAATAAAAATTTACCAGTGTGAAAAATAATGAGAAAAAGTCTCAAATAACAAATTTCAAGTTATAGTCAGAACTGTGGTTTGCTATTAGAAACTAAATCATTTTCTTTATATGTTTATACATACCAAATTTAGTAATGATTGAAGAGAAAACACTCATGTTGGCTGTATACTTTGGGTACTGCTTTCCTTTGACTTTATAATAAGCATTTTTTTCTTCACGGATTTTCTGAATTATTGTTCCTCATTCTGAGATATCTGTGTAGTAATTGTGAAATGTCTATTCTGAATAATTCATTTAAATAACCGCATCAACTGATGCAGCATACAAAAGTATGCTTTTAAATTGGGAATAGAAAACTTAACTTTATTAACTAGAACTAAAATCAACTACCAGAGTATTCTTATAAGGTATCATATAGAGCTAATAGAGATTTAAGTAAATGAGTGAGTATAAAACAACCCTTCAGCTGTCTTTCCAAGAAGAATCTGTTAGCTGAAGCTTATTAGATAAGAGCAGAAGTTTTATTTCTTTTTTATTTTAAATAAAAAATTTTTCTGTATATAATAGTTTCCCCTCATTATTCTATAATAGCTTGCCCCCATTTTACATATAATAGAACATATTATGCATATTTATTCTGTATATAATAGTTTTCCTTTATTCTTGCATATAGTCACTCTATGTAATAGTTTCATTCTGTATATGTTTTATATTATACACTATATACCATATACAACAAATGTGTTGTATTAGTTAGGGTTCCCTAGAGGGACAGAACTAATAGGGGACTAATATTATTGAGTATAATACTTAATGTTATTCAGTATTAACTCACATGATCACAAGGTCCCACTGAAGAACTTGGCATCTGATGTTCGGGGCAGGAAGAGTACAGCATGAGAGAAAGATGAAGACAGGGAGGCTATGCCAGTCTAATCTCTCCACGTTCTCCTGTCTGCTTTTGTACTGGCAGCTGATTAGATTGTGCCCACCCAGATTAAGGGTGAGTCTGCCTGGGAAGCCAGGCCACTGACTCAACTGTTAATCTCCTTTGGCAATACCCTCACAGGCACACCGAGGATCAATACTTTGCATCCTTCAATCCAATCAAGTTGACACTCAGTATTAACCCTCACATATGTAGTGGTAGATCATTCTATATATAAGAGTTTTTCCCTATTATTGCATATAATATGATGTCAGAATTTTTATGATCATTTTATCCAATAAATTATCTCTAGCTCTGGAGCTATTTATGGCTTACTTATTTAGTTATTGTAGAGACAGAATCTTGCTCTGTCAACCGGGCTGTAGTGCAGTGGGGTGAACATAACTGTCTGTAACCTCAAAATCCTGGGATCAAGTGATCCTCTCACCTCAGCCTCCCAAATAGCTAGCACTACAGGTGCATGCCAGCACACTAAGCTATGTATTTATTTATTTATTTATTTATTTATTTAGAGACAAGGTCTCACTATGTTGCTCAGACTGGTTTTGATCTTCTGTCCTCAAGTAATCTCCCTGCCTCAGCCTCTCAAAGTGCTGGAATTAAGGGATGAGCTACCATGTCCAGCCTTTTAGCATATTTAAATTGAAGCTAAGTGTTCAGTATCTAGATAAGCAAGGTTTTTATTATATTTCAAAAGCCATGCCTACATAAGTCCAATGTCTATTCTTGCTATTCTTTATATTATGTTTCCCCTTATGATAATTTGCTGATGGTCTGGCCCCATATGAGAGGGAATAATTGGTTTCTTAAGGAGTAGTTAGTTTTATTAAGACTTAATAAAAATGTGTTCTGACTTACACAGAAGTCATTGGCGAGAAAATTAAGTTATAAAAACTATAAAATAAAGCATACCTACTTACGCTATGTGAAGAAATAATAAAAAACAGATATTGAATTGATAGTACTTAAAGAGTATGGTATTGTCAACATTTAACCAGCTAGTTTCTCTATCTTGCCAGCTAGAGATCCAGATCTGCTTCTGGAAATGTATCTAAAAATTGAAGATGATTAGAGACTTAAGTTCCAACTCTCCAAACTCTTCAGACATTGCTTAATATGATTAATTATAAAATTGCAATAATTCACTTTTTGTTTTCCTCATGTAATTAGCTTTGGGGGTATTCAGAAGTGACAAAATCCTGTCTGGAAGATACACATTCATCGCATATCATACATTTTGAGATTGTGGGATCCATTTTGAAGAGTGCAATCTAAAATTCTTCACAGTATGAAATCTTCACATTCAAATCTTCTAGGCATATGCACCGTGTTTGATCACTGAATGGTTTCATAACAAATAAAAGCTGAGGGTTAAATATTCCTCCATAAAATAATCCACAAGAAAAATGTAAACATGCAATAATTTTTAAAATTCTACTTTTAAAATCAGGATTAAAGTCAATACTGAAGATATATTAAGAATAAAACACATTTTAATAAGGTTTAAATATCAAATAATCTAGTCAATTTCTAATCTGAAACAATAATCACTATTAGAAATATCAAAAAATCAGAAAAACAAAAAAGATGTGACTATCCTCTCCAAAAGTGATTTTCCCCTAGATGTTGACAGATACTGGAAGAAAAATTCAATCAATGAGAAAAGAACAATGTAGCCAAATTGTTTCTAATTAGAGACTGGACACAACTTTTGGAAAGATAGTTCTGCATAGGAAGTCTAAATCAAGGTGCTATTTATTTCTATTTGCCTTCTACATATATTCTTTACCTACATCAATCAGGCTGAGATACTTTGTAAATGCAAGTATATGAAGTAGATTTACAACATAGCCCTCAATTAAATAAGATACCATTATGTGGTTTTTAACCAAGTAATGGTATCTTATTTGGAAAAGCTACTTGGGGACTGAAAAATGCAAAATGCTAACCTGGAATGAGTCAACAGGACCTCCTACTCAGTTTCTGGTTTTGGGCAATTTGAATGTTAGGAATCTTAATGATATAACTCGAAATGAAACGAAGTCCAGAGTCCTCATTGTATAATGTTCAGAGCAGACCAATATTGAAGAAAGACTCTCATATGGAATTGCAAAGGCTAGGTCATTCATGAACATTTACAGAGGCATAGAACCATTAAATATTTTCTTAAAGATTATTTATGCTTATTATTAAACTTTTTAAAATACAACATCTTTTATATAGGTAAAAATGTTTTTACAATTTAGTGCTTAAGTTTGTTTTAAAAGCTCTCAGATCGTTCAATGAAAAGCTTCAAATAGCTTTATTCTCTTGTATATTTGCTGCTGGATATAAATTATAAAGCTTCAAAATAAGTAAATCTAAGCAGACTAACATTTCATCAACTTATAAATTACACAGTAAATCACAAGCTTTTACTCTTTATTTGTAAAATTTATGTGTACTAAACATTTACAGTTGTCAACTTAAAAATTACTTTTTAGCTAATCAGATGTTATAGACTGAGAGTTGAATGTTGCCTTTTGAACATTTGAAAACTAGCTGGTAAGAAACACAGAAGATATCATTTGCAATGCAAAGCACAATTTTATTACAATACTTACAGCATAGATATTGAGTTCTTTATTGCAAATATTTCATACAGTTTTTCTTTCATCCTTCATGATCATTCATCTTTGAATAAAAGCTACAATATTTTATTCTTACAATTTCCCAGGGAATAAAAAATGTAGTCAATGTGGTAAACTCTGAATTAAATTAGATATGCCAAATATATCTTCTAATGTAGGTACCTGTTGGTATTTGCAATGGGTTATAATACTGTTAGTTTGATTTTTGTGTGTGTGTGTGTTTTTGGTATATGTAATATTTCTCCTTTAAGAAGATCTAAAACTAATGTTTTTGTCATTTGAAACAAATCATTTATTCTGACTGGTGGTTGTAGCTTATTAAACTTCAATACATGGAATCTAAAGCAAAAAAAATGATTGTATTAATTCATCTTGAATATATCATAAAAATAGTGAAAATGGAAGTGGAGAAAACTCTGCAAATAATCTATTATATCCCCTGAGGCTATAATAAAAATGTCTTGTGAAACATATCCTCTAGTGTTTTATCCTCCCCCATATTAAACCATTAAATGACCACCATTCAAGATACACTAAGTAATTGCCATGTGGGATTCAGCACAAAATGTGGACATAGCAGATCTCCTGTCTTTAGAATCAGCTTTTAAGCTGATTATTTTATCACATATATAAATACCATAACCAACGGATACTGTCATGTATAAATTTGCCTTTCTAAATGTAATTTAAGCATTTGTAGAGCAGGGGTTGGGCATATGTGATCTGAGAGTCAAATCCAGCACCACTATTTTTGTAAACAAAGTTTTATTAGAACACAGCCACAATCAGCCATTTACATATTGTCTGTGCCCACTATTGCACTCCAGTGACAAAATTGACCTGTTCTTACAGAGACCGAATTACTCACAAAGCCAAAAATATTTACTATTTGGCCTTTGACAAAGAAACTTTGCTGATTCCTGGTGTAGAAGTCCTAAATGAACAGAATGAAGACCGACTTGCTTTTCTCATCCAAAACATTGCATCCCTTTTTATGTAGTGTATAATTTCATATTTGTCAAACTTATGTGAACTCATGATATTACTAGCTCCTTTCATTTCACAATTAATCACCAATTGAGATATATTTAGTAGTGTAGTTTTATAAGTAAATATTAGTAATTTATTTTTATTTTTTATTTTTATTTTTTTTGAGACAGAGTCTCACTCTGTCACCAGGCTGTAGTGCAGTGGTGCAATCTCGGCTCACTGCAACCTCCGCCTCCCAGATTCAAGCGATTCTCCAGCCTCAGCCTCCAAGTGTCTGGGATTACAGGCACCCGCCACCACACTGGGCTAATTTTGTATTTTTAGTAGAGACGGGGTTTCACCATGTTGGCCAGGCTGGTCTCAAGCTCCTGGCCTCAAGTGATCCACCTGCCTCGGCCACCCAAAGTGCTGGGGTTACAGGCATGAGACACCATGCCTGGACAAATGTTTGTAATTTTAATTAAAATAATTTATGCTCTTATTTCTCCCTTACTAGGTGATGTTCATATAAAGAGCAGTGACTGAGCCTTAAGCTTTATCACCCTGCCTCCAGTGCATAACATTGTGCTTTATACAAAACAGAAATTCAATTAATGTGTTCCAACGATATCATTTACATTTCAAATAGAGTTTTCTAAAAGATGGAATTTGGACATATTTTGAAAAGTGAATCACTTTATTTCTGTAATTTTATTAGATTTCCATAAATTATTTGGTATTTAAATGATTATTTGAAATGCAAATATCCAATAGAATAAACTCCAAATAGTGTTTAAAAATGAGCTTCTACAATAAAAACTTTTGGGGGTAACAGAGTAGAGAAGTTCTGTTTTGACCTAGTCTGCAACCCACTATTCATTAATTCTCACAATCCCCTTAGATCATTTAGATCAAGAATACTTAAAAGTCATCTTTCAAGTACTGTTGAATCCCTACAGGTTTTACCTATACAGTGATGTTTTATTTTTTTAAAAAGCAACTTTTCCTTTCACTTTCCTGCAAAGTTGAATTCTTTTATTAAGAACACAAGAAAGCTTTCACCATGGATATTACATGCATATAGCCCCTTTAACATTGTAAGGGATGAAAGTTCATGCATGATGCTCTCAGCTGGAGTAGTCGCATCTGGAGTGGGAGAGAGAGAGGTCACTGCTTTAATTCTAGAACATTTTCTTTAGCAGTCTTTGACATTGACTTACATCACTTGAAATGTGAACATATTAGCAATTTAAAGGGGTTAGATGAAATGTCTGAAGGCTAATAGTTTAAACAGTGAATATTAATAAAATTCTAGTTTTTTTGTATCAAGTATGAAAAAATATATTTTAAAATTTGCAACATAAATTTTGATATTAAATTGTTACAATTACATGGATAGTTTTATTTTATATTTTTTGCTTATCTTAACATTGGAAGAGATTTGCCCTAGCCAGATGCAATTATTATCAGTTTTTGATTTTCTGCACATGTTCTGAGAGTCATTTTCTATTGCTAGAAGCAAGAGGATCATGAGGCTACATTGTAAAGCTTCCAGCAGTCTAGCTGCCTGAGAGAATTAGAAAAGGGATCTGGGCCTGCTATATCTCAACCTACCCAAGTAATGAGAAAATGTAATACGTGATCACACTCTCACAAAGCCACCTAGATTAACCATGACATGGATCCTTTCCAATGGTGTAAATCCTCAGAACCACTAGCTTTCCTGGCTCTCCCTCACCATTAAACAGAGCTAGAAAGACACCACCATCACTTGTTTGTATGTGCAATTTTCAGGTTAGAAAACATGGTTAAAATTAGAAGAATCCTCCCCTAAGTAGTAATTATAGGGACCTTTAAAAAAAATGAAAAAGATTAACAAAAGTCTATTCATAAAGCAAAATTGTGGTGAATATCACAGACTAATGATGAGCTGTAAGTTCTCAGAACTTCCCCATTTTGTTGTTTCATATCACTCAAGAGATAGAATATTAAAAATAGATTCACTTAATTTAGGAAAGGATTAAAAAGATATGTGGGGGGAGTTCATTTTAAGTTGCACTTTCTAAGATAAAATATCCAGTTTTGTCATATTTTGTCCTCCAGTCATACATTCAAGTGCTGTCAGAGGATTTGAGAAAGCAGGCAGGTATGGGATGGTTGTGGTGGCTCAGGCCTGTAATCCCAGCACTTCGGGAGGCCGAGGTGGGCGGGTCACGAGGTCAGGAGGTCGAGACCATCCTGGCTAACATGGTGAAACCCCGTCTCTACTAAAAATACAAAAAATTAGCCGGGCGTGGTGGCAGGCGCCTGTAATCCCAGCTACCCAGGAGGCTGAGGCAGGAGAATCACTTGAACCTGGGAGGCGGAGGTTGCAGTGAGCCGAGATCGCGCCACTGCACTCCAGGCTGGGTGACAGAGCAAGATTCCGTCTCAAAAAAAAAAAAAAAAGGCCGGCAGATATGATACTAGGGTAAGAGAAGATGTGTTTACTTTTTCTTGCTTTCCACTTCCTCACTTCAGAGAAGGGCCTGGTGTATTCGTAGTTTAACTAGCTATCTCTGCCAAAAAGCTTCTAAATCTGTGAATAAATGATTCCTGAAGAAGGTGACTTTCACGGGTATTTTCCATCTTGTGGCTCTTTGGGGAAATAAAAGAGCACATTTATGGTATTTTTTTCTCAAATCGAACCAAAGCAGTTATTTGTCATGAATGATGTTTTTGGAATTGCACTCTGGGTTGCTTAGGATTGCAGGGCATAGGACACATACAGCAGTAGAGCAAAAAGCAACACATATGACAAAAATTAAGACACAGAGCTTGGGAGGCCGAGACGGGCGGATCACGAGGTCAGGAGATCGAGACCATCCTGGCTAACACGGTGAAACCCCATCTCTACTAAAAATACAAAAACTAGCCGGGCGAGGTGGCGGGTGCCTGTAGTCCCAGCTACTCGGGAGGCTGAGGCAGGAGAATGGCGTAAACCCAGGAGGCGGAGCTTGCAGTGAGCTGAGATCCGGCCATTGCACTCCAGCCTGGGCGACAGAGCAAGACTCCGTCTCAAAAAAAAAAAAAAAAGACACAGAGCTGCATAGCCACACTGAATAGTGTTGATACACTTTGAAACATTAGAAGACTGCAGGTAAAGCCGTAGAAACAGAATTGTTTTCACAAATGTCCATGGTTTTTAGGAGGCAACAATTGACAGGACTTCTAAAGGCAAAAACCTTTATCTTCTAAGTGCAATGTTTGTGTTTTGACTTCAGAATGACTCATTAGAGAGGATGGTTACTCCAAACCACAATTTGAAGAATTAAGCCGTATCGTCACAAATTTCATCATACTTTTCCACAACAGAGAAAGTAGATGTAGGATTTTTGCCTTACAGACATATAGGAAAGCAATGTTCTGAAACCATGTTTTTCAAACTTTTCTGCACCTTCAGATCACCTGGGAAGATTGTTAACATGAGCAGGTAATTCTGATTCAGCAGGTCTGGATGGGGCTGGGATTTTTTTTTAGAAGCTCTCAGGTGGTGCTGAGGCTGCTGGTGTGAGAAGCACATTTTAATTGGCCAGGTTTAAAAGGCCTTGTAATGTCTTAGTGATTAAGATTAGTGTCCTGCAGGTCATTTTCTGCATAGCTACAACTATATATTGATGTCTTATGTGCTTTTGTGACTTTCCTTTAGTTGGCAAATTGAGCTATACCAATTTGCAGAACAGCTCTATGTCCTATTGACTATTTTTTAAAGAAGTCTAGAAATTCTTCAGGCAGAAACCAAATAATTCATAAGACTTTAATACGGTAATATATCCTGGAACATTTAATTACTCTCTTTGTGCCTTTTGGTTTTTTCCATGTTGAGCCACTGACAAGTGTCGCCTGAGGGATACAAACCCTACACATGTTCTGTGTGGGGGTAAGACATATGGGTCAACATTTTGTTGATACAGATCAAGGTTTGTGTTTCTGTTTGGTGAGTAACACATTTGCAATACAAGTTTGTTTGTTTGCTTGTTTGTTGGAAAGGAAGATTTCCCAGATTTACCAAAATCTTCCCAACTACACGAAAACAGAACAAAACAAAAACAAAGATGCTGAATCAATTCCCTTGCCTTGATACACTTTGACAATGATATGTTGGAGTTAGGTAGATAGCTTATTTTTACTTTTGCTAGTTTGATTTATTACATGTCTTTTCTAAATGAATATTGAGTGTATAGGCTATTACAGTTATTTTTAAACTTCTATGACTTATGCTGAATTTCACCATTCAAACTTTCTTTTAAAGATACTCCATTTCCAGCATAAATTACTATCAAGAAGTTGATCTTCTTATCAAAAAATAGTTTAAAACTCAACTCAAAATATTCTAGCACAGTACAAATATTTACTATGAGAAACCAGCAAAACATAGAATGAAAGGTTGCTAGATATAATCTTTATTTAAAATGGTTTGATTAAAATTAAATTTAAAAATTCAAATCCTAAAATAGCCATACAATTATTTAATATTGATTATGAGGGGATATGTGTCTGGCAGAGCATTATGTTTTGATGACACAAAGTGAAGATAAAAAAAGAAACACAAATGCTACACATGCTGTAAAAATAATAAAACGTAAGACTTTTATTGTGTAGAATGTTCATCTTTTTTTTATTAGGGAAAAATAACAAGGCTGCTTTTAAAGAAAGTAATTAAAAATTATAAAGTTTAACTAACATTTTGAATAACCATTTAACTATATACTAAAAAAGCTAGTATAAAAAGAAAACACAAGACATGAATATGCATACATTGTAGGTTTTAAACATGCACCTAGAGACTTGAACTGTATGTTTGTCACACATAATGCCAAGTAGGAAATCATTAAAAAGAGACCCATTCAGGATTGTCATGGCCAAAAAAACTATTTAATGTTATCATACAAGTTCCATAGAACTTACAATGGTTTTCATGATTCTGGCCGAAAGGAAAAATTGGTTTTCAATTTGGATACCTATTAAGAATTTAGTTGCTTCCCAAAATATTATAAATCACAACTGCTTTTGCTCAGAATGACAGGATACAAGATATTGAAAGGAGATAGACAGCAAGGCAATGTGCCTCAGAAATAGAAACAGAAAAGCACAAACCAGCAGACATGAAAGCGGGCTGAGACACGGCAAGAAGACAGAAGAACCTGGAGGAGGGGGAGGAAGAGTCCTGGAGCAAAAATAGGAAGAACATTTCTAACAAGTGGGTTACTCTAGGTTTAGTGAGTGAGTGGGAAATATATAGGGGTGTCTGGGCTTGAGTATTTAACAGTCAAATTTTGTTAGGTATATTTATGCTAAAATCAGTTGTATCATAATATACACATTTCTCATTTCATTAAGTGTTTTAAATCACAGATCATATCACTTATGTTGTTCATAAAGTTCCTAAAGAGCCCCTCCATGTATTGTTAAACATAATAAGGTATCCATCATATGCACTTCATCTACCTCTTGAAGTTGAGTTTTGTGCCAGGAATTAATAGATCTCTGTATAGAATATTTTTGCCATAAAATTTGATTTGTCTTTTCTGCTTTCATATGTTATTATAATGAGATGAAAATCATAGTTTTGCTAAGAATTTTTAGATTTGTCTCCATTGTCTATGTATTTCAAAATTTCGTTGTGTTTTATTAAATCTGAGAAAAGAGAAAAAACCTTCCTTAACAGTCATTGTTTCTAATTATTTAGATATTAACCAAAATACATTTTTTTAATTAAAATTCCCACCTTTATACCCTAGCTTCCATTAGACAGTTGAAAGCTGATAGCAGCACCAATACTAAAAAGTGTGATTCCTCCAGGAAATTTTCCTAGATTTATAAAGCCCATCATTACACAAATTACAGAAAATGCATATCAACCTTTTCCTTTTATCTTCATGTAATCTTGAGTCACCAAGGAAAAGGAGTTCTGACTCTCACCTCATGTCTTTTTTTTTTCCTTGCCTATTTGGGGTCATTATCCCTGAAGGTGGAAAACTTGTGTGAAGACCTACACAACATACTGGTCTGTAATATTAATCCACTACTCTTGCATTGACAAATACATCTAAGAATCTTCAAAAAATTATCTTCTATTAGAAAGACAAAAAAAAAAAGACTAAAAATAGGAAAGAAACAAAATATACAAAAAGAAAGTTAAATAGCATTTAAATACATTTGGCATGTAGGTATATATGCTATATAGATACACATACACACACACACACCCCTATATAGTATGCATTAGAATGTAGACAGGTTTAATAATATTGAATTTATGAAATTGAATTGACCATCTATCTCCTTGAAAGTAAATAGTAGGGTGACCAACTGTTTCATCTTGCTCATGGCTGAGGAGGGTTTCTCAGGACACAGGATTCTATTGTGAAAACTTGTAACATCACAGGCAAACTGGGAAGGTTCATCATTCTAAGTAGGTATGAGCATTTAAATTTTTGTGGCCTATTATCCTCACACGACTTAGTAGATGCATTATTTATTTCTAATTTTGAGCTATATTTTTCATTCGGACAAAAAGAAAAGAGTAGGGCAATTAGTTACTCTCTTTAAAGAGATGATGAGAAGAAAGAGACATTTGAAAATCTCATCAGAGTGACTCAGTTTTTTGTGTATTGTGCTGGTGTTTTTTTTTTGACTGTTAGCTGGTTTGGGTCTATTAAAACTTAAATTATTGCATTTGTCTGAGAGGTTTAATTACCTCTTATCAAAAAGAAGCCCTGCTGTTAGGGCATCTGGGCAGTCTTTCATCTGTAGAAAGGGAGGGAAATATAAGATTCCAGCCACACATCTCAGGCCTAGTTGGTTCAGTAACACTGTGTTACCATTCTCTGCGGCAATTGTACTGCTTTGTAATTAAAACTCTAGTGAGTTAAGTCCGACAGGCTCAGTAACTAGTAGATCATGAAAGAAAAAACTCAAGAGAAATTTACTTTACCACATGAGTCAAATAGCTAAGAGAGAAAGAGAACAAAGATGTAACCCTGAAAGTGCACTTACCTTTCAGTGTTGTTTCTTAGAGTCACATTGATTTATTTGAGCTTGCTAGGATGTTCCTTTTTTAAAAGACCTAATTTACTAACAGTGTGGGATTTTCTAAGTTTTTCACTCCCCTCAGATTGCATTTTCATTTGCTCTAGCTGTAAAGACCTATAATACAGAGACATTACAATTGAACTCAGTGTGGGAGTCTCTCCAAGGCAGAGAATTCCCATATATCTTTTTGTCTTGTGGAACCTTTTGAGAGTCTTCAGGTCCTAAAAATGGAGAGCAATTTGGCACTCATTGCAATGTATTATTGATATTGGCCTCCTGTTTCGGTTCAGTTGAGGAAATTGTGTCCAACTGTTTTTATTTTCTAATAGGCCAGGTTATATAACCACAGTAACTCATGGGATAAAGTCTATAATTAGACTTCTGCCTGTGTTTGGCACTCTAGATTGTAACAGAGGCAAATTTCATTTCTTTATCTTAAACTTGGGGAATGCTGACACTTTAGATGGGGTGTACAAAGGTTTAAGCTGTATAGCCCTAAGAACAGAGACACTAAGTAATTTAACCTGGGCACTTTCAGTAGTGAAAGAGGACATAATTAATAACTATGCTTAGAGATCTGATGAAAACCAGGTTTATCCCAGGCAAACCAGGAGTTAAAGTCATAATTAAGACCCTGTAGGGGAAGAATCATAGTGCCGAATTTCAAACTGGATTAAAATGGGTATGAAGAAAAAAAGGGAGGCTCAGCCTACTCATAATTCTGATTCTACAATGACAGGGGTATACTGAGAAGTCCATCTTCAAAACACTCTCAGTTTAAGGAAACAAGTTTGAGAAAACACGTTTATTTAACAAATATGTATCAGTTACGTGCTAGGCATGGAACTAAGTTTTGGAAGTATAATGATGAGCCAAAACAGCATCCCTACTTTCATAAAAATTACAACTTCATAAGACATGAATTAGTAAAATAATCTCAAAAATAAATACCTCATGAGAAAATTAGATAAAAGATAGAGAGTAGTGCATAGTCTAGTGAGAACAGTCAGGGGAGTCCAGACCCAATCTGGTAGTCTACAAAAGGTTGCTATGAACTAGAGTTTAGTGGTTGAGGGGTAATAGTTTTGGACAAGGGGAAGAGCAGAGACCCTCTTGACTAAGCCTTGAGTTCTGCTAATGGGGAGTAGCTCTCCTAATCAATTGTTCCCCATGGCTATTGGGTCTACTCTTTGAAGGTTCCTTTTCTTCACATTTTCCTTCTTGGTCACGTCTGAAGGGAGGTTAGAGAATATGTCTTCCTTAGAGGCTGAGCAGATTTCTCAACCAGCTTTCTGCCAGTAAAAGACTGGAAATGCAAAAATTATATTGTGAGTTAATCAGTTACTGTATCTTTTAGTCCTGTCTGTTGGTTCTTTTTGACCAGGCAGTTCTCTTAAGAACCTGAGTCAGTTTTTTATCTATTTGGTTGCAATCAACTCTCTATTTGAATAATCCAAACTCACATTTTTAGTAAAACAAGTCTCTCAGTCTTTCTCTGTCTCAATGTATTTTCTGTTGGTTTGAGTCTATCAATCTTCTTACAATAGTTATACTTTCAGTGTCTTTTTGGAGTTATTTGAACCAACTGAAAAATATGCATTTCTAGATTCAGAGAGTTTTAAAAAAACATTTCTTTTGTCCCTTTCTAAAAAAGAGAGTTATAAATATGCCTTGATTTGTTTTCCATTTTTAAGAAGACTAAGTTACAATCTGCCATAGTTTATCAAAGGCCTTCTTAGTTAAACCCTTTACATATTGGAAATAATTATCATTTGCATCTTCTAGCCCTACACATCCCGGAATTTCAGGACTTTCTCAACTGCCTTCCAAGCATGTCTGCAGCCTGTCCAAGTTTATTCTGAGTGCATTTCATTTTGCGTTTCATTTCATTTTGTAGTATCTTGTCAAATGCAACCAACTCATGCTATTAAAATCCTATTTTCCCCCTTCTACAATCAAAGCCAAAATATACCTTATCTGTTCATCAATTGTTTTGCTACTGCAAACATAGGTCAGTATATTTCCAACCTTCATTAACAGTTTTCTCACTATCCACTATCTGACACCCCAAAGCCAATATTTTTTATTTTTGTTAGGGAAGCATTACACTTTTGGGTTCTACTTTCTATATAAGCAGCTTAGCTAAATCAGGCTGTGGTAATCAATGACACCCCAAATCTGAGTGGCTTAGTAACAACCATGTAATTCTTACCCACGCTATTTGTCCACCATAGGTCAGTTTAACTCTTTACTCCAGAGTGCCAAATAATGGAGCATCTTTTATCTTTGATATGGGCTAGTGGAATAGTGGGTTAACCAATCATTCTCAAAGTTTCTGCAGGGAAGTGGCACATTCCACTTTCTCTCACATTTCATTGGCCAAATCAATAGGGTGAGATGAATATTCTTTCATCAGGAGGAAGTTCCAAAAGAAGCAGTTTCAAATATTTTGGATAACAGGACTAGAAGATCACTAAAAGACCTCCCCACACCATCCATTTTATTTCATGCTCTCTTTCTGGGAAAAGCCTTCACCCTATTTTCTTTGTTCAATAAGATAGGTTCAACATATAGTGCCATTCTGTATGTGAGTGTATTTGATATTAAAAAAAGTCATATCTATTTACTAGTAATGAAATCTCCCATTAGTAAATAAAGAGCTGGAAAAGTAAATGAAATTAATATTCAGTTTTATTATTTTCTCCTCAACTTTATAGGCCCAAAGACTAAGTAGATTTATATTTTCAATATGTTTGAAAAAGGCAAATATGATTCAGGCATTTTGTTAAGAAAAAATATAAAGGGAAAAAGGAATAAATATAAAAAGACAATATGAATCAATTACATATTTCATCAAACCAAATAGAAGGCAATTTATGATTTCATATAAATATTTGTGTCAAAATTATTTTTATCACTTAAATTGTGAGAGATGACACAGCATGGTGTAAATCTTGTATTTGGAATCATAGGGATGTAGAAATAAATTCTAGCTTCATTTTTATTAGCTTTACACTTTGGGCAAATTACTTGTGAAACCACCATAAACCACTATACAAATTGGAGTTGGAGAAAGGGATGAGAATCCTGTTAAATCTATTTTGTTTTTCTAACTAACCACTTAGCTCACTGTACACTCTTATTGGGACACTATCTTTGAGTGTCACCATCCTATCTTTCCCAGGAGTGTATTCAGTCTAAAGAATTTTCTACATTAGTCTTACAGAGAACTGGAATCTACTCACCTTCTGAGTGTTAGCATCACCCTTGAAGTTTATTTCTTAAATATCCTGTAGGTGAGGCAGTTCCATGATTTTGAAGGCACTATTGCTAATTTGGAGACCTTTGAGAGTTCACTGGGAAGGATGACGATCTCATGCTGTCAGGTCTAAGTTTGATCAAAAGGGGCAACATTTCTATGCTAAACTTACAAATCCCTCAGTGTATTTATAAATCCCTCACATACAGTTTACCTATCATGGAATTCATCAGCTATAGGAGTGCAAATTTTGGATAAGTTCTAGCAACCTATAAATCCCTCACAGTTTACCTATCATGGAATTCACCAGCTATAGGAGTGCAAATTTTGGATAAGTTCTAGCAACCTTCACCTTAAAGCCAAAAAAGCAAATCCCAGCAGGGTGCGGTGACTCACACCTGTAATCCCAGCACTTTGGGAGGCCAAGGAGGGCAGATAGCTTGAGCCCACGAGTTTAAAACCAGCCTGGGCAACATTGTGAAACCTTGTCTTTAGTAAAAATACAAAAATTAGCTGGACGTGGTGGCAGGCGCCTGCCACCACGTCCAGCTAATTTTTGTATTTTTCCCTCAGCTACTTGGGAAACTGAGGCAGGAGAATGCTTGAACCTGGAAGGCGGAGGCTGCAGTGAGCCAAGACAGTGGCACCACATTCTAGCCTGGGCAACAGAGTGAGACTCTGTCTCAAAAAATAAAAAAAAGTGAATCCCTTCACTTCCCTGATAATCAATTTACTTCAGAGATAAGAAAATATCTTTCTATAAAAATAAAAGAATCAAAAATAAAACAAAAAGATCCTGTTATTATATCTTTTCTGAAAACTATTCTCAGAGGTTTAAAAGTAATTTTGTGTCTTAACCAAAATAAAAATGAACTGGCAATCATCTCACTATAGAAGAGAAGAAGAAAATTAATCTCTGGTAAAATAACAATACAAGTCTGAGCACTGTACTAGTTTTAACCAATCTGATCCTCAGTTTCTCACTGTAAAACATGGCAGTGACAATATTTACTTCACATTGAAAATTTAGGCTAAAACAAAGCACAAATCTTCTCTATGGTTAATTTTGATTGCTTCATAATTTTGAAAGGTCTTGTTTCAGCAAAGTTTTAGTTTTGAGAATACACATGAATGAAAATTTTAAAAATGATTAATATTTAGGAAATTTTAGAAATATAATAATGTTAGACCTTAAGAGTAGGACCCATGAAAGTTCCAAACACTTCTAGCCTTATTACTCACATACCTCTTAAGAAGTTTCTTGGTTCTTGACTCTTACTATTGCTACCGAATTCCTGGATCTCCCTGTACAACTTACAAAAATATTTGTCTTGGCATGATTTTTATACCATCATTAAGCCCAAAAGCTTTCTACCACTGCTTCAACTCTAAAGAATAGTCACTGGAAATTTGTGCATTGACTTCCCAGGTAATATCTCACCTCAGAGTTCTTTAGGCCTCTGCACTGGTAGTGGCCATTTCACACTTTGGGCAGGTCCATGGTAGCTGCAAGGTCAAAGCACAGTATCTGGAACATAAGTGATCAATATCTGTCTGTTGAATGAAGGACACTTTGGAAAGAAATTTTCTTTCTTCATAGACTAAAGACAGAGAGAAAGGGAGATGAAAAGAAACTAGAATCTCTATCTGGGTTATGCTAACTTCAAAAATAGAAAGGACCAGTGTAACTGGGTAACATAGAAAGAGGGAAGATCTGAAGACTTCTTTGGAAATTCTAGCACCAGACAGCCACAGGAAATAAAGGACCCAAGGACTCCAAAAAACATTACACAATAAAGAAGCTGGGATTTGGGGATGAGGCCTACTAGGAATCCATCAGCATGTACTTCAAAACCTCTGTTACTTAAAAGACAAGGGAAGAAGTTTGCCCCAAAGAGCCAAGTTGGAATTGCTGATAAGTGTACAGCTGACCTTGGGTACAAAGGAGGAGAAAGTGTATCAAGGGTGTATCATTTGGCTAACAACCAGGCTGTGACTGGTTATTCAGAGAACTAGCATTCAGGAGGAGGGCTTGTTTCATGTAGGAGTGGGAAAAATGCCTCCTATTTCTTTTGTGGGATATGCACCCAAAGGGAGGGACAAACATCAAACCACCTACAAAATGGGAAGTTTCGGGGCTTGACATATTTTAGCATCTCTTCTCCCTTACCACACCATTTTCTCCAGAAGCAACTCTGCATCACAGGAAGTTAAGGAAAATGCAATTTCAATCTCGTGTAGAATTAAGGGACACCTCATAAATAGAAGCATAAAATCACTCAGTAGCCTAATTTTATTCTGTGGGGCTTCAGGTCAATTTTGAACTCATAAAGGAGAGGACTTCAGGCCATCTTTGACAATAATACTTTTGTTTTTCTTTTTTTTTTTTTTTTTTTTTTTTGTGAGACGGAGTCTCGCTCTGTCGCCCAGGCTGGAGTGCAGTGGCCGGATCTCAGCTCACTGCAAGCTCCGCCTCCCGGGTTTACGCCATTCTCTCGCCTCAGCCTCCCGAGTAGCTGGGACTACAGGCGCCCGCCATCTCGCCCGGCTAATTTTTTGTATTTTTTTAGTAGAGACGGGGTTTCACCGTGTTAGCCAGGATGGTCTCGATCTCCTGACCTCATGATCCGCCCATCTCGGCCTCCCAAAGTGCTGGGATTACAGGCTTGAGCCACCGCACCCGGCCAATACTTTTGTTTTTCTAATCTTGTACACATGTGAAGGTCAATGGAGAATTTGGGCAGGGGCTTTAATCAAGGCCTTTCAGTAATTTCCGAAACTGATCCTTTGCTGGCATTGAAAGACCAGAGCACATATGAATGCTTCTAGTCCTCTGGCATGTCATCATTCCATAAGCTTTTTACTCACGGATTCCTTAAAATCCCTGGAAAATAAATTGGGTAGAATTGACACCATGAAATTATTTAAAGTATCTAAACAGCTCTCTTGTGGTCTCATGGTATGTCTTGTTTTGCTTTCTTTTTTTTTTTCTTTTATGTCATTCTAATCTCTAGATTATATGTGTGTAAACCACACATTATCTTCTAGTTTATACATAGACAATTTGGTGAAGAATTCATGTTCAGTTTCCTAAATAAACAATATTTTTCTCTCATATAAATTATAGTGTATATTATTCATACTTGTCACAATTCTTTATGTTCTAAGTTGATTGATTTTTTCTATGTGACTTTCCTGCCTAAACCAACCTATTTAGGTATGACTCATTTCCCATCAAAGGAGACCTTGCTTTGAAAACATAACTTATTGTGAAGTGATGACTAAATCACAAACTTATGTAAGGAAACACTATCAGATCTTTCAGCTCTTGAGATCATTCCAGACTTTGCTCATCTTTATTGTTGAAAATGTTTTCTTAGCTTCAGAATGTAGCCTGTACAAATTAACTGCTTTATAGATTGGAAAATTCTGAAAAGAGTTAGAATGTCCTATGTAACAACACTTTGTAAACTATATGCGTATCCTGAGATGGGGAGGGGGGGAACTGGTTAAAGGAGGAGGTGATATTTGTCAAAAAGCAGTTTTCTCTTCAGCTTACATACTGTTTCCCATCAGTGCTTAAAACCAGCAGGGTTTTCAGGACAAGTTATAGTACTACAGATGTTTTGAGCCATTTAACATATGGTTTGAATACTGTTGTGGTAGGATTTTTTACAGATATATTTTCATCTTGCAAACTGAAAGTTAAATGTCTTTCCATTAATCCACCAATGTAATATTTATTTGTCCCCAGAAAAGCCAAGATTCAGTTTTGCCACATTTTGTATTCAAACACAAGAGAGGTGACAAAGTTTGACCTGGGTCAGTCCTTTCCACACCAAGTACCTGAGAAGAATCCCGAGAAAATTGTTATCTGGGAACCACATCTATTTGTGAAGTGGATGATAAACTATTGTTCATCTTGTCTCGTGACCACTAGGGAGATGAATGCAATTTGCACAGTGCAATGGTAATAACTAATGTGACATTTTCAAAGGAATCTAATCATGGATTCTAAATAGTCACACCCAGGGTCTTTGCAGAGAGTACTTTTTTTTTTTCTCTTTGAAAAAGTGCTCTTTGAATAGACAAACACATTGTCTGCTTTCAGATAGGTAAATATTGTACTTTTAAATGTATGGTTCATGGAGCACTCTTCATGCAAGTTATTTTGGAACACTTAGTCCTAGTCATCAAAGCCTTGTAATTAGGTGGCCATAAAATTTATCATGCAACCTTGTGAGGGTAGAAGCAAGTGCTATTAATAATTACACAGAAACAAGAATCTTAAACTGGTACTGTCCTGGGCAAACAAAGATATAAAATCATTCTACGCATAATGAACTTTAAAAATCGCTAACATTGTAAACTGGTTATTTTTGGAGAAAATGAAAATTATATGTTATTAGAAAGCTTGTAAGGCATTGTGATCTGATGGACAGAAGTGAAATCTCAATTCTACATTCATGGGGACTCTATTAGGAAAGGAAGCCTTGTAATATGAATATCTCCCTCTGTGAGCGCCAAAGAATTTCACTGGTATTTCAGGCTGCAGTATGTATGTTTAGGATTATTGATGGAGTGAGACCTTTCCACTCTTCTCATTGTCCTTGGCAGCTGGCTATGGATATTTTCAGATTTTATTTCCAGAGACCTGTTGTATGCTAGACTATTCCAAAGGAAAAAAACAATCAGGAAATAGTATCAACATGAAGGAAAAGAGACTTTCCTATTACTTCTCTCATCAGGCATTGTTTTTTTCAATTTGTGTTAACAGGGAAGTATTCAAAATTTTAATGTGGCTTAACCCTAAGGACTGCTGCTAGAAAATAGCCAGAGGGTGTGTGCTGTTTACACAAGTCACTTGGTATCAAGAAGGACAGCATGCATATCCTGACCTAGTTCTATTAATTTTTCTGGAGGACAACCAAGAGACTGTGCACTGGAAAGAGATAAGAATTTCCTTCCCCAAAATTATTTTAGATGAAGGCACATATCCATTTTGGATGAGACTAAAGAAATAGTATTGTAATTAAGGTACAGAGCAGTTATTGGGTTCGCTAATGCTTGAGAGAAAGAATATCATGAAAATATTATATGATGGGTGGATGTAGTGGGATGGTGAAAATCATAAATGCAAGAGTAGGAGTCCCTGATAGTCAAGTTGAGGAGTCAGAACTGTCAGTTGGCTTCTTGTAATAGAAGTTCCTTAACAAGAATGGAGAAAAGTTAGAATATGCTAAATAAGATGAAATATTTAGTTCAGGAAAGTGGAGCATGTTGCTGAGAGCCCAGAACAAGAAAGTTATTTTACAGTGTTTCTTTTGGAACATCTGAGATTACCAGTTTGCAATGTAAATAGTTGTAAGGACAGTGGTTCTGACTTGAAGCAGAAGAATGGTTCTGCAATTCAGACATCAGACACTTTTTACTTCTGAGGACAAAAATTCATACTAAAGGAATTCATTGAAATTTAAGTACAAAGGTCTTTTTAATTATTCTTTTAAAAATTTATTTTAATTTTTAGAGTGTAATTTTTTATTAAGAAAAATTTTAAAGCCAGATGTGGTGGCTCATGTCTGTAATCCCAATGCTTTGGGAAACTGAGGCAGGAGGATTACTTGAGGCCGGGAGTTTGAGACAAGCCTGAGGAATGTAGCAAGACCCTGTTTCTACAAAAAAATTTAAAAATTGCTGGGTATGGTGGTGCAGGTCTGTAGTCCTAGCTACTTGGGTGGGCAAGGTGGGAGAATAGCTTGAATCTAGTGGGTTGAGGCTGTAGTGAGCTATAATCATGCCACTGTACTTCAGTTTGGGTGACAGAGTGAGACCCTGGCTCAAAAAATGTTAGATGGATACATAATAATTTTATGAACTACATAGTGATGTTGTGATACATATAATATATAGTGATCAGATCAGGTAATTAATATATCTATCATCTCGAACATTTATCATTTCTTCGTGTTGGGAATATTCAATATCCTCCTAGCCATTTGAAACTAAATAATAGATTATTATTAATTATAGTCATCCTACAGTGCTGTAGAATATTAGAACTTGTTTCTCATATCTAGCTGTAATTTTGTATCCTTTAACGAATTTCTCCCTATCCTCACTTCCCCCTACTTCTCCCAGCCTCTAATATTCTCTGTTCTACTTTTTACTTCACTTTATGAGATCAACATTTTTTTTTTTTTTTTAGCTTCCACATATGAGGGAGAATATGAGGTATTCACTTTCTGTGCCTGGCTTATTTCACTTAGCATAATGTCCTCTAGCTCCATCCATGTTGCTGCAAATGACTAGGTTTTATTCTTGTTTATGGCTGAAAATTATTCCATTGCTCAAACATAGCACATTTTCTTTATCTATTCATCTGTTGATGGACACGCAGATGGATTTCCATGTCTTGGCTATTGTAACAGTACTGCAGTAAACACGGGAGTATAGATGTCTCTTCAATATACTAATTTCCTTTCCTCTGAATTGATGCCCAATAGTTGGATTGCAGGATCATATGGTACTTCTATTTGTAGTTTTGGAAGAACTTCCATACTGTTCTCCACTGTGGTCGTACTAGCATACATTCCCACCAACAGTGTATAAGAGTTCCTTTTGTCCACATGCTTGTCAGCATTTGTTATTTTTTGTCTTTTGGATAATAGCCATTCTAACTGAGGTGATATGATACCTCGTTTTGGTTTTGATTTGCATTCCCCTGAAGATTATTCAGGTTGAGAATTTTTTCATATATTTTTTAGTCATCTACATGTTTTCTATTTTCTTTAACTTTCTAATGAATATTGATCTCAAATATACTTTTAAAAATTATTTTAAGATTTTTCTATTGTTTACATTTCTTCCAAATGTAAACAATAGAAACAATAGTCCTTATATCTTGGTTGTTAAATTTGATGGATTTCCTTATTAATAAAGTTTTTAGTTTAGTGCTTTAACATATTTGTGAGCTCATTTGAGGTGACTATTTCTCTCTTTATTTCTCTCTGCCAATTTCTTTTCCACTCCAGTAATAGTTTTGTTTATCTGCCCTTGGACCTGGGAATTCTGAAGGCAGAATCAGAGGATGGCTTGTCACGGGTACTGTCCAAGGTGATTTTTTCTGGTTCTTCCTCCACAGCAACATTCAGGGTGACTTTTTGCTTTCTTTCACAGGCTTCACAGACACACCTCAGCCCAGGTTTCAAACGGTAAACCTGCGTCTGCTGTTCCTGCTACATAGGACCACACAGTCGCTTCTGTTAATGATCCTAGAGTCCTAGATGCTCTTGGCTTGGGCTTCCATGTAACACATGTTTCTGTTCTGTTCTTTAAATATTAGCCTCACTCTTTGAATAAGGATATTTATTTTTAAATGCTCTGACAATATTATTTATTATTGTTATGTTTAAAGCTGAGGGAAAAATTCAAAGTCATCCTGGCACAAAGTCCTCTGGTATTTCATGGAAAACAAAAAATTTACTTTTTTCTTTATGATTGCTACTATTGTTTGCAATTTTTTTTTCCCACAGTGAAATCATACCCAAGTCAAACAAATTTCTTTATTTCTTTGATGACTTCATTTAAACATTTTTAATTCTTTATGTTTAGTACATCTTACCTCTATGTTTTTAAATAACTTGGTTATATTTTTCCAGAAGCCTCACATAGCTGAGGACTAAATAAATGTTCCTTAATGATTAGAAAAATTACAATTAAAAAATTTTTTAAGAACAAATACTGTCCACAAATCTGTCTAGTGATATCCTGCTAAATATCATTTCGTTATAATAGTTTTTGTTTCTGTATGTGTTTTCTTGGTAAAAGTAATTTCAAGTGTTTTCTTCCACTCCACAGTCTTATTTTTCTTTTCTTTTTTCTTTTTTTGAGATGGAGTCGCGCAGTGTTGCCTAGGCTGGATGCTATGGCGTGATTTTGGCTCACTGCAACCTCCGCCTCCTGGGTTCAAGCGATTCTCCTCTTTCAGGCTCCTGAGTAGACTGAGATTACAGGCACCCACCATCATGCCCCGCTAATTTTTGTATTTTTAGTAGAGATGGGGTTTCACCATTTTGGTCAGGCTGGTCTCAAACTCCTGACCTCAAGTGATCCTCTAGTGTTCTGGCCAACAGTCTCCTTTTTCAATTGGCTTCTCTCACCTATTTGCTCTTCCAGAGGAAAGATTATGTCTCAACTGTCAAGCGGATTAAATTGAGATCATATTTAAATTATAACTTAGGAAAAATTAACATTTTATGCTATAAAAATTCTCATCTGATAAGATGGAATGTTTTTTTCTATTATCTTATAGTAAAATTCTGATGTCTGTGTGTATGTGTTTAATATTTCATGTTAACATTGCAAGGAGTTTTATATTATTCTTTCTTTGTGACCAAACCTTTTTGTTTATATTCCAAGAACATTGTTTTTATGAAGTAGCAAATGTTTACTATTAAAAATTAAACAATACAGAAAAGTTTTAAAAGGTAAATGACAGTATTACTGTACATACTAACCACTCAAAACATTTAGTAAGCAATGTTTCAGATGTTGATCTCCACAAACTTACACATCAAAGTAAGATTCATGACAGACAGACATGAAGGTCAAATTAATAATATAAAAATAGGTACACACTCTATATGGATTTTAATAAAAGTATCACATTGGTTTCATTTGAATTTAATAGACAAAAAGATGTAAAACTGAAAAATCTAGTGTTTAAATAATAAAATATATTACTATTGAGAATATTTATCTCAAATAAAGACAAATTAAGAACATACAGAGTTTGAGAGCATTCTGTTTTTCTATTTATTGCACGTGTCCTTTGTGTTAACTAACCTCTTGCTCACTAGATTGATCTCCAGTTTTTGGATACTTTCTCTCATTGCTCGTTCCCCACCCCAGATATATGATGACTTGTCAAAAGGTACCCGTCTAGATTTTGTTCTGCAAATACAACATCTGTTGTTTTATTTAAGTTCTATATTTAAAGGGATCTTAGTTTTCTTTCCCAAGTTATATATTTTGATTCATTTATTTAACTGACTTCATTGCCAAGTGGTTTTTCAATAGGATCCCATGAGTGGTATTTCTCTGAGTTATTATATCTTTAGAATGTCTGTCTGTTGGTTTCTACCCAGAATGACCATTTGACTAAGCATCATACTCATGGATCAAATTGTCTTCTCAAAACTTGGAGGTATTGTTCAATTTTCTTTGGCATTGAGAATTACTGTGCCCAAGTATGAAGCCAATCCTATTTTTCACTTCTTGTAGATCTTTTTTCTTTCTGTCTATATCCCTAAATATTTTTCTTCATTCCCGAATTGGAATAGCAACCAGGATACAGCTCTGTATTAATTGTTTTTTTAAACATTTATTTTTTTAAAATACATTTTTCTTTTATGTTTGAACACAAGTTATTCTTTAAATATTCATATTTGGCATGTTTCATTCCTTCTCTATTTTTGGGAAATACCACTCTGTTATACCCCTAAGTGTATTTTCTGTTCAAAGTGCTGGGTTTTCTATTTTTTATCATAGTGTCTCTGTCTCTTTTCACACTCACATACACACATATGTTCATATATGCAAGTGTTTATATATACATAAATTACATATATATGTATGTGTCTGTCAACGACCTTCTGTATTTTAATATTTGTATTTTTCTTCTATATTCATTGTGATTACATCAAGCCTTTTACCTATGCCTGTAATTTGACTTTTATCTCTATCTATTCTAGACTTTGTTGTCTCCAATTATTAATTAGTTTTGTAATCACATTGTTTCATTCTAAGTTTTTTGTCTAAATTAGTTGTTGCATATTCTTTAGATTTTTTTAATTCATATTTTTAAAGACTCTTCTTAGTGTGAAGGTTAGATATGCTTATTTTTCTGTTATTTGCATTATATTTTCCAAATTACTTTTTCTTTTTATATACCCTATAACATAATTATGCAGCTACAATGTCATATTTTTCAATTCCTTTTTTGCTTAGTAGGCAGAGATGCCAATTGCTTTATTTTCCTTAAAAAATACATGTGAATTCTCTTTGACATCTACCACCACTTGCTTGGGACCTAGGAAGAGTACTGAAGTATTTCTGTGCATGTCAGAGGGCAGGTACTGCTATGAAGCCACTTTCTGTAGTGTAGGGCAACAGAAGGGAAGCACGTTGAGGTATTCTTTGCCTCATCAGACCTGCCTCTCTCATACACACATGCCTGCTGCTGCACTCCACTAACCTGTCATTACTAGGATGTTGTTTTCTTACTTTTGCTAACATGTTTTGAATTGTGGCATATGGTTGTATCCCTTTTCATTGCTTGGTTTCTGTTGTGGTGAATTTTTACTATTTAAATTAAGATAATTATATAAAGACTAAAGAGGGATTCAATAATGTAGCTTCTTTCTACTGTCTTAACGTGGAAGACTATTTTTCAAGGTTTCTCTATTTAATGGTTTGTTGTAAGTTTTCTGTTTTATTATTTCTTTACTAATTGACCTTGTTTTGTGATTTATTTCCATTATTTCACAATATATTATCTTTCCTTCTTCTAAGGAAGATTTTAATTCCACTGCTGTATTTCTTATTTTGGAAGCTGTCTTACTCATGCATTTTATATTTTATTATATAATTTTTAAATTTTACTTCACAGTAGATGTGTGGTAACATTCTATACATGTTCATATATTATGCCATTGTTTTTCTAAATAGGTTTTATTCTCTTTAGGATAAACGAATTATGTTTCCAAGTATTTAGATACTACTATTTACCTCTGATTGTTCATTATACTTATAGAATGAGGTGTATTCATATCTGTTTCTTAAACTTTGAGATTCAAATTACAACATAATATATGATACATTCAAAAAGTGTTCTAGATCAAAAACAATTAAAATCACAGATAACACTTATAAGCAGTGAAAAAGGAATCATGACAAAAATGTCACTTAGAGAGATCATATAGGACTTAATGCTGATGAATTAAAAATATAGATTATACAGTTAAGTAGCTAGAAAAATACAATTTGCCAAACTGACACAAAAATAGAAAGCATGAATGGTTCTATATATATATTTATATATTCTATATGTAAAATGCACGTGTACATGTATAATGTACATATATGTGTAAATGTACATATATATTGTGTGTATATATACATACACACAGATATATATATAATCAGTCCTTCATATCTGTGGATATTGCATCCATGGATTCAATCAAATAAAGGTTGAAAATATTAAAAATGAAAAAGAATGGCTGTGTCTGTACTCAACATGTACAAACTGTTTGTTCTTGTCATGGTTTTCTAAACAACATAGCTTAACAATTATTTACCTGATATTTACATTGCATCGGGTACTATAAGTAATCTAGAGATAATTTAAAGTATAGGAGGGTATATACATAAGTTACATGCAAATACTACATCATTTTTTATAAGGTACTTGAGTATCCATAGATTTTGGTATCTGTGGTGGGTCCTGGAACCAATCTCACATGGATACGAAGCTGTGACTATGTATACGCAGATTGAATACATTGAAATCTATTATTAAAAATCTTCCCCAAAGTGAAAAAAAGTAGGTCCAGATGGCTCTCAGATGAATTACATAGAATTTTTAAGGAAGTCATAATGTCAAGCTTACCCAAACTTCAGACTCCAGAGAAAAACTAGAGAATGCTTCCCACCAAATTTGTATGGGCCTACGCAACCTCTATACCAAACCAGACTGTAAAATTTGCAAACAGTATTCTAGCAAAGCAAATTTATACAGACACACACACACACACACACACACACAGAGAATACCTCATGGAAAAGTTACATTTTTTTTTTCAGAAATACAAAATTAATTTAACATTTGAAAAACCATTTCAATTTGCCACATTAGTAGAATAAAAAAGAATAATATGATTATCTCAATAGGTGCCTAAAAAGCGTTTGTTAAATTCTTTTTTGCATGGCTAAATTCCTTTTATTTTTATTTTTTGTAGAGATGGGGTCCCTTTGAATTCTTAATTATTATTATTTATTATACTTTAAATTCTGGGATACATGTGCAGAACGTGCAGGTTTGTTACATAGGTGTACGTGTGCCATGGTGGTTTGCTGCACCCATCAATCCGTCATCTACAATAGGTATTTCTCCTAATGCTATCCCGCCCCTAGTCCCCCACCCTTCGATAGGCCCTGGTGTGTGATGTTCTGCTCCCTGTGCCCATATATTCTCATTGTTCAACTACCACTTATTAGTGAGAACATGTGGTGTTTCGTTTTCTTTTCCTATGTTAGTTTGCTGAGAATGATGGTTTCCAGCTTCATCCATGTCCCTGCAACAACTTACAAGGGAGCACATTTGATAAATCTTAACATACATTAAAAATAAAAATTACTTGCAAACTAGAAATAGGAAGATTTTTTCCATCTTATAAATGGTATCTTCATAAACTTGATATAAATGTGCTATGTAATGATGAAATACTGAAATCTTTTCTTTGAGATTGGGAATAAAATGAGGGCTTCTGCTCTTTGTAACTTTTCAACATTTCATGAAGTTTCACATCCAGAGCTTCTCAGCCTTAGCCTTATTTGGTGAGGAAAATTATTTATTGGGGGGCTGTCTTGTATGTTTTAGGATGTTTAACAGCATCTCTGACCTCTGGAGGCCAATATCACTCTGCCTTCTCTCAGTTGTTCCAGTAAGAATGTTTCTAGACCTTGACAATATCCCGTGGAAGAAAGGGCAATATCGCTAGTTAAGAACCACTGTTCTAACTAGTATAATTAAACAAGAAGAAAATGTATATATGAATTGGAAAATAAGTATTAAAATATTAATTATCTGTGGATGCTGTATTTGCATATGTAGAAAATCCAAACAAATCTATACATAAAAGAATGAATAAATTGGTTACAGGAGGTTGTTTAATGCATATATATTCAACATATACAAGTTTGTTACACTCCACTATAGCAAAGAACAATAAAATAATACTTTAAATGTTATTTTTAATGCCATGAACAAAAAGTTTGGAATAAATACATGGTGTGTCTGTCCTCTGAAGAGAATAATAAATTATTATTGAGAGTAATTTTAAGAAACAAAACAAATGGGAACATATGTTCATGGGATAGAAAACTCAATATTGAAAATATTTCAATTCTCTTTAATGATTCAATGAAGTTCCAATAGAAATACCAAACATCAAGAGGTTATTAAGCTATGATAATTAAGATATAATTGGTACAAGGAAAGAGAGATTTATCAATGAAATAAACAGAATCAACAACCCAGAAGTAGACCCACACATATTTGGACACTTCTGGGTAAGGTTGTGTTACACATCAGTGTAACAGCCTTTTTAATAAATGGTACAAGATCTGTTGGATATTTATAATGGAGATAAAATAGAACTTGGCCTATCTTTTACACTACATACAAATATAATTTCTGGTGTGTTATAGATCTAAATCTAAAAGCAAAACAATAAAATTTCTAGAAGAAAGTACAGCACAATATTTTCATGAACTTGGGACAGGTGTAGATTCCTGAAACAGAATGAAAAACTCTAATCTTAAAGGAAATGATTAAGTTGGACTATATTAAAACTAAGAACATATTTTAAGAAACATTAAGAGTATAATGGCACACTGAAGAACAAGACATTTGCAATGTGTACATATGATGGTGGGCTGGTATATAGATGATATAAATAACTCCAAAAATCAATAAAATATAGAGATACCCCATAGGAAAATGAATACAAAACATAAACAGGTACTTGATAAAATAAGCACATGAAAAAAAGCCACCTGGGTGGCTGTCAAATGTTTTCAGTCAAAGAGCTGGAAGTGAGTTGATATGTGCAGCTCTTGTTCTTCCAGAATGCATTGTCTTCACCATGCATGCTCTGTTTCTTTCCCTTGACTGCCTCCTATTTTCAGAGACCTGCAGATAATGAATGTAGGTGGCCTTACATGTCCCTTGACTGCCTCCTACTTTCAGAGACTTGCAGATAATGAATGTAGGTGGCCTTACATGCAGATCTACACTTGTCCCAGACTCTGACATTAGGTTTCCCATCCATCTCTTCACAACATAAAAGTTAACATAGCATAGACAGTATGGTTTCATCTTCTTTTCTGAGTTCTCAGTTTTTTTATTGTTAGTTTGAGGGTTTTTTTGGGGGGGGGTTAATTTGTTTTTCATAGAGAGTTAGGAGATGCTGTGTTATACTCTCCTGTAGAGATATCATTTAAAACAGTCCCAGTCTACTTTAAAAGGAAATTCAGATATAATCTTAGAAAAATGAAGAGAAGCCTCAGAGCATAAGAATGATGGAGGGTGGGGAGAGGAGTGGGGAATGAGAGGAAGAGATCAATTGGCAGGAAGAGATATCACAAGCTGCTTCCCCTCCCCAACGTTTGGCAATCAGAGTGAGCGACAATGAAAAGTAGAGCACACCTGTGTCAATAACAACACAAATTAGAAATGGTGAAGTCATATTTCAAGAATTTGAGCCGTAAGACTTTTTAGATAGGAAGAAGAAAACAAATGACTGGGAAATAAAAGAGGTGATTAATGACCTGAAAATAATTAAAAATAATAACTAAAAATAAGAGAAGTGAGGAATGGACAGACTTTTGTCTTGTTTCTTCTTTTTCTTTTCTTTTCTTTTTTTTTTTTTTACATATTTGGTCTAAAAAGGATAGACAAAGGTTTCATATCAATTGACTGTAATGTACTAAGGACTTATGAAATATTTTAGTTTTTACAATAACATTATGAAATGGGTATTAGTTTCTCCCTTCTATAGGTGAGAAATGTGAGAAACATACAGTTTAAGTAATTTGCCTTAGGTTACAGAGACACCTTTGTTTCCTGTCTTTAATGTTCTTGAGCAACAGATTATGTGCTCCTCCATAGTCGGCATAGCCCTTTCTACTTGGTAACGTTGATTTTGGAAATATTGTTTATTACATTTATAATAAAGATGTAAAGCACATATATTATTTAAATGTAAAGACAACGTGTGTTAGATGGGGTTGTGGATATATGCATGCTTTTATGACTTGTGTACCTAAAGTAAATATATATAATTGCCAGGTCCTTTTTGATTATTCTAGAACCACTACTCAGCTATTGCCAGTCCTCCCAGATGAAGACATACTTCTGAGAAACGGAAGAGTATCTCTTGCACTTTCTCGGAAACTTCAAGTCTGGTTTTGAAAGGAAACATCAGATGAATAAGAAGAGACGCTAGAAGAAATAACCTTTGATAAGTAAAAATAGATGCATTTCGCCAAGGTATTTGTGATATCATCAAGTGGTTTTTCTTCTACTCCTCTTTCTCTTCTTCCTTCTATTTTACCTAAGTTAAATTCCAGCTGGCCTAAAAAGTAAGTGTTTGAAGACTTTTATTAATAGCACAGAAAATAATAATGTTAGCTTATTTTAGAGCTGAGAAGGAGTAGGATTATTGATGTAGATATTAACTTTGTAATGGCAATATGTACTGAATTGTAGCTCATATAAAATTACTCTGAGTAATAATATAAAATACATTAACATGAGTTTGAAAGCCCTACTTAATTATTAACCTTAATATAGAAGGAACTGATGATACTACCTTAAGAATTTTTGGCTAGAAAATGACATTTGGCATGCATCAAGAATTCCTTGGCTTGCCAAGAAGTACAATGTTAACACCATATAATGAATTATAATGAGCTGGTTATGTACTATATACCCATATTTTTCCTTGAAACTCCCGAGACCCACCATAAAATCAAGGCATTAGGAATAAGTTTAACATCTTTGGGAGAGTGATGATCAAGCTCTTTATATACTTCAATGATTCACTTCCATTCATATAGAACAAAACGTGGGGCTTCTAGCTAAGGTAGTCTGTTTGTAATTGGCCAAGTAATATTTAGCACTCAGCACCTTTAAGTGACATATGATAGAGAAGACACTGTCTTATCGTTAGGTTAACGTTCATGTACCCAGGAAGCAGTGAACACATGGGCAAGGATGTGAATCATGGACACAGGTTTTAAACTTATTTGCTCTCTTCTGAGCGAAATAACCCAGGCCCTATTTTTGCCCTAAAGAGGGGAAAGGGATGGAGCTCTATCAGGCCAAGTGAAAAACTTTTGTTCTTGAACTCTCTACAGAAAGGTATTTCTCTCTCTATTATTCTATCAACTCTTTCTTTCCACCTGATCACAAGCGGAAAATAATACACAGATAATACACAGTATGACTCGGAGGTGTCTGGCTTTCCTTTAACCCTGGTTTAGAAACTTTTTTCCAAAGTCTAATGGTCAAACTGGGAAGCCAAATATTAGGCAGAGTGTGCTCTTCTATACAAGTAGTTGTGGTTCTCTATCTCATCCCATTTTCCCTTTATTTAATGAAGAGTGTAGATGGAAAGGACTAAGGGGAAAAAAAATCAATGCATTTTCCATGTTAGCACCTGGTGTACACATCACTCTGGACTCATGTCCAAGGGTGAGTAAGATTTTATTACTATTTTTTAATCAGCTCACAAAGGGAGGAAACAGTACGGGGTTAGTAACAGGGATCTGTAGGGGAACCTGGGTGCAGGGGAAGTTCCTTATAGCCCTTGCTGATGTTGTGTTTTGGTAGCAGAACACAGGTAGCTACAAAAAAGAGAAATTTATGCTCAGTTCTCCCAGTAGGACCTACCCCCAGACAGGCTGTCTGGTCAGCACTCCATTCCAAGAGAAAAAAAAAAAAAATACAGAAAGGAAGAGGTAAGACTCTATTTGCTTTTCTAATGTGTTCTTTTCTCTAAGTTTCTTATGAGTAAACCTTTAGAATGAAAGCCCAGTGGAGAAACCAACTTTACCTCATAATGTGGCTAATTTAAGAGAAGCTCAAAGTCTTGATCACTGTCATCTATTTCTGGCTCTCTGATTTAGCAGACAGATGAAGTGCACTTATAGCTGACAGATGTGGAAATCCATATATAGCCAGACAAATCTCTAGTGGCTACTGATGCAAAATAATATGAGTTGTTTCCGCAAAGGTCGGTTGAAATTTGCATTTGGAGTTTTCTTCCTGGGGTGCTTTTAATGATAGGACCGGGTCCTCAGGCTCTTGTAGTAAAATATGCCCTCCAAATTTGTCAATTATGTTAAGGTAAAATCTGGGTTGAAGAAATGTTAAGAAAAAAATATACTCAGAATATTTACAACACACATAGAGAGTGGCTATAAGATAACTGAATGAGAATTGTGACATTAATCTACCCTTGCAATTACCCTGTTAATTGGAAACTCGATTATCAAAATTAGAGTTCATTAAAGGTAAAATGTTTCTTCTGTAAATTTCATCTCCTGTACAAGATAATACAAAATATGATGCTCAGTGGGGAGACTATTTTATCCACTTGATTCTTTTTATGGCTTACATTTCTGAATACTAAATTGTGATTATCTGTCTCATTCATTCTTTATAAAGAACTCATCATCACCATTGTTTTTATTTATATAAAGTTAGATTGCTTTCATAAACTATCTAATCCCAACTCTCTGCACTGTGCAGTGTTTGAGTACACTTAATTTACTTCACATTTTTCACTTTTTATTGCTTAAGGAAATAAAGCAGAATTTCAAGATTATTAAAAGCCAATTTAGATCTATATACCACTCCATTATTGACCCAATTTAATAATATTTTAATTAGTCATTTTACTAGCTTGACTCTAGAGTTATAGAAGTGTTGATTGTATAAAAATAAAGGAGTATAATCAATATTGTAACAGCTTGAATCAGTTTGTTTTGCTTGTAGGGGGTTCTCATTGGGAAACATCCTGAGATTTTTGTGCAATAAATAATATTATGTTTTTTTCCTTCTGTTTCCATAAATAGGGCTATTTGTGTGAATGCCATAATTCAAAAACAACAAGAAAAAAGGATGTTACTTCAATAAAATTAGCTCCTTATTCAGTGTCAGATGTGATGTCTAAAGACAGAGGATCCCAGTTTATTAAGTTTAGTTGATAACCTTTTCATATAATATAGTGCAGGTAACCTTTATATCCTTATAGCAACCATCTTGATATATAGCACATTACTGGTATTCAGTGAATATTTTATGAATGGATTAGTGAACAGTTAAAACAAATATTGTACTTTCAGGAAATAATTATAAAGCTGCTTTGAAAAGCTATTGAGGTAGTTGTTAATATGCATGTATAGGTGTCTGTAAACATATATTTATATTTTTGCTGCAAAGTGTGATATCATTTGTTCAAGTGTATAAGTATCTTTTATAATAAAATATACATTTAGAGTCAGAATCAGAATCTAATTAAAACAGAAAACTTAATTCTTTCTGCTTCTGAAAAGCACTATACTATATTCTTCATTGTCCTCAAAAATTTCTGGGAAGAGGAATTCTTTCCTGGTGCCAAAAAAGCATATTTCAGTTAGAGTTGAAATGTCATTCTAATTTTTTAATCTGAATCCCATCTGCTCCTCTCTTAACCTACTTCTCCTTGTCTTGTCAGTGTAATCAGAATAGTCCTCACTCATAATTACTCATGACTGTGATGACTTTAGATAATTCTGCAGTGTCCTCAGACAGACAATATCAAACTCTGAACAACTGTCATCTTTAACAAAGACTCCCTTCTTATTTCTTAAAAAATGCTTTTGGGAGGACTGATTTTTTAAAGTAACATTTGCAAAATATGGATATAAAAATTAAAGGTTAGAATTTTAATGTGTCAAGCATGAATATGTTTGCCATTAATTGAGTTGCAACAGTGATCACATTTATTTTCTAGAAAAAATCATGCTACAAGGCTAGTCAGTTTCCCATTCTCAATACTGGAAAGAGTGAAAAAACGATTTTTTCTTAAAAACTTATTCGATATTCTCAAGTTTTGTGTTTGAGATCAAACATCACTTCTAGTTATCTTATGTGGATTACAACATAGAAGACTCTTTTTTTTTTTTTTTTTTTTTTTTTTTTTGAGGCGGAGTCTCGCTCTGTCGTCCGGACTGGAGTGCAGTGGCCGGATCTCAGCTCACTGCAAGCTCCGCCTCCCGGGTTCACGCCATTCTCCTGCCTCAGCCTCCCGAGTAGCTGGGACTACAGGCGCCCGCCACTTCGCCCGGCTAGTTTTTGTATTTTTAGTAGAGATGGGGTTTCACCGTGTTAGCCAGTATGGTCTCGATCTCCTGACCTCGTGATCCGCCCGTCTCGGCCTCCCAAAGTGCTGGGATTACAGGCTTGAGCCACCGCGCCCGGCCTTTTTTTTTTATTTTAACTTTTATTTTTGGTTCAGGGGTACAGGCTCAGGTTTGTTATGGAGGTAAACTAAATGTCACAGGGGTTTGTTGTACAGATTATTTCATTATCCAGGTACTAAGCCTAGTACCCAATAGTTATTTTTCCTGATCCCCTCCCTCCTCCCTGCTCTACCCCCAAGTAGGCCCCAGTGTTTGTTGTTCCTTTGTCTCCATAAATTTTCATCATATTTAGCTTCCACTTATAAGTGAGAACATGTGGTATTTGGTTTTCTTTTCCTGCCTTAGTTTGCTAAGGATAATGGCCTCCAGTTCAATCTACGTTCCCACAAAATATATAATGTCACTTAATCAACAGAACATAATACTGGAAAAATAAGAAGCGAAATTCTTATTGTGAACGTTGACCTTTCCTTTTCCAGGTGTGTTTTATGATTTGTTTAATATTAAATTCAAAATTATTGGTATAAAGCTATTTTCCCCTATAGATGACAAGTTTATTAAGAATAGAACTTGTGAACAAATCATTTTTAAATATATATGTATGTATTCCCATGTCGTTTACCACAGGGCATTGTCTATTGCAGGTGATCAAGAAATACTTACGGAATCAAATGAGAGTAAGTTTTTTGCTGGACCTTTAATGGTTATAAGGAAAATAAACTCACTGAAGGTAGCTCAAGCTGGTGATAACTTATTATAAAGATAAATGTGATTATAATCATGTGCTGCAAACTATACTAGCATGTGGACTTAGAGACAGACTAGAAGGTCTAAGGCAGCTCTAGCAATTTTGCAGAAGAAAATTACAAATCTTCCCTTTAGTGCCTCACTATTACTGCTTCTTAACAACTTTCCAATGTATCTTTATCTCTTGGGCTTTCTCTCTTTTTGCCCTAAATCTATTGCCAGATATTTTCAAGCTTATTCCACTCTTGCTCTGAGAACCTTCTTTCTCGGAATGCATAACCCATACTCATGCTCATTTAGAACCACTGTTATAATGTGTACTCTTTTAATAATTAATTGTTCTGGTTTCTATATATAGTTTTCCTTAATTTTGACTCACGTTGTCTCTCTGAATGCATTCTTTGCATTTGAGATTTTACAAGTAACTGCCTGCTTCTCTGTGTTTCTAGATTCAAGAACAAAAATTTATTACCTAACTAACTCAGGGCAGAGCTTTCAAACCAGAACACTCCACAAATATCTAGACAAGCTATGATTTGGTTACTATTGGGTCATGAGTTCCCTATGCAGAAGTAGGGAAGTGACACTTATGTGACATACATGTGACCGCCCCTCAGCTAACACTGTGAATAGGAAAGTCACCCACAGAAGTGACTTTAAGTATGGTCTAAAATCTTCATGGTATGACAAATATGCTTTTATGAAGCATTATATGAGGATAAAAAAATCTTAACTTATTTTTTAAAATCTTATATCTGAGTTTTTAATGAGAAAGTATTTACATTTTCAAAACGATAAGCTAGAGTTTAAGTTACTTTCTGTGAGAAAGTTTGCCATTTTAAATGTTACACTAATTCTTTTTAATCCTAGCTTTCTCTTCTTATCTGTAAATCTATTTGTAATTCTTTTTGCTGACAGTGAAAAACCTGACTTATGTTATTCTCAATATATTTACTTATTATAACCCATCCTTCTCCACCATCACTGTTCCCCCCTGTACAAACGACTTTGTCACTCTCCTTGGGCTCTGACACTGTGTGCTGGGCTATTACCACTTCTCTCTCAAGTGGATATCCTCCTTCCTTGCTCCAGCTGGAACAACCCATGCATGGCTGCACAGATCTCCCCATTTTGCTCAAGCTTCAGCACTCCATGCTGAACTGCCATTACTTCCTTCCTCACAATACCCAGCAACCTATGATATGGTTTGGGTGTGTCCCCATTCAAATCTCATCTTGAATTGTACTCCCATAATTCCCATGTGTGTGGGAGGCACCCAGTGGACGGAGATAATTGAATCATGGGGGCAGTGTCTCCCATACTGTTATCGTGGTGGTGATTAAGTCTCGCGAGATCTGATGGTTTTTGTCAGAGGTTTCCGCTTTTGCATTTCCTTCATTCTGTCTTTGCCTGCTGCCATCCATGTAAGAAGGGACATGCTCCTCTTTGCCTTCTGCCATGACTGTGAGGCTTCCCAAGCCATGTGGAACTGTAAGTCCAATCAAACCTCTCTCTTTTGTAAATTGGCCAGTCGTGGGTATGTCTTTGCACGTGGGAACAGACTAATACAGTAAATTGGTACCAGTAAAGTGGGGCATTGCTGAAAAGATACTTGAAAATGTGGAAGCAACTTTGGAACTGTATAAAAGGCAGAGATTGGAACAGTTTAGAGGGTTCAGAAGAAGATAGGAAAATGTGGGGAAGTTGGAACTTCCTAGAGAATTGTTGAATGGCTTTGACCAAAAGCCTGATAGCAATATGGACAACAGGGTCCAGGCTGAGGTGGTCTCAGATGGAGATGAGGGACTTTTTGGGGCCCGGGACAAAGGTGACTCTTGTTATGTTTTAGAAAAAGACTGGCAGCATTTTGCTGCTGCCCTAGAGATTTGTGAAACTTTGAACTTGAGAGAGATTATTTAGGGTATCTGGAGGAAAAAAAATCGAATCAGCAAAGCATTAAAGCAGTGATTTGGGTGCTGTTAAAGGCATTCAGTTTTATAATGGAAGCACAGCAAAATAGTTTGGAAAATTTGCAGCCTGACAACGTGATAGAAAAGAAAATCCCATTTTCTGAGGAGATATTCAAGCTGGCCACAGAAATTTGCATAAGTAATGAGGAGCCGAATGTTAATCTCCAAGACAATGGAGAAAATGTCTCCGGGGCATGTCAGAAGTCTTCACAGTAGGCCCTCCTGTCACAGGCCCAGAGGCATAAGAGGAAAAAGTGGTTTTGTGGGACAGGCCCAGGGTCCCTGAGCTGTGTGAAGCCTAAGGACTTGGTGCCCCGTGTCCTAGCTGTTCCAGCCATGGCTGAAAGAGGCCAACTTAGAGCTCTAGTGATGGCTTCAGATGGTGCAAGCCCCAAGCCTTGGCAGCTTCCATGTGGTGTTGAGCCTGAAGGTGCACAGAAGTCAAGAATTGGAGTTTGGGAACTTCCACCAAGTTTCAGAAGATGTATGGAAATACCTGGATGCCCAGGCAGAATTCTGCTGCAGGGGTGGGGTCCTCATGGAGAGTGTTTGCTAAGGCAGTACAGAAGGGAAATGTGGGGTCAGAGTCTCCATATAGATTCCCTCTTAGGGCACTGCCTAGTGGAGTTGTGAGAAGAGGGCCACCATCCTCCAGATCTCAGAATGGTAGATCTGCCAACAGCTTGCACCAGGCACCTGTAAAAGCCACAGACACTCAACACCAGCCCATGAAAACAGCCAGGAGGGATGTTGTACCCTGAAAAGCCACAGGGATGGAATTGCCCAAGACCATAGGGACTCACCATGACCTGGATGTGAGACATGGATTCAAAGGAGATCATTTTAGAGCTTTAAGATTTTACTGCCCTGCTGGATTTTGGACTTGCAAGGGCCCTATAGCCCCTTTGTTTTGGCCAATTTCTCCCTTTTGGAATGTTTGCATCTGCCCAGTTTCTGTACCCCCACTGTATTTAGGAAATGATTACCTTGCTTTTGATTTTACAGGCTCATAGGTGGAAAGGACTTGGCTTGTCTCAGATGAGACTTTGGACTATGGGCTTTTGAGTTAATGCTGAAATGAATTAAGACTTTGGGGGACTGTTGGGAAGGCATGATTAGTTTTGAAATGTGCATATATGAGATTTGGGAGGGGCCGGGGACAGAATGATATGCTTTGGCTCTGTCCCCACCCAAATCTCATCTTGAATTGTACTCCCATAATTCCCATGTGTTGTGGGAGGGACTCAGTAGGAGGAGATAATTGAATAATGAGGATAGTTCCTCCATACTGTTCTCCCAGCAGTGAATAAGTCTTATGAGATCTGATGATTTTTTCCGAGGTTTCTGCTCTTGCGTCTCATTCCCTCTTTGCCTGCTGCTATCCATGTAAGATAGGATTTGCAACTCCTTGCCTTCTGCCATTATTGTGAGGCTTATCCCAGCCATGTGGAACTGCAAATTCAATCACACTTCTTCCTTGTGTAAATTGTCCAGTCTTGGGTATGTCTTTATCAGCAGTGTCAGAAAACAACTAAAACAAGCGACTTTGCCCACTAATGAATTTTGGACTTAGTTATTCATGAAGGGAAGGGGAAGGAAGGAGGAAGAATCAATTGTAATTTATCAATTTGTAGGTTTATCATGTTTTTATAAACCTTAAATTTTTTTCTATGTTAAATGTACTCCTTGCTGATGGAATTATTTTACTTACAGAAAAGTTGCAAGGATAATTTGGTTTTTGTGTACTCCACACCCATTTTCTCTCTATATTGCCATTTTAGATGACCACCTCTCATTGCTTTTAAGACATTTCATCGACTTCTGAATATCTAGTTTTACTGTCAAGGAACCTACTGTCAGGACAATTGTTAATCTGTTTTAGATCATTCATCTTTTTCTCTTTGACAGGTTTTAATACTGTTTCTTTACTGTTGATTTCTATAGTTTTTCAGTGTGTCAATATTTAGTTTTATTTGTATTTATTCTCTAGGCATTTGTGTTATACTGATCTGATTATTTATAAGATTTCTTTAATTTTGGAAAATTATCAACACAACAATTTCTTCAAATATTACCTCCCTATTATTCATTTCATTTTTTTTCTCCTGGAATTTCTACTTATTAAAATGTCAGAATATCTCTATCTTCCATAACTCATAACTGCTATTGAAATATATATATCTATCCCTCTCTAAGTCTACCAGGGAGAACAATACAATCCCATTTATTATAATTTTTTATTTAATCAATAAATTTCTTTTATCATATCTTTAGCTATTTTATTTTTAAATATTCGCGTATTCTTGTTTCATTTTTACCTTTTTTTGTTGAAAAATTTTGAATTTTATTTTAAGGGAGGTTGTGCTGTATTGTCTCTCTTTTTGGAAATGTTCAATGTTTCTCATTTAAAGTCTTTGTCAGGATGGTTTAGAAAACTAATTTCTCTCTCTCTTTTTTTTTTTCCTGTTGCCCAGGCTGGGATGCAGTAGCTGGAGTGTAGTAGCATGATCTCAGCTCACCGCAACCTCCGCCTCCTGGGTTAAAGCAATTCTCCTGCCTCAGTATCCTGCATGCCTCCATGCCCAGCTAATTTTTTGTAATTTAGTAGAGACAGGGTTTCACTATGTTGCCCAGTCTGGTCTTGAACTCCTGAGCTCAGGCAATCTGCACGCTTTGGCTTCCCAAAGTGCTGGGATTACAGGTGTGAGCCACCATGGCTAGCATAAAATTAATTTTTCAAAGTGTATGCATGATTTTTAATCTTGTTGGCTGTCTTTCTTAGCATCCAAGTTTTGTTGTTTTGTAATTTTGGTTAGCCAGTAATTTCTGGATAAGACTTATGTTTTTAGTTTATCTATTTTTTTTTTTTTTTTGGCTCTCCCCATCTGCCTCTCTGTCCAGCATTTTTTCAGTTACTACCCACATTTTTCTTCAGGACACGAATCTGCAATCAGGCTTTAAATTACTGGTTTACCTTTGTACCCTATATGATGATGGAGTATTTAAGAACTAATCATATGGTCAGTGAGCAGTTTGGCTGAGTTTTTATTGCCAAGGCTATGAGTTTTGAAGCTATAGCTTATGTATTCTCTACAGGGATGATACTGTCCCCAGTAAGATGAAAATGAAATCTTATAGGGCAAAAAAACCCTTAGATATTACAATTGCTTGTGACCTTTCAAAGCTCAACCCTGTCCCTAAAAATCATTTTTTTATGTATAAAACTTACATTAATTCTTACAGCCTATAGCCTATTATTTTTACAGTGCTGACTGTTGTTCCCCAAAGTATATACAAAAATAATTAGAGTTTAATTAATTACTCCATTTAACCATTTAATATTTAAGACATGGAATGTAATATTATATTAAAGGAGTATGTGAGCAAAAGTTAAATGAACATTGTGACATGAAGAATAGTAAATATAGGAAGATAGATAGATAAAACATAAATAGGTCAAGATAGAAGAGTAGACTATGGTGAGACTCTGTAATTGTATGATGTGAATTGAATTAATTTAAAAACTCTGCTTTCTGCAAGGGCAAATGTGTATGAGTACACACACACACACACACACACAAAGAGAGGGAGAGAGAAAGAAAGGAAGAGAGAGAGAGAGAGAGTTAAAAGACTGTCAGAGAAGTAGAATGTGAACCAAGAAATAATATGTTTCATTGAATAAGTCTTGCAGAAAAGTTAATAAGATGCAGAAAGGAGCCTGAGATAAAGAAAGCAAAATGCATTGAGGCGAAAAGATGAGGTTTTATAATCATATCAGTAAAAAAAGAGATAGAAAATAAGTTCATTAATAAATTAGGAGAGGTAGGAAATTAGAGAAATCAGTGATAACCTCAAATGACTGAGATACTAAACTATTTTAACAAGAGAAATAAAAAATATCAATAATTAGAATGAAATACAAGTCTTACAAAAGTAAAAACTTAACAAAAGCAGGTATAATACACTTGAGAAACTTGGCTCAGTTGGGAAAAACAAACTGAAATAATTTATTTTGCATGGATTTCAGGAGAGCAGCAGACTTTATATGAGTTAATCCAAGAAGTTCCTGTTGTCATTGCTTTATGTTATTGCTATAATGTGCATTAATCCATTAGCATAAATTTCTGCTATGGGGAAACAAATCTATAGTCAAGGGAAGAATAAAGAATTTAGTGAAATATGAGCCCCTGACAACTATTTAGGTGTTAAAAAGGTTATATTTGAAGCTAATATATAACTTTTTTTTTTTCTATTCTGCAGGCTTGTTTAATAAGCCAGGTTATTGTAATAAATGTGGCTTAACTCTACATTGGAAATACTTAGAGATAATTTGACACACTGGCTGACTAGACACGCCAAATACTTGGGCCTCAGTTTCTTCCTTTGAAAACTGGGATATTGTAAAGATCAATATTAATACAGTAACTGCATACATCGTGACTACTAATATTACTACTAATTCTGGCAAGTATTTAACACTTTCATAATCAAGTAGCAATTCTTCCCTTAACTCTTTTTATTTTCCAAACAAAGATTGTTGAAACCCCTATTATTATTATTATTATTATTATTATTACCAATCCTGATATTTTAACATTGTCCTACATAATCTATTTTCCTTGGTCAGGTTTTATAAAACTAAGTATCATTTAAACTCTGATTTGAACACAGTCCTCCTTCTGCAGTCACATGTAATCACATAGCATGTTTCACAGATTTTATAGTGTTATGGCCAGAATCATTTTTACAACAAACACAAGCTGTTTGAAATGAAGTCAAATGTTCAAGGTCATGTTAATTACTTCTAGTTAGGGTTGTAAGTGGCAGTAGATGTTTAGACATGATACCTCTGTGGATATAGTCACAGAAATATATTCTGTTAGATGGACTAGCAATACTTAATGCACCTTTGTTGGATGATGGTAAAATATTTTGGTTTTAATTATATGTGCTTTTCAACCAGAGAGAAAAACCAATTGCAGTGATTCAGCATTTGAACTTTTAAAATAATTGTTGTAATAATTAGATATTTCATTATAAACTGAACTTATTCTACAATCAATCAAAAACCCTGCAGCTATGGTGAAACTTACAAGTTTAGGAAATCTATTGATTCTTACAAACACACACTGTATTATAGCACACGGATAAATCAGATAAACCAAATCTGGAAAATAATGTGCCCGGGGAAGATGGTGGTTAAGAAGATCTGTGAATTTGTAACACTCTGGTATCTTCTGTTCTTAATGTTTAAAGCAGAAGTTGAAGGTGTATTTAGTGCTTTCCATTACGACAATGGTTCATGTAATGTGGTCTCTAGAGGGGCAATATGGGCACCACCAGGATACTTGATAGAAATGGGAATTCTCAGGCTCTGCCCTAGACCTATTAATAGGGTCTAGTAATCTACATTGTAACAAGCCCTCCAGGTGATTCTAGTGCATGTTAAAGTTTGAGAAATACTGTATAAATTTTTAAATGATAACATTTGGGCAGAATTATGACATGTTAAGTGGGATAAAGTTCATTTGTGTGTATACTGTTTTGAGATTTGGTCAAAATGACCATATTGGTTAATTTTGAAAAATCCACAAATATTTCAAATGAGTACTCACAATTTATAATAGCATAATTGTTAACAGTTGCTAATGTGTCTTGTACTGTGAATTATTATTTACTTCACAAGAAGTCATAGTATCCGGACATATATCAATTGTAGATTATTGCAGAAATTTGAACAGAGCTGGACTAAAATTTTAAATATTCAAAATTTAAAATCACAGATGCATAATTTCTTAGTGTTTTCGATAAAACAATAACAAGAAAAAGATCTTAATACATTGAAGTCTCATAGTAGATTAATTCATGTGTTCATTTCTACCCTCAACAAGTATTTGAGAACCTATTATGTGTTAGGCCATATTCTTGGACTTAGGAATAAAGTCATGTACAAAACAATCTTTCTACTAATAATATACTTCTTCATTCACCATTTGGAATTAAAATTTATGCCCTATTAATTTATCAAAATGTTTTAATTATTCATCTCCTTGATAATATTAGTTCTAAATTATTTTTTATCAAGTATCACTCAGACTAGCATTTGGTATGCTTAGGAAAAAATAATTTCAGAAAAACTAGATTTTGGTCAAGTGTACCTCATGCTAGCTGGGTGACCTTGAGAAAGTCTATCTTCTGAGCCTCATCTATTTCATTTACAAACTGGTAAAGATAACAGCTCTGAACTTAACCTACAAGACTATTGGCAGAGTAAAGTAGATAATGAATGTGAAAGTTTACTGTTACTGCTGTAATACATGTGGTTTAAAAAAATCTGGAAAAAATCATTATTTACAAAGTAATCGATTGCACACAATTAAATTCTGGCTCTGACACTAGCTATCTGATCTTAGGTAAATTACTAATCTGTTTGTACTAGAATTTCCTCAATAAAAGATTATATTATTTTGAATTTCATGGAGTTGTGCTAAAAATTAAATGGTAAGATAGAGTGCTTGTACTACCGTTTAACACATTACTTATCTTTGTTGAGCACTTACTACCTTCGTTATTATTTTAAAAATTATTATCACTAAAACAATATTTAGACTAAACCTAAATACTTGGAACTCTGTACTTATAAATATGAGTCCTTATGTTCATAAATAAAATCATTAAATCTCTTCATAAAAGTTAGGAATTTCATTTAAACCTGTGCTGGCTCCTTGACACATTTTTGGAGTATATTTATTTTGGAGAAAAAAATAAGGATTTTAGCTACTACCTTGACTCCTTCTGACGAAGCAATGTTTAAAAGAAGATGAACTTTATAATCTTTTGGATTTCAGATTAATTTAAATTTTCATTTATTGGTATAACTCTAATGTTCTCCAATGTAAACAAAACCCAACTTTTGGTTATTAAAACTAAATAAAACCTTTATCAAGGAGCTATTTACTTATTTTAGCTGTATCAGAAAAATAGTTTACCACTTAAAGTAGTTATGGTTTCTCACAAGCTTGCACCATGTACCACAGCAGGAAAATGTAACAGATACACTGAAAGGCAGGTAAAAGTATTATACAGGTGGCATCTGACTTAGGATGCTTCAATTTATGTTTTTTAGACTTCACCATGGTGTGAAAGCAGTAAGCATTCAGTAGAAACTGCATTTTGAGTACCTGTACAACCATTCTGCTTTTCACTTTTAGTACAGTATTCAATAAATTACGTGAGTTATTCAATACTTTGTTATCAAATAGGCGCTGTGTTAGATAATTTTGTCCAACTGTAGGCTAATGCAAGTGTTCGGAGCACATTTAAGGTGGGTCAGGTTAAGCTATGATGTTTGGTGGGTTATGGATACTAAATGCATTTTTGACTTACAATATTTTCAACTTACAATGGGCTTATTGGAAGGTAACTCCATTGTAAGTTGAGAAGCATCTGTAGTTGAAATTGGCTTTGTTAGCCAACAATATAAACTTACCTTAAATGGTGGTATTGCTCTCTAGCTGTGGGTAGCCCATCACAAAACCATTTGGACAAGAATTATGTGAGCCCCTTCTGGAGCTGCAGGAGGCAAGGGAAGTGCAGGGAAGAGGTTGAACATCTGCAGCCAGAAGGAGAGAGTCATCGCCCCTTTGCAGCTGCCTTCTGAGACTTATGACCCAGTGAGCTCATGAACCATGTGAGGCCCAGTTTGCCTGGGTTTGGAACATTTCAGATGCAGCCACTGACAGGGCCCAAAGCTCTGGATTAGCCTGACTACCAGGCATCCCTGAATGACCAGGGAAATGACTACTCCATGTCTCACAGAGCTGACTTATCCACCAGGGTTAATAGGGTAGCTCTTTGATGGATAACACATCTGGAAGGGAAACAGCAGGAACCACACACTTGCAATATAAATCTAAGAAGGTTTACTGTGTTTTCTTTTTATATTCTCTGTTTCAGTACATATGTGAATACAGTGGGAATTTTTTTCCTATGAAAAGTTTAAGATTTTTATTTGTGTCAAGTTTCATAGTTCTATGCTGAACCTGGGCTTTGTTTATGTATCTTACTCAGACACTCCTTCAGATTTCTACATCCTTTCTTATCATTTTCTGTAATGCACTATCTCATTAGAACTCACCGGAAATGACTAGAGGCTTACTGACTTCAAGCTGAATGGATCTGGCAGAGCACTGAACCTTTTCCTGGCCATAAGCAGATTATATGAACTGCATTTGCTCTGAAGGTAGTTTTAAATAGATCACACACTGGGTAAACTGGTGGTTACAAGTTTAGGAAAAGTGAGCATACAAACCATCAATGGTTGGGGGTTGCACTAAAGCATCATAGAAAGGCAACATCCCCACAATAATCAGTACAATAATCAGTACTTTTTGAAATCTGAATATGGTAGAAACAAGCATGTGCATTTCTATACAAGTTGGTCAGCAACAGGCAGAAACAGCCCAAAAATTCAGGAAAAAATACACTAAATGGGTACCAATTATCAGGATCACATTTTGGAACTTCCTATCAAAAATTAAAAAGGAAATTATCTTCTACCTAACAATGACACTTATAGTCTACTTTATTCAGACATGTTTGTACAAGTTTTAAAAAACATGATGAAATTAGTTGCAATAACATTTTGTATTGGAGGAATAACGTCAACTACCTACTGGTGCACCAATTAGGATATGTAAAGTATGGCCTAATGATACTAATATTACACAGTTGTTTTTGAAAGGAATGAAGAATGCATTCATGTATTGGTATGAAAAATTATTTATGCTATATTCTTAGTTAAAGCAAAAGCTACAAAAAGTATGATATACCAGTTGTGATTTCTTTTTCTTTCCTTCCTCCCTTTCCTCCTTCCTCTCCTTCTCCTTCTCTTCTTTCCTCCCTCCTACCCTTCCTCCTTCCTTCTTTCCTTTCTTCCTTCCTCTCTTTCTTTTTTCCTTTCATGTACTTATTTATTCATTCATCTTTCTATGTATCTATTTCTCAAGGCACATAAAATGTCTGGAAAAATAAACACAAATTAAAAATTTAACCATGATAATGCATTATAATTTCTGGAGAACGGAGTTGGGAGAACCTGGGTAGGGAAACTTTTGCCTATGGTTTTATGCTTCCTTTATATATTATTTGCCTATTGCTGAATAACAAAGCAACCCAAAGCTTGGTGACATCAACTAAAATCCATTTATTCGCTTACAATTGTGTAATTGGCAATTTGGGCAAGGTTCAATTTGGATGGCTTCTCTTTATTCTGTGTGACATCTAGGTTCACTCTTGTGTCTAAAAAAAGTTGGTGGGTTAATTAGGGACTAGCTCATCCTGAATAAACTCACTCACATGTCTGGAGCCTGTGCGGTGCTGGAATGACTTGAGATAGCTAGGCCTCTTTCTCCACGGTTTCTATTCAAGTTTGTTCACAGGGCAGCAGTGTTCCAAGAGGGCAAAAACAAAACATAATAAAACAAAACAAAACAGAAAACACAATCTCTCTTGAAGCCCAGGCTTGGTTGTCCCCCAGTGTCACTTCTGCTGTATTTTATTCTTCAAAGCAATTAGCAAAGCCAGGCTAAATTCAAAGAATGGAGAAATAGACTTCATCTCTTAATGGGAGGAGTTGCAACAAATTGTGGCCCTATCTAGTCCAACACATTCTAGTTTATGAATGTTTTATAATAAGCACTAATTATTTTAATAAGAATAATAAAAATAAAAGAGGTATTTATCTTTTTTTCTGTCATGAATCACTGGTTTGCCCAACTGCCATCTGTGTCTTTGAGTTACTCAAGAGCCTGTTTCTCTTTTCATGATTAAATGTGATTACTGGTTACTTAGGAATGATTCTGTAACTTATATACAAAAACAAGTTTTGAGTAAGTTTAGTCTCAGCAAAGAGATCCATTCCAGATGTGAAATTCTAACATGCATGTGAAATGCACATATACTTCAATTTACTAGTAGTCACTAATGACTTAGACACAATGAGTAAATAGCCTGACACGAAATTGTATTATCTTCCTGTGTGTATGTCTGTGTGTAGCTTTAATAGAATTTAAAATCTCTCTGTCTTATAAACATTTATCATTCAGCACTTTAATAGTATAATGTTCTCTACTTTATACAATAAAGTTATTGTATAAGTAACTTTAAGAGTAATTTGAAGAGTAATTTAAATAGAAATATTATGAATTATTTTAAATGGCTGTTGTAATTATTCTTTAGTTCTCTCTCAAAATAAATTCAATGGTTAATTGTCTTATTAAAGGTAAGTATGCCCTAATCTTTTTATTTCTAAGAATGCAACAGGGGAGGATAGTGTGGAGAGGGACAGTCCTACCCTGTTGCATTCTTAGAATTTACCTGTCCCCTCATACTTGATTTTAAGTTTCCCAGTATAGAAATCCACAGCAGTGAAACATGAATTTTTATGGCAGAATTACATGTCTAGCACTTATTTTGTTTACTCTGTATTTACCTTTCTTTCTTCCCTCTCACTGGTCCTCTGGTTCCCTCTCCTAGTCCTCATTAAAGCAGAAACAAAGAGGCAGAGGCACAAATACAAAAGAACTACTGGCTAGTGAGCCAAATGATGTGTCTCAGGCAGACATTTGTGCGTAGGGCTCAATTTTTTGTTTGTTTGTTTTGTTTTGCTTTGCTTTGTTTATCTCTAAAATGATCTGTTCTGGGAAAGAGAAAAGACAAATGACCCAGAGACAAAACTAGTATCTGGGCAGGAGAAGACTTAAAGGCCAGGAGTTCTCATAATGGAAGGGAGAAACGTGCTCAAATTTTGTGTATCCTAACAGAAAACAGAACACTCTAATTAGAATAATGCAAGAGCAGTTTAACACAATGCTCATTTTTCAACAGGGAGTAGTCTCTATGTATAAAGAAATCATAAGGATAGTGCGGAGCTCTCAGGCTGTTACCATACTAGGCCCAAAGAGATGAAGGGAGAGACAGTGTGACTCATTGGTCAAGGGACTCGGTCAACTGGGGGTGACCCAGCTAGGTAAGGAATTGGAGAATAAATATACTGAAGTCAACCTGCTTTATTCTTTATTTTCATGGTGTGGCTCCCCATTGTCCAAATCCTAATGAAAGCCAGAAGGCAGAGGAGCTTATTGGAAAAGGGAGGGAGGGAGAAAAGGAGGTGGTTGAGGGAGAGAGAGAGAAAAAGAAAAAGGGAGGGAGAATGGAGAGAGAATGCATGACATTGTAGCTGGCAATATCAAAGACAAAAACACAAGACAAATATTTTACTCTCTAGTTGTCAAATTTTTAATTATAAGCCCTTGGAATGACTTTCATTACAAGAATTGCAAAAACTGATTATGGCAATTACTATTCATCAACCTCATAGTTGTTTGCATTGTATTTCCTTCAAAGTTGAGATTGTAAACTACCTGAGGACAAAGCTCTTACTCATCTCATTTCCTGAAGTGTCCTAATTAAATATCTGCTGAATCACATTCAATGATAAGTATATGTCATTCATTTTAATCATTTTGGAAAATCAAGAATGGCTCATCTTAAGATTTTTTAGGGATATGTTACATAGTTTTAGTAATACCATCTTACATTGAATAGGATTATTACATCTCTTCAGCTGTCAATGTTGTGATTCTTAATCTACCATAACTTTTGCTGACAGCAGAGAATCTCTGCTCTGACAACTGCAATAAAGGTGGTTTGCCAGAGAAATTTACCAACAGCTTGAAAGTTTCATGATGAAATGACTGGTCAAGTTAGTGTTGATGGCATCTGGCCAGAGCCATCCATCACTAATCCTGGGAAGCAGGGATATCTTATGGTTCCAGTTTTATTCAATCTATTTTATGCAGCCATGCTTGACTATGCAACAGGAGACCTCAGGGTTGATATTAGGATATATTTTGATCCCCTAAAAGGCTTTTCCACTTCAACAACTTGCAATCCTCCTCAAAAGTCCTTGAGGCAGTCGTTCATGAACTACTCCTGATGACAACATACCCAAGATGACCTAAAATGGATTTGAGGAAGTTTTGTAGACCTGTGTTAGGAGTTGTCTATAAGCTGGAGATGTCTTAATATATATCAAGGTTTTGCTAATAAAATCCTAAAACAATTCAAAGCACTCAATTTTTAGAAGACAGTGCTGGCAGTTTGTTTATCAGTTCACTAATAATTACCAGGTAAGAAAATTTACAGTAAAAACAAATATATGTGGATACCAGATTTATTATCAATAATTATTACATTTCAGCATTTGTTGACTGACTACACTGGATTTGAGTGAATCTTAGGATTTCTTCCCTAATAGCCATATAATTGGTATTCATTTGACTTATAATGGGAAAGTGATCTAACCACACTCTATTAAAGCTGGAAGAGACCCGAGAATTTACTTAATCAAAGCCTTCTATTCTGCATATGAGGGTGATTTACTTGACCAGTATCATACAATTAATTTCAAAAACTAGGTTATGCACCACATTCCTTAACCACTCCAAGTCCGTTAGTTCAATGATGTTTTCATTATTTCAGTTTCAATGTTGTGGTAGCCAGATTCTAAGGTGGCCCCCAGTGATCCTCATCACCTAGTTCTCATACCCTTGAGAAGTTCTCTTTCATGTTGTATCAAGGTTGTTGAGTGTGAACAATAGATTATAACTGATTATTTCACTTTTGAGCCTAGTTCATACCAGATACTATGGCTTTCTCTTCAGTCATCTTGGTTCTCTTGGGAAAAGCTAGCTGCCAAGTCTGAGCAGCCTGATGAAGGGGCCGATGTGATGAAAAACTCAGGACTGCAACCGATAACCAACAGAGAACAGGTACCTCCTGCCGTCAGCCATGTGAGTAAGCTTAGAAGCAGATATTCTTGATCCAATCAGATTCAAAGATGACTGCAATGCCAGCAAACATCTTGCCTACAGCTTCTTGAGAGGTATTGAACCAGACCACTCAGCTGAGGTACTTCAAGATTCCTGACCTAATCTTGCAACTATGTGAGAGAGTATTTTTTTTTTTGTTTTTAGCTGATAAGTTTTGGGGTAGTTAAGGTTTATGAAGCAATATATAGCCTGTACAATGTGCTAGTAAAAACTTTCTTGCATATGTCAGACTAACATAAAATTTGGAATCATGGTAGGAAATTAGGTATGGGAAGACCATCTAGGCAAAAGTTGGGACATGTAATCCATGAACTCCTGGGCCCATGAATGGGCTTTAGAAGTATGTGAACCATCAAAATTACATGTAGAATTATATGGATATCTGTGTAAATGTGATTTCTTTCCCCTAAAGGAAGAATCTCATCATTTTCATTTGATTCTCACAGGTATATATGATTTCCAGAATATTGAGTCACTAGTCTATGGCCCTACTATAATATTATACCCAAGATCATTAAGTGCAGAGTCAATCATGTTTCTTTAGTCACTTTAGGAATTTTTCATAAGCCTTACATAGTGTGTGCACAACAGAAGGAGGTGGGGTGAGTGGTTAAGTTCATATATTTGTGTGTACCTGTATCTATTATGGTAAGCTCACCATCAATAGCCATAGCCTGTCACTTTCAGTTGTTTCCCTACTATCATGCATCCCTCATCCTTTGTTACAATTATTAAATATTTAGGGATGTTCAGTTTGTGACTGTGTAACAATCTGAAGCTGAGTGGCTCAAACCTAGATTGCTTCATTGGTCTTCTTCATGTAGTACATTCATGAAGTAACTAGAGAGTGAAGCAGCCATTCAGTATGCATAGAAGAAATTTCCTGGACACATTCTGGACCATTTTGCCCTATGTTGCATCACAATGAGTTTGTTGTAACAAATATAGACTTTCTCTTAATGTTTTCTTTGACTTTTTGCAGTGCAAAAAACAAAACAAAACAAACAACAACAAAAAAAACCCATTACCCCCAAATTAAAAAAAAAAAAAGTCAGAGTCATTTGCTATTTTGACTGCTTATTGCTTCTGTCACAACTTTAGAATTGAACCTAGCACACTTACTCATATCCTTCCTGTCTTTCTTAAGTAGTTAATTATATCATGTAATCTTTCTGGGAACCTACATCCGTTAACAAAATTGGTTTTCTTTCAATTGTGGCTATAAGTTGATGGATCCCAGTTCACCTATGTTTTTACTAAGAGCAATGCTATTCAGGCCATACAAGAGACCCAATGTGTTTATTTTAATAACTGTGTGGAACTATACCCACTTCCTTCTTTAAAGTAATGTTTGAAGTTCCTGCTGGAGTCTTGATGAGCCATGTACTCATTCACTACTCACTCTTATGCTGGTATTTCACAGGCCTCTGGTAACACATTTCTCTTTAATTCAACAAAAATTAGTTTCCGTCTAAAAGTTACCTTTATGATTTTCCCTTTGAAAAACACTATCTTCTCAGTTCTATTATTTTCAACATATTTACTTAAATCTGGGAATGTTTCCAAAAGGAGCTTTTTAAGAAATTATTGTTCACTTGTTGGAGGAAAGGAGAATATATCTATTGGAAGGTCTGAATACTGCCACATGGAGAACAAATGAGGTCAATTAATCCTGGTAATTCTCAAAGTGAAAATACTTTATAACATGAAAAATATAGATTTCACAAATTGATTTTTCCATTTCGGGTATATTTTCTTCCTTATTTTGAGGAAATACATAAAATTGTATTTTTTGTCAAGATGCTAGTTAATACCAAGTATTTAGAAAAAAGAGGATGAAAGCAGATACATATGTTTAAGCCATATGAATAATTTATAGCCTTACAATAATGCATTGTAATATAGGCCAGACTCAGCATGGTAATTAAACTACTCATTAAGTGTCTGTTAATGCACACCCACATGTCTCTACCTCTTATAGGCCATTCATAGTTCTGCTCATTAGGCCCAGAGCAAATGACCTACTCTCAAATCCCTCTTGCTCCATTCATTCTTCAAATTATGCATGCATATAGTCAAAAGATGTTTGCATTGCCTACCTTGTGCAATATACATTATGCTGGGCTGCAGGAATGCAGAGGTGAAAAAGGAAGAGAAAATAATATTGACTTGAGCGCTGATCTAAACTAATAGCCTGGTTCAGTCTCTATTGTACATGAAGCCTAGCATAATAGTCCCACATGCATTCAGAAAATGTCCTTTTCACTCTTGATTAGCACTGCCATGAGCTTTTTGCTGTACCATGATAGAAGAATTTACTAAAGTTTTTCAAGTAGCATGTTCCAGAACTTGCATCCATTTTCACCATCTTCATCCTTATTCATTGAGGCTTGGGGAAACCAGATCAAATCCTCTGAGGGTTTTCATGTGGTGCTTATATTAGCCAGCAAAATCATTGCTGAATTATTTGACAGACCACACTGGTTCCTTCTGTTTATAGCTTTTTGGGAGATGTACCTGATAGCAATAAGTTAAGCATTCCCTGAGAATGCAGACACATGTGATCTATATAAACCATATGCTTTCTACAAATGGAACTTTCTCTTGTCCAGCATGCCACCACTAGACCATCCCTGACATAAGTCCCCCAGTAAAAACCTATATGTCCTTTACTGGTTGCAGGTTTCTTCCTCTGCTTCTTGAACACGGTGCTATCCCTACTGAAGTTAATAGGGGTCTGTACAACAATTGGCAAGCCCTTTATGAGGCTGAGGAAATTCCCATGAGTGCCAAGACAATAGGATGGGTGAAGAGGAAAATTCTGGGTTGTCCATCCACTTCTATGTGGGAGCCTGTAGCCACTGTCTTTGAGGAAACGGGGCCCAGCGTGTGAGTAGTGAGACACCATGTAAATGCTGAAAGGTCTGGAACAGTTGTTGCATAAGGCAGATCTAACTGAGAAAAGGTACGCTATCTGGGCTCTGGCAGCTGTGGTTGGCTAGCCACTTCTGATTGCACTCTGAGCAGCCACTGAAGCTAAGCTTAAACCATAGGCAAGAGCTCATCAGCTACAGAATGAGCTGCAACTAGAAAGAGATGCCACATTAATTCAGGCTGAAAGGTTGGAGACCTTGGTGCCCCAAATGTGGGACCAGGATAATGGAATGGAGAGCCTGGCTTGTTGAGTAGCCTGTTTGAAGGCTGTCACATCAATAAGTTGGGGCTTTCTTGGCTGAATTGTCCTGGATCTTATGTCCAGGGACCCCATGGAGATGCCTAGTGGGGAGGAGAGTGAGGACCTCTATGAGTCCGCAGAAGTTCCCATGCTCTCCACCTGTGCCATAGGTACTACCAAGATAAAGACAGACCAACTGCACCTATAAGGAGTAGCCCTACAAGACTTGCTTCCATCTGAAAGGGAGCAAGTCTTGTAGGGTTGCACACCACAATGCAGGGCTATGCCACTGTGGAATTGTGGAATAGGTTCCTATGGAAGGGAAGAGAGTTGATTTTGGGGTGGCTTCTCTGTCTATGGGACATGCAGGCAGAGGATATTATACCTTCCAAATTTGAGGGGAGTTAAATGGCATACATTACAAACCACCCTGCCCTGAGGCAGTGCCTCTGTGGCACCAATAATGAGAATATGTTCACACTCTCCCTTATATGGGTGGTTGTGGGCTGCAAGGTGGCCTGGCCAAATAAGGGAGATTTTCCCAAGTCTCTTGTGTAATGGCAGCCTATGGTGAAATTGCAGGACATCCTCCAGGAATTAGGGATGAAGCATGCTATCTATGCTGAGCATTTTTGAGGTCCCATAATTAGATTTTCACTGCCAGTGTGAAAGATAACATCTTATGGTAGGCACCCAACCAATGATATGGCATGCTAATGTCTATCCTGAGCCCCCTGGTGGGATGCCAGGTCTCGATGACCCAACTTGTCACTGACTTAGGGGAAATGGAGAGACCATGTGAGCAAGGGGTACATGTTGCTGGGATGGAAGACAAGTGAGCCACAGGAAAGGAGACAGCTAAGAGTACACTCAGAGTGACCTGCTGACAAATGTGGCGTGACACTGGTCACTTTGAAATATACAACCTTTGTTGCTAAGAGTAACCACCCTATTCTTCTATCAAACATTGTGTTTATTTTTTCTTTGTCTTTTTGCCCCAGGGATACATATACAGCCTCAAAATCTTTCATGGCCTGGGGTCCACAAACCTCTGTAGATGGACTATCCTGGAGGGAGTATATATTTTTCATTCCCCACAGTAAAACCCTGTATCTCATTCCCTGGCTCTGGGTCTCTTATTCAGCCTCTTGAACAAAGTGTTCTTCCTTTTCAAGTTAATAGAAGTCCAGCACAATAAATGCACTGATTTAATTTAGGAATTGTTTATGTCACCTTCATATTTAGAATGTTTATTTCTTGTGTTGAGGGTTAGAAATATGACTTTGATTAATACAGTTAATGGATGAGGATCATGTCTTTTCTATGCTGTGCAAATGGGTGAGCAGTGGTGATCACTAATTTGGTGTCTTCTTAGGATTTTTAAATTTGAACCATATGCTATGCATGTGATCTGAGAATACTGTCATAATTAGTTTGGGTGATTAAAACAAAAGTACCATAGACTGGATGGCTTAAACAACAGAAATTTATTTCTTACAGTTCTGAAGGGTGGGAAGTCCAAGATTAATGTCCTGGCTGACTGGATTCCTAGTGAGGAAGCTCTTTGTGGTTTGCACACGGACACCTTCTTGTATCCTCACACAGAGGAGCATGAGAGGAAAGAGAGAGGGAAAGAAAGTAAGCGCTCATTTGTCTCTTCTTATAAGGACACTAATCCCATTCACAAGGTTCTGCTTTCATGACCTGGTTACTTTCCAAAGTCCCCTCCTCTAAATATCTTCACACTGGGGATTGGGCTTCAACATAGGAATTTAGGGGGAGACAGATATTCAGTCATAGCAAATATATCTTAAGATAGTTTTCAAAGTAGCCAAAACCAAGGAAATAAATGTCTAGTATTCTGAAATGAAAATTGATATGGTTTGGCTGTTCCCCCATCCAAATCTCATCTTGAATTGTAGTTCCCATAATCCCCAGGTGTCATGGGATGGACCAAGTGGAGATAACTGAATCATGGGGGCAGTTTCCTCCATCCTGTTCTCATGATAGTGAGTGAGTTCTTATGAGATCTAATGGTTTTTATAATGGGTTTTCCCACTCTGCTTGGCATCCATTCTTCTTCTTGCTGCCACCATGTGAAGAAGGATGTGTTTGCTTCCCCTTCTGCTATGATTGTAAGTTTCTGGAGGCCTCCCCAGCCATGCTGAATTGTGAGTCAATTGAACCTCTTCCCTTTATAAATCACCCATTCTCAGGTATGTCTTTATTAGCAGCGTGAGAACAGACTAATACAGAAAATTGGTACTGATAGAGTAGGGTGCTGCTGTAAAGATACCCCAAAACGTGGAAGTGACTTTGGAACTGGGTAACATGCAGAGGTGGGAATCATTTGGAGGTCTTAGAAGAAGTTAGGAAAATATGGGAAAGTTTGGAACTTCCTAGAGACTTGGAGGACTCTGAAGACAGGAATATCTGGGAAAGTCTGGAACTTCCTAGAAATTTTGTTGAATAACTTTAACCAAAATGTTGATAGTGATATGGACAATAAAGTCCAGTCTGAGGTAGTCTAGATGGAGATGAGGAGCTTGTTGGGAACTGGAGTAAAGGTCATTCTTGTTATGCAAAGAGACTGGCAGCGTTTTGCCCCTACCCTACATATCTGTGGAACTTTGAACTTGAGAGAGATGATTTAGGGTATCTGGCAAAAGAAATTTCTAAGTGGCAAAGTGTTCAAGGGGAAACAGAGCACAGAAGTTTGGAAAATTTTCAGTCTAACTATGTAATAGAAAATACCCCATTTTCTGGAGAGAAACTCAAACTGGCTGCAGAAATTTGCATAAATAATGAGGAGCAAAATGTTAATCACCAAGACAATGGGGAAAATATCTCCAGAGCATGCCAGAGACCTTCATGGCAGCCCCTCTTATCACAGGCCTGTAGGCCTAGGAGGGAAAAATGGTTTGATGGGCCATGCCCAGCTACCTCGGCTGTATGTAGGCTCTGGAAATGGTGCCCTGTGTCCCAGTTGTTTCAGCTTCAGCCATGGCTAAAAAGGGCCAAGGTACAGCTTGGGTCATGGCTTCAGAGGGTGCAAGCCCCAAGTCATGGCAGCTTCCACATGGTGTTGAACCTGTGAGTGCATAGAAACCAAGAATTGGGGTTTGGGAACCTTTGTCCAGATTTCAGAAGATGTATTAAAATGCCTGGATGACCAGGCAGAAGTTTGCTGTAGGGGCAGGATGCTCATAGAGAACCTCTGCTAGGGCAGTGTGTAAGGGAAATGTGGGGGTGGAGCCTCCCCCACAACCACACACAGAGTCCACAATGGGGCACATCCTAGTAGAGCTGTGAGAAGAGAGCCACTATCCTCCAGACCCAAGAATGGGAGATCCACTGGCAGCTTGCACCATGTACCTGGAAAAGCTGCAGACACTCAATGCCAGCCAGTGAAGGCAGTTGGAGAGGTGCTGTGCCTAGCAAAGCCACAGGGGTGGAGTTGCCCAACGCTGTGGGAGACTACCTCTTGCATCAGCATGACCTGGATATGAGACATGGGGTCAAAGCAGATTATTTCGGAGCTTTAGGATTTAATTTCTGCCTTGTTAGATTTTGGACTTGTATGGGACCTCTAGACCCTTTGCTTTGGCCAATTTCTCCCATTTGGAATGGGTGTATTTACCCAATGCCTGTACCCACCTTGTATTAGGAAGTAACTAACTTACTTTTGATTTGACAGACTCATAGGTGGAAAGGACTTGTCTTGTCTCATATGAGACTTTGGACTTGGACCTTTGCATTAATGCTGGAATGAGTTAGGACTTTGGGAGACTGTTGGAAGGTCATGATTGTGCTTTACATTGTGAGGACATGAGATTTTGGAGGGGACAGGGCTGGATTGATATGGCTTGGCTGTGTCCACCCCCAAATCTCATCTTTAATTATAGCTCCCGTAATTCCCCTGTGTCAAGGGAGGGACAGGTGGAGATAAGTGAATCATGGGGGCAGTTTTCCCCATCTTGTTCTTCTGATTGTGAGTCAGTTCTCAGGAGATCTGATGGTTTTATAAAGGGCTTCCCCCTTTGCTGGGCACTTATTCTTCTCATTAGTGCTGCCATATGAAGTAGGACATGTTTTCTTCCCCTTCCATTATGATTGTCAGTTTCCTGAGGCCTCCGCAGCCATGCTGCACTGTGAGTCAATTAAATCTCTTACCTTTGTGAATTACCCAGTCTCAGGTATGTCCTAATAGTAGCGTGAGAATGAACTAATACAGAAATGAAAGAAATAGGAGTGGGAGGGTGAATAAATATAAGACAGAAATCACGAAGAGAAGAAAATCAGTAATTTAATGGAGAATATTATCATAGTATTCCTGGAGAGAAAAAGGATTAGCTGATATAATTATCAAGTGAGATAGTTATATAAAATTACCAAGTGAGATAGTTATATAAAGCTAAATCTGTACAAGACATCCCAAAGACTGGATGTGAAAATTTCAGATTTTTAATCATTACATCTATAAGAAATACAAATCAAAAGCTTAAGAACTTGACTGCATATACACTTTAAACTGAGTTTATAAAGTTTCCATCTACCTTAACCACCCCCCACACAACTGTCCTTGAGAGTATTGTGTATTTGTTTGTTTGATATTTACTTTTTATTGAACTATATTATGTAGAAAAGCACACAATTATGTCTGCAGTGCATTGTGTTTTCACCAGCTAAAGGCAATTGTTTAACTAGCACCAAGATGAAAAAATATTATCAACATCCAGAAGCTTCCCTCATTTCCCTTATTGTCAACAATCCCACACCAAAGGTAACCACTCTTCTGGCTTCTAAAACTGTAAATTGTTTTGTTAATTTTTGAACGTTTCGTGAATGAAATCATAGTCTGAAGTCTTAGTTCAGTTTTCTTTTCTGTTCAACATCATTCCTGAGACATTCATCATATTTTTTGATGTATTTGTGTTCATTCTTTCCCATTGCTGTATAGTATGCAGTTCTGTGAATATGGCACAGTGTAATTATCCATTCTAGTGTATGCTGCTGGGCAAAAATAAAGAGCATTTTGGAAGCTATCAGTTTGGGCCTATTTAGCATTATGTTGCTATGTACATGCTAGAACTTGTCTTCTGAATCATAGGTAGGTATGTATTTAGCTTTAGCAGGTATAAGCAAAGAGTTTTAAAAGAAGCTTGTAAAGCTGGGTTTCATTACAAATATAACCGCTGATAGAAAGAAGACTAATGGCTGTATTTACAGAATATAAACAAACTTGTGCAAAGGAATTAATGAAACATGAGACTGTGAATCATTCCCCCCATCGAAAGCTTTTCATACTTTCTGTCAAAAGGCACACACATTGAGGAAGAAGGTATAGACAACAACCATTCCTCTCCTGACATCCATGTGGCACCAGCACCTCCAAAAATGTTTAATTGAAACAACCTAAATGTTTGGAAGTGCTTCTATGTCAAAACCTGCCTGAGGCTGGAGTGCAAGGGGAAAAAATAAGATTTATATTATGTCATATGTACTTCCTCATAACCTGTGCTAACTGGGTAAGTCAGTAGAATATTTACTCAGCAAATGATGAAGTTAGCTCTACACATGTCATCTTTTCTGTTGAAACAGTGAAATTGGGAGAAAGATCAGGTACACAAGAGGTACAGATACAGATACAGACATTTAGTTATGTATCATCAATTTTCTTAAAGTAATAATTTTTTAAATGTGGCACCCTCACTAAGTCATGAGCTTTGAATTTAGGGAGGAAGAATTCATACAACCTTAGTTGCATTCTCTGCTGTGTTAATTGAATGTTCATTTAGTCAGTTACTTATTTCAAGTTTATTTACTAGGTCTCTACAGATATAATCTGTTTTAGTTGCATAAGGATGAATAAAAGACAATATTTTGTGAGCATGGTCATTGTTCAGGCATCTTGGCTCCAGGTAGATAGTTGAGGATATTCAGCAAAGCTGACTCTGGTATCTTAGTTCTGAAATGCATCACAGGTTCTCTTTTTTCAAATACTCTAAATACAATTTTTGAACATATGACAATGCATAAAAATAGATTGTATTTCTTAAGCACTAATAGTTGTTTAAATGTAACTTAGAACATATGCATAGGCATGCAGACACACTTGAATGATTCTCACGTTAGTGATTATGTAAACTGGGAAAAGCTACCATGACCTTTTTTCATGTCTTGCAAGGGACTAAACCATTGAAGTAAAATTGTTTTTAAGCCCTCAAATTAGTTGAAGTAATTTTCAAGTGATGATCCCCCTGTCTTAGCTTTATTAGTTTAGATTATGTAACATTTTGTCATAGTTCATGCTACTGACTGAATTGTGTCCCCCCTCACCCCACATTCAGGTGTTGAAGTCCTAAATGTGACTGTTATTTGGAGATAGAGTCTTTAGGAGAAAATAAGGTTAAAAGAGATCATATAAGGGGCCTTGGTCTAACACAATTGGTGTACTTATAAAAAGAGTCCAAAGAGCTTTATCTCTCTCTTTACCAAGAGAGAACAGTGGGAGAAAGCAGCTCTCTTCAAGCCAGGAAAAGAGCCTTCACCAGAAACCAACTATGCACGACCTTAATCCGGGACTTCCCAGCCTCTCAAACTCTAAGAAAGTAAATTTCTGGTGTTTAGGCCAACCAGGATGTATGGCTTTTTTATGGCAGCTTGCACAGACTAAAATAGTTCATTTTAAAAATTAAACTTTTTCCCTTAATTCTTAGGAAAAGCCTCACTTTTAGAGAAATGTGTTCATACTGCATAGTGCCTGCATAGTGCCTGAAGAAAAAAAAAAAGGAACACAGTACTTTAAATGTAATATTCTTCTTTCCTGTTTAGACTCCTAGAGGTTTCATAAAATGGCCAGCACAGAACAAAAATGGAATCTCATCACCAACTAGATGGCATGTTAATTTTCAGCTGATTTACAGACATTTCACACTTTAAGCTCTGAATGGGGACTTCCTTTGGGGGCACTGGCTCCTCTGACAGTGGCATACAAACATTTGATTTAAATTTTATGCTCTATCAAATCCATACTACTCATGCTAATAATATATGTACAGTCTTTATAGTTACAAATTCTTATTCCTTTTACTGAATCCCAACTAAGCATGAACCAGTGATGTGCAAACTGACTCCTTTCCACTCCCATCTGCCATCTTTATTCTATCCGGGAATATATTTCTTATATAGAAATTCGAACTATGTCTCAGAAGTCCTGATGTCTCAGAGTCTTTATTTTTCTCTGCCTTTATACAAAGATATTTTGAAATGGTAATATCACTTGTAAAGAGTCCTTCCTTCCGCTGGGACTAGTAATCGTGTTTTGTATTGTTTCTGAAGTGTGACATGGGAAAGAGGTAATATATCTTTCAAGCTGAATGCTTTCATTGTCACTGGTTTTCATTTTTCACACAGGCTTTGACATATTTGAGTATTGTTGGTGGTGATGCCGTGAAAAGCTTTGAGGCTGATTCATCAACATCCCTGGCTTTTTCCCCTTCTTTCTTTTTGCATAAAAATTGTAAAACTTAACGAATGACGACTAGCTTAGCAGTGTCGTTCTTTTTTAATTTTTTCCTGAACCTTGTACCTTGGCTGGTATTGATTTCCTTTGCTGTTGTCAGTACAGCGGATTGAATCTTTGGTGTGCATTACCCTTTAAAAATCAATATGTGACTTTTTCTACAGAATGATTTAAATTTTGGCATACAGTCTAATAATCCAAGGTGTATATGTGACACTACACCTAAATAGTTATTTGGGGATATTTATTACATTTATAAAAAATTATAAAGATAAACACCCAAATAGCTTCATAATCTTATACATCAAAATGCAGAAGCCTATTTTATGATCTTCTGATAAACCTTAAATTTTTATATCTTTATTTTGAGCAGAGATATACACAGAAAATTCTATATGTAGAGAATATAATTATCGCCTAAGTTTTCATCTTCCTTTGAAAGTGTCACTTATTCAAAAATTGGTAAAAAAAAAAAAAAAGAAAGCTTTGTAATAGTGAATGAGCAGAATAAAGGAGTTATTATGGCATTATGGGAAACTTTAGTAGTAGACAATGATCTTAGTTCCATAATTATATTATTTTTAAGCAATAAATATAGAACCTTCTACTGACTCTTAATTTTACTATTAGCTTTTTTTTTTTCTTCCTTTCTTTTTTTTTTTTTTTTTTTTTTTTTTTAAGACAGAGTCTTGCTCTATTGCCCAGGCAAGGGGGCAGTGACACAATCTCGGTTCACTGTAAACTCTGCCTCTGGGTTCTAGCACTTCTCCTGCCTCAGTCTCCAGAGTAGCTGGGACTACAGGCATGTCACCATGACTGACTAATTTATATTTATATATACTTTTTTAGTAGAGAGGGGATTTCACCATGCTGGCCAGGCAAATCTCAAACTCCTGACCTCAGGTAATCCACCCACCTCAGACTCCCAAAGTGTTGGGGTTACAGGTGTGAGCCACCACGCCTGGCTTATTACTATTTTTATATGAACTTTTCAAAAATATCTATCAATACTAGTGACATTTTTTCATTATTCACATCTTTAATTAGAAATTTAATTTAAACAACCATCAGAGAATACTATAAATGCCTCTACGCAAATCAACTAGAAAATCTAGAAGAAATGGATAATTTCCTGGACACTTACACTCTCCCAAGACTGAACCAGGAAGAAGTTGAATCCCTGAATAGACCAATAACAGGCACTGAAATTGAGGCAACAATTAATAGCCTACCCATGAAAAAAAGTCCAGGACCAGATGGATTCACAGCTGAATTCTACCAGAGGTACAAGGAGGAGCTGGTACCATTCCTTCTGAATCTATTCCAATCAATAGAAAAAGAGGGAATCCTCCCTAAATCATTTTATGAGGCCAACATCATCCTGATACCAAAGCCTGGCAGAGACACAACAAAAAAAGAGAATTTTAGACCAATATCCCTGATGAACATCGATGCAAAAATTCTCAATAAAATACTGGCAAACCAGATTCAGCAGCACATCAAAAAGCTTATCCACCATGATCAAGTGGGCTTCATCCCTGGGATGCAAGGCTGGTTCCACATTCGCAAATCAATAAACGTAATCCAGCATATAAACAGAACCAAAGACAAGAACCACATGATTATCTCAATAGATGCAGAAAAGGCTTTTTACAAAATTCAACAGCCCTTTATGCTAAAAACGCTCAATAAATTCGGTATTGATGGAACGTACCTCAAAATAATAAGAGCTATTTACGACAAACCCACAGCTAATATCATACTGAATGGGCAAAAACTGCAAAAATTCCCTTTGAAAACTGGCACAAGACAGGGATGCCCTCTCTCACCACTCCTATTCAACATAGTGTTGGAAGTTCTGGCTAGGGCAATCAGGCAAGAGAAAGAAATCAAGGGTATCCAGTTAGGAAAAGAAGAAGTCAAATTGTCCCTGTTTGCAGATGACATGATTGTATATTTAGAAAACCCCATCGTCTCAGCCCAAAATCTCCTTAAGCTGATAAGCAACTTCAGAAAAGTCTCAGGATACAAAATCAATGTGCAAAAATCCCAAGCATTCTTATACACCGGTAACAGACAAGCAGAGAGCCAAATCAGGAATGAACTTCCATTCACAATTGCTTCAAAGAGAATAAAATACCTAGGAATCCAACTTACAAGGGATGTAAAGGACCTCTTCAAGGAGAACTACAAACCACTGCTCAGTGAAATCAAAGAGGACACAAACAAATGGAAGAACATACCATGCTCATGGATAGGAAGAATCAATATCGTGAAAATGGCCATACTGCCCAAGGTTATTTATAGATTCAATGCCATCCCCATCAAGCTACCAATGACTTTCTTCACAGAATTGGAAAAAACTGCTTTAAAGTTCATATAGAACCAAAAAAGAGCCCGCATTACCAAGACAATCCTAGGTCAAAAGGACAAAGCTGGAGGCGTCACGCTACCTGACTTCAAACTATACTACAAGGCTACAGTAACCAAAACAGCATGGTACTGGTACCACAACAGAGAAATAGACCAGTGGAACAGAACAGAGTCCTCAGAAATAATACCACACATCTACAGCCATCTGATCTTTGACAAACCTGAGAGAAACAAGAAATGGGGAAAGGATTCCCTATTTAATAAATGGTGCTGGGAAAATTGGCTAGCCATAAGTAGAAAGCTGAAACTGGATCCTTTCCTTACCCCTTATACGAAAATTAATTCAAGATGGATTAGAGACTTAAATGTTAGACCTAATACCATAAAAACCCTAGAAGAAAATCTAGGTAGTACCATTCAGGACATAGGCATGGGCAAGGACTTCATGTCTAAAACACCAAAAGCAACGGCAGCAAAAGCCAAAATTGACAAATGGGATCTCATTAAACTAAAGAGCTTTTGCACAGCAAAAGAAACTACCATCAGAGTGAACAGGCAACCTACAGAATGGGAGAAAATTTTTGCAACCTACTCATCTGACAAAGGGCTAATATCCAGAATCTACAAACAACTCAAACAAATATACAAGAAAAAAACAAACAACCCCGTCAAAAAGTGGGGAAAGGATATGAACAGACATTTCTCAAAAGAAGACATCCATACAGCCAACAGACACATGAAAAAATGCTCGTCATCACTCGCCATCAGAGAAATGCAAATCAAAACCACAATGAGATACCATCTCACACCAGTTAGAATGGCAATCATTAAGAAGTCAGGAAACAATAGATGTTGGAGAGGATGTGGAGAAACAGGAACACTTTTACACTGTTGGTGGGATTGTAAACTAGTTCAACCATTATGGAAAACAGTATGGCGATTCCTCAAGGATCTAAAACTAGATGTACCATATGACCCAGCCATCCCACTACTGGGTATATACCCAAAGGATTATAAATTACTCTACTACAAAGACACATGCACACGTATGTTTATTGCGGCACTATTCACAATAGCAAAGACTTGGAATCAACCCAATGTCCATCTGTGACAGACTGGATTAAGAAAATGTGGCACATATACACCATGGAATACTATGCAGCCATAAAAAAGGATGAGTTTGCATCCTTTGTAGGGACATGGATGCAGCTGGAAACCATCATTCTTAGCAAACTATCACAAGAAGAGAAAACCAAACACCACCGCATGTTCTCACTCATAGGTGGGAACTGAACAATGAGATCACTTGGACTCGGGAAGGGGAACATCACACACTGGGGCCTATCATGGGGAGGGGGGAGGAGGGAGGGATTGCATTGGGGAGTTATACATGATATAAACGTTATGCACATGTACCCTAGAACTTAAAGTATAATAAAAAATAAAAAAATAAAAAAAAAAGATAACCAAAAAAAAAAAAAAAAGAAATTTAATTTAATTATATTTATTTTTGTAAATACATATAGCATACATTTTTATCTAGGATCCTAGGATGCATAATTATTTTCTGTGGCAAAAATCAATCCATGTATAATAATCCACCATACAATCACACACAGAAGTGCCATTTTTATTTTACATAACCAAATTAGTGGTTTGCAGTCCAATAAAAGTATGTTGCCATTGTATTTGTATTTGCTCTGTTATTGCTTATGGATACAGCTTGTCACAGGATTTCTTTGGCCCACATCAGTTTCCTTATGTTATGAAATATTAAGTTATCTCATATTCATTTTTGTTACATTGCTCCATTACACAACTTATGGTAAGTTGCTTCATTCATTACTGTTACAAGAAAACAAGATTTATAATTCTTTAGGTTCATGAGTACTCTAAATGAGAATCCCACAAACAAAATATTTAACAGATTCGAGCCCCAAAGAAAACTCTCTTATAATAAGGAACATTGTAACTTTCATTGTAAAACTGTGTGTTTATAGCAATTCAGATCTAATTTATGCTGACAGTCTGCTTCAAATCAGGTAAAGTGGGCTGAGTTTTAACTTTCAAATTTTATTTTTGATGCATCTAATTCTCCTTTTCTCATAAAGTGATAACTTTTTAAGTTCTTTAAGGTTTTTTTTTTTCAAGTGATTTAAAGAAATAATTCTACCTGCAATTTTATCCCCACAAAGTTAATTTTGAGAGTTTCAATGAAAGTTACTCTTTCACAGATATCTCGCTTAGAGGATTGAATTAATCTGTTTTCACACTGCTGATAAAGACATACTTGAGACTGGGTGATTCATAAAGGAAAGAGATTTAATGAACTCACAGTTCCGCATGGCTGGGGAGGCCTCACAATCATGGCGAAAAGTGAAAGGCACATATTACATGGTGGCAGGCAAAAGGAAAATAGGTGGCAGGCAAAAGTAAAATGAGGGGCAAGCAAAAGGGGAAACCCCTTACAAAATCACCAGATCTTGTGGGACTTGTTCACTACCATGACAAGAGTATGGGGGAAACCAACCCCATGATTCAATTATCTCCCACTTGATCCCTCCCACAGCACTTGGGAATTATGGGAGCTACAATTTAAAGATGAGATTTGAGGGAGACACAGCCAAACCACATCAAGGATATAAAGTTGTTTTGGTATAAACACATTCATTTTTCTTCTTCTTATTGGCAAGTAAAATAATGATAGCAATGCATTGCTCTTAAATCTCAGAAATGGTTATGTGGCACGGTATTATAAAGCACAGAACTTTAATGTTTTAAAGGTACAGGTAAAACATGTCCAGATATATATTTTGTAAGTCCATTTGTGTTACTAGAAAAGAAAACCTGAAGCTGGGTAATTTATAATGAAAAGAGGTTTATTTTGGCTCATGGTTCTGCATGTTATGCAAGTGTGGCACCAACAGCTGCTCAGCTTCTGGTAGGGGCCTCAGGAAACTTATAATCATGGTGCGAGGTGAAAAGGGAACAAGCCTGTCACATGGCGAGAGGGAGAAAAAGAGAGAAGGGGGAGGTCTGAGACACTTTTAAATGATCAGTTCTCACGTGAACTAACTGAGTGAGAACTCATCATAAAGGGGATGATGAATGCTAAGCCATTCATGAGGGTTCTGTCCCCACAATATGACACCTCTCACTAGGTCACACCTCCAACATTGGGGATAACATTTAAGCATGAGATTTGGAAGGGACAAACATCCAAACCACATCGTATGTGGAAAATATGTGTATAGACATATACATATATCCACATATGTTTAAAGTATTCCTGTGTGTGTGTGTGTGTGTGTGTGTGTGTATATATATATATATATATATATGCAAAAACCATTCAAATGTACATGTCTGTATTTTTTTCAGTTAATATTACCTTTGGGGCAATTTTGGACATTATTGAATTTTTTTCAAGAACATAATTTTAATGACTAAAATATTTTACCTTCTACATGTACCCTAATTTATCTGGCCACTTTGCATTGTTAGGCATTTAAGTAGTTTTGATTTTTTACTACTGTAAATAATAAAATGCCTATTTTAAAAGCCAAATATTTAGCTTACTCATTCAACCAATAACCACTTTAATGGCATTTGTTGATTAAATATTTTTGTTTTGTCGCTCAGTCTTCTACGGGCTGGATGTAGTGTGGAAACAAACAAAAAATGCATAGCAACACTTTGCAAACTAATGTAAGTGAGTATCAGAAAGGTTTTAGGGGCTACCATCTCTTAATTTGACAGCATATTTTAATCAACATATCTCAGAAACCTGAAGAAAACAAACTTATTATCAGGAAATCTTACTTGAAAATATTTTCTTCTTCCTGTTCAGCAAATTCAATAAAAAGCATATGTTTCCCTTTTTTCCCACTACATATAGATTTTATATATGAATAAAATCCTAAGTTTTTAGTTCTGAACTACAAAGTGGCATTTTGCAGTTGTTGTTGTTGTTAATTGATGTCCCAGGATATTATGTTGATTATCCAATAGCCACCAAGATAACTTCCCCTCACTTTCTTAGGATCTAATATTTTCCTTTTTACTTTTACTTAGAGCATAGCCTTTAATATTGGAACTCAATTATAACTTCTAAATTCAAAGCTCCTATGCTTGATGATACCTCTTACAGCCTAAAGAGTTGATAAATGAACAAGTTAAACATAGCACAATGTACTGTAATACATATAGTTATAGGAAAAAGATAAACTATATTTTATAGCTTAAGAATTTATTCATAACCCAATTTCTAGAAAGCCATAGTATTTTAAACATAACATGAAATAAATCTATACTTGTTTTCTGTGAACCCTTTTTTCCTCAAACTTTATTGAAGAATTAAACCTTAACTTTAAAATATGAACTCTTGGAAATCAGGCCTTCTTTTAGCTGTTTGTTACAGCGTCTAGTGCATTCTGATCTATTTATAGAATGAAGGATTCAAATTCAGATCAAATAATTGAGAAAGCCTTTCACAAAAAGGAATTGAAGGTCACAAACAAGTTATATGCTATGGACATTCTCTCAGTTGTTAACTATTTAATACTCATATCTTTATTGAACATCTATTTTGTTCTAGGTTATTAACAAAATACTAGCTAACTGAATCCAACAATATATCAGAAAGATAATCCACCATACTCAAGTGGGTTTTATACCAGGGATGCAGGGATGGTTTAACATACACAAGTCAATAAATGTAATACAACACATAAATAGAATCAAAAATAAAAATCACATGATCATCTCAATAGATGCAGAAAAATATTTGACAAAATCCAGCATCCCTTTATGATTAAAACTCTCAGCAAAATAAGCACACAAAGGGACATATCATAATATAATAAAAGCCATCTATGACAAACCCACAGCTGACATCACACTGACTAGGGAAAAGTTGAAAGCATTTCCTTTGAAAACTGGGACAAGACAAGGATGCCCATTCTCACCACTCTTCAATATAGTACTGAAAGCCCTAGCCAGAGCAATCAGACAAGAGAAGGAAATAAAGGGCATCTAAATTGGTAAAGAGGAAGTCAAACTGTTGCTGTTTGCTGATGATACAACCATTTACCAAGAAAACCCTAAAGACTTTTCCAGAAAGCTCCTAGAACTGATGAAAGAATTCAGCAAAGTTTCTGGATACAAAATCATTGTACACAAACTAGTAGCTCTTCTATACACCAACAGTGACCAAGCTGAGAATTAAATCAATAACTAGACCCCTTTTACCATAGTTGCAAAAAAAAAAAAATACTTAGGAACATACATAGCTAAGGAGGTAAAATAACTCTACAAGAAAAATGACAAAACACTGCTGAAAGAAATAATAGACGACAAAAAGAAATGGAAATGCATCCCATGCTCATGGATGGGTAAAATAAATATTGTGAAAATGACCATACGGCCAAAAACAATCTACAAATTCAATGCAGTTCCCATCAAAATACCACCACCATTCTTCAGAGAATTAGAAAAATAAACAATTCTAAAATTCATATGGAACCAAGAAAGAGCCCATATAACCAAAGGAAGAATAAGCAAGAAGAACAAATCTGTAGGCATCAATATTACCTGATTTCAAACTATACTATAAGGCCATAGTCACCAAAACACCATGGTACTGGTATAAAAATGGGCACATAGACCAATGGAACAGAATGGAGAACCCCAATTAAACCCAAATACTTAAGCCAACTGATCTTTGACAAAACAAACAAAAACATAAAGTGGGGAAAAGACACCCTTTTCAACAAATGGTGCTGGAATAATTGGCTAGCCACATGCAATAGAAAGAAAGTGGATCCTCATCTCCCACCTTATACAAAAATCAACTCAAGATGGATTAAGGACTTAATTCTAAGACCTGAAACTATTGGTGAGTTCACTTTTGACAAAGGTGAGTTCACTTTTGACAAAGGTGCCAAGAGCATATACTAGGGAAAGGACAGTCTCTGCAATAATTGGTCCTGGGAAAACCAGATATCTGTATACGGAAGAATGAAAGTAGATACCTATTTTCTGCCATGTGTAAAAATGAAATAAAAATAGATTAAATACTTAAATCTAACACCTGACACTACAATTTTATTAGAAGTAAATATTGAGGAAACGCTCCAAGACACTGGTTTAGGCAAAGATTTCTTGCGTAATACCTCAAAAGTATAGGCAACCAAGGGAAAAATGGACAAACAGGATCACCTCAAGGATCAAGAATCATATCAAGGATTACATCATAAACAGCTTCTGCACAGCAAAGGAAATAATCAACAAAGTGAACAGACAACCCACAGAATGGGTGAAAAATATTTGCAAACTATCCATTTGACAATAACCAGGGTGTATAAAGAACTCAAATAACAGAAAAATCAAATAATCCAATTTAGAAATGAGAAAAAAGATCTGATTAGTCATTTCTCAAAAGAGATGAGATGGCCAACAGTTATATAAAAATAAGATCAATATCACTAATCATCAGAGAAATGCAAATAAGAACTATTAGATATTTTGTCACTCTAGTTGAAATAGCTTTTATCCAAAAGTCAGGCAAGAACAAATGCTGGCAAGGATGTGGAGGAAGGGGAACTCTCATATGCTGTTAGTATAAATGTAAATTAGTACAGTCACTTGTGAGAACAATATGAAGGTTCCTCAAAAAACTACAAATGGAACTACCATACAATCCAGCAATCTCACTCATGTGCATACATAACCAAAAGAAAGGAAATCAGTATATCAAAGATAGATCTACACTCCCATATTTATTGCAGCATTATTTACGATAGCCAAGATATGGAATCACCGTGTATCCATCAAAGATGTCCGGAAAAAGAAAATACGGTAAACTTACACTATTGAACATTATTCAGCCATAAAAAAATAATGAGATCCTGTCATTTACAATCACGTGGATGGAATTGGAGGACATTATACTGAGCGAAATAAGTCAGGCACAGAAAGACCAATTAAGCGTGTTCTCATTCATATGTGGGAGCTAGAAATGTAAAACTATGAAACTCATGGTGATGGAGAGTGGGAGGAAAGCTATCAAGAGCTGGGAAGGGTAGTGGGAGATGGGGATAAAGTAGAGATGGTTAATGGATACACAAAATACAGTTAGAATGGGTAAGATTTAAAAAAAGGAGTAAACAACTCAAATGATCATCAATGACAAATGCATAAACAAAATGTCACATATGCATCCAATAAAACATTATTCAGCCTTAAAAGAATGAAATTTTGACACACGCTCTGACATGGATGCCTCCCGGAAAATACTATGTTAAGTGATATTATGCTAAGCCAGAAACGAAAGGACAACTGTTGTATGATTTCACCTATCTGAAGTACTTAAAATGGTCAAATTCATAGAGACATAAAGTAGAATAGTGTTTACCAGGGGCTGGAGGGAGGAGTAGTGGGGAGCTAAATATTTTAATGGGTACAAAGTTTTTGTTTGGACTGATAAACATTTTCTGGAGATGAACAATGGGTTAATGGCGGTAAAACAACGTGAATATACTTAATGCCACTGTACTGTATATTTGAAAATGTTGAACATAGTAAATTTTATATTATATATATCTTATCCCAATGAATCTAAAAAGTAAATAAATAAATAAATAAAAAATCCTCTGGACCACAGGAATACACTGGCTTTCTGAAGGAGCCAGGGAAGGCTGTATCTAGAACAGGTGTTTGCTGAAGCTGAATAGGATTTTGGTGGGGAGACATAAAAGAAAGGACAATTCATCCAGAGTGACAATAGTAACAGTAATCTCAATGGTGAGGGGATATGCAAAAGCATCTCAATATTTTGAAATAAATGGTTCTGCATGTCAGGAGATACATGTTTGAACATGAAGAAATATAATTCAACCCGGAAAATGTTAGCTGGGACCAGGTTACAAATTGTTCGTGGCAAATTACATTTTCCAAAGACAGAAACACTATTTCCTGCCTCACATACCCTTATAGAACCTTGACACTCCCTCACCAAAGAAAGATAATCTAATTCCTTTCCCTTTGAATCGAGGCAGATTTGTGACCTGTTGATAAACAATGGGATGTTGCATAATAACACTGCGGGAATTCTGCAGGACTCCTCAGACTAAGTCACAAAAGATGATGCAAGTTTCACACAGTGCCCTAGAGTTGCTCTGGGAGCCTTCAGTCACATCGTAAGCAGTTTGGCTACCCAGGGACCACCATACTGTGAAGAAGCCTAAACTAGCCCATACGGAGTGACCACATGGATAGGACCAGACACTAGGTGAAGGAAGGCAGTTGCCATGCCAGCCTTCGGCCGCTGCAGCCCCCACTTTCTTTCTCCAGCCTCTCCCTGACTGAAACCTCAGGAGAGACTCTGAGCCTGTTCTGTCTGGCCAAGCCTGTGGCCAATTTTTGATCTACAGAAACCATTATAGACAATAACATCATTGCTGTTTTGAGCCACTGAATTTCCACGTGACATGCTACAGAGTACACAGCAATAGCTTACCTGAACAATGTCCTATGTTAGGCTTTGGAGTTTGAACTGAACTATTCATTAATTTATGTGTATCCTCTCCTGGTTTTGGTCTGTTTTGGTTTGGCTTGGTCTATCTTTTTTTTTTTTTTTTTGAGGCGGAGTCTCTCTCTGTCGCCCGGACTGGAGTCCAGTGGTCGGATCTCAGCTCACTGCAAGCTCCGCCTCCTGGGTTTATGCCATTCTCCTGCCTCAGCCTCCCTAGTAGCTGGGACTACAGGCGCCCGCCACCTAGCCCGGCTAGTTTTTGTATTTTTAGTAGAGACGGGGTTTCACCATGTTAGCCAGGATGGTCTCAATCTCCTGACCTCATGATCCGCCCGTCTCGGCCTCCCAAAGTGCTGGGATTACAGGCTTGAGCCACCGCACCCGGCTTTTTTTTTTTTTTTTATCATACTCCTTTCTTCACCTGAAATGTTACCCACTGAGGTTTCTGCCTATTAAAGTCTTTATATTACTTAAGGCGCAGTGACAAAATATTCCTTGATCACTCTTGCTCTCCTAAGTGAAAGAAATTGTGTCCTCTTTTGAATAATAGTATTTGCTTTTACTGTGCAGATGGCATTTATTGCATTTTATACCACTTTTTGATCAACTATGTTATCGTTTAACAGAATGTAAGAGACTTGAGGCCAGGCATTGTACTTTATATGTCTTTCTAATATCCAGCATTGTGCTTTGGAGTTAGTACATTAAGATTATTTGAAAATGGTTACTGCAGGTGCATAGAACAGAGAAAAAAGGTATAACTTACAGAAAGTTAATTTTATCTAGGTAATACTACCAACTTTCATGAATTTATCTTTGTTCTTCATTCATGTTTAAACATCTATATATTTTAATTATGTACATTATACTAAATCTTAAGAAAAACTAAGGTTATTTCACTTAGTCCCTAAGAGGGCTCATTTGGAAAACTAGCCAAAATATTCAGAAATATCAAGAATTATTGAGAATTCTTGTGCTGGATGTATAATCACAACTTTTATGTCTATGTAAACCAGACAGACTTTACTTTTAATAACAACTCATCCACATTTTGGAAATTGTCCAGGAAAATACCAGCTGTCCTAACAGCCAAGTTTCCCACCAATTTTCTGACAGCAGTGAATGTTGAGAAATGAGTGCAGGAATTGCTTTTATTTCCAAAGCTACATCATCCTTTAAGCTAAACAAATGACTAACTAGCATACTTCCAGCAAATACAATTCCTTGTTCTGACCTCCATGAAATCATCTGTGAGGCAGCAAGCACACCTTTCTTTAGATTAAAAAGTTCTGCTAGACTTGAGATAATTAGTAGAGTAATGGAGATATCTAGCAATGCAACCATAAAATAATAAATGTGTCAAAGAGAATCTGATTTAAGAAATGGTGATCTGAGTTATACTAGAAGTTGTAATTTCATGTTTTCAGAGGAATTTAAAGACTCGCTCAATGCCAGCATTAGAAGAAGGCAGTTAGAAAATTCCCTCTTTTTTAGACAAAAATAAAATGCAAAGAGAAATGCAAAATCTGAAATTCCTGTACATTTCACTCACCACTTTCAAGTTTTATTTCAAGGTCTCAACTACCACTCTGCTGTGTCTAGAATTAATCTGTGCAATATCAGCTTAGAAAGGTGAGACTGAAGATGAAATCAGTTTAATTTATAATGCAGGTTGGGAAGGAAAGGTGAGAAGTACAAGGAAGGACTGGTTACATCAACATCATTTACTGAAGTTGATTATTTGGCTCTCCAGAAAAAATAGTCGATGTCAGACTTTGCTGGTCTGCAATGACACTACCATAATGGTAGGACAAGCGAAGGACACTTCTGAAGGAGCAGTGTTAATGCACATTATTTGGCCTTGCTTTTAGAGACTTCAAACTCCTTGAAAGTTTAAACAACAAAAGACTAGGGGGGCGGAGCAAGATGGCCGAATAGGAACAGCTCCAGTCTCCAACTCCCGATGCCAGTGACACAGAAGAGCGGTGATTTCTGCATTTTCAACTGAGGTACTGGAGTCATCTCACTGGGGAGTGCCGGACAATCGGTGCTGGTCAGCTGCTGCAGCCCGACCAGCGAGAGCTGAAGCAGGGCGAGGCATTGCCTCACCTGGGAAGCGCAAGGGGGAAGGGAATCCCTTTTCCTAGCCAGGTGAACTGAGACACACAACACCTGGAAAATCGAGTAATTCCCACCCCAACACTGCACTTTAAGCAAACGAGCACACCAGGAGATTATACCCACACCTGGCCGGGAGGGTCCCACGGCCACGGAGCCTCCCTCATTGCTAGCGCAGCAGTCTGCGATCTAACCACAAGGCAGCAGCGAGGCTGGGGGAGGTGTGCCCACCATTGCTGAGGCTTAAGTAGGTAAACAAAGCCGCTGGGAAGCTCGAACTGGGTGGAGCTCACAGCAGCTCAAGGAAACCTGCCTGTCTCTGTAGACTCCACCTCTGGGGACAAGGCACAGCTAAAAAACAACAGGGGAAGCAGCAGAGGCCTGTGGAGACCCGAACGACTCTGTCTGACAGCTTTGAAGAGAGCAGTAGATCTTCCAACATGGAGGTTGTTATCTGAGAACGGACAGACTGCCTGCTCAAGTGGGTCCCTGACCCCTGAGTAGCCTAACTGGGAGACATCCCCCACTAGGGGCAGTCTGACACCCCACACCTCACAGGGTGGAGTACACCCCTGAGAGGAAGCTTCCAAAGTAAGAATCAGACAGGTACACTCGCTGTTCAGCAATATTCTATCTTCCGCAACCTCTGCTGCTGATACCCAGGCAAACAGGGTCTGTAGTGGACCTCAAGCAATCTCCAACAGACCTACAGCTGAGGGTCCTGACTATTAGAAGGAAAACTATCAAACAGGAAGGACACCTATACCAAAACCCCATCAGTACGTCACCATCATCAAAGAACAGAGGCAGATAAAACCACAAAGATGGGGAAAAAGCAGGGCAGAAAAGCTGGAAATTCAAAAAATAAGAGCACATCTCCCCCTGCAAAGGAGCACAGCTCATCGCCAGCAACGGATCAAAGCTGGTCAGAGAATGACTTGACGAGATGAGAGAAGAAGGCTTCAGTCCATCAAACTTCTCAGAGCTAAAGGAGGAATTACGTACCCAGCGCAAAGAAACTAAAAATCTTGAAAAAAGAGTGGAAGAGTTGATAGCTAGAATAATTAATGCAGAGGAGGTCATAAATGAAATGACAGAGATGAAAACCATGACACGAGAAATACGTGACATATGCCGGGCGCGGTGGCTCAAGCCTGTAATCCCAGCACTTTGGGAGGCCGAGACGGGCGGATCACGAGGTCAGGAGATCGAGACTATCCTGGCTAATACGGTGAAACCCTGTGTCTACTTAAAAATACAAAAAACTAGCCGGGCGACGAGGCGGGCGCCTGTAGTCCCAGCTACTCGGGAGGCTGAGGCAGGAGAATGGCGTAAACCCGGGAGGCGGAGCTTGCAGTGAGCTGAGATCCGGCCACTGCACTCCAGCCTGGGTGGCAGAGCAAGACTCCGTCTCAAAAAAAAAAAAAAAAAAAAAAGAAATACGTGACAAATCCACAAGCTTCAGTAACCGACTTGATCAACTGGAAGAAAGAGTATCAGCGATTGAGGATCAAATGAATGAAATGAAGCGAGAAGAGAAACCAAAAGAAAAAAGAAGAAAAAGAAATGAACAAAGCCTGCAAGAAGTATGGGATTATATAAAAAGACCAAATCTACGTCTGATTGAGGTGCCTGAAAGTGAGGGGGAAGATGGAACCAAGTTGCAAAACACTCTTCAGGATATCATCCAGGAGAACTTCCCCAATCTAGTAGGGCAGGCCAACATTCAAATTCAGGAAATACAGAGAACGCCACAAAGATACTCCTCCAGAAGAGCAACTCCAAGATACATAATTGCCAGATTCACCAAAGTTGAAAATGAAGGAAAAAATCTTAAGGGCAGCCAGAGAGAAAGGTCAGGTTACCCACAAAGGGAAGCCCATCAGACTAACAGGAGAACTCTCAGCAGAAACTCTACAAGCCAGAAGAGAGTGGGGGCCAATATTCAACATTCTTAAAGAAAAGAATTTTAAACCCAGAATTTCATATCCAGCCAAACTAAGTTTCATAAGTGAAGGAGAAATAAAATCCTTTACAGATAAGCAAATGCTTAGAGATTTTGTCACCACCAGGCCTGCCTTACAAGAGACCCTGAAGGAAGCCCTAAACGTGGAAAGGAACAACCGGTACCAGACATTGCAAAAACATGCCAAAATGTAAACACCATCGAGGCTAGGAAGAAACTGCATCAACTAATGAGCAAAAAAACCAGTTAATATCATAATGGCAGGATCAAGTTCACACATAACAATATTAACCTTAAATGTCAATGGACTAAATGCTCCAATTAAAAGACACAGACTGGCAAACTGGATAAAGAGTCAAAACCCATCACTCTGCTGTATTCAGGAGACCCATCTCACATGCAGAGACATACATAGGCTCAAAATAAAGGGATGGAGGAAGATCTACCAAGCAAATGGAGAACAAAAAAAAAGCAGGGGTTGCAATCCTAGTCTCTGATAAAATATACTTTAAACCATCAAAGATCAAAAGAGACAAAGAAGGCCATTACATAATGGTAATGGGATCAATTCAACAGGAAGAGCTAACTATCCTAAATATATATGCACCCAATACAGGAGCACCCAAATTCATAAAGCAAGTCCTTAGAGACTTACAAAGAGACTTAGACTCCCATACAATAATAATGGGAGACTTCAACACTCCACTGTCAACATTAGACAGATCAACGAGACAGAAAGTTAACAAGGATATCCAGGAATTGAACTCATCTCTGCAGCAAGTGAACCTATAGAACTCTCCACCCAAAATCAACAGAATATACATTCTTCTCAGCACCACATCGCACTTATTCCAAAATTGACCACATAATTGGAAGTAAAGTACTCCTTAGCAAATGTAAAAGAACAGAAATTATAACAATCTGTCTCTCAGACCACAGTGCAATCAAACTAGAACTCAGGACTAAGAAACTCAATCCAAACCGCTCAACTACATGGAAACTGAACAACCTGCTCCTGAATGACTACTGGGTACATAACGAAATGAAGGCAGAAATGAAGATGTTCTTTGAAATCAATGAGAACAAAGATACAACATACCAGAATCTCTGGGACACATTTAAAGCAGTGTGTAGAGGGAAATTTATAGCACTAAATGCCCACAAGAGAAAGCTGGAAAGATCTAAAATTGACACTCCAACATCACAATTAAAAGAACTGGAGAAGCAAGAGCAAACACATTCAAAAGCTAGCAGAAGGCAAGAAATAACTAAGATCAGAGCAGAACTGAAGGAGATAGAGACACAAAAAACCCTCCAAAAAATCAATGAATCCAGGAGTTGGTTTTTTGAAAAAGTCAACAAAATTGACAGACCACTAGCAAGACTAATAAAGAAGAAAATAGAGAAGAATCAAATAGATGCAATAAAAAATGATAAAGGGGTTATCACCACGGACCCCACAAAAATACAAACTACCGTCAGAGAATACTATAACCACCTCTACCAAATCAACTAGAAAATCTAGAAGAAATGGATAATTTCCTGGACACTTACACTCTTCCAAGACTAAACCAGGAAGAAGCTGAATCCCTGAATAGACCAATAGCAGGCTCTGAAATTGAGGCAATAATTAATAGCCTACCAACCAAAAAAAGTCCAGGACCAGATGGATTCACAGCTGAATTCTACCAGAGGTACAAGGAGGAGCTGGTACCATTCCTTCTGAAACTATTCCAATCAATTGAAAAAGAGGGAATCTTCCCTAACTCATTTTATGAGGCCAACATCATCCTGATACCAAAGCCTGGCAGAGACACAACAAAAAAAGAAAATTTTGGACCAATATCCCTGATGAACATCGATGCAAAAATCCTCAATAAAATACTGGCAAGCCAGATTCAGCAGCACATCAAAAAGCTTATCCACCATGATCAAGTGGGCTTCATCCCTGGGATGCAAGGCTGGTTCAACATTTGCAAATCAATAAACATAATCCAGCATATAAACAGAACCAAAGACAAGAACCACATGATCATCTCAATAGATGCAGAAAAGGCTTTTGACAAAATTCAACAGCCCTTCATGCTAAAAACGCTCAATACATTCGGTATTGATGGAATGTACCTCAAAATAATAAGAGTTATTTATGACAAGCCCACAGCCAATATCATACTGAATGGGCAAAAACTGGAAAAATTCCCTTTGAAAACTGGCACAAGACAGGGATGCCCTCTCTCACCACTCCTATTCAACATAGTGTTGGAAGTTCTGGCTAGGGCAATCAGGCAAGAGAAAGAAATCAAGGGTATCCAGTTAGGAAAAGAAGAAGTCAAATTGTCCCTGTTTGCAGATGACATGATTGTATATTTAGAAAACCCCATCATCTCAGCCCAAAATCTCCTTAAGCTGATAAGCAACTTCAGCAAAGTCTCAGGATACAAAATCAATGTGCAAAAATCACAAGCATTCTTATACACCAGTAACAGACAAACAGAGAGCCAAACCATGAATGAACTTCCATTCACAATTGCTTCAAAGAGAATCAAATACCTAGGAATCCAACTTACAAGGGATGTAAAGGACCTCTTCAAGGAGAACTACAAACCACTGCTCAGTGAAATCAAAGAGGACACAAACAAATGGAAGAACATACCATGCTCATGGATAGGAAGAATCAATATCGTGAAAATGGCCATACTGCCCAAGGTGATTTATAGATTCAATGCCATCCCCATCAAGCTACCAATGAGTTTCTTCACAGAACTGGAAAAAACAGCTTTAAAGTTCATATGGAACCAAAAAAGAGCCCGCATTGCCAAGACAATCCTAAGTCAAAAGAACAAAGCTGGAGGCATCACGCTACCTGACTTCAAACTATACTACAAGGCTACAGTAACCAAAACAGCATGGTACTGGTACCAAAACAGAGATATAGACCAATGGAACAGAACAGAGTCCTCAGAAATAATACCACACATCTACAGCCATCTGATCTTTGACAAACCTGAGAGAAACAAGAAATGGGGAAAGGACGCCCTATTTAATAAATGGTGCTGGGAAAATTGGCTAGCCATAAGTAGAAAGCTGAAACTGGATCCTTTCCTTACTCCTTATACGAAAATTAATTCAAGATGGATTAGAGACTTAAATGTTAGACCTAATACCATAAAAAGCCTAGAAGAAAACCTAGGTAGTACCATTCAGGACATAGGCTTGGGCAAGGACTTCATGTCTAAAACACCAAAAGCAACGGCAGCAAAAGCCAAAATTGACAAATGGGATCTCATTAAACTAAAGAGCTTCTGCACAGCAAAAGAAACTACCATCAGAGTGAACAGGCAACCTACAGAATGGGAGAAAATTTTTGCAATCTACTCATCTGACAAAGGGCTAATCTCCAGAATCTACAAATAACTCAAACAAATTTACAAGAAAAACACAAATAACCCCATCAAAAAGTGGGCAAAGGATATGAACAGACATTTCTCAAAAGAAGACATTCATACAGCCAACAGACACATGAAAAAATGCTCATCATCACTGGCCATCAGAGAAATGCAAATCAAAACCACAATGAGATACCATCTCACACCAGTTAGAATGGCAATCATTAAGAAGTCAGGAAACAACAGGTGCTGGAGAGGATGTGGAGAAATAGGAACACTTTTACACTGTTGGTTTGATTGTAAACTAGTTCAACCATTATGGAAAACAGTATGACGATTCCTCAAGGAACTAGAACTAGATGTACCATATGACCCAGCCATCCCACTACTGGGTATATACCCAAAGGATTATAAATTACTCTACTACAAAGACACATGCACACGTATGTTTATTGCGGCACTATTCACAATAGCAAAGACTTGGAATCAACCCAAATGTCCATCTGTGACAGACTGGATTAAGAAAATGTGGCACATATACACCATGGAATATTATGCTCCCATAAAAAAGGATGAGTTTGCGTCCTTTGTAGAGACATGGATGCAGCTGGAAACCATCATTCTTAGCAAACTATCACAAGAAGAGAAAACCAAACACCGCATGTTCTCACTCATAGGTGGGAACTGAACAATGAGATCACTTGGACTCGGGAAGGGCAACATCACACATCGGGGCCTATCATGGGGAGGGGGGAGGGGGGAGGGATTGCATTGGGAGTTATACCTGATATAAATGATGAATTGATGGGTGCTGACGAGTTGATGGGTGCAGCACACCAACATGGCACAAGTATACATATGTAACAAACCTGCACGTTATGCACATGTACCCTAGAACTTAAAGTATAATAATAATAATAATAATAATAAAAAAACAAAAGACTAAAAGATGGTAACACTATTGAGAGAAGGTAGAATAATTTTACTGTCTCTATAAAAAAGTATTTTATAGTTGCCCCTTGTCCTAACCTACTTCTAGAAATTGATTTTTTAAATTGCCATGTAAATATGATCTGATTTGAATTTTCTTTACCAGAATGTTGAATACCATCCCCCACTTCAAATGTGTTTACTATGTCTGTCTTTACTGATGAACAGTTGAATGAGATTATCTTTCTCCTCATTATTCTCTACCTCACTAAACTTAAATGAAAATTCAAGGACTAAAGAAAACAATGGATAGTTAAGAGATATTCTTTGTGAGGATCTGGGAATGTCATCAATTAAAATTCTATATGTTCCTTAGAAATAGGTTTGTTTATCAAGTTATTGCTTTCTTAGCAACCTAACTTGTCAGTTTAGACCTTCTCAAAGAGCTGCTCAGTGTTGACCCTATACAAGTATAAATGCAGATGGATAATAGGGGGATTATGGAGAATGTTTGGCAAAAATATGAGGAAAGGCTTGCTAAAATGCACTTGAAAAATTGAACTTTGTTATAGAAGAGAATATTGAGGTATTAGGTCTAGACTTATTATTTTTAAAGACATTGCCTTTTCTGTATGAAAGAATGAAAGATTGGAAATACTAATGACAATATTTTAAATCCGTGTATGTGTGAATGGGTTGTGGCTTTTTAAATTTCTATAAAGAACTGTAAATTATTTGAAAAAACATAGAAATGAAGGTATCATTTTATTAGATTACTATCAGCATTTTAAAACTACAAGGAAAAAAGATTATCAGCAGAAATATTCAGAGTGAGACAGAAATGTTAGAGATCATGCTTGGTTACTCCTATCCACTTGCCCCTCTTAAAGCAGGCTTCAGTGATGATGTTGTAAACTTGTGTTTTATGAAGAAAGTCAAGATCCAATAACTTGGAAAAGAATATTGAGTTTACTGCTCTTCTTTTAGATTTTGTTATGTTTTGTCTCAGTATCTATACCACTGAATATTGTTTAAAAGTACTTAAAGGAGACCTAGCCAAAACATTTTCAGATCAAATACTGATGTTTATTGTAAAGAAAAAAAGCTGTTTGGGAAGAAAACTGTTTATTCCAGATTTTATTGGTAATTAAGGCAGCACATAAAACCTCTCAAATTCTTAAGAAACTTTCTAAGAAGATATAGTCATTTGAATGTTTTTAAATCTATAACTGAGTTTTCCAACGTGACTTTTAACGTTTTATGAGTTCCTTGGCCAGGATTTCAGTGCCTCTATTCTTAAGGTATGATTCACTTTCTATTCTCTGTGAAATCTCCTCCCTGAAGATGAGCAAGATGGCAGTCCTGCTAGTGGAATTCAGGAGAGAGAGATAGATATTGCTTATCTTCGAGTATCGACATCATTTGGAATTACTGACAATTGTCTTTGTACTTATACAATGGAATTACTGTAAGAGATGTTATCTTGGGAATTTTAACAGAAAGGTTGTTACTTTAAAATCTGCATGAATTTTATTATGCATTATTATAAAATTATTTCTGAATTACCTGGAGAAATTTGGAATTATTTCTGAATTACCCAGGGAAATTTGAAGCAGGTCCTATGGGAATTCTCTGGGAAATCAGTTTTATTCTTCAGCTCAGGAGGGGCCTGGAGACTGGGTTGGGCACATAAGCCATTCCCGTGTAAGAAGTAGGACATTTTAAAACTGTTGTCTTTTTAAAAAACAAAAAACATCCATTGCCATGACAGACTGTTCTATGTATAAAACTCACATTGGAAAATCACTATGTCTTGATTGCATTCATCTACCCATAAGGGGTTTATAACTGAGATATAAATATTTCATTGAATTTTTAATAAAACCTTAGTGTGCATGATATACAGAGAATACACTACTACTTGAAAGCCCTGATATATGAAAACTCCAGCAGTTTTGAGGTGGATCAATAAATTTCGTGACTTTGTGTTATGAGGGTTTAGTATCATCTTGTCATTTACCATCCATTTTTCAAAAGAAAATAACTACAATTAGAATCTTGGGCTATGTTTTTGGTAAGAAACCAGATACCTTCCAGACACATCACCTAATCTGTCTGGAGTAGTTGTTATCCAATATGTCTCTAGCCTGACAATTCTTTTTTTAAAAAATCAGTTTTACTCAGATTAAAATCAGGGCAGTGGAATATGACATCTCCCTTTGGTATATAATAAAACAAGGTGGTAAATAGAGTCAGAAAATTACTCTATGAAGAACCAGAATTTCTGGTTACTCACAAGATTATAATATGGTCAGATCTTATGATACCAAGTGGCTAGACACCCTGAGTTGCAAACTCCCTTAATTATGGCATGGGGGAAGTAAAATCATAATGCTTCTTATAACTTCTGCTGGAGGATTGCCTGTTGTTCAATTTATTTGTCTATAAAATGAGAACCTTGAACTGGATTATTTTGTAATTTTCTTGTTCCAGAATGCATTTTCCTTATGTTTGTTCGTAAAAGCAATACATAACATTTAAACTGTAATAGGCTAGAACAATTTTGAGTTTCTTGGGAGGTTCTATTTTATTTTCCCTCTTGGTAGAAAGGTCCTAATACAGTATAAACTCATGGGCCACAAGGAGCAGGTAAGCCATAATGTAATAGATGTTAATGTCTATTTCTTCATTATTCAAAATTGGAGATATTTTCTAGAATTCAGATTTTAGCTGATCGATCAATAGACCCATATTATGTTTTAATGAGATTCCAAACACTTATATGTGACGCCCTGCACTCTGTAAATTATATAACACTGCGTAGTATTTCACAGAAAAATAAATTATTTACGTACTTCATTTATTTTAACCTTAATTACTCAATGCGCTTAATGTGCTTGCTTGCCTGGATATTCTTTTTTTTTTTTTTATTTATAAAAATCATGCTAAAAAGTAGCTAAATACCTATGCTTTCAGTCATAGTTTTCTTTTTTCTTTCTTTGAATATTGGGTATTAATTGTATAACGTCGCCTTGAATTATATAATATGAAAAAATGCCTCTAGTATCATGTGCCAAACTGCACGTAGTTTACACACCCTATTGATACCATTCTGGAGATTAACCAATATCTCTCGCTAGGTTTTATGTATTTTCTAGGAGCGTAAAGGTTGGACTGACTCTTAATCAACTTCTAAAATCAGTTTTCCAATACTATATTTCTTAAGAGCCTTAAAATATTTTTTCAAGTTAAGTTTACTTTTGTGTCATAAAATCTAAAGAATGGCTGACACTTGAAGGCAGTAAACTGTCAGTGAAGAGGAAAGCAATCATCAGATTTGAATATTCTGATACTATCAATACAAACTTAATTTTAGATAATTTATTGCATTATTTTTAAAAAGTGAGTATAAGCTTTTTTTTTTTTTTTTACTTGGGTACTCTTTATTTGATCGAATTCATTATGAACCTATTTAATGTAAGTCAGGAGGTGTTTTCCAGTGCTCTTAGGGAGAAAAAAAATCATCTTTTATTGAAAAAATTTCACTTCTAACTTAACATTAATTATTCTTTAGAAGTAGGGCTATAAATCTAAATAACTGTTATATTTGGTTTTCTTTTGGACTTCTTTAAAATTTTAGTTTTTAAAAAATGTATTGAGGATATTCTCCCTGGGACAGAGAATATGATAGCAAACTTAAAATTGGTCTGATAGCCTCAATTAAGTAGGGAAAAAATTAGCTTTTTAAAAATGCATACTTAGGCCTAGAGCATGGCCTGGAATTTCATAGGTATTAAAATGTGTTAGACTATTGAATAAGTGGTTTTGCTGGAGGAACTGGATTCTTTTGGTTAAGACATGTGCTTCTGCATATATGCATAAAGCAGTGTTGTGATCTTAGATTTTTATTTTACTGACTATTCTTTATATCTGACTATAAAGATGGGGCATATGTGGACAGTGTTAAATACTTACCCTTGGATGATAAACTTGCATTCGTTTTCAGACAGTAATTCTCAAGGTGAGGTTGTGTGTCACAATCATTCTTTGTCTTAATGCTACAATAGCTAAACCACTCTAACTGACAAACTGATCGTTTGTGTTATACTCAGCTGTGCTTGGCAGGAACAGAGATTAAATAATCATTATTGTGATTTTTGGTCCCTAGGAAACAAAATAGATGACTAGTGAGAGTGGATTGCTGTACTAATTAGGAGGCTAGGCAAGTCAATGATCCCTTCTAATAAGGGAAACAGCAAAGATGGCCAAGCCTATATTCAGACGCACTAAAACTGGCAGCTAGACAAAAAAGATTTCATAGTCAGGGTAAGATACACTAATCACTCTAAAAGGATGGGAATTTTGTGGAGAATGGAAGGAGAAAGGTCATTTAAGAAGTTGCAGGAAGAGGGATGAAGGGAGGAGGTAGGTAAAACTAACATCATTTCTAAGGGTGGTCATTGTTTGGAGGCCAGTTTAGTGGTTGCTTAATACTTGTCATTTGGGCTTCTCTCCTCTATTTCCTTTACCTGTCTTGGAGAAAAGACGCCAAGCAGTGGGGAGAGAGAAAAACGTAAGCACTCAGTGATGTGGATGTTTTCTCCTTGCTTTATTGAGGTATGATTGACCAAAAAAAAAAAAAAAAAAAAAAAAGTACAACTTGATGTAATGATATACATAGACATGAAATAATCACTGCAATCAAGCTAATTTACATAACGATTACCTCACATAGTTACCGTTTTCTTTCTTTTTTATGGTAAGAACACTTAAAATATACCATCCTAGCAAATTTCAGGTGTACAATGCAGTATTGTTAACTATAGTCATGTTGCTTTACAATAGATCTTCAGAACTTACTCATCTTGCAGAACTGAAACTTTCTATCTTTTAACCAACGTCTCCCCTTTTCATCTCACCCTCCAGCCACTGGAAACCACCATTCTACTTTCTACTTCTGTGAGCTGATTTTATATTCCACATATAAGTGAGATCATGTGGTATTTTTCTTTCTGTGTCTGCCTAAATTCATTTATCATAATATGCTTCAGTTTCACATGTGTTGTAGTTGCAAATGGCAGGATTATTTTTCTTTTTTAAGGCTGAATGATATTCATATCTCAAATGAGCAAAGTACCTGAATAGGCATTGCGGTATGTGTGTCTGTGTTATGCCAGTACCATAATATTTTGATTACTGTTTTTTTGTACAGTACATACCAACATTTATTTATTCATTTAATCATCAGCAAACATTTAGGTTGTTTCCATATCTTGGCTATTGTGAATAAATAATACTGCTATAAACAAGGGAGTTCTTGTCAACATAGTGACTTGATTTCCTGTGGATTTATATCCAAAATGGATTGCTGGATAATAGTAGTCCTGTCTTTATCTTTTGAGGAATATCCATACTGTTTTCAATAATGGTGGTACCAATTTACTTTCCTACCAGCAGTTTGCAAGGGTTTCCTTTTCTCTACAACCGCGTCAACATTTGTCTTTTGAGTTTTTGATGGTAGTCATTCTAAGAGGTGTGAGATGATACCTCATTTTGGTTATAACATGCATTTCCCAAATTACTGGCGATGTTGAGCCTTTGTTCACATACCTATTGGCCATTTGTATGACTTTTTTTGAGAAATGTTTATTCGGGTCATTTTGGCCCATTTTTTAATAGGGTTACTTGTGGGATTTTATTTTGTTTTTGCTATTTATATGTATACGTTTCTATATTTTGGAGATTAAGCCCTTATCAGATATATGACTTGTAAATATTTTCTTCTATTCCATAGGTTGCCTTTTCACTCTGTTGATTGTTTCCTTTGCTGGGAAGAAGATATTTACTGTGATGTGATCCAACGTTGTTTTTGCTTTTCTGGCCTATGCTTTTGGGGTCATATCCAAGAAGTCATTACCCGACCAATGTACAATGGAAGAAGGTTTTCCCTATGTTTTCTTCCAGTAGTTTTACAGTTTCAGGTGTTATGTTTAAGCCATTAATCTATGTTGAGCTGATTTTTGTATATGGTATGAGTTACAGATCCTATTTCATTCTTCTGCATGTAGACATCCAGTTTTTCCACATCACTGTTGAAGAGACTGTCTTTTCCCCATTGTGTCTTCTTGGCTCCTTAGTTGAAGACCAGTTGACCATAGATACATGGATTTATTTCTGGACTGTCTATTCTATTCCACTTGTTTATTTGTCTATTTCATGACAATATTATAATGTTTTGATTACTGCAGCTTTGTAAAAATTTTGAAATCGGGAAGTTTAATAGGCTTTATCTCTAAGATGTGGTACAAAGTAAAGGTGCCCGCTCATGCCACTTCCATTTAATGTAGTACTAAAAGTTCAAGCTAGAGCAATCAGAGGAAAAGAAGAAATAAAACGATGCAAATTGAAAATGGAGATGTAAAATAATCTCTGTCTTCAGATGACATGATCATATATTTAGAAAATTCTAAAGACTTGCTGGGTGGGGTGGCTCATATCTGTAATCACAGCACTTTGGGAAGCTAAGGGAAGAGGAACACTTGAGACCAGGAAAATTAGCCGAGTGTGGTGGCACATGCTTGTAGCCCTAGCTTCTCAGGAAGCTGAGGTGGCAGAATGATTTGAGTCCAGGAGCTTGAGATTGCAGTGAGCTCTGATTGCTCCACTACACTCCAGCCTGGGTGACAGATCAAGACCCTGTTACAAAAAAAAAAAAAGAAATGAAAAGAAAAGAAAAAAAGAAAGAAGGAAGGAAGGAAGAGAGGAAGGAAGGAAGGAAGGAAGGAAGGAAGGAAGGAAGGAAGGAAGGGTTCTAAAGACTCAACAAAAAATTTTAAAATAATAAACAAATTTAGTAAAATTGCAGGATACAATAAATATAAAAAATTGCTGTTATTTCTAGTCAAATAACAACCCAGCCTAAAAATAAATTAAGAAAATAATCCCATTACCCATGGCAACAAAAAGAATGAAATGCTTAGGAATAAACTTAATTGTAGATGTGAAAGACTTGTACATTAAAAATTATAAGACATTATGAAGGAAATTAAAGACACAAATAAATGGAAAGTCATGTGCATGGACTGAAAAAAATTAAATTTTAAAAGTGTTCATACTACTCGAAGTGTTCTACAGATTCGGTGCAATCTCAGTCAAAATCTCAACAGTATTACTTACAGAAATAGAAACAAAAAATCCTAAAACTCATATGGATCCAAGAGAAGACCTTGAATAACCACGGCAATCTGGAGCAAGAGGTGAATTTTCACCTCTTCTTCCTACTCTGTTGTTCTGGTTTTGTACCTTGAGGCTCTGCCCAGGCCCTAGTTTGCCCATGTGTTACTCTGTGTATGAGTATGTGTGTGTGTAGTTGGTTTGTCTACATTCTTCACAGATTGTAAGTTGACCAGAGTAGGGGAAAGTCTATTTATGCAACAATATATAGACACCCAGACTAGTTTTGCACATGGTAGGGTATGACATTAAAGGACACAGGTGGTGGAACCAGACCTCCTGAGTTGGCTCTGGCTCTGCCATCCATTGGTCTTCTGAACTTGAGTATCTCATATCTGTCTCAGTATTGGTGAGACACTGAGTATCTCAATAATACTCTGATGTTAAATGAAGATAATAATAATTTTTATTTTGCAGGGTTGTTTTGAGAGATTACTTAAACATGCAAAGCTCTTACCTGACATATAGTAAGGATTCATTTTTGCTATTATTATTGTTCTTATTGGTGCTAGTGGCACCTACTACTTATTTAAGAAAGGATGGAAAGATCAGAGTTTTCACATAATTGTAAAAATTGAATAAAATAACAGCTAACAAAAAGTAGAAAGCGTCAATAATTAGCATCTACAAGGATATTATGTTGAGAATAAGTATCAAAAATCTTTGCCTTTTTTGTTACTCACAGTGCTGGCAGAAGCCCATGGCTTTGCACACACTCTGCCCTCTGTCTCTAATACAACTAAATACCCCTTCTTTCTGACAACCACTCAAGGATGCCTCAAGAGCTACATTAAATATAATTATCATACAACTTCACCCCAGTCCTTTCATCCACTCTCAATATATTGTCCTTATCATGCTATGCTACAGGTTTTCTAATGGTAATATGTAGAATACTCATGTGAGATAGTTACAAGTGTTTCATTTTTTTAATGTTTTCCATTTGCAAATTTGAAGACCGAACTTGACTCCTGGAATTGCAGGACTTCTTGGTATATTTACTGTATTTATGTATTTGAAGATTTTAAGAAAAATAATAATAGGCATATTTCCCAAATTTACTTAAACCTGTAGCCATTTTTAATTTTTGAGAGCACATTTTAATATTACTTGGACAAGGGAGAAAATATGAATTATTAATTATTATGTAATCAATCATTTAATTATGCAATCAATGCTGAATTACATGATTTTTGATGTTCTGAAATGAAAATAACCTGTTTATTTACCTCTTTGTATTCTGTTGCCCAAATAATGTGTAGAATTTTGAGAACACTTTATTCAATAATCATTGAATATTAATTATACGCTAGACCAAATACAAGTCTCTAGGGATACAAAAATAAATAAGATATAAGTTGAGACTGTTTTCTAGAGCAACGCTTCTCAAACTTGAGTTTTCAAAAGATATGCATTGTTGTCTTACTGATTTCTAGAACTACTTTTCAAAGACTTAGTAGATTTTTTAGAAGACAGTCTTTTCTGGGGAATTTGTGGTCCTTTCCATGAAAATGATACTAGTGTAGTAATTAAGGCTGTTTCAGTTACACATAACAGAAAAAGTCTACTCAATTTGCCTTAAGCAAAACCAGAAAATTTTACTCAAGAAGATGGAAAAGTCTAGGCATGGCTAGATCAAAGTCCTAAAGTAATATGGTCAGGAAATCATCTCTTACCATCTGTTGACTATTTCCTCTTTGTTGGCTTGGTTCTTAGGCAGGCTTTCCTATTCTAGAAGGCCTAAATAGCTTTAGGTATTATTCTCACAGCTGAGCCTCAAAAGAATCAAAAGAGAAAACAGGCTTTTCTTTTCTTTTCTTTCTTTTTTCTTTTTTTTAGACAGAGTCTCACTCTGTCACCAGGGTGGAGTGCAGTGGCGCAATCTCTGCTCACTGCAACTCTACCTCCCAGGTTCAAGCGATTCTCCTGCCTCAGCCTCCTGAGTAGGTGGAACTACAGTTGTGTGCCACCATGCCCAGCTAATTTTTTTGTATTTTTAATAGAGATGGGATTTCACCATGTTGGCCAGGATGGTCTCAGTGTCTTGACTTCATGATCCACCCGCCTCAGTCTCCCAAAGGGCTGGGATTACAGGCATTAGCCACTGCATGCGGCCAGAAAGAGGCTTTTCTTTTCCAGTGGTTTTCAATCCAAGTTTTAGAATTTTCATTAACTTGGTTTTGGGCACAAGCCTGCCTATGAAAGTGTTTGGTAGCTTCCAGCTGACCTCAACTGCATAGACTTAGGATGAAGGAGTGGTGAATTTCCAAGAAAACATCAGGTTACTAATCCTCCCCATCCCACCACCAATTCAAAACAAAAGCAAAAACAATAAAGTGAGAAGAAATGAAAAGAAATAAAGGGATAAATAAATGCCAAGTTGGCAAAACCTACTCAAATTCATGTTAGCTGTTACATTAGATGAATTTTTGAATTAAATCCAGATATGATAATAAATATTCTAAGATATATTTTGTATATGCATGAGAGGAAGAGTAATTTAAATGTTTTTCAAATGCAGATAATATTTTGTCTTTTTCATTCCTTACACGATTTCTGTGTCAAGACCAAGATAGTAATTATATTTTTGCATATAATTTTGTTTTTTATTTCACATAATATTTCTATGTGAAGTGAAGAATTACAATTTATATCCAAATTTTATAACTGACTAGCTTTTAAGAGAAGAGAAACTAAGTGACCCTCCAAAACACTACTGGCCTGTGTTTGTACTATATTTATTCACTTGTAGGGAAATGATTACAGACTGCCAAAGAAATTATCACTTTTGCTCCACTTTACTGAAGACAATATCAGAAATAAAGTGGTAGTATAATGATATATATATTCCTACCTGAATAGCACATACAGACAAATAGGCATTGACCCAATGAATAAATTAAAAACATTCTCCATCCTTTCCTTTATTTGATTTCGGCAACTACCTACTTGTTCATGTGTTACTAGAAATCATATAATGAATTCCAGTTTTTGGAGTATCACAAATCTATTACAGTAGAAATGAGATGTTTCTACACTTAAACAAATGTATCTTTGGGAAGACCTGATTCAGGAAAGATGTAACTTACACTTGCTAGAACTTGATTACAATGTTGGATAAAGTGAAAAATCTAGGTTTAGTTTATTTTTGCAATTATAAACTGCTGTCTTTGCTAAACTATTATGCACCCATTTCTGATGGAAAATGACAAAACAGCACACAAAATAGTAAAACACATCTTCCTTCTAGAACTACTGCCAAATCGTGTCCCATTTCTTTCATAAGATTTGCTTGAAAATGCTACAAATTCCAAGTGCTGAATGTACAGAAAATATTTCTGTTGTTGTTCTCACTGTATTAGTTGACAATATTTTCCCCAAAGGACTGGGGTTGTGTTGCTCCTGGGAGGAGCTGACTATCATTAAAGTACTGGGAAATAACATTAGGAATCAAATATTTGCTTAGACATAGAAAAGGCATCTAAAAACAAAGTTTTTTGCTTTCAAAATGAAACAGCCTAGAGTACATTCAAATTTGTAAAGGAAATTTAAATAGTTATAGTTAAGTTAGGTGGTCGAGGAAACAAAATCTATCATTGCTTCTGCTGATGCTTTGAAAATCCACCAAATTGAGAAGTATTAAATGAACAGAGAGACCGAGACAGAAGGGAGAAAGAGGTAGAGGGAAGGCATGTAGTAAAAAATGCCTTATATTTCAATTAAAAGGCTCTCTTCAAGGTCTGACTGAGATTACTTTAGCATTGTCCTCGTATTTCAACATCCAATTCTCAGTCTTGCTGCCTTAGGATTTTGTCAAAGCCCTGGAGTTCACGGTATTCAGAATGAGTTATAATTAATACACACGATAATTCTGCCACTACCACAAAATAACAATTAAAAAACCAAAGAATAGTCCAAAAATTTACATTAAATATACACATCATACCTACTCCGTCTCTCACCATTCATCCCATGGTTCATCTCCATGCCTCAATCCTACCATCATGACTTTCTTCACTGAATGTGACTTGCTTCTTCTTTGACCACTAATATCTCATTAAAAACTCTTTCTGACACAATCTTCTCTCTTTTTTCCCCCAAGTTAACTGTTTACTCATTCCTTAGGTTATAGTTTAGATGTCATATCCTTGAAAGAATACTGCCACTCTTCCTACAAACAAACAAATCACACAAAAACCTGGCTTACTGTCTCTGGCTTGTTTTTGTGAACTTTCTGATCTATCACAGTAAATTGTGCCTGTCACACTGTATTGTAATTGCTTCTTTAATTAACTGATTCCCACACAAAATTGGAAGCTTTGTGAGAGCAGAATTTTACTCATTGTATTCACACATGTATTCCTAGCAACTAATGTGGCAAATACAAAACTGTTAAATGAAGTAATAAATGCGTATAATTTAGGGAAACGTCTAAGTATAAAGTGGATTATTCACTGAATTCATTAAATTGGGAGGTAAAACTAAGTCTTTTTTGGACTCATGAGAGGACCAACTGTAATTTAGCCTATTTTAACTGTTACTGAATTTCAAGAATACCCTGATCTTCCCATTTATCTCAACTTTTTTGTAAAGGAAAACGTGAGGAACCTAGAATTCTGTAGGATGAATTTTAAGTTGCATGCACTGCTGCTCCTCTCCTTTTGATTTCCTGGCTCCTTGATGAGGGATTTTCTCCACCTTATGTTTATGATTATTTCATGATATTTATATTTTGGTATTCATTTTGTTGGCTTCTTTTTTGGAACTCGTATTCTTAAGTAAAGGCTGTCTTAACATCAATGACAATCTGCTCCACCCCCTACCAAAGCTTGGGCCTGGTAGAACCAACGGGACAGTACCATCTCTGAACCAGTCTTCTTCATTTGGAAAGGAATTTGCCTGCTTTTCTTATTGTAATGGTGACATATTTTTAATAGATTACTTTTTAATGGTGCTTCCAAGCTGTGATTTCACAATTCTCAGTATTCAACTGATAGGATAACACATGAACACCTTTAACGAAGATCTTCTATGGTTATTTTTTTCTGTTCCTATTATTTGGAGTGAAACTCTTAAGGAGTCACAATTTCACTTTCCATTCCTAAGGACAGAAGTTTGTACTTTCTCCGTTTTAGATATTCAGAGAAATACTATCCCTTTATACAGACAACCAGAGTTGATACTAACACATTGTCTTCTTTGTTACTGGTAAATAAAATAGAACTGAAGAAGCCTGAATTTTGTCCTAAACCAAAGAAAAAATAAATAGGTTAACAAATATTTTAATTTGTAGATTATCTATGAACTATCAAAGAGGATCATAAAAACAGTGGTAGAGCAATGATAGCTTTAAAAATGCCACCTATCAAGCCCATTAAATGGTTTGTCATTGTCAAATTGTTGTTACCTCCCTTTTCCACTTCAGGAATTTAAAGATTCTATAATCTTATGGAGGTAGAAGGCAACTAAAGACATGAAGGATAAACTGATGAAAATATAAAAAGACAAGAAAAACTGAAAGTTTTCATGTTTAAAAGGGTCAAATTAAATGTAAATTTCCTCATTTGTTCTGGTTTTTCATCTGGGATACAACACTTATAATGCTCTATTGGCTTCATGCATTATTAACTAATTAATTAGATCCTACACTGTGAAAATCTTTCAAATTAAACCTGCCTGTGTAAAATAGCTAAATTTGCAGTTTAAAAGGATAAACCTCTCAGAGCCGTTCTTGCATTTGCCTTCATTTTACTATAATAATAGCATTGACATATTTAAATTTGAAGGCTTTTGCACAACAAATGTTGCTATGAAATATGTAAGCACACATTTTAATATGTCCTATACATATGTACTATACATATTAAATAGACTTAAGTGGGGAACAAGAAATATAGAGGAAAAAGTCTTATTTTGAAAACTCTTACAGAGGCAGGTTATAACAAAACGAAGGAAATGCTGAATACATTGTCATTAAATACATATCCCTCTGATCCTTTACAAGTGAATATATACATATAAACACATGCAAAAATATATCCCTTGGAAATCATTTGAAAACAAGTATCAGGGCTCCCTATTTTATATCCAGGTTTGACTAAAGGTAAGATTTTGACCCTACTGCTAGAATTTTAGAACATTATTACCAGGAATTTAATTATCATGTACAGTTATGACTTTTAAAACAAAGGCAGTAAATCCTTGCCTTTAGAGTTACAGGAAATATTTTATTCAGAAAGCCTGTTGTTTATAGAAAACTATTCTTTCTAATTAACAAAATAACCACAAGCCACATTAACAAAACCACAGAAATGTAGCAAAGAAAATCTGTGTTTCCAAGTGCCCTCGGGGTCATCTTCCAGACGTCTCCAAATAACTATAATTAAGAGGCAATTGACAACTCAACTTCTCGTTGGCTGTTTTTTGATTTGCAAAAGTTATTGAATCAATTAAAAGACCTAACATAAGAGGCAAATTTAAAGGATCCATATAAAAGCAACTCTACCAAATCCTCTTTTAAAAGTTGGCATTTGTGCTATTGAAATAAGAAAACGTATAATAAATTTTATAACAGTATGCATTTTTATCATAAAATTGAATACAGCATTTAAAAGAAAAAATCCTTTCTTCATCACTGATACCATTGCGGTTACATTTGATAAACAATTCCTTTTGTCAACTCTTCATGGTTTATACTGTGAGTACTGTATGGATTGAAAATATTTTGTCTTCTCTATATCTATATTGCTGGATTGTGAATGGATTATTTTTGTATGTGTCAAATATGTAGCATTCAAACATTAATTTATTCATCCATGCATACAGCACAAGTTTATTGGGCATTGATTATACAGTAGGTATTTATTATGCTATTTCCCTGGTCTACAGTGTCAAATAAGGAAAAATTCACTGTCTTCAAAGTTGTTAAGGCTTAATTTGAGAGAAAAAGAAATCCCTGCGTATAATAAACTGTGGTAATTGTTCTAATTGAATTTTTGATAAGTTGCTCTGAGGAAAGACTTCTAAATCTAAATAAGTGACCATAGAAAACTAATGCTCAATTTGGGGAAATTAGTAGGTATTATTTAATGATATGAGGGCTGGGGAGAGTGGGCTTTTTTGAACATCCAAACGAAGTGGCATAAAAGTAAGCAATTGCCAAAATAACAAATGACATAATATGTTAAGCAATGCCATTTCAATATTGTCCTGAAAGCTACAGGGAATCACTGAAGGATTTTAAAGTATCTGATAATATGATCAGATTTGAATGTTTAAAAAGGTCACTCTAGGAGCAGCTTGGAGGATGAGTTATAGGGAAGTCCAGGCTGAAAGCAGAGAGAAAAGCAGCAGAGTAATCCACTTGACAGTGGACCTTGACCAGGTCCTTACCAGACACCAAACCTGCCAGTGTCTTCATATTTGAATTCCCAGCCTCCAGAACTGTGAGCTAATAAATATCTGCTCATTATAAATAAACCAGTCTCATTATTGTGTTATAGCAGTGCAAAATGGACCAGAACACCTGATAAATTAGGCCATAAAAATATAGCCTGACTATAAAATTAGAAGATTCTTTTTCTTCAACTTTTATTTTAAGTTCCAGGGTACATGTGCAGGTTTGGGTTTGTTACATAAGTAAACATGTGTTATGGTGGTTTTCTGCAGAGATCAACCCATCACCTAGGTGTTAAGCCCAGCATTCATTAGCTGTTTTTCCTGATGCTCTCTCCTACAGTAAGAAAAATTTCCCTAAAATATGTCAACAGTTTATCAAACACCTTCCTTATAAATTATGCTAGACTAATTCATACAAATAAAAATAAATTTATATTATATATAATATGATACCCAGGTAGAATTGCTTTCCTATGCAATTTGAATTAACAAAATCTACTGCATTCAGAATTTTCTGGATTATGTGTAGTTCCATGTAAGAAAGTTGTTATTACAAATCTCTCAGGAGGAAATGTCACTCTATATTTTAAATGTGTGGCTTCTCTGCTGAGGATTGTGTTATATGAACAAGTCCCAAGTCTAGAGACCTGCTGAGCCCCAAGATTCTTCTGAGCCCTGGGAAGACTCTTCTCATTTCTACAAGCAAGCTCTAAGCCCATGATGAATTCAATCCCCTCACCATGTCCCATGGATACTGACTGACTGTAGTGAGGGAATCCTTCCTTCCCACCTTCCCACTCTTTGTCTTACCAAACCATCAGCAGATGAAGCTTTCCCTTCACCTCATTTTTAAAGGTTTTCTTTAGGATACCATTTACTACAGAGAAACATATAGGTTACACTAATAATTGCAAACCTCTTGCAATTTACAAATTACAAAAGTTCCAATAACACAAATATTCTTTAAAATGATTATTTATAAAGAAAAAGAATACTCTTATGGCCTGTAATTCTCTGCTATTTTATGCTGTATTTTATTCATAAATTCTTTGGTGGACCTGTCTGAACATACCTGATTTTTTCTTTGGAATTTTATCACTTCCCTGGAGATGCCGTGGGGAAGGTTTGCTCTGTTCTGAGGCACTCCTAAGCTGCATTTCAGGAGGGAGGACAAGCCAAAATAAATCAAATATCACAAAAACTCAAACCCATACGTGGCTCCTATCTGTCATTAATTGGAGTAAAGTGATCTGTTCTTAATCTAGTTGTCTGATAGTGAATGAAAGGAAACCCTTGAAGAAAACACCATCTAGAGGCTCCACAATTCTCATGTCAATCTTTTTCATGAAGAAATTAAAAAGAAAAAAAAAATTAGTGGGCTTTTATCCAAGAATGCAAGATTGGATGAAGGTTTACGAATCAATGTAATTTACTACACAAAGGAGAAAAATCATGTTTATTTCAATATATGCATACATATGTTTGATAAAATTTAATAACTAATGTAAATAAGTAATCAAAGGGAAACTTTTAAGTCATACAGAGTTTTTAAAAAGAATCACTAGTGAAGTTCACACTTAAGGATCAGCTACTGAAAATTTTTCTCTGAGATATACAATGAGGCAAGCATATCCACTGTACTTCTATTTAGCATGTTGGAGGACAGTGAAAGAAAGTAAAAAAGAAGTCATAAGAATTTGAAACAAAAAATAAAGCAGTCATTATGTTCCAATGATATTATTGGTAATGTAGAATATGGAAAGAAAAATATAAATATATATAATATATATATATATGTATACTTTTTTGAGTAGGCCAAACTTCCTAAATTTTATGTTAAGAGCACAATAAAGATGAACCAGAAATAACAAAAAAATTAATGATTAAGAACTTTTGTTTATCAAGGGACACCATTAAATGAAGAAAAAAGCAAGCAACACAGTTGGAGGAGACATTTGCAACACATAAATGATAAAGCTCAATTTTCCACAATATATAAAAGAACTATAAAAATTTAGTTATTCAAAGTCACACCTTTCATTAAGAAATAGGCAAAAGAGTTGGAGAGACCCATAAGAGAAGAGGGCAATATGCATAGGAAAAGTCCCACAATCTCATCAGTCACCAGAAGCATGTAAATTAAAACTCCAATTAGCTACCAATACACACACCTGAATGGCTAAACTGGAAGTGGAGATGCTGACACCACCAAGGGTTAGGAAAGACATGGAGCAGCTAGAACTTTCAAGCTCTCAGGGAGTGTTAATTTAAAAAGAAAAACAAAAAACAAAACAATACAAAAAACAAACAAAAAAAACTTCGCTTAGCTACTAATATTCTATTTCTATATAGGGCATGTTCACTAAGGTGTTCAGTTACTTAAAAAAAATACATAGAGTTATCATTTGTGCACTTTGACGCGTATGTTATACCTCAATACAAATTTTAGGAAAAAATTTACAATTGAGAAATTAAGCAGAGAGCATGGCTTTAGCTGAAATCGGAAACTGGTTATAGGAAATTCATTTGGATAGGAAGAGAGACTCATGAACTTTCAGTCATTCTGCTGAAAGAGGTTCCAGGTCTAGATTACAGTTATGAGAAAATAATAGAAGTGGGAGAGATCTGTAAGAAATTACAACCAGAAGTATCCACAGACTACATGACTACCTATAAGGAATCCATCAACTCAAAACTGCTTGCTATGGAGTTGGATGCTGTGTGGCATAACACATTCCGAGAAGAAAACTTTTTTATATGAACAAACAATTTAGTAGAGGAATAATGAGCATTTCATCTTCTTCCTGTGTAAGTTGTAATTTCCACTGGATTGTCATTTCTAAATGTTAGATCCAGGGGCTAACATTTTTCATATGCTTTGTGAATGAGGGTCATAACTTAATCAGGCAATGTCAAGAAATAAATTATATTTGACTGTTTCTTCAGTTTTCTTCTTCCAGAATGATGTAGGCCTCTAACCACTCTAGTTTTCTATAGCACTTCCTTCTTCTCATTAGCTGCGGAAATATGCTTACATGTTTCTATATGAACAAAATACACAAAAACAGCTAAGCAAATGGTTCAGTAGCTATTATTTAAAAGTGTTGACAGTTTTGTTAAAGACATTCTTAATGGAAACCAGTTATTACTCTCCTTCATTAATAAGACAATTTCTAAAAACCACAAAGGCAATAATCTCAATCCTCCATTTTGAACAATTATTTACAGGCCTGAAATGTTTATGTGTCCATAACATCATCCCCCAAAACTTCCTCCTTTTCAAATTCCAACTGGACCTAGAAAAAAAAAAAAAACTTTTCCAATTGAACTATATTTAACATGAACATCAGGATTCTACCTGCTTCTTTACTAGTAAATCCTTTTTACTCAAAAGTACTGGCTTTGTTAAGCATCAAAATAACCTAATGTAAATACTCCTTTAACTGCTATTGTTAAGCAGATTATGGTACTTAATTCATCCTTAAAGTTTTCCTTTAATCACTCATTTTATGATCGTTTAAAACTAGTCATCTGCATTGTGGGAAGTCATTTATTCAACAAATATTTATTGATTTACAATAAATAAATAGCAAATATTTGTTGTTCCTACTGTATGTTAGGTACTGAGGCCATGACACATTCCCTGTTCTGGGAGTACCAACAGCATAATTTCTGTTAATGTATTACTAATATTTGTTGGTTTATTTACTTGTCACCAATTCACTAGTATAGCACCCTAAACATCTCCCATGAATCTGGGCCCAAAATACGAGCTCAGAAATTGTATACATTTTAAGAGTCTGTGGAAGAGAGAAAAAAAATCAAAGAGATTTTATGAATAAATCTGTCAAAGAAGGAGGGGAAAAAGACAAATCAATATTGTGTGATGCCTGCTGTACTCTCAAATAATTTTTTAAAAGGAAGCCCTATTTACATATACACTTTAGATATTATGTAAGTTAATTCAGAAACAACATCACATATACTTGATACTTAATTTTACATAATTAAATAATGTTCCTGTGATTTATACATGCATATGGTAACTAGAGTAACTCAGTTATGCATATAACAAACAAATACTGAGAGGCTTATGCAGTAGTAAGGTTCGTTGGTTATTACTGGACATGAACAAGCCACCTAGGCATTCCTGGGTCACTGTGGCCAGGACATGATTCGGCTAGCTGATACAGCTGCAGCAAATTGGGACACCCGTAAATTATGATAGACTTGAATATACATTCATACCAGGCTTTCGTTCTGCTAAAGCTGGCTCACAGTCAAGTGGTAAACAATTAAATAAATATACCACCTACCTACTTAGCTGTGCAAACTCTTATAATTATACCACTGACCCTTAACAAGGCAAATCTAAAGACATAACAGCCTTCATGGAATCTGTAGTCTGTCAGGAGAAGGAACACACATGGTCTACAAAAGAAAATAATTTAAACCAAAATGTCGTCAGCACTGAGGCCTTTATGCATTTTGTGGTTTTTCGCACTGAAGCAGGAAGAGTATTCAATTTGTAACATATTGATATGATTATCTTGAACTGAGTTGAGCCTTACTGAAGAAACCCTATTATGTTGCTCTTTTTTTGATTGAGGATTTCTCTGTTCAGAAAAATCCATTTGAATCCTATTTGTCCAATTTTAGCATATCCAGGACAAACTATTCCTATATAAATACGTAAGATTTGTTAGTAAAAGAAAAAAGGAACTACGTTTTAGTATTATCATTACAAAACGAAGTCAAGGGAGGTTTCGTATAAAAATATTACATTGTTGGACAAAAATATAGCTACATAGTAGGGAAACTCTTATAGTCTTTGTATGTTATTTATTTAAAAAGAAAGTCTACCTTAAATCATTATAATTAATTGCTTCAGATAAGCAACAGCTGTTTGACTCTTGCAGATTTTTTAAAAAGTAGAACACCTTTCTAGAAATAGAATGTCCTGTTTCTATAATGCTTATTTACCACAACATTTCCTTTAATCACATCATATTTGGAGAAAAAAAATTATTTTTACCACATAAGATGTTCTTACAATCACATCAGTCATTTGTGAGTCTCACTTAAAATAGTCAAGTTTTACACTTTGTGTAATGTGAAGAATTTCTCTCGTTAACAATCAATTTTGGTGAATGTAATGAAAACTGTTATGTAGCAAATGAGAGACTACAATTATGCTTCAAAAAGAAAAAAAAAAAAAAAGCAAAAAAACAGAAAGATGCCTCAAACCATTTGGTTGCCCCTCAACATAAAAACTAGAATTTCACTTACCAACCTTCTACCCAGATCCCAGTAATGCTAATTGTTTTTAATGAAGACTCTTTTAATAAATTAATCAAGGGCACTTTAGAGTTAGGGAGACTCTTAGAGATTGTGAAGATGATGCTCTTTATTTCATAACTAAACTCAGTCTTGAGGCAGTTGGAACCAGAACAAAGCATAGAGCAAGTGAACCAGAGTTAATAATTGGTCTCCTGTCTTCAGAACCCTATTGAATCCTCTATGACAACATATTGCCCTCCTAACTATCAATATGTGCAACTGCATTTTAAGACTTTAAAATATTATTTTTCCTTTTTCTTAGCATGTTCAAAATATAAAAAGGAAAAACCAAAAACAAGCCCTAGCTCTCATTATAGGCTTTCTGCTTCAAACCAAGCAAACATTATTTCCAAATAAACAAATTTTCTACTGATTGGCCTCTTTCGTTGGCATGTTGGTATGTTCCCTGTGTACCTACAACTGCTTGACAGCAGGCACAGCATTTAAAAAGCCATAAGCTTAACTATCTCTTCTCTGAAGAAAAAAATTTGGATTGAAACCCTGTTTTGTGGTGAGGTGACTTGACTTTCCTAAGAAGGCTGGATTTCAAGAGGAGGATGGGCTAGAGTAAAAATGAGAGGGGAAAACAAACCCTCTAAACGGGCTTGGATTCATTAACTGTAGATATTTGCAAGATTTATTTCAAAGGTAATCATGAAAAATTGCTTTTCTTGGGATATCTACATTATGCTTCCTTGTATTGATATTAAGAATCAAGATGAGATTTTGATTTTGCATACATACAAGAATTTTGAGGCTTCAATGCTACTATAATCCAAACTGTAATGGTATTAAAGAGTTTGCTGGGATATCTGTTTTGTTTTGCTAGTCTCATAAACTAATATTCAGCTATAAAATAATATTTCCAGCCAGATACAGTGGTCCATACCTGTAATCCCAGCACCTTGGTGGGGCTGAGGCAAGAGGATCCCTGGGCCCAGGAGTTCAGGACCAGCCTGGGAAATATAGTGAGACTCCCATCTGTACAAAAAAAGAAAGAAGGAAAAATTAGCTGGATGGGTGGCATGCATCTGTAGTTCGGGAGACTGAAGTGGGAGGGTTGCCTCGAGCCCAGGAGTTTGAGGCTTCTGTGAGATATAATTATGCCAATAGAATTATATTAATTTATCATAAATAAAAGAGAGAGTATTTTGACCGTATAAAATTGTCTTATAAAGAATATGAACCTCCATAAGAAAAGAGATTCTGGGATGGCAAAAATAAATTTTTGAAACAGAGGCACAGATTGGCCAAAAATTCAAATATATAAACACTGAGGACAATTTCTGCTTTTTTTTTTTTTTTTCAGCCTTAGGGATGTATTATAACCAGTGTACCATTTCTTAGCAAATAGGTTGTATCATGCATAAGGAGAAATCCAACTCCAGTGAAGTCAGGACCACTCTGTGCACCCTCTCTATAGGTCTTTAAGATCCTAATCATTCCCCAACTCAGATGTGAACACTTTATTGTTAACTCTAGCCATATATCAAAGTTGCTCTCCTAAAAATTTTAGAAATGTAGAAATGGTGTTAAAAAGCATTCTTGAGGATAAACCATTATCACTGGATAATGATAAATTATCCAAGTTAAACAATAGTATTACATTATCATTGTTTAAACACAATTGCTAAAATGCTATTAGAGAAGTTATTCCTGAGGAAGAAATTTCCTACATAATTAGGAATTTATTGTTTTATTAATGCGAGTTTTCAGTGATTAAAACTCCCTCACTTCCCCTCACCCCACATTTAACTCATATTACCTTTTTTCTTTAGACTTTCACAGATAAAAATGGTTGCATTTTAAATTGTTCAGATTAAAAATTTGCTTTTATCAGTTTTTCTCAATTTCAGATCATTTATTTGGCATCCATCTAGTTGCTTTTGCTTATTTGGTACAATGAATACAATGTTGACAGAAAGGAAGAGGTAGAACTAAAAAAATGTTATTTACAGATTATTTTTCTTATAATCTCTGGAAACAGTATGAAGACAAAAAACATTTTTACCCCTTAGTCACTGATGTTTATGCTCATAGAAGTATATGTCACCAAAAAAAAATCTATAACTAGTAACAAAAGAAATAAAAGCTGTAACTAGTGATAAAACATGTTATAGTTACTATAAATTACACATATGTACATATATACATATATATGCATATATATGTATGTATTACATATCTATATGTAATATATAACACAAATAATAAATCAAAAATAATTATATTTCAAAGTTTCAATGTAATACATTCCAAGCCATATATATCTCTAGTACATATGCAGTCATATATATGTACATGGGATGCATTCTGAGAAATGCATTGTTAGGCAGGTTCACTGTTGTGCAAACATCATAGAGTGTACTTAGATGGTATAACTTACCACACACCAAGTTTAAATGGTATGACATATTGTTCCTAGGCTACAAATATGTGCAAAATGTTAATGTACTGAATACTGTAGGCAATTGTAACACAAAGGTAAGTATTTATATAAACATATCTAAACATAGAAAATGTAGTGCATTGTACTACCACATTAAGAAGGCTAGGGCATCACTAGGTGGTAGGAATTTTTCAGCTCAATTATAATCTTATGAGCCTATTCTCCTATATGCAGTCTGTCATTGACCAAAACGTGATTTTGAGACACAAGATTGTATCTTTGTTTAATTACTCATTATTCAAATATAAATCTCTATATATGTTGCATACATTTATGTAAATATAATTTCATGTTACATACACACAAATGAAATATATATATTATGAACATAAGTGACTATAAAGCCTTTAATTTTATTTCAAATACCCAGCTATATATGTAGGAACTAACCTTTGACTTTCTATAATACAGTCACCTTTTTGTCAGCATTTATTTCATTAAAAGGTGAATATAATACAGAATCAACAGGAAGATAAAATCATTTGAAATATGTCAACCAAATTTAGTCTGTGATGTTTATGGATATTTATTATATCTTCAATGCTAATTAGAAACTTTTTGTTAATAAACAACAGAGGAAAATATGTCATGGTTCTACGAGTCAAAATATCAGACTTACTAAATCATGTTCTCTACAGGGAAGAACATTAAACGTTTATAAAATAATCCTTTGCATTTCCTAATCTGATTTTTGAAAGCCTCACACTTAACCTGAAGTATGTTAAGTATGTGTTTCAAAATTACAGAAATCTGAACATGTTCTCATCATCTTATGACATTAATATCATATAAAACCTTGGTTAAATAGTAATACTATAGGGGAGGAAAAGATAAATGTTTCCTGTACCTTTTTAGGTTTATTCCTGAAGCCTGTAAATTAAACTCACAAACAACAGATTAACAGGTGACATGTTACACACACAAATTTATTAATATTTTTGTGTACACAAGGACTTCACATAAAAATGAAAACCCAAAGAAGTAGTTAGACTTGGGGGTTTCTATGTTATTTTAAAAAAATGTAATACATCATAGAAAAGTGATGACAAAGGAAAGGGGTGCTTGGGCTACTAGGTGAGGTAAATTGTGGGAAGGTGACTAGCACATTTATGATAAATAAATGTTGTTTAGTAAAGGTTGTTATGCAGACTCAAATCTCCAGTGAGAATAGTAATCTTTGAAGTTGTCCTCATCTTCCTGGTGCAGGCAAGGGCACACCTTTACAAATGAAAATGTATGTCACCATTACAAAGGGAAATTTATGCTCTGCTTTTAGGCTGATGGGGGAAGGCAGAGAGCTCCTCATGTATTGCTGTTCCTCAATTACCTTCAGTTCAAAATAATCCTCATGCCAAAATAGGATATTTTGCATGCCATATTCTAAATCCTTTTAACAGTAATCTATCTCATCTGCCTCCTACCACAGTTGTGTATGTGATCCGGTAGAATAAAGAAAGAGAGAGGAAAAAATAAAGGAATTCAAAAAACAAACTATTCGTTTCCTTAATGTAACTGCCAAAATAAACCATTTATTGTTTTTGAGATTTACTATTTACAGACAATTTTACTGAGCCATTTGTTTACTTAGGATGGCCTGCTAGAAGTCTGTTTTCTTTCGTTTCCAGCTGGTTATTTATTGTCACATTTAAACACCATCTACATTCTTCAATTTTTATGTAGAAGTATGATTACTTTCCTTGATTAATAAATAGGAATAGAAAATGAATAAGAAGCATGCGTTGTGCCTATCCTAATCAACATAAACTTTATATTGGTCATATATCTGTGAACCTCATTATATATGATTCTGTAAAACTTTATTTATTGACATACATTTAAAGCTAATATTACTCTAGGTGGATTTCTTTAGAAGAAAGAGTCATTAATTATTTTTGATTTGTCAATGTTTGCCAGCCTTCACATTGTGTCTGTTTTGAGTACATTGTCAGTTTGCAGATATTATTTATAAAATACTGATTCGATATATCCAAATAATTTATAGGTAAAATAACATTTTTGGAACTTGGAAGATTCACAGTCTCCCTCTATTTCTTTCTTTTTTTCTTTTCTTTCAAGCAAAGGGGAAGAAAATGAGTGCCCTTGGAGAGAGCAGCTGTCAGCACTGATTTTTGGAAAGTTCATGTCACACAATCTGACTTTCATGTCATATTGTAATAGCTGCTTTCAAGAGTTGTGATTGATTAGGGCTTACTAAAAATTCCAGTGTCAGTTGCAGCCTCAAAGGCAACAATTCTCCTGTATTTGAATAAAAACAGTCTAACTCTTCAGATATTGGCATCCTTTTTTCTCATTCTGAGGAAAGAGGTAGTAGCACTGTCCCTCTTTCAGCAAAAGTGTTGCAGAAACTGACTTTAATTTTTAAGCCTAGATTTATTCTTTTTTTCTCATAGAAACATAATTTTATCTCTTCCATTTTTGAAAAAAGTTTGTAAGTAATTAATAGGAGCTAAAGATACACTATGAAACTAGGTTCAAGTTTTTTTTTTTTAATTTAAATCTGAATGTGAAGTGGTGTTTGTTTCTTTTTAGTCCACCTTTCTAGATTTGTAAGCTTTACTTTGTCTTCTTGAAGATAAATGTCAAAAAGTATTATTAAAATCCAAATACACCTTTCTTATGTAAGATAAAACTTTACTAATGACAGCAGGTTACTTACCAAAGTACTACAGACTGGCAAATTAATGACTGTCATGGTATTTTAATGGATTTGATATTAATGACATGAAAAACAAAAATAAACACAGATATGTTACTATTATTAAATAGAAAATTGCCAGTAAAATGAACCCGTCAAATTTAATTATTGAGTTTGAAATTTTCTAATTTGAAAAAAAATTGGACAAAACAAGTAGACTTTGAGGAAAAATATGCAATAGAGTTATTGAGAAAGAAAACCTGATAGTACCCAAACAAACAGTACCTAAAATAGAACATAAACGTTCCTAGAATATAAATATTCCCATAGAACAAGAACAAAGCTCTGCTACTGAAAAACTTGCTGCTTGCTTACAGAATGAATAGAAGTGAATGTACTAGAAGCTGTAATTTTTCAGTGATGTCATTAAGAGTTGATTCTAGTGATATCTTGAAGAGTTAGGCTAAATTCCTATATTTAGCAGAAAATAGAACTTACATGGAGGGAGACACTGAACTATATATGCAGTTGATAAATTACTTTCTAAAGGTCATTTAATGAGTTAAGGAAAGCAGATTCTGATGAATTTGGCTGTGGTAAATTCTTCAGATCACCCAAGATTAACTCCAAGAAGGAAAAAAGTCTGAAAACAACCAAATGTTAAGCCTCTTCTGAAACAATTATAAATTTAAAGTACACTTCGTAAATTTTCACTGAAACAGGAACTTTGTACTTAGTAATGTAGGTTTATTTCAGTGTTCAGAGAGAGATTCATGTGTGTTTCCTTAGGTGGTAGGGAGAGTGTAGAATTAAACCCAGTAAAATAAAACATTTTTGTGTAAATTATTGATATGCTATTAAAGAAAAGATTTAATTAATGCATATGGTAATATAGTTTGAATTCTTTTTTGTTTCTCTTTTAAACATATAACAAGTTAATGAGGACTTCCAGAAGGCAAATATAAAAATAAAGTTTTCTCAAGTATAAATTGATTTGTAGAATCACAGAATCTTACAGCAGGAAAATCTCGTAATGATGAGTAAATTTATTCCACACACTATGGCATGAATTATTACATGGAGTCTGTGATCAAGCGACCATTCTTTCTACTTCAACACTCTACCTTACAAGACAGGACAGAGCACAATTTTTTTTTAGGTAGTTTCATCAGTGTTACAAAAATATTTTTTCTCTTATGTTTGCTTAAATAATAATTTCCTCTCATTGATTTTAGTTCTACCCTCTGGAAATTTTCATGTTATGCATAATCCCTTTTCTGCTCTACAGTCTTTCACATATTTTAAGACCATATGGTGTTTTCTCACATTTCTTTCCCAGCATAAACAACTTCAGCTTTTTGAAATTACTGTTCATGTCTTTAGGAAGAAAGAAAAGTTGTACCTAAAGAGAGGAGGCTCATTTACATGGGTAAGACCTAATATAGCTCAAGGCAATTTGATTACATCATAAGGCTTACACCATCGAATAAATATGCTTAGATGTACAAAAGCATTATGAATGGCTCCTACTCACATAGCAAAACAAACTAGACCTCTTTAAATACACAGTAGAGTGGTACCTACCTCTTAAATACTTAATATTCCAATATCAGGAACGTCTACCATTGCAGATATTTACTAATTTAACCTGTCACCCCACATTCCCAATAAATTCCTTTCTGAGATTTATCTTCCCCCGTGCCCATATTCGACATCATTAATAACTGAACCACGAACCACTGGTAACTGGCAGATTCTACCTGTACCCTCCTGTTCCCAATCATCTTGAGAAATTTTGTGCTTGAATTTGGACTGAATTAAAACTTCATCTAGCATGTTAATTGTCCATCCTATTTAGTGTCATCTGCAAATTTCATGATCACACTTCATATGTCTCCAGCTAAGTCATTCACATAAAAAATGGTGGTCTGTAAAACGAGGTGTTTTCATCTGGGATTGCACAAGATGATTAGAGCCATTGAAATAGAAAAGAAAATATTTATCTATACAATTAGGCTATATTAACTCTCATTAATATTTATAATATTGATTGACTTATAACCCAGCCAGGTTTTAAAGTCAGAGTGAATGTGAGTTCTTTAACACAGAAGGTTGGATGATGATAATCTAAGGTTCTGTCATATTTAACATATTGCTACATACTGAAGTTTTCATATTCTAAGCCCATTCCCTGGCTATTTATATGAACAATAGTTTAAAAGATTTCTGCTAAGAAAATACAACTGAAAATAATATGATTTTGCAAATGTAAGCAAAAGAAAAAATGGCATAACTGATACACTTCCAGTATAGCCTAATAATCAGACACATTACATACACATGAGAATCTAAGCAGAATTGTCGAAAAGTCAGCCCCCAATTTTTTAATTATTGAGAAGATTATTCCAAACACAGTTTTATACCTTCAAATGTTGAGAATAAATACAGTAATAAATTTATGATGTGCCTTGGGATATTACTAAATAATTAAATGAAAGCATCACAAGTAGGAAGGCATTTAAAAAGCAAGCTGTTAGAATGTTATTAATAATATATTTTTAGAGTAACTTTTTATGTTCATAAATCAAATGTTATTTGCTCAATCTTTATCTCATTATTTTCCATTTCACTTTTTGTATAGATTTTATAATGAACATAGTTTTAACACAGAAGTAGGTAAATAAGTTACAAGTCAGATGTCAGCAAGATAGTGGAAAAGGACTTTGCAGTGCTCATCCCCTGCAAAAACATCAATTTGAATAAGTACACGTGCTTGAAAACACCTTCACAAAAAACTAACGAATCCAGGTGAGAGACTACAGCCCAGGAATGTAGCACAGAAATAAGAAAAGACACACTGAAGAGAGTAGGCAGGACAGTTTTACATTACCTGCATCATCCTTCTCCCTCCCAATCCCAGGCAGTATAACATGGAGAGAAAACCCTGTGCTTGGGTGAAGGAGAAGGAAGCAAGCACAGGACTTTGCCTCTGATCAACACTGGGACTCTCCCAGTAAAATCCAGCACCATATAGGTCCCCATGGCCCTAGACTATAGCCTTATATCCACAGAGTAAACTTCTAGGCCCACTCCAGCATAAGGTTGGATCACACAGCCCCAGTCTCCAGGCCTACCCAGATGACTCATTCTGTGAACCCACCCCACCAACAGTCTGCATTATTGTAGCCCCTGGGCAGGCTCTAGCCTCTGAACAGGCCCCAGCACTGGGCTGGCACCAGTGGCCTTGGGCTTCAGGCTGACTCCAGCACCAGCCCAGCTCCTACGTACTCTCAATCCAGGCTGACCTTTCTGACCCCAGGCTTTAGGCTGACCCCACAGATTCAGTCTTTAAGTCCACAACAGGTCCAGGCCTACCCCAGCAGCCCCAGGCTTTAGGTTCACCGGTGTCAGGCCAGCTCCTGTAGCCTTAGACATTAAGTGGACAATCCATGGACCCATGCTCCAGGCTAGTCCCTGTGGCCCCAGCCTCCAGGCCCAACACAGGCCCAGGCCAGTATAAAGCCAGGTTGGCTCACATAGCCCTAGGCTTCAGCCCTGCCCTAGAACCAGGACAACTCCAGGATCCAGGCCAGTCACAGTGGCTCCAGGATCCAGGGGGTCCAGGGTCCAGGACTACCCTAGTAGATTCCAGTTCCAGAACAACCCCAGTAGGCTAAAGTTTTGGGGCTACCCCTGCAGAATCAGGCTCAAAGCCCACACCAGCACCAAGTTAACCCCTCTAGAGACAAACTTTAGGCTACATCCTGTGGATACAGACTCCCGGCCTGCCCTTATAGACCCAGTCAACAAGTCCACCCCAGTAGATCCAGGCTCCAGGCACAATTCCATGGACCCAGATGCCAGGCTCATGCACCTGCTCACCCAGGCACCAGTCAGCCTGCCCAAGGACTCTAGCAGAAAGCCGGCCCATGAAGAATACTAAAAGCCTGGCCCCAAATTTCTGAACAGGCTGACTAGTGATGAATTTTTCCAGATAAAGCCAATATGCAAAGACTAGACTAAGTCCTTACTTCTCCAAATGTACTGACACCAATGTACAGCCACAAGGATTAAGAACAATTGGAAACATCATCAAAGGAACGAAAAAAGTACCAATAAGGAGCACTAAGAAAACAGAGATGCACAAACTGCCTGAAAAATAATTCAAAACAATTCTTTAAAGGAATCTCAATGAACTTAAAGAAAATATATAAAATCAATTCAACAAAATCAGGAATACAATAAGCAATCAAAATGAGAAACTGAACAGAGAGAATAAAATTATTTTAAAAATTGAAATCTAAATTCTGAAGCTAAAAAATACAATAAGCAAAATTAAAAAAATGTAATAGAAAGTCTTAAACAGCTGAACTGATCCAGCAGAAGAAAGAATCTGTGAACTGGAAGACAGGTTATTTCAAAATATACTGTCAGAGGAGAAAAAAGAAAAAATAGATAAAAAAGAACTATAAAGCTTGTGCAACTTGTGAGACAGCATCACAAGAGCAAATACTCAAACCAGAAAGTTTTCACAAAGAAGAAAATAACAAAGGACCAGAAAACTTGTTAAAAGAAATTGTAGAAAATTTTCCAAATTTGGATAAAGATATATATATCCAGGTACAGGTCAAAAGTCGCCAGTAAAATTCAACAAAAACAAGACTACATCAAGACATGTTATGATTAAACTATCAAATACAAGAACAGTTCAGGCACAGTGGCTCACATATGTAATCCCAGAACTTTGGAAGGCCAAGGTAGAAGGATTGCTTGAGTCCACAACCAATCTCAGCCACAAAGTGAGACCCCTGTATGTACAAAACATAATTAGCTGAGCATAGTAGTACATACCCATAGTCCCAACTATTGGGAGGCTAAGATGGAAGGATCACTTGAGACCAGGAGTTTTAGGCTGCAATGAGCCATGCACACATCACTGTTCTCCAGCCTGGGCAACAGAGGAAGACTCCATCTCTAAAAAGTAAATAAAATAAAATAAAATAAACTAAAGAACAAAGAGAGAATCCTAAAAGCATCAAGAGAAAATAATCATATTACAGATAAAGGAGCCCCAATAACGCCAAGAGCACATTTCTCAGTATAAACCTAATAAGCCAGGAGAGACTGAGATTATATATTCAAAGTGCTGAATGATAATAATAATAATAAAAACTGCCATTCAAGAATACTTTAAATGGCAAAGCTGTCCTTTAGAAATAGAGGAGAGATAAAGACTTTTTCAGATAAATAAAAGCTGAGGGAGTTTATTACCACCAGAACTGTCCCACAAAAAATGCTAAAGGAAGCACTTTAAGCTGAAAGTAAAGGATGCTAACTAGTAGCAGGAAAATATGAACATATAAATCTCACTGGTAAGAGTAAATACACAGTCAAATACAACATACTCTAATACTCTAATGATGGTGTATAAATCTTTCATATATTTAGTACGAAGGTTAAACTATAAAATGATTAAAAATAATAATAGCTGTAATAAGTTTTAAAAAATGCACAATACAAAAAATGTAAATTGTGACATAAAAAATGCAGTTGGGAGAGGTCAGGGGTGGTCCTAATTGGTAAGGAAAAGGTAGTCTAGGACAGTTGACTTGTAAGTGACACTAATTCTCTTCACCCCCAAGAGTTGATGATGGAAGATTCTTGCAAGTGTAACACATCGGAGACAGCATCTCAATCTAGTTCAGCAGTTCAGGGAGCTCATATTTCTCATATTACTAAACAGACGGCATTAAGATGACCTGTACTAATGACAACGGTACCTCTTCTTGGAGAGCAAGTACAGGTTCAGGATGTCATCCAGACAGCTCAGTCTTCTGTAATTCACCCACCACATGTGCCAATAGTATGATCTTTATCAGAAGGTGAGGAGTCTCAGGACCCATCTGACAGCTTAGGCTCGTTATGGAAAGCCTACAGGATCCTAGCACAGCATCCATCTTACAGAAAAGTTTTTAAAGACCTATCTTCTGAAGATATATGGGACAGAAAAGGAGATGAAGAAAACCCTGGAGTTTTTGCTGTCACTTCTGTCTGTTCCACTCCTATCTCTCAGAAGGGCAGCAAATAGTACATTGCCTTTGTCCCCAGTAGAGACTCACCATTGACCAGTCCAGGCACAGCTACAGTCCAGAGACTTCAGACATAATTAACCATGACAAATTCAGGCAATACTCAGCAAGGTACAACTATTCTCTAGTATATGCAGGTCTCTGATGGACAGCAAATACTTGTGTCCAGCAATCAGTTGGTTGTACAGACTGTAACAGGAGATATGCAGACATATCAGATCCAAACTACCTTCAGCTACTTCTCTGCCACAAACTATGCTGATGACATCTTCTATGACTCTTACATGTCAAACAAATAATACAGAAGACCCCCAATTGAAAGGAGAAATAAGGGTAATGAAAAATAGGTTGCTTGATGAACTTGACAAGTTGATTCTAAAATGTATAGAAGAGTAAACAACCAAAAACAGCTAAAATATTTCAGACAAGAAAAGCCACTTGAGAATATTACAGAAGGAAGAATATGTGAAAAGCCTAGAAAATAGAATTATCATTATGAAAAATGAAAATAAAACTCTAATAGAAGAGTTAAAAACTTTGAAGAATAATTATTTGAATAAAAGTGCTTGATTCTTAAGAAAGAAGATATTTTTGTGGACCTTCATAAAAATTAAATAAAAATTTTAGTGGAATTTTATAAATTAAAAGGTTAAAAGTGAAACTTTTTATTTAGGCTTTTGCAACTCAAGGATAAGAATCTTGTCCAATTTATCTGGTGACAGAAGATTAAGTAGAAAATGACCCCAAGGCAGCTACTAGCATGAATGAAAGCTTTGTACAAATTAAACATACTCAAGGAGCAAGAAATAAACTCGCAGCAATATGAATTTTCTAAATAACAATAGCTGTCAATCCAAAATGGCAGAGAAGATAAAGTTTGGTAAATTATATTTTTAAAAGCAAATTAATGTATCACATAGGACGGCATTTCTAGGTCCTGAAATTTACCTTTTTCAGTTATGTGTGTGTGTATTTTATTCCTGCCAATAAATTCTCAATTACAAATATAAATGAAAACCCATTAAATTAGTAAGCATACCAATTATGTGTTTTCATTATGGATACTTGTTCTATTGTCGAGTCTTTAAAATGGGGTTTTAAAAGTTTGTTTGTTGGACTTGAGAAGATTTTCAAGACTGGGTTAATTATTTTTGAGGTCTTGTTCTAAAAGGCATATAAGGTACATGAATGAAGTGTGGTGATTTTGTAACATTTTTAAACAGTTCTCTTTGACTACCTACCAACCTAACTCCAGGCAATATTCAGGAAAAACTCAATACTACCTCAGTAAGTAGTCTTGATTGTATACTATCTTGATAAGTAGTTTACTACTATCAAGTATACTACCTTGATAAGTAGTCAAAGATAACTGTTTAAGAAAATGGTTTGTTTTAATTCTATTCTTTGTATGCCATTAAATATTCATTATGTACTCTGTTGTGCTTTAATAGAATGGAATGTTCACAGGCTCTTAAAATGTCATTTAAAAAAACTTTCTGAAGATTCATACCAAAGTTTTTTCAAGAAGCTTTTTTTTTTTGCTTGTTTGTTTGCTTGTATTTAAGTTCAAAGATACATGTGCAGAACTTACAGGTTTGTTATATAGGTATACATGTGCCATAGTGGTTTGCTGCTCCTATTGATCCATCCTAAGTTCCCTCCCCTAGACCACCACCCCCCAACAGGCCCTGGTATGTGATGGTCCCCTCCCTGTGCCCATGTGTTCTCATTGTTCAACTCCCACTTATGAGTGAGAACATGTGGTGTTTGGTTTTCTGTTCCTGTGTTAGTTTGCTGAGGATGATGGTGTCCAGCTTCATCCATGTCCCTGCAAAGGCCATAATCTCATTCCTTTTACAACTGCATATTATTCCATGGTGCATATATACCACATTTTCTTTGTCCAGTCTATCATTGATGGGCATTTGGGTTGGTTTCATGACTTTCCTATTGTAAATAGTGCTGCAATAAACATACGTGTGCACGTATCTTTATAGTAGAATGGTTTATATTCCTTTGGTTATACACCCAGTAATAGGATTCCTGGGTCAAATGATATTTCTGGTTTTAGGTCTTTGAGGAATGGCCATACTGTCTTCCACAATGGTTGAACTAATTTACATTCCCATCAGCAGTGTAAAAACTTTCTTATTTCTCCACAGCCTCTCCATCATATATTGTTTCTTGGCTTTTTAATAACTGACATTCTGATTGGCATGACATGGTATTTCATTGTGGTTTTGATTTGCTAATGATCAGTGATGTTGAGCTTTTTTAAATATGTTTTTTTGCCACATAAATGTCTTCTTTTGAGAAGTGTCTGTTCATATTTTTTGCCCATTTTTTGATAGGGTTTTTTTTTCATTTTATTCTTTTTTTTTTTTTTTTTTAGACAGAGTCTTGCTCTGTAGCCCGGGCTGGAGTGCAGTGGCCGGATCTCAGCTCACTGCAAGCTCCGCCTCCTGGGTTTACGCCATTCTCCTGCCTCAGCCTCCGGAGTAGCTGGGACTACAGGCGCCCGCCACCTCGCCCGGCTAGTTTTTTTGTATTTTTTAGTAGAGACGGGGTTTCACCGTGTTAGCCAGGATGGTCTCGATCTCCTGACCTCGTGATCCGCCCGCCTCGGCCTCCCAAAGTACTGGGATTACAGGCTTGAGCCACCGCGCCCGGCCCTTCATTTTATTCTTGTAAATTTAAGTTTCTTGTAAGTTCTGGATAACAGACCTTTGTCAGGTGGGTAGATTACAAAAATTTCTCCCATTTTTAGGTTGCCTGTTCATTCAGATGATAGTTTCTTTTGCTGAGCAGAAGCTCTTTAGTTTAATTAGATCCATTTGTCAATTTTGACTTATGTTGCATTTGCTTTTGGTGTTTTCATCATGAAGTCTTTGCCCATGCCTGTGTCCTAAATGGTATTGCCTAGATTTTCTCTCAGGATTTTTAGAATTTGGGGTTTTACATTTCAGTCTTTAATTCATCTTGCATTAATTTTTTACAAAGTGTAGGAAAGAGTCCAATTTCAGTTTTCTGCATATGGCTAGCCAGTTTTCTCAGCACCATTTATTGAATAGGGAATCCTTTCCCTATTGCTTGCTTTTGTCAGGTTTGTCTAAGATCAGATGGTTGTAGATGTGTGATGTTGTTTCCGAGGTCTCTGTTCTGTTCCATTGGTCTATATGTCTGTTTTCGTACCACTACCATGCTGTTTTGGTTACTGTAGCCTTGGAGGGTAGTTTGAAGTCAGGTACCATGATGCCTCCAGCTTTGTTCTTTTTGCTTAGGAGTGTCTTAGCTATATGGGATCTTCTTTGAATCCATATAAAAGTTAATGTGGTTTGTTCTAATTCTGTGAAGAATGTCAATGGTAGTTTAATGAGAGTAGCATTGCATCTATAAATTACTTTGGGCAGTATGGCCATTTTCAGGATATTGATTCTTCCTATCCATGAGGATGGCATGCTTTGCCATTTGTTTTTGTCCTGTCTTATTTCTTTGAGTAGTGGTGTGTAGTTGTTGAAGAAGTCCTTCACATCCCTTGTTAGCTGCATTCCTAGGTATTTATTCGTTTTGTAGCAATTCTGAATGTGGGTTCATTCATGATTTGGTTCCCTGCTTGTTTATTGTTGGTGTAAAGGAATGCTTGTCATTTTTGCACATTGATTTTGTATTCTGAGGCTTTGCTGAAGTTGTTTATCAGTTTAAACAGTTTTTGGACTGAGATGATGGGGTTTTCTAAATATAAAATCATGTCATCTGCAAACAAAGACAATTTGACTTCCTCTCTTCCTATTTGAATATCTTTATATCTTTCTCTTGCCTGAGTGCCCTAGCCAGAACTTCTAATGCTATGTTGAATACCAGTGGTGAGAGAGGGCATCCTTGTCTTGTACCAGTTTTCAATGAGAATGCTTCCAGCTTTTGCCCATTCAATATGATATTGGCTGTGGGTTTGTCATAAGTAGCTCTTATTATTTTGAAACATGTTTGATCAGTACCTAGTTTATTGAGAGTTTTTAACATGAAGGGATGTTGAATTTTATCAAAGGCCTTTTCTGCATCTATTGACATAATCATGTGGTTTTTGTCTTTAGTTCTGTTTATGTGATGGATTATGTTTATTGATTGGCACATGTTGAATCAGTCTTGCATCCCAGGGATGAAGCTGACTTGATTGTGAAGGATAAGTTTTCTGATGTGCTGCTGGATTTGGTTTTGCCAATATTTTATTGAGGATTTTTGCATCAGTGTTCATGAGGAATATTGGCCTGAAGTTTTCTTTTCTTTGTTGTGTCTCTGCCAGGTTTTGGTATCAGGATAATGCTGCCTTCATAAAATGTTAGGGAGGAGGAGTCCCTCCTTTTCAATTTTTTGGAATAATTCAGAATGGTGCCAGCTCCGCCTTTATACCTCCGGTAGAATTCGACTGTCAATCTGTCTGGTCCTCTGCTTTTTTTGGTTAGTAAGCGATTAATTACTGCCTCAATTTCAGAACTTTTTATAGGTCTATTCATGGATTCAAATTCTTCCTGGTTTAGTCTCGAGAGGGTGTATGTGTCCAGGAATTTATCCATTTCTTCTAAATTTTCTAGCTTATTTGCCTGGAGGTATTTATAGTATTCTCTGACGGTAGTTTGTATTTCTGTGAGGTCAGTGGTGATATCCTCTTCATCATTTTTTTATTGTGTCTATTTGATTCTTCTCTTTTCTTTGTTAGACTAACTAGCAGTCTATTTGTTAAATTTTCCAAACAACAAAAAAAATAGCTCCTGGATTCATTGACTTTTTGGAGGGCTTTTCTCTGTCTCTATCTCCTTCAATTCTGCTCTAATCTTAGTTATTTCTTGTTTTCTGCTAGCTTTTGAATTAGTTTGCTCTTGCTTCTCTTAGCTCTTTTAATTGTGATATTAGGGTGTCGATTTGAGGTCTTTATAGCTTTCTGATGTGGGCATTTAGTGTCATAAATTTCCCTCTTAACACTGCTTTAGCTGTGTCCCAGAGATTCTGGTACATTGTTTCTTTGTTCACATTGGTTTCAAAGAACTTCTTGATTTTTGCCTTAATTCCATTATTTACCCAGGAGTCATTCAGGAGCACATTGGTCAATTTCCATGTGATTATGTGGTTTTGAATGAGTTTCTTAATCTTGAATTCTAACTTAATTGCACTGTGGTCTGAGACTGTTTTTATTATTTTGGTTCTTTTGCATTTGCTGAAAAGTGTTTTATTTCCAATTATGTGGTCAATTTTAGAGTAAGTGTCATGTGACACTGAGAAAAATATATATTCTATTGATTTGGGGTGAAGAGTTCTGTAGATGTCTATTAGGTCCACTTGATCCAGAGCTGAGTTCAAGGGCTGAATATCCTTGTTAATTTTCTGTCTTATTGATCTGTCTAATATTGACAGTGGGTTGTTAAAGTCCCAATATTATTGTGTGGGAGTCTATTGTAGGTCCTGTATTGGATGCATATATATTTAGAATAGTTAGCTCTTCTTGTTGAATTGTTCCCCTTATCATTATGTAATGCTCTTCTTTGTCTTTTTTGATCTTTGTTGTTAAGATGTGTTGGTGTTGTTAAGGTGTTAAGGTGTTTGTTGTTAAGATGTGTTGGTGTTGTTAAGGTGTTAAGGTGTTTGTTGTTAAGATGTGTTTTGTCAAATGCTAGGATTGCAACTAGGATTTTACTTTCCATTTTCTTGTAAAATTTCCTCCATCCCTTCAGTTTAAGCCATGTATGTCTTTGCACATGAGATGGGACTTTTGAATACACCATACCCATGGGTCTTGACTCTTAATCCAATTTGCCAGTCTGTGTCTTTTAATTGAAGCATTTAGTCCATTTACATTTAAGGTTAGTATTGTTATGTGTGAATTTGGTCCTGTTATCATGATGCTATCCGGTGATTTTGTATACTAGTTCATGCAGTTTCTTCATAGTGTCATTGATGTTTATATTTTGGTGTGTTTTTGTAGTAGCTGGTACCAGTTTTTCCTTTACATATTTAGTGTTGTATTCATATGAAGCTTAGTTTGGCTGGATATGAAATTCTGGGTTGAAAATTATTTTCTTTAAGAATGTTAAATATTGGCCCCTAATATCTCCTAGCTTGTAGAGTTTCTACTGGGAGTCTGCTGTTAGTCTGATGGGCTTCCCTTTGAAGGTGGCCTGACCTTTGTGTCTGTCTGCCGTTAACATTTTTCCTTCATTTCAATCTTAGAGGATCTGATGATTATATGTCTTGGGGCTGATCTTCTCGTGGAGTATCTTAGTGGTCTCTGTATTTCCTGAATTTGCATATTGGCTTTTCTTGCTAAGTTGGGAAAGTTCTCCGGGTTAATATCCTGAAGTGTGTTTTCCAGCTTGTTTCCATTCTCCATGTCTACTTCAGGTACCCCAGTCAATCGTAGGTTTGGTCTTTTTAATAGGCCACATATTTCTTGGAGGCTTTGTTCATTCCTCTTTATTATTTTTTCTCTAGTCTTGTCTGCATTCCTTATTTCAGCAAGGTAGTCTTCAAACTCTCATATTCTTTTTTCTGCTTGATTGATTCAGCTATTGATACTTGGGAATGCTTCACAAAGTTCCTGCGCTGTGTTTTTTCAGCTCCATCAGGTCATTTATGTTTCTCTCTAAACTAGTTATTCTAGTTAGCAGCTCCTCTAGCCTTTTATCAAGGTTCTTAGCTTCCTTGCATTGGGTTAGAACATGCTCCTTTAGATCATTGTAGTTTTTTATTACCCATCTTCTGAAGCCTACTCTGTCAATTCGTCCATCTCATCCTCCATCCAGTTCTGCACCCTTGCTAGAGAGACATTGTGATCATTCGGAGGAGAAGAGGTACTCTTGCCTTTTGGGTGTCAGCGTTTTTTCATTAATTCTTTCTCATTTTCATGAGTTTGTCTAATTTTGATCTTTGAGGCTGCTGGCACTTGAATAGAGTTTTTGTGTGGGCTTTTTTGTTGTTGATGCTGTTGTTGCTTTCTATTTGTTTGATTTTCTTTAAATGGTCAGGTCCCTCTTCTGTCAGACTGCTGCAGTTTGCTAGGGGTTCACTTCAGGTCCTATTTATCTGGTTCACTCCCACACCTGGAGATGTCACTCAAATAAGCTGAAGAACAGCAAAGATAGGTGGCTGCTCCTTCTTCCAGGATATCTGACCTTGATGGGGCCTAATCTGTTGCAAGTAGAATCACTCCTGTATAGGATATCTGACAACACTTGTTAGAAGGTCTCACACAGTTGGGTGGCTTGGGGAACAAGTCTCGTTTAACAAAGAACTTTGCCCCTTGGTGCAAGGAGTGTGCCTCACTGGGGGAAACTCACTGATCTGGGCTACCCAGATTCTTCAGAACCAACAGGAGGAAAGGGAGACTTTTGCCATCTGTTCCCCTAGGGCTCAAGGCCAGGGAGATCAGGGTTTCATCTCTGTGCCTCTGGCTGGAGTTGTTGGAGTTCCTGCAGAGAAGCCCCACCCAGTGAGGAAGGATGAGTTAAGGTCAGGCCTGAAGAGGCACCCTGGTCACAGTCTGCCACAGACAGTGTGTTGGGCTGTGGGGGACATATCTTGAGACCAAGATAAGAAATAACTAAGATCAGAGCAGAACTGAAAGAGATAAAGACACACACAAAAAATCAAAAAATCAATGAATCCAGGAGCTAGTTTTTTTGAAAAGATCAACAAAATTGATATTCAGCTAGCAAGACTAATAAAGAAGAAAGAGAGAAGAATCAAGTGGAGGCAATAAAAAATGATAAAGGGGATATCACCACTGATCCCACAGAAATACAAACTACCATCAGAAAATATGATAAACCTCAACACAAATAAACTAGAAAATATGGAAGAAATGGATAAATTCCTGGACACATACACCCTCTCAAAGCTAAACCAGAAAGAAGTTGAATCCCTCAATAGACCAATAACAAGTTCTGAAATTGAGGCAGTAATTAATAGCCTACCAACCAAAAACGCCAGGACCAGACTGATTCACAGCCGATTTCTACCAGTGGTACAAAGAGGCACTGGTACCATTCCTTCTGAAACTATTCCAAATAATAGAAAAGAGGGACTCCTCCCTAACTCATTTTATGAGGCCAACATCATCCTGATACCAAAATCTGGCAGTGACACAACAACAAAAAAAAGATTTCAGGCCAATATCCCTGATAAATGCAAAAATCCATCACATAAACAGAACCAATGACAAAAACCACATGAGTTTCTCAATAGATGCAGAAAAGGCTTTCGATGGGACAAAATGATCCAGCCTCCCTACCTTCAGCAAAGGAAAAGTGTAGCCTGGACGTCTAGAGATGGATGCCACTCTTCCCCCACCCAGGGAGCTTAGCATGTTAGGCAGTTGTGAGTCCCAGTGCTGGCTGCTGCCCTCCCCAGATAGCTCAAACAGCTTAGACAGCAGACAGCTGCAGCTGTGGTGCTGGTCAGCTCTCCCTCTGGGAGCTCTGTAGGCTTAAGCAGATTCCAGCTGAGAGTCTGTTGAGAATTTGTTCAGCTCTGCAGTTGGGATGCTAGACCCTGGTGGTGTCTACTCTGAATGGGTTTCCCTGGCTGGGTAGCACATTCACTCACCCCTTCCCTTGGCTGGGGGGTAGGGACTCTCCTGCTCTGTGTGACTCTCAGGTGGGCCACCACACCACACTGCTCTTCCTTCCTCTCTGTAGATCACACTAGCCTCCTAGTCAGTTCTGATGAGAGAACCCAGATACCTTGGTTGCCAGTGAAGGATTCGTAAACTTATGGTTCTTTTCGCTGGGAGCCTCAGATCGCCACTGTTTCTAGTCGACCATCTTGACTCCACCCCTCAAGAAGATTTTATAATAAATTTAATGTAAGATTTAGCAGAATCTAAAATAGTACAGTTATTAACACAATTTTATGTTAGAGACTATTTTCTATTGTAGTTCATGGTACTTTTATAAGAAAAGTGACTACCAAGATGGCCGAATAGGAACAGCTCTAGCCTCCAGCTCCCAGTGTGACTGACACAAAAGATGGGTGATTTCTGCATTTCCAAATGAGGTACCGGGTTCATCTCACTGGGGCGTGTCAGACAGTAGGTGCAGGACAGTAGATGCAGAGCCCACCGAGCAAGAGCTGAAGTAGGGTGAGGCATCACCTCAACTGGGAAGTGCAAGGGGGAAGGGAATTCCCTTTCCTAGCCAAGGGAAACTGTGACACACAACACCTGGAAAATCGGGTCACTCCTACCCTAATACTGCGCTTTACCAAGGGTCTTAGCAAACAGCACACCAGATTATATACTGTGCCTAGCTCAGAGGGTCCCACGCCCATGGAGCCTCCCTCATTGTTAGCACAGCAGTCTGAGATCTAATTGCAAGACGGCAGCGAGGCTGCAGGAGGAGCACCCACCACTGTTGAAGCTTGAGTAGGTAAACAAAGTAGCAGCCAGGAATCTCAAACTGGGTGGAGCCCACCACAGCTCAAGGAGGCCTGCCGGCCTCTGTAGACTCCACCTCTGGGGACAGGCACAGCCAAACAAAAGGCAGCAGAAACCTCTGCAGATTTAAATGTGCCTGTCTTACAGCTTTGAAGAGAGTAGTGGTTCTCCCAGCACAGAGTTTGAGATCTGAGAGCGGACAGATTGCCTGCTCAAGTGGGTCCCTGACCCCAGAGTAGCCTAACTGGGAGACACCCCGCACTAGGAACAGGCTGACACCTCACACCTTACAGGACCGGGTACCCCTCTGAGATGAAGCTTCTAGAGGAACAATCAGGCAGCAACATTTGCTGTTCAGCAATATTCACTCTTCTGCAGCCTCCACTGCTGATACCGAGGTAAACGGTGTCTGGAGTGGACCTCGAGCAAACTCCAACAGACCTGCAGCTGAGGGTCCTGACTGCTAGAAGGAAAACTAACAAACAGAAAGGACATCCACACCAAAACCCCATCTGTACGTCACCACCATCAAAGACCAAAGGTAGATAAAACCACAAAGATGGGGAAAAAGCAGTGCAGAAAAGCTGAAAATTCTAAAAATCAGAGTGCCTCTGCTCCTACAAAGGAACGCAGCTCCTCGCCAGCAATGGAACAAAGCTGGATGGAGAATGACTTTGACGAGTTGAGAGAAGAAGGTTTCAGACAATCAAGCTTCTCTGAGCTAAAGGAAGAAGTTTGAACCCATCGCAAAGAAGCTAAAAACCTTGAAAAAAGATTTGACGAATGGCTAACTAGATAATCAATGCAGAGAAGTCCTTAAATGACCTGATAGAGCTTAACCAGTTAATTTGCTCAATTGAGCCATTCCACAATGTATACGTATTTCAAAATATCATTTTTACATGATAAATATATGCAATTGTTAAATTAAAATAATTTTAAGTATGTAAATAATTTATATATAAATACAAAGTGTGCATACTCAAATTTGTTTTACATGTTCTATTTTATGTTCCAACCTGAAAAATTTGACAACACCACTTAAAGAAACTTCTCTTAACCAAATGAACACATTTTGGGGGAAATATTGTTTAGCCAACTACAAATTATCCCAGCAGTCCATATTCACTTTTCCTGACAGCAATGATATATGAGAGATTTATCAAATATTCTGCTGAAATGCAACAAGGTTGAATTTCCTGATCTGCCAGTTTGTTATCTGAGCAGAGAAGAAAATATACCAATTTAGGAATGTCATGGTTCTCTCAGATCACTCTTCTTAAATATTTACAAATCATCTATTTAGTTAGCAGGGCTAGGATATTTTTCAGGATATAATATCAAGCTGACTGTATAGTTTTTACATCTATCTTTTTCTCCTTCTCTGGACATGGGAACAGTATTTTCTCATTTCTAGGCTTTTATTGTCTCTCTTTTCCTTCACAGCCTTTAAAACATTACTAAATGCAGTTATGTGGTAATACTTGATTCAAAACCTGTTTTAAGTTTTCTTCCTCACCTTTTAAGGTTTGAGTTAACTCTTTTCAGTGTTCACTCTATCTTTCAAAAATGAAATATCTAAATAATGTCTAAGTGTTGAACAATTCTGTTTCATGTGCTTTCATTGTTGTATTTAACCATATGACTTCCCATGTTGCCCTGGCTCCCAGTGAACTAATTTGAACACAGTTAAGAAAACAACAAGAATGATAACCCAGATACTGTTAAAATCTAACAAATATATTAGAAAGATACATGCAATGAAAAGGTAATAAATAATATCCTCCAAATAATGACAATATGTTTTAATATAAAGTCTTAATAGATAAACGAACAAAGGACATTATCTTAATCTGTTTTGTGTTGCTATAACAAAATACCACAGGCTGGGTATATTACTCCATTTTCATGCTACTGATAAAGACATACCCAAGACTGGGAAGAAAAAGAAGATTAATTGGACTTACAGTTCCACATGGTTGGGGAGGCTTCAGAATCATGGTGGGAGACAAAAGGCACTTCTTACACAATGGTGACAAGAGGAAATGGGAGATGCAAAAGTAGAAACCCCTGATAAAACCATCAGATCTCATGAGACTTATTCACTACCATGAAAACAGTATGAGGGAAACTGGCCCCATAGTTCAAATTACCACCCAACGGGTCCCTCCCACAACACATGGGAATTATGGGAGTACAATTCAAGATGAGATTTGGGTGGGGACACAGAGTCAAACCATATCACTGGGTAATTTATGAAGAAAAAAATTCTCACAATTCAGGAGCCTGAGAAGTCTAATATCAAGGTGCTGGCATCTGGTGAGGGCCTTTGTGCTATGTCATCCCATGGTGGAAGACATTTAATGATGAGAAACTATCTGTGAGAGGGCTGAACTCCCTTTCATAATAAACCCATTTTAATGATAACAAACACTTCTGCAATAAGAACATTAATTTATTCATGAGCAGAGTTTTCATGACCTAATCACCTCTTAAAGGTCCCACCTCTCAATGCTGATGCATTGGGGATCACATTTCTAACAAATAAGCTTTGGGGGATGAATTCAAACCCTAGTAGGCATGAATTTTAATTTTTCCAAAAAAGGTCCATAAGTTTCTAAAAAAAACATTAAAAAAAACAACACCTTCAAAAGCTAGGTAAATATAAATTAAAACAACAATGAGGTGATTTTTTCTAAGTATCAGACTAGCCAAGAATTTAAAAACTTTTATATAATGCTCTCGAGAAGACTTTTTGACAATGCTATTGGACATAAGAGTGTTCAAAATTATCTAAATGTACATGCTCAATATGGACCATTCTTGAAAGTTCTTAAGGTGGCTTACAAATATCCACAAATGAAAAGTAGTGCAAATAAGAATGGGAGCAAAAGCATAATGGACTGGGAGCATAAAATATAGCTAGACTAGGCTTTAATAAATAATACTATAATATGTATACTTGTCCTCTGTTCTACATTTATGCTTTGCAAAATAATATCTGACTGGTAGAAACTGAATCATTCTGAAATTTAGCTGCAAGGGCACCTAGGAAATGTAGATTTTAGTTTCCGGCTTCTGCAGCAAAGGCAAACACTGTCAACATCTGTTAGAACAGATACTGAGTTTGTCTATCTACCATATCTGCTCCAATGTAACAGATAAGCGTAATTTTTAAGCTAAGGGAAGGAAACAAGTTTTATAGCAGAAATGCTTGCCATTTCCCTTAACATTAAGGCAGATCTCAGCTCACTGAGATCTTGCACCTTCTTTATAATCTTTTTTTCAGTTGAGTGTCACTCCTTTGCATTTGTCAGCGCCTTCTTCCATTTTGTTGTTCATGTATTTTTCAGCAAAATAAAGTTTAAATCAGTTCTCCTGACATTCCATTGATATTTTAGACAGCTCCTTGATATTTTCCTCAAGAAAAACATTGTAATTGCACCACTGAAACACTGTGATGTGTACGTAACAGACAAAAATATAAATATGCAGTGGAGAAAAGTTCTTAATGTGAGTCTTCAGAATTTCCCCATTTCCAATTCACATTCTTGCTCCATTAAATCTTTGAGCATGCGTTTTGTACAGAATTAGAACAATGAGTGAAGCAAGTGAACCTCAAAGAAGCCCAGAGAGGTCAGATTTACCTAAACAGTTCAGAGCTTAGAGACAGTAGGGCTATGGAAATAAAAGAATATTAAATGTTGCACCTGTAGGTTTTTAGTGAAGAGTGGATTGGGGAAATGAGTAGAATTGGTGGTCATAAAGTGAATCTCCTGTAAGTGCCTCCTGGGAGAAGATAGCAGTGATGAAAATTACGTTTATTTTTGATTCATACCCTATAATTTTTTGAATTTAATAGCTCATCAGTGAGGCTGGTTCAAAGAAAATCCTGGCTCATATGTAAATTGCATGTAATGTTTAAGCAAAGTTGCCCAATAATAGAAAAAAAAATGTTCTCACTATGTTTACATTAGGGTTTTTCTACCCGATTCATCCAGGTTCAGACAGGATAGAAAAAGGGAGATGTAAAATGACAGGCTGTTAAAATATTAGAGATACAGATAAAATCTTGGCCAATTTTCGGTAGTGAAATGCAGCTCACAGCATGTTCAAGAACCTAGAAGCTTTATAGTATCGTAGGGCGTCGTAAAAGAGTGTGGTGGTGATGAAAGATGAGTCTGGGGAAGAAGGTGTGGCCATGTTAGGAAAGATGTAATAGGAAGATTTTATTCCATTCTAAGAGCATAAGGTTTTATGCAGATGACTGAAATAATCAAATTTGCATTTCAAAAAGATCACTCTAATTACAGTGAGGAGAATGGATTAGTGGAATAAAACTAGAACAATGAGAGGAGCACCAGTGAAGTAATTACTTTAATAATCCAGTAGAGAGATCATGGCTTTATTTGGGTAGACATGGTAGAAATTGAGGCAAGTGGGTAGAGCCCAAAGCTTTGGGGAAGTAGTTAGTTTTGTAAGATTTGGTGGTTGCTTGGATGTAGGGCATGAGAGGGAGGGTAGAATTGAGGGTAGTGTCTAAATTTCTGGGCTGGGTAGATAGTGTATTTGAGAGGTAATTTATGAGAAGAGGCAGTTGTGTGTGTGTGTGTATGTGTGTGTGTGTTTTCTGGGAAATATGACACATTCATTTTAGGGATATGGTGAGTCTCAGATATTTATTTGTTCAATTAAACATGCAAGTCTGCAGCTGGATTTTATATATCAGTTCCATTGCTCTCTATTGCTGACTTTACAGATTCCTTTTCTGAAATTCTTTTTACTATATATATATATTTTTTTCAAAATGTCTATCACTTTCTTGTATCAAGTAATGCCATGACTAAATAATAAAAAAACTTACTTGTTGGTCATCACAAGCTGTCCCACATCTGCTCTTCCTACACATACCTCAGGTAATTGCTCTCCAGAAGAATTTCCATGAAATCCTATAGCATTATTCTATCATCTTAAGCAAAAAGTCAAAGAGTAAAATGTGAACTCTGCATTAAAAATGAATTTACTAATCAACTTTTCTCTCCTTGCTATTCTTTTTCCTGTTTCTACAACATGCTACCAAAAGAAACTAAGAAAAGCCGCCTACATCGTAACGGTGTGTTCTCATTAGTGATGAAAGCAAGATTAAATACCCAAATGTGGTTGCCTACAAAACATGTATTTTAACATTGTTTTAGGTTTTTGTATTTTCTTTTTGGAGAGTAACTATTAGCAGTTTTGAAGCTGATAAGATTATTTTATATACTGTATGTATAAAATGAATTGAGGGTCTAGGTTTAATGAGGGTTTAAGTGTAGTTTTTCTGAACAGATAAGCACACATAAACATAGCACATCCTTTTTAAAATGTAACAACTAGAATTTGAATTAAAGTATGACTAAAAATGGAGATAAACACTTAGAATTAAGGGAAATCTTGATGATCCATTTTCGTGTTAGCCACATTTTGGCTTAGAGTGAGAAAACACGAAAACCTTACTTATTATTTAAGTGACTATTGATCCATAGCTGTACACTACTTAATTGACACAATGTATTTCAACAGTACAATTATTTTTTTGTTCAATAAATATTAATTAAGAAGTAGTGATCATGATGAATTCATCAGTCAACCATGTCTCCTGTGATAGTTTGTTTTACTCCTCCTTTAAACTCTATTAGGAAAAATAAATTGTGTGATAGAGCGCACTCTGATGCAGGTGATTCGTAATGTCAAAGCTGCTCTCACTTTCACTTTATTCCAGAATGGAAAACAGATTATGCCCCACAAACACACAATTGAGAGCAGAGGACTTTTTCTTAAGCTTAACTTTGGAGTTGATTTGGCCTGTTACATGCCTTATTGCATTTCGTTCAGAATGTTGTATAACTCAGTTTGCTATTATAGCTTCTTCTCTGCCGAGAATATTCAGACAGTCTAATTTATCCTTTGGTGCCAGCAACAGCATGAATAATGTGCTGTCTGGAATATAAGGGGAAGAGGGAATCATCTTCATCATTTTTCTGGCATTTTTTCCTTAAGCTGGCTACATGATTTTTTCAGGCTGCCTCCAGAACATGCTACACTGTGGTCTAGAAAGACTAGTCTTAGCTAGAAGAAGGCTCCAGGTGCCTCTGAGTGGCCACAGTTCCTTCTGTTCTTTCTCCTTCTTTCATATTTTATTCTCCTCTCTCCTCTTCCACTGACACCTGACATATACCAGGAGCAAACTAAAGACATTAACAATAGTGGTTGAAGTTTTGTGGAAGGAACAAAATTATATAAAACATAAAACGTAAACATGATATTCCTTCTTATACTCAGCTGCTTCTTCTCTACTGGTTTCTGTCTCATAAAAATAAAGTAGTATATTGAAACTAGAGCTACTTCCTGCATGGAGGTGCCCCCTCCATTGGAAGAATAAAACAATGCAAAGATAGGGGATGGCATAGATCACCTTTGCTTTAAGTTTTAAGGAAGAATGTCTTTCCTTTTATCCATGTAAGAAGAATGGTGAGAACCAGAGGAGCAAGTGAAGGACAGATGAGATTCTTCCTTAGGCCTGCCTCTACTCTAAGTCTAGGTCTCACAGCAATTCATGTTGTCCAAATCTAGCTGGTGTAACAGGGAAGACAGATCTATAGGGAAGACAGATCTATCTGGTCTAACAATGTTTATGAATCTTGGAGCAATAGTCAGATAAGGATTGTGTCATACAGTCTTTGCTGGTATTTAGCATGTACAGAACCTAGAATATTGCAGCAACTCAATAAGTATTCGTTTGGTTAATCAAATTATCTGGTATGGATTAATTGATCAAATTAGTAATTTATTGTCTGGCATATCCTTAATTTATATCATGAAAACTGGTTAAAAGGAGGCAATTGCATGAAGGAATATAAATCATAGAAAGATTGGTATTTCTGGCTGTATCTGATACAACTAGAATATCCCAAAAAGAAATGTTAGCTAACCTGATCATTGAAGATAGAGGTGATGCCTCTGGAACATGCTGATCTTTTTCCAACCAAAGAAAAACAGTTGCCAATCAGAAAATTATGTTTTGTCTGCTCTTGTTGGTTACAATAAAAGTAGGCCCTGCTTTGTAAAAGGACCTGTGGCCTTTGGTCAAACCATCACATGGATGTAAGCAGATAAGGTTATCACTTATACGGTGTGAAAGGGCCCTAGCAGAAATATTTTTCCTGACAACTCTCAGTATGCCTAAAATTTCAAAACTTCAGATGTGAATGATTTTGGTCTTCAAATGTCTTCATCTATAATGCATAGACCTCAAGCTGTTATTAGACAAACTCTTATTTGAGGGACGGTCTCTTAGGACTGGTTAATACAGAAGAATACATCTAATTCTCTCAGACCATCTGTTTCCATTTGTGCAACAGCAATTATATGGACACTAAGGTACGGCAGACCTTATCTGTTTTTCTTGGGCATATTTTATATTTAAATTTGGATATCATATATAATTGTGCAAATGTCCTTTCTTAAACCCTTAAATGGTAAGACATTTAAAACATCAAGTTTTTAGGAACTAAGAAGCTATTTGTAATCACAGCATTACAGAATATTTAAAAGGGAAGATAACATAGAGATTGGCAAAACATTGTTGCTTCTTGGGCTTTTAATCAAGTTAGACTGTGATATCAAGTTCAGGACTTTATTTTATAAATGGTGAAATGAAAATACATAGAGATTAAGTTACTGCTTTAAGTCTGCACAGACAGAGGCCAAACTCAGCAAAGCTAGATCAAGAGTTGACAGAGGTGTGGACTTCCTGTTTCTAGTTCTGTTTGTAAGCAGCTTGGAAGTCAACACTCTGTCCAAACAACAAATAAAAACCTGAACAAACGGAACTATTGAAAACTCTTCTTAGATCTGTAAAAGAAGTGAGGTCGCAGGGCAAATCACTGCTGCAGAATTAGAGAGACAGAGAGGCAGATACAGAGCATCACAACATACCAGAGCAGAAACCCACAGAACCAGTGTCACCATAGGGAAACCTGAGCTGTAATTGATGAACTGCTGGAGGCTCAGTGTGGAAAAGGGCGAGAGTTGAAAACTCCCATGGGACCCAGTCATATCGGGGCACCCAGGCTTTGTGTGTGTGTGTAATTTTTACCTCCAGGAACTCACCTAGGTTTTCACAGTAGATAACAAAGAAAATTCCCCTAGTGCTTCCGCTGGGGGGAAAGGAAGAAGAACCATTTCAAAATATGCCAGATTTTGTTCTTAATGAGGTTTGGCCTCAGGAGAAACTAGTTAACCAGAGCTTAACCTGCTGGGGCTTTTATCAGAGATTAACCCATCAGAAAGAAGGAAAGTGCCCAACCCTAGCTTACTACAGCCACCCTGTCTCACCTAAGGCAGAGTAGATAAACACTTAGAAACACTTGTAAAGTTCACAGTCCAGAGCCATAGACTCACTAAAAGGCTGACAGAAACCCAATCATAGGACAAGCTAATCCATTCTCTTCCTTGCACACGTCGCCATCACGTTACTGAAGGCTTATTTCCAGCAGTTTCTTTTATCTAGTAAATCATGTCTGGCTATGAAGAGTCGATAGAGGTGCAAACTTTCCTCTGATTATTCTACTGTAACCTCCCTCCCACAATTTCATCTAGTTCCTTTTCCCGGCTGCTTCCTTTTTCGGTTGGAACCTAATGATTTCAAAAGGAAGAATGAAGCATGTAACTTTGGGTGCATAAGGCTTTCAATTTACCAGATTACAAAAATTCAATTCATAGCATTACAATGGAAAGAGATTGAAAGGGGAACCAGAAGACCTGGATTCCAGTACTAACTTGATCACTATCCATATTGTGCACCGCAATTTGAATATCATTTCACCTCACGTTTACCCTTCTTTGAAAAATGAAAAGGTTGACCAACTGATTGTTAGTTTTTCTTTTAACTCTAAAACATCACAGCTCTTAACAAAAGGGAACATTCTTGCAAAGGCCAATGTTGATGAAGTAAGATAGTTTTCTCTTTCTTTACCTAATTCAATACAATATTAACTAAGTTTAGAGACCAGAAGCTGGCACATGTCAGGCCAACAGTATCAAAATATATTTCATTAAATCAGAGTTTAGAATATCTGTATTTCTCAATTTCCATGTATTCCTGATTAAGTCCTTTTCGCCCTGGAGTCCTAAATGCTTTGCCCTGGGAAAAGGATGGAGGGATTTAGATATATAGGCTTTAACAGGTAAAAACATAAAATTTATCTTAAGTGTCTGTTTTATCCTTAATAATCATGTCAATATTGCATCCGATTTCACACTATGTCTTTTTAAAATAAAATATGTTTTAAATTATTACTATGTATTACAATTTACGTGTCTGGAAGGTATATCGTATTTATCTGTGGCTTTTAGCACTCACATTCCCCCCCACACAAACCATCATTGTAGCCTGGGGTTATTAAGATCTAATTTTGAAAAGTGTGATATTTCTAGCCCTCCCCCAGGGAACTCTATTCCCTGCAGATCAGGTAGAGAATGGAACCATACACAGTTCATTTTATTTTGCTTTCTAATCTAATTTTTTTGCTTAAACAAGATTAGTGATAACTGGTTTTTTAAGAACGTGATTGCTTCATAAATGGTTGATTTTTTTGAACAATTTAATTATATTGAAAATTAAATAAATAGGACAGAATATGTTATAATTTTTTTTTTTTTGACATTTTATCTAGAAGGATTAGTTGGTAACAGACTAAGTAAGGGAACACTGATATGGACAGAGCTAGGGTTTTAGGAGAATGCCTGAATACCTGGAGAGAGAAGAGTGCAGCTAAACAAGGGGAGATCTGGCCACTTCTCAGGCTTTATAGACTCTCTTCAGTCCTCTGCCTAAGGTCTGTCAAGGCCAAAAAGCAAACCTAGCCTCTGCATATTCAAGAGAAAATCCAAATACATCACACACTGTTTATGCAGATGAGATGAACAGTTTTTTGAAAACTTCTTTAGATAATTCAAGCACTCCAGTGTGGGCCAAGGAACATTTAATACCTTACAGGGCAAGAAAAACAGTTGTGGTTAAAAGCACAGGTCCTACAGTTGCATTGACTCACTTTAAATCCTGGTTCTGGCAATTATGCCTCTGTAATTTTTGCCAATTTTCAAGTTTTCATGTGCCTTAGCTCCTCATTTGTAAATTGAGGACAGTGAGTGTACCTCCCTCACACAGAGCTGCAGGAGAGGTTACATGAGATGCTATGTATAAAGCATTTAGAATAGTGTCTAGCACATGGTTACTAAGTGTTAGTTATTATTATGCACTGCCTAAAAATCCAGAAATAGGATATATAAAGATATGCCCATTTGTTTCAAAGATCATTTCATGTTTTTCATGAAATTAATGCATGCATTTACACAATTTTCCATATTATGTCACAGGAAAATATATATACTGTGAAAACTAATTTTGCTGATGCTTTGGCTTCCCATAACATAATATAAGAATATTCCTAAGTTTCCTGGAAAACTTGAACTTCATTAATATGAGATATATTAGTCTATGGGCCTTCAGGGATGAATAGAATAAAAAGAATCTCCCAGTTGTAAACCACAGGTCTTAAAATTAATTAAATAGCAGTAAGTCAAGGTATACTTATATAGTTTTTGAAATGCATATCGATTCTTGTATAACAATTATCTGCCCAATATTAAAGTGCCCAAACAACTTATAAAGAAAGCATATATTGAAGGAAGGTATAGATCATTGTCTGAGGACCATATTTTTTTTTTTAAAGGATTTAAAATTAAATGGTTAATGATCCAGTTCTCCCTGGTATATTTAGTACTCTGAATTTCTGCCATGGAAAATTTAATACATGCTATTAATTCTAATTCAAGCATTGTATTGGTGTCTAATATCAATGCCTCTAAGAATAATGTCTTAGAAGAAAATTTTCATAATATTCCTCTCAAATTGATTTTAGTTAGGTTCTCTTATTCTAAAGTCAAATTTTTACCAAACCGACTTTGTTTGGAACAGACTTCAGACTTACCTGTTTTGAATTTAACTGATATGGGCCAAATTAAAAGATCTATGATTTTTAAGGTTGAATATTTATTGGAAAAATAGAGAAAGAAGATAAAAATGTGTTTCCTTTTTACATGATGTGGCTTCAGACTCTGATCTTACCATATTTCTGCATTAATTACTCATTAATTCAATGAGAAATAAATGTGCTCATTGCATTACATTGATTGTAATTTGCCCAAGTTGATATTACTGTTTTTTGTTTGAGACGGAGTCTCGCTCTGTCACCCAGGCTGGAGAGCAGTGGCGCGATCTTGGCTCACTGCAAGCTCTGCCTCCTGGGTTACGCCATTCTCCTGCCTCAGCCTCCTGAGTTGCTGGGACTACAGGCACCCGCCACCACGGTCGGCTAATTTTTTGTATTTTTAGTACAGACGGGGTTTCACTGTGTTAGCCAGGATGGTCTCCATCTGCTGACCTCGTGATCCACCCGCCTCGGCCTTCCAAAGTGCTGCAATTACAGGAGTGAGCCACTGCTGCAGGACGGTATTACTGTTTTTAAAGTGGACTTATAAGCCTACTGTCCTATCTTTCAAATGTTGAATCTTCTAAAACTTTATCAAACACACACATACACAAACACACAGATGTCATTTTAGAACTAGAACTGCCTATTAATTTACTATCTTAGTTTTTCTCTCATGCAAATCGTTTTCAAATCCAGTTATGATTTTCCTGTTTCCACAATTGAATACATTTAGTAAACTGCTAAAATTGATTAGAATTTTTGAACATAATTTTCCCATTATTATATTTAATTTTATTGTCTTAGAGACAAAAATGTGATCCTAGTTTTCTTTTTAAAACACAGATGAAAGGTATAAAATTTAAGAATGTGAAATGGGAATTCTGTCCAACAGTAGTAATTCCTACTTATTTCAATATTATCTTTCTGTAATGCTCATGATAACCAGACAGAAATGTAAGCCTCCCCATGGTTTCTGAATCTTGACCTGTATTTAATTTTATACAGTTATCTGTAGCACATTTTAGAGTGATTTGCTTGAGACTCTAAGAATATTCATTTTCCTGATTACTTTCCTTGATTATATAGGTAGACCACAGATGTTGGAAGTTTGAACATACTTTAGAGTTATATATAGAAATTTACTATATTTTTGAAAATATGATTTTAATCATTTTAAAACATAATGATAGCTTGCGTGTTTTGTAGTGTCTTTGTCTCAGGCACTTACTTTATATTTCCTGACATCTGTGAAGTGGAAAGAAAGGCAATATGCCATTAACTATATTTTTACTCAAAATTGATTATGATTTGTCCCTGCTGACATGACCATATCTGTAAGACTCCAAAATGTCTTGCATTTTTTCACCTGAAACTAATCTTCTAAGCAACTTCATGTACCAGTGCCATTTGGTTGTAGTAGATGCTATGCTGTGGATGTACCCCTTGTATTAGGCTATGACACCAATTTTCAAAGCACAGTCCTAGGATTCTGGTGAACCAATCACTTCATCCAAGAACCAGCATGCAGAAGATCTGAGCAAATAATAGGAACACTAGAATTTAATATCTGCCTGTATTGTATTCATTTCTGAAAGAAAAATATGTAAATAATTGTGCCTTATGAATTATTATAAAAGATGAGAGGAAAACAATGGGTATTCATCAAAACTCCAGGTTTTCAGAGAACACTAATTGATAAACTGTTTGCATTTAACATCTACTGAACTATTACAGATTCACCTCTGGCCACGTAACTACCAAACATCAGTTTAGGTGGCAAGAACTAATGTCTAATTTGATCATAGTGATAATATCTGTAGAATAAACAAAATAGGAAGGCGAATGATTAAGATGCTCCATGTAATTTGTAGGTTACATATGAAGTCATGCTTAGATAAACTATCTGACATCATTTATTCATTTTACCTTTTCCTTTTTATATGTTTTCATTTTTTATTGAATTTTCATCACTACTCATGAATAAAATAAAGCCCATATGAAAATCATTGAATTAACTGCTACCATTTTATTCAACAGATGTAAAATACATATTTACATATTCGATTGGCCTGATTTCTGAAAGTTCTGATGAGAATTTAACGTATTATTTAAATGCTGTTCCTCATTGAAAGGAAACCTGTAATGGCAAGAAGCATAGACAGTTCACATAGACAGATACATAGGCTTGAACTAATCCCAAAAATCTCTTGAAATTGAAGAAATCATAGAGCAAACTGTATTTTTTCATCAGAAGTAAATGTATGTGGTCTCATTGGAGAGATGTCACAAAAACCTGAAAAGTAATATTTGTTCATTACAGATGTTTCTTTCATTACTATATTTAATACTATTTAAAATATTTAAGTATATTATAAAAGACAGGAAAATGTTTATGTACATAGTTCTGATTCATCTTCCTATCCCTCTCTACAGTCTTTCTACAGTGGCTAGTGCAAATTCGGGACATACCTATTTGTAGGATAGAAAGGAAAGAAAATTAAGAGATAAAGAGAAGTGAGGAAGAGAAGGAAGCCAAAGATTAAGCATAAACGAAGTGAGGAAGAGGAAGTATTTATGCAACCGATACATTTCTTCAATATAAGAAGTATGATGAAGAAAATAATTTCAAATACATTGTTAGGGAAGCCAAGTGGCATTTTGTTTCATGAATCTGTATTTCGTATGAACAGACAACGGATTCCAAAAATACACCAACCCCATGGCTACTTACTTTAACACCCAGCTGATTCTTTGATGCAGACCCCATGTGGCCTTTCAGTTGCACTAATGCTCAGATCTTCCATTCGAACACTTTTGAATACTTGGAAATATCTTATATCGAGTTCACAGTTATATATTTTAGTTTAATCTAATACACAGTTTAACAAAGTGAGAACCAGCGATACAATACCCAATAAAAATGCCATTGTTCATCATTAAAATGCCTCGTTTCAAAAATTCAGAAAGAAAAAAATGAAGTATATATTTGACAGGATTATTCAAGTGGCTCATATTGTACATTTTACCAGGTAGAATCCTTTTGTAATTGTGTGTGAATGTGCTTACTTAGCAACTGTCTTTATATTTTTTATAGCATACACATATATGACTATTTTTACATTTATATGAGAGAATCTCTCTCTCTCTCTCTCTCTCTCTCTCTCTCTCTCTCTCTCTCTTCTGCTTCTGGTGTAGAGAGCTAGTGATGATTGTTATCATTTCCAAATACTAAGAATTGATATCCTTGGGGTCCCACAGTTTAACTGTGAGGACTAAGCCTATAGTAAATGACTTTAAATTTTGTTCCAGGGAATTTCTACCCAGGAAAATAAAGCTGTAATATCTAACTTTATTGTTTTCTTCTGAAACTCCAGACAAAAACCTGTTTGTACAACCAATGGAGTTCTTGACTGATATGGTTTGGTGTGGCTCCACCCAAGTCTCATCTTCAATTCCCACATGTTGTAGGAGGGACCCTTTGAGAGGTAACTGAATCATGGGGGCAGGTCTTTCCCATGTTGTTCTCTTGATAGAGAATAAGTCTCATGAGATCTGATGGTTCTATAAGGGGGAGTTTCCCTGAACAATCTCTTCTCTTGTCTGCTGGCGTGTGAGACATGCCTTTCACCTTCCACCATGGCTGTGAGGTTTCTCCAGCCATGTGGAACTGTAAGTTCATTAAACCTCTTTATCTTCCCAGTCTTGGATGTGTTTTCATCAGCAGCATGAAAACTGATTAACACAGTAAATTGGTAACGGGATTGAGGTGCTGCTGAAAAGATATCTGAAAATGTTGCAGAAACTTTGGAAATGGATAACAGGCAGAGGTTGAAACAGTTTGGAGGGCTCAGAAGACAGGAAAATGTGGGAAAGTTTGTAACTCCCTAGAAACTTGTTGAATGGCTTTGCCCAAAATGCTGACAATGATATGGACAATGAAATCCTGGATGAAGTGGTCTCAGATGGAGATGAGGAACTTGTTGGGAACAGGAGTAAAGGTAACTCTTGTTATGTTTTAGTGAAGAGACTAGTGGCATTTTGCCCTAGATCTAGAGATTTCTGGAACTTTGAACATCTGGAAGATGATTTAGGGTATCTGATGGAAGAAATTTCTAAGCAGCAAAGCATTCAAGAAGTGACTTGGATGCTGTTAAAGGCATTGAATTTTAAAAGGAAAACAGAGCATAAAAGTTTGGAACATTTACACCCTGACAATGTGATAGAAAAGATAATCTCATTTTCTGAGGAGAAATTCAAGCTGGCTGCAGAAATTTGCACAAGTAATGAGGAGCCAAATGTTAACCCACAAGACAACAGAGAAAAATGTCTCCAGGGCATATCAGACACCTTTGCAGCAGTCCCTCCCATCACAGGCCCAGAGGTTTAGGAGAAAAAATGGTTTTGTGGGCCAGGGCCAGGGTCCCTCTGTTGTGTGCAGTCCAGGGACTTGGTGCCCTGCATCCCAGCCACTCCAGCTCTGACTAAAAGGGGCCAAGATACAGCTTGGGCTGCTGCTTCAGAATGTGCAAGTCCCAAGCCTTGGCAGCTTCCACGTAGTATTGAGCCTGTGGGTGCACAGAAGTCAAGAATTGAGGTTTGGGAACCTCTGCCTAGATTTCAGAGGATATATGGAAATGCCTGTATGCCCAGGCAGAAGTTTGCTGCAGGAGCAGGGCCCTCATGGAGAACCTCTGCTAGGGCAGTAGAGAAGGAAAACGTGGGGCTGGAGCCTCTACACAGAGTACCTACTGGGGCACCACCTAGTGGAGCTGTCAGAAGAAGGCCACCATCCTCCAGACCCCAGAATGGTAGATCCACTGACAGCTTGTGCTGTGCACCTGGAAAAGCTGCAAACACTCAATGCCAGCCCAATAAAGCAGTCAGGACCTGGGCTATTCTATGCAAAACCACAGGGGAGGAGCTTCTCAAGTCCATATGAGCCCACCTATTGCATCAGGGTGACCTGGATGTGATAGAATCAGGAGTTCATTTTGGAACTTTAAGATTTGACTGCCCCACTGGATTTGGGGCATAAGTCCTTCCATGGGTCCTGTGACCCTTTTATTTTGGCCAGTTTCTCTCATTTGAAATGGCTGTATTTACTCAATGCCTGTACCCTGTTGTATCTAGGAAGTAACAAACTTGCTTTTGATTTTACTGGCTTATATGTGGAAGGGACTTGCCTTGTCTTGAATGAGACTTTGGACTGTGGACTTTTGAGTTAAGGATGAAATGAGTTAAGACTTTGGCAGACTCTTAGAAAGGCATTTGGTTTTGAAATATAAGGACATGAGATTTGGGAGGGGTCAGGGTTGGAGTAATACGGTTTGACTGTGTCCCCACCCAAATTTCTTCTTGAATTCCCATGTGTTGTGGGAGGGACCTGGTGGGAGGTAACTGAATCATTGGGTCAGGTCTTTCCTGTGCTGTTCTCATGATAGTGAATATATATCATGAGATCTGATGGTTCTATAAGGGGGAGTTGCCCTGCACAAGCTCTCTTTTCTTGTCTGCCACCATATGAGATGTGCCTTTCACCTTCTGTCATGATTGTGAGGCCTCCCCAGCCATGTGGAACTGTAAGTCCATTTACCCTCTGTATCTTCCCAGTCTTGGGTATGTCTCTATCAGCAGCATGAAAATGAACTAATATATTGACCAAGCCCCTTCTCAGGACAGTAGTTCACTCAACTAGTCAAACATACTTGCCTATCAAGCATCTACTTACCAAGAGTCATTCCTTGCATTCATCTATTTTACAATAATAAACAATTATATTAAGAATTTTGCTTAGCCTTAATTAAATGCTACATTGAAAGACTGCCTTAAACCACTGGCAAGGAGATCCCTGAACCATAACAGTATCAGGCTTAAACTCCCCTTCTAAGACACTACTAAGCCTCAGTCAAAATGGTGTTCTGTCCTGGGCAGTAGGTAAAAATCTAGGCTTTCTTGATCAATGTGTTGTTCTAGTATTCTCTTTGGAGACTGAATAATAGACACCACTCATATTATTTATAATTTTAAAAAGTATTGAAATCTAGCAAGAGCTCCCCAGGACAACATACTCAGAACTTAGCCTTGATCTATGAACAGTATCTAGTGTTAGCCTGTGGACAATCTGTGCTACTGTGAAGTGGGTATTAGGATTCTGATAATGGAAACAATTGCAAAAGAAAATATGAGACAAATCTTTGAAATGTATCTATTCTAGTTAATATTCTCCTAATTCAGCTGTGAACATAACTGTTATTAATATTTTAAACATCAATTTTTTAATAAACCCAAAGTATCATGTTCATTTATGTTGTATACTGTGAGAATGTTAAAACAAATTTTCTTTTTAATTAAAAGCTTTAAATACATTAATTTCTAATTTTATTTCTTATAGTTGTATACAGACTTTTAATTATGAAGCAAATTTTTCACTGAACCACTTGCTCTTTTGTACTAGTTTTAAAGACCTTTGTTTATGTTTCAGAGAATCTACAGTATTTGATGCTTTCCTTTTGAACACATCTAAATGGCCTTTAAACCTTTGAGACTTGAAAAAAGTGAACCATTATTAAATGTCATAAAATATGAGGTGCAGTTTAAGATATTGAGACTTTTAGAAACCTGAAGTTCAGCAATATTTTTTCAAACAGCAATTTTACAGTATCTATAAAATCCACTGTAATTGACTGTGGCTTACAATGTGAACTGCTATGATTTTATGAACTTTTCCCCAAACAAATAGTTTTGATTCTGAACTGATGTTAAAGGAATATGCTACCTTTGAAATTGGTTTGCTTTTATAAAAAAAAAAGGTAATAAATATTTCTCACCTAAATGAAATTTAATTGAAGGCATGTTATTTTAGAGCTGAATCTAAATGTTAACTTATGTGAAAAGATATTATTTTCATAAAACAATTTGAAAATTTAGATCTTTAAATAAAATAGCAACATTATTAAGACAATATTTTTAACCTCACAGTAGAAATGTGTTTGGTCCTACAGCTTTTCCCCTTTCATGAAGCACTGCTTATTAACCAAGGAAGTTGGTTATATTCAAGGTTGTTGAACTATTCTCCACTTTACAAATTTAAAATTGTGAAGTCTTTTCTCCAAAATTATATTTCTAATAAATACAATCATTACCCAAGTTATTCTTATAGAGCATTTAAATTAAAATCCCAATACATTTTTCTGAACTCAATACCTATCTAAAAAGGGGACATTTCTTTTCTTTATTTCACCTGAAAATAAAAGTATTCAGCAAAGTACTGGAATTAAACTACCAAAAGATAATTACAGCTGGTATTTTATATGTTTTATAATGTCAGCATTTTTCAAATTAATTTTTTTTCTTAACGGAAACCTTAATTTGCACTGATTTTCAAATATGTGAAGAGCAAATTGAGCAACTTTAAAGAAAAAGAGCAGTTCTGGTTCGAACAAGAAGCAAAATGCAAAACCTGGGAAAGCAGTAACTGTTACAACTACCTCAGAGGTGACAGAGAGAATTGAAACAGACCCTTGCTTTTTCCAGTAATAAGCACATCGCATGCCATTTTTTATAATAAGTTCAGAGGAATGCTTTTCTCTTAAATTGTCATATCAAATAAGTAAATTGAACATAAGAAATAATTTATATTACTCATGCTAAAATTAGCAATGCAATAGCAGTGCGATATTGCTTAGGATGACATGTGGCTAATGGAAAATATGGTAATGGATGTATCTTGAGTGTCACCCCTAGTCTAAATTTAGTTTACTAAATAATCACAATAATAATTCCCTTCTGTTTTCTCACCACCAGCTTCTTCTTATGCTTTGTTTTTGCACTGTTTCAGAAGCATTGCTTCTATTTATAAAACCTCAAATATCATTTACATGTGACTTTGAAGAAGCATCAGAACTTATCTCTCTAACTGATAGATAATCGTTGATGATACATTTTCAGCCTTTTCTTGATGAGATGTTACATCTATTGTTCACTTCTTTAGGGTGGGTATGCAGAGCAAAAAGGCAAGGGAAACAGAGGTGGAGTTACATTCAGTGTAAGTCTCTTGGGAGTAGAGTAGGGGAGGAAAGAGCACATCTTTGAAGGAGCTGGTTCCAAATTTCCAAAGTAAGATATCCAAATGCTTGAGGCTCCTGATCTGCTTTTCCTAACAAAGTCTCATGTTATATCTTTTTGAGTGATGTAAAAATAAAAACTAAAGCCTTTTTAATTTACAATGTGTTGATAAATTTAAAACTTAGGAATAATGTTTACTTATAGATATTGATTAGTATGATTTTCCAAGAGATAAAATTAAGGAGAAAGAGGTTATCAGCTTTATTTTAAAAATAGAATAGAAATCAACTATTTGGCATTGAGTTTGAGGATAAAAACTGTTCCTTTAAGAAATACATGGTAATGTTCCGCCTCTGCTAGATAATATCAATTTTGTCTATTGATTACTTTCACTGTTTGATTTTTTTCATTAAAGATATCCTAATCTTCATATATATCTTAATTTTAATATCAGATATGAGAATGAGATCTAAAATTTACTGGACATTCATTTATATACCAGATGCTATAGAGTCCTTATCTTATTTAGTTCTCAAAACAACCTATCAGTACAGATAGTGTTAATTTCATTCCACACTCAAAGATATTGAAACTCAGAAAATTCAAGTAAATTGTTCCTAAGTACAGCTAATGCATGCCGGAGACAGAATTTGAACCTGCTACTACTACTTAATTCTAACAACTGTTCTCAATACAGCAGATTTTCTTCCAGGAATTTCATGTGTTAAATTGCTGCTCACCTTTTCCTTGATTTTATAAGTATTGTTCTTTATTTCTACAGCTAGTCTTAGAACCCATTACATTTCTAGAAGTGGTTTTCCAAGAGGACTTTTCTTTTTCCGTAGGGGCTCATCTGAAAATAATTAATACTTTTATAACTTATAACTTCCTTAAAAATTTAAAAATAAATGTATATTTAAACATTTATTTAAGATTATATTTTTAACTTTTTATATGTTTATATATTCTAATTTATATTATAATGTATGTTTGCTTTATATTTAAGTTCTTTTAGGTAACATGGACCCACATCAGCTTTGGTTGTGAATATTTATGAAACACTTTCCTTGCCACAGTAACGTGCTGGTGCCAGGGTTACAGAGTATATCAGTCAGGGTTCTCCAGAGAAACAGAATCACACCTGCACACACACACACACACACACACACACATGCACACACACTTTTCCTGTAAGGTATAAATATTATTTATATGAATATTATGTATAAAATAATATTTATTATAAGGAATGTACTCACATGATTATAGAGGCTGAGAAGTCCCATTACCTGCCTTCTATAAGCTGGAGACCCAGGACAGCCATGGTGTGGTTAAAAGGTCTAAGATTTGGAGAGCTGATGTTATAGATTTCAGTCCTACCCTGAAGGCCTGAGAACCAGCAGTGCCAAGGGCTGGAGAAGACCAATGTTTCAGCTCCATCAGTCACGAGGAGAGTGAATTTAATTTTTTACCATCTTTTTGTTCTAATCAGGTCCTCAATGGAATGAATGATGCCCACCTACATGGAGAAGGGTCATCTGCTTGATTCTGTTCACCAGTCCAAACACTCATCTTTTCGGAAACACTCTCACAGACACACCCATACATCATTGGTTGGGGCTCACAAGCTGATACCCCAATATATGGTGTTTTAATATACTGGAGAAAACCTCAAGGGTTCTCTGACTTCCTCATCTTCTGCCATCTATGAAACTGAAGTTTCTTTATCTGCCTAAGATCCGGACCAACCAAGGAGAATAATTGTTTTTTGTTCTCCTCCCTATAAGACCAAAACACTACGCCTGAAGAGACACTTTGACAAGATAATGTCAACTCTGTTACCTGATCCATTCATTCTCCCTAGTAAGCCCCTCAACAGAATTCCTTTTCTCCTTCCTCCCCCAATAACCTGTGGTGCCAGGATGATATATAAGCTTCTGACCTCTGTTAGGGATGGGGGAATTATCACTTTGTGATTCTCTCCATATATACATTAAATAATTTGTATACCTTTTCTCTGATTAATCTGCCTTTTGTATGTTGATTTTTCAGTGAATCTTCAAAGAATAAAGGTGAAGTTTTCTCTTGACACCTGAAAATGTTTAACCAGATATTTGGGCTAGTCAAGTTGACACATAAAATCAACCATCACACAGAATAATCATTGTCTCTTCCATCCAAAATCTCCCAGGTCCAGGAGTAAAAGTAGCCATACAAATAGTAATTATGGTGTCATGGGATAGAACTGCAACAGAAATCCTGATCAAAGATGAAACATACATGGATTTGACCATTCAGGACTCAGAATATACACAGTGCAGGAAGGAACAGCAGCATTCATGGATTTAGTGAATTCATCTTATCAAGCACCTTATAGATGCCAACATATTTTTTGTAATAAAATAGTTCAATAACTATTGCAAGCTTTCAGATTTGTGGAAGTTAATTAAGGCTTTGCATAGACAAAGTCATAAGGCAATAAAATAAAGTAGGGTATTTAAAAAAACTTGAGTAGACAAACATTCTTGGAGTACTGAGTACACAAGAAAGGACCAAGAATCTAGAAAGTTTGGTTAGGACATGAAGTAACTGAGTGCTGAGCTATGGTGTTTGCTGGCTTAATCCTGAAGGAAATGGGAAGAGTTTTGTTGATTTTAATAGCCAGTATTGTTGCTGTATCTCTGGTCATTTGAAAGCAGGAACTTATCTTCATGGCTTGGGCAGAAGCCCCTAGATAACTAACTATAAGAAACATCCAAGCCTCTGGCATTTGCTCTGAACTATTGGCTCACTTGCCCACTAAACCCATGATTATATTTCTATGGCCTTCAGATTAACTGCCACGGTGCTCTGAGTACTGAAAGCTTTACCCGTCCCTCCTCTCTACACAGCTTCTGGTCCTGGTTACTGATGTTGGCCCCTTCACTCAGATCCATGCTTCTAGCGGCTTCTGCAAAGCAAACACTTTCTCCCAGTCTCAGATTTGTGAAACTCTGATCGTCTCAGCCAGTCTCAATAGCTTTTTAGGAAAGAACATCAGCCATTCATTCAGAGGTCCTGATACTCAGGACCCACTGCCCATTACTCAGTGCTGGGAAAATGGATAAAATGACATCCACTTCTAGTGATCTACACTAGGAAAGATAATTGAATCATTGAATAAGAACACAAAACCATATATTAAGTAGTTTTTACAGCTCAACAAAAGTGAGGACAGAATTAATAAGTTTATATTTGCATATACCCTGGGAGGAACACAGAGCCTGTATCAGTGCTGCTTTGACCTCTTCTGAGAGTCAAGGGAAATTTCAGACTAACGTGAGGAGGGTAGGTGGTGGTGATAACCCCTTTCCTCTTCCAGGTGAGCATATTTCCAGGCTGAGCTAATAGAAGAGGGATGTTTATAATGTGACTCAGATTTAGAAATAGAGACTCCATTTAAGTAATGTTCAAAGATAAACAGGCAGGAAATTAAAGCTGACGATGTGAAATGGCCAATCTTCCAGCATTTTCTTTTTATTCTTCTTTTAGATATTTCGCCTGGGCCCAGACTACCTTTCCTCACCATCTATAATAAAGTATAGGTCAGAGGGGCTGTGATTGAAGAGGAGGTGGGACTTTTAGTGTTCAAAAAAGATTAAAGGAGGTACGTATTTATGGAGGCATGAGAAAGAAAGCCCAGTAGGACCTTTGTCACACAGGAATTGAGTCTGTGGGTTCCTCAGGGGTGTATACAAGGGGTGTCCCCCTAATGTTTATATTACCCTGAAATGAGACCTGAGTTTACGTTATTCATGGCTCTGTGTTTGTCTGTGAGTGTATGAGCACTGGTGAGGATGGAAACAAACCACCTCCCTCAACACTAATTATTACAAATGTCTTCATGGTTGGTATTGAGAGACAGGACTAGCTGGATTTCCTAGGCCAACTAAGAATCCCTAAGCCTAGCTGGGAAGGTGACTGCTTCCACCTTTAAACATGGGGCTTGAAACTTAGCTCACACCCAAACAATCAGATAGTAAAGAGAGCTCACTAAAATGCTAATTAGGCAAAAACAGGAGGTAAAGAAATAGCAATCATCTATTGCCTGAGAGCACAGTGGCGGCTACCCTCTTTGGGTCCCCTCCTTTTGTATGGGAGCTCTGTTTTCACTCTATTAAATCTTGCAACTGCACTATCTTCTGGTCTGTGTTTGTTACAGCTCCAGCTGAACTTTCGCTGGCTGTCCACCACTGCTGTTTGCTGCCATGGCAGACCCGCCGCTGACTTCCATCCCTCTGGATCCAGCAGGGTGTCCTCTGTGCTTCTGATCCAGGGAGGCGCCCATTGTCGCTCCTGATCAGGCTAAAGGCTTGCTGTTGTTCCTGCACTGCTAAGTGCCCGGGTTTGTCCTAACCCCGAGCTGAATACTAGTCACTGGGTTCCATGGTTCTCTTCCATGACCCACGGCTTCTAACAGAGCTGTAACACTCACTGCATGGCCCAAGATTCCATTCCTTGGAATCCGTGAGGCCAAGAATCCCCGGTCACAGTACAGGAGGCTTACCACCATCTTGGAAGCAGCCCAGCACCATTTTGGAAGTGGCCCGCCACCATCTTGGGAGCTCTGGGAGCAAGGACCTCTCGGTAAAAGTATCAGATAAGATTGTCCTAAATCCCATTATGTCTGTGATAATTCTGTTTATATGTGTTGTCCCAGCATGTTTACTAGCATGCCATCATTCTCAAAAGTGTCACAATAGACTGATAAATTATAAGGTCACCTTAGTATTAAGGAATAATCAGAATGCCTCATACAGAATCAATGACTGGCTGTCAGTGAAGGTAGATACTTTCTCAGTCTGTAGTCACTCTTCCCATCCAGATAAGTGGTGCTGACCCAGTTTCTCAAGTTGTTCTTTGCCTTCTGTTTATCAGGGAAACCAGAGTAGGTAGTCACCTTCCTCTTACAGGTAGTTTACCTGGATATAGCATTTGGGTATAGTATTATTCTCTACCACTCCAGGGAAAGATATTTGACAACTAGAAGCAGGGGCCAGATTATTTGTGTTTGTGTCACCAGGGCCTGGCACTGATGACCAGAAAAACATGCAATATTTATGATATATGCCGTGATCTCATTATGCCATCAGGAGACTGGTGCTGTCGCCCCAAATGCTAAAATGTATCATGGAATCTGCCTCCTTACTTAGTAGCTAGGATGAAGACTTGAACATCTCAAGCTCAAATTCAGGAACAACTGAACAGAAATGTGGGTGAAAGTTGAGAGCAAGAAACAGGCTTGTTCAATAAATCAGGGAAGGAACGAATTAATCCAAGTCAGAAAGGGAGAGTCTCCTGTCAAACGAAAATTTCACTGGACACTTAAGAGGCAAGGAAGACTTTATTCAAGACTATTGTAATAGGGGTCAAGCCTCTTGCAATCTGAATAAGAAAGTGAGCTCCACTCTGCTAAAACAAAAGGCAGGAGAACTTTTGAATGCTGGGGTGAGCTAAAAGAAAAAGTACCTGGAAGACCTTAGGGGGGAGGTTGGCTAATGTGATAAGGCCATTTTGCTTGCTAATTGGTCCTTATCAAAGTTAGGCTCTTATTCTCCAAATAGGGAGATAGTGGCACTGTTTTTCTTAATGACTTCATTTCAAAGAGATGGCTCCTAGGTCCTTGAGAAACACCTTTCTGGCTTATAGATTTACATCTCAAAGAGGCAGAGAAAAATTTTCTATTGTAAATGCTCTAAGAAAAGGAAAAAAATTAGTTAAGTGGCAAGTAACAGTAAGGCAATCTTGGTTATGCCTCCACTCTCTGGAAAAAAAAAAAAAAAAATGCATATCTGTTTAAGACAGGACCAGAGGGGACGAACTCCAAAGTTTAAGGTGCAGATGGCCAACGGGACCAAGAAACTCTGAGATTGGGCAGTCCAGAGAAGAAGAGAGTTTCTGGACACGTACCTCTGCTTTAGAAATGATTTCGACTCATATTCTTCCATGAGCAAAGAAGCAACCTGACAGGTGATGTAGAAAGAGAGGAAGAGTTGAAAAAGGTGTAGAAGAGATGAGCTGTGTGAGTAGGAGTGCATGGGTGGCAGTGAATGCTTGGTAATGACAAAGAAGCTGGTCAATTTTAGTCAAGTTGGAACCCTCAAAAGAGATTTGCTTATCGCCCTTGCTTCTTTACAAATTCCACAAACCCTAACGTTTTTTCCTTTTCCAGGAGCAGCAACATCGGTAGCAGTTGGGTTTGCTCCCCCTACTCCAGACATGCTGAATCAGAAAGTTTGAGGTTGAGGTCCAGCAATGTGTTTTAACAAGTCCTCCAGGATGCACTCTCATGTTTGAAACACCACATACCTATATGACGAGTTTAATGATGAGGTCTATTTTTTACTGTGTTTGATGTATTTTTGATCATTGATGATGGGAAAAGTATTAGAAGAACTCATTTAGGCCTGGAGCTGCTATTTGAATGGATTGCTCTGTATGGAAACTCTGGCAGAGCAGCCTTTGAAAACCAGATTGATAACAATTAACTCTAAGCACTAGTGATTAACCTTACGTAGCCTAGGCTGCTCCCCGAGGAACCACAATTTACTCAGAGCCTAAGAAGTTGTAGCTATTTAGCATGTAGATTCGTCAAAGCACAAACATTTTTCTATTTCTAAGATTCTGTTGTTGTGGCTTCTGTCACTTGCTGTTACTTTTTCTTTCTTAGTATAAGTACAAAGTTGAGAGGAAGGATGCATGAAAATAAACGATACTGAATCCCTGCTAAGTGTTGGGTAGTTCATATACATCTCTTATTTAACTGATGAGGTAACTGACTCTCAGATTAGTTCAGTAATGAACCCAGATAAAGAAGCACAGATGTAAAGCTTTGTTTAACTTCCAAGCTCATGCTAACTCATGGAGGATATAATAGAATTAAAACCCTCTTCATCCTACAACAAAATAATAATTCCATGTAACAACATGAGGAGTGTTAGTCAAACCATTGAACCAGCAGCAACTCCCAACTCCCTTTTTTAGCCTAAAATAATAATACCAAAAAAAATGTTTTAACAATTAATGAGAGTTACCTATATTTCGGTACTGTGCTAAATATCTGACACATAAAATATTCATAAATCTTTACAACACATAGAAGGTAAATTCTAATGCTGTCACACACACCTAAATTCTAATACTACCACACACACACCCCTCCCCAGCCCCAGTTTTACTGCTGAGGATACTGAAGCCATCAGTGGTAAAATAGCTTACTTGTGAACATCCAACAAACTACTGTAGAAGCTTGTATGAAAATTTGGACATCCTGCTTCCTGAATCCATGCTCTTAACATTAGCAATACCTTGCTCCTGAACTTCTTTCCTACTCACATAACCTGATGTTGCAGTGACTTTCCTGAAGCAACTATGTCAAGTTCTCCCTGAAAAATTAATTCTTTAGGATTAGTTTCTTCCCAAAGAATCAAAGGGCCATATTCAATAAACATATCTGTTGTACTCTGTGTTACCTAGCAGTTTCTCCTTTCACAAGGTGGCTCAGTTTGTGAACCTAGGATTAAAAAACAACAAAAACAATTCTCTTAATCCCAGCTTCCCCTCTTCAATATTGATATCACCATGCTGTGATGCACCTAATAGATCTTTCTTTTAAACTAGCATCATCCACACATACATCCTGTATACACCTGCCTTTCTCTCCCTTTAGACTTTACTAATTCTTACTCTAAAATGAAATGAATGGCTGATCCTTATTACTGAATGGCTGAGAACAATTTACTTAGTCTAGGAATAGCAACTTAATCCCAAACATATGATCCTTTTCCTCTTCACACCTTAATCTCTACTGAGAAAAAAAGAGTAATGAATATTCTGCCTTACCGGGTATCCACAGGAAGACAAACCTGTGTCAGCAGCTGTCACGTCACCCTGGGGACAAAATACATGGCTTTTCCCTTGCTATTTCAGTGAGGCCTAATCTCATTTTTTCACAAGAATCATCTCTTATTTTGATTAGCTCAACTTTACACCCCCAAAAGGAAAACTCTTTGTGAACTAAAAGGAGACAATTGTCCTTGGCTGGGGTGAATAGAAGACGAAGGATTGGATGGATTGGTTGTAGCTCTGGGGGCTTATGGGAATACGTGGAATGGTGGCTGTTAGAACAAACACTCATTGAATTCATGAGGGGAGGAGCACTCCAAACCATAGATTTGGTAATAATTTTCCAGGGAGAGTATCATTTTACTATTGGTAGGGTTATCCACAACACAGGTGGGTTCAATCACTTGGTATGTGGCAATCCGGTGACCACAACCAAGGAGGATTTAACAAGGTGATTTTATTACTTTCAAGACGTAAGGAGGACACCAAGGATAGTTCTGAAAGCAGTATCTCCCAGAACAACTGTGAAAACAGAGGTTTTATTGGGCTGCTGAGTTGAGTCATTGTATGTAGAGGAAGAGTAAAGGCAGCACAAGCACAGTTGCCAGTCACTCCTCTACATACGTTGTATGCATAAAAAAATGGTGAAAAAGCACCTCCCTGGGCAAGGATTTTAGTATGGTAATGGTAATGAGGGGAATTTGTCAAAGGTTTTCTCCAACTCAGGCATCTATGGACTGAGCTGCTTCTTGGAACTTTTTTGAAAAAACAGGAACTCAAGGAGCAAGAGTTAAAAGTGGGTACTTTTTCAGAGTATATACCCCAAAACCCTAGGACCCTGGTTTACAGTGGTAATGGAAAAGAGAGTGTAGAGTAGGAATGAAGGCATGATTGTGAATTATTTTTACTAGTTAAAATCACCTACAATTACTTAGTTCAACAGTGCTTTGGAAAAATGAGTTCTATGTTTGCTCATAACCATCTCTTTTTACTTTATAATTATGCATGTAAAGTATTTCTGTCACTTAAAATTCAGTGGACTATTTAGAGGTGGGGAATTTAATGCTGGTTAGTATGAAGATATTATAACCTGAGGCAAATAAATAGCTAAGTATAATCATTTGTTATAATGCTCAAGTGTGTGAGTATGTGTGTGTAAACTTTTAATTTCAGCTTAATATGTGTCAGTTTGAATTATATATCTCTATGAAGAATATGGTACAGTAACATAGAATCTTAGCTTGAAGTGTTGTCATATCGAACAGATATTATTCAAAATTAATTTATTTTTGGTAAATTTTTAATTATGTCCATGAAGACATATAGCCTTACGACTGTAGGATCAAAGAATGGATAAAACTCCTTAAAAATTTAAGCAGATTATAATAGCAACTTTTACAATAGCAAAGAAGTTTTAGTCTTATTAGAATCAATTTGGTCAGGAAATTAAAAAATTGATATTTAAATTAAAATAACCTAAAATTTTAGCATAAGCATTGAAAACAACTCTTTGGTTGATAGTGGAGTATTTTAAAATTTTAAATTTCTGAAATATACTTCCAAAGATTAAAAGACTTCCTCAATATATCAAATTGAGGTGGAACTCACTGTAGTCTATAGATCTAAGACTGGCCCCTGTTAACAAATGCACCTCAGGAAACTCAGGACTTGAGAAGCCTGAGCCTTGGGGTTGCCCAGGGCTCTGCCACAATTCAGATGGATACTTACTCAGCCATCACCTTAACTCTGTCATTGGCAAGTATCAAGGTCGCAAGACTTGTGGAGTGTATCCTATCAAAGGTACAAAATTGAGCCTTTTTCTTCCAAAGAGGTTTAGGCTTGAATTTTGAAATCTTATTTCTGGGATGTGTTGTATTTAACTGATTATAAAATTGTATTTTGTTCTACAGTGGTTACCACTGCTGTAAGCAAATGGGACCTCCAGGACAACCACTGTCACCTAAAAATTAATTCACATTAAGTATCATTTTAAGGTATTGTTATACGCATGATAATAAACATAAGCGCTACTTACCCAATAACCCAACCGCCAGTGATCAATCTATCTTCAAACAGATGGTGTCATGACAAATTAGACAAAATGTGGAAATCATGGCAAGATCCTGGGAAATGTAAACAGGTGTTTACAGCACAATGATTATGATCACGTTTAATTTATGCATTCATTGAGTGCTGGTTCCTTCTGCCTCAAAGGGATATTTATTTTGTGAAAGGAGTTTTAATGCTTATGTGAGTGTAATCAACAGGTCTCTCAACATTGGAAATGCTCACTTTTTGCTAATTGAAGCATCTTACATACTATAAATGTGTGTGTCTATAGGAAAGAGATATAACACATATTCTCTGCTCAGCCTTTACTCATATGTGTCATATAATTTGGGCTTCACATTTCCTCAATTGAATTACACACACACACACACGCATGCACGCACGCACACACAAATTGAACCTCAAGAAAACAAAAGTAATGGGATAATGTAGCTTCAATGTTTATTTTGTTTATTAGTTTTCTGGGGCTATCATAACAAATTACCACAAATTGGGTGACAACACAGCAACCTTTATTCTCTCACAGTTCTGGAGTTCAGAAGTCTGAAATCAACATATTTTCAAGGCCATACTGTCTTTAGATACTCTATAAAAGAATTCATTTCTTGCCTTTTCAGCTTCTTCTGGCTATAGGTATTCCTTGACTTGTGGCCACATCACCCTGATCCCTGCCACTGCATCTACCTTACCTTTTCCCCTCCTCTATTCTGTCTTGGCATGTGTGTCTCGAAAGTCTCTCTTATGAAAAGGCATGTGATTGCACTTAGGGCTCACCTGGATAATCCAGGGTAAAATTCTCTCTTAATTTAATCATATCTTTTGCCACAATATTCACAGTCTCCAGGGATTAAATCATGGATATATCTTTTTGGGGGTCACCATTCATCCCACTATGTCTTGTCAGTTCAATTATTGTAATGGAACAGGTATGCATGTTGTCCAGACTATAAATTGCAGTCCTTATCACACTAAAATGATGTCCCCAAAGCCATTTTCTTTTACAAACACTATTTATTTTACATCCAGTGTGCTTATTAAACTTATACCATGGATTTTACTTTTCATCTTTAAATCTTTTCTCTTTCTTATCTGATTCTAGAAGGACCATTTCCAATTCTAAGTTGGCAAACAGGAACTATTAGAGAGGGATAGCCACATGTGTTCTGAATGGTCAGGTGGGACTGACCTTAAAGAAAATTAAGGTAGCAGCAAAGTCAGACACAAATATAAGAGCTGGCAGTTCAAAATCAAAGTTTTAAAAAGAGAGACAGACAGAGAGAGAAACTCAGATAAAGAATACCATAGGGAAAAGTACAGGTTTACTGGGGAGAGTGAATAGCACTGCACCACTTGAAAGTTCTCACCCAGATTGCTCCCTTGCTAGTTTTGCACACACTCACTTGGTGGTATTCGAGTCTCATACTGTGTTCTGCTCCTCATTGATATTTCTGGGGCTGTGATATCAGTAATTACAATTGCACTCTCATTGCAAACTGGAGAAAGAACATTTTATTTCATTTATGACTATATCTCAAAATGATGGTTGATATGTCAACTTGTCTAACTGGTATATCTTTTTTTGTGGACATGATACACAGGGAGCCAGAAGCACGTATGTGGATTGTACTTAACAACATTTATTGAACTAAAAGTTAAAATGTATAAATAAAATGTTTATTTCTTAATATATTTTAAAATAATAATAAATCGATGAACATGAAAAAATTATATTTTATAAGAAGTAACTATATTTTATAAAACAATTTTGTGGAAGAGTGGCAATTAGACAAATCTCTTTAATGTCTGATGCAACAGAAGAGGATAAATTCTCATGTCTGCTTCTGTGTTAAGTATGACATCATAGGTCAAGAAGCGTATGAAAAAAAGAAATAAGCTTATATTTATAAACCAACAAGGCGTATGTATTGCATTCTCCAATGTAGTTCCCCATAAACTTCTGAAAGAGTGAGAGTGAAGAAGTCAAATAACATTTTAGGACTATTATAAAAATATTTTTGACCTTACATATCCCCTAAAAGGGACTTGGGGACCTCCAGGAGCCTGTGATCAATCGAACTGTTCTTTTGGTAAAAAAGTCAGTAATTAAATAAATAACCACACACATTACTATCCAAAGACAGATTGTAGTAAGTGATCAGAGTGATTCTGGCTTCTGTGGCAATATGATGTTAATGTTTATTTTATGAAAGGAGTTTTAATGTTCCTATGGCTTTGGGAAAATGTGGAAGAAGGAGATCTAAGTTAGATGGAGATCAAGGAAAACCCCTCTGAGGAGGAGGCAGTGCACTTGAAGAATCATTAGGAACTAGCTACAGAAAGTACCAGGTACAGGAAGTACAATGTACAAAAGCTTTGAAGGAGAAGGAGCTTGGCAGGCCTGAGGAACAGTGTGGCTGGCTCACCATGACTGAGGAAGCCAGAACATTTCAAGGTGAGCCTGGGAATGTGAACAAGGCTCAACAATCACAGAGCCTTGAGGATTTTAACAGCAATGGGAAGACACTGAAAGGTTTGTTTTATTCAAGACACTGACTTGAGAGTTAAAAAGACTTCTTTGACTGTTTGGGGAAAAATAGATTGAAGGGTTATGAGTGCAGACAGGAAGCCCATTTAGGAAGCAATTTTGTGAAAAATAAAATCATTGCTTGGATTAAGGTGATAGTAGCAGAAATGAAGAGTTTAAAAATATATCTTGAATATAGAATCCTTATGAATGATGGACTAGGTTGTTGAGGCTGACCTCCAGATGGCATTAATAACCAAGAAAGTAGGGGTGCTTTATACTGAGATACATGGTCATGACTTGATTAATGATGGGGATACATTGTGAGAAATGCATCGGTGGGTGGTTTTGTTGTGCAAACATTATAGAGTATACTTTATATAATACAAACTTAGATGGTATAGCCTACTATATATCTAGGCTATCTGGTATAGTTTATTCCTCCTATGCAATGAACCTGTACATCATGTTACAGTACTGAATATTCCAGGCAATTGTAATATAATGCTAAGTATTTGTGTATCTAAGCATAGAAAAGGTACTGAAAAAATATGGTATAAAAGATTTAAAAATGGTACACCTGCATAGGGTACACACCATGAATAGGGCTTATAGGACTGGAATTTGCTCTGAGTAAGTGAGTGTGTGTGGAGTGAATGAATGTGAGGGCCTAAGACATTACTGTCCACTACTGTAGAATTTATAAGCACTGTAGACCTAGGCTATCCTAAATTTATAAAAAATAATTTTTCTCCAATAAGTTAAACTTAGCTTACTGTAACTTCTTAAATTTATACTTTTCAATGTTTTTAAACTTTTTGACTTTTTTTTTTTTTCTTGAGTTGGACTCTTGCTCTGTCACCCAGGCTGGAGTGCAGTGGCATGATCTCAGCTCACTGCAATCTCCGCCTCCTGTGTTCACGTAATTTTCTTGTCTCAGCCTCCTGAGCAGCTGGGACTACAGCAGTATGCCACCATGCCCGATGAAGATATATATATATATATGCATATGTATAGATATATACTTTATAATATACAAATAGTATATATATTATACATATTATATATATAATTTATAATATATATATATACTATATATACATATTTGTATTTTAATAGAGATGGGGTTTCACCATGTTGGCCAGGTCTCGATCTCCTGAATTCATGATTCACCCACCTCAGCCTCCTAAATTGCTGGGATTACAGGGGTAAGTCACTACGCCTGGCCACTGTTTGACTATTTTTTAATCACACAGCTGAAAACACAAACATCGTGCAGCTATACAAAAATATTTTGTCTTTATATCCTTATTCTATAGGCTTTGTGTGTATATATACATATATACATATATGCATATGTGTGTATACATATATACATATATGTATGATACATATGCATATATGTATATAAGTATAGGTATATATGTATATACACATGTATATGTATATATACACACACACACATATATATATATATTTACTTTTTAAACTTTTTTTGTTAAAAACGAAGACACAAACATATGTATTAACCTAGGCCTATACATGGTCAAGATCATCAACATCCTCTTCCGCCTCCATATCTTGTCTAACTTTAAGGCCTTCAGGGGCAATAGCATGCATTGAGCTGTCATTTCCTATGATAACAATGCCTTCTTCTGAAATACCTTTTGAAAGAACTGCCAGAAGCTATTTTACAGTTAACTTTGGAAGGGGTACACCCTAAAATAATCATCAAAAGTGTACTATAGTGGATACATACAGCAGTAACTTTGTCATTTATTGTCATTATCAAATATTATGTACTGTACATAATTGTACAGTATGTTCCATAAGTTTATTCAACTAGCAGCCCAGTAGATTTGTTTATACCAGGATCACCACAAACATTGAGTCATGCATTGCACTACATTACCATGGTTATGATGTCACTAGACAATAGGAATTTTTTTAAGCTATATTATTATCTTACGGATCACTGTCTTACATGTGGCCCACGGTTGACCAAAACATTCTTATACATCGCATGATTGTAAATGAAGTGAGTAGTAACAGATTGGTGAGAAAATAAAGAGTTCTTTTGGATGTGTTAAGTTTGAGGTGTGTGTGAGACTTTTAAGTAGAGTTGTCAAGTAGGAAGCTAGGGTCTGGAGTTGCAAAGACGAATCCAGACTGGAGAGATGAATGTGTTCTGCCTAGAAAATTTGCAGAGCCAAAGGGGATGATGGGGGTTTGCATACCGTGTGTGTAAGTTAAACTAAGACACTGCTAAATAAAATACGTTCTCCCCTACTACCTTGACAAATATGCCTTCATAATGACAAAATATTAAAGTTGTATTATAAAGTTATATATATAAAGCCATAGTTTTTGCATTAGTAAAAGTTATCAGAGATATCAAAGGTGACTGAAAGTTGGAAAAATATCTCAAGTCACTGAATTTCATTATTATTGCACATTTTTTGGTATTCTTTTGAAGGCCTAACAACTTTTTAATTAATAGTGCAACAAAGATATATGTACTTAATGAATGAATATATGTTTATTCAGTTAAAATTATTTGGCAACAGTGATAATTATGTGTAATCATTTTTAATATAATTTGTATTTTATTATTAGTGACATCAAACTATACTAGCTTTCTATCAGCTGATGTTGCAGCAACTGGCATTAAGACATGAAACCATGAATTTTACATATCGTAATACAGAACATATTATAAAATATACATGGTTGTGAAGTATAGCAAGATTTTTACCACTTCTTACCACAATATCTAGTTCCATATGTTATTTCTTAATCTCTTAGTTTTTCAGTGTTCTAATGCCTGGGTATTATAAAGAAAACAAAAATTAGTGACTTATTGGGTTTATATAATGCCTCATTGATTTCCAATATCTCTTCAATCAAATTACACTGCATCAGTAATGACTAGAAAATAGTCCTATGGAAATTAATTGTGGACTTGTATGTGAATCTTTTTTCTCACAGTCACACAAATGTTTTTATTTTCTGGTTCCAAATTCTGTATATTTTTGGATTGCCACTTTTGTTGTCTATTTTGCACATATTTTGTCTCAATTTAGAAAACATACTCAATAAATTTTAATTATTTTTAAAGTAAAATGATCAGTTACATCTTGTGAGCCTTCACTAACAATATCAAGCAACAGATCATATTCTAAAACTCTATAGTGTTAACTTAAATTCAAGATGAATTTCCTTTCCTTTCAAAGACCCTACACTCCATAGGAGGATCTTCTGTTGTTTGGTCTCCTAGTGCATCTCATAGCTTGGTTACGCTAATCTAACAGCTTCAGTGTCACTGGGTCAGTGTTCCCAATCAAGAATGATTATTAGATTAAATTTAATATGTATTCTAGCAAAATTTCCTAACTTTTGGCAGATTCTGAAAAACGTTTCAAAGTATTTCAACTCTTTGGTATACTTGGGGACTTTTCTCCTAGTAAGAAATGAAAATTACACACAATACATGGCATAAAGAATCCTTAAGACATTTTACCAAAAATATAGTTTCTTACACTGTTTATTAACTAATTATGCTGGTGCTTTTACCATGGGCTTGTCCTTGACAATATCTTAAATTGTATAAACAAAGCTGACTTACAAATTTTATTAACCCTTTTAAATATTGCATAAATACAATACTTTGCCACTCTTATCATTCTGTGCTCCATTGATTTTCCATTGCCTAAAGAATAATGTCTGAAATCCCTCTTCACTTTCATAGATCTTCCTAATTTTATCATAGCCCACTTTCTACTTCATGTGTCTTTGATATCGGTATATTCCTGGGCTAGATGACCACAATAGTTCTTTCTAATGCTAAAATAACATAATTTCATTTCCCTGGAATATAATTGAAGATCAAGGTTGATAAGGAGACAGTAATTGAAGTTTTAGCTACTTTTTATAACTTTAGTCTGACTATAAGTAAAATGTTCCATCTTAGGTGCTGAGAAACTTACACTAAGTATATCAAGCTGTAATCTGTATCCTCTGAGAGATACTGGAATCCTGAAAGGTTATTGAGAAGCTATAAATGGGCAATTGCTCAGAATTATTTTAAAAAGGAGAGTTTTATGTTAATTTCTGGCATACTCAGAAAAAGTGATTACTGGATGTGTGGGAATATTTAATAAAATAGAAACATTACCAGACATCATCATTGCTTCAATATGAACAAGTATGTGAGACTAATGTACATTCTCTCTTTTTATTTATAAAAATTATTTGCCTGATAGTTTGGGCTGGTTTTTTAATGACAATAATCACATATGCCTTCAATTATTACAAAACATTTTTCAAAATTTTAACCTACATATGGTGATATTGCTACTTAATGATACAGTTGGAGATAGAATGTGTTTGAGATTGCTGGCTCAGGGAGACCATGTTTATCTTTGCATTTGGATACTGTGGTGGTTTTAGTGGATGTCTTCAACTTCTTTGAAACTCCTCCCATCAAAAGGTGAAAAACAGAAAATGTACCTAAGGAATTGGATGATCTAGCTGAGACTTCCAGGCAGAGTGTGTGAAGTGCTGCCCAGTTTCTTCTAGTTGCTTAATAGTAAAATGTGAGAGGAGAGAAAGAAGCTAAAGAAAGACCTGTTAAGTAAAATGGGGCCTGAGCTTGTTGGACTGAAAATAAAATGTTTTCTTATTTCCAGACTCTACAAATTACAAAGATATTATAATTAAGAAACTGCTTCTAGGCAAAGATAAAATCGAGGGCACTCTCAGAAAAACATGATTTAGATCAGTGATCCCCAATCTTTTTGGCACCGTCGACGGGGTCAAGGTGGGAGGGGATGGTTTTGGGATAAAACTGCTTCATCTCATAAGGAGCACACAACCTCACATGTGCAGGCAGTTCACAGCAGGGTTTGTGCTGCTATGAGAATCTAATGCCGCTGCTGACATGATGGGAGGCAGAGCTCATGCTGTAATGCTTGCCCGCTCACAGCTCACCTTCTGCTGTGCAGCCCCGTTTGTAACTAGTCATGGACCAGTTACATGAACCACTACTAGTCTGAGGCCCTGGGATTGGGGATCCCTTGTCTAGACATAAAACCAAGTATTTAACTGTAAAACTCTTTGTCAGGACCCCTGAAAGATTTAAGGGGGTGCCCTATAGACCCTTTCAAACAGACAAAAGGTCTTCCAACAATCTGGAGAGAATTGTCCCGACAGCAGCACTCCAGGAAACCTAAGTGAAACAAGACTTATCTTGAGATTTTTCGAAGAGGTAACTTTTGTCTAATAATTTATATTTAAAAAATTGTATCAGCAGCTGGGCGTGGTGACTCATGACTGTAATCTCAGCACTTTGGGACGCTGAGGTGGGTGGATCACGATGTCAGGAGATCGAGACCATCCTGCCCAACATGATGAAATCCTGTTTCTACTAAAATAGAAAAGAAATTAGCTGAGTGTGGTGGTGCACACCTGTAGTCCCAGCTAATCGGGAGGCTGAGGCAGGGAAATTGCTTGAACCTGGGAGGTGGAGGTTGCAGTGAGCCGAGATCATGCCACTGCACTCCAGCCTGGTGACAGAGTGAGACTCTGTCTCAAAAAAAAAAAAAAAAAAAAAAAAAAATTGCATCAACTTGAGCTAAAAGGGACAGAGATGTTAAAAAGTAAAATGAGTCCCTTGAACTCTTGAACTATTATGGGCAGTAAAAGGACTAAGAAAAGTACTCGGGTGGAAGCACTGGCCATATTTTACATAAAAGGAAGCATGACTCAAGGGCTAGAGCCCAGAGCCTAGAGAGCAGTATGAAGAATTTTTGATAACTGTTCCCAGAAATTAGAAATGGTAATGTGTCTGGCTGGAATTCACTATTGCTATGGACCAGTGACTATTGTATGCCTTCTGCTCTTTTATTTCTTTGAGTGGGCATGTCTATAGTGGTTATCCTATGCCTGTCCTACCATTGTATGTTGGGTATATGAGGGAGTTGGATAACTTTCATATTTAGTTCATAAGTCTTCAGATTAAGAGACTACTTGAGGTGCTGTATTCAAGTGACTGCATCCCAGGAATCTCATCCAAACCTGGACCTGATATAGGCAATAAAATCTTGGTCTTCAAGGTTGAGTCCAATGCTCTAATGACTTTTGAGAGGCCTTATGAGGGGACATGATTTTTTTTTTATGTTGAAGTAATGTAAGTAATTTGAGGCACACAGAGGAAGTACTATGGTGATTTTAATCATGTGCACAATTTTCCTATAAAAATGACAAAGTATTTCCTCTCTCCTTGAGTATGAACTGACCTTAGTGACATTCTCCTAATGAATAAAAGGTAGCACAGTTCACTGCATGACCATAGGGTTAGGTTTAAAAAGGCCCCAGTGTTTCTGCCAAGATCTGTCTTGGGATACTGTCCTTTGAAATTAGTCATGAGGTAGGATGAGATCACATGGAGAAGCCACATTTAGGCATTCTGGCCAACAACTCCAGCCAAGATCCCTGTCAATAGTCAGCATCAATCCCCAGATGTGAGTGAATAGGCCTTCATTTGATTCCAACCTTCCAGCTCTCACAGATGGTACCAAAAGGAGCAGAGGCAGAGCCTCACCCAAATTACAGGTTCAGGAGCAAAATAAAAGGTTTTAAAGTCAAGTTTTATGATGTTTGCAACCTAGCAACTGACAATTGGGATAGACATAGTTCAATTTATTAATAAATATAGAGGAGTTATTATATAGTAGTTCATGCCAAAAAGCATAGAGACACTACGTTAATACCAAGAGCATTAGTAATAATTATATATTATAATTGTATTCATGTTTCTCTTGCTTCTCCAGTAAAAGGTTAGATCCTGCAGGGCAAAGCCAAGTTTTATTTACCACTGATCTTCTAGCTCCAAACACAGTTTCATAAACATTGAAGAGAGAGAAAGAATATACCTTAATAAACAAACAAATAAGGTAATTCACATGGTGATAAATACAATGGATACAATTATGAAGGGTGATTTGGTAAAGAGTGGCTGATTTTAGTAGCCCCACCAGTTCTTCAGAGTGTATTTACTAAGGCACAAAGATTAAAAAAAGCATATATAACAAAGGATCATTTGTAGTTATTAGTTCCACTCTTTAACCAAAGACTGAATATACAATAGTAGATATCATTGAGTTAAATCTCCAGGGAGTTCATGATTTCCAGGGGATGGGAATGACACTCCTCCCGTGTCAAAAATTTTCTCCTTTACCTAAGGCCAGTTTAAACACAGCCCATTGTGCATTAATCTGAGCTGTGGTTGCACTGACTGCTTCTTCACAGCACCTTTCCAGCTCACAGGACAATGGGGAAATTAGCAGAACTAGGAAACATCAAGAATCTGAAGCAGAATAGAAATGGGGCTTTTGGGGGTAAAGAGCCAATCCATTAGGCACTCAGTAGTTCATCTGCTTTATTAGAGCTCTAAGCACATGGCAACCTTTACTAACCCTTTCCCCACAGAGCAAAATTAACAAAAATGAGAGTCCCAGAGAACAGAGGTGGCACCTTTCGTAGCAGCCCACCTCCTCAAAGTGCAGAGAGGGGTCTTAATCAGATGCATGAGTCAAAAGGGTAGTGTGGCTATTAACTCAGTTTTGAAATGTGTTAGTAGAGTACAGTGTTCACAAAAATGGGGCCAATAACCTTATTCTGCTTATCTGACCATTGCAAAAGAGGTTTCTTAAAGTGAGTGCCACAGTATAAAAATATATAAACACATTGCTGAAAAGTATGAAGATATGATTCAAAATTATATCACCAGGAATAGTCGAAGGACTTGACCATATATAGGCTGGAGAAGATAATATTTTGTAGAAAGTTTGAGGGGATAAATATGTCTTAAATTAAAATATATCAAACATCATAAAGATCTAGAGTAGGGGTCAGCAAACTGTAGCCCTTGGGCCAAAACTGGCCTGCCATCTGATTTTATAAACAAAGTTTGACTGGAATACAGTCACATACATTCATCTTCTTTATGGTGTATGGCTGCTTTCATGCAATACCAGCAGAGTTTAGTAATTGTGACAGTGATCATATGACTGGCATAACCTAAAATATTTACTTTCTGGCTCTATTGGTGAAAAATATTGCCTGTCTATGAGTTAGAGTGATATAAGAACAACCCTAGAACCAATGGATAAAAGTTACATTAGGGTGAAATTTTTGCCTAATAGAATAAGTTTTCTAGTAATTAGGGCCATTGTAATAGGAAAGGGGCTGCTATTGAGGCTATTACTACATGTTACAGGGAGGTTTACATCACAAAATGCATTCAAGATTTAGCTAGATACAAAGAGCATTCGTATGATGACAGTGCTATGTCACCCTTAAGTTCTTTTCCAAAGCCTTCTGCATTCAGTTATTTATGAAGTCTTTTAAAGTTTCTTTCAGAGGTCTTGCTAATTCCCATATTTCTTTCTATTCCCACATTTGCTATAATTGACTGGGTTCTTCTCCATCTCACTGAACAATTCATATCCTAGTTGGTCTTGTTGCCTCTTACATCTCCCATTTAAATCTGTCCTACAAATTATGTTTTAGATTAATATTTCTGTGTAGTACTTTGCCTTTGAAACCACTTTACTTAAAATTTATCAGCGGTTTTCCCTTTTTCCCACTGAGTGCTATCCAAAGTTCTAAGACTGCTACTCAGTCTTTTCATCTTTACCACGTTTCCAAACTTCATCATCCACACTCTCCTCCATGGATACTGAGATAGAAAGGATTAAAACAATTGTTTCCAAACACTTTATACATATTTCTGCCTCAATTTTTTTGTCTTTATACCAATTTGATTTTAAACTTTTCCAAAAATCACCTCTGAATTCTCATTCTTTTCTTTCTTTATCACACATTCAGCTTTCAGCACATGTGATATTTGTATAGTTCTATGTTTTGTATGTGCTCACCTCAGACAGAATTTCTGAGCTCTATATTTAGAATGAATGTTCTTGGTCCTGGATTGTTCCATGTAATATGTGTCTGCTTGGTATTGTGATTCTCCAAAATCTGAACTAGGTCTCAGTGAGTTTAGAAAGTTTATTTTGCCAAGGTGAGGATGCATGCCACAGCCTCAGTAGGTCCTGATGACATGTGTCCAAGGTGGTAGGGACACAGCTGGTTTTATAAATGTCAGGGACACATAAAACATCAATCAATATGTGTAAGATGTACATTTGTTCATTCTGAAAAGGTGAGACAACTCGAGGCAAAAGTGGGGCAACTCTAAGCAAGGAGGGGGCTTCCAGGTCATAGATAGATAAGAGACAAATGATTGCATTTTTTGAGTTTCTGATTAGCCTCTCCAAATGAGCCAATCAGATAAATGTATTTATCTCAGTGAGCAGAGGGGTGACTTTGAATACAATGGGAGGTAGGTTTTCCCTAAGAAGTTCTCAGCTTGACTTTTCCCTTTATCTTAGTGATTTTGGGGCCCAAAGATATATTCTCCTTTCACATTTCCCCACTTATAAAAATCTTTTGGAGCAAGCATTTTAGGTTAAAATGAGTCTCTGGTGTCAGGTGTTGTCTGATCTCTCACGGCTAGCATGGTTGATTCCTAGGCGGGTAGGTCCTGAGTTATTAGGAAAGTTCATTTTTAGCAGGTTGTGAAGTCTCATGTCCTGTGAAGAGAAAATAGGGGGAGGAAGGGAGAGAAACAACAACAAACAAACGAATAATCCTGGAAAATTAATATAGACCACCTTATTCTGAAGTCCATACATTAGTAGGCAGGTATGAAAGTGGCTTATATATGTAAGTAAGTTGCTGTTACTTTCTTCTGAAATTTAAGTTGTCTAGCTTTAGCTCACAGGGCTTTATGGAAGCACAACTTAGTTTTTGGTGACTCCAAGTTAGGAAAAATGGAGAAAAAAGGAAGGAAAAAAATTGATTGTTTTGAAGACTTGTAGCCAAGAAAAATGATAATTCAATCCAAATGGTAGAAAACAATAAACATTGAAAAACAATAGGCAAGACTAGATTCTAACAACAGGTGCACTATAATTTTTGAAACATAATTTTATCTCTCTCCAGTTTCTCATTTTTACTAAAGATAAATCATAGTAGGGCTGATTTGCTTTATTATACTTAGCTTGATTATTTGTATACAGTGCAGCAATAATAATTATTTTTTTCTTTAAATAGGCTTTTAGATTGGCGTTGATGGAACTTTCTTCCATACAAGGAATCTCAGATAAGACTTTTTTAAAACTGAGTCCAGCCATGGATTTGTACCATCAAATACCTATGAGTTGGGTGAATTTCCTCTCCTCTTGAGGCTCCAAGATAAACTGGAGGCTACTGGGCCTGTTAGAAAGTGACATTATTTGCTTACCACAGATCAAGAATCCTGTACAGGGACTGTATAGACAAGATATGAGGCCAGTTTTCCCAAGGGGCTTTTATTGGCTTCATAAGCGAAGTTTGATTCCTTAAAGGAAAGGACAACATTCCAGTCAAAGCCTTGTTAAAATAACCAGTTACTCCAATTGTGTCCTGTTACAAATAAAAACAGATTCTTATTGCACTTATGCAAATAACTGTATTGCCATAAGTTATGAATACACACAAATTGTTTCCAAATTCTGGAGAAATCAGATAGAGAGAAACAAGTATGTTCTAAATTTCAATCATAGGAGTATACTAAACTGTTGAAAGCTATCAAAAGAAAATTTATTTGACACTGTAAAAAAACAAAACAAAGGATTAGCAACATTTTAAGCAAAAAGTAAAAAGTTTGCTTCAGTCTTCTATTAGTATGGTCCATGTAGTTAATTCCTATTCTGCTTGACATTCATGAACATTTCAGTTCTCCATGATTCCTAAAAGTTTTTATTCTAGTCTGATGTCATAGTCTCCAAAGTTAGCAGACACTTGTATTCAGGAGAACCTGTTAGAGTCAAATAGCTGATTATAAAACCGTCTTTTAAAGAGGACCAAAACAAGACAACAATTGTCCATGGATGACAAAAAATTTCAGGGCAGACTTAGTCAAGGACACAATTGACAAGGAAATTTGTTACCTCTGTGGCACACAATAATTTAACATAAAATTATTATTATTGGCTGGATGGACATGGTGGCTCATGGCTGTAATCCCAGCACTTTGGAGGCTGAGGCGAGCGTATCATCTGAGGTTGGGAGTTTGAGACCAGCCTGTCTCTACTAAAGATGAAACCCCATCTCTACTAAAAATACAAAATTATCTGGTCATGATGGTGTGTGCCTGTAATCCTAACTACTTGGGAGGCTGAGGCAGGATAATCATTTGAACTCGGGAGGTGGAGGTTTCAGTGAGCCAAGATCATACCACTATACTCCAGCTTAGGTGACAGAGTGAGACTCCGAATCCAAAAAAACAAAAAAAAATTATAATTATTAATGATAATGTACACTAAGTTATATCAGAATTATGGGAGTTTCCCAAAATTTTGGAATGCATACCAATAACATTTATACAAATACAGCCAAAAAAACCGAAACACTGTTTCATATTTCACAATGTTTCCTGTATAATTTTTATATCAAGTAAGCCAACTTATGTCATTTTTGGAATTTAGGAACCTAATATCTTAAAGGATTAATTAGACTAGAAAAAGACATGACTTATAAGTTGATTTTGGAAAGTTTGTTGAATACTAAAGGTTTGAAACACTTGATATTATAGGTCATTCTAAAATGTTATTCATTTGACCAGTGATAACTCAAAGATTTCACAAAAAGGTGAAAACCTCCATTCTTTGGGCAAGGAGACATAATTTTCCAAACAATAATGTCTTATAAAAACAGCAGTAAGCCAATTCAATTAATTTTTCAAAATTATATAAACAACCCATAAAATTTTAGTCTTGACCATGAGATATGACCTGCATAAGCCTTTTATAAACTTACTCATCTTTATTAAGGACTTGGTTAATGTTTTGAAAACACTTTGTTAACCTGACAAAGGGACTCATATGCTGGTTTTGTATCAGTGTGCCCTGACATTAATGATTAATTTTGAGAGAAATTTTACCTACTTATCTCTCAAAATCAGCTCTTACAGTCTCACACACCTACTTCTTCTGCAGTAGTCCTGGGCCTTGAGGAATTGAATAGCTTAAATTTCTGGCTCCGTGTCTCAGAAAAGCAGTTTGTTTTGATTGGCATCTTCTACTGGGCCTGAATATGAGGTTTTAATTGCTGTTGGTGTTTAAGATTTAGCAGGACTTGGTGTCCTTTATAGACCCAGGAGTCAGAGTCCTGTAACGTAATGTAACAAGTACTTTAAAAGCACCTACAGAAAGATACATGGATGTAATAACCTTAATTTATAATTATTTTATCTCAGTTTTTTTCTAAGCAAACCAAAATTCAATGATAATAGTATAGGCATTGTTTTGATAAAACATAAAATCTGTTAGTTCTGTTACCAAAAGACAAAAGAAAAGGCCTTTTGCACTGCACATAATATTATGTTGGAAGCAAACATTTCCCTTAAACGTTCAAGAAGACACATTGTTAACATTAGGCCACAACAAACAGAACTCCAGGAAAAAACTCACATGAACTGAAAATGAATTAAAGAAGGGCATTACACTCTTGCACTATTGAAAAGGGGAGAGAAAACTGAAAACAGAGAGATGCAATAAAAGTTGACATTTGGATTAAAAAAATTAAAACCTCTTATAATTTATTAAGAGCAAATCAACCCCTTAAGAAATTGTCATTGTTTTAACCAATTATTTATTGTATAAGTGTTTTTTATTTTTTTACATCAAGCCAAATCTCTAGAAAGATCGTTATAATTTCCCTTTAATTAATAGACAATTTCATTATATATATAATATATATATATATAATATATATATATATACACTCCTTTTTTTTTTTTTTTTTTTTGAGACAGAGTTTCGCTCTTGTTGCACAGGCTGGAGTGCAATAGCGTGATCTTGGCTCTGTGCAACCTCCGCCTCCCAGGTTCAAGCGATTCTCCTGCCTCAGCCTCCCAAGTAGCTGGGACTACAGTCATGCACCATCAAGCACAGCTTATTTTTCTATTTTAGTAGGGACAGGGTTTCACCATGTTGATCAGGCTGGTTATGAGCTCCTCACCTCAGGTGATCCGTCTGCCTCAGCCACCAAAAGTGTTGATAGCCACCACACCCAGCCAATTATATAATTAAAAAAAAAAAATGCCCTTATTGTGACTTACAGAGACCATTCATGACATGCTTGGACTTTTTGTCCTGAACACCATTCTTTCTTAAACAACCAGTCATTTCTTTCATTTTACTTTATTGATTTATTAATTTTTGAGATGGAATCTCACTCTGTTGCCAGGCTGGAGTGCAGTGGTGTGATCTCTGCTCACTGCAACCTCTACCTCCTGGGTTCAAGTGATTCTCCTGCCTCAGCCTCCCAAGTAGCTTGTACTACAGGTGCATGCCACCACACCCAGTGCATTTTTGTATTTTTTAGTAAAGAGAGGGTTTCACCATGTTGGCTAGGATTGTCTCAGTCTCTTGATCTCATGATATGCCCGCCTTGGTCCCCCAAAAGTGCTGGGATTATAGACATGAGCTACCGCACCCATTCCCAGTCATTTATTCTAGGACTAAAATTATCATCCTAGATTCTTTCTCATATAAAATTATTTCTCTTTAGGCTTTCTTACTAAAAAATCTTCGCTTGCCTTTTTAAAAAGAACACTTTTTTTTTTGTAAAGAATGTTTTCCTACAAATACATATTTTTTGGAAAATATCCAAATAACAAAATATTCATTATTTAATTCATTATAACTGTAGATTCTAAATTATGATGAGTTTGTCTACATGTAATTATCCCATTACATTTACCTAAGTATTTTATTTTAATCATTTAGATTTTTTATGAAAACTGCAATAGTCATCAGTTTAAGTTATGGAACCACCATTGGAAAAGTATAACTGAGACAGTGAAAATGATCTCACCTAACTGACTCCATCTTGCTTCTAACATCCAAGCTGTCTTTGTTCATTCCTGAATGTAGGCTTAACTAACTTTGAGAGGAACTTAGTTTATAGCTTAGCTCTGAAACAGTCAATAAAAGTCTCTTTCTAAAACAAACCTTACTTCCTGTGGATTAGATCACCTAAAGCCATAAGATTAGAAGTTATGATAATCTTACTAAATTCAAGATGTAGGTATTTTTATTAAACTAATGTCATTATTTTATTTATTAAAGATTATACAAGCAAAGATCATTCTGTTTGTGGCTGGGTTTATAGTTTTGTAACTCCTATGCCAAATTTTGACATATAGTTTTTGGCAGGGATAAGTATGAAATTGCTTGATTAATAAATGCAAACAAGGCCGGGTGTGGTGCCTCACACCTGTAAAACGAGCACTTTGGGATGCCAAGGCAAGCAGGTAATGAGGTCAGGAGATCAAGACCATGCTGGCTAACATGGTGAAACTCCATCTCTACTAAAAATACAAAAACAAAGAAAAACAAAAAAATAGCCAGCATGGTAGCAGGTGCCTGTAGTCCCAAACACTTGGGAGGCTGAGTCAGGAAAATGACATGAGCCTGGGAGGTGGAGCTTGCAGTGATCCGAGATTTTGCCACTGCACTCCAGCCTGGGTGACAGAGTGAGACTCCATCTAAATAAATAAATAAATAAATACATAAATAAAAACAAAAAAAGTATGCTGGCAGTTCTTAGGACATTTATAATATTACTTTACCAATAATTTTAAAGCTAGTTTATTTATTAAAGATTTTACTTAAGTTACATAAACTTGAAAAAGTATTTGACTAGTCCTTTCTTTTTTTCTAATAAAGTATTTGATTCAAGTACTTCTATTTTCTTAATTAGAGCTCTTTTATTCATTAGAGCTCTTTTATGTATTTTCAGTAGTGAAATATTATATCCAGAACACATAAATACATAGACATATTAGGTATGCTGATAGAAGTACATTTTATAAATACATTATAAGATATGGAGAAAAAAAGCCTTGTGTGCTAGAACACAAAATTATATAACTTATAAAGACCTTTTAAATATATACATACACCTATACAATCCTATAGGATCCTACAGCTTTTACTTCATAACCTTAGCCATGAGATGAATACAAATTTGCCAGGTTGCAAAAAGAATCTGTTGGATTTAAAAATTGGTTTTTATTTTAATAGAAAAATAGCAGAGTCAAAGCAGGCAGAAAAGAAAAATAAGTAGAGAAAAAGAGAACTTAGGAACTCTACAGTTTGCAGGTTGACCTTAGGACTTTTTTCCTTAATGTAAATATGCACAAAGACCATATTACTTCCATTTTACATAAACCCTGGCAAGTAGAGGTGCCATAAAACCTATGCAGTGCTTGAATGGGGGTAATTTTCCTTGTTTTCTCCTTATTCTTAGATTATTTGTTGCCCACTTTTTTTTTTCTTAAAATGAGGAACCAAGCTGTGGTCTAGGATTTTTGTGTGGTGGATTGACCTGTGCTGCTTGTGGACAGGACTCCACAGTGTGTTACCATTGAGTCATCTCCACCCTCTTACATGACTCAGTTTCTTTTTCCAGATGTCAGTGGCATCTGAGAGGGTCCAACATGCCAGTTGATCAGCCCATATATGTGTTTCCTGAATGAGTCTTTGTTTAAAATTAATTTTTGTTGGGGATTTCTTGTAGGACTGCTGCATGTTGCTGGGGGTCACCTTTCATCTGGGAGGAGAAAATGCCTTTTATCTTCAGAGCTGAACAAACTCAGTCATTTACCTATGAAAGCAACAGTTTAGTATCTCATGCAAATGTGCACAGACAAGCTGAATGGAGATTAATTTGCAGAGAAAAAGCAATAGAGAAAACCCCTTAGAATGCATCTCCAAACTAGAATTTAGATCCTTAAACAACAACTGCCTAGGAGAAAAACAACAGCAACAACAACAGCCAAAACCGCTTCCTGTAAACTGTGCTCTGCCACTCCTACTTTGTAGCTCTCATGTACCATTACACATGCGGTCAACTCCTCTCACAGAACAAGGTAATCTCTGGTACCCTCAAAGCCAAAGAGTTCAGGTCATGCAATACAGGAAAACCAAACTTTAGACCTAAGAAGAACCTGCCCATGACTCTTGGAAATCCACACAGTAAACCCAAAAGCGGTGAGTGGCATCTTTGTTCTGAACTCTTTAAAGGGCTTCAAGTCATTAGAAGCCTTCTCTAGATTTTTTGGTACTGCAGATGGCAAAGGGGGAAGAAGGTATAGGGTGAAAGAAAAGTAAATGAAAGAACTTTTGTTTTGTTTTGTTTTTAAGACAGAAAGCAAAGACAGAAACCAAGAGCATGTTTTTGTTTCTGTTTTTGTTTCCTCTTTTGCAGATGCAAGGAATTTTGGCCACATTAGAGAGACTTTGATACCCATAATTTGGAATTCTCATTCCAATTTGACCAAGTCAGATAAAGTTGATTAAATCTGACGGGATAAAGACTAGAACAAGCACAGCAACAACAACAACAAAACCTCAATAATATGATCACTGAGAGCCCTAATGGTAAGAAGAAATTAATACTACCCCAATCCAGCTACTTACCTAGGAATGGATCTTAGGCTGAAGACTGCTTTCCACCATCCTAGAAGCAGGGAAAAACAAAACAAAACAACACAAAACCTTAAACTCATCTTCCTTTCTGTGAGTGAACTCAAATCCTATAAAGGGGTTACCTGCCTTCGATCATCATGGAAACAGGAAATTTTGCCTTCCTCTTTGGAAGCAAGTAAAACTCCAAAAGAAAAATAAGAGAATTATATAGCAAAATAAACTTCAGATCTTGACCAAATTTGGAGAGGTCAAGGATTCTCTCGAGGGCATGCTCCCAGACCTCAGCTAAGTGTCCTATTGGTTTGAGCCATAAAGTTAGCTTGTGCTGGTACCAAGCACCAATAGGAGATTTGTCAAGGGTCTGGGCATCTTCACTCAGAATCCTTCCATGGTTACCAAAATGTGAACCCTGAAAATCTGAGTCAGGTCTCAGTTAATTTAGAAAGTTTATTTTGTTAAGGTTGAGGGTGCGCATCTGTGACACAGCCCCAGGAGGTCCTGTCGACATATGCCCAAGTTGGGTAGAGGCACAACTTGGTTTTACACATTTTAGGGAGACATGAGACATCAGTCAATATGTGTAAGATGTACATTGGTTCAGACTGGAAAGGTGGGACAATGTGAGGTGAAGGTGGGACAACTCCAAGAGAGGAGGGGCCCTCCAGGTCAGAGGTAGATAAGAGACAAATGATTGTATTCTTTTGAGTTTCTGATTAGCCTCTCCAAATGAGGCAACCAGATATGCAGTTTTCTCAGTGAGCAGAGGGGTGACTTTGAATAGAATGTGAGGCAAATTTGCCTCAAGTAGTTCCCAGCTTGACTTTTTCCTTTAGGTTAGAGATTTGGGGGCCCCAAAGATTTATTTTCCTTTCACAGTATTCTATGCATAGAAGCCACATGATAAATGTGTATGAATTATGACAGAGTGTCTTCCTGAAAAGAAAGCACAAAATTTAAAATATTTTTGCAGGGTTTGTCCCTTCTCCACCTCTGTGGAAAACTATAGTAGATAAGAAAATTAAAAACTAGAATCCTTTCCTTATTTTCTCACCTCTAACATTCATTAGTTGGATTACTGTGGGCAATTAGGTTAGCCTCTTCATGCCTGTGTTTTCCCATTTGTAAAACAGAAATAATAATATGTAGCTTATAAGAATATTGTGAAGCACAATTAATGTTTGTAAAGTACTTTTTAACAACCTCAATGACACAGAAATGTAAAATAGCCTTAATTTAAAATTTAAAAATATGTATGCATAATGATTCATTTAATAAACATGCAAAGAACTGTTTATACAAATTTACATGTGTGAATCAGGTTTGCAGTATTAACAGTTTATTTTAACTTGGAAATAGACTTTGCTCATTTTTGACATTTTTTATTTGCATTTTGATATCTCTTTCTAACAATGACTACTTATATGATCCATATGGGTCAGTGGTCCTCAACCCTGTCTGCCAATTAGTGTATGCTTTAGAAATACACTGATGGTAAGTTTTAGAATATACTGATGATGAGACTTCAGCCGAGCAAATTATACAAATTCTCTGGGGATAAGGAGCTCAAGAATGGGCATTTAAAAAAACTCAGATGATTCTCATATGAAGCTGAGATTGAGAATGACTAATACCTATCTGGATGTGTATGTACATCATCACAAGACCTGCTTAATTTTGAGCTTTTAACAAGCTTCAGCTTGATAAAAATATTCACCTATAATGTATTTAAATACATTTTGATTGACATTTTGAACTGCATGTTAAGTTTGAGGTAAAAGATCTCAAAATTCTCTTTTGTCCATAATATTTAATGAATCCATGATGCTTTTTTAAATTTGTCAAGTGAAATAGCACAAAGCCCTGTGAGCTCAGCAATTACTCATCAAAGAAACAGGGGTGCTTACATTTGTTTCCACAGACTTGTATTTGTCTACTTGAATGCAGGCATATGCTAAGCAGAATGTTTATGTAAGATCATATTGTTACCAGACAAGAGTCCAGATCCAGGCCCCAAAAGAGGATTCTTGGATCTCGCACAAGAAATAATTCAGGGTGAGTCTACAGCACAAGGCAAGTTTATTAAGAAAGCACGGTGGCTCATGCCTGTAATCCTAGCACTTTGGGAGGCTGAGGTGGGTGGGTCACCAGAGGTCAGGAGTTCAAGACAAGCCTGGCCAACATAGTGAAACCCCATCTCTACTAAAAATACAAAAATTAGCCAGGCATGGTGGTGGGCACTTGTAATCCCAGTTACTTGGGAGGCTGAGGCAAGAAAATTGCTTGAACCCAGGGGGCAGAGGTTGCAGTGAGCAGAGATCGTGCCACTTCACTCCAGCCTGGGCAAAAGAGTGAAACTCTATCTAAAAATAAATAAATAAATAAAAGTAAAAAAATAAAAAAAAAGCAAATGAATAAAAGAATGACTACTTCATAGGCAGAGCAGCCCTAAGGGCTGCTGGTTGCCGATTTTTGGGGGGTTATTTCTTGCTTATATGCTAAACGAGGGGTGAATTATTTATGCCTCACCTTTTAAAATCATACAGGGTAACTTCCTGACATTGCTGCGGTGAGTGTAGAAGTGAGAACAATCCGAGGTCACTCTCATTGGCCTATTGGTTTTGGTGGGTTTTAGCTGGCTTCTTTATTGCAATCTGTTTTATTAGCAAGGACTTTATGAGCTGTATCATGTGCCAACCTCCTATCTCATCCTGTGACTTAGAATGCCTAATCCTCTGGGAATGCCGCCCAGTAGGTCTCAGCCTTATTTTACTCAGCCCCTATTCAAGATGGACGCACTTTGGTTCAAATGCCTCTGAGAATATGTCATAAGGTATATAATGCACCTCACAATAATATTAGCTTTATGTAAGACATACAATTTTGTGAATTACCTTTTCCATTTTAAAATATAAGTTAATTTCAGGTGTACGTAAGCTGATTTCTACATCTCTTTTCTCTACTATTCACTGATCAGGGACCATATTTTATTTTAAAATTAGGTTTTGAAAATATATTTAGGTAGCACTTATTATAAATGATTATATTTATGTATAAGACATCCATTATTTTATTTTCAGATCTGATATTCCATTTTCAAATAAATTTTAGAAAGCTGGTTTTAGGCTTTATGTTTACATGAACATGAGTAGAGAGATATAGGCATAAATATATGTGCATTTGTGTGTGTGTGTATATATACCTTTTTGAAAGTCTGTATCCTCACCCAATTATATGTAATATATACCTTTTTGAAAGTCTGTATCCTCACCCAATTAATGCATTTTAAGAATTCCTTTTGAAACTGTTTGATGTAAAAAGGGATCAAGAATCCAACTAGAATATGGCCATGTTCAAATCAGCTGCTAGCTTTTTAAATTACATTTCAAAGTGGATAGAAATTTGAATTTTGATTATGAAAAATGTGGCTTTTGTTCATCTTGGGGTAAGTACATTCATTTTGAATGATTAAGTTTTTAAAAAAATGTCCTTTTGCTTCCAAGGAAGGAAAACTTAACTTCTACTTTTGATGTACAATATTATCTCTTTTCTTTAGTATTTTTCCTTAATAAGTGATTTAAAAATTCAAGGTTTCTAGCCAGAAGTGTATAGTATTTTTATAGAATACTTTCTGAATGATCACAGATCATGCTCACAGTTCCTAATTATTCATCATGACATTTAAAAACCAATCCACTTGCCTTCATAGGAATAGCATTATAATGTGATGTTCAGATTTGCTAGAGACGACATCTTCCTCCCTTTGTTACATTTTGTTAACAACCTGTCCAGTACAGCATAATTTTTGCTTTGATACCAATTAAGCAAATTGCAGTACAGCTATAATCCAATTGCAGATGAATGATGTGAAACCCTAGTTTATCATAATACAGTAATATAAAACACAACAAAAAGAACAAATGAGCTGTGAAGGTCCAGATATTTGCTGAACTATTTACATGATTAATGTTCCTATAATGTTTGCATTCTTATTGTCCTACATCATCTGTATGTTTTTAGCCTTTTTCCCCCGATCAAAGCAACCTTGATGTTGTAGAATAAAAAGTAGAATATTGCAAAGAAAAATTACACTAGAACAATAAAATAGTACCCAAGTATTATCTATAGAACAAGCAAATCACCCTCAAATAGTTCAATTCTAGCTAAATTGAGATTAAATGGCTGTTTGAAATGGTGGAATTTTCTTTATAAAATGACATAAACCAACTTTATATTTTCCTTCTCTAAATGATTTGGTGTACTTCAAACACAAACTGCAATACTATGTTTTCTTATGAAGTCAATGAAAAAGTCCAATAAGTATTAATAATATCATATCCTTAATAGCCAGTGACACCTTCTTTTTGTTTTGTTTTGTTTTTTAATTTTTTTTGAGATGGAGTCTCATTCTGTCTCCAGACTGGAGTGCAGTGGCATGATCTCGGCTCATTGCAACCTCCATCTCCTAGGTTCAAGCGATTCTACTGCCTCAACCTCCCGAGCAGCTAGGGCTACAGGCACGTACCACCATGCCCAGCTAATTTTTGTATTTTTAGTAGATGGGGTTTCACCATGTTGTTCAGGATGGCCTGGATCTCTTGACCTCTTGATCTGCCTGCCTCAGCCTCCCAAAGTGCTGGGATTACAGGCGTGAGCCACCACGCTCGGTCCAATGACACCTTCTTACTTACATTTTTAAAATTAGAAATGAATATTTTAAAACAACGGTTAATTGAATTTGATTTATAAAGTCATGGTTGTGAGCTGACTTTTTGTTACTTTTCCTCCCGATCAGCCCAAAACAGAAAGCTGTCAACTGTGTGTTTTCTCCCTACAACTGTTCACGGGTTTTATTATGATTTAACATTCTTAGAATCTTATTTGATGATACAGACTTCCTCTGTGACAGTTAACTTAGAATATACTGTCAGGAATTACTAATTGGTAAAGGTTTTTAATACCTCTAACGTGCGTCTTTTAGGCTGCTCAATTTACATCTTTTTATTGCATTTCTTATAATTTTGTACAGTCCCTCTGTCAAATGCAGGTAGTTCTTGAATTCCATGTTGTATAAACCATATGTGCATCTGAGTGTCACAACATTTTGTAGAATTGAATTGGTAATATATTTATGCACTAAAGCAGGTATTGACCTCGAATACAGAAAATGTCACACATATTCGCTAGTGTTTAAAGGTTTCAATCCCACTGAGTTTCGAACTATACAAAAACGTTTCTGTATTTTTCAGTATCTTCTTCCCTCTTTTTCTTTCTTGTGATTCTTGATTGCTACTCTTAGAACAAGAAGTCTGCTTAGTGCGAGAATGTAAATCTCTTTCCAAACGTCACTCTGAAAGAAGGCTAGATTTGCTCCCTGGAAAGCAAGCATTACCCACTTCAAGCCAAATAAATGACAGTTATGGAAAAGGCAGCCTGGAAACGACATGAATTTGGCTATATTTCATCTCCACAAATGCAATGCTTCATAAATATGGAGGACTGACAATGTCGACAAACCCCTCTGTGTTAAATGATGCTACATAGCTTTGGCCTGCTGGGAGACAATAGCAGCGGGAACAATCTGGCATTGAGCAACCGGAAATGGAGTGATTCTTTATGAGCAAAAGCATTGACCATGATTCAAAAAGGCAGAGATGCAACTGTGCCAGGTTGTGCAAAGAGTAGCTATAGCTCTAAAGCCGAGGATAATACTTCCCCTTGTGCTACATGGAATGGACCATTGGTCAGTTCAGTCAAGCCTCAAACACATGTATGATCAATTCCCTAAAAAAAACATTGTTAACTGTTACTATTGGGAACCCAATCCAATATTACAATATTACATTCTTGGCATGTTCAGGATGTGACACTGGCAGATCAAGATTAGAATCTAGGCATGCTTCACTCAGAAATATTTTTTGCAAGCATATGTTAACCACGCAATGCTATAAACACTCAAGGATTTCTTCACATATATATGTACTTGTGATTTGTTTTATCATAGAATAAAGACAAAATACATCTTCAGCTGTAACTCAACAAATATTTATTGAATATACACTATATTTCAAGCAACTAAATAGTTACTGAATTTGGGGAATGAACACCAAGAAACCTAGTTTTTAGGTACTATTCTGTTACTATTTTCCAAATCTATTTCAATCTACTTTTTGTTTTCGGGATTCTGGTTGCCAAAATATGTAATGAGATAGTTAAATGAGATGATTTTTAAAGTAACTTTCCAAGCAAAACTTCCATAGTTCTGTTCAGAACTATTCACTGCATAATGACACACTTATTTATATTGTGTGTTTTTGAAATTTTCAGGTGTCAAGTTGCCTCAAATTATATAAAATCCCCCTGTTAAAGAATTGTTTGTAGGTATGTTTGGTAAAACCATGGAGAGTAGCACATAAATATTTGATGGGCATTTGGAGGGACATCAGATACATTTCAACATAGAATAAAGGCAAAATACAACTTCAACAGTAACTCAACAAATATTTTTTGAATATACACTATATGTCAAGCAACTAAATAGTTCCTGAATTTGGGTAATGAACACGAAGAAAACTTACATCAGTCCATCTCTAATTATGTCCTCTAAAAGAGTTGAAATTGTAGCTTGTCAGAATTTCAAAATTGTGTTTAAAACATATAGGAAGAATTTCAAAATGGATTTCTCCGCTATGTCTACCAAGAAAAGCAAGTAAAACACTTTTTTTGATAATGTATAGTTATAACACTAGGTATGCAAACAATTAAAATACTCAGTTTTTCAGGTTTCATGCAATAGATATTATATATACCAAGATGTATAAGACAATGACAAGCTATATGGGTAAAACAAAGAAAAAAGAAGGTAAGATATTTGGCAAACATCAGCATAATTGCCAAGCACATGGGCTAAATATTTACATAATTTGGTTAGTATTATTTTTGTTATGGCCAGGAACAGTGGCTCATGCCTGTAATCCCAGCACTTTGGGAGACCAAGGCAGGTGGATTGCCCGAGGTCAGGATTTCGAGACTAGCCTGGCCAACATGGTGAAACCCTGACTCCACTAAAAATACAAAAATTAGCTGGGCATGGTGGCACGAGCCTGTAATCCCAGCTACTCGGCAGGCAGAAGCAGGAGAACCACTTTATTCTGGGAGGTGGAGGTTGCAGTGAGCTGAGATCACGTCATTGCACTCCAGCCTGGACGACAGAGCGAGACTGTGTCTCAAAAAAAAAAAAAAAAAAAAATTACTTTAGTTATATATTAGTTCAAGGTTTTTTGTTCATATCATATATTTAATATTTCTATAGTAAGTGAAAATTGCAATACATTTAAATAAATAAAAATGGTTAAATTAGAAATTATTAATATGCAATGAGCCCACCCAGCATTTCTATCTAGAAATGAGGAGAAAGATGAAGTTGCCAAGGAAATGACTAAAGAAAATCTGGCAAATCACAAACAAACCTGATTTAATGAGGTAAAGATAAGGTAGGAGTACACTATTCATTTATTCAATAAATAGTCATTGAGCATTTTTTATATGTTAGACACTATTCTAGGACTGGAAGTAGAACAGCACAGAAGGCAGACAAGGTTCCTGCTCTTATGGAGCTTTCCATCTAGTTAGTGGAACAAGGGAGGCAGGCTGTAGTTAATTAAAATACAGGAAGCAAAGAAGAAAATATATTTTCGTGATGATTACTACATAAAAAACAGCATAGGGTGATGTGCTGGATTGAAAGAGAGGGGTACTTAAAATCAAGGAGTCAGGATAGTTTTCAGGTGAGGATTTAGCTGAGCTCTAATGATAAGAAGAAGCTGAAGGAAAAGTTTTTCAGGCCAATGCAAAAATGATGGGAAGAGTATCTCAGAGAAGAAAGAGTGAAAAGACTGCAGGACAGGAACAAGCTTTTCATATTCTAGGAATAGAATAAAGGTCATTCTAGGAATAGAAGAATGGAATAATGACCTTAAATTGCTGGAATTTAAGAAATGAAGGAAGAGAGGCGTGAGATGAAGACAGAGGAATATGGGAACAGATAAACATTGAGATTGAAAAACTGGTTAAGGCCGGGCGCGGTGGCTCAAGCCTGTAATCCCAGCACTTTGGGAGGCCGAGACGGGCGGATCACGAGGTCAGGAGATCGAGACCATCCTGGCTAACACGGTGATACCCCGCCTCTACTAAAAATACAAAAACTAGCCGGGCGAGGTGGCGGCGCCTGTAGTCCCAGCTACTCGGGAGGCTGAGGCAGGAGAATGGCGTAAACCTGGGAGATGGAGCTTGCAGTGAGCTGAGATCCGGCCACTGCACTCCAGTCCAGGCGACAGAGCGAGACTCCGCCTCAAAAAAAAAAAAAAAAAAAAAAAAAAAAAAAAAAAAAAAAAGAAAAACTGGTTAAAAAATGTAGATTTTATTCTAACTAACACTGGTAGTTGTGAAAAGGCTTAATGCAGGGAGAATGAGAAGATCCAGTTAGTTTCAGACAACTGGCTCCTGTGTAGATCATTTGTTGGGGGATGGTGTTGGATGGGGCTTCTCCAGGAAGTCAGGGTGGAAGAACGGCCGCTAGACAAGAGGAGATAACGATGATTTATGCACAGGTGGTTTGGAGTAAATGAAAAGAGTTGCATTTGGGATATGATTTGAAGATGAATATCTTTCTAATTCTTGGATGAGTGGAGTGAGATCAAGAGGACTCTAAGAAAGCTTTTGTGTTTAGCTATATAATTTTATATTCTATCTATAAATGACTTCCCACCCCCCACAGTTTCCGCTATTGCTTGTAACCTTGTACATTTCATTTATTCACTTATTCACTTTTCCTTTCTGCACTCGACCCCTTAATGCTTCTGTTGGCATCTCTACTAACAGGGATACACTATGCCAAAAGGTTCTCCATTGTGTGCTTACCCAGTTCTGTATAGGGAATGAGCCCACTTATTTTCTCTAAGGAAGCCCACTGTTTTGGAGGGGAAAACAGTCTTTATTGGCTGAGTTAAAACAGAGAGGCCATTATCTTAGGAATCAGCATTCTAATCTACACTTCTTTAATCTATTGTAGTTATCTCTATGAAAACTCCAATAAATAACTCAAACCTGGAATAAAAATAATGGCAGGAAAGGTCATTTACTTTTGCTTCCTATAGTGGATTACAAAACACCCTATGGACATAAAGAATGAAAATCTCAATACAAAATATATGTAATGAATTGATTGTTTACATGATACTGCAGGATTGAGAAGGCAAATGAGCAACAATGTGCAAAGTCTCTCAGGTGGAAAGAATGAGTATAGAAGCAAACTTTCTGAATATTATTCAGTGCTTCATATAGATAGAAAGAGGTATCCCCCGTCTCTACTAAAAATACAAAAAATTAGCCAGACGTGGTGGCGGGCGCCTGTAGTCCCAGCCACTTGGGAGGCTGAGGCAGGAGAATGGCGTGAACCTGGGAGGCGGAGCTTGCAGTGAGCCGAGATTGCGCCACTGCACTCCAGTCTGGGCGACAGAGTGAGACTCTGTCTCAAAAAAAAAAAAAAAAAAAAAAAAAAAAAAAAAAGAGGTATCATTATTTTTCAGCCACTGAAGCTAATGGAATAATTTTCATGATTCCTGTGCATGGCTGATACATTGAATGTGTGGAGCAAGAATTACTCTTTATTACCACATACAATTTAAGTCATTTTGTTAGAAGGAACTCTCTGCCTCCAGATATCATATATATTAGCTAGCTCATTTAAGTGTTTTTAAATATCAGAGGTTACTCAATAAATTTAATTAGTGGTACCTATTTGCCTTAAAAAGAATTGGTGGTAAGTATTCTATGTATTTACATACTTGTTTAAAAGATTGAAACTAGACAGCAAAGAAAGTGACAGAAGTGACCAAAGATAATTAAGTGATATAAAAAATGATATATCTGATATTATAATGGAAGTCAAGGAGGAAATTACTACTTTTTTGATGTATATTTTTAAAACTTTTATTTTAAGTTTTGGGTACATATGAAGATTTGTTACAAAGGTAAACACAGGGGTTTGTTGCACATACTATTTCATCACACAGGTATTAAGCCCAGTACCCAATAACTATCTTTTCTGCTCCTCTCTCTCTTCCCACCCTCCCCACTCAACTAGACCCCAGTGTGTGTTGGTTCCCTCTATGTGTCCATGTGTTCTCATCATTTAACTCCCACTTATAAGTGAGAATATGTAGTATTTGGTTTTCTGTTCTTGCATCAGTTTGCTAAGGATAATAGTCCCCAGCTACATCCATGTTGCTACAAAAGACATGATCTTTTTCTTTTTTATGGCTGCATAGTATTCCATGGTGTATATGTACCACATTCTCTTTATCTTTCTAATATATCATTGATAGGCATTTAAATTGATTCCTTGCCTTTGCTAGTACTGCAGTGAACATTTGCATACATGTGTCTTTATGGTAGAATGATTTATATTTCTCTAGGTAAATACCCAGTAATTGGATTGCTAGGTTAAATGGTAATTCTGCTGTTAGCACTTTGAGGAATCTCCATACTGCTTTCCACAATGGTTGAACTGATTTACACTCCTACCAACAGTGTATAAATATTCCCTTTCCTCCATAACCTCGCCAGAATTTGTTATTTTTAGATTTTTTAATAACGGTAATTCTAACTGGTATGAGATGGTATCTCTTTATGGTTTTAATTTGCATTTCTCTAATCAGTAATTTTGAGCTTTCTTCAATATGCTTGTTGACCATATGTCTACCTTATGAAAAGTGTTTCTTCATGTCCTTTGACCATTTTTTTAAGGTTGTTTTTCTCTTGTAAATTGAAGTTTCTTATGAATGGTGGATATTGGATCTTTGCCAGAGGGATAGTTTGCAAATATTTTCTCCCATCTGTAGGTTATCTCTTTATTCTGTTGATAGTTTCTTTTGCTGTGCAGAAGCTCTTAAGTGTAATTAGATCCCATTTATCAATTTTTGCTTTTGTTGCGATTGCTTTTGGTGTCCCTGTCGTGAAATCTTTTCCCGTTCCTGTGTCCAGGACGATATTGTCTAAGTTGTCTTCCAAGTTTTTTTTAAATATAGTTTTGGGTTTTACATTTAAGTCTTTAATCCATCTTGAGTTGGTAAAACAATGTTTCACAAGTCAACCTTTAGAAACATATTTAATGGGCAATACATAATGCTTTATACTTTTATGAAAGGTATTTAGTATTGTTATGATAATCATTTATGTGTTGGCAGTCCTCTTCCATGTAGACATTGTTGGAAACCCTACCATGGTTTCCATAACTTATGTTTCTTCTATAACTTAATTATACCATGCTATTGTTTTTTATACAATAAAAACATTATAGAATAAAATGTACTATTTAATTTGCTTGATTCTGTTAGCTCTTAAGGATTACCTGTTAGCTCTTAAAGATTACCTTAAAGAATATGCCAACAGTTTAGATGAAGTATGTATTCATGAGTTATAGGACAAAAGACATCTGAGCAATGAGAGAGTATAGTACTTCTAAATCTCTTTCTTAGAGATTAATCAGACTATTTCAGTATTTTGTATCACTCATTCTCTTTATTATCTTACTAAATTGGGACAACACTCTCTATTTGTGATTCCTGTATTGAGGTCATAGTTTAAATTGAGTACCTGAATTTTTTCTCCTTATATTACATGAGAAATAAACCTTTTCACAGTATTAGAGAACTTTCACGATAGCAATATGTTTTGAAATTGTGAATTTCTAGAATACATAACTTTTATGTTCTACATTGATTGTATGTTACAAAATGAAAAACTATTTTCAACAATGCCTTACTGTTGAAAAAGCTGTCTCATTTACTAGTCATTTATGTTTTGATATTATAAGTGATTTTTTTCTTATTTATGTATTATTTTAAAACATTTTTATTTCATGATTCTAAAAATGCATTAATTGAAGGATACACTGCGTGTTTGTAATAGTAATTTTTCAGAAAAAAAAGAACCCTATCCCATTAATTGTGCACATCAATTCTAAAATGGTTTCCAATTCCAAATACTTTAAGATGTGATTTTACTGCTGGGTGCAGTGGCTCACGCCTTCAGTCCCAGAACCCTGGAAGGCCAAGGCGGGTGGATCACTTGAGTCCAGGAATTCAAGACCAGCCTGACCAACATGGCAAAAACCCGTTTCTACAAAACTTACAAAAAATTAATCAGGCGTGGTGGCACATGCCTAGAGTTCCAGTTACTTGGGAGGCTGAGGCAGGAGAATTGCTTGACCTGGGAGGCAGAGGCTATGGTAAGCTGAGATCACATCACTGCACTCCAGCCTGGGAGAAAAGAGTGAGACCTTGTCTCAAAAATAAAATAAAATAAAAATAAAAAATAAAATGTGATTTTTATAAGAGAAACCTGTTAGAATTGAGGAGATAGTGTAATTTAAGTCTATTATCCCTTTTATTCACAAATGTCATTAACTTTATATCTAAGGACAAATAATGGGAAAATGAAGATTTTATGTATTTAAACTTACTAATTTATGTTAATATCAGAATCTTTAAAATGTTGCACTAGTATCAAATAATGAGACTGAGTCAATGTATTGCCTAAAACACATTTTCAGAAATAATATTTTAATTCTAAAGATCTGGTTTTGTTGGGAAAATGCTTCCTGTTATTTGGGAAAGTAAGAACCTCAACAAGCTAGTCAGACATAAGGGAGCAATGGTGGCTCTGGCCTCCAATACAGCCTGATGAGAGCATCATAGAGGGACCACAGAGTTCTTCCTTGGACTATGATAATAACTGTTAGGATTCACTATGTACTTTGCTTGAGCAGGTCTTCCGTGATGCCTCTGACATATCTGTGTGCCATTATCTTTCATTCAGATTCCTCCAATAGTCTCCTGACTGGCCATGTTGTAGTTATTCTCCATGTTGCAAATACAAACATAATCTTTTTAAAGACAATCTTTTTAAAGATAAAATAAATGTAAACTTTTATTTTCAGAGATGTGTAAAGCTATGGAGGGGTTTTATGTAAACTTTTACAACGATCTTTAAGGCTCTGTGTGATCTGGCCCATACATATCTCTCTGATTCCTTCTGGGTTATGCTTCCCTTACTCATCTGCTTTCTGTTGTTCAGGTTCAGCCTTGTGTCTGCGAAGTCCCTTTGGTCTTGCTTACCTATGAAGCCCTTCCCTTGGCTCTCTGAGTGGCCATACCCTTCTCATTCTTCATGCCTGGACTCATGTTTCGCATCCTAAAGCAAATCAAATCTAATCGTTCGCTCTATGAAACCAGAGATTTTGTCCATCTTTTTTGTCCTGAGATTTTTCTCTACTGAAGCATGACTAGCACATGGGGGCACCCAACCATTCACACAGAGGTAGGAGTCTAGAGTTCAGGCTGGACTTAAATGTCAATGGAATAACAGACTCAAAATGTGAATGTGGAAAGTCACTTAGCTGGCCTATTCTTTAGTTTCCTCATCTGTCAAACTGAGCTGATAATAACACATTCTATCTCATAGGGCTTTTGTAAAATTTGACAATTCATATAAAACACCCTGAATGTGCTAGGTAACCATGAAATATTAGCTAAATTTTCTGCTGAATAAATTTTATCTAATCCAGTAATTCTAAGGATGTTATTTCAAGACCAGTAGCATAAACATCACCTGCAGATTTTTCTGGAAATGAAAATTCTGGTATCATCCTAGACCTACTGAATTGGAAATTATAAGATCGAGGGCCAGCAAGCTATAGTTTTACAAGCATTCTAGGTGACTCTGTGATTCTGATGCACATTAACCTTGGCTCTCATTCACATACTTTTCAAAAGACTGTCGTGAGAATTAAATATATAAATCTAAAAAAGACTCTTAACATAATACCTGGCAAAATGGTAGATTTTAAAATAAAATATAGTTGTCATCCTTATGTTATTTTTCACCCTAATCTAGGGAATATGCAGTTCAAGAACAAGGGCATTATCTATTTTTTTTTTTTTTTAAACTTCTAAATTCTCAGTTTCTGGAAGGTTGTCTGGCACTTCGTAGGTGAGCAAGTAATTAAGTGATAAAGAAACCGTAAGTAAGATGCTGCCAAGGGGCAAGATAGAATAAAACATATTTTTTTCATAGTGTTTGTTAACTATAGCTCTCTTAATTTTTCTCATTCAAATCTAGGGAGCAGGTGGGTCAATTTGCATACGATTTCTTCAGGTTTCTTGGAAGGGAATAAAATCCAATTCTTTTCTCCAGGACTCAGAGTAAGGATGACTGGTCAGGGAGGATTAGAGTTGCCCAAAGCAAGCCTACATGGCAGGGAAGAAGAGGTACCTAAATCAAAGGAAATCTAGTCTACTGACTTATCACTCAATGAACGGGTCTACGTGTTGATATCATAATTTGTGGTGGGTGTTGAAAGCTTTCCTAGACTCAGTTAACCCAGTGCATTGTTTGAGCTTTGAAAAATAGTGGCTTCATTAATTAGGAATGCTACAATTTCAAAACCTGAGACTGAGGCTCCCAGGTAGCCAAGACACTAGAGGTAAGAAGGATCCTCAAGAGATAAACAGGAGACTTAGAAATGTTATGCCCAAATACTTAAATTGTACCAGAGCCCACATTCAGTTTCATATCTTTCATATTCAAAAATCCATGAGTTTTCTAAAACATCACATTATCACAGAACACAAGAAGGTTTGAAGGATAATGTGTAGAATTTTTGCTTGTACTTGACAAATACTTTGGTTTATTTAAAGGATCTATTGCTAAAAGGAGATATATTCAAAGGTGTGTTTGGAGACCAGCGTCAGGAACTTAAAACTTTCATAGAAAGGTAGACTATCCCGCACAGCTAGCAGCCTGGGTCCCACAGAGGTCACTTAGGATGTGTACACTCTGATTCAGGGTAAAATATCCCTCCTGTGCATGCAGAACTGCCTATCTCCGCCAACGTGGATAACCAGGTGTCTCCTTTGGTTCTTTCACTCAGCTTATCCTTTCTTTGAACAAATGTCATGAATATGTCCAATTAGAGTAAAGGCCCCACTTAGCATTCTTGCTGGCATCAAGCTCAATACACACAGTAGAAGTTTAACAATGCAGAGCTGCTTTTTCTTTTTTTAAATGCCTGCTGTAAGCAGTTTCTTCCTATGAAACATACCAGTATGCAACTTATATTAGTGACTGTATTTCAAAGGTCCATTGCAGCCTTCTAGTGATTGTGCCAGAAACCAGATTTAATGACCTTCAGCAACAAGTTTCTTCTGAAAGGTGAAATATACTGGCACTTGGAGTTGGGGCACTAGGTATCTGGTTAGATTGGGGTTAGGAGACTATAGGTAGTTTCAACTCAAATACCTTAATAATCCCAGTGTCTGTCCTTTTCCTGAGCTGAGAATCATAACTTCTTGTTCCACAATGAGTGCTCTGGGGACCAGCAGCTCAGCATCACCTGGGAGCTTATTAGAAATGCAGAATCTCAGGCCTTACCCTGGACCTACTGAACTAGAACTGCAGTGGATCAAGGTCCCCAGGTGGTTATATACACATTACAGTTTGAGAAGCTGTGCTCTAGGTCAGCATTTCTGACTCTTGGTGCACATGAAAATCACTTGAGGAACTTTTCAAATTCCTATGCCCAGGCCCACTCTAAACCGATTAAATTAAAATCTCCAGATGGGGTCTAGGTATTTTTAAAAGTATGCCAGGTGATTTCAATATGCGGCTAACATGCAGAACCATTTTTCTTGATTATAAGAAATTCCTCTGGTTTTTATTTATAAAAATGATTGTGATTTATATGATTTATTTATCTGTGATAACAGAAACACTATCCATTATTTCATATTCTTGTTTATAAAAGTATGTAAAATATATAGTATAAAAATAAAATAAAAATTAATAAAAATATATTTCAACAAACATTACATGGAAATGTACTCAGGAACTACATTCTTGTGCATTGATTGTGTAGAAATATGTTTAATGGGTAACTTAATCATTGCTGTTTTTCAACTAATATAACGGAGTTCTTTTCACCTGAACTTCGCATCTGTGGCATGTTTCTCATTCTAACTACACAGATACCCAGCTACAAAATGTTGAATAAAAATTTACCTATAACCATTGTAGCTTGTTGAAGAGATTTAGCTACTTGCTAAAATGTCAGATGCAACCCTGTAATGGGTTGCTTTTAAAAATCTCCCCTGCAGGCTTACCTTTCCTTCTACCCAGCAATTGCATTAATAGGTGCTTTTAAAAGGTAGCTGGTGCTCTCAAGATGTTGGCTTCTTTTAAAATTCTTTTAATCAAGATCTGCCTCTAATGCTCTTCATTTACTTTCTTAAGTGAAAATATAACATGAAAGCCAATTCCAAGCCTCCAGAGGGGGCAAAAATAACTGTTACAGGGGCTGGACCGAAACAGAGACACAGTGCTTCCCCTTTGAAGTATGGCCACCTGTGAACATCTATTGCTCTTGGGCTGCCAAGCTTCAAAGGAATAAGGCTGCACTTCTCCCCCACCTGGCCACTGCATGGTATAACACTTTTGAGTCAGCAGGGGCTACTTTTAAGTTAAAATTTGGATTAAAAAGCTAAATTGTGAGAGGTGAAGAGCTCATAAGGTAGCTTTTAAAACATAAATATGATTTGAGATCTGCTCAGTTGCATCTTCTGCACCTCCTTCCTTTACCCTCTTGTCACCTTCAGTATTTTAAAGGTCAGCTTTTTTCAAATTAGTTTCTATATCAGAATTTAATGAAGTCACTAACATGAAGGTGAATAGTTGATCTATCTACAGCACTCAGGAAACTGAAAAGCCAAAATAGCCTCCCACCTACATCTGTTGACCTTGTAATGAAAAAGGAAATTCAGCAGAGAAACTAAACTTTTTTTCTTTGTCTTTTCAGTGGACTGTAATAGAAATGGTGATTTATTTATAGATTTAAAATAAATTTTGAGAGGTAGTTGCATTTTGTGATTATATATATTTACTAAAGTATATGTATTCAGACTGTTTCTTAGGATGTGTTATAATCCTAAAAATTCTCAACTCCTTATGGGGTCCTTTTAGTATATGAGAAAGTTAAAGAAGATAAAGCTTAATATGGAAATATTGCAATATTCAGGGTTAGTAGTTGAACATACCGTGCTTTGTATTCATGAAGATTAGTATATAGTTAAGAATAAAAGACTACTATCTTACATCTATAATGATAACATTTTCCTTTAAATTGGACTATTATGTTAAACATATTTTTAAATGTGGTATCCAGTAAGAAAATACCAACCTTTTAAGTTTCCATTTCCATTTTAATCCTCAGAAAATGACTGTCCTCCTATGACTAGGACTTGAAAGAACATTTTTCTCGGGCCGGGTGCGGTGGATCGCGCCTGTAATCCCAGCACTTTAGGAGGCCGAGACAGGTGGATCACAAGGTCAGGAGATCGAGACCATCCTGGCTAACAGGGTGAAACCCCGTCTCTACTAAAAATACAAAAAAATTAACCGGGCGTTGTGGTGGGGGCCTGTAGTCCCAGCTACTCGGGAGGCTGAGGCAGGAGAATGGCATGAACTCGGGAGGCGGAGCTTGCGGTGAGCTGAGATTGAGCCATTGCACTCCAGCCTGGGCGACAGGGCGAGACTCCGTCTCAAAAAAAAAAAAAAGAAAAAAGAAAAAAAGAAAGGACTTTTTTTTTCCTGGATGAATACCTTAGTCACAAACGATGTATGTAAGGGTAATACCAAAGTTCTCACTACTCAGAAGAGTTTAGGTAAGCTTTGCATAAAACTAGAAAGATTCTGAAGACTTGGTTCAAATCAGTTACTAGAAACATCTCAAAATTGCACTCAAACTTATAATTGGATTGCAGGATTAATAAAAACTTATTCTACTTTTCCTTAGAACAGTGGACAGAATCACCTGAAATGTTTTATTCCACAATATGGTACCTGTCATTCAGGGTAGGGAAGAATTATAATCTCAGATGAGAATATGGAAGAGTAATGGAAAAATTGGATAAAGGAAATATGTGTAAATCTTTCACTCACTTTTAAGATGGTCACATAGAAAGAAATGAGAAAGACTAACAAAATCTGTGTTGCCTATTATGCAATTTATACAATTTGCAAAGATGTAAATACTTATCCATCTATAGACTACATTTTTCGAAAGACTCTCAAATTTTACTTGTTTTATATACAAAATGTTAATAGTCTGCACTTTTAGAAGGTGAAGAAACTGTCAGTTTTATGCTGTGGAAGTAACATTTCATTTTTGCCAACAGTAGCAACTATGAAACAAAGCCCTCACTTTTTTTTAAAAAAACATTTTAGTATTAATGGCAATCACAGAGTTTTGCTTAGTCTCTGATAATAGAAATAATGTAAGCTGTGCACTTGATATGCACAAGTAGCATTTCCTTAAAAGTTTTGAACTGCTGCTACAACTAGCCTGTTCCTGATTTTGTATGATAAGGTAAATGACCTCTCACATACGTTCCTATTTAAAGATCCCAGCAGAACATCATAAGCATGCCAACACTTTGTCAGTATTATATTTTGTTTAATCTGCAACCTTCTATTTATTGGCTTTCATTTATTTGAAGCAACTTATGACAAGAGTTACACTTATAATGTGTACTTCTGTTTAAAACATATGTGTGTGTGTGTGTGTGTGTGTGTGTGTGAAGTAAACACTGTCATTACTATCAGGAATCTTAGAGACCAGAAAATGAACAAGCTCATGAAATAATGAAAAATACTGAATTGTATGTTGATTTTATTTTCAAAGGTCAATTTTTTAAAAATTATTTATTTATTTATTTATTTATTTATTTATTTTAGATGAAGTCTTGCTCTGTCACCCAGGCTGGAGTGCAGTGGTGTGATCTCCGCTCACTGCAACCTCCACCTCCCAAGTTCAAGCGATTCTCCTATCTCAGCCTCCCAAATAGCTGGGACTATAGGCGCCAACCACGATGCCTGGCTAATTTTTTGTGTGTTTTTAGTACAGACAGGGTTTTGCCATGTTGTCCAGGTTGGTCTCGAACTCCTGACATCATGTGATCCGCCTGCCTTGGCCTCCCAAAGTGCTGGGATAACAGTCATGAGCCACCGTGCCCGGCCAGGGTCAACATTTTATTTCAAATCTTTAATATTCTATATTCAGTAAAAAGTGTTTTTTTAATAAAAAGTGTAAATAAGATTCTGATCAATCGAAAGAATAGTTTTGCTTACTAACAACACCTTACACTAATAGTGTAATACAATACTTAAAAAGTATTTAAGTTACAAATGATGATTGACTACTAATATCTCCTTTTGGTGAATGTAAAAATTTAGGAAGCTCCAGGACAAAGTACTGGAAACTTTAATAGAAGATGAGCATTCATCACCTCCCAAATGTTTTTATTTTGTTTAGACTGAAACTTTCATTAGACGTGGTTGAAAACCATGAAACCTATGTACAAATTATCTTAAGTATTCGATATTTAACTTAAAAACCATGAGCACTGAAGCATAAATTGTAATTACAGAACAATTTAATTTTTTAGTGATTCACATAAGAAAAATGAATCTTTTTTCTTTATAGTTATAGCCATGTAATTATGGTTATATCCATATAGTTATATGTTATATCCATATAGTTATATAAATATATGCTATGTTTATATCCATATAGTTATATATTTACAATTATATATATAGTTGTGTGTATATATACAATTATATATACAATTATATATAATATACAATTATATATATACACAATTTTATATATCCAATTATATATATGATATATATATCCATACAGTTATATATATACAATTATAGTAATATCCATATAAGCATATAATATTTGTTTATATTTCTGGGAAATAAATACAACATGTGCAATATCCATTCAAATTTAGAAATTGTTTTCTTACTTTCAGACTGCTTATCATATCTGTCTATCTATCTATATCTATCTATCTATATCTATCTATCTAAAGGGGTATGTTTACGTTTAAAAGTAAAGTTGTCATTTTTTAAAAACATTGTGACTCCAAAAATAATGTTTGATGTTGCTGTACGTAGGAACCATGTATCTTTCATCTAACCTGCAGGAAAAATGATTTAATTTCATATTGTGTTATTGTTATATTAATAATAACTATATTGTTAAAATATTAATGGTTTATTTTTTTAATAATTGTCCCAAGGAAACAGAAGAATTTTTTAAGACTTTGATTAGCATTTTATTCTATTTACCTTTTATAGCTAGCAATGTCGGACACATGACAAGGACTTTTTGCTTCACTCTGACTAGAAACATGGTCTAAAGAGAAAAACATTCCTATAGAGAGAATTTAAGAATTATTTGATGATAGGAGGGACTGACGAAAAATCTATTTGAAATAGTAAACAGTCATCACTGTTGTTGGAAAATAATTAGAAGTAGCTTGAGATAACATTTTCAACAGCACAAAGTTTTCACTTAAATAGAATGCAAATATTATAAACACTTAACACAGAAGCAATGTCTCTTGCTCAAGGGCACTACTCTCCAGCCTGGCCTTTGATTCTTGTGAATGAATTAGCAAAGATTTGAATCTGTTATGTGTTGAATGGCCAGGAAAGACTGGGATGGATACGTGGGTTTAAATACAGAGCTCCGTGCAAGTCAGATTTAGGGAGCTTTCACAGTAATTGCAGAACCATCAGGTTGGAGAATGCTAGGTAGAGACCAGTAATTAAAATTTTAAAAACATGCTAATTGTCCAACTTGTTCAGTAAAATCAAGACATACTTTGCTCACCTTCGTTACACATACTTTTAAGCCTCAGCTATTGGGATATCTTTCATTTATACATTCAAACAAAAAGGGAAATCTATCATAATGAATTTCAATATATTTTCTTTTCTTAAAAATTTCTGCAATTTGGTTACTTATCTAATGAACCAAAAATTGGGGAGAAGAGAGGGAAGATTTAATATATTTTATAGGATCTTGACTTCCTTTTTATGTATGTGCTTGTTCTGCTTAGTTCTAAAACATATGTGATGCTTTTTTTTGAAACATGATAATAAAACTATGATAAACAATATAACCTTTCTTTTTTTAATTTATCTGTATATGTATAAACTAAATTTTTATGCATATGCTTGTTCTTCTTAGTTCTAAAACATATGTGATACTTTCTTTGAAACATGATAATAAAACTATAGTAAACAATATTTTTTTTAGTTTATACTCCTTTTATTCTATTAAAATAAAAATTTATATTAAGCACCATTTACCTGATGATACTATTAGTTACTGGAAATTTAGCTCTTAATAAGACAAACCAGTTACACACAAGGTTGTGTGGGAGCAAATAGCAAATATATCTAACCTGCTCTAGAGGTTTGAGGACATACTCTTGGAGAAAATAATGTTTTAGCTGAGACTTGAAGCACTAATAAACTTTAATCAGGCAAACTGGAGAAGAAGAATTGGACGTATTTGAGTGAAAACCAAAAGAGGACGTGAACTACGTGATTCCTAGTTATGCACATAGTAGAGCACTTGCTGTGTTCTTAGCACAGGGCTGGTTACATCATAGGTGAGTCATCAAAGATTTAAAGAAAAATAAATATTAGAAGCAAGGGAAACAAGTCATTCATTCTAGAAACAAAAACACCAACCCCAGATCAGGTATTTGGGGGGAAACTGCAAAGACACCATTGGTGAAAACACTAGGAAGTAAAAGTGTGTAGGCAAGAGTAGTGATGGGAAAGAAACACTGAGAAAGAAGAAAAAACAATGACAGATGAATAAAATATTTTTTGTTTCATCAACTAAACATATTTTGTTCTCTTGGCACTCCTGATACCATACTTCACCTTTTTCTATTTCCTTCTGATAACCAAGACTCTTCATATTCTGCAGTTCACCATCAGAAAGACGGCATGCTCCTCTGATTCACAGGTAAACGTACAGTGCAGCTTTTCATGACAACATACCAGAATTTTAGTTTATGTAAGTTTAGGTTGCTTCTTATCTAACTTTTATTTTTATGTTAGAGAATAGGAATTGTTAATAGTGAAAGTTTGCCGTAGTGATCTAAAAGAGGAGAAAAAAATGGAAATTGAAAATGTAAGGATTCATGAATCTACCTTAAACACTTACTGGAAAAATGATAAAAATCCTTCTTAGTAACTCATTTTATGTGTCTACATTTTTTACCATTGTATCTAAGCAAATAGATGAGATGGCATGAGCTTCAGAGAGAAAAGCATTCTGTAACAGAGAAGCAACGTAAGAGCTCCACTTGTATGTTTGAGATTTTTCATAATGCTGTGGCTTCAGAAGTGCTTTTCTTATCAAATTCTCTCTCCTCTTCATCAGTTTCAGAGTCCATGCACTTTGTCATCCACATCATCATCCATTATCCATTTTTCTGCCAGGCTGAGAAAACACTGAAGGATGAAAACACTTTCAACTGACATTGGGAGAGTGAAATAACACACTGAACAAGCAGTGGTTCAGGGACTCTATTTCTTCCTGGTGTGTAAATGACTGCAGCCACGCTGTTCAGTAGATTGATGGAAAGATGAAGGGACAGAGTAGCCTACATTCCACCAATCTATTTCAAGGATGACAAGACCTTCATGACGCTTGAAAGGACATTTCTATTTCTTATTTTTAAAAAATATTCAACTGTTTAAATATTAGTGAAGATAAATGTTAAAAACACTAGTAGGATACAAAAGTTGCAATCTTAAAAGGATCACATTTAGGCTACTGTAGATATCTTGAAATACTCTGCTTTTGGTAGGCAGAAAATAAAGTATGATGTTTCCATGAAGCTTAGCCAAGTGGAGGAAATTTAGCCTAATTGAACAAGAACTTATCACAATGTATTTTCAGGACCTCTGTATAAGAGCATATGGAATCTAACAAATGTGTTCAAATTCACTAACCTTGTCAGCCTTATTTACATAATACTGAATAATGCAAAATAAAATCTTATAAACAGCCATTTGATACTTGAGTATATGTCGTTTGTCTTTAAAAAATTTAATTTTAAAATGGTAAGTGAAGGCCTCTGCAACGTTGAAGTTCCCATGTATATAATGTTTTGTTTGTAACTTCTTAGAAGATAATTTCAGTTGAGAAACATAGCTGAACTGACCAAGATAAATACAGAAGATTTTACTTTACTCTTTAATTTATAATCATATTAAATCAATTCCTTCTTACTGAGAGTTAGAGCAAAATGATTGTTGAATATTTTTTCAGTTCCATGGTAGACTCTCTCCAGGAAACAAAACAGACAAGTCAGTACACCAAAATGGTGCAAATAATTTTCCTTTAAATGGCAGGCAATACACAAAATGTCTGAATTCTGACAGACTCTGAAGTTATTAAAGGAATTTTATGTCAAATAGTTCATATGTATACATTTGGATAGCATTACAAAATTCAAAGTTGTCATGTGTTAAGGAATATAAAATGTAATACAATCTAACGTTCAGCCTATGTTTACGATATTAATATTAACCCAGACATTTTTAGAGTACATTGTATCCTTTTATAAAATAGATAAATACATGAGAGATATTGAAATAAACTTCAGCTTTATAAATAAATCTTTTAATGTTCTAATAACATTGAGGAAAAAACTGATACTCAGTACACCTTTTATCATCTCACTCTCCGAAAGAGAGTACCATAATAAAATAATTTAATTTAAAATTATTGAACCAAATGTCCTTTAAAAACAACAAGTGAATGCATTTAAAATTACTAATATTCTGGAGAATATTGAATGTGATTTGGAAACTCTTGAAATATAATTCAGTAATTCATTGCATTCCAGCATTTTAATCATTTATCTTTTAAGAAGTCTAACAATAAGATTCATTATAAATATTGACAACCCTTTTCCCTGCCGTGCTATAGCCTGAGAATGTGTTGACTTTGGATGGAAAAGAGTAGCAGTGAGTGAGTTTGGCCATTTACTACGATGAAAGCTGGCTTCTAACCTACCTCCGTATTTGTGTCACTGATATGCCATTGCAGCCTGTTTTTATCTTTTAATAATAAAATAAACCAAACAAATCATATATTAGTTTTTAGAGCTTACAAAATGCACCAATAACAAAGTGTTTTGTTCATCTGTACTTTCAGGAACAATTATAAGTTCCTTATATGTCTGGGAACAGAATGAAGATTTTTCTCTTTCTCCTTCCTTTTCATCCTTTTATCCCATTAGTCTGTCTTCTTTTCATCTCTCTTTCTCCTCTCCTTCTTCTTTCTCCTCCTTCTCTTCTTCCTTTTCTTTCTTTTTCCCTTTCTTTATTCCCTTCTCTTCCTCTTCTTTTGTACCGGTCTCCTTTCTTCCTGTCTCTTCGCGTTACTCACAACTAGGATGTCAAAATGAGAATGCTACCAGAGTGAAGGTCCTTATAATTTCCTGAATCTGAAGTTGCTAGATTAATCTAAATTTATGCAAAATTTAAGAGAGTTTCTTGTTGGGCTCACTTGAGTCACATAAAATGGGTTATTTAGTCTGAAAATGTTCAACTGGTAGGAGAGACATTTTTTCCATGTTTCTTTTAATGTAACTATTTCTTTTCCCCAAAGTCTAGCTTTGCGATATTTATGTGTTCCTTTGTTTTTCTTTCTTTTTTTTTTTTCTGAGACAGAGTCTCGCCCTGTCACCCAGGCTGGAGTGCAGTGGCCGGATCTCAGCTCACTGCAAGCTCCGCCTCCCGGGTTTACGCCATTCTCCTGCCTCAGTCTCCCGAGTAGCTGGGACTACAGGTGCCGGCCACCTCGCCCCGCTAGCTTTTTAATATTTTTTAGTAGAGATGGGGTTTCACCATGTTAGCCAGGATGGTCTTGATCTCCTGACCTTGTGATCCGCCCGTCTCCCAAAGTGCTGGGATTACAGGCTTGAGCCACCACGCCCGACCTGTTCCTTTATTTTTCTTGTACTGTTTAATACTATCTCTCTTACCTCCTAAACTTCAAAACTTAAAATTGAACTACCTCTACTTTTTCAAAATTTGTTTTTACCTGCTCTCATTCAATATCATAGAATCATCTTCAATATTTATTTTCAAAAAGCAGACACAGTTTGAAGTAGTAAATCTCATTCTGCCAAAATTGACTTTAGCTGCAAAGCCAAAACATATTCTTGCTTCATTTTATTTCAGATTCTTACTCCATTGTGCTGATCTAACCTGGTGTTCATTTTTGTCCATTCTTGTCTCTATCATTACATATTTTTGTTTGCAGTTATTTTATATACCATTATTATACTTCATTTTTTTCTTTTCTAATATTTGATTTAGATAATATATACTATTTTTCCAACTCTGAAGACTGTAGCTCCAAAAGTTGCTTAGTCTGATTTGTTACTGCTTTGTACTAATTTGTACTGCAGTGTACTGCTTTGTACACTGCTTGTTATCTTTTGCATGCATGTGATTTAGCACACCACAAAATAATTCTATTTGGCAAAAATTCTGGTGGCAAAAATCAACTAGGTAAACCAATTTATTCCTGAAATTCTCTTCATTTAGTGGTGAAATGTTGGAAGACAATTCTTCATGGGTCGTTTGTTTCTGTACATCTTGCAAACAGGCACACTGACTGCTCTTTGTTCCAGAGTATCTTTTAAAGGATACTTGTATAAAGAACAGTCAAGGATCATAAAGTTAATATCTCCTTCTGAAGTAACAGGTTTGCTTATACTCATGGAATAAGTATACTCATGTCTCCCTTGGGAGGAAAGGGTAGGCATATTTATTATACAATATAAAATATTCAGGTCCCCTAAACTCAGGGTTTCTCTTCTATAATACAAGGCGAGTACCATGTAGACCAATTCATGTTGCTCTGAAAGAGTCAGGGCTTGGGGAAATAGTGCAAATACTTATCCTTTGTTGTGCTATTACAATAAACCATCCTTTACCTCCGCCCCAGGAGTCTTGTGTCATCTAACAGCATCCATGAAACTTGACAGTCTATTTCCAACCTTTAAGAGTTTTTGACAGGTCTTGGTAACCTAGGTGACATTCTTATAGAGAGATGGCTTTCTGGAAGAGTGTCCCTTGAGGACTCATTATCAAACTCTGAGTAAAGTTCATGGAGACCAGTAATGAAATGTTGACAAAATTGTGTGTTCAACCAGGCAATAAATGGCCCTCTACTTTATTTTCTATTGATGAGGAGAAATTGGAGAGACAAATTGCAAGATGAGAGCCTGAAAGCAAGTTCTAAGACAAATACCCAAACACTGCCTTGGTGTTGCTAACTGCCTTCCAGGCTGGAGGGTGTGGGGAGTACTTCTACCAATCTGCATCCAGTCCCTGGTTTGCCCCACTGCAGCAACTCATACTAATATTTGCTTGAGAGAGGGCAGATGTTTCTGACCCTCTTTGGAAAATATTTATAGAGATGTGCACTCACACAGGTGAAACAAGAGACTGTCATCAACACTGTGGCAGAAACCCAAGAAATCGTTAGAAATTTTATTTGTGCTTGAGAGATGAGGGGCCGGGCATACATATAATGCTCGTTAAGAAGAATGGCAACAGCTGAGCTATCTTACAGTTCAGCACTGCCTACAGTCTTTGCTGCCAATCTTTTTTTTTTTTTTTTTTTTTTTTGAGACGGAGTTTCGCTCTGTCGCCCAGGCTGGAGTGCAGTGGCCGGATCTCAGCTCACTGCAAGCTCCGCCTTCCGGGTTTACGTAATTCTCCTGCCTCAGCCTCCCGAGTAGCTGGGACTACAGGCGCCCGCCACCTCGCCCGGCTAGTTTTCTGTATTTTTTAGTAGAGACGGGGTTTCACCGTGTTAGCCAGGATGGTCTGGATCTCCTGACTTCGTGATCCGCCCGTCTCGGCCTCCCAAAGTGCTGGGATTACAGGCTTGAGCTGCTGCCAATCTTAAATTCACTTTGTCTCAGGGATTTTGCAGTGAGTCCTGGCTGCTATAAGAGAGCTTTGGTACTCTCAGGAAGAATTTCATGGGAGAGATGATTTTTCATGGAAAATCATAGATGAGGCAATAGCTAGCACTAGTGCTCTTAATGTTAAGATTTGGTTTAAAATGTGAATGCAGTTAACTCATGAGAAAATAAGAAACAGACACAAAAGGAAGTTGAAAAATTAATTCTGCAAACCTTGCTACCCTGGAGTAGAGGTTAGAGTAGGGTGTTAAAACTGCACAGTAAAAGTAACAGAAATCACACAAAACAAACATTGCAAGGTTAGAGTTCCTTTGGCTTAAAGAACCTTTATGTGAAGGGAAAGATAACAAGTCACTCTCCCTACTGAAGGAAAACTTAAGAGATATTATTCTTGTAATGGACAGCAGATGATATGGATTAAAATGGTCTGCTAAAAAAAGACTGACAAATCAAGCCTGATTCAGTCAAACAAACCTTGTGGTTTTAGTCAGAAAGCAATGTGACTGTGGCTTCTGACATAGAAGAACCCCAAACCGAGAATGTCAGTAATAATGACCTTGGTGCCCTGTAAAAAGTTTAGAATGAGCTGAAAACATTAAAGTTTGTTTCTGAGTTACAAGATGCTGTCATGCTGCTTGCAATAGCAGTGAATTCAAAGCCTTGCTTACTGGCTCATAGCTACTCTCTTCCTTCGTGTCCTCAGTTCCTCTTTACTCTTACACCTCAAACTTCCTTGCCGTAATGACAAAGAAAATTAGGCATGAGACTAAGTCTGCCTATTTACAAGTGTAACTGAAAGCTATATAGAGCAATACAAGGATGTTGGGGGGGATCTTCAAGAAGGAGAGAGACAAACTTTGATGGCTCTATTGGACGGAACTGGCCAAGTCACAATCCTGCATATATGTGGAGGGAGGGGGTGCCCAAATTAATCTGATGAAGTTTGAGGAAGTTTTGCAGTAGGAAAGGAAAGGAAAGGATGCTAACATGATATTGTGGGTAGGGCACTGTACTATTTTTGTGGCTTCTCCATCTGAATGTATAGTAAGAATTGACATGTTCATTCTCATATCATCCTGTGTCATAAATTTCTGGAATTCCTTTGATTGAGAAGAGTAATATTTGTGTTTTGTTTTGAGGGCCACAGTGTTCTCAAACATATTTGCATGCATGTATATGTGCACACATTCACACACACACACACACACACACACACACACCTACAACCCTCCTTCCTTGCTGGCCTAAAAAGCAATGGAATACTTTAATCACTTATCATTGTCTTCAAGTTACGGCCCTGGCATGTCTCAGATAAAATTGTCATGTATTATATAATATTACTCCCTGTACTATTTGTGGATAAAATCTTATGTACAGAAAATATAAGATATCCTTAAAAATTGTGTCTTTAATATCTTAAGTGAAACTTTATTTTTAGTTACACCTTTGAAAGAGTGAAAGAAAATAAGCATGGAGGCACATTTAGAAAAAGTGAAGTCCCCGGGAAGGGGAACATCACACACTGGGGCCTATCATGGGGAGGGGGGAGGGGGGAGGGATGGCATTGGGAGTTATACATGATATAAATGATGAATTGATGGGTGCTGACGAGTTGATAGGTGCAGCACACCAACATGGCACAAGTATACGTATGTAACAAACCTGCACGTTATGCACATGTACCCTGGAACTCAAAGTATAATAAAAAAAAAAAAAAAAAAGAAAGAAAAAAGCAAAAAAAAAAAAAGATGAAAGCAAAAAAAAAAAAAAAAAAAAAAAACACCAAAAAAAAAAAGCAAAAAAAAAAAAAAAAAAAAGAAAAAGTGAAGTCCCAGGACATTTAAGCTTAACATGAGAGAATTGTGCCTCTCTTTGGTTGCTGGCATGAAGAAAGAGGTTTGTAAATCAAGGATTAGGGAGTGCTCAAGACAAAATTTTTACTATATTAAAATTTTACTATGTGCATCTTTTAGCATAAAGTAAAAAATATTTCTAGGACTCCAACTCCAAATATTCTCATAGACATTTGGTGGCATTAATTTGCAGGAGTGGCTCTCTGTCCTAAGCATGAAGAGATAGTTATTCTCTGCCTAAGCTTTATAAAAGGCTTGGATATCTCTGCCTCATATGACTGGCAAAATTACCTTGAACAATGTCCAAAGAGAATTCTGGGAAGATGGTGGAGTAGGAAGCACCAGCAATCGTTCTTTCTACCTCAATAGTAATTGCACTGGCAGAATCTGACTCTTGTAACTATTTTGGAAATCTGGAGTCTATTGAAGGCTTGCAACTCCCAGGGGAAGGCTTAGTAGGTCAATTTTAGTTCTCAGCATAGTTGCAAGCACTTATCCCTCATGTAGGGTAAGCAGCTGTGCATGCATTCCAGGAGCAGCTTACATACAGTTAGTGGGAGCCAGGGTGGGCAAAAAAGACTCCGTTCTCCAAATATTAGGGAGCTGTGCTCTGATTGCTGGTTGCTGCTTCTGAATACTGAGGTGCAGAAAAGGAGGTGGGCAGCCATTGTTCTTATACCTCCCTTATTGTTGCAAGCTCCCCACCCTATAGCTAAAGTGACTTTCAGGGGATTTAAAGGGTTGGCACCTATTCCTCCACTCCCTAATTTTTTCTGTTTTTCTCTTTTTTAGGAGCCAGATATTTAAGACTAGGACATTCACAAATAACAGCATATACAGGAAAATTAGAAAGTGACCATACTTGCCAGGAAAAGGCACAGACTCAGGAAACACCTGAGAAAACCTTAAGTTTACATCACAGGCTGATCCTTAGCACAGAGACAGCATACAACAATTTAAAAAGAATAAATAAAAACAACAAATAGCAAACTCTGGGGAAGGGAAAGAATGTGATTTCCTGAATTGCCACATTATTAGATTCAAATGTCCAATTCTTGCCCAAAAAAAAAATAAATAAATAAATGAAATCACAAAACACACAAAAAAACAGAAAAGTATGGTCCACTCAAAGAAAAAATAAACTATGGAAATTGTTCCTGACAAAGAACAGAAAGCATATCTACTAGATAATGATTTTGAAGAACTGTCTTAAATATGCTCAAATAATTAAAGATAGGGAGAAAGCTAAGAAAACAATATATGAACAAAATGGAAATGTCAACAAAAAGGTAGAAAACCTATAAATGAACCAAAAAAAAATTATAGAGCTGGAAATACAATAGTTAAAATGAAAAAAAAATACTAGAATATTCAAAGGCAGATTTGAGTAGGGAGAAAAAGGAATCAGTTACCTTGAAGATAGGACACTGGAAATTATCAAGTCTGAGAAATGGAAAAATAGTTTGAGGAAAAGTGAACTAAACCTGAGAAATTTGTGGGACACCATTAAGCAGATATCAACATACAAATTGCAGGAGTCCCAAAGGAGAAGAGACAAAGTTCCAGAGAGAATATTTTAAAAAAATAGTAGTGAAACACTTTCTAAATTTGATGAAAGATATGAATATAAACATCCAAAGAGCTCAACAAACTGTAGATAAGATTAACTCAAGGACACCTACATGGAGAAACATTATAATCAAACTTTTACAAGCCAAAGATGGAGAATCTTGAAAGCAGCAAGTGGGAAGTAACTTGTCATATACAAGAGTATCTCAACAAAATTATGAGATTTCTCACTAGAAACATTAGAGGACAGAAGGCAGTGGGCAAATATTTCAAAGTTCTGCTTGGAAAAATACTGTCAATCAGTAGTCTTGTATCTAGCAAAATTATCCCTCATAAATGAGGGAGGAATTAAGAAATTTACAAGTAAGCAAAAGCTAGGGAGGTTTTTGTTTGTTTGTTTCTTTGTTTTGTCATGGTTAAGGGAGTCTTGCTGGGTGAAATAAAAGGACACTAGACATTAACTTGAAGCCATATGAAGAAATAAATATCTCAACAAAAGTAACACATGGACGATCAGAAAAGCTGATATTATTATAACAATCATCTGTAATGACAATTTTTGTTTTCTATATGATCTAATATATTATTCCATTTAAAAAATTTAGTCTGAAAGCTAATACTATTGTAATTTTGGTTTGTAACTCTATGTTTTGTTTTCTACATATATCAAGAAATAATGAATTGTATTTCTTTATGTTTGGAGCACACAATGTAATATTGTAATAACAATCAAAAGGTGGTGATAAAGCTGATAAAGGAGCAATGCTTGTGTTTTGAAGTTAAGCTGATATAAATTTAATTTGCAGTGTTATAACTTTATGTTGTTAAATGTAATTGCCATGATAACCACAAATAAAATAGCTATAGAATAAAAACAGAAGAAAATAAAAAAGAATTTTAAATGTCTTACTTCAAAAAAAATCAACTAAACACAAAGGAGAAGAGAAATGCAGAAAATGAGGGACAGAAAAGCTATAAGGCATATAGAAAACAAATAGGAAGGTGACAGATGTAAGTTTCTACTTATCAGCATTAACTTTATTTTATTTTATTATTTATTTATTTATTTATTTATTTATGGGGGGTGTGGGGCAAAGTCTCTTTGTCACCCAGGCTGGAGTTCAGTGGCACGATCTTGGCTCACTGCAACCTCCGCCTTTCGGATTCAAGTGATTCTCCTACCTCAGCCTCCCGAGTAGCTGGGATTACAGGCATGCACCACCACACCTGGCTCAATTTTGTATCTTTGGTAGAGATGGGGCTTCACCATTTTGGCCAGGCTGCTCTTGAACTCCTGGCCTCAAGTGATTCTCAGCCTTCCAAAGTGCTGGCATTACAGGTGTGAGTAATTGTGCCCAGCCTCAGCAATTACTTTAAATGAAAATAATTTAAAATATCCAATGAAAAGACAGAGATTTGCAGAACAGATTAAAAAACCATAATCCAACTGCCTGCTTCCTATATTTGAATTAAATTTACATCCAAAGACACAAATAGATGAAAAGCAAAGGATGAGAACAGATATTTCATGCAGGTAGTAACCAAAAGAGAGCAAGGTGACTATAGTAATATTAGACAAAATAGCTTTAAATTAAAAAAAAAATAGAAAAGACAAAGAAGGACATTTTATGTATAAAAGTTTTAATACAACAAGAAGATATCGCAATTATAAACATGTACATACCTAATGACAGACCATCAAAATATATTTAAAAAACTGATAGAATTGAAGGGAGAACTTGTTCTACAATAATAGTTGGAGGAGTAAAATCAAATTCTCAATGTATAGAACAACCAGGGATAAGTAAGGAAATACATGAGTTGTACAACACAGTATGCCAACAAGATCTAACAGATATACTGCCCACTCTACCCCAAAACAATAACAGACACATTCTTCTCAAGTCCACATATGACATTTTCCAGGACAGACCATATGTGAGGCCACAGATAAAATCTCAATAGATTTTAAAAGATATAATTCATGCAAAGTGTCTTCTCTGAGCAGAATAAGATGAAGTATGAAATCAATAAAAGAAAGGAAAGAGGAAAATTCACAAACTTGTGGAAACCAATTAATACATTCTTAAACACAATGGATCAAAGAAAAAAATCACATGAAAAATTAAAAAAAACTAAGAGATGAATGAAAACATAATCAAAAGGTACCAAAACTTATGGAACACAGTGAGTGCAAAGGGTAAAATTTACAGCTATAAATGCCTATGTTAAAAATCAAGAAAAATCTCAAATCAACAACCAAGCTTTACAATTTAAGGAACTAGCAAAAGAAAAGCAAGATACACCCAGTGCTAGCGGAAGAAAGGAAATAAGACAGAGTAGAGAGGAAGTGAACAAACAGAGAACAGAAAAGCAGTAGAGAATATGATGAAACCCAAAACCAATGAAATCAAAGCACCAAAGCTAGTTCTTTGAAGTGGTCAACAAAATTGAGAAACCTTTTAGCTAGCTAATAAGAACAAAGAGTAGGACCCAAATTGCTAAAATCTGAAATAAAAGTGGAATATTACTACGAAGTCTATAGAAACAAAAAGGATTGTAAGAGTGTATTATGAACAATTGTATGCCAACAAATTTGATAACCTAGAGGAAATGAATCAATTTCTAGAAATATAAGACCTACCGAGGTTAAATTACAAAAAAAATTAAAGTATGAATAGACCTATAACTAGTGAGAAGATTGAATTAATATTTAAAAAATCCTAATAAAGAAAGCCCTTGACCTGATGGCTTCACTGGTGAATGCTACCAAATATTTTAAGAAGCACTAATATCAATCCTTTATAAATTTTTCAAAACATTGAAGAGGAGAGAACACTTTCTAACTCATTCTATGAGGCCAGTATTTTCCAGATACCCAAGCCAGACAAAGACACTACACAAAAAGAAAACTATAGATATCCTTAATAAACATTAATATAAAAAATCTTCAATAAAATACCAGCATATTGAATTCAGCAGTGAATTAAGAGGATTACACCCCATGACCAAATGAGATTTATTCCTGGAATGATCTCTACATATAAAAATCGACCAATATAATGCATTACATTGAGAGAATGAAGAAAAAAACCCATATAATCATCTCAGTTGATTTAGAAAAAGCATTTGACAAAATTCAACACCTTTTCATGATACAAAAACTAAACAAATTAGGAATAGAAGAAAATTACCTCAGTATAATAAAAGTCATATATGAAAATCCTGCAGGTAACAGCATACTCAATGGTGAAAGAATAAAAGCTTTTCCTCTAAAAACATGACAAGGCAAGGATGCCTGCTTTTACCAATTCTATTTGTTACAGCACTGGAAGTTTTAGCCAGAGCAATCAGGAAAGAAAAAGAAATAAAAGGCACCTACATTGGAAAGGGAGAAATAAACATCTCTATTTGCAGATTATATGATCTCATATATAGAACTATATAAAAATCCCTAAAGTTTGAACTAATAAATCAATTCAGCAAAGCAACAGGATATATAGTCCACACACAAAAATCAGTCACATTTCTATATACTAAAAATGAACAATCTGAAAAGTTTTTTAAAAATTAAATTTATAATATCAAAACCAACAAAATACTTAGGAATTAACCAAGGAGGCAAAAGACTTGTCTCAGTCTGTTTGGGCTGTTATAACAAAATGCCATAAAGTAAGTAGCTTGTAAACAACAGATATTTATTCTTCCCAGCTTTGGAGGCTGGGAAATCCAAGACGGAAGCACTAGCAGATTCTGTTTGGTTAGGGCCTGCTTTCCCGTTTGTGAAAGTCCTCTTGCTGAATCCTCACATGGCTAAATGAGAAAACTCTGGTCTCTTCAGCCCCTCATAAGGGCACTAATCTCATTGACGAGTACTCCATCCTCATGATCTAATCACCTCCTAAAGGCCTCACTTTCTAATATTATCACTTGGGGAATTAGGTTTCAACACACAAAGCTTGGGGTCACACGTTCAGACCGTAGCACTTGTACAATAAAAATTACAAAACATGTTAAAAGAAATAAAGGATTCAAAAATAAATGTAAGCACACCCCATGCTCATGGATTGGAAGACTTAATCCCATTCAGATTTCAATAGTACCCAAAGCAATCTACAGACTCAATGTAATCCCTATCAAAATCCCAATGGTATTTTTACAAAAATAGAAAAACTCATCTAAAAATTCATATGAAATCTCAGAGACTCTGAATAATCAAAATGACCTGGAAAAGAGCAAAGATGGAGGACTCAAACTTTCTGATTTCAAAATTTTCTACAAAGCTATCGTAATAAAAAAAAAAAGTATAGTACTGGCATAAAGACAGAGAGGTAGAGCAATGGAAAATAATAGAAAACTCAAAAATAAACCATCACATATATGGTCAAATAGTTTTTGACAAGGAGGCCAAGGCCATTCAACGAGGTAAAGGAACAATCAGTGCTTGGAAAACTACATATCTATGTATCTCTATCTATCTATCGATCGATCTATCTATCTATATAAAGTGAAGTCAGACCCTCAACACCATATACAAAAATTAAAATAAAAAATCAAAATAGTTCAAGGACCTAAATGTAAGGACCAAAATTATAATCAGCGTAGAAAATATAGTGTTGTTGACAGGGGCTGGAGTTTGGAGGAATGGGGAGTTATTGTTTAATGGTTATAGAATTTCAGTTTTACAAGATGAATAGAGTTCTGAAGGTAGGTGGCGGTGATGGTTGCACAACATCATGAATGTATTTAGTATTATTGAACTATTACTTACAAATATCAAGATGCTCAATTTTTTTTTATGTGTATCTCACCACAATAAAAAACTTGGGCAGAAACCACCTTAAACAATTCTTCAACCCCAATTTTATGACTTATGCAAGCCCTACAACCTCACCTAAGATTCAAGAACTCTGATGATTCCAATGTTCAGGCACTTTTGTAAGTGTGGGATTTCTTTTTCCTCCTTTCGTCTTCATCTTCTAACCTGTGTGTAGTCTATGTATTATCACAACGTGTCGACAATCCCCTTAGGTGCTTTCACAAGGTATCTCCTTATACCAAACATTTAATAAACTTTACTGAATAACTGGAATGAGAGGTTGTCAATGTTGATCTTCTAAGGTCTCCCAGGCTTTATTAATACTTCTCCTATTTGTACTGATGTTCAGATCTTACTTTTTAAATTGCATAAACCAAATATGAAGAACTCGGTAGATAATAGAAAAATTGATATTTTCCTTTTCATTTTAAAATCCTCCAAGATTATCTCAAATTACTTAATTTGGATTCTTTAAATAATCATAGATTCACGTAGAAATATTTTAATCTAAAAATTCTGTTCTTAAGGATATATAAATACTTTTTTTCTGTTAGCTCATTTTATGGAAACAGTTAAATACATGTTTGCAAACTATTGAAGGTATCTTAAAAAGGCTGGGAAGAGGTATGATATACACAGCAATATTGTAAAATAAATCATTTTTTACCCTTTAATAGAGACTACTGTGACATATAATTTTTAAAGAGTTTAATGAGTTTGGAGATTTCAAATGTTAACCACTGCCATATTTGGAGCTGCCAGTACCAAATATTTTTAAAGTGACTACTTTTATTTTTTTCCTTTCTCTGTGACTACACTTAAGACATTGCAGAAGAAATTGTCATCAATAAGAACATAACTTTTAAAATATCAATAAGAAAAAATAATTTTGAGAATATGTCATACTCAGTATTAAACATAATACAAACTGGAAAGAAAGATTGAGAGACCTTGAAAGTGCAGTGTGGTAATGTTCAGTGTGAAGAACTTTTGGCCCAGTGGAATTAATTGGGCCGTTCTTCTTTCTCTCTTTCTCCCTGCACCCCTGTCCCTCGTGGAAGGGTAAGATAGAAAATATTTCTTCCTTGAAACTTTTCTGGAACTTACTGATAGATACATCTTGAATTAGAGTTTTCTTTGAAAAAAATTATTGATTCAATTTTCTGGACTATACAGTGTTTCAATTTCCTTTTTAGGCAGACACTTTGGTATATTTTATAAGTATCTGAAACATTCATATTGATTGGTATAAATTTTTTTCTTTTTAAAAATATTGATTGATTGATTGATTGATTGATTGAGACGGAGTTTTACTCTTGTCGCCCAGGCTGGGGTGCAATGGCACCATCTCGGCTCACTGAAACCTCCACCTCCCAGGTTCAAGCAATTCTCCTGCCTCAGCCTCCCGAGTAGCTGGGCTTATAGGCACCTGCCACTGTGTCCAGCTAAGTTTTGTATTTTGTAGAGACGGGGTTTCACCATGTTGGCCAGGCTATTCTTGGACTCTTGACCTCAGGTGATCTACCCGCCTCAACCTCCCAAAGTGCTAGGATTTCAGGCGTGGACCATCGTGCCCAGCCAAAGTTTATATATATATATATACACACACACACACACACACACACACATATATACATATATATATATATATGTTCTTCTAATGTCTATAGCATTTGCAGTTTTGTGCTCTATTTCGTTACTGATATTGCTATCTCATTTTTTTTTCTAATTTAGTTTCTGCTGAGTTAGACAATTTTATTAACAATATGCAAAAATAAAATTTGTGTTCTGTTGATCCTTTCCATCGTATTTGTTTATTTCATCACTTTCTGCTCTTAATAAAGTTTTTCTTCATTCTATTTCCTTGGGTTTATCTGTTATAATTTTTCTAACTTCTTGAGATGGAACCTTACCTCATTAGTTTTCAGGTTTCTTTCTCTATAATGTATTGTTTACGATTTTAAATTTTCCCCTAAATATGGTTTTAGCTGCATTTATAAAGATTAGAAAAGATGGGAACATCACACACTGGGGCCTGTCGTGGGGTGGAGGGATGGGGGAGGGATAGCATTAGGAAAAGTACCTAATATAAATGATAAGTCAATGGGTGCAGCAAACCAACACAGCACATGTATACATATGTAACAAACCTGTACGTTGTGTACATGTATCCTAGAACTGAAAGCACAACAAAAAAAGAAAAAAAAGTTTAGATGAAAGTATTTTATAATTTCTGTGTTTTTTTTTAAGTGTTGTTTCATGAGTACTTTCAAATACAATTTTAAATTTATAACTACAGGACATTTTTTAAAGTTATTTCATTATTTCTAACTTAATTGTTTTGTGATGAGAGAATATTATACTATATCAGTCTTCTAATAATTGTTGAGATTTTGCGGTCAAGTACAAAATCAATTTTTGTAAGTGGTCCAGGTGTGCTAAAAAATAAAGTTCATTATTCTATTATTGTGGTTGTGTTTGTATGTTCATGCCTTCTATAAACTCACTGATGTTTTTGTCTGATTGTTTTGTTAATTGCTGAGAGTTATGTTAAAATTTTCCACTCTGATTATAGTCTATTTTGGTTTGCAAATCTAGAGTGGTTTTGTTTTTGTTTTTTGCTTTCATAAATGGAAATTGCTCAGACTGACTGCCTTCTCTCTGTCTTACTCTAAGTAAGAAAAGCAAGGTCATCATTAGCAAATGGCAGTTGCAACACAGCAACACCAAGCGTCCACTTCACACTTAGGACAGAATGCCGCACCTCCTCTTTGTGGCTTCTGGTATGCTACATGTTAAGAGATGCTTCTCTAGTAGAAACTAAAGAAATGATTCCTGAAAGGAGTCTTTGTGTATTTTTTTCTTTATTCATTTTAAGGCTGTGTATTTCAAAATATATGAATTCAACTCGTACTATTCTGATGAGTTAAAAACTTTATATTGTTACAAGACACTACTTCTTCCAAACCATTTATCTGATATCAACTTTTTGGGGATTAATATTTGCATGATGTGTCTTTACTTGGTCTTTATAATTCTATATCCATCTTATACTCACTATTGTCTTTCTCTGGCTATTCTTGGTGTTGTTTTCTCTTTGTCTTTTATTTTCTGTAATTTCACTAAAATATTTAAAAGTTTGGATTTATTTTTCTTTAACATACTTGGAATTTGATGGATGTTTTGTTTGGATCTGATGTATGTTCTTGTTTTCTCTTTAAATATTTTTCTGCCCTTTCTGTTTCCAAGCTGGAGTTAAATGTATTTTAAATCATCTAACTTTAATTTATATCTCTTAGTCTCTTTCTTATATTTTCCACCTATTTTTTTCTCTCTGTGCTATTTTCAGAATTCTCCTGGCTCAGCTTCCAATTTTCTAATTCTCTCTTCTTTTATGACTGATCTGCTGCCACATTCATTCACTCAGTTTTAAATTTTAGTTACTGCAACTTTTACTTCTATAATTTTACTTTTCTTATAATATGGTATACATTTAAAAAATACTTTTCTGTTATATTCTGATAATTTTAAGTTGTTTTTTCCTCCCCCTTGACCCCAATAGAATAAGACTTATTTTTTCTTTTTTTTTTTTTTCTTTTTTTTTTTTTTGAGACGGAGTCTCGCTCTGTCGCCCAGGCTGGAGTGCTGTGGCCGGATCTCAGCTCACTGCAAGCTCCGCCTCCCGGGTTCACGCCATTCTCCTGCCTCAGCCTCCCGGGTAGCTGGGACTACAGGCGCCGCCACGTCGTCCGGCTAGTTTTTTTTGTATTTTTTAGTAGAGACGGGGTTTCACCATGTTAGCCAGGATGGTCTCGATCTCCTGACCTCGTGATCCACCCGTCTCGGCCTCCCAAAGTGCTGGGATTACAGGCTTGAGCCACCGCGCCTGGCCTAGAATAGACTTATTTTTTCGTTTCTGTTTTTGTTTTTTATTTTTCTAGATAGAATCTCACTCCCTCACCCAGGCTGGAGTGCAGTGTCATGATCTCAGCTCACTGCAACCTCCGCCTCCTGAGTTTAGGTGATTATTCTGCCTCAGCTTTCCAAGTAGCTGGAATTGCCGCTGCATGCCACCACACCCAGATGATTTTTGAAATTTTATTAGAGATGGGGCATCACCATGTTGGCCAGGCTGGTCTTGAACTCCTGACTTCAAGTGATCTGCTCACCTCGGCCTCCCAAAGTGGTGGGATTATAAGCATGGGCCACCTCACCCAGCTGAGTTTGTTTTTGTTTTCTTGATAAAGCAAACAATTTGTGTCTGATAATCTGATTTTCTCAAGCATATTTTGGTCTGTTTCTACTTTCTGTTGTTCCTGCTGGATCTCACACATATTGCCTTGTTTTCTATTGTGTATGATGATATTTTACCATCTAATTTATTTCCATAAAAATTACTTGTGAGGATTTGGGGAGGGCCAAAATAGAGGTAGTATTCTCCAGAAAGGAAATACATTCATTTCTTCCAAGTGCTCAATAATATGAACAACCCAGGATCACTTTAAGCTAAATGTATGAATGGAAATAAATTATTGACAATCCTGATGAGATAAATCAAGTTCAGTAATACTATGAGGGTTTCAGGTGCTTATAGTCACTAGTGGCTAAGTGGCTTAGACCTTTTATTGTCTCTCTTGTTTTTATTCTCTTTCAGATTATGGGCTGAGCATTTTAAAATATTTCATCATATTCATGCTGCCTTTGTGAGGATTATTGTTTCTAACATTGTTTACATTTGTTTTCGGTTAAGGAGTTGTTAAAAAAAAAAACGCTTACTGGAGACTGGCAATCAGAAATATGAATATTTTTACTGTAGCCATCCTTTTACTGTTCATTTCTAATTTTATGGCATCATGATCAGGGAACATAATCTATATACAGTTGAATCTTTTAAGTTTATTAAGGTTTTATTTATGGTTTAGTACATAATTAATTTTTGTGAATATTTAACTTGTTCATCAAAAACGAGCATGTTCTTTGTTACATGCAATGTCTCATTTATATGACAAAGTTTTGATGGTGAGAAATGTTCAAATATAAACATTAATATGAATACAATATTAATATAAATATTATTTTTACTAAAATAATGAAGAAAATATTCCATTAAGGAACTTAGCAGAAACATTTTCTACAATGGTTTCCATATAAAGCCACTGTATAAAAATGTTGCATATAAGTTATTTCTTCAATGAGCAGATTGGGTCACACTATTATTCATAAATCAGAGAGTATTCCTTATTTTATTGCCTGGTATATGTTTGTCACTTTATTTTATAACAGAAGCTAGATCAAAGAAGTACTTGGTTCTAATCTTCTGGGAATATAAAAGTTAGCAAAAAAAAAGTAACATTATTTCTAAAAATTAAAATATTGCTATATAATACCTAATAATGCATAGCAATTTCCAGGATGTTTGCTTCAGGATATAAGTGCAGCAGAAATTTAATGAATACTTGAGCATTTAGGCAAATAATTATGGATTAAGCAGATAGAGAATGGGGCCTTGAAAAATGAATGGACTTTGCATAAGAGCAGGCAGAAGTAATAAATGTATCTATTTTAAGCTAAATAAGAGTTCATCCTGATGTCTTTGACTCTACTCAATTACCAGATCATTCTAGACTCGTTTTCTTGCTTATCTGTAAACTTCTACTTGAACATAGAGAAGTCTGGCTCCCAATATCCCTATCATTTACATAACTGTTCACTTCTACTAGGTATGTACTTTTCTCAGCTGGAGGACTGTGATGGTTAATACTGAGTGTCAACTTGATAGGATTGAAGGATACAAAGTATTGCTCCTGGGTGTGTACCTGAGGGTGTTGTCAAAGGAGATTAACATTTGAGTCAGTGGGCTGGGAAAGGCAGACCTACCCCTCTGGGTGGGCACAATCTAGTCAGCTGCCACTGCAGCTAGAATATAAGCAGGCAGAATAATGTGAAAAGAGAGACTGGCCTAGGCCGGGCGCGGTGGCTCAAGCCTGTAATCCCAGCACTTTGGGAGGCCGAGGCGGGCGGATCACGAGGTCAGGAGATCGAGACCATCCTGGCTAACATGGTGAAACCCCGTCTCTACTAAAAAATACAAAAAACTAGCCGGGCGAGGTGGCGGCGCCTGTAGTCCCAGCTACTCGGGAGGCTGAGGCAGGAGAATGGCGTGAACCCGGGAGGCGGAGCTTGCAGTGAGCTGAGATCCGGCCACTGCACTCCAGCCCCGGCGACAGAGCAAGACTCCGTCTCAAAAAAAAAAAAAAAAAAAAAAGAGAGACTGGCCTAACCTCCCAGCTTTCCCCTGTGCTTGACGCTTCCTGCCCTCAAACATCGGACTTCAAGTTCTTCAGTTTTGGAACTCACACTGCCTCTCCTTGCCCTTCAGCCTGCAGATGGCCTATTGTGGGACCTCGTGATCATGTGAGTTAACACTTAACAAATCTCTTTCTACTGTTGTAGTATACATATGCCACATCTTTTATAATTGTCCCACTGTTCTTGAATATTCTTTTTCTTTTTTTCACTGCATTGCAGTTTGAGGGGTTGCTATGTACCTAACTTCAAACTCATTATTCTTTCCTTATTTAGTCCAGCCTTCTGTTGAAGATAAATTATTTGCTGCTCTGTCAACAAAAATATCATAGAGGAAATGATGGTATGAAGCAGGGCACTGGGATAAAAAAGAGAAAGATCATAAGGCTTAGTGGACCTAAAGCAGAGCTTCATTTATTATCTGTTGCCACAGAAGAGGACATTTTAAAATCTCACATTGGCCGGGAGCGGTGGCTCACGCCTGTAATCCCAGCACTTTGGGAGGCTGAGGTGAGTGGATCACGAGGTCAGGAGATGGAGACAACCCTAGCTAACAAGGTGAAACCCCGTCTCCACTAACAATAAAAAAAATTAGCCGGGCGTAATGGCGGGCACCTGTAGTCCCAGCTACTCAGGAGGCTGAGGCAGGAGAATGGCGGGAACCCGGGAGGCGGAGCTTGCAGTGAGCCGAGATCGCGCCACTGCACTCCAGCCTGGGCGACAGAGAGAGACTCCGTCTCAAAAAAAAAAAAAAAGACACGTTATATTGTCCATGTCCATGTCCTATAAAAGCAGGTTTATCTTTCAATGATAGACTCTACTTAACAAGTTCATAAGGCTGATGGATAAAAGCTGCAATGCTGATTTGCAAATATGAAATTGTCATGGAGATGGAAATTCTAAAACTCATGTATGTATAAGTATTATTACCTGCATATATATCTGCTTACTTGGACAACTAATTCTTATTCAGAAAATTGCTTGGTAAACACATATCATAAGAAAGGGGCATGCCCACTTTCCCAGGATTGCCATAATAACTTACCAAAAATCTGATGGCTTAAAACAGGTGAAATTTATTCTCTCACAGTTATAGAATCTAGAAGTTTGAAATCAAGATGTAGTCAAGCCATGCTTTCTCTGAAGGCTCTAGAGAAGATTCTTTCTTGCCTCTTGTTAGCTTCTGATGTCTGGCAATCCTTGACTATTCCGTGGCTTGTAGATGCATCGCTCTAATTTCTGCCTGCATCATTAAATGGCATTCTCTCCATGTGGTTCTGTGTCCCAAACTCCCTCTTACTGGGACACAAGTCACACCCTAATTCAGTATGACCTCATCTTAACTTGCTTACATTCACAAAGACCACACAAAGACCATATTTCCTCCTAAGATCACAATCACAGGTTCCAAGCAGATGTGAATTTTGTTGGAGCACTATTCAACTCAGTACAGGGAATTAAATAATGAATTAATTCAGCATTTAATGGCACCAGGATAAGATAGTTTGATAGCTTAATTCAAACATTTATAACTCAAGACCATCGTGTTAAAAGGACCATTTTAAGTTGTGTGACAATAATTCCACAGTCATGTCAACAATCTTCTTGTTTTTGCTCAGGCACCAGAATACTTGAGAATCTTGGTTATGGTTCTCCCTCCTGGACATCAGTGCTGAGTTGATCTTTATGCTTCTCCTTTTTCTAAGGTTTCAAGGCAGTCCAATGCCCTATCTGAGGGATTAATGTATTCTTTAGATGTACTGATAAATTATTTCAGGTTTTGTAGAGCCTCCCTTTGTTATATTAACAGCTCTAGTTTGTCACCTCTGCTGGGATCAATTATGGTTTGACTTTAAAACTTAAGTCTCCTGATGATAATTGCATTTCAATAGTTGAGATGGATGGCAACAGAGATGTTGGCTACTATAGCCTCTGTTACTGGTGATCGTAATAACCATAAAAATCTCAAACTACTGAGCACTAACTACAGTAGAGATTGCTTGTAAGAAGTACATATGTTCTACATGAATTACAACAAATAAACACAATATAACGTAACAGGTAACCCCATTCTTTCATATCAAGAAGCTAAAACTGCTAAGTAATTTGCTGAAGATTACTTGGCTAGTAAGTAGGTGGATTGAAAACAAGTTTGTCTGTATTACTCCAAAGTTCTACCTTGATGTGACAACCCCAACTACATTAGTAGTATGTATATTGGAATGATAACTAAGATTCTCTTTTTTCTGTCTCTCATTCTTTTTTCCCCTCACTTCTTTTTTCCCCCTTTGGTCTCTCCCCCTCCTCTTTTTCTCTCTGTTTGTCCTTTTTTTTTTTTAAACAACACATGTTTATATACATGTTTATCTCCAAAATAGAGTTTTACAAAATAGTTTATTCTACTAGCTAATGCTTTCCCTGGAGAGCATTTCCTGAAACAATTTTTTCTTTGAATCGCAGTCTGAAAACACACCTCTGCAAGCTTCTAGTCAGTATCTACCTTGTTTTTCTCATTCTCCAGCCTTGTCATGATGTCTTCAGAGACAATCTTTTTTGTTATTGAAATATTTGTTTTCATTCATCTTCTGCAGTTTACTGATGGAGTCTATGCATGGAAGGGGAGATTATTAAGTGGTTAGAGTGGATTTCTATTAAACACTGACATGCTTCAATAGTCTGACTATTAAACACTATGAAACAAAGCCCTTGGAAAGGTCCTATTTATGTTATCTGTGAAGGATAACATGATATCTTAGTCTGTTTTTTTACTATAACAGACTGGGCAATTGATAAAGGAAAAATGTATTTCTCACATGCTGGAGCACGGAACTGGTATCTGGTTAGGGCCTTTGTGTTGTATCATCCCCTAATGGAAGGCAGAAGGACAAGAGATTGCGTGTAAGATATAGGCACCAAGGTCCGGACTAGGCTCATAACAACATACTCTCATGATAACTAACCCTTTTCAGCAATAATAACCTCAATCAGACTTTATGAGCCCTCATGACTCAATAACCCTTTATTAGCTCCATATCTCAACACTGTTGCATTGGGGATCAAGCTTTTAATACATAAATTTTTCCTGGACACATTCAAATCATAGCACATGCTAATGGATCAGTCCATGTATTTATACCATTAACTATTTGTTTGAATTAGTTCACTAAACAGGCTTACCCCTACGTGGGGAGAAAATTTGAGTAGTGCAGGTATTGGAATTATAAACGTAAGTTAGTGCAGGTGTTCACAATGGGAAGAGTTAGTGCAAGTGCTAGCATTGACTTTGGAAAGCCTGAGTCTGCTGCAAAAAGAACATGTCAATTAGAGTTGGGATACTATTTAGGCTGGGTGGCTGCTGTAACAAATCACCACAAACTAGGTGGCTTAAAACAGTAGAAATTTGTTGTCTGACCATTGAGTAACAGGGTTTCATTCTGTTTTCTGACATAGCTGTATTCTCCTCTGAAGGCTTTAGAGGAGCATGCTTCCTTGCCTTTTCTAGCTTCTTGGTGGCTCCAGGAGTTCCTTCGTCTCCATGGCTTCATAACCTCAATCTCTGCCTTCATCTTCATACAGCCTTCTCTTTTTCTTTCTGCGTGTCTCACTGTGTCTCTTATAAAGACACATATCATTGAATTTTGGGCCCACCAAGTAATTCAGGATGAACTCAACTCAATATATTTAATGTAGTTATTACATCTGCAAAGATCTGTTTCCTAAATAAGGTCACATTTACAGATTCCAAAGATTAGTACATGGACATATCTTTTTGGAGGCTGCTATTCAACCCACTACAAAGAATAAAGTTAATGGACATTTAACTTAATTCCATGCTGTTCCTACATCTGACCTTGTCACTGTGTTCATGAAATTTTCAGGTTAAATATTAAAAAATGATGTTTTGAACTAATCACCCAAAAAAAATTTTAACAGTAGAATTATTAGAGCTCTGAATTGTGTGGGGAGAGATAGAAATCTGAACAGTCTTGGAACCTTTTAAGAAATATGAGGTGAATATTTAGAGAGTATGTAAATTACCAACAATATCTCCTAACCCAGCTTGTACATGATACTATATGCTCATTTTCTTCCCTTCTCTTACAATAATACATAGGATAATTGTATCTAAATATTATACTATAATATCAAATTTGACATCTAATCATCATGAGTTTTTGGTGCAAATCATACTATCATAAGTTTGTAGAAACATAATTTAATTTTCCTTGAAATATTAGTATATTTATATATTATTTATGTATGTAAACCTGTTTTCTATCATTAATTTTATATTTTTAAATTGTGCTAAATATCACAGAGAAAAAAGTATTCCAAGATGTATGATTCCACATGACTCTCTGCTTCCCTTACCATAATATTCATAAAAATTATTGTAATTTCATATCCCTGGAAACTAGTGAGCGGTGATAAACATTTTTTTTGTATGAATAAATATTGAGAAACAAAGATAAAGTATAACTGAATAATTTAACTAAAAGACACATGTATATTTTATGGTAAAATGCATCCATATTCTTTTATTTTTAGTTTATTACCCTAGATGTTAATAGGCTAAGAATAACTTTGATATTATCAATGTGCTTAAAAGCAGTGATAGTTGATGAAGAATAAAATAATAAACAGAATATTTTGTGGAAATGGGGGATGATAAAAAAAATCAACAAATATTTATTGATTCCTTATTTCAAGCAAGGCATCATGTTAGAATACCTGAAAGAGGTTGTGGTGAAAAGAAATAAAGCACAGTTTTTGTGGTAGCTGGTCCTTATGAGGGTTTCCCACGATCCCTGCCTTCTGTAGTCAAATGCTCTACCAGTGAGATATACTGCACTGATCCCTGCCTTCTGTGTTCAGATGGTTGTATAGTCCCTTCCCATATGGCCTGTGTGGCCAATAGACTATGGTAAATGTGATGCTACTGTGATTTCAAAGATTAGATTATTAAAGACATCATGGCTTCCATCCTGGCCTCTCTCTCTCTTTCTATCCCTCTCTCTCTCTCTCTCCTCTCTCTCGTCAGCTTTCTCTGGGTGAAGCCAACTGCCTTGTTCTGAGAAGCATCTCTGCTTTAACATGGTAAAAAAATGAGGCCTGCGGCCAACAACTAGTGAGGAACTAAGACTTAACAAAGGTCACAAGGATGTGCTTAGAAGTATATTATCCAGCCCAGGTAAAGGCTTTAAGTGACCAAGAGTTTGACTTAAACCTCATGAAACACATGAGTCAGTACAACCCAGTTAAGCCACTCCTGACCCTCAAAAACTGTATGAGATACTAAATGTTGTTTTACGCTGCAAAATGTTGGAGTGATTTGTTATGCAGCGATAGATAACTAATATGGTTTTCATATTAATGAAAAAGGCTGTTTTGAATGGTTAATACATACAAACATAACAAGATAGCTAGATTTTAAGTGAGTGGCATGTAAAAAAAAGTGAAGAGAAGAAAAATACGATGTTCAGTTGTATTGGTAGGGTATGCTTTGCAAAAAGGAAAGAATTGAGCCAGGTAGGATTTACACAGATCTTCTCAAATGTGTGCATAAATCAATACACACCAGATAGATGTGATTTTTATGTATGCCTTGTGGACCAGTCTCATTACTTTATTGTTGAGGCACAGTAATCTATGCAATCCTTCATGAATTCCCTCAGTTAATTAGTTTCCTGGAATATTGCTGGGTGGCATATTCAGCTCTTGCTACTTTGCAGCACTTTTGGAAATGTGTGAATTACAGGACATTTAGTTTTGCTAGAAAGTTATGCTAAGAGGCTTAATTCACAGAAAATATATAACATGTGCAATCCAACATTAAGTACATAGATTGCAAATAGCTACTCAGAAATCTACAGGAACCATAGTCAGCAACACCTAATCACTTCTCTTAGGGCACTTACTGCTTTGTTCCTTTTCCTGCATAGATACAGGGTACTTTAGGGTTCAGGGTTCTTGACTTTTGTGGAATGTTACTATCTATGTAGAATGTTAAAAGAAGCTGGAATTTTCCTGTTAGCTTTTCTTTAATGAAAATGCCACCTTTCTTCACAAACTAAGCTAATGCTGGTTCTGCCTCCCAGTTAATATCAGCCTGTGATCTTGTCTCAGTTTGGAAAACCCACTCAACTCTAACTGTAGGCTGTCTATCGTGCTTTATACCCAAGCAGGGGAAATCGCTAGGAATTTCCACACTTCGGCAGTGATTCAAAAAGAAGACAGAGGTAAGGGCAGGTAAAATGTAAAACTAATCCCCTTCATTGAAAATAGCCGTTTTGTTTTTATTCATTCTAAAGTTTGCTCTCTTAGATTAGATCCTCTAGTAACAGGTCTTCATCTCCCTGTGCTGCTCTCTTAGACTTGCAGCAAAATATTAAACCTTTGTACAGGTGCTTCTCGACTTACAATGAGGTTATATCCCAGCAAACTCATCCTATGTTGAAAACTGTGTAAGGTTAAAATGCACTTAACACACCTAACCTACCAAATGTCATAGCTTAGCCTAATCTTAAACGTGCTTGGAACAGCACTACGTTAAGGCTACACTTAGTCTACACTTGGGCAAAATCATCTCACATGAAGTCTATTTTATGATAAAGTATTGAATATCTTATGTAATTTATTAATACTGTACTGAAAGTGAACAACAAAATGGCTATATGTGTACTAAAATATGGTTTCTACTGAATGTACTGCTTTCACATCACCTTGAAGTAAAAATAATTGTAAATGAAACAATTGTAAGTCAGGAACCATCTGGATGGGGCTTGTTGGTAACACCCACAGTGCTTTCAAAACCTATGTTAGAAGAAATTCATGGGAAGGTTCCAGGGTTAAAACTCTACATAAAAGGATTTTTCTAAATGGTCCTTTAGAATAGTAGAGGTGTGCATTGTCCGTGAGATGGATGATGTAATTAAATAGGGTAACTAATGTAAATATTTTAAGCAAATCCTATAAAAAGTGAGAAATATAGTTTTATAAATTTTCAAAAGAATTTTTCCAATTTTTTTGAATTCTTTCATTTTGATGGTGAAAGTCTAAATGAGGCATGAGTGTGCTGACTTACAACTGATGTTCAGTTTGTTGCTGGGTCATTTATTTAGTCAGTGTGATACTTTGCTTCTCTACATGTGGTGCCTTATAAGAGAGGGAGAGGAAGAGGGAGAAGGAAAAGAAGGAAGAAGGAGAAGGAGGAAGAAGGAGAGGGAGCACTTTAGAAGCTATGCAAGGAAAAGTACATTGACGGGAAGATTTTGTAGTATTTTAAAATAGATATCCTACTAAACAGTACAATTCTCCACAAACTTAGTTCCACTAAAAGTCATAGAGGCAATTCAGTAAATGCTTTCTTACTATCATAGTCATTATGCTATTTACTGGCACTTGTTAAGAATTAATGAGTCTCATCATTGTTGAGGAAAAACAAGAGGTTCATTTGACATGCTGGAAAATCTTTTTGACTCTTTACAGTTCTTCCAATTTCAACATTAAAAGGCAGAGGGAAAAACAGCACCTTGTTACAATTAGGAAGGATGGCTCTTCTGCTTTCTCTTTTCAGCGTCATGCCCAGGCACTCAAAACTTTTAATCTCACTTTTCCACTGCATGATAGACAGCATTTCAATTCCACCACTCAGAGAATTGTCCAGGAAATAGTTTCTTAGCAGGGGGGAAAGTCAGCTAATTGATTATGGTGGCATAAAAATTTCTGTTTAGCAGAAATGATTGTTTAGCCTCTGCATTTGTGTGGCTGTTTTGAACTTGACTCACTGCTTTGTAGCAGAAGCTTGTAGTCCTGGCTCCTGGCCAGGACATTCATTACCTCTATTAAGGATCTTGTGTACATCCTGGGAAATACTAATGCCCCAGCTTCTTTGTGTGCCTCTGTTTGTTCTTAAGGCAGCACTCGGTAAAGAATAATTTATAGGAGGTGAAGAGAGAAAAAGTTCTTTCCACATCAATCAGAAAATGAAATTAGTATACTGTGGGAAAAAAATATGATACAGCTCTAATATGTGTTCTTGACAATTGGTCTTTTCTTTTCATGAAGTGTTTTGGGTCTGCCACCCATTTTCCATTTTTCATTTGCTAGTCTTTCATTTCTTTCATCTATATACTCCCTTGGCCAAAGATTCCTCCTTTCTCATCACCCATCTTCTGTCTTCCAGTGAGAAAACATTTTACCAAGATCTCTTTATTTTTATATTTTTCATTTTAATAAGACTTTGTCAAAAAATTTAAGCTCTCGACCTGGATTGGCTCAATAGTAAAGTCAAGAGAGACCTCCTAGATTAAAAGCTCTATTTTTCAAATCTAGTGTAGGATTTCGCCTAGGTTGATTGTGATATGCACAGTGATAGCTTCTGTTTATATACACCTAGCAAATTATGTGCAATTGCAATGATTAAATTTGGTATCCTGTGTGCAAAAACACAGGTTTCAATTTTGATGTCATATCAACAAGAAAGGCCAAATGATATTTTAGGTCACTAAAATAGTTTGTTTAATAGATATTAGAACACATGACAAAAAAATATTTCTGTCCTAGCAACTTCATCTGTGCCAAAGAGATTGAGGAATGTTTCAGACTTTATGAATTGCTTCAATAGAAAATCAGAAAAAACCAAAATAAGGTTAAAATAATCTCAGATTGTTAAAGTGTTCTATTATTGGTTGAAGCCTTTTACACATGATATTCTGCATGAGCTTTAATTAACGTGCTTTATATATCCTTTTTTTGTCCTGACATGACTCAGTAATCAACATATTTTCTGTGTAATGTATTTTGGTTGACCACAATATGGAAGATGTATATTTTGAATTTTCATATTTTGGGTTTCACAATTTGTAATCTCCAAGTTTTCTGAAAAACCACGAAACCTCTGCTCAATCTCTGTAGCTTTATATAGTTGCCACTAAATATAAACAAAATAAAAATTAAAATAGCATATTTGTATATTTCTCCTTTTAATTTCATTTTCTAGAGGGCTGGAGCCATTTTTCTTGTATTTTCTGTATAGCTCATTGTGGACAATGAATAAATATATGAAGTAAATTACCGATAATTGCATGCAGTTCTATTTCCATCTGTTTATTTGCTTAGAAGGGTAAGATAAATTTATTTGCCACATTGCTTATTACCTGTTCAACACAAAGAGGAGTTGTAGAATAATTGTTCCTTTCTATTCAGCCTTCCTTCTTGAGGGTCTATATCCTCTTTATGGGTGATAAGCTGATAATTTCGAGCTTCTGTTTTTAATTCTTGTTTTTCACACTCCTCAATAATTCATTGTGTAAACCAAACTCTGAGTAGTAGAGTTGGGAAAGGTTTGTATGTGTGTCTCTATCATAGATGTTTTCTTTGCTGTAGCATGCACATATTTCACTATGAGAAATTGAGAGAACAGCTAGCTTTATGTGCTTCTGAAAGCCTGGCATTGTGAGCTTCTTTTGTACATAATAACTGCAGGTGCTTTCTGGCGCAGAAATGATCCTGTGATCTGATAGCCGGTTTTCACATTCTGTGATCATGGCCAGTTCACAGAATACAACAAAGGTGGAAGATTGTTGTCTTCCCCTGGGTTGCCTAAAGTTACAGTGCTGATCTTTTGACCCTTAATTTCAGTAAGTTTGATTGCTCAAGGAACCCCAGTGTGCATATTTGGAGCTGGTGTGGCATTTTGCTGTGGAATTGGTGGTCAATATCCTAACATGAACATAGTTTTTAGAAGGCACATCGAGTCTTTTATGCAATTGTCTTGCATTTTAAATAGTTAAATGCAACCAATGTCTAGGGTAAACTACCTTGAGTTGTTTAGTGGAACGTCTTAGGCCTGATGATGTATTTTGACAAACAATTACTGTGATTAGAGTGTCACTGCTTTCCTCCTTGTGAAGCAGAACACTGTCCACCCTGAGACTGCAGAGTCACAAGAGAAATGCAGTCAGTCTTCATTGAAATAAAGCCAGCACAGGAATTTGGATTTTTTCAAAAATGAAATTATTGTAATAAGGGATTTTAAAATAAGTAATGCAGCATGGTATTAAAAATGGCTAATCTTGCTTCATTACTAATCCTGTGCCACATTAAAATGAATTGGTTTTACTAAGTATTTTAATTGTTTCCCCTTCTGATTTTCATTTCCTTACTCATCATCAGGATCTCTCATCAGCCAGAGTTTAAAATATTCTCTGTCCTTGTTCATCCCATGGAAACTGATCAGGTATTTAAACTATGAATTAGTTTCTCCTTAATAACCACACTTGATTCTACTTGCAAATCATTTAATTTAAGACCATGTTAATTTTTGCCTCACTAAATGCTGCCTCGTTCTCAATTCCTGCTTTGTTTCTCAAAAGGTGACTTGGTTGATGCAGTTAAGTGCCTTTTAACCACTAGAGGGAAACATACCAATCTACTATGAGCAATGCAGTGTTTTCAAATGGTAAATGTCCTCCTGAAGCTGAGGTTCTGCGGTTGTTTTCTGTGATCTTTTCCCTCTGATTATTGACAGCATTATAATGAGGAATCAGCAAAAGGTATACATTGATAACAAATTTAGCGAAGATAGTTTCCTTTTTATTGAATAGTTTGGAATCTATTTCTTGCTGTAGTAAATTCATTTTCCAAGTGAATAAATATCCCCAGGTCACTAAGGACATACTTCTATAATGCAAGGATTCCTTTGCACACTAATTCTGGAAAGGAATGTTCTTTAAATGTTGATGTACTGTATTCACATAAAACATATTGAGTGAGTAAGCAAGCATTTACTCAATGTTGCTTCATTATTAGAGGAAACAAATCTTTCAGACAGATCGGATTCTGTTTGCATCCTAGAGTAGTGATGTAAGAGCATTCTACAGATTGTTCTCAGTATTGTTCTGGTTCAACCATACTTTAATTATTAAGTTTATTATTGTTTGAAACAGGGCCTCCCTCTTTCACCTAGACTGGAGTGCAGTGGTGTGATCATGGCTCACTGCAGCCTCTACCACCTGGGCTCAAGGGATCCTCCTGCCTCAGCCTCCTGAGTAGCTGGCAATACAGGCCCAAGCCTGGCTAATTTTAAATTTTTTTTTTTTTTTTTTTAGAGATAGTCTTGCTATGTCACACAGACTGGTCGGGAACTCCTGGGCTCAAGCAATCCTCCCACCTTAGCCTCACAAAGTGCTTAGATTTTAGGAGCAAGCCACCACACCTGGCTAAGTATATTATTTAAAAAAAAAATCATCTGCCGGCCAGGCATGGTGGCTGACATTTGTAATCCCAGCACTTTGGGAGGCCAAGGCGGACAAATTACTTGAGGTCAGGAGTTTGAGACCAGCCTGGCCAAAATAATGAAGCCCCTGCTCTACTAAAAATACAAAAATTACCCAAGTGTGGTGGCAGGCACCTGTAATCCCAGCTACTCGGGTGGCTAAGGCAGGAGAATTGCTTGAAACCGGGAGGCAGAGGTTGCAGTGAGCCGAGATTGTGCCACTACAGTCCAGCCTGGGAGACAGAGTTAGATTCCATCTCAAAAACAAACAAACAAACAAACAAAATTCTGTACTTAGTTTATGACTTATACTCAAGGATACTTGACGAACCCAGTTGCACCAGTTATGCAACACCATCTTTTTTCCTAAAAGCTTTATGGAAATTTGAAGCAGGAATTTTATAGAATCAAGCACAGTGTTGAAGGCTAAGGCTCCTGATATCAATGCTAGATGAATAGATTTCAGAGAACTGGCTAAAAATACAAAAGTAATTCTGGAGCAAGTAAAGGCTATAAAAAGTGAAGATACAGTCGGACGCGGTGGCTCACGCCTGTAATCTCAGCACTTTGGGAAGCTGAGGTGGGCGGATCATGAGGTCAGGAGATCGGGACCATCCTGGCTAACACGGTGAAACCCCGTCTCTACTAAAAATACAAAAAATTAGCGGGGCGTGGTGGCGGACGCCTGTAGTCCCAGCTACTCCGGAGGCTGAGGCAGGAGAATGGCGTGAACTCGGGAGGCGGAGCTTGCAGTGAGCCGAGATCGCGCCACTGCACTCCAGCCTGGGCAACAGAGTGAGACTCCATCTCAAAAAAAAAAAAAAAAAAGTGAAGATACAGAAGCAGGTCACAGCATTTAGGAAAACTCTGGACATGAGGACTATTTGAATACTGTAAGTGGTATTCATAAATACTCTAAAAACAGTGTTTTTAATGCATGTTGCAAAATGTTTTGTTTTACTTTTTTAATGTGCAGAAAAAATACAAGTTGCTGATGTACTTTTTATTTAGGGTCAGATGGTATCCATATCAATGCCCCTAGTAAAATAGTCAGACAACCTAATCGAGTGTAGTGTAGTAGGAACCTAGTATTTTGTCTACTCTGTGCTTTGTCTTGCCCAGTTTCCAGGAAAACCCACCCTCCTATTTAACATAGTTTCAGGGAAATGTCTTTTTTAACAAATTATTTCCCTCATTTGGCCACAATTAATTGGTACAGGTTTTGGCAATTCGCCCAAGATAGACATGGATGCATCGCTGAAGTTCTCCCCTTGGTAATCTCTCTTGATAGAGAGAGAATGGAGCAGAGATGCAGAAGAAAAAGGGAACTCTGATGGTATTGGATATACTGCTAGCCAGGACCAGCCTTGTTCTTGATGCATAAGACCTGATGTCCATAACAATATTTGCATTCTCATTTAAGCTTTTTTCAGTTGAATTTAATTTATTTGTGATTTAAAACAAACAAACAAACAAAAACTAATCTTGGTGAGAAGTTAATTTCCACTGGAAAACCCTGCTGTAGATCTAGGCAAAGGGAATTTTCTTAGGCAACTATCTTTCTTGTTTAAAAATAGAACGCAGGTTTCTGTTGAAAAGCATCATGGTTACATTTTGTATGTAGCTGAAGTTTCTCCAGTTCAACAGAGGTTACTTCCTTGTCTCTGGGTATCTAGAGGTGAGAGGGACTGAGAATTCTCCATGGAAGAGAAATGTGTGCATCAACGTGTAAAGTTGATCTCTCCAGAAATTATTTTAACTCCTCTCACTACTCCTATAGCCTCGTAAACTTTGGAATCATAGACTGTTACACAGGAAAGACTTTTATCAACTTATCCATCCCCCTTTTCATTCAACCATTATTCCTCTAGCCCCTACTCTGTGGCAGGACCTGCTCTGGAACTGGAGATGCAAATATTTTTTTTTTTTTTTCTCCTGAGACCTGAGAGAGGTGTTTAGGAGTTAGTCAGGTTAAGAGTTGGATGAGAAATCTTCCAGATGTGTATTCAACCCATTAAGAAGACCACAGTTTGTGACCGCATGGTTTTGGTCCTTTGAACCGTGGAATCGGCATTATTTTAAGCTCCATCAGGTTCACTGTATGTTTGATTTGCCTGTAGTATTTTCATATGATAGCATTAAAAAATTAGAGAGCTGGTCTAATGCATATAGTTTAGTCAAGAAAATCGAGTATGGGGCTCCTATTTCTTTGAACTTCCAGGTAGGGTTACAATCATGCTTGTTATGATAAATTTTTAATTGCTGTGGATATATAATAGCTGTAAACGTTTATGAAGTATATGTGATATTTTGATAGCAGTGTAAAATTGTAGTGATCAAATCAGGATAATTGGGATATCCATCACCTCAAGCATTTATCACTTCTTTGTGTTAGCAACATTTCAATATTTCAATTCCACTCTTTTAGTTATTTTGAAGTATGCAATAAATTAGTGTTAACAATAGTCACTTTGTTGTGCTACTGAACACTAGATATTATTCCTTCCATCTAGCTGTAGTTTTATGTCCATTAACTATCCCTTCTTATCAATCCCCACCTCCCGACTATTTTCCCCTGCCTCTAGTAGTCATCATTCTTCCTTCTATCTCAAAGAGTTTAATGTGTTTTTATACTTTAAGCTCCCACATGTAAATGAGAATGTGTGAAATTTGTCTTTCTGGGCCTAATTTCACTTAACAAAATGGCCTCTAGTTCCATCTATGTTATTGCAAATGGCACGGGTTCATTCTTTTTTATGGCTGAATAATATGCCTCTATGCATCACATTTTCTTCATCCCCTCATGCATTGATGAACACTTAGGTTGATTCCATGTCTTGGCTGTTGTGAATAGTGCTGCAATAAACTTGTCAATCGTACTTTTTCTTCTTTAAGGGGCACTAGTTAATAGGTACAACTCTTCACCATTTCTCTCTAATCTTTTGTGATTTACTTAAAATCCTTTGATTTTTTTTATTAGATTTTGTGTATAATACAATCCTCCTTTCTAGTTTACTCATTTATTTATTTATTTCCAGTATGCCAGACCCCTGAAATAACTTTAAGACCAGATATACCTTTTTTAGAAAGATTGGGTTAGAAAAAAAGGACATTTTCCCTTTCAAAGTTGAAAATTATTTCTTTGAATTTGTAATAATTACCTCTATGAGTGGCATTGCAGAAATGTTTTTATAATTTTTCCTAGTGTATTGTTACACAGTAGAACTGTATTCAATGATGTCAATATTCTGTACTGTCCAATACAGTAGCCACATGTGGTTATTGGGTACTTCAAATGTAACTATGACTGAAGCACTGAATTTTTAATTTTATTTAACTTTAATTAATTCAAAATTTAAATAGCCACATATGGCTAGTAGCTATTATACAGAAAAACATAGACCTAGGATCTGTGTTTTTTAAAAAAATACTCCATGTATGTTTACAAGTGGTATAATTGTTGGATTCAGGTTTGCATATATATTCACTAGATCAAGTTTGCTAACAGTGTGATTCAAATATTCTATAGCCTTATAAATTTATTTTTTGCTTAGCCTATCAATTACCTGGTGGATTTGAATTTTAAAACATTCTGTGTTGCGATTTTCCTATTTCCTCTTGTAATTATGCCAATTTTTTACTTACACATTTTTCAGTTATTTTATTAATACATCCACTTTATGATGTTTATATATCTATGGACTTCAAATTTTATCATTACACATTAATCTTCTTTGAAATTAATAATTGCTTTTAAATGCTTTCTAAAAGCATTAAGCATACTTTGGGGTTTCCTTTTTAGATCTACTTTCAAGATTTACTTTAAACACAATATACTCATTTTTCTTAGGTGTCTCTCTTTTAAAAACTTATATTTATTGCTTTTACTTATATGTTTGAATTCACTTCTACTATAGTATTTTATACTTTCTACTTGTCTTGATTTTTCTATGCATTTTTTGTATTTCTCTTCTTTATGGATTGATTTTTTAATCTATTTTTTATGTACCAATGTAGAAATTATACACACTATTTTCCTAAGTTAATTACCCTAAACATTAATATACACATTTTAATTTAATCATGCGTAAGGTAAATCAATAATTGGACCTTCCTTCTGAACAATCCAAAGACATAAAACACCTTCTCTCTGAGTAAGTATTGTCTTCATTTTATATTGCTATCTAGTATACTAGTTTTGTCTGTGTTTTAACATTGCAAAATTAAATATTATCATTTAGATATTGTCCATGCTTGTTTTGACAGTCTAATTTATTTGCTTAACATAACTTTTCACTCTAAGACATTCCTTCCACAATTATTTTCCATCTTAAAATACATCTTTCATTGACTGGGTGCAGTGGCTCATGACTATAATCCTAGCATTCTGGGGGGCGAAGGCAGGTGGATTGCTTGAGCCCAGGAGTTTAAGAGCAGCCTGGGCAACAATGTTGAAACCCTGTCTCTACAAAAAAAAGAAAAGATGCAAAAATAAGCTGAGTGTGGGGTTGCGTGACTGTAGTCTCAACTATGTGGAAGGCTGAGGTGGGAGGATCGCTTTAGCCCAAGAGACGGAGGTTAGAGTGAGCTGTGAATGCACCACTGCACTCCAGCCTGGGTGACACAATGAGAACTTGTCTCAAGCAACAACAAGAACAACAAAAACCCTTTAAAAACAAACCAAAACACATAAACAAACAAACAAACAAAAAACCCTGAATATGTCTCTAATGAATGATATGTTGATGATAAAAATCTCAATGTTTTGTTTGAAATTATATGTATTTAGCCCTGAACCTTTAATGATGATGAAAGAGTTGCTTGATGGTTATTTTCTCTCAATACATTGAAAACAGTTTTCATTGTCTTTGAAGGAATCTTTATTTTTTATTTTTGGAAACTTTGAACTCTTCTTTTTGTCTTTGACTGTTTTCTGTAGTATGACTGGTCTCATTATGTAACTTTAAAAAGTTTTTATTTTAGTTATTTAGAGGCATATCTTTTTTTATTGTGCTTTGCTTTATTGTGCTTCACACATATAGCATGTTTTTACAGATTGAAGGTTTCTGGCAACTCTGCATCAAGCAAGTCTTTTGCCATTACTTTTCTAACAGTACAGGGTCACTTCATGTCTATATCACATTTTGGAAATTGTTGCAATATTTTAGATTTTTCCAGTATCATTGTATCTGTTATGATGAGATGTGATCAGTGACCTCTGATGTTACTGTTGTCATTGGTTTGGGGGACCAAGAACTGTGCCCGTGTGAGAGGACAAACTTAGTTGATAAAGGTTGTATGTGTGCTGACTGCTTCATGACTGACTGTTGCCCATCTTTCTCACTCTTTTTGGGCCTCTTTATTAGCTGAGACACAAAAATATTGAAATTAGGCCAAATAATTACCTTATAGTGGCCTCTAAAGGTTCAAATGAAAGGACAAGTTACATACCTCTCATTTTAAATAAAAATGTGATGAAAATAGAAAATTAACTAAAATTAGAAGTAGAATCCAAAGATATAACTGAATTGCTATAATCTGATGGTAAAACCTGAATAGAGGATGACTTACTTCTTATGGATGAGCAAAGAAAGTGACTTCTTGAGATGAAATCTACTCTTGGCTAATATACTGTGAACATTGTTGAAATAACAAAGGATTTAGAATATTATTTAATTTGGTTTATAAATCAGAGGCAGGGTTTGAGAAAATTGACTCTAATTTTTATAGACATTCTATTGTGGGTAAAATCTATCAAACAGTATTGCAAGCTACAGAGAATTCTCTATAAAAGGAAGAGTCAATTGGCAGGGCCAACTTCATTGTTGCCTGATTTTGAGAAATTGCATATACCCCCATAACTAAAATAAAAATTGAAAATTAAAAGAAAAATAAGTTGCCACAGCCTGTCCAATGTTGAGCAACCACTACCCTTATCAATCAACAGCCATTAACATGGAGGCAAGACCTTCTACAGACCTTATACTGTGCTGAAGGCACAGATAATTGTTATTTTTTATTTTTATTTTTATTTTATTTAAGCAAGAGAGCATTCTGCAATTAAGAGAAGTACATTGTTTTTTAGGCATAATGCTATTGCACGTTGAATAGACTTCAGTAGGGCATAAAAGAACTTTTATATGCACTGGGAAACCATAAAATTACCAAATCATGGGGGCAGTTACACCCATGCTGTTCTCATGATAGTGAGTGAGTTATCACAAGATCTGATGTTTTTATAAGGGGCTTCCCCAGCTTTGCTATGCACTTCTCCTTCCTGCCACCATGTGAAGAAGGACATATTTGCTTCCCCTTCTGCCACGATTATAAGTTTCCTGAGACTTCCCCAGTCATGTGGAATTGTGAGTCAATTAATCCTCTTTCTTTATAAATTACCCAGTCTTGGCCAGTTCTTTATAGCAGTGTGAGAATGGGTTAATACACTTGCTCTTTAAAAAAAAGTATATATATATATATTTTTTTAATTGAACATATTAAACATATGATTTTCCATTCAAGATCCAGTAGTTGTACTATTTGCATTCATGGGTTGTGGAATTCTGCTTTTATTCAACTGTTTTTCCTAGCTCTTCTTTTCTTAAATATTTTAAAATTTTGGAATGTGAACTCAGATTTGGCTGAGTTTATCTTTGAGAATACTAAAACTGGATTTGAGGAAGTATCTTTCCAAGAATTTTAGTTTCTTTCTGCCAGATACACAGTAATTCCAGCAGTCTAGGGTCAATTTAATTAAACTTAATTCCTCTTAAGGTATCTAAGTTGAACATTTAGGTAGAATACATAAGAAGCTAGCACCTGTGTGAAAGCAAGTCTGGGGTAATACATTTTTATAGGAAACTTTCTCAGATTAAACAAAACAACAACAACAAAAACAACCATCCCCCTCCAAAAACAAACAAACAAACAAACAAAAAAACAAAACCACACACACACAAAAACACAAAAAAAAACCTCCCTTTTCTCATGAGTGGTTGTCTTAGTCTATTTTGTACTGCTACAGCAGAATACATGAGACTGGGTTTGTTATAAAGAACAAATTTATTTCTCACAGTTCTGGAGGCTAGGTAGCTCAAGGTCAAGGTGCCAGCATCTAATGAGGACCTTCTTGCTGTGCCATCTCATGGTGGAAGGTAGAAGGAAAAGAGAGCGTGAGAGAGAGAGAGAAACTAAAACAAGGTAAACTCCCCCTTTTACAATGAACCCACAAATGAGATAACAAATTCACACTTGTGATAATGGCCTTAATCCATTCACTCTGCATTCATTGCTTAATGACTTTTTATGAGGCCCAGCCTACCAACAGTATTGCACAGACAATTAAGTTTCCAATACATGTTTTTTGGGGGACACATTCAAACCACAACATTGTGCCTCTGGCCCCCCAAATTCATACTCTTCATCTATCTAAAAGACATTTATTTCATCACAATAGCCTCAAAGTTTTAACTGATTCCAGCACCAATTAAAAAGTTCAAAGTCTAGGGTCTTATCTAAATCAGATATGGGCAAGACTTAAGGCACTATTTATCCTGAGGCCAATTTCCCTCTAGTTGTGAGCCTCTGAAATCAAAAATACATTATGTGCTTCCAAAGTACATTGGAAGGAAGGCATAGTATAGATATTCTTACTCCATAAAGGAGAAATAGGCAAGAAGAAAGGAGGAACAGGCTCCAAGTAAGTCCAAAACTTAATAGGGATGACAACATTAAAATTATTAAATCCAGAATAATCTTTCACTCTATGTGTTGCCTCCCAGACACTCTGTGGTAGGGATTGGGGCCCCAGTGCCTCCGGTAGCCCTACGCTTATGACTTTCCTGGGCTCAGCCTGAAGTAATTGTTCAGCAGTAGCTGTTACATGTTGAAATCCACTACCTGCAGCTCTCCCAGACTGGGGCTGCACATTGGTGTTTCTATAGTTCTGGGGTCTTGGTGGCAGCCCCATTCCTGTGACAGCACTGGTTACTGCCACACTGGGAACTCTGGAGTGACTCTTCCCCTGTGGCAGTTTTCTGCCTGGGCCCCTAGTTTGTCTGACACAGGCTTTAAAATCGAAATAGAGGCAGCCATGGTTGCACAGCCCATGTACTTTGCATGCCCGCAGAATTAGCACTATGTGGATGCTACCAAGGCTTACCACTTGCACCCTCCAGAGTGGTGGTCTGAGCCGCACCTGGGCCTGCTTGATTCATAGCAGGGGTGGCTGAGGGGCACTGCACTGGAACTTGGGGAGCAGAGACTCTAGGTGGCCCTGGGCAGCAAGGTTATTCCACTCTCAAAGTCCTAATATTCTGAGTAATGGTAGGGGCAGCCTGAAAGATCTCTGAAATGCCTTCAGGGTCATTCTCTTATTGCCTTGATGAATATCACCTGGCCTCCTTCTATCCATACTAATCTTACCAAACAGTCACTTGGTCACACTCTTGATATTCTCTCCCTAACACACCTTTTAATTATTTAATGGCCAGGCTGAGAATGTTCTAAATTTTTATGTTCTGCTACATTTTTAATTATAAATTCTATCTCTAACTCTTTTCTCTCCTTTCTCATTTTACTGTATGCAGTTAAAAGAAGCCATGCAGCTCCTTCTGTATTTTGGATGGAAATTTCTTCAGCTAGATATAGTAATCCATCCCGTTTAAATTCTGCCTTCCGTAAATCCCTAGGGTATGCCAGAAATTTAGCCTGTTCTGGGCCACTTTATAAAAAGGAGGGCCTTTACTCCAGTCCCCGACAAGATATTCCTCATTTCTATCTGAGACCTCATCAAAATTGCCTTTACAATTCATATTTCTTCACAAATTCTGATCATGACTCCATTAGTAATTTCTAAGAAGTTCATACTTTTTCTACAGTTCTTCTTTTCTTCTGAGCCCTCACCAGAATTGCCCTTAATGCTCCATTCATGGCAATACAGGGCTTTTTCTATCCTGCTCCTCTGAACTCTTCCAGCTTCTGTCCATTACTTAGTTCCAAAGCTGTTTCCACATTTTCAGGTATTTGTTGTAGCAACATTCTGTTTCTCTGACATCAATTTTCTGTCTTACTCCAGTTTTTGTTGCTATAACAGAATATGTGACACTGGATAATTTATAAAGAACAGACATTTATTTCTTCATGGTTTTATAGTTTGGGAAGTCCAATATCAAGGTCCCAGCCTCTGATAAGGACCTTCTTGTTTCGCCATCCCATGGTTTAAAGCAGACGGGTAAGAGAGGGTGAGAAAGAGAGAAAGAGAGAATAAAAAGCCTATATTCCCTCTTTTATAACTAACCTACTCCCACAGTAATGAATCCACTCACATGATAGCAGCATTAATCTCTTCACTCTGCCCTTATTCCTAATCACCTCTCATTAGGTCCCACTTCCCCATACTGTCACATTGAGGATTAAGTTTCCAACACATGTTTTTTTGGGGGAACATGCTAAAACCACAGCAGTGGTATTGTATCCAATATTCTCATTTCCTAAAGATATTTCTTTTAGGAACCTGGCTTTATGCGGAACTCTCTGTCACAACTCCCTAAGTCACCATCACCAAGGGCTTCTCCTCCTACCCCAAGAAGTTATGACACCTATGTCTCTATAAGCACCCGTGGTCATTGTGAATTGGAATTTCCTTATTACTCTGCTGTTGCAATTTATATTTTTGTTTCCTGGGTAGTGTTCTTCCTGTTTCATGAGCATAAATACACATTTGCAACAGTATATTGCAATGCTTTACTTAGAATTTTTGTTGTAGGAAAGTTTCAAAGAATAGTCTAGACTAAATAATTTCTTATATGTTTTGAAATGCATTACTGAAGTTATTCTTTGTAACTAGAGGATGCACTATAGCTATGTGGTTTTCTCCTTTTCTATAAATTATCCAGTTTAATATGATTATAAGCTTTTTTGAGGGAAATAATAAAAAAATTATCTCTGCAAATAAAACAAAATTATTCAAAGAAGAGATGTAGTTTATTTTGAACACTATCAAGAATACACATATTTTATTCAGGAAAGTGATATATATATAGGTATATTTCTTTGTAACTATTGATAAAAGAGAAGGTCAATATATTCACTAAACATAATTACCTCTCCTTGTGGCAGGGTCTTAGGCACACACAAAAATGAGACAAGTTATATTCTTCCAAAGTTGCCTACCTTTGTCATTTTCTAAACCTATGTTATATGTTTTATTTTTGACACATACATTCTTATCTTTATATTATTTTCGATGATAGAGATAATACCATTTTAAGTTAAACTATAATCTACATGACTTTGCTTTTGATCTCTGTTGACAGAGCTATGCCATATGAATTTCTACAGTGGTTTACTAGCTAAGCTATAATGTCTGTTAGAGGCACCCAAAATTATCAACCCTGATGGTGCTACTGAAATCTGAATGGTTGATTATAATAAAGTTTATTTTCTTTTAAGTTAATATCAGGCACTATGTATGTCAAAATATACTTTTGAAAAAAAATCATAGCACATCTACTCCTAAAAAAGATAAAAAATTATAAATTTTATAATATTCTATTATGTAAACAATCATCATTTCAATAAGAAATTTTTAGGTAAAATCATATCAAATTAAAACAAATTCAGAATACAAAATAATGTTAAACAAAAGGTACTGTCACATTATATACATATATCTTAATTTCAGAAATGTGGAAATCTGAACATGGGTTTTAAAATCAAGGCAATATAGTAAGTGATTTACATAATACACCACCGTATGAAGAAATGAGAGACATATTCAAGTCCAGTGATACAGAGTGTCCTACAGCCTTGATTTAAAGTGGGAGAGATTTAATCTTTGTTGGGTGAGGTTTTGCACATGTGATGCTGTAGGGCAAATATGTAAGGATGTTTATACACTTGATGTAATTGTAGTGACTAGTCATAGTGCCTGAAGTTATTGTTTGTATAGGGCTCTGCACTGAATCCAGGAAAGACGAGTATGTTGTTCGTAGATGCATAACAGAGCAATGGGAGCATAAATGCTTCAGGTTTGCTACCTGTGTCCCCAGTAATTGACTTATTCACCTTATGATAGATCTTATGCTTCTATATCTTCTAAATACCTAGCTGAACAGTGAAGGTCAGGCTGGTTTTTCATATAAAAAGATGGCAAGGTGTCCTTCTTCCTGTGCTGAAGCCACTGCAACCCTCTCCTAAATTTACATAAGGCACACAACTACACTTAAGGATTAGCAATAAGATTGAGTACCCATGGAAATTGTTTATTAGTAGTAGAATAGAAAGTGCATTCCAACTGACAGGTGGAACATGCTGACTACCAGTTAGTGATCCTAATTTCATTCAGGGAAGAAGTATTTTTTTTCCCTGCCTATTTTTATACCTTCCTAAACCCAAAGAGAAAAATTAAGTTTAATGCTTTTGGTTAATATTAATGAGAACTAGGCCATAATTTTATGAGGCTTGCTGTGACATGGCTTCTTTTTAAAATGGTGAAGCTACTAAGGTAACTTAAGTCAATATTGATTCTAAGTGGAAACTAAATTGAAGCTTATATGCTATTGGGAAAAATAATTAAAAATCAGATTAATTTTATGCCTTTGGAAAAGACATAAATCTCTTTTGCTGCTCCAGCTGCTGTGAGACAATGACATGTGGGAAGATATAAATCAAGAAGAAACAACACTAGCCAGTGCAATTTCATTTAATATAAGAGAAACAAAAATGACGATGATTATTGATTCTGGCAAATGTGTTCGTATTTTATAGACTACTACATGTGAATATCTTAAATTTTATGCTAAACTAGAGGTGAAAGATTTAATTCATTTATACCAAAATTATTTAGTGCCTATAATGTGACAGACATTGTGCCAGGCTCTGGAAACATATAGGTGATTAAAAAACAATTTTAACTTAAAACAGTTTATAGATTAGCAGGCAAGACAGATGGGAAAGTTATTAGTAAAGCAAAGTAATGATAGAAGCATATAGGCTCTCTCTGGAAATTAAAGAATGCCTTGGTAAACCTGGGGGAACCAGTGAAATTTTACAGCAGAAGCTTGGATCAAAGGACACATAAAATTAAAAAGCAAAAGCAACTCAATGTAACTGTGTCTAAAAGAAGGAAATACAGTTTTTTCAACATTATATAAATGAACACTAGGAAACCAAGTTGAAAGTGCCCTTAATTTATATATCTAAGGGTGGGAGGAAATGAGGAGCATGTATGAAAGGTTGAGTATGCAGAGGAGGGGAAACACAGATAGACCTAAAACTTAGGAGAAGAGAAAGCAGAATAGAAAAAACCTTCTAAGACAATATTTTTAGTAGTGGATCTGGGCTACATGCCTGCCTTTCAGGATTCAGGATAACTTGTTAGCATCATCACTTTTAGTCATAAACCTGGACAGAGTTAGTGCTCTTATCATTCTTTTTTACAAATTGTTTTTATTTTATTTACTTTATTTTAATTTTGAGATACAGTCTCACTCTGCTGCCTAAGCTGAAGTGCAGTGGCATGATCTCAGCACACTGTAACCTCCACCTCCCAGGTTCAAGCAATTCTCATTCCTCAGCCTCCCAAGTAGTTGGAACCAGAGGCATGCATCACCATGCCCAGCTAATTTTTGTATCTCTTGTAGAGATGGGATGTTGCCATGTTGCTGGGCTGGTCTCAAACTACTAGGCTCTAGCCATCTGCTCACTTCAGCCTCCCAAATTGTTGAATTACAGGTGTTAGCCGCCATACCTGGCCCATCATTTTTACTGATAAACAGTCTTTGATCTTGTCATTTATTTTCCTGCATAACAAACAAAGAGAACATATCTCTCACTCCTCATTATAGATTTAATAATATTTAGAATTTCTAGGCTTGCTCTTAAGGTTCTTCATTATTTGGCACAGAATTGTCTCCCTTATTCAATCCCAAAGCTCTGCTCCAGATGAGTGGGTCTCCTCATTGTCTTCCATGTACATAAGCCCTGCATAACAAATACATATGGCTTACATGCAGGGCTTATGTAAATGTCCTGCCCAGGAACTCTTTTTGAGAACTTTGCTATTCCTGGTACTTAATGTGTTAGACTTTAGATTGCTACAAACTGGTAATTCAAACTATTTTTTTAAATGATGGCTCTATAAGGACTTTAGGAGACAAGTAAAGAAGCCAGGAAGAAACCCCTGCAGATTCAGAACCAGAATTCACTGATAACTGAGATTTTCAGAATGCAACAGCAGCAACTCCCAGCCTGGGAGGAGCTCAGATAACAAAGCCCTGGCTCTGCTGGTTTGTCTCCTGAGAAGTGGGTGTCTTCACGTTAGTGCCCACCAGTGTCCTGCCTTTGCTTCTTCCCTTCTTGATTCTTTTTCTCAATGTCATTCACCTGATTCTTGGATCTTCTGACTCACTGTATCTGTTTATGTCTCCCTTTAGATATCTTTTCTATCTTATACCAGTCTTTTATCAATGGAATCTGCATATATCACAATAAAACTTCCCGAAAGAGAAGATATACTTTGGTTCATACATCACTATCAAGAAGACAGTAATTTTAGGCATTTTCCTAGGCTTTGTAAGACTTTGGAATCAAGTACCATAGCTTTTTCAAAATCCATGACCAAGGTAATAATTACGGTAGTAAGTAAAATTCCTAAAGTATACAAAAATCTGCAATGAAAAAGCATTTTGTAGATGGCGAGGATACAATTTATCTTTTGTCTAAAGTCCAAAATATTTATTATGTATAACAAATTTGATGAATTAAAAATTTGTTTTATGACATCAATTCTCCTCTTGACTGTAGATCAAATTTTATATTCTTGCTTCATTTTCCATAGATTTGGGTCTCATCTCTCAAACTAGAATATGGAATCTTTGACAGCAGGAAACTTTAAAATACTTTTTGTATTTCTTACATTGCCTTTATATGGCAACATATCATAAATGTTTAATAAATAGTTATTGATTTATATATACAACTCAATCTGTTTATCTATAACATTTCTAATGTGATTAATTGTTCATGTATGTTATTTCATTTGTTTCCCATAATAGTAAGCTATTTAAAGTAGACATCACTATTATCACCATATTGATAGTGATAATAAATACCAGGATAATTGAACACTTTGTATATTGTAAAATACTTCATTAAATCTTTACATACAATTTAATTTTTTTTAACATAAACTCTATGAATGTCAAGAACTCTGAAGAGTCTGAGATCTTACTCCACTTGCAAGCTAATAAGTTAGCCTTTTACAGTTTCAAGGATACTGGCCATAAACACGAGACTTTTGGCTCAGAGACAAAAGACAGTATCTCAGTCAAAGCAATTGCAGTTGCCGGAGTAACATCATTTGTGCCAGCTCCTTGAGCCCCAGTTCCCACAGGGCAGTGCAACAAGGGCTAGGTGACATCTGCACACTCAGTGGGGTTTTATTACAAAAGAACCTCAAGTTTAAGAAACAACAAACTTTTATAAGGAAGTTTCTGGTATACCTGTCCAACCTTTGCCCCCGAGGGAGACATCTTTATTATCCTGAACAGCAAACAAATCTTCCTTCTGCCCCAGAGAAAGGCCGTATTTTTTAACTTCCAATTCTGTTTGCTATACAAACATTCTTAAAAAGATAATCCAGAATGAAAACTGCCAGTGCTTTTGCTCAAAAGATGTGCAGAACTATGAGACACCTGTGGAGAATTATCTCCCAAGATGAGATAGGTAATCTTAAGCCCTATTTTATGGATGAGGAAACCACGTTTTAGAAAATTTAAGAATCACGTCTCACATCAAACAGCTTGTAAGTAGCAATGCCATAATGTGACCTCATGCTGTAACTCTCTGGGCCTTTTCACTTAGTCATGCTGCTTCTTCCATCTTTACTGCTCATTGCTAATAGATTGCTTGTTGCCTGGCCCTAGTCTCCTTCTCAATTATATAATACATATTTATGAGTCAGAAATTGTTTCTAAATTAGCTGAAGACCCAATCATCAAGAATTTACTTCTTTTGATTGTTTTGAATCGTTTTTAAGTGTCAGTGCTATTTCTTAAACAAATGAGTAAGATCATCTCATGTAACCAACCTAAACAGAGACCTAAATAAACCATCTCATGTCTGTGTGACAATAAAGAATTCTGCCTTTGGTGTTAAAAGTACACTGATTTCCTTGAAATATTTTTTTTAAAGGCAGACATTTGATTTTATTCCAATTAGAACTGAAGCTTACAAGTGTTAATCTACCGATGTCACAAGACCCAGGGTTCACACTGGGGAGGACTTTTTGACACATGTATTTGTAGTAATTTTTCATGTAAAATATAACAGAGTGTTTTTGGAGAGAAAAATGTGCCTGGATTACTTCAGCAACATAATTGACCGTTTTTATGTGTGTCGTGGCATTTCTTAAAACTTTGGCTGGAATTGTGGCATTTCACATCACAGAAAAGGAAATAAAGCTGTATTGTAGTTTGCTTACATCGGTACCTAGAAAAAAAAATGCAATTTCAAAGGAGCAAGAGTTTTCCTTTTGGAAACCAGGGGTCTGGGTAACGTTTTCATTTCCTGTCTCTTTGACTTGCAGTGCTCCCTTTCAAAAAGTTCTGAATACAGAAAGCAGAACTTGCCTCCAGCACAAACCAGAGCCACTTTTATTATTGTTGTTGTTTCAGGGCTCCTGGATCTCATGCTGAACCTTAAAATCCTATTCGCAGCTCAGCTGCCAGCAAGCTGTGAGTGGCGCAGTGAAAAGTGGAAGAAATAAGAGGCTTCACCATGTCATCAGTAGTTCCCTACTGAAACCATATGTCATGCATAGAATCCAGGAGACTTGAGAAGTCTTGAAAAACTGAAATACCACTAGTGCACCTAATAAGAATTAGTGATGGGCAAGTGCCTGTCATAGGGGTTAGAAAAATAGAAATCAGCAAAAGAACAACTGTCATTGGCTAAGAAAAGTGACAATTATACTCTATGGATTTAATCATTAAGTGACTGCAACTTCTATCTGTAAAATGACTCTTGACCCTATTACCTCCTTAGTGCTTCGTGCTAAATTGACAAACACCATTTCTAATAATATAGCTCCATGTCTTGGTAACAATAAAATAACTATCATAACTATGAGAGTGAAATGTTTTTTCTCTGACCAACCATGATTTTTGAAAGGTAAAAATATCATGGTGGTTAAGCACAAAATGTTTGGAACAAGAGAGCCAGGATTAAATCCTCACCCTAATTCTTCCAGATGGAAAATATATTTTTTTCTTTCTCTGAGCCACAATTTCTCATCTATAAAATGAGAATGATGATAATTACTTCTAGTTTTGTCATAATTAAGAAAACAGTATGTTCAGCATTATATAAGGTCAGGCACACAGAAACATTCGAAAAAAGTGTTATTAATAATTATAGGAGTAGCAAAACTATTTTTAAATGTGACATTAGAAAATTTCCTCAATAGAATGACAAACTAATATATTTAAGCTACTTATACTCAGTATATAGTGTTAGTTAAAATATCAGAACGTATTCAGTCATATTTTGTACATAATAGAGGCATAACATACTTCTTACTCTCATCTAAAGACAAATTAGTGTGAATTTGAATTGACTTGCTAGAAATTTGTACCTACTTGTAGCCCTACAATTTACCTTTTTTTTTTTTTTTTTTTGAGACGGAGTCTCGCTCTGTTGCCCAGGCTGGAGTGCAGTGGCCGGATCTCAGCTCACTGCAAGCTCTGCCTCCCGGGTTTTACGCCATTCTCCTGCTTCAGCCTCCCGAGTAGCTGGGACTACAGGTGCCCGCCACCTCGCCCGGCTAATTTTTTTCTTTTTGTATTTTTTAGTAGAGACGGGGTTTTACCGGGTTAGCCAGGATGGTCTTGATCTCCTGACCTTGTGATCCGCCCGTCTCGGCCTCCCAAAGTGCTGGGATTACAGGCTTGAGCCACCACGCCCGGCCACAATTTATCTTTATTTTATTTTTTAGGAAACTTTAAAAATGTGTGGCACATACAAAATTATTTTTATAAATTCTATATTTTGAAAACAATGGTTATGATATCCTGATGTAAAGTGAAAAATTACATTTTATTTTATGAATGATATAATTTTTAAAATTAAATTTGATTTAATTTAATTTAATTTAATTTAATTTTGGATAAGATTGAAAATACAATCAAAATATGTAATCTTAGTTAAAATATTAATCTTAATCTTTTTGAATTGTAACTGCTTATGTTTGCCAACATTTATATACATTCATAAATGTAAAAAGTTCACTCACACCTATATTTTACAGAAATTTATATAAAACAGACAAGTATTCAAAATACACACCTACATATATATTTGGATTTTTGTGAAACTGAAACTACACTTCAGGCAATTTAAACCTCTAATTGAATTGTGTATGAAAGAGTTATTTTGGAAAATCTATTATTGGGATTTTAGAACTCATTTTCTCTTTGAAATAGTGCTATGAATTGTGCTGAAACTCCCTGATCAGCTCCAAAGGGTCTTTTAACTTATCATGTTTTAAAATACTGTGTTAGCCAAACCATTCTGAATATATGTGACCACTGTATACCAGTTTTTGATAGGGAAATACTTCTCAATTCCCCGCTTTAGACATGAAAACATATTCTTTTTTTCCTGTCTTTTGCCTGTGGCTATGGTTCCTATGGTTGGAAATCACTGGAGGCTGAGGTGAATTATTATATTATAATCATGTCATATATATCCTATATATTTTATACATTATATTAGAAATGTTATCTAATATTTTATTATCGTTTTAAGTTTTTGTGTATTTATATAGTCATACATTGCTTAATGACAGGGTTATGTTTTTATAACTGCATCATTAGGTGATTTCTTGGTTGTGTGAACATCATAGAGTATACTTCCACCAAACTACATGGTGTAGCCTACTACACACCTAGGTTATATTGTATAGCCTATTGCTTCTAAGCTACAAACCTGTATAGCATGTTACTGTATTGAATATTGTAGGCAATTGTGACATATGGTACATATTTGTGTATCTAAACAGAAAAGATGCCATAAAAGTATGGTAAACAAGATAAAAAACGGTACACCTGTATCTGTCCCTTACAATGAATGGAACTTGCAGGACTGGAGTTGCTCTGGATGAGTCATTCAGTGTGAGATAAGTGAAAGTAAAGGCCTAAGATATTACTTAATACTACTACGGACTTTATAAACACCGTACACTTAGGCTTCACTAAATTTATTAAAAGTTCTTTTTATCTTCAATAATAAATTGACCTTAGCTTACTGTAGCTTTTGTACTTAAAGTTTTAATTTTTTTCACCTTTTGACTCTTTTGTAATAAATACTGAGATTAAAACACAAGCACATTGTATAGATGTACAGACATATTTTCTTTCTTTGTTCCTCATTCTATAAGCTTTTTTCTATTTTTAACATTTTTCACTTTTTAGACTTTTTTGTTAAAAACTAAGACACAAACACACACATTAGCCTAGGCCTCCACAGGGTCAGGTTCATCAGTATCATCCATATCACTGTCTTCTACCTCAACATCTTGTCCTACTGGAAGGTCTTCAGGGGCAAGCATGCATGGAGCTGTTATCTCCTATAACAATGCCTTCTTCTGGAATTCTTCCTGAAGAACTTGCCTGTGGTTATTTTACAGGTAACTTTCTTTTTGTTTAATAACAAGTATAGTATAATAAATACATAAACCAGTAACACATTAATTTATTATCATTGTCAAGTATTATGTACTGCAGTGGTCCCCAACCTTTTCAGCACCAGGGACTGGTTTTGTGGAAGCCATTTCTTTTTCCATGGACTGGGGTTGGGGAGATGGTTTGGGGATGATTTAATTGCATTGCATTTATTGTGCACTTCATTTGTATTATTATTAAATTGTAATATATAACGAAATAATTATACAACTCACCATAATATAAAATCAGTGGGAGCCCTGTGCTTGTTTTCCTGCAACTAGACAGTCCTATCTGGGAGTGATGGGAGACAGTTACAGATCATCAGGCATTAGATTCTCATAAGGAGTGCACAACCTAGATCCCTCACATGCACAGTTCACAATAGAGTTCACACTTCTATGAGAATCTAATGCTGCCACGGATCTGACAGGAGGTGGAGCTCAGGCAGTAATGAGAGCTATGGGGAGCGGCCATAAATACAGATGAAACTTTGTTCACTTGCCTGCTGTTGACCTCCTACTGTGTGGCCACAGACCATTCCATCTGAGTTAACCTTCAAAACTTCATAGACAGCCATTATCTCTTCCAGTCATTCATAAGAATGTAGCAAAGATTCATGAAACACAATCACCTCAAATCACATCCAAGCCCTTTATACATGTAGATGCTTGGAGCCAAAGAGGAATGATGTAAATATTATGTTGTTTCAGAAAAATTTTTTTCAGCATTCTATCCTAGCCTTGTGAATAAGATGGCAAAGTGTGGCCTGAATAAGAGATCTGTGATGTGGATTCACAGAAGTGTGAACAGCCAGGTTTATTAAATGATGATAAATGGTCTGGTTTCTGCCTAAATATAAGTGCTACCTGTAGTATTGTGCCATCTCCCAGTATTTGTCAAGAGTTGTATCAATAAGTTGAGTGAAACACACAGTACCAAATTTACAGATAAAAAAAAAAAAGAGGTCAAAAAGATCTCTGACAAAATTCATGTTCCAAACTACCTTGGAAATAAATTAAAAAAAAAAAAAAGTTAAATTTGAGGTAGAATAATTGTAAATTTTCTCATTGAAAATTTAGTAAATAGCTTTTACGAGTTATAAATTGGGAATCCCACTTCCTGGCATTACAGGCAAAAAACAATCTAATGATTTTAGTTGATCAATCAATATGTGATGAATATCATTCCAGATTAGGCTGTACCTTTCTCCTCCATGCCTACAGCACCCTCGGCATGTGTCCTTAGGAGCCACTTCGTGGTCCATTACATCATATGACACTTGAGGAAAAGACTGTGTTTTATTTATTTTTGTAACCACATTTCTTAGTCCACCTATTACATGACAGGTTCTCAATGGATTATTGTAATGAATGAATCAGAATTTATGAGGTGGCTAATAAAATACTAAGTATATCTTAGGCCACTTTAATATTCAATAAAAATTTTTTTATGAACAAAACATTAACATAGAATTCACCAAATATGCATTTAAGGTGCAAAGATCAGAATGGCAAAAGGGTTAAAGTTATATTTTATGAGAAGAAAAAAATACAGAGAAAGATGTTGATAAGAAGAAAAACATTCTCAGGTATTTTAAGGATCCTTCCGCAGAGTAGATAGACAGATTTATGTTATCTACAGAGTTCAGAGTAGTGTATTGTGAGCACATGAGTTATCTACTGCAGCCTCATGTGGGAATTTGGAATAATGCAATGGTGTAAAAATAAAATGTACTGCCTCAGAGGTGGTCAATTCTTGTTTATTAGAAGTATTTAAGTGGATGACATTTGTCAGGATGCAGCTCAGGGAATTTCTCAGAGTGTGCAGATTGCAAACACTTTTTCAGCTCTATGCTACCTGTTCTTTTTGTTTGCAGTAGTTCTCAGCAAGAACCATGTCTTCTTCAAGATGTTAGATGTTCAATGAATGCTGGTTGAATAAAAAAACTAGAGTGTCCTCTGGAATAACTTCCTGTCAGCAAAAGGATTTCAGTTTCATGGATTTCTTTCTCCTTCTTCTTCTGCTTGTGCTTCTCTTCACCCACTCTTCCACCTTCTTTTGCTTCTCCTTTGTTGTTTCGGTGGTGGTGGTTGTGGCAATGGTGCTGCTGCTCCTGCTCCTCCTGCTGCTGCTGTTTCTGCCCCTGCTTCTTTTTCTCCTTCCTCTTCTCCCTCCTTCCTCTTCCTCCTCCTTCTCTTTCCCTTCCTCTTCTTCTTCATGTAAAAGATCAGCTCAGATGAGAAATAATACCTAATGTTTTCTTTTAGGCAGATAGTTTTAAATATTAGTTCCATTAGATCATGTTCTACATTATTTTTCTATCAGTATGCATAACTTGTAAGACAAACTATCTAGCCAAAATGTTCAATCCATCAAAGCCTACAGGTTGCAAGTGTTGGTCTTTCTAAGGGAAGAAATAAGACCATTTGGAGATAGTAATGCAACCCTATGAAACCTCAGGTATTGCAGAAAATATTTTCAACAAAAGAACAAAGAATAGCTGATTATAAAATAGAATGTGCATTCTGGAAACACATTAAAATATTGTTAATGTAATTATGATAATATGCACTCTATGTGAATAAAATCACCAGATCTGATTTTCCTGATTCATCCATATGGCTGTGAAATAATGAAATAAACTACTTTTTACTTCTTTTGAAACTACATGATTCAAGATCATGTGTAGCTGTGTTGCCTAGTAAGACAACCAATAGCCACATATGATTATTGAGTGTTTGAAATGTGGCTATCCTCAATTGTGATGCATTCCTAGTGTAAAATACACACAGAGATTTAAGGACTTAGTGTTAACAAAGGAATATAAAATATTGCCTTACTACTTTAATCTATTGATGATAAGTTGAAATGATAATATTTGGAATCCATTGGGTTAAAGAAAATATGTTATAAAAATTATTTTTACTTGTTTCTTTTCACTTTCTTTAATGTAGCTACAAAAGGGGCTTAAAATTAAAGATGTGGCTTACATTGTATTTCCTTTTGGGTTATCCTGCTCTATAATGAAGTGAAATAAAATCTTCACAGAATCCTTGTTTTGCAACTGGGTGGAACTTAGTTTGATCATCCATAAAATAGTGAATATTCAGGGATGTTAGAATAAAATTAGTAGCTAAAATGGGAGTAGGTTCAGTTTACATATACATTTACAGGGCTCTTTTCAACACACATTAAGTATATGTCCAAATCTTCTGATGCATGTAGACATGACCTTTGACTCCTCATAATTAAAAAATGTATGTCTTGCTCAAATATATCTGAATGCCTTTTTCAATTATTTTGGTTGCAATAATTTAAATTTAAACTCTATTATAAAATTCAGTAGTGAGCTCATCAAGTTCTTATTTCATGAAAATAGTATAAACAGACTATTTGTTTCTCCTCCATAAAGATTATTTCAACATCAACATTTCCATAAGAAGTCACAAAACATGGTGTATATTACTCCAGATCAAGAGGCTTCGCTGTGTTTGCCATCCACTCTCTTTCTCTATGTTTTCCTCCAACAGGAACAACAACAGAAATGCCTACTGGCACCAGGAATTCTCAGTTCAGCCATTGGCAATCAGGTCTTACAAAAAAAGGGGACATTAAACAGAAACTGCCAAATGTCAGTATCTAAACTATGCAGATAATTTCCACCAAGCGAAGACTAGACTTTTTAGAATGGCAGTTACCATTCCGTGTCCTCTTGTCTTCAGTCTTTATTTCCCTATTCCCCTCCCAACGTGTTCTTTCATAGCTTGAGTACAATTTATAAATATTGCATGATATTTGATTCCATCTGTAGTACTTGAGAACAAAAGTTTGAATGAGATCCTGAGGGCCTAGATTTTTTTTTTTTAAATAGCAACAGTAAAACAATAATAGAGCCATTCTGCCACCTTAGGAAACAGCTTGAAGGAAAAAGGACTATGAAGATGATTTTACCGGTTATATAACAGGGCCATAAGGAATGATAACTTCATAAATTATTCCATGAGTATTGCTAAAATTCTTCAGAGTTAGACATTTTAGTGAGTCTACAGTTATCTAGACAAAAGGACATGCAAGTTGGGGCAAATACCTGAATATTTTAGGTGTTTTGGAAACTTACGCTGTAATCTCAGTGTATATGCATGAAACCTGTAAAGAAAAATTTCTGTATAAAAGATTAACTCTCCCTTTTGCTTGGTTTATACACAAGGTATAAGAAACTGCCTTGGGCATATTAACTTTAGCCAAAAATAGCCACTAGGCATTAAATAGTATCCCAAAATGCCCTAAAAATCATTGTTGGGCAAAATAATTTTGTGATTCATTTACATTTAAAAATAATGGTCACTGGTTTCTTGATGTAATTTAATATGTATCTGTAGACAAAATAGTGCCTTTTAAATTATTTTAAAAATGTAAATAATACTATTTGACACAATTAAAAATCTTGATTCAAGTAGTTTTCAAAAGGATTCACTTTAGCTTTGGGTATCTTCTATATAGTCTAGGGGAAGTGGATATATTCCAAATCTATTGTTCTTTTTCTCTAATTTGATTGTGCGTATATATATTAAATATATATATTTATTAATTTGTTTTTCCCTCTATGAAGATTCCAGAAGTATAATTTGATTGTTTAAATTTTCAGGAAAGATAAATGGTATCTCTATGAATGGATAAAATATTTAAACAGAATAGCTGTCTGCTGTTGAAAAATTATTGCATTTCTATCAACAAGCTGCTCTCATACTCTAGGAGACTTCTTGTTGTCAGTGTATTTTAATTAGAGTGTACTATATGAAGTCACAAAAAGCCCCTTCATAAAAACACACAGAATGTCAGCAAGATAGCCAACTTGAAGCCCTTAGCACTGTCTCCCTCACAAAAACAACCAGAACAAATAAACTACATTTCAATGACAACAACTGAGAGAGAATTTTGGAGTGAATCAGATGAATACCAGAAACCCTGATGAGCATAGAAACTTGGGATGATCATATAGACAATGGACGGAAATGTGAGGCTTCTATCACCCCAGCCCCCACTGCGATCAACTGGGAACCAGGAGGAACTTCTCCCTGTAGTGAGGAGGTAAGCAAGACCAACCCCTTGGACACCTACAAACCTCACCACTGGGGTCCCTTGCAGTCTTCACAGGCACTAAGTCAAGCTGAGGGAGTTACCTGGCATCCACATGGCTGTGCTCCCTCCAAGAAGGAGCCAACACTGTGTCCTACCCCTGTGGCCTGTGTGCCTATTGCACTATGACATCTTGGAAGTGACACTATGGCCAGAGTATATAGCCATGACTTTCTTTTTTCCAAGGCTAAGCTGCCACTAAACCTCCCCAGACTTATGGCCTGACATCCCCAAGCTGAGCTGTGATCAGCTGTTACAGCCTTTTCCATGGGGCCAATTAGAAGTGGAGCCCCTCAACATACCCCTTGCCCTCCCCAACTTAGGCCATGGCTGAAGTGGTAGGGGGCCCATGGGAAAATAATACTTTAGCCACTCAAAGCAGTCATACCACCCCAGTAAGTAAGTTGAAGCAGCACGCTGCATTCCAAAAAACAGTGCCTTGCCTACTCAGAATAATTGCACACCCAAAATAAGCTGAGCTGTTGCCGGGCATCCCGGGAAATCATGCCTGCACTTCACAGAAAAGTCATGCCCCACAGGTTTGAGCGAAAGTGGGTCATTGACCCCTAGGGAACTGGTGACGTGGTCAAACTGAGCAGCTGGCCACTCCAGGGATGTGCTGACATAACGCGGTGGAGTTGAGATATGTCATGCTATAGGTCAAACATTTCTAATGTCCTGCTTCCTTTGAGGTGGACTAGCTTCTTAGAGTCTGAGCTGCTGAGAGAACCCAGTCCCCAGGTAGTGGAGTCACCAGTGAGCTGTTCCCTGATCTCCCAGGGTGCAAACAATAGTTGTTCTCTGCCAACTTGGATTACTTGCTACCATTGAATTTGGTTTTACAGAGGACGAAATACTGCTGAGCTCCACCATGCCAGGATCTACAGTCACTGAAACACAGTGCTTCAATTCCCTAGAACCTGAATTGCCACTGAACCCTATTGGATCAGGTTCAGGAATTGCAGCCCTATCCCGGTCCTCAGGTCCAAACTTCCAGAGCACCCCTTCTTCCTTGAAGTCAGGCCAGTGCTGTTCTTTTGCCCTCAGGGGTACATTCAGAGCTACAACCTATCTCCTGGTTGCTAGAGGATCCCTCAGAGTGGCAGATCTTGGTTTTTGGGCCATCAACATTCCACCCTGCCCACAGAGAGTTAGCCTGTACCCCAAGACTCAGGTGCCATGATAGCCTCATGAAACTCTGAGCCTAGAATCTTGGCCCTGCAGCTGCTGTCAGCACGTGCACCTAGAACTCAGCACTGCTGCAGCTGCTTGTAGATTGTGTCAGACCTGATACTAGGAAGGATCACTTGGATAAGTCTCCCAATTGTGGAGAAAATGATAATAGTAGGCCCCTAAAAGCCCTTGAAACCTAGGACATTAACAACTTACGTTGCCGCTGCAACTGCCACAAACTTCAACAGCTTAAGCCAATGAGGCACCTAAAATGATTGTGGACAATAAACACAACTGAAGAAGCTGTACAGAGACTATACCACTGCATATATCCAGAAGAATTATTGCACCTTTCCCAACCACCATATAAAACCCAACTACAAGTAAAAGTTGTTTCCTGCAAAAGCTACTATAGAAAGTTTGGAAGTGGTGGTTGTTTCACCAGATACACAGATGGCAGCACAGAGACACAAGCAAGATGAAAGAACAAGGAAATATGACAACATTAAGGAACATAATAGCTCTCTAGTAACAGACCCCGATGAAAAAGAAATCAATGAAGTGTCAGAAAAATAATTCAAAATAATGATCTTGAGGAAACTAAATGTGATGCAAGAAAATACAGATAGGTAATGTAACAAAACAGGAGAACAATGATATGAATGAAAAATTCATGAAAGAGATAGAAATAATAAATAACCCAGAAATCCTGCTGCTGATAAACTCAATGAATGACATAAAAACAAAACAGAGATTCCCACAGCAGACTTGATCAAGCAGAGAAAAAGAATCTTGAACTTGAAGGTGGATTTTTGGAAATTAGAGAAAAAAAGGACATAAGAATGAAAAGGAGTGGAGAATGCCTACAAGACTTAAGGGATGCCATTAAGCAAACAAATATTCACATTATGGGCATTTTCAGAAGGGGAAGAGAAGAAAATACATAGAAAACCTATTTAATGAAATAAAAGCTGAAAACTCCTCAAGTCTGGGGAAGATTATAGACATCTAGATCAACAAACTGCAAAGGTTCTGAAATACAATCAACTCCAAAGGTCCTCCCTAAGGCATGTTATAGTCAAATTGTGAAAAGACAAAGACAAAGAGAGGATCCTAAAAGCAGCAAAAGTGTGAAGTCACATATAAAGGCATCCCTATTAGACTAACACCAGATATGTATGCAGAAACCTATAAGCCAGCAGAAAATGTCTATATTTAGACTGTCAAAAGAAAAAAATAAAACAAAATACTATATCTGGCAGAAATACCCTTCAGAAGTAAGAGAGAAATTAAATCTTACCCAGACAAAAACCAGAGGGAATTCACCACTAACTCAGCCTTACAGAAAATATTCAAGGGAGTCCTCTGTTTGAAGGTGAAAAGGCAGTAATTATTATCATGAACACTTGCAAAATAGAAAACTTACTGGTTAAGAGCAGATACATAAAAAAGAAAGAAAAAATAATTAAACCTTATCACTACAGAATACCACTAAGATATACTCAATGATAAACAATAATAGAGGAAAACAGGAAAAATGTTATATAAAAGAACCAGAAAACAATTAACAAAATGATAGTAGTAAGTCCTCATATATCAAGAATAATCTTGAATGTAAATAAATATATTAAATTCCCCACTTAAAAAGTATAGTCTAGTGGAATGGGTGAAAACATTAACTCAACTATACATATATGCTGCCTACAAAAAATGTATTTCATCTGTAAAGACATGTATAGATTGAAAGTGAAGGGATGAGAAAAGATATTCCTTGCAAACAGAAAACAAAACAAGCAGGAGTGTCTATATGCATACCAGATAAAACAGACTTTAAGTCAAGAATTGTAATAAGAAACAAAGACAGGCATTATATAGTGAAAATTTAATTATGTAAGAATATATAATAATTGTAAATATATATTCACCCAATACTGGAGTACTCAGATACATAAAGTAAATATTATTAGATTTAAAGGAAGAGATAGACTTCAATATAAAACTCGTTGGAGGCATCAACACTATTTTTTTCAACACTGGACAAATCATTCAACAAAGAAATATTATATTTAAACTGGGCTTTAGATCAAATAGATCAAACAGACATTTATAGTACATTGTCTCAAACTCTTTTTTGGAAGAGTTTCACTCTTCCACTGGATTTCAAAATATACTATAAAGCTATAGTAACCAAAACAACGTAATATTCCATAGAAACAGACACATAGACCAGTGGAATTGCTTTACATATGAGGTACGTAATACCATTAGATTGAGAGCCCAGAAACAAATTCATGTATTTACAGCTAACTGATTTTTGACAGAGCCACCAAGAACATTTATTGGAGAAAGAACAGTCTTCTCAATAAACAGGACTGGAAAAATTGAATATTCATATGTGGAAAGAAGAAACTAGACTCTTGTCTCTCACTATATACAAAATTAAAGAATTAAATGTAAGACCTGAAACTATAAATCTATGAGGAAAGTACATAGGGGAAATGCTTCAGTACATTGGTCTGGACAAAAATTTAATCACTAAGACCTCAAAAGCATAGCCAGCAAAAGCAAAAATAGACAAATGGAATTATATCAAACTATAAATCTTCTGCACAGCAAATAAAACAATCAATAGAGTGAGAAGACAACATGCATAATGGGAGAACATATTTGCAAATTATATATCTGGCAAGAGATTAATAGCCAGAAAATACAAGGAACTCAAATGAATCAACAATAAAAATCCCAAATAATCTGATTTAAAAAATGGGCAAAAGAGCTGAATAGATATTTCCTTTCTATAATACTTGAAAACTTCAGCTGTTAAGTAATCACTCAATGTGGATGTTAAAAGACCATTGGGAAAACTCAGAATTTTATGTCCAGCTTTCTAAATGTGATCCCTTAGACAGCAAAATAGAGAACTAGGTCCTCTCTAGCTTGAATAGAAAGAAATATAAATAAGAAATTATCAAATATGACTTTCGCTAAAACATATATAATTGGAACATTTGATTTATGGTCATACCTCTAATTCATAGTTGTACCAGAAAATGAAGCCAACTGACTTTCTGTAACTAAATAATTCATGACATTGCATTCTTCCCAGGAACAAATAATTTATTTCATTGTTGGATTGTCTCAGTATGATGCCTTGGCAGGTTGGAATTGTAGTCTATGACTAATGGAATTCTAGTTCAAGAGCAAACATTTCAGTTCCTCTGAATTCCTTTAAGAACCCTTTCTCTGTTATTGAAAATACTCAGGAACTATAGATAAAATATATAAAATTATATAAAAATGTACAGCTGTCAAAAATAAATAGGGAATGAAGTGGACTAAAGAAAGGAGCACCATCATTAGTAATTTGGGGCTAAAGTCACATGACCAGTGAAATGCTACAAATAGGATACAACGACAGAGAAGATAGAGCTCAGTTTCTGGAGTGGAATAAGAGTGAGAGCCCTCTGCAGAAAAGCTAATATTTGGAAAAAAATAATTCCTCTGTAGATGATGGATGAAATAGCTTATTCTCTTTGCCTGCTATTGTAGGTAGAAAAAACCTCATCTTGCCCAAATCTACCAATTGAGACTTAACAGCCCAGCAGAAACTCAAGCACATCCGCTAATAGAAAGCCTATTTCAGAAGCAAGCTGCTTGCAGGGGTGGGAGGGTGTGGGGGTAAGCAGTCTTTTAGTGGTGCAATGGTGCCAGAAGGAGTAGTACACAAATAAGAAAACACCCACACACACAAATTCCTAAGCACAAATTATAAAACACACAAAGAAACTTTAATATCTGTTAGCAGCATTTTGAAAGAACTCAGAAGACTCAGTCAACAGGCATTGTCAGACACAAGAAAATAAACACTCTAGAACAATACAAATAAAATTTTAAAAATAAAAGAATGCATTCTGAAATTTTCAAGAAATCAAGAAAAACTAGCATTCAGGAAACAAAATAAAGACAATATAAACAAGAACAGGCCAGATATAAAAATAAACCAACTCTAAATTTTGAAACTAAAAATAGTCAATGAAATAAACAATCTGATAAACAGAAAATGCTGCTATTGATTCAGAGTCACTTAATAAATTGTGAAATAATTATGAGAAAATCTATGAGAATGCAATGTAGAGAGATAAGAGATGAAATAGAGCAGAAGTTAAAAAACATAGAGAACAGAAGGAAAAACTCTCTGGAGTTTTGAAAAAAGAAAAAGAAAAAAGTAATAAAGGAGCTGGATGATCAAAAGCTAGTTGCTAAGAATGTTTCTAGAATATAAGAGATTGAACTTACATTGAAGTAGCCCTACTGTGTCCCAGGGGAGAGTAAGAATAAATTCATTTACTGGTGAAAAATATATAAAAAATGAAAAAATATATAAAAATACATCAAATGAAAAAATACATAAAAGATGAAAAAATATATAAAAAATGAAAACTACTAGAAAAGAAAAACAAACTGCTTGAAGCAAATGGAAATTAGATGTATAAAAGCCTTGTCATCAGCAGCATAAGCCAGTAGAAGAATATTCCAAATTCTGGAGTTCATATAAGATAACCTAGAAATCTACATCCAAAGAGGATCTGATTCAGTCATGAAATTCTAGGGGTTCCCATTAAAATCAAGCCCAAGTAAAATGATTGCACTCATCATTATAATTCTAACTTTAATCTTTATCCTTTACATTTTGCAACCTTTTTCTGTAAAAGTACAGCTAGTAAATATTTTAGACATCATAAGCCATACAGTCTTTGTTGCAACTACTCAGCATTGCTATTGTAGCACTAAAGAAGCCATAGGCTGTATGTAAATAAATGAGCATGGCTGTATTCCAATAAAACCTTATTTATAAAAATAGGTGGAGAGCTGGATTTAGCCAGTTTGCTAATTTGATTCAAAGATAATAACCAAGTGCAAACGATAATGGGGAAATCTTCACTTACTCCAGCCAAAAAAAAAAAGAAAAAAAATTAAAATATCCTAGAGTAAATGTGAAATATCTAGGACCTCTATAAAGAAAATGACAAAATCTAGCTAAGAAACTTAAGAGAATTACACATATACACAGATATACAACATTACTCTATGTGAAGACTCAGAATCCACTCATTTTTATCCCCCTATTCATCAATATATCTCCCTATCAAATAAAAATTGCAGGCTTACTAAGATTTTGGCAGTCTAGAATATGAGAATAGACAAAGCTTCTCTTCTTATACAACTTATTATGTTGTGTCCAAAACGTTTGATCCTATTTGTTATATGAGAATATGAAATTACAGATGTGATAAGAGTTTTACATATGAGGTACATAATACCATTAGATTGTATACTGGAGGAAGGGTTGCTTAGTAGGTGAGATCGAGGAAATCTTCTTTGATGAAATGATTATTAAGCCAATAATAAAAAGTAAGTACACATTTATTATTTGAAGAAGGAACTGATGAGTTTGTTTTCTGGAGTGTAAAATTGTTACAGAAAGAAGGAAAATGGTAAATGTAAGAGTTTGAGGGCAGCAAATGTGTGGCAGAGAAGGAGGAAGTAAAAGATTGAGATTAAATCTCAGGGTCAATCTGGGAGACAGGTTGGGGGAAAACCGTTACAGAGCATGAAGGACATGCATGAATTTTTCTCTTAAGGACACAGCAAAGCCATCAAAGATATTCAGCAGGGAGTGGACATGTTTGGATTTGTGTTTTAAAAATATCATACTAAAAGAAAAATAATTCTGGCTCATTTGTGAAGAACAAAATGAACATGATCCTAAAGGATGTAGGAAGGAGAATTAAGAAGAGATTACAGTAGAGTGAATAAGAGAGAATAGTAATGGATTGGGAGAAATAAAGAGAAGTGGTCAGATGTTATTGATTGTTGGATTAGTGTAGGATTTTATGTTTAAAAATAATATTATTTTGGATTTTCAATGATGTGTCACTATCGATCTATAATATTCAATTTTACTATTGAGAAGTTATTCACATTCCTTTGAATTTAACTTTTATAGTTTTGGATATTCTCTTGATTATAATGTGTGAAACATGATAATATGCTTTTAGGGTGTATGTTTGCATATGTGTATATGTGTGTGTGTGTGTGTGTGTGTGTGTGTGTGTTCCATTCATTATACTCAGCATTTGATGGACATTTTCAATTTGGAAACTCATGTGCCTTTGAGTTCTAGAAAATGGTCTCTGCTGATTAATCACTTCACCATCACTGTTTTTCAAAGATAGTTAAAATCTATTGTCTACTGGTATCTTCTCTTTTTTTCCCTTTGTTTTCAGATATTTATGCCTTTAATATTTTTAATTTTCCTTTTAGTGAGGTTTACAGAAGAAAGACATTTACAGCATGTGGACAATTCAACATACTTAATAGTAATTCTCATGATACTGATTTTACCACTTCTTGCTTCTTGACAACATTGCTTCCAGCAATTACGAAGTGATATGATCATTTTGTTTTATAAGACATTATTCTCTTCAGGATAATATTTTAAAAAGCTATATGCAAAATCTTTTTAGAATACTATTAAAACAGAACAATGAACTTACAAGGTTTAAAAGAAGCATAAAAAGGAGAAAATTTATAATTTATCAGAGATTTACTTACCTTCTTCTACTAATTACTCCCCTCTTACCAGTAATTGACTTCCTGCATGTAATAGAAAACATGACAACTGAAAGTGCCAAAATTGTATATCTTATGATTCTCATCTGGAAAGAAGGTGCATCTATTATTCTTTTTGGACCAAAGTTCAAAAATCCAAGGAAGACTGTTATTAACTCATAAGATCAGATAACCCTTCCAAAGGAATCAGTGTTTTGTGGGTCAAGCTATGTAACAGTGCTGAGGTTTGGAGTGGAAAAAAGAAGCAGTGCTTAGATAAAGGAGATGCTGTTTCTAAAAAAGGCAGGCAGATGCTAAGTAGATAAAACTAGAGAGTAGTTCTAAAGCAACTGATAAAATGATAGCTTTAATCTAAATATTTATCTCACATATGCTTCTACTATAATTAAAGAAGACCAACTATGCCATGAATACCAAAGTATTGTTTTAATTTATCAATCAGAACATTCTTTGTGAATTTTTCACTTAAATGAGACTTATTTACAAATCCTCATTTACAAATATTCTTAGTGATGTAAGATGAGATGGAAAAGCTTACTGGTACATTCAGAGAATATTAAGTTATTTTGTTCTTTTCTTAAAATATACTGCTTTGTGTATCTGCTTTTTAAAACATTATCTGCTTGTTTTATGCCAAAAATATGCGATTATTTTATGCTTTTAATGACTCTTTTATGGGATATTTTCAAGTTTTAGTTAAATACAGGCTAAGAAGTTAGAGAAAAAGTTAGAATAATGTTTTAAAATAAAAGTAGTTAATTTCTGAATAAAGGCATGTGGTTCTGTTATGAAATGTTATGACAGATTTTTGCACCTCAAATGCTTTTTCTATGAAAGGACTGTATTAGTCTGTTTTTGCACTGCTCTGAAGAACTACCCAAGACTGAGTAATTTATGAAGAAAAGGTTTAATTGAGTCAGAGTTCTGCATGGCTAGTGAGGCTTCAGGAAACTTAAAATCATGGTGAAAGGTCAAGGGGAAGCAAGGCATGTTTTATGTGGCAGCAGGAGAAACAGAGAGAGAGAGAGAGAGAGAGAGAGAGAGAGAGAGAGAGAGAGAGAGACAGAGAAAGAGAGAGAGAGAAAAGCTAGAAATGCCACGCTTTTAAACCATCAGATCTTCTAAAAACACAAGAACAGCAAGAGGGGGAGGCTGCCGTTATGATCCAATAACCTCCCACCTGGCCCCTGCTCCAACACGTGGGGATTACAGTTTGAAATGGGATTTGGGTGTGGACCCAGAGCCAAACTATATCAAGGGCTATTGTTTCTGTAGAATTTCTGATTCTATTGACATTACATGCTAGAAAGGTAATGTGTGCCAATTCTATGATGCCAGAGAATTAATTTTTGTGAAGGATAACTTACCATGCAATTTTACTTTGATATTTGGATAAAATAGTAAAACCTGATTATGAATTTTATTTTTTAATTTGTTATTACTTAGTTGTTACTTTTTTCTTTGAAACATCGTATGTGATGATTTTGGACATCATTCAGTAATTACTTTTCCTTAAATTAAACCATAATTTGGTATCACTGATAAATGAATGTTTACTTCAACTTGGTTTTGGAAGTAAGGCTCAAGGAGGTAGTTGTCAGGGTATAATAGACTTGTCATGTTGATTGATGCAAAATGATATGTGATTGAATTTCAAGGGTCATAAATTGCTTAGTAGTGATTAGGATGCCAATTGGGCAGCAATAGTAAAGTAATATATGCTCGTGTCCATCTAAAACTGGCCTATGCTCTTTCTTGTTGGCCTTTAAATAAATTTGCATTCTCTAGAAAATATTTAAATGTATTCTTAAATAATAAATTATTTCTGAAAGAATAAATCTTCAGTTACATTTACATTTTTATCATCAAGTTTCTATAAATGCAGATTTTACCATTTTATTTGTATGATATTGAGCATTTCATTACACACTTTTCTGATCTGAGAATCCTTATAAATACTTCTTTTCTAATGTTAATAATGACACTAATTGAAACAGCATATATAAAGGACCTACGATAGGCCAGGTACGTAAAGTGTATTCAATAAATAATTTATTGTAATTTTATTATTATTATTTTCATTTTAAAATTAGTTTATAAATAATTACACATTTGTCCTTTATTTTCAGGATTGAGCCAAACTGACTGCTGTCACTAAAACTTGTCCTTGAAAAATCTAAAAATACTGACCAAAATTATAATATCTTGAGATTCATCAACAAGCTGACTAGAAATCAAAGAATATTAAGAAGCAGTAATGTAAACAAATTTAGAATCCTGAAGTTGTAAGCTGACTCAAAATCTGTGTTTTTGTTTGTTCATTTGTTTTTGTTTTGTTTTGTTTTGTTTTTGATTTTTGCAGGGGGTTAGGAGTCAAACAGATGAACCTAAGCTTTTATTTTTTCGGTCATATATAGAAAATGAGGTATAGAATATGAAGTCCAGAGCTGGTCAAAGTTATGGAGTCTAACTGAAAACTTTCTTGTATAAGACAGAGTCAAAATAGCATGATCCTCAATATAAGAATGAATTCAAACCAAACTTAGGCCCTGAAAGCATCTAAAAGAAAACTGTCTATTTAAAACCTTAGCAAAGAGCTGAAAAAAGAATAGATATTCCTTATGAATACCATAACTCAAATTGCCTTAATATTACCTTCAAGCCTCAATTCATACAATGCCAAACTTTGAATTTGTTATTTTTATTTTATTTTATTTTTTGAGATGCAGTATCACTCTGTCACCTAGGATGGAGTGTAGTGGTGCCATCTCGGCCCACTGCAACCTCCCCCCACTGTGTTCAAGGGATTCTCCTGCCTCAACCTCTCAAGTAACTGAAATTACAGGCACCCACCACCATGCCTGGTTAATTTTTGTGTTTTTAGTAGAGATGGGGTTTCAAATGTTTGCCAGGCTGATCTCAAACTCCTGACTTAAGGTGAGCCACCCTCCTCAGCCTCCCAAAGTGCTGGAATTACAAGCGTGAGCCACTGTGCTTGACCCAAATCTATTAATTTAGTTTAAACCTAGTTGTTTCTATTGACTTATGCTGCCAGTGGACTTGCAGAGCAAATGCAAATTTTCCATGCAGAAGTCTGCCTTCAAAAATATTCAAGTTAATTTAACTAATGGTGTTATGAGAATTATAAACTTATAGTAAAAAAAAAATCACAAAATACACAAAGAAGTAAGGTTCCATGAACTCCAGCCAGTAGAATAAAACAGAGAGATGACTGAGAAGTAACACTTAATATTAGAATGAGCAGATACAGAATATCTTGGATATTATAATATCTTGAAATAGTTGGTTTAAGGAAATGCATTGAAAATATGAGTAAAAACACAAAATGTTGTAAAATAACGAAGTACGTTGAAGAAAAATGACCCAGAATTATTTCATTTTATTTTATTTTTAATTTTTTTTTTTTTTTTTTTTTTTTTTTTGAGACGGAGTCTCGCTCTGTCGCCCAGGCTGGAGTGCAGTGGCCGGATCTCAGCTCACTGCAAGCTCCGCCTCCCGGGTTTACGCCATTCTCCCGCCTCAGCCTCCCGAGTAGCTGGGACTACAGGCGCCCACCACCTCGCCTGGCTAGTTTTTTGTAATTTTTAGTAGAGACGGGGTTTCACCGTGTTAGCCAGGATGGTCTCGATCTCCTGACCTCGTGATCCGCCCGTCTCGGCCTCCCAAAGTGCTGGGATTACAGGCTTGAGCCACCGCGCCCGGCCTATTTTTAATTTTTAATTTTTATTTTTTAACTTTTTTTTTTTTTAATTATAGAGACAAGATCTCACTAGGTTGCCCAGGCTGATCTTGAACTCCTGGACTCAAGCAATTCTCCTGCCTTAGCTTCAGAATTTGACTAATAATATATAATCATTCAAATAAAAACATGTAATTAATTCAAAACTATACAGTGTATTATTGAACTAAAAGATCTGAAGAAATTTTTCTGAATGTAGTAGGGGGGTATGATAAATATGAAATAATTATTAAAAGCAAAAAAGATAGATTGAAAAGGTCTAGCTTATGTATAGTTGGAATACTAGGATCACAGGAGACAGAAAATGGGGCAGACATGATATCTGAGCAAATAATGGGCTATAATTATGAAGAAATTTATTAATTTTTCTCATAAATATTTACTCAGTGTCTACTATCCTATTGGGTATGTACTAGTGAATAAAAGTGGAATGCTATGCTATCTTGGAATTTATATTCTAGTCGTCAATAGAAAATAGAAGCCATTGGGCAAATGCTTTCCTCTTTCTTTTCCTGCCTGATGATCCTGAGGTGCATTTCACAAGCCCTGTTTTATGGCCTGTTACTATAGCCAAATTGATAATTCATCCTTTTTTTATCCTGCTTCACTTGCTCTGTCAATCCTTCCTGCTCTCCTGAATCATATTTCTATATAAACTACTCATATATATAACTTGATTTGAGGCTCTGCTTTTGGGAAAATCAAGACTGAGATAGTGTATACCAGAAATAATCCTAAAAAGAAGATTATCAAGATAAGATCAGAACTGGATTATTTACAAATTAAATGGCAATAAGGGCCCAAGCTAATACGTGGGCTAATGGTTACTCTGTGTAAGCAGTGGTATCACTGTTATTAAAATTCTTACCTGTGGTAGATTGGGTCAAGGGGCAAGTGGAGAGTGAACCACTGGGCTATGTGATGCCTGTGTCATTCGAACTGAACATAAATGATGATAAATATAAAGATTGTGCTATGTGATGGTTTTTATTAATTGTATTGTCAGTTTAAAAAACAACAACAACAACAACAAAAACTGTTTACTTTTTCCACAAGATGTTATATGATACCAAGTGATTGGATTGCCTGGGGGAACCCATTGGCCACCCTGCATATGCAACATGGAAGTAAAAGGAGGGCATTTAATTCCAGCGGAGCAACTCTTGACCAATGAGGATTGGAGCTGATGGATAATTGTGTTCTTTATTCTTTTAAATAGATGGTTCCGAGGCGTATTGTATAAGGCTTGTCATGCAGTTGACAGGAAAGCCATCCCTATAGTGACCAATTCAGTAATTGATATTTCTTTCTTCCTTTTTTGCTTCCCCTCAATATTTATTCTTGGTATTCCAAATGAGCTACTTCAGAATAAGTCTATGCTTCAGGCTCTACTTTTAGGAGAACCCAGGCACAGATACTAGATTAATTATATTGTTGACGTCATTTTAAAATTATATTTTGACTTTTTCCTGTCTATATATCTATAACTTATCCAACATACTGATTTTCTTCTGGGAATGTTGTTTAGCTTTTAAAATAAATACTTTAATAATTTATAAATTTAAAAAATTGTATGGTAAAAATAATATAAATTTTGACAACTGTGAAAATAACATTTATTTCTAACAATAAAAATTTTAAATAAAACATTTAAAAAATATTTTGTAGATAATTTAAAACATTGTTAAAAATATAGAAAAATATATGAATCAATGGAAATTCACATCATGTTATAGTTAGGTTTGGGTCCGTACCCAAATCTCATCTTAAATTGTAATCCTCATAATCCCCATAATCCCCATGTGTCCAGAGAGAGACAAGGGAGAGGTAATTGAATTCTGGGGGAAGTTTCCCTCATGCTAGTCACATAATAATGAGTGAGTTCTCATGAGATCTGATAGTTTTATACAGGGCTCTCCCCCCTTTGCTTGGCACTTCTCATCTTGCCACCTTGTGAAGAAAGTGCCTTGCTTTCCCTTCACCTTCTGCCATGATTGTAAGTTTCCTGAGACCTCTCAAGCTATGAGGAACTGTTAATCAATTAAACCTCTTTTATTTATAAATTACCCAGTCTTGGACAGTTATTTATAACAGTTTAAAAATGGACTAATAAGACCATGTTCACATGTTAACAGGAAGGTGACAAGTCTCAACATTGATACATAGTCAATGAAATTCTGATCAAAATCACAGCAAGCATGTTTTCAGTGGAATTTGACAACGTGGTTTTAAAAATTTACATGACATTCCAAATGCTATCAAGACATTCTTGAAAATTAAATACAAAGGAAGAGAACTGACCATACCAGATATCATGACCTGTTATAGCGATTAAGAAAGTATGATGTTATTGCAGGTATGCACAAATAGTGCAATGCAATAGGAGAGAGTTCAAAATAAAAGTCATACTTATGTGAAAATTTGATTTATCATAATATTAATATTGCAAATTGCATTAGTCTGTTCTCAAGCTGCTTTAAAGACGTATCTGAGATTGAGTAATTTATAAAGAAAAGAGGTTTAACTCAGTTCCACAGAGCTAGGAGGGCCTCAGGAAACTTACAATCATGATCAAAAGGGAAGCAAACACATCCTTCTTCATGTGGTGGAAGCAAGGAGAAGTTCTGAGCAAAATGGGGGAGAAATACCTTGTAAAACCATCAGACCTCATGAGAACTCACTGTCATGAGAATAGCATGGAGGTAACTGCCCTCATGATTCAATTACTTCCCACTGGGTCCTTCCCACAACATATGGGAATTATGGAAACTATAATTCAGGATAAGATTTAGGTGGGGACACAGACAAACCATATCATTCCATCCGTGGTCCCTCTCAAATCCCATGTCCTCACATTTCAAAACACAATCATCGCCCTTCCAACAGAGCCCAAAGTCTTAACTCATTCCAGTATTAACTCAAAAGTCCAAGTACAAAGTCTCATCTGAGATAAGTCAAGTCCCTTCTGCCTATGAGCCTTTAAAGTCAAAAGTAAGTTAGTGGCTTCCCAGATACAACGAGGGTACAGTTATTGGATAAATACACCCCACCCATTCCAAATAGGAGAAATTTGCCAAAATGAAGGGGTTACAGGCACTATGCAAGTCTGAAATCCAACAGAGAAGTCAAATCTTAAAGCTCCAAATGATCTCCTTTGACTCCATGTCTCACATCCAGATTATGCTGATGCAAGATTACGCTCCCATGGCCTTTGTCAGCTCCTCCCCTGTGGCTTTGTAGGGTACAGCCCCCATCCCAGCTGCTTTCACAGGCTGCTTTCACAGGCTGGCAAAAGTGTCGGTGGCTTTTCCAGGCACATGGTGCAAGCTGTGTGTAGATCTACCATTCTGGCGTCTGGAGGACAGTGACCTTCTTCTCACAGCTACACTAGGCAATGCACCAGTGGGGACTCTGTGTGGGAACTCCCACCTCACATTTCCCTTCCACACTGCCCTAGCAGAGGTTCTCCATGAGGGCCCCATCCTTGCAGCAAACTTCTGCCCAGACATCCAGGTATTCCCATACATCCTCTGAAATCTAGATGGAGGTTCCTGAACTGCAATTCTTGACTTCTGTGAACCTGCAGGCCTAATACCACATGGAAACTGCCAAGGCTTGGGGCTTGCACCCTCTGTAGCAATGGCCTGAGCCTGAGCTGTATATTTACCCCTTTTAGTCACAGCTGGGTCTGAAGCAGCTGGCCACACAGGGCACTATGTCCTGAGGGTGCATAGAGCAGGAATGATCTGGCTGTGGCCCACACAATCATATTTCCCTCCTAGGCCTCCAGGCCTGTGATGAGAGGCACTGCTGTGAAGTTCTCTGACATGCTCTGGAGACATTTTCCCCATTGTCTTGGTGATTAACATTAGGCCTCTCATTACTTATGTACATTTCTGCAGCAGGCGTGAATTTCTCCTCAGAAAATGGGGTTTCCTTTTCTATCACATCATCAGGCTGCGAATTTTCAAAACTTTAATGCTCTGCTTTCTGTTGAATGCTTTGCTGCTTAAAAATTTCTTCCCCAAGATACCCTAAATAATCTCTCTCAAGTTCAAAGTTCCACAGATCTCTAGGGAAGAGGCAAAATACGACCAGTCTCTCTGTATAGTAATAGTGGCCTTTATTCCAGTTCCCAAAATGTTCTTCATGTCCATCTGAGACCAACTCAACCTGGACTCCATTGTCCACATTGCTATCAGCATTTTGGTCAAAACTGTTCAACAAATCTCTAGGAAGTTCTGACCTTCCCCACATCTTCCTCTCTTCTTCTAAGCCCTCCAAACTGTTCCAATCTTTGCTTGTTATCCAGTTCCAAAGTTGCATCCACATTTTCAGGTATCTTTGCAGCAGTGTCCTACTACACAGTACAAATTTACTGTATTAGCCTGTTCTCACACTGCTGCTACAAAGACATACCCAAGACTTAGTAATTTATAAAATAAAGAGGTTTAATTAATTCACAGTTCCACAAGACTGGAGAGGCCTCAGAAAACTTACAATCATGGTGGAAGGGGAAGCAAACACATCCTTGTTCACATGGCAGCAGCAAGAAGTGCCAGCAAAAGTGGGAGAAAGCTTCTAATAAAACCATTGGATCTCATGAGAACTCACTCACTATCATGAGAACAACATGGAGGCAACTGACCCTATGATTCAATTACATCCCACTTAGCCCCTCCTATGACATGTGGGGATTATAGGAACTATAATTCAAGATGAGATTTGAGAGGTATATAGTCAACCATATCACAAATAAATAAAGAAAGCATGGAAAAGGAGGGTGGACAAATTAAGGCTTTTCTGACCTTCTTGGTCAATATTCACCCTTGAAGAATTGATTAATTACATGGGAATGCAAAAGAGATTATTACCTCATACCATACATAAAAATATATAAACAAGCAGATTAAAATTTAAATGAGAGGAAAAAATTATAAAACTCTTAGAATATAATGTAAAATTTATATCTCTAAGTAAGAATATATTTGCAAGACACAAAACACCACTGAAGAAAAAATTGATAAAAGGTACTTCATTAGCCTTAAGAAATTTTTTTCATCCGAAGAAACCATACAGCTAAATATAAAAAATAAACTGACAAGATATTTGAAGTCTATGTAACTGACAAAATATTAGCAAGTAAAGACCAGGCATGGTGACTCATGGCTGTAATCCCAGCCCTTTGGGAGGCCAAGGTGGGCAGATCACTTGAGATCAGAAGTTCACGGTCAGCCCGGCTAACATGGCACAACCTTCATCTCTATAAAAAATATAAAAACTAGCCAAGCGAGGTGGTCGGTGACTGTAATCCCAGCACTTGGGAGGCTGAGGCAGGAGAATCATTTGAACCCAGGAGGCAGGGATTGCAGTGAGCCTACATGGTGCCACTGCATTCCATCCTGGGTGTCAAAAAATATTTATGTATTAGTAAGTAGAGGCCTTACAAATCAATTAAAGTTAAACAACCTGAGAGAAAAAAAAAAAAAAACCTTTAGTCTTTTCACTCAAGATGAAACTCAAAATGATATATAAGCCTACACAAATATATCCAATTTAATAATTAGGAATTAGGAATATGCAAAATAAGCCTGCAATTAGCTATAATTTCACTACCACTAGATCTGCAAAAATATTACACTTGAATATATCAAATGTTGGAAGAAAGTAGAGCAATAGCAAACTTACATGATGCTCATAGGATGTAAAGTAGTACAAACATTTTGGAAAAATAATAGGATATTACCTAATAAATGTGAAGATGGGAAAACCCTAAACCCAGCAATTCCATTCCTAAATATATACCTAAGAAAACTCTTTCATACAAGAATGAGAAGACAAGAATAAAATGTTCATAGCAAAACTTTTAATAGCAAAGCAAAACTAAAAATACAAATGGTCAACAGTACAATGGAGAAATAACTATGGCATATTCATACAATAGGTTAGTATTCAATATAAAAAATACATTAATTGGGCAAGCACTGTGGCTCAGACCTGTAATCCCAACAATTTGGGAGGCCGAGTTGGGTGGATCACCTGAGGTCAGGAGTTCAAGACCAGCCTGACGAATGTGGAGAAACCCTGTCTCTACTAAAATTACAAAAACTAGCTGGGTGTGATGGTGGGCACCTTTAATCCCAGCTACCCAGGAAGCTGAGGCAAGAGAATTGCTTGAACCCAAGGGGCAGAGGTTTTGTGAGCCAAGATCATGCCACTTCACTCCACCCTGGGCAAAAGAGTAAGGCTCCATCTCTCTATCTCTATCTGTATCTCTATCTCTATCTCTATCTCTGTCTATATAAATTTCAACTACAAGAAACAACAGGGTGAAACCTTTGCTTATAATGTTGAGCACAGAAGGGCCGTCACTGAGTACTATAAGGAGTGTGATTACAATTATATGAAGTAAAAAATCTATGCATAAGTAAATAGTGTATATTAGTGAATTCACATATGGATGATATAACCCTAAGGAAAAGCACAAGAATGTTTCTCACAAAATTCAGGAATATGTATACTTAGAGGATTAAGATATGGGTATCAGTATGGAGAGGAGCACAGAAGCCATATAAAAGTTAATGGTAATATATATTTTTTTCTTAAACTGGGTGATGGGTTGATGACTTTTTGTGAAATTTCGTCGTATATCTACACACACACACACAAACATACACTTAAATACTTTGTATCAACTTAGCATTCAGTAAATAATTTTTAAAAAAGAAGCTTATATTTGCATATTTAAAATAATCATCTTAGAATCTCATTTTCTTTGCTCCATGATTTTTATCTCTCATGCACAAATTGCTCCTGTCAATTAGAAGCCTCATGGCAACTTAAGAAAATGAAACTAGAGAATCTTGGTAGTACAGTATAGTCATTACAACACAATCAATAGTTTGCTAGGTGTTTATATAAGCTAATTATACTCCCTAAAATAAATTAATGTAGGCAAATGTAAAGTCTTGTCTTAAAATGATAATATACAAACTTGGAATGTTCATTTTCAGGTATCTCTTCAAAAAAGATATATTGGACTTAGTGAATTAACATAGCATATGGACAAAGTTGCTGGTGCTTACAAAGTAACCTTGATTTTTCTCTTATCTTTTAGGCATCTGATGAATGGTAGATGATGGAGACAATTAATTTTACAATTGTAAAGTCATTTTAAAATAATTTCGAAAAAAAACCTAGAAACACAAGAAATGAAATTGTGTCAAGGTTAGAAAAAAGTTACTATATTTGTTCTAATTGCTTAAACACGCTACTCACCTGTTTAATTTTAACAGGAATCAATGACTTTACCTATTTGTGAATTCTAGAATGCAGAAAACTTATCTGACCTCAAAAGCATGGGGAAAATCAATTTTGAATTTTTTTCTTAGATCAGGTAAATGTATTACATAGAAGCTGAAGATACATCTTTCTGTCTTTCTTTTTCCAACTTGACCCAACTGAAAAACAAGCAAGTAAATTGAATTAAGAGCTGGGCAGTGAAAGAGGGGCTGCTGTGATATCAAGAATTATTTGAAAGCACATTCTCTTTCTTTGGGTGTATTGGGAAAGCAGTAGCACTTCTCTCTTAACAACATTTCCTGGAGTCCTTCATATTTTACATGAAAAAATTATTCATCCTTTGAAAGCATTTAATCTGGAACCATGTTTGCTCTGTATTTTCATATGCATCTAATTGACAAGACCTTTTATTACCGAGAGCAGTATTGGCATATTGAAAGGTCTGCTCTTTGAGTGCTCAACTTTTTTTCCCTCTTTTTCTGCCTTAGCCTTGCAGATAAATCAAGATTAAATTTCACTTTTAATGCACTGAATTTATAATAAGCCCCAGAAGATATATATTTGCTTAATATTGTCATGTATCATTGGGAAAAGACAGAGAAAAATATGAAGTACATGTTTTAGGGAAAAATGCTTGATTTGGAATCAAATGTAATAAAATAAATGAAAGATGTGTCATGGGAAACAAGCATTCTCATGTTAGTTGCTAATGTTTAATCTTTTACCCCCACCCTCCAGCAATATTTGGCATAGTGATAATATAAAGTAGGAATAAGAAAGTGATTGTACCACATTGTCCTGTGCATTTCCTTAGGTTGCATTAAAGAACTTGCATCTTTATCATAGCCAAAAAGCTACTCAGTGATTAAAACTTTAAAATATTTTTTCCTGGAAAATATTTCAATTTTCTGAATACATATTCGTCCAATTTTTAAGTTCCAGTCATATTGTCATTTTAGATAATGCTAATTATATGGTGTGTTCCCTTAGTGTTTTTAAAATAAAAATTTTAAAAAGCAAAGTAATGATAAATGCATGGTTTATCAAATTTGCTTTAGTTTTTAATTAAAGGAATTTTAGAAAAAATCCAAATTTAAGATGTCGAGTTTAGAGCTTTCCTGCTTTCTCTTGTTGGCATTTAGTGATATAAATTTCCCTTTACACACTACTTTAAATGTGTTCCAGAGATTCTGGTATGTTGTGTCTTTATTCTCATTGGTTTCAAAGATCATTTTTATTTTTGCCTTCATTTTGTTATTTACCCAGTAGTCATTCAGGAGCAGGTCGCTCAGTTTCCACGTAGTTGTGCAGTTTTGAGTGAATTTCTTAATCCTGAGTTCTAACTGGATTGCACTGTGGTCTGAGAGACAGTTTGTCATGATTTCTGTTCTTTTACATTTGCTGAAGAGTGGTTTACTTCCAACTATGTGGTCAATTTTGGAATAAGTGTGATGTGGTTCTGAGAAGAATGTATAGTCTGTTGATTTGGGGTGGAGAGCTCTGTAGATGTCTATTAGGTCCACTTGGTGCAGAGCTGAGTTCAAGTCCTGTATATCCTTGTTAACCTTCTGTGTTGTTGATCTGTCTCATATTGACAGTGGGGTGTTAAAGTCTCCCATGATCATTGCGTGGGAGTCTAAGTCTTTTTTTTAGGTCTCCAAGGACTTGCTTTATGAATCTGGGTGCTCCTGTATTGGGTGCATATATATTTAGGACAGTTAGCTCTTCTTTTTGAATTGATCCCTTTAACCTTATGTAATTGACTTCTTTGTCTCTTTTGATCTTTGTTGGTTTAAAGTCTGTTTTATCAGAGACTAGGATTGCAACACATGCTTTTTTTGTTTGTTTTGTTTGGTTTTCTTTTTTTGTTTGTTTTCTATTTGCTTGGTAGATCTTCCTCCATCCCTTTATTTTGAGCCTATGTGTGTCTCTGCATGTGAGATGAGTCTCCTGAATACAGCACACTGATGGGTCTTGACTTTTTATCCAATTAAAAGAACTAGAGAAGCAAGAGTTAACAAATTCAAAAACTAGCAGAGGGAAAGCAATAACTAAGATCAGAGCAGAACTGAAGGAGATAGAGACACACACACACACAAAACCACTTTAAAAAAATCAATGAATCCAGGAGCTGTTTTTTTGAAAAGATCAAGAAAATTGATAGACCACTAGCATGACTAATAAAGAAGAAAAGAGAACAGAATCAATTAGACACAACAAAAAATGATAAAGGGGATATTACCACTGATCCTACAGAAATACAAACTATCATCAGAGAATGCTATAAACACCTCTATGAAAACAAACTAGAAAAAAAAGGATAAATTCCTGGACACACGCACACTCACAAGAATAAACCAGGAAGAAGTTGAATCTCTGAATAGACCAATAAGAGGCTTTGAAATTGAGGCAATAATTAATAGCTTACCAACCAAAAAATGTCCAGGAACAGATGGATTCACAGCTGAATTTTATGAGAAGTACAAAGAGGAACTGGTACCATTCCTTCTGAAACTATTCCAATCAATAGAGAAAGAGGGAATCCTCCCTAACTCATTTTATGAGGCCAACATCATCCTGATATGAAAGCCAGGCAGAGACATAACAAAAAAAAGAGAATTTTAGACCAATATACCTGATGAACATCGATGTGAAAATCCTCAATGAAATACTGGCAAATCGAATTCAGCAGCACATAAAAAAGCTTATCCACCAAGATCAAGTCGGCTTCATCGCTGGGTTGCACGGCTGGTTCAATATAGGAAAATCAACAAATATAATCCATCACATAAAGAGAACTAATGACAAAACCCACATGATTATCTCAATAGATGCAGAAAAGGCCTTCAACCAAATTCAACAGCCCTTCATGCTAAAAACTCTCAATAAACTAGGTATTGATGGAACGTTTCTCAATATAATAAGAGCTATTTATGACAAACCCATTGCCAATATCATACTGAATGTGCAAAAGGTGGAAGCATTCCCTCTGAAAACTGGCACAAGACAGGGATGCCCTTTCTCACCACTTCTATTCCACATAGTGTTGGAAGTTCTGTCCAGGGCAATCAGACAAGATAAAGAAATAAAGCGTATTCAGTTAGGAAAAGAGGAAGTCAAATTGTCCCTGTTTGCAGATGACATGATTGTATATTTAGAAAACCCCATTGTCTCAGCCCCAAATCTCCTTAAGCTGATAAGCAACTTCAGCAAAGTCTCAGGAGATAAAATCAATGTGCAAAAATCACCAGCATTCCTATACACCAATAACAGACAAACAGAGAGCCAAATCATGAGTGAACTTCCATTCACAATTGCTAAAAAGAGAATAAAATACCTGGGAATACAACTTACAAGGGATGTGAAAGACCTCTTCAAGGGGAACTACAAACCACTGCTCAGTGAAATAAAAGAGGACACAAATAAATAGAACATTCCATGCTCATGGATAGGAAGACTCAATACCGTGAAAATGTCCATACTGCCCAAGGTAATTTATAGATTCAATGCCATCCACATCAAGCTGCCAATGAGTTTCTTCACAGAATTGGAAAAAACTACTTTAAAGTTCATATGGAACCAGAAAAGAGCTCACAATGTCAAGAGAATCCCAAGCCGAAAGAACAAAGCTGGAGGCATCACGCTACCTGACTTCACACTATACTACGAGTCTACAGTAACCAAAACAGCATGGTACTGGTACGAAAACAGAGATATAGACCAATGGAACAGAACAGAGGCCTCAGAAATAACACCACACATCCACAACCATCTAATCTTTGACAAATCTGACAAAAACAATAAAAGGGGAAAGGATTTCCTACTTAATAAATGGTGCTGGGAAAACTGGCTAGCCATATGCAGAAAGCTGAAACTGGATCCCTTCCTTATACCTTATACAAAAATTAATTCAAGATGAATTGAAGACTTAAATGTTAGACCTAAAACCATAAAAACCCTAGAAGAAAACCTAGGCAATACCATTAAGGACATAGGCATGGGTAGGGGCTTCAAGACTAAACCACCAAAAGCAATGGCAACAAAAGCCAAAATACACAAATGGGATCTAATTAAATCAAAGAGCCTCTACACAGCAAAATAAACTACCAGAGTGAACAGGCAACCTACAGAATGGAAGAAAATTTTTGTAATCTACCCATCTGCCAAAGGGTTAATATCCAGAATCTACAAAGAATTTAAACAAATTTACAAAAAAAACCAAACAGCCCCATGAAAAAGTGGGCAAAGGATATGAATAGACACTTCTCAAAAGAAGGCATTTATGCAGCCAACAGACACATGAAAAAATGCTCATCATTAGTCATCATCAGAGAAATGCAAATCAAAACCACAGTGAGATACCATCTCATACCAGTTAGAATGGTGATCATTAAAAGTCAGGAAACAACAGGTGCTGGAGAGGATGTGGGGAAATTGGAACACTTTTACACTGTTGGTGGGACTATAAACTAGTTCAACCATTGTGGAAAACAGTGTGGCGATCCTTCAAGGATCTAGAACTAGAAATACCATTTGACCCAGCCATCACATTACTGAGTATATACCCAAAGGATTATAAATCATGCTACTATTAAGACACATGTGCATGTATGTTTATTGTGGCACTATTCACAACAGCAAAGACTTGGAACCAACCCAAATGTCCATCAGTGATAGACTGGATTAAGAAAAGGTGGCACACATACACCATGGAATACTATGTGGCCATAAAAAAGGATGAGTTTTTGTCCTTTGCAGGGACATGGATGAAACTGGAAACCATCATGCTCAGCAAAGTCACACAAGAGAAAACCAAACACTGCATGTTCTCACTTACAGGTGGGAATTTAACAATGAGAACACTTGGATACAGGGTGGGGAACATCACACACCAGAGCCTGTCATGAGGTTGGGGACTGGAGGAGGGATAGCATTGGGAGCAATACCTAATATAAATGGCGAGGTAATGGGTGCAGCAAAAGAACATGGCACATGTATTCCTATGTAACAAACCTGTACATTGTGCACATATACCCTAGAACTTAAAGTATAATAAAAAATCCAAATTTAAATGAATTATGAAAAAATGGCTGTCCAATTATGCAATAAAAAAATTAAAATCATTTTTTTCTCAAATGAGAATATACCAAGCTCCCCACAGTACTGATCTGATAACTTTTCAAGGCTTGATTCATCTTGTCCCATCTGAAGAGTTATGTTTGATTTGTTATATTTGTTAAATAATGTTCATGGTCGTTAATTAAAATATTCATTAGTCATGCATGTATTTACTACTGGAAAGAGTGATATTAAATCAGTGACCTTTCCCCTGTTCTGTTTTAGTTAGATGAACTACTGTAATTAGATTTAGATTTTGACTGAACATATTTTGTGAAGCACTCTAAGACTTGAGACCATTAGGTAAAAGTTAAATAATGATTTTTAAACATGATTAACTGCTCACTGGCTAGCGAATTAAATACCAAATGAAATACTGCAGCATATTTTACCATACTAGTTTAAGATTCTGAAACAACAAAAAATGTTTTATCACTTTACATTTATTTCAAGCTGGAGTCCCAATCATTTAAAGACTTCCATTTGGGAGCAGTTATACTTAATGTTCAGCTAATAAGATATAGGGATGACTGCACATTGTGGGTTAATTTGTTTTTCTAGAATTTTGTCAGTTTAATAATCACTCTATATAATTCATCACATTTGTTTTCTTTTAATGTCAGAACATGACTTGAGTAATCAGCTTAATTCTTCATATTTTATATGCAATATATTTATTCAGGATAAAAGAAAAATTACATTGGCTCTTGTTTACTTACAGTGCATGCTATTTTTTAATAATTATGTACAAAAATAGATTAAGCAATTTAATAAAATAAAAGATATTGTAAAGCTCTGAGAACTGTATGTTAGATATATGTGTGTGTGTGAAATCAAATTTGTTAACCATTTAAGATTCCATAAATACTATGTAACTAGCAGATCCTTTTTACACAAACATGTCCAACATTAAAATATTCCTAAATATATTAGGATATAAATAATAAAACTGTAATGGGAAGGAGGTAAATCACGATGACTCTTAGTGCTGTAATGTTGGCTGTATCTTAGCCTGTTATCCAAATTTCCAGAAAAGCTTACCTTTCTAAATCTTTCTGATAACCAAAGCAGGCTCTACAAACTTTCTACATTCCACATATAAAGCTCTTCTTAACAAGAACAAGACTTTTCTCATTTGAAGCACACACCTTTCCTCTTATGTTGAATGTGTTTAACATACTAAATATATTGGGAAACTAAAAACCCCAATTCAGATTCTTTTTTCTAGATTGTCTTTAGACAACAGAGTCCAACGTTTTAAAACAAGGTAGAAGACTTAAAGGATAGAAAGAATGCAATGTTCTCAACAAAAAGGAAAGGTAAGTGCTTCAGGTCATGGATATTCCAGTTACCATGATTTGATCATTACACACTGCATACGTGTATCAGAATATCACATACACCCCCTAAACATGTACAGCTATATCAATTAACAAATACCAAAAAAGTCATTAAAATATTATTGTCCACCACTGATGGTAATATATTAATAGATAAAGCATTTCTTTTTCATTTTAGTAATGGATAGTTATCAATTTCAATAGGTACACTTAAAAATTCTAATAATTTTTGTTCAATATGCAAAAAAAAAGTTTTGGTTTAAGTGTGTTTGTTATTATTAACTGAACTGTGCCTTTAAATGGTCTTTTGTCTCTATCACATTAAGACACATATTAATATATGCACGGGTATGTAAATGAATGACATTATATGAAAGTCAGTAAGTGGTTTTGTAGATTAAATCTTTTAAAAATATTCTGCTCATGGCATAGCTCAATGACAGGTAAAATCTTGGTAGTTCCCAAGAGACTAGCAGATTTTCACATAAGCTGATAGCAGATCCTCCCTTCTAATGCCCTTACCTTTTACATTTTACATCAAAATATAATTTACATTTTACATCAAACTACAATTTATATACGGATAATACAGTATTAGTTATAAAAGTCACAAATTCTTATAAGCTTTCATCAAATTCATTGTTGAAATTTATAATTTCCTGACAGTTTGGAGACTAACATTCATAATAATTTGTAAGGCAACAAGAAGAACTGGCTACACTCAAATGTATTCTAGGTTCTATGTTTATAATTTTGAATTAGACTAAGGAGTAGAAATTTTGCATAATACATAATGATAATGCATAGTTTCACATCTTAGCATGACATTTGACATCAAGAAACAGTTAAGTGGCTAGTATTTCTCACCAGAATTTTACATGCAGTTTTATATGAAAAATGGTGAGGACTCTAAATTAAAAATGAATTGATGTTTAAAAATTATTGCAAGAGCCAATATTTCAGTTGGGTGAGTAAGAATGCCTTTGCAAGAAGTATGCTGCTTCATGAACTTGGAGAGTAGCCTTGTTTATATTTTTGGACTAATCTCATTCAACTTTTTATCTACTACTTTTGTGATGATATACAGGGCATTTAACCAACTGTGTGGCTAACTTGACCATAAAAAGGTAACTGGATAGTTTTGCGTTAGAGGATCAGTATCCCAAAAGCTCTCATTCAGCTTGGAGTACATCTAATAAAATGAAGTTAAATGAAGAATGAAGCCAAATGTAAAGTTTTGTGTTTCAGATTAAAAATAAAAGAAAATAAAGTAAATTAATAAGACAACATCTAATAGTACTAATAGAGGATAAAAGAGAACAACAGCACAAGTAAAGGAAATGATGTAAAAAGCAAAATAAAAACACTAGCAAAATTACTGAGAAATACATCATAAAATAAAAAGTGAATGGTGATGGTTTATACTACTAACAGGATTTTTGTCAGTCAATGAAAATGCAGTACCTAAGAACAGGGGTGGGAAAATCTGCTTAGACCACATTTAGAATAGTGTTTCCTTCCACAAATAAGATTTTAAGGGAAATGCTGACATAAACTGAACAGTGTTCAAATATACGTGACCAGGATGAAGAAGTAATTAGACTTCAAGTTTTAATAGGGATTGGGAATGTTTATTCTATCCCAGGGCATAGATTTTTTTAACTTTTAAAAAATATTTTTATGGTCGGGCACGGTGGCTCACGCCTGCAATCCCAGCACTTTGAGGCCGAGACAGACGGATCACGAGGTCAGGAGATCGAGACCATCCTGGCTAACACGGTGAAACCCCGTCTCTACTAAAAATACAAAAAAATTAGCCGAGCGTGGTGGCGGGCGCCTGTAGTCCCAGCTACTCAGGAGGCTGAGGCAAGAGAATGGCGTGAACCCGGGAGGTGGAGCTTGCAGTGAGCCGAGATCGCACCACTGAACTCCAGCCTGGGTGACAGAGCAAGACTCCATCTCAAAAAAACAAACAACAAACAAACAAACAAACAAACATATCTATATATATATATATGGGTGTCATAAAGACAGAAATTAGAATTGTTCTATATACTCATTACAGAGTCAAACTTTACTAAGCAGAATAAAATAAATTATAAGGAAAATAATTGGCTTTGATATGAAGATACAAGGAAGATGGAACAAGTTTTTCAGAAATATCAATTTCCTCTACCTTGAGAATGTTCAAAACCAGAGTTTGATCACAAATTGATGAGATTAAGAAGTTTTTATACATGATATTTAAAGTGCCTTATTCTTCTGAAATTGGTGATTGCATAAAGAAAATATTTTATTGAGTTCTAAAAATGGCATATACTTGCCTACCATCTCAAAAAAGTAGGAAACATTTCCATTGTTTACTGAGCAAAGTGTTTTGCAGACATTTTCAGTTAACAGGCATTGACATTAAGAAAACTACTGACCATTTTGTACGACACTAAAGCTTTCTCCTTTTTGAAGCCAGCACTCAGAGTAAGTAAAAAAGCTTGAAAATTATAAATGGTGTGAAAGCAGAACTGATGAAAACCGTGTAAGTCTATGTGTGCATTCTTCAGAGCCACATTGTATTTATATTTAGTAGAGAAAATATCAAAGGGGGGTGAGATCCCTCTTTTTTTTTTTCTCGTGAGTAGTCACCATTATAACGATAGCTTATAGACTACTCTCTCTCACATGTTAACAATCTAATAAGCATTTTTTAATTGAAAGGTTTAGAACGACTAAAGCCTTGACAATAACCCTTGAAATCAGATTCTGTGCTAGAATGAGGGTGACCAAGGAACAGATGTACAAGGTACAACACTCCCTGTAAACAAACCATTTCACTCACCCAAAGCAATGTGTTTCTGTGTGAAAACTGAGTAAACTTTCATGAAGCCACGTGGGAGTTGTGGCAGGCAGAACAAAGGCCTCCCCAAAGATAACATTGTTTCAATACTTGCAATCTGTAAATACATGTGTTACATGGCAAGGGGAAATCAAGGTTAGCAATCTGATGACCTTAAAATAAGAAGATTATCCTTGCTTATTTGGATGAGCTAAAGGGTTCTTACAAATGCAGGAGGGAGGCAAGAGAGTCAGTGTCAGTTTTGCAATGTGAGAAACATCCAATTGTCTATTGCTGGGTTGGAAGATGGAGGAAGTGAACCCTGAGCAAAGAAATGTGTGAAGCCTTTAGAAGCAAGAAAGTACAAGGAAAAGGATTCTTCTTTAGAAAGGAATGCAGCACTGCAAACCCTAAGTTTAGCTCGGTGAGACCCATGTAAGCCTTCTGACTTCCAGAACTGTAAGATAATATGTGTAGTTTTAAGCCACTAAATTTGAAGTAATTTGTTACAGCAGCTACAGGAAACTAACACAGTAGGTAATAGGAGTAGAATGACTTAGGTGTTTCTTTTTTCCCCACTGTAATTTTTTTCCTAAGAGATTCTCTTAAGTATTTTGCAGTAGCCTTTTTACCAGTGATTCACTTGACAGCAAGAAAATGTTTTACAGCATAGATTGTCTACTAAACAACCTAATCAAAATATTATTAAACAATTACACTGCAGTAGACTGTTTAATGAAGTGTTTTCAGTGTGGTTTGAGCACTAATAGCAACAATGTTAAGCTGTTTTGTGCTCTGTGTATCAAAGAGCTTGTAGTAATGTGAGTTGACTAAGAGCCAAATAAATCCTGAAGCATCTTTGACAGACAATATAATTGTGCCAGTCTAAATTTTGTCAGGTATTATTATTGTGCAAGAAAATGGGAAAAATATAAGACTATCAAGAGCTTTCATATACAGTATATCATATTAAAATCCCTGATAACTAGGTACTTTCCAGGTTTCCTTCCATCAGATTATATGACTATTGGCTTCATCTGAATTTGATTCTGAGTATAAATTTAAAAGTACATAATCTAAAGTTAAGCCAACTACTCGTGAATGGCCATCTGCATCAGTATCTAACATGGAAGCAGTGGTATCCATAGTGGATTTCAAAAAGTCTTTTGAAATGGAGGAAATAAAGTATAATGCGATTTATGATTTATAGGTAAATATAAACAAAATGAATAAAAGTACACCTGAAGATATGGCTACATGTGCTTTGACTGTCTTTCAAGTGAGTAGTTTCCATTCAGGCAATAACATTTTCTTTCTTCTGGTATTCTTCTTTTGTGAGGAGTTCCAAATCAGAAAGCCTTACTATTTTATTGTGTTCATCAAAAAGACCAAATATTAATTTAAGAATAATCATAATGTTAGACACTATTGATAGTCAAAGAGAAATGAAGGAAGGGGAATGAACCGAAAGTTCATGCAAATCATTTGAAATTATGAAGAAAAATTCTCTCAAGTCCAGTTCTTTTTGGGTTTTCCTTTATACACAAGAAAATAAAATTAGAATTGCTACCATGGAAACAAAACAAAACAAAACAAAATGTTTTCTGAATGAAAGATACTTTAAAAAAATATATACTTTAAATTCTGGGATACATGTACAGAACGTACAGGTTTATTACATAGGTATACACGTGCCATGGTAGTTTGCTGCACCCATCAACCCATCCTCTACATTATTTCTCTTAATGCTATCCCTCTCCCAGCTCCCTACCCACTGACAGGCCCCAGTATGTGGCGTTCCCCTCCCTGTGTCCATGTGTTATCATTGTTCGCTTCCCACTTATGAGCGATAACATGCAGTGTTTGTTTTTCTGTTCCTGTGTTAGTTTTCTGAGAATGATGGTTTCCAGCTTCATACATGTCCCTGAAAAGGACACAAGCTCATCCTTTTTTACGGCTGCATAGTATTCCATGGTATATATATGCCATGTTTTCTTTATCCAGTCTGTCACTGACGGGCTTTTGGGTTGGTTCTGAGTCTTTTTTATTGTGAGTAGTGCTGTAATAAACATATATGTGCATATGTCTTTATAGTAGAATGATTTATAATCCTTTGGTTACATACCCAGTAATGTGATTGCTGGGTCAAATAGTTTTTCTGGTTCTAGATTCTTGGGGAATCGCCACACTGTCTTCCACAATGGTTGAACTAATTTATGCTCCCACCAACAGTGTAAAAGTCTTCCTATTTCTCCACATCCTCTCCAGCATCTGTTGTTTCCTGACTTTTTAATGATTGTCATTCTAACTGGTGTGAGATGGTATCTCATTGTTGTTTTGATTTGCATTTCTCTAATGACCAGTGATAATGAGCTTATTTTCATAATTTTTTGGCCACACAAATATCTTCTTTTGAGAAGTGTCTGCTCATATCCTTTGCCCACTTTTTGATGGGGTTGTTTGGTTTTTTTCTTGTAAATTTGTTTAACTTCCTTGTAGATTCTGGATATTTTTCTTGTAATGTTTTTAAAGGTAATGCCTTCTTAAGGAGATGAAAACTTGGGGGAATGGTTTGGAGAAGATAATTGGATAATACACTTCCAAAAATTAAAACTCATTCCATTCATGACTTTGTACACTGTATAGTTGTGAGCTTTAACAAGCTCTCCTGTTGCATGTCACGACCTCACTCGGGACCCTCTTAAGAGGGCTGTGTAAATCTAACACTTACTGCATTCACTGGTTCCCTAACAGGGCAGCAAACAACCTGCCACTCTCTTTCACTGCAATTTATCTGCTATGTTTAAAAACAAAACAAAACAAAACAAAAACCACCAACAAGGAAATTACTGCTTGGAGTTCTGTCAGTTGTCTCTGTTTAGCCCTCCTTGTTCTCTCTGTTGTGAGATATTAGCGCCTTCTCAGCTGCTCTCAGTGCATTCATTTTCTCCTATCATTGTCTCTGTTTCTACTTCCATCGTTTGTCATCTTAATGCCGAGGTATTTTGACAAGTGGGATAAACTCTGATTAGCTGTGATTATCAGAAGTGGACAAGAGAAGCTGAGGGCACTGGATGACACACTATTTCGTATTTTACTCTCATCTAACTCATATCTATCAAGCAGATCTTAGAGTGTTATTACTCAGCATTCTCCAAATTGGGTCATTTTCCCTAACAGTTCTGCTGACGTTTCTCCAACTCTAGATGATTATTGAGAAACTGGGCTTCAATTGTTAATGTGTAAGATCTTTCTGTTTTCTTGAGAAAATTTTTGTTTGTTTTTCAAATTAGATGCAAAATATTCCTAAAATCCTCATATCTGTCCGGCTCAACTTTACTTTTTAAAATAAATGTGAAGCTGAATTCAATAACAATTTTTGGCAAATTATTTTAATAATGAGGATGCTGTTAGAAGAGTCACAGATTATTCATTTATGCCTTTGATGTTTTGCAGAGAAAAAAACACAGTTTATTACTAAATGTGGGATTCAAGATATATGTCTAAATATATGTAGTAGTTTAATCTTTCCAGGAGAAAGTCAAATCAGCAAATTTTATTTTAAATGAATAATAAACAAATGTATATTATTGCATCTTATCAGATGCTGAGGTCTGAGATATTTTCTTTAGGTTTAAACACATTTACTATTGCTCTAAGGGTTTCAGTATTTAAAAGTTCTTAAAATATATAATTTACAACATAATTATGGAATACCAAAAGCCAAATGTTTATTTTGTGTCTATATTAACTAAATAAAATTAAGAATTGATATAATGTACTGACTTTAAACCCCTCTCTTCCCAGAATTTGGGATGTAATTTCCTAAAATTTGTTTACACTTTCCTTATATGCTTATTCTCTCAAAGTTCCAATGTTCCAGCTTTGTTTTCTTACTCTCTTGTTTTCAGTTTGTGCACGTACCATTTCCATGTTACATTAATAATATTGATGCCTTGGTGTTCGTGGAACTAAAAGATAGTATATATTTTGTTATTATTTTAAAAGCTTTTACTAGGCAAGTACCTGATTGTTTAGCTAAAATAAATGTTATTGCTTTCTTATGAGTTAGTTGGGCCTGAGGTCAGCTGCACAAACTTTGACTTTTTAAATGAATCTTTGCATGCTTAAAACATATGCAACATAATTTATTCTTAAAAGCTATAAGCCCACAACTACTATGCTGCTGTTTGAACATCTGATATCTTCCAAAAATTGTACTCTGTGTTAAAACCGTGATTATAAGCATTTATTATTTTAAAATGCCAGTGGCAACGACTGTAAACTACAAAGGAGATGAAGGCAAATTTCTTTTCAAGTTTTGAAATATGCGTCTGTTACTGCACGTTGATAATTTATGCTCAAGCAAAGGTGCTATTGAAATAGTGTGATCTATAATATAGTATGACTTTTCAAGCACAAACATAAATTGTAGCATTTTATTTTTTAAAAATAGGAATTTTGGTCAGGTGTGGTGGCTCACTCTTATAATCCCAGCACTTTGAGAGCCCAAGGCAAGTAGATCACTTGAACCCTGGAGTACAAGACCAGTCTGGTCAAAATGGTGAAACCCTGTCTCTATGAATAAAAAACTGAAAAAATTAGCCAGGTGTGGTGGTGCACACCTGTAGTCCCATCTACTCAGGAGACAGACGTGGGAGGATCACATGTGCTTGCAGATGTGGAGGCTGCAGTGAACCATGATCTTGCACTTCAGCTGGGGCGACAGAATGAGATCATTTCCAAAAAAAAAAAAAAAAAAAGAAAAAGAAAAAGAAAAAAATAAATATGTATTTATTTTTCATAGTTTGGTTTTAAGAAACCTTGATTTTGGCCAGGCGCGGTGGCTCAAGCCTGTAATCCCAGCACTTTGGGAGGCCGAGACGGGCGGATCACGAGGTCAGGAGATCGAGACCATCCTGGCTAACATGGTGAAAACCCGTCTCTACTAAAAAAATACAAAAAACTAGCCGGGCGAAGTGGCGGGTGCCTGTAGTCCCAGCTACTCGGGAGGCTGAGGCAGGAGAATGGCATAAACCCGGGAGGCAGAGCTTGCAGTGAGCTGAGATCCAGCCACTGCACTCCAGCCTGGGCGACAGAGCGAGACTCTGTCTCAAAAAATAATAATAATAATAATAATATAATAATAATAATAAAGAAACCTTGATTTTAATAAAGAGAGGAATGAATGTTTAATTAATGCCATGATGAATTTGAATGGTAATATTTATTGGTTTTCCAGTTGCCTTAGAAAGTCTGTGAACTTTGTGACATATATGAGCAAACACAATTTTTATAATGTACAGGTACTTTTCTTAAAGTGGCTAAAATATTATGATTCTATGCTAACTGCGTAGCGTTTCTGTGCAAAGAAAAAGGTGATACCTCAGTGAAATTACTCAGGATCAGAACTGAAGTTTAGCAAAATCTCCCACATAGATTGGAATTCAGTGGTTTTTGTTTAATTTATGATGTTTAAGAATTTTTAGTATTAAAATCTTCTGTGAACTTTAAAAAATCTTAAAGCTTTCGTTAAATTCTGAATCTAGACTAAACGGTGAGAAATTCCTTTGCACTTTGCCCTATTTTTTTTTTTTTTTTTTTTTTTGAGACAGAGTCTCGCTCTGTCGCCCAGGCTGGAGTGCAGTGGCCGGATCTCAGCTCACTGCAAGCTCCGCCTTCTGGGTTGAAGCCATTCTCCTGCCTCAGCCTCCCGAGTAGCTGGGGCTACAGGTGCCCGCCACCTCGCCCGGCTTGTTTTTTTTTTTTTTTTGTATTTTTTAGTAGAGACGAGGTTTCACCGTGTTAGCCAGGAGGGTCTCGATCTCCTGACCTTGTGATCCGCCCATCTCGGCCTCCCAAAGTGCTGGGATTACAGGCTTGAGCCACCGCGCCCGGCCACAATTTGCCATATTGATCTTACATGAGGTAAGAATAGTTGGTCTTGTGGTATATTTATTTACTTCAAAGACAATTAGAAGCAAGACCCCAAAGAAGCTGTTTTCCTGAAACATATGTATAAAAGTTCATAGTGTATTTAAGAAAACGTAGTTAGTTTGTATTATGTCATTTGTTGCTTCTTTCAGTGCCATCAACTGTGGTAAAGAAAATACACTCCTTAGAACAATATAGTAAGACCCAGATTCAGAAAAGTAAGATCTCTTTGTTCCTAAAATTAGTTTAGAGTTTAAATCTGTGTCCATGGTTTTTTAAATGGACAATCCATGTTTTCTATTTCAAATGTGGCAATGTTTATATCTATCTTTATTATTCGTTCATGTTTATCTATTATTATTTAATATTTATTAATATTATTATTATTAAAGTATATTACATTCAACGAGTTCTTGTGGTCTCTTTTATCATATTCAGAAGCTTGCAGATATAACTACCAACTCAGAGTTCCTGGTTTTCTCTTTCCATAACTATCCCATAGGCTATTAGATGTCACAGAGTATCAGCTTCATCCCTTAATTTGCACATGAGGCAGCCAAGTCTGGAGATGATAATTTGCTGGCCCCACATTACGTGGCTGGCGAGTGACAGACCTGGGACACAGCCAGGACCGGAACTCCAGTATCTTAACAAGGAGTCTTCTTCTCCATGGTGTTTCTCTTCCTGAAACCAAGTTCCTCTGTAACGGAAACCTGTCTCCAAGGTCTTCAATTTTATGTTAGTTTTTTATATTAAAAATGTGTTTTTCCAAATATAGAGTTATTGACCTCACATACTTCCTAGATATTGGTACTCCACTAGACTTAATGAGTTTTCCTGGGAGTCTACATTTGATTCTCTGTGTGACTAAATTCACACTCTTTTTAACTTATCTGGGAATTGTGGTATGGCTATTCCTACTAAGGTGCAACTAATTAAATCGATTGGTTAATATTGGCTGAGTTGAAATTAATGTAACAAAACTGGCCTCTTTGTGTGTGTATGTATATACACGGCATGGGTCTTGCCTCTGCTTCCTCTTTTACTTGCCATGGAGACAGTCTCCTTGTCTCCTTATCTCCACTTTCAACCTGTATTTGGAAAAGAATATGAAAACAAACAAGTCCATTTTCACCCTAGGATGTATGGGTAAAAACACAAAATTAGTGACCCATTCAGGAGTTATCTGCATTTTACAAAGAATTCAGAATTACTAGGAAGTACTGTAATCTGGAATGAGAGTTTTGTGAAAGAGACTCTTCATCTACTACCGCCCAAGGCATGCTCTCAGTAAACAACTGCTGGGGACATTCTGCCAGAGGAGACAAAATCTCTGAATACTCTAGCTTAGTCTCCAGCTGAGCTCTGGTAGACTGCAACATGGAAGAAAGGAAGCAAATTTGAAATAATAACTGTTTTTGAAAGAAAATAATTTACATGCATTTTGATTAGTTTATTTTTTGAGGTATATCTAAAACCAGTACTTTCTGAAAGCTGATTTTTGAACGATTTTTGTTGGCATTATTTAGTTATATTTTCTCAGTGGAACTACAATTTTTTCAAAATTTAGAAAAGTAAGTGTATTAACTCTACAGACAATCTGGAAAGTATTTTATATGGATTTGTAGCATTGGGAAACAATACTAGGGTTTGTTTTTAGAATTCCATGAAATTCTTTATATTTTAATTGTGTAATTTTTGGAGGAAGGGTACAAATATGGCTCTTCTCCTTCATATACTTTTTCTAGATTAAAAATGATTGAGACTAGTTGCACAGAAATTTCTGTATTTTATATATATATATATATGGAAATTCTCTGTGTATATATACATATATGAACACACACACAGAATTTGCTTGTGTAGGAAGAACCAACAACTTGAAATAATTGAAATTACAAGTCATCTTGGTGAATACTTAGAAAGGGATGATGGTAGTTGGTAGTCTATGTATTTTGAACCAGAGCTTTTAAAGCCTCAAACGACTGAAAGAGAATAGAAAACATGGTTTTAGATTACAAACTCAAGACAGTTACCATGGGAAGTTTCCACAGTTTACATGAGCTCTATGAAAGAATGAGAAAGATATTAATAAAATGAAAAAAAAAGTAGATAAAGAAGTAGGAAAAGAAAGATAAATAGGAGAATAAAGAGAATGCATCTTTTGTGTATTTTTAATTATTTTAATTGTAAACTTAACTCTCCCTTTAAGCTGGATTGTCTACATTCTATAGCTTTCTATTCCGTTTTGTCATGGGGAAAATAAAATAAGTAAGAGTAATTCTGAAAAGAAATATAGAAATACTTGACTATGTTTCTTTAAAATAATTCATGCGAAAAGTCTTTGCCCTGTTTTGGGGTAAGATGTTCAGTTCTGATATTGGTACAGATTACCTTGCATCATGGAGTATATAGAGAGAGGGTGCAGGGAGTCTTCCTCTGAGGTAAATTTCTGAATGGCTAATTTTTTTTACTTCACTAACTTGGTTGAAACAGTGGATACAAAATTCAATGAAGAAAGAAATGAATATAAACCATCAGAAACTGTAGTTATTTTGAAGCAACATCTTTAAATAAATAAAGATAAGCTTTTCTAGAAATATTAAAAAATAGGAAAATAATGTTTTATGAAAGCAAATTAGCTAGGGGATTTTTCTTCAAAAGGCAAGGGGATTTTATTCAATTATATGTGGATTTAAAAAAAAGTACCCCCTCCTTTTTGCGTACTCTAAAATGACTTCCTTTATTTTCACTCAACAATCAACAAGTATTGGTTGTGTGACAATTTGCCAGGAGAAGTTGATGATATTAATGATGATGACCATGCCTAATAAATCATCACTTAGGGTGTACCAGGCATGCTGCGCAGTGCTTTGCTGAAGTGCTTTCTACAATAACCATCCGGATTATGTACTATAATCATTCTAATTTTACAGATAAAAGTTTGAGGATAGAGAAGTAAAGTGCTTCACTCATTGTTACACAGCTGGTAAGCACATGGGCTACATTTGAAGTGAAACAGATTTCTCCTTAATTTATGACGTGACAGCATTTTTAAAATGAAATTCCATGATTTGGAATCTAATCCTGAACTAGTTATGTACTAAAAACCGGTGAGAATTTGAGTAAATTTACTTTATGTAGTTGCACCTTAGTTTTTAAAAACCTGTAGTTATGGGTTTAGAATTAACTATTTTCTATGTTACTTCTGGTCAGAATAAAACTGTTGGTAAAGAAAATTAGAGATACAAAAATGATATTTCTAAATGTATTAGCAGAAAAAAAGAGATAAGCCATTTCCTGAAATATAGAATTACTTTTATTTGATACTTTTTGATGTATTCGTACATTAGAGTACATCCCCAAATGTGTTAATTCATAAATTCTAAAAATTTCTGTATATTGACTTGTATATTTTTGGTTGAGTTCTTTATAATGTAGTATAATAAAATACTGTAGCAATGAATAATTACCACCAACACTGCCGAGTCAGTGGTAAATTCAACTTTCTAAAAATGGCTTAAATTAACTTGGATAATAAGGCTACTATGCAATTAGAATCTTATTTGGGGCTTCATAAATCTTGTTATATCCCTAACTTATACAGTGAAAATTTGTTTTAGTCTGAGAAAGTTAGAGCTAAATGTTTTAAAAATGTATTCTGCTACAAAATCAAAACATCTCAATTTTGTATCTTTCTAGCTGTCTATCTGTTCTTAGCATAAAACTTTGCAATGCTTAATTTGTAAACCTCTTGGAGAAACCACAAGTTTTCTTAATGAATTTATAGATTTTCTTTCTCAACTCTCTCTCTGGAATCACACAGCCTATTAATCTTAAGTGATTTTAGTATCCATATTGACAACGTTGAAGATGGGTTTGGCATAAATGTGATTTCCCTCTTTAATTCTCTTGGCTTCACTTGGCCCATCTGTCAGATAACTCTATCATAGAGGGGACAGACCATTTTCAACATCACCATCTATTCCCCTTAACTGTGCTCTTTTGCAACTAAGGTTTTACCCACTACTCCTCATGATCCCCTTTTTTAAGGCACTTTATTTCATCATTGAAATGTCACTTATGTTTATTTCTTTAGTATCAAATATTTAATATTAATTTCATTTCAGAATAATCTACTTTTCACATTGAGATTTTAGTCCACAATAATTGTTGAATGACCATGCCTAGAATATTTACCTCATTTTTAAGATTCACAGTAAAAATAATAAATATCCTAAGTCACATTCCTTCAAATCATCTAAAAATTACAAATAGAAAATTCAGGATATTCAAGTTCAAAGCTTGGTTTTCCTACCAATGCAGTTTCACAGTAATACTGTGGAGACACTTGATTTTTATTTGGTATGAAGTATTAAATCATTTATATTATTTGAATAATAGGATAATACTTTCTATTTATAGAGAATCATTTTCCCCTGGAGACTTCACAACAAATTTCTAATGTTTTCTCATTTATCTTTACAATAACTCATTGATGTTAGGAATTCATTTTTATTATCTCCTTTGATTGGGAAACATAGTACTTATTATTACTAATATTATGTACAGAAATAGAATGACTAACTTTACATAGGCAGGTCTCCAGGACTGAAACTGAGGCATTTTGGTGATTACAATTAACTGAGAATATAAAATATGTGTATTGATCAGAGTTTCCAGAGAAACATTACCAATAGTATATATATACAGTCACGCTTTGTATTTGCAAAAGAAATCCATGATTGGTTGAATCTGAAGAAGCAGAACCTATAGATATGGAGGGCCATATTGAAAAAGCAGACTTTTTTTTCTCATTAATGTTCCCTAAATAATACAGTATAACAATGATTTTAATAGCATTTACATTTGTGTTAGGTGTTATAAGTAATCTAGTGGTGATTTAAAATGCATGGGTGTTTGTACATAGGCTATGTGCAAATACTATGCCATTTATATATGGGATTTCAGCATCTGCAACTTTTGGCGTACTGGGAGTCGGGGTTTCTGGAGCCAATCCCTCATGGATACCTGTGCGCACGCACACACACACGCATGCATGGGCACATGCCTGTGCGTGCATGTGGATAGATACATACATACATACATACATACATATAACAATAATCCAGATAGAGACTATGGTAGCTTGGACGTAGATTGTAGTGGTACAGGGAGTGGTAGAGAGATAAAGAGAGACAGAAAAAGAGAGAGAGATTTCTTTTAAGGAACCAGTTTACAAAATTGTGGGAGTGGGCAAGTACAAATCTGTAGGGCAGGCTAGCAGGGTGGAAATTCAAGTATGGATTGATAATTCAGTTTTGAGACTGAATTTTGCAGGGCAGCAGGCTGAAAACTCAGGTACAGTTTCTATGTTGCAGTCTTGAGAATTCCTTCTTTGAGTAACCTCGGTCCTTGTTCCAAGGCCTTCAACTGATTGGATGAGACTCACTGATCTTATGGAGAATAATCTGCTTTACTCAAAGTCCATTGATTTTACAAGTTAATCACATTGAAAAAATATTTTCACAGCCACATCTGGACTTTTTTGAAAAAAGCAACAAGCATTTTTAGTGTTTAACAAAATTAATGGGTACCAGAGACCACTAAGTTGACTCTTAAAATTACCCATCACATCTTGATATGTTATAGATTATTCTAAACCTGGTGATATGTCTGGTATATTCAGAAGGCATATATGATTAATTGGACAATGTTCCTGCAATATCTGTAGTTGTATGCTTCTTTACATTTATGCTGTATTAGTTTGGATTTATGGTCAAAACGCATGTGTGTTTTGGGAAGGTGTGAGTTCTAATTAATTCAGTCAGAATATATGATTGACATTTTCTCAGCTTCAGTCATTTAATGTATACATTTTGATAACTAAGTATTGTGCTAATCACAGGAAAAATCGTGTTTAGCAAAATAGATACAATCCTGCACTCTTGGACCTTGCTGCTCGAGGTGCCTTCAAATTTAGTGGTTGGTTATATAAACATGCCTATGACTCACTTCTAGAAATCTTTTGAAGATTGGTCGCATTCTAGGCCCCAAGACTGTGATGTATTTAAGTATGACCAATGTTTAATATCTTAATCTATTTATAAATTATTAAAAAGCTCTAAGAGCCAAATGCATGTGTTTAACAAATAATTATATTTTGTGTATCATAATTATGATCCTCTTTAATCATTAGAGTTGCTTCCTATTATTTAATGTTTTAACCAAAGAAATTAGTGACAAAGTATCCTTCCTGATGTTTTTTATTTGTATATCTTCTCCTATGTGTTAGGCCTAAATTATGTGGTTCCTGGAACATATTACAAGCCTTGCTCATTTACTACTGATAAAAGGGGAATTCAGAAAGTTCATGGAAACATGATATTAAAGGATAAAAATAAAAAAATAATTTTATTTCTCCATGTAAGTTTCATCAAGTTCAAGAGATTTTTGTAAGTGATGATATCAGACATTTAGTTCTTCCCTAAAGAACTGAGGATCCTGGAATTTAATCATGCAATGCAGTCTTTTTATATTATTAACATAATAATATAAAAGAAAAAACATGGTACCATTTACAGACTTTTAAAGATTAGGAAACAAAAATAAATCAGAAGGAGCCAAATGAGGACTAAAAGGTGAATGCCTAATTATTTCCCATTGAAACTCTTCAAAAATTGTGCTTGCTTGATGGAGGGAATGAACAGCAGCATTGTTGTGGTGGAGACAGACTTTTTGGTGAAGGTTTTCCAGGTGTTATTCTGCAAAAGATTTGGCTAACTTTCTCTAAACATTCTCATAATAAACAGATGTTATAATTATTTGGTCCTCCAGAAAGTCAACAAGCAAAATCCTTTGAACACAATGCAAAACTGTGGTCATGACCTTTACTCTTGAGTGATCCACTTTTGCTTTGACTGGACCACTTTCAACTCTTGGTAGCCATTGCTTTGATTGTGCTTTTTCTTCAGAACCATACTGGTAAAGCCATGTTTCTTCTTCTGTTACAGTTCTTCCAAGAAATGTTTCAGGACCTTGATTCTACTTGTTTACAATTTTCATTAAAAGCTCTTCTCATCTGCAGCTGATCTGGTCACACTGGTTTGGCATGCATGGAATGGAAAGTTTGCTTAACTTTAATTTTTCAGTCAGAATTGTGTAAGCTAAACCAGTTGAGATGTCTATGGTGATGGCTATGGTTTCTGCTGTTGATTATTGGCCCTCTTCAATTAGGGCATGAAAAGGTTTTTTTGTTTTGTTTTGTTTTGTTTTGTTTTCCCTCACAAATTGATGTGAATAGTCTGCCATCATGGGTTTCATCTTCAACAACATCTTGCCTCTTCTTAAAATGAGTTATCCATTACTAAACTGCTGATTTGATTGGGACATTGTGTCTATAAACTTTTCATAAAGCATCAACGATTTCACTATTCCTCCATCCAGGCTTCACCATAAATTTGAAGTTTGTTCTTCCTTCAATTTTAGCGAAATTCATGTTGCTCTGATAGCCGCTCTTTTCAAAGTGATGTCTTACCCTTTTTAGGGCCTCAAACTAGATCTTATTCAGATGTTTTATAAATATATATAGGTTTATTTTGGTGCAAAAATATTTTGAAATTCATGAATCATGTTTTTCATAGTAAGCATCTTGCATAAATATTTTGAATACCTTTTTTATCCCTGGGCTTTTTCTGAATTCTCTGTGTCATTGCTGCACTGACCACAAAAAAGCACTAGGCTTGACTGCTATTGTTGCATTAACTGTCCTAATCCTAACTTTCCTCAGTTACTGTATGTTTCTGTGTTGCATCGTTTTAGTGATGAGTTCATTTTCTTTTGTGTGCCCTTCTTGCTTTGCTTTGAGTGGTTTTTGGGTCTGCACTTGGGTAAGGTTTCAAGTGTGTGGTCCTCTTTTGAATATCAGCACCAAGTCATCATAAAATCAGTCAATGGTTGCATTTCCTTTTCTGTATGCCACCCATACTATGAAGTCCAGGTATTTTCCAATGAATTATAATAAAAGTCTTTCTAGGGTTACATCTTTTCAGAATAATTGGCATTTTCAGAGTATAGATCTCTGGTACTCATGACCAAGCTAGTGTGCATCTTGATATGAAGTTGCTTATGTGTTTTAGGCCCAAAGTGATAGCTTTCATGTGGAGAACATTTTTGTTGGTAAATGTACCTCAGAACACAAACTAACAATGAATAATTCTGTGCATTGTCTTTCACTGTTACGTGTTCAAACTTTATTCACAGTTAAGATGGGTACAGAATATATAATTGATAAAAGGATAGTGCTGGTTGTGGTTACATCAAATAGCAACCAAGAGGATGGATTTTCATTAAGGTTGGATCAAAACCGGGTAATCAATACATGAAAAGGTGCTCAGCATCATTAGTCATTAAGAAATTAAATCCACAATCGAAAGCACAATGTTGCACAACTTCCCACATCCACTAGTATGGTTATAATCAACAACCTGTTGATAAATGGAAATCTGCATACATCACTGGTGAAAACGAAAAATGGGACAGTCACTTTGGGAAACAGTCTGGCAGTTCTTCAAAAGGTTAAAGAGAGTTTCCATTTGATTCTGCAATTCCACTTATATGTATATACCTGAGAAAAATATGGACACATGTCCACAAAAACTTATACACATATGTTCTTAGCAGCATCTTTAAAAAAAGTTAAAAAAGGAATAATTCAAATGTCTGTCAACTGATGGATGCATAAATAAAATACAGTATGCCCATTATGGACTCTAGTAATGCCCCCTTATCTGTGGGGGATAGCTTCTGACACTCCCACTGGATACTCGAAATTCCAAATAGTACTGAACTCAATATATAATATGATTTTTCCTATACATATCTACCTATAATACAGTTTATTAATTAGGCACAGTAAGCAAAAACAACAATAACTAGTAATGAAGTAGAACAATTACAGAAACGTTATCTGCATCACTACTCTTGCACTCTAGGGTCATTCTTGAGTAAAATAAGAGATACTTGAACACAAGCACTGCAATACCATGACAGACAGTCGATCTGGTGAGATAGCTGCTCAGTGACTAATGGGCAAGGACTACAGCATGGATACGCTGGACAAAAGGATGATTCATGTTCATGGCAGAATGGAGTGTGATGGTGTGATATTTTCTCATGCTACTCAGAAGTATACACAATTTAACACTTATGAATTTTTTTATTTTTGGAATTTTCATTTTAATATTTTCATATTGAGGTTGACATTAGGTAACTGAAACCACAAAAAGCAAAATCTTGGATAAGAGAGGAAAAGTGTATTGTTCAGCAATAAAAGAAATGTGGTACTGATACCTGGTGCAACATGGATGACTCTTGAAAACATTACACTTAGTGAAATAAATTAGTTACAAAAGATTAATTATTATATGATCCCATTTATATGAAGTGTCTATAAAAGACAAATATATGAGACAGAAAGTACACTAGTGTTTGTCCAGGGAATAAGGAGAGGGGGAATGGAAAGTGATCAGTCATGAATATGGGACTTCTTTTTGTGGTGATACACATGCTCTAAAATATTGACAGTGGTGATGTTTGCATAACTCTATAAATTTCCTCAAAACAATGGAATTTTACATTTTAAGTGTGTGAATTGCATGGTATGTGAATTATATCTTAATAAAACTGTTCTAAAAACAGATATTAACAATACTATTTGGGGCACCCAAGATGGCCGAATAGGAACAGCTCCAGCCTCCAGCTCCCAGCATGAGCAACACAGAAGATGGGTGATTTCTGCATTTTCAACTGAGATGCTGGGTTCATCTCACTGGGGCATGTTGGACAGTCCATGCTGGTCAGTGGTTGCAGCCCACTCAGCAAGAGCTGAAGCAGGGTGAGGCATTGCCTCACCTGGGAAGTGAAAGGGGGAAGGGAATTCCTTTTCCTAGCCAAGGGAAACTGAGACACACAACACCTGGAAAATCAGGTAACTCCCACCCTAATACTGCAATTTACCAAGGGTCTTAGCAAACGGCACACCAGGAGATTATATCCCATGCCTGGCCTGGAGGGTCCCATGCCAATGGAGCCTCCCTCATTGCTAGCACAGCAGTCTGAGATGTAACTGCCAGGTGGCAGCGAGGCTGGGGGAGGGGCACCCACAATTGCTGAGGCTTAAGTAGGTAAACAAAGCCTCCTGGAAGCTCGAACTGGGTGGAGCCCACCGCAGCTCAAGGAGACCTGACTGCCTCTGTAGACTCCACCTCTGGGACAGGGCATAGCTAAACAAAAAGCAGCAGAAACTTCCGCAGATGTAAATGTCCCTATATGACAGCTTTGAAGAGAGCAGTGGTTCTCCCAGCATGGAGGTTGAGATCTCAGAAGGGACAGACTGCCTGCTCAAGTGGGTCCTTGACCCCTGAGTAGCCTAACTGGGAGACATCTCCCACTAGGTGCAGACTGACACCTCACAACTCCCATGGCTGGGCACACCTCTGAGACGAAGCTTCCAGAGCAAGAATCAGAGAGCAACACTTGCTGTTCAGCAATATTCTATCTTCTGCAGCCTCTGCTGCTGATACCCAGGCAAACAGGATCTGGAGTGGACCTCAAGCAAACTCCAACAGACCTGCAGCTGAAGGTCCTGACTGTTAGAAGGAAAACTAAGAACCAGAAAGGAGACCCACACCAAAACCCCATCAGTACGTCACCATCACCAAAGACCAAAGGCAGATAAAACCACAAAGATGGAGAAAAAGTAGTGCAGAAAAGCTGGAAATTCAAAAAATCAGAGCGCATCTCCCCCCCCAAAGGAATGTAGCTCATCACCAGCAATGTAACAAAGCTTGATGGAGAATGACTTTGATGAACTGAGAGAAGAAGGCTTCAGTTGATCAAACTTCTCAGAGCTAAAGGAGGAACTATGTACACAGTGCAAAGAAACTAAAACCTTGAAAAAAGAATGGAAGAATGGATAACTGGAATAATCAATGCAGAGACGTCCATAAACGAACTGATAGAGATGAAAATCATGACATGAGAACTATGTGACAAATGCACAAGCTTCAGTAACTGACTCAATCAACTGGAAGAAAGAGTATCAGTGATTGAAGATCAAATGAATGAAATGAAGTGAGAAGAAAAGTTTAGAGAAAAAAAGAGTAAAAAGAAATGAACAAAGCCTCCAAGAAATATGGGATTATGTGAAAAGACCAAATCTACATCTGATTGGGGTGCCTGAAAGTGACAGGGAGAATGGAACCAAGTTGGAAAACACTCTGCAGGATATCATCCAGGGGAACTTCCCCAACCTAGCAAGGCAGGTCAACATTCAAATTCAGGAAACACAGAGAATGCCACAAAGATACTCCTTGAGAAGAGCACCTTCAAGACACATAATTGTCAGATTCACCAAAGTTGAAATGAAGGAAAAAATGTTTAGGGCAGCTAGAGAGAAAAGTCAGGGTACCCACAAAGGGAAGCCCATCAGACTAACAGCAGATCTCTTGGCAGAAACTCTACAAGTCAGAAGAGAGTGAAGGTCAATATTCAACATTCTTAAAGAAAAGAATTTTTAACCCAGAATTTCATAGCCAGCCAAACTAAGTTTCATAAGTGAAGGAGAAATAAAATCCTTTACAGACAAGAAAATGCTCACAGACTTTGTCACCTCCAGGCCTGCCCTACAAGAGATCCTGAAGGAAGCACTAAACATAGAAAGGAACAACTGGTACCAGCCATTGCAAAAACATGCCAGAATGTAAAGACCATCAATGCTAGGAAGAAATGCATCAACTAACGAGCAAAATAACCAGCTAATATCATAATGACAGAATCAAGTTCACACATAACATTATTGACCTTAAATGTAAACGGACTAAATGGTCCAATTAAAAGACACAGACTGGCAAATTGGATAAAGAGTCAAGACTCATCAGTTTGCTGTATTCAGGAGACCCATCCCACATGCAGAGACATACATAGACTCAAAATAAAGGGATTGAGGAAGAACTACCAAGCAAATGGAAAACAAAAAAAAAAAGGCAGGAGTTGCAATCCTAGTCTCTGATAAAACAGACTTTAAACCAACGAAGATCAAAAGAGACAAAGAAGGCCATTACATAATGGTAAAGGGATCAACTCAATAAGAAGAGCTAACTATCCTAAATATATATGCACCCAATAGAGGAGCGCACAGATTCATAAAGCAAGTCCTTAGAGACTTACAAAGAGACTTAGACTCCCATACAATAACAATGGGAGACTTTAACACCCCACTGCCAACATTAGACAGATCAACGAGACAGAAAGTTAACAAAGATATCCAGTACTTGAACTCAACTCTGCACCAAGTGGACTTAATAGACATCTACAGAACTCTCCAACCCAAATCACCAGAATATACATTCTTCTCAGCACCACATCACGCTTATTCCAAAATTGACCACTTAGTTGGAGGCAAAGCACTCCTCAGCAAATGTAAAAGAATGGAAATGATAACAAACTGTCTCTCAGACCACAGTGCAATCAATCGAGAACTCAGGACTAAGAAACTCAATCAAAACTGCTCAACTACATGGAAACTGAAAAACCTGCTCCTGAATGACTACTGGATACATAACAAAACGAAGGCAGAAATAAAGATGTTCTTTGAAACCAATGAGAACAAAGATATAACATACCAGTATCTCTGGGACACATTTAAAGCAATTTGTAGAGGAAAATTTATAGCACTAAATGCCCACCAGAGAAAGCTGGAAAGATCTAAAATTGACACCCTAACATCACAATTAGAAGAACTAGAGAAGCAAGAGAAAACATTCGAAAGCTAGTAGAAGGCAAGAAGTAAGTAAGATCGAGCAGAATTGAAGGAGATAGAGACACAAAAAGCCCTTCAAAAAAATCAATGAATCCAGGAGTTGGTTTTTTGAAAAGATCAACAAAATTGATAGACTGCTAGTAAGACTAATAAAGAAGACAAAAGAGAAGAATCAAATAGACACAATAAAAAGTGATAAAGGGGATATCAACACTGACCCCACAGAAATAAAGACTACCATCAGAGAATACTATAAACATCTCTACACAAATAAACTAGAAAACCTAGAAGAAACGGATAAATTCCTGGGCACTTACACTCTCCCAAGACTAAACCAGGAAGAAGTTGAATCCCTTAATAGACCATTAGTAGGCTCTGAAATTGAGGGAATAATTAATTGCCAAGCAACCAAAAAAAGTCCAGGACCAGATGGATTCACAGCCAAATTCTACCAGAGGTATGAGGAGGAGCTGGTACCATTCCTTCTGAAACTATTCCAATCAATAGCAAAAGAGGGAATCCTCCCTAACTCATTTTATGAGGCCATCATCAACCTTATACCAAAGCCTGGCAGAGACACAACAAAAAAAGAGAATTTTAGACCAATATTCCTGATGAACATTGATGCAAAAATTCTCAGTAAAATACTGGCAAACTAAATCCAGCAGCACATCCAAAAGTTGTCCACCATGATCAAGTGGGCTTCATCCCTAGGATGCAAGGCTGGTTCAACATATGCAAATCAATAAACGTAATCCAGCATATAAACAGAACCAAAGACAAAAAATACCTGATTATCTCAATAGATGCAGAAAAGGCCTTTGACAAAATTCAACGGCCCTTCATGCTAAAAACTCTCAATAAATTCGGTATTGACGGAACGTATCTCAAAATAATAAGAGCTATTTGTGTCAAACCCACAGCCAATATCACACTGAATGGGCAAAAACTGGAAGCATTCCCTTTGAAAACTGGCACAAGACAGGGATACCTTCTCTCACCACTCCCATTCAACATAATGTTGGAATTTCTGGCCAGGGCAATCAGGCAAGTGAAAGAAATAAAGGGTATTTATTTAGGAAAATAAGAAGTCAAATTGTCCCTGTTTGCAGATGACATGATTGTATATTTAGAAAACCCCATGACTGTATATTTAGAAAACCTCAGCCCCAAATCTCTTTAAGCTGATAAGCAACTTCAGCAAAGTCTCAGGATACAAAATCAAGTGCAAAAATCACAAGCATTCTTATACACCAATAACAGACAAACAGAGAGCCAAATCATGAATGAACTCCCATTCACAATTGCTTCAAAGAGAATAAAATACCTAGGAATCCAACCTACAAGGGATGTGAAGGACCTCTTCAAGGAGAACTACTAACCACTGTTCAGTGAAATAAAAGAGGACACAAACAAATGGAAGAACATTCCATGCTCATGGTTAGGAAGAATCAATATCGTGAAAATGGCCACAATGTCCAAGGTAATTTATAGATTCAATGCCATCTCCATTAAGCTACCAATGACTTTCTTCACAGAATTGGAAAAAAACTGCTTTAAAGTTCATATGGAACCAGAAAAGAACCCTCATTACCAAGACAATCCTAAGCCAAAAGAACAAATTTGTAGGCATCACGTTACCTGACTTCAAACTATACTACAAGGCTACAGTAACCAAAACAGCATGGTACTGGTACAAAAACAGAGATATAGACCAATGGAACAAAACAGAGCCCTCAGAAATAATATCACACATCTACAGCCATCTGATCTTAGACAAACTTGACAAAACCAAGAAATGGGGAAAGGATTCCCTATTTAATAAATGGTGCTTGGAAAATTGGCTAGCCATAAGTAGAAAGCTGAAACTGGATCCTTTCTGTACTCCTTATATGAAAAATAATTCAAGATGGATTAGAGACTTAAGTGTTAGACCTAAAACCATAAAAACCTTGGAAGAAAACCTAGGTAATACCATTCAGGACATAGGCATGGGCAAGGACTTCATATCTAAAACACCAAAAACAATGGCAACAAAAGCCAAAATTGACAAATGGGATTAAACTAAAGAGCTTCTGCACAGCAAAAAGAAACTACCATCAGAGTGAACAGGCAACCTACAGGATGGGAGAAAATTTTTGTGATCTACTCATCTGACAAAGGGCTAACATCCAGAACCTACAAATAACTCAGACAAATTTACAAGAAAAATCCAAACAACCCCCTCAAAAAGTGGGTAAAGGATATGAACAGACACTTCTCAAAAGAAGACATTCATATAGCCAGCAGACACATGAAAAAAGTCTCATCATCACTTGCCATGAGAGAAATGCAAATCAAAACCACAATGATATACCATCTCACACCAGTTAGAATGGCAATCATTAAAAAGTCAGGAAACAACAGGTGCTGGAGAGGATGTGGAGAAACAGGAACACTTTTACACTGTTGGTGGGACTGTAAACTAGTTCAATCATTGTGGAAGATAGTGTGGCAATTCCTCAAGGATCTAGAACTAGAAATACCATTTACCCAGTCATCCCATTACTGGGTATATACCCACAGGATTATAAATCATGCTGCTATAAAGACACATTCACGTGCACGTTTATTGAGGCAGTGTTCACAATAGCAAAGACTTGGAATCAACCCAAATGTCCATCAGTGACAGACTGAATTAAGAAAATGTGGCACATATACACCATGGAATACTATGCAGTCATAAAAAAGGATGAGTTCATGTCCTTTGTAGGGACATGGATGCAACTGTAAACCATCATTCTCAGCAAACTATCGCAAGAACAGAAAACCAAACAGTGCATGTTCTCACTCATAGGTGGGAATTGAACAATGAGATCACTTGGACACAGGAAGGGGAACATCACACACTGGGGCCTGTTGTGGGAAGGGGAGATGGGGAAGGGATAGCATTAGGAGATATACCTAATGTAAATGACAAGTTATTGGGTGCAGCACACCAAAATGGCACTTGTTACACATATGTAACAAACCTGCATGTTTTGCAGATGTACCCTAGAACTTAAAGTATAATTTAAAAAATAGCATATTTTCATTTCTTTCCAGCTGATCTTGTGATATTGTCATATATTTTACTTATGCATATGTTATATACTCCATATTTTTCAGTTAAAGAAGCAAAAATAGATGTTATATGTGTAAACTGATTTAATTTTATTTACCACCCATCTCTGGCCACCCATTATAAACTTTACATAAACACACGATCTTTTAAAAAATCTTTTAGTTGATTCATCTTTCTTTTTTCTATCATTGGAATTCAAATATTCATGAAACTAGATATTTTGTGGGCATTCATCAGATGCTAAATATTGAGATAGTGCTGGGGACACAGGAATAAGGTTATTTTGTGTCTTTATGGAGAGTAGGCTAGTGATTGGAAACCAGATTACATAACTAATAGAGCTGGAAGTATATTACTGAGACAGAATTGAACAAGGCCTATGATGGCTTTCTTTTCTACTCTCAATTTCCATGCTTGACAATGTAATGCTTGGACAAATCACTCAAAGTCTATTGGCTTTTAGATATCTTTAGACCTAAAATCTTTTGTAATTTTACACTGGTATCTTTCTACTCCTCATAACTTGAATGATGTCTATTCTTGAGTCATGGATAGAATTGTATTTTTTTATTTCACGATTGACTTTTGGACATTACCAAATATTATCATGTAAGAAAAATTCTATCTACATTTAATTTTAGCAATGGGTATGTACATAGACATATTTGAACTCTATCTTCAAACCGTATTGCAAATTCATCAATCGTTGTCCATTTTCACTGCCACCACTATTATTTATTGTCTACAAAGAATGGCAACAATGATGAAAACTTTATTTACCTTTGTCATCCCACTAGCCACACGTGGTCATTGAGAACTTGAAATGTGATTAGTGTGTCTGAGATTTTGAATTTCAAATTTGATTTGATTTTAATGTACTTAAATTTAAATTTGAATGACTTCATGCATATTGTACAGAGCAGGCCTAAAGCTCACTATTTGTACTCTGGAATCTCTTCCAAGCCATTGTTTCCATCACAGGTTTTAAAATATATTTTCTTTTTCTCGGTGATAGATTAAATTACATCAACCTTTTAGAAAATGCTACCATGGATTCACATTGCATGTTGATCTGGCCATTGTTTATGTCTTTAAACTCCTTCCATACTACTCTTCTCCTCTCTGTTCCAGCCACTTTAGTTTTTATCTATTCCTCAACCATGCTATGACCACTTCGCTCTCAGGGATTTTCTCCTGCTTAAAATGTTCAGCTCATCATAACATGCCCATTTTTTCTTTTAATTTAGATCTCATCTCAAATATCCATTTTAAAGAGATACCTTGGGTGATTATTGAATCAATAGAACCTCCTCCCTAATCAGCTTTTACAATAGTAACCTGTTTATTTTGTTCATAGCACATATCACTATTTGAGATTACTTATGTTTAATGTATATCTCCCTCATTAGAATACAAGCAGCAGAGAACTTTTATATGTTTTTCATTCCTGTGTCTCTAACATCAAGGATGACATCTTGGTATCAGTGAAGAATAATGCTAGATAATATAAACATATAGCTGGCTTTATTCTGAATTGCTAAGTCATGTTTTTGTAGTTGACATTACTCATTTTAATTTCCAGCTAACACTGGAAAGATTAAGCATAAATTCTTAAGACTTGCACAATTAAACCTCAAAGAATAGTACCGTTTTAGTTAAGTTGATCATATCCTTTTTAGTCTCCATTCTTTCTAAATGTAGCTACAAACCTAAGTATGATGGCCTTTTAATCCATAAACACAACAAAGCAAAAATAAAGTTTAAAACTCTTAAATTATATCCAAAACAAATTCTACATATAGTGATGCGCTTTTGTCTTGTGACAGTGATTGGACAGTAGGATGATTTCTTCCTTACTTCTATCATTTGAGTTGTATTTTTTTTCATTCATTTATAGTGATGAGATTGACTTGAATATTTAAAGTGGTTTCCAGGGAATCAAAAATGTAACTGTAGATAATAACCTTTGTAGAATTGTTAGTTGTATTGTTTAAATTAGACAAATATCTTTTCATGGAGAGTTTTGAAGAAAATCAAGGAGACTAGTTGAAACCCTCCAATGGGAAATATAGATACAGGGTAGTTTCTTGGCAGATGTTTCTACATTCATCAGACCATGTGGCCAGCAATAGTTACTTGTCACATCATTCTTATCATCAGCATTATCAGCATCACTGCCACCACTGAACACTGATGAAATATGTATTGTGGGGAAGGCATTGTGGTAATGCTTTAAGATTTGTATGTAAATTAAGTAGTTGTTGGCCACCCAATATATAGCCTTGTGATCCCAAGCTCCACAAAAATGGTCATCCCAGGCTCTATTAAAACAGTCTATAAAGGAATCAAAATTCAACACATAATAATTTTTGACATTTCTCAAATGTCAAAAAAGTAACTCAGAAAAAAGTAACTATGACTATGAGTTAATATAGTTTTTAAAGCTCCAGGTACTGTAATGTATAATGGTCAAGAACTTGGATTCCTGAATAAAAATGCTCTTGTTCAAACCCTTACTAATGAGGTTTCAAGGCAAGTTATTCAATTTCTCTAAGGCATGATTTTGCATCTGTAAAATGGAAATAATAATATAATCTATGTTATAGAATTCTTTAGTCAAGATGAATTGAGATGCTATAAATATAAAATTATTGTATCTGGCTCAAAATATATGCTAATAAATATTGGTGGCTTCTTCCATTGTTTTTAATTTTTTCTCCAAGATATAAATATTACAGGAAAAACTCCATCACTTTATTCTACAAAAGCCAAGTACATTACAGGAGACAATACGCATGTGACTGTGCATGACTGGTGGTTAATAGTTGGTTAACATTTGCTAAATCAGTTAGACAAAATATTGTGTCAGACAATGTTTGATGCACAACAGGTATTACGTGTTGTAAATTAATATAGAAAAATAATCTTTCAGGAAATAATGACTTTTGTTATACTTATAATACTAACTTCTGCTCTTCAGATTCTCAGTGATAAAAGATATGATAATTATAATATTCTTATTTTGACTTTCTCGGAAGCATGATATGAGATTAAAGAAGAAAAAAGAAAAACACAGTTAAAAACATAGCTAATGGCATAGCATTCAATTATTATTCTTAATTTTCCTCTAGTGCCACAAAATAAGAAAATCATTTATCCATAATTGTACTTAATGAAATTTGGCTTCAATTTGTACATTCTATTTTGTAGTACAAGTAAAAATGTATTTCTTATAACTCTCAAAATTTGATACGAAGTTATAGATCCTCCCATACCTGAATCAAAATCGCTTAGCTTCCTAAAAGTATAACTTCCTGACGGACAGAGTAAGAAATTACTCTGTGAGGAACATATTGTATTTTCAGCAAATCTACAAAGGAACAGTCTATTGTGCTATTTAGTGAACTTTACATTATATATCCTTTAAAAACACCTATACAAATGTCTATTTCTTCAGAGGAGTTTACAGGGTTTCTTTACAAGTCAAAAGCTCAACACATCCCCTCCTATTTTTCATAAACCTTAGGTACTGGGAGAGTGATATGGATTGAATTGTGCCTTCCTTCCCCTAAATTTGTGGGTTGAACCTGTAACCCAAAATGTGACTATATTTGAAAACTGACTTTTTAGGGAGTTAATTATAGTTAAATGAGGTCATATAAGTGTTTTCTTATCTCACATATCTGCTCTCTATGATAAAGAGTCATGGAGCTCTGTCTCTCTCCAAGTGCACACAGAAGAAAGGCCATGTGAGGACATAGCTAGATGGCATCTGGATATAAGCCAAGAAGAGTGGCCTCACCAGGAGCCATGTTGGCTGACACCTTGATGTGGGGCCTCTCTCCTCCAGAACTATGAGGACTTTTCTATGATAAGCCATCCAGTCTACGGTTTTTTGTTACGGCAGGTTGAGCTAACTAAGAGGGTTAAGGAGTGTTAAATGGAATTTAGATTCCATCTCCAGTTCTTGGCACCACATTTCTTCTTTCTAAATGTGCTCTATCACAGTTTACTTTTACGTATGTTTAAAAAGTGTTCTTTTAAATAAATGCTTGCATGGCATAAGCCACACAGTAGGGATAGCTAGAAAATCTGGTGTGCCCCTGAATCTTCATTTTCTTTTCTGTAGGAGTAATTACAGTTTTCACATTATAGGGTGTTTGTGAGATGAGATAATCAGATAAAGCACTTAGTGTCTGGGACATAGTAAATATCATACTATGTTGGCATTTTAGCTGTTGTTATTTGGTAAAAATAATTTATAGTTACCTCAAAACATCATTATTACTAATTTCTGTGATTTTTATTTACAATATAAAGACATGTTATTGAACACAATATATTCTATTTTGGAATATATTAGTGTAGATGATGTCGTCCCTCTCCCAAATACACACTTGTGATGGTGGTGGGAGCCAATCTGGAGCAACCACTGAAATGACAACAGCTGTAGAGGGAGAGGTATGGCTGGGGCCGCATGTGCTGCAGAGCCAGCAGGGGCTGGGAACAGGTGATCCCCAGCAACAGCCCAATGCCCTACCAAGTTGGTAGGATCACAGCCCATGGTCATGGGTCAAACTGCAGCCACCTAACCGTGACTCCAGACCCAGGGATCCCTGCACTCTTGAGGCCCCAGGAGCCCCCCTGCCCCTGAAGGCTCAGCAGTGCCTGCTCCTGCTCACTGGCCTCTCCCTGCTTCCAATGCCTGCTCCAGTGTGGAGCAAGGTTGTGGCCAAGCCTGGACACTCTCACAACCCGGCCAGGTATGCACACTCTTGGGATGGCGCTGACACACCAGATCCCCACTGATTCACCCCCCTCTGGACTTTGGGGGCCAATGAGTGCAGAAGAGATGGCTGAGGGGCTGAGGGCACCTTGGCACAGGCCTGTGGGCACCCTTCAGTACAGACAGCCTGGGCACTGCAGGCCTGCCCATGGCTGCGTGTGGACCAGTTAGCACACACTTTCTCCATTCTGTGCATATAAAAACCCTAGAGTTAGCCAGACTCAGACACTTGTTGGGACGGCCTACCTGTGGAAAGGAACTATTCACTTTGGGTCTCCTGAGAACTGTTCTGTCACTCAGTAAAGCTCCTCTCCACCTTCCTCACCCTCCAGTTGTCTGCGTAACCTCATTCTTCCTGGACATGGGACAAGAACTCAGGACCTTCTGAACAGTGGGAGCAAAAGAAGTTGTAACACGTTCCTGGCCTGCTTGCTGAACTGTGGCCAGTGACATGCTCCAAGACTTTAGGAGTGAAGAGTGGTGACCCTTCTGGGGGTCCAGACCTTGGGATTCCTCCAGCCAGAGCTGCTATAATACTATAGCCCTCCTGCCCTCTGCCAGCAGTGTTGAGAGGCTGCCCCACACAATGGGAAGCAGCAGCAGGGCTGGACCAGCCAAAGAGCTACCAGCCAGAGTGGAGTTGTGGGACTGAGAGAGCTGTAACTCAAATGGGCTAAAACACCCTCTGCCCCCAAACACACCCCTCCGCTTGCTGCCCTATGGGCAATGAGAAGGAGAGAAGAACTGTGACCTTTCTGGGAGCCCAGACCTTAGGGATCCCTGAACCAGGGCTGTGACATGCTGTAACACCCTCTTTGGGGATATGTGGCTCGTGGTGTCTCTGAGATTTCGGGCGCCAACACATTCCCCTCATCTAAAGACTGGTGTCCAAAGTAGAAGTTGCTTGCATATGTCTGGTCCAGCCACAGCCTTGCACAAAGCTGACACCTACACCAGTGCCTGGAGCTGCCTGTCTCACCACAGTAGCCAGTACACCTGGCTGTGTGCAGTGGCTGAACCCCTGTGCTCAGTTGCTCGCACACCCCTTGCTGCTCCACACCTGGCTTGCCCTTGGCAGATGTGGGATCCAGGCTGGTAATGCCAGCCAGTCACAGCCTGCTGGACCAAGTGGGTGGAACAAGCCCAGCTAGCATGAACAAAATTCAAACAGAGGCACTGCCGGCCACAGAGGTTTCTGGCTGGCGTAACAACACCCTAAGGATCCCATGACTTTTCCACACAAACACACATATACACTCAATAATACTTGATGGGAAAGACAAAATACCTTTATCAGATATCTAGATTTGAAACCCATCTGTGCTATTTAGTAACTTTGTGACCTTGAATTCCTTAATTTCTTGGTTGTAGACTTTTTAGTTTATAAAATAGAGATAGTATTACTCACTTTTGGGGAAGATTAAACAAATTAATGCATGTAACACAGTTCAAATAATGCCCAACACATAACAAATATAATAAACTTTAGTTAATTGCAGGTAAAAGTTATATATCCTTATATACCTGGCTTTGGAAAGCATTCAGTTAATATACTTCACACTAAATCTCATTAAACTTAGTGAGTAATGCACTATTTTAAAAGGCGGCAGTTCTCTTTTGCAGGAGTTACTGATTAAATGTGTTTTATTTATGAAACAGAAGGAGAAAAAGAAAGAAGAATTTTGTTCTAATGCGTATCTGTGATACTGCCAACTTATAATATTTGCTAATGAGTTATACCAGAATAATGTAAAATATAGAGCAAGAGTTTTGGCATTTGCCAACCTCTTAGGGAAAGCAATTTGAGTTCTTTATATTCTGTGTGAATATTCAGGACAAGGGTATGGGGTAGGCCTTTGCTGTGACTAACACCATTCGAGACTCTGGTAAATGAATTTTCTAAAAGTGATCTATGTTAGCTCTCCTTGATTAAGTTAAATGAATTCCAGTCATCCCTCTGGCCTTAATGTTACTTACTGAAAGAAGAATGACCTAACGGTCATAGTGAATTGTGTTTAATTGCACTTATTACAGTTTGTATGTAATTTGCAATTATTTAGGGATTTTTATTGTTGCGATTGCTATTGTTGCTTAGAGCAATTTAAGGAACAGTCTTTGCCATGTGAAATGACATAAAATTGCCCAGATATTATTTTCTATCCTGAGGTGTGAATAGTGGGAGGTAGGAAAAAATGGAGAAAAGGGCCATTGAATAGTAAGAAGAAGCGAATTGATCGGCAGAAAACTTAGGTCTTAGGTTGCCTATAGAATCCAATGAAATTGGTTGATGGAGTTATTTATTTGGGGAAAGAGTGAAAAGGTAAAGATAAGGCATTGATTGTTTAGTATTAGTCAAGTATGATGGGAAAAATACCTGTTTAGTACCTGCATATGAAATTAGAAAAATAATACTAAGAACAATTCCCTATTTAAAAACATTGAAGCTTTTGAAACATTTTAATTTTACCTATTATTACAAATATAGAGCCATCACCACCCCCACATCAGACTTACATCAACCACCACTGATAAATTTACTATCTTGTGAAAAGATGAAATAAATATTAAGTTCACAGGATGATAAGAAGAAATAAATATAATGCCTTTGCTTTTTATGAGAAGTTCAGCTATTAGGGAGAAACTTTCAGGTAAAATGGGCAAATATCTTCAAAATGTAATTGAGAGACAAAGGAATGAAGTATTTGTCCAAAACTATCTTCAAGTTTTTGAATAATCTTTGCAAGTGTATGATAGTAGGAGTTCTGTTGAATTGGTAGTAAAAAATGCTATAAGTTTTTAGTTCCTTAAAAATATATGCACTTATCAATGTCTATCTTTTTCTAAGACAATATCTTAAAAAATTTTTAAAAATGCTAATAGTACTATGAGGCTTGACATTATATTTGTTTTGCTTGTGATCATTCTGTAAATTTTACATTTCAGTCATTTTTAAAGATAGTAAATTCACCAAGAGTGGTAGTGACTTAGTATACAGCACATAGAGTATGCACAAAAATGCATTTAAAATTAAATTCTTAGCCAAATGTAGTAAATTAAAGACCTGAAATCTGGATACTGAGCAACCACTGTTTGACACATGTCCTTTTTTTTTTTTTAATACACTGTAATTTATTTATTTATTTATTTATTTATTATTTTTTATTAGACTTTAAGTTCTAGGGTACATGTGCACAACATGCAGGTTTGTTACATATGTATACATGTGCCATGTTGGTGTGCTGCACCCATTAACTCGTCATTTACATTAGGTATCTCTCCTAATGTTATCCATCCCCCCTACCCCCTCCCCACAATAGGACCCAGTGTATGATGTTCCCCTTCCTGTGTCCAAGTGAACTCATTGTTCAATTCCCACCTATGAATGAGAACATGCAGTATTTGGTTTTCTGTTCTTGTGATAGTTTGCTGAGAATGATGGTTTCCAGCTGCATCCATGTCCCTACAAAGGACAAGAACTCATCCTTTTTTATGACTGCATAGTATTCCATGGTGTATATGTGCCACATTTTCTTAATCCAGTCTGTCACTGATGGACATTTGGGTTGATTCCAAGTCTTTGCTGTTGTGAATAGTGCTGCAATAAACATACGTGTGCATATGACACATGTCTTTAAATATATCATAATGCATATAATCTAGAATATTGTTATACTTGATGTAAACAAACTTCAGAATAACCTAAAGAAAGCCTTTGTTAATCACTAGAATGATTGATCAAATATTTCTAATGGTTTTGTTGTTTTATTCTAAATAAATTGGTAATAGATAATCATGATATCATGTATGCAATTTCAGAATAAATTTAATATATAATATTCACAATGATTTCATCTTCTGGGATTTACCAGTAGACATTTTTGTGTTTTTACTCTAACAGAAATAAATGTGATTTTACAAGTATATAAGATATTGATAAGATTGGAATAATGCTGCAATTTCTATTTCCTGCTTTGATTTTTACTCAATAATACATTGCATTTATTACCTCATAAAGTCATTTTTCCCTGAATATCACATTACAGACTGGAATAATTTAGCATTTGTACATATTTTATTCAATTATCTCTATATGGTTGAATTAGCTTTTTTATAAACAATGAATTGCTATTATTAATCATGTTTAGATGGGCATTCTTGCAAATAGATCTTGATTATTTTCCTAGGGTAGCTTTCTTTGAGTGAATACAGCTGTTTTGAAATTAATATATTTTAAAGGAGTTTGAAATATACCTGAATGCTTCAATGTAGCTCAGGAAATGTATTTTGAGTATGGGACTTAAACTGAATAAGAGCTATGTGGGTCCTTACTGTATAGACCCCATGAAAATTATATCTTGGTATCCTATGCTGGCAACTGATCTTCCACTCTACTTGCTTTAAACCATTGTCTACCAATTTTCATTCATATAACTCTCAGTCAGTTTTCCCAGGCTGTGCTCAAAATGTACTATATGATATGCTTCAAAATGTCAAAATTCTCACCAATCCTAATTGCTTACTAATTTGTATCTTCTCCTTTTTTATTTCTCAGAATATGTCAGAGTTGCTCTATAACTAGCTTACTTGGTATGAAGATTTGCAGATTTATACATGTTCTTTGTTTCTTTGCACTACCTATTTCTACATTTTTATCAATCAACACGGGAGAAGAGGCAGTAAATATTAGAATGAAAGGCCATAACGAAGCAGATATCACAAATTTCAGATTACATGCAACTCAGGATACAGTATTGTAGAGCGCTGTGGATAAAAGTGTTTGTGGTATTCTAATGTTCATTGGACAAAAACATATAGCTGTGTTTGCCTTGCTAACTCTTACTGGGTCTGAGCAAAGGGCAGCACTAAAAGCATGAAAATAAGCATACATTATGCTAAAAGGGTACCTCTGCATCTATCTATCTATCTATCTATCTATCTATCTATCTATCCACTCACAAAGATAGTTATATTCATCTATCTCTTTCATTTTTAAGAGAAATACTTTAGAAACAAATATAATTACAAATTCACATTATGAGATTTAGCACCAGAGTATGTCTACATGCCAAAATGCTTTGCAAAAAATTCTTACCTTTATTTCCACCAATAATTTCTAGAAGTTTCAATGATATATTTTAGAAAGGCCTTCCACAATCCTGAAAATAAATAAGAGAATCACATTAAACTTGCTTCTTTTATTTTTATTTCTTTAAAGGTATAAGTGTCTGGTTTCCTTCTCTCTTGCCTCATAGTCAATGAGACATTCTTTAGACCAAAATCTTGGTCAAATACTAACTTTGTGTCCAATGTGTCACTTGTCCTTTTTCCTCTTTATAACTTAAGAACTCTCAAAGATAATCAATACATCATGTATTGCATACATAAAAAGCTTATGATTTTATTACCATCTTTCATAAAGTTTGAAAAACAGAAAGTATGGAGAATTTTCTGAATTAATTTAAAAAGCAAAGTAATCGTTTCTTAAATTTTAATGATAATAACAGGCTTAAGCTCACAAACTTCAGACTTCTTTATTTGTCCCCAAAATTCTTCTTAAAAAATTTCAACTCTTCACCATGGCTGTCAATTTTGTGTTTTTCCCCATAGTAGAATATCTCCAATGCTAATACATTTTTTAGTCTTTAAATTCGGGTATAGGTCAAGTCCAACACGACTTGGGCTAGAACCACTGAAAACTCCAATGAAGCTAGCTCATGCCTAGACATTTGCTTTACAAGTTAAAATTGGTTATATTGTATTTCCTTTGTAGCAAAGGAATATAATTTCTCAGGTAAGATCTGATATTATATATTCATGGGAAATGTATGCTCAATGAACTAAGTACATTTGTGTCCCTCCCACTTCCATGTGTTTCTTATTTAATAGTATTTTACTTTAGTATTTTGTTATCATTTAAAATATAAATGGTTTTGAAATTTCAATAATCTTTAGAAATTGGAAATTATAAAATAATTTAATGTCTTACTTACATTAAAAACTTAAAGTAAGTTGAGTTACTTAATGTAACTTAATGTTACTTAATGTTTTATATACACACTTAATGTTTTACATACACATATAATGTGTATATTTAATATACACATTAATGTATATTATTCACTTATATACATTATATAATGTATATATACACTTAATGTTTTATACACACACACACAGGTGCTGATCCCTTAGTTTCAAAGAAAAGAAACAGGTAGAGAGAGTAACACTTTATGATCTGGGTTTATATGTGGACAGCTTGAATAGATGTGCCTAAATTTTGAGTTTAGTGGCATGAAGAATTATGATACTGATGAAAGAAATATGAAATTCTAGATGGTTGTAAGAATAAGGGATTAGAAAATAACAGTCTACGTATCAGTGGTGTAGTTGCCCTCAACTTCATGTAACACATGATTTCTTTTTTTTTTTTTTTCAAACTTTCCTGTTGCTTTTGGATAGTGAATTGCCTTAGAAGATGGGTGTGGGCCACATGTTCTCACTCATAGGTGGGAACTGAACAATGAGATCACTTGTACTCGGGAAGGGGAACATCACACACCAGGGCCTATAACGGGGAGGGGGGAGGGGGGAGGGATTGCATTGGGAGTTATACCTGATGTGAATGATGAGTTGATGGGTGCTGACGAGTTGATGGGTGCAGCACACCAACATGGCACAAGTATACATATGTAACAAAGCTGCACGTTATGCACATGTACCCTCGAACTTAAAGTATAATAATAAAAAAAAAAAGAAGATGGGTGTGGGTGAGTGGGCGTACAGCTTAAAGTTAGAGAAGAATTGTAAATCACACAACTTTTTCTAATCCATTCCATCAATATTGGGAAGGCCTTTTAAATGTCTCTGATTTATATGATGATATTGCTACCAGCTTTCCACCTCCCTTGGGTCCATGGCCACATCTCCTTTCCCCACATACCATTTCAACTAAAGCCCTGATGATCCCAAGAAAGGCAAACCTCTTTGAGGCTGCTGCAGCACTAGCTGATTGCTCTTTGTTTTGGGGCTTGCTCTAATTTTGGGCCCCAGGAACGTTTCTTCATGAATGTTCACCTACGTATTTTTTAATGTTTGTTATATTTTACCCAGTTTTTTGAAGTTTTTATTTTTGCCTTTTTTTTATTTATGCATCACTAAGATTTACAGGTTATCTTTCTGATATATTGGCAGAAATGAAATATCTTGGCCAGAAGATATTCCATTACTTATTCAGTCAATTTATTTGAATAAGAGAAGTACTGGTTTGGTCACACCATTTCCATAAGAAAATAACCTCTAATTTATTTATTTACTTTTAAAGTATGTAAACCTGCCTTTGAGCATCAGCACAGAATGTCTGCATCCAGGTTCTTGCTAGGGAATAGAACCTTGAATTGCTTTTCTCTGCCAGGAAGAAACAACATTCAAGGATGAATGCATGAAGAGTAATCTAGTGCTCTCACAGTTTAAGATGTAATCCACAGGCAGACCACAAGAGAGTACAAACTTGATACTCATTGTTTCAACGTTTACTTGCTTTTACTACATTTGATTTGAGATCACGCTCCAAAATTGCATTCATTGACACCATATTAACTACTTCATGGAATTCTTTATTCTTTGTATTATAGAAAGGGTGCTGAGATTATTTTCCACAAAATCACTCTCCCTTTTATGAGTATTCAAGAGAAATGTATCTAAGAACTCAATGCCAGGAAAATTTTCACTTTTGCTGAGCAATTGGTTTGTTGTTGTCTCATGGACAGCATGAATCTTATAAGTGATCATGTTTTCCTTATTCTTTGTCTGTAATGAAGTACAGCTTGTTTAATTTTTTAGACCCCATAAAATGCATTTCTGCATTAGAAAAATTTCTCTCATATAGTATAAATGCACCTTTTTTAAAGATTATATTATTCTATTAATATTTTAAAATATCTATACTTACAAATAATCTCAAATATTCCATGAAATAGAGCATATATTACTAAATTAAAACAGTAGCACAATATAATGACACAAATTTGAGTTTGTTGGGGCATCATACATAAAATCTAAATCTTCTCCCAACTCAGAATTGTTCTTTACTAATGTAGTAGAGAGAGAGGGGGAAAAACACTTTAATATTGAATAAGCATTCAAACAAAGTGGGATATACATCGCAGTTCACCTGCTAGGAGACAGCAAAGATATAAAGACACTTCAACTCCTTACATAGCCAAGCAGATACGACCCATTAGGTACATGTTTCAATATAAACAATAACCAGCCCTCAAGTCCTCAAGTAAGATAACTTGACAGCACCATTTGTCACACATAATTCATTCTAACTTTACCTGGTAATTTGGGTGACCATCTGTGTTAGCTAATTGGTTTTATCCAGGAGGAAAAAAGAAAAAAAAAGCTTCTCGTATGTTTATGACAGGAGGTAGTTTTGCGACTTGGAGCAAGGAATCCACAGAAATTAGACTCCTATCCTCCCAAACAGACTTGGAGATGGGGTACAATTTCCGTTGACATTAAGTATTTCAAAGTGTTAAAAGGAAAACTTCAGACAAATTAAATTTAACAGAGTTTAATTAAGCAAAGAACAATTCACAAACTGGGCAGTCCCCACTTCCAACCAGAATAGACTCAGAATGATTTTTGTGCTGCCCATCATCAGAGAGGATTTATGGGAAAAAAAAAAAAAAAAAGAAGTGACATACAGGGCACAGAAGTGAGGTACAGGAACAGTAAAACTGGTTACAGTTGTATGTTTGCCTTTTTAATGTGAGTTGAACAATTAGCCACCTTTGATTGGCTGAAACTCTGTCAATGGCACAAGAGTAGGTTACAGTCTATTTACCTCAGTTAGGTTACAGTTCATTATGTATGGAGAAATTAGGCCAAACTTAAAAGTTGTATGGAGGCAGCTTTAGGCTAAACTGATAACAAAAACTAAACTAAATTTAACAAAGGAAATGGCTCTCAGAGCCTTGAGAAAGATATTGTTGGGTCGTAAAGCTGACAAAGACCTATATAGTTTTCAAAAGAGAGGCGAAAGTGTTAAGTTTTCCAGCGTGAGTACTCTAAGAAAAAGGAAAACAGGAAAATTTCTTCCCTACTTTCAATGGGGAGAATTAAGCCTCATACTTTCAGTTTGCATTTTCTCTTACAAGTTCTTGATGAATACATTAAAAAAAATAATAACATATATATTTTATATATTTTAGTTAAATTATCACAAAATATCCAATTACAGATAATTTTACAGTATTATTACTTTATTTAAAAATAAGAACATAATCCCTAGGTAGTCTGGAACATTGAGCACATTTTTAACCTATAATTAAGAACATAATTAGTTGATTGGGTTCCTGGTCAACCCAACGATGATCTACAGCTTGAATGAATCAATCTGTAGCTTGAATGAATTGTATTAGTAGCCCACATTCTGGTTCCTAACAGCAGAGATAAATGTTGTGTGATCAGATAATAAGGAAAGAAACGCTCCTCCCTTTTTCCTGGATATAGGACTGAACTTGAAAGTGTGATGAATATAACTCATTTGTTTACTGCTGTCTCTTTTTCTGTATCCCTCTTTCTCTTTGTTTGCCTCTTTTCAGCACCCTGTATGCCCTGGTCATATTTTGTGAAACTAAATTTTTGCCCTAATATACTCCTTTTATTCAATGTACATAATGTCTAAATTTATGCGCTATACTTCTCTGTATTAAATCTTTCCTATTTCTTCTTTGTACCTGTCTCAGCTTAGTGTGAGAAGGAATGCATCCTGCTGAACAAACTTAAACACATGTGTAAATGGCTGAAAAAAGAATCTATAACCCTCTTAGGCAAGTTTTCATTATCAACAGAAAAGTTTCTTAAATCAACGGAATCCTCAAGCTTTTAAAATTTAACAGTTTATGAAAGGATGCATAGAATTCAAGCTAAGGCCAGAAGATATTTTGGATACAGTGATGCTGAAGAGATACTAGCCCAGTTTGATGTCTTGCCTTGGGATAAGTTTGTCTGAGTCATTCTTGATTTTCATGGCTAACGGGCATATGCTTCTTCAACTCCATGTCCCTGAAAACTATTTTTTTGCTCAGGGTTTTGATTGTTTGTTAGTTTCATTTTTGTTACTGGAAAGGGGTCATCATTCCAGTCCCCAAGAGAGGGTTCTTGGTTCTTGTGAAAGAAATAATTAGAGGCGAGTCCATAAAATGAAAGTAAGCTTATTAAGAAAGAAAAGGAATAAAGAATGGCTACTCCATTGGCAGAGAAGTCCCGAGGGCTGCTGGTTGCTAATTTTTATGGTTATTTATTGATTATATGCTAAACAAAGGATGGATTATTTATGCTTCTCCGTTTTAGACCATATAGGGTAACTTCCCGACGTTGCCCTGGCAGTTGTAAACTGTCATGGCACTGGGGGGAGTGTAGCAGTGAGGACGACCAGAGGTCACTCTCATCGCCGTCTTGGTTTGGGTGGGTTTTAGCCTACTTCTTTACTGCAACCTGTTTTATCAGCAAGGTCTTTATGAACTGCAGCTTGTGCCGACTTTCTATCTCATCCTGTGACGCGGAATGCCTAACTGTCTGGGAATGCAGCCCAGTAGGTCTCAGGCTTATTTTAAGTAGCCTCTATACAAGATAGAGAGTAGTTCTGGTTTAAAAGCTTCTGAGATTTTTCCTCCAATGGAGTGGCAGCAAGGCTGGTGCAGGTGAAGAGCTGGGCAAGCAGGCAGAGTGGAAGTGTTTATCTTATATGAGTGGTTCTTGGTAGTGACTCTAAGCAAAGGAAGATGAGTTTTTATACCAAAACATGAGGAATCACTGGGAGTTTTTTTTTTTTTTTTCCCAGAAAAATTAAATATAGTTTGTCTTCTGTCAAAATTAATTTAATTGAAGAGTGGGAAGTACTACCCTTCAATTCCACTTTAGAGTACAAAAAATGTTAACTGCTTTCCTTTGTAATTGTCTCTATTACTCATGTTGCAATTAGTTTAGCCTAATCCACCTTTCCCTTATTACCAGTGGATGTATTGCAAAGCAGAGAGAAAAGAGCGCTCATGTGTTGAAAAAATTATTATGTATGAAATTAACTAAGTCAAAATTCTCTTTTGTTTTAATGAAAAAGGCTTAGGCTTTCCTTATTTCCGAGGAAAAGGAAAGGTGCTCCTGAGCTTTTTGAATGTATATCAGGAGAGGAGACTTCATTTCCTAAACAATTAAAAGTTTTGTGGTGGTGGATGGAGAACCATGTTAATCATGTATATCCCCTTGAGGCAAGAAAGTGGAAAAATTAGTATGGGCTAATGAAGGATAAAATTTTCACTTTATCAATTCACCAACACAGTTTTTTGTACATATTCAATGCTGTATAATGCAAATTGAGTTGTAACAGTTTTTTTTTCCACTGGTTTAAATTTATAGTATTTTGTTACTTGTGGGTTTAATTGATATCTATATGTTAAGGCTCTTTCATCTACATGAGAACTAGCCCATGTTGGTCTATAAAACCTGTACCGAGGTATAAGTTTGCCACTTCTTATCTTACTTTAAACTGGTTTTTAGGATTCTTCAAAAACATAGACTTAAACATATGAAGGAAATTTTTCATATATGTGCACTAATCTTTACAAGTAATATTTATGTAAAATTAGATATTTTATTTTAAAAAATGCAATGATTCTTTTAACCTCTGACAGTTTATGCAATTCAAGGAAAATAGTTTGATGCCTTCCTTCGTCCTCTAGAATATCTTTTATTATCCATTAATGATAATATAATAATAATAATAGGAGATTTTTATTAAGATCTTCTGGGCTGACCACAGTGGCTCGCGCCTGTAATCCTAACATTTTGGGAGGCAAGGCAAGTGGATTGCCTGAGCTCAGGAGTTTGAGACCAGCCTGAACATGGGAAAATCCCTTCTCTACTAAAATACAAAAAAAAAAATAGCTGGCATGGTGGCGTGAACCTGTAATCCCAGGTACTTGGGAGACCGAGGCAGGAGAATCACTTGAACCTTGGAGGACCCGTTTACAGCAGTGAGCCGAGATTGCGCCATTGCACTCCAGACTGGGAGACAGAGCGAGACTCTGTCTCAAAAAAAAAAAAAAAAAAAAAAAAAAAAAAAAGAGAGAGAAATGATCTTCTGATGAGTCAGGTGTATCGTCTAGAGATTTTTCTACATGTCCTCAAAGGCAACACTATGAGGTGGATGTCATCTCTTTTCAAAGAAGACAAAACTGTGCCTTAGGGAGTTTCAGTCCCTCAAGCAAGGTGACACAGCTAAAAGGTGACAAAACCTAGATTAAAAGATCCATCAGCTAACTTCAAGATCATTATGTTGTGCTGCTGCCCAGGGACTAGAGCAACCAACATGAACCTGCAATGTATTTCTTCCCAAGAAAAAGTACTATTGAAGAGGCTGAACTAGAAAGAACACAGATAATAGTGGATTAGTAGGAAAACTAGGAGGAAGGTTTGGATTTTATATATCAGACAGTCAGGACATGATGGAAATATTCACTTTATTCACTAGTTTATTTAAAGGAAAACACATAATATTTTTAGGTAAACATGTATTTATCCCTCTTTCTTTCATTCAGATAGAGTGGTTGTCTGTTCAAGACACTACAACTCTGGGGGCTAGAGAGGGGAATGGGGAGACATGGGCCCTGTTGCCAAGGTAATTTAAAAATGTGTGCCTCACCTCCATCATACTTCTGCATTTTAGGGAAAAATCAAAGACATGATTTATGTATCAGAATATTTTCTTATAAAATTATTTCTAATAAGAAATCTGGACATAAACTAAAACTCCCCCAAAACAAAGAAATTAAGTAATTATAAATAATTTTAGAGAAAAATTTTATATATATTTCTCGAAAAATTCTCAAGATAAAATGTTAATGAAAAAGGTATACAACTGTATCCTTAGTATATTCCCAAAAGTAAGAAATCTGCTAATATATACATATATATTATATACACATTTATTTGTATATGTATCTATATATGTAAAGCCATAAGAAAATATAGAAAAAACACAATTACTTGTTGTAGAATTATTACCAAATTGTCAGGGGTTCTGCCTTGGTCCTGCTACTGGCTGCACAGAAAGCCAATCACTGAGACAATGAATACTGACAGAGAAGAAGGTTTTTTTCAGATACTGCAGTCAAGGAGATTGAAGAGCAGTCTCAAATCTATCTCCATAATGGACTAAAATTAAGGTTGTATATTGCAGGGAAGAAACATACACATGTGTGGGAAAACAAATTGGTGGGGGAAAGGAAGAGGAGTTTGTCAACAGAAAGCAGGTGGTCAGTTAGACATTCATGATGGGTGAGGTGCTGGCATCTCATTGTCCAGATGTGATGATTTGGTAAGTTTTATTTCCTTGACACCATCTAGGAGGCCAGAGGTTGGTTTCTCGAGAAAGGAACTCCTATAAGACAACTGTCATTTTCTCAAGTTTTAAGACTGGAGGGTCAGTTTCTATGTTTATTCAAAATATACCATAGACATTACTCTTTGGGAAAATTGGACTGATTTTAGAATAAAAAGTTATTTTAAAAAGTATTTTTTCTTCCTTATCACGAAGAAAATTAAATATAAATTTAAAAAATTATATTAAGATACTGATTTCAAAATACTAAATAGATAGCATTTCTTGAGTTTCTTTTAATATTTATAGTGGACCATATGATTTAATTTTATAACTGGCACATATAAGCAAGTCACTTTAATAATTTTCACTAGAATATTAAAATAAAAGTTTCTTTCAACTAAAATGTGCAAACCACTGTGTAGGTGATATAGAAATAAGATTTTATGAGGATCTTGCCCTTGAATAATGCTCAATAAAAAAATTAAAGGAAGGATGGATGAAGAGAGGTTGATGGATGAAGGAAGGAAAGGAATCAAGAAGAGAGGAAGGAGGGAGGGAATCGCCAATACAAAGTTCAATACATAACTGGAATATTTAGAAAGAAGACAATCGATGCTATAAATGACACATAAACAATGTAAATGTTGATTAGAGTTTAGTGCTCAGGGGATTCCTATAGACTGTAATATGAATAATGAGTTTAATATTAGCAGGCACAGAATGTTGAGCATCGTAGGCAAGCACATTGAAGAGCACAGAGTGATGTGAAATATCGGCTGGGCTCGGTGGCTCACGCGTGTAATCCCAGCACTCTGGGAGGCCAAGGCAGGTGGATCCCAAGGTCAGGAGATCGACACCATCCTGGATAACACGGTGAAACCCGTCTCTACTGAAAATACTAAAAATATTAGCCGGGGGTGGTGGCGGGCACCTGTAGGCCCAGCTACTGGGGAAGCTGAGGGAGGAGAATGGCTTGAACCTGGGAGGTGGAGCTTGCAGTGAGCCGAGATCGCGCCACTGCACTCCAGCCTGGGTGACAGAGTGAGACTCCGTCTCAAAAAAAAAAAAAAAAAAAAAAAAGAAATATCACATGGCTTAATCTATCTGCCTTGTCGAAAACTTTAGACTTGCCCATATACTCTAACATCAGACAGAATAATTGTATATATAAATGAAATTATATTTATTTCCCTGTAGTACTCCAAAGACCTGCTATTTACTTGCAATAAAATATCAACTCCTTTTTCTACTCAGTAAGACCGCACATGATTCAGCCCTTCATAAGCTCTCCTTCCTTATCTGCAACTCTCCCCTTTCTCTGTCCTCCAACCACACTGACCCTCTTTCATTTCCTCAAAGTTAAGAGCCTTCTTTCCTTGTAATACTTTACTTCATGCTCTCTGTTTGGCTCTCTCCTTTTTTTTTTTCTTAATTCTTATTATTGTTCAACTTAATGTCTGCCTTTTCAGAAAGACTACCCCTGACCACTTTCATGACACATGTCACCATTTGTTATCATTGCCAGTATTTATTCGTTTGCGTATTGATTAATTAGCTGAGTGAAAGATTCATTGCTTGTCTATCCTTCTCACTAGATATTGAGCTCCACAGCGATAATAACATCTCTGTTTAATTCAATATTTGTCCAATACCATTACACAGCAAGTGTCCAGAGGATATTTGAATATTTATTGGACATTTAGTAACCAATGATGACACAGAGTGGAAAGAGATTTTAGACACATTCTCAGTCAAAAACTGAACTCTTTATTAGAAAAGGATGCCAGAAACTAAAATGAGAGAGAAGATTTCAGAGAAGCCACCAAGATAATACCCCAAAATTTCATCAGTGATACCCTGAAAAAGAAGATGAAGAGACCACACTTTCTTTTATAGTCACATAAAAAGAACAGTGGCTCTGCCTGTGATAAAGACACAGATTACAGGAGGATGAGCAGGTTTATTTTCGGAAAATGATGGTTGCTTTTCCTTTTTATGTCAAAATTGAGATTCTGGCAGAAAAACTAGTTCGAAATATCCACAGGTGGCTGGAATTATGATACAGATGCTCAGGAAGGTGGTGTAATTAGAAAACAACTTGGCACTGAGGGCAAAACAAGTAAAATGCCCCTACAGGTAGTTACTATAGTTTGATATGACTTTATTAGAGTTTAAGAAACACTACCTACAGGGTTGTATTTAACTATAGACTTATAATATTTCTGATCCAGTAGAGTAAGTCTCTATAAATTATATGTGTTAATGTGTACATTACTCTTTTAAAATTATTTTTTGTATTTGCTTTGGCAGGACATTTTGGGAAACTGAAATGTTTATGTTAGCGATTCTTAAAAATTTGAACTTCAGTTAGAGGATTTGATTTAATGCCATACATCTCATCTTTCTTATTCTCCTTTGCCAATCTACAGATAAATGCATTACTGCTCAAAACTGTTTGAAAGCTGAAAATACCACTTGCCAAAGTAATACATAAAGCCAAAAGACTAAAGATGTTAGGCTATGCATTCATTATGAGAAAGTGACATATATTAATATTACAATTGGTAAAATGTGGGTACTATTAGGACATAACTGAGAACAACAAAGTCAGCATACTTCAAAGTGTGGTAAGAATCTGAGAGTTAGGTTGTCTGCGATTGCTGAGTTCTGAACTTGAGTTTCAGGAAGAAAATTCTTTGTATTTTTAGTGTTCTTCCAACTCAGCAAAGTCCATGTTACTTGTAGTTCTGCATCCTGTTGAAAAAGACTGTTAAGGTAGAAGGTCTCAGAAAGAGTAGTTTAAGGGGAAAATTGTGGCAGGAAAACGAAGAATAAAGAAGGACTGGGTATTTGTGGAAGACCATTTAGTTCATGGGTAGTATAGTTGCACCAGTTTTGTCAAAAATAGGTACACCATATGTGTTTGGTATATACAGATTTACAAGTGCTGTTTGTCTGGTTTTCCCAACACAAAGCTAATTTTTTTGTGAAGACAGGTGCTGTAGGGCACCTGCTCACATTTATTAATAGCATGTAATTCATTTGGATTTGGGAAAAATAACATTTTTCTCCCCTTCCTTTTAAGACTTATGAATTCAGGTCCAGAAGAATGGTCTTGTTTATATTCTATGTTGCTGATATACATGAACAGACTATGTGCTGCATTTATCCTCTACTTGGTTTGTCTTATAACTAAAGCTCAGCTTTGTAAATGTAGTTTGTTTGCCCTTTCTTATTACTGTGAAGTCCTTTCTGCCCTGAGACTGTTAAAATATTTTTTTTTCTTAATGAGTCTTCCCTAGTATGACTAGTATATCTTTCCTCTGTACCTGAATACTTTCGTATTTTTTTCCTTTTGAACTCACAATTCTAAGGGTTGGAACCCAGCTGAACTGCACCAGAGGCCATATTTTTTCTCCCCTTCCATGTGTGATATCTGACATATTTCTGCGAGGCATTGTAAAAGCATCTCAAGAGTTATTTAAGTGCAACCCTAAAATAAGGTATAGATAGTATTTTTTCTTTCACTCTACCATTCTTTGCTTTTTCCCTCCTCTATTTTATTTTATTACTTTTATTGAGATTAATACTTTTGGGAATCTATATTTTTAAAATTTGTATGAGCTTAAATTGTCTAAGCATGCCAATTAAGGCAAGTTTCATCCTGGCTAACCCAATAGCAGGGAAAATAGGAAATATTCTTCTCGGATTTGATGCTTAGTTTGTATTGAAAAATACATAAATACATAGACTTGGAGAATTTGATCTAATTGAATTAACTAAGTTTTCTTTTTTTTTTTTTTTTTTTGAGACGGAGTCTCGCTCTGCCGCCCAGGCTGGAGTGCAGTGGCCGGATCTCAGCTCACTGCAAGCTCCGCCTCCTGAGTTTACGCCATTCTCCTGCCTCAGCCTCCCAAGCAGCTGGGACTATAGGCGCCCGCCATGTCGCCCGGCTAGTTTTTTGTATTTTTTAGTAGAGACGGGGTTTCACCATGTTAGCCAGGATGGTCTCGATCTCCTGACCTCGTGATCCGCCCGTCTCGGCCTCCCAAAGTGCTGGGATTACAGGCTTGAGCCACCGCGCCCGACCAACTAAGTTTTCTATACTTGTTTATTACACAACCAGTTTTATTTCTTAATGAACACGTTTAAGTTGTCTTCACACACACACACCTCAAGGTTCTGTGAATTCTATACTTGGTGTTATGAAGAAATTCAGGCTTCTGTTTAGACCCTCTCCTGAGGATAATAGCCCAATGAGTTTCATATTGTTATATTATCGTAAATGTTCTGTTAGCCTCATCATTTTTCAATTCAATTTATTTCCACAAGTGTTCTGCTTTCTCACCAATTTACTGTCACATTATTTTTCCACAGTTAACTTCCTGGACAAATAAATCTGTGGGATTTATGCAATTGTGCTTTAAAGCAAGAGTGGCCATTTTGGCTATGACTATATAGTGTATACTTTGGCAGGGTTTTCTGAAGCTTTTGTAATTCATCACTCTGACTCAGTATGGTCTTCATCACCCTGATGGTTTGCTGATGATACAGACTGTTGAAACAGAGGAAGGAATAGATAACTAGAAAAAAAAAAGACAAATTGCAGAACCCTGTACAAAAGCCTTATGATTATGACACTTTCATATTATTATTACTCAATTAAGGATATTTTAGTAATAAAGACATCTTTAAAATGAAGTCGCAGTTGGAAAATGCTTTCAGTAATTTGGAAAAACTTTGGCATTGTCATTTTGTAAAGAAAAATTATCCGTGCCATGGATTTGGGAGATACAGTACATTCCATCTACATGGTCTAAAGATAAAACATCTTGCAAGATCATTTTTTAGTTTTCTTGAATACCATTAGCTGATGCCCCGCCAAACTTTAATGTAAGTTTCCTTCAAGACAGAAGAATCTTTGCTCCTCAGAAAGAAAATGGGCTACATCACTTAAAAATTTAAGAAATATTTTAAAATTCAAATCCATTATCCATTATTATGGATATGTTTTGATTTTTATCTAGGAGAGAAAGGACAATCTACTCACGAAGCTAGACAGCTTTCAAAACATTACAAAGTTATTCTTCATCCTTAATGCAGACTTGGGAGCACGTGTGTCACTGGAGCTGTGATGGTGACAATTTGTACTATAGGAAAAGATTAATGACACTAGAGCCCTCCAGCATGGTGCTTACCATGCATTTTCTGTATTAAGGGACAACCATTTGTTTTCCCTTTTGCATTACTCTCTGCTTCTTGATTTAGTTGGCAGTATAATGGAAACAAGGCTTTAAATGACTGATCTGACTACCATCCTTTCTTCATGACTGATGTCCAGTAAAACATAATATTTTCCCTTGAAAGGAGCAAAATCATTTTTATTATGTTTTGTGTGCATCATATTTATTATTTTATTCCCTAGGATTTTTAAGAACTGTTTTTTTTTTAAACCATCACTTTTAAACTAGAGCTTGGAAATCTCTGACATACCCTTTAAAATCAGAAGAAAAAAATGACATTATACCTATACTAAAAGGCTAGGCCCATTCTAGCCTTTGATAGGTGGAACCGAATGGGTTTGTATCCATAAGAGAGTTCCTATGGGAACTAGTTGTTTTAATGCTACACTCAAAACAATGTAAGCTAGAATGGGGCTAGGAGGAACAGGTGAGCACCAGAAAGAAATGAGGAATGGTTGAGTTGTGTGCAATAAAGTTACTCTTTAAAACATGCTGGTTACTGGCTGCACTCCCATCTAAAACAAACACCGGTCCATTTAGTCACATATTTACACTTGTAATAGATTTGGTGAGCAAAACAGCATTCCATCTGTATAAACTGAATAGCTTGACAAAACACTGCTCACTTGTCACTAACTGCCCTTCAGAATTGTAATCTGGAGGGAAGGTTGTAAAACCGACATGACTTTAGATGTCTTAGCAGCCGGAGAGGATGACTGTGACATACTTTGTAATAAAGTGTCATCTTCCAAGATACATAAAAATCAGTTGTATTTACTGTGCACCAGATCTTTTTTTTTAGTGCCAACTAAATGACAGTGTCATGCCTGTACTGCTGCATGCATAATTCAGATCATTTTTTCACAATGTATTACTCTAGTCAGCCCGAGGTGGGTGGTCCCTCAGGGATCACTGCTCTCTCTTTGACCTTGGTCATAAATTACCTATCAAAGATAAGACTTGATATTTTAGCAGAGATTATGCAAGGTTTTCCATAAATAAATCTGGAGAAATCGAAACCATACCTTTGCATTGTTAAAGCTCTCTGTAAATTGAGTTTGGAATTAATCAAAAGGATCATCAGGGCTCCTAGAGATAAACAAGGGAATGCTGTGCTCTGGGGATTTTTTAACACATATATGAATCATGCTGAATATCAGTGGCCTGTACAACTGTGGAAAAGAAAATTGGAAAGGAGGATAGCTTACTTTAAAATTATTCTGCTCATTTCCTTGCCCTTCTCATTAGTCACACAAGAGAGTATAAAATGAAAGTAAACAATGTTAAATGAACAACCTGATACAAATAGTGTATTTCTAATATAAAAGTCTACTGCATAAAAACAAAAGGCATTCATTGGTATTTTTATGGCACATTTTTACTCTTTGAATTATATGTGTATTTTCCAGAATTTATGGTACAAATTCTTTACTGAGTGTTAGATTGATGATGAAATGTAAACAGTTGGTATCAGAACTCCTACATCAAGAAGTCCCAAGGCAACTGGTTTTGACAGGTACCTACCCACTATGTACTACTAGCTTGAGATACTCTTCTTAAAATATAAGAAAACCAGTTTTAAATATTCATTTAAAATCAAAAGAAAAGTACTTTAATGTTTTTTTCTGAAAAGATTATAACATCATATTAGAATTTTTCAACAGTACAAGTTGATATAATTTCCAAGTATTCTTAAGTGCTATGATGAGGTGACTTCAAATTAAAGGATTAGAAGTTATTGCATATATACATACTTACCTTATGAGTAATATATAATTTAGTGCTAATGTTCATGCTAATACGTATTCCATTGTTAATCATTTTATTAGCTGGAAAATAATCATACAGTTTAATAAGTACAAGATTTCTGTTTCCATTGTTAACAAATTAGGTTACAGTGAAGTGGTGTTTAAAAGTTCAGGTTAGTGCAAAAGGAGACACCGTGCAAAAAGTTGATCAAACTTACAGGCTATAAGTTAACAAATATAAACTAAATAAAAGCAATGTTTTTATTCATTCATCTCATATAATGTAAAAAATAGTATAACCATACTAACTTTTCATGGTTATTTGGGAAGAGAATCTTTCACAATCTTGGTGGACATATAAATTGGAACAGTACCTTTAGAGAATAATTTGCAAGGTTCATAAAGTTAAATCTGCGTTTACTACTCACCTGATGGCAATTCCACGTATTGGTATATAGCCTAGAGAAATGCTCATATGTTTACATAAGGCAGTTTGTGAAAGTATATTCAATGGGATGATGTTTGTGATACCAAATTATGGGGAACAGCCTAAACCACTATCATCACTGTTTAAATAAAATGCAGTCTAGTCATAAAGTGGAACTTGCATGACTGTTTAGAAAAGGAGCAGAATACACTACAAATATAGATCTTAAAAACATTAAAGCAAGTGGCAGAACATGTATAATTGGTTACCACTTATGAATATACAAAACAACAAATAACATTCTACATTATTTATAGATATATATATATTTATTTAAAAGCCATCACACTCCTGGGGGAGGTAGATAACTACAATAATAAGTTCATTGTATATTTTCTTTGATGTTTTTCTATGCCCTTACACATGTGTGTATTAATATGTATGTGTTTGTGTGCAGTAATTATTGTATTTTCTATTTTATTAACAAACAATAACATAATTTGGATCTATATTCATGTATTAAAAAACCTACTCTGTTTCCTTTAATGGTTACATAATATTCCATGAAATTTCAATAAATTAAGTTTGTTATTCAACTAATGTACAATTACTTGATATTATATATTGTAATTGTTGACATTACATTTTCATAGACATTAATAAGTTTTAATAATTACTGAAACTTATGTAAAAGACTTGTATGCTTTCCCTTGTATTCATGAGTAATTCCGCTCTCCCCTCAAGGAAGTTACAAGTAAACCGTAATTATTGAGTCAAATTATTGAGTCAAAACTCAAGGAAGTTACAAGTAAACCGTAATTATTTGCCTCTTTCAAACTAAAGGCTCATATTTATCACTTGCTTCTCTTATGTTATTTAGTTACATCTGTCACGTCCAGAGTAGATATTCTCATAGACATCATGGGACTGCTTACCCCTCAGCATCACTTAGCATATTTTTATGTCATCTATATTTTCTGTAAATTGGTAATTAGACCTAAAGGACTGATCAGACTCAAGTTTGATTTACACATACATACCTACATTAGGAGACATACAGGCTTTCTATTATTATCATTATTGTTTATAATTGACTTTGATATTATATTTGATTGATAATTATAAATCATTATTATATATTTTCCCGTAACTTGTTATAAACATAAATTCATATATGGAATAATTAAAACTATTTTCTTTTTCTATTACAGTTTTTCTTTTTCTTTTTTTTGAGACGGAGTCTCGCACTGTCACCATGCTGGAATGCAGTGGCGCAATCTCCGCTCACTGCAACCTCCGTCTCCTGGGTTTAAGCGATTCTCCTGCCTCAGCCTCATGAGTAGCTGGGACTACAAGCGCGTGCCACCATGCCCCGCTAATTTTTGTATTATTAGTAGAGATGGGGTTTCAGAATCTTGGCCAGGCTGGTCTTGAACTCCTGACCTAATGACCCACCTGTCTTGGTCTCCCAAAGTGCTACAATTACAGATGTGAGCCACCTCACCTGGCCTCTACTACAGTTTTCCTCAATTATATTTAGTCTGCTAATTTACTCTTTTATTGACAGTTGTATTAAAGTATAATTGACACAGAATAATCTGCATATATTCAAAGTGTACAGTTAAATAAGTTTTGATGTTTATATATGCCTGTGAAAACATCACCCCAATAAAAATCATGAACCTGCCCATTACCTTTGAAAGTTTCCTTATGCTTCTTTGCAATCCACTAATTTCCATTCTGTCACTATACAATAATTGGTAACTTTTAGAATTTTACATAGACAGCAGCACATAACATTTTCTCTTTTTTTTTATTTGCATGGTTTATTTCAATTAGCATAATTATTTTGTGATTTATCTATATTGTAGTGTGCAGCAATAATTGATTCCTTTTTACTTTAGAGATATTTCATTCGATGAATGAACTACTCTTTGTTTAATCATTCAACAATGCAACAGTTGCTGAGCACGCGGGTTGTTTCCAGTTTTAAACTTTCACAAATAAAGCCAGTACCAACATTCATGAACGAAGCTTGGTATGGAAATATGTCTTCATTTCTCTTGAGTAAATACCTAGGAGTGAAATGGCTGGATCGGATGGTAGGTAAATGCTTAACTTTTAAAGAAACTACAAAACTTTGTTCCAAAGTGGTTGTACCATTTTATCAGCAGTGTATGAGTTTTAGTTTTTCCAAATCCCACTAACACTTGTTATAATCAGTCTTAATCTGTAAACATGCTAACAGATGTGTGTTACATAGTGGTTTTAATTTACATCTTTTTGATGTTGAGCAGCTTTTTATTTGTTTACTTGCCATCCATCTGTCCTCTTGGGTAAGTGTTTATTCAAATATTTTGCCCATTTATTTACTGGTTGTATGCTTTCTTATCGTTGAATTTTTAAATTATTTCTATATTCTGGATACAAGTATCTTATTGGACATATGATTAGCATTTTTCCCCAGTCAGCAGGTTGTCCTTTCATGCTCTCATAGTGTATTTTGAGGAAGTCAGATTTACCAATTTTTATTGGTTTTATATTTTATGTTATAGTTGAGAAGTATTTGCTAACACTTGATCACAAAGATTTTCTCCTGCATTTTGTTTTAGTAACTTTATAGTCTAGGTTTTACACTGACATCTATGACCCATTTTGAGTTAATTTATGACTGTGATGTAAGTGGAAATTAACTGTTTTTACATGGAGATTGAATTGTTTTAATACTATTTCATGAAAAAACTATAATTTCTCCATTTAATTGCCTTTACATCTTTGAAAATATGTTATCCATAAATGTGAAGCCTATTTTTGGACTTTGTATTCTGTCCCATTAATCTATTTGTCAAGCTTGTCACCTATACTATATATTCTTCATTACTGCAGCTTTGTAATATATTGATATCAGGTAGTGTTAATCCTTCAGCTTTGTTATTTTTCACTTATTAGGCTATTTTAGGTTTTTTGCATTTCCATATGACTTTTAGAACTGGTTTTCCAATTTCTATAGAAAATCAAATTTCTATAAAAAATAATTTTTCAATTTTTATTGGCATTGTGTTAAATTTATAAATCAACTTATAATGCATTGACATTTTAACAGTATTGAGTCCCCAACTCATGGTCAGGATATATATCCCCATTTATATAGATCATCTGTAATTTTTTTCAGGACTGTTTTATAGGTTTCAGTGAGCAAAATTTGCACAAATTCTAAATATTTTATATTTTTCAATGCTAAGAAAATAGCATGTTCTAGTTGTCCTTTCTAGTAAACAGAAACACATTTTGCTTATTGTATATTGATCTTATATCCTGAGACCTTAAAATATCATTGAATATGTCTAGTATTTTTTTGTAGATTTTATGACATTTGTATATGATGGTTCATTGAACTTCTTGAATCTATAGGATTATCGTTTTTGCCAAATTTGAATGTATTTCAGTAATTATTCTTCAATTTTTTTCTGTCCCCACTCTTTTCCTTCAGAAGCTCTGAGTATATATTAAACCACTTTAAATTTTACCACAAGTCATCAATACTCTATCACTCTATGCATGTATTTATATATTTTTAGGTTATTTACTTATTTACATTTTTAGTTTTCTGTTTGTCTTACATACAGAGTCACAGGAAGTTTTAAATATACTACAGAAGGGTCTTGAATTCCCTTCACCCACTTTCTCCAATAGTTACATCTTTTATAATTGTAGTTCAATAATATCCTCAGGTAAATGTCAGTAGTAAAATATGTTTGTGTTTATGTGTGTAATACTATATTGTTTTATCACATGAGTAGATCTGCATAACCACTGTCACACTATCACAATTGAGACAGAGTGATTCCATCATCACAAAGATCTCTCTTGTTCCATTTCATTTTAGTTAACACTCTTAGCACCTCCCACCCGTGATTGCTACCCTCTTACAACCACAGTCTATTTTCTATCTCCATAATTTTGTCATTCCAAGAATGTAATGTAAATTAAATTAGACATTGTATGATCCTTTGAGACTGCTTTTTTTTTTTTTTTTTTTTTTTTGTTCTCAGCACACTGCCATTGAGAGCCATCTAAGTTCTGTATGTTGATGGTTGGTCCCTTTTAATTGTGGAGTAGTATTATTCTATGGTATAAATGTACCATGTTTTGTTTAGCCATTCACCCTTTGAGAGTCATTTAAATTTATTCCAGCTTCTGGCTACTACAAACAAAGCTGCTATGAACTACCATTAATTGCCATTTCTTTGCAGTGAATGCCCAAGAGCGCAATTGCTGGATCCCATGGTAAGTGTATGTTTTGCTTGTCGAAGAAGTTTCCAAACTACTTTCCAGAGTCACTGTGCCATTTCACATCTCTACAAGCAATGTGTAAGAAAAGACATCCAGTTTCTCCACATCCTCGCCAGCATTTGCTATTATCGGTATTTTTTATTTTATCTCTTTCTGGTTTTGATATCAGGGCAACACTGACATCATAAAAAGTAAATTACCTCCTTTTCTCTTTTCTGGAAAAGATTGTAAAATTGATGTTATTTTTAAATTTTTATTTTAAGTTTAGGGATACATGTGTAGGTTTATTATACAGGTAAACTCATGTCATTGGGGTTTATTGTACAGATCATTTCATCACCCAGGTAATAAGCCCAGTACTCATTAGGTATTTTTCCTTATCCTCTCCTTCCTCCTACCTCCACCTTCCAATAGGATCCAGTGTGTTGTTCCCCTCTATGTGTCCATGTGTTCTCATCATTAACCTCCCACTTATAAGTGAGAACATGTCATATTTGCTTTTCTGTGCCTGCATAAGTTTGCTAAGGATAATGGCTTCCAACTCCATCCTTGTTCCTGCAAAGAACATGATCTTATTCTTTTTTTTATGACTGCATAGTATTCCATGGTATAAATGTACCACATTTTTTTAATCCAGTCTCCCATTGATGGGCATTTAGGATATTTCATGGCTTTGCTATTGTGAATAGCGCCGCACCGAATATACAGTATGTATGTCTTTATGATAGAACGATTGATATTCCTTTGCGTATATATCCAGTAATGGGATTGTCAGGTTGAACGGTAGTTCTGTTTTTATCTCTGAGGAATGGCACAGTGCTTTCCACAATAGTTGAACTAATTTATGATCCCACAGTGTATAAGCATTCCTGTTTTTCCACAACTTCTCCAGCATTTGTTATTTTTTGACTTTTTAATTATAGCCATTCTGAGTAGCCTGAAATGGTATCTCATTGTGGTTTTGATTTGCATTTCTCTAATGATCAGAGACATCGAGCTATTTTTTCATATGCTTATTGGCCACATGTATGTCTTCTTTTGAGAAGTGTCTATTCGTCTTCTTTGCTCATTCTTTAATGGGGTTGTTTTTCTCTTTTAAATTTGTTTAAATTTCTTATAGATGCTGGATATTAGACCTTTGTCAGATGCATAGTTTACAAACATTTTTTCCCATTCTGTAGGTTGTATGTTCACTCTGATGATAATTTCTTTTTTGTGGAAGAAGCTCTTTAATGTAATCAAATCCCATTTATTAATTTTTGGTTTCAATGCAATTTCTTTCAGCGTCTTCATCATGCAATTTTTTCCAGGTCCTATATCCAGAATGGCACTAACTAGGTTGTCATCCAGGGATTTTATAGTTTTTGGGTTTTACATTTAATTATTTAATCTATCTTGAATTTAGTTTTGTATGGTGTAAGAAAGGAGTCCAGTTTCAATCTTCCGCATATAGCTAGCCAGTTATCCCAGCACCATTTATTGAATACGGTGTCCTTTCCCTATTGCTTGTTTTTGTCAACTTTATCAAAGATCAGATGGTTGTAGGTGTGGGACCTTATTTCAGAGCTCTTTATTCTGTTCCGTTGGTCTACGTGTTTGTTTTTGAACAGTATCATGCTGTTTGGGTTAAAGCTTTGGGGAAAGCTTTGTTTCTTTTTGCTTAGAATTGTCTTGGTTATTCGGGCTCTTTTGTGGTTGCATACAAATTTTAAAATAGTTTTTTTTCTAGTTCTGTGAAGAATAAAATTGGTAGGTTGGTAGGTTGGTAGGTTGGTAAGCATTGAATAAGTAAATTGCTTTGGGCAGTATGGCCATTTTAACTATTGATTCTTTCTTTCCGTAAGCACAGAAGAGTTTTCCATACATTTGTGTCATGTCTGATTTTTTTGAGTGGTGTTTTGTAGTTCTCATTGTAGAGATCTTTTACCTCCCGGGCTAGCTGTATTCCTAGATATTTTATTATTTTTCTGGAAATTGCGAATGGGATTGGATTCCTGATTTGACTCTCAGCTTGACTATTGTTGGTGTATAGAAGTGCTAGTGATTTTTGTTTGTGAATTTTGTATCCTCAGGCCTTGCTGAAGTTGTTTATCAGCTTAAGGATCTTTTGGACCAAGACTGTGGGGCTTTCTAGATATAGAATTATGTCATCTGCAAACAGAGATAGTTTGACTTCATCTCTTTCTATGTAGATGCCCTTTATTTCTTTCTCTTGTCCAATTGCTCTGGTCAGGACTTCCAATATTACCTCAAATAGAAGTGGTGACAGCAGGCATGTTTGTCTTGTGACAGTTTTCCAGGGGAATGCTTCCAGTTTTTTTCTATTCAATATGTTGGCAATCGATTCATCATAGGTGACAATTATTATTTTGAGGTATGTTCCTTCAATACCTTATTCTAGTTTATTGAAAAATTTTAACATGAAGTGGTAATGAATTTTATTGAAAGCCTTTTCTACATCTATTGGGATAATCATGTGGCTTTTATCTTTAGTTCTGTTTATGTGATGAATCACATTTATTGATTTGCATATATTGAACAAACCTTGCATCCCATAGATAAAGCCTACTTGATGGTGATGGATAACCTTTTTGATGCACTGTGGGATTTGGTTTGCCTGTATTTTGTTGAGGATTTTTGCATCAATGTTCAGCAAGGACATTGGCCTAAAGTCTTCTTTTTTTGTTGTTATTGTGTCTGCCAGGTTTTGGTATCAGGATAATGCTGGCCTAATAGAATAAGTTCAGCAGGAGTCTTTCCTCCTTAATTTTTTGAAATAATTTCAATAAGAATGGTACCAGCTTTCTTTATACATCTGGTAGAATTTGGCTGTGAATCTGTCTGGTCCTGGATGTTTTTTGGTTGGTAGGCTATTTATTACTGATTTAATTTTGGAGCTCATTATTGGTCTGTTTAGGGATTCAATTTTCCTGGTTCAGTAGTGGGAGGGCATATGTGTACAGGAATGTATCCATTTCTTTTATGTTTTCTAGTTTGTGTGCATAGAGTTGTTCATAATATTCTCTTGTGGTTACTTGTATTTCTACAGGGTCAGTGGTAATATCCCCTTTGTCATTTCTAATTGTGTTTATTTTACTCTTCTCTCTTCTTTATTAGTCTAGCTAGTGGTCCATCTATTTTATTCATTCTTTCAAACCGCCAACTCCTGGATTCATTGATCTAAGTGTTTTTTTCATGTCTTAATGTTAATTTGGATCTTTCTAACTTTATGATACTGGCATTTAGTGCTATGAATTTCTCTCTTAACAATGCTTTAGCAGAGAGTCTGGTATGTTGTATCTTTGCTCTCCTTAGTTTCAAATAACTTCTTGATTTCTGCCATAATTTTATTATTTATCCAAAAGTCATTGAGGAGCAAGTTATTTAATTTTCATGTAATTATATGAATTTGAATGATTTTCTTAGCTTTGATTTCTAAATTTATTGTGATGTGGTCCAAGACAGTGGTTGTTATAATTTCAGGGTTTTTTTTGTTTTGTTTTGTTTTTTGTTTTTCTTTTTCATTTGCTGAAGATTGTTTTATGTCTGGTTGTGAGGTCAATTTTAATGTAATTGCCGTGTGGCAATCAGAAGAATGCATATTTTGTTGTTTTTTGGGTGGAGAGTTTTGTAGATGTTCATCAGATCCATTTGATCCAGTGCTGAGTTTAGGTCCTGAATATCTTTGCTAATTTTCCACCTCAGCAACCTGTCTAATATTGAAGTTCCCCACTATTATTGTGTGGATCTTTACATCTCTTTGAAGGTCTCTAAGAACTTGCTCTGTGAACCTGGGTGCTCCTTTTTGGGTACATATGTATTTAGGATAGTTAGATCTTCTTGTTTAAATGAACCATTTCCCATTGTGTAATGTCCTTGTTGTATTTTTATTTTAATCTTTGTTGGTTTAAAGTCTGTTTTGTCTGAAATTAGGACTGCAACCCCTGCCATTTTCTGTTTTCCATTTGCTTGGTAGATTATTATTCATTCTTTTGATTTGAGCCTATGGGTGTCATTGCATGTGAGATGGGTTTTTGAAGACAGCACACCATTGTGTCTTAATTCTTTATCCAGCTCACGCAAATTAGGGCAGTTAGCCCAGTTACATCCAAGGTTTGTACTGATATGTGTAGATTGGTCCTGTCATCATGATGCTAGCTCATTATTATGCAGGCTTGTTTGTGTGGTTGCTTTATAGTGTCACTAGTCTGTGTACTTCATGCATGTTTGCAGTGGCTGATGGTAACTGACTTTTCTTTCCATATTTGGTGCTTCCTTCAGGAGCGCTTGTAAGGAAGGTCTGTTGGTAATGAATTCCCTCAGCATTTGATTGTCTGAAATAAATCTTGTTTCTCCTTCACATATGAATCTAAGCTTGGCTATATATAAAATTGTTGGTTTTTTTAGGATGTTGAGTATTGGCTCCCTATCTCTTCTGTCTTGTAGGGTTTCTACTGAGAGTTCCACTGTTAGTCTGATGGGCTTCCCTTTGAGGGTGACCTGACCTTTCTCTCTAGCTCCCTTTAACATGTTTTCTTCACTATGGCCTTGGAGAATCTGATGATTATGTGTTCTAGGGATGTTCTTCTTGTGAAGTATCTTACTGGAGTTCTCTGTGTTTCCTGAATTTGAATGTTTGCCTCTCTTGCTAGGTTGGAGAAGTTCGCATGGATGATATCCTGAAATATGTTTTCCAAGCTGGTTCCATTCTCCTCATCTCTTTCAGGGACACCAATAAGTCATAGATTTGGTCTCTTTAAATGACTATATATATATATTCATTCATTCCTTCTCATTTATTTCTCTCTATTCTTGCCAATCTTATTACAGAAAACCAGTCTTCAAACTCTGATATTCTTTCCTCTGCTTGGTCTATTCTGTTACTAGTACTGGGATTGCATTATGAAATTCTCTTAGTGTGTTTTTCAGCTCTATCAGATTGATTATACTTTTTTCTATACTGGCTATTTTGTTTGTCAGCTCCTGCATTGTTTTACTGTGATTCTTAGCTTCCTTGGATTGGGTTTCAACACACTCCTGCATCTCAGTGATCTTTGTTCCTGTCTGTATTGTGAGTTCTATTTCTGTCATTTCAGCCATCTAAGCCCAGTTCAGAGCCCTTGCTGGAGAGGTAGTGCAATTGTTTTGAGGACAGAAGGCACTTTTTTTGTTTTTTTGAGTTGTCAGAGTTCTTGCACTGGTTCTTTCTCATCGTCGTGGGCTGATCTTTCTCTCTGATCTGCAAGGCCAACCAACCAAGGGGTGTTCAGGCTGGACTGGCCCCATCTAATGGGCAAGACCGTTCTGCAGAATTCAGATCCAACAGCTCTCCTAGGGCTAAAGTCTCCTATGGAAGCAAGTAGAGCCTAGGGGGATGTGTGTCCTTCGCCATGCTCTGCTACAGACACTCCCACACCAAACTCTCTAGGCTCTACATTGGCTGGCTTGCTGCCCCTACCACTTCTGTAAGCAGCTCTCTATGCCAACTCCATTGTCCATGGTGGGTGGGCAGAGGATCTTTCCTGGCCAGGATTTACCTTTGGTCCTGGGGTCCTTAGCCAGGTTGACTTTTATTTTCTAGTTTTCAATTTTTTTAAATGTTCATTTCCTGTATAATACCTAGGGTTTTTAGCTTAATTAAGAGGTAAAAATAAGGAAATACATGTATACTCCATCATTCCAGAAGTACAATTTCTTTTTATTTTGTAATTCTATTATCTGTCAGTGTTTATTTTGAGTGATTTCTATAGCTATGCTTCAAGTTCACTTTTTTTTTTCCTTTGGCAATGTCAGCTCTGTTGTTATTCCCATCCAGTTTAATTTTAAGCTTGTACATTGTAGTTTTCATTTCTGGAAGTTTGATTTAGGCCTTCATAAAGTATTTCATGTCTCTACTCATCATTTTGACTATGACATACAGTGATAATAACTGATTGTTTTTATCTGCTATTTTAACATGTTCCAGTTCTATTTTTATTTCAATTGATTTGTTCTTTGTACTCATTATGGATCACATATTCCTGTTCCTTTGAATGCCTAATGATTCTGATTAGATGCCATACATTGTGAACTATACTTTGCTAGATGCTGAATATTTTTGCATTTCCATGGATATTCTTAAGCTTCTTTCTGGAATTTATTCAAGTTATTTATAAACATTGATCGTTTTAGGGTCTTGTTTTTAATTTTTAAGTCAAGACTAGAGCCATGTTGTCTTAGTCCATTTTGTGCTGCTGTAACAGAATACCAGAGACTTGTACTTTATAATGGAAATAAACTTATTTCTTACAGCTTGGGAGGCTGGGAAGTCCAATATCTGGGTGCTGGCATCTTATGAGGCACTTATTCCTGTGTCATCTGATAGCAGAAGCTGAAAGGGTAAAAGAGAACAAGAGGTTTAACTTACAGCAGCAAGTTCTTTTAAAACTGACATAAATTCATTCATGAAAATAGAGCCCTCCTGGCACAAACAACTTCCATTAAGCCCCACCTTCCAGTGCTGTTCCATTGAGTTTTTAACACATGCTTTTTTTGGACATATTTAAATCATGGCACATGTATAATTTTGACTAAATATTCCACGTGACTGAGGCAAGACCCTTCAGAGCACTCTACCCAATTATGTCTGCTGGAAGTAAGCACTATTCTCTGCCTTTTTGATCTGTATACATTTGAGAGCAGGTACAGTGATATTTAGATTTATATGGTATTCATTGTTCCACAGGAACATGGATATTATTCTTTGGTGGAGAACATTAATTTGTAAAGTCAATGTAAATGTAATTTTTTAAATTTTCAGTACAGTTTATATAAGCAGGACAAAATATGTTTACAGAGACATGTGCATAGAGCTTAGCGGGATGGACTATGCCCTAATTTGTGGTTTTCAGAAGGGCAATTACAATAGTTTAGTATTAAAAAATCTGTTAAAATGTATATATGTTGTGTGTGTGTGTGTGTGTATGTATGTATTACTTCCAGGTTCTGGTCTGAATACGAAGGAACACTTCCGTACTGTAAATAGAATGTATATGGTTTCCTGAGCCTAAACAATGTCTTTTTCAAGTCTTTGACAATGTTTTAAAGAGTGTTTAATTTTAAAAATGATTATTACATGAAGTTCTTAGATAGTAAAGATCCCCCAATTTATTTGGAAGATTACTGCGTTTTATCAAGGCAGTTTCTGATATTCAGCCTAATTTTATCTTAATTTCTTTACCAGAACATTATGCTACCTCCACTATCATAAATCATGTTGCTCCCTGTTGAGCACTTACATGCTTCTAATATAGGTAGAAACTAATAGCTCTTCTTAGTTGTAACAAAACAATTATATAAGTATATATCTCTTTTTTACTTAATCGCAAGCCTAGTGCTGTAATCTCTATCATGTTGCACTCCAGGTTATGATGTCATGCCATCTGCATCTATTTTTTATATCTCTATTTAAAAAATATTAAATTATCAATTAATATTTGATTCATTTGTATCCAAAAATGTATACTGATTAAATAACTCACATATGTGAAGATTTATATTTTTTTTTAACATGAAATTGAATGCACTGACTAGATTATGAACTGGCACATATATGAATTCTGATTCATGTGTAGTGGCTCTAAATTCTTTACCATAATTATATTACATTGGGATTTTAATGCCAGCAAGAAAATTCAAATATCTATAATAAAATCGTTGTATTAATTTTCTAAGGTTGCTATAAATACTTCAAATTTAGTGACTTCAAACAACATAAATGTGTTATATCATAGTTCAGTAAGTTAAAAATCTACCAGTTACTACTGAGTTGAAATCAAGGTGCCAGCAGAGGTGTTTTCCTTTCTGGAGGCTAAATCTGTTTCCTTACCCTTTAAAGGCCATCCACATTTTTGACATATAGTCCCTTCTCCATCTTCAAAGTCATTCACATTGAGGTTCTCTGGTTCTGCTTCTGTCTTAACATCTGTGTCTGATCCTCTCCTTCTGCCTGAATTTTCCACTACTTGGGACTCATAATTATATTCATCCACCCAGATAATCCAGGATAATCTCTCTAGTTAAAAAGAGCTGATTAGCAACTTTAATTCTATCTGCAACCTTAACCCTTTACTGTGTAAGCTAACATGTTCACAGGTTACAAGGATTAGGACATGGCCATCTTTGATGGGACCATATTTCTTCCTACTGCAACAGCCAAATAGCAAATCCTCATTTGTGGAATATTAGTAAATATAGAGGCAAGAGACATTTAATACTCAATGAGAGAATAGCACTGTGGGAATAATTTGTTTTAATTTTAGAGGTATTTAGTTACTCTGGATTACAGCAAAGTCTCATATTTATTGGTGTAGGATTTAACTGTACCGGGTCAATCTTAGGTATTGAAAATATCTCAATCAAGTTAAAATGGAATTTCTCAAGGTGGGGCATACCTTGCAAGTGATTCAAATGTGTAGCCAGGGCTAAGAATTGAAGAACTGTATAGTAAGTAATACGGTGGTCCTTCTTTATATGTTTTAGCATTACCTAGTACATCAAAGAGAAAGTAACAGAATAAGCATACATATAAAATATATAATAGTACCCAAATGTATGAAATATAGTTGAAATTCCACTAAAGTCTACCTCCATGCCAGGTCCATAAAACTGAATAATTTTCTTATGGGTTTCATGAAATGTCATTTAAAAATATTTTTGGAAGATTAGAAAATATCACAAAATGTGAAGACTTGGAATGAAGAGAGTCATTTTATTAAAATAGTTGAATGTCAGTTGAAATTTTCACTTACTCAGTAAACTTTCCTCACTTAAGAGTCTTTGCTTTCTGTTCTAGAATAATTTTTATCAGTCAGTATATTTATCCTCTTCCTTGTTTGACAAACCAGTAGGAATTACACATGCAAATGTGAGTCTGTTGCAAATAGAGATCTCTGGAAGTTTTCAGCAATCAAGCATGCAGGATAGGGTATATCTGGTTCAAGACAAAAACAGGCACCCTACACATTGGTAGCCAAGATAATAAGCAGTTCAAATGCTTGACTGAATGGAACGCAGTGAGCAGCAATCTTGTCTGTGATAGACTACTGAATGGTTGGCAGATAAAGCCAGAATAGCACAATGTGACATGATGGGGAAAGTATGTTGGCTATGAGGACAAAGATTCTTTCTTCCACTTTAAAATTTCTTAGCATGTTAGGCGTTTTTATCCTTGTAAATCTAGGGGACTGGGAATAAAGATTATTTCTAAAATGTCCACCTTTCAACAGTCACCCAAATCTGAATATTTGTATACATCTTAATATTTTGTTCAGTATTTGGGTTTGCTTTATAGCCCAAGGCATATATATTCAGTCATTTATGAAAAATGTTTTTTTCTTTTTAAACTTTTATATATTTATGTGAAAACTTGTACCTTTCCTGTGATTTTCTTCATTTTAAAATAATTACTGAGCCTCTTGGGAGTAAGTTAGATATTAATATGTTTACTTTTCCTACAGTCTTATTTGTTACTATAGCCAGCATGGTGGTCATTTTCACAAAGTAAGGGAAAGTTTCTCCCATAAGGTTTATGACAGCTGTGCTAACCAGCAGAAGGGTAGTTGTTCTTGAAATTTTTCACAGAAGATATATGTGACACATAGTAGTGCTTTGCACATATCTTTTCTTTGTATTGCGAACCCTAGAGGGATAAGGAAAAATGTGAGAGCCAATATGTGGTAAAACTAGAGACACAGGTGCAGTAAATCAGAACAATAGCTCAATAAACAAATCAGTAAAGATTCATAGAAATCCCCCCCTCTTGCTACGTTTATAGATCGATTGACGAACAATGATTTCCTCGCTGAATATTTTTGTTCCTTGTGGGTAGCCATATTCATTTTCAAGTGACATAATAAAAATTAAAAAGTAATGTGCAGTACTTATTATATGTGACCACTTGCTTAACTTAGATTTGATCTCGTGGTGTCTTAGCTTAACTTGCTGTGAACTACCTTGGTTCTTTCCTTTCCTTTTATATCCACATTTTCTCACCTTGGCTCTCAGGACCTAAGATTATCCCACACTCCTTACCCTTTTTCTTGCTTCAGTGAGGGGAGCTCAGATATGGCAGATCTCCCTTTCACTGCAACTGCTGCTAATTTCACATATCTAAAATTTGTAGCTTTGTGCCCAGAAGATGCAGATTCGGTTAGAATGCCTGGGGCTCTAGGTCAGGTACGGTTATTATATTAATATTAATAAGGATTGGAGAAATAGATAGAAAGCTTGCAGCAGAATGTTAAAGAAAATCTATCTGAGCATAATTCTAATGATCACTTTTAACTCACTGCTTGTAAAACATTTTTTTTTTTTTTTGGAATACACGGTGAGTCAGTGATGGAATTCTGAATGTTACATAGATCTCCATAATGCTGTTTTTTTTTTTTTTAATAATCTCTGATACATGAAAAGATGGACAGAAGATAGGTGGATAGATACATGGATAGATAGGTAGACAAATTATTGTTAGATAAACTGAAAGTCAGAGCTTTCGTAAGTATATGTTTACACAATCTTTAGTCTTGAAAATGTATTTGGGTTACAATTTTTTTGTCTACATTGTTCAATATATGATGGTAGTTTTACACTGTCATTGATCAGAAGAAAACATATTAATCTCATTTCTCTCTTAGTCAAATAATATCAAACTTTGAAGAAATTCAGACTTACCTGTAGCTCAATTTTCCAAATAGTTAAAAGTGACGATATTGACTGAGTTTACAAAGGATGACTATAGCAGCTTTGCTTGTTGGTAGTGGACACGTTGGAGAACGATGCTGTACTCTGCCTAAAGTTACAGTATCTCCTGTTTCTTTTATCTGGCCTGGTGCCCTTTTGGAATGCCACAGGTATTGTGGGAGAGAGGGAGACGGTCTGTTTTCTTAGGCATCCTACCTCAACTGATGTGCCCATGTCACAAGAAAATTGACCTACTTCTCTGTAACATGTAAACTACTATTGAGTCACATTGTGTTACAGCACTATGAAACAAACAAACAAAAATGCCTGTAAAATCTCAATGCAATACAATGTTTACAGTTTTCTAAGCAAAAAAAAAAAAACCTCAAATTAACCTTATTCTATTTCTTGCTCTTTTGTAACCTGATCCAATCTTCAGAATCTAAGCATGTCTAAAATTATATAATTCTAACCTATGAACTCGGTTAAGAATTGATTCCAGAATAAAATAGATATGGACAAGAAAATGAGAAATATTCTCTTAAATAACCATGATGTATACAAGCTACATATATTTGATGAAGTTTTCTGAAGGTTTGGATTCTGAGTTTGTGACTGTACGTAGCCTATACGTGAAAAATCAACATTAATGTGAGTGCAGTAGATGTCTTGTAACAGCGTGCTTCCATTAGAACTATATTCTGATATAAATTTTTAAGCCATATTTTGGTTGCTTTCTGAAATGTAGTAGAACATAAGATGTTTTCACTTTTGAAAGTATTTATGTATTATCAGTGTATGAGTGGCCTGAGAGACATAAAAACAAGGTCAGCTTGGTCGACAGAAAAAAATCACTTCTCTATCTTCAATAAACTCGTTTGTCAGAAAATGTTCACTGTAGCCCTACATGCCAGCAACATTACAGCAATGTCTAAGAATTTGAAAATACCACATTTTAGATTTAATTAGGAACCAATGCCATTTCCTTTCTCTATTATTTATGCAAAGTTTTCTTCTCAATTGTTTGCTATTTTGGGGTTCACATATCACACACATAATCTTCTAGTGTGTCTTAGAAAGTTCTAAAATGCTTTTGACCTTAATATGTTTTATTTCATCAAAATTTATTTCTTAATAGTCCTTTTAGATATTCCTGGAATAGTCATCCTGTAGGAGACTCATTTCATCGGTAAACAGTAAGTATGTTCTAGTAGCATAAGAATTCCATGTCATAAGAATATATCAACTAGCAGTTTTCATGAAGGCTTAGGAGGAATTGTGATTGAGAAAAGACAGCGCCATAGAGAGGACAGCAGTCATCAAGCACAAGGCAAGTCACTTAGGGAATATTTGTAATTAAATATTATTGTTTTATTTCATCTGGGTAAAGAGAAAATATATTTAAACACCAGTAAGTACTTCTTAGGGCTCAGATGTCTCTACCAGAAACATTTGTTTGACTAATGTTTCATCTAAGTCAAACAATGATTTCATTAGTCAATATCATTATTCACAAGTAAAAAATGTATGTGTAAATAACACCCACCATATATTTTATATGACAACAGATGAAGAACCTAATCTTTATATATGAAGGCTATTGTATTTCCATATAATTTTATGGGCCATAATAGCATTCTTCGCAGTGTTAGAATTCAAGGCAAAAGGTTTAAGCTCATATGATTATTCCAGAGAGCATGCCGCATTGTGCTTCAGAATACTTATCTGACTTAATACTGAAAGGATGCAATTGTGTCACCTTGCAGAGCAATGAAAAGTTTACATAATTATGTAATTGCTGGGTGTTAATTTTTTTTATAAATAGTTGACTGATGCTTGTTTTTTTTTTTTTTTTTTTTTTTTTTTCATTTCTCTGAGGGAGCATCTTTGGACAGAAGTACCTTTATGTTATCATGCATATTGATTGAGATTTATAAATGTTAATACATTTCAACATTATTGCTATTTTTTCAACAAAATATATTTTAAAGTTAAATCTATACTGTGAAATGTCAGTGGTCTCATCGTATACATTTTGATAACATTAAAAATGAAAGGAAGTCCTATTTGATTTGTCTAAGAAAAACTGTGTTAATTCATTTAATACTTATTTATAGGACATTCAGCATGACAGGTGTTATGCTGGGTGTTTTGATGATGATTTATTTCATCCCCAAATGTGAAATCAGATAGGAGTCTTATGATGTACACACAAATAATTATAAAGCAGAGTAATATGTAAAAATGATATATTAGTTGTACTGAAATGAATTCTAAAGCAGCTCACAAAGAAAACATTCTCTGAAAGCTTCAGATAGAGAGGAACTTTGGACTTTAAAAGATAGTCGGCATTTATACTCGGAGTATTATGTGGGGAATGCAGTTTTGATGATAATAATTTTAAAAAGGAAAGTGTGAGGAAAATTATGGAGGCAAAAAAGCACAAGCTGTGTTTTTGGTTAGCAAATCGCTTTCTTGGAGTAGTAAACTGTCAGAAGAAAGGCTAAGAAATGAACCTGCAGTATTTATCCTTGAATGTCAAGTACAAGAGTTCTACTCTTCCTGAAAGCCACAGTAAGCCGCAAAGTAAGGATGCTTCGCCTTATCTTCTAACCTTGTTTTTCAGCTATTATTTCTAATGTTTAAGAGCACTTTTGACCAGGTGCGGTGGCTCATGCCTGTAATCCTGGCACCTTGGGAGACCAAAGCGGGTGGATCCCAAGGTGAGGAGATCGAGACCATCCTGGCTAACACGGTGAAACCCCGTGTCTACTAAAAATGCAAAAACATTAGTAGGGCATGATGGCGCGCGCCTGTTGTCCCAGCTACTCGGGAGGCTGAGGCAGGAGAATCATTTGAACCCGGGAAGCTGGGTTTGCAGTGAGCAGAGATCACGCCACTGCACTTCAGTCTGGGCGACAGAACAAGACTCCGTCTCAAAAACAAATAAGCAAGCACTTTTGTGTTCTCCATTTATTTTTAAATATAGTATCTCATTTTTTATGGGTTCTGTTCCCCAAATTATCTCTTTTATCTCTATGGTAAAACTTCTATTTATTTTATCTTTCTCTTTTATGCTTACCCTGACCACAACACTTAAATTACACACACATATGCACACACACACACACCCGACATCTCAAGTTGTTTATCCTTTCTTTACAGTATTTATCATCAGCTGAAATTAGTTTGTCCATATATATGCAAACATTTTATTTTATTTTAGTAATTACCACCAGAACGTGAGTTTCTTGAGGAAAGGAACTTTGTGTTCGTTATTGTATTTCTGGCGACCAGAAAAGTGACTGGCAGAAAGTATGTATATTGCACGTATTTATTGAATTAATGAAAAACTGCTGAAAATCTTATTTCTTTCTTGATGATTTGATCAACAGTTTAGAGATTGTTTATTAGATTAATCCATTCATTATGATTTTTCCCAGTAGATAAATGCTTGGAGCCTGATCTCCCAGCAAGTCTGTGTAGGGAAGCACAATGGGGCCTGGCTGTGTGGTACAGCCACAGTCCTCCACAGATCTTCTTTGCCACCATCCTCCCTTATTGTATCTGAGTCCGAGTCTTCCCAGGATTTTATTTTATTTAATTAATTAATTAATTTATTTTAACGGAGTCTTTCTCTGTCGCCCAGGCTGGAGTGCAGTGGCGCGATCTCGGCTCACTGCAAGCTCCGCCTCCCAGGTTCATGCCATTCTCCTGCCTCAGCCTCCCTATTAGCTGGGACTACAGGCGCCCGCCACCACGCCACCACGCCTGGCTAATTTTTGTTTCTATTTTTTAGTAGAGACGGGGTTTCTCCGTGTTAGCCAGGATGGTCTCCATCTCCTGGACCTCGTGATCCGCCTGCCTCGGCCTCCCAGAGTGCTGAGATTACAGGCCTGAGCCACCGTGCCTGGCCCTTTCCAGGATTCTTTTAAGAAAAATGGCGTGCCTCCATTTCAGATGCTGGGTCACATATCCTCAATTTTCATTTCCTCCCTTCTCCATCATCTGTCATTATTCTTCCATCTATATTCCGTCTTCAGAAGATCTGTGAAATATCTCATTGCCATGCCTGTTACCTTTACTGCTGAGAGTTACCCTCTTTATTATATTTTGATGATGTCTTGGAAGGAGGAGCGAACATATGTGTTCAGCTCAGTCTGACATCTGCCCTGATAGTTCCTAAAACACTTTTTATGTATATAGCAATGCACCTCACATTTTAGAGTATAGGGTGGCTAATATAAAAACCAAGAATGTAAACTTGGAGAATGCCTCCCATGATACAGAGGCTGTGGCCTAGCAAAACAGGGAAAGTATGAAAAGAAAAGTTTGAGAAGGGGCTGGAGATTGCTGAATCACAAAATCAGTGGAAAGAGAGTGTTCCTAAGGCAGCAACGACAAGGTCAAAAGTTACGCCAAGAACCAAGAGGAAGACAGCTGATAAAATGCACTGTAACTCAGTGATAACAACACTGATTTCTTAAATTTAAACCAGAAGTGGAAGTGGTCATGGAGAAACTAGGTTTAATGGATAGAGGTCATAGATAGCTTTTGTAGTGAAAGAAAGGGAATAATTGTATGACAAATAATGACAAACAAAGAAGATATTTCTGAGATTCAGTGTCTTAGAACTTTGACAAAATACAAGTGGCAGAATGCATATGCAGCAGAATTTGAAATTTGAAATAAAGCATATGATTTATTAAGTTAAGCTAAAGATCTCTTTTTTTTATTTTTTACAATTATCTTAAACAGCAATATGTTTACTAGGGTTTTCTTAATACCATAATTGTTTTAGCAAAGTGTTTCCAATATATTATGAGGCCAAACAAATAGTTTGAAATAACATTTGCCTCAATGTTTCTTCTAGAAGTCAACTTTTGCTTTTCCTTTTAGTTTTAACATAATGCCTAAATAAGAGAAAGAAAATTATGGAAATTCACTGGGTTTCATGTTAGGAAATAGTCGATCTATCTATAATGATTTTAATTCAATCTCCTATTGCCAACCTTCCATGAAGCAGAAAATTTAAAGCATATACCTGAAAATAAGCACTGCAATGTATTTTATAGACCTTACAAGTAAAATATTAAGTCACATATAGTTATATTTGATTGAATTTTTATCATCTTTATTGTTCATAAAGCTAGCTCATCTGAAATTTTCTATTATTCTAAAATCCAGCTCAAAGTTTGATGTAGTGATTTTGTATATAATGGAGGTCTCATGGAATTGAATAGCTAATATATAATTTTGTTTTCCAGAATATGTATTGTTTATTAATTGCCTCTTTCAATATATATCATTGGCACTGTCGTAAATAGTCTCTAGAAAGAGGACAATAAATCCATTTTTAAATGTTGAATATAGAAATGACTTTCTGTAATAGCCAAATAACGAATTTTTATTTTATTAATTTGAGTTGAATAATTTATTCTGGATCCCAAAGCAGTTAATTTAACTTGTTTATATTCCAGAGTGTGCTAAAATTGAGAGTCCTAAATTTAAAAAAATTTAGAAAATAATTTTTACCTTACAGTCTAGCAAAATTTCAATTTCAAATTATTAGTCAAATTAAATGTTTAGTTCAGTTTTGCCATCTAAAAATTATAAATGGTATTAAGAAAATGATTTCAACGCATTATGTATAATGGCATTTTTTTTGTGTTAGATTCAAAAGGAGCTACAGAGCACAACCACACAAACAGTAATCCTGTAATACTGTACTGAAGTTAGAACAGAACTGACATATTTGGTCTTAATTAGGTGAAAAGAAAGACCTGGAGAAACATACAGAATAATAATTTCATTGTACTGTAGAAAGCAAATTATTAGGTTGTTAAAATACTTTTAAATTATACAGTGATATATGAATACATTTTATTTACAAATTTTCTGTTAATCAAGGGGCATACTAATTAAAAAAGTAAAAGTCTCATTTTATCCTTTTCTTTTACACACACAACACACTTTTCTCTCCCTACCAATGTACATTTATTACAATAATGCATTTATTACAATAATATTAATATTATTAGATTGGTATATATTTTTATATGCGGTTACATTCATTTATGTGATGGAAAGGGAGGAATCATAGGTGACTTCTACATTGTTTTGACATGAACAGGATGCAGGATGGAAGTGTGTGGTAGAAAATTTATAGATGTAATTTGAATATATTAATATATTAAAAAACCTGCGTTAAAATTGCAATAAAGTCTTTGTATGTGCATTTTGGCTTTCAAGGGGGAGATGAGAGCTGGTAATATAAATATTTATGCCATCTACATTTGGATTATTCAAAAAAGGAATGTGGATAGAAACAAAAACAGAGGGCATGACAGGGCTCCAGTGAGTTCCAATATTAACGGATCAAACTGTAAAGTAAAATTCGCCAAAGGAAACTGAGAGGGACTGGCTGCTGAGAAAATAAGGCAATCGGAAGTTGGTGGGTTAACAGAAACTGAGGGGGGAAAGTAGCTATTTAGTCGTTGTTGAAAGTTCGTAAAATGCTGAATGTATTGGAGATCAAGAGTTGGAGATTCGATTTGGCAACACAACTGTTATTAGCGGTCTTGGTCAAGTAATTTAATGTCCTGTGTCTTGTTCTAATTATAGTATGGAGGTAAAAACATTCTATGCTGTTGACACACTAGATTGCTGACATCCTATGTACCTTATATGGGTTAATTTTTAAAAAGCACTTAGAAGAGTCCTGGTTCATAGCATTCACTAAATTCTAACAAAGTAAGTGAAAGTGTTAGGATTGTGACAATGGACAGCCCTATATGTGGAAGGAATCATTAAGAGAGAGGAACAGTGTTTAAGAATATTCTAGCTTTGTATTCTGCCATCAACTTGGGCTTTATCATTAAGTCTGAGGACAATGACAGGTGTGTCTCCTCCCCTTGGAAAGGAGAAAATCAACAAAGTGTGAGGAGAATCCTCTCCCACCTTCATGTGGTGCCTCCCTAGTATCAACAACTGCTTCTTCTTCAACAATATTGAAGAAACATAGATTTTGGTCCTAGAAGTCTATGATGTAGGCCAAAATATGGTATTAATTGAATTACCCAAGGCTGAAAATCCATTTGCCATTATGTTATTATACAATACAAATTGTATCAAGCTATGTTATCAAATAAAGCCCATTGGAGACACTAAAATGAAATGACAACATTAGGCTATCCCAAGTGTATAAAAATTCCAATAATAAAATGCCAACGATGAACTTTGCTTCAAATTCACATATAATATTTTCAAATGAATTCCAGGAAAAAAGTAAAGTTCAAGAATTGAATTTTCTTCAGAGTTAAAATTTTAAAACATTAAAGTTGAAGAAATTAAAGTCTGAAAACATATACTCTTATTCATAGGAGTTAAAGTTTAAATAAATTAAAGTTCAATTTTTTTATCCTATTATTTTTATCATTTTGTTGTTAGTCAAAGTGGTTTGGGATGCCTGGGCCAAATGATCCTTGACAGGTATTCAATAACAAAGTATCAGTGAATGAGGTACATGCATGGTTACACCAAGAAAGAAAAGCAAGTGGTATAGTTTGTGGTCATAGTCTTTGAAAATTTGTAGATTTTAAGAGAAGCTATTAGAAAAAAATGGTTTCAAAGATGCGAAGGGCACCTAACTCCAATTGCAGATCTTGAGATTCTCTGCATGAGAGGTACAGGGTAAAATAGTCATTACTACAAGAGGCTATGAGGGAAGCAGTCTTACTGGGCTACATCCAGGTTTACATCATGGCAAAAAAAATGTGAAATAACAGAGAAGAGTTTGAGGATTGACTGCATATTTCAAAGAGCACAGGGTAATAGTTTGGGAGAATGACATGGCATGGAATATTAAATCACTTTCAGGGACATACACCCAAATAAAATATAAGATAGAGAGTTTAGGGACCAGTGATAATGAGTAACTAGGAAATCAGGATGGGAGGCAAAATACAATTGGATGTCTTTTAATAACATGTTTTAGAGGAAGATAAGTAACTTAAGTAGCTAGAAGCTTCATGAGTGTTGCACAGAGTGAACATATGTTGCACTTTCCCAACACAGTCTTGTTATTTTTCATTGTCTGAACTTCTCTTCCTTAGTAGCATTTGTCTAGATTATTTTATTTAAAAAATTTATTTTAGAGTATGTCAAAACTGCTGTGGTATTTTACATTTTCAGTTTCTGCCATGGTCTCTTCTACTAGTATGTGCAACACATGTGCTGAGAGCAGAGTGCTTACTTTAACACATGATTAAATCTGAAAGACAACCAGCATTAACCTGTCTTTCTTCAATACTTTACAGATACAATTTATCTAACTTGTCCCTTGAAGAATAGCACTGTAAGGTGTTTACCGATAAAATGAATTGTCCTTGAGCACAAGCAGCTAAAGGGAGTCAATTCTGATGTCAGGTGATGGTAGGAGAAATATTAGACACTGCTGTCTCTGCCACCCACTTGGTATACCAAACAATAATGCCACGGCCCATGTGATGCTGGAGAGATGCAAAAAGTGCACGAGCAAGGTCAGTGGGAAACCACTGGAGGTACGTACGAGCAAACTTTCAGTAAAAGTGTATTGATATCACTGAGCACATAAAATTCAGAAAACAAAAATATAATAAATTAGCAGTAACTTTATCTTCAAAGTTATTCATTATTTTAAAGCCATGCCCCAAAATGACAATAAAGTACGTGCAGCTGCAGAAAATGTGGTATATTTCATTCTGTAAAACATGACTTTTTGTTTAGATCAAGTGATTCCATATAAATTAATTTTATGTACTTTAAATTCTAATTATTCTCATGCATGTATGAAAAGTGAGTCAATAAATGAGAATACATTGTCTCTCTTAGCAAAATAACTTCACAATTAAATTACTCCAGCTATTTATTGTAGTATCATATACTCTAAGTGGAAAAACTATTTACATTGATTCTAATAATGATTTGATTTTTTACTTCAAATTAGAGCAAAACTTCAAAGTTCATTCCTTTGGAAGTGAGTGTTGAAATATTTCTTCCTAATATTCCTTCCTGTAGAACCACACTTTAAGTGGCATCCTCTCATAATTATAGGTTTATTCTTTCCATTTCAGTAAGTCCACCTTTTTATATGGAAATATAGCTATCATGTAACAAAATCTATAGTCCTGAAACAAAGACCACAGACACATTTTGATTTAGCAATTTTGTTTTACCTCTAATCTGTAAGAAAGAAAAACTAAAAGACAACCTAGGAATTGCTCAGTTTTCCAATCTTCTTTGTAACTTGAAGTTACAAATGATCTTTTATATACCTTATGCAGATACAGATTAGTAGCTTTGGGTCTCTTTGTAGTCAAGAATTTCTTTTTCTAAAATAGTCTTTTCCTTTTCTCTTGTCATAGGTTTCTTTGACTAGGGGAAATGTAAGGTGGCAGTGGGTATGTGTTTCCTGGAAACAGAGGACATGAAGGGTTCTGGAAGAAAAGGAGTGAGGGGGTGCTCATCAATGTTCATTATCATTATTGCAACGTTCCATTTTATCTTCACCATTAAGATGTTTGATGGGGCTCAAATCAAGAATGTATCTCTAAGAAATAGATACTTTATTAATACTGGATATATTTTATAAGAAATATCTCATTTGTACTTATTATTGATAGACTTCAATACAATGATACCTGGAGACTTCAACGCACCACTTTCAGCATTGGACAGATCTTCTAGATAGAAAATAACAAAGAAACGTAAGACTAAATCTGTACTTATCATAGGTTGATATGGAATGTGATGTGATTGTTTTAGAACTTAATGATGCTATCAGCTTCTTCAGTGTCAAAAATCAACTGCCTCATCCCTGTGCAATATAAATAAATTGGTCCAACATCATAAGTCCATCAAATTGATTGAATTGAAATTGTCTCCTTGTCAGAGCTACATGACTGGACCCTGAAAACACTGATTTAATTTTCAGTAACATAAAAAGTTTTAATATCATTGTTCTTCCTCCAATTCCTTATAACCATGTTTGTCAAAATCAGTTTGCAAGACAATTCTAACACAAATCCTTGTTTTTTATACTTGTTTTTTTTTTCTTTTTTTTTTTTTTGACAAAATTTCACTCCTATTGCCCTGGCTGGACTGCAATGGTATGATCTTGGCTCACTGCAACCTCTGCCTCCTGGATTCAAGCAATTCTCCTGCCTCAGCCTCCCAAGTAGCTGGGATTACAGGTGCATGCCACCATGTCTGGCTAATTTTTGTATTTTTACTAGATACGGGGTTTCACCATGTTTGCCAGGCTGGTCTTGAACTCCTGACCTCAGATGATCCACCTACTTCGGCCTCCCAAAGTGCTGGGGTTGCCGGTGTGAGCCACCATGCCCAGCAACAATTCTAACATAATTCTAACCTAAGAGAATTATAGATAACGTGAATAGAATAAATATATGATATGCTTTTGTCAATGAAAATGAATGCATAAGCAGTACAATTTACCAAATGTGCATAGCAACAAAATAGGTGTCACTATCACCCAGAGGAAGCCTTCCTAGTGCCCTAAATCTATAGACCATATTGAATATTTTGTACAAGAAATCAATGTATTCAATACTTCACCTTAATTATTTTAATGTTCAAGTATTTAGAGTTCAGGGAACTATTCCAAAACAAAGTACAGTAGCAAATTTCAAACAATTATATTATACTTATTAAGTGATCCACTAGTGTGAGATATGAAAGAACATAACCAAATTAGACACATCCTGGAAAACAAGGTAATACACCTGGGGAAAACAAATGTAAAGGAAAGAGCTCAACTGGGGGCTGAAGCTGAAAGATATAGGTGAGGCAGTGAAATTGGCACATGGCAAATTTGATACAAAGTTGATACCTGATGACAATAAAGGCAGTGCAGTTTGGAACTACAAAAGGTAGGCATGTATCTCCCAAATTTAAAGATAACAGCTTTCTTTACACAAGATTTGGGACATTGAATTGAATAAAATCTGGTAACAGTTAAAGACAAATATCTAACACACATGTAGAGGTAGAACAATACATGCAAAGGTAAAATAATCGTTTATTTAGGGCTTGATTTAACAATGAACAAAGTGACTGTGCTGAGGGGTTTAATCAGATGGCATACATTAAATGTTTGTTTTTAGCTTTCTTTTGAACACCATGGGATTCTCCTCCACCAACTACTTTTGACCTACTCATGGACAAATTTGATCTCATCACTCACTGTTTCCCTCTGAACTATTATAACACTCAAATTTTCATACTTTCTGAACACTGGGAAATACCTGAGCACCTTCTAAGTGTTAAGTAAATCTTGTTCAATATTTAAATTTAAATTTTGTTGATTATACTTTTTTTGAGCTAGGATTTCTAATTCTGGGAATTTTTAGTAAGGAACTAATTTAACAGCAGCAAAAGCTATATCTGGAATATATTCACTGCAATATGTACAAAATTTCAAAATAGATTAGAAATAATTTGTATTGGATATAATATTTTTAAAATGGTTAGTAAGGTATGGCACATCAGTATGAAGGAAGGTCTGAAGGCCTACATTAATATAAAAGAAGTAATGCTAAAAATAATGTATGTAAGCAGTATACTTATGAATGTTTGATTTTTAAGAATCATATTAGATTTTTTCTTTTGAAAAATGCCTGATGTATTCTCATATAAAGGTAACATATTTATTTTAGAACTGGAAACTATAAGAAAATAGAAAAAATAATATAAAAATCACCAATAAATTTCTCACTCAGAAAAAATAGTGCTATAACAAATATATTTTTATACAAAGTGTAATTTGAGTCACTTTATATGCTGCTTTGTAACTAGCTCACCATTTAATATTTTAATTTCAGGATTAGAGTTCAGAAAATGCTGCCTGGATGAATGAATTTAAATCGCTTCTGAACACTTTATCAAAAACTATGCCATGATACATTTATTTAATTCCTAAATAATTAGGTTGCTTCTCATACCTAAATAGAGGAATTACATTGTAGAAAATATTCTTTCACATAGTGCTAAGTTCATATCTTTGATAATTTCTATAGGAAAAAGTCTTGGAAAGTAAGTTATTTGATGAAAGAATAGCTATTTCTTAAGCTTTTCTAGATGTCATCCAATAATTTCCAGAAAATAGACATCAATTTCCATTCCATTGACTTACAAATGTTCCTTGTTTCATTGCTAACTACATGTATAGTCATGAAAAAGAGGATCAATCTGATAAATGGAAAAATGTACTCCATGAATATTTTTCCTTTTTTAAAAATTGAAATATGCCAAAATTTCCTTGTGCCACCACTCAGTCACTTCTCCCAAGATTAATGGGTATTCTGACTCCAAATTCTGTTAGTTTCAATTATTTTTTTTAATCTAAAGTCATATAAAATTGAATAGAATATTGTGTTCTCTTTTGTGACTGTCTTCTTTTATTCAGCATTATGTATATGAAATTCATTCACCTTCATACATGTAATAATAGTATGTTCATTCTGGGTACTCTAAAGAATTACACTGCACACCAATAATACAATTTATCTGTCTACTTTACTATTAATGAACATTTATGTTGTTTCTAAATGTTGCCTATAATGAATGGTGATACTATGAATATTCCCATATGTGCCATTTGGTAAATATGTGTATATAATTCTGCTAATATACATCTCACAGTAAAATTGATGGGTGATAGGGCACATGTATGTTCCTGTAAACTAGACAATGCCTACCAGTTTCTCCAAGCTCTACATATAGTGTATGAGTATTCCACTTGTTCCACATCCTTGTCAGCAGTTAGTATTGTCTGTTGCTTTCATTGTAGACATTCTGGTGAATATCACAGTAGGAAGAAAATATTTCTTTTCTTCAGTCATCACAGGGTTCTTGGCTGAGGTACCTATAATGAAAAATATATTAACAAGAGAAAAGCATACAAATATCCTTAACATAAGTTACATGATGGGGGAGCCTTCGGAAATGAAGACCCAAAGAAACAACAAAGTCTATGTACTTCTGTGCGGAGTCAGAGGAAGTGTACAGTTGTGGGGAAATGTGATTGGATAAAGGGGGTATGATCTAATAATAGTGATAAACCAGGGCTTGGGGCACACTTAGCAAGTGTTGTTTCTTCAGATTGTTTTTGATATCTTTGTGCCTTTGAGGATTAAGATGTTTCTCTTCCAGGTATAGGGAGATCACCTCTGGAATGAAGACTTTGTAATCTGTTGCAGGGAAGAAAGGCAATGGAAGGTGAGAATGACTTTCCTACTTCTGCTGGTTTCTCAAATTCTATTACGTCAGGTTTGGGGGTAGTATGTCCCAAACCCAGTCAGTATGTAGTGGTATCTCATTGTGGTTTTAATGTGGATGTCCTTATAGCTAATAAAGCTCAACTTCTTTTTAATGTGTATATTGGTTATTTGGATATTCTATTGCATGAAGCCTCTATCCAAGTCTTTTTTCCTCATTTCTATACTGAATTGCCCGTGATTTAAAAATTGATTTATATGAAATTTGTGTATGTCCTGGACATGAATCTTATGTTAGATAAATATATTGAAAATATTCTGCTCTAGTTTATTGCTTGCTCTTTATTGTCTTACTCATGTCATTTAAGAAATAGAAAAAAGTCCTTAACTTTAGGCAACTATTCTTATTTTATTCTTTGTTGTTAGTACTATTATGTCCTTCTTAAGAAATCTTCACTTACTTCTAGTGAAGATATTTTTATGTTTTTCTTTATTGTTATACTGTTCACATTAGATATAATCCATATGGGATTTATTTTTATGTATTGTGTGGGGTAGGTTAGAAAGGTTTTTTGATGTATAAAAGTATTGTTATAGGAAAAATTATTCATAACACTCATTAAAGGCAGTAAGGAGGACTCTATTCAAGGGTTTGGGGTGGTATGGTGATAACTATAGGGGTCATAGCAGTGAGACAGTTAGGTCTGTCAGTGAAGGGAAGAGTTTGGACTCAACTCTGACTGCAACAGGAACAAGTGGGGATGTATAACAAAGGAATAGGGTGGGGTAAGTGACGGAAATTTTACTAACAAGAAACATCGGGTTTAAGGTGAATTCTTGCTAGAATGACTCAACAGAATTATTGCGTAAGACAGGCCAGGGTGATAATATATACAGTGGTCAAATACTAAGGGTGGATTTTCACTAAACTGACTTAGCTGGATTCTTCCTCAGACTGAATTATAAAAGAACGGAGAGGCAAGACTGAGTATGGTCCTAGTCAAGTAGAGAAGTTGGAGTCTGAGTCCTTTCTTTTAGTCAAAAGGGAGAGTCTTAGTCAACATATTACAGTGAATAAAATTGATCTAGCACAATTTATGGAGTATTCCATCCTTTACCCACTGCATTAACCCTCACGTTTTAAATATAAAATAAGAAACGTAAGTTATTGTATACATGGCTCTGTTTTTGTTTTACCTCTTTCATTAGATTTTTTTTAAATAAAATTTTAACAAATTGAGTTTAAAGATTAGATTAGCTTTTATTGTGATTCATGAATCAGGCATCATTCCATTAAAGATCCAGCAGAAGAGTTAGCTTTTATAAGGTAGCTTGAGCTGGAACAAGAAAAATGTATAAACAAACAAACAAACAGGTTAATTAATATCAAGTTACTTCTTATTACTTTATTTGTAAAGGTTAAAACAGAAGGGACTTCCTCGTCACTCTGGATAAAACTGTCCTGTTACAGCATTTGGATATCATTTCACTTTTGATTTCTCAGAAGATCAGATAAAAAACTTTGTTTCAATTTGATGACATGGAACCTTAGAATAGGTAACTCCATTTTGAATAGATCTATTTTGTTGGGGCCTAGTGCAGGAGCTTAGTCCAAAACAGTGGCATCCCATAAATTTTATTTAATAGCCTATTTTTCTCTCCTTGCACCAGTATCACACTGTCTTAACTAATGGATCTTTAAAATTGGTCTTAATACCTGGGAGCATAAATCTTCTAGTTTTTTTCCTCCATGTTCAAGATTGCCTTTATAATTATTGCTTCTTTGCATTTCCATGAGTTTTAGAATCCGCATGATAATTTATGGCTTTCATTGTTTATGTTGAAAAGTCAGCTGTCACTCCTACTGTTGCTACTAATTTGCAGTTAATGTGCACTGTCCCCAATCCAAGATCTTCATTTTGACTTTGGATTTCAGCAGTTTTACAATGACAAAACTAATTTTACATATTTGTACTTATTTGATTATAGAAAAGCAACATTTTATATTTATTGTGATCATTCATATATCCTTCATGTGAATTGTCCACTGGGACATTCAACTTTTTGAATACAGAAGTATTTTATAGTGATTAAAATTTCTCATAGATACTACAATGTTTGCAATTTTTTCTTTGTATTTTAATCATGCTCAAGTTTTATGTCAGAAAAGGGTAATTATATGTGAAAGCAATTTATGCTTCATGAAAAATGCTAACTGTACAGTAAATACAAAGGAAAGAACAAAAAGAAATCTACAATTCCACTATCCAGGGATAAGTATTATTAATTTGAGGTGAACATTATTCCAAGTATTTCTTTGTATATTAAAACTGAGGGAACAAAATCTTTAAAGATGCCCTGGGGTTGAATAATATTATCTATTAGTTCCTACTACATAAGAAAACAAAGGACTCTACAAACATGACTGAGTATCTGTGGAGTGTCTTAAATTTTTAAATTGCTTTCAGAACAGTCATTGTAACTGAGATATGCAGGAGTTGGCAGTGGACCTATGGACTTGCAGCATGGCAGAGGTTGATTAAAGATCAAAGTCAAGTGCTTGGTTCATGAGTCACACTTCTGCATGCAGCATGTTCTTAGAACGACATTATCTGTACTACGATACATCACTAACTTGGTTATCAGGATTTGATCCTCTGGTCACTACTTTTACAAAGTTAAAACAAAATTTAGACATATGTATATTTCCTATAACTATATTTACGTTGCATGTTTCATTTGTTAGGTTTGAAGTGGAGAGAGTGCAGAAGAGACGATGGTATTGAAAAGACCTTTGTAAACATTTTGCTTAAATGGTTTTCTGACCCTGGAAAATAATCCCTGCGTATGAAATGAAAGAGACATTTTAAAAATAAGTCATCATTCTTCTGTGCTGCTGAAGTAATCTTGTTGTGTTCATTGGTATAATTCTCTTAATATCTGTATATTATATATAGTCTTTGACTAGTTTTTTGCATTATAAATAATTCTTCGTCTTATGTAATGTTCTTAATGCTGAATTCATCCTGATAGATATCAAGATCACAAGCCCTGGTTACATTTTCATGCATGCATTTTAGAGCAGTGGTGCAATCCTGGCTCACTGCAACCTCTGCCTCCCGGGTTCAAGCAATTCTCCTGCCTCAGCCTCTGGAGTAGCTGGGAGTACAGGCTAACGCCACTATGCCTAGCTAAATTTTTTGTATTTTTAGTAGAGACAGGGTTTCACCATGTTGGCCAGGATGATCTCAATCTCTTGACCTCATGATCTGCCCACCTCGGACTCCCAAAGTACAAAGACTATATTTTTAAAATAATAACTACAATTTTAGGAAAAAAAATTGATGGAAAATTTAATTTGATTTATAAAACTACTTTTCAAAAATAATGTAAAAGAATTTATTCTAAAATCATTATTTCCAACAATACTTCTAAGTCTCATTTTATTTGCTATTATGTGCATTTATACATAGACAACTTTGTACTTACTACATAATACATGCTTTTATTCAATTTATCTTTTCTGATTCCAAAGAAATCTGAGGCAAATTCATGTCTACCACTGGGTCGTAGATTGTTTTCTCCCCACTTCATGCTTCCAAAGAGAAAACACATTCCTTACACATGTCTGTATCCTTAATATCCATGTTGGAGAATGAAGTGTGAATTATAAGACACAAGAAGTGGTTTCAGCTGCCTACTTGAACAAAAACCAGTTTCAGTTTTTTTTTTTTTTTTTAATTTCAAAGGAATCACAAAGCACTCCATTACATGTCACTGATTACAAAAACATTATTGCTATTTACTTTTAAATCTAGAGATTCCCTAGTAAATATTATTATTTTTAAGTACCCAAAAATGATAGTGAATGTATTGATTTGTTTTCACACTTCTATAAAGAAATACCCAAGACTGGGTAATTTATTAAAGGGAAGAGGTTTAATTGAACCAAGACCTCAAGAAACTTAAAATCATGGCGGAAGGTGAAGGGGAAGCAAGCTTGGACCTTCTCACATGGCGGCAGGAGGAAAAAATGAGTAAAGGAGGAACTTGTCAAATACTTAGAAAACTATCACGTCTTTCAAGAACTCACTGTCAGGAGAACAGCATGGGAGAAACTGCCCCCATGATCCAGTCACTCCCACCAGGTCTCTCCCTAAACATCTGGGGATTACAATTCAAGAAGATTTGGATGGAGACACAAAGATAACCACCTCAATGAATGTCAAGGAAAACCGAGCAAAAACTTGAAAACTTAGCGAACTGAAATTATTCTGATTCATATTTATATTAAGACGTATTGAGGTTATTTTTATTGAGTTATGGCTTTTTCCCTTTCACATTTATTTAATTGACACTTGGTCATAAAGCATTTGTAAATACAAATTGGGATATTAAAGCATTGTCTTTGTGACACACATTTTATTTTATTTTATTTTTTTTAGAGACAGAGGCTCACTATATTGCCCAGGCTGTTCTCAAACTCCTGGTTTAAGTGATTCTCCCACCTCAGCTTCCCAAGTAGCTAGGATTATAGACTGTTACCACCAAACCTGGCTCCTGTGACACACTTTAAATCAGGGTACGATCTGCTTAAACACAAAGAAAATGTGGATTTTTCTTCCCTGAGGTAAACAGATGGTGCCAGAAACACAGAGTACTTTGGAAATGAATTGTTAAAAGTATCAAATCTTATATTGTAAAATAGCCATATTTACACAACTTTGAATTTAAATGATTGCAGTTTTAATGCTTTCTATTTTCTTCTTGTATTAATTAAAATCATTGTAAAATTCTTTATAGTAAAAGGAAGTCTTTGTAACAGATACTTTCATATTAAGTGTTAGAGGTTAAGGAAGATTAAATTTTACAGAATAAAAAGACAATCTTTAAAATAGCATTCCTCCTTAGGGACTGCCCAGAATAGGACTGCAGCAGAATATGAGTAAAAGTATAACATAAATAATAACATAAATAATATTAATTTGGATTTACCCCCCAAGGAAAGATTCAACCCTAGATGGCAATACGAGAAACAAATTTGAGACCCAGTGGTGGAGTAGTGACTACCATAAAATAAAATAAATAAAAATAAATAAAATAAAACAAATAATATGCTATTCATCCAACAAATATCCAAAACAAAATTTCAAAATATGCAGCACTAGTAGCACAATAAGGAATGATGCTCCTTCAACCAAGATATGATTAAGGGAACTTCAGCAAAAGAGTTGGTGGTAAGTATTAAATAATGTTGAATTGAGAACCTAAGACTAAAATAAATGTGGATATACACGTGGGAGAATATGTTATTTGTTATATAGGCTAACGAAAAAGAAATATTGCAACTAAAAACATAGGAAGAGAAGGAAGAGACAAAAGCGAAAAAAGCATTAGCTATTTTTTTGTCTTTGGGATAAAAGATGGAAATTAAAGTATGTACTTTAAAGTTGAGATAACATAGAGGTGTAAGTAAAGAAAAGAGGGAAAGAAAAAAGCATTCTATAAAGACACTAGAATAAAAAAGCCACTAAAACAAAAATATTAACGTTCATAATTACCAGAAGAAATTAAAAGTAAATGCATTTACAGCAAAATTAAAACAAATATTAAGCAAAAACAAACTACAAAAAAAAAAAAAACAGTGAAAGAGCCACAATAAATATCACATGATAAAACAAAACACAGGAAAGCATGAGGACAAGCAGATGCATTATATAACACATATAATTGGCTTAACAAACCTACTAAAGAAAAGGCTTCGAATTGGGTCAAAAGCAAAATTTTGTTGTATGCCTTACACAATTATATGTTTAAAAAGTGATTTCCAAGCCTGAAAATGAAGAAATGAGCCAAGGTCACCTGAAAATGAGACAAAATGTAACCAGGGTTTGTGATCTTGATATCTATCAGGATGAATTCAACATAACATTATATAAGATGAATAATCCTTTATAATGCAAAAAGGGCTATATTTCACCATGAAAAATTAAGATTTATAAATAAATTCACACAGTGGCCATCTTGATAACATTGAAGCCAATGGAGATGCTAGGAGAAACAGAAACACACAAATAAGATAGGAATTTGAAATAACTGTCAATCTTTTTTTTTTTTTTGAGACGGGGTCTGGCTCTGTCGCCCAGGCTGGAGTTCAGTGACCGGATCTCAGCTCACTGCAAGCTCCGCCTCCCGGGTTCACGCCATTCTCCTGCCTCAGCCTCCCAAGTAGCTGGGACTACAGGCGCCCGCCACCTCGCCCGGCTAGATTTTTTTTGTATTTTAGTAGAGACAGGGTTTCACCGTGTTAGCCAGGATGGTCTCGATCTCCTGACCTCGTGATCTGCCCGTCTCGGCCTTCCAAAGTGCTGGGATTACAGGCTTGAGCCACAGCGCCCAGCTTAACTGTCAATCTTAGAAGATACAACAGGTATATAAAAGTAATTGAGCACTCAAAAGACCTAAGTAACATAATCAGTAAGGAAGATTTTTTACGAGGACACATATATACATTGTTGCCCAACAGAAGGATAATGGGTATACCGTGTTTAAGTTCTCATTAAATATTGTAAAAATCTGTTCTATTTAATTTCCTGTGTGCCCCCCATGACATAGAGAACTTCAATAAGGTCCATAACATGAAAATTATACCAAAACAGTCTAATTGTAATACAATAAAACTAGAAATTAATAACAAGATAAAATAAAAAAGATACTTTCATCTGTCAGTTAAAAAACAATTTCCCATTAAACATTTTTTGGATCAAAGGAGTACAAACTTAGCTTACAAAATTTCTAGAACATAATTGTCATGCACTTCTTCTTATATATCAAAATCTATGAAGCATCTAGAGCAATGATCATAGAAAAATCAGTTTATGTAATTACATTAATAAAGATGAAAAAGACCCAAAAGAAACATATTAAACATATAATTCAAAAAGTTAGAAAAGGACAAAGCTAACAAAGTAGGCATTCATAAGAATTAAAAATCTGAGTCAATAATTTGAAAACAGAAAAAATGTATAAATACAAAGGCTGGCTCTTTGAAAAAAATCAGTGAGTCACCTACTATTTGCACTAGTCAAAAAAACAGAGGAACAAAAGCAAGCAATGAGAAAAGGAGATAATAATATTTGAAATACAGAAACTAAAAAAAATACCAAAAGTCAACTTTATGCCATTTTATGCAAATTAATCTGAAAATCTGAAGGAAGTGGATAATACCAGTCAAGACGGTGATGAAAGGGGATGATAGACTGGAACTTGAAGAAGAATACAGTGGTGCAAGTGAGAGTTCTCTGGGTAAGTTTCATATATTTTTTACTCTTAAATCATAGGAATGTTTGTATATAAGAAAACATGAAAACCTTAGCATCTGTAATAATAAACAATTATAACTTACTATAGAACACTGAACAAACAAAACTCTGTAAGTCCTGGAAGACATTTCATAAAGAAAACATGAGAGAGAAATATCCAATGAGCATCTTCAGTGAGCTGAGCTTGAAGCCAGATACGTACCCCTGGACTTTTGAATTATGTGAGCTGTTATTTTCCATTTTCCTTTTGAGAAAGTTTGAATTTGCTCTCTTTAAATGCAACTTAGAGTTTGGACTGATATGAAATTTCATTTTGATAAATACAGAATTGTATCTACATACATCTCATCATGCTCACATGTAGAAAAATGACTAAATCGCTTTTTTTCTCATAATGAACTGAATATTTGAATGAGGAATTTTGAAGTCTTATGCCTATATGTACAGAGATATATATCAAACTGTTCTGGAAGATTATATTCTACACTTAGCTTTTCACAAGATAGAGATTTTCACACGTATCATGTAATGTCCTGCAATTTCAACCGCTGAATAGCTCCTAAAGTGTTTAAAGGTATTTCATAGTTGACATAGGAAAACAGCTGATAGTGAAAGAGACATCAACAGACATGTGGTCAATACCAGTAGATTTTTAGAAGATAGATTTCTCCAAGGTGTACTTTTTATTTTCATGTCATTTCAAAAATTAACTCTAGATTCAATTTGCTATTTCTACAGAAGTGCTACAGATATCACTAAGAAGTTAGTCCAGGGAGCCTGCTAAGGAATAGAATTTGAAATTTCAACAGCAAACATTGTAAACATACATGATTGCCTAAGCAGAGAGAAACTAGTTGCATGTGCCCGAGCAGTTAACACTAATCACTCTGGGTAGAGGTAACAATGAGAACACCTATGATGGAAACTCTCAAACACTTGCTGCCTCAAACCAACTCTTCAAGATAGAGTTAAATAGTTGGTGTTAACAGAATTTCCCCTTTCTTTTCCTTCTCATGTCCTAAATCAATTAATTTACTTAGGCAATGGAGCTGTTTTGCTCCATTTCCCTCCGCCTTGCTTTGCCTGCAACACTCCTAGCAATTCCAGCCCTGAATTCCTCCTGAGAATATTGTTCATGCTGAGAAATACTCCATTGTTGGCATGCTCTGTAATAGAGAAAAATAGAGCCAATGGTTATACAAAATTATTGGATCAATATATAATAAACATTTAAATTACAGAAAATCCTAAACCTTAATGTGAAGCTACCATTTGTAAATACAGAATAGAATAAGGCATGTAAAACTCAAAGGTATCGATGATAGGTTTTTCCCCTTTATTTCAAATGTAATGAGGGCATTATCTAATGAACATTGTACCTATGATAGAAAGCAATGATCAAAGATGAAAGAAAAAAAGGGAAATATGAAAGGAAAGAAAGAAGGAAGGAAGGAAAAAATTATTTAAAATCCTTGAATGACCTTTATTTTTCCTTAGCTTAAGACTAAAGGAGTTATCGAGCAATCTCAACTCTAGAAAAACATCCAGAAAAATATTATTTCAATTTTAAAGCCAAATAAAACATTTAGAAGATAAAAGTTTATAAATTAGAAAATGCCATTTTGCGGCAATAAAACTTGACTGAGTTATGTAGCTTCTAAAATATATGGTCTAATATCATCTTCTGAGAGTTTCACTTAACGTTTTTAAAAAGTTTTGTTTTGTTTTTAATTGACACATAGTTGTACATATTTATGAGGTACAGTATGATGTTTTGATACATACATGCATTATATAATGATCGATTCAGGATAATTAGAGTATTTATCATCTTAAACATTTGTCATTTCTTTGTGGTGAAAACATTCAAAATTCTCCCTTCTAGCTTTTTAAAAATATACTATACATTATAATTAACTATAGTCACCCTACAGTGCAAGAGAATACCAGAAGTTTTCTGTTCTATCTGACTGTAACTTTGTACCAATCTCTCCACATTCTTCTCTTCTCCCTACTCTTCTAGCCTCTGGTAACAACTATTCTACTCTTTACTTCTATGAGATCAACTTTTTTACATATGAGGGAGACTATGTTGTTTTTTGTCCTTCTGTGTTTAGCTTATTTCACTTAACGTAATGTCCTCTAGATCAGCGGTCCCCCAACTGCTGGGACGCAGACTGGTACTGGTTGTGGTCTGCTAGGAAACGGGCCACACAGTAGGATGTGAACAGATGGCAAGGGAGCATTACCTCCTGAGATCCGCCTCCTGTCAGATCAGCAGAGGCATTAGGTTCTGATAGGAGTAGGAACCCTATTGTGAACTGCACACGCAAGGGATCTAGGTTGTGTACTCCTTATGAGAATCTAACTAGTGCCTGATGATCTGAGGTAGAATAACTTCCTCATGAAACTGTCTGCCCCTCTCCCCCACCCCATGGAAAAATTGTCTTCCACAAAACTGGTCCTTGATGCCAAAAAGGTTGGGAACACTGCTCTAGGTTCATTTATGTTGTTGCAAATGGAAATATATTTTTTTACGACAGAATAGAATTCTATATATATCACATTTTTAATCTATTTGTCCATTGATGGACACAAAGGTTGATTCCACATCTTGGCTATTGTGAATGAATAGTACTGCAATAAACATGCGTGTGCAGATTTCTCTTCGACTTACTGATTTCATTTCTTTTGGATATGTATCCAGTAATGGAATTGTTGGATCATATGGTAGTTCTATTTCTAACGTATTGACAAATCTCCATTTTGTTGTCCATAATGGCTGTACTAATTTACATTCCAGTCAACAGCGTATAAGAGTTTTCCTTTCTTCACATCCTCATCAATATTTGTTATTTTTTGTCTTTTTAGTAATAGCCACTTTATCTGGAGTGAGGTGGTTTTGTTTTGCATTTCTCTGATGACTAGTGATGTCAGATATTTTTCCATATACCTGCTGGCCATTTGTGTATCTTCTTTTGAGAACTATCTATTCAGATCTTTTGCATCTAGATAATTCATTTTAATTAGATTATTATTAGTGTTACTATTTTTTGCTATTGAGTTGAGTTGCTTATATATTATGGGCATTAACCTCTTGTCAAATGCATAGTTTGAGATTATTTGCTCCTTTGGTGTAGGTTGTCTCTTCACTTTGTTGATTCCTTTTTTCTTTTTTTCTGAAGACAGCTTTTTAGTTTGATGTCATCCATTTGTGTATTTTTCCTTTTGTTTCCAGGTCTTATTCGAAAAATTCTTGCCCAGAACCATGTCGTTAAAACTGTAATGAAAATTCCCAATCGAATGTTTTTTTTTATTCAGATTATTATTGAAATGTCTATCTGCTTACTGAAAATTATAATTTCAGAAAGTTCTGAATAGCCATGTAACATTCAAACATAGATATTGTATGCTTTTTAGAAATAGTTTTTAAAAATTGTGATTCTGTGTACCCTGAAGTGAGTTTTGATGCAGCAAGACTTCCTTTCTTTCTAAAAGAACAAGATCCCCTCGTTTATTCTTGAAGCCTAAATGGTATAAACAGAAACATATAGCTGGTAAAATTATCCAATTTTTTCTTCATATTACTATAACCTGTTTGTTTGTTCTTTTGTTTTGGATAAGACATATGTTAGCAATATACAGTTCCTTCTCAACTGAGTGGTTGGAAGATGATAGTTATATATTTGACATAATCTATAAAGAATATGGTAGATTGCATTTTATAAGTCATAAAGCATGATTTACTATTCAGATAACACCCCCAGTAACACATTTTTGCAAAGTTTCCCTGTAAATTGCTAAATTGTTCATGTCAGATTTACAATGATGTTAATGTCAAATATTTGAGTATTTGATGTTGTAGAATTCTCTAGCATCTTTTCACTGTCTAAGAGAATTCTATTCTAAACTAGCATGCTTTAAACAAATGACGTTCTTTGGCATGGTAAAGAGCACCAGAATATTAACCTGATTAAATATTTATAAGCACATGACTGTTTTCCTGCTCTATAGAGTCATCTTCCCTGAGCAACCAAGCTGTAACAACTACGTTGTGCAGACAAATTCTATGATGTTCCTAATAGAGTATATTCTTACACTTGAAAATGTCATTATTACCCATCCATCAACTCTAGTGAAGTTATGAAACTTCAATTCACTAGAGGCCTTGACATTACATTGCTCACTGTTTGTTCTGCTTGTCAGCACTTTATGTCACTAATGGACAGGCAGTCGAATCAAAATCTCAATTTTTTCTTAATGGAGAGTTTTTTTTCCTATTCAATCATCTGCTCATGTGGCTTATAATATGCCTCACGGTACAGAGACAAATCTAGGTAATAAGGTCTGTTGAGCTTGACTGAAGAATGGTATTGGCTGGTAGGGCCAATTTCTATGCCCCTGAAAATGCATTATTCCAATATATTTATGCTGTGTGGTTAAGAAAAATGAAGAATATGGCAATATACTAATGTTTTTGAATTTCTGTTAATTTACACTAACCAATTACAAAAGCAAAATATATTAATTTTTAAATATATAATTTGGATAAAATTGAGGGAGAGTCATTTGATTACTGCAAGTAAATGGATATTTAGAAAAAAGGAAAATCTCCATAATTTCTGCTACAAAAACAAGTAACATAATAATTTTAAGCATTTTTTTACATATGAAATATTTTATGGAAAACTAACATTAGTGTAATAATTTAAGGAAAAAAGAGCATAATATACATACACACAAACACAGACACACAGATACAGACACACACACAAACAAGATGTCCATCTCAGTATCTGAATATTATTTAGATCTAGCACAATGAAAATTCCAGGTTCATTCATGTTTTATTTTAAGATTGATTCCCAACTTTTTTGTATCTCAGTTAAGTGAAATAATGTGTTATGTGAATGCAAAAATCATTGGAGAAAATAATTAAAATGATTTATTAAGAAGCAGTGACTTTGATTGTATTTTGAGAAACCTTTACATTTTAAAGGAAAGAAATTAAGTCTCTAGGACATCGTCAGAGAAAAGGGGTATGAATAACATGCCTTATGATAGGTAATTAAATATAACTTAATTTCAGACTGTATTTCAATGTGTACACGTGAACATAGGTCTATGTGAAAATTCATCTGTTTCAAACAAATTGCAGCTCACATCACCATGCTGTCCTGACACCTCCTGCTCCAGCCACGATATAAAAATTGGCAGCATCACCTGTGACAAATTTTAAGAAGCCTAAACATAGATTATCTGTTTCTTTTTTTTAAACATCTTTTCTTTTACCATGTACTTTTTTGGAAAGCCGAAAAATTATGGTGATGGTTAGGATGGTGCAGATGGTTGTGGGTGGTGCTGATAACATTACTGAACACTTTACTATGTTATCTAAATATGTTAATTCACTTATTTCTCATCAAAACCTTATGAATGTGGTGGCTATTATTACTCACCATATTTTACAGATAAGAATGTTAAGGTGCACAGAAATTAAGTAATTCATCTTCTCTTCTCAAGAATCTTTATGTCGCACCAAAGACAATCTTTCCTAAGCATACCTTAATGGTGTATTACTCACTTTAACAAACTTTGCTGCCTTCAGTTGTCTATCTTATCAATCTGAAATTTTCTCTTCTCTTCCCATGGTTCACTATAATTTGTCTTCCTTCAATCTATTAAAATTTTTCTTGAACAAGTTTTCAGCACTTCCTGTCTGCAGGCAAGTTTTCTCTCCTTTTGCTTGCTTATTGATTATAACACAAAAACATGGGTTGTACAATCCTTTAGCTTCATGGCACACAAACACATACAGACAAAATGAAACTCAGTCATGTCACACAGCAAGGTAGACTCGGCTCCGTTGCCATATACACAATGCATACACAGTCATTTACCCTAACAGTTATACAGAATAACTTAGTTGTAATAAGTTCCAAAGTGATCTAGAACCCTTGTAAGAAGCTGTCATCTATAGAAGACCATAACCTAGAACTGCGTCCAGAGGACTAGACGGATTTATTTCTTTCTTGTAATAAGTTTCTTTGGGGAAGTAGAAAGAACTTTTGTCCTGTTTCGCTATCTTCCCTTAGATGTGTTCTAAAGCATCGAATCTCAAAGGGAACAAGCCTCAACCATATCATTTGAAAGTAATCCTAGATAAAGGTGCATATACACAAAGAAAGGGATTTGTCTCTTCCTTTCACTACCATAGGTAATCCTATGTCTTTTCTCTTTCTTTTCTTTCTTTTCTTTTCTTTCTTTCTCTTTTCTTTTCTTTTCTTTCTTTCTCTTTTCTTTCTTTTCTTTTCTTTCTTTTCTTTCTTTTCTTTCTCTTTCTTTCTTTTCTTTCTTTTCTTTCTTTCTTTCTTTCTTCTTTCTTTCTTCTTCTTTCTTTCTCTTTCTTTCTTTCTTTCTCTTTCCTTCCTCTCTCTCTCCTTCCTTCCTTCCTTTCTTTCTTTCTTTCTTTCTCTTTCCTTCCTCTCTCTCTCCCTTCCTTCCTTCCTTCCTTCCTTCCTTCCTTCCTTCCTTCCTTCCTCCCTCCCTCCCTCCCTCCTTCCCTCCTTCCTCCCTCTCCCCTTTCTTTCTTTCTTTCTTTCTTTCTTCTTTCTTTTCTTTCTTTCATACAGCTGAAATCTCACTATGTTGCCCAGGATATTCTTGGACTCCTGAGATGAAACAGTTCTCCTGCCTTGAACTCCCAAAGTGCTGGGATTACAGGTATAAGCCACTGTGCCTGGTCTTCCCATGCTTTTTCAAAGGCAAGGAATGTCTTGATATGCTTTCTTTTTCAGAATGTCTCCTTGACATTGTTTTATATCTACAGAAATGAAGAGGTACATTAAAGATATTTCCAGAATAAATAAGTTCATCTTCCATGTTATTTCAATGTGATGTTTCTACTGCTACAATGAGGAAAATTCAAATTTTAAATGGCCAGGTATATTGAGAAATATAAAAATAGCAAATTGATAGAGATAAAATATTATTAAAGGATTAGATTGGAAAAACGTGGCATTTCACTCTGGAGCATTCATTTTTACTTGGATTAAGATACCCATTTCACAGTGACTAATACTCAGGAATCATCTAAGAAGAGGCAACTTTGCTTGTAAATATCGCATTACTTATCACCTCAGAGTGGTGGGTTTACAGAAACTTTAAATGTGAAATTAAGATATTTAATGTCAAAAATATGGAGAAAGAGAAATATATCGTCTTGCACAATCTGGTGAATATGTGAATATGAAAAAATGTGGGACGGGGTCTCCTTGGAAAGTTTCTTAGGGTGGGAAATAGAGGGTGGGGTTAGTGCTATAACACAAATCTTTGACTTTCTTATTTCTTAAAATGTTTCTTTTGTGTTACCAAATGCTGTGCTACCAGAGTTTGGGTTGAATTCTTAGGTCCTGGCTGAAGGTGATGTTTCAGCAAAAGACACTATTGATATAACTTTAAATCTTCTACCACATTTGTGTGCAAGCTAGAGGACCCTACAGTGGTTAAGCTAAGGATCTGCATTAAAGGCGGTTGCCCTATTACCTTATGTCTTACAAAAACAAATCTTGCCATGGGAGAGTATGGTTTAAACCAGGGATAAGTGAAGAAAGGAAGAAGTGGTTGTCAAAAGGAAAGAAATCAGGAACTAGGTTACTGTGCAAAAAAAAAAAAAAAAATATATATATATATATATATATATATATATATATCATTATTTAATTATTTTTTCTAGGGCATTTTAGGAGAAGAAAATAATACTTAGCTAATCCTCTCTGATTTCTGCAGGAGTGATGAGCAATTCTGTAATAAATGATTGGATTTTTTTTTTTCTGAAAATGAAAGTTGGACTTAAACTAATTTCCAAGTTTTCCTTGAGAATTCCACCTGAGTAATCTGGTGAAAAGATATAACGCAGTGTTTTCTAATGGCTAGACTAAATGTCAACTTTCATTTTGTTCATGGCTCATGGGCTAAAGTTACTACTTTTTTGTGGGAAATGAGAGGCAGACAATATTTCTGAATCACTTGGGCCACAGATTGTACAATAATTGAGGCCTATGCATTGAGTGACTATGAACGAGACTGACAATCTGTTAAGGTAGTTGGCTAGATGTGAGAGGTGACATATTATTGAAGCTTATCTTTGTATACCGGAGCTTATTCTGCTCATTTGAATTCACCAAATGAATGTGGATGGGGTTTTAAAAAGACAGAATAAAAGGAAGGGTTGGTAATAAGAATATAGTGATTTCAGTGTTGGCACCCAAAAAGATATGCCCATGTCCTAATTCTTAGAACCTGTGAATGTGGTATTTTTTTGAAAAAGGATCTTTGCAAATAAAATTAAGGATCTCAAGGTAAATCATACTGCATTATCTGGATGAACTCTAAATACAATGTCAAATTTCCTTTTAAGAGGCACAGAGAGGAGAAATGCAGTGAGAAGAGGATAAGGCTGTGTGAAAGCAGAAGCGGAGGCTGGAGTTATCCTACCACAAGCCATGGAATGCCTAGAGCTACCAGAAGCAAAAGGAGCAAGAAAGTTCTCCCTTCATCGTCAGAAGGAACATGGCATTGCAGAAAGCTTGATTTTAAACTTCTAGGCTCTAGAATAGTAAGAGAATAAATTTCTGTTTTGTGAAGTCACCTAGTTTGTGGTAGTTTGTTATAGAAACCCTGGGAAATGAATACAGAAAGTATGATTTGGTTTGAATTTCAGCTCAATTTTGTGTTGATTTCCATTGTTTTCCATTATATGAATGAATTTGGCCTGTTCTCTTTGTTGTTGTCATTTGGCGTTTGTTAATATGTCCATTATGGCAAAAAGTGATAAGGATTTTGTATATATAATATATACTTTCTCTTATTTAGATATAACAGATACTTTCCCCTTTTTGGATGTATAATTCTATGTTGCTATTGTTTTGTTGTTCAATTCTCCTAGATCCTTATTTTAGGGGTAGTTCCATTGGTTTAGCTGGTTTCTGAGAGAAGTGAAATCTTCCACTATGAAATCTTCCACTATGAGTGTGGATTTGCCAATTTCTTCTTGTTTTATTATCAATTTTTTCCCTATTAGTTATAAAGAAGAGAAATGAAGTATTGAAATAAAAAGAATTAGAGCAGAAATCAATGAACTAGCAAATAAAATTAATAGAGAAAAATCAATGAAACCAAACATTTGTTCTTGAAAAAACTGTAAAATCAACTAGCCTCTAGCTAGACTAAGAAAAACAGAAGGAAGATACAAATTATTAATATCAGAAATGAATGAGGGAACATTATTACAGGTACTATAAATGTTACAAATTAATCAAGGAACATTATGAACAATACTATGCTTGTAAATTTAATAACCTAGGTGAAATGGCCAGATTCCTTGAAAGACACAATTTGGCAAAGTTCATACAAAAATAGACAATCTAAATAGTCCTATATCTATAAAATAAATCAAATCAACAATAAATAACTGTTAAGAACAGAAAGTACCAGATTAAATGGGTTTGCTGGTGAAGTCTACCAACATTTAAGCAAGAAATTACAGCAATATTCTACCATTTCTTTCAGAAGATAGAAGCAGAGGGAATACTTTCTGACTCATTCTATGAGGCTAGTGTCACCCTCCTACCAAAACTAGACAGAGATATTATAAGAAAGCTACATAACAATTTATTTTATTAATATAAAACATCCTCAACAAAATATTATCAAATCAAATCCAACTATGTATTGAAAGAATAACATATTAAGTAGGATTTATCTATCACAGGTATGCAAGTCTCCCTTAACATTGCAAAAATCAATTAATATATTTAATTTCTATCACATCAATAGGCTAAAGAAGAAAAATCACATGATCGTATTAACACATGTAGAAAAAATATTTGACAAAATGCAATACCTTTTATGATTAAAACTGTCAGGAAGTTAGAAATTGAAGGCAACATTTTTAATTTAATAAGGAGGAATATCTAGAAAAATATCTAACAGCTAACATCATGCTTAATGGTGAGAATCTACAAGATTTCTCACTAAGATCAGGAATGAGGGAAGAATGTTTCCTCTCATCACTCCTTTCTAACATTTTACTGAAAGTCCTAGCTTATGCAATAAAATAAGAAAAGGAAATAAAAAGGTATACTGATTGAGAAACATGAAATAAGACTTTGCTAGCAGATGATATGATTGTCTCTGTAGAAAATTTGAACTAATTGACCCAAATCAAAAAACCTGTTACTAAAAAACAATTATGACAAGGTTGTAAGATAAAAGGTTGATGTATAAAAGTCAACCAATTTCTTATATAGCAACAAAGAACAAGTGGAATTTTAAATTACAAACACATTATCATTTACATTTGGTGTAAATCTAACAAAATATATGTATAAGAGCTTAATGAAGAAAACTATAAATTTATGGTGAAAGTGATAAAAAAAGTTAGATAAATAGAGAGGTATGCCATGTTCATCAGAAGCTGAATATTGTCAAGCTGTCAGTTCTTCTCAACTTGATCTGTAGATTCAGTGTAACTCCAGTCAAAATCCTAACATTTTATTTTGTGGATAGCAATAAATATATTTGACAGTAAACAAAAGGCCCAGAACAGCAAACTCAATAATGACAAAGTCAGAGAGTGAAATTATCTGACCCTGTGCCTTACTATATTTACACAGTATAGTATTGGCAAAAGACCAGACAAATAAAGCAGTGGAACAAAAGAGAGAGATCAGGAATAAACCCACATAAATACAATCAACTAATCTTTGGCAAAAAAGCAAAGGCAATGCAATGAAGCAAAGATATTCTTTTTAACAAATGGCATTGGAACAACATGCTAAAAAAAAAAAAAAAAAGCATCTAGGAACAGACCTTGCATTCTTCACTAAAACTAACTCAAAATGGATCATAGTCCTAAATGTAAAATATAAAATTATGCTGGACATGGTGGCTTATGCCTGCAACCCCAGGACTTTGGGAGGCTGAGGTGGGTGACTCACCTGAGGTCAGGAGCTCAAGACCAGCCTGGCCAACATGGAAAAAACCCATCTCTACCAAAAATACAAAAATTAACTGGATGTGGTGGCATACACCTGTAATCCTAGCTACTTGGGAGGCTGAGGCAGGAGAATAACTTGAACTGGGGAGACAGAGGATGTAGTGAATTGAGATCATGCCATTGCACTCAAGCCTGAGTGACAGAGCAAAACTTAGTCTCAAAAATGTAAAAATAAATAAAATAAAATATGAAATCATAAAACTTCTAGAAGATAATATAGAAGAAAATCTAGATGATCTTGGATTTAGTGCTGATATTTTACATGCAACATCAAAGGCACAATCTACAAGAAAAAAATCATTAAAGTGTACTTCATTAAAATTAAGAATTCCTGCTGTAGGAAACACATTGTGAATATAATTAAAAGTTCAGATACAAATTGGCAGAAAGTATTTGCAAAAGATATATCTGATAAAAGACTGTATTAAAAATATACAAAGAACTCTTAAAATAACAAGGAAATAACCCATTAAAATGGACAAAAGATCTAAACAGACAGCTCACCAAAGAAGATATACAGATGGCAAATAAGCATATGAAAGTATGTTCAACATCGTATATCATTAGGGAATTGCAGCTTAAAACAACAATAGGATCTTATTAGAATATTCAGAATTCAAAACACTGACAACATAGAATTCTGTCAAAGATGTGCGCAACAGGAACTTTCATTTATTGCTAGAGAGAATGCAAAATGGTACAGCCATTTGGGAAAATGGTTTGGTAGGTTCCTGCAAAACTCAACATACTCTTACCATATGATCCAGCAATTGTGTTTCTTGGTATTTATCCAAAGAAATTGAAAACTTATGTTCAAAAAAAAACCCTGTACACCGGCCAGGTGCAGTGACTCACACCTGTAACCTCAGCACTTTAGGAGGCTGAGGTGGGAAGATCACTGGAGTCCAGGAGTTCAAGACCTGCCTGGGCAACAGTGATACCCTGTCTCTACAAAACAAGTAGAAAAATTATCCGGGCATGGTGCTGTGTTTCTGTAGCCCTAGTTACTCAAGAGGCTGAGGCAAGGCTGCTTGAGCCCAGTGAACCATGATAGTGCCACTGCATTTCAGCCTGGGAAACAGAGTGGCAACAGACTGAAATATTGTCTCTAAACAAACAAACAAACAAACAAACAACAAAAACCTGCACACAGACGTTCATAGTAGCTTTATTCATAACTGCTATAACTTGTAAGCAACCAAAAAGGCCTGGAGTGGGTGCCTGAATAAATAAACTTACTACTTACAGACCATGAAATATTATTCAGCGCTATAAAGAAATGAGCCATGAAGCCATTAAAAACATAGAGGAAACTAAAATGCGTATTTACTAAGCGAAAAAAGTCAATCATAAAAGGCTACATACTTTGTGATTTCAAGTATATGGCATTCTGGTAAAGGTAAAAAAGATGAAAACACTAAAAAATCGGTGGTTGCAAGAGGTTTTGAAGGGAAGGAGGGATGAATAGGCCAAACACAGAAGATTTTAAGGGCTGTTAAACTACTCTGTATGATACCATAATAGTGGATACATGTTATTTGGAATTTATCCAAACTCATAGCATGTACAACGCCAAGAGTGAACCCTAATGTAAAGCAAGGACTGCAGAGCTCAAAGTATATGCTTCTGTTTTATTTTTTAAAAGTGTAACTTCTTTAGATCCTCTTGTATAGGATGTTCTTTAGTGTTATATATCTCCTTGCAAAAGTGTTATTCTGATAAAAGCTACCCTATAATAAATGGTACCAAAAATAAGTGCGACTGGTTGACACAGTAATAATTAATTATTTTAAACATATGTTATATATATTTTCCTCCTACACTTAGTTTGATCTTGTGCACATAAATATTTTGCTCTTGTTGAGCTGAATTAGTGAAACCTGTTTCTGCATTTGTCTTAAATACTCTAGTATTTACAGTAGTTTATGCTTAATTTTAATTTTTAAATGTAATATGAGTGTGTTTACATTTGTTTTATTTATTTAAGGCTTAAAATTGATATAATGTTGAGAAGATCAAGGATGATCAGTTGTACTTCCAGTGCCACAGAACTACTTATCCTTTTGAATTGGAACAAAAATAGGACACAATTCTACTTGCCAATTTTTAAAAATAATCTAATAATGTTTGTCCTAGTAAAAGTCTCTAGCCAGGCTGTGAAACACACCTGCTGAGGAGTGAATTTAGTTTTGTGATGGATTGCTCTGCCCTCATTACTTTTAAATTAGGTTATACATAGAATATATCTTTCAAAATTACCTGCACAGGGTTTGCTTACTGAAGAGCTATTAAGTATATAGAAAATGCCCACACTCGGGATTGTAAATGGTGCACTTGTTAATCCCACAATGAATTTTATGTGTTATTGGAATTGATTAATATAGATAACATTGCTGATCATTGAAATACTGACTGACTTTTAATAAAAATATTTTATTTTGTATGCTAGAAAGTCTTTCTTTGTACAACTATTCATTTTGAAACTTCTCCCTTCTAATTATTCTGTCTCATACTTCTTATCTAAATGGCAAACGATATAGTGAAGTGGAAAAATGACTTAAATTATAATCAAATGGCATGCTTAGTATATGTAATGACATATAAAATATTTCTACATATCTATCTATGTATCTATCATGTGTGTGTATATATATACACACACACATGTATATATATATATATCTACATACACAGACATATTTACAAATACCTATACTTTTGAAAATGTCTATCTTTAATATTCCTGCTACATCTCTCTTTTTATATTAATTAATACTTGCATAACTTCTCAAATCTCCTTTTGTGACAGATTTATTTTCTTCTTCATGAAGTCAATACTCCAGGAAAAAAAAATACAAACTCTTCAGCGTGTTATTTATAATAATCACTTTTCCAGTTCTTGTCACTGCCCTTCACTATTTCAGCCAGAACTAAGATGAGACATCTCGAACCCAGATAATGCTCTGAGTACTACCAGTAACTGGTTGCTTCAGACAAGAGCTACTGGGGTTGGCTTGAGTTCCTTAACTATCAATTGTATTTTAACATTCATGATCATTATTCTTAGAGCACAGAATACAGCTAGGGGAAACTATATGCAGACAAATAATGTTTTAATAAAAATAAAGAAGCAAAATGGTTATACATATATAACTTATGCTTTGTATAAAAATGACTATACATACATACACTCACACACATATAAAAATATACACATACACACTGGCTTTTTTCTCATCTTTACAGAATTGTTTTTAAAAGTTGCAACCCATCATCTTAGTGAGTACACTTGTTCCTAGGGTCATTTAAAACTCTCATAATGGTTTTTCCAATCAGCCTTAGGGTTGAATGGAAGGTTATAAGCCAGGAAATCTTTTATTAATACATTAAACTTACCTTAATAAAATAAGATTGTGATATTTTAGACAAATGATCTTTTTATTTAGGTAATTATGTTTATTTCTAAAACTGAGTCATCCACAATTGCATTGATTAGAGGTCAAATTCCAGAGTGGTGGAGAAAAAAAAAAGGAATAAATGCATTTCTAAAATAATGGTTCAAGTAAATACCGAAAATTTAGATCTGATTAGTTCAACTCAAAGAAAACATTATGGCCCCTCACAATTTCAAATTGTTTACCTGTTTTTTTTTAAATGATGAACTACTCCATTAAAGTATATAATTAGTTTATGATTGCATTAACATGTTTTTATTTGTTATATTACCAGTATTGTAGTATCTGGAAAACCTAAGGAATAATTCTAATGGATATTTCTGTCAGCAAGTAATAAGCATTAATGTATCAATATTAGGGATTTTTCTTGTCAATGGAATCATAGTACCAATGGAATGTTTGAAAATAGGAATCATCTGTTGATAACACAAAGTATCAAATACATTTAGTTTCTTAATTGGAACTATTTATAAATGAATAATTCATTCACTATCAAATTATTTAAATAATGTGAAGTATATGGCAGGTACTTTTAAATTATGTTTTATCATTTATGGAAGTCTTCTATTGTATTAGTTCTAGTATACTTGACAGAAATTGCATAAACTAATGAAAGATCTCATACTTGTCCATTTGTCCTTAAAATAACATTGTTTATTAGTATCAATAATTTGATTATTCTTTTATGTCTAAGATTTTTTTTCTCACCAAATTTTAGATTCCTCTTTTTTCTTAAAGAAATGATTTCTTTCTTTTCAAATTTTGTGTTAACATAGCATTTTAATATTGAGGACACTTAATTGCAGCAATTGACATTTATGTAGTGTTTTCTTTCTTTCCCAGAGTATGTAAATATTAATATAAATTATGTTTAAAACTAATCCCCACAAATCCCTTGTGAAATATGTAAAGTAGTAAGTAACTATATATAAGGATATGAGATTATCACTATTAATGTGTGCATTATATGCTATTATTAACTACTTTATTTTTATGAATACGGGAACATTTTTAAAACGTTTTTTTCTGTATGTGAAGATATCTTAAAATAGAATGAACGAAAGTAAAGCTCTTACTTTTCTATGTGTTTTATTTCTTTTTTTTAATTGTAGGAATACAATTATTTTGTGAGTCTGACTATTAGCATTGTAACTAAGCTACAGAACCAAAACTAAAAATGATTTTTAATAAGGGTGACATTAGATGATTTAAATCAACCTCTATTCTATTGTCCACCATGTGGACCTTATCTATGTATCATTTTCAAAGACAGATCTTAAAAGATTATCTTCAATTTTTAAAGGAAATATTAACTTCTGTTTTCTGGTCCAGCATTTGAGGAGCTTAGAAATAGTCATTCCATCTTAACAACTAAAAAGCTGAAAAAACCAAGGAATCAACAACTCTTACTATATCTGTTAGAGAAGTGAGGTTGCCAGGAAAACCACTGATCCCCAAAATAAAAATATATACATACAAATACAGAGATTCACAACTTAACCGGGCAAAAAGGCATTAGCAGAAACCTCCACAGCAACAATGTGCCAGGTTACTTTTACCAACTGCATCATATCAGGGTATCAAGAAAAATTACAAGACACACTTACAAGCAAAAAACACAATTTGAAAAGATAGAGAACGCATCAGAACCACACTCACATATTGCAGACGTGTTGGAATTATCAGGTTGAAATTTATGTTAATATGAACACTAATATTAATATAAAGAATTTGCTAAGAGCTCAAATAGATAAAGTCAACAGCATGCAAAAACAGATGAGCATTCTAAGAAAGAATGAAAAAAAGTCTCCGTTTTTCTTTCTCTATTTCCTGGTAACCATCATTCTATTCTCAACTTCTATGAGTTTGATGATTTTAGACACCTTATGAGTGAATCATGCAGTGTTTGTCTGTGACAGGCTTATTTCACTTAGCATAATACAATGAGATATCACCTCACACTTGTTAAGACGGCTGTCATAAAAAAAAGTGTTGGCAAGGATGTGCAGAAATTGGAACCCTTATGCACTGTCAGTGGGAATGTAGAATGATGCAGTGATTATGAAAAACAGTATAGAGATTCCTAGAAATAATTAAAAATAGATGGTGGATAGGAGGCAGGACTAGCTTGTAGCTCCTAGGCAGACAGACAGAGCAACATGTGGAGACTTACATCATGAACTTTTACTCTAAGAACCACCACAGGAACATACAAAGGAAGCTGGAAAATCCACAGACAGACCCTTTGAAGGAAGTGGATCACTGCAGCAGGCTCCTTGAGAAGCTAAAAAATTGTGAGTCTGCTTGTTTTCTCATGGGGGAAGCTGGTGGTCTGGGGCAAGTTCTAAGGCCTGGTCACTGGCTGCCTGGAAGTAGATTTGGTGCTGTTGGGGGGTCAGCGGGAGTGAGACCGGCCTTTAGGACTGAAGGTTGCATGGGAATGGGGTGAGGCCTGTGACTGCAGGCTTTCCCCCACTTCCCTGGAAACCTATGTAATTCAGCAGAGGAAGCCATAATTCCCCTGGGAACATAACTCCATTGGCCTGAAAACCACAACCCCCATCCCCCACAGCCGCCAGAGCAAACCCTGCCCTGGGAGAGTCTCTGCTCACACAGGCCTATCTGTGCCCCCACCTGGTGGTCTTTCTCTACCTGCCCTGGTTGCCAAAGACAAAAGTCATAATATCTTGGGATCACTTCTACAAACCTGCCTACTGCCTGAGAAGCCTGTATACTTAACCAGGCCTGCCTAGGGTAACTTTGCTTTTTCCCTACAGTACTGTAGCTGATGTGTTCTTGAAAGTGCCACCTCCTGGCTGGAGGCCAACCAACACAAAACCAGAGCACTAAACAAGAATACAACCAAGGACCTGCACAGAGTCCACTTCACTCTCCTACTACCTCCAACAGAGCAGGTGCTGGTATCCACGGCTGAACGATTTGAAGATGAACCACATCACAGGACTCTTTGCATCCACTCCCCAGCACTAGCCAGAGCGTGGTAGCTCTGCTGGGTGGTTAGACCCAGGAGAACAAAAACAATCACTGCAGTTTGGCTCTCAGGAAGCCCCATCCCTAAGGGAAGGGGGAGATCACCATATCAAGGGAGCAACCAATGGGACAAAAGAATCTGAACAGCAACCCTTGAGTCTCATATCTTCCCTGTGACATAGTCTACCCAAATGAGACGGAACCAGATTAACAATTCTGGTAAAATGACAAAATGTTTTGTTTTTTTTTTAACATCCCCAAAAGATCGCCCAGCTCAACAGCAATGGATCTAAACCAAGATGAAATCTCTGAATTGAAAAAAAAAAATTTCAGAAGGTCAATTATTAAACTAATCAAGGAGGCACCAGAGAAAGGTGAAGTCCAACTTAAAGAAATAAAAAAAAAAACATGATACAGAAGATGAAAGGAAAAATCTTCAGTGAAATAGTATTAATAGAAAACAATCACAACTTCTGGAAATCAAGAACACACTTAGAGAAATGCAAAATGCACTTGAAAGTCTTGACAATAGAATTGAACAATCAGAAGACAGAACTTCAGAGCTCGAAGACAAGGCTTTTGAATTAACCCAATCCCTCAAAGACAAAGAAAAAAGAATTTTAAAAAAATGAACAAAGTCTTCAAGAAGTTTGGGACTATGTTAAGCATGTAAATCTAAGAATAATTGGAGTTTTTGAGGAAGAAGAGAAATCTAAAAGTATGGAAAAACTCTGAGGTAATAATCGAGAAAAGTTTCCCTGGTCTTCCTGGAGATCTAGAAATCCAAATAGAAGAAGCTCAAAGAACACCTGGGAAATTCATCACAAAAAAGATTATCGCCTAGGCACATACTCATCAGGTTATCTCAAGTCAAGATGAAGGGAAGAATCTTAAGAGCTGTGAGGCAAAAGCATCAGGTAACCTGTAAAGGAAAACCTATCAGAGTAACAGAATATTTCCCAGCAGAAACCCTACAGGTTAGAAGGGTTTGGGGTCCTATTTTTAGCCTCCTTTATTAAACAAAACTATTATCGGCCAAGAATATTCTATCCAGAGAAACTAAGGTTCATAAATGAAGAAAAAATAGCCGTTTCCAGAAAAACAAATACTGAGAGAATTCACCACTACCAAGCTAGCACTACAACAAACGCTAAAAAGACCTCTAAATCTTGAAACAAACCCTTGAAATACACCAAAATAAAACATCCTTAAAGCATAAATCTCACAGGACCTATATAACAATAACACAAAGAAATCAAACAAGGTATTCAGGCAACAAATAGCATGATGAATAGATTAGTATCTCACATCTCATACTGATGTTGAATGTAAATGGCCTAAGTGCTCCACTTAAAAGATACAGACTGGCAGAATGAATAAGAATTCACCAAACTTTCTGCTGTGTTCAGAAGACTCATCTAAGGATTCGCATAACCTTAAGATAAAAGGGTGGAAAAAGATATTCCATGCAAAAGGACACCAAAAGTGATCAGAAGTAGCCATTCTTACATCAGACAAAACAAACTTTAAAGCAATAGCAGTTAAAAAGACAAAGAGGGACAATATATAATTACAAAAGGACTAGTCCAAGAAGAACATATTACAATCCTATATATATAAGCACCTAAATACTGGAGTTCCTAAATTTATAAAACAATTACTACTGGACATAAGAAATGAGTTAGATGGCAACACAGTAATACTGGGGGAATTTAATACTCCATGGACACCACTAGAGAGGTCATCAAGACACAAAGTCAATCAAGAAATAATGGATTTAAACTATAGTCTACAACAAATGAACTTAACAGATATTTACAGAACAGTTTACTCAAAATCTGCAGAATATACATTCTATTTATTAGTACATGGAACATTCTCCAAAATATGGTAGGCCACAAAACAAGTTACAGCAAATTTAAGAAAGTTGAAATTATATCAAATACTCTCTCAGATCACAGTGGAATAAAATTGGAACTCAACTCCAAAAGGAACCATGAAAATCATGCAAATACCTTGAAATTAAATAACCTGTTCCTGAATGATCACTGGGTCAAAAATATAATCAAGAAAGAAATTCAAAATTCCTTTGAATGGAACAATAATAGTGCCACAACCTATCAAAACCCCTGGGATACAGCAAAAGTGGTGCTGAGATGAAAGTTCATAGCATTAAATGGCTGAAAGAGCACAAATAGACAATCTAAGGCCACACCTCATGGAACTGGAGAAACAAGAACAATCCAAACCCAAACCCAGCAGAAGAAAATAAATAATGAAGATTAGAGCAGAAGTGAATGAAACTGAAACAAAAAATACAAAAAGAAAAATGAAACAAAAAGCTGATTCTTGGAAAAGATAAATAAAATTGATAGACCATTAGCAAGAATAACCAAGAAAAAAAGAGAGAAAATGCAAATAACTTTAATTAGAAATGAAACAGGAAATATTACTAATGATACCACAGAAATACAAAAGATTATTAAAGTCTACTATGAACACCTTTATGTGCATAAACTAGAAAACCTAGAAGAGATGGATTAAACTCCTAGAAATATACAACCTTCCTAGATTAAACCAGGAAGACATAGAAACTCTGAACAGACTGATAACAAGCAGCAAGATTGAAACTGTGATAAAAAATATTGCCAACCAACGAAAATCCAGGACCAGACGAATTCACATCTGAATTCTATCACACATTCAACGCAGAATTGATACCAACCCTATTGGAACTATTCCACAAGACACGGAAAGAGAAAGTCCTCCTTAAATCATTCTATGATGCCGGTATAACCCTAATACCAAAATCAGCGAAGAAGATAACCAAAAAAATAAGACTACAGACCAATATCCCTGTTGAACATAGATACAAACATCCTCAACAAAATACTAGCTAACAAAATCCAACAGCATGATCAAGTGGGTTTCATAACAGAAATCCAGGAATGACTTAACATATGCAAGTCAATAAATGTGATACATTGCATAAACAGAATTAAAAACAGAAATCGCATGATCATCTCAATAGATGCAGAAAAAGCATTTGAAAAAATTCAGCATTCATTTATGATTAAAACCCTTAGCAAAATTGGTATAGAAGGGTCATAAATTAAGATAATAAAAGGCACCTATGACAAATCCACAGCCAACATTAAACTGAATGGGGAAAGGTTGAAAGCATTCTCCTTGAGAACTGCAACAGGACAAGGATGACCACTCTCACCACTTCTCTTCAAAATCGTACTGGAAGTCCTAGCCAGAGCAATCAGATAAGAGAAAGAAATCAAGAGCATCCAAATTAGTAAAGAGGAAGACAAACTCTGGCTGTTTGCTGATGATATACTTCTATACCTAGAAAATCCTAAAGACTCATTCAAAAAGCTCCTAGAACTGGTAAATGAAATTAAGCAAAGTTCAGGATACAAAAGTAATGTATACACATCAGTAGTCCTGCTATACACTAACATAAGCAAGCTGAGAATCAAATCAAGAATGCAACTTCTTTCACAATAGCTGGAAAAACAACAACAACAACAACAACAACAACTCAGGAATATACTTAACCAAGGAGGTGAAAGACCACTACAAGCAAAACTACAAAACACTACTGAAATAAGTCATAGATGACACAAACAAATGGAAACACATCCCATGTTCATGGATAGGTAGAATCAATAATGTGAAAATGATCATACTGCTAAAACCCATCTACAAATTCAATGCAATGACCATCAAAATACCACCATCATTCTTCAGAGACATAGAAACAAAATCCTAAAGTTCATATGGAACCAAAAAGAGCCACATAGCCAAAAGAAGACTAAGCTAAAATAACAAATGCAGAGGCATCACATCACCGGACTTCAAACTATACTATAAGGCCATAGTCACCAAAACAGCATGGTACTGATATAAAAATAGTCATATAGACCAATGGAAGAGAATAGAGAACACAGAAATAAACCCAAACACTTACAGTCAAGAGATCTTCAACAAAGCCAGCAAAAACATAATATGGGGAAAGGACACCCTATTCAACAAATGGTGCTGGGATAATTGACAAGCCACATGAAAGAACGAAACTGCATCCTCATCTCTCACCTTTTACAAAAATCAACTCAATATAGATCAAAGACTTAAATCTAAGACCTGAAACCATAAAAATTCTAGAAGATAACGTTGGAAAAACCATTCTAGGCATTGGCTTAGGCAAAGACTTCATGACCAAAAACCCAAAAGCAAACCCAACAAAAAGAAAAATAAAAATAAATAGATGAGACTTAATTAAACTAAAAAGCTTCCACAGAGCAAAAGAAATAATCAGCAGAGTTAACAGACAACCCATAGAGTGGAAGAAAATCTTCACAGTCTATACACTCAACAAAAGACTAATATATGGAATCTACAATGAACTCAAACAATTCCATCAAAAAGTGGGCTGAGTACATGAATAGACAATTCTCAAAAGAAGATGCTCTAATGGCCTACAAGGATGTGGAAAAATGGTCACATCACTAATTATTTGGAAAATGCAAATTGAAATCACAATACCACCTCACTTCTGCAAGAATGGCAATAATCAAAAAATGAAAAAAATAATAGATGTTGGCATAGATGTGGTGACAAGGGAACATTTTTAACACTGGCTGGGAATGTAAACTAGTACAAACACTATGGAAAACAGTGTGAAGATTCCTTAAAGAACGAAAAGTATATCTACCATTTGATCCAGCAATTCCACGATTAGATGTCTACCCAGAGAAAAAGAAGTCATTATATGCAAAAGATACTTGCACATGGATGTTTATAATGGCACTATTCACAATTGCAAAAATATGAAACCAGCCCAAAGGCCCATTAATCAATGAGTGGATAAAGAAAATGTGAGATATACACACACACACACACACACACACACACATATATATATATATACACTATGAAATACTACTCAGCCATAAAAAGAAATGAAATAATGGCATTCACAGCAACCTGGATGAAATTAGAGACTTTTATTCTAAGTGAAGTAACACTGAAATGGAAAACCAAACATTGTATGTTTTCACCCATAAGTGGGAACTAATGAGGATGCAAAGACATAAGAAGGATACAATGGACTTTGGGGACTTGGGGAAAAGGGTGGCAAGTGGTGAGGAATAAAATACTACAAATTGGGTAAAGTGTATACTGCTTGGATCATGGGTGCACCAAAATCTCAGAAATCACAACTAAGTAACTTATTCATATAACCAAACATCCCCTGTTTCCCAAAAACCTATAAAAATAAAAATAATAAAAAGCTATCATCAGAGTGAACAGAAAACCTACAGAATGAGAGAAAAAATGTTGTAATCTCTCCATCTGACAAAAGTCTAATATCCAGAGTGTATGAGAAACTTAAATAAATTTACAAGGAAGAAAGCAGACAATCCACTAAAAAGTAGGCAAAGGACATAAACAGACACTTCTTAAAAGGAGACACTCACAAGGCCAACAAACATATTAAAAAAGCTCAACATCACAAATCGTTAGAGAAATGCAAATCAAAACCACAATGAGGAACTATGTAACGCCAGTCAGAATGGCAGTTACTAAAAAGTCCAGAAACAACTGATGCTGGAGAGGTAGTAGAGAAAAAGAAATGCTTTTACACTGTGGGTGGGAGTGTAAATTAGTTCATCCATTGTGGAAGACACTGTGGTAATTCCTCAAAGATCTAGAGGCAGAAATACCATGTGACCTAGCAATCCCATTACTGGGTATATACCCAAATGAATATAAATTATTCTATTATAGAGATACATTCACTTGTATGTTCCTTGCAGCACTATTCACAATAGCAAAGACACAGAATCAATCCAAATGTCCATCAGTGACAGACTGTATAAAGAAAATGTGGTACATATACACCATGGAATACTATGCAGCCATAAAAAGGAATGAGATCATGTCCTTTGTAGGGACATGGATGGAGCTGGAAGCTGTTGCCCTCAGCAAATTCATGCAGGAACAGAAAACCAAACACCACATGATCTCACTTATCAGTGGGAGCTGAATGATGAGAACATAAGGGCACACAGGGGTGTGGGAAAAACACACACTGCGGTTGGTCGAAGGGAGGGGTGAGGGCAGGTAGAGCATCAGGAAAAATAACTAACGGATGCTGGGCTTAATAACAAGGTGATGGGTTGATCTGTGTAGCAAGCCACCATAGCACACATTTGCCTATGTAACAAATCTGCACATCCTGCACATGTACCCTGGAACTTAAAATAAAAGTTGAAGGAAAAATAAAAATAAAAATAGAACTATCATATCATCCAGCAATCCCACTTCTGTGTAGATACCCCATAAATTGAAACCAAGATCTCAAAGAGATATCTGCATCTCCCTAGTCACTGAAGCATTATTCACAACAATCAAGCTATGAAAACAACCCAAATGTTCATTAAATGTTAAATAGATTTTTTACAATGTGGTGAATCCATACATGGAATACGATTCAGCCAAAAAAAAAAAAAAAAAAGAAAAGAAATCTTTTCATTTGTGACAGCATGAATTAATAGCATTCAATGCATATATTAAAGAAGAAAAATATAAAATTCATAATCTAAAGTCCAACCTTAAGCAACTAGAATAGGAAAAGCAAATTAAATCCAAAATGAACAGAGAAAAGAAATAATAAAAATTAGAACAGAAATCAATAAAATTTTAAAAAGAAAACTGAACAACGAGATCACTTGGACTCGGGAAGGGGAACATCACACACTGGGGCCTATCATGGGGAGGGGGGAGGAGGGAGGGATTGCATTGGGGAGTTATACATGATATAAACGTTATGCACATGTACCCTAGAACTTAAAGTATAATAAAAAATAAAAAAATAAAAAAATAAAAATAAAAAAATAAAAGTCCAAAAAAAAAAAAAAAAGAAAATCAATTTAGAAAATCAATGAAACCAAATACTTTTTTTGATAAGATAAGCCTCTAGCAAGGCAAACAAATAAAAGAAAGAAAGCGTATAATTTACTAAGATCATAAATGTAAGTAGGAACACCATAAATATCCCATGCATATTAAAATAATAAAAATGCTATGAGTAACTTTTTGCTCACAAATTTGATAACCTAGATGATATGGAATGATCCCTTGAAAGATGCATTTTGATAGCACTCACACAGGAGTAAATAGACAATCTACATAGATCTACATCTATTAAATAAATCTAATCAATAATTAGTAACCTTTCAAAACAGAAAGCAATGGGATCAAATAAGGTTCACTGATAAATTTTATCGAACAGGTGAGGAAGAAATCATACTAAGCCATTAAACTTTCTTTTAGCAGGTAGAAGCAGAGTGTGTTGTCCTAACTTTTTCCATGAATCCATATAATGATACCCAAAGACGGTACAAGAAAACTACAGACCTGTATCTCTTATGTACATTGATGAAAAAATCCTAAACAAAATATGATCAAATTTAACCTAACAATGTATAAAAAAAGTATATACCACAACCAGGTTGGATTTATTCCAGGTATGCCAAACTATTTAAACATCTGAAAATCAGTTAATGTAATCCATCACATCCACATGCTAAAGAAGTAAAATCATTTGAAAATGTCATAGATGGAGTAACAGCATATGATAAAATTCATAAAATACATTAATACCTTGGGACACTATTGTATAAGAGTAGAAATATAGTACTACTAAAATTCCCTACAGAAACGTAAGTGAGCCAAATAAATTGACGAAGGAAGAGGAAAAGGTGAAGAAGAAGTAGGAGGAGGAGGAGGAGGAGGAGGAGGAGGAGGAGCAGGAGGAGGACAAAGAGGAAGATGAGAAAGACAAGGATGAGAAAGACGGAAAGAAGGAGGGGAAGGAGAGAGGATCATAAGGAGGAGAAGGCGAAACATTAACATTTACTGAATACTTACTTATTATGTGCCAAGTACTCTTTTAAAGACTTAACATATGCTCATCATAAAATACTTTTAATAACCCTATGAGGAAGGTACTATTATTATACCCTAATATGATCAGCACTTCAAAAAGCTGATCTGTAGTAAATAAATCATATTATAGATTTTCATATTATAGATACATGATGTATTAATATTGTCTTTATATAGCTGCCCTACAGAAAAACTGAACATAAGAAAATTACCTGTCTTTTTCTTTTAAATGCCTATAATTTTGTGACAAATTAAACTGAGGCTTTTTAAGTCAAATAGTGATAAAATAATATCAAACATTTGCTTTTAAACTTGGTAAAAATTTAAGAAAATAGTTGTAATTGACCTTTTAAAGTTGAGTTTGAAGTTGTTACCCAAAATAAAATTTAGTAATTTTCATCCATCCATATTAAAGTTATAGTGAAAAACTGTTATAAATTTATTATTTTATAATATCAATATTAAAGCTTAACATCTTGAATCACAAGATTTGATTACAAGTCATAACCGAGAAATGCTTATTGAATTTGTCAGGGATTATAAGAGTCTCACAATGGTATCTATTATTTGAAATATGTAAAGTTCAGTTTGATACTAAAGTATGGTGTCTATTTAATAATCTTAACACATTTAGTATATTCGATTAAAATTTAATAAATATTTATTCAAGGTTTGCTCATTTAAAATTTACCTCAAAATCAATACTCATAAATATGTAGTAATTATTTTTGAGGCATCTGTATATATTTTTTGATATGGTGCTTGTTAGTTTTCATTAGTAAAGCAAAATTATGGGCAGGTTATATCTAAATTTTCAAAAATGAATGCTGCTTTTCTGATGACAGTAATGAAAACCAGAAAGATGGTTATAAAAGACTCTACCAGAAACAAAAAGAAAAATTCTGATGCTTAATTTGTTGTGAACATAATAACCTTTGTTCAAACAAATGATGAACAAAAGTAGAGGAATTGATGCATTGCCAAATACTGCTTTTCCCCAAGATAAAATAATTTTTTACAAAAAGAAATTACATATTCTAGGCTGCTCAACTCTAGCTGTGATAATATCAGTTACCCATATGGGGTAGACCAGAAAGAAATGTGTTTTGTCTTTGTTGCTGTTGTTTCTAATTTGAATGACAAACGTTCTCTCATAACATACATTGGCATATGTTACTTTGGAAAAGCCACGGCTGTGACTTTTCAATGCCAAAACAAACGTATGACAATGAATGATATAGTCAATGAGCTAGTCGTTTCATATTCATGACCCCCAGCTCCCTGACTAATTGGTTGACTCAATTCATTGGTTTTATTTCCTCTGTATAAACAAAGTTTGTGAAAAAAAAAATCACTGGCTGCCACAATGAAAGTATTTTTACAACTCCTGCCATAAGTAAATTAGAAAAGAAGGCATATTGGTTTGTTCCTATAGCTGGTCAAGCTCTCCTGAAGTTATGGATTTTGATAAACCATGAATAAGTTTCCTCAAGACAAAGACAGTTAACATTTCCAATTTTTCTATTGTGTATTAACCATAGACACAGAAGCTAAAATAAACACACACACACACACACACAACTGAAGGTAAAAATGTTTTTTTTTTAAATTTGTTTTTTGTTTCTATGATCTTTCCACTAATATATTTATTTCTAAGCATGGCTGAAGAGACATTAAAAAATATTTTTTTCATTTTTTTGTGGGTATGTAGTAGGTATATATATTTATGGGGTACATGAGATGTTTTCATACAGGCATGCAATGTGAAATAAGCACATTATGAAGAATGGGGTATATCCATCCCCTCAAGCATTTTTCGTTTGAGTTACAAACAACTCAATTACATTCTTTAAGTTATTTTCAAATATACAGTTAAGTTATTATTGACTATAGTCACCCTATTGTGATATCAAATGGTAGATTTTTTCATTGTATTTTTTTTTGTACCCATAGCCATCTCTGTCTTTCCCCGCAACTCCCTACTACCTTTCCCCACCTCTGGTAACCATCCATCTACTCTCCATGACTTTGAGTTCAATTGTTTGTATTTTTAGATTCCACAAATAAGTGAGAACATATGACATTTGTCTTTCTGTTCCTGGCTTATTTCATTTAGCGTAGTTATCATCAGACCCATCCATGACATTGTAAATGACTGGATCTCACTCTTTTTTATGGCTGAATAGTACTCTATTATGTATTTGTATCTCACTTTATTTACCATTCATCTGTTGATGAACACTTAAGTTGCTTCCAGATCTTAGCTATTGTAAACATTTTTGCAATAAACATTGGAGTGCAGATACCTCTTTGATATACTTATTTCCTTTCTTTTGGATATAGACCCAGCAGTGAGATTGCTGGATCATATGGTAGCTCAATTTTTATTTTTGTGAGGAACCTCCAAACTGCTCTCCATAGTGGTTGTACTAATTTACATTCCCACCGAGAGTGTACTAGGGTTCCCCCTTCACCACATCCTCACGAGTATTTGTTATTGACTGTCTTTCAGATATAAGCCATTCTAACTGGAGTAAGATGATACCTCATTGTAGTTTTGATTGCATTTCATCATCAGTGATGTTGAGCACCTTTTAATATGCCTGTTTGTCATTTGTATGTCTTCCTTCTTTGAGAAATGTCTATTCAAATCTTTTGCCCATTTGTTATTGGACTATTAGATATTTTCTTATAGAGTTGTTTGAGCTCCTTATATATTCTGGTTATCAATTCCTTGTTAGATGAGCACATTCCATAAATTTTCTCCCATTGTGTGAGTTGTCCCTTTGTCCATTATATTCTTTGATGTGCAGAAGATTTAAAACTTGATGTGATCCCATTTGTCTGTTAGCGTTGGTTGCCTGTGCTTGTGGAATATTGCTCAAGAAGTCTTTGCCCAGATCAATCACCTGGAGATTTTCCCTAAAGTTTTATTGTAGTACTTTCATAGTTTGAGGTCTTACATTTAAGTCTTTTGTCATTTTGATTTGATTTTTGTATACTGCAAGACATAGATGTCTAGTTTCTTTCTTTTGCATATGGCTATTCAGTTTTCCCAGCATCATTTGTTGAAGAGACCATCTTTTCCCCAGAGTATGTTCTTGGCACCTTCGTCAAATATGAGTTCAGTGTAGGTGCGTGGATTTGTTTCTGGGTTCTCTATTCTATTCCATTAGTCTATGTGTCTGTTTTTATGACATTACCATGCTGTTTTGGTAACTATAGTTCTGTTGTACAATGTGAAGTCAGGTAATGGGATTCCTCCAGTTTTGTTCTTTTTGCTTAGGATAGCTTTGGCTACTCTGGGACTTTTATGGTTCCCTACATATTTTAGAATTGTTTCTTTTCTATTTCTGTGTAGACTGTCATTGGTATTTTGAGAGGGATTGAATTGCATCTCTAGATTGCTTTGCGGAGTATGGATATTTTAACAATATTGATACTTCCAATACAAGAACATGGAATATTTTTTGTTTGTGTGTTTGTGTCCTCTTCAATTTCCTTCATCAGTGTTTTATAGTTTTCAATATAGAGACCTTTCACTTATTTGGTTAAGTAAATTTCTAGGTATTTAGTTTTATGTGTGACTATTGTAAATGGATTACTTTTTATTTCTTTTTCACATTGTTCACTTTTGATATATAGAAATACTATTGATTTTTGTATGTTGGTTTTGTATCCTGTAACTTCTCCGAGTTGATCCATTCTAACAGTTTTCTCGTGGAGTCTTTAGATTATTCCAAATATAAGATCATATCATCTTCAAGGATAATTTAACTTCTTCTTTTCTGATTTGGATGCCATTTATAGCTTTCCCTTGTTTGATTGCTGTAGATAAAAAATCCAATATTATGAATTTGTTGAACAACAGTGGTGATTGGGCATGGTTGCCATGTTCCAAATCTTAGAGAAAAGGCTTTCAGTTTTTCCCCATTCAGTATGATAATAGCTGTGGGTCTGTCATATATGGCTTTAAAATAAAAACCATAGGTATATTTCTTCTATCCCTAGTTTTTTGAGGATCTTAATTATGAAAAGACGTTGAATATTATCAGATGTCTTTTCAGCACTGATTGAAATGATCTTATGGTTTTCATTCTTCAAACTGTGAATATGATGTATCACATTGATTGATAATCTTTCTAATGTATTATTTAAATTTGTTTGCTAGTATTCTGTTGAGGATTTTTGCGTCAATATTTATCAGAGATATTGGCCTGTACTTTTCTTTTTATGGTGTGTCTTTGTCTGGCTTTGGTATCAAAGTAATATTGGCCTAGTAGAATGAGTTTGGAAGCATTCCCTCCTACTCTATTTTTTTTTTTAATATTTTAAATAGAATTGGTATTAGTTCTTCTTTCAATGTTTGTTAGAATTCAGGAGTGAAGCTATCAGGTCCCAGGATTTTCTTTACTGAAATATTTTTTATTACAGCTTTGATCTTGCTAGTAGTTATTGATCTCATCAAGTTTTAGATCTCTTCCTTGTTAAATCTGGGTAGGTTGTAGGGGTCTAGGAATTTGTCCATTTCTTCTAGATTTTTCAATTTATTCACATATAGTTGCTCAAAATAGACCCCAATAATCCTTTGAATGTCTGCAGTGTCTCCTTTTTCATTTCTAATTTTGTACATTTGGATATTCTCTTTCTTACACTGACTAAAAGTTTGTTAATTCTGTTTCAGTTTTCAAAAGACCAACTTTTTGTTTCATTGACCTTTTTTATATTTTTTTCATTTCAATTTCATTTATTTCTGCTCTGATATTATCTTTTCTTCTAATAATTTGGGGTTTGGTTTGTTCTTGCTTTTCTAGTTCTTTAAGATGCATCTCTAGATAGTTTATTTGATGTTATTTATCTTTTTTGAGGTGAGCATTTATAGCTGTAAACTTCTCTCTTTGTGCCGTTTTTGCCGTATCGAATAGGTTTTGATAAATTGTGCTTTCATTATCAGTGGTTTCAACATTTTTTCAATTTTCTTCTTAATATCTTAACTGATACACTGGTTATTTAGCAACATATTGTTTAATTTCCATGTGCTTCTATAGATTTCTAAATTTTACTTGTTATTTTTCAGTTTTATTATATTTTGGTTGAAGAAGATGCTTGATATTATTTCCATTTTTTCACCATTTTAAGACTTGTTTTATGACTTAAAATATGATCTATCCTTAAGAATGATTCATGTTCTGAGGAAAAGAAAGTGCATTCTGCAGCTATTGGATGAAATGTTCTGTAAATATCTACTAGAGACATTTGTTCTATAGTGCAGATTAAGTTTGATTTGTTGTTGTTGTTGTTGTTAATTTTCTGTCTGGAAGATCTGTCCATTGCTGAAAGTGAGCTGTTGAAAGTCTTCATCTGTTACTGTACTGAGACCTATCCCTCTCTTTAGCTCTAATATCTTTTATATATATGGGTTCCCCTGTGTTTGGTTCATGTATACTTAAAATTGCTATATCTTTTTGGTGAATTGACCCCATTAGCATTATATAGTGACCTTCTTTGTCTCTTCTTAGAGTTTTTGTCTTGATATCATTTTGTCTGATGTAAGTATAGTGACACCCGCTCTTTTTCTGATTTCCATTGGCACAGAATATCTTTTTCCATCTTTTTATTTTGTGCATGTGTGTCCTTATAGGTGAAATGTATTTCTTGTAGGCAACAGATCAATGAGTCTTATTTTTTCATCCATTCAGCCAGTTGATGTTTTTTGATTGGAGAATTTAGTCTATTTATATTCAATGTTATCATGGATATTAAGGACTTACTCCTGCCCTTTTGTTATTTGTTGTCTGGTTGTTTTGTATTCTTTTCTTTATTCTTTCTTTCATTCCTGTCTTTCTTTAGTGGAGATGACTCTTGATTTTGTTTCTTCATTTTAATTTTTATGTATCTATTGTATGTTTTTTGGTTTCAGGTTACCATGAGTCTTGTAAATACTCTTATAAACAATTATTTTGACCTAACCACTTACCAGTATTTCCATAAACAAACAAGCAGAGAGAAAATAAATAAAAATTTGCCTTAACTTTATTCCCAGCTTTTTAACTTTTTGTTGTTTTCACGTATATCTTATTGTACTGAGTATGTCTTGAAAAGTTATTGTAATTGTTATTTCTGATTGGTTGTTTAGACTTTCCCCTAGAATAAAGGTGGTTTACGCACCACAGTTACAGTTCTATAGTATTCTGTGTTTTTCTTTGTCATTTCTATTACCAGTAAGTTTTGTACCTTCATGGGATTATTACTGCTCATTAATGTCCTTTTCTTTCTGGTTGATGGACTCCCATTAGTACTTCTTGTAGGATGGGCCTGGTATTGATGAAATCCATCAGGATTTTTTTTTTTTTGGTCTGAGAAAGGCTAGAAGAGGTCTTTAAAGTGAAGTTACAAGTAGCATGTGAGAGATAAGGATCAATGAATGAATGTGGAGGTGATATACACATGTCTGGCAGCAAGATAACCACTATTTTAAAATTTGAAAAATACCTTTGAAGTATAAAATTAGGAAAATATATTTAATTAATGACATAATTCACGTGTAGGAAGCTCCTAGAGAAGAGATTTTTATCAAGTGTTAAATAATATCAAGATTGAGTGATTTGGAGACCTTCCCTGAGAAGAACATGAGTAAATTTAGGGCAGTGTTTCAGCGACTCTCTGGAATCAGATTGCCTGATTTAGAATTCTTGCTGTATTACTCACTAAGTATCAAACACTTGAAAACAGTTATTATCTCTCTGAGCTTCTTCACTATGCTAATTTATTAGAAGGAGAATTATAATAGAAATAATACATATACGGAATAGTTGAGAAGCTTTAATGTGTCATGGTGCATAAAGATTCTAACACAATGCCTGGGAAAAGGAAAGCACGTCATAAATATCACTGTGTATTGTTGTTTCAAGCTGTGTGAAGATATAGCTTAGTGTATGTCAGTGTAGTCTCTTGGCTGTTGGCAACAAAATCACATTTTGTTTTATGATATTCTGTGGTAAGAAATTTTTGCATTTTATATATGTAACTCTGGTTATTTTTAAACACAGTTTCAATGCCTTTTCTTCATTAATTTATGCCTTTATTTATCAAAATATGTACTTATTTATTTGACTTTTATTTTTGGTTTAAGCATGCATATGCATTTTTTTATATGTGTAAGTTGCTTGCGTACAGATTATTTTGCCACCCAAGTAATAAGCATAGTACCCCATAAGTAGTTTTTCAGTCTTCACCCTCCTCCCAGCCTCCACCATCCTCTCACCCTTCACCCTCAGGTAGGCCCTGGTGTCTATTGTCCCCTTCCTTGTGTACGTATGTACACAATGTTTCCCTCCCAATTGTAAGTGAGAACATGTGATATTTCATTTTCTGTTCCTGTGTTAATTTGCTTAGGATAATGTCCTCTGGTGTCATCGATGTTGCTACAAAGGACACAATCTTGTTCTTTCTTATGGTTTTATAGTATTCCATGGTATATAGGTCTCACATTTTTTAAAACATCCAGTTGACTATTGATGAACATTTAGGTTGACTCCTTGTTTTTACTATTGTGAGTAGTGCTGCAATGAACATACACACGTACCTTTATGGTAGAACAATTTATATTCCTTTGTATATATACTCAATAATGGGATTGCTGGATCAAATAGTGTTTCATTTTAAGTTCCTTGAGAAGTTGTCACACTGCTTTCCACAATGGCTCAACTGTTCGCATTACCACCATCAGTGTACAGGCACTCACTTTTCTTGCAACCTCACCAGCATGTTATTTTTGGCATTTTAATAGCAGCCATTCTGACTGGTATGAAATGGTATCTCAATATGGTTTTCATCTGCATTTATTTAATAATTATTGACGTTGAGTACTTTTTATCATATGCTTGTTGGCCAAGTGTATATCATCTTTCGAAAAGTGTCCATTCATGTCTTTTGCCCAATTTTGATTGAGTTTGTTCTTTTTCTATTAATTTAAGTTCCTTATAGATTCAAGATATTGGACCTTTCTCAGATGAATAGTTTGCAAAACTTTTCCTCCATTCTGTAGGTTGTCTGTTTACTTTGTTGATAGTTTCTTTTTCTGTGCAGAAGCTATTTAGTTTAATTATATCCCATTTGTCAATTTTTGTTTTTGTTGCAATTGCTTTTGGCTTCTTTATTGAAAAATGTCTGTCAGGTCCTATGTTCAGAATGGTATTTCTTAGTTGTCTTCCAGAGTTTTTATAGTTTGGGGTTCTACATTTAAGTCTTTAATCCATCTTGAGTTTTTTGTTTGTTTGTTTGTTTGGTTTTTTGTATATGTTGTAAGGAAGGGGTCCAGTTTCAATCTTCCACATGTGGCTGGCCAGTTATCTCACACCATTTATGGAACAGGGAGTCCTTTCTCCATTGCTTTTGTCAGTTTGACAAAGAACAGTTGATTGTAGGTGTATAGCCTTATTTCTGGGTTTTCATTTCTGTCCCTTTGGCCTAGGCACCTTTTTTTGGTTGTTTGTTTGTATATATACCATTACCATGCTGTTTTGGTTACTGTAGTCTTGTAGTATAATTAGAAGTTAGGTAGCATATTGTATCCTGCTTTGTTCTTTTTGCTCAGTATTGCCTTGGCTATTCAGGCTCTTTTTTTGTTCCATATGAATTTTAAAATAGGTTTTTCTAGCTCTATGAGGAATGCCATTGGTAGTTTGATAGGAATAGCAATATTTATTCCTCCTATCCATGAACATGGAATGTTTTTCTGTTTGTTTCTGTCATCTCTGATTTTTTTGAGAAGTTTTTTTTAATTCTTGTTGTAAAGATCTTTCACCTACATGGTTATGTGCATTTTTTTTGTGTCTATTTTGAATAGGATTACATTCTTGATCTGGCTCTGATCCTGGATGTTGTTGGTATATAGGAATGCTAGTAATTTTTTGTACATTAATTTTATATTCTAACACTTTGCTAAAGTTGTTTTTCAGTTTAAGGAGCTTCTGGGTAGAAACTATGTGGATTTCTAGGTATAGAATCATATCATTTGCAAATAAAGACAGTGTGACTTCCTCTATTTCTCTTTGGATGACTTTTATTTTCTTTATCTTGCCTGATTGCTCTGGCTAGAAATTTCTGAACTATGGTGAATAAGAGTGGTGAGAGAGGACATTCTTGTGTTGTGCTGTTTTTCAAGTGTAATTTCTTCCAGCTTTTGCTCATTGAGTATGATATTGGCGGTGGGTTTGTCATAGATGGTTCTTATTATTTTGAAGTATGTTCCTTCAATGCCTGATTTGCTGAAGGGTTTTAATATAAACCATGTTGAATTTTATTGAAAGACTTTCCTGCATCTATTGAAGTGATCATGTGGTTTTTGTCTTTAGTACTGTTTGTGTGATGAATCACATTTATTGATTTGTGTGTGTTGAACGACCTTGCATCCCAGGGAAAAAAGCGTACTTGGTCATGGTGAATTCGCTTTTTGATGTGCTGCTGAATACAGTTTGCTAGCGTGTTGCTGAAAATTTTTGCAACGAAGTTCATCAAGGATATTGGCCCCAAACTTTCTTTTTCATTGTGTTTCTGCCAGGTTTTGATATCAGAATGATGCTGGCCTAATATTATGAGTTAGAGAGAAATCCCTTCTCAAGTTTTTGGAATCGTATCAGTAAGAATGGTATCAGCTTTTCTTTATACATCTGGTAGAATTTTACTGTGAATCTATCTGGTCCTTAGTTTTTCTGGTTGGTAGGCTTTTTATTACTGATCCCATTTCAGAACTCATTATTGTTCTGTCCAGGGATTCAGTTTCTTGCTGGTTCTGTCTTGGGAAGTGGTGTATTTCCAGGAATTTATGGATTTATTTTAGGTGTTCTAGTTTGTGTGCATAGAAGTATTCTAATAGCCTTTGAAGGTTTTTTGTGTATCTGTGAGGTCAACAGTAATGTCCCCTTTTTCATTTCTGATTGTGGGGTTTTTAGTTCTTTTCTCTTTTTCTCTTCATTAGTCTAGCTAGTGGTCTATCAATCATATTTATTCTATCAAAAATCCATTCCTGGGCTCATTAATCTTTTGTATGCTTTTTCACATCTCTATTCCCCTCAGTTCAGCTCTGATTTTGGTTGTTTCTTGTCTTCTGCTAGCTCTGGGGTTGGTTTGCTCCTGTTTCTCTTGCTCTTCTAGGTATGATGTTAGGTTGCTAGTTTAAGATCTTTCTAACTTTTTGATGTGGGTATTTAGCACTATAATATTCCTTCTTATACTCCTTTAGCTGTGCCCCAGAGATTCTCGTATGCTGTATCTTTGTTCTCATTATTTTCATAAAATTTCTTGATTTCTGCCTTAATTTCATGGTTTACTAAAAAGTCATTCAGCAGCAAGTTGTTTAATTTCCATGTAGTTGCATGATTTTTAGTGATATTCTTAGTATTGATTTCTATATTTATTGCTTTGTGGTCTGAGAATGTGTTTGGTATTATTGTTATTATTTAATTTGCTGAGGATTTTCTTATGGCTGATTGGGTGATCGATTTTAGAGTATGTGCCTTGTGTGGATGAGAAGAATGTACATTCTGTTATTTTGGAGTAGAGAGGTCTTTAGATGTCTATTAGGTCCATTTGATCAAGTGTTGAGTTGGGGCCCCAAATATCTTAGTTTTCTGCCTTAATGATCTGTCTAATACTGAGAGTGTGGTATTAAAGTCTCCCACTATCGTGTGTTTATCTAAATCTCTTGGTAGGCCTGTAAGAATCTGCTTTATGAATCTGAGTGCTCCTGTGTTAGGTGCAGTTATATTTAGAACAACAAGGTCTGCTTGTTGAATTGAACTCCTTTCCATTATATAATGTCCTTCTTTGCCTCTTTTATCTTTGTTGGTTTAAACTCATTACTTATTGAATAACTAACGTAAGCCACTTATTTATTAATTCCAACTTGCAAAACAAATAATTTTGCATTAGGAAGATCACAAATGAGACATCTAGAATCACTCCAAATTCAATTACTCATTGTTAAACTTTGAAACCTCTTTGATAATGAAAACACACACACACTCAGACACACACACACTTAACAGATATCAGGGAACATTGTGTGTATGTGTGTGTGTGTATATATATGTATATACATATGATATTTTATATCATTAAATACATTTAAAGGCTAACCAGTCACATGAAAATATAATTTATTTAGCCAAGCATCTATTACTTTGAATAATATTTTAATTTACTCCTAAATTATGCTAAATCATTATTTATGAATATCTATCCCATTATTGTTTTCATTTGGATAAAACTCCAGGAAAATAATTACTAGTTCAAGAGGTTGAGGAACCGTAAAGACTTTGATCCATATTGATAACTGACCTTTCATGACATTTGCCCTTTTTTGACATTCTTACTATATGGTAAGTTTTATTACTGTCAAAACTTATTTACTGCCTCTTAGGTAAGAGGATTCTTCACTCCCTCTCTTTACCATGTGTTGTGCAGTACAATGTGTTACGATCTCCATTATTGAAAGTGTGTATGTGTGTGTGTGTGTGTATTAACATGATTTTGTTGTTTTCCAATGAGTAGTTGATTTTGAGTGATTCTTGCTTATTCATGTGCAGTGCCTCTTCCAATGGGCACTTGTATGTGCCTTTTCCAACTCATGTACTTAAGACTTGACCATGTAACTTGCTTGAGCAATGAGAAGTGAGCATTAAGAACTGAGCAAAAGCTTTAAGAGCTGTTGCATTATTCCTGTACACTTTTTCCCTCTAGCACAAGAACATGTTCCAGATAAGGTCTGCTACTTTATTCTGCACCTCAGAATGATGAAGCCAAATGTGGAATAGCAGAACCACTTCTCACATGTAATACAGATTTTGTAAACCACTGGCATTTTTTTATTGTTATCACAGCATAGACTAGAAAACAAAACTAGGTGATACACAAAAATTATTTGACAGTGTTTATATTGTAATACCTATGCCAATAATGAACATTAACATTAAAAATATTTGCCTGGCTTCCTATTAATCATCTTTCTACTTAGTTAATCTTTTGCTTTTCTTCCCAATTTATCTTTTTGAACCAAATCTAAGACTCTGTTTTTAAATTTGAATATTACTTATACAATTTTATTTTCATTTATATATTGTGATTTTTATGCATCAGTATGCTTTTTCTTTTTTGTATTGTCAGTGATTAGGGACATATGCATCCTTATTTATTTATTTCAACTAGTCACTTCCTTAACATCAGATTATACACATCTGTACTTATCTAATATAGACTTCAAAACATAAACACTATCTATTGATTTCCTCCTAGCAAATGCGAGAATATAAATTGCTTTGGGTTTACTAGATTTTCTGAATTTCAGACACTTGTAACTAACATATGGAAGAATATACTCCCAACTAATTCTCATCATGGTACTATATTTATGCAAAAAATAGAATTATTTTTGACAATGGCATGGTTTTATTAATATTTATAATGATACATTAGACTCAACTTCACATTGAATAATTTCAATTCTCATTGTTGATCCTATCGTATTACTATTCACCTGGTTCTGCTGCCTTTATTTTGATTCTCTTTGACTAAAAACGTTCTTTTGATTCAAGAAAACAGTGCAGTTAAATTTTACTTTTTCAGCCCTTTTACATCTATCATTATCTTTCTTTTCTTTTCTACATTAATGACAATTAATGTTTGTTATACAAACTTTGGAACACAAAATTTTTTCTTTCAAATAAAGTCAAGTCAGTCTGATTTTGGTATTGTTTTGGGTGACTTGAGTAAAATAATTTACTCTGGTGTGTCTAAATTCCATTTAATTTAACTTTATGATATATGATGAAGAGTTCATACTGTATTATTCAATTATTTTTGTTTCAGGGACCTATCTCCTATAATATTCTTGATTATCATTTCTGTTCTGTTGGTTCTTGTCAAGTGTAAGAATTAAATTGGCCGGGCGCGGTGGCTCAAGCCTGTAATCCCAGCACTTTGGGAGGCCGAGACGGGTGGATCACGAGGTCAGGAGATCGAGACCATCCTGGCTAACACGGTGAAACCCCGTCTCTACTAAAAATACAAAAACTAGCTGGGCGAGGTGGCGGGCGCCTGTAGTCCCAGCTACTCGGGAGGCTGAGGCAGGAGAATGGCGTAAACCCGGGAGGCGGAGCTTGCAGTGAGCTGAGATCCGGCCACTGCACTCCAGTCCGGGAGACAGAGCGAGACTCCGCCTCAAAAAAAAAAAAAAAAAAAAAAAAGAATTAAATTTACATTATTTATCTCTGTTTTCTGTCTCTGTATCTCTGATTTTAAGAATTCTTTTACTAAAGATTTTATTTTTAGAGCAATCTTAAATTCATAGCAAAATTGAGAGAAAAGTACAGAGATTTCCCTTAAACCTTCTGTCCTCTGCCTCTACCTTTCTTGCTATCTATATCCCCCACCAGTATAGTGCATGTATAACAATTGATCAACCTACATTGTTACATCATTATCACCCAAAGCCTATAGTTTGCATTAGGGTTCACTCTTGGTGTTGTACATACATTCTGTGACTTTGAACAAATGTATAATGGTTTATTCATCCTGGCCCCCATTATCCTGCAGCAACCACTGATGTTTTCACTGTTTCCATAGTTTTGCTTTTCCAGAATGTCATATAGTTTGAATCACACAGTACATAGCCTTTTCAGATTGGCTTCTTTCACTTAGTAATATGCATTTAAAGTCCCAAATGCTTTTCTTGGCTTGATAGCTCATTTCTTTTTAGTACTAAATCTCTGATTTAAAAAAAAGACTTTTACCCATTTCCTACATCCTGGAACATCTTCCCAGCTCTCCTTATCATATACTTAAGTTTATGCATACCAGTTCTGATTTAAGCATTCCTAATATAGCTGGCAATTTGTAATTATGCTTTTGTCTTTATAGTCTATACTTACATTTTTTCCTCCCTTTTTTCCAGCTGCCTCTCTCCCAGGTCACACTTTCTTTAAGTTTTCTATTTTATCAATTTTTATCTCTTATTTTCGATTTCAAATATTTTTACTTTTTCTGACAAGAAAATGTAAACTATGTACAGTTTTCTTCTGTTTTGGTTATTAGCTCATTTTTCAAAGTTAAAAGTCTTAATTGAAAGTTTGAGCTCCAGAAGTCAGACTATTTTCTAATTTTGGCTTTTTACCACTTACTAGCTCTCTGATATTGGACTTCTCAAGCACCTAATTCTATTTACTCACTCATAAAATGTATAGAGTATTAATAATTAAAATAGATATTTTAATGTCCAAAACTCACAATCAAGCAAGAGATCTAACAGATAGTTAATGTTCCATAGGTACCAGTGATACCACTGATGAAATGATGCTCTTCCCCATCCTCATCTGTGCTTTGGTCTTTCTCCTGTGTCCCAGTGTCTATCACAAGACTTAAATTGTTCCTGGATTTTCTGCTGTTGATATTTTTCTGTTTACTTATTCTTAAACATTGAAAATATAACCACTTTTGGTATTTTTCTCAATCTGATGCGAGCTTCACCCTCACTTCCTGAGAAAGCGATGGTAACATACATGAAAGTAAATAGAGCAGGACTTGAGGCCACTAAATCAGTTGCGAATTCATGACAAGGGAGGATTGGGGTTATAGATGGCAAATATTTTGCTTGTACAAATGGCACTACTGCAGATTGAAAAATACTGGGCTGACAACTTCAATGTCAGAGCTACTATCCAAAACAAGTGCGTGGCAAGTATGACTACTGATAACTATATGGATTGGAAAGACTCTTATTGTTACAATGATGATTCTCAGAGTAGATGGAACATATCAAGACATTATCATACTTAATTACCACGTTCCTCGTTCATGGGATGAAGTCCTTCATAACATGCTTTTCCCCTTCTTTACAAGGATTTAACTTTTGATCTCTATATATTTTGTCTCCCAAAGTGTATTTCTTTGTCTTATCTATTTCCCTTTTCGGTCCTCCTTGCTCTGAGTCTGGTTTTCAGTCTCTGTCTGACCCCAAGGACTTGAAAATACTAGTCACTTTATATCTCCCTGGAGCTGCTTTAATCAGAACTCAAACTTCATGTACCTTTTGCTATATGGTTTCATTTTCTTTCATGGCCACAACCAAAGGACAGAGCTACCCTTTCTCCTGAGCACAGCATCAGCCAGGGATATCAAAGCAGGGACCAGAACATACTTCACTTCTCCAGAAGAAAAGTTTTAACAATCTTAGTGAAGTTTATTTCTGCCTAGAGTGATCTAGGGTATAGGGCTAAGTGTCAGCAAATATTTGAAGAATTATTTTACAAAATAACCAACAAAGATAACAAGAATAAGATAAAGAGGAAATGTTATTTGGCGGTTTACTATATGACATAGTCTTATTTTATATTATTTATTTAATATATTTTATCACTTTTTATAATAACGGATACATTCCCCACCCCACCTTCCCCCACCCAAATTGCCTCTCTTATAAGTTACCAAGTCCTTTGTTTCTGGAAATATTGTAGAAGAGGCAGTATTATCATCTGTCAAAAAATTGGTTTTAAAAAGACTTTAAACAGATTGGGCAAATTAACCAGATCAACGGTCACCAAGCTGGGGCACTACAGAGTTCTACTGCAGGGGATGAGGCCAAGCGTACTTCTTTCTCTTAGACCAGAGCTGCTACACTTCCCATCTGTTTTATATTTTGGGGTTCTATATCCAATTAAATTTAAAAAGTTCTGCTGGTAGAGTAAGGTTATAAATTGCTTGGCTAAATGACTTTTACATGCCCTTCCATCCCAACAATTCTGGTATGATTTTAAGTGTTTGCTATTCAATGTGCAATATGAAAATATAAAGTTAAGAAAATAACTTAAAACATAGGCTTGCCATTCTTCTGTATTCATTAGTTAATAACCCTTTATTTCATTACTATAATATAATAAGACATAGCTAATAGTTTTAAGACAGTGTGGGAAATGCATTATCCAGGACAAAGGAAGCTTAAGCTAAAGCATGCTTATGAGACAGGAGATAAATTAGGGGACTAGTAAGTGGTATATTGATACCATTAATAATATATTATACAACATAAAATTAAGCATATGACTCAAGATATCTTTTATAGATATTTAGATCCATTATGAATCAATTATAAAATATTGCCCTTGTTTTCAAAGAAATCATCACAACATTTTTGATAAATAATTTTTCCTTCCAATCTGAAATCTTCGTAAAGGATGCATTATACATTATGTAATAGTAAGATCTGGTCTCTCTTTACAGAGTTTGAAATAGTAAAAGCTAAATTTTTATCCTTCTATACTTGAGAACTAGAAATTTCCATATGAAAAGCCATGATTGTGGATTTCGATATGAATAAAACTCCCAGTTCCACAAAATGGAAACATCCAATTAATTAAGTTTATTTGTCATAAGGAAAAAATGAAACAAGAATTTGACTCAGTATTTATTGAGTGCAGATGATAGAGATAAAATATGGATTCTGGTTTCCATTTTCCTATTTTCTATTGGTAACATGGAACATTCTCAGCAGCACTTCAGCTTCTGTGTGTTACAGAATTTATACCACTCTGTGACTTCAGATAACTCTGAGAATCCTGTGGAGATAATAGCCTGTGTTCTTGCATGATGTTCTTTCATTAACATTCTCTCATTATGGTTCTGGCACCGTCCTTGCATACTTGGAAGGAACAGAGAATGAATTAAGTGAGTAGCCATGTGTCCATAGATATAAAATTCTATCTTGTGACTGACTATATGATTAAACTATTGCTATAGCAATGAAGACCATGTCCAAAGTAGAAATTTCAATATTCTATTTAGGCATAACTATTGAAGACTCAAGGTTGACATTTCTATATTTTCATAAAAGTTTAAAGTCAATTATATTTTATTCAATATTTACAACTTCCAGTAATTATGGTGGTGTACTAGTATTAATTAAAAATAATTCTTATATTTTCGATTCATAATTTTTTCCATTTCTATTTATGTGAAACCTATGGAAATTAAATTAGGCCAAATACCATACTAAACATAAGAACAAATATAGTATATGTTTGATTACCATTTAGTTTGTCATAGATTGTTTTGCAGCATCATCCTGATATATAGTAAAATCTGATGACTGTTTTTTAATACTGAATTTTAATACTTGTTAAATAAACTTAAAGAAATAAATTCAAATTACTATGAATAAAATGATCAAATAATAAGAGTCAAGAAGTAATTTCATCAGTTTCAGTGACCAAATTAAATAGCTACCTACCTAACACTGTCATCAGTAACAAACTGTCTATGTTGTAACTGATTGTATAAGCATATGCATGCACACATGTAATAAGTTTTTGTTACTCATTTATTATTACATACAAGATAATGATAGATTCAGGCAAAGCCTCCAGACCATGAGGTATGATCTGCACTGTGTCATCTGCACTCAGTAAGTACTGAGCACCTACCATAAACAGAGTACCCAGCCTTATGTCCTCCTAAACATTGCACTTCAGTGAAACCCTATAATCTCATAAGGCACTCACATGGTTCTTATGAGTCTAATAGTACTCTAAGAGAGAATATGAATAAATTACAATGAATAATTAAAATAAGTAAATATATATGACTGGAGGAAGTTCAAAAGTTTTTATAAAAGAGATGGCACTCGATTTTTGCCTTTAAAAATGAAAGTGCATGGAGAAGGAGAGAGAGATGGTGAAGAAAGAGTTGGGGGTGAAAAGTATACCAGATAGAAAATATGACATGAAAAAAATAATAACAAAAACAGTTCCACAAAAAAGATCTATAAGATGTTGAGGTAAACTGCTTTCCTGCATCATTTACAAAACCAAATTCAATAATATACAGATAGGGAGTTTCTAATATTTCATTTTTAAACAGAGATATTTTGTATTTTCTGCCCTTGGAAAGGGGCTTAAGTGCAATGTCTGCTGGACATAGTCTACCTTGAAAATATTACATTCTAATATGGCACCACAAAAGTGAATATACTATCCAACATTTGACGAAAACACACAAATAAGTCTGTTTTACTTTCTTGTTTATATTGCATTTGCAAAATAAACATTATATTGTTTGCTATCACTAACAATAAAGGAAAAAATAAATAATGTTTTCTATGAGCTAGCTATAAGCCACTATAAATGCTGTGTTTCCAAATGCCCTAATTTCTTATGGAGTAAAAATATCTGTGATTATAAGTCCTGAGTTAGCCAAATAGTAATCTTGATCATTCTTGGCAGGACAAAAAAAAAAGCATGAAGTGATGACATTTCATGTTAATGGACTTTTATTTTCATTTTGATTTTGAAATTGCTATTTTTATTCAAACATAAACATTGCTATTTATTGGAATTATACAGTCAGGTATACAGGTATACTCACACATTTTATTCCTATTTAAGTTTTGCCTGCTTTAAAAGTACTTTGGACCATTAATCTCAAACTTTTTGATAAAGGTCACCCTATCAACATACTTGTTCTTTCACTTATTTAGTTATAATCAAAACCTGTTCTGACACATAAAAGATGTTCTTATTATGCCAAAAAAATCTGGACTGGCATATTAATTTGCAAGCTACCCAAGAATCTTACTGTTATGAGCTCAACAGTAGCTAGATCAACACACTACCGTCTTTATAAAAATTCAGTTTCTCTATCAGAAAATGAACAGAAAATTCATTGAAACAATATTATATACATATACCTTTGAGTTTTACTTAAGTCACTATTAAAATGGTAATTTGCTTTTTAAAATAATATTGAGCTATGATGATTTAAAAAAAGAAATAAATATATAAGAAAGTGTAGCAATAAAATAATTCAGGAAGGAAAAAGGTGAGAGAAAAGACATTAGAAAGGGGAAAAGTACCAAAATGCTGTCTGCATATATTCTTTTCTTAGCAGTCCCCAGTGACTCATTTTGATTCATCAAGTTCTTTAATTTTCCTTTCTTTTAAAGTTGAAATAATATTTGTCACCTCCCATATTTATAGCATCAGAAACATCAGTAGATTTTTGCAAATGCACTAAAATAGCAATAAAACGATGACTTGAAGTAGTTAATCTCCTTCTAAATTTTGACACATTTAAAGATATTATAATACCATCTTCATGAATTTGGTAGATTATAGAATCAATAACCACTTTGAATGATTCAATTGCTTTTCTAAACAATAATGAAGGTAAAAGGAAGAAGAAAATTTCCACACTTGATTGCTTTCTTAGGACAATTGAAAAAAATTATACAAAAGCATATAAGTAAATTCTTTGTGACTGTGCATGAAGGACATAAACCAAACATAATTAGAATTAATCAACGGCAGTCAAATTACAGCTGTTTTACATAATAGTAAACACATGTGTATGCATTTAAAAAATGCCAGACAGGCTGTGGTACTAGCTTATGTTTCCTTTTAGTCAAAAAAATAAAATGGCATGTTTATGCTTTGGGAATAAATTTATAAAAGTTAATATTTTAAGGCAAACCTCCATGTGATATTCTAAGGTTAGATAATGACTCTAGTTATCATTTCCCAACTCACATTGTAGCCTAAAACATAAAAACATAAGTACCTGGACCATTGGACCAAAGGAGGTGAAGGAGGGAGGTTAAATAAAGAGGAACCACTGAGATGGGGCTTTTTGTTCTGCTAGAAAATGTTAGCTATCATTGATGGAAAATTTACTCTCTGTTAGACACAAGGCTGAGCAATTTGTCTAGCATCATTTCCATGGCATTTTTTCATCACCACAACACTATTAGATAGTTACTATTATTATCTCTGTTTTATGATGATGACCTTTAAGGCCAGAGTTCAAAGTATGCGCTAGGCATCACAGCCAGTAAATGACAAAATGGGGATGGAATTCCCACATGTAATCTGTTTGCTTAGAATTTACTGACTGCGCTCATTTAGTCCAGAATCCCAGAGGGGCAAGAGGGTGGATTTTAGAACAAAGTGCTGCTCAACAAGTTGGTCCTTGCAGCAGGTGCTGACTTTTCTAGAATATTCGGGTTGAGAAAAGAGAGTGGTGCCAGGGAGAGGGAATCAATCAGTACTCCAGAGACTAGGAATATATCATTTTAGTGCTCAAGTAAGTGGGTCAGAGGGACATGCCTGAGAGGATGGAAGCCTCAGACCCAGAAGAAGTCAGAAACCCAATGGTCCTGTCTCCCAGCTCTATCCCAAATAGACTATTATAGCCAGAGAAGCAAGGCTTTATCTATGACCAGAGATTCAAAGGTAAGTCCAATATTCTGACTATCCAAGATCTTACAGTTTATACACACTGGTAGATTGACTGACCACCTTGCAGTCATCTCACCTTTTATTGTCTATGTAAAATGTTTATGTGTTTTCCCTAAAGTTTAGCTCAACATGATTCTGGGCATAACAACGGCCCTTTTGGTTCTCGGTGGCTATCTCTGCCTGTGAATATACTAGTTGATGATGGTAGTCTCTACCTAAAAGTCTGTTATGTAGTTCTGAGTTTATATTTGCTTAATATTTAACATTAAGCATAGAACATTCATATTAAACAAATATGTTTTGAAGTTGACTACGTTAAAACAGTTTTAGCATTATTTTTAATGACGTATCTGCTTGTACCATCCAAAATCTTCAATTAGTCATGGCTTGTTTTATTTCTTTCTGAAAAGTGTGTTTATTTAATTCCACATCATTTTACAGGTGAGGCAATCAAAACATAGAGAAACAAAGGGGTTTGTCAAATGAATCCCATAATTTATCTCAGCTTTTCTTTTGAAGTCTGAACTTTGAGTGGCCTACATATGTTGAAGGGAATTTTTGGCAATGGAGGAAAATGACCAGTGTCACACGGAACAGGCTGGGATTAAAGAGACAGTGACCTTGTAATGGAAGCCAAAGTGACAGTAGTAACCTGCATTTTGCAAAGCACCTCATTAAATTGCATATTCTCTTCACATTTATTTCCCTTTCTGTAGGTTTTAGATATTCTAACTTGATTTAAACTGTGAAGTGGGACATAAAGGGAGAAGCCGCAATCTATGCTTGGGTCCGGATTGTGCTGTGATGCAGCCAACAATGGTGAGATGAAATTGATCATTAAAAGGTGTCAAAAGAAGTAAAGCCTCAGGAGATAAGAACTGGCACTCTGAAGTCCAGCTACTCTTCCTGTGAGGAGAGTATTTCCTAAATATGAAAACATTTGAGTCTTGTTTTATTATGAGAAACAGCTGTGGGGATCCATAGTCAGATATTTTGTATGCCCAATGAAGCAGCAGAAATGGAACTCAGAAATATATAGTGCTATGGAGGCAAGGATTTCTTTATGAGGTATGGCAGTTACCTTGTGCTGGCGCTGCCTTCACTAGCCTAACTGGTGGTAAGCCTAATGGTTCTTTGCTCTGCAAAGCTGTGGATTGACAACTGAATTTAAAACATTCTTCATAACAAAAAAGGAACGCAAGGTATGGGACTATTTGTGTATTTTTAATTTGGGGTATTCCATTTGAATGAGCAGATAGAAAACGAGCAAAATCAACCTAAAAATGACTCTGAGTCCCATAGTTCTTGCTAATAGTGGAACCTGTGACCAGCCTTTGTGGTCTATCTTAGCTTATCAACAGTTTCCTTTCAAATCATATTTGAGCAATCTGGATTCCATTCAAGCTCAGTGTTTTATTATCTTACCACTATTTTGGCACCAGTATCTTGGTTTCTGCTCTGGCCATAAATCAATTTAGCCCATACCTGGGTCTTAGTCAAAACATTTTTTTTTTTTTAACTTGAGTATTATGTAGAGACAAAACTAAACAAACCTTAGTCTGGAGAAAAAGAGGCAATATTTTCTTTATTCATTAAAGCATCATCAATCCTTACTCAGTCCTTCTTACAAAGTTTTCATTTATTACCAATACTTGAAGTCTTTGTGACTCCATCCATATACACATCATTAATAATAACCTTAAATTCAAAAATGCCATGCTACTTCATGATTCTTTGCCACATTTTCCTATATTTTCAGACCTCCTGGCATGCTACTTTGCTAATTCTATCAGAGGTAAAGTAGTTATAGCTATAAGAGATAATTGCAAAATTTGGTTTTCCAACAGAATAAATTCAAGTCACTGAATTGGAGAAATTGAAGTGTTTTATTTTATCTGTCACTATAGATAAATCTTGAAATTCTAAGATTGTTTTTATTTAAGATACGTGAATATGGATTTGATGCTAGGTAAGTCAACTGTTATTTATATTAAAGCAACACTTGAGAACAATCCAATAGCATTTCATAAAGTCCTACCTAAGTCCTGTGGAATTTCATTTCTTTGATTTAATGCTAAAATGGGAATCTTCTTCTTAAAGTAAAGATAATTCAGCATTAGGCTTAGACAAATAAAGGAAAAGTTTGTTTTACTCCTGGTGTCCAAGTTTAGAATTCATAAAGAAGTGACTAGGAGCAAAACTCAATAACACATTGGGCAAGATGTTTTATTCATTAATTTCCACCTACATATTCAACTCTAAATTTTAATGTGTGCCCTTGATACACAAACTAAACATCACATAATTCTTAACTTTGATCCTCAATAGCAGGTAAACAATATTGAGATTAATTGCATGTTGACTTAAGCTTGTCATCACAATAACTAACAATTACACCTGCTCTTCAATTGTATTTTAACATTTTTTGATTTCATTTTTTGATTTCAATTTCAGCAACCAAAGAAGGAGAGACATTTTTTAAAATGTTGCATCTTGCTTAAAATGAGCAAAAACTTTATGTATCAGATTGTCTCTTACAGTCCAGTGCCTGGTTAGTGAAATCCCTCACTTAGACCCTTATTACTATTAATTATTCAACATAATCTTAACTATTGGTTTTCTAGGTAGTTATCATTGCTCTTTCCCATATTGTAACCTCAACTTTGGCACAGTAGTGATAAAAAATAGTAAAGAATTAAGGACTTAACTGTTTTATAGGACGCTTGCTTTAAGGGCTTGAGAGTGAAGAGGAGGAAGAAACCAGTTTGATGTTAGGTTCGGCATAGTGATTCTTTTTTTAGATTTTTATCTAAATCAAACCTTCTTATATGAGCTGGGGAAGCAGTGTCTACAAATCATAGAGACTTAAGGAACCAGAAGGATCAAAATATGCAGAAGAAACGTGGAAACTATACTGCAACCAAAGAAGCAAAGAGAAGCATTCTTCCCTACCTAAACAGTCGCAGCTCCATAGGGGAAGTGAGAGAAAAAGCATGATGAAAATGGAAGAGTCATGTGATTTTTATAAAAGAAAGAATCAGTGGCAAATTAATTGGTATATTGTCTTTTTTTTTTTTTTTTCCTGCTGTAGACTCAAAAAAGAATGATGAAAACATAATCCCCTCCCCCTCCTGCCCTTACAGGAAGGGCGGTTGGGATTTTTTTTTTTCCCTTGAGTTGTCAAATCTCTGGCCTTCTGTATAGTGGACATTTGTCTGGATGTGAGGGATTTACAGGTGGCAGAGGACAGAATCCCGCTCCCAAGCAGTCTTATTTCAGGGGAAGCAGGACATCAGAGGAAATTGTCCAGGATGGAATAAAGGCAGCAGCAAGTTTCTCTGAGTCAGCAGTGCTCCGAATGTGGTGAAGGACACCAAGGGCAGCTGCTCTGTTTAGCAGAAGGAGGAATGGGAGGCACACAGACCATTGGGGATAGCCAAGGTGGTCTGGAGGCATGCAGGTGTGGCAGGGGAAGAAAAGTGAGAGCAATCAGAACTGATATCAGACTCCTCACTAACTCTCTCAAGTGGAAACCCAGAGCCAGATTTAATTTGATTTTGAAAAAAACTGAAACAAAAAATATTTCTTGTATCATGGAGCAATTTGTAAGGCTACGTAGTTAACACTTTGTTAAGCTGGGTCAACTCTAATAACTAATTTGGAGACCAGATCTGCATTATTCTTAGTTCCATGTGCTCTCCAAAAGTTACTAGGCTTTTTAGAATGTTTATTAAGAAAGCGAAACAGCTTAGAAATAGATTTCAGGCATTGGAATTCCTACTGACATACCTGCCTCTACATGATGTTAGACAGTCCAGAACATGAAGAGTCTGTTGCTATAATTACTGAAAACTGGTGCAACATTCATGTTCTGTAACCACCTCTGTCCTGATGTTTGATCTGTGTATCATTAATTTGTTGTTCCAGGAGACTTTTCGATGTATAATAGTTTTACACTTAACTGTGAAAACTTTGTAAGATTATTTTCAAATAAAGAATTACATATTTTTCCAACAATGGGAATGATAGGCCTACAGCAGAAATTATAATAAGCCATTGACAGGCTTAAAATAAGGATTGTTATGCTTTTTAAGATGACAGTTAAAGATCCAGGACACTAGAACTGACACAATGAAAGGAAAGTCCTGCTTCACACTAATGGGGTTTACCACACCACACACACACACACACACACACACACACGCACACTCTCTCTCTCTCTCCAACAATGCTATTCGTTTGTCTGAAGATATATAACTACACAATGCTGTCAATGTGAATCCTGAGCCATGCATATAGTTCTTTCTTTTATTGCACCAATTTGGATGTAGACCTATTAAAATTTGTGAATTGTCAATCAATCTTGTCTTGAAACATTTGTAAGCTATATACACTGTGGATAAGAGAACAAATGGATAGGAGAAAGTGTACTTTTCACTACGCCAATAGAAATCAGGCAATGGTGTTCCATGAAAGAATGTGTATTTGATCTTACATTTTGTTTATTTCTCTCTCCCTTGAAAAATACATTCTCACTTCATGATCATAAACAACTACTGATTATTGTGAATTATATACAGCATTATAAAATGTGTTCATTAGCAATACGTATTCTTTACAGGATATTAAAGCAAAATTACATAGACATTTATGTAAAAATCTTTTTATATATTTTTATTAAAATCTTTGTATACATTTAAAAATTAACCATAAAAGCTTGTTTTATAACTATTCTTAGACAATTAAACAAAGAATCAAGAAAATAGCATTTATAAATATAGTCTAATAAAGATGTTAATTTTAAGATTGTTCTCTAAAACTCAAGTGTTATTCAATACGTCTCATTTATCACAAGAAAATATAAAAAAAATTGCTTTTTCTTCTATATAACATTTATATGCATAAAACTCTGACCTAATGTCTGAATTTTAACTGTTATTTATACATTAATTTATGACATTCACAGAGAAGTTGTGCACACCTGGTAGGTGATAATGTCAATTGTTGCCTTCGTCCCCTTACTGAATGGTGTGAGAGCTCCTAAACAAGCAATTCAATTATGCTTGGAGGCTGCAGGTAAAAATAAAGGTCCACTTGAGATGATTCCCAAGCTTTGGCCTAGTGACAAAAAATAATCAAGATCTGATATTCAATCTTTTCCCACTCAAACTTTATTTTTGATTTAAAATTGAATGTACAAATGCAAAACATGTTGCCTTTTATACTTCAGGAAAGATATCATATTGCTGCCTAAACAAACATAACATTGCTTGCTCGTTGGTGTTATGTTGGGATTCTATATGTGAAGTGACAAGCAGAGAAACATGACTCCACTGCATATTATTATGTCCTACAAAATACAATGCACTGATTGAAAGAAAAAGTTATTTTCAATATTCATTCTTGTATCCACTGAAAAAAGTTATTATCCACCTTCTGTTTGTCCTAATATGCTTGAAAATCTTGAGTAATGTGCATGCAATTAAGGTGTATTTTAACTTTATATGAATTATAAATTATAGATACATATATGATTTTTTTTTTATTGTCAGGGGAAAACAAAGCTTAGCGAAAATTTTCAAGTAAACCTCTTCAACATTTCCTAAGGAAGGAGCCACTCACTGTTATTTGCTTGAGAAAGAAACCATTGTAATCTCCTAAAGCTTTCCCATCTTTGGGACTAGGTGTGTTCACGAACAATGCAGAGGTCAGGATTGAATGCTAATTCTGGTAGGTAGGTTCCTAAGGAGAAAAAGCATAGCTCAATTGTAATGAGAAAGAATCTACCCTTCTTGGTAGAGACACTGGAAAAGAAAGAAAAACTACTCATGGAGAGAGAAGGCATTAACTCTTGATGAATGTTCTTGGAGGAGCCAAGTAGTCTCTGCACTATTTATTAGGAGCCAAGATCTAAGGAGTGTGTATGCCCAACTGTAATGCAAACATTCTTACTTATCAATTTTCTTACCTAAAACTCATGGTATAACCTATTTCCTTATATATACACTATGAAATAAAAAGCATGTTTCTTGTAACAGTAACACATCCAACTTTGCAACTTACATATTGACTTTTATTAATTGCTAAAAACTGGGATTTTCAAAAATGGACCAAAATATCCACCAAATAGTCCAAAAACTCCCGAGTTTTAGATCTTATATGAATATGTAACTGCACATGGTTGTATCAGTGTCACCTCAAACTTGTCAGGTCCAAAAGTTAATTTTTATTCTTTCACCTGTTCTCTACTATTTCTCCTGATTTATTCTTTTTACTAGTAAAACTCCATTCTTCTACACATCATCCCCCTCCTGCCAACCAGTTATCTTCTTACCTTGCATTCCCCTGCCTGCCTCCACCCCTCAATCATTTCTGATCTATTTTTCTTTACAGAGACCAGTTTCATATATTTTTCTCCATTTTCATTGTACTGGGTACAGTCCTCCATTCTTTTGTGAAAAAGTAAATTATATTCTTTAATTAATTATGACAAAATTAGCACATACTCATTAGGAAAATTTGGACCATACAGAAATTCACTAGGATAAAAATAAAAATCTATGGAATTCTCACTACTAAGAGATAAATACTGTTTGTTACACAGACACACTTTATCTATATTTTAAATTTTTATTATTTTTTAATTTCCAACTTTTAAGTTCAAGGGTACACGTGCGAGATATGTAGGTTTGTTACATACGTAAACACATGCCATGGTGGTTTGCTGCACAGATCATCCCATCACATAGGTATTAAGCCCAGCATCCATTAGCTATTCTGCCTGATGCTCTCTGTCCTTTCACCCCAACTCTCCAACAAGCCCCAGTGTTGTGTTATTACCTACCATGTGTCCATGTGTTCTCATCATTTAGCTCCCACTTATAAATGAGAACATGTGGTATTTGGTTTTCTGTTGCTGTGTTAGTTTGCTAAGCATAATGGCCTCCAGCTCCATCCATGTCCCTGCAAAGGACATGTAAGTATAGCTGCTTGTTTTTCTATATTGTATATATACCATATTTTCTTTATTCAGTTTATTATTGATGAGCATTTAGGTTGACTCCATGTCTTTGCTATTGTGAAAAGTGCTATAGTGAATATACCTGTGCATGTATTTTTATAATAAAAACAATTTATATTCCTTTGGGCATATACCCACTAATGAGATGGCTGGGTTGAATGGTATTTCTGCCTCTAGGTCTTTGAGGAAGTGTCACACTTTCACAATGGTTGAACTATTTTACACTGCCATCAACAGTTTACATTCCTTTTGTCCCATTGCCTCACCAGCATCTGTATTTTTTTTTTTTTTTTTTTTTTTTTTTACTATTTAGTGATAGCCATTCTGACTGGTGTGAGATGGTATCTCATTGTGGTTTTGAACAGTTATGATCAAATCATTTTCATGTTTGTTAGCTATATGTATGTTTTCTTTTGAAAAGCATCTGCCATGTCCCTTGACCACTTTTAAATGGGGTTGTTCTTTTCTTTTAAATTTGCTTAAGGTCCTTATAAATGCTGAATATTAGATCTGTGTCAGGTGGATAGATTACAAAAATTTTCTTTCATTCTGTAGATTTCCTGTTTATTCTGTTGCCAGTTTCTTTTGCTGTGCAGAAGCTTTTTAGCTTAATTAAATCCCATTCATCAATTTTTGCTTTTATTGCAATTGTTTTTGGCTTCTTTGTCGTTAAATCCATGTCAGGTCCTATGTCCAGAATGTTATTTCCGAGGTTGTCTTCCAGAATTTCTACAGTTTTGGGTTTTACATTTAAGTCTTTAATCCATCTTGAGTTATTTTTTGTTTATGGTATAAGGAAGGAGTTCAGTTTCGATTTTCTGCATATGGCTAGCCAGTTTTCCCAACAACATTTATTAAATAGGGAATCTTCTCCTCATTACTTGTTTTTGTCAGGTTTGTCAAAGATCAGCTGGTTGTAGGTGTTCAGTCTTATTTCTTTCTGGGTGTTCTATTCTCTTCCATGATCTATGTGTCTGTTCTTTTTGAGACAGAGTCTCACTCTGTTGCCTAGAATGAAGGAGTGCAGTGGTGCAATCTTGGCTCACTGAAACTTCTGCCTCTCAGATTCAAGCAATTCTTGTGCCTTAGCCTCCAGAGTATGTGGGACTAGAGGCATGCACCACAACACACAGCTAATTTGTGTATTTTTACTAGAGACTGGGTTTCACCATCTTGCTCATGCTGGTCCCAAACTCCTGACCTCAAGCGATCCACCCACCTCAATCTCCCAAAGTGTTAGAATTACAGGTATGATCCACCATGACAGCCTATGTGCTTTCTTGAACCAGTACCATGCTGTTTTGGTTACTGTAGCCTTGTAGTAGTTTGAAGTCAGGTAGCATGATACCTACTGCATTTTTTTTTTTTCTTTTTTTTTTTTTGAGACAGAGTCTTGCATTGTTGCCCAGTCTGGGGTGCAGTGGCATGATCTCAGTTCACTGCAACCACCGCCTCCCATGTTGACGCCATTCTCCTGCCTCAGCCTCCAGATTAGCTAGGACTATAGGCGCCCGCCACCATGTATTTTTGTATTTTTAGTAGAGATGGGGTTTCACTATGTTAGCCAGGATGGTCTCGATCTCCTGACCTCGTGATCCACCTGCCTCAGCCTCCCAAAGTGCTGGGATTATAGGCATGAGCAACAATGCCTGGCCCACCTTTGTTTTTTTTACGTAGGATTGCCTTGGATATCTGGGCTCTTTTAATATTCCACCTGAATTTTAAAATAGGTTTTTCTATTCTGTGAAGAATGTCAGTGGTAGTTTAATAGCACTGAATCTATAAATTGCTTTGGGCAGTATAGTCATTTTCACAATATTTGAAAATGAAGGATATTGGCCTGAAGCTTTCTTTTTTGTTGCTGTTATATCTCTGCCATGCTTTGGTATCAGAATGATGCTGGTCTCATAAAACAAGTTAGGCAAGGTTCTCTCCTTTTTGATTTTTTGGAATAGTTTCAGTAGAAATGGTACCAGCTCTTCTTCGCACCTCTGGTAGACTTCAGCGGTGAATCCATCTGGTCCTGGGCTTTTTTGGTAGTAGTTTTGGTAGGTAGTCTTTTTTTTCTGGTTCAGTGTTGAGAGGGTGTATGTGTTCAGGAATTTGTTCATTTCTTCCAGATTTTCTGGTTTATATGTGCATAGGGGTGTTTATAGTATTATCTGATGGTTGTTTGTATTTCTGTGGAGTCAGTGGTGATATCCTCCTTATCATTTCTGATTATGTTTATTTGAACACAATCAAATTTGGAAATTAGAAAACCAATATTCTCTCTTTTCTTATTTATTAGTCTAGCTAGCAGTCATCTATTTTATTTTATGTTTTTCAAAAAAAAACTTCTCCTAGATTAATTCATTGTTTGAAGAGTTTTTCATATCTCTATCTCCTTCAGTCCAGCTCTTATCTTGTCTTTTGTTAGCTTTGGTGTTTGTTTGCTCTTGGTTCTCTAGTTCTTTTAGTTGTGATGTTAGGTTGTTAACTTGAGCTCTTTCTAGATTTTTGATGTGGGCATTTAGTGCTATAAATTTTCCTATTAACAATGCTTTATCTGTGTCCCAGAGATTCTGGTTTATGATATCTTTGTTCTCTTCAGTTTCGAATAACTTCATGGTTTCTGCCTTAAGTTCACTATTTACTCATAAGTCATTCAGGAGCAGGTTGTTCAATTTCCCTGTATTTGTACAGTTTTGAGTGAATTCCTTAATATTGAGTTTTAACTTGATTGCACTGTGTTCTGAGAGATTGTTTTTATTATTTCAGTTCTTTTGCATTTGCTGAGGAGTATTTTAGTTCTGATTATGTGATCAATTTTATAATAAGCATAATGTGTGATAAGAAGAATGTATATTCTGCTATTTTGAGGCGGAGAGCTCTGTAGATATCTATCAGCTCCACTTGATCCAGAGCTGAATTCAGGTCCTGAAAATCTCTGTTGATTTTCTGCCTTGGTGAACCTTCTATCATTGTCTGTGGGGTATTAAAGTCTCCCACTATTATTGCTTGGGAATCTAATTCTCTTTGAAGTCCTCTAAGAACTTTCTTTATGAATCTGGGTATTCCCGTATTATTAGTATATATTCATGATAGTTAACTTTTCTTGTTGAATTGAGCCCTTTACCATTATGTAATGCCCTTCTTTGTTTTTTATGATCTTTGCTGGCTTAAAGTCTGTTTTGTCAGAAATTAGGATTTCAACCTCTGCTTCTTTCTGCTTTCTATTTGCTCGGTAAATTTTTCTCTGTCCTTTCATTTTGAGCCTATGTGTGTCTTTGCCTGTGAGATGGGTCTCTTGAAGACAGTATTCCAATGGGTCTTGGTTCTTGATTCAACTACCATTCTCTGTCTTTTAATTGGGGCATTTAGCCCATTTATATTTAACATTAGTATAGTTATGTGTCTTTTTGGTCCTGTCATCATGATGCCAGCTGGTTAGTTTGCGGAATTGCTTTTGTGGTTGCTTCATAGTGTCACTGATCTGTGTACTTCAGTGTGTTTTTGTAGTGGCTGGTAATGGATTTTTCCTTTCCATATTTATTGCTTCCTTCAGGAGCCTTTGTAAGGTAGGTCTGATGGTAATGAATTCCCTCAGCATTTCCTTGTCTGAAAAGGATCTTAATTCTCTTTTGCTTACAAAGCTTAGTTTGGCTGGATATGAAATTTTCAGTTGAAAATAGTTTTCTTTAAGAATGCTGAATGTTGACCTCCAATCTCTTCTGGCTTGTAGGGTTTCTGCTGAGAGGTCCACTGTATCTGATGAGCTTTCCTTTAAAGGTGACGTGGACTTTCTCTCTGACTACCCTTCAAATGTTTTCTTTCATTTTGACTTTACTGGTCAAATGGTCTTGGGGGATGATCTTCTCACGGATCTTACCGGTCTTGGGAGATGATCTTCTCATAGAGTTCACTGGGATTCTCTGCATTTCCTGAATTTAAATGTTGGCCTGTCTTGCTAGGTTGGGGAAGTTCTAGATGATATCCTGAAGTATGTTTTCCAAATTGGTTGCATCCTCTCTATCTCTTTCAGGTACACCAATTAGTCATAGATTTGGTCTCTTTACATAGTCCTATATTTCTTGTTCATTCTCTTTATTCTTTTTTTCCTCTTTTCTTGTCTGCCTGTCTTATTTCAGAAAGATAGTCTTCAAGCTTGAGGTTCTGTTCTCCACTTGATTGATTTTACTATTAATACTTGTGATTGCATTATGAAGTTCTTGTAGCATGTTTCTCAGCTATATCAAGTCAGTTATGTTCCTCTGTATATCGATTATTTTGACTGTCATCTCCTGCATTGCTTTATCATGATTCCTAGCTTCTTTGCATTGGGGAAATATGTTCCTTTACCACAGAAAAGTTTGTTTTTAATTAACATTCTGAAGCCTACTTCTGTCATTTCAGCCACATCAGCCTCAGCCCACTTCTGAACCTTGCTTAAGATGTGTTGCAGTCATTTGGAGAAAAAGGCACAGTCTGACTTTTTAAGTTATCAGCATGTTTGCATTGATTTTTCTCCATCTTTGTAGGCTAATCTACCTTTGATTTTTGAGGTTGCTGACCCTGCATGGGTTTTTGTTGTTGTTGCTGTTTTCTATTTGTTTGTTTTTCTTTTAGCAGTCTGGCCACTTTTCTATAGTACTGCTGTGATTGGCTGGGGTGTCTGCTTTGGACCCTAGTCACCTCCAGTACCTGGAGCTATCACTAGTGCAGGTTGTGGAACAGCAAAGAGGGCAGCCTGCCCCTTCCTCTGGAAGCTTCATTCCAAGGAGGTACTGACCTGTTGTCAGCCTGAATACAACTTTGGGAGGTGGTTGGAGACCCCATGTGTAGGAGGTTTCACCCAGTCAGGTGGAATGGGATCAAGCACTTCCTTCAAGAAGCAGTCTAGCAGTTTTGGTAGAGCAGCTGTGCTGTGTTGGGTTCAGCCTCCAATTTGGGGGAGCTATCTAAGGCTCACAAGCTGGATCATCTGAGATGCCCAAACTGCCAGGTTGTAGCTTGTGTTGCCTGCTGGGAACTCCCACACAGGGAAAAATTAGAACTCTGGCAGTCATAGAAAATGAGCTGGGGTGGCTAGAAGCCTCCCGTTGGGAAGACCCACCAAGTGAGGAGGAATGAATTTAGATCCCTTTAGTCTGGCCACACTTCCACAAAACAGCCGAGTCATGCTAGGTAACTGCCTCTTCGCCTATTGGCTTGGACTCTCCAAAGCCTGCAGACTGGAATGACTGAGTCATCCAAATGATCAAAGAGGTGGTACATCCCCTTCCCCCAAGGCACTACATTCCAGGGAGAGATCAGAGCTCTGTTTGCAGCATATGGTCAGGAATGACTGGCAGTCGCAGCTGGGGGGGTCCCACCCAGTGAGGAGGAATGGATTGGGATCCTGCTTTAAGAAGCAATCTGGCCACATTCTGGGAAAGCAGCTGTGCTGCACTGGGAGAACCATTCCTCCTCTGGACTGTTTGCATTGTCCAAAGCCACAGGTGGAAATGGCTGAATTGACAAACAGCAGAGAGAGTGGCCTGCCCCTGTCCCCAGGGGCTCTGTCTCAGGCAGGCTCCACCCTGTTGTCAGTGGCTGGCTGGAATTCCAAGCCAGTGGGTCTTATCTTGTGAGGTGCCCTGGAAGTGGGGCCTACAGAAACTGTGTTGCTTGGGCCTCCTGGACTCATTCCCCTTCATAGAGGAGAGTAGGAACCTCCCACCTTGCCAGGGATACTGGGGCTGAAGTATGTAAAGTTTCTGGGTCTCAGTGCATGCTCGAGCAGCTGCTCTGCCAAGATTCCACACAACTGTGTGTGTTGGACCAAGGCCCTGGTGATGTGGGCTCATGAGGGTATTTCCTGACCCAGGGTTGTGAAGATCCATGGTGGAAGTAGGGTTTCCCAAGGCTGCACAATCACTCCCTGCTTTCCTTGGCTGGGGGGGAGGGGGGCATTCCCTTGGCTCCATGTCACTTCCAGGTGTGCTGATGCCCACTCTACTTTTCTTCATGCTGTGTGGGTCGAGTTGTTTCCCTTATTAGTCCCATTGTGTGTACCTGGATGTTTTAGTTGAAGGTGCTGTTTTCACTTGCTCCTTCATTCCTCTCCATGAGAGCTACAGACCATAGCTGTTTGTAACTAGTCATCTTGCCCATTATCCCCATTTGATTTTAAGTAGTTTAGATTTTGGGTAATAAAGTTCTGAACCCTATATTTTTGGCCTAATATTTACCATGTCATTGAAATTATTAAGTGTTACTTAATAGCTGGGTTATAGCCTATTTTAGATATGCATCACAAATTTTAAACTGTTTCTTCTATATTATCAAGCTTGTTCTAGTTTTTGATCATGAAAAATTTTATGTTGAACAATTGTCACAGAGATTCGTCCAAATTTCTGACAATTTCTTTAGGATTCCTTCCTAGAAATGGAATCATTGGATTCAACACTATGAATGTGACCTCTGTACATAATTAAACTAGTAGTATGTTTCTGTACAGTTGTTAGTGTTAAGTGGGGAGTTTGATTATAAGACTTATTGTAGAGGATAAGTGATAATCATAAGAATATAAATGTTCATGCTTGTCATGAGGTTGAAATGAAGAAAATAAATGCTGCACAATTGTGTAGATTTTTCAGATAGTGGGTTCTAAGTGGAATCATATTTCTAATCTCCATATAGAGGACATGGTTGTCTGGTGGCTGATATCACAGTAAAATATTTTTAAAGTAAACAAAATAGTTAATCGCAGGGTTTGCTTCTTGGAAGTTCCATCAATATAGTAAAATTGATTCTACATGGGACATGAACAAAGAACAGTAAGTCTACAGCTGTTTATCTCTTTGTTGTCACCCAGCAGAAATACTAGACTGGAGTATACACTCAAACAGCTCTCCATCACTAACAGTTTCCTAACCAGACTTTCTATGGAGATTGAACAGCAGTTAATTCTGATTGCAACAAAAAGCATATAGTCTGTGCTAAATAGAAGAAGAGTTAAAACTTTCTTTTAAAAAGCACAGTACAAACTTAACCATCCAATGCATTTGATAGGGTGACTACTTGGAAGAAAGAAGCAGGCCAAGTTAGTACATGTATGAAGAACAAAACTTCTGGCAAATCTGTTCTAAATCCACAATAACTCACCAGCATAGGGAAGAAAAAAAAAAAGCTGCGAATTTGTGTGTCTTTAGAAAATCCATAATAATTATAGTCTGAAAATCATGAAATTATTTTAACTATAGTCATAGAAAAATCTCAGTTTAGCATTCATTGTATTTTTCCATTTAATCAATATGGTTTTTATTAAATTCTGTACAATTGTTCTCCTCAGAAACTGAATGATTGGATCAGTTGAATAGCTTCCACTAAACATAATTTTGGATTAAGTGTAGTTGATCTGGATCCAGTATGATAGAATTCAATTCAGTAAAAGCAATTCAATAAGTGCCTAAGCTCCACCCCCGAAAAAATTCTGCAGCTTTTTCATAATGTACGCTTGACTCTAATTAGAAAAGATGAGACTTCCCTTATGCCCTTGGCCTGATAATAAAGCCATACAGGCAGCATAAACAGAAACTTTTACATTTTTTACTTTTAAAGTCAAGCAGGAGAGCCCCACATTTATTAAGAGCAACATGAAACCAGGCCAAGCCATGAGGCAGCCCATGAGGGGAGGAGCTTTGTCCCTCATGTCCACAGTGTATCTGCTGCTTGTCGCAGAAACACAGTAGTATGTTTTAGTTTTATTAAAGTTACATTTTAACCCAAAATTTGGGTTGAAAAAAAATAAAGACTCCAAAATTATTCCTGTGATAGTGTTATTTGACCATTACTACTAATCTTGACTCTTCTGCTGTATTTAAATCCCTATTCTAACCACCAAAAATCACAGATTAGAACTGAATTAACTTTCATCGATGCAATACTGAAGTCCTCAGAAAATTTATTAGATCTCCAAACATTTTATGATATCCGTGAAGAGCTTTCTGCACAAGGTTTTGGAAAACATGGCGATTGTCAGACAAGAAGATACTGTAGATTAACTCTATCTGTCCCTGTTCCTCAAGTAAACTACTGACCCAGATAATATACGACTTTATCAAGGAAAAATAAGCTCAGACTTAAAGTAAATTAATCAAATTTTATTATATAGAAAGAAAAGTTTCCCCGTTAAATAATCCATACAGGCAAAATTGTATACTTCCTGATAATGTGGGTAATGATTACCTCCTTTACCATTCATTATATACTCAATGCATGGGTCAGTCCCTAGAATGCCGTAGGCATCCAGTAAGTACTTGTTGAATACATGACAAAATATATGTAAGTACTTTAAGGTTTTGGAAGATTGACAGATTGATGAAGATCAGAAGAGCTCATCATTTGCCTTAAGCAAATTGGTGACAGAAACTTTTGCACTAGTTTTAGAAGCAGGGTGTTATTTTGAACTTATTTGCGTTACTTTGATCAATAATGCAGATAAACTTTCTGTGTATTAGAAAGTTATGTTGACTTTTCTTTGGAATTACTCTTAGTGACCTTTGCCAGTATTCCTTAAGAAGTTTTTGGTAATATGTTAATCAATTTGTGTGTTGTATTTATACAATTACACTTTCATATCATTTCTTTTTGTTTTATCAGTGTTGATATTAGCTTAGTTTAAAAGTTTTCAAATGAATACATGTATACATTTGTTTTTGCAAAATGTACCTATATGTATTTTAAGAATTATTTAAATATGTGTATACTCAGTATTTAGTTCCAAATATAGTTTAAATATTTTTCTGTATTTTTTCTAACTCTTTTTAGTTTAACTTATTTGGTTTTGAATATTTAATTGACCTCGAATTTATTTTGGTTTTCATTCATAATCCTTGCCTGGCATGTTAAAATAGCAATTTAACAAAATACCTACTTTGTTTCTTCTCCCTTTAAACGTGTCCCCTGTCATGCTAACAAAGTGAGCTTTCTAGATTATAGTGCTTATCATTTCTTCCCATTCTAAAATGTGTTTTCAAAAGTCTTAAGTGCCTTAAGATTTAAGGCAATACTATTCTGAAGATAGTCCCTGCTAACTGCCCAGCTGTGTTTCCCCTGGCTCCCTTTATATAAATATCTCTTGAAAACATTAAAGGTTTATTATTAAATATATTTTGCTGTTTCAAACTTTCATGTTGCAACAGTCTGTAAAAAAAAAAAAAAGTTTTCATGTTGTATTAGTCGGTTTTTATGCTGCTGAAAAAGACATACCCGAGACTGGGCAATTTACATTTACATAGGAAAGAGGTTTAATGGAGAACTCACAGGTCCATGTGGCTGTGGAAGCCTCACAATCATGACAGAAGGAAAAGAGGAGCAAGCTACTTCTTACGTGGATGGTGACAGGCAAAGAGAAGACAGCTTGTTCAGGAAAACTTGCATTTTTAAAACCATAACATCTCGTGAGAATCATTCACTATCATGAGAACAGTGCAGGAAAGACCCACCACTATAATTCAATCACCTCTCACTGGATTCCTCCCACAACAAATGGGAATTGTGGGAATTACAATTCAAGATAAGATTTGGATGGGGACACAGCCAAACCAAATCATATGTTTTTTGAATCATTATCTGGTCATAGCTAAAAATTCAGAAGAAATTCCAGAGAAATATAAATGGATTTGTTATTTTAAAATTTTCTGAACAATTAGAATGTACTTAGAGTAACATTCACATTATAGTATAATACATATTAAGAAGAGTTTTTATTATGAGGGCAAAATCATATTTTTTTAGTTCTATTTGCTTTTGAGAATAGCATATTTTATGACACAAATTTAGTTTGTTTAGAAGACCAAAACACAAATATTCTGGCTAAAGAAACACATTCAATGCCACATCTCATGAATATTGACATAAAGAATGAATTAAAATTGACCTGGATCTGAGAACTGTCACATGGGTAGTGAGCTGGCTGAACATGTATAAACATAAGATAATGATAAATGGCAAAATATCAAGACAAAAAGAGCTGCATGTTGGAATACCATAGAGATAAGATTTAGAAAGTTCTTAAATAAATTTACAACAGGTTAATGATGTTCAAACTAGATAGCTATTTTGATAAACAAATTATATCAAATTTCACAGCTTGCTTATTATAAATTGGAATAAATATGTCATTAAAATAGTTTCACAAATATATATAAATATGATATATAAAACAACTATGACAAATCTTAAAAGAATAAACACTAAATAACATGTAATATAACTAAATTTTTAATACAATAACTCACTTTATTACTATCTGTGAACAGTGATAAAATATGTTAGATGCTGGCTCCAAAAATGCTGGCAAAAACTTTAATCTGATAGTTTAGATCACAAAAACACTCAAGTTAAAAATGAGTGCAGAAGTTTATAGGCAGCATGTTGATGCATTTTCCACATTTCCCCTATCCTTCACTATGAAGATGTAATTTAGATGAAATACAGTGTTTTATTTGCTCATTCAATGATGCAATACATTATAACTCAATGCATAAATGTATAAAATTTATACATTTTGTGCAATGTATAAAAATTAACAGTAATTATTACATGTCTGCATTATATTTGACCACAATAGAAGCTCTAATATTTAAATTACCTAATGGGAAAATCCTTTGCTAAAAAAGAAGTAATCTATAACTTGTTTATGGCTCAATTTTAATTTTTTTTTTTTTTGGTAGATTACATGTGTACTGAGTAAAACAGAAAAAAAGAAGTGATATAAACCAGAAAAATTACTTTGGCTCTTGCCTAAAGTTGACCCTTATAGATGCATAATCATTAATTCTGAGTTCACAAAATCCTAAACCTAAAGTCCATGAATATTTTAACTAAAAAAAAAGACCAAAACTAAAGTGATTTAAAAGTGAACAAAAATTTTAAGTAATTATTTCTTTTTATCATTCCACCAATATATTTCAATTTTATGTTTTAAATTTGAAATTAACAATCTAATTTATATTATATGTTATATTATTGCCATTAGGTAAATTTATTCTACAAAAATAAAGTTGGTAATTCTATCTTCTTTTTCGTCTAGTTTGTTTTATCAGTACAAACCTATGATTTAAACCTTATACTACCTTCCCATGCAGTCACAATCAGTTGACCCTAAGTTGATATTTATATATTAGCACATGAGGAAATAAATAACAATATTTTTCTTTTTTTTTTTTCAAAAAAATGCAGAAATTATTAGATGACCCTCAGTTTCTCTATGAAGTTCCAGGAAGTACATAGGCACAGGGAGGATGTTTCTAAATTACAGGATAATTACTATGCTAGAAATAATAACAACCAGAATGTGCTTAGATTTACTATGCCATAGAATCTCTTCTATTTTCTATGCACACATATTATAGCATTTGACATTTTCAGAAAACTCAATGGAGTGTTGCAATTTTTTCCTACATCTTGTTCATGGTCACACAGCAACTGAATAGTGCATCTTAGATTTTCAAGCATGCCTACCTAATTTGAAAGTTATGCTATTCCTCATACATGTCATTCATTAATTCTGTTCATTTGTCCATGGATATTTTAATTAGAATGTCACTGTATTATATGTGAAAATTAAAATTTTCTCTTCTTTCATAGCTGAAATTGTAGCCTCACAGGTTACAGCAATTGTTCCTTATATTCCAATATAATTTACTTTTCTATTGTCCTTTATTATTTAAACTCCTCCTCTAGGTGAGTATGTATATATCTTGATTTCAAATTGCAGTCTTGCAGGAACAGGTGAGTGGATTTGCCAGGTATAGAAAACACCATCCTGATTATCCTCCAAAAAGGTAAACTTTTCATATTAGTTCAGTAGAGACACAAAGAATCAGGATGAAACTCCAAAGCTGCAGCATAAAGTGACTTAGTTCGGAACTATGGACAAAGGCAACTCTGCCCTCTGACTGCACTGAATAGAACTGGCTCGTGCCATATTGCTTCCATTATTAAAAAGTGCCAAAATTTTAAAAATATTTTACATTTTGATCTCCTTTCCATAAAAGGAGGAGACTATTAATATAATACTCATTGATACTTAAGCGGGTATAATTTCATCTTAGCGCTCAAAGAAAACAAAGGAAAACAATCTTAATTATAATAAACAGTATTTCTCAAACTAGTATTTTAATTGTTTATCTAAGTAACAAGTCATAGTACCTGAAATGCAGAAATGAATCATGGGCTGGTGATATGTTTTGGCTCTATGTCTCCATCCAAATCTCATTTTGTAGCTCCCATGATTCCTCCATGTTATGAGGCGGACACAGTGGGAGATGATTGAATCATGGGGATGGGTTTTTCCCGTGCTGTTCTAGTAATAGTGAATGGGTCTCACAAGATCTGATGGCTTTAAATGCGGGAGTTTCTCTGCACAAGCTCTCTCTTGGCCTGCTGCCATCCGTGTAAGATATGACTTGCTCCTCCTTTCCTCCAGCCATGATTGTAAGGCTTCCTCAGCCAGGAGAAACTGTAAGTCCAATAAGCCCCCTTTTCCTCTATAAATTACCCAGACTCGGGTAAGTGTTTATCAGCAGTGTGAAAATGAACTAATACACCTCGTTTGGATGTATGTACATCAACACTTAAACCAACAACCCTGTATCCAGAATAGCAAAATATACTGTTGCTTGGAAAATTAAGGCAGCATTACCTAACAGTCAAATATTTAAATAGAAATATAACTTAGCACCCAATAATATATAAAGAATGGAGTATCTAGCTACATAATACTATTTACAGATACACTTACAAACATATTTCAAAATTTATAAGGCCTGATTCTAAATAGAGCATTTTAAATTAGTAACTAGAGATGGAAACAATAATTTTGTTTGAGGTTAATGTCGCCATTTTTTTTAAAGTATGGATATTTCAGAAAATGTTAAGTACTCTCCAGTGAAAGACAGTTAATATTGAAAAAAATATTAATTATGACATGGTATATTTGCATAACCAGAAAGAACAATAAAGAGATTTGATCTAGGCACATCTGTAAAGTTAAGAGACTATTTGCTCACATATTGTGTTATCAGTAGTGCTGCCAAACATAAATATCCGAATTATTAGTTTGTTTTGGCAACTATTAGGATTCCAATGGTATTTTATAAATTCAAATTATTTAAAGAAGAAAACTTACTCTACCTGAGTACCCTTCACTGCTATCAGTTTATAAAATAGAGTCTCTAATAAAGCCAGTAAGTCTCTAACAATGACAGGTGTTATTTATGAACATACATCTAGAATATAGCTCTATTTACTTCTTGAATATAAGTTCATCAGAATGAAATTCAATATTGACTGATCATATAAGAACATAATAAATCAATTTAATTAATTCTAAAGCATTGATATTTTTCTATGTATAGAAGTGAAAGACTTTTTTCCAATAGAGAAATATTTGTTCTCAGAAAAAATTACTAAATGATATACAACTAGTTAAAATTTGAATTTCCTTTCTAATAGAGGGGGTAATTTCCTTCATGGGAAATACATACATTAAAAAATGTTACATATACACAGGTAGGTAGGTATACACACACAAATAGATATAGTTTTTGTTGTGATGAAATGATTTACTTCAGTCTTACCAAAATCAGTCTTCATAAATACTTCTACAAATATCTTTAGCTATTTTAGACACAACATTCAGGAAAAGTACTTGCTTTTAGTGTTAAGCTTTTTAATTTTCCTCCACCAATAATAGATAATCAATTTGAACCAATTTTCTTCTTTTCTAATGCATTTATTTAGCCATGATTTATACGCTCATACCAAACAATTCAACCAAAGCAACTTCCACTCCTGAGCATTAAACATTTGATCAATATAAGAGTTCCATTGTAGAAAATAGTGTTAAAAGTTTATTCATTCAGTGCACTCTTTAGAGATGATTAACTGTCTTTATTATATTAAAGCAAACCCAAAGCCATCTGCCAAAGGCGATTGTGTCCAAGCACTGAAACCATTTCATGTGAAAACTCATTTTCAGGCTCCTAATTATTTTTCATTATAGTGGCAGTGTGGAATAGATTGGAATTGGACAGTAATTGCCAGGTCTGAGCAGTGTGGACCATTGCAATGTATCAGTTTAGATGAAGTGTGACAAGGATACATCTAGCTACTATATAACTTCCATTAACCAACTTCCCTGTCCCTGATCATGTAACACTTCATAGAATGTGGTCAGCACAAGGTCATAATAATGGCTTTCTGACTGACTTCAAGTATTTTGTACAAGTGCAAGCTGTTAACCCCCTGTGTTAGCATTGTTCTAGTAATGTCCAGTTATTACAGTTGTCAAAAATATCTATTTCTGCAAGAGGGACAAGTAAACTTCTTAAAAGTGTAACTTTCAAACTCAAGTATGACTTCTTTCACATGTAATGTTCTAACAGGAAAATTATACCTAAAATTTAAAAAATGGTTATATATAAGATCATTTTAAGTAGTAATTACTCAATACTAGTCAGTCAATTCAATATACTGATCGTAAAAGTTCTATCCAAACAGAAAACAGATTCAAATAATTTCTATGTGTACAACCAAGTAGACTGTTTTAAAGCAAACTGAGTAGTAAAGCAGAACAGCTATATTTATAGATAAATGTTTCCATAAAGAAGTTTCTTCCACAGTGGTAACACTAATGGAATTTTTGAGTGATTCTCAACCAGGTGATCTTGCCCTGCAAAGGGGATGTTTGACAGTGCCTGGAGCCATTTTTTGTTGTCACAGTAAAAGGAGTATTAATGGTATCTTGTGTGTAATTTTCAAGGATGCTGCTGAACATCCTACAATATACAGGACAGTTCACCACAAAAAAAGACAATAGAGAATTATCTGCCTAAAATAACAGTGTTAAGATTGAGAAATCCTAAAATATGTGTGTTAAGTTACTTTCTATTTGATTTCCTGATCTCTTAAATGTAAAAAGTCTTATTTCTTTGATGATTAACTTACCTTGAATATTGCCCATGGAACTTTCAACTATCAATATTACTTATTAATAACTTTTTCATCTGTAATAAATTATATTTTACTTGACATAACTTCATACACACTAGAGACTGAGATCTTTTATTAATCTTTCTTTCTGTATAATATTTTTATGGCCTTTCTGAACTAATTGTTTCATATGATCCTAGACTATACGTACACTAGCAAAAGTCTCCTGAAGAAATGAAATGCTTTCTTTTTCAGGCAAAGCTGATTCAAACACATTTGAGAGAGTAGGCATTCTAATTTGATGCTTATTTTTTTAATGCCATGTAAGTGACGTGGTGAAATAATTTGCTTCAGGTCCATACCGAATGTTGTCATAGAAACAGTCATGTAACTTAAATATTTAAAATATTTTCAGAATTTTCCATTTTATATATTTCTCTAATAATTGTATAGCTGTGATCACAGGCACCATTATAAGTATTTCTTCTATATGTTTGATGCCTTAGCATGTTTATTTTCTAAGTGAAAATTTTCAATTGCTTTCAGTTTTTCAATTCCTATATACCTTTTAGAATGGTTAACATTTTTGTAAGAGTATCACAGAGTGTTTACCTCTATAGTCTCTTCCACCAGGCTTCAAATCCTTTCAAAATGCTGAAGGTATCTAGAGATAATAATCTTCAAATCCATTTAAAAAGCTAGCATGTCCCATATAGTTTTATGATTTAAAACAATGTTAAAATTGGAGAAATGTCTGGTCAAATTTATAAGTGAAGCAGTTTTCTTGTTTTTCAAACAAGCTTAATAATGTGGTTGAATTTATGTAATTGCAACTATTTAGATAATTCATTGAGAAATGAACTATTTGAACCACTAATTGAGAAGACTAGTTTTGATGAACAAAATTGTCTAAGTTAGAGACCCATAAATCCCTACTTTCATTTAGTATTTCCAACTCTCTCCTCGACCTTGTGCTCTGTTCTGGGCAGTCTATTATGAGTTTAATCATAGGTTATAAATATATGTCACAACTGAGCTGATTAACACGTGGATCTACCCATGTATAGCAGAAAGGAACATGACCAAATGACCCAGCTAGAGTGCTGTAGTCCACAAAATGCTCACAGTAGACACTGTACACTATTCAGTGATGCTTAATTCTGTTTTTATTCACATAAATCTAGTCATACAACTTAAAGTAAATTATCTTTATATTATTAATGTATATCTTAGTGATTTATCATTTTTCTCTCTGGCTCTCACACTCATATTTATCAAGCATCTATTTGTACTGGTACTGGTTAAGCACTTTAAAAAGACATAGATTCTTACTTCTAGAAATTCTTAGTCCATAAGAGGGCAGCAATTCTGATAAGAAGAATATGACTAAACAAATAGTAATAAAAAGTGAGTAAAGAGAGAGTAATGATTTAAGACAAAAATTGGTATCAATACAGTTTCCCTTTGAATAATGCAGGAGTTTGGGGAGCAACCCCACTCTGAGAGCTGAAAATTCACGTACAACTGTTGACTTCCCAAAAGCAAAAGTACTAATACCCTACTGTAGATCAGAAGCCTCAGTGATAAAATAAACAATTAACTCACATTTTGTATGTAATATTAAGTATGTACTAGATGCCTACGATAAAGAAAGCTAGAGAAAATGATATTAAGAAAATCATAAGTAAGAGAAATTATGCTTATTTTTTATTAAGTGGAAGTAGATCTTCATCCTCATTGTCTTCACATTGAGTAGGCTGAGGAGGAGGAGGAAGGGAAGGGGTTGATCTTGCTGTCCTGAGAGCACTAGAGGCAGAAAAGGTGGAGGAAGTGGAAGGGCAGGCAGGAAATGAAGGCATACTTGTAACTTTACGATAATATATCTTAATTTCTGTCTAACATTTTTGCAATTTTATTTCTCTAAAAATGTTTCTACATAATACCAAATTTTCTTCCATTTTTTGCTTTATTTTAGGTGCCTGTATCATGGAAGGGTCCACATCATAAAAGAAGTAAAAGCAGTCTTGAATGATCAGAATGATTCTGCCAGACTGTCTAATGTCAGTTTGTTTTCTTGCACTGCTTCTTCTGTATCTTATCTCCTAGCATTCATTTGAAATCATTTGTTTCCATCAGGCTGTCTTCTGCAAATTCCTCTGGTGTGGTATCTGTTAGTTCTTGGAATTCCTCCAAGATCCATATCTTGAATCCCTTCACACACACACACACACACACACACACACACACACCTCTTTTTGTCATATCCACAATCTCTTTCATAATTTTCTTGATTGGCTCTGCCATAAATCCTGTGAAATTATGCACAACATCACAACATCTTCTTTAGCAGAAACTTATGGTTGGGACTCGGTGGCTTTCATGGATGTATTAATAACAATGATGAGGGCTTCAATGGCTGAAATTTTTCAGACTTTCATTATGTTCTCTCTATTGTGGTTTTTTTCCACAGTGTTGACAATCCTTTCCATAGAGGACCCTGTATAATGAGCCTTAAAGGTTCTTATGACCCTCTTATCTATAGGTTGAATTAGAGACATTATGTTTGGGACAAGTAGAGCACTTTGATGCATTCAGCGTTGAACTCATGGGGTTCTGGGTTGTTAGAGGCATTGTCCATTATCAAGATAACTTTAAAATGGAGTCCCTTACTGTCAAGATACTTCTTGACTTCAAGGACAAAGTATTGCTGGAACCAATCCAGAAAAAGTGTTCTTATTGTTTGGACGTTCTTGTTGCATAATCAAAAGAATGGCAAATGGTGTTTATCTGTTTGTTCCCTTCAGAGCTCAGACTTAGCTGACTGAAGCTTTGGGGAAAGGCAAATCATGAATACAAACTTGACTGCATTTGCACAAAATAGAAAAGTTAGCCTATGCTTTCCTGTCTTAAATCCTGGTGTTTGCTTCTCTTCCTTACAAATAAATATCCTTTGTGGCATTCCTTCCCCCCCCACCCTGCCAGATTATGGCACTACTGTGTGCATTAAATACCTATTCAATTGTTTTAAAATGGCAGCATAGAAGCAACTGGCTTAGCACTTCCTCTTAGAAAACCAAAACCAAACATACAGTGCCAAGATTTTTATCAACAACAGTTCAGAACTCAAATATGAGGATGAGACAGAGCCCAGGAGCACAAAAAAGTGAAAAAACCCTGAGCAGATGGTAAAAGAATTGGACTTCCACACTCATGATAACTCTTTCTCATTCTGCCCAGCAAGAAGTATGCAGAAAATATTCTCCCATCTCATGGTGTTTACACTGAAAAAAGTGATATTGAGGCAGCAACCAGCTTTTCAGATTCTCGTGTTCCCTGGCAAGAGACCTGTTCTTCCCTTAACTTACGGGAAGCAATTCAATAGCCTGATGAGAAAAATATCTGTGAGAACAGACATAGACAAGTGAGGAGGCGGAAGTATTATCCCCGGTCCTAGAAACTGTTCTGTAACTTGGCCAAAGGAGATGACAAGTTAGAGTGACTGTAGAGCAACACCATGCTGCAAGAGGTTTGTTTCACAAGACCCTGGAACAAAAGTATCTAGCCAGTCTTCTCACACTGCCTAGATAATACAGTTGGGACTTCCCCCCATTCAGAACAGGCAGGACTTTGATCATTTACTAGAGCTGAGGAAAACCTGGGCTTACTGCATTACCTAGAGCTGAAAAAGAGGCAGTGACCTAGAGGTAAAGATTTGCTAAGCAAATATATTCAATAAAAAACAAAACAAGCTGAACAGAAATAATTGAAATAAATAATTAATCCTTCAATGTAAAACATATACGTATACCCACAGGACCAACAGGAAATGGGGAACTGTGACCTTCCCAAAAGGACAAAGTGGAAACCCACTGACTAACCATAACAAGAGGGAGAATTGTGAGTTATCTCACCACAAATTCAAAATAGCAGTTTGAAGAAAACTTAGTGACCAAGATAGTACAGAAAAGCAATTCAGAAATTTATCAGAAAAACGTAACAAAAAGATTGAAATAACAGTAAAAAAAAAAAAAAAAAACAGAAATCTTGGAACTGAGAAATACATTTGCTGAACTGAAGAACTAATTAAAGATTCTCAAAGATAGAATGGACCAATCAGAGAAAAAAAAATTAGTGAACTCAAAGATTAGCTCTTTGAAAACACATAGTCAGAGGGAAAAAAAGAAAAAAAAAAAAAAGAATACAAAGGAATGACGACTTCTTATAAGATACAGAAAATTGCCTGAAAAGTCAAAATCTAAAAATTATTGGTGTTCCAAAAAAAGCTGAGAAAGAGCAAGGGATAGAAACCTTATTCAGAAAAATAACAACAGAAAACTTCCCAAAACTTGAAGAATATACCAGGTACAGGAAGTTCTGAGAACACTGAATGATTCAACCTAACGAAGACTGCCTGAAGGTAAATAATAAACTCTCAAAAGTCAAGAACAAGAAGATCTTAAAGGCACAAAGAAAAAAGAAGTAAATAACATGTAAAGGAACTCCAATTTGTCTGGCAAGAAACTGCTCTGTGGAAACAATACAGACTAGGAGACAGTGGAACAATTTCTTTAAGGTTCTCAAAAAAAAAAAAAAAAAACAAGAATACTATGCTCAGCAAAATTATCATTTGATTATAAAGGAAAGATAAAATCTTTCCCAGACAAATAAAAGCTGAGATTATTAACCATCACCAGATCTGTCTTAGAAAAAATGCTAAAGAAAAGTTTTCAATTCGGAAAAAAAGCACTCATTTGTAAAAAGAAACCTTTTTGAGACATAAAACCCACTGGTAAAATTAAATACATGAGCAAACTCAGAATACTCTATTGGAATAATAGTGGTGTGCAATCTACTCACAGCTCTGGTATGAATCCCAAAAGCCAAATCTATCAAAAGCAATAAAAGTTACATCAACTTGTTAAAGGATAGGCAATATAAAACTATGTAAATTGAGACAAGTACATGTCAAAATATGGAGAGGATGGAGTTAAAGTGCAGATTGTGTGTGTGTGTGCATGTATGTGTGTGAGTTTGCCTTTGTTTCAATTCTTTTATTTGTGATCAAAGATAAGTTGTCATCTCTTTAAAATAATTCATTACAACTACGACGATTTTTGTGTAGTCCTCATGGTAACCACAACACAAAAACTTGTCATAGGCTCACTAAAACCAAACAAAAGCAACAAATGAAAACATACTGCCACAGAAAATAACCACAAAGGAACACAGTAAGAAAGGAAAAGAGGAGTCTCACATAATCAGAAAACAGGCAATAAAATGGCAATAGTAAGTCCTTACCTATCAATGACGTAAATGGTCTCAATTCTTCAGTTAAAAGACATATCATGGCTGAATGGACAAAGAAACAAGACTCAACTATATGCTCCCTTAAACAATCCAACATCACCTATAAAGACACATGTTGAAAGTGAAGGGATGGAAAAAGTTATTCCATGTAAACGGAAGCAAAGCAAGACAGGAATAGCTATACCTATATCCAATAAAATAGACTACAAACCCAAGATTGTAAAAAGGCACAAAGAAGGTCACTATGTAATGATAACTGTGTTAATTCAGTAAGAGTATATGATAATTATAATTACTTATGCACCAAACACTGGAGTTCCCAAGTATATAAAGCAAACATTAATAGATCTAAAGAGATAAATATACTGCAATACAATAATAGCAATTAATATCTCACTTTCAACGAGCAGATTACTTAGAAAATCAACAAAAAAGCAGCATAAACTACACACTAGATTTGAAAGGCGTAAAAAACATTTACAGAACATTGCACCCGACTGCTGTAGAACACACATTCTTTTCATCAGCACATGGAACAATCTTCAGAATAGGCCATATCTTAGGCCATGAGACAAGCCTGAACAACAACAACAACAAAGACAGAAACCATGTTAAGTATCTTTTTTCTGATAACAATGGAACTAAACTACAAATCAGTAACAAGAACTTTGGAAAGTATGCTAACCTGGAAATTACACAAAAGGTTCCTGAATGACCAATGGGTCAATGAAGAAATTAAGAAGGAAATTAAATAATTTCTTGAAACAAATGAAAATGGAAATAGAACATACTACAATCTATGGGAAATAGCATAAAGGGCACTGAAAGGAAGTTTATAAAATACATGGTAATATTGAAAATGTAGGAAGACTTCAAATAAATAACCTAACAATCCATTCCAAGGAACTAGAAAGCAAGAACAAGCCAAATCCCAAACTAGTAGAAGGAAAAAAATTAATAAAGATCTAAGCAGAAACAAATGAAAAAAAGTCAAAAAAAGTACAGAAGTTTAACTAAATGGAAGTGGGCTTTGTGAAAATTTAAAAAAAAAATAGACAAAATTTAGCCAAACTAAGGAAAAAAGAGAGAAGACCAAAGTAAATAAAATCAGAAACAAAAAGGAGAATAACCACTGAGACCACAGAAATACAAAGAATCAGAGACTACTATGAACAACTATGCATGAACAAATTGAAAAACCTAGAAGAAATGGATAAATCCCTGGAGATATACAACCCACCAGCACTGGACCGTAAGGACACAGAAAACTTCAACAAATCAAAAACAAGTCATGAGATCAAAGACATCATCAAAAGTCTCCCATCAAAGAAAAGCCTGGGACCTGATGACTTGACTGCTGGATTCTAGCAGACATTTAAAGAAGCACTAATACCAATCCTACCAAAACTCTTTAAAAAAATTGAAGAGGTCAGACTTCCAAAAGCATTCTATGAGGCCAGATTACCCTCATACCAAAACTAGACAGGGGAATAACAATAAAATAAACTAAATGCCAATATAACTGTTGAACATAGATACAAACATCCTCAGCAAAATAGTAGGAAACTGAATTCAACAACACATTAAACAAATCATTTACTGTGATCAGGTGGGATTCATTACAGGGATGCTTGGATAATTCAACATACACAAATTAATAAGTAAGTATGAAATTAACAGAATCAATAACAAAAAACATATGATTGCTTCAATAGATGCTGAAAAGCATTTGGTAAAATTAACATCCCTTTAAGATAAAAACTTTCATCAAAATGGGTATAGTGGGAATATAATTCAAAATAATAGAAATCATATATGACAAACCCAAAGTTAACATTTTGCTGAAGGGGGAAAAATTGCAGGTCTTTCCTGTAAGGACTGAAACGAGGCAACAATGGCCACTTTCACCACTTTTATTTGACATAACATAAAATCCTGGTCAGAGCAGTTATACAAGAGAAAGAAATAAAGGACATCTAACTTAAAAAGGAGGAAGTCAAATTATCCTTGTTTACATATGGCATGATCTTATACCTGGAAACCCCTAAAAAGTCCAGCAAAAAAAGCTGTTAAAACAAATAACCAATTCAGTAAGTTTTCGTGATAGAAAATCAACATGCAAAAATCAGTAGCATATTCATATGCCAACAGCAAATAATCTAAAATCTAAATCACGAAAACTATTTTATTTCTAATAGCTACAAAATTATGAAATACCTAAGAAGCAGTCCAACCAAATAAGTGAATGATGTATAGAAGGAAAACTGTAAATCTCTGATGAAAGAAATTTCAGAGGATATACAGAACAGTAGAAAGATGTTTCATACTCATATATTGGAAGAATTAGTATTGCTAAAATGACAATACTATTCCAAAGTTATTTACAGATTTAATGCAATTTCTATCAATATACCAATGACATTCTTTGCAGAAATATAAGAAAAGTCTTAACATTTATATGGAATGAAAGACCCCCCAAAAGCCAAATCAATACTGAGCAAAAAGAAAAAAGCTGAAGGCATCATATTACCTGACTTCACAATTTACTACAAAGCTATAGTAACCAAACCAGCATAGCACTTGCATAAAAATAGTCACATGGACAAATGAAAAGGCAATCTTGTTATAAATCTACACATTTACAGCCATCTCATCTTCAACAAAGATGCCAAGAACATACAAATAAAAAGGATGATCATTGTAGTAAATTATGCTGAGAAAACTATGTAACTATATGCAGAAGAATGAAGTTAGACCTCTGTGTCCTACCATATGGAAAAATCAAATCGAGATGGATTAAAGACTTAAAGCTAAGACCTGAAACTGTGAAACTACTAGAAGAAAACATTGGAAAAATGCTCCAGAACATTTGTCTGGGCAAAGATTTCTTGTGTAAAACTTCAAAAATCACACTCAACCAAAGCAAAAATAGACAAATGGGATTATATTGGGTTAAAAAACTTTTGCACTTTCAAAGAAAACAATCAAAGTGAAAAGACAACTCACAGCATGGAAGAAAGCATTTCTGAACTGACCATTTGGCAAAGGATTAATAACCAGAATATATAAGGAACTCGAACAACTCAATAGCAATAATAATAATCTGATTTAAAATGGGCAAAATATTTAAACAGACATTTCTCAAAAGAAGACATACAAAAAGCCCACATGTATTAAAAAAATGTTCAATATCACAAATTACCCAGAAAACAGAAATCAAAACCACAAGATATCATCTCATCCTAGTTAAAATGGTGTGAATCAAAAAAGCAATAAAAAATGCTGGTGAGGATGTGCAGAAAGGTTAACTCTCCTACACCACTAATACGAATGTAAATTAGTACAGTCACTATGGAGAACATATGGAGGTTCCTCAAAAAACTACAAATGGAACAGGATCCAGCAATTCTACACTAAGTATATGTTCAAAAGAAAAGAAAGGTATTAAACAAGTATTTGTACTCCCATGTTTATTGCAGCATTATTTACCATAGCCAAAATATGCAATCAACCTATATGCCCATCAACAGATGAATAGATGTGATGTGTCTACACAATGGAATATTATTTAGCCTAAACATGAAAGTCTGTCATTTGCCGTAGTATGGATGGAACTGGAGGCCATTATGTCAAGTGAAATAAGCCAGAACAGAAAGACAAATGTTTCATGTTCTCATTCACATGTTGGAGCTAAAAAAGTGGGTTTCATGAAAATAGAGGGTAGATTGGTGGTTTCTAGAGACTGTAAAGTGTTGGAAGGCCGAGGGATGAAGAGAGAAAAGAGAATATAAATGTAGTTATTCCCATTTAAGTGTACACTTAAAAATGATAAAAATGAAAAACAAAAACAGTAAAAATGGTAATTTTATATGTATATTTTTCCTTAGTAAATACAATTTAAAATCTTGTTCCAGCAGATATCCTTTCTCTTCAATTATTTTGTTAATGGTCTTTGGAATGTATCTGCTACCTTTTTATTGAAAGAAGCTGCTTCTCCTGTTATCTTGACATTTTTTGAACCAATTCTCTTTCTAAAATTATTAAACCATCTTTTGCTGGCATTAAATTCTACTTTGTCATATAATTATCTTTTCTGAAATCATATTAGAGTCTGTAGATATGCTTTTCTTACAGCAATGCTGCACCTACATTGATATGGTTTGTATTTCTGTCCCTGACCAAATCTCATGTCAAATTGTAGGAGGGACCTGGTGGGAGGTGATTTGATAATTAGGACAGATTTCCCTATGCTTTTCTTGTGAGAGCAAGTGAACTCTCAAGAGATCTGATGGTTTAAAAATGTGTGGCACTTCCCTTTTCACGCTCTCTTTTGCTACCATGAGAAGAAGGTGCTTGCTTCCCCTTCACCCTTCCATCACGATTGTTAAGTTTCCTGAGGCCTCCCGGCCATGCTTCCTGTTAAGCCTGTGAAACTGTGAGTCAATGAAACCTCTTTTCTTCATAAATTATCCAGTCTCAGGTGATTTTTTATAGCAATGTTAGAATAGACTATTACATGGATAAAAACTGCGTTTTTGATAAGGTGTGAAAAGGTGTTTCTCAAAAAAAAAAATTTAAAAAAAAGGTTTTCCTTCCTGCTGGTGTAATTGCATCTATGTTTTCAAAAATTTCATTTTATTTATTTACATTGGTCCTTACACTCAATTCTTTTATCTTGAAATGGCAGACAACTGCAGCTGCAAATTTCAATCTACAGCATATATTAAGAAATTCAACTTTTTATTATAATGCCATGACTTTTCTCTGCTTGTTAGGAGCATTTTCACCATTAGTAGTGGCAAATTGTATGGGTCCCATGGTGTTATTCCAGGTTTACGGTATTGCACTAAACATGAGGAAAATATGGTAGAGCCATGAGAGATCACTTTTTTCCTGAACCTGCAATTTATTGTAGAGAGAAACTGCTCACATGGAGATGATTAGTGTCACATGAGCAACTCTTGGGCTCACCACAATAGCAATAGGAGTTGGCTACAAAATTAGTACTGTAGTACAGTATGTACTGTGGTTAGTTTAATGAAGTTATAATGTAATACTGCATCTTCATGTTTGTTTACATTTCTCAGAGCTGTAAATGGGTTCTGTATGGTCTGTAAGTGTTCATGCGTCTAAGTTTTGATAAAGTTTAACTTTTTATAATAGATTTGTATAAATTGTGTTCATAAAATGCTTAACTTTTTTTGATATTTCTAGGCTATGTAGATTGTCTGTAAGGTTTTACAAATTGTTGCAAATCTCTAACAAAATTTCAATTATACTTATTGAAAACATTCACATATAAGTGGATCCACACAGTTCAGACCTGCATTGTTCAAAGGTCTACTATATATTTAATTAGCATGTATACTTAAATAGTAACAGAAAAGTCAAACACTGAATAGAAAAGTTGCCGTATAATATAAGCAGTTATTTCTCAGTAAATACACATAGCCAATAAAAATATTTTAAAAATATTTCAGTAATAACCAGTAATTTGTATATCATAATTAAGGAATAATGATTTCATTTGTTAGATTTATATAATATAAAAGATGAGTATTACCTAATCTTGATAAAACTGTAGGAGTGTTTATTGGTAAAACAGTAGATGTAAGGCAACTTGGCAACGTATCTATCGAACTTTTAAAAACATATATAATATTTGACCTAGAGAGTGCAGTGTTAATATATTTTAAAGAAGCCCTCACCCATTTGATGGGAGATTTTTATCCTGTAAATGCTTAATACAGTGTTATCTTAATAGTAAAAGAAAAGAAAAGAAACAAGAAAACAATACCAAGAAAACACATACAACATAAAGTGTCAAATAAATTACACTATATCTCTCTGAAAAAATGCTATATATAATTTTTTTAAAAAAATAAGTGTATGTCTATTTCAGCAAAACTGTTAGCTGTTTTTTTTTTTCTTTAATGGTGACGAGAAATACGGAGTAAGAGGAGAATTATTGTCAATTATTGCTTTGAATTTCTTTTTGTACAGTGAGATTATTTTTGCAGGCTAACATTTGAAATCATGTAATTTGAAATGACAGATGAAAAGGGAGGAATGGTGTGAATCTTTTATTTGCAAATGTGACATTTATGGTCATATCCACATACAAGGGGCAGCTCACTTCCCTGCAGGTTTTTGGCCGCCTTTTACCCTTTAAGAGCAGGACCTTGGTGAAAAGCAAAATCCCATGTTCCCCACATGCCTGCTTCGAAAGCAGACATTTTTCACTGTCAGGGGCGTCAGTCTCCATTTCAATTCTTACATTTCTTTGCTTCTACAGCTCGACGTAACTATTCACATATACAAACACAAAGCAATATTGGAAGACCTAGTTATACAATTCTTTTTTTTTTTTTTTTTTCCATTTTAACTGTTATTTCCCAAAGTCCCAATTTATCTTGGTTTTATCTAGGATTGATTACAATGCTTCTTTGTAATTTATCCTAAATCTTAATTTAAGATTAACAGCTCTCTCTGGATCTACAGCCTTGCTTATAGATAAAGTTGCCATTGATAATGGTATTAAATCAGAACACAATGTCCCCTTAGAAACAAGGCTTTGACAGCGGGGTTATACTATACTCCAACCTTTTTGAAGAAAACAGCTTTTTTTTTTTTTTCTCTGACATCACTAAAAGTATTCCTTAAAAAGACAAAAGAAATAATTAAAAGAACTCAAAATATCATTGTAAGAGAAAATCTGCTAACTTTCAAAGTTTAGAAAACTTGAGAAAAGTATAGATTTACAAGGGATTATTTGGGTACTAAATTCAGCTACACATGGTATCATTAGCATGTTGTACATAAAGCAGTTTTTACAGTGACTGAAAACCTGAGGATTTACAACAACGAATTCCTGTGTTAGATGACCTTGGTTCATATTTTGCCTTAGTTGTGGATGACTTTAGTGATCTTGAACAAAATAATATGTACCATATTCTGGAATTATTGTTTAATCATTACCATCTTTCTGAAAATAGAGTCTGATATATTGAGACATAATTGAGGCTTCATATAGTTTAAACTAACAAATAGGATATTTGTTAACTGAAACATCTTGTCTAAGACTCACTTCACTATCTAGCACATGTGCCTACTAGTAGTACATACCTCATAGGGGTATTAAATGTACAGAATTGTGGTCATTATTTAACGAACATTACTATTAGTAATATAGTTACTTTAAGAAACTATAAAGCTGGATTAAATACATGTTCAAATGCAAATTTTCTTTAAAGCAATGGAAAAAAAATCTGGGAAACTATATTCTATTCCAAGAGTATTATCCTAGAAATATATGATTTTACACCATGGGATAAGTCATATGAAAAAACTAAAAATGTATCAACAAACTTATTTTCAGGGTTTAAGTTCCATAATTTTTACAGTTCCTGAAATAGTTATTCTAAAGTAAAATGATGTTTTAGGATAAATAATGATTTATACCAAGTATTCAGTTAGTTAATATTTCCAAACTTTCTAAAAAGCATTTCAGTCATTGAATTGAAATAATTTCACACATGAGCAATATGCTTTTTGAGAGATTGCAACAACAAAAAGCCACCTCAAGAAACAATAGCATCAGCAGCAGCAAATTTATAGACCCCACTTCCGTGGTCTCCAGTGTGGATTTGAAGCATGTAGCAGCATTTGACACCAGTATAATTGTAAACAGATGCAAGTGCACTGCTGAATTTGTCTCTGTACCTAGTCAGAAGTAGCCTATCCCGATGTTTACTATTTATATTGTTTTTATATAATTAAGAAAATGCACCATGCAGTGTAAAGTTTCCTATAACTTTTTACAAATTGTTCTGATCATCCTCTTCAGCAGAAAGTCAATGAATGTGTCAACCTTATTCTAATAAGGTCTGTCTCTTTTTTTTTTTTTTTGAGACGGAGTCTCGCTCTGTCGCCCAGGCTAGAGTGCAGTGGCACGATCTCGGCTCACTGCAATCTCTGCCTCCCGGGTTCACGCCATTCTCCTGCCTCAGCCTCCCGAGTAGCTGGGATTACAAGCGCCTGCCACCACGGCCGGCTACTTTTTTGTGTTTTTTAATAGAGGCGGGGTTTCACCGTGTTAGCCAGGATGGTCTCCATCCCCTGAGTGGAGCCGGAAGTCATGCTCACTTCATGGAGGACTTTTCCATGGTGGGAATCAGTCTGACAAGAGGGAAAGAAGAAAAACAAAAACATTTGAACAGAGAGCCCGACAAAGGGAGATCAGAACAAGAAAGGAATTTCCGGAAGTTCATTCTAGGTTTATTTGCATTAAAAAATGATTATGAACAGTGAAAAAATAACATGTACCATGTTTTGGATTTATTGTTTCCTCATGATTGTCTTTCTGGAAATAGAGTCGGAGATATTGAGACATAATTCAGCTTTTATATAGTTTAAATTAAGAAATAGGATACTTGTTAACTAAAACATCTAAAATTTCTTTAAGAAATCTTAATGTGAGAAACAGTTTTCCTTACATTTTATTGTTGTTTGATTTTTACTTCTTCTGGAATTATGCTGATCGGTGGGTTGAGCAAGTTACATTAAATAAGTATTTAAGTTTTACACACAGAAGCTATTTTCACAGAATTAAAAGAGCTACACTGGCCGGTGGCTCACGCCTGTAATTGCAGCACTTTGGGAGGCCATGGCGGGCGGATCACGAGGTCAGCAGTGCGAGACCAACCTGACAAACATGGTGATGAAATCCTGTCTCTACTAAAATGCAAAAATTAGCCGGGCGTTTTGGCGGGCGCCTGTGATCCCAGCTACACAGGAGGCTGAGGCAAGGGAAAAACTTGAACCTGAGAGGCACAGGTTGCCATGAGCTGAGATCGCGCCATTGCACTCCAGCCTGGGCGACAGAAAGAGATTTCGTTTCAAAAAAAAAAAAAAAAAATACACCGCAAAACTAATAGTACCTCACTGCCATGCAGCAGGACTCATCAGGCATATGATACTACTAAAGCCAGCTGGTATTACAAAGTCCCGTGCTGGTGTGTGGAGTTAGCAAGAACTGTCTAGCTGTGGTATTTAGGTCCAGTTTACTAAGTTCTCTTAACTGCAGTTTCTTTTCAATAAAACAAAATGAAAATACTATTTATATGTTAGTTATGAAGGAAGAGGAAAGACATGTGCCATATATGTGTATGTATGCATGCGCTTTTGATATACAGCACAGTGTTGAGCAGCCTGAAAGGAAAAAAGAAAAAAGAAAAAAAACCAACAAAATTCGATAAACTTTAAATTACATTTTTCAAATTCGTTTTTTTATGAAGACGATCAATTTGCCTATCAACATTGTACAATGCACTCCTTTGAAAATTAACTTTATGAGCATCAAAACGTGCAGCCTTATTTTTTATTTGAAGAAAGTATTTATTAAAAAGAATTTTCCAATCCCAGCACTTTGGGAGGCCGAGACGGGCAGATCACGAGGTCAGGAGATCGAGACCATCCTGGCTAACACGGTGAAACCCCATCTCTACTTAAAAATACAAAAAACTAGCCGGGCGACGAGGCGGGCGCCTGTAGTCCCAGCTACTCGGAAGTCTGAGGCAGGAGAATGGCGTAAACCCGGGAGGCGGAGCTTGCAGTGAGCTGAGATCCGGCCACTGCACTCCAGCCTGGGTGGCAGAGCGAGACTCCGTCTCAAAAAAAAAAAAAAAAAAAAAGAATTTTCCTTTAATTATGCCACAATAATAATTGAAAAAACATAGATATTAGATTTCATTTACCAACATATGCAATTTTTATACTGGAGAGAGGATGGCAAAGCCTGACCTCAAAAACGCAGTTAATTAAATATTCAGTTATCAATAATCATGCAAATTGAAAACACAAATGGGCAAGGTAGCTTGTAAACTCATTAAGATATTTTAAATCAGAAATCAATTATTTTCTCTGTAGTTTACTGCAGTACTTTCAAAAAACCCATTTTAATAGACAATTTCCTCATTAAGCATTGACCAAAAAGTTATTTAAATAAGTGAGAACATAATTACAACTATAATATAATTATTATCCAGTCATTTATGGAGAGCAGTATCTAACTTATCCAGTATGAGAATATTAAAGAAATATCATTTTATTTATTTAAATATTAGTTAATGGCTATATTATTTATTAGAAAAATATAATCTAAGTTCACATCTAAAATATGATGATGTAGCATCATTCTTTTAAAAAATGCTTTTTTTGTTAGAGTTATTGGATACAAAAATTAAAATTTAGACAATAATGTATGGAAAAGTAGTATTTTCTGTTTCTTTAAAAAACAGAACTTTATAAAACTAATAATAAATATTTCTAATTTTCTTAAGAAATCGCAGATTCAGCCACTGATATACTCCATAAAATTCCAAAGTTGTTATATAATTTCAGGGCTTCAATTAATCAAAATGTAAATATGGAGAAAGAAAAATATTTTCTGTGGTGACCTTATGCTCAAAGGACTTATTCATCCCCTAAATAACTTGGCCTTAAGATATTGTTATTCTTTAATATATCACACCTAACAAATGAACGCAATGGTACAAAATGCAGTCCTGTAATAATTATAGTTCTAAACTGCTGAATAATGCTAATAGTTACTACCATCAGCACCTTTGCCTAAGAAAGTCCACCACTGAGGGCATTCTACGACCTTATTTTAACCTTGGAAATAAAATATTATTTTAGGTCAGCATTAAGCCTTCTTACTGTTGAATATCTTCTCCTGGAACTTGTTCTGTATTTCTTCACCAAAACTACTGGCATAACAAAGGTCAGTCAAAAGTTTATATATAGAAATAGTAATTTTTATCATTTAGTTCTACTCAAAATATTATCAGCATGTCTTTTTTATTTTCATGTGATCTAATTGTTCTATAACTTTTAAAGTTCCCATATGTTTCTGGTTATGTTAATATTGATTGTATATGCCCTTCAGCAAGGGATCATAGTTTACATGCAAAATAAAATCCAGTTTCTTATTTTTTAAATCGGCTTTAAGAAAAATTGATTTAAATCTCTCTCTCTCTAAATATATATATACACACACACACACACACACAGACACATATATGTACAAACACACATGCCTCTCTCTCTATATATACAACCAAAATAAATTAAATATAGTCACTGTAGGGATTTACTGCTGTTATGATCCAGGCAGCTGTATATACAATGTACATTTTAAAATTTCTATTAATTATTATTCTCAGCATGTATTAAGGGCTAAATGTTTTTTTGTATAGCAGTTCTTGAAGTCCTGCAAATTTTCCAAATGAAAAAATAAAGACCCTATATTTAGTTGATTCATTTATATATGTGTATTGAACTGGGCAAGCCAAAGCAAATATTGATCTTCATAAAATCAGAAAGTTAACTCCTTGATAATGAAAATGATGTTTTCAAAAAAATGTTGGTATGAGGCTGAATAGAAGAAAAAGACAAACTCTAAATGGAAACATAATATCAAAAGTCACAATAAAACTTTAAGAGAGGAGATAAAGAGAATGAGAATAAAATATAATTACATTTTAATATAATTTCTTTTTTAGGAAAATTATCTCATTTTAAAAGTGGAATATTTCCTATAGGAAATATTTCTAAAGTAAGCAAAGTACTGTTTCTTAGGATTTTAAATTACATTTTCATTTTTGTTTCATAAGTGCTATATGTCAAATTCATTAGAAAATGTCACATCCACGAAACCCTTGAGTTTTAAATATTAACATTTAAATTAAAATACTGTGTATTTTAACAACAACCCTATATTTGTAGAAATGTCCTTTTAAAAAGAACAGAAAAATACTGAATATGTTTGTTTTAAATTGGTCCCTGAGCTTCATTATTGTAACATATTGTCTATCTTTTTATCTTGTGTGTTCTCATTAACCTTCATGGCTGTAATCGCCACCCCCTATATGCTTATTTCAAACTATCACTAATTGACTCTCAGTCTTATGATTCATATTCATACAGTCAATGTGTTACTGAACCACTCACACTGCCTAACCAGCTTTCAGGATCTTATCAAAGCTAATTCCTATAATAAATCCCTCATATCCCAAAAGGTGGTTTTGTTTCTCTGACTGAATCCTAACTGAGACATCTGGTCAATAATATTAGTAATGAGTGTAGACAGTTGGGTTTGAAAAGCATTGTTACATATAATTTTCGAGTCTGTTTCTTCCTGGTCATTCCCATGAATGCCACCTTAGCATGAGCCTGATATCTCACCTAAAAGACTGTGGCAGATTCTTAACAGATTTGTCTTTTTTACGTTCTCAGATCCACCTCATTCACCCACCAGACTGCTTCTGTATTTTTCCCCCAAAATTCAAATCAATTCATTTTATGTTTGTTCTAAAATTTCCAGTGATTGTCTAGCACAAAGTCAAATCATAGGCCTCACACAAAAAGCCATTCACAATTGGAACTCTGTCTTTCCTCTTTTCTCACTATATCTCCTTTACACTTAAATAACTGGTTACACATTCCTCATCCTTCCTCAACTACTTGGCAGATCTTCCTAGTGTGTTTTAGCTCTCCCTTCCCTCATTTCCTCTCCCCCCACCACCACAGTTTCCATGGCACCATGGTGCATAGTTGCCTAAAATTTTATAGATTCTCAAGGAATATTTGCTGAATGTATGAAGGGATTGCTACCAATTTCCTTTTGTATATCAACACAAAATTAACTCCTGATCGCAGAGACTGTATCTTGTCCATTTTCACATTCCCAGTATTTAGTAAAATGCAAGTCACTTAGTGGTAGATTGAATATTTGTTGAAGAAATGTGCATTTCAATATATTTAAGACATACTAATATGCCAGCAGCATATTACATATTCTGTATGCATTATCTAATTTAACGACAATTTTACAGATGATAATACCTAGAACTGATAAATTCGGTGATTTGGCAAAGGGCACAGAACTACTGTCCTAATTCAGAATTCATTGCTTTTACCTCTAAGCTACATTGTAGTTAAGAAGAGATCCTCATTTATAAATTAAAAGTATCATTAAATATATACTCTTTATTCCAAAATTTTGAAAACCAGCTTATATTTCAAAAATTCATAAATATAATATTGTGAAGAAGCCAGGAGCTGATTAAATTTTCTCAATACTATCATTATTTATTTTCTTTTAAATAATTTTATTAATATTTAAGAAGAGTAAGAATTTTGAATATTAAAAAAAGTTATTATGGATTGACCTTCATTGAAAGTTTAGTTTTGATTGAGCTCTGCTAAAAAATGAACAAATCTCTTAAATACTAAAAAGAGTGGCCATGCTTCCAAATATCCATGTAGCTACTCATCTCAAACTTAAATATTTTAATTGGTCATGAACTCTTTAGAATTAAACATAGATTTTAAAAACTTATAAACAAACTTTGGCATTGGTTCTTGCTTATTAGTATATCTAAACACTAATGAAAACTATTTTTTTTTTTTTTTGCCAGCAACTGCCTGTGTTGTTTTATATAATTCTAGGTTTTTACAATGGAAGTATAAAATTATAAAACATAGACCTGTTAGTAATGATGAAAATAGTCTTAAGGGAGACATGTGTAATGTAAAGATTAATTTATGATTTATAAGTACACAGAAAATTGGTATTGCTAACAAACTCACAAGGTCTTGGTTTTTATTTTACTAAGCGGGATTATACCTTTTGTCAATTTAGAAAACTTAGATATTTTAATTATCTATTCCTTTAAAGATTTCTGAAGAAGTTAAATAAATTATTCACATGTGGACTTCAATACATATGCAGTTTTATACTTTGTTATTATTTCAAAATTAAAGGCATTAGTCTTAATAAGATAGACTATTTTTATTATGAAATTCCCTTTTGCTATGAAGCACAAAAAATGTAGAAACTATGGTTTTTAATTTAAGTTTTAAAATTATTTTATTCATTGAAAAAATTCTTAATTTGTTTATGGGAAATGGTTGTTTATTTATGTTTTTATGTTCAAGTAATACATGTTTTTTTAGAGAACTTCACACATACCATGATGTTTCGTGCTGTCATTTTTTGGCTTGTGTTATTTCTTCTGGCAGGATGACCCTCTTCCTTGTTTCTGCTCTCATCCTGGACATTGTCTAGCTAATTTTAGGGTATGTCGATTGAGAATTAAAAAGTCCTGCTCAATTAATATGTGCAAAAATCTTTATCATTTGCTTCAAGCAATATTTTCTCCATACTGTGTGTACTTCCTAGAAACAAATCCACCCATAGTCCACTATCGGCCTCTGCTCCATGCTAGACCAGTAATACTATTTTCCCAAAGAATTAGGAATACACAAAGCTTCATTGGAGATACTTGGAAGCTTGAAGGTCACAATGGACTTAAAGTCACACTGTAGAGACAGCCATAATGGACCAACCATGAACGAGGAGGTAGTGAGACTTATGTGCTAAAACGTTACCTATTGTGAGTGAAGACTAATTTTCACTAACTTCCTACTTGAAGTCTAACAAAAAATGACATGTCTTACTCTCATAGGATATCATCAGTATCTTTGTATATCTGTCTAACCATTTCATGTCTATATTGTGTGATGACCACACTATCTCTTTTTGGTTCAATGCTCAATAAACTGTTCTTTGCATGCCCAGATGTTCTTTCTCTGGCCTTTATCCACAAACTGAGTCAAATAAATTTTCCTATATCTATTTTTTTAAAAAAAGTTAAACACCAACTGAACTCTTCATCTATCTGTTTGCTTTCTTTCCACTCACTTGCACATGTCAATTCTTATATAGGCAATGCCATTTGCTCTTTCACTGCCGAAACATAGCTCAAAGCTTTCATCACAAATATTTGATGATTGACCCAATTATGAGCAATATCTGACAATCTGTGGGCATATGAGAGTATGTTAGGAAATAGGAAGAGTGACAAGAAAGGAGAGAGAGAAATTGGGCATGTTATATCCTAATTCATTAATCTTTATTTCAACCTAAGTCTATAATCTTTGTGATATACACTCCAGTGAATAAATCACACAGGTTTTAAATTAAATTAAGGACTAGCACCAGGAAGTAAAATTAAGGTTGAGAAAAATAATTTTAAAAGCATGAAAAATTATAGAAAGCTTGAGTATTAAATAAGTACTACCTTGGGAAAATATTAAGGTTTAGATGTAAATTTATTTTTTTATACCTCCCTCTCCCAGAAAATATTGTTACAAAAGATATCTTTTCCATAAACACTGGTTGACTGAATGACTGAATGGATGAGTCAATCAGAGCTAAGTATAAATTAATCTTATAACTGAAATTGATGACAAGTCACCTCAATTTGTGCTAAAAGCATAAACAAGAATTACTTTTAATAGTGACTTCTCACTGTGTATAAAATAAAATAATTAAATGCCTTAACTTGTCATACAAAGCCTCCTATACTATGAATCTAATTTTATGTAAATCTTTCATAATTCTTTCTTAGTATTCAAGTCAGCTTCATCTCACTTAGGTATGTTTTGTGTTATTCAACCTTTAAACTTTCACTCATTCTGATTGCTCTCCTTCCATCCTTCTTTGACTCTTATTCATTATTTTTAAGAAGCTTTAAATTCTGTGGTGTTTGTGTATGCATGCACATGTGTGTTTGTGTATTTATGTATGTGTGTATGTATATATACATATCTATAAATCAAGGCCAAGGCTTATTAGTATGGTGCACGTGGGAAGAATAAATAACAAGCAGTTGATGTCTATATGAGAAAGAGAAGGGAGCAGCTGATAGAGGATGATTTTTGAGGATTTTAGTAAAAAGGAACTCAAAAGCATAAGAGATGTAATTAACTTTGAAGGTTAGCAGTATTTCATTCAACTGAAACTAATGGGCATTGATGGGGATTGGGAAAGATATGGAAATAATTCATTTGGGAATACAATTTTTACTATATTAATGTTGAGAAATTAAATTTTTTTTTTAATAACGTACAGGGAATGGATCTCCACAGAATGAGGAAGCATGGGCTTGGATATTATGTTGCCATTGAAAATATCTTGGAAATATGTATTAGTCCATTTTCATGCTGCTGATAGAAAGACTGGGAAAAAAATACAGTTTTAATTGGACTTACAATTCCACATGGCTGGAGAGGCCCTAGAATCATGGGAGGTGAAAGGCACTTCTTACATTATGGTGACAAGAGAAAATGAGGCATATACAAAAGCGGAAACCCCTGTTAAAACCATCAGATCTTGTGAGACTTATTCACTACCATGAGAACAGTATGAGGGAAACCACCTCATGATTCGGATTATCTTCCACCAGGTTCCTCCCACAACACGTGGGAATTATGGGAGTACAATTTAAGATGCAATTTGGGTGAGGACACAGCCAAACCATATCATTCCACCCCGGCACCTCCAAATCTCAATACTCACATTTCAAAACCAATCATGCATTCCCAACAGTCCCCCAAAGTCTTAACTGATTCAGCATTAACCCAAAAGTCCACAATCCAAAGTTTCATCTGAGACAAGGCAAGTCCTTTCTACCCATGACCCTGTAAAATCAAAAGTAAACTAGTTACTTCCTAGATACAATGGGGATACAGTTATTGGGTAAATACAACTGTTCCAAATGGGAGAAATTGGCCAAAACAAATGAGTTACAGGGCTCATGCTAGTCTGAAATCCAGCAGGGCAGTCAAATTTTAAAGCACCCAAATGATCTCCTTTGACTCCAGGTCTCACATTCAGGACACACTGATCCAAGAGGCGAGTTCTCATGGTGTTGGACAACTCTGCCCTTGTGGCTTTGCAAGGTACAATCTCCCCCCATCAGCTGCTTTCACAGTGTGGCAGCTTTTCCAGTTCAACGAAGCGAGCTGTCGGTGGATCTACCATTCTGGAGTCTGGAGGATGGTGACCCTCTTCTCACAGCTCTACTAGGCAGTGCCTCAGTAAGGACTCTGTGTGGGGGCTCCAACTACACATTTCCCTTCCACACTGCCCTAGAAGAGGTTCTCCATGAACGCTTCACCCCTGCAGCAAAAGTCTGCCTGGGCATCCAGGTATTTCCATACATCTTCTTGAAATACAGACAGAAGTTCCCAAACCCTAATTCTTGACTTCTGTGCACTCACAGGCTCAACACCACATGGAAGCTGTCAAGGCTTTAGACTTGCACCCTCTGAAGCCATAGCAGGAGCTCTACATTGGCCCCTTTCAGCCATGGCTGGAGCAGTTGGGACACATGGTGCTAAGTCCCTAGGCTGCACACAGTACAGGGACCCTAGGCCCAGCCTGTGAAACCATTTTCTCTTAGGTCTTGGAGCCTATGATGGGAGGGGCTGCCATGAAGACCTCTGACATGGCCTGGAGACATGTTCCCCATTGTCTTGGAGATTAACATTTGGCTCCTCATTACTTAGACAAATTTCCGCAGCTGGCTTGAATTTATCCTCAGAAAATGGGCTTTCCTTTTCTATCACATTGTCAGACTGCAAATTTTCCAAATTTTTATGCTCTACTTCCCTTATAAAACTGAATGCATTTTAACAGCACCCAAGTCACCTCTTGAATACTTTGCTGCTTAGAAATTTCTTCCACCAGATACCCTAAATCATCTCTCTCAAGTTCAAAGTTCCACAAATTTCTAGGTCAGAAGCAAAATGCCACTGGTCTCTTTACTAAAACATAATAAGTTACCTTTGCTCTGTTCTTATGTTTTTTATTCTCATTGTTATGTAGCCTCTCAACACTTCTTGAATGAAGTTACCTCTGTCTTTATTATTGCTGCCAACCTAGCCAGGTGTGGTGGCTCGTGCCTGTAATCCCAGCACTTTGGGAGACCAAGGCAGGTAGATCATGAGGTCAGGAGTTCAAGACCAGCCTCACCAACATGGTGAAATCCCGTCTCTACTAAAAATACAAAAATTAGACTGGCATCATGGTAGTGTGCATCTGTAATCCCAGCTACTCAGGAGGCTGAGGCAGGAGTATCGCTTGAACCCGGGAGATGAAAGTTGCAGTGAGCCAAGATCACGCCACTATGCTACAGTGTGGGCAACAAGAACAAAACTCCATCTCAAACAAACAGACAAAAAATTATTGCTGCCAACCTCTAATTCATCATCCTCTCATTTTTTATATCAAGCTCGCATGTAGGTCCTATATCAAACATTCTGTATTTTCAAGAACCATTCTGAATACAACTGCTGAGAGAATACATTTTTGACCCCAATATATGTGTTTACGTAACAATCACCTCCATTGAGTTTGTGTTGTTTAAAGACTACTTGATTTCATCTCATATGCTCAGCATGAAGCCATGGCAGACCATCAAAATAATTGTTAAACAACAAAAAGTGCATGTTTCAGGTCTAATGTAGAGGAATACTTATCTAGACACACATTCTATAAAGCACAGTGCCTAGCATAGAGTTCAATAATCATTTGTTGAATTAATAAATATGCCACCCTAAATAAGTTGCAGAAGAATATTACAAGTATAAATAGTGGGCTCTATTAATGCTCAAATCCCATAACTTTAGAGTCATATTAGGTTCATTTTAAATCTCTAATTTCTACCTCCAGGATTGGCTATACTTTCAAAAATGTAGTAGAGAGGAGACTGTTTTGCTTCCACAAACACCATCTGCCTCCATTTTCCTATTCCTCTCTAAAGACATTTCCTTTTGTTACTGCCCTTGGCAAATTGGCTGTTCTTTTCTTTTAAATTAGTCCTAACTTTAACTGCTGGATGTAAAGAATTCCACATGGGTGACTGTGAAGCTGCTGGGCTCTTTTTGTTTGTCATCACTATATGTCTAGATTGGTGTATATCACACTTAGAAGAGTCAGTTCCAAGCAGCTCCCAATGGCATCACTGTCCTCATTGAGATGTATTGTGACTTCTAGCTGCCTTCCAGGTGACAGCATTCTCCTTCTCCTGATGTTCAAATACCTTCCCTCCATACTTTGTTGATACAAACCAAACCTGCAGTTTATATTTTCATTGAACTTTTGGGATCAAAAAACTCAAAACAGTTATCCTGACTTCTCCTGGGACTTATACCACTACTTACTCTCAATTCTTGAAGCACACACATACAAAAACAAAAATTAAATTGTCTGAAGAAAAAGGAAAGTGACTACTTTGAGATTTTTTTCTAAAAATCCTCTCATCATTTATGTAATGAACAGTAATCTATTAGTTATATATTATATAAGACAGTATGTCACACATTTAATAGTGCTAAGATTTATTCTTTTAGGATTTAGGGCTGTGCAGACAGATGTCAAACAAAAAAGCTTGACTTTGTGAACTTCTTTTTAATGTTTAATTCCATCCCTATTTTAAAGGAAATTTAATTTAAGAGAATTATATCCATATGATTCTAGTTCATTTGCATTTAACTGATCAATGTGTTGTTTTACAAGGCCTGTTTGATGTCAAGAAAGTAAAGTGAGTCCCTTTTTCCCCTAGGCTTTTGAAATGCATTTTTCCGTTAGAAGTATTTGGCAGTTTATACATCCCAACAACCAAAGACCAAACTTTGGTTTAAAATTCATAGCATTAAAACATGAAACAACATTCAAAAGGGCACTAAATTTCAATTGAGAAAATAGCCTTTAACATAATGATTTTTTATGTCTTTCAGCTTATTTTAATGTTGAATTACAAAACCAATTTCTTAAGCAAAAGAAACATCTTAGTGAGAGTTATAGGAAAGAGAGTTTCATGATATTAGAAAAAGAAGAGTGATAAATAATTCATTAGATAAGAGAACATTGAAAAGTTAGTGTCTATGCCTTTTTTAATTGTCTCCTTCCATGAAAAGGAAACATGTTATATTGAGAAAAACATGGACTTTGAAGCCAGACCCTGATTATGCTACTCTAATTTAATAGATACATTCATTCAGAAAAGTTGTAACCATTGTTTCATCACTTTAAAAAATGTAGATAATATCGCTAATATCTAAATGACTCAATATGAGTTCAGGCCTTTTTCTCCACCTATCTTTCCCTCTGGACCTGAGGTGGATCTGATACTGACCTTTAATTTTGTAGCCTTAGACTTCTTTCCAATATTCCTGTCTTTTGAGAAACATTTCTTAGAATGTCTTTTTCACTTTCCCCTTTGGGGAAGAGAGTAAGGACTTTGCCAAAATTACTTACACAATTTTGTTGTGTAATTAGACTATCCATCTTGAAGCTGATTATGGTTTCTTCATTGATTTCGGTACTCCAATGCTTAACGGTAAATTTCAACACAGCCATTAACAGGTCTAAAGAAAGGATATAATCTATATTTCCGTGTGTTATCTTTTTAACCTTAGTCTTTATTTCTTTGTCACTTTGATTTCCTTAAATATTTATTCTTGTTTTGAATCACACATATTTTGTAAGGTTCTTTGGATCAGTCAGGGTAAACATACATATATAAATGAGTGCACACACACACACACACACAAACAAACATGTAAACAGTTCTGAGTCTAAACCTATACAGGGCAAAGGGGGCTAAAAACTACCTGGAGAAGTCAGACTGTAATAAAGCAAGAGCAGAAAATCTGAAAAAAAAAAAAAAAAAGTGATCAGGACCATGTTTATTTTGAAAGCTAATATCAACTTCTCCTGTCCATGATTTGCCAAAGTGTTCTCTTATCTGTACCTTAAAATGTGACTTTAAAAAATATACTCACTTTGGCATGTGCTTAGAGTCACTTACAAAATTCTAAATTCAGACAGTTCACATATATAAGCAATCAGTCAGCACTACACAGGCAGTCTAGACAGGTTCCTTGGGAAACAAAATCTGAGATGCCACTTGTTCCAATTCTATGTGGGTAGGGATAGGAGGAAAAAGCAGCTCTCTCTCTTCTCAAAACTCCATTTGTTCTTGTATTTTTTTTCCTGACTTCATTCACATTATCTAATAGATAGGAAGTAGAGAATAAATGTTCCCTGGATGAAAGAAAAATCTGTACTAATGAGAATATTCTAATCACAAGAATGACTGTAGTTCTAAGAATCTAGGACTCAGGAAAATGAAAGAAGATTTTATTTATTTGTCAGTATTCTAGTCCTGAACTTTAAGCTCAGTGTGAGAAAGAGATACAGGATTTCAGGACAGATCAAAGTTAGGGATTGTGGAAGATAGTAGAGCAAGAAAGTAGCCACTCTATTTCTTTCTACACTTCTTGAATGTACTTTGTCATTTATGTGCTTTTCCCAAACCATCTGTTGAATTTTAGCAGATTTTTCAGTATCTTCAACTTCTTCAACTACTTTCCTTATTCTTATTCCCTCCCACTATCACCTAACCCTCTTGGCTTCTCAATGACCATCCTACTGGTGTTAATAATGTGTCTGGAATATAGAAAGGTGCACAATTATGCCATTCACAACTGTTGTTATATACTAGAACATAGTTTAAGCTTAGAATATGCAAATGCAGTGGAATCTCTCTTAAGCAAATTTCATTTAAACAACATGCCAGATTAATCTCATTTTCTAATTTCAAATATACCAACCAGTCAGGTGTGGTGGCATGCTCCTGTAGTCCCAGCTACTAGGGAGGTTGAGGCAGGAGGATCACTTGAGCCCAGGAGGTTGTGGCTTAACTGAGCTGAGATTGTACCACTATACTCCAGTATAGTTGACAGAGTGACATACTGTCTCAAAAAGAAAAAAAAGTTAGATTGCACCACTATACTCTAACCTGGTTGACAGAGTGACAACCTGTCTCCAAAAAAAAAAAAAAAAACAAATAAATACAGAAATTAGTAGGCAGCTTGTTCATATAGCTACACATTTCTCTTAGCCATGAAGTTGCTTTTTCCAGAAGTATTTGTTATTGTAATTACGATAAAAATAAATAAACTAATAAAACGTAAGTATGAGTAAAAGTTTCTTTTAATTAATTTTAATGACTTGGGAAAAACTCACAACCAAGCCATTAAGCAAACAAACAAACAAACAAAAAACCCCAATAAAACCAAAAACCAAAAACACTGTTTGAATTAAGTGTGGATGAGAGAAGTAAGAACTGCTTTAAGACTGCGTCATCTTTTTTTTTTTTTTAAGTCCCATTTTAACCAACTTTTTTGCTTACTGACCAACCACTGGTCCCAGTTGTGCTGGTTAAGAGATATGCTCTAACTATTTGGTGATGAAATGAAAATAATTGATTCAATCCATTCATCCAAAACAATAGAACAGACGTTCAACAAGCAGTCGGTTGTATCAAAGCACATTTGCTCTCTTTCCAGCCTTAAGACAATGTCTGATTAGGCACAGCTTAACTGTACCTAGCCATGCATTTCTGAAGCCATAAAACGTAAGTGTTCTGCATAAATATTACCCTCCTCAAGAGACATTTTTTACATAAAAGATTTTTGAAATTTTGGTTGAATTTCACAGTGTTTTCTTTTCGGCTTCAAAAAACCTAACACTTTTACACTCTCTCTTAAGCAGTGTGACCTGTTTTGATTTTCTTTCTTTCTTTCTTTCTTTCTTTTTTTTTTTTTTTTTTCATCAAAGGCATTCTTATATATTTGAAATCCAGGGGTTCTTGGAATCTTTCTTCCATCACAAAATTACATTTGTGCATAGTTGCATTCCTTGTGCTCAAGCTCCTCATATAATGCCATTCACATTTTTCTGTTTCTTTTTTACACCGCTTCTTGTTAAGTTCTTGGTTCCCTGTGCAATATAATTTATATATATAAAGATGCTAGAAGTATGTCCAGAAATAACCCAACAAAGTAAATGCTTATGAGATAAAGGGACAGAAAATTCCATCTAATTTTTACCCGTGTGCCTTTGATTACATTCTTTCTGCTTGTATGAACGGGTTCAACCTTATTAATAGCAAGTTTCATACCCATGGATCCTGCATAATGACTCCTCCAAATGACACAGTTTTTATATTTGGCTCCCAGGACGTATTTTCAGCTCCATCTCTTATTGGCTTTCTCAGCTCTGCTTTTTGTTTTATTGTTGCTTGTAAATCCATTCACTATTAATATTTTGTATCTCATCCCAGTCCAACAAGATTTAAAATTTAGCTCGTATTTGTGGCTGATAGGCTGACCTCATCCCTGAATCACTTAAGTTCCGCTCTGCTTAACGCTGCATAGCGACAGGTTAGTTCCATCACTTTCACTTTTTCAGCTCTACTTCTAGAATCCCGGCCCGGGATATTTTATTTATTCTGCTTTACCAAGGCATATATTAAGAAAGAGTTTCCTGGGGGGGAAAATGGCACTCAGAGTAAACTTGAAGAAAGAACAAAAGTCAAACATGATGTTTAGGGAAAAGAGAAAGATCTATCTCTTTCCAAGGTATATTATTAGTGGATTTTATGAGAACCTTGGGCTGTCCCTTTAACATTCAAATTCTCCACTTTCTCTCCATTATGTTTCTGTGTGACTACATCTATTTCCATGACTTTGTCATACACAAAATGAGGACCTTTCTCTGAGTTACAGAATTTTTATTCCAAATTTCTCTTTGACGTCTTTATTTAGATGTCTCATAAATCTCACACTTAATACATCCCAAATTGAACTTTCCCCTAAGGATTATTGTTCACTGATGTCTTACCTTTCTCAATAAAGCGCATGACTCTCTACACCATTGTTTAGGTCCCAACCCTAGGAGTCATCTTTGACCATTGCCATTCAAGCCAATCTACCATGAAATCCTATAAATTAGGTCTCCAGGATGCACATCAAATCTATCCACTTTTTTTCTAATCCATTGTCATATTCTATATTCTTCATAGAAGTTATCCTTACGAGAAACATATATTTTTTTTAATTTTGTTACATTTTTCTCAACTAGAATGTAAACTCCTAAAGAGTAAGGCTTCAATCTCTGCTGTTTATTTTCAAATCGTAAGTGCTTAGTAAAAGACTGCATATACAGTAAGTGCTCATATATAATTTCTGACTCTTTGGTCATGCCATCCAGATCAAAGTTGCTACCATAGTCCCCCGGATTGACGACTCTATATTCCTAGCCTCATAATCTTCAAACCTATTGTTCATGCAACAGACAAAACAAAATTTTCAGTGCTAATAGCATATCTAACAGGAACATTTACTGTTGCTTTAGTGAAAACACAACGGCCCAGAGCCAGGGGTCACAAACTAAAAACCAACTAAACAAAAAACAGGTATTACAGGCTACAAAGAGTGCCCAGCAATTGAGTCTACTTAGCTAAGAGCTTATGAAGCACTGGTAGTGCTGGCATTACCAAAATAAATTCTTCTACCTGCTTTATCAAGGTTTTTGAGTCAAGAGTTATTGGACTAACATGAATTGCAGGGACATCTTCCTGCCATGGAAAAAAAGGCAGCTTGGGGAGATATGGTGCCAGGACCATGAAGCCAAGCTGACTGGTGTCCCACCCAAGATGTACTGTTTAAGGGACTTTAGGAAATATAAGTGAGAATGGGAGTTTGGGAGTCTGAGATGTGGGATCGAAGACTGAAACAGGAAGTGGATCTTTCATGTGTCTGGATACTGCGGTGGACAAGCTCTGCAGAGTCCCTTGAAGAATTCACAACTTCCCTGAAAAAGTCAGCGTTTGAAATCTTGCCTCGAGAGGCCACCAAGGGCCATCAATATTGGTCAATGAGGCAGTGAAAAATTTGGATTAGTCAATTAAAAATAAAATGCAATTATTTAACGCTGTTACTTAAAACACTACTGCTTCCAGGACTTTCTGTTTCTTTTAGCAACACTCAAATTCCTGACCAGTAAGGCAACATTGGGTCACAAGAAGCCCTGCTGATTTGTATATCCAGCCTCAGCTCTCTGCCCTCCAGCTAGATTGGGCTTCTAATTCCCAATTCCAGTATATATTTTTTTAAAAATCTCATTAAGACTTGTCATACTTTTCTACTAACTGGATTGCCCTTCCTTGAACATTTTCCTGGCTTGTTCTCCCAGGATTTAGCTTCGATGGGACCTTCTCAGGTGATTTATGGGATACTGTCTTTTCCAACTGGCACCTCCATCAGTTTTCCTGTTGGACTTTCCTTGCATTCCCATTTCCTAGCGCTCTCTCTCTCTCTACATATATATCACTATGTATCATTATATATATATCACAGTATTTATATAATGTGTATATATATACTGTGTGTATATATATATCACAGTATATATATAGTGTGTACATATATACTGTGTGTATATATATCACAGTATATATATACCACAGTATAGCACAATATATGTATAGCACAGTATAGGTTCAGTAACTAGGCAATGAATGAAAGACTTATACACTTGACACTGTGAAGGAAAAATTATCCTGAAATTCATTTCTCATATAACTTTGTAACAGAATCTAATTTGCAAACCTCTTTCTTGGAGGAGATCAGCATTTCTGATGAAATATTTGATTTTATGATGGAGCTAAATGATGTTATGACCTAATATGAAATTAATGACTCACCCATCCAGCTGACTCTCAACTGACAAGGATCTTTTACCTTAATTTTTTTTTTCTTGTCTCCAACCTATCGTTATCTAACTATCTTCTTTTCTTATGGAATGTTCTTTCCAAGAGAGAATCTTGAAACAGGGCTACATAGGCATCTCCCCTTCCAAAAAGTTGAAAAGAAACTTATACATGTACAAATAATTAATTCATCAAAAAATTGTTATTGTTTTTCAAACAGTTGTGAACACCCTATGAATAGGTGCTTTCCTTATGAGGACACATTCAAGCAAAGTGAGAACTGTGCCTGAATAAGAAAAGTTACAACAAACTTCTGTTGAGATTATCTGTGTTCTCTAACATTTTTGATGCTGTAATGAATCAATGAGTTTTGCTGGCATTTAGAAAAGGCAGTTAATTTTGAGGGCCCTTGTTTATCAAAATGTTGTGGCCATTTTAAGAAGGTTTGTCCCGTAAAATTTCAGACAATCCAAGTTACAAATTAGGATATATGGTTTTGATCAGGAAGTAACTACTCCTCAGATTGAAAGTCTACAGAAAGTGGTTTCGTATTGAAGGTTTCTAGGAAGGAAGCCAGGTGCAGTACAATAGATTTCTGGTCACTGTTTTATGTCTGAAGAATTCCTGGATCTTTGAAGAATCACATGACTAATTATAGCTGCCCGGTGTTTTGTATTGAGAAATTACATGATTGTTTTGAAGAATACCATGGCAGGGATTATACTGTTACTTAGAAATGACCGAAATCTTTAGAAAGGCTGGACTGATTGAGTAATTATATTCAGAAATGTTTTGGCTGCAGCAAGTTATTTTGTGTTTTGCCTGCAGGGTTTTGCTTGTTTATATATTTGTGTCTGTTTTTGCAATTATCTTTAGCTAATTGCATAATTGGTTCAGCAGTTTTCTGTATGCCTGCCTGTCTCTGTAAGCAGTTTTAGTCTTTTATTTTTATGGCTAATGAAAATTTGGGGGCAGGCTTATATTCAAATGTAAGGACTGAGAGCTAGAATGAAACAGTCTAACTATATTTAGACATTCTTTTTCATATCTATTGTAACAATAATTAGCTAATCATTTTTATTTACTATGATCCTATCAAATTATATATTTGTTTTGCCGGTTTAGACTTTTTTTTCTTGTGCCATTCTTGAAATAAAATATTTAAAGTCATCAGTTATTTCCCTATGTGCCTAAAAAGTATTGTCGATTAAAGTTTCCTTTTTTAAGTTTTGTTTTTATTTGTGTATTTGTATATTTAACATTGAAATTATCTGTTTACAACTATGTCTTATCAAATGGAATACAAGCTCCTCAAAGTTAGAGCCTATAATTTATTAGTCATATTTATCTCAAGCTTAATAGGTACCCAGTAAATATTTACTGAATAATTAGGCCTGCCTTTTCACAATTTTATCTAGTATATAGCACAAAGTCTACAAGATGGTAAGCAATTAGTTTTTAAATGAAGGATCTAAAATTAGTTCTAGTACAATTTGTCTATATAAATGTTGTTGCTGGCATATTAACGTGTGCTGAAGACAATTTTCTGCATTATCTTCCTTCACTCCCTCTTCTGACTACAGTCAACCACCCGGTGTACTTTCTAGAATCTTTATCCTGAAGTCCTAGTGTTCACACTAGTTTTGATATCAGTTCCTCATCCTGTTAGCTTTTAGACTTCTTGAATGATCTCCTTTCCTTTTTGGCCTTGGCCACTGACTCAGTTTATGGTTCTATTCACCTCTCTGGCTTTGCTGCCTTAGGTGTTTTCCCATCAAACCCTAAATATAAACCTTGAATCTATGAGACTCCACTGTATGTATGCTTACTGTACTTCTGCAGATTGAACACTAAGGAATAACAAAGGTGAGTTGGGTGACTAGCAGATGACACAAAATCCAAAAACTTTTTCCATGTAGTGACAGGATACTGGCAAACAGCCAGAATTTTTTACTGAGTGTAGACTGTCAAAAATAATCCAAACATTTCAACCAGTTTTTAGAGCCCTAAAAGCAGATATTTGAATGTGTCTTTAAGATAAACTAACCTTCTTCTTTTTTTTTTTTTTTTTTTGAGACGGAGTCTCGCTCTGTTGCCCGGGCTGGAGTGCAGTGGCCAGATCTCAGCTCACTGCAAGCTCCGCCTCCTGGGTTTATGCCATTCTCCCGCCTCAGCCTCCCGAGTAGCTGGGACTACAGGCGTCCACCACCTCGCCCGGCTAGTTTTTTGTATTTTTTTTAGTAGAGACAGGGTTTCGCCGTGTTAGCCAGGATGGTCTCGATCTCCTGACCTCGTGATCCGCCCGTCTCCGCCTCCCAAAGTGCTGGGATTACAGGCTTGAGCCACCGCGCCCAGCCAAACTAACCTTCTTATACCAAAATAACTAAACCAACCACACAGCCCTTTATTTATAAAAATGTGATGCAATAATATTCTTTTGGAATAGAAATAGTATGGGGCTGTAGCTTCAAGGAGATAAAGTGTTCTATATAATTACCTAAAGAGGTTGTTTTCATTAACAGCAGACTTGCACCTCTGAAAAGCATGTCTCTCGTAGGAAAATGTTTCTCACAGACTGTCCAGTCTCTAAGAATTATTTTTGTTTTTAGGAAGTGTATAGGTGCGATTGTTTCTTTGCCTCATATTGCAGTAAAACTCCTAAAAAATGGTATTTATGCTTACTGCATCTAATTCATCTCCTCTCATTTTCTCTTAAAATGTTTCCACTACTTCACTGAAACTGCTCTTGAGGTCAACAAAGTCCTCTCTATGCAGCTAAAACCAATGATAACTTGTCATTACTCAAATTGATCTCTTAGCACCACTGATGCAATTTATAAATCTTTGCTCCTTGATAAACTTTCTTCTCTTGACTTCAGGACACCAATCCTCTCTTCTGGTTTTATTCCTATATCCCCTGTCTCTCCTCAGTCTCCCTCTTAGGTTCCCATTTCTTTCAAACTTTTAATGTTCAAAGTCTCCAGAGTTCTCTTGGGTCCTTTTTTTTTTTAAAAACAAATCTACTTTTTGTCCCTATTATTCCTTGATAGTCTTGTTCAGTCTCATGAGATTAACTAACTATATGTATTTTTAAAATCTACTTTTGTGCCCCTGTTATTACTCGATAATTTTGTTCAGTTTCATGAGATTAAATAACTGTATGTATAGCTGTAGACAGTTCTTCCAAGCTCCGGATTAATTTATCCAACTTCCTAGGCCTTCTACCCTGGCATCTAATAGAAAATTCACAATTATTATGTCTAAAACTAAACTCCCAGATAACGACAATCATGCTTACCAATTGCTTAGACAAAAAATCTTATATGATCATAGAGCTCTCGTTCTCTCATAATTAACATCTAATTTGTCTCAATGTTGGAAATATTCATCCACTGCTCCTACTCTGGCTTTGGACTTTGTTATTTCTTGTTTAGATTACTGCAGGAGTTTCCTAGTTCCCCTCAGGGCCTCTACCCTTATTCTCCTAGAGCCTCCCCTCAACAGAAGAAGTCATTCATGAAGAAAATGTATTTCAGATTGTGTTCCTTCCCTTCTTAAAATCTGGTTTCCTATTTCACTCAGAATAAAATTCAAAGTCCTTAAAATAGTTGATAAGCCCAAACAATGTGACTCCCATTACATCTTTAAATTCATTTCCTTGTACTCTCCCTCATGCTCATTGTTACAGTTGAATTCAAGTGCTCGCATATTTCAGACATGTCAGGCAAACTCTTACCTTAGGGTCTTTGCATTTTCTGTTCTTATTTCTTGAAATGCTCTGTCTCCAGACGCTACTATGTTAAGAACTTTACCTCTTTCAAATCCTTCCTCAAAAGTCATTTTCGCATATGAAACCTAGTCTGACTATTCTCTTAAAAATTACATCCTTTTCAATCACTCCTTATATTCCTTACTCTACTCCAATCCCTCACCTTGTCCCCCACACCACTTAACATCTAACAATCCCACCAATTTATAGATGCTACCTTCCTGGCAGCATCAGTATGTGATTTGGACTGTGGGTGATTATCCTTATTAATTTTCTTTACTATGAAATTCCAAGAATTAGCAAAAATTCTCACAAAGAATGAACACTTCATAAATATTTTTGAATGTTTCATAAATATTTTAGTAGGGATGATATCTTCAAACACATTTTCACAAAAGCCGTAGTCCTAGCAGGCAAACCCAACCTTCTATTTGAATGGAAGAAGACATTCAAAAGAATGAAACCCTACTGGTCTTTGATGTCCTGAGTATGGTGTTATTCAAGAATGAATCAGCCAGACCTTTGGGAAGGACTGACTTTCCCCATTTATTGTATTAATTTTTTTTTCATATCCATGAAGTTTAATAATTAAAAATGCATTAAAACTTGTAGATAAAAAATAATATTTACTGCAATATAAGTGGCTACTGGGTTATGAAACTAGTCATTGTTCCTTACCTAAATTTTCTTATTTAAAAATTTATTTTTAATTGATAGGTAAAACATGTATACTTTTAGAGACATATGATATTGTGATATATCATCATATTGATTGATGAAAGTAAAGTGACAGCTCAAGGTAGTGCACAAAAGTGTTACCTCTGGAAGTAGCAGACATTTACATTGTATGAAAAGGGATATCTTTAGAGGACTTAGATGAGAACCAGATTCTGAGTGGAAGAGTCATGCTGAAAATAATTTCCATTTTCAGGTGGACAAGTCACTTCCATTAGCAGCTACATGAGTTTGAATGATGGTCATAAATTGAGAGGAAGCAAAAAACTGACCTTGATCAGATGACGACAAGTTAGAAACCAGACAGACATGCAGGCACCTATTAATGGAGCCCTGTAAAGAGCTTGGATTTTTGGAATAGGACAGCAGTACTTCTAGTAAGTAATTGTAAATTTATCTGTAGTGTCATCAAAATTTTAAAATATTTTAGATTGTGGATAGGTTTTGTTAACTATCTTGCTAACAAAAAGATTAAACTAAAAGTTTTTTCTTTTACTACATATAAAATGGAGAAAAGAATGTATGCCTACATTTGAACCAAAATAATACAGAGGAGAGCAATTGCAGCTTGAGAAAATCTAGATTCAAGATGGTAGAGATGATACATTGCAGAGGAGGGCGCACAGGACAGAGGACAGCCAGCTAAGAATGAAGTGTGAGCCAGGACAAGTTTGTGGAACATGTTAACACTTCCTGGGGATCTCTATCATCATTATTAGAGAAGACTGTAATAATTTACTAAATACTTGAGTAATGATAAGGAGCTTCAGGCTTTTATAATTGGGCATTAAAAAGGAATGTGGCTGATGAGGTGATAACCTTGAGGAATTTTGTGTTATATTTAAAATAAAAAAAATTCTTGAGAACATTTTTAAGGAGAAAAGAAAGGACAAATTAGAGGGACACATTGATGTCATGGAAGGAAACTTATTTGTGCAATAGGTTGAGGACAAAAAGACAACCAAATAAACAGAGACAAATGTACTTTTGAAACTTTTCAGTGGAAAACAAGTTACTAAAAATACAGAGTTTAGAATATTCACAGATGAGATATAAGGTCAATTAAAGCCTGGAAATCTCTACTCTCTGGAAGAAGGAGGTAATGTTAACAGAAAGAGAGACAAGGTGATTTACAGAAAATTAAGAGAACTATTAACATTTTAAAGAAATAAATTAGAATTATAAAACAAAAGAAATATTATCAGTGTGAAGTTTCAAAACAAACCTCTCAGGACACGTTAGTGAGAGTTCATTACTTTAATATATTAAAATAAGTATTTTCTGGTGTGTGTATGTGTATGTGTGTTTGTGTATTTGTAGCTGTTTAGTAACAGAAGATTGGTCTTAAAACTTTACTAATAGGCTATATAATTTATGTTCATGCAATTTGCATATCTCAGCCCTTATCACAGGGACTATATTTAATTATTTTATATCAATGATTTTATAGTATGCATAGCAAATGTTTATAAAAGAGGACATATGTATAACATTTGGCAAGATGTAATTATCTTGTAGATTTTTATAACTTAGTCCTTTGGTTACAAAATTCCATAAAGAGACCACAAGCATATTAATATCACTATGTTTTTAAAGATAGAAGAAATAAAAATAAATATACCGTAAGTAATCCTCCGGATTCTGCATAATCCCTGGGTGTGGGGAGGTTAGAGTGACTTGAGACATTGAAGATAACATTTCTGGGCTGGTGTGAGCAATCCTATCTTTTTAATTGAATTTTCTGGCATCACATTTGGTTTCAGTGTGTTTTAAAGAATGACAGCCATAGTACAGAAAAAGAACAACGCAAACACATAAGAAATCTGAACATACTAAACTTCTAGTAGAAAAATTAATGCTATGTAATATTATTCTTTAATTAAAATATGCATGACAATTTTATACTTCATTTTACTAAAACAACTATTTTATGTGTTTGATTGATTTCTTTTTTAATTATTTTAATTTTGGGTGCTAATTGACATATAATTATGCATATGTATTACAATGTGATATTTCAATGCATGTATACATTGTGTAATAATTGAATTGGTGTAAGTAGCATATCTATCATCTCAAATATTTGTCATTTCTTTGTGGTGGGAACACACAAAATCCTCTCTTCTAGTTATTTTGAGATGTACATAGTGACTTGTTTTTCTAAGACCACCAGAGCGGGCACAAAAGAACCAGCAACTAGGCAAGTGTAGGAGCAAAACTGCAAGTTTATTTTGGTCACCTAAGGTGTGGGGAAGAGGTCTGTCGGTCTCCGGCAAAGAAGGCTGACAGAGTCCCCCCGTGGGGCTCTCGGATGGCGTTCCTGGAGTCCTGACATCCCGACAGGAGTGGAGGACTCAGGAAGGCTGCGCGTGGCGTCCCTCCGGAGCGGCTTTTCTAGGAGTGGGAGGGCAATAGGCGGGGCACGGGCGTGTCGGGGGGCGTTCCACAGGTGCGACCAGGTAAATCTTGGTCTCTACGGATTGACATCACCTGGCGTGTGCCTAGTTGGTCTGCACCTTCCCTGGTCGCCGGCTGCATTTTTGCGCGCGCGGGAAAGGTTGGGGGGGGATGAAGAACCCAGAAGTGCACCATCTTGCCTCCGCTCATCCAAACATTCCAACCTTTTATTGGTAATAGTGATAAAGGGTGCCGTGGTCTGTCTGGCTACTTCCTGCTGTTAAGGGGCGTCCTTAAGTTTGGGGCCCATGGTTGGCATTTGGACGCAGGGATGAAAAATAAAATAAGGCACAGTATTAGTATAGGAACGAGGAATGGAAGCATTTGTTGGAATAGGGGCAAAACCCAGAAGGAAGGTCACAGCAAGGTTGAGGAGTATGAGATAGTTAAGAAAATTTAGTAAGTTTGAGGCGAGTGGGGGAAAGCCAAACTGATTTCCACTGATTGCTTTCGGTAGGGGCCCTTTTTAGCTGGGAATGAGGAACGAGTGCGCAGAGTAGTTGTTGGCCAGGCAGCAATTAAGGAGTGGAGTTTTTGTGGAGTGGATGGCTTTCCGCTTACTCCTACTAGAGAGATATTGGATGGAAGGCTAGGTCCAGAGAAGGACGGCAAAACAGAATAGGTAGCCTCGCTGTTGATTAAAAAATTGATTGTCTTACCCACTACCAGGAGAGTTACCCGCGGCTCAGCGAGGGTGATGGGGGTCCCCGAGTCTCGGCACCTTCAGTTGTAGTTGTCCTCCAGATGTAGGAGCTGGAAGGAGCTCCCAGGATCCTGGGAAAGGGGGTCACGTGGAGACGCAGCACCTGTTCTCAGGGTGGGGCAATCAGACTTCCAGTGTCCTCCCTGCTAGCAAGCAGGGCAGGAGGTTGCTGGTGGACGAGGGTTAGGACATTCACTGGCCCAATGTCCTGATGCCTTGCACTTATAGCAAGGCTGCGTTGGGGCTCGGGGACCTTGCGGACACCTGTTGGCATAGTGTCCTGCCTTGCCGCACTTATAGCAGGCTCCTTTCGTAGCCTTGGAGTCTGCGGAGTGTGTACTCTCTGGCCTGGGGTTAGGACTGGGCTGTAAAGCCGCTGCTAGGAGCTGTAACTTCTGTTCAAGGCGAGCTTGCCGTCTCCTCTCTGGAGTTATAGACCTTAAAGGCTAATTTAACCAGGTCTTGTATTGGTGCCTGTGGACCATCCTCTACCTTTTGAAGTTTCTTACGAATGTCAGGAGCTGATTGAGAAATGAAATAAGACGCCAAAATGGTGGCCCCTGTGGGGGAGGCCAGATCTAACCGGGTATACTGGGTTAGAACCTCAGTCAGTTTAGGGTAGAGGTTAGGATAACCTGGAGGTTATGCCAAGTTAAGTCATAGGCCTGACAAAAGTATCTAAATTCCTTTATGTATATGGTAGGATTAGCTGAGAAATCACCTAAACGCTTCTCAATTTTGGAAAGATCGGCCAGTGAAAAGGGGACATGTACTCTGACTACCCCCTCCGCCCCAGCCACCTCTCGCAAAGGTGCTAACACTGTAGGAGGGTGTGGGCAGAGATAGGGGACTCAAGACAGCCAGTTGGGGGCCCGGAAGGAAGTACGGGACTGAGTGGATTACTAGTAGATAAGGAGGAGGAAGGAGGAGTCTGGGCAGGAAGGGAGGGGTTGGAGAGAGCGGGGAGAGAAGGAGGAGTATAGGGCAGGTCCGGACGAGAGCGTAAGGCCCAAAAGCCTTGTATGTAATTAATTTCAGACCACTTGCCTAGCCACTGGCAGAAATTGCTGAGGTCGATCACGCCACAGTGGAAAGGAAAATTAACTGCTTCCTCCTAAGGTCTTGTTCAAGCTGTAAGGTTTTTAAATTGGCTAGGAGGCACCCTAAGGGGGTGCTCTTTGGAAATTTGGACTGGGGGGTTTCCCGTTTGTTTCTTCTTTACCAACACAATGGACACAATGGAAATGGATCCCTGCCTGGCTTCAAAGCGTCCTTTGGAACCAGCAGAGACAGACTGGAGGCTCATGGATCCAAAGTGGAGATTACCTTCAGGCGGATGTCTCCATCCTGAACGGGTCTCCCGAGCCACTTGGTGGCTCCAAATGGACCTCGGACCTACACAGGATTTCTGGCCGAGGGAGGTAAAGAGGAGACAAGGGCACTTACCTCAGAGAGGCCGGTGGTCTTTGGAAATTTGGACTGGGGGTTTCCCGTTTGTTTCTTCTTTACAAACACAATGGACACAATGGAAATGGAAATGGATCCCTGCCTGGCTTCAAAGCGTCCTTTGGAACCAGCAGAGACAGACTGGAGGCTCATGGAGCCAAAGTGGAGATTACCTTCAGGCGGAGGTCTCCGTCCTGAACAGGTCTCCCGAGCCACATGGTGGCTCCAAATGGACCTCGGACCTGCGCAGGATTTTGGCCGAGGGAGGTAAAGAGGAGACAAGGGCACTTACCCCAGAGAGGCCCTGAGAGTGAGGGAAGCGGGTCTCAGGTCCTGGTCCCTCTGCGGCGTGGAACGAGGAGGAGGAGGAGGCGGCTCCCCCAGACCCTGGGGGCCCTGAGGAGGGGTCTCCTCCCCGGTTCGGCACCAACTGACTTGTTTTTCTAAGACCACCAGAGCGGGCACAAAAGAATCAGCGACTAGGCAAGTGTAGGAGCAAAACTGCAAGTTTATTTTGGTCACCTAAGGTGTGGGGAAGAGGTCTGTCGGTCTCCGGCAAAGAAGGCCGACAGAGTCCCCCCGTGGGGCTCTCGGACGGCGTTCCTGGAGTCCTGACATCCCGACAGGAGTGAAGGACTGAGGAAGGCCGCGCGTGGTGTCCCTCCGGAGCGGCTTTTCTAGGAGTGGGAGGGCAATAGGCGGGGCACGGGCGTGTCGGGGGGGCGTTCCACAGGTGCGACCAGGTAAATCTTGGTCTCTTCGGATTGACATCACCTGGCGTGTGCCTAGTTGGTCTGCACCTTCCCTGGTCGCCAGCTGCATTTTTGCGCGCGCGGGAAAAGTTGGGGGGGGGATGAAGAACCCGGAAGTGCACCATCTTGCCTCTGCTCATCCAAACACATAGCATATATGTATATAGCATACTCTTGTTGACTATAATCATTCTAATGTGCGAAGGACAACATAATTTATTCTTCCTTTGTTCTTGTAACTTTGTACATACTGGACATGCTCTCCTCACCCCTCCACTCCTCTTCCCCACTCCCTGGGAAGGTAACAGCTGTTTTATTCATGACTTCAATATTCTTAAATTTCCTATATGGGGGAGAACATGCTGTATTTGTCTTTCTGTGTCTGGTTTATTTCACTTAACATAATATCCTCCAAGTTCATCCATATTGTCACAAATGACAGAATTTCATTCTTTTCAATGTTAAATAGCACTCTACTGTGTATATATACCACGTTTTCTTCATCCATTCATCCATTGTTGGACACTTAAGTAGGTTCTTATTAATATCTTGGCTATTGTTAATAGTACTACAATGATCCTGGGAGTACAGATATCTCTTCTACATACTGATTTCATTTTCTTCAGATATATACCCCACAGTGGGATTGTTGGATCAGATGGTAGTTCTTGTTTCAATTTTTTGAGGAATGTACTAATTTACATTCCAACCACTTGTGGACAAGGGAACTCTTTACTCCACATCCTTTCCAACATTTATTTATGATTTGTCTTTTTCATAATAGCCATTCTAACTGGAATGAAGTGATATTTTATTGTTTTTATTTGCATTTTCCTAATGATTAGTTATGCTGAGCCTTTTATCTGTGTGTCTGTTGTCCATTTGTATGTGTTCTTTTAGAAATGTTTATTATTTTGCCCATTTTTAATCAGATGTTTACTATTATTTGCTATTGAGTTGTTTGAGTTTCTTATACATTTTGGATATTAACCCTTTGCCAGATATGTAGTTTGCAAATATTTTATCTCATTTTGTAATTTGCATCCTTACTCTGTTGATTGTTTCTTTTGATGTCCAGTAGCTTTATGGATTGATACAGTCACAGTTACCTACTTTTGTTTTTGTTGTCTGTGCTTTTAAAGTCTTGTCCAAAAAATTCCTGTCCAATCCCTGTCCAATGTCAAAAGTATTTCCTCTATTTTCTTTAATAGTTAAATGTATTTATTAAGACACTAAACATAAATTAACTATAAGTAGACATTAACTATAAATAGTTTATTTAATAGCTTAGTGTCTTACATTTAACTCTTGAATCCATTCTGAGCTGATATTTGTATATGGTGAATGATACGGGTCCATTGTCATTCTTCTGCCTGCAGATATTGAATTTTCTCAAAACCGTTTATTAAAGAGACTGTGCTTTCTCCAAAGTGTGTTTTTGGCAGCTTTATCAAAAATTAGTCGCTGTAGAAGTGTAGAATTATTTATTGGCTCTCTATTTTTTTTTCTACTAGTCTACATGTCTTTTATGTGAATACATAAATATATTGTCAATATATATGTTTTGGTTAATATAGCTCTGCATTATATGTTGAAGTCAAGTAGTATTATACTTTCCATTTTAAATGTTGTTCTCATGATTGCTTTAGCTATTTGGGATCTTTTGTAGTTCCATATAACTCTTAGGGTTTTTTTTTTTTCCATGTGGAATGTCATTGGAATTGCATAGGTATTACATTGAAGATACAGATCGCTTCGGGTAGTATACACATTTTAACAATATTATTTCTTCCAATTAATGAACACAGGGTATCTTTCCATTTACTTGTGTCTTCTTCGACTTTTTTTCACCAAGATTTTATAGTTTTTAGTTTAGTAATCTTTCACCTGCTTAGATAAACTAATTGCTAGGTACCTTAGATTATTGTAGCTTTTATCTTTGGGATTGTTTTCTTGATTTCTTTCTCAGTTCACTATTAGCATATAAAATGCTACTGATTTTAGTATGTTAATTTTGTATCCCGTGACTTCTAAATTTGTTTATTAGTTCTAAAAGTTTCTGTGTGGTGTCTTTAGGATCGTCTATATATAAGATCATGCTAACTACAAACAGGGAAAAATCTGACTTTCTTATTTCCAGTTTGTATGCCTTTTATTTATTTCTCGTGTTTACTTGTTCTGGCTAGAACTTCCAGTACTATGCTGAATAAAATTGGCCAAAGTGGAGATCCTTGTCTTATTTCAGATCTTAGAGGAAAAGCTTCCAACTTATCCCTGTTTAGTGTGTGTTAGTTGAACATTTATCATATATGGCCTTTATTGTGTTGAGGTACAAACCTTCTATATTTAATTTGCTGAAAGCTTTTTTCATGAAGGAATATTGAATTTTGTCAGATGATTTTTCTGTGCCTATTGAAAAGGTCTCTGGTTTGTGTCCTCCTTTTTGTTATTATGGTATATCACTTTTATTGTTTTGCATATATTATTAAACCATTTTTGCATCTCTAAGATTAATTTCCCTTGACCTTTTAAATAATCTTTCTAAAGTTCTGTTGAATTCAGTTTGCAAGTGTTTGGTTGTGGATTTTTGCATCTATATTCATTAAGAATATTGACTTGTAGATTTATTTGTTGTGTCCTTGCTGGTTTTGGTCTTAGGTTAATGTTGGCTTTATCAAATAAATTTGGGGATATATTATCTTCTTTAATTTTCTAGAATATTTTGAGAAGAATTTATCTTAGTTATTTAAATCATTGAAGAAGTTAGCAGTAAAGCCATCAGATCCTGGCCTTTTCTTTATGGGGGAGTTTTTATTACTGATTCAATTACCTAAAATGTTTTTGGTCTGTTCAGATTTTCTGTTTCTTCATAAGTTAATGTTGGTAGGCTACATGAGTCCAGGAATTTACTCATTTCTTCTAGATTATTCAATTCGTTGACATATATTGGCTCATAAAAGTCTCTCAAGATGCTTTGTATTTCTATGGTATTGGTTGCAATGCATCCTTTATAAGCTCTGATTTTATTTGACTAATCTTTCTTTTTTCCTTAATCTTGATAAAATTTCGTCAGTTTACCTTTTCAAAAAACCAACTCTTCCTTTTGTTGATGTTTTGTATTTTTGTAGTCTCGATTTCATTTATTTCTGATCTATTTTCCTCTTTTCTACTAAATTTGGCTTTAGTTTGTTCTTGTTTTCCTAGTTCCTTGAGATACACAATTAGGTTGTTTATTTGAAATCTTTCTACCTTCTAATGTAGGTATTTATTGCTATAAACCTTCCCCTTAGAACTGCTTTTGCTGTATTTCATAGGTTTTGGTAGGTTTTTGTTTTCATTTTTGTTTGTCTCAAGAAATTTTAATTTTTTCTTTTAATTCTTTATTTTCCTATTGGTTATTCAGAAGCTTATGTATTCATGAAATTTCCAAAGTTCCTCCTATTCTCGATTTCTAATTTTAAATTGTTGTGGACAGAAAAGATATTTGATATAATTTCTATCTTCTTCAATTTGTTAAGACTTGTTTCCTGCCCTAATATATAACCTAGTCTGGACAATTTTGCATGTGCAATTGAGAAAAAATGTATAATCTGCAGATTTTGAATAGAACATTCTTCAAATCTCTATTAGGTTCATATGGCCTACAGTACAGTTTAAATTTGCTCTTCTTTGTTTATTTTCTTACTGGACGGTCTGTCTTTTGCTGAAAGTGGGATATTAATGTCCCTTACTATTATACTGTTATCTATCTCTCCTTTTAGATCTAATACTATTTGCTTTACATATTTGAATACTCAAGTTTAGTGTGCATATAAATTTACAATTGTTGTATCTTCTTGCTGAATGGATCTGTTTATTATTACAGAATTATGTCTCTTTTTAGAGTTTTTGATTTGAAATTTATTTTATCTGATACAGCTACTGCTGCTCAATTTTGATTTCTGTTTGCATGAAGTATGTCTTTGTATGTATGTCTATGTATGTCTTTACAAATGAAACGAGTCTCTTGTAGACAGTATGTAGTCACATTTGTTTTAAAAATCCATTTAGCCGCTCCATATACATACATACATATATATATATATATATATATATATATATTTTTTTTTTTTTCTTTTTTGAAACAGAGTCTCACCCTGTTGCCCAGACTGGAGTGCAGTGGTGTGATCTTGGCTCACTGCAACCTCCACCTCCCGGGTTCAAGCAATTCTCCTGTCCCACCCTCCCGAGTAGCTGGGACCACAGGCACGCACCACCATGCCTGGCTAATTTTTGTCTTTTTAGTAGAGATGAGGTTTCACCATGTTGGCCAGGTTGACCTCAAACTCCTGACCTCAAGTGATCTGCCCACCTCAGCTGCCACTCTGTATTTTTAATTAGATAAATTAATTCATTTATGTGCCATGTTATTATTGATACATAAGCATTTCTCCATTTTGTTAATTTTTGCCTGGATATTTTGTAGATCTGTTATTTTTTTCTTTCTCTCTTGTATTTTACCATTGTGGTATTTTTTATTGTGCTAAACTTTGCTTCCTTTCTCTTTCTTATTCATGGATCTGCTGCAATTTCTTTCTTTGTGGTTACAATAGGGCTCATATAAAGAATCTTGTAGTTACAAAATAGCATATTTTAAGCCAACAACAACTTAGCTTTGATCACATAAAAATATTCTAAATTTTTACTATTTGTCCACAACTTTTTTTGCCTTAATTTATATCCTTGTATGTTATATTTTTCTTAACAACTTATTGTAGCTATAGTTATTGTTTATTATTTTGACTTTTAGTCCTCATAATATAAATTTGAAAGATTTACATACCTACATTATAGTATTGTCACATTCAGAATTTTATTATGAATTTACCTCTACTAGTGAGTTTTATACTTTCACCTGTTATGATCATAATTATCATTTTTGGCTAAATATGTTGATAATCTAATGAGAATTATTGTATATGCAACTTGATATTTTCCTTTTGCCCTTTTTACAATTATCTCTTTGTCTTTGCATTTTGACAGTTTTATTATAATGTGCCTCTGAGAGGACCTTTTTGGATTTAATCTATTTGGAGAATTTTGAATTTCCTGGATCTAAATATTCACATCTCTGTCAAAACTGGGGACAACTTTAGGTACTATTTTGTTAAACAGGTTTTATCCATCTCTTCTCAATCTTGAAATCTTAGGATGAGAGTATTTGTTCACTTAATAATGTCCCATAAGTCCTGTAGTCTTTCTTCACTCTTTTTATTCTTATTTCTTTTTCCTCCTCTGACTGGTTATTTGAAAGGACTTGTCTTCAAGTTCAGAAATTCTTCTGCTCGATACAGTCTGTTGTTGAAACTCTCAATCATATTTTTATTAGTTTTTATTTTAATTATTCTGCTCCAAGATTTCTGTTTGGTTCTTTTTTATAATCTATTTTTTGTTGTCATTTAAGTTCTCATAATGAATTTTTTTCTTGATATTATTGCAGATTTTTAATCTGTATTCTCTTATAGCTCACCTAGTTTCCTTAAGATCATTATGTTGAATTCCTTTTTAGACATTTAGCAAATGTCTTTTTCCTTGATATCTGTTATTAAAAAATTATTATATTCTTTTGGGGGTATCTTGTTTCCTTGCCTTTTCTTGGTGTCTTGTGTACTGTTGATCTCTGCGCATCTGGTGGAACAATGGCCTATTCCAATTTTATGAAGTAATTTTCACATGAATAAACTTTTTCCTTTAAATGAGTTGTAGGGTGTTCGTTTGGTACAGTGCATTGGCTTTGGTTATGGGTAGACAGAGTAGTGTAGTCTCCATGTAGTCTATTCACCTGTAGTCCATGTCAGTGATGTCTGTAAGTGCCTAAGTGGCCTAGGCTGCAGGCGTTTGTGGCAGTGGTAGTGTGGCTTTGCTGAGAGCAGGGCATTGGGCTGGTTCTCAGGTCAGAGACACACATGCACAGGAGGTTAGCTGGCACAGGGGTGGGCTTGTTACAGGTGGACTTTTCAAGAGTACAGCCATTTAGGTTTTCAGGGTTTTCAGGCCAAGGACATGCATGCAATAATTCAGAAATAATTCAGCTGGCTCAGGGGTGGCTTTCTCACTATGCAATACCACCTGTTCCTTCCGGGGGGCAGGGTCCTGCATGGACTTGGGTGCCAGAGTTATGGCCATTCCGCTGGGCCTAGTCTCTGCTCAGCCAGAATCATAGTGCTACAGCCACCCATGAGAGTGTAATGGAATGACAGTGGAGCCTCAGAAATGGAGAAATGCAATGGCTGCTTGCTCTCAAAGCAAGGCATACTCCAGCAATGGCTCTCGTTTCAAGATGGCACCATGCTGTAGCAAGTTGGGTCATGGGGTTGGGTGGTACACAAAATGGGCTTCTACTCTAGAACAATACACTTATATGATTTCCAGGAAGCTCCCTAAGTTTGGGTCAGGTCATGTGACGGCTGTAGAATACTCCTGAAATGAGAACTACAGGTATCCATGGTGATAATGGAGCCTGCTGGTCATTTCCAGCTTACTTTTTCCCTGCAAAGAGAAGTCCCTCCCGGCTGGAAGTCAGTTCTGGTAGGGAAGATAGGAAAGCAGAGGAAGGGTCCTTTGCTCCTCTGTCTATGCTGTCATCCTGGGTTTTCATGTTCCACAGAGATTTCATCACTCCCTTGCTACACTGTAGTACTTTCCTTGAAACACTCCAGTCAAATTATAGTTGTCTATTCATAGTTTCAGTTTGTGGCTTTTTTTTTTTTTTTTCAGGGAGGGTGAGCACCAGGCACATCTAGTTAACCATTTGCTCTTACTCCTGAACCTCCTTGTTTTCATAAAAAAAGTAGTGATGAAGCTTTTATGCTTTTACTGACAACTGTTTTAATTGTCACTCAAATAAGATCAGGCATATTTAGTGGAAGAGACTCAGGTGAAGTCTGTGGAATTTAAACAATTATTTTGAATTCTTATGCCTACTTTCATAGAAAATACTTTCTTTCACATTTACCAGTGAATAACATTTTCCTAATGTTTACAATAATGGATTTTAATATGTAAATATATAAATCCCTTGGAGATCACATTTGTAAAGTAATTAAATAAAGATAGTGAACAAATATAAAATGAATAGTCAATAAATGTTAGCACACTATTTTTACAGTCATTATTGAGATTTCTTAAACTCAGAAATGATATACTGCATATTTTTAAGTTCATACAAATTTATTTTCTGTTTGTGTTTACTGCTTTATGAATGACTACTTCTAATTTTCACTTTCACTGAATCAATTTCATTTAAATATCAATAAAGATTGCATTGTAATATTTTAACATTTATATGAATAAATACATTTTGCAATCAGATGCTCTCATTTAAAGGACCACAAAACATTTCCCCAGTGTGTTTTCTGCATTGTGTTTATGAAATTCATGTCACTCAAAAATACCTTTTGGAAGCCTGTTAGACATGGTTCTGAGAAACAAATGAGATGGAGGTAGAAAACAATAAAATATGCATTATTTATTTTATATTTATTTTTAATATTTGCAAATATGTACTTATGAAGCAATCTCTGATTTCGTTTGCAAAAATTAAACAAAAATTGTATCAAACACAGATGCTGTACTTCCATCATAAGTAGATTAATAGAAAATTTTTATCCTTTTTTCAATTGGAAAAGATAAACAGATGTTTCAAGAAGCAATCAGAAATACTTTCAATCTCTTAGAATACAAAAAAATTTAGGATAATAAGATTTTTTCTATGTTTTCTTCCACTGAAGCAAGTAAGATAACACTTTATATATACTGTATATATTAGAATACCTCTGTATATACTTTAAGCCAATTTTATTTTTGTTTTTCAATGCTCCATATAAGAAAGAGGTTTCTCTCTTTATTGTAATAATATTACTTTTCTTTGGAGAGTCCAGGTTGTGTGAAGGAGCTAATTATACTTTGATGGGTATGAAAAAAATCAATGAAAACTAAAAATTAGGATCTAGAATCTGTAGGGAAAAGATATTCAAAGCAAGGGAAGTAGAATCTGCTTAAAGCTAGTTAATAAGTCATAATATATTCTAGCTTTTAGAAGAAATAAAAATTCCCACTAAATTGAGAACAGAATTAATTAGGAGCATCCTTGAATTATTGATACCAGTTGAGCTGTTTTAATATGATCCATCTTATCAGTCTCCTCATAGTTTTTATGGCTTCTTTCTTGGTTCTCCCAAGCCAAGATTCCAACATTGCAATTCTGATTCAGGCTCTCTCTAAGTTTGGTTTTCAGCATGCTTGAAGAATCACAGAACCCTTTTATCAGAATACTTTTGACTATAAGAAATGCAATACCAGTCAAAAGTAGCTTAGACAATGAGAATGTTTAATTAACTAATATTACAATAAACTAAAAAGTGAACAGTTTCAGAGTGGAGCAGCGGCCCAATTTTGACATAAATTTTGAAAATTCTGAGATACTTTCCTGCTTCTCTCATGTCTTATGTTGGGGATGGACAATGTTTTCCCTCCAAGTAGAAGATGGCTGCTATAGTTTAAAATGTCATGTCCAGGGACTGTGACTTCCAAAATGTTGATCATGTTGCTCTGGGAAGGCTCTCCCCAGTGGAAAAATCGTAACCGGTGAAAATTATTATTGAAATACACGGTACAAACAGTTTGAAGTCTCTAGAAATTGTCATAAAGGCATACAACATATGGATAAAACTTTAGTTTAAAAAGCTACTAAATCTCAGTAAGAAAAATGAGACTCTGTGACATTTGACCCATGACTCAATTACATATACAGCAGTTGAAAAATACTAGGCCACAAGTGCCCTCACCCCAACTTATTCATAAGGCTAAGGTTGCACACTAGAAGAGGCATGCCAAGAAGTCAACGGAATTTCATCCCCACAAGTATCTCACTCCTATGATAAGGGTGTCACTCTACGTGTGCTGCTGTCCCTGCCCCCAGCTCCAAAGCAGTAGCACAGAGTTTCTGTTCAGAGAAAGATGCAGGTTCAGAGAAAGATGCAGGAACCTGGAGCTCTGTAGCTCTCCCTGAGGGAATGACTTTAATTGAGACAGATTGTGAGGAGGTTGAATCCTAAGGGTACAGTTAAAAAGAGTGAAGATTTTAGTGGTGAGCCATTAAGAGGATGCTGTTTGTTTTATGGTAGCAACAATTGAAACAGGAAACCAGCTAAAAAGTTTAACATGGAGAACCAGGGAGAGACAGCTAAGAAGTGTCCCCCTGGTGTTTAAAAACCAGGAAGACTACCACTGCAAGGGAGCTTGAATTTAATTATATAAGAGTATAGAGCAATTTATGTTAAAGCAGTTGTCAAAAGAAATGGAATAGTAAGCTAGCAATTAGTAGAGGCTAACAATTGAATGTGATACTAATAGAGAAAAACCAGCTTGAATCGCAATATGTAAATAAGAGAGAGTCAAGAGAGACCATCTAAAATCACTAGCATTCCAGGAAGCAAGCAAGGTCAGGGTGACTGTGCACATAACCAAGACTGCAAACTGTAAGAGTGACATCAGAAGCTGTGCACTGCAGAGGAAATAGACTTCACTGAAATATTTCAGCCAAGTTACTACATAAGTGAAAAGCAAACAACAATATCAAATTTCATGTGAATATCCAGAGTTACACCCATATCTTATTTTAATTAACTAGTTTGAGGGAGAAAGAGAGAGAGGCAGAGACAGAGACAGCAAAAGAGAGAGAGAGACAGAGAGAGAGAGACACGAAAAATAACAGGAAAGTGTCACTCATACATGTGAAAAAAATGAGGCATTAGAAACTGTCTCTGAGTATATCCAGGTGCCAAAGTTAGCAGACAATTATGTCAAGAACCTATTATTAACATGTCTAAGGATCGAAAAGAAAGTATGATGACAATGTATCATTAAATAGAGTTTATTAATAAAGATAGAAATTGTTTTAAAATCTAATAGAAAGCTGGAATTGAAAAGCATAATAGAAATAAAAACTTAACTAGAGAGCCTCAGGAGTAGTTTGGTTGGCAGAAAACAGAATCAGTAAATTGGAAGACAGATAAATATTATGCAATGTGAAGAAGAGAGAGAAAAAAGAATGGAGAAAAATGAACATTGTTTTAAAGAAATGTGGTATATATGATGAGTATTAGGCAGCACATAACAGGAATACAAGAAGGACAGGAGAGAAAAAAAGCAGAAAAAGTTTTGAGAGAAATAACAGCTGAAAACTTCTCAACTATGATAAAACACATCAATTTACATATCTACAAAAATCAACAAACTTGAACTAGGATAGACATTGAGATATCCACACTCAGATTCCTCAAGAATCAGAATGTTAGAGGAAAAAAAAAAAAAATAGCAGAAAAAGTTTTGGGAGAAATAATAGCTGAAAACTTCTCAAATACGATGAAACACGTTAATTTACATATCTATGAAAATCAATAAATTTGAACTAGGATAGACATTGAGATATCCACGCTCAGATTCCTCGAGTCAGAATGTTGAAAGACATAACTTCGTTTGGAAAACAAGGCCTATAGGAAACAACATGGTAATCATCAGGCCATAGCACATATCCAGTTATGCTGGAAAGAAATGAGAAGAAATATTCTCCTAAGAGTGAAGTTAGTTTCTAGACCAGCCAATCTTGCAAGTCCTAAGTTTAATTTTTGAGAGAATCTGCCATGTCTATTATGCTCTGTGACCACACTGGAGATGGACATTCAGGAGAATGCTTCTGCCGGGGTTAATTTACAGGCCCATTTCCTTTTATCATCTATTTGAGAAATCAGATACTTAATTACATTAATATTGTCCAAACCTGAAGTTTTTCTCACACAATATCTTCTTTAGAAAGTGATATAGTTTTAATTAATTCCCACATTTTAAATTTCATAGGCCATTAATGAAAGTAAAAAAGCCTGTTGGGCTTTTAAATATAGAAGACTGTAGAAATATTTTGTTCCCAGAAAGCAGCTTTGGCCTGAATACTTTGTTGATCTGGAGGCCCTCATTTAAATGCTGTCAATCTTAGCCTCTGCCTTAGAGGAGTTGGGGAAAAAATATACCGACATGGGAAAGAACGACTAATATACTACTTTCCTTATGGGTGCATTCCAATTGCATCTTGTCAACAAGAGCGATTGTTCCCTTTAACTGACAGAAAAAGCCAAACAGGAGGTTCTCAACAGACACCTGCAGGCATCAGCAGATTTTAAACTACAGGTCAGGTAATAAATATTTTAGGATTTGCTGACCATGAAATGTTTCTGTCCCATATTCTTGGGTGTTTCATTTTACACTTTAAAAACATAAAATGCATTATTAACTGTGGACAGTACGCAAGAAGGCCTAGAGTGAAATCTGACATATGGGTTGTAGTTGGCCACATAGTGGCTAGTGGATGAGGTTTCTACCATATCTGATCCTACTTCCTGCCATGTATCCCTACTCCCAGCCTTTGCTAACAATAATTTCAGTTTAGGATAAAGAGTTCTTCTCTTCCAAACCAAAGTATTGTACCTGTACCCACCCAGATTATAAACAGACAGAAGAGGGTTGTCTTGCTAAAAATGTAATGTCTTTCCTCTCTAAATTAATTACTTTCTCATGCAATATTATTGAAACTGGTGAGAGGTGTCCATCATACTCCAATGTCTTGAATGTATCCTATGAAATCACCTAATGCTGGAGCATTGGAATTCCGAAGATCTGATTCCCCAAAAGCTAAAGACATGTGTTTAACTTTTTTTCTATTGCTTGAAAAGGATTGCCAATATTCAGCCTAGACTACAGAGTTACATTCTGCATTCTATCTGATTCCAGATAATTCATGTCTACTTTTTAGAATGTTATATTTAGCATCCTATTTCTGAATGTCTGAATCAGTTAGGTTCTTTCTGTTTTCAAGGGATAGAAAGCCCATTTCTAGGCAAATTATAGATACATGATTAGACACATAGATAAATCATAGATAGATAGTAGATCCTATAGACTCATGGACCTGGATCATTACTTGACTGAGTTTATACATAACTTTTTGTTGAATTCAAATGATATCATTAAGAATTGGTTTCTTTAATTCTCATCTGATATCTCAGTGTTGCCTCCATTTCAAGACCTTCACTATAAGATGGCTGTAGCAACATCAAACCTTAAATAACACACAATTTGAAAGAGCTAATCTTTTTTTATAACGTTTGCAAAAGTTTCATTATATTTCACTATTTGTGACAGGGTCCTCTTTCTGTTAAGCCAATTGGCTAGGCTATAGCAAATGAGAAATATGTATTCTCATTTATTTGGCCTCAGTTACGTGTCCGGGAAAGAGAATAAAATATTGCTCATTCTACCCATGAACCGAGGGTGGAGGGAGGTTTTATATCTAAATGGTATATTGTTATGAGAATAATAAGAATAACAACAAACATTTATATAGTGCTTGTTATGGGCCAGGTACTATAAAAGCTCTTCATAAGCATTAACATATTCAATTCTCACAGTAAACTTAAGATATAGGTACTATTACCATTATTATTTTACAGCTGAGAAAATTGGAGACAAAAAAGGTTAAGTAAATTGTCTAAGGTAGTACACCCAGTTAACAGGGGTGGAGCTATAATGAACCCAAGTCTAGCTGGCTCTAAAGTACAGCCTTTTATCCAGAGTACATGTAATTCAGAAATACATAAATCACAATACACTTAAAATGCCTTTTAAATGGGATTTGATGAAAATCATACAATTATTTGTTGAGAATGCTTGGCTCTATATTCTATAAAATGAAAGGGACGTAATTCCATATTAATGTATCAAAAATAGTAGGATAATATGGAAGTTCCAGTTGTAATTTTTTGAGGCATTTCCATTTTGTTTTCCATAGCTGTGGTAACATTTTACATGTCTACAAACAGTTTACAAGAGTTACAATTCCTCTACATCATCACCAACACTTAGCCTTTTTCTGTTTTGTTTTGTTTGTCTGCTTATAATAACCATCCTAACAGATGTGAGATGATATTTCATTGTGGTTTTAATTTGCATTATGCTGATGATTAGCGATATTGTATATCTTTTCATGTACCTGTTAGCTATTTGTATGTCTTTTTTGAGAAATATCTATTCATATGTTTTGCCCATTTTTAATTAGATTGTTTTGTTGCTTTTGAGTTACACAGTTTTATATATTTCAGATACTAATTCTTTATCAAACATATGGTTGGCAAATATTTTTTCCCATTCTTTAGGTTGCCTTTTTATTCTAATTGTTTTATTTGCTGTGCAGATTTATCCCATTTGTCTATTTTCTCGTTTGTTGCTTGCTCTTTTCATGTCATATCCAAGAAATCATTGCCTAGACCAATGTTGCTGTGGTTTGGATGTTTGTCCCCTCAAACCTCATGTTAAAATTTGATCCTTATGGTTGAACATGGGGTCTAATGGGACATGTTTGGGTCATGGGGGCAGATCTCTCATGAATAGACTGACGCTCTCTCAGGGGTGAGTGTTTCCTCACTTTATAAGTTCCCATGAGAGCCGGTTGTTTAAAAGAGCCCAGCACCTTTTCCCTCTCTCTCTTTCCTCCTCTTTTCCCATGTGATCTCTGCATAGGCCAGGTCCTCTTTGCTGTCTGCCATGACTGGAAGCAGCCTGAGGCTCTCACCAAATGCAGATGTCCACTTTTGAACTTTCCAATCATCAGAATCTTGTGCCAAATAAACCTATCTTCTTTAGAAATTACCCAACCTCAGGTATTCTTTTATGCAACATTAAATGGATTTAAGAGAAATGTCATGAAGCTTTTCCTCTGTGTTTTATTCTAGAAGTTTAACAGTTTCAGGTTTCACATTTTGAGTTGTTTTTGTGTAGGGAATATAAGGTTGTAATTTTATTCATATATATATATATATGGATATTCTGTTTTCCTAATGCCATTTACTGAAGAGGTTATCTTTCCCCTTTGTTATTCTTGGAATCCTTATTGAAGATCAGTTGACCATGCATCTATGGGTATGTTTCTGGGTTTCTATTCTATTCCATTGTCCATTTTATACATCTTTTATGTCTGTTTTATGTCTGTTAATAATTGTCAGTGCAATAGTTTTAATGACAGTAACTTTGTGATATATTTTGAAACCAGAAATCGTGATGTCTACAGCTTTATTATTGTTTTACTTGAAACTGCTTTGCTTATTCAATGTTTTCCACAGCTCCATACAACTTTTAAGATTATTTTCTATTTCTGTGAAAAATGTCAATTGAATTTTGACAAGAAGTATATAAAATCTGTAGATTGATTTTTGAAGTATGAATATTTTAACAATATTAAGCATTCTAATCCATGAAAATGGGACGTATTTTCATTTATAATATAGCAGTATCACTTCTGGGTATATATTCAAAGGGACTAAATCATGATTTTAAAAGATATTTGCACTCCTCTGTTCACTGAAGCATTATTTACGATAGCCACAATAAAGATTCAAGACAAATATCAACTAAGGAAATAATGGATAAAAATAATGGATAAGAAAATGTATAAAAAATATATACATAAATATGCATATATATACACAATGAAATAATCAGCTTTCAAAAAGAAGGACATTCTGGCCTATGGAAAAACATGGATGAATAGTAACTTTATTATGCTAAGTGAAAGAAGCCAGTCACAGGACAAAACACATACTGCATGATTTCACTTAACATGAGGTGTCAAAAGTAGTCAAACTCATAGAAATGGACAGTAGAATGGTGGTTGCCAGGGTCTTTGCTGTTCTAGAGATACAAGGTTTCAGGATAAATTTGAGGGAACTGCTGTGCAACATTGTGCCTATAGTTAACAATACTTTATTCTGTCCTTAAAAATTTGTTCAAGGTAAAATTAATGTAAGTGTTCACCATACACAAACACACACAAAAAGGAAAAGAAAATAAGAAAGTGAGTAGAGAGGGAAGAGTCAAGGGAATCTTTGTAGGTTACTCTTTATGCCTAATTTTTGAATGTTTTAGAAATGTTTGAGTGTGTCCATATATTCATATATTGCTCTATAATACATGAGTAATTTTAAAATTATAATTATACAAAAATTATATTAAAAATTGACAAATAATTTTTAAAAATAGAATTGGGATGGGTTCCAACATAATGTATATTTACCATATTAGTAAGATTAAGCAGAATAATGTCCATAGCAATCAGATCTAATTCATCTTTGTATATATGTGTACATATATATACACACACACATATATATATTATTTTTTTCTTTTTTGATCCACATTTTCATCTTCATTGCCATGTCTTTACTCAAGATTTTTATTACCCTTTATGAATTTCTTCACTTACTCACAATACTGACCTTGATACATTTTCTTAACCTTTTGACAGAGTTTTCCCTCCTTCAATATTATGAAAACAGATCTCTCTCTTGTAAAATAGATTGATCCCTCCCACGCACCACTATCATACTCTCCGAAATTTAAACATGACTATTTGATAACAAGATACCTATTAGCATAATTATTGATCACCAGAATTACACAGATAAACATTATATTAGGAATCATCCACCGTTCAATGTACAAATAACTTTAAAGTAGTTATGTTAACCCAAAACAATATAATGACAGAACCCACACCCATCAACCTTTTGATGTGAGAGTTTCAAATTAGCAACCTTTGACAAAGCTTTAAAAGTAGTTGAAAATATAAATATAAAAGTTTATTTTAATGGCTTATTTAGGTATGATTTATAGTCAATAAAATACATGCATTTAAAACTTATACTTTGATACGTTTTAACACAAGTACATATCCATGTAACATTTGATTTAATATAAATATTTACATTACTCCCAAAGGCTTTCAATCCCTGTGTAATCCCACCCTCTCATCTCATACCAGACAACTACCCTGCTTCCAAGAAACTACTGATCTGTTTCTGTTACAGTAGATTAATTTGTACTTTAAAAAATATTTATTTATTTTATATGCCAGAGACAGTGTCTCATTTTGTTATCCAGGCTTCATTGCAATGATGTGATCACAATTCACTATAACATCGAACTCTTAAACTCAAAGCATCCTCCCACCGTAGCCTACCAAATAACTAAGACTATAAGTACACATTACCCTGATGGGATAATTAAAACAAACAAGCAAAAATTTTTAGAGACAATTTCTTGCTATGTTGCCCAGGCTGGTCTGCAACTATGGACCTCGAGTGATCCTCTCTCCTCAGCCTGCCAAAGCACTGTGTGTTTGAAAATTTTATGTAAACGAGATTTTACATCATATTTTTGTCTATCTGCTTAAATCCGCATAATTATTTTGAAATTCACCGATGTTTCTGAATGCTCAAATAGTTCATTCATTTATATTGCTAAGAAATATCCCAGTATGTGGATATGTCACAATTTGTTTACTCATTAACCTTTAAATGAAAATTTGACTTTTTTTTTTTATTTTTTGCTATTACAATAAAGCTGCTATGAACATTTATGCACAAGTTTTTGTACAGATGTGTTGTCTTATATCTTGGATAAATATCTAAGGGTAGAAGGGCTAGATTATATAATACAAGTATATTTAACTTTTTAAAAACTACTAAACTTTTTCCCAAGTGACTGTATCACTAGTAAGTGAGAACATATGGCTGTTTGGTTTTCTGATCCTGTATTAGTTTGCTAAGGATAATAGCTTCCAACTCCATCCTTGTCCCTGCAAAGGACAAGATCTCATTATTTATATGGTTGCATGATGTATTCCATGGTGCATATGTACCACATTTTCTTTATTCTGCTTATCATCGATGGGTATTTGGGTTGATTCCATGTCATTGCATAGTGCTATGATTAACATGTTGTTTTTTGACTTTTTAATAACTGTCATTCTCACTGGTGTGATAATATCTCATTGCAGTTTTGATTTGCATTTCTCTAATGATCAATGATGTTGAGCTTTTTTTTCCTAAGTTTGTTGGCTGCATGTTTGTCTTCTTTTGAGAAATTTATGTTCATGTCCTTTGCCCACTTTTTAATTGGGTCGTTTGTTTTTTTTTTGTAAATTTCTTTATGTCCCTTGTAGATTCTGGAAATTAGATGTTTGTCACATGGAAAGATTATAAATCTTTCTCCCATAATTTAGGTTGTCTGGTCACTCTGGTGACAGTTTCCTTTCCCGTGCAGAAGATCTTCCGATCATTTGTCAGTTTTTACTTTTGTTGCAATTGCTTTTGTCATTTTAATCATGACATATTTGCCCATGCCTATGTCCTGAATGGTAGTGCCTACATTTTTTTTTCTAGGGTTTTTATAATTTTGGGTTTTACATTTAAGTCTTTAATCCTTCTTGAGTTAATTTTTGTATTTGTGTAAGGAAGGGGTCCAGTTTCAACTTTCTGCATATGGCTACCCATTTCTCCCAGCACTATTTATTATTACAGAATCCTCTCTCTGTTGCTTGTTTTTTTGTCAGGTTTGTCTGAGATCCAGTGGTTGTAGGTGTACGTTCTTATTTCTGAGTTCTCTATTCTGTTCCATTGGTCCAGTACCATTCTTTTTGGTTACCGTAGCCTTGTAGTATAAAGATGGTCAGTATGATGCCTCCAGCTTTATTATTTTGCTTAGGATTGCCTTGGCTATTCTGGCTCTTTTTTGGTTGGATAGGAACTCTAAAATATTTTTTTTTCTAATTCTGTGATGAATGTCCGTGGTAGTATAATGGGAATAGCAATCAATCTATAAATTGCTTTGGGCAGTATGGCCATTTTCATGATGTTAATTCTTCCTATCCATGAGCATGGAATGTTTTTCCACTTGATTTTGTCCTTACTGATTTCTTTGAGCAGTGGTTTGTTGTTCCCTTTGAAGAGATCCTTCACTTCCCTTGTTAGCTATATTCCTAGGTATTGCTTCTTTTTGTAGGAATTGTGAAAGAGACTTCATTTATGATTTAGCTATCTGCTTGCCTGTTGTTGGTGTATAGAAATGCAACTGATTTTTGCATACTGATTTTGTGTCCTGAGAGTTTGCTACAGTTTCTTATCAGCTTAAGAAGGTTTTGGGCTGAGAGAGCAGAGTTTTCCAGACATAGTATTATGTCATCTGCAAACAGATACTTTGAATTTTTTTCTTTCTATTTGACTATGCTTTACTTATTTCTCTTTTCTGATTGCCCTGGCCATAATTTTTAATATTCCATCAAATAGGAGTGGTAAGAGAGGGCATCCTTGTCTTGTGCCAGTTTTCAAGGGGAATGTTTCCAGCTTTTGCCCATTCAGTATGATATGAGTTTGTCATATATGGCTCTTATTATTTTGAGGTATCTTTTAAAATACCTTATTATTTTGAGGTATCTATTCAAAACCTAGTTTATTAAGAGTTTTTAACATGAAGGTATGTTGAATTTTATCAAAGGGCTTTTCTGCATCTATTGAGATAATCATGTGGATTTTGCCTTTAGTTCTGTTTATGTGATGAATCACACTTACTGATTTGTGTGTGTTGAACCAGTCTTTCTTCCTGGGGATGGGGATGAAAACAACTTGATCTTGGTAGATAAACTTTTTAATGTCCTGCTGTATTTGGTTTGCTAGTATTTTGTTGAGGATCTTTGCATTGATGTTCATAAAGGATATTGGCGTTAAGTTTTCTTTTTTTGTTGTATCTCTGCCAGGTTTTGGTATTGGAATGATGCTGGTCTCATAGAATGAGTTAGGGAAGAATCCCTCCTTTTCAATTTTTTGTAATAGTTTCAGTAGAAATGGTACCAGCTCTTCTTTGCACCTCTGGTAGAATTCAGTTGTAATTCTACCTGGTCCTGGGCATTTATTTGGTAGATAGGCTATATATTACTGCCTCCATTTTAAAACTCATTATTGGTCTATTCAGGGATTTAATTTCTTCCTGATTCAGTTTTGGGAGAGTGTATGTGTCCAGGAATTTATCAATGTCTTCTAGATTTTCTAATTTATATGTGTATAGAGGTATTTACAGTATTCTCTGATGGCTGTTTGTATCTTTGTGGGGTAAGTGGTGATATACCCTTATCATTTCTGATTGTGTTTATTTGAATCTTCTCTCTTTTCTTCTTCATTAGTCTAGATAGTCGTGTATCTCTTTGTTATTTTTTTTTTTTTAAAAAAGCTCTTAGATTCATTGATTTTTTGTGTCTCTAGCTCCTTCAGTTTAGCTCTGATCTTGGTTACTGCTTGTCTTCTGCTAGCCCTGAGGTTTGTCTGTGCTTGGTTCTTTAGTTCTTTTAGTTGAGATGTTAGGTATTTAAATTGAGATTTTCTAGCTTTTTGATGTGGGCATTTACTGCTGTAAAATTCCCTCTTAACTTTGCTGTAGCTGTGTCCCAGAGATTCTGGTACATTGTCTCTTTGTTCTCATTCATTTTAGAGAACTTACTGATTTCTGTACTGATTTCATTATTTACTCAAGAGTCATTCAGAAGCAGGTTTCTCAATTTCCATATAGTTGTGTAGTATTGAGTGAGTTTCTTAATCTTGAGTTTTAATTTGATTGTACTGTTGGTCTCAGAGACTGTTATGAATCAAGATACTTTGCATTTGCTGAGCAGTGTTTTACTTCTGATTACATAATCAATTTTAGAGTAAGTGCCATGTGACTATGAGATGATATGTTGTTTTGGGGTGGAGAGTTCTGTAGATATCTATCAGGTCTACTTGATTCATAGCTGAGTTCAGGTCCTGAATATCTTTGCTAGTTTTCTGTCTTGATCTGTTTAACATTGTCAGTGGGTTGTTACAATCTTCCACTATCATTGTGTGGGAGTCTAAGTCTTTTAGAAGGTCTCTAAGAACTTCCTTTATGAATCTGGGTGCTCCTGTATTGCTTGCATGTACTTTTGAGATAGTTAACTCTTCTTCGTGAATGGAACCCTTTACCATTATGTAATGCCTTTCTTTTTTTTAATCTTTGTTGGTTTAAAGTTTGTTTTGTCAGAAATAAGGATTGCAACCCATATTAGTCCATTCTCACAGTGCTATGAAGACATTCCTGAGACTGGGTAATTTATAAAGCAAAGAGGTTTAACTGACTCAGACTTCCACATAGCTGTGGAGTCCTCAGGAAACTTACAATCACAGTGGAAGGTGAAGAGGAAGCAAGGATCTTCTTCACATAATGTCAGAAGAGAGAAGAGAAAGTAAAGGGGGGATAGCCCCTTATAAAACTGTCAGATCTCATGAGAATTCTCTCACTGTCATGAGAACAGCATAGGGGAAAACTATACCCATGATCCAATCACCTCTCACCAGATTCTTCCCTCAACAACTGGGGATTACAATTCAAGATGAGATTTGGGTGGGAGTAGAAAGTCTCTAACCATATCATTCTGCCCATGGTCCCTCCCATGTCTCATGTCCCTTCCACGTTTGAAAACCAATCATGCCTTCCTAACAGTCCTTCAAAGTCTTAATTCATTACAGCTTTGAGCCAAAAGTCCAAGTCCAAAGCCCCATCTGAGTCAAGGCAAGCCGCTCCCACCTAGGAGTCTATAAAATTAAAAACAAATTAGCTACTTCCAAAATACCATGGTGGTAGAGGTATTGTATAAATGCTCCCATTCCAAATGGAAGAAATTGGCCAAAACAAAGGGACTTCAGGCCCCATGCAAGTTCAAAATCCAGTGGGGCAGTCATTAAATCTTAAAGTTCTGAAATAATCTCCTTTGACTCTATGTCTCACATTCAGATCACACTGATGTAAGAGGTGGGTTCCTATAGCCTTGGGTAGCTCTGTTCCTTTGTTTTTTTGAGGATACATCCTGCTGTCCCTGCTGCTTTCATGGCTGGTGGTAAATTTCTGCAGCTTTTCCAAGTACCTAATGTAACCTGTCAATGGATCTACCATTCTGGTGTCTGGAGGATGGTGGTCCTCTTTACATAGCTATCCGAAGCAATGCTCTAGTGGGGACTCTGTATGGGGGCTCTAACCCCGTATATCCCTTCTGCACTGCCCTAGTGGAGGTTCTCCATGAGAGGTCCACTCCTGAAGCACACCTTTGACTGGACATTCAGGAATTTTCATACATCCTCTGAAATCTAGATGGTAGTTCCCAAACCTCAATTCTTGTCTTCTGCACACCTAGACCAACACCATGTGGAAGCTCCAAGGCTTGGGGTTTGTACCCTCTGAAGCAATGGCCTCAGCTGTGCCTTGGTCCCTTTTAGCCATGGCTGCAGTGGCTGTGACACAGGGGACCAAGTCCCAAGACTGCACACACCAGGGGTCCCTGGACCCTGTCCACAAAAGTATTTTTCTCTACTCGGCCTCTGGGCCTGAGATCAGGGGGCTGTTGCAAAGGTCTCTGACATGCACAGGAGACATTTGCCCCATTTTCTTGGTGATTCACATTTGGCTCCTCATTACTTATGCAAATTTCTGCAGCCAGGTTGAATTTCTTCCCAGAAAATAGATTTTTCTTTTCTACTACATTATTAGGTTGCAAATTTTTTAAACTTGTATGCTCTTCTTTCCTTTTAAACATAAGTTCCAATTTCAGATCAACTCTCTCAAGTTCAAAGTTCCACCGATCTCTAGGGCAAGGGCAAAATGTTGCCACTCTCTTTGCTAAAGCAGAGCAAGAGTGACCTTTGCTCCAGTTCCCAATAAGGTCCTCATTTCCATCTGAGACCTCCTTAGTATGGACTTCATTGTCCATGTCACTATCAGTATTTTGGTCAAAAACATTCAACAAGTCTTTAGGAAGTTCCAAATTTTTCAACATCCTTCTGTCTTCTTTAGATTCTTCCAAACTCTTTTAACCTCTTCTTGTTACCCAATTCCAAAGTCACTTCCACATTTTTGGGTGTCTTCATAGTCGTGCCCCACTACATCAGTACCAATTTGTCCTATTAGTTCCTTCACACACTAATATAAAGACATACCTGAGCCTGGGTAATTTGTAAAATAAAGAGATTTAATTAACTCACAGTTCCACATGCCTGGGGAGGCCTCGGGAAACTTATAATTGCAGTGGAAGGTGAAGGGAAAGCAAGGACCTTCTTCACATGGCAGCATAAAAGAGGAAAGAAAGTAAAGGAAAAAGAGCCCCTTATAAAACAATCAGATCTCATGAGAAATCACTATCACGAGAAGGGCATGAGAGAAACTGCATCCATGAGCCAGTCACCTCCCACCAGTTTCCTCCCTCATAACCTAGGAATTACAATTCAATATGAGATTTGAGTGAGGACACAGAACCTAACACACACCCCTGCTTTTTTCTGTTTTCCATTTGCTTGGTAAATTTTCTTTCACCTCTCTATTTTGAGCCTCTGTGTGTCTTGGCATGTGAGATGGGTCTCTTGAAGACAGTATACCAGTGGGTCTTCACTCTTTTTCTAGCTTGCCACTCTGCATCTTTTAAGTTGGCCGTTTAGCCCATATATATTTAAGGTTGATATTGTTATGTGTGAATTTGATCCTGTCATCATGGTGCTAGCTGGTTACCATGCAGACTTGTTTATGTGGTTGCTTCATAGTTTCACTGTGTGTTTTTGTAGTGGCTGGTAATGGTTTATGCTTTCCATATTTAGTGCTTCCATCAGGAGCTCTTTCAAGGCAGGCCTCATGGTGACGAATTCCCTCAGCATTTGTTTGTCGGAAAAGGATCTTATTTCTTCTTCATTTATGAAGCTTAGTTTGGCCAGATATGAAATCTTGGGCTGAAAATTTTCTTCTTTAATATCAATGAATATTGGCTTCCTATCTTTCATGGCTTATAGGATTTCCACTGAGAGGTTCACTGTAAGTCTAATAAACTTCCCTTTGTAGGTGACCTGGCATTTTTTTCTGGCTACTCTTAACATCTTTTCTTTCATTTTGACCTTGGAGAATCTGATAATTATTTGTTTTGTGGTTGAACTTATCATAGAATATCTTACTGAAATTCTCTGCATTCTCTGAATTTGAATGGTGGCCTGTCTTGCTAGGTTGGACAAGTTCTCCTTGATATCCTGAAGTAATTTTTTCATCATGGTTCCATTATGTCTCTTTCAGGTACCTCAATCAGTCATATATTTGGTCTCTTTACATAATGCCATATTTTTCAGAGGTTTTGTTCACTCTTTTTCATTCTATTTTTTTTTTTTTATTCTTGTCTGCCTGTCTTATTTAAGAAGGATAGGCTTTAAGCTCTGAGATTCTTTCCTGCTCTTGGTATATGCTGCTACTGATATTTGTGATTGCATTGTGAAGCTCTTGTGTTGTGTTTTGGAGCTCCATCAGATCAGATATGTTCCTCTCTAAACTGGCTATTCTGACTGTCAGCTCCTGTATTGTTTTATCTTGATTTTTGCCTTCTTTAAATTGGGTTACAACATGCTTCTTTAGCTCAGTGAAGCTTATTATTATGCACCTTCTGAAGCCTATTTCTGTCAAATCAGCCATCTAGTTTCAGCTCAGTTCTATGCCCTGGCTGGAGAGGTGTTTTGGTCATCTGGAGGAGAAGAGGCACACTGGCTTTTGGAGTCTGCAGCATTTTTGCATTGATTCTTTTTCATTTTTGTGGGCTTTTCTTCCTTTGATCTTTGAGGTTTTTGGCTTTCGAATGGGGTTTTTGTGAGGTCCTTTGTGTTTTGATGTTGTTGCTTTAGTTGTTTTATTTTATTATTATTATTTTTTTAACAGTCAGGCCCTCTTTCACAGGGCCGTTGGGTTTGCTGGAGGTCTCCTCCAGACCCTAGTAACCTTGGTTTTTCCCATACCTGGAGGTATCACCGTTGAAGGTAGCAAAACAGCAAGGATGGCAGTCTTCTCTTTCCTTGAAAGTTCTGTCCCAGGGAGGTGCTGACCTCTTGCCAGTCAGAACATACCTGTAGGAGGTAGCTGGAGACCCATGTTGGGAGATCTCACCCAGTCAGGAGGAGCAGGATTTGGTAACCACTTAAAGAAGCAGTATGGCTTATTTTTGGTAGAGCAAGTGTGCTGTGTTGTGGGGGATCCTTCCTCATTCAGACTCGATTCTTCCAAGCTGGCAGGCTGAAATGGCTAAGTCTACTGAATCACAGAGATGGTGGTCATCTCTCCCAGTGTGAGCTCCATCCCAGGGAGAGATCAAAACTTTGTTCATAGAACCCTTGCTGGAGTGTCTAAAGCTTCCACAGGGAGGTCTCACTTAAAGAAGCAGTCTGGCCACTATCTGGCAAGGCAGTTGCACTGTACTGTGGGAGACTCTTTCTTGTCTGAATTTGTATTCTCCAAAGATGGCAGGCTGGAATGCTGAGTCTACTGAACTGCAGAGATGGCAGCAACCCCCGCCTTTTCCTCACCCAGGAGCTCCATCCCAAGGAGAGATCAAAGCTTTGTTCATAGAACCCTTGCTGGAGTGGTTGAAGCTCATGCAGGGAGGTCTCACCCAGTAAACAGGAATGGATCAGGGTCCTGATTAAATAAACTGCCTGGCCATGATCTAGCAAGACAGCTGTGCTGCATTGTTGTGGATTTTTCCTCATCTGGACAGTTTGTATTCCCTAAAGCCGGCAGGCTAGAATGACTGTGTCTACTGAGCCACAGAGATGGCAGCCATCCCTCCCCCTGGGAACTCAATCCTGACTCAGGCAGACTTTAGCCTGTTGCTGTTGGCTGGTTGGAATTCCAAGCCACTGGGTCTTAACTTGTGAGGTGCCATGGAAGTAGAACCTGCGGAATGATGCTGCTTGGCTCCCTGGATTCAGCCCTCTTCCTAGGGATATGTATGTATGAATCTCTCACGTTGTGCTGAAGATTCAAGGGCCAAAGTATATAAAGCTCCTGGGTCTCTGCGTGTGCCTAAGCAGCTGCTCTGTTGAGACTCCACTCAGCTCTATGTACTGGACCCAAGGACCTGGTGGCATGGACTCACAGGGGATCTCCTGATCTGTGGGTTGCAAAGATTCATGGGAACAGTGTGGTTTTCCAGGCAGGGTTACAAAGTCACTAACCACTTCCCTTGGCTAGGGGTGAGGGTTCCTTTGGCTCCATGCCACTCCTCGGTGGGCTGTCACTCCTCTCTGCTTTTCACCATTCTCCTTGGGTTGAGCTGTTTGCCTCGTCAGTCTCAATGTGAAAACCTGGATATTTCAATTGAAGGTGCTAAATTCAATTGCTCCTTTTATTCTTTTCTGTGAGTGGCATGGATTGCAGCGGCTTTTAATCAGCCATTTTGACGTCTCTCCAATTTTCTTTTCTTATGTTATTGTTTAGCCTCATAAAGTGATTAGCAAAATATTTCTACTTTTTCAATTTTCTGAAATAGTTTAGTAGGGTTGGTATTATTTTGTTCTTAAACATTCAATAGAAATCACCAGTGGAACCCTTTGTGCCTTGTGTTTGTGGAAAACTTTTATTTGAAAATTAAAAAGAATAATGAATATAGGATTATTTGGGTATTTATTTCTCTTTGAATGAACTTTGGTAGCATGTGTCTTTCAGATAATTTATCTTAAATGAGAAGTTTATCTATTTTCATTTAATTTTTCAGTTGTATTGGATGAAGTTGCTTATCCTTTATGGTTTGTAGAATCTATAACTTACTTCTATCTTTCCTGTTACTATAATTTCTGTCTTTTTTTTTCTGAGTAGGAGAGTGGTTTACCAACTTACTGATCTTCTTGAAGAAATGAATTTATATTTCATTAATCTTCTCTACCGTTTTACTGTGTTCCAAATCACTGATTTCTTTCTGATCTTCATTATTTCCTCTTTTCTTATTCAGGTTTAATTTTCTTTCTTTTTCTAGCTTCTTAAGCTAGCAGCTGAGGCTACTGATTGTAGTTCCTTTCTTCTTTTCTATCATCAACATTTAATGATACAAATTCTCCCCTATGAATTGCTTTAATGACATTGCAGAAATATTGATATATTGTGTTTTATTCTCATCCATTTCAAAATATGTTTAATTTATCTCTTGATTACTTCATTAACCAATGAGTTATTTCAAAATTTTATTTACTTATTCCAATTATTTTCTGTTATTGATATCCAATTTAATTTCATTGTAACCAGAAATCATTTTAGGTGACTCAGATTCTTTTATATGTATTGAGAGTTGCTTTGTGGCCAAGAATATAATCTATCTTAATGAATTTTTTTTTACACTTAAAAATAATGTATATTTTTCTGGTTTAGGTTGAATGCTCTATAAATGTCAATAAGGTCAAGCTAGCTGAGAGTTATATGTAGTCTTTTATGTTTTATATTCTATTTGTGAAATCAGTTATTGAGCAAGGGGGTAATAATATCACTATCAAAAATAATAGATTTAATTATTTATTCTTGCAGTTCTATCAGTTTTTGCTTTATATATTCTGAAGCTATGAGACTGGAACACAGATGTTTACAGTGATTGCATTCTCTTGATACATTGGCCCCTCTATCATGATGAAAGGACCTTTTTTTATCTCTGGTAATATCTTTTATCTAAAATTAAAATATCTCATGTCTGAGATTAATATGATCATTCCAGCTCTTTCTATTATTATTATCATTATTATTATTATTTTAGATGCAGTCTCACTGTGTTTCCACCCAGGCTGAAGTTCATTGGAACCATGTTGGCTCACTGCAATCTCCACTTCCTGGTTCACGTGATTCTCCAGCCTCAGCCTCTCGAGTAGCTGGAACTACAGGTGTGAGTCAACATGCCAGGCTAATTTTTGTATTTTTTGTAGAAATAGGGTTTCACCATGTTGCCCAGGCTGGTCTTGAACTCCTGAGCTCAAAGAGATCCACCTACTTTGGCCTCCTAAAGTGCTAGGATTATAGGCATGGACTACTGCATCCAACCCCCATTCCAGTTCTCTTTTAATTTTTATTTACATGGTATAATTTTTACACTCTTTTCCTGTTAGTTTTCTGTGTCTTCATATTTGAAGTACATTTCCCTGTTGTCAGCATATAGTCTGGCTTTGCTTATTTATGTCATTGGACACTTTATGTCTTTAATTGGAGTGTTTAGACGATTTACTTTCATGTGATCACCAATATGACCAGTTTTGAATTATTATCTTTCTATATGTTTATTATTTGTCTCATCTGGGATTTTTTATCTTTTAATTTTTTTCTGAATTATTATACATGTATTGAATTTTTAACGAGTCTTTTTTTTCTTTCTGGGGACTTATTAACTAAACTATTATTTTATTGGTTGCAATATGAACTATAAAATTTATTTAACATACGACAGTCTACCTGCAAGGGATACTATACCACTTTAGCTATATTATAAGAACATTATAACAACATACTTTCATTTCTCCCAAAAGATGGTGTTTACCTATAAAACTTTACACTACATTGTGAGTTTTGTTTAAGTACTATTTCTTAAAGATGTATAAATACAGCCACATATCACATAATGATGTTTGGTTCACAACAGACTGAATATTCAATGGTGGTCTCATAAGATTATAATAGAGCTGAAAAATTTATTTTGCTAACTAATGTGGTGGTGGTAATGTCATGACAGCACATATTACTTTCACTATGTTTAGATATATTTAGATACACAAATACTAACCATTGAATTATATTTGCCTACAGTATTCAGTATAGTAACATACTATATGGATTTGTAGTCTAGATGATCTCTCTTCTCTTCTTGTTACCTCAATTACACATGTATTATTAATAGATTACTTGAAGTTGTACCACAATTTATTGATGATCTATTCTGTCTTGAAAAATTATCCTTTCTCTTTCTGTTTCACTTTTAGATAGTGTCTATTGTTATATCTTCAAGTTCACTATTCTTTTCTTCTGCAATATCTAATTGGCAGTTAACACAATCTCATATATTTTTTATCTGACACATTGTAGTTTTCATCTTTAAATGTTCAGTTTGGGGCTCTAACACCCAATTATCTACTTCAATTCTCAATACATATAGCACTTATAATGACTATTTTAATTCCTTTGTCTGCTACTTCTATTCTAACATCTGTATCAGTTCTGTGTTTGTTTTGATTGACTGGTTAATCTTTTCCATTATATGGTACATTTTTCTCCTTCTTCGCTTGCCTGTCAAGTTTTTATTACATGGCAGACACTGTAAATTTTAACTTGTTGAATGCTGGATATTTGTGTATTCAGTAAGAATACAATTTTATCCTTTAGGGTCCTGTTTTTCAGATTTGGTACAAAAGACCAGAGTGGTGCTGAACTGAGAGGTAATTATCCTCTACTACTAAGGCAAGGCACTTCTGTGGGCTCTAGCCATTGCTTCATAAACCCTGAGGATGCCATCTTGTTTGGGGGAACAAGAAACATTTTCTGGTCATGTGTAGTTCCAGGAATGTTTCCTCCAAACTTTTTGTGCTTCTTTCCCTGGCCCTGGGCAGTTTTCTCCTCACACATGTCTCAGAAAAGTGTTAATCAGTTCTTAGTTGAATACTATAGGGGAGTCCTTCACAGATCTTGAGTTCTCTCTATATACAGCCTTCACTTCTCTTGTACTCAGTTCTATGAACTCTAGCCACATGAGCCTCCTCCGAATTCAACCTCTGTCTCAACTCAAAATCCACTGGGTTTTTTCTGAGTTCCCCTTTTCCTCTGCAACTTCAAAACTTCTTAAAGTAGTAAGCTAAGACAATAATAAGGCTTATCTTACTTGTTTTCTGTATCAGTCAGGTAGCACTCTCCTTTGTTGCCTGATCATGACTCCTATGGCTACTTCATTTTGTTGTTTCAAACAGAGAGGTATATTCAGTTCCAATTACTCAATCATGGCCCTCATTTTTTTATTATAGTAATTTAAATGTGGCAGTTGATTGTCTAGGAATTTATTTTGTCACATCTTATGTTATATTATGACATTACTACAAGTAAAACTCCTTGATCAGTCTGATGTGCTACTCCATATACTGCGATTTCTAAATAGAATGGATCTCCCTTGATGAAATGATGTTTCCTGCTCCTCCAGACTCCACACTTGACTGCACAATGCACACAAATTTATTTTAAATATTAGCTGTGATTATTGTCTATAAATGAGCTGAACAATTAAATCTATGCTATGTGTTTTTCAGAGTTCAAAAGCAAAATACTTAAGTGAAATAAAGATTATTGTTATGGACTTAAACTCAATTTCTAAACATACAGCTCCTCCAGCACACCTAACTTCTTCAATTGCTCCTTGCAAATTTTACTCTACTACAAGAAACCCCAGTAAAGTCAAGTTCTTACTTTCTAGATTTCTTCTGTATTACATTAGTATATTTCTACAGTTTGATTCATTCTATCTGCCTAACACACAGGAGACTTTGCCAGGGCAATCTTTCTTTCTTTTTCTTTTTCTTTTTTTTTAGACTTAGTCCCACTCTGTCACCAGGCTGGAATGCATTGACATGATTTTGGCTCACTGCAACCTCTGCTTCCCAGGTTCAAGAGATTCTCCTGCTTCAGCTTCCTGAGTAGCTGGGACTACAGCTGCGCACCACCACGCCCAGCTAATTTTTGTATTTTTAGTAGAGATGGGGTTTCACCATGCTGGCCAGGATGGTCTCGATCTCTTGACCCCACGATCTGCCCGCCTCCCAAAGTACTGGGATTACAGGTGTGAGCCATCGCGCCCAGCCTACTAGGACAATCTATAATACCTATTACTATCCAAGATACTCTAGAGTAAGGGTATGACGGAGGTTCTTTAATTTTAATTTCTAGTGTCATTATTCAGGGTATATATGAGTTCTCCCATTTAGGTTTGTCTTTCACTGTGTCTTAACCAATGTTAATTTTTTAATGGTCACAAATGCATTATCACTGGACAATCACAAGTTTATCCTCCAAAGCCTGTAATTTACAAGAGTGAAAAAACATATGTAAAATGTTACTGCTCTGGGCAAAACAAATGTGAGATTACCTTACTTAAAATTGGGTAAACAGCCTCCTCCATAAAGTCACTGATTTTTATCAATGCAATAAATTACATTTTTTTTAGGAAAGGAAGAAATAGTAAATGTCTCCATCCTTATCTATCCTTCTATCTATCATCTTCAATAAACTATAAAGCATGAAAATGCATTATTTAAAAATAGTATATGGAAAATTGAAGAAAGATTTTTGAAGAACCTCAGACTGATCCTTTATATGATCTGAAGCATTATGGATAAGTGTTAATTATGAAAATATGTATAAATATGTATAAACTACAAATGAATATTTAATCTAGATGTGATGAATATGAGGAACAAAAGAAATCATGTACAAAGTGAGAAATGTGCCCCCTCTTTTATTCCAGAAAACAACTGCTTTCCCTTCACTAACACCCAAATGCAGGAAAGAACCTAAGTACAATGTTAAATTGAATTATGTTATAGTACAATCCTGGAAAAGGGAGATATTTGGAGACAAGTAAGAGACAGTAAGGAAATTTTACCTCCCTTACAATTGACTTAGGAGCATTAATTAGAAACATTTTCTGTCCTGGAAAAATAATTCATTTAAAAAGCAACTGACAACTTAAATAGAATATTTGCACCAAATATGACAAACGGAGAATAATCAATTGTAATGTGGTCCATACATTACAAAGAACACAATAGTATTCATGGACAAAATACAAAAGACATGAATGAAAAATGCATAGAAAAATAAAGCTAAGTGACCTATGCACAGATGAACAAATATTCTCCAATATTTGAATATAAACAAGCTATTTTTTCAATCAAGGAGGAATAGACAATCACTTTTATAAAATGATAATAAGGAATACATTGGCACAATCTTTCTAGAAAGCAAATTGCCATAATCTACCAGAGGTTTTACAAACTTAGTATCTTTTTCTCTCAGACATTTACCCCTAGAAGTTTACCTTAAAGATCGAGATTTATAAAATACTTTTCTGTATTTTCTAACTGCTACATCTTTGCAATCAGAAAGGAACAATAAATGTTAGATTGAAAGGCCACAACAAATAGCAACATCTACTGTAACAGGCACCGCTCAGGTAAATAAAGGAATAGACCTAAAAACTAAACTTTATTTTCTGTTATTCCCTTTATATTATATGTTAATAGGAAAATAAAGAGTCATAAAGTGTAAGTGACTATAGACACTCATTCATGGTAAGATCTTGTTTATGTAGAACTTCTGGGAAATGAATCAATTTTTTTCCAGACAAGTAAGATTTAGCTGCATTTCTGGTTGGTGGCTAGAAACTCAACGTGTTTGAAATGTTATTTATAAAAAATACCCTTCCATGCACATAGACCTGAAGACAAGGAAGTACAAAAATAATGTCTCACTGAACATAATAAATGGCATAATGCTCAGACATTAACAGCAAAAGCTATTTACTCATAGAGGTCATGTACTAAAAGATATTTATTGTATGTCTTATCCTATTAGTGATAATACTGATGATAGCTACTATTTCTTGACAATCTGCCATAAGCTAAAAACTTTGTATGTACTGTGTCTACTTACTAAAATGCTGAAAATTGCATCTTAACGCAACAATTTTATAAATATGGAAACTGAGTCAAAGCAATTCTTAAGAAAATTGATAGAAATTATACAACTATCTAATAGCCCAAGCCAAGATTTCAGAACACGGCTCCTTAAATCTGAAGTCAAAGGCTCTTCTTTCAAATTACTTCTGAAGACTCTTTGTTCTTAAATGTGAACAAGGAATCTAATGGGTTCCCAGTACACTGCCTCTCACCCCCATCACTCATAACACACCAGAGTAACTCTCTTTTGATCTGCCTTACATTTTGGAGTGCTTGAAAAGATTTAGTTTAAGAACAATTGAGGCAATCAGACAAAAACAATGCACCTGACAAAATCACTTCTCTGTCCTCCTTTATTTCTCTCTGCTCTTCTTCCCCATTGCTCCCTCTCTCTCCTCTTCTCTGCTTTTTCTTTCCACGGTCTTTCACTAACTTGTACAGACCCCTGAAGCCGAAACAAATAATTAAGCATGGGTATAAAAATGAAATCTGTTAACATTTATCATTTAGGTGAAATGTAAAAAAAAAAAAACTGCTGAATTCTACTTGTTTCTAAAACCCGGAATTCAGTTAAATTGTCAATGTCAGTAGATAGCTTTGCAGCAGCTTTTCTGCAAGACGTTATTTATTTATCTGGTCCAGGAGCAATGGTTGAAAATTGTAGCTTTATTAAATGTCATTGAGGTCAATGCAAGATTTGTGTGCTGATGGAATATATGTGTCCCCAAAGTCTTGCCAAAATAACAATTCTGAGTGCAATTAGAATTATTGAAACTGCAACTGGATTTAGGGTTCAAATTCATACATTAAAGTAGATGTACTTAAATCCTCTATGACACATAACAGAGGTTTTAACCCTGAGGGTGAATCAGAATTACTACTGTCATTTTTAAATAACAAAGAGGCATGAGATTCACTCATACTCACTGAATCAGAATTTCTAGGAGTTACCATTGTATCTCTAATTTTTAAAAGCTCTGTAGATAATTATGAAACATAGTATTGAGATCAATTTAAATATAAGATAATTGAAAGCGGCATAGATTTTCAATATTCTGAAGGGATATATATATGTGTGTATACACACACATATATATGCATCTCCACATATATATAATATTTACATACAAGTTCTATGGTTAATATATTTTCTTATTATGTCTTTAATTAGGAATAATCTGCCTTTCATTTTGCTTTTACTTTGTTTCTAATAGCTGAGATTTAATTTTGACTCAGGCTAAAATTTTAAATTGACAAGGTCGGTGATAATTATAACGAGACAGATTCTCACTGAGATGTTAATGTATTAAACTGAACTCTTTTTAATATTAATGGACCTCAATGGGAAGATGACAGTGATAAGTATGTAACACAAGTTTTCTTCCTAAAATAAAAGACAGCTTAAAAAATGTAAAAGCATTTTATTTGTTTGCAACATAAAAGGAAATTCTTATTTAAATTATTATTTTAAAAATTAACTAAAATTCTACAATGCTATATATTTGTTTCTTGTGTTTAACACTTCTTTTATTTCATTATCTTAAAATATGCAAGAATAGATTATTATAGCTACAAACTAAAGAGGTGTTGGATGATTGAATATATCTTCATGAACAAGCATAAAAGGAATCTAGAAAGAGGGCAAAAGTCCTATTAATTTATTAGTTGAATTTACTCTGGCACTAAATGAAAGCCTATTTTCTAAAAGCTAAAAATTGGTTTTCTACTTTTAGTAACTCAATTTACATGGAAGATTGCAGACAATTTTTGCATATCTAGTTATTAATTGTTCAAAGAATATTTGGATCTAGCCTTTTCATCTTCTATCAGATAGTATCTTATTACATTCCCACTTGATCAATAACATAAATTACATTCATATGACATTTTATAATTCAAGAAATGAGCTTCTTTTTGTTGCTACATTTAATCCTCATAAACATTTTACAAAGAAGGTAGATAGGTATCGTTAACTCTACTTTATAGGTTAAGAATCTGGGTACCCTGAGCATAAAGATCAATGTGTTCTAGCTAAGAAGTGCTAATGTCAAGGTTGAAATGAAGGTCTCCAAGTCTATGAAATGAAGGGCCAAATTATAAAAAGAAATCAATTAATTTTTTTAAATTGAAAAAACTTAAACAGATATAAATGAATCATAAAATAAATGAGTTGTGGAATTTTCTTTGAATTTTATCTAAGTTTTTTCCCCTGTTTTTTTGCTATGTAACTTTGAGTTGGTTAGCAGTAAATTGACAAATTATATAAAAGTATAAACAAGTAATCCATTTTCTTGATGATATATTTATCATCCTGTTCTTAGCTTCTTCTCATAATATTTTATATTCCTACATAAAATAATAAGCACTTAGCATAGTAACTAGTACAAAGAAAGCACTCAGAAGTTAGAAATGTGATTTAGTTGTTTAAATATCATTGGTCATTTGAGGCATTAACTACCTATCATGAGATATTTCTATGAATTTCAATCAACTACCAATCATATAGGAAGTAATTTATCACAATTATTTGACACACTGACATAGTATATATTAATAGTCTAGTATTTTAGTTAGTATGCAAATAAGAATACAGGCATATATTGACAAAATGTGCATACAAATGAATTGAAAGGTGTCATTGTGATTCTATTGCACAATTTATTTTTATATTTATCAGTGAGGCTGATAATACAGAGGGGACTTCTTCTGTGATCCCAGCTAACCTATGCAAAGTATCATTCTCCTTATTGTTCTTGTGATGTTTGTCAGATCCACTTAGAAATGTCAAAGACTTCTGGTTGGGCGCAGTGGCTCACACCTGTAATCCTGGCAGTTTGGTAGGCCGAGGCGGGTGGATCACCTGAGGTCAGGAGTTTGAGACCAGGCTCATCAATATGGTGAAACCCTGTTTCTACCCAAAATACAAAAATTAGCTGGGTGTGGTGGCATGCGCCTGTAGTCCCAGCTACTCGGGAAGCTGAGACAGGAGAATTTGCTTGACTCCAAAAGGTGGACGTTGCAGTGAGCCAGGAGGGCGACACTGCACTCCACCCTGGGCAACAGAGAGAGACTCCATCTCAAAAAAAAAAAAAAAAAAAAAAAATTCAATGACTTTTTTTTTTTTTTTTTTGAGACCGAGTCTCGCTCTGTCACCCAGGCTAGAGTGCAGTGGCCGGATCTCCGCTCACTGCAAACTCCGCCTCCCGGGTTTACGCCATTCTGCTGCCTCAGCCTCCCGAGTAGCTGGGACTACAGGCGCCCGCCACCTCGCCCGGCTAGTTTTTTGTATTTTTTTTTAGTAGAGACGGGGTTTCACCGTGTTAGCCAGGATGGTCTCGATCTCCTGACCTCGTGATCCGCCCGTCTCGGCCTCCCAAAGTGCTGGGATTACAGGCTTGAGCCACCGAGCCCGGCCTCAATGACTCTTAATAAAACTAATTGTTAATAGCAATTCCACTTATCCTTTCATAATTTTAGTCAATACCAAATTCTCTTACCTGCAACAATCTCATTAAAAAGAAATAAATTGCAACCAAATGATTAATAATTAAAAAATTAAAATGTATATATTTCACAAATATTCTACATTCATAAAATAATTATTTTGGGCCGGGCGCGGTGGCTCACGCCTGTAATCCCAGCACTTTGGGAGGTGGAGGTGGGCAGATCACGAGGTCAGGAAATCGAGACCATCCTGGCTAACACGGTGAAACCCTATCTCTACTAAAAATACAAAAAAAAAAAAAAAAAAAATTAGCCGGTGTGCTGGTGGGCGCCTGTAGTCCCAGCTACTCGGGAGGCTGAGGCAGGAGAATGGCGTGAACCCGGGAGGCAGAGCTTGTGGTGAGCCGAGATCGCGCCACTGCACTCCAGCCTGGGTGACAGAGCAAGACTCCGTCTCAAAATAATAATAATAGTAATAATAAATAAATAAATAAAATGATTATTTTTATTAGTAATGTTGGGCTAAAGTGGGAGTTAGGAGTAATAAATGAGACAGGAATAGTTTATAGGCTGAAATTTAGATATAAGGAGAGAAAAAAGATAAGGCTAAACACTAGATAATTCTTGACATTATATAAAGGGCATTCTCCTTGAATGTGATTTGTGATGCAGTTTTGTAAAAACTATGGCATTTATTTATTTGTAACACAAAGAGTTTTATCATTCTGCTAAAACGAGAATTTATAACCTTGAACGACATTTTAAGACTCTAAATATAATATAATCAATTATAGAGTTCATTATGCCTCTGGGCAAAAAGAGAGATTTAAAAAGCTTGTTATAAAGAACATCCAGGATGCTGGGACGGACTACAAAGCCACCTTTCACAAGAGATCAGGTACAAGATCCAACATCACTTAACTGTGTGGTTTCTCTCACAGAAATAAGAAAACAGGGTTGCAGTTGGGATTCTTAGTGTTAGATAAAAGGAAATTGTGTTATTTCATGCATATATGTACACTTCTTGCATATTATCAGCATATATGAATAAATAAAATATTAAATAAAATAAGCAAAATAAGAAAATTGAAATGCATTGATCAATTTACAGTTTTTCAAATCAGACATCTTTGCAGTTTGCAACAATGAAGAACAGCTGTACTGAATTTTGATAAGTAGAATCACCAAATATTAAATTATCAATTGGGAGTCAGGCCATTACATAGTTAACAATTGGTCATTTAAAATACATTTTCAAAGATTTATAATGTATTTATAGAATAATTATATAACTGTGACTTTTTCAAATAATGTGCATATGTTATAAGGTAATGATGAAATTTAGCTACCAAAAACACATTTTCTTCTGGACAAATATTAAAATTAGTGTCGGTAATTTGTATCTTAGTCCATTTTGTTTCGCTACCAAAGAATCCTGTAACAGAGTAATTTGTAAAGAAAAGAAGTTTGTTTAGTTCATGCATCTGCAAGTGAGAAGTTCAAGGGCATGGCCCTGGCTTCTGGCAAGGGTTTTCGTGCTGTGTTATGTGGCAGAGAAAGTCAAAGCAGAGGTGGACATGTGTGAAGAGAAGAAAACCTTGGCTTTATAATGACCTACTCTTGTGAGAACTAATTCATTCTCACAAGAACTAATCCAGTTTTGTGAGAGCAAGAACTCATTGCTATGAGAACAGCACAGAGCCATTCACAAGGGATATGCCCCCATAACGCAAACATCTCTCACTAGGCTTTAACTCTCTACACTGCCACATTGGCAGTGGCAACAAATTTCAACATAAGCTTGGTGGCAACAGACAAACCATATCCAAACCACAGCAGTTTGATTATTATTGACTCAGTGAAAAAATTTTAAAACCTTTTCTCTTGAAACAATTTATCATGTTAACTGCCTTTCTACCATCGTCTTCTTATTTAATTACTTTTAAAAGCTGGTATATATATATATATATATATATATATATATATATAGGTTAGTATAAATACAAATACAATTATAATTAGCTACTGGTACCCAAGGCACAACTAATGGTCATTAATAGTAACTGATTCCTCTTAGACCCTGCTACTCCTCAGGTCTCAGCAGTTGGTTACTCTTAACAAGTGCCAGTTGAATGTGTACATGTCTGTTTGTTTCAGTTCTTCTTGTGATTGTAATAACATTGTTTAAATATGGAAAACAATGAAAGATAGTTGAAAACTACAGAGACTTGTTACTCTGAATGTTATATTAAATGATTTCAAAATAATTTAAAGAGGTCATTACTTTAAAAAAAAGCTGCTAGGATACACATAGATGAGGCAATTGAAAAAGGGTAGGTGGATTTATTATCAGGAAAGATTTACCATTCAACTTTGGCCTCACAAATCTCCTTTCACATTAAAGGAAACAACAGTGGAATGCAGAGCTAGAATTAGAGGTGAAGTTTATAGAAGAATGACTACACAGAATCCAAAGCAGCAGATCCATGCTCAAAGGAAAGGTCCTGAAAATGCTGGTGAATAAATTTTCAGTTAACATGTTTAAAACTTTGATGAAAAGTTAAGTAGACATTTCTATATTCTTCCCAATTAATCAAGAATAATTTGTATTTAACAAATAATCCTAATCACTGGAGAAAAAATTCTACAATTATTATTTCCTAAAAAAACACCAAATCATCAACTGAAAAATGCTATTATTAGAACCAATAAATAGAAAGTTACTGAAAGGTCAGTGATGAAGAATGTGGCTTCTGAACAACATTTTTTGGTTGGATGTGAAAAAAAAAAGCAATTTAGCTTCGCCTAGAATATATGGTACAATGGAATACTGTCTACAGATAGGATGCTCAGGCACTAGATGATTGTGAAACACGTTGGAATCTGCAGCCACCGCCAAGTTAACCAACACAATTCTTGTAAGCGTTCCTGCTCTTTTGTCCTTTGAACACTTTTGAATCGTATTTATTTTTCTTGTAGTGATCTTTACTGCTATGCACATTAATTACAATCTATTGACTCCAAGCCCAGCATTATACAATAAAGCATAAATGTTTTTCTTAAGAAGAAAAATAGCTGTCATTGATAATTTTTATTCCTTGTCTCCTTTCTCTTTTTCATCCTTCTTTTCCCTCAGTTGCAGAGTTTTGGGTTTAAAGTATGCATATATAATACCACATAACCAGCATTCATCCAAACAATGAACCACTCTTAAGAACGTCTGTCTGTGTGTGTGTGTATCAACATGATTCCCTTTTATTTCCATTCCTTCTCTGCTCTGTTGAAAGCAGCCAACAGCTATTTGAATATCTTTGCTATATATCATGTACATGTGCCTTAATATGTGTATTTGATTATTTATACATTTGTACATGAGGTTAAACAACACCAAAGAACACATAGAACAACAAAACAAAACAACAAAAATGCAGTATCTCAAACCAGACAGAGGTTTATTTCTTTTTCTCATATTGTAGTCTGGGGTTGTTCCAGGTTTCTGAGTAGTTACTCAGGAACCAGGCTTTCTTCCACCTTGTTCCTGGGTCATTTCCTTCAGAGACATACCTTTTATACCTGAAGCTGGCTGCAGCTGATAGGAAAGAGAAAAAGGTTATGGAAGGCTAGTACAAGAGAGTCAGCCAACTGTTTAAGAGCCTTAACCCAGAGATAGCACACATACAGTCACTCAGAATTCACCATCAATAACTTGGTAAAATAGCCACATCCAGCACCTTAAGGCCTGGAAAATATTTTCCTAGGCAAGTGATCACATCTCAGCTTTAGTCTGTCACTGTTAAAGAAGGGAAGAATGGATTCTGAGGAAAAATTTGCAGTTTCATTCATATCTATCTTTTTAATTTATACAAATATTTATATATCACATATCACTTTCTGTTTTTTTAAATTATCATTGTGTATTTTAAACCTATCCACTGTGTGTGTTTGTGTGTGTGTGTATGTTGAGCCTATTATTTCTTTTTTTCTTTTATTTTTTAATTTATTTTTTATTATTATTATACTTTAAGTTCTAGGGTACATGTGCATAATGTGCAGGTTTGTTACATATGTATACTTGCGCCATGTTGGTGTGCTGCACCCATCAACTCGTCAGCACCCATCAACTTGTCATTTACATCAGGTATAACTCCCAATGCAGGTATAACTCCCAAGGGCTAATATCCAGAATCTACAAAGAACTCAAACAAATATACAAGAAAAAAACAAACAACCCCATCAAAAAGTGGGCAAAGGATATGAACAGACATTTCTCAAAAGAAGACATCCATACAGCCAACAGACACATGAAAAAATGCTCATCATCACTCGCCATCAGAGAAATGCAAATCAAAACCACAATGAGATACCATCTCACACCAGTTAGAATGGCAATCATTAAGAAGTCAGGAAACAACAGGTGTTGGAGAGGATGTGGAGAAATAGGAACACTTTTACACTGTTGGTGGGATTGTAAACTAGTTCAACCATTATGGAAAACAGTATGGCAATTCCTCAAGGATCTAGAACTAGATGTACCATATGACCCAGCCATCCCACTACTGGGTATATACCCAAAGGATTATAAATTACTCTACTACAAAGACACATGCACACGTATGTTTATTGCGGCACTATTCACAATAGCAAAGACTTGGAATCAACCCAAATGTCCATCTGTGACAGACTGGATTAAGAAAATGTGGCACATATACACCATGGAATACTATGCAGCCATAAAAAAAGGATGAGTTTGCGTCCTTTGTAGGGACATGCAGCTGGAAACCATCATTCTTAGCAAACTATCACAAGAACAGAAAACCAAACACCGCATGTTCTCACTCATAGGTGGGAACTGAACAATGAGATCACTTGGACTCGGGAAGGGGAACATCACACACTGGGGCCTATCATGGGGAGGGGGGAGGAGGGAGGGATTGCATTGGGAAGTTATACATGATATAAATGATGAATTGATGGGTGCTGACGAGTTGATAGGTGCAGCACACCAACATGGCATAAGTATACATATGTAACAAACCTGCACGTTATGCACATGTACCCTAGAACTTAAAGTATAATAAAAAAATAAAAAATAAATAAATAAATAAATAAAATAAAGTTCAAAAAAAAAAAAAAAAGAAACCAAAAAAAAAAAACCAGATATACATTAAAAAAAAAAAAAGTTTATTTCTTCCTTTCCAGATGTTACACCTGTTCTTGTTATTTTTTTCCCCCTTATAATGTTAGCCAGGCTCACCATTATTATGTAAAATAGTGCTGAGATTGGGCATTAGTATATTTTCTATTAATGAGAGTATATATAATATCTACCTATATAATTTTTGCTATAGGTTTTTGATACATAGCCCTCATCAACTTAAGGAAATTGCCTTCTATTCTTAGTTTACTAAGTGTTTCCTGAATAAATTAACAAATTTCATCATATATTAAATATGCACATAGGTAAATGAGTGTTGTACTTAAAGATTGTCTGCATCAATCATATTATTTTTCTCTTTAAGTGCTTTAAAGTGGAACCACTCTGATGATTAAACTTATCTAATCATGATGCACATATAATAATCCCATTTTGGATTTGTCAGCTAGTGTGTTTCTCAGAGTTTTGCTTTTACACTGTTAAGTATGTGTCTATAATTAGCTTTTTATTATGCTTCATTATGTAGCTTTGGAATCAATAATAACTTTATTTAAAAAGTACATTAACACTTTTTCTGTTTCTAGGAAAATTCTTATAAATTAGGAATTATTTATTCCTTGAAATTACTACATAAATCTCCATTCAGACTTCTTTTCTGAGAGAGCATTGCCTTGAACTACCACTTCAAATTATTTAATAGTTATTGCTCTTTTTAAGTACTTTATTTATTCTTTAGCTAAGTTAAACTTTTACATTTTCCAGTTAATTTGATCTAGATTTTCAAATTGATTAGCATATCATTTTTCATAATATTCTGATTATTAAACACATATTAACATGAATATGTGTATATATGTATTTAACATATATATATAATTATTTTCTTTTTTTCTGATTATTTCTGATCCCATTTTTTCTCATATATCTTGCTATATCTGTCTCTCCATCTATCATCATCACCTATCATTCTCTCTATCTTTTGGAAGAACCAACTTGCTTTTGGTGTTAATATTTTCTACTTTTAAAAGTTTTTATTCCACTGTGTTCTGTCTTGATTCCTTTTATTTTCAGTGCTGGAAAAAAAAAAATCAACCCTGAAATCCATAATGCATAAAAATATCTTTCAAAAATTAGGATGAATTGGCCAGGCACAGTGGGTCACACCTGTAATCCTAGCACTTTGGGAGGCCGAGGCAGGCAGAATACAAAGTCAAGAGATGGAGACCATCTTGGCCAACATGGTGAAACCCCATTCTTGACTAAAAATACAAAAATTAGTTGGGAGTGGTGGCGTGTGCCTGTAGTCCCAGCTACTCAGGAGGCTGAGGCAGGAGAATCGCTTGAACCCAGGAGGCAGAGGTTGCAGCGAATCGAGATCATGCCACTGCACTCCAGCCTGGTGACAGAGGGAGACTCCATCTCAAAATAAAAAAAAAAAAAGGATGAATTAAAAACATGTTATTATGAATGAATGCTGAGAATTCTTCGCAAGCAGACCTGCGCTACATGAATTACTATAGGAATGTATTCACACTGAGGTAAAATTGCATCAGATGAAAGTTTAAATCTACTTTAAGAGCACTGGCAAGGCATATATTCAGGTGAATGTAAACAAACTATCATATTCTTATTAACTTCTTAAAATGAATTTTAATAGAAAATTATAACATTTTAAAGAAGCATTTTAAGATACAGTTAATAAAATACTATTAGCACAAAAGGCTGAGAAGAAACGTAATTATAATGCTATAATGATCTTATATTTAGGTGGAACAGTACAATATTTACTCAACAAAGACTGTGAGAAGTTCAGAATGCATACTTAACATTTGCAATTGAGTTACTTTAGTAACTTATACACTTTAGTCATTTCTATCAATTGCTAAAAACATAACACAAAAAAGTATAGGGAACAAGGCAAAGAAATTGAAGCTTAAAACCAATTCACTTTTTTGCTGGCTGTGGTCGCTCATGCCTGTAATCCCAGAACTTTGGGAGGATGAGGCTGGTGGGTTGCTTGGTGTCAGGATTTCAAGACTGGCCTGGCCAACATGGTGAAAACTGTCTCTACTAATATACAAAAATTATCTGGATGTGGTGTTGCACTCCTGTAATCCCAGCTGCCCAGGAGGCTGAGGCACAAGAATCACTTGAACCCAGGAGGCAGAAGTTGCAGTGAGCCAAGATTGTGCCACTGCACTCCAGCCTGGGAGACAAAGTGAGACTCTATCTCAAAAAAAAAAAATACCCCAAAACAAAAACAAATTCACTTTATTAGACTAAAGAAGCAGGGACACAAACATATTGAACAAAGTGAAACAAATAATAGTATGGTAGACCTGAATTCAATCATATCAATAGTTGCATTAACTATAAATAGAATAAATATATCAACTAAAAAGCCAAATTGTCAGATGGAGTAAAATATGCAAGAGCCAACTATATTATATCTAAAGGGAAACTTTAAATATATATGCATATTTTAAAAACACTTTATATATAGAGACATATATATGCACTTAAAGACGTGCCTTATAACAGAGATTTAAAATAGATAAAGAAAAATAAAAATAAAGAGAAAAAGAGACAAATCCACAGTTAGACATCTTAGTACTCTCTTTCTAGTATTTTATATAAAGCTAGCCCAAAGAAAAACACTGAGGATATAAACTGAAATGACATTATTAATTACATCAACTTATTTGATATTTATACAACTTATACCCAAAACTGCAGAATTACATATGCTCAACAATAGTGCATTCTAGTGCACATGAAACATTCAGTAAGATAGATGATATGCTGGCCATAAAACAAGTCTCATTAAATATCAAAAGCTTGAAATCTTGCTTCATATATTCTCTGACCACAAAGGAATTGGTTAAAAATCAATAACAACCTATCTAGAAAATACTCAACTATCTATAAATTAAGCAATACCATATAAATAACCAATGAGGCAAAGAAAAATCAGAAGGTAAGTTGAAAATATTTTTGACCTGCATAATAAAAAATCACAACATACCAAAATGTATAGGAGGCAGGTAAGGTAGCACCTAGTGAAAAATTTGAGGCTTTAAGCACTTAGATTTTGAAGAATAAGTGCTTAAGATCAATGGTATAATTTCCTGCATTAAGTTGGAAAAAAGAAAGTAACTGAATTCCAAAATAAGCAAAAGCAGGCTAAAAAAAGGTGTGGAATGGTGGCTCATGCCTGTAATCCCACCATTTTGGGAGGCCAAGATAGACAGATTGCTTGAGCCTAGTTCAAAACCAGCCTGGGCAAATGGTGAAACCTCATTTCTACAAAATAATACAACAATTAACCAGATGTAGTGGCATGTTCCTATAGTCCCAGATACTTGGGAGGTAGGAGGATTACTTGATCCTGGAAGGCAGAGGCTGCAGTGAGCCAGGATCATGCCATTACTGTCCAGTCTGGGTGACAAGAGTGAGACCCTGTCTCAAAAAAGGGGAAAGTAGGGCAAAGAGGGATAGAGGAACATGACAGACTATAAGGCTCCACTGATCACACCACCTGCCCCCATCCCCCCACCTCAAGGACACCAATTTAACAAACATCTAGAGTAAAAACACCTTAATAAGAACCAAAAATCAGGTCATCACTCACTGTATCTGCTTTTAACTGTATATCAATCAAAGAGACACTGAAGAATTAGGAGAAACAGTCTTGAATTGCTGATGCCACCCTGTCCCCATTCCCAGAAAGTAGTGGCATGGTATGGAGAGCAATTCTGTCTACTGGGTAGGGGAGACCACAGAAATTTGGATGCACTGGACTCAGTGCTGCCCTGTTATAGCAGAAAGTAAAAATAAAAGAACAAACTCAGCTGATGCCCACCACAGAGGGAACATTTAAACTAGCCCTAACCAGAGGGGAATCACCGATCTTAGGCTTGAGTTCCGACAAGCCTCTCTATGGAGGGCTAAAATGCTCTGGGGCTATAATAAACTGAAAAGGCAGTCTAGGCCACAAGGGCTGCAGCTGCTATCAAATCCTAGTGATGAACTGTTTCCAGAGTCAGTGGACTGGGGGAGCATGTGACCTGCTGAGATAGCAAGCAGAATGGCAAAGGGACTGCTGTCATCATCCCTCCCCTATCCCAAGCTGCACAGTTCATGGCTCCAGAAGAAACCCCTTCCTTCTATTTGTGGAGAGGAGACAGGAAAATGGGGAGGACTTAGTCTTGCATCTTGGATATCAGCTCAGCCACAGCAGGATAGGACACAGTTCAAAGTCATAAAGCCCCCTTTCCAGGCCCTAGCTCCTAGACATTTCTCAACACACTCTGGGCTGGCAAGAAATCCACTGCCTTGAAAGGAGAACCCCGTTCCAGCAGGATTCATCACCTGCTAACTAAAGAGCTCTGAGGCCCTGAGAAACCAGCAGTGACACTCAGGAAGTATGTCATGGGCCTTGATGAGACTTCCTGGCTTCAGATGATGAGACTCAGCGCATTGACAGTTGTGGTAGCTACGGAGCATGAATTTTTCTGCTTGACAGAAAAAGTAAAGCAGAGGAAAAAGTAAACAGGACTTTGTCTTACACCTTAAGTACCAGCTCAGTTACAGGGGATAGAGCATCAACCAGGCCCTTGGGGGTCCCCAGTTTCAGGACTTGGCTCTTCGGCAGCATCGCTGACCTGCTCTGGGCCAAATGGAGCCCGGTTTCCTGAAGGGTGAGTCCCAGGCTGGGTAGCATTCACTGCGAGCTGACTTAAGAGATGTTGGGCCTTAAGGGAGCATCAACGGTAGTCTGGCAGTGCTCCCTGTCACCTGTGGTGACAGGCTTCTCTGCCTGTGGAAATGGAAGGAAAGAGTAAGAAGAACTGTGTCTTGTGGTTTAAGTGCCAGCTCAGCCACAATATAATAGAATACCAGATAGACTTCTAAGGGTTTTGACTTTAGTCCCTGGCTCCCAGATAGCACCTCTGGGCCCACCATGGGGCTGGGGAATTTCACCACCTTGAAGAAAATGATATAGGCCTGGCTGGCTTTGCTATCTGGTGATCGTAGAGACCCAGGGCCTTAAGCAACCATAGACAGTAACCAGGAAATGCTTACAGCAGACATTGGGTGAGACACAGACCTGTGCTTGCTTTAGGTCAGACCCAGCACAGTCTCTGTGGTAGTGACCACAGGGAGGCTTTGTTATTCCATCTCCAGCTCCACATTACTTAGGGGAGAGAGAAAGACAGAGAGAGAGAGAGAGAGACACTCCACTTCTTTGGGTGAAAGTAAGGGAAGAGAACAAGAGTTTCTCTTTACTAAGCCAGAGAATTCTTCCAGATCTTGTATAAGACCATCATGGCGGTACTACTATGAGTCTGTAAGAACCACAGAATTCTTTGAACTGTCGTGCACCCTAAAACAGATGCAGTATAGATGACAGCACCCAAGTCCTTTTGAATATCTGGAAAACCTTTTCAAGAAGGATGGGTACAGACAAGCCCAGACTGCAAAAACTGCAATAAACACCTAACTCTTCAATGTCCAGACACAGATTAACATCTGAGTATTAAGACCATCCAGGAAAACATTACATTACCAAATGAACTAAAGCATCAGGGAGGAATCATAGAGAAACAGAGATATGTGACCTTTCAGAAACAGAATTCAGAAAACTCTATTTCTAATAGAGAATAGAGCTATTTTGAGAAAACTCAAAAAAATTCAATATAACACAGAAGAGAAATTCAAAATTTTGTAATAAATCTAACAAAGAATTTGAAATAATAAGGATAAAGCAGAAATGTGGAGGTAAAAAATGCAACTGACATTAAAGAATGCATCAGTATTTTAATACTAGAATTGATCAAGCAGAAGGAAGAATTCATGAACTTGAAGACAGGCTATTTGAAAACATACAAACAGAGGAGACAATAGAAAAAAGAATGAAGCTTTCCTACAGGATCTAGAAAATAGCCTCAAATGACAAGTCTAAGAGTGACCTCTAAGTGAAGGTAGAGAGAGATAAAGGCAGGGGGCGCGGGTAGTAAGTTTATTTAAAGGGATAATAACAAAGAATTTTTCAAACTAAGAGAAAGTTATTAACATTCACATAAAAAAAGGCTATAGAACACCAATCAGGTTTAACGAAAAAAAGACTATAATCAAACTCCCAAAGTCAAGGATAAAGAATTGTAAAAACAGCAAAACAAGAGAAATAAATAACATACAATAGAGCTCCAATATGTCTGGAAGCAGACTTTTCAGTGGAAACTTCAGCATCCAGGGCAGGCTGTCATGACATATTTAAAGTGCTAAAGAAAAACAAAAAAACAAACAACACTTTTACCTCAGAATAATATATCCAGTGAAAATATCCCTCAAACCGAAGGAGAAATAAAGAGACTTTCCCTGACAAACAAAAGCTGAGGGACTTGGTCAGTGTCAGACTTATCTACAAGGAATGTTAAAGGGAGTACTTCCATCAGAAAGAACAGAACATTAATGAGTTATAAGACATCATCTGAAGGTACAAAACTCAGTTATAATAGTAAGTACACAGAAAAATATGGAATATTATAACACTGTAGCTGTTGTATGTAAACGACTTTTCTTATTTTACATAGAAAGCATAAAGATGAACCAATAAAAATTAATAACTACAACACTTTTCAAGACATAAACAATACAATAAGATATAAATAGATACAACAAAAAGTAAAAAAACTGGGGGACAAAGTTAAGGTGTGGAGCTTTTATTAGTTTTTTGGGTTTTTTTTTTTTGCTTGTTTGTCTATGTAAACAGTGTTAAGTTGTTTTGGCTTAAGATAATAGGCGATCAGATAGGTTTTGCAAGCTTCATGGTAAATTCAAACCAAAAATATACAATAAATATACTAAAAAACAAACAAACAAACAAACAAATAATGAAATCATATCACCAGAGAGAATTACTGTCACTAAAAAGAAGACAGGAAGGAAAGAAAGAAGGAAAAGAAGACCACAAAACAACCCAAAGGCAAATGACAAAACTTCAGGGGTGAGATTTTATAAATGTCCTTATTTAATAATAACATTGTATGTAAATAGACTAAACACTACAAGCAAAAGTGACAGAGTGGCTTAATGGACCAAAAAAATGACCCAATGATCTGTTGCCTACAAGAACATATTTCATCCACAGAGACACACATAAACTGAAAATAAAGCAATGGAAAATATATTACAAGCCAATGGAAACTAAAGAGAACAGGAGTAGTTATACTTGTATCAGACAAAACAGATTTTAAGAAAAGGTCACCATACAATGACAAAGAGGAGAATTCAGCAAGAGGCTATAACAATTGTAAATATATATGCAACCAACAGTGCAGGACCCAGATACATAAAGCAAATATTACTAGACTTAAAGAGAGAGTTAGACCCCAATACAATAATAGCTGAAGAATCCAACACTCCACTTTCAGCATTAGACAAATCTCCCAGACAAATAATCAACAAAGAAATATTGGACTTAATCTGCACTATAGACCAAATGGACCTAATGGATGTTTACAGAACATTTTATCCAATGGCTACAGAATAAACACTAGTCTCCTCAGCACATGAATCATTCTCAAGGATATATATATATATATATATATATATATATATATAGTGACAAAACAAAATAATTGATATGATATCAAGCATCTTCTTTGACCACACAGTGGAATAAAACTAGAAATCAATAACAGGAGGAATTTTGGCAACTATACAATCACATGAAATCTAAAATAACATGTTCCTGAATAAAGTGGGTCAATGAAGAAATTAAGAAGAAAATTTTAAAAACCTGTTGAAACAAATGATAATGGAAATACAACAAACAAAACCTATCGGATACAGCAAAAGCAGTGTTAAGAACATAGTTTATAGCTGTAACTACCAATATCTAAAAAGAGAAAAACTTCCAGTAAAAAATCTAACAACTCATCTAAAGAAGTAGAAAAGTAAGAGCAAACCAAACCGAAAATTAGTAGAAGAAAAGAAATAATAAAGATCAGAGTTGAAATAAGTGTAATTGAAATGAAGAAAACAATCAAAAGATCAATGAAACTAAATGTTGGTTTTCTGAAAAGTTAAATAAAATTGACAAATCCTTAGCCAGACTAACTAGGGAGAAAGAGAGAATATTTGAATAAATAAACTCAGAGATGAAAAATGAGACATTATAATTGATAACACGGAAATTCAAAGGAACATTAGTAGCTACTATGAGCAATTAAGTTGGAAATTCTAGAAAAAAATGGAGAAATTTTTAGACAAATACAACCTACCAAGACTCAACCACAAATAAATAAACAAATTCCTAAATACATACAACCTACCAAGACTGAACCAGGAAGAAATTCAAGACCTAAACAGACAAATAACAGTAACAAGATGAAAGCTGTAGGCCGGGCGCGGTGGCTCAAGCCTGTAATCCCAGCACTTTGGGAGGCCGAGACGGGCGGATCACGAGGTCAGGAGATCGAGACCATCCTGGCTAACATGGTGAAACCCCGTCTCTACTAAAAAAAATACAAAAAACTAGCCGGGCGAGGTGGCGGGCGCCTGTAGTCCCAGCTACTCGGGAGGCTGAGGCAGGAGAATGGCGTGAACCCGGGAGGCGGAGCTTGCAGTGAGCCGAGGTTGCGCCACTGCACTCCAGTCTGGGCGACAGAGCGAGACTCCGCCTCAAAAAAAAAAAAAAAAAAAAAAAAGAAAGCTGTAATAAAAAGTCTCCCTGCAAAGAAAATGTGGGACTTGATGGCTTCACTGCTGAATTCTAACAATCATTTAAAGAAGAACAAATACCAATTCTGCTCAAATTATTGAAAAAAAAAATAGAAAAGAAATGAATACTTCCGTACCGCCTGTACAAGGCCAGTTTTACTCTGATATCAAAACAAGGAAAAGGCACATTAAAAAACAAAGAAAAAAACTATAGGCCAATAGCTCTGATGAATATTGCTACAAAAATCCTTCAGAAAATACTAGCAAACTAAATTTGTCAATACATTAAAAAGATCACTCCTCATGACCAAGTGGGATTTATTCCTGGGATGCAAGGATGGCTCAACATATGCAAATCAATTAGTGCAATGCATCATATCAAAAGAATCAAGGAGAAAAGCTATATGATCATTTCAATTGATGCTGGAAAAGCATTTCATAAAATTCAGTATTTCTTCATAATAGAAACCCTCAAAAAACTAGGTATAGAAAGAACATGGACAGGTGCAGTAGCTCATGGCTGTAATCCTAGCACTTTGGAAGGCAAAGGCAGAAGGATTACTTGAGTTAAGGAATTCAAGCCAGCCCGGGGAATGTAGTGAGACTTCATCTCTACAAAACATACAAAAATTATCTGAGTATGGTGACACATGCCCTGTAGTCTCAGCTATTTTGGAGGCTGAGGTGGGAAGATCATTTGATCCTGGGAGCTGGTGGTTGCTGTGAGCCAAGATTGTACCACTGCACTCCAGCAGAGTGAAATTCTTTCTTTAAAAAAAGGACTATGCTTCAACATAATAAAAGCCATGTATCACAAAGCCACAGCATATATATCATACTGAATGGGGAAAAACTGAAAGCTTTTCCTTTAAAATCTGGTACATGACAAGGATTCCCACTTTAACCAATGTTATTCAACATAGTACTGGAAGTTCTAGCTAGAGGAATCAGAAAAGAGAAGAAAATAAAGGGCATCCAAATTGGAAAGAAGTCAAATTTGCAGATGATATGATCTTATATTTGGATAAACCTAAAGACTCAACAAAGTTAAATTAAAATAAAAACAAAATAAAAAAAGATTAGAACTGATAAACAATTTCAGTAAAGCTGTAGAGCACAGAATCAACATACAAATAACAGTAGCATTTCTATATGTCAATGGGGAACAATCTGAAAATGAAATGAAAAAGGTAACCCCATTTTCAATAGCCATAAATAAAAATCAATCCTTAGGTATTAATTTAACCAAAAAAGTGAAAGATCTCTACAATGAAAACTATAAAACACTGAAAAAAGATTTTGAAGAGGACACCAAAATAATGGAAAGATATTCCATGTTCATGGATTAAAAGAATCAATATTGTTAAAATGTCCCACTACTCAAAGTGATCTACAGATTCCTTGCAATCCCTATCAAAATACACATGACATTCTTAACAGAAATAGAAAAAAAATCCTTTAATTTATGTAATATAAAGAAAAACAACTGATACAGAATATCAAATTTTATCTTAAACAAAAAGAATAAAACTGAAAGAATTACATTATATAACTTCAAATTATACTACTGAGCTATAGTAACCAAAACAGCATGGTACTGACATTAAAACAGACACATAGACCAATAGCACAATATAGAGAACTTAGAAACAAATCCACACACCTACAGTGAACTGATGTTTGACAAAAGTGCCAAATACATACACTGGGGAAAAGACAGTCTCTTCAATAAATGGTGCTGGGAAAATTGGGTGTTCATATGCAGAAGAATGAAACTAGACCCCTATCTCTTGCCATATACAAAAGTAAAATCAAAATGGATAAAAGACGTAAGTCTAAGACCTCAAACAGTGAAAATACTAAAAGAAAACATTGAATAAACTATCTAGGACATTCGTCTGGTCAAAGATTGATTGAATAATATTCCATAAGGACAGGAGACCAAAGCAAACATGAACAGATGAGATCAAACCAAGTTAAAAAGTTTCTGTATAGCAAAGGAAGCAATCAACAAAGTGGAGGGACAACCTACAGAATGGGAGAAATTTTGTGCAAATAACCCATCTGACAAGGGATTAATAATCAGAACATAGAAGCAGTTCAAACAACTCTTTAGGAAAAAATATGATCATTGAATTAAAAATGGTCAAAAGATGTGAATAGGCATTTCTCAGAAGAAGACCTAAAATGGCAAACAGGCTATGAAAAGGTGTCCCACATCACTGACCATCAGAGAAATGAAAATCAAACTACAATGAGTTGTAATCTCACCCCAGGTAAAATGGTTTATATTCAAAAGTCAGGTAACAAGTAATGCTGACAAGGACATTGAGAAAAGGTAATCCTCGTACATTGTTGGTGGGAATGAAAATTAGTATAACCAATATAAAGAATGGTTTGGAGTTTCCTCAGAAAACTAAAAGTAGAGCAACTATGTGATCCAGCAATCCTATTATTTTACACACCCAAAATAAAGGAAATCAGTATATCAAAGGGATAGCTGCACTCTCATGTTTGTGGCAGTACTCTTCACAATAACCAAGATTTGGAAGCAACCTAAGTGGCCACGAATAGATGACTGAATAAAGAAAATGTGGTACATATACACAATGGAGTACTACTCAGACATAAAAAGAATGAGATTCAGTCATTTGCAACAACATAAATGGAACAGGATATCATTTTAAATGCAATGAGCTAGGCACAGAAAGATAAACATCACATGTTCTCACTTACGAGTAAGATGTAAAAATCAAAGCAACTGAACATGGATTACAAAATTAACTAGAAAGAATAAGACCTAGTATTTGATAGCACAACATGGTGACTATAGTCAATAACAATTTAAGTATACTTTATAAAATACCTAAAGAATATAATTGAATTGTTTGTAGCACAAAATATAAATGCTTTAGTTTATATGCCTGTATCAAAACATCTTATGTACCCCATAAGAATATATACCTACTATGTACCCAAAAACTCTTAGAAAGGCAATAAAGCTATGAAAAGAAATCAGAAAAATAGAAAACAAACAGTAGAGAAAATTTAGTAAAAACAAAACCTACAAGTATTATAAACATTGATAAAATTTAATAAAGAAAAATAGATTTAAAAAATTCCAGTATAAGAAATAAAAGAGAAGACAGTGAGGTTGTATTTATATAACATTTGACCATCAAATTTGAAAATGTAGGTAAAAATATACAAACAATTTGAAAAAGCACAATTTATCAAAACTGATATAACAAGAAACAGAAAAATCTAAGTATACATATCAGTTGCAAAAATTTTAATTACCAAAAACCTCATTAAGAAAACTCTAGACCCAGATCATTTCACTCTAAATTTAACGTGTAAAGAATTTGAAATGCAAATCTTATATAAACTCTCACATAATACCTTCTTATCTTATGAGACCAACATATTATCAAAACTGAAAATTAAAAAAATTACAATATAAATTAATTCTCATGAACTCACATGCAAAAATACTTAATAAAATTCTAGCAAATTGAATCTGGAAATCTATAAAAAAAAAAGCTCCATTGGGGTCTCCTCCAAGAATATTAGTTTGCTTAAACACTCAAAAACTGATTGCTGCACAATTGATTTTCTTGTAGAAATAATGATTTCTTAGTTTTGATAATTTATCATGATTAGGTAAGTTATTAACATTAGGGAAATTTGAGTGGAGAGTATAGAAGTTGTCATTGGACTATCTTTGAAACTCTTCTGTAAGTCTAAAATTATCTTAAAATAAAAAATGTAAAAGCTAATGAATATAATTTACCAATATTATAGAACAAAGAGAAAAAAGTATAATTCTCTCAATAAATGCCAAAAGCTTTTGACAAAATTTACCACCTATTAATACTAAAGTATCTGAAAATATCCATAGAAGGGAACTTCTTCAGTTTTGTAAAGGGCATTCATAAAACATCTATGACTAAAGTCTTGATTGGGATGGTGATTTCACAGTGTACATATTCATTAAAAGTCATTAAACTATACACTTAAGATGTGTGATTTCATTTTATGTAAAGTTAATTCAAATTATGTATGTGCATATGTATTATGTCTATGTATGTATGCATGTGAATATGCATGGATGGATGTATCTAATCCAATTTTTGTCTTATATGCCAGATATATTTGGTTGATTAACACAGTGTCACTAAAATGATCATTTTGTAGGGTATATTTGGCAGAAGCTTCAATGCTAAAAAGTATGTTTACTCCACTTCCTTGCAGCTGGAGCTCTATATGAAAATGTAGCTTCACCAATTTCTGCATCTGTTTCTGATGGCAAGCAGGCTAATGGAGACAGACATTTTAAGAGTCAGTTGCAGCAGCTGACCTCAGCATTCCTGTCTCATTATTAGCTTCCTGTGTGTTCAGCAGCTAATGTGTCTGCCGCAATGAATTGGTTTCTTCTCCATGGATCTTAACTACTATATAGATATGGTATACCTTGAAGTAGATAGTCAATTCTTAAAGTTCTTTAAGCAAAATAAAAGAGACATTCTCTTTTTTTCCCTGTGTTTATGTTTATATCATCATTCTATGTTTATAATCCCTCATGATAAATATTGGATGAATTATCTCACAAATTTTAATTATATTTATATATGCCTAGACAACTAAACTTGTTGTGACATTTGTTTTATTTTATTAGAGAGTTTATTAAAACAGTGTTAGGTTCACAACAAAATTGAACAGAAGGTGTAGAGATTACTCATATAGCTCCTTCCTCCACATAAGAAAAGCCTATCAAAATCTTGCACCACACTGGCATATTTGGTACAATTGATGAACATACATTGACACGTTGTTATCAACCAAAATTTATTGTTTACATTATAGTATATTCTTGGTGTTGTACCTTCTATGAAATTAATAAATATGTAATGATACGTATCCACCATTATAGTATCATACAGAGTAGTTTCACCACCCTAAAACTCCTCTCTGACTGCCTCCTAACCCATCCTAAATCTTGATTTTTTTTCTTTTTCTTTTCTTTTTTTTTTTTTTTGTGACAGGGTCTCACTCTGTTGCCTTGGGTGAAATGCAGTGGTGCTATCTCAGCTCACTGCAATTTCTGCCTCCCGGGTGGGCTCAAGCGATCCTCCTACCTCAGCCTCCCGAGTAGTTGGGACCACAGGTTTGTGCCATCACACTGGCCTAATCTTCTGTATTTTTGGTAGAGGCAGGATTTCACCATGTTGCCCAGGTTGGTCTCAAATTCCTGATTTCAAGTGATTCAGCCACCTTGGCCTCCCAAAGTGCTGGAATGACAGGATGAGCCACTGCCCCAGCCAACCCTTATCTTTTTAGTGTCTCCATAGTTTTGCCTTTTGCAGAATATCAGATAGTTGGAATCATAAAACATGTAGCTTTTTCATATTGGCTTCTTTCAGGTACATGAATTTAAGTTTCTTCTCTACCATTTTGTGAATTGACAGCTCACTTCTCTTTATCACTGCATAATATTCCATTGTCTAGATGAATTAAGTTTATTTATTCACTCACCTGCTGAAGGATATCTGGTTGTCTCCAAGTTTTGGCAATAGTAAATAATTCAGAGAACTCAAACAAATTTACAAGAAAAAAACAACCCCATCAAAAAGTGGGCAAAGGATATGAAGAGACACTTCTCAAAAGAAGACATTTATGCAGCCAGCAGACATATGAAAAAATGCTCATCATCACTGGCAATCAGAGAAATGCAAATCAAAAGCACAATGAGATACCATCTCCCACCAGTTAGAATGGTGATCATAAAAATTCAGGAAATAACAGATGCTGGAGAGGATGTGGAGAAATAGGAACACTTTTACACTGTTGGTGGGACTGTAAACTAGTTCAACCATTGTGGAAGACAGTGTGGTGATTCCTCAAGAATCTAGGACTAGAAATACCATTTGACCCAGCCATCCCATTACTGGGTATATACACAAAGGATTATAAATCATGCTGCTATAAAGACACATACACACATATGTTTATTGCAGCACTATTCACAATAGCAAAGACTTGGAACCAACCCAAATGTCCACCAATGACAGACTGGATTAAGAAAATGTGGCACATATACACCATGGAATATTACACAGCCATAAAAAAGGATGAGTTCATGTTCTTTGTAGGGACATGGATGCAGCTGGAAACCATCATTCTCAGCAAACTATCACAAGGACAGAAAACTAAACACCACATGTTCTCACTCATAGGTGGGAATTGAACAATGAGGACACTTGGACACCAGAAGGGGAAAATCACCCTGGGGCCTGTTGTGGGGTGGAGGGAGGGTGGAGGGATAGCATTAGGAGATATACCTAACGTAAATGACAAGTGAATGGGTGCAGCACACCAATATGGCACATGTATACATATGTAACAAACCTGCACATTGTGCACATGTACCCTATAACTTAAAGCATGATAAAAAAATAAAATAAAATAATGCAGCCGGGCGTGGTGGCTTACGCCTGTAATCCCAGAACTTTCGGAGGCCGAGGCGGGTGGATCACGAGGTCAGGAGATAGAGACCATCTTGGCTAACACGGTGAAACCCTGTCTCTACTAAAAATACAAAAAATTAGCCAGGTATGGTGGCGGGCACCTGCAGTCCCAGCTACTCTAGAGGCTGAGGCAGGAGAATGGCGTGAGCGCAGGAGGCGGAACTTGCAGTGAGTCGAGATTGTGCCACTGCACTCCAGTCTGGGAGACACAGTGAGACTCTGTCTCAAAAAATAAAAAATAAATCAATAAAATAAAATAAAATAATGCAACTATCAACATCCATGTGCGGGTTTTGGTGTGGATGTAAGTTTTCAATTCATTTGAATAAATAATAAGAAGGGCAATTGTATTGTTTACTCAGTGTATGTTTAGTTTAGAAAGAAACTGCCGATCTGTTTTCAAAGTGGTTGTACCATTGTGCAGTTCCACCACAAATAAATGATTGTTTCTGTTGCTACACTTTCTTGTCAGCATTTGGTGTTGTGTTTTGAATTTTGCCAATTCTATTAGGTAGTTCTATTCTGTTTTAATTTGCAATGTGTATTTTATGTTGAGAACTTTTTCATATGTTTATTTGTCATCTGTGTATCTTCTTTGGTAAGGTATCTGTTCAGATTTTTTGCCCATTTTTCAATTAGGTTGTTCATCTTCTTATTGTTGAATTTTAAGAGTTCTTTGGATATTTTGGAAAACCGTCTTTTATTAGATATGTTTTTTTAACAAATATTTCCTTCCAGTATGTGGCTCGTTTTCTCATTATCTTGAGACTGTCTTTTGCAGATCAGAAATATTTAAGTTTAATGAAGCCCAGCTTATTAATTCTTTATTTCATGTATCATGCCTTTGGTCTTGCATCTAGGAAGTTATTGCCATACCCAAGGTCATCTAAATTTTCTTGTATGTTATCTTCCTTGGGTTTTATAGCTTTGCATTTTACATTTCGGGCTCTGATTTTAAGAAGTTAGTATTTTTGGAGTGTAACAGATCTCTGTCTAAATTCTTTTCTTGTCTTTTTTTGCATGTGGGTGTCTAGTTTTTCCACAGCACTCTTTGTTGAAAAAATGATTCTCTGTTTTATAGCTTTTGCTCCTTTGTCAAAGACCAATTGAGTATATTTCTATTGGTCTAATTCTCGCCTTGCCATTTTGTTTCATTGATCTGTTTGTCTGTTCTTTTACTAATACCACACTATCTTGATTACTGTAGCTTTATGGTAAGTCTTGAAATCAAGTAATGTCAGTCATCTGACTTTGTTCTTCTTTAATATTTAATTGGCAATTTTGGATCTTTTGTCTCTCTGTATAACATTAGATTCAGTTTTTTAATATCCACAAAATATCTTGCTGATATTTTGATTGGAATTGCATTGGATCTATACATGAAGCTGTGAAGAACTGACATCTTGGCAATATTGAGGTATTTGTATTCATGAAGATGGAATATCCCTTCATTTATTTAATTTTACTTCTCCTCATATATATATTGTACATACTTTCTTATATTATACCTAAGTATTTCATCTTGGAGGGTGCTTATGTAAATGATAATGTGTCTTTAATTTCTAATTTCACTTTTTCATTGTTGGCACATAGGGAGCTATGACATTTGTTTATAAACCTTGTATCCTGCAACTTTACTCTAGCTGTTTCTTAGTTTCAGGAATGTTTTTATTTCTTCTTTTGGATTTTCTACAAAATAATCAGCAAACAAAAATAGTTTTGTTTTTTCCTTCTCAATTGTAAACACTTTATTTACTTTTCTTGTCTTATTGTGATAGCTAAAATGTCCAGTATGATGTTGAAAACAGGTAGTAAGAGGAAACAAACGTGACTTTTTTCTAATATTAACAGAAAACATCTAGTTTTCCATCATTAAGTATGATTTGTAGCTATAGGTATGTTTTGCAGACATTCTATATCAAAGTGTGGAATTTCTTCTCTCCTCCTAGTTTATTGAGAGCTTTTTTAAAAATCATGAACGGGTGTTGGATTTTGTTAAATCCTTTTTCTGCATCCATCAATGTTTGTTTGAGTTTTCTTCTTTAGCCCATTGGTGTAACGGATTAAATTAATTGATTTTCAAATGTTAAGTAGCCTTGCATACCTGGGATAAATCCCACTTAAACATGGTGTGTAATTTATTATTATTATTATTATTTTTGAGACAGGGTCTCTCTCTGTCACCCAGGCTGGAGTGCCTGGCTCACTGTAACCTCCACCTCCTGGGTTCAAGCAATTCTCCTGCCTCAGCCTCCTGAATAGCTGGACTACAGGCACACACCATGACACTTGTCTACTTTTTGTATTTTTAGTAGAGATGGGGTTTCACCAGGTTGGTCAGACTGATCTTGATCTCCTTACTTCAAGGGATCCCCCTATCTCAGCCTCCCAAATTGCTGGGATTACAGGCGTGAGCCACCACCCCAGTCAAATTCTTTTTATACTTTGGTGGTTTTGATTTGATAAATTTTTTGAGGATTTTTGTTCATTAAAGATGTTGACTTACTATCTTTGGTTTTGATATTAGAGTAATGCTGGCTTCAATTAATGAAGTAAAATGTATTCCTCTTATTTTTACCTTCTGAAAGAGATTCTACAGAAGTGGTATAATTTGTTCCCTAAATGTGTGGTAAAAATCACTAGTGCACTTATCTTGGCCTGTTGCTTCCTATTTTGGAAAGTTATGAATAATTGATTTGATTTATTGAATAGATACAGGACTCTTTAATTAGCCTGTTTCTGTTTGAGTTTGGCAGATGGTGTCTTTTAAGGATTTGGTCAATTTCATCTAGGCTATCAAGTTTGTAGGCATAAGGTTATTCACAATATTGCTTTATTATCCTTTTAATGTCTATGGAATACGTAATGATGTTTCCTCTTCTATTTTTGATATTAGTTATTTGTGTTTTCTCTCTCTTTTTTTTTTTCTTAGTTATCCTGGCTTGAGGCTTATTGATCTTGTTGATCTTTTCAGATAACTAGGCTTTGGTTTTGTTGACTTTATTTACTGATTCACTGTTTTCAATTTCATTGATTTTTGCTCTAATTTTTATTATTTATATTCTTCCGCTTACTTTAGATTTAATTTGCCCTATTTTGCTAGTTTACTAAGGTTGAATATTAGATTACAGATTTTATAGCTTTCTTCTTTTCTAATATATGTATATATTTAATTCTATAAATTTTCTCATAAGCACAGTTTTCACTTCATTACACAAATTTTGATAAGTTGTATTTTACTTTCCATTGTTTCAAAATATTCTTAAATTTTTCCACATTTCTCTTTTGACCCATTTGTTATTTAGAAGTGTGTTGATTAATTTCCAAGTATTGGAAGATTTTCCACAGTCTTTCTGCTACTGGTTTCTAGTTTAATTCCTGTGGTCGGAGAGCAGATAGTGTGTCATTACTATTGTTTTCAAATTTTTAAGGGATGTTTTATGGCCTAGAATATAATCTATCGTGGTTATTGTTCCCTGTGAGCTTGTGAAGAATGTGTAATCTGCTGTTATTTGATGAAGGAGTCCATAGATGTCAGTTATATCCAGTTGATCGATAGTGCTCTTGAATTCAACAATGTCCTTACTGATTTTTTTTTTTTTCGGCTGTTAGAGCTTTTTATATATAAGATAGGATTGTTCAAGTCTCCAACTATAAGAATGAATTCATCTTTTACTCCTTGCTACTCCATCAATATTTGCCTTATATATTTTGATGTTTTTTGGTAAGACACATACACATTAAGGATTATGTCTTCTTGCAGTGTTGAGCCTTTTATTAGTTTGTATCGGCCTTTTCATGTCTCATAACTTTCCTTGTTCTGAGGTTGGGTCTGTCTGAAATTAACATAGCTACTCTCACTTTCTTTTGACCAGTGTTATGATATATCTTTCTCCATCCATTTACTTTTTGGTCAGTATGTGTTTTTGTATTTAATATCTCTTTTTTATGAACAAGTTATAGTTGTGGCTTGTTTTTGGATACACTCTGACATTTTCTGTTTTTCAATTGGTGTATTTAGACTGCTGATGTATAAAGTTATTAGTAATATACTCGAATTAATACCTATCATATTTGTTACTATTTTCTATTCTATGCCTCCCTTGTTCTTTGTTCTTATTTTTGCCTTTTATAGTATTTCTGTCTTTTGCAGTTTTTATTTAACATTTGAGCTTATCCCAAATTCATTTAGTTCTTACCATATCAATTATCCTTTTTTTTTTTTAACCTCTCTTAATGGTCACCCTATACCTTTCAATATACATTTACAACTAATTCAAGCCCGCTTTGAAATCACTTTATACACTTCAGGGTAAAAAAGATGCTTTTAATAACTAAATAATTTTATTTTTCCTTTCACTCTTTGAATCATTGCAAACATTTATTTTATTTTTAAATATGTATATTATATATGTATATATATGTATAAACATGTGTAATCTAATACATTTTTGCTATTATTTTTTGAACAAATTATCTGTTAGGTTAATCCAGAATTTTTAAATTGAAGTTTCATTTAACTTCCAACTATTCCTTGTGCTCTTCTGTTCTTGACGTAGATCCTAGTTTCTGATCTTTATACATTTTTCTTTTCCCTGAAAATTTATTTATTTTCAGAGACAGGGTCTTACTCTGTCACCTCAGCTGGAGTACAGTGGTCGAATCATAGCTCAGTGCAGCCTCAAGCTCCTGTGCTCAAGCAATACTCTTGCCTCAGCCTCCCGACTAGCTGAGACTACAGGCACACACCACCATGCCCAACTTACTTTTTTATTTTTCAGAGAGATGAGTTCTTACTATGTTTCTGAGGCTGGTCTTGAACACCTGGTATCAGGCAATCCTTCTGTCTCAGCCTCCCCAAGTGCTAGAATTACAGTTGTGAGCTACCATATCTGGTCTCCCTTCATAACTGAAGGATAATTTCAAAGGATAGATAATTCTAGGTGTATTCTTTTTCTGTCAATACTTTAAATATTTCATTTCACTGTTTTTTTGCTTGCATGGTTTCTTTTTTTTTTTTTTTTTTTTTTTTTTTTTTTTTGAGACGGAGTCTCGCTCTGTCGCCCAGGCTGGAGTGCAGTGGCCGGATCTCAGCTCACTGCAAGCTCCGCCTCCCGGGTTTATGCCATTCTCTCGCCTCAGCCTCCCGAGTAGCTGGGACTACAGGCGCCCGCCACATCGCCCGGCTAATTTTTTGTATTTTTTTAGTAGAGACGGGGTTTCACCATGTTAGCCAGGATGGTCTCGATCTCCTGACCTCGTGATCCACCCGTCTCGGCCTCCCAAAGTGCTGGGATTACAGGCTTGAGCCACCGCGCCCGGCTGCATGGTTTCTATATAGAAGTCAGATGTAATTTTTATCTTCCAGAGGTAAAGCACTTTTTCACTATTTTTTTTTGTTTTTTGTTACCTTTAATTTTCTATAGTTCAAATATAATATTTATATGCATAGCTTTTTTCCTTTAATTTTGGGGGTAGTATTTATCCCTTTTGCCATTCTGTGAGCTTCCTGGGTCTGTGGTTTGGTATCTGACATTAAATTAAGGAAATTCTCAGTCATTACTGCTTAAATTTTTTTTTTTTTTTTTGTTCCTAGAGATGAGGTCTTGCTATATTGCCCAGGCTGGTCTTGTGAAATCCTGATTTCAAGAAACTCTCCCTCCTTGGCTTCCCAAAATGATGGAATTACAGATGTGAGACAGTGTGTCCAAGCTTTAAATATTTCTTTTCTTTCTTGCTTTCTTGTTCTTTTATTTTTATTTTTTGTATGTTATACATTTTCTCAGTTGTCCCACTGTTCTTGGATATCAGTTCTGTTCTTTGTTTTTGGGTTTTTTTTCTTAGTTTCTGTTTTTTTTTTTTTTTTTTTTTTTTTTACTTTTTGGGTGTCTGTTGTCATATTCTCAAGCACAGATGCTCTTTCTTCCACTGTGTCCAGCTTACTACAGATCCTTCCAAAGTCATTATTCATTTCCATTGTAATGTTTCCCATCTCTAGTATTTCCTTTTGAATATTTCTAAGGATGTCCATCTCTTTGCTTACATAATCTATCTGTTACTTTGCCATTTACTTTTTCCTTTAATGCTTTCAGCATATTCATCATAGTGATGGTTTTTCTTTAAAAAAATTTTGGTCTGATATAGTCAACATTCCTGTTATATTTCACCTGGTTCACAGGTTTGTTCAGTCTCTTCAAATTATGTTTTTTTTTTTTTTCTTGGCATATTAGTGTACCTTATAATATTTTTGTTGTAACGTGAACATTTTTTTACCGGGTAAAAGAAACTATGGCAAATAAGCCTTCATTAACGCAATGGTAAGATTTGAGGGGAGAAGCAGCATTCTGCAGTCCTGTGATTAGGTCTTAGTCTTTTTTAAACCTGTACCCTCTGATGGTAAACTTCATAATTGTTTCTCAATCCTTCCCACCTTAGGTGGGACAGGAAGCCCAGGGGGAGTTGGAGTTTGTTATTTCCCATTCTCCACATGAAAGGCTAGAGTTTGATGGTGGTGGGTATTTTCCCTCCCCTAGTTAGGACAAGATCTAAAAAAATTCCAGCAGATCGTGCTCTGGTAAAATAGCTTCTCCTCAGATTGGGCCTTGCTAAGAAAAGAATGCTCTCATGTATTTCAAAATTGCTCATTCCCTGTCCCTCTGCCAGGAGCATAAGGAGATTTTTCTCAAATATTCACCAGAAGGACCTGGTTGAGCTCCTGGAGTTAAAATCCACAAAAGTGTGAGGAGCCTTCTGTGACTGGATTCCCCTGAAATTTTTAACTCTCTGACTTGTCTACACTGAGCCTCCAGCAATTTGACATTACAGTTCACATTTTCCTGCCTGGGCACTGGTTTCCCTGCTTATGAGTTTTTGTTGCAGTCAGTAGTGGTGCTCTGTATTTGCCTTTCTCTCCAATTCTGGGGGCAATGGTTTACCCTGGGACTACACTTCTCCAGTGGATTTAAGAAGTGTTGTTTATTTTTCAGTTTGGTCTGCTCTTTGCTTGTTACTTAGGATGGAGTGGCAATGGCTAAGCTCCTTACATGCCTGATCCAGGAAATTTTCTTTTGGTAATAGTTCTCAAAAATCATGATTGTGGACTTTTGAGAATCTACGGAAGTTTTCATGTAGACTTTCGCCATTAAACTTGAAGTAAATTTTTTAAGCTTTTTTGCTATATAATTCACAAACCACAAAACTCACCTATTTAAAGTGTACAATTTTATGGGTTTTAGTATATTTATAATGCTTTAATTTTCAAATATTTTTAGATGTTTAAGTTTAGAATTTTTTTAACACAGACACATACACACACACATACACATACACACGCACACACACACCCCTGTACCTATTAACAGTCATTCCCCATTATTCCAGCCAGATGTTCTCATCCCAAACCCCCTTCTTCCCACCTCCTAGCCCTAGGTAACCACTAATCTATTTTCTGTCTCTATAAATTGACCTAATCTGGGCATTTCATATAAATTGAGCTGTGGAATATGTAATGTTTTCTAGGTTCGTTCATATTACGCCATATATTTTGCTTCGTTAATTCTGATTGTTGAATAATATTCCACCTTGCGGGTGTACTAATTTGTTTGATCTATTCATTTGATAGACGTTTTGAGTTGTTTCCCCACTTTGGCTAATATGAGTGATGCTGCTATGAACATTTATGTACAAATTTTTGTGTGTTCATTTATCTTGAATAAAATACCTAGGAGTGGAATTGCTGTGTTATGTAACTACATGTTTAACTTTTTGAGGAACTGTCAGACTATTTTTCAAAGTTGCTGCACCATTTTTACATTTCTTCCATAAGTGTATGAGATTACTCATTTATCCTCACCCTGACTGCTATTTGTTATTATCTAGCTATATTATTATAGCCACATTAGTAGGTATGAAGTGTTATTTCACTCTGGTTTTGATTTGCATTTCTCTGATGGCTAATAATGTTTTGTATCCTTTTATTTGTTATTGATCATTTATAAATCATTTTTAGAGAAACGTCTATTCAGATCCTTTGCCAAATTTTTAATTGGGTAATTTGTCTTGGAATTGATTTCTTCTTAGGTATGCAATTTTGCTAATGTTAGTCAGCATTGCTTCCTTGGAATACACTCGACTTAGTCACGGTGGGCAACACTTCTAATGTAATATTTAACTGTCTTTACTAACATTTGGTGTAAAATTTTAATATCACATAAAATATTATTAAATAGCAATATTCAGAAATGAGATTGTGATTTTAAAGCTATGTAGATTAAATTTTAGCATTAGGATTTTGCTAGCATTGTAAAGTAAATTTGATAGATTTCTTGTTTTTGGTGCATATTATTCAGTTTTTGTTTGACTAAACTCACTGTCAAAACAGTATCTCTATAGAATATTCTTTGAGATAATTGACATCTTAAAGAAATTATAATCAGGGAAAGCCAAGGCGAATCTCAGGCAACCAAGAAGGCTACTGGACCCTGAGAAAACTGAAAATAATTTGAGTTTCACTCACCTTTTAACCATGAAAGCCAGTTGGGGAAATGACTTCAGGAAGTAAAGACATGCAGAGACCTGGGGACACATGTAGAGGCAGAATAATTTCAGTCAAGAACCCCATCACCTCCTGATATCTACAAGGCAGCATAAAAGGAATGGATGCTTTCTAAGGAAAGAAGAATGAGGGGAGGCCAAGCTCTGAAAAGGGCTGAGCATATTTAGACAAGGGAGAATAAAAAGTCCCTTAATAGATTCAACTTAATAAAGCATAAATTATAATTCGTATTGGACCATTAGCTCTTTTTTTCTTTCCCTCAACCTGGCAGATGTTTATTGTGCTGTACAGTAGATAAGAAATAGACAAAGGAGCTGAATTTCTCTGAGTCGTACTGTGAGGTAAAATTTGTAGCCTCACTCATACTATGCTCTGTAAACATCAAAGGCTTTTTGTCCAATGCCAAATATAACATTTGTACCACAAACTTTAATAATCCTCATAAATATTGCTCTCATTTTAATTTAACTTTAGGGCTTTAACTTTCAGGGACCAAAATGAAATAGATGAGAATCAATTAGCTTCACATTAAAGACAATATTTCTTCTTACAGCAGTAGTTTCATGTGAAAATATTATGTAAAAACAGATCACCTGGACCTTTCCTTAAAATGTACATGAGGCTTCAGAGCCTGAGAATGTGCATTTCTAGCAAGTTTCCAGGAGATTTAGATACTGCTAGTTTATGTACCCCACTTTTAGTACTGAGGATTTATAGCAGGTGATTCTAAGTAAATGATAATATCAGAATTACCTGAGTAACTATTTCTACAAACACATAGCTAATTTCATCTTCCCTCCATTCCCCAATTTCTCTGAGCAAAGCTGAGGAATTACCAGTATCAGAGATGGAGTCCTGACCTTACGTATTTTAGCAAAATCAAAATAGGTAAAGATTCCCAAATGATTTCAATATGATGCACTTTTGCCAGGGAGTTTAGAAACATTGCTTAGTAAACATAAGAGTCATGCACATGATCCTTAAATTCTAGATGAGAACCTGTACTTACATAATCAAGTTAAAAATGGCTTTACTAAATTTGTGATTAATGTAGAATGAGTAATTTTTATTTCGGTAGAATGACAAATTGGATATAGAATTCCTGGAACATAGAGAAATGCCCCAAATCATCAAGATAAATGCCAAATTGCATTAAACCCGATAAATGCATGGGTTTTACTAACATTTTATTGTTCATGTGATTCTAATTGTAACCAGTGTGGGCGCACTAATGATTTTAGCCTGGTGTATGTTACAATGACATTCAATGACAAATTAGATTATCCAGTCATAACTTTATTTAGCAAGGAATTTATTCCCATTAGGAACAACTTCTCATTTTCCTCCATATAGTAGCAGTGCATTTCCTAGGAGAAATCACTTGGTCAATGCCAGCAGTCTGCTTCAATTTCCTACTATCCAGGGATCCTGAGATTCAAACATCTGTGAAATTTCCAATGGCTTCTTCATGCCAGTGGAAAGTAAAATATTTCTTGCTTTGATGGTGTCTCCAGATGTTCTTAATGCTGCACATATGGCAAGGGCCATTCTTTCCTAATAAGCTGAGGTTTTCAAAGAATCACACGAGGCAACTGAAATGCGACAGACCCTGAAATCTACCTATAAATTGGCTTTATCTGAAAAGCATTTATATTCCTGACAACCAATATGATTATCCCAATACCTATATAGAAGGCTTCACACAGTCATGATGATGAAACCATTTGTAAAATACTCTTGGTTTGTGGCACAGTGAAGCCGCTTAACTGCTGAAAATCAATTTTACTAAAATTTCCTTTTTCAACTGTTTTCTTTTTTATTGTTACAGATCATGAGGATTAGATATAAGAAGATACTTCAGGGACATATAGCTGGAAAAGTGAAGCTGCCTTTGGTTTGCTCCTCTTCTTTTACTGTGCTCTTATTCATATTCTCAACTCTTTTATTCAGTTAATTTAGAAAATGCATTTAATAAAAACAAATAAAATTGATGAGATAGAAACTGTTGCGATTTTCCAATTCTTCCACAAATTGTTTAATTGAAGTTGCTGTAAACTTTTACTCAAAATATTAAAATAATCTTCTAAATTCATTAGATCAGTGTTTTTAAAAATGCAGTTCCTTTTTTTGTTTGTTTGTTTGTTTGTTTTTGAGACAGAGTCTCGCTCTGTCACCCAGGCTGGAGTGTAGTGGCTCACCCCGGCTCACTGCAAGCTCCACCTCCCGGGTTCACGCCATTCTTCTGCCTCAGCCTCATGAGTAACTGGGACTATAGGCTCCCTCCACCACGCCCGCCTAATTTTTTGTATTTTTAGTAGAGATGGCGTTTCACTGTGTTAGCCAGGATGGTCTCGATCTCCTGACCTCGTTATCCACCTGCCTCGGCCTCCCAAAGTTCTGGGATTACAAGAGTGAGCCACCACTCCTGGCTGCAGTCCCATTTTTTAAAACATTGACCAGCAGTAGTAGCATCACCAAGAAACTTGTTTTAAATGTAAACTATCTGGCACTACCCCAGATCTATGGGATTTGAAACTCTGGTATGTGGCCCAGCTCACAGATTTATAATAAAACTTTCAGATGATTTCGCTGCAAGGTAAAGTTTGAGAACCACTGAATTAAAGTGCTAAAATCTGAAAAATTATGGTTGAACAGTAAGAAGTACACTAAAGGTACTCAAGGATGGATTCGCAGATAATATGAAATTGAAACAACATTTGGTATCAAGCTGAGGAGGGTTTCCTTGCAAAATATGGTATCAAGATCGAAAAGAACAAGATCTCACAGGAATGGATTGTATATTTGGGACACGCAGAGAGAAATCTGCGTGGTAAGTAATAGGACTACTAAGTGGGAAACAATTGATTAGGGAGAGTGAAGAGAGTTATTTGGTGGAGCTTGTGAAAGGCTAGATGCAGTCTATCCTCCCAGCAAGAAGTGTGAGAAGTTGTCAAATGGAAGAGTGACATCATTTGTTTTCTAGAAACATAATTCTGGCAGCAGTGTGGTGGATTAAGTTATGTAGAGAATGAGAAATAAACCAATTAAGTAGTTACTACAATATCCAACTGAGAGATGATGAAGTTTTATATTATGACTAAAAATGAGGGGCTGGCTTTGAGAGGCATTCCCATAGCACAGTGGTCAATTACGATGTTAGAAGATCCACTTCTAGGTACATGTAGAATGTAGCAAAGATTATCACTACAATCTTAACAAGAAAACACCAAATATGTTAAAAATCGTATTTCTTTTAAAAGTCTTTCTAAAATGGTAGATATAAATAACTCTAAATAAACTAATTCAAAAGAGAAACAAATTATACATGAGTGAACAAAAAGTAGAAGCACCTTAAATGTAGGAATTGTTTGAAAGTGAAAATACATCAACATCAGTCATAAAATGGTTCCTGTGTCAGTCAGAGACAGAATCATACCAGAAATTTGAACAAGGGTAATTAGTGTAAAGAATTTTTTTTTTTTTTTTAAGTCAGAGTTTCACTCTTGTTGCCCAGACTGGAGTCTAATGGCACAATCTGGGCTCACCTCAACCTCCGCGTCCCGGGTTCAAGCGATTCTCCTACGTCAGCCTCCTGAGTGGCTGGGATTACAGGCATGTGCCACCATGCCTGGCTAATTTCTTGTATTTTTAGTAGAGGCAAGTTTCTCCATGTTGGTCAGGCTAGTCTCCAACTCCCAACCTCAGGTGATGTGCCCGCCTTGGCCTCCCAAAGTGCTGGGATTACAGGTGTGAGCCACCGTGCCTGGCCAGTGTAAAGAATTTTTAATTTAAAAGGTTACACGTTACTAAAATAATTACAAAATATAATTTCAAGGGCAGAAGGTAATTACTACATCTCTGCTGAAGAAGAACAAGCAGGAAAGGAATTAAGAATTTAGAGGAGCCCCACAGGGTAAGATTTAGCCTTCTGTGTATAGGGCATGGCTGCCACAGGAAAATGTAGTGTACTAGTGGAAGATAAATTTTCTAGAATGTGTCAATGAATGAGCAAGAGCTGGGTACATGTATATGGCTGTTAGGATGAAGGAAGAAGGTGTACCACATGAGGGTTGTAATTAAATCAGTGGGTTAGGATAAGATAACACATGGATATAGAGTAAAATTATGACAAAATCCAGGTGAAGCACTAGGGGACAATAGGCTCATTGTATTAAGAAAGAATAGTAAAATGAAAGGAGCGAAAATAGTCAAGTGCTGTCTTATAAATCAAAGAAAGAGCTCAATATGTAGGGCCTCATATTTACTAGCATTTTTTAAGCTAATAGGGATGTCTTTTGCTATAGTTTGAATATGTAACTCTGTCAAATCTCATGTTGAATTGTTATCTTCAATATTGGACATAGGGCCTGGTGAGAGGTGTTTGCATCATGGGAGCAGATCCCTCATGGTTTGGTGTTGTCCTTGTGATACTGAGTGAGTCCTCATGAGATCTTGTTGTTGTAAAGTGTGACACCTCTTCCCCTCCCATTCCCCCTGGGTCCCCCATTATCATGTGAGACACCTGCTCCCTCTTTGCCTTCCACTATGATGATAAGTTTCCTAGTAGCAGATGGCAGATGCTTTCTATATAACCAGCATATAACCAGCAGAATCATGACTCAATTAAACATCTTTTCTTACAAATTATCCAGTCTCAGAGTTTTTTTTATTTTTTTATTTTTATTATTTTTTTTTTTAACAGCAATGCAAGAACGGCCTAAGAGAGAAAATTGGTACAGAGGAATGGGCATTCCTATAAAAATACCTGAAAATGTGGAATCAGCTTTGGAACTGGGTAATGGACAGAGGTTGAAGAAAAGTGTGGAGGGCTCTGGAAGAAGACCGGAAGATAAGGAAAAGTTTGGAACGTCTTAGGAACTGGTAAAATGGTTACGATCAAAATGTTGATAGTGATATGGACAATAAAGTCCAGGCTGATGAGTTCTCAGATAGAAATGAGAAACTTATTAGGAACTGGAGCAAAAGTCACACATGTTATGCCTTAGCAAAAAGCTTGGATGCATTGTGTTCACACCATAGGTATCTGTGAAAGGTTAAACATGAGAATGATGTCCTAAGTATCTAGTGGACATAATTTCTAAGCAGCAAAGCTTTCAAGATATAGCCTGGCTGCTTCTAACAGCTTATACTCAGGTGTGAGAGCAAATAAATGACTGAAAGTTGGAATTTATATTTAAACAACAAGGAAAGCATAAAACTTTGGATTATTTACAGCCTGGCCATGTGGCAGAGAAAGATAAAGCTCTTTTGGAAGAGAAATTCAAGCAGGCTGTGGAGCAACCACTTACTAGAGAGATCTGCATAACTAAAAATGAGCCAGGTGCTGGCAGCCAAGACAATGGGAAAAAGACTTTGTAGGCATTTCAGAGATCTTCCAGGCAACTTTTCTCATCACAGGCCCAGAGGCCCAAGATGACTGAATGGATTCAAGAATCAGGCCTGGGGTGCCACTGCCCTACCCCACCCCAAGAGGCTGCTCCTTGCATCTAGACCTCTCCAGCTCCAGTCTCAGCTCATATGGCCCCAGATACAGCTCAGACTGCCACTTTAGAGGGTGTAAGGTGTAAGCCTGGATAGCTTCCATGTGGTGTTGAGCCTACAGACATGCAGAGTGCAGGCGTGAAGGGTTGGAAGCCTCTACCTGGATTTCAGAGAATGTATGAAAAACCCTGTGTGTCCAGGAAGAAGCCTACTGCAAGGACAGAGCCCTCATAAAGAACCTCTATCAGGGCAGTGCCAAAGAGAAATGTGGAGTTGGAGCCCCCACACAGAGTCCCCAGTGGAGCTCCGCCTATTGGAGATGTTAGAAAGGGGCCACCACTTTCCACACCCCAGAATAGTAGAGCCCCCAGCAGCTTACAAGCTCAGCATGGAAAAGCCACAGGGGTGGAGCTGCTCAAGGTTTTGGGAGCTCACCTTTTGCACCAATGTGCCCTGAATGTAGGATATGGAGTCAAAGGAGATTATTTTGTAGCTTTAAGATCTAATTACTACCCTGCTGGGTCTCAAACTTTTGTGAGACCTGTAGGCCCTTTCCTTTGGCAGATTTCTCCCTTTTGGAACAGGAATATTTATTCAATGTCTGTACCTACATTTTGTCCTGGAAATAAATAACTTGCCTTTGATTTTACAGGCTTGTAGGTGGAAGGTACTTGCCTTTATTCAGATGAGACTTTGCACTTTGGAGTTAATGCTGGAAAGAATTAAGACTTTGAGGGATGGTTGGGAATGTATGATTGTACTTTTCAATGTGGGAAGGACATAAGATGGAGGGGGGAAGGACAAAATGGTATAGTTTGGATACATGTCCTCATCAAATCTCACCTTGAATTATAATACCCAATTTTGGAGGTGGGGCCTGGTGGGAGGTGTTTGGGTCATACTGGCAGCTCTCTTGTGTCTTGGTGCTTTCCTTGTGATAGTGAGTGGGTTATCATGAGACCTGGTTGTTGTAAAATATGGCACCTCCCCCGCCCAACTCTCTGTCTTGTTCCCTCTCTGCCATGTGAGACACTTGCTCCCCCTTCACCTTCCAGGAAGACTGAGTTGTCTGAGGTCTCACCAGAAGCAGATGCCAGTACTATGCTTCCTGTGCAGCCTGATGCCAGTTCTATGCTTCCTGTACAGCCTGCAGGATCAGGAGCCTATTCAATCTCTTTTATATAAACTACCCAGTCTCAGGTGTTTCTTTCTAGCAATGCAAGAATGGCCTAACACATCTATATATCTGGTAAGAAGAACATTTTCTTGCACTTCTGGAAGAAGTATATATTAGTTAAACCTTTCTGAGAAAAAAGATAGCATTTATTTGAATATCATTAAAATGCATACTTTCACATTGTAAGTTCACTACTGAGAATAAATGATTAGAGATTTAGCTAAATATTATGCACAAAGATTTTCTCATAGCACGATTTGTTATGATAAGAACAAACTACACGTCCCAATATAGGGGAGTGACTATACAAGTCATGGCTAATCCATATGATAAAATAATATGCAAATAGTAAAATGTTTTTATAGAATATATAATTCTATATGAAAAATAGCAATATAATTTAAGAGGAATAAATATAAAACTATAAGAATCATAATCCCATGTAAATAACTCTTCCTAGAAAAAAGTCAAAATTACTGATGTGGAGTATGGTGATATTATAATAATTACAGCAATTAAATCCAGTTTATTTCTACTAATGAGCTTGTATTATAATCCATAAAATTCAATCATATTTTAATAAATAGGAAGGTGTTGACTGTCAACTTGTTGAATTATTCTAGGCATTTAATGCTATAAAGCATAAAAATAGAAATGTGAGACACAGCAGTTAGGAGATTGCACACCAGTCATTTGAAAGGGGTCTCACTAGAGTGATAGGAGTGGAAGCTACCAAGAAATAGGTTAAGAAAGAAAATAAAGTCAGTAATTATAAACCACATACTGGAGATATTAATTAATGATTCAGAAGAGGAGAAAAATGAGAGGAACTAAGGGAAGACTTTGAGACCATTTGTGCATTTTTAATGCACATTTACATAACTGAGGAGAATGGGCCAAGAAGAAGGTAGCTGAAGGTCACAGAAAACAAAGGGAACAACTGTCCATTGGTGTCCTGAAAAAGCAGGTGGGAGGCATTTGGGGAACATTTAGGGAACTTGTCAAAATACATTGTGTATCTCTTTAAATCAGATGCAAATTTGTACATTACACACACAAATATGTTTAATTCTTTATGATGTTTTCCAATGGTCTTTCACCATAGATAATCTGTTTATTATGCTGAAGGAAGCGGCCCAGTGGCTGGACAAAATCTATCTCCATAACATGCGATATATATATGTGCACATACATTTGTATGTGTGGGGATATATATTTGTGTGTGTTTGTGACTTTAGGTACAGCCCACAGGGCATATTAATTTTGCATATTTCTTTGACCTGAGTGTCACTCTATCAAGCTTAATTCCTTCTCTTCAGGCTCAAATCTTAGTATAAAAACACTAATATTGAGTATAATGTTTTTTCCCAGGCTTTGCATCCAGATAAAAAGGCTTTTCATATGAACTGGGAAAGATTCATTGGTTGAGTCACTACACAGGTTAGAGAAGAATAAAGAGAAGAAAGAGTGAAGAGAAGAAAGAGGAAAAATAAAAGAGAGGAAAGACAGAGCAAGGAAAGGAAGAATAAAGGAGAAAAGTCACTGTTGAGTGTGTGTGCATGCATGGGCACACGTGAACAGGGATGAGGACAGGTGCATGGGAAAAGAGTGAGAATGGAGCCTGTCCAACACAATTCTAGTGTGGGCACATACTAACAGCAGTGCAGGAGACAGAGTTCGGTATCCTGGTATCCAGATGTGCCCCTGCCATGACTCCTGGAACAGAATTAGAGGTGGACCAACTCTGTCTGCATCTGGGAATCATTTTGACAGTAAGAAAGCACTCACATATTTGTTCACTTGATTGTGTGTGTGTATTGTATAGATATGCATGAAAAATATAACTTACTTTTCTCCTAAATATAGTAATTTATATTTTTGGTTACTTGGTAATGGTGGATATGGTGGTAAGTAAAGAAAGAAGTATAATGTTAAAAAAAAATACAATGATCATAAAATGGATATATCAAGAGTAAATGCAAGTCAGGGAAATACAATAAAATTTCGAAGACATTGAAATTGTTGAGTGGTTTTAACTCTATGAGATACATAAGGTATGATGTAGTAGAAAGTATATTATTTGGGCTAGGAATCTAAGAACCTGGTTTCTACTACCAGGCCTGTCACTTCCTCTCAAGGGTGAAACCTTGATGAGTCACTTGTGTTCTTAATATCAAATTAATTCACAAGCTAAATGTTGAGGTGGGTCTCGAAACTAGAAGTTTGGATACCAATCTCTGAAGAAAAAGAGAGTTATTTGATTTATTTTGGTCGTTCATAAAATTTACAAATGTTTATCAGGCAAGAGTTTGAAAATAAAAGTCAATATAGCCGAGACAGGAAAGTACAGAGTCTTATGTGTGATCTGTCAAGAGAACAAAATCTACAGAAATATGTCTGGAATAAAAAAAAAGAAATGGGCAGACTTTGATTGGGTCATTGTCACAATTTAGCTTGGCATAATTTCTTTGCAACAGATAAACCTATCAGTTATGGAAATATGCATTTACCTGAAACAGGCAATTTCTCATATTTGTATGCTAAAACAACATCTTATTTCAAGTGGTTTCATGTCTTTCTTATATTTGAAGACTTGAAGATATGTGAATAATTACTATTTGTTGTGTGTTCCCTGTGTCAGATATGTGTGTCATGTAATAAGGTTCTCACTAAACCTGCATCACAATCTTGCAAATATTAACCTCTCATTTTTTAAATAAGAAAAATGGGTTACCAAAATTTCACTTAATTAGCTCAAGGGCCTGTTTACTTTCAGACCTACCACATTGTACAGATTCCTCTTATGCCGTAATCAAAGTTAAAATACATTTCAGCATTTCAACAACTGGTTAGTTTTTGCATCTCTGATTATTTATTGTTAGTTCACTTGTCCTAGGCTCCCAGATTAGGTCTTTTATTTGGCCATCGTGATTCTCTCCAGCCCAGCTTCATTCAAACCTGTGTAGTTTGTCAGCATTCTCAAGTTAAAGTAGCAAAGGAATTGAATTGCCTGAGGATCTTGTTCCCTGAGTTGATCAAGTCCTCTGCATCTTTCTATAACTGTGTTATGTAGTTAGAACTGTTCAATCAGTCTTTTTAAAATTTCTTCCACACAATAATAAGAACACTTCCACTAAGATTAGGGTAAGATTCTATTAGTTTCCTTAATCTTTCTTTTTTAACTTTGGTGGGAAATAGAATACTAACTCACAAGAAGAGGCAGACAATTGTAGCATTGACTCCATTGCCGCTACATAGAATGACTTTACAAATTTAATGAAATATTTAGCTTGATTTTTCTGTATATACACTAATTTGTAGGTTAAAATGGCATCAACATTTTTAGTAAAAAATGCAAAAGCTTGGAAATCCTTAAAATTATGATACAAAATGCAAATGTCAAAAATTATTATTTTACATAATTGCCATATTTAATAGATGACATTATATTATGTCTACCGACTTATGTATTAAGATTTAGTTGGTCTCTTCCATGAGAACAGGTAGAAGGAAATCAAAATAAGTACTATCCTCTATAACCATAACAAATAGTTGACTAAATCTCCTTGTTAAATGCAAAATGCTTTGTTTGTTTTTTTTTTTTCAAATGGTATCACAAGGGTCTCCTGGCTAAACCACTGGAACATTTGCAGTGTAGGATCAGAATACAGACTCAGCTTGAACGTAGAGATTGCTGTCAAGTAATATTTGTTGTAAAATGATAATATTATTTTAAAAATGTATGGAATTAATACTAATTCTATAAATTAGTATTCATAGAACACTAATTCTATGAAATTAATACTAATTCTATGAAGGTAGCTTTTGGAAATTTGGGGTGTTTGTGGCTAAAGGTGAGGTAAAATTGTTAGAATGATTGCTGTTTCTTCATATTTGTTATAGCCATATAACTTGAAAGAGAAAATGGGAATGGAACTAGGAAGATCTATAGACTTTCCTTCCTTCCCTTTGTACCACAGTGAGCTATTTGGGATTTACCACTTTCCTTGTAATGTTTTAGAGAGTGAACACAAAGGAAAAGTCGAAGTTGAGTCATTTTGTGGGATTAAGAGAAATAGATTGTTGACTATAAACACAACCAGGAGATACACTATTCTCATTGAATTGATTGATTAATTTGGTCCAACAACAAATTTGAGTTGTATCTTCTTTCAGTATACTGACTGACTACATTGGTTGCTTTTGTATATTTGGTTATACGTGAACAGCTGTAGCATATTTAGTTCACATGGGCCTTCGAGTCAGACAGCCCTTCAGAAACAACTGTGTTATCTTATTTTTCCTCAGTGACCTCATATGTAAAATGGGGATTATACTAATACTAATCTTTTAGAGTTATTGTGAGAACTAAATACATAGACTTGAACAGCACAAAATAAGCCTTGTAACTATTATTTCATCATAATTACATATGTGAGTGTACAAATATACACATAAGCTTTGCTATCAAGTTTTGTATATATAGTACAAGTTTACTCAAGTTATTCAGTTTAAAAAATCATTAAATTAAATAACAATTTAAATAAATTTATTTAATTTGAATTGAAGCTTAAAATCATGTGGAGAAAATAACCAGATGATGTTTGACAATCTATGTCAATTTGCCATGAAAAAAGTCAGTTCAATTAAAAAACGTTATTCTTCATTCCAATGATCTGTTTACACAATACCAGGCATTTAGTTTGGCCATATTTTTACTTAATTGCTCCAATAATTGGACTTTTGGTAGACAGAGCCTAGAATGGTCAAATTTGATGCTACTGAATAATTTGGTTGTTTAGATTTGTCATGACTCATTGACTATAAGTAGCAACAGAATTATTTCTGGTTTCCTGCCACTCATAGGATCATGTAGTTAGGCTGCAGAAAATATTCATTTTGGAGAGACTCTCTTTCTCTCTCCATATATATATACACACACACATATATATGTATGTATGTGCGTGTATATATAATATATAGTCACATACACAGTATACCTACATCTATATATCTATATCTATGTTTATATTTATATAATCTCCAAATAGTATACATATTTGTATATATTCAAAATACATATATATGTACAAAATAATATTCCTTACCTGAAATATTTTTACAAGGTGTGGGGGTATGATAAATGGTAAAGAGTAAAATTTGCTCCCTGCACTAAAGTCTGACTATATATCTTTCTATCCTGTGAAAATATTTTTTAATTATTTAAAAGGCAAATAGTCTTATTTACTTATTTAATATGGTAGTGATATTCCTATCATTTTGAATTATCTAAATAGGGAATATTAATAAAAATAGAAATATATGGAATGCAATTTTTAGAGAATTCAATTAGTTACAATAAAATTGTCACTAAAGAAAATTTAAATATATACAAAGCATTAATTCATATTAACTTAGGAATACAATTATTCTTACCACTGGAATCAATATGTAGCTATTTCTTTGGCCTCAAACGATTCCAGATGTTTTGTGATATAAATTGTAATACAAAATAGACAAAACCACTAAAGAATTTCCCCTCTATCAAAGACTTAATTGAAAAATTATATAGTTTGAAAAGTCATGTGTGCATTAATTTGCTTCAAAATAAGTTTAAAAAGGAAGGAAAGTTCCATGCAATAAAAAACTCGATTGAAAAAACAGGACAAACTCTTGTGCAGTTTTAAGTTTTGTACTTTTTTTTTGTTCTCTTATTTATCGTTTTTCTTCTGTATATCATCAAGGGATGCAGAAAGCTTTTGTCATTGTATTGCCAAAAATGTGTGTGTGTGTGTGTATGTACATATGTATATATATACACACACAGATATATGTATATATACACACACATACATATACACACAATATCTGTCTACTATTTATGTAAAACATTCTTATAAACTGAATAATAAATGGAAAAGAGCTGAAATTTTCTTGGTCTACTACACACTGCCTGAGCAGAAAAACAATTTCTTTCTACTAAGAAACACTTCATTTCTCCCCTGTTTGTAGAAAGGGTCTTTGGTGACCATTATAACTCCCAAGTGAATCTGAGGTGAGGAAAGAATATCATTTAAGCAGAGTTCTTTTCCTTCAAGGCATGAAATAACTGGTGAGAATCTGTACCTTTTTACCTTTTCAGCTGGAGTTGAATGTACATGAATCTGATGTGTCAAAAATATTTATAATAGATGACTTGGGGCCCCAATGCTGCAGCCCTCAGGCAGTCAAAACTCCAATTGACTTCAGTGGGAACTTGACCTGTTCAAGGTCCAGCTGCCTTGTGCCTGTAGGGTAAAAGGAAGAGCTTAAATGAAGCACTGGTTCAGGACTTCAAGAACTACAGACAATCACACACACAAAAACCTTAGATAACAGGAGAAAGAAATCTACAGATGGTTGCCTGTCTGAGAGTTTTTATTGACAAAAATGGCCTGGTCTGCTACAAAAGAATAATTTTGATTGACTCTTTCCCACTTAGGAACATAGTCCTTGTATTTCAGTAGCAAAGATAATGCCGAGATTGCCCATACCTTTTCATTCTATTTTGATTTCAAAACAATAGGAATTTATGAAGAGTCCATAAACTCCCTCTGCCTCCAGGATTAAGGGACAAAAAGAGAAATACAGTAAGTATAGATTAAAGATTAAAATATCTTTGAACGAAATGTTAAGAAAAACTTTTCATTCATAGAAATTAAAGGCAAACTGAGAAGCATCACTGTAAAAATCTGCTAGTCCAAGCTTCTCACTATGTATATGACAGAGCTGGACCTAGAAGTGGGGGGGGGGCTTTGTCTTCCCAATCCACTATAATGATCTCTTTATTTGCCAGATTCCAATCTCAATCTCAATCTACTTTAGAAATCTAAAGTATTTCTCTTTACTCCACCCCCTACTCATCCCCTCCCAAGCAATAGTTTCATTTTAGTTGAAGGAATGTAAACTAGATTTAAAAAATCAGTGTATTAACTGTTTGAGTTATAGTGTCTCAGACTCATTTTCCTTGTCTATGAAATAAGGTGTTTGTATTAGCTTACATTATCAGTTAACTTTGAACGGTATTATAATTCTATCAGTCTCTCTCTCTCCCTGTCCCTTCCCAATAACTTCTCACTTATCCTCCACTATCTTAATAGAACTGCTCAAGGCAGAAAGACAGGGTAACATCATGTTTGGTGAGCTGATTGCTTTTTTCTTTAACATCTTCTTCTCTGATTTCAGATATGAGTACCTTTATACTGTCCTGCCCAATACACTGTGGCATCCGTAGTTCAAATATGTTGATGTAGAAGCATCCAAATACTTAATTAACTATTACCCACAGTAAAATATATAGCATTTATCTTTCAGTTCAGCGCACATGCCCACAAACTGAAAGAAAATTTTCTTGAGGTCATACTTACTCTTCCTATGTGTAATAAAATACAGTCGTCCCTTGATATGCTGGGGGCATTGGTTTCAGCACCTCACATGTGCAACAGAATATGTGCGCAGGCAAGTCCTGCAGTCACACAACCTGCAGGTATGAAAAGTCTGACCTCTGTATGTGCAGGTTTCATCGTCCATGAATACTGTATTTTCCATCCATGTTGGTTTGAAAGTAATCAGCATATGCACTGACCTGCGCAGTTCAAATTTGTGTTCTTTCTCACAGACAACACTACCAAAAGGATAAGCCAGGTAACTGGAAAATTTTTTATTTTGTTTTTCAGACCTGTCCTGGTCCTATCATTTTTGATAAACTTTAATAGTATTTCTTTTCTTTTTCTTTCTTTCTTTCTTTCTTTTTTTTTTTTTTTTTTGAGACGGGGTCTCGCTCGGTCGCCCAGGCTGGAGTACAGTGGCAGTGGCGCGATCTGGGCTCACTGCAAGCTCCGCCTCCCGGGTTTACGCCATTCTCCTGCCTCAGCCTCCCGAGTAGCTGGGACTGGCTAGTTTTTTGTATTCTTTAGTAGAGAAGGGGTTTCTCCGTGTTAGCCAGGATGGTCTTGATCTCCTGACCTCGTGATCTGCCCGTCTCGGCCTTCCAAAGTGCTCGGATTACAGGCTCGAGCCACGGCGCCCGGCTCTAATAGTATTTCTAAAACAACCACGAATCAAGGCCTGACACTAACCTTTTTCCCCCAAGTGAAGTTATTTGTGTCTGGATACTTTTTAATGTGTTCCAATGAGTATGGATCCTGAATCAAGAATAAGCCTCTAAAGGAATTAATACTTTATTTTATGCTTTATATTTGTTAGGAGATAGATATCTGAAGATTGGAGAGTCTTTGTATGCAGGACCAATTAAGCCAGTATTACAAATACTTCCCCAAAAGCAGGTACATGAAGACAAGTCATTCAGCAAAGAACCCATTAACTAATTGCTACATGAACTATCCTTCTGTTTTTGAGATTTCTCCAAGGTCACACTGATGGATTGGAAGATATACAAAAACCTTCAAAAGTATACATCTGCAGTGTCATGCATTTATTTAATGAACATTTACCGAGTACCTATGATGCCTCTGGAAATGTTTTAAGTGCTAAATGCTAGGGATTAAAGAATGAGTAAAGTATATGTTTTCAGAGCGAAGAGATTTAGGAGGAAAGAAGCTCTGAAGATGCTAATAAACAGCAGTGCTGTAACCAGACTGATTCTAATGATGACATTTTCATTCGCAACCACCAAAGAGTTGTTTCATTTCTTCATACTCACGTTTTGCTCTGAACTGCAGTAATGCTACTGACAGAGAAAGAAGCAGAAAGACAGAGAAATCAAACCATAATAATTTTATTTTTTTGAAAATTATAAAGCAATCTTTGGTTATTTTACTATCAAAGTAATAAATTTAAAAATAGCAAGTGGAAAATCTACAGTTACTCAGGACCTATTATTCAGAATTCATTACTCACCAAAGCATTTAAAAGACTGTTTTGGTGGTGTAAAATAAGGAAAATAAAGCTTAAAAGAGAACAACTACCGATAGGAGATGTAGGTAATGTTTCCAGTGGGAAAATACATTATCATAAGAAGAAACACTTACCATAAAACATTCCAGAAGGGAGTCACTGGGATTATGTCCCCTTCCTCTATGTTTACAAAATGTGAAAACAGCCAGTTACATCAGCTCTGAGTTTTAATTGCACCTAATGTAACAACCAGATACCCATTGACAATATCAGGCGCTTTTCAACCTGTTTTGCATTAGGTGGAGAAAGCTGTAAGTCTGTCTTGTGGTCAGTTCTTCATACAATTTCACTTAAAAATGTCAAAGATTGGATTAGTTTATAGATATGTGCTGAAGATATATATCTATTTTCAGTTAGAAATTGTTCATTTTCTTGATTATTTGGAACTTTAATTTTATGCAGGATTGTCCTCCTAGAAAGGCAAATTGATGCAATTGCCTACAGACCCTCAGGATCTATGAAGGGAGGGGAAAAAAGGCAGCTAGCAGCTGGTGGCTGAAGTACAATTAGTGTCAATATGTAAAATACAATTAGCATCAGCATGCAACCTACTCCCTAGGCCTGCCTCAGCTGTCTTTGGTCTTCTGCATACCTCTCTCCTCCAAGCATCTATCTGCAGACCAACAGCTGTTCTTAATGTCTGTTTTTAATGACTATTGGTTAAATTATTCACCATAACAAAATGTTCAGATTTAATCTGCATAAAGATATTAAGCATATAGAAGAGGTGATTTAATGATTTGTGCTGGGTTCTGTACTTCCATAAACATGACCTGCTTGAACTTGGCTATAAAGACTTCTCTTGATAGGATTTTGTCTTAATTTGTCACAATAAAACACTAGAGTTTAAAACTAAAATATTTTTTGCTGTTATGTTGTCATGCTATTAAGATTAGACAGTTACATACCAGAAATATTGAAATTTATAAAATAGTAATAGAAAAATGTTTGATAAGGAGATCACACTAAAATTTTGTGAAATTCTGATTTATGTAAGAAAAAGTAAGCCAGTTTAACCTCATTAAGATGAAAGAAAATAAAAGCTACCAAACACTTTTCCTTAAAGAAAAGCAATAAACACATTTATCAATTAGGAGTGAATAGTGCTTTAAACATTTATTTGTGAGCCATTTGTTTGGAATTTAGAATGTGTTTTCTTAGACACATTGGATTTAACATGAGTTTAAATTTATAGGGGAGTCAAGAAGTCCCTGAAATCTATGACATATCTGGAGATAGGATACAGTCCAATACAGGGCTTTGTCTAAGGTTAAGGATCTTGCAACTTCTGTTGCAAAACTCATACATCTAAGAGTTCAAGTCGGATCTCATTAATGTCCTCTTCCCTTCTTCCCTTCCTTTTTCTTTTTTCCTATAAAGAGCATTTTAAATTGAATTTTTTTTTATTGATTTACCTTATAATTTCCAAAATGCATCCCCCCATTTTATTACCCCTCAGTTAAATTGTATCTCCACACACTTGACCTTAAAATTTTTCTTAATTCATTATCCAATGATTTATTTCCAAAACTACTCATATGCCAGAAGAATTATCATTCGACCAAATTTCAGTGACTCAGTTTACAAAGGGAAGAAGCCTTATGAAATGCAGAGATGATCCATTGGTTTATCTATTCATTTTCTCCAAAATGTGGATACTTAACATTAGACGTTAATAAATTTTGAGAAGTACATATATAAACAATGCCCAGTGTGATGTTAATCATGCAGGAATATTAGTTGTGTCCTTCTTTTGTGTTTGGATCTCGCTGCCATTTTAATACAGAATCACTGCTAATCTTGCATCCTCTCTCAGAGACTATCCTATGGAGTCTTAGTTCCTGAAGAAGCTCACTCAGGATGAATTCGAATATTAATGAGGTTGTACAGTCACAAGATGGGGTTGATAGAGGACTTACCTACTTGTAGATTTTATGTTTTTCGTGTGTGTTAAGAGGTGGATGTTAAGACAGCAGTCAATGAAACTTGGCAAATTGAGGTGTCCTACTGGAAATAAAGCAGAATTTGGCCGGTGATATAACTTGAAAGTCCAAACCACCTGAGGCCACATCAATTTTTTTCTATAATTACCAATTGAAATGTCAAAAGACAGAATTTCAACAAATTTAGCTTAACGATTCAATTGGCTTTTATTAGCAGGTTATGAATCGGGGAACATCTCATCTAAGGGCTTAGAAAAAGTACTCCAATGAGGTGAGCAGAAGAGTCTGACTTATAGGCAGAAAAAGACTGAAGAAAGCAGAAACAGGGAACAGAAGGCCAATTGGTAAATATCAGGTTACTTTCTTTGTAGAGGTTTAAGCAGAGAGGACTTTCTTCATGGAGGCTAGAGTTGGCCTGTTTGGGATGTAGCTATTATCTCTCTCCTGATTTCTCAAAAGATTAGATAAACAACTTAGTTCTGGTTTGGTGATGTGAAATTCTAATAAAATTGAATGTTAGCAAATGTTAGGTTCATTTGGTCTAAAGTTCAATTTAAATCTAATGTTTCTTTGTTGATTTTCTGTGTTGATGATCTGTCTATTGCTGTGAGTGGGAGGGTTGTAGTCCCCCACTGTTATTGTATTGCTGTCTATTTCTTTAGGTCTAGTTATATTTGTTTTAATCTAGGTGTTCCAGTGTTGGGTGCATATATATTTACAATTTTTATATTCTCTTAATGAGTTGGTTTCTTTACTGATATATAATAAATGGCCAGGCATAGTGATTCATGTTTATAATCCTAGCACTTTGGGAGGCAGTTGGGTTTCTTGACCCTAGGAGTTTGAGACTAGCCTGGGCAACATGGCAGAATGCCATCTCTAAAAGAATTACAAAAATCAGCTGGGTGTAATGGTGGAGGCCTGTATTAACAGTTACTCAGGAGGCTGAAGTGGGAGGATTACTTGAGCCCAGGAGGTCGAGGCTACAGTAAGCCATGATTATGCCACTGCACTCTAGTTGGGGTGACAGAACAAGATCCTAATTCAATCAATCAATCAATGAAAGATACATAATAGCCTTTTTGGTCTTTTAAAAATATTTGTAATTTAAAGTTTGATTTATCTGATATAAATATAGCTACTTGTATTAGTTCGCTCTCATGCTGCTAATAAAGACATAACCAAAACTGGGTGATTTATAAAGTAAAGAGGTTTAATTGACTCACAGTTCTGCATTACTGGGGAAGACTCAGGAGACTTACAATCATGGCGGAAGGCAGCACTTCACAGGGTGGCAGGAGAGAGAATGAATGCTGAATAAAGTGGGAAGCTCCTTATAAAACCATCAGATAGCATGTGAACTTACTATCAGAAGAACAGCATGGAGAAAACCACCTCCCATGATTCAATTTTCTCCACGTGATCTCAACCTTGACATGTGGGGATTATTACAATTCATAGTGACATTTGGGTGGGGACACAGAGCCAAACCATATAATTACTCTTATTAGGTGTTGGTTTTGGCATTTGCAATGAATATCTTTTTCCACTCTTTTACTTTGTCTGCGTGTGTATTTTACACATAAAGTAGTTTCTTGTAAGTAGCATATAGTTGGATCATTCTTTTTAAAATTCATTCTGCCAGTCTATATCTTTTAAGTGGAATATTTAATCTCTTTAAATACAGGGTTAATGTGAGGTTTTGTTCTGGTCATATTGTTAACTGTTTTCTAGTTGTTTAAAAGTTCTTTCTTTTTCTCTGACTTTCTGGCTTGGTGAAATTCTGTCATGTTGACGTTTGATTTCTTTTTCTTCCTTATTTGTGTGATTGTTTCTTTATAAGGCCTGTGATTTATATTCTTTTCTGTGGTTTCATGATCATGAATATTGAACTTCTGTTTTCTTATTTAGGACTCCTTTGAATGTTTCTTTTAGAAACAATCTAATGGTGACAATTTACTCAGCATTTGCTTCCATGTGAAAGATTTTATTTCTCCTTTATTTATAAAGCTTAATTTTGCTGGATATAAAATACTTCACTTTTATTTTTTCCAGCAATTTGAAAGTACCCTCCCATTTTCTTTGCCCTCTTAAGTTTTCTCCTGAGCACTCCACTGTTTGTCTGATACAATTTTTTTTGTAGGGGACTAGATGTTTTTCTCTTGCTGATTTAATTTTTTTTTCTTCACTTTGGCTTTAGATATTCTGATAATAATATGTCATGGTGAAATCCTTTTTGCAATGAATTTACCAAAGATCACTGGACCTCATGTATCTGGGTGTCTATATCTCTTGCTAGATTTGGGAAGTTTTCATCAATTACTTTCTTAAATATGTTTTTTAAACTTTTTTGATATTTATTCCTTCTTAGGAACACCAATAAATTGCAAGTTCAGCTGCTTTATGTAATTCCAAACATCTAAAAGGCCATGTTTATTATTTTTATTTTTTGTTGTTATATTTGGCTGAATAGACTATTTCAAAAGGCCTGTCTTCTAATTCTGAGATTCTTCCTTTGCTTGGCCTGGTCTATTACTGGTATTTTTAAACATATTTTATAATGTCTTCAATTAATTTTTCAGTTTCAGAATTTCTATTGTTCATGTGTGTGTTTGTTTTTTAAGATACCTATTCCCTTATTAAATTTCTCATTCAAATCCTGACTTCATTTTCTGATTTCTTTGTGTTGGTTTTCAGATTTTTCTTGGGTGTCATTGAACTTCTTTAGAATAAATATTTTGAATTATTTATCTGGCATCTCAAGAATTTCTTTTTGGCTAGAATCTATTTTTGCAGAATCATTATGTTCCTTTGAGGGTGTCTTAGTACCCTGCTTTTTCATGCTTTCTATATTTTCATGTTGATTTCTGCATATCTCAACCAACAGTCACTTCTTATTTTTGAATTTACTTTCATTGGGGGAGAACTTTTTTCTTGAAGATATGATGATGATGAATGTTGGATAAGGTCATTTGATTTTGCTTCTGGATATTTGCAGTGACAAAGACTCTGTATGATGTCCTTGGCTATAAGTAGCCTTAGTGTGGCTGTTTTCTCAAACACAAGTTGTAGTTGTCATGTACTGGGTGGGTGATTGGGCTCAAGACCTCCTGGGCAGCCAGGGTAGCAGGGAGATTGGGGTAGCGGTAGTCATAAGAAACTTTTGTCAGTCCTGAGCACTGTGCTATTTTAGCAGTTGCCGCAATGTGCTATGTGGGCTGCCCTCCAGGCCAGTAGGTGGTGCTTAGAGGTAAGAGACAGCTGCAGTAGTAGTAGGATTTATGTTTGACCTATGTTCTCTGGAAGTGCTCAGGTGTCCTAGGCAGCGGATTGAACCTTGGACCCTTCAGGGACATATATTTCACACTCTTTCTTGGAGGGGTGGGTGAAGTTGGACTGGGCATTCCTGCACTCAGGTCCCCCAATGTCACACACATTAACCATCCCAGACAGGGTTGGAAGGGAAGTCCTCAGGCCCCTTGTAAAAAGCCTGGGTGATGGATCAGGAGGTCAGGAGATCAAGACCATCCTTGCCAACATGGTGAAACCCCATCTCTACTGAAAATACAAAAATTAGCCGGGCATGGTGGTGCATACCTGGAGTCCCAGCTACTTGGAAGGCTGAGGCAAGAGAATTGCTTGAACCAGTGAGCCGAGATTGTACCAATGCACTACAGTCTGGGTGACAGGGTGAGACTCTGTCTCCACAAAAAAAAAAAAAAAAAAAAAAAGCCAGAGTGAGGGATCACTACTGCTGTGCCAAGATCTCATCACAGAAAAGGAGAGGTCATTCCATCTCCACAGTCTTGGCCAGCAGTAGTGGAATCTGCTTCCCTCTCATACTTCAGTTCTGGCAGAAGTCAATTCCCCTGTCCAAACTGTGTCAGCTCATGTAGCTCTTCAGTTACTTACTGCAGTTTGCTTCTAGTCTGCAGCACAGACTCAGGCTATAGGAGCCACTGCCCAGCTTGATACCAAGCCTCTCTGGCAACTTTTCTCCTGTTCATGTCCCACGTGGTGGGCCAGGACCTGGAGCCCTTCCCACACTTATTTCTCAGTTCTGACTGTGGATGCTCCTCTCTCAATCAAACTCCAGTTTCTGACGTCCAAGTCTGAGCTTCTCTAAAGCTGAAGACTGCTGCAGCTGCAAGCTCCCAGGACCATGACCATGCATGGCTTGCTAAGAGTTAGGATCAAGAATGGCATCCTACCACAGGGATCCAGGTTTGTGGGAATATGTGAGACATTTCCTGGAACAGTTCCTCCTCACAGTCTCCCCACCACTTCCCAATTTATACTGAGGGTTTGACAGAGCCAAGGTGGTTCCCATGGCTTTGCTTGCATGATTCCCCAATGAAAAAATGAACCATATGAAGAAACTCACTCACTCTTTTGCATATTGGGGATTAGCTCCTGGTTTTGGCCAATCCTAGCCATGTGGGCTGCTTATCCTCCATCTTCTTCCCAGATTCTAGAGCTTCCTCTCACTATTCTGTTGAACTCCCCATGTTCCCTCTTAGATAATATGTTCGAAGTGTGATTGTTCACACACTATTTTGGTTCTCCTCAGTGAATATGGCATGATGGAAATGCCTCTCTAATCAGGCATCTTGGGAAACAAAACAGAATAAAACAAAATCCAATGTATTTTGAAAATCTCGGACATTCTACTATACATTTCTAAAGTTCAACTTCAATTTGGGTTTTGTTTTTTTCTTGAGACAGAGCGTGAATCTGTCACCCAGGCTGGAGTGCAGTGGCACTATCTCGGCTCACCGCAACCTCCACTATGCAGGTTCAAGCAATTATCCTTCCTCAGTCTCCTGAGTGGCTGGGATTACAGGTGTGCACCACCATGCCTTGCTAATTGTTATATGTATATATATATATATTTTTTAGTAGATATGGAGTTTCACCATGTTGGCCAGGCTAGTCTTGACCTCCCGACCTCAAGTGATCTGCCCACCTCAGCCTCCCATAGTGCTGGTGTTACCGGGGGTCCTTGCTCCTAGAGCGCCTAAGATGGTGGTGGGCTGCTTCCAAAATGGCGGCAGGCCACTTCCAAGATGGTGGCAAGTCTCATGTTCTCTGACCTGCTGTTTTTGGCCTCACAGATTCTAAGGAATGGAATCTTGGGCCATGCGGTGAGTGTTATAGCTCTATTAGAAGCCCTGGGTCATGGAAGAGAACTGGGGAACCTAGTGACTAGGGTTCAGCTTGATTAGGACGAACCTAGGTACTTAGCCTTGCAAGAACAATGGCAAGCCTTTAGCCTGATCGGGAGTGGCAATGGGCTGTCTCACTGGATCAGGAGCACAGTGGACACCTTGCTGGATCCAGAGGGATGGAAGTCAGCAGCGGGTCTGCAATGGTAGTAAATAGCAGTGGTGGATGGCCAGCGAAAACTCAGCTCAAAACACGGACCAGAAAAGTGCAGTTGCAAGATTTAACAGAGTGAAATAGAGTGAAAACAGAGCTCCTATATAAAGGGAGGGGACCCAAAGGGGGTTGCCAGTTGCCAGCTTGAATGCCTGGGTTTATATCCTGATCCTTGTCCCTCCTGCTGTGCTCTCAGGCAATAGATGATTGGCTATTTCTTTACCTCCTGTGTTTGCCTAATGAGCATTTTACTGAGCTCTCTGATTGGTCGGGTGTGGGCTAAGTTGCAAGCACCCTGTTTAAAGGTGGATGCGATCACTTTCCCAACTAGGCTTAGGGATTCTTAGTAGGCCTAGGAAATTCCAGCTAGTCCTGTCTCTCACTGGGATTACAGGCATGAGCCACTGCACCTGGTCCATTTTTTTTTTTTTATTATATCTTTCCTGTCTTTTTTTTGAAAATAAAGGATATATACTTATATTTAATACATATTAAACCATTTATGATTACTATCTTAATATTCAGTAATTCCACTATTTATGTCAGTTCTGGGTTTGTATCAAGAGATTGATTTATTTCCACATTATGGATTATATTTTTCTGTGTCTTTGCATGTCTGCCATTTTTCAAATTAGATGCCTGACATTGTAAATTTTGTGATAGACATTTAGATAGATTATCTAAATATGTGATAGATTTTTTTTTGTTATCCTATAAATATTTTTGAACTTTGCTCTAGGTCACAATTAAATTACTTAGAAAATATTTGATCTTTTCAGATCCCAGTTTTAAGATTGTTTATGTAAGTCAGAGCAGTGATGAGTCTAGGGCTAATGATTCCCTACTATGGAAGCAAGAGTCCTCTGACTATTCTACTCAAAGTTCTGGGAATTACGATTTTTTTGTCTTGCTGGTGGGGTCAGACACTATTCCCAACCCTATGTGTGTATCAGGAACTATTTTTCCTAACCCTTTGGGTGGTTGTTTTTCCCACTTTTGATATTTTCTTAACCCTCAGGTGTTAAGCAAACTTAATTCTTAGCTGAATGCTTGAAGGTTACATAAGCAGATCTCCAGTGTTAGCTCTGAAATTACCACCTCCATATTCTAACCACTCTAATCTCTCTAGATGCTCAGCTTCACCTCCTCAATTGAGAGTCTGTTGGACTTCTCTGTACTGCAGCCTAAAACTTATTTGAGTCATATTAAGTGTCCTAATTATTGAGAGCTTAACTACTTTATTTCCCATCTCTCAGAGACATATTCAATGTTTTAAAACCATTCTTTCATATATTTCCATTTTTGTTTTTTCAGAGGGAAGAACAAATCTTCTCCCTTTTTCTCCATCTTTGTTTAATTTATATTTGAACTCATTAAAAAAAGAAATTTTATTTTTGATCTAGGGGTTCTTGTGAAGGTTTGTTACATCAGTAAACTCGTGTCATGAGGATTTGTTTTATAGATTATTTCATCAACAAGATATTATGCTCAGTACTCAGTAAATATCTTCTTTGTTCTTCTCCCTTCTCCTATCCTCCACCCTCAAGCAGGGTCTATTGTTCCCTTCCTCATGTTCTTGAGTTCTCATCATTTAACTCCCACTTATAAATGAGAACATTCAGTATTTGGTTTTCTGTTCCTGTGTTAGTTTCCTAAGGATAAGAGCCTCCAGCTCCATCCATGTTCCCACAAAAGACATGATCCCATCATTTTTTATAGCTGCATAATATTCCACGGTGTATATGTACAGCATTTTCTTTATCCAGTCTGTCACTGATGGGCATTTAGGTTGATTCCACGTATTTGCTATTGCGAATAGTGATGCAATGAATATTTGTGTTCATGTGTCTTTATTGTAGAATATTCATAATTCTCTGGATATATACCCAGTAATGGGATTGCTGAGTCAAATGGTAATTCTGCATTTAGCTCTTTGTTGAGTCACCACACTGCTTTCTATAATGGTTGAACTAATTTGTACTCAAGCCAACAGTGTATAAGGGTTCCCTTTCACTGCAATCTTGCCAGCATCTGTTATTTTTTTTTTTACTTTTTAGATAGTCTTTGTGGGTGGTGTGAGATGGTATCTCATTGTGGTTTTAGCTATTAAAACCATAAAAGATGAAGTTTGTCTAATAATTTATCCAAGAATGCTTAGAATCTTCTGCTATTTTTTTTAAATATACTGATGGAGTAGAATGTTTTGCAGCAATAAGCACAGACAGCTTCTGACGGTTCTAGCCAATGATAAGCAAGGAATTCCATGTGAAGCCTACATGCAAACAGGACAGAGATGCAGAAGATATTTTCCACTAATAGCAGACATATTAGCAAATGAGCTCATTCTTGAAACTGAGTTAAAAAGGCACAGATATCTACATATCTACAGAGTTAAATAAATATATATATTTCTCTCTATTTGTATCTCCATGTCATTTTTTTTTTTTTAATTTATTTATTTATTTTTTTTTTGAGACGGAGTCTCGCTCTGTCACCCAGGCTGGAGTGCAGTGGCCAGATCTCAGCTCACTGCAAGCTCCGCCCCCCGGGTTTACGCCATTCTCCTGCCTCAGCCTCCCGAGTAGCTGGGACTACAGGCGCCCGCCACCTCGCCCGGCTAGTTTTTTGTATTTTTTAGTAGAGACGGGGTTTCACCGTATTAGCCAGGATGGTCTCAATCTCCTGACCTCGTGATCCGCCCGTCTCAGCCTCCCAAAGTGCTGGGATTACAGGCTTGAGCCACCGCGCCCGGCCCTCCATGTCATTTTGAGTAAGAGGAGTTCTTCTTACATTTGACCCCTCTCCAAACAAATGTGTGGTCCCCACGTAATAGTAGTTGTAATTTTTATATTAGTTGATTTAAAAGTTATGAAAAGACAAAAGATGACTATCAATTTGATAACTTTCAATTTCTTCTATATTCTTAAACATAATAGCATCTATATACACATAAAACTGAGTTATGCATTTATTTAACTGATTACTTATCTACAGATAGTTCTTGAGAAACACATGAAATGAGAACTCTTTGAAATTCTAGAGTCTGAAGCCTGAAAGACAGAATTCAAGAAAGCAACTTTAATTGATTGATTGTGTGTGTGTGTGTGTGTGTGTGTGTTTAATGGAATAAATAGAAAATAATTTATGTTTAATAAATATATATAATTATAATAAATAGCTATAATAAAAATAAATAGTAATGTATAAATAAATACAAACAATTTTCTACTGTTCTACTGTGTTTAGATTTTTCTCATCTGAATTTGTCTCATTCTTTGTGAAAAAAAAGAAACAAAAAACATTTTGAATATTTTAACCTGAAATACACGAATTACATTAGACTGTTAGTCTAATCTCACAGTATTGTGCTCATTTACAGACAGGTATGGCTATTCAAGTTATACCAAGGGTGAGAAGGGGAATGATTTATGGTCCCAAACATGGTTTAGTTAACCAGTGGTGAATAAGCTTGAAAAAGAATTGTATTTTATGTATCCAACTTATATGTGTGAGGTGTTTTGAGATCTAAAGCATGAAATAAAGATTCTTGAAAACAGGAGTAGTGGTTTCTGACTTCAAAGAGTAAATTTATTAGGCTTAAATCTCTTATTTTCTTCAAATGAGTCCTTAAAAAGATTCTCAGGCTTTTAATGGAAATCATCAAAATAATTAAATTGCGCATACATGAAGATTAAAGTCAGAGCCAACAGAGAAGCAGGAGAAACATTTCAGCAAATGCAGTAGGAGAGAAAAAAAGCAAGACATAAGATCTGTTCAGAGAACACTTCCCAAAGGTTACAGATCTGCTCTAGGCAAATAGCAACAGAGAATCACCCTTAAATCTTTTAGAAGATTAGGACCAATAACAAATTAAGCAATAAAAACACAACGAACACTTGAAGCTCTCCCTACTCCTCTAAATCAAACAACAACAGCAGCAACAATGTAACTTGCATTAATGTTTGTTGAATCAAACAGTTTTTTTCTCTCTGCTCTGCCTTGTACTTTTAGCTTTGTAGATAGCGGATCTTTTTCAGTTGTTATTCTCTGATGCATTTTGCATCTAGAGGTGTATTTACAGAATTATTTGTTGAAATGATGCCGACACATTTTCAAACTACATTGTATGATTCTATTTTTAGAATATTCCTTTGTTTTTTCTTCTATGTCAGCAATCCTTGATTATTGGTTATTTTATAGAGCCAGCAAAAATCTTAAATGAATGTTGCCTATTTTATTATTTTTGCCTGTGACTATCTCAAAATTTTTGATAATTTTTAGATTCCTTTATTCTTTCAGTGTATTTTCTTTATCTTCTATTGGATGAATAATATACAATTGCTGTCTTTAAAGAATTTACATTTTAGTGGCATGATAAAAAAGGCATTATAGATAATAGAATGAAAGATTACTAAGTCCCAATACAGGCATTAAGTTAGGTGGTATTTCCTGGAAATAAATGGAAAATAAGAGAAGGAACAAAAAATTAGGTCATATAAAATTTGATTGCAATCAATTTTTGTCACTATATATTGAAGTCAATTTTCTTACATCTCTGAGACTTAGAGTTTTTAATCAATAAAATGTGTTCTACAAAGTTGTTTTAAGGATTAAATGAGCTTAATGCAAGATCCAAGTATCTAGTTGATGCAAAAAGATGTTAGTTACATTCATATTAATTCAGGGACTCAGAGCTTTCATAAAAAAAATCTGGGGCTGGATGCACCCGGTGGCTCATGCCTGTAATCCCAGCACTTTGGGAGGCTGAGGCAGGCAGATGATGAAGTCAGGAGATTGAGACCATCCTGGCTAACACGGTGAAACACTGTCTCTACTAAAAATACAAAAAATTAGCCAGGTGTGGTGGCAGGTGCCTGTAGTCCCAGCTATTCGGGAGGCTGAGGCAGGAGAATGGCAGGAACCTGGGAGGCAGAGATTGCAGTGAGCCGAGATGGTGCCAATGCACTCTAGCCTGGGAGACAGAGCGAGATTCCATCTTGAAAAAAAAAAAAAAAAAATGAGGCTGTACCTCAAAAAGGGTCAGAGTTGGTCATATTAAAAATAAAATCATGTAGGGTAATCTAGAAAGGGTATATATGAATAAAATTATAGATGCAGGAAAGTTCAGGATAGGCTAATGGCACAAAGCATTTGAGACACCATATACATAGGAACACATTTTTAGAGAGAAATCTGAACTAGGAAGTTGAAAGATCAAGAAAAATCTTACATACCAGTACATGTCTATGGATGGCATTCAGGTGGTAAATCAGGCCTCACTTCATAAGTAACCACATGCACACAAAAATTACAGGGCTACAGAGCCAAATTGTCTTCCAACCATGTTACTTGCTATATAATAAGCACACATGCTGGATGTCCCTTTATATGTGTGTGTGTGTGTGTGTGTGTGTGTCTTTTATACATGTGTTAAAAGGGAATTATGTTTTATTTTTTGGTATTCATATTATACATAACTCATATATGTATTTACGAGTGAAGAAAAATCTCTCACATATGCTTTTAGGCATGAATATACGTTTCAGTTTACAAAGCAGTACCCAGATCAGTGCCTAGCACAATGTTAATATTTCATAATAAAATTTGGTACATGAAAATTGCTTTAAGAAATATCTTCAAGAAGTATTTAGCTCCTAGTTCATTTTTCTGTTTAAAAGAAAACACTTTTTAAACACAACAGCCTAGTTTGCTGTAGGCATTTTGTTTTGTTTTGTTTTGTTTTGTTTTAATGAGATGGAGTCTCACTCTGTCTCCAAGATGGAATGCAGTGGTGCGATCTTGGATCACTGCAGCCTCCACTTACCGAGTTCAAGCTATTCTTCTGCCTCAGCCTCCTGAGTTGCTGGGACTACAGGCGCTTGCCACCATGCCTGGCTAATTTTTGTATTTTTAGTAGAGAGGGACTTTCACCATCTTGGCCAGGATGGTCTTGATCTCCTGACCTCATGCTCTACCCGCCTCAGTCTCCCAAAGTGCTGGGATTACAGGTGTAAGCCACCCCGCCCCGCTGCTATATGCAAATTTATTATACAGTTTACCTGGTTTCTCCTTGACAAAATTTTTGGCTTAAATTCCTTTTTTAATATCTATATTAAAAAAGGGGTTATAGGGGAGAAAGTGAGAAAAGTTCTACAGACCTCACCTTTGCACATTATGGAAAAGAATTACTGCACCAATATGTTGCAATAACAACTACTATACACAATTATTTTGATAGTTGAAGACAGGGAAAGACAAAATGAAAACTAATATGATTTAATAGCATCTAAGTACAAGACATTTTAAACATGTAAATTCATTACATTTCTCAACAGTCCTATAAATAAGATCTTACCAAGCCTGTTTCACAGATCTGAAAACTCAAGCATAGACAATCTACCTTACATATGTAAGGTAAAGATAGTGGAGATGGAAGTCCAACCAGATCTTACTGACTATTCAAAACCATATAGTATGTTCTCATTCATAAGTGGGAGTTGAACAATGAGAACACATGGACACAGGGAGGGGAACATCACATACTGGGGCCTGTTGGGGGCTGGGGAGCAAGGGGAGGGAGAGCATTAGGACAAATAACTAATACATACGGGACTTAAAACCTAGATGATGAATTGATAGGTGTAGCAAACCACCATGGCAAATGTATACATCTGTAACAATCCTGCACATTCTGCATATGTATACCAGAACTTAAAGTAAAATAAATCAAAACCATGTAGTAGTTTTCCACTAGTCAAGATGCTTCATAAAATGTTAACCAATAGTATTATCATGCATATACATAGCCCAATGTACAGAAATTAAATTATTTACCTGCAATAGCTAGTAAAATTGTTTCACAAATACAACAGTCATATTTGATGCAGCAAACTTTTGGCCAGTAGAGCCACATAAGTGGAAGAGTCACATATACTAATATTGATATTTTAAGCTCTTATGTATGTGGATTGCTCACATCAAATAGGGTTGGAGCCAAACTGATTCTATAGTTACTGTGTTCATTCTTAATGAGCATTTGTTACCATACAAGTTTCACTCGCAAGTTTTCTTCATTAATCACAGACAGACACATGGACATTTATTGAGATACATAAGCCATCTACCCTAAGAAATTACATCCATAAATGATCATTATTTCAGAAGGATGTTCACCATACTGAATATAAAACTTAATTCTTCTGCTTACGTAGTAAAATATCATATGATGCTGGAGAAGAAACAGCAGATATTGCTTTTCACTTTCTCTTATGGAATGTTTGAGAGTCATTTGTTTTATGGATGAATTGAAACAATATCATGCTGCAGTTTCTTAAAAACAAACTTAATATGTACTTTGGGAAATAAAAACCAACAAAATATTTTTCTGCGGACATTTCATTCCACCAAAGTTAAACCAGGGGAGAATAATAGAGTTGTCCAATGCCATGGCAGTGCAAAAGGAAGCTGTAACATGGTGTATTTTTTGTTTTCAAAAATAGCATTCCTGGTGACATCATAGCTTAGATAACACCTACAAGTGCCTAACACAGAAAGAAATACATGTTATGTGTAGGGGACTGATTAGACTACCTCAAGTTTGGGCTAGACATCAATAACAGAGAGTCTAGATAGGGAGATGTCTTAAACACATTACCTTAAGTTAAATGAATACACGCAGTGAAGTACTCAAGTCAGAATTCTGCGTAAACACACACACACACACACACACACACACACACACACACACAGGGAGAGAGAAAGAGAGAGAGAGGCAAAGAAAGAAAAGGAGAGGGAGAAAAATACAAACAACTCAATGAAATTTGAGGCTGGTGTACTTAAGACAGGGAGAAGGAAATATTGAAACAAAAAAGATAGAACACCTTTGAAAATTAATATATAGAGAACATTTTTGTTAAAAAATATCTGTTAGTATGAATTGTCACAGAACCACTAGGGCAAGTATGTCATCTGTAAGCTACAGATCAAAGCTGAAAATTCAAAGGCTGAAACAGAGAATGAAGTCATTGATATATTTTCATTCTTAAAACCAGTTAAACACATAAGCATTGATATTCAATGTGAATTAGTAGGAATAAACATTAAAACATTTTATAGTATTAAAAAAGCACTTCATCTCATAATAGACAATCCTATAAATCTGCAAATACACAGTAGCAACAATAAAAAGATATTTGTGTTGACACATAGATATACAGTGATATTTCATCATCATTACAATATTACATTCAGAGTAATTTGGAATTACTGGGAATTATTTTTTAATTGAAATTCTTTTTGACAGTAATTACTTCCAAAAAACATTAGAACAATTTTGCTTAAAATAATCAACTATTGTACCATCATTCATATTCAAACACAAGAGAGAAGCCTTCTTAGGTCAGTCTCAGAAAGTTCATTAGTTTAAGATTTTATCTACAAGCTTCAGATACCTGAGAGGTGCCAATTAAAAGAAGAATTTTGTAGCCATTGTGTTTTTACTGACTATTAGCTGATTATGTTGATATTTAGCTAAGTAAATAAAATGATCAACTACTAATGAAATATGGATTGCTGCTTATAAGCTTAAACAATGGATATAATTATTGATATAAAAAGGTCATATAATAAATTTTCATTATAAAAAGGAAGTCAGCAGGTAATTTTAAAAGATTTCAAACTGATAGATTAATGAAGAAAGAATAAAGATGGAAGTAAGGAAAACAGCAAAATTCCTGGTCTTACATGATAAAATTTCACAAATGGTTTTTATCACATAAACAAAAATAGATAAGCATAAAACATTAAATGGGGAACATGGTAGATTGTAGATTGCAAAATAGTCATGATACTTTGCAGTATCTCTCATCAATAAGTAGAGTCTCTTTCCCTGCTCCTTGAATCTGAGCTCAATTAGGGATCATTTGCCTGATAGAGTATGGAAGAATTGACACTGTGTGAGTTCTCAGCATAGACCTCAGAAAGCCCTGCAGTTTCTCCTTTCCCATGGAAATCTGCTGCCATTTGTAGCCCAGCCTACTCTGTAGAATGAAGAAAACACATGACCTAGTTATTTCTATCACCTGTGCCAACATTCTGCCAACTTCCAAATATGTGAGCTAGACACTTGTGGATCCTCCAGCCAATATGTGACTTGCCAGATGCATGGGAGAGTCCAGCAGAAATTAGCCAGGGTAGCAAACTTAAATAAATATAACATAAATAACTAGTTGTTCTAAGCCAATAAATTGTGGAGTTGTTTGTTACCTAGCAAAAGCTTACTGATGCAGGGAATGTTTCAAGATAGAAACTAAGGAAATTAATACTGATACGTTTAAAAAAAAAGTACACATAAGTATCAAAAGTCAATCTATGTGTCTTCTCTTTTCTCATAATCCATCTTACATATATGTATCTTATAGTTTCATGTGTTATGTTGTTTATTGACCTACAAATACTTTTTAAATGTCTACTATATACCAGGAAAACATTCTGAGATGAGAAGTGTTTTCTGGAGTTCTTACCCTTTTTCACCAGAACATAACTCAGAAATTACAAGGTATAGGAGCAGAAAAGAGACCAAAGGCATCAGAACTGGCTGAAGAAAAATGAAATCAACAAAGGAAGTCACCTCAGCACAAGACATACAAGACATGCTGGCCTGTGTTCATTAATAATTAGAGAAGTAATTTTTAGCCAACAGGATTTATGTAGCCCACCTCAGTAACAGCAAGATGCTTATCTCTTTACATCTATAACAAATATATACAAAAAGTGAGGTATAGAAATTATATTATTTAAGTAATAAAAATTGTATGCACTATACATCCAACCAGAAGATATTGCTAGGTACACTGCAGTACGATGAATATTATTCTACCATCAAAATAATGTTGTAGGAAAAAGTAGTGATGTTTTCATGTTGTGATATATTTAGCAAAAAAGCTAATAAACAATTGTCTAACATTATGACCTATTTGTAAAGGATGTTTATCACTTTTACATATTCTTACAGTGTGCTAAACACTGTTTCAAGCACTTAAAACATATTAATTTCTCCAGTCTTAAATCTAACACTCATGTGAAATAGGTACTACAGTTTTTCCCATTTTACCAACAAATACACTAAAGGATGAACAGTTTAAATAACTTCCCTGAAGTAATGAAACTATTAAAAGGCAGACATTCAAACCCAGCCACTTCATTACAGTTTGCATTTTAATGTACTACTACATTATGCTGTTGCTTATCTATCTGTGTGTTCATGTGTGCATGTATGTGCCTGTATGCATGTATGTACACCCACACACACACACATGTCTTTACGCATTTGTGTAAATGAACACATGATATATGTACATACATAACTGTAACAAATTTTAAGCATTTTTTCTGGCACTGTATTATAATCCCAATCAAGATATATGATGAAATTTTACAGTTCAGAATATTCTTAGAATCTGTTAAATGAAATTGGAAAGGTTATTGCAGTGATTACTTAAGACAATATTTTAAAATGCAAACAGTTTCTGGGCCATTCTCAACACTTCATATTGTCATCTAATATTGGTAGAATATAAAGAATCATCCATCATATTCTTTTGTAGCTACAGGTGAAGATCTGGAGTCAGAAGGTGGAATAACATTTGTACACAATTTGTTTTATGGACTTTACCCAGGGTGTTTCCAGGTAGTTTCAAGTAATAATCCTTATAAAACTTTTTGACGTGGGTATTATTATCCTCAATTTATAGTGAAAGAAACGGATGTTCAGGTAGAAAAATTTCCCTGGGTCAAACAGCTAGTAATCGGGTATACAAACTCTTCCTATCTCCACATTTCATGTTTGGTTTTAACTTTTGTGTTTTTTTTTCAGTTCAAGTTTTACCATTTCCTCCATTTTGATTAAAAGATGAGATGAGATCCAGAATTTTCCAAAGAGTTTCACTGGAAAGAAATTGTTTTCTACTAGAAAATATTGTCGTTTCAACTCTAAAGGATATAGTGTCTGGCGTTTTAAACACCACGTGTGTGTTTTCCTTTCCCTTCCTTCTGCATTATAACTGGTATACATTTATTCTGTGGAAAAATGCTGTATTTAATAGGAAAGTCTAAGATGCCTGTGTGATTGTTCCAATATGCTTAATTGAACAAAAGAAAGCATTACCATGAACTCTTATTATTAAAGCAACCGATTTTGAATTAAAAAAATAACGCCATACTCTTCCATTCTCAATCAAAAAGGCAGCTTCCTAAAAGCAGCACTGAAAACTCACCAAGAAAAAAATAAAATTGTTTAAATAGTACCATAGATTATGCATACACGCTCTGGTAATACATTTCTTAAAAGTGCTAAATATCACATGCTTTCTTCTACCCATTTTTAGACATTTTACTCTTGTATCTATTTAGGAGTGATTTCTTTACCAACTTATTTGAGCAAAAAACTGTTGTCCAGAAATTCAATGTAAAATTAAAATATAATCTTTGAGGTCAATTTGAAATGGTTTAGGATATTGGTGACTCACTCTCTCTTCTCCTTATTCTGATTACTTAGATTGCACTTAATACATCATGATGATGTTAGAAAACATATTTGATTTTATCTTGGTGTATAGTAGCCAAGGTAAAATCAACACGATTTTATCTTGGTGTATACAAACCAAGATGATTTTATCTTGGTGTATACTAGCACCAAGAAAAATAATGTTAGGACTCAACAGATGGGGTTAGATGTTATCTGCACTAAATGCTATATCTCTATAGAGCCAGGATTATATCAAAACATGGTTCACAAGTGTATCAGGTGAAAATATTAGTTAAAACATAATGCTTCTCCTAGTTGAAAAAAAATGTAGCTATTGTTTTTATCCATGAAGTAGTTTCTTGAATGTCAATAATGAAACACTTGTTTTGATCTCCAGACAAGAGATAAATCCAATCTAAAAACCATATTTTACGGTTGTGTTCCAAAGGCCTGACACGACACTCTGCAAATTTAATATTTATCCTCACCTCTTACTCCATATACAGTGCCATATTTGCTATTAAAATTTTTTAATTTGGAACTCAGTTGCATTGGATTTGGATTGAAATGGAAAACAAGATGATAGTTACCTCACATGGAATTATAAGGTTGAATTTTAATTAGAAATTTAATAATTCTTACATTAATAAAGGAATTTTATTTGTAAAAGTACTCTGTAAACAAAACAAAACAAAAAAACAACTTACACTAAACAACAAATTTGCTTTGGGCTGGGAGAAAAAGTGTGCAATTGGATTTCAAAATTGCTGTGAACCAATAACTTGTTAGTGAGTAGCTAAATGGCATAATTTAATGTTGTTTATATTCTAGAAAACTGAGTTTTTGCCAATTAATTCAGTTTCTTCCCAATTCTAGGCTTTTAGTAGATTTGTACTTTCTACCACTCTCATAGCTGAGTAAGGCTGTATAACCAGTTCTGACCAATGAGTTTCTAGTGTAGCTTTCAAACTGGAGCATTCGATTGTTTGCACAGGACCTCCAAAGGTATATTTCTACTCTGACACTAAAATGAGAAATATAGAGGATGACTATTTATAGAAATATGTGGAGCAGGGTGACCTTTGTGATTTGGAAAATACATAGCATAAACAAGAAAATGATATTTATTCTTTTAAAACATGAATATAACAGGTTGTTTTTTTATTGCAATATAATTTTAGTCTATTCTGATCTATACACAAATTAATGACTAGAAATAAGGTGCTACCAAAAAAAAAAAAAAAAAAAAAAAAAAACAACCTAAAATGTGTGGCACTGCCCTAAAAGTCAGACTGGAGATAGTAGAGCAACTGACACTGAATGGCAGAATGATGAAAATTCAGTTAATATTATTTTAGGCAGCGGCAAACCATTTGATAAAACTGTAGCCTGTGATGACTTGCAAGGCAGATAATTCATTGAGTGATACATATAATTACACACTACACGCATATAATGATACACTATAGGAGAAGAGATGGGAAAATAGTGGGATAGTAGCATGTATTGGTTAATATTGGAAGCATTGACAAAGTACTACAAGAACAATAAAATGTCATAAAAAATGATCACCTAGTTTGCAAGCAGAAAAGTGAGAAAACAAAGTAAAGAAATGTATCCTTTTTTAGCTTTGTAAAATAATTACTACTGATACCCATCCACTAAAAATGCAATGGAAGTGACCACTGAGTAACAAAAACCCATTAGAATTCATCATATGGCAAAGATCAAATAAAGAGGTTAGTTATCATGCCCACTATTAAACCCTGAATAAATTAATGTAGCCCTCGGTAAATCTTTTCATTTAAATAAATATTTCAGGGAAAAGAGATTAATTTACTGGAAGCAGTCTAAGAAAGCTCTTTTCCTTCCAAGGGAACATACTCATTTCAGATTGAGACACAGACGTTAATAAAATAGAGGAAGCCTCTCAAAGAATAGAACTGAAAGCCGTGAAAAACAACGGATAAGATAGATATCCTCCTAAAGAGCAAAAGAGGCCTAATTCCTCAAGTGTGCAATTGGATTTCAAAATTGCCATGAACCAATAACTTGTTGGTCTCTCATTCTTCTCCTTACTAAACAAAAAAATATATATGGTTACTCTGACTATATTTTAGTATTAGGTATTAGATTTTTAGGTTATAAATTTATAAATTAAAACTTTTCCTTTCATTTATAGATTTTCATATAAAAATAAACTGTATTAGAGTCAGACATATAGACTACCATGCATCACCCAGAGATGTGGAATTCTGACCTTGATATTGTTACTAAATAGGGGACGTTGAATGTCTCTTGGGAAATAAGTGAGTGTACTTATCACGTGATAATGAAATTTAATAGAATATTTACTAATAGGAGGAATGGACTTTTTCACTAATTATTGCTGCTTTTCAAATATTTCCACCTAGTTTTCTTTCTCGGTACATAATATTATTGAGCTTTCTGGCTCCCAAAGTAATTGATAGGCCCATGTAACTAGATATATTCAATGACATAAAGCCTTTTCATTATTCCTTCTTGTGTTATCTTAGCAATTTTGAGTGTGTTCTACCTTTATTTCCTTACTGTGCTGCAATTCATTTTGCCTACAGTTGAATGAAAGATATAAAATGATTATCAATCCATTTTTGGTAGAGGAAAAAAATCTTTTAAAATTTAACAGCAGAAAATCAAAGCTGTCATTTTTTACTCATGGGCTATATTGCTGCTTCAAATGAGTTATACGACATTATCATAAACTATTGCTTGCTTGACTGCAGTTAGCATTACTTTCTGGAGATGATGGTAGCTGTTTCACATCTATATATCAGCAGCTCAATATGTCAAAATCATATGGATTAATCCATCTTGATTTTACAACAAATCTGTATTAGAAGAGCAATCCAAACTTTGAAAATGAGGAAAATGCAAGTTAAAAGTAGAGCTTGAGAGATGATGGGATGACATGATTCAGCCTGGAGAGGTGTCACTTTAGTGCTTGTTATGTATCACTTGTTCCTTGTTTCATGTTTTGAACTTTTTTTTTATTTCAAAATATTCACATATGTATAATTGTAACAACCAGGAATCATATTTAAAAACCTTCTCCCAAACTGGGAGGAAGCCAAAAGACCAAAGAGTAACTCAGACAAGTCCAGCTTGGCAAACAGATGAGTTTATTAGGACATACATATGAGGCACTCCTGGATGGCAGCAAAACAGCTTTAGAGATCCATGCTAACTTTTGTCTTTAAACAACTTTTAATCTAATTTTCTGGCTCTTTGCCTACTATGTTTAAGCAATGAAACTGTCTTTCCTGGTAGGTTCTCAGATACTCTCCAGAATATTTGGGTTCTCAGGGAAACTTGCTCCTTGGCTGGGCAACATGACTTTGGCTTATGGCCTGGCCTTCCGTGTTTAGGCAGTGGACGTAGCACCCGGTTGGGGACTAATCACTACAATAATGAGATATCTTGGGAATACCTCCCAAATCTAAACATGAAATTTTATTTATATTTCATATACATGTTCATGTAAACCTAACCTGAAGGTAGTTTTATTTTCCCTTGGGGACTCTGAAAAAGTTGTATGTTGTCCACTTGTGTTTTAACTGTAACTTACTACATGGGGTCAAGTTTGGAATTTTTCACTTGCAGCATTATGTCAGTGCTCAAATATTTCAGATTTTGGAGCATTTCAGATTTTGCATATTCAGATGAGGCATGTTCAATCTGTAGTCAACATTTTAAGAAATAGGAGCAAGAAAGGATAAATAGATAGGATGAGTGGATATGTAAGAAAAAGACTTTCAAATGTCAGATTGAAATATGGACTCAGTCAATGGAATTGTTTTAACACCATAAAATCTTGTCCTATATTGATTTACACCAAAGAGAATCAAAATTTTGTCTTAAAAGTAGGACCTATGTGCTAAAAAATAGTGCACAAAAACAAAGTGCTTGAAATCTAAACTAAACTTACTGCGGTACTTGCCTTTGTTGTGATTTACTTCATCTTCCATGGTTCATGCTTCTCAGACCTCCAGTTAGCTAGAATCATGGTGAGCTGCTTTCTAAGTCTGTGTTGCTATAAAGAAATACCTGAGACTGACTATAAAACAGGTTTATTTGGCTCACGGCTCTGCAGGCTGATAAGAAGCATGGCACCAGCATCTGCTTTTGATGAGAGCTGCAGGCTGTTTCCACTCATGGTGCAAGGCGAAGCAGAGACAGTTCATGCAGACATCACCTGGGAAGGGAAGAATTTGGTGGGAGTTGGGAGGGGCTAGGTTTTTTAATTAAAAAAACAGCTAATAAAGTGGGAACTCATCCCCCAACAAGCACATTAATCTATTCATGAGGGATTCACCCCCATGACCCAAACACCCCCCTTATATTCCCACCTCCAACACTGGGGATTGAATTTCAACATGAGATTTGGAGGGGTCAAATATCCAAACCAAAGCAGCTGCACACTTGCATCATCTGTGGACAAGCTCATGGTGGTCAAAAGTGACATACTTAATGAACAAGACAAGGAAGTATTCAGAGATGATATTCTTAAGGGCATTGTTTCTCAAAAGAAACCTTCTTCTCTCTACAAACCATTTTCTGGTTGGTGGTGACAAAGATTATTGAAGCAACAGAAACCTACCTAAAATTATTACCTATTTGAGGAAATACACATACTATATTTCCTATTTTATCTCAATTGTTCAGATAGTTAGATACTATTAATAAATGATGGATACGGAAGTATGGCGGGGTAGAAAGAGAGAGATTTACACAGGGAAAATTACATTTGGTGCCTGTGAATAAACTGAGGGAGAAAAAGTTTTATAATGAGAGACAATAAACTAGTATACTAACTATAAGCCAAACCAGCTCTTAAATTAAAACCATGCGCTTTCATTGTGTGTGGTGTGTCTGTATGGGTTTAAAATTAATGAGTCTTATTGGTTTAGCATTTTTAATAACTCAGCAACAAGTTAACTTTAAAGAATTAACAAATTCAACTGGTGAGGTGGCTCACGCCTGTAATCCCAGCCCTTTGGAAGGCCAAGGCAAGCAGATCATTTGAGGTCAGGAGTTTGAGACCAGCCTAGCCAACATGGTGAAACCCTTTATCTACTAAAAATACAAAAACTAGCTGGGCATAGTGGCATGTGCCTGTAATCCCAACTACTCGGTAGGCTGAGGTGGAAGAATCACTTGAACCAGGGAGGCGGAGGTTGCAGTGAGCCGAGATCCAGCCATCGCATTACAGCCTGAGTGACAGAGTGAGAGCCCATCTCAAAACCTTGGAAAAAAAAAAAAAAAACAGATTTACAAACTCTATTGGTTCAACATATGAACACAATGTAAGTTGTAATATGTGTTACAATAATTTTGTATGAAATCTTTCAGCTTTTAATAAATTGCAATTTGAATTAATATTGTACACTCTGAAAAATTGTGTACTTTGTCTGACTACTCTTACATTAATAATCACCGTTCTCTATGGGACGAAGAGTGCCATAAGAAATACTCAAATCCAGCCGGACGCGATGGCACACGCCTCTAATCCCAGTACATTGCAAGGCTGAAGCAGGTGGATCATGAGGTCAAGAGTTCGAGACCAGTCTGACCAACATGGTGAAACCCTGTCTCTACTAAAAATATAAAGATTAGATGGGAGTGGTGGTGTGTGCCTGTAATCTCAGCTACTCGGGAGGTTGAGGCAGGAGAATCACTTGAACCCAGGAGGCAGAGGTTGCAGTGAACTGAGATCATGCCACTGCACTCCAGCCTGGGTGACAGAGGAAGACTCCATCTCAAAAAAAAAAGAAAGAAAATGAAATACTTAAATCCTTGTCTCTTCTGATGCTACGCCTATTGCTTCATTCATAGGCATACAATTGTGAGGAATTAAAAGTCTTTATAAGCAAAACTTAAATACATAATTTTCTGCTAACTTTCAACAAAAACAAGACTAAGGTGATACAGGCTCATTTTGTAGTTCAATTAAATTGAGCCAAACACTGATGAGATCTTTCTATCTTATACAGTTTTAAGTTATTGTTTAGGAACATAAGTGAGCATCCATATATTAACATAAATATTTTGTCTTAATATGCTGTAGAGAGAACATACTGTCTGTGTACAGTTACATGGAGTTCCCAAGTAGGCTCATCCCTTTTTTCGTTCTCTTTGCTTCCACATTTCCACCCACCCCCACATCGTCTTCATTTTATTAAACAGTTTGTGTATGTGAACAAAGCTATTTTGGTAGCTGATAATGAAGAAAACAGAGATGTGCACCATGGTTTATATGACTTGTCAACTATAATGTAGATGCATGTTTCTAGTTTTAGATAAAATTTAAAAATTTGCACATGATGAAATTTTCTTCACTTCCATATGGAAATAATGCAAAAACATTCTTTAAATAAGCTTTGTAATTTTGTTCTCATCTCATTGTATTTATAATACCTTCTTTCTGTCTCTATCTCTTCATCTTTCTCTCTCTCATTCTATCCTAAGAACCTCTCTGTAAATATTTACAGTATTTGCAGTTGCTCATACTTAGATCTAGTGAGGTGTTTAGAGGAGGAGACAATTGAGTCAATAGGTCTTCTTATTTTACTAAGAATTGAGAAAGAATAACTTAGGACGAGCATATATTCCCTAACATCTGAAAAATCTATTTAATTAATATGCAATGCATGGGTACAAATTAACCCACTCTTGTAATTTGGTCCTCTGCCTTTTAGTGTAAGCTCTAGAGAGAATGATTTGCCATATTAAAAAATACTAATAAAAGCCATTGAAGTTTAAATTGCAAAGCAAAACAAAACAAAACAAAAGTATTAGGTGGTTTCCCCTTTAATTTTGCTGATGAAACAATTCTTGTACATTATCTCCATGATGGTTTCTCATGCTATTAGGAAATCTAATTAGGCATTTAAGGGTATGTTTCCAAAGAAATGGTTTATTTAATAAAGAAAAGTAAACAATTGACAATGTGCATTTTCAATTTGTGGTAAGAAACCTGTCTATTTTATGTTTAAAAATGAAATTTACCTTTTACTGTTAATAATAAATTCATTCAGTGAGACTAGAAAAAATGTAATAGTAAAAACAACTTTTTTTCTTTTTGCGGATAATAATTCATTTGTATCTTAAGTAAACATTCCGCAAAAAATGTAAACATGAAGTGCAGTATGAAAAAATTATTTACCCAGCATGTTGTAGTTAATCATTGTATACTCCTTCATACTTGGAGAGATCTTTAATTTTTTTATTAGACTTCAAATATTAAATATTTAGAATCTTCACCTTTATTAGCCATTTTGGATATATGTTTTATAAATAGAAAATTATTGATTCTAGGTGAAAAATTTCCTTCACATATATACTTTATATATGTATAAACAGTAGTTTTCTTGTTAAAGTCTAAAAAATACAGAATTTAAACCTAAAATTAATTTATAATTTTTGGGCACACTTTTAGTGCCATTTTGTGAATTATCACCCATATTACTGTCTGCATAATTACTGTACCCATGTATCTAAAACATTGGAAGAACAGGTAACAAATGTGCTCAAGATGAAGGTCAATAAAGTCTGATGGCAGTTCCAGGACATTCAGGGAGTGAAGATTATCAAATATGTAAGAGAATTTATTGTTGAGAGATTTGTACAATACTTACCAATCCTAGATAAGGATTGATTCGTTCTCACTACAACAACTTCAATAGAAGATCTCCTCTGGGGATGAAGTTTGAATACATATATAGGAGATCTATGAGAGCACATTTTTGCTGCAGAGCTGTGATTATAGACACAGTGTCAGTGAAAATGAGAAATGAGAAATGGGGTTCCTTGATCACCTAAACGTTATTTTACTTTTGTTAATGTGTGAGTGTGTATTTAGCAGTAATTCACTGGTAGGTTCTATATATGAAACAGGCCAGTTTGTCTTCTCTAGTTTACTAATTAGTTTATGTTCACTCTGTCAATTACTGAGAGAGGCCTGTTAAAATCCTCCACTCTGATGGAGTAGATATATTTATTTATGGTTTTTCTTTTTGTCAATTTTTGCTTTATATAAATAGAAGTCACATTATTAGGTATTAATTTCATGATTGTGGTATCTGCAAAATAGACTGACCTCTCTATGGTTATTGTCTCTAGTAATGTTTATTACTTTAAAGTGCATATTATCAGCTTTGGTACATATATGTCAGCTTTCTTTTGGTAATTATTTGCATGGTATGTTATTTTCCTGATTTCACTTTGAAACTTTCTATGGCCTAATGTTTAAAGCAACATATAAATTTTTTAAGCAACATATAAGTTTTTGTTTGTTTTGTTTGTTTTGTTCAGTATGAGAGGGTTAGATTTTTATTTAGATATTTGGTCCAATTATATTTAATGTAATTATCAATATAATGGGTTTATATATAGCATCTATATATCTGTTTTCTATTTTTTGGGCCTCCTTCATGTTGCTTTTACTCTTTTTTCTTGGCTTACTTTGTATTAATATTTCTACTGCTATTCATTTTTTCTCCACTTTTAAGTTACGAATGATTTTATTATGTTTTAGTAGTTGCTTTAAATATTCCAACATAAATTTTTAATTTATTAACACAATATGAGAAATTGACATTATAAGTTACCATTTGACACTACTGAAGCAATACTAGAAACTTTTTTAGATTGAGAGTTTTTTCTTTGGCCTTTATTGATAAGGGGCTTGTTGCCTTTCAAGTTGTTTTATAGTTGAACAAAAAAAATGCTTTCTTAAACTTTCATACTATTCTCCAAAATAACTCTTATGTCCATACTTAAACAACAAAACATTTATGTGACTTATCAAACTCTTAAACATATTACAGAACTCTTTTTATGTGTCTGTAAAACATCCGTTAAAAGTAAAGATTAGTACTGTTAACAATGATTGTAAAAAATGTCTGAACTTAATGTGAAATATTGATAAATAACATTCAATATCCCTTAAATATAAACATACAAACTAAAATTGGTATTTTGCTATGAAATCATAGCCCCCAAGACATACTCCTTACCCTTTTGACCTAGAGACCTGCCTTTTACTGTTTAATTTATTATTTCCATAACAAAAATTTTGCATTGTGATTGAATCTATCTTTGATTTAATCATCTCATGTTTTCGCATTGGAAAACAAAACATTATTTATTATTGAACATGTCTACTCTATCTTCTTTCAAGTGAGTTCTAAGTCATGCATAACATTTTATGTGAATAGGAATACATACAAAAGAAAATTAGAGTTTTAGAAATATATTTACTACTTACTAAAATAAATAAGCTACTGTTTTCTATAAGATAAATTAAATTACTATTTGATTATCTCTTCAATATTCTTTATTTTAAATAATATAAAACACTTTTACAAATATTAACCCAACTCCCCTTTTTTTCCCCCTACAGTGAATTCCTTAGGTATGAGACAGAGAACTAGCATGTTTCCTGTCCTTCACATGGTCATAGGAATTCTCACAACTGTTGTTGGCTTCTGTTGTGGAAGAGGTTTGTGAGATCTGATTAAGTGCACATAAACAATAATATATATACCTATGATCAAAAATTACAATAGGAAGGCATTTATAGGTCTGTTAGCATAACAACTATTAAAAATAATGACAACACATTATCATATAACCCTATTTCCATGTGTTCTAGTATAAATTCAATGTTAAACTTGGGATAAAATAAAGAAAATATACTTGTATCCTGTTTTTACAGTGTGAAATTGCACTTCCGTTGTTTCTTTCTATGATCTGGTCTTGTTATTTTATTTTATTTTCTCCCAAGTTGTATTAAGGTATAACTAACAATAGAATTTTGTTTATTCAATTTTACATAACAACATTTGAGACTGAAAATAAAATGTCCTGAGTTCCTAGTTTCTTTCTTTTCATTATTTTATACAAATAAAATCTTCAATAAAATATCAATAGTACACCCATAGTCACAACAACTTAAAAATAACTCTAACTCAGAAACTGAAAGTTACGTTTGGAAACACATATTACTACTACTACTACTACTACTACTACTACTACTTTGCTTTCTGATTGCTATGACAGTATAAACTGATTCTCCAGTCTAATTGTGTTTTTAGGAGTCAGATAGCTAGATTAACAAAGTAATACAAATTACTTAAATAGGTCACACTTTACGGATTGGAAGTTGGTCACGACTGTGGGTGTAATAGAGCTCATGTCCATGCAAGTCCAGTGTTAAAAAATATTAACCAGTTTGTGGATAACATAAAACTGTCGATGCTGATAAAGAGTACTCTAGGAAGACAGGCAGGAGATAGCTAATAGCAAAATATGTTTATCTTGTGATCTAGTGATTTAAAGCTCCAAGTTAGTAGATTCATGATGAGAAAGCTGATGATGATTAACTTTCAGAATTCTTAAATTAAAAGACAATGGAGACTGTAAAAATTAACTAACCTACCAGGCTAAATCAATGCTGACTGCTACCTTTCTCTAAGGGTTTAGAAAGGTTTGAGTAAGAGTATATATTTAAAGGTGAGCTAAAATAATCAATGCAGTTTTAGGCAAGGAATAGTGAAGTTTTGAAGGGGAGATATGGTAGTTATTGTTTTGTGGAGAGGAACTAAAAACATGATTATGCTTGGTTTGTAGTGGGGTATTTCTAAAGTTGTCTTCTGGTTTAATCCACAGTTAATATTTTACACTTCTCTAAAACGTTCCCACAAGTTTATAATATGTCAGAAAGCATATTATCTACTGATGTATTAACTTTCATTTTTAAAAGATCTAATTCTGGCTGAGCATGGTGGCTCACGCCTGCAATCCCAGCACTTTGGGAGGCCAAGGTGGGCGGATCAAGAGGTCAGGAGTTCGAGAACAGCCTGACCAACATGATGAAATCCTGTCTCTACTACAAATATGAAAATTATCTGGGTGTGGTGGAGGGCACCTGTAGTCCCAGCTACTCAGGAGGCTGAGGCAGGAGAATCACTTCAACCAGGGAGGTGGAGGTTTAAGTGAGACGAGATTGCGCCACTGCATTTCAGCCTGGGTGACAGATGAGGCTCCATCTCAAAAATAAAAATAAAAAAAAAGATCTAATTTTTAGAAATGTCTAATTTTTAGAAATGTCTTTCATATAAAGAGCAGAACATTTATCCCTGCATTCCTAACTATTATTTCTGGTTTTGCTCTTTAAAATTATATAGACTAAGTCAAATCCCATATAATTGATATATAAACTCAGAAACTTATGTGAAGGGAAGTAGGTTTCCAAGAATCTTCATGTCCCTGGGTTAAAAATCCTGAGTTCTTAAAGCATGTTTATGTATCTTTCCCCTCCGTGGTGCTTCTTCATGCTTTTTACAAGCAGAGTTGAGATTTTTGAGGTGAGAATTACATCTAGTAACAAGAGGCAGAGAATTATGGCCAGAAAAATGAGTACAATTTAATACCTTGAGATGAGTTGCAAATTTACCTAGAATGTTGATAATAAGCACATAAGATATTTAAGACTATAGAGTAACAATATAATTATTCAATTGAAAATATTTATTGAAGACTTATTATGCCAAATCTATTAAGCCCCAGGGATATCATTTTGTTTACCACTATTAAAAAAAAAAAAATACAAGGAGGCCGGGCGCGGTGGGTCATGCCTGTAATCACAGCACTTTGGGAGGTCAAGGTGGGTTGATCATGAGGTCAGGAGATTGTGACATCCTGGCCAACATGGTGAAACCCCATCTCTACTAAAAATACAAGAATTAGCTGGGTATGGTGGCGCATGCCTATAAACTCAGCTACTCAGGAGACTGAGGCAGAAGAATCGCTTGAACCCGGGAGTTGCAGGTTGCAATGAGGCGAGATTGTGCCACTGCATTCTACCCTGGTGGCAGAGCAAGACTCCATCTCAAAAAAAAAAGGAAGAAACAGGAAACTAATATGAAAAAGAAAGCATTGTAGCATGTATCAAAGTAGAAGAGAGAAAAGAGGGGAAAATATTAAATATCTCAAATTCTAAGAACATTCATAATCTAATCTAAGATTCCTCAGTATATTTAAGTTGAACTAATGTATAATATTTAAAATGTAAAATGTAAAATGTAATATATTGTCAGTTTAGCAATCTGCTAGAAGGAGCCAAATTTTAGCCCCATTAATGTTCATAGAAGTATGACTCTCTTTAAATAAGAAAGCGACTCACTTTGAGTGAAGTGTGTCATTCTTGGTTGTATATAATCAAAAATACAAAATCAAAATACTAATTTTTAAAATATTGAAAAAGCTGCTGATGTTTTAAGAATTTATTTTTATTACACTTTAAGTTCTAGGGTACATGTGCACAATGTGCAGGTTTGTTACATATGTATACATGTGCCGTGTTGGTTTGCTGCACCCATTAAGACATCATTTACATTAGGTATTTCTCCTAATGCTATCCCTCCCCCATCCCCCCATCCCACTACAGGCCCCATTGTGTGTTGTTCCCCGCCCTGTGTCCAAGTATTCTCAGTGTTCAATTCCCACCTATGAGTGAGAATATGAGGAGTTTGGTTTTCTGTCCTTGCAATAGTTTGCTCAGAATGATGGTTTCTAGCTTTATCCATGAACTCATCCTTTTTTGTGGCTGCATAGTATTCCATGGTGTATATGTGCCACATTTTCTTAATCTATCATTGATGGACATTCAGGTTGGTTCCAAGTCTTTGCTATTGTGAATGGTGCCTCAGTAAACATACATCTGCATGTGTCTTTTTAGTAGCATTTATGGTAGCATTATTTATAATCCTTTGGGTATATATCCAGTAATGGGATTGCTGGGTCAATGGTATTTCTAGTTCTAGATCCTTGAAGAGTCATCACACTGTCTTTCACAATGGTTGAACTAGTTTACAGTCCCACCAACAGTGTGAAAGTGTTCCTATTTCTCCACATCTCCTCCAGCACCTGTTGTTTCCTGACTTCTTTTTTGTTTGTTTGTTTTTGAGACAGAGTCTCGCTCTGTCCCTCAGGCTGGAGTGCAGTGGTGTGATTTCAGCTCACTGCAAACTCCACCTCCTAGGTTCACACCGTTCTCCTGCCTCACCCTCCTGAGTAGCTGGGACTACAGGCACCCGTCAACACGCCCTGCTAAATTTGTATTTTTAGTGGAGATGGGGTTTCACCATGTTAGCCAGGATGGTCGCAATCTCCTGACCTCATGATCTGGCCACCTTGGCCTCCCAAAGTGCTGGGATTACAGGCGTGAGCCACCACACCTGACCGTTTCCTGACTTTTTAATGATCACCATTCTAACTGGTGTGAGATGGTATCCCATTGTGGTTTGATTTGCATTTCTCTGATGACCAGTGATGACAAGCATTTTTTCATGTGTCAGTTGGCTGCATAAATGTCTTCTCTTGAAAAGTGTCTGTTCATATCCTTTGCTCACTTTTTGATGGGGTTGTTTGATTTTTTCTTGTAAATTTGTTTAAGTTCTTTGTAGATTCTGGATATTAGCACTTTGTCAGATGGGTAGATTACAAAAATTTTCTCTCATTCTGTAGGTTGCCTGTTCACTCTAGTGGTAGTTTATTTTGCTGTGCAGAAGCTCTTTAGTTTAGATCCCATTTGTCAATTTTAGCTTTTGTTGCCATTGCTTTTGGTGTTTTGGTCGTGAAGTCCTTGCCCATGCCTATGTTCTGAATGGTATTGCCTAGGTTTTCTTCTAGAGTTTTTACGGCTTTATATTTAACATTTAAGTCTTTAATCCATCTTGAATTAATTTTTGTATAAGGTGTAAGGAAGGGATCCAGTTTCAGCTTTCTACATATGGCTAGCCAGTTTTCCCAGCACGGTTTTTAAATAGGGAATCCTTTCCCCATTTTTGATGTGCTGCTGGATTCGGTTTGTCAGTATTTTATTGAGGATTTTTGCTTCAATATTCATCAGGAATATAGGTCTAAAATTCTCTTTTTTTGTTGTGCCTCTGCCAGGCTTTGGTATCAGGATGATGCTGGCCTCATAAAATAAGTTAGGAAGGATTCCATCTTTTTCTATTGATTGGAATTATTTCAGAAGGAATGGTACCAGCTCCTCTGTGTACCTCTGGTGGAATTTGACTGTGAATCCGTCTGGTCCTGGACTTTTTCTGGTTGGTAGGCTATTAATTATTCCCTCAATTTCAGAGCAATTCAACTTCTTCCTGGTTTAGTCTTGGGAGGGTGTATGTGTCCAGGAATTTATTCATTTCTTCTAGATTTTCTAGTTTATTTGCATAGAGATGTTTATAGTATTCTCTGAGGTAATTTGTATTTCTGTGGGATCAGTAGTGATATCCCCTTTATCATTTTTTATTGCATCTATTTTATTCTCTCTTTTCTTCTTTATGAGTCTTGCTAGCAGTCTATCCATTTTGTTGATCTTTTAAAAACAACAGCTCCTGGATTCATTGATTTTTTAAGGGTTTTTTGTGTCTATCTCCTTCAATCCTGCTCTGATCTTCGTTATTTCTTGCTTCTGCTAGCTTTTGAATTTGTTTGCTCTTACTTCTCTAGTTCTTTTAATTGTGATGTTGGGGTGGTCACTTTAGATCTTTCCTGCTTTCTCTTGTGGGCATTTAGTGCTATAAATTTCCCTCTACACACTGCTTTAGATGTGTCCCAGAGATTCATCTAAGCAGATCATTTGAGGTCAGGAGTTTGAGACCAGCCTAGCCAACATGGTGAAACCCTTTATCTACTAAAAATACAAAAACTAGCTGGGCATAGTGGCATGTGCCTGTAATCCCAACTACTCGGTAGGCTGAGGTGGAAGAATCACTTGAACCAGGGAGGCGGAGGTTGCAGTGAGCCGAGATCCAGCCATCACATTACAGCCTGAGTGACAGAGTGAGAGCCCATCTCAAAACCTTGAAAAAAAAAAAAAAAAAAGAAAGTCTTAGTATTGTTAAAATGTTCATACTGCCCAAGCTATCAACATAGTCAATGCAATTCCTATTAATTCTGTTATTCTTCAGCAAAATAGAAAAAAAATAATTCTATAATTTGTATGGAACCACAAAAGGCCCCAAATAGCCAAAGTAATTTTGAACAAAACCCAAAAACTGAAGGTATTACACTACCAGATTTCAAAATACATTTTAAAGCTATAGGATTCAAAACAACATGATACTGTCATAAAAACAGACAGATTAACCAATAGTATAGGATTAAAAGCCCAAAACTAAATCCACACAACTATGGTCGATTAATTTCTGACAAAGGTGCCAAGAATACACAATGGAGAAAGGATAGTCTTTTTAGTAAATGATGTTATGAATTGGATATCCAGGTGCATAAGAAGAAAAATGAAACCTTATCTTGCCCGTTATATAAGAGTCAATTCAAAATGGATTAAAGATGTAAATATAACATCTGGAATTGCAAAACTACTGGAAGAAAATACAAAACACAGGGAAAAAAACTCCATAATATTGGTCTGGGTAGTGATTTCACAGATAAGACCCCAAAATTACTGACAACAAAAGCAAAAATAGACAAATTACATTACATCAAACCAAAAAGCTTCCAAACAACAAAGGAAACAAGAGAGTTAAGATACAACTTAAAGATTGGAAGAAAGTATTTGCAAATAATACATTAAGTAAGAGGCTAATATTCAAAATATTTGATGACCTCAAACTATATAATAATAAGAAAACAAATAACCCTATTGAAAAATGGACAAAGGACCTGAACAGACATTTCTCAAAAGAAGACACAAAAATGGTCAACATATATGTGACAAATGCTAAAAAAAATCTAATAATCAGGAAAACGAAAATTGCAACCACATGAGATATCACCTTATACCCATTAACAAAATGATTAAAGCTAATAAATGTTTTGAGGATGTAGAGAAAAGGACACTCTTTCCCACTGTTGATGGTATTGTAATGTGCAGTCATTTTGAATAACACTATAAAATATCCTCAGAAACTACAAATAGTATTACCATATTATCCACGATTGTGCTTTCAGGAACATATCCAAAGTAATTGAATGACAGCACATCTGCTGAATGACAACACATCTGTTGAAATAAATATGTTAAAGAGGGGTCGACACTCCCATGTTCATCACAGAATTATTCACAGTAGTCAAGATACAAAACCAATCAAAGTGTCAATCAACAGATAAATGGATTAAAACATATGGTATAGATACAGAATAGAATCCTATTTGGCCTTTAAAAAAGCAGGAAATTATATCATTTTATACAACATGAATGAACTTGGGGACATTATACTAAGTGAAATATGCCAAGCTCAGAGAGATAAATACTGTCTGATCTCATTTATATGTAAAATCTAAAAAAGTCAAACTCGTAGAAGTTAGGTTTGGTTGGAGAGTGAATCGGGAAAAGGGAGACATTGCTCAAAGAATGCAAAAAGTTTCAGTTAGAAAGAACAAGTTCTGCTAACATAGAGCACAACATGATGACTATAGTTAATAATAATATTATTTATTTTATATTGAAAAATAGCTAAAAGAGGGGATTTAAAATGTTCTCATTACAAATAAATGATAAATACTTTAGGTGATGAATATATTGATTAGCCTGATTTGATCACTGCACAATATATACATGCTTTAAAACATCACTTTGTACCCATACATGTATACAACTTTTACTCATTAATGAAAAATGAATATATTTTTTAAATAAAAAGAACATATGACATCTCTATCAAACTAGATTAAAGTTCTATAGTCTGAGATTTACAATCCTGCTGCTGTTTAACAATATCAAAACCTCCACCCTATTTCAATGTCAAAGTTCATTTCCTTTTAAACATGGATTTTGTATCCTCTGTATTATTGCAATTTTTGTCTAGATAGTTAATTTCTTGCTAATCTCTGCATTATATAATATTTATTAGCATCCCTGGACTCTATCCAATGGATGCCAGTGGCATTCTCCACCCTCAAGTTGCAACACCTAAATGTGTTTCCATACATCACCAAATGATCCATGGAAAGAAAATCTCCTCCTTTTGAGAACGATTGCTTTAACCATAAGCTATTACCAGAAATGTCATATTTAGAAAGTACCTATTAGTTTCCATTTACAGGCATACCTCTTTTTATTGTGCTTGGCTTTATTGCATTTCTCAGATATTGCATTTTTTACGAAGTGAAGGTTTGTAGCAACCCTGCATTGAGCAAGTCAATTGGCACCATTTTTAAATACATTTTTAAATGTGTTCTCTCTGTGTCTTTCTGTCAAATTTTGGAAATTCTAGCAATATTCTAAGCTTCTACATTATTATTATATTTGTTATAATAATTTGTGATCAATACTTTTTGATGTTCCTACTGTAATTGTTTTTGGGCACCACAAACATATAAAATGGTGAACTTAACTGACAAATGTGTGTATTCTGACTGCTCTACATATGGGTCATTTCCTCCCAATTCCCTACTATACCACAATATTTAAATTAGGCCAATTAATAACCATACAATGGTCTCTAATTTTCCAGTTTAAGAAGGAGTCTTGTCCCTCGCTTTAAATCAAAAGCAGATAAAATGACTAAGTTTAGTGAGAAAGACATGCCAAAAGCTGAGACAGGCCAAAAACTAGGCCTCTTGTGCCAAACACTTAGCCAAGTTATAAATGCACAGGAAAAATTCTTGGAAAAAAAAAAAAGTGAACACACAGATGATAAGAATGTGAAACAGTTTTATTGATGAATACAGAAAGTTTTAGTGATCTAGATAGAAGTTCAAAGCAATCACATCATTCATTTAAGTCAAAACTTAATCCAGAGTAAGGCCCTCACTTTCTTCAATTCTGTGGAGGGTGAGAGAGGTGAGGAAGCTGCAGAAGTTTGAAGCTGGTGGAGGTTGGTTCATGAGTTTAAGGGAAAAGGCTGCCTTCTTAAAATAGAAGTGCGAGGTAAAGCAGCAAGTTATTCAGATCTAGTTAAGATCATTGATGAAGGTGGTTACACTAAACAAAAGATTTTTAATGTAGATGAAACAGCCTTCTTTTGGAAGACAATGTAATTTAGGACTTTGCTAGAGACGAAAAGTCAATACTTGACTTCAAAGCTTCAAAGGACAAGCTGACTCTCTTGTTAGGGTTTAATGCAACTAGTGATTTAAATTTGGAGCCAATGCTCATTTACCATTCTGAAAATCCTAAGACCCTTAAGAACTATGCTAAGTCTACTCTACCTGTGCTCTATAAATGGGACAACAAAGCCTGAATGACAGCACATTTGTTGACAACATGATTTACTGAATATTTTAAGCTCTCCGTTATGATCTACTGCTCATGATATAAAATATCAATGCTCATTGACAGTGCACCTAGTTGCCCAACAGGTCTGATAATGTACAAGAAGATTTTTTTTTTTCTTTTTCATGCCTGTTAACACAATATCTCTTCTGCAGGCTATGAACCAGGAGTAATTTTGATTTTCAAGACTTATTCCTTAAGAAATACATTCTGTCTGGGCAATGTGGCTCTTATTTTGGTTCCATATGAACTTTAAAGTAGTTTTTTTCCAATTTTGTGAAGAACCCTAGAACTTAAAGTGTGAAAAAAAAAGAAAAGAAATACATTCTGTAAGTCTATAAATGCCGTATAAAGTGAATTTCTCTGATGGATCTGGGCAAACTAAAACCTTCTGGAAGGAATTCACTATTTTAGATGCCCATGAAAACATTTGTGATGCATCGGAGGTAGTCACAATATAAACATTAGCAAGAGTTTAGAATAAGTTGATTCCAGTTCTCATGGATGGCTTTGAGGGGTTGAGGACTTCAGTGAGGAAGTCATGGCAGACATGATGAAAAGAGTAAAATAACTTGAATTAAAGGTGGCACTTGAAGATATGAATGAATTGTTTTAGTATCATGATTAACTCTGAATGGATGAGGAGTCTGCTTCTTATGGATGAGCAAAGAAATTGGTTTTTCGAGATGGAATCTACTGAAAATACTTGTTGAGATGACAACAAAGTACTTCAAATATTATATAAACTTAGTTGATAAAGCAGTAGCAAGGTTTAAGAGGACTTAATTTAATTTTGGAATAAGTTCTACTGTAGGTAAAAGGCTATCAGATATCATTACATGATGCAGAGAAATATTTTGTGAAAAGCTGAGTCAATTGATACACCAAACTTTATTGTGGTCTTATTTTATAATATAAATTTGGGTGTCAGAGCCATCCCAACCATCAGCAGTCACAACTCTGATCAATCAGCAGCCATCAACATTGAAGTAACACCCTTCACCAGCAAAAATAATTACTACTCCATAGATGATCTGATGATTGTTAGAATTTTTTAGCAATAAGATCCTTTAAATTAAGGAATGTATATTTTTTAGACATAATACTATCGCACACATAATAGACTACAGTATAGTGTAAACATAATTTCTATACACACTGCAGAAAAAAAATTCATGTGATTCACTTTATTTTGATGATCACCTTATTGGTGGCCTGGAACTGAACCTGCAATATGTCTGAGTTCTTCCTATATTTTGATATTTATCTTTCTGTTCCTTCTTTTAAATGTCACATATTCTTGGCATTGTATTCTTTATTTAAAATATTTATTCTGTTGTCCGCCTGAAATTTCTTTACATATTTTATACATCTTTACTTAAGGTGAGATTGGAAAAAATTCTTTTGAATTGAGAATTTCATGTGCACTTGATTATTGTCTAATAAACACTATGAAAAAATGAGGTATTCAGAATGAAAGAGGAGTTTATCTTTCTCATGGTAAGTGTCTTTGGTAAGTAAAATAATGTGGGATATGAGATGTATACTTGAAAAAATGAAAGAGCTGAAGCAACATGAAACTAATAAAAATATTTAATGAAGCTAAACTTAAGATTTTATTAACATTACTTTTCTTCTTCAGTTTTGTAGTAACAGTACTAATTTGCCTAGAAAGAAATGCTTCTTTCTTTGTAAATAATGCATCTTTTGGTTTTCTAAGGTAGTTCGGACTTATAATTTAGCATAATTCATGTCAATTATAAAGGCGAGGTAAAATGTTTCCAATAATTATTATGAATACAGAACAATAGTCAAAGCTGTGTTATGAAAATCATAGGTTGATAAACGTATTTACTCTATTTAAAATCTATTATAAATATTGAATAGAACTCCTTAAACATGTATTTGATTATTAAGATCTGTTTCACCTTATTTTTTAGTAAATAAGTCTTATTAAACAAATGGAATATATTCATATAGTGAACACATACATATGTATTTGTGTGTACATATAAATTTGCAACATGCACATATCATTAATCACACTGGATCTAATTATTTACAAAAAGATGTATTCTCTTTGTTCTCTCATATCAGATATTAAATACATATGAAAATCAAGTTTATGAACATTTCCCGGATTGTGTTGAACTACCCCATGCACGTATATGAATTTCTGTGTGTTCAGCATATGACACACAGACTGCCAATTTGAGCATTAGGAAAAATGCAACGAATTTTCCATTAAGTGTGCTCCCTTAGTGAACACCCTCTGTTTTTCTGGCAAGACCCAGCAGGATCTGAAAAATAAGCAGCATATAGGGAACAATAATGAATATTTATACCTTACGAAATCCTTTTTTCATTCATTTTCCATCTGCACTCCTAGACCTCAAAATTCTGAAATGGTAGATGGAGTAAAGAGAATTATGTTATAACTCCTTGGATTAGTGATAGAGAAACCTCAATGAGACTGCTAGCCTATGGATGCCTAGACTATGTGGAGGCATAATTGATTTAAATTGAAACATATTTGCCTTTCTATTTAACACCTTCGGATTGTGTGATTTTTATAAAATGAAAAATCCTATAAAATTGTGGACGAATTAATGATGTGATTCACAAATATTGTTTGTAATGAGGAAGAAGAGGTCATTATTTAAAGTGCTAAAGGAGGAGAGAAAAGCAAACAAAGGACATACTGGGAAAAAATGGTTTGAAGGAGAAAATAAGAATAAACTTCAGGCACAGTTTTAACCATTAATATGTTAATTCACAGACTTCAGAAAAAAAAAGCAAGATTGAAAAACTGTAGAAGAAACTATGTTGACATAATAATTTACATAGAGATATTCAGGATGCATATTGCCCAGTGAGTCTCTTTTAATTAACTGCCTTAATTCATTTTACTTCAAGGGGCTTGTTGATTAAAGTGTTTATGACAGTTTCCTGCTTGAAGTTTCAACAATCTATATTTGGTAGTAAATGCTAGTAGGTAACGCTTCTAACTATCCTGTGGCTATGTGCAAAAGAGTACAAAATATCTGGATAAAAATTGGAAATTTTTTCTGACAAGCTAGTATTTTACAAAATCCAAAGGATGAATGTCACTTCAAAAATTGTTTATTTCTTGATTTGTTAGTTCGTTTGTAGTTTGGGGAAAGAGAGCAAAACTCTTTCTTTTCTTCTAAAAAATGTTAACTTTCATTAAAATAGAAAACAAAAGAAGTGACACAATATACATTTTTTAAAGTAAAAAACATGAGTATTTTAGCCAAATCAGATAACATTTCTAATCAACATGAATGGAACTTCAATTTTAGAATTATGCCTAATTTGAGGTGCCCTCAGACTTATAACGCAGTACTAGCATAGAAACATAGTGGAGAAAAAGAGAAGAAATCTTCAGCCTATTTAAAGAAACTAAATTCTAGAGATGGTGTCCATAATTTATTTCTCAATATGGAAATTGTGGAGAAGGACTTCATTCCGAAACCATATGTATGGAATCTCAAAGCAACCAGTTGGAAATATTAACTTTTAGCTACGAAGGGCTGTGTGGGATTACAGAAAATCATGCCCACTTTAATCTTTGAACAAGAATAAAATAAATGCAAGGAGATTTTCTCCACTTGGAGTTTGGTGTCTTCAAAAAAAAAAAAAAAAGTGTGACTTGATCAGAGTCAGAGCTTAATTAATGACCACTCATTCTATAATGAAAGAACTACCTTAAAGAAAATTTCAGCTGAGTTGCCAGTATACGTCTGTCCTGTTAAAAAGAAAAATAATTGAACAGCAAAGACTGTGACAGAAAAGTTTAAATGTTCTAGGGACTCTCTTAGACATTTGTTTGAAGTTTTTCTCAGCATTTTAAGCCTAAACCACTGCTGGATTCTCCCTGTTGGGAGGACATAAGTGTGAGAGATCACATGCCCAGGATTGAGCTCAAGATGTGCCGCATCAAACTGTTTACCCCTTGACCTCCTCTCCCTCCTCTGCTGGGCTACACATATTTCGTTTCCTCTAGATTAAGAAAAAAATCAATTTTCACCAGTGAAAGGGCTTTTAAGTTAAAGCTAAATTCCCTGAAGTAAAAAAAAAAAAAAAAAAAAAAAAAAAAAAGACAAAAATCTCAACTTTTTCATAAACTGCACTAAAGACCAAATTTCTTATGTTATATTTTGAGGAAACTTTCACCTATATCTCTGACACTCTCTATTTCCTACTCTTCTAAGTTAAATAGAAATATATTTGAAAAGAATGAAACCACTAATACCTCCATAAATGAAAGCCTATTATTTTCACTTTGAAGCGGTGTATTTTATCACCAAAGTATGACCTTTGAACTTAGCTAGACCTTTCATAATCTTTAAAAATACATTTGATTTTATCAAATATTTTTAAAACATTCAATTCTATTGCACTTTGCCTCAAATACTCTTGCAATAATAATAAAGGGCTTTGTGTTCTCATCATGGTAACTTGAAAGGCTGGTGTTTATAGACTGAGTAAAAGTGAAGGAGAATAAAATATTAAAACCACATCGGCATGAGAAACTTAGGTTATCTCATTCCCTCCAAGAATGTTAAAAGTGTTTCACAATCAGTGGTTTGTGTACTTAACTATGGTGGAATTAATTTGACCAAAATATTTCTAAAGTTAAAATTGTTTCCTTTTGTTTAAGATTCTTGAAATACAAACAATAGAGTTTAGACTTACGAATATTTATGAAACTTTAAACCTAGTCCTGAAGAATTGAGTTAAATATTTGAGATCTCGTGCATTTTTCTTTTAGCTGGTTAGAATTGAGTAACCACATATTCATCTACTTTATGATGTTGGAAAGTGTGTGCTTCTGTTTATGAACCAGAAATAATGTTATAGTATGAACATGGCCCATATTTATTTATTTATTTTTTTATTTTTTTATTTTATTTTTTTTTTTTGAGATGGAGTCTCGCTCTGCCGCCCAGGCTGAAGTGCAGTGGCCGGATCTCAGCTCACTGCAAGCTCCGCCTCCTGGGTTTACGCCATTCTCCTGCCTCAGCCTCCCGAGTAGCTGGGACTACAGGCGCCCGCCACCTCGCCCGGCTAGTTTTTTGTATTTTTTTTTAGTAGAGACGGGGTTTCACCGTGTTAGCCAGGATGGTCTCGATCTCCTGACCTCGTGATCCACCCGTCTCGGCCTCCCAAAGTGCTGGGATTACAGGGGCCCATATTTAAAATTATGCTAAATTGTCTTTAAGTTTGAGGCCCAGGATTTCAATGAAACAGATACACATGCATGTATATAGATAGCACATACTGCTGATAAATATTCTAAAAGTTCTATCTTCATGTATAATTTCTGTATTACAGTGTGGTTTTATCCAAAGCATATCTCATTCTTTGTATTTTCTATGGCTAATTAATTTGAATTATTAAGCATTAGTTTCCTAAAATAAACTTTGCTTGTCCTCTAGTTGAAGGCCCAGAAACCTGAGCTTTCTACCATTAACCCTGCATCATCAAGCCATAAAAAATATCATTTTTCCCCAAACCAGCATGCTTCTATGAGAACTGTGACCACTGAGAAGCAAAGAGTGGAGTATCTTTTTAAATACCCTCCTTCGATATATGATGATTAAAGAAGAAACTGTTTCACATGATGGCTGTCATGTTGATGGTTTGTATATCTCACATCCATATATTTAAATGCTAACTAAACATTTAATACACAACATAATGAATAATTAATTCATTTACAAAATGAATCAATATGCTCAAAACATTTTGGTCTACTATCAAGACCAAAAGAAATAGTGTCCAGGCTTACTTTAGGCTACTCAGAACTTTTTCTTCTAGCAACTTGTGTATATCTAAAATTCCACACTTCAGCTTCGTTTTCTTTACCTTGGGGAAAATGCTAGTTAAAATCACATATTCCAAGTGAATGTAATTTTAAATTTCTAATTCTTTGGAATGTTTGCTTTTGTACGAAGTTAAATAAATGTAATTATTTTAAAAAACAGCTTTCAGTTCCATATAGAAAGAGGTTGGAAATTGTCACTTTGTTCATCACACAAAAAACAAAACAAAACAAGAAATCTGAACAGACTGAAAATCAATGACTTTTCTTGGACTGATCATATAACTGAGGTAGAAGACCAAAAGACAAAAATAACTGCATATAAGCACTGTGTTCTATTTGTAAGAAACAGTAAAGGTGTTTCTCTCAGGAGTAGAGGTTGAAAATTCTAACACTGTTATACCTATATACTGGAATTGAACAATTAAGTAAATGGATGGAAGATGGTGGGAACCCGGTTTCTTCCACTTCTGGAGTGAGAATTTATAGATAAGCAAAGGAAGAAGGCTAAAGTTATCCATGTTGTAATGAATTAGTGTTGAAGATTAACACTAATAGGTTTAACATAGACATGAATGGCTACATAAGGAAATATTTATATGTGTGTATACAGGGGTTAGTATACACACATATATTTCCTTGCTCTGTCAGCTGAGAGGGTGTAGAGAAAATGATATCCAGTAGTAATGGGTACACCTAGCTCCTAGATTTTGGTTTCTAATATTGTTTTCCAATAAAATAAAGCAGAGTTTCTTAAAAAAAAAAAAAAAAAGAAAGAAAGAAAAAAAAAAGGGCTTATCCTAAGATGGGGCAGAAAACATACAAGCTAGGTCTGAAGGAGTTTATAGTGCTGTAAAGTAAGAAAGTGATAAGATCAAAACAAAACAATAAGAAAAAAAACAAACAAGTAACACATTAATGGTGCTATATGAAAGTGACACAAGATCCAACTAAAAGAGTTTCCAGAGGCCACAGTTAGAATAGTTTGACCAATAAAATAATGTAGTTGCAGATTCTAAGTAAAAGTTCAAAATAAATATGCATGAATCTAAACTGATATAAAAATGACTGAATAAATACATGAATAGGAATGAGAGAGAAATTTGTGCAGGATTCCAAATAATTATAAAGATACTCTACCTTCAAGGAGGTGAAAACAATTCTCTACTTCTTAAGTATGGGTTGTGTCAAGTGACTTTCTTCTGAAGAGTTGAATTAAAAAAAAAAAAGTAACTTTGCAGTGGAGAAATCTGACAAACACTGTTTCATCCAGATGATCAAAGTAAATATAAACAGTGATTGCTAAGTAATGTTGATGGTTTGTACCCTTGGTATGTTGTGATGAAAATAGCAATTGACCTCTGTGGTTTTCCTCCTCCAAAACACATAATTACAGTCTAATCATGAGAAAACTACAATATAAATTCTGATTGAGACATTATACAAAATATTTGACCATTACTTCTCAAAACGGTCAATGACATCAAAAGAAACTCTGAGAAACTGCCACAGCCAAGAGTAGCTGAAGGAGACAGGCAGCATTACATGGTATTCTGAATGAAATCCTGGAGGAAAAGAAAAAAAAAAAAAAAAGAAAGAAAAATCTTCACAAAGTTATTTACTTTAGTAATATGTTGATATTGGTCATCAATTATAACAAATGGACTATACTCATGTAAGATCATAAAAATAGGGACAATTAGATGTAAGGCATATGGAAACTTCGTAATATCTTTGTAATTTGTCTGTAAATCTGAAACTGTTATAAAATAAAAGTTTATTAAAAAATAACACACACAAAATGAATGTGTAACATAATACTATGAAAAGGACCTTTTATAATCCCATATCAATATGGCCAGCACACTTGTAAGGAAAAATTGTCAGTCACGCACTTGACCCTTGAGAACTCAAGGCCATAACCTAGTTCCAAAGGCATCACAGTGCATATGTTTAGAGCATAAATCAGACAAGCAGAGAAGGCACAGTTAAAGTGAAATGATAATTCTTTTTAGATTAAAGGTTTCCATCGAGAGACTTGTAACAAAAAAATCTTGAGAGGAAGAGGTAAAGAAGATTTAAATTATAAAACAAAATATTTGAGCTATTAACTTTTTGAAGTGCATGGATGATGATGGCTGCAAAAATGTTGATGGCTTTTACTTGTTGGTATAATAGATTGCAACATTGACTTACTTGGCGTATAAAGCTCTTTGCTGCGAGTGTCTAAGTGATTTAACAACAATCAGTTAAAGACTTTTTAATGCAGTCAAATATTTAACATATAATGCACAAAAGGTTTTTGAAGCAATTATGGCATCTAAAAATTTTAATTTCTAAATGATGTTGAATTTCAATTAGGGATTGAATACATTATGAAAGTGTCTGTTTTGTGTTTTGATTCAGTTAAACTTATGATTAGCATTATGCTTTACACGCCTTTTCAAAATAAAAGTCTACAACACTTTAACTTTCCTTGTGACAAACTGAAATTAATTTCAGCCCTGTAGTAAAAGAAAATTATTTAACCAAGTTTTATATTTATTGTAAATATAGTAAGCATTATAGAAAACAGTGTTTAGACACAAAGCAAAGAGCTGAAACAAGTTATGAATGGGTGAGCACACTCTATTGGGTTTGCAGAATACTTCTCTTCAGTACTAATTTAAATATTTACTGAATGTTAATATTCAGATTTAGATGTGTGTGCTTTTTATCCTAAAGGTCTAGGAAAGAAATGATGAATGTACAGCTCAGAATTAAAATAACCTATTTAAGAGAAAAGAGATTTTTAGCGTTCTGTTTTTGTTCTTATAGGAAATACAGTTTATTTTCCTCACTGATCTTTTCTCTGATTCTTATATTTCAGTGCTTAACTATGTATTTTAGATTAAAAGTGTATTTACACATACCACAGTAAGGTATGAGGGTTATCTCATGATAAAAATGTGAAATACATGATAAACCAGAGTGTGTGTGGAAAAGGAAACTCAGACTGAAAGAAACTTGGATTTAGGAGGTTTTCTAAGTTACTTAACAAACGGGGAAGATTTTTAATTCATTTCCAACTTAGAGGAGATGTATCTTGCAGACTCTCACTGCTCTACACTAAAGGGAATTTTCTTTTCTGCTTAGAGCATTATTTGTACAGAACTTTATAAAATTATAATACTAATTTGGGTGCATTTTGAGAAGTGTTAATGTTTTTAAAAAGTCACTTCTATATAAAGGATTTTTAAATACATCCTAGGTTATTGGTCCAAAATCTTACATGATCTTCACAGAGAGTAATGGCCACAGACCCAGGAAGCTTGGGCATCAGACATGGGCCCCACTTTATTTATTTTATTTTATTTTATTTTATTTTTTTGGTAAACAGGAGTCTCCCTCTGTTGCCCAGGCTGGAGTGAGTGCAGTGGGGCAATGTCAGCTCACTGCAACCTCCACCTCCCGGGTTCAATTGGTTCTCCTGCCTCAGCCTCCTGGTAGCTGGGATTACAGGCACGTGCCACCACGCCCAGCTAATTGTTTGTATTTTTAATATAGACGAGGTTTCGTCATGTTAGTCAGCATGGTGTTGATCTCCGACATCGTGATCTGTCTTCCTTGGCCTCCAAAAATGCTGGGATTACAGGCGTGAACCACTACGCCTGACCGTGGGCCCCATTTTATCCATATCTTCTGCTCTGGTCCTCCTTTAACTGTGCCTTGCTCCAGTCTTGAAGTTAAGCTATGTTCTTTTATATCCCACACCTATCTGGAACCATGTTCTAAGTCTAAAAGGAGTAACTGGAGCCATCTTCCAGACATTTGTATCTTACTACTGCATTGAAGTGTTGCACCAGAGGGTTGAGGGTGGCCATTGGGTGGCTATTTATAGAAGTGGGTGTATACAGCTTGAACATTCATACTGTCAAGCCCATTTGCATAAAGAACCCTCATAGTATAGAGCAGAGCCAGGTATAAAAAGACCAAGGAAAGGTAGTTCCATTTGTGGGGACTGAAATGTTAAGAGTGGATATTTTCAAATCAAGTTTCTCCCTGCTGCCGGAAGAATATTAATTTATTTTGAAAAAATAATTTTGAATGTAACATATAAATGGTGACAGTGAAACGGGAGCGTTCCCTGATCCCCCTCACAGGATGTGCAAGAGGGGTGTGGCTGGCCTGTTAGGTATCCCCACTACTCAAACCCTTGTAGTCCAGGGAGCATGCAAACAGGCAGATGCAGAGGCTGGAGCGAGTGCTTTGGGCTCCAATCCCGCAGCAGTGTTTAGGTGTGGGTGTCTGCAACCCTGGTGTTACAAAACTCTTTCAGCTTTGCTGTCCACAGAAGGCTTCAGTGTGACTCAAATCAATGGACCCTATGCCTTTCGGCAAGGGCCAGTGTGACAGTTTTCTGTATCCTGAGAAGCTGTATCCCAGCTTCCGAGAAAAATCAGGTCACCCACAGGCTTGAAGGTTGAATGCAAGGTTTTATTGAGTAATGGAGGTGGCTTTCATGGGGTGGATGGGGAGCTGGAATGTAGGGATGGAGTGGGGAGGTGATCTTCCCCTGGAGTCAGGCTGCCCAGCTGCGGATTCCTCTCCAACCACCCCCAGCCAAACTCCTCTGGGCATTTGACTGTTCCTTCTCTTCTCTCCTTTTCTGCGGTGTCGTTCTGCACTCCATTCATGTCCGTCCATCTGCTGATCTGCTGACTTGCTGGTCTGCTTCTGGAGTCTAGGGTTCGTGTTTATATGGGTGCAGGATAGGAAGCATAGTGGGCCAAAAGGCAACTCTTTGGGTGCAAAAACAGGAATGCCTGTCCTCATTTAGGGCCATGGGTCTTCAGGCTTGAGAGTGGGGCCTTTGCTGAGGAACCACCCTCTTCTATACAGTGTTTTCCTGTCTCTTGTTCATATCAACAACCTTTACGTTTTTAAACTGCTCTATAAAAATTTGATAGTAGTGTTGAACAGTTTTTCTAAATTGAGTCTTTCTCAATCTAATGTATATTTGAATCACTTGTGGATTTGTTAAAATTAAGGATCTATTCAGCCGATCTGTTTGGGACCTGAAATTCTGCACTTCTACACTTCTAATTAATCTACCTACAGTATTTTGAGTAGCAAGGTCGTAGAAGACAAAAACAAAAAACAAAAAAGCAAAAAAAAGCAAGGCTGGTTTTATCTAGAATGTAGCTATTTCAAATTAATGTGATAAAAGTGACATGGTTTGAAGACATTTTAGAAACTGTGATTGTGGGAGATATCAAGTCAAATGTTTGGATGTATGTATTTGTTTTAATCAATGAAAATACCACCTCACACACACAAAAAAATAGTGCATTTGCTTCACTCTTTTGCTGCTAAAGCTTCTTCACCAATTATTACTACTTGTTGATTTTTGGCTCAGATAAATTACATCTTTGCTCTCATTATTTAATGATTTTAAACCTTGAAGAAATAATTTGCTAATTCTCATTTAGGTTCTTATTTCTCTCTGCAGATGTACTACAGTACCACCTAAGAAACTGAATCGCATATGTTTTTGGAGCCATTTACTGTAGAATTTACAATGACTATGTTGATTTTTTTTTCTTCTGTTGCAACGAAATTTACAACCTCTTTGTAGAAACAATGAAGAGAAAGATGAAAATGACTTAGTCACAATATTTTATTGATAAAGCCTACTAAACAAATAAAAGACAGAAAACCATGAAAGAAACAGAATGCTATAACAATATCAACATTATAAGATATTTTGATGTTGAACTCTTGACTAAACAGCCACCATTTGGATATTCATCCTTAGTAAGCAGCCCCCTAGTTTCCCTTTCTGTACTCACCCTCTATTTAATCCTCTTCATTTAATACTCATGAGCTTCAAGTTAACTTGTTTGTCTGTACAACATGTTGCTGTAGTGTATGTTGCTACATACCATATAAACAGATGTACTATGTTTCTTTACTATGTGTTGCTATAGGGAGAGTTTGCCAATATGAAAATATTGTGTAAAAGTAGGGCTGCTGCTATACCAGTTACTCTGGTTGGAGGGCAGAGGTAGGTTAGAATTGGTGTCTTTTCTGATTTGGCCATCATCCAGTCTTATATGTCTGTGCACGGTAAATGTTCTGTACATTTTACTGCCCCTGTCCCCAGTTAGATCTTTTTCCATTTAAATTTTCATTTATGCCTCCTGGTGCCATGAACAAGAGATTATTGAAATTTATATCACATTCCTATTTGAATTTAGTCTACTATGAAATAGTTGATGAGAAATTTTGAAGGGCTACTAGTTGAAACATTTAAAGGCAAACCAGAATTTAATGAATATGTTCTAACATATTATCCTCATAGTTTTCATGCATTAAATTCTCTAAAGACAATTTCTGTAAATCCCCAAGGAAAAATATAACTGAAATCAATTATTCTCTAGTTTAGTTAATAAGGAACATCTTTTAAAATTAGTTCCAAATATTCCTAATTTGGTATTTGGGAAAATAATACTGAGCTATTATATATCTTATATAATGCCCTTAAAAGTTAGAACTAATTAAAATAAATCAAACATAATATTTCATGATTAATGCAATTCACACATAGGGATTTTAAATTGATTGTTTATTTGTTGTCCTTTGTCACAGACTGTATTTTTTATTGGAACAGAATTGATATGTTCTCAATTTATACATTATTTATAGATTCAAAAGATAATTTTCTACTTAGTGAGTGGTCCACTGAACAAGTTACATATTTCAAGAATAAAAGTCTCACAAAACTCTAGCAAATTTAATCTCTTCATGGCTAAACACTGGGGAAAAACTGGGGTGTATTAGATTTTATTGCAATAGTTCTTAAAAGCAAAGATTTTGATCCATCTCTAACGCTAAACAAGAAGAAGAACCAGTATCAAGATACATAAGAAAGAAGTGAAAACAAGAATAAGAAGTTGAATATATATGTATAGGAGTATATGTTTTATTAAGCTAAAACCTTATAAAACCATCTTACCCTAACACAAATAATTTAGAATTAAAATTGCTTCTTAGTATGACATTCAGAGAGGAGATTTATATTTGTTTAAGGATACCCAAACAGCCAAATTAGACTTGAAGGGATTTATTCCTAAGTCTGAAATTATTTAGCACACAATAAACTAATAACTACATACCAACACATAATCATGTTATAGATCAGGAAGACAGGCTTTCTACTTCAACAATTTTCTCTATATCGGGAGGAGAACTGTGCTAGAAATGGCAATGGTTGATGTCTTTGTCTTCCTAACTCTATGGTTTCAAAACTTGTTTCAAGCTATGGTAGTCCTCATCAGTGTTTTAGCTAACTCCTAGAAGAAAATATGCACAAACTTAGGTATAATACAAAAATATAGACTGTAATAGTGAGTTTTAGGGTTCAACTGACTAGTGCCCAGATGTTTGGTTAAACATTATTTCTGGGTCTGTGAGGGTGTTTCTGAAGGTGATTATCATTTGAGATGAGGAACTGAACAATGTAGTTGGCCCTCACCAGTGTGGCTGGGCATCATCCAATACACTGAGGGCCTGAGTAGAAGAGAAAGTGGGAGGAAGGGGGGAAGCATACTCTTGCCTGACTGCGTGAGTGGGGATCACCACCTTCTGTTTCTGGCACTCCTAGTGGGAGGTGAAGCTGGCTGGGCTTCTGGGCCAGGTGGGGACTTAGAGAACTTTTCTGTCTAGCTACAGGTTTGTAAACACACCAATCAGCACTCTGTAAAAATGCACCAATCAGCGCTCTGTGTCTAGCTAAGTTTGTGAATGCACCAATCAACACTCTGCAAAATGAACCAATCATTGCTCTGTAAAATGAAACAATCAACAGGATATGGGTGGGGCCAAATAAGGGAATGAAAGTTGGCTACCCAAGCCAGCAGCCGCAACCTGCTCAGGTTCGTTTACACGCTGTGGGAGCTTTGTTCTTTCACTCTTCACAATAAATCTTGCTGCTGCTCACTCTTTGGGTCTGCACTACTTTTATGAGCTGTAACACTCAACTCGAAGGTCTGTAGCTTTACTCCTGAAGTCAAGCGAGACCACAAACTCATCCAAAGGAAGAAACTCCGGACACATCTGAACATCTGAAGGAACAAACTCTGGACACACCATCCTTAAGAACTGTAATATTCACTGGGAGGCTTCATTCTTGAAGTCAGCTAGACCAAGAACCCACCAGAAGGAACCAATTCCAGATACACTAGTTCCTAGATCCTGTTTCTCTGGAGAGGCCTGACTAATACATAGACAAAGCCAAATGACATTTTCCCCTCTCTGAACTTTGATATTCTTTAAACATTTCCAGCTAGTTCTTTTAATATTTCTTGAATATTTCCAGGGATTTTTTTGGTAAATACTGTATTTCACCAGCTACTCCTTCAAGAACATAGTTGTCATATACTTTATTATGCATCAAGGTTATCAGTGAACATGCAGTTCATTTGTCAAAATGACTCTAAATTCATGATATTCGGATGATCACACTCCACAATACTGTCACCAGAGCCAAGTTATTGGAGTTATTACTTTTTATGATCAGCACAATTGTGTTTCTATTAAAGAATTGTTAGTATTAAAAGGGCCACAATAGACTATTTGCTACTGAATGATTGTTGTTTACTAGTTAATTAAAACAAAAATGTTTTTTATAGCTACTTAACTCCAAGTTCCATCTTTTCCATTTCTAGAAGTACATAAGCCTTTTCTTTAAAATAACACATTTTTCTGAAGTAGAACATGATTATTGTTAAGAAATATAAAAACGGCCTTTAATCTCACCATTTAAGATGGAAAGCTTTTCATTTTTTCTATGAACGTGTGTTTTATAAATTTATGTGACAGAATATAAAACGTGTGATATACTTGTTTTATTATTAAGTAATATTGGTCTATTGGGCTATATTATCATAAGTTTTTATTTTCTTGTTTTTTGTTTTGTTTTGTTTTGTTTTGTTTTTGAGACAGAGTTTCACTCTTTTTGCCCAGTCTGGAGTGCAATGGCGCAAAATCAGCTCACTGCAACCTCTGCCTCCCTCCTGCCTCCCTCCTGCCTCAGCCTCCCATGTAGCTGGGATTATAGGCGCCTACCACTATGACTGACTAATCTTTTGTATTTTTAGTAGAGACGGAGTTTCACCATTTTGGCCAGTATGATCTTGATATCTTGACCTTGTGATACACCCGCCTCAGCCTCCCAAAGTGCTGGGATTACAGGCGTGAGTCACCACGCCCAGCCTGTAATAAGTTTTTCAAAAACGGGTATTTGTGGCTAACTAATAGTTCTGGGTACATTGATTAATACTAGCTTTTCACTATTATTAGATACATATGACAAATAGTAACAAAACAAAATGAATTTACTGTGCTTGCATTGTTATCATTATTGTGGATTAAATCCCTTTGGTAAAAATTATCAAAAATTATTGCTGGCTTGTAAGGAAATTAAGAAAACTCTTGATAGCGTATATTCATTTTGTGACTAGCCACTTTAATTAGTGATCCTAATGATTTTTTATTTTCCAGTTGATTCTCCCATGCCTCAGGAAAAAAATAAAATAATTTACAAAGAATAATGTTTTATAAACTTCTTTCAATTTCTGTGCTACTTTTATGTTTTTTGTTTTATTGTGCTGGTCAGAGTTGATGAGATATTATAATAAGAGAGGGTGTCCTTGAAATGATCTGAAGTTTGAGGAAATGCTTGCCGTATAATGCATTTCTTCATCCTTGAATCTTTTTTATTTTCTGGTGGAATATTAAACCCTTATATGTATTATTATTTTTAATCCAAAGAAAATATACCTTGTTTCTTGGATGACTGACTCTGTTTCCTGAGGGAATTGTTTCACATCCACCCTCACCCCCACCTTTTGAAGATCTATCATCCTTTCTTTTTTGGTTCACCTTTTCTTGCCCACATATCTATGATTTGCCTTTGAGTTTTTACCTCTGTGGCTTTTGTCTGCATTTTAGAAGTTCCTTATATATTCCACGTCATAATTTTAAACAGAATTCACTCTGCTTATCCTTGTGTCCTCAACATCCAGAATAGGGCCTATTGTACATCAGAGTCAAGCTCTATGTGTTCAGTGGAAGAACGTGTGCAGTGTTATTGGTGCCCTCTGTCATATGCAATGGAGTCTCTCACTCCCACAGCTTAGGATTCCTGCAAATTTTACTTCATCTTAACCAGCTTCATTTTCCTCCATTTCCATTTATTTTGCTATAGTTGAGGCAGACGTTTTTGACATGTTTATATCATCTTTCTTTTCTCATTATGGCTGACTTTCTTCACATGATGTGTGAAGAAAGGTAGGAAGTAGCTGTCAAAGTTTTCTTATAGTTCCTGCACCATCCTAAAAGGTAAGTGGAAGAACACAAAGTTGATGTTCTCTTTTCCCTTTCAAAGGTCCCATGTTTATTTCATTCATTCATAGGCCCCACATTTGGTAAATGAAAGGGGTATGGCATGCCTTTTACCTTCCTCAGTGTCTCTTTTTAGGTTAACCACTAGCAGGAGAAATGGAGCATGGCAGATTAATGTAGCAATCAGCTCAGTTGGCAGTTTTCTTGTGCCTCTGCTAAACTGAGTGTATCTTTTCTACTATCCTCATTATTTGGTTTTTGGATTCTCTGAACTATGGCATCCTTGATCATCTTTAATTCATACAATGTGGGCTCTCAGTAGCTCGGCCTTCTTCTTTCAGACCACCACACATTACTGGTGGAAACGACACCTTAGACTGGATGCAATCACCACTGGCTAACTTCATTTCTGACCTTTGTTTCCAGAAATTTGCCATGTCCAGACGGATTTAAAAATTACAGGAGATAGATGCAGTACATGATCACTGCTCTGGCCATTCCAAAAGCATGCTATAGGAAGTGGCAGCATTTGGTTGGTATCAAAGCTGGGACTCTGGGACTGAAACTATGCAATGGTAAAGAAACAAAATTAATACCATTTTTGAGGCTGACAGTGCCATTATATTTCATAAAATGAAACATGAATGTATTTTCTATATTCAGGCCCATGACTTTAGGGTTAGGGTAAATACTCCAAAGATTCTGATTATAATATTTCCGTAAGGTGTAGTTTTAGATGTTCTGTAAGTTGGTAAGTTTTTGAAAAGTTTATTAGATATTTAAGCAGGGAGTCTATAAGGCTATGTGGAAGGTGCTATTTAAACCACAAGCCTGCACTTCTGTTCATTTTCACTCACTCATTCCTTTTAAACTTATTTTTCTAATTACCCAAGTTAAAAAAAAAAATATGGTACAATGTGAGAAATGTATAAACTAGAACATTAAAGTTTCTAAATTTCTCATTCTCTAGGGTGACCATTGTTAATTTGGTATCTCCCTTGACAGATTTTTATTTCTATGCATGCACAGCAACATTTTCCAAAGTGAAATAGGAATACCAGACCAGACACATTCCAAGGAATCATGCAAAAAAAAAAAACCCAAAATAATTTTAGTAAGCAATTTGGGCTAAACAAAATTGTTTTGTGGCCAAATTTTTCAGAGCCTGTAATATACTTATATGCCTTGTGACTCTCTAAAAAAAAGGATAAAAAATGCAACATTTTCCAAACCATTTGATTATACAGATTACATAACTCTTTTCTGTGGAAGTTATATTCCACTAACATGCTTTGAAAAACACTGCTTAAGTTTTGCTCTTAATTCTGTAATCTGTATTACACACTTTTTTTCTGTAATCTGTTTTTCACACTTAATGTATCATTGATATTCCATATCAATGCATTATAACTTAAATATTTAATATGGTTGCATATTATGCCAGTGAATGAGTACTTCATAACTAACATTTTGATTGTTTTTAGGTTTTTGCTATTCAGGGCACTAAATACTCCAGTTCTTGTCACTTCAACTTTGGCTAGTTGCTAATTAACTCTTCAGAGAAATACATAGAAGTGTAAATGATACATAGACTCAAATGTTCACCAAAAAGATGGTACTAATTTTCAGCTTCCTATCAACAGCATATAAATATGGCAGGTTCTCAACACATGAAAACAAAATTTGAAACATTTTAACATTGCTAATGTATTAGGTCAAAAAAACCTCATTGCTATTTTAAGTTGGATTTTCTATTTCTTCAGTTTTAATTGATTGTAAATACATTTTTTGTATGCTTATTGTTCATTTTTGTATTTTTGTTTTGTGAATTACCATGAATTCCACTTGTTTATTTTTTCTTATTTCAGTGTTACTATTTTTCTTTAGAAATAACAATAGAATTTTAAGGGTAAGTTTGGTATTTCATATTTTCCTAGGTTTGCTTTTTATCACTTGCTTTTCACAGTTCTTAATTACAAGTATATATAGTGTTTGTATATACATGCATTATACATACATAATGCATGTCTATGTAATTTTAAAGTGTTCAAGTTTATGATTTTTAAAAATTATCCTGATTCTGGTGTCATTTAAATACTATCCCTTCTATTTATATCCCTTTTAATTACAGAGCACACAAAACTATTCCGTTATCGTATCAAATACTTTTGTGCTTTAAAATGCATTCTCAAATGATTAAAATTAAACTTGTTTTGATATATAATACTATTTGTTTAATCTTTGGACCTAAATACAATATTGTACCTTGTTTTATTCCAGCCTATCTTGTTAGCTTTTGTGCTATATTATCATCAAATTTTGTTTTGAATATAAATTCTGTGGTTTATATTAATAATTATTGCTCTTGGCTCTGTTTTGTTTTGTTTTTTTTTCATTCAAATTTTAATAAAACTAAAGAGCATCAGAGTACTTTTTCATGCATGAAACTTCAAAGTACTTCATAGTATAAACATCTCCAGGGAGAAACGTCAGACAATGATCACAGGATATTAAGACTCAGTATAAACATACCATTATTGAACCTATACAGTTTGTCATTATAGCTTATTTCAGCATTTTCTGTATTCATAGTGTTTGTTGATTTTTCAAACAAATAATCAATCCTATTTGTAGTTGATGCTTTTCCAAAATCATCATTTTCTTTTCCAAACAGCTGCCTCAATGAGTTTGTTATAAATCTTAATTAGTTCTAGGCTTTAGATAATCAAATTGCAAGAAGTGAAATAGAAATTTAAGAGGGGAAAATGTTGGCCATATCGTTTTCATCCTGGCTTGCTTCTCTATTGTCAAATCATGACATATTTGGAGCGACATGACAGTTACTAAACTAACTCCTCATCCTTTAATTTCCAAACCCTGTGAGTGCGCCTTGCCATATATATGCAGTCATAATGTATTTTTCTCTGAAATTCTGCTCATGCTACTCAAGGGTCTAGAACATCACCAACTGCCCTGTGCACCCTCAATAAATATTAATTACCACCACTAATTAGACATGTTGACACATGCATTTTTAATTACAATTGAGGTTATATCTGAAGAGAAGAAGGTTTCAGTTAATTAAATATCAGGGAATATTTTCACAAGATTGGAGACATTTGACAAAGCAATCAAGTCCAAAGCATGTTGTGAAAGTTTTTGAGACATAAAATTTTACTTTAACTATTTCAAAGTAGAAATATCCCTGCTTTGGAGCAGACTGTTTAACACTCCAGGGGCATGTGTTTTTCATTCCTACAACTTTCTATTAATCCATATGCTAATTTAAGAGCTTAATTGAAACATTATTATACATGTAATTTATTGTTGTTATTTTTAAATGTTAAAGTATTCTGTGTGCTGCCATGGTTCTGAAGGCATCAGACAATGAAAGAAATATAAACGATTAAAATGATCTATAATCATTGTAAAAAAATTTAAAAATAAAACTCTTCCCATATGATGACTCAAATGTCCTATTATGGTCCCATGAAATCTTCTGGTCAAAGAGTGAACGCTCCTTTATTCAATGCTACAGGATTAGACTTTTGGGAGACGATTGACTGGTGTGGCACGTGCTGGAAAACAAACTGTATGTATCTGCTACTCTAGCTAGGACACGGTCTTTTGAAAAACTGAACCTGTGCAACATTGTGTAATTGTATGGATCTAATGAGAAATTTTTTATTAGGTCTAAATGCAATTACATTATTAATTTCTATTTGGCAGCCAAGAATTAGGCAAAATATTACTGCAATGGTATGTCAATTGACACTGTCATGTGTAAGAATCAGAATTGATTATATTATATTATATCAATGGATGGGAGCATATCTTCTGTCTGCAAAATTATTATCACTTTTTGCACATTTAAAAAGATACCTATACTTTCATTTTGTTCTAAGTTAATGAGACCACCCTTGGGAGAAAGTTCATACGTCTGCACGTCTTGCAAAGAAAGTAACTGACAGCTTTTTTTCTGTACTATCTTTTCAAGGACGTTTGCATAGCAAAGAGTCTTGGTAGATAAAGATAGTGTCTTCTTCAGCAGGAGAGGGAAGATTTATTCTCTGTCCAATATAAGAAGGATGTCGCCCTCCAGTGAAAAGTTCACTTGCAGCCCAATCTAAAAATTGGTGTTTCCTAGGTTTGGTGTTTCTTACCTGTAACAAAAATCTCTCTGCCTACTTGGCATCTACTTGGGCCACTTGCCATCACCATTGTTTGACTTTGCGTACAAGGGGGATTGACAAAAATATAAAGCTCAACTGCTCATTTTGCAGTGAGGAATAAAGTCCATTGTCTCTTATATAGGAGGCTCGTGTCTTCTGCTAGCACCCAAGATACTATGGCAGGCTAAGTTTCAGCTTACAATTAGGGTGAAATATCACTCTTCACAGTTCTTGGCAACCACATTTGGAATCTCTGTTCAGCTCTCCCAGACATATTTTAGGAGACAATTGAAAGAAGTAACATAAATCCAAGTAGGATGATGCTCTAAAAATCGGAAAAGGAAGAATCTAAGGAAATGAAGAGGTTTTTGCTGATAAAATAGCCTAGAAATTTATTGTATTTTTTTAGAACCTAGAAGTCACAAGAATATAAATTTTGATGTACAAATGAATATTATTTGTTCTTCTAATATTTAAAATGCCTTGATCACTACAACTCTAATATTTGTTAGTCAGAGTATTGCAACATGGCACTAGGAAATGTGGAAGCAATTGAAATCGGAGATGGAAAATTTACACTCTTCCAAAATAGTATAAACTAGATTATAAAGTTACTTTACAACTTAGTTTGTATACTAGTTATATATTTACATCTAACACTGACTGACATAAAATTGAGGCTAAAGGAAGATGTATAAATGTTAACACTGTGGACTCTGGAAAAATATAGAGATAGATAAGAACTGGAGATTTAAAAAAAAATCATGTAAAAGGTAAAATTTACAACTGTTCCTGGAGCTTGAATCAGAATCACAAGGAGGAATGGGATAACCAAGAACTCTGCCTGCCTCTGACAGTGGAACTTGTCTTACACATGAGAAACCACTGAAACTGAAATTGTCAGGAAGGTAATGAAAGAGTTACCATTAACACACGGAGAGAATTTTCATACTGATGGCGTAGACTTTAGCATCAATTTGTAGCAGTGTTTCATTGCTGCCTGGTTTGTTATAGGTGTGAACCACAAACGCTATTTCAAATTTAAGGCCACTAATTGTAATTTGTAAAAGAGACGTTACTAGTTTTACTTATTAAGTTTAATTCATTGTATAATCTATTTATAATACGATCATGACAATGAATCATGTTAAATAATCACTTAAGCACTTGTAAAATTTTCCTAATATATGCATTATCTTTGAAGTTACCTTTTGCCCTGTCTGAATTAAAGATATTTCTGGTTAGAATAGAGACTATGAACTACTGTAAGTGTCCTCTGGCATCGAAAAAATTCACGATGTTTATTAAATAGTTAATCGTTTAAAAAATGAATAGCTACTTAAGGAAATAATGCTGATTTTAAGTTGCTCCTCCAGAATAGGCAGCAACATTATGTAAAACAGTTTTTTTCAACATCTTGATAATTAGTGCTTCTAAAAGAATATTCAAGATTACTAATTAACAGTTCTTAAAAAGGAAGGTCTTTATAAACTCTTCATTTTAGAAACTATCTTGACTTCTTTACAGGTGTTGATATTGAGTGCATATTACTAGTAGTCAAGAACCATCATTTTGAGTTATTGATGATATCCTGAAGCATACAAAATAAATATTTATCCTGAATAAAGACAGTGTAACTGTAAAGTTAAATTTAATTCTAGTTTCTCAGAATATTTCTTCTTAGTAAAATAGGCATTTTTATATATTTAACCAATGGTATAATAAAATAGATTAATATGGGTGAAATATATACATATACATATATATTTAAAGGGTATGTATTATTCTAGAGAAAAGTAGATACATCGTTCAAAGATGTTTGTTCTTTTTGTGCGGGGTGGGGGATAATACAGGGTCTTACTCTGTTGATCAAGTTGAAGCACAGTGGTGCAATCACAGCTCACTGCAGCCCCAACTTCCCAGGCTCAAATGCCTCCAAGTAGCTGGGGCTCCAAGCACATGCACCATGCCTGCATAATTTTTTCATATTTTTTATATAGACAGGGTTTTGTCATGTTGCCCAGGCTGGTCTCAAACTCATGAGTTCAAATGATCCACCTGCCTTGACCTCCCAAAGTGCAGGGACTACAGGCGTGAGCCATCATGTCCAGCTCAAAGATATTTATACTTACATATTAAAATATGTAGCCATTTTACCATTAAAAATGCAGTAATTCACGTCCATAATCCCCATACTCTGGGAGATTGAGGTCAGTGGATCATCTGAGGTCAGGAATTCGAGACCAGCCTGGCCAACATGGTGAAACCACGTCTCTATTAAAAATACAAAAACTAGCTGGGCGTGACGATGGGTGCTTGTAATCCCACCTACTCAGGAGGCTGAGGCAGGCGCAGGAGAATTGCTTGAACCCAGGAGGCAGAGGCTGCAATTAGCCAAGACTGTGCCATTGGCCTCCTGCCCGGGTGACAAGAGCAAAACTCAGTATCAAAAATAAAATAAAATAAAATAAGGTTTTCACTTCATTCTAAGTCTGATCCCTAAATATTGATTTATAAACATATTTTAGAACAGTTTGCTCCACAGAAGAAGCAAAGAGGCTATTGAGAAGAGATGGATTTATTAATCTATAAATGAGTCTATTCTGATGATATTAACATTACCTACATTCAGATAAAAATATTAAGCCCTGAAAAAAAAGACACTGTCTTGAAAAAATAGAACAATGCATTTTTTAGAAAATACATTTATTCTGGCATGAGAATTTTGCCAGAATTCTCTATAAACTTTCTCCTAAATGCGAAGGAGGTACTATGTCACAGTAAGAATATGGATATCGCTGTTCATCTTGTAGCTACAAGTAGGAACACGACTGTGAGCATCAAGTGAAATATCACCTGCTTTTGATTGCAGACGGAATTGCACATACATAGTATGTATATGTAGCCTTCTTTGTTAGTAAGGAGTGGAGCCAATCTAGCTCACTAGCCGAATTACATTTTTTTGAAGTGAGATATATTTCACTCCAAAATAAAAATAATAACTGTCTTCTTATTAGTGATGATTCAGATCATAATCAGTATGAAGCTCGAAAGGTGTTGCAGAATAATAAAAGTCATTTGATTAGATGCATCACTTATGGCTCCAGGTGCATCAATTGTAGCTCCTTTCCTGGTAGCGGTTTTCTATAGGACACAGAATAATGCCAAGAAAACGTGAAGCCCCCTGGGGACAGGAAGCCAAAGACAATCATTTTCTATTTCACATTGTTGTGAGAACTAGGCCTCCTTTTCAGTTAAAGATGTTTGATTCTTATTATCCACAAAAGTGGAACATTGGTTTCTAGGCAAAAAAAGACTAAAAGATTTAAACAAGCCTCAGTTTCCCTAAATGCCAAAACAAAACTCGAACAAAGCATTTCAAATACAAGGTAGCTCTTGAAAATCTTTCATATTTCAGTACCAGGTTACAGATGATTAATGTAGAATATGTAGGCCTTGATTTCCCTTGCAGAGTGTTGACAGATAGTCTATCAGTTGAACTTGACTACAATACTTTTAAAATTACCTTACATTAACATATAAAGACAAAGGTCATATATTTATACATTTGACATTTAACCAGAAGAATGTCAGTCTCTCCTTACTTTTAATTTAAATTCTCTCAGTAATATTAAATAATAATTTTGGAAGGCATAAATAGAAAGAAGAGTATAAATAAATAAATTAGGTAAGTAGAAGGGCGACTACAGATTGAAAAAAGCCTAAAAATGCAGCAAACATTAAAAAATAGTTGATGAAACATTTCTTGAGAAAAAAGTAGCCAGAAAGCATTAACCAGCTAAAATGTTGTGTATGGCTAATGTACTAAAGCCATCTTTTCTCTTATGTGTATGATATGGGCTGGTATCATTTCTGGTGAGGAATTCTTTTCTCTCAGGAGAATTGTCTTTATTGTAAAGGTGAACCAGACGGTGATAGACTTATACAGTAGAGAGAGGTGCATAAAAGAAAAAGTGAGGGCCGGGCGCGGTGGCTCAAGCCTGTAATCCCAGCACTTTGGGAGGCCGAGATGGGCGGATCATGAGGTCAGGAGATCGAGACCATCCTGGCTAACACAGTGAAACCCCGTCTCTACTAAAAATACAAAAACTAGCTGGGCGAGGTGGCGGGCGCCTGTAGTCCCAGCTACTCGGGAGGCTGAGGCAGGAGAATGGCGTAAACCCGGGAGGTGGAGCTTGCAGTGAGCTGAGATCTGGCCACTGCACTCCAGTCCGGGCGACAGAGCAAGACTCCACCTCAAAAAAAAAAAAAAAAAAAAAAGAAAAAGAAAAAGAAAAAGTGAGGCCTGTGGGTTGGGAATTCACAGAAGGATGTTCGAGGCACTCTGCTCCATTGTGCGTACATTCACTTTTCACAGATTGTTGTGCACTATTCCAAAGGGAGTAGAAAGGAAGTGGGAAAAGGAGAGGCCTTGCCCAATTAGCACCCAGGGCTCTCTTCCACTGGCATTGCTTATTAAACCACAAATTTTGCTGTGATAACTTAATTTCAGACACTCTAGACATCTTGAACACTATTGTAAGTGCTTAGTTGAAATGATGGTACATGAAAAGGGCAGATGGCACAGCAATAATGGAGTTAATTATTGTTCAGATACATTGTATCAATTTATACTCTATGTACCATATTTGTAAAAAAAAAAAAAAAAAAAATTTGGAGAGGCAAGGCAAAAACTGATCACAGAAAGCCAAATTGTCTTCACTTTATACAGTAATGAAGATAAATGCTTATAAATTGGTATAAATTCCATAATGTCTATTTAGCCATATTCTGACTTTTATTACCCAAGACAAATCCCATTATCTTCAACAAGATGGGCATGCAAGTATTTAAGGGCAGAATGTGTTTCAAAATGAATAAACTATAAGTAACTGTAAGAATAACATGCTTTTATTTTATTAAGGTTTTCTGGTTAACATCAACTGTAAAGAGTAGCTCAGATGGTTCGCACATGGTGTTGAAGCCGCACATACGTTTATTAGAATCAGCACACTCTGCTTATATGTATTATTCAAGTAAACGGACCCTGACAACCATAAAGATAAGTAATAAAACTAATAGTGCATTCATCAGTTAGAGCTACCTAACTATTCCTAAATGTACAAATATTTAACTTTTAGCGGTGACATTTGTTTATTGTACTGTTAGTAAAAGAGTTGTTTTAAAGACATTTTGCTATTGTCACTAATCACTAAAATAATTCTGTTTCAGCATTTTACCTTCATGGTATTCATATCTGTGGTCTGTAGAAGAGTCCCCAGGAACCTTCATATCTAGAAAACCAGATGCCTGCTGAATAATGCTAACACATTAGAGTCCTTCCATTTGCTCCACCGGTAATTGTCACAGTTGTGTTGTCTCCTCTAGCTGTACTTGTTACACTGCCAAAAGTGATGTCAGGAATACAGCCACAGAAGAGAGAGATTTGAGACTAAAATAAGCCATTCTTTCATAACTTGTATCCTGTTTCCTGGATAGCAGGGTATTTTTACTTTTTAGTTTAATGACAATTTATAACTGGCGTTTGCTTAATTTAGGTTTAATTTGACATAATTTAATAGAAGTTTTATTCAAAGGAAACAAAATACGTCAGGGTCTACTAAAGAAGGAATCAACTGCTAGTCAAACAAGGGTTCCCAGGTACTTCATTCGTCTACGCTTGTATCTAGCCGAGGGCAATATTTCTCAGAATTTTTTTGTGCACACAAATATACCAAGAACCTCATTAAAGTGAAGATTCTTGCTCCTATCAAAATAATTTTTAATTCAGATGATCTGGAAAACAGCCTGGTCATATACATTTTACATAAATATCTCAAGATATTTTAGTGCAAAGAAGTCACAGATGTTGATAAAAAATTGTCAGTTGACTTATTTAGAACATGAACAAGACTTCTGGAAGGTCTGTACCAGTCTAGATGACAGCATCAAATAGGTCTCCTGGGCCAGACAAAAGCCTGATTAAAATAAAGGGAGTGCTTTCCTGACAGGTTGGAAGAGCCCGGCAGTATTTTGCATTTCTGTGCATTCATGTGTGTGCGAAGAAGCCTGTGAACACTTGTCATAGATTTGTGAGGCTGTTGACCCGTGTTATGAGATCAAAAATGTCAACATCATCATGTTGAATTAAGGGAATGTTACTTATTCCAAGGGTATAATTTTTTGATATATTTTAAAATAGATTATTACGGTTTCTGAGGCTCTATAGTCAAATATCGTAGCATTTGAAGCTGGGTTAGCCAAAGGTATTTTTTCCCAAATAAGGGGTTTTTGATTAAGATATGCTGGACTGAGAGCATATATATATCCCTGGTCTTTAATATCAGAAATAGACAGAAATAGCCAAGTTCTGTGGCACACTCCTATAATTTCAACTACTTGGAAAACAGGCTGAGGCATCACTTGAGCCCTGGAGTTTGAGAACAGCCTGGGCAACATAGTGAGACCCTCATACTACACAAAAAAAGAAAATAAATTGAAAATTTGTACAATGAATTGTGTTCCCTAAAATGTTTATCCTTTATTTCCCACCAAATACTATTTTTCTATTAGTTACTACAAGCCCAGTACTCTACCTATCTTCTTCCCACAAACACCAGGACTTACAAAAGATTATTATTTTTAACTTTGCTTTTTACCCACTTTATTGTATAAATCACGTTTTCCAGAGTTTTAGTTTTCTTGAAAGCTTCTGGCAATAAAAAGGAACATGTTACTCATCCGATTTGATGATTGTTTTTGAACATGTATACAGTTTGCTCTTTCTTTATTATTTATAACTTTTGATAATTCTCTCCTATTTGTAACCCCCCTGCTCTTCATTGAAGTGGCACTTTCTAGTAATTCTCTTCATGCTACGATTTTTTTTTTTTTTTTTAAGTCTCTTCTCTATATCTTCTTTCTTTGGCCTTTTAATATACCCTACCTGCTCCACCTGAGTCATTAAAATTATTCTCTTGACTTCATGTCCCACTATATGTCATACTTCTGAAATCTAGTGTCCAGATTTAGCCTCCCTCCTGAAAGTCCCGCCTATGTTTGTAAAATTATATTCCTCCGGTGAGATGCTCCACTGTGTCAATCAGGATCTAGGCAGGAAGCAGAAGAAACTTTGAAATCAGATTCCAAAGAAAAATCGATGACATGTAGGCAATGCTATAGAAAATTTAAAAAGAGACGCTAAGATGCTGAAGAACCAGCTACAGCTGGAGATCCTGGAGCCCTGGAGAAGCGACAGAAATTAACTATGGAGATAGTCCATATTATTGTGAGTGGCGTTATAATTTTTATAACTCCACATCAAGTGTGTTTTGCAGACACAACCCAAGACTGGTGCTAAGAAAAATTACTCTGGGCCAATTACCTTTCTATCTACCAGATAAATTCAAACACTGCATAATAAGAACTAGTTGATTCTCAATTTATCTGAAGGTGATTTATTTGTTATTTGATATTTAGCTTTCTAAAGATTATGACAGATGAGTTATGATAATCATTTTTCTATGAAGTATGCCTATTACCTTTAAATAGTTAATATCAGTACTATCATCAAATTTTCTTAGTCAAAAATATTTTCTCTAAAAAAGCTTCATTTAGGACATTATACAAATATTCCCTAAACATTTAAATAAACATGTAAAGCTTTATACAACAAAAAAAACTTCCTAATATAATAAAATTGTTAAATTTTTTCTATAAAGCCAATAGGAAGGATAATTCTAGTACTTGATATTCTAAATCCAATTAAAATATATTTTGATCTTTAAGCTCTTCAGAGGTAGTTTTAGGGTATATGAAACACATATCGGGTAACTTACCTTCTCTTTATTTTCAATCTAGAAAATTTAGAATGTATTATCATCTGTCTTGAATTTAACTATTAACAACATGGCAATTTATGTTTAAAATATATCAGTTACCTTTTCTGCACATACGTATTACACATATTTTTAGCAAAATAAACTTTTGCTATGTGCTTGTACAAGTACATTTTTAAAAACGACACTTACAGAATATTTAATTATGAGGACAAGTTTCCCTTAGACTTTATCATCTTTAGAAAACAGAAAAGAGGCCAGGCGCGGTGGCTCAAGCCTGTAATCCCAGCACTTTGGGAGGCCGAGACGGATGGATCACGAGGTCAGGAGATCGAGACCATCCTGGCTAACACGGTGAAACCCCGTCTCTACTAAAAAATACAAAAAACTAGCCAGGCGAGGTGGCGGGCGCCTGTAGTCCCAGCTACTCGGGAGGCTGAGGCAGGAGAATGGTGTAAACCCGGGAGGCGGAGCTTGCAGTGAGCTGAGATCCGGCCACTGCACTCCAGCCTGGGCGACAGAGCGAGACTCCGTCTCAAAAAAAAAAAAAAAAAAAAGAAAACAGAAAAGAAAGCTTCTTTATCTTGCTATTTTTAAGTTATAAATAAAGAAAAAATGAGCTCCTCATTTTATTAAAACAAGTACAATTATTAAAACAATGTTTTTATTTAAATTTATTAAGAATAAACAGTGCACAAAGACCTAATGATTGTCTAAATAAATTGTTTGGTGCAGCTGTTTTTCCCTCCTTTGGGATTAAGTTTCTTTCAGATTATTCAACTTGGGAAATGTGATAATAGCACTTAAAATATCTTACTTGACAAACCAAATCCACAATTCTGTAACTGCCTCCAGAATGAGCATCAGTATTACCTCTCTGTTTATTTGGTGGATTCAGTTTATGCTGGCTCTGCTTTCAGAGGCTGAGGGATTGCATGTTTCTCATTAAAATGAAGCTATAAAGAAGTAAAAGTGAAACAGGAACACAACTTGTTTTCCAATGCTATATTACAATGTTGAGGCAGGACAACTTTTACTGATAATACATAGTAATACTCATGCACTAGCCAAATGGCTAGTTCGGGGCACATGAAAAATATCGTAGGAAAATAGTCATTTGACTCTCATAGAATGTTTAAATCTCATGTGTTTTTACAGATGAAGAACTTGATCACAAAGAATTTAACTAATTTGTTCACATTAGCACAGAGTGGATTAGTGGTACAACTGGGAGAGAAAGGCAGGTCTTCCGTGTTCCATGTAGAATATAACTGAGAAGAACAAATTATTTCCCATTTGTTTCTCAGTTTGCCAGTGTTTCCCTTATACACATGCTAGCGAAATGTATGTTGAATAATGTCAGAACTTCTAAAGACGTACCATCTTGTCTCTTTTAGTGCCAGAAACCTGTCAATTATAGCTTGCCAAACTGCTAAGCAGTTGAACATGTTTTCCTTTCTGAAACTGAAATATTTGGGTGCAAGTAATCATCAAGTCTCCAAAGTCACTGATGAACATGGCAACTTTTGATGTATGCGATTCTGTATAGTTAACAAAACAGTTGTACTTACCTGAGATAGATCTTTCTCAGCATCTCAACAGTATAACCCTTTGTTATGTAAAACAAATGTAAATATAACTACTGTATATTACTATCAGTTGATTTTTAAAAATAAATTAGAAATAAACTGTAAATAATTTTATATACATTTCTATTTAATTGATTGCAACAGTGTGAATCTTCCTAAACTTTAAAAATTATAGTATGTCAACATATTTATTTGATCTACAGACAATGCCTAGTTTACTTCCAGCTTTGTGGATGCCCTCCAATAACTGAGTGCATCTGGAATTCACCACCAGTAGTTGGGAAACCTCTGCCTAATTTAATATGAGCTTGCTGAGTTGTCGAGGTCAGGGTGTTGTGATTTTCACTTTTTCACTTTTAATGGATGTATAATTAAGATATAATTCACTGCAGAGATGTTAAGATTTAATGAATTTTGACAATTGTATAGGCTTTCATAACCAACACCCAAAACAAAACAGAGAGCATTTCTGTCCCTGCAGATGGCTTCCTTATATCCTTTACTGGTCACCACCATGGGGGGCTACAGTAACAATGCTCCTTACTCATTTGGTGTCTTTGCCGCTAAAGCTGTCCAGTTTTCCTAAGTAGGTGTAGGTAAGTGAGTGTATTTGTTGGTTTGTTAATTTATTCAAAAATATTTGCTGTTTGCCTATTAGTTTCAAGGTACTGTGCTAGGAAACACAGTGGGAAATCAAAGCTGAGAATGCAGTTGCCAGGGAAGGCTAGTGTAAGTGTGATGTGAAAGAGGGAGCACTGATGAACAGAAAATCATGGTAGTAGTCAGTGGAAGATAAGATGTGTTGGGCTGGTGTACAACACAGTGCGAAAAGAGGGATAAGGTCGGGAGCAGAGTGAATGAGGAGACCTGTCTGTATGATCCTGTGCTTTACAGATAAGCTACTCTGCTATGATGTGCTGTGTCAAAGAGATAAGTTGTGTAAGAAGTAAAGAAGGCAGTTTCTTAAAGTGGTGATATTAGGGATGCTACTGGAGGCAGTATTAACGAAACAGGGAAGTGAATCTGAAATTTGTTCATACTTGCTTCAGAAGAGGGAGCTAAAGATACCAATGTTAGCAACTTGAGGGCCCAAAATAAATACAAATATTCACAGGTACATCATGGCTTGAGTCTGTGGTCTCTGTATTCTTGGTATTATCCAGAGACCAGCAACAACTGCTGCAGGGTTGGAGTTAGGAGCTCAATGTTATCATCCACCTTCCTCTCTAAATCAGCTTTATATTCTCCTAGGATGTTCTCACTGTCACTTTTTGAGTTATTCCAAGTTTTTTCCATACTCTGTCAAGCATGGCCTTATCATTTCAGTAGAATAAAACATCTGCTTTAACTCTGAAATCCAACACTGACATTATTGAGTCAACTCAGGGTGTAGGATAGAAGTGGCCTCATTATCAGAAGTCCACAGTAGCATTTACAGAATTAAGTGTGGGCTTTTGCAAATTGTGCTTTCTCCCTTGCCTATGAGGTCTCCATCCTCTTTCCTCCCATGATTTTCCTGTGAATTCTTAGCCTTTGATTAATATTTTAAACATGATTTGTTGTTTAAAAATGAGGGTTTTTTTTTTTCAATCAGATTAGATTCAAGAAACACCTAGGAACGGCCGGGCGCGGTGGCTCAAGCCTGTAATCCCAGCACTTTGGGAGGCTGAGACGGGCGGATCACGAGGTCAGGAGATCGAGACCATCCTGGCTAACACGGTGAAACCCCGTCTCTACCAAAAATACAAAAAACTAGCCGGGCGAGGTGGCGGGCGCCTGTAGTCCCAGCTACTCGGGAGGCTGAGGCAGGAGAATGGTATAAACCCAGGAGGCGGAGCTTGCAGTGAGCTGAGATCCGGCCACTGCACTCCAGCCTGGGAGACAGAGCCAGACTCCGTCTCAAAAAAAAAAAAAAAAATGAAACACCTAGGAACTTAGATTCTAAGTAATCTGCTCTTACCACTTGGCGCCTTTGCTTGCATCATTCTCCCTTTAAATACAAAGTTCTTCCAAATAAAACTATATGCATAGCTTTTTTTTTTTTTTTTTACTAGAGCTCTCCTCAAACAAAACAAAACAAAACAAAAATCATATTGTTTTGAAGGTACTAATGTTTCCTCACTAGTATTCTATAACTTGCTACCTTGAAGTGATCCACATTACCACACTAGGCAGCTGCCATGAAAAATGAGGTACTTTTTTAACCTAAGGCTTCATTATTTACTGACTATTTTTTATTGATAGTTTTTCTTCTAATGCTTCACTATTCTGAGGCCATGATATTTCCATTCTCGCAACCAAGATCATTTTTTAAATTCTCTGAATTATGAGGCAATAAAGTACAGTGGCAAAGAATATGATATCCATAGTCCCGAAGGGTTTTATTCATAGCTTTGCCAATTACTAGCTAGGAAAACTAGTAAATCTCTCTGCACCTGTTTCTTGATACGTTTAAAGAAATAATAATAGTACTTACCCCACAGTTTGTGATGTGCTTAGAACAATGCTTGACACATCGTATGTCCTTAATAAGTATAAATACTTATATTCTTGCCACTATAATACAGCGGGGACAATTTGTCTATTTTATTGCCTGCATGATTCCTCGCACTTACAGGCCTGGAATGGAGTTAAAATTCAGTGAGTATTTGTTGATGGAACGCAACAATGGAATATTATTGAATTTCACACACATACAAAATGAAACTCCGCTGTCATGGAATGAGCTGGATGGTTTGACTTTTTCCTTTAAGTAACACATTCCTCTTTTGACTTGAGTATAATCAGGTCAGCACTATAAACTTCACAGCTATCAGTTGATTAACCTACTAAGTGTCTAAGTTAATATTTATGTAATATTATTGGTACACCTGACACCACCCTACAAATTCAAAAGTACCCCTTTCTGTGTTGTTAATTGATTTGATCATTACCTTTATGAACAGACACTGAAGTTTTTCTGGAGAAAGAACTGCACACATTCAAATATGCTCTGAGATTACACAGTGAAAATTAATTGAAGTTCAATGGAAACAAGTAACATTGAGTATTTGGGGAATGCCATTTTAAGGCCTTTCCATTTATTTTAAAATTAAACTAAAATTGTGGCATAAAGCTTGAATATCATCTACTTTTACCTAACACTGTAGTTCTGTTTATTTCAGGACCCTCAATAATAAAAATACTAGTAGTATAGATAGGTAAAACCAATGACTCTTAAATTTCAGCAAATATCAGAATCACTTCAAAGCCTTGTTAAAAACAGATTGCTAAGCCCCATCCTCTGGTTTCTGATTCAGCAGATCTGAGATGGGACAAAGCGTTTGCTTTTTCATTAAGTTTCCAGGTGATTCTGATGTTGAGGCCCTGATAAACCACTTAAGAATGACTGAGTTAAAGGTTCACATCAAATGATAAATTAATGATTAATTTCTAACATTTAGTCTCAAAAATGGAAGATTTGGGGAACTGCTTTCAAATAATTAAGGGCCAATAAATTGGGAAACGAATTAAACATGTTAAATGTGCCTCTTAAGGACTAACCAATGAGAGGAAAAAAACACAGGGAGGTGTTTCAGTTCAGATTTGTTAACAAACACACAAACAGACATACACACACACACGTAGTTTCTAGAAAACAGATCAGTTCATAGGTGGTATGTATTGACTGAAGGGTTTGAACTCTCTGTTTCTGGGGGTATTCAAGTCAAGGGTCTAGAACAAAGACAAATTGAAAAAGTAGATAAGGAATTAGCACTATATTGCTTTGAGATTTCCTTTAATCTGAAAATCCTTAAGGGATTTCCTGCGATCATCTGTTTAAATTACTGCCTCCAGGCAAAAAGGTGCCTAAAACACTCAGTTCAAGAATAATTTGTCATGAGTGATATATGAGTTTCCTGTGGCTGTTGTAACAAATTAAAACAAACTTGGTGATTTAAGAAAACAGAAATCTATTCCCTTGTTGTTCTGGAGGCCAGAAATCCAAAATCAAGGTGTCACCAGGCTGTGTTCTCTTTGGAAACTCAAGGGTTCTTCGCTTCTTCCAGCTTCTGGTGGTTGCTAGCATTCCTTGGTTTCTGGCTACATCACTCCAATCTCTGTCTCTGTGATCAAATTGCTTAATGCCTCTTAAGTCTATGTCCTTCTGTCTCATTCTTATAGGGACATTTGTAATTGCATTTAGGGCCCACCGAGATGATCCAGGATAATCTCTCCATCTCAAGATCTTTTTCTGCAAAGACCCTTTTTCCCAGTAGATAATATGTACGGGTTCCAGACATTGGGATCTGATATCTTTAAAGGTCATTACTTAGTCTACTACAAATGATAAATCCTATCTCTTCTTTCTTATACACTTATAATATAAAATTACTATGTAAAATAGTCTTACTATGTAAAATGTACTTTATTAGCTTTTTAATATTTCTGCGATGGTACAGACAAGAGAAAAGACAGAGGATAATTTTTACTCATCAGTTTTCCTATGTGATTGTATTCATCCATTATGGAAGAGAGGAATTAAAATTTTTGTCAAAACTGAGTTTTTTACATAACATATAGATAATGTTATATTTTTCCTGATAAGTGTTAAGGAGGTTGCTTTACTGCATTATGTTTCTCTCTGGGATATGCTTCAGCTAAACGCAATGAAACTGGCCTACTTTACATTTAAGAGCAGATCTAGTCAGCTGCTTTCATGAAAAAGTAGGCAAGGGGCCATTTGAAAAATTACTAAACCAGTTGTACAAGATTTAAATTACTAAAAACCACTATTATAACTTGGGTATCAATATTCACATTTAGCATATCAAGTTCAGCATATCAAATCCATTGAATCTGAAAAATATTACTGTACCAAGCAAATTTAGGGTCTCAGCATGCAATTCTGGAATTGTTTTTCCCTAAAAGTTTTTTGAAGAAAAAAGCAATCAAATGTTTCAAATAATGTTTATCAAGAATACTAAAAATTTAGATAATTCAGCTTAATTTTTATTTTTCAACAGATAACACAAAATTTATGCAGATAGACTTTACTAAGCATGACTTTCATCACATTACTTATTATCAACTAAACCTCAAAACCTCTAATTAAATCAAATTGTTACCTTTTAAGACTGGTAAGCTCCATTTTTTATGGAATTAAATATCCCATTTATAAACCTATAAACAATAATGAAACCAGACAGTCATTCCCCCTCACTAGCAGATCTTACATTGGTAAAGGAAAACAATATACAAATTTCAGCCACATCAGAAATTATATGACCCCTGAATATATATATATATATATATAATTTATTTTGGAGTTCACTTGTATGTCAAAAAATTAGGTATTGCAATCATATAGACAAATGCTGTAATGTTTTTGAGGTACACAATTATTCCTATTTGTTGTCATTCACCAGTGAGAAAAATTGAATTGCAGATTCGACTGCCTCTGGTGAAGGTCATTCATCAAGCTGTGATTTTTAAACAGCTCTATTGAGAAATACTTCTCATGCCATGTAATTCCACCATTTAAACTGTAAGTTCAATGCTTTTTATTATATTTACAGAGTTGCACAACTATCATTGCTAGCTAATTCTAAAACATTGTTATCACCCCAGAGAGAAACTTTGTACCTATTAAAGATCATTCCCCATCCAGGGCAACCACTACTTTCTTTCTATTATAAACACTTCACGGCCGGCCCGGTGGCTCAAGCCTGTAATTCCAGCACTTTGGGAGGCCGAGACGGGCGGATCACAAGGTCAGGAGATCGAGACCATCCTGGCTAACACGGTGAAACCCCATCTCTACTAAAAAAAAAAATACAAAAAGCTAGCCGGGCGAGGTGGCGGGCGCCTGTAGTCCCAGCTACTCGGGAGGCTGAGGCAGGAGAATGGCGTGAACCCGGGAGGCAGAGCTTGCAGTGAGCTGAGATCCGGCCACTGCACTCCAGCCTGGGCGACAGAGTGAGACTCCGTCTCAAAAAATAAATAAATAAATAAATAAATAAATAAATAAATAAAAAATAAACACTTCACATAAAATCATACCATGGATGGGATATGCTTTATAACTAGCTTCTTTCACATAGCATACTGCTTTTAAGGTTCATCATCATACTATAATATGGAAATTACATTATTCCTTTTTATGGCAAAATAATATTCTATTGTATTGACAGATCGATCGGATTTTGTTTATGCATTAATCAACTGGAAATTAAATTGAGAAATCATTTTTGTCACTCTATTCTTTCGGCTGCTAACAATAGCAATAATGGTTTTATATTTCTTACTTTGGAAAGATTCTATTTCTTTGTTATTTGGAATAAAAACATTACTTAAGAAGAACAATCTAGAAAACTTGAATGAGGTCTTTTTTGACACATAGTTGATAAATCCAAAAGCACTAGTTTAATTAGAATATTCCAAATTAATCTAGAGTACATGTTTACAAGGTGCATGTTTGTTTTAAACAGATAACTAGTTGTTCCTATAAATATGTTGAATTTTGAAGTAAAGATTCAATAAAATAACAGAGAAAGCTAATAATATATCTTATGTCACAATGTTTTTTTTTTATTATTTCTAGAAGTTGTATTTTCATAACCAAAATAAAAATTCAGGCCTCTCTGCCTACTGTATATGCTGGTTAAAAAAAAAATTTAAAAAAATAAATTAATAGGGTCATCAATATCTATTAATTCTCCTCAAGTGATACAAAAGATTGCATTTACTCAATTAATGCAAAATAATCAAATTTCATATATCACATCTCAAAGTTAAACTAAAATTATAAAATAAATCATTTTGAACTAACATGCAAAAACTTACCTTTTTATGAAGATTTAAATACCATTATGTTTGTTTGAAGGTGATGGGGTTCAGGAAACGTTATCATAAAATATGGCACCTTGGTTTTTGAAAAAACAGTAGAAGGAGGAAGGCCAGTCTCTATTTCCTCCACCCTTCTCCTCTGAAGAAGGTCATCAAACCTTGGAAGGATTTTGTGACCAATATGGTTTGGCTGTGTCCCCACTCAAATCTCATCTTGAATTTTAGCTCCCATGATTCCGTTGTGTTGTGGGAGGAACCCGGTGGGAGATTAATGAATCATGGGGGTGATTCTCCCGTACTGTTCTCATGGTAGTGAATACGTCTCACAAGATTTGATGGTTTTATAAGGGGAAACCCCTTTCACCTGGCTCTGTCATTCTCTCTTGTCAGCTGCTATGTAAGATGTGCCTTTTGCCTTCTGCCATGATTGTGAGACCTCCTCAGCCACGTGGAGCTGTAAGTCCATTAAACCTCTTTTTCTTTTAAATTGCTCAGTTTTGGGTATGTCTTTATCAGCAGCATAAAAACAGACTAATACAGTGACCTTCCTCTGAAGCAGGTCATAAGAATTCATGTTGAAGTCCTTCTTTTACTGAGAAGAAAAGAAGACCTCTAAGGACAAAGGGTCCACAGAGAAGAATCTGAACAAACAGGCCATACTATGTCTCCCACAGTTTATCACCATCAGACTATATGTTTTTACCCAATTATATTTCTCCATGACTATCCATGTCATCTAATCTAGCATAAAAAATACACAGGTTTTCCTGTTTCTTTGGATCTTCATTTCCTTATGAAGGCTCCCATGTCATGTAAAACTTACATACATTTGTATATTTGCTTCTGTTAATTTGTGTTTGTCAGTTTTCTTTTCAGACTTAGGGTCCCCAGCCAGGGACCCTAAGAGGACTGAGGAAAATCTTCTCTACAAAAGATATAATATATTTAAAAAGAACTTGGGCAAACCAGAGTCACTTGGGACTGTGCCTTGATTTCTTCAATGTAATATGCTGGAGTTGGAATAGATCATCTCCAAATCCCTTCCTGTTCTCAAATTCCGTGTCTTATGATAGTATTTTTAGATTTCTACTGTTTCAAGGAAAACCAAGGCTAGATGTTTAATCAAACTTTGTTTATTTTCCCCAAGGAATAGATATGTAGTCTAAGTCATTTCGCTTTAACCACCAGTTTTCAACACACAGAATTAAGATATTATTTGACCTTAAGTTGTCATAAAGTGTGAAAATGCAGTATGCAATTTTATATGCTTTCTTGTGTCTTCTATGCATTCTGTAAGTTTTTCCTATTTCCCTTCTTCCCATGGTTATAGATTTCAAACATCTGAATTTTATTTTAAGTCAATTGGAAACATTAGGTTGATGTGGATTATACACAGGGGATCTGAATGGGAAACTTGTTTATTTCATCCATATGGGTTTATTGTAACTTCACCAGAAATGCCTACAAAAGAGCACCTCAGTGAGAGAGAAAATAGCATTATTTTTATTTTCAACTCCAAAAGGGAAAACTAAAATTTCATCCCAGGGAGCATTCCATCTAACCAGATCACTCTTATGTTAACAGAATCCAAGCCACGTGGCGCTGCCTTGCACTGCTGAACTTAAAACTACTTATTACTGCACTCCCCTGGAAATCTAATAGAGTTTGAAATTCAGAATACTCAACATCACCTGACAGGTTTCTCATTTCAAATGGTCAAAACTCCAGAGAAATGCAGGAATCTATGACCCCTTTATAATGACCTGATGGTGTTTACTCTACTGGAATACACAAAGGACCTTGTACTCTTGTTCCCCTTCAGTTGCAGAATCAGGCCAGGCAAGGACATGTTTCTTTATGAAGTTTTCCCCAAGCTTCAATTATGGTCATTTGTAACAAGGTGACATTGTCTCTGGTACTGGGGACTTATTAAATTCTCTCCTGAATGAGTCATATTGAGGTACAGTACCTGAGATGAGCAGACTTCTTCAGACTGACTTATTTTTCCAATCTAATTCTCTTCAACATTATTTGGAAAGCTCTGAAAGGATAATAATGATGTCTTAGTCTCTGGTTTTCATGCATTGTCAGAGGCTTTACAGACAGTTTAAGTTAAACAATTTAAGCACTTAGCCATATCTCTCTCACACACACACACACACACACACACCACACACACACACACAAAAAAAAAAAAAAAAACTAGGACTATCCAAACGTCATAGAAAGGGAAAACACCAATACATTAAGTAATGGTGAGTTTCATGATTTCTGTCATTATGGAATGAAACCTGAAAGGGTTAGGCATTTCTTAACTCTTCAAAGACAGGGATGATTTAACAGTCAATTCCTAAAATACATAGCTTCTCAGCAAATCCAAGTACCAGTTCTAAAAGTTACGTGCATTTTTATTATTATTATTATTTGACAAAGTCTCCCTCTGTCACCCAGGCTGCAGTGCAGTGGCACCATCTCAGCTCACTGCAACCTCTGCCTCCCAGGTTGAAGCGATTCTCCTGCTTCAGTCTCCCAAGTATGTGGGACTACAGGCATGCAACACCACGCCCAGCTATTTTTTTTTTGTATTTTTAGTGGAGGTGGCGTTTCTCCATGTTAGCCAGGCTGGTCTCGAACTCCTGACCTCAGGCAATCCGCGTGCCTTGGTCTCCGAAAGTGCTGGGATTACAAGCGTGAGTCACTGCGCCCAGCTAGTTATGTGTATTATTTAACTGAGAATCAAACATGGTCACATGCTGAATTTTTTTTTAAATTACATTACAAATAGAGAAAAATATTTCTGATTCAGGAACACATGTACACCTATCTAACTAAACTGATTCATCAATAAAAAGAAAGATTTCAATGCATCAGTAACTACAAATGGGAAGTCTAACTTGGAGATGCCTTTATTGGTAATAATTGCAAACTCTTACTGAGCACTTAATTCTGTGACTGCTTTTTTGTTATAATATTATTTAATCCTGATTACAGCCCAATGTTATATATAGATTTTACTTTATTACACTTTATATAGATGTGGAATAGAGCTGAAGGAAAGAGACTTTCCATCATTTTGCCAAAGGTCATACAACCAGCAGATGGTAAAATGCAACTCAAACCCTGGCTGCTTTAGTGAGCATGCTTTACTCCTTGTTGAAAGGATTTATAAAATGGTTTTGGAGACTATTTTATGAATTTCTAGAAAGTGCTTTCTGCAAAAACACGCAGCTATCTCTTTAAGGACTGAGTGGGTTAATAGACAAGCATTCCTTTGAACTGATTTAGTATAAAGCAAATTGATTGTCCACCTTTTAGATATTATGATGACAGCAAAGCCCTAGAATCTGACCCAAAAGATAATTGACTTAGTAAAGTTGTGAAAACATTACCTCTCAGAAAAAGGTTCATTTTGAGTAACTTTCTTTACCCCACAATTCTGTAATGACTAAGTTACATCCTGAAGTCATCTATATTACTAGAAAAACCGGTCTTCTCTAGTTCTATGAGTAATTGCCATCCTTTTACTTTCCTTGCCCTAAAGTAGGAAGTGGCAAAGTTTGTCTGCAGAGGGCCAAGTAGTAAATATTTTAATTCACAAGTGCCATATGGTCTCTGTTATGTATTCTTCGTTGTTTGGCTTTATTTTGTTTTGTTTTCTTTTTTGCTTCCTTAGGATCCTTTAGAAATACACACATAAAAATCTTAGTTGAGACTCAAGAGAAATAGGCCACAGGCCAGGTTTGGCCCAAGGATCAGCAGTCTGCAGACCCTTGCCCTAAAGGATTTTGTATGTGTTCTTGCCTCCTAGATGTTGGTCCCAGATAATGATCATTCAAAGTTCAATTATATAAAGTTTAAATAATATACACCTATGTATATGGACATATAAAGGACATAACATATATCTATAGAGATTTTTAGACTTTTTGACTTGCAAATTTTGTTTATTTTCATACAGCTCACATCTATTTCAGAGTTCAAAGTGCTTTGCATGCCATAGGATAATTGCCTTTTTTATTTTTTTAAACATATGGCCTCCATAAGTGTTTTTTTGAAAGTTTTCCAAAATATATTCTAATTTGGAAAAGCTATGTTATGTCTTCCTATTCATTTCAGATACATTTTCATGATGGGAATTCTGCCATCAAATAGAATATATATTGCTGAAAAAATGTCAGTGTTGTGAAACAGCCTTAATGATCCTTAACTTTTTTTCTACTTTCATCTTTGTAAAATGTCCCCTCTTTTGTACTGACTGCAAATCATCACTGATCATGGACCTGGGATGAGATATGTATCGTTAGCTGCCAGAAGCTGGTACAAGCCAGCTCCAGCACACCACTGGCCTAAGTCAGTGTTTATGACCACGGGCAAAAAACAAATAAACAAAAGCTATTAAGGACTGTCTTTTTCACAGTATTTCTAGCTGGTCTGCAGCTGTCATTTTCAATGTATCTGTTCAGACCACAGGCCAGAAATAACTAGCCTTGTGTGCTGAGTGATAATATTAGTAGATATTTTTAAGCATGCCACGTTAACATTGGGTTTGGTGGAATCAATGAGGCATTTAGTGACACTTGTCTCCAATGGATAGGAAGGACCTTGATCTTTTAGAGCAGTTGTCCCAACCTTTTTGGCACCAGGGACCGGTTTCATGGAAGGCAATTCTTCTATGGATAGGTTAGAGGGATGGTTTCAGGATGATCGAAGAACATTTTTCGTTAGATTCTCATAAGGAGCTGCTAGATCCCTCGCATAGGCAGTTCACAATAGGGTTCATGCTGCTATGAGAATCTGTCGCCCCTGCTGATCTGACAGGAGGCGGAGCCCAGACAATAATGCTCTCTCACCAGTGGCTCACCTCCTGCTGTGTGTCCCAGTTCCTAACAGGCCATGGACCAGCTGCATTCTGCTGCACAGGGTTTGGAGACCTGTATTTTAGAGTGATCTCAGGTGATCTCTTGGGAGTGGGAGGATCTCTTCCATGTAAGTCTTTCAGGGGAAAATTGAGGAATAATTTAGTGTCCGGAAAAACACATTTCCACTGAATATTTTGTGAAATACTTGTATTTTATTTTGACATTTTAAGCAAAGCTCTTTTGTTCTAAATCTATCATATCACCTTCCACACCGTTTTAGAATTATCTGTGGGCTTGGAAGTTTCCTTACAGAATTTTTTAAGCTACTTTAGGGGTGGAAACATTTTATTTTCATTAGATCTTTTTTATTTCTGATGCCCACCACACTAAATGACATAGGATTTCAATGAATATTTTGATTTGTTTATAAATACACAGAAGATAGCAATTATGTATATATAAGAGAACGTGTAACATGAATAGAGACTTTATTACAAAAATTAAATAGTGTTACCTCTTAACAATTCTTTTTCATATTTTTGGCTTTTACAACAACAACAACAACAAAAAAAAAACATTCTAATCGAGTGGCAAAAACAACAGATCAAAGTACAGCTGCATTCTTTGTCACACATGAAATTCTAGTTCTGATAATTACCCTGCCACTGCTAATTGATTTGCAGGTGCAGTTATTTCTGAAATCTTAATAACATTCTAGGCATATTAGCAGGTATATCCCATCAGACTCCTTCTGAAATAGCAATAAGATAGTTTCATTTTAATCATGTACAACAAGCCAAAAATATGATTGAGGAAAACCTCATGTCTATAGACAATTCCCTAGGTCTTTTGTTCAGTCTCTTCCTATATATTTTGGTTTGGCTAATGGCATTGCACTGGATGCATGTAATATAGTTTAGTTTATTGAGAGAATATAGAACAAATACACCTGACTTCTGCCTCCAGTAATGGTAGCTGCAGACATGAATCAAAATATGCACAACAAGTTTTTAAGAGCATACACAAGATAGAGAGAAAATCGTGGGCAAAATGGAGAAAAATGTGGATATTGAGACAGGGAATTCTGCATTCGAGGCCACACTTGTTCAGAGGACATATGTAGACTTAGAATAAGCAGAACTCTCGCTCTCTGTGTGTGTGTGTGTGTGTGTGTTTGTGTGTGTGTATGTATGTATGTGTTTAGGTCAAGTATAGGAGGTGTTTTGGAGGTATAATACACAGATAGTAAAATTCATTTTTTAGTGCAATTCTATTAGTTTTGATGAATACATAAAGTTGAGTAGCCATTACTGTTCAATGAAGATAGAGATTTCCATCACTCTTAAATTTCCCTTATACTTTTTAGTCAGTTTTTTTCTTCAGACCCCCAGACCCTGAATCTGATTTTCATTTTTATAGCTTTGTCTATTTAAAGTTATCATATAAATGAAATCATGCCCTACCATTTTGTGACAGACTTCCTTCCTTAGCATAATAATTTTAGATTTATTCAGTACTGAGTACTCTACTGTACAAATATACCACAGTTTATCCATTCACTGGTTGATGAATATTTGAGTGCTTCCCAGGTTTTTTGGTTATAACAAATAAGACTACTATTAATATAAACAATACTGCATGGGCTTTGTGTAAACATGTTTCAATTTCTCTTGAATGTGATTGTATATTATAGAGTACTTGTACGGTAAGTGTATATAACTTTGTATAAGAAGCTACTATGCTGTTTTTCTAAGTGGCTACACAATTTTGCAACCCCATCAGTAATGTATGAATTATTCAGTTATTCCATGTCATCACCAACACTTGGTATTGTCATGTTTTCTCTTTAATTTTAGTATTTTTAATAGGTATGTAGTGGAATCTCATTGTCTTCAGTTTGTATTTGCTGAAAACTGAAGAAGTTGATTATCATTTCATGTATGTTTTTTGCCATTCATATGTTTTTTCTTGGTGAAGTATTTTTCCAAACCCTCTACTCCCTCCTGCTTTTACATTGTGCTTTCTTACTATCCAGTTGTAAGAGTAATGTAAGTAGTCTGAATAAAATGTATCATTTGCAAATATTTATTCTCAGACAGTGGATTCTCCTTTTATTTTCTTTATAGTATCGTTTTAAGAGCAGAAGTTGTTAATTTTGATGAAGTCAAATTTAGACATATTTTCTTATATAATTCATATGAATAATATTTTTGCTAAGAATTTTTTGCCTAACACATGGTAATAAACATATTCTCCTGTGATTTCTGCAGAAATTTTTTTTTGTATATGGTGTGAGGTATGGATTAAAGTTTACTTTTATATAGATTTGTAAATGTTTCAGCTTCATTTATTAAATCTATTCTCTTCCATGGAATTACCTTTACACTTTATAAATAATGCATCAACCATATGTTTGTCCACTTATGGGCCTTTGATTCTCTTCCATTGAGAGATATGACTCTCATTTTAAAAATATAATACTGTTTTGATTATGAAACCTTCAAATCAGGTACTGTAAGGTCTCTAACTTTGTTCCTATCTTTACAAAATTGTTTGGCTATTCTATATCCTTAGGCTGTCTATATAATTTTGGAATCAGCTCATTAATTTTTACATAAGAATCCTGCTGTGATTTCTGTTGCCACTGACTGTTCCTCAGTTGTATTGAGTTCACTGATACATCAGTTAAAGGAATTATTCATCTCCAATATTGTGGTTTGTTTGTTTTCAGTTTTTGTAGTTGATTTTTTAAAAATGCTTCTGTCTGCTGGGTTTTTACATTTGTTTATAAATGTCTTCCACCTTTTCCACTGGATTTCTTAGCATGTTAATTATAATTATTTTAAAGTCCCTATCTGCTAACCCTAATATCTGCTTCATATATGATTCTTGTTCTGTCAGTTGCTTCTCTTGAAAATATTTATATTTTCTTGGTTTTTAATTTTCATAGTTTCAGAAAGTTTTTCTTCTCGTACACTCCTATAAGAAAACATTACCCTTTCTTTCATGAATTCAATTTATTTTGACCTGAAGATTTCATACTTGATAGTTCTTCTGCTGTAATCTTCTTAACTCAGATATTAGCATTTCTTTTTCTAGTCATTCAGGTCTCAACTGGAGAGTCCACTCAGGAAGAAACTTGTTGAACATTCAAATTCAAGTTGCCCACTTAGTATCCTTTAAGAAACACTGAATTTTGTTATTATTTGGTATTGTTATTTGAAAAGTTTGATTGATGCCCCTTAACAGTATGCTTCAAAGAGAACATGATGTTAAATAATGTATTATTTATGGCATTCCAGTACCTGGAATAGTACCAGGCAAATAATAGAAGATATCATGCATAGAGTTGTTTTTGTTTTTTTATTCTGAATATAAAAAATGATGTTTTATTTAATTTTCGACTAATAGATTATACAATAACAATGTTCTAAATGTTTTTTCTTTCAGTTTTGCCTTTCAAATTTTGTGAAGAAAATACATATTTCCATAATAGTTATGATTGTGGCTCCCTCTCCTTTTTTTAAATTTAGTTATTTTGAGCAGTGATTCTAAATTAAAGAGGTAAATCCTCCATAGAGTTTGGGGGAAAATAGGCAAGAATCCCATGAAAACCTTTCTTTCTAATCAGATGAAGTCCTATATAATTATCTCATTTGTGTTAATAATAAGAAAAGTTTAAAGAAGTGTTAAATATAAAGGAGTTTCAGAAGAGTGATGCATAATATTAATGAAAGAGACATCTTTGAATTGTTTCAGGCATAAAATAAATGACTAAGTTTATTTCGTTTCAGAATAACATTGGTTATTTATTTTTAAATATTTTGTTTATGTTAAATATTAGTTTTAATTATAATTTTTCCAGGAACTGATGTTGAATTTAGCTAAATGCAATCTTTTGAAATATTTTTTCTTCTTTGATTTAATGATGTGATAAATGCTATCAACAGACTTCAGAATATTAACTTTCTTTGCATTGAGGAATAAGGTCGACTGAATCATGTTTTAATTTTTAAATATATTTCTGCATTAGATTTGTTAGTTTCTTATAAAAATTTTTACACATGTGGCAGAAATTTCTATGTTTGCTTTATTAAAGAGCTTGGGTTTATTTGAGCAGTAATGTGTCCAGTTAAAGGATTATATTCCTAAACCTTTCTTGAATTGAGATGTGGCCTTGTAACACAGTTGTGCTTACACATTACAGGAAGTATTTTGTGTCACTTCTGGGAAATCTGGAACGGATTTCATTTGTCTAGGAGATGTACACTTTCGTTCTTCCCCCTTTTCTTTTTCTCCAGCCTGGAACCTGCATGCTATGGTTGAAGCTGTAGCAACCATTCAGGCACTTAGGACAGTGGAGCAGAAAGGTACCATGATACCATGAACTTGGGTCCTTGGTGTTTCTGTAGCTGCCACACAAGTCCCAACCTGCCTAGATGTGGACTTCATTTATATGAGAGAAATACGCTTCTATGTCAAGTGACTGCAATTTTGCATTTTTTGCTCCTTCACTTAAACCTAATCCTAGCAGATTAATTAGGTTCATCCATAGTCATAAGTGAGGTTGGACTGTAATTTTACACTTTAAAAAATCTATGTGATGTTTTTGAGATAAGATATGCTAATGTTGATAAGTAATCAGGATGCTTTCAATCTTTTCCTTGATTCTTGAACAAATTAAACATTTATCTGCAATAGTTAAGCATAGTTTTAGAAATAATTTTGGACAGAATTTTCTTTGTTTAAATATTCCTCTCCTTATGTTAGTTATAGTTAGTCTTTTTAAACTCTTCTATTTTATTCACTTTATTCAACTTATATGCCATTCTAATGTTTTATCCTTTCTATATTACATATTTATCCATAATATGCATTTGAGTATTTTACCTGATTAAACTTCATATGTGCTTACAAATGGACAAAATTTTTTCTCTAATACATAGAATTTAGTTTTAATCATCAACTGGTTTTTCTTATGGCAGACACTGCCTGTGTATTGTTTAAGGATCCAGCCTCGTCTGAATAGCGAAATGCTTCAGGGGAGGCACTTCTGACCTGGTTTGGAGACTTGAATCCTGATTGAGCTAAGTCATTCATCTTTGTTTCATTCTTCTTTCCACTGAAAGATATATAGGCACAACATACAATTACGGCCGAAAAGATATGAGAGAAAGTATACTGAGGGGGTGTCTTTGACTAGTTTTCCTACTCTTCAAAAAAGACACAAAAAATACACATTTAGATGTTTTCACGTCTAGGAGGGGGATCCCAGAGATGTTATAGCCATATTGTACCCATAAGTATAGCTTGCATTTAACAAAATTTAACATACAGAGAAGGGTAGAGCCAACACCATTATGGAAGCCCCGACTACACAATGCAAGGCATGGCCACATATTTTGACTTCATATTTGTAAGATCATCTATTTTCTCATTGATGTAGTCAATTGAGTCACAGTTTTTTCACTTATGACTAAAGGCTTCTTTACTACTTTCTACTTTTTATTATATTTATTTCATCTTCATGTTTTCAAATTAATTAATCCCATTATTCTCATGTTTATTTTTGTGTTTTCTAAATTCTCAACTTGTATATAATATAAATTTACTTTATTGCTTCTATATTTAATAATAAAAACTTTCCTCTAACTTTGGTTATATGACAACAGTGTTGATGCTTATTAGTCAAAGTCACATTGCTAAAAACTATTTTATTTTTTGGGAATTATATATATATATAATATAAAACATGTATGTTTAACTTTTCATGTTTGGGTAATTTTGTATGCAATATTAATATACATTATTAATTTTAATTGATTCTGGTAAAAATGTAGTTTGTGGAATTATTCCTTTTGAGAATCAAAAATATTTTTCTCCATTGTCTAATATATGATTGATAGTTTGTACCATGAGTATATTCACTTAATAATGCACAAAGTTTAATTCCTTTTTAAATGATTAAACTAGTCATTTAATTCTAATCTTATTTCTTGGTCTTTCAAAGATTAATCTAATTCTAATCCTATTTCTTTCTTAGTCTTTCAAAGATTAATATTTCCAATAGTTTCTTCTTTTTAAGCCGCTTTGACTTTATACATTTTCTTGTATACCTCATAGCAAGGGGGTTTTATTGCTGGTATCTTAAAATACCTTTTTTTTCACTGCATGCATAATTCCATAGAAAGGTATGTCACAAAATTATTGAGCACAAAAAATTCTGAAATGTAATTGCTTTGCTTTGTTCACAATTCCAAATATAGTAAGTTTATACATTCAGGTATTATTTAAGTATCATCATTTCTCAGCATCTTCAGTGAGACTCACTTTTGTATAGCCCCTGCCATAAATAGTGAATTTTATCCTAAATATAAAAGGGTATATTAGCAGACGTGGTGGCTCATGCCTGTAATCTGAGCACTTTGGGAGGCTAAGGTGGGTGGATTACCTGAGGTTAGGAGTTCGAGACCAGCCTGACCAACTTAGTGAAACCCTGCCTTTACTAAAAATGTAAAAAATTAGTTGGGCATGGTGACAGGCTCCTGTAATCCCAGCTACTAGGGAAGCTGAGGCAGGAGAATCGCTTGAACCCAGGAGGCAGAGGTTGCAGTGAGCCAAGATCGTGCCTTTGCACTCCAGCCTGGGCAACAAGAGTGAAACTCAGTCTCAAAAAAATAAAAAAAGAAAAGAGAAAAAAAAAAAAAAGAAAAAGGGTATATTTAGAAGAAAAATAAAGTTCTACTACTGACATGTTTCTGAAGCTCTAAACTGTCTTTATATTGAGTTTATTCAATATTTGTTATTATTTGTCTAAAGTTGGCAAATTAAGATAGTGAAATAAATTCTCAGTATCTGACCTGTGTTAAAGCTTTAGATGATTATTTGTAAATAGGATGTAACCTTGTTTAGGAATAAGATTTTTGTCAGTATATTTAATTTTCCCCACATTTTTGATGTTGTTACAATTATTAAAATTTTTCCTAGCCAAAAAAAAAGACCTATTTTTTATTCTCAGCTATCCACCACATTTCTAAAAATAATTATGTGTTGCAAAATTCCAAATATTGAAAATGGATTCCAACAGATTAGTGTACTAACTTGCTGTATCAAAATAAGTGTGAAGTGGATTTTGAAGCTCTCTTTGGCACCTCAGTAGCACTCTTACATTTCTTTCAATGATATTATAGTTCTGGGTATAAAAGATGCTTAATGCATATAAGATGAATAAATAAATGGGAAATAATAAATGAAGGCATGCATGCAAAATTATATTATAATCTTTTGAATTTAAGATGTTAAAATGGTTTCTCAATAACCAAAATAAATCTTTCATTCTTAAATCTTCCTTTTTCATCTTGAAGTTTGTTCAAATTATTAGCTTTTATCTAAATCTTGTTATAATTGAACCCTATTTGAAGTGTGTATAACTACTTCTTAGGTATAATTAACAGCTATACTTTATTTCACACAATGAAATACAGATCTGAGGTCCAACAGATATTGAGTAAAATGTTCATTAATTACCAAGTTCTAAATATATATTTTTAGTACTCAGAGATTGATTTATTGAAATATTGCTAGTTTTACTTTTTTTTTTTAAAGAAAACAGTAATTTGGGGATAATGTGGTACATTAGTAGTGATAGGCAGTGATTCAGCTTGTTAAGCACAGAATTTGATGAAGCTGTGTCTCTGCCAGGGTTTGCTATCAAGATGATGTTGGCCTCATAAAATGAGTTAAGGAGGATTCCCTCTTTTTTCTATTTTTTTGGAATTGTTTCAGGAGGAATGCTACCAGCTCTCTTTGTACCTCTGGTAGAATTCAGCTGTGAATCCATCTGGTCCTGGACTTTATTTGGTTGGTAGGCTATTAATTGCTGCCTCAATTTCAGACCTTGTTATTGGTCTATTCAGGGATGTGACTTCTTCCTGGTTTAGTCTTGGGAGGGTGTATATGTCTGGGGATTTATCCACTTCTTCTAGATTTTCTAGTTTATATGCATAGAGGTGTTTATAGTAGTCTCTGATGGTAGTTTGTGTTTCTGTGGGATTGGTAGTGAAATCCCCTTTATCATTTTTTATTGTGTCTATTTGATTTTTCTCTCTTTTCTTCTCTATTAGTCTGACTAGCCATTTATCTATTTTGTTGATCTTTTCAAAAAATCAGCTCCTGGATTCACTGATTTTTTGAAGGGTTTTTTGTGTCTCTATCTCCTTCAGTTCTGTTCTGATCTTAGTTATTTCTTGTCTTCAGCTAGTTTTTGAATTTGTTTGCTCTTGTTTCTCTAGTTCTTTTCATTGAGATGTTAGGGTGTCAATTTTAGATCTTTTCTGTTTTCTCTTGTGGGCAGTTAGTGCTATAAATTTCCCTCTAGACACTGCTTTAAATGTGTCCCAGAGATTCTGGTATTTGGTATCTTTGTTCTCATCCGTTTCAAAGAACATCTTTATTTCTGCCTTCATTTCGTTATGTACCCAGTAATCATTCAGGAGCAGGTTATTCAGTTTACATGCAGTTGTGCAGTTCTGAGTGAGTTTCTTAATCCTGAGTTCTAATTTGATTGCACTGTGGTCTGAGAGACTGTTTGTTATGATGTCTGTTCTTTTACATCTGTTGAGGAGGGTTTTACTTCCAATTATGTGGTCAATTTTAGAATAAGTGCAATGTGGTGCTGAGAAGAATGTATATTTTATTGATTTGGGGTAGAGAGTTCTGTAGATGTCTATTAGGTACTCTTGGTCCAGAGCTGAGTTCAAATCCTGGATATTCTTGTTAATTTTCTCTCTTGTTGATCTGTCTAATATTGACAGTGGGGTGTTAAAGTCTCCCACTATTATTGTGTGGGAGTCTAAGTCTCTTTGTAGGTCTCTAAGAACTTGATTTATGAATCTGGGTGCTCCTGTATTGGGTGCATATATATTTAGGATAGATGAAACTACAAATACATGTCAAATTACCCATAGAAAATTGTCATATATAAGAGACCTCTTTTAAAAACAGTAAAGGAAGTAAAGGAAAACAGCACATGAAAATTATACCACCATCTTCCCAGAACGCATATAAAATGATCTTTTGTAGAGCAAACAAATCAGGTGAGATTGCATTGCTAAAATAAAAGAAAAATATGAAAATGATAATGAACATGCTCTAAGTATATGCTACTAAATACTACATACATACATTCTAGATTCTATTGGGAAAAAAATCACCCTGAAGTATTTGTGAGTGTTATTAAAATGCTAGGCAAATCTAATTTATATTAATAACAATGTTTAATATGTATATATAACATATAGGGCCTGTATGTGTAATTAGTTCACAGTTTTTCAGAAAAAAAAAAGAGAACAGAATTTTTTCTAGTGACATTGAAGTGTAGTGTGTATACTTACTCTGTCATGGATGCTCAGAATAAACAGATGGTCTGCGTTGTATCTTTTCTTTCGTTTCCATGGAATACTGTAATTGTGGGCTGGTAGAAAGACAAAGGATCACATGTGTTTCAAATTATTTTCTTTTAGATTCCTTGCTTATTTATTAAAAATGTATATTTATTTTCCTCCATAACAGAAGAAAATAATAAAAATACACTTTAAATGAATAAACTGCATAAAACTTTTGGAATTCGTCTAATTTCAGAATTTTCAAAAAAACGAAATCAAAATATTTTCACTGGAAGTAAGTTAAGTATAGCATACCCTATGATTATCCATAACAGAACAACTAGAGTAACACATTATTTTGAAAATATCTGCTTTGGCTCAGTTCTCCACATCTCTCCCATCTAGGACTTGCACAGCTGGTCTGCTTCTTCTACGGAAGATCTATTGGCTCTTCCGTCTCATGTGGGAATGACTCAGCAGAACTAATTGGTAAATGAAGCTTCTTTTTCTGAAGTTATTTTTTCAGTTAATGTAGTAGTAGCTGGAGCTTTTCAGGAACAGACATTAATGTTAAGTTTTGCAATTTGTTGGTGTCCTGCAGTGCTTGTTCCTCATTGTTTATCAGTTTAGATTTAAGCTAGGATACATTAGGCACATCATCAATTGTGCCTGTGGAATTTAGTGCCTTAAGCAAAGTCACAATCTTGGTAACTTTGTTACAGAGTTCAGTTTTAGAGAGACAAACAGAGTAAAATCACATTTGCTAGAAATGTGCAAGACGCTATCTGAAGAGAAGATTTCACAATGCCTTTCGTGGCTATCATCAGTAGTGAACTGGGGACATTTGGATTAAAGTATTGTCTACATTATATAGGTGTAAACTATTACTCATAAAGAAATCATACAAAAAACATAAAGGTAATGGCAATAGTTGTCAAACCTGTAATTCTTAGAAGTTGTGCTAATGTTGACAGGTTATCTTTGTTTCAATTTTCTTTTTACCTGTTCTGATTAACATTATAATGTGGAAACAGAGGTTAGGGTATAATTTTCTAATTTACTTTTTTCTACTTCAGTATTCTATTATTTTAAGGTATCACATATCTGTTTCACATCTTGCTATTTATAGTATTCTCTTTTGTTTCATAAATAGTGTAATAACAATAAATGGCAACCCACAAGGAAAACAGTGATTCTTTATAAATCATTTTTCAATGCCATGACAAAATTCAATTACTTTTTATGGTTTTGCACTTGATTTTCCTTTTGTATATGTGTACAAAATAGGGAAATCCCCTTATTGGGATACTATCAATGATTACTACGGGATCCTAACTCCCACGTTCCCAGTTAAGTTTTCTTCTGGGCCATGAACAGTTTCCATAATTATGTTTTGCTAGGATCTTCCACCTGCATAGTTCTCTAAATACCATCATTTAGTAATTTATATTCTGTTTTACTGTGCCAGGCAATAAGAGAAGCAATGAGATTTTCTATTGTGTATTTTACTTGAGAAATTGACTAGCGACCAGGCACAGTGGCTAACACCTGTAATCCCAGCACTTGGGGAGGCCAAGGCGGGCAGATCACGAGGTCAGGAGATCGAGACCATCCTGGCTAACATGGTGAAACCCCGTCTCTACTAAAATTACAAAAGATTGGGCGTGGTGGAGGGTGCCTGTAGTCCCAGCTACTCGGGACGCTGAGGCAGGAGAATGGCATGAACCCGGCAGGCGGAGCTTGCAGTGAGCCGAGATCGTGTCACTGCACTCCAGCCTGGGGGACACAGCAAGACTCCATTTAAAAAAAAAAGAAAGAAAGAAAGAAATTGACTAATTCATTAGCTCTTTCATTCATTCATTCAACAAATACTGCCAGAGTAGCTACAGTATAGCTACAAGACAGATATATGCTAAAGATTCCCTTAGTGGCTAAATGTGTAATATTCTCTCACTAATATAAAAGTGCAAAAAAACTAATATTAGTTTCTTACACTGTATTATTTTCAATACAAATCATTTTTCCAATATGCTAAGCTTCTTTTTATTGGAACCACAGCTATCCACCTACAATGCCCAGAAACCTATTTTTGTTTTCTTTTGTTTGAGAGGGAGTCTCTCTCTATTGTCAAAGCTGGAGTGCAATGGCATGATCTCGGCTCACTGCAACCTCCATCTCCCAGGGTTCAAGTGATTCTCCTGCGTCATCCTCTGAAGTAGCTGGGATTACAGGAGGGCACCACCATGCCTGGCTAACTTTTGTATTTTTACTAGAGGCGGGGTTTTATCATGTTGGCCAGGATGGTCTCGATCTCCTGACCTTGTGATCTGCCCGCTCAGCCTCCCAAAGTGCTGGGATTTCAAGCCTTAGCCCCTGCACCCAGCTCAGAACCCTATTTTTTAGCACATCCTTTGTAGTTGTATTCTCAAACACAGTCACACTTCCGACTTTTACTTTATTCCTCCTTAAAATTTTCTGTCAAAATTCAGTTTTCTTTTCCATATTCAGAATTACCAGTTGATTTCTAGTTTTAATAGAAACAACAATCTTTATACATCAATTTGTATTTTTAAAAGAAACAAAACAAACTCTAGATAACTGAAGAAAGTTTAGAGAACTGGAGTTTTAAACAGCCACTTACTCAAATCCTGCACTACAATGAAATTCAACTGATTATTTCATCCTTGTGTACTGAATTCTGTGTTCTAAGAGTTACATAACCAGGAACAGAGAGATGAAGTCAATAATCTGTTATAAATATAGACTGGTGCTCTGCTTGCCAAAATATTTTTCACATCTTTACTTGTTGTTACGGGTTAAACTGCGTTCCTCCAAAAGATGTTAGAAGTCCTAATCTCCAGTACCTATGAATGTCACTTTATTTTGGAGTACAGGGTTTTTGCAAGTGATCAAGTTAAGATTAGGTCATTAATCCAATATGATGGGTGTCCTTATGAAAAGGTGCACTTTGCTTACAGGAATAGACATGCCCACGGAAAGAACGCCATAGGAAGTTGAAAGCAAAACTTTAGGTGCTGCATCTACAAGCTGAGGAATGCCAAAGAGTATTAGCAAACAGCCAGAAGCTATGAAAGAGGCATGGAAAAGATTCTTACAACCCTCAGAAGCAACCAATCCTGCTGACACATTGATCTTGAACTTCTAGGCTCTAGAACTGTGAGAGAAATTTTCTGTTCTTTCAGCCACACAGTTTGTGGCATTTTGTAACAGCAACCCTGGGAAAATAATATAGTTGTTCTCTATATTCTCTTGTAAAACAGATGCAAAGGTTGGGATGAGGGTTCACATACCAAAAGTTTTTCCCAACGTTTTAGATTCTCAATGTTGAATTATTTCCCTCTATTTCACCCCATGATTTCTGCTCTCCTACCCCCAACATTCTTGACAAGCACTAGTTTCAGTTTTAAATGATTCAATCCAGAAAAGCATGAGGACACCACCACGTGCAGCTTGTTTGCTGCACTGAGCGTCACTAGAAAATAAAGACTTAACAATGCAGCACCTAAGTGAGTTCCCGCAATAATCACAGTTCTACAATTAGGTTTTGCACATACTGACGGCCTTCATAAAAAGTTTTCGTACAAAGCTAGTTACTAGTTCAGTGATACAGTGGTATGATACAGTGATAATAAGGAGGGAAGAAAAAGGGGCAATGTCGGTTCCATCCTACAAAGTGTGATCTCTCAGGTAAAGGCAGAATGACCTCTTCAAGCAAAGGAAAAGCAAATAGCTTCTGTAAATGAGGGAGAAGGTGCTCTGTTCTTGAGGGTTATTAATTGGGGGAAGAACTAAGGAATTCAGAGGTCTTCTGAATCATTTGATTTTTCTTAAATATCCCCTTTTTTTTGTTCTACTCTTTTTGGCCAATGTCCTATATTTACACGCAACTTAGACCAAGACCATGAATTTATCTGAACTTACAATTTGGCCATTTGCAGCAACAAATTCTAAACTTTAGCTTCTATTCACTTAGCTCAGCAGATAAAGAAATGAGACCCTTTTACAATTAGAGAACTCTATTTACATCATTCTATTCCTCAAGACAAGAAGGTAGGTATTTAACTTTATTATTCTTTGACTTTAAATTATCTAAGACCTCAAAAGCCGCCTCTGCAGTTCTGTAATTCCTCATCCTTTCATTTCTTATTCCCGTGTTACTTGAATATTTTGTCTTCAGTTTTTCATCTGTACAGGAAAGTCCTTCACCAAAATATTGCTTTTAAAAGGGGCTGCTGATTTTTACAAGGACTGTGCTAACTTGAGGAAGCAGGATGTTACATGTGTCTCTTTTAGTTAGAACTTGCAACATAAAATGAACATTTCCACAAATGCCTGAAACCTATATAGAACATAAAGGCCCCAAGAATGTAATTTTTCTAGCTATCCATAGTTGTGCAAGAAGCTGCATGAATATTTCAATGCTATTACCCGTAAAAATGATTTATTCTGCTTACAAATTTGTAATTTTAGCAGGGATTGGTGGAATCATCTAAACTTCACTCAACATGGTGCTAGCTGGGGAAGTTTACCTGGGCTAGAAGATCCACTTCTAAATGATTCAGTCTTGCAACTTGGCAATTTGATGCTGGATATTGAGTGTCTCCATGGGGTTAGGAGCTTGGGCTTTTCCACTGCTCGGGGACTAGTTCACAGGAACAAATATTCCAAGAGTCAGAAAATAGATGGTGTCATTCTCCTAAGGATTGAGCACAGATACTGGCAAATTATCACTTTTACCATATTCTGTTGGTTAAGCAGCAACAGAGCCTGACATGAAGGGAGGAACATAGACGTGATAGGAGAAGTGTTAACAAATTTGAAGGTTGTTTTTCGAAACGATCACTGAGGTACTTGCCGTGTTCCCTGAAATAGGCTTTGTTTCTCATACTTATGTAATATTATTTTTAATGTTGGCTAAGCATTTAGGTCAGAGATAAAAGAGAATCCTTGCACACAAATAGACTTTGATAGAATCCTATGATTTAAAGTTTCCACTAAGAAAAGATCCTTGCACTCCTCTGATATGCAAGAACTAAATCTTACTAAAAAAAAAAAAAAAAAAAAAAACCTGCATTCTTCTTCTACATCCTTGAAAAGTAAATTGATTACCATGCAGTGTTTTGCACTGATTCAAGTAATTCAGTGTCATGGATTATGTTGTATCGTCATACTCCTTACTTGGCTAGTTTCTCTTGAGCTTGTAGTCAACTTGGAATATGTGTGAACTCTTTCACCATGGGGAATTGAGTTCAACCTGGACTAAATAAGCTTGCACAGCTCTGCTAATGACAAGATATCTGGTCTAATAGAATCATATATAATCTTAAATTGCATAAAGGAGAAAAGGACTACCTTTCTAGATATAGCAGACTTCTTGACATATCTCAAAATGATCAAAGATTATCTCTTGGAATTTGTTGAAATAAGATTAAGCGTGATGCCCTATCTGTTAACTAATTTCAATAGTTCTAATAGTAAATTTAAGAGAACTAGATTTTAGAAAATGAGTTCCTTAGTTTTAAAAATTTAGTTGTTTTTATTTTAGTATATATGAAGAAGATTGGCAGAATCAAAAAAAGTTTGCAGAGCTGGTGAAAAAGTCTAAACTCTCTGGATGATGTAACATGTAAAATATATCTTAAAGCTTAAACACCTTCTTGACAACTTGAACTCATTAAGAGGTCTACTCTGAAGCACTTTGAGACTTCATTTTATATTTTCTATATATAATGAATATAGTCATTTCAAGAAATGTTAATGTTAGACTTAGAGATAACTATAATTTCACACTAACACTACATTTCTGGAACCAGAAAAAACGAGTTAATATTACTTTAAATTTTCACTGCATATAATAATACATAGGTTAAAACTTATTTGATCTAAGTCATTCATTAAGACATTCTTAGAACAAATAAAATTTTACACATTAATTTCCAATTTAACAAAATAGAAAATATGTGTGGGCTGCTTGTGCTCTTCTCTGGGTCAAACTTTAAAAATATTCCCAAAGTAATAGGGAAGTTAATGGATTTGAAAAATTCACATGAAAAATACCAGGAAAGCCAATAAACCAGTGGTTGGGTATACGGTAAGAGGAAATGGTAGACCTATGTTGAAGAGTGCAAGATGTCAGTAAAGTAGCATTGTTTTGGATCAGATTTTTTTTTTTAATGTGTGTCTTTTTATTTTCCACATCACCTTGAGTAAAATATTTTCTGTGACTTATCTTCTGTTTTGCAAATCAGAAAAATATTAGTTCTGTTTCAGTGTTGTCTAAGAGAGGCTTTGGAGCCCAGTGGGGGTGGGGAGCTTGTAACAAATTCCCTCTTAATAGACATTTCTTTGGAAAAAGTAGGTCTTGTGGCCGAAGTGCCAAGGAGTCAGGATCTTTGGGCTGAGAAACTAAACACAGAGTCGTTAAGTCCTATTATAATATTTGTGACAACTGCCCCAAGATAGTTCTGAACACCATCCATACCCCTTCATCTCACCTTTCACCCCTTTCCCCAGGTATGACATTTAATACTTACCTTAACTGATAAAACATACAATACAGGCTCGCAAAAAAAAAAAAAAAAAGATCAGAAGCTTGAGCAATGACTGTGCACATTCAATGGAATACACTGAACTGAATGATATTTCTAAAGAAAATAAAATTAATGAAACCACAAAAACAATTGCTTATATTTTGCATATTAAATAATTCACAAGAAATAAGGGATGCTACTGGAAATAAAAGAGACAAAAGTCATAAAATATATTCAGCTGAAAATATTGTATATTAATAAAATATTAGAGGTGAAAGTAATAAATCAGTAATGGAATAAATGTAGCCACAGAACAAAGCATAGTAAGCTGGAATACAAGATAAAGAAATTCTGCCAGTGATATTATTTTGGTGGCCTATTTATCAATATACCAAATAGCAGGATAGTATATTGGGCTGTGGATTCATAGCCTAACCTTAAAATTCTAGCTCTCCCAGTACCAGGTGTGTGTGCTTGGACACATTGTGTCAAGTTCTTTGTGCATTAACTATGTTATAATAAGACGGAGTTGTACATACAATGATAATTTGGTCAGAGAATATGCAGATTAAATCAGTTAATACACATAAAGCATTTAGGAAAGTGTGTGGCATCTAATAAACATTTACTAAATGTCAGGTATTGCCATCAAGTGGATAATTTTATATTTAAATGCTTTTATCGGAAAAAAAGAAAGTCTGAAATAACATAAGCTAAATTCTACCTTAAGAAGTTAGAAGAAAAGGAACACAGTACACCCCAAGCAAACAAGAAATAAATAATAATAATCATCCAAAATTAATTAGAGACAGCGATTTCTGCCACAAAGATGAGCAAAAACAAATGTTAGCTATTTGATATTATACAGAGACTTTGTTTTAATTCCATCAAAATGGGTAAAAAATACAAGGAGTGAAAGCACTAGTATTTCAAAATTAAACATGATGTTAGTTGACACTGTTTATTAATTTGGGGAAGATAATTCCTATTTCTAGTTTTCTGAGAGTATTTTTTAATGAATGGGTAATATGTTGTTTAAAGTGATTTTTCTGCCTCTGTAGATATTATCACATGGATTTCTTTTTTTGGAAAGCCTGTTAAGATGTTAAATTATATTCCTTGATTTTTGAAGGTTAATAAACCTTGCTTTCTTGGGATAAATTACACCTGAATTATTTTCTCTTTGTAATACATTGAGGGTTTTTATTGCTAAAATTGTATTAAAGGTTTTTGTGACTGTGTTCATGAAGGATATTAGTTTGCAGTTTTCTTTTCTTGTAATATCATTGTCTTGTAATGGTATCAGGAAAACACAGGACTTATTAAATGAATTGTACTCTCTCCTCTACTATGTCTACAAGAGAACGGGTATGATTTTTTACCGAATGTTTCATAAAATTTGTCAGTGAAGCCACGTGGACCTGGAATTTAGCATTTTTGTTATTGTTTGTTCCTTTGCTTTTGTGGGAAAAATTTAACCTACAATTTACTTTAATAAATATGAAGCTATTTATCTACTTCTTCTTGAAAGAGTTTTACTGATTTCTATCTTCCATGCAATTTGTTGTAGAATATGTTGCATATAATGACTAAGTTGTGGAATATATTAGCACAAATTGTTAATTGATAGTTTTGTTCCTCATCAGTCTGGCTAAAAGCTTGTCATTTTATTGAACTTTTCAAAGAATTAACCTTTGGTTTCATTGATTTTCTCTGTGGGTTTTGTTCACAATGCTCTTGTATTCAGATCTTAACTTTATTTCTTCTGTTCTTCTGTTTATTTGGGACACTTTTATTTTTCTTATTTCTTAAAGTAAATGCTTAAGGAACTTACTTAAAACTGTTGTAAAAAAATATAAGCATACTAGAAATGCTTTAAATCCATTCTGCAAGAGTTGATATGTTATGCTTTCATTTATAAATTTTCAAATATTCAGGCATTTCCAGAGGTCTTTTTGTTATTAATTTATAATTTAGTTCCACTATGTTCAGAGTACCAATTATCTGATTTGGATACTTTGAAATTTATTAAGAGCTGCGTTACGGCCCACAATATAAACTAAGTTGGCGAATGTCCCATGTATTATTTAAGGTATTTTCTAATGTTGCTGTCTATAGTATTCTAAAACTGCTAATTAGATTGAGTTGGTTGAGAGCATTGTTCAAATCTCCTGTATTCTTCCTTTCCTGTATTTGTTCTATCAATTACTGAGAAAGAAATGTGGCTTTATCAGTTTCTCTTTCATTTCTATTCATTTTGCATCATATATTTTCAAACTCATTATCAGTAGCATACACAGAATTGTCATGTCTTGAGGACTTCACTTATTTGTCATTATGAAATGTCTCTTTCTCTGGTAATATTCACCATTCTTACATGCCCTTGTCTCATATTAACACAACTACTCCAGCTTACTTTTGATTAATGTTTGTATTGTATACTTTGTTCCAACTTTTTACTTGAGTCACGTATGTATCTTCATAAGTTAAGTGACTTTTTACAGATATTAAAACAGTCAGGTCTTTTTTTTTTTAATCTACCAGGCAAATCTGCTTTTTAATTGGGATATTTAGACCTTTTAAATTTAATGGATTTATATAATTTGTTGTTTGCTATTTATTTAATATTATCTTCTCAGTGGTTTGTTACTTTCAAATCTTTTCTTGCTTTCCGCTGAATTAATTAAAATTTTTATGATTTAATTTTACCTCTATTTTGTATCCTGTGTCTGTATTTTTATGTTTAATTTTTGAATAATTGCTTTGACATTTATAATATACATCTTTATTTATGACAGTTTACTTTCAAATAATATTAAGCCAATTCACGTGTAACATAAAGTCTATGACAGTATACTTTCATTATCTTTTTTTGCCTTTTTTACTTTTGTCACCATAGACTTTATCTTTGCATTAAGTAGTCAATTATCTTTTAAAATAATTATAATATTAAAAGCTTATTTCCTACTTCCCCACATATTTTACTTAGATACAAACTTTTTATCTGCTATACTTTTTCATCTACTTGGAAGAATTCCTTTATCATTTCTTAGAGTACAATCTGCTGGAAGTGAATTTACACAGTTTTTGTTTGTCTGAAATAGTCATTATTTTTTAGTTGTTATTATATATTTTTTCTGGGTAAAGAATTCCATATTGATCTATTATTCTCAGCACTTAATAATATTATTCAATATTGTAGTTTGTACAGTTTCTGATGAAAAATATACTATATATTTTACATTCCTTTCTCTATAGATAATTTGTCTTTTTTTCTGTCTACTTTTAGAATTGTCCTTTTATCAATGAATTTCAGCAGTTTGATTAGGATGTTCCTGGGGGTATCTTTGTTTGTTCCTTTGGAGGATCGTTAAGTTCTTTGCACCTGTGGATTTAGAGTTTTTATCAGTTTTAGAAAATGGTAAATATTTATGTCTTCAAACCACTCCTTTGATTCTCTTCCTGAGACATCAATTACACATTTAAAACAATTGCTATTATACTTTAATGTCATTTTTTCAGTCCTTATTTTGTCTGTATACTTCATTTTGGATAGTTTCTATCACTGTATAACCAAATTCATTTTTCTTCTGAGTTTCTAATCTGCTTCTATTCTAACCAAGTTATTTTGTAAAAATTCAGACATTATATTTTTGCTTTTGAGTGTTTTTCTTTTTAATCTTTCATTGCTATCCTTAGTAAGCTTCCGGTATTTTTTTTTTCTGCATTCTTGAATGTACAGTACATACCATAGCTTAATATCCTTGTTTTCTAGCTTGATCATCAGGGTCTCTTTCTATTGAATATTCTGTCCCTAAAGATAATGCTTTTCCGCTTCTGTGCATATCTCGTGATTTTATTTGATGCCAGTTATGGAAAACAGTAAAGTTTAAGTTACCTATTACTACGTCTGACTATATTTCTATAAATAGAGATTTAGTGGTGTGCTGTTGTTGTTGTTTGTTTGGTTTCGGTCAGCTATGAAGCAAAGTTTTTAAGGGTGGGTCCAAACTAGTGTTTTGTCCAAGAATAATTTATCCCAACACTTCAATGCTACATTTCTGTCAATTCCATCTAATGTTCTAATATTATGATGTCTATTCCCTCTGGATAGTGGGAACACGAGTTTTTCAAAGACCTATGTGAATGCCAGAAGCTTGCTGCCTATTACATTCTAGTTTTTCTTTCAAAGGTTTAGGTAATATTATCGCACCCTTATGCAAATTGCTGTTAGGAAAACACTTGAAGGGGCTTTAACTTCCTTTAAAATTTCAAATATATGAACTGAAAGCTCTTTGTAGCATTCTCTAAGTGAATATTGAGCTATGTTGCACCTGTAGATATTTTTCTCATTCTGAAAAACATTACTTTTATAGTCACGCCAAAGAACCAACTTTGCTGATTCTCTAATTGGTGTCTCTGTTTTCTATTTCATGAATTTCTGATGTTGTATTTGCTACTTCGTTTTCTATGTGTCTGTGATGAATTATCTTATTCTTTTCCATGACTTTCAGTTGAACATTTATGTCATCAATATTCAACATTTCTTCCATTCTAATATAAGTATCTATATACATTAACTGTCATCAAATTACTCCTTTATTTGCTTCCTGTGAGGTTTAAAATGGCATAGCATCATTAGTATTCTGTTCTGGGGTTTATTTTAAAATTTGTATTCTGACTTTTATTTTACTGGTGAATAACTTAAAGTTCATTTAAGAATATACGTTTTTTCATTTTTGCCATGTTTTTCAATTTTTACTGACCAAATTGACTTTAGCTTAGAGATTATCTTATGTATACAATATCAGTTCTTTAACATTTATTAGGATTTTGTTTATAAATGAGTATATGATCAAATTGTATATTGTCCTAAGGATTTGAAAAGAAGGTATTTTATTCTATGATTTTTTAATTCCATATATGTCCATTAAATAAGTACTGAGGCCAGTTGTGGTGGCTCATACCTGTAATTCCAGCACTTTGAGAGGTGGAGGTGGAAGGATCACCTGAGCCCAGAAGTTTGAGACCAGCCTAGGCAACTTGGCAAGACCCCATCTTTTTTTTGAGAAAAATAATTTTAAAAAATATAAGTAAATAAATATATAAGCCTTGAGGCCAGGCATGGGGGCTCATGTCTATAGTCTTAGCATTTTGGAAGGCCAAGGCAAGAGGATCACTTGAACTCAGACATGTAATGCCAGCCTCACAATATAGTGAGACCCCATCTCTATTTAATTAAAAAAAAATCTTGATAGTCTTGTTTTTCAAATCTTAATTTTTACTTAATAATTGTCTGCTTGATCCATGATATATTAAGGAACTTATTTTAACATCTTCCCTTATAATGAAGGATTTGCCAGGTTTTTTGTTATTACACATACTTTGCTATATTTATTTTGAGGCTATATTATGATGTAAAAATACAAGCTGACATCTGTTATATACTTCAATGAATTAAATATTTATTTTGTAAAATATTGATTGTCTTTATCTAAAATAATACATTTCCCCTTAATTCTATATTACCAGCTATTAAGTATATAACCATTAATCTGGGCTTCTAATACGGGACTTTTTAAAATTATTTTTCTGTATCTTTTTTATACTTTTACTTTCAACCTATCTGAGTTTTTATCTTGTAAAAAGCAAAAACTGGAAATTGTTTTTGTTCACATGAGTCTGTAGATTGTGTTAGGTTAACCTCAGTTACTTAAAACATTTTATATGTTGCACTTGTTACCCTGGACAGTCTGTAACCTGCAAGCTCTGCTTCACTCTGTCCTTATTTCAGAACCTAGGCTAATGAGGGGACACTATCTTCTTGAACACTTTTTTTTTGCCTGCAGCAGAGGAAAAAAATATATAACAAAGTACAGACTCTTAATGCTTCTGCAGTGAAGTGGCATATGCTATTTCTGCTCACATTTCAGGACTCAAAGCAAGGTATATGTTGAAACTTTGAATCATGATGTGTGCAATTTCACTATTTGTCAAGAATAAGGCAGAGCCCAGACTATGAGATAGATTAATTAGCTATATAATGTAACTTTTATTTCCACCATATTTTATTTCATTATTTTATTTATGTTATTCCCAGTTAAGTGATAAGGAAAGGAAGTTAGAGATGCTATTTCTTTGTTATTGTAGAATTCTAGGGTTAAAATAGTCTGTTTCGCCATTTACTGATTGTTTTCTGTAGAAACACCTTACTGAGTAACATAGCACCTGACTCTTCAGTAGCATAAACTATAATGTGTTTTTCCACACTTAGCTGGAAATATCCGGAGTCGTTGGACTACAACATAGGACGCAAGGTTGAAAACGCAGAGGCTCCTCATACCTGAATATTTGTGCTATTTATTTCAAGTGTATTTGTAACAAGTGATTAACAGAGTCAGATTCAGTAGAGATTAATTACTCTTAAGGTTTTCAAGACTTTAGAAGAGCCTTCATTGAAAAAGGCATCACACAAGAATAATCATATGAATACCATATTAAACAACCTTTCTCATTAATAAAAATAATGTACTTTCTGATCTATTTAAAGCTATTGTATTGCTTAAATTTAACAATATTGCTTTTAAGATCCCAGTATTATAAAAATATTAAACAATATTTATGTCAGTTCTCTCATGTGTAGATGAGGAAACTGAGGCTGAATAAATAGAGTCTAGTTTCTGGACTCAGAGTTCATAAATTTTCTGCTTTTGTTTAGTATACCTTGTAACTTCATTTTTATAATTCAAAATGACTCTTCCTCAATCAGTATTTTGAATATTATAACACTAATACTGCTTATTAGTAATACTTTTTTTAAAAGAAATACATTGAACTTTTGGGGAATGTTTATTTTATTTTTTCTTAATTAAAGGCAAATGCTGCCTGAAGAAAGTATAACATCATAGAAAATATTTAGGACTCATAAATTGTGAACTTTTTTCTCTCAGAAATATTCAGATATGGTTGATGATCTAATTTACCTTTTAAACTCTGACAATTTTCTAAGGTTCCGATTTCAAATGGCAAGTGGTTAGTCCAGACAAACATCACAGATTGTTGTGAAAACAATGTTTGAGTTGTAGTCAGGCATAACCTGCCGCTGCCTCCAATATTTCAGATATACTTGGGATACCTGTGTGTGCGTAAACTTTTGAACTAACTGCCTATGAAATGTCACAGGGTTAGTGACAGGAGCTATGGATGCCTAGGAAGGATCATGAGTCAGTTTGATTCTGGTTCTACATCTTAAAAGATACAAATCAAAACATATCACATAAGCAAAATGCATGAACTATTCAGCCAGATTCTGAGTTACACATAGAAAAAAAACCTGTCACAACATTTAATGATATTGTCAGTATATATTTCTCTAAGATTTGCAAAGAACACCAAAAAAAGGTCTGCTTTTGTTAAAACCTATACCAGATAATTTCCTTTAAATTCTGGATAACTATTCCAGAGAATTCTTCAAGTTAGTACTTGCTACGTAGTCAGCTGCTTAATCAAGCAAATTATTATTTTTGGCTATTTAGTGATAACCTTTATCTTACTCCCCCAAAGTACGAAGGTAGTATATATTAGAAAATGTTTTAGGTGATATTTTGAAAATCCACTTTTTGAATGCTCTTTGGTGATACTATTAGTCTTTTCGTGCTAACATTGTGAAACTGATTAGACATTTGATGGCAATGATAATCATTTCTGATATGGTGTCATTTCCCAGAGCTTTTAGGTGCTCTAACAACTTTTGTTAATTACTGCTTCTTGGGAGTACAAATAAGTATTAACATCTTCAAGCTCTGCTATCAGAATCTGAGACAATGCATTCAGTTCAACAGACATTTGTGAAGCAAATACTTTTTTCTCCTTCTCATTGCCTTCTCTTATCACTGGGACCCACATCTTCTATCAATCACCAATACCAATCAACATTTGCTGCTTTAGCAAGTCCAGGGAATCTGATAAGTTGTATAAATGAAAAGGTCATAGTCCTGGCCCTTGGTCATTTGTGGTAAGGGTTATATTACTTTGGCATTAGGTGGCTACTCTGAATGTTCACAGTATTGCATGGGGCATACTTCCTGATATATTATTCATTGCTTATGTGAAAATCAAATTTAATCGGTGTCTTGTATTTTTATTTATTAAATCATACTAACTAAAAGGCATTATGGGAACGAGGAGCTAGAATTCTGGCTTCCCTGAAATATAAACTCAATGCCAAAGTAGGCCAGCCCCAGGGAAGGGAAATACAGCCTACTGTTTTCTATATGCCTCATCTATCTTAAAGACTATCTGTTTAATCTATCATTTCTGTATCTTAAAATATCCTTACCTACCTGCGGAAATAGCGATGGGACTCAGCCAGCATAGTCACATCCTCAATAAATCTACGGGAGAGTAGGTGCACAACAGGAAAAGCAATGACTAAAACCAAAAGAAAATGAGCTAGACTAAAGCTTTCTGATTTGTTTAGTTCACTTGAAGTTACTCTTATATTATTACTATTTCTTTTCAAAAGAGTAAAATGAAAGATATCTCATATAAAAGGACAATAGTGAGTGGATGCAAAAAAACTTGTGAAAATATATCAGAATAAAAAATGAAGACCATCATACTCTACCCCAAATCAGAAATATCTTTAACTTTCCTGCAAGAAAAATACACTCTTCCACTTAAGCCAAGCATGAAGCATAAAAATTCATGGCAAATAAATGTCTTTTCATGTGCTGTTCAATCTTTAGAAAGCTAAGCTTAAGATAATTAAAGAAAAGTAGCAAGATTTTCAAATTGAAGTTGCCAGAAAGAGAGAAATCATGGTAAATCTACTTTAATTAGGGTGCTATCCAAGAAAGGCAGAAATTTAAACTTCTTAAAGTTTTATGGACAGATGACTTATAAGTGAAAATTTATCATGGGATTTCCAAAAGTGATTGATTGTTAAAGCCATATTCTGATTCCTCAGGGAATTTCCAGGGCTGAGACAATGCCAGGCATAGTGTTTGTGTAATAAGAGAATGGCTTTAGAGTAGGACAGATAAGTGTAAATCTTGCCAGCCTCTCCCACTGGTCAGCTGTGTTTAAATTTCTGAACCCCAAGATTCTCATTTTTGATGTGGGAGTAAAAACACACCCTACATAGTGACTTTATGAAAGTTAAGATACTAAATATCTAACACCCACCAGACATTTATGTCTCAATGAACAGTAACTATTATTATAATTATGCTATCAATATTATAAGAAGGTAGTCAGGTATAGTCAATACAAAGATTTTCTTTGTGATATTTTTAATTTTCTCCTTTTTTCAGTTTCTTCTGTGACTAATGTCTCATGTTGGTGAAGACAATGTGACATAATACTCATTGTCACAGTGAATGGTAAGGAAGATAAAATGTACCATTTCCAATAAAATCAGTCACCTTTTCTTCATATTTAGAATGCTATGCATAAATGAACATCAACAACAAAATTCCTAAAATACTAGTTTTCTCAAATTCTGTTTACTAATTTAAGTAGCAGATATGTTAATAATAGTTGCCATAAAATGATTATAAAAATGATTTTAAAACTGAAAATATGTTTTAACTAATAAGACTCCTTTAAGAAATGTATCTAGAGTTTTCAAACTATGCATTAAGTGGCATGAAGATACTTTAGAATATCTGAAGTGGTCATGGGGCTTGACTCGCAAATTTCCGTTCCTAATTTTATCATACCATTTGTCAATTCCATTCTCCATTTCAATGGTTCACTTAGAAGTGAACCATTGGGACAATGTGTCCCAATTCTGCCTAAAAAAACATAAAAGAAAGTAAGCTCAGGTCATCTTGGCAAAGATTTTTCTCTCCTAAAAGGAGAGATGAAATGGAGAAAAGTGTCTTCCTCTGAATATTGTCATGTCTGGCTATAATGCCTGGAAATATGGCTGCCACTTTCCAACCACGAGTAGAGCCAGCCCAAGAGCCAAGTTCACACACTGATTTGAATGGGCAGGAGATGTAAAGCCTGGGTTTTTGATAATTCCAACCTATATGATGTTCCCTGCTTCTGGACTACATGAGAGGTATTATGTTTTCTTATTTTTAAAGCCAATTAGCATCATTCTTTTCTGTAACCTATAGCTGCGAGCCATCAAAACTGAGAATAGTAAGCCCAAAACAAATGTTAGCTACCTTTCTCCTCACCCTCCCACTCTCCCTTACCACCATCATCATTATTAATATCCCTGTTTCCTTCTTATAGCCTCACACAAGCCTTACATGAAGCATTTCCTCATCTCTCAACAGCTTAATCCCTTTCTGTTTAGCCTTTAGAGTGAGCCCCAGGCTGTTCTCTAAATATTGGTTGTTCTCATAGTACCCTGTCCTGTTCTGTCATGTCACTTAAAACAGTTGTAGTTAAATCAGAGTTTATTAGTTGCTTATATATCTCACTAGAGTGTAAAGTCAGAAAGGCAGTAACTTTTCTGCCTCATTCAATGTTTTGTATCCAGTGGATAGCATAGTTCCTGGAAAGCAGTGGGAACTCAGTATACATGTTGAGAAAAAAAAAAGAATATTAATAAAATCTACATGTAAAATAAGGATTAACTATTATACTTCAAAATAAACTATTCACTAGGAAAATGGGTCTAGTAAATATGCTGCTTACATTTGGATTACAACTGTTGACAAAACTTTATTGACATTACACATTATAGACTGTAAAACTGTCCCATAAGCAGTATCTTGAAAAGAGAGGAAGGGAATTGGAAATGACTAGAGTTGAAGGAGCTGCGAAGAAACCTGTCAGATATACCATAAATTATGGTACTCGGGGGGTTAATGGCTTTTATTTGACAGTTGTGTTTTGCCTTACTTTAATTGGATATACAATTTTCTTTGCGTTTTGCAGTTGACAACTCTTCAAGGACAAATACTAAACCCTGTGGGGGGCGAAAAAAATAACAGATTGCCAGATAGACTAAAAAACAATTTAGCACTCAGCAAGAAAAGAAGGAAGAACCCAAGTTGAAACATCCCATGTAGACAATGTCACCACAACACTTCCAGATAAAAAAGAAGAAAAGCACCCCTACGCATCTCAATTAGAGAATCAAGGTGAAGCACATCATTTTCCTTGAAGCACTGCCAAATATTTGACATAAACTTCAATTAGGGTTCAAGCTATCAATTACAAAAGAAATTTTCTTTTAGAAAAATAATCCAGGAAGAAGTTTGCTTAATGTTTTTCTTATAAAGCTCATTTTGTTTAATTGATCTGAGGAACTGTCTGCCCATTACTCAAGGTATGTCAGCATCTTTTTCTTGTGCTGTGATCCAAAGAAAGCTTCAAATACATTTGGACACACACACATGCACACATACGCACATAAATATATGTTTGTGTATATATATATATATACACGCATATGTGTGCACATAGATGCACATAAACATACACACAGGCAATACACAGTCAATTCATTTGATTAAAAAAAATCAAATACTTGTCACAGTAGGAGTATTGAGTATTGGTATGCTTTGTAAAGATTCTTCTTTAATTCTTCTTTAATGCATATAATTCTGCTCATTTCCTTAAATATTTTCTATTACCCAGAACTACATTTAATTCCAAAGAGTGTATTAGCATTTTTTCTCTTTTAAAGCTTAACATACAAATCTAATTATATAGAAAAATAAGGAATTGCCCTGTTTTTATGCTTAAGAGTTCAAGAAATCACCAATTGTTGAGGCAGGATTTCTCCCATGTAAAAAGTGAAATATCCACTTAGGTAATTATAGTCACTTATTTTCATGAATTATGTCAAAGTCTTAGCAATCCCTTCATTCCGCAGGAGGCATACAATGTGGAAAAATTGCTTCCTCTGTTTATTTTTTATTTTTATTTTTTTTATTTTTTTGAGACGGAGTCTCGCTCTGTCGCCCAAGCTGGAGTGCAATGGCCGGGTCTCAGCTCACTGCAAGCTCCGCCTCCCGGGTTCACGCCATTCTCGTGCCTCAGCCTCCCGAGTAGCTGGGACTACAGGCGCCCGCCACCTCGCCCGGCTAGTTTTTTTTTTTTTTGTACTTTTTAGTAGAGACGGGGTTTCACTGTGTTTAGCCAGGATGGTCTCGATCTCCTGACCTTGTGATCTGCCCGCCTCGGCCTCCCAAAGTGCTGGGATTACAGGCTTGAGCCACCGCGCCCGGCCTTCATCTGTTTATTTTTATTTCAAGATTATCCAATACCATACCAATGCCTAATCTACTGCTGTCATTAAAGCAAGTAAACAAATAAGTAAAAATGAAAACCAACACAAAGAACTCTAAATTTAGAAAGAGTGGCAAAGCTAGCCACTGTAACTGCCAAGAACTATTTTATATAATTATTTAGCTATTTGTAAAATTTGAATCATTTCAATGGTAGTCACTTATTATTCTTGCTGTTGGGTCAGTAGGTCAAGAAGATAATTTCCATATCAGTAACAGAGGGATTTTATAAAATAAAAAGAAAAGTATGATTTTGACACAACCAGAAAAGTGAGACTGTATGAATGTATTTCACTGGTACATTTGAAATAACATTCCTCTATTTAAAAAATAATATTCACTTATGAAGCCACTTGTTATGCATCTTTTAGATACTTAGCCTAAGGCAATGGGGTCACAAAGATGAGTATATATAGTACTTCATTATAGTGTGGACTTTGAAACCATTGCATGGGTTTACTTGGCAGCACTACTTCTTACCACATATCAGGTGAGTGACCTCGGCTGAGTTACTCAGACTTGCTTTGCCTCAATTTCTTCATCTGGAAAACAAAGACTATCAGAGTGCCTTCCTTTCCGGATTCCTGTAAAGTATAAAAAAAAATCCACAATAAGGTCTTATGTTTTTTGAAGTAACACACTAAGCACACATTAAAGATTAGCTGTTATTTCTACTATTATAAATGTATAATTTGTCAGGACATTTAAGCACATTATTTGTTATACTACCATTTGACCTACACCATGTAGAAATATTTACAGTGTTTCAAGAACAACTACTTGCTTCTAAGTAATTAAAGGCGTGTTTTAGAGAGAAGGTGACTTTTGACTAAGGGACTCATCTAATTTACCATCCAGGCCACCACAACAGAGATTGAAAGGGCATGCTATTAATGATTACTCTGAAGCAATGGACATAAAACGGTACTGACCCAGGGAAGTCCATATATATGATAACTCTGCTATTACCTGGTTTAAGCATACAAATTTGACAGATGGAAAAAGGAAGAGGAGAGGTGAGATGAGGGATAGCTGAATACATAATCTAAGATCCTGAAACAGATGGAATTTATAAGGTATAGCAAATAATTTAGTATGGCTGACACGTGGAAGTATGGATATGGAGGATTGAAAGAATAAAGGTGGGGATTGTCCTTTCAGCCCTGAAATAGCATTTTATTTTACAGATAATGAATAAACATTGAGTTATTTTAATCATGGGTGTGACATTATCAAATTTGCATTTAGAAAGATAATTCTAGCTGCTTTGCATGTTAGAATGTTGAAAACCTACATGCAGAAAGTTAACGATAGTAGTCCAGACTAGAAATGATGAAGATGTCAATTAATCAAGGGTCTGTAAGAATGAAAAGAAAATGTGGGATTGAGAGTCATTTTGAAAAGTAATTTAATAAGATTCATTACGCTATTTGATGTGTAAAAATTAAAGAAAAGGCAAAAAATAAAACTAAAGAAGTTCTGGCTTGGATGAGTAAATGAGTGGTGATTAAGATGATGAATACAGAGTAGGAACAGGTTGGGAGAAGAATGTAATAAACTATACCTTAAACACAATTTATGTGTTTGAGATGTTGCTAGAGAAAGCATCAGGAGATGCCACATATGCAACTGTACATTATTGAATGAACACTCTGGGTTCAAATGAAAAAAGATTTATGATACTGTATCTATGTTATGTTGAAACAAGAGATTAGGAGTGTATTGTACATTAGTTGCCCTCAATAAATATCCTTTGAAAAATAACTGTCAATTACTGGTATAAGGTTTTTTTTTTTTTTTTTTTTTCTGTGAGAATAGAATGGAAGTTTTTAACCAAAATTATCTTTAAAATGCCACCTGGCATAGACTCATACTCTAGTAAATAGCTTACTTCCCTTCCATAGACAGAGAACAAAAAATGAATAAATATTTATTAAATTAAAGTCAATAGATCTTGAGCAAAATAAATGTTCAAACTGAGGAGAGAACAAACTGAGCAGAATAAGAAGGGATAATGTGAAAGAATCAATTTCTTTTCTTTTTCTGTATTCCAAGGATATGTTGGATGATGGCTGTGGGAGCCAAGAAGGGTATGATTACTGATAGCACCATGTATGTACTCATCTATTGCTGCTCATATCAAGTCCACCAGGCGGTCACAGAAAATATACAGACAGAACACACCCAGAAATTCCAAATGCATTGGTCTTTTCTCTCTTGGACTTGGAGTGTCTGAGAGAAGAAAGTTGTTTTCTTCAAAACCAAGTTTCTTGGCTCTCAGCTCTAGGCAAAGTATCACAAGATATAAATTGCTTTGGAATATGTGGTACTATGTGTTCATTAAGGCAGATATTTGGCATTTTAAAATTATAGTTTGAAGTACTGCATGTACTTTGAAATTGTACTCTATTTCACTCAAATATTTAATTCTCTTTCATTACCTTAATTGATCCATTAAAATATTTAAATATTTATCTACTTACCTTAAGGTAGATACTGAATTAAAAGTTAAAAAGAGGTACAGTTTATCCACAAAGAGACCAAGATCATTTTTGTTTTGCTAGGAGTTCTGACCCAGTGAATTTTTTTAAATAAAATACTAATGGGCTCTGTCTATGTGAGATGTCTGCTCTCTTAACTTTTCTGCTGACCCACTGGTTTCTGGTCCTGAGAACCATAGATGCTAATGCTAACCCCTTGAGAAAAATTTTACTTCCTGCCAATGATAACATAGATAGGCAGGTGGCCCCATGCCCCCCTATCCATGATGTTCTCCCTGCTGGATCATTTCCAGAGATAGAGACTATAAATTATTGCCAAATGTTTGGAAATACATATGTCTATTTTTAAAAGTTGGCTATATTATTTCAATTCTGCTCTCCTACTCTTAATTAGCATTAGCAACCAGTGTTCTCTCTTTGATCTCCAGAAGACAATGTCCTTCTTTCCAAGACAAAGTCTGGGCACAAAAACATGTGCATCTGTCACATCCAAGTCATATTAAAATGATGTAGGAAAGTCTAAGATTGGCAGAGAGAGCTGTAACTGGGACAGAATGCTCGTATCCCAAGCCGGGATTGATGCTGGCCACTGACTCAAAATGGCTTCAATTCTCCTTTAACTTTGGCTGCTGGTTAAGAGTACACTTTTCTTCTGTGATGTGTAAAATAGAGCAGTTAATAGGATGAAAGTCTGATGATGCCCAGATAAATCATTCCTGAAGCCTGGAAAGTATAGACAAGATAAAGAAACAAGAGGAACTTTTCTCTGTTGTGAAATTGCAGTCATCGTGTAGGTGTAAAAATGAAACAATTTCATATTTAGATAATTTTTTTGCTTTAAGCACAGCAGAATCCCACCACTTTCATTTATTTTATTTTATTTCTTTCTTTTACTACTTTTAGGAATAAAAAGAAGGCATTTGAAAACTTTTTTTTTTGAAAAAACATAAGTACTCTCATATTTCTTTTGAAAAGTGTTGAAGCTACAGCAAAACAAATAGTTTTCAAATAGCATTAATCTTTAAAAAAAACTATTATGAGCCTTAACATATACATTGAACCTGCACATACGGGGTTATGTATGTATACCTCACCCCAAAATGAAAAAAAAGAAAAGTGGATTCAAATACTTTCTGACATTTGTTATTGTTAGACCTTTAAATTGTTTCCAGTTTAAAATGATAAAATGGCCGGGCGCGGTGGCTTGCACCTGTAACCCCAGCACTTTGAGAGGTCGAGGCGGGCAGATCACGAGGTCAGGAGATCGAGACCATCCTGGCTGACACAGTGAAACCCTGTCTCTATTAAAAATACAAAAAATTCGCCGGGGGTGGTGGCAGGTGCCTGTAGTCCCAGCTACTCGGGAGGCTGAGGCAGGAGAATGGTGTAAACCCAGGAGGCGAGGCTTGCAGTGAACCGAGATTTTTGGGCAACACAGCAAGACTCCATCTCAAAAAAAAAAAAAAGATAAAACCAACGTGATCTTTATTTGTATTTAATCAGCCAGTATCAACGCAATAATGGGTTTGAATCATCAGGTTTTAATTGTCCATTAATTCCTTTTATTCTGAATTGGATAGGACAAAGTGTATGCCTTTTCTTATGAAGAATAAGCTAGTTCACTGGAAATCACGAAAAATAATAAAGATTTCAAATCACTTTTTTTGTGATGTCATTTTTACTCTGTTGCAAAACTATACTTCTGGAAAGTAGAAAACACACATTTCTAATGATCTTCCTATTTTCACTCACATTTAATTTTTCCTTTTTCTTTTTGGAAGCTAATGAAAATATGAGTTTATTTGGACAATTTGGTCTAGTAGCAAGCAGGTGGGATTCTACTGGTACAAGAAGCATAATACTTAGTAGAAATTACCTGACTGAATTGATACGAATAACTAATTTGTGTATATATGTGTGCACTAATGTATTTGTGTCTAGGACCATCTGTGTTCATATCTATACATAGCAGTAATAACACCAGTGTCAGCATAACATCCATGTGTCACCGTATTCATGCTGCCATTAGTACTGAGAAGAAAACGCATCTACAGATTTAATCTGTAAACTGATTTGCAAAGATTGTCTACATCTTCATTTTGGAAACTTTCTCTTTTGAATTATGACTAATGTCCCAGCATCAGAATAGTCAGAAATAATCTAAAGTCTAATTTACTTATTTTTCTTCATTGTTTTAGCAGACAAATGTGATTTCCAATCATATGTGAAAGTTGTTCTGGAGATTCATACTAATGTACTATTATTAAATAAAATTGATGCCCAGCAAGATTAGCAATGTTTATATTGGGATCTGCAACTCAACATGTAAATGAATGTGTAGTCTAGGATCAGAATAACTCCTCTAAATGATTTACATCTATATATTAGCTGAAGAAGGAAAAAATGTGTATTTTTGGTTAATGAAATTGCTTAAAGTTTACTCTAAAATCCACATGGCAGTTATTCAAAAAAACCTTTTTCAGAAAGTTATGAGGTTTCAAAGGTGCCATTGGGAAACTGTAATTCCTCTGAGTGCAAATACATTTTAGGAGAAGACACTGATTGGTCAGTGTGAATTCTGGTAATAGTGTATGCTGGATCAAATGTCTGCATTCCCAGCCACTTACTAAAGTCAACTCCAATCAACAGTCTCAGGGTTGTTTAATTTTTTACCATTGCAATCATCAAGGCTTCCCTCTTTCCTCTCGTTTATTTACATTAATAATGGAACCTTAGTTGCTATGCTCAGAGTGAAATATTCTTCTCAGAAACAGTTTATGGAGCCAAACTCCTTTTCAGTGTCAAGTAGAGCTCAAGTCATTGACTCATTGTTTTTGTTTTTCCAGATAATATCAAACATGTGTCCCAGATAATATATAGTGAGCCTGCTCAGAAAAAAAAAAAGAAAAACAAAGATCTGACTGCATTTAGTGTGCAAAGTTTGATATCAGACGCAGGAAAGCACATATTTTCATGTTGGGCAGTTGTTGGGTATTTGTGCATAAAAATCATGGGAAAAAAAGATAACTTATTCACTGTCTATGTATTCTTCCAACCATAACTCCAAGGGAGATTTTTATATTTATAGTACAATGGAATCTAATTATTAAGTAAAAAGAGTACGTCATTCAATAAAATCGGTTCTTTGGCAGAATTGTGCCAAAAAATGAGTGACAATGAAGCAATATAATTTCCAGTCTTCAGGGATTGATCTTGTTGTACATCTCCAAGTCAGTCTTTGCCATTTTTCATTTAAATCTATTTACTCAACTGTCATATTCTAAGATAAAATGGTGTCATTTTATCATTTGCACTAGATATGATAGGGAATATACTGTGGATATGCAGAAAGGAAGTGAAAATTGTGTAACTAGTAAATTGGAGAAATTTTAGATGTTAAATTTTAATCATTTAGAGAAAAGCACATCTTTGCCATAAAATATCTGAATATTTCTTTTATCTTGATTCATTTAGGTTATTCAGACAAACCTTCATTATATGATAGAGCTCTCATTTACATTTGAGACCTGAGGCAAAATTAATTTTTCTTTCAGATGGTATATAGTAAAATCCTACTAGTATTGTCTTTCTGTAAGTTCCTTTAGAAAAATGATCCTGGGAGAATTTCAAACTTCTTAAAATACTTGATGGAATAGATGAAACCAAACCCTGAAGAATTGAAGATAGTCAGTTAGCACATATGTCAGTATTAAATAGCCTCAAGAAATTAAAGATCAAATGTTGAATTTGACAGATATGAATTTCTGAGAAATGTGAAGAAAACCTGAAAAGAGTCATATTGCTTTCCATTGGAAAGTTATGAAATGAAACTTTAAAAAAAACTACCTTAATCATTTCTCTCTCTATGTAATATAGCAAGAGAAGAGATATGGAAATTGCTATAGGCAAATCTTTCTGCTTTTGACTAAGGAGAAAAGTATGTCAACTGGGTCAGAATTAAATAGTTAATGTATTCCAAAAACAAAATAAAAATCTGAAGTGTCTACATACAAATTTTGACCTAATTTTTAAATCACAGAAATACAGGATTTATATATATGTAAGTAAAAGGCATTTGAAATCTGAGTATCTTTAATGTAAAGAACTAATTGTGCATTCATTAGGGCAGTAAAAGTGATCAGCCTTACAAATGATTGCGTTCTAGATAACAGTAACACCACTGGAAAGCAAAAGATCTCTGATAGATTTTATCTAGTCTAGGTGGTACAACCTAAGCACAAAAATAATTGACAACTTAAAGCTCAGAGTTCATGTATCAACCCAAAGGGAAAAGGTCCAGTGAAAACAATTTTTCAACAAATATTTAGGTTGTAATTCTCAGTTTCAGATCAGGTAAGGGTTGTGAGTTCCATGGATTCTAGTGAGGTAGATTGTTTTCTAATATACATTAGCATGTCTATGCAGCTTTGCTGTATGATTACTGCTTTGGCACTGAGCAATTCACTCATAAAGGTTGCAGCATTATCCTGGTCAGTCAAAACTACTTGAAACAGGTATATATTTCATAGAAGTTTGCACCAGATAATTGTGGGAGGTTGTCCTTTGATCTACTATCTAGGCAGTAGTATCTCTCAGCAGGCCTCGTGATTAGGTAAGGTATCTAATAACACCAACTTAAGTTTTCATCCAGAGGGCTGAGAAAAAAATTCTTATATAGAGACTGACACAAGAAGGATCAATGACTGTGGTGGCAACACATATAGTAAATATATAAATCATGTGGAAATAAATGGAAGATTCATCAGAACTATCAGATGTTGAATTGAGAATGGTGTAACTGCATGTTATAACATAATAGAATTCAGCTATCCTGGCGTAGGTTCAGGAAGACTTTCTACATAAAATAAACTATCAATATTAACAATACCAATAGACTGTAAAATCTTTGCATTCCCAGCAAATAGCTTAGATCCCAGCATACTGCATGTCAACTGGAACCATTTTTAAATGAATGAATTAATGAATGAAGGAAGGAAAAAAGAAATAAATTTGTATAAAAATATATATTTTGTTCATGGTATCATAAACAAGAAGAAAATGCAGAATAATTATACCTGACTGGGAGAAATTTTCATCCTATTAATTTAATACCACTTCATAATTCTTAATATGTGTGAACTATTTTCCTCCATCTGACATGTTTGCCATTAGTTGAAAACTATAGGTTAGGTGCCTGAAAATGTTCTGAATTAGCATGCAGAAAAAATATGTGTTTTAGATTAACACTGTGTATCAAATTAATATGTATCATCTACCAACAATTATATTTGATTAGTCATACTACACAAGAAATACCTGGGAATTGAATAAAGCAGAGCACTTTGTTGTGTGATTCTCTCATTCAGCTCAATTAAATATAATTTCTACTTTGTAGTAGTAAGTAAATTGTAGGATAGGATCAATGGTGATTCCTTAAAAGAATACATTCCAGAAGCTTTCAGTGTCAGAGCACTTTGATACTAAAATAGAATTCTGAGGTGAATTTAAATGAAGATGTATAATAATTACAAAGAATTTTAGCTACAAAATGCTCTTATAGAACAACAAAACAAGTAAATATGATGGAAAATTTGCAATTGTGTTACCTTTTTACAGTGCTTTGAAGCAAGGTTTTTATTTTGGTAGCATGTACGATCATCTAAAGTACATGGTTAGATAGTTCAATCTAAAATGGATAGTGAAATCTCTAAACATTGTTTGAATTCTAAATTTGAATTCTAAGTTGATTTCAAACTAAGAGATCTGGCTGGGTGTGGTGACTCACGCCTGTAATCCCAGCACTTTGGGAGGCCAAAGCAGGTGGACCACGAGGTCAGGAGATCAAGACCATCCTGGCCAACATAGTCAAACCCTGTCTCTACTAAATACAGAAAAATTACCTGGGCATGGTGGTGTGTGCCTGTAATCCCAGCTACTCAGGAGGCTGAGGCAGGTGAATCGCTTGAACAAGTGAGTCAGAGGTTGCAGCGAGCCGAGATCATGCCACAGAAGAGACTCCATCCAAAAAAAAAAAAAAACAGTATTCATACTTGGTTAATTTTTATCTGTAAGTTTACTGCAATTAATTGTAATGCTACCTATTATATTAACTTTAGGAGGAGTTCAGAAAATAGGAGGCTTTAGAATTTGATATAATCAAGGGGGAATAATACCTACAGATACCAGCAAAAATTGTCTCAGGACATTATAAAGAATAAGATTAAAGGATATATTTTCTATTTGAATATTCTTTAATGAACACCTTCAGAAAATAAATGAAAGATCTGAATTTAAATTCTAAGTCAAATAGCAGTCTAAAAATGTTCCTTACTTTATTAAAAAAGAAACATCTGGCCCTTGGTGTAAGTGTAAAAGGGTATAAGTATTCATTTCTATTCATGCTTAGGAAAAGTATGAGAAGCACATTACTGAGCATGAAGGAATTGCAAATTAATTTATACAACTGTTTCTCTTCTATTTCCTGTCCTTGGGTACTCCATGGACCTCTAGAAGATGAGAAAGTAGTATTATGATAGCATTGACAAGTCTAGGTAATTCATTGGCTATTCATGGGCCAAGAAGAAAGAGGAATGGAATCAGAGCTCTGATATTTTGATTAAGGTTTAGTGGGTATGTGTGGGTAGGCAGGTGAGTGGGAGTAGTGTGAAGGCACACTATTTATAAAAATAGAGGTTGGAGGAAAAAGGTGTGAATTTGAAGTTAATGAAGTAGCATTTGAAAATTTGGCACTAGGGCTCAGAATAGAAACAGGAGTTAAATATATAAATTTACAAGGAAATTATCCACATAGCAATGATAAGTAAAGCTATGATTTTTGGATACGATTTTTAGATAAAGGGGAGATTTTAAAACATAGATAAAATTGGCATGAAATTATATGTTTGAGGAGACTTACATTTAGAACATTTTAAACTACAGGGAAAACAGAGATATGTAAGTAGGAAAAAGCAGTTAATAATTGAAGAAAATCAAGGAGAAGCCAATGGATGATCTGTTTGAAGAGTAAAATTCAAGTAAGTTGTTTGGGTAAACAACAAACACTGAGGGGATGGATCAAGAGGAGACAGACAATGAAGATGAAGAAATAGGGGTATCAGCCATGAAGCCAAATGCTGAAGGAGACAAAAAAAGGAATAAGCCCTGGTGTGAGTAGAGGACCATTGACTGATAATGGATTGTAGCAGATGCAGATTAATAGATAAGGGGAAAATGTGAAGTGGAAAGGGAAGTTGAAGACACTCTGTTTTCTCCTTAAACGAGAATCTAGAATACAACAGGTTTGAAAAAGTGATATAAAAAGAAGAGCAGGAGTAAGGGAGAGATGCAGGAAGCTTCTAAAGAAAGTCAAAGTGTTTATAAATGTGGTGGGAATTGGCCTCAGTTCACGTAAGTTTCTTGAAGATTAGGCAGCCTGGGAGCAGGACCAATAAACATGACATTAGTGTGATGAGAGCACAGAGGCCCAAGGGAAGGAAAATCCTAGTAAAACAGTTACAAAAATGGTATCAAAAGTAGAGCTTAAAGAGAAATAAGGACAGCAGAGGGAGATTTTCAGTCTCCAAGGCCATGGTAGCAGTTCAGCATTGGAATAGGCCCTGGTTTCTGGCACTCTTTCTTTCATTTATTAAGTATTGATATATACACTAAGTAGTTTAATTTTAATGCATTAAAAGTATGTTGACGATTCTTCAGCTATGATCTTGTTCTACGTGGTGAAGACAAATGTTGAGTTCTCCAAAGAGTCCTTTAACCTTTTCTTCTTCTTTTCTTTGTCTTTATTAATATGTGGATATAACTGAAAAGAAACTAAAACAGCAAAAATGAAGTCAAACGCTGTGTCTCAGTTTATAGTGAAGACAAAAATTCATGAAACAGCACAATACTATTATTCTTGGAGTGGAAGTCTAACTTTCTGCTAAAGATACTCATGTTTTCTGAGCTGATAGAATTTTCTAATTTTTAGAAGTAATTTCATTCATACATCTAAAATCAAAGTTTTCTTAAAGTGCCTGAAGGGAAAAATAGAAAGTATTTTTTGTCGTTGTTTTTCCCCTGACAGACTATTTCACTTTTATTGGCTTCATGATTTGAGGAATATTTGATAACAAGGCAAAACTCAAAGGGGTGAACTTTATTACTCTCATTTATTTTGCTCCAGGGTCAAAGAGAGTTGAGCCATTTATCTCTGTAGTGTACCTTCTACACACACTCATACCATGAACATAGATTCATGGGCCTATGTAAGAAGATTCACACTGCTGAGGAAAAGTTTTGCTTAACACCATATCTACCAAATCATTGACCCACAGCCCATTATTAATTGGTATAACAAATGATTAACAGACTGATTTAGTAGTAGGTAGTAAAAACTGTAAAGCACTCTGAAAATAGTCATTAAAATTAATTTTATAAATCACTTTGAACTCTTGCTCAAGGAAAAAAATCAGTTTTAAAACTGGAAGACTTGAAAACTTTTTGTACATTGGAAAACAAAAAGTCAGAGAAAATAAGCCATGGTGTGCTAACGTATTATGACTAGAATACAAATATTCTGTTTTCCTCAATAAGCGTCTTTCTATAATTGTTTAAAAAGCAGTGATAATTCTGAAGTAATAATAATAAAGAACATTGTCAAGTTAATTATCTGTGAACTATCTTAATGAAGTCAAAACCTACAATAAGAGTAATCTTTATCCAAACTAGTAAGAGTATCCAGTATCATTTAATTTTTCTTTTTGTTATTTCTGTTAACTGAATGATTTTTAGTGTTCTCAAAGTCTATCAGTTTGACTTATTTTATTCTCACTTTTGTAAAGTATATGATAGATTGAATTTTGTTCTTTATTTTCTATAACTATTATGTAAAATCTAAGTTAAATTTCCCCAAAAAGGAATATTACTTAGATAACTTACTAGTTATGACCAAACTAATATTATTTTCCAAGTTGTTAAAATTTTTACAGGAATTAGGGAAATTTCTAATTATCAATATTAATGAAGCCTAAATATATATGTATTTTATATATAAGTAAATATATAAATATATATACACATATGTATTTAGGATTCATTTATATATATGTATTTTATATATATAATCATCTAGTCATCAATATTACAAATGGATGGGATCTTAGAATTTCTTTACCAAACATTCTTTAATTTTTGGAGTTGTAAAAATTGAAAAGTTTAAATTGTTTCCTAGTCTAACCAGACTGGTACCATATTTGGGATTACAACTCAAGCCATATAATTCTTCCATTAAAGTTTCTTAAAAAGCATATATACCCAAACTTGAAAGCTCTTTCACTTACTGTAATCTGTAGTTTACCTACTTATATATGGCTCTTTGAACATTTTGTTCCATTATCTCTCTTTTATAGGGGAAGACAATAAGCCCTTAGAAAACTACTATAATGTTCTGGACTGAGCTTACAGTTAGCACTTTGCTTACAGTTAGGTTTTTTTAAACTGTTGAAAGAGTCTCTGATATCCTTTTATTCCATTTTCCAGGCATAGAGACAGAGGCTCAGATTACTAAATGTAACTCAAATAATGTGGATGATAATATGACACAGAAGTTCCCACCAGATTGTTTCCACTTCAAAGCACATTCTTTTATTCCCCTCTTATGAAATAACTTTTCCCATCTCCTCCATAATCTCCTTCATTTTAATTGTTTATTATGTAATATTTCCTGGCCCTAGTGTTTTCAACCATGAGCATCCTCTTCAATTCACTAAATATGCCTCCTAGATCAACCTATGATCAATATTCTGGGGCATTTTTATTATTTTTTTGAGGAGTATATGTATTTTGCTCTGTCTACTTCCCAGTGGCACAAATATTCCCTCATTAGAAAAGGTGTTCAAATTTTACTCTTCATTATTGAAAAAACATCTTGCATAGCAGTACTATAGTGATATTGAGTTATTAGAATCTCATCCTAGATAATGTATGAGAATTAAACCAAAAGCCCTGAGAACTTGTCCTCACTATTGGGTGACAAACCAATGATCACACAAGAGATTATTCTGAGATGAACCTGTAGCTCATTCTTAAGGAAAATCAGCTAACTTTTACATTATGGTGATTTCGTATTTTTAAAACATTTAAGATGATATTTTATGGGATTTTTGTTCATGAGGCATTCTCAAATACTACCTTATAAATATTGAGAAATACATTTAACAGATAAATTGACAAGGAAATGAGGTGCATGCTTGTAGTCAAAACAATTACAAATTGCTCAAAACAAAAATTCAAAGGCTTTGAGTATTTTACTTGTTTACTCAACAGTCTAATGAGGTGATGGTTTCAGATCAATTAAAATGGTGCCGCAGGGGAAAATAAATATTTCTTCTTTTCATCTTAGATTTATGGCTGAGGCTTCTATGACAAAAGACAGATTAACTAGAGGAAAGCACACACCAAACAGGAGCCTTCAGAAATGAAGACCCAAAGACACAGGTAAACTTGTGTATTTTTGTGCTAAGTGCGATGAAGAAGTGGATAATTGTGAAGAAGTATGATTGGAGGACAGAGGATAGAATCTATTGATATTAAACTCCGAGGAGCTTAAAAAGTCCTGTTTGGGCCGGGCGCGGTGACTCAGGCCTGTAATCCGAGCACTTTGGGAGGCCCAGGCCGGTGCATCATGAGGTCAAGAGATGGAGACCATCCTGGCCAACATGGTGAAACCCTGTCTCTGCTGAAAACACAAAAATTAGCGGGGCCTAATGGCGCGTGTCTGTAGTCCCAGCTACTCGGGAAGCTGAGGAAGGAGAATTGCTTGAACCCAGGAAGCACAGGTTGCAGTGAGCTGAGATCGCACCACTGCACTCCAGACTGGGCAACAAGAGCGAAACTCCATTAAAAAAAAAAAAAAAAAAGGCCGGTTTTTTTGTGTCCCTGTGTTTTCAGAGAAAAAGTATGTTCCTTTCCTCCAGGCATAGGATGAGTACTTGTCACATGACCTGCTTGCTTTAGGAAAGGTCAAAAGATTCTTCTCTAGGTTTTATGGCCTGTATTAGGAGAGAAGAATAGGAAATGATCAGAAGATGACCTTCCTGCTTCTCCTGTTTTCACAAATGCTCAGTAGCCATATTTTGAAGTAGTGTCCTCAATCCTATCAGTGCCTAAACCTACATATCAGCTGCATGTTATCAAAGGAATTACTGACAAACAATAAAAATAAATTATTTCAAATATGTGATATCAGGGCTGTGGTAGAGTGAATTCTCTACATACTGATTTGACATTATTTCTAATGAACTGATAAAAGGAAGCTGTCATTTAATTACAGTTCAGTTTTTAAGAGATTAACTTAAGAGAGATACTATTAGATTGATTTAAGAGCTCTCTTTCCTACTATTTTCTACTTTTCGTAGGTAGCATCCAAGCATTCTCTCTCTCTCTCTCTCTCTCTCTCTCTGTCTCTGTCTCTCTCCCCCACCTCGCCCCCCTCTCTCTTTCTCTTGGATATTATCCTTTTCCCATCCATCAGGGTTTTGCCAGTCTGGCTTGAGACAAACAGTATTCTCATGCTGAAAGTGCCATTTATGACGATAAACAACAAAATGCAGAATAGCAGCTCTAGGATAGATTGACAATCATAATAATGACTATTATCCTCTAAAGCTGTTTCTGCTACTTAAAGGGGCAGTATCCATTATGGAAGGAATATAAGAGTCATTCTTTAAAGTATGGCTCCATTGGAAAAATGTTTTGTTATAGTGATTGCTGCAAATATGAGCATATTGCCTTTGGCTCTTTGAAATGAAAGGAGCTTCATTTCACTTACGAAGGTTATGCGAACACATCTAAATTGGTAACATTTGAATTCATGTGTAGTTAAATCTTTCTTTCAGGGAGAAAAGAAAAGTTATTCATCTCCATTTCTATGACTATAATCTTAAGCCTGGATTTACTACCTCACATTCTAAGTACAAAGCCCTACTTGTGTTCTCTACACTTCATTCATACTATTCAGATTTACCAGAATAATCACTTTCAAATTTCATAGTGATTATATCTCTCTTGTTCATGAACATCCATTTGTATACAACAGGTTAGCAGATAAAATGTAAATCTATTGGCTTGGCATGCAATGGATTAGCATACACCACCTTGGAAAAAAAAAATCATAATTTCCTTTAATTTGGACATGGGAGTCTGAGAAAAACTGAGAGGAAGTAAGTACAGAAGGAAGATAATTCAGTTTAGAAAACTTGAATATTTACTCTACTGTAATGGAATAATGTGTACCAGTTTATTAGAAAGGCTATTCATTGAACTGTAAGATGATAACTACAGTGACCATGAGTTTGTTTGGTTTCTCTCTTGTATATTTTTTTCCTTAGGGAACATTTCCTCCCTTACTCTCAGTTATGGCACAGAATTCTAGTTTTTGAAGTAGAGTATACCATAATTCTGAACACGAACACTGACTCAGGGTTAGGTATAATGTCTCCTTTCTGACAATTTAGCCAGAACTATATAGAAAAGGACATCTCCCTTCTGAATTCTCATAGAGTAAGAACACGAAATCCTGGAGATATAAGAAGCCATCTCTACCAATATAGATAAGGAAAAAAGAGCTACCTGAATCCAGGAAAAAGAACAAGGAGGAAGGGAGAAATATTTCTAACGAATTTTTGAGCAATGAAATTCAATTGCGCCTGGAACTATGTAGCTGAGTTGAAAAATTGTCTGTATTTCTTTAAAGAAAGTTTGATTTGGGTTTTCATTATTTAACAACTATAAGACTATGAACAATTACTCTTATCTGTCATTAAACATCTCCTTAGGGTGACCCAATTCAAAGCATTAAAAATCATTGAGGATCACGCCTGTAATCTCATCATTTTGGGAAGCCAGGGTGGACGGATCACCTGAGGTCAGGAGATTGAGACCACCCTGGCCAACATGGTGAAATCCTGTCTCTACTAAAAATACAAAAAATTAGCTGGGTGTGGTGGCATATGCCTGTAATTCCAGCTACTCGGGAAGCTGAGGCAGGAGAATTGCTTGAACCCCGGGGCGGAGATTTCAGTGAGCTGAGATCGCACCACTACACTCCAGCCCGGCAACAGAATGAGACTCCGTCTCAAACAAACAAACAAACAAAATCATTCAGAAATATTTTGAGATAGTTTTAAACAATATGAAAATTGAATAAATTATGCTTGATATACTGTACTGTATTTAAAGCATTGTTAAGTAAAATTATCAAAACAAAGTTACAAGTATTCATTCAATAAATATTTTGTTTTTATTTCTGGTTGCAATATTTGTACTTCAAGTTTTTATTCCATTTAAATTTTATTTTCCATTATTTTTAATTAATAGGATCATCAATCACTTGTCTGATCATTTTGTAAAATGTAAAAATGTATACTATAAAATACTTCCTGCAAAAAGGTATGCAAAACAATATCTCCCAACAAATCCTGCGTTTCCATTTGCCCAGTTCCATACCCTCAAACAAGTAGCAGGCTATTAATGAATTCTTACATATATTTCCAAAAATTTTTAATATCAATACAAGTAGATCTGCTTATATATTACCCATCCTATTTGTATACAATAGGTAGCATTGCACAGTGATTTATAGATTTATAGAACAGACCCCTTCCTTTAATTCTAAACCCATACAGCTACCTGCCTAATTGACATTAGTGCTTGAATATATAATTGGCACCTTAAAAGGAACTTTTCTAAAACTGACTCCTGACTTTCTCCCAAACCAGTTTTATTGGTAGTTGTCTTCATCTCAGTCAGTGCTAACTTCATTGTACTTACTCAGACAAGTGATGTCACCTTTTCCTTTTTTCCCTTTCTCTTTCACATTAGTTCCAACAGCAAATCCCATTGGCACTACTACAAAATATATCCAGAAGTCAACTTCTGCTTGCCATTTCTACTTACCAGTACATACCAGTAAAAACTATCATCACCTCTCCCCTGAATTACTGCATTCATTTCTTAGCTGGTCTCCCAGCTGTCTAGCACCCTGAAGTCTACTCTGAATACAGCAGCCAACGTCTTTACTCTTCACCTGTAAGAGCCTGCATCATCTGCACCCCATCATTAATTCTTTCACCTCATCTTTAATGATCTTGCTCTTGTTCTCATTGTTCCAGTCCCATGGATTTTCTTTTTGTTCCTTTAACATATAAGACACTTTAGTGACTCAATGTTCTTGCATCATTTTCTCTGCCTAGAATATTCCTCCCCCAAACACCCACATGGTTGTTTCTTTATTTCCTTCAAGTCTTTGTTCAGAGTTTTCTTCTCATTCAGGTTTGTCTTGGCCACCCTGTTAAAATGTTAACGACCCACCCTGATAATCCATGCTCCTCTTGTCTTTACATTTTCTTCTGAGCATTTTTGTCTAACTTACTTTTGTATTAGACAAATGTATTAACTTTTTATCTCCTTTTTCTAAAAGGCAAATTTCAAAAGAGTAGAAAAGTTTGCTTTATTCACTTCAATGTTTCTTGGCATGTACGTCAAAGTCTGGTACATATCAGATGCTAAATTAATAATTTTGAGCAAATATTTTAATAAATGAGTAACTTTGAGAGTTTTAATATCAATACATATACAATGTCCTAATTTCTTTAATAGCTACATAGTATTCCATTGAAAAATAATTCATCATGTACTTAATCTGTCCTCTACTAAATGCTATTTAAAGATTCTTATATTACACTATTAGTAAAATGATTTAATAAATAAGAATGTACAAAAACTTGTGAATTATGCAGTTATTTATTGTCTTGGGGGCAATACAATCATTTTATATTTATTCATAAATATATGTAAAAGTCTTCCTTTTCCCATGCCCTGAAATGTATCAATTAGCATTAACATTACCATTCTCTGCTCTAAAAATTTTGTCAAACTATCAGGGACTCGTACTTTTTTGAAGAATAAGTCTTTGAAAGGTTTTACGAATTATTCTGTAGAGATTATTTCATTAAGGTTTTCTATCTATTCTGTAGTCAATTTTATAAACTATATTATCTTAGATAAATATTAATCTCAACCAGGTTTTCAAATGAATTTACACAGAATTGAGCAATGCGATTTGATATAAAACTATGCATGAAATATTCTTTCTCTTTGTGGTTATTTTCTATTTACCCATTTTTAAAGGTATTTGTTTTTTCTCATTTTTATTGGCTGATTTCATCAATTTCATAATTTTATTATATTATCTGCTTTAGTTTTTCTGTTGTCATACTGTTTAAATTCTGTTTTAGTAATCTTCAATGAATTTTCATTTTATTTTTTTACTTATTTTTAAATTTATAAATATTTGAGTTAGATATTAATAAATTTGTCTTTATATTGTTCTGTTTGCTTATTGCTCTAGATATTTCAGGCTACGTATTTTCCTCTGAACTTTGCTTTAGAAAAATCTCAAATTCTTAAATATAGTGCTTTTATTTTCATTTGCATTATTTCCTTGATATTTTATGATGCTGGTTTATGTTTTCTCCATGAACTAATACTTATCTTTAAAAAATAGTACTAAAGTTTGTAGTTAATATGATGTTATTTTTTGTTGTATTACTATTTTCGGTTTTATAGCCACAGTCACAGCATAATTTCTGTATTTTTTTCTTGATAGACATTGAGGTATTATCTGTGGTCTAATATGTAATTATTTTTTACTAATGCGCTCTGAAAAAAATATATAACCTCAATTTTAGAATACAAATTTTAGGTATATAATATATTGTATATTTATACATTATATATATATACACAAAAAAAATCAAATTACACACATTAATTTATATTCATATATAAATCAATATGTACTACATTATTAAGTGATTTAATTCTATGTTATTATAGTTTTCCATTTGACCTCCTAAGAGAAAGAATTAAAATCAACTGTTATTTATGTTATTTTGTTTTTCCTTTAATATTCTAAAGACTTTACTTATTATGATATAATACCACTTACACGATTTTATCTATTTTTTACTTTCTCTGATATAGTTCCAGAACTCCATTTATTCATTTGCTTGGGAATTTTGCTTATCCTTCTAATTTCAATCTATGTTATTTATTTATTTATTTATTTATTTATTTATTGAGTTGGAGTCTTGCTTTGTCACCCACACGGGAGTACAGAGGCGCAATCTCGGCTCACTGTATCCTCCACCTTCTGGGTTCAAGCAATTCTCCTGCCTCAGTCTCCCAAGTAGCTGGGATTAACTGCATACATGCACCACCACTCCCAGCTAATTTTTGTATTTTTAGTAGATATGCGGTTTTGCCTTGTTGGTCAGGCCAGTATTGAACTCCTGACCTCAAGTGAGCTGCCCACCTCGGCCTCCCAAAATGCTGGGATTACAGGTGTGAGCCACTGCACCTTCCCTCAAACTAATTTTATTAGATATGTTTCATATGGAATTTTTCTTTGTAAAATAATAAGAAATTTTTTTTTTGCAGGTGAATTTAGCCTGTTCATGTTTATTAGCTTTTTCAATGTTTGATCATATGATTTTACGTCACATTAATTTTTTAAGGTTTGTTGATTTTTTTGTGTTCAGTTTTTTTAATATATACATTTCCTTATATTAAAAATATCAAATAGTAATATGCAGTTATAGTGTTTTTATCTTTATGACTGTGTCTTAATTTAAAGCCCTTAATCTTTTATTAAGTGTACATCAAGAAAAATCATCATTTTATTTTGTTTTCTGTAATGCTTTCTCCCCTCCCTCTCATCCAAATCTGGTTTTAGTCAATATTATTATTTTCATTATTATTTAGCTTTGCACTGCCAATGATACCTTCAATTACATCATTTAATTTCCAGCTGCTTTGGATTAGGTATTGTTTTTACTTACTCTATTCCTATTATTTTTCTTCCACATTTTTGATTTAAATATTTCTGTATTTTGAGGCATATCATTTTTTTACTTTTTTGTGTCACTCTAATCCTGAAATATAATTTAGAATGTATTCCCCAATTTCACATATTTAATGCTCACAACATCATCTTTCACATAATCTCTTGAGATTTCACATAAAGTTCTTCTTTTAGTAGTTTTCTTAAGAAGTACCCCCTGGAAAAAAACATATTTGCAAGCTTCTTATATGTTCAGACTTTATAACCGAAGAATATTTTTCTTGTATATGAAATCCATAATTCCACTTTGATCCCTTTAGTGCCTTGTGACTTTGTTCCTGTTTGTATTAGTTTGTTTTCACACTGCTATAAAGAACTACCTGAGACTTGGTGATTTATAAAAGAAAGAGGTATAATTGACTCACAGCTCTGCATGGGTGGGAAGGCTTCAGAAAACTTAAAATTATGACAGATGGCGAAAGGGAAGCAAAGAACATCTTACATGGCAGCAGGAGAGAGAGAGAAAGAGAGTGAGGAGGGGACTGCCAAACACTTTTAAACCATCAGATCTCATGAGAACTCCTTCACTGTCACAAGAACAGCATGGGGGGAACTGCCCCCATGATCAAAACACCTCCCACCAGTTCCCTCCATCAACATGAGGGGTTTACAATTTGAGATGAGATTTGGGTAGGGACACAGAGACAAACTGTATCACTGCCCTCTGGTATGCAAACTGCAAAGAATTCTGAGGGTAGCAAAATTCTATTTTTCTTCATAATAAATTTGAAATTTGGTTTTGTTTCCAAATAATAATTTTCTTATTTTTGAAGTTAAGATGTACATTGACATTGACAATCTGAGTCAATTATCTTATTTCACTGTATTTTTTAATATGTAAGTTTAAGCTCTGTTTAATTTCTGAAAAGGTTTTTCGAATTATAATTTTAAATATTTGTTCTGTCTCATATACTTCTGTGTGAGTTGTGGGGGTGTGGGGAATCTAGCAAAAGCAGAGTTGTATCTGACCAGACTTCTAAACCTATCACTTTCTCTTCAAGAGCTGAAAGAGATCAAATGAAAAAACTAAAAGGCAGAAATGAAGTCCACAGGCAAACAGCCCGGGCAGCGCCCTGAGCCTAGTTAAAGATCAACCCCGGACCTAACCGATTAGGTTATCTATAGACTCCAGACATTGTAAGGACAAACGTTGTGAAAGTCTCTGTCCTGCTCTGTTCTGTTCTAATTACCGGTGTCTGCCACATATCTTAGTCCTGGGCCCAGTACAAACACATTCCTCTATTTTGTCCCAACTTCCTGAGCCCAACACAAACACACCCCCCCACACACACACACTCTGGACTCTGGTGGTCTTCTTCGGGGAATAAACGGTCTGGGCATAACAGAGCTTAGCACTATTTTATTTTCAATTATTTTGTACTAGTTTTATCATTTATATCTACCATGTCCCTTGCTGAATTTTCTGCAGTGTCGATTATTTCTTATGATTTTTCCACTTCATCTCTCTTTTTCAATACAGCTTTCAGGATTTCGATCAGTCTTTGTGTCATTACCTTCTACTAAGTGGTTGCTTTTCTGCTTTGTGGTTGTAGTAGTTAAACTCCCAATAAGAAACAGATGATCTACTCAAATGAGGTAACTGAGGAGAGTTTAATGAAAGGATTATTATACCAAGTGAATTAAGATGGTAAAGCACCTGAGGCTCACAAGAGTAGAAGAATCATACTACCTAGGCCTAAAGGAATGGAACTCTTCTGAAACCCAGAGAAAGCACTGGTAGCTGTAAGAGATGGCTACATAACAGGAGCTGTAACCTTTAGTAGGAGGACACAGCACACGAGTGTCCTAACTGGACAGGAGCTAAGGAATAAATGCCCCCACCTTAATTTTTCCCTGCAAAGATCTCCAGCCAGTGTTCCCACCAAGCCCTGTGGCCAAACTCAATCTACAGAAGCAGAAAAGAACTGCTAAGTCAATTCACAAAGACCAAACTCCATGGATGCTAAACAGATTAGGGAAGAATGAAGCATGTGTCAGGAAGGGAAAATAGCAAATATCCAATGCAGATGTAATACTCAATCTATTGGTAAACTATTTTCTGCTCTATTTGTTGTTTTTCTTTTCCTGCTATCCTTTTATTTTGTCTACATTTATAGTTATTAATTACTATACTGAGATGAGTTTTCCTAAGTGGAACATAGAGAGAAGGTCATGCATTGGGTTGAATTGGAGGGAATTTATAGGTTTAACTGGTAGAATACAGATGTCTTAATCTGCATGGGCTGCTACAACAAAATACCATCGATTAGGTAGCTTATAAACAACAAAAACGTGTTTCTTACTGTGCAGGAGGCTGAAAAGTCTAAGATCTTGTGCTTCAGATGTGTTGTCTGATGATGGCCTGCTTTCTGGTTCACAGATAGTAACTTCTTGCTGAGTCCTCACATGGTGGAAGAGATGAATGAGATCCCTTGGTCTCTAGTTCCACTCATAAAGACTCTGTCCTCATGACTTAATCACCTCCCAAAATGTTCTGCCTTCTAACTAATTACCTTGGGGATTGAGATTTTAACAAATGAATTTTGGGGAGACACAAACATTCAGACAACAGCAATAGATATTATATGATCTGACATACAGAGACGAGTTTTCATAACTTTTTCCTCTCATGTGTACAGGATAGGCTGCCACTTGCAAATGTGTCGTTGCACTGTAATTTTTGTTGGAACTCTGTTGCTGTTTATTTTTTTAAAGCAAATTGGGTCCATTGCTTCTGCTGCCATCCTCTCTTACTAGAGTACTGCAACCCTACATTGCTAACAAAAGTTCATTTTTGTTTCCTGGGGTGTTTCATCTTTAGAAGGTGTATTTTCTTCTAGTTCTTTTTGTTATTGTAGAATACGTCTCCAAAATAACCAACAGGCTGTGTGCAGTGGCTCATGCCTATAATCCCAGCACTTTGGGAAGCCGAGGTGGGAGGAGCACTTGTGATCAGGAGTTCCAGACTGGCCTGGACAACATGGCAAAACCCAACTCTACTAAAAAGACAAAAAATAGACAAGCATAGTTGCAGGTACTTGTAGTCCCACCTACTTGGGAGGCTGAGGCAGGAGAATCACTTCAGCCCAGGAGGCAGAGATTGCAGTAAGCTGAGGTTGCACCACTGCATTCAGAATGGACCACAGAGTGAGACTGAGAGAGAGCGAGAGAAAGAGAGAGAGAGAGAGAGAAAGAGAGAGAGAGAGAGAGAGAGAGAGAGAGAGAAAAGAAAGAAAAGAAAGAAAGAAAGAAGGAAGGAAGGAAGGAAGGAAGGAAAGAAAAAGAAAAAGAAAAGAAAGAAAGAAAGGAAGGAAGGAAGGAAGGAAGGAAGGAAGGAAGGAAGGAAGGAAATCGTTAATTTCAGTTGCTTTTGGAAATCTTTAGGTTTATTTTTTCCTCTGTTTATTCAAAACATCCAAATGTTTTTAATGCTGCCAATTTATACCACAGATAAATATTTTTGTGTACATATTATATTCAATATGTAAGCACTAGATTGATAGATCAATGAAAAGATAGATTTATAAATATTTGGATAGAATATACTGTTTATGTTATTAGAGCGTCAATTCGCTGTGCCACAACAATGCTATGTAACAAACTGCCTTAAAACATAGCTTTAAACAATAATACTTTATTGTCATATATGTACACTTTGGCTGAATTTTGGCTTACTTGGGCAGGGCAGTTCTACTAATTTTTTTTTTTTTTTTTTGAGACGGAGTCTCGCTCTGTCCCCCAGGCTGGAGTGCAGTGGCGCAATCTCGGCTCACTGCAAGCTCCGCCTCCCGGGTTTACGCCATTCTCCTGCCTCAGCCTCCCAAGTAGCTGGGACTACAGGTGCCCGCCACCTCGCCCGGCTAGATTTTTGTGGTTTTTTTTTAGTAGAGACAGGGTTTCACCGTGTTAGCCAGGATGAGTTCTACTAATCTTGAGAGGATTTTCCCCGGTGACAAGAGATTGGCAAGTAGTGGGGGCTGTCAGCTAATCTAGGGTAGGCATGGTTAGGACACTGACTTTACCTAAAAAGTCTATCTTCTTTCTAAGACTAGCAAATTAAGCTAGGCTTGCTTCTTTGTTTGATTCTTTCTTTGTTTTTAGACAATGACGGAGGCATGAGGGTGCAAATAAAAATGTAAATGGTACTTGAGGTCTTGACTCAATACTTGCTTATGGTCTTTTATGTCCACCCTGTATGGCCAAAGAAAAATTCAGGGGTCCCAGGCATGATGCACATACGTGACAACATATATGAAAAAGGAAATTTGCACAGGGAGGAATGAATAATTGGGGCCAATAACACAACTATCTACTCAGCTAGTAAATGACACAGCTGAGCTTTCCATGCCATTCCTACTTAAATGGAGTCTTAAGAAGCAAATACAGAAAACTCCTCTATCTTGCAGCATAGCAATCATGGAGAGCTCCTTTCACCAAGGATATCAGGTCAACAGGTCAAACATGTCTAAGAGACAGAGTTATGAAAAAAGACATCTTTACGTAGCCAAAACTGACATGGTATGACATAGTCAATGCATAGCTTTAAAATAACCAATGATCTAGTCATCCATATATTCAGCTCCCTCCTAACCAGACAGCCATAAAGCGTACCTTGAAATTCTAATATTATTAAACTAATAACATATGAATAATTGAAAGGGCCTTTGTGTTCGTTCTCTCCAGCCTTACATTAATACGAAAAAAATAAGTTATAAAAAGGAAGCCTAATAATCAATTATTTAATTGATTTAATGCGGAGAATAAATTCGGCATTTTCTCTAGAGGAATTTGAAGAGAACTAGTGAAATTTCTCTTAATGCATTTCCACAAAGAATAAAGTTCACCGTAGGTTTAAACAGTTCTTATAGGGTTGGATTTAACAACTAAACTCTGTGGTGTGTTCAGTGTACTGTACTTGTTACTGCCTGAGACTTCTTTGTTCAGATCTCAGGAAGTCTGCCTTTGCTCCTTAATTTTGCCAACAGGGAGATTGCAAGAAAGCATAAAGACCCTGTACAACCGTAAAGGGACAAAAGATTTGTATGACGTATTCTTCTTGGTTAATCCCACAGAACAGATTTAGTCCTTCTCAGTCAAGATAAAGGAAGCTGTTGTTACCCACTATAAAGATTAAGGAAGCCTGTAGATATATAGATATAGATGAAGATATATAAAATTGCTATTATGAAAACATTAGCCACCACATTAAAAGGTTTTTTTTTTTTTAAGTGAGAATATCAGTCTATTAAAACTTACAGAAGATTTTCCTTAGAAGGTAGGTCAAAGGGACGTATAGAAGAAACTAAGTGAGCTTGCATTTTTAATCAGAGGCCTTTATGTGGAGTTCCACTGGGTGCATATGAAAGAACATGGAATTTTAAATTATCTTATTATGGAAATTAATCACTGTGCTACTTTCAAATTTAAACATTTGACCTAATGTCAAATAACCAATGATTATTTTTCTCTTCTTTGACTTAATCATGTGAATTATCTACATGTTGTTTCATAATGCATACTTCATCAGAATTTTCCTTCTTTCATGCACTTTTTCTTTCATATTTCCCTTGATTCATATGCTCCTATCACAGGAAGTGATCTGTGACAACCTATGGTATACATGAAATTATAAAGTTACTGAATTCTGAATAATTTGAGTGAGAATTAAAACAGTCTTAGGGACCATCCTCAAATAGCCTATTTATTTTCCAAACAAAGTTTGGGAAAGTAGTATTTTAAAATTATTTTTCTATAACTTATATATATTCATTACAGGTATTCATTTGTGTGCACATTTTATTAATGACTGAAGGGGAGGAATTCTGTTTCCAGTAGACGAGTAAACTTCGACGTGTACCAACTCCACTGCATGCACACACACACACCCATTCACACACACACACCCATTCACACACACACACTCACCCATTCACACATTCATAAACACATATTTCCCTGATAAATAGTAATAAATTATTTTTTCATATTACATAGGTAATGTCTTCTAAAAAATAATGATAAAATCCGTAGACCTTGGGTAAAGGCATGCAAGTACTATCAGGACACTGCCAGACTAGATGATAGCTCTTAACAGATATTGCTTAACCTATCTGAGACACAATTTCTTCTGTGACATGAGTGGGGCTAATTTTTCTTTCTAGTTTTAAAATTCCCAAGATAAAGCATTTTGAAATGACAACAAAAAAAAACAAGAAAAGGAAGTAGTCAAAAACTTCATTTCTACTATGCAGACATAAAGAACACTCTTAGTAAACATCTCTTCTGCGGGTCTTCCACATCCTAGGAAGTCATCAGTGGCCTTCCTGTTGTAAGCATATAACATAGTGCATTCAGTTTTTAGAGCCAACAATTGCACCGTGTCTTTCTTTATACCTTCTTAAAATCATATTTTTATTTCCAACATTTGACTATACTTTTCCTTTTTAAGAAGCACATGTACCTCTTGAGTATTATTTCTATAATTTTCCCTTAAATGGATCTTTTTTATTCCTTATGATTATGATTATTATTTTAATTTTTGTGGGTACATAGTAAGTATATTTATGAGGAATATGAAATATTTTGATATGGGTGTGTAATGTAAAATAAGCACATTTATCCTTTGAGTTACATGCAATCCAATTACATTCTTTATTTTAAAATGTACATTTAAGTTACTATTGACTATACTCACTCTAATGTGCTTTCAAATAGTAGATTTTGTTCATTACTTCTAATGACATTTTTTATACTCATTAACCATCCCCACATTCCTCCCACCTCAGCTTCCTACTACCCTTCCCAGCCTCTGGTAACCATTCTTTTGCCCCCTTAGAGATCAATTGTTTTGATTTTTAAATCCCACAGATAAGTGAGAACATTAGATGTTTGTTTTTCTGTGCCTGGCTTTTTTCATTTAATCTAATGATCTCCAGTTCCATCCATGTTGCTGAAAATTACTGAATCTCATTCCTTTTTATGAATGAATAGTACTGCATTGTGTATCTGTACCATATTTTATTTATTCATTCGTCTGTTGATGTACACTTAGGTTGATTCAAAATCTTAGGTGGCTGGGCGCGGTGACTCACACCTGTAATCCCAGCACTTTGGGAGGCCGAGGTGGGTGAATTACTAGGTCAGGAGTTCGAGACCAGCCTGGCCAACATGATGAAACTCTGTCTCTACTACAACTACAAAAAATTAGCTAGGCATGGTGGTGGGCGCCTGTAATCCCAGCTACTCAGAAGGCTGAGGCAGGAGATTTTCTTGAAGCCAGGAGGCAGAGGTTGCAGTGAGCCAAGATTGTGCCACTGCACTCCAGCCTGAGTGACAGTGTGAGACCCTGTCTCAAAAAAAAAAAAAAAAAAATCTTAGCTATTGTAAATAGTATTGCAACAAACAGGAGTGCAGATATCTCTTTGATATACTGACTTTCTTTCTTTTGGGTATGTACACAGCAGTAGGATTTTTGGATCACATGGTAGCTTAATTTTGGTTTGTGAGGAACCTTCAAACTGTTCTACATGGCGGTTGTGCTAACTTACATTCCCAGCAACAGTGTTCAAGGGTTTCATTTTCTCCACATCCTCGTCAGCATTTATTATTGCCTGCTTTTTGGATATAAGCCATTTTAGCTGGGGTAAGAGAATATCTCATGATAATTTTGATTTGTATTTCTCTGATCAATGATGTTGAGCACTTTTTCATATACCTGTTTGCCATTTGTATGTCTTTTTATGAGAAATGTCTAGTAATATCTTTTGCCCACTTTTGATCAGATTTTTAGATTTTTTTTTCTGTAGAGTTGTCTGAGATTCTTACATCTTCTGGTTATTAATTTCTTGTCAGATGGGTAGTTTTCAAATGTTTTCTTCAATTCTGTGGGTTGTCTCTTCACTTGGTTGATTATTTCCTCTGCAGAAGCTTTTTAACTTGATGTGATTGATAGCATTTGCCCATTTTTGCTTTGGTTGCCTGTGCTTGTGGGGTATTGCTCAAAAAATATTTGCCCAGATCAATATCCTGGAGATTTTCCCCAATGTTTTCTTGTAGTAGTTTTATAGATTGAGGTCATATATTTAAGCCTTTAATCTATTTTGATTTGACTTTTTTTATATAGCGAGAGATACAGGTTTAGTTTCATTCTTCTGCATATGGATAACCAGTTTTCCCAACACCATTTATTGAACAGACTGTCTTTTCCCCAGTGTATGTTCTTGATACCTTTGTCAAAAAATGAGTTCACTGTAGGTATGTGGATTTATTTCTGGTTTCTCCATTCTGTTCCATCAGTCAATGTGTCTGTTTTTATGCCAGTAGCATGCTGTTTGGGTTTTTATTGTTCTGTAGTGTAGTTTGATATCAGGTAATGTGATTCCTCCAGTTTTGTTATTTTTCCTTAGGACAGCTTTGGCTATTCCAGGCCTGTTGTGGTTCCATATAAATTTTAGGATTTTTTTCTTATATTTTTGTTAAGCATGTCATTGGTATTTTGATAGGGATTAAAATTAAATGAATCTGTAGATTGTTTGGGGTCATAAGGACATTTTAGCAACATCAACTCTTTCAACCCATGAATGTGGATTTTTTTTTTTTCATTTTCAATGTCCTTTTTAATTTCATTTATAGTTTTCATTATAGTGATCTTTCCCTTCTTTGGTTAAGTTAATTCCAAGGTATTTAACTTTATGTGCCTTTATATTTTCCTCTTGTCTGATTGTTCCAGCTAGGACTTATAGTACTGTCTTGAAAACTAGTGGTAATAGTGGGCATCCTGGTCATGTTCAAGATCCTAGAGGAAAGGCTTTTAGTTTTTTCCCCATTCAGTGTGATACTAGCTGTGTCATATATGGCTTTTATTTTGTTGAGGTATTTTTTTCTCTATCTCCAGTTTTCTTTTGAGGTTTTAATTATGAAGGGAAGTTGAATTTTGTCAAATGCATTCTCAGCATCAACTGAAATGATCATATGGATTTTATTCTTCATTCTGTTGATATAACATATCCCATTGATTGATTTGCCTATGTTTAACCATCCTTGCATCCCAGGGATATATCCCACTTGGTCATCATGAATGATCTTTCTAATGTTGAATTCCATTTGTTGGCATTTTGTTGAGAATTTTTGCATCAATATTCATCAGAGATACTGACCTATAGTTTTTGTGTGTGTGTGTCTTTGTCTGATTTTGGTATCAGGGTAATACTGGCCTCATACAATGAGTTTGGCAGTATTCTCTCCTCCCTTATTTCTCAGAATAGTTTGTATGGAACTGGTATTAGTTCTTCTTTAAATGTTTGGTGGAATTCAACAATGAAGTCATTGGGTGCTGGCCTTTCCTTTACTGGTAGCCTTTTTATTATGGCTTTTATCTCATTACTTGTTATTGATCTGTTCAGGTTTTGGATTGTTTTCCTGGTTCAATCTTGGTAGGTTGTACATATGCAGGAATTTGTCTATTTCTTCTAGATTTTCCGATTTATTGTTATATGGTTGCTCATAGTAGCCATTAATGATTCTTCAAATTTCTGCAGTATCTATTGTAATATCTCCTTTTTCATTTCTGATTTTATTTATTTGAACCTTTTCTTATTTTTCTTAGTCAGTCTGGCTAGAGGTTTGTCAATTTTTTTTTTAGTCAGCTTGGCTGGAGGTTTGTCAATTTTGTTTAAGTTTTCAAAAAACCAACTTTTTGTTTTGTTGATCTTTTTAATTTTTTATTTAAGTTTCAATTTCATTAATTTTTGCTCTCATCATTCTTATTTATTTTCTTCTGATAATTTTGAGGTTTGATTGCTCTTGCTTTTCTAGTTATTTGAGATGCATCGTTAGATTGTTCGTTTGAAATTTTTCCTCTCTTTTGATGTAGGCACTTATAGCTGTAAACTTCCACCTTAGTACTGCTTTTGCTGTATCTCACACGTTTTTGTATATTGTGTTTCCATTATCATTTGTTTAAATAATTTTTTAAATTTTCTTCTTAATTTCTTCATTGACTCACTGGTAATTTAGGAGACTATTACTTAATTTCCTTGTATTTGTATAGTTTCCAAAATTTCTTTTTAATATCTAGTTTATTCCACTGTGGCTAAATAAGATGCCTGATATTATTTTAATTTTTGAATATTTTAATACTTGTTTTGTGATCTAACATATGATCTATCATTGAGAATGATCCATGTGCTGAGAAAAAGAATGTATATTTTGCAGCTCTTGGATGAAGTGTTCTCTAAATATCTATTAGATCCATTTGGTCTATAGAACATATTAAGTCTGATGTTTCTTTTTGACTTTCTGCCTAGAAGATCTGTCCAATGCTGAAAGTGGGATGTTGAAGTCTCCAGCTATTGTTGTTTTGGAATTTGTCTCTCTCTTTAGCTCTAATAATATTTCCTTTATATATCTGTATGCTCCTATGTTGGGTGCATATATATTTAACATTGTTATATCATCTTGCTGAATTGGCCCCTTTTTCATTATACAGTGACCTTCTTTGTGTCTTCTTATAGTTTTGGTCTTGAAATCTATTTTGACTGATATAACTATAGTGACTCCTGCTTTGTTTTGTTTCCATTGACATGGAATATCTTTTCCATCCCTTTATTTTCAGTCTAAGTGTGTCTTTATAAGTGAAGTAAGTTTCTTGTAGGCAATATATTCATGGGTCTTGTTTATTCATCCATTCAGCTAGTCCATGTCTTTTGAGTGGAGAGTTTAGTACATCTACATTAAATGCTATTATTGACAAGTAAGGACTTATTCCTGCCATGCTGCTATTTGTTTTCTGGTTGTTTTATGGTCTTCTCATCCTTTTTTCTTTCCTTCTTGTCCTTCTCTAATGAAGGTGATTTTCTCTGGTGATGTGATTTAGTTTCCTGCTTTTAAATTTTGTGTATCCATGGTATGTTTTTGGTTTGAGGTTACCATTAGGCTTGTACATGCTATCTTATAACCCACTATTTTAATCTGTAAACTACCTAACTCTATTTGCATAAACAAACAAGCAGACAAAAAATATATTAATTAATAAAACACTGTACACCTGTATTAGTCTGTTTTCACACTGCTATAAAGAACTAACTGAGAATGAATAATTTATAAAGAATAGAGGATTTAATTGACTCTCAGTTCTGCATGGCTGGGGAAGCCTCAGGAAACTTACAATCATTGTGGAAGGGGAAGAAAGGTATATCTTACATGGTGGCAGGTGAGAGAGCAAGTGGGGAAGTGCCACACTTTACAACCGTCAGCTTTCATGAGAATGCTCACTATTGTGAGAACAGCAAGGGAAAAATTCACCACCATCATCCAGTCATCTCCCACCAGGCCCCTCTTCCACCACATGGGGATTATAATTTGAGGTAAGATTTGGGTGGGGACACAGAACCAAACCGTATCAATGCCTTAACTTCATCCCCTACTTTCTAACTTTTTGTTGTTTCTATTTATGTCTTATTGTACTGACTATGTCTTGAAAAGTTGTGGTAGTTTTGATTTTTGATTGATTCATTCGTTAGTCTTCCTGTTTAGGATAAGAGTAGCTTGCACACCACAGTTACAGAGTTGTAATATTCTGTTTTATTGTGTGTACTTACTATTACCAGTGAGTTTTATGTTATACCTTCAGGTGACTATTTATTGTTCATTAATGTCATTTTCTTCCTAATTAAAGTACTCCCTGTAGCATTTCTTATAGAAGAGTTCTGTTATTGATGAAATACCTCTGCATTTGTTTGCCTGAGAAAGTCCATTTCTCCTTCATGTTTAAAGGATATTTTCTCCAAATATACTATTGTAGGGTAAAAGTTTTTTTTTTTTCCCCTTCAGTGCCACTCTCTCCTGGCCTGTAAGGTTTCCTCGGAAAAGTCTGTTGCCAGATGTACTGGAGCTCCATTGTATGCTATTTGTTATGTTATCATGTTGCTTTTAGCATCATTTCTTTATCAATTACATTGGGAGTTTGATTTTAAATTGCCTTGAGGTAGTCTTCTTTGGGTTAAATATGCTTCATGTTCTCTAACTTTCTTGTATTTTTATATCTTTCTCTAGGTTTGGGAAGTTCTCTGTTATTATCCCTTTGAATATACTTTCTACCCCTATCTCTTTATCTCCTCTTTAAAGCCAATAACTCTTAGTTTTGCCATTTTCAGGATATTTCTTAAATCCTGTAGGCATGCCTCATTTTTTATTGTTTTTTATTTTGTCTTCTCTAACTGTGTCTTTCCAAACAGCCTGTCTTCAAGCTCATTAATTCTTTTTTGTGCTTGACCCATTCTGCTATTAAAGAACTCTGATGCATTATTCAGTATGCCACTTACATTTTTTAGCTCCAGAATTTCTGCTGGATGCTTTTTAATTATTTCAATGTCTTTGTTAAATGTATCTGATAGAATTCTGAATTCCTTCTCTGTGTTATATTGAATTTCTTTGAGTTTCCTAAACCCAACTATTTTGAATTATCTGTCTGAAAGGTCACATATCTCTGTTTCTCTGGGACTGGTCCATGGTGTCATATTTAGATTTTTTGGTTAGGTCATGTTTTCTTGCATTGTCTTGATAATTGCAGATGTTCATTTGTGTTTGGGCATTAAAGATTCAGGTATTTATTTTAGCCTTCACTGTCTGGACTTATTTGTAGCTATCCTTCTTGGGAAGGCTCTCCAGATGTTTAACAGAATTTAGGTGTTGTGATCTAAGCTGTATCTTCTTTGGGTGCATTCCATGTCCAGTAATGCTGTGGTTCTTGAAGACTCATAGAGGTGCCACCTTGGTGGTCTTGGACAAGATCCAGGAGAATTCTCTGGATTAACAGACAGAGATTCTTGTTCCCTCCCTTTGCTTTCACCCAACATACAAAGTATCTCTCTCTGTTCTGAGCCACTTAAACTTGGAGGTGGAGTGACACAAACACCTCTCTGGCCATCACCACTATGACTGTGCCAGGTCAGACCTAAAGCCATCACAGAGCTGGGTCTCTCACAAGGCCTGCTGTAACTATTCCCTGGCTACTACCTATGTTTGCTGAAGACCTGGGGATCTACAGTCAGCAAGTGGCAAATCCAGCCAGGTCTGTGTTCTTCCTTTTAGGGTGGTGAAGTCTCCCCGGCCCCAGGTGGGCCCAAAAATATCATCTAGGAGTCAGCAACTAGAGTCAAAAATCTTAGAAGTCTACCTTGTTTTCTACTGTATTGCAGCTGAGCTGAAACTCAAACCACACGATGCCGTTCTTCCCACTCTTCCCTCCTCTTTCCAAAAGCAGAGGAGCCTCACCCCATAGCCACTGCCATCCCAGGACATGAGCAGTGCTGCCATACTACTACCAGTATTTCCTTAAGGCCCAAAGTCTCTCAAATCAGCTGTGATGAATACTGTCTGGCTTGGGATTACCCTCTCTGGCACAGGGCAAGTCCAGAAATGCTGTCTAAGCATCAATTCTAAAATTGGGATGTCAAGAGCCCACTTGGTGCTCTATCTTCACATGGCTGTGCTGGTACCTAAAGTGCAATAGACCTTTACTTTTCCCCCTGCTTTTCTCAAGAAAGAGTTTTGTCCCATAGCCACTATAGCTGGTAATGTGCTGAGTCTTACCTGAAGCCAGAAAGTTTCAGATGCTCACCTAAGGTCCTCAATGTAGTACCTAGGTGTCATTGCTGGTTATTCAGGGCCCAAGGGCTCTTCAGTTAGCAGGTGATGAATGCTGTCATGACTGAGTGGGTTCTTTCCTTCAAGGTAGTAGGTTCCCTTCTGGACCAAGGGGTGTCTAGAAATCTCACGTGGAAGGTAGAACCTCAAATGGGGCCTCAGGACTCGGAGCAATACCCTATCCTGTTGTGACTGAGCTGGTATCCTATATACAAGACAAAGTCTTCCCTGTTCTTTCCTTTCCTCTCCTGGAGCAAAAGGAAGGAGTCTTTTTTGTAGTCACAAGCTGTGCAGCCTGGAATTACGGCAGGAGTGATTCCAGCACTCCCTAGGTTGCTCCAGCTTGTGTCTCAGGATGTCACGTGCCCCAACCCCACCCTCGGTCCACTGTCTCTGGCCTAATTCAGCACTAGGACTTGCTTAAGTGCTGCAGTCTTTATGGTCTAGATCGTCTTTCCAGTTTACTTTGAGACAGAGTGCTGTAGCCATCAGTGGTGAGGTTTGCAGGCACTCAGATTTAGACCACTTGGATTGATGATTCCCCTCTGGCTAGGGCTGATTTAAATGCTCCCTCCATGAGAGAACATCAGTTGGGCTTGGTCTGGTTTTTCTTTCTGCTCTGACAGAACAGCTCTGAGTTCAGTGCCTCACAATTGCTGTGTTCTCCTTCCCCTGGCACCCAGAGATGTTCTTTGCACCACAACACTGCTGCCAGTGGTGGGATGGGGATTGGGGATGTGTGGTAGCATTAGTAATTCAGAATTGTTATTTTCTATCTATTCTGTGCCTCTTTCAGTGACCTGGTGTTAAAAGCAGATGCTATGAATGCTCACCTAATTTTTGGTTCGAATGAAGTTGTGTTTTCTGTGTGGATAGTTGTTAACTTGGTGTCCTTGCAGAGCATGTGAAGGGGGTGGCAGACTGTCATCTTGCTCAGCCTCCTGACCATCGATGTTTTTGGATTAAAACAAAATTAATAACTATATTAAGATGATAAAAAAGAAAACTCTTCACCAAAGAAACATTTAATTAACCTATAACGAGCCATTTTGAATCTATAGTATTAAGTAACACTTAATCTTGAACCATGCAATGTTTACTATAGGTATCAACTTTACAGTAGAGCTGCTAAGCCAATGCCTGTACCACAATTAACCTGATTGTGAGCTATGCAATTAGAAGGCTATTTGCAGTATTATATGAGCATGGTTACAACCATTCTGAGGATTTTTCTTAAGCAATTTCTAATTACTGACTCGTGTGGTATCAATAACTAAATTTTATGTTCCTGTAAGAAATGACACTGAAAATGTGACTGCATGTGTTATTTTAATTAAATTTATCATTTGTTTTACTTTTTAGAGCAATGGACTGTAATTATGTAATTCATTTTCAGATTTAATCTAGTGGCTTTTTGGCTTATGTGACATTTTTGTTTCTGAGCTTATTTGTAAAAGTTAAAAATATATTAAACTTTAATTTTTAAGATTTATTTGTGAATGTTACAAATACAGTACAATTTTATTATTTTATTTTAATGTGGACTGCTTTTATATAAAAGTACTTTGTAAATATTTGATAGGCAATGACAAGAAAACTATCATGTAACACCAAGGCATACATTGGTTATTTATAAAATGAAGCAGAATCATTACTGTGAATTTTCCATTTCTCTTGAGTTGATCTTGTTCTTATTTACACCTGACAGTAAATCCTGGAGGGAAATTAATTGCATTCTTCACTGGATAAGACATATCATTTTTTTCTTTTAGCAATGACCCTGATCTCTATGCCCAATGAAGAAGACAGATATACATTTAGATGACAGGCTCCAACCCAGTGGCTCCTGTGTCTGACTACTCTCGCAAGCTGCTAGAAATAAAGATTACTCTTTAAAAAATTAAGGATATAAGCCCAACAAAACAATATAATGAACTGAGAATTTGCAATTTACACACACAAACACTGCCCAAGGACAACAAATCAATAAGGTACAAAACTGGAGTGAACAAGATGAGAACTGTTTTGTCAGAAAGAAAATGATGATAATGGAAAATATCAAAAATATGTTATCAAATAAATCAAAACCTGATTACAGCTATAAGATTATCTTTAAAATGAGAGAATACTATTCATATGTCCAAAGAAGACACTTCTGCGTTTGACTGTTTACAGGCTGAAACCTTCTTGTTTACAGTTATTATTGATAAGAAATTCTTCTAAAATGGAGTTGAAAGCAATTACTCCTTCCCCTATCTTGACCCTTAATATAGCTTTCTCTGAGTCTGTTTACATTCATGATTTGAATGGCAAGATTAGAGTGTAAAAGCAACCGTGATAGAAGGTTTCTCAAAGTATACCAGCAAATCTGAACACTTAATAAAATTTCAAGGCTCAGTTGTAACTAGTATTTTTGCTTCTAACTCTTGCCTCAATAAGGACTGTCAAGTTTGAAAAGTATCATAATAGTGCATTTCAAGAGAAAATCATACAAAAATTTTATTAAATTTAAATATGAATCTATGTTCATATTTCTGTTAAGATATAAAAGCCAACAAACAAAACACAATACAAGCAAAGTAAACTTCTAATAGAGTAAAGCAAAAGAAAGCCTTGGGGTTAGGTTTTAGAATGGCTAATATAGATCCTGGATGCATATACATCGAAACCTTTAGGAAAAAAAAAACCAGAACACAGATTCCTATTGCCATCAGGTCATCTTTATGTACATTTGGGGTCCTAATAGACATTTCTCTAGTGTATTATCTGAGGAGTCACTTAAATTTAACAACGCTTTGGGACACAGGCTTTTTCCTCTACAATGATTTGAAGCAAGGCCTGAGCTTAGACACATTATTTGATGCCGAATGGGGCCTCAAAAATGTTTGTTCAGTTAACTATGGCATTCGTATTTGTGTATGAACTGTAGTTCATAAACAAATGAACTAAAATCACATTAAAATAATGCATACCAATTAACACCTCAGCTAAAGAAGTCCATAGGGGTGCTGAAACTGATCTATAAAAGGGGTGACATAACTGTAGAACATTGTGTTTTTGCAAATCAAGTTTCACTGGAACACAGCCATGCTTGTCCGTTTAGATATTGTCTATGACTACTTTGGTATTACAACAGACCTGAGTAGTTGGATAGTGTGTGGCTTGCAAAGATAAAAATGTTTACTATCTGGCTCTTTAAAGAAAAAGTTTGAAGACCCCTAGTCTATATTATTTCTCATAAATTAAAGATTTCTAGTCTATGTTAAATCTAGTCCATGCTATTTTGTTTAAGAATAAGCCACTTAAAGGTTATAGAAAAGTATCATTTGCTAAGTTGTCTTTAAATAATTTGTACTAGCTTTTCTTCTGATTACTCAGCAGCAGTGATTCTCCCAATCCAATATCTTATGTACAGTAAGTAAATGGGTTTTACAACTATAATATTATTGACCGTATCCACACCCTTTCCAAATGTAGTAAAATTAAGCAACTACAGAAGAGAGAATTCTTTTGAGTCTCTTGTAACTTGTAATTGGTTCAAAATTTTATCCAAATAATTGTATGGCAAGCTATATATACCAAATATTCTTATTGGTTATTAATAACTTTTTTGCAAGAACTTAGGTAAATTCTAATGGGAAAATTGGATCCTAATAGACTTGGTTCCATTTATAAATAATATTAGAAAAGGGCTAGCCTAAGTAAAACATAAATATATTAGAAAGATAGCACACATTTTACAAAATCAAAGGAAGAGTTAAATTACCAGACCATGTGAAAGATGTAAATAAAGATATTTCGGGGATTGCAGTAGTGGAATTTTGTGAACTGTTCAATTAGAGCACCACTAGTGAATAACTACCCTAATTGCATTTTCTCCCTGAGTTTCTTCTAGAGGTTCAAATCCCTGAGACAGTTCCATTTGCCTAGTTTAGGTTTTATAACCAACCAGACAGACAAAGTCTGTTGCCCACAATTGACAGCCCCACAAAAGGCACAGGGAAGAGACATTTCCATCAAAATAAGAAACACTATGAAGAACTAAATGAAAGACTTTCATGAAAGCATTCCAAAGGAGGGGGGGGAAAAAAAAACAAGCACAAAGTTGTAGTTGTTTGACAAATATGTACTCTGAAAGCAAAAAGGAATAATCCAAGGCTAGAACTATCGATATTTGCAAATGGAATATTAGAGCTGACAGAGTCAAAGACAGAACTTCTATCTAGATGATAGGTCAGGGCTTTGTGGGACATGTTGTTCCATAATCATTTACTGTTGCAGTGTGAAAGCATCCATGCACAATGAATTAACAGACAAGCATGTCCGCTGTTCAATAAAACTTCATTTATATAAACAAGGGGTAGATGGGATTTTACTTGCAGGCCATAGTTTGCTGACATCTGTTGTCCATGGTTGTCAGAGGACACTGGACCTATGCCAGGGTTTATGCAAAAGGAACCTCTGTAATGTGAGTGGCACATACTTTAATTTGTACTTTTTTTAAAATCCTTTAAAATGGATATGTATATTATTTGGATATATTTGTAGAATAATGTAGGACTATAATTTAGTTTTAAATGCATATACATATATTGGAAGTGCTTGTTCAACATTGTTTTACTAATACAGTTATATGAAAAAAAGATATATAGACAACTGCTCCAGGCAATAGAAAATCTTTGCACTTTTTTCTTAACACCAGTAAAGTAACCTAATCAGATTTGTTTCTCAGAAGGATAATTTTGTGAGCTGCATTTTCATTATACTTAATTTCTTTACCAGGAATATAATTATCATTTTGTTTTTAATTCAGAAGTTTTCTTAATTTGTTTTTTTATCTATTTGGCCATCTTAGTTTTTATCAAATATAATGTTTCCTGATAGTTGTCCCAAATTAAAGCCATAAAAAGCATCAGTATTACAAAAAGCAATAATAGCAAAAATAATAAAACTTTCAGTAACTTGATGAGACCTTGTTGCAACAAAATAATTCAGTGCACTTGTTGTCATTGCTTGAAGGAAATGCTGAAACCATTCAGTAGAGCAAATCTAATTCTCTTGATAGAAGTGGTGAAGTTATTAAATGGTAAAATTCCTGAACTATTACGGCCAAAGGAATATTAAAAAGGGTAACACAGAATGTCCCATGATTTAATATAATGGAGAAAATGCATTTTTAAAATTAAACTAAGTCAGGAAGTCTTCCTGTAAGAGAGAGTTGCATGCACTTTTCAGAATGAATGCAGTATAGCGAAGACAACATCAAAGAGCTCATCAGGCTGTAAAACTGAAGAAACATGCAAACCCAACATGGTGTTTACACAAGAGGACATCTTCTCCAGAGAATAATGAAAGGGAGCACACGTTCTGTAGCCATCCACTGGAGAAAGCTTGTTCTCAAAGGATAAACAAAATCAAAAACAACCAATAAAATTAAGCACTCACATTAATAGTATTTGCATTTAAACAACAAAATGTAATCAAATTCTAACATAGATGACCTAAAGAAAAGTAAAGTAGAGGCTTAACAAATTAGAGGTAAGTAAGGTAAGTGGAATCTAGATAAAATGAGAACAGATACTAATTAAGGTGCTTGAAGTATATTATATCCACATGAATGACCCATTCTACACTCAGGCCTCAATATCACTGCTACTCCATCTCAGGCTCTCACTGCTGCGGTCCTATCCTGAATTTCAGTATTACCAATAACTGTGCCAACCAAAAATTGTGACCATCTGCTTCCATTCTTCTTGCTCATTTGCTCAATGTTCCTCTGCAATAATCTTTTTATCTCAGTTAGAGCTCAAATCAGTTGAATCCAGTAAATTTTATTTTCAATTATTGTCCTCCAGATTATATTGCTTTTACACACATATTCAACTTTTTGCCTAAAAAATGACAAATTATCCAAATTACTAATGAAAATTTTACTAACTGTATGTATGGCTGTTGCTGCACTACTGTGTTATTTTATGCTAAATTGTTGGGAATGTGCAACTGGTATTGTTCAGATGTAGAAGATGACAGTGAATAACAGTGGTGCTGAAAGCAGTGAGGGTTAATCTAGGGTTTCCGAACATATAGGTATCGAACGTATAACATATACTGTATCAAAGCTTAAGAAAAATTTCAAGATTACTTAGAAAGTATACAGCACATTTTTGTACACAGAAGTTTCAAAGGTTACATAAATTTACACCTACACCAATGACTGTTGCATGGGGCACACATTGAGCAGCAATCTATTTTTAAGGATTTATCCTAGTGAAACCATAGTATTTTTCAGAAGTAGAATGTTATTTTTCAACAAAATCCCACTGCATTTTATATACTCAGTCATATTTTAGTATCTTAGGCATTAATTTATATACATATGAAAATTATATTAAGCTAAATGTTTAGCTGTTGATTAAGTCTTTTATGTAATATTGTACCCAATCATTTTTATGGCTCAACATATATATATAGCATGGCATAGTAAACAAGATTAAAATCACAAAAGCTATCTATTGAGTTCAATCAGCATTTTATTCAAGATCTGCATTCAGTGCAGATTTTTATTTGCAACTTGGTATAAATTGAAATCTAAGCATACCTATTATAAACAATCATGCTATGTTAATGTTTTCCTATATATTGATTTATGACAGCCATCCTCTGTATTTATAACTTCCATGTGTTATTTCAAGAGCTGAAAATGTAATTTCAAATATTAGAGCAAGATTTGAGATTCCCACAGCTACGTGTCAGAAAAAAAAAAATTTAATAGTGCACAATGGTTGCGTTTAAGAAGTATAATAATTTCAGAGGATGTTCTAGATTTTTCTTCTAAGATTCATAAGTGCACTACTCATTTTGCAGAACAAAATAATGATAAAGTTTCAATGTATACAAGCCTTAATTTAATAAAAAAAAATAAAGCTTCATCAGAGTCTTCACTCTAGACACGTATGTTTTACATTAGGTAGAAAGTAGGAAGAAAAGATGAACCCACCTCTGAACAAATGATCATAGTCTAGGTCCTAGAAGATCTAGAATTTTATTGTTATAAATAATACCTCTGAGGACTAACTGTTGTCTTGCATTTGAGGAGAAAAGAAGTAGATAGTTGAGCTGACCCTGATTCTTTGTATAACTGGGTAGCTTACTAATGGCTATTGTAGAGATGACTGTCAATATTTACATATGGCTTATAATTCATTATTACTTCATTCTGAATAAACATGTGTTGACCTAACTAGTCAATTCTGTTAGAATATACAATCTGCAGTGTTCATGAAATGTGCATTTCTAGTAACAGATTCATTAGAGTCAAATTTTGGATCAAGAGCCACAGCTAACTTACAAATTTATGGGTACAAGTTACAGATATTGTTTGTATGTGTATATATAAATATACATGTGTGTATATATATATAAATCTCTCTCTCTATATATATATGTGCATATTCCATATATTCACATAAGAATATACACCCTATTTGAGTGCTATTGAGAAATGATAAAGTTTCAATAAATAAGAAATACAAGAAAGAGGTATTAAAATGGTCATTAAAAAAGAATTCAGAATAAATTGAAGTATGAAAAAACCTCCTGACATGAAAAAGGAAACATTTTTATTCCTCAATATTAACAGTTTTTCAAATATAATTTTTAAAATTCCATAACTTATCATGTACTTGAAAAAGTAAGGTAAACCTTACCTGCATAAAATTTCAAATCCAGAGTGCATACAAATAAAAACTTGACCTGTACTAGATTTTCCCTTTTGAAAAGTAAATGCTGAATGAGAAGATACTGGTTTTGAGAAACATAGAATTTTGAAAACAATGTGTTTATAATCTTAAAATTCTATATTCATGTTCATACAGTTTATGTAAAGGCCAATGAGAATTCATTATTAAATATATAAGTAATAAGAATATATATTTATATTACTTTATGTATATCTATATTATTTTCCAATTATATTACATATATAGACATAGACATACAGGTAGAGATAATATATGTTTACATAATCAACCTATAAGAAAAATAAAATAATACTAAAAATTCTATTAGAATAGCACTAAAATTCCTAAAGAATATATAGAAGATGAACACTAGAAATACTTAAATGTAGGTCTTTTGGATAGGTGAAAATCTTAACTGAGGAAAACCAAAGCGAAAAAAAAAGAAAAGAAATAATATAATTTAAATATTATATTTAATACAGTATTATTAAAAATAATTACTCCCTGCTCTTAGAAACCCAAATTAAATTATCATTGTTTAAATTGAGAAAGTTAGCATAAGGGCACATCAAATTCCTCTTCAATAGCAGAAGCTAAAATATGATACCTTTTTTTACTATGGTCACTGAAAGAAAAGCCAAAATAATATAATTGATAAAAGACCACATGTATCAGCTATGACATCCATTGATTTAAATTTCTGATTATGACTAGACGTATTGTATAGTGCATAAGAACACTGGAGTCAGACAACCTGAGGGTTCAAAGCTGTTCTAATGCTTGCTCGTATTTGATATTATTTTAAATTCTGTAATTTGGTTTCCTCACCTGTAAAAGGATTATAATACACCCATCCATAGGGTCCTGGTGATTCAATTAAAATAAATAAAAAACAGCTTTGGAATGGTGCCTACAAATAGAAATCTTATGTAAGTATTTGTTGTTATTATTATTGTTAAAAGAAGTAAAGGATTTTGGATTGTGTGCTACGTACAAGGGACAAATCTAAAGATGAAATATGCTAAAAATTAAGAATAAGAGTATGGAAAAATATATACAAGATAGAAAAAAAAAGAAAGGAATATAAATATTAATACCTAAAGAAATTACATATCCATGAGAAATAAATGGAAATAAGAAGGTGAGGAAAAGTCAAACTAATATTCATAATAAGGATTTATGAATCAAGATTCTCTGTATACTTAAATATATGGTAATAACATCTATTTTTAAAACAGTTGGAAATTCAAAGAGAAATGAACAAATACATAAATGTATAGGGAGATTTAAACACAGAACTATTGGTCTTTGAGCATAATAGATTAAATGGATAAAAGTAAAGATACAGAGGATTTGAATAATTTAATAAGGTTGAACTTTGCTTATACATCTTTGATATTTGTGTTCTATCACAAATATACTTCCCTTCCATCCAAATGCCTCTCAGAAACAATTGCCAAAAGAATTAAGAGCTGTATGTCCCAACAGGAATAAAAACCACACTCAAATTTTAAAAATTTAAAGAGGGTTCATTTACAAAGTAACTATTTACAAAGGTAGGATTGGGTATATTAAACCACAAAGAAAGGCTGCTGTAACTTTGGTCTAGAGGTAGCAGACACAAGAGGACAACAGAAGGGACAAGTTGTCAACCCAGAAGGATGACTGTAAAGAGAGCTGTGCACAGAGGAGAATTCAAAGGATCCAGGCAGGCACAGATAGCCCTTCAGGAAGGATGCAGAAGAATAAACACCCTGACTTTATTCTTCCCCTTCCTTTCATCCCCTTGATGTGGCTTCTCAATTGACAAAACCAACTGGACTTCGACATCTAATTACCTGTCATCCTCAGTCTGATACAGTCTTATTTTCTAACGCAGAAAAGTATCCTGATGTCATCTTTTCAGCTAAACTAAACATCACTTTGAGATCATTAAAGCAAAGCCTTTCCCTTCCTCTTAATTTAATTTTCTATTGTCTCTTTATGGTCAACAACCTGACTTTTGCTATACATACTTATAATTGTTTTGCACTGGATTAATAACAAATAGCATGATTACATGAAACAAGGACATTTCAAGGTAGCTTATTATTCATATGAAATCTAGTCATAATTTGAATAAAAAAATTTTTTAAGTAAGCATATTAGAATAATATGATTTATTAAATGAGTTGAATAGACACTATATTAGCCTGTGCTCAGGCTACTAATAAAGACATACCCAAGACTGGATAATTTATAAAGAAAAGAGATTTAATGGACTCACAGTTCCACATGACTGGAGAGACCTTACAATCATGGTGGAAGGCAAAGGAGAAGCAAAGGCATGATTTACATGACAACAGGCAAGAGAAGTTGTGCAGAGGAACTCCGATTTTTAAAACTATCAGATCTCCTGAGACTTATTCACGACCAGGAGAATAGTATGGGGGAAACTGCCCCCATGATTCAATTATCTCTACCTTGCCTTGCCCTTGACACCTGGGGATTATTCAAATTCAAGGTGAGATATGAGGGGGGACACTGCCAAACCATATCAGACACCAAAGAGAACACTATAAGGTAGATGAAAAATGCATTATAAAGCACAGAATAAAGTAAATAGGCAGTTTGTAAACAATTACTACTTAGTGTGTTGGTATTCTAATCCTCTGAATTTCCCAACTTTACATAGTCATCACAGTGACAATTTTTGAAAAATAATAAAATCATGTACTTCAAGAAAATAATCTTTTATTGATAGCCTGAGATAGAAAAGTGAATGAGTCATACTGGATATTTCAACTTCAGTTGTAATTTACAGTTGTGCAGTCTGTCTTAAGCAGGGTTGAGCTGGAATGTGAATTTTTCCTTAGTTGAAACTGTGAAATTAAATGGTCACCATCACTGAGAACTTAGACAAGGTTTCACTGTTAAACCAATAACTGGTTTAGAGGTGATTGTGTGTGTTTAATAAATAAATTACTCATCTTTTAAAAAATGCCATATGATTACATGATTGATTTGTTATATATGTGGTGTTTTGATTACCTTGTTTATAATTGCTTTTAAAGATTATAGACATCTGAAAGATAAAATAGTATTGAAAACAAAATTAGGTGCCAGCTGCCTATGAAAGCCCCACATAGGGTGCATCAATAACACTTTCAACTCCTGCCAACTATATGGTATACTAAACATTAGGGTTTTTTTTTAAATTTAGTATAACTGTATATTTTGTTTTGTTGGAATGATTCACTAAAATTACAGTTGAATCTGTTTATTGCTATTATATCTGGTGGCAGAATTAGTAAGAATTAATCATTCAAAAGTCATTAGAAAAAACTACGTACTAGAGAAAAAATATTCTGGCTGAATATTATGGCAAAAGTATTTTGTTAATAGTTGTCTAGAATAATTTTTTAAATATTTTATTAATAATATTATATTTGGCTTAAAAATATGTCATAAATAGGTCACATACCTTAACGTGCAGCAAATATTTCAAAATGCAAAATATAAAAATGAAAAATACATGTTGACACATTTCTGTATTTTTCTGTTTTATTTTTTTTTTTTTGGTTTTTCTTTAAAGATAAAGTAGAGCTCTATAAATAAGATCCAGAATAATTTCTGATGAATTTTTATTGAACTGCCATTTTTTTTCTTTATAAAATTTTCAGACTAGGTTGCATCATTTGGCTAATAAATTATTTTTATGCCTACAATTAAAAAAAATCTATAATTTGCTTCTAGTTTTCAATTTGCAATGATTCATTACATAGTTAGTTGATGACTTTACCTAGAAGACATCCAACTATTGACTTCTCAGTGCTTATTTTTTCTTGAGATTCTCTACTATCTCCAAGGGAATGGTACACAGTGCAACTTCCTCTTAGAGTGATACATGTGTTCTTTGGTAGTTAAACTTTCACTCAATTCTTAATGCAGCCAAAGACAGAGCTCATTAATCATACCCCAAAGGACATAACTATGGTTATACCTCTGTAGTTTCAAGATAGTAAGTAGAATCTGTTATCTTTTATGTCCAAAAAGATTTACTCAACTGGTCGTTATATAACTATATCCATTAACTTACTTCCTATCAACTATCACTCTGTATTTCAAAATCAATAGTTAATTCTACTACAGTTATATGTCCATTAGAAGTGTATATCACCATGAAATTGTTAAAAAATTAAATAAGCTAAAAGCTTTCATGAAGATGTTAATTTATTTACAATATATTTACAGAGGATTTTACTTATTCTTTTAAACACTAGTTAACTTGAAAAAAGATTAGCCTCTGAAAAACTTAAACTATTTTAATTTTGTGTAAATGACCTATGTTTAAGTAAATAATAAGTAAGTGTGTCTGTGTGGATACATATTTGAGAATGTTATTTTCAAAAAGAGCTGCTAAATATATTTTTTTAAAAGATTTTCACTCTACTAGTGAGCGTATTTGCTGAATTAGGTTAAAGCCTGCCCTTTGCCTCTAGTCTGAATTCATTTTGTCTCCCCTTCCTGTTTACTGTACTCCCCTCGTACAGTGCAAGTTATTCTGATGATCCTACATCTGTCCGCCCACTGCTCTATACCCTCCCCAGCCCCATACTTCCCTTCTGCCCTGTCTCCAAAATATTTCCACTATTCCACTATGTCTATGGAAATCTAGCTCCCATTTAGCAAAATTCCTGTCACTTTCCCTCATTTCTTTAAGAAGTATTTTTACTCTCTACATCCTTTATGTCATCATCCAGGTGTCTTACCTCCAAATCGAAAGTGAACTCATCCTCATCCACTGATTCAAATGGCCTGAAGCCTTTCCTACCTCAATCTATTACGCTCTTCCCTGTCTTTCATCTACATCTCACTCTTAACTGTGTATTTCCTCTCAGCATTCATATATACTCAGCATTCATCTATTGAATAGGTAGTATCACCTATTCAAAACACAAAACAAAAAATTTGTTTCTTTTTACTCTACCTCTCTTTTTCCACAGAACAAATGTGGGATCCTCACACGTCACAGATTTTTCATTTTCTAGTTATTTTTCAACTAATTTCAATAAGGGTTACAAGATTTAGCAAACAAAACAACAAAAATAAGTATGACTCATTAAATTCAAATATTCAGATAAACAACAAATGATATTTTAGTATAAATATATCTCAAATATTGCATGTATTGTATTTGGAAACCCTAATTTCCTAAACACTCACTTTGATTGAAGAGCCAAAACAACTCTTGTTTTGATCAGAAACTATATCGCTTGCTAATTCAATATCCTTAAAAACAAAGAAGGCCCCTTTACTCACCTGCAACAGAAGAGAATACCAGGTAATTAACACTTTTTGAGAGCAGACATCCTAGTGACAGAATACTCTAGCTTCTTTCTTCCTATTTTATAAGAATGATTGACATGAGATTTACCATTTTACCACATGTTTTTAAGTGTATTAACAATAGGTAGTATATTCTATAGCAGATCTCTAAAACTTATTTATCTCGTATAACTGAAAATTTACACCCATTGAAAGGTGTTGGAGTAACTGGGTAGCCATAGGCAGAAGACTGAAACTGGACCCCTTCCTTACACCCTATACAAAAATTAATTCAAGATGGACTAAAGACTTAAATGTAAAACTCAAAAGTTATAAAAACCCTGGAAGACAACGTAAGCAATACCTTTCTGGACATAGGAATGGGAAAATATTTCATGACAAAGAAAATAAAAGCAATTGTAACAAAAGCAAAAATTGACAAAGGGATCTAATTAAACTAAAAAGCTTTTGCACAACAAAAGAAACTCAATAGAGTAAACAGACAACCTACAAAACGGGAGAAAATATTTGCAAATTATACATCTGACAAAGGTCTAGTATCCAGCATCTATAAGGAACTTAAATTTATTTGTTTATTATTTATATAGAACTTACAAAATTTATAAGAAGAAAACCATTAAAAATTGGGCAAAGGACATGAACAGATAGTTTTCAAAAGAAGACTTGCATGCAGTCAACAAACATTACAAAAATACCTCAATATAACTGATCATTAGAGAAACGCAAATCAAAACCGCAGTGAGATATCGTCTCACACCAGGCAGAATAGCCATTATTAAAAAGTCAGAAAATAACATATGCATGCGAGGTTGCAGGAAAAAGGGAATGCTTACACATTGTTGGTAGGAGTCTAAATTAGTTCAGCCATTGTGGAAAGCAGTGTGGTGATTACTCAAAGAGCTAAAAACAGAAGTACCATGTGGTCCAGCAATCTCATTATTGGGATTATACCCAGTTTATACCCAAAGGAATAGAAATCATTCTATCATAAAGACACATGCATGTGTATGTTCACTGCAGCACTATTCACAATAGCAAAGATATAGGATCAACCTAAATGTCCATCAGTGGATGACGAGGTAAAGAAAATGTGGTACATATGCACGATGGAATACTATGCAGGCATTAAAAAGAAGATCACGTCCTTTGCAAGAACATGGATGGAGTTGGAGTTCATTATCCTTAGCAAAGTAATGCAGGAACAGACAACCAAATACCACATGTTCTGAGAGCACATGGACACAAAGAGGGGAAAAACAGACACTGGGACTTTCTTGAGGGTGGAAGGTGGCAGGAGAGAGAGGAGCAGAAAGAAGTAACTATTGAGTACTAGGCTTAGTATCTAGGTGATGAAATAATCTGTACATCAGACTCTTGTGATGCAAGTTAACCTGTATAACAAACCTGCACATGTACTTCTAAGCGTAAAAGTTAAAAAACAAAAAACAACAACAAAAAAAACTTACTCTCATTGAACAAAAACTCCCGATTTCCCTCTGTCAAAGCAAACACCATTCTACTCTGCTTCTCAGTTTGACTATCTTAGACACCACATGTAAGTGGAATCATGCAGGATTTATGCTTCTTTGTCTGGCTTATTTCACTTAGTATCATGTACTGAAGATTCATTCTGGAGTCTATACACCCTAAATTGAGGATAGTTTCTTTATCCATGTATTCATTGATAAATATTTAGGTTTTTATATCTTGACTCTTTTAAATAATGTTTTAATAAATACAGGATTATAGATATTTATTTGACATACTGATTTCATATACTTTGGATGTATACTCAAAAGTGAGATTGCTGGATCATAAGGTATTTTTAATTTTTTAAGGCACCTGCATTCTGTTTTCCATAGTGGCTCCACAATTTTACATTCTCAACAGTGCCGAAGAGTTTTAAATTTCTCCACATCCTGGTCAATACTTGCTATCTTTTTTTTTTTTTTTTTTAATAGCCATTCTAACACATGTAAGATGATATCACATTGTGATTCTAAAAACAGCAACACCACCAACAATAGAAATACAAAGGGACACATGGAAACTGTCAGAGGTGATGGATAAGTTCAATTACTTTAATTGTGATGATAATATCATGGGTATATGCATATGTTCAAATTCATCAAATTTTACACACTATGTACAGTTTTTTGCTGTACTTCACTAAAACTGTTTTAAAAATACCCTAATTCCTATGCCCCTTTCATAGGATAATTCTGGGGTATGTGTTTTATCTTATTTCTAAGAGATGAAGCATAGGATTAAACCCTAAAGTTGCAACTGGTTTAAATATCCACTTTTTATTGGGTGCTTTATCTTCCCTGTCTTATTTCTCCCTCCCCTGACAGTGTTCTCAGCTCTTCCCAAATAAACTACATGCACTTAAATCCTTGTCTCAGAGCTATCTTCTGATAATCCAAAGACAAGACTCCAGTCCATAACTATGTCATTTTTCAGTTTATATTATGTTCCTGATGGTCTCTTCACTCCCATGACTTTAACTGCTTCCTACAGATAAGTTAATGTTTTCTAAAATTTTATTTCCAGCTCAGGTCACTCTTTCTAGCTTTCAGCTTTACAAAACAAGCAGTGTTTGATATCCATCTGAATTACTCTTGAACATCTCAAAATTAACATGCTACTTTTTTCTTTTCCATAGTTACACTCTCTCTTTATTCTCTCAATGAGTAATGTGTTTACCTACCCAGTTATTTATGCAGGAGGCTAAAAGGGGCACTTTTAACACTTCCCTATCCCTAACCTCCCCATATAATATTTTACCAAGCTCCAGATATTGTCTCCAATGTATATTTTTAATAGATAACATTGCTCCCTCAGAACTGCTACTGCCTTAACCTAAGCCACAGTAGTCTCTTCCACTGGAGTATGACAATATCCTCCAACCAGTCTATTTTTACCTCTTCCAATCCATTATTTACATAGTAGTCAAAGTAATATCTTACAAATATAAAGTAAATCTTGAACTACTTTGCTTGTAAGACTTAAGTGACTTTATATCTCCTTTTAAATGGAGTTCAAATACTTAGAATGGAATATAGGGCTTGATCCACATAATCTTGCCACAACCTAGATCTCCAGTCCCAGAGATCTGGAGACAGTCTTTGGGGTTTGGGAAAAGACAAGATGTGGAGGCTGGGGATAGGACAGTATCAAAAGTGTTCCTTCCTGGCTTACTTCATAAATAACTGGGTAGATGAAGGAGTAAGTTATTGAAAGATTAAAAGAAGAGTATAAATAAGGAAAATAAAAAATTACCATGTTAATTTTGAGATGTTTACCCGTAAATCAGATACATATCAAATCGTCATTTTGTAAGCCTGAAAGTTAGAAGTATTGGCCACCCTGTTGCTGAGTCATGAAGAGCCTGCCACATTATCTTCTTTAAACGATTTCGATCACCAACTGCATGCTATACCTCAATAGAGGTATTCTATTTCCCCAGCACATTTTTAATCACTGTAACTAGTTTTTCCTTCAAATTATATCACATTATGTAATCTATTTACTTTTATAATTAGTTGTTAAATGTCTTTTCTCTCTACTAGTATATAATCTCCATGAAGACAAAGATAATGTCTATTTTGTTCCATATTATCAACACAAGTAGTTTGCCTTAATTATGGAATAGCTCAATTATTGATTGACTGAATATAGTAAAAGAATGGAATAAGCTGTATATAATGAAGAGTTTAACTCATTTACTTTTCCCTAATAAATAGAATCTAATCTTTACTGAGTGTCTATTATGCACCAGGCATTGTGCCAGGCATTGGGCATGTATCTTTTTTTTTTTTTTTTTTTTTGAGACGGAGTCTCGCTCTGTCGCCCCGGCTGGAGGGCTGGAGTACAGCGGCCGGATCTCAGCTCACTGCAAGGCATGTTCCTTATTTGATCTTCACAAGTCAGACATCATCCATCATCACAGCCTTTTTAAAGATAAAAGAAATAAGGTTCAGAGAGACTCAAAATGATTGTTAATCATATAAATCCATAATGTTTATAAATGTGAGAGCTGAAATTAAAGCTCATAGTTGTCATCAAATCTATCTTTTTCCAATAATATTCTAAAAATTTTTATTGAACATATCCCATCTCAGTGTTATAACAATGGAAACTGATCTCAGCATTTTAGAATCTATTAAACTTGGACAAATACTGGTAAAGTAAATCACAACTTGCTTTATCAAATATTATTCTCAGAAATTTTACTACTGAATGACAATATTTTACATTTTTTTAATGGTGAAAGTTTCTTGGGATAAGATGTTATTTCTTAAATGCTAAAATACAGAGCAGTTTTAGATTAACACTATCTTACAAGTGGATATTTATAGCACATAGAAAATGTTCCTGTGGCAGGAGAAACAAAATTGTCACAGCATACCACAGCACTGGAGTCCATGGGCCCCAAAGCCAGCTGGGTTTCCGTTTTAATCTACATTTACCATTTTTAGGGCATTTGGCAAGCCACACTCTTTCTTCAATCCTCTGTAAAGTGTGAGTAACAATAGTATTCACCTCATTGGGTGCGGTGACTCACGCCTGTAATCCCAGCACTTTGGGAGGCCAAGGTGGGCGGATCACCTGAGGTCAGAAGTTCGAGACCAGCTTCAACATGGAGAAACCCCGTCTCTACTAAAAATGCAAAATTAGCTGGGCGTGGTGGTGCATGCCTGTAATCCTAGCTACTCCTAAAACAGGAAAATTGCTTGAACCTGGGAGGCGGAGGTTGCCGTGAGCCGAGATTGTGCCATTGCACTCCAGCCTGGGCAATAAGAATGAAACTCCAACTCAAAAAAAAAAAAATAGTATTCACCTCATGAGCGTAATTGTGAGGAATGAATAAGCTAATACATACAGAATGTTTGAAATGGTTATTGGCACATATTAAGTCCCCAATAAATATTAGCATTTATCATCTGCTTTCAAAAACTTGTTAACATTTGTCATCTGCTAATTTATTCAACAATTATTATCACCATATAATAGATTTTTAAAAAGCAGGTAAGGCCACTCAGTTGTATTCTAGATGGGGAAAATAGACACTAAGATAATAAATACATGAACAAATATGACAATTTTGAATGGCAATAGTTGTCACGAATAAAATGAAACAGGAATTTATAATTCATCATGTATCAGGGTCAGAGAGTACAATCACAGATTGGATGGACTAGAAAGGCTGACATTTATGTTGAACTCTCAATATCAAGCCATGTGGAAGTCTTTAGGAATCAATTTATGAGTAAAACTAAAATATTTTTTTTTAAATTATTCTTTAATCAGTAAGTGATACATGGAAATATGGCCTCAGGCTAAAACTCAAGTATTTTTTTTTTTTCTTGTACTTTTAAGATGCCCTACTTCTACATCTGATAAAGAGTGTCTGTTTTCTCTAAAATTCCAACAAGATAATCATACTGTCTTAAACAAGATTTTTATTTCTTTCTTTGCAGTTAGGGCTGATGGGGAGCATCAACACTAAATCATTTAGAAAAAAGCAGAAAAGAGAACAAAATAGCCAGGTATTATAGGGAGCCTGCCATGCTCCAGACACTTTTTTATAATAGAACTTTAGCACACACATATCATTTAGTCTTTACAAAAGCTCCAGTTGTTAATTACATTATCCCCATTTCGCTATTGTGACTCAAAATATCCCCATTTCGCTATTGCTACATACTTAAGATCTCATAACTGGAAGAGCTTGGACTGGAAGGAGGTCTTCCTGAATCCAAAGTCTCAATTCATAGCTTATTAGTCCTACACACTAGGGACTCACCTTATTTATTACTGATACAACTGCTGTGGTTGGTTGTGGTGCTGAAGACGTTGTTATTGTCTTGCAAGTGCTTGCTTTATATTAATCTTAATTTAAATCTAAATAAACTATGATGTAGAAGTTGATTTGTGTATTTCAGGTTTATAGAGGAATATGCTAATATTGGTATTAACTGTTGTACTTTTTCAATTTTTAGTTTGATGATCATTATAGTTGTGTCATTTTCACCTAATGTTAAAAATACACACACACACTTCGCTCTAACAAGTAAAAATTATTTGAATTTTTATCATAAAATACAACTTGCTAATCACTCTCATCTGCATATTGTTCTGAATGCCTTTAAGATAAAAAAATAGTTTGTCTGGTTGTCTGTGGTATTTTAAAAAATCAAACAATTTAAATGCTTTGTGTTTATGTTGAACCATCTAGATCACTGGATTTAATGGATGGAAATCGCAAGATGTTCTATCGTTGTATAGACACAGCCATTGTACCAATCTCTTGTTGCTCTGTCCCAAGAAGAGAAGAAAGACTGAGTATAAATTTACGTGGTGTCAGCAGCAAATTCTAATATGATTGCATAGGGAGTATACTTAGATTGCTCTATTATTTATTCCCATACTGAAATCATTCTTATCAGACATAGCAAGTGCTGGTAAGTAACCAAAATGAGTGAAATAAAATTTGCTGTAGAAAAATATTCTTTTTTTTTTTTTTTTTTGAGACGGAGTCTGGCTCTGCCGCCCAGGCTGGAGTGCAGTGGCCGGATCTCAGCTCACTGCAAGCTCCGCCTCCCAGGTTCACGCCATTCTCCTGCTTCCGCCTCCGAAGTAGCTGGGACTACAGGCGCCCGCCTCGTCGCCAGGCTAGTTTTTTGTATTCTTTAGTAGAGACGGGGTTTCACCGTATTAGCCAGGATGGTCTCCATCTCCTGACCTTGTGATCCGCCCGTCTCGGCCTCCCAAAGTGCTGGGATTACAGGCTTGAGCCACCGCGCCCGGCCGAAAAATATTCTTAAAACTTCTCTAGTTGCCTCCAAAATAAACACAAAGAAATTGTTCTGAGTTACACATTTCCTCATATCACAAAACAGGCACTAAATCAGCTCTTAAAATGTTGCTTTTTACTAAGTTTCTTCAAGTGAGTAATACAACCATACACACCAAACACTTCAAATAATGTCTGAAAATAAGTAGGTAACAAACTTAAATAAGGATAAACAAATGTTTCTAGAACCTGAAAATAGATTACATACTCTGAGATTCCATTAACAATAGAAACCATACTCACTCTGGGGGAGATTGGAGTTTTTTCCCAGTGAACAAAAATGAGTTCTTAAAGAAAAAAGGTCATTCAGCTCAGGGAAAGTTTAATTAATTTCAAAGAAAAAAAGAAAGCTGTCAAAAATAAAATTTTATAACATGTATTAGGAAAATACTTTTGAAAAAATATATAAGAAAAATTTCTTTCCATTTCATGTGTCAGTGAATAACTCATTTTCCCCTTCTGATTTGATAACATTTGGGCTGAGTCAAAAGAAAATATAAAGTGTTCATTGGAAGTGTGAAGGGGTCATAAACTTAAACCATAAAATATTGGGAGATTGTACTCTTTAAGTCCTGGTAGCATAGTTTGGGTATGACATAATTAATCTCATCTTAAAGAATGAAAACAGTATTTATTTTAAGAAATTCTCATCTGTATAGTGGAGAATCCCACCATCTTGACTTTCTGTTTCCTCAGCTGTTCCTGTCTCCTGATTTAGAGATGTAAAAATAGATGACCAATATATTCTTGTTATAAAATCGAAAGAGTAATCCCTCTCTCCATGTTGAAGGTTAATTCATCTCCCAATGCTACGACCCCTACTCCAGTTTATATAATCAGGAACTTTGCTCTAGCTGATGGTTTTTTTTTTTTTTTTTCTGCTTGATCTAAAGCATCTTTGTCATCAATGACTTCTAACCTTCTGCTTATAAATGTGCTCACAATTTTTCATGTTTAAAAACTTTGCTTTATGTCTCTCTAACTAAACACAAAACTTAAATGTCTTGCCATTCTTTCGAAGCCACTTCTGCATTTTACCTGTCTTGTTTTTGTTGTTGTTGTTGTGGTTTGTTTGTTTTTCCCTTTACTTATTTCTCAAAACTCCCCTTGATTGGGAGCAATCTGGTAACATTTCTTCCATGTCACTTAAGTTGTTTTGTCAAAGTCATTTACAATTCTGTTTGCTGACTCCAGAGACTAGGTTTCAGTGAATAACCTGACCCTTTTACAACTGAAATGAAAGAAGAATGTTCAAGTTGTTTTCAACAAACAAATCAGCCATCCTTTTTGGAACTGGATGGTAATGGAGATGACATCAATCAATCTTCTTCCGTGTTTTCTCCTATAATGCATTTTGTGTCTGGACAAAAAATGATTATGAAAAAGGTCTAGTGATTCACATTGTCCTTTGACCACTTAAAAAGTATGTGAGTACTTTGCTGTACTTCATATTCACATCATTATTTGCATCATTAAATACTTTCCAAGTACTATATGAAATAAACATTTAAAACATGTTAAATAAATAAATCAGAAGAAAATCAACAAGTTAAAGAGTCTAGTAGCAGTATTTTAAACATGAATGGCAATTAGTCTTAAGATTAATTATATTTTTATTTTTTATTTATTTATTTATTTTTTTTTTTGAGGCAGAGTCTTGCTCTGTCGCCTGGACTGGAGTGCAGTGGCCGGATCTCAGCTCACTGCAAGCTCCGCCTCCCGGGTTTACGCCATTCTCCTGCCTCAGCCTCCCGAGTAGCTGGGACTACAGGCGCCGCCACCTCGCCCGGCTAGTTTTTGTATTTTTAGTAGAGACGGAGTTTCACCGTGTTAGCCAGGATGGTCTCGATCTCCTGACCTCGTGATTCGCCCGTCTCGGCCTCCCAAAGTGCTGGGATTACAGGCTTGAGCCACCGCGCCCAGCCCCTAAAATTAATTATATTTTTAATTTGTCCTTCACCTAATTCATATTCTTATAAGATTTTCATTAGAAGTTCATTTAAAAATACTTTAAGAAAAAATAGAGATTAAGAGAAAATTTTCTGAACGGCTATATACTACATAAATTGCTTTGATTCTTTAAATAAAAAATGCAATATCAATCTAGCCCCATTGATACGGAAAAATATTTCATGTATGTAAAACCAAACCCCTACAAGATATAGCAAGGATCTATTAATACCATTCAAACAGAGCTAAAATTGGTTTTAAAACTGCTTAATTATACTGTGTGTGTATATATATACATATGCATATTTCATGCAAAGTAAGACATTTAGATAAATTCCACCAATCAGAATAGAAGATAGTAAGCTCTAAAGCATGCTTCTGTTTCATAGCTTAGGTATGATCTATTTTAAGACAAAACTGCTACATGCTGTTATTTATTTCCAGGTGCAATAAAATCTATTTAATTTGAAGACTGATTAAAGTAGAGAAACCTCATGACAAGGAAAAAAATGGATACTCTACCAATCAAACTAGGGTCTGACACAGACTGCCAAACAGAGCAGAGTAGATTCAGTAGGGGAGGGAATATGTCAGCAATGATCTTGAGTACTCATATATAGTTTTTTAATGCTGTAAGTCATGAAATTAATTTAAAGTATTAATATTTTGAAACTATGACATGTTAAGTTTATAGTAGAAATTTCCCTCTAAAAGAATTAACTTATTAATGTTAGTAAAAATTACCACTCAGTGAGATGCTTGTATTTGTTTTATGTATATATTCCAGAGGACAAGTATAATCACACCAAGAAAATCAATTTAAGGATAAAGTAGAAAAGTCATCTATCATACTTTTATACTAAAATACAATTTACTTCCATCTCCTAAGTGCTTTGATATAAAATATGATGTTACTCAATTTAAAAAAATAGTTTAAGACTTTTATTTACTTATTTGCTCTGTTATTGCCCTGGAGATAAATGATAAGGTAATGGGGGTTCAACTTAACTTATGTTATACTTGGTCGAATTTGAAACAAGAGGCTAACACTGTTTAAGTTCTCAAATGGCCAAAATACTAGAAAAAGTAGAAATATCTTTTTGAAAGTAAATTTTATCTTTTTCAGATTTGTGACCCTAAAAATGAGTTTATGTAATTGGAAATCATTTTGACTACTATTTTTAGTACTAAGTATTATTATATTAAAGTGGTCAAGCTAAAAGTTTAAATTTTAGGTATGCAGGCTTTATTGATTAGGCCTAACAATTTATTTTAAAACTGAAGATCTAGATTAAAATCCAGTATCTTTTGTTTTCCATTAGAAATGTGCTCACTTTTCTGAAATTTTGTTTCTTACCTGTCAAATAGTTATATTACCTTTCACATAGTGTTGTCTTCATATTAAAGACAGTCTATATAAAGTAAGTAGTGGAGTTGCATAGTAGAGCTTCAGAAAATGCTAGTTTCCCTTTTACTAATGATTAAGGAAAAAATCATGAATTTATATGCATCTATTTATAAATCAAAGATAAATCTTATGTGCAACATTATGCAAAATATTACCAATGGAGGTAACATATTTCCAAACACTGTCAACTGAAAATATCATAGTGATATGAACTTTCTGTGATATATTGTTGAACATGGAGGATTTTTTTATGAGTCCTGAATATATCATCAAAATCAACAGGAACCTAAAGACCTTCAAGAATTAAAATTTTAGTTAGACTAAAAGGTTAAAACAAAAAAGAGCTATTTTTTAATTTGTTTATTATTATTATTATTTAGTACCTTTTTAGTTCTAGATACAGAGAACCTTATTTCTTCCACTTCCAATTTCCAACTACTGGCACCTTAGTTTTGAGTGAACATCATCTGGCTATGACTACAACTCCTTAGGTCACCACCCTGTCGTCAATATGACTTTCTCAAATTCATCCTTCTGACAATTGTCAAGGTCCTCTATTAGACACAAATCTGACCTTTCCACATCCCCACACATGGCTCCTCATTGCTATAAGGTACATTTCCAAGTGCCTTATTATAACACATAATTCCTTCAGTACCCTTTTCAACCCCATCTGTTGCCACTGCCTACCTTACATTTTAAGTTCCAGCACACCAAATGGTTAATATTTTTCCTAAATACACTATGAGACTTTTCATCTCTGTTTCTTTGCTTTGTGAGTTAAATCCAGAATCCTCCTCTTGAACACCATTTGGTGTGAATAAGTTATATTTATGTGTATAAATTAATTATGCTGTTACCACCTCCGTGAAGGGTTTTTGATATCTCTCTTATGATAATGGGAATATACACAAACAAACATAAAGAAATGATTGACAAATTTAACTGCCGAAGAATATTAAAAGTAAACCCAAAAATCGTTGCTAAAATAGTAAGAGAGATTAGTTGGGGAAATCCTATTTATAGTGTGCCTGCGTTGGTACACAACAGAACAAAGATTTGTAGAAAAAATAGTTTCTCCAAAGAATTTTAAGAAATAGTCAAACTAATACAAAGAAGAAAAACATATATAGAAATAATTCAAGAAAAGGAAAACTCAAATAATTCATTTGCACATTAATGAATAACATTCTCAAATATTATCATGACAGGTAAAAGAAAAATGATAATCCCATTTTTATTTTTACAAATTAGCTTTACAAAATGTTAGAAATGATTGATAATATTAAGCATTGGTGAAAAATTGAGAAAATAATCTCAGATGTACTAATTCCTGCAGAAAGTCAAATAAAATGTAAGAAAAGATGTTTGTACAAAGATATTCACTTGAAAGCTTTTCAGTTAAGTCAAAAGTGTTAACACTCTATATGCTCATTAATTTTTATATGGTGAAATTATATATGGTGGACGTTTACCTTGGAATAACATTCAAATATGGGAAACAATGAAAATAGGCTATTTTATTTACATACAAAATGCTAAGCATAAACATCATGTCATAGAACATTACAGATAGTATAATTCACTTACATTAAAATATATTTGTAAAATTTTAAATATGAGACAGACAAAGTATGAAGCAGTTGGTTAAAAACAACTTTTTAGGTCAGACACAGTGGCTCACGCCTGCAATCCCAGCACTTTGAGAGGCTGAAGGGCGCAGATCATGAGGTCAGCAGTTCCAGACCAGCCTGACCAACATGGTGAAACCTCGTCTCTACTAAAAATACAAAAATCAGCCGGGCGTGGTGGCCTGCACCTGTAATCCCAGCTACTTAGGAGGAGGAGGTAGAGGCAGGAGAATTGCTTGAACCCGAGAGGTGCAGGTTGCAGTGAACAGAGATCGCACCACTGCACTCCAGCCTGAGTGACAGAGTGAGACTCCATCTCAAAAACAAACAAACAAAAACCTGTGTTTTTTATGAGCTGTTTCTGTTTAATTATGAGTTCCATGACGTACTAAATGTGTGGTTTGGGGCAAGTTACTTAATTGCTTTATGACTCAGTCTTCACATCTGTAAAATGGATGGAATTTTTTTTTTTTAATAGATTAAAATGATTGAAGGATACACACAGGCCAGGTGCTGTGGCTCATGCCTGTAATCCCAGAACACTGGGAGGCCAAGGCAGGAAGATCACAACGTCAAGAGATTGAGACCATTCTGGCCAACGTGGTGAAACCCGGTCTCTACTAAAAATACAAAAATTATCTGGGTGTGTTGGCACACGTCTGTAGTCCCTGCTACTTGGGAGGCTGAGACAGGAGAATCGCTTGAACCCAGGAGTCGGATGTTGCAGTGAGCAGAGAACTTGCCACTGCACTCCAGCCTGGAGACAGAGTAAGACCCCATCACAGAAAAAATAAATAAATAAACATAGACTTAACATTAGAGGTTATTCTGAGCAAGGCAGTGGGAATTAGAGAGATCTCACTTGGGAACTTATAGTTCTTCCTAAATATATTTCCATATTTTAACATAGTTTAGATATATTATTTTTACAACTGCAAATATAAAAAATAAAATGTGAAGTTGCTCAGATATGTAATATAGACAAGCTTTCCATATCATCCATGTACAAACAAGCAAACACGATTAGTGGAATTGTTACAAAGATTCACGTGAAGCATAACAGCATGTAGCTATGGGTTGGTTTATATGGATATGCCACAGCATGCAGTAAGAAAACATTCCTCTCACACCTTCTATCTAAGATTTTAATAAAGTAAGTTTGAAAGTAAGTAAACCAATGCATACATTGAAAGGAAAAAGCCTTAGGTAGGTATCAGTAGGTACAGGAACGACTCACCCAGGTTGACCAGGCTTGGCAGTAAAATCTTGAATACAGTTGCCAGTTCAAATTAATTTCATCAAGATCTTATGTGAATCATTATGGATGTTTTATTCAAAAGAGTTAATTTTAACAATAAATTACAGGTCTGGGTGGGGTGGTTCACGCCTGTAATCTCAACACTTTGGGAGGCCAAGGTGGGCAGATCACCTAAGGTCAGGAATTCGAAACCAACCTGGCCAACATAGTGAAACCTTGTCTCTACTAAAAATACAAAAATTAGCCAGGTTTGGTGGTGGGTGTCTGTAATCCCAGCTATTCAGGAGGCTGAGGCAGGAGAGTCACTTGAACCCCAGAGGCAGAGGTTGCAGTGAGCCAAGATTGTGCCATTGTACTCCAGCCTGGGCAATGAGAGCAAAATTCCATCCCCCAAAAAAACAAATAAATAAAAATAAATAAATTACAGAATGAGATTTGTGGATTCAACAGTAAAGAAGAAGAACCATACAGAAACAATTATACATTGATCATAATTACATATATAATATAATATGTGGGTTAATTTCTGATCCTTCCTCATAAGTGCTGGTAAAATATTTGCTCATATGTAGTTGACATAAGTAGTTCTATTCCTTTCCCATTTTATCTTCCTGCATTCATTGTAATCTGACTCTTTCTTTCTTTCAAGTTAGTCTGTATCAGAATTATTATCTCTGCTTATCAAACTTTCCCTAGCGATTGTAAATAATTCTGTCCTTCTGCACTGCACAGTGTTAAGAGCTGAAATACAAATTACATCTACTGTATTCTATGGAAGTTAATATTCCTAAATTCCATGCTCCCTCTTTAATGAAAGTAGATGATCTAGAATTTCCATGGTCAGGAAATTCATATAATTTGAGTGCTTCTCTTACCTGAGGATGACTAATCTCCATCGAAACTATGCTACACCATAACTCTCTTTATCTTCATGATATCTAGTTTGCCCTCTGATGATAGTTGTTTTATAGTCTATCCTACGAAAGCTGTTTTATAGTCTATCCTATGATGATAGCTGTTTTATAGTCTATCCTGTCTTTGGCAGTGATAGGAACAGGAGACAGGGAAATTTGGGGCAGAAGAGGGTGGGTGCCTAGTGAAGGCCTCACTCTCAGGCCTGGAACTGCAGCCCAAAGTGGGAACATACATTCCTGTTTTCCCACTCAAATGTTGGCTTTTCCAAAACTGCCCATGGCCTGCCCCGCCCCGCCATCCTGTGTCCATAAACCTCAGACTCTGCTGGCAGAAGGAAGAGTAGAGGAGAAGCAGCTGAATATTGGAGACTATGTTTGCATGTCAGAGAGAACCAGCTTAACTTCAAAGTGATAGATTAATAGAGTAGCTTCAGAGAAGAGTCCAGACAGCTGGACTCTGAGGGAAGATTACCTCCCCACTTGGTCCCCTTTCCAGCTTCCCTTCGTGCTGAGAGCTACTATCATTGGCAATAAAATTCCCCACATTTATCATCTCCAATTTGTTTATGCAACCTCATTCCTCCTGGACCCCAGACGAGAACTCAGGTGCGGACGCAAAAGGCTGTCACACTGACCCTCCACTGAGCTGTGAACACTTAAGCCATCTGTGGATGGCAGAGCTAAAAGAGCACTGACTGTAACACTCCTTCTGAAGCTTCAGGCGCCATGGGCATCCCTTTAAGTGCTGCTGCAGGGCTAGTGTGGAATTTGTTCCTGCCAGCGCCCAAAAGTATTCGCCCTGGCTCCTGCCCCTGCTCACCTGTGTGCTCCCTCCCTTGAGGGGTTGAGTGAGTAGAGGTTGCCCCTGCCAGTGCCTATCCACTCCAGTTCCAGCCCACAGAGGAGTCAAGGAAAATATCCTGCTTCAGCAGGAAAAGAACTGCATTCAGGGAGAATACGGCCTCATAAAATCTTCCTACAGTGCAAAACCATTGATTTTTGCAAGATCTCCTAAATTCCAATTGTCAACATTTTTCTAGGTACAGGAACTCAGGGTTTTACTTTTTAACTGCTTCCCACCTGTCAGGCCTCTGAGCCCAAGCCAAGCCATCGCATCCCCTGTGACTTGCACATATGCGCCCAGATGGCCTGAAGTAACTGAAGAATCACAAAAGAAGTGCAAATGCCCTGCCTCACCTTAACTGATGACTTTCCACCACAAAAGAAGTGAAAATGGCTGGTCCTTGCCTTAAGCGATGACATTATCTTGTGAAATTCCTTTTCCTGGCTCATCTTGGCTCAAAAATCTCTCCAACTGAGCACCTTGTGACCCCCACTCCTGCCCGCCAGAGAACAACTCCCCTTTGACTGTAATTTTCCTTTACCTACCCAAATCCTATAAAACGGCCCCACCCTTATCTCCCTTTGCTGACTCTCTTTTCAGACTCAGCCCACCTGCACCCAGGTGATTAAAAAGCTTTATTGCTCACACAAAGCCTGTTTGGTGGTCTTTTCCCACGGATGTGCATGATACCACCCATCCTAAGTAAATTATATTTATTAACACAAGACCAGCTAGTTTAAAGCAAAATGTAATTAGAATTGACTGAAAAATGTTTTGATGCTATAGGAGACCTTTAAAATATTACTGATATTAAAAAGTTCTTATGAAAAGCCCAGATAAGAACTTCAAAATCTTTCAAGAACCCTGAAAATCTTGAAAATCACTGGTTTTTCAAGCTGTTCACTATATTCAAGGTTAACACCTAACCACTGGACTATAACAGGCTAAAATAACTTCATAGTATGCATGTGATGGTTATTAAATAACTGCATAAAAATAAAGGAATGAAATGAAAAGATTCTTTTTATAGATTACTTCATTACTTCTACCTGAGGGTCTTGTCCAACTTCGACTCAATTTACTCTATGTGGGTAGTGAAAATTTTATTACTGCTGTAGCAACTACTAAATCTGAAAATGGCTATTTGCTCCCAGAGAGTAATACAGTTTTGACTTCCAGGCAGTCTGAAAAAAAAAGGTCTAGAAGTAACTTCGCTCCTTCTATGATCAGAAAAGACACATTCTCAGGCACCCAGGGAAAAATTAAAGTCAACATAATATTTAACAGCCATGGGAGTACCTAATAATCCACTTTAATTGCCCTCATGAGAAATACAAATTTACCTTTATGTCTTTATTGTGATTCCTCCAATCTATCAAATGACTGAATTTGGCAATTCCCTTCCCTTTGATTGCTCTAATCTATCAACTGATGAAGCTATGTGATTCTCATTTCCTCTAAAAGGGTGTTCTGTTTTTCTCTTTTCTTTTTCATAGACTGATTTACAACCTTTTCTTCTATTGCTCCCTCTAGTACTCTCTTTCCACATTTCTACCAGCTTTTGTGTTAAACAGTTTAACTAAATTGCATGGAGGCTCACCCCCTCATTAACTTTAATCCCTGACTTCCTGCTTTTAAATTAACAGTGCTCCACCATGAAGAGAGTTTTATGACCGTCACCCATTTCTTTCTTTTCAAGATTATATAAATACAGTTATTGTATTCCCAATGCGAACACTATTAGAACTCATTTTCTCTGAGATTAAAACAAAAGCATTCTGCCTAAATTTCTTTTCTTATACATATGTTTTAGGTTTGTTTTTATTGATTTCCACATTAAAAGAAGGCTGAACGGAATTACACAATTTTAAATATGCAATTTCAGCCTTTAATATTTTAAAAATTATATTCAATTAATATGTATATCAATATATTTAGCTTACAATGCCAGAAACATTATTTTGATTTTGTTTTATAACTATTGTTCCAACACCTTGAAATAATACTATTAGTTGGATATTTCTATATATTTTTAGTATTTTCACATGAAATAAATTACTACTGCACACATTTAGTTATGTGCTTTTTGATGTTGGCACTGACTTATTAATTAAATAACTACTTTTGTTAATTATACCTGTTTGGACGAATGGAGGCAAGATGGCGCACTTCCGGGTTCTTCATCCCCCCCCCCAACTTTTCCCGCGCGCGCGAAAATGCAGCCGACGCCCGGGAAGGTGCAGACCAACTGGGCATGCGCCAGGTGACGTCAATCTGAAGAGACCAAGATTTACCTGGTCGCACCTGCGGAACACCCCCGGACACGCCCGTGCCCCGCCTATCGCCCTCCCACTCCCAGAAAAGCCGCTCCGGACAAGTGCCACGCGCGGACTTCCCAGCTTCCCCACTGCGGTGGGGACTGTCGGAACTCCATCCGAGGGCAGCACAGAGAACTCTGTGGGCCTCAATTGCCGGAGGCCGACAGACCTCTCCTTACCCACCTTCTTCCCCTGAAGCTAGGTGACCAAAATAAACTTGCAGTTTTGCTCCTACCCTTGCCTAGTCGCTGGTTCCTTTGCGCCCGCTCTGGTGGTCTTAGAAAAAAACAAAACAGTTGGTGCCCAACCCGGGAGGAGACCCCTCCTCGGGGCCCCCAGGGTCTGGGGAGCCTCCTCCTCCTCCCCGCTCCACGCCGCAGACGGACCAGGACCTGAGACCCGCTTCCCTCACTCTCACGGCCTCTCTGGGGTAAGTGCCCTTGTCTCCTCTTTACCTCCCTCGGCCACAAATCCTGCGCAGGTCCGGGGTCCATTTGGAGCCACCAAGTGGCTCGGGAGACCCGTTCAGGACGGAGACGTCCGCCTGAAGGTAATCTCCACTTAGGCTTCAAGAGCCTCTCGTCTGTCTCTGCTGGTTCCAAAGGACGCTTTGAAGCCAGGCAGGGATCCATTCCCATGTCCATTGGGTCCATTGTGTCGGTAAAGAGGAAACAAATGGGAAACCCCCAGTCCAAATTTCCAAAGAGCACCCCCTTGGGGTGCCTCCTAGCCAATTTAAAAACCTTACAGCTTGAACAAGACCTTAGGAGGAAGCGGTTAATTTTCCTTTCCACTGTGGCGTGGCCCCGATACAAACTAGACAATCAGTCTCAGTGGCCACCGAGGGCACCCTAGATCGCAATGTTCTGACCGACCTCAGCAATTTCTGCCAGCGGTTAGGCAAGTGGTCTGAAATTACGTACATACAAGGCTTTTGGGCCTTACGCTCTCGTCCTGACCTGTGTAGCCGGTGCTCTTCGGCCCAAGTTATGCTAGCCAAGGACGCCGGCTCACAGGAACCGAAAAAGAGGAGTCTTCATTCCTTTCTGTTCAGCCGGAGGATCTAGGGTTTCCCTCACTTCCACCCTATACTTCTCCTCCCTCCGCCCGGACTCCTCCTTCCTCTTCCTTACCTACTAGTAATCCACTCAGTCCCGTGCTTCCTTCGGGGCACCCAACTGGCTGTCTTGAGTCTCCTGTCTCTGCACACACCCGCTCTAAGTGCCCTGCTGATGCCTCCACTCCTGCCCCACACCCTCCTACAGTGTTAGCGCCTTTGCGAGCGGTGGCTGGGGCGGAGGGGGTAGTCAGAGTACATGTCCCTTTTTCATTGGCCGATCTTTCCAAAATTGAAAAGCGTTTAGGGGATTTCTCAGCTAATCCCACCGTGTACATAAAGGAATTTAGATATCTTTGTCAGGCTTATGACTTAACTTGGCATGACCTCCAGGTTATCCTAACCTCCACCCTAAACCCTGAGGAGCAAGAGTGCATCGTAGCGGCCGCCAGGCAGCACGCCAACCAACTACATTTAACTGATGCCACCATCCCACTAGGGGCAAGCAGTACCCTCGGCAGACCCAGACTGGAACTACCAAGCAAACCAGCCTGGGCGCCGTAGGCGAGACATAATGGTTCAGTGTTTGTTGGCTGGTATGCAAACAGCCTCAAACAAAACTGTAAATTTAACAAATTAAAAGAAATTATTCAAAATCCAGAAGAAAATCCAGCCGCATTCTTAAATAGGCTGACTGAGGTTCTAACCCAATATACCCGGTTAGATCCGGCCTCCCCCACAGGGGCCACCATTTTGGCGTCTTATTTTATTTCTCAATCAGCTCCTGATATTCGTAAGAAACTTCAAAAGGTAGAGGATGGTCCTCAGGCACCAATACAAGATCTGGTTAAATTAGCCTTTAAGGTCTATAACTCCAGAGAGGAGACGGCAAGCACACCTCAAACAGAAGGCCCAACTCCTAGCAGCGGCTTTACAGCCCAATTGTAACCCCAGACCAGAGAGTACACACTCCGCAGACTCCAAGGCTACAAAAGGAGCCTGCTATAAGTGCGGCAAGGCGACACTATGCCAATAGGTGTCCGCAAGGTCCCCGAGCCCCAACGCAGCCTTGCCATAAGTGCAAGGCGTCAGGACATTGGGCCAATGAATGTCCTAAGCCTCGTCCACCAGCAACCCCCTGCCCTGCTTGCCAGCAGGGAGGACACTGGAAGTCTGATTGCCCCACCCTGAGAACAGGTGCTGCATCTCCACGTGACCCCCTTTCCCAGGATCCTGGGAGCTCCTTCCAGCTCCTACATCTGGACGACAACTACAACTGAAGGTGCCGAGACTCGGGGACCCCCATCACCCTCACTGAGCCGCGGGTAACTCTCCTGGTAGCGGGTAAGACAATCAATTTTTTAATCAACAGCGAGGCTACCTATTCTGTTTTGCCGTCCTTCTCTGGACCTAGCCTTCCATCCAATATCTCTATAGTAGGTACCGAAAGCCATCCACCCCACGAAAAACTCCACTCCTCAGTTGCTGCCTGGCCAACAACTACTCTGCACACTCGTTCCTCATTCCCAGCTAAAGAGGGCCCCCACCGGGAACAATCAGTGGACATCAGTTCAACTTTCCCCCACTCGCCTCAAACTTACAAAACTTTCTTAACTAGTTCATGCTCCCTGACCCCTGGCGCTTAGCTCGCTTTCTCACCATCTTCTACATAAACCTATCAGACTTTCAATACATAACCCCAGACCCATATCTACTTCCAGACAATAGTCCAGAGCAGTGGTTCTCCCATCTCCTAACCTTCATTGAACATCTCCAGTGGCAAGGGACACTCCGTGGCTACACGGAAAATGAAGTCTCATTTTATACTTATATTGCTGTTTCACTCATACACTCAGACCTTTGCTAGTCCGCCTACTGTATGGCAATTTTTTTCTCATCACAAACTTGGCCACAAGACAGCCGAACACACTCAGTAGTACATAGCTCTGCCAGTTGCCTTCCTTAAGGCTATCAAACTTCTCTACACACAATAGAGACCCCTTTCTCATGGCTCGCACTTATCTGCCAAAGGCTAGATTTAACCTACACTGTGAATATAACCAATCTCTCCCACTGCTTCCTCTGTGAGGCTTTATAAGGCCCCCACCTAGTGGCAGCCCCCTGCCCATGGCCTTCAACACAACTGGTCAAACGTCCCACAATTCACTTACACTCCAGGCGCCACTATACCAGAAATCCAAACTGCCCAATCCTTCCTTCCGTTATTCAACTCCAAATTCATCCTGAGGTAATCATGCTCAGGCACCCAATGGAGGCCACACAGCCCCCATTGAAGGCTATTTCTCGTCCAAACTGCCAATCCTTCCTTTCCGTTATTCAACTCCAAATTCATCCTGAGGTAATCATGCTCAGGCACCCAATGGAGGCCACACAGCCCCCATTGAAGGCTATTTCTCGTGCAACTGATCTCTCTCTAAAACTCTTAACCATACAGCCATTAACTGATCCCTCTATGTCCCCGTGTCCTTGGTCCCCAGTCTAACTTTATACAGCCAGGCAGAAGTAGCAGAGCTTTTCCAGCAACTTTCCATGCCACTACGACACCCCCGTAAAAAAAAAAAAAAAAACGGGCTGTTGTCCTCCCTCTAGTTATTGGAATCAGCTGAAAGCCTGGCCTCCCTGCAGCGCCGAACTACCTCAATAGCCTAAGTAGCTGCCCAAAACAGGCGAGCCCTAGACTTGCTTACAGCTGAAAAAGGAGGCACTTGTCTCTTCCTTGGAGAAGAGTGCTGCTATTATGTTAGCAAGTCAGGCCTAGTAGACACTAACATTCAAACCCTCAATAAAATAAAAAACTGAGATACAAAACCTTAACACCCCAACCTTGCCAGGACCTTCCTTCTGGGTTTTGCCCATATTCCGACAAATGCTTCCATACCTCGTTCCTATACTAATACTGTGCCTTATTTTATTCTTCATCCGTGCGTCCAAATGCCAACCATGGGCCCTGACCTTAACGACGCCCCTTAACAGCAGGAAGTAGCCAGACAGACCACGGCGCCCCTTTATCACTATTACCAATAAAAGGTTGGACTGTTTGGACGAATGGAGGCAAGATGGCGCACTTCCGGGTTCTTCATCCCCCCCAACTTTTCCCGCGCGCGCGAAAATGCAGCCGACGCCCGGGAAGGTGCAGACCAACTGGGCATGCGCCAGGTGACGTCAATCTGAAGAGACCAAGATTTACCTGGTCGCACCTGCGGAACGCCCCCGGACACGCCCGTGCCCCGCCTATCGCCCTCCCACTCCCAGAAAAGCTGCTCCGGACGAGTGCCATGTGCGGACTTCCCAGCTTCCCCACTGCGGTCGGGACTGTCGGAACTCCGTCCGAGGGCAGCACAGAGAACTCTGTGGGCCTCATTTGCCGGAGGCCAACAGACCTCTCCTTACCCACCTTCTTCCCCTGAAGCTAGGTGACCAAAATAAACTTGCAGTTTTGCTCCCACCCTTGCCTAGTCGCTGGTTCCTTTGCGCCCGCTCTGGTGGTCTTAGAAAAAACAAAACAACACCCACATATACTCAAACACTACTCTCTATAAAATTCATTTAATATTTTTAAGTATTTGTTATAATGCTTTATTATTATCAGTGGTTGAAAGAGAAGGCCATCATAAGGATTATGACTGGGTTGCTGGTCACTGTGGTGGCCAGCAACTCAGGGACCAAAGAAATAATTGGCGAACTCCAGGACATGTGGCTGGGAATGCATTCATTCATTTCTTCAGCATTACATGTGTGGTGTTATATACTAAACACCACAATGTCAGGATGAGTAAAGATCAGCCTCTGCCCATGGAGATAATCAGAAGCTAGTGGATAAGACAGAATATTCTTTACTAACTACAATTCAAGTAAGCTACAATAAAAACTTTGAAAGAAGCATGACATGCTTTGAGAATTCTGAGGGGGAAACAAATGACCACTGGGTATAAAAAGATTCTCCACCAAGAGTTTTTCATCCATTTAAAACCCAGTGTTCAAGCATGCTACAAGACAAACATGTTGCTAGGTGTCATGTGCACAAAAATGTATTACAAATTCTCCTAATCTCAGGGAGTTTACACTCTAGTGAGTGATATTTAATCTGCACACACTCAAACAAAGAAGTGAAGGAAGCAGAGAAACATACTTCAGGCAGAACAGAATAAAGAGCACAAAATGAAAGAAACTTGGGATTGAGACAATACTAGAAGCATTCAGAGCTGGTTATGTATATACCTATGTCACTAGAATGAAGATAGAGGGGAGGGGAAGGGATGAGAGTAGAGAAAGAGTGTTGTCATATAGGTGAGGACAGACCATGAAGGAAATTTAATTCCCCCCAAAGTGTTTTCACCTTTGTTTGTTTCTTTGAGACAGGCTCTCACTCTGTTGCCCAGGCTGGAGAGCAGTAGAGCAATTATAGCTCACTGCAGCCTTGACATCCCTGGGCTCAGGTGAGCCTACCACCTCAGCCTCCTGTGTAGCTGGGACTACTGGCATTCACCACCACATTCAGCTAATTTTTTGTATGTTTTTTGTAGAGACTAGGTTTCACCATGTTGCGCAGGCTAGTCTTGAACTCTTGGGCTCAAGCAATCCTCCTGCCTCCACTTCCCAAAGTGTGGGATTACAGGTGTGAGACACTACACCTGGACAGTTTTTCATCTTAACTGTACATTCAATTAGTTGTAAGAAAAACTTTCTAGTAGAGATATATACACAAATAAGTGAAGCGACAGGGGGAAGATGGGTTATTGATGTGGATGGAAAGACCAATGATGGGGACTAATGACCAACGGAGAAATGTTATCAAGACTGATGTTTTGGATGTGGAAATGGTAGCTGTATAGAATAAGTGACAGGAAAAAGAAAACAAGATTGTTCAGCTTTGAGTAGTAGCATTGATGCCAATATAGATTCCCATGACTGGATTACAGAATGCAGTATAGTTTAATAACAACATTTTTAGTGGATTTGAAGATCATATTGGCTGAGATACCAAGTGAGCAGCTAGAAATTGAAGTAATACTGAGAAAGATAGATATTCACATAGTATTACTATGTGTTGATAGTTTCAACAATAGGACTGGATGAAATTGACCAGTGAGAGAGAACAAAGGAAGAAAATGGACAGAAGGACAGAACACTGAGGAACAATTAAAATAAAAGAGTAGGAAGAGAAACAGGAGACCTTAGAAATTCCTGCTATAGGGCAGTCAGGAACATCAGTAAATGTTTCCAGAGGAATGGAGTATTATTAACAAGTTATGACAAAACAGTTCAACATACCTGGGATGACTGATGACCTTTACAGAATCTGAGTCAGTAAAATAACAGAAGCAGCATTATGACTGGAAGAATAAAGACTGAATGGGAGATAATGAAGTGGAAGCAGCAAGTGAAATACTAACAGCAAGCAGTTTTAGAGTGTTGACAGTATATCAAGCCCTATTGTAAACACTTTACATACAGTTTCACATTTAATCCACAATAACAACCATACGAGGCAGGTAAGATTATTAGTTCCACTTTAGAGATGATAAAACTAAGCCAGAAAGAAACTAAATAGTTAATCCAAGAATACAGTACCATGATTAATGGAGCCAGAATTTCAACTTGGGCAATTACCTCCAAATGTTTCCTCTGAATGAGCACAAATTATTTTTTCAGTTTGTATATTCTTTTGCATTAGCCGTGCCTCCTATCTAGAGGTAGAGTGTATTGTTTCCATTATCTTTGTTTTAGAGGCAGAGTTTTGCTCTTGTTGCCCAAGCTGGAGTGCAATGGCATGATCTCGGCTCACTGCAACCTCTGCCTCCTGAGTGCAAGTGATTTTCCTGCCTCTGCCTCCCGAGTAGCTGGGATTATAGGGGTATGCCGCCATGTTCAGCTAATTTTTTGTATTTTTAGTAGAAACAAGGTTTCACCATGTTAGACAGGCTGGTCTCAAACTCCTGACTTCAGGTGATCTTCCCGCCTTGGCCTCCCAAAGTGCTGGAATTACAGGTGTGAGCCACTGTGTCTGGCCTGTTTTTCCATTATCTTAAATTTATGCTGACCTTGTGATTTACTTTAACGAATAGAATATGCTTGAAATCTGGAGTCTAGGCCTCAAGAGACCTTGCAACTTCCATTTTTACCCTGTTAAAAATACCATCCTGAAACAGCAGGCAAGGATCTAGCCCAGCCTGTTAAAAAATGAGAGGCCACTGAGAAGAGAATTGAAATGTCCCAGCTAAGATCCAGCACTAATTCTCAAAGATGTGATGAAGCTACAATATACCTTCCCACCAAGCCAGTGCAGAGAACACCCCAAGACAATGCATAGAACCCTGAGAATTAATATGTAATTGTAGTTTTAAACCACTTAGTTTTGAGGTAGTTTGTTAGTCTCTAAAACTGGGTTGCTGCCATTACAAAATTTAAAACATGTGGCCTTGGTTTTTGGAGTGGGTGGTAAAAATGACTACAAAAGTATCAAGGAGAAAGTAAGTGGATTCTGAGTATCCATTGCTATTGAAGGCTTGAGAAAAGGTGACCTGTAGTGTCTAATAGAAGAACAATTTACAACAATGCCACCGGAAACACTTGCAAGATAAGAAATGTACCTAGTAAATTTGTGAATCTGGTCAAGGGATTTTGCACATAAGTTGTCAAAACTGTAAACTGGCATCTGGTAGCTTTATATGATATGGTATGAAAATGCAGAGATAAACTAAAATTCAAGGAGCAAGGAAAATTTTCAGGAGACTCAGTACATATTCTGGGTTGGAAAATAAATCTGTTTCTCTTCTCCATTTTTTTTTTTTATAAAAGAGATATTTCAAAATAAGAAATGGCTTCATGGTGTTAAGATTGATTCAAAAAATTAAGATTGCTACTTAGTAGACCCTCTCAACTGAAAAAAAGAAGTTATTATGAGAATCATAAGGGTGTGTCTTAGCTTTTGTTTGTTTGTTTGACTGTTTTTTTTTTGTTGTTTGTTTGTTTGTTTTTGGTACAGCTACACCAGAATATCTGAGACTGAGTAATTTATAAAGAACAGAAATTTATTTCTCATGGTGCTGAAAAAATGGAAAGTCCAAGATCAAGACCCCAGCATCCAGTGAGGACCTTCTTGCTACATCCTTACATAGCAGAAGAGAAGAAGAGCAAATGAAGCATTAACAAGAGAGAAGCCCTCATGGTCTAGTCACTTCTTTTAGACCTACATATTAATACTATCGGATTGACAACACCTGAATTTTGGACGGGCACATTCAAATCGTAGCAAAGCACTATACCTTACAACTTTCACACACTTCTCAAGTAGAAAAAGGTCTGTCTCAAAATAGATTATGGATTTAATTTTTGGATCATGGAGGAAATGTCATTGTAAACTAGAAGATTTTCAGATAAAGGTACAACAAAAACATTATCTGCTTGAGATAGAAGGAACAGTGACACATCAAAATGAACAGAGGCCTCTGGAAAAACTACTCAATTGCAAACATGGGGCATTTCTTATTTTTTAAAAAAGGAAGGATGTCTCTAGAGGGCTGAACCATGAGCCATAGGTCATGAGCCCAAAGCCTAGAGGGCGGAGTCAAGAACTGAGGAGAAAATGAATCATCCTCAAGTATTGTTTCCTGTTCTAAGAGTAGGGAGAGCTGATGGTGCATGCCAGCTAAATTTCAGAAGAGCTGGAATGCTGTAGACCACTGGCTGCTATATTCCCCTTTTTCACCCCACATTTTTTAAAACTGGAAATGTCTACCATAGTCATTGTTCTGTTCCTGTTTCCCATTACATGTTAGGGGCGGGGAAGTAGATATCTTGTCTTTTTATTTCACAGATCTCTCAAGAGAAATAACATCAGAGAAGTCACATCTGAGAAGCCTCACTCAGACCTAATACAGGTTATGACATTAAAATCCTCAAACTTGATGCCATGATTTTCTAAGACTTTGGGGATATTTGGAAAGGTGAACACATTTTCCATATAGAGAGTATATAAATAATTTTGATAAGAAGGCAGGTTATAGTAGATTAAATAATGCCACAGGTTTTTTGTTTTGGTTTTTGTTTTGTTTGTTTGTTTGTTTTGTTTTTCGAGCTTCTCCCATCAATAGATGGGGACTGTTTCCCTTCTCCTGGAATCTAGGGTATTTTTGTGAGTTGTTTTGATCAATACAATGTAGTAGAAATGACAAATTCTGGAGTCTAGGCCACAGAGGTCTTTTAAACTATACCTTTGCTCCTCGGAATGCTATGATTTGACCCAATATAGGAAGCCAGTTTAACCTAGCATAGAAGAGAGGCCACATAGAGTAGAACCAAGATGTCCCAACCAACTGCCAGGCATGTGAGTGAAAACATCTTGGGCCATTTGGCCTGTCCAACCTTCTTAAATGCAGACACATGGGTAGGTTAGGAGTAAGCAACAATAGGGATCTTCTAGTTTACCTACAGAATCCTGAGAAGCAGATCAAGAGATCATCTTTATCCCACGATGTGATTTTGAATGTACCATTATATGACCAAACATACAGTATATTTTTGCTCGCTACTGTACCTTAGCTTTAAAAATTTTTGTTGAGGTGTAACTGACACACACAAATTGCACATATTTAATGTGCACATTTGATGAGTTTGGACATATGCATATGCACATGATATTGTCATTACAATCAAGGAATTAAACATATTAATCATCTTAAAAAATTTTCCCCCATGTTCTTGCATGTGAGTGTGTGATGGTGGTAAGAACACAACATGCGATCCATCCTTTTAACAAAGAGGATAGGTGACAGAGTTGAAGTGGTTGAAAATAATAGTTTCTTCAACAAATGGTGGGGAAAATTGTATGTCCACCTCCATAAGAATGAAATTGGATCCTCATCTTACCCACATGCCCACACACAAAAAAGAAGAGCACAATATTTTATTAACTATATATACTATGTTATATAGAAGATCCCTAGAATTCACCCATCTTGTAAAACTGAAACTTTGAACCCATTAAGCAACAATTTCACACTTTCTTTTTCCCCAAATACCTGGCAACCACCACTCTATTCTCTGCTTCTGTGAGTTCAACTATTTTAGATACCTTATATAAGTGTAGTCATGCAGTATTAATCCTTCTGTGACTGGGTTATTTCATTTAGCATAATGCCCTCTAGGTTCATTCACATTTTCACAAGATGTAGAATTTCCTCCATTTTCAAATTGTTAAATAATATTTCACTGAATGTATATACCGCTTTTTAAAAAATCTGTTTATCTGTCAATAGATGTTTGGGTGGTTCCCATATTCAGAAGTAAAATTGTCTTTTTTTGCAGAAGACATGATCTTATATATAGAAAACCCTAAAGACACCACACACAAAAAACCCTAAAAATTGTTAAAACTGATATACAAATTCAGCAAAGTCACAAGATACAAAATCAATGTTCAAAAATTACCAATATTTCTATATATTAACAATGAACTATCCAAAAAGGAGATTAAGAAAACAATACAATTTATAATAGCATAAAAATATAAAATATTTATAAAGAAACTTAACCAAGGAAGTGAAAGATTCCATACTAAAAACTATAAAACACGAAAATGAAAGCAGATACAAACAAACAAAAAGATATCTCACGTTTCTAGATTGGAAGACTTAATATTGTTTAAATGTTTACCCGAAGTGATCTACAGATTCAATGCAATTCCTATCAAAATTCAAAAGGCATATTTTACAGAAACAGAAAAAAAAATCTAAAATTAATGTGAAACAATAAAGATCCCAAATAGACAAAGTGAGAAAGAGGAACAGTGCTGAAGACATCATCCTTCTTGATTTCAAAGCTAGAATAATCAAAAGAGAGTGGTAGTGGTATAAAGTCAGAAACATAGACCAATGCAACAGAATAAAGTACCCAGAAATGAGCACATGCATATATGGTCCTCCACAAGTGTGTCCAGAATACACAATGGGAAAAGGATAGTCTCTTCAAAAAAATGATGCTGAAAAAATGAGATATCTACATGCAAAAGAATAAAATGGGATCCATATTTTATATTATACACAAAAATCTACTCAAAATGGTTTGAAGACTTAAATGCAAGTTCTGACTATAAAACTTCTTGAAGAAAATACAGGGAACAAAACTTCTTAACACTGGTCTTGGCAATGATTTTTAAAATTTTTTGACACCACAAGCACAGGATTTTGTTTTTTGTTAAGCCAAAAATAGACTAGTTGGACTACACCAGACTAAAAATTTTATGTAGAGCAAACAAAACAGTCAACAGAGTGAAACTGCAACCTATAGAATGTGAGAAAATATTTGCAAACCAATCTATTTAATAAGATATTAATATCTAAAACACATAAGAATCTCCTACAACTCAACAGCAAAAACAAAGAACCCTCAAATAATCTGTTTAAAAAATGGGCAAAGGACTTGGATAGGCAGAAGGTCATATACACAAGGTCACCGGGGATTCGAAAAAATGTTTAACATTACTAATCATCAGGAAAATGCAGACCAAAATCACAAAGAGATACTACTTCATACTTATTAGAATGATTATTTTCAAAAAGCAAAAGATAAGCATTGGTAAGGATGTAGAGAAACTGCAATCCCTACACATTATTGAAAATAATATAGAATTGTGCAGCCACCATGGAAAACATTATTGTGGTTCCTCTAAAAAGAGAGCTACCATATGATCCAACAATGTTCCCTACCTTGTAAAAGTGTTTGTGAAAGGTGAGAAGTAGGTTTTGGTTTGAGGGATAGATTGTATAAATAGTTGAGGTGAGAAGTAGGTTTTGGTTTGTGGGATAGATTGTATAAATGGTTATTGGTTTGTGTATGTAAACATTTTAGAATGTGAAAGTCTGGGACACATTTGGCATATGGAACAAAATATGAACAAGGCATGAGTAAACAGAGGACATACAAATCTATGAAACTAACATAAAAATAAGAAATTATTACAAGCAATAATATGCCAATAAATCTGGGAAATTTTAACATAGATAACAGATTTCTTGACTGAACTACAAGTAGTAGAAAACTTGAATAACATAATTATTAATCATATTAAGTAATTGAAAAATATCTCCTCAAAAGAAACAAATAGAACAAGCTCATATGGTTTGATAGGACATTTCACATTTAAGAGTAGTAATTTCAACTTTAACCTCATTCTTTCAAAGAAGGGAAAATGAAAGAACATGCCTTAATTAATTGTATAAATTAAGTGCTGCCTAAATATTAATGATAAAAATTTTAACAAGGAAGGAACAATAAAGAAAAAAATGGCCAATAATACATTTAGAAGGTAAATTCCTAGAAAGTGGGTTGCCACAATGGTGATATTCAAGTTTATCATAGAAATAAATGCTTGGTTTTTCCTTAAAAATATATAGCATTTAAATACTACATCTTATCGGTTTAAAGGAAAAGAGTATATATTATTTTCTCAATAGGTATAAAAAAGCAGAGCACATCCTGAATAAATTTATTATCAGCATTTGTGGGTCATTATGTGAAAGAGTCAGATGTACCATTCCTCATTTCGCCTTTTGGTACCTAGATCCATTTATTTTGGCTAAGAAAGAAAAAACATCATATAGTGGAGTCTGCATCCTTTTGTATATTAGCCCAACCTCAAAAAGTATTGTCTCCCAGCTAGAGGCGCCATAACTGAGTCTTTAATGTTTTATTTCACCCTTCTTATTAGTCAGTTGCTTCTGGGTGATGGGGTATATAATAGGGAAAAATCATTGAATATTATGGCATCAGCCTTCTGCCTTTCTTCTCTCTATATATGCTGAGCTCCTTAGTCAGAAAGAAATACTGTGTAGAACATTGTAATAATAAAGTTTCTAACTACTGAAGAGTTGTGTCTGGCAGAAGTAGGCAGAAAACCCAAATCAGTATCTGCTATAAGAATCTACTCACGGCCGGGCGCGGTGGCTCAAGCCTGTAATTCCAGCACTTTGGGAGGCCGAGACGGGCGGATCACGAGGTCAGGAGATCGAGACCATCCTGGCTAACACGGTGAAACCCCATCTCTACTAAAAAAAAATATAAAAAACTAGCCGGGCGTGGTGGCGGGCGCCTGTAGTCCCAGCTACTCAGGAGGCTGAGGCAGGAGAATGGCATAAACCCGGGAGGCGGAGCTTGCAGTGAGCTGAGATCGGGCCACTGCACCCCAGCCTGGGCGACAGAGCAAGACTCCGTCTCAAAAAAAAAAAAAAAAAAAAAAAAAAAAGAATCTACTCACTGAGGAAAAATTCTGTCTATTGTGTTCTCCATGATAAAAGAGATCCAATGTAACTGACTTATCACCAGGTGACTGAATATTGTTCTCTGCACCTGATAGATAAGGTACTCAGCAGTGCCTGCAGTCACATTAAACAGAGAAGTCAGGGAGAAGCAAGAGAGGGAAGGGTGGTACTTTTTGGAAAATTCATGCAAAATATGTTTTTTTTTTTTATTTTTTATTTTATTTTATTTTTTTTTTTGAGACGGAGTCTCGCTCTGTCGCCCAAGCTGGAGTGCAGTGGCCGGATCTCAGCTCACTGCAAGCTCCGCCTCCCGCGTTCACGCCATTCTCCTGCCTCAGCCTCCCGAGTGGCTGGGACTACAGGCGCCTGCCACCTCGCCCGGCTGGTTTTTTGTACTTTTTAGTAGAGATGGGGTTTCACCGTGTTAGCCAGGATGGTCTCGATCTCCTGACCTTGTGATCCGCCCGTCTCGGCCTCCCAAAGTGCTGGGATTACAGGCTTGAGCCACCGCGCCCGGCCGCAAAATATGTTTTTTTAAAATATCTTACTTAACAAGTTCAATGAGCAAACACTGAGGTTAATATAGAAAAAAAAATGGCTAACATTGATAGAATAGGTCTTTTTAAAAATAACCGATCATTGAGTGTTTCCTCATTCACACTGAGTATTCACATCAGAATCAGAAACTTTTTCTTTCTACTCCTCTTCTATAATGATTCTTCCACACAATCTCGGACATGCCCAACATTATGACTTGGTGAATGAAATGATACTGGGTTCAGTATGAGAAGTTCAGGTTCTTAACTCGGAGAGCATGAGATTTCCTACCAAACACTATGGGTTCACAGTGCAATTCCCCATCAGTGTTTGACATAGTGTCCATAGAGTATTGCAATCTGACAAGAGGCACATTACACACACACACACACATATATAATCCAAATTTGTCCAGCTTGTATTGTTTCTTTTTCTCAGAGTTAAGGAGATCTGAATTGGTCAAGCATGCATTGTTCCTTTTTCTTAGAGTTAAGGAGTCAAAGATGCAACTTACTTTGCACTTTGGAGAAAGCATTACAGCACTCTTAAGACAACTGAACAGTCAGAAAATGTATTTCAGTGGCAAAAACCCAAAATTCCTTCAGTTTATTTTCCACTGTCTACCATGCATGTATCTTTCAAGTTATCTAGTATATCTAGTACTTACCAATCAATATACTTTATCAGCATAGACAATCAATGGATGGGCCAGCATGATTTCCTATAGGAAGCAAGATAATTAAGGTCACACTGAGCTAAATTATGGAGTCAAGCCCAGGAATTGATGAAGCCTTGTGGCAAAACAGTGCAGTTATACGCTGCTAGCTGAAAGTAAGTGACTTCTGATGCTCTTTGTTTATTGGTATTGAGAAAAAAGTGCATTAATCAGCTTGATAGCTAATTTTCCAGGTGTCAAGAACTATATTTCCCATCTCCATTAAGGAGCAAATGCTATTGGAGACACTTCTTGATTGAGCTCATGATAGGCTACTATCATTCTCTATGATCCATCAGCTTTCTGCATAGGCCAATGTTAAATGGAACTGTGATAGGTATAACTGTCTCAGTGGATGGAAATTGCATCCTTCAGTTACTCTGGGCAAAAGCTTTGGAACCATTGTTGATTTCTCTCTTTCTCGCACACACACATCCAATTTGCCAAGAAATTCTCTCAGGCTCATAAGCTCCAAACTGCTTTCATACTTTCTTTTATCTTTGTCCCTTACCATTGATTTTCATTGTAGCAACAGTGAAATTATTTTAAAATGTAAGGCAGACCATGTCACTTCTCCACTCAAAATGCTGCAGTGATTCTTCACTTCATGCAGAGAAAAAGCTGAAGTCCTTACCATAACTTACAAAGCTCTATGGGTTCTGGACCACATTTAGTCTCTGACTTCATCTCCTGATCTCTCTCTTAGTACCCACTCCAGCCATACCAACCTCCTTGCTATTCCTCGAATAGTCCAGTCACACTCCTGCAGAAAGTTCTTTATTCCAGTTGTTTCTGCTGCTTGGTATGTTTTTTTCCCTATAAATCCATAAGCCTCTTTACTTTCTTCAAATCTTTGCTAAAAATTTCCGGACTACTCTATTTAATACAGCCAACTCTCTTCCTCCCCCTGTGAATCCATCATTCCTGCTGATTTGCCTATACTCTGTTCTACATAGTTTTACAATTTTCACCTGAGATATACCACATATTTATCTTACTTATTTTGCTTACTCTGTTTATGACTTACTATTTGTCTTCTTCTGCTAGAATGAGATGCATATGAAGTCACAATCTTTCTTTGTTTTGTTCATTGATATACCTAAAAGTGAAGAACGGTGTGTGAAAAAGAAGAAGATAAATATTTGAACACATGAACAGTGTGTTAGTCCATTTTGTGTTGCAAAAGAGGAATACACGAGACTGGGTAATTTATAAAGAAAAGAGGTTTATTTAGCTTGTGGTTCTGCAGGCTGTACAAGCATGGCACCCACATCTGCTCAGTTTCTGGTGAAGTCTTAGGAAGTTTTTAAATACAGTGGAAAGCAAAAGTGTAGCAAGCATGTCACTTGGCGAGAGAGGGAGTAAGGGAGAAAGGTCTGTAACCTCAGCAATTGAAAGATGGAGCTATTTACTAAGATAGGAAAGTCTGCGGACAGAGCAGGATTCAAGTTCAGATTTAAAGATACTAAATTTGAGACATACAGCAGATTAAGTGATTGGTCACAGAAACCTGGAGTTCAGGAAAGCAGTTTAGAGATACATATTTTGTGAATGATCAGAACACAGATGATTTTTAATGGCATATGACTGAATGGAATAACCTTAGACTTGTGTGTAAATAGAACATTTCCAAGGACTAAGCCTTGACATTCTCCAATATTTGAAGTCAAAGAGTTGAGAAGCCAGCAAAGGAATCCAAGGATGACTGAGCCATGAGAATAAACAAGAGGGGCTGATGAATATTCCTGCAGCCATGTTAAGGAAGTGTTTCATGAAAAAATGAGTGATCAATTGTGGCAAATATGGCCATTATACTAAAACAAAACAAACAAACAAAAAAAATTGTCAACTGGGCACAGTGGCTCATGCCTGTAATCCTAACACTTTGGAAGCCTGAGGAGGGTGGATCACCTGAGGTCTGGAGTTCACACGCAGCCAGCCTGACCAACATGGTGAAATCCCCTCTCTATTAAAAATACAAAAATTAGCTAGGCATGCTGGCAGATGCCTACAATCCCAGCTACTTGAGAGGCTGAGGGAGAAGAATCACTTGAACTCGGGAGGAGGCAAAGTTTGCAGTGAACCAGACTGCATCATTGCACTCCAGCCTGGGTGACAAGAGCGAAACCGTCTAAAAAAAAAAAAAGTCATCTGCTGTAGTAACATGGAGTAGACCTGAAGGAGAGCTGTTTTTGTAAAACATTGAGAGCAAAATAAGTATGAGTAGAAGCATTGGAAAGTTTGAGAATAGACATCAGAAAGCTAAACAATTTTCATTTTTATTAAAAGGAAAGATAGCTTCAATTCTCTTGAAGTTAGATAGAAGGTTTATTTTTTAATAATTTTGATACTACTTCTAGGAATGTTCATACCTTTACTTGATTTCTACCTTATTGGGTGGTTCAGATCAACAGTTCATATGAGAATCTGAGTCATTCGACTTTGTTCACTATGAGTAGGATATTTTACAATTCATTTTTCACCCTTTTCCCTCGGCAGAATCAAAATGTTCTTGTCATTCATGATTCCTGGGAACCCACCAGGGCATCAGGCACCAGTTTACTTATGGGAAACTTTAGCAGTCAGCAGCTACAATCAGCTGCCAGCCATAACAAGAACAATGTTTCAGCTACAGTTCTGAAGCCAGTTGGAGAGAGATCTTGAGCTCATTATTCTTTCATGGAGGTTGATGGTGGTGAACCAGACACTATACTGATAATCTTTCTTCCAACATTTACAGTTATCATAACTAAACCATTTTAATATCATATAATTTTATTCAATTGTCTTTTTAAAAGGATTAGGGATGCTGCACAAAAATTATCACACAGTATTTTAAGACTTCCACATGTGTGAACATAGTAAGTGTGGAAGCTGAATTTTTTCCTTGCTTTTATACAGCATTCTCAACTTTATCTGTCACTAACTTTCGACTTATATTTCTTAACAACCCCACTGATTCTTTCCCTGATTGTTTGCTTCTTTTATTGATCTCTCTTTTCCAAAGGCATAGGCAGTACCAAGCACAACAAACAATTTAAGGTCTTTATTTGTCTCTTGAGTCAAACAATTTAAAATCCATCTGATGATATTATCTCTTCAGCTCATAAACTTCGTAGTGGGCCTCAAAACACAAGTCCATGTTCTCCAAGTGTAATCTTATTCTAATTTCTTTTTCTCTGTTGCTAAACAAGACCTTTCTTAGTTGCCCACTATGTTTGTTCTATCAATTTTGGATTTGTTAAAGAGTGGCAGATAAACATTCATTAAATTTAATTATCCATGTCATACAATCCTATGAAATTTTCATAAATATGCGTTAAACAAAATCTTAGCTGCCTTTTATGTTGTGTGTCACTGTAAAGGTTGTCTGAGGTATTGTTTATTCACATTTAGTTATATCCTCAGGGTTATCATTTGTTATCCTGCAGAGTTTAGTAATGTTCTAATTCTCTGGCTGTTTTCTAACTACATGAGAACTTTATGGTTCTCATTCTGTTCGTGACCCGAAAATAAAATATTTTCTCTAAAAATGAAACTAACACTTTAACAAATATCCTATTTTATTTCTCTCTTCACATCAAGCTCTGCTGAAGTTTGTTACAAAAAGAGGTTTTTTGTTCAGATCTCATGCTTGATTTTAATGGGTATTATGTTTATTTTCGTTACTCATGACATAAAAAATTTTCAAAATTTTTGTGAACAGGGCTAGGTAGCTTCTGAAACTTGATATTCCTTTGTACCCCAGTCTGTAGGTCATATATTATATGAGGGATTGATGATAAAGTGGTGAACAAGATAGACACAGATCCTGCCCTCATAGACCATTAATCAGAGATAACAACCAATAGAACAGGTAGAGTGAATAATAGCAACAGGAGAGGGGCCCATCCAATCCTTAGAATTGAATGTTTCTTCACCCTTTATTCAGGTACCCCTCATGATTCCATGGTACAATGCTATTCAACTGGGATTCCTATTCTCTGCAGCTGAGAACCTTATATCAAAGGAATAAGACATAGACCAGGTACTTTGTGAGCAGCATGTATCTTGAGAACTGAGAGCTTGTGAAACAGCAGTAGAAGCAAGCCAAACATAAGTTTGCCAACTTTAGGATTTTGCTCAGTGTTAACATCATTGGGATTAAATTGTTGAAATGCAAGAAAGATACTTCTAATATACTTTTCTTTGCCACACAGTCTCTGTCTTACACCTGTCATCCTAAGATTACTTCAAGTCTTTAGATCAACTTTTGGCTCTGAAATAGGAGCCTGCATTAAAAGGAACTTAGTCAGTCAGAAAATTATCTACTAACATCTACTTCTTTTATTTATTTACTTTTTTTAAAGGCGTCTTGGTCTTGTTGCCCAGGCTGGAGTGAAGTGGCACGACCTCGACTCCCTGCAACCTCTCCCTCCCGGGTTCAAGCGATTCTCCTGCCTCAGCCTCCTCAGTAGCTGGGATTACAGGCACCTGCCAACACACCCGGCTATTTTTTGTATTTTTAGTAGAGACGGGGTTTCACCATGTTGACCAGGCTGGTCTCAAACTCCTGACCCAATGATCCGCCCACCTTGGCCTCCCAAAGTCCTGGAATTACAGGCTTGAGACACCGTGCCCAGCCCTTTTAATTTTCTGTGAAAAGCATATGTGAATCTAACCCAACCACTATCCCAACCACTATCCTGAATCTCAAGTTTGTTTGTAGAATTTGTGGAAGAAAATGGATAAAGGAAAATTGTGATGTACTACTAATTCATGATTATGCTAGACCAAGAACAAAATGGTATGTCAAGGCCACATAAACCGGCAGAAGCTGAGAAAGGACGCTTCAATAATGAATAATATAAAAAGTACAATTAGAGGAGCAATATAAACAGAAAGTGTCTTCAAAACTATTCACGGAAAGCATTCAGTGCACAGCTTCCAGGATTTTCAGAAAAGCAAATGCAAGAATGGGGGCTGGTTCTCAGAGGCAGAGTACCTTTCCTGGTACAAAAATAGTGGCTAGGCCTTAGAGGCCATGGCTGGGATCCACTCACTAAAATAAGAATTTGGCCAAAGAAAATGTCAGGCAATAAATGATCTACAAGTTACCAGCAATGAAACTAAACTGATGCTAGACCAATGAGCCAAAGCCTTGGAATGTGTTTAGTATTCCTACCTTATTCACAGTTTAGATTTCCATGGTATTGGTTATGTGGGGCCAACCACGGTCTAAAAATATTAAATGGAAAATTCCAGAAATAAACTATATATTTTAAAGTGCACACAGTTTTGAGGAGTATGATGACATCTTGTTCTGTCCTGCTGTGTTCCAGGATATGAATCCTCCTTTTCCAGTGTATCCATGCTCTAGATACTCCCTGCTCACTAGTCACTTAATATTAATAGCTGTCTAGGTTATAAGATGGACTATCACTACATCACAGTGCTTGTGTTCAAGTAACCCTTATTTTATCTAATAATGGCTCCATAGTGCAAGAATAAGAATGCTGTCATATTATTTTCATTGTTATATTTTATTTATGAGTTATTGTTGTTAATCTCTTCCTGTGCCTAATTTATAAATGAAAATTTATCATAGGTATGTATGTGTAAGGGAAAAAGCATGGTATACGTAGGGTTTGGTACCATCCATGGTTTCAGTCATCCACAGGGGATATTGGAATGTACCTCCTATGGATAAGGGGCAGCTACTGCATTCCATTTTTCTGTGACATAATGGAATCTATAATAGGGAGATGGTAACATAATCTTAATTTACAAATTTAGGGAATTGGAGAGGGATCGGTCAAGGTAAACAAAATGCAGAGATGACCTTGAGTTTATGCCAGTCAATAATCTTCATAAAAGGCAACACTGTAAGCATTTGTTGTTGTTACAGGGCTGCCAAAGTGACTGTCTTCCAGGAACTGACAAGAACTTTCTTCCCAGTTGTGAGCGACCAGAGATTTGTCACAGCACCAGGAGCTTCAATGATTTGAAAAAAGACTTGATTGGAAGCACATCCTCAAGTTCATTTTCAAAATCTTAGACATTTACATAGACTTCAGTGAATATTAATCTGATTCAAGCATACCATTTTTCCCATGAATTATAAAGGGTTTGAATAACCCAACACTTACTTGAAACGTTATCTTTTTTCTCTGGTCATATCCCTGATGAGTAGTTTTTTTCTTAGTCCCTCCTGAGTTAACATTCTCATTAGTCATTTTTGGACACTTGTTTATCCACATTTCCCCAAATCATTTCCTGTTTATAGATTGCACCAAGTTTTAGTCTAGAGTGCTTTGAATATAATGACTGATTATACTTCCATTCCTGCAAACAATACTGAGTATGCCAGTCACAGTTCTGTAAACTTGTTTACCCTTTAGGGAGGAATATTTGATCTTATCATTTCCTGAAATTTATCTCTTTTTAATTTAGAAATGATTACACATAGCTAAGCCTCTACTTCAGGGATTTGATAACGTCTGTACTTAGTAGTAGAGACCTACTCTTTGATTCCGTATCTGTCTTCACATCAATGGAATATTCTACTCTTACTAAAGTAAATCTGACATATTGGCAGAAGATTGATAATTTGGTGAATTCAATAAAACTGCAACTTGCCTTTTACTGTTAGTAATTTCCTTCCATGTTTTAAAAATCTCTTTCCTAAAAAAGTAGCTGAATATTTGTACTATTGTTTATAATGTTTTATATCTTTGAGTATCAAACTCAACATTATCTTAATTGTTAGCTTTATGTGCTTATTAAAATGATCTCAAATTGTACATGTTTTATAATTGTTTTTGGCCTCAGTTTTTCTGTTTTCAGATGTTTTGACACTATTGTGATTTTTAAAGTAATAATATTTAATAAAAGTAAAACTATTTAATGTTTTAAAATAGTATTTCTGTGATTATATTAAGTTTTACAAAAGAATTTTCTTTGACTTTCAGAGAGCTTAGACTTTTTCTTAAATGTGATGGATGACTACAAGGGGTTTGAGTTCTCAGGAGAATCCTATGATTGAACTGTTAATTACTATGCATTTAAACTGCCTCAATCAAGAGTCAACATAATCAATTATGTACAAATCTATTGTCTTTCAAACGGAATATATGTAAAAGCTAGTATTGCTTATTTGATATATTTCTAGGTTGTATTTCAATAACTTTCAATTCTACATAGAGTTCTATCAAATCCAAATACTATCAAGGAAAATATCTATTTCTTCTAAAACAAAAAGAATTCATTTTTATGATAAATATAATAATAATAGATACGTTGGAGCTGATCATGGCAGTTTGCCATTGTCAATGTTGTGTACTTCCTGCTAACTGTGCATTCAGTAACATCATACTGGTGGCCTGGAAATGGCTGTGGTGGGAGTATTTATACCACAGAAATCAACAAATGCTCCAAATCAGGGCTTTGGGTTTTGAGAAACCAAGTGTCAATTATTTACCAGCAACTGCTAATAAAAGCTCAAAATTAAAGCATATAAAACAAATGTGTCCAATGAAAATGGCAATACTTTCCTCAAATCTCATCACCTAGGGATTATCTTAAATAATATTTTAGTGTAATGTAACCTTCCATATAGTGATAAAGTAACAATTTGTGTGTTAATACAAAACAAAACAGGCAAATTCCAATAAAACAACTGATTCAGACAAAGGGTATATACTGCAGTGGCCAGAATTCCAGTATGGCCGCCAAGATTTCTGCTCCATGATTTGTATAACCTCCTCTTCTCAATTTTGGTGGTTACCCATGAATATGCGGGGAAAGCACTCTCACAATTTGGTTAATCATAAATTGGGTTTGAGTTACTCCAACGAGAGACTATCCTGGCAGGACTAACTTCACTAGATGGGCATTTTTAAAGAAGGTAAGGTATCAGAGGGATACTCTCCCGCTGGCCTAGAAGAAAACAACAGTCATGTTGTGAACTGTCCATGGAGGCAACCATCTAATGTTTCTAAGCTGAGAGTGATCCCTAGCAAACATCCAGCAAAACAAAACCAAATACAAGCAGACATCCATCCTACAATCACAAGTAACTGATTTTGTTAACAACTTGCATAGTCTTGGAAGACGATGCCAAGCTCCAGATGAAGTTGCAGCCCTGGTGAACATCTTGATTTCAGTGGATGGGTCTCTGAGCAAAAGCTTCACTGTCAATAGAAACTGTGAGATAATAAACGAGTGGCAATATAGGCTGCTAAATTTGTGGTAATTTGTTATTCAACAATAGAAAACTAGTACAACTTGCAGGAAACATTCAACAATTTTTAGAGAATGGTGACTGACTGACACAGAATGAAGGAAAAAGAGATCCAACTATAGGGATTTTAAGAACGAGTCTTCATATTGCTCCCAAGGAAGAGTAAAGGGCTTCATGGTCCAGACCTGGCTATACCACCTGGTTATCCCCTGTACCACCATGTGGAGCTCCAATGGTTGAATAGGAAACAGCACAACCTCTTGAAACTTGGATTCCCAGGACTGTGGGAGACATGGAGTAGCATAGAGACAAACAGAGAGTAGACTTCAGTCTAAAAGGTTTAACTCTTTTTGTTGGTGCCATTAGTGCCTTGGACTTTGTTTCAGGGGTGTTAGTAAAACCTAGTTGCAAGAAGTGCTACCTAAAAGTCCTTCATAAGGAGTCCTTCATAAGGAGTCGAGTTTTGAACAACTGTATTCCCACAGCTATCATATCTAAAAAAAAACCCTGCTGACCTGGGTCAGGAGCAGAAAAAACTAGACTCTATAATACAGAAATCAATATTTTTCTCCTTATGGATCTGTGTTTGCAAGAAATGAGGGCAACTCCAATGAAGCTGGCTAAAGGCAGATGAAACATCCTCTCAGTAGCTATGAAGGAAGTCTGGAAAACTATTTTATTGTTTAAATTGGCTTTTCCTTGATAATTTGATGTAAGAAATATAGTTAACCTTAATACCTTTCAAAAGAGTCCGTATGACATTTATGTTTCCATTGTATTAATTTTTAAGATTTTTACCAACATTAAGCACTTTTATTAAGTCCTTTTAGCTGTTTAGGAAGACATAAATAAAACAAAAATAAAATATTTGGTGACATTTTTGTGAACATGATCATTTATTCCTCTAAAATTAAAAAAAAAAAAACAATGTCATGGGGTGAAATTTTATTTAAAATACTTGATGACCATCAACTTAAATAAAATAGATTTTCTTGATAATTTTAAGTTGTGAAAAACAAAAATATGTATAATTGTACATTTTATGAATATACTTGTAATGTATGGAGAGATAGAAAGCCAAAATATTAAGATCTAAAAAAATTATCTATGAGGCAGTTAGAGATATATTTGAATAAATTAACAAAATGAATTTGAAAGACTGAGCAATCCATAACTAACATAATTTGATAATCTAAATTTATTGGTAATCTATAACACTCTGGCAAGTCTACTTGGGCATCATTAAAGTTTACGCATGTAGAATTTGGTACAAATCCCTGTCCCATGACTGTGTCCAGTATGTGAGAGCCAGCCCTACAACTTTGTAAAAAGAGTAGAGGCAGAATTTCTTACATCAATGAGTGATTGAGTCATCAATATCAAGATCTTTACACAAGCCAAAATAAAGGACAATAGTTACTAGCTGAGTTTGTAACCCAGAGAAGGGGCTGAAATATTCCTTTTATTAAATTGATGGTCATCAGATTTAATGGATAACATGATATATCTTTCAATTACATCTAGGATTTTGTTAATTTAAGTAAAATAAAGCAAGAGACATGGGTGTAATCTTGGTAATTTAAACAGAATAAACACACTAAGAAGCAGAAGTGTGGACTCATCAAGGAACAAGGGAGAATGAAGCAGGGTTTATCACGTGGAGCTGGACATGATTATGTTGGTTTGGACCCATGTTGGGAACAGAAGCTCTGGTGGAATCCTGGTTTCTCATTTCCTCATAAAAAGTATCAGCAGTAATCTCGAATGAGTAAACAATGATTTATTGCATTACATTAAAGTTATCAGATCCCCTTACAGTTAATGACCCTAGACAAAGTGTTATTACTTGTAGCTCTACCTGGAGCTAATCACAATTGTGATTAGCTTAACCATACTACCCCTTGAAGGAAGTCTGAAAAGGTTCTGTTCAAGCTGTCTGGTGTGGGTGAGGTGGGATGCAATAGCTGGCCTGAAGGCAGCAAAATATCTCATCCTGGAACAGCAAAAAGAGACTGAGTTAGAAGTGATCTAATGTCTCTCAGCCTTCCCCTAACATTGTGACAATGCATAAGTTTTCATCCTCATAAATCAGGTTTGATTTTTCTCTGGTAAAGATTCTAAATGTGAGATGTCTCCCACGTATAGAATTAGAATAATTTATGAAAATACAATCTGAATCAGCATCAGAAAGCATTTTCAATGGGGAATTTGGTAGAATATATAGCTTAAATAAAATCACAGACAGAAATAAGATTTAAATTTTTCTAAAATAAACATGTCCGGAATACAAATAGTATGATAGGATGAATCTAAAGGGAGGCTTTTTCCGATAATACATGTCTGCTTGGAAACCACCTATTCTACGCTGAAACTCTCTTTAGGGAAACGGCCATGTAAAAGACCCCACAGTGATATGGTAGATTGATTAGTGTTTGCAAATACACATCCACATGCCTTTATCCTACCCCCCACCTCAGGAGTACATATCACATTCTTTCAGTATTGGCTTAATTTGTGACATACTTTGCTTGATGAAATATAAGTCAATTGGATATACATCCATCCCATCTGAGGAGAAGCTTGAAATATGATTGTAGAGTTTTCTAAATCTATTGTTAATTCCCACTGCCAAAAGAAGGGGCATGTCCTAAGTGATCCTGTCTTTTAGCCTTGGTCTTAAAACGGAAGAACTGTGGAGCACAGCCAACCTGAATGAATCAGAGCCACAGTAGTCACAGATAACCTACAGTCACCAGCACACACTGAGACAAGAAATAAATATTATTATAAAACAAACATGGCTTGTTTGTTTAGCAACAAAGCTGACTAACACAAGTGGACAGTTAAACAGCGGCTAAATAAATGAATAAATATGTCTTTTAGAAGTCAAATTTAGTAAAAGGAAAAAGTAAAAATATGCATTATAAATCACAGTTCTGTTTTTAAAAATATTTTATTCTATTTTGTTAGAATAATTCTTTCTTTATATTACAATTCTTAAATAATGGTTGTTCCATTTTTAATTATGAGCAAGATTTTAATTATAAAGTCATAAGGATGCTATTCAAATGCTGACCAATTTTCCGTAAATATTGTGGTTCACTCATGTAATGAGACATGTACTATTTACAGAGAAAGAACGTTCAGATATTTCTTCACTACAAAATTAATGAAATAGTAATAAATGCTATGGCAATATTAGCCTTATTTCCAATATTTATCAACCTACCATGACTTCCAATTAGTTTTGAAACTCAAGTTGAATAAATGTCCTTCAGGAGAGTGATGAGCATACACAGATTCACATTAAGAGCTACCTTTTTCATTAGTTAACAACTTTATTCAAGTCACCTCCAGGCAGACTATAAACTCTAGCAAGTTTTCAGACTTCAAAATTACACACAAACACACACACACTCACATACACACACACACTTAAATGCCTACATTTAAAACATGTCATCATTTTTTACATTAAAAATGTTTAAGTAGGAAAATATTAAAGAAATTCAGTCAAAATCTGATATAAATTATTAGAACATGTACAATTCAGGCAATTGGCATTAATCTGAACAAGGCCTGGGATCTTGTTCCAATTTCCTTATTTGCATTAATTATGCATTGGCAGTGTATTTTTTATGCATGAGAATTGAGAGAGAGAGCATTCCTATCTCTCAATTATGTGTATCGTAATTGCCATTTCACAAGTGAAAAATGTTTCATAGCAAATATTGTGAAATATTGGGAAGGCCATTTTAGATTTATGCTTATATGATTGTGTTTAATCTCATTTTTCTGAATTCATTGCTAAACTGGTATGCAATATTATTATTTCATAGATTTTGCTTTTCAATTTGTTGAATGAAGGCACTATGCATATTGGAAATAGCTTCCTATTTTCAAGAAAGTTTTAAAGCTTGCAATTCATTTTTTAAAAATGTACACGTTTCTAACTGTCATTGTCTTCAGCCATAAGATGACAACATTTTAAATATGTCATTAAATGTATCCTACCTGATTTGTAGTGGAAATAAATATTCAAGGAAGTTATCCATGTAATCCTATTAGAGTTTGCAAGGAAATGTTTCGCATGCTCTTGAAACTTTGAAGCTCATGATGGTTGTAAGCCATGCTATAGCTCTGTTGTTAAATTTTCCCAAAGCAGTTAAAGCTAATGGCAGTAACAAATGAAATGCTGTAAATCCAGGAAAGCATCAAGCCTGCTTAATTCCTGAGGCATAAATTGTAATCATTGAAATAGAATGTTTTTTTCCTGTTTCCTTAGCTAATCTCACTTTCCTTTGTTTTTCCCCAAGAGGATTTGATATTTTGCTAAGAATGAAATCAATTACAGTAAAACTGTGATTTATAAGGGATTGAGTCTTAGACAGAAGTCACTAAGATGAGAAAAAGGTGTTTCATGTTTCACCCTGCTTTTTAAGCAAAGGAGTGCATTTCTCTCTCTCATTTGTTTTGTTTTGTTTATTTCTTCTATTTTCCACTGAAGAATTTGGCAAATCAAGCACCTAGAATTGACATTCAGTTAGGCAATTATTTCTTGAATACCTTTTACTATCTTTTTGAAAGTTAGAATACTAATTTATGTAATGTATATGATTCAGTTGGAGTTCATATATGAACTGTAGAAATTTGTTTTGTCAATACAACATTTAAGTTTCTCCATCAGAATTCTCAAGTATGTTTGTCAAAAACACAGGTTCCCAGGCCCTCACCATAGCACACTGAGTCAGAATGTCCGTGTATACAGCCCATGTAATTGAATATTTAATATGACCCTCCAATGATTTCTAAGTTTGAGAACCATGGATCTAAATGAGGAGAGAGCCAAATACATAGAATTACTGGTATTTTTTCACCCTCTCTCCTCTTCACTTGGCTTTTTGTCTCCTTTTCTCAGTTTTATATACTGTATCTTCAAAGTTTAGCCTCACCTTTCATCAATAGAATTGTAGCACTGCTGGGTAAACCTGAAATAAATTAAATTTGTGCCCTAAGGTATTAAGCCTTATTTTTTGCATTTCATTAAATTTGTTATGTTTCTTATATTTTCAAATAGGAAATTAATTTGGTCTTTTTGTAGATTAGCATACATGTACTTGCAGATTATCATATTTTAGTGAGTAGAAAAATCATCTATACTGAACTTTTATAAAGAATCTAAGGCCCCTCCTTCCAAGAGACTGAAATTAATTTAGTGAAAATTCAATTGGGATAACTGAAATGATCAATATCTAGGAAGAATAAAGTGTATTTGTCAAAAGATAAATTATTTCCTTTGTAAATTGAAGAAAATTATATTCAAATCAGAGGTGCATAAAAGAAAAAATGCAAGGCAAGAGAATATAAATAAAATAATATGTGCTGTAATAGCATTCTGTAGTGCTTGAATCGGCCAAGTGCTCAAACTACTGTATATTTCAGTCCAGTAATGTATGACTCATTTACACACACACAACACAATTTAAGTAACTTGTGTTGATTTAAACGCAATCCACATTAAACTAGTAGAATGAAATAAGAAATTCCGAAATTTCTCCCTAAAAAATCTTATGTATTGGAAAATAGTTCAATATAGAATATAAATTCAAGGAAACTGCTACTGCTACTACTGCCATTTGCCAAAAGTGCATTACAATATATCTTATATTAAACATGGAACGAACACACGCAGAGACACATGCGCGCACGCGCCCGCGCGCGCACACACACATACACACACAGAGTATAATCTAAACATTTTCTTATGAATAATCCCTAGAACTGAGTTTTGAATGACCAAGAGAAATAATATGAAGACAAGATTATATAGATCTGAGGCAAAATTGACTGCTTAAATATGATTATTACAATTTAATTTTCAAATATAGGCTTTGCCATAAGTTTCTGGATCATTCCTTTACCTCTCGATTTTATTTAGTCTGCTTTAATATTACTTGTATAATCTTGAAATTATATAGTTCTCTAAAACTCATACAACTCAGTCCACAAGCATTTCTTGGAATGCTTTAGATCTGTACAATCACTGAAATGCTGTCATTGGATGTTGATACATGGGTATAGTAACAATGAAATCATTTTTTCTTTACCATTAATTAGTGATATGGAAATAACATGAAAAACCTGAATTACAGTTTCTTTACTTTTAAAACAAAGGTGTTGAGCCCTTTATTTTCCAAATTTCCTTCCAACTCAAAAATGACGTAATACACGCCGGGCATGGTGGCTCATGCCTGTAATCCCAGCACTTTGGGAGGCCGAGGCTGGTGGATCACCTGAGGTCAAGAGTTGGAAACCAGCCCAGCCAACATAGCGAAACCCTGTCTCTACTAAAAATAGAAAAATTAGTCGGGCATGGTGGTGCACACCTGTAATATCAGCTGCTCAGGAGGCTGAGACAGGAGAATTGCTTGAACCCAGGAGGCAGAGGTTGCAGTGAGCTGAGATCATGCCACTGCACTCCAGCCTGGGCGACAGAAGAACAAGATTACGTCTAAAAAAAAATTACATAATACCATGAGGCAATTTGAACCATAGCTGGTAAAATACTGATTGTCAGAAATTTCTTCCTTAAATTAAGAGTATAGTTGTTTAATCATGATTCTTATTCTTTCTGAAGGAATGCTCAATAGGATATTTACAGATATGAGGAAAATCCATCTCAAGCAAATTTTTGCAAACAAGAAATTTACTGCCTCACAAAATTGACATGGCTTGAAACAGGTTCAAAAATGATGGAATTAAAGTTATACCTCACACCATCTCTCTATTTTCCTCTGCAATGTTTTCATTCTGAGATAGATGTCCCCAAATGTTGACAATGATGCCAACGGCACTTCTAGCCAAAAGGCCAACTGGCTTATCAACCCCAACAAAAAGAATCTGCTGCTTCTCCAATGTTTCCTTAAAATGTCTAAGAATTGAATCTCATTGGCTTATGTTCATTTTTGATTAATCACTCTGGCTGAGAGATGAGGAGATGGGCTTATAGAGTATACTTATTGGCTATGCCTAGATAGTATGTCTATCCATCAGCTAGGAGTTAAGACAAACCCTAATTAAAACAGAGAAGCAGTATGGCTCTTCAAAGCCAAGTGGGGTGCTTCTATTAAAAACAAAACAAAACAAGAATTAGATGCTGAGAAGGTAAAAACAAAAGGGGTCCAAGTTATTATCTTAAACACTTTATGACAGTTATCTTGTTGTCTCATTTTTCATTCATCAGATTTTCTTCAGCAAGGAGTTCTCAAGCATTTTAGTAACAGGACTTTCTTTATGCTCCATTTCTGAGAACCTCAAAGAGCTTTTGTGTATATGAGTTATATGTACTGACATTCACCGTATTAAAAATTATTACTCGTACATTTTGACATATTTGATTATTTATTGATATAAAATAACACTAATATCCCGTTACTTGTTAATGTAACTAGCCTACTTTTAAATATGGGAAATTATATATTCTAAAAAAAAATTCATGAGAATGTCACTGTTTTACATTTTTTACAAATTCTTTCAATGTCTTCAGATAGTTGGATTCTAATTTCTCATATCTTTTCTGCCTTCAATCTACTGTATGTTATTTTGATGAAGATCTTGCTGCACACAAATATGTAGTTGAAAAGGGACATATGTATTTGAATTGCCTTTTCAGGTAATTGTGGATCTTAATCTTTGATACCACATCCAAACTTGGCTAATAGTTTCATAAAGGTTGCAATATGAAACCCAAAACTATATTAAAAATTTTTTTATTGTTTCATTACAATTCATTGGTCTAACTTGCATTTTGAGTAGATCTTTTACCCATGCATAATGTTAACATTTTATAATATCATACATTGTTCATTTGGAAAACATTGGTTCACTTTAGTATTCTGTAGAAATGCTTTATGTGTACTTCCCATTTCATCATACAGAATATTAGACTCACTCAAAGAGTTGATATTTAATACAATTAATATTATTGTGCCATCAATGACATTCTTAAACAAAACTGGCCTTTTTACCTCTTCCTATGAGCATCTGACTATAAAGAATACAATGATTATTAGTACATTGTGTTACCACTGCTTTTATTCAAGCAAAAACATTAGGCACTTTACTCACTGTTACTTCTGTACCACATTGCAAGTGTCAATACACTGAAAAAGGCTAATCATAATATCTTCTATTATGAAAATGCTTTTGATCTTGCAATTCCATGAATGGGTCATTTTAAACCACACTTTAAAAAACAAACTGCCTAAATATTTTAATTTTTTTTCTCCACAGCACTTATTTTATCATGTCTTCATAGGTCCATAGATGCATAAAATTTTGTCAAGATCTGTGCTAAAATGGGATAATACATTTGAAAGTAAATTTTATACTCTTAAGTGCCTTACAGGTATAATAATATACTATTATCATCATTGTCATTATTACTATTAATGATGTGACATATTGAACTAAGAAGAACTTCAGGTATGGTTTGACTAGTACAGACTCAAGACAGGGGACTATTATTCATCTATTAATGTTGTCTAACTTACACTAAATTCTAGCAGCTGTTTCACAATACTGATACATACTGAATTTGTGATTAACAAAAATATGAGGGGTTTTATTCTGCAAAACCAGGCATCTTCTACTGTGTATTTCTATAATTGATTATTTTTTAAATTCAAAATTGTATTTCAGTTTGGTAACTGGAAAACTGAGCTGTTTTCTTGTAACTGAAGTAATCTACCATACTTCTAGTCTTTAGAGGACAAGAGGTCTAGACTTGTGAGTTCCTTATTCTCCAATGGAAAGCATGCACTGCACTTGAACTTCTAGTCTAATAAAGTGGGTTGTTTAAAAAACACGTTCAACATTCCCACCATATTTTTCCATGGTTCCTGGGTTCTTATCCCATTGCTCTTTGTCTTTGAGTAGGTTATTTTATAGTTCACTAAGTCACTAACCTTGAAGCGGTTTTCAAAACTTTCTTATATTTTACACACATAATGCATCAAAAAAATCAGATGGAGTATCTTGTACCTCTCTTTTATTGCTATGTCCTATTTAAGACCCTAACAACCACATAACTCCAGCAAGTAAAAAAATCAAAAAATCCTGACCCACTCACTTATTCTCTGGCACATCCTGAGCCAAAACTAAACTTTCAACAGAACACTATCTTCTTGATCATATAATATTTGTGGGTTTTGAAGCACATACATATTTACTTTATATCCACTATTGTGGAACAATGTAGACAAAACGTGTTACTATGACTCTAAAATAGGTATACAGAAATAGAAGGATTACTGGAAAATAACCTAAATAAAATTAGAGTAGGGACTGTTATATGTAGTTCTACTACTTAAAATAATTTTTAAACAGATGGACCCACATTAAAAATAATTATGAAAATTATGTTTAATGAAAGCACAGTGACTTTTTTCCAAAGAGTACTAAATGGAGGGGGAGTGGAGAGTAACTTTAAATATGAAAAATCGAATAGCATTACCTCAGCCAGGTGATAAACATCAATATCAATAGTGATAAGTCATGTTGACAGGATGCAGCCCTTCCCATAAGTATAACTTTTACCTTTCTGGTCTTCATCCACAAAACTCATAACCTCAGTCTAATCATGAGAAAAAAATATTAGACAAATGCCCAATAAAGGACACTCTACAAAATACTTGACTAGTAGCCCTCAAAACTGTCAAGGTTATCAAAAACAAAGCAAGTCTGAGAAACTGTCACACCTCAGAGAAGCCTAAGGAGACATGATGACTAAATGTCATATGAAATCCTGGCTGGAATTCTGGAATAATAAAAAGACTTCAAGTAAAAACTAGGAAAATATAAATGAAGTATTGACTTTAGTGAATGTATACTTATTTATATCAATTCCTTAATTTCTATGGTGTCAAATGTACTATACTGTGGTAAGATGGTAATAGCAGAGACTAAGTGTAGGACACATGGAAGCTCCATTATCATTTTACATTTTTATAAATGTAAAAATATTTGAAAATAAAAAGTTCATAGTGAACAGTTAAGGAGGAAAGAATAAACCACTTATTTCAAGTTTAGAAAACCGGAGAAAAATCTGACACCAAAGTTCATTGTCACAAAACCTCACATGTAGTCTCAGGCAGCATGTGGGGTAAAAACGAGTCCAAAGATTAAGATGTATAATTGAATTCAGGCTGTTTAGATACAACCTGATGAAATTCCGATAGCTCTGAAATGATGATAGCTGTATCCAAAGGATGTAAGACAATTCAAATATAATTGAAATTATCTCTTGCATTAACTTGTATTAAACTCCATTGGTTATTTACTGGAAAAAGTCAGTGGACATTGTGCTTTCTATGGAAGAAAGCACATCAAATAATGGTAAAATTGCCCCATGGATGGATTGATTGAACTTTTTACAAACAATAGACATTGTTACTTTGCCTTTTTTATGTCTAATAAACTTATAGTCCTACTGGCAAGATGTAAAAAGTAACCAATTTTTTTCTAGTGAGAGATTTCATACTAAATCTTCAAGTGGAATTAACTCTGTTAACAGTTTCAGATTTCAAAAATAGATCAAAGTATTTTATTATTAGATTTATTTGCAAACACAGTATAAAATAAAAGATTTTCCCTAAGTCAACCTCTCACACATAGGTTAAGTGTTAACAGGGACACAGAAAATTAAATTACACTGTAAACTCCTTTGAAATCTGTAAAGCTAAAAAGGCATAATTGTTGCTACCTTTAATAGTATGGTTTTATTTCTAATTTATGATTGAGAGAGGAAATTCTTAGTATTAGAAATTACTGATATTGCCTCTAGGTTCCCTCAAGCGTCTGTGAGCTAAACTTAATTTATATATATGTATAAAATAGTTATATACATTATATCTTTATAATGTATATAACTATAGAAATATTTATAAAACGATTGTGTTTCTATTTTTAAGGAATAAGTTAATATTTAAATTTTGACTTTTAATAAAATTGGGTAATACTTAATTGGTATTTTATCAGGGGCTTCCATTAATCTATTGATGTTTTCTTGCCCCCAGGAAGCAGAAACACATGGACCAGGCATCCCTTTGGGTCCTTTACTCTTCCAGTATTAATATATGCAAGAAAAAAGATGAAAACCAATGATTTAGGACACATTAATATTTGATTTATCACAGTAAATAACAGAGAAACATAAAAGCATAAAATAAGGCAATTGTTTAATCTTTAAGGCAAAATATACCAACATTATAAGGAAAAATGAAATCCCTCATCAGCCCTAGCATATGGAAGCAAATGTCTTGATTAGTAAACTGCGTTGCTAATTGCCTTTAACACTAATCTTTATAGGGTTTGCAGATGTAGCTCATCTTTCAGTACTAATTCTTTAAGTAAATAGTCCAATAGATATTAGCAGAGCTATTTGAAACCGATGCCAATAAGGAATGAATCCTGGATACCAATATTTGTGTATAACAAAATTACATAGATGAAGAGAAATAATATCAGCTGCTGTAACAGATCATCTCCTAAATTTCAGCGGATTAACACATAGATGCTTATTTCTCATTCACATAAAGCACAATCATGCTTCCTGGTTGGTATATAGACCTTTCTGTGTAGTCATTTAGGGGCCCAGGCATCTTCCATATTTGGTCTCTACATTCGCCTGAGCTAGAGCTCAGTTATTCCATTCAGCAGGTGGCAGCAAACAAGAACAGATAATCACATGTGAACAATTTATATGAACCAGACGTAAGCATGATACATATCACTTTCACTCAGATTTCACATGATCATACCTAACTTCAAGGAAGACTGGGATAGCTATTCTGTTTGTATATCCAACAAGATGGAATGTGGGTATTCTCTTATTTGTCATATGAATAAAGAAAGAAGCTGTTTTTAAGACCTTAAATGTATCATAATACGGTGGGGTGTTTGATTGCAAAATTGGCCTCAATTATTCCCCTCGCATTATCAATGCCCTTGCAATGCAATGTTGTAGCTATTCCCAGGAAGACAAGGAAAGCATGTCTCAGCCTTTTAAGCCTTTGGTGAATAGAATGTGGAGGAGGTAACACTGGGACAGTTATGAGCCTATCTCTCAAGGTGCCTTGCATGTTTTTGGCTTTTGGAAACCCGCCCAGCTACCATGAATAGATGCCCTAATTGGCCTGCTAGATGATGAGAGAGAAGAGCAAGGTGCCCCAATCAATAGACAGCACACCCCAGAAGCAGAGTAACTAACATAGAGGACGGCAGCAGATGCATAAGGCAGCCCAGATAAGACTGGGTAAATCTCCCCAATGAGGGCAGTGTGCACTCTTGGCTGACTAACAAAATCACCAGCTAAATAAATAATTTGGAGATTGTTTGCTGAACAGATAACTGTTATGGATAAAAACAAAAATAGAAATAATAACTCACGCACATATTCTTAGAAAGTTGTTTTGTCGAAATATTTAGAAACTTGTGTAATACTATTTTACAATAACATAAAAATAAATATATGATATTCTTTTTAAAAAGGCAAAGATGATTTTTATTTTCAACCTAACAAATTTACTCTTCACTATCTTGCTAGTTATGGGCAACGAAGCAAAGAAAAAACAAAAATTATGCACTAATACAGCTCTGTTCTTCAAATTAATGAATATATTATTTCACATTCTTCATTATTCTCTGCAACACTCTCATGAAACAGATGAGAAATATATTGACTTTTATTAATCTTTTTAAAACAAAAGGCCTTGAAAAGTGAACTGCCTTTAAAAAGTCTATTAATTTTTTAAGTTAAGAAAAAAGAGAATAAGTGGACAAAAGAAACTGAGTTCCATGGTTCCTAGATAAGAACGTTGGAATTTCTTGTTATTTTAGGAGTATGACTTTGCCATTTTTCCTTTAAGCACTCACTTGGAAATACCCATTACTGACTACTTTAAAATAATATTATCACATTATTCTGATAACCTGTGCCTTTACATTGAAAGGATTGTAAGAAAATATGCCAGATTCTGACAGGTTTGAGAGCTACACGACTTGTCAATATTCCACTTTGTTTTCACATCTTTCACTCCAGCCCACATTCCAAGACACACAGACCAACTGAGAAGTGCAACATGTAACCACCAATATAAAATGCATGCAATCCCTCTGGTGTTCATGATTCTCTCTGCATCACTAATTGAATGCATTAATCAGAGAATTCTCATGTCTTTAGCTTAGAGGAATGTAGTTTTTCTTCCTTAGTGATTACTTATTTGGCTCGGGGATAGAAGTGAGAATTGGCTGTTTTCACAATGAAATTAGAACCAACAAACATAAGGAAAAAATGCTCAACATCACTAATGATCAGGGATATGCAAATCAAAACCACAATGCAATACCATCTTACTCCTGAAAGAATGGCCACAATCAATACATCAAAAAATAATAGATGTTGGCATGGATGCAATGAAAATGAAAGGCTTCTACATTGCTGGTGGGAATGTAAACTAGTACAACCACTATGGAAAACAGAGTGGAGATTGTTTAAAGAACTAACAGTAGAATTATCATTTGATCCACCAATCCTACTATCTGGTATCTACCCAGAGGAAAAGAACTCATTATACGAAAAACATACTTGCACATGAATGTTTATATCAGCACAATTTGCAATTGCAAAAATATGGAACCAAACCAATCGCCCATCAATCAACAAGTGGATAAAGAAATTTTCGTGTGTGTGTATATATATATATATGATAGAATATATATATATTCATTACAATTATGGCTGAATATATATATTAATTCATTACCTTTTATGGCTGAGTAATACTACTGAGTAGTAGTATATACTACTGGATATACATACAGTATTTATATATACTGAGTAGTGTGTGTGTATATATATATATACTCAGCCATAAAAGGTAATGAATTAATGGCATTTGTAGCAACTTGGATGGAACTGGAGACTATTGTTCTAAGTGAAGTAACTCAAGAATGGAAAACCAAACATTGTATTGTTCTCACTCATAAGTGGGAGCTAAGCTATGAAGATGCAAAGGCATAAGAATGATACAATGGACTTCAGGGAGTTGAGGGAAAGGGTGGGAGTGAGTGAGGGATAAAAGACTACAAATTGGGTTCAGTACATACTGCTCGGGTAATGGGTGCACCAACATCTCACAAATCACCATTGAAGAGCTTACTCATATACCCAAATACCACTTGTTCCAAAAAACCTATGGAAACAATTTTTTTTTAAGTTAATGCATGAGAAATTTGAATAAATCATAATAAAAGGTGACATTTTTAAAGTGGAATTTTGTATTTCTGTGGATCAGTGGTAATATCCTCCTATCATTTCCGATTGTGTTTATTTAAATCTTCTCTCTTTTTTTCCTTATTAGTCTACCTAGCAGCTAATTTATTTTATTAATTTTTTCAAAAAGCAAGTTCCTGGATTCTTTGATCTTTTGATTAGTTTTTCATGTCTCCATCTCCTCCAGATCAGTTCTGATTTTGGTTATTTCTTGTCTACTGCTAGCCTTAGGAGAATGTTATAAACACTACTATGCACATAAACTAAAACTCTAGAAGAAATAGAGACATTCCTGGACACATACACTCTCCCAAGACTGAACAAGGAAGAAATTGAATTTCTGAAGAGATCATTCATGAGTTCTGAAATTGGAGCAATAATAAATAGTTTATCAACCAAACAATAAAAGGCCAGGACCAGATGGATTCACAGCTGAATTCTACCAGACATACAATAAGGAACGTGTACCATCCCTACTGAAACTATTCCAAAAAAATTAAAAAGAAGGGACTCCTCCTTAACTCATTTTATTAGGCCAGCATTATCTTAATACCAAAACCTAGCAGAGATACAACAACAACAAAACTTCAGGCCAATATCCTTGATGAGCATTGATGCAAAAATGCTCAGTAAAATACTGGCACACCAAATCCAGCAGCACATCAAAAAGCTTATCCACCACAATCAAGTAGGCTTCATTGCTGGGTTGTAAGGTGGTTCAACATATGCAAATTAATAAATGCAATTAATCACACAATCAGAAATGAAGACAAAAACTACATGATCATCTCAATGGATGCAGAAAAGGTTTTCAATAAAATTCAACATCCATTCATGTTAAAAACTCTTAATAAACTAGGTATTCAAAGAACATATCTCAAAATGATAAAACATATATGACAAACCCACAGCAAACATCATACTGAATGGGCAAAAACTGGAAAGATTTCCTTTGAAACCTGACTCAAGACAAGGATGCCCTCTCTCACCACTCCTGTTTAACATACTACTGGAAATTGTAATCAGGTAAGAGAAAGAAACAAACATTCAAATAGGAAGAGAGAAAATCAGACTATCCCTGTTTGTAGATGACATGATCCTCTATCTGGAAAACCCCATTGTCTCAGCTCAAAGCTTCTTAAGTTGACGAGTAACTTCAGCAAAGTGTTAGGGTACAAAATTAATGTGCAAAAATCGCTAGCATCCCTTATACACTAACAACAATCAAGACAAGAACCAAATCACAAATGAACTCCCATTCATAATTGCCACAAAAATAAAAGAAAAAAAGTGCCTAGAAATACCAGCTAACTAGGAAGGTAAAAGATCTCTACAAGGAGAATTACAAACCACCACTCAAAGAAATCATACATGACACAAACAAATAGAAAGTCATTCCATGCCCATGGATAGGAAGAATCAATATCACAAAAATGGCCATAATGCCAAAAGCAATGAATAGATTCAATGCTATTCCCGTTAAACTATCATTGACATTCCTAAGAGAACTGGAAAAAATTATTTTAAAATTCATATGAAACCAAAAAAGAGATCGAATAGCTAAAGCAATCCTAAGCAAAAAGAACAAAGCTGAAGGCATCATGCTACCTGACTTCAAACTATACCACAGGGCTATGGTAACCAAAATAGCACAGTATTGGTACGAAAAGAGACACATACACAAATGGAACAGAAAAAAGAACCCAGAAATAAGACCACACAGCTACAACTATCTGATCTTTGACAAACTTGACAAAAACAAGCAATGGAGAAAGGATTCCCTATTCAGTAATGGGGCTGGGATAACTGGCTAGTCCTATGCAGAAAATTGAAACTGGATGCCTTCCGTACACCATATACAAAAATCAACCCAAAATGGATTAAAGACTTAAATGTAAAACCCTGGAAGACAACCTAAGCAATACTATTCAGGATATAGGCCCAGGCAAAGATTTCATGATGAAGATGCCAAAAGCAATTGCAACAAAAGCAAAAATTGGAAAATGGGATCTAATTAAACTAAAAAGCTCTGCACAGCAAAGGAAACTATCAGTAGAGTAAACAGACAACCTACCGAATGGGAGAACAGTTTTTCAAACTATGCATCTGACAAAGGTCTGATATCCAGCATCCACAAGGAACTGAAACAAATTTATAAGAAAAAAAAAAAAAACAAATGGCCCCATAAATATAGGCAAAGTTAACAAACACTTTTCAAAAGAAAACATACATGTGGCCAATGATCATGAAAAAAAGCTCAGCATCACTGATCATTACAGAAATGTAAATCCAAACCACAATGAAATACCATCCAATAACTACAAGAAAAACTATTATTAAAAAGTAAAAAAAAAAAATAACAGATACTAGCAAGGTTGTAGAGAAAAATGATGACTTTACACTGTTGGTAGGAATGTAAATTAGTTAAAACCACGTGGAAGACAATGTGGCAATTCCCCAAGGACATAAAGCCAGAATTACCATTTAACCCAGCAATCCCATTACTGGGTATATACCCAAAAGAATATAAATCATTCTATTATAAAGACACATGTATGTTTATGTTCATTGCAGCACTATTCACAAGAGCAATGACATCTAATCAACCCAAGTGCACATAAATGACAGATTGGATAAAGAAAACGTGGTTCACATACACCATGGAATACTATGCAGCCACAATAAAGAAGCAGATCTTGTCCTTTTCAGGAACATGGATGAAGCTGGAGGCCATTATCCTCAGCAAACTGACAGAAGAAGAGAAAACCAAATAGCACATGTGGACATTAATAAGTGGGAGCTAAATGGTGAGAACACATGGACACATAGCAGGAAACAACACACACTGGGGAGTTTTGGAGGGTGAAGTTGGGGAGGAGGGAGAGGATCAGGAAAAACAACTAGTGGGTACTAGCTTAATACTTGGGTGATGAAATAATCTGTATAACAACCCCTATGACACAAGTTTACCTACATAACAAACTTGCACTTGTACCCCTGAAATGAAAAGTTAAAAAAAAATTAAAGTAGAATTCAAAATTTCAGAAGATAGGCTGTTGCAAATTTCCTATCTTTTTAGTGCTATTCCTCAAATTATCCTTTTATTATTTTAAAATTTATACTCATATTTGCATAAACACATCAAAATCATTATAATCAGTTGTATAAATGTAAAGTTTTTCAGCAATAATTTAAAAAATTATTATATTACTTCTATTATAATAGATACAGAGTAAGATTGAAAAGTAGGTGGTAGCTATAGCAGAAAGTCACAAATCAATATTATCTTCCCCATAAGTTTACACCTATTCAAGGGAAAATTTAAAAATTGAAGACCTAGACATCATGACCAATTAATTTATAAACTTGATTGAAATATAAGGACAAAATCAAATAAATACACATAATTGCAAATTATAGCAATATGTACATTCAGCAGGTACAATCACCAGCTTATCATTTGCTTCTCTTCTTCTCTGTTAGACTGCCTTAATGTAGGAAAGAAGGTCTATTGAACAAACCAGAACTGCATCTAATAAGTCCCCATGGTAGTGTGGCATTCCTGAAAATATAAAACTAAAACACAAAGTACTGCTAAATAATATTGCCTTGGGGACTGGATTGGCAGAAATTCTGTCTCATTAAAGTAACATTAAAAGTTAATTTAAAAGTCCCAACATGCAGTTTTATTCAATACCTAATATAGTGGAAATAAAACCCATTTCTGTGCTGCTACAGTATGAGATACTATGTGGGCTTATGTGACAATGTTGGCTGATTATATCCTGATGAAATAATGGAAATATTAATATCATTTTCTTTTTACAATGGAATATTAAGTTATACACAGTTAAAATCTTTGAATTTTCTGTAATATGAGTAAATATAATAATGTTCTTGTAATAGCATGTAAAAGATGAATAGCATTATTCTGTTACAACATGTAAACATAAACATTTAATAATACAGATGAAAGAATCACTAAGGAAAATTCTGACTTATCTATTAAGTAATAGACTTGAGGAACTTTTGTATTTATGAAAATCATTTGCCTCAATTGCCAAATCAAATTATATTGGTTAAATATAATGGATTAATCAGTCAGCAACTATAGAAACTGAACTTCTGTATCATGTACTATCCATAGACATTACTGTCATTCAATTTATAGCTTTATTAAAAGATAGCAACAAAACATGTTCAGAGCGTTTTTTGAATGTGTGTCATGAACCAAATGGTGTGAAATAGGGCTATGAGATTATCCTGCTCTCAAGATTCATATGATCTTATGAACAAAATAAAAAATAGAGGAAATATTTAATTACAAAAGCAAAATACACCAACAATGCATATTATCAAAATGTGAAATTTCAGTTAACGTGATTAGGGATACTTTTCCATTTTGATCAGATCAGGAAGAAGGAAAAGGACATTGTGTCAGTCGGAAACTAGTGGGAAACAGACACCACATTCAAACACAGGATTGAGTAGAGAGTCTATTTATAATGGTGTCAGCAGGATTAAAGAAAACCAGTAAGGAATGATGCAATATTTTGGAAATAAAAACAGAGTGTCATCACTGGTTCCCATAACAAGGGAAGGAAACAGCATGTAACCAGAAAGAGGAAAATTAACATAGTTGTAGGATAGGACTACTTATTAGGAGCTTTCAGTACTAGAAAGGTAGAGGAAAAAGTACCTTGAGTTTGCCCTCATTTCTGCTGGCATCTTGCATTAGTCAAAACCATTAGAACCTGGAGGACAAGAGAGACCACCATGATTCCAAAAAGGTTAGCCTCTCAAGATGAACAAGGGTGGAGGGTGAATATAGAAGAAAAAATAGAGAATATACACTACAGATATGAATGTCTATTATAGAAGCACCTTAATATTGGATGGCTGCTAACTTAAAATTGTGTAAAATATCACCTTAATTTTTTTCGTATAAACACAAGGTAAATTTGAGTCAGATTATTCACCAATGACAAACAAAATCATATTGCCAGTACTCTAGAACCCTTTCTGTGCTCCTTTGTGATCACAGCCATTACTGATCCTGATTTTGAGATAATTTCTTTGTTCTTTCCATTTTCTGCTACCTATTCACATATCCTTAAATAAGACCATTAGCTTTGCTTGTTCTGGAAATGTTCATGATTTAAATCATTCCATCTGCATATTTGTAAGTTTGGCATCTTGTACACAACATTTTGCTCTAAAGATTTATCCATGGTTTTGCATGTAGAAATACTTTGGTCACTTTTACTTTTATAAATTATTCAATATCCTACAATTTATGTGTCTATTTATACATATTTGGGTTGTTTCTCTGGCTTTTAGCTATATGAAAATGTCACTCTGAGCATTTTTGCACATAGATTTTGATGAATACTTGCATAAGCTCCTCTGGAATACAAACCTCAGGTCACAGAGTTTGCATAGTTTTGTCTTTGTTAGATAATGCTAACCATTTTCTCAAGCAATTGGCAATATATACTTCCACCAAGATTGTGTGAAAGTTTCCGTAGCTGGAATACAAACCTCAGGTCACAGAGTTTGCATAGTTTTGTCTTTGTTAGATAATGCTAACCATTTTCTCAAGCAATTGGCAATACAAACTTCCACTAAGAATGTGTGAAAGTTTCCATAGCTTCGTATCCACACCATGGGTTATTGTCCAACCTTTAAATTGTTGTCAATTTGACGGATGTGTAGAGTTATCTTTTGATAAACATAAGCTCTTAGCCTTAATGTAATATAACCTCTCAAGCAATGTGTTATGGTTAATTAATCTTATATCTTGTTTGAGAAATCTTTACACCAAGAGTCATGGAAATGTTATTCCATATTACTTCTGAAAACCATTTTGTCTTTATCTTTCACATGGAGGCCTTTGATCTGTCGAAAATTATGTTTTGTGTGTGGTATAAGGTCAGTGTGAAATTTTCTCTTTTTTTTTTCTACTTTTTAAATAACCACTTTTTTCTCCACTGATATGCAGTGCTACCTCTATTACATATCAGTAATTTATAGAAATGTGGCCTTGTAATGAAGATTTTAATATGCTGAATCTTTACAAAAATAGGTATGGGCTGGTATTACTCCCTGTTAGAAATGAGGACGCAGATTGATAAAGTTAACATCTTTCCAGTACCAAATCACTAATAAGAGACAAATTCAGGATTCTAATCCACGTTGTTCTAAATCCAAAATCAAAGCTCTTTCCACCATGACTCTCTGAGAGGAGAGAACAAGGATTCTTTTTTCAGATATTATTTGATTGAGCTTATCTCCTAAATTCCGATTCCTTTCTAAATTAACTCTTAGTACATTCATTTGTGTTTCTTTCTCTCATTTAAACTTCTTGGTGTTCATCTCTACTTGTAGTTATCTATAGAATCTGAAAAAAACATTATTTTCTATTCGGAAACTCCAAAAGCGCCCTCACTTTCCCAAACGTTTTATTCTGCTTTAGAGCTAATTCCTTAAAGTCAGTATGACACCTGACTGTATGATTAGTGAATCAATCTTCAATTGCTTTCCACTATTTTCTTCCATTACCTTTGTTTTCTCTAGCTTTGCTATAATTCCATACATCTTCCCAGTGGGCTACTTACTAATTTCTCAATGCCTAGGGCAATGTACATCACATATTAAGGTGCTTGCCCTCCTTGTGCAGTGAATCCAGTTGTTCTAAAGTAACTGTTTCACTCACAGAAAGCTCCTCTGAGGCCAGTTCTAATTCCATGTTGGTATTTCAGGTATCGATAACATAATGAAAGATATATTTTAGTGGAGACGTTTTTCTGTTTACCTCCGAAAGTCACAAGGTAAGTGAATAAGCCTTCTTCCATATTTAAAAGTTAGCACTGGAAACAATAACTGATTTTGGTCCCATTGTTGAAGAACCCAGGAAATCTGTAAATTGACATAAATCTGCAAATTGACATAAGACTGTAAATTGACATAATATTACTAATATTGCATCAAGATCTGTGCTTTGAATTCACGGGACAATGGCAAATCAGTAGAGTTTATGTGATATCTTACAAATTAAGTTTTAATCTTATTTTTCATACAAGAAGTACTTATTTTTACTGTGTTTAGAACAAAGATGGCTAAATTGTATATACTTAAAAAAAACAAAATAATGTAACATAAATTATTGACTGCGCTAAATTTGACACCTCTAAAATAAAGGACAACCAAATACATGTTCGGATAGGAAAGTTGTGGTACGGGTATAAGAATGTATTTCAATTTATAATTTTTCAAATGTCATATTTTCTCTTGAGGTCACAAATGTGTTTCACATTGCGGGTGAAACAGTAAGACTGACGTGTCTTAACATTGTCATAATATCAAGAGTTTCATGAGTTGAACTCCCAAAGCCTCTTGTGACTTCATTAGCTACTTTCTGTTCTCCTCTGTCAAAAACTCAAAGAGGTAATTCATGTGAGTGTGTCATTCCAGGCTATATCCATGACATGGAATTACGCTTTCTTTGTGCTTGCAATAGTGCTTTAGAGTAACATTAGCCTCCCTTTTCCTTTTCTGCTGCATTGGTGGTGACTTGGGTTTTTTTGTTTGTTTGTTTTGTTTTGACTTGCTTGACTATCAGGTGGAAATCACAAAAGGAAACGAGGTTTGAAAATAAAAACAGAACCACTTCTTCATAGGAGCTTTATTGTCCTGCTGCAAAGTGTAGAGCAAATCCACCAGCTGCAAGAGAACAAAGAGCTGTCACATACACCTTCAGTAATGAAGAGCTCTTCTTTCCTGTTAAATTCACCAAGCAAGCTCTTTAAGTCCATTGTGAGTCTATTACTATTATGATGACAGCTTTAGTAGGTTTAGCCTAAGGGGATATCCATTGTTGTGCATAAAAACAGAGACCAGTGTGTGTGTTTTCAACTTTAAAAAGGTTTTGCAGCTTCAATTTCCTTTTGTCAAGTCCCACAGTCTGAATTAGAGACACATTAAAAATGTCAATTTCTCTTCATATGTGATGATCAATCATTTTAACCATTTTAGCAATTGATACTGACTACAACTGGAACAGCAATTCACATTCACTGCATTCGTGGCCCCAAAGATCCAATATATCATCCCACAGTCCAAGTGTACATTGTAATTGTGTGCACATGTATGGGTGTGTGTGTGTGTGTGTAAGTGTATGTAGATAGAAAGCTAGATTACACATATATGACATACAATATATAGTATATTTAGTATATATTATCTGTCTATATATTTATTACATGTCTATAAGACTAAATTACTGGTTTTTACTTGAGAACCCAAAACAAAAAATGTAAATGAGAAATCACACATTTTAAATAAAGGAATACTTAAAGTTTTTTATATCATAGTGACTATGTTGTCCACTGAAGGAAACCATAGACTGCATTTAACATCTATTCCATAGACACGTTTCAAGGAAAACTAGAACAGAAGAAAATGTGCCTAGAAGCGAGATTCAACACAAAATGTTTAAGAACCTGATGTGAAGGAGACTTGGCACAGCAGGTCATATCTGTAATCTCAGCACTTTGAGAGGCTAAAGCAGGAAGACTGATTGAATCCAAGAGTTCAGGGCTGCAGTGATCTATAATCATGTCATTGCATTCCAGCCTGGGCAATGAGACTCTGTCTCTAAAAAAGAAAGAAAGAAAAAAAAAAAAAAAACTTAAAGAAAACAGTCTATGTCTAAAGAGAGAGAGAGAGAGATGCATTGAGTGCTAAGAGATGACATTAGAAATACTCTTGGGAACCACATTGCTGAGGACATGGTAAACAAGTTATGAATTTTAGTTTTATTTGGAAAGCAATGATTTGTGAAACTCTATACTGAAGAGGGTGGAATTTCTAGTAAACAGACAAGTCTGGCTGCAGCGATATGGAAATTGGATAGGAAAGAGATATGACATAGAAAGCTGTTAAGAAACTGTATCAAGAGCTCAGCCTTCTTTTCACGGACTTCTAATAAACTAGGCTCACAGGAGGGAAGGTGTATTAGTCAGGTTTCTCTAGAGAAACAGAACTAATATTACATGTAAGAGGAGATTTAATATGTGAACTGGTTCGTGCAATTATAGAGGCCAAGAAGTACCACAATATACTGTTTGCAAGGTACAGAACCAGGCAAGCACGTGGTGTAATTTGGTCTTTTCAGTGTTAGTATAAAAGCCTGAGAAACACAGTGGGTTAGGGAGAGGGGTCACTACATTGAAGTCCTGGAGTTTGAAGACCTAAGAACCAAGAGCTCGGATGTTTAAGGACAACAGTAGATGGATGTCCTAGCTCTAGAGGAGAAAGCAAATTTACCCTTCCTATTTTTTGGTTCCACTTGGGCCCTCAATGGATTGGATAATGCAAACAGCAATTTGCACCACAGGTCTAGGGGAAAATAGCAATAAGAAGATAAATCTAAAGACTCTAAACAGAATACTGCAAAGAGAGAGAAGGAATTGGAGACTCAGGTAGAAAAATGGAGGATCAAATAAAAAGGAGTATATGTCAAATTGGAGTCTCAGAAAGAGAAAATAAAGAGAATGATTCAGAGATTATGTTTGAAGAGATAATGTCTGAGAATTTTCCAGAAATGATGAAAACATGAACACTCATATATAAAATTAGCAGATAAGAAGCGGAATTTTATGAGATAGAGATAGAGAGGGAGAAGGAGAGATGGAGAAAAGGAGAGAGGAAGAAAGAGGAGGAAAAGAGGAACAGAGGAGATTGAGAGAGAGAGAGATTGCAATTCATCCACACCTCAACGTATTTCAGTAAAAGCAGGCAGGTTGTCTACCAAGACAGATAATTAGGTCAATAACAGATGCCTTGATAGAATCAATGGAGACAGAGGACGGTGGAAAATATCTTCTAAATGCTTAGAGGAAGTGAGGGGGGGAAACTCTCATACTTAGAACTTTCAAAAATCAAGAAAAAAAATTCATTTTCAGATAAACAATTATTTTATCATTAACAAATTCTCACCATGGAAAACTTACGAGAGATGTATTATGAAAAAATACTTCTACTCCAGAAAGTTTAGCTGAATGCAGAAAAGAATAATGAGTGAAGGGATAGGTAAATAGGTAGATAAATGCAGGTGTTTCATCAAAATACATACCGAGTACCTACTATGTACTAGGCACAGTTCTAAGCAAATAAAATAGAATTCTGCATTTTTACAGCTTCCATTCTAGTGTAGAGAGACAATATAAATAATAAGCATAATAAATACATATGTTTGAAGCAAAACATATATTATCCATGTAAATAAAAATAACAACATAAAATTTATCATGTAAAAATGAATGTAAAATACTGCACCAATATATTATATGTCAAGAAGAGATGCAAGCAGATTAAAGTTTTACAAGGTCTTCGCCTCTTTCAGAGGGTGGAATTAATGTGTAACACGTTTTAAAATTTGTTAAGAATATGTGATACAATTCCATAGTTAACTGTGAAAAGATTAATATTAAGTTTCCAATCCAACAAAAGGATAAATAGAATAAGACGTTATAAACATATGAAAACTGAAGCAACAATAGCTGACATGCAGGTTAAAAAATATCTTAATATGGGGTAGTAATAGCCAGGATTTAAAAACAATGAACAAATTATTGAAATATTTAAGTGGAAGAAAAATGGAATAGAGTGATGGACTGTAGCACAAAGGGTGAAAGAGATGAAAGAGCCAATGAAAAAATCTAGGTTTTTAGTCTGATGTTTGGAGTGAAAAGCAGTACCATTTACTAGAATGAAAAAGGGACTTGGAGGAGGTTGCTGGTGATTTTTATTTTGTTTTGGAAATTTCACTTTTACTATCAATGAAATATGCAAATAAATGTTATACATTAAATGTGCAGATAGTGGTTCTGAAGCCCATGGAAATTATAGAGGCTTGAGTTATAAATTTGGCACCTAAATTCATGACATGACATGCATTTCTTAAACCCTCGCAACTGCTGCAAATTTTTCTCTCCATATTTCTTTCTGTTTATTGTTTATTTTTCTACCTTTTTCTGTTTATTCTTTCCTTCTTCACTCACCTCCTTTCCTTAATAGCACCCTGGCAGAATACCAGTTGCAGGAGTGTTATTGGTTCAAATGGGGGTGCAATACTCATCACTGGATTTGGTAGCATTTGTAAAAATGTAAAGTGCAGATACCTTTAGATCCAACAATTACACCTTTAAGAAACCATTCTTAAAGATTCATACATATAAGCAGGTATATATATGGAAAATGTTTATATCAGATTTGTGTATAATAACTAAAACTAAGAAAATGCTACCATATGGGTAAAAAGGTGGTTAAATGCTTTGAGCATGTTTGTGCAGGGGACTATTACATAGTGTTTTAAATTGAGGAGGAGCTTCATGATTTGAGATGTATAAGTCACATGTCTGTCACCAATTAAGCTTAGAAAATACACATACAAAAACAAAATGTTGAAATTATTGATTGAAAATGTATCTTTAGGCCGGGCGCGGTGGCTCACGCCTGTAATCCCAGCACTTTGGGAGGCCAAGGTGGGCAGATCACAAGGTCAGGAGATCAAGACCACCCTGGCTAACACGGTGAAACTCCGTCTCTACTAAAAATACAAAAAAAAAAAAAAATTAGCTGGGCGTGGTGGCACGTGCCTATAGTCCCAGCTACTCGGGAGCTTGATGGAGGAGGATTGCTTGAATCTGTGAGGCAGAAGTTGTAATGAGCCGAGATCTTGCCACTGCACTCCAGTCTGGCCTACGGCAAGACTCTGTCTCAAAAAAAAAAAAAAAAAAAAAAAAAAAAAGAAAAGAAAACGTAGCTACGCTTACATATTTTTTTTTTCAGTTTTGGTAATTTATTTTATTTTTTTATTTTTATTTTATTTTTTTTGAGGCGGAGTCTCGCTCTGTCGCCCGGACTGGAGTGCAGTGGCCAGATCTCAGCTCACTGCAAGCTCCGCCTCCCGGGTTTATGCCATTCTCCTGCCTCAGCCTCCCGAGTAGCTGGGACTACAGGCGCCCGCCACCTTGCCTGGCTAGTTTTTGTATTTTTTAGTAGAGACGGGGTTTCACCGTGTTAGCCAGGATGGTCTCGATCTCCTGACCTCGTGATCCGCCCGTCTCGGCCTCCCAAAGTGCTGGGATTACAGGCTTGAGCCACCGCGCCCGGCCCAGTTTTGGTAATTTACATAGGCTTCTAATGATTCTATTCTTTGCTTTTTAAAAAAAAAATTATCATAAAATAGTATTTTTAAATACAACCTTGCCATTTTTTAGCATAAAGCAAAATAAATTGATTTAAAATGTATCAATTTAAAATTCTGGAACTCTTTTCATCTAGTTATCTCATGTTTTGCTTTTATCTGGCCTTTAGGGTTTTATCAGAATGCAAGAAAACATGTATTCATGAACACACTTTAAATGAGCTATAATTAAAATTACTGAAAACTGTTTACATTTTTGTAAATGTGTTGGCATTTCTATAATTTTATCTTATTTAGTTCACCATCTCTAACAAATTCACTTTCCCTGACTTCTCAAAATTTATCATTACAATACAGAAGGGATATTGTTGTTACAGCTACTACATTTCTTCATTTAGCATAGCCTAGTGTCAAGATGTAACAAAAGACTTTTTTTGTGAATTAGGAAAAACATTGTTTTTTAAAATTTGCTTGTTATTCTTATATGTTTTATGCCCCAAAAATACAAATAAATATGAGCATCACATACATACTATATATTTTACCTTATTTTATTATATCTAAATATTATAGGAATAGTAATCGTGTGAGCAAGAGGAAAGACTTCCAGTATTACCCACTTTTTACCACTTGAAATGTCCCTGCCTTTTCTTCTCCATCTTACCTAGCATCCCAAAAAGGAGAGCTAAGGAAAGGAGTTTACTAACTCCAAATGTCTTCCTGAATGACAGAGAAATTAATAGCTGAAGTTCAGAGCAGGGTTCATTAATAGCTGAAGTTCAGCCAGGGTGGCTCAGGCATATGGTAAAAATTAGAAGAGCACTAAAGAAATTCCTACATCTAAATCACCTGGCCTTTCCTGTATTCTGTGCCATCAGCTGGGAATAGAATCTTCCAGTCCATTATCAAAGAAAAACTTATAATAGAAAGACCCTTTTGAGAAAAAAATACATGCCTTAAACCCAAAGGGCACAGATCATCTGGGAGGTCTGAGAGTTGTCATATTGAAGAAGGAAAAGGCCTGCTAATATAAACTTTGTCCTTATCTAGCAAGAGTCAAATGAAAAACATGTGGGTGTGGACTCGGCTTAGGAGAACTGGAATCTTGAGATGGGAAACTTACCTAGCAGAAAAACAAATTCAACTTCTAAGTACCTGGTTTTAGCTGGGACTAGAGTAACAGAAAGTGAAAAGCGCTAAAGCTAAGAAACTGAAAGTATTAAGCAATTGATTCTTAATCACAGATAAATTTATCCAGAGAAAACTATGAATTATGCTTGTTCACCGAATATCTCCCCAATTCCCTGTTCTTTCCCTTAACCTCCATTTTAGAGGCAATAAAACTTAATGGCATTCTAATAGGAACTCGACCATAATTTTTAGAAGGTATCTAAATATCACTTTATGCCAGGATATAAATGATGAGTGTCTAGTGAAAAAGAAAAAAGTCAAAATGATGAGAATGATGATATCCGAAAACTAAATAGTGCCTTCAATTCTCAGTAAAGGTTTTAACATTCTCCTCAGCCTGGATACCTTTCCCTGTATTCTGCTGTCATCTTTTCTTGTATGCCCTTCCTTACTTCCTTGTTGGGATTCATTCTCTCATGTCTTCTCCCACACCTTTTAATACTTTTCACAAAATGTAATTGTATAAATCTGTTTCCTTACTCAACTGCAGGCTCCTTGAGGGCAATGACTATGTCTTATTTTTATTTATTGATTTATTTTTGCTTCCTAGAGTCTAGAGTATTGCCTGGAATATAGTATTTGTTGAATTGTTGAATGAATTAATTAACTGCTTTCGCTATTATGTTATTTTGCACAATTTTTTATTATTCTTTATTAAGACTTGGGTTTCCTAATTAAAAAAAAAAAAAAGCTTAATTAGGCTTCAAAAATTTCTTTCTAATTTGGTACTTTTCTTTGCTGGCTAAAGAATTATGGCTACTTTAATTTTGCATGGCATAGGAGAAAACAATGTAGTTCTCACCTAATTAGTAAGAGGAGTGTGAGATTTGAAGAAAACAGGTACATTTGGGTGATTACCAAAGTGAGATTCCCAGCATATAGTCAGCATTAGTTGGCCCTGGGATTTTTAAGTAATAAATATTACGGTGTCTGAAATTCCCTTTGCTCACGAATTTAATTACTATTTATTGAAAGCTATTCCCTGAGAGGAAAGGAGATGAAGAAAAATCAAGGAGAAGTAGGAGGTTTTTTGTTTTTTTCTGAGAATTTACAGAAGGTATAGAAAAAAAAAAAAGTGTGGTCAAGTTGGCAGAAATTCATGATTACGTAAATAATATCTGCTTCCTTACAATATCAGATTCAGAGTTCAATGTTGGCATGGTGGGTCCACCTCATAATTTTAAATGGTATATGCTAGAGACAGGACTTATTAGCTGTGAGTCTACTCCTGAACATAGATTCTCCCTCTCCCTTACCCCAAACTCCTGTTCTTGAATTATCCTGTCCTCGAATTATCTCATTTCTCAGTGACAGCTGAGAGTGAATTCAAGGAACATGAGTAAATGCAGAGCTAAGCCTTGGGAAAAATGATCATCACATTAGCAAGAATAGAGATGCTTTTCTGCCCTGGAGGGTAACTTCAATTTGTAGGAATGTTATGTCAAAGGATTCAGGTCTTGATAAAATTAGCCATGTCCAAAATTGTCTACTGTCACTTTTCTCCGGTTTGCTTTATTTTCTCCCTCTTCCTTACTATGTAGAGTTTCCAGATCGGTATTATTAGTTGTTAAATCTTGCAACTCTGCCACTACCACAACATTGGTATTTATGTAGAGTGCACTTGGCTACCTCCTGTGTAGTAAGCACTGAGTAGGCTATGATAATACTAACCTAATGATGATGACTTAACCCCTAGGAAAGTTAGCCATTTGATAAATATTTACATAGGGTTGTTGGACTCTTTCATTAATAATTTATTTTTCAAAATAATCCTGACACTTTTGTTTCTATTTTCCTTTAACTTGCTGTCTCCTAGGTCTAAAGCCGATCACGGCTGGTGATTTTTCACCTTCTATCTTACTTGATTGAAGTAGTTCTTATGCATAATTTGTGCTGCTACTGCTTGATTGCTGTATTTACAACAAGTATACTGTTTTTGTGCTTATATTTAGCTTGAGCCTTGAGGCTGCTATGACTATAGCTTCAGTTTGTGAAATGTAACCTTCATTATTTTTGGTGAATCTATAATATGCATGATTTTGCATGGGGAATTTTCTTGACTTGTGCATTTATTTTTCCTCCTAGTAAGAACAGGGTGTCCTTGATTCCTTCCATGTTGATGCACTCATTTTATGTAATGTTTGCTTCTTTGTTTGTTTCTTTAACTGTATTAATGCCAGCAAACTTCAGAATAATGTTGTGATTAGAAGTTTTACAATAACACAGGTGCGTAATTCTTTTTAAATTTTTGTTTTTCTCCAAGATAGTAATAATGTATTTCAGAAAACCGTTAACAATCTTCCTCTAGCAAAGGAGGTTGGGAAAAACTTGGAAAGTATTTAGGGTATATGCTCCCATAACTTCAAAGTCTAGGCAGAGCATGGTGGCTCACACCTAAAATTCCAGCACTTTGGGATCACCTGAGGTCAGGAGTTTGAGACCAACATGGAGACACCCCGCCTCTACTAAAACTACAAAATTAGCCAGGCGTGGTGGCACATGCCTGTAATCCCAGCTACTAGGGAGGCTGAGACGGGAGAATCACTTGAACCCGGGAGGCAGAGGTTGTGGTGAGCCGAGATTGCGCCATTACACTGCAGCCTGGGCAACAAGAGTGAAACTCCATCTTTAAAAAAATAAATAAATAAAAATAAAATCTACTCCGCTTTCTAAAACATTGTCTTAGATCCACATTTTCACCCCTTAAAAATTATTATTTAGAATAAAATGTAGGATGCTGCTTATTTGAGCTGCTATTCTTAATATCCATAGCTTCATATTCTCAAAACCACCAGGCAGCATTCATAGAATTTAACAATAATATTATTGACCTTATAAATTATACAAGTAGTACATCTGTCAGTGTAAAACAAATAAAAATACAGAAAAAGATAAGGGTAACAAGATATTCATTACTCAAAGAGTACTGCTGTCCACTTTTTAGGGGTTTTTTTCCAATTTTTTTTTTATATCTATGTGAGCATATTTGGCACACCCTTATACATAATACAGAATTAAGACAATACTATATAGACAAATTTGCATTATGCATTTTTCAATTAATATTATTCTGTGGATTTCCAAAATAGATCTATATTCTCTGAAAATATGATTTCTAATAGACTTCATACAGTTATTATTATAGAGACAGCATAGTGCAATAAATATCCTATTGGTAGATATTTAGGTTGTTTGAACTTTGCATATGAAGGAAAATTATATGTACATCTATATAGACACTTTTTGGGCATCTCTTGTTACAGTCGTAAAAATAGAATTCTGAGTCAAAGGCTTTAAATTACTTAAATTCTTTTGATACATATTTATAAATTATTTACAAAAAAAATGAAGGTCAAAATTGTACCTTATTTTTATTTGTATTTTTATTTTTTACGGGACACTGTCTTGCTCTCTTCCCCAGGCTGGAGTGCAGTGGCACAAGATCTAGGCTCACTGCAACCTCTGATTCTCCCGCCTCAGTCTCCCAAGTGGCTGGGTCTACAGGCGAATGACACCACCACCGGCTAAATTTTGTATTTTTAGTACAGATAGGGTTTTGCCACGTTGGCCAGGCTGGTCTCCAATTCCTGACCTCAGGCGATCTACACCTTGGCCTCCCAAAATGCTGGAATTACAGGTGTTGTTATGCCCCAGTCCTTTAATTCCCCGTAGAAGACCACCAGAGTCCAGAGTCAAAGCCAAACGGCAAGGATCTTTAATACAAGTTCGAAGCTGGACTCCCGACCAAAAACTGTTTGAGAGCCCCCGGCTGGGTCTGAGACAGCGTTATATAGTCAGCAGTAAACAGGCATAGAGTCACCGGGGATTTTATGCAATACAGGTTTGGGATTGGCTGACATTTGAACAAGGCGATTTGGCCGTTTATGATTGGTTCCCGCCTTCTGGGAGTTTCAGTTATTTTTTCAAACACTTATGACCTTTATCAGGGGACTCTCCAGGTGGTGTTTTTTTCCAAAGTTGAGATATGGAGGAATGTGTTTGTGTTTGTGCTGGGCTCAGGAAGTTGAGATATATGGAGGACTGTGTTTGTGTTGGGCCCAGGGCTGAGGAATGTGTGAGTGTGTTTGATCTACTTCACTGTGAGCCACTGCACCTGGCCTAAATTGGAACCTTATATTCTTTAAAGTTATATTTTTGGCTATCTTTTGAAGGTGAACAAGTTACTGACTAGTTATATTTCCTTATATTAGAACTACTCCTTTAGGCTTTTATTTTTTTGAAGCAGTTATTTTTCTTACTGGATTATCAGATCTCTTTACATATTAAGCATTTTATTTTTTTGTACTATTTGTAAACTGAGCCAAGGATTCCTGTGCTATGTACTGATCAAACAACATAGAAAAAGTACTCACTTTCACAGAGATTGTTTTAATGGTCAGAAATATAATAAACAGGTAACCAAGTAAAATGTAGTTAGTGATACAGATATGTAATAGGGAAGGTGCCCAGCAACACTTCACTTGCTCACATTGTCTTTATTTGGGTCCTGCATATTTCTCATCACATTTCTTCTTTTTCACCTTTTGTTGATTTTTATTTATGCTTAAAACATTTGTGAAAATTTAATAAAACATAATACTTTTCTATGTAGCTAAAAAGTCTGTCTTATTTTGATCATGCACTTATCTGAGACTGCTTGCGACAAACAATTCTGCAAAGTACCATTCTCTCATAGTAGTTTATAACAATTTGTTTTTGTTAATGACTTGCCAATAATGTGAAGTTCTAGACTAATTTCAGTAGCAAACAGAAGGGCCACAGAATGTAAAACAATTATAGTTCAGTATGTGCCATGTAGTTTTGTTGCAGGAAAAATTAAGGTGTGGAGGTGTTATGCCCAGACCGTTTATTCCCCGAAGAAGACCACCAGAGTCCAGAGTCAAAGCCAAGCGGCAAGGATCTTTAATGCAAGTTCTAACTTGGTCCCTCCGTTCTACAACATACAAGAGGGCCCCGAATGATGCATGTGCCCGCTTTTTATAGCCCGATGCATACAGGATATGTAAGGTTACAGAGGTACAAAGGAATTCTTTTGGTTGCAGCATCACAACTGGTAATTGGTTAATATTTTAAGTTATACAATTAACAGTTTTCTATTTGTTCCCGCACATTTAGTAAAACTACAAACGGTTGTGACCTTATCAGGGGCTCTCTAGGTGGTGTTTCAGAGATGTGTGGGGGGGGAATGTGTTTGTGTTGGGTTCAGGAAGTCGGGACAAAATAGAGGGATGTGTTTGTACTGGGCCCAGGACTAAGATATGTGGCAGACACTGGTAATTAGAACGGAACAGAGCAGGACAGAGACTTTCACAACGTTTGTCCTTACAATGTCTGGAGTCTATAGATAACCTAATCGATTAGGTCCGCGGTCGATCTTTAACTAGGCTCAGGGCGCCGCCCGGGCTGTTTGCCTGTGGACTTCATTTCTGCCTTTTAGTCTTTACATTTGATCTCTTTCAGAGGTGTTTGGATGTGGCAAACACATCTAAAGAGAATCCTTAAGTGTACCCATTCATTCAGGTACACTTTAAAAGGAGGTCATCTGAGAAGATCTCATATTTTCTTATGACCACTAGCTTTGACAAATAGTAAAACACCTTAAGGAGTAAGGATAAAATAGGGGGCCCACAACAATGGTATGATTGTTTTATTAGTTCATTCTCATGCTGCTGATAAAGACATATCCAAGACTGAGTATGTCTTTTCATTTATAATGAAAAGAGGTTTAATTGACTCACAGTTCAGCATGGCTGCGAGGCCTCAGGAAACTTACAATCATGGTGGAAGGGAAATAAAATGCATCCTTTTTCACATGACAACAGCAAGAAGTGCTAAGCAAAACAGGGAAAAGCCCCTTATAAAATCATCAGATCTTGTGAGAAGTCACTTGCTATCATAAGAACAACATGAGGGTAACCTCCCCCATGATTAAATTACCTCCCACCAGGATCCTTCCACAACATGTGGGAATTATGAGAGGTAAAAATCAAGATGAGAGTTGGATGGGGACACAGTCAAATCATATTGTTCTGTCCCTGGTCCCTCCAAAATCTTATGTCCTCACATTTCAAAATGCAGTCATGGCTTCCCAATGATCCCCCAAAATCTTAACTTTTTCCAGCATTAACTCAAGAGTCCAAGTCCAAAGTCTCATATAAGCCAAGGCAAGTTCCTTCCACCCATGAGCCTGTAAAATTAAAAGATCAAAAGCAAGTTATTTACTTCCTAGATACAATGAGAGCACAAGTATTGGGTAAATACACCAGTTCCAAATGGGAGAAACTGGCCAAAACAAAGGGGCTACAGGCCCCATGTAAATCTTAAATCCAATAGGACAGTCATTAAACCTTAAAGTTCCAAAATGATCTCTTTTGACTCCATGTCTCACATCCAGGGTGCACTGATGCAGGAGGTGGGTTCCAATGGCCTTGGGCAACTCCACCCCTGTGGCTTTGTAGGGTACAGCTCCTTTCCTGGCTGCTTTCACAGTCTGGTATTGAATATCTTTGGCTTTTCCAGGTGCAAGGTGCAAGCTGTCAGTGGATCTACCATTCTGGGGTCTACAGTGGTCCTCTTCTCCCAGCTGCACTAGGCAGTGCCCCAATGGGCCTATGCGTGGGGGCTCCAACTCAACATTTCCCTTCTGCACTGCCCTAGCAGAGGTCCTCCATGAGGGCTCTGGCCCTGTAGCAAACTTCTGCCTGCATATGCAGGCATTTCCATACATCCTTTGAAATCTAGGCGGAAATTTCCAAACCTCAATTTTTTACTTCCGTGTACCCAGAGGCTCAACATCAAGTGGAAGCCACCAAGGCTTAGGGCTTGCATCCTCTGAAACAATGGCCTAAGCTGTACGTTTGCCTTTTGCAGCCACAGCTGGAGCTGAAGCATCTGGGCACTGTGTCACAAGGCAACATAGAGCAAGGGGGCCCTGGGCCCAGCCCAGGAAGCCATCTTTTCCCTGAGGCCTCCAAGCCTGTGATGGGAGGGGCTGCCGTGAAATTCTCTGACATGCCTGGAGACATTTTCCCAATTGTCTTAGTGATTAACATTTGATTCCTTGTTATTTATGCAAATTTCTGCAGCCAGCTTCAATTTCTCCCCAGAAAATGAGGATCACATTTTCTGTCACATCATGAGGCCGCAAATTTTCCAAACTTTTATGCTCTTGTTCCACTTGAATTCCTTGCCATTTAGGAATTTCTTCGACAAGATACCCTAAGTCATCTCTCTTAAGTTCAAAGTTCCACAGATCTCTAAAACAGGAGCAAAATGCCACCAGTCTCTTTGCATAAAGAGTGACCTTTACTCCAGTTCTCAACAAGTTCCCATCTCCATCTGAGACCACTTCAGTCTGGACTTCATTGTCTATATCACTATCATTGTCCATATCACTTTCTTGCCCATATCATGTATTTTTGGTCAAAGACATTTAACAACTCTCTAGGAAGTTTCAAACTTTCCCACATAATCCTGTCTTCTGACACCTCCAAGTCTCTAGGAAATTCTAAACTTTCCCTCATATTTCTGTCTTCTTCTGAGTCCTCCAAACGGTTTCCACCTCTGCATGTTACTCACTTCCAAAGTTGCTTCCACATTTTCAGGTATCTTTGCAGCAATGCCCCACTCTCTGCAGTATCAATTTACTGTATTAGTTCATTCTTATGCGCTAATACAGACATACCTGAAACCTAGTAATTTATAGTGGAAAGAGGTTTAGTTGACTCACAGTTCAGCATGGCTGTCAAGGCCTCAGGAAACTTACAATCATGGTGGAAAGAAAGGCAAAAAATGTCTTTCCTCACGTGACAGCAGCAAGGAGAAGTGCCAAGCAAAACAGGGAAAAGCCCCTTATAATACCATCAAATCTCATGAGAAGTCATTCACTATCACAAGAACAGCATGAGGGTAACTGCCCCCTTATTAAATTACCTCTCACTGGGTCCTTCCAATGACATGTGGGGAATATGGGAACTACAATTCAAGATGAGATTTATGTGGGGACACAGCCAAACCATATCAAGGGTTAATTTCATGTGTCAACAAGACTGGGCTAAAGGATGCTAGAAAGCTGGTAAAGCATTATTTCTGGATAGGTCCATGAGGGTGTTGGTGAAAGAGATTACCATTTAAAGTGGCAGAGAAAAAAAAAAGTGTGACCTCACTAGTCAAGCATCATATAATCTGCCTGAATAGAATAAATAGGAAAAGAGAGAGCGCATTTCTCTAACTTCTCTTATCCTCGACTAGAAATTGTACCATTAGCTTCCCTGGTTCTTAGACCTCAATACTCACCCTGAACTATACCACTGGCTTTCTTGGTCCTCCAGCTTGCAGAGGGTGTGCCTTGGGGGTCCGGGACCTCCATGATCTTGTAAGCCAGTTTCCATAATAAATTTTATCTTACTTATCTATCTTTCCATTATCTATCTACCCTATTGCTCTGTTTTTCTGGACCATCTTAACTTATACAGATGGTATTTAGCAGTAATTGAGAAGGGGGATATAGGTCATGGGCTCTGAAAAAGAGGAAAAATAAAAAGATAGAAGGTTACAAAAGGAAGCAAATAGTCACTGATATGGTTTGGGTGTGTCTCCCCCCAAATCTTATCTTGAATTATAACTCCCACAATTCCCACATGTTGTGTGAGGAACCCAGTGGGAGGTAATTAAATCAGGGATGGTTCTTTCCTGTCCTGTTCTTACGATAGTAAATAAGTCTTACAAGATCTGATGGTTTTAAAAATGGGAGTTTCCCTGCACAAGTTTTTCTCTCTTTGCCTGCTGCCATCCATGTAAGACGTGACTTGGTCCTCCTTGCCTTCCACCGTGACTGTGAGGCCTCCGTAGCCACGTGGAAATGTAAGTCCATTAAACCTTTTTTCCTTCCCAGTCTTGGGCATGTCTTTATCAGCAGTGTGAAAACGTACTAATACAGGCTCTTATGTGACCCTCCTTTCCTCTGACCCAGCAAGGACATCTGTACACATAGGTCCTAGACATTTATAACCATATAGAAAATGAGTTTATGGAAGACTCTCCATATCACCTTGCAGGACAAAAAGTAGGAAAGGTGTTTGAGGATTCTGAGGCAATAAGACAATGAATTATATTTTCAACACCATGCCAGGCTTTGATTAAGCTCTGTAATTAGAAGGCAGAGGTAAAAGTATAATTAATCTTAGTATCTAATTAGATTTTTATAATGATTAGTGTGGTGTTAATAATTTTGTCAAAAATGAATAAAGTTTAAACTTATCTGAAGTTCCACTCTCCTACAGCTATGTGTGGTGGAGAGTGCAAAGCAAAAGTATAAACTAAAGTGGCAAATGACAACTATTAACAGGATAAGAGCACTAGAAGAGCTTAGGACAGAATTGGAGAAAGAAGTGTGGGCAAAGGAATGTACTCTTCCATTTCTGGGGAAGAAGTATTTGTGAACTACTAAACGCTTAACAAAATGCTAACTCCCAAATGAGCGTTATCAGTCATGTGATCACTAGTTCTTCCAGGAGCAGAGAGAGGAATCCAAGTCACTCAATCTGATAGACCTTCTCAACACATTCCCATCTTCATAGGTGTTCTACTCCCTGTACACCATTCAGGAAAAAGCAACAGGCATATCCCTCCCTTCCAAACCTGTCATTATGGACTTAAAACAAAGTATCTATTTTTTTTTTTTTCCAGAGAGAAGTCACTCAACATTCTCAAAACTAAATTTAGCTAAATATTTTTTATTTATATGTCTCTTGCTGAAATTTACAATGTTATTGTTAATATGAATAGCTACCATAACCTTGTTTTACCATTTGACAATACAAAACAATTAGTTCTGATGAACTATATGTGTGTGCTTATATATTTATAGATATTAAACTTCATATTTTATTATATGTATCCTAACTCTGAAAAGCTTAATGCTGTGCGTAGAACAGTGGAATATATCTTAGGACTTCAATAAATAATATATAATTAACTAGTTAACATTTTGTGATAACTATAATAATGACGATGATGACAATGATGACAATGATAATGATGGCAATGATGATTTCTATTCACAAAGCTACCATTTATTGTGCTAATAGTGACTGATACTGTGCTAAGCACAACATGAACAATTATGTCGTGCAGTTTCTCTAACAACCCAATTTGGAAGGCACCATAAATAATATTTAGAGATGTGAATCATGGTCAAGGCCTCAAGGGGGCTAGAATATTAATCAGACTGTTTGGAAAAGCCCATGTCCTCAACTGTCATACAATATTTCCATAATAAGTTTGGTTTTAAGTCAACCAAGTATTATACATACTTTTGTACTATTCACTGTTAGATTCTCTGTGCCTAAGAGTTCACACCTTGTTTCCTTAGACACCAAACATTTCGTGAATGTTTATGGCAGGCTCAGGTCCATGTCCTGTGTGCCGTCAGGTGTGGGTGGACAGTTTTCAAACTACCTTCTCCACAGAAACCAAACAACTGAAATTCTGCATTGGGAAAACATACAGTGCTGAAACATAGGTTTACGATATTTTATATTTATTTATTTTTATTTCAGGTTTTTAAAAAAGACTTTAGTTTTTTAGGACAGTTTTAATTTCACAGAAAAATTGTGGGACAATACAGAGATTTCCCATGTATCTTCTACCTCCACACATACATGGCCTCCCTATTAGCAGCATTCCCCTGAAGAGTGGTAATATATTATACAGTTCATGAATCTACACTGACACATCATTATCAGTGAAATGATAGCTTATGATATCATCATTATCAGTGAAACCATAGTTTACACAAGGGTTCAGTTTTGGTGCCGTGCCTTCTATGAGTTTGGACAAATGTATCATGACATGTATCTCTAATTATAGTAACATAGAAATAATTTTCACTGCCCTAAAAATTGTCTATGCTTCCCCTGTTCATCTTTTCCTCACTGTAGCCCCTGGCAACAACTGATCTTTTTATTTTCTCCATAGTTTTGCCTTTTCTTCAATTTAATATAGTCGAAATCATCTTGCATATGGCATTTTCAGATGGGCCTTTTTCACTTACTAATATGCATTTAAATTTCTCCCATGTCTTTCCTTGGTTCAATAGTTCATTTATTTTTATTGTCTGGATGTACCATAGTTTATTTATCCTTTCACCTACCAAAGAACATCTTGGTTACTTCCAAGTCTTTGCAATTATGAATAATGCTGCTATAAATATCAATTTGCAGGTTTTTGTGTGAACTTGAGTTTGCAACTCCTTCGGGAGTTGATAATTGGACCATATAGTTAGAGTGTGGTTAATTTTTTAAGAAACTGCTGCACTATCTTCCAGTGTGTTTGTATGATTTTGGGTTCCCACCAACAGTGAAAGAGAGTTCCTGCTGCTCTACATTCTTGCCAGTATTTGGTGTTGTCTGTTTTAAATTCAGCCTTTCTACTAGGTCTATCATAGTATCTTATTGTTGTTTTTATTTGCATTTCCCTGGTGAATGATGTGAAACATCTTTTCCTCTGCTTATTTATAATCTGTGTACCTTCTTTGTAATTTATTTTTAGTGTCTTACAATTTTTTAAAAGACACTAATATTTTTAGTGTCTTACAATTTTTTAAAGTAAATATGTCACTTTAAGAAATCTCCCTTAAAGAACATTCTAGGTCCACAAAACTGAAAGTTTAGGGTAGAGCTTCCACCTACAGTTATACCAAAGACCTTGAATAGTCAAAAGTGTCATACCGCTTACCTGCAGCAGGGGCAGCATCAGCCTGGAGTAGGAGGACACTCTTTGGTGCTAAGGCGTTGTCTGCTCTCCTGAGGCCATCTTCCCAGAGACACATCCTCTTCTAAAGACATTGAATTAAGCTCACAGTGGGCTTGACTGTGGACATCTCAAATGAATTACATGATAATCACGGAAATTCAGGGAAGCTAAGAGAAAGAACAGTCATTAATGGTATGCGGATTCCAGAGTCCCATTCTCGGCTCTTGATTCACTTTTCAGAGAAATGTCTAAGCAAAAAAAAAAAAAAAAAAAAAAAAAAAAGAGTTTAAAAGTATTTGGCACAATTTTCTCTGCAGTTAAGTGCCTATATTCAGAATATACAAAGGCTTTTCAGTTGAGCGGCAACACAATCTCAAGGTAAAAGATCAGTGTTATCCATAAATAAACATACATAGGGTGGATTAAAACCTCTAAAAAATTGAAGGTACATATTTGCAAAGCAGCTGAGCAAAGTTCTGGGTTTAATGGCAATTAGTGAAAGTAGAATAAATGTCGTTTTAAATAAGAACCCTCTTTGGGTCCCATAAGTGTAATCCTGCAACATGTCTACCTCAGCCACGATGGGATGGATTTTCCCTCTCTCCTTAAACAATTAGGAAACTAGATAAAAATACATGAAACAATGTTTTTAGACATTGGGTAACAGGCAGTATCAGGGTTTTTTTCCTTGGAAAAAGGGGAAGCAAAAAGGTGAGCCCCCCAGTTTCGTACTCTATGGAAGTAATTAGCAGGCCACAGTGGAGACAGAGGGTATCCCAACAGAGCCTAATAGTTGTGCTTACTTGAGGAATGAAAATCTAAGGGTCAGAGAGTCCAAACCAATGAGAATTTGAGAAGCTAAGTATCAGAGAGAAGAGTTTTGGAGATTTAAAGAAGGGTTTCCTCAAACCTTTGGCTAAGTAATTATCTGTGCCTTTATAAGATGAAACCATCTAAGGCTAGACAAACAACTTTGGAAAGCAATAGCCAAAAACATCCAGCAGTTCACCTGGGCTGGGGACAGTTTACACCCTCACTACCCAAAGTGAAAAGACCTCATAGCCCACAAAGTATTGGAAAGGGTCCCAGAGGATATCATTTTAGGAGCGAGATTTAATTAATTCCATACTAAAAGAAGTCCAGTTTTGCCCTGCAAAAAAAACAAAAACAAACAAACAACAACAACAAAAAACACCTTAATGCAGTCTTGATAGTATCAAACTGATTCCAAGTAACTTAATTGCCTGCTAGACAAAGCTGAGCCCTAGGTAAACAAAATCCAACAAAATACAGAAAGCAACAATGCAGTATTCACAATGTCTAGAATCAAATAAAAATACACCAAGAGGAAGAAAAATGTTACCTATAAGTAGAATAAAACATAATCAGTAAAAACAGACCCCCAAATGATAGAGATGACCTTCAAACAGCTATTGTAAATATACTGCATATATTCAAGAAAAAAGAGAAAATCATTGAGATATTATATGACCCAGATGGAGCTCCTATGAAGAAAAACATAGTATCTAAAATGAAAAGATAGTGAATGGCATACGAGTAAATTAGATTAACAGCAGAAGGACTTGAAAATACAGTTTACCCTTTAACAACATGGGGCTTGGGGCCACCGATCTGACCCTTGTGCAGTTGAAAATCTACATAAAACTTTTGACTCCACAAAAACTTAACTACTAATGGCCTACCATTAACTGGAAGCCTTCCCAATAACATTAACAATGAACATATATTGTCTATGTTATGTGTACTATATACTGTATTTTTACAGTAACAATAAAGTAAGATAGAGATAAGAAAATCACAAAGAAGAAAAAAATTGTATTTATAATTTTTTAATTGAAAGTGAATTATCATAACAGTCTTCATCTCCATTATTTTCACATTGAATAGGCTGAGGAGGAGGAAGAGAAGGGCTTGGTCTTGCTGTCTCAAGGGTGGCAGAGTGAGAGAAAATCCACTTATAAGTGAACCTGTGCAGTTCAAACCTGTGTTATTCAAGGGTCAACTCTATACTAATATAAACTATAGAAAATAAAAACCACAGAGAAAATAAAGACTGAAATAAATAAACAGAGCATCAGTGATATGCAGAATCATATAGAAAAATCTAATATTTTGGAGTTCCAGAAAGAGAAGAGAGAGAGAGGCAGAGACCAAAAAAAAAAAAAAAAAAAAAGAAAAGTTTGGAAGATTAATGGTCAAAACTTTTCCAAATGTGATGGAAAATATAAATCCACAAAGCAAAGAAGCCCAAGTAAACACTCCATGTAAAAGCAGTAAGGCACCTCATAATTAAATTGCCAAAAACAAGTAAAAATATCTTCACAACAGCCAGAAGAAAAAGACATATTATGTATAGAGAAATACAAATAAAAATTATAGCCAACTACTTGTCAGAAACTTTGCAAGACAGAAAAATTATAGCAATGCATTTATATGTTGTCAAAAGCAAAACAAAACAAAAAACCTTGCCACCCTAGAAACTGTACCCAGTACATATATCTTTCTAAAATAAAAACAGATAAAGACTCCTTCTGGAAATCAATAGCTGAGACTATTGCCACCAGACCTGCAATATAAGACAGGTTAAAAGCAAGATCTTCAGGCAGAAATAACATGACACCAAATGGAAATTCAGATCTTCCCATAAAAATAAATAGCCATATAGGTGGTTAATATTTCCATGAATATAAAAAAGACATACTTTTCCATGTTTAAACTTTAAAAAATCGTTGAATATTAAAAGCAAAAGGAATAACAATATGTTCTATGCTGAGGTGGGGACTAACTGCAAGGGAAAGTAGATTTGGTCTACTTATAAACAATGACAAGCAAATATACATTCTAGATAGAATGTAGAGCAAAGAGATATAAACCTAAACAGTTTCAAAGAAGTCAACCATATTAAAGGATGGAGGGACAAGGAGTGTCATTAAATCATCACTTTCTACTCTGCATCTACTACTTGCTCATTATCATATTGTTCAAAGTGTAAGAAAATGCCATAAAAATAACATTGACTCTAAAGCATTTGATATTAATGATGGCTTTATATTTTAAATAAGTCATGACTTGTAAAGTTTACAAAGATGTAAGAATGTGTTTCAGGGCCGGGCGTGGTGGCTCAAGCCTGTAATCCTAGCACTTTGGGAGGCCGAGATGGGCGGATCACGAGGTCAGGAGATCGAGACCATCCTCCTAACACGTTGAAACCCCGTCTCTACTAAAAAATACAAAAAACAAGCCGGGCGAGGTGGCGGGTGCCTGTAGTCCCAGCTACTCCGGAGGCTGAGGCAGGTGAATGGCCTAAACCCGGGAAGCGGAGCTTGCAGTGAGCTGAGATCCGGCCACTGCACTCCAGCCTGGGCAACAAAGCGAGACTCTGTCTCAAAAAATAATAATAATAATAATAAAATAAAATAATAAAAAAGAATGTGTTTCAGTATTAGTTGTTAAGATGCATATTAAAAGTGTTACCTTATTTTTCACAAAAATAGACTAAAATTTTACACCAGCTTTAGAATGTATACTTTGAATGAAAAGGTAAGATGTCTACAGAGCACATTTTATATTTCTAAAACCAGAAAGGAAGAAAAAATCTTCAATTTATAAGAACAAATTAAAATAACCGTTGGATAATTCAAACTGTGATTAATTGAGAGGCTTATATCCTTAGAAGCATAATGCAGTTGCATTAAACTCCTAGAGCTATTCCCCTGAAACTGTAATTACATCAGCACATTTTTGCTTTCTTTTAGGGATCATCACAGCATGAGAGAAAGGAGGAGTGGAGAAGGAAATATAGTATTCATTACATTCTACAGAATGTCTAACCATAGAGTAAACAAACAGATGATCGGAATGCTGTTCCAATAAGAACTTTTCCCATTTTTAATTACGTGGTCTTAGAGTCCTATGAAGACAATGTGACAGACTTAGGCATGAAGAGTATTTGGGCAAGCACAAATCCTCTTAATAAAATAAAAAATATTTGAAAACAAAAGTAGAAAAACTGTATAACCAGGATTTTAGTCCTTGACATTACATTTCTGTCACATTATGAAAACAACCTTGGAGCTAATCATATCAAAACCTTATAAAGACTCCCTACCATCAAAGGTATTTACATGAAATAATAACAATATAAAACACCAAAGCTCTAGTTCAGGCTAAACAATATGCAATTCTAATCTTCTTAGTTTAAAAACAAATCTGAATAAAGGTCATATCCAAGGTTTTCAATACACTTTCAACTGCATTATCTTAGAAAAATAAAAATCAGCAGTCAAGGCCACACTTTGGGGAGATAGTAAAATATGTATTTTGAAATTAATTAGTATGTTAAATACATAAATACTTAGCTTAATCTAAATAAATTTAATTATATTTATTAGCATTAGCAACCTTCCTAGTACAGATTAAAATTGTAACATTTATTTGCACACAAGGAAAAGTAAGCAGTTTTCTAAGAACTACTCAGTAAGCTATAATTATAGTAATTGATTTAGTGGTTATTTTATATATGTGTGTGTGTTTGATGTACATGATATTCATAAACATATACATGATATACATGTATATGAATGTGTTTATATATTAGTATGTTTATATACCATGTTGTATATATAACGATGTTATATGCATATATGCATATATTTATATTTGAGTGTGTGTATATGTAGATATGATATCTAGCACTATAAGAATTGCAATGTAATTAATCAAAATTATTCAGATTAAGGTTTTATCTAGACTAGAATAGCATAGCATTGATATTATGTCATATCTCTCAATTAAGTTCTTATTTAATCAAAATCACAAAAGAAAACTCTAGTGCTATAAAAAACACAAATCCAAAGGGTGTGGAATCCTAAGCATGAGATTGGAATGTAGCACTGGGCATTTGAATTACTGAATACAAACTCAATAAATAAATACCAGTTATACTTCCGTATACTAGAAGGAAACAAAGGGTAAAATTCAGAAAAATATTATTCTACTCATAATAACAAGAAAAATGATAAAACACTTAAGAATAATTTTAATCAAACCTGTTTAATACTCTTACGCTGAAAATGATAAAACTTTGCTAAGATAAATAAATGAATGTTACATACATTGAAAAATATCCAAAAGTTCCTAGATCAGAAGATTTAATATTCTTAAATTGATAACTGTTATCCCAATGATAATTCAAGTATATCTTAAAATAGAAATTTACAAGCTATTTCTAAAACACATATGAAACTGCAAAGATTCTCAAACAGCCAAAACAATCTTGAAATAAAGGCAAAACAAAATACAAATTGTGAGATAAAAACTACCTGATTTTAAGGGTGACTAAAAAGGCAGTATAAGATTGACATAGGATAAGCAAATAGGTCAAAGAAATAAAGTGTCTATTCCCATATTCAATAGAAAATGAAAAATATTTTCAGCAAATAATGCTGAATATTTATATACACATATATATGTGTATATATATGTATGCATATATATGAACTTTGAGATCTACCTAACACCATATAGAATAATTGACTTAAGGTGGATTATGCTTGAAACATAAAATCTAAAAAAGCTTCCATAAGAAAACATAATGGAAATATCTTTGTGAGACAGGGATAGAAAAATATTTCTAAGCTTATATACAGTAGTAACTTTAAAAGAACAAAAGTAAACATAGACTTTTTTAAAAACAAAAGCATTTTCTCATCAAAAAACACTGTCAAGAAAAATAAATAGGTGAGTCACATATTGTGAAAAAAAATACTTGCAAAGATATATGTAACAAAGGACTTACAAAATATATAAATAGGCTGGGCAAGGTGGCTCACTCTTGTAATCCCAGCATTTTGGGAGGCCAAAGGGTGCAGATCACTTGAGGTCAGGAGTTCGAGGCCAGCCTGTCCAAAACAGTGAACCCTCATCTCTACTAAAATTTAAAAAAAAAATTAAAAAAATAAGCTGAGCGTGGCAGTGGGCACTGTAATCCCAGCTACTCAGGAGGTTGAGGCAGGAGAATCACTTCAGCCTGGGAGGAATAGGTTGCAGTGAGCCAAGATCACACCACTGCATTTCAGCCTGGGCAATAGAGAAAGACTGTCTCAATAAATAAATAAATAGTGTGTATATATATATATATATATATACACAAATAGTTTCTAAAACTGAAATAGATGCACACACACTTCATAAGGAAGACTTATGGGTGGTCTATGAGCACATGAATCATAGAACATCACTAATCATAAGGGAAATGCAAATTAGGGCAACTAGAATAGCTGAAACAAACAAGCAAAAATGATGATATAAAATGTTCATGTATATATGAACAGCTGCAACCCTCTAAAACATTGCAGGTGGAATGCAAAATATTAAAAACACCTAGGAGAGTGGCTTATCAGTTATTTCTCATATCAAACATACACCTACTCTATGACTCAGTAGTCCTACTCAAGAGAAAACAAAATATATGCCCAAGGAGACATATGCCCAAATTATTTGTCCAAGAGAAATAAATGAATATATATCTATTCATATACAGATGAATATATAAATATATATATGAATATATATGAATATAAATATATATGAATATATATGAATATATATAAATTAATATGAATATATATATATTCCCCATATGACTCAAAATACTATTTAAAGCAGTTTTATTCAATAGACAACAACTGGAAGCAATCTAAATGCTCATGCTCATCAGCAGGACAGTGGACTAAGAAATCAGAGTATATTCTTACCATGGTATACTAATCAACTATTAAAAGGATGTTTAATAGTTGATTACTGTTACAGGCAATGATGTGGTTAGGCTTTGTGTCCCAACCCAAATCTCTTCTTGAATTATGTAATCCCCATAACCCCTATAGTCCCCATGTGTCAAGGGAGAGACCAAGTGGAGATAATTGGATCATGGAAACAGTTTCCCCCATGAGGTTCTTGTGATAGTGACTTCCCATGAGATCTGAAATCTGATAGTGTTATAAATGTTTGGTAGCTCCTCCTGCTTTAATTCTCGCCCCTGCCACGCTGTGAAGAGGTACCTTCTGCTATGATTGTAGTTTTTTTGAGGCCTCCTCAGCCATGTAAACTGAGAGTCAATTAAACCTCTTTTCTTTATAAATTACCCGGTCTCGGGCATTTATTTATAGCAGTGTGAGAACAGACTAATACATGCAACAAGGTAGAGGAATCTCAGATATATCTTGGACTTGAGAAGCTGAGCACAAGTTAGTACTTAGTGTATATTTCCATTTATAGGCATTTCTACAAAAGGCAAAACTAAATTTTGATGCAAATAATTAGAAGCTTAAGAGGTGAAGGTTGATTGGGAAGGGACAGAAAATGAGAAAAGTGTTCCTTATATATATACACATTTCCTTATATTATACACATTTCATAAATAAGAGTGAGTTACTCAAATGTAAGTGTTTTTCAAAACTCATAGAATTGAACACTTCAGATTTTTGTGCATTATTGTAAATTAATTCATCTCAAAAAATAATTATAAACAAAACACAATAAGAACAAAAATGAAATTCTAAGAATATAAAAATGTCAACAATTAAACACAAACTTGTATTTATTTAATTACAAAATGTGAACTGTTCCAAACCTTTCCTCAGTCATCCTTTTGAAACAGTTGTTGACTACCATTAACAGTTGGATATGTATCTTTCCAAGACCTTTTTTCAATTTTCTACTTGTACATATAATAATAATTTACTGATGATGGGGCTAGGTGCCTCATGCCTGTAATCCCAGTACTTTGGGAGGACAAGGCAGGTGAATCATGAGATCAGGAGTTCAAGACCAGCCTGGTCAATATGGTGAAACCCTGCCTCTACTAAAAATAAAAAAAAATTGTCCAGGCATGGTGGCATGTGCCTATAGTCCCAGCTACCAGAGAAACTGAGGCAGAAGAATCACTTGAACTCGGAGGCAGAGGTTGCAGTGAGCCAAGATTACACCACTGCACTCCAGCCTGGGAGACAGAGTGAGACTTCATCTCAAATAATAGCAATAATAATAATCATTATTTACTGAAATAGCATTATTTTCTACATACTTTTTTAAAACAGGTATCCTTTACTCAGCAACAGACCATACTTTCATTTTTGAAATGGCTCATCCTTTTAAATAGCTGAAAACTACTCTATAATATAGACATATTATAGTTTATTTGGCTATTCTTTCTTTAATAAATGCTTAAGTTGTCTTCAGTATTTTACTTTGCATAAACAATGCACATTAACAGTTTTTCATAGTTCAATTCCTAAAACTGTAACACTAGATCATAAGTACACATATTTTAAATTGTGATAACCTCTTGCTTTTGCCCATCAACTTTCACACCCACCAACAGAATGAGAGTGTATCATTTCTCATGAAGTCATTACATCTGGTATAATGAGTAAAATTATATACTTGTCAGTGTAAAAAATATAATGGATGAAGACTCTCAGAAGAGATACCTAGAATGGTTGAAATGAGCTCCTGTTTAAACCCCTTTCCAATCTTCTATTAGGTAGAATTTTGGTGAGAGATAAAATAATCATATAACATAGATCTAACAAAATAATTGCTAGAGTTTCAATGCTTAGAAAGAGTCCCTTTATAAAAGGTGTGTGGAGATTCATCCTTAGAAAAATTGTCATGTTATCTAAACAATATATTCTAATCACTCTCTGCTTTACACATTTCATAATTCTTCCCAACTCACTGTATGAGTGAAATTTACACAAACTGCTTTTGATATCAGTAATTACCCATTTAAAAAAAGAACGAAGTCAACTGCTACTCATTTGAAAATCATTTGTATTTGTAATATATTTTCCTGTATTCCCACATAACCAGCTATTTAGTTATTAGGGATGTGTGAGTGGTAAATTCTTCATTTGATTTGCTCATTTTAATTATGTATAAATAATTTAGCATGCAGGCTTCCAAACATACAGAGCCAGTCTTCATCTTCTGCATATTCAATTTTCATATAACCCAAAGCTGTAAACTTTACAATGATACTCTTAAACTTCATTTTTTATTTAAAATATAGTCATTTTAGTTTATTAGCTAATAAAAGACTATTATAACCTATTATATCAAGGCATTGTTTACAGTGGCTTCCATATTGTTTCTAACCTACTACGTGACACCCATCCCCTCCAACTTTGTAGACTTTCCAAATACCCTGTGGCACTATAACATGAAGATTTCTCTTCCTATCTTTCTAAAACCTCCATAGGTTCTCATTTCTGCTCTCATTATGTGTGATCATTATCTGTTTCAAGATGTCTATGCATTTTTCTATGTTATCTTTCTCTTGGGGAGACTGCTTTTATAGCTTCAAATATCACGTCCCTGGGTACTATTTTACATATATACTTGTCATGATTTCCCATTCTGAAAATGTGGTAGGTGGATATACCCCCTGCCTACAAGTAATTCCTTTGGAACAGTGGTCCCCAACCTTTTTGGCACCAGGGACTGGTTTCATGGAAGAAAATTTTTCCACAGATCAGGTAGAGAGGATGGTTTGGGGATCCCATCTGAGGGTGATGGGAGACACTGACAGATCAGGCATTAGATTCTCTCAAGGAGCATACAACCAAGATCCCTCACATGTACAGTTCACAATAGGTTTTGTACTCCTTTGAGAATCTGATGCTGTCATTGATCTGACAGAAAGCAAAGCTCAGGTGATAATGCAAGCCACGGAGAGTAGCTGTATATACAGATGAAGCTTTGTTACTGGTCTGTGGCCCAGGGTTTGGGGACCCCCACTTTAGAATAGCCTGCTTCAATCAACTCCAAAACACACCCAAATTGAAATACAACATTTTCTTACATTAACTTCACTTCCTCTTTTTTTTGTCTACAGCACTGCATCTCATCGTCTTTATGATATATTTTACAATTTTCTCTTATTTTGCTCTTTCTGCTATCATTTTGTTATCAAGGAACCTATAATCAAATTTATAATCTCATCTCCAAGTATATGCCTTTACCTATTATCCACACAACATGAAGAGCGCCGCTTGCTGCACTCTCCCTGTGCAAGGCTCACCCTTGTCCACCCTGCTTCAGCTACGTATTTTTTCATGAAAGTCTTCTTTGACCTTACTTCCCACTGAGTCCTTTCCCATCTGAATTCTGGTCATTCTTCCTACAGTAGATAGGTCCTTCATAACCTACAATTAAGAGTAAAGAGCCGAGCGCGGTGACTCAAGCCTGTAATCCCAGCACTTTGGGAGGCTGAGACGGGCGGATCACGAGGTCAGGAGATCGAGACCATCCTGGCTAACCCGGTGAAATCCCGTCTCTACTAAAAAATACAAAAAAAAAACTAGCCGGGCGAGGTGGCGGGCGCCTGTAGTCCCAGCTGCTCGGAAGGCTGAGGCAGGAGAATGGCATGAACCTGGGAGGCGGAGCTTGCAGTGAGCTGAGATCTGGCCACTGCACTCCCGCCTGGATAACAGAACGCAGTTTCTCATGATCCAGATTAACCTCAAGTATTTATTTGTTTGTTTATTTATTTATTTTCAGAACTGTTTAGATTACCTGTCTCTTTAGTGGAAGTCCACGATACTATGAGCACCTTAGTCACTTTCATTTTTCTTTTTTTTTTTGGCAATAAAGAGTTTAATTGATATGAGGCTGACCCATGCAAGAAAACTGGAGTTACAGCATTCAAATCAGTCTCTCTGAAGGCTCAGAGGTAAGATTTTTTTGTAGACAATTTGGTAGGCAGGGGGCTAGGGGATGAGTGCTACTGACTGGCTGGGGATGAAGTCATAGGGGTGTGGAAAACAGTCCTTATGTGTTGAGCCACCTCTTGGTGAGACTACAGGATCAGTTGAGTAATGAGTCATGAGTTCCAGTGGTGTCAGTCTGGAAAATATCTCAAAAATCAATTGTCAGTTCTACGATAGTAATGTTATCTATAGGAACAATTGGGGAAGTCACGAATCTTGTGACTTCTGACCACATGACTCCTAAGCAGTAAATGATTATAGAAACTATGCCTACATTTTAAAAGATTTCAGGTCCCCCCCATAATCTTATTTTTGCAGCCTTTTATTAGTCTTAACAGAGGCAGTGTTTAGTCCTTGATTAAGCAAGGGGTTAGTTTTAGGGAGGAATTATTATTATTATTTTTGCTTTCTAGTTAAACTATACACTAAATTTCTCCCAAAGTTAGCTTGGCCTACACCCAGGAATACCAAGGACAGCTTGAAGATCAGAAGCAAGATGGAGATGACTTTGTCACATTTCTCCCACTCTCATAATTTTGCAAAGATGGTTTCAATTCCTCCTTGGGCTTCAGCACACCTCACTCCTGAGTTGTGAGCTACAGAGATGGGAAAAGGCCAATGACTGCTCTAACTTCTTCCTGTGATAGGGGGCATAGCTGGAATCGGAGCTGCTCACAGAGTAAATGGAGTGAAACTTTTGCAGTTGTCTGTATGTATTCACAGGTGCCTGGTTGGGGTCCTAAGGTGTGCATAACAAAAACATTACTGAATTTATACACAGTTTTAGTACAACATGTAAATGAACAGTACATTATATGATAAATAATGAGCCCTAACATAATGAATGAATGCCCTAGTTTTAGGAATCCCTGTGGAACTGACCTGAAGACTTAATGGCTACAGGTGAATGACCTTGAGAACAAATCAGATATGGAATCATCAGCAGAGATTTAAAAACAGCAAATAAGACTGGGCTCTAATAACAGTTTTACTATAGTTTCTCTTGAAACATAACTTTTTTTCTCTTCATTTTCCAATATTTATCAAGGAAATATCACAGTAGAACAAATTTATTTGTAAAATAAACTAATTCCATTAGATTTGTACTGATTATTGGCATACAATGTAGCAAAAATAATTATTTGTTATATAAACATTTTTAATTGGCTTTGCTGGAACTTTTATATTGTAATCTCAGATTAGGACTTATAAAAGCCTCTAGAGTCTAGCCAAGGATTTATTTGTGCTTGTAGATACCTATATGAATTTAAGATCTCTTACTGAGATCTCAGAATAACTCGGTGTTCCTAGGTCCATCAGAAAGTGACATTCTTTACTTACCACAGGCCAAGAACCATGTACAGAAGAAGGTACAAGTCCAGTTTCTCCAAGGAGCTTTTACCATCTCCATAGGTCAACCTCCATTTCTCAAAGCAGCCTAAAAAAAAAAAAAAAAAAAAAAAAAAATGCTGTATCTTATTGTACTTATGCAAGTAACTATATTGCTGCAAGTTAAGAATACTCACAAATAGTTTCCAAATTCTGGAGAAATCGGGTAGCGAGAAAGAAATATACTCCAGGTTTTGCTTGTAGTAGAATATTTTACTCAACTGCTAAAAGCTACTCATAGTGCAGTGTCTCACACCTGGAATCCTAGCCCTTTGGGAGGCCAAGATATGTGGGTTGCTTGACTCCAGGAATTTGAGACAAGCTGAGCAACATGGTGAAACCCTGCCTCTACAAAAACTACAAAAATTAGCCTGGCATGGTGGTGTGCACCTGCAGTTTCAGCTACCTGGGAGGTGGAGGCAGGAGGATTGCTTGAACCCAGGAGTTTGAGGCTGTAGTGAGCGGTCATCCCACCACTGCACTCCAGCCTGGAAGACAGAGTGAGGCTAAATCTCAAAGTTAAAAAAACAAAAACAAAAACGGTGTCAAGAGCTCAAAAGAAAAGTTTTCTTCACTCTGAAAAGCAAAACAATTGGCAACTTCTCGAACAAAAAGTTGTAAAAAGATGATTTCAGTCTTCTAGTGGTTCAGTCCATGTGAGTAACTCCTATTCTGCTTGATATTCATGAACACATCAGTGTTCTATGTGAGTCGTGAAAGTTTTCCCCTCTATTCTAATGGCACAATCTGCAACATTACTAGAAACCTGAATTCAAGAGCACCTGTCTTGGTCCTATAGCTGATTATGAAACAGCTTTTTGTAAATAATCAAAGTAAAATAATTGTGGAGGACAAGTCACAGAAAAGGCATGGCTAATGACACAATTGACAAGGAAATGCGGTGATTTTTGTGATATACAACAATTTAACATAACAATCTTTTTTTTTTTGAGACGGAGTCTCACTCTGTCACCCAGGCTGGAGTGCAGTGGCCAGACCTCAGCTCACTGCAAGCTCCGCCTCCTGGGTTCACGCCATTCTCCTGCCTCAGCCTCCCGAGTAGCTGGGATTACAGGCGCCCGCCACCTCGCCCAGCTAGTTTTTTGTATTTTTAGTAGAGACGGGGTTTCTCCGTGTTAGCCAGGATGGTCTCGATCTCCTGACCTCGTGATCCACCCGTCTCGGCCTCCCAAAGTGCTGGGATTACAGGCTTGAGCCACCGCGCCCGGCCTAACATAACAATCTTAAGTGTCACTGATAACATACACTGAGACATATCGGAATCACAGGAATCTCATACAATTTTGGAACAGACACTAATAATACGTTTGTATAAATACAACTGAAAGAAAGTCAAAGACTATTTCACACTTGAAAATACTTCCTGTATGATTCTAGCGTACCAAAATAAGCCAAATGTCTCTTTTGGACTTCAGAAGACCTAACATCTCAAAGGGTTAATGAGTTCAAAAGGGCTCAATTTAGAAGCTGAAATTTTGATTTTGGAAGGTTTATCAAATATTAAAGGTTTGACACACTTGATATAACAAAATAGGACCACAGGTCATTAATTTAGCCAAAGTGATAATTCAGAAAATTTCAGAAAAGCAAAAGCTTTTATGCATTGACAAAGGTAAGACTCAGCTTTCCAAACAAGACCCAATAAAGACAGAATAAAGCAAAACGAATCTGTCTCTCCTCCCTCTTCCTTTTTTATCCTTTTCTTGCAGTTTATTCAAAAGCAACAAAATGTTTCATTATCTCTCAATATTACATGAAAATCTTGTTTAAAAAAGAAAACCAGTCGGGTGTGGTGGCTCATGCCTGTAATCCCAGCACTTTGCTAGGCTGAGGTGGGCAGATCACCTGAGGTCGGGAGTACAAGATCAGCCTGATCAACATGGAGAAACCCTGTCTCTACTAAAAAAAAAAAAATACAAAATTAGCCAGGTATGGTGGTGCATGCCTGTAACCCTGGCTACTTGGGAGGCGAGGCAGGAGAATTGCTTGAAATATTGGGGCGGAGGTTGTGGTGAGCCGAGATCGTGCCATTGCACTCCAACATGGGCAAAAAGAGAAAAACTCTGTCTCAAAAAAAAAAAAAAAAAAAAAAAAGAGAGAGAGAGAGAGGGAAAACCAAATTTTACTTCAATATATTAATATCATTAGCCTCTCATGCACATGATCCATGAAAAACTCCCCCCAAAAAAGTATTTGATGTTATGTTTACCTACCATCTTCCCATGAGTGGAGTTAATGCTGCATCACTGTAGAAACTAGCCTGCTTAAATTTAATTCCTGAATGACCATACCAATATACACTCCTGAGAGGCTGAATATATAAATAGATAATGACCAGACATATACGACAACAGAACTCTGATCCACAAGCTCTGCAGAAACTATCAAAGAAAGCTATGACCTAATCAATGACTGCCAACTTCCTTACTTTTTAACCCTGTTTCTAACTCAGGGCCAACCAGAGAAAACCAATATTCTGCCCTAGTCAGTCACATAGAATGTCCTGCTTTTAGTTAGCTAGTCAGCTCCCATTCCAGTATTCTCCAAACAGAGCACACCACTTGGATCCTGGAACCTTCTTCTCTCTCTCTCTCTCTCTCTCTCTCTCTCTCTCTCTCTCTCTCTCTCTCCCCCTCTCTTTCTCTCTTTCTCCACTCGAGAGCTTTTCCCTGCCTATCTTGGAATCTTTGCAAGTGCAAGTCATGGTGTTTGACTCCCTAGCTATAGCAAGATCTGAATAAATAGGCTTTGTTTTTTCTCATTTGGTTGATTTTTATTTCTACACTCTGAAATAATTTGTTTTTGACATTCAGTCAATCAAAATTGAAATATTTTGCAAGTGATGGCAACTTTATCTGTGTTTACTCATCCAGAGTGTCTTAGTTGGTTCAGGGTGGTCTAACAAATTACCATAGACTGGATCGCTAAAACAACATTTATTTTTCATGGGTTCAGATTCTGGGAAGCCCAAGATCAAGGTGCTAGCAGATCTGGTGTCCAGTGAGAACCTGCCTCCCGATTTGAAGATGGTTGTGCTCTTGTATCCTCACTTGTGAGAGACCTTTGTAGAGAGGAACTGGGGCCGCTTTTACATACTATCTTAGCCAAAAGGCAGAATAACAATTGTGGCTTCTTTTATAAGGACATTAATCCTATTCATAAAGGTTCCAACCCTCATGACCTAACTACCTCTCAAAGGCCATACCTTCTGTTACAACATATTGAGGTTTAGGATCCAACATATGATTTTTTTTTTTGTTTAGGGAGTCGAACATTCAGTCCATAACAAAGAGAAATTTTGAATCATTGAAGTTATCAGTGTTCATTCATTGCCAATGATATATGTTAGGTCATGCTTTTCATCTTTTGATCAAACTGTTTGAAGAGCAACTGTTATTACGGATGCAACTGTATTTGTGGGTCATGAGTATTTTATATGGAAGAATTACTAAGCCCGAATATATCACTTTAGATTAGGAAGGGGAAAATGGACACAGCTGCACAGGTCACTACTAGGAAGTTTAACAATATCACCTCATTATTGGTTCTTGTTGTTAAAGATTTCCAGAATTTTCCAGGTGCCAAGGCTGGAAACACACACTTTTTCCTTCTAAATGTTCAATTCTGAAATCACAGACCCACTACAGGCCTGCAATCAATATCCTTTTCAATCTGCACTTTCAGTGAACACTATTTAGCAAGGGTACACAAGTAAAGCATTTTCTGATCCGAAAACAATAGGAACACAGAGATATAATGCTGTATCTATGTCTCCACTGATATCCTGAAAGAGCAATTTAATTTTGCAGCCAGCCATGTGTAATTCAAGTGTGTCACATTAACAAATGGATGGCTGGTCCATCTTCCTGGCTTCCTGTCAGGAACTGGCTCTTCTGATACCTTTGGGCATGTCAGAGGGAACTTTAGCCCATTCAGAGCTGCATCTGAAGGAATTAGGGGACAAAAATGTGGACTGATGTGGACAGCAGCTGTAAGGCAGAAAAATTAATAGTCTCATAGAAAACCATATGCAATGTAGTAACAAATCATGGGGAAATTGACATTTTACTTACTTCCTCAGAACTATTTTAAATATAGACTGTTAAACTTATCATTGAATTTATTGAACTTATTTAACTTCTGCCAGAATTTAAAAATAAGTAAATCAAATGAAATGCCAAATTATAATTGGATTTCTATTGTATGTATTCTGTATAACATTGAGTTGCTCTGGGAATATTAGAACTGATGTAATTAACCTGAGCTTCTCCTGAACGTCTTCCGGAGAGAAGCCGCAGAGAGAGTGGAGAGAACATGTCACTAGGATTGCTTAGGATATACACAGCTTCCAAGTTCCTCTCAAAGTAGAAATCCATTTAGCCACGATTCCAAGCAGAATACATCTCTTCACACCACACAGGGGTTGTGACAGTCCATCCCAGCCTCACCTTGCCCACTTGCCAGAAGCGATAACTCCACAGGGATTTCTTAGGTTGGAAAAGTGACAACAGAAACAGGGACCCGGACTGCAGCAGAACTTAGTTGTGGTCACACTTTTCAAGGGTTATCACTAGTTTCTAGTGAAAGCATCATTAATTGGTGTTAGAACCATGTGCTTATAATTTATTGTTTACAATGTATACATTAAGCCAAAACTACTTTTGTTTATAAGTGGCTAGCCTGTCATTTCCAACAATTTTTAAAATCATTTTTAGACATTTTAAAAATACTCCTTCAGATATTGTTAAATATGGATACTGAAGTCAACTACAACTTACCTGAATGATGATTTTCATGATTCTGCTGACTAAAACAGCTAAAAGCAAAAGTCCTTTAGAGTTGTGTTTTGGAGAAATTTATTTTCATTCACGTATGCTACAAATAGCAACTAGACAATGCATCAAATTATTCTTATTGCCAGCACCCTGTTTTAGTCATCAGTGAATTTTTGGTGCTTAGGGAAATTTCTGATATATGGCAGAAACTCGGAAAAGTTTGGTTAATTAAATTTACAAAGTGAATACAATGGAAGCAAATATAAAAACTTTAGCAGAAATCCTAGGAGATTAAATCTGAAAGGGTCTAACATACAGTAGTGGATTAACATACTTGTCAAAATAATGTATAGATGAATTAATTTCTTCACATATAATTTTTATATATATATATGTGAAAAAAGTCAGAAGTTGATTCATATTTAGAGTTTTATGGTCATATAAAATGATTATGTATTTGTTACTGCTACTTGAAGGCCTCAGGGTGAGGAATACTCTAAGAACTGCAAATAAATTTGTTTTCTAAGAATTAAACTGTCAATTAGAATTGGAAAAGTTAGCCTACACTAAAAGCCACCAGTACTTTTAAACTGTTAGATACAGTTGTTTGTTAGTTTCTAATTAAGCAATCAGAATAGAGCCCCCAACACATGACTTAAAAAAACAGTTAGAGAAACATGATCTGGGGAAGTATAAAATGCAGATTCCCAGGTTCCTTTTCAAGTGGTTCTGATTCAGTGGGTCTGGGTGAAGCCGAGGAAGCTGAATTATTAACATATTTGGTAATTTGCATGCCAGTACCTAGAACTTCACTTTGAAAAACCTGATCTAAGGAAATGTAAGTTATATTTAAGTTATAGAAAGTTAATTTGGGTAGGTATCATCATGGCAGATGGCAGGCAGAACTAGATTGCCGCTCTGGACAGAGCAGTGCGTGGGGGCTCACATTGTGGACTTTAGCTTCATCGACTGCAAGAACAAACCAGCAATCCCCAGAGGACCCACAGACCCTCCGTAGGATGCAGACTGCTCCTGCAGGACCCGGGAGACCCCAAACAAAACTGAGTTCCCCAACTGTGGAAGTGGGAAAGGGAGACACTCCTCTCCTGAACACACACTCCCACTGGAGAAGCTGAAGGTCTGTTTGCCAGAGAAGTTTCCAGCTTTACCTGGGGCTGAGTCAATCTGGAGACCTGAGCAAAATGCAGGGGTAGAGGAAGCAGCAGAAAGGCCCTGGAAGCTCACTAAGTCCTCTAACAGGCCATTCCTGTCTGACACCACAGGGATCCAACAGGAGAGGAACAGGTGTAAAAAACTACAAGGGAGAAGCAAATCTCTAGCTGAACTTTGCAACAATTTGAACAGGATGAGAAGCCTCCTGGCCAGAACTAGGGGGAGGGAGCAAATCCACTGTGCAGACTCCACATGCTGGGGAAGAACCACACCCTTTTCTTTTGTAGCTGGGAGGCAGGTAGCCTAGGGCAGGTTTTCAAACTCTTATGCTCCCTGCCTGGAAACGGACTGGGGGATGTTATGGGAGTCACAGTGTGAGTGAGACTGGCCCTTTGGTTTGCATGGGAACTGGGTGAGACCTGTGACTGGTGGCTCTCCCCCATTTCCCTGACAACCTACGTGACGCAGCAGAGGCAGCCATAATCCTCCTAGGTAGACAACTCCAGTGATCTGGGAATCTCACCTTCATATCCCACAGCAGCCCCAGCAAGACCTGCCCAAGAAGAGTCTGAGCTCAGACATGCCTAGCCCCACCCCCACCTGATGGTCCTTCCCTATCCAACCTGGTAGTGAAGACAAAGGACATATAATCTTGGGAGTTCTAGGACCCTGCCCACCACCAGTTCCTCCCCATACTACCACAGCTGAATGCTCTGTGGAAAGCACCTCCTCCTGACAGAAGGTCAACCAGCACAAAAATAGAGCATTAAACCACCAAAGCTAAAAATCCTCATGGAGTCCATTGCATCACCCCGAGCACCTCCACTGGAACAGGCACTGATATCCATGGCTGGGAGACCCATAGAGGGTTCACATTACAGGACTCTGTGCAGACAACCCCCAGTACCAGCTCAGAACTGGGTAGATTCACTGGGTGGCTAGACCCAGACAAGAGACAACAATACTACAGTTTGGCTCACAGGAAGTTACATCCATAGGAAAAGGCGGAGAGTGTTACATTGAGGGAATGCCACACGGGACAAAAGAATTTGAACAACAACCTTCAGCCCTAGATCTTCCCTCTGACAGAGCCTACCCAAATGAGAATGAACCAGAAAACCAAGCCTGGTAATATTACAAAATGAGGCTCTTCAACACTCCCAAAAAAATCACGCTAGTTCACCAGAAATGAATCCAAACCAAGCAGAAATTCCTGATTTACCTGAAAAAGAATTCAGGAGGGTTAGTTATTAAGCTAATCAGGGAGGGACCAGAGAAAGGTAAAGCTCAATGCAAGGAAATCCAAAAAATGATACAAGAAGTACATGGAGAATATTCAAGGAAATAGATAGCTTAAAGAAAAATAAATAAATAAATAAAAAATAAAAATTTCAGAAAACTTTGAGAATACTTTTAGAAATGCAAAATGCTCTGGAAAGTTTCACAAACAATTGAACAAGTAGAAGAAAGAAATTCAGAGCTCAAAGACAAGGTCTTCGAATTAACCCAAACCAACAAAGACAAAGAAAAAAGAATAAGAAAATATGAACAAAGCCTCCAAGATGTTTGGGATTATGTTAAACAACCAAAGCTAAGAAAATTGGTGTTCCTGAGGAAGAGGAGAATTCTAAAAGCTTGGAAAACATATTTGGGGGAATAATTCAGGAAAACTTCCCCAGCCTTTCTAGACACCTAAACATCCAAATACAAGAAACACAAAGAACACCCAGGAGAATAATCACAAACAGATCTCCACCTAGGCACATCGTCATGAGGTTATCCAAAGTTAGGATGAAGGAAAGAATCTTAAGAGCTGTGAGACAGAAGCACCAGGCAACCTATAAAGGAAAATCTATCGATTAACAGCAGATTTCTCAGCAGAAATCACAGAAGCTAGAAAGGATTGGGGTCCTATCTTCAGCCTCCTTAAACAAAACAATTATTAGCCAAGAATTTTGTATCCAGCAAAACTAAGCATAATATATGAAGGAAAGATAAAGTCTTTTTCAGACAAACAAGTGCTGAGAGAATTCACCTTTGCTGACTCACTGCTACAAGAGCTGCTAAAAGGAGGTCTGAATCTTGAAATAAATCCTGGAACCACATCAAAACAGAACCTCTTTAAAGCATAAATCACACAGGACCTATAAAACAAAAATACACATTAAAAAGCAAAAACAAAGGAAACAAAGTACACAGGCAACAAAGAGCATAATGAATGCAATAGTGCCGCACATTCCAATACCTAACATTGAATGTAAATGGTCTAAATACTCCAATTAAAAGATAAAGAACCACAGAATGGATAAGAACTCACCAATCAACCATCTGCTGCCTTCAGGAGACTCACCTAACATGTAAGGACTCACATAAACTAAAAGGATTGGAAACAGGCATTTCATTCAAATGGACCCTGAAAGCCAGGAGGTATAGCTATTTTTATATCAGACAAAATAAACTTTAAAGTGACAGCAGTTAAAAGAGACGAAGAGGTACATTATACAATGGTAAAAGGCCTTATCCAACAGGAAAATATCAAAATCCTAAACACGTATGCACCTAACACTGGAGGTCCCAAATTTATAAAACAATTACTGATAAACCTAAGAAATGAAACAGACAGCAATACAATAATAGTGGGGGAATTCAATACTCCACTGGCAACACTAGACAGGTCATCAAGACAGAAAGTCAACGAAGAAACAATGGATTTAAACTATACCTTGGAACAAATGGGCTTAACAGATATGTACAGAACTGTTCAGCCAACAACTGCAGACTACACATTCTATTCAACAAGCATGGAACTTTCTCCAAGAGAGACAATGTGATGGCCCATAAAATGAGCCTCAATAAATTTAGGAAAATTGAAATTATATCAAGCACTCTCTCAGACTACAGTGGGATAAAAACTGGAAATCGACTCCAAAAAATCAGCTCCAAAAAGATCCTTCAAAACCATGCAAACACTTGGAAATTAAAAAAAAACCTGCTCCGAATGAGCATTGGGTCAACAAAATCAAGAGGGAAATTTAAAAATTCTTCCAAATTAACAACAATAATGACACAATCTATCAAAACTTCTGGGATACAGCAAAGGTGGTACTAAGAGGAAAGTCCATAGCCCTAAATGCCTACATCAAAATGACTGAAAGAGTAAAAATGGACACTGTAAGGTCACATCTCAAGGAGCTAGAGAAACAAGAACAAACGAAACCCAAACCCAGCAGAAGACAGGAAATAACTAAGAGCAGAGCAGAAGTAAATGAAATTGAAACAAAAAAATTACAAAAGATAAATGAAACAAAAACCTGGTTCTTTAAAAAGACGAATAAAATCGATAGACCATTGGCAAGAGTAGCCAAGAAAAGAAGAAAGATATTCCAAATAACCTCACTAAGAAACGAAACAGGAGATATTACAACTGACACTACTGAAATACAAAAGATCATTCAAGGCTACTAGGAACACCTTTATGCACATAAACTAGAAAACCAAGAAGAGATAGATAAACTCCTGGAAAAATACAACCCTCTTAGCTTAAATCAGGAAGAATTAGATACACTGAAAAGACCAATAACAAGCAATGAGATTGAAATGGTAATTTAAAAAATGCCAACAAAAAAAAATCCAGGATCAGACAGATTCACATCAGATTTCTACCAGACATTCAAAGAATAATTGGTACCAATCCTTCTGACACTATTCCATAAGATAGAAAAAGATGGAATCCTCTCTATTTCATTCTATGAAGCCAGCATCACCCTAATATCAAAGCCAGTCAATGATATAACCAAAAAAGAAAACTACAGATTAATATCTTTGATGAACATAGATGCCAAAATACCTAACAGAGTGCTAACTAACCAAATCCAACAACATATCAAAAGATATCTACCATGATCAAGTGGGGTTCATACCAGGGATACAGGGATGGTTTAACATATGCAAGTCAGTAAATGTGATACACCACATAAACAGAATTAGAAACAAAAATCAGCAGATCATTTCAGTAGATGCAGAAAAAGTATTCAACAAAATCCAGAATTCCTTTATGATTAAAAAAACTCTCAGCAAAATAGGCATATAAGGGACATACCTTAAAGTAATAAAAGTCATCTATAACAAACCCACAGCCAACATAATGCTGAATGGGAAAAAGTTGAAAGCATTCCCCCTGAGAATTGGCACAAGACAAGGATGCCCACTCTCACCACTCCTCTTCAACATAGTACTGGAAGTCCTGGCCAGAGCAATCAGACAAGAGAAAGAAATAAAGGACATCCAAATCGGTAAAGATGAAGTCAAACTGTCACTGTTCACTGACGATATGATTGTTTACCTTGAAAACCCTAAGGACTCCTCCAGAAAGCTCCTAGAACTGATAAAAGAATTCAGCAAAGTTTCTGGATACAAGATTAATTTATACAAATCAGTAGCTCTTCTATACACCATCAGCAACCAGGAAGAGAGTCAAATCAAGAACTGAACACCTTCTACAATAGTCACCCCCCAAAAAAATTACTTAGGAATATAGGTAACCAAGGAGTCGAAAGACCTCTACAAGGAAAATTCCAAAACACTACTGAAAGAAAGCATAAACGACATGAAAAAAATGGCAACAAATTCCATACTCATGGATGGGTAGAATCAATATTGTGAAAATGACCATACTGCCTAAAGCAATTTACAAATTCCAGTGAAATCCCTATCAAAATATCACCATCATTCTTCACAGTATTAGAAAAAAGCAATTCTAAACTTCATATGAAATCAAGAAAGAGCCCTCATAGCCAAAGCAAGACTAAGCAAAAAGAACAAATCTGCAGGCATCACACCACCTGATTTCAAACTATACTATAAGGCTATAGTCACCAAAACAGCCTGGTACTGGTACAAAAATAGGCACATAGACCAACGGAACAGAATAGAGAACCCAGAAATAAACCCAAATACTTACAGCCAACTGATTTTTGACAAAGCAAACAAAAACATAAAGTAGGGAGAGGACACACTTTTCAACAAATGGTACTGGGAGAATTGGCTAACCACACGTAGGAGAATGAAACTGGATCCTCATCTCTCACTTTATACAAAAATCAACTGAAAATGGAATAAAGACTTAAACCTAAGGCTTGAAACTATAAAAATTCTAGAAGGTAGCATTGTAAAAAATCTTTCTAGACATTGGCTTAGGCAAGGATTTCATGACCAAAATCCCAAAAGCAAATTTAATAAAAACAAAGATAAATAGCTAGGACCTAATTAAACTAAAGAACCTTTGTACTTCAAAAGAAACAGTCAGCAGAGAAAACGGACAACCCACAGAGTGGGAGAAAATCCTCACTATCTATGCATCTGACAAAGGACTAATATCCAGAATCTACAACAAACTCAAACCAGTAAGAAAAAGATAAAACATTGTCATCAAAGAATGGGCAAGGGACATGAATAGATAATTCTCAAAAGAAGATATACAAATGGCCAACAAAGATATGCAAAAATGCTCAATATCACTTGTGATCATGGAAATACAAATCAAAACCACAATGCAATACCATCTCACTCCTGCAAGAATGGCCATAATCAAAGAATCAAAAACAATAGATGTTGGAGTGGACACTGTGAAAAGTGAACACTTCTACACTGCTGGTGGGAATGTAAACTAGTAGAGCCACTGTGGAAAACAGTGTGGGGATTCCTTAAAGAACAAAGAGTAGAACTACAATTTGATCCAGCAATCCCACTACTGGTTATCTACCCAGAGGAAAAGAGGTCATTATTCACAAAGAGACTTACACATGCATGTTGACAGCAGCACAATTCACAGTTGCAAAATTGTGAAACCAGCCCTAACACCAATCAATCAATGAGTGGATAAAGAAACTGTGGGATATATATATATAGACACACACACACACACATATACATGCATGTGCATATATATATGATGGAATATTATGCAGCCATAAAAAGGAATGAATTAACAGCATTTTCAGTGACCTGGATGAGACTGGAGACTATTGCTCTAAGTGGGGTAATTCAGGAATGGAAAACCAAACATCATATGTTCTCACTGATATGTGGAGCTAAGCTATGACGCAAAGGCATAAAAATAGTATAATAGACGTTGGGGACTTCAGGGGGAGAGTGGGAGGGGACAAAGAATAAACGACTACAAAATGGTGCAGTATATACTGCTTGGGTGATGAGTGCACCAAAATCTCACAAATCACCACTAAAGAACTTAACCCATGTAACCAAATACCAACTGTACTCCAATAACTTATGGAAAAAAAAAACTTATAATAAAACTGTGGCCTAAAAAAAATATATTAATATATCTACAGAAGTAAAATAAGACATCGAGAGAAAATAGCACAGACTCCTGGTAAATGGAAAAAAGATACAAAAATGGTTATGTCCATAGAAGTCTCCAAGGGAGACACAAGAGTTGGCCAAAGCTGCCTTAAATGTTTTTGACCTCATTGTTAAAAAACTTTCCACATGAAAGGACATTTCTTAAACCACCTAATTGCAATGTTGCCTGCTATCTCTTTATCTGGGATTCTTTACTTACAAAACCACATTTTATTATAAATTGCCTTCATATTAAATGGACGAGCTTGCCTTTGAGAAGATGATGTCTATTATTTCTCATTGCAAACAAATGCATTGGCATTCTAGGATTGCTTAGGATGTACATTGCAATTTATCTTGATCTTACATATGTTTTGATTACTCAGTCCTTGAGCTCTCCAGGGCACTGAAGACCACCTACCAAGTACCTTAATAAAATCAAAACTCAATATGTTTTCCTTTAATATTGAACAGACTTTCCATGTGAACATTCTTGGAGATCCACTGGGCTCTTGAACTGCCTTTGTTATTTACTACAGCTTCATCAACATGACCTTAAGGAGCTGCTTTTTCTGGATAAGTACTCTTTCTTTAATGATCTATAGAAGATTTTAGAAGATGCTAGAAATTATAAATCATGTTATTTAAGAGTTTCAAGCATTAAAAAAGGAAATAACTCTGTAGAGTAACACACAACTAGATAATTTCACAATATAATAAAATTGACACATCTTCCTCTTGCAATGATCCTCAAATTTTAATGTATATATGAATCACTTATTGGTCTTGTTATTTGTGGATTCTCAATAATTAGGGCTTAGGGCCTAAGATGTTGTATTTATAAGATCCCAAATGGCGTTATTACCTCATGAACTACACTTCTGAGTACAAGGGTCAAGGTACCTTCCTTTATCTGTCCCTATCTTTCTGTCTGTTTCTGTCTCCTCTCTATACTTCCTCTCTGTCTCTGTCTGTCTATTCATTTATTTCTTCCTCTCTCCCTCCCTCTCTCTCTACATTTATGTAGCAAATGTCATCATTCTCCTACAACCAGAAATTCCATTAAGCACCTTCAGATTGTTTATATCCTTAGGCTAGAAAGCAGGGCCCGGAGAGAGATAGAAGTCTCTCTCCTGGTTATCTAAGCACTAATTTCTGAGCTTTCTGGTCTTACAGATTCTCGTCCTGTGGTAATTTACAGCATATGGAGATATGGCTTTAACCATACACCACTGTGATGATATTAGAATAGAACACAATAAGCTTAGCATCCATATGAGAGAGGAATGAATACACAACTGCAGTGAGAATATTTTCTTTTGCAGACACTGAAAAGATTTAGTATTCTAACTATGTGTTGCTCTCTAAGCTCATTTCTCCTTTTTTCTTCTTCATTTTTAGTAAAATCTTATTTTCTAACCAAAATATGATTTGATGAGTTTCAACTCCAACTATCATTCACTGTGCATTCAAATACTAATAATTTTTCTTTGTAGTGAGTAACTATGAATAAGCATGTGGTCCACAGTCACCCAAATAAACATTTTAACTAAATAATTTTGTTTCATGCTTTTGTGTACACAAGAAATTTTAAGCTGTTTTTAATTATTTGTAAGAAATATGAAAAATGATAATTTCTATGGTTAAGACAACAAAATTTCCCAGTTCATATAAGTAAGTTACATAAGGTGCCCTTTCTGGCTTTTGGGTGGGTCAAAAGCCAAGACCACTTCTCTACTTTTATCACTTCCTAACTTCAAATAGTAGATCAAAGATCAGCCCCCAGGAAATGAAAAGAGAGAAACAGAAATAAAATAATTTAAGACATACCATGCAGTAAATGAGAAAAAAATGAAAAGTCTGAATCTAGTCAGTGTTTCACTGTGTTAATTGCTTTGTTTCCCCATCAAGAGGTTCTGATGTCTTGTACTGTAGAGTGATAAAGCTTACCCTTGAACCTGGACCCATGTTGAAAAAATCTGGATTAGTAGGTGTTAAAGATAATTAACCTCTAATTGAATGTTCTCAGTTATGTAATGCAAGCCTTGAAAGAGCTTTCAAAGGAGGAAATACTATGAAAACTGCCAGAATATTTCTCTAAAAAAAATACCAGCAAAATTTCATTCCCGGGGCTCCCTGGAACACGATTTCAATGGAAGACACACCAGGTTTGAGGGCATTCAGGTAAGACAGTCCATCCGAGGGGCTCTTTCCCATGAGTATTCATTTTAGTTCTTGTCTAATTGACCTGACAGGTGAGGTGGGGAGCAGGAGAGTAATACTGACTCATTTTGCTGTTGAAAACTCCGTCTGGAATTCTGAGCCAGGACCTGGGGCAGAGGTTACTAGGGGTTACCTGGAAGGAAAGATCTCTAAATGCTGCTATGCACTTGGTGGATCTACTATTTTATCATTTTAAAGTAAAGACTTTGACTTTTGTCAGATATCTTGGAAGAGGGGCTGCAAAAAAAGAAATAATTGTTGTTGCTTTCTTTTAATGCATAAAACGCATCAGCTCATGACTTTTACTAATTGTTGCTTGTCTCCTGGGACTGTTGTGAAAGAATAGGTGGAGGATGTGGGGTTCCTATATTTCCTATAAAATAAGCAAGGTCAGATCAAGAGGTCTGTGGAAAAGATCAACTTTTTCCTTTTGCATTTTTATGGAAAAATTTAAAAGATACTGTTCCTCATCAGTTAATAAAATTTATTTACAAACTTATGAAGTTTGGGGATTTTAATAGATTCTAGAAATAAAAGAACAAAATGTGCATTTGTTTTGATCAGAATCAATGAAAGGGCAGAAACAAATAAGTAGAAAAACAGACTTTATTTTAGGGGATTTGGTTGGAGACTAAAAAGGATTTAGGGTAGAATAAAAGAAAAATGGTATTTTACTTTTCTCTTTGAGTTTTTAAAATTGATCCACTACTTTTGATTCTCATCCCATGGTGATTATCTCAGAAGATGTTGGGGATAACTGGACTGAATGAACTAACTTTTCAATGGTTCTCAGTACATAAATATTTTTTAAGTGAGAGAAAAGATACAAAGATTCTCGGTAGTGATGATGATGATGATGGCAAAAATTATTAATTATTATTAAGGGCTCACTACCTGTAAGAAACTTGCAAAATATTTTTTTTAGGAATATGTAATTTAATTCTTAACAAGAACCATAAAATATCTATTACCCTATTTTATATATAAGAAAACTGAGACCGCAGAGACTAAAAAGTGATATTGAGGAGGCCACTCCATCAACTCCAAAATTGGTAGTTGATAAAATTAAATAATTTTTTACTATTATTCTCTCTTTACTTTTCCCCTCCCTCATCCAATACACCAAGCATCTTTTGTGATCTCTCTTTATTATTTACTGAATGCATCTTCACTTTCTCTTTTTCCAATTCTACTGGGGCTTCTTGCATAATTATACTGACAACAAAATAGATCTGTTTTCATTGACAACAGTGATTTGTTAATTTCCTTAAATTATAATAATTTATTATAATATTAAATGTATAATTACTACACTGATGTGAACTAGGTAAATAAGAAAATCGATGAGCAAGTAAATAACAGACTCTAATCCTTCAATTTAATATTACTTGTCATGTTAAACCTTACAAATGTTTTCAGAATTTTGATATTTCTGGGGATCTAGGAACACATGTATTCTATAAAACCTGTGTTTCTGCTGGAATACATGCAGGGCTCAGATTGTAGATGATCACTAGGTATTCAACCATACTAGACAATCAAATCTTAGAGAGAATTTTGAAGAAGTGAATTAAACATCAGGCAGCTAAACAGTCTTTAGCATACCTTTCAACTCTTAAGTTATTTGGATTAGAAAATTCACAGTTTAGGAAATATATTATTTTATTATTTCATTTAATTTTTCATTTTTATTAACTAACAACTTGGTTTCCACAGAGCCTTATGGCATATATCATTTTGAAATTCTAGAAAATGTTTAACAAATTTGTCACATCAAGAAATCAAGAGTGATTGATTTTTCTTTGTTGTTTTTTATCTTTTCTTCTAGGATTCAGTTCACAGCTATTTATTTATCATTTAAATGCATTCAACTGAAGAAGAACATTTTCCTGCTGAATATAGGAACCGTCAAAGATAAATATGGGCTGATGTTTTTCATGCCTGCTAACATTGGGTCTAGATTTATCTACCTTGAAAGACATGCAATTTGTCAAAGGCTTGTTTAGCATGAAGAATCCTCTATGGCTAGTATTAGTTATGTTCAGTCATTCTTGCTTCATGTGTGTTGGACACTGGGGAAAGAAAGGGAGAGAATCTTCAAAAACCAAAGCACACTAGCCTTTTATTTGAATGACAGCTATAATAACTACTCACACAAATATAATTTTTAAAGACATCTATATATTAATTTGGATTGAATGTCTTTGCTGTGCTTGAGACATCCTAAGGGTGTATGTAGGGGGTATATGTATGTGTGTGTGCGTGTGTGTGTACATGTTCCGATGGAGAAAAAACATTCCAATATCTCTCTCATTATTTAAATTGCTTGTGAGCTTTCGTTGCTTTCACTAAACTATTCCAATTGATGAGACCATTTCCCATTGCCATGACAAATCTGAGTTTGCATTGTTAGCCTTTTCCCTGATATCCACTGAATTTTTGTTTTTGCTTTGTTTCTCACACATGCACAAAAATGTGATTACCATTTATTCATTTTCTTATGGCATACTTGTGTATTTGCTTATTTATTACATTGTTTATTTATTTAAGGCACACACTTGATAAAAAGCATTTAAACTGGTAACAAAGGATGCACTAGAGTTTCCCTCCCATCTCAAACCTAGTTTCACTGATGCTTCAGAGAAGATATTCTTGCATATATTGATGGACATATTTCCATATTTGTATGTGCATATTTTCCGGATAAATTTCAATAACTTGAATTGTTAGATTAAAACGTTTGAATGTTTTAGATACTGTCAAATTACTCTCCAAAGACTTTGTGTTGTTTTTTATTGCCATCTAAGGGATACTTATTTTTTATAAATGATATCTCATTAGGCATTGTAATTTTTGTCAATCATACAAGTAAAATTTACTGTTCATGATTTAAACATAACTGCATTTTGAAATTATGCATAAGATTAAGCTTATTTTCATCTGTTTATAAGCCATTTTTTCCCCATGAACTGCTTATTCTCATTATTTCCTGATTGTTTAATTTGTGTATTGGTCTTTCTCACTACTTATAAAAGATCTTTCTATAATAAAGCCATTTGTCTGTTACATTTCTTTTTCCTGGTTTGCCATTTGTGTTTTGAATATATGTATTTATTAACTTTCACATTTCCATGTAAAAACGTTTAGTTTGCATGTCGCCAAATTTCGTTTCATTCTTCAGCTTCTGGATTTTGGTCCTTAGTTTGAAAGGGCTTCTACAAAATAAGAAACGTTTTCAATTTTAATGTTTTTAATATGGTCCATAATTATTAAAATTTAGTTTTAAAATCCTTTTAAGTCTAAGCACAGTTTAAGCGATACAGATTTTTTAAAATTCCATGCTGTATGTTTTATTTTATATTTCTGTTACTAATTTTATTACTTTGCATTTTTTTCAGAAAACGTGATCTCTGTTAGGTCGCTATATTCGACATTGATTTGGATATTTTGCTGTGGCCTAATATATGGCCACTTTATAATAGTCCAAAGCCACTTGATATACAGGACTCTTATCTGATATCAATATAAAATATATAATGTCTTCAGTAAAGTATCCCCACAGCTTTGGAAGTTATATTTTTCCTTCTACTAGACTCAGTTGTTTAAATCATTAATTTTGAGTCAAAGTTATTTGTTTTGCAAATTTTTATCTTCTCCTAGTATGCTTTTGCAAAGATCTATGTAGCTCATAGTTAAGCTCTGTAGATTATAATTGTGTGTGTGTGTGTGTGTGTGTTTTGATGTAGCATTCACTTTTTTTTTTTTAGCTAATGTAGTTAACAGTGCAAATCTGATTGCCAATAACTATTTTTCCATTCCTTTGCCTCAGAGATATTCTGTTTCCTGAAAAAGTGTCATGTCAAGCAGTTCATCCTTCAACCTCACAGTGTTAGCCATTCTGTCACACAAAGGGGCCAGGATGCTACTGAAAACCACCCATACTCGTACACACACTGATTTGCTACTGAAAGCAATGATGAACAGGAGTAATATTTATTCTGTTCAGGAGTCCCAGCTTTGGAAAAGTCTTCGCGCAGTAAAATTTTAGAATTTACTGGGTGAATTTACTCTCAGTACCTTCTCTTGACCTGTTCAAATTTCACTGTGTAAGGAGGCTTTGCTTCACAATTTGTAACTAAGTTGGTGATCAGTTTTTCAGTTATTCTGGAGATGAAGTTGTCTGTCTTTAAAATGTTTTGTTTTTTCTTTATATCAGAGAAGAGGGGGATTACTGGCTTTCTTTCTGCCACAATTTCTAACTGGAACAAGAATGTTCTTGTTCTTCCTCTTAGCTTGAGGTTTTATTTATGCTTGTATGTAATATATGACATTTATTTATTTCTAGCCTATTGATGTACATTTTTAAATTTTTCCTGACTCAGGGCTTCTAAACAAACAGGAATGATGTTCATATGTTTTACTTATAAAATTTAACAGTGTGTTCATAGCCCCAACTTTGATTGCACAATGCAAGTTGTCCCTTTAGAAAGATTCGTCAGAATACAGGACTTTGGCGATTGTGACATCTCAAATAGGAGATGAATATGTGGAAGCAAAAAAAGATAGGGTGATTTGTTTAGACACAAAGACATGGGACTCAAGGACCTTGCCTGTTGATTAGGGATCAGCAAAAAAAAAAAAAAAAAAAAAAAAAAAAGAAAAGGAAAGTAACTTGTCTCCATGAGTACATGTTCTCAAAAGTGAATGAGGTGAATGTCCTAGAATTCTTAAGTGATAAATCCCCATATAGTTATAATATGGAGGTATCTTTATTGACATTACCTATTCTTGAATACCCTGGCCATTTAATGAGATGAGTATATTCTAGGTATGAAAATTTAGAGCCTAGAAACCTCTATAACAAGTGAGATCATGGTTAAAAAAAGTTATTTTTGAGTTGCCAGGAAATGAAGTAAAATTAGCATTAATAAAGACTCACCTGAATTTTACCAAAACCTTATAACTTTCTTGGCTACCATTAGTGAGTGATCATGTTCCTGTGTGAGAAACTGATCTTTGCTGCTAGAAAATGAGGATAAAAGATTCTGAAGAGCAATTGAAAAGTCCTATCTCTTCCATAATCATTTAAAATGGAAGCTAAGACCTTCATCACTGTATAATTTTTTACAGGTCTGTAGTACCACTGCAGACTCTAAGGAAAAATAAAGCTGAAAAACTGTTTACAGCCTTTCAAAAGTTGCTAATCTAGAAATTCCTAGGGGTCTTGATCAAGTTTAGGACATGTCAGTGTACCTAATCATTCTTTCTTGTTTCACCTCAAGGAAAGAAAATTGTTCCCCAACTAAAAAAAAAAAAAAAAAAAAAAAAATGCATATTTCTGAGTTGACCAGTCACTTGTCACTTTGGGACTAAGAAAAGAGGAATATCAGCTTCGTATCCAAAAGATTATTTTTGTTGTTCAGTTTCATTTTTTAATTTGCATATTGGAACTTAACAAACAATAATTTAAATGGAAGTCCAAAGTATGAAAAATAAGAGGAAAATGTGATGTTTGATGTGGACATGAAGGCAGGGCAGAATTCCAAGGACTCAGCTACTTAGATTGTCTTTCTCTATTTCCATGTTAGCCCTTAGACAATCTCATTGAAATTCTAGCACTCTATCAGAGTGCTATTTCTTTTTCTTTTTTTTAGAAGAGTAAGTAATTCTATTTAAGAAAATAATTTATCTTTTCATCAGTCATTTTACATATTTACATACAAATGTATAGTTACCGTTTATACCCAATAATTAAATTCTCTCTTTAGAACCTAAGCTCTTTTCTTTGCATAGTGCATATTCTTCTCAGGGTTAGTATGCTAGGCTACGTGGCCACCTAGAATTAAATACTCTTTTATTGCAGCCTATGGAATAATAAGTTTTGCCTAATATTAAAGGTTTTTTCTGACTCCTTCAAAAGCCTCTCAATTCACAAATTCAAGGTAAACCTGTTTTCTTTAGCATAAAGCTTTACTCTTTGTTGGGCTTTAATAGACCAATGTGGCCCTGAACTGCAGACTCTAAGTTTCCTTTATCTTTCTTTCTTTCTTTTTTTTTTATTATACTTTAAGTTCTAGGGTGCATGTGCATAATGTGCAGGTTTGTTACATATGTTTACTTGTGCCATGTTGGTGTGCTGCACCCATCAACTCGTCAGCACCCATCAATTCATCATTTATATCAGGTATAACTCCCAATGCAATCCCTCCCCTCTCCCCGCTCCCCATGATAGGCCCCAGTGTGTGATGTTCCCCTTCCCGAGTCCAAGTGATCTCATTGTTCAGTTCCCACCTATGAGTGAGAACATGCAGTGTTTGGTTTTCTGTTCTTGTGATAGTTTGCTAAGAATGATGGTTTCCAGCTGCATCCATGTCCCTACAAAGGACACAAACTCATCCTTTTTTTATGGCTGCATAATATTCCATGGTGTATATGTGCCACATTTTCTTAATCCAGTCTGTCACAGATGGACATTTGGGTTGATTTCAAGTCTTTGCTATTGTGAATAGTGCCACAATTAACATACGTGTGCATGTGTCTTTATAGCAGCAGGATTTATAATCCTTTGGGTATATACCCAGTAGTGGGATGGCTGGGTCATATGGTACATCTAGTTCTAGATCCTTGAGGAATCGCCATACTGTTTTCCATAATGGTTGAACTAGTTTACAATCCCACCAACAGTGTAAAAGTGTTCCTATTTCTCCACATCCTCTCCAGCACCTGCTGTTTCCTGACTTTTTAATGATTGCCATTCTAACTGGTGTGAGATGGTATCTCATTGTGGTTTTGATTTGCATTTCTCTGATGGCGAGTGATGATGAGCATTTTTTCATGTGTCTGTTGGCTGTATGAATCTCTTCTTTTGCGAAACGTCTGTTCATATCCTTTGCCCACTTTTTGATGGGGTTGTTTGTTTTTTTCTTGTAAATTTGTTTGAGTTCTTTGTAGTTTCTGGATATTAGCCCTTTGTCAGATGAGTAGATTGCAAAAATTTTCTTCCATTCTGTAGGTTGCCTGTTCACTCTGATGGTAGTTTCTTTTGCTGTGCAGAAGCTCTTTAGTTTAATCATATCCCATTTGTCAATTTTGGCTTTTGCTGCCGTTGCTTTTGGTGTTTTAGACATGAAGTCCTTGCCCATGCCTATGTCCTGAATGGTACTGCCTAGGTTTTCTTCTAGGGTTTTTATGGTATTAGGTCTAACTTTTAAGTCTCTAATCCATCTTGAATTAATTTTCATATAAGGAGTAAGGAAAGGATCCAGTTTCAGCTTTCTACTTATGGCTAGCCAATTTTCCCAGCACCATTTATTACATAGGGAGTCCTTTCCCCATTTCTTGTTTCTCTGAGGTTTGTCAAAGATCAGATGGCTGTAGATGTGTGGTATTATTTCTGAGGACTCTGTTCTGTTCCATTGGTCTATATCTCTGTTTTGGTACCAGTACCATGCTGTTTTGGTTACTGTGGCCTTGTAGTATAGTTTGAAGTCAGATAGCGTGATGCCTCCAGCTTTGTTCTTTTGACTTAGGATTGTCTTGGCAATGCGGGCTCTTTTTTGGTTCCGTATGAACATTAAAGCAGTTTTTTCCAGTTCTGTGAAGAAAGTCATTGGTAGCTTGATGGGGATGGCATTGAATCTATAAATAACCTTGGGCAGTATGGCCATTTTCACGATATTGATTCTTCCTATCCATGAGCATGGTATGTTCTTCCATTTGTTAGTGTCCTCTTTTATTTCACTGAGCAGTGGTTTTTAGTTCTCCTTGAAGAGGTCCTTGACATCCCTTGTAAGTTGGATTCCTAGGTATTTGATTCTCTTTGAAGCAATTGTGAATGGAAGTTCATTCATGATTTGGCTCTCTGCTTGTCTGTTACTGGTGTATAAGAATGCTTGTGATTTTTGCACATTAATTTTGTATCCTGAGACTTTGCTGAAGTTGCTTGTGGGCTTAAGGAAATTTTGGGCTGAGATGATGGGGTTTTCTAAATATACAATCATGTCATCTGGAAACAGGGACAATTTGACTTCTTCTTTTCCTAACTGAATACCCTTGATTTCTTTCTCTTGCCTGATTGCCCTAGCCAGAACTTCCAAGACTATGTTGAATAGGAGTGGTGAGAGAGGGCATCCCTGTCTTGTGCCAGTTTTCAAAGGGAATTTTTCCAGTTTTTGCCCATTCAGTATGATATTGGCTGTGGGTTTGTCATAAATAGCTCTTATTATTTTGAGGTACGTTTCATCAATACCGAATTTATTGAGCGTTTTTAGCATGAAGGGCTGTTGAATTTTGTCAAAAGCCTCTTCTGCATCTACTGAGATAATCATGTGGTTCTTGTCTTTGGTTCTGTTTATATGCTGGATTACGTTTATTGATTTGCGAATGTTGAACCAGCCTTGCACCCCAGCGATGAAACCCACTTGATCATGGTGGATAAGCTTTTTGATGTGCTGCTGCATCCGTTTTGCCAGTATTTTATTGAGGATTTTTGCATCGATGTTCATCAGGGATATTGGTCTAAAATTTTCTTTTTTTGTTGTGCCTCTGCCAGGCTTTGGTATCAGGATAATTTTGGCCTCATAAAATGAGTTAGGGAGGATTCCCTCTTTTTCAATTGATTGGAATAGTTTCAGAAGGAATGGTACCAGCTCCTCTTTGTACCTCTGGTAGAATTCAGCTGTGAATCCATCTGGTCCTGGACTTTTTTTAGTTGGTAGGCTATTAATTATTGCCTCAATTTCAGAGCCTGCTATTGGTCTATTCAGGGATTCAACTTCTTCCTGGTTTAGTCTTGGAAGAGTGTAAGTGTCCAGGAAATTATCCATTTCTTCTAGATTTTCTAGTTGATTTGCGTAGAGGTGTTTATAGTATACTCTGATGGTAGTTTGTATTTCTGTGGGGTCTGTGGTGATATCCCCTTTATCATTTTTTATTGTGTCTATTTGATTCTTCTCTCTTTTCTTTTTTATTAGTCTTGCTAGCGGTCTGTTAATTTTGTTGATTTTTTCAAAAAACCAACTCCTGGATTCATTGATTTTTTGGAGGGTTTTTTGTGTCTCTACCTCCTTCAGTTCTGCTCTGATCTTAGTTATTTCTTGCCTTCTGCTAGCTTTTGAATGTGTTTGCTCTTCCTTCTCCAGTTCTTTTAATTGTGATGTTAGAGTGCCAATTTTAGATCTTTCCAGCTTTCTCTTGTGGGCAGTTAGTGCTATAAATTTCCCTCTACACACTGCTTTAAATGTGTCCCAGAGATTCTGGTATGTTGTGTCTTTGTTCTCATTGGTTTCAAAGAACATCTTTATTTTTGCCTTCATTTCGTTATGTACCCAATAGTTGTTCAGGAGCAGGTTGTTCAGTTTCCATGTAGCTGAGCGGTTTTGATTGAGGTTCTTAGTCCTGAGTTCTAGTTTGATTGCACTGTGGTCTGAGAGACAGTTTGTTTTAATTTCTGTTCTTTTACATTTGCTAAGGAGTGCTTTACTTCCAATTATGTGTTCAATTTTGGAATAAGTGCGATGTGGTGCTGAGAAGAATGTATATTCTGTTGATTTGGGGTGGAGAGTTCTATAGATGTCTATTAGGTCTGCTTGGTGTAGAGATGAGTTCAATTCCTGGATATCCTTGTTGACTCTCTGTCTTGTTGATCTAATGTTGACAGTGGAGTGTTGAAGTTTCCCATTATTATTGTATGGGAGTCTAAGTCTCTTTGTAAGTCTCTAAGGACTTGCTTTATGAATCTGGGTGCTCCTGTATTGGGTGCATATATATTTAGGATAGTTAGCTCTTCCTGTTGAATTGATCCCTTTACCATTATGTAATGGCCTTCTTTGTCTCTTTTGATCTTTGATGGTTTAAAGTCTGTTTTATCAGAGACTAGGATTGCATCCCCTGCTTTTTTTTTGTTCTCCATTTGCTTGGTAGATCTTCCTGCATCCCTTTATTTTGAGCCTATGTATGTTTCTGCATGTGAGATGGGTCTCCTGAATACAGCAGACTGATGGGTCTTGACTCTTGATCCAGTTTGCCAGTCTGTGTCTTTTAATTGGAGCATTTAGTCCATTAACATTTAAGGTTAATATTGTTATGTGTGAACTTGATCCTGCCATTATGATATTAACTGGTTATTTTGCTCGTTAGTTGATGCAGTTTCTTCCTAGCCTCAATGGTCTTTACATTTTGGCATGTTTTTGCAATGGCTGGTAGTGGTTGTTCCTTTCCATGTTTAGGGCTTCCTTCAGGGTCTCTTGTAAGGCAGGCCTGGTGGTGACAAAATCCCTAAGCATTTGCTTATCTGTAAAGGATTTCATTTCTCCTTCACTGATGAAACTTAGTTTGGCTGGATATGAAATTCTGGGTTTAAAATTCTTTTCTTTAAGAATGTTGAATATTGGCCCCCACTCTCTTCTGGCTTGTAGAGTTTCTGCTGAGAGATCTGCTGTTAGTCTGATGGGCTTCCCTTTGTGGGTAACCCGACCTTTCTCTCTGGCTGCCCTTAAGCTTTTTTCCTTCATTTCAACTTTGGTGAATCTGGTAATTATGTGTCTTGGAGTTGCTCTTCTCAAGGAGTATCTTTGTGGTGTTCTCTGTATTTCCTGAATTTGAATGTTGGCCTGCCCTACTAGGTTGGGGAAGTTCTCCTGGATGATATCCTAAAGAGTGTTTTCCAACTTGGTTCCATTTTCCCCCTCACTTTCAGGCACCCCAATCAGACGTAGATTTTGTCTTTTTACATAATCCCATACTTCTTGCAGGCTTTGTTCATTTCTTTTTCTTCTTTTTCCTTTTGGTTTCTCTTCTTGCTTCATTTCATTCATTTGATCCTCAATCGCTGATACTCTTTCTTCCAGTTGATCAAGTCGGTTACTGAAGCTTGTGGATTTGTCACGTATTTCTCGTGTCATGGTTTTCATCTCTGTCATTTCATTTATGACCTTCTCTGCATTAATTATTCTAGCTATCAATTCTTCCACTCTTTTTTCAAGATTTTTAGTTTCTTTGCGCCGGTACATAATTCCTCCTTTAGCTCTGAGAAGTTTGATGGACTGAAGCTTCTTCTCTCATCTCGTCAAAGTCATTCTCTGACCAGCTTTGATCCGTTGCTGGCGATGAGCTGTGCTCCTTTGCAGGGGGAGATGCGCTCTTATTTTTTGAATTTCCAGCTTTTCTGCCCTGCTTCTTCCCCATCTTTGTGGTTTTATCTGTCTCTGGTCTTTGATGATGGTGACGTACTGATGGGGTTTTGGTATAGGTGTTCTTCCTGTTTGATAGTTTTTCTTCTAATAGTCAGGACCCTCAGCTGTAGGTCTGTTGGAGATTGCTTGAGGTCCACTCCAGACCCTGTTTGCCTGGGTATCAGCAGCAGAGGTTGCAGAAGATAGAATATTGCTGAACAGCAAGTGTACCTGTCTGATTCTTAATTTGGAAGCTTCCTCTCAGGGGTGTACTCCACCCTGTGAGGTGTGAGGTGTCAGACTGGCCCTAATGGGGATGTCTCCCAGTTAGGCTACTCAGGGGTCAGGGACCCACTTGAGCAGGCAGTCTGTCTGTTCTCAGATCTCAACCTCCATGTTGGGAGATCCACTGCTCTCTTCAAAGCTGTCAGACAGAGTCGTTCGGGTCTGCACAGCCCTCTGCTGCTTCCCCTGTTGTTGTTGTTAACTGTGCCCTGTCCCCAGAGGTGGAGTCTACAGAGACAGGCAGGTTTCCTTGAGCTTCTGTGAGCTCCACCCCGTTCGAGCTTCCCAGTGGCTTTGTTTACCTACTTAAGCCTCAGCAATGGCGGGCGCCCCTCCCCCAGCCTCGCTGCTGCCTTGCGGTTAGATCGCAGACTGCTGTGCTAGCAGTGAGGGGGGCTCCGTGGCCATGGGACCCTTCGGCCAGGTGTGGGTATAATCTCCTGGTGTGCCCGTTTGCTTAAAGCGCAGTATTGGGGTGGGAATTACCCGATTTTCCAGGTGTTGTGTGTCTCAGTTTGCCTGGCTAGGATAAGGGGTTCCCTTCCCCCTTGCACTTCCCAGTGGAGGCAATGCCTCGCCCTGCTTCAGCTCTCACTGGTCGGGCTGCAGCAGCTGACCTCCACCGATTGTCCGGCACTCCCCAGTGAGATGACCCCAGTATCTCAGTTGAAAATGCAGAAATCACCGGTCTTCTGTGTCGTTCGTGCCGGGAGTTGCAGACTGGAGCTGTTCCTGTTCGGCCATCTTGCTCCACCCTCTCAGAGTGCTATTTCAAGTCTATTGTCTTTTCAGCTGTAGCACAGCTTTACTATTCTTTATATTAGGGTAGTGTTGCGTGACAAATAGGTATGTCCACATCCCACATTCAAAAGACATGTCCACAGCCTAATCTGCAGAACCTGTAAATGTGACCGTATTTGGAAGAAAGATCTTTGCAGAAGTAATTAAATTAAGAATCTCAAGATGAGATTGTCCTGGTTTATCTAGATGGACCTTAAACCCAGTGATAAGTGTCCTTATAGGAGGCACACAGAAGACAGAACTACAGAGAGAAGAGGAGAAGGCCAAGTGAAGACAGAGGCAGAGATTAGAATTATGTGGCTACAAGTCAAGGATCATCTGGATTCACGAGAAGGTGGAAGAAGCAAGGAAGTATTCTCCCTAAAACCTTTGGAGGGAGGTAATGAAGCCCATTAATGTCTTGATTTCAGACTTGTGGTCTATAGAACTGTGAGAAAATAAACTTCTGTTTTAAGTCACCTAGTTTGAGGTAATTTCTTACAGCAACCACACAAAATTAACAAGGGTGGATACATTTATTACTGTAAATGAATTTACTAGAGGTTACCAGAATAGCATCTTTGCTCATGGCTACAGGGACTAGTGAATACAAGAGTAGAAAAAAGTTAGTCATTCATCAAATCATGACTAAAGATATTATGTATCAGGGTACTCTTTGAGGGACCCGTTGAGAAACAAATAGTTAGGTTCCTACTCTTGTGAAATTTGTGTCCTAGGGGATATCACTAAATATCAATTTTTCATAATAGTACATTGAACTTTGAAACAAATATCAATTTTTCATAACAGTACATTGAACTTTGAAACAGATTGTTTCAAAATATCTTTTGACAGATATCATTAATATGTAGAAAAGAATCCTTTGTAAGCTAATGCAATAATTCCATGTGACCCTTTTCTTCGTTTTAAAGAATTTTAAAGGTCTAATCAACCTAATGTGTGGCTGTATGTTTCTCACAGGGCTCCATGTGTGAGAAGTTGAATTATTTATTTCATTATTTTCTAATAAATTGCCATGTCTTCAGAAAACATGTGGGAAAAAAGATTTTTTAAAAAAGCAGCTGATAATTAAACACTAGAATAGATGAAAATAAATATTTAATGATGTGAAAATAAAAATTTTTCACATATGTGAAAATAAATATTTAATGATGTAAAGTGTAAGAGTTTGAGGTTATTAGAAAAAATGTTGAATTGACAGTTTTTTCCGGGGGCATTTTAAGTTGTTCTTTTCTTTTTGTTCATGCCAAGCAACCTCAGGCAACTGAGATTCAAGAGTTTTTGTGGTATGAACTATTACGCTATAACTTAGTGAACTAAAACACAGCATATGGCAATTAGTGGCGTGTGGTTTCCTTTAAGCTATTCATTTGGCCAGTGTAACAGGAGCACCTAAATTCCTTCAACTTAACATAATTTGGTGCAGTGGAGGGGTTCCAAGGCAAAGAAGGGCATTCATGAGAGAAGTTCTCTAAATGCATCAGTACTCAGATGGTGAAGGAGGATCAAGAGCTAGGTACAGAGAACCTTGGCACACAATGCAAATTAGACACAGAAAGCCAAGAGCCAGGAAAGAGCTATGATCCAAGGAAATAAAAGTTCTTGGGCATCAGAGACTCTTCAAAAGTGTTTTGACCCATTAACCTTCACCATTTCACATTTTAATTTAACAAAGTAGAAAATGTTTCTTGTATGTTCTTGCGGAAGGGCTGAGTAGCTGTGGATTGTTCTTCTATATGGAAATTCTAGAGGATTTGTTCTTGCATCTTCTAAGTTGGGTTTTCTGAAAAATATTATAATTGGAAGTCTGAAAGACATCCTTAGAGCATTAGGATGAAATATTGTATGGAATAATTGCCTAAGAGAGATCAAATCCTGCCATACTTAGCTGAAAAGTTCTCTTCCTTTTGTGAAGTATCATGGTATCAAATTTTCCTCTAATGTTTATGCAAATCGTAGAATGGTATGGACCCTCTATTCAGTTATCAACCTAACTGATAATTGGGTTTCCACTTCATTACTGATTTGCCATAATCAAATATAAATCTGCAGTAAATCAAATTTGCATTTTGCAAATATGATTGTTTCTATAACCAAAACCATAGTAGTTATTACAAAAATAAAGACTTTAACTGCATTTTTTTACTCTTTCTTATTATAAATTCATGAAAATACTGCTACTAATAATGTGATACTGTTCATTGAGCCCATGTGCTAGATACTGTGCTAAGTGATTTACATGCTTATTCTTTTTAGCTTCAGAGTGATCTTGCTAGGTAGGTATTATTGCTAGACTATTTGTTTACTATTTTTCCTCAGTTATAGCATAAACCACCTTCTTAAACTGATATATATATATATATATATGTGTGTGTGTGTATAAATCTGTTCATTTTTTCTGCTGTTTTATTTAATAATGGGGAATATGTTACCTGTATAGAAAATGATGAAAACAATAGCTTGAGAAAATACCATATACATTTATATTGTTTATAACTTGCTGATGACCTTATTTCATAACTTTAATCAGATAGATAAAATTACTTACATATCTCAAATAAAACAAATACAAAAAAATCATTTATATTTTCTGGTTCTCACAAAGACTTTGCCTATGTTTCTTATTTTATTCCATTTCTTAGTTTAGGAAGGTGGCTTGCATACTAATGATACTGTGAATGCAATTTTCTGGTGTCTTTGGTTTTCATCATTCATTATTGATGCAATATTTTTGCTATGTTTTTCTTTCATTCTCAATGTTGATAGTCTACAAAGATCTGTGCTTTAAAGGTCCATCAGTGTAATTGTACAATTACATTTATCTACTCTGAACTGCCTTGGACAGTCATTAGTCTTCTAAGGGTTAGAGTTTTATGATGTCTACTTATATTCTTTCTCATTATTTCCTGTGTATTTGTAACCCATACTTTTGAATTCAGTTATAAATCATAATATTCTAGTCTAAACAAGAACATGATATATAATCACTAGAGAAGATCAATCCCATTTTTTATAGTATTTTAGTGAAAATGTGTATTGAACTTTTGGGTAAGATGCATTCATTTTTTTAAAAAAGAGAAAATAGTCATAAAAAGAGAATAAAAATGAATTTTTCATGAGATTGTATAATTAAACATTAATATTTAATAAATAATATATAATGTATATATGTATGTTTGTGATATGTGTGTATATATATATACATGTGTGCATGTTTATATATATATATGTTTATAAAATAATCCTATCTCCTATATAAAACAGATACTTAATTTCTTTGAGAAATTGGAATTTCCCTCTCTTTGGGAAGAAACTGTAGACTCTAGAGGATCAATAAATTAATCACATTTAAATCCAGCTTAATTAGATACCTAAATAAAGGTAAGAAATTGAAAATAAATAAATTCCTATTATGTGCTCAGTAAGGTACTGTGGTGGTTAAGTATAAGACATGACCTCAGGCAACAAATTGGCTGGGAAGACAAGCCAAACAGCTGAAGTCTTCTTATCACTACCTCTGCAGAAAAATAAAAACTAGCCTTAATTAAATGCTTCCTATGTGATAAGTTCATTGCTAAACAGGTAGTCCTGTCATCTCATAGAACCCTCTTAATAGAAAAATGTCACAAGGACTCAGGGAACAATAAAGAAAGTGCTTGTCAAGAAAAATTTGTATTATATAGGTAAATCAGGGCCAGCAGATGAAGGCCAGGTGGGAGATTTTGATCCAGTGCATGAGAAGGGTGCCACTTGGCTCCACATTCAGGAAAATGAACACAGTGCTTTGGAGAATAAGTTGACGCTTTTGAGATTCTCTGGAATGCTAGAGTGAATGCAGTGAAATCATTATAGTCAAAGGGAACTCATGGTGGCTTGGTATACAATAGTGGTGATAGAAACAGGGAGAAGGAAACATCAAGTTAAGTCAAGAGTTTGTTTAACTTGATCTCTTATAGGAAAGAAGAATAGGAAAATGTTCCAAATTATTTCTTAGAAGTATAGTCATTTTAAAAAGCATAGATATGCTTCTAATGGTATATGTGTTGTAGTTAGTTGATTATGAGGAGAAGGGAGCTAGGAAAAATAAGATAACAAACTATGTTGTGACAATGTAGAGATTACTTTGATAATAAAAGACTCAAATGGAAATCTCCAATGGGTATTTAGATCTGAGGGAGTGAGGGCGTGTACTTGTGTGTGTGTGTGTGTGTGTGTGTGTGTCTATGATAGTAATAGTGGAAGACACAAAGACATGCACAATGGAGAATTTATAAAGACCTGAGTAGGAACAACTAGAAACACTGAAAGAATGCCCATCCAAGTTTGAAATGGGATAAAAAATATGAAAGTAAACAATGGAATCAAATTTGCAGCCCAAGAAGACAAAGGAGAATATGTATGCCTTTACTTACTGCCTTTTCTGGTTTAAACACACATTTAAACATTTAACATTTAAACACACATTGATTCAATTAACATTTGTTCAGAGTGTGTTCTCTAAGCCCTTATATAGTAAGCATTTATAAGCATTTGTAAACATTCTATTTAGTAAGCAATTAAGTCTTAGGGATTTTAATGGAATTGGAACTAGGTTTGTCTGATGTACAGTTCAAAACAGGCAACTTCATGTTTTGTGAGTGCATCCCTTTACTTTCTCTCTATATTTGTAATATCTGATATTCACAAGCTTATTCACAAAACAATTCTACCGAATTCTGTTTTAGATAGAAACAAAAAGCACATTTGTTATCTCTGATGGGAACTTTCTGTAAGTATTGACTGTCAGAATTTGGCCTGAAGTGCATGTCCCATAAGTAAGAAGATAATCTAACTAGAATGTTGGCTCAAAAAATCCTCTTGTACAGACCCAAATAATGTATTTTTTCTGCCCAGAATTATGACGTGTCATACACTTTCTCTCCTGAAACTGTTTGGAAAAAGCCAGACACATTTCTCTGATGATATGTTTCTTGGATAAACGCTAAAAAGTTCAGGTTTCTAGACTAGTTCCTTAAAAAGTAGCTCTCTAGAACATTGAAAATCATTTTTACAATTTGATTTTTCTTCAACGAATAGTCATCTGCTCCTTTTCTTCTTGATTGAGTGGTTATGCAGTTCTTTATTTCTTGAAAGTTTAAAACTGTTAACATATTTTTATATGTCATTTATAAGACCTATGATATGTATTCATAATATACATACATATAGATATCTATGTTGCTTTATTTACAGTGTTAGCCTTATGAATAATGAGTACTCACAATCTACATATGAGATTCTTTTCAGGTCAGCACACCTTTCTTCTACTGTATCTCTGAATATTGTTTCTGTGCCATGTCACTTATTCTATTATCTCAATAAAAATTATTAGAATATTGAAATTCAATTGTCTCTTTTCCAAAGCTATCATTTTTTCATGAAAACCGTCATTTGTTTTTCCTCTTTATGTGCTGAAAGAGGTTTTCAAAGCCCTCCTCAGCACTGATTTGGTGTGTTGTGTTTACTCTTCTCTTTACGGTTTTAGTATTTTAAAACGTGTATTATTTCTTTTCTTATACCTTTTTAAATCTCTACCCTCTAACCTTTTATTTCCCAATAAGCTCTTTGTGTTTTCATCTTTGGACCCTTACTTCATTAGGTACATGCTTTCATTGCTTCCTCTCCCACTTGACCACCAAGTACTATTTAAAATCTACTCTTTTTCCTCCCACATCATATTTCTTTTTTTTTTCTTTCTCTCTTTTTCTCTCTCTTTCTTTTCTTTCTTTCTTTCTTTCTTTCTTTCTTTCTTTCTTTCTTTCTTTCTTTCTCTTTCTTTCTTTTCTTTCCTTCTTTCTTTTTTTCTGAGATGTCCTTTGAGCCTTCCTCAGGGAGGCATTTCCTGATGCCACTGGGGAGTGTGGTGGGCTCAGGCCAGACCACCTGGATTCAAAGTCTTACTCTGTCACAGACTACCTCTGTGACTGCAAAAGTTCACTTAATTGTCCTTTACTTCAGTTTCCTCATCTATCAGATGAAAATAATAACAGTAACTTTCATTCGTAGCTTTGCCATGAGGAAGTAATACATATAAGGCACTTCAAATTGTCCCAGACACAAAGTACTGGACACGTTTGAACTTCTACTGCTCTCAGTTACTAGTCTGAATGGATGGTTGATGTAGACTTGCATGTTATCAGTTCTGACCGTTAGCCTAAGGGACATAAAGAGATAGCTGACATTTGGAAAATCCCAATAGAACTCCATTTCTGCACAACTTCTCTTCTGTGGTTGCTGAAACTGTCATGCAAGAAGCTTGCCTAATTGGGTATATTATTATCTACTTAATTTTTCTTTAATGTCGTTCACATAACATGGTGCGGTTCGTCTCTGTTGTGCAATGCTTGCGCACTGAGCCCTGATACAATGGGAGAGAGGAAAAGAGGTGAGAAGAGATGTTGTCCATTGCATTGGAGAGAGTCATAAAGTTCAGTAAAGACACTTGGCACCTTGTAGAGAGAGGAGGTGTTACAGTAGGCAGTCAGTCAGACATGAGTAGGGCAGGGGGCCACCGCTCCCACCACCAGGAATATCAGGTGACCAACAGGTGATGGTCAGGCATTTGTTAAGCTGTCGCTCTAACATAATAACTGATCACATCTGGCATCAGAGAAAGGCGGTGTCCCAGTAGACAGAAAAAATCCTTAATCTTGTGATCAGTAGCTTCCCAATAGGATCTCAGGAGTTGGGCAAGTGGGCTCAGGTATGTTCAATAAGAGGCAAAAAGGTGGAGTTTAACTGGTATATGAGCACTCCATTGGTAAGGGAAAAAAGCCTCAAGTGAGCATGCACATAACTTCAGTAAACACACTGCTCATCGGGACCCTCCCAAGTGCTGGAAGGCTGCTGTGCATGCTGAATGCCAATGTATAAAACCCCAAGTCGAAGGTCAAACCATACACTTTATCTCTTAAGTTGTCCACTTGGCCCTCTTCCAAGTATGCTTTACTTCCTTTTATTCCTGTTCTAAAGCTTTTCAATAAATTTTCCCTCTGCTCTAAGACTTGCGTAGGCATCTCACTGTGTCTTACGCCACTCTGTCAAAGTCTTTCTTCTGAGGAGGCAAGAACTGAGGTTGCTGCAGACGTGTATGGATTCACCGCTGCTAATATATTTTGGTGCTGAGTGACTTGGATGCATTCCCCAGTGGTAACAGAGGCACCTTCTGTACTAGAAAGAAGTAGTACTAACATTTTATATCGTTAGTCTTTCTTTTTAGGATAGAGTGCTCCAAATTTTGCTGATCAATATTATTTTTTTCAAAAGAGACGTGTCATGTTCCCTTCTGCCTCAGCATAAGTATTTGCCTGCAGTGCCCAAAAAATTACTATAGAAACGAACGTAGGTAAGAATGCTCACGAACAAAAATTTTGAGTAAGCTACCTATCATTTTTTAAAAAAGTTATTTCCTATACAGAATATGTAAAGTAAGTACTTCAAAATTTGTGATTTGTACAAAGCCTTGTTAACATTTTACTAACTTTGCTGAATTAAAATTCCTACTTTTTCCCCTTTAGTCATTTTGCTTTTATTCCAGGAAAAAATAAATAAATGCCTTTTCTTATTAGGTCAGTCCTGTCAAAAGATACACAATAAGTATTTCAAATAAATTTCTTTCATTCTGCCTTGACTGCTCCTTCCCCTTCACACCACTGAAAAAGCCATCATTTCTCTATTAAACTACTGCAGGAAGAACTAGTCTAGAGTCTCCACTATACTTATGCCCTTATTGTTACAAGGATATCCGAGTCACCTGTAAACATGGGTACTGGGCTATACCACCTCCCAGCTTATAACCCTTTGTAAATTTATTTTCTAAGATTCTTACAATGTTCCAACAACACAGGCTCCTTGAAACTTAAGGTCTACATTTTTTTTTATTTTTATTTTTATTTTTATTTTTATTTTTTTTTACAGAAAGGTTCTTGTGATCTCATCTGCCCTTCCCCACACTTCTCCTTTTGCCTACTATAATTTGTGACTCTTTGCTCAAGACTAGTTTTCAAGTCCTATGTTTTACTAATACTCATGCTTTTTCTTTATAGGCTTATCCCAATTCTTAACACGTAATTTTTACATAATTTTTGGTTTCTTCATTCTTTTCATCCAAAAAAATATGTAAGCTCCATGAGAGTAAGGGCTCCATTCAGCTTTGTAGGATTAGTGTCTATAACATCTAATTGTACATGGCATGCATTAGGCAAAATTAGGCACCATAATATTTGATGAGTAAATACACTTAAATATTATAGGCTTCTTATTTAGCTCAGCTATATAAATAAATTCAGAGTGGTCAGCAATTAGTGGAAACTATGAGTTTCAAGATTTTTTCGGCCGGGCGCGGTGGCTCAAGCCTGTAATCCCAGCACTTTGGGAGGCCGAGACGGGCGGATCACGAGGTCAGGAGATCGAGACCATCCTGGCTAACATGGTGAAACCCCGTCTCTACTAAAAATACAAAAAACTAGCCGGGCGAGGTGGCGGGCGCCTGTAGTCCCAGCTACTCGGGAGGCTGAGGCAGGAGAATGGCGTGAACCCGGGAGGCGGAGCTTGCAGTGAGCCGAGATTGCGCCACTGCACTCCAGTCTGGGCGACAGAGCGAGACTCTGCCTCAAAAAAAAAAAAAAAGATTTTTTCCACGTGAATCTGTTTGAATCTGCTTACTTCTAAAGTTCCCTTACAGCTTTGAAGGATGGAAGGAGAAACAAAAAAGAAAATGGAGGCTTCTGACATCATAAAAATAATGAAGAACTTTATTCTTCCTCTATCACATATTCCCCTTGCTTTTCCATATTACAAAAGCATATACAATTTGATTCATGCTTGATGCTTTTTCAAGGTAAACAAGAATTTAAGAACATTCTAATTTTAACTATTACATAACTACTGATTTCTTTTTCCATGTTGACTGAGGCTTTGTTTACTCAGCTTCATTTTGTGAGAGCAGCCACTGGTATCACCTCTGTATACATTCCTTAACCAAGGTTGAAACTATTCCTCCCCAGCTTCTTGATGCACATAATAAGTTGGCATGTAACATCTCTTACCTATAACAACATTGTTACAAGATTTGTCTTTGAACTAAAGCATATAGATAAAATACTAAAAATACAGATCAGTGCTGTTTTGTGTGTTGTATTTACAATAAAATACAGATATAATATTAAAAGGCAAACCTTCTACTTCAAATATTTGATTTACTGACAGTAGAAAATGAATTCTGATTAGTTAAAATTATGTCCTAAAAAAGTCTTACATTGCTTTAATAACATATATCCAGAATATAATTATGCTGTTTCATGTATCTGAGATTTTCAGAGTTTTTGCATTGTGAGCCATCCCTTTGTGCTGTTTCTATCCATATTATAACCACTGGTTTTTGTCTTTTTTTGTGTGAAGACATTTATTTGCAAATGATTGAACTTAGGGAGGCACTTCTTTTCTCTAGTCAGCTTAATTAAATTATGATACTTACAAGGTTGGTTTTCTATGAAATATTTAGTTTTAGCTTATTTCTAGAATTGTTGTCAGTCTCAACTGCCCATCCCCCTGCTGGGAGACTAGATTAGTCACTGTCTGCTCTGGTGCCTGTTTTTTCCAAAGTCATTCTAGTACAGAGTTACTGCAGAGATGTATATGGCCTTGGGCAAGTCATTTAGCTTTTCTGTACTCTCCTATCTTCATTTATAAAATGGGGATTAAATGACCTTTCTCTACCTACATTTCAGAAGTGCTTTAGATAAAATTAGATAATAGATATGAATGTACATGGGAAATGAAAGTATTGTAATAAAACATGATAATCTATTCTAAGGAACCCACATAGAAAAATGCATGTACAGAGGTTTTTAAATTTGCATTTTTTGGTGACTAATTGCATTCATGAATCAAGTTGTTTTCAGAAAGAAAAAAAAATGGCTTTGAAAAATCAGGAAATTATTTTATATTTCTATTATAAAAATGTTTAATATCTAGTGGAGATGGATTTTAAAAGTTATAATCTGTTTTAAGGGGAGATTTTCATAACTTTAAATCTTTATAATAAAAAAAATTCTGGGTCAGAGGCTCCACTATAAACTATTGGTGACCTTCTGTGACTTTTAGAGGGACTGAGTACAGGTAGAGAAAGCCATGAGGTTTCCATAGGTAGAGAAAGAAAGAAGACAAACAAAAAGGGAGTTCTGACAGATTGCAAACAAAACTCAGGAAAAAATTGAGATCACTTCTTGAGAAACATCCATTGATCGAAAAGAACCACCAGGTTTTCAAACAATAGCAATCCCACATTCATACATGATTTTCTGTTCTTTGTTCTTTTTTTTCCTTTTCGTTTCTCTATGCGCTGAGGCAGGAGAAGTTAGAGAAAAACAAATAAATTCAAAGAACATATGTGATCTTTTCCAAAGAGATTGTAAATACACAGTTAAAGGTCTCTTTTACTAGATAAAGATCAAAGGTTGAGTGAAAGCCTATAGAAAAAACTTTGAAGAACAAGTTTGCTGGATATACCCAAGTGTACTGATTCAGGAAAGAAGCTCACTTGATGACAATTCAGATAAGTTAAATCTGCCATAGCCTGAGAGAAAATTAGGGTTAAATTAAGTAATAAATGATAATAATTAAAGATAATAAAATAGAAACACAAGTATTTGTAGATATCTATATACAGTGTAAAACAAAATTCTGGAGAATTTAATTGTCATTTTTTTATTATTTATTTTCAATTATATCCTTAAGGAATTCAACTGTATTGAACAAGCATGGAGATTTTAAAAAGCATGCTGTGATATTTGATTCATCATAACTAGGAAAATTATTATACTTTTAACTCTTAAGACTGCATAGTGGGTTTAATCTTTTCTGTTGGCTATGTGCCCTAAATGCTGTAGTCATTCCAGTCTTGCATATGGAAATCCACAAAGGTAGGTGCAATGGACAACTTTGCCAGGAGAGGATACTTACCTGAACTTCTAAGAAACGTATATACTCCTTTGCCATTCCAGCAGAATTCTGAAAACTGTTCTAAATACTTTGATTTGTCTAATTGTTATTTATCATTTTCTTTTAAATCTTACTGCCCATTTCATTAGGCCAATTAACAATATCTGAAATTGATTGTAAATAGTTTCTTAGAACCTGTTTTGCTGTTCTCAAAAGTGTTTCCAATTTTTAGTTTCTTATTCTTATACATTAAATTGCTGTTTTCAATAAATAGCAACAAACAAAAAAGAACATAACCATAATATAAAGGCAACAATCTTGTATGATTTCCATGTGTATGATTATCTGTTTTGCATCTTTGAAAGTCAATTTCTAGAGAGCAGAGGTCATAATTTGCATCTTTCTTTGGTGATAATAAATAATGTTCACTGAAGTCTGTCTTTGCAAAGCAAATGAAACAAAGAGCAAAACCATCAAACATTCTGGATTGAATAATACACAGCTTAGAGACACGCAAAGAATTACATTTTGTGTTTCTAACCACTTGACACAGGAAGAGAATATCTTCTGTATATGCCAATTATTTTCTAATTCCTAAAAGGCTAACATTTGAAAGTTTAATAGATGTTATAACTTTCTACACAAAGTCTATTAATGATACAAATATATAGATGAATACCCTTTACAAATCATTCACTTAAAAATGTTTATTTGTTAAATGTAATGACTATTAATGTTTTCTATCATAGACATAAATTATGATTATAGGCCATTTGTGATTGGGGGAAATTTCAGAGCATGTTTCTATTTCATTTAGAAAACAGAACAGAAAAGAAGGGATCATGGTGCACACCAAGGATAGAACTGTACAAGAAACAGGAAAGCAATTGATGTCAATGGAAATTATCTTTCTTTTTGTTTAAAATTAAGTGGAAAAGTAGAAAGATTAATACTTTTAGCCAAATATAACTGAAAATTATTCATAGGAAAAGTTGTCAAAAATGCCCCTGACATAATTTTTCTATCTTGAATTTTCCTGAATTTTTTCTCCTAAACTTTTATTTCTCTTTGCTAAAATTTATTACATTTCTAATAAGAATCATAATATACTTGAATTTTTTTCTTTATTATTCTTCTAGTTGAACATCCTGCTGACAACATCACTGATACTCAGTATGGATAAAAGTTAACAAGTTTCAGTCTAACTTTGGGATTCTTTAGGAACATAGATTTGTAATTGAACCAGCTTATAAACAAAAAAAAAAAAAGGTAGGTAGCAAGTTTGTGAAGCAAATTAACTGGGGGCCAAATTTAGCCTTCTAAACTCATTTCATTTGCACCTCAGCTTGGACTTAAGCCATTAGCACAGCAGGGAAAAAGCAATGGTTATGCACCAGGCCACTAACACTTCCATGCATAAGATTTTGCAGAATGACAGAAATAATGAATGTAATTAAAACAGCATGTAGCCAAGAAAAAATAATTAGTATACAAGTTGGATGGCTCTGGGAGGCCCATGACATGACAAAAACATTTTTAAAGGGTTTAATGATATTCTAAACTAGTTTCGTTTCCACATAAGAGTTTGTATATCATAACATTTGATAAATGAATATTCTTAATAATTATCTTTGAGCTTTAGATTTAGGTTGCTCTAGTTTTAATAACGTCAGCTTTTATTCTCAGAATTTTTTCACTTACTCTTGGAATGACAGCTATAAATTATTTAATTCTTATTTTCAGCAGGAAGAAGGAATATAAATGCCCAATGTTCATAAACTGATGAAAGTTAATTAAGATTTAATAATTATCAATCAAATTTGAATCCCAAATTTTAAATTATTTATTTGTAATTATATAGGCTGCAATCATTAAAAGCATATTCATCTTTAAAGAGAGAGAAAGAAAGAAATCCAAACATTCTCAAGGAAGACTGTTTTGGGAAATCAAATCAAGAACCACTAAGAACTGTGCTAATTTTTTTAAATTACAAAAGTATTGTACATTATTGAAAGCACAAGTACTTAAAAGATAAATACATATTATAGACAATTCTATTTCCAAAAATGTTTTAAAAACTAATTGTTAAATCAAATATATATTTTTACAATGTAGAATATCTTATCTTCTCCAAGTAATCCATTCATACAACCCCAAAACAATTTTTAAATTATTTTTCTTCATACATATTTCAGTACATAAACCCGAAATGACTTCTAACTTTTTTTTTTAGTAAATTCCTTAGAGTTAAAAAAAATTGCAATAGAAAACCAAAACAAGTAGGTTATCACTAAGAAAAAAATATGACAGAGTAGATGCAATTTGATTGTTCTTCAAGGATAGATAAATTGAAGAGTGAATGCAAAGGAAAAGAAGAATTTGCCAAGCTCATGGACATGTAATTAACAAGACTGAAGAAATTTCAAAATTTGAGCCTTTAGATGTCTAAGGTAATAATTGTGCTATTGACAGAATTGTGAAATGAAAATTATATTTGTTGGGGAAATGATAAAATTCAGATGTTGAGATTGAAGTGGCCATAAGGAATTCAAGGTGTGAAATATTAATATTTATAGACTGTACATAGGGAAGATCTTAGAGGTGGCAATAGTTTGGAAAGTTGTTTGCTTAAAAGTGCTAGTTAATGATTTACTAAGGTGGTTGATGCCATATTTCAAATGATATTTTTCACTCAAAATATTTTTAAAAGAGGGAATCATATATAAAGACAGATTTTAAAATGGTATATGTAAACACAAATTAAATATATTTGTATTGTATTATCTTTTAGATAGAATACTTTTAAACAAATCAGTAACATGCATCATTTTGCCTATAAGAAATGAGCAACTGTATATTTACAAATGGAATTTAAAATCTAAATTAGGGACTATATATTCATAATAACATCAGCTATAGTTGTTAAATTATTTTAAATCTTGAGATAAAGTAAAATACAAATTCTCTCAAGAAAAATGATTTAAGAAAGTGAGTTGGATACCACAGAAAGTGAATCCCAAGGAATACAACATGGCCTTGCTTCACTACTTCTTCCCAACTTCTATTTGTAGATGTAGAATGGGGGAAACAAGGTCCATCTACTTTTTAGGACATCAATTGCATATCACTCTACCTTTAAACAATGAAGGCTACAATACACACTGCAGAGTCCCTGCCCTTTACATGTCCACAATCTAATAAGGGAGATGGTCATGCTAAATCATGAGTCAAATATTATGAGGAAGCATGTCACACTATATTAAAAAAAAAAAAATTGCATCAATAGGCTTGGAATCCCTCCTAGCTCATGGGTAAATGGTTTTTTTTACATGGCTCTTTTTTTTCTAAATCTGGCAGCCTGAATTCTTGCGATTTATTCTGTTTGCCTTTAGTTGACATGAGAAAGCCTCTCTTGAAGATAATCTGGCAGGAGAAATTTTTGTGCAATAGTTTTTGTTTATATTAAATGATAAAATGACCATTTTAGGTTTTTACTAGTTTTCTCCTATAAATCATTCTCTTAATATGTACTTACACTGTCAAGGATTCCATAGTTTAAGTATTTTGGCTATTATTTATTGTAATATTTCTCATTATTTATCCTTGAAATTTAGTCAATATCTATAAAAGAATGAAAACAGTTGAAGTAAAATAATTAGTCTGCATAAGCACAGGTACCAAAGCATCCAAATAACATGATACTATGTCTTGTTGGAACTGATCATTTATAATAAGTAGAGGTTTTAACTGAAACACATTATCAGTGGCTAATGGTCTATTTGGCAGAGCTCATGGCCAACATTATTTTGGCTCCTCTTTATTTAGGAAGTGGACTGTAGGATGCCACAGGGATTCTTAATTGATTGTTATTAACAGTCAATGGAATATTTTTTAATAATGAAAAAAGCTGGACCAGAGAGATATTCTGATTTAAAAAATGCTAAAAAGAATTAGAGTTCAAAACATCTCAAATATGGTTCAGCTATGGATCTATATAACTTTCCTTCAATCCTACATTTCAAATGCCTTGGGAAAAAGGAAACTGATTTTTGAAGTGAGAACTGAAAATGTTTGTTTGGGAAAGCAGTAGTTGCATTGAAAATATAAAGGCTGTAGTGCCTTGCCATCTATCAATTGATTAGCTGTATACTTAACACAACTTGGAACAACTTTTTAGAATCCATGACTTCACTAAAGTAAATATTACAATGATGGAGCAGCTGAAAAGAAACTTCTGGTCAAATGGATAGTACATTTAAAGGCTATTTCTGAATGCAGATATATAAATGATATTAAGAAATATTTGACTCTATAATTTGTTGTCTTAACTCTCACCAACAGAATTGTTCATGAACTGAATGCTAATATGCCCCATAATTTGAGAAAAGAAAGGACAAAGCAAGACAAGACAAGACCAGATCAGACAAGAAAAACCATAGCCACAGTCTTTAAACCAGTTTTATAGCTTGGCATGAGACAATAGTAGCAATCAGGAATACTTAAACATGACGTTTATTGTATTAACAGTGTTTTGCTGTTAAACAGAATTCCCCAAAACAACAGGGAATAACAGATTAGATACGATTTTCTCAGTTTAAGCACTACTAAAAAGTCATTAAATAATTTCCAATCAGGCTTTGAAAAGAAGTGGTTGGCATTTATGTGATTTCCGACAGGTGAATAATAACTTTGCCTTAGGAATAAAACATACATTATTCATTGACCAAAATCCAACACAGTTCTTCAAATGAAAATAAATGAACAATTTTGTTTCAAGTAAAGATATAAAAAGTGCAGGGTGCTCTAATTGTAATGACATGGATAATATAGTAAACTAGAACAGTATTTTAGAAATGATGTGTTTAAACACAAAGAAAATTATAACACACTGTCAACAGAGCACTTATTATCTAATTGATCTCCTTCCTTATGGATGATACCAGTAGAAAAGAAGAGTATCATCAACTAAGCTAATGAACCTTTCTCAAAGCTAAGAAAGAAATCCAACTGACAAACGTGTTAATCTCTTTTCTTTGCTAATCCAATAGCAACTTTTAAAATGCTAGTTTCAATCACTACTTCTTAATTATTGTTTATACTTGAATCTAATAATCTAAATCATTGTCTATAATTGAAGATACTCTAAATACTAAGGGAGAAAAGTGGACACATTCTCCCTGAGAACTAGAATAAGAAGAGAATTCCCACTCATCACTTCTATTTAATACAATACTGGAAGTGCTAGCCAGAGGAATCAGGTAAGAGAAAGAAACAATGGAATTTAAATAGGAATAGAAAAACTCAAACTATCTCTCTTCTTTGACAACGTGATTATATTCTCAATAAGCCCTAAAGACAGCCAAAAGGCCCTTGGAACTATTAAAAATATTTCAGTAAAATTTCAGGATACAGAATCAATGTTCAAAAATCAGTAGCATTTTTATTCACCAATAATGTTCAAGCTGAGAGCCAAATCAAGAATGCAATCCCATTTACAATAGCCACGAAAAACTAAAATATGTGCAAACATATCTAAACATGCAGGTAAGAGAGACCTACAAGAACTATAAAACACTACTCAAAGTAATCATAGATGACACAAGCAAATAAAAAAATTATATGTTTATAGATTGGAAGAATTGATATCATTAAAATAACCACACTGCCAAAAGCAATCTACACATTCAACTCTATTCTCATCAAACTACCAATGTAATATTAATAAAACTAGAAAATCTTCTAAAATTTATGTGAAACCAAAAAAGAGCCTGAACAATCATAAGAAAAAAGAAAACCAAGAGAGGCATTACATTATCTGACTTCAAACTGTACTATAAAGCTACAGTAACCAAAACATCATGGTACTAGTACAAAGACAGAAACATAGACCAATGAAACAGAAAAACAGAACGCAGAAATAAAGCCACACACCTACAGTCATCTGATTATCAACAAAGTCAATAAAAAAAAGCAATGTGAAAGGAATTCCTATCCAATCAGTGGTGCTGGTATTACTGACTAGCTCTATGCAAAAGAATGAAACTTGATCCCTAACTTTTACCATATATGGAAATTAACTCAAGATGCATTAAAGATTTAAATGTAAGACCTCAAATTATAAGAATCCTAGAGGAAAACCTAGGAAAAACCACTGTAGACATTAGCTGCGGGAAAATTTTTGACTAATTCCTCAAAAGCAATTGCAACAAAAACAAAAAATTGACAATTAGGACCCAATTAAACTAAAGAGCTTCTGCAAAGCAAAAGAAACTACAAACAGAATAAACAGGCAACTTACAGATGGGAGTAAATATTTGCAAACTGTGCATCCAACAATGGTCTAATATCTGGAGTTCATAAGGAACTTAAACAATTGAACAAGCAAAAAACAAATAACCCCATTAAAAAGTGGGCAAAAAGGCCGGGCATGGTGGCTCACGGCTGTAATCCCAGAACTTTGGGAGGCTGAGATGGGCGGATCACGAGGTCAGGAGATTGAGACCATCCTGGCTAACACGGTGAAACTCCACCTCTACTAAAAATACAAAAAATTAGCCGGGTGTGGTGGTGGGTGCCTGTAGTCTCACGTACTACTGAGGCGGAGGCAAGAGAATGGCCTGGACCCGGGAGGCAGAGCTTGCAGTAAGCCAAGTTTGCGCCACTGCACTCCAGTATGGGCGACAGAGCGAGACTCCACCTGAAAAAAAAAAAAAAAAAAAAAAAAAAAAAAAAGCGGGCAGAAGACATGAACAGACACTTAGCAACGCATACAAGTGGCCAAAAATGTATAAAACTATGTCCCATGTTGCTAATCACTAGAGAGGCAGAGTTGGGGCAAGAGTTGAAAAACTACCTATTTGGTACTATGCTCAGTAGCTGGGTGACAGGATCATTTGTACCCCAAACCTTACAATTACACAATGTACACAAGTAACAAACCTCATATGTACCGCCAAGTCTTAAATAAAAGTTGAAAAATTAAATTAATGTAAGGAAATGAAACACTCATCATGAAAAATAAATAATTAAAAGCAGCGGTTGTGAAAACATTTTAATATAGTAGTATTTTAATATTCATCTATATCTTATTTGCCTTTTCAAATTTCAATAAATATAAGAATTTTTGTATACTGAGTGATATTTTCTATACGAAAATACACCTAGGACTGTACAATATGTTATAAAATTATACCAACACGATAGCAACACAGCTTTGCTTTTGAAATTCTCAGGATTGAAGCCAGCCAAAACAAAAGATATGTTGAAATAGTTTTAGGATCCTCACCTCCATTGAGTAGAATGAAGTACTAGTGGTTCCCTAAGATTTACAAAATATATAATACTGAAACCCTTTGATAGATAATTGTTCACCCTACAAAGACATTTTTCTTGTCTGCTTTAATGAAGGAATGGCCCAGCAAATATTAAAAAACAGTTTATTGTAATCAATATGAATCTACTTGAATAAATTACATGTGGAACTTTAAAATCTTCAGTCCATTCAATTTTCTGAGAAATTTTTCCCAACATTTTTAAAGTGCAAAAATTACTGCTGTATTTTTCCTTATTAGTTAATTTCTATATATTACCATATACACAAATTAATTCAAGACAGATTAAATATTTAAATGTAAGACCTCAAACTATAAGAATCCTAGATGTAAACCTAGGAAAAGCCACACTGAATATTAGCTGTGGGGAAAAAAATACTATAGCTAATTCCTCAAAGGCAATTGCAACAAAAACAAAAATTGATTAGTGGGACCTCATTAAATTCTACAGCAAAAGTAATTGCAGTTTTTGCCATTAAATCTGTGTCCAACAATTTCCAATTACTTTTGCACCAACCTAATAATTAAGTAATGTAAAAAGTTATAATGATAATAAGACTAAAGTTTATATTTTGAATTATTTTATTCTAGAACTGATCCAATGGTAGAAAACCTAATAGTCATTACTATCCACTGAAATATCTTAATGTTCACAGCATCGATTTCTGTGATATATTACTCACACATGTTTGTCATCTGGGAAATGTATAGTAACAAAATTAAAAGTTTAGAAACGAAATTAGGGTAAACAAAATAGGAAAGATGTCTGGGTAAGATGACAGCTTCAGTTACTTTTTTTCTAATTTCCCCAAGGTCTGATCTTGCCTCAGCATTAGAAACAGAGACAGAGTGCCATTCACATGCTAAGAAGTTTAGGACTTTCTGCTAGACATGTAGCAGATGTGATCACATTGAAGGAAACTGATAAAGACTGGAAAATAGTATTTTTTTTTTTTTTTTTTTTTTTTTTTTTTTTTTTTTTGAGGCGGAGTCTCGCTCTGTCGCCCAGGCTGGAGTGCAGTGGCCGGATCTCAGCTCACTGCAAGCTCCGCCTCCCGGGTTTACGCCATTCTCCTGCCTCAGCCTCCCGAGTAGCTGGGACTACAGGCGCCCGCCACCTCGCCCGGCTAGTTTTTGTATTTTTTAGTAGAGACGGGGTTTCACTGTATTAGCCAGGAGGGTCTCGATCTCCTGACCTCATGATCCGCCCGTCTCGGCCTCCCAAAGTGCTGGGATTACAGGCTTGAGCCACCGCGCCCGGCCGAAAATAGTATTCTTATTGAGAATGCAGCTAAATACTGTGGAAGTTGAGTAGAGGAGACTCTGGCTGAATCACATACACGGAAAAGTGAAGTATGTCACATGTTCTTATGATTATCATTGATGAATAAAATTTTAACAGATAAGTAAAAATTCCAGACGCAAGGATCCCAAAATGTTAACACTTTTTGTATAAATACCAGGTCAAAGAGAACTCTACTCATTAAAAAGCAAACAAACAAACAAACATAGTTAACTGGAAAGAAAGAAGCTTGCGAACTGTTAAAGAAATATTTGCTATACAGAAAGCAGAATTCATTTTCAGGGTTAAGTATGTTTTTAGTTTTGAAAATGTTTTTTACTGTTGAACACAATATATTTCAGAATAGTTACTTTGTGCTTTTGACAAAATACAAGGAAACATAGACTGTTGGAGAAAAATGAATTCAAGTACACAAGTATAAAATGAAAAGAGAATCAACTAATATGAGAAAAGATTGTAGCTAAAGTGATATTAAAACTGATAATAAATTGCACATGGAAATAGTATTGAATATCATCTCTATTATAAATAAAAATAGATGTATTCCTTCCTCTCTTTCTGTCTCTGCCTTTCCTTTTTTCTTTCCTTCCTTCCTTCCTTCGTTCCTCCCTCCCTCTCTCTCTTCTTTCTTTCTCCATCACTCTCTTTTCCTTCCTTCCTCCTCCTTCCTTCCTTCCTCCTTCCTTCCTTCCTTCCTTCTTCCTTCCTTCCTTCCTTCCTTCTTTCTTTCTTTCTTCTTTCTTTCTTCTTTCTTTCTTTCTTTCTTTCTTTCTTTCTTTCTCTATCACTCTCTCTTTTCCTTCCTTCCTCCTTCCTTCCTCCCTCCCTTCCTTCTTTCTTCCTTCCCTCCCCCTCTCTCTCTCTTTCTTTCTCCATCACTCTCTCTTTTCCTTCCTTCCTTCCTTCTTTCCTTCCTTCCTCCCTCTCTTTCTCTTTCTTTTCTTTCTCCTTTCTTCTCTCTTTTCTCTTTCTTTCTTCCTTTCTTTCTTTCTTTCTTTCTTTCTTTCTTTCTTTCTCTCTCTCTCTTCCTTCCTTCCTTCCCTCCTTTCTTTCTTTTCCATCACTCTTTCTTTCCCTCCCTTCCTCCTTCCCTCCCTCCCTTCCTTCCTTCCTTCCTTCCTTCCTTCCTTCCTTCCTTCCTTCCTTCCTTCCTTCCTTCCTTCCTTCCTTCCTCCTTCCTTCTTTCCTCCCTCCCTGCCTCTTCCTTCTTTCTTTTCTTTCTGTTTCTCCTTTTGAAAGTCTGTATATCAAGAAGAGAGCAGCCTTGTGAGTAACTGAAAGAAAGTCTAGATGGATTATTCCCAATCTCATCCTATCTACTCTAAAATTATTTTTGCTCCTGAAATGTGATAGAATGAATAGTCTATCAAATCAACCTTTTGCAGAATAAGTTGATATAGAAGACAAACTTAACATAGATTTTTAGAATGCAAATGTATATCAATTATGTGAGTAAAGCAGTAAGAGAAAATAGAGCTATGATAAAGGCCATTGCAAGATTAACTTCTATGACTCTTGAAGGAGAAGATAGAAACAAAGGAAAATAAGATATAATCACTACATAAAAGAAAAACATATTATGAGTGAAGGAAATATAAAAAAGATCATAAAGTAAAAAAAACATACAAATAAAAGGAGGTCAACACCTAGGCATATTTTGGTGAGTTTAAATTTCAATGAATATAATGATTTATATATACTGATTGACATTTCCATATAGACAAAATGTACAATAGTTTATAAAATTATACGAACATGAAATCAACACAGTTTTGCTTTTAAAATTCTCATGATTGAAACCAGCCAAAACAAAAAATATGTTGAAATACTTTTAGAATCCTCACCTCCACTGAGTAGAAGTAAGTACTAGTGATTCCCCAAGATTTAAAAATAAATAATACTGAAACGCTTTGATAGTTAATTGCCTACCCTACAAAGATATTTTTCTTGTCTGCTTTAATGAAGGAATGACCCAGTAAATTTTAAAAAACAGTTTATTGTAATGAATATGAACTTACATGAATAAATTAGATCTGGAACTTTAAAATCTTCAGTCCACTCCACATCTGAAAGTATACTATAGTATATTGATAAATAAATCAAAATTTAAATTTAAAAAAGGGAGCATAAAAGGGCTAATATTGAAAATATTTTTAACCAGGTTTAAAATTTACTTTTGTTATTATAATATGGCTATATCATCTAATGGATATGTTAATACATTTTAAGAGGAAATAAAATAGCAAAATTAATATAATTATATTATTCAGAATTTAAAAGATACAATATCTATAGAACATAGGATGTTATTAAAAACTAGATTTTACTGAGTTTTATAGATTTCATATAGGGAGTCAATAGAAATTGCTTTATTCTTGGCAAGATAATTAAGAAAAAAGTTTGAAAAGTTTACATCAAAAGCAACCTTAGTACAAGTATACATTTATTTCAATTGTCAGTGGACAAAATAACAAATAAAACAGTATATACAGGGAAGGAAAAAGTGACGGAAATAGAAAATAAAATATGAAGAGAAAACACATACTAGGAGTTGTAATCTATTGTAATGATAAAGAAAACATCAATAGTCATCATCTAGGTAAATGTATTTAAACCCACCAAATTATTCTCTGTCCTCTATCCTGTGTGCCTTTGCTCCCAACCCCTACCCGCCACCACATACAAAAAAAAAAAAAAAAAAAAAAGTAAAAAATTATTCTATCAATACCTGAAAAAGTAGCATATATCCTATAGGTGGCTGATTTTTATGGAACTGTAAAGATGCGTGCAGTGGGTGAAGCCAGAAATGCTATTCTTTTTGTCCTTCTGTTTTTCTCTACTTTTTTGCTTTTCCATCCCATCTCTTCCCTTCCCCCTTCTCCCCTCCCCTCCAGTCCCCTTCACTCCCCTTCCAGTCCCCTCACCTCCCCTCTCCTCTACTCCCCTTACCTCCATTCTCTTTCCCTCCCCTCCACTCTCCTACCATCCCCTCCACTCCATCCCTCCTTCTTTCCCTCTCTCCCTTCCTCTCTCCTTCCCTCCTCCTTCCTTTCCTTTACTTCCCTCTTCCTTTCCTTTCTCCTTCCTTTCTCCTTCCTTCCTTCCTTCCCTTTCCTTTCCTTTCCTTTCTTCTTTTCTAAGTCTGTATTTCAAAAAGAGAGCAGCTCTGTGAGTAACTGAAGCAAGATCTGGATGGATTGTTCCCAATTCAACCCTATCTACTTTATAATGCTTTTTGCTGCTGAAATGCCATAAAATAGTCTACCAAACCCAGCTTTTGCAGAATAAGTTCTAATCTTGGTTGTGCATGTCTTTTTTTTTTTTTTTTTTTTTTTTAAAGCTACCAAGGTAACTGCTTAATTATTTGGGGAAAAAATAGATTTTCATTCCAGAGCTTAGAATATAATGAATGAAAATACTAAATATTAGAAAAGAAATGTAGCACAGTCACCTGCAAATGATACTGAATAGATATTTTTGAATGAGTAAAAAAAAAAGGTCATTACATAGGTAATCTATAATTGGATATGCTTTTAAAGTGTTAGTAACAAAAGAGTAAAATGTAGAAAATACTATATTCATATATACAAAATATTGTAATACATATAATAGCTTGAAGCTAAGAGAAGAGTGTTTGAGGAATAGTGTTGACAACAAACTTAATATTTTATAGACATAAAATGCCTATGAGTGTTAGAAAGTATCTTTGGAATTATCTCTGAAATTTGTATCATATTTTTGCTTTATGGAGTTATGTAAAATGTCTTATCCCTTAGCCATTGAAATATATCATGATGATTTTCATATACCCATTATCTTCTGTTTTCAAGATGGTATTTTTTCTGTTCTCTCACCCATTGCTGAAATTTCTATCTTCCAAGCTTCTCTTCTCTGAAATCAGTGCTTTCTTTGAGTAAGCAAGAATCTCTGTTGTTCACATGTTAAAGTCCCACAGTCAGGCCTGGTATTCAAAAGTAATGTGTAACCTCACATATCCTATCCAACTGCAATATCTAATTCTGACACTAAGATAATTATTTTCTGCAATCCAATCATGGACTCTCGTCACCACATCTTTTTATATGTCTTCTTATATCTCATTATTTATGTCAATCCTCTGACCTGAATATCCTTCCTATTTTATATATGAAAAGTGTATGGGGCAGCCTCCTGCTACACAAGTGTGCCCCCCACCGTTGTCACCCACACACACACACAAACACACGTGGCACATCGTATCACACATGCATATACTTCTTTACCTCACAAGATATGCAAAAATGAAGCAATTGTTTCAACCCTGGGAAGGCTTACAAGACATGTTATGTCCACAATGATTTATTTCTTTTCTGAGAATTTATTTCTGTACAAGGCATGTTACAAAGAATTGTGCATTATTTTATGATATTTTTGAACATTTGCTTTCAAACATTATTCTCTATGCATTCAGATTTTTACTGTCTATATTTTACTTCTCCAAGTAGAGTGTAAGCTCTTTGAGCACAGGATAAATTAGATTTTACTTTATTTTTTTTTCTATCCTCCACGTCCTTGCATGATAATGTAGTATTGAAAACATATTTGTTGATTTATTTACTTTTTCCAGATCTCAAAATAACATACTACCAGTTGGAGTTGGAAAAAAAAAAAAAAACAACTTTCAATATCCCTTTAGACTTTATAAGCAGCAGGCATTACATTTAGATGAAACTTGAATTATTCAACTTAAAGTTACTAAACTATGAAATGCTCTATAGAAAAGCCAAAGGTGTAAGTGCTGCCATGTATAATGTCACTATAGGTTAACAATGGAATAGATCTTTTCCACATTTTCAGAGAAAGCATTTGTGAAAAGATGTATTGCTCCAAGTTGGAAATCTATATTCTGTGACAGCTGCTGACTAGTAATGAGATCTAATGAGCTGTCTCTTTATTGGAAAAAATAACATTTGCAATAACAGCCCCTTTGCAAATTGTAAAAGAGTATGGGAGTACAGATATAACCCCCAAGTTGATGGGGTATATTCATGCGAATGTCATTTCAATTCAAATCTGAGTTTCTGTTCTCATTTAAAGTAAGGTACACTCCAATGTGAAAATCAAGTTCTTTTCTCCCCAAATAGCCTCTGGCTAAATTCATGTAATATTAACAGAACACTGATGCCAATATTATCATAGGAAACTTAAGACAATTAAGTTTAAACAATTATAAGCTTTTCAGATATCATTTCCAAGTTTAACAGAAAGCTATTGTTCTTTCTCATTGTTGTGCTCAGCTAATACGCAGGGTCCATTATTGGAAACTGATATATTGATGTGTGAATAGCCATCGCCTTTGCTCATTCCACAACTCCTCAACATACACATAAAAAAGCCAACTTTGCTAAGTACTACAGTACTATCTTTGAAAACTGATGGGTAGTTTGCATTATCTTAGAATGCCTCAAGGCTCAAGTTAAAATCATTTAAAACTAGCAGTGGCAGCGAAAATATAATTCATTTTGGAAATATAAAAAATACAATATTTCACATAACAAAAACAGGTACTATCAAAAGTTGTCAATAAAATGCAATTTCTTTTTTAAAAAAGTAATTTTACCCTTGATTCACATTTAATCATAGGAGTTTATATGCACAAAATGCATACACTTCTGAAAGCAATCATTTTTATGGCTTTTAAAATGCCCTAGCATTCCTTATAGAGGAATAGTGGTTTTCTGCATCCAAGCCATCTTTTCCTTTTCTCTGCCATTACAAGAGAAAGAACTACATTATTCTTAAGGCTAATCCCTTTCAGTTCTCCAATTCTCAACACCTCAACTTTTGTCTGGATTCCTTCAGTACATTTTACCCCCTCTATTTCCTCCTATGTTTTCACCATGGTCATTTCTTCTAGCTCTCCAATCAGCTTAACTATACCTACATAACTCACATGTTAAAAGCAAGGAAAAAAAAAATCTCAGAATTCCACCACTTTAGCTCCTACTCTATCCTTCCAAATCACAGATGAACCATTTGAAAATAAAATTTCTATAATTCCTGTTTCCACCTTTGTAGCTCCCATTCACTTTTCAGTCTGCTTTTTATATGCTATAGTTCTTTCTCTAAGGAATCCATTTTCTAAGAAATCAACCTCTCAGTTCATTTTTTTGGAATAAATTTTATTGTTTCTACTTAAGGTATACAGCATAATGGAATATATGTAGATAGTTAAAAAAAAAAGGTTATTATGGTGGGGAAATTAACATATCCATCATCTCACATCGTTACCCAATTTTTTTGGTTGTTGTTTTGTGACAAGAGTTGCTAAAATCTACTCATTTGGCATGAATTCCAAATGCAAAGCAATTTTATTACCTACAGTCCTTACGTTGTGTGTTAGATTTCTAGACTTGTTCACCCTACGTATGTCTCAATTCAGTTTCAATATACGCCTATTGGAATGCCTCAGCAATATTTGACACTTGCTCACTTCTTGACTTGGCTTCCCTATTAGCATATTCTCCTAATTACCTGTCGTCTTCAATTTTTTATCTTCTTCAGCCATATTTTCAGAGTCTTTGCTGTCTTATTACCTAAATGTTGTTGCTTCATATGATTCTGTCCTGAGCACTGTTTTCTTTTCATTCTTCATATTCTTCCCAGAAAGACCTCATAAATTTCCAGCAATTACCCTTTAGATGCTGATTGGTCCCTATGTTTTTGCCCAGATTAGATGTTTCTCTAATGTATCAGAATCATCAAAAGCCTATTGGGCATATGTGTACCTCCATCCTGAATATATTCAACTCCACTTTGTATATAAACATTATTTTACACCTGCAGTATCTTCTAGATTTTTCTACATGAATGCATGACTCATAGGGTTCGGCTCTGTGTCCCCAACCAAATCTCACCTTGAATTGTAATAATCCCCAGGTGTCAAGGGCAGGACCTGGTGGAGGTAAGTGGATCATGGGAGCGGTTTTCCCCATTCTGTTCTCATGGTAATGAGTGAGTCTCAGGAGATGTGATAGTTTTATAAACATCTGACATTTCCCCTGCTTGTACTTACTCACTCTGTCCTGCCACCTTCTGAAGAAGATGCCTGCTTTTCCTTTGCGTTCTGTGATGATTGTAAGTATCCGGAGGTCTCCCCAGCAATGTGGAACTATGAGTCAGTTAAACCTCTTTCTTTTATAAATTACCCAGTCTTGGGTATTTCTTCATAGGAATGTGAGAATGAACTAACATACCCCAGAAGACATTGACCATTCCCTCACCTCAATACTTTCCCACATTACATCTAATACAATTACTAAATTCCTCCAATTTAACTTCAGATATTTCTCATGTTTGTTAGCTCTGTAGTCCCATTCCACTAGCTTAATTCAGCTAATTATTAAATTGTATCTTATCCAGCCCGATAACTATGTCTCTCTCTGGTCAGTGACTATATGGAAGCAAAGTGATCTAGCTAAACACAAAACTGATCATATCACTTACCTCCTTAGAGTTATTCCATAACTTCTTGTGGCTTTCAGGCTAACTCAAATCTTTAGCTTAGCTTTGTTCACTTCAGCCTTCTCTCTAGATCACTCATTTAGTGCCTGGAAGATGAAAATTTACCTTTGAGCCCATGGACATCCGTTTGATAAGTTACCTGATAACATTCACGTCGAAAAATTAAAGAAAGCCAGTTTTTTTCAAATGCAAACACATATAGAGTGCCCATCATGTACCAGGTTATGGATTCCACATGTGTTATCTAATGTAATCATGATATCTATGAAAGAAGTTACTGTTTTATCCATCTTATATACAATAAAACTAAGGATTAAAGTGAATAAATAACTTGCTTGAATATACCTGGCTGGTTTTGAACAAGAATCTGAACACAGTTCTTGCCTGACTCCAAAATTAGAACAATGTCACTTCTTTAAAAACTTTTGACGTTAAAGTCACTATTGTGTACTTTGTCTATATTTTTCCAGAGCAGCCAATACTTTAACATAGCACTAATCACTCCATACTGTACTTACCTATTAAATTATTTGTATCCTTATATGATGCTCCAAAATCTGTATTGTCTATTTTATCTGCCATTGTACTTCCATAAAACAGTCTTGGAAAAGCACAGTTAATTCTTACCCAAGCTCTGAGATATCCAGAATAGCACCAACTCTTGCAGGTAGCCATGAATGTTTTCTGCAAAAATTATCCACTTGATTCTCTAGGGTAAGGGCACATTTTTAATAGATAATTTGTCACTTTTGTCACTGAGCACTACGTTGGGTATCCAGTGTTGTCAAGAATTTTTTTTTCTCTCTCTTCTACTAAAAATAGAATCCTTCTTCATCTGTGGAATGGCCTCTCCTTCACTGCATGTGATTCTTGTGTAGCTGCCCATAACAATGCTAAACCTCTCTGACCACAGGCACAAGTGAGTGTGACCAAAATCTAGACAATCATTGTATTCATTATCCTTACTACCTATTTTGGCGTTAGGTATACATATAATCTATTCCAGTCTAATACAAATTTAATAGCTAGATAATGAAATTGAAAAGCTGTCTGCATCATTCAGAGCTCTAATAGAAACACTGTAACTTTCTTAAGGAGAAAATAAATATTTTAGTATCTCACCTAGGGACAGAGAGTCAGACTTGGAAGATACAGAACCAAGAACAATGTCCAAACCATGTTATAGCATCACTCTAGTAGAGACCTCACTACAACCACCTTTTCAGTTTCCTAGTAAAGGCCTGGAAAATAGTTGATACTAAGCAGGTAATCACTGAGTGCCCATGACACTGTATAATAAATATCAGAATCTACCACAGAGAGCCAGAATGTATAACTCCCAATATTACTAGAAATTGATTCTGTCTAGGGCCTCTTCCTTCACATCACTTTCTCCTAAAGCAAGATTTTAATAGGAGTATATGTGTTTGATAGATAAACCCCAAGAAAAGGTGGGAAAGTGAGTTTTCAACTTTTATCTAAGAGACGTGGGACTAATACTATGGGAAATTCCCAAGAAAAAAGCAAACTGAATGATGCTATGAGGCAACTAAGCATGACAACCACTAAACTCTTTCTCATACAGGATCACTTAACTTCAGGGTTATAGAAACATGTATGTATCTTCAGTCCTGCTCTCCTTTTCTAACACTCAGAGGAAGCCAATATGCAGTGGGAGATACTGGGTCAATACACAGAAAGAAAGAATCCGAAAGAGAGCTAATGCCATCATTTAAGCTCCTGGAGTTCTTAGGCTACACTATTCATTGATTACACACACACACACACACACACACACACACACACTTCTTATATTAATTTGAATTGTTTATCTATCTCTTACAGACAAGAATGTCCCAAATAATGAAGATACTAGTGCTGGTTAATTTTCTTTGTCATCTTGGCTGGGCCATAGAGCCCAGAAATTTGGTCACACACTATTCTGGACATTTCCATTAGGTTGGTTTTTCCTTAGGGTAATATTTAAATCAGTGGACTTTGAATAAGTCATATTGCCTTCCATAATGTGGGTGGGCATCATCCAGTTAGTTGAAGGCCTGCATAGAACAAAAAGACTGACCCTCCCCTGAGTAAGAGATAATTATTACTGCCTGATAGCCTTCAAACTGGAACGTTGGCTTTTTCCTGCTTTGTGACTCAAAAAGGAAACATTAGCTCTTGCTGGGTCGCAGTCCTGTTGGCTTCTGGATTGGAACTACACCACCAGCTCTCTTGATTATCAGCCCTTCCAAATCAGACTAGAACTACACCATCAACTCTCTTAATTCTCAGCCCTTCACAATCAGACTGGAACTACACCATGAGTTAGTCTCAGTCTCTAGCTTGTCGACTCACCCTCCAGAATCTGGGACATGCCACTCTATTATTCCTTATTATCAATTTATATATATATATATATATGTGCGCCTGTGTGTGTGTGTGTATGTGTGTAGTGTGTGTATGTGTGTATACATGTTGTGTGTGTGTATGTACATACACACATATATGTATACATATATATATATATTCTATTGGTTCTGTTTCTCTGAAGAACCCTGACTAATACATATATACCATATATACAAACATCCTCTTGGTTCTGTTTCTCTAGAGAACCTTGAGTAATAGGGTACTCTACCAAGAAAATTGCTAAGAGATGGGAATGTTTAAAGCAGAAAAATACTTCATATTTTATAGAAAAGTAACGACTTGCATGGAGAACATGGATACCATATCCTTCTTCCTCACCATACAACAGCAATTTCAAGGATAGATGGTTACATATACTCATGGGGAAAGGTTTTGTTTCAGAGTTAGGTGGTTACATATACTCATGGGGAAAGGGGAGAAGAGGTCTCTATATAGACCTTGTTATCTTATGTTTCTGACAGACTCATGGCTATAAACAATTAATAAGTTCCATTCCTGGAGTTGTATCCCAAGACCAAAGCCAAATACCATAAAATATACCCATTTTAACCTCCTGATCAAGTTTTTCTTTTGTGAACTATCAAATATTAAAGTCTAGTTGAATGGTGATTGTACAACTAATGGAAATGTTTCTGGTAATAAATTGATAATTACAGTAAATTCTGAATGTCTCTACATCATAATTGCTCCATTTTTCACAGTTATAAATTAGATAAGAATTTCTTGCACTTGGGGCTGTGACCTGATTATGTGGCATACGAAGTGAGGCTAATGGAAAGCTTAGAGTAAACTGCATGTGAATAGAAGTAACTATTAAAAAATATACTCTACTATTTGTCGTCTTAAACAGTACTTATTAAAACCACTGCCAAAGTTTATGTTAATTATTTGCTTTTATTTATTTTTCAGACCTTTTTCCTCCCATTCAACATATATATTTTTTGGTTCATAGTTGGCCATCTTTCCCCTGCATCCTCACCTGGCAGAAGATTCAAGGTAGTTCTTTGAGGTATCTTTTTGAGCACACTAATCCCATTCCTGAGGGCTCCTCTGTCATGACATGATCACCTTCTAATGGTCCCACCTCCTAATATAATCATGAAAAGATAGCCAACTATGACCACTAGGTGCTTATTGCTTTATTTGAAAGTCATTTCAATCGCATACGAAGATTCTGAACTAACCATTTTAACTAGAGCATCCAGTAAAATCCATCAAATGTAACACAAATTACTTATCTACTTTCAGAGTTAAATCTCATTTTGTAATAATAATTTGTTGAGACCTTTAAAATAATTTGAAAATATAAAGCCAAATGATCTGCCTTAGTTTGGTGGTTCAGGTTTCTTATAGATATAAATGAAGAGTTATTAAGAGTAAATAGTCGATGATGAGTTTCAAGAGATACAGGATCATACTAAATTTATATTCTATTTTATTGTGTAAGCTTATGAGGAGCACTGGCAACTCATCAGATTGCCAAGGTGTTCACGAGTTCAAAAGGTTAATATTTAAATAAAACACATTTCTGCCATGAGAGCTGATTGATTGTCTTCCTCTTTCCCACCACATCAATGAATAAATGATTGAAGGGAATCTTGATTAATCTGGGCAGATTCATATAATAAAAATATTAGAAATAATAATACCTAAAAATTTAGATCACATTTTGTAGTAGAAATACCCTTTGAAATAGGTGTATTATTTTCCCCAGTTTTCAAAGGGAAAATGTGAGGATTAGAAAGATTAAGTAACAACTCCGCAGCCATACAGTTTGTGAGTGACAACTACAATTTGGACTCAGTGTCCCTGATTTAGAGCCTGGGTGCACCCTTAGACACAATGTTCTGTTGCCTATCCACTTGACCTTGAAGGTGACTCAGGCTGTTTTTTACAGACTGAAGCACCAAGATCCACTCTTAGGAGATGCTATAGACTGAATGTTTGTGTCCTTTCAAAATTTTTATGTTGAAATTCTAACCCTCAAAGTGATGACATTAGGAGATGGGGCCGTTAGGAAGTGATCATGTCACAAGAGAGGAGCCCTCATGAGTGGGGTTACTGTTCTAAAAAAGATACCTCAAAGACTCTTTCCTCTTCTGTCATATGTGAAAGAAGGGAAAAGATGGCCAACTATGAGCCAGAAAGCAAACCTTCACCAGACATTCAATTGTCCAAATACTTTGATCTTAAAGCTCCCTGCCTCTGGAACTGTGATACATGAACTGTCATTTATGTTAAGTCACCCAGTCTATGGTATTCTGTTATAGCACCCCAAACATACTGAGAAGGGGCAAAAGGTTTTGAAAGGCAGTGGTGCCCCCTACTTCCCAATTAATAGGAGAGAGTGAAATATTAGATAGTTGAAATTAAGATGGTTTACTGATGAGTTTCCCAATCATGAAACTGAGGAATTCAAGGCATCAAGAATAATGAAATAATCAGTCAGAACAGGACAAAAATGGTCTTTTCCACTCTGCTCTGTGGATGGCACAATAGGTTCTTCCTAACACAAAGTGGTAAAAGCTGCTAACTCTTAGGTACCACATGAAAAATCAAAAACTAAGGAAATTATTGGACAATCCTGAGTGTGTGATTCAATAGAAAAAAGAAACACACTACAAAAAACTGTTCTCTCTCTCCTTGATGGAAAAAGAGAAAATAAATCGATAGTTGGACTTCACAAACGTATTAGTGAGGGAGCATGTGTATCTGGGTGGAGGCTGGTGATGATGAATGAAGAGACTGGAGATGATGTGGAGCTATAGTAGACTTCAATGGTGAAGGGAAAGCTGTTCTCTAATTTCTTTTTTGAAAGGAATGAAAATTTTGGTTTTCAGTATGAGATAGTAAAAGCAGAATCAGTTCCTGATTAGAGGAATAAGCTCCATAAAAACAAAGCAACTTGAGATTACAGGTGCTCTGTGCATCCAGCCCAGGGTTGTCAATTATGCCTTGTCGTGAGGGCTATTTGGAATTGAAGGGGTGAAATGAAATAATGCACTTCTTTATCTTGAATAAAGATTCAGAATATCACATTCGTGAATTCTATCTTTATATTCCTCCCCAAGTATATCCCTGGGAGAAACGATTAAGAAACAAGCAAGCAAACAAACAACAAAATATGGGTATGGAGAGATTTTCAGGACTAGGTCATTCATAAGTTTCAAATTCAGTGTAATTCCCAGCATAGAGACTAACCAAAGGGAAAGAACTACTTTTGGAAAACTCAGTAGACACTCTTATTAGGGTCTAACAAGAAATTAGTGTTAAGCTTCAACAAATGAATTTTGGAAGAACATAAACATTTAGTGTTAGCCTGTGATATTTCTATAGATTGGAGCTTTAAGGCTCCAATTCAATTCTATAGACTGGAACATTACTGAAACATGAAAATCACATAGAAAATTATTGATTGTCAAGGTTTTTATTATGTTTTTAATAAAAAAAATTCAGATTATGAAATTTTGGTTAATGAATTTTTAAATTACAGTTATCACTGATGATTCTATACACTTCTTATGTAGAGATCATTACGTTGCATGGGATAGAATCCCTCTCTTTCTAGCTTAAGTAAAGGCAATTTTCTTCTAATGTCAAATTAGTGTATTCCCTTAGGAGCGAAAAGCCAGTGGCAAGGAATATAGTAGATTTCACAGGTAACTGCTCTTTGTATCGCTTAGATGAAACAGTCTCTCATATTTGCTTCCTCTTCAAAGTGCCTCATGTATCTAAATCAATTTTCCAAGAGGTTCTCTATTTAAGGAACTGTCTGGGCAGTTTGCATGTGGCATTAAGACCAATAGAATTGAGAGGCACGCTCAGTATTCATACTTTTTTGGCTAGGATATATAAATATAATAGAGATAGCTTAAGTATGAATCCCTTCCTCAATAATTTACTAAAATAATGATTAATATCAGTGAATAAATAAATGATTATAGAATAATATGATTATGTGCTAGAAGTTTTTCAAAAATTCCTTTTAAATCCAGACAAAAGAATGACCTTATTCATCTTAAGGTGTTGTGCTTTAGAAAAGCTGAGAGAAAACTTTGTGCAGAAAAGTGACATAATCAAGACCTGTCTCATATGTGTCCTCCATTTTCTAAGCTCAAAGTTTAGAGTGAAAAGCAACAGAAATATTTATGAGCAAAACTTAATTGATTCTATTTTGTACTTCTATCACTCCTGTGACCCTCCATCTGGACATAAAAGACTTAGGGAGAGAAAGAAGGAAAAAGAAAGATAGGAAACCTTTGGGTACTTCATTTAGACTATTAGTAATTCTTCATTAATTTGCTTAATTAATAATTATTTAATTCTTATTATATATGAACATATTCTTTTTTATTATTGAGAATAACTGCTTGCAGAAAAAACCCTTCCCTCTCTCATACCCCCTTTCATGGAACTTCATTTTATTAAGAGAAAGACAATGCAGAATGAATGTTAATACATGGCATGATAAAATATAATTATGTTTATGAAGAAAAATATACCAAAAAAGGGCATAGTAATGCTGACAAGTGTTTGAGGATCATCATTAGTTTACAATATATTATCTAATATATGTGACAGTGGAGCAAACACTTGAAGGAAAGGACTGAGAGTGAGGATTTATAGAGGAAGGACATTTTAGAGAAAGAGAACAGCTTGTGCAAAGGCTGTGAATGGGAAAAGTTCTCCTTTGTTCCAAGAGCAGTGAGGTGTTGAATGTGACTGAGACAGAGTGACTGGGCATGTAATAGGAAATTAAATCAAGGATATAAGGTCCAAGGTCATATTGGGTCTGAAGGGCATAGTAAGGGGAAGAGGCATTGTAGATACTTTGGATTTTATTCTGAGTAGAAAGTGAATACTATAACTCTTCAATGTCTAAAACTAAATTCTAATGTAAGTTGCTTAGATCAACAAGCAATTCAAACTCTTTAATCATCTCCATGGAAAGCTTTTATTTTGGATTGATTGGTTACAAATCCTGCAACAGGAAGCAATCTCCAGAGTAAGGCATTCTCATTGAAATCAGTAAGAAACACTTTTAATTTTACTACCTGGAGCTATTATACTAAGTATTCAAAGGGCAGATTAAAACTCAAGAAATCAGGAATCAGTAATTAATTGGGTTATAGAAACATCAACACCAAGGTCATTAGTTCAAATCGAAGTTGTGAAAACATAATTGTTAACATCTGAAAGCACTTCAGTGGAAATTATGAAAAAGAGGTCTGTCTCAATCTCTTTTACTTGTCAAGAAGCATTCACATGCACAAAGCAAGAATGACCCTGCTTTTGATATTCAACGGCATGGCTTCAGGAAGTCATTTTGTAGATGCTAAGGTTAAATGAATTTGGAAACTGGCCTACTGGGTTGGAGTAAAATATTTTAGCACAATGCATAATCAAACATTTTCTAAAATGGCATTGGAATGTGTGTTCCCTGGTTGATTCTAACCCTTATTATGCAAAATGCACTGAAAAATGTAATGCAGAACATAATGATTTGATTATGTAACAAAGCTAGTTAAATGTTTTCATTAGCTGCACAATATTTTTGCACAATAAAGATAATTGAGTGTTGAAAATGTACTAATTCATTTAATCCCATGAGGCAAAAAATAATAGTGAGGGAAATAATGATATTGTTAAGGACTATAATTAGTAAAAAATAAGGAAAAATTCAGCTAATAGGCATAGTGTAAATTTAAAGAACAATATGGAAAAAATTAACACTTTTACTCATTGAATTATTTAAAGTTAATAAAATGATTAGACTTTGCCTTCTTATGAAGTTCAATTTCACCAACTGGTTGAGCAACAGGAAACATTATTTGCCCAATGGAGAAGTACCACATAAGTTATATGTGAGCACATATATAAAGGCTATGTTGTAATCTGCTGCACTACAGCCCTATGTAAAGAAAAGGGATGGAATAGGATTGCCTGAGGTAAAAACTGCATGTAAACAACATAATTCAATAAACTACAACATGGTCTTTTGTCAAGATAGAGTTAGTATATTGTCCAACTTCATAAAAAAGAAATAAAGATACTAAAAATCTTGAGAATATCACATAAAAATGTCTTTTTCATTTTGTTAGTAAGTATTAAAGTGTAAACATTTGGGCAGCATTATCATATAATAGTACTTCTGTTGAATAAAATATTTACATATTCCTCATACTACTGCAAGAACCATATGTTTTATGCTGCTAGCTTTGTTAGTATTCCACCGTGTATTAGTCTGTTTTCATGCTGCTGATAAAGACATACCTGAGACTGGGCAATTTACAAAAGAAAGAGGTTTAATTGGACTCACAGTTCCACGTGGCTGGGGAGGCCTCACAATGATGGCAGAAGGCAAGGAGGAACAAGTCACATCTTACACGGATGGTGGCAGGCAAAAAGAGCTTGTACAGAGAAACTCCCGTTTTTAAAACCATCAAATCTCATAAGACTCAATCACTAACATGAGAACAGTGCAGGAAAGACACACCCCATATTTCAATCACCTCCCACTGGATCCCTTTCACAACACATAGGAATTAAAGATGAGATTTAGGTGGGGACACAACCAAACCATGTCACACGGTATCATACAGTGTGGCAAAATCCTAGTGGAAAGGAAGATATCTTATTTTTAATATTTTCCCCAGATATATCTGAATACTTATTTTCATCAAAATTCAAAATTCAAAAAGCCAAAGAGATATTTTAAGGGGAATTCACAAGATAATTCTGAAATTCATCTCAAGGAAGCAATACCTGAACCATTACTAGCTCTATTTTTATTGACTGATTTTGTTCTTCATAATGGGTAACATTTTTTTGCTTCACTTATCTATTTTGATTGCATGCTTAATGTTGTATGTAGAAGAATAGTAGCAACTAAATTAATTGTTGTCCCGAAAAGGGCATTCTCTTTCATCTGTAAGCTGCTAGCCATCAATTCATTCTAACCTGTAGCTTAGCTGGTTTTGATGTTCCTTTGGTTATATTCAGTTTATCATTGACTTTAAATATTTGAATACGTGATCAAGACCTTCCATTGTCTTGGTATTAGAACACCAGAAAGATTCAGCAATTTTGTGATTGACACTCCAGTCACCAATTTCCAAACTGCTTGTGATGTCATTCTTGATTTATATATGTTGTGGCTTTCCAGGTTTTTTTGTTTGTTGTTTCAATTTGCTGGGGATTTCTCTTTGTTCTCCAGTCTTGTTCCTAGCTTTCTGTCCCATAGGAGCTATTTCATATCCTGCTTTTTTTGCAGACAGTCTTGGAAGACTTTTGCAGTGTGTACAGTGAAGGTAGAGAGCAGTTATGGAGGGCTGATCTCAGGACCCCAGTCCTTCTCTTAATGGGTAATGGCAGCTGCTGCCTACTTCTCAGTTCTGTTCTATCATCTGACTTCAACTGACCTTGTAGGATGTACCTTTGCAGTCATCTCTCCCATCTCTTACTCCCTGCTCCAAATCCATCATGTGAACATTCAGTGATGACCTATGAGAAAGCTAGTGGGTAGGTGCAGAATCTCTTTGTGACTGGGACTGCCAAGTTTTCTGAAGTATTTACCAGTCAAGTCATGGCCAAAAAAATTGTTAAAAATTCAGCCACTCTCCTTTTACCTCTACTAATAGTTGCTTTCCCATCCTCTTGCTTCTCTATCTGAAATGAAAACCACTGTAAATCTCTTTTCACCCAAGAGGGCTTGTCCTTTTCTATATTGTAATTTGTTTTAATTTCTTTTTGTTCTCAAATTGCTAATGGGTTTGAAACAAAAACAAAAAATAAATTTTACTTTTATAAATTATCCATCTTTCCTGTTGCTGAAGTAGTAATGACATTATGTTGTTACTTTCTTCATCTTTAGCAGAGCAGAAAGTAGAATGTCTGTAATTATTTTGATAAAAGAAGATAACCAACAATATAGGATTACATAAATTATGGTGTCATAATTTGTTCAGGCTTCTATTAAAAAATACCATAGACTGGGTGGCTTACAAACAACACAAATAAATTTGTCACAGTTCTGGAGACCGGGAAATCCTAGATCAAGACACCCACAGATTTGGTGCCTGGTGACAGCCCACTTCCTGGTTCATAGGTGACCATCTTTTCACTTTAACCTCACATGGTGGAAAGGGGCAAGAGATCTCTCTGGGTTTTCATTCTTACTAAGCTCATTCTTGGGGGCTCCACCCTCACAACATGATCACCTCTCAAAAACCCTATCTCTAAACACAATTATATTTTCATTTAATTATGCTTCAGCACATGACTTTTAGAAGAATGCAAATGTCCAGCCTATAGCATATGATATTTCCATAGATCAGAGCATAATATGAACATGAAAATAATAGATTATTTATTGCCATACAAATTTTATATTATTTTTCTAATGACAAATGCAAATTATGAAATTTTAAAATAAATTTTAAAACTATGGGCATCTCTGTTGGGATATTCACTTCTTAGTTAGGGATCTTTTAGTTACATAGGATAGACTCTCCTTCTAGCCTAAGTAAAGGTATTTTTCTTTTACTGTCCCATTAGAGTATGCTAACAGAAATGAATAGCCAATGGCAGGAAATACAGTAGATTTCAGAGGTAACTGCTCTTTGTATTTCTCTTAGATTAAATAGTCTCTCATATTTGCTTCTCTCTGCATAGAAGTGTCCTATTGTAACTACAAGAATTCTCTGAGTCCCGCTTGCAAATATTTAGGAGGGTTTATACGGAAGGTTCAACTTCACTTTCAACCAAGTGTAACAGCAGGATAAGTCATGATATACTAACATAGAGGTTGGGAACCTTTATTTTATAGTGTTATTGTTTTTGTTGCTATTTTAAACTTACTATTTTTCTCCACATATTAGGATACAATTCTCTTGAGATCAGGAACCTAAGTGACTTAATCTTTTACATTCCCAGTATAGAAGGAACTGCCCTACTCATGTTTTACTCATGTTTTATGTTTAATTAAACTTTTACTATAACTATCTCAAGTCTTTTGTCTGCCATGTAAATGTTATTTTTTATACACTTCATTTCTGTTATTCATTAAGATGCTACCTCCTGCAATGGTAATTATAAAATTTAAAATAACACATATGAAATTTACATTATAATTTAAAATGTTATACAAATACTGCACTACTACCTCAAATTATATTAAATATGCATAGTAGTTAGACTGGCTGAATTGCAATAATTAAAAGTGGAATTGAGATTTTTAAAATAATGTGACTATAAATATAACAGATTTGAAATAAATGGTCACTAGTTCACTGATAATGTATCAGAATAAATAATCCACACAATGTAGAGTAAAAGTGAAAGAGTTTATGAAATTATTGGTGGTGCAGCTGTCTTCTGGAGTGAATGTTTATTGTTGAATATGTTTTGTTAGGCAAACACAGTGGAAAGAGTAGAGAACAATTGAAATTTTGTTAGAGAGTGTGTGATGGTTGATTTTATGTGTTGACTTGTCTGAGCCAGCATATCCCCAACTACTTGTTTAATCATTATTTCTGGGTGTGTCAGTGACTTTATTTCCAGAAGAGGTTTAACCCAGTGAAGTAGATGATCCTCCCCAGTGTGGGCGGGTCACCCCAATCATTCAGGGCCTGAATAAAACAGAAAGGTTGAGGAAGGGAGAATTATCTCTCTCTGCCTAAATGTTTCAGCTGGATAATCAGTCTTCTCCTAAGATTAGGACTTTCGCTTTTGGCCCTCCAGTTCTCAGTCCTTTGGATTTAAGCTAGAATTCACATAATTGGCTCTCCTGGTTCTCAGGCCTCTGGATTCTGACCAAATATGTGCCACCGGCTTTTCTGAGTCTCTAGCTTACCAAAACAGATTGTGGGACTTCTCAGCCTCTGCAAGGGCATGAGCCAATTTCTTATAGTAAATCTTTATATAGAAGTACGTATATCTAAATATATATGATATATGGCATGTATCTCCTATGTATCCTATTGGTTCTATTTCTCTGGAGAACCCTGTGCCACTAGCAAGTTCTGCCTTCTCCTTTTCTTTCCTTATTTTATTTGTTCTTTCCTTCTATCCTTCCTTCATTAATTCATTCTCTTCCTTCACAAAATTATATTGGGTGCCTACTTAATACTGGGCCTAGGCATGCTTTTTCAGAGCTATGGAGATAGGAATGAATGAAACAAATCTCATTCCCTCACAAAGCTTGTGTTTTTTAAGAGAGACTGACAATGAACAAATATTTGTGTGTACATATATATTTACATATGTACTATATATATTTACATATAGGCATAGCTAGGTGATAGGTGCAATGAAGAGTTAATGACAGGGAGTAATAGTAGCTGCTGTTTTAGATACACTGTTTTCTGATCAAAGGCTACCTCGTACTTGAATGAAGAGAGAGAAAGAACCATACAGATGTGAGAAAAGCGGATCAGGCAAAATATGCATCAGGTGCTTACACTTGAAGATGAGAGCTTACTCATCAACTTCATCTAAGTTCAAGGACTCAGAAAATCTAGAGTGGAATGAAGAGGGGAGTGCATAGTAAAAGATAAATTGGAAATGGTAACTGGGAGTCAGATGATGTGTCACAAACGATAAAAAGGACTTGGAATTTTATTCTAATAAGGGAAGTTACTGGAGAGTTTAGAGCAGGAAAAAAAAAAATGGTCCTAACATAAATCTTAAAAGGAATACTCTGGCTGCTGTGTGAAAAATAACTGTGGAGGAACAATAGGGCGTGCTGTTGTTCAGAACGTTGTTCAGGTTAAGGATAATTTTTAACATTGATTTTTGAGAGTGTTGGGGACTTATAAATATCTTGTGTTGTTGCTTTACATGTCATTAGAGTATTATATATAGGATGTGTTTTTAACTTTTCTACCATCAGTCGACAAAAATGCATTTCTTTTACTTATAACACTAAGATATCAGATAAAAAGAAGAAAAATAAAAATATTGTTTTTTTTAATTCTCTAGGTAGTCGAATGCATTAGACTGAGTGCACCATTTTCAAACTTAGGAAAGCACATAGCATTAATAATAAATAGTTTAATGTCAAATTATACTTTTAAAGCACAATTCAAAATATCAAAAATGTAAAATCATTTACATAATCAAATGAATATAAATGTACAAGAAAACATTAGTTTGCCATTTTTGGTTTTTAAAACAAAAATTTGTCAGAAACTGTTACCAAAAGAGATCTACAAATACATATATGAGATATCCTTTTAAAAGTATCTTTAATGTTAACATAAAGTGAAGAGAATTCCAAGGGCTACATTGGAAAATACGGGGATGTATCCAGAGCTGTTGATGCACTTAAGGGCAAGGAGTCTTTTCATTTCAAATCAAATGTCATATAATGATTACTATTTCTGGATTTTCTCTTTCTACCAGCCACTGATCTAAACACACTGTATACATAAATTCTTTTAATATTCTGCCAATTCATTGCTAAGGAGAATAAATTATGGGCAACCACTGCCAACAAATAAGGTCATTTGTTGCACATCTATTTTAGGTAAGTAGCCAATTCTTAATAGGAAAAATGAAAATATGATTTCACCAGTTTAGTTTTGAGATCATGAGGAAATAATAGAATCTCCTATCTTCCTATTATCCTGGGGAGAAAGAGCTGGAAAATATTTAGCTGCAATAGTAAAGAAGGAACTAATATACTTCAGCTTTATATTTCATTGTTTATTTCCTGCAGCTGCCTCGCAGGAAATGTGTGTATCATCTAATTGGGAAGGTGTCCACCAGCAATTACATCAGATGGAATCCATGGGATCCAGCAGTTATAGCAGATTGGATTAAGAGCAAATGGATGTTTAATAAGTACTTCTTAAAGATGATGATGATGATGACCATAGTAAGAATATTGGTGTGACATTTGTGGTGAATAAAAGATTGTTTTCACTCCTTTTAAAATACATTAGTAATATGACTACTTGAATTCCAATTGTGCAGTGAAAAAGCATCTTTTTCAAGGTCTCTTATAGTACAATATGCCGGGTATTGATAAGTGAACTAAACCATTTACAGTAGCATGATTTAGTTAGATATCATACAAAAGGCAGTTAACAGTAATCATAATTTTCTTCTATGTAATGCATTTCTACAACCTAAAATTAAATTACAAACATTAAAAACTTCACCTCTGTCTTAGAACGCTTTGTGCTGCTATAACAGAATACCACAGACTGGGTAATTTGTAAACAACAGAATTTTATTTGGCTTAGAGTTCTGGAGGCTGGGAAGTCCAAAATCAAGAGGCCATGTGTGGTGAGGACTTTCTTCCTATGTCTTCTCAAGGTAGAAGGGAAAAGAGATTACCTAATCACCTCCAAAGCCCATATCTCCTAATACCATGATCTTGCGGGTGAGAATTTCAACAACATACACATTTTAGGGGAGCATAAATAAACCATACCAGGTACTCTCTGTGAAACTTCTTTTTGTGCAATTAATAACAATTTTTTTATTTCCTAATTCTGCTGTCAAAATTATTATTGCTATATAAGACAACTTTGTAATTAAATATTATGGAGAGAAGGATTCCAGCACTGATGGCCATTTTTTTAAGCTCATTTCTGTAATATCTCATAGGAGTTGGTGGCCCTGCATATGCATGTAGTCTTCCCTAACATTCCTACTGTAAACGTAACCTTTACGGTTTATAACATTTATTTTGCTTTAATAACTGAAGCAAATCCCAGGGATAGAGGTCTCATACATTACCACTTTGATTAAATCTCTACTCCTGATCGTAGTAACAGGAAATTTACTGCAGTCTGTCTTAGGGCATCTACATAAAACTCCTTCCTTTTGTGCCATCATCACACCTAGTTAGTTAAGTTTTGCCATGGATTTGAAGAGTGTAAGATTTTCAACAAGAAATCCATACTCTGAATCAATCTTTTCTTCTTGTATTTTGGGAAGTAGTGTATTTCTATAACTGATTTTTTTCATCCGATGAGAGAGAAACAAGTGAAAAAGAAAAGGGAACGAAGCAAGACTAGAGAATGTCTGCGTACTTTGAAAAGGCACATTCCTATTGTAAAATTTCCATGCATATAACATGATAACATAAAAAAGTAATTGTTCCATAATACAATCTACAGAAAAGTAAAGCTCAACTAAATCTTTTGGATAGGTAGGGATAAAAATTAAGAAAAATTCAACATTCTATGGTTTACTATATCTCAGAAGGGAGAACTACATCAGCATTTGGACCTTGGCCCAAGTATTTGTTATTATCAAAAAGATTTAATAAATTACAGATTACCGATGGAATTAGTCCTGGGCTGTGGCAGAGAAGATTGACTAATGCCTGGTATATGACTATTTTAAAAAGTCACCACATTTATTTATGCTTCCAGTTTATAGATCATATGCACTCATTTGGGAGCACCTCAGATAATGTCTTTCTCCCTTGATTTTACTACCCCTGAATACATTTCCCATCCAACTACTGCAAAGCATTTAGTTTTGGAAAATGCACTGCCTATCAAGGCAGCCCATTCTATATTTGAAATTGCTGCAACTCTTTTATCTATGGAGCTAAATTTGCTTCCCTGCAACTCCTCCTGCTAGTCCCAGGTCTACCCTTTGAATCTGAACAAAATTATCTAATTTTTCTTTTCTATGACAACCCTTGACATAGCTGAAAATAGCTATCATGGCTCCCTAATATTTTATTTTCTAGGCTATTTACCCATCACCAAAATAAGATTAACTATCCCTAACCTGCTTCATCTCAGAATGGTGAGGAGAATGAGGCGAGATAATAGATGTGAAAGTGTGTCAAGAATACAAACAAAAATACATGAAACTTATTGTTGTTATATTTTAAAACTAATGGATATGAAATTCTAATTTTTCAGTGAAAGTATCTTTCACCACGGTATTTAAAAAGTTCATTTGTTTACAGTTCTGCATTCTTAAGATTGAACTAAATTAGTGATTAGTTAAAAGATTCAAAGAGGTTTTAAGAAATCAGAATATGTAGCAATTAGGGCAGTTGAAGAATGTCAAGGCAGTCTCCAGGAAGGATAGAATATGTGCTGAGGTGAAGTTTCAAACCTTCCAAACCTAAAGACTTCAAGAAACAGAGCTGAGGGGGCCTCACTACTGTTGTTGTTGTTGTTGTTGTTGTTGTTGTTTTGATACAGAGTTTCACTCTTGTTGCCTAGGCTGGAGTGCAACAGCACAATCTCGGCTCATCACAATCTCCGCCTCCTGGGTTCAAGCGATTCTTCTGTGTCAGCTTCCTGAGTAGCTGGGAATACGGGTATGTGCCACCATGCCTGACTAATCTTGTATTTTAAGTCGATATGGGGTTTCTCCATGTTGGTCAGGCTGGTCTTGAACTCCTGACTTCAGGTGATCCACCTGCCTCGGCCTCCCAAAGTGTTGGGATTACAAGTGTGAGCCATCACCCCCAGCCAGCCTCACTGTTTAAGACAGCATTCCTCTCAGTATGAAAACTCTAACCATAGACCCATTCACCCTGATATAGCTCTCACAGGTCCTATCACTGTTGGGCTTAAAGCTACCTCTGGCAGCTCTATAGTGATTCAGACCTTACAGCATTAGGTTATGGTAAGACTTCATAAATTAAAATACAGCAAAGTGTATAGAACAGCCCTATCTCATAGTTCAATAAGTTCCCGCTGAGATGATGATGATGAATTACTCAGAATTGAGGCTAGAAAGAGTATCTTCAATTATACACTTTTATAAATTTGTACACAGAGTTATGAATTGTGGCTACATATCTGAGCCAATGGGCATAAAGTTGGTTTTCCCATTTCTCCTTCTATCCTCAGTGTCATGGAGAGAGATCTGAAATATTATGCACTGTAATTGACTTAGTTATTGGAAAATGATGGTCAATAATTAACTTAAAGGACTGAGTTGTAAATAATATTGACCACGTTACCCTCTCACTACTCAATCTGAGAATGCCCATTCTTCCTATACCTCCCTGGAAAGTAGGAAAATCACTGTTGAAATCGCTCCACTCAAAGCCAAATATCAAGAATCAGTCATGTTACAGTCAAAAGAACATTCCAGCTAGTGATGCCAATGAATTGAAAAAGGAGAGAAAAAATATTAGGATGCAACTATCAGATTATTATACTCACTAACGCTGTTCAAAGTCTGAGGGAAAGACAAGTGTTCTATGTGTATAAATTGTCTTAACTGCACGGGCTCAAGTTAGCGCTTCGATTAGTAATTCATTTTGTTTCCTATTGACTTCACCTTTTGCTGTCTAAATCCCTTCCAAACTTCTATCCAAAGTAGAAGAAGCACACCAGGTCACCAGAAGCTGTCTCTCTGATTACTGTTGTTTTCCTGTGGCTTTCTCATTCCAGTACAATCAGAAGGAATAAGGGACCCTCTTTTCAGTCCACTCTAGAGTGGCCCTAGCTCAGTGTGGCTCTTTCTGACAAAATGACTAGCTTCTTAGCTCAGTTGCCCTGCATAATTGGCTCACAACTCCTTGATAGTCACCCACAAATGACCACACACTTTGCATTCCTTCATTTTCATTCTGTCTTGCTTTTCACGGGATCTTGCTGACTGATAACATTGCTTCTGAATTTTCAGTTTAAATCATTCTATTTTACCTATTTTTTTCAGTGCTTTCCTGATTTCCTCACTGATCTCCTTTTCTAATCAATACTATCCACTCAAAATATACTAGACTCTGAGAAGTGCATTCTTGAATTTTTATGACTTGGTTTTATGTTCTCTTTTTCTAATATGGAACATCTCCTCTTTTTCTCATGATTCTGAATTTCTGGTTTCCATATGATGCAGATGTTCGCTATGATGTTGCTTTATTATGTGATCCAGAATCCATCTGCACTCTACAATTAGGCTCACTGAGTTTGTTAGCTCAGAAACTCCAGCAGTTGGAAGTCTCCCTCCAGGGGCTTGGAGAGAACAGAATTATTTTGCCCCTTTATCCTGGAGGTTAGACCCAGGAGCTCTCACTGGGACTCCACAGCCTACAGTTATCTTTTACCCTTAAAATTATTCTATTTGTTTTTCCATGGTTGTGATCAAGATGTTAGCCAAGGAATATGCGCCCTCTGCTCTTTTTTTTTCTGAATACTCTTTCTGTATCTCAAATATATAATCTATATTTGGTGAATTTCTGCAGCCTCTCTTCATTGATGGTCTATGTGGGCAACAAATGCCATCAGCAGGTAAAATACCAATAAATGGTAAATAGCTTGATCCTCTATCAAACTGGAAAGCATGAATTTAATGAGTCATATTTTAAGGATATCAAATTACATATATATATTCTTATATAAATTATTATGCCTGTAAGATCTATTGACTTAAATCAGATATAGATTTGACATACCCCTGTCATGCTTTCAAAGATTACGTGAATTCAAATGAATAAGAATATACAGATTCCCATGAATATACCTAATAAAATTGATGTCTTACAAAAAGTCATTCTAAAAATTGAAACTGATAGAAAAGTTTTAAAAAAACCTCAAAATAATGTTAGGTCCAAAGAAGGAATCAAAATTGCATTTACAAGCTTTTTACAAAATGATGAAAACAAGAACCTAGAATATCAAAACCTATGGAATGCTTTAAGGAAAGCACTCAGGACAATATTCTTAACATGAAGCATAGATTTCTAAGCACCAAGCCACTTTAAAAACTTGGAAAATGATAACAAATATAAGGTCATTATTAATAAAGACATGAAAAGGATTAATTGAAAAATAGAGAAATGGTAAAATTGATTAAAAATTCAAAAGTGGTTTGCTTGAAAACACAATGAAATAAATAACAGATTGATGAATAAAAAAATTAAGATAAATTCATGAGTTAGCAAGCAGGTAAAATGGCAGTTAGAGAGAAAATGATTTTAAGAGGCTACTTTGTAAACCACTTTACAAATATATATGACTTGTGTACAGCAGATTGATTTGTTCTGGAGGAATATTATATAATGCTTAAGAAGTCAATAAAGAGTTTTAATTTTGGGTCCATTACTCGCTAGCTGGGTAAACTTGGGAAATGTATTTATTTTACCTGTACTTCATTTACATCATGTGTAAAATGAAGGTGATATATTTTATATGGATTTACCTCATCACATTGTTCTAATGATTTAATTAAATATATGTAGACTGAGATAAGTATGCAAATTTCTGACACCAACCTTGTGATTAACAAAAGTTAGTGTATTAGTCTGTTTTCACGTTGCTAATAAGGACATACCTGGTAATTCATAAAGGAAAGAAGTTTAATTGACTCACAGTTCAGCATGACTGGGGAGGCCTCAGTAAACTTACAATTGTGGTGGAAGGGGAAACAAATACATCCTTCATCAAATGGCAGCAGCAAGGAGAAGTGCCGAGCAAAGGGGTAAAAAGCTGCTTTGAAACTATCAGATCTTGCGAGAACTCACTATCATGAGAACAAGAAAGCATGGGAGTACCTACCCCCATGATTAAATTACTTCCCACTGGGTCCTTCCCATGACACTTGGGGATCATGGGAACTACAAATCAAGATGAAATTTGGGTGAGGACACAACCAAACCATATCAGTTAGGCTTTAGCAGTAGTGGCAATAGTTGGGTTTTATAGGTTTAATACTTTGGCAGCCACTGACTCGGATGTTCTTAATATATAACTTTATTTTTAGAATTCCTTAAATATTAACTCTTAGAATTCAGACCAGCAATTGGACGACAAATTTATGAAGTTTTTTAAAGTAAATAAAACCCAAATCAATGATCAGTCAATTATGTTCAAGGTGCACAACTCTGCTCCCTTTTGAAGCCCTACAGGCTCCATTTCAAAGGTTCATCATCAAGCTTTAGTTTGTCTTCCTACTTAGTTGGCTATTATATCATGGATAATTTATATAAATAGCTGGACACAGGTGGATGAGAGAACTCATCTACTTTCTTGAACTTATCTGTATCTAGACCCCATGATATCACTCTCACCAACGGTTTTGACCTTGTCATTTCTTTCCATGGCACAGAAAATATTTACATCTCTGGCAGGTACACTTCTATTTTCTGTTTAACAATCTGGCATTGATGATTCCCCAGAGAGGGTATTCTGGCCATCCTGTCCACCTGAACATCTAGAGGTGCCATGCTCCCATTTCAACTTGGCTACCAACTTTTGAAAACGTACATCACAGAAGGGAACTACACCTTCATTTCCTAACTAATTCAAGGCAAAATTCAAGGGAACACAGGTTAACTCCTGTCAACTCTCCCCCTTCAGATTCTACTAATTGAAAGACAATTTCTTAATACCCCTCCTTTTCCGTTTCCTTCATTTGGTATCTTTATTTTCAGGCTCCAGAGGATCCACTTACGTAGTGTGAGAGAGCAAAGTGGTGGCAGTGAATATGCAGATTAGCTTTCATTTCAAATCTATGAGCTGTCAATTCAAATTAAATTTCAATTATTTATCATTATTATATTTTTAAATTGATACATTAATTGTACATATTTTGGGGGTACAAAGTGATATTTTCATTCACGCATATGATGTGTAATGATGACATCTAGGCAGTTAGCATATAAATCACCTCAAGTACTTATCATTTTTTCATGCTGGGAACATTCAAAATCCTCATTTATTTTATATTTTGAAATATACAATAAATTATTAGCTATAGTCAACCTACAGTGTTACATAACAATATAATATATTCCTCCTATCTAGCTGTAATTTTATTTTCAACTACCAACATTTTCCTATCTTTTTCCAATTCCCAGCCTCCAGTAAGCTGTGTTCTTCTCTTCACTGTGAGATCACCTTTGTTATCTTCCGCATGACTGAGAACATGCAATATTTATCTTTCTGTTCCTGGTTCATTTCATTTACCGTAATGTCCTCTAGGCTCATCCACATTGCCACGGATCAGAGGGTGGTGTTTCTTTATGTATAGAGGAGAAAGATGCTGTCCTGAAGGGACAGGAAGTTTACTGTGAGTGGCAACTAGTCCAGAGATGAGAGAGTGAAAGTAATGAAACCAGAAAAGTGGGCAGGAGCCAGAATATTTAGACTTAGAGACCATAAAAAGGAATCTGGATTTTATTCTGATTGCAATGGTAAACAATAAAAAAGTCTTAAGCTTGAGGAAGGCATAATCTGATTTATGCTGATAAAAAATGTGGACTCTAAAGGCAAGAGGAAAGAAAGAGATACCTCTTAGGAGAATCCTGAACAAATCCAGGTGAGGAATGGGGTGATGGTTGAGTCTAATGTTATTATAGTAGAAGAGATGGTGAATTATACGTGGAATGGAAAGAAAATGGGAAGAATCAAGGATGAGTTCAATGTGATACACCTGAGAAACTAAGTAATTCGTAGAGCCATTTAATGAAGGGAGGCATTTATCCTACTTCAGGCTTTGATATATGTGGAGTAAGGGAGAAAACATCGTTTTCATTTGAGAATTATATTTTCAGGGAGGTGAAGGTAACTTTCAGAGATGACAGTGAAGATTCAGGGAAGTTGCTTATCATAGAATATTCATTGCCTGTGGTGGGGGCAGGATTTGACTGAGGAAGGGCATGAGGGAGCTTTCTATGATAATGGAAATGTTCTACAACTTAGTAAACACAGCTATGTGCATTTATCAAAACTCATGGAACTATAAACTTAAGATCTGTACATTTCAGTGTGTGTAAATTATACCTCAAAACTAGAAACTTAAGAGTTAGAAAAACAAAAGTGGTGTTGTTTGCATATAGAGAAGATGGTGAGAATAAAAAGCATTCAACCAAGGCAGCTGTCCACTGAGATAAGAGTGCAAAGCAGCTTTAATTCTCTGAATAAACGGTTTCCACTTAGCATGTTGTAGACAGAAATTTGACAACCTTGACTATAAAGAATCCATCACCACCACTTGAAAAGGCAAGTTATAAAGAACTCCCCTGTGACAATGATAACTTGTCAGTAAAATGTCCAACTTGTCAGCAAAATTTCCTAATATGATCAAGTATACAAAGTCTCGTGACACTACCTGACCCCAAAGTTTCCCAATGGGAGAGTAGAGATACAATTGTTAGTGGATTTCTTGTGTTCCTATTTGTCCAGGCCTTCTGAGCAATGGGCATGTTTGGATAGCAAACATGTTTTTGGGATCTATAGAAAGTGTGTCTCATTAGAAAGAGACATTTCAGGATACTGAAGTGTGATGGTTTATTTTTGTGTATCTACCGAAGTCTCTCCCCTCCCTGGAAACATTTTTCTTACTTTCCAGGTTATGAGTAATGTCTCTCTCTCTACAGAGGAGGGTATGCAGATTGCTAAAAGCCCATAAAAGCTTAACGTTTCGTAATTTGGGGTTTCCTCTCCTGGAATGCAACCCGGCTGCATGCCGAGGTAAACATTCTGTACTCATAATGTTGCCCTAAGGGGGACTGGGGTGTAAAAATGCTAAGATAATATGATATTACTCTGACTACTGCTTTTGCTGTGAGTAACAAACCATCTGTGTCTCTGGCCTAGGGTTTTGTGTTCTTCTATCAGTGCATACATATTAAAAAAACAAAAAGCTAACTTGCTAGCTTGTAAGTGGAGTTTTGTCAGATCCTCCACAATCTCAGAACTAACATGGAGATTTTACTGTAATCATGTTAAAGTTTCCAATGGTGTATATTGGATTCCTATATCAAGACTTTAGTTCTAAGTCAGAGGGCTAACACAGTTCAGAAAAATTTGGAGGATATTTCCAGTCAACATATGTGGGACCTATTAAAATTTAGAGTTATCTACTCTGGGGAGAGAAACATACAACTTTACAGCGGTCTTTACAATGTCCCCAAACTCCAAATATACCTGTTAGTAACCTGTGTTACTGTTTAAGCCTAGTTATTTTTCATCAGTTGTCATTGTGACTTCGCTCTCAAAGATCAGACACAAGCAGGATACAATATCTAATTGCATTTTCCCATAGGAGAAAGAGTTTGCATTTAATTTTGTATTTAAACTGAGGAAACTGATTTATACTCTAGTCTCTTAAAACCTTTTTGGGATTTTAAACATATACATTCTTGATGCTTTGACAGGGACCAAGTTCTTACTTTTTCTGAAAGTGGAATATACAGATAATTTAACAATGGGCTTCTACCCAGATGTGCCATCATTATCTTCTTTTAAGTAAAGCAAAAAAACACATAAATAAAAATTGAGCATTTCTTCTTAGCAATTTGTAGGAAGATCAGAAGATCTGAAGTCTGCTATCTTGCAATTATCCTACTGATACTACATCTTCCTGGGATTGTGAGGTCTCTTTTCACAGATTTTTTCTTGCCTGGAAGTCTTGACTTCAACACCCAGCCCTGTTAGAGAAGAACTCCTTTACTAGGTGTACCACCCCTCCTATCCTGTACCAAAAAGCATTAAATTAGTCCCTCACTCTCATTCTTAGCCAGAGAAGCATGCAATTCCAGTATATGGTACCATATTGTCCATTTCTGGAACTTAACTCCTCTGGTCTAGGATTCCACAGGCCAAATATAACATATTAGTTTCATGATTCTGCCTGCAGCAAAAACTTCTCCATAGGTTTAGGGGAGTAGGTAGATCATAGAGAAACACTTGAAAAATTCTATGGATGTAAATATATTTTGAAATGTAGGTAAAATTGACTGTAGTTCTGACAATAACATAACAACATTCATGCTTATATTATTAACAACTGAATAGTGTCCATGGGGTAAAATATTCAATGCATTATTTATGCCATTACTGTATTTGTGTGATAGACAACTCTAACAAAGTAACTGTTTTAATGCCAAACTGAGAGACAGAATCAGATAGTGTTTCTGCTACACCCTAGTGGAATATTTTTTCTTAAGTACTAAACACATGCTAAGCAAGATATAGAACTTTGAATTAGATTTTGATCAATGATCTCATGCTAATTTTCATTCTGTTTGTTTTGCTAGTGGGAAACTCATAAGTGAGGTTTCAGATTTCTTATGCATTTTGAGGGTATTTAAAGAAATAAGATAATTGTTACAGAAAGAATAGCTTCATATCTTATTTCTTAATGTCAATGCTCTATATGCTTAGGATTATTAGATATCTCCTAGGAAACTGTGATCTTTTGTGAAAGAAGAGCACAATTTATTTCTAAGAACAAAACCATTGAATATCTTTCTTCTCAGAAACGCAAAATAATCTTAAATTGCCTTAAATTTTAGGTGATATTATCCAGACTAGAACACAAAGATAAAGAATGTCGTCATGTCCTTTATCATTCATCAACACATAGTTTGAGATTAATTAAACAAAAATTTCGTAATAAAGAATAAGATAATAAAATAGAAATAGAAATATAATTTTATTTGTCTTAATTGTTATATTTATACGTGTGCCTTAAATGTCTAGAAACATTCAACCTATCTTCAGTAATAAAAGTCAATGAGATATTCAATTACTTTTAAGCCATCAAGATTGCTTGATGAAATATGGGGATTATTTTGCTCTTTTTTTTTTAACAACTCACTAGAGTGTCTGCAAGTTGGTAAATTGTTCCAAATTTATGAAAGTCGAACATTTTATCAGTGCTGCAGAGAACCTAATTACCATGTTTATTAATACGCCTGCAGAAAAATTAATTCATACTCTTCCAATCCCCCAAGGGATCCAGGGCATAACTTTTCTCGTCAGTAAGACTGTAGATGCCTTTCCTCTCAGTGGGAAGGGGCCTCTCCCTTCCAGTAACCAGCCTTGGTGTGACAGCCATGGTGTGGAAACAGACACCAGAGACATAGCAGAAAAAGTTAAGTGGGCTGAGTACACTGACATGCTAGCTCCTAAAAGATGTTTCTCTGTATGGCTGAATGTATGACATCCTTTTGAAGTTTCATTAGGACTCTAGGAACCAACCTTCATGCTTCAATGTTCTCTTGACCCATTTCTTCTGAAGAGTCACAAAGTTCAAGGCAGAATAGAACAGGTTCTCAGTATTTCTTTCATAATTTTTCTTTTTTTTTATGAAACATATAGTAGTTCTGGGATTTCTCTCAAGTCACATATATATTTCCCTGATGCCTTCGTTTTGTAATAAGGGCAACACTTGGGAAGATGTATGTGGTACAGGATTGTCTTCTGAAATTTCTCTTCTTTCCTAAACCTCACTTGCTCCTATAAGGTGTAGTCTGCAAACTCAGCAGATCATGTGTGATGATGCAAAGCAAATGCCCTACTGGTAGCTGCCTGTGGGTGCAGGTTCAGATGGGAAGATACTCTTCTCCTTCAAGTATTATTAAAAAATAATTATATAAAAAGTTTCGATTAGTTTGTAAACTGAAAGTAAACCAAACCAAGTATCTATAGGCTAAACAGCACCCACAGGGCTATCAACTTATGGTCTCTGCTAGAGAAAGGGACAAGGGCACACAGAAGATGATACTGCCTGGTTTATGTCTCTAATATAAATGAATCCAGAATCATCTATTTTGGAATGTATACTGAGAGGTATAAAGATTTCATGTATGTTGGGGATATATTTAGAATCATATTCCTTTATTTCTCTAAATGTAATTTGACTTCCTATTTCTCTATCAGTAAAACTCTTAGTTGATCATCCCATTCTTAAGAGTTTGTTTGCTCCTTTGCAAACTGATCAAGAAATCACAGAATCAACAATATTTTTTTAAAGAACTTGACCTAATTTCCATTTCCAAGTGCAAAAAAAAAAAAAAAAAAAAAAAAAAAAGAAAAAAAAGAAAGAAAGAAAGAAAAAGAAAGAAAGAAAGAAAGAAAAAGAAAGAAAGGAAGAAAAAAACAAAACAAAAAAACAACTATGGGTATCTCCTCTTTGCCACTGCTGTCAGTACTACTGATCCTCACTTCCATAAGATGCCTGCCAGGAGTAGGATCCCGAAGATCCACTCTGAGTTGACCCCTCTAAAACCTACTTCGGCCCCCACATCAGTGGTGCAAATCACGATCCCCTGTGCTGTTTTGTCTTCTGGCTTAGTTTCCATACTATTTGGGAGGAATCTTGGTTGATAAATTCACTCTGCCCACCTGAATCATAGTAAGCTCAATCAACATTGTCATATTAAGTGGAGAGAGTACACACCGATCTAATGCTGCTCCCTCCCCCTGCCTTTTTTCTTCAAGTTTTCATCCTTCCATTTGAAGTATGGGGCAGATTAATTGGTCTATTGCTTAAGGAGACATTAAACCAGAAAGTGAAGTGTCCATTTTCCCTCTTTCCTGCCCCTTCAATCTGTAAGAACGATTCCCTCAAAAGACTCTTCAAATGGCTCTGAGTGAAAAGAAACACATGCTTCTATCCTTCCTTATTCAGGGAGCAAAGGGAAAAGCCACAGCATTCTCAAACAGACTGACAGTTTCCAATTCTTTAGATCCCTTCCTCCCAATTCCAATTGTTTGCTTATAGCTTATCTAGTCAGATTTAGAAGTAAAGAAACTTTTTCAGTGATGTTTATTGGGGAAAAGCTTTTTTTTCCCCCCCAATCCTTAATCAACCCCAAAGGGAGTTTTCTAATTACTATTTGCTGTTATTTTCTACTTGCTGGGTTTTTGTTTTTGTTTTTTTTTTTGTTTGTTTGTTTGTTTGTTTTTTGTGAAGTTTTGAACAGCAGTTCCTTCCAAGTTCTGGGATATTAGGAAAATTTTGGCTCAAATTTGCACATTTGTATGAAGTAGGAAAAATCTCAAAGATTTTGGGGAAATTCCAGAAATAATCTGAACACAGAGGGCTCATGAAGTACCCTTATGCTAACATGACATGCAAAAAATATGGACGGCACACCAAACTAGGAAGAGTAAAAACACTTTCATCTTATGTAAATGATTCTTGGAGGAGAGAAATAAAGAAGAACGAGGAGGAGCAGGAAAAAAGGGGGAGAAGAGAAAGAACAAAATAGGAAGAGGAAGAAGACGGGAAAAATTTCTTCTGACTTGCAGCATGAAACACAGAAGACAACCAGGTGTCCTGACATTAAGCAGCAGAGCAAGAGTTCAGGTTCCCAGAGGAGAAAGAAACTATCACCTCTGGTGGGCTGAGGACATGACTTCTCTGCTCCTTGGAGTAGGGCTCAAAACCGCCTAGATTTCCTTAGGCATCAACAGACATCTGCTGAGGAAAGTATGCTGGAGGAGCGACATAACTGTGAGCACATTCTGCTCCTTCACACCCTCTCTCTTCTCCTTTGCCATCGTCCTTGGGGCACAGGTTTAAGAAAGAGGACAGCAGTGATCAGCCCTTGGGAACTCAACAGGTGTTGAATTGACAACTCTTCTCTGTTCTCACTTCTGAGACTGTCTAGGACCCTGCATAAGCCATCTGGAAAGCAATTGAGGTGCTGGCAGCAGCAGTGATGGTGGTGGTGAGGGGTCCGTGTAGGATGCTTAAAGGAGGGAGATTTGAAATGAATAGCACGTGAGAGTCTACTATTGAATTCTACTCACAAAATACATAAGATTTATAAGGAAAAATTATCTGTAACTATTTTAAGAAAAGACTAGAGTACGTGGAAGCTCAAATAGTACGTTTTTGCAGTAGTGTCATTGTCTGGGATAAATACCTGGGGTTCATCGTCTCATGTCAAGAAAATTTAGGGCATTGGACACACACAGGGAGTTTAGGAGTAGAGGCTTAGTAGGCAGAAGAAAAATAAAGGAGAACAGTTCTCTCTCTCTCTCTTTCTCTCTCTAGTGAGAGAGAGGGGCCTCCAAAGGCAAAAAACCAGCTGGCTGGGAGTTTGCTGGATTTTATTGGCAGGCTTGAGGGGGTGGTATCTGATTTAGGTAGGGCCCACAGATTGGTTAGATGAGCTATTGAGAGGTGACAATGTGCTAGCGGCCTTCACTCTCAGCGCCTCCTCAGCCTCAACGTCCACTCTGGCGGCGCTTGAGGAGCCTTTCAGCCCTCCATGGCACCATGGAAGCCCCTCTCTGGGCTGGCTAAGGCCAGAGCTGCCTCCCTCTGCTTCCGGGGAGGTGTGGAGGGAGAGGCACGGGTGGGAACCAAGGCTGCGCTTGGGGACCAGTGTGAGTTCTGGCAGGCACGGGCGCCGGCTCGGTGGCCCGGCACACGGAGGGCCAGACGGCGCCGCAGGCCCAGGGCAGTGAGGGGCTTAGCACCAGGGCCAGCAGCTGTGGAGGTTGAGCCGGGTCCCCCAGCAGTGCCGGCCTGCTGGCGCAGCACTCAAATTCTAGCCGGGCCTTAGCTGCCTCCCGGCAGGCCAGGGCTCCGCACCTGCAGCCTGCCATGTCTGAGCTCCCCCTCTGCAGTGGGCACCCGCCCAACCTCAGCCTCCCCAAGGGGTGCCGCCCCCTGCTCTGTGGCGCCTGGTCCCATCCACAGCCCAAGGGCTGAGGAGTGCAGGTGAGGCTCGGGACTGGCCGGCAGCTCCGCCTGCAGCCCCAGTACAGGATCCACTGGGTGAAGCGAGCTGGGCTCCTGAACAGGATGGGGACTTGGAGAACTTTTGTATCTAGCCTGAGGATTGTATGTGCACCAATCAGCACCCTGTATCTAGCTAACCTAGTGGGAACTTGGAGGACTAGCACTCTGTGACTCTGTGTCTAGCTCAAGGACTGTAAATGCATCAATCAGCACTCTGTCTAGCTCAGGGTTTGTAAATACACCAATCAATACTCTGTGTCTAGCTCAAGGTTTGTAAATACAACAATTGGTACTCTGTATTTAGCTAACTCTGTATCTAGCTAACTAGCACTCTGTGACTCTCTCTAGCACAAGGATTGCAAAGGCACTAATCAACACTCTGCCAAAATGGACCAATCAGCTCTCTGTAAAATAGACCAATCAGCAGGATGTGGGTGGGGTCAGATAAGGGAATAAAAGCAGGCTTCCCAAACCTACCAGTGGCAACCCACTGGGTTCCCTTTACACAGTGTGGAAGTTTTGTTCTTTTGCTCTTTGCAATAAATCTTGCTGCTGCTCACTCTTTGGGTCCACACTGCCTTTATGAGTTGTAACACTCACTGCGAGGGTGTACAGCTTCACTCCTCAAGCCAATGAGACCAGGAGCCTATTAGGAAGAAGGAACAACTCCAGAGGCGCTGCCTTTAAGAGCCATCACACTCACCACTAAGCTCTGCAGCTTCACTCTTGACAGCGAGACAAACGAACCCACCAGAAGGAAGAAGCTCCAGGCACATCTGAGCATCTGAAAGAACAAACTCTGGACACACCATCTTTAAGAACTGTAACACTCACCGGGAGGGTCTTTGGCTTCATTCTTGAAGTCACTGAGACCAAGAACCCACCAATTGAAGACACACTATGACATTTACATAGCAAGCAGGGAAGGCTGGCCACCCTAACCTAATCTTATTGTGCAGAGGGGCTTTCCACTTGACCTGCACCATCTTATCTGCTCCTAACTCTACACTTGGCTGGCAATGGCAAAGAGAAGGGACGGTGGAGCCACCATTTTGAAAATGCCTAGTCCCAGGTAGCTTTGTCCTGCCGGCATTCACACGTGCAAGCTTTTGGCCTATTTGTGTCTGTAGCTCGATTCTACAGGCTGCTCTTTGTTATAAAATGATTTGGGGACTGTTTTTCATTAAAAAGAAAACCTTATCAAAAACTCTGGTGCCCTATCTGCGTAAGTATTTTCTTCTTAACTCGTATGTCATTTCTGCATCTGTTTGGGCCTCATACATTAAAGTTCCGATTGTACAAACACAGTATCTGATTTGCGACTGTAGTTCATACCTCATGCAGTGAGAATCCTGTGGGAAAATCTCTCTTCTTTTCTCTCTAGCATATTCACAGACGTATTCTCTTCAACCCTGACCCAATCACAATGCCCCTTGATGGAGGAGTCCTGAATTTAAGTAGAGGGTAGTTTTTAGTTATTCCTCGTCATACAGCATTAACAAAATAGGAAAACTCTTTCCTCTTTCTCTTCTTCTTCCTCCTCCTCTTCCCTTCTTCTTCTTCTTCTTCTTCACTTTTCTTTCTCTTTTTTGTTGTGCATTCTGATTTGCTGCACATTTATCTTAGTTAAGTTTTAAGATCCTGTTCAGTTTTCCAAGTTCTTGTTCTTTTCACTAGCGCCAGATTTCTACCTTGAAGAGACATTGCAGAAATGGTGGAGCAGATCAGTCAAAAGCAACAGGCTTTCCAATGGCGGAAGGCCTGTGTGGCATAGGACATGGACAGGGGCTACAGCACTCTTTTGAGGTGGAAAGGAAGACTCAGAGAAAGACTGAGGTGTCACTGGCTGTAAAGGCTGCTGAGCCATACCGAGTGATCTCTGAGGTTCAAGTCATAGGTGAAGTTGCACAGTTCAAAGTAAACATAATGAATCACTGCTCAGGCAGTCATAGAGCAGCAATGATCCCAGCAGAGTGGGAAATATAACCATCCCAGGGCACTGCAGCAAGGAGAACGTCAAAGGGCTCCAAGGCCGTAGGCAAGGCTGACTCAAAAGGCTTGCCTATGTTGTTAACAGCTGTGAACGTATTGATAAAAGATCAGCAAATGCACAGGGAGAAGGGAATTTACTGATATTGTGTAACAACTTCTGAATTAATGTTACTTTCTATTATAAAGAAAAAATGTTTTATTTGAAATTAAAATTTCCTTTCAGGGGAACCTTACAAAGGAATGTAGTTGAAGGCCATTTTATTTTCGCTGAGAACCTACATAGCTCTTGGATATCCAAAATAAGACCTTGGAGCTGAGTTTGGGAATAGCAAACAGAAGAAGCTGAACGCTCTGCTTAGTGGAGTGAGAGGAATTAGAGTTCCTGGAAGCAAAATCAGGGTGAAGAGGGAAAGAGGAACAAACATAGACTAGCCTACAAGACCTGAGTGCAGGAAGAAAATATATGATTATCTGAAAATAAGGTAGGAAACAAAGTATAGGAAAGCTTTAAGCAAGAACAAACTAATCAAGGTATTTATTTAGATATTCCTTTAAACTGTGAATCCTCTGAGAGATATTCAGTTTCATGATTTCAGTGACTGTTACAGTGCACATAATAAATGTTCAATAAATGCTTGCTAAATTAATTAATAAAAGGAGGGTTAAAGAAAAGCAGGAAACCCAGCAAATCTCAGATTGTCATTGGTTAGGAGCAACCTAAGAACATACAGAATATGCTTAATGAAACTCAGTGTCTTTGCCATGGCCCTTTCATCTGGAACATGGTCTTTTCCAACATGCACTCACACACACAGTCTCACAACCACACAGCCTGGTTCCCTTACCTGCTACAAGCTTATCTGCCATTAACACTTTATTTAAAAGTGTGCCTCTCCCCTAAACTCAGTTTGGCTTTTCCTATATCATTCCCTACTTTATTTTGCTGCATGGCCTGCATACTATCTAGTCCATTATATATTTTATGCAGATTTATTTTCGTCACCACACTTTGATGTGTAAGCTCCAAGATGTCAGGAATTTCTATCTGTTTTGCTCAAGGATATACCCCCGGCAACGAAGGAGGGTCTGGTCTGTAGTAGGTACTTTTGTAGGAATGCATATACGAATGAATGAATGAATGAATGAATGAAGGTTTATAGAGGAGTCATGAAACTTGTCATTCGAGAGACAGAAATAATTTTTTCCAGCTGGACTGAAAGAGACATGCACACTGAAGCAGTTTTAAAAAAAGAAAAAACCGTTACCAGATATGAATTAAAGCCTGTCTGCTTTTATGTATTCAAAACCCCAACCAACACAGAACAGTAGTCAGAAGCTGGACCTAATTTCAAGGAAGGAAATTAGAAGCTTATTTTCTGTCTTTGCATTGCTTTTGAGTGTGTCTTCTGATACAAGCCAAATGCTGTCCGTCAGCCTGTTACAGCATGTGCTCTCATGTGCTGCCATACTTTTCACTGCTGTCCCCCTGAGTTAAACTGCTCTGTTCTGCTGCCTTGCTGTCTAAGGCTTGAGATAAAAATGTTCAGTTGCTGCTGCCATGCTGCCTGTCTCCTGTGTTTAAATGTGTCCATATCACGGTGTTTGCATCTGACTACATCTTGGCAGCTTCCAAATAAGACTTAGAGAAACCAAGCCACTGCTGGGATGATGACTAATCATTTTGCAGAACAGCGTGAGTCAAACAAAGGTATAGCTCTTACGGTTCTCAGTTTTCCTTCTGAGACATACCACCACAGAACAGAGAGAGGATTGATTACAAGCAAGTACCATCATGGACACAGCTGTAACTGGTCAACAGATGCAGTCTTATTATTATATGCATTCCACAAGCATATGGAATTAGGTGAAATTAAACTAAAAAATAAAGAGATTAAGCCCTTCTTCAAATAAGAGGTGTGTAGAAGCCAAAAAGCCTCCCTGTTCTTTGTTTTCTACTTTCCGAACTGTAGCAGATGTTGTGAATTCTATAAAATTAGAAAAAATGCAAATGTCCACTAAATCCTGAGTGGGGATTAATGCAAAACTGTAGAAACATTGAAATTCAAAATACCCAGCAAGTTATGTTTATTAATATCATCCACATATGCCTTTTTTTGGTCTTTAGGGTGCTCTTTGATATAACACCAAGTGGATCTACAAAGGATGTGGAGCAGTATGTGTGATCCTTTTATTCATTGAAAAGGAAAGGGCAGCACGAGGTAAATGCTGGTTGCCATTAGCTTGTAAGCTTTATCCCAGGAAAAGTTTAGGGCAGCGTGAATTATCATAGAATGTGCCCTTTTTTGGATTATCTATTGCTACCATTTATCTATAAAACACCCTCCAACCAGTATGGTTACCTTTCTCTTTGTAATATTTTAAAATTCAATTGCATTTAGGACATTTTCTCATCTTTTCTACCGTATCTTTTTTTCTGTATGCCGTCCTAAAGTTTATAAAGTTAGAGGACAAAATTTAAAAGTTGTCATAAGGGACCATTTTTCAATATTTGCTGTAAGTGGAATTATTTATAATACAGAAACCATCATATCTTAAAACATAAACATTTAGGGCATGTATCTTGGCTAGAATATTTGAATAGTGTTCTGTACTTGACAATGTTCAATAAATATTATCACTCAGAAAATAAAAACAGCAAAAATTTGGTGGTACAGTTTTAATGTTTAAATTTAGAAGAAAATATCAAAGGCCAGAAATCATCTAATATCTGCTTCCCTATCAATAAGAACCAATGTAAACTGAATATCGCAATCTTGTTATAAAAATTTGGTTTCCTTTACTGACTATTGAGGGAACACATTATGACAAGCAATCTTAATTTAAAAAGTCAAAATTTGAAAACAGTAGTAATGCCAATTTCACATTGCATTTGAAGGATAAATGTCAAACTCTGTGGATGAATTTGTCCTTAGAAAAAAATATTTTTGCAGGTTTTCTTTTCTAAAAGATCTACCCTTATCATGTAAAAATAGGAGCCCAGTCTTATCTTTCAGTCCTGCCTTTCCAGTGCCCTCTACTGGGCACTACAGTTGATAAAGATGTGTATCTACTCCTCCAGGTTTGCCTCTGATTTTATTTCTAAATCACAGGATAAAGGGAGGGCTGAAAGAAATTTGAGAACTCCATCCCTGCTTTCCACTAGGGTCATAACCAAGCCACCTGAGAGGTATGAAATCTCTTCTGTTTTTCAAGATTGTTAAAAAAGAAAAGTGATTTAAACCTATTTGGCTTAGTATTTTCACCCAACTGGCCTATACCTTAGCTGCCTTAGTGAGCGTTTAGGATGACTTAAATTACTGCACCTGCCACAAGTGCCTTCCAGGTACTGTAATATATAACACTGCCTTTTATTCTTTAAACACAAAAGATGTGGCTTTCATTTTCGGCTGATGGAAGTTATCTGTGCAACATAAAGATTGCAAGTGTGTTTATCTCTGTTTCTTTGCTAGCTGTAGTAATGGGTGCTTATGCACAATGGAGATGACATTATTTCTATCTGTTTTAAATATTTTTTCTTAGTAAACATCTATAAAAGAATGCATTCACAAGCAAGTAACCCTGGAGGCCTTCTAATGAAATTTATTTTGCTGCATTTTAGTGCAAAGGACAAAATATCCTTTATTGTTAGACTGGAATTCAGTATAAAATATCCATTAATATTTAGCATTTATGCATAATATAGGCCTTGTTATGTTTTGGTGTGTGCAATTGATCTCCAAACTATTTTTAAGCAAGATTTAAAACAAAATAAAGCAAAAGCTCTGGATAAAGAGACTCTACTAGCTTTTTCTCTTCTTATTTTTTTCCCTCCTTTGGTTATCAATTTTCTAATTGAAAAATTACAGAGGATGACATTTAGTACATTTAAGAGCTGTTTTGACTGAGCTTTTACTCCCTGAATGTTAAACACATAAGAATATTTACAACATATCAGAGCATGGCACACCTATTCTTTCCTTTCTGTTTTGGAAATTTGCTTAGGCTGTTCAGCTGTCCCTTCTCTATGGCCACATAATGGAACCATCATTACCTCCAGTGGGTTAGTAGCATAACCTTTCTGATGGACAGAACACGTTTCTGTTTTTTGAAGTTACTCAAATATTTCTAACAGTTGCAGCTAATCAACTGCTGCATTGATTAATAAAAATGCACCCCAGCAATCATTATAAAATATCAATATACAGTAGCTAAAATAGTCTTAAAGAGGCCAATAAGGATTATTCTATATTTCTGTAGTCATATTTTGATTACAAGTGCATAGAATGTTTGTATATATTATAAATACTATTGTTCTGTGTAGCTATTTTTGACAAATATTCTATTGCAAAATGAAAATAACCAAGAGGAAAAGTATAAGAACTTTAATTTTAACTTAAAAAAAAAAAAGATCAAACCTTCTTCAAAGCTAACAGAAGACCGACATGCTGATCATATCTTTCAGAATCTCTTGAAGTGTAAATTTAGTCAGAGTGCCAAACATAGAAAGTTGATCTCAACCAAATCTTCAAATGGACAAAACATACTCTTGGACTCAGTGGGGACTGAGCCAGCTGCCAGTTGATATGTGGGCAGAGAGAAGTTGAGTGCCTGATTCTGGGGGCATTCAGCATCTATGCTTCAAGGTAGCATAGTCTCAACATCAGATCCTGCATTAGAGCTTTGAATTTGTGTCAGAAGAAAAAAAAAAAAAACCAAACAGTTCAATTTCCAAAATTATTCTAGCTTGCGATATTTTTGACCATCTAGTCATGTTTATACATTTTGTGATAATATATTGGAATATGTATTAAGCTGAAACCTTTGTCACCCAACTACTGGGCCCAGAATTGTAATTTTTAACATGTTTGTTGCATTAGGCTACCAACCACTGTTTACTAACTGCATGTGGAACTAAAAATTGCTGATGAAAGCTTTCAATATAATGGAAAAGGTGTTAGATTGGAAATCAAGGGAGCTATTTTTTTTTCTATTGCTTTCACTACATGTTACAGTGGCCTTGGAGCAAGGTGTCTTGTTTTACTTTTTAAATAACACTTTTCACAAACACTGACTTCTGCAGAGTGGGGTGGCTCACGCCTGTAATCCCAGTACTTTGGGAGGCTGAGGCGAGCAGATCACTTGAGGCCCAGAGTTTGAGACCAGCCTGGCCAACGTGGTGAAACTGTGTCTCTACTAAAGATACAAAAATTAGCTGGTTGTGGTGGGGGGCACCTGTAATCCCAGCTACTTGGTAGACTGTGGCAGAAGAATTGCTTGAATCCAGGAGGTGAATGTTGCAGTGAGCCCAGATCGCACCATTGTACTCCAGCCTAAGTGGAAAACAAAACAAAACAAAACAAAAAACTGAATTTTTTATCTGTCATAAGTATTGGTTGAACTAAGATGATTAGGTCTTCTGCAGCTATAAATTTTCGTAAGCCAGACTTGTATACCAAAACACTTCATCAACATTTCTTCCTAGAAATCCTAATAGCTTTCAATGATAACATGCTAACGTGTTCAAAAACAAAATTTTCACTTTCCTCTACACTCTTCTCAGTCTTCTTAATTTCAGAAAATAGTAATTATTTAGGTCCCAAATCCTGAAGTCTTTTTAAGTTCCCTCTATTCTTTATACCCCACACCCAATTAATCAGCAAAACCTGTTGGCTCAACCTTCAAAATGATGGCAATAGCAGCCACTTCTCTTTGTCTCCAGTGTTTATGCTCTGGTCCACCCATCATCTTTAGACTTCACTATTTCCATAGTATACTGGTATGGTTGAATTGCATTCTTCCAAAAAGATACATGGAAGCCCAATCCCTAGTGTCTCAGAATGTGATCTTATTCAGAAATTGTGTCTTTGCAGTCATATTAGGATGAGGTCATTTGGGTAGGCTCTAGTCCAATATGACTGGTGTCCTTATAAAAGTGGAAAATTTGGATGCAGAGACAGATGAGCACACAGAGAGAATGCCATGAGGAGATGAAAATAGAAACCAGAGTGATGCATCTATGCCTAAGATTGTCTGCAGATCACCAGAAAGCTAGGAGAGAAGCATAGAACAGTCTCCGTCAGAGCCATCAGAAGGAACTGACTCTACCAACACCTTTGTCTCAGATATCTAGCCTCCAGGAGTTTCAACAACAAATTTCTGTTGTTTAAACCACTCAGACTGTGGTACGTTTTTACAGAATTCCTAGAAAACTAGTGCATATGTTAAGTGGTCTTTCTGCTTTCCACTCCTCCACTATGGCCTATTCCCCACACAGCAGTTAGACATACACACACACACACACACACACACACACGCACACACACACACACATATATATATATAAAGGACTGCATCTCTCCTTTTTATTCTCCCAGTGGGAAAGAAGAACTATCATTAACGGCAAATGGCAGTTGAAGCAACACCAGGAGCTGGGTTCACATTTAGGAAAGGATGCTGCCCCTTCTCGTCCTCATCGTGGTTTCTGGTGCTCTGCACATTCAGAGAATCTTCTCTAGTAACAAACTATAGAAATGATCCCTGAAAGTATAACCTTTAGAAACAAGTATTTGTTTAAAGTGCCAGTCAAATCGTATTGCCTCTTTATTAAAACTCCTCCCATAGTTCCCCATGTGCTCCTGATCTACAATTCTATTCTTTCTACGATTTCTTCTCTGACCTGTCCCCTAAAATAAGTCTGCTCCAACCAGAGTTCCCGGCATATAATAAGTGCTTAATTAGTATTTGTGAACTGATAGAATAATTAAACTTTAAATAAGCAAAACTATTTTTGAAGTTTTTTTTTTTAAAAAAAAAAAAAAAGATTAATAATGGAGAGAATAAGACCAGGTGCATAAATGTTGGTTAAACCAGAATGACCTTGCAAAATTTCATTCATTCATTCAACACACCTCATTAATACACGCTGTTAGCCAAGTGCTATTCTAGGCACTTTACTTTCAAATGTGGAGAGGCCATAGCTCCTATACATCTGGCATAGATGAAGGGGCAACTTATAATGCATTAAGGTAAAGCTTACCACAGAGGTGAAAACAAAGTTCTATGGTATCACAAAAGAGGGAGCAATTACTTCTGTCCAAAGCAGTTATGAAAAGGAGACAGTTAAGCCAGTCAATCTTAGAAGTTTGCTGGTGATGGTAGGCGTGTTAATAGCTAGGTGACATACAGGAAGGAGAACATTTCAAGGTGCTGACATAGCATGTGCAAACACATGGCAGAATCATGCATCTAGGAAAGGTGCCATTTGTTAGGCAAAGCTGTATGTCCCTGAGTCACTACTCCACTGCTCAGCAGCCAACCAGCTGCAGAATCCTATAGAAATACTGGAATCTCTTATCTTAAAACTAGGAAATCATAGGCGCCTTCTGCATTGAAGAAAATCCCAGACTCTCTTTATTTAAATGTTCCACAAACCAATGAAACAAGAAGCCAACAAAGTGGGACTGGACTCTAACTTTGCCTTCAGTTTAGCAGCAGAGCTGTATACCCAGCTGGATCCTGCTGCTAGATGATTCTATGTGACTGAATCCTAGCCTACTCTCCCAGAAGGAGACAACCAGGAGTGGAGTCTGGCCTCATCATGAGATACCTGATATATTTTCATATTTCAGTGTTTTTTCTTCTATTTATGTAACCCTAAATGTTTTACAACATTAATATTTTATTGCTCCATTTCTTATGTTGCAAGTACACGAGGCAGGCATGCAAAGAGAACCCATGTATTTTGATGGTCTGATTACTACCCATTGTGAGGTTTGGGGTTTTAAAATATCAATTTCTTGCCGATATTTCATGTAATGCTAACTGTCACAACTGCTCTGTGTAGCCCAGCAAAATTGGATTTAATATACTAAAGAAATTAGGGAATTGTATTGCATCTGGGTTCTAATCCTAGCTCTCTAACTAATCATTGTATGTCATAAAACAAGGCATTTAACCTTTCTCTTAGTACCCACATCTATCTGACAAGCAGCTTGGACTATAACAGTTGCTAAGATTCATTATTCCCTGATCTTAGAAAGTAAAAAAAAAAAAAAAAAAAAAAAGTGAATTGGAAACAGCTTAGAATCACCATCAGTAGTTACTTGAAAGACATTGAGATTTATGTTTTGTTTGTTTTGTTAGTTTGTTTTCAATATTGACTTTTCAGATGTGTGAATCCTCATGCTTCCTTGATCCATGTGTCTATAACTTAGCAATCAACCAGTTATGTTTTGAATGCTGAATTTAAATAATTTATTATTTTTCACATAGAGTTAATGGTGTGTGTGTGTGTGTGTGTGTTGTATTTATCCACCTAATCTTCTCAGGCAGGGGTTATTTAAATTCCTAGAGGCTGCTTTACAAAAACTCAGAGCAGGTTTGCTCTTTCATCATAACTACTATGTGGTGTGAGCATGACTTAAATGGGTAGTTGGTTTTCATTTCATATCATTGCTACACTTATTTGCTTGTATAGATCTTAGAAAGTATTAATAAAAGGTCAGTTGTGGATGAAACACCATTTTTTTCTGTGCCTGCAATGATACGTAATATTGACTCAACAACCTCACTTTTATTTCCTTGATGGAATCTTGTGCCTGTGGATCCCATTTTGATCCCGAAACGTCTTACATCACAAATGCTGGAGCAAATGTTAGTTCCCTCATAATACTCTACTTCTTCACTTCCCTGTGATACATATAGCTACATTCAAGGTTTAGCATAACTTAGGAAATATTTCTGTGGAAAATATGCACAACAGATCTTCCTAGCAAAATAAAAGCTATTTTAAAAGAGAGATATTGCATAAGTCAGAAAAAAAACAACATTGGGGTAAAAGAATATGTGTAGATAGTCAATTTTTAAAAAATAAACAGACTTTTATTTTTATTAATTTTTTTGGTGTTACCGTCTGTCATAATGTATATAGTAGTGACATGCAATTTATATTTTAGGATATAAGAAGTAATTTCCTTAAAAAGCAGTGAGTAAAGATTTTAAATGATACTTTTAAAAATCTTGCATAATTAATAAGCTCATAGTAATCAAAGAAAAGTATTTGTTCAGCATATTAAGAAACTAAACTTTAAATAAGGTACTTTGATGATATTTCTGTGTATGTTGTATTCATCTTCACATGATCTGGTAGCCACATTGCTACTAAATTAAAGCCAGTTTACATGATTTCAGGCCATTTATGTGTTTTATTTCCTTTTAAAAAAATCTATACAATTCCATCCTATCCCTCACAATATTAGTTTCCTTGGTTTCTATTCATGTTTCAAACATATTTCCAAAATAATATGATTCAGATAAGTATTTAAAGGAAATATATCATCACGTTGAGCCAGGTATTATAGCTATATGTGAAGGGATTAAGCAGCTTAAAATATGTTGTCACAGATCCTGTCTTCTCCCCTCCTTCTTGACAGCCAAGGTCATGTTTTCCTGGCTGCAACTATGGGGAATCTTTCCAGGCAGTTTTGCAGACCCAGTCCTGCACACCTCGATTAATGTATCCTTGTGGGGGTAGGGGAGGAGTACCACTTTTGTAATGATGTGTATCTTAAAACACACAACATTTTTCATAAATATGCAAAACAGAGCTGCATTTATTTGCAGCTGCTGATGACAAAAATACCCCTGAGAGCAGGTTATTTTTATTTCCACTTGGCTGAAAATAAGCCGAAACCAATCTTCGCACAGTTAGGATGACAGGACATGTTCCGCTCTTCATCTCAAGTTCCTCTTCTGCTGCCACACCCACATGATGGCTATGCTCTGCCATCTCCTGCTTCAAGGATCTGCACCCTCCTGTTTCCTATTCCTATTTCACAAAGCACTGACATCCATCGGGGCACTTTTGCATGAATTGACTTACTGTCCTTTATATGAAAGAATTTCAAGTATTCTTCCAGGCCAGCCTTAGCATCTTCAGCCTTCTATTCCTAATTATGAAATAAATGTTATAAATTCATGAGCAGGTGGCTCACTGAGTTGTTCAAATACCTGAAATCACAAAATACAGTCAGTTCTGCTACAATGCTTGCTTTGAGAACATGAATTTGTTTCAGTGTAATTGAGATATTTGGGAACAATTTAAGCATAATGCAAATTTCACATTTGCTTCTGTGGGAATTCCTCTGCCAGAAACACCAGGAGAGCTCAAAAAAACTGCACCTAGTTGAACCCATCTGCATAAGAATATGCAAAATTCAGATGTCGCCCATCTCAAACTTCCACTCGCTACCTCAGTTCACTAGGTGTGCTGTGAGCAACATATGTCCACATCTGGTATTACAAATTTCATCCGATTTCTGAGAATCCACCTTCTACCATCTCACAATCACTTAAAAGCTATTCTTAGGCCGGGCGCGGTGGCTCAAGCCTGTAATCCCAGCACTTTGGGAGGCCGAGACGGGTGGATCACGAGGTCAGGAGATCAAGACCATCCTGGCTAACACGGTGAAACCCCGTCTCTACTAAAAAATACAAAAAAACTAGCCGGGCGAGGTGGCGGGCCCCTGTAGTCCCAGCTACTCCAGAGGCTGAGGCAGCAGAATAGCGTGAACCCGGGAGGCGGAGCTTGCAGTGAGCTGAGATCTGGCCACTGCACTCCAGCCTGGGTGACAGAGCAAGACTCCGTCTCAAAAAAAAAAAAAAAAAAAAAAAAAAAGCTATTCTTAATATTGCTTAATTTTGAAATAAGAAAACTTCAGATCTTAAGATTGCATTTTATTGTAGAATTTATGTATTCATAAACCACTTAATATATATAAAACTGGGCTACCATATTTATTAAGTTCTTATATTTTTAATGTATGACTGATGAAGTTTTTGTGTTGACTGTCTGGTTTTTTCTGCACAGTTTTGCATAGCATGATAACTTTCAGGATTGTATATGCAGCATTACAGCAAAACTGACAGTATGAAACTGCCTCCACTGCCAAGATTGCTGTAGCAGGGATATCTAACAATACCTTCTTTGGCCTTATTTTGAGAACTTCTTATCCTTGACTCTTGTTCACGTCAATTCTCAGTCACCACTCAAAGACCAATTTTATTTCACAGACCTGAGAACAGTTACGAAATATCTGAGCATTGCATTATTCTAGAGGGTTTGGCTTTTATTAGAAAGGCAAGAGGTACTCTTGAAGAATTTTAAGCTGGAGAATGGCCGAGATAATAACAGGAATCAAATCCATGCTGGAGAGGGCTTTGCATAAAAGTTTCTATCAGGACGCTCTGCTTGTGACTCAAAAGCCCGTGAGCTCCGAGAGGATAGAAATTGTCCAGTCATCTCAGAAGCCTCTATGCTGAGCATCCTGCCTGAGCTGGAATGGCTCAAACTGTTTACTGAACTGAATTCCAACAGTACAAATGAGGATTAGTCCTCAAAATGGTTACCAAGAGGTACTGGAAAGTCTTAATAATGATGCAGATAATCAAGTTCTCCACTTAGACAAGGAATTCTTCCCTTAGATTTTAGAAAACAATTGTTTAATAGTAAGAATTAAAACAAAAATGATTTTTCATTTATCTAAAGTAAATAACATGCTTTTGAGCTCCTGCTTTATGCTTAATAATATTTGGGCACAGTGCCTTTCCCATCAGGACATGATAGATGATCATTCAATTCATCAAAAAACCAGTTAATCAGAACATTCATTTCCTCATAAGTATTCTATTTAAGTGTCTGTTGTGTATAATTTAATGTTTCACACAGTTTGGCTACTTTAATTTCTTTTTTTTTTTTTTTTTTTTTTGAGGCTGAGTCTTGCTCTGTCGCCCAGGCTGGAGTGCAGTGGCCAGATCTCAGCTCACGGCAAGCTCCACCTCCCGGGTTCACGCCATTCTCCTGCCTCAGCCTCCCGAGTAGCTGGGACTACAGGCGCCCGCCACCTCGCCCGGCTAGTTTTTTGTATTTTTAGTAGAGACGAGGTTTCACTGTGTTCGCCAGGATGGTCTCGATCTCCTGACCTTGTGATCCGCCCGTCTCGGCCTCCCAAAGTGCTGGGATTACAGGCTTGAGCCACCGCGCCCGGCCTACTTTAATTTCTTAAAAGACTTTTGGAATTTTTACAGCATCCTCTAGAGATGAAAGTATGAAAAATCTTTCATTCTTTTGTGATGCTATTGCATTCATATGCAATAATAATACAGTATCATTGCCTTCTATGTAACATTTATACAGTTAAAGCTAAAAAAGACAACGAACATCAGAAGTAAAACAATAGTGACTATGAAATCATGAGTAGTATGGCTTACTCTAAATGTGATCGCTGCTGAGTGACTCTGACTTCCTTTCAATTAAGTGCATATTACAGCTCCCCAGGTGGGTAGCCATCTGCTCCTCATGGAAGGTAATGCCACCCAAGCTCTTGGCTCTCTTCCCTGCCAATTAGTCCCGTATATGCATTTTATATGAATGTTGCAGAGCCTTAGATAGGTGTGAAAATTTTAAGCTTCTATACTTTTGATGAAGTCTGATTTAAGCATACATTGTCAAAGAAATGAAAAGAGTAAATATCAATATGGCAATGGAATTTCTATAACCACTACACAATTTTGTTCCTCAAGTGGTTATCTGAATTTAAAATGATATTCTTCCAGGCTTAAAATAGATAAGTAGCTTAATAATAGATTTGTTTTTAGTAATAACGTCACTCCCTACTTCTCACTGGGATTCAAATACGACAGTTTTTCTTTACATGATTTAAATACACGTGACTGGCCACAATCCTGTTGTGCACATTGACCTCTCTGTATGTTCTACATGTTTTCCAGTTATTTTAAGTATATTGTTTTTGACCCCAAGCAATTTTTGTTGCCTTATAGCACTATTCTGTGTGGAAAAAAATAAAATCAAACTGGAGTTATTTAGGCCAAATGATACAGTGGGTTTCTAGGAAGCCTGAGGCAGATTGTCCATTTTGCATTTAGAAGAAGCCACTGGAGAGTGACAGTTCAAAAAAGCCACACACACATGAAAACCTCTGTTGTGAAATATTTGGCTTGGCAAACAGAATTTGGGAAAGCTCAGATTAATGCATTAAGATACTATTATGCACCCCTAAATAGGGATCCTAGCAATAGGCTGCCACCTACTATATTAACTCTAGTTCCTACCTGAAAGTTCAGTGGTTTCATTGAATAGATAACCTAAATTAAAGGTGCAGTATATTAAAAAATCATCTAACCCCTTAGTAAATGAGGACTGAACTGGTAAGCTGTATTTATACTGTGAAAGTTAAGCAAAGTCCCTTATTAGTAACTATTTTTATTTTAATTTCTCATAACAGCTCTTTTGGGTTACATTTATAAGTATGGACTAAGTTGGTGTCACAGAGACCCAAAATAGTAGTGGTTCAAGTAAAAAATAAAATGTGATATCTCTTGCATGTGAAAATCCACAGGTAGGCAAGAGGTCCAGGATAAATAGGCAGTTCTAATCCATGAAGTCATCCAAGCATCGGATTCATTTCCCTCCACCATTCCAGAGTAGGTTTTCCTTGTCTGTATGGTCAAAGTTGGCCATTATTATAAAATCTGTGTTTCTATCATCAAGGAGAAAGTGAGAAGATGGAGCACAATTTCCTTTTTAAGCTATGTGATGCAGGAATCACACAATTTCCCATACTTACTTGCAAGAAAGTTTGAGATATATAATCTCTAGCTTGACAGATGTTTGTTCAACTAAACTCAAGCATTCTATTATTCAAAGGAAGAAAGGGAGAATGGATATCAATGAAATCTTGCTCTACCTACTAACTAGCTATTTATTTATTTTTTACTAATTTAATAATAAAATTTTTTCCAGAGGTATAATAAGGAAGCTTTTTAAATAAATTGCACCAGGTTTCTTCCTCTTAAAATCATTCCATGACGCACTGTATTGCATCAGTACAAATTCCTACCATCACTTACAAGGTCTTGTAGGCTCTGGCTCTTGACTCTGACTCCAACAACAATTTAAACACGCTTCTCCTGGCTTCCTATTTTCCAACTACACTGATATACCTTCCGTTTTGTGGACATCCCAACTATTTCCATCTCTCCATTTTTGCTCTTGTTATCCCTTCTTTTATAAATGTTCGTCTCAGAATTCTATGTATAATTAATTGGTTCCTTGTTTCCCTTCAGTGCAGCTCACGTATCACTTCTTAAGATGCCCTTTCACTATTTTATCTGGTTTCCCCAAATTTCTTCACCACTTTTTAATCTACTTCATAGAATTTATACTTTATTTATTTTGTTAATTTATTTTTAATTCGTTTACTGCCTGATTTTCCCTCTGGAATATAAGCTCTGGGAAGGCACAGAGCTCATTTGTTTTGTTATCTCAGATAAACTGATTCCTGGAATGTACTTACTAGAACATAGTAGATGCTCAAGAAATATTTTGGAAATGAGAAAATGAATATACAATTATAAATATGTAATGTGCATATATATAATGTTTGCAGTATCTTTTGGAACACTGTATATTGTCAAATTAATGCCTGCCATTGTCTTAACACTGTATAAGGATTGAAAAGGTAACGTAAAGAGTTGATGTATAGTTCATCACTTTCCTCATCTGAGATATAGGCAGCCTCCTGTCCATAGTATTATGCATAAGTAGAGTATGGCATTCTATTTTCTGTTAAGCTTGTGTTACCAGTATATTTCCATTTGCTTTATATCAAAGCTATAGAACTGTATTTACTAAATCCTGAAAAAGCATTCTGAAATATAACCAAATATTTGTTGACCTGCAACCAAAGACAAATCTTATATTGATCAGAATTAAATAGTTACTCTGGAATCATACTGAACATTCACATGACAAAAGCAACAACAAAACAATTTAGAAGAGAAATGTAACAACAAAAGTTCTCAAAATCATAGAAGCAAAGTAAGTAACATGTTTTCAATATATATTTATGTATATAGTTTAGTTTATAAGTTTATAAAAGGAACTATATTACATTTTGTTCCTCTTCCCCTAAATAGCCATGTGAAATGATGCAATATAGTGAAACTGAACATTTATTTCCTCTGTTGCTTCTCTTTTAAAGTAATATAATTGGTTTGTACATTTCACTTTGAAGAAAGGGATAATCAAATGGTGACACAAATGGTCCTCAGAACCAGTAGACTAAACCACAGAAAGAGTAGCAGATATTTTTCTAACATGTACACAGTTCATCCATTTGATTTGAAAAGTGATAAGCTTCAGAAGATTTCCTTGATTCATTTCTCAGTTGGTCACATCATGGTAGAATTTCAGAATCAACATTAAATAGAGCTTTCTGGAACCATCTCCAATGCAGTATGTTTTATATTAAATAGGTTTACAAGTAAAAGCCCTGGGATAAATAAAGAAAGGAATCTCTGTGAATCCTACAATAATCACAGTGATTCCCCCGAGGCGCAATGGGGATTCTATTAAAAACAAGAATTATACATTGTCACTATGTTAATATTAAGCCAATTTCATAAAAATAACAAAATATTCCTTCTTACATGCTAACAGAAATGGGCAAAAAAATCTTACTTTACAGCTATCTCAAAGTAGATTAAAATAAGAAAATGCTTTCAAATTTTAACTGTTACTTTCCTCTATTATAATATGCTCCTGAATTCATATGAAGCATTCAAAAATTGTTCTACATATCATTGTCATTAGAGAGACTTCTTTACATATCAAGTGAGTAAATATTGGCCATGTGGAAGTCTATTGACTCAGAGTGCCTACCATATCCACAGCCATTTTCTGACAAAAGCGACCACAAGGTATTCTTTGACCATAAATTAATGTGGTTTTTGTTCTGTCCCCTGAGAAAGAAAAGAAACTTTTTATCTGAGGAATGCAGCCCCCTTTAAATTATCGGGTCCAGAGAGGCATAAGAATGAGGTAAGAGTCACATCCCACTAACCCCCTTGAACTGAGTAATCATCCTCTCGAAGCTGCCGGCTGTATGGACTTTAGACTGAGTACTGCCACAATACTTATAAATTAACCTAATGATGTCATATGTTGGGCACCATAACTTACACGCTGTGCTTCAACAATGTCTAACCAATTATTAATCAGTGTTATAGATCTTTAAACTAATGAGAATTTCTGAAACACAACTTTTGTAATCCCCCCTCTCCTGATTTGTCCTTTTTTCTGTAAAAGCTCAAACTTCTCTTTTGTTCTCCAGAACACTTCTCAAGGTAACTTGGAAGTGTTCCCCAAGCAACTGTCCTAACGTTACTTGGCTTAAGTAAACTCTTTAAAATCATATTTTGTACCTCAGCTTCTTCTTTCGGATTTTTAACCCCTAAAACCTTGGCTGTAGCTGATTGGCTCTGATCATATATTTTTCCTCACTGAGAGCTTTAGTTGTGAAAACACAAAACCACATAAAGGGAAGTTAATATAAAAAAAGTTGTAGCAGACAAATTGAAGCTGACGAATTGAGGGAGAGCGAAATTCAGTGTGAAAAAAGTGAGGCGGAGAATGAAGATGGTGGACTATTATAGAAGCAGCTAGTGTGCATGGCTCTCACGGAGAGGAAATGAAATAATAAACACTGACTCTGCCAGCCGACCATCTAAGAAACCATTTCCGGACCCATCAAGGGAGTGAGGGGACACAGACAACAGGGAAATGCGAGGCTGGGCTGCAACCCATCGAGGATTGGCATAGGGCCAGCCCTAACAGAGAAATGCTAAGTGAGAGCCCCCAGGAATCCACACCTCTCAAAGGGACCTGTGCATGCCTGGGAACAGGAGAATCTCCCTGGCTCCGGGGGCCTCTAGACTGACATAGAGAGCAGTCGGAAATTTTGTGGCTACAACACTCAAGACCACAGGGTCCTGCACGAGCTTGGACACTGCAGCCAGGCACCAGCTGCCATAGCCCCAATAGAGGCCACAGTGGTGGTGTCCAGGAGCAGTAAGATTGCTCCAATCTGCCTCACCAGCTTGAGCCAGCTTCAAGCACAATGGCCTCACTTCTGCCAGTGCCCCTCCTTCTGCAGAGCAGGCGACTCCACCCATCCCCCACAGCACACAACCCAGCGGGTTACACCTGCTGTGGCTTTCAGCACAGCGGACCTGATTCTGTCTGAACTTTGTGGACAGGAGTGTCGCTAGATTAGGCGACTCCGTCCACTCCTACTGCTCGTAGCCTGTTATGACACTGACTTGGAGGGCGTCCAAGCAAGGGGAAGCCCTCACTCTCAGAACACTGACAGGAGTGAGGTGCCCACGTTCATGGGCCTGCAAGGGAACGAAGCATTCCTCCCTTTGCAGGGCCAGGCCAGAAGGGTATAAATGTCTGCCAACTGTGGCTCCTGACTGAGGGAGCCCTATAGACCAGAACAACCAACAAAAGAAACATGGATGTAGAGCCAGTGATCAGAGGGGGTTCTTCCAATGCTCAGGAGTGGACCAAGTGAAGGGGTTATATCTTTCTCCCCACGCCACAGAGCACGACTGTCAACTGTGCCAAAATACAACAGAGCCATGCCACTAACAGCCTATCTGCAGGCCAGTAATCTCAAGCGCCACCAACTGGATCTCAGTCCAAAATACAACACCAAAATACTTGACCAGAATACAGCACCTGTGAAAACTAAGGCAAAATTCCAGTCACAAATAAAGATTCCACAGAGTGCTGGCCCACTGAAAACACCCAGAAAAGAAGCCTATTGACTATATTCGACTTACATCACAGTTAAAGGAACACCAGCCCTCAAGTATGGGCAAGAATCAGTGCAAGAACTCTGGCAACTCAAAAAGCCAATGTTTCTTCCTGTCTCCAAACAGCATACTAATTCCCCAGAAATAATTTTTAACCATATTGAGATGACTGAAATAATAGACATAGACTTCAGAGTCTAGAGGGCAAGGAAGCTCACTGAGATCCCGGAGAAAATTGAAATGCAAACCAAAGAATGCAAAAACAAAACAAAACAAACAGTAAAATGATCCAGGACCTGAAAGATGAAATAGCCATTTTGAGAAAGAACCAAACTGAATTTCCGGAACTGAGGAATTTACTTCAAGAATTTCATAATGCAATTAAAAGCATATGACAGCAGAACAGATCAAGCTAAGGAAAAAGATCTCAAACCTCGAATACCAGTTCTTTAAACCAGGTCAGTCAGATAAAAATAAAGAAAAAAAATATATTTTTTAAATAAGCAAAACCTTTGAGAAATGTGGGATTGTGTAAAGAGATGAAATAGGCAAATTATTGGCATTCCTGAAAGAGAGAGAGCAAGCAACTTGTAAAATATATTTGAGGATATAGTCCATGAAACTTTCCCCAATTTTGCTAGAGAGGAGGACATACAAAATCAAGAGATACAGAGAACCCCTGTGAGATACCACATAATGTGTCCATCCCCAAGGTCATATTTGCCAAGGTCAACACAGAGGAAAAAAATCTTAAAGGCAGCTAGAGACAAAGGTAAGATTACCTACAAATGAAACCCCATCAGGCTAGCGGCAGACGTCTCAGCAGAAACCTTGCAAGTCAGAAGAGATTGGGGGTCTATTTTCAGCATTTTTTTTTTTCCTTTTTTGAGACAGTCTCACTCTGTCGCCCAGGCTGGAGTGCAGTGGCGCGATCTCTGCTCACTGGAACCTCTGCCTCCCAGGTTCAAGCGATTCTCCTGCCCCAGTCTCTCGAGTAGCTGGGACTACAGGCACGTGCCGCCACACCAGGCTAATTTTTTGTATTTTTAGTAGAGACGGGTTTTCACAGTGTTAGCCAGGATGGTCTCTATCTCCTGTCCTCGTGATCTGCCTACCTCTGCCTCCCAAAGTGCTGGGATTACAGGCATGTACCCCTGCGCGCAGCCTATTTTCAGCATTTTTAAAGAAAATCAATTCCAACCAAGACTCTCATATCCCACCAAACTAAGCTTCATAAGCAAATGGGAAGTAAAATCCTTCTCCCATAAGCAAGCACTAAAGGAATTCATTGACACCAGATCAGCCTTACAAGAGGTCCTTAAGGGGTGCTAAACAGAAACGAAAGATTGAAACCTGCAACAAAAGAAACACACTCAAACATATAGTCTTCAGACAATATAAAGCAATTACACAATTAAGTTTACAAAACAAACAGCCAACAATACAAAGAGGATCAAAACCTCATATATCAATACTAACCCTGAATGTCAATGATCTAACCACTTCACTTAAGAGGCATAGAGTGGTAAGCCAGATAACCAAAAAAAAAAAAAAAAAAAAGGTCAAAAGGAGCCATCTCCCTGCTGACTTCAAGAGGCATATCTCACATGTAAAGACACCCAGAGGCTCAAAGTAAAGGGATGAAGAATAATCTATCATATGAATGGGAAATGGAGAAGAGCAGGAGTCATTATTCTTATATCAGGTAAAACAGACTTTAAATCAACAACAATTGGGAAGGACAAAGAAGGGCATTATATAATGATAAAGGGTGGAATTCAACAAGAACATTTAACTATCCTAAATATATACACACCCAACACTAGAACATCCAGATTTATAAAGCAAGTTCTTCTTGACTATACAAAGACTTAGAAAGACACACAATAATAGTGAGGGATGTCAACACCCCAGTGACAGCATTAGATTATTGAGGCAGAAAATTCACAAAGAAATTCTGGACTTAAACTCAAAACTTGATTAATTTGACCTGATAGACATCTACAGAATCCTCCACCCAACAACCACAGACTATATTAGGCTGATGCAAAAGCAATTGTGGTTTTTCCCATTACTTTCAAAGGCAGAAGCCGCAATTACCTTTGCACCAACCTAACATACTCTTTTCATCTGCACATGAAATGTATTCTAAGATGAACCACATGCGTGGCCATAAAACAAGTCTCAATAAATTCAAAATAAGAGAAAAAGCAAAACATCATTTGAAAATAACAACACAAATTAACAAAATCTTTGAAATACAATTAAAACTGTGTTAAGTGGAAAGTTTATAAGAATTAAATGCCTTCATCAAGAGGTTAGAAATATCTCAAATTAAGATCTAACATTGCATCTAGAGGAACTAGGGAAAAAAAAAAAAAAGAGCAGTCCAACCCCAAAGCTATAGAAGGAAAGAAATAACTAAAATTAAAGAACTGAACAAAATCAAGACCCAACAGTTTATACAATGAAACCAAGATTTGGTTCTTCAAAAAATTAACAACATTGATAGATCACTAGCTAGATTAATAAAGAAAAATAAAAGATTCAAGTAAGCACAATCAGAAATAACAAACATGACATCACAACCATTCCCACAGAAATACAAAAGAAACTCAGAGTATTCTGAGTTTTAAAGAATAATTTAACTCTCAAAGTATTAACACCTCTACTTACATAAATTAGAAACTCTAAAGGAAATCAGTGCATTCCTGGAAACAAAGGACTTCTTAAGATGGAACCAGGAGAAAAGTGAAAACCTGAACAGACCAATAATAATTTCAGAAATTAAATCAGTAATTAAAAAAAAAAAAACTACCAGCCAAAGGCAACCCTGGTCCATATGAATTCACAGCTGAATTTCACCACATGTACAAAGAAAAACTAATACCAATCCTATTCCCAAAAATCAGGGAGTAGGGGCTCCTCCCTAAATTACTCATTGAAGCCATTATCAGCCTGGTACGAAAATCTGGCAAAAATACAATGAAAAAAGGCAACTGCGAATCAATATCCCTGATAAACATAGATACAAAAATCCTTAACAAAATACTAGCAAACTAAATGCAGTAGCACATCAAAAAGTTAATTCACCACAATCAAGCAGGCTTTAATTCTGGAGTATAGGGACTGGTTCAACATGCCCAAATTGGTAAATGAAATTCCCCACATAAACAGATTTAAAAAAAGACCATATAGTCATCACAATAGATGTAGAAAAAAAACCTTTGAAATAATCCAATATGCTTTCGTGATAAAAACTCTCAACAGACTAGCTGTCAAAGAAACAACTTCAAAATAACAAGAACCATCTATGAAAAACCTATAGATGAATGAGCAAAAGCTGGAACATTCCTCTTGAGTACTGAAGCAAGATAAGGATGCTCACTTTCACCACTCATATTCAACATAGCGCTGGAAGTGCTAGCCAGAGAAATCAGGCAAGAGAATGAAATAAAAGACATTAAAATAGAAAAAGTAGTCAAGCTATCTCTTTTCACTGATTATATGATTCTACACCTAGAAAATCTGAAAAGACTCTGTCAAATGGCCCCTGGAACTGATAAAGTATTTCACTAAAGTTTCAAGATACAAAATCAGTGTAAAAAAATCAGTAGCATTTTTATATACCAATAGTGTTCAAGCTTAGAGTCAAATCAAGAATGTGATCACATTTACAATAGCCACAAAAAGAATAAAATAACTAGGAATATATCTAACCGAAGAGGGGAAATATCTCTACAAGGAGAACTGCAAAACATTCCTCAAAGAAATCATAAATGATACAAACAAATGGAAAAACATTCCATGCTTATAGATGGAAAGAATCCATATTGTTAAAACGGCCATACTGCCCAAAGCAATCTACAGATTCAACTCAATTCCTATCAAACTGCCAGTGTCATTTTTCACAGAACTAGAGAAAACTATCCTAAAACTTATATGGACCAGAAAGCAGCCTGAATGGCCAAATTAATCCCAAGCAAAAAGAACAAAACAGGAGGCATTGCATTACCTAACTTCAAACTATACTATAAGGTTACAGTAATCAAAACAGCATGGTACTAGCATAAAAATAGACATATTGACCAATGGAATAGAATAGAGAGCCCAGAAATAAACTCACATACCTACAGCCATCTGATCTTCAACAAAATCAATGACAATAAACAATGGCAAAAGGATCCCTTATTCAATAAATGGTTCTGTGACAGCTAGCTAGCCATATGTAGGAGAATGAAAATGAAGACTTGCTTTTCACCATACACGGAAATTAACTCAAGATGAATTAAAGGTTAAATGTAAGACCTCGAACATTAAAATTGTTAGAAGAAAACCTAGGAAACAATCCTCTCTTCATCAGCTTTGACAAATAATTTATTGCTAAGTCCCCAGAAGCAACTGCAACAAAAACAAATATTGACAAGTGGGACCTAATTAAACTAAAGAGCTTCTGTATAGCAAAAGAAATTACCAATAGAGTAAACAGACAGCCTAGAAAATGGGGGAGAATATTTGCAAACTATGCATCTGACGGAGGTCTAATATTCAAAATCCACAAGGAGCTTGTATTTGCCCATTTCACACTATAAAGAAATACCTGAAACTGGGCAATTTATAAAGGAAAGAGATTTAATTGACTCACAGTTCCCCATAGCTGTGGAAGACTCAGAAAACTTACAATAATGGCAGAACTGGAAGCAGGCACTTTCTTCACAAGGTGGCAGGAGAGAAATTGTGTGAAGGAGGAACTGTCAAACACTTATACAATCATCAGATCTCATGAGAACTCACTATCACAAGAATAGCATGGGGGAAACCACTCCCATGATCCATTTGCCTTCCTCCCTTGACACGTGGGGATTACATCTCCTTCCCTCAGCATGTGGGATTACAATTTGAGATGAGTTTGGGTGGGAACACATAGCCAAACCATATCAGAGCTTAAATCAACAAGCAAAAGCAAAAAATCCAATTAAAAAGTGGGCAAAGTGCATAAACAGACACTTCTCAAAAGAAGATGGATACATGGCTAACAAACATATGAAAACATGCTCAACATCTCTAATCATCAGAGACATTATACTAGCCAGAATGGTGATTATTAAAAGGTCAGAAAATAACAGATGCTGGCAAGGCTGGGGAGAAAAAGGAATGCTTATACACTGTTGGCGTGTATAAGCACACAACTAGTTTGCAACTCGAATGCAAACTAGCCACTATAGAAAGAAGTTTGGAGATTTATTAGAGAACTTAAAACAGAACTACCATTCAACCAAACAGTTCCATTATTGGGTGTATAGCCAAAAGAAAACAAGTCATTCTACCAAAAAGACACAGGCACTCTCATATTCATTGATGTACTATTCACAATAGAAAAGCCATGGAATTAATCTATGTGACCATCAATGGTGGAACGGATAAAGAAACTGTAGTACATATATACCATGAAATACTATGCAGTCATGAAAAAAATGCAACCATGTCCTTTGAAGCAAGATTGATGGAGCTTGAGGCCATTATCCTTAGCAAATAAATGTAGGAACAGAAAATCAAATACCACGTTTTCACTTATAAGTGGAATACACATACACATGAAAATGGGAACAATACACACTGGATACTGCTAGATGGAGAAGGGGCAAGAGAGATATGGGCTGAAAAACCACCTGTTGGGGACTGTGCTTATTATCTGGATGACAGGATCAATTGTACCTCAAACCTCAGCTGCACACAATATACCCATGTAACAAATCTGCACCTATACCCTTTAATCTGTAATAAAAATGGAAATTATTTTAAAATGATGTTGAAGATAAAAGGTTTAAAAAATGATGAGAATGAGAGGCATGATGAAGTTACTAGAGTAGTGGTTATCAAACTTTACTGCACCTTAGAATCACTTAGGGGAATTTTAAAGATCTCAGTGCCCAAGATGAATCCTGGATCCATTATATCAGAATGTCTGGGGTGCGACTCAGCCATTTGTATTTTTAAATCTCCCCAGGTGATTCCAATGTCAGACCAATGCTGAGAATCACATGGTGGAGTAATAGGTGAACAATACTGAGAGGGTTTAAAAGAGGCCAGACTATCACTAATATAGTTGAGATATGGTTGTATTCTCTGTGGAGCCTGAAAATGCAACTCTTGAGCTGGTTTCTTGTGCTTCCTCAGTCAGTAAGGGATCCTTATAATAAGGTAACAATAAGTTCTGAGGGAACGTCAACTTCCCAAACTTCAAGGATTTAAATAATTCCTTTTCATCCATATCCAATGACCATATCATTAAATTAAATAATTAAAGGTCAAATAAGAGAAACAGGAGTCCTTTACCACTTATGGAATCCATTGCAACTTTTCCAAAACTAAAATGATGGCAGAAAAGATTGAGAAAATACTGTTCTTAAAAGTGTTAATAGGTGCTTGCATAGAAATGAAATAAGATTTAAGGACTAAATAAAACTATGCAGGGTGTACTTTCCACTAAAAAAAACTCACATGTGCATTTCCAAAATAAAGTAAGAAGCATATGTGACACAGAAGGAGTCTTGTGACTCAGAACTTAAACAAAGATGTGAGAAACTGAAAATATTAAAAATTATTCTAAACCTTAATAAATACACTACTATACTGAGTTTACATTGAGGAATTACATGATGCCTGGTGTGGTTAAAAAAGAATCTCCCTTCTATTATTTGAATGCCAGATGTAAATTTGTGTGCACATAAATCCATTCATTCTGCTACATGCAGATGGAAGTCATATTTTTGTATTGTAATTAAATATAGAGTGTGTAACTATTCTTTGTGTGCTGAACATTAATGGAAAGAGTATGATTTAAGTGCATATTTATTTTTGTAATAAACGTAGACCTTAGGACTGGAGTTGTATGTTGACATCATAAATGAAATTTTTTAAAGTTTTATTAATGTTTTTTCAACCTGTTCTTATATTCCCAAGATATTATGCTGCCACTTGAATAAACCAGCCAAATTTTCAACTTACTTAAAGGGAAATGTATTAAGGGCATATCAACATTGAGAAAAAATCGTATTTATTGCTCAAAATATAACAATAGTGACTGCTGAAATTCAAAGCAGAAATCTTAACACAAGTGCATTACTTTAGGGTTTGCTTTTAACTGTATTATATCTTTGTATCATTTTTCTATTTGTTTTCTTCTTCACACTTAATATTGTGAGAAAAGGATGAAGTATTCCAGATATGTTTAAAATGTCAGTGACACACATTATGCTCTCCTACTGATTTCAGTCTTAGCTTTTAGATTAAATAAAAGTGCTTAAAAAACAAAGCTGTATAGTGGTACTGTGATCACTAAAAATGTTAGCAATGCTATTTTTTTAAACTCTATTGCATCTTATTGCAAATATATATGCCATATAACATTTTTTTCTGGAATGTTTTTCAGAGTATATTTGATATGTGGCTAAAATTTTATTCTACTTCTTTAAAATATAACATTTTTAAGTAGAAAGAACTCCAGCTCTTTGGACCATAATAATATTTCACAAACCTAATCCCCAAAAAACAATAAGTAAATAATTAAAAGCAGTCAGAATGTAGAGAAAACCCAAAGCAGAATACAAACACTAACAAATAAATCACACTGAATTAAGAAAACAAATTAGCATAACTACACTGAAGGGGATGGATGAAGACTAGAAATAACCTAAGTAACTGGAAAACAATATCCTGATTGGATGTTATAAGGCTAGGTAATAAAAGAACTCTACATATGTGATGTACTATGGTTGGTGGATGTGCTTTGTGTGGCATTATGGCTTAGAAACTTTAAAACTACTTTTCATGCATACTAGCACTGAAGCCACTAAACATATTGTAGATAACAAACAAGCAATCAAATATGTAATAAATTACATATTACAAATATGTAATTACATATATGTAATAAAATTACAAATATGTAATAAAAGCCAGGTTTCCCATTGTTAGTGAAATAACTTAAAAATAAGTAGGAAGACTAAAATTGACCCAGAATAAACTTTGTTGTGCTGGATTCAGTATAAACTCACGACAGAAATACAGATATGTTTCTATATATACATGCTTAGGTTTAATTTACATATATATATTTCCTAGCTGTGTCCACTGAAAGACACCGTAAAGCAATAATGCCCTGAATGCCTAGAGTATAAATTTAAGATTATTCTTCAATAAAAGAAGCAGGACTTTTAAGAGAAATGGTTGATTTCATGGTTGGGGCAGGGAAAATACAACATTGGCCTGGAATATCTTGTGGGATCAGAAATTATACACATGCTCGGCTTAAGAAAAGATGGGAGCCTGTTGAAAGAAGACATAAGCCAACAGGAAAGAGCTCTTACTGGCTGAAGATGAAACTATTTGAGCAAGAAATAATGGTAATATTGGATTGTAACTTCAAAAATACATGTCTACAAGTCAATAATGTTGTAAATAACAACAAAGGTATATATAGTATATTTACAGTGGAGAAATCCATCAGATACTACCTTAACTGTGTTCTGAAAGTCACTGTCACCAACAATAAGATATACTGGTACCACTAACAATATCAAATAATGTATTAATAAAAAAGCACAGGCCGGGCGCGGTGGCTCACCCCTCTAATCCCAGCACTTTGAGAGGCCAAGGAGGGCGGATCACGAGGTCAGGAAATCAAGACCATTCTGGTTAACAAGGTGAAAGCCCGTCTCTACTAAAAATACAAAAAATTAGCAGGGCATGGTGGCGGGCTCCTGTAGTCGCAGCTACTGGGGAGCCTGAGGCAGGAGAATGGCGTGAACCCGGGAGGAGGGGCTTGCAGTGAGCCGAGATGGCGCCACTGCACTCTAGCCTGGGCGACAGAGCCAGACTCCGTCTAAAAACAAAACAAAACAAACAAAAAAAAGGCATAGCATAGTTTCTATGGTAATCTTGACATAACCTCAAATCTTTCATAATAGAATATCAAACGAACCCAAATTGGGAGAAATTCATCAAAATGGCTGATCTAAGCCCTTTAAAAGTGTCAGACTCTCTCACACACACAAAAGACAAGAGAGAGAGATAGACTGAGAGTCAGTTATAAATTTCAAAAGACTAAAGATAAATAACAATTCAATACAATGTGGGATCCCAAGACAGGATCCTGAAACAAAGAGGACATTAATGGGTAAAAGGGAATTGGAATTAAGCTTTCTGTTCAGTTTAATAGAGTTTAGCAAATGTTATTTAAGATGTTAACATTTGCAAAAATTAAGTGAGATTATGCAGACACTTTCTCTACTAATTTGCAACTTTTCTATAAGTGTAAAATTACTTCAAATTTAAAAGTTAAATAAAGACACTAAAGGCCAAGATATTCCCTTATAAAAATAATGTCTTTTACATTTCCATTATATTTAATAGTGAATTTAATATCTATTACAGAACAATTTTAATTTAATGAATTATTTTAATGATAGTGAAAATAAGCTATTAGATTACAATCAATGTAAATTATTCCATATGAAATAGCTAAGTAAATTCCAGATAGATTAAATAGTTTAATGCTAATAAAAATTACATTAACAATTATTTTTTAAAAAATCAACTGTCAAGAGAAGAACTTTCTAAGTGTGAAGGTAGAAGGAATAAAAAAAATTGAGATCAAAGCTCTCCAGGGTATATTTGTGTACATAATTAAAAAGCAACTGTTTAACTATGTATAGTATTACCTCATTTTGTTTTTTAAAAAATGTCATTTAATGCATTTAAGAAAAAATACTGGAAAGTTCTCATGAGACAAGTAGCAATGTGTCAATAAGGCCTGCCTCAGTTTCTATTCACTGGATGTTTTAACCAAGAAAATATATGCATAGAAGTGAAAAAGAGTAGCATCAATAGATATAATAACACAAATATTTTAAATGTTGAAAATACATGTATAGAAGTGAAAAAGAGTAGCATCAATAGTTTTAATACAACAAATATTTTAAATTCAAGTTCAGCAAGCTGGTTATCTAAATTTTAGTGCTGATTTACCAATGACACAGTTATAAGACTACAAGCTCTTTTTATCTGAAATTTGCTATCATTTGAATTACTTCCCTGAGAGATTTAAAAACACCTTTTCAATGTTGTTTTGTTCATAGCACACCTTGACTCTTTAGCATTTTGAAGATATGCGATTCTGTCTTAAGTAAATCCTGCTCTTGATTATTTGATAAATTGATTTAGGCCAGGATGGGCGTGGTGACTCAGGCCTGTAACCCCAGCACTTTGGGAGGCCAAGGTGGGTGGATCACAAGGTCAGGAGATCAAGACCATCCTGGCAAACAAAGTGAAACCCCATCTCTACTAAAAAAAAAAATAATTCGCCAGGCATGCTGGCACACTCCTGTAATCCCAGCTACTCTGGAGGCTGAGGCAAGAGAATCACTTGAAGCCAGGAGGCAGAGGTTACAGTGAGCCCAGATCACACCACTCCATTCTAGCCTGGGCGACAGAGCAAGACACTCTCTCTCACACACACACACACACACACACACACTATATGTGTATATATATATTAAATCATATATAAATAATATATAAGTTATATATATATATAAATTTAATTTAAAAAAGATAAATTGATTTATCAGGTTAAATCTTTTTTTTAATTGAAAAGAGTTTTCTTGCTTGTTCTGTTTTCCATTAAACTAATCAGTCTATCTATCAGCCCAGAAATCAATTTGGTTACATTATCTTGGTTTCCATTGGCTCAGGGCTGAGTGAGCACACTGAGGGGTAAGTAGAATTATTCTTATTACCGAAGAGGATTTTATTTTTGCTTTGAAAACTTGCCAGTGGAGCCATGGTGATATTTTCTACAAAATCTAAAGTAATAACCCAAGATAAACACAAATTAAAAACTGTGAAAAAATATTGGCAAGAAATTTGAATTTAAATGTTTAAATATCTTTGAGGTCCAAAGCGTTCAACTAAATTTTTATGAAACCTATCACAACATCAATGGATAAAGACACCATGAGTATATACCCACAGTCTATAAAAAAGAAAATTATAAAATTCAGGTTCACTGGAAATCAAAAAAATTTTAAATTAACAGAATAAAATGGCCAAAATATGAATGATAAAGTTAAAGAAAATACTCAGTGCTGCTGTGAAGTATGTACTGGTGCAGTCATGCATCACTAACATTGTAGTATGTTCTGAGAAATGCATTGTTAGGCAGTTTTGTCATTGTATGAACATTACAGAGTATACTTACACAAATTTAGATGAGCTAGCCTAGGCTCTACTGTATGGCATATTGCTCCTAAGCTACAAACTTGTACAGAATGTTACTGTATTGAATTTCGCAGGCAATTGTAATAAAACTGTATTTGTGCATTTTTATTATATTATACTTTAAGTTCTGGGGCAATGTGCAGAACGTGCGGTTTTGTTACATAAGTATACATGTGCCATGGTTGTTTGCTGCACCCATCAACCCATCACCTACATTAGGCATTTCTCCTAATACTATCCATACCCTAGCCCCCCCAGCCCCAGAAATGCCCCAGTCTGTGATGTTCCTTTCCCTCTGTCCATGTGTTCTCATTGTTCAACTCCCACTTATGGGTGAGAACATGCAGTGCTTGGTTTCCTGTTCTTGTGTTAGTTTGCTGAGAATGATGTTTTCCAGCTCATCCATGTCCCTGCAAAGGACATGAACTCATCCTTTTTTTATGGCTGCATAGTATTCCATGGGGTATATGTGCCACATTTTATTTATGCAGTCTATCATTGATGGACATTTGTGTTGGTTCCAAGTCTTTACTATTGTGAATAGTGCTGCAGTAAACATACATGTGCATGTGTCTTTAGAGTAGAATGATTTATAATCCTTTGGGTATATGCCCAGCAATGGGATTGCTGGGTCAAATGGTGTTTCTAGTTTTAGATCCTTCAGGAATAGTTACACTGTCTTCCATAATGGTTGAACTAATTTACACTCCCACCAACACTGTTTGTGTATTTTAACATATATAAACTATATTTCTAAACCTATAAAATGTACTGTAGAAAATACAATATAAAGGACTAAAAATGGTACATCCATATGGGGTACTTACTATAATTGGAGACTGCAGGACTGGAGGATGCTTTGCATAAGTCAGTTAATCCGATATCACGTTGCTAATAAAGGCACGCCCAAGAGTTGGCAATTTATAAAGGAAAGAAGTTTAATTGACTCACAATTCAACATGCATGGAGAGGCCTCAGGAAACTTACAATCATGGCAGAAGGGGAGGCAAACATGTCGTTCTTCATGTGTCCAAACATGGCGGCAGCAAGGAGAAATGCTGAGCAAGGGGAGGAAAAGCCTCCTGTAAAACCATCAGATCTCGTGAGAACTGACTATCATGAGAACAGCATGAGGGTAATCACCTCCACGATTAAATTACTTCCCACTGGAACCCTCCCACAACATGTAAGAATTATGGAAAATACAATTTAAGATGAGATTTGGGTAGGGACATAGTCAAACCATATCAGTAAGTGAGTAAGTGGTGAATGAATGTAAAGGCCTAGGCAAGTACTCTACACGACTCTCAACTTCATAAACACTGTACACTTATGCCACACTAAATTTAATTTTAAAACATTTTCATCTTCAATAATAAATTAACCTTAGCTTAATGTAACTTTTTTACTTTATAAACTTTTAATATCTTTAAAAACATTTTGGGTCTGGCACGGTGGCTCAAGCCTGTAATCCCAGCACTTTGGGAGGCTGAGGTGGACAGATCACGAGGTCTGGAGATCAAGACATCCTGGTTAAAATGGTGAAACCCTGTCTCTATTAAAAATAGAAAAAAAATTAGCCAGATGTGGTGGCGGGTGCCTGTAGTACCAGCCACTTGGGAGGCTGAGGCAGGAGAATAGCGTGAACCTGGGAGGTGGAGCTTGCAATGAGTTGAGATTGTGCCACTCCCACTGCACTCCAGCCTGGGTGACAGAGTGTGACTCTGTCTAAGAAAAAAAAAAAAAAATTGGCTCCTTTGTAGTAGCACTTAGCTTAAAACATAAAAACACATTGCACAGCTATACAAAATTCCTTTCTTCATGTCATTCTTATTTCTATTTTTAATTACTTTTAAATTTTCTTTTTCTTTGAAATCCTTTTTGTTAAAAGTAAGACACAAACACACACATTAGCCTAGGCCTACACAGGGTCAGGATCATCCATATCACTGTCTTCCACCTTTACATGTTGTCCCACTGGAAGGTCTTCAGGGGCAATGACATGCATAGAACTGTCATCTCCTTTGATAACAATGCCTTCTTCTGGAATACCCCACGAAGGACCTGTCTGTGGATATTTTAGAGTTAACCTTTTATTTTAATAAGTAGAATAAAAACAGTCTAAAATAAAGAGGAAAAGTTAAAGTGGTTGGTTTACACTGGCATCATCACAAACACATAAGTAATAATTAATGTGTTTGTGTGCACCATGCCATTACAATGCCTATGATGTCACTAGGCCAGAGGAATTTTTCAGCTAATTATGATCTTATGGAATCATCATTGTATATATGATGGGTTGTTAACTGAAATGCCACTATGCAGTGCATGACTGTACATTTTATACTATTGTGAATTTGTGTAACATTTCTGGAAAGAAATCAGACTCTTAAGTATTATGCATTAGCAGTTTCAAAAATACACATTTTCTTTTATCTAGGATCTCATTATCTCATTTCTATAAATGTATTTAAATAGTCATAATTATTACATATTTTAAATATAATCATTAAAGTAATGTAAAGCATGAGGAAAAATTGAAAACAGACAAAAAATTAAGAGTTAAGTATATTATATTTAACCTCATAATAGAATATTTTGAAATTATTGAAATTTGTTCTTATGAAGATTTGAAATAAATGAAAAATATTTACACCATTGACTCAAATTTCATCTGAAAAACTGAATAATTTTAGCACAACTATTTTAAAGTATTTGCCCTGGAAATAATTGGAAGACAATATACTAAAATGTTATTACTAAGTTTTTTTGAGATAATATAATATATTCTTCTTTTCCACAAAATTCTTCAAAGTACATTTGTTAGTTATTTCAGAGAAAATAAAATAAACTTTTAAAATATTTTAACATAAATAAACAATCCTCATAAACGTGTTCTCAAGACTTAGTTACCAATTTGGAGATTCAACCTAATGACCTTTCCAAAAAAAGAGTCATCAAATGTATTATTAAATCATATACTATTAAGTACTGTTTTATTTACAGTACTTAACATTTATATTTATAAAAACACCAAAATGGAATAGAGAGGACCAATAAAAATGTGAGCTGGGAAAATCACCCTGTAGTATATCTATATCAAGATCTTGAAAGAACATCACCTAATTATGCAGGAAAAAACCAGAACTATTTACAGAAGAAATAAAAATTATTTATGCAAAATTTATCATAGTTGCAATATATATATATTTATTTATTTATTTACAGAGTCTCACTCTGTCGCCTAGGCTGGAGAGCAGTGACATGATCTTGGCTCACTGCAACCTCCACCTTCTGGGTTTGAGAGATTTTCCTGTCTCAGCCTCCCGAGTAACTGGGATTACAGGCACACACCACCGTGCCTGGCTAATTTTTATATGTTTTTTTTCAGTAGAGATGGGGTTTCACCATGTTGGTCAGGCTGACTTCAAAATCCTGACCTCAGGTGATCCATCCGCCTCAGCCTCGCAAAATGCTGGGATTACAGGCAGGAGCCACTGAGTCTGGCCCGTGGGCGAAATCTTAATCTGATGTTTCTGCTCCCATGTACAGACAGAAATTTTAATTGTTGAACTTTAATATCTTCATAAAAAGAAAAACAATTAATGTATTTATATATTCATATTAACTATGTAAAAAACAATATGACTATGATAATCATTGTATAATAGGGATTATCATTATTTGAAAAGCCTATTTTTAAAGTCAAAATATATTGCCTGGAGTTTTAATAATTTCTGAGAAAAGTCCTTTTGCCTCCATTTAGTAAATAAACTAGTTGCAAGGCAGTCTTTATGGCCTTTTCTAGCTATGCAAAAAATGAATTTTCATGAAAATGACTGAATCCAACTCCAAGATTCTATAAATCTTAGATCAAGAAGAAAGACTATATATCCTTCAACATGTTCTTATTTTTCACCCTAATGAAAAAGCTAAATATTATTACTTTAGAGGATAATCTTTGCGTTTTACCTGGAAAGAACCTCTAAGATTACTAAAGTCAGGGTTGTCTATATGGCTTGACAGAAGTGCCTTTTGTGAGCCCATGGAAAAGTGTATTAACTGGAAGTCTTCTTCCTACTTAGTTTCTAGCTATTTTAGTAAAAACCTTGAACTCTCCTCAAGAGAGGCATTCAGCTTACTCTAAAAAAGGATACCAAGTAATCAGACACTTCTTAATATTGGACTAGGACAGATCAATGAGTAAGAAGTTTTTGTCTTTGAAGTTTCAGTTGAAAGTTTTATTCTCTTCATTACAGCACGAACTTCTGAATCTTGTAGGCTGTGTGTTTCCAGGCATTCTGCCATTTATCGTTTCCTTCCTGTCAGAATCCTGATATCCAACAATGTAATTATGTTAGGATAGCATCTTCCCTCTAACACTAACTAGGAAATTTCTCTTCCTTTAAGTACCAGAAATGATAAACAATTTTAGACTGAACTATGTGCAGTTATCTCTTTGGAAACTTGTTCCCAAAATGCCTTATAAATTAGTTGTTATGAGAGAGAGAGAAAAAAAATAAAAGCACAAACAATTCCCATATGTAAATAGCATGTTACGTACTTTCAGATTCGACTTAGCTTAATGTGCTAAGATAAATAATATATTACTCTCCCATAAACATTTACTGGGTGTTTTATTCTAATTTATTGAGGGAGAAAAGATGTATAGCTTTGCATTTTATAGACTGTCATCTTTTTAGAAATTTTTATTTCTAGGAAACATTTTCATTTGTGACTTTAAAATTAGTGTGTGTTGATAAAGTCGCTAAGTCATAGTTCAATCACTGTGGTATAGTTTCAGTAATTCATTCAAACTGGGAAACTTGCTGTTTCAGATCTTGGCAAGGTTAGCTTAGTTTAGGGTACCCCTGAGACTAGTTTGGATTTCTCAACTGGGTCAAAAATGATTAAGATATTATCGTATTTTGTGAATTCTTAATATGTGTTGAAATAATTAATTTGGTGCTTGGCATGAATTAAGCAATATATATGTGTTAAATTTAGATTTATGGTATAGCGGGGTGTGGGAACAAAAACACAAACATTTTCAATGCACAGAGGCGAATACACCACAAATACACAAACACAAAAACACGTGGACATAGCCATAATCAGCAGTATATGAGTCTTTATGTGAACAAGAAGTAAATAAAAACTAAAAGTATCAGGAAGGTGTGTTGGTCTGCTCATCTCACTGTGTAAAACACCAAAGACTGCATGGTTTAAACAGCAGAAATTTACTTTCTCGCGGTACTAGAGGCTAGAAGTCCAGGATCTAGGGATCAGCAGGTATGACTTCTCCTGAGGTTTTTCTGCTTGACTTGCAGATGACCGCCATGTTGCTAGATCTGCACTTGCTCTTTCCTCCATGCCCTTACACCTCATGTCTTCTTATGTGTCCAATGTCTTCTTCTTATGAGACTATCATTCGGATTGAATTAAGGCTGACCCCACACCAATGGCCTTATTTTAGCCTAGTCACCTTTTTTTTTTTTTTTTTTTCTTGAGACAGAGTCTTGCTCTGTCACCAGGCTGGAGTGCAGTGACACAATCTCGGTTCACTGCAAACTCTGCTTCCAGCTTCGTTCTCCTGTCTCAGCCTCCCGAGTAGCAGGGACTGCAGGCGCCTGCCACAATGGCGAGCTAATTTGTGTATTTTTAGTAGAGACAGGGTTTCACCATGTTGGCCAGGATAGACTGGATCTCTTGCCCTTGTGATCTGCCCACCTGGGCCTCCCAAAGTGCTGGGATTACAGGTGTGAGCCACCGCTCCCAACTGCGTAGTCATCTCTTTAAGGTCCTATCTTCAAATAATCACATTCTGAGGTACGGAGGGTTAGGGCTTCAATATATGAATTGCTATTTATATTATGTTTCTCTCAATTTAAGATACTGTATTACTAAATCACAATTTTCTTAAAAATGTTTAAAACATAAAATAAAAATTAGACTTGTCTTTTTAAAAGTTTCATGGAGTCACATTTTTCAGTTGGTGTCATAGTTTCTATAAACTTCCACATTATAAAATAAAATATTATTTCCATATCTGATAGGATTAGCACAAATGCATTCCAGCATTTTCTTAATTACTGACTAAATGTGCAACTAAATCCAAAAGTGTCCTTTTCTGTGTTTTAGTAGTTCAGTTGGAACTGTTCAAAAGGATGAAAAATAATTAAACCGTTAATATTTTATTGTATATATTACTAAGATTTTGATTTTCTTAACATTTTCATAATTCTTTCTAATAAAAATTTATACTTTATTCATAGAAAAGCACATGTAGCTGATGATGTAAGTTGGATTTATTTTGTGTCTTTTACTACTTCTTTATTTTTTAACCATACTTGGAAGTTAAAGATGTGCGATTACTATGTTTTAAAGTATGATGTCACTAGTATTCATGCAGGCCAATATACAAGAGAGTATTTAGAGACAATATCAGATAATTTGTTATCCTCATATGGGTGAGGAAAGTAGAATCTGTGTTGAAAGGAAGGGAACATTTTCCACCCACTTGTCCATCTTCCTATCCTTCATTGGACAACGATTGCACGTGGTATTTGTTGGGCAGTTCCAGCATGCAATCTATTAGGTCAGTGAGTGGAGGTGCATGGAGTCAGGTCATGTGGTAAGAGAAGCAAGCAAGTAGAGATAAGGGTAAACTGGAAAAGAAGGAAGCATATTAGATATATCAGCCTGATTGGGCGTTCCTAACTATTCAGAGGACAACAGATCATTGTATGCCAGTGGGTCGAAAGGAGGAAAACAGTACAGTTAGGAAAGGAGATAATAAGCATACTAGAATGCTTCAGATAAGATATCATGCAGATCATTCAGCATGGCAAACTTGCATGTGTTGCTGGCTACATCTCCAAAAATCATCCCTGGGGAAACCACAGAAGAGGAAAACAGGCCGGAATAAATAATGTAGAACCTTGAGAAACTCTGCCAGGATCAAAAACTGTCTTGGACTAAGATGATGGGTGGCAGTCTGGGGCAGGGGTGGTCAGAAGGAAGTGGCAGAATAGGTTGAGGAGAGGTTATAAATTCCCCTCTCTCCTCCTCACAACATTACCTGGGCAAAATTGTTTCCTCTTCCTTATCCATGTAAATCAGCAGCAACAATTGAGACCACTGTGGGCAGGAAGTGTTTGTAATAATTTCAGGACCATATGAAAGCCAGACTGGGCTGAGAAACAAATGATGAGATTGGTGGTTTATTCATGTCTCCCCATCCAAACCTCCAGGGCTGGTGGATTGCATCTTGCTTTAGTGTTTCTTTCTCAAAATATTACAGGAAAATCCTGAACATAGTATTTGGTAGGTGCCAGCTTAAGATTTTGATGCCTGACTTCTCTGCTCTGGGGCTGATTCCTCCTCCTCTTAAAATCCTGACAAGTAACAGAGAAGAAAATTTCACCAATCTCCAGTGTCCATCACTGCACAAGATAGCCGTTAACCCAGGGAAAATGAAAGCATGGGACAATTAATGACACACAAGTACATCCAGCATAAATGAAAAAACACGATAACACAATATATCAAAGACAAAAAGAGAATCCTATTGGACTCAACAACAACAGCAACAACTCAAAGCTAATATTCAATAATATGTTGCCTATAGGAGACACACTTAAAAAGACAAAGAAAATGAAAATAGGTAGATGGAAAAACATATACCAGGGGAAGAAAGCTAAAGTATAAATTTAATGTCTGAAAGAAAGTACTCAAGAAAAAAGTAGATGAGACAAAGATAAGTGTTCTATACCAGTGTGATTTTTTAAGTCAAAGTAACCATCACAAAACCCATATATTGAAAACTTTAGTCTTTAAACTTATAAAGTTATAATTGACACTGTGATGGATTGACTCACTATATAAAGAGAAATAACAGCAGTTTTGCTCCCAAAATGATATGGTGAGTTGGACATCTAACTGGAAAGGGTAAAAGTTATAAACTTGATAAAAAATGAAGGAATTCTTTTTAACAAGGTCTCAGAACAAATTATAAAGCATTACATTTATACAATCAACAACATCAAAAGTAGGGGTTTCTGTTCAGTGAATTATACCAGAGCCAAAGTGATCAGATGACAGTGTCCTGTATCAATCGATTTACAATGCCTAAAATTGACAACCAATTAACATTTGCCAAATACATCTACCCTCAAAGAACCAAGAAGAAGACATGTAGCTTGGACAATATAGTGAGACCTTGTCTCTAAAAATAAAATTAGCTGACCATAGTGGTAAAAGCCTATTGTCCCAGCTAGTTGGGAGGCTGAGGCTGGAGATCTCTTGAACCCAAGGAGTTCAAGGCTGTGGACATCTACGATTGTGCCATTGGACTCCAGTCACGGCAAAAGAGTAAGGCTCTGACTCCAAAATATTACAAGATATGCACCCATCAGAAAAATAGCATTTTTAAGAGCAATTAATAGAAATTAAAGTCCAAATATTAAACAAACATACAAAGAGAAATTTAAATTCATTAATAATCAGAAAACTGCAAGTAAAAATGAGATGTTACTGTAAATCTATCAAATTGACAAAAGTTAGAATGTTGCATAATGTCAAGTGTTGCTAGAATGAGGAGATATGGGAGTACTCATGCATTGTAAGAGGGTCTGTAAACTAATGATGTCATTTTGGAAAGCAATCTGGCAGTACTTAATCAAACAGTATATGCATACCTTATGACTCATAAATTTCACTCATGCAAATAACTCCTAGAGAAATCATCACACAATTCTATATAAGAAAGTACATGAAAGAATTTTATCACAGTGATTTTGTTGTGATGGACGAAGTTTGGTTAATCTAGGTGTTCATAATCTAGGGTGATTATATATACATATGGCAATAAAATAGAGTGATAAAGACATTGTACTAATCAAAAAAAGTAAGAATCAGAATAAGATATATAATATGATACCATTCACATAAATTAGAAATTCATGTAGGAAAATTCCAATACAAATTTTGCAAGAATGTATACATAGGCAGCACACTAAAATGGAGGCAGGATGAAGATGAAGGGTAGCAGCAGTAATCCAAGTATGAAGGGAGTTCTAGATGGAAGTTTAAAATGGAGATGCAGTTGGTCAGATTAATTAAAAAAAAGAGAGACATCAGGAAAAAAGGGTAATTGATTAAAATGAATGATTGCCTTCACCATCATCTGCAACTGAGACTAAAACAAATAAACAAATAGAAATTTAAAGCATATTAAGAAAAAGACAAGAAGATAACATAAAATTGAAGTATGCAGAGACATTTTGACTCTTAATAAACTTGCATTATCTGCTTCAGTAAAAAATATCTTATTCACACAATTGAAAACAATAACAACAATGTATGTTATGATGATAAAGGCATTCTAGGTATTGTTTCATTCCTCTTCAAATACAGTTTCGCATTTTGTAAATATGACTACTGAATGTTTTTTCATTTTTATTATTTTAATAATTATTATTATTTAAAATGAACTTTGGGTTTTTTCTAATTCAAGTTTACTTTATATTGGTATATTTATAAAGCAAATTTAAGGACATTCTCCAGAAATAACTAAAACTAGGAAAGTTAGCGTCATTAAAATTTTCATCTTATCTCATTAGAATAATTTGACTTCAAGAGGTTTTCAATGAAGAATTCAATTATATAAAGGCCTGTGACTTTTTTGTTTTTAATCTTTTTAAAATCGATCTATCAGCAAATATAACGTTGTAATTAATTCCAAGAACATTTTAATTTACAGACTCAAATTCTATATCTTGCATCCCAATTTAAAAATCTAATATACCAATTTATATTAATGAAGATTCTTGGAACTAAAATATAACCTCATGCTTGTTATATATTTTCAGTCTCTGTGTTCATCTGATTCTCAAAATGAGTTCCAAAAGACAAATTATTCAATTTCCCTTGTCATTAGACATGATTTTCTTACTGCTTATTTTGAATAATCTTCTAGTCTTTTACCAGTTCTGTTCAAAATAGATGCAGAAAAGAATGCTACATATTAATAAAATTCTTAAGCACTTTTACAGATAGTATTTGCTTCTAGAAAGAACTAAATGATGAAAAATGGCAATCCAACTATCCTTTCCTCCTACCTGTCTATAAGTATTTCATTCAGAAAAAGATCTAGAGGTTTAGTTTAAAGGGCATTTAATAACTTGAATGAGTGATTTCTTTTTAAGCTACTTGGAGTGTCAGTTGACTGCCAAAGAGATGACCATCTGAAATATTGACAGCATCATAGAGGGTTGTGGACCTGGAGATGATAAATGCCTCTATTCCTTCTTAATTTCTTGACCACTTTCTCTTCTCTGCTGTCTGTTCTTCTCTTTACCTTTATCAATTGTTCTGTGATCCCATCTATTTAAGTCTGCTTTTCCCAAGGCTTTATGGGCCTGTTTATCTGTCCTTTCCTCATGCTTTTTTTTTTTTTTTTACTTTCTTCCTTTTTTCCTCAATTTCCTTGCTTTTATGATCATGCTTATTATTGTCTATATGTAAGTCAGATACGTACACTTGTATATGCTGCCTTCTTTCTTAAGCTTTCAAGTCACACTAAAATAATTTGTGTCTTGATTAATGCATTTCAGGGGAAGAAAAGAAATTTACTTCTAATATACAGGCCACTGTAGATTGCACTAAATCATCCATTTTTACTGCTAACAGAACATCTCCTTAAGCAGTCCCCTTCTTTCCAACCAAATTAATTAGATATTTTAATCTAACAGTGTCAGTCACACAAAAGACGTAGAGAATTGCAGACTCAGGCAATGAGTTTCACTTTTTTTTTTTTTTTTGCACTGCATTCTTGATAAAATATACTGAATCTATCTTTTCTTCAAAATTCATTCAACAAATTGGAATTAGTTCAAAAAACTTAGTGGCATTGCTAATGACTAGGTGTACAATTGTCTCCTATTGATGCAACTTAAAGATCTGAGAGAAGGCAGAATTAATAAGGTAAATATGGTAATCAATATATTATTAAAATATTTTGGAGAAACAAATGACAGATTTAGGACAGTATTCAACAAAAAATATGATGCTTCCCTGAGGAAATGATCTTGACCTGAGATTAGACACGTGAACATAGAAGGGTCAGGTATATCTACTTCTTCCTACCAAAATCTTCTCCACAGGGCAATAAGAGGAATATATTTAGGATTCACAAGAGATGCTGTGTTCATTGACCGTAACTCCTCTAACTTAAAAACCTTTGGTGCTCAATCCATGGCTTTACCTGAAAAGTTCTTTGTTGACTACATAAGTTCTCACTGCAAGGTCTTTCCATATATTCCTCACAGTGCCTGGAAACCTCTTCCCATATCTTTCTCCCTGAACCGTTAAGTCATTTAGAACATCCTACATGGAAAGGTGGGAAGCTGGATTAGTCTGTTTTCACACTGCTGATAAAGATATACTTTAGACTGGGCAATTTACAAAGAAAAAGAGGTTTAATGGACTCACAGCACCATCTGGATGGGGAGGAGTCACAATCATGGTGGAAAGTGAAAGGCACATCTCATATGGCAGCAAACAAGAGAAGATGACTTGTGCAGGGAAACTCCCTTTTTTAATTCAATGTATTTTATAACTTCTACAATCATTTTCCCATAATAGAGATTTATGGTAAAGGAAGACCACACAATAAATCTACCTCTCCCAAACTATCTGATCTCATGAGACTTATTCACTCTCATAAGAATAGCATGGGAAAGACCTGCTCCCACAATTCAATCATCTCCCACCAGGTCCCTCCCACAACTTGTGGGAATTATGGGAGCTACAATTCAATATAAGATTTGGCTGGGGACACAGCCAAACCATATTAGAGGCATACTGATTTCTAAGAAATGTTTTGAGTCTTTTTGAAGTGAGAAAACACTTCCCAGTTAGATGCTTATTCCCAGTAATCCATGAAAAACAGTATGTCCCTAACTTGTTTACATATGTGACTGTTTACTTTACACAATATCTATAATTTCTTATGCGGGATATAAAACTATGTCTTTCTCAAAAGCATTTTCTCATCTCCTAGAGATGATCATAAGACTGGTTTTTCGTAAACTGTATATCCATAAAACATATTATGAGAGGAGAAATCACATTTTCTACTTGATGGTGCTTGTTCTGCTCAGATATATAATATCTAAGTTCTCTAATCTGATTCTATATAAATGTAGCCTATATTTGCTTGAAGTTAAGTATGAGGTAAAATTGTTTGTGTTATTCTATTTGTAATTTTGTCCAACAACCTTTTGCCTGTTTCATTAACCGAATGCCATACTGCTATGCAGTCTTATGAAGACAAATGAGTTAAAATATAGAAAAGTAGTTTGCAACCATTTAGAACTATAAAAAGTTCTAAAACCATACAAATAATATTTTTGTATTTCTATCCTTAATAAAGAATTGATGTTGTTACTCTGAGACACAGGAGCAACAGTTGTGTTTTCTTAGTTTTGAGAAATTTACACAAGCAAGCCAAGCTTCCATGGTGTGAATGTGAATTATTTTTATTTTTATTATTTGCTTGCCAAAAGTGTGAATAGGCATTTATAAAAACAAAAAGCTGTCTTAAATTATTCTTATTTGGTTTTCTTTTTGTAAATCCACCATCTTCTGTGTACTATGAAAAATTGTGTGTTTTGCTGTCTTACATTTGATAACATCTTTCAAGGATTTAGAAAATTAAGAACTGGTTCTGTATGTAAATGGAACAAATGCCTTGCTTCCAAACATCTTCCCATAGGGCTGAATAGTAATTTAATTTTGAAAATATTTGAAAAATCCTTTCATTTAAGTTTTTTTTTTTTTTTTTTAAAGATATTCCCTTCATTGAATGACTTTGAAGCACCACAGACAAAAAGAGACCTAGTGGATAATATGAATTCTCAAATGTGTGTGTTGTGGGGCCTCGTTTGAGGTTCAATATGTAAGAATGTAAGTACATGTATGTGTGTTCGTATACACACATATAATTTTACATGAGACTGGTTTCCACTAGGTACCTTCTAGATAAACTTTACCATTTTCAAACTGTTAAAATAATTAAGTTGATTTAAATAATTATGATTATATATTAATCGTGTGATCTCTAAATAATAAGAACAATAGGAATATGAAACTAACTCAGAAATTCCACTAGGTCTGAATATGGGCACTTAACACACTTACTCTTAGTCTTTTTTTTATATATACTTTAAGTTCTAGGGTACATGTGCACAACTTGCAGGTTTGTTACATAGGTATACGTGTGCCGTGTTGATTTGCTGCACCCATTAACTCGTCATTTACATTAGATATTTCTCCTAATGCTATCCCTTCCCTAGACCCCCAACCTCATGACAGGCCCTGGGGTGTGATGCTCACCGCCCTGTGTCCAAGTGTTCTCACTGTTCAATTTCCATCTGTGAATGAGAACATGCAGTGTTTGATTTTCTGTACTTGCAATAGTTGGCTGAGAATGATGGTTTCCAGTTGCATCCATGTCTCTGCAAAGGACATGAATTCGTCCTTTCATATGGCTGCATAGTATTCCATGGAGCATATGTGCCACATTTTCTTAATCCAGTCTAACATTGATGGACATTTGGGTTGATTCCAAGTCTTTGCTGTTGTGAATAGTGCCACAATAAACATACATGCATATGTGTCTTTATAGTAGCATGATTTATAATCCTTTGGGTATATATCCACTAATGGGATTACTGGGTCTAATGGTATTCCTAGTTTTAGATCCTTGGGGAGTTGCCATACTGTCTCACAGAATGGTTGAACTAGTTTACACTCCCATCAACAGTGTAAAAGCATTCCTATTTCTGCACATCCTCTCCAGCATCTGTTGTTTCCTGACTTTTTAATGATCACCATTCTAACTGGTGTGAGATGGTATCTCATTGTGGTTTTGATTTGAATTTCTCTGATGAGCATTTTCTCATGTGTCTTTTGGCTGCATAAATATCTTCTTTTGAGAAGTGTCTGTTCATATCCTTTGCCCACATTTTGATGGGGTTGTTTTTTTCTTGTAAATTTGTTTAAGTTCTTTGTAGATTCTGGATATTAGCCCTTTCTCAGATGGGTAGATTGCAAAAGTTTTCTCCCATTCTGTAGTTTGCCGTTCACTCTGATGGTAGTTTCTTCATATATATATACACACATATATGTATATGTGTGTGTATATATAATACTTAAAGTATTATATGTAAAACTTTAATAAATATATATATATATTACTTTAAGTTCTAGGGTACATATGCACAACATGCAGGTTTGTTACATATGTATACATGTGCCATGTTGGTGTGCTGCAATCATTAACTTGTCATTTACATTAGGTATATTAAGTAATGCTATCCCTCCCCCACCCCCCAACCCCATGACAGGTCCCAGTGTGCGATGCTCCCCACCCTGTGTTCAAGTATAACAGACAAACAGAGAGTCAAATCATGAGTGAACTGCCATTCACAACTGCTATAAACAGAATAAAATACCTAGGAATCCAACTTACAAGGGATGTGAAGGACCTCTTCAAGGAGAACTACAAACCACTGTTCAACGAAATAAAAGAGGACACAAACAAGTGGAAGAACATTTCATGCTCATGGATAGGAAGAATCACGACAGTGAAAATGGCCATACTGCCCAAGGTAATTTATAGATTCGATGCCATTCCCATGAAGCTAACAATGACTTTCTTCACAGAATTGGAAAAAAACTACTTTAAAGTTCATATGGAACCCAAAAAGAGCATACATTGCCAAGACAATCCTAAGCCAAAAGAACAAAGCTGGAGACATCACACTACCTAACTTCAAACTATACTGCAAGGCTACAGTAAACAAAACAGTATGGTACTAATACCAAAACAGATATGTAGACCAACGGAACAGAACAGAGCCCTCAGAAATAGCAACACACATCTACAACCATCCGATCTTTGACAAACCTGACAAAAACAAGAAATGAGGAAAGGATTCCCTATGTAATAAATGGTGCTGGGAAAACTGGCTAGCCATATGTAGAAAGCAGAAACTGGATCCCTTCCTTACACTTTATACAAAAATTAATTCAAGATGGATTAAAGACTTAAATGTTAGACCTAAAACCAGAAAAACCCTAGAAGAAAACCTAGGCAGTGTCATTCAGGACATAGGCATGGGCAAGGACTTCATGAGTAAAACACCAAAAGCAATGGCAACAAAAGCCAAAATAGACAAATGAGATCTAATTAAACTAAAGAGCTTCTGCACAGCAAAAGAAGCTACCATCAGAATGAACAGGCAACCTACAGAATGGGAGAAAATTTTTCCAATCTACCCATCTGACAAAGGGCTAATATCCAGAACCTACAAAGAACTCAAACAAATTTACAAGAAAAAAACAAACAACCCCATCAAAAAGTGGGCAAGGGATATGAACAGACATTTCTCAAAAGAAGACATGCATACAACCAACAGACACATGAAAACATGCTCATCATCACTGGCCATCAGAGAAATGTAAATCAAAACCACAATGAGATATTGTCTCACACCATTTAGAATGGTGATCATTAGAAAGTCAGAACACAACAGATGCTGGAGAGGATTGGAGAAATAGGAACACTTTTACACTATTGGTGGGACTGTGAACTAGTTCAACCATTGTGGAAGACAGTGTGGTGATTCCTCAAGGATCTAAAACTAGAAATACCATTTGACCCAGACATTCCTTTACTGGGTATATATATATAGGATTATAAATAGTGCTGCTATAAAGACGCATGCACATGTATGTTTATTGTGGCACTATTCACAATAGCAAAGACTTGGAACCAACCCAAATGTCCATCAATGTTAGACTGGATTAAGAAAATGTGGCACATATAGCCCGTGGAATACTATGCAGCCATAAAAAATGATGTGTTCATGTCCTTTGCAGGGACATGGATGAAGCTGGAAACCATCATTCTGAGCAAACTATTGTAAGGACCGAAAACCAAACACTGCATGTTGTCTGATGGTAGTTTCTTTTGCTGTGCACAAGCTCTTTAGTTTAGTTAGATCCCATTTGTCTCTTTTGGCTTTTGCTGCCATTGCTTTTGGTGTTTGAATCATGAAGTCCTTGGCCATGCCTATGTCCTGAATGGTATTGCCTAGGTTTTCTTCTAGGGCTTTTCTGGTTTTAGGCCTAACATTTAAAAATCTTTAATCCATCTTGAATTAATTTTTGTATAAAGTGTAAGGAAGGGATCCAGTTTCTGCTTTCTACATATGGCTAGCCAGTTTTCCCAGCACCATTTATTACATAGGGAATCTGTTCCTCATTTCCTGTTTTTGTCAGGTTTGTCAAAGATCAGATGGTTGTAGATGTGTGGAGTCATTTCTGAGGGCTCTGTTCTGTTCCATTGGTCTATATATCTGTTTTGGTACTAGTACCATACTGTTTTGTTTACTGTAGCCTTGCAGTATAGTTTGAAGTTAGATAATGTGATGCCTCCAGCTTTGTTCTTTTGGCTTAGGATTGTCTTGGCAATGCAGGGTCTTTATTGGTTCCATATGAACTTTAAAGTAGTTTTTTTCCAATTCTGTGAAGAAAGTCATTGGTAGCTTGATGGGGATGACATTGAATCTATAAATTACCTTGGGCAGTATGGCCGTTTTCACAGTCTTGATTCTTCTTATCCATGAGCATGGAATGTTCCTCCATTTGTTTGTGTCCTCTTTTATTTCTTTGAACAGTGGTTTGTGGTTCTCCTTGAAGAGGTCCTTCACATCCTTTGTAAGTTGAATTCCTAGGTATTTTATTCTGTTTGTAGCAATTGTGAATGGGAGTTCACTCATGATTTGGCTCTGTGTTTGTTATTTGTGTATAGGAATGCTTGTGATTTTTGCACATTGATTTTGTACCCTGAGACTTTGCTGAAGTTGCTTATCAGCTTAAGTAGATTTGGGGCTGAGACGATGGGGTTTTCTAAATATACAATCATGTCATCTGTAAACAGGGACAATTTGACTTCTTCTTTTCCTAATTGAATACCCTTTATTTCTTTCTCTTGCCTGATTGTCCTGGCCAGAACTTCCAACACTATGTTGAATAGGAGTAGTGAGAGATGGCATTCCTGTCTTGTGCCAGTTTTCAAATGGAATGCTTCCAGTTTTTGCCCATTCAGTATGATATTGTCTGTGAGTGTGTCATAAGTAACTCTTATTATTTTGTGATACGTTCCATCAATACCTAGTTTATTGAGAGTTTTTTTTAGCATGTAAGGCTGTTGAATTTTGTTAAAGGCCTTTTCTGCATCTACTGAGATAATCATGTGGTTTTTGTCGTGGTTCTATTTATGTGATGGAATATGTTTACTGATTTGCATATCTTGAACCAGCTTTGCATCCCAGGGATGAAGCCAACTTGATCATGGTGAATAAGATTTTTGATGTGCTGCTGGATTCATTTTGCCAGTATTTTTATTGAGGATTTTCGCATTGATGTTCATCAAGGATATTGGTCTAAAATTCTTTTTTTGTTGTTGTTGTGTCTCTGCCAAGCGTTGGTATCAGGATGATGCTGGCCTCATATAATGAGTTAGGGAAGATTCCCTCTTTTTCTCTAGTTTGGAATAGTTTCAGAAGGAATGGTACCAGCTCCTCTTTGTACCTCTGGTAGAATTCGGCTGTGAATTCTTCTTGTCCAGGACTTTTTTTTTTTTTGGTAGGCTATTAATTATTGCCTCAGTTTCAGAGTCTGTTGTTGATTGGTCTATTCTGAGATTCAGCTTCTTCCTGGTTTAGTCTTGGGATGGTGTATTTGTGCAGGAATGTATCCATTTCTTCTAGATTTTCTAGTTTGTTTGTGTAGAGGTGTTTTAGTATTCTCTGATGGTAGTTTGCATTTCTGTGGGATCGGTGGTGATATCCCCTTTATCATTTTTTATTGAATCTATTTGTTTCTTCTCTCTTTTTTTCTTTATTAGTCTTGCTAGAGGTCTCTCAGTTTTGTTGATCTTTTCAAAAAAACAGCTCCTGGACTCATTGATTTTTTTGCAGGTTTTTTTGTGTCCCTATCTCCTTCAGTTCTGCTCTGATCTTAGTTATTTCTCACCTTCTGGTAGCTTTTAAATTTGTTTGCTCTTGCTTCTCTAGCTCTTTTAATTGTGATGTTAGGGTATCAATTTTAGATCTTTCCTGCTTTTTCCCATGGACATTTAGTGCTATAAATTTCCCTCTACACACTGCTTTAAATGTGTCCCAGAGATTGTGGTACATTGTGTCTTTGTTCTCATTGGTTTCAAAGAACATCTTTACTTCTTTCTTCATTTTGGTATTTACCCAGTAGTCATTCAGGAGCAGGTTGTTCAGTTTCCATGTAGTTGTGCAGTTTTGAGTGAGTTTGTTAATCCTGAGTTCTAATTTGATTGCACTGTGGTCTGAGAGACAGTTTGTTGTGATTTCTTCTCTTTTACATTTGCTGAGGAGTGATTTACTTCCAAGTATTTGGTCAATGTTGGAATAAGTGTGGTGTGGTGCTAAGAAGAATGTGTATTCTGTTGATTTCGAGTGAAGAGTTCTGTAGATGCCTATTAGTTTTGCTTATGGCAGAGCTGAGTTCAAGCCCTGGATATCCTTGTTAACTTCTGTCTCGTTTATCTGTTTAATATTGACAGTGGCGTGTTAAAATCTCCCATTATTATTTTGTGGGAGTCTAAGTTTCTTTGTAAGTCCCTAAGGGCTTGTTTTTTGAATCTGGGTGCCCCTGTATTAGGTGTATATATATTTAGAATAGTTAGCTCTTCTCAAAGAATTGATCCCTTTACTATTATATAATGGCCTTCTTTGTCTCTTTTGATCTTTGTTGGTTTAAAATCTGTTTTATCAGAGACCACAGAGACTAGGATTGCAAACTGTGCTTTTTTTTTTTCTTTTTTTTGCTTTCCATTTACTTGGTAAATCTTCCTTCATCCCTTTATTTTGAGCTTATGTGTGTCTCTGCATGTGAGATGGGTCTCCTGTATACAGCACACTGATGGTCTTGACTCTTTAACCAATTTCCCAGTCTGTGTCTTTTAATTGGGGCATTTAGTCCATTGACATATAAGATTAATGTTATGTGTGAATTTCATCCTGTCATTATGATGTTAGCTGGTTATTTTGTTCTTTAGTTGATGCAGTTTCTTCCCAACATCGATGACCTTTACAATTAGGCATGCTTTTGTAGTGGCTGGTACTGGTTGTTCCTTTCCATGTTTAGTGCTTCCTTCAGGAGCTCTTGTAAGGCAGGCTTAGTGGTGACAAAATCTCTCAGTGTTTGCTTGTCTGTAAAGCATTTTATTTCTCCTTCACTTATAAATCTTAGCTTGGCTGGATATGAAATTCTGGGTTGAAAATTCTTTTCTTAAGAATGTTGAATATTGGCCCCCACTCTCTTCTGGTTTGTAGAGTTTCTGTAAAGATATCCGCTGTTAGTCTGAGGGGCTTCCCTCTCTGGCTGCCCTTAATGTTTATTCCTTCATTCCAACCTTGGTGAACCGGAGAATTATGTGTCTTGGGGTTGCTCTTCTCGAGGTGTATCTTTGTGGTGTTCTCTGTATTTCCCGAATTTAAATATTGGCCTGCCTTGCTAGGTTGGGGAAGTTCTCTTGGATAGTATCCTGAAGAGTGTTTTCCAACTTGGGTCTATTCTCTCCATCACTTTCAAATACACAAATCAAACATAGATTTGATCTTTTCTCATAGCCCCATATTTCTTGGAGGCTTTGTTCATTTCTGTTTACTCATTTTTCTGTAAACTTCTCTTCTCACTTTATTTCATTAATTTGAACTTCAATCACTGATACTCTTTCTTCCACTCAATTGAATTGGCTATTGAAGCTTGTGCATGCATCACATAGTTCTCATGCCATGATTTTCTGCTCCATCAGGTCATTTAAGGTCTTCTCTACACTGTTTATTATAGTTAGTCATTTGTCAAATCTTTTTCAACATTTTTAGCTTCCTTGTGATGGGTTTGAACATCCTCTTTTAGCTCGGAGAAGTTTCTTATTACCAACCTTCTGAATCCTACTTATGTCAGCTCGTCGAAGTCATTCTCCATCCAACTTTATTCCGTTGCTGGCGAGGAGCTGCAATCTTTTGGAGGAGAAGAGGCTCTCTGGTTTTTAGAATTTTCAGCTTTTCTGCTCTGGTTTCTCCCCATCTTTGTGGTTTTATCTACCTTTGGTCTTTGATGTTGGTGACCTAGAGACGGGGTTTTGGTGTGGATGTCCTTTTTGTTGATGTTGATTGTATTCCTTTCCGCTTGTTAGTTTTTGTTATAACAGTCAGGTCCCACAGCTGCAGGTCTTCAGAGTTTGCTGGAGGTCCACTCCAGACCCTGTTTGCCTGGGTATCACCAGCAGAGGCTGCAGAACAGCAAATATTGCAGGACAGTAAATATTGCTGCCTGATCCTTCCTCTGAAAGCTTCGTCCCAGAGGGGAACCCACCTGTAGGAGGTGTCAGTTGGCCCCTACTGGGAGGTGTCTCCCAGTTAGGATATACGTGGGTCAGAGAGGCAGTCTGTCTTTTCTCTGAACTCAGACACCATGCTGGGAGAACCACTACTCTCTTCAGAGCTGTCAGACAGGGACATTTAAGCCTGCAGAAGTTTCTGCTGCCTTTTGTTCAGCTATGCCCTGCCCCTATGGGTGGAGACTACAGAAGTAGCTGGCCTTGCTGAGCTGCGGTCGGCTCTACCCAGTTCAAACTTCCCTGGCTGCTTTGTTTATCCACTCAAGCCTCAGTAATGATGGATTCCCCTCCCCCTTCCAGGCTGTTGTCTTGCAGGTTGATCTCAGACTGCTGCACCAGCAGTAAGCAAGGCTCCATGGGCTTGGGATCTGCTCAGCCAGGCATGAGATAGAATCTCCTGGTGTGCCATTTGCTGACTGTTGGAAAAGCACAGTATTTGGGTGGGAATGTCCAGGTTTTTCAGGTGCTGTCTCTCATGGCTTCCCTTGAATAGGAAAGGGAATTCCCCCAACCCCTTGCATTTCTCAGCTGAGGTGATGCCCCACCTTGCTTTGGCCCACCTTCCACGGGCTGCACTGACTGTCCAATCAGTCCCAATGAGATGAACAAGGTAGCTTGGTTGGAAATGCAGAGATCACCTGTCTTTTGCTCCAGTCACGCTGGAAGCTGCAGACCAGAGCTGTTCCTATTTGGCCATCTTGGACCAGAATCCCACTCTTAGTCTTATTCTCTACCTTACTCCAGGTAAAAGCAAATTTTTTACTAGAAATTCCTGTTGTTGTCTCTTTTCTATAGACCTAATAAAACATTTATTGGACTTCAAAATGAAGTAGGACTTACAAATGCAAAACCTAAAGTAATCTAAATTTCTCCCTTTGGGGAACTGATTAAATATAAATATATTAAATAGAAATATATTAGTATATTTTTATATAATTGCATATTAGGGCAATAATTTTAAAAGGAGTTAAATAGGACTACATTTAGGTAAAATACAGTCCTATTTCCAAACAATATAACAGGGATGCATATTTGTATGAAAAACTTCCAAGATCATTTACATCAAATGTCAAGAGTATTTATTAACATAAATAAATACTGGGTAATTGGGCTGTGAGTGATTTTTTAATTTCCCAATAATAAACATCAATTTTATGTATGAGAATAGTATCTTGATATTTCAGATAAACATGCTTACTAATTTGGATTTCGTGAAGGTTTTAGCAGCCATAATGCACGTATATATTGTGCTAACCAGCTTGAGGTCTTCAGGAATACACTATAAAATGATTTATTGCATTAGGTAAGTAGAGATGTATTCTAATCAGAAATCTGTGAACATATTCTTTTGGATCAAGAGCAATCTGGGTTCATTCATGTGGCCTCAAGAAATATAACAGCCAGCATCCCATCTCCTTTCTAACTCTTTGAAATCATGCTTAATACAAATAGATAATATCATCAGTGGCTACAAGAAGAAAGTAATATTCAGTTTCATAAGACTTAAGCATTTTCAGACAAATAAAAAATAGTGTTTTTCACCTACTTCTGTATCAATACTTTAAAATTGATGTGGAAAAACTGGACCTCTTGAGAGAAATGATTGCAATAAGTAGATTTTCAAACGTGCCATGGAAATTAGAGTTGGAGTAAATTGTGGTATGTAGCATGGAGAATGATGGATTTGAGAGATAAATGAAATCCTGAGATGCCAGAAAACATGTCAGAGAAAGACACATTGTATGCAGTCTGATTGTTCAGATGTTACCAAATGGGAGAGACTTATGGATGATTGACTAAAACAAAGACAGATCTTTTAGAATAGTTAGAACAATCTAAAAATTCACTGGATGACCATTAATGATAGTACAATCCACATAATAATTTAATTTAAACTGAGCCTAGGTGATGGGTTACTAGAAATAGTTATAAAATATTGATGAGTCAGGGGCAGATTTGACCAGATGGACTTTAAATTGTTTGAATTCTAAGATATGATAATTCCAAGGTAAACCAGTTCTATTGTTTGAATGTGTCCCCTCCAAAGTTCAGGTATTACCAATATAATAGTATTGAGAGGTGGAACCTTTAGAGGTGATTAGGCCTTGAGAATTCCTTTCTCATGCATGGAATTAAAGTCTTTACAGAAGAGGTTTCATGCAGAGTTCTGTTGACTTGCCCTTCTGTCTTCTGCCATGTGAGGATATAGAGTTCCTCCCCTCCAGAGAATGTAGCATCAAAGTTCCATCTTGTCAGCCCTCACCAGACAACCAAACCTGCGGGTTCCTTGATCTTGAACTTCCTGTCTTTGCAAACTAAGAAAATAAATTTCCACTTGTTATGAATTAGCCTGTCCTGTGTGTTTTGTTATGGAGCACAAACAGACTATGTGAGCCAGAGAGCCAAATAAAAAGCATTGGTCCATTTGTAAACATGTGTATATTCATGGAAATGTATGTTTATGTGTATCTAGTGGAAGATTTTGCAGGTGGTGGGAGAGATGACAGCAGAAGTGAAAAAAGAAGATTATGTCACAATCCATGTTAACACAATAGTCACAAATCACCTGATCACTGCCAAAAGTTTAAGCAATATAATGAATAGGCTCATATTCCATTAACACAGATGAGAACAAATGTGTTCTTGCAAATTAATTTCTATTTAGATCTTTTATATATTAATCTGTTAGATCCTTTATACCTTTATATCCTTATTCAAGTCTCTCTCTTCCCAAATTCAAGTCAAGATTCTGGAATGCTCATTCATATGAAGGCATTCAGGGATGGCCTTCTGCCACTACCTGTAAACATTAACATGAGTAGGTTTCCCATCGCAGGCATCTTGGCTCAGTCAGCTCCAGACTCTTCCACTTGTGGGCTGTGCTCGGGAAAATAGGAAGCTTCTCATAAGGCACACCTGTATCACCCTGTGTCCTACTGGGTTCTGGCTAATCTGTTGCGATGCTAAAAGGAGGCTGGGTTTCATGCCCACTGCTCCTGAGATGTTCAGACATCTCTGGAGGCTTTCTGTACCCACAGCAGCACTGTAGGGAAGCAGGGCACAGATGCAATCCTAATGCAGTCCTGAGGGAGTGTCTTTCTAGTTGGAAGAAAACTCTTCCTTCTCTTCCACTTTTGGTTAAGATTCTTTTTTTCTCTATCCTGTAATGGTCTTCCCCAAGCTTTTGAATGAGATACTTTGTCTACGTATACTAATGAATCCTCTTTTCTCCCTGGGGCTTACTCTTTTTTAGAATAAAGCTGGGAAGTCTTATAGGAGTTTCAGCATTTTAGCCTGGTATATCCATTTTTGAGTCAATAAAAACAAGTTGACCACTTGCTGAAATGGAGACAAGAGAATGAGAAAGACACAAGAATTACTAAAAAGACTAATGTCTCAAAATATCACCTTCTTTTGGTAATGAAACACCCATGAAGACATAGACACATTTGTAGGTAGAAGACAGCAGTGAATTAGGATTCTGGAATACGGAGCTTAATAAAGCCCAAGAAATCAATTTCTTAAATGAAAATTTTAAGGAGGCAGATTAATTGTTGATTGTACAAGTGATAAAAGAATAGGTTTTACAGCCAGGATTGGTTCCATAATGCCAGGACAGTGGAACTAAAACTTTCTATGAGATGTCAAGTTGAGTCATCTTCACTATACTCTCCAGAAAAGCTATAGCATAAGCAAAAATGTCTTTACCCTTAGGTCATTCTCCATTTTACTCTCTGCTTTCTAAATCACATATGGACAAGCATCCCTGTTGCTGGAGGTATCTTCATCAACTTACCTTCAATATGGCTGATTGTAAATTCTTCCAGTACATATCAGCAACAGAAGGATATGTCAGAACTTTTTTTCACACAGCAGATACTGATGAGCCATGATCAGCAGGAAGCCACTGATAACCATTTTGAAAACTGCCATTGCCTTCAATAATAATTCTGTCATCATAATAGCTACAAATCCCCTACAAACATGCAGTTATCATGGTTGGGGGATTCTGGAAATGTAAATTGGGCCCTTTACCTTAACAGGGTATACAGTATAGTTGTCGTGGCAGAAATCCATATCCTTCTGTCAAATTTATAATCCTCTTCTTCTAAGGTAATAGAACTCTTCTATGTTAAATAACTGACAGTCTGATTTTAAGTGATAGATATAGATTACATTTCTTATTCTCCTCTGCAGCAAAGCAAATTTATATAACAGTCTGAGAACAGAATATAACTACAAATGATATATACAGATTCTGGTAAGAGTACTTAAATATAAAAGGCTTATTTGTATTTCCTGCCTTTTTTCCTTCCTTGTTCATTAGAATGCAGATGTAATGGATGGAACTGAAGCACTTATTTTGGTCCATGAGTTTAAAGCTGTCTTTGAGGATGATAGAACACTTAGAAAAAAAATGAGACTATGTCACTAATATTTTTGGAGCCATGATTTCAGTCCTAGAGTCTCTATTTGGATTTTTATTTGAGAAATAGACTTGTATGTTTTTAAGCCACTCTAATTAGCTTTTTAAACCTTTTTAGTCAAATCTAATCCTAACAAATACAGTAATCTATGAAGAATCCAAACTCTCATAGAACTTTACCCTCAATAATATCTCTGAAAATAATCTACAAGATAAAATATTTGTCGAGCTAAAATACATTTATGTCAACTTAGAAGGGATGTTGTTGCCATAGAATGATTTATACAATATCATCCAGTAAGCATTTCTATCAGAAAATAATTTTGTCTTGTTTAAATAATTTTAATAATTTAAATTCCAACTATATAACTTAAGAAAAAATACACTTCAACTAGTTCTCCAAGGTTTTCAAAATCACTTCAGAGAAAACAATGGCACTCTTAAACATTGTCCAAAACATATTTTATTTGCTAAGGAAATTCCATGATTATAGAAGCAAATATTTTCTAATAGCAGATTGTATTATTTAAGCTTAGCATTTTTGAATTTGAGAGACTCTCCTTTAGAGATTAGACCTCTTTAGACTTTACACACGACAAAATGCTCAGGCACTTAAAACATTAAATTCAGTTTTCAATATTACTCATATATGTAAGCTGGCGAACAGTGAATCTTACTGTGTGAATAACCCAGCTGTCCAATTGTGCTGACTTTTTCCTAAATAAAATAAATAATTCTATATTTCTCAGTATTTACAAAAATTTATTCACTGCTTAAGAGGATGACATATCAATGTGATACTATATTCCGGAGTTCATTGTGAAACTAGCTTCAGTCAGAATAAAACTCTAATCGCACATAGGGACTAAATCTTCATTAATTTCAATGAGAGTTTTTCCTACAGAAGTGCTTGCTGACTTACCCTTAGATTAAGCCATGTTCATTATTTATTTTTTTTCTGGGAACATAAAGGTTTTTTTTTCCCACATTTCATTCTTTTGCACTTCCAGCTGTTTATCAATTAATAGAGAAAGTCTCCGTTATAAACCACATTCTGGAAAGAATAAATTAGGTAAATTTGAATGACACAGGATGTTGTTAAGGATTTAACAGTACTGCTAACATTCCTGGGTTTCCCAATTATGGACCTATAATGTTTTCCGTCTGTCTTCCTTGTTTGTTGAAATGCTGGCATAATTTCAAAAGAAGTGTGTGTGAGGGGGCTGTGTATGTGGGTGTATGTGTTTGCGTAAAGTACACCTACAAACCTAGTGAAGGGAGAAGTGTAACTTCCTTCAGACTCATCGGAGAACACAGAACAAGAGTATTTATGTCTCTAACAAATCCTACATGATTCTCATTTAGTATCTCAAAATGTATAATGTCCATGCAGCTTGATTCTTGGGATGCAAACATTTTGTGTTTTAAAATAATTTTTTGACTTTATTTGGATGACATTGGCCCTCAGTGTAAAAGAACAAGTTTCATCTGCTTGATTTAATATGGAGTGATACAGGGCTGGAAAGGAGTTTCTTAGAAATAATGTATAGTAACAAAGACACCGTGACAGATAAGGAGACGTTAGTCCTTGGAAAGGAGCCAATTTTAGAAGCTTGTGGAAAATAAAGCATAACACTAAAGAGAGATGTAGTTTCACTTGAAGCAGCAAAGTAATGACGTCCTACTTATTTAAAGATATTCAGTGCATATTTTGAACTTAGGTCTTAATTTATTCATCTTTTTTTTATTTCTGCTTTTGAATTTAAAGACATAATTGTGAGCAATACAAGGACTTGCTTTAGGGCAACCTTGAGTTTCAATAATCACCATTAGTTTTATCATTATGTAATCCTGGGCTAATGTTAATTTCAAATAAAGAAGGAAGAGTGGTTTGTTCCACACTAAAATGTGTTTCACATTTAGTTCTCTTGAACTGGTTTTCTAAATCCTCAAGGTCTATTATGTTTTATTTTGAAGGAAGGGGTCGATTAACTTGCTAAGAACTTTTCACAGAAACGTATTGCTGACCTTAATAATAGTCACTGAAGTTGGCAATAAAAAGAGAGGATGAAGGTGAGCAAAACTGCTTTGTCAACATACTAATTTCATGGCCGATGTTGTTAAAATATTATGTAAAATGACCAAAACATAATTTCTGGGCCATACATTAAGAAAAAAAAAATCTTAAAAAGTTTTTAAACCGTAATTTCTGTGTGACTTACAGCATTACAGATGTGCAAGTTTCAATTTTTCTTTCCTGCTCATGTTAATTCCACAAATTGGATGGTGCTTATAAACTTGAATTATACTTATGTATATATTAGATAGTACATATATAACAGTAATGGATTTGAATTCTAGGAACTAAATGATAATGGATTAATCTCCAAAGAGAAAACATTACAGATATTTTCACTTTTAAACTATTAGGCCTAATGGGAGAGTTCACCTCTATTTTTGCTTTAAAAGTATGTTCATTTTTCAGTAATCTTGACAAAGAATTAATAAGAAAAGCTGATACGATAAAATTATTTAATCAATGGGAGAAAGAGTCACCATTTTTATTATAGAAAGAACATTTAACATGAGATCTACTTTCAACAAAATGTAGGTGTATAATAGAATATTGTTAACTATAGGCACAATGCTGTACAGTAGATCTCTAGAACTTATTCATCTTGCATGACTGAAACTTTATACCCATTGAATAGTAACTTCCTGTATTCCCGCTCCTTAGCCTCTGGCAACCACCATTCTACTCTCTGCTTTTGTAAGTTTTACTATTTCATTCATTCTTAATATCACACAATATTTGCCTTTCTATGAATGGCTTACATTACTTAACATACTGTCTTCTAAGTCCATGCATGTTATCCCATCTGGTGGAAATTTCTTCTTTTTAAAGGCTGAACACTATCCATTTGTGTCTATATACCACATTCTCTTATTTATTACTTTGGTGTACATTTGGTTGTTTCCACAGCTTGATATTGTGAATAATGTTGCAATGCACGTATGTGGGATATGTGGGAATGTGCATATCACTTTGAGATCACAAGTTCAATTATTCTGGATAAAGACCTGAAAGTGGAATTTCTGGGTTATACTGCAGTTCGATTTTTAATTTTTTGAGGAATATTCATACTATTTTCTGTAGCAGCTGTACCATTTAACATTCTTATCAAAGATGTTCAAGCATTCCAGTTTTTCTATATCCAAGCTATCTCTTGTTATTTTTTGGTTATTTAATTATAGAAGGAGAAGTTAGCTGGCAAACCAGCGAGCAGGACCCCAAAAGACCCTAAGTCTGGTAGCATCTTTATTTTGGACTTCCCATCTCCAGAACTACGATAAATAAATGTTTGTCGTCTTAGTCACTCAGTCTTTGATAATTTGTTATAGCTCCCCAAACTCACGAAGACAATTAGTGATGTTGAGAATCTTTTCATACGCCTGTTGGCCATTTGTATGTCTTCTTTGACAAAATGGCGAAATGTCTGTTCAAAGCCTTTCTCCACTTATTAACAGGGTTATTTATTTTATTTTATTTTTTTTTTTGGTATTGATTTGTAAGTGTTCTTTACATATTTTGAATATTAGTTCCTTATCAGATGTATGATCTGCAAATATTTACTCCCATTCTGTAGGTTGTCTTTTCCGTAGGAAATAGTAGTCTATTTTTAATATAGAAAAATAAATTTAATGTGAGATCTATTTTCAAAATGTAAGTGTGCAATGGAATAGTGTTAACTATGGGCACAATGCTATACAACAGATCTCTAGAGCTTATTCATCTTGAGTAACTCTAGTTCCATTTGGGCCAAGTACTTTATTTGCCTGAATTAAATCTTTTGTTGTTGTTGTTGTTTGAGACAGAGTCTCGCTTTGTCGCCCAGGCTGGAGTGCAGTGGCACTGGGCTCACTGCAAGCTCCGCCTCCCGGGTTCACGCCGTTCTCCTGCCTCAGCCTCTGAGTAGCTGGTGTGCACCACCACGCCTGGCTAATTTTTTCTTGTATTTTTAGTAGAGACGGGGTTTCACCGTGTTAGCCAGGATGGTCTTGATCTGCTGACCTCGTGATCCACCCGCCTCGGCCTCCCAAAGTGCTGGAATTACAGGCGTAAACCACCACACCTGGCCTGAATTAAATCTTAAACCATGCACTGCATACATGTAAAAAAATTCCTAAATCTAGACAGATATTTATTGAAAATGTTTAATTTGTCAATACAGTGCATCATTATTTAATGAAAGAAAGAAATATTGCAGTGCTATTTCCTTTACTTATTTTACAAAAATCAATCTGGGAAAGATGATCTAGTAATGATCATTCTTCATTTGCAAAACAAAGTTGACTAATTCATAATAGAAAAGTTGGCTAGAATTTAAAGACTTACAGGAGAAATTCATATGACTCAGTCTGCTTTTGAGTAAACCAAAAGATACAAAAAAGATTTGACTATATTTTGAAATACCGTGAATTCAAGTTTCTTTTTTTCCCAGATTTGGTTTAAGAGGGATTGTTCTGTTAGGGATGAGAGAAAGAGCCTGGGAAAAAGCTTATAGAAAGGCAGAACCCTTTTTGTTACCCATTAATGCTTTTTTAGAGTTGTTCATTTTTCTATTCTATTGGTGTCACATAAAATTTGTTTCACAATAAATTATGATCCATAGTACTATCAATTGAGTCAGTTCTATTATACTGTTTGGCAGAAACCCAAAACAGGCAAACATAAATTTTTGGTTTCCATTGAAACTTTAAGAATATTTAAAGCTTCTTTAAGGACAACAGGAAAGACCTGCTTCTATACTTAAAATATATTTCAGTGACATCCAAATAAATGGTTTTCCATTTCATACTGTAACTCTTTTAGAGATAAAATCAAAGAAAGTTGCAAGATACGCAGCCAGAATTCAAGTGGTCATCTGGGAATATCAATATCATTCAAACTATTCAAACACAATAGCCCAGACAGACACACTTACTTCTACCACTCCAACACTTGACAGATCAAACCACGTGGGAATTTAATTTTAGGATCTTCAGTTTCACCACGATGCAAGCCTTGCTGAGACCTGCCAGGCAGGCATTGCTGAACTTTAGCTCTCATTTTAAATCCAACTTTATGCTTTAATTTCTTCTTTGACTCAGAAATCATTTTTTCTACTTCTTTTTCTATCACATTTTTTTCTTCTGATGTCTTACAAAATTTTCAAATCTTCCATAAATCTTTTACTTTGTTTCAGGTAAGTATATTTGTTTCAGTCATCATCTGGTCATCCCCCAAAAGCACCAGAGAGGAATGAGAACCAATAATTGTGTAATATTTATGTGATTTAAAAAATTAATTCAACCTTAGTACTAATTCTGGTGCTAATCTAACAGAATTTAAAGGATCTATTGTTGTTTCCCTAAATGTAAGAGAAAGAGGGAGAGAAAATCCCTTAAATCTAATCCCAGCAAATTTCACTTCTTCAGTAAAGATTCTAGGTTCCTCATAAAGATGTGTAGAAAGCATTTTAGTATTTGGTGCCACTAATATTGACAGTGAAAATTTGTGATATTACAGGGCAAAGGAAAGATAAATAGAAAAAATAATACAAGTCCTCATTAATATAAAATGATAGAGAATAGATAATATCATTGTCTAAATGAACCTCCCTTTCTAAACTAAAGAAATATTATTATATTTAAAAAACAACTGTTTTGCTAGCCAAAGATTACCATAGTCAAATTAATTACAATGTTAAATTCAAAACAAAATTTTATTTTAAAAACTTAATTTGTCTCTTAAGGAACAAAAGCAAGAGAATAAATATTATTATTTTATTTTATTTATGTTTTTCTCCTAGAAATGCCTCATCTATAAATATTACTAATAAACTCTTAGTATAATGCCAATGTTTTAATTAATACTTGGTATTAATAAAATACACTCTTATTTTCTTCTTAAAATATTAAATTTTATGGCACTACATACCCTTGGTTTCCTCAAAAGTTTTTATAGAATGGAAGCAAAAGTGTTTTTGAGAAATCTAGGATATGTACTTCCATAAAATTATAATTGTTAATCTGTGCATATAGAAATCTTGATAACTGATATAATGATTTTATTATTTATAATGAATAATAAGTAATCTTGGCAATTTATACCACCTTCACACATTATGTGAATTTTAAAAACTCTTCAAAAATAAAATATGAAAAACTTACATCTAGTAAAATAGTTTTTGTTGGAAGTGTTTATTTTCTATTTTTCCTCTAGTAATATGGTATGGAACACTAGATATTGTTTAAATAATATCTTCTAAAGGTTATAGGTAGTCAGAAGTTTTTCACTGCTTATATGTATGCATTTTATAGCTGAGGGTGGATGAGTGGGGTGTAAGGTAAAAAAATAGAGGAAGTTAGGGATAGCATCTTAGTTGAATAATAGAAAACATAATCATTTTAATAGTAAGAAAAACATAATTTTGAAATGAAATTAAAACCATTAATAAACAGTTCAGTGGCTACAGAAAATTATTACATGTATATATTTGCTTTTTACCTAAAGGTATGAACCATTCTATAGAAATGCAAGAGACGCAGGAGGATGGAAAATTACAGATTAAATTGTCTTGTCAGAAAATTCATCTTTTTTTCTAAAAAATATGGTTACAGCTTTCCTCCTACTTCCCTGACATTAAAGAAAATTTATAGATGATGAATAATAGTATAAAACTATAAATAGTCATGAGAATATACATAATATAGTCCAAGAATTCTAACTATATTATTGTACTGTGCACCTTTTACTGTTCAATTCGCACGTTGTTTCTTTAAATCTGTGAATGCCAACAATGTGCTTACTTGTAATTTTGAAACTGCACTACAGTCATTGCTTTACAATATTTCAGAAGACAAATAATAGACTGCACTTTGCTTTTCTTTTATGATCATTACTTTTAAAAGATGTATAGTATTTACTCTTATGCAAAAATATTTTTATCATGTCTAAATCGTTATTTTCTCCATTTTAAGAGCTGTGTTATGTTTCTCCTTTAAAATATTCTTTGCTCATTTTTTTCTCTGTTTTCTTTCTTGATCCAAGCAATAGTAACACATCCCCCTTAGCTTAGAAAGTATAACCATATATTAAAAACACTTCTTTAGATTTTTGTCAAGATTCTTATCATTGTGAGTATAATTTTACGTCAGTGGTAAAATATTAAATTCAGAAACATACTTAAGATTATCTAGGCCCAAACTCTTTCTTTACAAATCACAAAATTAAAGCATGGTAAACTTAAATAATTCACCTATGATTATAGGAAAAGTTAAGGGAGACACCAAGTCACCCAAATGCTTTCAGAAAATCTCAATCTTCTTTAAAAACGTACTTTGGGCACATTCATATTTAGTAGACTTTTGGAGTAAATACTCTAAGATGTCTTCTCTATTCTGTCTCTCACAACTAAGTCCTCGGTAAAACCGAAGTAACATTTGAATATATTGGTGGCTTATAAGTAATCTTTATGAAGTTGTGATTTGGGGAGCACAGTGAGCTAAATACTGAAGTCTGGAATAGCTCAATTTGAAAAGGAAATATAAGGGTAGACATATCTGTAATATTACATGCCTAATTGTAACATTAACAAAGTAAAAAGAAATAGGCAAAATTAATTTTAATAATACATTTTATGAAATTCAGTATGTCCCAAATATCATTTCAACTGTATGAGACATTATTAGATCCTTTAACTTTTCATACTCTTATTTATAACTTATCATTTTATCTTTCTGTGTTGTACCTTGAATAACTCTTCTTCTGATCTATTTTTGGTTTTGAAATTCTCCCTGCAGCAGCCTCTAAAATTCATTAGATATTTAACTTACCCACTAAATTTTTATTTTTTATTTAATTTTTGTTAAACTTTTATTTTCAAAAGTTCTTTTTGATTCTTTTTTATATATGCTTTGTTTTCACTTCTCTAAAGATATTTTTAAACTTCTTGTTTTTAAAGAAAATATTTTAGAACTGTGTGTGTATGTCTTATAATTCTTGTCTGACTTCTTTATGAGTGTGTTTTTGTTGCAGATACTTTGCTTTGTATCTCTTCTGGTACCTTGTCTTTCCATGTTCTTGGTTATTTTGTTATTTGATTGCCTTTTCAATGTTCTTAACAAATTATTTGAGGTTGTAAAGAAGATAACTTTCTGCAGAGAAGATCTGTGATTACTTCTTCTAAGTGTGAGGTGCCACTAACTGTCTAGGGCTATTTCATTTCAAGATCTGAGATTAAAGCTCCAAGTTTACACTCTGGCTGCCTTAGGTTGTAACTTCTCAAGATGTGTTTTCTTTTTATTTGCTGCTTTGTTTAGCACCAAGGGAACTGTTGTTGCTGTTAGTGTCTTGTGGTATGCTGCTGGGAAGGAGGTCAATTTTTTTTTTTTTTTGGTCTTCCTCTCATAATGATGGTTTAACACTTTGGGGACTTAGCTTAGTGTGGGCAGTGTCTACTATAACAGCTCCTTTCTTAGGCAGCCTCGTAGGTTTAACTTTTGTCTCCATTGCTTCATAACTTTAAAGATCAAACTCAACATTTAATATTGTTTTTTGGATCGTCAACTTTGCTGTGTACTAAAGGCTTTAAGAATCCATCTCTTCTGCTCATCAGCTTTCTCTTAATTTTTAATAAGTAATTTCAATTGTTCATTATCTTGTCAGTTAATTCTTTTAAGAATAATTGGAAATACATATTTTTTTTCTAGTATTTGGAGTTGGCTTGGTGGGAATAATGCTCAGAATTGCCTATCTTATTATATTCCTGAAAATGGAAGTTCAGTGGAAGTTCTTTTGTCTGTGGGCATGAAAAAAAATCATTCTAATATGTTGAAAATAGTTGGACATTATTGTATAATTTCAAGCAAATTATTTCAAGCCTAAACAATTTCGCAGGGGTATTTGTACAGGAATGTTTATAGTTACCTTATTTGTCCAAAGTCTAGAGGCATATTAATACCATATTGCAGGGGCTCTGTACTGAAAAATGATACTTAAGTTTTACAATAGTCATACCACGGAATATTAGACAACAGTGAAAATGGACAAATTACTAATGCATTAAACAGAATGGATAAATCTTTGAAACATAATATTTCTCATTGAAGTAATTCTAAAAAGTCTAAAATATGGTATGACTTTTAAAACTCTTAAGCAAGGAAACAAAAGGTTGATACTAAATGGTAAAACATTAAAAATAACAACATTAAAATTTAAGTTATTTGTTACTTTTCAAAAGAGAAAACATGAATAGGATATGGGAAAAACATACCAGTAGCTTCAAATATTGGTAATGAATATCCTAGTTCTGAGTTTACATACTGATTTCAAAGTATTTATTTTATTTTTATATTTTATAACTGTCCTACATTTATTATATATAACTTATAACTTAAGCTCACACAAACACATGTATGATTTTGTAGATATCTATAATTGTTTGATTCCCATCAAAAACTCTTAGCCCTAAACTGTAGGGTTTAGTGCCTCTCTGTGGCACCAAATAATTGAGCATGTGATGTAGTGACTTAACAGTCCTGGTTTTAAATAACTCTAGTTGAATCTTTTTTCTCAAAACCTAAGGATGCAGCTATGTGACTACACTGTTTTGGATTGGGCTAGAGTTCCAATCTATTTTCTAACAATTTGGATATTACACACTGCCCCATTCAGATGTCTGAATTTACAAAATATATTCCATCTTAGTCTGGTTATTTTGGTCTGATTATTTCAAGTATGGTTACACAGAGAAAAATGATAGCCTGGGTGAGGTGACTCATGCCTCTAATCCCAGCACTTTGCAAGGCTTAGGCAGGAGGATTGCTTGAGCCCAAGAGTTTGAGACTAGCCCAAGCGATATGGTAAGACCCCATCTCTACAAAAAATAAAAATAAAATAAAAAATTACCCAGGCATTGTGGCACGTGCCTGTAGTCCCAGCTACTTGGAGGTTCAGATGGGAGCATCACTTAAGCCCAGGAGGTCAAAGCTGCAGTGAGCCGTGATCACCCCCACAGCACTCTCGCCTGTGCCACAGAGCAAGACACTGTCTCATGAAAATAACGAAATAAAAATGTTGATAGAGATACATTCATTTAGGGACTCTGTCTTTCCTGAGCATTTTCTCTAGCATAATTAAACAAAAAATACGTGGCGTGTTTTTTAGGTTTGACCACAGTCTTAGTGTTTCACTCAACTTGATTCTATTGACTAAGGCTTCTTTTCTGACTGTAGAATCCTACTCTCCATTTTCTTCCATCATTTACTTTAGAAAACTTGCATTTGTAAATTCTTTTCCTATTCCTTTGAGATGTAAATTTTCTGCAATCTAGAGGTGCCTTCTTAAAGGACCCTGGAGCCATCCCTTTGAAATACAATCATCAAGAAAGTTGATGCCCTTCTTTCCTAGTCTGTGTGGAGAACAGGTGTCTAACTTCTTCTGTGAGCACCAATTATCAAACACAGACAGCCTGATCACATTGACCAACCAGCCCACTAAAGTCTTTCATTATGTTTCCACTAGCTTTCCTCGGTATTTAAAAATCCTCTGTTTCTTGTTTCAGGGAAGCTGAGTTCAGTGTTTCTCCTTTATTGCAATAATTTTGACCCTATTTCAAGAGTCTTGAATGAAGTCTTGTTTGTCATTTTTAATAACCACTTGGTTCAATTTTTTTTCTTTGAGTGATCATGGACATTAAATGTATACATTCACATCAAAACATTTTTTTTAAAGAATGTAGGTTGGAAAATATCATACTATTAGATTATTGTAACAATATTTTTTTATAGCAGGTTATAAAATGCTTGCATGTTGTAAAATGCTTTCATGTTTACATGGAATGCCTCCAAAGACATTATTTAATTCAATTTTCACAGCACCTCAGTGAGATTGGCAACGACAGTATCATTGGGTTTACTCTGAGGTATTTGAGAGTTGGATTAATCATCTTGTCCAAGATTACAACAAAAGAGAACACCATAGAGTCACACTAGAAGTGAACCTTCTAGGTTCCCTATTGTTCTTATATCCACATTCTCCAGGTTTCATATCATAGTTCCCTTTAATGTATCTTTTGCTAATTGTTGTTACCCAAAGTCATAATTTTAAGAACATGGCAAATTATAATTTAACTAAAGCCCATTGACTTCAATTACTTTGTTTTATCAATTACTTTAAAATGTTATATTCTGTTATTCACACGTGAATTTGTTAACTGTATATTATTCCATTTTGAACAAAGATTATACAGTAATGTTTGTTTACTTCTAACACAGAGTCTGAGGACTGACAATTTTTAAACACAGCAGGCACTCAATATTTGTTGGGTAGATATATTAGTGAAGTTGAATTTTTGAGGAAATCATATTTGTATTTTTGTAACATTTAGGACAAGGTTCATACACTGTTGATAACCAGTAGCCAGGAAATGTTGAGGAGAAAAATAGTAATAATTGTTCAGTTTTTATGTTAATAAATGTTGGAAGAAAAGTTCTCTAAGAGAATATATGTCCTTGTTTTTACTTTGTTTTATTGCCAGTTTGTTAGCCCGGTGTGAAAATCATTATAAAACAGTTTGACAAGAATGTTCTCTGAGATGCTTTAGTCAGAGAGGGCAATTGATTTCATTACACTAGAGATACTGTGACATTCACATTTACATCAAAAGGGAACCTGAGAAGGGTTAATACATACAGAACATTTTCTCACTTAATCTTTTAGAAAATGTTTTGTGGCCAGGCACGGTGGCTCACGCCTGTAATCCCAGCACTTTGGGAACCCATGGTGGGTGTATCTCAAGGTCAGAGTTTGAGACCAGCCTGGCCAACATGGTGAAACCCTATCTCTACTAAAAATACAAAAAAAAAAAAAAAAAAAAAAAATAGCTGGGCGTGATAGCAGACACCTGTAATCCCAGCTACTTGGGAGGCTGAGGCAGGAGAATTGTTTAAACACAGGAAGCGCCAGTTGCAGTGAGCTGAGATCGTCCCATGGTACTCCAGGCTGGGTGACAGGGCAAGACTGTGTCAAAACAACAACAAAAAAAGTATTTGTACATTTGAGAGGGCTAAGAGAAATGAAGATTACCCATATAATTCATGGAAATGCTGAGATATCAACACAAGTCTCATCTTGCTCTTCCTACATACATGTGTACGTGAGTTTAAATCCTATACTCATTTGATTAATTGAGACAGAAAATAATTTCACACAAAACAGCACTCAGAAAATAGAGTCAGGTGGTAGGCTTTAAAGTATTTAAAGTAGGATATATTTGTTCAATATCAGTATAGAATATACAGATACATTTCATGGCAGATGTTTATTATTTTTTCTGTAATATATATATGTAATTCTTCAAACATTATTTTCTTCATTGAGTACAGATCTTACAAACTTCAGTTTGAGTGAATCCTTATAAAATAAAAGTAAATAAAGTAAAATATTTTTTAAAATGTGTAAGAACGTGTAGACCAAAAGGTCATTTGGTTAGCAGTTTCAGACAGTCTATCACATCTTCCCATTAAAATTTTCATTTAAAAAGGAATTTATAACATTATCAATAATATTATGAAAAAAAGTAAACTTTGGGATCGGTATAAGTGATTGTTTTCATGCTAAGATGTTAAGAATACCCCAATCTTATGTTAAGTGCTTGTGTACACCCAGAGCCAATAAGAAGAATATAAGATTACTGGTGCAACTCTCAAAAACGAACTCCTCCAGGTTGGAAAGAAATTTCTCACTAACTGACTTTATTTTGTCTTTCATTCTTGTAATGGCCTTGACATTGGTGAAAGGCTGTAGTTTGTTATCATTACGGGAGACAAGATAAAATGGAAAGGAGTTGAGAAGGAAGAATTATAAAATCAAAAGTAGAAAAAATTTCTAATATCCTATAAATGACATTGGATTCCTTCCTATTGTTCTTGACCACAAAACCTTAAAGGAAGGGAATGCCTTGTTAGTGGTAACATTCTCCTTTGGTAATAAAATAATACAAAATATCATATTAACCACTTGTAAACATTCACACACACAAACACACACACACACACACACACACACACACACACAAAGGAACATCTTTTTGATTTTTCACAGGAATAGCATAATGCAATAGTTATTTATCATAAACAATAAAAAATACAGAAAATATATCAATACAATATAAAATCATGCAACTTCAGAAAATTAGGAGCTGAAAGTCTTACGTAGAGAATATTATATGATAAAAAGAAAACAGATAAAAATATAAAGAACAGCAGAGATGAAAAAAGACCTGGGTTAGACAATGAAACTGAAACTAAAATAGGAATAGCAGGATTTAAATCCACAATGGAGATGATAAAGAAAAGCATTAATCGTTCAGGAAAATTGAGCTAATAATCTGGAGAAATTTGTTTTTAAAAAATCCATTAGAGTCTAAGAAAATGAAAAAGAGATGATCAATGAAAATGAGTATGATTGATGTGAATGGAGAACAGATTGTGGAAGTTTCACTTGCAGAAAGTGGGGATCCTTAACAAACAGTGCAGTTAAGTATATGAAAAAGGCAATGGACTGAATATGAATAATAAAACTGTGATTTCAGTTTGGTAATAAGGATAAGTGTGTATCCTAGGATTGCCTTATAAGGTTAAGGTAATAAGGAGACTATAGATTTAGATATAGATGTAGATGTAGATATAGATATAGATACAGATATAGATATAAGGAACTATACCACCAGGCAAACTCTTTTCTCTGGTGGGTGGGAGGTTTTATTTTTCATTTTCCTATTTGTTATATGTAGGTAGTTATTATTAAAAAAAGCTAAATAAAATATTTATAGCATGAAAAACCATGCATTATGCTACACAGAGTGGGTAAAATTCAGTGAGCATAATCTGTAGACATTGCTGCTTTAATAAAATTCATGTGTCTAGTTGTGTCACATGTTACTAATTTACTATATCTATATTTTTGTATTCTAAACAGACAGACTACATCACAGCAGTACTACAGGAATAGTTGAACATGGCCATTTGGTCTCATCCATATGAACATTCAGAGTCTGTTTCCCAGTGGAAACCTTTATATCCTACAAAGAATAACGGAAAAATGAATAAAGGCAGTGAAGATTATCTATCATCTTTCCATCTATCCACACACATAAAAATGCCCACTGATAATCACAGACATTTAAAATCATTGGCTATTCACACTATTAGGTCAATTGCTTTTATGAGATAATGACTTAACTGAGCTCAAACTAAGTGATTTTGAGACTGGGGAAGGAGAATGAGAAGACAATGAAAAATACATAAAGAAAAATCTATGTCAGAATGGTGGAACTTCTATATTCTTAAAGTTGTTTTTTTTTTTTTTTTTACCTGGACATGCACTGACTATTTTGTTGTTGAGAATATGCACACTTGAGATGACTTGTATCATTTTAGGTGCTTGAATAACATAAGCTCTCTAAGGCAGTCACATAATTCACCATACATTGACTTGAATTGATTTTAAAACATCCATCAGAAAGCTTAAGTGGCATTTCTGGGCCATGTTATGGACCTTTTTACTTATTGCCTATATGTAAATTTCTTGTTTTGAAAGACAGTAGCATTTTATATGGTTTTTGCCATTTGAAAAGTGCAATTTTGTACAATAAAAAGAATTGCTTTGAGGCAGTTGAGATTTAATTAAATTCACTGAGTTTTGTGATGAAAAAAAATTATTCCAAAATTAGAATGCACACAACACATTTTTGAACCAGTATTAGACTCCTCTCATACTCATTATAAGCTTTGACAGATTATTTGAAAAAAAATTTACATGCAAAGTGTATTGATTTTCACAACAGTTTGCAACTCATACTTTGCATCAGTATTGTAGATTGTTCAGAGAGGTATGGACTTCAATATTTAAAATTAAAATGTTTTAAATAATTCTCAATGCAACACTTCCGTATTGTACCCTTCCAGTTTACTCTTAATAGCTATATCAAGTAAATAAGTAAATATTCAAACATACACTGCTAATTTGAGATGTGTATGACTTATCTTTTCACTTGGTTGTAAAATCTTAATGGCTTAATACAATACCTTATATTTCTTTCTTTATCTTTTCTGATGCTTATCATAATATGATCCACTTGGCATACACTTTCTGATTAATTGACTGATTGCTGTCAAGTTTTTGCTAATTATTTATCAAATTTCAACAGTTCTTTCTTCAAAAAGATCAAAGACTTCTACAGAAAGCTGCATATTTATAGCATTTAGCACAGACAAGTTGAAAATAGTAAAGCCAGAAAACACGTAGAAAAAAAAAAAATCAGAGCAATGAAGAAGGGCAAATGATAAAATCAATTTAATACACCCTTATTGGTCACTTAATTTTATGCATTAAACTGTATTACCAAGTCATTAGGCCATGAAAAATGATATTATTTATAGGATGTAAAGGGAGTAAAGGTCTTGCCTGTTGCCTAGGCCTCCTGGATTTTCTTTCTGGACTGGCATAAGTATGATCTTTTTCAGCTTTAATTTTTGTCTCAGTTTATAACATTGCCATGTGTGTTAGTCCATTTTCATACTACTGATAAAGACATACCCAAAACTGGGCAGTTTACAAAAGAAAGAGGTTTAATTGAACTTACAGTTCCACATGGCTGGGGAGGCCTCACAATTATTGCATAAGGTAAAGAGGAGCATGTGACATCTTACATGGATGATGGTAGGCAAAAAGAGCTTGTACAGGGAAACTCCCGTTTTTAAGACCATCAAATCACATGAGACTCCTTCCTTCTCAATGAGAACAGCATGAGAAAGACCAGTCCCCTTAATTCAATCACCTCCTGCAAGGTTTCTCTCATGACATGTGGGAATTGTGGGTGTTACAATTCAAAATGTTATTTGGGTGGTGACACAGCCAAACCACATCATTATTCCCCCAGTCACTCCCATTTTTCCCTTCCTGACTGCCCAAGCAGGTTCTTCATGAGGGCGGTGCTCCTGTAGCAAACTTCTGTTTGGGCATCCAAGAGTTTCCAAACATCTTCTGAAATCTAGGAGGAGGTTCCCAAACCTCAATTCTTGACTTCTGTGCACTCACAGGCTCAACACCATGTGGAATCTGTCAAGACTCAGGGTTTGAACCCTCTGAAGCCATGGCCCAAGCACTTCTAGGTTGTCCCCTTTCAGCCACAGCTGGAGTGACTGGGTCATAGTGCACCAAGTTCCTTAATTGCACACATCAGAGGGACCCTGGGCCCAGCACGTGAAACCATTTTTTCCTCCTAAACCTCCAGGCCTGTGATGGGAGGGGCTGCTGTGAAGACCTCTGACATGCCCTGGAGACATTTCCCCTATTGTCTTGAGGATTAACATTTGGCTCCTCACTACTTATGCAAATTTCTGCAGCCAGCTTAAATTTCTCCTCATAAAATGGGATTTTCTGTCTTTCTTTCTTTTTTTTTTTTTTTTTTTGTTTGTTGAGATGAAGTCTCACACTGTCACCCAGGCTGGAGTGCAGTGGCATCATCTTGACTGACTGCAACCTATGCCTCCCACGTTCAAGCAATTCTTCTGCCTTAGCCTCCTGAGTAGTTGAGATTACAGGCATGCGCCACCACTCTCAGCTAACTTTTGTATTTTTAGTAGAGGTGGGGTTTCACCACGTTGGTCAGGCTGGTCTTGAACTCCTGACCTTGTGATCCACCTGCCTCAGCCTCCCAAAGTGCTAGGATTACAGGCCTTTTCTTTTCTATGGCATTATCATTCTCCAAATGTTCTGCTCTTTTATGCTCTACTTCCCTTATAAAACTGAATGCCTTTAACAAGACCCAAGTCACCTCTTGAATACTCTGCTGCTTAGAAATGTCTTCCACCAGATACCCTAAGTCACCTCTCTTAAGTTCAAACTTCCACAAATCTTTAGGGCAGGGGTAAAATGCCACCAGTTTCTTTGCTAAAACATAACAAGAGTCACGTTTTCTCCAGTTCCCAACAGGTTCCTTATCTCCATCTGAGACCACCTCAGCCTAGACTTTATTGTCCATACCCCTACCAGTATTTTAGACAAAGCCATTCAACAAGTCTCTAAGAAGTTCTGAACTTTCCCACATTTTCCTGTCGTCTTCTGAGCTCTCCAAACTGTTCAAACCTCTGCCTGTTTCCCAGTTCCAAAGTCGCTGCCACATTTTTGGGTATCTTTTCTGCAGTCCCCACTCCTGGTACCAACTTACCATATTAGTCAATTTTCATGCTGCTGATAAAGACATACCCAAAGCTGGGCAATTTACAAAAGAAAGAGGTTTAATTAGACTTAAAGTTCCACATGGCTAGGGAGGCCTCACACTCATGGCAAATGGCAAGAAGGAACATGTCATGTCTTACTTGGATGGTGGCAGGCAAAAAGCTTGTGCAGGGAAACTCCCATTATTAAAACAATCAAATGTCATGAGACTCATTCACTATCACAAGAATAGTGCAGGAAAGACCTGTACTCACAATTCAATCACCTCCCAGGTTCCTCCCACAATACATGGGAATAGTGGGAGTTACAATTTAAGATAAGATTTCAGTGGGGACACAGCCAAACCATATCACCATGCAGTGGGTCACAGACAAACACTACAGTTCCACATGAGGCAGATTTATAGTAGAATACGTTGGCAGGAAAATCTTACAAGCATGGAATTGGTGGAATACACCATACCTTAAATTCTCATTATCCCACATTGCAATCCAGGCATAGATTGTCCGTATGTTAAAGTTTCAGTAAACGAGATCTACCATCATAATACTCTACAAATGTGGACAGAGAGGGAGAGAAGGGAGGAGAGGCAAGAGAATGTCCAAATGATTATTTAATAAGAATTTCCTATTCAGAGAAGTATTCCTGTAGCATCAATCTGTGCTAGGTTGAGCTAACTCAAATACACCGAGACAACGTTCTGCTAAGCTATTAGCACAAAGGGTGTGGATAGAAAGTGAATGTCTAGAATCATTCAGAAACAAAGAGAAGAGAGCTGAGAAGCTAATATTAAATCACCAAGCTAAACCTTCTAGAGTAATGGGATACTACAGCAGCCATGACATCCATTTCTGTAAATCTCTATTCCGATTATTTTGACAGCACATAATATTGATCATATGGATATTGAGTGGCATGTGATTCAGCATCAGAGCCCAGCTGTCAGCCTCTCTGTTCTTAAGTCTAAGGGCATACTGTCAACGTAACACAGAAACCGCTCTTGATCATATTGCTTCATAGCTTTATAATAGTACATTTCCCCGTGCATAAAAAAGACTGATGCTATGGTTGGAATGTGTCCTCTGAAGATAACGTGTTAAAAACTTGATCCCCAAGGCAGAGGTGTTGGGAAGTGGGACCTTTAAGAGGTATTAATGTCCTGTATGTGCCGTTCTCATGAATGAATTAATGCTGTTATCATGGTTGTGGTTTCCTTACATAATGATGAGTTCAGTCTCCACTTGAATGCTCTTTTGAGCCCTCTTTTCCCTTTCACCTTCTTCCATGGGATGAAGCAGTAGGAAGGCCCTTGAAAGATGCCAGCTCCATAATCTTAGACTTCTCAGACTTTAGAACTTTTCAAAACAAATTTCTGTGATTTATACATTACTCGGTCTCGGATATTCTTTTAGAGCAGCACAAAATGAACTATGACAAATACAAACATTTCCTATTGAAAATAAAAGACTTGTTTGCATGTGTGAACATAATTTAGAGATTCAGAGGTTGCTTCATATATTTTTTAATTCTTTGTAGAAAAATATTTGAATGGCCGGGCGCGGTGGCTCAAGCCTGTAATCCCAGCACTTTGGGAGGCCGAGACGGGCGGATCACGAGGTCAGGAGATCGAGACCATCCTGGCTAACACAGTGAAACCCCGTCTCTACTAAAAAATACAAAAAACTAGCCGGGAGAGGTGGCGGGCGCCTGTAGTCCCAGCTACTCGGGAGACTGAGGCAGGAGAATGGCGTGAACCCGGGAGGCGGAACTTGCAGTGAGCTGAGATCCGGCCACTGCACTCCAGCCTGGGCCATAGAGCCAGACTCTGCCTCAAAAAAAAAAAAAATACATAAATAAATAAAATAAAAAATAAAAAATAAAAAATTTGAATAATTATGTTTTCTAATATATATATTATTAGATAATTTCAAAATCCTCTTTAAGTTATGTTATCTACCTCATCATAAGGACCACCTAATCATTTAATCACTTAAACAAGTATTAGAGCCTTTGTTGATTTAATAAATTATATCTATCATGCTAGTTATAATTTACTTTGCATATTTACATTATTTAGTATCCACTATATATATATATATATATCCACATATTCAGTATGTATTGGATATTTGAAATAGTAGATTATTTGTTGCAAAAATGTTTTTCTTCTTCCTCATAGGTTCATAAACACATTATTTATGCTTGTTCTCCCCTTCACTGCCTTTTATCTCTTCTTTACTTCCACTTCTATTCCATGTTTTCTTTAAGGACAATGTTTTATTATTATTATTGTATTCCATGTGGCAGTGATTATTTAGAAGTTGGGCAAGAGTCCTCAAGTAGAAAAACAGATCAGGGAAAGTTGATTACTAAGGATTCTCTTCTGTCTTATTGTGAGCTATCTAGTTGATCCATTTGTCCTTATACAAAATAAAAACATCAGAAGAATGAATTGTAAAAGCCTGTTACCTGGCCTCTCATTCTCCTTCATTGCAAGGCAACAAGACAATTTAAGCAGAGTTGGATAAAGACATCTTGGAGTAAACAGCTTAGTAAACATGTGCACAGTTATTTCATTTATAGCTTATCTTATTTTCTCCTATGGTCTGCTCATAACGGTTTAAGGAGCAGAAGTCAAAAGTAAAGATGTTGTAGTTGTTTCTATACCTAGATTAGTAAAAGTTTGGATTTGCATTTTCAAGTAAAATCTCTAGGGATCAGTTTATACACCTTTGTTCAAGTTAAATCCCTCCTCCTAAGGTGTGGACTCATTGAAGTCCTTAAGGTGTGTTATTCAATTGATGTGGTTATTTCTTTGTTTGTTCCAGAATGCCTTTTTTGTCCCCACCCCACTATCACTAACACAATATCTTACCCATTAGAACTGTTTTAAAGCCATTTCAAGTATGTTCATAGAGAATGTAACACAATTGTAGATTGTCACATGATTAAACATGAAATAAAAATAATTAGCAAAGGTATTAGGGTTGTTGGAAATCTAGGAGAAACAAAAAATTAGGGAAACTCTTTTTATTCTTGCTTTCCTCAAGTCTAAAATGAAGAAATTGACACACTCTTTTATTAGGTTTCTAGCAGTTCCATATTATACTACATAAGATGCATTTTTATAGGATATATTTATAAGAATACAATTGCTATGCTGCTTGAAAATTAGAAACTTTCAATTTGCATTTGGTAACTGCAAGTGTAAAAGAGCAAGAAGTTTGAACACTGAGGTCTAGTCCAGTAGCCATTCCCATATCTATAAAAACAAATATTTGAGGAAACAATGAAAATAAAATAGTCATCAAACAATATTCATAAAGTATGCCACGAAGGAAAAATCTTCCTTCGCTATGAAAAACTGTTATATTCATGCAACAGCAGATATTCAAAAATACAATGTTTTGTACCTGTATATAAAATAATTTCAAGTATGTATGTAAGCTTTAAAAGTTGTTGATGATTTGCATATTATAAATTTAAATATTCAGATTTACAAGCTTAATCTCAGATTGATATGCAATAAAATATATTACAACTTATGGACTTAGAATAATTATAATAGTGACATTTTTATTTTTAGAAAAATACGTGTGCATGGTAAAAAATTGAAAGCATGTAGAAAAATAGAAACGTATAATAAAAGTTACCTCACGTAAAACGTATTGTAATCACTTTGACATATTTGTATCAGTTTCTAAATATGTGCATTTGAAGTTCTACAAATGTTTCTACATATTATATTAAGATTAAATAGATAATAGAGAATTACATTCTTATATTTAACTGAAATGTAAATCATAAGCATTATCACATGCTATTAAATAGTGCTTAAGAATCTACGTTTAATCATATTACATGTTTTATCTGTAGCTCCACTAAAATACGTTGAATTATTATCCAAACATTAGACATTTAAGTTGCTTATAGATTTTTGCTCTTACAACTACATCATGATTTTCATCTTTTCACTAAAATGTTTGTCTAATTTTTTTTTCCTTTGGATAAGGCTCTAGAAGAGAAATTACTGTATTAAAGGTTACGAACTTTTTACAGACCTCAGTATGTACTGACAAATTGCTTTCCAAAAAGGTTGTACCAATTTACACTCTCACCAGTAGAGTAAATAGATGAGTGTTGTAGTGTACTCATTCTAAATATGCCTTTTAAAATGCTTGCAGATGTGTTGGTAAACCATAGTAGCTGTTAGTTATTTCAATCTGAAAATTTGTGAATAAAGGAAAGATTGAAATATTTTCCATGGTTTTTATATATAATTTGCATTTTTTCTCTGAAATAAATTCATGTCATTTTTATACTGCTTAAGTAATTATTTTAACTTGCGTTAACAGTGTTCAATTATGATTATTTTAGTTTATATTTTTAAAATACTACATAATTATATCTTTACCTTACAATATGATTTTTGGTAGATTTCAGCATATACAGCAATTGTTTGATTCTTTACTTTCTTCTCAATCCCTCAACATAGCTTTTATATTAGAAAATGTCTTCTGAGTTGATAATAATATAAATGTTTACCCTCAATTTTTTATTCACTTGTAGATCTCTTATTATAAAATATGTTGATAAAATCTATCATTATTCAGCAATATAAAAGACCAGATGTTAAGTACTTTATAGTCATACTCAGTTATTTATTATCTAACATGTAGCACTTTGTAAGGTCTAACAGTTCATTTAAATTTCTAAGGAAATTTGTACCTATTATAATTCAGTGTTTGAGATCTGTCAGAATTTCTTTAACCTGTCAGAGGTTTTGATATGCTATAATAATATTGATACATTTTAAAAGAAAATATAACACCATATTCCCAGAATCAAAGCCTTTCATATAAAAAAGTAGAAAAGAGTCATCACATTAAGATAGTATTTGATTCTGTGTGTTTTCATTGCAGTACAAATTTGTTGCTCTGTCATGATATTCGTTACAAATTTCTGTAAGTTTATTTTGATCCTTTGGGATTTGTATGACTTTCTTCTAATATTTAGTAAAATGATTTTAGAGTTGTACAGGTGATTATCCTTGAAATGATTATCCAACTGATACCAATGATTGGCCGTTGCTTTGTAGTTCATAAAAACTTGAAGATCCATTCTCTCTACAGTTTGATCCATACAACAAGAGCTCTGTGAAGGTGGCAGTTTACAACTACTCTATTTAAAATAACATTCTGCTGATGAGAAAAATAAAATTCAAGATGGTGAATACCTTTCTTAAAATCATAGATTTAAAGTTGACAGAGATGGAGTTAAAAATGATTCTTGTCAGCCCAGATCCTGTATTCTCTATTAAAATAACGTCCTAGCTTTCAATCATCAAACTTTCTTGTGTCAACAAAGAAACATTTGGATATAACTTTAGTTATCATAGAATGAGTTGCAGTTTATCTATTAGAGGGCTAACTGCTTTGGAGGTACAGCAGATAGAGTAAATTGCATATAAATTTTTAAGTTTCTTTATGCCAAAATATTAATGTAGTTTCTTCAGATAAAATATTTTTTTTAAATAAATGTATGCATAAAGACACAGGCAAACAGATTAAATTAGCAATAATTTGGAGAGTGCTTGTGCTCAGAGCAAGATACCCAAAAGTATAGTGCTGTGGCATGCTGAGTACCTTGAACTGAGGGCCTCAGAAGTGAGATCTTTCTACACTTCTCCTGCCCTCCTGCTTCTTTATCTTCTCCAGGCAGGCCGTACAAACTAGAACTCCTCTTCGCAAGGTGGGTCATAAAAACCAGAACCCCTTTTTTCCAAAGCCAGCCATAAAAACCTACAAAATATTTGTCTAACCTCCTCCTACCCTTCTGTGTAAGAGCTGGTTGTAATGAAATTCTCTGACCTACCTTGTCTAACGGTAGGTCCTAAGACCCTCATTCCAGAAGGGGTCCTGCCCTACGCCTCGTAGGAAGAAATGCCACACAGGAAGGTTAAGAAGAATGTGAATAAACAGGTCTTGCTGAGTTCCTCCACTCAGTCTGTTTCATCAAAGAATACAATAGACGTTTCCCACCTCCCCCACCACCCCGCAGTGCCTTTGGCTCTTCATGTCTAAAGGTTCCTGTGTCACATACAACTCTGATTAAATAAATCTGTTATGCTTTCCTCCTGTTAATCTGTCTTTGTCAACTTTTATTTCAGACCTAGACAACAACCCTAGGAGCGTAGAGGAAACTTTTCCCCCTAACAAGAGGAAACGTATGTATAAATATTTTTAACCTTGGCAATTCAAGTCATAGCAAGTTCCTCTTTATAATGTTAAATTAGATAATGCATATGAAGTTCTTATCACACAGTGAGAAATAGGTTAAGTGTTGTGATGCTTTTGTTGATGATGATGATAATTCCACAGTGTGTGAAACACAGGAGTTTCACTTCTGAACCTGGGCAGATGTTTGCGTTGTGTGGTTCTCCTGGGTTTATTTACATTTCACTCAGAGAAAGTGTTCTTAGTGGCTTGCAGACAAATTAACTCAGTGTTGTGGAATAAAGACTTTCTCTGTGAGTGAAACCCAGAAGTAGTCATTACCTAGGACAATTCTGCGTCATTCAAAAGCAGCTAAGATGGGGAAGCCATGAGATAGCAATAGGAATTGGTTTCTAAAAAGTGCTAGTAAGATGGTCTAATAATTTATTGGGGCCTACTGGGAAACTGTCAATTTAATTAACACTTACATATTACACAAACCCAAAAAAGTGAGGTTGGGTTCTTACTGGATAACGTCAATTTACTAATATTTCTTTTTTTCTTTATAAGTAATAACCAATCCGTAAAAAGACACTTTCTTTATAAACCTTGATGGCTGTATTTAGCATCTTTTGATGATATCTGACAGAAACACTATTTATTACAATGGTGGAAAAATAATGATTTTTCTATCTTCACTATTTGCTGCACATTTGTCTGTTGACAATCTACTGGAATGAAGAGCCCTCCTTACCTCCTTTCTTATCTAGGTGTGTTTCTGTGTATTGATCCGCACCTATCTATCTCTAATTATCTATCTGTCTACCCATCATTTTTCGATTATCAGTGTGAACTTAAGAATTCCTATTTTATTCAATGGATCATTTTCCATTTTGTACTTATTTATGCTTATGCTCATATTATCACAACTTTTCAACAAACCTGGGGATTTAGTAGCTCCTTCCAGCTGGCTCTTATTTTATTTTATTTTTTGGTCATTATTTTTACCATTATTATTATTTTGAGCACTTTTTTACATTCTACAACATTTTTAAGGCTTGCCTTCCAGCCCTGAAAGGAATCCAGTCAATTCTCCAAGTCCTGGTTCCTTTCACTGGGGAATCATATTTACAAATCAAGATGAAAAGTGTGTTTATTTTTGTCAGGATATCGTTTCTGCTAGGCCCATTTGACTCACAGCACTAAGATTTCTGTGCATGTGTATGTGTGTGTGCATGTATACACACTGAGTGCATACTTCTACCTTCAAGTTCAATCCACCTCCTGGCGTTTGTATGCCTTTCCTAGTCTGTATTTCTATGTTCCCTCGTTCATAATGAGAACTGAGGCTTTAAACACAAGCTCACTTACTCATTTACTCCATCTGACAATACATATAAAATAGATTCTGAAGTGCTAGACCCACCTCACTATGCAAACACAAACTACAGGAAAAAATTCAAGATTTGAAGGTGGTTTTATTATCCCCTTGGACTGAGATCATTACAGCTAAAAATCCATGTTCAGAAGTTACATGCATTCATTTGATTTACCTATGTGTATGAGTTGCTTTGGTTTTGCTTTTCCTTCCTTCAGTGTGGTTGTGTTATTCATACGAAATGCATGGGATTAATTTGTTCCTGTTTCTGCTCAGATTTTTAAAAATTTCATATTGATTTACTTTTACTTTTTGAATATATAAGCTATTAACATGCAGAGGAATACTGTGGATCAAAACAAAACTCATTTGACATTGCATCTGTTTATGGTTAGAATGAAGTCCTCCTTAAATCCCACTACTGGAAACATTTAAAGCTAGAGTAATATATTCTGTTTTCTGATAGTTGCCTTTTACTGGTTCATTAGAGTGGGACAGTAAACTTGTTTCCTTTCTAGTGTGAAGTATTCTGTTGCTGATGTGTGCCTCAAATACTGTGCTGAAAAGGCTTGTGTGAACAAAGCCTGGATTTTGTGGAGACTCTACTACACCATGAGTATTGATGTCTGCCATAGACATGTGACCAGGACCTGGAAGCTTGTGTTTATTTCTTGTTTATTTATCAGGGGAAATCCTTACAAACTCTATTTTCTGTTGTTTGGTTTTGTTTTTTAAAAGAAGGGGCAGTTTATAATGGTACCTTCTGAACTCCAAAGATTGTTCCAAAAATTGAATCATATGCCATTTCTAAGTCTTTTGTAAATTATAACAAATCTTAATATATCTCATTCTTGAGTTTGGAACATAATAGACTCATGGGTATATAAGTACTTTCTCTCTTACTTTTTAAAATACATTGTTTGTACCTTATTTTTGGCACTTCTACATGGTGGGAGTTAAAGTCCTACTTCAGAGATTATGGTCTGTAATTTTAGAGTATCTAAGAATGGCAGGATCAAAACTGACCACAGGCTAGCTCATACTGGCCCCTCCAGTGAGCCTATGGGATACCAGTGGGTCATGATTGCAAAGCTACCAAAAGCTTCCAAAGCTCTGCCATGTTCCCTTTAAAGATTGCCTCCACTGGAATCCTAAGAGCATCTGATCACAGCAGGAGGAAAACTTCAACTCACTGCCTTTTACATTTCATCAGCCTGACTCATGACCTTCCCAGCCAAACAGAGTACCAGTGATGGAGTCTATATATCTGCTTATATGTCCTGGCTTTCCTAGCATATCATACAAATAAACACGTTTCCCTGAAGTTTTCTAGTTCAGAGTGGTGGAATACTTGCCACCATGCCTTGATCCTCAAATGTGAAATCCCTCCAACTCGGCTGCCTATGGCTGGTGCTTCTGAATCAGTGAAACAGGAGCAGCACTGAGCACTTCTCCAGGCCAAGTTCTAAAACTGGCAATAAATTTGATTGAACAGCAACAGCCACAGGACAATCAAATACTGTTTCTCTTCTGCCCATAAAGACTGATTTTTTAAAATCATTTTGGAAACCCCACGACTCATAGGTCACTCCTACTATATTATGAAGAATAAAATGCCGAGGCAGAATTACCATCCTGCATAACAGAATATTGGATTTATGCATCTAAGACTTATCAGGAAATAGAGGAACTACAAGAGTAGCTTATCTGTAAATATTTTATTTTTTTTTCTGTTTTCATCTATTTGTTGACTAGGCCAAATGCAAAATACATTATAAAATAAAGAAACAAAACACAAAGTCACCTCCTCTGAATATTTATCTACCTCTTTCCTGGCATCAGATTGTTTATTCATTTATATTTGTATTTATTATTCATCAAAGCACTTTGATATTTAAAGCTTCGTGTCAAGAGATGGAATGCAAATAGATACTTCTCAAAAAGGAACCCCAGAACTTTAAACTATTTTTAAAACTCTAAAGGTAATTTTAGCTTCACTAAAAATAAGTGATAATTTGATCACTTGTTGTGATACATTCATAGTCTTAAGTTAAGGTACATGGGTGTATTTCACAATATTATTTAATTCATTTAAGTAGGGTTTTAAAAAGTCATTGTTAAATAGATGTTTCCAAATCAGCTGATTGTTTAATTGAATTTTATATTTTGAAAACATTTTTAAAGCTTGAAGTATTATGAAATCTAAAGCATTACATCAATTTCAAGATGTATTGTAGAACCATATTATTCTTCTCAAATTATATAAGTGAGTAGATAGATGTAATTTTTCTTCAATTAGTGGATTAATTAAAACTTTCATTATTGCTTTTTATTGAATATCTACTAAAATATACTGATCTATGAGGTCACATCTTACTATTTATGGACTAAGGATAGTCTCAAACAAGAAAATACAATAGTAGACTAAATGCTTATAAAATCTTTGTTTAAAAGCATACATTTTCAGTGTAAATTTGGGAGAGGTAGGTTTACCGTGTGATCTTCTTTTATGATAAATTTCTATTATCAGAAAATGATTGCAAATATTGTAAAATATGTTGAATTTAAAAAGATGAGATAGAGAAAAATAAAATTGAGGAAAATAATAATTGTGAGGCCACACTAATGTACCATACTGATAAACTAGACAAGGCATAGCATATGAAAATTATCATCGAATGATTTCTTGATATTTCAACTACACAGAAAAATTAAGAGTATAAACTTCTTCTGTGGAGGGCAAATTATTAGGATCTTTTAAAAACAGCAATATATTACAAGCAGTTGTTTCTATAGGAGGGTTGTCAAATGTACCAGCTTTTGCTCAAATGAAATCAAGGCATTGTTAATGTTGGTTAAAAATAATTTCTTTCTATATTTAAAAATACCTTGTGGCTCAATCTTGATTGTACATTTCAGATCCATCATTGTATATTCTGACTCATTTTTGTCCTAGGAAGATAAATTCACCTGCTAAAAGTATTTCATTTTCCACAACGAATGTAATATGCATGCATACACTTTACATTTTAGATTCATTTTTGCATTCTAAACTATAAGAACAGAATACCAACTGTAAAGGCATAAAGCCATTATTTAGTAGCCATCATTAATTTTATTTTGTTAGGATACTTAGCTGTATTATGGCTATTATTATTTACTCAGAGAAACTAAATTTTACTCAATCTCAGTTATAAATCTTTAATATATTTAAACGTACTCTATGTATACTTTTTCATTTTTAAAATTGAATTTGTTTATTTTTCCTTTTTCAAGATAATGAGTAATCCATACATATCAAATGGACATTAGTTACCTTGAACTGAAAAATGATTTTTAAAGAAATCATACTGAGCAGTCAAATAAAATATATAATAATAAAAAATACCTTTGGTTACTAATTTCTATTTAGTTTCTACTCTCTGTGCTAAAACGATACAGTATAGTTTCCATAGCAGGACTGCATGGGTCAGTGCAGCTGCTGCTGGATTTTTAAACAATGGAGCTACAACCTTTTGAAGGTTGGGATTCATCATGGAAATTCTGACACAACCGTAACTGATGCCGTGTGAATCACATTACTGAACTATGCATGCTGTAGTAGGTGCAGCTAGAACTGGCCCCACTTGTGTTTTGCAAACTTTGACCAAAGAGAAGTCTTTGACATTTCAGTAAGGAATGGAAGTGTCTTGCATGTTTTTATTTGTATGGTGTGAATAGGCATGTGTTGCTGTATTCATTACCAGGTTAGTTTCTTGGGGTTGGCTAATCACTGGTCCTAACACAAATCCATGATCTCAGCTTTTCCAGATATTTGTATGGCAGGCAGCTACACAGCAGCAACTTCTGTAATCCTTTCTCCTGCAGTTAGAGCTACTAGAAAAGCTTAGTAATATCCCAGAGGCAAAGATGAAACGGTATTTCCACAGCCACTGTTTGCTATAGAGAGCTTTTGAAGTCAAGCTTAAGATGTCTTTATTTCCCTACCAGAAAGAAATTTTTTTTTTTTGCCCTCTTTTACTCCAGTGTTGTCATGATGATGGTTTTCTGCTTGAAAAATATTCCAAGAAGCTGCAGCTCTCCCATAAAGCATTAGGGAATGAGAACTGCTTTTCATCAGGGGCTGTTGGAATCTGTAACTACAGTTTGTCACTGCCGAAACCCACGGCTATGCTGGTAGTGATCTCAATTTAAAACTCACAGTTTCTTTCTTATCAGGTTTAGGGCAGCCATGACTTTTACTGTCAGCTTACTGGGGACTGCCCTAGCTTTTAACTTTAGTGGTTAATTAAATTCTAAATTGGGTGTAGTGTAGAGCTCCCAATTCAACCTTTGTTCCATACCATCTAGAAAACACAAGCAGTAGCCCCAGAATGAACTGAAAGTTAAATTAATTGCAGTGGTAGGTAGCAAGGTGAAATTTAGATATAATTTATTAAAGATCGGAAACAGGATATTGCATGTTGATTCGAAGAGCTATCATTTCAGACAAACCTGACCAGAGGATCACAGTGAAAAGTTGTAAGGAAATGTAAAGGGTAAAATAGCCTTTTAATTATTTATTTAATTAGGTAGCACAATCATCAAGTGCAATGGGATCCAAACAATTTTGGAGAAGAATGTAGCAACAAGTTCTTATCAAAAAAATAGATGGAAGCAAGCTAAACATCAAACAAATAAATAACAACATAAAAGCAACACAATCAAGGGGATTTGACGCTTCTTCATAAAACTGAGTTCTGTAAATATCTTCATACATAAGAAAAACATGTACTCTTGGCAGATAAGCAGGTGAATTTTTAAAAACCTTATTTTGCAGATTTCAAATTTATTGCAATTATATTTTGAACTTCATGCAAAAGAAATTTCAGAAAAAAATGTTAAATTATACACATACATTTTTAACTGAAAAAATGGACATTTGAAGAACTCTTGTTTTGTTTTTCAGTACATAAATCTCAATATCCTCAATAGACGTTATAAAATAATGAGAATTATTTCATGAGGAAACAAAGGCTATCAGATGAGTTTTTCTTCCATATTAAAGTTAAAAATTATGAAGAGTTTAAAAATTTGGAATTACTTTAATTAAGTAATTATTCTCTTAGGAAGGTTTTTGCTTAATCTGACAATCTCATCAATTAATAAAAGTGATTGAGAACAGTTTTGAATTTTGAAATATGTTTTTTAATACCCCCCTTACTTCCAGAAAGGATTGGAGAAGCTGAGATACTTACCATATTACTACAACCTAGGTATATAATTTGTTTCACAGTGGTAGTCCAAATAGTTCAATATCAAAGTTGGGAAACATGACTAATGGGGTTAGTCCTAGGATGAGTGCTATTTAATAATTCCATCAATCATCTCAAAACATGCTCATTTACGTAGTTAATAACATCAGACTGGGAAGGATTACTTAGCACCTTGAAGGACAGAATTAAAGTACAGCATGACCTTGAGAATTACCAAGTTTCACAAGTTATCAGAATCAAATTATAAAATCTTATGAAAAATGCATATTAATGTTGTTCTACAGGCCTAAATACCTGAATGACAGATATCGATACAGGACTTTTGCTCCTTAGTTCAGTTAAAGTCCAGGTTCTTGTCACAGGACCAGGAAAAAATAGGCACATGGACACATTGAAAGGTGAGGAGAATGGAATTTATTAAACGAAAGCTCTTAGTGAAAAAAGGGGTCCTGCCCACAGGCTCCCACATCCCAGGCTAAATATCAGGTCGCCACACAGGAGCTGAAGAGCCCAGGCTTCTTCCCCCTGCGTAAGGTGTGAATTCCCAGTGGCTCCACCCCACTCTCCCTGTATGTAGGTGGGCCCGCAGTCCAGCCATGCCCAGGCAAGGCCCTGGACAGGATCCCTTATCTACGCCCTGCATCTATCAATATGAAACATGTAGATATATTAATTTTAGTTAAAAAGAATATCTCTGTCCTAGTGGGGAATAAAATGAATAGAAAAATCCCTCTCTTCCTGAGAGACAATATTGCATGCTGGTTAAGAGCATGACCACTGAAATTTTCTGGTCTGGGTTCAAATCCTGATTCTATCTTTCACTAATATGCCTGTGTATTGTCACATTACTAAATATCTCTTGGGTTCAACTTTCTCATCTGCTAACTGATGAAAATTGTAGTACTATCTTCAGTAGACTTTTGTGAGAATTAAACATAGGGACTCAAATAAGTGCCTAGAATGAAAAGAGCTACATAAACACAAACGTCTGTGATATGTCTATGTTCAAGGTCACTGAACAAGGAGTGAGCAGAACAATTTGAGACTATTAGTCATCCAGAATGACATTCTAAGAAAGGTGAGTTTAGATCTAGTTTCTGAAGATGGCGAGGTTCATGGTTGGCATATAAAGAAAGATATTTGTTTCAGACAAGCACAATTATATTCTTCCAGAACCCTAAAACTATTTAAATCAATATAGAGTACTTTTCATATCATCTCTTGACAACTAGAAAACATCTGTGACTTAAGAAATTGAGTGAGTTTCATTCCAAATGGAGAGCCATGGAAAGTCCTATAAGAATACAATATGATAAAATGTTGAGAATTACTAGCATAGTCTAATGGGTGAAAATTTGTACTTTGTAATTTTTATACAATAGGTGCTAAGAATGAGTATTTCCTTATTCAACTGCAAACACAAATCAATGGCATTCAGTTCTGAAAAATCTCACTTTATTGAAAAATGACATTTCCAATTTAAAAAGTAGCAAAATATAGCTACAAACAAAACAAAATGTAGCAAAACAAAATATAGCAGTATTTTGGAATAAATAATTCCCACAAATTATTGAAAACGAAATGTAGCAAAACGAAATGTAGCAACATGTGAAAAGAAACTGTAGTAAATTTTTTAGAGTAAATAATTAGCAGATTTTATTTCAGGCCCTCCTGAAATTTATGAATGTCATTCTTTCAGGTCAGTAATTCTCTCGAGTGAAAGTATCAGAATCATCTGGTAATACTATCCAGTAATACTAACAGGATGATGCTTCTTCTGTCACTGTGAGAATTATCAACAAGTGAGTCACCATTATGCATGAGAAATGATATCAGGTAGTGCTGGCCATGAGAACTTCATGATGCTTTATTGTTAGGTTAGATTCTACCATGTATGTCTTTCTTATATTTGAGTATACTTAGGCCGACAGTTTAATTTATTCATGCCTCAGTTCTTTCATCTTTACTACAGGAATATTACAAATTATTAAACTATAGTAGGAAAGATTAATTTCAATGTTTTTCAACACTTCAAAAATATGAGTGCTACATGTGTGCAAAATTATAAGATATCACTATATGCTGAAAATAGCCACACCCAAGTTCATAATGATTTCGTGTACATAAAACACTGCCCCAGTTTGAAGTTCAGTTAATTAGGTCAAGGTAATTTGCCAATCTTTCTAATATCTTTCCCTGAGCACTAAGGGGCATTACTGATAGGCATCTCTGTAGTGCCTAGAGATAGATGCTGAACAGAGCTGACTCAAGTGGTTTACTGAAATTGGTCATGCCCTACAAGTATACAGATTTGTGACCATTACTCATTCGTTCCCCAATGCCAGTTGTCATACGAATGTCCCCTCAGCCATTTCCAGCTGCTTACTTTTAGTTTTGTACAAATGTAGCCCAAGCCTTACTAAATCCATCATTAAAGTTGTCATCAGAACCATTGAAACTGACCATAACAAGATCCAGAGATTTTTCAAAGAACTGATCCTATTCATGTTTATTTGGGGCATTATCTTCCACCACTACAAATCATCTCTTGTTTTCTTTAATACACTTCTGTTTTTTCAGCTGAATATGTAGAAAAGTGTGTCGTTTTTCATAAATGGTTCTTCTGTGTGCTTTTATTTATTTTAAGAAACACTAAGAATACAGTGTACTTTAGGATTTAATCTATAGCCTGCTGCTAAACTATTTATGTAAAAATAATAGCTAACACATTAAGAAAAATGATATTAAAACTAAACCCCCTGCAAGCACCTGAGAGAAATATCAAACTCTGCAAATGTTTCTTAAAGTTAAAATGGAAATACTTGATCAAATTTAAGAAGCCATTTCTTTAACCTTGGTCAAGAATTTCCTTCAACAGGGATGGGGGAAGGGATTTAGTCATGAGATTAAGGATTTAAATTTTTAATTTTAGTTGGCCACTTGAGTACCTGAAATAACTGAATAGGATCAGGGTGGCATTCCACTGATTTCATTAGGAACAAATTATTTTTCTAATCATCTTCACTTCTGTTCAGTGCCTACTTTCTGATAATTACAATCTCACGGGTGGTGAGAAGAGTGAATTTAATTTCAAAATAGTAAAGGTAAAATTTATGGTCCCTACAATAATAAATATTAAATAAACTCTCACTTATAATTTTTAGAATTGAGAGAAAAAAAGCAACTTTGCCTCGAAGAACTCCTATTTTGATAATTAGTATTTTGTTTTTCAAATTTCTCTTTCTATCTGGCCTTTTCTTTCCAACATGTGGGGCTGTGACTTATCTAATTGCATTCATCACTTCTTCAAAAAAATCAACAAATATTTATTGAGAATCTGCCAGGCCTCAGGTTCTGGATAAGACACTAAAGGTAATAATGTGCAGTAGACAAGGATACTTACTCTCATGCTGACAATAGGTAAACTAAAAAAGCAAACAGAAAAATGACATGTAATGCCCTCATTAGAATTTCATGGCAGTAGGAATAAAGGACACAAACCAATCTTATGTTTGAGGAAGTGATGACTTTCCAATAGACAGACCTCACCCTGTGATTAGGCACTTGACACAGACACTGGAAAACAAAATAAAACAACAACACACAAACACTTTGACTCAATTTTATAATACTTGGTTAGGTAGTGTTAGTAGTGTAGATGTATAAAACATTTAGTGACATTTATTTCTCTTGTTTTATGACTTAGTATATATTTCACTTTGAATTGCATGTAACATTGACATGTAAGCTGTGACCTGGGAAACATGAGGAGTTCAGGAATTTGGTGAAAAGACCTATCCCTGGCATGTGGAATAGATTTGACAAATGATCTGAAAGAAAACACAGCCCGTTCTAGAAACTGATAATGATTCTCTTACAAGAACATGAGTTTCTTTAATCAGAAAATCTTGCCTTAGTCATGTCTGTTAATACCAACATCTAGAACAGTGCTTATCAAATTTTAATATGAAATCACCTGGAGTATTTTGTTAAAATACTCAGAATGCTTTAAGTCAGAGATGAGCCTGTGAGTCTACATACCTGACAAGTTCCCAGCTGATTTTGATGCTACTGATTTGGGAACCACACTTAGAAAGTCAAGAAGCTAGTACCTTGCCTAGTCAAATTGTGTGGCTCACAATCTTATACAGACTTATACAGTAATCATTTAAATAAAATGAGACTATTTAAATAAATGTATATGTCATAAACTATGGAAGCATAGATGAAGACAGGACACAAGTTATCCTGGAAGACTTCTGAGAAATGGCATTTGAGAAGAATCTTAATGTTTGTTTTGAATTTCAATGGATGAGCCAAGATTTTTACAAAGCTTTCCTGTGGATGTTTAGCTCCAGGGAGTTTAGGGGACATGCAACAGATGTGACAGCGATTAGAATAGTGGATTGAAGACTTTTTGAATAGTACCTTGCTAAAGCATGCAAACTGCAATGATTCCTAAGTTGACAAATTTAAATTCATGGGCAGTTGATGCAGAAAAAGTTACTACATGTTGACAAAGTTTCAGTTAGTGTAAGTTGGCAAGCTCAATCTTTATTCTCTGAGTATTTTATCAGTTCTTTCCAGCATTTTCTTCACTAAACAGACCATTGGAAAAAAATTTCAGAAATTTCAATGGTAATAATTTGTATGATACTTAGCATTGTGTGTGAGCTTGGTGAGACCAGGAACCTAGATATTGGTCAAACACCAGTTTGGATGTTGCTGGGAGGGTGATTTTTAGATGAAATCAACATGAAACTCAATAGACTTTGAGTAAAGCAGATTGCCCTCCATAATGTGGGTGGAACTTACCTGTTGAGACCTTAAGAGAAAACAGACTGAAGTTCCCTAAAGAAGATAAAATCCTGCTTCCAGACAATCTTTAGGTTTGAACTGCAACATCAACTTCCCTGGGTCCATATTGGACCCTGCTGATTTTTGGACTTGCCAAGCCTCCGTAGTTGAGTGAGTACACACTCACACTCAAGCACATATGCAAATCCTATTGGTTCTGTTTCTCTGGAAAATCCTGACTAATATATTTTGCTTCCTCTAATTCTAAAAACATGTTATATACATAGGACTGTCAATGTTTATAAAAATAAAATTTTAAAAACTAGATATCAAGATAGTTTTGAACACTTCTTAGGTCATGATTTCATGCTGTTTAGTTCCTCGGGGGTATTCAGGAAAAGAGTTGGGCTATCTTTAAGTATAGGTGGCACAATTAATGGATCAAACTACTACTTACAGAGAAAAAAAAAAAAAACTGTTACATGCATGAATAAATAAATGAGATACATTGCCTCAGTTCAGTTAATTTCAAAATAGATTTGATGAGTACAGTTCTGTGCCAGAGTTCAGCTAGGAACTGGGGATAGAAGATGACTGAGGCAGAATCTCTGCTATAAAGGAGAAGACACATTCAATATTATGTAGTAAGTGCAATGATAGGTTAACATGGAGTACTCATGAGGCTATAGTCAGTATCCAGAAGGGATGAGTAAATAAACACTGCTCTACAAATAACATCTGTTTGGAACATAGGCTGTTTGTGGTGTAGAGTGCCTTGTGGTTATTTTGGGAAAATAAGCCATTAACTGTGAACAGTACTACCACACAACCTCAATTAAGCGTTCTTAAGGATTTTGTCATGGGGACCAAAATAACTGGAACAACTGGAAAACATAGCGCTCTTGTGGAGTCTATCCTCAGTCTGACCTGCTTTGATAGTGTTACTAAGTTATAAGTTGAGGGGTTAGAGTCCTGGAAGAAGCAGCAAGGGAACACAGCAGAAATATGCCTACCTTTTCTGTGATTCTCTCTCCCTGCTGCTCTGACTGACCTGAGCACATTTGGGTGGATCCACATCACAAGCCTGTCAGCAGAGCCCTGCTGTCAGCAAGTCATGAAGGCCTCAGTCCCTTCACCTCATCGGTGCCCTCAAACTGAGACAGTAGAGATTTGCTGCCACTCACCTATTAGCCTGCTCTTTGCAACTGCCCGAAGTATTTCTTGGGTCACTCAGTTTAGACTGGGAATTTGGCTTGGGAATAGTTGAATGGCTCCAGATAATGATTATACTGCAGTGTGGTGACTTTGGGTTAATGTGTATTTTTAGGCCTTTTCCTAGGAACAGAAGGGAATAACCACATTACTTGTCATCCTAGACATTCAACCACTGGGCTGGAAAGATAGAATTTCCAGGCTTTCTTTGCTGGAAAGCCAAAGAACCATAATTATTTGGAAACAATTCAATGGTCACCTGATGTGCAATAAGCATTCATGAAATGTCAACAGGATGATGTTGATGAGAAGTATTGGGTGATGAAGACAATTGCAGCTAAAAGAGGAAATCATTGCTCTCTGCTGTTGTTTTTAGTGGACTTTTGTGTTTCATGTCATTTTTCTCATTTCTCCGATAAGGCAAATGAAACAAAGTGGGGAAGGATCGAATTAAAACGTGCAAATTTGACTGGGTCAACTAAATGTCAGGTAGCTGTCAAAAGAAATGCAAGGAGTGTGTTTGCTGGAACCCACTTTTTCTGGCGTATTTTCTTTGCTTTAACTGATCACTACCTATGGTATGTAGCCATTCACAGGCAAATGCACATGGATAGTTTTCCAGAGGTCTAGAGTAGAATACAGCTGCTTCAGCAAATTGAGTGAGAAAAGAAAGAGACCCATCCACAAAGACACACTAGTGCATGCATGTGCGTGTGTGCACTCACGCACACACACAAACACATTTCTACTGTTCACATCTATTAACAGTTCCTTGAGCTGGAAAGGGAGGGCTGGGATTATTAAAGCTCTTTGTTTCAAGCAATTTAGTATAGGTAACAATGGCAAAGGGAGGCAATGAAGGGGCTGAACAGCCAAAGATATATTTTAATTTTCAAATTTAGAACTAACTGCGAAAGCCAGAAGAGTAGTGTCTGTGTGCCACTGACTATTCATTAGATGGCTGGCAGCAACATTATCATTTTAGCAGATGATACAACAACTTCACTAAATTGTGGTGTTTCTTGCATCTGTGTGAATGTGCCTTTGACACTGAAAAAAAAATCCTACAGTGCAGCTTCCAATAATTTTATTCTTGTTGTTACCACTTAAAAATTCTCACTGATTGAGATGTTACATATCATTTTGAGTGGTGTTAACTTAATTATTTCTTATCTGTTGAGGATTTAAACATGCTGGTGTAGCTGGCATTAATTATTTAATAAAGAAGAAAATGATCTGTAGAGTAGGGATGTACTGTAGATGAAGCTGTTTTTTTAAAAAATCTTGCCCTTAATTTCATCTCTTTTTTTTCAGACTTCAAAAAGGTTCATGGTACCTGCAAATTAATTTTAGATAAAATAGGGAAATTTTAAGTACAGGAGCTGAAAACTTAATAGTCTGTTTTATTAATGAAGGGTTTGCTTATCAGTGCCTTTAATTTCTTGAAATGCTTCCTTCTCAAGCGTGGCAGGAAATATTGAAATGTCAGACCCCCATGGGAGCCACCAAAATATTCATGAGTGCCTCAGAGAATCTTATCTATGTACAAAGAGAAAAAATATATGACTAGATATAGATCAGGAAGAATTTAATTTTTTTCCTACATGAAATGCCTTACAAATGAAGATGTATTTTTTTCTATAATCAAAATTTTTTTCTCATAAACTGCAAAATTCTAGCCTTTCATTAAAACACAAAATGATTACAAGTAAGTGATAGTAGTTAAATAACATTTAAATGATTTAAAAAATTATAAAGACTAATGTACATGCCTAAACAATGTGGAAAGAGAAGAATCCCATCCACCACAAAAAAGAACACAAATCCATCTTGCTCTCTAATCAGGAGCAACCCTCAGATTCCTTCTCACTTTGGCATCTCTCCTTTACATTACATTTGACTGCTGCAATCACCTTAAATCATTCTACCTAAAATACATTATCAGCTTCGAATATCCCCTCAGTAGAGAAGATATATAGTTTTCACTTGGGCAGTTCTCCTATTTTCAGCTAACTGATTATAAAACCATCCTCATTTTCAATTTAGATCTTTATTTTCTTCCTCTCCATAGAATGTGTGCTTTCTAAATCCAGATTTCTTCTTCAGGGTAAATTCCATTTTGAGATATGGTTTATTAGAGGCAAAATAATAATTTTAGTTTTGAGTATTAAGTTGCTCAGGGAGCAGGGGTGCAGAGGGCTGTAATGTTGAGAAACAGATAAAGGGAATAGACTAAGGAAAGTCTGAAAGAGAGAGAGAGAAAAAAACTGATTCATGGTGAAACAAATTTTCTATCAAAATTATTTCCTAAAGCTTTTTGAGATGACCAAAAGTTGAAGCTATTGAAAAACATTATATTTATTTATAGCTGTCAATCAGTTTTTAGAATGGATTTTAAGAAATCAATAACAATTTTAAAACTCCTTCATAAATGATATTTGTATTTTATCAATTATATAAGTTCAGATTCTCCTTTTCTGTGTATGGTTTAGGTGAAGGGCACCCTCTGAAATCAATTGACGTGATTATAGTTGGAGTTACCATTTTACAACCTTAAAATATAATTGATATGACTATGTTTTAATTGTTCAAATAATACTTAAGAACTTATTATAGTTTCAGTATTTATTATAGTAAGTTATCAAAATAATTTATGAGTCACATTTCAATACTCTTCTACACTGGAAAAAGCTTGAAGTGTACCTTATGTAAAGTGAAGCTGGTATGTACAGAATATACAGCAAAGTATATTAAAGAACTGATTTGGATAATTTTGGCAGAAGATGATCATCTGGAGTAATATATAACTCCATAAGTAATTTGTTTATAATATGAAGACAGAGATGGGAGGAAAGGAAAAGAAAGGTCTTTAGTCAAATAGCAGTGGATTTTTAAGTCTAGAGGCCTCACTTTAGTACTAATAACCAGTTCTTCCCATTCAAACATTTATACTGCCTTTAGAACATTATTTAAGGAATTTTTTAAAATGACTGGTAGAGATAATTTCTTATTCTTTGGTCTTATTAATATTATTATACCCTCCTTTTATCTTCAACACTTTTTTTTCAATTGCATATCATTCAGATAAGTAAAATAATTCCACATTTTCACTAATCATTGAGAAATGTAGAAACATCTACCTGTGGAGCTCTTCATGTAATGCTAGAAGGATGTCAATCAATAACTTTTTGAGGAACAATTTGATAACGAGTAATGAAAAACCAGAAAATTCACAAACTCATTAATTTGGATTCTCTTTATGTAACGGATGCTAAGGAAACAATACATAATACACACACAAATGTATATATAAAGATTTTCTAGTACTGTTCAGTTTAAAATCCAGAAAGCAAACTGAAAATATCAAATGTCTCCCTAAAAGTCCCCCTCATGGGAATGGAATAAATAAACAATGGTTCACAGATTTCTAGTACACTGAACTACTTCGCACCAGTTAAAATGTTGTTAGAAGAATATTCAATAAATGAAAAGAGTAAATGAAATACAGTTAACGTGGAAAAGAGTTGCTCTGATCTCATTTCTTTTACAAAATGAATTACATGTATTTTTAGGGAGAATAAAGTCCCAAAATGTATATTACACAATTTTAAAATGTAAAAAAATTTCAAACATTTTGCCAGTTGAAAGTTTTAAAATACTAGACAATAAAAATCATGTTTTTCAATCCAAATAATATGTATAGTGGAACTTTCAAAAGGCTTCATATTTCCTGTTTCTAAAATCTTGACCCACATGAGAAGACAGTTTCGGAAGCAGTAAGACCTGTTCAAGAATCCTGAGCTGTTCCCGGGAGATTCTCCTATGCCGTGCACCGTGTGCACTACTCAATTATTTCCTCCTCCTCCTTGTCTTCCATTATCTTATTCCTATTTCTCTCCTCCTTTCCCTCTCTTCTCTCAAACTCAATCCTGCTCATCCTACCAGCTCCTCTCCCCATTCTACTTGCTCCTTTTTCTCCTTCTTGCCTCTACTTTTTGCAGCTACTTTCCTCCTATACTCTTTTTTCCTCCTATAGTATTTTTTCTCTTTATTCTTTTTCTCCTCGTCCACTGGTGAACTTTTGCTGACTGGAGAGTCTGAGGACTGACTATAGGTATGTCTTATCTAGATCATATGCTGTCTTTTGCTTTGCTGCCTTTCTAATAATAACAACCATAATGGGATTTTAAGAACAAAACACCCTCTGATTTAGAATCTAATAGATAACCTCTCAGAGCTAAAGACAGGAAGGCTTCTAAGAGTATCAGAGTATCATGAAGCCTGCCATAGCAATGACCATAACCTTAACACATACTTATAAAAGCTTGTACTGTAATTCTTTTTTTTTCTTTTCTTAATTATAATTTAAGTTCTAGGGTACATGTGCACAACATGCAGGTTTGCTACATATGTATACATGTGCCATGTTGGTGTGCTGCACCCATTAACTCGTCATTTACATTAGGTATATCTCCTAATGCTATCCCTTCCCCTGCCCACAATAGGACCTGGTGTGTGATGACCCCCTTCCTGTGTCCAAGTGATCTCATTGTTCAATTCCCACCTATGAGTGAGAACATGCGGTATTTGGTTTTCTGTTCTTGCGATAGTTTGCTGAGAATGACAGTTTCCAGCTGCATCCACGTCCCTATAAAGGACACGAACTCATCCTTTTCTATGGCTGCATAGTATTCCATGGTGTATATGTGCCACATTTTCTTAATCCAGTCTGTCACTGATGGACATTTGGGTTGATTTCAAGTCTTTGCTATTGTGAATAATGTCACAATAAATATAAGTGTCCATGTGTCTTTATAGCAGCATGATTTATAATCCTTTGGGTATATCCCCAGTAATGGGATGGCTGGGTCATATGGGTATTTCTAGTTCTAGATCCTTGAGGAATCGCCACACTGTTTTCCACAATGGTTGAACTAGTTTACAGTTCCACCAACAGTGTAAAAGTGTTCCTATTTCTCCACATCCTCTCCAGCACCTGTGGTTTCCTGACTTTTTAATGATTGCCATTCTAACTGGCGTCAGATGGTATCTCATTGTGGTTTTGATTTGCATTTCTCTGATGGCAAGTGATGATGAGCATTTTTTCATATGTCTGTTGACTCTATGAATGTCTTCTTTTGAGAAGTGTCTGTTCAAATCTTTGCCCACTTTTTGATGGGGTTGTTTGTTTTATTCTTGTAAATTTGATTGAGTTCTTTATAGGTTCTGGATATTAGTCCTTTGTCAGATGAGTAGATTGCAAAAATTTTCTCCCATTCCGTAGGTTGCCTGTTCACTCTGATGGTAGTTTCTTTTGCTATGCAGAAGCTCTTTAGTTTAATTAGATCCCATTTGTCAATTTTGGCTTTTGTTGCCATTGCTTTTGGTGTTTTAGACATGAAGTCCTTGCCCATGCCTATATCCTGAATGGTATTACCTAGGTTTTCTTCTAGGGTTTTTATGATTTTAGGTCTAACATTTAAGTCTCTAATCCATCTTCAATTAATTTTTGTATGAGGAGTGAGGAAAGGATCCAATTTCAGCTTTCTACTTATGGCTAGCCAATTTTTTCCACACCATTTATTAAATAAGGAATCCTTTCCCCATTTCTTCTTTTTGTCAGGTTTATCAAAGATCAGATGGCTATAGATGTGTGGTATTATTTCTGAGGGCTCTGTTCTGTCCCATTGGTCTATATCTCTGTTTTGGTACCAGTACCATGCTGTTTTGGTTATTGTAGCCTTGTAGCATAGTTTGAAGTCAGGTAGTGTGATGCCTCCAGCTTTGTTCTTTTGGCTTAGGATTGTCTTGGCAATGCGGGCTCTTTTTTGGTTCCATATGAAGTTTAAAGCAGTTTTTTCCAATTCTGTGAAGAAAGTCATTGGTAGCTTAATGGGGATGGCGTTGAATCTACAAATTACCTTGGGCAATGTGGGCATTTTCATAATATTGATTCTTCCTATCCATAAGCATGGTATGTTCTTCCATTTGCTTGTGCCCTCTTTTATTTTACTGAGCAGTGGTTTGTAGTTCTCCTTGAAGAGGTCCTTTACATCCCCTGTAAGTTGGATTCCTAGGTGTTTTATTCTCTTTGAAGCTATTGTGAATGGGAATTCATTCATGATTTGGCTCTCTGTTTGTCTGTTATTGGTGTATAAGAATGCTTGTGATTTTTGCACATTGATTTTTGTATCCTGAGACTTTGCTGAAGTTGCTTATCAGCTTAAGGAGATTATGGGCTGAGACAATGGGGTTTTCTAGACATACAATCATGTCATCTATAAACAGGGACAATTTGACTTCTTCTTTTCCTAACTGAATACCCTTGATTTCTTTCTCTTGCCTGATTGCCCTAGCCAGAACTTCCAACACTATGTTGAATAGGAGTGGTGAGAGAGGGCATCCCTGTCTTGTGCCAGTTTTCAAAGAGAATTTTTCCAGTTTTTGCCCATTCAGTATCATATTGGCTGTGGATTTATCATAAATAGCTCTTATTATTTTGAGATTTGTTCCATCAATACCGAATTTTTTGAGAGTTTTTAGCATGAAGTGCTGTTGAATTTTGTCAAAGGCCTTTTCTGCATCTATTGAGATAATCATGTGGTTTTTGTCTTTGGTTCTGTTTATATGCTGGATTACGTTTATTGATTTGCGTATATTGAACCAGCCTTGCATCCCAGAGATGAAGCCCACTTGATCATGGTGGATAAGCTTTTAGATGTGCTGCTGGATTCGGATTGCCAGTATTTTATTGAGGATTTTTGCATCGATGTTCATCAGGGTTATTGGTCTAAAATTCTCTTTTTTTGTTGTATCTCTGCCAGGCTTTGGTATCAGGATAATGTTGGCCTGGTAAAACGAGTTAGTGAGGATTCCTTCTTTTTCTATTGATTGGAATAGTTTCAGAAGGAATGGTACAAACTCCTCCTTGTACCTCTGGTAGAATTCGGCTGTGAATCCGTCCGGTCCTGGACTTTTTTTGGTTGGTAGGCTATTAATTATTGCCTCAATTTCAGAGCCTGCTATTGGTCTATTCAGGGATTCAACTTCTTCCTGGTTTAGTCTTGGGAGAGTGTAAGTGTCCAGGAAATTATCCAATCCATTTCTTCTAGGTTTTCTAGTTTATTTGCGTAGAGGTGTTTATAGTATACTCTGATGGTAGTTTGTATTTCTGTGGGGTCGGAGGTGATATCCCCTTTATCACTTTTTATTGCGTCTATTTGATTCCTCTCTCTTTTCTTCTTTATTAGTCTTGCTAGCAGTCTATCACTTTTGTTGATCTCTTCAAAAAACCAGCTTCTGGATTCATTGATTTTTTTGAAGGGTTTTTTGTGTCTCTATCTCCTTCAATTCTGCTTTGATCTTAGTTATTTCTTGCCTTCTGCTAACTTTTGAATGTGTTTGCTCTTGCTTCTCTAATTCTTTTAATTGTGATGTTAGGATGTCAATTTTAGATCTTTCCTGCTTTCTCTTGTGGGCATTTTAGTGCTGTAAATTTCCCTCTACACACTGCTTTAAATGTGTTCCAGAGATTCTGGTATGTTATATCTTTGTTCTCTTTGGTTTCAAAGAACATCTTTATTTCTGCCTTCATTTTGTTATGTACCAGTAGTCATTCAGGAGCAGGTTGTTCAGTTTCCATGTAGTTGAGTGGTTTTGGTTGAGTTTCTTATTCCTGAGTTCTAGTTTGATTGCACTGTGGTCTGAGAGATAGTTTGTTATAATTTCTGTTCTTTCACATTTGCTGAGGAGTGCTTTACTTCCAACTATGTGGTCAATTTTGGAATAAGTGTGATGTGATGCTGAGAAGAATGTATATTCTGTTGATTTTGGGTGGAGAGTTCTGTAGATGTCTATTAGGTCCACTTGGTGCAGAGTTGAGTTCAATTCCTAGATATCCTTGTTAACTTTCTGTCTTGTTGATCTGTCTAATGTTGATAGTGGGGTGTTAATGTCTCCCATTATTATTGTATGGGAGTCTTATTCTTTTTGTAAGTCTCTGAGGACCTGCTTTATGAATCTGGGTGCTCCTGTATTGGGTGCATTTATATTTAGGATAGTTAGCTCTTCCTGATGAATTGATCCCTTTACCATTATGTAATGGCCTTCTTTGTCTCTTTTGATCTTTGATGGTTTAAAGTCTATTTTATCAGAGACTAGGATTGCAACCCCTGCTTTTCTTTGTTTTCATTTGCTTGGTAGATCTTCCTCTCTCTCTTTATCTTGAGCCTATGTGTGTCTCTGCATGTGAGATGGGTCTCCTGAATACAGCAAACTGATGGGTCTTGGCTCTTTATCCAATTTGCCAGTCTGTGTCTTTTAATTGGACCATTTAGTCCATTTACATTTAAGGTTAATATTGTTATGTGTGAACTTGATCCTGTCATTATGATATTAGCTGGTTATTTTGCTTGTTAGTTGATACGGTTTCTTCCTAGCATCAATAGACTTTACATTTTGACATGTTTTTGCAGTGGCTGGTACTGGTTGTTCCTTTCCATGTTTAGGACTTCCTTCAGGACCTCTTGTAGGGCAGGCCTAGTGGTGACAAAATCTCTAACCATTTGCTTTTCTGTAAAGAATTTTATTTCTCCTTCACTTATGAAACTTAGTTTGGCTGGATATGAAATTCTGGGTTGAAAATTATTTTCTTTAAGAATGTTGAATATAGGCCCCTACTCTCTCCTGGCTTGGAGAGTTTCTGCCAAGAGATCTGCTGTTAGTCTGAGGGGCTTCCCTTTGTGTGTTACCCGACCTTTCTCTCTGACTGCCCTTAACATTTTTTCCTTCATTTCAACTTTGGTGAATCTGACAATTATGTGTCTTGGAGTTGCTCTTCTTGAGGAATATCTTTGTGACATTCTCTGTGTTTCCTGAATTTGAATGTTGGCCTGCCTTACTAGGTTGGGGAAATTCTCCTGGATGATATCCTGCAGAGTGTTTTCCAACTTCGTTCCATTCTCCACGTCACTTTCAGGCACATCAATCAGACATAGATTTGGTCTTTTCACATAATCCCATATTTCTTGGAGGCTTTGTTCATTTCTATTTACTCTTTTTTCTCTACACTTCTCTTCTTGCTTCATTTCATTCATTTGATCCTCAATTGCTGATACTCTTTCTTCTAGTTGATCGAGTCGGTTACTGAAGCTTATGCATTTGTCACGTTGTTCTTGTGTTACGCTTTGCATCTCTATCAGTTCTTTTAAGGTCTTCTCTCCATTGATTATTCTAGTTATCCATTCTTGCATTCTTTTTTCAAGGTTTGTAGTTTATTTGCACCGGTTATGTAGTTCCTCCTTTAGCTTTGAGAAGTTTGATCGACTGAAGCCTTCTTCTCTCAACTTGTCAAAGTCATTCTCTGTCCAGCTTTGTTCCGTTGCTGGTGATGAGCTGCATTCCTTTGGAGGGGGAGATGCACTCTGATTTTTTGAATTTCCAGCTTTTCTGCTCTACTTTTTCCGCATCTTTGTGGTTAGATCTGCTTTGGTCTTTGATGATGGTGACGTACTGATGGGGTTTTGGTGTGGGTGTAATTTCTCTTTGTTACTTTTCCTTCAGCTGTAGATCTTCTGGAGTTTGCTTGAGGTCCACTCCAGACCCTGTTTGCCTGGGTATCAGCAGCAGAGGTTGCAGAAAATAGAATATTGCTGAACAGTGAGTGTTGCTTTCTGATTCTTGCTCTGGAAGCTTCGTCTCAGGGGTGTACCCCGCTGTATGAGGTGTGAGGTGTTGGTATGCACCTAGAGGGGGATATCTCCCAGTTAGGCTACTCAGGGGTCAGGGACCCACTTGAGCAGACAGTCTGTCCGTTCTCAGATCTCAACCTTCATGCTGGGAGATCCACTGCTCTCTTCAAAGCTGTCAGACAGGGGCATTTAACTCTGCTGAAGTTTCTGCTGCTTTTTGTTTAGCTATGCCCTGTCCCCAGAGGAGGAGTCTACAGAGGCAGGCCAGCCTCCTTGAGCTGTGGTGAACTCCACCTAATTCGAGCTTCCGGGTGGTGGCTTTGTTTACCTACTTAAGCCTTAGCAATGGCTGGCACCCCTCCCCCAGCCCTGCTGCCACCTTGCAGTTAGATCTCAGACTGTTGTGCTAGCAATGAGGGAGGCTCCATGGGCGTGGGACCCTCTGGGCCAGGTGTGGGATATAATCTCCTGGTGTGCCATTTGCTAAGACCCTTTGTAAAGTGCAGTATTAGAGCGGGAGTTGCCCGATTTTCCAAGTGTTGTATGTCTGAATTTCCTTTGGCTATGGAAAGGAATTCCCTTCCCCCTTGTGCTTCTCAGATGAGGCAATGCCTCACCCAGCTTCAGCTCTGGCTGGTCTGGGTGTACTTGCGGACCAGTGCCAACTGTCCAACACACCCCAGTGAGATGAACCCGGTACCTCAGTTGAAAATGCAGAATCACCCATCTTCTACGTCGCTCACGCTGGGAGCTGGAGGCTGGAGCTGTTCCTATTCCTGTAATTCTTTTTTACGCTAACAAAGCTGAATCATTTATGAGTTAATTATATATTGTATAGTGTAGTAATAAAGATGCTGCTCTTGTATGTTAAAATGTGGTCTTTTATGAGACAATACTGGTTAAAGGTAGTATTTAAAATGGTAACATGTCTCATATATTATTTAAAATGTATCTAAAACTATGTGAACAATGAAAAGTTTAGGTATTTCTTCTCAACATCACACATACCTAATTTAACAGCTCTTTTATATTTACAAATCTTTATGAATATCTGGAATTACCTTCTCAGGACTGCATTCTCTTTTAAGTCCCCAACCCCACATCTACTCAAGAGCTTGCTTGGATGCCAACAGGAGAATATAAAGTAATCACAAGGCCAGCCCTGAACAAGTGACTAAAGAAAAATGAAGATCCTGCTGGACAAAAGATCCAAAGACCTACAAAGTAAGATAGTTAAGCAAAGCATTGCAAGCCAAATGGCACTCCGTGTTCATGTGAAAATGTTAACTCTCAAAGCATGCAACCATAATTATTCAGAACCCGTAAGGTTTTTTAATGCTGCAAATAGCTGATAGTTGTCACCCACTACCCATCCATTTTCCTAGTAAGGCATGGGGAAACAAATTAAGATTCATTCTAAACCAGAAAAGTTATGATTTCAGTGTTTTGAGGGGCTTCTCAGATGATGGGTGATGTTAAGAAAACCAAATAACAAGGGGAAAATGTTTGAAGCCATGAAGCAGCATGCACTCTGAATCTTTGTGGGAAATGCCACCCATGACTTTCAGAAGGGTATGTGCACTTGGCATATCTGAGTTTGCTTTCTCGTTACCTCTTTTGAGTCTTTGGAATAGATTTTCTCTGGTCTGTATTCGATCTCAAAGCTTATGATCTTCCACACTTTTGTGAAAGCTGTCCCCCTCCTCTCCTGAAATACACACACACACACAGACACACACACACTCCAACATGTTTTATCTCTGCCATTACTGTGAATGCTGGAAAAAATACTGTATATGTAACTAGTTCATGAACAATCTAAACTTAAAATGATTTTAGTTTTTTAAAATTCTCTGGTCACTCTTAAGTATAACAATTCCATCTAGGATAAAAATTCAGTCACATTTCCAATATATTGTTCTTCTCTTCCCCTTCCCTCAGTGATGAACCTGGAGAGTTTTGGGCCTGCTCTTCTGCTTCTCCTTTCCTCCCTTTAGTGGGACATCCCTTCTTTTTCCTTTTTTGAGTGAAGACTCAGGAATTGGAAAGACAAAATGTCTTGCTGCTGCAAGACTTGCTCCTTAACTGTCACTGCTTTTCTGGTCAAGAATGATCACCAAAGGCCAGGTGCGGTGGCTCATGCCTGTAATCTCAGCACTTTGGGAGGCCAAGGTGGGCAGATCACGAGGTCAGGAGATCAAGGGCATCCTGGCTAACATGGTGAAACTTTGTCTCTACTAAAAATACAAATATAAGCTGGGTTTGGCAGCACGCACCTGTAGTCCTAGCTACTCAGGAGGAGGCTGAGGCAGGAGAATTACTTGAACCTGGGAGGCGGAGGCTGCAGTGAGCCAAGATTGCATTACTGCACTCCAGCCTGGGTGACAGAGAGAGATTCCGTCTCAATAATAATAATAATAATAATAATAATAATAATGATCACCAAGTGATTTCCACATCACCAGACCACCAGCATCCTAATGCTGGCTGTTAAGCAGATTCACACGTGAGCCTTGCTGGTATCCCTGCAGGTTCCCTCCATGTATATGCCATTGAAGAGAGAAGGCAGTTTATCAAAACAAAAGAAGGATAAAGCCACAATACTCACTAATGGACCGCATGTCCTCATTTAAAGCCTTTGTTTATTACTGTCCTAAATTCATACTGCCATCTTATTACACTAACTGGGAAGTTAATAGTTGGAAGAAGTATTGTCCTGTTGTTTATTGGTGGTGTGCATCTGTGTGTGTATTTGCAAAACTTAATAAAATCCTAAGATGCTTAGTACCATTTTTTTTTTGCTTGCTTTAGGATACTCTTAGGGTACCTCTCCCTAAGATTCTATCAAAGTGGCCAATTTAGGGCAATAGGAAATGGCTCACTGAATCTCCTATTAATCCATATTGAGATGATGGTTCTGAGACATTATTTTATTCATTTCCCTAGGAGAAATTTACCCCCAAAATTATTCCTTTGGTTGAAGAGTGAGGACTGCATTGGGTAGAAGAATCCAAAGAAGAGATGGACAACAAAACTATGCACAAGGCAAAGTGTGGCTAGGCTGCTCAACACTGAAACCCATAAAGAATATAACTCTAAAATTTGAAATTCATTTCTTATCTCTTTCCTCTATATTAATATAAGTGACCTTCAATATGGTATAGCTTTCTTCATCTGTTGGGAAATGTGGCCACCAAAATCTTACATTTACCATGTAAAAACTTTCAAAGACCATAGGGTAAGGGTCTAGTTTTCCCAAAATTTACAAGAACTTCATTGTGACCAGTAAGTTATGAACAGTGAAGTAACATCATATAAAAATGAAGTCCAGGCACTGTGGCAGTAATCCCAGCACTTTGGGAGGCCGAGGTGGGTGGATTACGAGGTCAGGGTTTCAAGACCAACATGGCCAAGATGGTGAAACCCCATCTCTCCTAAAAATACGAAAAAATTAGCAGGGCATGGTGGCGGGCACCTATAATCCAGTGAATTTACTAAAAACATTGAATTCATCTTAAATAGGTGAATTGCATGATATGTGAATTATATGTCAATCAATCTGTTTAAAAAAGACAAGTAGATCTCGAGTTCCCAGGAAATGAAACAGTTAATTTTACAAACATATTCACCACTACAACACATACAAACACTAACAGAAAAGATTTACCTAAGAATACACAGTAGAAAAATATACAAAGTAGATGTCAAATTATCCATCTACAAAGAACTAAGCACATTAATGCATAAACAAAACTGAAGAAAATAGAATAACTGAAACTAAATGGATCAATCGGTAAAGGATTTATAAGTGATGTCAGTAGTTTGTTCATGTATTGAAGAGGGTAGCAGACTTTTGCCTAAGAAATAGGATGATCACACATCCATCTCAGTTGGCCTGAAACATTTTCAATTTATATTGACTATCTTAGCATCCTGATTTAGATTTGTCTTGGATTATTCTTCTATTTTTTTTCACTGAATAGTGTAATGAAATGTTGCTCTAAAATAAGATGAGATGGTTTTGATAGACTTCTACTTTGTATTTTCGTCATCTGCATTAGTCTCCTCTAGTATTTAATAAAACAAATGTACAATGGACATATTTTTCATTTTAATATGTGCATAAATAAGAAAGACAAGCAGCAATAACCTCTCTTTTTCCAACCTTTCCTATCCTTTCCCTTTCAAGACGACAACTGGAAGGCACTTGCTGATAAACCAAGTGTACATAGGCAAGGTGCTTGTGCTGGGTGCTGAGTGCAAGGAGCTGAAAACAGCATTAGACACTGCTATCTCTGCTGGATTCACTACCTGAAAAATACATGAAGGATACCAGATCATCAGCCTACATGGTCTGTGGGGAACATGGACAAACATGGTCAGAGATCTACCAATAAGTCAGATATATCTGAAATGTGTACAGGAAACAGAGGTCATTGAGTCCACGGAATGGTCTGGAGTGCTCTTATCATTTAGTGTAAAACTACAGTTACCTACTTTATGGCAACCCATTTTTAAAAATTTTCTAATAAAATCATTTAGTAGCAATGAACTAGCTTATGTATAATGAGGCATTACTTAACTTTTACTGTTTCTACAGTTTTTATTTAAATTTCAGAATTTCTATAATTTTTTCCGTATTTTAATTGTCTCATGGAGTTTTGTTTTTTAACTTTTCTTTCTTTTAAACCTTTTCTATGTCTTTATCCTTCTTCTTCTTTTTATTTTAATTAGTTATGCCCAAGCAAGTTCTATAAATTATTCTTATCAAAACTGAGTGCTTAAGGGGAGCACAGATTTATGCTTGAGTCAGCCCAGCTTAGCTGGTGTGTCTGGTCCCAGAGAAGATGTCACCCACCAATATCTGTAGAGATTTCTACAAGACCAAGTGTGTTCTTTTCAGTGTATTCAAGATGTTACCTTCTTCTAAGTCATTCTATTTCAGTGAATGCCAGAATCACTCAAAAATTATTATCTGGATTTCTGTATCCCAAGAAGGTAACATGTATGTGTACTTTCGCTACTGTTGACATTTATCATTCACTATGGGTGCCATAAGGTTATCACTGACCAGATGAAAAACAGAAGACCTAACCTACAGAAAATTCCTTATCCTCAACTTCAAATATGAGCAATTATTTTGAGAAGATTCTGCTTGAAAATGGCAGGTCACAAGCAGCTGCAGAGGATTGTGCTTGCATATCATTCTGAAAAATGTAACTTTTTATTATTTTTTAAAATTATGCTTTAAGTTCTGGGGTACATGTGCATAATGTGCAGATTTGTTCCATAGGTATACACGTGCCATGGTGGCTTGCTGCACCCATCAACCTGTCACCTACATTAGGTATTTCTTCTCATGTTATCCCTCCCCTAGCCACCCACCGCTCCAACCCCCAACCCCCACAGGCCCGGGTGTGTGATGTTCCCTTCCCTGTGACTATGTGTTCTCAGTGTTCTCATGTGGTGTTTGGTTTTCTGTTCTTGTGTTACTTTGCTGAGAATGATGGTTTCCAGCTTCATCCATGTCCCTACAAAGGACATGAACACATCAATTTTAATGGCTGCATAGTATTCCATGGTGTATATGTGCCACATTTTCTTAATCTAGTCTATCACTGATGGGCATTTGGGTTGGCTCCTAGTCTTTGCTATTGTGAATAGTGCTACAATAAACATACTTGTGTGCATGTGTCTTTAGAGTACAATGATTTATAATCCTTTGGGTATATGCCCAGTAATGGGATTGCTGGGTCAGATGGTATTTCCACTTCTAGATGCTTGAGAAATCATCACACTGTCTTTCACAATGGTTGAATGAACTAATTGACACTCCCACCAACAGTGTAAAAGCGTTCCTATTTCTTCACATCCTCTCCAGCATCTGTTGTTACCTGACTTTTAAAGATCACCATTCTAACTGGTGTGAGATGTTATCTCACTGTGGTTTTGATTTGCATTTCTCTAACGACCAGTGATGATGAGCTTTTTTTCATATATTTGTTGGCTTCATAAAAGTCTTGTTTTGAGAAGCGTCTGCTCATATCCTTAGCTCACTTTTTGACAGGGTTGTTTGTATTTTTCTTTGTAAATTTAAGTTATTTGTAGGTTCTGGATATTAGCCCTTTGTCAGATGGATAGATTGCAAAAATGTTCTCCCATTCTGTAGGTTGTCTCTTAACTCTGATGATAGTTTCTTTAAGTTGATGTAGTTTCTTCACAGCATCGATTGTCTTTACAATTTGGTATGCTTTTGCAGTGGCTGGTACCGATTATTCCTTTCCATGTTTAGTGTTTCCTTCAGGAGCTCTTGTAAAGTGGGTTTAGGGTGACAAAATCTCTCAACATTTGCTTTTCTGTAAAGGATTTTATTTCTCCTTTACTTATGAAGCTTAGGTTGGATATGAAATTCTGGGTTGAAATGTAACTTTTTATTTAGAGCAAATGACTTATTCACAATTATTTTCTCACATTTTTAATTTTATTTTTTCTTGTACATTCAAAAAGTGTGGCTAGGGACATGTTGGTTCCATTTGCAGAATTTTGCATCAATTAATTTATTCCAACTTGATGCACAGTGCCATTATTTTGAATAGAAAACCAGCTAATCAGAATCACAATTTGATCTTTTTAATACAATTTATCAAATCGAAGTTGAGCCTTCAAAAATTTTCTTTGAAATACCTGATAGTATTGTGTCTATATAAATTCAGATAAAACCTCAGCATTTAGAATAAACTTTTTGTGTGTGTGTGGTGAAAATTAAAAGTTTTACTTAAAGAAAATTATAAAGTAAAATTATTCTTATAGTTGCTTGTGGTACACATATACCCTGAAAGTATGTTCAAGCAAACTGTACTATTTTGAATAACCTAAATAGGAGCCATAGTTGACAAAAATTACTTTTACATATACTCAGATGAACTAACTACATATTTTTCTCATACACTGATGTTGGATAAAAAATAATATCTCACTGTTGTAATATAGACTTCCTTTGTTGTTCAATAATAATTTGATTTTATATACAGTTAGGCCTATAAGGAACTACTTCATACATCATAAATCAAAACACATTTCCTATATTTTCTATGTTGAACTATTTTGTAATACTTCGGCTGCATTTAGGAAGAACAAATCAAAATCTCTAGTTAAAGTACTTAATTAATGTAGTACCTCAAATTTTTACTTTTTAATGCTATTAGCAAATCAAGTTATTGAAAAAAGCATGCAGACAGGAAGAAGTTAAACTGTATTTATATAAAACACAGGAAAACTGAAGAACAATGTTGAGAACTCAGTATTCAAAATTTATTTTTGAACTGTATGCTTGTTCTTTGAAACATTTATGTTTGTAAGAAGAAAATTTTGATAGAGCTTTTGTTTGCTTTGAATGAATGTCTCTATTCAGATATGCAATAAAATTGAAAAAGTTTAAGGCTTTGCTGCATTTAAATTTGATGAAATAGTCAAAATAATCATAAATATTAATAAATATAACTTTCTGATGAGTTTTATCTTATAAAAATAATTCTCAGATAAAGGGATTCTGGATTAATATATGTAAGCATTTCAGTCAAAATAAAGTATTGAGAATATCTTTCATTTAACATAATTTGTTTTCATGTAGTCAATGGAAAAGGTGAGTAATTTCAAATGTACATACTAAATATAGAATGCAACTGTAGGAAGATATTAAAAATTTTTAGAACATAAATAATAAAACTTAAAATAGTATTTCACCAGATAAATACAAGTAACTCAATATTAGAGAAAAATGCAGTTTAGAAAACAAATTGATATATAATATAACATTAATATATAATTAATATATGTTCATTGAGAATAATTTTTTGGCTTCTGTTATTTTTAATATTTAGATAACCAATATAAATAAGGTTTCATATTTTGTTTAAATTTATTATGATATATGTACTTTCAAATGTGTAAGAAAAAAATTGAAAATAGTTTTATTATAAGTAGTTTATAAGTATACCAATAAGCCAGTTTTTAAAAATCAACAAGTAAGCATTTTAAATTGTGTACATTTTATTAATTTGGTATTACCTATGACCTCAAACCTATCCCAATGTCATGAACAATAATTGTTGGGTAGCAACCACCCTAAATCCTCTACAAATAAGTATTATTATTTCTCAGGATTTTGTGATTGACTGGGTTCAGCTGGATTCTTGGAAAAAGTCTCTCATTCAATTGCAGTCAAATTGTAGTTGAGACTACAATATGAAGACTCAGTTGGATTTGGATCGCTTGTTCATATGGTTGGTTGTTGGTGTTGGCTATTGACTAGTTGCTCAAATTGGGCTGTTAACTGGAGAGCCTACATATCTTTTCTCCATGTGACCAGGTTTCTTAAAGCATGCCAGCTCGGTGCTAAAAGAGAATTCCAAATGTGAGTGTTCTAAGAGCCCCAGGTGGAAGCGTAAGGGTTCTTATGAACAAACACCATTTCTGCCATATATTAATGTTGAAAATCGAGTCATAAGGATATCCGATTTCAAACTACACAGGGCATGAAAACCATTTTCCACTGAGGATTCAGCTCTGGACACTGGCTATCACAGAGTTTGGATATAAGTTATATAACCACACTGGTTAAAAGAGAAGACCTAAAGAGAAGCTTCTAGGTATAAAATAATTACAAATGAAAATTCAGAATTGGTGGTAAAGGGAATTTTTACAATAGAGGGAATTTGATTCTTGGTGGGATGGTTGTTTTCACTTTGCTTTGTTTGGTTAGATTAAGGTCTGGGGTGAGATTCCTGAATTAGTACAGGAACTCAAATAATAGAAGGCTATGAGACATGAAACAAAGTATCTTAAGTGTGTGAAAAGGAATGAAATTATTCTGCAGATTCTGGAAAAGGGAGAAGTACTGTTGCTAACAAATATTAAATAAACCAAATATGCATTACTCTGTCATATAATACTTGCTAAAATCATAACCCACCAATATTTTTATGTACCTGATTTTATTTAATGAACTACTTTCTGGCCTCCCTACATTAGACAAAAGCGCTTTACATACATGCCAAAGTTAATTGGCAAATATATATTCTTTTTTTTTTTTTTTGTATTTTTTTTTTATTATACTTTAAGTTCTAGGGTACATGTGCATGACGTTTATATCATGTATAACTCCCCAATGCAATCCCTCCCTCCTCCCCCCTCCCCATGATAGGCCCCAGTGTGTGATGTTCCCCTTCCCGAGTCCAAGTGATCTCATTGTTCAGTTCCCACCTATGAGTGAGAACATGCGGTGTTTGGTTTTCTCTTCTTGTGATAGTTTGCTAAGAATGATGGTTTCCAGCTGCATCCATGTCCCTACAAAGGACGCAAACTCATCCTTTTTGATGGCTGCATAGTATTCCATGGTGTATATGTGCCACATTTTCTTAATCCAGTCTGTCACAGATGGACATTTGGGTTGATTCCAAGTCTTTGCTATTGTGAATAGTGCCGCAATAAACATACGTGTGCATGTGTCTTTGTAGTAGAGTAATTTATAATCCTTTGGGTATATACCCAGTAGTGGGATGGCTGGGTCATATGGTACATCTAGTTCTAGATCCTTGAGGAATCGCCATACTGTTTTCCATAATGGTTGAACTAGTTTACAATCCCACCAACAGTGTAAAAGTGTTCCTATTTCTCCACATCCTCTCCAACACCTGTTGTTTCCTGACTTCTTAATGATTGCCATTCTAACTGGTGTGAGATATATATTCTTATAGCAAAACATTCTGTTGTGAGCAAGCTGTTTTCAGGGCATACATAGAAACTGGATTGGTGAATAGAAAGCAGCACAGAGGAAGATGGGTAGAGGATTGAGATTCCCTCTGTCATTCAAGTTGTGCTGCTGAATAAGTAGTTGCTGGTGAAGGTCAATATGAGAGGTATGTAATTACGTCCTACCACATATTATAATTCCAAGTCAAAAGACTAGATAAAATCATTCAGGGAGCGGCTGAAGATAGAGAAGAAAGTAAGGACTGAAATGTTTTACAATATTTATAATTTTGGAAGTTGAGCAAGAAAGAGTTAAAAGAAGGAAGTGGTAAGGACATAAAAAAACTAGGAAGCATTTCAAGAAAAAAGGATTTATTAACTATTTCAATTTTGCTGATATTTCAAATGAGAACCTCAAAATGAAAATCAGATTTAGCATCACCGATGTCATTATTAACAATAACAATAGTTGCTTTAGTTATGTCATAGAGGCAAAAAATTCCTTTTTGTCAGGGGTTCAAGAAAGAATGAAAGCACAGTGATTGTAGAAAACCATAAATGTAAGATCTTTAGAAGAACTCTTTTTAAAGCAAAGAGATTAATAGGATCTTTCTAGATGAAAACATAAGCAATTAAAAAATAGTACTGCATGGTAATAGAAATGATTAAGTGGAAAGGGATTAATCTGATGCTACAGAAAAGAACATTTGCTAGGCTAGCTTGTGATTCCTGGGGAGATGAACATGAGGATATCCTTTTCCTATCCTCTCAGTTTTCTCAGTTAAATAGGAAGCCAGGTCATAACATGAGAGTTAAGTTGGAGGAAGGGTTTGAGAGTTAAGACAAAGGAGAAGGTGTGGAATAGTCATCTCAAGTTATCTAAGAGAGTGGAAGAATGAGTCGACTAGGGAAATGGAGGAGTTTGACAAATTTGTCATGTTATGAATAGCAGTAGTGTGAGCATTTGAAGGAAATTTACTAATTCCATAGGCTAATACTGGTTTATGATGCAATCTAATAACAATTAGGTATGAATGATACAACATACTAATGATGCCTTGTCCTATGATATAATAAAATACTACAATAAAAGCAATGAGCAAAATCTCAGTGCTAATTATATGTTAGGCCTTAATATAAGCGTTCAATATAATCCTTGAGGAAGCCTCCAAAAGTAGATGCTGTTATAATCACCATTGTACATTTGAGGAAACTGAGGCACTGGACAGTTACACAACTTCCAAATTACAAAGGCAGAATGTGACTTAACCATACCAGGTTGAAAACATCTGTTCCTTTTCTCTATGATGAGTTTGTATCTAATGGAATAAAAAAGAACACATTTATTTTCCAGCAGATTTAAATATGCTCTGTAACAAGGTTATCTTAAACTAAGAGTCACTGAAAACAAACAAACAAACAAACATGGGATTATAACTAAGGGTTTGAAGTTTTAAAAAAAAAGCCCTTAGAAAATTTTCAGTAATGAAGCTTCTCTATTCTCTTAGCATAGCCATTGAAATTTTCTTCTTTTCTATTTATGTTAAAAACTCTTTAGTTCAATCAAAGCTATTATAAAATTAGTTCTGTTGATTTACTTAAAAAGTAAATAATTAAAATCAAACAATACAGACAAGCAGGGTTCTATTTTATATTTGCAAATTTGCGTGAGATTCTGGTCAGCTATATATCTAAACTTATTTCATTATTCTTTACATTATTTTTCTCATATTAATCTTCGTTCTAAGGTCTAATAGTCAGTGTACATCTGTAAATCATTACATGGTTATGATGAGGCACTGACTAACATCATTCTTCTTCCCACTCCTCAGCCATGAGAGTCATTAATAACCTGAAAATGTGGAGGTTATCTCTCACCATACACGAAGGTAATGTGAAGATGTATACGGATGACCTTAGAAGAAGACTGCTTTGTCTTTGACTGTTAGCATTAATTTGTGATATAGACTAAATAAATGTGATATAGACTAAGATGCCGTTAAATGTTAGGAGGCATGCACCTTGGAAAACACAATAAACATTTTATTCAATTCATAATGCTATAGCAACAATTCATGAAACTCCAAAACCTGCTATCACAGCCAAGAAAGCCATCCTTAGAACAAACTGCTCCAAAGAAAATTCATCTGTTCTATGCTAAAAATATTGAGATTCTAATGAGAATGTATCTGCTGATCAAAAACTATTTCTACCATTATCTAAGCACCATATGGCATAGCATTCACAATAATTTTAACGTTTGTATTACCCTACTGTAGCCAGCTTACCTTTACTTCTCATTTAAAAGTAAGGGAAAATTCCTAAATCTGTCCACAAAAGGTAAATATTGAAATAAGATATCTTTGTACCATTACCACTGTTTGTGTTCCCCTACTAGTGTATATTTTTTACGCACAGCAGGTAAAGTAAGAATTAGGGCATCAGCAACAGTGGCATGAAGTTTTGTTTATCCTGAAGGAGCTAAGTATAATACCAAAAATATTGAAGTTAATTTTTCATAATGTATTCAGAATTGTTGTCATAAATGGACCAGTGCTGTCTATACAAAAACATGATTGAATTACCTTAGTTCACATAAAAACACTACACCATAGATGCAGATTTTCATATTTAATGTGTCTGGAAATTCAATAAGCAGAAGAACCAAGTGATTTTGACATCGGTTATTTAAAGTCTTTGCCATTGTACAAAAGAGAAAGCAGAAGATTATTTAAAAACAATAACTTAAATATACTGCACATTGGAAGACATGATAGCACTTGAATCCAGCCGCCCTTTGAAGAGATGAGTTATGTTGCAGATGGCTCCCGTTCACCAAGATTCCTCTGTTTATGATGCTGCAGGTGGTAGACTAGGACACTGGAACAGGGGTGGAAAGGTTAGAGCTATATAATTCTCTCAACAGTAAGTTCAGTGAAATTAAATCAAGTTCCCAGCCTTCATTCTTTATCAGTGATGCCATTTAAAGTGACATGGAAAGTTTCATTTTGATGTGTATTAAACTTAGTGTATGATGTCAGTTTTTCTTAATTTAGCCTACTAGTCCAAAGAAAATAGCTGCATTATTCACAGTTAAAATAGAAATACAGTTTATAATAGTGGGTAAGACTAAAATATGCAGTTTAATGCACTTACAGATTTTATGACAACCATCTCTAGACATTTATCTTGAAATAAAGAGAACTCATATAATTAGCTTGGTGATTAGGAATAAATTAAAATTAGATTGTGGATCAGTCAAGATAGACTAGATAACAACCAACCTCAAATCTCAGTGGCTTGTAACAATAAAAATTTATTTCATGATTACTCTAGATATAAAGCATACATTCACAAGAGACAATCTTATCAGAGTCACCTAAGATCCAGGCAGACAGAGTGTCACCCTCTTAAGATGATGCTGCCCTCTCAATGTATGATGTACGCCTCTACCAATTAAACACTTCAGCCCAGAAATGACACTCTAACCCTGGTCATAATTAATAGCAAAACAAATAACATGCCCATGTCTAACTTCATCAGGCTCAGTAAGTGAAATTCTTCCACGTGCCAGGAGGGAGAACAGACCTGACATGTTAGTGGCCAGTACCGCCATTACCACAGATACAAATCTCAGCACAGTGTGATACAGCAACAGCGCCCAAGCTATGCTACAATAATTTACCTGATTTTTCATTATCTTTTCTGAAAAGTCCTTACAAATGCCTTCCATTTTCAAGCACTACCATGCTAGAAAATACAGAGAAAATTTGAGAATATAGTTAAAGTAATGGAGGGAAGAATGATGTCATTTCAGAGAAAAATTGTGACCATTAAGACTCGAGATAAGTTTTAGAATACTAGTATATACACAGACGTTGAAAGTAGAGAGAAAGGGATAGACAATGTCACTGTCATAACTAGACATTTTGACAATATTGTTGCTAAATCAACTTTCCTGAATTTTATATAACAGTTTCAAATTCTTCACATTGAGCACATTGACTCATCTATTTTTTTCCCAAATGTCTTTAACGTAAAGATTCAAAAACAGGATGACAAATTTAATAGAATGCATTTATACTCATCTGGGGACTTAGAGTCTAAAGGAATCTATTGCAAAAAAATTTATGACCTGTATATTCTATTCCCTTGTTCAACTAGGTTAAAAAAGTTTAAAAAGATGAGAACTGTGAGGCTTAGGAGAAAACATGCACAAAACTATCAAGGAAGCTGTTAAACTTACTGTCACTGACCTAGCCTTGAAAAGTTGGCTTTTATTAAATGGCAGCTGTGCTTGATTAAAAAATTATGACTCCCCTCAGGAATCACAAGGGTCATTAAAAACCAAGTCATAAAATCCCCTGCTCCCTAAAGGCACACTGACGGAGAACACTTCGATTTCCTTAGTGTAATTTAACTTTAACTACCATAATACCCAACACGTACTTAAAAGATTTTTAAATATTGTCATTTTATCCTCTACACACCTATATCAAATTGTTAAATAATTAGATTAAATTAATATTTGAAAATACAAATGATCTGAATTATAAATCTGGTCTGATACTTGGTCACCTTAAATCAATCTTTTTTCAGATCCATTACTGCGTTTTCAACCAAAGTGTTTAAAATGAGTATTTTCATATGTTTTACTTACCTTAATCGTTTTAAAAGTGATCGAATAAGGAACTAATAGATCATCTGAGAGAAAGCAATCTGTAAAAGTGCAGAGATTTACCAAATGTTAGACATACATGGATTTTTAGATGTCTTCCTAATCTTAGCTTTAGAGATAGTGTTTGCAAACATTATTATTTGTATATACGTGTATGTGCATGTATGGTTCTCTTTGGAAGGAGATTATTAACTTTTTCTTACTATTTTGGTCTTTCTCTCTGACATCTTTCCCAAAAGTTGCTCTTCTCCAACTCTAGTTGCATAAAAGCTGACAGTTGGTTACAATTAGTCAGATGATTTATAGAAAGCCAACAACATCATTAGTATAATAGACCAGAAAGTGCTTCATAGCCACACTTGTAATGTCAAGGCAGAGTTTCTATGTGATAGTCACTGTTATTGTTAAAGTTCAGATGTATAAATTTTGGCTTTAATATGTATTGTGGGGAAGCACAAGGACACTAGGAGTGCCATACTTCCATGGCCCAATGATTTCTTCAGCTTATCACGGGGCCTTTACTATAGCAACTAGCTGTATCTTTTTAAGAGACTTTGGTTGTCCTCCAGATGACATTAAATATTTAGAAATACTACATTAACATTTTCATAACTGTGAAGAATCTATTATTTCTCTGTTTATGTGATATTTCTTGAATTTTAAATAAACAATTTTAATAGATATTATTTATATGTATATTAAATTTACATGTATATAAAATTCATTAAATTTATACGTATGAATTATATTTATACATAAAAATATTTTCAACATGATACCAGTCATTTGATGTTATAAATTTCATAAGCTTATTGCTTTCAATGGCACATAGTATGTATTTGTATTTATTTTGTAGTTAAGACTTATGGAAAGACTCCAATGTTTATATTAGTTGAACAGTTGAACATTTGCTGAATGAGTTTATTTTCTATCTCTCTCTCTCTCTTTCATCTATCTACCTACCTACTTATCTTTCAAGAACAAGAACCAGAAAGCATTGATTATATTCCTCCTTACCTTCACCTTAAGACTAGAGTTCTTATTGTTTAATTTTTAAGTGTAGAGCTTGTGCCCTTGACTATTTTAATATTTACTTCTAAAACTTTTCTAGGCTTTTATTGACACAACTTTCTTAAATTACAAACACCTGGATTGCACAGAGCATTTAGGATATACTGCAATCTTGCCTTTTTATAACTATAACTAAATATTTGTTAATTTTTTCCCAATGTAATTATTATGTTTTAGTTCTAGTGTCTTTGCAGTTTATAAAAGTTGATTATATCTTATTATTACTTTAATCAGCCATGCTTACTAAGGTAAATCTCTTAAACATTTTGACCTTTATCTCATCAGAAAAATGAACTAAATGAAATCAATATGCCTTTCACAACCAACCATTTTCAATGCTGTAACTTTACTTAAGTTGAAAGAGAATTGTCTTTCAAATTGTGAACAATATTGAGCCTCAAATTTAATTGCCGTTTACTATGAGCAAAAGACCTGAACAATCATCACCAAAGAAGATATACAAATGGTAATTAATCACATTGGAAGAAGTTCAGTACCAGATGTCATTAGCAAACTACAAATTTAAATAATGAGATAGTACTACATACCTATTAGAACAGCCAAAATCCAACACAATGACAACAGCAAATGCTGATAAGGATGTAGAGAAACAAGAGCTCTCATTCATTGCTGGTAGAAGTGCAAAATGGCATAGCCACTCTGAAAGATAAATAGATCGCTTCTTAGAAAACTGAACATTCTCTTATCAATTCACTCACCAACTATAATCCTTGGTATTTATCCAAATGAATTGAAAAATCATGTCCATACAAAAATCTGCACACAAATGTTTATAGCAACTTTATTCATAATTGCCAAGACTTGCAAGCACCTGAGATGTTCTTCAGCAAGTGAATGGATAATGAAACTATGGTATGTCTGGATAAAGAAATACTACTCAGTGATAAAAAGAAATTAGCTTATCAAGTCTTGAAATTACATGTTAGAAATGCATATTCCTTAAGTGAAAGAAGCAAGTCTGAAAATTCTACACACTGTATGATTCCTACTCTATGACATTCTAGAAATGTCAAAAGTATGGAAAAAGCAAAAAGATCTGTGGTTTCCAAGCATTGTGAGGAGGGAGGAATAAATATGCAGAGCACAAAGGACTTTTAGGGCTGTGAAACTAGTCTGTATGATACCACAGTGGTGGACACATCACATTATACATGTATCAGACCCATAGAATGGATGGTTCTGAGAGTGAACGACAGATTTTGGATGATAAACAGTGTCTATGTATGTTCAAAGGTTGTAACAAATGTACCACTGTGGTGCAGGATGTAGCTAGTGTAAGAGGTTGTGTGCATAGGTGGAGTTGGTTACACTGGAACGCTGTATTTTCTGCTCATTTTGCTGTGAACTTAAAATTGCTCTAAAAATGGCTTATTAATTTAAAAACATCAGTAACACTTGACTAATATAAAATTGTACAAAGTAATAATAGCTGCTGTTGATTGTATTGTATGGACATTGGAATATGTATACACTATTTTTTGGAGCATAAATTTGTACATTATTTCCGGCAGTATATTTGGCAAATAGCAGTGAGCATTTTAGAGTGACTACTCTTTGCCAGGCATTGATATAGGCTCTTTACGTGTATAAATTGATTTAATTGTTTAAAAATTATTCTGAGGTAGGGAATATGATTATTCTCATCTCACAGATGGGATACTGGAGGCATAGTATGGTTAAGTAACTTCCCTTAGGTTACAGAGACATTAAGTGTCAACTCCAATTTCAGTCAAAGTGGTCTGAAGCTAATGGTTATGGTTTTACCACTTAAATATAAACTACTTCGAATGTAAGTAATAAAAATATACAATACATATGTCATTTGAACTAGCAATCCTTTAAGGAAAGAGAGGATTGGGTGAAGACCGACACACAGATATGTTCATGGGGTATTATTTAAAAGATCAAGTTATTGGGAACAACCTAAATGATCTACAAAAGGAGATGGTTACAAATAACTTACATCCTTCAATTAAAATGCCATGGAGATATTAAATATCATTCTATGATAGTTGTGAATATAGAGATATATTCATGATACGCTTTCAAGAGAAAATTGCAGGTTATTACACATTAGGTACTGTATAAGCCTAATTTTATATATGTCTATGCCCAAATGTTAGCTGTGATAATCCTAGGAAGCTAGAATTTTTAGTTATATTTTTCTTTTCTGTTGCTGTATTTGTGAGATTCTTAGACACTTATTACTTTTGTATCAGAATAAAATATTAATTGAAAATTTTCAATAAAGGTAGATCATGTTTTCTAATTTCTGACAAGAAGCCTGAAAAAATGTTTATCCACGGTTATGCCCCTTTTCAATGCATTTTAAAATAGATTAACAAATTAGAGAAAAAAAGACACATTGTACCCTCGTACAAACAAAACAAAACGAAACAAAGCATTCTGCCTATTCAATGAAATTTCTGACCACAGAGTGCTAGAGAGTGGATCATGGTCTGGTTTATCCCCTAATGAAGCTGGTCCTACCAGATAGTGAGTTCTCAGTGAGAGTTTGGGATACATAATGCGCAAATTTCATTTTGAAGAGAAGCAATGTGGAGAAATAAAGTGAATAAAGCTAAATATTGCTGGTTCCATTTTATACTTACAGCAAAACCCTTGGACTCTCAATTGATACACTATTAATTTAAGTAACAATATGGATCAAAAAGAGTCATTTGTATATCTCTGTCCTGAAAACCAGCAGTAAATTGCAAAAGTGATCTTTAAAGGATTAAAATCTGTTGCTATAGCAACTTCTTATCATATAAGAAGTGTTAGTACAACTAGGGTATACCAAAAATGGGTTAGAAATGGTCTGTGATTTTAACAAGTAGACCTTCTTTTTGCACTTTAGGATTAGTGTGTTACAGATATTTTATTACATTAAAATGTAAAGAAAATAAAAATATATACCTTTTTGTTGTAGTTCTGAAACATGTCCACCTACATATTTATTGGAACTTTAATTTTGTAAGTGCAATGGGGCAATGTCTTGCAAATAAATTTTATTCAGTAAATAAATACATTGGGGAGGTTAAATATGAAGCATGATTTAATGCTTAATGACTTATTTTTCTAGTTGTAGTTATATATAATAAGGAAGGAGGAAAAATAAATACATAATGAATGCTTTTCAACTGCTCCTGTTGCTTTTGCTACTATGACCAGAGATTACTTAATGCCCAGGCTCTACCCTCCTGTGTTTGCTCCCCGACCTTTGTTCAATTCTGTCTTCTGGTACTATCTTTCTCTTGCTTCGGGGCACTTATTACTAGGCCTTAGTCTTTGTTTGTATGAGGGTTTAGAGTTAGTCTTGAGCACTGAATCTGTATTAAAATGCACAGAATGCATAAATATACTCTGCACAATATGATATGTGCCTGGATGATGTTGCAGACCCCTGTCTTCCTTATCTGCATGCTCATTACCTCTATGTGTGTAGATATCTGACACTCCACATCGTTTTTGCAATATCAGTGCTATTTCTGGCTGATTTTGATAATGTGAGGGATATTTAAATTATTCTTTGGCTGAAAATGTCTTTATTCAGTTGTTCAACAAATTTGTATTGTGTTTAGTATGTGTTAGGCTGTAGTGAAGAAAACAGATGTTCTCTGAACTCAAGAGGATTAAAATCTAGTGATGAGTACAGAAGTAAACATATGATAAGTACTTTTTTGAAGGAATATAAATAAAAATATTTGGTGATAGAGAAGGAAATGTGATACTGATTTAACCAAAGTAGTAGGGAAAGGCTTTGTTCAGAAATAATTTTAAGCAGAGGCTTGAAGGATAAACAGCCAGCTATGAAAGGAGCAAAAGAGAGAAAAACCTCCCAGACAGAAGATATTGCATGTGCCAAGGTCCTGAGTTGGGAAAAAGCTTGGCATATACATTGGAGGAACAGAATGGAAGCTGGTTTTTAAGTAAGAGTAAAACGGGAGAAAAGTGGGACACAGTAAGGTAGGAGGGCTAGATACAGACAAATCCATTCTAGGAATTAAGTATGTGGTTTGGGATGTGAAGAGAAGGCATGGACAGATTTAGGGAGGTAAATGATTTGAACATATTTAAGTTTTTGTTGTTGTTGTTTCGTTTTTGAGACGGGGTCTTGTTCTGTTGCCCATACTGGAGTGCAGTGGCGCAATCTTGGCTCACTGCAACCTCTGCCTCCCGCGTTCAAGTAATTCTCCCTGCCTCAGCTCTCCAGTAGCTGGGATTACAGGCACACGCCACCACGCCTAGCTAATTTTTTTTTTCTTTTTTTTTTAGTAGACACCGGGTTTCACCGTGTTGCCTAGATTCTTCTCGAATTCCTGACATCAGGCAATCCGCTCGCCTCGGCCTCCCAACGTGCTGGGTTTACAGGTGTGAGTGACCGCACCCGGCCGGATTTAAGTTTTTAAAATATTATTCTGAAACAATGTGGAGAATACACTGGAGGAAACAGGGAAGCTCCATATAAAAGTTACTGTGATACTCTAGGTGAGCAGCATTGGAGAATTGTATGGGAACACAAGAGGAGAGACAGACAGTAATAGAGTCAAGAAATTTAAAGAATAATAAAGCTTGCTGATGGATTTGAGGTAAGAGTAATGAAAAGCAAGTACAATGATTAACAATAACTGCAAACTGGCTATATGGCAATGCCATTTACTGAGATGCAGAAAAATACGTTTGTAGTGTTAGAGATTTTTTAATATATTTTGACAGGGTGTTGATACATCTAAGTGGAAATATCCAATAAGAAGTTGGTTCAGATGGTGTTTAAAATCCTGGGATTAAGACCGTCTAAGAAGAGAACAGAGATAGGAAAGAAGGTATGTGCCTTAACCCAGCAGGGTAACAGCATTTAATTACCATAATGAAGAAAAAGGAACTTATGAAAAAGAAACATAACTAAAAGCCTGAGATGAAAAAGGAAAATGGGAAAAATGTAATGTCATGGTAATTAAAATATTATAGAGAGTTGAGGAGTGGAGAGCTAACTTAATCATGTGCAGCTAATGTAGTATGATGGTAGAAATGTGTCTCTGTGAGTTGAGAACAAGAATAGTGTGTGGTAAGTGAAATTTTATACAAATGGCATAAGGAAAAACTGAGTTGAAAATTAATGCAAGTTTTGGACACAACCGTGATGTCCTTTTGTAGGTGAACGATTAAACAGTGGTACATCTATACAATGAAACATTATTTAGTGGATATAAAATGCTGAAAACAAATGAGCTAGCAATCCATAAAAAAATATAGAGGAAAAATAAGATCATTTTACTCAGTGGTAGAAACCAATCTTAAAAAGTTACATACTGTTTGATTTCAACTATATGAAATTCTGGAAAAGGCAAAAGTATGGGGAAAGTAAAAAGATCAATGGTTTTCATGGTCTAGGGACAGAGCACAGAGGATGTTAGGATAATCAACATATTCTGTATACAGTGATGAATCATGTCATTATAAATTTGTACAAACCCATAGAGCAAACAACACCAAAAGTAAACCCTAATGCAAATTATGAATTCTGGGTGATAATGATGTGTCAAAGTGGGTTCATCAATTGTAACAAACATACTACTCTGGTGGGGGATATTGATAATGGCAGAGTCTATGCATACGTGGGTGCACAGGGTATATGGGAATTTTTTTTTTTTTTTTTTTTTTGGGAGAGAGTCTCACTCTGTTCCCCAGGCTGGAGTGCAACGGTATAATCTCAGCTCACTGCAACCTCTGCCTCCTGGTTTCAAGAGATTCTCATGCTTCAGCCTCCAGAGTTGGCATTACAGGTGCCCACCATCACGCCTGGTTAATTTTTGTGTTTTTAGTAGAGACTGGGTTTCACCATGTTGGCCAGGCTGGTCTTGAACTCCGTACCTCAGGTGATCTACCCACCTGGGCCTCCCAAAGTGCTGGAATTACAGGCATGAGCCATTGAGATCAGCCACTGTATGGGAAATTTCTATACTTCAGCTCAAAGGTGATGCAAATCTAAAACTGCTCTAGAAAATGAAGTCTATTAAAAATGCAAGCTTAGCAAGTAGAGAAAAATGGATATAGTCTTTTTTGGAATTTGTTTTTTATAGAGAATGGAAAAATGAGACTGTAATTTAAGCATTATGAGAGTTAGAATGAAATATAGGAGAACATGTTGATTAAATATTAGAAAATTTCATAATGGAAGAAACACAAGGAAGATTACATGCTTTGAAAAATTACAGAGGAAAAAAATGACTAGCCAATTTGCAAGAACTGGCTTTTGAAAACAGGTAACTTTTTTCTCTATTAATAATTTTATTTTTTATCTTAAAGGTCTTCCTAGAAAACTGATGGTTTGGCTTAGCTGTCATAGCCTGCTCCTAGGCTGTGACGTCACTTAGCTGCTACTGAGGAACCTGATCTTTTTCAGGGTATGATAGTTTAGAGCGAAACCATCTTTCCACTTAAGCTTTTTTCATAGGTCCCTCCTCATCCGCATGAGCATGAATCTTTGGATTGCAGCATAAGTTTTCTTATTCAACAACCACCTTATGTTCAGACTTATATTGTCCTTTATGTATAGAGGACACTGTCCTCTATACATTATAGAGGAACTATATTGTATTTTAGGTATACAGTGAATTACTATAAGAATGTTTTTCTTTGTGAATTACCAAAAAAATCTGATCTGCAACATACTGGCCCATGATATGCTTACAATATACTTTCATATTGAATTCTTCACTTTGAGAAATGTAACCAGGGAATACTTTGATTTTGTGAGGGATGGAAAAGAATCCATGGAAGCCAAAATACTTTATTTCCTGTGGTAATTTTGGCAAGTCCTGCATCCAAATAGCACATGAAAGTCCCAGAATTAACTATCCGAGCTTCCATACTATGTTCATCTTTGAGAGTATCCACTTAACCTTCATTGACCTTATTGTGCAAAACCTTCAAAAAATCCGTGGGCCAAAAGGAGGTTAGAATAACATGCAGCTGTGTACTTTGTCAGACAATCCTTATTGTTTAGTTTGGAAGAATATAAACTGTGCAGTCTGTCACACCTCCTTCTACACAGACATATGCAATCTAACAAACAATATCTCTTTTGATAATGCAAATTATCATCTCCAATTTTGGTGTGTTTTGCAATCTTATCCTGGACTACTAAGGGCTTCTAAGCATAAATCAGTTTTAATCTCTTCTCTTCCCTTCGATTTCTTGGTACTTCTTGAAATAGCCATATTCTCCACAAATTTAATAAAACATGTCCTGCCAAACAGAGAGCCACATCTGGCTCTGCACAACACTAGTGAAATATCTTATAACAAAAGGACTAAAGAAAACTGGTAAGCATATGGTCAGAATTGGAGATTTGTTGATAATAAAATGAGAGTGGTGCCTTCTGATAATTTCTTTTCTAAATTTTTCCATTTGGATTACAAGACAAAAACGGATCTACTACTGGGAAGGACCTCAAGTGATCATCTATGAGGATTAGCTCAGAAATTGTTTAGGGTGAATATTTACCACCTTAAGCCCCAAATTTCAGAGACATGACAATTTTTGGGTGAAATAAACTGTTAAAGATAAGGGATTTTAACTTAAGTGGGAAAAAAAGCAGTACAGTAAAAATTGAATTATAGTTAACTATATATATATAGAAATATTTAGGTGGACGCATATGATGCCTGAAACTTTTAAATGCACCAATAAAAAAAGATAGCTTGATTGAGATTAGAGTGCTTCATTCATAAGTGATAAAACAAGTAGAAGACAATGGTAATTAGCGAATGTAGGAGATGGGTATGCCACTGTTTACAAAACTCTTTAAATTTTTCCATGTATTTGTAATATTTTATAGTAAAATGTTGGGAAAACAAAGCAAATGTATAGACTCAAAGAAGCTAAGAGATGTATTTAGGCAAAGTTTCAGATTTCTTATGCTGAGATACATTTTACCCTTGCCTCAGTGACTGTCACTGGTTTAACTCCATTTCTGTAACTTGAAAAATGCAATAATTCTCCAAATCAATTTTTTAAAAAATTTAGATCTGTAAAGCACTATATAAAAAGGAGATTTAGATTTTCTTGATCAATAAAGTAATGCACATTGATTGATGAACTGCTGGGCATATACAGTCAATCTGATTGGATTTGGCTGTTATTTGGAAGAAAAGGCAACTGTCCGCATGTCTCCACTCTCAGAGACAAAGCTGGAGATTTGACCAGTATTGGAAAGAATATGTTTACTAGATAATGATGCCTACAGAACGGTGGAAATATAAGGCTCTAACTTAGAACTTTTCAGGCTAATTCAGAGGCAACATTATGCGTTTACTAAACTGTATCTTTGTTTCCATTTATAAGAAAAATCCTTTTTTGCAACCCTATTATTTCTACCTCTTATCTGCAAAAGAGTCCCCAACCTGTCTTTTCAGAAAAAATAAGAATTACCATGTCCTTTTATATTAAACAAGTGATTTGTGTTCTTTGTAGAAAAAATGAGAAAATAAAGAGAAATAAAAATAAAGTATAATCTCAATAACAGAGCCCATCATTTTTCATATTTAACTATATTTTTCTATATTTTAGTGTATAGATTCCAAATACATTATAAAGTCATTACGAATTTATTATATTTTGTCTTGGTTTAGTAGAAAGAGAGAATATGCAAGAATCGAATGGAGATAGAGGCTAAAATTATGTATTGGCAGGAGGAATTTATTTAGCTTCAATTAAGCAATAATTTTGACAATGCTGGTCTTCTCCAAAGTACAAGTATGAAGTGCTTATCTAAAATTCGAGATACAATTATCAATTTTGCAATAAGTTTACTTGCTGGGAATTGATTCCCTTTATATAACATATACATAAATAGTTGGACTTTTATATATTAATACTTTTATAATCTTTTGTATAGATATAATGAAAGCAAATGATGACCTTTCTACGGCTACTTCAATTAAAGAGTCTTGCAGATATATCTTTTTGTTACTTGTCCAGTTATTTTTTTACTACAAAATCCTTGTAGATAAATTGTTAGACCAAAGATAGTGCATATTTATAAAAATATCCTTTAAAAATAGTTGTTCAAATCTGGCTTAGACTAACAATGAATATTAGTTTGTATAACCTCACCTTCAAGCAATACTACGTACTATCCTTTTAATTTCTGACCTGAAAGACAATATTCCTTCAAACTTTTGAATATTTTTACTTGTATTTATATGTTTTTTATTTCAGAACTCAGTGCAAAACACCAACCTAATAATATTTCTTAGTGTATGGCACACTATCTTCTTTGGCCCATGAAAATTTATTCATTCGTGTTTTAAAATTTAAATTTAAATAAAGTAATCTGCCCTCTCTTTCCTTTTTCTTTGCTTTCACTAATACACCTTTCTAATTAGACAACTCTTCTAATGTGTTTATTTTATATTCTTTATTTATTGTTTTGTGCTTTTTGTGTGTGCTTATAATTTATTTTTTTGTCTTAGCCATATGTTTTTATGATCTGTCATCATTTTTGTCTGTTTTTGTTATTGCTTCTTCTAACCACTGTGCTCCACAGTGAAATTCCATCACATTTTACTCACACAGTTTTTTGGTGTTTGAACCAAAACCCATCACTTCAAATAATGTTCCTCAGAGACACATGCCCAGGAGAAGATGTACAGACTTCTAAGCTGGAAACGGTCACAGCATCCACATTCCCTCAGTGTGGGATGAGGACTCCAAACTCCACTTCCTGCCGATGAGATCTCTGCCATTCTCGTGTTGATAATAAGGCAGAAGAGTTAAGTGCTTTCTCGTATGACAATTCAAGACATTATTAGAAGTCAAAATGAGTTCATGTAAGAAAATCCTTAAAAGAGTGCCCTAGCCCATAATAAGTACTTAATAAATTAACTATTATTATTAATATTTTGCTTCATTGCAATAAACAATTAAAAATATAAACAGAAAAAACTTATCCAAATAGATCTAATAAATTAAACATGGCCTCTGTCCCTTCTTATTCTCAACATAAATGATTTTGCATAAGTCAGCATATCCTGTTGATCAAGGTTTCACATTTTGAATATTTCATATTATCATATCTTGTTTTAAATTGCTCATTAAGGTCTTTTTGACATTATTACCAGACTCAAATAAGCTTTACATCTGCATTTGAAACACTGGTTGTAATGCCATAGTCTCTTAGAGTAATCTTCCTTCATTTCTTGACACTGAGAAAGACCAAATTCATATATTGGAAAAATGTCCAACTAGAAACAGATTTAGAAATATGTAAGTTGTTCTAATAGAAGATCATAGTATTTATAATTATTCATAATACAATAATAAAGTACTTAAGGTTATCTTTTTCTGAGAAATTTAAGCTGATAGTTCATATGTTTTATTTCATCAAACCAGGAAACATTATTATGAGCATATCATTGTTATAATTAAATTTAATATTATGAGAGATACTGAGAAATATGGTAGCATATTTATCCCATTAAAGAAAGTTTTCCTTCTTTTCATAGTTTTCAAATCTCAAATTTTTAGTTTTAATGAGTTGTGTTTTATATATGCAGTTATATATATGTGTGTGTGTATATATATATGACACACACAAGAAACTGATACATACCTGTGTATTTATTTAATATAATATGAGATATTAAATCTTGGTTAATGATGTAACAAAAGGTGTCATATTAGTGAATACAGTCTAAGTTAAGTCAGCAGTTTAACAAAACAATAGCTTATTTCTAACTCACACTAGATGTCTCATGTGGGTCTGTGGGCTTTGCTCACAGCCATCATTCCATAAGCCAGCCTGATTCCAGTTCCGTCATTAAATGGTGTTTCCCAACCCATGCGCTGTGTCTTCTACCCCCATCCCTTAAAGAAAAATGGAATCATCCCCAGTATTCCAGAATGTGACTGTATTTGAAAAAAGCATGGTTGTAGATATAACTAGAATAGATGAGGTTATACAATAGCAGTATGGGCACCGAACCGAATATGACTAGTGCTCAAAGATGACAGCCATGTGAAGACATCCAGGTGGAATGCCATATGAAGACAAGAGAGTAACATTAAATACTCCAAGCCTATATGGAATACTATGCAGCCATAAAAAAGAATGAGATCATGTCCTTTGCATGGACATGGATGGAGCTGGAGGCCATTATCCTTAGCAAACTAACACAGGAACAGAACAGAAAACTGAACACCTCATGTTCTCACTAATAAGTGGGAACTAAACAATGAGAACACATGGACACACAGAGGGAAACAACACACACTGTGCCTTATTGGAGGGTAGAGGGTGGGAGGAGGGAGAGGATCAGGAGAAACAGCTAATGGATACCAGGCTTAATACCTGAGTGAAGAAATAATCTGTAAAACAAACCCCCATGACACAAGTTTACCTATGCAACAAACCTGCACATGTACCACTGAACTTAAAATATAAGTTAAAAAAGGTATATAAACATTTTCCACAGATAAAGTAGTATTTTGATAATTGTCAAATAGAAAATGGAGATGGATATTTATGGATTATAAAAATCAATATTGCACTTATCAGTTTTCAATTTTCCCTCAACCCAATAAGAAAAAAAGTTGGTTCTGAAGTTTATATGGAAATGCAAAGGGCCGAGATACTTTCTAAGATGTACAAGGTGAAAGATTTTCTTGAAAGAAAGCAAACATTGATAAAGTCAAAATAATTGAGAAAATGTGATATTGCTACAGGATATAGAAATAAGCCAATATAAGACAATGGGGATTCTAGATACAAATCTGTAAATACATGATCACTTAAAGGGAAATATGGCATCTCAGTTTATAGGAGATATGGCTTTTAAATCAATATATTGTTACCCTTACTTATCCATATATGATACAAGATAATTTGATCCATAATGTAAAATAATATAGCAGAATATTTTATAACTTTAGTGGAGGAAATGATTTATTAATACATAAAAATGCACTAATATTAAAGCCATAATAAAGGTAAGTATTAAGAAATTTGAAAACATTAGAATAAAAGTTTTGTTCTTAACAAAAGACACGGTTATACCGCCTAATACAAATTCATGAGCCAAGCCCCAGAATGGGAAATCAGGTTGATAACACTTGATAAAACAGGAAGTACTTGTATTCTGAATACACAGAGAACTACTATAGGTATATGAGGCAGTGCAGTTTACTACTAAAATAATAATAATAATAATAAGAAGAAGAAGAAGAAGAAGAAGAAGAAGAAGAAGAAGAAGAAGAAGAAGAAGGAGACTTAACAGTCAGTTCCTAAAACTAAATCTGTATATCCAAGAAACATATGGAAAGTCCTCAACACCTTGTTAGAAAATGCAGATTAAAAGAACATTATTACTACAGTGTGCTTTTAATAACCACATTGTAACCAACAGATATGCTAAAACATAAGAATCATAATACTAAGCATAAGTGGCAAAGTGGAGTAAAGAAAATGCTCATAAAGTTGCTGGAAGAAGTTCAAATTGACACAAACACTTTGGAAAAATATATTCACAGTATCTCATATATTTGAATAAACATACCCCCTTACCCAGTAAATTTCACCCCTAAGTATATGCCCTGTGGAAATGTATGCTTATGTTTACAAAATAATTGCACAATTTTCATAGCATCATTGACTGAAATGGTGCTAAACTGGAAGAAAACTTAATGCCAATAAACAGCAGAATAGATAAATATATAACATATTTACAATATGTAATACGATATACTAATGAAAATCAATTGATATTCCCTAAACATTGTATTATATTAAGTGACAAAAGCCCTATGCAACACTTTACATGTTGTTATGATTTCTTCTATATGTTTCAAAAATGAGTAAAGATATTTTAAAAATTAAGCATGCATGATTAGATAATACAACTTTAACGAAAAAAATAAAAATGTGTTTCATCATTTAATTTAACGCTGTTAACAAGTTCAGTGATGTGAAGATCGTGAATTGAACAACAGCTCTAGCAAAGTGAAGATAAGTGTGGATCTGAACAGGAAAGGACTGAGTGTGGAGTGTCTCTAGAGAGTGGGAGTACCAAAGTCTGATGTAAGTTGGTTTGAGAACAGGATTTGAAGAAACAACATATTTTAAATGAAAATGCTTCTGGATAAATATATTTGAAAATTACTTGTATTCTTTCATATCAAATCCGGCCCTTGTATTGTTTTTTCGAACATGATTAGTGTATGACCAGAGCAGAGGGTGTCAGATACATTCTCCTTCATTCTGGAAAAACGAGAGAAAAGATTCACTGTTGCAGAATTGGTCTAAGGTACAAGTGTCCCCTCTCTGGGACAGATTCTGCTGCTATTCCTCCGATCACAAGAAGGAAACCTCAGACACCAAAGAGGCACCAGTCAAATGATTAAACAGGAGGATTTTTTTTTCTAAAAAATATAAAATTATATGAGTTTAAATTTTCTTAGTTTCTTTTTTCTTCTACTAGTTCTAATAGTTTAAAAGTTGTGTATCTTACTTATATTCCAGTAGTTACTCATAAAACATTACCTAACATACTAAAATTGTTGTTTCTTATTAATTACGGAACATTTTACTGAGATTTTCTTCCTCTCTACAGATGCTTTGGTATTCTTGTCATCAACATTTTTAAATCATCTGGAATTTAACTGCATATTCTCATTTGAAAATACAATTTTTGAAATCAATATTTATTTAAAAATATCTATTGCTAACTTTTTTGCGTTTCTTAGAGAGAAGTTCTCTGTATGGTAAATATTCTGAGTCCTTCTATGTCTGGACATTTCTTTTACTGTCATTCTTGAGTGATCTTTAACTGAGTTGAGAATTCTTGGTTCAGCACTTTGAAGCCACGGATCCTTTATCTTCCTATATCCAGAGATGCTGTCAAACCAATGGTCAGTGAGTCTTTTTTCCTTTGGAGGTCAATTGCTTTATTTTTCCCTAATAACGGCAGTTTCTGAGTGTTCTCTTTTTTGTCTTAGAAATTTATTATATATCTCTCTATTCAATTGTGTGAATTTTTTGTCTATTATTTTCTCAAATATTATCTCTTTTTTTAAATCTTCCTCTACCCATCTTCCTATTAAAAATGAAGATCGTTTGACTCTTGCCTACTATGTGTTCATTCTGCTTATATGTTTCTCTTCTCTTTATCCTTTGCATCAGGTATTTTGAGATATTTCTCCAGCTTGACACTGAAGCTTTCCAATCCACCAAAACTTTTCTTTATATTTTAAACTGGCTTTGCATTATTTTTTTGACAGTGTTTTCTATCAATTCCAACATTTGTTAATGGGGATAAACTGCCTCCTGTGCCAAATCTGCTGTCTTAAATCCAGCCCCACTGCTTTTTTCTTCTGTCTCTCATTCTATCAAGATATAATTGGAATTGAACAGAAACATAGAAAAAATAGAATAACATGGCTTTGTTGGTAAAATACAATGTGTTGTAAACTTTATTTTACTTGTAGCAATATTTAGTAAATGACTGTTACTGCAGCATGCCAGACCCTGGTTTAGGCATTTAGGATATACTAGTGAACAAAAGAGGAAAAAAGAAAATATCCTTGCCCACCTTAGATCATTCAAATGTCTTTTCTAGTATTTTGCTAACACAGTTCCTGTGATAGTAAATTATTTAAATAATCTGGAGGCTGTACAATAAAACATATAACAATTACTTATTTTTACATACTTATTGATCAACAGTATTTGCTGAATATTCACATATAAGTCACTGTGCAATTTTTTTGTGTGTGGAACTATGGAGATCCTCAAAGAAAACTAAGAGATCTCGTGAAAAACTCAAACCTTAATACATCTTAAAACTTTGGTAAAAAAATTAACAGATACTTTCAGCCTGTCATTGGATATGTGTAGAACTGTTTCCTCTCTGTGACTCTTACCCAATACTCTCCGGATCTCTGTTATCATGTATTCTTCTAATGGTGCCATCACCAGGAGCCTGTTTTTCACGGACGAGAGCCCTCGTCCTGACCTCTACCATCTGGGATTTGTTGCTTGCGGCTTCCAGCCCACTGCAATTTATATCATCTACCCCAAACTCTGTGGCAGCATTCTCATCTTGCAAATTATTAATTATCTAATGTGATAAACTAAACTGCACTGATGGGATAGGGTTACAAGGAGCAACTACTGAATGATTCCTAACGTTGGCTTTCTAGATTAGACACCCTTATCTTTTATAAAGTCACTGTAAGAGTGGGAATTGAAGGCAAAATGTAATCTTCCCAGTCAATAAAAAAGTTATTTTTGGAACAGAATGAAATGCATCGTGTTTTATTCCTTTTTCATTACTGGTGTTGAATATCTCTTCTTCTTCAATAACACACCTTCACTGATACAGGTTGAGTATCCTTTATTCAAAATGCTTGAGATCAGAAGTCTTTCAAATTTTGAAATTTTTAAAATTTTGGAATATTTGCATATAAATGAGATACTTTGGGGATGCAACCCATGTCTAACTGTAAAATTCATTTATGTTTTGTATACACCTTATACACATAGCCTAATGGTAATTTATAGAACATTTAAAAATAACTTTGTGCATGAATCAAAGTTTGTGTACATTGAATCATCAGAATGCAAATGTGTCACTATTTCAGCCACCCATTGATCAATCTATATTTGTTTGCATCCCTTTCATTCTTGACTCTGAATTTATATGCTAATAATAAGCGATCATGTTTTTTACACTTATTCAGACATAAATACTTAATAGTAAAGAATATGACATACCATTAATACAGTAAAAAAATGTGTTCAGGGTAACCATGCATCACAGTAGCATCACCAGAATACCTGCATCCGCTGTTAAACAACAGCAACAACAAATAACAGCAGGCTTTCAGTCTCCATCTATGATGCTGTGTTTTGATTAAAAGGTTACTGTACATTGTATTTGATTTTTTTAGTTGAGAAGAAACATTAGAAGCAGTTGAAGAATTAGGAAGTGGGATGAGGAGACTGTGATAGTCCGTTCTCACACTGCTATAAGGAGCTACCTGAGAGTGGGTAATTTATAAATCAAAGAGCTTTAATCAGCTCATAGTTCTGCAGGCTGTACCAGCTTCTGCTTCTGGAGAGGCCCCAGGAAACTTACAATCATGGCAGAAGGCAAAAGGGAAAGAAGCACAATGTCACATGGCCAGGAGAAAAGAGAGGGAGTGAAAGGGGAAGTGCTACACACTTTTAAAAATCTTTTTTAAAGATTTTTTTTATTATTATACTTTATTATTATACTTAAGTTCTAGGGTACATGTGCACAACGTGCAGGCTTGTTACATATGTACACATGTGCCATATTGGTGCCATTAACTCATCATTTACATTAGCTATATCTACTAATGCTAACTTTCCCCCTCTCCCCTCCCCATGAAAGGGCCCAGTGTGTGATGTTCCCCACCCTGTGACCAAGCATTCTCATTATTCAATTCCCACCTATGAATGAGAACATGTGGTGTTTGGTTTCCTGTCCTTGCAATAGTTTGCTGAGAATGATGGTTTCCAGCTTCATCCATGTCCCTACAAAAGATATGAACTCATCCTTTTTTATGGCTGCATAGTATTCCATGGTGTATATGTGCCACATTTTCTTAATCCAGTCTAGCATTGATGGACATTTGGGGTGGTTCCAAATCTTTGCTATTGTGAATAGTGCCACAATAAACATGCGTGTGCATGTGTCTTTATGACAGCATGATTTATAATCCTTTGATTATACACCCAGTAATAGAATGGCTGGGTCAAATGATATTTCTAGTTCTAGATCCTTGAGGAATTGCCATACTGTTTTCCATAATGGTTGAACTAGTTTACAATCCCACCAACAGTGTAAAAATGTTCCTATTTCTCCACATCCTCTCCAGCACCTGTTGTTTCCTGACTTTTTCATGATCACCATTATAACTGGTATGAAATAGTATCTCATTGTGGTTTTGATTTGCATTTCTCTCATGGCCAATGATGATGAGCATTTTTTCATGTGTCTGTTGGCTGCACAAATGTCTTCTTTTGAGAAGTGCCTGTTCATATCCTTTTCCCACTTTTTGATGGGATTGTTTGATTTTTTCCTGTAAATTTGTTTTAGTTCTTTGTAGATTCTGGATATTAGCCCTTTGTCAGATAAGTAGATTGAAAAAATTTTCTCCCATTCTGTAAGTTGCCTGTTCACTCTGATTGTAGTTTCTTTTGCTGTGCAGAAGCTCTTTAGTTTAATTAGATCCTATTTGTCAATTTTGGCTTTTGTTGCCATTGCTTTTGGTGTTTTTGACATGAAGTCCTTGCCCATGCCTATGTCCTGAATGGTATTGCCTAGGTTTTCTTCTAGAGTTTTTATGGTTTTAGGTCTAACATTTAAGTCTTTAATCTATCTTCAATTAATTTTTGTATAAGGTGTGAGGAAGGGATCCAGTTTCATCTTTCTACATATTGCTAACCAGTTTTCCCAGCACCGTTTATTAAATAGGGAATCCTTTTCCCATTTCTTGTTTTTGTCAGGTTTGTCAAAGATCAGATGGTTGTAGATGTGTGGCATTATTTCTGAGGGCTCTGTTCTGTTCCATTGGTCTCTATCTCTGTTTTGGTACCAGTACCATGCTGTTTTGGTTACTATAGCCTTGTAGTATAGTTTGAAGTCAGGCAGCATGATGTCTCCAGCTTTGTTCTTGTTTTAGGATTGTCTTGGCAATGCGAGCTCTTTTTTGGTTCCATATGAACGTTAAAGCAGTTTTTTCCAATTCTGTGAAGAAAATCATTGGTAGCTTGATGGAGATCAAACAACCTTATATCTCATGAGCATTCACTCACTATCACAGCAGCCAGGGGGAAATCTGCCCCGATGATCCCGTCACCTCTCACCAGCTTCCTCCCCAAGCGTTGGAGATTAAAATTCAACATGAGATTTGGGTGGAGACAGACTGTCAAACCATATCAGAGGCATTTTGCTGAATGACTTTTCAAAATATTTGTGTCAGAGTCGTCTGCCTCATTAACAATGTTTTTTTCCCTTGGAAGTCTCTCTTTGATTTTATAAACTGACATGAGATTTCTTGTTCCATTATACATGCTTGCTGCTCTAGTCTTTTCATAAGCCCATCACACATTTTCACCATGTTATCTATAGGCACTTGTTCTTCACTGTTAATGATGTAATCTTTGTTGCCACTATTATCACAATCACCTTGATTCAGAAATATTTAGCCCATTTCACCATTACTTAATGAATGGACAATGGAGACCACTTTATCAATGTTAAAATATTCTTTGATATGCACTTTTTACAGCTTACCAACAGACTCTGAAATTATGTTTTTTTTTTTTTTGGCATATGTAAGGAGGTCAGACAGCATTTTTTCAAATTGACTTACTGCATTATTCAGTCACCACCTTGTGCATTATCATTGTTGAACATAGTTGTAAGCCAAGGGCTGCATCAGGTATGAACAACTATGTCTTTAGTCATTGCATTCCAAGCATTGGCAACAACATACATGGCATCCTTCATGCTAAACTCCTTTTGAAAGCCCTCCAAACTCATGCTTCTGTTCACTAATGCTAGCATGCTATTTAAGAAAGTGTTTTTAATTTACTCTTTACTGATGTAAGAATATTCTGGTCACATGGCTGAGTTGATGAAATTACATTTCTGGGAATATATGTGGCATAAATGTTTTATTCTGAGAATTTCAGCTGGAGGATGAGCAGAACAGTTGTCAAAGAAAAACAGTCTTTCAGTCATTCCCTACAGTGAGCAGGCACTGCTGGTACAAAATGTTTATGAAACCAGTCAGAAAGATGTTCCTCGTGATCCACGCCATTTTGCTAGCATAATAATGATCGAGTAAGAAAATTACTTCTTGAAAACAGTGAGGACACAGCTTTTGCCTTTCCCAGCAAGTGTACAGTTCTGTGTGCCTACTGCGTTAGCACATTCTGGTGTAGTTATTCTGTCCTTTACATCTTTCATTCCTGCAGGGTCTGCTTCTTCAGTTGTAGTCACTGTCTTTCTGAGGCACTAATGCCAAAAAAAAACAGTGATGTTTCATTTGTGTTATAGATATGTTCTGGTATCAGAATTCATCAGTGATAAAATAATAAGCAATCATTTTTGGCAAGCTTATCATTAACTTATCTGCTGCTTTATGATTAGCAGATGATCACCACAATTTTTTATCACTACAAATTTTTAAAAATTTAGTGCTATGTATTTTCTTAAATTTCTGTGACCAGCCTATTGAATGTTCACAATTTCCTTTGATTTTTAGTTCGTGATGATAATCATCAATCTTTTCCTGGTTCATGATTGGCATACCATTAGGTGGCATCTGTTCACTGAGATACTGAAGGATCCACTCTTTCAATATATAATGGAGATCTTCATTTTTAGCTTTATGCAGTGTTTTTCCATTTTTCATTAACTTATTTTTGTCACTTTTAGCATGGAACTTCAACAGTTTATCCTTCTGTTGTTTTAGGTACCCGTCCTATATGATGGTCATTCCAACACCATACTTTTCTGTAAGATGTTTCACACTTGCATCATTGTTCATTTTCTCCAACAGCTTGACTTTCTATGCCACAGATAAGTATAAATGCTTCCTTTTTTATCACTGTTACTCATAGGGATATCTGCAGGCTTTTTTTTTTTTACATTTTCAACAATATCTTTACACCAAAAAGCAGAGAATAAGTAAATAAAACACAGCAAGTAATACCTGTGAGTCTTAGCTTCTTGAAGGGCATTGTGTAGAACCTACTTTATCACATCTGGCCTGCACACATGCTATTTTAATGCACTTTGTGGATTTGCTTGCATGGGGAATCCAGGTGTCCATGAAAAACATATATCACAGCTGAAGAGGGTTGGGAGGGTCTCTTTTACCTCGAGAATGCTGAATCAACTGTGTGTTGTGTGTCTTCTTTTTGACCATGACCCATCACATGAGGTCAGGTGTGGAATTTTCCACATGTGGCATCATGTCAGTGCTCAAAAGTTTTGGATCGTGGAGGATTTTAGAGTTTAAATGATCAAATTAGTGATGTTTAGTGTGTGCTCAACATTCATTTAGTACCTAAGAAAATATATTAATTACTTTAAGCTGGCTTAAAATTAAATATTAATAATAATAATTGGCTATATTAAATTTTTTTTCTGGGTGAGAAGTTAAAGTGAAAGTTAAAGTTTTTCAGTCTATACAATAGCATATGTTAGTGCTCATTCAGAGCACTAGTGGGCTCATTCAGAGAAGCAGAACCACTGTGATGAATGTATGTATGTATTTATTATTTATTAGAAGTATTTGACACAATTGCATCTAAGCTTCTTCCTTAGTGTCTGATGGCTGAACTGGAAGGTATGGAGAAGAGAAAATGGATAAACTGGGGAACAGCAAGGGCAAGAAAAGCTGGAGCTCACAAGCATGCAGTGAGGTCCACTAGAACAGAATGAAACCATGTTAGTTGCAGCTGCTTCTGATTTTGATGGTGCTAGTGTCTGGCAGAAGGTGGGATCCTTCATCACTAAACTGTGCATCCACACCTGGCCCCATAGATGAAAAAGCTGAAGGGAAAGGTGAAGCAGCTGGCCGGCCAGCCATGGCCAAGGAGATAAATCAACAGGTCAGCAACAACGTGTGTGAGCTCAAAATGGCCACTGCTTCCCATCTGCCCTCTAAATCTCTCACAAGAGTCCCTTTGATGGTCAACCCTAACTAGAAAAATACAGTAAAGGAAATTCTCAGAAACGCAGTTCAGCGCGGCTCAATTTATGTGTTACAAAGTCACCACACACAGCAGTCTTCATTGAACCACATTTTGCTACTTCTACTAAAAAAATTCTGGATATGTTCAGAAATACTTAAAGCTGGATTCGTAAACTCAGGTCATGGTACAAGTCTAAGGGTACTAAGTGACACACTACTAAACTAAAAGATAAGTCAGCAGATGAGAGCAACTGTCAGAATGGTAATTTGATTTAGTAATCAAATCAGTTTCTTGTTTTACTGAATTGATCATCAGAATGAGTGATTTAATTAAGAATATAGGCAAGCTTAAATAATTTTGAAACTTTGGTTCTAATTTTAATAGTATTATCTCCAGATAAATAATCAGCAGGTGGCTTAAAAATCAGAGTTTTAAAACATAATTACATTCTATAATTCCAGGAAGCACTCAAGGCAGAGTGCATAAGAAATTTTATTCTCACAATAGTCTCAGAGGTAAATTAGCTATCATTTCTGATTGTGATGCTTTATTTGGTCATTTTGAAATTGTATTTATCATCAGCAACCCAACCAGTAAAATTAGCAAATTCCAGAGTTAAATCAAAAAAAGTGATTCGATATAGATCATTTACCACCCTAACTAGAATTAGGTCTGCAATTCCCTCACACACTTGAGAAACAGAGCCTTGGTCTGTTTTGGGCTGCTATTAACAGAGTACCATAAACTGGGTAATTTATAAATAACAGAAATTTATTTCTCACCGTTCTGGAGGCTGGAACTCCAAGGTCAAAACAATGGCATCTGGTGTGTCTGCTGAGGGCTGCATTCTCCGGAGGAGAGAAATGCTGTCGCAGGAAGTGAAAAGGCAAGAGAGGACCAATTCCCTACTCACACTCCTTTAAAAGGGCCCCTAATGCCATTCACAAGGAATGAGCCTTCATTGCCAAATTAGTGCCTAAAGGCTGCATCCTTTAATGTGAACACATTGGCAAAACCTAAATTTTGAAGGGGACACATTCAAACCATAGCATATATTATCTAATTTAACGGAGTCTTCATCTTAAATATTAAAAACAACCCTAGATTTAAAAAATGAGGCAAAGAAATTTGCATCCTTATGTTTCATTTCAGAATAAAATTAAAGCAATAAAAAAATTAGAGAAATAATATATCTAAGTTAAAATCTTAAAATAAAAATTTATAAAATCTGCAATGCCATTTTTCAAATGAAAGCAAAGGAAAAGATAACATGTGGCAGAGTCGTTAAACACAGAGCAACTTCCCAACTACTTTTCTATTTTAAAATATTTAAAACATATTAAACAACACAAAAAGAAAAATTCATCAATAAACCCTGAAATTAAGTTCGATTGATATATTGCTAGAGATACATTTGACATGGGAATTAATCTCCCATCCCTGTAATCATCTTTGTCTTTATGTTGCATATACAAATACATGCACAGGTACATACACACTCTTTTGGTTTTAAGTTTTATTTTAAGTTTAGGGGTACATGTGCAGTTTGTTACATAGGTAAATTTGCTCATTGGGGTTTGTTGTACAGATTATTTCATCACCCAGGTATTAAGCCCAGTATCCATTAGTTAGTTTTTCCTGATCTTCTTTCTCCTCCCACCCTCCACGCTCCAATAGACACCAGTGTATGTTGTTCCCCTCGTTGTGTCCATGTGGTCTCATAATTTAGTTCCCACCTGTAAGTGAGGACATGTGGTATTTGGTTTTCCATTCCTGTATTAGTTTGCTAAGGATAATGGTCTCCAGTTTCATCCATGTCCATGCAAAGGACATGATCTCATTCTTCTTTATGGCTGCATGCTATTCCATGGTGTATATATGCCACATTTTCTTTATCAGTCTATCATTGATGAGCATTTAGGTTGATTTCATGTTGTTGCTATTGTTAGTAGTGCTGAAATGTACATATACGTGCATATGTCTTTATAATAAAATGATTTATGTTCTTTCAGGTATACATTCAGTAATGGGATTGCTGGGTTGAATGGTATTTCTGCCCTTAGGTCTTTTAGGAATTGCCACACTATCTTCCATGATGGTTGAACTAATTTAAAATGCCTCCAATTGTGTATAAGTATTCCTTTTTCTCCACAACCACACCAGCATCTGCTATTTTTTTATAACTGTATTGAAATTAGGCTTCACAGAGATTTTCTAGTTACTATTATGGACTTTTCTAGTGAGTACACAAGGAAAGCATAGTACTTATGTTTCTGATGATCTCCTAGTATGTCATTATAGGAACACACAATCATATTCTTTTTTTCTGTAAGTTATTGGGGTATGAGTGGTATTTGGTTACATGAGTAAGTTCTTCAGTGGTGATTTGTGAGATTTTGGTGCACTCATCAGTGGAGGAGTATACACGGCACCATATTTGTAATCTTTTAGTCCCTCACTCTGCTTCTTCCCGTCCCCTCAAATCCCCAAAGTCTATTGTATCATTCTTATGCCTTTGTGCCCTCATAGCTTAGCTCCCACATATCGGTGAGAACAATGTTTGGTTTTCCATTCCTGAGTTACGTCACTTAGAATAATAGTCTCCAATCTCATCAAGGTCACTGCAAATGTTGTTAATTCATTCCTTTTTACGACTGAGTAGTATTCCGTCATATATCTATGGACACACACACACACACACCACAGTTTATATATGTGATCATATGGTAGTTCTTTGTTTAGTATTTTTGAGGAGTGACCATACAGTTTTCCAAAGTAACTGCATCATTTTACAACGTAGTTCTGTGATATGTATTTTCTTTATTATTTATAACATATATGTGGTGTTAGAATTTTAAAATTTTGTATAATGAAATCTGTCTTTGTATTTATGTCTTCTATTGTTCTTTTATTTTACATATTTTTAGCATTTTATTCTTTATCAGTCATTATTGCATTTTTAATGCAATGATAGAAAATAAATTTTGTAGAAACATTTCTGAAAAATATTTGCCTTCACATATGCCATTATTTATGTTAATACATATGTTCAGTAATACTATGTGATTCTATATAAGGAAGAATTCTAGAATTTCCTTTAAGCTACATGGTGTTGTGAAAGGCAATATTTAAAATGTAAAACGTGGCCAGAGTTTTTCTTATTATTCTCTATAAGCTAGGTCCCTAGAAAAATACCATGCACAAAGAAGTTGCTCAATAAATATTTATTGAATTTGAATTTCTTAATTCTGCATTTTATGATTCACTATCTATGGTTTAGCTGTGGGTGCATGAAAATCAAACTAGAGTATTTTGGATGAAGCTAGTCATAATATTTTCAATAGCTTTTTTCTCCTCTGGGATATGAAATAAAAGATTAATCCTTCCCAAAATGTGGCATGTGTCAAATTATCTTGTATGGTAGAGATTTGAAAAAGATCCCTGGTGATATTTCACCCTGTTCTCGTAAAAGCACTTAGAAAAAAATGTTAGCATTCAATTGTTATTCTTCAGGAAAGATAGGTTGGATGGTCATTGTAACAGTTAAGGCTAGTTATTTCTAGAAAAAAATTGTAAAATAATTTTAAAAATAAACATCTATCACTAGATCTTGTCAGGTTTTCCAGGCCCTAATAATGGGTAATTTACTCTTTCACTAATACGATCTTCCTGCCACTTTCTCCACATACTCAAGGTTTCATCAAATTGTTATTGTCCTCAAATCACAAATTATAAGGAATACTTTGGGCTTCTACACAGGCTATTCTCTTGACTTGAGATACCTTCCTCTCCTTGCCATAAATAGTCTTATATCCATCAAAAGGCAACACCTTTTTTTCTGGGATTATTTATTTATTTACCTATTTTCAATTTTTATATTTTTGTGGTAAATAGTAGGTATATTTATTTATGGAGTTAATAATATATTTTGATACTGGCATGCAATGTAAAATAATCACATCATGAAAAATGCAGTATCCATCCCACATGCATTTATCCTGTGTGTTACAAGCAATCCAATTACACTCTTTTGGTTACTTTGAAATGTGGAATTAAGTTGCTCTTGACTAAGTTGTCCAGTTGTACTGTCAAATAACAGGTTTCATTCATTCTTTCTTTTTTTAAGTCCTTTAACCATCCCCACCTCTCCTCCGGCCTCCTACTACTCTTCTCAGTTTCTGGTAACCATCCTTCTACTCTCTATGTTCAATTGTTCTGACTTCTAGATCCCACGGATAAGTGAGAACATGTGATGCTTGTCTTTCTGTGCCTAGTTTATTTCACTTAACATAATGATCTCCAGGTCCAATCATGTTGTTGCAAGTGACAGGATTTCGTTCTTTTTTATGGCTGAATAATAATCCATTGTGTATATGCATGTGGGATACTTTATACTTGAGACTGCCAGGAATGTTTAGTGTTTCTCCAGAACATCATTGGCTCTCGATTTGAGTCTCTGTCCCACAGTTCACATGTTGCTCTGCCCTCATCCATGCTTATGTCTCACCTCTAAATAAAGTGTCAGCACCCAAAGAGCTGTAGGAGTGGCTTGAAATCTCTAATAATGGGTATTACTTGAGTCCCTAAAGACCCTCATGGTAAGTCTTCGCAAATGGTTTTTGTACTATGGTATTCTGATACTTGACCTCAGTATTTCTGAATATGTAATGGATAAATGAGTTCTTACTCTGAAAACATACAAATTTTCTGTGTAATCTTAGGGCAAAATGTGTACTTCTATAGAACAATTTCACTGTTCTTCAAATACTTGAAAATGTATTCTCAGTTCAGAACAGGTTTCTCCTTCTGGACTGAAAGCTAACAGATTTGCAGCATAGTATTGGTTTGGAGCCCAAAGTGAGGTGAGAGATCTGTAGATTCTAATCTTGGTCCTACCTGAGAGTAGATTTGAGGTTGTTTTTCTGGGCTGTAATTTTTTACTTAAAGTCAATCAGTAATTTTAAAAAACAATACAGGCTGGTCTTATTTGCACTTAGGACAATAAGTGATTGCACTTGAAACATCAGCAAGCAAAGACAGAGCTGCCTGAAAAGTCAATTATGAAACTACAGGTTACTTGTATATTTCTAGAACTACTGATACAATACCTTGCAGAATTAAAAAGCAACCAAAAGGACCTATTTGTAGAAAATGTAAATGTTCCTTTGGGATTTTCAAAAATTCTATAGGGAAGGGAAACTCACTCATGGAAGAATGAAATTTGCACAATGCAGAGAAAGGAGTAGATAATAGCAAAGGTCACCATATTTTGTATGTGCAGCATGTAAGGTTTGAGAAAAACATGAGGTTCTCACTGAATTAATGAATTAATTTGATGAAATAATTACTACTTTAATGGTATCAAGATGTCTCTGGAATAGAAGCTTAAAAAGAGCCTTGTTCAGGAGAATGGTGTGAACCCAGGAGGCAGAGCTTGCAGTGAGCTGAGATCACACTACTACACTCCTGTCTGGGCAATGAAGCGAGACTCTGTCTCAAAAAAAAAATAAAAATAAAAATAAAAAAGCCTTGTTAAATGTTAAGGGGGCATTAATTCAGGTGACTCTGCCACTATCCAAGAACATGTCATGCCTTCTTTAACTTATGATCTAAAGTAAACATTGCCAACATTGTCAGAACATAGCACAAACTCTATTAATTATATTAATAATTATACTCTATTTTTTACATGAGCTTGAAAATAACTACTTCAGTTATTTCTATTTTTACTTCTGAGAAAAATAAGAGATCAAATGACATGTCCCAAAGCATCATGGTCTCTTTAAGGAGAGCAAGGAGTTGATCTCACAGCTTGTATTCCAGATCCCATCCTCTTTCCCTTAAAGCACACTGTGTTCACTTTCTAAAGAGAAAAATCATATAAGCAAAATATTTCCCTCCAGCTACTCAGTTCGTGCTTTTTTGACCCTAACTTTTCTCTCCTCTTTTTGTGTGGTGTTTGTACCATAGTTCTCATTTTTCCAGTGTCCACCTTTGGTCCAACCAGATATTTCTTGAAATTCTTCAGCCACTGAGGGAATAATCTTTCATGTTTTATAAGAATTGCTTTCCTCTCCAAGGAAGGTTGACCTGTAGTCTAGTCCAGTGCTGAACATTAAACAGCAGGTATTTGACTCTGGAGAACTCTCCTTCTCACAAATCTTGCTCTCTTACTGTTTTCTCCCTCCTAACCTGAACCTTGACCCTGTTTTTGACTTATTGCTTGAACATGATCTGATCATATTAACTCTTAACTCTTTGAAATGGAATGGGATATAAAGCATGTACTTGTAGCAATGACTTAAGGTCTCAAGCCAAGAGTTCTCTTGCTTTTTCCATGTAGTTCATTCCTCAACTTGACTTTTAAAAGGAGGTACTCTCAATTACTCACAAAATTAATCTCTATTAAACTAGTCTGCTTAAGGACATAATCTATCAAATAAATGATATGAATTTGTTTGTTTTGCCTCTCTTGTATCACATATACAAAGTGAATTATGTGAAAGAAAGAAAGCTTCTAGGAATGAAGACTTTTCCAAAGAATAAATATAGAAACATTTTCTTCTCCCCCATAACTGATTTGTGAAGACGGTATTTGATAAATATTTTCCCCAATAAAGATGAAGGTCCTAAGGAATATTCTTTGAAGTGTAGAAGTTTTCCTAGGGATAGAGAATATTTATTGTGTGGAATTCCTGAGTGGCCGGAGTCTAAAAATGTGTCTTACACTATGTCGAGAAGTGCTTAAGTACAGTGTGGAGAGGGTAGTGTAGAAGCCTCACTCAGTATCCTGGGGCTTAGGGCAAGCAATAGAAAGAAATTCTTGGAAGTTTACGTTACATAATACAGAAGCTGTAGAGTTTATTAGACACAGAGAGAAAAACACTGGAAGAACTACAACACTAAATTTACCCAAAGTAAATGACACACAAAAGATGCAGCACAGCAAACTGCTGGTAGGAACTGACAGTATATATGCTGGCCCTTCTTTGAAACTAGAGGAGGGTCAAGGATTCATAGAGAATGAATTGCCTACATTAAGAATAACTATTTAAATATACAAGAAAAAAACAAACAACCCCATCAAAAAGTGGGCAAAGGATATGAACAGACATTTCTCAAAAGAAGACATTCATACAGCCAACAGACACATGAAAAAATGCTCATCATCACTCGCCATCAGAGAAATGCAAATCAAAACCACAATGAGATACCATCTCACACCAGTTAGAATGGCAATCATTAAAACAGTCAGGAAACAACAGGTGTTGGAGAGGATGTGGAGAAACAGGAACACTTTTACACTGTTGGTGGGATTGTAAACTAGTTCAACCATTATGGAAAACAGTATGGTAATTCCTCAAGGATCTAGAACTAGATGTACCATATGACCCAGCCATCCCACTACTGGGTATATACCCAAAGGATTATAAATCATGATGCTATAAAGACTCATGCACACGTGTGTTTATTGTGGTACTATTCACAATAGCAAAAACTTGGAATCAACCCAGATGTCCATCTGTGACAGACTGGATTAAGAAAATGTGGCACATATACACCATGGGATACTATGCAGCCATAAAAAAGGATGAGTTTGTGTCCTTTGTAGGGAAATGGATGCAGCTGGAAACCATCATTCTTAGCAAACTATTGCAAGAACAGAAAACCAAACACCGCATGTTCTCACTCATAGGTGGGAACTGAACAATGAGATCACTTGGACTCGGGAAGGGGAACATCACACACCGGGGCCTATTATGGGGAGGGGGGAGGGATTGCATTGGGAGTTATACCTGATATAAATGATGAATTGATGGGTGCTGACAAGTTGATGGGTGCAGCACACCAACATAGCGCAAGTAAACATATGTAACAAACCTGCACGTTATGCACATGTACCCTAGAACTTAAAGTATAAAAAAAAAAAAAAAAAGAATAACTATTTGGTATCACGTATATTACACAGACTATGAAGACTTGAGATGATGTCAAGGTCAGGCAAGAAGCATGCTCTGATGAGTAAATGACATCCTTTATTCCTGTTTTCACAGCGTTTAGGCAGCTCTATCAGTTGATTATTATACATCTTCTTTTATCACTTTGGGCAGGCCCAGCTAAATGAGCTTAAGAGAGGGAAAAAGCCTACAAAACCTCACAATAATCTAGGTGCTTCTCTTAAACCACAAACAGCACTCTACTTAAATGTTATTAGAAGGCTTTTAGCTGGACAGCAGCTAATCACAATGAATGTATCCTGAATGAGAGTATTTACCAAAGATATATCAAAAACTGGATTTATCTCTTGAGTTACAAACAATCCAATTATATTCCTTAAATTATTTAAAAATATACAGTCATTATTGACCATAGTCACCCTAATGTGCTATCAAATAGTAGCTCTTATTCATTCTTTCTATTTCTTGTGCCCATTAACCATCTCCATCTCCCTCCCAACCCTCCACTACACTTCTCAGCCTCTGGTAACCATCCTTCTACTCTCTATGACTATGATCATGGATGGGAAAAAAAAAAAAACTGGTCTTGATTAATATTAATCTGATACATTTTCATACGGAAGGAGAAGTTAGATATTCTTAAATGTCAAAGTAAAAAGTCTTTGGAGTTATGTAAATGAAGCAAATATAAATTTGGAGTTTAATGTAAGCCCCTTAGAATATAAATGCCATGTGGGCAGAGATTTTTGTCTGGTTTGCTGACTGATGTACTCTCAATATTTATAATAGTGCTAGATCTATATTAGGTGTTTAATAACGATTTAATGAATGCTTACATTTTGACATATCTGGTTATTGTCTAACCAATCATCTATGATAAGGGATATTACCACAAATCCTGCAATATATTTAAAAGTTAATATGATGATGTCTTAGACATCATCTTAGATGTATTAGATTATTATTCTAATAAATCTGACAACCTAAACAAAATGGACGAATTCCCTGAAAAATACAAACTTCCACATTTGACCAAAAGAAATGGAAATTCTGATTTCTCCTATATCTAGTAAAGTAATTGAATTGTGTGGGTAAAAATATGCAAAGAAAACTTTAAGGCCCATATGGTATCACTGATAAGTTACTTCAAACATTTAAAAAAGGAAAAGTTATACCATTCTTAGTGACTTCTTTAAGGGAATAGAAGAGGAAGGAATAATTCCCAACTAGTTTTATGAGTCTGGCATATGCTTGACACTAAAGCCTGATAAGAACAAAGAAATCTGACAAACCAATATGTCTCACGAACATAGACAAAAAGTTTTAAGCATAATATTCAAAAATTGAATATAGCAATATATAAAAAAGAACAATTTATCCTAACTATACAAAGTTTATTCAAGGATTGAAATTTTTGTTTAATGTTCAAAATTAGTCAGTACAATTCACAATATCAACAGAATAAAGAGCATAACAAATGATCATTTCACAAAATGCAGAAAATATATCTTAATAAAAACAAACACATTCATTTATGCTTTTAAAAACTCAACAAGTTAAAAGTTGAAGAGGACTTTATTTTCTTAAAAAAAATCTAAGATCATGTTTATAGGTGAAATTTTAAATATTTTCTCTTTAAAACAAGGAATAAACAAAAATGAAGAGTGAAGATTTTTTATTCAAAATTTTACTGGCAATCATAGGCAGAGCAATAAGGTAATAAAAAGAAGTAAAAGTATAAAATTTAAAAGTAAAATTAAAATTTTTGCAGATGACATGATTATATATTCAGGAAATTCCAAAGAATTTATAAAATGTTAGAAATAATAACTGATTATTATTTTTATATGATTACTAGATATCATATAAATATAGATAAATTATTGTACTTCTATATATTAATAACAAACAATTCAAACACAAATTTAAGAAGAAAAAACATGACTTAAAATAATATCAATTTAGGCTGAGCATTGTGGCTCATGCCTGTAATCCCAGCATTTTAGGAGGCTGAGGTAGGAGAACCACTTGATCTAAAGAGTTCAAGACCAGCCTAGGAAACATAGTGAGATCCTGTCTCTACCTTGCCCCGCTGCAAAAAATAAAATAAAATAAAATAGCCGCAGGTGTTGGCACGTGTCTGTATCTCCAGCTACTAGGAAGGCTGAGGTGGGAGGATCACTCAATCCTGGGAGGTGAAGGTAACAGCCAGCTGTAATCTCCCCACAGCACTCCAGTCTGGGTGACAGTGAGACCCTAGCTCAAAAAAACAGAAATAAAAAGAAAAAACAATAGTATCAACTTAATATCAAATACCAAGGAATAAATCCATCAGTAATGTATAAGTCTTCTTCACTAAAATAGCAAAATATCACTAATAGAAATTAAAGTGGCTCTAAATAAATACAAAACACACCTTATTAATATATTTGTAAAGTACCAATTCTGCCAAATTAATCTACAAATTCAATTTAATCCTAAAATATTTTGATAGGATTTTTGTGAGACTGTTTTGAAGTTCACAAGTTGAATCTAGTAAAATCAGAAAATTTTCAGTAGCTAAGACAAACATGAAAGCAAATAAAGATATTTATTCTTACAGACAGTGTGGTATAGGTATATAGATAGGCAAATCATTCAATGGGGCAGTATCAATTGTTTACCACCACATGCCAGTCTCCCAACTTCATGAAAATTTTTCCGAAATTAACTTTTCTATCTGGACTATGGTAAGTTAAGAACCTCATCACACTTTTCCTCCACAAATATCTACAATATACATATTGAATTTATGTGCATTGAGAGAAAAAAACAGATATTAGACAAATAATAGGGACAGGCAAAATGCAAATGCTTAACAAGAATGTAGACTTGTGCTTAATGTCATCAGTAATTAAGGAAATAAAATTCATAACAACAGTGAGATTCCATTTTGTACTTACTGGGTTGTTAAAACTTTGATGGATTATGACAGAACATTAGAGAAACAGGAATATTTTTGCATTGCTGGAAGGTATATGTATTATAGTATGGCTGCCATTCTCCTTCTGATGGTCAATGTGTAAAGACTAGACATAGCAAATATCTGAAGATCTTATGATCCTGCAGTCTTATTCCTGGGCATATGTCCTAGAGAAATTCATAGACAGGAGCCTTATCTTTCATCTATTAGAAAGTTTGTGGTAATGAGAAGCAAGAAACCCTCTAGGTATCCAGTACGGGGGAAAGACAAAAGAAGAATGTGGTGTAAACAAATCATGGAATTCTATTAGATATTAGAAACAACCCAATAGAAGCTAATTCAGCAGCATGAATCCATCATCAAAATTTAGAACTGTATGAGAAGAAAAAAAGTCAGATCTATGCCTCAATAATATCTAGGCAAATTACAAATACATGTGCATAATTGGTAGAATATAATCTAATGAAATAGATACACATCAAACTCATCTGAATGGTTGCTTATTGGTAGAAAGAGAATGCGAGTTAAAAGAAATTAACCAAATAAGTTTAATAGAAGGATCTTTGTCTTAGTCTGCTTTGGCTGCTATGACAAAATAACTCAGAGTGGGCAATTTATAAACAATTAAAACGTATTGCTTAGAGTTCTGGAGGCTGGGAAACCCAAGACCAAGGCACTAGCAGATTCTGTGTCAGGGCAAGGCTCTATCTGTTTCATAGATAGCACCTTCTATGTGTCCTCACATGGCAAAAGGGACAGCAGGCTCCCATAAGCCTCTTTTATAAGGATACTAACCTCATTCATAAGAAAGGAACCCTCATGACCTAATTACTTAAAAGCCCCACCTCTTAACACTATCACATTATTCAGCTCAAACATCTACATTTTGGGGTAAATCAATATTCGGATCATTGCAGTCTTAGACTAATGATGATAGCATTTCACAAAATAGTGAGTCTTATTAATTCGACTTTTTTGCCTGCCCTCAAATTTCAAAATAAATAAGTAAACAAAAAGTAATAAAGTTTTCTTCATATGGTACTACATCAAATGCATTAATTTTCCATTGCTGTGTAAAAAAAAAAGTAAGACAACTTGGTGGCTTAATACAATGTATATTTATTATCTCACAATTTCCATGTATCAGGAGTCTGAGCACAACTTTACTGAATTCTCTATTCAGAGTCTCACAAGGCTGCAATCGAAGTGTTGGCCAGGCTGTGTTCTTACCTGGAGCTTTCACTGGGATAACTCTGCTTGCAAGTTCATTTGGGTTATTGCTAAAGGTAATTTCTTGAAACTATATGGCTAAGGTCATTTTTTTCTAGCTATTTGTTGACCGGGGCCTTCCTCAGCTTCTAGGATGCTTATAGTTCCTTAACATAGGCTCCATTCATAAGCCCTTGCACAACATCACAGTATACTTCTTTAAAGTCATAACGGGAGCTCTCTTTTTTTCCAGTCTGCCAAGACAGAGTCTTCAAAAAGAAAAGTAATCCTGGAAGTGGCATGTCAGCACCTTTGCTATATTATCTAACCTAGTCAAGGTCACATTCTACTGGTTAGAAGCAAGTTCTGCATAGAGTCGAGCAGAGTGGATTACAGGAACAAATAATTTTTACTAAGGAATCACCTAAGGTGTGCCCTCTGCTTTGTGCAAACTTTAAAATGAATGAGACACCTCTAACTTACTCTAACTTATGGACAGATTTCCAAATTATATTCAGTGACAAAGCAAGGTACAGAACCATATGTATACTATATCATGAATTATGTTTAAACATTTTGTGCACATGTATGTATTTAAATTCACAGGCTATTTCTAAAAGGATGAATAAAAAGTCTTTCCATAAAGCTTCACTGAATTATGCAGGCAGGAAAACTAGAGATTTAGTAATTGCCATTTTGTATATTTCCAATTTTGTACCAAGTTCATAAAGTAGTTTTTCAAAAAGTAAATATTTATTAAAATAAACCTGTGATGGTTAATTTTGTGTGTTAAATTACAGGGTAAAAAGATGACCAGATAGTTGGTAATACAATGCTTCTGTGTGTGTCTGTCAGGGTGTTTTTGAAAGAGACTAGCATTTCAATCAGTAGACTGAATAAAGATCTGCACTCACCAATTTGAGTGCACATCCTCCAATCTGTTGAAAGCCCAGACAGAGCAAAAATGGTAAAAGAAGAATGAATTCACTCTCTTTCATGCAGACATCCTTCTTTTCCTGGCCTTAGACATCAGAGATCTTGGTTTTCTGGCCTATCGGATACCAGGACTTACAACAATGGTTCTCACCATTGTTCTTCAGGCCTTTGGTTCCCCAGCTTGCAGACAGCATATTATGAGACATTTTGGCCTCTATCATCATAAAAGCCAATTGCCATAATAAATATCCTCTTACATATTCCTTCATATAAATATCCCAGTGGTTCTGCTTCTCTGGAGAACCCTAATACAAATACTTCAAAAATTATGAAATGAAAGATTGTGTAACATAAAAACTAATATAAATCAGAAACATCTCAGGATCAAATATTTTCTTCCTATCTAGAACTGTATAGGGAGAGAGTGAAGATATTATTTGTAATCATTGTCTTTTGAAAAGGAAATCTTTAAGTATGTAAGATAAGTTGCTATTTATCGAATGGAATTAAATTTTAGGATGCTAATTAAAATATAAATTAATAATGGTTAATTTCTTTGAATAAACAGTAGCGAATATTCTAAACAATTTATTTTGCCATCAGTACTTTGATTAGTATCATATATTCTATAGAGTCAATTATTAAGAATCACTTCTGTTTAAAAAGTATACAGTTAATCAATATTCTACTTGGATAAATTATAATATGTTAACTGAACTTGAAGTTGTGAAGATGTGATTTTTATTTTAGAGCCATTATGGATTGGTATTCTAAGGAACACTTTAGCACACTTCAGGAATCACTGTAAAATATTATTGCTATATTTACATCTCAGAGAGGGTAAAGAGCAAGTATTTCATCTATGTACTCCCAGAACCTATTAGTGATTACACTTTAACTGGTCCTCAATAAGTGGTTGTTGAACATCTGAAAAAAACTGTGACTAGAGAGTAATGATATTGGTTTTCATAAAAATCTATAAATACAAGAAAATGATCAATATTTGTCTGATAAAATGTAATCGTCTTTATCCCTGAATGTCTTAAAGATTCTGAAAGTGGCACATAAGAAGGCAAAATTCAGTCTATCATCTGAAATGTAGCCTTTACTTTCTGAATTACCGAGGTACAGGGATTCCTAGGGTAGAAAATCCTAGGGAACAAAGCTTCTTTGAACAAATTCAGCCTGGGACAATGACAAAGTTTGGCTCTCCTTAGCACTGAACTGGAACAAGAGTAACTAAGAGGAAACACGGGGAAACAGTACCAACTTCAGTGTATTTTATATCCTCCAGATATTTTTTCCCAAGAAATTTTATTCCTTCACTGGGCCACTTTTTCAAGTCTCTGATTTGTAAAATGCCTTCTATAGGCACAGAGGCATCTGTAGTAGTGGCCTCACAGAGCTCACATGCACACATGCATGTGTGTATATATGTAAATGTGTGTTTAGTTCTATGTGTATATGTATGTCAATACTTTCTTAAGTGTTATGATTTTGAATACTTCACATATATTAAGTTTTTTATTCATTATAACAACCTTCAAAGTGGATGTTACCCTTGTTTGAGAAAACTGAAGCACAGAAAGTTTAAGTAACTTAACTCTGTCTTAGGACTAGTAAGTGCCAGAGGGAAATTCAAACCCAGGCAGTCTCACATCAGAGTCCAAGCTCTTAAACACTGCCGATACAGCCTCTCTAAGGTGTTCTAAAACACTAGGTCTGGCAGAACCTCATTGGAGAATATTAGACTCTCTGAGTAGCTTTAACTTGTCCCCAGTATAAGGTAGAGAAAGAGAAATTCAGACAGGGAGCACATTTCTATGCTGACTTCTATAGTAAAAAATTTTTTGATAAGAAAATATTTCCTCAAAACACTTAACCACTTTTAATGGAGGCATTACCATTTTGAAACATCCAAACTGATGTGCTTTGCTCTCTGAATATGCCTTAGAATTATATTTCTTGCTTATCTTACAGGCTTCCTGAGTTTTAATATAACTCCTCCCACTCTTGAAAAAAAAATTCTGTTTTGCACTTATGTAGTGCTTGCATTTCAAAGTACTCCTTGTTATCACTCTGCTCTAGATTTGCTATCAGATAAATGAGGGTAATGGGAAGTATATGTAGGTATATGTGTCTGTGTTGTGTTCATATTTTATGCTATTTAGGGATTCAGCTTAAACTTATAAAGTAGACAAAAAACAGTTTTTATGTTAAGAAATAAATATAGACTCATAAAAATGAGAATGCATGTTGAAGAGGTGCAATATTTACATTTCTCCATTATGAACAGATTATTAGTGCTGCTTATGGCCACTTTCTTACATCTTCCCAGCATAGAATATCTCATTTCATCACATAAGTAAAAAGATAAAGAGATGTTTCAAACAAAAGGCTCATTTACTGGCAAGTTTTAAACCATCTATCATTAATTTATACTTCTGTGCTTTCTTACCCCCACCCAGTGCATATGCATTGAAATATATCAGCCTTTGCTTTTAAAAATTCAGATTCTTGACAGCACTCATCTCAGTCTATACATAATTCATTATAATTACTATCAATAACTTTCTATTGCCGAGCTCAATTCTCCCTTGAGCATCGAAAAGGGGTATGGCTGGCTGCATGATTTTAGGCACATAAAATTGTCATAAGAATGTGTATACACTAGTTCTAGTGGATACCACAGACTCCAGAAGAAACAGAGTACCTTTGCAAGGAATAGGCATTGTGCTTTCACCTGCTGAGGAAGGGAATCACTTAGCAGGAGAATTGCGTGGTAAAATTCAGAAACTTATATTGGAGTTTGCAAAAATAAAGATTATGACTTGATTACTTTTGCAGTCAGTACTTTTTGAGAGAATAATGTAGACATCATACTTTTATTAATGCTAGAGTCACTTGTGCTTCTTATAGTTTGGTTGGGGCGATATTACCTGTGCTTAGAGCTAGAACTTTCTTGATGAAAGTGGAAGCTTAAGGCATTTGGAAGGAGATAAAATGACGATGTTGGTAATGCTTGCAACTTCTCTTGCACGTGTGGGAGGGGAAAAAAAAAAGTTTAGGTTGTGACCAGGGGTTTCTCAGACCAGGAAAAGGAATGAACATTTTCATTGTTATGTGTCTGTACGGGAAAGGGAAGCAAAGGCTTAGAGTTGTTAGGCATAGATTTACTACCTCTGTGGATTGTCCCTCTGCAATTCAATAAAAGTGTCTGATTTTTCTTAACTTTCTTCTTCAAGGTATCAGGGCTGCCTCATTTTCAAAAAATGGAAATACACATTTGGAGTCAGCATATATTTCATGTTTCTGAGACTGTTCCAAAGATTTGCTCGGATCCTGCTTTTTGCCCTTAGCAGTTTTAGGCCCAGTGTGGTTCGTTCCCCTGCATTCATTTCTCCTGGGTGTGCAAATGAGCCACAAGCCTGCTGTGTGTCCGTCAGGGACATGGAAGTTGTCAAAAACCCTGAGGACAGTAACCTATTTGTCTTTTGCTGAAAGGGAAGAAACAGGTTCCTTGATATAATTCTTTTTCCTTTAAAATAAGGCATAACCAAAAATTACTTAATAAATCCTCATGGAATGCCTAGAAAATCAGTGGGTATAAGAAGGTCAAGATAAAGGAAAGGGTGCTTTTGAAACCAACATACCAGAGGAATACATTTTAATGGCTTTTGCCCCCTTCAAAGCAATCACCTGAGGAGCCTCTACTCCATTTTAGCAGTGCTGCCATAGCTCTTAACTGTGTTGAATCTCGTTTGGAATTGCCTTCAGAGTTAGTTTACGAGCCACATAAGAAAACCATTACTTTATGGTTACACGTCGTAAAGTTCCATAAAGGGAATAGGAAAAACAAAGTGAAACAAATGGGGTGTGGCTTTACTTATCCATAAAATCAGCTGCAAAGATAGGCTTTGTATCCTTCCCAGAACATTGACAACTGATGTACTTTTGGAAATGCAACAGAAAGAAAAATAGCCAAGTCTTCTTATAAAAAAAAAAAAGTGTCTGATTCCTTTATACCTAATTCTATAGTTTTCCATGAAACCTAGCAACACAGAGAATTTTGTTTTTTTAAAGATTGTAGATGAACAAGGCATTATGTATATTCACCTGTGTTTCTGTACTGGATGGGTGTCCTTGCAGAACAATTAATTCAAGTGCAAATCGTTCCACAAGGTAAGTGCTTTATTCCCACTGAAGCAACACCAATAGCTTAATTACCTTTATTCACGTGGGTCACTGCCTTAGTTTAGGCCATTATCCATTCTCATATTCTTTGCTACTATGCCCTCTTAGCAGATCTCTATGTCTCTTATTCTCTGATTCATTGCTTACACTGTAGAAAACATAAACTTTTCTAAATCATGTATCTAATTATGACAATTCCTGCTACAACCTTGCAGTGATTCCCATTTAATTTCAGGATGAACTCACTCTTTAGTATGATATTCAAATATTTCACAGTTATGTCCCTTTCTAGACTCTGGATTAGTTAATCTAATCTTATCATATATTTTTTTTCTCCTGTTTGCTCTCTAGACCGATTCCAAGATCACTGCTCTCTGTCTAACTCCAAAATTTCACACATGCTATTCAATAATGCTATCTGAAACGTCTACCTGAGCTTTTAATTTACAAAGCAGCTGTTATTCCCCAGAGTTGTTCTTTGCCCTAGAGTGAAGATATAGAACTCCACTTACTAGATATTCCTATCATAGATATCTAGTGTGGATTAATAAAAACATCAGTATCTTGGACAATTCTAAAGGCCATGATTCACTAAGCATCTTCCACCCAAGAATCTGCATTGTTTTAAAATCATGCCGGGGGCTTCATGTAAGTTTACTCCCAGTAATTTTGGGGTACTCCCTCATCACCCTTACTGAGTGTAGAAAAGGCTTTCATTCCTCTAAAACTGCCCCTATGAATAGATGATGAAGCACAGTATTAACAAAATCGTTGGAACTTGAGACGAATTGCTCATTAATTAATTCTCATGAAATGTCTATGTGTCCTGTTTTACTACTGTGGTAACTAAAACAGAAAGAAGACTGCAAATAATTACATTATTTTTTGTGCATGCATGCTGCTCCTCCATTAAAAGGTAAAATGTATGTCTTTCTCACTGCATCCAGGTGGTCTTCCTTTGACTTTTTTGAACAGTACATAGCAAAGGAACTAACATTCTGCATGTAAGCATTATGAATGTCTGGAAGATTTAGCTTCTTCTATTTTAGGATACTTCTTGAAACCCAGATGCCATGCAATGTGAAGCCCAAGTCACAGAAAGGGGCTATGCATATGTGCTCTAGTCAACAGTTCCATCCAACTGTTGGAAGAACTGGCAGCTAGCATCAACTGCCAGCCAGGTCGGGGAGCCATGTTGGGTCATTGCAAGCCCATGAGGCCTCAGAAGACTGCAGCCCCAGCCAAAATCAAGAGGGGCAGAAGAGTTCAGGACTGCAGAATCGTGAGAAATAAAAAATTAAATATTGTTTCAAGCCATTATGCTGTAATAGGTAACTGAAACCCACATCCATTCTTTGTATTTTCTCTACATTGCCACTCTTACACCACACTCAAACCATTCCTCCAAGTTTGAAAGACAATATGATTTTTAATTGTACTCCTTAAATGGAATTAATATGGAGCTTAGTATAAACCAATTTACTTCTTACTTTCATTTAACAAGGATCAATATGACACAGATGTCTCTTGTGCTTGTCACAACATTTTGGCTTAATTCTGACATCAGCAGTAGTGCTAGTGGAAATTCCAGCACACCTGCTCTGGGGATCAGTATCCTGCCCCAAGTTTGTATTGTATGTCTTTCCTTATTCTGTACTAAGACCTTCTCTACTTGGAGGCACCTTAGTTGGTCAACGCACAAGTGCATTTTAAATTTCTGTAGGTTGAGCCTTCGAATAATGAGGTGGGTGAGGGTACATAAGTGTTCCAATCTCTCATCTTTCAGATTGAAAATTCTGAAGTATTGTGTGCAGTTCTTAGATATCTTGGCTGAAAGAAGTCTCTTGCCCAAGTGCATCCTAGTGCACCTTTTACTAACTTTTCCTGTTTCACTCTCTCCTTTCACTCTCTTACTCCTGTTTTCTAAGCTCATTTCACAAAATTCCTGTCTCATTCCTCATCTCCTAAGGAAATCGTGTAAGTCCTGGTCTCATACTCTGCTTTCAGGAGAAGCCAAATTGATATAGTTACTTACATATGATTGTTACATAATGAGTATTTGTGTACTTCCCAGATTATTATGTTGAAGCCCTAAACCTGATGTGACTGTACTGGAGATGGGGTCTCTAAAGAAGTAATTAAGGTTAAATGAAACCAGAAGTGCTGGGTCCTAATTCAATAGAACTGGTGTCTTTATAAGAAGCAGAAAAGACAACAGTTTTTTTCTTTTTTTTTTCTTTTCTTTTCTTTTTTTACCTCTCTAAGCACATGCAGTTAGTACTGTGAAGCCATGTGGGACATAGCAAGAAGGTAGCCATCTGCAAGCTGGGAAGAGTCCTCACTGGAACCTGGGAACTTTTACACTTGGCTTCCAGTTACCAGAACCGTGAAAAAATACATTTCTCTTGTTCAAACCACCCAGGCTATGATATTTTGCTATGGCAACCTGAGCTAAGACAACTATGAATTCAATGTGCAAAAATAAAGTGACCTTATTTTTCTTATCTGACATGCTTTCATGCCCCTATTTCAATGACAGGCAGAAGAGTTCTCTTGTTTTCATAGTGTATTCAGCATTTAAAGGTCCCAAGGCAGAGTCATTATCATCTCTCAGATGGTCTTCCCCCTCTCTGATATCTCACAAAGATTCCAGAATGAAGGCAGAAAGGTACTCATTCTCTTGCCTCATGGCAAGATAGACTCTTATCTAATCCACAGGCTCTTTGTTAAGTTTTATCATTTATACATATTTTCTGGCTGACTCGGTGTTATCCCTGGGAGCCCCACCCTAATGATTACTGAGTCATGCCTGATATAGCCTTGCCTTCTTTGGGTCTCTTCTGAAGTATAGTAGGTCCCCATATGTTAAAAGGCTCATTTTGCATCTATTACTTTAGTCTTGATTGCCATAACCTCTGATCAGGAAGTTCCAACACTGTTGCCTCCTCTCTTCAAAGCCAAGAGTAATCATATCCACCACTCCTTTTACCTTTATGCATCCTCCAACAGGGAAGTGACAACTTCTGGATTCTAAAAATGATGTGAAGATGTATGGATGCTATCTTAGGCCTATCTACAGAGAACCCTTCATCAGCTACTCTGTCACATGCATAATATGGTACTGTTAACCTGGCTATGTCATAACCTTAAGGCATCTCCAGGAAACTTTTAGTTTTCTGAAGCCGTTTCCTAAGAATCAAAAAGTAATAAAACACCACAGGCTGGGATTCCACCAAACTTATCTGACTATTTCCATTATTACCCTTTTGTTTTAGTTACCTCAAGATACTATAACAAAGTATCATAGACTAGGTAGCTTAAACAACAGAAAATTTTTTCTCAGAGTTTTGGAGGCTGGAAATACAAGATCAAGGTGCTGGCCAATTCAGTTCCTGGTGAGAACTCTATTCCTGTCTTGTATGTGGGTAGCTGTTTTCTCACTATGTCCTCACATGAGCTTTCTTCACTGTGTACACTTGGCAAAGTTCAGTGGGTGAATGAGAGAGAGAGAGAGAGAGAGAGAGAGAGAGGAGAGAGAGAGAAAGAGGAGAGAGAGAGGATGAGAGAGAGAAGAAAGAGAGCTATCTTCCTTTTCTTATAAGGCCACTACTTCTATCACAAGTGCCCTACCCTTACTACCTAATGTAACTCTAATTACCTCATAAGTGCCCTGTATTCAAATACCTTCACATTAGGAGTTAGGACGTCAACACATAAATTTTGGAGAGACTTAACTTAGTTTTTTGCACCTTTTTCTTCATTCTTAGGTTAAGCCCCAAGATCAATGAGTAATAAAGATCTTGTGATCTTGCATCAAGCTCTTTTTTTCCCAGCATTTAAAGTATGAGAGGATTTGGCTGTGTCCCTGCCCAAATCTCATCTTGAATTCCCACATGTTGTGGGAAGGACTCTATGAGAGGTAGTTGAATTGTGGGGGCAGGTCTTTCCTGTGCTGTTCTCATTATAGTGAATAAGTCTCATGAGATCTGGTGGTTTTAAAAAGGGGAGTTTCCCTGCACAAGCTCTCTCTTTACCTGCTGCAATCCATGTAAAATGTGACCTGCTCCTCCTTGCCTTTGGCCATGATTGTGAGGCCTCCCCAGTGACATGAAACTGTAAGTCCATTAAATCTCTTTCTTTTGTAAATTGTCCAGTCTCAACTATGTCTTTATCAGCAGCATGAAAATGGACTAATTTAGTAAATCGGTACCACTAGAGGTGCTGAAAAGATACCCAAAAAATGTGGAAGCAACAATGGAACTGGGTAACAGGCAGAGGTTAGAATAGTTTGGAGAGCTCAGAAGGCAATAGGAAAGTATGGGAAAGTTTGGAAGTCCCTAGAGACTTGTTGCATGACTTTGATAATGACATGGACAGTGAAATCCAGGCTGAGGTGGTCTCAGATGGAGATTAGGAACTTGTTGGGAAATGGAACAAAGGTGACTGCTGTTATGTTTTAGCAAAGAGACTAGCAGCATTTTGCCCCCATCCTAGAGATCTGTGTAATTTTGAACTTTAGAGAGATGATTTAGAATATCTGGTGGAAGAAATTTCTAAGCAGCAAAGTGTATTCAAAATGTGACTTGGGTGCTGTTAAAGGCATTCAGTTTTACAAGGGAAACTGAGCATAAAAGTTTGGAAAATTCCCAGACTAACAATGCAATAGAAAAGAAAACCCAATTTTCTTAAGAGAAATTCAAGCCGGCTGCAGAAATCTGTGTAATTAATGAGGAGCTGAATGTTAATCACTATGACAATGGGGAAAATGTCTCCAGGGTATGTCAGAGGCCTTTGCATCAGCCCCTCCCATCATACATCCAGAGATTTAGCAGGAAAAATGGTTCCCTTGTCTGGGCCAGGGGTCCCTGTGGTGTGCACAGTCTAGGGACTTGGTGTCCCACATCCCAGTCGCTCCAGCCATGACTAAAAAGATACAGCTCAAGCTGTTGCCTCAGAGAGTGGAAGCTCCAAGCCTTGGTAGCTTCCATGTGGTGTTGAGCCTGCAGGTACACAGAAATCAAGAACTGAGGTTTGGGAGCCTCTGCCTAGATTTCAGAGGGTGTATGGAAATGCCTGTATGCCCAGGCAGAAGTTTGCTACAGCGGTTGGGCTTTCATGGAAAACATCTGCTAGGGCAGTGTGGAAGAGAAATGTGGGATCGGAGATCCCAAAGAGTCCATGAAAGCAGCTGGGAGGGAGGCAGTACCCTGCAAAGCCACATGGGCAGAGATGCCCAAGGCCATGGGAACCCACCTCTCCCATCAGCATGACCTGGATGTGAGACATGGAGCCAAAGGAGATCATTTTGAAGTTTCAAGATTTGACTGCCCTGCTGGATTTCAGGAATTCCGTGGGGTCTGTAACCCCTTTGTTTTGGCCAATTTCTCCCATTTGGAATGGCTATATTTACCCAATGCCTGTACCCCCATTGTATCTAGGAAGTAACTAACTTGTTTTTGATTTACAGGCTCATAGGTGGAACGGACTTGCCTTGTCTCAGATGAGACTTTGGGCTTTGGACTGTGGACTTTTGAACTAATGCTGAAATGTGTTAAGACTTTGGGGAACTGTTGAGAAGGCATGATTAGTTTTGAAATGTGAGGATATGACATTTGGGAGGGGCCTGGGGTGGAATGATATGGTTTGGCTGTGTCCTCCTCCAAATCTCATCTTGAATTCCCAAGTGTCCTGGGAGCAACCTGGTGGGAGGTATTTGGATCATGGGGGCAGAGATTTCCTGTGCTGTTCTCATGTTAGTGAATAAGTCTCATGAGATCTTGTGGTTTTAAAAAGGGGAGTTTCCCTGCACAATATCTGTCTCTGCCTGCTGTCTTCATGATGTGACTTGCTCCTCCTTGCCTTCTGCCATGATCATAAGGCCTCCTCATCATGTAGAACTGTAAGTTCATTCAACCTCTTTCTTTCTTTCTTTTTTTTTTTTTTTTTTTTTTTTTTTGAGGCTGAGTCTTGCTCTGTCGCCCAGGCTGGAGTGCAGTGGCAAGATCTCAGCTCACGGCAAGCTCCGCCTCCCGGGTTTACGCCATTCTCCTGCCTCAGCCTCCCGAGTAGCTGGGACTACAGGCGCCCGCCACCTCGCCCGGCTAGTTTTTTGTATTTTTAGTAGAGACGGGGTTTCACTGTGTTCGCCAGGATGGTCTCGATCTCCTGACCTTGTGATCCGCCCGTCTCGGCCTCCCAAAGTGCTGGGATTACAGGCTTGAGCCACCGCGCCCGGCCCATTCAACCTCTTTCTTTGTAAATTTCCCAGTCTCTGGTATATCTTTATCAGCAGCATGAAAATGGTCTAACACAAAGTGTTTTTGCTTTCTCTGTCTGGAAAGATTCCAACTCAACCATTACACTTACACCCTTTTCCCTCTCTACATATGGGCTTTACTTTTGTAGACAGTGTCATCCTTTGAAAAGCTTGGTGTCTTACTGCAAAATCCTTGTGGTCAAATTTTAACGTTTGGATGGTATAGAAACGGGGAAAGAAACAAAACAACCAAAGTAAGCAAACCAAAAAAATACATTGGGAGACTTTACAGATATTATCTTCATTATGTTATCAATGTCTTGTTTCCTTTAGAGTCTAGATGTTTTGTTTAAAATATTTTAATATCTTGAAAATGCCCAGCCCGTCTTTTTGCACTCTAAAGGAATTCAGTAGCTCCTTGTTAATAAAATCCTAGGTACCTTTGGTATCCCTGTCCAATGTGACTTTTGAATGCCTTAGTCATAATTATGACTATTATTTTCATTTGTGGAAAGTAGAGAATACTTATTTGTGTGATCTATCTATCTTTCCATCTATATCTATTATCTGTTTAATCTATCTAAGATATTCTTTTTAGTGTTTATATGGAGATGATGAATAAAATAAATCTTGATAGAATGCTAAGATATTCTCATTTGTGATCTTAAATAAAACATATTAAGAAGCACGTGTGCCTTTGTATAAATGTACATTCACAAACAAACTTGGCAAAGTTCATTTGATTAAAACACTCATGATATAACTGAGATTCATTTCATTGAATTCTTACCATACCATAACCAGTAATCTGTGTATTGCATTTCTCAGGGTAATCCCAGTCACTTTTTCTTCTTCCATCAGTGCTGTAAGAACAGCTTCATTTCTTGTTCACAAGGATGAAAGTTAATGCATTAGTCTTTTTTCCCATATAAGGTGTTTTCATTACTGTTGTAGTCACTCAACTCTATATCCTGGAATCAGCATCTCAGTGTTTCTCTGCTTGTGAATATGACCCAATCTGTAAATCATGGCAGATGCTTTTCCTCAATATTTGTAGCATCATTCTCAAGAGTTAACATGTATGCATCCTATACTTTCAAGACCTCAAGAGTAAAGGTCTTTAGATAAGTAATTTTACAGAAAAATTTATGATAAGAAATAAATAGATCAAATAGCATTCAATTAACTTTTGCATTTTGACATGGAAACAATGCAACATACAGGAAAATAGATAAGCAATTATATATAATACTAATTGACAGATTCTAGCTCCTGTAATGAGGATTTTATTTATATTAAATGTAATATTTAAAATAAGCTAAGATAAGTAATTTGTGTTTCTATTTCACAATAAAGAAAACAAACCGGCCGGGCGCGGTGGCTCAAGCCTGTAATCCCAGCACTTTGGGAAGCCGAGACGGGCGGATCACGAGGTCAGGAGATCGAGACCATCCTGGCTAACACGGTGAAACCCCGTCTCTACTAAAAAAAAAAAAATACAAAAATCTAGCCGGGCGAGGTGGCGGGCGCCTGTAGTCCCAGCTACTTGGGAGGCTGAGGCAGGAGAATGGCGTAAACCCGGGAGGCGGAGCTTGCAGTGAACTGAGATCCGGCCACTGCATTCCAGCCGGGGCGAGAGAGCGAGACTCCGTCTCAAAAAAAAAAAAAAAAAAGAAAAAGAAAACAAACCTACAAATAACTTTTCCACAAACTCAGAAGAAGTAAATGGTAAAATGGAGACTTGATTATTTTAATAAATTATGTTGACCTCTTACTTATAACAAAATAATTACGGCAATATAGTGTTTAGGTTGATATTTTAGGTAAATCAATAGTAAAAATATTTTAGTCAAGAAATATTTTGTTGGTCCCCATTTCTAAAAGTTATTGATTTTGTTAACAGAATATAAGCTTCTGCCAATGAGAGGCAGAAGACCTATATCATCTATTTGTAAGACAAGCACATTGCTCAAGAGCGGGAGAAAGTCTCTGAAAGTAGGGCACAGATTCCTTATCTATAAATTGCTTTATCCTTCTAGCATTTCAAAACAGAACAAAAAGTTTATGAAACCTATGAAATAGAATTTATTTTTGTGATCAATTTGTTATTTTTATTGTACAATTCTTGAATATGAGACTTCTAAATGGCATATAGTTGCAAATAATAGGTAATTCACACCTTTCACATGCTCTATTTTATTTACAAATGATTTACTGTGACTGTGGACATGTTCTTTTTTTTTTTCCCCTGATACTAGAAGTTGGGCATTATTTCCCAACCTTTTTCTTTCACTGACTTTGGTCATTTTCATAGTTAATGACATAGCATTAGTGCTTTTGCAGAACGTTGTATCACTTTGCTTTTTTCTCCCCTAAGAGGCTGTAAGTGAAAGAAGAAAGGTGTCAGGGACTAGGAAAGAACCCCTTTCTTGAAATTTAAAACATATTTAATGGCTTTTGGAAATAAAAATGTTCATTTATGATTAACAAAAGAGTGGAGTTTTTTCTTTCTGCAGGAAAAAATTTCCTTGAGTTGAAATACGTAGGCACACAAAAAGCCAAAACAGGTATTCATTCAGCCAGCTATAGAAATAACATAAGCTTTTCAACAAATGAAATGACAAATATCCCCTGTTTTGTACATCCTGGAAAATATTAAGAGAAAAGGCGCTATATCTTGGCAATAAAAGCTTCTCAGAGGTGCCAGGTAAGAGAATCAATACAAGTTTTTGTTTCTTTTTTTTTTAAATAAACAACATTTATTAACTAATTTATTAATTTTCCAATGAGTAGAATTATGAGTTTGGAAACACTTTTCTGTTATCTGGTAGAATCATTTAAAAAATTATTGAATGGATGCTATGCTCAAAGTCATACAGCAAGTTAGAATAGCAGAAACCACTTTTGGAAAACTAGATATTTTGTCACTTTTAAACTCTTCCTTTGCATTTAATTTTTCTCTTGCCCACTGTTGCTAGCAGCAAAATCTCTTAGAAAGCCTCATGAGGGTTATGGGCTTTCCTCAGGTACAACACGATAGAGAGAGTCTATGAAACAACTTTCTGTCTAGCAGTGGCCCAAGGACAAGTGAAACTCTGGTCAAAATCATCAAGACAAATCTACAGGGACTCAGGGAAACAAAATGAAATAGGTCTTGTGTTTAAATTAAGGTGTGTTACAGGATGGTAAAAATGTGGGCTTTTATTTCCTCTTTTGACTTATCTGATAGCTATTATTTTTATAGTGAAAGTATGCTGCTTGTATAATAAAAAAAAAAGTTTAAAAGAAAATAGTTCCATATTTGTGCCACAATAAAAATGAGTGCTACCGGAGTGTTATAGAGCAAAAAGTCGGAGTTCTCATAATGACTTTTTTCTAAGAAGCCTACAAGTCTCACTTCTAAGTTTTTTTTTTTTTTTTGTAGTCACTGTTCTGCTGGTATTTGGAGCTGGGAATGTGAACCAGGGCAGCTTCTAACCTAGTCAAAAAAAGAATGCTTTCTTGTCTCTCAAATCCATACTCACAATATAGTTTCTAGTTAGAAGTTCAAGTCAGAGAATGATGTCCTCTAGAAACTTCAAAGACATGGGTAGTCTGTGCTACTTACTTATTCTGCATAATCCAGGACATTCTATATTTCTGAATTTCACGGCATTTATCTTACTGCATTCTAATTTTTATTTTCCTGTTTCCTCCACTTGATCATAAAGTTTTGTAGGTTATAACTTACTTTTATATCCTCTATATTATCAAGTAGAGTTAATAACTGAAACAAAATATATTATTGGTATTTGTTGAATTTGAAAGAAGGGAAATTAGCAAGAAGAGTAGAATAAAGAAGAGAGAACAAGCCTTGCTATATATTGTGAATTATGGATTATTTTGTTAACTCAACTAAGAAAATTATAACTTCAAAGAATGCATAAACATTTGTATTAGCACATTCTCATGCTGCTATGAAGAAATACCTGACACTGGGTAATTTATAAAGGGAAGAGTTTTAATTGACTCACAGTTCCACATGGCTGGGAAGGCCTCTGGAAACTTACAATTATGGCAGAAGGGGAAGCAAAGATGTTCTTTATTCACATGACTACAGGAGAGATAAGTGTGAAGAAAAGGATGAAAACTATAAAACTATCAGATTTCATAACAACTTGCTTACTATCACAAGAACAGCATGAGTCATGACTCACTCAGCTCCCACCAGGTCCCTCTAATGGTACATGGGGATAATGGTAAATACAATTCAAGATGAGATTTGGATAGGAACACAAAGCCAAACCATATCGTTCCTCCCATGACCCCTACCAAATCTCATGTCCTTACATTTCAAAACACAATCATGCCTTTCCAACAGTCTCCCTATGTCTTAGCTCATTCCAGCATTAACCAAAAAGCCAAAGTCCAAAGTCTTATATGAGGCAAGGTAAGTCCCTTGTACCTATGAGCCTGTAAAATCAAAATCAAGTTAGCTACTTCTTAGATACAACGAGGATACAGGCATTGGGGAAATACACCCATTTTAAATAGGAGAAATTGGCCAAAACAAAGGGGCCGTGGACCCCATGCAAGTCTGAAATCCAATAGGGCAGTTATTAAACATTAAAGTTCCAAAATGATCTCCTTTGACTCCATGTCTCACATCCAAGTCATGCTGATGCAAGAGGTGGGCTCCCACAGCCTTGGACAACTCCACCCCTGTGGCTTTGCAGGATACAACCCCCCTTCTGGCTGCCTTCACAGGCTGGCACTGAGTGTCTGTGGCTTTTCCAGGCATACATTGCAAGCTGTCAGTGGATCTACCATTCTTGGGTCTGGAGTGTGATGGTCCTCTTCTTACAGATCCCTAGGCAGTGCCACAGTGGGAACTCTGTGTGGGGTCTCCAGCCCCACATTTCATTTCTTTACTGTCCTAGCAGAGTTTCTCCATGAGGGCTCCACCCCTGCAGCAGACTTCTGCCTGGACATCTAGGAGTTTTCCATACACCATCTGAAGTCTAGGAGGAGGTACCCAAACTTCAGTTCTTGACTTCTATGCACCTATATGCCCAACACAACATGGAGGCTGCCAAGTCTTGGGGCTTGCACCATCTGTAACAGTGGCCTGAGCCATATGCTGGTCCCTTTCAGTCATGGCTGGAGCTGAAGCAGCTGGGGAACAGAGTGTCATGTCTCAAGGATACACAGAGCAGGTGGACCCTGGGCCCATTCCATGAAATCATGTTTCCCTTCCAGGTCTCAATGCCTCTGATGGGAGGGACTGCTATGAAGGTCTCCAACATGCTCTGGAGACATTTTCCCCATTGTCTTGGTGATTAACATTTGCTCTTTCTTACTTATGCAAGTATCTGCAGCAGACTTGAATTTCTCCCAGAAACTGGGTTTTTCTTTTATATCACATTGTCAGGCTGCAAATTTTTCATACTTGTATGCTTTGCTTCCTCTTGAATGCTTTGCTGCTTAGAAATTTCTTCTGCCAGATACCCTAAATCATTTCTCTCAAGTTCAAACTTCTAGAGATCTCTAGAGTAGGACCAAAATGTCACCAGTTTCTTGCATTGCAAAAGTGACCTTTACTCCAGTTCCCAAAAAGTTCCTCATCTCCACTTAAGACCACCTCAACCAGGACTTTCTTGTCCATATCACTATCTGCATTTGGGTCAAAGCCATTTATGAAGTCTCTAGGTATTTCCAAACCTTTCCACATCTTCCTGTCTTCTGAGCCCTCCAAGTCTCTAGGAAGTTCCAAATTTTCCCACGTCTTCCTGTCTTCTCCTGAGCCCTCCAAACTATTCCAACCTCTGTCTGTTACCCAGTTCCAAAGTCACTTCCACATTTTTGAGTATCTTTATAGCAGCATCCCACTCTCTGTAGTACCAATTTACTGTATTAGTCCGTTCTCATGCTGCTATGAAGAAATACCTAAAACAAAGTAATTTAAAAAGGAAAGAGGTTTAAGTGACTCACAGTTCCACATGGCTAGGAAGGCCTCAGGAAAGCTATAACTATGACAGAAGGGGCAGCAAACACATCCTTCTTCATAAGGTGGAAGAATAGAAAAGTGCTGGCCAAAGGGGGAATTGCCCCTTATAAAACCATCAGATCTCATGGGAACTCACTCACTATCATGAGAACAGCATGGGGGTAAGCACCCCCATAATTCAATCACCTCCCACTAGGTCCCTCCCATGACATGTGAGGATTATGGTAACTACAAGATAAAATTTGGGTGGGGACACAACCATACCGTATCAACTTTATAACAACTTACAGTAATATTTTGAGAAACCTATCTTCGTATTGAAAAACACATAGACACAACATAAACCCTGAACCCGACCTACCCGTAATTTTGGGCATACTAGTGCAATGGTTATTTAAATCATTGGAGTATTTTAATTTTAATTATTTTAACATTTTTAAAATTAATTAATTAAAATATTAATTTCAATTATTAAAATGGACAATAAATTTTGTGTACAGATTCTAAAACTTCTTGAATATATCATTGCTCTTTTATGGGTAGGAAACAATTTCACTAAAACTCACATTTCTTGATGCATGATATAAGTTGGCAGAGCAATCCAGAGAGATCTCTCTAAAGGGCATGGTATCCTTCCCTATAACATTAATAACTTATTCAGTGTCCAACAACTTCATCATAAAGTTGGTTAAAAGTTATATTAGTATAGATAGAGTCTACTGATATTTAACAATACAACAATAAAGGGATGGGGTAGGAGAAGATAATTTTTTTCAGGGAAAAAGTTCCAATATTTCCTGCAGTTGCTGGTGCTTGCATGTTACAATGCTTGCAGTTGTGTTATATTTAGCTTTAATTCCTCTCACTGCAACTTAAGCCTTTTCTTGTTTGATCCTTGATGAAGATGAAAAACAGCTGTCTGCCAGCAACCCTTTATTTACTTTGTCTTCCCTCAATACAATACAAAGTTATTTGTTTCTTTTCATTATCCACTTGATTACATGAAAATGTAATAAGAAACATGGACTAGAAGTTGTATGGTCTTTTAATGTCTGCCACACATATGCATTTATTTTCATTAAATCCTTTAATAATTTACATAGACTGTGTTTAGATAACAGAGATTCATTTGGATAAAATGATGTAAATAAATAGTCACATCTTCGAATACTCTTAACATATGTTTTTAAATTTGCTGTATTTTTAAAAACTATAACTCAATTGTAATTTGAGAAATGGTGAAAAGTCACTTCTGTGAGTTGTTATTGATCATTTATTATATTTAAGCATCTTCTCACTGGTGAGAAGAGGGGAGTATAAATTGAGAAATCTCTCCATTCTAGTAAAACTCCATTGATTTTTAAGTCCACTGATTCATTAATCTGGCTCTCGCTAAGTCTGATTAGAAATATTTACATTGAAAATTTGTGAAATGAACAGAATCCTTTTTGTTCAGCAATTACTTTAAAATAATCTTTTGAAAAATAACTAAACTTGCATTTCTGAAAATAAATAAAAAAACCTAACCAATTAATGCACTACAGAATATGACTGTATTCATTTGAATATGAAAACCTGTTGTCCTGTCTCATCAGATGTGAAGCATTCTCTAGGGCTATTTTTCTAATGCTTCACCATCATTAACTCAACCGTCATTGTCCTACACCTGGACTCTTTCACTAGCGTAGATACTAGCATTTACTAGGGGCCTCTAACCAGATGCAGCAAGTAGCAAAGATGTCACATGCCATGTGGGACTGTAATATAGTGCACCTGACAACTGGCAGCACCCTTGGAAATGAGGCTTAATGGTTAAATGAGTGCAATTAAGTGTGCTGGTACATCTTTGCTGTCCCAGAGTATGAGAACGTTTAATGTGACTCATCAGCCCCATTCCAAGTTCCACACACTTAAAAACTGAATGAGCATAAATAGCAAAAGCCACAGTAAATCAGTTGCACAAAGAATTTAGAAATGTGAAAAATGGTAAGCAATTTTGGACTGCTGGTTTATTTTCAGTAATACAGCTTAACATTATACAGTGTAGTGATGCTATACTCATTTCTAATTCCACACATTTAACTTTGCTCTATTACAAGTTCCTTAGAATGTTATCTCCCTTTGCTAGAGCAAACTAGTTGTAAACCATACTGTCTCAGGGAGGCCAGGGATGTCGTTCGATTCCACTGCCAAACTCAAAATAACATTGCTAAATTAAGGTTAAGAAATAGTTCTGCATTGACCTATGTTGCAACTGCTACCCAACAGTCATTTTGAAACAATCAATAGTACAGAGAGTCAAAAGTCCAAGATTATAGAAATTGCCCATTTGGACAATCAGGAAAAGAAAAGGTAGAACATCATTTTGTGCTTTTCTGATCAATTGTTGTCAGGAAAAAAAGAGGAAAATACAAACTTCCTCGACTCACAGTCAATAAAACCATAATTTTAACTTTTGCAGAAAAAAGTAGCATCTCAACTTTGTAAACAGAAAGAAAGATTTCAGACAGTAGGCCACATGAACAACCTTGAAGAGGTCTAAAGAAAAGATTTAAGATCATCTGTGATAAAGACAGCAACTGGAGACAAAATAAAAGTGATTAACCAGCATGAGTTCAAGTCGTTCCATTACAGAACACAGAAATTATTCTCTTGCTCTAAAATTCTGCCACATGCCAGAAAACATCTTTACTGGAAAAAGGTAAAGGAAAGCATGAGTGTCCACTATAAATCTGAATTTTAGCAAAATTTAAAACCCCAGATTGAAATAATAGGAATGTGCCAAATATCCATGGCAAAGAATAGAACAGACATTTTAGATTTGACTTGATTTTATCTGAAAGGTTACTCGCTTATACAATTATATGCATTATTAAAGCAGCTAAAGTTAAAAATGAATTTAAAGCCTAAGAAAAGAGATTACTACTATCCATTAGCTAGATGCCAAAGAAGTCTGACAAATTTAATTATAATATGTTTTTTATATATTGTCCCATGAGACTTCTATGGCATTTTACAGTGAACCCCACAAGGAAAATTAGCAATAAACAAAAACTAAGAGAATACAATTGCATGCATGTTTGATATGTGGAAATAGAAACAGAGCATACTCGACAAGGTCTATCAGATGCAAATATCTATAGTGTCTGATGGAGCAGATGGCCAAGTTGATGAGTATTTCCAATAGTTTACAGTCAGACATTAGGTCCAAAGTCAGTTCACTGGGGAAAAAATAAATATACTAACGTGAAAAATCTCAACTGAAAAGAAATGAATGTATCAAATTCTAACCATTTGTTAAGAGAGAGCCATTTTGGGGAAAACTTGAGCTTTCATATTTTTATTTTTGCAAATGTCAGAAAAATCAGATACACTATAAAAATATGATAACTTAAAGACAGAGGTCTGGTATAAATTAATAATCCTATTTTCATTTATGAATTGGAATTAATTGGTTATTTAACAAATAGAGCACTGTGGACATTTCATATCCATATTATTGGGTGACAGAGGTAACTTTTTTTCTTGTTATGTATTAATTAATGAAATGGTTAACAGTCGGCGAATGGCATATGGTGCTTCTTTCACACCACTGTGAGCCATGCCACAGAATGCTGCATCACCCTTCTAAGAAATTTTTTCTTCTCCTTTTTCCCCATATGGTGTTCAATTCTAAAATAGATTTTTCTGCAAATACTCAGTGTCTCCATCCAATATTCCATAGTTGGGAATCAGGTAAGGCTAAAAAACGAAAGTAAGTTCATATAAACCTTCAGCTCCCAGTTGGTTCTCTTCATGAGAAGTCTTATCTATACATATGTATTGCCACAGAATGCCTGATTTCCACAGAAATCAAATGAAAATCCAGCTCAACCATTTGCCTTAATATATCTAACTCCCCTTGATAGCAGAAAATTAAGATTAAAGTATTTTGGTCTTAACAAACCACTTAGTTGAAACCACTTACTTATTCAGAAGTTTGACCTCAGAAATGTAAGGAGCTGAACAGAAGCAGATCAAAGTTTGACATAGGGAATCTTGCCATGACTTTCAGTATATAATTAGATTGCAACCTCCAGGGCTCCATGGTGGAGATTTATGAAACGGATTAAATGTTAGCATGTCATTAGTGCTGACTGGCATCCTCAACTCAATTCAGGCATGATGGTTTATTGAAAACATGTTTGATTAAAGACATTTGCAAAAATTATATAGGAAAATGTGTTTTGTCCATAAACATGGGGATGGAAAGTTTTATTAGCAATCTATTGTGATCCTCAATTCTAGAGATATAAAAAAGATCTTGCCTGAAAATTACCTACTGTTGAGGGCCTTAAGCTAATGACTATTCAGCAATGGTATTTTTAAGGTTGTTTGTTCCTCCTCTACCTGCTGTTAAATTTTGTACCTGCTGATAAATTTTCTGGACATTTTTTGCCCCATTTAAGAAAAATAATAATAAACTTTTTTTTTTTTTTTTTTTTTTTTTTTGGGAAAACAAAATAACCTAGGCTTTATTTAATAATGAATTGAACTGGTCTTGATTTATGTTTGCAGTAGATGGTTCTGTCTTTCAGTTGGGTCCAAAAGGTTTTTCTGATTCTCTAAGTATTACGTTTTATCTCTCTTGGTAACACTCAATAATTTATCTGCCAATTATTTATACCTACATGACAATTTGTACATAATTCTTCCCTATTATATTAAATTAGGATTACTTACTTACAATAGTTCTACTGTTTTCCCCAGTAGATTATGCATTTTAAGAGGCCAGAAAATCATGTATTTACTTTTGTCTCCCCACTGTATGAGACACAAGCAGTGTTCAGTAAATATTTTTGAACACAAAAACATTATACATTACAGGTATTTATGTTGGTGATAATATAGTGATAATGTAAAAACTTTTATAAATGTAAGTACCATTATGAAAAATAAAAATATTTTAAACCAAAGTTTCCATATCTATGTTCTATTGTTTATTTTTTATTATGACTATATATTAAAATTTATAAGAATCAGTGAAATGGGAGGCAAAATAAATTACTCAGGGAATTTTACTTCCTATGTCATGAAGCAGGAAGTAAGAGTTTATAAGCTTCCAAATGATGTTAACATGTGTACCTATAGAATTATAGGAAACTTCAAATTGGAAAACTTTTAAAAACTTTTAAAATAATATCCTCTTCATGACAATAGGATATTGTCACTAGTTAGCATTGCCTTTAAGAAGGAAGACATGTTATTTTCTCACTCACTGATAAATTCATTCATTCATTGTGTAAGTATGTGTGAAGAATACAAGATGAAATGAAATACACCTATTGTCCTCACCATGCCCAAAACTTAGCAGTTGAGCTAAACACTGAAGGTACTACAAAGGAAGTGCTAGGGAAGTTTAAAAAGGAAAAACAACTTTCTTCTAGGTAGAATAAGAGAGCCTTCATAGAAAGTAGCAGAAGGATTTTGTATCCTTTTAGTGGTCTCATTACTTCTGGTGCACACAGTGTTTAAAAGTACTTTTTTTTTTTTTTTAGAGTTTTTAGCATGAAGGGCTGTTGAGTTTTGTTGAAGGCCTTTTCTGCATCTATTGAGATACTCATGTGTTTTTTGTCATTGATTCTGTTTATGTGATGGATTACATTTATTGATTTGCATATGTTGAACTAGCCTCGCATTCCAGGGATGATGCCGAGTTGGTCATGGTGGATAAGCTTTTTGATGTGCTGCAGGATTCAGTTTGCTAGTACTTTATTGAGGATTTTTGCATTGATATTCATCAGGGATATTGGCCTGAAATTTTCTTTTTTTGTTGTGACTCTGCCCGGTTTTGGTATCAGGATGAAGCTGGCCCCATAAAATGAGTTAGGGAGGAGTCTATGTTTTTCTATTGTTTGGAATCGTTTCAGAAGGAATGGTACCAGCTCCTCTTTGTACCTCTGGTAGAATTCAGGTGTGAATCTGTCTGGTCCTGGACTTTTTCTGGGTGGTAGACTATATTAATTACTGCCTCAATTTCAGAACTTCTTATTGGTATATTCAGAGATTTGACTTCTTCTAGGTATTGATGGAACATATCTCCAAATAATAAGAGCTAATTATGATAAACCCACAGCGAATACTATACTGAATGTGTAAAAACTGGAAGCATTCCCTTTGAAAGCTGGCACAAGACAAGAATGCCCTCTCTCACCACTCTTATTCAACATAGTATTGGAACTTCTGGCCACAGCAATCAGGCAAGAGAAAGAAATAAAGGGTATTCAATTAGGAAAAGATGAAGTCAAATTGCCCCTGTTTGCAGATGACATGATTGTACATTTAGAAAACCCCATCATCTCAGCCCAAAATCGCCTTAAGCTAATAAACAACTTCAGCAAAGTTTCAGGATACAAAATCAATGTGCAAAAATCATAAGCATTTCTATACACCAATAACAGACAAACAGAAAGCCAAATCATGAGTGAACTCCCATTCACAATTGCTACAAAGAGAATAAAATAACTAGGAATCCAACTTACAAGGGATGTGAAGGACCTCTTCAAGGAGAACTACAAGCCACTGCTCAAGAAAATAACAGTGGACACAAACAAATCGAAAAACATTCTTTACTCATGGATAGGAAGAATGAATATCATCAAAATGGCCATACTGCCCAAAGTAATTTATAGATTTAATGCTATCCTGATTAAGCTACCATTGTCTTTTTTCACAGAATTGGAAAAAAAATACTTTAAATATCACGTGGAACCAAAAGAGGGCCTGCATAACCAAGACAATCATAAACAGAAAGAACAAAGCTGGGGGCGTTATGTTACCTGACTACAAAGTATACTACAGTGCTACAGTAACCAAAACAATATGGTACCAAAACAGATATATAGACCAATGGAACAGAACAGAGGCCCCAGAAATAATTACCCACACTTACCACCATCTGATCGTTGACAAACCTGACAAAAACAAGCAATGGAGAAAGGATTCCCTATTTAATAAATGGTGTTGGAATAACTGGCTATTCATATATAGAAAACTGAAATTGGACTTCTTCCTTACACCTTATACAAAAATTAACACAAGATGGATTAAAGACTTAAATATAAGACCTAAAACCATAAAAACCCTAGAGTAAAACCTAGGCAATACCATTCAGGACATTGGCACGGACAAAGACTTCATGACTAAAACACCAAAAGCAATGATAACAAAAGTCAAAATAGACCAATGGGATCTGATTAAACTAAAGAGTTTCTGCACAGCAAAAGAAACTATCATCAGAGTGAATAGACAACCTACAGAATGGGAGAAACTTTTTGCAATCTATCCATCTGACAAATGGCTAATATCCAGAGCCTACAAAGAGCTCAAACAAATTTACAAGAAAAAAACCAACTCCATCAAAAAGTGGGCAAAGGATATGAACAGACACCTCTCAACAGAAGACATATATGAATCCAACAAACATATGAAAAAAAGTTCATCATCACTGGTCATTAGAGAAAAGCAAATGAAAACCACAATGAGATACAATCTCACACCAGTTAGAATGGCTATCAATAAAAAGTCAGGAAATACCAGATGGAGAGGATGTGGAGAAATAGGAACGCTTCACTGTTGTTGGGAGTGTAAATTATTTCAATCATTGTGGAAGACAGTGTGGCGATTCCTCAAAGATCTAGAACTAGAAATACCATTTGACCCAGCAATCCCACTACTGGGTATATACCCAAAGGATTATAAATCATTCTAGTATAAAGACACATGCATACATACATTTATGGCAACACTGTTCACAATAGCAAAGACTTGGAACCAACCCAAATGCCCGTCAGTGATAGACTGGATAAAGAAAATGTGGCACCTATACACCATGAAATACTATGCAGCCATAAAAATATGAGTTCATATCCTTTGCAGGGACATGGATGCAGCTGGAAACCATCATTCTCAGCAAAATAACCCAAGAACAGCAAACCAAACACCACATGTTCTCACTCATAAGTAGGAGTTGAACACTAAGAACACATGGACTCAGGGAGGGGAACATCACACACCAAGACCTGTCGGGGGGTGGTGTGCTAGTGGAGGAATAGCATTAGGAGAAATACCTAATGTAGATGAAGGGTTCGTGGGTGCAGTAAACCACTATGGCACATGTATAACTATGTAACAAACCTTCACATTCTGTACATGTACCCAAGAAATTAAAACATAATAAAGTACTTTATGTTTTATTTTTGCTATATTCTATACATTCTTTGAAATGTCATTATAAAAGAGTTAAAATACCAAGAGATTAAAATAATTTTAATTAAGTAACAGGCTAGACAGGTAATGACTCAGCTTATTTTAAGAAAAATATGATCAAGTTAATTAGGTGTTACAGGAAGTGATGAGTAGCTTATGTTACATCTGTTGATCTACATCAAGGAGAATGATTGACCTATATTGTAGAAAGCAGGAGAAGGAAATATGTCAAATTCTTCCTTATCTGATAAAATTGAATATCAGAAACTTATTATTAAAAAGTAACTTTGATGAACATATAGAGATTGTATTTTGGTGAATTAATTTCAGTTTTATCAGCAAATACTTTCCTGAATCAAACTTTTCATATGATGATATATATTTTTTTGATAATATTCAGTGTTTTAAATAAATGCCCTCATAAAACTGAAAAAGAACTTTGTTTTCATTCAGGAATTTAGTCCACTACCTTCTCGAGTGATCTAAACTCATCATTGACCACTTATTTTTGTTTTTAGCCAAAACGCCCATTGGTGTTTATTTCTAACTCACTTTATTCCAGATTTATTTGACAAAGTGAAAAAAACTGCACTCAAAACAAAAATATTTATACTTGGAAAGTAAGAGCATCTGTGAAAGGAACAATAAGACTAGAAAAATGACCGGGCGCCATTTTTTCTGGTTCACGCCTGTATTCCCAGTACTTTGGGAGGCCAAGGCGGATAGATCACGAGGTCAAGAGATCGAGACCATCCTGGCCAACATGGTGAAATCCCTTGTCTACTAAAAGTACAAAAATTAGCAGGGCGTGCTGGCGGCCCTGTAGTTCCAGCTACTCGGGAGGCTGAAGCAGGGAAATCGCTTGACTGTGGGAGGCGGAGCTTGCAGTGAGTCGAGATCAGGCGACTGCACTCCAGCCTGGGCGACAGAGCGAGACTCCGTCTCAAAAAAAAAAAAAAAAAAAGGAAGAGTAGAAAAATTATGATGAAGTAAGTAAGGTGAACAAAACGTATGCATGTCATGAAGTCTTATGATACAGCAAAGATGTGGACGATTAATTGGTTTTTGAACTTTCTAGCAGCCAACCCAATAGAGATAGGTGAATTATTTACATGATTCAAAGTGTACATAAAGCAAAAATAAATTATTCCAAAGTATCATTGGTAATTTTGATAATGAGATGAGAGACATATTTCTTCCCACCATTCTGATGACGCTATGTGATACAATAAAGTCTGCTGAAACAATTCGATAGTAGACATAGTAATGTGTTTCATTAAAGTGCTATACATTTTTCAATGTATACTGATTATATAATTCTAAAAGTGCAGAAAAAGAGTTTTGAACCTGGTATAAAGCTTCCCAATAACTTAGCTTCATCCAATATTAAAATTAGATTATTTACAAAAATTGATATACTGTTCATCTTTCTGGTATATTCAATAATTATTATTTCTTTCACTTGTATTTTCTGATAAGTATTAGGCATTAGAAAGTTTCAGGTTACACTGAGTGGCAAGTCCTACAACAATTACAAATTCAACCGACCCTTGAACAACTTAGGGATTAGAACAACAGTTGAAAACCCTGGTATAATTTTTAACTCCTCCAAAACTTAACTCACAGATTACTGTTGAATAGAAGCCTCACTGAAGACATAAACTTTAAATTAACATATATTTTGTATGTTATATATATATATTATATACTGTATTTTTAAAAATAAAGCTAGAGAAAATGTGATTAAGAAAATTATAAGGCAGACACACTATGTTTATTATTCCTTGAGTAGAAATGCATCATCATAAAGGTCTTCATTCTTGTCTTCACATTGAATAGGATGAGGAGAAGGATGAGGAGAGGGTAGTCTTTCTGTCTCAGGAGGTGCAGAGGCAGGAAAAAAATCATGGTATATGTGAATATGCACAGTTCAAACCTGTGTTTTCCAAGGGTCAACTGTAATTTGAAAATCAACTGAGTGAGAAGTAGATGCAAATCCAAGACATCTATAGAGAAGCAGATAAAATAAATATCTATGAGTATGGTGTCCATTTTCTTTCTCAGTGTAAGGTGTTCTCCAACACAGAGAGAAATGAGCAATCAAGGCTCCAAAATTCTCCACTAGAATATTTTTAATTTGGAAAAAATCTAAAATGAGAATTACAAAGTTTTATTATAACTACAGTAAAATCTTAATTAAATATAATATGTATATTTACATTGTTACATATATTCTATATATCAATCTTTGAACGCTACAATTTAGTTGTTAATCTTTGAAGATAATAGAGTTTTCAGGCTATCACTCTAATTAGTTATTTATCAAATAATTTCAGTTATGAGATATTTATCAAAGAGATGACTTTGGTTTATCTAGTTATTAAAATATTTTTATTTATACCAATAAAGGAATATCCTCTGAATATAAAATGCATACTACATATAAACAAATTCAATGTTCATTTAATGATATTTATAGAATTATAATAATAGTCATATTAATACTTACCATTTGCCATAGTTTTATAATATGCCAGATAGATCCTCTTCTAGGCACTGTACAAGTATTACATCATTTAATCTTCATAAAGACTGGTGAAGTCATTTAGCCAACCTCATATAATTGCTAAGTGACTGAGCCAGTATTTACACCTCGGCAGTTTAACTCCAGAGCATGTGTTCAGATCCAATTTAAAGCACAGTACCAGATGTTGAAAATATCATGATGAGCAGTACAGGTATGATCTCTATTCTCACATAACTATATCGGGGAGAAAATTGTATTTTAATGTAGCTGCAATGAAGATGTGTTGTTTGATGGAAATCCACAGTAGATGAATAAACTTATACCAAAATTACAAAATGAAAACAACAAAGTAGACCTGGAAAAACAGGTAGGAACTTGTCAGGAAAAGTTTTGAAAAAAACTAAAAGAATATTTCAGAAAAATAAAACTACATTTGTAAAATCTTATGATTATATGAATTTATATATTCAATAGTGTAGCGCTACCTTTGCTAGTCCTATATATATAGGATAGTAATCTCAATATTGATGGAATTGAAAGATTTATCATCTCATCTTTTACTTAGTAATCCTTCCAGATATAGAGTTTGTCAGCAGAGTTTTAAAATTATACAACCTTTGCTTAAAAATATAACTGTAGATTATATAGCAGTGTAAATTATTTTATAGCAAGATTGATTAATTCTGATATTAACATTTTTAGCATCACAATCCTTAAATGATGAAGCACTCACTGCTAAATGCCTGGCATATTTACTTCACCAAATAATATGTAAGGTAAGTTTTGGCTTACCTACTACTATTACTTAATATAGTTTCAGGACCTAGACTGCAAAGGTATGCAATAAGATCCTATTTTTATGAGGGATTCTTATGCAATAAGATCCCACTCTAAGAATAGAATCCTATTCTAAGATAGGATCTTATTTTCAACCCAACTTGAAACACAAAAAATGAGAATTAGTCTCCAAAGCAAGTAACCTTGTCCACTTGGGAGAACATTTTATGCAACACAGTGCAAGCTGCAGTTATAAAACCAGAGGTGTCATTTCTACAACTTGAATTTTGAAAGTAAAGGGCACTTTAAAGACACACTCAGCCCCCTTGTCTGCCACAAGCTGGATAGCTCAGCAGTACAGAATCAATGACCTACACTAATACCACAAATCATTGGCATGGGAAGAAAAATACAAACTAGAAGCCTCAAGGTTCTGCAGCTATAAACAATAGCACTGATATAGAAGAAAAAGAACTACAAAAAGTAATGATTTTAAACATATTCTTTCTGGCTTCACAAAATGGTTATCTGTATTTTGGATTCCTAGCTAATATATGGGTCAATAAAATGACTCAATCTTTTCTCATGTTAGCATTCAGCAACATCTACTCACAAATGTTTTGCAATTTCTAAGAAATTCATTGGTTTAAAGTAAAACAAACTCATCTTCTTTCTATGTGTGTTCTACCCACAAATGCAGGATATATAATTTTACTTATAATGTGAATCAAATACATTACACAATCTCATTCCAAATAAAATTTGATTTTCTAAATGAATTTTAGATTTCATTTGGTGAATTTAAACTATTTTTACCTCAAATTTTTGAAAGTAATACTTTCTATGCTCTCCTTATTTCATTTTTCATAACTGTCAAACACTAAAATATAATATTTATATAAATGTGATCAGTTTTATGTTGCAAGAGGCATTGCTATTTTATGAACTTTAAGAAATATGCTTTATTTTTCAGTGTATAAGACTTGGATGTCTTCTCTTCTGACTGTCCTTCCCAACCCTCTGCTTCACTTGACATTATGCATATAGGGGCTACCCTTGATGATTAGTTAACGAAAGATATTTAGCAAACTAAAACCAAACTGGGGGGAAAAAACAGGAAAATGCAGCATAAATCCTCAAGTAATTCCAAGGCTTAAATTTTGTCCATCGTGGCCACTCCATCAATCCTAACCCCTCAATTGTTAAGACTTCTGTTTACATTTTTTAGAATGGGCAAAACTATGTTTTAAAGAGGACATAATTGTGGAAGAATTCTTTTCCCTTAGAAAATACCATAACACAGATATTTTTTGAAGGATAAAATTGTAAATCATGAGTAATAAGAGGAAACACAAACACATGCTGTCATCCAGCCGAGCTCAATTCAATCATCTACAGTGTTCATGCATCAAATCCCTTGATGAAGATAGTGCTCTATTTGCGAGGCTGAGATGAGAGGATCACTTGAGCCCAGGAACTTGAGGCTGCAGTGAGCTTTGATAATGCCTTTGTGCTTCAGCCTGGATGACAGAGCAGAAACAAAAGATAGTGGCCATCAGAATTGTCAACATGCATAGAAATGTGTGCTGATTGATTGACAGTTGTGATAAATGCAAAGTATAACGTTGGAGATATTGAAGTAACTTTTTTGAATAATTTATCAATACATTGAATGAACCACAGTTATTTCAATTCTGTTCCAAAAAATCTGTCAAAAAAGATGGTTCAGAAATACTTTATGTAAAAGCTTCTTTTAACACTGTGTTTTTGTAATAACAGAAATGTTTCTCTAAAAACCTAAATATAAAAAATGAACACATTGTTATAGTTGTGTGATAGAATGAGCAACTATGAAACTCTGAAAAAAGGAAAGGCTTTACGAAATAATTTAAGTGAAATAATTGAAAACCTAAACTTATAGCCATGATAATTGCAATTATGAAAGTTTTATATATGTATATTTTAAATGTATATATAATATATAATTTATACATACAGAGAGAGAGGAGAGAGAGAGATGCAGAAATATCAGAGTAGGCCAAAGATACATGTAAATGGTGGGGTTGGTTGTAATTTTTATTTAGTGTTGAATTATTTATGAAATATTTATTTAGTATTTTAGTGGGAACCTTAAAAATATATAAGTAATTCAGAATTGTCAAATATTAAAATAAATTTTGTGATCCAAATTTGTGAATTTTCTCCATAATTTGGCATGTGATTAACATAAATTTTTTTAGTTTAAATTGATTTTATTCTCTAATTAAATATATATATTTATAAATTAATACAAGCTTTCATGCTTTCCTTGCTAGAATGTAAGTCCCAAAAGGTGAGATATTTTGTCTGTTATGTTCATTGATCTATCAAAAGCATCCAGAAGAGTGCCTGGCACTTTGTAAATTTTAGTAAATATTGGTTTGATCAACGAGTGAATCATTCCAAGTAGTTTTGAATATATCTGTCAGAATTTATATGTTCATCTGTCCTCAAGTGAAAATGCCATTCTCAGGTTAAAAATCCACTCCCCTGTGCTTTTCTTGAATGAATAGGTGGGATGTTATTGTATTGTGTGACAAGGAATAACCATATGGATACAATTGGATTCTCTGGCAAAACAGTAAATACTGTATTGATAACATTTTTATGGCAAGTAGAAATTTATAAACTGTGTATCATATAAACAGCACATTATCCCTTGTATCTCCAAATGTTTAAGTAGGTACATGACTGGTATCAAGTTCTAGAGGAGAAACCTCCAAAAAAATGACTGGACTCAGGCAGAATTTCTTGTCCTCTGAAGCATTACAAAAGAAAACAATAAAGTGCATTCCTAGACAGAATAAAAAATGATAATTTGAAGATGGCTGAATGAGAACAGCTCCAGCCTCCATCTCCCAGCGTGAATGACACAGAAGATGGGTGATTTCTGTATTTCCAACTGAGGTACTGGATTCATCTCACTGGGGTGTGTCAGACAGTGGGTGCAGGACAGTGGGTGCAACCCAACAAGCGAGAGCCGAAGCAGGGCAAGGTATCACCCTACCTGGGAAGCACAAGGGGGAAGGGAATTCCCTTTCCTAGCCAAGGGAAACCATGACACACAACACCTGGAAAATCAGGTCACTCCCACTCTAATACTACGCTTTACCAAGGGTCTTAGCAAATGGCACACCAGGAGATTATATCCTGCACCTGGCTCAGAGGGTACCAGTCCACAGAGCCTCCATCATTGCTAGCACAGCAGTCTGAGATCTAACTGCAAGGCAGCAGCGAGGCTAGGGGAGGGACGCCTGCCATTGCTGAGGCTCAAGTAGCTAAACAAAGAGGCTGGTTAGCTCAAACTGGGTGGAGCCCACTGGAGCTCAAGGAGGCCTGCCTGCCTCTGTAGACTCCACCTCTGGAGACAGGGCATAGTGAAACAAAAGGCAGCAGAGACCTCTGCAGATGTAAATGTCCCTGCCTGACAGCATTGAAGAGAGTAGTGGTTCTCCCAGTGCAGAGCTTGAGATCTGAGAATGGACAGATTGCTGGCTCAAGTGAGTCCCTGACCCTGGAGTAGCCTAACTGGGAGACATCCCCCTCTAGGGGCAGACTGACACCTCACACTTCGCACAGTCAGGTACACCTCTGAGACGAAGCTTCCAGAGGAACGATCAGACAGCAACATTTGCTGTTCAGCAATATTCACTCTTCTGCATCCTCCGCTGCTGATACCCAGGCAAACAGAGTCTGGAGTGGACCTCGAGCAAACTCCAACAGACCTGCCGCAGAGGGTCCTGTTAGAAAGAAAACTAACAAACAGAAAGGACATCCACACCAAAACACCATTTGTGCATCACCATCATCAAAGACCAAAGTAGATAAAACCACAAAGATGGGGAAAAAGCAATGTAGAAAAGCTTTAAATTCTAAAAATCAGAGCACCTCTCCCCCTCCAAAGGAACACAGCTCCTCACCAGCAACGGAACAAAACTGGACAGAGCATGACTTTGACGAGTTGAAAGAAGAAGGCTTCAGACGATCAAACTTCTCCGAGCTAAAGGAGGAAGTACGAACTCAGCACAAAGAAGCTAAAAACCTTGAAGAAAGATTTGACGAATGACAAATTAGAATAATCAACATAGAGAAATACTTAAACGACTTGATAGAGATGACAACCGTAACATGAGAACGACATGACAAATGCACAAGCTTCAGTAACTGACTCGATCAACTGGAAGAAAGGGCCTCAGTGATTGAAGATCAAGTGAATGAAATGAAGCTAGAAGAGAAGTTTAGAGTAAAAAGAAGTGAACAAAGCCTCCAAGAAATATAGGACTTTGTGAAAAGACCAAATCTACATCTGATTGGTGTACCTGAAAGTGACGGGAAGAATGGAACCAAGTTGGAAAACACTCTGCAGGATATTATCCAGGAGAACTTCCCCAATCTAGCAAGGCAGGCCAACATTCAAATTGAGGAAATACAGAGAATGCCACAAAGCTACTCCTCAAGAAGAGCAACTCCAAGACACATAATTGTCAGATTCACCAAAGTTGAAATGAAGGAAAAAATGTTAAGGGAAGTCAGAGAGAAAGGTCGGCTTACCCACAAAGGGAAGCCCATCAGACTAACAGTGGATCTCTCAGGAGAAAATCTACAAGCCAGAAGAGAGTGGTGGCCAATATTCAACATTCTTAAAGAAAAGAATTTTCAACTCAGAATTTTATATCCAGCCAAAAGAAGTTTCATAAGTGAAGGAGAAATAAAATCCTTTACAGACAAGCAAAAAAACAGATACAATATACCAGAATCTCTGGGACACATTTAAAGTAGTGTGTAGAGGGAAATTTATAGCACTAAATGTCCACAAGAGAAAGCAGGGAAGATCTAAAATTGACGCCCAACATCACAATTAAAGAACTAGAGAAGCAAGAGCAAACACATTCAAAAGCTGGCAGAAAGAAAAAACAAAAAACAAAAAAACAAAAAAACAAAACTAAGATCAGAGCAGAACTGAAGGAGATAGAGACACAAAAATCTCTTCCAAAAAATCAAGGAATCCAGGAGCTGATTTTTTGAAAAGATCAATAAAATTGATAGACCACTAGCAAGACTAATAAAGAAGAAAAGAGAGAAGAATCAAATAGATGCAATAAAAAATGATAAAGGGGATATCACCACTGACCCCACAGAAATACATACTACCATCAGAGAATACTATAAACACCTCTATGCAAATAAACTAGAAAACCTAGAAGAAATGGATAAATTCCTGGACACATACACTCTCCCAAGACTAAACCAGGAAGAAGTTGAACCCCTGAATAGACCAATAATTAATAGCCTACCAATCAAAAAAAGGCAATAATTAATAGCCTACCAATCAAATAAAGTCCAGGACCAGAAGGATTCACAGTTGAATTCTACCAAAGATCCAAGGAGGAGCTGAAACCATTCCTTCTGAAACTATTCCAATCAATAGAAAAATAGGGAATCCTCCCCAACTCATTGCATGAGGCCAACATCATCCTGATACCAAAGCCTGGCAGAGACACATGCAAAAAAGAAAATTTTAGAGCAATATCCCTGATGAACATAGATGCAAAAATCCTCAGTAAGATACTGGCAAACTGAATCCAGCAGCACATCTAAAAGCTTATCCACCATGATCAAGTGGGCTTCATCTCTGGGATGCAAGGCTGGTTCAACATATGCAAATCCATAAACATAATCTAGCATATAAACAAAACCAAAGACAAAAAACACATAATTATCTAAATAGATACAGAAAAGGCCTTTGACAAAATTCAACAGCCCTTCATGCTAAAAACTCTCAATAAATTCAGTATTGATGGAATGTATCTCAAAATAATAAGAACAGTTTATGACAAACCCACAGACAATATCATACTCAATGGAAAAAACTGGAAGCATTCCCCTTGAAAACTGGCACAAGACAGGGATGCCCTCTCTCACCACTCTTATTCAACATAGTGTTGGAAGTTCTGGCTAGGGCAATCAGGCAAGAGAAAGAAATAAAGGGTATTCAATTAGGAAAAGAGGAAGTCAAATTGCCCCTGTTTGCAGATGACATGATTGTATATTTAGAAAACCCCATCATCTCAGCCCAAAATCTCCTTAAGCTGATAAGCAACTTCAGCAAAGTCTCAGGATACAAAACCAATGTGCAAAAATCACAAGCATTCTTATACAACAATAACAGACCAACAGAGAACCAAATCATGAATGAACTCCCATTCACAATTGCTTCAAAGAGAATAAAATACCTAGGAATCCAACTTACAAGAGATATGAAGGACCTCTTCAAGGAGAACTACAAACCACTGTTCGATGAAATAAAAGAGGACATAAACAAATGGAAGAACATTCCATGCTCATGGACAGGAAGAATCAATATCGTGAAAATGGCCATACTGCCCAAGGTAATTTATAGATTCAATGCCATCCCTATCAAGCTACCAGTGACTTTCTTCACAGAATGGGAAACAATTATTTTAAAGTTCATGTGGAACCAAAAAAGAGCACACATTGCCAAGACAATCCTAAGCAAAATGAACAAAGCTAGAGGCATCATGCTACCTGACTTCAAACTGTACTACAAGGCTACAGTAACCAAAACAGCGTGGTACTGGTACCAAAACAGAGCTATAGATCAATGGAATAGAGCAGAGCCCTCAGAAATAATACCACACATCTACAACCATCTGATCTTGGACAAACCTGACAAAAACAAGAAGTGGGGAAAGGATTCCCTATTTAATAAATGGTGCTGGGGAAACTGGTTACCCATAAGTAGAAAGCTGAAACTGAATCCCTTCCTTACACCTTATACAAAAATTAATTCAAGATGGATTAGAGACTTAAATGTTAGACCTAAAACCATAAAAACCCTAGGAGAAAGCCTAGGCAATACCATTCAGGACACAGGCATGAGCAAGGACTTCATGTCTAAAACACCAAAAGCAATGGCAACAAAAGCCAAAATTGACAAATGGGATCTGATTGAACTAAGGAGCTTCTGCACCGCAAATGAAACTAACATCAGAGTGAACAGGCAACCTACAGAATGGGAGAAAATTTTTGCAGTCTACTCATCTGGCAAAGGGCTAATATCCAGAACCTACAAATAACTCAAGCAAATTTACAAGAAAAAAACAAACAACCCCATCAAAAAATGGGCAAAAGATATGAAGAGACACCTCTCAAAAGAAGACATTTATGTAGCCAACAGACACATGAAAAAATGCTCATCATCACTAGCCATCAGAGAAATGCAAATCAAAACCACAATAAGATACCATCTCACACCAGTTAGAATGGCAATCATTAAAATGTCAGGAAACAACAGCTGCTGGAGAGGATGTGGAGAAATAGGAACACTTTCACACAGTTGGTGGGACTGTAAACTAGTTCAACCATTGTGGAAGACAGTGTGGTGATTCCTCAAGGATCTAGAACTAGAAATGCCATTTGACCCAGCTATCCCATTACTGGGTATATACCCAAAGGATTACAAATCATGCTGCTATAAAGACACATGCACATGTATGTTTATTGTGGCACTATTCACAACAGCAAAGACTTTGAACCAACCCAAAAGTCCATCAGTGACAGACTGGATTAAAAAAATATGGCACATATACACCATGGAATATTATGCAGCCATAAAAAAGATGAGTTCATGTCCTTTGAAGGGACATGGATGCAGCTGGAAACCATCATTCTCAGCAAACTATCGCAAGAACAGAAAACCAAACACCACATGTTCTCACTCACAGGTGGGAATTGAACAATGAGATCACTTGCACAAAGGAAGGGGAACATCACATGCTGGGCCTGTTGTGGGGCGGGGGGAGGGGAGAGGGATATCATTAGGAGATATACCTAATATAAATGATAAGTTAATGGGTGCAGCACACCAACATGGCACATGTATACAATACATATGTAACAAACCTGCACGTTGTGCACTTGTACCCTAGAACATAAAGTATAATTTAAAACAGAAGAAGAAACTGGATAACACAACAACAACAACAATATCAACAAAATGATTATTTAACCTTGTCTCCCAGCTAATTTTGTTATATGGTGCTTAAGTTAAAGTAGGAAAGTATTTTATCAGAAAACCCAAGAATAAAGTTAGACTTGTGAGTAATGGTAGTCTATCTGAGGCTCTATCAGAAATCCTATTATCTACCTGCCTTGGATCACTTGTCAGTAGGCAATAAAGAATTCAACCTGGCATATCCCAAATATACTGCAACCAAGTTTATCATGGGACAATTTCTCTGCCACAAGATATACAGATGCTTCTCTGGTTCATTAATTTGACACTGCCTTTCATACATATTTGCTCAATATCACAATACAATTATAGGTTGTGATGTTTTATAATCTGTATAGGTTGAATTATGTCTTCAAAAAATAAGTTGAAGTCCTAATCCCCACACCTTACTTGGAAATTAAGTTTTTGCAGATATAATTATTTACGATGAGTTTCATACTAGAGAAGGATGAGCTCTTAATACTGTATGACTAGTTTCCTTGTAAGAAGATGATGTGAAGACATGGGGGAAGAATGGCAAATGAAGACAGAGGGAGAGATTGGATTTAAGCTGCCACAAACCAAAGAACATCTGGAGCTATCAGAAAGAGACAAAGCAGTATCTTCCCTAGAGGCTTCTGAGAAAGCATGGACCTGCTGATATCTTAATTTCAGCCCTTTAGTCTTTAGAACTGTCCGATAACACATTTCTGTTGTTTTAAGTCATTAGTATGTGTTACTTTCTTATGGCAGTCCTAGGAAAATAAAGAAGCTCTAATAAACTAAGTATGACATTGGATAATGCCATGTAAAGAACACTGGACTTCGAGACATGGATTTCAGTCGTGGCTCTACTGTACTATGTGGTTTGTGATCTTTGAAGCATACTAAACTGAAAGATATTAACCTATCAGTGAAAATATTATGTACATCCTTGTAATACCTTCCTTTGCTCTTCATTGAGCTACCTTGTATTGAGAACACTATTGTAAGAGAAAAAAAAAAAAAAACTTTCCTTAAATTCCCGTTATGTTTATGAAATTCACCAAGTGCTACAATGATTTGTACCTTATGCAAAAAGAATGTACACTGATCTCAGATAATTAAAATGTTCTGAAAGAAGGGTAACTTTCAAATGCTTAATGCTAACTCTAAATTTTCCCATTCCTGCTAGTTCAAAGAAAACCAAACAACAGTATCTCTTGAATGTAGATATGCATGAAGAACAAACAAGTTACACATGGATAAGAATAGCAGGTGAAATCCGAGTAGTAATACAAGATAACATCAGGCATTGTCTAAGTAATATAGCCCACAGATTACATAGAAACAAAGAGTATTTAATGAACTAGGGAAGACTAGCAATCCCATAAGGAAGCCACAGTCACTGCCCTGAGACCATCGATTACCACACAAACATATTGACATTAAATTTTAAAAAGTCAATAAATTAAATGCAGATTATTTGTACCCATGCTCCAGAGTTTCCTAACAAATCTGACCACATATGGGTCTTTTTGACAGCCCTTTACTACTTGACCCAAGCATATTGACAGCCTGTATTAATTTAAGGGATAGCACACAAGAGCAATATATGGACTAACCACAGAAAAAGTTAAGTATTTTGACAGTTTCAACCCAGTGTCTGAAAGTGGAAATTGAGATAATTATGTTGACCTTTCACTTGGAGAATCTGGAGGGAAATTAGATGTTTTTGTGAAATCTGTATTAATCTATCTAAAATACAACCAAAAACATTCTAAATTTTTAATAGAGTCAATTTCTGAGCAATTTTGGATTCACACAAAAATTGAGCAGAAGGTAAAGTGATCTGCTGTATACTTGCTGCTCCCAGACATGCATAACCTCGCCAATGGTCAACATTTCCCACCATGGTGGTACGTTTGCTACAATTGAACCTACATTGTCACATCATCATCACCCAGAGTTAAAAGTTTAAACTACAGTTCATTGTTGGTGTTGTACATGTTATAGGCTTAAATAAATTTATAATGACATGTATCCATCATTACAGTATCATAGAGTAGTTTCACTGCCCTGAAAAATCCTGCGTGCTCTGCCTTTTCATCCCTCCCTCCTTTCGAAACCCTGGCAACCATGGATCTTTATCTTTTTACTTTCCCCATACTTTTGCTTCTATTAGAATTTTACATAATTGTAATTATATACAGTGTACAGTCCCTTCAAATTGGTTTCTTTCACTTAGTAATATGCATGCAAGTTCTTTTCATGTCATTCATAGTTTGATAGATCATTTCTTTTTATTGCTACGTAATAGTTTGTTGTCCGGATGTACCAGTTTATTTATTCATTCACCTACTGAAAGACATCTCAGGGGTTTTCAAATCTTGGTAATTATGAATAAAGAAACATTTGTGTGTGAGTTTGTGTGTGAACAATAGGTTTTCAAATCCTTTGAGTAAATGCTGAGGAGCACAATAGCTGAAACATGTGATAAGAGAGTATATTTAGATTTATAAAAACCACCAAATTGTCTTCCTAAGTGGCCACACCATTTTGCATTCTGACTAGAAATGATTGAGAGTACCTGTTGCTCCATATGCCCATTGGTATTCGGTGTTTTCAGTGTTCTGGATTTTAATCCTTATGATATATGTGTAGTGGTGTCTCATTGTCATTTTTATTTGTATTTCCCATATGACATATGATGCCAAGCATGTTTTCCCATGTTTATTTGCCATCTTTAGATCTACTTTGTGGAGGTGTATGTTCAGGATTTTGTCCATTTCTTTTCTTCTTTTTCTCCGTCAGCGTGTTTGTTTTCTCATCATTGAGTTTTCAGTGTTCATTGTATCCTTCGGATAACAGCTCTTTATCGGAAATGTATTTTTCAAGTATTTTCTCCCAGTCTGTGGCTAGTTTTTTCATTCCCTTTACAATGTTTTTCACAGAGCAGAAATTTTAAATTTTAATGAAGAAACGTTCCTTTTTCTTTCTTTTGTGAATCATGCCTTTGGTGTTGTATCTAAAAAGGCATCACCATAACCAAAATCATCTCGATTTTTTCCTTTGTTATCTTCTAGGACTTCTGTCATTTTGCATTTTATAATTAGGTCTTTTATCCATTTTTATACATTGGTAAATATGGTTTGCCAATATTTTGTTGATATTTTTTGCATCTATGTTCATGAGTGATATTGTTCTGTGGTTATCTTACTTTTGTCATATCTTTCTCTATCGATGGTATTCAGGTAATGCTGGCCTAATAGGATGAATTAGAAAATAGTCTCTCTGCATCTGTATTACAAAAAATACTGAAGTGAAATGACATAATTTCCTATTTAAATGTAAGGTAGAATTCACCTGTGAACTCATATGGGCCTGGTGCTTTTTGTCTTGGAAAGCTATTAATTATTGATTCCATTTCTTTAGTAGAAACACAGCTATTCCAATTATCTTTTTTTTCTTGCGTGAGTTTTGGTAGATTGTGTCTTTCAGTTAATTGGTCCGTTTTATTAGGCCATCAAACGTATGGGCATAGTGTTTTTCATAATGCCATTTTATTATACTCCTAATGTTCATGAAATTTGTAGAGATGTCTGACTTCTCTTTTATTTATGATATTAATATTTTGTGTCCTCTCTCTCTTTTTAAATTAGCCTGGATAGGGGCTAATCAATGTTACCAAAGAACCAGCTTTTATAATTTTCAATGATTTCTGTTCTAACTTTTATTATTTCTTTTATTCTGCTTACTTTGGCTTAATTAGCTCTTTATACTTTAGTTTCCTAAGGTATCAATTTAGAGAACTAATTTTAGATTTTCCTTCTTTTCTAAAATATGCATTCAGAGATATAAATTTCCCTGTAAGCACAGCTTTTGCTATATCTCACAAATTTTTATAAGGCATGTATTTATTTTCACTTAGTTCATGAGAAACAAATTTTCTTGAAATTTCTTCTAACTGTTATTTAGAAGCATTTATTCTCCATATATTTTGTGCTTTGTTAGTTATCTTTCTATTTTTGATTTCCAGTTTAATTCCATTTCATTCTGATAGCAGAGTTTGCTATCAGTCTGATTTCTATTCTTTTAAATTTGTAAAGTGTATTTTATAGCCCAGAATGTGTTATACCTTATGAATATTCAAGGTGAGCTTAAAAATGTTCATTCTGCATTGTTCCATGGAGGAGTCTATGGTTGTAGTGTGTTTAACTAACTTTTTGCTGAATTTATGCCTACTGAATTTGTCTATTTCTGATACAGTGGTGTTGAAGTCTCAACTGTAATAGCAGGTCAATCTATCAACATGTTTCTATCAGTTTTGGCCTCATGTATTTTGCATTTCGATTGTTTAATTTTGTTGGTGGTAGCGGTAGCAATTTTGTATGTGTGTGTGTGTGTCACCTCACAAATAGTACTGCTAAATGTGGTGGCTCCTATGCAGAGATTTTCTAGATGTCATTCTAGATCTACATGCCTTGGCAGTCTTTTGTATACTTTCACTTGTTTTCTGTGTGTGGGCTTCAAGTTTTGTACTTTTTCTAGAGCCATGAGGACTGATGATGCTTTTTTTTTTTTTTTTTTTTTCTGTTTATGTAGTGCTTACACACAGAGGGCTGTTAGTAAAACTCTTCTGCTCTCTGCAGGAGCAACTCCCCTCTGCAATTTCCTTTTTCTCATTGTTCTTGAGAAATAACATTAGCTGTCACCCCTCATATGGAAGAGGTGTTGGGGGGTGGCGTGAGAGGGTCTCCTCTCATTCTCTGCTAGTGTTTGTTTCCTTTCAGGGCTTCCCAGATCATGTTCATGTGTTTTTTTCTCTTCTCTGATCTTTTTTTTTTTTGAGTTCTTGGCCTCCTTGCTGTTTTCATTTTTATCCATTTTGTCTCCTAGTTTCTCTTCCCCATTAGGAACTTTTATTTTATAAACCTGTTTCACTTACCTTTTTTCACATCTTGACGTGCGAGTTTCTAATCACAGGCACCCTGTTTTGTTGCTCCACTCTGCAGGCTTCCACTTGTTGGTAAAATTTTGACAATTTTAAAGTGTTTTTAAGCCAATATGTCTGCTTCTGTGTTACACATATTCTGTACCCAGGATCCCTGTTTCTCATGATTATGTACTGAAATTTTTTAGGGCAAAATGTGTGAAGCTTTTGCAGAGGCTCAAAATGTTAGACATGGCTTTTTCTTCCAAGAGAGTGAATGATAATAACTGTTTATCTCTCAGAGAACTAAAATTTGGAACTAAGGAGGGAGTTTGTTTCTCATGAATAATTTAAGCCCAAAAGGAGAAAGAGAACAAACATAACAGCTCACTCTCAAGAAAAAATTAACAGTTTGGAAAAGCTAAAGACTCAAGTTCACCCCAAAGCATAGTGCCTATTGCCAAACAACCTAATTGGCTGTAGTTTTCATACACACACACTAGCTCACATACACACAAACACACACACACACACATTTCAGCATTGAGAAATAGAAGACAAAGAAATATTGACTAAAGAGGAGTACATTAGTACAGAGGAAGAGATAGTTGTTATGAAAAGCTTAAGGCTTGCAAACCACTTATAGCCCTTTAGCCTTCTTTTGTAATTTTTGTATGACTTTATTAGATGTTTCCATCCAAATTAATAGATAACTTGCACACTAATATTAATATAAACTCCCCCAACAATTACTAGCTACTACTCTTTACAAGATGTTTTAAGTGGGCGAGATAGAATAGTTATAAGGTAAAATTCAGGTTCTAATCAGGTAAAGTCGTTTTCATTTAAATTCTATTTATTCATTGCAAGTATGAAGTACTCTCACAGAAGTGCAGTGTATCCTGTTTTAGACACGAGTACCTAGAGGACATATACCTAGGTGACTGAGAGCAAATGTACCTTCTTATTAATTATGGGTTTTTTGGACTCATGGATGTTGATATATGACATTTATTCTGTATTTAAACAAAAAGTAATTTCATGCATTTTTTTTTTTTTTGAGGCGGAGTCTCTCTCTGTCGCCCGGGCTGGAGTGCAGTGGCCGGATCTCAGCTCACTGCAAGCTCCGCCTCCCGGGTTCCCGCCATTCTCCCGCCTCAGCCTCCGAGTAGCTGGGACTACAGGCGCCCGCCACCTCGCCCGGCTAGTTTTTGTATTTTTAGTAGAGACGGGGTTTCACTGTGTTAGCCAGGATGGTCTCGATCTCCTGACCTCGTGATCCGCCCGTCTCGGCCTCCCAAAGTGCTGGGATTACAGGCTTGAGCCACAGCGCCCGGCCCATGCATTTATTTTTAATGTAGTTAATTGTTCTCTACTCCGAGCTACTATAGGTTTAATAATAAGTGATATATAAATAGACTTTTTAATTGTTTTTTAAAATCCATATTTTCTACATTTTAAAGTCTGTGAAATTGGAACGCATTTGTATTACTATCATGCAGCCCAATATATTTAGCATTTCTATTCTCTTCTAAGTATTTGTAGGAATAATATATGATTTAAAAGTCAAATAAATCTAAAAAAGCTCTTTCAAAAGATATGAAACAAAAATGTTAGTGATATGAAAACATTCTATAAAATTTAACTGGAAGCTTTTAAAAAATATCTTAGAGGAAAATAAAACAATTGTTTGTCTTACCTTTAGTGATGTTTCAGGTTAAATGAAAAATGATAGTTTCCAGCTTACACAGAACAAAATTTTGCTCCCAACATTAATAGTTTGGAGATATTCAATATCTTAGAATTTATTTTTAAAACAGAAATTACTTTTTTTAAAACTAATGCCAATCTTTAAAAATTCATTATGTCAATAATAAAGATCTATTTAATATTTTAAATTTTTATTTATAAATTACTGTTAAGCTGCTATTTTTATTTTCCATGAAATTAAAAAAAAAAAACTTTCCTACACAGAATATAGTAAATTAGGTAATTCAACCACTATTTAACATAGTTGAAAATAGATTAGAGACTGTTTCTAACTTCAAAGGTCACATAGGCTGTCATTCAAATGGCTCATTTTTTGGTATGGGATTTTAAAGTAGGATCACTATATAGCAGGGAATTAACACACGGGTCAATTTACCTGTTTCTCTGTGATAGCTAAATTATGCTTTAACATCAGATTTCAAACTGATGTTAATCAATGTATTTGACCAGTTTTATTTTCTTGTTTACATTTTAAGTAAGCCAGTGATATGTTTTTAAGTCCTTAAAAAGGTTCTCATACCAAAAAAGTTATTTCTCTGATTAAATTGTCATTTTTCTTGAATTTTCAAATTGATAAAAAATAATAAAAATAATTTTTAAATAAAATTAAACATTTTGCCACAAAATCCACTCTGCTGGTATTTCCATATCAGTTGTTACAATGAGTTTTGATTAATAATAACTGAGAGTCCCAATATTAGCTTTATTCATACAAGAAAAGAGTTGGCTATAGCTTACCTTGGACAGATGGCTAATGAATGCCTTTACTTTAGGACGCCATGGTTAGTCTCATTCAAGGTGATGCCATTTCCTATTTTTGTATAGGACTATCAGCTACCATGGGACATTGACAATTATAAGCAGCAAGACCTCAGGGTGTTTCTCTGTAATTAACCAATTGTAGAGTGTCTATAGAAGCAATATATGGAGGTAGCTTTTTTATCCAAGAGTAAATAAACCCACGACATATTATTTTCTAAATAAATAAGCACAATACCCAATTCAAAAATAATAATAAAAAAAGTTTAAAAAAAAAACTGCTGGGAGAAACTTTCTGTGAAGCATTATGAAATCTTTAAAGCTGTGGAATTAGACTCACAAAGGCAATAGAACCAGGGGGTGATGGCAAAAGCCTTTGGCCAGGGAAGAGCCAACAGGTGGACTCTTCAGGGGAAAGATCACCACATATTTTTCACTCTCTTTCAATTTTAAGTACCTTTTTACAAGAGGAAACATAAACATGTGAAACTGAAAACGTTTTGGCCCTAGCTATTTCTAAGAAATCAAACATATTGAGTGTGATTGTTGGTCTCCACTTGATTGTCTGAACTTCCTGTTTGTAGAAAACCCACTTGGGGCTTCAGTCTGTGCAACTGAGGAGCATGACCAACTGCACACATGTGCACCAAAATATTTGAATTGCACAAATATAATGTGCATTTGCAACTTTCTGATGTAGAGCTTGACAACATCAAATGAGAAAATGTCTCAAACATCTCCTCAACAGGTCTAGAACCAAACCCTCATAATAACTGGCCACATTGCTGCAGGCTCAGGTTTAGTTGGCTAAACTCAGTGTGTTCAAGATCATTATCTTTCTGAATCTTTTAATAAAAGATAGCTTTAGCTATGCCTGCTTCATCCCTTTAGTAAATCATGTGAGCTGTCTTCTCCCGCTATACCATTTGTATATGTGACTGTGAGTGACAATCATCATAAATGTGATTTCAATTTTCATAATATAAAAATTATTCCAACATTCTGTTCACATTTTTTCTTCTTAAACTCCAAGTTATCCAGGAAGCTTATATTTTTAATGAAAATGAAAACAATTTTAAAAATATTTGTTGTTGTGTTTAGTAGTGTTTAATCTCTTTTTAATAGAACTGACTCAAGAGGATTAAATACATGAGAAATGAAATGAATATTAAACACTTAGGAAAAAATAAATGGCTTTGTCACTGGAGAACACAAAGAATAAGTGTCAATACATTAAAATGGCAAAAATATATAGTGGGAGTCCATATATTCTTTCCAACTGAACTTCAGATATAAGCAATTAGTGAGATGTGATTTTTGGAAAAATATTGCAGGTAAAGGAAATAAATTAGTTTAGGTGAATAATATTGTTTATATTTGTGAAAAAAATTAGTTCAACTTTTTCAATTAATCTGACTTAATCAAGAAGGTTACATGCCAAATGCTATCTATGACTTATTGGTTGACTGCTTTGATTATCCAACTTTGGCAAAAGAACAGACATAGTTTCTTTTTATTACTAATTCTTTGGTAAAATTAAGACGGTCACAGGATAGTGCCACTACTACTATTACTATTACTGTTGCTACCACTACTACCACCAGCTAGCATGTCTAGAGTTGTTACCTTGGACAGACCTTGTGAAAAATTTTATGTAACCTTTTTAATTATTAGCACTTTTCATCTTTTCACTAAACACATTGATAGTTCCTACAGTCATCCCCCTTTTAACATGAGAAAACTAAAGGCAAGGGTGGTTTGAACTCAATGTATAGGCGTCTCTAATGCCAGAGACCCTGATCTAACAATGTAACATATTAATAATGTTTTATAACGTTATAAACGGAATTACTGATATAAAAATGTTTTAGAATGATAGTTGCCTATTCTTTCAGAAGTGACATTAGCATGCCTCCCATGAGCTTTGTTGTCAGAAAGGATCATATTTAATTCCTAGGTCTGTCTTCTTCTATCTTTGTGATTTTCTGAACCTCATCAATAACAGTATAAAAATAACACAGTACCAATCTTGGCACATGGGAAAAGCTGCATTAATAATCATTGAATAAAATATTAAATCCTGTTATATGTCTTACAGAGGCAAAAATGAAGTCAATCAACTTTGTATCTGATATCTATAATCATGCCCATTTGTATAGGCACCAAATAATAATAACAACTACAATAAGGATAAAACTAGCATTTAGTTCTTAGATGTATTATTTTATTAATCACAGCTACTATTATTAACTAGGAATTGAAGAAAAACTTTTGGGTCAGAGACAAGTAATCTGTGAATCATCATAGGACACGTGCACCCTTGCCTGTCCCACCTACTCAGCTAGCAGGATGACAGAAGAGCAGGATGACAAGATCGAGGGAAATGATAGAACTGATTTTTTATTTTATACTCTTTTTTACACTCTTTTTCTATTCAGGAATGCTAAAAGAGTCCTCTACAAGCAGTTTCTTTACCAACAAGCCTGTCACTTCTGGCTCAACAACAACATCAACAAAAATGCCCTCTTTTTGTTTTCACATCACTAAAATTACCATTGCCAAGAGGAACCTCACAGATTCTAAAACCTTTGAATGATTTTTTCCGGCTCTTTTTTTTGCATTCTCTTGACATCTGACTCTCTTGATCACTCTTACTTTCTGAACCCTCTCTTCTTCCTAAATACCATGCTCTGCTGTTTTTTCTATAGTATCCTTATCTGTTACATCTCAGCCTCTTTCACACTCTTCTTGATTTGTTCTTGAAGAGTGAAGGGTCCATCCTTGAGCCTCTTTTTGTAGGATATAAGCTGTCTCTAGAAGATAGTATCCATTTCAAATGCTTTACCATTTATATTCTGAATTCTTCAAAATCACTTTCTCCCAGATTAGTCTTCTCATCTCCAGAAACATCATATTTGACCTCTACTCATTACCTGTATTTTATTATTCTGCAGGCATTTCCAACTCAATATGCTTAAATCAGAAAAGAGTGTTTTCTCTACCTTCCTTTAGTGACAAAATTGCTTCCTTTTTGATATTCTGATTTCAGTGAGCACCTGGTTATCAAGTTTGCTGATGAAATGTGAAGCTCAAAAATCATCCTTTAATCTTTCCTTCAGAATCTACATCCAAATCAACAACCATAAACTATCTATTCTCCATCCTTATTAACTCCTAAATTCTTTCTGTTTTTCATTATTGTCTTAGTTCAAATAACATCTTTTTGACCTGCAAAACTCTACAGGAAAATTTTCTTCCTGGCCTCAACCTTGTTCTACTTTTTAGCCATGATAATCTAAAATATAAATTTGGCCAAATTACTATTTTGCTTAAAATAAGTGGCTGACATATCATGTAAGATTAATTTCCAACCCCTTGAACAGGTAATTTTTTGGTTTTAACTTTAATTTTTTTAATGATATTATTTTTGTCTACCTGACTAGCTGGAGTTTGTACAATGGTTAACGTATCTCCTACTTCTCTGTCATCCAGAGTGACTTGCAGTTCCCCAAGTTTTTCATACTCACTTAGCATAGGTTTCTTTTCAGGGTATAGGCTGCTTTATCACCCAGATTGCATGCTTGTTACCTAATCTCCCTCATGGGCTGAGATTTCCTTAACTTCAGAGCTCAGGTTGATCACTTCATTTTTTCTTTCCTGGAGGTTTTTCTGACTGTGCCCTCCATAACCAGAAGACGTGCCACTCTGCCATGCATGGAACTTCTCTCTCATAGCACTCATCACACTGTATTGGAACCTGCCTCCAATCTGAAGGTTCAAGAATAGGACATGCACACTGTGGCTCTTTGCATCCCCAGCATTGAGCAGAATGCCTGGCATAGAGCTGTACTAAACAAATATTTATGTGATAAATAAAAACATGAACGTGCTAGAGAAATTACCAAGTGACATCTAAGTACCACCAGTGCAAATGGATTACAAAAAGCTAAAGTAATTTCTTTGGAAGGAATATATTCTATATCCCAGAGTGTAAGGGAAAACATCAGATAACAGTAAAGAATAATACATTGAGTAAAGGCAAAGGGAGGAAAGGAAGGCACTGGCTCAGCTCTAGCAGCTTAGGTGCTCACAATTACAAAGACCTCACAGGACATCGGAAGATATTTATTCCTGGTTAAACCCACCAAAAATAATCCCTTTCATTATCTTTGTAATGTATGCCCTCAGCTTTGTAGAAGATAGTCTCAATAAATATTAAGTCTTGAATCTTTTGAAGATCTCTTACTACACATTCCTGCTGTGAAAGCTGTTAGCATACAATATTTTCTAAAGATGACATGTGGCATATTATACCCTAACCTGATGGGAAGAATCATGTGGATGCTTAAAGCAAACATAGTATGTTATTTTTATGAAATACTTTTATTACTTTTGCCTCATACCCAACTTCAAGCCTTTAAAATCCAAGTAGAGAGAGCACAAAATCTAGGACACTTTATCGTAAGGTTTGCTAAGGAGTTCCTACAAATGAATGCATCTTCTGTTACCATAAAATGAATCTCCTTTTTTTTCATCCTCACTTTATAATCTTAAAAACATTTCCCAAGTAGATATGAAAGGTACTCAACTAAAAGTGTAAAAATAGCCTCTCCTCAATGTCTTCATTCTATTTGATTATTTTATGGAAAAGAAAGTCCATGTAATGCCCCCTTTTCTTAATTTCTTTGGCTGACCTCCAAAGTGTAACTGTCAGCTAGCGTTAACTAAATAAGTATGAGCTATGGCCCAAGGCCCATTTACTGTCAGTCATATGCATGAGAATATGCCCCCTGTATTAGCACTGCTGAATGTCAGGAATAGGGACCATCAGGATAATTCTATTTATTCTGATTCCCAAAGACTGAGTAAGGACATCAGGAACTGTTACCAAAACAGACAGAAAAGTTTGTGACAAAACTCTCTTAGCTCAAGTATCTTATTCAAATATAATTAAATCTCACCTGATAAAGGAAGGCTTTGGTGATTAATCTCATCCACCATCTTTTTTGCTTGGCAACCTCACATTTATTTATCCATGTTTAATACTTTAATTGTCATTGTTTGGTATTTTTCTCTATAAAAGCAATCTTCGTGTGTGTGTGTGTGTGTGGTGTGTGTGTGTGTACATATAGGTTCTATCTACTCATTTAGACAGTAGCTTGATTAGGAACATGATTTCTGTCTTATATTTGTTCTTTATGCCTTCTCTTTTTAGAATATCTCACCCATGTTAATATTCTGAGCATATATGCTATATAAACATATTAAAATATTTTTATGTCATTATCACATATGATCAGTTCTGTAATATTTCACAACATTGTTTTCTTTCAGTTGCCAAAACAAAAAGAATCTAAGGAAGACAATATCTCAAAATATTTTCCAAACCATAGATTATTCCTCTCTCTATATAAAATCTTTCTTATTTATTTATTTATTTATTTATTTATTTATTTACTTATTATACTTTAAGTTCTAGGGTACATGTGCATAATGTGCAGGTTTGTTACATATGTATACTTGTGCCATGTTGGTGTGCTGCACCCATCAACTCGTCAGCACCCATCAATTCATCATTTATATCAGGTATAACTCCCAATGCAATCCCTCCCCCCTCCCGCCTCCCCCTCCGCATGATAGGCCCCAGTGTGTGATGTTCCCCTTCCCGAGTCCAAGTGATCTCATTGTTCAGTTCCCACCTATGAGTGAGAGCATGCGGTGTTTGGTTTTTTGTTCTTGTGATAGTTTGCTAAGAATGATGGTTTCCAGCTGCATCCATGTCCCTACAAAGGACACAAACTCATCCTTTTTTATGGCTGCATAGTATTCCATGGTGTATATGTGCCACATTTTCTTAATCCAGTCTGTCACTGATGGACATTTGGGTTGATTCCAAGTCTTTGCTATTGTGAATAGTGCCACAATAAACATATGTGTGCATGTGTCTTTATAGCAGCATGACTTATAATCCTTTGGGTATATACCCAGTAGTGGGATGGCTGGGTCATATGGTACATCTAGTTCTAGATCCTTGAGGAATTGCCATACTGTTTTCCATAATGGTTGAACTAGTTTACAATCCCACCAACAGTGTAAAAGTGTTCCTATTTCTCCACATCCTCTCCAACACCTGTGGTTTCCTGACTTTTTAATGAATGCCATTTTAACTGGTGTGAGATGGTATCTCATTGTGGTTTTGATTTGCATTTCTCTGATGGCCAGTGATGATGAGCATTTTTTCATGTGTCTGTTGGCTGTATGACTGTCTTCTTTTGAGAAATGTCTGTTCATATCCTTTGCCCACTTTTGATTGGGTTGTTTTTTTTTTTTTTTCTTGTATATTTGTTTGAGTTCTTTGTAGATTCTGGATATTAGCCCTTTGTCAGATGAGTAGATTGCAAAAATTTTCTCCCATTTGGTAGGTTGTCTGTTCACTCTGATGGTAGTTTCTTTTGCTGTGCAGAAGCTCTTTAGTTTAATTAGATCCCATTTGTCAATTTTGGCTTTTGTTGCCATTGCTTTTGGTGTTTTAGACATGAAGTCCTTGCCCATGCCTATGTCCTGAATGATACTACCTAGGTTTTCTTCTAGGGTTTTTATGGTATTAGGTCTAACATTTAAGTCTCTAATCCATCTTGAATTAATTTTCGTATAAAGGGTAAGGAAAGGATCCAGTTTCAGCTTTCTACTTATGGCTTGCCAATTTTCCCAGCACCATTTATTAAATAGGGAATCCTTTCCCCATTTCTTGTTTTTGTCAGGTTTGTCAAAGATCAGATGGCTGTAGATGTGTGGTATTATTTCTGAGGACTCTGTTCTGTTCCATTGGTCTATATCTCTGTTTTGCTACCAGTACCATGCTGTTTTGGTTACTGTAGCCTTGTAGTATAGTTTGAAGTCAGGTAGCGTGATGCTTCCAGCTTTGTCCTTTTGACTTAGGATTGTCTTGGCAATGCGGGCTCTTTTTTGGTTCCATATGAACTTTAAAGCAGTTTTTACCAATTCTGTGAAGAAACTCATTGGTAGCTTGATGGGGATGGCATTGAATCTATAAATAACCTTGGACAGTATGGCCATTTTCACGATATTGATTCTTCCTATCCATGAGCATGGTATGTTCTTCCATTTGTTAGTGTCCTCTTTTATTTCACTGAGCAGTGGTTTGTAGTTCTCCTTGAAGAGGTCCTTGACATCCCTTGTAAGTTGGATTCCTAGGTATTTGATTCTCTTTGAAGCAATTGTGAATGGAAGTTCATTCCTGATTTGGCTCTCTGTTTGTCTGTTACTGGTGTATAAGAATGCTTGTGATTTTTGCACATTAATTTTGTATCCTGAGACTTTGCTGAAGTTGCTTATCAGCTTAAGGAGATTTTGGGCTGAGACAATGGGGTTTTCTAAATATACAATCATGTCATGTGCAAACAGGGAAAATTTGACTTCTTCTTTTCCTAACTGAATACCCTTGATTTCTTTCTCTTGCCTGATTGCCCTAGCCAGAACTTCCAACACTATGTTGAATAGGAGTGGTGAGAGAGGGCATCCCTGTCTTGTGCCAGTTTTCAAAGGGAATTTTTCCAGTTTTTGCCCATTCAGTATGATATTGGCTGTGGGTTTGTCATAAATAGCTCTTATTATTTTGAGGTGTGTTCCATCAATACTGAATTTATTGAGCGTTTTTAGCATGAAGGGCTGTTGAATTTTGTCAAAAGCCTTTCTGCATCTATTGAGATAATCATGTGGTTCTTGTCTTTGGTTCTGTTTATATGCTGGATTACGTTTATTGATTTGCGAATGTTGACCCAGCCTTGCATCCCAGGGATGAAGCCCACTTGATCATGGTGGATAAGCTTTTTGATGTGCTGCTGAATCCGGTTTGCCAGTATTTTATTGAGGATTTTTGCATCGATGTTCGTCAGGGATATTGGTCTAAAATTCTCTTTTTTTGTTGTGTGTCTGCCAGGCTTTGGTATCAGGATGATGCTGGCCTCATAAAATGAGTTAGGGAGGATTCCCTCTTTTTCTATTGATTGGAATAGTTTCAGAAGGAATGGTACCAGCTCCTCCTTGTACCTCTGGTAGAATTCAGCTGTGAATCCATCTGGTCCTGGACTTTTTTTGGTGGGTAGGCTATTAATTATTGCCTCAATTTCAGAGCCTGCTATTGGTCTATTCAGGGATTCAACTTCATCCTGGTTTAGTCTTGGAAGAGTGTAAGTGTCCAGTAAATTATCCATTTCCTCTAGATTTTCTAGTCGATTTGCGTAGAGGTGTTTATAGTATTCTCTGATGGTAGTTTGTATTTCTGTGGGGTCGGTGGTGATATCCCCTTTATCATTTTTTATTGCGTCTATTTGATTCCTCTCTCTTTTCTTCTTTATTAGTCTTGCTATCGGTCTGTCAATTTTGTTGATCTTTTCAAAAAACCAACTCCTGGATTCATTGATTTTTTTGGAGGGCTTTTTGTGTCTCTATCTCCTTCAGTTCTGCTCTGATCTTAGTCATTTCTTGCCTTCTGCTAGCTTTTGAATGTGTTTGCTCTTGCCTCTCTAGTTCTTTTAATTGTGATGTTAGAGTGTCAATTTTAGATCTTTCCTGCTTTCTCATGTGGACATTTAGTGCTATAAATTTCCCTCTACACACTGCTTTAAATGTGTCCCAGAGATTCTGGTATGTTGTATCTTTGTTCTCATTGGTTTCAAAGAACATCTTTATTTCTGCCTTCATTTCGTTATGTACCCGGTAGTCTTTCAGGAGCAGGTTGTTCAGTTTCCATGTAGTTGAACGGTTTTGATTGAGTTTCTTAGTCCTGAGTTCTAGTTTGATTGCACTATGGTCTGAGAGATAGTTTGTTATAATTTCTGTTCTTTTACATTTGCTGAGGAGTGCTTCACTTCCAATTATGTGGTCAGTTTTGGAATGAGTGTGATGTGGTGCTGAGAAGAATATATATTCTGTTGATTTGGGGTGGAGAGTTCTATCGATGTCTATTAGGTCTGCTTGGTGCAGAGATGAGTTCAATTCCTGGATATCCTTGTTAACTTTCTGTGCCGTTGATCTGTCTAATGTTGACAGTGGAGTGTTGAAGTCTCCCATTATTATTGTATAGGACTCTAAGTCTCTTTGTAAGTCTCTAAGGACTTGCTTTATGAATCTGGGTATCTGGGTGCTCCTGTATTGGGTGCATATATATTTAGGATAGTTAGCTCTTCCTGTTGAATTGATCCCTTTACCATTATGTAATGGCCTTCTTTGTCTCTTTTGATCTTTGATGGTTTAAATTCTGTTTTATCAGAGACTAGTATTGCAACCCCTACTTTTTTTTGTTCTCCATTTGCTTGGTAGATCTTCCTCCATCCCTTTATTTTGAGCCTATGTTGTCTCTGCATGTGAGATGGGTCTCCTGAATACAGCAGACTGATGGGTCTTGACTCTTTATCCAGTTTGCCAGTCTGTGTCTTTTAATTGGAGCATTTAGTCCATTGACATTTAAGGTTAATATTGTTATGTGTGAACTTGATCCTGCCATTATGATATTAACTGGTTATTTTGCTGGTTAGTTGATGCAGTTTCTTCCTAGCCTCGATGGTCTTTACATTTTGGCATGTTTTTGCAATGGCTGGTAGTGTTTGTTCCTTTCCATGTTTAGTGCTTCCTTCAGGGTCTCTTGTAAGGCAGGCCTGGTGGTGACAAAATCTCTAAGCATTTGCTTATCTGTAAAGGATTTTATTTCTCCTTCACTGATGAAACTTAGTTTGGCTGGATATGAAATTCTGGGTTGAAAATTCTTTTCTTTAAGAATGTTGAATATTGGCCTCCACTCTCTTCTGGCTTGCAGAGTTTCTGCTGAGAGATCTGCTGTTAGTCTGATGGGCTTCCCTTTGTGGGTAACCCGACCTTTCTCTCTGGCTGCCCTTAAGATTCTTTCCTTCATTTCAACTTTGGTGAATCTGGCAATTATGTGTCTTGGAGTTGCTCTTCTTGAGGAGTATCTTTGTGGCATTCTCTGTATTTCCTGAATTTGAATGTTGGCCTGCCCTACTAGGTTGGGGAAGTTCTCCTGGATGATATCCTGAAGAGTGTTTTCCACCTTGGTTCCATTTTCCCCCTCACTTTCAGGCACCCCAATCAGACGTAGATTTGGTCTTTTTACATAATCCCATACTTCTTGCAGGCTTTGTTCATTTGTTTTTTTTCTTTTCTCTTTTGGCTTCTCTTCTCGCTTCATTTCATTCATTTGATCCTCAATCACTGATACTCTTTCTTCCAGTTGATCGAGACGGTTACTGAAGCTTGTGCATTTGTCACGTATTTCTCGTGTCATGGTTTTCATCTCTGTCACTTCATTTATGACCTTCTCTGCATTAATTAGTTTAGCTGTCAATTCTTCCACTCTTTTTTCAAGATTTTTAGTTTCTTTGCACTGGGTACGTAATCCCTCCTTTAGCTCTGAGAAGTTTGATGGACTGAAGCCTTCTTCTCTCATCTCGTCAAAGTCATTCTCTGACCATCTTTGATCCGTTGCTGGCGATGGGCTGGGCTCCTTTGCAGGGGGAGATGCGCTCTTATTTTTTAAATTTCCAGCTTTTCTGCCCTGCTTCTTCCCCATCTTTGTGGTCTTATCTGTCTCTGGTCTTTGATGATGGTGACGTACTGATGGGGTTTTGGTATAGGTGTCCTTCCTGTTTGATAGTTTTCCTTCTAACAGTCAGGACCCTCAGCTGTAGGTCTGTTGGAGATTGCTTGAGGTCCACTCCAGACCCTGTTTGCCTGGGTATCAGCAGCAGAGGTTGCAGAAGATAGAATATTGCTGAAGAGCGAGTGTACCTGTCTGATTCTTACTTTGGAAGCTTCCTCTCAGGTGTGTACTCCACCCTGTGAGGTGTGGGGTGTCAGACTGCCCCTAGTGGGGGATGTCTCCCAGTTAGGCTACTCAGGGGTCAGGGACCCACTTGAGCAGGCAGTCTGTCCATTCTCAGATCTCAGCCTCCGTGTTGGGAGATCCACTGCTCTCTTCAAAGCTGTCAGACAGAGTCATTTGCGTCTGTAGAGGTTCCTGCTGCTTTTGCTGTTGTTGTTGTTAACTGTGCCCTGTCCCCAGAGGTGGCATCTATAGAGACAGGCAGATTTCCTTGAGCTGCTGTGAGCTCCACCCAGTTCGAGCTTCCCAGCGGGTTTGTTTACCTACTTAAGCCTCAGCAATGGCGGGCGCCCCTCCCCCAGCCTCACTGCTGCCTTGCGGATAGATCGGATAGATCGCAGAATGCTGTGTTAGCAATGAGGGAGGCTCCGTGGCCATGGGACCCTCCCGGCCAGGTGTGGGATATATTCTCCTGGTGTGCCCGTTTGCTTAAAGCACAGTATTGGGGTGGGAGTCACCCGATTTTCCAGGTGTTGTGTGTCTCAGTTCCCCTGGCTAGGAAAAGGGATTCCCTTCCCCCTTGCGCTTCCCAGGTGAGGCGATGCCTCGCCCTGCTTCAGCTCTTGCTGGTCGGGCTGCAGCAGCTGACCAGCACCGATTGTCTGGCACTCCCTAGTGAGATGACCGCAGTACCTCAGTTGAAAATGCAGAAATCACCGGTCTTCTGTATCGCTCGCACTGGGAGTTGGAGACTGGAGCTGTTCCTATTTGGCCATCTTGCTCCACCCCTCAAAATCTTTCTTTATTGTTATAAAAATATAAATACATGTATAGACATACTTTAAGCAAAAGCAAGACCATATCTACATTCGGCCTTCTAAAATTCATTTTTTTCCATTTAATATTAAAATACTTTGGCCGGGCATGGTGGCTCAAGCCTGTAATCCCAGCACTTTGGGAGGCTGAGATGGGCGGATCACAAGGTCAGGAGATCGAGACCATCCTGGCCAACATGGTGAAACCCCATCTCTACTAAAAAAAAAATACAAAAAACTAGCCGGGCGAGGTGGCGGGTTCCTGTAGTCCCAGCTACTCGGGAGGCTGAGGCAGGAGAATGGCGTAAACCTGGGAGGTGGAGCTTGCAGTGAGCTGAGATCTGGCCACTGCACTCCAGCCTGGGCGACAGAGCAAGACTCCGTCTCAAAAAAAAATAATAATAAAATATCTTGTTAACAATTGAATCTTCAATTCTAAAACTTTGCTTAAGTATTTATTATACTGGATCTTATGCCTTTGCTGATTTTCCCTATATTGAAAAATGCACATAGTAACATAGTACTATGACACAGAGGAGTCAATTTGTATTAACAAATAATGCTTCAAAGCCACAAGAAACTGAAAACCTTTTTGAAAATTTTCTATAAATCCCTGAGCAAAAAGGTCTGTAATTTCATTTTGGATATCTTGGAATGTGAAGCAATGTTACATCTGCCTAGACCTCTTAAATGGTAACATATTATAAAACAACAAATTTATTTTATTAAATATATAAAGACACAGTAGTATCTTACATATAATGATTCCTAACTATAAAACTACTTGTTTGATATGGGGTTATCATACCACTAAGAATGGCTCTGGCAATCTCAGTTAAGAGTTTTAAATATTTGGTCTAGGTTTGTTTCATGTATCACTTAATTATCATTGTTGTTGCTGTTAACTGTTGCATTAAAACAACTCAGGATAGGTTTTGTAGATTTCTATACAATACTACACCTTGCCTAGTAATGTGTGACACATATGCTGTGAACAGAAGCCTCATTTCAATATGGAGTTAAATTTATTTTTCCTCTACTCACTCCTGATGCAACATGGTTATGCTAGGTATTAGATAAAACAAGGTGCATCCATTCAAGCGGAGCTTGAAGTCATTTCACCCCTTCTGGTCTCTGGGGACAGTGGAAGAAATATGTGATGTTGCTGACCCTGTTGTCCATTTAATGAGTCAGTCAGTTGTGCCTTGGGTGATGCCAATGCCAATGACAGCCACTAAGTTGTGAGGCTATCAGTGAGCTGGATCAGAGAGAAAGTGGAAATAATATGATAAGGTATATGTGAAATATATGACAAAAAATAGAGGTTGAGAATTTCTGTTTCAATATTTATGGAGAAAAGTTTCTTGCCCCATTGTATATTTGAAAATCTATGGTTATTTTATATTGATTAAAATTTTATTCTTATTTCGAAACAAACCATCTTCAATTTTGAACTTCCATTTCCAGAGAAGCTTCATGATACACAAAATATTTGTTTCACCAATTTGGAAAATGTTTGGTCATTAATTGTTCAAATCTTCTTCAGTCAGCCTTCTCTTCTTCTCAGGGGATTCCAATTACAATTGGTATATTGCTTGTCCGTTTTCTTTTACTTTTTTGAGTCTTTTTGTTTCTCTGTGTGTTTCATTTTAGATAGTTTCTATTGCTTTGTCTTCAAGTTCACTATCTTTTCTTCTGCAATAATCTCTTATCTGCGAATAATTTCATCCTTTCTTGAAATTTCACATGTTGTAGTTTTCATGTATAGAACTTTGATTTGGGTCATTTTTATATCTTTCATGTTGCTAATTAACATGCTTTATCTTTCCACTAGCTTTTTGAAGATGGGGAACACAATTAAGATAACTGTCTTAGTGTGCTTTTCTGTTAATTCTATGTGTCAATTATGGGTAGGTTTCAATTGATTGAGCTGTCTAATTATAGATCATATTTTCCTGCTTCTTTTCACGTCAGGACTTTTTTACTGGATGCCAGTTACTGAAAATTTTACCATGTTGATTGCTGGATGTTTTTGTATAATTACAAATATTATTATGTTTTGTTATGGGGCATAGTTATTTGGAAGTAATTTTATCTATATTAGAGTTTTACTTTTATGATTTGTTAGGTGAAGCCAGAACATAACTTAATTTAGGGATATTTATTCCTCCCAAGAAGACGCTTCTGAGAATTCAAGCCAGAGCCTCATAATCATAAAGTTTTAAGTTCTGGCTAGTGGGAAGTTATTAGTACCTACCCTGTGTGAGCCCTAAGTACCCTTTCCTCTAATCCTTTCTGGTGATTTTTTCTGCTGGCCTATCCCTGCACACATGTCTGCTGAATACTGAAGGAGACTTTCAGTAGATCTCTGGAGATTCCTGTGTCTTCAGTTCTCCCCTCACTAGGATTCTGATCAGGTTACCACAGACTTTCTACTATATATTCTCATCTTGGAGAGCTTGCTAGGCTCCATCAGTGTCCCTCAACTTCTGTTCCACATTCCATGGCCTGAAAACCCCTCTTAAGTATATAAGATGGAGCAATTGTATGGCTTGCTTAATTTGTTACCTCTTTCTCAGGGAGCACTATGCTTTGCTCTCTGATGTGAAAAATCTTCAGAAACATAGATTTGAATATTATGGCTGGTTTATTAGTTGTTTCAAGTATGATGATAAAACAAGTCCCACGACTACATCTTGGTAGGAAGCAGAATTTCCTCACAAAATACTTGTTGAATTTGTCATCCACCACGTAGTATATCACTGATGACATGAAAGCAAAAGATAAAAATTTCCTAGAGATGCATTGGCACCAACATCAGAAATCAGAATTTATTTTTAGATGATTGCTCCCAAAGAAATTGATTTAACCCTAGGAGCCGCAGAAGAAAGGCTCTGTGAAGTATGACTGTTCATTTAGATCAAATCATTGTTCTCATTTAATTTAACTTACTTTTTCTTCCAAGAATTATTATCTAACATATAAAAATTGAGGAGATAGCATTTAATGTGTTCACTTCATTAGTTAAAAATGTCTTAAGTATTTACATTGTTTTAGTATGTAAATGTCATCAAATAACTCAAATTTAAAAACAGGTTATTCTGATGAATGATTTAATTTTTTATTAAAATTAAATAAAGTAAAGGTTTTGCAAGTTCATTGTGTTAGAAATAAGCATCTGACATTATCGATAGTGTTATTGGGAAGTCAGATTTAAAATTCAATATTATAGATAAAACAACGTGGTGTTGTGGTGATTATAAAAATACAACTTTAGGTGGAGAACAACCTTATGGGTAAAACAATGTCCTTACTAAATTAAGAATTCTATGAAACAAAAATATACTTAGAATTGATTTTGTTGCCCATGTAGTTCAAAACTGAATTCATAGAAGCTCCAATAAAGTATAATCAGAAATTAAAGCTGCCATCCAAACATATCAATATTTTATAAATACAGAATTACAGTAAACTATAAAATGTTCATCACAAAGCTGATTTTGAAAAAAAAAAATCAGTATGGCAATAGATGTGCATCCTAGACACATTTTAAAATGTTTAATGTTTTACCCTTTGAAGAATAACTGTAAAATTCAAATTAAGTATCTCAAATGGTATGTTGCCATTGCTTTCAAGTGAATCCTTTATGGTTTGGTTAAATTTTGTTCAAATAAGTTGAAAATCTTGAGTCAAAATAATTAACGGAGCATGAAAAACTTCAGTTTTTGATATTAAGTAAATTGACGTTACTGAAAAGCAGTTTAGAAATAAGAAGGCTTTATATCTCTAAGTAATAGAAAACAATGGGCTATCACTACACACCTATTAGAATGGCCAAATTCTAAATTCTAAAACACTAACAATACCATGCTAAATACCGGAGAGGAGAATACGAAGCAATAGGAACTCTATTTAACACCCCACACTGACACATAACACAAATTTTCCAGGAAAATGTTTGATGCCTCATGATCAGGAGATCAAGTAATGGGAGCAAGATTAAATCCCTCAGACAAACACTCGGCAAATGCTCACTAGACACAGTGACTTTGTACTCTGACCATCACTTTGCCTTTTCATTTAATGTTGAAAAGAAGATTCTGGAAGTACCCAATAAAATGGTGAGATGAGGAGATCTGTGAGAACACAGTCATCTTTTCAACTGGCAAACTTTAGAATATATCTTTATTAATTTTAAAAAACATTAATTTTAAAAGGATCGTATTTCTAATACTTAAATCTGATAAACGCACAAGCAAATGTTATGTACCTTGTTTAGTATAGAACATAAGTCTATACTAGAATATAAATATAAAGTCTATACTGGAATATAAATCATCCAAAATGATTTATAAAGCAAAGTGAAGTAAAAAATTCTTAAAGACAATCCACCATCACAACCAAGGAGGATTTATCCCAGGGAAACTCAAATATTGCTCACTTGTCTAAAATATAATAATACCATATCATAATAATAGATAAAACAATGCATATCATATCACCATTTAAAAAGATGTTCCAAATTTAACACTCATTTCTGAATATTTAAAAATAACTGTTTTAGAAAATCAGAAACAGTGATACGGGAGTGGGGCAGGGAAGTGCTGGAAAGGGAAGAGCATGGTCCCTGGCTAGGGCTCCACCCCTGGGCCTGTGCCCAGGGACCTAGGTAAGGACGGGGATTTCTGTTTTCCTGCCCAAATGTTGCATTTCCCAAGACCATCCTGGCCTGCCACGCCCCCATTCCGTGCCTGTAAAAACTCCCGAGACCCTAGTGGGCTTGGGCATAAGCAGCTGGACGTGGAGAGGAACACACCAGCGGAAGAAGACACAAGCGGCTGGACGCAGAGGCACCTATCTGAGTAAGAGCGCACGGGCGGCTGCTGACTGACGGGCAGGCCATCGAGGCCAATGACCCTTGGAACGAAGCAGATTTTGGCTGGGGCGGTCAGAGGAGACCCCTGCTGCTGAGCAGCCGTACTCCAGGGGAAAACCACCTTCCCACTCCATCTCCCTTTTGTCTCCCCCATCTGCTGAGACCTACTTCCTCTCAATAAAACCTTGCACTCATTCTCTACGCCCGTGTGTAATCCAATTTTTCCGGTACACCAAGGAAAGAAACCCCGAAATACAGAAAAGCCCTCTACCCTTGCAATAAGGCAAGGGATCTAATTGAGCTGATAAACACAAGCTTCTTGGAGATGTCAAAACTAAAAGAACACAGGGTAACACACACCCACAGAGGACTCAGGAGCTGTAAACATTCACCCCTAGATGCTGCCTGGGGTTGGAGCCCCACAACCTGCAGGTCTCTATGCTTCCACTAGAGGTTTGAGCCCCGGGGGCACCAAAGAAGCGAGCCACACCCCCATTGCACGCCCTGCTAGGGAATAAGGGAACTTTTCCTATTTCAGTAGAATACTTGAATAATGCATAATGCATATCTTTAACCAAAAACCCATGTTATACTTATCAGCAAATTACTAAAATCATTCCCTTTAGATTCTAAGAAAAAGACACATGATTATCACTCTAATACTTTTTTATGAATTCTGTTAAGTACAATCTAATCTAAACTGAAGAGAAGAGAGGATTTAGTTATTGAATAAAAGATAACAAAATTTTCTCTAACTGCAGATGTGAAATTATGTGAATAAAAATAACAATAAATTTAATAACTTTCATAATTATTAAGCAACTTTTTGAATTAATAATATAAATAATATGTATGTATAAAAGCGATAAAATAGCTTCTGTATTTGAAAGTATATGAAAACTCATTAGAAACTATAGATGTCCATGCACCTACACACACACACTCACACACACAGAGGAATTAAAATAATAATCAGTTACTAAATGTTCCCAAAAGTGGCAAGAAAGAAAAGAAATGCAAGGAGGTGATGCTGCATTGCCAGCAAAGTTGCAGTGAGGCCGACATTCTATAGAGTACCACATCACTGAAACACTTATACAAATATATGGTGAGATGATCATTTTCAATGTAAAGTGAGATTATCTTTCTTCTTCATGCTTTGAATTCATCTTTCTTTTTCCACCATGCAGGCATCAGCCTTCGCTTTAAATATACGGTGCCACACACTGAAATAAAAAGTGAACAATTGCTAAAGAAAGTGACCCATCCCTGCTCCACTCCGCCTCCTCCCTTGTCCTTTAAGGACACTTCCTGGAAGATCATGAGCAAAAGCCAGGAGAAACAGAACATAAAGGATATAAAATTAACCGTTAATCAGTGGAAGAAAATAGGATAAGCCTTAAGCAGAATTTCTCCATTTCCTGGGAAATATGCCTAATGTCAACCAGATGGTGAGGACAAAGAAGAGGACCTGGGTCCTGAGCCTGGGTTTTAGATACTCTCTGAGCACCTGAGTAAAGGTTCCATGCCCCATCCTCTTATGTCTTGACCTGAGAGGGTAACACAGGCAATATGAAAAGCTTTCTGACAGAAATCACTAAATGATTTTAGTGATATTTGAGAACAGTTCTATCTCTTACTTTTTTAGTCTAAAGGTGACCAGTCTCTAAAAGTAGACATGCAACTTGTATGGCTGGATCCAAGGGCAAGATCAGGGGTTGGCCTCCGCAGATGGGGTAAAGGGCAGCCCAAGAGAGGCTTGTTGATTGATCGGAATGTGCTTCAGGGGATTCTTAAACCATCCAAAAGCTGAGGTTAAATCGATGCTTGGAAAGAGACGAGGACTTGATTCTGGAGGCACTGCAGATACCAGGGTCCCAGATTCACTGACTATGTAACTGCAAGCAGGGGTGGGAGCTCAGAAATCAGCAGGCAATGCTGCCACAAACCATATATCTCGGCAGAGACCAACGGGAACTGAAGAGCCCTTCTCGGTTCAAACATCTATGTGCTAAGACTAGGGAGACTTGTATGTCTGCCAAAGAAGTTGAACCACCTCCAGGGAGAAAGAAAAGCAAGACACCTAAATCCAATTCAATATTCATTAAAAAACAAAACAACAAAGTCAAACCTAGTGTTAAAATAGAAATTAATGAGTTACCTTGAATTTGTGTGATTATTTTCCTATCCATATAAAAAGGGTTTGCATGTTTCATTGATTTGCTATAGAACAGTTAAGTTTAACTTTCACCCCATTAAATGTGTATCTTTGAAATTTATAAGCCAAATAGCTTTTAATATCACACCTAACAGGATTTATGTGAGTTTCTGTGGTGGTATATAAAAAATCTTGAAACATGTAGAAATTTTACTTCTCAAATTCTTAGAAAACTGGAGTTTTAGAAATTTATCTACAAGGATGTTTATTGTGGCATTAATTAAAACTGACAAAAAGTGTTAATTTTATAAACATCAATGATTGGGGATTGAATAATATTTGAATGCAGTTACCAAAAGTTATGTTTTATGAAATTAATTAATGAAATGAAATAACAATACAATATTCAGTAAAATGTCAGCAGAATATAGGAAAGTTGGGTGGAAGAAATTGTTATTATTTTTACACTTTTGGCATAGTTGTAATATTTAAAATATCTTAATGTTTCTTAAAACAGATAAACTGGTTACATTTTTCAAAAATAAATACTTAATATTTAAATATTTGAGAATAAGTAAAAGACATGTATTCTTAAAAAGATGTTATCTCTTTTGTAAAAACCAGTAATATATGGGTTTTGTGACTGTGAATTCTGCATCTAAAGGATATTTCCAAAGTTGCTTTTTTTAAATTTTTATATATTTTTTAATTTTGTGGATATATAATAGGTATGTATATTTATGGGGTGCATGAGATATTTTGATACAGGCATACAGCGTGTAAAAATCACATCAGGGTAAATGGGGTATCCATCACCTCAAGCATTTGTCATATCCTCATGTTATAAACATTCCAATTATACTCTTTTAGTTATTCAAAAATGTGCAATACACTATTATTGACTACAGTAATTCTGTTGTGCTATCAAATACTAGATCTTATTTATTCTTTCCAACTATATTTTTGTACACAGTAACTACCCCCACTTCCCCTCCAACCCTCCAGTACTCTTCTCAGCCTCCAGGAGGCATCATTCTACTTTCTATCTCCATGAGTTCAATTGTTTTAATTTTTGGTTCTCACAAAAGAGAGAGAATATGCAAAGTTTGTCTTTCTGCACCTGCCCTATGTCACTTAACAGAATATCCTCCAGTTCCATCCATATTGTTGCAAATAATGGGATCTCATTCTTTTTTATGGCAGAATAGTAGTCCATTGTGTATATATACCACGTTTTCTTTATCCATTCACCTACTGATGGACACTTAGGTTGATTCAAAATCTTAGCTATTGTGAATAGTCCTGCAATCCAACTTGGGAGTGCACTTATCCTGTCAATATACTTATTTCCTTTTTGGGGGCTATATACCAAGCAGTGGGATTACTGGATCATATGGTAGTTCTATTTTTAGATTTTTTTGGCAGACTTCCATACTGTTCTCCATCATGGCTGTACCAACAGTGGACAAGTGTTTCCTTTTCTTCGTGCCCTTATCATCATTCATTATTTCCTATCTTTTGGTTAAAAGACATTTTAACTTGGGTGAGATGATATTTCATTATAGTTTCGATTTGTATTTCCTTGATGATCTGATGATCTATAATGTTGAGCACTTTTTCATAATACCTATTTGACATTTGCATGTTTTCTTTTGAGAATTGTTTATTCAGATATTTTGTCTCTTTTTAAATTGGATTATTATTTTTTTTTCTGTTGAGTTGTTTGAGCCCTTATATATTCTAGTTATTAATACCTCATCAGATGGATAGTTTGCAAATATTTTCCCCCATTCTGTGGGTTGTCACTTCACTTTGTTGATTGTTTCCTTTGTTGTGCAGAAGTTTTTTAACTTTATGTGATCCCATTTGTCCATTTTTTTCTTTGATTGCCTATGCTTGTGGTTTATTACTCAATAAATCTTTGTCCAGACCAATGTCCTGGAGAGTTTCTCAAATGTTTTCTTGTAGTTGTTTCATAGTTTGAGGTCTTACATTTAAGATCTTTAATTCATTTTGGTTTGAGAAATAGAGGTCTAGTTTAATTCTTCTGCCTATGAATACCTACCTAGTTTTCCCGGCACCATTTCATGAAGAGACTGTCCTTTCCTCAGTATATATTCTTGGTACCTTTGTCAAAAATCAGTTCACTGTAGATAGTATGGATTTATTTCTGGGCTCTCTATTTTGTTCCATTGGTCTGTGTGTCTGTTTTCATGTGAGTACCATGCTGTTTTGTTTACTACAGCTCTGTAGTATAATTTGAAGTCAGATAATGTGATTCCTCAAGTTTTGTTCCTTCTGCTTAGATTGGATTTGACTATTCTGAGCTTTTTGTGGTTCCGCATAAATTGTAGCATTTTTCTTCTACTTCTATGAATAATGTAATTGGTATTTTGATAGAGATTATATTGAATCTATAGATTGCTTTGGGTACTATAGATATTTTAATATCAATTCTTCCAATCCGTGAACATGAAACAGCTTTCCATTTTTTCTGTTCTCTTAAATAACTTACATCAGTGCTTTGCAGTTGTCATCATAGAGATCTTTTCACTTCTTTAGTTAAGCTTATTCCTAGTATATTATTTTATTTGTAGCTATTGTAAATGAGATTACTTTCTGGATTTTTTTTTCAGATTGTTTGTTGTTGGCATATAGAAATGCAACTGATTATTTATGTTGATTTTGTATCCAAAGTTATTTATTTTTAGAAAATTATTTGGTACAAATTTAACAAATCTTAGTTCGATTCTCAGATTTTCTGGTGGCTTTACATAGGTGAAAGATATATTTATCTCCTCTGTCTCTGAGTTTCCACAGTATACCTTATCTGTGTCACTCATTCTGATACTAACCTTTACTTCAATTCACAATGGGACTATGTACTGATAAACCCATCACAAATTGAAAATATTGAAAGTTGAAAATGCAGTTAATATACCTAAATACTTAAACTGCCTAACATTGTATCTTTAGTTAATACACCTAACCTAACAAATATCACAGCTTAACCTAGCATATCTTAAAAGTGCTCAGAACACTTGCATTAGCCTAATTTTGGGAAAAGATCAAAATTCAAACTTTAAAGTATGGTTTATAATTGAATTTATACCATTTTACACAGTAGTAAAGTTGAAAAATGTTAAGGGGAACCATGACAAGTCAGAGACCACCTGTCTAGTGGGTTTCCCTGTTACTTCACTCAACCAAATGTGGATAACTTTCCTCCCAACTCAGCTGCAAGCTGTTGAAGAGCAGACTAGAACAAAGTTTGAAACAAGTGACCTTAGATTTTGTTCTGCTTCTCTTTTCTCTAACACGAAGCTCTACCTAGCATTATGAGTCAAAGAGTTAATATTTAATGCTCAGATATTTTAAAATTTACTGCATTGACCTGCAAAGCAATGTCATAAAGAATTAATTGCATTTTGTAGTAAACTTACACAGTTGTCTCCCTGGAGATTGAAAGTTCTCTTCTGAGGTAGAATCCAAGTCAGTTCATCATTTTTTTCAACTCTTTCTTCTAGAACATTGTTTTGTTTTGTTTTGTTTTTTTGAGACGGAGTCTTGCTCTGTCGCTCAGGTTGGAGTGCAGTGGTGTGATCTCGGCTCACTGCAAGCTCCGCCTCCCAGGTTCATGCCATTCTCCTGCCTCAGCTTCCTGAGTAGCTGGGACTACAGGCACCTGCCACCATGCCCAGTTAATTTTTGGTATTTTTAGTAGAGACGGGGCTTCACCGTGTTAGCCAGGATAATCTCGATCTCCTGACCTCGTGATCCGCCAGCCTCGGCCTCCCAAAGTGCTGGGATTACAGTCGTGAGCCACCGCGCCTGGCCTCTAGAACATTGTTTGTGAGGCTTGTCAATGAGGTCATTCTACACCTAAGTTAAAAGGGGCAGCTGGGCGCGGTGGCTCACGCCTGTAATCCCAGTACTTTGGGAGGCAGAGGCGGGCAAATAAAGACGTCAGGAGATCGAGACCATCCTGGATAACACAGTGAAACCCGTCTCTACTAAAAATACAAAAAAATGGCCAGGTGTGGTGGCATGAACTTGTAGTCACAGCTACCCGGGAGGCTGAGGCAGGAGAATCGCTTGAACCTGAGAGACGGAGGTTGCAGTGAGCCAAGATTACACCACTGCACTCCAGCCCGCGTGACAGAGCAAGACTCCATCTCAAAAATTAATTAATTAATCAACTAATTGATTGATTAATTAAGGGGAGACATTTTCTAGTTTCCACTTTATATGAGCTCAACATTGCTCTAGATTTTAGTGTGCAATCAATTTCTACAAGAGCTATATGCTGATTACTGAGTCCACTGTTTTAACTGGTAGTCCACTTCCAGGAATGTGTACTGTATAGATATAGAGATTTTCTTTATAGGCTTTCTAATGGAATGCTCCTTTAAAAACAAAATGTTAAGCTGAGAGTGGTGGCTTATACCATAAACCCAGCACTTTGAAAGGGTAAGGCAGAAGGATCACTTGAGGCCAGGAGTTTGAGACCAGCCTAGGCAACATAGCGAGATCCTGTCTCTTAAAAAATTAAAAATAAAAAATAAAAATTAGCTGGGCATAGTGGTGCACATCTGTAGTCTCCAGCTACTTGGAGAGCTGAGGTGGGAGGATTTTGTTCTGGCCCCAGAGGTCAAGGCTGCAGTGAGCTATGATTGCACCACTGCACTCCAGCCTGGGTGACAAAGTGAGAACCTGTCTGAAAAAAAAAAAAAAAATTATATATGTATAATTTTTGAAGAATAAACATTTTGAAGAATAAAATGACCACATTTATTTTTCTATGAATCTATTTTTCAATGTCTGTCTATCTTTATTCACCCTCCCAGACCATTTGAGAGTAAATTCAAAAAGATTATCTTTTACCTCTGGCCAGGCACGGTGACTCACACCTATAATCCCAGCGCTTTGGGAGGCCGAGGTGAGTGGATCATGATGGCAAGAGATCGAGTCTATACTGACCAACATGGTGAAACCCCGTTTCCACTAAAAAAAAAACAAAAATTTGCTGGGCGTGGAGACATGCACCGGTAGTCCCAGCTACTCAGAAGGCTGAGGCAGAAGAATTGCTTGAACCTAGGAGGTGGAGGTTGCAGTGAGCCCAGATTGTGCCATCACACCCCAGCCTGGGCAACAGAGTGAGACTCAGTCTAAAAAAAAATATATATATATATCTTTTAACTCAAAATTCTTTAATGTATATCTCCTAAAATAAGAATGTTCTCTTACATCTTTTATATAACATCAATACAAATATAAAAAATGAGGAAATTAACATTGGTACAAAATTATCATCTAATATACAATAAATACATACTCAAGTATCACTAGTTTTTCCCATTATATTTTTTAGAATTTTTTTTCCTGGTCCAGGATACAGCCCTGGATTATGTGTTACATTTCATGCCTTATCTCTTCAGTAATCTTTAATATGGAATCATTCTTTTCTGTGTCTTTGTCTTTTCAGAGCTCAACATTTTTGTGAAAATGTGATTTTTAAAGGAGTGTTTACATCAGAATTACACATCCTCTCTACTAAAATATTTTATTCACATGAATTTTGTAAAGAAGACATGATACTTGCAAAAGGTTCGTGGACTTGAGATTAAAATTTTATTTTTTAGCTTTTTAGTTTCCTTGTGATTGGTGTTACAGAATGTAGGTCCAATTTTAAATTTCACATGAACACATGATATTTGAAGTCAATACATTGATAGCTTCAAGGGGGATGGTGCATAGAAGTTAAGGACAAGGGAAAAAAGAAGAAAGAGACAGAAGAGAAGAAATAGTCTAGTTTTTTTTTTTTTTTTTTTTTTTTTTTTAAGAAAGGGCTTTCATACTTATCTGAAAATAATCTGGAAAGTTTTTCAACTGTTGAAGATATATTTAGCAAACATCCCAAAAATGCTTCCTTTTCCCTTGAAATAAATAAGTCAGCAAATTACAATCCTCCAGGTTTTCCCAAAATACTGCGAGAAAGAACATTTCTCTTGGATATCTAATTTAATTACCTCAGGAGTACTCCTCGTTGCGATATTTCATGGCCAATGCAAGTGCCCTAGAAATTTACAAACCTGCTGTGGGAAAAAACAGTAAAAGTGTGTTAGTTACTTTTTACAAGTTTTGTACAATACTAATGGAAATACAGCTGTGCTTTTAAAAATGTAAAATCCCCATGCAACAGTACTAAGTAAAATTGGTTTAGAAAACACTGGAGCTTATAAAGACTCCAGTGGTTTATTGGAAAATCTTGCTCTGTGTATATTACTAAAACATGAACTTTGGAAAAATAATGTTTACGTTAGTGCAAGTAATTTGGAATCATGGTAAAACATCTTAATAAACCAAATTAGTTAAATCCCTTCCAGTGACACCATTGTTTATTTCCCACCAAAGATAATTAAAGCACCCTCTTAATTGTTGGGACAATAGGAAGAACAGAATACCTTTAATAATATAAAAATGATGGTGAAATTGTTTTAATTTTCCTATATCTCTCTTGCTTTTTTTCAATGTACTATGAATCTTTATTCATATTCAGAAATATTTTGTCAGAGTCAAGACCAGGCCAGTGATTCAATTATTTATTTCAAAGATTAAACATGTTCAAATAATCATTGAGATAAACTAATTTTATACTGAGAATTGTTCTGAAAAAATATATCCTGCTTGGTTCCGGTTACATTTCTTAACTATTTTAGGAAGTATTTAGACCGCAAATAGTAATTTTGCTAATATATGCTATTTCTCAGCTGAATATCTCTTGAGAATTGCACTTAAGATGCAGTAATTATTTTTGTCATTTTTAAATAAATCAGTACAATTTATATTTAGTGTTACTGACAGTGCTATAAGCAATTAAAAAGACAAATATTGTTGATAGCTATATTTTGAAAATGACTGTTTTGTTTTGTTTTTTTAATTCCACACTGTTTACAATTTTTCTCTGTGTCCACAGTATCCCTGGTGCGCAACTGCAAAAATGTAGGCTCAAACTTCCTTAAGCATTACTTTGCAGAACCCACTGGTGATTAGAATGACCTCTTTCACCTTGTCAAAAGGACAAACTTGTCAAGCTCACAGTAGTCAATACTCTGAAGAGCATCCCTTCAGTTCAGAGACATGGACCAAGCAGGGACTTTGGAGTGCAGGTGCTGAGATGTGTGGGCTTGACAGAGACAAATAGTACCAGGACTCACCAGCTGATCAAGGACGAGGGGACATCTGGCCTCTGAAGCTGAAGCCCACTTAGATTTCTCCTATATCACTTAATGATGTGAGAAGAGACTTAATTCTTTGAAGTTCCTGATTTAAGGAGCTGAAGAGCAAAGGAAGTCTTTTGCTTGATCTGATCCTTGTTATTAAAAGAAGCAGAAGAGATAAAACACTTTCTATTTTTATCGATTCCTGTATTTTGAGGTCAGTATTTTAGTCTGTTCATCTATATCTTGCCCTCTGCCCTCATTTCAAAGTACTTATTCACTTCTGATTAGAATTTCAATTAATTTGCTGAAATATCCTTTAGCTGATTACAGTTAACTCTTTCCAAATTGAAAGAGACTTTGCTTTATTTCAGTAGGGCTGTTCATTATCATTTATGTTGCTCTTCAATTTAATTAAGAATTCCAATTGAAAAAATCTCTGAAAATCTACTGACATAAATTAATTTAGTTTGACATCTGTTCCAAAGTAAGTTGGAAATCAGAACCTTCTCTCTTCCCATAGTTCATTCTCTAGTGTCTTTCAAAAATTTTTTATGAAATGAAATTCTTTGCTCTTAGATTCACTTTGTACCCTAAATATTAAATAATATTGATAGAAATGTAATGTTATATTATAGAATTCCAATGACCTTCTGAAAATTTCTGCAAATTCCCAATACAAAAATGAGATGTATCTTATGGTTCCCTCTGTCTTTGATCTCATGCTCCTGCTGACTTATTTTAGTTTGGGGATCTTATTTTCTGTCCAAGGCATGATGCTTCCTTTTTTAAGGGTATTGACAGAAATGTAGTATTGAATCCTCCTCCACAAATGCTTCAGTTTCACAAGTCATTTATGTGAAGTAGTTACATTGTCCAAAGGTTTTATAATAATGGGGAGTTTTAGAACATAAGCATGCTAACACCACCATGGTATTAGACATCGTATTTTAATTTTTTTTCATTGATTAAATCTGCCATCTTATGTGGGCATGGTTCCTAGTGCCCCAAAACAATTACAATAGCATCAAAGACTGCTGATCACAGGTTATTATAACAAATAGAATAATGATGAAAAAGCTTGAAATATTGTGAGAATTACCAAAATGTGACACAGACACAAAATGAGCACATCCCATGGATGAAATGGCACCAACATACTTGCTTGACACAGGGTTGCTACAAAACTTCAAATATTTTGGAATAATTTGAACTTTTATTATGGATTAAAGAGTACATGTAAAGGTTTGTTACATGGGTATACTGTGTGACACTCAGGTTTGGGGAACAAAAATCCCATCACCCAGGTAGTGAGCCTAGTACCCAATAGGTTGTTTTCCAGCTTATGGCCCCCTCCTACCCTCCCACATGAAGTAGTCAGCAGTGTCTATTGCTCTCATCTTTATGTTTATGTGTATTCAGTGTTTAGCTTCCACTTATAAATAAAAACATGCAGTATTGGGTTTTCTGTTCATGTGTTAATTCGCTTAGAATAATGACGTCTTTTTCTTGAGAAATGTCTGTTCATGTCCTTTGTCAATTTTTTAATGAGATTGTTTATTTTTTGATTGTTGATTTGTTTAACTTCCTTGTAGATTCTGGATATTAGACACTTGTCAAATGCATAATTTGTGAAAATTTTCTCCCATTCTATAGGCTGTTTATTCTGTTGGTAATTTCTTTGGCTGTAAAGAAACTCTTTAGTTTAATTAGGTGTCATTTGTCAATTTTTATTTATGTTGTAACTGCCTTTGGGGATTTAGCCATAAATCCTTTGCCAACATCAAGAAGGGATTTGTTCTAGGATTTCTATAGTTTGGGGTCTTATATTTAAACCTTTAATCCATCTTAAGTTAATTTTGTATACAGTGAGAAGTAAGGATCCAGTTTATTCTTCTGCATATATCTAGATAGTTATCCAGAACCATTTACTCAATAGGGAGTCCTTCTCCATTGCTGATTGCTGATTTTGTCAAAGGTCAGACGTTGCAAGTGTGCAGGTTTATTTCTGGGTTTTCTACTCTGTTCCATTGGTGTATGTGTCTGCTTTTGTCCAAAGTGCTGTACTTCTCTGAAATCAATTTCCTCACCCTTCTCATTTTCCTCATGGCTTTGTCCTGTCTCCAAACTACTATTCATTTTATAATGCAGAAAAAATTATATATCATTCTTTATTTAACATCAGCTTATCCATTTCTATGTGGCCTCAACTCTTAGATGACTTGTTATCATTATAAGTAGAAAACAATGACTTTTTGTCCTAAATTAGAACACTTCCTTCTTTCAAAAAGAAAGAACTATTAACTATGATGAGATTTTTTATTTCAAAAATTAACGTATTCTACCCTAGATGATCAGAGACTCTGACTGCCTGATTACCAATATTAATTCTGTTACAGGTATTCACTGCAAATTTTATATTTAAGTTAACTGTAATAGAAATTAGGTCTAAGAAAAAGTAGTACTTTGTGTTTCTCCTTCTTTTATCTTTTATTTGACTTTCAGCCTGAAGGACAGCAACACATTTTATTTCCAGCATTGTCACTGGGCTCACAGTCAGTTGTTGTGACAGTACAACTACCAACATCAGTATCAATATCTTCCCTGGGAGTACAGCAAAACTAGACTCTTACCTTTGGGAAGACTTGGTCCCTGTCAGTTGTTTTTAAGTTCAAACACATGCTTTGTAAGAAGCTGCAGATTCTGTAAGCAAAACCTGTCTTCTTGAAATGAAGACTATCAGTGCAGATGGTCTACCTTTAAGTGATATCTGATTCCTTCTTCACACCTCCCCATGTTTTAATTATGCTGTTGTTTCCCAGAATATAACATGTTTTTCATGAATACCTGACTGCTGCTACTGCAGCTGACACTCTTCCCATGATAGGTAGCAAGTTATGAAGCAGTGACTACAGAGAAGCTACTTGTGGAGTGCTGACTACCTTTATGCAACCATTCTTGTTCATTTTCTCCATAAAGCTTAAGCACATAAAACTAAGCCCTATTTTTATAACTTGATGTTGGTCATGATTTCCCTTATATGCAGCTATTGAGTATCGGAGCTAATAACTCAGATGTAACTGTATGTGCCAACCACTTAGAATAAAATTTATTGGGAATAGCTTCCATTTTCCAATTAATCTTTCTAGTTACAACTTCCTGAAATTCATGATTTTATTTTTTAAAATTGAACTCTACTACATATATAAATAGAATGATTCTGGAAAAATTACATAGTTTCTGGAAGTCTCTCTTTCCTCAGTTTTAAAACTAGGATAATAAAGCAGTTTTCTAAAGACTGTATTATATTTGCAATCATAGCATGTATGTAAAGCAAAGTCATTAGCTCCAATGCCCACACAAACGAAGCTGGTCACATGAATTAGTAAATCCAGACAATGTAAGGGTCAAGGCATTTGGAGATTCCTGGAAACCCGTAATACATAAAGGCACTCAAATACAAAATGAGTTTTGCTATACAAAATATTAAAGAAGAAAATCTGGCCACAAATCAGGTGTTACTTATAAAAATATTTAGTATTCAAGAGAATAAAAAATGTTAGCTTCTTCTTTCACTTCCATTTTTCTTCGACTTCTTACCTTGACCTATTGTTGACCCAGTCTGATAAGTCATAACAAAGAGAAAAATAAAGATGGCTAAAGCATTGTCATGTCTTTAAAGATTGCTAACTCTCCTGGGAAGACACATAAAAGCATAAAAAGTCAAGAACAATAATGGAACTATAAACCAATGTTTCCTCAAACAAAGAAAGCACAACGGAAGGATTTATTTGGTGGGATCGTAAGGGAAGGTTTCATAGACACGCTAGCATTAGAGCTAGGTCTTGTATAAAATAAGGAAGCTGATGGGAAAAAAAGGTCAAGGACATCCAAAATTACAGGAACCATTTGTGCAAAAAAATAAAATAAAATGAACATATGTGGTAGTGATTCACCAATCTTAGGGTCTCATACTAAATTAATTATACATCCATAGAGTACATTCTGCAGGCCAGAAGAAAACTAGATAAATGCTTACCTGGAATCTTTAATTATTCAGCAATATGTTGAACTCCTAATGCCTTTACCAAAGATTTATTCCCAGCATCTAAAGTAATTTGAAAGGTTGTTTTATTAAATTATATATTAAATTTTAAAAACTCTAAAACTCTGCATATTTTAATGAGTTTCAAAAATATAATAATTTGGGGGGAATTCTTTGGGGATAATCTGTAATTACTATTGGCATTATTTCTCTTCTCATTCATGCCAGAGGGCACCAGCATTCAATGTTAGTGATTTTGTTCTTTGACTTTCTAATGGTTTACCGCTTTGTGTCATGATCTTGTTAACTCAGACGTGGATGGTTATATTTTTGATACGGAGTCTTGCTCTGTCACCCAGGCTGGAGTACTGTGGCCGGATCTCAGCTCACTGCAAGCTGTGCCTCCCGGGTTCACGCCATTCTCCTGCCTCAGCTTCCCCAGTAGCTGGGACTACAGGCGCCGCCACCTCGCCCGGCTAGTTTTTTGTAGTTTTTAGTAGAGACGGGCTTTCACCGTGTTAGCCAGGATGGTCTCGATCTCCTGACCTCGTGATCCGCCCGTCTCGGCCTCCCAAAGTGCTGGGATTACAGGCTTGAGCCACCACGCCCGGCCGTGGATGGTTATAATATCCTCTTACCCTCAACCTCTTTGTCTCCTTCAATCTACCCTGAATTCATATTTCTAAAACATAATTTTGATTTTATTATTTTGCTGCTTAATATTTGTTTCATAGGCAAATGTTATTTGCCTATGAAATCATATAAATAATAACAAAATAAATATTGTTCACTTAATTTGGCTCAAATTATCAGTATGATGGTTTATATACTGATACATAAATGAGAATAGGAGTGAATAAGATATGAGAAAAACAGAACAAGAAGAGTGTTGGTTTAGGGTCACTAGCACCTTCTGAATTTAAAGCAATTTCAACAGTTACTTTTGTATGACTTTAGAAACTACCCAACATTTTTCAGTTTGGGTTTCCACAACTAATCAATCATTTTTTTAAGAGTTGTTTGAAGTGTTGTGGTGAAGAATGTAATAGATACTCCAGTGTTTGTGGAAATGAACAGAACTGCACTTGGCTGAATTGGCAAGTTCTGGCAGCAGAAAAAGAGAATTTCAGAAAAAATGTCCCAAAAGAGACAACAAGACCTGGAGGTATTCATAAAGAGAGCTTCCAGGAGGTAAACAGGGCACCAGCAGAGATTGGCAGAAGGTAATAGGAAGAAAGGACAAAAGTCAGGGGATTGGTACTGGGGAGATAGCCTTGTAAGAAACAGATTTAGGGAGTCTACTATCTGGAAGAAAGGATCCAGATAAGTGATTAATTAAAGTCAGAAATTTCAGCAGATAAATGGTAACCCAGTGTCAGCAAATGGAGTTGTCAGGGTACAATTCAAGTACTAGAAGGCTAAGACAAAACGTGAACCAGTTACAAGACTGACCTAATCACTGATCCTAACTTCTTAAGTTATGAATATGGGCACCTTTAGAGTTCCCCTGCTTCGGAGGATTGTTTCCTTCAGAGCCCAGGGGTAGTAGAATCAGTACCATCAGGACAATGACACCTGGAATCAATTTTATTACCCTGGGAGTGCTTGGACTAATGCAGAGATAGAGATCCAATCCAGACTCCTAGGACTCTTTTTTATCAAGTTTGAACTGGACACTCTAAGGTTTTCTTAATAGTTTGAGATTTACAAATACTATTTTCATTTATAAAGGAGATTTTCACTGAAACTGTATAACCCGTGTGGACTCAAAAAGACAAATGTATTCTTTTTTTTTTTTTTTCGAGATGGAGTCTCGCTCAGTAGCCCAGGCTGGAGTGTAATGGCATGATCTGGGGTCACTGCTGCAAACTGCCTCCCGGGATCAAGTGATTCTCCCGCCTCATCATCCTGAGTAGCTGGGATTACAGGCACCTGCCGTCGTGCCAGGCTACTTTTTGTATTTTTCTAGAGATGGGGTTTCACCCTGTTGGCCAGGCAGGTCTTAAATTTCTGACTTCAAGTGATCTATCCACCTCGGCCTCCCAAAATGCTGAGATTACAGTGATGGCTCCCAGCGAAAGTCATATGTATTCTTAAAGAGGACACTGTAAAGCAATGGTCTATAGAGAAGAAGATACATGTATATCTGAGCTTCCAACTTTGTGATTCGTATTGGACATAAAGAAAGATGCACCCAGAAAATTTAGACTGAGCTTCTTTAAGGAAATCCTTAGTATGTTCTAAGCACTTTCATTTACCCCATTTTACAGATGCAGAAGCTGAACAAATCAAGTTTAAGTAATAGATTTCAGTTCATGCATATAGAAAGTAGAATAACCAGAATTTGAACTCAGAAAATATGTGTGGAAGACTCCATATTTGTAATTACTATACCATCTTTCTAATTATGTTTTCTTCAGTGATTAGTGTTCATTAGAAAAAAAAAGCAAATACATTTCAATGCTAAACAAAAATAACTGCAGATGCAGATTTCTTGCATAATACCTTAACAACTATTTATGTAGCTCATGATTCTGTCAGTCAGCTGAGTGGTTCTTTTGGTCTGAATAGGCTCATGTGATCTTTATGGAGCACACTCAGGTGAACCGTCTGAAAACACCTCACTCACATGTCTGACAGCTGATAGGCTCTTGGCCAGAGTGCCTTTATTCTCTTCCACACGGTCTCACATCCTGTAACAGGTTAGTTCAGGTTTACTTCCATGGGGTTGTCAGGATTCCAGTGCACCAAAAGAGTAAGCCCCTATGGGAAATTTATTTGTATTTATTTGTTTATTTTTGAGACGGAGTCTCACTCTCTCTCCAGGCCGGAGTGCAATGGCACAATCTTGGCTCACTGCAACCTCCGCCTCACGGGTTGAAGTGATTCCCCTGCCTTGGCCTCCTGAGTACCTGGGATTACAGGCACCTGCCACCACATCCAGCTAACTTTTGTATTTGTAGTAGAGACGAGGTTTCACCATGTTCCCCGGAATGGTCCCGATCTCTTGACCTTGAGATCTACCTGCCTCGGCCTCCCAAAGTGCTGGGATTACAGGCATAAGGGAAAATTCTTTCCAAGACACTACATCAGAGTTCTAAAACTGGGGCAATTCCTCCAACTTGTAAGGGATATTTGACAATGTCTAGAGAAACATTTTTAAATGGCACAATGAGAGGCTTGCCAATGGCAACTAGTTGGTAGAAAGCAGGATGCTAAATATTCTATAATGAATAGGACAATCCTCTTCAACACAGAATTATCCAGTCCAAAATGTCAGCAGAGAAATCCTGATCAATTTGGGTCACAATTATTAATGTTCAATTAGCCAAAGAAACTCATATGGCCAACACAATTTCAAGGACTAAAGAAATAGATTCCATCTCTTGCTGAAACATGAATTTTTGGTTGTTTTAGCAACCATTAAGGTGATGTGTTACTTGACAAAAGCAGAAAGATTTTTTTAAATGAGGAAATAAGAGGCCAAAATGATAAAGAAAGAAAACAAGATGAAAAGGAAGGAGGAGGAGGAAGAACAAAGTGGAAGGGAATAACAGAATTAAAAAGTATTTAAGAGGACAGCAAACCTGGGGAGGTTTTCATTAACATTTTGCTCTTATGTAATCAGACTTCAGTGTACTCTTATGTGATTGTGTGTTATCTTTTTATAGCCTTTAAAAGATGCTTCTCTGGCTGGACGTGGTGGCTCATGCTTATAACCCCAGAACTTTGGGAGGCCAAGACAGATGGATAACTTGATGTCAGGAGCTTGAGACCAGCCTGGCCAACATGACAAAACCCCGCCTCTACTAAAAATAGAAAAATTAGCTGAGCATGGTGGTGTGTTTCTATAGTCCCAGTTACCTGGGAGGCTGAGGCATGAAAATTGCTTGAACCTGGGAGGCAGAGGTGGCAGTGAGCTGAGACTGAGCCACTACACTCCAGCCTGGGTGACAGAGTGAGACCCTGCCTAAAAAAAAAAAAAAAAAAAAAAAGAAGAAGAAGAAGAGAAGAAGAAGAAAAAAGAAAAAAAAATCCTGCTTTTTGAGTGCATTTTCATGTACGTAAGACACAAAAATAACCTACACCAATAGAACAACATTAACCTGTATATACACAGTATTTAAGGACTTGGCATGAAAAATAATTGCAATTGAACAATAAACCTGTCCAGAATAATTACTGAGATATTTGTATAGTTCATTAGCCAGAGATCTATCCTTATATTTTGTCTCTATAAATGTAATTATTGTAAAATACTAAATTAAAATGAACTTTTCTTATTGAAAGATCAATAGTTTGACCATATCATAAATAGAGACTTTCCTAAGGTAATTGGTTTGTTACATCTGTTGTGTTTTGAAACCATTCTTTAAATCTTGGTCTTTTTTAATTAGGAAGAAGAAACAGAGAAAAGTAAAGAGAATATTGTTATCTCAACTATCTACTACTATTTTAGAAACTTCAAGGACACAAATAATTTTTTTTTAAATTTTGATACCTAATGATCTATATAATGTAAGATAACTAATAATAGTGACTGAATTTTTTGTTACTCTAAATGTTTCCAAATATGTGGGGTTTTGATACAACTGTGTAAAAAACTACACAACTGAAAATTATTTTAATTATTATGACTGATATAGAGTATACCTATAAACAGCTACAAATTATATAAAATATTACATGGTTGAACTGTATGAAATTACTGGTAATTTTTAACCATTTTCTACCTGTACTAAATATAATAATATGTGGATCAAATTAATATTACTAGCTAACTCAAATTAAGATAATCCATATAACATTTAAAATGTAATATCATTTAAAGGTTTGACAAATTTAAACATATTGCCTGAAAAATCTTGCTGCTTGATTTAGAGTCCTAAAAGGACAATTTTCTTAAGTCTTTATTATGCCAAATATATGTGATCATGTTCTGTGCAATTTAAGATTTACAGAAATGTGTTAGATATCACCAGAAAATTGAAATTTAAAAAGCAGCTGGAAGAAAATTCCCTATCTTTTCAGTCATAAATTTAACACTGATGAAGCGTAAGTCTACATATGCCTGTCATCCTCCAACTACTTGTGCACATATGCTATTTCAATAAAGGATAAATTTGTTCATAGAAGTGTAAATATTATTTTTCTGTAATAGATACAAGTTCCTCCATGTAACATCTTTGCTTCAAAATCTTAATGAGAAGCAGTGCAGTGCAGTTCAGTGGGAAAGGATTGCCTCTGGAGTCACACAGATAAACCTGACTTTTAATCTCAGGCCTGCTTTTAATTAGCACTAGTCTAGAACTTTGTTATTCTTATATAACTTCTCAGAGGCCTAGCTTACACTTGTGTGTGAAGTGAGATAATAATGCCACCCTGCATATGTGTTATAAAGAATTATAGAGAATATATATATATACATACACATATATATAGAGAGAGAGCACCTTGTTTTGTGTAACTGTATAGTATATGTTCAATGAATACAGAATAATTTATTTTATTGTGCTTCACTTTATTGTGCTTCACAGATTTGCTTGTTTTACAGATTGAAGGTTTTTTTGGCTAACCATGTGTTGAGCAAATCTATTGGCACCATTTTCCCAGCAGCATGTGCCCACTGTGTCTCTGTGTAACATTTTTATATTTATTGAAATATTTCATATGTTTTTATTATTATATCTGTTATGGAGATCTGTAATCAGTGACCTTTGATGTTACTATAATCGTTTTGGGGTGCCATAAACCACACCCATTTAAGGTGGTGAATGTCATTAATAAATGTTCTGTGTGTTCTAACTCCTCCTCAGAATGGCCTTTCCCCCATTTTTCTCCCAATCCTATGGCCTTAATATTCCCTGAGACACACAATACTGAAATTAGGCCAATTAATGATCCCACAATGGCTTCTAAGTATTCAAGTGAAAAGAACAGTCCCGCATATCTCACTTTAAATCAAAAGCGGGAAATGATCATACTTAGTGAAGAAGGCATACCAAAAGCTCAGATAGGCCAAAAGTCTCTTGAACCGATGCCCAAGTTGCAAATGCAAAGGAAACATTCTTAAAGGAAATTAGAAATGCTACTTCTGTGAACACACAAATGATAAGAAAATGAAGCAGCCTTATCGTTGATATGAGGAAAGTTTTAGTGGTCTGGATAGGAAAATCAGACCAGACACAACATTCCCTTAAGCCATTGCTTAATCCAGAAAAAGCCTGTAACTCTCTTGAATACTATGAAGGCCAAGAGAGGTCAGGAAGCTGCAGGAAAAAAAACTGGAGGCTAGTGGAGGTAGGTTGAAGAAGTTTAAGGAAAGAAGGCATCTCCATAACATAAAAGTGCAAGGTGAAGCACCAAGTGCTGATGGAGAAGCTGCAGTAAGTTGTCTGGAATAGACGATCCAGCTAAGGTAATAAATGAAGGTGGCTACACTAAACAACAGATTTTCAATGTAGATGAAACAGCCTTGTATTAAATGACGATATCATCTAGGACTTTCATAGCTGGAGAGGAGGTGTCAATGTCTGGTTTCAGAATTTAAAAGGACAGGCTGACTCTCTTGTTAGTGGCTAATGCAGCCGGTGACTTGAAGTTTAACCCAATGGTCATTTACCATTCCAAAAAACGTAATGTTGTTAAGAATTATGCCAAATCTACTCTGCCTAGGTTTTATAAATGGGACAACAATGCCAGTACGACAGCACATCTGTTTAGAGCATGGTTTACTGAATATTTTAAGCCCCACTATTGATAGTTACTATGCAGGAAACAAAGATTTCTTTCAAATATCACTGCTCATTGACAACGCATTTGGTCACCCAAGAGCTCTTAAGCAGGTGTACAAAAAAACTAGTTTACATGCCTGCTAACATAACATCCACTCTGCAGCCCATGTAACAAAGAGTAATTCTAATTTTTAAATTCTATTTTATTTAAGAAACACATTTTCTAAGACTATAGTTGCCATAGATAATGATTCTCTTGATTACTCAGAGCAAACTAAATTGAAAATTTTCTGAGAAGGATTCACCATTCTAGATGCTATTAAGAGCATTCGTGATTCATGGAAGGAGGTCAAAATATCACCACTAGCAAGTCTGGAAGAAGTCGATTACAGTCTGCATGGATGACTTTGAGAGATTCAGGCCTTCAATGGAGAAAGCAACTGCAAATGTGGTAGAAATAGCAAAAGAACTAAAATTAGAAGAGGAACCTGAAAATGCAACTGGGAATGATCAAACTTTAACAATGAGGAGTTGCTTTTTATGGATGAGCAATGAAAGTAGTTTCTTCAGATGGAATCTATTCCTGGCAAAAATGCTATGAACATTGTTGAAATGACAACAAAATGTTAAGACCATTACATAAACTTAGTTGATAAAGCAGTGACAGAGTTTCAGAGGATTGACTCCAATATTCATGAAAGAGCATTCAGTCAGTGTAGCAAACTTCACTGTTGTCTTATTTTAAGACATTGCTACAGCCACCTCAGCCTTTTGGAACCACTACTCAGAGCAGTCAACAGTCATCAAGGTTGAGGCAAGACCCTCCACCAGCAGAACAATTAACAACTGGTTGAAGGCTGAGACGAGCAGAGGCATTTGTTAGCAATAAAGTGTTTTTAATGAAGGTATATATGTTGTTTTAATAGACATAGTGCTATTAAACACTAAATAGAATACAGTATAGTACAAATATGTTTTATATGCATTAAGAAACCAAGAAATTAATCTGACTTGCATTATTGTGATATTAGATTCATTTCTGTGGATCGTACCTGATCCCACGATATTGCTGGGGTTTGCCTATTAATTAATTACTAATTTCTATTATTATTGCACATATTTTTATATTGAAAGTCAATATGTATCAGACTGTAATTATGCTTTCTACATTGTGCTTTATATTATAGTTTTTTAGCTTCCAAGATTTATGAATTCTGACTACAAGGAGAAACTGAGGACAGCATTCTGAGGCCTGTCGATTTTAATTTATCTTCTTATTCTCATTCTTGTTTTTCTCTTCTCTAGTTTTCTTTTCACTCTAAAATCTTCTTCTTCACTTTCCCCTACATAACATTACCCTTGATTAAAAATCTTTTAAAACTTAGACAATGATTTTCTAATATCTTCAATGTATAGCTTTAAAAATAAAATATTTTATAGGCAGACAATGGAAAATAGATTTAGAAAAATTTCCTTCATGTTGAAGCAGCCTTAGTTCCTGACTAAACCATAACTCAGTATTATGAGCACTTACATCTGAAAAAAAAATGTGACTTCTTTGAGTAGTACTTGGAAAAGACTTCCTCTGCCTTCACAATATCCAAGTAATTTTCAGTGTGTCTCAGATATGAGAGATAACTAAAATGAATTTAAATAAAATGCCATGTTCATTAATTCTGTCTCTAAGGAAAATATGATACATAGTCTATACTCTTCTTATTGATTACTTATAGTCTGTAAAATAATCACTTTATAAAACTTGAAGGACAGAATCGTAGATATTGGTAGACTACAAGTAACCCCAAATAAAATATTTCAGCACAAATCTTTGGTGACTGGCTGTAGCAAGAAGGCAATATGAATTGATGGGCTCATTTATCTCTACCTCTTCAGAGACCACTTTGTATTTTTCACTGACTACATTAATGCATTCTGCATGTTTGACTATGAATAGTCACTGCTATGAGATACCTTTCAACAGCCCAGAACAGTTTAATATTATCAAGGTTACAGCTGTACTTGTTCATAAATAATTCATTTAAAATGTGTTTTTTAATTAAAAAAATAGGTCATATGATTCATTTTGCAGTCCTACGGGTCGTCAGTAGATCATCTGGGGATGATTCATTAATACCTTCTCTAGAATCTGCAGTCTGCTAGCCCACATTTGTTCATAAATGAACTGAATAACACCGCCTACGACTCCCAGGCTTTCATTACAAAACTCACAGAGGCACCTTTGACTAGCACCTCCATGGATTTAAAAACAATATGGGATCATCATATTCCAATACACAGATATCAGCCATGTGCTGCTTGAGAAACCTTTGCCCATTTGTCAGGCTAAATTGTAGTTCAGACTTGGCAGCAAAGAAAATAGGGCATCATATTTTTACTCACATATAACATTGCTGGTAACTGTAAACTGACAAAATAAAATAGAAAATAGTTTAGAATATCTGTGGTTACATATATCTATCCCTGCACTTGAGGTCTTTGGATTATATGATTTTAAAATAGATTACTTATTATAAAGCCTATTTTCAGAGATATTTTCAGCTCTGTCTTCAAAGATGACTAAATAATGGCCAATAACCTGACAGGTAAATAAGATTCTCCTGAGATTTGGCATACAAAGATGCACATAAACTATTTAGGAATGACTATAGCTTTACGTAGTCTGCTATAGAACCCAGTGAAACTCTAGTAGCATCAACGGTCAATGCACTTTACAAGGCACAGATCATCTGAGCAATTAATTCACCTGCCACAGGTACTGAGGCTACAGATTTAGTCTCTATACAATTCCCTTTTCTTTTTTTAAACTTGTATTTTAAGTTCAGGGGTACAAGTGCAGGTTTGTTACATAGGTAAACTTGTGTCAAGGGAGATTGTTGTACAGATTATTTTATCACCCACGTATTAACTAGTTATTTTTAGTTATTTTTCCTGATCCTCTCCTTCTTCCCACCCTTCGTACACTGAAAGGCTTCAGGGTGTGTTGCTCCCCTCTATGTGACCATGTGCTCTCATCATTTAGCTCCCATTTATTAGTGTACACATGCAGTATTTGGTTTTCTGTTATTGTGTTAGTTTGCTAAGGATAATGGCCCCCAGCTCCATCCATGTCCCTGCAAAGGACATGATCACACTTCAAAAGAAGACACACATGCAGCCAACAATCATATGAAAAAGTCTCAACATCACCGATCATTAGATAAATGCAAATCAAAACCACAATGAGATACCAGCTAACACCAGTCAGAATGGTTACTATTAAAAAGTCAAAAAATAACAGATGCTGGTGAGGTTGTGGAGCAAAAAGGATTACTTTTATACTGTTGATGGGAGTGTAACTTAGATCAGTCACTGTGGAAAACATTGTGGTGATTTCTCAAAGACCCAAAGACAGAAATACCACTTGACACAGCAAATTCCATTACTTGGTATATGCTCAAAGGAATATAAATTATTCTATTACAAAGACACATGCATGTGTATGTTCATTGCAGCACTATTTACATTAGCAAACACATGGAATCAACCTAAATGTCCATCAATGATAAACTAGATAAAGAAAATGTGGTACATATACACCAAGGAATGTTGTACAGCCATAATGAATTCTCTTTTCTTGGCAGAGAAGAAAAGTTCAGTTCATGTCCACAAACACACACCTACATTTATCTTGCGAGGTAATCTGGCTTAGACTATATGGCTTGTACCATCAGTTATGCCTTTTCTCCCATATATTTTCAAACTCTCTCTCCCTTTACTGTTTTTTTCTTTTTTCTTTTTTTTTCTTTGGACATCTCTAAGACTTTCTCATCTTGAAAACTTAATTATAAAAATACAAATTCCATTTACTTTCTTCCTGTCTCTACTAAGTGTACTACTATGTTTATCCTTTATTTTTACGACAAGATCACCTCCACTTTTTTATTGCTCCACTTAATTCAGTAAAACACTCATACCGAATTACTCCAAATAATTTGTTCACTAAGGTAGTTAATCGTACATTTCAAAACTCACTGAACACTTAGTAGTCCGTCTTTAGTTCCCACTGTCCTATCATTTGCCATGATGACTTGTTACATCTTTCCTTGCTTGTATGACATCACTATTTCCTTCTACCAAGTTAATTAGCTCCTTTTAGCACATCATATGAATTCTGTTTTCCATAAACATGTGTTTTCAATGCTTTCATTCCTTATACATTGTATGTCTTGGGCATACAATCTAAATAACTAAATCTAAATGACTGGGCATATAGTCATTTAGTGACTAGATTCAATGTTTTTCAGAAATAACTTAGATGTTGTTACATCCCAGTATACATTTCCAAATCATTGACTGGTAAGATTTCAATTTATCTAATCACTTATTTCAGATCTCCACTTAGCAGTTTCAGATGCATCTCAAACTCCATGCTTAATATAGACAGCGTCATCATTTATTTCCTCAATCTATTCTTTCTCCTTTCTCAGTAATAAAATTATTGCTTATGTTCACCAAAACTACACATAAAATTGAGTTGCATTCAATTATTTTCCAGGTACAGACTGCTTTCAGCCCTATCTAAAACCAGATGTGCCATCTCTCCCCCATAACCATTCTGCTAGATAACTAGGATATAGCCATTTTCTTGAGGCTTATAGATACCCCATAATGTAAAATAGTGAAAATATTTCACAAGTGATAAACTGGACATAGACACGAAACAATATCGTTTAATAAAGAGACATATATGTGGGCCTAACTCTTGCTGGGTGGCATTAATCTGAATGTGAGCTCCTGGTCAAGGGAAGATTTCATCAGACACCTGTGGCAAGGGCAGCTGCTATATATTTAGGCACAGAGGTAGGAGTAGTAATGTTTCTACTTTCAAATAGCTCTTACAACAGAAAAAAAGCCCTTCAAAGAAGCCATTTACCATAATATTTTCTAGAAGTCTTTAAACTCCAGCCCTCTCTCTAGAGATTTTTGAACATGCTCACCTCTTTTTCCTTCATCCTCCTCTTATTTTTATGGTGGAAAACCAAAACCAGGCAACCATCTGAGCTTCTGTCTGTTATCCTTAACATTTCTCCACTGAAAATGAATAGGGAATAGTTGAGGTCTTCTGTTAGAATTGCAGATAAGGGAAAAAACAGGAGGAAGAAAATTGATTTCATAAACAACTTTACCCCACACTAACAGCAAGAATAATCATAACCTCTCTTCCCTCTTCATAGGCAATTGCTGTTTTCCCCTTTTATTGACCAGGGGTGACAATCTATAAACTTCCAATTTTTTTCCTCATCACTAAGCACATGAGCACACAGATGCCAGGGTTTGCCTCTCTTCTCCCCAGCTCCATTTAGTAAGTCATCATTTGGTTGTATTACTCACATATAGAAAATCCATATCCAAATCCATAGCACTTTTGATATTGATCAACATTTACATTCATATCGTCAATATATGTCCCTCACATTGGCCATGGACACTGTACTCTGGTACCTGCTCTCTTCCTCATCCCCATTCATAACAGTCACCACCACAACCTTGTCATTGAACTCTTCGACCCCTTCACATTATCAGGTGATCTGATGTTCCACCATAGCCTCTCTTTTGTTTCTCAGAATAGGTTGGCATTTTTTCAAACCTCTGCTAGTTTTCCTGTACTTGACTATAACCTTCACCCATAGATGAATGAGCAATCACAGAATATATCAACCAGTTATTTGAGAATCCCTCTGCAGCAATATCCATTCCTGCCAACAGAACTGATCTACCTCAACTGTAAGAATTTACAACACACTACATTTCTTCCTTTTACTACAACTAGTATCTAACTTTGCTATTTCTCTTTCAAAATAATACCTAGCAGACAGACAATACCTGAGGAAACTACCAGCTACCCAACTTTAAGTCATATTTCAGATAATCAAGGGCAAATCCATAGAGTGTATTGCTTTTCAGGTGAGAGAAATCCAATAAAAAAATTCTGGTTATACTCCACATTCATATAAATCATCCATGCATAATAAATGGAAGAAGACCTCAACTATTCTCAAGTGTAGAGGATACTGACCCTATAACATGACGGCTTCAACTTTTCTTCATCTTACACCATTCTCTGTCATGTCTAAGCCAGTGACAACATGTAAATCCAATTGGAGATTAGACAATAAAAGTACAGTAAGCTAAGCGCTTGCAATAAACAACATCATCTCCATCTTCGGTGTCTGCTCTACTGATTGTAACATACAGATTATAACTGACCTTAATAATCCATCTTTCAATCAAATATGTAGAGACCTACAAGCCTTAAGAGAATCAGAGATAGAAGAATACACATATAACATTAAGATGTGATAGCACACTAAAGAAAACTTAATGTCAAGCCAAGGTTGTAATTTAAAGCACTCAAGGCATAGCCTTAACTACAGCCAAGGAATTATTTAAAAGGCTACCTCTGGAAATGGCACCAAGATTCACATCCCTCTCCGTGCTTTGAGTAGTCTTTTTCTCTGCTTTGATTTCCTCAGTCTCTGTAATGTTGCCTTCTTACCTGAATGTTTCCTTTTCTTTGTACTACTTTTGTTTGAAGAAATCTTTGGAAATTCTGCCCAGGTTGTGCTTGTGCTGGTCCCCTGACATTGCTTCTTGATTCACAGCTAATCTGGCTCCTGAGCAGGATGTTCCATCTTCTCCCATTATTCTATGTACAAAACTGTACATTCAGTTCAAACAGGAAAAGTTTCCAAGATACAGTGTTAAAGTCATTCAAATTGTTGTAGTCCCTGAATAGATTTCAAAATTGAGTCTCTCAGAAGCTCAGTGATTTGTCCAGGATTACAATGTAAAATAGTAATAGAAAAGTTACAGCTAGTGTCATTTATGGATAACTCTAACCTAAGATGCAGATGATATGATGACAGATTATAGATAGTTCACAAATCTATTCACTACTATACTGGATGTCAAAAACTTGAAGAGAAATTTGGGAAGGAGATAAGATGGAAATTAAGGTTGAAAAATACTAAGTATTGGCCGGGCGCGGTGGCTCAAGCCTGTAATCCCAGCACTTTGGGAGGCCGAGACGGGCGGATCACGAGGTCAGGAGATCGAGACCATCCTGGCTAACATGGTGAAACCCCGTCTCTACTAAAAATACAAAAAACTAGCCGGGCGATGTGGCGGGCGCCTGTAGTCCCAGCTACTCGGGAGGCTGAGGCAGGAGAATGGCATAAACCCGGGAGGCGGAGCTTGCAGTGAGCTGAGATCCGGCCACTGCACTCCAGCCTGGGCGGCAGAGCGAGACTCCGTCTCAAAAAAAAAAAAAAAAAAAAAAAAAAAAAGAAAAATACTAAGTATTGAGTTTTAATTAAAACAGAACTAGGACAGATAAGAGCAAGAATGGGGAAAGAGCATTCACTTAAAAACTCTGATAATTTGATTAATAAAAAGAAATCTATGGTTAAAATGCTTCCAAAGTAAAATATATATTTGTAAGTATAAACATATATTTATAGTTAAGTATAAATCTATAAAAATAAATATATAGTTTTATATTTAAATATATATTTACATATATTTATATTTAACTATAAATATATATAAGGAAATATATTTAAGTATATATATACTTAATATACAAGTATTTATATTTAAATGTATATATTTATGCTTTATATATATTTACTATATATAAAACTATAGCAATAACAGTACAGAGAGGCAAAACTTGGTGGTATGTACTTGTTATTTCACAGAGGAGTGAAATCTTGAATCTGGAGGACATGTCCATCTTATTCAATGGGAGATACACTCTGTTATTGAGCAAGGATTATTCATTAGGCTTCTCCTTGATTTGAATCAAATATCTGTCACTGTTTTCTTCCTCTCTGTGTTCTGAGTCCAAACTTATGAACTTACTATCTGATATCTAAGCCTCTGTTTTTAATATTAAAATATCAATAAAATAGGTGACTTTATTAGAAGGTGAATATAATATAGTCTCCTAGAGCTTTTACAAAAATGTATTATTCATTGTACATGAAGAAATGATCTATAAAATGTTATATTAATCTTTGGCATGTAATAACTGAGTGCAAGCAACTTTAGCATTAGAACTATTGTTCTCCTCAATATGCCAAGCTTAAAATAAAAAATCTTGCTGTGATCAATTTTCCTAAAAGTCACATGGCCTGGTTTAGCACAATTTGGGTAGCATTTCTTAGTAAATATGCCAGTATTGGCATACACATTTTCAACAAAGTAGTAGATTTAGATTCAATGAAGTTCATGTGAAAAAGATTCACCAAATTAGCCATGAAAATTTAATTAGTGAGTTCTAAAGTAATTAGAATATTAAAAGAAAAAGAAATAACAAGCACAGGAAAGACTATATGTAGAGACTCGTACAGGATCCTAAACTTACTGGTGTACTGGTGTAACATTTAAAAGAGAAATAGAGTTATTGTGATAGCTAATTTTGAATATGTGAAGGATTGCCAATTGCTAAAGGGAGTTGATTTGTTTCATATGACTCTAAGGGGACAGAACCCAAGATCCATGAGTGAAAGTAAAAGGGAAATAGATTTTCTTTTTTCAGTGAAACAGATTGCTTTATAGGATGGTGAGTTTCCAAAATGTGAGCCAGGCCAAAGAGCCTTCTTCAGTGATGTTTTATAGAATTCCTATAATCATTAAAATTTGAACTCAATAAGTTCTAAGTGACAGTCCATCTTGGAAGGTCCTATGATTAATACACATAGTGGAATATTAGATAGAGAACCTGTATATTATGGCTTCTGGTCCAAGACTCACTTTCTTGCTTTCTCTTCTTGTCTTCAGATGTGATGGGTACTCAAAATATCCGGACTTGATTATTACGCATTCTATGTGTGTAAAAAATTATCACTTGTATCCCACAAGTATGTAAAATATCATGTATGAGTAAATGGAAAAAAAAAAAAATAAAAAGACACAGGGAAGATATTTGTTTACTTGTTTGTTTGTTACATCTTCCTTTGCGTAATTGTGTTCTGATTCCTGAGGAAAAAAAAGAAGAAAAAAAGCAATACCTTCAAACAGCATCAAATTATTATTACCCAAACAAAAACAGTCACTTGCAGGCTAGGTAAGGAAAATGCCTCCTGAGTATATCTTCTTTTCCTAGTTCTATGCAGTAGTGATCTGTGGCTGGTAATTGTATGTTTTAAAAGTAACTCACATGAAATATTAGACAGGCAATACTAACTAGTCACTCAAGGATTTTTATTAATCTGCCACAACCAACTCCATTCCTGATATGGCAATTAGGGGATAAGGGAATAATTCATTAATCACATACTCAAGAGAAAATAGCTTATGTAGTCTATTTTTGTCTGGATCAAATAAAGCACCAAATGCAAAAATGTTTACTGTAAAGTACTCTTCCAATGAGAATAAAGAAAATGGGACATAAACGTAGCATTTTAATTTCTGTAAAATCCTGTTGTATGTGAAACTGTCTTTTTATTGTCATTACTTTGTGATACACAAATCTTGGGTTCCCAAATGGCGGACTAATAGAGAGGGAGCACTAATCATGGAGGCACAGGCTATTAAAGAGCAGAAGTCAAGAGTGATGTGAACCAATTAACTGAATGTTAGACATGTCAGTACAATATATCCAATGAAATCTAAAGAGTTGAAAGCAAGTATCAAATAACAAAATGGTATTTGTGATTTCTGCATTTAACAAATCACATCAGAATGTACCTAATGCTTCTTTCTAAAAGCCACATGTGACATTTAATTTTTAGATACTCTCTAGGAATGAAGAAAACATTTGTTAGCTTCCAACAGTCATATGTATGTTTTGCCATATAATTTAGTATCTTTTCACTATACCATTCATATTTATTTTATTTCAATTTTACTGTGTTAATTTATATTAATGTGAGGTTACCTCTATTATTTTAACATTCAAGGAATAAAACATGTACTTGTTTATAATACTTTAACAAAATAATTTATTGAATTTCTTTGATTTTTTATTTAAAATATTCAATTATTTAGAAAAGCATTAATTTAATTAACACATTTTTTCATATTCATGCCATTTTTAAAATTAAGAAGAAATAGATTACTTGACTTTAACCTCCCCAAACCTAGACATTTATTCATTTTGCTCTTGTTATTCAGAGGAACACACACACACACACACACACACACACACATATTCACTGAAAGCACATAATAGAATCTGCTAAATGAGCAATAATGAAAATAGCCTCAATGCTACTGTCAAATTTAAAAAATAAGATTCACAATTGTCTTCTCTACACTGCAGTTTCAATATTGTTATTTGTTCTGCTTTGCTTCTTCTTTTGGTATTATATTTTAAGCTTTGGAGAAGCCCACATTCCAAGTATTCAGTTTCAAGGATGGTCTTGACTACAAGTGCAAATGTCCAGCCCTGGAAGGCAATTGCCCCAGACTTCATTCCTATATCACTGAGGTCATTATCACAGGATGGTGAGTCCCTGACCTGCAGATGTGAGCGTTACTCTGCTTACCCCTGACTCTATCCCTCCCCTTCCACTCATTCTAATCTTGAAGACTACCAAATGCACACAATTATTGTTGGTGCTTGGATGAAGAGCAATGGTGTAACAAGGCTAAAATGATAAATTAATGAAATGCATAGTTTATTCTATCAGTTTTCAAGATCTACTGAAAGTTTTAAAGCAGATGAGTGGATGATGAGTGGTATTTGGGAAGGATAAATTTTTTATGAAGTGCAGAAAGTGTTGGGCTTGGAAGGGAGAGCAAATAACTAATGCCGGATAGATAAGATATAGAAGGGTTACAACCTTTACCCTGTAGCAGCTTATAATCTTTTTTTTTTTTTTTGCATAAAAGCATATGAAACATTTTCTCTTTTCTCTAGAATTAGCTTGACAATGCTGCTATCAAATGCTGGATTATGTCAAGATGTAACAACAAAAGATGGAACAATACACACATATGTTAATGATCTGAAGTGTATGGGTGAGACTATCCATGCCACTGTAAGTCAGTAAATGTAAAACATCGAAGAATGTTAGCTTACTGAGCTTGGATCTTTCGCAAAGATAACAAATGAAACACAAGACAGAAAAAGAAAAGGGAAAATAAAAACAAAAACAAAAACAAAAGATAGTAAGTCCATAGAAAAATACTGAAACTCCATTCTGGAATATTAACCTTTTTACAAACTCAGACATTTCCCTGGCAACTTCACTCTGCATGTATTTGTTTAGGAGAAAGGAATGGGAGAAAGAAATGGGAAGTAGTTAGCATTTAGGGTTACAAAAACAAGGCAAGTGGTAGACACACAGAAGTGTTCGTGTTGGACAGCGCTTCTGCTGGCAGTGTTGTTTTCTGAATGTAAAGGGATAACAGAAAATCAGCATGAGAACAGCAGACTTGTCCACAAAGCCTGCATAGAAGAATAGCCTTGGTTTATGAATAAATGGTCTTTGTGTTTCTGGCTCAGCGTTGCCTTGTCTGCTACCTGATTCAGTCCACATTTTACCTGCTGGCCGCCACCTTTTATATACATGCTAGCTCTATTCCTTGGCAGTATTCAGCTATGTAACATTACCTAAGGCCCCATTACGATGTCAGTTTAGCAGGAGAGAACAAAATTCTCTATAATCTAAAGGCACAGGGGGTTGGGTTAATCAAAATGTTTGGCTTTGTACACAAATCCTCTCCCCAAAGGGCCTGAGGCTGTCCTTACTCCTGCCCCTCAGGGACATGTGTTATTGTCCTGACACACCATCACTATCTGAAAAACCATTCAAAGAACCTTCTGTGACAAGGGGGCAATTTTAGAAGCATCATCCTGCGGGAAGGCCACATTGTTTTTTCACTAGCCATATTGTTTGGTGGTTTGTTTTTCTTTACTTATAATACTGATAAGTAGCTCATGTCAATCTACAACTTGAACAGCTAGTTGGTCTATTAATTGTAATGCACCATGTTCAAACTATTAATTATAATGCACCATGTTCAATGAGATGGCATTGAGAATCTTTGTAGCAGGTATGTAATCACACTGGGTCCCAGACTTGATTGGGTCCCAATATTGGAAGATAAGGTCAAAAGGTGATGTTCTTAATTGCCTCTCTACTGGCAGCCAGAAGCCCAATATATGTTGCTTTATATCTGATTCTCAGAGCCACATAGAATAAAAAGGTTTGCTACCAATGCCCTTTGTAGACCTTTAGTTTGGTTTAAAACTTGATGCTGTACTGACATCATGCCTTGACTTGTACAGTATCACATTCAGGGACAGAGCTTTTCCTCTTCTTTATGTCTAAAGTAATTTCAATTTGCACCAATGTTGTCTGCTGACACTGAAGCATATGGAAAAACTACTTTTTTATGAGAAATCAATGAGAAATTTTAATTGTTTATGTAGCATATTTCCATACTATATTTTGAAATTAAAAACCTTTTATAGATATATTAATAAATTTTATAAATGAAGAAAATTACAATAGAAGTTCTTAGAATTGTACTTACTGAAAAAGAAGCAGAGGCTCAAGTATAATTGAATGCAAGTATCATGGCAATATAAGGCAGAAAAATAAGGATCTGCTGTCTTTAAATCAGGTGCCATTGCATAAATACCATTTTATGTTAGAATAAAGTCGATAATCCCAATCAACAGAAAATTTAAAATCAAGGAAAATTGGGCTATGAATTATTATTCATTTTTATATTCAGAGAATATGATAGTGTCTAGCACATTGTAATACCATAATACGGAAGACTGTGTAGCTTGCAAATACTGAAATATGCAAGAAATATATTTTAAACTAACAATCAAACTTGCCAATTAGGGAATTCAACAGGAGCTAAACACTGAGATAGAACTCTGGAGGGGTAGGGAAAGATTGTTAGTGACAGTAACCTAGGGCTGTGGTTGTCACAAAAGCAGTAAAGGAGATGAGACCTTGGGCAAGCAGACTATATTAGATCTAAGAGACACAGGAAAAAAAAAAAAAAAATCTAAGGGCGATAAAGGGTTATTTCCTCAGAAACTGATAAAATAGAAAAATAAAATAAAACAAAAGGTGACTTGCAGCAGAAGGAAATTTGTCCCTTTTGGTTGGGCCCTGCCCTCATTCATACCTACCCTCATTTAGAACTTCATTGATAAAACATTTTTGTGGCTAGACTAAGAATGTTTCCCTTTAGAGAAGTTCTGTGTTCGTTTCTGTCCAGGAGCTAAATATATTTGTTCAACAACTCTGTACTGCTATTACTGTATATATATTATTTTCAGTTTTGGAATAATAAAATTAGAAAATACATGAGAACCTGTAATCCCAGCACTTCGGAAGGCCGAGATGGACTGATCACAAGGTCAGGAGATCGAGACCATCCTGGCTAACACGGTGAAACCCCATCTCTACTAAAAATACAAAAAATTAGCAGGGCGTGGCAGCTTGTGCCTGTAGTCCCAGCTACTCAGGAGGCTGAGGCAGGAGAATGGTGTAATCCGGGAGGAAGAGCTTGCAGTGAGTGGGGATAGCGCCACTGCACCACTGCACTCCAGCCTGGGGAAATGAGCCAGACACCGTCAAAAAAAAGAAAGAAAGAAAGAAAGGAAGGAAGGGAAGGGAAGGGAAGGGAAGGGAAGGGAAGGGAAGGGAAGGGAAGGGAAGGGAAGGGAAAAGAAAAGAAAAGAGACATGAGCAAACCATTTACCTTGAGCAAGTCAGTGGAGAAACTGCAATGATATAATGGAACTTCAGCTTAATAGAGCTTTCAAATAGAAACTATAAAACAAGACAAGATGAAATAAGCTTTGAAAAAAACATACAATGAATCTCCTAATATTTGAAAATACAGTCTTTTAAATTAAACACTTAATAGGTAAGTGAAACCACAGATTAGACACAGCTGAAGAGGGATTTAGAAAACACCAAAGAATTTATTCAGAATGTGACAGAGAGAAATATAATGAGAACATATTTTTGAAAGACAAAATGTAAAACACGGAGGATAGGGTAATAAGCTACAATAAAATTCTAATATGAACTCCAGGTGAATCAAATGGAAAATGAGGAAGGGGTACTATTTTAGAGATAAGTTCCAGAATTGATGAAAGACATTGTTTTATGTCAGGCTGCCATAACAAGAATGGCAAGACCAGGTGGCTTAAACAAGAAATGTTTATTTCTCACAGCTCCAGAGACTGAGGAGTCTGAGACTAGGTTCCCAACATGGTTGGTTTCTGGTGAGGGCCCTCTTCCTAGGTTCTTCATATGTTGCAGAGAGAGAGAGAGAGAGAGAGAGAGAGAGAGCTAGATCTCTTCATACCATGAGAAGGGCACTAATCCCATTATGGGGGTTCCAACCCTGTTATCTCATTCAAATCTAATTACCTGCCAAAGATTCTACCTCCAAATACTATCACATTGAAGATTAAGCCTTTAACATGTATATTTTGAGGGAACACAAACTATTGTGAATTTGAAGATTCACATCTACAGTAGGCATGAATCTTCAAATTTGAGATAATTAAGTCCAAATCAGGGTAGAAACATGCAGACTCACTGTAATGATACTAGAAGAAACCAAAACAAAGAGAAAATTGTAGATGCAGCAAGCAAGAAAAAGATGGATTAGTTACAAGATAATGCAACTAGATTGATAGCAAATGTTTAAGCAGAAACAGTAAATGCCAGAAACAATCAAATAATATATTCAAATGGCATTCAAGCAAAGGTTTCAGGCAGATGTGTGAGTTAGCTATTTGAATTTCAGGAGGAAGAGTGGGAGAATATTCAGAGTCAAGGCAATGGTAGTACAAAGTCTTTAAGAGCAGAATATGACTTTTTGCTCATGGAGAAGGCCAGTGTTGCTACAATAAACTGAGAAAAAGGAGAGAAGAAACAAATTAGATCAAAGAAGAACAGGGGCCAATTTATGTGGGGCCTTATGACTATAAGTTAGAACATTCAACTTACTTTTAGTGAAGTGAAAAGCATTGCAGGGTTTTGAACAAATAAGTGACATGATCTGATTACAAAGAGTTTTCAAAACAATCTGTTAGGGAGCAAGGGTAATGTTAATAGGACCAAGTTAATATGATCACTGCTCAGTAACATACCAATACACTGAGACAGTAGAGTTTGCAGCAGAGAAAGAGTTTAACCACTGGTGGATGCTGAGTGAGGGGATGGGAGGAAGCCCTAAAATCCATCTCCCTGAGGAGATCTGGGATGGAATTTTTAAGGGGATTGTGGAGGGCAGTGGGATGAAAAATTGGAATTTTTGTTGATTGGTCAGGTTGGGGGCATAAAATAATCAGAATTTGGAAACTGCATTATTTGGTGAATCAGCTCCTCATAGTGTCCTTCAGACAAGCTAGTGTTTCATGGTATGCAGCTAGTAGTTTCATGGTATGCAGGACTTGAAAAATATCTCAAAGGGAAAGCATAACCTTTCATAATCTTAAAATTGCTATTTATAGAGCTGTTAAGAGGAACTATAATGTTAAGACAGAGTCTGCATGATTGTAAGGTAATAGGCATCAAATAGCTCTAAGAGCATGAGTCCAAGTAATAGCTAACTTAATGCTTAATGCTGGATGTGCTGCAAGCTTGATTTATTTTTATTTCTCCCCTTTCTTCTTTCCTGATTAATTTTATAATGTCTGTGGAGATGTTTACATTATAATTAGGGAGTCTAGCTAAGAGGCTAACAGTAATCTGGGCTTAGAACCTGGTGCTATAACAGGACAAGTGATAAAAGGTATTTTGATTCCGGGACTATTTTGAAAGTAAAGTCAATATAATTTTCTGATTGATTAGATTTAGAATGTGGAAAAAAAGAGATAAATCAAGGAAAATTGAATGATTGTTGCCTTCAGAAGTTTGGAATATAAATTGTTTTCAACTTTGATGAAGGCTACAAGTGAAGCTAGTTTTGGAAAGGGGATACTTTTTGGTTTTAAACGTCTCATGTTTTATAAGTCAAAGTTTGAATAGAATGAGGTTGCTAGGACTGGTATTCTTCACTGCCTTTTTTTAGTATCACTTAACCTTGCCCTCACCTTTGTAAATAAAACGTACATTAAAATCCACCAATTATCTTGGGATTTTTGTTTCCTGCTAGGACAATGAATAATTGATTAACAAATACAAACCCTTTCACTTTCTTGGATCCTTAATGCCAAGATTTTTTTAAGTGGTATAAATGGATTTTCAGAATTAAAAAAAAAAAAATAAACTTTACTAGATTTAATTAGCAGTATGCTATTGGAGTTTCATGTGTTTCACCCATGTAACAATCTACTATTTTAGGAATAACTATGGATAAACCATGTGAATATTTGAGGATTTTTGCTTTGCTTTGCTTTGTTTTGATTTTTTCCCAAGTTGAAATTCAACAGTGGTATATCCCCGTAAGATCTAGTAATGTTATTGATCACATTCTTATACAGAGAGAAAAGGTTAATGTACATAAGAATATGCCCAAAGTTATAGTTTACTGACAAACAAAGATTTTCATAATGTGAAACATTGCAGGACATTTTGTGAAAATAGATTTTCTGATGTGGAACTGGTCAATGAGCTCTATGAAACAGAGAAATAAAACATGCTTAAAGTTAACAGATGTCCAGGCTCTCCTGAAAGAGAAAGTATAGCATTTATCTTATTTTTAAAGTTTCAACTGTGAATTATACACATCTTTGATCTCATATCTCTCTTCCCCTGCCTGTGGGAAGATGTACTATGGGGAAAGGAGAGAGCTTTTGCAATACCACTATTTTCCAAAGCAGATGCAGCTCATGTTTTAACACCTATTCAAACAATGCCCTTTGTAGGTTTCATCCTCAATAAAACATTGGCACTCTAAAACTCAGAATGAATTAAAGAGAGAGAGAAACAAACGCCATACTTTTTAGAACTACGTTTATGTTGAAATTTAAACACTCAAGTGAAAGAGATTTACATAAAAGAATATGACCTACATGATATAATGTACATGAGTGAAAATTGCTTCTCAGTTCTTTATAAAATTTTAGCTTCACTGGCAGGTACAACATAAAAACAATATGCATGCTCTGCTTTCATTTAGATTTTCACTCTCCCATGTCACACTGAATTATATATTTATTTAATATTTTATCACAGCAATAATCACTTCAAAGTATATTAGTGCTGTGCCCTTCTGTGATATATAAAAAAATACATGCCAGAGCATGAAATTTTTGCTTTAATCCTTGGTCTAACATAGCCTTACATAATGGTTTTTTTCTCCATTTATACAAAAAATATAAAATAGTGGTTTCATATACCATATGCTCATACTACACACCCCATCACATCACACTACATAACAGCTGTTATTTATATAGGCTAAGTCAACTAAATTTTATCAAATATTCCTGATACTGTAAGAATTGGAAACTAGTGTCTTCACTTAATATATATTTAATTCTAATATATGAGCTCATAAGTATTTATTAAACACCTAATACATGCCAGGCAATGTAGGGTAAAGAAAATAAATACATTTTGCACAGTATATTGGGACAGAACAATTAATAAATTATGAATAAAAAATTGCCATATAATATGTGAACTGTTAACATAGATGGAGAAAGATTGGAACTTGTGGCAATAGCAATGCCTGCTTCACCAAACTCGAAAGTTCAAAGCAAGCTTCCTGAGAAGAACGATTTGCTATTATTTGCCAAACTTTCACAAAATAAATACACTTAAGGTACTTTGGAACACACAAAAAATAACATTTTCTATGCAAGAATATGTTTCCCAGCTTTTTATATTTTAACAATTTATTAGACTTTTTAAAAAAATACCCTTTCTTGAATATGACAACCCTAGAGTCAATGTCCACAATTATTTTCACTGATTTATAAAATAAACTTTTATTTTTACAATACTTCAATAATGAGATACAATTTTCATGACTGACAAGGAGATGTAGGGCTATATGGAATATTGTGATATTGAAACTAGGTACTTCCAGCTAGGATTCTTGTAAGAGGCTACTAGAATAATGAAAGTGGGAAAAACAAAAACTCCTAAACTAAGGCAGTAAGCACACATGTTGAGCTTGGCTAAAGTTGGAAGGATTTGCTATATGGAGGGGTGAGGGGGTATGAGAAGAAAGCCCTGGAGTGACCCAGGATTCTGACTTGGCAGGGTAGGTGTGGTCCTGACAAATGCAGATGGAAGAGCAGTGTTGGGCATATTGGAATATCTAAATATTGTGTATAATCTAAAGCTCAGAAAGATCAGAGATTGAGAAGTATTTAAACATCACATGCAGATAATAATGATGATAATTAAAATAATGAATATAGACGTGAACATCCAAATGGAATACATAGAAGCAATTCTAAAAGACAAAGCAGGAATCCAAGGTAATAACAATAGTTAAAGAGTAGGAGGATGAAGGAATATCTTCACAGTGGGAGTGGGAAGGGGACAGAGGAAAATATTACAGAGTGTTATGCAAAACATGGTGTATCAGTTTGTTTTCACACTGCTAACAAATACATACCCAAGACTGGGTAATTTACAAAAGAAAGAAGTTTAATGGACTCACATTTCCACAAGGATAGCGAGGCCTCATAATAATGCAGAAACGCAAATGATGAGCAAAGTCACATCTTAGATGGAGGCAGGCAAGAAAGCTTGTATAGGATAACTCTCTTTTATAAAACCATCAGCTCTTATGAGACTTATTCACTATCACATGAAGAGCACAGGAAAGACCTGCCCCCATGATTCAATTATCTCCCACCAGGTCTCTCCCACAACATGTGGGGTTATCACAATTCAAGGTGAGATTTGGGTGGGGACACAGTCAAACAATATCATTCTGCCCCTGGCCTCTCCCAAATCTCATGTCCTCACATTTCAAAACAATCATGCCTTCCCAACAGTCCCACAAAGTCTTAACTCATTTCAGCATTAACTCAAATCCACAGTCCAAAGTCTCATGTGAGGCAAGGTAAGTTCCTTCTGCCTATGAGCCTGCAAAATCAAAAGCAAGTTAGTATTTACCCAATGCCTACACCCCTACATACAATGAGGGTATAGGTATTGGTTAAATACACCTATTCCAACTGGGAGAAATTGGCCAAAAGAGAGGGTTACAGGTCACTGCAAGTCCAAAATCCAATAGGGCTGTCATTAAAAGTTAAAGTACCAAAATGATCTCATTTGGCTCCACGTCTCACAACCAGGTCACATTGATGCAAGACATGACTCCCACAGCTTTGGGCAGCTCAGCCTCTGTGTCTTTACAGGGTACAGCCCCCCTCCTGGCTGCTTTCATGGGCTGGTATTGAATGTCTGTGCCTTTTCCAGGTGCTTGGTATGAGCTGTTGGTAGAGCTACTATTCTGGGGGTCTGGAGGATGGTGGCCCTCTTCTCACAGCTCCACTAGGCAGTTTCCCATTGGGGACTCTGTGTGGTGCTCCCACCCTACATTTCCCTCTGCAATGCCCTAGTTAAAGCTCTCTGTGAGGGCTCCAACCCTGCAGCAAACTTCTGCCTGGACATCCAGATTTTTTCAATACATCCTCTGAAATATAGACAGAGGTTCCAAAACATCAGTTTTTGACTTCTTTCCACCTGAAGGCCCATTACCAAGTGGAAGCTGCCAAGGCTTGGGGCTTGCAGTGCTGAAGCCATGGCCTGAGCTGTACCTTGGGCCCTTTTAGACATGGCTGGAGCAGCTGGGATGCAGAGTGCTAAGTCCCTTAGGCTGCACACAGCAAGGTTCCCCACAGACCTGGCCCAGGAAATCCTCCTAGTTTTTCCTCCTAGGCCTCAGGGTCTGTGATGGGAGGGCTGGCCACAAAGGTCTCTGATATGCCCCAGAGACATTTTCTCCCTTGTTTTGGTGATTAACATTTGGTGCCTCATTACTTATGCAAATTTCTGCAGGAGGCTGGATTTTTTTCCCCTAGAAAATGGGTTTTTATTTTCTATTGCATTGTAAGGCTGCCACTTTTCCAAACTTTTATGCTCTGCTTCCCCTTGAATGTTTTGCTACTTAGAAATTTCTTCTACCAGGTACCCTGGATCATCTCTCTCAAGTTCAAAGTTCCACAGATCTCTAGGGCAGGGGAAAATTGCTGCCAGTCTATTTGCATAGCAAGAGTGACCTTTACTCAATTTCCCAACAAATTACCCATCTCCATCTGAGACCACCTCAGCCTGGATTTTATTGTCCATATCACTAACAGCAGTTTGGTCAAAGCCATTCAACAAATCTCTACGAAGTTACCAGCTTTCCCACATCCTCCTGTCTTCTGAGCCCTCCAATTCCTTAGGAAGTTCCAAGCTGTTCCACATTTTCCTGTCTTCTATTTAGCCCTCCAAACTGTTCCAGTCTCTGCCTGTTACCCCGTTCCAAAGTTGCTTCCACATTTTCAGGTATATTTACAGCAGCACCCCATTACCCAGTACCAATTTACTGTATTACTCTGTTCTAATGTTGCTAATAAAGACATACCTGAGACTGGGTAATTTATAAAGGGAAGAGGTTTAACTGACTCACAGTTCCACATGGCTGGGGAGGTCTCAGAGTCATGTAGAAAGGTGAATGAGGAGCAAAGTCACATATTTCGTGGTGGCAGGAAAGACAGCTTGTGTAGTGGAACTCCCTTTTATAAAACCATCAGATTTTATGAAACTTATTCACTATTATAAGAACAGAATGGAAAAGAATCACCCCCTTGATTCAATTACCTTCCACCAGGGCCCTGGCACAACACATGGGGATTATAACAATTCAAGGTGACATTTGCATGGTGACACGGTCAAACCATATTACATGGAGAAAATATTGCCATGGAATTCAAATTAATAGATAGCTGTGAGAAGAAAATCAGCAGTATCCATCACAGCAGAGATACCCACCAATGTTAAGCACTAAAACAGGACTATCAACTTCCATTTATTGTTGAGGAAAATAACAAAAAAGAAAATTTGGATTATGATACTGTGAATAGTGCTCCAGTTAACGTACACATACATGTGTATAAATGTTCCCTTTTCTCCACAACCTAGCCAGTATCTGTTATTCTTTTACTTTTTAATAGTAACCATTCCGATTGGTGTTAGATGGTATCTCATTGTCATTTTAAATTGCATTTCTCTAATGATCTGTGATGTTGAGCTTTATTTCATATGATTGTTGGTTGCATGTACATCTTCTTTTGCAAAGTGTCTGTTAATGTCTTTTTCCCACTTTTTCATTTTTTTTTTGTAAATTTGTTTAAGTCCCTTATAGATGTTGGATATTAGATCTTTATAGGATGCACAGTGCACAAAATTTTATCCCATCCGATAAGTTGTCTGTTTATCGAAGCGCTATTCACAATAGTAAAGACATGGAATCAACCTAAATGTCCATCAATGATAGACTGGAAAAAGAAATGTGCTATGTATACACTATAGAATACTATACAGCTATAAAAAATAATGCGATCACGTCCTTTGCAGGAATATGGATGGAGCTGGAGGCCATTTTCCTTAGCAAACTTATACTAGAACAGAAAATGGAATATTGCATGTGCACACTAATAAGTGGGAGCTAAATGATGAGAACACGTGGTTGCATAGAGAGGAACAACACACACTGGGGCCTTTCAGAGGGTGGTGAGTGGGAGGAGGGAGAGGATCAGGAAAAATAACTAATTTGAAGTAGACTTAATAACTGGGTAATAAAATAATCTGTACAACTCACCCCCATGACACTAGTTTACCTGTGTAACAAACCTGTACTTGTGACCCTGAACTTAAAATAAGTTCATAAAAGGAAAAAAAAAGGAAAAAAGGCATTGTACCAAATGACACAAAATGAAGCTATCAGATACTTAACAATGTATTTATGATGGTATAGGTGGTGAATAGAATAGTTAATTTTATTCATTAATTCTGCCTGCTTTTAGTGATTAATAAGTGAACAACTATAATTAACAGGATTTCTTCTAGAGAGAATAAATAACTTCTGAAAAATCATGAGGTAATTTAAGTATTAAAGAAAACGTTGATAATTTGCCATAAAATTGTGAAGTATTGGCACGCTTCAGTGTACTTCTTGGGTGTTTCTCCATCCTTTCTGTTTCTGAAGATGAGATGAGTAGACTAGCTCTCACACATTACAATTTATCTGAGAAAATGTCTTCAAATCTAAACATCTGAAAGAGAAAGTTTCAGAAATACATCTTTTCAGGGAAGGAAAAATCCCATTGTTTATTTTCAGTGATCCTTTTCGACAGCGCAGCACCTAAAATTGTTTCCAAAATGTTTTGGTCCTCTTTTCTGTTTTTGTGTATCAGAAGAATTACCTTTCCAAGTGGATTATTTAAAAGAGTTAATGTAAGAACAAAATAGAATATATGCAGAAAGGCTAGTTCTGTGTAATATAGTGAAAGAGCAGGCCCCAGATAAAGATAGAGCTGAGATTTTTCCATTCAATTTTTGAACATAAAATTCAGTCCTTGAATAAAATGTTATTTGTTTCTTTAAATGATATGGTTCCAGATGCCTTAATTGCTTTTCCAATTTAGTTTGTTTTAACAATATATAGAATTACTAGTTTAATAACAATGAATATTAATATCCCTAAATGCTAGAATTTAAGAAGCATAGACATTTGCGATGCCATAATTTCCTTCTAATAGCTTGCATTAATGTATTTATATAAGAAACACATTTCACAAATGAACAACAAAATTAACATTTATCCAACCCCCAAACTTGGCTTTTTGGAGGTGTATGAAGAGACGTGAAGGAGTATTGTTGTTAATATGATATCAAGTAATCAGTGTAAGCTACAGGAAGTAAAAAGCAGAGGGTAAAAAATTAGATGTAAAACTTCATTGATTATTCAGAAACTTTTTTATATACTTTGGCTGTTTGTTTCCTCCAGATCTCATGTTGAAATGTGATCCTCAATATTGGAAGTGGGACCTGGTGGGAGGTGTTTAGATCATGGGGATGGATTCCTCATAAATATCTTGGTGCCATACTCATAACAAGGAGAGAGTTTTTGCTCTGTGAACTAACACAAGATCTGGTTGTTAAAAAGAATCTGGCATCTCCTCTTCTCATTCTCTTACTCTCTTTCTCAACATGTGACCTGCCTTCCCTTTGTCTTTCCCCATGAGTAAAAGCTTCCTGAGGCCTCACCAGAGGCCAAACAGATGCTGATGCCATGCTCACACAGCCTGCAGCTTATATAGCTTATACCATCCTGCATTGAACACACAAGTAAACAAAGATGAATACAACACGATTTATGCTTACCCTAAAGTACAGAGAAACAGAACAATAAAAAAAATGAAGACACTAAGATGTTAATTGAGTTGTGATAGAACGGATGATGCAAATCAGAGACATAAATTCCCTGGAGAGAATGTGTCCAGAAGCACTTCATAATAAAGAATGTCTTTCTTGGTCCAGTTATCCAACAGACTTATCCCTTCCTCAAGTACTGGCACAACGCTCTCTTCTTCACAACTAACTGAGCTTCCTATTTTAACATAGTAACTGAGAATAGTAACTTAGAATAGCTATGGTATTCTTAGAAGACCGTTTCACATAACCTGGTGAATCTTGAAAAAAAAAATCTGTTTACAGTAAGTAATATGGTGAGATCAGGAAATAGATACTCCATCTAACCTGTTGTGGACTTTCATAAGAGTATATCCATTACTACTATTGGTAGTAGTAGTAATAGTCATATTACTATTATTATCCAGAATTAGAATTTTCTAAAGATAGAATTAAGTTCCTGTTTCTTAAATCACTGTAGAGTAATTTATTTTTACAAGGAAAATAATTGCCAATTTTTTATTGTGGTCAGAAATATGAAAATTATGTTGAAATAGGGAAAGGATGATCCACAAAGCAAACTAAACAGGATAAACAAGAACCAATCTAAATGTATCAGGTACTAAGACAATATTGAGTCCATAGGATAATACACACAGATTGTCCAAGCCAAGAATTTAATATCTGAGATCAGTGTTAGGGGTCAGAGGGAAATCACTCCAGCTCAGAATCACAGGTTCAAAAGATGGCAAGTTCATTAAAGGAGATAAAATTTCTCAGTGATTTGGCCCCTAGCATTAAAACGAAGATTCAGTGTTAGGAAAAAAAGCATTTACCTAACAATGAGATCTTGACAGATCTTGTTCCTAAAACCAAATCAGAAAACTGCTAGACATATTATTTCATAAAGTAGTTAGAAATTACTACACAAATTTCCATTTTTAAAACATATAAAAATAAAATGTTTGTATTACAGACCCAGATATTTGCGTTCATTTCAGTAATCCAGCATTTTGATTATCCATCCTTAGTGTTAATGTTTGATAATGCTTAAAACTTGGAAAGTATCTTAGAGATTATTTAGATCCATTCCCTTATTTTACTCATGATAAGACTTAGATCCAGAGTAGTAAAGTGACATTACAGGGGACAAAAATATAGTTGGTGGTAAAACGAGAATTAAACTCTTTATATCTTAACTTCCAGTACAGTGTATTTTTCCAACATACCACTCTATACATGGGTGTGAGAGTATTTGAACACAAGCACAGTATCTACAGGAGTACACGAATAGCCCTGCACTAAGAAGTAATTATAACAATGATTAAAACTTTTAATTAATTAATTTGTGTAAAAACATATTAATGTGTCATTTCGTATTTGTATATACCACAAAACCCTCGAAAAATATGTATGCAAAAATGTACATTCCAGAAATTATAATTTTACTGAATTCCATTTTAAATATTACTCTACACTATATATGTGCTTTAGGTGGAGAAACTTTCCCTTGAGAAATTCCCTAAAACACCAAATAATTTTTACATGGTAGAAAAGTTTTTTTAAAGAATAAAAAATGATGATGAAGAGAGATGTCAGGTTTCAAGATGTCAAAGAAAGCATTGTGTTGCTCAAGTGTTCTGAGTTTGAAGGGGAGAAATGAATAAGCGCAGAGGCATTACAAACGAACCTCTTTGCTTGCTGTCATCTTGCACCTTCGTAAGATATGCCCCCTACACACACAGCCATCAGCTGCAAGCAGCTCTCATGAATGCAGACAAAGAGGGCAAAAAGATCATCAGTGCAGACCTGCTCCACCCTGACAGGTGACTGTAAGTGGCACTTCTACTGCTGTTACTAATTTATTAAGTATTCCAAAGTTAGAATTTAATCGGAATATTTTTGTCACGTTATCCATCACACACGTAGAAGAGATGGAATTTTCTTAAACAGCCATGCAGCACAATGCCTTAGGCAGGCTTTTAGTCATTTCAGTTTGTCACAATGGACTAGTTCCATTTTAATGATTCAGTTAATTGTGTGACAAGCTATGAAAAATGGGAGTGACCCAGTGCCTCATCCAAAGAATATGCCAAGGAATGAGATCTCATGGCAAGTGACTGAGAACTACTCACACCTGTAAATGACAAACAAACCAAAAATTCCAACCTTTTCCTTCTTCCTTTTGAATTTCAGATTTCATATGTTAAGCAAAAGTCAAGTTAGAGAATAGCAGTTCATTTATATAAAGACAAGATGAACATAAAAAAGTCACATTAGCAGTTTAAATGATCAAGTTAAATAAGATACAATTTAGGTGAAAAGATAATTGTGTTGAAAATATAATGATCCATTTGACAGTGGAAGAATAAAAAACACAGAGAATTTCAAATACAACCTCCCTATCTAGAAGTTTCATTTAGTATTTCTTACAAGAGAACATATGTATTTAGTAGTACTGTTAGTTTATGACTCATCCTATTATTTAATTAAGTAGCATTAATATTATCTATACATGAAATCAGAGATAAGGATCATTTATAAACACTATTCATCACAGAAACATGAGGGAAACTCACAGTAAGAGTGTCTTGTTTCTGTTTTGATTTTGTGCAAGAATTTATTGGTATTAACACAATCTGAGATCATCCTCATAATCTCTTCTAAAAAAGCGTTAAAATTTTTACTATATCTTGACAGAAAAGTAACAAAAAAAGAAATAATGCAATAAATAACTCAAAAATAAAGTTAATAACACATCTTTAATAAAAAGACAATCAAATAAAAATATCATAACCTCTATGATATCTGAATCAGAAGATCTGGTTTCAAGTAACTGAGTAAAAAAGTTGGAGTAATCTCTCTGAATTGTGGTTTCTACAACTGTCAAGTTTGACTAATATTTATCTTACATGATTGTGAAGAGAAAATGTTCATTCATATTAAAGTAATAATTCAGCTTTATATTAGGAAGTTAAGAAAGCTACAGGGTAATCTCTCTGGCACATGAAAGAAATCAATAGGCAATAGAAACCTTAAATATATTGCAACCCATTCCAGGTAGGAATTGCTAACTAAAGTGTCCATTTCACAATACTTTGAGGGTACTATTGCACCATTCAGAAAAATATATATATATATATATATATATATATAAAAACAGCATCCATCTTATCAGACCTCAAAGTATTATATGTTCTAAATAAAAAATAAATTGTGAGATCCAATATTGAATGGGCAGATAAATGGAGTGAATGAAGCATCCCATCTTTTGTTTCTCCATTTTATAATGTTTAGACATTCCATGCTCCCAGCACTCTGTCACCATGCTCTAAAGACTTTTTAGTGGAATAAATGTGCATCAAAACTGAATGCTGAAATATAGCCCATGACCTGGTCATAACAAACCAAACATAGCAATTCTATGACTAGCAACATGTCATCAGTTTACAGTATATATTATACTCATTGTGTTGTCTAAATGAATTTCTGAAACAGAAAGTGGGCAGTATGCATGCTAACACTTTTTAACCAGATGATTTTTATGAAAATGAGAATAGATGATGACAATCATTTGTAGTTAATTTAGTGTGTGTCTTCATAAAATTTGTAAAATTTTATATGCAAATTTTTTCTCTTAATAAAAACATGATAATCACTATAAAAGAAAGGGTTTTCATTTAAATAATGTGATTTGACTAAAAAGTGTTTTAAGTTATACTGAAAAATGAACTTTAAAAAATTAGATGTATAGGTATCATTTATATTTTTAGAGTTTACATGGTACTTCTAGAACAAATTTATCTATATATACATACAATTAATTAATTCATCAGAATACTCACATCTGCATAGAGAATTAGTTTTCCTGAGTACCTACAAAGTCTGCAATTCTACTGTTAAAATTATATTGAAATGTAATTCATTAATTACTCTAATATTGTGTCATTCTCCTTAGAATCTATTTACAGCTGCCTTTTCTTCCAAATTAATTCAAATGGCCAATGTGATTCATTAATTATTATCAATCAATCAACTTACTGTATATCCATATCCTTCCAGATGTGATTGTTTATACCTCGTTTATATCCAGGACCGGGAATCGTGTTTATGTACCAACTGGAGCATTACCATATAATTATTAATGATACCCCTGTTTACAATTGCTTAAGCCTTGATATCTTCTGAAGGTTTCCATCACTTTTAATCCTAAAATTAGGGAATTTTTAAAGAGAGTTTTCTCTAGAGAAGATTTTACATTTAAATTTACTCATTTAAGATCAGTAGGCTATTGAGTAAGACATCTCCTTTACCATTTGTTTCTGGGAACCATATCTAAACTGTTCCCATAAGGTATTCAATTGACCTACAAGCATCCCTTAAACGAAAGATCAGGTTAGTTGACCTCCAAGACTCAGGTCAAGATATTTGATGCACAGCCTGAGAACAATCACTGAAAATTACTGGCCCAGAAACCCCTTCCCAAACTCTAAAAACGTTGACACCTACTTTATTTCTCATCTCTCCTCTGATCCTTATGATTACAAACACTGACAAGGTGTTTGAAATCCCCAAACACCCAGAGATGGTTTCTCACTTAATATCTCTGATGATATGGAGGATCTAATTCTTCCCCTAAGTGACACAGCATCAAGGAGAGAAAGATGGGAAAAGAGAGTGTCATAGGCCTTGGCCAACATCCTATTTCGCCACTCTCATATTTTTCTTTTAACTGATATCTGCACATAATGTCTCAAATTCTCAGCTTCACAAAACAAAGGGAAAATTAAAACTAAAAAGAATTATTTGAATTTTCATAATCTGAACACAGGTAGTATATGAAATCGGATATACAGACTGTAAAAAAAAGTTCTAGCACAGAACATAAATTCTATTTTTCTGTGACAATAGGAAAAATCAGAAAACTATTAACAAGTTATTAATAGAAAACAAGCAAGCTGTGAATGCCATCTTTAGCAACTTAACCTTTTTCATATCACTACATGGACCCTTAAATATTTTTTGTGTCCTCCCTGTCCTCAGTTCTTATTTCTTTCCTCTTGCTGTAAGCCCCTTCTCCTTACACTTTTACCTAGAGATATGCATACATAAAATTCCCCCATCCCCTCTCCCTCTCTCACCTCACAGCCACTCTTTCTAACCACTTAGAGCTGATTTGTTGGCAGTATCCAACTCTTCTTAATTCACGTCTGTGAATGAGTGACCCCACCCTATCCTCATTCCATAAATACTAATTTCTCTCTTTCTTATAATTTCAGAAAATCTACTGTGCTAATGTGTCAAATAAGGTGAGTTTTTCTCTAAAATATTTACAGAAATATTTAGGCTATTTCTCCCAAACATAGATCAATATTATCTCAGTTTAGTGTGTGTGTGTACATCGTAGCCACCATAACCAACCAATGTATGGTTGTTCCTTGCCTTCAAAAATTTTGTTTTTATCTCTTCAAAGCTTCAAATATTTACTAGAAAATCTTAGGCTATCTCAAAAGTGTCTTTTCCTATATATTTATATCTTAAAATATAGAAAGAAACTGTGTAACTGTTTTCTAGTTTACAGTGTACCAAAGAATTGAGAAACATTGATGGGAAGTGACAGTAGTTGGTAAAAACAGTTCTTGTAAGTAAAATTTTGAAAAACTAGAGTTAGAGAGAGAGAGAGAGAGAGAAAGAGACAGAGAGAGAGAGAGAGAGAGAGAGATCTTAAATTAGGAACCCAGTCCCACTGCTTCTGTAACCCACTACCATCCTTTTACCTTCACATCTTTCTCTTATTCTGCCAGCGTTCCCCTAGATCAGGCTGCCACTTGTGAATTAGGAATAAATTAGTTCTTCTCTAAAGTCTTAGCGATTATTTCAATTAAAGGTGAGGACTGGGTAGTACTGAATAAGGAATTACTACACTCTCTTTCCACGAAGTCAGCAGAGGGAATATTTTTCCATAATCCTCAGCTGGTCTTTCTAATGCATAATTCCACAGAAATACTACAATACATACTGGATGGCCCAAGCAGTTTCATTTATATAGAGCTGTATCCTTCAGTTGTATAATGTGGAAACATATTCAGACTGCCCTGAGATCCAGTCTCCATATTTTGCCTCTGGATTCCAAACGATCAACATCAAAATGACTTTTGAAAATCCAGTTCATTGGCAAATTTGGGATTATTTGGACCTGTATTCATTACGCGATTACCAAGAAGACTAATGAAGTAGCATATTTGGAAGAACTTTGAGAACCTATTTAAGAAATCATTACATATGTGCAAAGTATTGTAAAGAGGCAATGGAGGAAAATGTATTGGCTGAGGAAACAATTGGCAACAGGGAGAAGGCAACATTTCTAGCAGCTGGACAGAAAGTGTGAAGCGATACTGAGCCAGGTGAATGGAAAAAGAATTTAGTTTTACTGGAGGAGGATGACAAGCGCCAGCAACGTGTAAAGAAGTGGAACGCAGACTTGACTGTTTGGAGAACATTCTTGGAGAGTATCTGATGAGAATTCCAGATTGCCAACTGGACACTCACCTTAAGTTTTCCGGGTGCCAACTCCTTGCCATGGAATTTCAATAGACATATGCGTTTTTAAGGGTGTGCAGGTAGATATTTGTATTCATATGCATGTGTATAATCTTCTAGAAAAGCTAAATTAAGAATTATTAAAATATCCACAAAAGACACACCATTCAAAAAGACTGCTCAGAGAGCCAAAGTATATTACCCTAAATAAAATTGAAAATTTTGATTAATTTAAAATAAATTTCCTTTCTAATTAAATTTATATTAATAAGTGGGCTTTTTTTCTTAGAGATTTTTGGAAGTTTTAATTTATTTAACACCGGTAACATTAAGTGCTAATTGAAGTTTTATCTGCACCTGTGCTACCTTACATTTAATTAATAGTGACGTATCAACTACCACAATACTCAAAGTATCAAAAGAGAATATTGTCAGTAGGTATAGATGAGAAGAGTTTTCTAAGGGGTTACAAAATATGATGTCAATGTGACTTTTTGGTTAAAGTGGAATGGTGAGAAGATATATTTATTTGTTAATTTAATTTGTTTGTGTGTTAGGTAATACACTCGTGGAACTGAAACACTCCATTCAATATTGTCACATTGAAAATAGTAGTTCCAATATTTAAGGCAGTAGGGAATGGAAAGATTTCTCCTTGGGATCATGATCCTGTTGCACTCTTCTGCAGGGTGGCACAGCGGCCATCCTAAAATGACCATAAAATGGGAATTTCCTTCATTTCTCTTCTGTGCTAGATGCCATCCTTGATTTCATATTTCCTCTGTTTTAATTGTTCCCCTCATACTGATGAAACAAAACGTTTATGACCTCCTAAATATTTAAATTTTAAGAGTTTTCATTCACGAAAATGACTTCTCACCATCATTCTTGGTTTCATGTCTTCCAGATTTCCATATTATATTTCATAAGTGTAATGCTAGTCTAATCGCCAAATCTCTGCCTGCCCCATTTTTCTGCTCAGGAAATGTTTGGCATCTTCTATTTGTTGCTGGAATTCTTAATTTTAATAAAGTAAGGTATTGTAGTGGGTGTTTTAAAATTTCCTTATGTTGTTTGTAATGTGTTTCCTTTCGATGTGTAAACTGCTGTACTACCAATACCGTTTTAATCATTTTAAATGTACAGTTCAATGCTGTTAAATATATTTACGTTGTATAAGTATCACCATCATCCATATCCAGAACTTTTATCATCATCCCACACTGAAACTCTGTACCTATGAAACAATAATTCCTCATTTCCTCCTCCCCTGAATCCCTAATAATCACTATTCTAACTTTCTACAAATTTGACATTCTAGGTACCTCATATAAGTAGACTAATACAATTACACTTATCTTTATTCCACATATTCATTTATCTGTCCAAAGGCTTGTCAATTTTGATTTATTTCACTTAGCATAATGTTTTCAATATTCATTCACATTGTAGCGAGAATCACGATTTCATTCTTTTTGAAGATGAATAATGTTACATTGTAATCTGTACACCATACTTTGTTTATCTATTTATCAATGGACATTTGAGTTTTTTTTTCACCTTTTAGCTGTTGTGAATAAGTTTCTATGAACATGAACTATGAACATAAACAAAATATATTTTGGAGTCTCTGTTTTAAATTATTTTGGTATATACCCGAAAAATAGAGTTTATGGATTACAGGGCATTTCTACATTTAATTGTTTGTGGAGCCTCCATACTCTTTTCCTTGGTGGCTACACCATTTTACTAAATTTGTGCTGTTTCAAGCCATTAAGTGTGGTAATTTGTTGTGCAATAATAGAACACTAATACACTATCCTCCCTACCAAGTGTCAGCATCTAGAGAATTTTTTGTTATTGGAGGTGGTGGTTGGGGGATGTTAGCCAATTTTTACCAGAGGACAATTAATTATTCCATTTTTGGAGAGCAAAAAGTTTGATAAGTGAGTAGATAATACAGACCAATTTATTTATTTCTCCCACTTTTAGTTTGATTTTTCTCTGCCTTCAGACATGCCACATACTACTTTTTCATTCCACTTCTCCAAAGAATACAACTTCAGTCTTTTTCCTTGGTAGGAGTAGTTGTATTTAGTGGAAAAAAAAATATATATATATAATTTATTTAAAATATATATTATTTAAAATATATATTTATATAAAATATATATATTATTTAAAATATATATATTTATATAAAATATATAATATATACACGGTGCTAATTGCAAAATTATGAAAATAATTTTTAAAAATCTAATGGATTCCCAGCACTTTGGAAGGCCAAGGCAGGTGGATCGTCTAAGGTCAGGAGTTCGAGACCAGCCTGGCCAACATGGTGAAACCTCATCTCTACTAAAGATACAAAAATTAGCTGGGCATGGTAGTGGGCATCTGTTATCCCAGCCACTCGGGAGACTGAGGCAGGAGAATCGCTTGAACCCGGGAGGCAGAGGTTGCAGTGAGCAGAGATCACACCACTTCACTCCAGCCTGGGAGACAGAGCGAGACTCTGTTTCAAAAAAAAAAAAAAAAAAGTAATGGATGTCTGGTGCACATAATTTGATTAATATTATTTCTTTGTTTATGAAACATATTAATCTATTAGCCGTCTTATACCCATTTGTTATCTATTTAGTTTTAATAAATATACTTCAATTAAAAAAAAGCTTTTGACAATAATTTATAACTAACTGTATAGTCTTCCTCCACCCCATCTCTTGGTTTTCTCTCTTCTGAGACAACTACTTCTCTGACTCCTATGTTTATAGTCCCCTTTCTCCTCACAATTTTTATCTTGATAATTTCTTGATTTCTACATATTTTTATGTCGTTTACAGATATTACAAATATATGCATTTTTAGTACATGTGTATATAAATATTTCTATAGGTTCATAAAATTATGCATTTCTATATTTAAATATATGTATATAATTATAAATGTATCTTTATATTTATATGTTTACCTTATTTAAAGTTTTATATGCTTATATGTGTATATGTGTATGTATATGAATGTACACATGTGTATATGTATATATTATACATCAGAGGTTGGTAAAGTTTACCTGTAAAAGACTAGAAGCAGCTTTGTATGGTTTCTCTTCCAACTGCTGTTGCAGGGCCAAAGCAGCCACACATAATATGTAAACTAACAAGCCTGGCTATTTTCCAATAAATCTGTATTATAAACAGTGAGATGCGTTTTTTTTTATGATTTAAATGCATGGAAACCACTATTATCTCAGGGTCTAACCATACAAAAACAGATCAGTTTGGTCCCTGAGCCACAGTTTACTAACACGTGATATACACATAATCACATGTATATATATATTTTTAATTATAAGAACTCTTGAGTTCTATATAATCTTTTTGTACTTATCTCCTTCAGCTCACATACCACTAAAATATATCTATATTTATCTGTTATTGTAGTTACTTTATTTTGCTTGCTGCATATTTTATTGAGAGATTATATCAGAGTCCATTTATTCACTCTCCTGTTGATGGACAGTTGAATTCCAGGTACCTGACACCTCAAATTCCTGAGCCTCTTCTAGGTTCTGTAGTGACTTTAATCTGCTTGTTAACATCCTGTTCTGGGGTCTAATGTGCCCGTTTTTCTCATATGCTAAGTCTATACACCTGCCGTATTTCATAGTTCTGTTGACATTACTTATCTGCTGACCTCCTCTTCTATTCTCTTTCTACTTGGTCTTTTAAGATAATTTTAATTCCTTTAACTTCATCTTGAGCAAAGAGGATACAGAGGTAACACATTTGTTCCACCATGTGTATTGCAATTTACTTGAATCTAGTCTTTATTGATTATTTCAGGAGATGTATTTTAGGAAAGATAAACAATAACCCAGAGGATTCACTTCTGACATGATACAGTGAAGAGATCGACAAATTCTCTCTTCAAAGAGCAACTATAAAACTGGCCCAAACTGGCAAAAACAATCATTTAAGCACTCAGAAAAATCAATCAAAGGTAAACAACAAACTGGGGAGAGTTTATAAATGAAAACTACTAAACTTGGCACAGGAACATCAAGACTCTGAGGTACTCTTCCCTGAGGCTGCCCCCAGTGCCCACCCACTCAGCTCTGTTCATGTGGGAGTTTAACCAAAGCAGAGCAGCCCTTGAAAACCAGCAAACCAGCAGCTTCAACCTCATTGCAAGAGGGGGTCTCACTTTATTTGGAGTTTTATCATTTAAAGTGGAAAGCAAACAAGGTGAGCCAGCAATTCAGCTAGCTTTAGGTTGCAGCAGTTAGGAGGGCAAACAACAGACAGAGGAACTATTGAGTAATTTAACTGGGAGTTCCAGAAGGTGAGACAACCATAGCGTACTTGATGGATTTCCTACCTATCTCAGGTTGAACCTAGTATACACAGCGGACATCAGACTAGGTACAATTTACTGACATGTCTCTGGCTAAAGGTGCCCCCATACACATAAGCACAGGGGGTCCAGCGTTAAATAAAAATGATACTGAATCTAAAGTATCCTAACTTTGAATGCACTTTGTAGCTCATTTAAAAAAATATCTTTATTTGCTTATTTATCTGCCTGAATTAAATCTGTGAAGTGTATCTCCCTTACAATGTACAGATATTAATCTTTGCTCCATTTTTCCCCTCTTGGTTTAAGTTTTAAGCCTGTCTTCATAGGGGCTACCTCTGAGTCTTTCTAGCTTAGTTTTAAGCCAAAGAAAGGTCATAGATTGGGTTCAAACATCTTCAGCAAGTAAGATTCCGTATTTCCACCCCTAAGTGTTAGAGAAGATTTTGAGAAACTGGAATCCTCATACATTGGTAGTGGAAATGCAAAACTGTGTATCCATTTTGAAAAACAGTTGACAATTTCTTTTAAAAAAGGTTAAAAATAAACTTAGCATTCAATCCAGCCATTCTACTCTGAGAAATATATCCAGGAGAATTGAAAATGTATGTACAAACAAAGATGTGTACCTGAATATTCTTGGCAATATTATTCACAACAACTCCAAACTGGAAACAATTCAAATGTCTACTAAGTGGTGAATAAAACCAGTTGTGGTACGTCCAAAAAATAGGGTACTATTCAGCAATAAAAATAAGTGCAATATAGATACACTTTACAACAATGAGTAAACCCAAAGATAAAATGATATGTAAAATAAGCCAAATGAAAAAGACTACATGCTACATGATTCAATTTATATTAAACATCCCCAAAAGTCACATTTATATGGAGAGAAAAATAGATCAGTGGTTGCCTGTCTGAGAAGGGTGGAGGAAGGAGTGAGTGGGAGGGAAATGAAGACTGACTGCAATGGAGTAGAGGGAAATTTGGGGTATGATAAATATTTTGAAAACTGAATGGTGAGGATAGTTTCATAGCTCTATAAATTTGGTAAAAATATTTGGACTGTACACATATAATAGGTGAATTTTATGATATGTAAATTATAACCTCATTAAAGCTACATAAATAATTGGAAAAGGAGAGCTCAGATGAGCAGTTTGTATATATAATAATTAACTGGCCAAATTTATCTGGGAAAATTTTTGGAGAGTTAATGGAATCTTATCTGAGATGTACCATCTCTATAATCTTGGGCAAGTCACTTCATCCCTCTAGCCCTAAATATTCCTATTTACATACACGTTTCTATATTTCCAAACTTTCAATTTCTTAATCTCTTTCTTTTGCTAAAATTATATAATTTGAATTAGGAATAAATGTACAGTTGCTAATGTAGAGTCTTAGTAGAAGTGTTGAGGGTTTTGAAAATCATGCAGGAAAGACAGGGTAGAAGTTGACAATATGTAGTACTTCCTACTTAATCAGAATATAACAGTTTACTATGTCATCTTCATTACCAGAAAAGTAATGAAGGATTATAATGATAATATGAAAAATTGAATTCCTTAATTTTTGCTTCTTTTTAAGTATAAAAGACAGATAGTTATGGAAGAATAAAACATTACAATGAAGAAATACTGACATAAAATTGAACTCCTCTGTGTTCCTCAGACGTTAAACTATGTTACAGAAGGTGATGGGGCCCATTTCCCTCACCGACCAAAGGCAGATTATACTTGTGAAGGAAATATAAGATTTTTTTTTTTTTTTTTTGAGACGGAGTCTTGCTCTGTCACCCGGGCTGGAGTGCAGTGGCCAGATCTCAGCTCACTGCAAGCTCCGCCTCCCGGGTTCCCGCCATTCTCCTGCCTCAGCCTCCCGAGTAGCTGGGACTACAGGCGCCCGCCACCTCGCCCGGCTAGTTTTTTGTATTTTTAGTAGAGACGGGGTTTCACCGTGTTAGCCAGGATGGTCTCGATCTCCTGACCTTGTGATCCGCCCATCTCGGCCTCCCAAAGTGGAAAATATAAGATTTAAGAAAAAAACTTACACAAATTAGAGTACATTTTATTTGCAGAGAAATATTAAGCTGTGATGTTTAAGAAAAATAATAAAAATGGGTTACACTGATATTGTCATACCTGGGACCACATGGTGGACAAGAAAAAAAGGGAAGATGGAAAAGATCTAGAAGATAGTGTTAGTAAGGGGAAGCCAAGTTTTTGACATTTGGAGGATGGGTATCTATTTTACTTTTATAATAGCAGTAAAGGAAATTACAAATTTAAAAATGAATATGAAACTAGGAGGTTCTTTATTGTCTATGCTGCTTATTTATTAGACAAAATCATGATAGATCAATGCATAATCTTTGAAACAAGGGATTACTGAATATTTCAAAACACATTACATTGAAAGAATTCAACCCAGGAGAGATGATCTTTTAATCATACTGTATCTGTATATATAAAAACAGGAAGACATCTGAGAACAAGGAGGATCAATTACACTGTAAGTTATAACATCTTAACTTAGCCCTATTCACCAGTGTTCCGGAAGTTTGAAAGCATTTGTCAGCCATGTTTTCACTTCATTAAAGGCCTAAACTCCAATTCCATTTCAGGGCTAATTTCAAGTACCTGTTTCTTCCTGTGAGGAAACAGATTGGTTCTCATGCCTGTGACACATGAGAGCTTAGTCATGCTCGAGGAGTCTGCTTGTGAAGACTGACCCACTCTACTCTTCAATACAGCAGGAGAGGCTTGTGGAATAGAAACACATGGCCTTCCAATGAGCTTTTTCTGATATGTAAACGCTATGCCAAGAAAACTATACCCAGCTTAGCTACAGATATACAGTGAGTAAACCAAACAAATTGGCTTTATTTTGCTCTCCAAAAATACCTCAGGTCCAAGAGGAAAGCCTTCTCTCTCTCCGTCTTTTTTAACTTTCTCATATCCATGACAAGTAGCATAAACCTAGTCATCAAGCAAAGGACCCTCCTTTCCATACATGTGTGAATGGTGTCAGGTTCTTTTTACAACTGCTACTATTAGTTTAAAAGTATTCCAGACTCTTGCCTGAGCATGTACCAGAGCCTCATTCTTCTCTACAGATTGTGCAGCCAGTTCTCCTTTGACAAATGACATTAGCTTTCTGTTGGTCCTTTGACACAATCTTACTACTGTCACTGGGAAAACTTTCACTACTTCTGGAAGCACCTCTCTGAATATCTCTGCCTCATTGGCTCTCTCTCCCATTTAATATGTCAAGCAAAAACATTCTATTCCTTATCCCCTGTGCTTCTTGGATTCTTTTTGCTTCTGCTATTCTGTTTTTCTCTATGTATCTATGCAACTTTAACTGTAAGGACTGTGAACACACAGTTTTTATAGTAAATGCTTTAAATAAATTAATTTTAAAAAAGCAAAATTGTAATTTCAGCCTTCAGCTACTACTTAAACCTTTATGCAGCTAGATGGAAATGTAAAATTCTGGAAACATTTTACTCAAGACTTAAGTGGAAATTCACCTAGCTAAGTAACTAATGTGAGGTTAGTACTTAGGAAAAAAATGAGTGTTTAAGTATGCCATAAATAATTGAGATGCCCTTGATCCTTTACAGTGAGATGAGTTTTGTAATGAACGCCAGGGCATGCACAATTGCATACCTGTATACCTCATAAACCTGTACGATTAGTCATTCTAAAAACTAGAAGGAAGTCAGACTAGCTTGGAATGTAAGCACTCTGACCACATGTGTGGATGTACTGAAACAATATTTAAGTGATTGTACCAAGAGGAACTAAAGATATAATTTATTAGATATAATTATAAGATATAATATATATCCTATATTATAATACATAAGATAAGAATAAGATAATATATAAGATATTATAAGATACAATTTATAATTTTCTTCCTGATAAAAATATTTCTGCTGTATATGTAAGACATCTCAGATATATGAAGAGACAATATGCATTTAGTGTAGAATATTCTTTTACATAGAGATTTAAAGACATGAAACAGCAGTGCAAAAATGTGTGTATTGATAATCCCAGAGACTATCAATGTCCGCCTTTTTAGAGTCCTTACTCTACGACTTTCAGTAAGTCTCTTAAATTACAAATCTCAGTTTTCTCTTCTGAAAAAAAAAAAAAAAAAAGAATGGCTTTACATTCCCATTTTATATTTCGAAGTAATGTTAGTTTAGAGAGCAGTTCTCCAGAAGGTAACTACCATTGCAGAGGTATGATATTGCTGCTTTAATTTATTTTTCAAGATATCTGTGTTCCTCAACAGACATTCATGCACCTTGCTAATTACTGCTCCACAAACATGTGTTGTATACTTTGACAATTATAAGAAAAGTACAAATATTTACTTATCTCAAATGATGTAACCTCAGAGGAGGGTGAAAAATAAGTTCTGGCATGAAGAATGAGTAGGCGTTGATGGTGGTGAAGAGAGGTAGAAAATTGCTAACAAGACATGGAGTGTAATTCCAATTAAGTACATCAAATGCATTGTTTCTTCTATACTACTGCCCCAAGCATACAAATGCCTTAGTCTCTTCCAAAATAATGTATAAATGTATTGTAATCTATTACAGGAAGTTTCTTTTCATAGAAATTATTTCTATTTTTTAAATGAAAGTTCACAGACAAGATTCATGATAAAGAGTTAACATTTCTGGACACGGTCACTCCTCTACTCAAAGGATGCCTATCATCCCAGTCATCATGAAATGAATAAAAGACTAAATAATGCAATCTGCTAATTCTAAACATAAAACAGTTTTAAACTTAAGTAGGTTTACTTGGTTGTATGACATTACTAATGAAAACATATCAAAATGCCAAAGATCAGTATATACAGAAGATATATCTTTCAACTAAACAGGGAATATCATCATGTTGTCACATTAGCCATGATTCAAAGAAGAATACTTGAAATATAGGAAATGCAATAATGACACTCTGTGTATTGTTTTTTGAAGTTCCTCAAATAAATGTTATCAGAGAAAGTTATTTGGGAAACATACGATATTGCATTGTATATTTGCCAGTATTTAAGAAAAAAAACACATTGAGAATATTTTCTCACTGTTTTAAATTCCAGGGTCCTCACTGCATTCAAAACATCATTTTCATGGAGTTGCACTTATCTAAATGAAATGCACATTTATCTTAATGAACTATATATTAACCAGTGCATTTCTTCAAAATAATGCATGTTAATTAAGACAAGCATTTCCAATATAGAGATAGCACCAGCACTATTTGTTAAGTGTTTTCTATTATAGGTGGAATGATGGTAAAATTTGATATCAGTGAAGAACTTACTGCCTTTAGGAGCCTTTTAAAGCTACATGAATATATTCAATATTAAGCAATCTGCTGTTAATGAAGCAATTACTGGGACAGGATTTAACTGGGATGTAGAGTAAAGCACACTGCTTACAGAAGAACTTCTAACCAATGTGGAAGGCCAGGAAATGAAACCAGGATCTGCTTTGAAAATGACATTTGAACAATGCTTATTGAGTGGCTCTTAGTCAAACTCGGAACACAATTAACTATCATGGTAGAAACTGTGACTGAAGCCTCAACTGGCGCCATCTGTGTCCTACATGTGTTTTTATTTGATTAGTATTTTAAGAACTAAGAACGTGGGAAGTGTACAGACTTATTATTTCCTATGTGTTAAAGTAGTTATACAGGAATACAGGACAAGAGCCTGATGATTACTCAATTAAAAATTGAAACTCTTCTATAATGCAAGGTTTGAATAAATGAAAGCTGTCGGAATCACCATTACGTGTTACTTGAGAAGAACATGCAAGCAATAAATGAGATTTGTCTCATGCTTCATAGTTTGTCATGTGCTCTCCCATATATTATTTGCTCTGTATATGCACTGAGATTCATGATCCTTTGAGAGTTGAATAAGTTGGAATCAACCCCATTCAAGGCAGCCTCAGGTCCTCACCAATATCTCTGCAAATTTTCCTAGGGAGAGAAAAGACCTTAAGTTTTCTTGGTCATTTCTTGTTCTAAGTGCCAGTTCTCGTTCCTTAACTTTTTCCCAAACTAACCATATTGGGCCTTTGTTTGTCGGTTTGCTGGGGTGGAGAGCTGTATGGTAAATGTACCTGACAACAATAACTTAAAGCATATCCTGAGAATGACCCTGTGTGGCAGACAAATGTGTGTTCGGAATTCTGAGCTAAAGAATCCAGGAGTGGCCAACCCGGAGACTCATTCCTTATCTATGTGGAACATCTGAAGCCTGAACCCCTGGCTCCTGAAATACAGAGCATAGAGCATACTGAAAATACTGCGTCCCTTCATTGTGGATTAAATGAAGGTTGCCAGGTGGAGGTTCTTTGGGGGAGGATGGTAAGTGAAAATGCTATATAAACTGCATGATTTTTGCAAGCGATTCGGGTTCTTCTGCCCAGCCCCCTACCACTGGACTCTCTTCCCTGTATGAAACCCCCAGTAAAGCCATATATCTCTTTTGCTGGTTCCACTTCTCTTCTTTGGCCTTCTGAACCTGGTGCCATCCCTATAGAAGTTAAAAGGGACCGAAATGACAAGGGCAAAGCAAAAAATCTTAAATCAGATGGATTTCCCTCCTCTGAAGTCTCCCGCTACTTCACCACTGGTTTTTCTTTCAGTCATTTCTCTGCCACAGCTTTCTCCCATGTTGCTGATCTCCTGGGGTCCTTCAACACCTTCCTGTCATCTTATTTAGCTTGATAACCCCAGTGGCTCTGAGGCTACTTTTGTATATTCCAAATCTCATTAACTTGCTCGGCTACCTACTCTGTTCTCACAGAAAGGCTGGCAGAGGCAATAAACGTGATTATTTGTCCACTGAGAAAATTTACTGGGTGGTGTGTGTGTGTGTGTGTGTGTGAGAGAGAGAGAGAGAGAGACAGACAGACAGACAGACAGCTTCTTGCTCTGTCACCCAGGTTGGAGTACAGTGGCATGATCTCAGCTTGCTGCAGCCTCCAACTCCCGGGCTCAAGCCGTCTTCCCCCCCTCAGCCTCTTAAGTAGCTGGTATCACAAGCTTCAGCCACCACTCCTAGCTAGTTTTTGTAGTTTTTGTAAAGATGCAGTTTTGCTATATTGCCCAGGCTGGTATCAAACTTCTGGCCTCAAGCAATCCACCCACCTTGGCCTCCCAGGGTGCTGGGATTACAGACGTGAGCCACCGTGCCCAGTCATCACTGCCTTGTTTTTAGAACAAAAGTAACACTGCACACCTGTCGAGTTGATGTGACTATTAACTAACGGGGAATCCTTGTAAGGTAGGTATTACTATTATTCCTGGTCCACATATGAGGAGATTGAGGTCCAACGCTATTTTCTGGCTGCCAGTGTTCATACAAGAAGGGAAGAACAAAACCAGGACTTGAATCTGGGCAACTCTATATTACTGCATCTTTCTGGTGCTCTGTGGAGTGCCTCTACTTTTGGTAATACATTACCATCATACAATTTCATCATATATTGAATTATTTTGCAATTAAATATATGTATTGTTCTTTTTTCTTTTCATCATGGAATATTTATAGCTTCCTCCATCAAACTTTTTTCTGTGCCTGGATTCTGTCTTCCATCATGGTTTATGTGTGAGTGCAAACAATGCACAGCTGCCATGGACAGTAGCGTTCTCGTGGGATATGCACCCTTCGTTGTTTTCTTCTTCCCAAGCAAAGTGCTGTGGTCATGCTGACACAGATCTGCATCAGGACTGCGAGGATTGGAAGAGGAAATAAGCTGAATGATTCAAAAGCAGTCTGACAGCTGTGCAAGTTTGGACCTCTTCTCATTAAATGCAGACAGCACATGTTCTTTCAACACGTCCTGAATCCCTTTGGTTCTGCTCAGAAAACAGAAAGCACGCTAGATTTTCCAAGTAAAGATAATTTCATACAGGTAAATTTGTCTAAATTTGATACACAGGTGAAGAAAGAACTGAGAATTCAGTTAGACAATTTGAAGCAATTAGACAATCCAGATTAGCAACAGTAGGAAGCTAGGAAAACCTAAGGGTTAAAGGAAGAGTGTAAGGAAATAGAATGGACGGAATTTGGAAGCCAGGACATATGGCTGGGCTGCCTGGTAGGATCTGGAACCATATGGGAGGTGCATCCTCTTCTATACACTGTGAGGCAGAACAAGAAAGAAAAATACTTCCCACACTCCAGTATTCCTGCAGTGCTCCCACTTCAAAACTAGTCAAAACCCAGATGGCAAAGAAGCTTGAAAAAAATATTTTCCTAAAATACTTAGCAGAGTGAAAGGTGGGAAATGAAGCAATGAGCAAATGAAAGGCATACTTGTTCCCCAAAATCCAAAGCTATTAAATGCCTTCACCTTCTGTCAGCTATAAATACAGTTAATGAATGGCTCTAATACGTAAGGCCTCTATAACTTTATCTCAAAATCATTTTCTAGGATACAACATTTATCTACTTTTATATCAATATTAATGATAATATTTTATTTTATTAATATAAGTAATTAATAATTACTTTTTATTCTAAGTAAAATGATAAGGAGAAACTACAAAGTGCTTCATAACCAGTGTCTTGATTTTTCTCTTTAGTACATTCTTCTCTCTTAAGACTTGTCAGCTATGATCTAGTTTTTAATACCATGATTTCAAGGACAATTTTTCAAGATATGCGGTGATTCATTTGATGTAGTTCACCAATGTGTTTTTCTCTAGTCTGAGAAATTTTATCATCCTACAACATGTCAGTTTCTTAAATGCAGGAGCTAAAGGAGAAAGGAGTTCTCCAGATGGAGGAAGGCTGAGAAAGGGCAGGGAACTGCCAAGGAACTCGGAATGCTTCCTCTGAAATGTTGGCTGCTGCAGGTCCTTCCTTCCAAGAACCAAATTTAAAAAGAAAAAAAAAAAAAATTAGCCTGTTTTCTGAAGGTCTCAGTGAGACTGAGGGTCATGGAGGACCTCTGTTTATAAACTGCAGCCTACATGCCCATAGCAGTACTTGGCCTGAAAGGTCTATGAAGTCCTTCACCATCTAATGTGTGATACGAGCTGCCATATTCTGAAAGATACAGCTCTCTGAACTGGGGACCCAGGGATATTATAATCCAACTTCCTTCCCTCTTTCTCTAAGCTTGTTTTGAGAAACTCCTCTTAGAAAATACATTTTTCTGGCTTAGGAGTCATTGGGCTTATGTTTTACAAATATGTGTTTATGGAGTGTTTTGTCCAAGTATGGGTATAAGCACATTTTTAAGAGTTAACCAGTTAAAATAATTTTCAGGATGAAACTAGAAAAATAAGTATTTATTAGATTTCACAGAATTATTATTATTATTATTTTTTTTTTTAGTGTGGTGGTGCAATCATGGCTCACTGCAGCCTCCACTTCAGCCTCTCAAGTAGCTGAGACTCCCTGTGTGCAGCACCATGCCTGGCTAGTTCTTGTATTTCTTTCTTTATTTTTTTTTGTAGAGTTGAGGTTTCTCCATTTTGCCCAGGCTGACCTTGAACTCTTGGGCTCAAGTGATCTGCCCACTTCAGCCTCTGAAGTGCTAGGATTATAGGCATGACCTACTCTGCCTGGCAGAATGATTTTTAAATATGTAATATTTTCTACATGAAGGCAATTTTTGTTCATTAAAACTGTTCAAAAGATAGCATATTTTATTTTTAATTTTGATACAAAATATTAAGTTGGAAGTTGTTATATAAACATGTTACTGAATGGAGGAGCTATGTTTGGGATCATTTGTGTCTTAAGTGATGCAAGTGGTAGGTGGAAAACATTTAGATGAATATTAGTGCTATTTAACACACATAATCACCCTCAGCTTTTCTGCACTGCTATGACATTTAAAGTGGCACATTTTCATCCTCTGATTTTTTTCTACTGTTTCCCCTAGGTTTGTATTTATCTCAGTTTTCCTGATGTAAACAAATCCAGCAGTTTTGGTTGCCTGGCTATGGTTTTATTTGGGTAACAGGATATATTAAGGTTGTTAGTGTTATGGCTCACAAGGCATTTCTACTATGATTTCCTATAAAGAGCTTAAGATACTATATTAAATCTGGAGATAATTCTCATAACATTCAGTTAAGATAGGTTAAATATATTTTTAAAAATTTTAATAGCTTATCTATCTATATTTCATTTTAATATCTTTTACCAGCAGCTATCCCAGTGAGCTTCCCCAAATTTTAAAAATTAAATTAATGAATAATCATTTCAATTAAAGGAATAAACAAAATTGAAAGTCCAAAGTAATTCAACATTAACACAAGTATTAGGGTCATGCCATATCTCTCAAACCAACTTAGACTCTTAGAACAAAATAGATTATTAAGGAGAACTTACTCAGGAATTCGCTAATAAAAGGATTATCTTACTCTATTATTTGATCTCAAATTCCAGAATTTATCAAAGTAATTTGACCTGTTTCCTCTATCTGTCTTTGGCTCTAAAATTTGTTTCATTTTGTTTGATTTGCTTTTTAATAATTCTTACTGTTAAATAAGAAATATAGAAAGCGCCATAAAACAAATGGGTAGGTTACTAAATTACCAAAAGGTATACATTCGTGTAAGTCTCACTTGCGTCAGGAAGTAAACCTCTCCAGCTTCCTCAGTAGAGTGCTGTCTGCTTCTTCAATCACAGTTCTTTTCTTTCCACTAAGAGGTGCCCTCCTGACTTTTAACTACCTCCTTATTTTATTGTCCAAATGTGCTTCCATAGACACTGATGTTTAGTTTTGCTTGTTATTTTTTAAAGTATTTTTAAATTTATAAGATCCCTCTGTATCACCTGTCTTTTCTGAAATCTGCTTATGAAAGAGCCAGAGTCATTTGTCCTGTCATTTTCCGCAGGCTGAATCTTGCTGATTGTGTTCCTGTATAGTTTAACACGTACCTCTGCATTTTATGATAATTAGGAGTTATATCTAGAGACTTAATCAAACTCAGGCTAGCTTTATTTTGTATTTATGTTATTTTTTAGGTAAATTTACTTCTTACTTGGTGTATGCCCCTCATGACAAATCATAGGAGGGATCCAATGACAAATTGTCACTTTTGATAAAGTTAGAAGCCCTTAAAGTTCAGTACTTGGATCTTTTTGATTCCTTAGGATTTGCAAAATGTTGATACTATATTCTGTCTGTCATTCTTTTCTTATCTGTTCATTGGAATATTTCTGTAAGGAGCCACATTCCTTCATCTACTCTGGTCACCCAACTCTACAGATCATATAAGAAAAGCAGAATAAGTGCTTGATTTTTTCCTTTTATTTATATCCAGTTTATGTTTTGAAGCTGTGTTGGCTGTAATTCTTGTATACTTTGGAACACAAGATCTATAACTCATCTTTAAATACCACATCTGTGCCTTTCAAAGGAGAAATATGCTTATTTTAATTTTGGCCACATATCTGAGTTATTCAAAATTTGCATTTGAGATATTACACTCTGAGCTATATAATGAGCCAATGCTGTGTAAACTCTACTTCTTTCAAAATTCCACCTTCACCAGATGTGTAGTCAGATTGCCACTCACTTTAATTCATTTTCCTTATAGATATTCTACTGTGCTTTGTACTTTCCTTCATGCTACCAGTATTAGAGTTTTATTTTCTACTTACATCCCTGGATATATCATATTAGGCACTTTAAAAATAAATATTTCACTATTTTATTTTTTCTGAAAGTTTTCTCATTTTCATTTTATATCTAGAAATGGAGATAATTCAATATTAAATAATTATGTGGGTAACGCTGAATCCTTGATCAAGCTGTTTAGATCTTTGTAGTTCTATCTTATATATTTAATTTGTCTAAGAGGCCTCAATGTCACAGAGAAGAAAAAAAAAATAAAAAAACCAGAGATGATCTGAGTGTCCTCAGAGACCGTGCCTGACTTCTTGGGAATGAAGATCTATTGGAAATATGATTAAGTTGTTCTAATTAAATGTGGGCTCAGAAATAAGCAATGTTCATTTGGTGCACAAATCCTTTGGGACTGAGAGGCATAGAGTACATATCCCTTAAGGTGAAGGAACACATTATATAAAGAAAGAAAACAGAAGCAGTGGAGTAGGGACCAAATAATACAGAGACTTTATGTTAGTGAGTGTTTTGTACTCTTAAAGAAATGCATTTTAAGCTGAGGAAATGACATATTTCCATTTTGAGATCACTGCAGATAGAGGGAAGGACTTAGAAGGACTAAGAATGGGTATGGAGGAATTTGTTAAGGAGATAATAAGATAATCCAAGTGATAAAGTATGGTAGATTGCACAAACATAGTCAAAAAAGATAGCAAATAAAATGCATGTATAAGATAAATATTTAGAGTTTCCCTTTGCATTAGCAAAGTTAAAGGTCAAATTTGCCATGTAACTAAAAGCAGGGCACTTTTCTTCTAAAGGAGGACATCTTCACGTGAACTTATTCAGAATCTCTGTCTTTTTTCCTTTAGGTTCTTGACGGACTTCCATCTTCTCATCTCCTGCCTCTGTCTATATTTTGGTGTAATTTTAAACCTGGAGTTCACAATGAAAATGACACATAACACAAAACCCTATTTTTATATCTTTTGTTTGGTATATAAAATCATATATGTTGCAAAATTACCTGACATAGGTTAATGCTGAAAAATTTTTCTATTAAGGATTGAATATGAATAAGTTGCACTTATTCTTTTACCCCATCTCATGAAAATTAGAACAACAAAATGTCTAAGAGCTTATCCTAAATGAAGGATGTATATCCTATATGTTTTATCTTCCTTAATCTTCATAACAATCCTAAAGATCTACTTTCATGGATGGAAAGAAGTAAGATGCAAAAAACAAAAAACCAAAGCAACTTGTACAAGATCTCTTAGCAAATAAGTGAGAGTTGGATTTCAGGATAGTTATATATAGCTCTTCAGTTCAAATGCTGAAAAACACAAAACAACTTATTGTCATATACTGTTATTTTATGTATCAAAGTGACACATTTTGTTTTTTACTTACAGATAGGCATGATGTGCCCATTTTTTCCTTGTATTAGTAATGGATTATAAAGAGTCACCCACCCACATTCTCTTGCCTTGTTCATTTTATGATGGCATATATTTGCAATATTTTCTTGGGGGACTTTCCCGGCACTCATCGCCCTGGCCCACAGTATGGTAAATGAGCATTACCAATGGTACTAGGCTCTTATAAATGTGCAAAGTCATTAGTAAAACATTTTGTTATATTTTTTTCAGAGCATACAAGATACAAAATGATTTAGAAAATGATAAATCAAAAAATTGCCTTAGAAAATAAAGAAGGAATTAAGAATAACTTTTGTCTTATTACATAGGGATAGCACATTTTATTGTTTCCTTTCATTTTTAGCTTTTTATTACTGAAGTCTTGAAACATATATGCAAATATCAGATCTTATATACTATGCAAAAAAGGCATATGACTTACACATTTATAAAGGCCAGGAACATTTTATAATAATGTAGTCAACACTCTGGCTGTAAAACCCAGAAACTCATTCAACTAGCATAAGCTAAAGAAAAATAATACTAGATAACAAGGGGATCTATTATTTTACCGAAATAAAGTCAGAAGTGGATCACTGTCTATCAGGTCTGGAATCAAAAAGCCAAAGACCTTTTGAAAACCAGACTTATCTACCTGTTTTTCTCTCCTCTGTCTCTCTCTCTCTCTCTCTCTTTCTCTCTCTGTTTTGGTCTCTCTTATTTATTACTCTCTTTTTATAGCATCACACTTTTCCTCTATTTCTTTCTTCTTTCTTTGAAGCTAGTGTGAAGTACTTTTTAATCAGCCTAGCAATTTTGGAAAAACCATCCTGCTCCACTCTTAGTTCATATGGTTCAACAGTGCTGGCCTCACCACTGAGGTAGACATTTGAACCAAGTCTGGTCGACAGATTACAGTAATTGTTTGAAACATAAGTATACGGAATATTAGTTAAAATCACTAAATTTAGAGTAAATGTAAACATGTGTTCAAATCTCAGCACCAACACTCACTAGCAATACAAGCCTGTATTATGGTCCCTAAGACTTAGAACTGTATCAAGCAAATAGTAAATAATTAATACATGTTAGCTATTACTTCTACCAAGTCAAGAAGAGGCAGTGTTGAGAATATTTATAGAACTACTGGATTATTAAGGAACTACTGGAATTTAGGGCTGCTTAGTGGTTGAACAAAAGTTTGAAGTTTTTGACCATTTGCCACCATAAGGACACATCCTGCTTGAGAATAAAAATGTATACTAAGATAAGCTGAGTCAGTGTATTAGTCCATGTTCACTCTGCTATAAGGACATACCAGAGACTGGGTAATATATAAAGAAAGAGGTTTAAATGACTCACAGTTCCACATGGCTGGGAGGCCTGAGGAAACTTACAGTCATTGTGATCAGGGCACCTCTTTACAGGGTGGCAGGAGAGAGAATGAGGCAGGAGAGAGAATGAGTTCTAAGCAAAGGAGAAAGTCCCTGCCCATAGCAGAAGCTCTCTACCCAACCCAGGGAACCATTTTTCCTTCCTAGTCCTCCAGGCCTGTGATGGAAGGGGCTGCCATGAAGGTCTCTGGCAGGCTCTGGAGACATTTTCTGCATTGTCTTGATGATTAACATTTGGCTCCTTGTTACTTATGCAAATTTTTGCAGTAGGCTTTAATTTCTCCTGTTTCTCCTCAGAAAATGGGGTTTTTTTTTTTATATTATATCATCAGGCTACAAATTTTCCAAAGTGCTATGCTCTGCTTCCTCTTGAATGCTTCACTACTTAGACACTTTTTCCTGCCAGATACTTTAAATCATCCCTCTGAAGTTCAAAGTTCCACAGATCTCTAGGGCAGGAGCAAAACGCTGCCAGTCTCTTTGCTAAAACATTGCCAGTCTCTTTGCATAGTAACAGTGACCTTTTCTTCAGTTTCCAACAAATTCCACAGCTCCATCTGAGACCACCTCTGCCTGGACTTCATTGTCCATTATCCCAATCAGCAATTTGGTCAAAGTCATTTAATAAGTCTCTGGGAAGTTCCAAACTTTCCCACATCTTCCTGTCTTCTTCTGAGCCCTCCAAACTGTTTAAAATGCTGCCTGTTGCCCAGTTCCAAAGTGGCTTCCACATTTTCAGGTATCTTTGTAGCAGCACCACGCTCTCTGAAGTACTGATTTATTGTATTAGTCCATTCTCATGCTGCTATAAGGACATACCAGAGACTGGGTAATTTATAAAGAAAGGTTTAATTGACTCACAGTTCCACATGACTGGGGAGGCCACAGGAAACTATATCCTCAAACTTTGCTCTTCAAAGGGGAATTTTCAGAGCATCAATGTCAGATGCATGATCCTTTTGATTTTTCAAAATATTTTGTTTTCTACTAAGATCATAGCTAGTTTTGTTATTGTTTTATTTTTCATAGATTTAATTTGCAATTCCACCTTTTTCATTGTTGAAGGAAATGATGCAAGAAGAGCTGGACTCCTGATTTTACTTCATTTTCTCATTAAAGGTATTTATTATTCATGGAAACTTCCAACTTCCTGTTGTAGTTTAAACGAGATTATTTTCTCAGAGCATGCACAGCTGTCCTCTTCAGATGTCTCTTCATTGAAATAATGAGTTAAGATTGTTGTTTCGGCCGGGCGCGGTGGCTCAAGCCTGTAATCCCAGCACTTTGGGAGGCCGAGACGGGCGGATCACGAGGTCAGGAGATCAAGATCATCCTGGCTAACACGGTGAAACCCCGTCTCTACTAAAAATACAAAAAACTAGCCGGGCGAGGTGGTGGGCGCCTGTAGTCCCAGCTACTCGGGAGGCTGAGGCAGGAGAATGGCGTGAACCCGGGAGGCGGAGCTTGCAGTGAGCTGAGATCCGGCCACTGCACTCCAGCCTGGGTGACAGAGCAAGACTCCGTCTCAAAAAAAAAAAAAAAAAAAAAAGATTGTTGTTTCGTATACTTCATATCTTTTTCTCTTAGGCTATTTGTTCAATATGCTGCGGTATATATTGGAGTATGTTTTCCTTAAATAGTATATAGATGCCAACATTTATTTTCTGTGTATATAAAAATGTATTATTTTGTTCTCATTATTCATTAATGAGTTAAATAGGTCTACAAATCTATCTTCACAATCATTTTCTCCAAGCCTTTGAATGCCTTGCTTCAACCTCTTTTGATACCTTGCATTCCTAAAGCCAACTTAAAGCTCATGGTTATCTTTATTTTGGAGATGACCTGTTTGAGTGTATATTCTTTAGTTTATTTTTGTTTTCTACCTCTGGTAAATTTTTAACTTGATTTTTGCAATTGTTAAATTTTAACAACTTAATGACTAAGTGTGAGCTTTTTATTCATTCATCTCACTCTGTAAGTGTTGAGCTTTTCATTCTAGTAATAAATATTTTTGTAGGGATGGGGTCAATTAATTTTCCTGGAGTCCCTAATAAGTGGATGTTGCATATTTATAATTGTTCCTTCCCTGATCCATTTCCTTTCATTTTTTTATCACTTAAGAAATTATTATAAATTTGTCTTTTTCCCTATTCTAAGATAATGTCTACATTTTTTTCTTCCAGATTACATATTTGTTCTTCTGAAATTCCATTTTATTTTTCAGACTCCTACTGACTTAAAAAATTTTAGTAGTCACATTTTAAATTTCTATCACCATCTCCTTATCTGTTCTGCAGTTTGTTCCTTTTCCATAGAAGCATCTATTCATTATATGGATAAAATGTTCTCTTGAATTTTTCTGATAATTCAGGAAGATTTTTTTTCATTTTGTTCTTCTTACATTAAATAATCATTTCTCTGTGGGATCATTCATTGGATCTATTTCTTTTCATTTTTATCTTTCGTGTTTGTGTGTTTTTTTCCCCCCGACTTAATAGCTAATGATTCTTACTTAGTCATTTATATCTGAAAAAAGGACTAGGCTAGGTGCTCCTGAAAAGTTTGAGGTTGATTTGCTAATAATTTTCTTCCCTATAAAAAAAAGATTAAAAGTGATTTGCAGTTTGTTAAGGGGGTATTGTCTGCATAATTAAGTTTTAGAAAATGCAGTCAGAGAGAGTAAAAGGCAGACTGGAAGGCTTGGACTTGTCCCTCCTCCAGTCTCACAAATGGTAAGCAACACGGAGCAGGAGTTAAGTGTTTCTGTTCTGGAACCGAGTCTGTCTGGTTAAAATTCTGACTCTGTCACTGGTAAGTTATAGGACTTGGTGAAAGTTACTTGATCTTTTGGTGTCAATTATGTGTTAAACACAAATAATAGACCCTTCCATACAGGATTGTTACAAGTTACATATACAACATTTAGACTAATATCTGGCATATAGAAAACACTTAATAATTGTTTGCTTAAAAATAAAAGCATAACAAAGAACTTTATGCTAGTATTTTTTTTTCCTTGGGGACAATTCCTTTGTTTTGTTTTGTTTTTCTTTGTTGCAGAGTTCTAAAACTATATCAATCTTTTACAGGTTCTCTTTAAGGCACCCTAATTCTAAACCTCTGTAGGCAGATCTGCTATTATTTCCAAAGATTTGTTCTCCAGGTCTAGCTTTAAATATCACTGTTGTCTGTTTCTATGTATTGTTTGTGAAAAGTGAGTAAGAGAATAGAAAGAACAAAGAATGGCTCATCCAGTGGTTTATTTTAGTAGAGATAATAATTATGAAGAGCCAACATTATTCCCAATAATCAAGATGATGTCATTCACTCACTCTGAACTTTGAATTCAGAGTTTGAGTTCACCTATTCTGAACTTTGAGTATTTCTACGGATTGTGCTAGAAGAATGTCTCCCACTTTTGCTAAAATTCTCAAATTGTGTTATATTTTATGTCAAGCAATCAATGCAAATCCATCTACTTTTCTCATTCTACATATTAGACACACTATCCAATTAAGTAATACCACTGTTTCCCCCATTCCGTGCATTAATTTGTCTTGTAAATCTTTACTACCATCTTGAATTGGAAGCAGCACTCAATTTTTTTTATGCTGTGATTTTCATATTGACTTCTGAATAAATTAAATTCCTTAGTTCATCTTTATGTATCATATTTATGCGTATCTACATCTAATCTTTGATCCTAGCTTCCCGAATGTTTGTAATTTGCATTATTATATTGTAAACCAATATTAGCTTTCGAATTTTTTAGAAGTTATATTATTAAATACAATAACAGATAAATATTCATTTAATATATAAGTAGCTAAATAAATATATGTGGCTAAATATTTTATTATTCAGTATATTAACATAATTATTTGTGTTACTAAAAAATTTTGAATGGAGTGCACTTTCACCAGGGCAAAGTTAACTTAATACACATTCCTATTAGTTGTTATCAACATTTAAAAACATTTTTTCTGTATAAAACCTCACAGACATTAAGGATTTAAATTGGTTCTCTTTTCTTAAAAATAAAATCTGTCTACTTTGAGAACAATGAATTCATTCATGGACCATATTAACCAGTCAATAATTTATGGTCCTTGTTTATACATAAGATATTAGACATATGCAGTGTAAACCTTTAACTATGAACAAAAAAATGATTATCTTGTGATTAAAATAGACCTGAGAAATTTGACTAATGGAAGAGTTTCATCATTAAGGTCAAGGTTATGGCTTAAGTAAGGGGATAGATTTGCCTGCAAACAAACAAAACTATTTATTCAGATGATCTAAAGCATATACCTTTTTAGCCTTCCTCCTCACTGTGTGGTTTGCAAGTGAAAAGTTCACTGTCAATGAGTTCGGAATAAAGAAAGATCAAGGTTTTATCGTATGACAGAGATCCTGGCTGCTGTAAATCATGGCAGAGCTCGAATCTTTGGAATTCTTTTATTCTAAAACTAAACATTGGATTCCCACCCAATGTAATACGATTCTCAGCCTCTTTTGATTCAATTTGAAGGAAACATTTATGGTGCTTAAATTGTTCCTGAGAAGTCTATGTTCTGTAACATTTTAAACAACTGCATTTTGTAGCAAACTTTCCCACAAAGAATGAAGATAAATCTAAGAATGTATAATCACATCCCATTCTTGGACTGGTTTCACTTTTTGGGTAGGTTCAGTTGTTGTGCTCTCTTACTGAAAGGATAGTCAAAACTTATGAAAGTGATATTTAAATGCACAGCTGGTTGTGTCTCTCATAAAATCTCCAATAAAACTCATAGCTAAAATAAAATAAAATAGGAGAAAACGAAGCTCAGATCCTGAGGCTGGCACCTACATTTCACTTTCTCTTTCCTTAATCTAAATACAATGTCAGTTTGAAAAGTCATGATGTGGATCATCATCTGCTTTTGTTTGTCATTTTGATTTCCTGTATGGGTCTAAATGTAATAAAATCAAGCAGTCATGTCCTAGCAAGTGGACACTGGTACATTTTTAAGTTATGTGGATTATTCTTAACCTGGGATTCAATTCGTTTTGTTGATTAGGAAATTTACTTCTGTTATTTCTTTATTTATTTTGAAAATCCCACTTCTAAGCTTTACAGTATACCTATGGGGATCATTGCATGTGGATGATGAATGTGTTTGTATTTCAATCTACTCGTTTGGAGATTTAAGTGTTTTGTGTATTTTGTGAGCTCCAAATTTGACACTAAGAGGTATTCATAAAGGTTATTTTGTGGATATTTGGTAATTTCTTTGGTGATTTTCATTTCCTCCAGGACCCTAGAGGAAATCATCTCTTCCAATTGAGGACCTTCAGAGGCCTTCACATCCAGTCCTAATGTGCAGTGATTGGCAGGACCTCCAATTAACAGAGGTTTCACCAGTCAAGTGAAGAATTAGTTACCTTTTATTATTACACTTTATAAGCTGCCTGAATTAAGTTAAACCTGTACATCATTTTTCTTTCTGGAAATTAAAAAGATTTACACTCACTATTTTGAACAAGTACATTTTTGCTTGCAGCTGTCAAAATACGCTGTCATTTCAATTATCTAGAGTGCCTATTAGTCAACTTTTAATAAAGTTCCAACTACTTTTTCCTGGTGTGTAATGAATGGTGTCCCTTGCACACCTTTTAAATGTGTGTTCATGGCTTCTATAGATTTCTACAATTAGGTAGAAAATATTAAATAATTTAATAATAAAATGCTTTGCATTCTTCCATGTTGCCACAAGTGAACTCCATTCTAGAAATTGTATTTTCTTTTTCTTTTATAACAACTCCTTCAACAAGGAAATATATTTTAATTTAAATTCACCATTCTAACAATCATAACAGCAACAATAGATGTTATAGTATTGATGAATTTGAGACAATGATTTTCTTTGTCGCTGGAGCCATATATAAACAGTTCATTTCATATACATATATGATGTTTATCTTTTCAGTTCATTTTAAGGTGCTTTCTCTTCCAATACAATTTTAAACTCCTGAAAAAGAGTAACCATGTTCATTCTTCTCTCCATTCTTCTCAATATTTAGCCAATTTTTATGCATGTAATTTCCTTTCATTAAATCCTTTGTTAAGAGTAACTCAATAAACCTATACATTCAGGTCCTTAAGGTCATCAGTTATGCATCATTTCCACCTCAGAGATAAGGAAGCTGACTCCCAATGCATTTGGCCAGCTGATGATAAGAAGGCTAACTTCTAATGCCCAGAGCACTATTGCAAGGTCTATTTCACCTCTCCATCTTGGCTCTTTTTGCTGGGATGTGCTTACTCCTAGAAAGCTGTCCTTACTGTTACTGTGCTCTTGTCAAAACAATCCTCTGAGGGCCTCAATTTTCTGCAGCTGTCATGTTGTTATTTCTAAGCCAGTAATGGACACCCAATAACTCTTTAAAACATTGAAATTTTTCCCCTAATGGCAAAAGTTTAATCACTGCTTTGTTCATCTTTAGTATTTCCTAACTCTCTTTTACCACATTTCACATTCTTCATTTCAATATAGACCTTTTCATAAATTCTACCTTCTCCAGTAGATAACAAGCAAGCCCCTGGGAGTTTTAGGCCAAATTTGGACCATCTGGGTATTTATTGCAACATTTAGCATACTTAAAGACTAAATCATATTATTTAACATTATGGCTTCTCGGCCGGGCGCTGTGGCTCAAGCCTGTAATCCCAGCACTTTGGGAGGTCGAAACGGGCGAATCACAAGGTCAGAAGATCGAGACCATCCTGGCTAACCCGGTGAAACCCTGTCTCTACTAAAAAATACAAAAAACTAGCCTGGTGAGATGATGGCCGTCTATAGTCCCAGCTGCTGAGACAGGAGAATGGCGTGAACCCGAAAGGCGGAGCTTGCAGTGAGCTGAGATTCTGCCACTGCACTCCAGTTTGCGTGACAGAGCAAGACTCTGTCTCAAAAAAAAAAAAAAAAAAAGACTATGGTTTCTCTAATTACATAGACTTGGCTTAAATTCAGTGAGACATTGGCCAGGTTATGTAACAACTCTATACTTTCCTTTTCTGATAGGTAATTTGGATAACTGTAGTACTCTCCTTTAGGTTTGTCAAAAATAATAAATTATTTTATATATGGAAAAATTTAGAACCATAGCCCTCACAGATTGGTGCTACACACACACACACACACACATATATATATATTTTATTATTTTGACAACACGAAAGCACTTTAGGAATTCTATTCATGAGATCGCTTTAAAAATAATATAAATACGTATGTTAATAAGCATTATGCTTCCCTAAGGAAATTATTCATAACTTTTTATCAGAGTTGCAAATGTACCCATGAATTTAAAAATGGTTAAGAACCAATGTTCTCAGTAGCTGTAATATGCAAGAGTAGGCAGAAGAAAAATTGTCAAAGATTAGTGTATTGGCAGCAGAGTTCCAGCTTCTAGTGCAGCTGTTGAGGTCACAGCCAGTTGGTTGAAGGCTAGAAAAAGAGAAAAGGAGTACTGTGGGCCTTCTACATGGACCCAATATCTTCCAGGCACTTTGATAATTTGTGGTGGAGTCCAATTCTGAGCATTCGTTGGAATTAATATATGACGGTTTTTCTACCTGACAATCATCATACCAGCCCTACATCCATTCCACTCCCATACCAACTGACCACCCTTATTATTATTATTTTTCTTAACTTTTGTCTCCTCTCCATTGGAAACTTTGCTAGAGACTGTAATCAAGGTGCACTTTTTTCTTTCAATTAAGAGTCAGGTGTTTAACCCTCTTAGCCATTTAAAAATTATTTTTCCAATGCACATGTTGACTAGAATATTGAAAAATCAAAAATGTTGGAATTTTCTATTGAATCACTCACATCCTGAAATTAACTCCTACTAATTTTTCATTTATGCTCTGAATGTCCTTGATTTTTTGTCCAATCCTCTCTCCAGCTATGTTTTACCAGTCTGGCTCTGTAACTGCCCTCTTTGTCCTTCCAAAAATTCGAATACTGGTCATTGGGTGCAAGCAAGAAGGCCAAATAGGAACAGCTCTAGCCTCCAGCTGCCAGCACGAGCGACACAGAAGACGTGTGATTTCTGCATTTTCAACTGAAGTACCAGGTTCATCTCACTGGGAAGTGCTGGACGATCAGTGCTGGTCAGCTAGTGCAGCCCGAACAGCGAGAGCTGAAGCAGGGAGAGGCATCGCCTCACCTGGGAAGCACAAGGGGGAAGGGAATCCCTTTAGAAACTGAGACACACAACACCTAGAAAATCGAGTAACTCCCACCCTAATACTGAGCTTTACCAAGGGTCTTAGCAAACGGCACAACAGAAGATTATATCCCACAGCTGGCCGGGAGGGTCCCACGACCACGGAGCCTCCCTCATTGCTAGTACAGCAATCTGAGATATAACTGCAAGGCAGCAGCGAGGCTGGGGGAGAGGCGCCCACCATTGCTGAGACTTAAGTAGGTAAACAAAGCCTCTGGGAAGGTTGAACTGGTGGAGCCCACTGAAGCTCAAGGAGGCCTGCCTGTCTCTGTAGACTCCACCTCTGGGGACGGGACATAGCAAAAAAAAAAAAAAAAAAAAAAAGCAGCAGAAACCTCTGTAGATGTTAATGACCCTGTCTGACAGCTTTGAAGAGAGCAGTGGATCTCCCAACACCAACACGGAGGTTGAGATCTGAGAACAGGTAGTCTGCCTGCTCAAGTGGGTCCCTGACCCCTGAGTAGCCTAACTGGGGGACATCCCACACTAGGTGCAGACCGACACCTCACACCTCATGTGGCAGGGTACACCACTGAGATGAAGCTTCCAGAGCAAGAATCAGAAAGCAGCACTCACTGTTCAGCAATATTCTATCTTCTGCAGCCTCCGCTGCTGATACCCAGGCAAACAGCGTCTGGAGTGGACCTCAAGCAATCTCCAACAGACCTACAGCTGAGGGTCCTGACTACTAGAAGGAAAACTAACAAACAGAAAGGACACCCACACCAAAACACCATCAGTATGTCACCAGCATCAAAGACCAAAGGCATATAAAACCACAAAGATGGGGAAAAAGCAGGGCAGAAAAGCTGGAAATTCAAAAAGTTCAAAAAATCAGAGCACATTTCCCCCTACAAAGGAACGCAGCTCATCGCCAGCAACGGATCAAAGCTGGATGGAGAATGACTTTGACGAGTTGAGAGAAGAAGGCTTCAGTCGATCAAACTTCTCAGAGCTAAAGGAGGAACTACATACCCAGTGCAAAGAAACTAAAAATCTTGAAAAAAGAATGGAAGAATGGATAACTAGAATAATCAATGCAGAGAAGGCCATAAGTGAACTGACAGAGATAAAAACCATGACACGAGAAATACGTGACAAATACATAAGCTTCAGTAACTGACTCGATCAACTGGAAGAAAGAGTATCAATGATTGAAGATCAAATGGATGAAATGAAGTGAGAAGAGAAGTCTAGAGAAAAAAAAGGAAAAAGAAATGAACAAAGCCTTCAAGAAATAAGGGATTATGTGACAAGATCAAATCTACGTCTGATTGGTGTGCCTGAAAGTGAGGGGGAAAATGGAACCAAGTTGGAAAACACTCTTCAGGATATCATCCAGGAGATATTCCCCAACCAAGTAAGGCAGGCCAACATTCAAATTCAGGAAATACAAACAACGCCACAAAGATACTCCTCGAGAAGAGCAACCCCAAGACACATAATTGTCAGATTCACCAAAGTTGAAATGAAGGAAAGAATCTTAAGGGCAGCCAGAGAGAAAGGTCGGGTTACCCACAAAGGGAAACCCATCAGACTAACAGCAGATGTCTCGGCAAAAACTCTCCGAGCCAGAAGAGAGTGGGGGCCCATATTCAACATTCTTAAAGAAAAGAATTTTAAACCCAGAATTTCATATCAAGCCAAACTAAGTTTCATAAGTGAAGGAGGAATAAAATCCTTTACAGACAAGCAAATGCTTAAAGATTTTGTCACCACCAGTCCTGCCCTACAAGAGATCCTGAAGGAAGCACTAAACGTGGAAAGGAACAACTGGCACCAGACATTGCAAAAACATGCCAAAATATAAAGACCATCAATGCTAGGAAGAAACTGCATCAACTAATGAGCAAAATAACCAGCTAATATCCAAATGACAGGATCATGTTCACACATAACAATATTAACCTTAAATGTAAATGGACTAAATGCTCCAATTAAAAGACACAGACTGGCAAATTGGATAAAGAGTCAAGACCCATCAGTTTGCTGTATTCAGGAGACCCATCTCACATGCAGAGACACACATATGCTCAAAATAAAGGGATGGAGGAAGCTCTACCAAGCAAATGGAGAACAAAAAAAAGCAGGGGTTGCAATCCTAGTCTCTGATAAAACAGACTTTAAACCATCAAAGATCAAAAGAGACAAAGAAAGCCATTACATAATGGTAAAGAGATCAATTCATCAGGAAGAGCTAACTATCCTAAAAATATATGTGCCCAATACAGGAGCACCCAGATTCATAAAGCAAGTCCTTAGAGACTTACAAAGAGACTTAGACTCCCATACAATAATAATGGGAGACTTCAACACTCCACTGTCAACATTAGACAGATCAACGAGACAGGAAGTTAACAAGGATATCCAAGAATTGAACTCAACTCTGCACCAAGTGGACCTAATAGACATCTACAGAACTCTCCACCCAAAATCAACAGAATATACATTCTTCTCAGCATCACATTGCACTTATTCCAAAATTGACCACATAGTTGGAAGTAAAGCACTCCTCAGCAAATGTAAAAGAACAGAAATTATAACAAACTGTCTCTCAGACCACAGTGCAATCAAACTAGAACTCAGGACTAAGAAAATCAATCAAAACTGCTCAACTACATGGAAACTGAACAACCTGCTCCTGAATGACTACTGGGTACATAACGAAATGAAGGCAGAAATAAAGATGTTCTTTGAAACCAATGAGAACAAAGACACAACATACCAGAATCTCTGGGACACATTTAAAGCAGTGTGTAGAGGGAAATTTACAGCGCTAAATGCCCACAAGAGAAAGCTGGAAAGATCTAAAATTGACACCCTAACATCACAATTAAAAGAACTAGAGAAACAAGAGCAAACACATTCCAAAGCTAGCAGAAGGCAAGAAATAACTAAGATCAGAGCAGAACTGAAGGAGATAGAGACACAAATACCCTCCAAAAAATCAATGAATCCAGGAGCTGGTTTTTTGAAAAGATCAACAAAATTGATAGACCACTAGCAAGACTAATAAAGAAGAAAAGAGAGAAGAATCAAATAGGTGCAATAAAAAATGATAAAGGGGATACCACCACCGACCCCACAGAAATGCAAACTACCATCAGAGAATACTGTAAACACCACTATGCAAATAAACTAGAAAACCTGGAAGAAATGGATAATTTCCTGGACACTTAGACTTTCCCACGACTAAACCAGAAAGAAGTTGAATCTCTGAATAGACCAATAGTAGGCTTTGAAATTGAGGCAATAATTAATAGCCTACCAACCAAAAAAAGTCCAGGACCAGATGGATTCACAGCTGAATTCTACTGGAGGTACAAGGAGGAGCTGGTACCATGCCTTCTGAACTACTCCAATCATTAGAAAAAGAGGGAATCCTCCCTAACTCATTTTATGAGGCCAACATCATCCTGATACCAAAGCCTGGCAGACACACAACAAAAAAAGAGAATTTTAGACCAATATCCCTGATGAACATCGATGCAAAAATCTTCAATAAAATACTGGCAATCCGAATTCAGCAGCACATCAAAAAGCTTATCCACCATGATCAAGTGGGCTTCATCCCTGGGATGCAAGGCTGGTTCAACATACGCAAATCAAGAAATGAAATCCAGGATATAAACAGAACCAAAGACAAAAACCACATGATTATCTCAATAGATGCAGAAAAGGTCTTTGACAAAATTCAACAGCCCTTCATGCTAAAAACTCTCAATAAATTTGGTGTTGATGGAACATATCTCAAAATAATAAGAGCTATTTATGAAAAGTTCACAGCCAATATGATACTGAATGGGCAAAAACTGGAAAAATTCCCTTTGAAAACTGGCACAAGACAGGGATACCCTCTCTCACCACTCCTATTCAACATAGTGTTGGAAGTTCTTGCTAGGGCAATCAGGCAAGAGGAAGAAATAAAGAGTATTCAGTTAGGAAAAAAAGAAGTCAAATTGTCCCTGTTTGCAGATGACATGATTGTATATTTAGAAAACCCCATCATCTCAGCCCAAAATCTCCTTAAGCCAACAAGCAACTTCAGCAAAGTCTCAGGATACAAAATCAATGTGCAAAAATCACAAGCATTCTTATACACCAGTAACAGACAAACAGAGAGCCAAATCATGAATGAACTTCCATTCACAATTGCTTCAAAGAGAATCAAATACCTAGGAATCCAACTTACAAGGGATGTAAAGGACCTCTTCAAGGAGAACTACAAACCACTGCTCAGTGAAATAAAAGAGGACACAAACAAATGGAAGAACTTACCATGCTCATGGATAGGAAGAATCAATATCATGAAAATGGCCATACTGCCCAAGGTAATCTGTAGATTCAATGCCATCCCCATTAAGCTACCAATGAGTTTCTTCACAGAATTGGAAAAAACTGCTTTAAAGTTCATATGGAACCAAAAAACACCCCGCATTACCAAGACAATCCTAAGTCAAAAGAACAAAGCTGGAGGCATCATGCTACCTACTTCAAACTTTACTTCAAGGCTACAGTAACCAAAACAGCATGGTACTGGTACTAAAACAGAGATATAGACCAATGGAACAGAACAGAGTCCTCAGAAATAATACCACACATCTACAGCCATCTGATCTTTGACAAACCTGAGAAAAACAAGAAATGGGGAAAGGCTTCCCTATTTAATAAATGGTGCTGGGAAAATTGGCTAGCCATAAGTAGAAAGCTGAAACTGGATCCTTTCCTTACTCCTTATATCAAAATTAATTCAAGATGGATTAGAGACTTAAATGTTAGACCTAACACCATAAAAACCCTAGAAGAAAACCTAGGTAATACCATTCAGGATATAGGCATGGGCAAGGACTTCATGTCTAAAACACCAAAAGTAACGGCAGCAAAAGCCATAATTGACAAATGGGATCTAATGAAACTAAAGAGCTTCTGCACAGCAAAAGAAACTACCATCAGAGTGAACAGGCAACCTACAGAATGGGAGAAAATTTTTGCAATCTACTCATCTGACAAGGGCTAATATCCAGAATCTACAAAGAACTCAAACAAATTCACGAGAAAAAAAACAAACAACCCCATCAAAAAGTGGGCAAAGGATATGAATAGATATTTCTCAAAAGAAGACATTCATACAGCCAACAGGCACATGAAAAAATGCTCATCATCACTTGCCATCAGAGAAATGCAAATCAAAACCATAATGAGATACCATCTCACACCAGTTAGAATGACAATTATTAAAAAGTCAGGCAACCACAGGTGCTGGAGAGGATGTGGAGAAATAGGAACACTTTTACACTGTTGGTGGGATTGTAAACTGGTTCAACCATTGTGGAAAACAGTATGGCAATTCCTCAAGGATCTAGAACTAGAAATTACCATATGACCCAGCCATCCCATTACTGGGTATATACCCAAAAGTTTATAAATCATGCTGCTATAAAGGCACATGCACACGTATGTTTATTGCGGCACTATTCACAATAGCAAAGACTTGGAATCAACCCAAATGTCCATCAGTGACAGACCGGATTAAGAAAATGTGGCACATATACACCATGGAATACTATGCAACCATAAAAAAGGATGAGTTAATGTCCTTTGTAGGGACATGGATGCAGCTGAAAATCATCGTTCTCAGCAAACTATCGCAAGAACAGAAAACCAAACACTGCATATTCTTACTCATAGGTGGGAACTGAACAATGAGATCACTTGGACTCTGGAAGGGGAACATCACACACCGGGGCCTATTATGGGGAGGGGGGAGGGATGGCACGGGGAGTTATACCTAATGTAAATGATGAGTTGATGGGTGCTGACGAGTTGATGGGTGCAGCACACCAACATGGCACAAGTATACATATGTAACAAACCTGCATGTTGTGCACATGTACCCTAGAACTTAAACTATTAAAAAAAAAAATTCCAATACTTGCTTAGGTAATCCACAGTCATTCTCTGAGGTTGGCTCCCAGAAGCTCCCAGCTGATACATTCAACAGTTTACCACTGAATGGAGAAACCATGTAATCAAATAGGTGGAAACAACAAAGTGTGATGGATACTGAGAAAATACAGGTTGCCATAAAAGCATGTATGAGGAAAATATAACTAACCTGGCGTTGGAAAACACTTTTTGTGGATGATAAGTTTAAGCTCAAACCTGAAGCCAGTGAGGCACGAGTTCAAGAAGTTAGGTGATGTGAACTTCATATGTACAAGGCTGAAATATAAACAAAATATTAAGGATAGAGGCAGGCCCATTTCTCAGACTAAATAAAATATTATAAATATAAAGGGACTATTGTGACTCAGAAACTATGGAGATTCCTAAAATCTTTCCTTGATAATCCAAATAACTTCTTCGCTTAGTAAGAGTAACTGCAGACACCCATCTCTGCCAACATCCTGACCTTTCAAATGTAGTCATACTTAATAAGACCATTTAACCTTCCCACCAGTCCTGTATGGGGATTCCAATTTCACCTCTTCACCAACACTTGCTATTGTCTTTTTTTTTTTTTTTTTTTGAGACATTGTTTTGTTTTTGTTGCCCAGGCTGCGGTACAATGGTGTGATCTTAGCTCACTGCAACATCCGTCTCCTGAGTTCAAGCGATTCTCCTGCCTCAGCCTCTCAAGTAGCTGGGATTACAGGCATGTGCCACCATGCCCAGCTAATTTTCTATTTTTAGAGGAGATGAGGTTTCTGCCACGTTGGCCAGGCTGGTCTCAAACTGTCAACCTCAGGTGATCTGCCCTCCTCGGCCTCTCAAAGTGCTAGGATTACAGCCATTAAGCCACCGTGCCCGGACACTTCTTATTTTTCAATTTGAATATATTTTGTTAATTTTTCTTTTCTAAGTACCCTGGTTAAAACTTCCAGTAGCATTTTGAATAGAAGTGGTGAGTGAGAAGATGCTTTCTGTTTTCCTGATTGTAGGAGGAAAGCATTCTTTCTTTAGTTATTGAGCATGATGTTAGCTGTAGATTTTTCATGAATACCTTTTATCAGATTCAGGAAGTTTTCCTACATTCCTAGATTTTTAAAATCTTTTTTATCAAGAAAAGGTGTTTGATTTCATTATAGAAAATATATCTTTTGTGTCTATTGGGAAGATTTTTTTTATTGTATTGATATGGCATATTATGGTGATTAATTTTTGTATGTTAAATAAACCTTACATCCTCAAGATAGATCCTACTTGGTGTGTAATTCTTTGTATATGTTGCTAGTATTTTGTTGAGACATTTTGCATATATGTATATATATATATATATTTAAAGAAATACTGTTTTTAGTTTTCTTTTCATATGATGTCTTTACTTGGTTTTGATATAAGAATAATGCTGGCCTCACTGAATAACTTGAAAAGTTCTATCTTTTTGGAAGGATTTGTAAAGAATTGATATTAAATCTTCCATAAATGCTTGTAAATTCATCCATGAAGTTTTTTTTTTTTTTTTGGAGAAAGTTTTGTAAGATACAAATTCAATCTTTTTTTATATATATTAATATTCTATTCAGGATTTCTATGTTTACATTCTCTCATTTTATTTTTGTTTTTGTTTTATATATGTATCACCAACAGACCACAGCTAGATGGAGATATCAAATCTGTTCTGATTTTCTGGAATTTAACCTTTAATAGACTTATTCAATTATTAATATTTTTATTAGGAATAACAATATTTAGAATATTTGTTATATTTTGTATATTTGGGCATATTTTTTCTTTCTTCATTTTTATCATTTTTTGCTTTCTGTTGGATTAAAAAAGTTTTCTTTATCCCTTTTTGTTTTTTTCTCAGTCATTATTTAATATGTATATTTCCTTCACCACAATCACTTCCATTATACTCCCCAGAAGTGGTCATTGTTAACAGTTTGTGGACATTCTTCCTGAAACTTTCTATGCACATATAAACATACATTGTTTTATACAAATTGAATTATATAATACATACTGTCATGCAGCCAGCTGTTTTAAAAAAAATAAATCCAGGCATCTGTCAAAGTTAATATGGAGTTGTCTTATTCTTTTCTTAAACTGCTACATAATAGTTCATGGTTTGAGAGTTCCATAATTTATTCTTACTAGATTTTTGTATTATTTTAAAGTAAGATATATACTTACAAACTAATCAACCAGTATCAAAGTATAAAATGATAATTGAAGGCTGCAACAAAAAGGCACATTCTTATTAACATTAAGAAAGTCCTTTATAATGTGGCTTTTATTTGTTTGTCTAACCAAAGTGAATGACAATCCATCATTATAGCTCTATGATCCAGTCAAGTCACCCATTTCATAGATCCAGGACATGTCCCAATCTCTCTTACCTCATAACCTTTGCACATTGTCCTCACTCTACTCCAGCTCTAATGAGCTTAATTTAACTAGCTTAATCTTGATCTTCCTTTAATTGTCAGGGCAGATGTTATTTTCTCTAGAGATACATTTCTGCCTTTCTAGATACTCTCCAACTCTGGATTTGATGCTCCTTTTAAGTCCACACATAGAAACTTGAATTTCGTTGTGACACTTAAAAGCATATTAAAATAATGATTTTAAGACAAAAATGCCCACTGTCACCACTCCTATTTGACATAGTATTGGAAGTCCTATCTGAGAAATCAGGCAAGAGAAAGAAATAAAAGGCACCCAAATTTGAAAAGAGGAAGTCATATTATCTCTATTTGTTGATGATATGATATTATACCTAGAAAAGCATAAAATCTCTTCCAAAAGATATCTAGACTTGGTAAACAAGTTTAGCAAAACTTCAGGGTACAAAATCAACATGCAAACATTAGTAACATTTCTAAACGTGAATAACATTCAAGTTCGGAACAAAATCAAGAGCTCAATTCCATTTACAATAGCCATAAAAAATACTTGGGAATATATTTAACCAAGGAGATGAAATATATATACAAAGAGAAGCATAAAACACTGATGAAATAAATCATCCATAACACAAACAAATGGAAAAATATCCCATGCTCATGGATTGGAACAATCAATATCAATTAATAACCATACTTCCCAAAGCAATCTGCAGATTCAATTCCTACCAAATTACCAACATATTTTTCACGGCATTACAAACATTTCCTAAAATTCATACAAAACCAAAAAAGAGCCTGACTAACCACAGCAATCTGGAGAAAAAGAACAGAGCTGTAGGCATCACATTACCTGAATACAAAATATACTACAAGGCTATAACAAACAAAACATCATGGTACTGGTACAAAAATAGACATATAGATTAATGGAACAGAATAGAGATCCCAGAAATAAAGCCACATACCTATGACCAGCTGATTGTCAACAAAGTCAACAAAAATATATAATGGGTAAAAGGACAACCTCTTCAATAAATGGTGCTGTGGAAACTGGATAACTGTATGCAAAAGAATGAAGCTGAACCCTTATCGCTCACCATATACAATTAGCTCAAGATAAGTTAAAGACATAAATGTAAGATTTGAATCTATAAAAATCCTAGAAGAAAATCTAGAGACATTTCTTCTGACATTGGCATAGGCAAAGAATTTATGACTAACTGAGAACTGAAAAGCAAATGTAACAAAACCAAAAATATCCAAATGGGACTTAATTAAATTTAAAAGTTTCTGCATAGCAAAAGAAATAATAGGTAAAGTAAACAGACAATCTACAGAATGGGAGAAAATATTTGCAAACTATGCATACAACAAATGACTAATATCCAGAATCTATAAGAAACTCAACTCAACACGAAAAAAAAAGACAAAAATCAAACAATCCAATTAAAAAACAAGCATAAACTAAGATCATGCCACTGCACTTCAACCTGGGCAACAGAGAGAGAGACTCTATCAAAAAAAAAAAAAAAAGTAAAATAAGCAAGGGACATGAACTGATAGTTCTCAAAAGAAGACACACAGCCAGGTATGGTTGCTCACACTAGTAACCTCAGCATTTTGGGAGGCTGAGATGGGTGGACCACTTGAGGTCAGGAGTTTGAGACCAGACTGGTGAACAGGGTGAAATCCCATCTCTACTAAAAATACAAAAATTAGCCAAGGATGGTGATGCACCTCTGTAACTCCAGCTACTTGGGAATCTGAGGCAGGAGAATCACTTGATCTGGGAGGTAGAGGTTGTAGTGAGCTGAGACCACACCACTGCACTCCAGCCTGGGCGACAGAAAGAAGCTGAAGGCATCAGAAAAAAGCCTGTCAAAAGAAAAAAGAAAAGAAAAGAAAAGAAAAGAAATTTTTAAGAAAGGAAGATATACCATACAATTAGCCAAACAAACATATGAAAAAATGTCCAACATCACTAATCATCATGGAAATGCAAATGAAAGCCACAGTGAGACACCATTTCACAACAGTCAGAATAGCTATGATTAAAAAGTTAAAAAACAACAGATGTCGATGAGGTTGTAAAGAAAAGAAAACATTTATACACTTTTGGTGGAAATGTTAATTAGTACAACCTCTATAGAAAAGAGTTTGTACAGAGATTTCTCAAAGAACTAAAACTAGAACTACCATTTGATCCAGCAATCCCACTACTGGGTATCTACCCAAAGGAAAATGAATCATTATATCAAAAGGACACCTGCACTTGTATGTTTATCACAGCACTATTCATAATAGCCAAGTCATGGAACCAACTTAATGTTCATCAAAGGATGACTGGGTAAAGCAAATGTGGTATATATACACTGTGGAATACTACGCAGTCATACAAAAGAATAAAATCATGACTTTTGCAGCAACATGAATGGAGCTGGAGGCCATTATCGTAAGTTAAATAACTCAGAAACAGTCAAATACTACATGTTCTCACTTATAAGTGGGAGTTAAACCGTGAGTACACATGGACATACAGATTGAAACAATAGACACTGAGGACTTCAAAAGTGGCAAGGGTTGGGAGGGTGATAAGAGTTAAAAAGTATAACCTATTGGGTACAATGTTCACTGTTCAGGTGATGGGCATATTAGAAGTCCGAATCTCACCATTATTATGCACCATGTCCACATTACGAATCTATACATATATCCCCTGAATCTATAAAAAATAAAATGTAAAAGGTTGGTTTTCTTCTCAAGCTTAAACTATCAACTGCATGAGACAGAATAAGGCTGTCCAATTGACTATGGTAATCCAAAAGCTTAGCACCTATGGTAGGTACTCAACAAATATTGGTTGGATAAATAAAAGACAATAAATATTATTTCTTTCAGCATTGCACTTTGAGTTAGCTTGATTTCCAACATGGCGCTTGCACCAATCAATCAATATATTAATGTGAGGAACCATAAATTATAAAATTAATAATTCTATAGAAGCGAATTGCAATTATTTAGACTTTTGACTTACAGAAGTAGCCATTTTTGAATATTTTTTCTCTCTTCAAATACCAATCACGTTAGTTGAAATTATTTATATTACCGGACTGCCTGCCTCAGTTACAATGCTGCAACTCTAACAATATAATTAAATTTGGTTAGCTTATATATGACCCTTATTTATTCTATGAAAGGAAGAAACACTTTTTGCTTTGTGGAAAATTTTCTGCTTTACAAATTTCTCCCCAGAAGCTTGTTTTGGGAAGACGAAACTCATTAGATGGATTGCTAAATTTTTTCACCCCATTTAAGAATTTAAATTGCAGTGAACTATTGAAAGCTATTGCAAAACAGTTGGGTTTTAGTTAACTAATTGCTAGTAACCATCCCAAGTCAGTTCCTATTTCGACACTTGAGGTACTATGTTTAGTTCCCACAATTTTCTCAACCCAAATATGTAACTCGCTTCCAGTCCTAAATCTAAGCTATGTCCTGAATCTATTATCTTTCTTCCAAGCCACAGATATAATTTGTTTTCTTGTCATCTTTTGTTTGGACGCTTGCAAAACTCAAGTAATTGACTTCTTGTTTCTGTTCTCTCCATAATCCAATTTAGGTTTCTAACTATGATCATATGTCAGTAACACAGATCTTATCATGCCCCCTCACCAAAATACGTACTTAATGTCTGTGCATGATTCTGCATAATCTCACGTTGGAAGCCACTAGGATACACTGTACAATAGAAGTAAAATAAGACACATATGTTTAAGACACACTGTAATTTTAAACTTTCCAGCGATTACATTAAAAGTAAAAAAAAAAGGTAATTAGTTTTAGTAATATATTTTATTTAACCATATCCAAATATTTTATTTTACCATTTAGTCATTATTTAAGACTTATTAATGGTTTATTTTATCACTTTTGTTCTTAATAAATCTCTGAAAGCTGGAGTAGTTTACACGAACTTTCAATTAGTCATATTGCTACCTAAATAAATACTAGCAGTACACAGAGCTAGTGACTCTGTTAAAAGTGTTGAATAGGACAGCTAAAATTCAGGCTGGGTTCAGTAACGGCAATTTTTTCAAGACAGAGGATTCCCAGCAAAACTGACAGCTCTGGGGTATCTTTTCTTCTAAATAAGGTATCAGTAATTTCTCTGGAGGTTAGAGACAGAGGTTGATGTAAAGTAGGGAGGATTATATCACCTTATTATTCTCCCTACTAAAAGTGGCAATAAATTAATACAAATTTTTATGGGTATCTGGAGATGATCTTGTAAAATTGTGTGTGTAAGAAGAAGAAAGTATACCACTTTTCCTGGAACTTGCTGAAACTCACAATAAGATGGCCAGTTTTGATGACTGTTAGATGTGGGGCCTTGTTTGTGCATTTGCCAGGGCTTCAATGCAGTAATGTAAACCTGTAGCTCTTTCTCCCATTTAGCTACTTTTAGGCAGGTTTCACTTTCTCCAGTATTGTTTAGACTGGAGTAGACGTTAGGTCTTTCCAGTATAGAATGACCCCCAAAACTGTACTGAATATACTTATTCCTATAATCAAAAGGTATGTGTCAGGTTGCCAACAAAATAAGGATCTATAAGAAATAATGCTTTGGGAGGCAAGAAAAATTCCATTGACTGGCAGAGAACAGGAACAGGGGATCCCCATTTTCTTGGTGTATACATAAAGAAGCAGAGAGTATACAACACTTAGTGTCTATCAGTGTAGCATAATTCTTTCATCAGCAGCTTCAATTTTGTTTTTTGGTTTTTTTGAAACATAGTACAGAAATCTTAGCATATCTCTCATTTAAGAGCATTAGCAATTTCTTTGTTTAGCTTTTCTTTGTAACTAATCCATATATAACTCTCATTAACTCCTTTAAGTTTTGTGAGTGCCTGGGTAAATTACTACTCTGTACGGAGAATAGTAATTTACCCATCTTTCTTCCTCTCTCTCACAACAACTCTCTTCTTCCTTCCAGCACAAGGGAAATGGCAACCGACTGTTGCAGGTTCACACTTAAATGACCACCTCTACCTGAGCTTGACTTACATTCTTCCTCATTCTACACACAAAAAATCCCAGCAAATGTTTTTTATTAGACCAGAGAAGTGAGGTTTGTAAAAATATAGTATCTTTTGGACTGAAGGGGCAACATTTTCTAAATAAAAGAAAGATGCTTTCACATAAGAAGAATGGGATGGAAGCTAAACAATAAAGGGCTCTGCTTCCACAAAAAGCAGAAAATAGAATTTACTTCTGTCCCTACAGGCAGTTTAGATCACTACTGCATTAAATGGCCTAGAGCAGCTTGTTCAGATCATGACTCTGATGTTTTACAGGCACTCTAACATGCCGTATGCTCCTCTCCTTCGATATGCCATTTTTAGTAAGTGGTAAAACGCTACCCCTTGTTCATGCCAAATATTTGAGAATTATTCTAAAGGTTCCCTCTGTTTCATCTGCCACATATAATGGGTCACCGGTCTTCTAAACTCTAATTCTTACTTGTCTCTTGAAACCACCTGTTGCTACCCTCATTCCCACTACTTTTGTCCAAGCCATTATCTCTCTCCTGGGCACTACAGTACCTTCATTATTGTTTGCCCAGATTCTCTAGGCTCCCTCTGACTCACACTCTACACTGTACCTTGAGGGATATTTTAGAAGTGCACATCTGGTCATTTTACTCCTCATTGGTTCAATGGCTTCCCACTGCTTATACAGATTAAGGTTTTAAGGATTAAGGATTTAAGGATTAAGACCTATATTCTTAACAAGTTCTCAAGATTTTGTGCAGTTAGACACCTGCTCACCTATTTAGCTTCCTTTCTCAAACTTCTCCTTTTAAAAATATATTGAAGCCAAATAGAATATCTTTCAGTTCTACGAGTTTGTACTCCTTTAACTCAGGTCTTTTACATGATATTTTTTGTATGTGGAATACTCTCTCAGAATTTTTACTCCTATTTATTCTTCTGTCTCAATATAGGCAGTCCGTTTCCCAGGTAACTTCACCCAGGCACCATGATGAGGTTTCTTCACATGTTAAATACTTCTACAGCATGCAGCATTTCCTTTTAGTTGTATAGAACACTTGCAATTATTTGTTTAATGTCTATAAATTCCATGAGCGCATGGACCATGCATTTTTCAGCCCTGTATTCTCAAAACCTAGTACAAATGCCTGACCCACAGAAGGTGTTAATGAGCATTTGTGGAATACATGCATGAATGCATGAATGAATGATCACACTGCTATAATTTGTTGTTCACAATTCTGTCACACATCACACCTCCTTTAGCAGCAAGTCCCAGAGGCTTTGTATCCCCATGTTTACTGTATTATATGCTTTATAGGAAGCCCCAAAAATAGGTTGATTGAAAGATTAACAAAAGTAGATGATGCTTGCCCATGCCAAATAATTTTGGTTCATTCTATTTAATTCACCTTTTTTCTTTCTGAGGAATTTTCTTTGTGGATATGAAATTACTAGGTTTCCTATCTTTCATTTATCAGCATAAAATCAGATTACCAAACTTAATGCCTTAGTCAAGTGCCTAAACAGAAACTTTGAATTAATCTATGAAGTAACTGATAAGAGTGGAGCTACTGAGTTCTGCTGTACATCTGTAGCGCACAACCTCTTTCATGACATACTTTTTTTTAAGTAAGGAACCATATTTTCCCTTTTCTAACTTCTGCCATTCTGTTAGCTGTTGGAAATAACTGCATAGCAGAACATTGCAAAGCTTAGCCCTAATTCCAAACTTGTAACTGACAGTCAATAGGCAAAGACACACAGTGAGGATATTATGTTGACAAGTCACTCAAACTCCTTCGTCTATAGGTAATCATTGTAAAAACTCTGTAATTTTTTACAATGATCACTTGTCTGTCTTTATAAAAGTCAGCCTGGTCACTTTTCCTTTAAAATGTCTCTTTCTTCTTTACTAAGCACCTGACACGTATTAGGGCAAATGTGTTAGTCATTGGAGATAAAGTAAAAAATAAACATGGTCCATGTTGGATTTGTTATTGGCTCTTCTTGCAGCAAAAAGCAACGATGAATCAACACACTGTGGACTCCCTTGGTTTTATTCTCATGATTCACACAAGTGAAATCAAAAATGTATTTGGAGTCATTCTGTGAACCACCAAACAATGTGCCAGACTTTTGGAGGTCAGAGATAGAGTAAGAAGAAATGCTAGATCAACTGATGCTCCTGCAAGATGCCCTGGAAGAGAAGGAAGGATGTGTTCATTTTTAATCACCACACAAAGTGTTCACATCAACGTAACCATAGAAAGGGAAAATAATAACTCTTAGAAAATAAATCATTCAAAGTATTATTTGTAATAAAAGTGGACAATATAAAGAATGATTAAAAGACTGGTGTATGATATAGTGACTTTAAAGTGCCCTAGTTTCACACTGCATATGTGATCGAAGTTATAAAATCCTATAGAATCACACACTTTAAAAAATCAGCAAAGATATTCTGTATTCCGTGATTGGTATACTTTGTTCCCATTAGTTCAATGAGTTTCTATTTAGTCCTTATATGAACTTCACTTTCTGAATTGTGAATGTTTCCCCTATATAGCCTTTTATTTTATTTTGTATTGTTTTTGAAACGGGGTCTCCCTCTGTCACCCAGGCTGAAGTGCAGTGACATGACTCACTGGAACCTCCATGATTAAAAGAACTGTGTATGATACAAGTGACTTTAAAGTTCTCTAGTTTCACACAGCATCTGTGACCAAAGTCATAAAATTCTACAGAATCACACACTAAAATATCAACAGAGTTGATTTGGCCTTCTCTAATGCTTATCACTGTTTAGCTTCGAGAACATCGCTTCATCCATTTGACGATCAGGTGATTAAGTCTTTCTCTAAACAAACTTTAAAAACTTTTGTGTTTTTGCTCAGCCAAAAATATTCATAGCTGTTTCAGACAATAACCAATGTCTATACAACTCTTTAGCATGGTATGTTTTGTTTTCTGGGGGCTGCCATAACAAAGTACCACAAGTTGAGTGGCTTAAAATAAATATACTCTCTCATGGTTCTAGAGCCCAGGAGTCTGAAATTAAAATGCTGACAAAGTCATGATCCCTTGGAAGGGTCTACGGAGGAATCATTCCTTGCCTCTTTCAGCTTCTGGTGGCCCCAGGCATTCCTTGGTCTGTGACAACTCAACTCCTATCTCTGTCTGCTTCTCCTTTGGCCATTTTCTTTCCGGTTAGGACTTACTCCAATGCAGTAGGATTTCATCTTAACTATTTACTTCTGCAAAACTCTTACTTCCAAATAAAGTCACATTCTGAGGCTCTGGTGGACATGATTTGGGGAAATACTATTCAACCAACTACACATGGCATAAAATCCCCTGTAAAATCTAATGTGGTTGAGCACAGTGGCACACAGTTGTAATCCCAGGACTTTGGGAGGCCAAGCTGGGAGGATTGTTTGAGCCAAGTGTGTATATATATATATATATATATATATGTATAAAACACATGCACACACATATATGTACATGCTCACAATTGGTACTCAGTACTTGTTCTATTATATTACTCTTATAATTTCCCAAAATCCTTTGTTTAGTAGTCATGAAAAAGTTTACTTCTGAATTTGCATTAAAAAGAGTTTAAAGGATAGGTGGGAATAAAAATAGTGGAGGCTCTCTTACTTTTAAAGAGTTTGCCATTTGAAGAAACCATCATTCTCCTCCATATCATATATATATATGTGTGTGTGTGTGTGTGTATGTGTCTGTGTGTGTGTATCTGGGTGTGGAGATGCACACCTGTAGTCCGAGCTACTCAGGAAGCTTACTGAGTAGCTTACTGGGAGGATTACTGGAACCTGGAAGGCAGAGGTTGCAGTAAGCCATAATCATGCCATTGCACTCCAGCCTGGGCAATAAAGAGAGACCCCATCTCAAAAACAATTAAAATAAAATAAAATCCAATCCTAGCACACTTCATTTTTAGACCATCCTTTAAATTACTACTAATTGCCTTTAATTAGCTAGAATGACAAACATGATTCAAGGAAGATACCAACAATTATGGGGCTTATTTCCTGATACAGTGCCTTCCAAGGAAAGCTGCATACATTTGAAGTAAAGCTCATCTTTACTTAGGGAAGACCAATGCAATTTTGAGTAGTTTGTTTTCCATATAAAGAAATTATGTTCCTAATAATCACAGAGTAAGTGTAATTATAAAATTAATAAACTACATTTTATGTAGGTTAATAATCTACAGAATAAAGCTATGTTTCTATTTCTATGAAATGGCTTTAAAGTAACACAAGGTAGAATAAAATATGCATACAGCCTGTTATTTAGTTATATATAATATAACTAAAATTATAAAATAGTGTATTATAATTTTTCCTCAATAATTTACATGAGTTTTGTTTTTTACTCAGCATTTGCAAGAACTTTCAGGAGATAGTAAACAGCTTAGGATTAACCAAAAACCTTATTTTGTTTTGGATAGGTTTCTCTGTAGCAAACATAAAAATATGAAATGTATTGAACTTAGGCATTTTTCCCAAATATTACATTCAGTGCTTAGTAAATGTGCTTGTTATCAATGATGATAATGACAAGAAGGAGGAAGAGGAGGAGGATATGGGGGAGAATGATGGTTTCTTCAAATGAGAAGCTCTTTAAAAGTAAGAGAGCCTCCACTCTTTTTATTCCCACCAACCCTTTAAACTCTTTTTAATGCAAATTCAGAAGTAAACTTTTCATGACTACTAAATAAATCCTTTTTGGAAATTATAAGAACAACATAATAGAACAAGTACTGAGTACCAATTGTGAGCATGTACAAAGCACCAGGAGGGTAAAGATGAACTAGACTATGGGATTTGACTTTATTCTAGCTGGAGACCAGGAACAGTAAGTGGTAATGAAATCACCATCACATACTGTGACAGCCCTGGACTAGGGAGCCTTGGAATGCATGATAATGTGCTTCCTATATCAAAGTCAGGTGGTCGGACAGGGGCTTCAGAGGGAAGAGGACACCTCAACTGAGATCTAAGGGTTGAAGATGGAATTACTATATAAAGAATTATAGGATAGGAATGGGAGACAGGCAAAGCAGGAAGAGTCAGAAACAAAAGGAAAGAAGTTAAAAGAGTGGTGATTCCTGTCACCTTTTGACATACATTTGATTGTTCCTATGGCATTTCAAATGAGGAAGAGTAATTCTATAGTTTTCTACACTGTTTTATGGCTTTCCTAGTACCCCCCTATATATTACCATAATGTTCCCTCATAACTACTTTCATCGTAGGTAGCTGTGATAAGTATTATCACCCTTATTTTACAGATGAAAACATTAATTTGTACTTAAATCTAAAATAAACTGCTTTAAATATGACATTGAAGACAAGCTTTTTTATTTGGTTCCTTCTTTCTCTTTATTTTCATCTTGCATATACTTATGGTCCTCTTTGTGGGAAAAACATAACTTAAAATTAAATGAAATAGACTTCAAAAATCAAAATCATCTCTCCCAGAATTGCTACTGTAGCATAAGATAATTACACAAGCACTCACTATTACCTTAGAACTTGAACAATGGGAGGAAATAATTTAAAAAGCAACACTGTTAGGTGACTATTAATGTCACCCAGTTACAGAAAGCAGTATGAGACCCAAACAGCATTCAATCCACAAGTAGGTTTGGGACAATCACTGCACAGAGCTCAGCTTTATTGTTTCCTCAAAACCTGTGTGCCTGACATTGTGTAGACACATATTATATTTTTAAAAAAGTATTTATTAAATGAACAACTGAGGAGGATCGCACAGATCAGACACCATTTTAGAAGTTTCAAAAGTATCTAAAATAAGTCTCAAGGGAAGGGAAACCAGCATGGGTGTGCAAATTTCTTGTGGCAGTTACCTTTTATTTTGAAGCCAATAATTTTATTATTTCCTCTCCCAGAAAATTGTCTGTTTGGAAGACAAAAAGCCATAAGTTTCAACAATCCTTGCAGCAGTGTAGAAGACCTTTCTATAAGCATTATTCTTTTCTACTTTAAGTCTTCAGTATTGTGATAATGTTACATTTTTCAGAAAGTCATGACAATTCTGGTAATATTTATTTATTTCTTCCCAGTTGTAGACTAGGAGATGACTAAGCATACTTTTTACTTTCCCAACATTGCTTTGGTGTTGAACATTCTATCATAGTTTCCCACGTCAGAAGGGCACGACTTCTCTCAATATACAATATCCAAATGCTCAGCTTCCAGTTAAGCTATAAGCTTCTCTGATGTCTGAACAACCTAAGATCTCCCCCTACTTTGAATTGACAGGAAACTCAGTTTAAAGCTAGAACATATAGCATGAAAGAAGAATTCTGTACAAATCAAGCAGTAATTTGGATGGCCTCAGGAAAAGCAAATTGTATTTGTCCCATTGGTTCTGCTAACATCATCACTGCTGCCTCCATTAAGGCCACCATGTCTTACCTCATGTAGCAAACTTATTAGCATAAACTGTAACTCCTGTATCAAAAAAGCACATTAAGTTTCAGTTAAAATTGATACCATTTAATACACAGTGGTAAAAATATTTGATAATTTTCTCCTCATGAGTGGTGGGAATGGTTATTTTGAGAATTGTATGTAAACTGAATGTGTATACTTTAGTCGAGAAAATGGTAAACAATAGCACTAAATCTAATAAACTCAGGCAGAATCTATATTAGATCCATCACCAGTAACCATATTTGCATGTCAACCTGAGCCTGTTCTTGGGATGCTCACTTTCATTATCCACACTTTTCTTGGGATTTCTCTAGAGTAAGACAAAGTGTTTGTCCAAAAGCAACAGAAGTAACTTCTTATAAATTAAGTCCTGGTGCCTAAGCAAAATGTAGACTCTGTCTCCTGGGTGCGCTGCTAGCTGGTCCAATGCATGTAGTCCACCAGGTCTTAGGACCATTCTAGACCATTGTAAATTACAACCAAGTCTATCTTATCTGCTGCTGGGTTTTCAGTGCTTGCACAGGATCTGGCATATAGTAGGGATTTCATAAATATTAGTTGAATAACTAAATTAATGTTCAAGTTTAATAAGTACTCAAAAGAGAGTGGGGTGTTTTACTATCTGCCTTCCTGTTTGAAGAGCAAAGCTATGCCATGAAAATCTCACTTCTGTCTCAGTGAATCAATTGCATTCCTTCTCTCTGTATAGGGAAATTTGCCCATCTGGATAGAGCCTTTTCTTATTTGTAGCACTGCCCAGTATATTTGCTTTTATCTTAGAATATTTTGTACTCCTCTCTTTCAGATGGAAAACAGTTACTTAGGACTGAAATCTTTACCTTCTTAAGGCAATGTAAAATCTATGTAAGTTTACTGCTTGCCATTCCTTTGATGTTTTGATGTTGTGTGTAGGAAGGACTCACATTGCTTTTAGGATTATATCCCAGGAGAAAATGTAGGGAGGATGTTCTTCCAGATGGTGACCTTTTAAGGGATGATTGCTAGTGCCAAATATTTTAGCACATCAATAAAATAAAAGGAAGCAGTCTGGATGCGACCTCATGGATAAACAGAGAAAGCTCACCCTATGCACCTCCTTCTATAATAGCCTTACTGCATATTATGGGACATGAGTTCTCATAATTATGAGAAAGGAGTGGGTAAAGTTGAAGAAATCATAAGTAATGTTTCAATGGAAGGGGAGTTTGGAAAATATATTTTGAAATAGTTAATTGTTATGATTGAGACCTGGAAAAATTTTATCATTGAAGTTGGCATGCATCAACGGTTAATAAGGTCTATAAAACTTTCGCAAATCAGACCTCTCTATTTTTATTGTGATATCCTGTTGACTCTAGGGAAGGAATATGACTATGGGAGTATGGAGTTATTGAAGCTTGGGACTGGAGCAACATGCATAGTTGTTGAAAGTGGCTTTGAGGTGACTGCATTTTTGAAAGCTGATCAAATAGAGCCAAGTTTTATATACTTAACTTCCACAAAATCAACTATTTGTGCTCAGGAGATAGAGAAATAGCTATTCACATTGATAAAATTCCCATTTGAACTGAATCTGTTCTGAATGTTTAAGGTAGTGTAGGATGCATGGTGTTTAACTGTATCTTTCCAGTCTCTATTTTCATGGCCCTCCTAGACTGTGAACATTTTGCTGAACTGAGTAGCATGTAAAGTTGAAAATACGTGCATCTTGATTTCAAAATATCCACTGTATGAAAGTCAGCTAACTTCATCTCTTACTCAACTGAACCAATTGTTTCAGTGCCAGGGGAAAACTCTCTTTGTTGGAGATTTTAAGACACAATACTTTGGTCTTTAATCTGGTAGATTTTCTTAGCTAGTTGTGAATCTACTTACTTTTGGTTTACACACTAACTTCAAGATTTTATCACCACATAAAACTCATACCACCTGGACATTTTTAGATAATTAGGTTCTCACAAGACCTACTGCTTGTACAGTCCAGAAGGTATGTTTCACATTATGTTCAATGAAATGAATTGGCCTGGAGGTGCAGATGGCTGTACAATGAACATGATAAATCTGCTTGTCTTAATTAGGGGAGGTGATATCTGAAATACAATTTTAGAATTTGTGTAGTTACTCATGTGTTAACCATCTATTATGTATCAGGTAGTGTTCTGAACATTGAGACATTAAACATTTGTTGACAAGAACCTAGCAGCCATCTAATCAAGTTCCTAACTTATACTTGAATTCCTCATATGAATTTTCTAGTGACAGGAAAGTCACTTCCACAAGGAATGTGACACTTCCGTTGAATTGAAGCAAAACTTTTTTTTTGGATTATCATTCTAATTTTGTCCTTAGAAACATAAATACTTGTAAATTCCTTTACATTCTTATAATCCTAAAATATTTGAAGAACTTTTCTTATTATTTCTCCTCCTCTCCATTTGACCCCAAAATCTTGTCATTTTTAAGGTAAATATATTCTGCCAGAAATATTTTATGTGTTAGTATTTCTAGTCTATTCCTATCTTGAACAATGTCTCTCTTAACAGTTTCTCATCATCCTTGCCCTAAATTTTGGGCCCAGAGCTAAACCCATTACAACTGAGGTAAACTGAGTTGAGTGAGATTCTCATGTGACATATTTGAGAGGTTTTGGTCAAAATCTACCATAAACTCAGATTACACACTCTCACTTTACTTACACAGAATTTAAAAATGGCCACAGGACCTTCTGGGGAATATTTGTTACATTTTGATCAGCTGCCTTTAGTCTCCCCCTTTTTTGGGGGAATGTTTACTTATTATATACCATATAATCTCCATATAATGAACAACATAAAGACTTTTGAAGCAAATTTAATTAAAGCTATTAGTTCCCATAGTCGTCTGGAGTAGTATCTTTCTTGTTTGTCTTTTTTCCAGAACAATAATACCGGATGTACATGTACATGTGTACTAAAATCATGAAGATAAATATCTATGTTGAAGATCTGATCAGGTGATTATTAAAAATACACACTGGTATTTGAATGATTTTAAAACAGATTTTTGTTGAAAATATGATTTAACTGTTCTTATTATGTTTAATTTAAAAGACTTTGAAAATATTACTTCTAAACTGAGATTTTCATAGGTTATTATAATTATAGTTAGTAGGTTAATTGTAACTATAAATTTAAAAATTTCTTAAATTACAGATATTTTTCATTACAAATTATTAAAAATTTTTAATATGAAATGTTAAAATATTGGAAATTTCCTTTGAATTTAATAAATCATTTTACACACATTTGTATGCATAGCATACAAGTCATATACCATTTATATAATTTTCCTTTTCTGTTTACATATGAAATTTAATGTGTTAAAATAGAGCAAAAAGAACATATCCTGCCATGATAATATTACTAAGAAAATATTGTTGAGATTTTTAGATGGGAAAACGTTTTTCCTTTAATTGCTTAGATAATGTTATTTATTTTTATATAATTACATTTTATAGACAATGCCACATGCTTTGTCCACACAATGCCAAAACATCTGGTTGAAAAGTGGAAAGTATAGTAACAAACCCAGATGGTTTGTAAGTACAAGGCCAAATATCCAGATGGAGTCTAGAAGGCAGAGCATCTGGATAGCAAATATCAAATCTTTCATTCAGATGTCATGGCATCATGTAGACACAGTGTATCAATAAACTCTTTTTAGTGAAGAGGGAGTATGTGAAATCTACCAGAGGTCAAAAAGACAGAGGATAAATTTATGAATAAAGGATATAGTTAACATTAAATCAAATTTGAGCTTTCAGTAAAAGTAATTTAGAGTTGTTTGATTTAAAGAGAATCTAAGCAAAAAAGATTCAGCTTATAAGATTCACTTTTTAATTGCAATTACGATTACTGCGTGTTTTTGATTTGGGAGAATTTTCAATACAGCTCACGTGTGCAATAAATGGGCTCAATTAAAAATTGTATTTGATTCCTATTAAAAGTTCCTTGATCTTTAATATTACAATATACCACAATCCAGAATTGCATCTAGCATGTCACATTCAATAAACAGACTTCTTTGCTATCTCCAAATAATTAACTTTATCTTTGTCACAGGGAACAAAAGTAATGCAAGCAGCATAGACATTATTCATTTATTCTTAGTATGAGGATCTTACCATTTGAGCCTGTCTCCTCACAGTAACCTCTTGTGTGGTGTCTCCTACACTTTACATGAAGTTATTTCTGGCAGAAGGCTTCACAGTTTCAATATGATTCCATCTCAAGCCCTGAAAGACATATGAGAAAGAGAGTCAATATTCAACAGAAGACATATTATTTAAATAATCATTTACTGTATGTGTATTCTTTCTAAAACACGGAGACAAATAAAGTATAGAGCAAATTTTCTATGTCTCAGAAAGTTTCTATAAATTGTGAACTTGTTCATCCCCCCAAAAATCCTGTTTCTATCACAGTAACCCATTTGCAGGGTGACAGCCTTTATATCTACTGAGGAAAGAGCTTAATATCTTAGAGCTCCTTTATTGGTTTTAACTTTAGAGCTTTATATACTCCATTGGAAAATCAGCTCAATTGCTTTATAAGTGACCTAAATTGAATTGTGTCCCTCCAAAGAGATATGTTAAAGTTTCTACCTTTAGTACCTCAGAGTGTGACTTTATTTGGAAACAGAGTTGTTGTTTTGAAACAGGATCAGGGATCAGATAACCTTATGTGTCAGTTAATAAAAGATTGAGCAAATTCAGGTGATTGAGTATTTACCATCACTTAGTAAGTCACAATCAATATGAAAGAAGCATAAAACGTGAACCTTGCCACAGAGTTGCTTTCTTTTTAATATTGAATAAAATTACAGTCATATTGGTAAGAAATTGAAAACACTTAGAAACTTTTATACAGAGAACAGAGAGAAGATGAGACTTGACGAAGGCCAAGGGTTAACAAGTTCTTAGTTAAGTGGAGGAAGGATGAAGGAGGAAGGGTGTTTCTGGCAAGAGAAAACATTCACAAAAGCTTTGAGGAGTCAGGGAGAGAAGAAAGAGGTGTTTACCTTTTAAGTATTGAGTAATGATAAGACTATCCATGGTGAAGATATCGTCTATTGGGGAATAATGGAAGACACAAAACCTATTGGTAAAATTATGAAGACAATGGTAGGATCTAGGGCTGGGCAGAATGAATGATGCAGAAAGAGTGTGAAATGAAGAAAGTATAAAATCAAACTGCTATTAGAAATATTAGTCATCCACTCTCACACAGCCTTTTGTGACAGAATTGATTGAGATAAGAAACGGAAGTACACTGTCTACTTATAACTGAGTGGTGAAGCAAATGTGAAAAATATCCTGAAGGAAACTGATATTGAGGAAGGCAGAGATGAGGGCCTCATCTTCTGGAGAGAAAATAAGAGCAAGTAAGTTTCTTTGGGCCACATGTCAGGCTTTAGGAAACGCTGGGTTTCCCTGGAAGATAGCACATACCCTGACAGGTTGCAGACCGCTGGATATTTGCCCTGGAAAATAATCTGGTCTAGGAAAAAATGAGCTGATCTCACTTCTACCAGTTAAGTGTTCTGTTGGTGTCGGTGAGTTAGAGCTGGAAGATACATGTGTGATTTGCACAAGAGGCTTTGCACCCGGGCAGAAATGCATTAGTAGAGCTCAGATGCAAGCAAGACTCAAAATTAGGGCTAGATAATTCTTGCCATTGTTGTTCCAGATCCTTCATTCACTTAATCTCTGAGGATCAGGAACTCTAAGAGGCTTGAGAAGCCGCAGTGTCATTCTTTTTTATTCCTTGTCTTTTATTTTATTTTACTTTATGTTCTGGGATACACGTAGTGAATGTGCAGCTTTGTTACGTAAGTATACATGTGCCATGGTGGTTTGCTACACCTATCGACCCATCATCTAGGTTTTAATTCCTGCATGCATTAGGTATTTATCCTAATTCTATCTCTCCCCTTTTCCCCAACCCCTGACAGGCCCTGGTGTGTGATGTTCCCCTTCCTGTGTCCATGTGTTCTCACTGTTCAACTCCCACTCATGAGTGAGAACATGTGGAGTTTGGTTTTCTGTTCCTGTGTTAGTTCCTGAGGATGATCGTTTCCAGCTTCATCCATGTCCCTGCAAAGGACATGAACTCATTCATTCATGAGTTCTATGAATACTATGGCTGCATAGTATTCCATGGTGTGTATGTGCCACATTTTCTTTATCTAGTCTATCACTGATGGGCATTTGGGTTGGTTCAGAGTCTTTGCTATTGTGAATAGTGCTTCAATGTGTTTTTATAGTAGAACGATTTATAATCCATCGGGTATATAAACAGTAATGAGACTGCTGGGTCAACTGGTATTTCTGGTTCTAGATTCTTGAGGAATCGCCACACTATCTTCCACAATGGGTGAACTAATTTACACTCCCACCAACAGTGTAAAAGCACTTCTATTTCTCCACATCCTCACCAAGATCTGGTGTTTCCAGACTTTTTAATGATTGCCATTCTAACTGGCATGAGATGGTATTTCATTGTGGTTTTGATTTGCATTTCTCTAATGACCAATGATGATGAGCTTTTCTTCGTATGTTTCCTGGCCACATAAGTGTCTTCTTTTGAGAAGTGTCTGTTCATATTCTTCAGCCACTTTTTGATGAGGTTGTTTGATTTTTTTTCTTGTAAATTTGTGTAAGTTCCTTGTAGATTCTGGATATTAGCCTTTTGTCAGATGGATAGATTGCAAAAATTTTCTCCCATTCTGTAGGTTGCCTTTTCACCCTGATGATAGTTTCTTTTGCTGAACAGAAGCAGTACCATTCTTAAAATGGTCATACACCGTGGGGATTCTTCAACTGTAACATGTATAAGCTGAAGCCGAAAAGGAAGATCATGGTGATTATTATCTGGGAATAGAAATGAACTAGATTCAGAAGGTCTGAGACACACACCTTTGGGGATATCTAGAAATATATATGGAGGAAGAGTGGTTTGGCAGGAATGATCTCACCTATGTGATAGTGAGAATGTTCGGAAGTAGAATTCAGGGATTATTGTGGTCAGGACTATATATAGAAGTAGTGGAAGGAGGACACTTAGGTTACATAATTATTCAAGGAGGACTGTGATAACATGCCTGGTAAAAAAAGACACAAGAATGAAAAGTGTGGCCTTGACTGCAGCAATCAGGAAGACATCAAGGAGAATGTAACATTTAATCTGAGATTTGAAGGACATGAATAACTGAATGATCAATGTTTGATATGGACACATGTAACAGAAAACAAAAGCCAAAAAAATAAGGCACTGGGGAGTTATATAATATTGACATTTATATAATTTTATCTTTACTACATTTATTTCTATACTAGGGTATATAATTTACTATCATGGAAAATATTTTAATTCACCATTAATTCATTTTGGTTATATTTGTTGATTAGTCTACAATGTGCAAGTACTAAGTTTTGGATAAGATATATTAAGATATATAAATTTAGAACTGTTAAGAAAAACTCAATTGAATTGAGTATTTATTGATCAGAATTATGATCCAGAAATATTAACCTGACAGCATAATATAAAATTGATTAAGCAAAGAGAAACCAATGTTGTGAATACTAATTTGGAGAAATAATTATGTAGTCAAAAATAAGAGAAACTAAAACAAAGAAGAAGAAACAATCAAAATAGAGAGTACTTGGTGGAGGAAATGCTTGGAGAGATGCATTAGAGATGAATTTGGTAAATCCTAGAAACATTTAGATGTTCTGAGGGAGAGAAGGCCAACGATTTTCAGCTTTCTGTTCTTAGAGAATGAGAGCACAAGGGTGTATGAAACAAACAATGAAAGCAGGAGAAATTGCTTCCGATATAGGAGAGGGTACTATTATGACTTTGCATATGATGAGTTTAAGGTCCAATTTTTATAAGAAAGTTTAAGTTATACATTATAAAAATATAACCAATAATTAATGATTGGTGTGTGCACATGGAATAGAGAACTAAATAGTTAAACTATAAGAATAGGTGAGTTGCCCATTGCAAGAATTACATTTTTACCTTAAAGTAGAATGAAACAAAGCATATACCAAACTTAATCTATTGTGTTTACATATTAAAATGAATACATACTCAATTATAGAGAATGTAGACAAATATAAGTAGTTATATTTAGTTTATACTCCTGAAGTAAAACCACTCCTTTTTCTTACTTTAGTTGATCCCATAAATATTTAACAACTTTCTATTCACCTTAATAATTTCATCTTGTTTAAAGAAAATGTGCTGTGATTCAATTACCTAAGCAGTCTCATTAATTAATCTTTCTGTAGATGAATTATTGATGTTTGTATAAAAATGTATTAAGATTGCAAATATTATAGAATATTGCCCTGGTATATAATAAAAGCATATGGTAGGAAATATAAAAATAACTACTGGGTACTAGGTTGGATACCTGGGTGATGAAATAAGCTGTACAACAAATCCCCATGAAACTATGTAACAAACCTCAACACGTATACCTGAATTTAAAATTAAAGAAATGAAATCTGAAAAAGAGGAAGAAAAAGAAATTTCATTTCAATAATTCTTTTTTTTTTTTTTTTTTCAAATTTAGGAGTATTGTAGAATTCTACAATGCCAAAATCATTGATCTGGTTTGGCTGTCTAGTTAATGTAACACCTAAGTAAATGATTCTATGTTCTTTCATATAAATCAACCTGACAGTCTGAAATGTAGCATGTCCCTCTGGACTTAACTAAGTCCAATGAGATGAATTACTGGAAGGCACTCTACTCTTTGATTTGTGCCAATCCATTAAAGTAATATTAAAGAATATATAGCAAAATGATGACAAAAACCCTAAAAGTTTTAGAGATGACTCAGATTGAATAAGTCAAAGTTCAAAGTTGCCTAGAATCATAATAAAGCATTTCTGACTCTATTCTTTTCAGAAGATATTTGAGAAAGCAATAGATGCTTTACTTAATATAAAAATATACCCTTGTTTTAAATTATTAGGGGTAAGTTTTAGCATTATTTTTAAATATATTATTCATTTATCTATTAAAACTTCTAGTTGAGAAAACCTTAATTTCCTTTTTAATTCAAAGAAGACTATGAAACAGAAAAAGGGCAAAAGGTATCAGAAGAGTTTTCTTTATTTAAATATCCATAATGATAAGCAGAATATTAAAGACTTGAAAAGTATAATTAGGCCAAATGTCAGGTTCTATTTTATGTCAGAATAATGTGACTTTTGTAATGAAGTTCACCATGAGCTCCTTGCTCTCAAAGATCTAGATTAATTTATGTATTCAAGTAAAAACTTTGGTGGCTTTTGTGTGCATGTGTGTGTGCATGTATGTGTGTGTGTGTGTATACTTGTTCATAAATTGTTAACAGAAACTGAATTTTATACTTTTGTGGAAAAGTCAATTGTCTAATTCCTTAAATAATGTAACCAGTTTTCCTAGTACAGTGATTCCTTTGTTCATTGGAAATGACATTGAAACATGATATCAGAAGCAAACATATTGAAACAGGCATGATTTCCTATACCAGAGACCATGAGGATAGAAAGGGCATACTGCTAAAAAAAATTTTGCAGCATCTAATTTCCAAAATTCTCAACAGTTATATTAATTATAACTAATTATTAATATAATTAGATTAATAAATATTTATTATATTCAGAAAAAGAAAGCCATACACTTTATTTATAGTGCTATGATCCTAAATGAATGAGACTATTTGGTATAGCCATCAAGACAAGGCCAAACATTTTAGACCATAAAGAGAAATGTTAAAGAAATAATGTAGAATAGACACAGGAGATAATTGTTACTTGTTAAAGCAATCAAAAAAAAACAAAAACAAAAACTAAATGAGTCTTTTATTCTGAAGTGAATGTTACTCAAGACTTTCCCATTTTGAAACTGCATGAATATTTTGGCAAGAAAAGAGAAAAGGAGGATTGTCAAATCCAATAATAGAAGCTATTCTTTCAATAAGTGGAGCTACAGAACTGGGAAATCAGAAAAAGTGCATTACCACATCCCCATCTGATACAATATGGAGACTGATTGTCCAACAGTGGATTACTCAGACATTTAACTTTTTTCTGCCTCTTACCCCATTTCACTACTTCGTACCATCCTGGGGCAGGAGAAACACATTGGAAGGGATTTAGTCAATTAATCCTTTGTTCAAAAGTTTTGTAAAAGATTTGGTGAAACTCCAAGACTTTATCACATTGTGATTGTAAATACCAGATAAGGAGCGTCTAACCACTGGCAGTGTCAGTTGAGACCTGGAAATATCAGTCATAGCATGTGTCCTGCTAGATAGATGTGCTGTGGGGTAGGGATGGGAGAGAGCATCCACTGTGAACTATCATCCCACCAACTAGAAATTTTATTCAGGATGATAGGCTCATTTATTTTATAAAATAATATTATGAAAAAAATCAATTTTTAGTTTTATATTTCTGTATTAGTAATAGGTACTTTATAAGTATTAAATTAATATCTATCAACTCAATAAATTAATGAAATTATATAATGTTTATTTGTATTATTTTAAAGTGATTTATAAATTAGTACAGAAAATAATAACTCATAATTCATTAAGTACATTCTTTCCTGAGGGATTGTGCTGAAATTTTCCTGAGAAGAAACTGGGAGTCTGGTAGATTAGATATTATATGTTGGTGGCAGACAAGAAGAAATAGTACCAATGTAGAATTCCAAACTGTATGTGTTTAGGACAAATAGATACATATGTAAAGAGAATTACCCTGGTCAGAAAGGAGACACAGGAAGGGTTTGGGATGAGAGAGTTAAGTCTTGACAATGTACCTCAATCCATGTTGGAGACTAAAATCAACTGAATCCCACCATTATCCCTCAGATGATGAAGTATGAAAAAGGAATTTAAAATTTGTGAGTTGTTTTCTCCAAGATGTTTACCTTGCTAGGACACAAAGTTATGCAAAAGTATGAGACAGTAGCTTTACTAGAGTTTCATTAGCTGTCCCAAACAGAAAGATACCCAGAGCCCGGGAAAAATACAGCCATAGCATGGGGTCCTGAGACAGTTGGATAGAGCACCTTTGCCATCCTGTTAAGGAGAGATAAGGTGTATGTCTAACCAGGGCTCATGGTGCCACACCAGTTTGAAAATTGACACACAAATAAAGGTGTCAATAAAAGCAGCAGTATGATAGCACAAATGGTGCAGTGGCAGCATTAGGACAGTTGAGATGTGGAAACCTTTAACGGAAAAATAATAAAATAATGCCTATGAGATAACTGGGATTACTGGGACATTGTCTCAAGCTAAGACATTTGGACATATTTATATCCATTCTGACAAATAATAATGATGAATACGGTAGGGGTGTCTGTTTCTCTACCACGACACCAAATACATAAGTTTGGTATTCTGGAAAACAGAGCTATGTAGACTTACAGTTTGCAACCTGGGCGGTTGTGGGTTCTAATGTTACTCTGTTGGATACTTGGTCAGATTTGTTTCTATTGTTGTATTATCAAAATTTCACTGAAGATCTATGTCCAGAATGATGGCCAGGGAAACCCTTTGGCTAATTCACAACTCTGGCTTTTAATCACAAAGGGACTAACTCTGTCCATCCTAAGTTTTTGGAAGCAAAGATATATTTAATTCATTATGCATTTTATCTAGTAATCTAAAGAGATTAGTATTTTGGGAATACTACCAGTGTTTGTGTTTATGTGAAATTTAGATGTTGAAAACAACTTAAAATAAAAATACATAATTTTAGAAATTATTTCCACCAAGAAAATTCTACTAATTCATAGTCTTTAATGATAACTATCTTCAAAGAGAAAAAATATAAATACCTTTATGCTACTCAACATATAAAAGATATAAAGCTGGAAAGGAGTCTGAAAACTTAGCTTGTTTTTGCTGTTGCTTCTAGATTTTCTGCACTGAACCATCTCAAACAGATGGTGATTTATAATATGTTTGGTGACCTCCAAAGAAAGGGATTCCAAAGCTTCTGAAGGTTAGCCTGTATAATGTGATCTTTGTGTGTATTATCTTTGTAGAAGACTAAAAATTTTATTCCATATATTGTCCTTCCATTATACAAAATTTGTAAATGTAAATTTATTTTATAGTTTATAAGAAATAATAACTTATTAACTTGTAAAATATAATCCTACAAATTATATTATTCCCATGTTATATAAGAAAAAAATGAAAATTTGAATGCTTTTCCCATGATCCCATAGAGAGTAAGGGGCAAAGCCAGAATTCCAGTTGAGGCCATCTGATTTTAAATCTGGTGTTCTCCACTATTATAAACTTATTCTGCTTCTCTATGGACATGAACACAATTTACAGCATGACTTCATTGATTCCTGGATTTGGGGTTATTTAAAATTGGAAGGTAGTAACTTAATCTGCCAAAAATGGAGGTCCCCATGGGCCATTAATTTAAAAAATAAATGCACCAAAACAGAATCAGAAAATTGAAGTGGCAAAGCTCCCCAAATCTTCTGCAAGACAGATAATTTCAAAACAATTTTGTTTTTTTCTTTTATTTAATATGTGTTTTCTGCCTCTCTTTTCTGCATGGATACATAACTTCAGTGATCAATGTCTTTATAGTCCACCATGTTTCTTGTGCTAGGTGAATTGTCCACTAGGCTTAATTTCTTGGCCTTCAGTAATTTTCTTGACTTTCTTCAAAATTCCTGGTTTTCTTGGCTACTTTATGATTGTGGAGTCTGAAAAATAGATAAAGTACAAATAAAAGTTGAACAGATCAAGTTCTAAATGCCTGGTTTATTTTCAGGGTATCTGCAAGTTCTAAGCTTTTCACGGTCAGGTTGGCGACCAGGACCCATACTGTTTATAATATGAATGACATTTGAGTAAACAACAAACATTGAGTAATTATTTTGAATTAGAAAATATTCAACTAAAATGTATTGTTAGTAGTATTAAAGAAAATATAAGATAAATTCTGAGTACAAACATATGTACAAGTATACCCACAGAAAAACACTAGGCTCAATGTCAAAAAAAAGCTAAATATTTTCCAACAGAAGGTAACAGAAGTGCAGACTGAATGGTAGAAAGTGGGTTGTGGGGGGTTAATTTGGTGGGAAGAAAAAATAGATCTTAGATATAATAATCACTCAGCTCTTGCCCTTGTAGCTCAATTTAAAAGAAGAGTTTGTGTGGTGACTCTGCTGACTTAATTCTGCTTGAACTAGCGTAGTGGGAGTCAGAGTTAGGACTTCATACCCAATCAGACACTCAGCAGCTGTTACAATATCTAAAGCAAGTCCAAGAGAAGATATTCTTACTGGGACACATGGTACGAAATACTCTACAAGGAACAAGCCCTTTTCTCTTTAACATCTGTACCTCCACATGATTAGCATAAATGCCACATTGTCATTTTCTTTGCCAGAATTAAATGTTCCTAATAAGATCTGTTTTCAATTTAATAGTAAACTTTCAGTCTACTTAACTACAATATAAAGTTTATAATTAAAAGTGCTTCTGATATTATTACATCACTCCAACTGAACTTACAAGTTAATTACAATGTGAATTAAAAATGAAAGATAATCTAATCAACAAATTTTTGTGATTAATGAATTGAACACATAGTTCCAGATGTCCCCTATACATACCAAATATGATAACACCATCTATGTGCAAATATATATCTATATATACACACACATATATATACACACACATATATAACACACACATATATACACACACACACATATATATACACACACATATATATCACACACATATATACACACATATATACACACACACATATATACACACACACACATATATACACACATATATATACACACACACATATATATACACACTATATATACACACATATATATACACACATATATATACACACACCATATATATACACACACATATACACACACACATATATTACACACATATATATACACACACACATATACACACACATATATATACACACACATATATATACACACATATATATACACACAACATATATACACACATATATATACACACATATATCTACACACACATATATACACACACATATATATACACAATATATATACACACACACATATATACACATACATATATACACACACACATATATATACACACATATATATACACACACACATATATACACACATATATATACACACATATATCTACACACACATATATACACACACATATATATACACACATATATATACACACACACATATATATACACACACGTATATACACACATATATATACACACACACATATATATACACACACATATATATACACACACACATATATATACACACATATATATACACACACACATATATATACACACATATATATACACACATATATATACACACACATATACACACACATATATATACACACACATATATATACACACACACATATATACACACACTAGTATACCTACGCTGCTTTTAAATATTTGCTTATAATTACAGTAATGACCTAGGAGTGAGACATGCCTTGAGGGTTAATGACTGGCAGGGAAAATACATCTGGCCATTAACCCCAAATAAATATGCTTTCATAATTATTTCAAAAACTTCACAAGCATATATAGTGTCATGAAACCTTCAATGTTATCTAGGTCAATGTCTATTCCTCTCTTGAATGTTACAACATTTATTAATCATGTGAAATAGTTGTCAGAGATGTATTGTGAAACTTTGTAACTAAAATGTTTCGGAGATATGATAAATACTGAAGATATATTATAAATATTCTTTCAAAAGTGAATAAAACTATAGCCATTGCAAAATACTGAAGTAGATAAACATCAAGCTGATTAATAAATTGGGAAAGAGTTCTTAGACAATCACTTAGAATAAAGCATCATAAATATAAAGTTATAGAAAATATGAAAAGTGATTCAAGATAAATGTATCATAGATTAAAAAAAAGGTATAAGTGTAAGAGAGAAAAACGGCAGAAAGATATTTGATGAGAAAATTTCTGATAGTTTTCTAGAGGTGAACATTTAAAAACAATATCAAATATGAAAGGTGAAAAACAATCTGAAGAGGATAACTAGAAACAAATTCACAAATACTTGTGAAGTTGCAGAACACCAAAGAAAGAAAGAAAAAAAAATGTCTCAGAGGAAACGAGTCAGATGTGCTAGGCAGGCAAGGCAATTAGAACGTTACACTTTTCAACATCAATAATAAATGCCAGAAGACAATGAAAATACCTTTAATATGTTGAAGCATTAAAGGTCAACTAAAATCTTAAACCCAGATAAACTAGCGTTCTAAAACAAAGGTAAAACAAATTCATTTCCATGCATTAAAAAAAAAAAAAAATGGTATCTTACCACTCACAGACCCTACCTGAAAGAACTAGTAAGGGAGGATGAAGAAATGAGCATGAGTAAAACTGAAACCAGAAGAAAAGAGTACAAGAAACACACTTGAACAAAGATACAGATGAACAAACACACAGATAAACATGTTTTTCAATAGGACTACCAAAGATAAAAAGAGAAAGAATCACCACCTGTAAGAGTTTTCAAATCAGGTAGAGGCCGCCCGCCCTGGCTGGCTCGCGCTCCCTTCCTGCGTCCTCCATCGGTTCTCTCGTGAGTCCGTGGTCTCCTGTTCAGTTACCAGCCCTGCTTTCCCAGCTTGAGACTCGCGTCCTGGGCACGAAGAGACTGGACTCTGATTCGTCGCCTGAGCCAGTCCTCTGAGAAGTTCAAGGTACTTTGTACAATGTCAGCCACCCAGGCCAGTGTCCTCCAGCAATGGCTCCCATCCAGAAGAACCTGGTAATTGTCAGTGACGGAGTCTGTGGCAAGATGTGCTTGCTCATTGTCTTCAGCAAGGACCAGTTCCCAGAGGGGTATGCACCCGCAGGGTTTCGGAACTATGTGGCCCGTATTGAGGTGGATGGGAAACGGGTAGAGCTGACTTTGTGGGACACAGCCAGGCAGAAAGATGATGATCACCTGAGGTGCCTCTTTCACTCAGACACTGGTGTTATACTTATGTGTTTCTCCATTGACAACCCTGATAGTTTAGAAAACATCCCAGAGAAATGGACACCAAAAGTCAAGCATTTCTGTCCCAACGTGCCCATCATCCTGGTGTGGACCAAGAAGGATCTTAGGAATGATGTGCACACAAGATAGGAGCTAGCCAAGATGAAGCAGAAGCGGGTGAGATGCGAAGAGGGTAGAGATATGGTCAAGGGGACTGGCGCTTTGGGGTACGTGGAGTGTTCAGCAAAGACCAAAGATGGAGTGAGAGAGGTTTTTGAAGTGGCTGCGAAAGCTGCTCTGCAAGCCAGACGTGGGAAGAAAATCTCTGGGTGACTTATCTTGTGAAACCTTGCTGCAGGCACAGCGCTTAAGAGGTGAATTTTGAAGTGCTGTTGATTAATCTCAGTGGATGAACACTGGCTTTTTTCATTTATATACAGTTTACCTAAGATTACAAATTTAAGGCACATCATCCTGTTACCAGTATTTAGAAACCAATCCTGATTCTTAATGATGTCAAACCCGTCAGGTCTACCAGGATCCTTTTGCCACTACTCTAACAACCCTCCTCTACACTTCTGCCTGACACACCATGGCAAATTCAAAGAATTTCTTAACTTCTTGCTTCTGTCTAGAAAGAGAAACAGTTGATAACTTTGCAAATTAGGCTGCAGCTACTTTATAACTAACCTTCCCTGCCTATCATCTGTCAACAGCAAGGTACCCTCATGAGACACAACTTCAGTGCTTTACTCTTTAACAGGTTTCATTGGCATAGCTCTGGCGTGGGTATCTGGTTTTTTGAAAATGGATTCTACAAGAAAGGACCAAGTCCATGCAGCTGTGGCACAGTTACAGTTCTGTGGTTTCATGCTAGTTACCTTAGAGTTACTGTGTAATTAGTGCCACTTAATGTATGTTACCAAAATGAATATGTCTACCCCAGACTAGATGTCATTTTTTTTTATAATTGAATTTCCTAATATTGACATTTGTTATCCCCAAAGACAGTGTATTGCTTGTTAAAAAGTAAAGTGTATTTGGAAATGTCAAATGGAAAATTCATTTTTAAATAAATAAATACTAAGATAAAATAAGATAAAAGAAAAATACTAATGGAAATATAAGAACAAACATGGATTTTTCAGGTAATGTAGTCTAAGTTTCTTATATAGCTCAAAAATATTAGAGATAAAAGAATAAAAAGAAAAAAATAAAAATGTCAAACCAGTAAAAAGAGAAAAATGATGAATAAAAATGTGATTATTCCAATAAACATTAGAAAATAAGTAAGAGAAAAAGATTATATTCAGTAAAAACAAAAGAAAGTAACAGAAGGAAGTAAAATAGAATAATTACAATAAGTTGCAAACAGGTTAAAGTCTCCATAACATGGTAAGTGGTATAAAGAGATGTTTAGGCTATAAAGGTTATGACATAAAAAGGTTATCAAAGCCAGGTGATGGGTTTGTTTCCTGCTACCTGAAATGAGCAACTATTACCAACAGTCAGAATATTTAGGAATATTAAACTTGGTCATGATAAGGAATAATTTTGTAACAGTTGGGATTTTCTAAAGAAGGGAGTTTCTGTTGAGGGAAGTTCTTCAAGCCTAGGCTAGATAAATGTTAAGTAAGAGGTGAGAATTTTATATGTTGGACTTTTTAATACTAAGATCCTATCATACCAGGGTTTTTCACGTGTACAAAATAAAAAAAAATTAAAAAGAAAACTTCTGAATGTAGAATACTTTTTATTACTTTGAAGCATAATCAAGAAAAATATTTTAAGAATTTATTCTACTCATCACGGTATCCTACAGCCTTAGTACAGTGTGTGACATTCAACACAACTTCAATAAATAGTTCTTGAATTGAATTGAAAACCCTGGCAGATTTAATATAGTTTCAGGAAAATAATAGAAAGCTAAAGAGGATAAAAGTATAGACAATGATAGTAGAAATAAACACAAAATTATTAAACTTTATAAAATCCCATACAGTGGGAAATATAAAGTGCATCTAGAAAATCATGAGAATTTTTCAAAATATACAAGAAAAAGAATAATTTTATCTGATGCATTTGGGTATGACCAACTATGAGAGAATGTAATTCTAAACTCATAGTATTGTGTCTAGACAAGTATTAGCCTTTTTAAAGAAAGGAATTATTAAAAGTAATATTTTCCATTTTAAGAAATACATATTTTATAAGCAAACTACACCCAGATTAGCAAACCTATTGATTTCTCTATCCAGAGAGTGGACTGGGACTTTGGTTTTATTCTTCCATCCAGACAGGACCAAATACCTTCATTAAGAAGGGATTCACTGTAACTACATTTATTGCAATAAATGTTCTTCTTGGCAGGACTTGGCTATGTGACAAGGGGTTTCCTCCATACGCATCTTACGAAGTCAGTTTCTAAAAGCTATAAATTATTTTTGAGTTTTACTAAAATAAAGTAGTACGCTATTTGCCAGACATGACTTTATTTCATCCAGCCCACAAGAGCAAAAGAGATGAATTTTAGGTTTTATTTCAACATACTTTAATTAACTTCTGTTTCTTTGAATACAGAGGGGATTTCCTCTCACAACCACATACACATTCACTATTTAGTGGTCACAGGGAAAGAGATGGTTTCATATACTGCTTCTTGTGAAAATATAATGATTGTTATTTACCTATTTTATAGAAAATATGAAAGACGTATAGACTTTACCTGAGTTGTAAGCTGCTAAAATTCTACCGGGATCATTAAGTCCTTACCTGATCCTTCAGATCTGAGGTCTTTCAGCTCTACCCAGCTTTAAAAGTTTATTTATAAACTGTGTTTTTCCTAGAAAGTATTTATCAGTCTCCTTTGTACTACAGTGTTTCACAAACATGTCTGATCGAAAGAATCATACGGGGAGCTTGCAAAAAATCTGACTTGTGGATGTGTCCCCTGGAGATTATGATTTGGTAGTTTAGGGAGACCTAGGAATCTGTGTTTTTAAGTCTCCCCAAGTGACTCCTAAAATCAGACAAGGTTGAGAAACACTGACTGACTACATGTTGCTCCTTCAGCACTTCCTCTGCACACCATATGGTATTCTGCGCCCCTAAAGGAGGTACACACTCTGAATGATGAGCTCATACCAGGAAGATAAACCCCAGAGCACTGTGACCCTTGCCCAAAAGTTCAGAAGAGATCAATGGCAGGATTTGTTTTGGCTGCATTTAGACAAAATTTATCCAATAATGGTATTAAAAACATCTGCTTTTTTTGAAGCAAATGTGGATGTAATAAAATAAGTGCTTTATTGCAGATGAAAAACTATGTGGAGATGCGAGAAAGGAAACTTGTAACTAAAAGAATAACTCTTAAAGCCACAGTCAAACTCTTGTGATTTAAGTCAGCCAGCTCAGGAAGAGGAGCACCAGTCTCAGGCCCTTTGCTATGCAGTTTCATGGAGAATGCAGGTCACTTTTGCCTTGGTTTCATATTGCTTTTGGATTAATATCTTGCTTGCTCGATATGCAAATTGCTGGTTAATACTGTACCTGTTATACAGTACATGCTTTCAATGAATGATTGTTGAACGAAAGAGGGGTGTGAAATAGATGTTTTGGGAGATAGACTAAAAGTAATAGTTTGCATTAAACATATTTTTAATTTACCTATTGATTTTAATTAAGGTCTTGCTGAGTTTGCAATTCAAAGAGATTTTTAGGAGGAAATACACTTTAAATCTTTCCCATATGTTTTTCATATTTTTAATATATAAAATCAGAGTCTTAAAGATTAGAACGCACACACTTAAATGATGGCTTGTTAAATCAGTCTGCATCTAAATGAGATGGAAAAAAGCTTATGAGATGGAAATAATGGATTGAGTTTTTGATATAAAAAGCAGAGACAATAGCTCTTCTAGTTAAGAATACAGAATGTTTCTTATGAAAGAAATGTTTTTATAATAGAAAAATATTTATTGAGCTTATGTCTCTCTTAGATCAATTTATGTCTTCCATGCAGTGTTGAAAACCTTTTTCTCTTTTTCTTTAAAATACAATTTTTTTCCAAGAAAGTCTCTTATTTACCTCAGGGAAAGAAAATCAATACTATTACAGAGAAAAAGAGACATTCCTGTTTTCCATTTGGTTCCTTGAAATTGCAGACATTATAATTAACATAAATCTATGACATACTACTTTTCATAGTAGAAATCATGATGACCAAATTAATACATTTTATAACCTCAAACTCAGAAAATTACTAACGTAGATATGTAGTTGTTTTCTTAAATTGGTATTTCACCAAAAGTAATTAATTATAGAATGTGTCATTTTCAGTAGCATTTTTTTTTTTTTTTTGCAAAATATCAGAATTCCACAAAAGATGTAGTGGAAACCCAGCAGAACACATTATTCTGTCTTTATATACAAAATTAATGCTTCAACATTAGGAACTGTGCAGATTTCATAATTTTTTGCTTAAGAGTATTATAATAACACTGATAAAATACCATTATGTTAAATTAAACTACTCTGTTAAATAAGAGATGAATGGAGGAGATAATTGTAGACAGACAGACAATAATGACTAGGACACAAGGGCATAGAAGAAAATATACTTAATAATACGTATGAAAACTAAATAGGCTCATAGCTGTCCAATCCCAAAATACTAGATTTAGGTTCTGTATCTTTAAGCTGGAAAGAAGCCTGGGGGCATAGAATTTAAAAAATAGGAAAGACTTAGGAACAATATAAAGAAAAATTAAAATAGTACTTTTCTGCTAAGTTGTAAACGAATGTAACTCAATACCTCCAGGAAGTGTTATAGTTTAGAAATAGATTATAAGGAGATTCAAAAAAAACACTGAATAATTCCTAATGGGTCCTTGCTGTAATTAATATACTTGAAATACTTTGGAGCGAGTATTGACAAGCAGGCCCTGCTACTGACCGTTAGCTGACACTGACATACTGGGTGGATTGAAGGACCGGCCTCTTATGATCCTCTTCATCTCATTCCTGCTCATTTATTCTTTCTTCAAGCAGCAAAAACAGATGTAAGCCTTGCCAATCATACTTAAACAGTTAACATCTAACATTCATGCTAACCAAAAATCTCAGGGAAAGTGAACAGTTTAGAATCTTTGTACAATTTTTTGGATTTTTGTGAAAACATTTAAATAGCAAAACTAGGGAAAGTTTGTTTGTTTCTTCTTAGCGGGTTACGTTGCTTGTGGTGGGTCTTCTTAGACTAGAGTAGAAAAAAAAAATGAAGCTACATGCAGAAGTTGTGTTTTCAGAAGGTACAGCAGTTATCTGAAGCTCTTGGTTAGCATAGTACACTGAAAAAGAAAGATAGGGAATTACCTGGCCACTTGGGTGCCTTTTTTCTGTGCTTGTCTGGGGGTATGCTTTCCTGTGATAATAGACACTCATAAATACAAGTCATTGAAATGGTGGGAAGGGGAATACTATGACTCCACACGCTTTGAGAGGCTTTGAAATTCAATGTGGTATCTTTATGTTGGAGAGTGGCTGAAGACCAAGGGCAATCAATCCTGATGCTTTTAAATTTATAGACATTTTGGCTGGAGGAGGGAATGGAAAAGATGTATCCTTCTGGAATATTTCATGTCTGTTCTGTCTCTTCTACTTCATCTTTGGATCCACATCCTAGTGGAATAACAAAGAGGCTGTTTGCAGGTGGATATCAACTGCTGAGTCTAATTATAGCTACTCAATAACAAAAATTCCAAACAAACAAACAAAACAAAAATAAATTCTTCATTTTTGGTCTACTCATATTTCTTTTCATTATAACCTTTGCTATTTTATCACTTGGAGTAAGTAATATATATTTCACCTCTATCTTATTATAAAATCACACCACTGAGAATCTAGGTCATATTTGTTATTATTAATACACTGTAAAAATGCCAAGCATTTTCTATTTGACCTTTTGCAACTCTCTCTCCACCACGCCTCCTACCTCTGTTCTATCTCCTTCACGTTGTCTCAAATGTGGGAAATAAATATCTTTCTCTGTCTTGTTAAAATTAATTCTTTCTTCTTTTCTAATTCTTAATGACCTTGGACAGTCTTTTCTCATTTAAGAAGAATAATACACATCTGTTTCAGGCTGTCACAGTCTCTCAGGCCTCTTTGTTAATTGCTGCTGCTACTTCATCTTATAAATTACTTCCTTCTCCCCAGAAAGTGGCATCTCCTCTGAATGAGCTTTCTCTTACCTACATCTTCCTTCTCCTTTTCCTTCCTCCATTAATCTTTTTCTCTTCGTATCCATGATTTCTTCCTTTCATAAATCTTTCTTTACACAAATGCGATTTTATAATCTAAACTGAAATTCAATTTACCTTCACAATTTTTAAAAATGGAAATTGATACGTTTCCAAATTGTCTAGAACTAAAAATTTTCTAATAATAGAACAATAAACATAATAAGCTTAAGAAATATTAACATATGAAATGACAAGTTCCTCAACTTCATACTAACGCTTTGTAATAATTCATAAGTGCATAATAACAACCTAATAAATCATTTTTCAAATTTATATGTATCTAAAAACTCCATTGTATCAGGAGATGTTACATGATTTCATTGGTTTATTGGTCTCTGGTAATATGTAAGAGATTTCATAATTATAAGAAATGACAAATTAGATTGAATCCGACACAAAATTTATAAACAACTAAACAAATAACCCAGGCAAAGAAAAATTAACAGTACCAATTTGTATTATCTTTGCACTTATTGATAGCTAGTATATTTTGGAGGCAAAGCAAATTTTCCATGAAAGCTGAAGATTTAGCTTGGTAAGTTATAATGGATTCATTAATGCTAGAGGAAAGAATGTATATAATTAAATAACATTTTATTTACTCAAAGGAAACTAGTAAAACAAATCACATAGAATAAGTGGGTGTTCTGTCTTGGTCACTGCTTATTAAGATTTCGCATCAAATTACACAAAATATACTTCCAAATATCTATTGATAAATGAATGAATTGGCATTATACATAAAAATTAGAACTCTAGGGGAAAAAAATCCAGAATATATTAACATAAAATTATTTAAGTCTTTTAAGTTCTAGCTAACCTAACAATTAGTTTGTTTTGCATAGCAAAAATATTGTTTTCCTAATAGTGTTTCCTCAGTAGAACTAGTGGGAGAGGTGGAGGGAAGAAAATCAAATTGCTGTAACAGAAGAACTAAAGCTAAGGAGCATCAGAGCAAAGCGAATTGCCTCCTTAGTGATTGGGCTGCTTTAACAAATACTAGTTAACACATACAATTGCACATTTCATGGAACTGGAAACATTTCTTTCGTGTGTTAAAAAATTTTCAGGAGACAGAATTTCAAATTACTGACTATATTGCCAAAAGAAGAAGTATTATTAAAGACATGTATTATTCAAATACATTAGACTAATAAGTTTAGTAATCGTACACCATTTATATTCATTTTTTAAAGTGTAAGACGATATAATTTGAGTTATATCGCAATTTGTGTAAATAAATATGACAAGTCTGGGCTGATCCCCTGCATTTTCGGTAACCAAAAGTCCCAAATAAACTACTATGAAAAATAGTGTCTTGAAATTATGGTAGTGTTAGAAACAATCTACATAAGTTGGCAGAGCTTTGTAAGTTTTGTTGAATTAGTGAATGAGTAGGAAATTTAGGACATATGCAGTGTCTTCTGTTATTTAGGATTGGCTAATTTCCTGAACAAATTAGTTTAAACTTGACTTAATGAAAAAAGAGAAATAGGTTGAAATATACATCTGGGATACCATTTCAATACCTGACACTTTTTCTGCAAGCTAAAGGCAAATTGTATAACTTGCAAAGTCTCAATTTCCCAATTTTTCAAGCAGACCTGGTAACATTTGCAACCTATCAAAAGAGCTTAGGAAGGTTTAATGAGGTGACATATCTAAAATGTTATCTGAGAGAAAATATTTTTATTATCTCTGCAGATAATACCTCAGCTTGACTGGAGAAAAAAAGATACTACAAGATATCATTGTATTATGATAAAGCAATGAACTACCACCTGCAGGAAATTGGCTTCATGAAAGGCAATGACAAAGAGCACATCAGGATTACATGAAATCAATCAGAGGCAGGCAGGAAGAACACAAGCCAGATGAAGTGGAGTCTTTCATGACAGGCAGGAGAATGTATCAAAGCCATCCTTGCTAATTTCAAAAAGCCCACTCCCTCCTCTAGAGGTGAGAACATTACTTCAGACAGCATGCTGGCTCTGCTGGACTTCTGTGAAGATGCTACGACTCCATTTGTGGGTTTCTTAAAGAATGATTTAGGAAGGAAAACGGCCAGCAAGCCTGTTAATTTAGATCATCCGTGGGAGACACTTGAGTGCAAACTTTTCCACATGTATTTCTCCATTAGGAACTTATTTGTAACAACTGAACCTTCACTTCTATATTTTAATTGCGAACTAATCATCTTTTAATAATGTTCTCTCAACTAATTTTCAAAGAAAATGTTAAGTAATTTCTCTTTAAAAAGATACATCCTTACAAACAAAACACTAAAACAACTCATATAAAAGTAGATAATATCACCTAATAGGTACCCACAAAAATTAAAAATTGAATAAATAAGTAAATAAATAAATAATATTTGCTACCTATTATTCTGATTAAAAAAGTAGTTGGTATCTATCCTTGAAAAAAAAAGTGAAATTAGCAGGAGAAACAATCATCAAAATGATGGGTGTGACGAATGAGTCATGGTGAGATCTCCTTGAGGGCCAATACTTTTCAGAGGAAGAGCAGATGCTATAATAAGATCTGAATAAATGTTGTAATCCTAAGGTTACATTCAATGATGAATTCACATGTTCCAAGACCTGTAAGGATAAGTGAAAAGAGTATCCTGAGAAACCTCATGATGTTCTCTGTGCTCAAAGGACTATACCATGAGCATTAGTCACATATAAGCATTTGGCAACAGTATGATAGAACTATGCGTAATTGGAAGTCCGATAGGTATAAGGATTATTTAAGTGGTTGTGGCTGTGATATTGACAGAGGAGCTGATGCTGCCAGGGGTTCTGGGTAAGTAAGATGACAGTGTTTTACTTAAAAATTACCAAATTTCCTCCTGAAATAAGTACCAAGTGGTAAATAAATTAACTAAATACATTAAGTACATTTTTATCTATGCCTTCAAATTGAGTCTTTTCTAGTAATAAAGATACTTTGAATTGAACTAAAGGTCAAAGAAAATTTAGGGTAGTAAAATATTATTTTAATTAATTCACATACCTATAAAAGTTCAACTTAAATATTTTGGTTTAATTGCCAACAGTCTCTAAAATTTGCTAAACAGAAAATAAAATATTTATATTTGTGAATCCAGAGTTAATGCAGCATTTACGAAACATTCAAAGCAAAAGCAAAAGTTCTCTCCTTTGTAGCATATTAATTGGAATCACATTTTTCAGGAAGAGTGTTCATAACAGACAAAAAAGCAAAATTATTTCACATTTTTATAAGATCTTAGCTTACAAAACACTTAGTTCAAGAGAGAACTAGAATACATCTTAGAAATAATCTCTTCTGCTTTTCTCAATTCATGTTCTAAGTTGTCCCCGAGCTGAGCTGAGATAGATTTAGACCATACTCTAGTTCACATAGTAGCAATCTTTTTCAAATGTATAAGGAAAAAAAGGCTACTGTATGAGTTTTCTCAATTTCATATTTTCTCTCGTATTTATTTTCTTTTCTGCTATCATTTGTCCTTTAGTAATATTAGAAAACAATAAATGATCAAGCAGCAATATAATAAATAACTTTATTAAAAATGAATATGTGTTGTAAATATTTTGATTATTTGTGAATTTTCTGACATGTGGTGGTGACTTGACTTTGCTCACCTATAGTAGAGTCATGTTATGTCAGGAAAAAGAGATCCTATTTAGTGGTATTACATAAAATGTACTTTGAAGGCATGATTTTTCTTAAATGAAAACATAATTTTCAAGTATCCTATTACCTGGGTAAGCATAAAGGCCTTAAATATGGTCTAATGTTGAGTTCTAGTAATGTTGCAGAGGTAGTTAAGTAGCACAATAAAATTAGAAACCCATCATCTGGCTTTGAGTACAAGATTTGTCTTATTTAATTAGTTATTTGTATAGCAGGGATTTTGTTTTCATGAGGAAAGAAAACAACAGAACAGCAGGGTTCTAAGTATTTCTGTGAGGCCATTTTTGTAGAAGTATAACATTTAAGTTGGTAGACTTTGAGTAAACTTTATTGCCCTCTATTACATGGGTGAGTCACATCAGTTGAAGGCCTTAATACAATAAAATGATTGCTTTTGAGCAACAGCAATTTATCCAGAGACTTCCCTTGGACTTCCCCTTCAACATTTAAGCTTTCTGATTCTACAGTAAATTGTTTTAGGGCTTGAACCAGAACATCGGCTCTCCTGGCTCTCTAGTCTACTGGTCTTTGGACAGGAATTACATTCTCAGTTCTCCTGGATCTCCAGCCTGTTAGTCCACCCACAGATTTTGGACTTGCTAGCCTGTATAATTAGATGAACAAATTATTTATAATACATTTATTCACACACACAGACACACCGACACACACACACAGACAACACACACACACAGTCTACCAGTCTGTTTCTCTGGAGAATCTTGAGTAGAATGATCGCCAATTTCTGTTTCTAGTTAAGTCAGAGTAACAGGACAAGATAACAACAACAACAAAATGAAACAATGGATTACAAGATAATATCAGTAGACATCAGGCAATGAAAATGAGTCATCACTGAGAATTGGGAAACAAATGAGGTAAGCATTATGACTGCTCCCAGCTTACTGCCTTGAGAGGGTTTCAATACCACTTCACAAGAAAGAGAGACTAAGGGAACCTGATGAACCCCCTGAGTTGAAGAGATGGAGCTGAGAGTTCAAGGAGGCTGAGGAGACCAGAATATGTAGGTGAACACACTAGAAAGAAGAGAGCTGCCCAGGAGAAGGAATCCAAAGATCTGCAGAGAGTGTCCCTCAAGTATTGAACAGAAAACTGATCAGTATATGCATGTGAGTAAACTACCAAAAGACAGGAAAGGAGCCACCCGAAAGGATCAAAGATAATAGTGTTTGGCACTCACATAGGTCTGCAATGGTGCTTAATCCTTCCAGAAAGATTAGAAAACCTCATGGTTCATGGTGTTGAATAGAGTACACAGGAGGGCCTTATCTCAATAATGGGAAATAATCAGATGTCTGCTGAGCATTATTCTGGTCCAGTCTAACAAATCTTAAAAGCAAATTAGGGATCAAACAGTTTCCAAGTGACTTAATGGTGTCTTAGAAAAAAAAAAAAAAAAAAACTCAAGAAGACAGAGAAATAAAAAAAATTCAGTAACCAGAAAGATAAAAATTATAATATAATATCTGCTATCCAGTCAAAAATTGCATGCATGCAAAAAAAACCTGAAAAGTTAGACCCATAACGAGAATAAAAATAAAGCAATGAAAGTCACCCAGAACTGAGGTTAGAATTGGCACACAGGTATTAAATATATATAATTACAGTTTCCTACATATTCAAAAATATGAGTAGACACATAGAGGGTATAAATAAAAACAAATTAAACAACTAGAAACAAAAACTATAATGAAAACAGTAACTATTCATAATAAAATGTAGAGGAAAAAACACACAAAAAATAACGAGCAAAGCATAAGTGAGGTGTTGGGCAATCATAAGTGGCCTTATATGTGTGCAATTACAGTCACCAGAGAAAAGGATGTGGTCGTGTCAAAACATATGTGAAAAACAATGGCTGAATCATTTCTAAATTTTAAGTAAACTGTGAACTTATAGATCCAAAGGATCAATAAATCCAAATTACCAAAAAAGGAAAAAGAAAGAAAATAAAAGAAAAAGAAAGGTTAAAGAAGAAACTATACCAGGGCACATAAGACCAAATTGCCCTAAATTAGTGATAAAAATAAGAGAAAAATTATGAAAACAGCAAAAGAAAAATACATGGCATATACCACAAAGAACAGAGAGAGAGATAACAGCAGATTTATCATTGAAAAGAATGAAAGTGGGGAGACAGTGGAGCAATATCTTTGAAAGTACTGAGAGAAAACAGCTGTCAGCCAAAAATTCTGTTCCTGGCACACGTATCTTTCAAAAGTGACAGCAGAAAACAGACATTTCAGACACACCAAAGCTCAAAGAATTTATCAGCAACGGACAGTATTGAAAATAAAATGTTTAAATAAATCTTTCTGGTCGTGGAACAATTATACCAGATGAAATGTAAATCTACACAAAGAAATGCAGATCATAGAAATGGTAACCATGGATAAATTTTAATGTTATTTACATCTCCTAAAACTAGTTAACTATTTAAACAAAATTAAAATCAATATACTGTACAGCTTTTAACATATGTAAAAGTGAACATGTGACAATAAGAAAACAAAGATTGAAAAGACAGAAGTATTGTAATTTACAATTCTAAGATATGCAAAATTATGTATTACTTAACAATATAAGTTAATGGATAACTGGAAATGGATATGGAAAACAAAATGTTAGATTTAAATTAAACACATTAAATAAAAATAGTCAAAACACACCATTTTAAACAGCAGGCTTTTTCTCTTTATTTGACTTGTTTTGAATCCAATGAGGATCGTTTATGATTCCATTTTTATCTTCTTTTTGGACTTTATGGTTATTTGTTTTTATGATTTTAATGCTGCTTTGTGGCTTACAGTGTACATTTTTGACTTATGACATGGATACAATGACTCAATTATGTACTATCTACAAGAAACCCAGTTTAAATATAAAGACAGATTATATCAAAAGTAAAAGAATAAAAAAAGTCATGATAACTCTAATCAAAAGGAAGGTGGAGTGATTATATCAATACCAGATGGAGTGGATGTCAAAGCAAAGGCTTTATTGGGAATAAAGAATGTCATTCTTTGATTAAAAAGTCATCAATTTTTTAAGATGACATAAAAAATTGTAAATTGAATGCAATGAAAATAGAGCATCAAAATATATAAAGTAAAAATAGTAAAAATGAAAGGTGAAAATAGATCCACAATTATAGTTGAAGATTTCAACACTCTACCTGGTACAACAAAAACATAAAATGTAGATTACAATATAGAAGACCTGAAAAATACTATCAACCAGCTAATCGATGTTTATAAAATACTATACGCAACAGAAGAATTCACAGTTTTTGAAGTATACATGGAACTTTTGCCAAAGTAAGCAATACTCTTGACCATAAAATAAGTCTTCCAAACTCCAAAATTTAAAAGGATTCAAGTCATGCAAAATATGTTCTCTGGCCAAGGTGGACTTAAATTGGAAATAAATCACTGGAGAATGTTTGGAAAATCCCCAAGTATTGAGAAATGAAACAATACAACTCTAAATACCTTATAGGTCAAGGTAAAAATCAAAAAGTATGTTAGAAAGTATTCTGAACTGAGTGAAAGTGAAAACACAACATGTCAAAATGTATAGGATGCTAGTAAAGCAGAACTTAGAAGTAAATTGTAGCACTAGATCTATACTAGGAAAAATAAAACAGTTCTTAAATTCATGACTATAGTTTCAACCCTAAGAAACTAGAGAATAATAGTAAATTAAACCTTAAAACAGTAGAAGAAAGGAAATAAGGATTAATATAAATAAAAATAGAAAACAGTAAGTAGAGGAAATCAATAAAATCTTAAGATAGTTTTTATTAATGTGAAAAATAATTGATATATCTTATGCCACACTACCAAGGAAAAGAGAGGGATGACACAAATCACCAATATTAGGAATAAGAGAGGTCATATCATTACATATTCTACATATATTTAAAGTATAATAAAGAATACTGCGAACAACATTATGCCAGTGAATTTGACAACTTAGAGGAAATCAACCAATTGATTAAAAAATACAAACTACCAATATTGATTCAACAAGAAATAGATAACTTGAATAGCCGTGTCTCTATTTTTAACAAACTTCCGGTTGTAGTTAACATTCTTTCCATTAAGAAAATTCTAGGCTCGACTGGGTGCGGTGACTCACATCTGTAATCCCTGCACTTTGGGAGGCCATGGCAGGCGAATCATGAGGTCAGGAGTTCGAGACCATACTGCCCAACTAAAAATACAAAAAAAATTATCGAGGTATGGTGACACTTGCCTGTAGTCCCAGCTACTTGGGAGGCTGAGGCAGGAGAATACCTTGAACCTGAGAGGCAGAAGTTGCAGTGAGCCGAGATCACGGCACTGCATTCCAGCCCTGGGCAACAGAGTGAGACTCCATCATGGAAAGAAAAGAAAAGAAAAGAAAAGGAAAGAAGAGAAAAGAAAAGAAAAGAAGGAAAGAAGAAAGGAAGGGAAGGGAGGGAGAGAAAATTCTAGTCTCATGTGTCTTCACTATTAAGTTCCACCAAATGTTTAATGAATATATAATATCAACTTTACACAAGTTTTTCTGAAGAGATGAAAAGGAGGGCACTATCAGAGCCCAGAATTACCCTGACAGTAAAAGAAAAACAGAAAGAAAAAAACAATACCTCTCCTAAATATGATGCAAAAGCTCTCTACAAAATTTTAGCAAATTGAAGCCAACAATAAAAATATATACTACATAATTACCAAGCTGGGCTTATTCTAGGAATGAAGGTTTAACATTAGAAAACCCATCAATGTAATTCGTCATGTTGGAAGACAATTATTAAAAATTCGTATGATCATCTTAATAGAGAAAATGGTGTAGACAAAATCCAAAACCTCTTCCTAGGGAAAATTCTCAGAAAACTAAGAATAGAAAGTAATTTATCCAACGAAGTGGTTCTATGAAAATATGCAGCTAATATTATATTTAATAGTGAAAGACTGAATAACTTTTCCATAAGATCAAAACAAGAACAAAATTATAACTACCCTCAACACTTCTATTTAACATTGTACTGGAGGTTCTAGCTAGTGGAATAAGTTAAGAAAAAAGAAAAAAAGCATGTCAATTAGGCAGAAAGAGGTAAAACTGTCTTTATTTGTAGATGGCATGCTTGTACATATAGATATTGTGACATATCTACAAAAATCTACAAAAATTAATTTAAGAGTTCAGCAAGGTTTCAGGTTACATAATCAACATACAAAAATCAATTGTATTTCTAAATACAATAAATATCAAAAACTAAAATTTAAAACATAGCAATAACCTGAAACAATATGAAATACTTAGGGATAAATCTAACATGTAGAAAACTTGCACACTGAAAACAACAAAATACTAAAGAAATAAACTAAGGAGCTAAAAAATGACAGATGTATTATGATTGTGGTTCAGAAGACTCAATATTATCAACATGTTAGCTCTTCCTAGGGTGATCTACAGGTTTAATGAAATCTCAGTCAAACTCACAAGAGGATTTTTTTTGCATGTGTGTACCAAACTGATTCTAAAGTTCATATAAAAAAGCAAAGGCCCTAGACAAGACAAACCAACTTTGAAAGAGATAAACACTACTTGATTTAGACACTTATATAAAGGTCTAGTAATCAAAATGGTGTGGCATCAAAGCAAAGACAGAAAAACAAATAAATGGAAATGATAAACCAGAAATATATATATGGACAGAGGTACAAAAGAAATTCAGCTGCTAAAGAATTATAATTTTTCAACAGAGTGCTAAAAGAATTAGATGTCTATTCGTATGTGCCATGTAGAAAATCTAGAAAATCAAATGTGTACTAGAACAAAATTTAAAACCTAAAACTATAAAACTTTATAATAAAATCATACAATAAAATCTTATGACCTTGGGATAGGCCCAGATTTCTTACATATAACACTGAAAGTATAACCCATAGAAGAATTAATTGATAAATTTGTTTTATCAAAGTGAAAAAAAGTCTACTCTTTGAAACATCCTGTTAATAAAATAAAAATCAACATTATAGATTGAGGGAAAATATTTGCAAATAATATACCTAATAAAGAATTTTTACTAAGAATAACAAACTCTTAAAACAATAATAAGAAAACAAATCAATAAAAATTGCGCAACGATTTGGATGCTTCACCAAAGAAGATATACTACTGGCAGAAAAGCATGTGAAACAAAGTTCAGCGTCATTTTTCTATATGAAATGCAAGTTAAAAAGACAATTATAAATTACTAAATATGTTAGAATAGCCAAAAGTAAAAAGACTGACCACATTTAATGTTGGCAAAAATGTGAAGAAACTACAACTTACCAATGCTGTTGGTGAGTAAGTAAAATGATACGACCACTTTGGGAAACAGTTTGGGAGATTCTTAAAGTGTTCAAGTAAAATGATATAACCACTTTGGAAAACAGTTTGGGAGATTCTTAAAGTATTCAATATAGACCTACAATAGCATTTAGCCTTTTACTCCTAGTTATTTGCTCAAGAAAAATGAAATTACATGTCTATAACAAATACTTCTATGCAAATGTCAGTAGCAGATTTATTTGCATTAGTGAAAATCTAGAAAATACCAAATATCAATTATCAAGTGAATGAACAAACAGTGGAAAAATGTGTGTGAGGAAATACTACTTATCAATATAAAGAAATAGCTATTAATAAACATACCATGGATGAATCTCAAAATTATTATGCTAAGTTACAAAAGCAAGACAAAATTGCACATACTGTATAGTTTCATTTATTTCAAGTTCTAGAAGGTGACAACAAATTTATTTTTATAGAAAGCAAATGAGATTGCCTGAGCATAAAGTAGGGGAAGGATTAGTGTGGAATGAAAGGAAGGGATTCCAAGAAGGCCCTAGGAAACTTTTAGGAGTGATGAATATCTGCATTAACTTGAGGGTGGTAATATCCTCACAGTTGTATACATATGTCAAAATTTATCCAATTGTACCTTTTAAACATGTTCATCTCATTGTATTGTTTTTAAAAAGGAAACAAAAGAATTTTTAAATTTAGACAGTTCAGACAACTGGACTGTCTGGATTAGAGTATCTGCTTTCCTAGTTACCAGTAATGTGACCCTAGGCAAGTTACATAACCTTTCAGTGTTGGCAAAATGGGTATAGTTATAGCAATTAACTATTAGGTAATTCACACATAGTGCGTAGGACATTTCATCACATAATAAGGACTAACTCAGCATTTTCTATTGTCACCAATGTTATATGTTTTTAAAGCAATTAAAATATCACACTGCCTATAAATATTTTTCTAGATGTTGTAAGGAGAATGCAGAAGAAATTATGGAAAAAAAAGCTATTCATCAGGGAAAAAAAAAAAAAAACACCACCTTGAGAAAAATGTCCACAGACATGTGCTCATATACAACTACATACAATGAGATAAATACAAAATGCAGCAAATAACTTTAAGGTTTTATAGTTTGGATATTAACTAAAGAAAGAAAAAGTACTAGGCAATACTGCATTTAAAGTTATACTTGGAATAATGATTTGAAAACTAATTTTCATGAATTCCATTACATACTACTCAGGAAAAGAAAAATCTAATGATAATGTTATTGTTACAGAGAAAGAAAATAGTTCTACCATCATCTGAAATGATTTGTGTACATATTTCAGTGACAGAATTGCAAAAATAAGTATCATTTAAACTATGATATAGATAAAATAACATATAAATAAAATACAAAAATAATATATATTCTTTATTATAATCTAAATGAAAAGTAGATTTTAATCTAAAGGTAAAAGAGTCTAAATGAAATTCTTTATTATAAGCGAATGCAAGTCAACATTTGTAGGCTTTATCAGTTTTTTCTGGCCAGTGTGCTTAACTTGTACACATTTTCTAAAGTCTTGATTTTCAAGTTATATGTTTTAATTTATATACAACTGAAATAATCACATCTTCTTTCCTCTTCTTTCCCTTTCTACATTAAGACTTTTGCTTGCCATATTTTCTCACTTAAATATATCTCTTTTCTCTAACTATAATCTTAAGCATCGCTTCTCCAGCCTATAACAGGTTTTCTCCTCCTTTGTGTAAAAGGAAAGCAAAATGGACCTTATTTTGTGAATTCCATTTTGTTTTAATTAGAAAGATATTGATACAACTCTAAAATATACTTTGAATGTCCTAAATAATGGGACAATAACACTGTTTTTTTTTTTTATCCCTTTACCAACAACATTTTGCCAGTAGTTAATTATATTCCGTTTTTTTTTCAGCATTGTTTCCTTAAGAGTTTTCAAAACGATGGGGGATATCATAAACTGCCTTTTTAGGATACAGAAACACAAAAGGAAAAAACCATCTCCTTGTCAGTCACAATGTTAACACTAAGCAACAGCTCTGCAATATTATTCCCACCAAAAATAGATGTCTTAGGTTGACAACGCAATGTAATATTTTCGGGGGATTTAAGAGTGTGCCACAGTTACCACTTAACAATCTTCTTTTCACTGAGTGTCCATCCTATAAAACGCACTGCAGTGATAAGGGACTAAGTTAATCTCCTAGATTGCCTAATAAAATGTTATTGTATTGGAACATATTTAGTAAAATTATTTTCCTTTGAACAATAAATCACCTAGTTGTAATGAAAAATAAGATTTATTTGGTGTATACCTGTGGGTAATAGTTGAGTATTTTCTTCTTGTAGAAATGACTTTAGTCTGGCATGTAGTAGGGATTTAATATGTGTTTACTAAAATATTAAAAGGAAAATAGGGCGTACTTATTTTAAGGAGTGTTTTGGTTAAATATTATAGCTTTAGAAACATGAGCTATGTTATTAATGACCCTCTTCTGTGTGACATAAAAAGCAAGATTATATCAAATATTAAACAATAATAGATCATTTTGCACTAATAATAACATCCTACTTCCTGAAAATTAATGTACACTGTCATTACATGTATATTAATAAACTCTTATTTCAACAGCTTAATAAGACAGATGGATAATAGACACAATTTTCAATATAAGCAGGTTGAACAACAAACAGCTCCTTCCAGGTATTACTTTTACTTTGCCAGTTCTAGAAAATACTAAACAAGAGTTCATTTTTGTATTCAGTTTCACTGAGCAGAACAGCTCATTGCTTCTAGTAAAATGATATTGGCATTTCGATAATTTCTGCAAATTTGAAAAATTATCAAACATGTTTGGTTTTCAAATAACAAGGAAGAATTACCTGTTATATCTGACTTACAATTTACCAAGTCTTTACAAATAATGCTGGCTAATCAGCACAACAATAGTGTGGATGGGAAGTGCACAGAGAAGGATAATGGAAACACTAGGCCCTGATTGTTCTATGAAAATGGGAGCAATTCATCACTTAGCACCATTAGGCACTGATAACTTGGACTGTGTAAAGAAGACCTTTCTGAGTTTTCAGTGTTCTTCAATCAACACAATACACTGGTAAATAAAAATTGGTGCATCTGTAATAAAATATAGATACTGGTTGCTGAAGGGAATTATCAATTTGATAATTAGTCACATTTTACAAAACGTTAAAATAATATATTATGCAAAATTAAATCACACTGAATGGACCATATGGATATTTTTCTATTTACTGTATTTCATTATGGCACTGATAAATAGCATATAATTTGTAACACTGTCATTTAATAATTAAAATGACTTTTATTATTTTGTTTACTGGTTTCTCATTTCTAGAGACTGTAATTTTGCCTTGTGATTAGTAACGAAGCTCACTCAGCAGCTCCTTCTAATAGAACTCAGCATGGACAATTTTCCACACAGATTCAATCCCTGCCTGAATCACACTAATCCTTTGATTGGGCTCAAGGAAAGGCCTGGATCCCTGTAGAGTTCCTGATGCACCGACTATTCATAAAAATAATAACAAGGCACCAAGCAGTCAGAAATGTGGGCCTTGCACCTGTTCTTTGCCCTAGTGAAACGAGCCGCAGGATAAGCCTTGCTGATTCTTCACTGGGACTAGATCTAACTTATTTACACTGGGAACTGAGGGCCTTTTGCAAAGTTTGAGCCTAAGGTTGTAGTTGAGAGAAGCTTTTGATGATCATAACTCATTCCTCTCTCTTCAAAAAAAGACACAGAAGGTTACTCTATATGCATATCAAAAACACACACATAAGTGTAAACACATACACATGGAAAATAGCTACAGTAAATACAAACAGGCAAGGTGCTTTCATATTTTGCATGTAGGCAAATATTGAAACAGATTTTCTTAGTGACAATGTTTTTGATAGTTCAGTAAAATTTAAAGTTATGTTAATACTTATGGATCCCCAGGAAACTATTTAGACCCTATAACCAGTCACCGTGGTTGTCTTATGGAATAAAACATTGTTTTGTACAGTATGCTTCTTTATAATTGGGCAACCAAAGTAGTCAATTTTCCCATGTCTGAAATATTAGTTTCTCTTCATTATCAACATATTGATAATTTAAGACACATTGTAGTTAAGATTTGTTAGTCCATAGTAAGACGATCATTAGAACACTAGAACATTAGATCATTAGAACATTATTCTTGTTGACAAAATGGTACTCATGCAAAAAATGAAGGAAATGATTTACTTTATGAAAACTGTATTACTCGTTCAGGCAACTAACAAGGCCAATATAATTCAGGGGTTAGAAAATAGGCATGAGAATGTAAAAGATGCAGGTCCTAATGTTTAGTGCACCTGGAGTTGGTCCTGGCTCATGCATAACCCCTCCTCACATTTCTCCAAATAAATATTCATCATGGTTAGCAAGTTCATTTTCTAATGCATTTAAATCCTTCTGAAATGGTGAATAGGAAAAAATTGTTTTTGTTGATCGTAGAGCACTCTGATATTTCATATCCAACTTGTTGCTTTTAAGGCTACTTTTTGGAACAGGTTCAGTCTCATTCATATAGACTGATTTTGCTTGTTAGACTGTTGTAAAAAGCTAAGTGTTCTGTTCAATATATTTATTTTAAGGTAAAAAGTTCACATTTTTTCCAGTCATATGATAAATATATGGTAATATTTATCTTCAGTATTTTATTTTAAGAATGACCTCAAAAACAGTTATCAAACAACCTTTACAGAGGAAAATGTGATTTTCATTGCTGCGAGTATGGCATTCTGGATAGCCTGGATGGAAATTCAAAATGAAACAACTGAAATGTCAGTTAAAGTATTATTTTAAAAACAATGCTAAGTTGTCATAAAAAGAGGAATCCATAGAGCTAAAAGTAACATGACAATAGTAACCTTGAGCGACAAGCAACTGCTAAAAGTAGGTTTGCATCTAGAGGGCTGTAGATAACTCTAGAAACTTTGCATTTTTATTTTAGTAATGGCATGGGACATAGCAGAATATAAAGTGTAATGCTTACCTACGCAACACAGAAGAGAGATTAGAGTGACTGGTCTACATTAATTTGATCAGGCTGAAGACTAGGTAAGCAAAGTGTCTCTCACATAAGGAGGCACCAAGTCTCAGAAGTTTTGTAGGGACTTCTGCAGTTTTGCACCTCAGGTGCCTAGGTTACTTCAAATTACACCAGGCCTTAATCTGGGTGCTAAGTGGAAGGGAAAATATCTCTCCAAAGAATAAACTAGCTTGCCAATCCATGGGTTTACATTGTGAATTCACATCAACTATAAAATCTAACGATTTCAAGCCTAGAGTGGAATGATGTGGAATGGTCCCTTGTAGGCAGTACACTCAAGTGATTGTGGAAACCATTACAAATCCTCTCTAAAGAAACTCAGCACTCATGAAGATAAAATCTAAAGAAAATGAACCATTCACGATCAATGCAAGGTAACAGTTCACCATAAGACAGAAAGAGTAGAAACAGCCAACGGCTGATTCAGACTTTTAAATAAACAGATATTGGCGTTAGCAAAAGTAGGAAATAATTAACAAATTTAATAAATGTTTTAAAATTCTAAAAAACTTTAAAATGTGAAAAGTGATCAGAATGCTATTTAAAGCAAAAATAATAGATTTGAAATATAACTAAATAAAATGTTAAGAATTTTTGAAAACATGATAATTGCAACTAAAACAATGCATACATTAACCAATAGATGACACGGTGAATGAGAACACGGATGCAATACAATTTTTCATAATTCAGAAGGCAGAAATAAGAAAAGGGAAATGTTTTAAATAAGATAATGGTTTGAAAACATGAGGATAGACTAATAAAGTCTAATGTGTGAATAACTGAAGTTCTAGAATTGCATCAGAGAGAGAACTTAGAAGACAATATTTAAAGGTAATTAGCAAATGAACTTTCAGAATTTCTTATGGCAAACACAAATTCAAAAAGCTCAAAAAGTTGAGAAGTACTAACAAAAAAAAAAATGCATGCTGCACGCATCTTAACAAAAATGTAAAATATAAACAAAAAGGGATACTATCTCCAAAAGTACAGATAGAAGAGCATGGACCATGAGCAAAGAAACACCATTAGACTGAGTATTAACTTGAAAATGGCAGAAAAGGAAGGTTGAAACAATATAATATTTTTAAAAATATACTGAATAAAAATAATTTCAAACTAGGATTCTATATCCAGTAAACTATCTTTCATTAACAAATGTAATGATATTTTCAGGTACCTAAATATGAAGTAATTTTGTAGCAGTGACAGATTCTTACAAAAGCAAATTGTAAACCATATAATTCTGTTGGAAGAAAATGGTTCTCAATGAATATTTTTAAAGCTCTCTTCAAATTCATGATTAACCAGAGAAACTCTAACAGCAAACTAAGACATCATTTCACATCGACTAAATAGGCAAATAAGACATCATTTCATATCGACTAAATGTGTCTAGTACGGATGAAAATCTACGACGACAACAAGAATTATTTTCTATGGCTGTAAAAATGAATACATCCATCCACTGAGTGAATATCATCATCTAGAAGAGTTGACAATACAATAACAGAGAAATCCTCACACATGTACATATATATAAACACATTCAGATACATATGTGTGTGTATATATACATACATACACATACATGTGTATTCATAGATGCATTATTTAAAACAGTAAAGTAATGAAAACAAACCAAGAGTCCATTCAAAATACAAAATATCAAAAGAGACATGCAATAGACGATTATACCTCGGTGAAGATAAAGTACAACTGCATGCATCAACATGGCTAAATGTCCAAAACTAATACTGAGTCAAAAGAAATTCATAGATGAATATATGCAATATATTATTATATACATTTCAAAAATAGGCAACAGTTAATAATATACTATTTAAGTATGCATACAACATAAATCTATAAATAGTAACAGTGATTAACACAAAGGTTGGCATAGTGATTATTTCTTGGGGAATGAGTAGATAGTAACTGGTAGATGAAGAATGCAATTATTTCAGCACACATAGGGACTCTAAATATGTACTAGTAATTTACAGCATTTAAACTACGTGGTGAATACACATCTATGCTTTTTAAAATTTTACTATTCTTTAAAACCTGCCTACATATTGTATATAATGTTTTGTGTAATGACAAGTTTCAAAAAATTACAAAAATTTCTATGGAAGAGCATGTTCTTGCATAAGGGAAAATGTTAAATTTTTGTTTCACATCCCACTTGCCTGGAAGGCAAAATTGAAAAGCAGAATGAGAACAGAACTGCTTACTTTTAAGAAAAATTTAGCAACACTAGCTTCCAAAGAACCTGGTCTTTAAGATTATTGCCTAAGAAGAAGAAGGAGAAAACGAGAAAGGCCTATTAATTTAGGACACCAACTTTAATGAAATCATAGCTTTAGAAGTGTATTGAAGTACAATTGATAAACCATTCACCTATTAATGAGAATACATTTAATCAGGAAGGTTTTTTTTTTTGGTAATGTACAATGAATATTGATAGCAGTCCTGAGGGAATCAATATTCTGTGAGGGGCTAGGAGTAAATGCAGGTACCAATTTACAGCGGGTACTACTAATTGACTTATCAGAGACTGAATTTAGCGTGTTTTGTTTTGGTCTAACAATGTTTTTAAAACGGTGCTAACATTTAAATATTGAGACATTTATATATATAATAAACCTATATATTAAAATATCTATATAAATAGATTTTAATATATAGATGTAAAATATATGTTTTATTAAATCTGTTTTATATAAAATCTACATATATTTTATATATAGATTTTTAAAATATAAATTTTACATAGATTCATATAAAATCTATATAGATTTTAATATATAGATTTATTTTCTTTTATAAAATTAGAAGGCCTGGCTACAGTATGTGCGCCTATTCTGTAAATGACAACAATTGACTAAATCTGACTCACAGCCACACATTCTATCTGTCCACAGTTTAGTAGACACCCCACCACTCTCTCTTGTGTTACCTACCTGGTCCCTAAACCACTTTAGACCCTGGAGCATTGAGAGAAAAGAGCAAAGGAAAGCTGCCTTCACTCTGAAGGAGAGATCTTTTATATCAAGAAGGCGTAATTAAAATGCAGGTGTCCTAATGAAAAGAAAAAATAAGTCCGAATTTATTTATAGAGTTCAGAAGAAAAACTAAGACAAACAACCTAAAGCTTACATTTTCTTAGATTCCTGAATGTGAAAACAAACAAACAAACAAACAAAAAACCATTCACTTTCTTCATCAGGGTACTTCATTTTAAGCAATGACATTACAAGTAGCATTTTAAATCTTAAAAAAATAAAAGTTTCCTAATGCATTTTTCTAATAGCTATTAATGTTAATTGCCACTTACAGTGTTTAAGTCCTATTGTTTTCCACAAATGTTCATTGCAAATATAGATTATTCACTGTAATATTGTTTATAAGGATATATGCACTTGCTTACAAATCGAAGTGCCAGCTATAATCCAACAGGTTTCTCCACTTTCTTCAAAACCTGTTCTGTACTTGTTTTCTTTCATCTCAGTAAATACAATTTCTTTTCTACTAGTAGCTCAAGCTGAAATTCCCGATTGCATATCCTCATGCACGTTGTTTCCCTCACACACCCTGCAACACTATTTCATCCTACTGAACCTACAGTGGCTGGAGTCACCCAAAGTCAGCAGCAGGGCAATTCCCACAAGGGAGTGCCCCAAACCATCCTGAGATGGGTCTGATTAGGATCCAAAGAAAGATGGCTAAGCACCAGGCGATTAGACCAAAGCATTTACTAAGGAGACTTACAGAGTACTGCAGCATTCCGCGCTACAGACGGCAAGAAAAAAGGGATTTAGTCTCCCTCGGTATGTCCATGGCAAGGAAATTAGAGTATGGAGTTTTGATGAGAGTTGAAGGAATTTGGCTCAGGGCCTGGACCAGTTTCTTTCACTATTTCAGACAACAACCTAAATGCCTTTATCAGTGCCTCGGAACTTTCAAGGCTGCTGGGAAAACTTGCACCTGGCTGGATCACAGAGCACTCAAGGCACTGAGTGATTTGCGATTTTCGGTCAGAACACAAGATGGTAGGGGAACCTCGGGAGATCCTACAACCACTTTTATCAGAAACATTTTTAAATAGAAACTAAAAACTCCTTGCAATCTTCACTATTCTTGCTTACTCCAAACCATCATCATCTCTAACCTGCACTTTCTCAGTAGTTCAAAGACCTAACTGGCATCATTAAGCCAGCTCCACTAAAGGCTGTTAGTCAAACATTAGTTATATTGTGTCACTTTGCTGCTCAAAATCCTCTTTTTTTTTTTTCCACACACTTCATTAATTCCAAAGTACTTTCCACATACTATAGTTTTTAAAGCCCCTTCCCTTCCTATTACCATCTCAACACTCATCTCCCACCACTCTCTTCTCCCTTCACTCAGTCTACTCCCACACACACTGGTCTCAGTTCCCCTCAACAACAAATACTGTCCTGCTGCAGGGCCTTTGTCCATGCTGTTAACTGAGATCCCTTTGACTCTATTCCCAGCCTACTCCAGCTCTCTGCTCAGAGGTCTCCTCCCTCTACAGACAGGCAGTTCCTGACCCTCCTATATCAATAACACCTCACCCATATTGTTGCTCCAAATCTCTAAATTGCTTTAGGCCTCTTCCCAGTGTTTATCATCACTTAATGAACTCTGTTTATTTACAAGTTTATATTTCTCTAGTCCATCACCCTCCACTTCAGTGTAAACTTCATGTGGATTGGGCTTTATTTTAAACATTTCTGAAAAAAGTCACAAAAACTGTGCCTAGTACATATTAGAGGATGAATACATTATTGTCAAGAGAATAAAGAGATTGTAATGGAGTTTTAAAGCAAAGTTTGTTTGAATTTCACAAGGAGTGAACTACTATAGGGACTATTATTAGGGATTTCTACATACATTTTTGTCAGTAATTCAACAGGTACTACATTGGAAGAAAAAGTGTATATCTTAAAGCTAAATTAAATTTAAATTGAGACTGTATCTTGATTTTCTGTAATGATACATGAAATGATTAGTGATATGAAGTTCTCTTTTGTGGGTCCATGTATTTCAGAAAAGATAAGACATTGACCAGAACACTAACACCTATCTCTCTGGAGTTTACGTGTCATTATATTTAGATTGAATGGAGAAAGCCAAGTTAATATTAATGTTTTCAAGGATAGCTTGCACATGGATTTTAATCTGAGCATGAATTAGCCACCTTTCTAGCTGTACAAATAAATTATGTCTAGTAGTATTTGGATTTTAAGTAATAGGAAACTTGGGGAGCAGGGAGAGTCTGCCTAGTTCCTTTGGGCTCTCTAGAGCACAGGTACATTTGCCTACTATGAATATTCCCTGCAATCAGCTACTGATGAAGAGACCAGGGTTGGACCCCCACCCCAAAAAGCTCAATTAGATTTTATCATCTGGCAATTTTAAACTGTGCTAAGGCATTGTAGTTTATTCCAGACTGGCTTATTGAAAGAAGAGTTAAATTGAAAACAGTGAAGTGATTATCTTCTGCTTCTCATGTAGAATGAAAAGCAGAGGAATCTTATAGAAAGACAGAATAAATCAAGAGAGAGAAAGATGAAAAATAAAGAATAAATGTTATCTCTCACCTTGATGATATTCTCCTATTGCTGCTAAGAATCTAGGTTACATTTCTGTACTTAAGTTGCATGAGACACACCTGTAATCTTATAAATTTTAAAAAATTGCATCATTTAAACATTACTCACTTGTTTTGCTTAATTTATTCTCACTGGATTTCTATTACTTGAAAATTTTTTATCAGTGGGAATCCAAATAAACACCAATCTCCTCATAGCAAATCTTTTAACCAACCATTCATGCCTTAACTATTAAATTTAAATAGTCAAATTAATTGCTTGTTGTATCCTCTTCTGAATAAAAATTGGAAATAATAAAATATAAACAGTTTCTTATAAATAAAAAGTTTCTGTCTTCTGAAAAATTTACTAGCAGGAAATATCCAACCTATCAGTCTTGAAGTTTGTCTAGCAGAGAAAGGTCATTTTTGAGGACCAAGTGAGGGGTGCAAATAAAAGGTGGGGAAAAATAAGTCTTTTGATTTCATATAAAAGTGTTGTTTGTAGGCCGGGCGCGGTGGCTCAAGCCTGTAATCCCAGCACTTTGGGAGGCCGAGACGGGCGGATCACGAGGTCAGGAGATCGAGACCATCCTGGCTAATACGGTGAAACCCTGTCTCTACTTAAAAAAAATACAAAAAACTAGCCGGGCGACGAGGCGGGCGCCTGTAGTCCCAGCTACTCGGGAGGCTGAGGCAGGAGAATGGCGTAAACCCGGGAGGCGGAGCTTGCAGTGAGCTGAGATCCAGCCACTGCACTCCAGCCTGGGTCTCAAAAAAAAAAAAAAAAAAAGTGTTGTTTGTATCCATAGCTAACTGTTTTTTTCTGTGAGAAAGGACAGAAAACTTGAACATATAAATGATGAGATTCAAATTCTCTGAAAGTAAATTGTGGACATTTTGATCCAAGAGTACTTTCATTCGGATGTAACTTGTTCTGGTTGAAAAGTCTACTTTTAGACTGAAATTTAAAAAGAAAGAAAAAAGAAGAGAAAAGGTAAAAGATACTGAACAGTACAACAGCCATCATCTACAGAGAACCACAGTCTATGCAGTGTACCTTGAGATTTCTCAGAACCATTAGGAATTCCAAAATGCTTTCATTTCTGATTTTTTTTGCTATAAGTTTCTTGCTTTAGTGTAATGAATTTAAATTTGTGTTCAATTATTTAATCTGTCATCTTAGGAGAAATTATTCTATTTTCCTACATCACATAGCCAGCAATTAGACCTGCAAAACAAATTATCTTCTCTTCTTATTTGCTTCACAATTTAAAAAGAAAAAAAAAATCAATGGTCTTACTTGATCACATGAACTGAGTTTTATTTAAATAGCTTCCGAAGTGAAAGATTGCCTACTTTATGATTTATCTAATCAACAAAATCTACGTATTTGTCTAACAGATAAAGTAATTACACAGGGTTTATATTATTCAAGTTACATAACTATCAACTATAGAGAAACATCTAGTAAAACAACTGATATTCACAAAATACTACAGCCCTGTATACAAAGAGCTACCCATGCACAGATGTATATTTCTCGTTTCTTCTTAGCAGTAGTGTCTAATTCTGGAATTGGGACAGCCTCCTGATTTAATATGCAGTGTCTCTGTGTCATCTAACTCTGGCCTCATTTGCAATCACTGCTTCCCCTGGAGCCACAAGATTACGTCATCCCTGTGGAGTCTAGAATAATACAGTATTCTTGTATGAAAATAAGAGGACTTGAAAAGCTTATGCAAGAGCCACATGGGGCTTGAGAGCCTTTGAATAAGTACCATTACTCCATAGGGACTGTAAGACTGTGGGGATATTCAGCATTTGTATCTTATTTTTAAAGTGAGGTCACAAAGAAGAGGCTAGAATCTCTTAATTGATAGTAAGCAGAAAGCTCTGTAAGTCTTAATTGCTTAAAAATTGTTTTGACAAAGAGGCAATCACATATTCTAAACATTGTGTCATCTGTTGGAAAGAATTCCCGTTGTGGAAGCTCCTACTCTGTACTTTTGGAACCCAGATGTGTCTCTGACTGCCCAGGTGGTAGGAGTTTTAAGATTTTCTCCCTAAGCACCACTTTCATAACTGCTCTCTCTCCTTAATTTTGCACCTTTGAGGAAGTCCTGGAATTAAGGAAACCAAGTCCCTAAGCCTGCCATGTACAGTTGGACAGCAATGTCATCTCAAAGCTCAAGCCAACTTAGGAGCCTGGGGAGATGATAGAGAACTGAAGTTTTGACATGCAATGGACCTTAGGATCTCTGTGACTTGTCAATGGCTAAGCTATATTGGGAACAAGAAGATCAAATCAGTTTTGGTGAGGTTTCCAAAATTTAAAGAACCAGAATCCTCAAACTGAGAAATTGTGTTGGTTGACTAGACTTCATTGTGATCTGTATCCATCTGCCAAGTGTTGGAACCAGCTGTCCAAAGCAAGGGTTGGGGAGTGGGGGGGGGGGGGGGACGAGCGGTGCTCTGTGTGTGAGATGTCATCCTCTTCCAGGGATGCCAGTCCTCCTAGAGCCAAAGTTATCCCCTGCAGCCATGATGGCAGAACGCCACAATGCTGGGATGACAGCTGCAGCAGCATAAAATGTCTGATTGCTCTCCCGGATGAACAGTGCTTCCTTGTTCTTAATGACACCAGATGGCACAGCCTACCCGGGGATACTCAGGATGCTGGGTTTGCCCATCTTATGAGGAAAACTAGGAGAAAGAAGACAGAGTGCTTGGGAGAATCTGGAAAGAGTGTTCATGGTAGAACAAGAGAAAAGGTGGGTTTTCTCTATTGTGGGAATGAAATTCTAGCACAAGTTTACCTTCTTCAGTTTTTGGAGTTTTTCTTTTTCAATCCTACCACATGATTTGTGTATTCATTAACACGAGTTTGGAAGCAATTTAAATGTGTATTAGCGCAAGAGATAGCAAACAACACACACAAAAAAAACACATGCAGAAAGGCAGGGATTGCATTTACGTCTTTAACTAAACTGGGAAATTCTCAAGGTAAAAATATTGTAGACAAAATCAGATGAACTTTAAAAGTGAACATTGTGAATCTGTGTCCCAAAAATCTACCACACAGAAAGGCTATGCAGTAAAATATATAGTTTCTTTTTTCTCTCTCTCTTTTAAATTGTTTATCTCCTCAGTTTGCTCCAGATAAAAAAAAAAAAAAAAAAAAAAATTAGTAAGTGGGCACGAAAAACAAACAAACAAAAAAAACAAAAAGTACATGGTTTACCAGCATTTGAGCCCATAGAATATATATATATATATAAAATCTGCCTGAGAGTTAATCCATTCTATACTAGAGAGTTTCACTATTAACTCTGTCTTTGAATTATCCTTTTAAACACATCAGTGAATCAAAGGACAATTTAAATGATCATTGCCTATGGAAGTTCAATGAGAAAGAAGTCAAACACTCACCCAACCACACTCCATGAGAACATGACATGTATATGAAATGATAGTTCTCTAACAACACTGAGGTTAGTCCCACTACATTTTGCACTTGACAGGTCTCGTTACTAGAGTAAACATTTGAAATAGGATGATAAAAAAAGTCATGTTTTAAAGTGTCTGGTGGGTAAAGGGCCTAATATCACAGCTATTCCTTTATAGAAGCATGCACACCACGCTTGCTTTATGAATATGTGTTGAGACCCTTACCTCACTACCATACCCCCATCTACTCCACAGTAAGCATTTTTTATCAGTGGGCAAAGTTACGGAGCAACACATCAGTAGCAACAGAAATGCTAATGGGCTACTTGTGGTGAATGGAGATTTCTTCTAAATTCCTCATTGGCTTATTTTGGGCCAAACTCTAATTTGGAATATGGTGAAGAGAAAAAGGAGAAAAATCGTGTTTTAAATTCTTATCCTGGGGAATAATCTTTACGTGGAATGAAAACTTCTTTCATAATATATTGTGAAAGCACACACACGATGGTTTCATAATTATAGCATTCAAAACTATAAATGCTAGACTGAAGATTGCAAATCTACTTTCATTATAACCACTTGTTTTCAATCACTGATAACATTTGAAAAATTGTCGTTGGGACTAAAATTCTCAGAATCCAACAGATAAAGAAAGGTACAATGAATTTATGTGTTAAAATGGAAGTAAGGGAGTGAAAGAAGTTAAGGGGCAAATGGTACTTTAATAATGGCATCCTCATTGAGTATGAACCCTTACTCCCTATGGCTCTCTCTGGAAAACTACCAGTATAGGCTATGTCCATTAAGTGACAGCATCTGGCCCGTCATCTGAATAATTCATGGACCCAGCCTGCTATTAAGAAGACAGGTATAATTTTCTTCTGAATAATATGAACTGTTTGTTGTTTAAGCAGTATAAATGTATCAGATAATTTTTAATCTTCCACCCCATTTTCTCAATAGTGATTTAAATGGTCAAAGTCAAATAATTACAAGCTTAAATAAAAAAATGCTCTAAACTTTCATAGCAGTACATGTAGTCATTTGCAATATAACTTTTATTCTGTTCTTCCTGCTTGAACAATACAAAGTACGATTATTAGAATGCATTATACATTTTAATGATCAACATATGTGTGATTGAAAAGTAGAAGTAAGAGACATTGGAAAATATGTAAAATGTAAAGAACATGTTCACGAAAAAGATTCACATGGAGTTTCCTTTGAATGTATAAAAATCTTGTTTTATTTTATTAAAAACTAAATGTTTTTAGTGTTTTATAAATCTTCCTTCAATATGTCTGGGTGAGAAAAAGTGGCAAAACATATTCTAACTTTATGGAAAAGACACAGTATAAGCACAGTAAAGTAAATGCAACTTCAACCAAAATTCACTAATTTCAGGCTAAAATTAAAAATTGAATTAAAGTTACTTCTACAAGATTAAAATCAGGGGAAAAAATGGCAGGAAATCTGGCAAGCAGTAGCTTTTAGACTCTTTGCATAAATTAATTACTATAGGCAAAATGTTCTTTCCTTCAACTAAATTTTTGAGTATTTTTTTCTTTCCACTCCATTTTGAGAGGGTAGATACAGATGTTTTCCCTGAATTGTAGGTTTCTTCTCAACTGATATTAAGATACTAGTAGAAGACTAATATACATTTCTACAACATTTACTATTTGGGACGATTTAATACTTGAAAGTCATTTTGTCACACTCAAGGGAGTATTTGCTGAATACCAATTGTGTGTCAAGAAAGTTTCCATATATCATTTTACTTAAATCTTAAGAGCTTTCAGCATCTTGGTAGAAAACCCATCCAATACAGCCATCCCCAAGTGTATTCACTTTGAAACACTAACACAATTAATCTTCACTCAACTGCTGTTACCCATTCTGATGCCCATTTCCTCAATATAATGAACATCAGGAAACATTCTTGGTCTGGAATAATAAATGCTATTTATTTTATTGCTTCACCTGAATCTTTTATCTTTAATTCCTTACTTTCAGAGCATCTCTTCCACTTGTAGAAAATTGTCAGTGTTTCAACTCTTTATTTTCTCTCAATCCATCAACATTTCTCATTTGGCTTCCATCCATCTTCAAACTATAACCTGCAAGACATTCACATACCACTTTCCTCTCAGTGTCCTTAAATCCTTGGCTTCTTCTCACCACACTGGTCCTGCAAAAGCAGGCTCTAGAACAATCTCATTTTTCCCACTCCAACAGCTGAACTGTAGCACACTACAGTACAAATTTCATGGTCTGTCAAGTTGTCACTAACAATATATGTTCATAATCGCAACCAGATTATTAGCTCAGAATTCCTCAAACCTAATACTAGGTAATTTCACTTCCCATTTGGCAGAGAAACTATCCTAGACATTTGACATATCTGTTACCACATTATTCAATCATTGCAATTCCAAATCGTCTTTCGCATGACTTAACACTTGCTATTGTCTTCGGTAGAATTAAGAAAATGTAAGCTATTTGAGATAAATTGTTTCAAATGAAAAACTACAAAGTATTATCCACTCAATAATATCCACACTTCTTTCCTATGAGTCTCAGAGAAAAAGACATGTCCTATTAGTCCAGGTGATTCTTGGACATGTGGGTCAAATGTTACCTTCCTTGTCTCCTGTAGGTTTAATTTCTTCATGTTTTCACTTATGTAATTTAAATTCCTGTCCTCAATTAGCATTAGCTTTCTTTTATTCAGCATATAAATAGATAACCATTTCTATTGTTTCCATATTTTATAATTTTCAAAATCAAGCACTTTGTGTTCTTCCTATTTACTTTGTCAACACACGTTTTTCTTGCACCAGTGAATGTCTGGTCATTCCAATGACAATCTATATAATCAATCAATAACAAGCCAAAAACATTGGATATCTCTCACTCTTTCTGTTTGTTTCATGTGACTTTATTTTCTGTTCAACGGTCTTTTTTCCCTCCAAGTTTTGAAACCAGGAGTGACTTCCTGCTTCCTTCTATGATCACTGGTTCAAAGTGTATTACCACTTAGGGTAACTATTTTATGCCCATCTATTCAAAAGTAGGTGTCACTCAGTGCTCTGTACTTAACTCTTCTGTTTTTTTTTTTGGGGGGAGGGGACAGAGTCTCGCTCTGTCACCCAGGCTGGAGTGCAGTGGCCAGATCTCAGCTCTCTGCAAGCTCCGCCTCCCAGGTTCACGCCATTCTCCTGCCTCAGCCTCCCGAGGAGTAGCTGAGACTACAGGTGCCACCAACTCGCCCGGCTAGTTTTTTGTATTTTTAGTAGAGACGGGGTTTCACCGTGTTAGCCAGGATGGTCTCGATCTCCTGACCTTGTGATCCGCCCGTCTTGGCCTCCCAAAGGCTTGAGCCACCGCGCCGGGCCTTAACTCTTCTTAAATACATCACATTGTCACTAAAAGTGATTTCCTTCATTAGTTTAGTTTTTAATATCCACAAATATTTTATGACCATCAAATGTATATCTTAAAATAAGATCTGATTTCCAGAATCATACATTCAATTGCTTCATTGCTTAAATGCTCAGAGATATTTCAAGTTTCAAAGGTCAAAACTAGCTAAGATAAAACTGAACTATTTACTTTGTGTCCCTCATAACCACCATCAATACATCAATATACATTCTTCCTGGTGAATCCCTTATTTATCTAGGATGATGGCACAGAGACCTTCAAGCCTGTCATGGTAGAAAATGAAAAAGTATCTTCGGATTATTAGTTTGTATTTCAAACTTCTGATTATCAAATATGTTCTCACTTCATATCTATAAAACTTTTAATCTACACATGAACAAACTGCTACTTTTTAAATTTCAGATTCTTAACATCTCTCACCTTAATTATCAAAATGCCATCAAACTTTATCTCTTTCCATTAAACGCTTTTTCCCAATCCAGTCACCGGATGACCAAGATAGTAAAGGTTTCTCCTTAGTTCAGAAAAAGGAGGTCATTTTATTTAGTTTAGAAAAACGAAGGAATTTTGTGTTTAATTTTTAAAACTAACTCAACACTAAATAATATTTAAAGAAAATCTTACATATCCTTCCTATTTTGCCCAGCCTTGTACTTCTGGAATAATTGTTTTTAAGCAATTTTAGTTTTATTATCTCATTTTAACCATAAGTATAAATGAAAATTTATATATCTGTTTATCAACTTATTTTCAGAAATATATTTTAACTCACATTTTTAAAAATAAGATAATTTGCAAAATTATACTACTTACTAATTTTTTCCCACATCCAACTCCTAATATTTTAGTTGCTATTGTGGTTTTGAAACCTGTTTCATTCCTTACATTTTATTTTAGATTCAGGAGGTATATATGCAGGATTGTAACCTGGGTAAATTGTGTCACTGAGGTTTGGTGTATAAATGATCCTGTCACCAGGTAATGAGCCTAGTACCTGCCAGGTAGTTTTTTTACCCTTTTCTCCCTCCCACCCTTCCCCCTCTAGTGGCCCCCATTCTCTGTTGTTTCCACCTTTATGCCCATGTGTACTCAATATTTAACTTTCATTTATCAATGAGAACATAGGGTATTTGATGTTCTGTTCCTGTGTTAATTCACTTAGGATAATGGCCTCCATCTGCATCCATGTTTCTTCAAAGGACGTGGAATACTACACAACCATTACACCAGGGAATATTACAAAGCTGTAAAGACATTCTTCTTTATGGCTGTGTAGTGTTCCGTGGTGTAAATGTACCACATTTTCTTTATCTAACTCACCACTGATGGACGTCTAGTTTGATTCTATGTCTTTGCTATTGTGAAAAGTGCTGTGATAAACATAAGAGTGCATGTATCTTTTTGGCAGAATGATTTATTTTCCCTTGGATATACATCCAGGAATGGGATTGTTGGACCAAATTATAGTTCTGTTTTAAGTTATTTGAGAATTTTCCAAACTGCTTCTCATAATGGCTAAACTAATTTACATTTTCACCAAGAGCGTATAAGCACTTTTTTCCCTATAACCTTCACAACATCTGTAATTTTTAGACTACTTAATAGTCATTTTCACTGGTGTGAGGTGGTATCTTATTGTGGTTTTGATTCGTGTTTCTCTATGATGAACAATGTTGAGCATTTTTTCATGTGTTTGCTGGCAACTTGTAAGTCATCTTTAGAGAAGTGTCTGTTCCTGTTCTTTACTCATTTTTAATATGGTTATTGGTTTTTGCTTGATTAATTGTTTAAGTTCCTTATTGATTATGGATATTAACTCTGTTGAATGCATAGTTTGTGAATATTTTTTCCCATTTTGTGGATTGTCTGTTTATTCTGTTGATAGTTTCTTTTTGCTGAGCAGAAACTTTTTAGTATAATTAGGTCCCATTTGTCCATTTTTGTCTCTGTTGCAAGTGCTTTTGAGGGCCTAGTCATAAATCATTTGCCAAGGCCTATGTCCATAATGGTGTTTTTCAGGTTTTTTTCTCTGTGGTTTTTATAGTTTGAGGTTTTACATTTAAATAGTTCATCCATCTTGAGCAAATTTTTTATAGTTAAAAGCAGTAGAAGTAGGGGTTATCTTCTTCTGCATATGGCTAGATCATTTTCCCAGAACCGTTTATTTAATAGAGAGTCCTTTCTTCAATGCTTGTTATTGTAGACTTTGTTGAAGAACAGATGTTTGGGGATGTGCAGTTTTGTTTCTAGTTTTCTCTCTTTTTCCATCTATCTGTGTGTCTATTTTTTTGCACCAGTACCATGCTCTTTTGGTTACTGTAGCCTTGTAGAATAGTTTGAAGTTAGGAAATGTCACCAGCTTTGTTCTTTTTGTTTAGGATTGCTTCGGTTATTTGGGCTCATTTTTGGATCCACATGAATTTTAGAATCATGTTTCCTGATTCTGTGAAAAACGACATTGGTAGTTCGATGAGAATAGTGCTGAATCTGTACATTGCTTTGGGCAACATGACCATATTAACAATATTGATTCTTTCGATCTATGAGCATGGGATGTTTTTTCCCATTGTATCATCTATGATTTCTTTCAGCAGTGTTTTGTAGCTCTCCTTGTAGAGATCTTGCACCTCCTTGGTTAGATTAATTAATATGATGTGTGTGTGTGTGTGTGTGTGTGTGTGTGTGCAGATATTGTAAATGGGATTATGTTCTCCATTTGGCTCTCAGCTTGGACAGAATTACTAGGATTTTTGTGTGCATGTATGTGTGTGCAGATACTATAAATGGGATTGTGTTCTTCATTTGGCTCCCAGCTTGAACATTATTGGTGCCTGGAAATGCAACTGATTTTTGTACATAGATTCTGTAACCTGAAACTTTACTGAAGTTTTTTTGTCAGTTCTAAGAGCTTTTGGCAGAGATTTTAGGGTTTTTTAGGTACAGAATCATATCATCAATAAAGAGATAATTAGACTTCTTCTTTTACTATTTGATTGCATTTTATATCTTTCTCTTTCTTGATTGCTCTGGCTAAGATTTCCAATACTAAGTTGAATAGAAGTAGTAAGAGTGGACATGCTTGTCTTACTTTAGTTCTCAAGCAGAATGCTTCCAGCTTTTGCCCCTTCTGTATGATATCGGCTGTGGGTTTGTCATAGATTGGCTGTGGGTTTGTCATATACTTTTCATTATTTTGAGGTATGTTCTTCAGTGCCTATGTTAGTTGAGTGTATTTTTTTTTTAAATCATGAAAGGATGTTGAATTTTATCAAACGCTTTTTCTGCATCTATTGAGATAATCGTATAGTTTTTGTTTTTAATTCTGTTTATGTGGTGAGTCAAATGTATTGATTTGTGTTTGTTGAACCAGTCCTGCATTCCAAGAATAAAACCTACTTAATTGTGGTGAATTAACTTTTAGGTGTGCTGCTGAATTCAATTTGTTAGTATTTTGTTGAGGATTTTTGGGTCTGTGCTCATCGAGGATATTGGCCTGTAGTGTTTTGTTGTTTTTGTTGTGCCTTTGCAAGATTTTGGTATCAGCATGATTCTAGCTCCATAGAATGAGTTAGAGAGGAGTCACTCCACCTCAGTTTTTTTGAATAGTTTCAGTAGATTGGTGCCAGTCCTTCTTTGTACATTTCGTAGAATTCAGCTGTGAATCCGTCTAGTCTAAGGGCTCTTTTTGGTTGGTAGGATTTTTATTACTGATTCAATTTCAGAAATCAATATTTGTCTATTCAGTGTTTTCATATATTTCTGACTCAGTTTGGGGAGGTTGTGTGTTTCTAAAAATGTAACCATTTCATCTTGATTTTCTACATTTTGTGCATAGAGGTGTTCATAATAGCCTCAGGGGTTTTTTTGTATTTCTGTGGGATTTGCTGTAATATAACCTTTGTCATTTCTGGTTGTGCTTAATTGGATCTTTTTTATTTTTATTTGCTAATCTAGGTACTGGTCTATCAATCTTGTTGTCCTTTCAAAGAACCAAGTTTGGTTTTGCTCATACTTTGTATGGATTTTTGGATCTCAATTTCATTCAGTTATGCTCTGATTTTTGTTATTTCTTTTCTTTGTCTAGCTTTGGGTTTAATTTTTTCTTGATTTTCTAGTTCCTCCAGGTGCAATGATAGATTGGTAATTGAGATCTTTCTAACTTCTTGGTGTAGATATTTAGCACTACAAAATTTCCTCTTAACAGTGCTTTAGCTATGTCCTAGACATTCTAGTATGTTGTGTCTCTGTTTTCATTTATTTCAAATATTTTTAAAATTTGTACCTTAATTTCATTACTTACGTGAAAATCATTCAGGACCAAGTTTTCTGATTTCCATGTAATTGTGTGGTTTTGAGGGATCCTCTTGGTAGTGCTTTGTATTTTTGTTCTACCGTGGTCTGAATGTGTAATTGGTATGAGTATTAATCTGTTCTCGCATTGCTCTAAATAGACACCTCAGATTGGGTAATTTATAAAGAAAATAAGTTTAACTGACTCATAGTTCCTGTACAGGTTGTACAGGAAGCATGGCTAGGGAGGACTCAGGGAAACTTACAGTCATGGCAGGTGAAGAGGAAGGAAACATGTCCTACATGGTTCAGAAAGGAAGAAGAGCTGAAAGATGGGGATGCTACACACTTTTAAACAACCAGATATTGTCAGAACTCACTATCATGAGAACAGTAAGGGGAGGGGATATCTGCCCCCATAATACAATCATCTCCCAGCAGGCCCCTCCTCCAACATTGGAAATTACAGTTTGACATGAGATTTGGGCGGGGGCACAAATCCAAACCATATCAGTATGATTTCAAATTTTGGAATTTACCAAGATTTGTTTTTTGGTCAAGAATGTGGTTCATATTAGAATATGTTCCATATGCAGGTTCACCTCCTGATTTTTACGTTATTATTTTAAATTCTTTTAGTTATCATCTCTAAACCTGTCAATAATATGATTATACTTTAATTTGTTGATTCATGAGTTTAGTTTTAGTTACATTAACTTGTTACTCTCTGTGTAGAGGCTCTGCTATGTGATGAGAAAATTGGTGTGCCTGTGCCTCCCTCTACTTTGCTTTCTCTCTGTATTTTCTGACCTCAGTTATTATAAAATATTTTTAACATCTCAGAGCTTTTCATATTTGATTTCTGTTCTTTAATTCTAACTACAAAGACCCATAACAGATTATTCCTTTTCTACAACCACCATTATTATTCTTTGATTTTTCTACTGGTCCTTTCTGAAATAATATACAGTAAACAGTGTAATATATTATCATACATACTACCTCAACTAGCATTTTGACACAAAATAATACAAATGTAACACGTGCCCCTAAAACTACGATACTTGAAAATAATTATTAAACATCAGGTGTCAATCTATTATTTTAAAATATACTCCACACATTACTCAAAATCATGCCATTTTGTGTTCCAAAACGTTGGAGTCATGTACAAATTTCTATTAATCTCTAAGTTATAAACCACCTTTCTTTTATTTACTAAAATATGCCAGATTAGAATACTGTTTGTATAATTAAAAATATTTTATTCTTGAAGATATTTTTCATGGGCTTCTCTGACTTCCTATGATAATTAATATCAAATGTGCTTTATGTATGTAAAACAGTTGGCTAACTGGCATTTCCTTCCTTTGCATTTTAGTTATTTTCACTATTTTCCAAACAGAACGTCTTTTTTTTTTCTTTAATTTTTGTTGTTGCTGTTGGTGCTTTGGTATAGTTTCTCCTCAAAAGCACTCTTTAAAAAAATCAAAGTGCAAAACATAAAACTATAGGTGCTTTCTTACATAAAATTATTTGATGTCACTATTGATAAATAGGCTTGTGTCTTGGATCAAGTTTCCCAGAAAACATAGAGCATGAGCCAAGACTTACGTGCAAATGCAACCCCAGACAGCAAGAAGGAATAAAAAGCAAATTCATATTCGTCACAACTAGCAGCAAAGATACACAGATGCTGGCTTTGCAAGTACATCAAACTGTGACTCAAAACAGGCCATCAGAAGAAAGAAGTGGGGGCAATTTTATTATTAGGCTCTTCCTCTTGTCTCATTTCTTCCCTTAGTCAAAGTTTGTCCTGAGGGAAGAGAACTCATCTGCACTTTTAGATTCCATCACCTGTTTTAGGAAGCAATTGTGGAAAGCAGACCTCTTTCCTTTATTCCAGTCTGGAATTGGTGAGCAGACTCCAGCTTGAGGTGTGCCTAGCTGATCTGTTTCAGACTAAGATTACTGTGATGGACTACATATGGGTGTAAGGAATCTAAGGGGACCCATTTAATGGCCTGACAGAGTTGGCAATAAAGTTCTAGCTGTAGGGATTTTTTTCATAGAACTTTAATATTTTGCTTCATTGTCAACTAGCAATCACAAGCACCAAAAAAGACTTGGTACCAACCTCATTTTGATTCTCTTAAAGCTTTTGGAATTTCTTCATTGCACTTGGATATAATGTATTTTAGGGCTAATAAATGACTACCAAAATACCAACTTAAGGATCTTTTTTTTTTTTGTCAGGATGTATCAAGGTGTATACTGTTTCTGCTCACTCTGCTTGGCACACAGTGATTTTATCAATCTGTATATCTATGCCTTTTGCTTAAGACATTTTTTATAATACTACTGCAATCATTACCCATTTTTCCTGTGTTTTAATTTAATATACACTATTAGGATATTTTGGATTTCAAACTTTCTAATTCTGCCCTAAATTTCTTTTTATCTTTTGGTCATATTTCCCATCTCTTTCTCACTGTGATCTGGTAGCAACAATCTATTCTCTATTTTCTGGATTATTAATTTGGTATTCGACTTACTTTATCAGGCAGTCATTTTATTTTTATTTCAATATTAGTTTGCTAATTTCTGAGAAATTTTACATGTTCTCTGATTCCTTTAACGTTTTTTATTGAATTTCTTGTTTTGTGAGAGCAATATTCTCTTCAGTATCACTAAAGATACTTCTTAGAATTGTGTTTTCGTTTTTTTTCTGCTGTTTATGTTACTTTTATTTTTTTTTTTTTTCTGTTGTTAGTTGTTCTCTTTATTCAGTTGGTCTTCTCTCTCTTGTTTTTGTTCCCCTCAAATAATGGTGTAGTCATAGCAGTTTATTTTATCCAAAGTTCTTTGAATTAGTTTAAATAATTAATATACAAGATCTTTTGTTTATTGGTTTTTTAAATTACTTTTCTTATTTACTTTAAAATTCCGTCTTAGGCCGGGCGCGGTGGCTCAAGCCTGTAATCCCAGCACTTGGGGAGGCCGAGACAGGCGGGTCACGAGGTCAGGAGTTCGAGGCCATCCTGGCTAACACGGTGAAACCCCGTCTCTACTCAAAAAAAATACAAAAATCTAGCCGGGCGAGGTGGCGGGCGCCTGTAGTCCCAGCTACTCGGGAGGCTGAAGCAGGAGAATGGTGTCAACCCGGGAGGCGGAGCTTGCAGTGAGCTAAGATACGGCCACTGCACTCCAGCCTGGGCGACAGCGAGACTCGGTCTCAAAAAAAAAAAAAAAAAATTCAGTCTTTTATCTTCTGTGGGAGAACTCACTTTGGGCTCTGTCAAGTACACAGTGTCTCAGTTCTTTCAGGCCGCTATAACTAAATACCATAAACTGCTAACTTACAAGTAACAGAAATGTATTTCTCACAGTTCTGGAGGCTAGAAATCCAAGATCAAGGTGCCAAAAATTTGGTGTTTGGCTGTCTTTTCACTACAATCTCACGTGGCAGGAAGCAAGGGAGCTGTCTGTAGTTTCTTTTATAAGAATTTTAACCCCTGTCACCTTGGGGATTAGAATTTCAACATATGAACCTGAGATTGAATAAACATTCAGTCTATAGTTGATGAATCTTATAGAAATTTCTCTTCATAAGTCATAGTCAACAATTTGCTACCCATATTTAGATCACCCCTGTTTTATCCGGAGGTGGAGTGTTTAAGTGTTACTCCCTTTTGTGTTGGTAACTCTGGTGTTTTCTTATTGGATCTGTGATGAAAGTTAAAAGATAGGGTCTGGTAGGCTTCTTTATTCAGACCAACTACTCCATCAGGACCTTCCCTAAGGCTATTACTTAACTCTATTCAAAATCAGTTATTAAAGACTTTAGCTGGGCACAATGAAACCTCATGGCCCAGCTATTCTGTGGATAGCTCTCTCATGAACCTAATAGTGCCTCTGCCCCAACTATTGTCCTGGTTTGTTCATAGATATGATCTCATCTGTTTTCTTCCCATCATAAATAAATTACATTTTCCTTCCAACATTTATTTTCTTGTTTTATTTTTATTTGTTTAAACTTACCATAACATTCAGTTACTTTTTTTATGGAAAGGAAGATTATATATTACTCAGTATGCTAATAATATATTGAATTGCGAATACTGTCAGTTTTCCTAAAAATTTACAAAATTGATTTTTATTTTTGCTAGTATTGTAGGTCATACATATGGGTAATCTGTACCTTACTTACTTCTCCAACCGCACTTGCTCCACGTCCCTTCCCAGCTGACCAGGCCACTCACAGAACATTTCTGTGAATGATGCAAAGCTCCCCAACACATAAGCCTTTATAGAGCTAACATAAATAACCTTATTCAGACAACAAGTATTTCAGCACTCTGAGAATATTGGGAACTCCAGGAAAATTAATCCAAACCCAAAAGTTTTTATAAAGACCTGTATCTATTGATAATTCTGGAAAAGAAATATAAAAACAGACCACAGTGGACACAAGTAGATGACACATTGATTAGAAGTGCTAGCTTAGAATTATCCTTCTATCTTGCATTTTAGAAAAATTCACTTTAACATGAATTATAAATGTTTTGCACCCAAATGATTTATTATATTTCAGGATGGAGACAAATATAATTTCATTCAATTTCTCAATGTACATATTGAGAACTGAGATCCGAATAGTTTAAATTACTTTTTAATATCACATATCTTAAAAATAGAACTCATTGATGATATTGAGTGGTGTTGCATTTGTTTGTTTGTTGTTTGCTTTTGTTTGAGCTCAGTTATCCTGAAGAGTCACAGACTCTTGGTAGCATTTGGAAGGGATATTAATTCATTTTCCAAATAGGCTGTTGCCTAATTATTGGTTCAGAATAACTAAAGCACGGCTCATTCAACCTTCTACAATAGTGGTTATGCTGCCTAAACAAAAAGGTTGAGATACAAGTGGCATGAATTATTAAGAAGAATGCCTTTATCACCTTAAAATTTTCTATGGAAAATATCACTATAGGAGAGATTAAGAGACTTGCTGGAGGATATATTATCTAGTTTTGTAATAGATTTTCTCTTTTTCTATTGAACAGTATTCCTGGTTTACTAAACAATAGGATTCTTTTTTAAACAAAAATTTAATGAATTTATTTTTTAAATCTTAATTAGTAAATACTTAAGAAAATTCACTTGATTTTTCACTAGTCTTCAATAGTTATGTTATGTTGTGTTGTTGGTATACATTAAATATGAACCCATTTAAGATATGTGTTGAATTATGCCAATTTGTTTATATTTAGATTATTAATGAGCTTTTCATTTGATCATTTTCAAGCAGAGAAGTTGCTAGGAATGAAAGTTTTAGTCAGAGGTGCTCCAGGAATACTCAGATGGATTGGGGTTGTCCCATAAAATGTGTATGTAGGTTATAAAGTCCTGAAAGATTCAGCATGGCTCTGTTTTTAATACTAAAAAGGTAAAATTTAATGCTTATCTTTATTTTTCATTATGACAGGACTATTGTGCTATTTTTATGTTTGAACATATGAATCTGAGAACAAATGCAGAAAACTAACTACAAGTTATCCAAAGAAAAGTTCGCATTTTTAAGACTAGATAAAAATAAACTATTGTTTAAAAGAAAATGTACAAGTTACACATTAGCTGACAGCATCATTATTTATTCAATCAAACAAACAGTTAAGTGTACAAAAAATAATAAAAATGAAAATTCCACAATTTGTGGTTTGGTAGGAAGGGGATTGGTTTGTTGTATATGTTTTTATGTATTGAATTTAAAGTTTGGGAAAACATATTTCCCTAACGTAAACAGACATATCCCGTCTGCTGTCTGCCTCTTGCTTCTTAAGTGCAGAAGTTTCCCCTTCTTCCGTCCCATTGCTGACCCTTCCAGTGGAACATTTTCTATTATCACTTCCAGCATCTACAAGAAACTGGTCCTATTAATCACCCTCTCTTTCTCTGGCATTTTCTATTTTTTCCTCTCCCTGGCTGTCCCCCACATTATATTAACATGCCCAAATCCCTCCTGACCTATTCCATTATCTCCCAAATGTAAGTCTGCAGTTTGTCACCTTCCGTTCCTTCTTCAATATCCTACAACCTACCTTTGTAAACCAATACTTCACTGAGGCTCTTTTTTTTTAAGGCCAACACTGGCCTCTGACTTTTACGTTCAGCTATGATCTTCTATTCTTACCTATTTGATCTTGTGGCAGTATGTGACCCTACAGAGCACTTCATCTTTTTTTGTATCTTATTCTACTCTGACTTACTGGGACACAATTCCCTTGTGTCTTCCTACTTCTCTGACCATTTCTTCTCAGTTGCCCTCACTGGCATTTTTTCTGCATTCCTGTTAGATGTTAGTGCTGCCTGAATTCGTCCTCCATTTTCTACATTTTTTCAGCCTTTACACTTAGTCTGAGCATTCTCTGTACCACATGAAACAAGAATATTGAGAGAAAGCAGAATAACTAGCCACTTGCAGTTTCTCACAGATGTTTTTGCTGTTTAATAACTTTGTGTCTCTGTATACAAAACTTCTCCTCCTAGAAACCACCTACATCTTCTTTATAGAATAGCCTTGACTTCTCCTTCAAAATTAAGTGTTTACAATGGGGAACCTTCCAGATTTTGGAGGCATAATTTACCTGCCCCAATCTGTGTTCTCAGAAAACCCGTAATTTCCTCTCCCCAACGAATGCCATAAATTACTTATATGTTTCCTTATTATACTTTTCTGGACAGAGGAACCGAGTGATAGTAAAATACATCTTCTGCTTATATGCTTTGCATAGAGTGGGCTATCAAGCAAATGTCTAAATTGAAAAATTGGCATTTTCATATTTGCTTTTTATTTATTTACTTCTCACATATTCCCTAATATCAAAATTGGAAAACAAGAAAGAAAGAACATTTTTTTCTAGTTAGATGTTTTGCAAATCTTCATCAAATGAACTTATTAAATTATGTCACACACCTCACATTTCAGTAGGTGTGCAAATTTAACATGCCTATTTTAAAATCCAATCAACATACTTTCTCTTCCGTTGTAGCCTTGAAATTACCTTTTGCAATCTTGTTTGCACAGATGTTCTTGCTTAAAATCAGTTTGTTTTGTATATCAAACTACTATGCCCATGATGAATCTGCATTTTTTTTTCTTTTTTTTTTTTTGCCACTGGAGATGTTCTCTTCTTGGTTATAGTAGCTCAAGGAAAATGGAAAACTAAGATCCAGTTCCGTGTTCTATGTGACAATCTGCATTAAACCTCTATAAATGCATTTTTTTTTTCTCCTCTTGAGGAATAGATTATAGCAACCCAACTCCAAAACTCAGCTGAGGAAACCTAAACTCAGCAACTATTTCATTGAAATAGCAATATACCATAAAGTTGTGTTAAAATGAAGCCAACCTTCAGAGTTCAGTTTGCTGTTGCTATTATTTTTGCTCACATCCCATTGTCAGACTGAGCAAAGAGTTTGTAGGGTACAAGATTGCTCTAAAATACCAAAGCACAAAACAATTTGGGCAATAAAATATATTATACCAGACTACCCAGGCTCCAGCCTATTTTTCATTGTTTTTAATTGTATCCATATCATATATTGGGCTGACAATTGCACATATTATGCTGTCTTTAACAAACACAAGAGAGTCTAGAATCTCGTACATAGTTCATTCACAAAGAAGCAAAGCAATTTGTAGATGCTTTGTTTTAATGCAGTGGATGGTCCCCCATACCTTTGTGTAGCAGATAAAGAACAGTTGTTACAAGAAAATTCATTTAAAAATTTGATTTAAGTATGATAGTATAAAGTCTTATTAATGTTAACATGAGTATTTCCCTTTATAAGTAGTTGGAGACAAGCAAAATTGTTTGCATAAGATAGTTTCTGTACTTTATGGTTGCTAAGAACATACTTACTTCTCTTTATCATATTTGATTCAAACTATCTAATCTGCAGTTAAGTTATGGGCCACTAGTCTACTCATTCATCTTATTCGAAATTTTGGAAGCAATTTTTAAAAGACTTTCCCCAGGTTATACTTAATTCTTGCTTTTTGTTGTTAAACACACGTTGCCAAATGGTACTGTTTTCACCTGCCTTGTTTTATTTCCTCAGTCCCCTCCTCTGACCCATCTCTGTTCACCTGCCAAACATTAGACTTGTGAAAAAATTAGCAATGAAGAGCTGTCAATCAAAGCCTGGAAAATTCGAAGAACATTATTCTTATGTTTAAATTGGTGATATAAAAGGAAATTTTCCTTGTATTTTGGCTACAATAAACCCTTTTTTTGCCTCCCTGTTTTTTAATCCCTTTTAAAATTTTCATGTTCTGCATTATGTAAGTCTCTCCCGTTTTATCACTGGATCACTATATTCCTGGCTGCCTCTCCAGGTGGCCCTTATCAGTCCATCACCAAAATTTCCCTTTATCAAATGTCCAAAACCAGATATGTATATGGTTACTGCATTTGCTTCTCCTAGAATCTTAGAATTGCGTGTATGTGAGGACTTTTCTTGATTATACACTACAATATGTCTGTTCTGTAGTTTTTATCAGATTTTTAGTAGCACAAGCCAAAAATCTGAGTAAGATGTTTCATCAAACAATACCATGTAAAGTCATGAGTGGTGGAGCATGCACTGTTGTGTGTTTGCGCACTGATTTTTTTAATTTTGTCTTTTGCAGGTATTATTCATCTTGCTTTTGTATTTGTAACCTGGGTGTCTACACCTAAACTCCCCGCCATTATAAATAACATTTAGTGGAGTTTCTATCCTTATCCCAAATCACATTTAGAACATATTGTTATTGACATGTCAGTGCCTGAATTAGATATTGGAAGTCAATATTAATAAATGTAATTAATAATTAATATTAATAAATGCAAATGGCACTTTTAGGTGCCATTCAACAGTAAGCTGTATTTTTGATATGTCTTTGATGCTTGTAAACAAACATCCAGTTATGCCATTTAAAATGTAATATATTTTTGCATCCTTTTGTGATGTATTTAATTAATTTATATTTAATACAGTACTGAATTTTCAGAGTTGAAATCTTTTTTTTTTTTTTTTTTTTTTTTTTGAGGCGTAGTCTCATTCTGTCGCCCAGGAGATGTTCTCTTCTTGGTTATACTAGCTCAAGGAAAATGGAGTGCAGTGGCACCATCTCGGCTCACTGCAAGCTCCGCCTCCCGAGTTCACGCCATTCTCCTGCCTCAGCCACGGGAGTAGGTTGGACTACAAGCCCCCGCCACCACCCCCGGCTAATTTTCTATATTTTTAGTAGAGACGGGATTTCGTGTAACCAGAATGGTCTAGGTCTCCTTTCTCCTGACCTCGTGATCCCCCCGCCTCGGCCTCCCAAAGTGCTGGGATTACAGGCGTGAGGCAGCTCGCTCGGCCTCAGTAGTTTTATAGAAGACCCGCTTTACAAGGAGACAGCTACTGGTAAACGTTTAAGAGCACATACACAAAGAGATAAGGAAAAATAATAAATTAAAATATTAAGCAGATTGAGGCAGTTTGGGCCTGATTCTCCCCAGTTATTTCCATTGGCATATCTGAAAGTAGGAAAACATCCAAGAGAAACTGAGTTGGTGGGGACCTCAGATGAGGCCCAGAACAAATGATGACAGTTTATTTACAGTGGTACTACCCGCGGTTACGCAGAGAACTGCGTTCTGGTGAGATCATCAAAATGATGACATAGGGAAATCAGATCACCAACCTGAGGATGCATTCTCAGGAGACTGTTTCAGTCACTTTCAACCAATGTTTTAGCCCATTTGATGACAGGAATTTTAAGCTTATTTGAACTCTGGAGCTGTTATAAGAAGTTACCCAAGGTGATGGAACGTTGGAAGAAAGTTATATTCTCCAGGGTTCTGCAGCCATGGGGGATGCGCATTGGATGTGGCCAGTTAACAGTGGCAATGATGAGGCAATTGAAAGTAACCAATAATTCATTATCCCTCATAGGCATAAGCAAACACTGAACCCAGTATTTAGGAAGCCCAGGAGTACTCAGTACACATTCTCTGTGCATCTGGATAGCAAGTGCTTCTGTGACTGATTTCTATGAATAAGTATGAAATAATAAAGAGATACATAGCTTGAATTTAAATCCATCCCAAAAGAAAAGCAAACCTGCCAAAAAGAAATGTTGATTATTTATAGTAGGAAACACAGATTTCTAAATCACACTGAATTGTAATATAATAGAGTCTTTTAACTTTTTGAAAGCTTTAAAGTTAGGTAAGAAAGTAACTTGTCAGTAAACATCTTTAGAGCTAAAGTGGTTTGTAGTTGAGAGTGCCAATAAAACTTTTCTAAATGGAGTTGATTTATTTTTAACAAAATGATTGATTTCTGGGTTTACTTTTATAGTAATTAATCTGACCAGGCTTACCAACTTAGACCGAATCTCCCTGCTCTCAAAATTTGAGTATGTTAGGTAACTTTCAAAGACTTTTTAATCTGAACTACGATATAAGTCTAAACAAAAGAATAGCAGGTATTTCAACAAGTGCTATTATAATGTCTGGTTTCATTTTCCTTAGTAAATGTATTTTTACTAATCTGATTATACCAATTCTATCAGCGAAAATTTCTGCATGACCTAATTATTAATCATAGCAATGTCTTCTATTTATACGAAAAGTTACACTTTTTGAAAAATAGACACTCCCATGCATTACTTCAATACTAACTCCTTTTGTATAAAAGCATTATGCTATGATATGTTTAAAAAAAACCGAGGAGTGTATATTATGTTCCTTTTTATCCCAAGATATTAGATCAGAGGCTGGTATATAGTAGGTGCTCAATGAATTATTACTAAATGAATGAATACATGCAAAATTTGTATGCTTTGTCATAGAATTGTAAATGTTATATAAGAAGTTTTGGTGACATTTACAAAGTTTGTATTTGTTCTTTAAAGAAATGAGAACTTGGAATTTTCTGTCAGTGAACTAGTAATATCTGAGTTGAACATTCTGATTTAAAGGGGACTTCTCTTTCCTGACCTTTCCTGTAGTTGGCATAGCTTGGCTCCAATGGGCAGTGGCATATCCCTGAACTAGACAGTGAATTATTTGAAGGCATACATTTATTTTCTCCTTATGTCCAGATTATGGTGTGAAGGAGGTACACAGTACACATATTATTTAATTAATAAAAAATAATTTAGTCTTCACAGAGAAGTAATTAATGACCAAGATCAACATTTGGATTTTGTGGGGTTTTTTGTAACTTTAGGGTAGTTGTTCTTCTGTGGGGTAAAACATTGACCCCATAAATGAGAAATTCAAAAATAAGTTGTATTTAGCAATAAGATGGATAAAAGCAGATTTTTTTCCATATGAGAAATGCTTTTGTGTAGGGTGGAACTTTATTGCTATTGATCAAGTGTCATTATAGTGAAAACAACATTGCTACCATCTAAGACCCAGGGCACAAAACACTGAGATAGTAGCTAGCCATCAGTGGGGTCTATTTGGAAGTAAAAGGGTTGCAATGAATGTCATTACAAGAAATGTGGTTCTTCTCTGTGTAATAATTTACACTTTATAAATTACCTTCACTTGCATGATTTCATTGGAACTCCACAGCAGCCATGTGAAGCAGATAGAGAGGTTCTTACAATACCCATTGTATAGGTCCCTGTAGGAACTAGTAATTTTGGAACTTCCAGGCCCACACTCGTTGCTTTGGCATTTGGATTGACTTATGAGTTGATGTTTGGTTTGCTTGGTAGTTCTTGGAAAAGGTGAGGGGTTCTATCCTGATTAGTCTTTCTGAGATAGTAAAATGAAAACTGCATGGTGTATTGACAGAAAGAAAATAACAATATCACTGAATGTATATATGATTCATGTATCTGCATTACTTTTAGAAAGAACTTTCAATTGGATTTAGTTTTTGTGTTTCCTTGGAGAGAAAAAAAAAATAATGTAATGTTGTCAGGCAGATATATATTTAATTACCATCTATCTCACCAGAGAATAAGCCTGAATAAATGACACAAAGAGTGATTCACTTTATTTCTGTAAATAAGATCCTGAGTAGCAGATACTTTCTGCTGAAAATAATTTCAAAACTAGGGGCTGCAACACAGGCTCATTGGTTAACCATATAAGAAATCTATGAGAATAATGACAGAAAGAGCATAGCATTTGACTTCAGATTTCAATGTTGGCTAAATTTCTTTGTAATTATGTGACCTAAAGCAAGTAAATTTGTATATTTTTTAAATCTACAAATGAAATACATTTTTTTGTATTCTTAAGGTAGTTGTAAAGACTTAAGATAACATCACAAGATCTTGACTGATAAGTTCTGGTGATTTAAAAACTATTAACTGTCCTCACCATTTTCACTTCATTCTAAGTCCCTGGTAAGTGAGGCTTCAAGTCTGGCCAAAGTTCAGATCCAGTGAATGCTGCTGGGAGAGGAAGCATGATGTGTGCACTGGGCAGGAGAAGTAGTGTAATTTGTTAGTATAGAGTAGGGAGGGGTCCGAAAACAAATGTTTAAAAAGAGAAGTCAGGCTGCTGTCCTGTCTGGGCCCCATTTCTTAACTGAACTTCCTTAAGAACTTGTGAAAATTTCCCTTCTCCATGCTATCTCTGTGACTAGTTCTTTTTGAGATAGCAAAAAACATTACTATGCCACTACCACCACCACCACCACTAACTTTTACGAACATTTATAGTAGTTATTGAGAGTATAAAACTTTTATAAAAATCAAGAAAGAAAATGGGATAAGTATAACTAAAAATGGCAAGAAATAAGTAAGTTAATAATCTGTGAGATGCTATACATAGCTAAAGTAAGACAAGCATGTGTATGAAAATAGAAATGGAGAGAAAAATCAAGTAGACATGAAATAACCATGATATACAAAGTATTTAAGAGACAACATATATTCATAAAATACTGTATTTATATATGACACACTGTAGCTACTCAATATGCAGGAGATTTAATTAGGTTTTTCATTGATGAAACTCATTATAGTTCCATGCATCTTCTGCAAATAAAACTCATAGCTGCTCATGTCAAGCTACTTGTCCCTGCATCTGTCTGGCACAGCAAAGGTTTTAATTGGTCCCTGGAACTTCTGACCTTGTTAAAGGCCCTCAACTCAAACCTCAACTCTGATACTCATAACTATACTACTGGTGGAGAGGATCTGCATGGGAGAGCGAGATTAAGAACACAGGCAATGTGTTTCTTACCCGTTTATACCATACTGTAAGTATGTTAATCTACCCTCTTTTCTTGTTTCTTGATTTTCACTGTGGTAATAGGCCTGATAGCATAGTTGGAAGCTATCATTGCATCAAGGCAATTTCTCACATGACAAAAACAAATAAAGAAATTCTAGAACTAACACAGCAACAAATTTTGTAATATATGCAATCTATAAATCCTATTATGTCTAATGTTTGGTTTCATATCAGATTCAAAATGAAATTTAAATATTGGTATGCCATTCCTCATACACTGGAGGTTCTTCATCCCATAACCAAAGTAATTCTGCAACGTAATTTCTTAACATAGAAAAGGACCCAAAAATGGAACTCATGATTTGTTGATATTTTGCATGGTCTTTTCGGTGGGTAAAATCCATTAAAATTTGCCTATCAAGAATGCTACTTGATGTAGCAAAATAGAGGGTCTTCATTACACAAAACCAAAATATAATGTAATATGTTTGAGTCAAGAGAGTAGACTAGGATTTTCCCACAGAGACACAGAGTTAGGAACAATATATGGACTATACTAACCCTATGAGAACTCTAGCAACCACTTGAAAGATTTAGCACCTGGCTATTGTAAAACCAAAAAGGGTTTTCAGCAAGAGGGGTAGAATATTCAGACGTTTGCCCACCCAATTGTGTCCTTCCTTTTATGTTGCATTGAGGAAGCAACCTGGAAGAAATTCTGCATACCAGAGCTCCTCCGTTGGGAGGGAAATGAAAGAGTTGACCTTGTGTCCAATGTTTAGATTTGTCGGAGGGCTACCTGAGGGATGGCTTAAGTTCTGCCTGTCAGAGTGCTGGCAGCATAGTGTAGAGTTTGGAAGCTGCTTAAAACGAGGTGAACAACACATTAGAGCTGCAGTCCCATAGGCAAAAGCCAGGGGGAACAGGAGATTTGGAAAGGTTTGAAAAAATTATAGCTGGACTGACAGGTGAAGGTATTCAGCTTTAAGAATCCAGTACACATAGACTGAAAGAAGTGATGGTTTCTTTGAATGCTGAAATCCTGGCAAAAATTAAAACCAAAAATGAAAATATGACAAAGCATACAAAGGAATAGGGAAACATTGTTCAATTGACAGACCAAAGTAAAACTCCAGAAATGGATCCTAAAGAAATATAAAGATGTCTGATGAGCTAGAGAGGAACACAAATAGATAAATGAAGATGATCAGAAAAATGACACATGAAAAAACTGAGATTATCAACAAAGAGATAGAGACTGTTAAAAAGAAAAGCAAACAGGAATTCTGCACCTAAAAATTTAATAACTGAACTGAAAAATTTACTAGAGGAATTCAACAGCAGAGCTAATTGGGGAGAAAAAAAATTGCCAAGCTTGAAGGCAGGTTATTTAAAATTGAGTCAGAGGAGCAAAAAGGAAAAAGAATGAAAAAAAAACTGTGAGGGAGTGTAAGAAACTTATGAGAAACTATCAAGGGGACCAATATATACCTTATGGGAGTCTCAGATGGAAAAGAGAGAAAGTAACAGAGGGATTATTTAAAGAAATAATGTCCAAAACTTCTCAAACATAAGGGAAAATGAATACATCGATTTAAAAAGCTTAAAAAACTCCAATTAAAATAAACTCTAAAAGAACCACACCAAGACACATTATGATCAAGTTGTCTAAAGTCAAAGACAAAGAATTGTGAAAGGAGCAAGAGAAAAATAATTTGTCACATACAAGGACAGTTTCTTGTGAAAGGAAGGAGAATTTAAATAGGAAAAGTATATTAAAATAGTATTATAAATAAATTTTGTTCATTTATTTATTCATTGCTTCAAATAAAAGATAGAAGGGAAGATTGGAGATAAGAGTGTGGATGCTTGATTCGGGACGCCTGGGTTTGAATGCTGGCTTTGCCGTTTAATATAAGCATGAACTTCAGCACGTTCTTTAATCTTTTTGTGCTGCTGATCTCTTTTTATGTGTAAAATAGAGGTAATAACAGAATAAAGCTTTTAGTTTTGTAATGATTCTATGCATCATTATACATTAGAAGGGTATGAGGTATAAATTAGGCATCTGAGTGTAAAGTACTATTATGAATGTCTTCTTTTATCAAAAGTTACTGTGTTCAAAGTGATTAGCTACAACATACAGAATATAAAATAAATATTTAGTCAAGTTCTGTGTACTAGAGGATCTTGCAGTTTAGCAGAAAAAAAATGGATGGAAATAGTACACATAAGATGCATACATAAGAGATGATCAAAATGGGTGCCAGAGAAGGAAGAGCAAGAGCAGCATGTTGGGGATATTTGGGAGGGCTTCTTTGAGGGCTGACACCTGAATTGGTTCTTGAGGAATATATTTGATTCCATTTACTGTGGGGAAAAGCATTTCAGTCATCAGTCAGAGGAAGTAGAGTGGAGGCTGTGCTCTAGAAATATAGACTAGTCATATTTAGGTATGGTTTGGAAAGAGGTGAGAAAATGATTTTAAACAACAAAAAATGGACTTAAAACACACAATGCCAACACGGAGCACCAGAATAAAGACCAGTCAAAAGAGGTAAGAAAGGTTATCTTGTCACTGACAGTGGCTTCCAAAGGTGTAAAAACATGCATGTTTTCTAAATTGTCCCCTTAGTGCAGCACAAGTTCAGCTTCAGAGGAGACATGTCTGGCCTCTCTGCCCTGGCATAATTTCCATCTGTCTGCTGGAATACTAAGGCAGGGATGTAGGCTGAGACACATTTATTGTTTTCTTAATTGCATCTTTGCTCTTTCTGGTTATTTTGAGAGGGAGAGAGCTAATCCCATTCTGTTTGCCTGGGTTTGCTCCACCCACTCATCTTGAAAAGATTTGTCTAAATTAATATGACTGACAACAGTATTGTTCAGATGATTGACGGGGAAAACAAAACAGTGTTTGGAAGCCTGTGAAGGCCCTTTTGATTGGAGGAGTTAACATATATTGTCGTGGCATTTAAACTTTGAAGTAATTGAGTGGCTAGGTAATATTTTGCAGAATCAGGCTTTACATTTAGGATGGCAAATAGGGCAGTTTCCAAATGATGCTCTAGAGACAAATTTTTTTTCTAAGAATTGTTTTCAAATGTCCATCTGGAAAAGAAAAAATGGCTTGTTAGAAGGAGAATAAAGGGTTAAGGCCCTTGGGGGAATTAAAAGATTATGAAGGGAATACTTTAATACTTTCAGATGAAGATCAGTGGTCACTTGTGACCTGCATTGGTGAAAAAATGAGAGAATTTTGTCCTTGCACCCAATTCGTACTTTGCACTGCAGAAAAAGGGACATTTTTATTATCTATATTAAAAAGCATTGATTGAATGCCAAGTATACACTACATACTGTATCAAATGTAGAATTAGACAATTCTTTACTCAGGAGGAGTATGATTTAAATGATATTTTTCTAAGCCACGTCACAATAGGAAACTAATAGGCTCCATTTTCTTCCCAGGATTCATTTTCATCCTTTCTCACTCTCCGTGTATGCATTCTTCCTTGACATCAGCAAAGCTCACTTTTTCATGTAAAGCAAGAAACTTGAGAAAATGATTTCTTAAGCACTACTGCTATTTCCATCATTTCCTATTTCTAGAAGCAGAATTTCCTCGACAAGGTATTTCCTAGGCATAAGTCTCAACTAAATAACGATTTAAGGTCCTTTTAGTAATCTATGGGGACAGAAGTATACCAGCTAACAGAATCCATCATTTTCTCTCAATTGTACCCCATTTTGTTCATTTTCAACTTTCAATTTCCTGTTTTTGTTTATCTTAATTGCTCAGAAATATTATCATATATTTCACTTTTGCCTTCCACATTGAAGACTATTGTAAACTCTTTAATGGTGAAATTGGAAGAAATCTTGTGTCAAATTATCATCAGGCTCCCATAAGATGAACTGACACCCCAGTTTCTGAAAGTCCTTTATCTTCCTACTCCACACCACTTAATGATTTGTTCTTTTGAAAGTTTCCAAAGCCTGATACACAATAACTTAAAGTCTACTGTTTTAGTAAAGACCAGTCTTAGCTATTTAAGAGACTGATTGTTAAGCATAACACACACACACACACACACATGCTCATTTCTATAATTAAAAAGATGTAGTCAAGCCAGACATCTCTATTTCCTGCTCTTATTACCCACAATTGGTTTCTCTTGTCATGAGTCACTAATGGAATCTAAGGACACAAAGCAAAGTATTCTCTTACTCAGATATTGAACCGTGGGTAAGTAATCAAAGGCTAAGGGAGCACCTGGCTCCTTTTGATCACTTTCCTGAGTCATGACAAGCTAGGTTTCTTCTGTCCACCATTAAGTGTTGTTTAGCCTTGAGGAAATTTATAGGGATTAGATGGAGTGAAAGGTTGAAGGAGCAAATTTTTAAACTTTATTTGAAAAATCAAACAGGAGAAAAAAGACCGTTATACAGCCTAACAACAAAAGCTGTGCGTTAAGTGCTTTGCTATCACCAAGATGTATAAAAGCCATCTGAAAAATAAAATAACCATTATGGATGGAAACTTATTGGAAGCCAAAGTGAGCGTTAAGTTAGTAAACAAAATATCTTTCTTCACATTTATACTCTTGTTACTCACAGTTCTTAAATGGAGGAATGTTATTTTGTCTTTTGTTCTATAATATGCAAGCACATTACCATAAAGTTTATTTTAGTTCGTCTCACTTTTTTTTCACTCAGGTTCATTCCAAAAGGAACAATGTTTATTTACTTTCAGTTTGCTACCTGATCCTTTGCATCATATCTGGTGATCAACCTTGATATGTCAAACTAGCAGTATAATATCTGTTTTCTTGCTCTTTCAATCTAACTTTTCTTCTCTTTGCTTGCCCTTATGTGTAACTTCAGGTCCTTGATATTACTCTTCAGATATGTCAATCATATTTCCTCAAAAGAGGACAAACATTTCCAGCCAATATTTACCTTTATTCCCTCCAGATTTTATTTGTGCCACTTTTCAGTGAATGTAAAATGTGTATCATCACATTCTCAGAAAAACATTATATTTTACTCTGTGGATTCTCAAATGTCCTCCTTAAAGAGTTCCCTTTGAAAATCCTTTTCTCTTTTCTCTTTTGTCACCACTTTATCTACAGGCTATATCCTTAATTAGAAAGAACTACATTTGACAGGATAAATTAAGGAAGCTAGAATTGAGATACCTGAACTGATTACAGTGGGCAGTGCTAAGTCACAAATGTGCTCCCCCATATCTTTCTGATCCCTTCCAACTCTCTCCACTTCGCTCTTGCCTGATTGAAATAGCCCCAGTTGCAGAGACTCAGTGGGAGGGCAACTACCATCACCTAACCTATGTGTGTAAACTTTACGTATTATCCATAGACTTAATATATAATAAATCCTAAAAGTAATACAGATAAACAAGATATACACTATACTCCTAACATTTCAGGTTTAAAAAATACTACATTTTGCCCATTTGCCTCAGATTTTTAATCTAATAAAATAAAACATGACAGACAAAATCTCCTAACAAGTCCCCTTTCCCTATCTTCACTCAAATAACAAATAGACTGAAATCTTTCCAAATACTTTTCACGTGAGTATTTACAGAAATATATGATAAATATGGTAGATTAAATTTTTATTGTTTTTTATAAGACCAGGCATCATAAGCAAAGTTAAATTTGGAGAAGATATTTGTGATTCAATTAAATAACAAAACTTAGTAATAGAAAAATAATTCCATAACCTTAGAAGAAGAGGACACAGCAAATAACATGAGTGGGCATTTGAAAATATTCTTAGTTTCTGGGTGGAATGTATCTGCACACACCGTGTGTGGGCCTCATCTGCACACATGTGGGAGGGCAGCTATTCAAATGCTCTGCAAATAGAGATTCAACAAGGTATCAGTTCTGGCACTTCATCATCCACTCCATCAATCTGCATTATTATTCCTGTTTGTGCAGAAGAGAACTCAATTCTGATGAATAAAACTCTAAAGATTTCAAACTCAGAAACAATTACTTCAAGAAGTTCCTCCAGAATCTTTCAACCTTGCATCCCTGAATTAGGTAATTCCTGATGCCACTTGATCAATAATTTGTTTAGCACCTCAGTATGTCCATTTCTAAAAAATAAAGTGGTTAGAATGACATGATATCTTTTCTCAAGAATGATGTGGAAATAAATTTGAAATTCTGCAGGTGCCTTGACAGAAATGGGGGCATATATTTATTATTATATCCCTTGCATATAACTGAAATTTAATGAAAATAACTTAAAAATTCTTTATAGTAATTATGATATTAAAACCTGTGCACAGAAATACTGTTATGTTTTATGGCAAGACATATTTTTTAGGTAGACATGTATTTCTAAAAAGAGAAGCAGGACAGGTGTTTGCTGTTTGCACTTGATCTCATGTGCGTGGTCCTCCCTCTCTCTCTGTCTCTCTCTTCATCTCCAGATAACACACAAAGTGAAGGATGGCAAATAATTAAGGGAACATGCAAGTATGTTTCTCCCCAAAACAAATGGACACATGTAAAGTGACAAGAATATGTATTATATATAGAGAGAGAGAGCGATGGAGTCTCACTCTGTCACCCTGGCTAGAGTATGGTGGTGCGATCTTGGTTCACTGCAACCTCCACCTCCTGGGTTCAAGCAATTCCCCTGCCTCAGTCTCTCAAGTAGCTGGGACTATAGGTGCACACCACCATGCCCAGCTAATTTTTTGTATTTTAGTAGAGACTGGGTTTCACCATATTGGCCAGGCTGGTCTCGATCCCTTGAATTCTTGATCCACCCGCCTCTGCCTCCCAAAATGCTGGGATTACAGGCATGAGCCACCACGCCCAGCCTACAAGAAGAAATTTTAGAAGGGACAGAAATAAAAGGTGGTCAGTTACAGAAACTTTTTCCTTTTTGTAAGTTATTTACAGTGTTTTTCATGGTTCAAGAGTTGTCAAGAGCCAAGCATACTCTATGTCACTTTTATTTTCATAAACCTGATTTTGGATTATACCTGTGCATTAATTCAGCTGTTACAAGAAACAGATGTCAAGTCATGTAAAAGACAGGGAACTGGGGGGATATCTTTGAAGGATGAAAGGAAGGAAGCAGGAACAAGCAGAGGGAGCTGGAGCTCATGATACAGTTCTGCCATATAAAAGGAGAAATGGAAGGAAAGAGGATAAGGCAGAAAGAGGACAGAAAAGCTCTAAAGAGATTTTGGCCTTGCCAATGGGAAATCCCCAGCTAAAGTCAAAACATATGATCTTTGACTGTGTACTTTTTGTCTTGACACTTGGTGAATCTGCACAGTGAGCAGTAGAAGATTTCTGGAAACTAAAATACATTCAACGGCATCCAGTTTCGGGGAGAATAGGCAGTGAATTTAAGTGTCATATAAAGAGGCAACACAGCTATGGTGGGCAGATTTTAAATTGTTCCTAATTACCATCCCACTTCTTAGTACTTGTGTCCTTATGTGAGTTGAGCACACTGACATCCATCTGTAGTCCCAGCTGCTCAGGAAGCTGAGGTAGGAGGAAACCTTGAAGCTGGCAGTTCAAGGCTGCAATGAGCTATGATTTTGTCACTGCATTCCAACCTGGGTGACAGAGTAAGATCCCGCCTCTAAAAAAATGAATAAATACACACACACACACACACAACTTTTATGCTTATATAATTCTCTCCTTCGCCCTTGAGTTCACACAGAACCTGCATCTTGCTTCTAGTCACAGAAATAATATGTTAGTTCTGTGATTAGATAATATAAGAAAATGAAATCCATTGTGTTAAAAGATTCTCTACCTTGCTGGCTTTGATAAAGGTGTCATTTAGGGGAGTCCCACATGGCAACAAACCGATTGTGAACTCCAGTTCAACATTAGGAACTGAAGTTATCAATGCAATAACACTTGAGGGACTAAAATTCTGCCAAAAATCATGTGAGCTTGGAAGTAGCTACTTCCCCAATTAGACCTTCGGATGAAACGTAAGCCCTGGCTGACACCTTCATTGTAGCCTTGTGAATGATTCTGACACAAAGTATCTAGCTGAGGCATTTCCATATTTCTGAAGCACAGAAAATTTAAAATGTAAATATATTTTATTTTTCCCAACTAAATTTCTGATAATTTGTTATTCATCACTAAACAACTAATATATCATTCAAAAACATAGGGGAAATCTGTACCAGGTATATAGGTGTTTTAGGACCTTATTTAAAATGCTTAAATGAATTTTTTAATATACATTTTTTCAGACTTTTAGAATTTATTTTTTAACATGTTCAAATTGTCAATTAATGATTTATTCGTTTTTAGGTAGTAAATAGGCTCTGAACAAAGTGGCTGAAACACAGTGAGTTGTTAGGAATATTGTCTGCTTCTTCACTATGAAGAAAATACTCAAAATTATGTTTATATATAACAATTTACTAGTGGTACACCCCTCCTTTTCCTGTAGTTCACTTTGATGTAATATAATATCATCTCCCATCCCTTAATTGCCCTTATGTTCCACAATAAATTGAATTTAACAGCATGAAAATCTTAGATGTCATAGTAATCTGAATGAGTAGGTAGTAAAAAGCCTACAGATATAAATTATCCTTGGACAATAAAAATTACCTGCTTACAGAGTTAATTTAATCTGGTGATTATGTAGCAAATATATGGAGAGACAGGACTTCTGAGTTCTTTGTGTTAAATGATATACTGCCATTTTTATTTTTGAAAATTCAAATTGACCCAATATACTGAATGCAGCATGCTGCCTCCAGTTCCACATAATATCCCACAATTTAGGGAAATGAGTCACTCTTATAGGAGGATTTGGCATTCTCCTTGCAGTGCAAATCCATTCTTTCATCTCCAATACCAGGTGTTAATGTAAATTCACTGCACACTTTTGGAAAAGGGGAAGAAGCTAAAGGTTTGGGCTGTTTGCAAATCTCCTGTTATTGTACCTCTTTAAACTACTCTCTTTGACTGCATGAAGCTTTGATAGCTCATCTAGTTGCAATAGCATGAGCGTAATGCTGCAGGCATGAGGCGATTGGGGGCAGTGTGTTATTGACAGAATCTTCTGAATGATGATTTATTATGAACATCAATGGGAACAACACTCGTTCTTTCTAAAAAGCCTGTTTGTTCCTCTCACCTCACCTGGGAGGAGCACACTGCCCGGGACTGAGGCACTGTTTGTACTGTTATTTAGCCTTCTCTATAACTGTTGCATTTTTACATGGGTTGGTGAATTTTTCAGGTCTCTATTTCGATGACTTATGAATCATTCAGAGTTGTGACATGCCCAGATATATCTGAAACCAAGACAATTTGGCAAGAAATAAATAAAATAAACAAGAAAGAGTTTCAAAGATAAAAAGCAGTTTTCCTTTGCATCACAGTTGGTTTCCCAAAAAGAATAGGGGATGTATATAGAATGAGGGCATTTGTGCAGATTTTATGCTAGAAAACAAAGAACATTATGTATCTTGTGTATTACAGGCAGGCTAAAACACAAAACTCATAATTACATACCAAATAGCACTGGACACAACCACCTCCGTTGGCTTTTTCCTAGGCATTTAGTGCATCAGTTTATCTTGGTTCTAAATGTTCTGTCTGTGTGAACATTTAGCTTTCTCTTCTTAGATCAGTTAGGTAAATATTTAAAAGTAAAACAAAAAATAAAACTGCCCTTCTTAGGTACAATGCAGGCTCTTGCTTTTAAGTAATTTGAGATATTACTTTTTGGGATTTTGAGCAATAAAACAAAATGTAATGTGTAAAATTAAAAATAACAAACTAGTGAGAGAGAAAATCCTAATGAAGACTTTAACCAATGTATTAAAACAAAATAATTGAAGCTGTAGTTCAAATTTCAAACTTGATTTATGTTATATATAATATACGTATACACACACATACATATATATTCACATAAATATACCATCTCCCGTCTGTTAATTATATCTGTGTGTACTGTGTGTATATATATTTACTCTCTTATTCATTAATTTTATCTGTATATATAACTTTTCATTCCTTCGAGATTAGAAAATTATATATCACATTATAGTTCACTGGAAATGCCTGCAAAGAGGTGATGTCATTCTCAAGGAGTGCTGATTACTGACTGAAAAATACGGAAAAATTTCTCCTTTAAACTAGTTACTTAATTTTGTCAGATGCTAATTAAAAGATCCATTACATTTTAAAGTAACTGAAAATTGTTGAATGATAGTTGTGAAAACTATCTGCAACCTGCTATTTTGTAGAATTCACCTCTGTAAAATACGTCTCTCTATTTCTATAGCATTTGGATGTGACTTTTGAATATGTTCTCTATGACCAAAAGGACATGCTGGATAGTCAAGATTCAGAGTTTGTGTCAGTAAGATGTACAACTTTGGCAAAGCCACATAAAATCATAAAATAGAAATTTTTAATAATATCAACCACTTTATGAGTGACTTTTTTTCAGTATTCAGCATTATTTACTAAGTAAAACCACAGTCTTGTGTTTGTCCAATTCTTCAGGTAAATATGTATTTTGACATATTTACAATATTCTGTGTTTCTATCAGCACTGAGTCAAGATTTGGTCCAAATTGCTGTCTTTCACTGTAAATCAAACTACCCATGTGTTGCCACTGAAGGGTAACCTCTTCTCTTTACAAAGCGGGCTTTCTGCATATACAGTTTACATGACATTAGTATAGGTTCCAGTCTTTATTATGACTGACAAAGTAATCTTAGTCACACAAAACAATGTTTATTTTTTTGCATGGGTTTTTCATCATGAAAAAAATATATCATCAAGCATTCCTTCCCTATATGTGCACCCTCCATTGGGAGAGAGCTGCTTCGCACTGAAAATCGGTGGTGTCTCCCAAATGTACTGTAAAATATCTGCTCAGAGATATATGTGATGGTAACCGTTCTTCTGTATTTTATGCAGGTATAGTATGCAATAGCCAATGAAATTATCTTATAAAGACTCTTTCTATTTTCTCATCAAACTTATTATCCTCAATGAGGCACTTAAGTAGTATTGGTCAGTCTTTCCTCTACTGGAAAATATGATTTTTCGCTCGCTTTTGAAGGCCTTGGCTCTTTCAAGAGAAATGATTTTTCTTTAATTTAAATTTTCAAAATGTTCTATGACTTTATTCTTATCTTTAATAAAACTTTATAATGTCTGGAACTAGAAGAAAATAAAATTCTGATCTAATAAAATCAAGTTTCCTTTGTTTTTAGATCTCCATTTTGCCAAATTATAAGCACATTTTGGACTGCTAGTCAAAATTGTCACACTTACAAATTCAATTGTCCCAGCATATACAGATTCACCATCTATATTTATGTCATAGTCCACTTTATTAACAACATGTGTGATGTCATTCTGAGTTTAATATCTATTTTAGGAGTTTTATTAGTCATTTTTGTTTCACTAATGCTGATTACTATAAGTCAAGGATGTATTCACTTTCTGTTGCTGAATAACAAATTGCCGTGAATTTAAAGGCTTAAAATGATACTCATTTGTCATCTCCCAGTTCTGTAAGTCCAGATTTCCCAGTGGACTTGGCTGGACTCTCTGCTTAGGATCTTGCAAGGTTGAAATTAAGAAGTCAACTTGGCTAGGCTTTTATACAGGGGCTCTGGAGAAGAATCTGCTTCCAGTCTCACTCAGGTTGTTTGCTGAATTGAGTTGCTTGTGGTTGTAGGACTGAGGTCCTGTCTCTTTGGTGGCCAGTAGCCTCAGTGTTCCTGAAGGCTGCCCACATTCCTTCTACGTGGCACCTTCATCTTCAACACCAGCAAGAACAGGTCCAGTTCTTCTCATGTTGTCTATCTCTTTGACTCCCACTTTTGCAATCACTGAGAAAAGCTTTCTGCTTCTAAGCTGTTATGTGAATAGGTAGGGTTTACCCAAATAACCTCTCTATTTTAAGATAAACTGTACCATATAAAATAATTATGGGAGAAATGTCATAAATCCATAGATAATGAAGATTAAAGTGGGACATTTTGGGGGATCATTTAAAAGTTAGGCTGAAAATAGCCATACAGCACAAACTAATATAAATAAAAATAGGAATATTTTAAAAATCAGCAACTAATAAACATGGCCTGGAAATGTTGGCAAAATCCAAGTGAGTTGTACTTTCTGAACATAAGCAGAGATAAGTGACTCACACAGTCTTTGTAACAAATGTGCAATATGTAAGATCCTAATATTTCAACCTTGATAGTATTTCTGTAAAAGTTCTCATGATTCTTACATTTAAAAATTATGAAATTCTTGTGAACAAATTTTTGGTTTTGTTTTTCAAAACAACTAAACCTCTTATGTAGTACCTGATAGACATAAAGATCCACTACTGGTCTCCCTGAGAGAAACTGAGCCAAATATTCATACTCCTAATTTCTTCTGGGTTTGTGTATTTGCCTTGGGTGATCTCATTGGCTCACATGACTTTAATTTTTATCTATCAAATGATATTTTTAAACATTATATAGCACATGAAATGATATACCAAATCTACCGCTTCATCTCCAATCTCAAGTTAGAAAAGAATATTTCATTTTCCCACTGGATTTCCAGAAGACTTTTATGCCTACTGATTATGAACTAATCATCAATGCCAACCCTAATGTCTACTCCTACTTTTGATAGTGAATTAAAATTCATATTTCAAATTATCTTGAAATATGCTTGGCTGATCCTATATGATAACTCTGAGTAAAATTTTATGCTAGAAACAGTTTCTTATCTATTGGTTTTTAATCTATGCTTTCCAAATAATTTTTAAAGATTTTTTTATCTTGTAAAGATTGATTAACTATAATCAAAAAAGTAAGAACCTCACCTCACCATAGCACAAAAGAACCTCACCACTGTCAACAGTCTATGCTCTACCTTTTTTGTCAGAAGGAAGTGACAAACTTGTGTAAAGTCAGCTATCTCACTTAAAGATCAAATGCAGGTACCTTGTCAATCTACATATGAAAGGTACAACTAAATATACATGGAAGATTTAATATTTTCTTCCCATCTATGTGGCATCTGTCATTGGTGTCTGACTTTTTTGTGTGTTTGTTTGTTTGTTTGTTTGCCAGAGTTTAGCTGTTGTTGCCCAGGCTGAAGTGCAATGGCTGAAGTGCAATGGCACCATCTAGGTTCACCGCAACCTCTGACCCCTGGATTCAAGTAATTCTCCTGCCTCAGCGTCCTGAGTAGCTGGGATTACAGACACGCGCCACCATGCCTGGCTAATTTTGTATTTTTAGTAGAGATGAGATTTCTCCATGTTGGTTAGGCTGGTTTCAAACTCCCAACCTCAGGATCCACCTGCCTCAGCCTCCCAAAGTGCTGGGATTACAGGTGTGAGCCACCGTGCCCAACCCAGCACACCATTCTTATACATGCTGACCCCACAACTACAGTCACAAGCATTTTTGACTCTGCCGGAGGGCTTTCCCTGGTCACTAAAACCTTTATGGCCTGCATAGGGGGATACAAGAAATATCAAGAAATTCATGTTCCTGTGGGCAATGTTCAACTAATGACTAAGAAGAGTTGGTGTACAGTTGTTAGTTCTCCTGTCCCTTCAGTTGAGATGGTGCTGAAGTATAACCTACACTTTGCCTTGGAGGTCTCCAGCTGAATTGAATATTGCACTCAGGAATAACTTGCTCAATAAAACATTCCTTATGGAATTCCTTCTCATCCCCATTTACTAGGAAGTAAAATGTTACTTTCTAGCTTTCTTACTGTTGCTTTCTGGGATCAATTCCCCAGAAGACTTTTGCTTACATGTGGTCTCAGTGTCTGCCTCTGAGGAAGCACAACATAAGACAATGGCCTGTGAGTCAATTTGCGTTCACCCTGGGAACATGCCCCAAACTTTAGAGACCACTTTTCTATTATGTAAAGTCTGTATATCCTAGACTATAGCACAAAAGAACCTCATAATCTGGCCCTTTCCTTCTACCTGTTACTCTTTACCACCCTCTCTTCTCACCTACAGTGAGGTCACACTGAATATCAGGAAGTAGTGACTTGTATAAAGGAATTACTACAGGCACAAAATGCCCCACATTTATTCATCAAAGAAACATCTGCATTAGATTCCTCATATCCAGACTGAATAATATACACAGGTGTTACCAGAATTCATAAAATTATTTTAACCACCCGAGACTCACATGGTTTATAGATTATCATATGAAAGAAAGAATGTTCATCCTATGCCTTCCTAAATGTATTGCATGGTTTGTACCAAAAAGTTACAGTGTCTCCAGAACAAAGCTAAACATAGGGTCTGAACTTGCTGACCAATTATCATGACAACATCATACGTAACCACAACATAACCAAATTGTTGAGACGTTCATTTAAAAAAGCAGAGTTAGCAGCTACATGGAAGCATCCATCAACAAATTCATTTTCAAATTGTGTGCAAAACCAAATTTAGTTTAGAGAATAACCCAGTTTTGTTTTACAATGTACATCAAAAGGCAGCAGTAAACGTTTTAGGGGGAAAATGTGTATTATGTAAAAGATCAAAATAAATTTTACTGTTTTGACCTTTTGGATGTTCCTTCTACACAATTTCATTCCTCTTGCTTTCCTCTATTTCAGCTTCAGGTAAGAGTAACAGAAAATTAATCATCAAAATATAAAACATGCAAACACTTTAGAGGTACGGTTACTGCAAAGCTTGGTATAGCCATAATCTTTCACAAATTAAATTCTAAAGGTTAAAAATAACACTGAGAAAAAGTTAGAAAGAGAGAGGAAAGATATACCCTCAGGAAGCTTTGAGAGTCTGCTTCTATTGTGTTATAATAACCTGATTTCCTTAAGCATGTTACCATTCCTTACTTTTAGTCTCTGAGATTCCTGGCTTTTAGACAAAGCAAGTTAATAATGACAAATAAAAACAAATGTGTTCACAGAAGTTGTTTGTTTATTTTTTCCCCAAAGTTTGCCATGAGGAAAGGCCAAAGCATTGTCATCCGGGTGTCGGTTTGGAATCTTTAGACTCACCTGTCTTTCACAAAAACAACAAAATACATTTCTATCAAAAGTCATTGCTGCCAAAATAAATTCACTTCAGGCAGTAGGTATTTCAATAGATAATAAACTGGATGGATTAGATGCCAGAGTTGCTATGTTAGTAAGCCCAGATGGAAATACAGATCAAAACATAGAATGGCTAGAAGGCATGGTAAAAAATACAGGCAGAGGAGGTCTCTGCCTACTTCTTTTGCAAAGCCATCAAAGACATAAAGGTCTTTGAGCTTCGGAGGGAAAACCCAGGCAGAAAAAAAAAAAAAAAAAAAGAATTATTACAGCAGGCACTGTCTACATTTGTTTTTCCTTAGACTGCCATTTTCATAGAACCTAAATTCAAGTAGGGGCAACATACTATATTTTAAATTAAATTGTAAGCCAAAGAACACATCACCAGCTAAAATTAACATAAAAATATATCTCTTAATTATTGTTTTCAATTTTCACTTTAACACAACTTTTAGTTTTTTTAGATATTGTTCATTTTTCTTTCTTTACCGTCAATATTCTTTGAAGAAAGATGTTACCGAACAGTCAAAATGTCTCTCCATCAGGGAACAGAAGAGAAGAATAAAGCAAATTATAATATTCAAAAAATGAAATAAAAATACTACAGAATCAGAAAAATACAGTCACATAAATACCCACTAAGCCGATAGCGATGGACTGCATTAACATGTTGCCTTTCTTCAGCATCATAAATAAAGCATATTGCTCTAATGGATTGAAAACAAAAATGTAATTCTACTTATTGAATATTCTGATGGTCAGCTAATATTTGCCACTGTAATCCCCTGACTAGCTAAGAGAAAGCCAGATAACAGGTTCATCTTAGATGAAAACAATGGCTTTATTATCTTTGTTGTCTCTTGCATTGTGACAGCAGATCCCAGCAGATGTTTCTGTGTGTGTGTTGTTATGCACAGCACAGACTTCTGTATAAACCATAGAATCAAGCATTCTATACTTGCATTGATGTTTTTCTTTTTACTCCTTGATTGAAATGATATTATTATTATGCTCACTTAGTATTTATTGAGCACCCACATGAGTGCATTGCACAGCTGGATAATACAAAAAGACAGCCCCAATGCTACACAGACATTTGATTTTTTAAAAAATAACAACACTCCCTTTACTCACATTAAATTGGTTATTACCTACTAAATGTTTTGTTTTAGTTTTGCATGGTTACCTATTTTACAAAATCGGATCAATTTTTAATGACTCCGTTAAATTGCAATGTCTCCATTCAGAAAATGGACCAAATAAAATCCACTCTGGAGATAGTTAAAAAGCATGAAAATAAGACTTGGCAGAATGCTCAGTCATTTCTGTAAGTATGATTACAGACAGAAATAAGAAAGAGGCATGCAGTTAAAATCCAGATGTTAGAATTTTTATGAAAATGATTTTCTTCCCAGGGCAACATATTTTTCAGGTAAAAAGCAAAAATCACAGCAAAAGACAAATGTCACCATGAATGTTCTCAGAGAACCACTTGCCATATAAGCAACAAAAGGCATATTGTATATCTGAATTGACACTTGGCCCTGGAAACAACCTAGAATGTACAAATTCAGAGACTTCCCCTTGCCTGCAAGGATTGAAAATTAATACTATATATTAAAAGGTGAAGCTTTCAGACAATTTTAGATTAGCCATTATGAGTGAAATTGACACACTCACCAACACTTTTGACTTCCAGGCACATTTCAGTCTTTGCAGAAGTTGCATATTCCTGTATCTTCAAAAGTTTAGGCTGGAGTGTCTTTATATGTACAGGCAGTGTGTAAAATGTGACATGAGACACTCTTGTACTAATAATTAGAAAGTAAACGTGACCAAAATTTCTGGTTTGGTATTTAAAAATATTTGTGATGGTTACTTTTAGACATCAATTTTACTGGATTAAGAAATACCTAAAGAAATTAGAAAAGCATAAATTCTGTGTGTGTCTGAGTGTTTTCACATGAAATTGGATTCAGTCTGTGGACTGAATGAAAAGGATCCACCTTCAATGTGGGCAGGAGCCATCCAATCAGCTGGGAGCTGGGATAAAACAAAAAAGATTTCCTTTCTCTCCTGGAGCTGGGACACATTCTTCTCCTACCCTTGGAGATCAGGACCCTAGGCTCTCTGGTCTTGGGACTCAGGATTTATATCTTCGGTTTACAGGCCTCCCAGTCTCAGTGGAGAACTGTACCATCAGCTTCCATGTTTCTGAGGTTTTCAAACTTTGACTGAGCCACACTATAGGCACCCTAGGGTCTTCAGCTTGCAGATAGCTTGTCATGGGATTTCTTAGCCACCATAATTTCATGAGCCAACTGCCCAAATAAATCTCTCGTATATGTATATGTATATGTGTATATGTATATGTATATGTATACCTGTGTCTGCATCTATATCTATATCTAGATCCTATTGGCTCTGTCTCTCTAGAACATCCTAAATAATAGGTTTTATTTTATTATATATATGTATATGTACGTGTGTGTGTGTGTATATGTATGTATGTGTTATATATATTAATGACTGTGTCTTGCTGTGTCACTCAGGCTGAAGTGCAGTGGTACAATCACAGTTCACTGTAGCCTTGACCCCCTGAGCTCAGGTGATCCTCCCACCTCAGTCCCCTGAGTAGCTGGGACTCCAGGTGTGTACCACCTGGATGGCTACTTTTTGTATTTTTTGTAGGGATGGGGTTTTGCCATATTTCCCAGACTGTACTGAACTCCTGGACCCAAGTGGTCTGCCCTTCTCAGCCTCCCAAAATGCTGGCATTACAGGCCTGAGCCACCATCCTAGACCTGAATTATTTTAAATGCCTTAAAAAATGTTCACGTTATTTAACCCAAAGACATAACATCATTTGGTAATTAAAAATGTATTCAATTTTCTTGACAATATTTGTTAAACACTTACTACATGTTTGGTACTGTGTTAATTGCTAAATAGTCAATGGTAAAAATAAATAATTTTTAAAATGTTGTCTTTACCTTCATAGAGGTTATAATCTAGTAAAAAAAGAAGGCAAATTTTTAAAATTATACACATATACACAGAATTGCAAGCACTGATAAAAGCAAGGAAGGAAAAATATAAGACCTTATGAGAGCCTAACATTATAAATGAGCTGTATCCAATTTAGTTTAGGATCTAGGGACCTCTCCAAGACAGAGTTTCCCCAGGCTCCACCTACAACCTGCTCTTCTTTCAGATGCTGTGTTCAACTCCTCTCATAATGATCCTTCTTTGACCTTACTAAGATTAAGTTGATGGTCCTTTCTACTTTTATCCCAATCTATCACTCCCTTTTTCTTCATTTCCTAATTATCCTGCTTATATTTCACAGTGTGTTACTTCAAAATTCCTCTGACTAACACCCTAAATCCTCCTTCCTCTATCTTCTTATTGCTCCCTCCTGGCAAACTACTGGGGAGAACTGCTTCCCACTCATCCTGTCTGCTCCTGAGCTTCGAGTGCTACTGGAAGAAGATCTGCTGCAGAGTGGTCCCTGACTCACAAAACTTAAATGAGCCCTTAAAATCACCTGCTTGTCCTATTGTATTTTGAACCTTCTCCTCTAATCCCGGAGTTTCCTCTGCCCTTCTACCACTCACAGTCAGTTCATCTGCTACTTCAAAAAGAAAACTATCACATTAAACTTTTTTTCTTCCCAACATTAAAAATGCAACCTGCATAATTGCATCCATCTTTTATTCTTATCACTTATTGCTACAAAAGAGTCTTTTTCCTACTTGAGTCTAATTCCTCCCTCAATTTCTTGAGAAACATAAGTATTGAACTTTCCCCTCTTGATACTTCAACTCTCTTTCAAATAGATGTTTTTGCCTCACTAAAAAAAAAAAAAAAAAAAAAATAGGAAAAAAGTCCTAATCTGATTGTACATTTCTCTACTTATAAATTGTTGCTCTGGTTCCCTTTAGAACTGATCTCATGAAGAGTCCTTATGTTTAGAACCTCCAATTCCGTAATTCCCATGGCCTCAGATAATATTCTCTCTTCCATGGTCTTCCACAGAACTTTATATTCCTTACTTTCCTCTAAACTCTCTGGTATCCTTTTTCTGTCTTCTTTGGAGATTCTTTATTCTCCCTAGCCATTAGACATTAGTGCTTTCCAATACTCAGTCAGACCCTCATCTCCTCATTCTACACTCTGTCCCAATGCAATCTCATCCATTTTTTGTCTCCTATAGACATATATCTCCTAGGTTTTTATCACTGTTCAATATTCTCCACATGGTTATGTTAAAGGCACTTCATATTCATATTTTCAAAAACCCTAAAACTTAACTCATGGTCTTTCCGTCCCACTTCTAAAACATCTTGGTCCACCTTTAATGTTTCCTTTCATATGGAATGGCACTCTTATTCATCTAGTTGCCCGTATTAGTTCTCCAGAGAGATAGAACCAATAGTGTGCAAGGATGGATGGATCGATATATTGATAGATTAGATAGATAGATTAGATAGATAGATAGATAGATAGATAGATAGATAGATAGATAGAATCTATTATGGGGAGTGGCTCATACAATTATGGAAGCTGAGAAATTTCACAATATGCCATCTGTAAGCTGGAGAACACAAAATCTAGTAGCATGGCCTGGTCTAAGTACAGAAGCCTCAGAACAAGGGAGGCCAATCGTGTAAATCTCAGTCCAAGTCAAAGCCTTCAAAACATGGTAGGCTGCTTGTGCAAAAGTCCTGGAGTACAAAGGGCAGAGAATTTGAGCTCTTATGTTCAAGAGCAGCAGCAGAAGGGCTTCTCAGCTCCAGAAGAAGAGAGGTAATTTGCATTTCCTCTATCTCTGTCTCTCTCTCTTTTTTTCTTTTCTTTTTTTTTTTTTTGGAGACAGGATCTCACTGTGTTGCCTAGGCTGGATTGCAGTGGCTATTCACAGGCTTGATCCAACAACTGATTAGCAGGGAAGTTTTGACTTGCTTTGTTTCTGTCCCGAGTTGATTCACTCCTCCTTAGGCAACCTGGTGGTTCCCCGTTCTTGGGAGGTCAACATATTAATGCAGAACATAGTGTGGACCCCCAATTGGCACAGCACACTACACCCCAGAAGTCCTGGACATAAGCCATCCTCCTGCCTCCAGAGTAGCTGAGACTACAAGCATGCACCATCATGCCCAGCTCCTCCATCTTTCTGTTCTATTGGGTCCATCAGCCAATTGAATGATGCCTACTTGCCTTGGATGAGGGCAGATCTTCTTTACTCAGTCCACTTATTCAAATGCCAATCTCTTCCAGAAACACCCTCACATCCATAACATAGAAATAATGCTTTACAAGCTATCTGGGGCTCCCTTAATCTAGTTGAATTGACAACTAAAATTAAACATCCCATTGCCCAAGCCAGAAACCTATGAATGATTTTGACTTCCAGGCTTGCTTCCCAAATCTAATCTGTCACCTAATCCATGTTTACTTTTCCCCAGCTCCCCCATTACCACCCTAGTTCAAAGCATCATCATTTCTCACTTCAACGACTTCAACAAGCTTGTAGCTGTTCAATAGCGACCTCCTCATTCAAGCAGACTTATATTCTTGAAATGCAAATTTCTTCATGTCATGTCCCACTAGAAACACTTTAAGGGGTTTTCTAGCTTCTTGGGTAAAGAAAACTGCTTAATATGTTCTGGATGATTCTACATTGATAAATTCTGTCTACCTCTCAGATTCCATCTTACATTATGCTTCTCTACTCTCCTCTCTATGGTCCAGTCATCCTTGACCTTGTTTCAGCCCCACACATGAGATATTTTTTAATCTTGTTATGTGCTTCTCTGAACACTCAGTTCTGTCACATTATAATTTGAGTGGCCCTTTTGACAGTGAGACTCTTTTGAGAGTGAAATTGCCCTCTATTAAAAATAATGCAGGGACAACAGAGATAAACGAGAGTGATTGTGCCTCAGTTTCAATCGAAGCATTAATATAATAGTGATTAAGGTACAATAGTGATTATCAAAATGATTCACCATCACCACCACCACTTCAATGCCACACATGACATTTAATGACTCACCCATATAGCACGCCTACGACATTCTATATTTGGAGCTGCCATATTCACCGTGAGTCTTCCCAGATTTCCAACTCCATGATTTCTTCATCTGCAGATTCTAGTGGAGCTTGGTCCATGCATTTATGTATTTTATTATAGTGTATTTAACATGAATTATGTTACAATTATTTCTCCCTTACATTACAATTGAAGTATTTTTAAATTTATTTTTCAATTATGTGTAAGATAGTATTACAGTCTGAAAATTTGTGTCTCCCCAAAATTCATACTTTGAAACCTATTCCCCAGTGTGACAATATTGAAGCTAGGGTTTGGGGAGGTCTTTAGGTCTTAAGGGCTCCACCCACCTGAATGGGACTAGCGTCCTTATAAAAGATAACCCAGAGAGCTAGCTAGTCCCCTTCCACTATGTGAGGATGCAGCAGAATGTGGGCCCTGACCAGAAATTGCATCTACTGGCACCTTGATCTTAGACTTTCCACCCTCTGGAACTGCAAGCAATAAGCTTATGTTGCTTATAAATCACCTAGTCTAATATATTTTGCTATAGCAGCCCAAACAGACTAGGACAGGTTAAATTATCTGTAAAATAAATTCAGAGTAACTAAAAATGGTTTATAGCACCCTAGGTAAGAAGGACTTATATGAATATTTCCCTAAAAAGTAATCATGAGTAGCACATTTTAATGTATGAGGATGCTCTTTTTAGAAGTGTATATAAAGGGGGATTGTCAAGGACCCCAAAGCAAAGATTCTCCTAGATTATCCGTGACTTGGGCTAGAGACTTTCAGTTTGTTGCTACAGAGTTGACTTCCTTCACTCCTCTGTACTTGCTCTTTGCCCAGGTGGCTGATCCACACTGATTGCATCACCTCAGAGGGCGTCTTTTCCTGGCTTTTCAGTGGTAAGGCCAACAGAGAGGGGAAGCAGTTACCACTGAGAGAAAGGTACTAGGAAGGAAAGGAAAGTGAGATAGGTGTCTGATTCTTCAAGTTCTTTCCTGCTGTATGTCTTAGGGTGGCTCTTTGTTGAAGTCCATGGTAATATACCAAGATATGGGGAGGAGATGCCTTGACTTTGTGCTGAGCACTCTAGAGGGCCCTGTTCTGCCCCTTGTTTGGTCTTGTCCCTACCACAGAGCAAGGATCTATAGGCCAAGGGAACATTCCCACCCAGAGTTCAGCCTCCGCATGCTAGACCATGTTCTTGGTACACAGGTCTGCACAATTCCCTGCTAAAACAGCTCTAATCCTACTTGTAGGGTCTGAGTGGGTAGGTACAGGTTTTTGGGGAAGGGTGATCAGGATGAAGACGGAGTTTAATAACACGCAATCAAGTGTTAATATAGGCAAGTATGAGTTCTATTCCAGCATAAAAGGTGCCTCCAGGGATGTGAAGAGGTGTGAGGCAGCTCTGAACCAGGCGTGCCAATGTGTCCTTCCACACTGCAATGTGCCAGTGAGAAACTCCATGGAGTCTAAGACTTCGAAATACAAATTTGGCCTTCCAAGCCATTATAAGGTTCTGTTAAGGTAAGGTAACAGAACTTATTTTATTTCTCTGTTAGCTTGATTTATTACTTTTAAATATTTACACGTATGGTTTGTAGTCCTCAATTTTCGCTCTTGCCCAGGGCTGCACAAATGTTAGGTGTGGACCGAGTCCACAGGTTTTGTCAAGCGCCCTTCTTCACACAGGTGACCTTTCACTTTAGGCCTAAGGCAATGACAGTTCCTTTTGACAGCACTTCCCATATTGGTCTTCCTCTATCCCACCCATACCTTTGCAAATCATCCGTAAATTAAACTCTTCTTAATTAACCAGTATGAGTACAACATCTATTTCCTGCCAGGACCCTCATAGTCACGAAGCCCAGAAGCCAAATATTGAAAGCATAATAATGCCACATGATTACAGGGCAGTAATTTGAACTTAGGTGCAAACCCTGTATGAAATATAAATGTGTATTGATGTTTAGTGATATAATATACATTGGCTAACTAGTTGCTTGAGCAGAGAAACCAAATTCTAGAACATTTGTAGCTATAGTTGCACCAGATACACACCCATTTTTAAAAGATGCCTTGTGTTTTTTACTTTTTTTTGTATTCAATCCGTGCTCTTGCTGTTGTATCTGCTTGTATTTGTTGCACAAATTGCTATTTCTCCCCTGAAGGGATGAGGCACACAGAACTTCTTGGGAACACCCAGTCTACCAAATCAAAGACTACCCTTAATGTCTCCATGCTCCCCAGGTACCATGCACAACCATGCCCAGGTACCATTCCCCAAGGGCAAATTCTATAATCCTTCATGACTGGGGAAAAGAAATCTATTTTTCTTTCCAAGTAGGACTTGGGAGATCAGAAGATAACACCAGGACTTGTTTTTGCATTGACTTGCTTTTGCCTTTACTAAAATACGTATATGCATATAGAAATAAACAAGTCTGTTAGAATATGAGAAAAATCTCAAAAGCACTTTGAGTTGCCCCAATATATATTACCTTTGTTTTCTATTGCATTTTTAAATGTTTTCTATAATTAAAAGTTACCTTTATTTTCTATTGCATTTTTAAGGTTTCCTATAATTAAGAGTCATTGTAAGAGCCATATGTATTCATAATTCAATAAATTGTTTTAGAGTAAAACTTCCGATTCTGGAACTTCTTAGTGAGCATCCCAGAGATAATATAGAGATAAGTGACTCTATAAAGAGACAGACTAAGGAAGCCCAAAGAGCCTAAAAATGATAGACAACCTGGTTCTGTTAATTTGACCAGAGAAAATTAGAAAATACTATTAGAGTTTTCAACAATCTATTAGACCAGGTCATGAGCCTACAACAGCTATTTCAAATTATACATGTAAGAAAACTTAGGAAATTTGTCAAATATTATCAGGATAATGGGGGACTCCAGAAATATTCCAAAGTATTGGTCTTTAATTAGTTCACTACACTACACAGATATTCACTGATGTCCATTAAGCACCAGACATTGTTTATGGTGCTGTAGATATAGCAATGGAGAGGTAAGTCAAGAATTCTGCTGTCTTAGAATTTATATAATTGGAAGTAAGATATTAAACAAGTAAGCCAAGAAATGACCAAAATAAGTTTATATAGTAATATGTGTTGTTAAGGCAAAAAACATTAAAGTATAACAGAAGATAAAAAAAAAAAAAAAAAGTTGCTATCAATCATGTGGTCAGCAAGTCCTCTTTAAGGAGGTGACATAATGCTAAGGTTTGAATGGTTTCTTCCAGTTAAAGGAACCATTAATTCCCATTTTCTAAAAGGAAAACCAATTTGCCTTTCAATTTAGGTGCAAACTCTGTGTAAAATATAAATGTGTATTGATGTTTAATTGTGTAATATACATAGGCTAACTAGTTGCTTGAGCTGACCACCAAAATGACAGGGAACATGAAAGTCAGATGAGATGAGTTCTGGGACTAACTCAGATATGCTTTTGGAGACCTTATGTACAGTTCAGAAATCTCAAGTCTCTAGCCAAATGTCAAAGATTTAACAAAGGGTAATAGAAAAGATAACCTGAAAGCGGTAAGTCACTACCAAGAGCACCTTTTATGCATGATCTTCATTAGCAGGAAAAGGACCAATGCATGTGCTGTAGATTCACATAGATAGAAGTGGGGAAAAGGAGGTTGTATTATATGTATTTATGTCTGCAGTTTGAGAATGGGACAGAGTTTTAGCACTTCTTCTTGGTTGCACAAGTTGTTTGATTGGGTGTAATTGTTATCTACCAGTGTGGTTAACGGTTTGGATAGAAATATGACAGATGACAGATTCTACAAGGGCACTGAATGGGTAACACACAATAAAGTGTGCCTGACTGACTTATGGATGTTATTGTCCCAGGACTTGATTTATTTCCAGCATAAAGTTCAACCCTCATGCACGAATACATGAAATGGATCAATTAGCTATTTCATAAAGATTTTCCTCTTATTCAAGGCTGTGAATCAGATCACTACTCCTTTATGGATTTTCCCAGGAGCTACATTTGAATTGAAGAAGAGTCATTTTAAGAGACTCATAACTCCTTCACACTTACAGCTTCAGATGAAATGATAAAGGAGAGTAAATGAACAGTTTACTATTTTCTTCCCATTTTGCTTTGGTGCTCTTTTATTTTCACTTTATAACTGTAGGCAAGACTTGATCGATGGGCATAATAAAGGATTTGAGTAGTTTAAGAAAATAAGGCAAGCTAATAGGAATAAAACAAACCATTTTTCATTTTCATAAGTCTTGAAATAGATTTAGGATGCTACTCCAATGGCCCCATGAGCGTGGACAGTTTCTTTGCAATTGGTTCTAGATGAATGGACTCTTCTGCTTACTAAGGAAATATTTATAAAGATACAGTGAATTTTTGCCAGGCATGGTGGCTTACGCCTGTAATCTCAGCACTTTGGGAGGCCAAGGCAGGTGGATCACCTGAGGTCAGGAGTTCAAGACCAGCCTGGCCAACATGGTGAAACCCAATCTCTACTAAAAATACAAAACTACCTGGGCATGGTGGTGCATGACTGTAATCCCAGCTACTCAGGAGACTGAGGCAGGAGAATCGCTTGAACCCGGGAGGCAAAACTGCGGTGAACCAAGATCGCACTACTGCACGCCAGCCTGGGTGACAGAGCAGGACTGCGTCTCAAAAAAAAAAAAAAAAGAAAGAAAGAAAGAAAAAAAAGGATACAGTGAATTTCACACATTGATACACCACTGTTTTTGACAGGCATATCTAACATGTATTTTATTTTATTTAAAGATAGACAAATTTGAAAAAGATTATTTCCTACATTATCACTTGATTACACAGTATTAGTGGTCTACTTTAAGTGACAAGAAATTTTATTGAAGAAATACTGCCACTTGGAAATGCCAGTTTAAAATCAAATCAAATCAAATTATATAAGATTATGACGTTAAATATTAAAAAGGAGTGTTCCTGGGGTTATTTTTAAAGCAATTATAATTTATGTAAAGGTATGAAACAGCAACAACAAATATATATATTTAGATATATGATATATTATATATATGAGATATATATGTGTATGTGTATATATAGCATTCTTGGATTTCAGGGACGACTAGCGTCCCTAGAAAACCCATGACAAACAATGACCATAAAAACCTGCAACACAGGCCGGGCGCGGTGGCTCACGCTTGTAATCCCAGCACTTTGGGGAGGCAGAGGCGGGAGAATCACAAGGTCAGGAGATCGAGACCATCCTGGCTAACACGGTGAAACCCCATCTCTACTAAAAATACAAAAAATTAGCCTGGTGTGGTGGCGGGCGCCTGTAGTCCCAGCTACTCAGGTGGCTGAGGCAGGAGAATGGCGTGAACCGGGGAGGCAGAGCTTGTAGTGAGCTGAGACCACGCCACTGCACTCCTGTCTAGGTGACAGAGCGAGACTCTGTCTCAAAAAAAAAAAAAAAAAAGAAAAAGAAAAAGAAGAAGAAAAAAAAAGAAAAAACTGCAACACATGAGCAATTATGAAATGATTAGCTTCTCTTCTCCCAGCACCGAAGATTATGTGAGACTCCAAATATCAACAGGGAACTTGATATACTCCTGGGTGTATTTAAATTGGGACATACATGGTCTGGTTCCAGGGCTGGTCCCACTAATAGATTGCAGCACTATTCACAATAGTCAAGATTTGTAGGCAATCTAAGGGTCCATCAATAGATAAATGGATAAAGAAAATGTGGTACATATACAAAATGGAATCCTATTCAGCCATGAAAAGGAATGAGATCCTGTTACTTGCAACAGATATAGATGGAACCAGAGGACATTATGTTAAGCTGCATAAGCCAGGCATGGAAAGGCAAACCGTATGTTCTCACTTATTTGTGGGAGTTAGGATTTAAAATAATTAAACTCATGGATGTAGAAAGTAGAATGACTTATTAGAGGCTGGGAAGGGTGCTTTCAGGGGGGGAATGAGAATGATTAATGCATACAAAAATATATGGGATGAATAATATCTAGTATCTGATAGTAAAACAGGCTGATTACAGTCAACAAAACTTTATTACACATTTAAAAATAAGAATATAATTGAAATGTTTGTAACACACACAAAAATAAGTGCTTGAAGTAGTGGTTACCCCATTTACTGTGATGTGATTATTTTGCATTGTATGCCTGTATCCAAATATCTTATGTACCTCACAAATATATGCACCTACTATGTACCCACAAAAATTAAAAAATAAAAGAATGTATTATTTGGCACATGTCATTTAATCTCTCTATGCCATAGTTTTCCTCATATGTAAAACAAAATTGTTGGAGTAGATGATGTTCAAGGTTCCTTTCATTTTATATTGTAATGCAGTATTGCTGTTTACTCTTACAGAGCTCACATGTAAAATCTAGAGAATATGACTCTTAGCTTAAAGTAAAGCCTGTTGTGCCTAGAAGTAATGATACCTGTATTAGTTGGCTAGAGTGGCCATAACAAAATACCACAGACTGGGTGACTTAAACAACAGGAATTTATGTCTTTGGCATAACAAAATACCACAGACTGGGTGACTTAAACAACAGGCATTTATGTCTTACCATTCTGAAGGCTGAAAGTTCAAGATTAAAGTGTCAGCAGGTTTGGTTTCTTGGAACCTCTCTCCTTGGCTCGTAGGTGGCCATTTTCTCATTGTGTCCTCACATGACATTTTCTCTTGCATACACACATCCCTAGTGTCTCTCTCATTGTAAGGGCACCAGTAATATCCTCCTTAAAGGTCCTATCTTTGAATACAAATATTGGGGGCTATTGCTTCAACATGTAAATTTTGGGTGACACAATTCAATTCATAGCAATATCCTAACAACAGTGATGAATAAAAGGACCAAATGTGTAAGAGTTTTATACCAAATGTACACAACATATCAGAGACACCAAAAATATGTTTTATAATTCTGTACTTATGTGTGTATACATACATACACATTTGTGTACATATTTTCATTTATTTTTGGAATCATTACCTTACTAACTGATCATTCTAGGATTCTTGAGGTATTGTCTTTTTAATGGATTCCGCATATGGTTTTGAATTTTATAGGTTCTAATTTTAAAGTATAAAAAACATAAAAATAAAATAAACCCCAAAATCCATAATAGATCATTTAATCCTAAAATTAGACCTTCATTTGCATACCAGTTAATGATAATGGGAGAGACTTAGCTCTGTGATGTTTTCAGTGAAAACATTCTAAGAGTAAACATTTTTCTTTGTAACAATCATTTCTGTGTGAGACCATTCTGGTCTTGCATCTCTCAGAGGATCTGGGCAGGGAATCATTGTTCTGCTCTAAGCATTATCTCTGAGTTTGGATTTTCCTTGAGCTTGGATGCCCTTCTTAGCTCTATTGCATTGGAGAGGATATAGTTGTCTACTGTGTGAGCATCACCTAGAGCACTATTCACCATTCCACTGGGTCTATGGCTTCAGGTAATTAGTGGGCATAGAGTGTCCTCACCGGCTTCACAACAATATGTCACAAACAGTTGTGAACACCCTTTTAGTTCAAAGAGGTTCAAAAGAAAGACCTCAGCAGTGTTTTCAAGCCACTTGAGGAAAAACTCCAGTTTGTACATACTTCTGAGAGACCTACTTTGGGGATGCAGGGAACTTCTATTGTCTGCCAGACAATATTATGTTTCTGGATGGTTTTCAGTGATGTTTGTATTTAAAAAAAAATCAAGCTAAAATCAGCTCTTCTGCTTTTAAGAATAGTGCAATATCATAGTTCACAAATATATACAACAAAGATCAAAGGAACTCATCTTTCCGAACAGGATGAGGGTCACTATAGAGTGCCCAGTGAACAAAACATTTTGGTAATAGAAACCAGAAGACAGTAAAAAACAGATACTAGAAAGTTCAGGCAAAAATCACAATGTTGTCCAAATAAAGTTGTCTCTCTAGGGATTCTCTTGATTCTTGCAAGCGAGTTTTGCTAATGAGTAATTATATTTCCAATTTAATACCATCATTATAATCTAACATTAACTGTGACCCACCTTATGTAAATTGTCCTTGAAACATGTCCAATGTGAAATTTTAAAAATGTGTAACTTTGTCCACAAGCTGTAATTTAATGTGCTGATTCATAAGTTTGTATCAGTGAGTTGTGCCTAATCAGTCCTGCACCAAAACCCTCAGAAGCATAAGGCAGTGGCTAAGACCATGGAGTCCCAATTTATATTGCTTGGGTTCAAATAGGGCAACACAGCTTGAACATTTGTGGCCGTGTGGGCTTCTTAAGATGACTTTACCTCTTAGACTCAATTTCTTCATCAGTAAAATGAAGATAATAGCTCCTATCACAGAAGGTTGTTGTGAGGCTCAAATGAAGGAGTACACACAAATCTCTTAGTTTAGTACTCAGTGCAGAGTAAGGATCCAATAAATATTAGCTATAATTACTTTTTTATTTAATGGGTTGTTACTGTGCTCTACAGAGGTACATATTAAAAAATAAAACCTCAACATAAAATAAAAAGTCAAAAATCACTTACATGTGTAATTTGTATGATGGAAAGTATATATGAAAACAACAATAACAAACAAAAAGACATTCCTGAAGTAGAAGGCATTGCACAGCTTTTAGATTATGTCTGTATGAATGCAAGTTCTCAAATTGACATTCACTTTCATGTGAAGATAATAAATCACCAGCTGATTTTTTGAAAAAGTGCTCTTGTTATCTTAATATAAATTCCAATTTATTATCATATGTTCTGCTTTCTCTTTTTATTCAAAATCACTGAAACAAACTAAAACCGAATAGCAATTACAAGCATATCTATGTTGAGAATTACCTCGAGTAGCTTAAATGAATTAAGGACACGCTCATGTTCATGCAGGTTGTCAAGGAATTCAAAATCAAGATAAAAATTCCAACTAGTAGAATGGTGTGCAGTAAACAGAAATGCGGTGTATTGTGATTCTAACTAGAAATACTTCACATATTTTGAGGCTTCAAAGTTGAAGCAGGCACTATTGATCACCACCACTTGCTTTTCCCCTTTCTGCTTTGCTGAAAGAACTCTTCCCACTGCAGACACTCAAAATGCTAGCCGTTCACTTTACTGCCTCTTGCAACTGGGGCACAGGCATGTGATTTCTAGGAGAACTCTCCTTAACGGCTTATGGGTAAGGACTTCTTCCCTGACAAAAAGAGCAAGGTATATGAGAAAATATGACTTCATCTTGCCTTTAGATGTTATTTCCTATAGCTGTGAAAATGAGAGACAGTGAATCTACCTTAGGATCATAAGGTTAAGCTTTGGAACTTTTCAAAGAAGTCAACCCAGAAGCTTCTAGAGTAACCAACCCTGGTAATATTTAACTTCAGAATTCCTGTAATGTGAGATAACAAATGTATATGGTTTAAATACCTTTTATCAGAAGATATTCTAATACATGAAATTAATGTAAGATTTCTTAAAGGGTACAGTTGTGATAACTAATAGTAGCTTTCATAACATATAAAATTATTACAAAAACCTTAGTTTAATTAAAATAACCTCATATTGATTACTGACAAATAATTTTCTAGTCTTAAATCAATGCTACCAACTAGTAGAGGGATAAGTAGATTTTTAAAAGATCATAATTCATAATATGATAAATTCATTATGGTCCCATTTAAATAAAAAAGTGAGACAGAAAAAGAGAAGGTCAGGGAAGAAAGAGGGAGACAAAGAGAATATTTATGAGGATATTTATCAAAATTTAAATACTGCTCATCCTGGGTAACAATTAAAATACATTTTTAGTTTTGAAAAATCATTATATACTCATCTTCATATTTTTGCATTATCTAATGTTATTAGTATTTAAGTTAAAATATAGCTCTTTTATTTTAAAAAAACATGGATAATTTGCATCTATTTATTAAACTGTGGTGAATTTGGGAAAAAAGAAAGACATATTCTCATACACTTATTGTGAAAGTATAATATGTGTACATTTTCTGACAATTTAATAATGTACAATTTGACATAGACGTTCATGACACACTTTACACTGTTGGTGGGACTGTCAACTAGTTCAACCCTTGTGGAAGACAGCGTGGAAATTCCTCAAGGATCATCTAGAACTAGAAATACCATTTGACCCAGCGATCCCATTACTGGGTATATACACAAAGGATTATAAATCATGCTGCTATAAAGACATATGCACACATATGTTTATGGCATTATTCACAATAGCAAAAACTTGGAACCAACCCAAATGTCTATCAATGATAGACTGGATTAAGAAAATGTGGCACATATACACCATGGAATACTATGCAGCCATAAAAAAGAATGAGTTCATATACTTTGTAGGGACATGGATGAAGCTGAAAACCATTATTCTGAGCAAACTATCTCAAGGACAGAAAACCAAACATCACATGTTCTCACTCATAGGTGGGAATTGAACAATGAGAACTCTTGGACACAGGGTGGGGAACATCACACATTAGGGCCTGTCATGGGACGGGGAGAGGGGGAAGGGATAGCATTAGGAGATATACCTAATGTAAATGATGAGTTAATGGGTACAGCACACCAACATGGCACATGTATACATAAGTAACAAACCTGCACGTTGTGCACATGTACCCTAGAACTTAAAGTATAATTTAAAAATAAATAAATAAATAAAAAGTGAAAAAAATAAAGATGTTCCTGACATATATATATATACTTTCACAGTGTATGTGTGTGTTATTTTGATAGCTTCTGCAAAAATGCATATGTTCAGGTGTGTTTAGGCAAATAAACATTCTGAAAGAATAACCACCAATTCTTAATGGCAGTTTTAATTGACATAGAATATTATGGAAAGACAATGCAACAAGAAGAGCTAACTAACCTAAATATATATGCATCCAACACAAGAGCACCCAGATTAATAAAGCAAGTTCTTAGACACCTACAAAGAGACTTAGACTCCCATAGTAATGGGAGGATTTAACACCCCACTCTCAATATTAGACAGATCAATGAGACCCAAAATTAGTAAGGATATCCAGGACTTGAACTCAGCTCTGGACCAAGTGGACCTAATAGACATCTGCAGAACTCTCCATTCCCAATCAACAGAATATACATTCTTCTCAGCACCACATCACACTTATTCTAAAACTGAACACATAATTGAAAGTAAAACATTACTCAGCAAATATAAAAGAACGGAAATCACAACAAACTGTTACTCAGACCACAGTGCAATCAAATTGGATCTCAAAATTAAGAAACTCACTGAAAACCACACAACTACATGGAAACTGAACAACCTGCTCCTGAATGGCTACTGGGTAAATAATGAATGAAGGCAGAAGTAAAGACGTTCTTTGAAACCAATGAGAACAAAGACACAACATACCAAAATCTCTGGGACACATTTAAAGCAGTGTGTAGAAGGAATTTTATAGCACTAAAATAACCACAAGAGAAAGCAGGAAAGGTCCAAACTAGACACCCTGACATTACAATTAAAAGAACTAGAGAAGCAAGAGCAAACAAATTCAAAAACTATCAGAAGACAAGAAATAACTAAGATCAGAGCAGAACCGAAGGAGATAGAGACACGAAAAACCCTTCAAAAAATTAATGAACTCAGGAACTGGTTTTTTGAAAAGATCAACAAAATAGATAGACTGCTAGCCAGACTAATAAAGAAGAAAAGAGAGAAGAATCAAATAGACACAATAAAAAAAGATAAAGGGGATATCACCACCCATCCCATAGAAATACAAACTACCATCAGAGAATACTATAAACACCTCTATGCAAATAAACTAAAAGACCTAGAAGAAATGGATAAATTTCTGGACAAATAAACCCTCCCAAGACTAAGCCAGGAAGAAGTCGGAACTGTGAATAGACCAATAACAGGCTCTGAAATTGAGGCAATAATTAGCAGCCTACCAACAAAAAAAGTCCAGGACCAGACAGATTCACAGATGAATTCTACCAGAGGTACAAAGAGGAGCTGGTATCATTTCTTCTGAAACTATTCCGATCGATAGAAAAAGAGGGAATCTGCCCTAACGCATTTTATGAGGTTAGTACCATCCTGATACCAAAGCCTGGCAGAGACACAACAACAAAAAAAGAGAATTTTAGGCCAATAACCCTGGTGAACATCGATGCAAAAATTCTCAATGAAATTCTGGCAAACCGAATCCAGCAGCATATCAAAAAGCTTATCCACAGTGATCAAGTTGGCTTCATACCCAGGATTCAAGCCTGGTTCAACATACGTAAATCAATAAACGTAATCCATCACATAAGCAGAAACAATGACAAAAACCACATGAATATCTCAATAGATGCAGAAAAGGCCTTTGACAAAAGTAAACAGCCCTTCATGCTAAAAACTCTCAATAAACTAGGTATTGATGGAACCTCAAAATTATCTCAAAATAAGAAGAGCTATTTATGACAAACCCACAGCCAATATCATACTGAATGGGCAAAAACTGGAAAAATTCCCTTTGAAAATCAGCACAAGACAAGGATACCCTCTCTGACCACTCCTATTCAACATAGTATTGAAGCTCCACTCCAGACAGAGCAATCAGGCAAGAGAAAGAACTAAAGCGTATTCAATTAGGAAAAGAAGAAGTCAAATTGTCTGTTTGCAGATGACATGATTGTGTATTTAGAAAACCCCATCGTCTCAGTTCCAAATCTCCTTAAGCTGATATGCAACTTCAACAAAGTCTCAGGATACAAAATCAACGTGCAAAAATCACAAGCATTCCTATACACCAATAACAGACAAACAGAGAGCCAAATCATGAGTGAACTTCCATTCACAATTGCTACAAAGAGAATAAAATACCTAGGAATCTAACTTACAAGGGATGTGAAGGACCTCTTCAAGGAGAACTATAAGCCACTGCTCAAGGAAATAAGAGAGGACACAAACAAATGGAAGAACATTCCATGCTCATTGTTAGGAAGAATATCATGAAAATGGCCATACTGCCCAAGATAATTTATAGATTCACTGCCATCCCCATCAAGCTACCACTGACTTTCTTCACAGAATTGGAAAAAAAAAAAAAAAAGAAACTACTTTAAATTTCATATGGAACATATGGAATGAAAAAGGCCCACATAGCCAAGACAATCCTAAGCAAAAAACAAAGCTGGAAGCATCACACTACCTGACTTCAAACTATACTACAAGGCTACAGTAACCAAAACAGCATGGTAGTGGTACCAAAACAGATATATAGACCAATGGAGCAGAACAGAGGCCTCAGAAATAACACCACACATCTACAACCATCTGATCTGTGGCAAACCTGTAGCAATGGAGAAAGGATTCCCTATTTAATAAATGGTGTTGGCCGGGCGCGGTGGCTCAAGCCTGTAATCCCAGCACTTTGGGAGGCCGAGACGGGCGGATCACGAGGTCAGGAGTTTGAGACCATCCTGGCTAACACGGTGAAACCCTGTCTCTACTGAAAAATACAAAAAAAAAAAAAAAGCTAGCCGGGCGAGGTGGCGGGCGCCTGTAGTCCCAGCTACTCGGGAGGCTGAGGCAGGAGAATGGCGTAAAGCCGGGAGGTGGAGCTTGCAGTGAGCTGAGATCCGGCCACTGCACTCCAGCCCGGGCGACAGAGCAAGACTCCGTCTCAAAAAAAAAAAAAAAAAAAAGTAAATGGTGTTGGGAAAACGGTGGTTAGCCATATGCAGAAAACGGAAACTGGATCCCTTTCTTACATCTAATACAAACATTAACTCAAGATGGATTAAAGACTTAAATGTTAGACCTAAAACCATAAAAACACTAGAAGAAAACCTAGGCAATACTATTGAGGGCATAGGCATGGGCGAAGACTTCACGACTAAAACACCAAAAGCAATGGCAACAAAAGCCAAAATAGACAAAAGGGATCTAATTAAACTAAAGAGCTTCTGCAGAGCAAAAGAAAGTATCAGCAGAGTGAACAGGCAACCTATAGAATGGGAGAAAATTTTTGCATTCTATCCATCTGACAAAGGGCTAATATCCAGAATCTGCAAAAAACTTAGACAAATTTACAAGAAATAAACAACTCCATCAAAAAAATGAGCAAAGGATATGAACAAACACTTCTCAAAAGAAGACATTTATGCAGCCAAAAAACGTATGAAAAAATGCTCATTACTGGTCATTAGAGAAATGCAAATCCAAACCACAATGTGATACCATCTCATGCCAGTTAGAATGATGATCATTAAAAAGACAAGAAACAATAGATGCTGGAGAGAATGCGGAGAAACAGTAACTATTTTATATTGTTGGTGGGAGTATAAACTAGTTCAACCATTGTGGAAGACAGTATGGCAATTCCTCAAGGATCTAGCACCAGAAATACCATTTGACCCAGCAATCCCATTACTGGGCATATACCCAAAGGATTATAAATCATTCTACTATAAAGACACATGCACGTGTATGTTTACTGCAGTACTGTTCACAATAGCAAAGTCTTAGAACCAACTCAAATGCCCATCAATGATAGACTAGATAAAGAAAATGTGGCAGATATACACCATGAAATACTCTGCAGCCATAAAAAAGAATGAGTTCTTGTCCTTTGCAGGGACATGGATGAAACTAGAAAACATCATTCTCAGCAAAGTCACACAAGAAGAGAAAGCCAAACACCGCATGTTCTCACTAATAAGTGGGAATTGAACAATGATAACACGTGGACACAGGGAGGGGAACATCACACACTGGGGCCTGTCGGGGGCTGGGGGACTGGGGGAGGGATAGCACTAGGAGAAATACTAATGTAAATAAGGAGTTGATGGGTGCAGTAAATCAACATGGCACATGTATACCTATGTAATAAACCTGCATGTGTGTACATGTACCCCAGAACTAAAGTATAATTTTAAAAAAAGAATATTACGGAGAGAGAACTTCCATTTCTTTGTTTTTGCATTATTTTTTGATTTTTTAAAATTTTAATCTTATATTATCTCTAATTTTTTAAAAAACAAACTAAAAAATGTAGTACAGCAAAAATTTGTTTCTGTCTTTTCAAATTGTGCTACTAAAACTCTCAAAAGACTTGTTGGTAAGCTAGTATATTTGTGTCGGAATTTATATTGAAAGCTGATATGAAACATTAGCTAGTGGTTGTCATGGTACTTATGAAAGACAACATGTACATCACTCACTGGGAAAGAAGACTACTTGCTATTTCATTATTCAAAAATATGGCAGGCAGGGTTATTTGGCTTTGACTCACTTAAATAACTTTATAGACATTTTTATTTCTAAAGAGTATGAATCATAATCAAACATAATTTTAGTCTACAATTTTAGTCACTTAAATCATTCCTTTCCCAATGAACAGAAATTATGTCCATGGACTCTCAAATCAACCCATGAAGTGAGGGAGTCTCCATACCAACACCTTCCTCCCTAAGCGTGTAGCTAAGTCCTTTATAGTAGCTACCTTTCCCTATTCTTCTTCTCATCTTCTTTTTGGCCCTCAGTTTCCCCAAAAATTATATTAAGTTAAGGTAGTTCCATGAAAATCCAAAGAAAACAGATGTTTGATATTGTTTTAACTGTGGATTGTATTTTTCATTTTTTGAATAAATTTCAGTTTCCTGAATACTGTCTCCTTTCTTCTCAGCTGTAAAGCAAGTTCCTATGGCCAAACATACAGTGTTTCTCCTCTTATTTATTGTAAACTCCATAGGAGAAGATTTTATTTTTTTGAGACAGGTCTCACTCTGTCACCCAGGCTGGAGTGCAGTGGCAAGATCATGGCTAACTGCAACCTACCTCTCCTGGGCTCAAGCAATCCTCCTACCTCAAACTTCAGAGTAGCCAGAACTACAGGCAGGAGCCACCATGCCTGCTATTTTTTTTTACGTTTTGTAGAGACAGGGTCTCACTATGTTACCCAGGCTGGCCTCAAACTTCTGGACTCCAGCAATCCTACTACCTTGGCATCCCAAAGTGCTGGGACTGTGTCTGGCCTGCACAGATCTTTAATGAAGAGCAAGAGGTCAATGAAATGAACTAATGAATTAATGAACACATGAAAATCTAACATAATGAAGGAAAAGCACCTATAATGTTTGATCTTAATTGTCTAGAAGTTAGAATATATGGCTACATATTTTTTCTGACTTTTTCTATTGCTTAATTTACAGCTTTAAAATTTGTTTTCAGCTTTTGCAAGAAGACCAGTTGCCAGAGAATGAGTCAATTTTGTAGCATAAATGTAGGCTCTGTAATTCCTAAAAAATCAGTGTCTACCCCAGACTTCATGAGTTCCTGGCAGCCCATAACTTCAGGCCTCTATTGTATCAGGTTTAAGATCAGGTCACCTTGTTGAGGGAATGCATTGCCTACTTCTGAGTCAGTGGTTATTACTGACTTCATAGATGATAAAATTTCAATCATCTCTCATTCATTTGAAATGTAACTATTTTATTTTATTCACCTATTTTGATTTTACCACATTTTTATTAAGTGAATATTTTCTGATTCCCCTTAAGCTACATACTTGTATCGATAGAAAAACACTTAACTGTTTTCTCTTAAAATATTTTTTTTTCCCAAAAGGCTGCATAAAGACCTGAAATATATTAATTTGTCCATTAAACATTGATTAATTTCTATAAAGGCCAAGAGCAGAGTGTTGAGAATCTAATTTAGATTGGGTAACATGAGAGAAAAATTATTATAATAATATTCTCATAAACAAAATAAGCAACTAGATGATCTTAATATTAGGTAGATCCACAGAACCAGTGAGAATATAAAGCACACACACAAATGATTTTCTTTTCTGCCAAAATTATGGAAAAATCCATATTAACTAACTTGCCCTGATTCACTGTGTTCAATAGCCTTGAAATGTCTCATTTTCTTTACCAGTTGCAAGGTCTAACGGAAGCATATGAAATTGCAGTAACAGTGTGAAGGGACACTGGTAGGAGATCTATTTTAAGTCTTGTGTGAAACCTTGGTGCTCATTAAAGTGGAGGATTAATAATGCCCTCCACTAGAGCCAGGTATAATGCAGGCCAGTGTTCAGGTATCTGGGCACAGCTCTGCAAATCCTCCTTCATCTTGACCTGCTCCCTCCTCATTACTGCAGTCTTATCCATTTGAGGAGAGAGTCCAAATCATGCCAAATTGCTCAATGGACATTGCAGCTTGGCTATATGTTCAAGGAGAGCAGAAGGGTGGCATGAAACTCCAATTTCTTATCTGATGTTTTAAAAGAATGAAAGAAGTAGTAGTATGTGGTCTCTAAGATAATAGAGGGAAAGACCTTCTTTTCTTTGACTGAGCTGAGTAAAAATATCGGCCTTTGCTTATGTATATACCAGAAGCAGACCCACCTTTTTCTTAAGGACTATTTTATAAAAATGCAATGAAATTAATGTTGTTTACTAGCAAAAGGGACAGTCCTAATTATTTACAGAAATAAGGGAGTTTCCCCAAGAATGTTTGGATATAATTGGAAGGAAGAGATTTAGTTGTATCTAGTTTAAAAACAAAATGGAATAATCCACTATACTAGATTTCCATTTCAGTTCTCAATGTTGTATGAATAAAAAGTTGTTTGTTTCTTGTATATTTTCACAATGTATGGAGACTCCTTACTTATTCTTGTACCCTTATTCTCTTCACTAAAAAAAAAAAAAGCCTGGATCATCTGTCTCTCCAATTCATAAAGACTGAAGACTGAGAGTCACCTTCTAGAACTCTACACCTACCTTTATTACAAACTCGTGATACCAGACAGGCTGCAGATATGTTTTATCAGTTGAACCATATTAGTGATCTCATCACTTAAAAACCATAAGTTGATCAAATCAATTCACATATTCATAAACAAAGCCTAACAGAAATGATAAGTAAATTCTATGAAATTAAGACTGTGCAATTAGGAAATGAACAGATTCAATGCTTTTTGTAGCAAGATTTAAAACATATTGCAGATGGCATTTTAAAATATTTTCTTTAGTTAAAGTTTTAAAATCAATAAAAAAAATAAGTCAAAAGGGGTTTCAATCAAGTATTTTAACTGCAAATTCTGCACTCTATAATTTGGATTGGCTTTAGAATACATGTTATCTGAAACATTAAACATCCCATTTGAATCCAGTTAAAGATTAACTATTCTGTAAGAATGGAATCGATATAGAAAAAAATTCCTCCCCTTATATTTTTGCCCCTGACAGCAAAAGAAAAGGGAGTGAAACTGCAGGGGATTAAGCTAGATCAATGTAGGCAAGTTATGGCAGTAGTAACCCTGAGTGACAGCTGAAGTCATTTTCTATGTCAGTCTTCCCCTCCCCTCCATATGCAATTCTTTTCTCTTTGCTCCACTTTCTCTCCCTCCCACTCTATTACATTATACTGCTTCTGTTTCCTTGTATGCTACTCTCCCTTTCCATTCCTTCTGCCTTTATCTTAGGACTGATAGTGAGCCCCATAAAATATTGCTCAGCCCTTTCTCTGGTTCTAAAATATAAAAATATTGTTGACTATGTTTATGCTTCATTAATTTCTCTTTCCTTTTTTCTGTCATGCCTGATATCCCCAGAATTGTCTTTAAAATAATCCCACAGAAGTATCATATCAAAACCACCATATTGTGACCAATATTATTTTCTGCCTTAATTTGAATCCTGAAATAACAAAAAGGAAGATATGATTTTTTCTTTTTTTTCTTTTAGCCAAATCAGCTCTAGGGATGAGAGAATGTTGTTTTATTCTTTGGGAAAGGTTTTTTTCCTCATTAGTTTTTCTCAGACACTGAATTTTTAGACTGGTTCTCACAGTGGAATAATATAAAATAATTTTCGTTTTCCAAGTTTTAAGGAAGAACTAATGTATTTGGAAGAGAAACTTTTACTTACCTTTCTCTAGGAAAAACTATATAGTAATATAGACATAAACATAAAACAGTGAAGTTTTATCAAAAGAAAGGGAACACATTTAGTAAAAAGTCATTAAAGCAGCACGTTTGAGAGACACCTGGGTGTTAGGTTGTAAGACAAAGCATTGGCTTGGGCATCAGGTCTGCCATGAGCCAGCTGTATTGCTCTGGGCCAGTTACATGCTCTCTAAGGACCTTAGGTTCCTCATCGCTCAAATCAGGTATTTGTAGTAAATGATTTATTCAATTCTGGAGGCAAGACCATGACACTGAAACCATGATAAATTTGATAATGTTTTTCATTTCAGGTTGCCAGTGGAGTTCATTCTCAGCCCAGGGTGAAGTCACAATAATGTTTCAATTTCATTGCACGCTTTAATGTTAATAAGACAGACATAGAGGAAAATAGTATCAATTTTTCATTTCCATTCTGATGGGAAAGTAAAGAGGTGTACCTTCTCTTCACTGGTTATCCATTGCTTTAGCATATTTTAAACCATGCCATATTGGAATACCTATCTACCTTAATAGAAGTTAATCAGGAAATCCCTTAATGGTACCTCTCCATTTTTACGGCCAGTCTTAATCCCTTTTTTATTTGAACTAAAATCTTTGATGTTATTAGTATCAGCTGTGTCTCCCAAGTGGACTATAATATAGTATAAGTGCTATGTTCGTGTGGAGGTAGCAAGCACTGAGACCCAGGCAGAGTGTTAAATGCTTCACAGATAGCTCATACACTTTTTCACAAAACTCTTCAAGGTAAAAATAATCATTATCCCATTTTAAGAGTTAGGAAGTTCAGATGATAAGTAAGTAGAAGAACTAGAATTAAAACACAGGGCTCTCTGACTCCTAAGTATGCAATAATTTTTCTACTGGAAAACGCTTGATAATATAAATTACAAACATTAATATGATTTCACATTCCTATTATTAATATTAATAGTTTCACTTGTGAGGAATTTGCATCTTTAGTTATTCCTGGATCTAACACTTTATAAGTTAATTTTTTTTTTTTTGCTGTAAATTTTGAAGTAGGAGGAGGATAGATAGAACTAGAACTTCCCTTTTCTACATGATAGTGTTTTAAATAACTAAGTACATAAACATAAACATGCATTTTCCAAAGTAAATTTTTAGTAAAGATATTTTAAAAATGGCGTTCGTTTTAGACCCTGGCCATCCAACTAGCCTGTCCATGTACTCAATCAAGGGATAATCAAATTGACAATAGCTTTTATTCCTAAACTCTCATTTACTAAGGTACCAAATCCTCTCAATTGATTGTAAATATTAGCACCAAAAGGATAGCATCCTTTGCATCTAATTTTACATACAGTATATATAGTGTGCCTGGTTAACCAATTGAAGTTGTATAGCACATTCAGTCTGGGGTGCTGAGAGTAACAATTTATGAATTATTTTATTTAAGTTTTATGACAGAATCTATGATCACCTTGCCTCTCCACTAGAAACCATTGTGTCAGCAATAGGAAATGGTTAAGACAAAGTATTTTTGGACCTACACTTCTATATATTATGTGAAAGGCACCAAATGGATTTTCCCCAATGGGTTGTCTTCTATTATAGAATGGTTGGAGTCCATCAGACAGAGACTAAAAATGCACATGAACTTCTATTTTTAAATTGCTTCATGAGGACTTATTGTGACATTTTCAATGATGTCAAAGGCCAAAAAATTCCCTATTGTTACAGTTTTCAAGTTTTCAATTACTGAATAAGCAGCTTGACTGTTTCACACACCTTTCTAGTGCATGACCTGTCTTTAATATTCTCTTTTCTCCCCCGTATGTTATTAACATGAAGGGCAAGTTTTTTATGTGTTGTAAGCTGAAATATGGATCACATTAATATTTCTAAAGGGGTGAAAGGGCAGTTGGATTCAGAAAAAAGAGTTAGGTATTATATATCTAAGCAGAATAGGAATCTGCCCTCTACCTGTCCTTCTACACCACAGTGCACGCTGCTATGCCATAACCCCAGGACCCTGTGTTGAGTGCAACATTCTTGAAATCTTTTGCTTTGCCAAATATGTGCTTTCTACTTGGTATTGTTTTTTGAATGGGCTAATCTTGCATTTCTAAAAGTTAAGTTTTTTCATCTCTATAAAAACTATTGATTGAATACAGTGTATTGAAACTCTCACTGATTTTGTGTGTGTGTTTTTGTTTTTAAGTTAATTTTAATGATGTACTATTAGTTATTACAAAACAATGAAACAATTTTCTTATCAAGCACTGTATACCTAATGCATCTGAATGAATATTCTTCATCAATATAATTCGTATTACAATATATAATAATTTCTGCAAAGCCTACACCCTCACAACTGAAAGAACTCCTAATTTGACATCTCTTTTTGGCTGGTTTAACAGCCGGGTAAATAAAAGAAGAATAAACATATGATTGTCACAAAGCATATAGGCAGTAGAGCTGAGCTCTGCTTGTTTTTCCTCCTTCCTTCCTTCCCTCCCTCCCTTTTCTTCTTCTTCTTCTTCTTCTTCTTCTTCTTCTTCTTCTTCTTCTTCTTCTTCTTCTTCCTTCCTTCCTTCCTTCCTTCCTTTCCTTCCTCTTTCTTTCTTTCCTTTCTTTCTTTCTTTCCTTTTTCTTTCTTTCTTTCTCTTTCTCTTTCTTTCTCTCTCTCTTTCTCTCTTTCTTTCTCTTTCTTTCTTTCCTTTCTTTCTTTCTTCCTTCCTTCCTTCCTTCCTTCCCTCCTTCCTTCCTCTCTCCCTCTCTTTCTTTCTTTCTTTCTTTCTTTCTCTTTCTTTTTCCCTTCCTTCCTTGCTTCCTTCCTTCAATCCTTCCTTCCTCTTTTTCTGAGAAAGAGTCTCACCCCATCACACAGCCTGGAGTGTAATAGCCCCATCAGCTCACTACAGCCTCAACCTCCAGGACTCAAACTATCCTCCCACCTCAGCTTCCCAAATAGCTGGGACTATAGGCATGTACCACCAAGCCCAGCTACAGTAGAGGTTTCATTCTCATTTCCTTACTTTCCCTCTGCTTGCAGGGTTCTGTCCTTTTATTCCTCCCATCTTGTGATAACAGAGCAACACCTAGAACTATCTGTGAAACACATTTTGGGTATCAATAGAAGGCGGAAGTTGTCTGGATGGAATATGATTTCCCTATTACTACAAGTTCCCTTTCCCTTAATATTCAGAAAAACTTGGTGACCTACTCTTTTCAGTAAAACTATTACAATATAAATCCTTTGCCATAGAATAAGTAACTAGAGTATGGACTGATTGTCTTAATATTCTTTATATATTAATGGTCTTTGATGGTCCAAAAGAATGGGCATGAGATACTAGGAAAACCTTTCTTGGTTGGTTGGCATTTAATGCAACATATTTTGAACTGTTTAATGAGATTCCTTTGTAAGATCCTTTGAATAAATTAGTGAAGCCTGAGTGCCTAAGGAATATAAAAAATGTTGCTTTGATGATCTAATCCTTGGTTTGAATTCCAGTGGTTGGTATGGAGTAAAGAGTGAAACAACCAGGTAAATCTGGTGACAACTGACCAGCGTCATAAGAGGAAATGGTGAGTCCTTTCTCTGAGGCAGAGAGCACTCCATTGCTGCTCCTTTTTGGAACTGCTAAAGAAAGACCTGTTCCTCCCCTGACCCTGGGTTCCTATTGAGCCAAGTACATATCCCCTCCTCTTTACCACTCTGAACTGACTCCCTTCAGGTTGACTATGTGACAGGCACAACTTCCAGCTGGGAAGTCTCCATTCCACCCTAATTTCCACCCCTCTTGTGGGCAAGGGATTATAAAAGGCAATACAAAATAAGTTCAAGTATATATTCTCTCTCACAACCAAGAGTTAAGAATCCAGAGAGAGAGCTGGAATTGTAACCTTAGTAACAGCCTTTGGCCATGACTGCCAATACAATACACAGAAAACAATATTATAACAAATATATATGTTCTTAAAATTGACTATGATATATATATATATATATATACACTATCATATATGTATATATGCAACTGATTTTGTAAATATCTCTGTATAAATTGTTCATAAATATTACATATTTTAACTGATTTGTGTTGATTTATATGATTTCTACAATAACAGAAGCCAAATAGATAAGGATCTAGACAATCCAGAATGACATTTAGATTCAGAAAGGGCCACTGTTATTAGTGATAGAAATGACATCCGCAAAGCAGATATTGTATAGGGAGGAAGAGTATGCCCAACAGCAAGCTACTTAACAGGAAAAAAAAATGAGTTCCTTGAAGACAAAGGACAAAGTGATAGTGCTTGATATGATATGATTATGTGAGTGTCTCTTAGAAACAATGTCAGGTTGCGGGTTTAAGGGAGGTACAAAGCTGAGAATAAAAGGGCCGAGGCTTGATTTGAGAAATAAGGGGTGAATTTAAGGTGGTGAAGCCTTCCCTTACTGTAGGTCACTCTTGAGCCTGACAGCACGCTGCTGAATCACCCAAGGACTCTCCTTAACTTGCTCATTCACAAGCAAACAGTACTGCCACTCTAATAACAATAACCAATAAGAAATAGCTGTTTTCCCACCATTTGTAGCTGCTGTTTAATCATTAACTTTATCTTGACTATCTTTACTTGAAGTAATTTATTGGTTAAGTCTATTTCCTATATCAAGACACTGCTCCGACCGGGCATGGTGACTCACGCCTACAGTCCCAGCACTTTGGGAGGCCGAGGTGGGTGGATCATCTGAGGTCAGGAGTTTGAGAGCAGCCTGGCCAATATGGTGATGCCCCGTCTCTACTAAAAATACAAAAATTAGCCAGGCATGGTGGTATATGCCTGTAATCCCAGCGACTCAAGAGGCTGAGGCAGGAGAATTGCTTGAATCCAGGAGGTGGAAGTTGCAGTGAGCTGAGATCAGGCTACTGCACTCTAGCCTGGGTGACACAGTAAGACTCTGCCTCAAAAAAAAAAAAAAAAAAAAAAAAAAGACACTGCTCTCCACCATAATATATGCCCTTTCATTTCTTGATATCACAACATAAAATTACCAACTGATTGGGTAATTCCATTGAATTTAAATATAAAAGGTCATTTTTATCGTTCATAGTGCCTATGGAATTATTCCCTCAAAAAAACATTTGAGGAGAAATAATGTAATCCTTGGAATGGGAGTTAGATAAAAATCTGATTGGCTATAAATGGCATTTTCTTTAGCATTTTGTTCACCTATTCTTCATGGATAGTGCCCCTTGTCAGAGTGAGTAAAATCTGACACGTTAACAGGTGATTAATCAAGATTTTAATCAGTGAAATAGCCTGGCAGGTCTAATTCCTGGTGAGAAGTCAATAATAAAACCTCAGTATCCCAGTCCATGGAGCTACTATATTAACCACTGTGGTCAAACTCCTATTTATTACGGTGTTTGAGACAGGAAAATATTGCACTGTCAGATGATTATTTTTTAAGAGAGAAAATAGCCATGCAGCACAACTTTGGAATACTTATCTTTACTTTGTGTCAAAAAGCCACACTATTAAACCCCAGAGTAGAAGCACCACTTCTTCTAGCTTTCATCAGCAATCCAAAATGCCATGCAATGAGAATTTAATTGGACTAAAGTGACTATTTGACATGCAGACCTGAGCTATGTCATCAAAACTCCACAGGTAGTGAATGCTTGGTGACTGACGGGTGGAGGAGAATATACATCCTAATAAGGGGTCAAGGGATTTCAGGAGTTCTACTATGTAATTACCTGAAGCAGCAGGTGAGATAGTGCATGTCAAATAAGAAAATTACAATTCTATCACTGAAGAACATGAGCATTATATACAAAAAAAAAAAACAAAAAAACAAATATAAAACAAAAAGCTGAAGCCAAAGTTACCTTAAACTATTTTATTTCATGATAGGCTTTTGAAAGGTGATCTTTAAATAAAAACACACAGTGGAGACTTTTTGTCACATGGATGTTGCAAGGTAAGATGAATAACTACCTGTTGGCCAACTTAGTCATAGGAGATTTTGTTTAAATAGTTGCTTGTAGGAGATAAGCATTTATTTTAAATATATTGATTGCATGTAATAATAAGCCATATGTTTTATGAGATTTAGATATACTCTTTTAAGTGCTTTTTTATAATCTATGTTAATAACTGCAGTTAGAGTTTATTTATTTGCTATGATTGTATGAATAAGAAATGAAAACTTGGAATTAATTAGAATTTTTCAATAAGCTGATCACTAGCCCACTTAAGATAGTCAAATATTAGTGTATTCCTACTGGAGTGGTGCAGGAAGCAGCTGGTGCCTTGAAATCCTCTTTTTAGAATATGCAATTGCATTTGCTCATCTCTAAATTGTATGTCATTATTTTTAGAGAAGTTGTGCTTTACTAACCTCAGCATTTCAATTTAATAACCAAATAATCAACCATATTATTAATTAAATTGTCTAAAACTTACAAATTAATTAGGCTCTGGTAGTTCTTTTAAAGTCAGTTTTTCAAAATTCAGAGTGTATGTTAATACAATTGACATCAATAGTCATTAAATTTTGAAACTAGTTCACATAAGCCTAATGAAAAAAGAAAAAAGGAAGAAAGAGTTGCTCCAGATATAATATGAAGAGGATTATATATCATAAGCTTTGTATTTATCAATGTCCCTATAAAATCCACTTACGAATTTGGGTTGGAATAACAAGATCATTACTTCTGATGAGTTCTTCTGTGGGAAAAGGTATATACAAAATCCAGCATCAGGAAAGTTTAACTTCTTCAAGGATGAAAAACTTCCTAACAGTTTTCTCTTCACTGGCATACAGAATATGAGGTAGGAAAAACAGAGGGGAGGACTGGGAGAGGTTTCAGTGGAAAGTCATGGCGTGGAGGGTAGGGGGCATGAGGAGGGAATTAATTCCAGATTGGAGCTGGTCCAGTGGTGTTCTTGGCAAATGACAGATGTTGGAAAAGAGTTGATTCTAGGGGAAAAAGATTAAAGGTTGAGGGACTGACAGGTGGAGTTGGCTATGTGTGTGATGAACCTCCAAGGGCAGCAGCTGAGGAAGAAAAAAATAAGGTGTATTTATGCAGATACAGTCCAAGATAACACTTCTCCTGGGGAAGTATCCAAGGTGCCAAAGTAAACAAACAACAAGAGAGGAAGAAGTTTAGAAAGTCATAAAGGTGTAGCCTCACACAACGACACACAACATTTTGAAGAGTCTATTCCATGGGAGTAAAGATTTCTGCAGTAATAAGGCACTGTAGTCTCCGTATGTAAAGGCTGTATGTTAATTAAGCACGTGAACAAAGACTAAGCCCTATAGTCATAAGAGAGAGTCATATACACTGGGAAGCCCAGCGTGAAGTTAAACAGTAGACTGGACATCTTCCTGGATGCCAACAAACAACTATATTTTTAAAGATTCTGCTGTATTTTTAAAAGGCATTGGCAGAATTTTACCCCCTGCCTGTAAATTGCATGATTCTGTAGCAATCTAGTGATAAAGAGAAAATAAAAACATATAAAACAATGGAAAAGGAATGAGGGGACAAGATGAGTACACACACACACACACACACACACGTTAAATATATATACATATATATTTTATATATCATACATATAAAACATATATAATTTTATACATAAAATTTCATGTATACCTATATAAAGAATTATACATTCTACATATACATATATTATGTATTATATATTGTTATAACAGATATATAGTTGTAGATATATTATATATTATTATATATGTACAGAGAGAGAAAGAGAGAGAGAGAGAGAGAGATTTTGAAAGACTTTAAAAGAAGGAAGACTGGTTAGAGTCTTCAGGACATAAAGAAGTACCAAGCAGTAAGTTCTGTGGGTTTTAGTTTTGTTTCTTATATCCCTGACTGGTTACTGAAGAGGCTAACAATCCTGAAAATTATATCATTGTTTGATGTTTTTCTCAATGTATTTAGAGCTAATACATAAGAGACCTATTTTCTAAATAAAGAGGAGTAAAGGGATCGAAAAGAATGCATGGTTTTTACACTTTATTTAAACTGGTAAAATGATGACACTAGTTAACTGTGAGAAGTTGTGTATTTGTAATGTAATATCTGGAGCAATCACTAAATGTCTATACAAAGACACACACTTCCATAAACACTTTAGAGAAATCAAAACAACTAACTCTACTGGGAAAGGTAATGGAAGGATCTGCTATTGTGTCGTTATTATAACTGCCCTTTTTCCCATTGACAAGAGGGAAAAGTGGGAATGAAATTTTGTGTGCCATCATCTTTGTTCACCTGACTGTTTTCCCATGGACTGGGCAGTCCCCACGAGGAGCTGAAATGTTGCATTCCAGTAAATAGGAATACATTCACTCTCAAGCTGACTTCCAGGGTTATCATCACAATTTTTACAAAAAGTTATAAATGAGACCTCATTGTTCTGCTTTTGCAACTTTCTGTGAATCTGTAATTATTTCAAAACACAAAGACACAACTACATTAACAGACACTAATAGCCATATACTTCATGATTCTATTTATGTAAAATTCTGAAAAAGATAAGTCTTTAGAGATAGAAAACAGATCAGTAATTGAGTAGGGATGGGATTGGTGGAATGGTAGAAGGGATTGATGCAAATGGGCCTGAAGGAGCTTTCAGAGAAGATGGTAATGTCTGCAACTGGATTGTAGTGATGTCTGCATAGCTGCATGAATTTACTAAAAATCATAGAATAGTGCAATTCCAGCAGATGTATTTTATGGTATGTTCATTTTACCTCAATAAAAAACACATTGCTGTAGTGATCAGGAGAAGAAAAAATGAGGTCATGTTGAACTTTCCTTAACTCTGCTTTTAGAAATTAGAATTATTTGGATTTTGAATTACATAGTGTTTCAATAGAAGCAAGCAGGAGGGTGTCAACAATTTATCTGTGCCTTAGGCCTATAGAGGTCTTATGTCAGCACTGGCATGCACATAACAAGGCAGATGGCATGGAGAGGGGCCATGTGGGATGCATTGGAGGGCATTCTTGTCTCTGTACCTGCATTGGTTAAGAGTCATTGATACTGATTGAGAGAGAAGGCACTGATATCAGGACCCACTGTATATCCTTTATAGTTCGTTGTCTGTGGATATATATTTTACACATATAGGAGACTGTAAAATAGTCGTCATTACATAGTGTGTGCTCACTTATTGCCAACAAATCATTTTGTCATTTTTACAAAGCCCTAAGGAAAAAGACAAATGTTCACACAAACAAAAACTCCCTAACCTCTATAATCAGGGGTCACTCTCTCAGACTATTTAATGTCAAGATTCTGGTGTCCAGTGTGAGAAAATAAAGCCAGTGTCACACTTTGCAGACTCTGCCCCAAAGAGATTTATTGCTACCCAGATGTATTTCACTTAAAATAGCAAAAATTTTATACCTCTATCATTTATTTATCCCCCTGAACTGTAATAGTCTGTTTGTTGATATGCTCAACTTAGACCGTTAGTTCATGGTGGCGTGGGGGTGAGGGGGTGGAAGGTATCCTTTATGATGCTCTTACCTGTGAGAGGATCTAACACATAAAGTTACTTAATATGTGTTCATATAATTAATCAGTAGTTACTGGAGAGGTTCCTGTTAGTGAAAATAGTCACTTGGATGACACTTGGAAGTCAGGAACTCTCTGCACCTTTCCGATCTACAATGTAGTATTCATAAAACACAATTGAATGTGAATTCTTATGGTTTCAGCAGCTTAGATTGGACAATTTTGTGTCTCATCACAGAGGTAGAAATCTGAATTATTCAAAAGTTTGTGAGCCGGGATAAATATTTGAAACATAAAGTTGGATTTAAAAGGTAATTAAGCTAAAGGTGGTCCTAAAGACATTTTTAAAAATAGGCAAATGGAAAAAGATAGCAAGTGATAAATCCACTACAATGAACGATGTGGGGAAAAGAAAGAGAGATCAAACTGTTACTGTGTCTATATAGAAAGAAGTAGACATAAGAGACTCCATTTTGTTTTGTATTTGAGATGCTGTTAATCTGTGACCCTACCCCCAACCTTGTCCTTGCAAGAGACCTGTGCTGTGGTGACTCAAGGTTTAATGGATTTTGGGCTGTGCAGGGTGTGCTTTGTTAAACAAGTGCCTGAAGGCAGTATGCTTATGAAAAGTCATCACCATTCTCTTAATCTAAAGTGCCCAAGGACACGCACACTGCCAAAGTTTGCAGGGACCTCTGCCTAGGAAAGCTAGGTATTGTCCAAGGTTTCTCCCCATGTGATAGTCTGAAATATGGCCTCGAGGGAAGGGAAAGACCTGATCGTGCCCCTGCCTGACATCCGTGAAGGGTCTGTGCTGAGGAGGACTAGTATAAGAGGAAAGAAGGCCTCTTGGCATTTGAGACAGAGAAAAGCATCTGTCTCCTGCCCATCCCTGGGCAATGGAACATTTCGGTGTAAAACCCGATTGTATGTTCTGTTTACTGAGAAAGGAGAAAACCGCCTTAGGGTGAAAGGTGGGACTTGCTAGCGGCAATACTGCTCTTTGTGCACTAAAAAGGTTTATGGAGATGCTTGCATATGCATTTCAAGGCACAGCACTTTTCCTTAAACTTATGTTACAGAGATCTTTATTCATATATCTTACTGCTGACCTTCTCTCTAGGATGATCCTATTATCCTGCCACTTCCCTTTTTCTAAGATGGTAAAGATAATGATCAATAAATACTGAGGGAACTCAGAGACCAGTGCTGGCGTGGGTCCTCTGTATGCTGAGCGCGAGTCCCCTGGGCCCACTTTTTCTTTCTCTATACTTTGTCCCTGTGTCTCATTTCTTTTCTCAAGTCTCTCCTTCCACCTAAGAAGAAACGCCCACAGGTGTGGAGGGGCAGGCCACCCCTTCAGAACGAGACAATGGCAGTGATAGTAAGACAATTCTAGAGTAGCCTGTAAATTCCTCATATAAGAAAAATTTAAAAACATAAAGCTTATATCATTTCCCCCACTTAGATTAAAACTACCACATTCTATTCCCACATGTATAGATCTAGAAAATGGAGGTTTTACTTTACACAAACTACCATAGCAAAACACCATAGACTGGGTGGCTTAAACAATAGACATTTATTTTCTCACAATTCTGAACTCTGTAAGTCCAAGATCCAGGCTCTTGCTGATGCAGTTTCTAACTTGGACTGCCTTCCTGCTTACAGATGGTCACTTTCTTGCTGCGTCCTCACATGACATAGAGAGGTGGGTGTCTCTCCCCCTTTTATAAGTGCCCCAGACCTATTGAATTAGTCCCCAACCTCATGTACTCATTTAACCTTTATCACCTCCTCACAGACCTTCTACTTCCCAGCACAGTCATAGGAGCTTAGGGCTTCAATACATGAATGTTTTTACCACTGTATCACTTCCACTGATAAAAATCTTTTAATTAATATGTTGGCTTTTATTTTTATTAAATTTAATTGGTTTAGGCTATAAATTGATACAGTTGTATAACTTAGAAAGAAATAACTTCAGAAATCTATAATAGAAAAAAATACTTGATCAGAGAAAAAGTGTTTCTGTTACTGGACTTTTGGGTGAATCATTATTGGGTCATAAGTCTCTTTGATGGTGTCAATGACATTGAAATTCTACTGACTAATGAATCAGAGTAAACCCTAAATTCTTGGGACGCAGTATAGTATTTTGTTCTTGTTTTTTTGTTTCTGTTTTTTTTGTGAGATGGTGTCTTGCTCTGTCACCCACACTGGAGTACGGTGGCATGATCATGACTCACTGTAGCCTTTACCACCTGGGCTCAAGAGATCCTCCAGAGTAGCTGGAACTACAGATATACTACCATGCCCGGCTAATTTTTTGTTTTTTGTTTTGTTTTTGTTCTTGTTTTTTTGTAGAGATGTGGTCTTGCTATGTTACCCATGCTGGTCTTAGACTTCAGGCTTCAAGTTATCCTCCCACCACAGCCTCCCAAAGCTTTGGAATTACAGATGGAGAGCTGCCACGCCAGGCCCCCAAAATGTAGATTGCAAATAGTATTCAGTTACAAAATTAGCTTTTAATTGGCAAAATTATTTTAGGTCGAATTTCAAATGCAACACAATTTCTTTATTTTACTTTTAAAAACTTTTAGGATTTTTTTTCTTTAACAGCTTAACTACTAGGGTTTAGTATTAAAAATAACTGAAAACAGAAATGAAGTTGAAATTTGGCTTATTTTTTCCTAGTTTTTTTTAAAAATAATTTCATAAGGAACAAATACTTAAGACTTATCCAGCATCATAGCTATAAATTATTCTTCCCTAGTGTTACTTAGGCTTTTGGGTTTCACTGAGGAAGTCACTGAAATGAAAATCCGACAAAGCAATAAAGAGGTTAAAACAAGACATGGACACAATAGATCTTAGTAAACAATTAGATAATAAAAATGAAGTACTTCCATACTTTATACAAAAAGATAGAAATGAATGATTGCCTGACTTGTAAAATAAAGAAACATAATGTTAATAAACATTTCTCAGCATGCATCAGTATCTTACATGGAGCAAAATCCTTTGAAGCAAATGTGATTAGAATAAATTTGTCATTCAACTGTCTTCTGTTTGTAGATGTTTTACAAAATGTAAATCTTTATATAAGTTACTATCATGCCTGCTGTTGTTACCTAATACTTAATGGGAAATAGTAATTTCCTCTGTGTGGCTTTTATTGATTTAGTCAATGTTGTATGTTGTTCACTTTCTTTTTTGTTATTCTGGCACAGGTGCCATTCAAATTCAGAAGACATAGAGACAGTAGGTTGTTTCAATCACTGGGAGTATTGTCTAATTCTTATGGAACCTTCAAAAACAATAAATATTTACTCCTTCAATTTTTAAATTCCTAAATATCACATAAGTGAAGATGTCTTTCTGGGTTTTTAGAATATCATCATAAGGTTTGTTCATAAGCAAGTAAAACTCAAGATTTTTCTAGGTACATCAATCTAACTATCAATTAGATTCAAAATCCTATATTCGCCACACTATTAATGGTGCAGAATAGCCAACTAAAATATTTTTATGCTTTATTTTCTAAAACTCAGTGGATTTTTTTTTCTCATTACATTTTATATGTCATTGTAGAAAACTGGCAAAAATCCAACAACATTAACAACAGCAAAATGTCACCTGTATTCTCTAATCAAAGATACATTGTTGATAATTTGTTATATTTTCCCACACATACTATCACCATACATAATTGAATTTATACATACTATTTTATTTATTAGTATTTTAGAAACATTATATATCTGACATAATATTCATCATGTTATTATGTCATAGTTTATTTAAATACTCCATAATTAAAATACTTTCCACTTCTGTCTTTAGATATACTTTTGTGGCAATCATCTCTGTACAAATAATTGAGTTCTAATTTCTGATATTTCATCAAGGTAAAAAATAATAGAATTCTTAGAACAAATGATGTGTAATTCCATCCTTTATAATCTGTATTGTCAAATTATTATTTTTTTGATATTTTTACAAGTGCTCTGAAATCATGTATGTACTGATTTCTGCCAAATGGTTCATTATAAAATGTTAACCCCAAATGGTTCTTGGCTTTGAAATTCTCCATTATTCTTACATGTTACTGTGGAACTATTCCAAGTATGAGGAGAATAATTTACTCCCATTAAAGGTGTAATAAAAATCCATATGCCAATATTTATCTATAAATAAATAGTGCTGAACTTGGTAATGACTTTATATCAGCAGAAATACATTGTTCTAGTATTAAAGTACGATTTAATTGTATATGTTCAATTCAAAAGGTAGCTAAACTTTAAAACATTTTAAAATCAACTCTCAACGTATTTCTGTTTACAAGTGACAACAAGACAGCATCCTGGAAATGCATACTATAGAAGATGACAATAGATCATGAAACTTTACAGAACTGTCACATCTTTGTTATGTCACAATAAGGCTGAATAAGATTGGGGTCACATATACATTTGAATCAAGGAATTCTAGATAAAGCCAAAACCGTTGCTGGAAACAATGAACCAGAACATCTTCAGTTAAATTTTGCTGTCTCAGAAGTATCCTGTCAAATGATGCACGAAGAGTCAAGGGACTAGAAAGCATATCAAGATACCCCTACCATCTATTGGTAGATTATCAAACAGAGGTTGATGCCAACAAGGCAGTCAATGTAACATCAAGGTCAGCATCTCAAAAGTTGTGGTACTATATTTTCAAGAACCTCAAGAACCACTGTGAGGGGTCACACTTAGACATACTTCCTGTGGTAAAATCAAGGTTTTTTTTTTTTTTTTTTAGTGGAACTTTGCATATTGTACTCAGTAACAAATCTAGAAAGAAATTAGTTGTCTCTATTAGGTAATATATTAAACAGTTCATTACTATTGCCTTCCATGGAGCAAGCTTGCAGCATCTTCTTGATCTCCTACTTCCTTCATCCTGTCCCACCTGGGGTTGTGGTTACAGAATAGGATATACCAAACTGTCAAGATCCTCTCTCTAGTTTATTAACCTAGTCCATACTGTGTCCTTAAGGTAATAAATGGTTGGCTCAAGTTACAGATTAGCTCTCCAACAAACTTGACCACCACTAAATATTAGCACTGGTAAGACAGGCTTGATTTAGAAGCACATCTATTCTTGAGGCTAGGCTAGAAAAAAGTCTGGTGTGATGGTTAATTTCATCTGACAATTTGATGGCTACAGGATGTCCAGACATTTGGCCAAACACTGTTTTGTGTGTGTCTACGAGAGTGTCTCTGGTTGAGACTAACGCGTGAATCTGTAGACTGAGTAAAGAAGGTTACCCTCCCTACTGTTAGTGGATCTCATGATCAATTACAACTTGAATAGAACAAAGAAGCTGAGTAAGAGGGAACTCCTCTTCCCCAACTGATGGGATATTGGTCTTTGTCTTTTTCGGCCTTTGGACTCAGACTCGAACACTGACTACCCTTAAGCCTTAAGCCTCCTGGTTTTACTTAATTTTGTATAATTTCAACTTTTATTTTAGATTCAGGAGGTACATGTGCAGGTTTGTTACCTGGGTATTTAAGGTGATGCTGAAGTTTAGGATGTGATTGATGCCATAACCCAGGTAATGAATGTAGTATGCAATAGTTTTTCAACACTTGCTTTTCTCCCTCCCACCTCTAGTAATCTGCAGGGCCTAATGGTGCTGTCTTTATGTCCATCAGTACCCAATGTTTAGCTCCAATTTATAAGTGAGAACATGTGATATTTGGTTTTTTGTTCCTGCATTAACTTGCTTAGGATAATGGCCTCCAACTGCATCCATGTTGCTCAAAGGACGTAATTTCATTCTTTTTTATGGCTGTGTAGTATTCTGTGGTGTATACATACCACATTTTCTTTATCCAGTCTGCCACTGATGGGTAGTTAGGTTGACTTCATGTCTTTGCTATGGTGAATAGTGCTACAATGAACATAAGAGTCATGTGTCATTTTGGTAAAATAATGTATTTCCTTTTTGATGTATACCCAGTAATGGGATTGCTGGGTTGAATGACAGTTCTGTTTTAAGTTCTTTGAGAAATCTCCAAAGTACTTTCCGCAATAACTGAACTAATTTACATTCCCACCGAAAGTGTTAAAACATTTGCTTTTTTCTTCGGCTTCACCAGCATTCATTGTTTTTTTGACTTTTTAAAAACAGCATCTGACTAGTATCAGATGGTATGTCATTGTGGTTTTGATTTGCATTTCCCTGATGACTAGTGATGTTGAGTATTTCTTCGTATGTTTATTGGACACTTGTATGTCTTCTTTTGAGAAAAGTCTGTTTATGTCATTTGCCCAATATTTAATGGGGCTATTTGTTTTTTGCTAGATTAATTGTTTAAGTTCCTTATAGTTCTGGATATTAGAACTTTGATGGATGCATAGTTTGCAAACATTTTCTCCCAGTCTGTAGGTTATCTGTTCACTCTGTTGATTTTTGTTTTTTTCTGTTCAGAAGCTCCTTACTTTAATTAGGTCCCACTTATCAATTTGTTGTTGTTGTTGTTGTTGTTGCTGCAATTTCAGGACTTAGTTATAAATTACTTGCCAAGGCCAATGTCCAGAATGGTGTTTGCTAAGTTTTCTTTTAGGATTTTTATAGTTGGAATTATTACATTTAATCTTTAATCCATCTTGAGTTAGTCTTTGTTATAGTGAAAATTAGAAGTTCAGTTTCATTCTTCTGTATATGGCTAGCCAGCTATTACAGTATTACTTATTGAAGAGGGAGTTCTTTTCCCATTGCTTATTTTTGTCAACTTTGTTGAAGATCAGATGGTTGCAGACTTGTGACTTTATTTATGTGTTCTCTATTCTGTTCCATTGGCCTTTGTGTCTGTTTTTGTACCAGTACCATGCTGTTTTGGTTACTGTAGCCTTATAATGTAGTGAAGGCAGGTGGTGTGATGCCTCTGACTATGTTCTTTTTGCTTAGGATTGCTTTGGCTATTTGGGCTTATTTTTGGTTCCATATATATATTGACTAATACTCCTGATTTAGGTGACTAAAGCAGTTTCAAACCCAGTCACCACGTGCTATTCTCTCAATTGGCTTTCTATCCCTTAATATGGGAACTTTAATGGTATATGGTATATTTAGAAACTGATCACTTCTAATCTTCTACATTGGACTATCTTGGTGCAATTTGGAAGGTGTCATCATTTCTTTCATGTATAATTGCACAAGATTCCTAATTCTTTCATGCTTTGTCCCATTTCACTCCCAGCTACAGTCTATTCTAAACAGTAGCCAGAATGATCCTATTAAAACATGACTCAGATGATGTCATTCCTACTATGGTCTGAATTTTTGTATCATCCAAAACTCATGTTGGAATTTAATTGCCGTTGTAACTGCATTAAGAGGTGGGACCTTTACAAGGTGGTTAGGCCATGAAGGCTCCAACTTCATGGTGAGATTTGTGTCAAAAAGGTGAGTTCAATCCCCTCTTTCTCTCTCACACTGTCTTACCTTCCACCATATGATGAATGAAGCAGCAAGGAGACTCTCACCAGATGTAGATGTCTTGATCTTAGACTTCCAGCCTCCAGGATTGTGAGCCAATACATTTCTTTTGTTAGAAATTACCCAGTCTGTTAATAGATATTAACAGAATACCTATTCTTTAATAGCAGAACAAAATATACTAAGACAATTTTTTAGCTAAGGAGCCATCAATGACTCCAATCCCACTGAGAACAGCAGCCAGCCCTTACTTTAGCAGGCCTATATCTACCAGATGTGATCACTCATCATCTCTCTGATCTCATGTCCAACTTTTCCTCCTCTAATTCCCTCTTCCCAGTCTTCTTCTGTCCCCACTGTCCCTTAAATCTCATGGCCTTTACATCTTCTTCTCTCTCTGCTTGGAAGGTTTTTATTTTTTCTCCCTGGATATCTTTATGCCTTGCCCCTTCTCTTCTTTTGTATTTTTATTCAAATAATCACATTTTTAATGTGACCAGGTTTGACTACTTTCTCTAAAATTGTAGTCACCTCCTGAAACTCTCTATTCCCTTTCTCTCCTTTATTTTTTTTCCTTCAGCACTTACTTACCATGATCTAACATTTTACACATTTTACTCATTTATCTTATCTATTACCTGTCCTTTCCCTGAAAACGTAAGCTCCATGAAGGCAGAGATTTGTGTCTATTTTGTTCATTCTTATATCATCAGTCCCTTGAACAGTGAGCACATTGTAGATGTTCAATAAATCCTGTTCTGTGGATAATTACAATTTAGAAATGCTGCATTAACATTACTGTATGCTGAATGTACACGCTTTAGAGAAGATTATCTGTAAATTAACTTCACGACATAATTTTTTTGCTCACTTCTAGAATTATTATGCTATATGTCACAATTCAAACCTCGAAAAATCAAGCTGAGAAGAAAAGATGTTTAAAATTATAATATGGATTATTGGAAAGTCACAAGGCCAGGACTAATGCAGGGTATAAACTTCTATTTGAAAACTGACTGTTAGCTTGCCCTTTTCTATTTCTTCTTTCTGACTCAAAAGGTAAAAGAAAGAGAGGATGTCAAGAAATGCCATCTTTATCTTCTCTTTTTTTCCGAGAAACAGTTACTCCTCCTGGCCTACCAACCTAGAATTCCTTAGAATACATCAGCCATTGCTAGCACCAGTGCCTTAATTTGGCCACAGCTAGATTTCTCCACTTCTAGACACTTTGTACAATAGGTTAACAGTTCAGGACTTGAGGATCTGGAAACACATCATGTCCCAGGATGAATGGGGCTCACACTGCTGCTATCCCTTACACTGCTGCTTTTATTTCCTCTCCTGACTCAGTGGTGACCAAGTCCCATCAATTTTGACTTTTTATCATGCTCATCTTCATACCTGCTTTTTGGCTCCCACAGCCTCTCTCTTCCATCAGCTGCATCATTTCTCATCTGAATTGTTGTGACTGGTCTTCTAGGTCCTGGCCTGGCTTGGCCTCTGATTTTTTCTATATTTTACTTACTGAAAGACGAATGAAATCTCAAGGCAGGGCACAATGGTTCATGCCTCTAATCCCAACACTTCAGGAGGCTGAGATGAGGGGATTTCTTGAGGCCAGTTCATGACCAACCTAGCAAGACTCTATCTCTACAAAAAAAAGAAACAATTAGCTAGGCATGGTGCACATACCTGTAGTCCTAGCTGTGCAGGAGGCTAAGGTGGTAGGATTGCTTGATCCCAGAAGCTAAACGTTTCAGTGAGACATGATAGTGCTACTGTACTCCAGACTGGACAATGGAGCAAGACCTCATCTTTAAAAAAAATAATGATTTTTGAAGTAAAACTTCTGAAAAACCTGAAGAATTATTATTCTATTGTTTACAACCCCTTCATGGCTCAGCAACACTTCCAGGATAAAGTTCAAACTCCAAAGCATAGCCAAATCTGCTCATAATCTGGTATCTACCAAAGTCTGCAGGTTTCACTTTCCTGACTAATGGACTTTTGTCTTCCAACCATGTTTAACTACAAGGATCTTTGAAAAAGCCATGCTGGACTTTATGTGAAGAATATCATCTCTTCCACCCAGCCCATTCCTGGCCATTTTTTCCTCACTACTCAAATCTCAACTGAGACGTCACATTCACCAATAAGCCATTCCTGACATACTTTGCCTTCTGCCTTCTTAGACCTGCTCCCTCCATTCTATCTAAAACACGGATTATCTATGCTTCCTGCACTTATACTTTTAATACACTGTGTCTATATTATAATTACACGGATTGTTCATACTTCATTTCTTATTTAAGTTGCAAAATCTTCAAGACTCATAAACTGTAAATTCTCACCATCTGTCTATATCTAAGCTGCTGATGTTGATCCTGGAAGTGGCTGATCCTCTTTCCCTACAATAACCTTCTTAGGTCTTAAAAATTACTATTACCTTGGATAGAATAACTTAGCATGTCTCTGTAATTATTTTGTCAGTGAGAAGACCAACAGTGTCTATTCAGGTAAAAACCACAAAAACTTTCATCATATAATTTATTATTTACAAAATGCATGTTGGTTGATTGTAAAGAGAGAAAAAAGTGTTGGTTGTTAAGTGCTAGGGAATGTGTTTAGCATTTTTGTAATTTTGTAGAGAAGCAATTAAACTTTCTAGGTAATATCCCTTTATAATTTCATAGTAACATAAATACAACATATAACTAGAATCTTCATTTCTATTTCTCTGATTTTCCACTAGACTTGGAGTCTCTTGTTTTTATAGGGTCTGTAGTGCTTCTAATACCACTTGTCCCCAGTCATCCACAGCGAATGACTTGTTATCTGCCTGTTGGAGATGCCCCCGTGACAGATCCCTGACTCTGAAGGTTGTTTCTTCTTGCCACACAGTGTGCAAAGCTGGCACGAAGCTGCTGTCAGTCTGTTTGCTTCTCTGCCACTCATCCTAAGACTTACCCTGGGGATCTACTTCTTTGATTTATGGCTGGTGCTCATCACCAAAAGTTCAGTGGCTTTAAGTTGCCTCCTGGGCAAGTCCTTTGACCAAGGCACTTTGAAATGATCCAGCCTGCAATCTTCACTCCATCAGTAGGTTTGTTTTCTGAGAGGCAGAGGGAGAGAGAAACCTTAGCTGTCTTTAAAGAGCTAAGGTATGATTCAAGATTGCGTATGTTAAATATTGAATATATGGTGTAGACAATATAATCTAGAGGAGTTCAAAGTCTACCACTTTAAAAATGCAAGTTTATAGAAAGTGACAAAAATTAATCTTTCCAGGGATGATATAAAGACACAGAACTTAAATTAAATACAGGCATACCTCGCTTTATTGAGCTTCACTTTATTGCACTTCACAGATACTGCGTTTTTTACAAATTGAAAGCTTACGGCGATGCCACATCAAGCAATTCTGTCAGTGACATTTTCCCAGCAGTGTATGCTCACTTTAGGTCTCTGTGTTATATCTTGGTACTTTTTAATAATATATCAAAGTTTATTATTATCATTATATGTGTTACATTGGTCTGTGATCAGTAATCGCTGATGTTACTATTGTAATTGTTTTGGGACACCACAAGCTGTGCTTATATAAGATGATAAACTTAACTGATAAATATTGTGTGCGTTCTAACCATTCCACCACCCAGCCATTCCCGCCACCCTCCTCAGGCTTCCCTAGTTCGTGAGACAAAATAATATTAAAAGGTGAATTAAAAACCCTTTAATGACATCTAAGTGTTCCAGTGAAAGGAAGCGTCACATATGTCTCACTTTAAATCAAAAGCTATAAATGATTAAGCTCAGTGAGGAAGGCATGTCAAAAGCTGAGATAGGCTGAAGGCTAGGCCTCTTGCACCAGTTAGCTAAGTTGTGAATGTAAACAAAATGTTTTTGAAGGAAATTAAAAGTACCCCTCCAGTGAATAGAAAAAATTATAGAAAGTGAAACACTCTTAATACTGATATGGGGAAAGTTTGAGTGGCCTAGATAGAAAATCAAACCAGATATGCCCTTCCCTTGAGTCAAAGCCTGATCCGAGGTCCTAACTCAACACTTTAAGGCTGAGAGAGATGAAGAAGCTGCAGAAGAAAAGCTGGAAGCTAGCAGAGCTTGGTTCATGAGGTTTAAGAAAAGAAGCCATCCCCATAACATAAAAGTGCAAGGTGATGCAGCACCAGCCGATGGAGAAGTTTTAACAAGTTACTCAGTGGATCTAGCTGATGTAATTGATGAAGGTGGATACACTAAATAACAAATTTTCAATGTAGTGAAATAGCCTAATACTGAAAGAAGATGCCATTTAGGACTTTCATAATCAAAAGGAGAAGTCAATGGCTGGCTTCAAGGCTTCAAAGGACAGGCTGATTCTCTGACTAAGGGCTAATGCAGCTGGTGACTTGAAGCTGAAGCCAATGCTCATTTAACATCCAGAAAATCCTACAGTCTTTAAGAATTATTCTAAATTATTCTGCCTTGCTTTATAAAGGCAATGACAAAGCCTGGATTGCAGCATGTGTTTACAGTATGGTTTACCAAATGTTTGAAGCCCACCGTTGGGCCCTACTGCTCAGAAAGCTAAAAATCTTTCAAAATATTACTTCTCAGTGGCAATGGACCTTCTCATTCAAGAACTGTGATAAAGATGTACCAAGAGATTTATATTATTTTAATGCATGCTAACACAATATCTATTCTATATCCCAGGGATCAAGGAGTAATTTTGACTTTCAATTGTTATTGTTTAAGAAAGACATCTTGTAAGGCCATAGCTGCCATAGATAGTGAATCCTCTAAAGGATCTGGACAAAGTACATTGAAAACTTCTGGAAAGAATTCACCATTCTAGACGCCTTTAAGAACATGCATAATTCAAAGAAGGAGGGGAAATATCAACAGTAACAGAAGTTTGGAAGAAGTTGATTTCAACTCTCATGGATGACTTTGCGGGATTCAAGACATCAGTGGAGAAATTAACTGCATATGTGGCAGGAATAGCAAAAGAACTAGAATTAGAAATGGAGCCTGAAGATGGGACTGAATTGCCATAATCATATTATGAAACTTTAATACATGAAGAGTTGCTTCTAACGGATGGGCAAAGCGATTTTTTGAGATGAAATCTACTCTCCTGGAGGAGATATTGTGATCATTGTTGAAATGTCAAGAAAGAATTTAGAATATTGCATACATTTATTTGACAAAGTAGTGCCAGGATTTCAATGGATTGACTCCAGTTTTGAAAACGTTCTACTCTGGGTGAAATGTATCAAACAGCATTACATGCTACAAAGAAATATTTATTGAAAGAAAGTCAATGCAGCAAAGTCCATTGTTGTCTTGCTTTAAGTAATAATCATAGCTACGGCCCGGCGCGGTGGCTCAAGCCTGTAATCCCAGCACTTTGGGAGGCCGAGACGGGCAGATCACGAGATCAGGAGATCGAGACCATCCTGGCTTACATGGTGAAACCCCGTCTCTACTAAAAAATACAAAAAACTACCCGGGCGAGGTGGCAGGCGCCTGTAGTCCCAGCTACTTGGGAGGCTGAGGCAGGAGAATGGCGTGAACCCGGGAGGCGGAGCTTGCAGTGAGCTGAGATCCGGCCACTGCACTCCAGCCCGGGCGACAGAGCGAGACTCCGTCTCAAAAACAAAAACAAAAAAAAAACAAAAACAAACAAACAAACAAAAAATCATAGCCACACCGTTTAACAACCACTACCTTGATCAGTCTGCAGTCATCAATATCAAAGTAGAACCCTTCATCAGCAAAAAGGTTATGACTTGCTGAAGGTTCAGATGATTGTTAGCGTTTCTTAGTGATAAAGCATTTTTAATTAAGGTATTTACGTTTTTAGACATAATGCTATTGCACATGTAATAGACTACAGGATAGTGTAAATATAACTTTTCTATACACTGGGAAACCAAAAAATGTGACTCACTTTATTACAATATTCACTTTATTGTGGTGGTTTGGAACTGAATTCAAAATATCTTTGAGGTCTGTCTGTATATACATGAAGAAGGTACAGTCATAATAGAAAAGACAGAACACTCAATCTACTGATGAAAGGAGATCGAGAAATAGTCATGCATTGCTTAAAGACAATGATACATTCTGAGAAATAAATCATTAGGCAATCTGTCATTGTGCAAACACCATAGAGTGTACTTAAACCTAGATGGTATAGCCTATACACCTAGGCTATATGGTATAGCCTATTGCTCCTACGCTACGAATCTCTACAGCATGTGACTGCAATAAATACTGTAGGCAACTGTAACACAGTAGTAAGCATTTGTGTATCTAAACATATTAAGCTTTGAAGAAGTACAGCAGAAATATAATTAAAACATTCAAAAATGAAACACCTACGTAGAGCACTTACAATGAATGGAGCTTGCGGGACTGGAAGTTGCTCTGCACGAGTGAGTGAGTAGTGAGTGAATGTGAAGGCCTAGGACATTACTGTCCACTACTGCAGACTTTACAAACATCATACACTTAACCTACACCAAGTTTATTTTAAAAATCTTTCTTTAATAATCGATTAAACTGAGGTTAATTTAACTTTTTCACTTTATAAACTTTCATTTTATAAACTTTTGACTCTTTCGTAATACCATTTAAATTAAAACACAAACACATTGCACAACTGTACAAAAGTATTTTCTTTATGTCCTTATTCTATAAGCTTTTTACTATTTAATTTTTTAAGATATTCTTTCACTTTTTAAACTTTTTTGTTAAAAATTAACACACAAACATACACATTATTCTAGGCCTACCAGAATCAGAATCCTCAATGTCTCTGTTTACCACCTCCACATCTTGTCCCACTGGAAGGTTTTTGAGAGCAATAACATACATAGAGCTGTCATCCCTATGATAACAATGACCTCTTCTGGAACACCTCCTGAAGAATCTGCCTGAGTATGTTTTACAGTTAACTTATTTGTAATAAGTAGATAGAATATATTCTAAAATAACACTGAAAAGTATAATATAGTAAATAGATAAACTAACAGCACAGTCATTCATTATTAATATCAAATAGTATGCACTCTATATAATTGTATGTGCTATACTGTTATATGACTGGCAGTGCAGTAGGTTTGTTTACAAGAGCATCACCACAATTGTGTGAATAATGCATTGTGCTATGACATTACGACGGCTGTGACAACACTGTGCAATAGGAAATTTTCAGCCCCATTACAATCTAACGGGGATCATGGCTATATGTGTGGTCTGACATTGACTGAAATGTCCTTATACAGTAGATGACTGTACGTTAATGTGTATTTTTGGCCATGCTATTAGGTCTTCTGAGCCTGGCACAAAAATGTTTGCTAGTACTTACTGGTTGAGAGCAGGCTTCAGGGTTAAGAGTGCCCATGTTCAAATCCTGGCTCTGACCCTTTCTAAACTGGGCATGAATTGACTTGCTCATCTCTAAACTGGAGATAACTATAGTATGTGTTAAACAGCATAGTACATGTAAAGTCGTACATTAAAAGGTGTGAAAGGACTATCAACTATTAATTTTATTCTTATTATTGATCTTTCTCCTTACATATACACCTAAAGTATATAGATATCCAGAACAGTATTGCTGTCTAAATAAGAATAAATTAGAAAATTTTGAAAACATCTTACAGATTATGGGGTTCTTTAAAGAAACTGAAAAGCTTCAGTGGCTCAAGGGTTTATTATTTGTGGAACTCATTTTCCTGAGTACTCCAAATCTGTCCTACTTTACACTCTCATATATGGTATTCTCCTAATCACACACGTTGTTAACAACAGAAAAGCAACCTACGTTTTTTAGTGTCATTTAATAAAATTAAACCAATCAATCAATAAATCTCATCTTCAGTTGTATATTACTTTGCAAGCCAGCAGATTACCATTGTGAAGTGAGTCCTGGGACTGTGCTGAGTGCATGGTCCCTTCAGGTTACATCATCCCACTTCTCCCATAAAGCCTAGAACGTGGTGAAATACTTTTATTAACTATACTTCTGGTCAGGGAAAGAGAGAATAAATGCTTTTCCTTTGCGGGTATGATGAGCATTTTTGAATTACTACCTTATGAACACTGATAATGCAGTGGCTCATGAGCTCATCTTATTTGGTCCCTTGTTTAGGTTGTATCTCAGAGCTATTTAGTTGCTATGGTGACAGTAACAATGAAAGCTGATTGGAAGAAGATAACATCTTATTTGGGACATTTTCAGTTGAAAGGAGAGAGTACATTCTATGCTTTCCTATTAGACAAGATATTGGGTTACATCCATGTTGATTAGCAGGTCTCACTTTTCTTTTCGGTATAGATTGTTTCTGTATCTTACTTTATGACTAAACTCTCTAAAACTTGACTTGGGATTTCATCAGCTTGAAGTAACCTAATCTCCATCCAATGGGATTTTTCCGAATATAGTTGTTCAGCATATATAAGAGAAGAAATACTCAATTTAATATCAAAGAGCCAACTTCAGAATTTCAAGCAATGTATAATATACCTTTTTCATTCATAGAATTATTTAATAAGAATTCATTAACAGTCAGGAAACTATAGGAACTTCAGCTATAAGCAAATTATGAGGGCTTATTTCCTTTTAATTCTCTGATCCCAGCTGGAACAAGGTGTGATTGAAGAATGGTTTAATTGTTCATAGACATCTGTCTTTGGAGTCTATTGAAAAATAATATCCTGGGCAGAATATGGCCTACAGAATTTTTGACATTTTTATATCTTTCACAATCAAGGCATTGTCAAAAGTCAGGTAGTGAAATCCCTAAAAACTTATGGATACATTTAGAGTAGAAGGGAATAAAAACCTGGTAATACATCAATATGCACAGCTGGAAAGCAGATGTTCAATTGAATGATCTCAGTACTTAGGAAAAGCTATTAAACCTGTTACTTACTCAAATGAGAAATTCCCATAATTTATTGTTCTTATATTTGACTTACTTCTTTTTGCTCCTTTAAATTAACTCTGAATTATTATTTCTAGTATTATTGTTGTTGTTGAATCCAATTACCATGGAAGTTTGACTCCATGCAATACAGTACATGAGTGCTAAGAAATGCCCAAGGCTGCTGTCAATCAAATTAACCGGTGAGTTACGAGTTGTTTACTGTACTGGAAAATGAAGTGATAAATGCGTGCCAGCCAGTAAAATGTGACATTTAGTACTGGATATACCAACTTTTTAAATTCATCTACCAGTGTGCCAAAACATAGCTTTAACTGGACCTTCATTATCAAAGGAAGCATATAACATGCAGCTCTTTAAGTACTGATGACTATGTAGTTCAAAACTCCCACAGCCTGTGCATGTGGGAGGGGAGCTAACTTGCTTCCATCTAGCCAGTTTTTGTTCTTTTTATGATTACTGATCAATCACTATAAGCTTCCACATTCTCCTTTGATTCAATCAAATTATTTGAATGAATCATGGCTATCTTATAATACTACTAATTTAGTGAACCTTAAAGACAGGATACTTCACAGAGGTTTTTATCGTCTTTGCAAAAATTAAGACTGTGTCTTGATGGCATTATTTAATGTTGCATAGTAACTTTAAGTTCAAATTACATGACTTCTTAGCCTGTGGTTTACTAATAGGATTTATTTAAGGGTCATATTGGAGGGCAAAACTACCCTGTAGTACTAGAAATACTTAATGAGATGCCCAAAGGAGCTGGCAAAAATATTCCAGTTCTGAAAGTACCACTGCATCTCTCTTCCAGAGGGAGAGAGATCCTTTTTCTCATAGTTTCCTATTAAAAACAAAAATTAAATGCTTGTGAATTGGTGCTCTATGAGTCTAGCGATGCCATCTCCCAGAACACATAATTAGATAATTACATTTTAGACAAAAGAGTACTATAGTAATTCACAGTACAAATTCCAGCTAGGGAATAGAAATTGATACATGAAATATGTATCAATACAAATATAAATACATGCATATGTGTTCTATTCAGGCTTGAGCTATTAAGGGCCATTAAAAACACTGGAGCAAATAGCTCTTGGGGATTAAGCTGTAAGAGCTCTCTTTATAATCACAAGGCAGCTAATCCCTGCTCACCTATTTGAATGCTTAGCCTCCCCAATATAACATTAAACTATTAGATTTTACTTGTGACGTTTCATGAGCATGCAAATATCAGCAAAAATGCCATCCCCCAAATATCTTGGGATGCTTTCAGATTTAATAAACCTGGAGGTAAAAAATACAGCTTGGATTAGATAATTTTTGAAAAGGTTCATTCTACTTTAAATTCATTCACTCATTTATACCAGCTACCTTGCCATCTACCTTCAACTCATAATCCATCTCATAATTTCTCTTTCACATCCTTTTCCCAATGAAAGCTGCAGAACCAGGTTCTGAGAAACACTCCCTAATTTTTCATGACCCTCATCTGTGCATCCCCTTATACAGCCTTCTGCCATTTGGTTTATTCCACAGCAGGACCTGTGCATCTAATTTTTCTGCTAAAATACAATGGTCCAGCAAAACCCCCACAAGGATGCCACCCTGTCTGCTGTGACCAGGATCAGCGATAGTAATAAATGAGCGTCATGGTCCTGCTGAGTCGGGAGTTGAAACATTCTTGAGCCTTTCATTTCAGGTGTTTCCTATGTACACACATACACAATTGGTATAAATGTGATAAGTACCATAAGCATTAGAGACTGAGACCCCTGTTTTTCTATTATATAAATTTCAAAGAGAAATGCTTCTGATCATCTTCCCCATCTTTCCAATTATAGTGACTTCTTGTGTAGCAATTGTATAATTAGTTACACCTGTACAAATCTCAAGAAGGTAAATGGGTGTAACTTTAGTATCATTGATTATATTGTCTCTAAACTCGTGACTCAAATTCTCTATTATTGTATCTTTGTGCTAAAACAAAAACTCAACCAGAAGCATATTCTTCTCTTATTCCCTTTCCCCTTCCTTATTCTTACTCTTAATTCCTAGAGAAGATGTTCAACATTTTCTGATTCTCCAAGTAGTATTTTCTCTTACTCTAAAACAATGAAAAACACATTTCATTGTAGGTATAAATACATTTCATATGTACAGATATATGTGTTCATGTATATACATATAGCTTCATATAGGTCCATATTCATATACATGACACTGTTCTTCTGTATGTGCCTTAGGAAGCTACTTAAATTATCATGAGTTTTGCACCGATGCAGGACCACTATAGACACTGACAAGGGAAGCCCTTGTTAAATCCTGTTTTATAGGCCCTCAAGTGTCACATATCAATAGGAAATAAATGTATTAAAGATTACAGATGCCCCTACTACTCAGGATCAAACAGTCGGCACTGGCAACAGCATAACCTGTGATTCATGACTAAGGGCTTTCAGACTCCAAGGATACACTGTTGTACTTCTTTTGCCCTATTTCTTCCAAACAAAAGGTGACCATGTTGTAATGTCGTGAAGGCTCATGGCTTCTATTGCTGCCCAATTTAGAGATGGACAGTATTTCAAATGGTAGGGAGAATTGGAGCCGCAGATGTGCTTACCTAAGAAAATTTAAATTAATTAACTTGTCAGATCCTTCTCTCAGATAGCAGGAATGCAAGAGATTTTATCATGACAAGGTATTGTTTCCCAGTGGTGCTGAGTGTCCATTTTCTTGCTTCTATTCACATTCCAATTCATGGTTCCAGAACACTAAACAATTAGCACATCATGCACATGGCAGCTGAGAAACATTTTGCAATGTTAAACAATTCTTGTGAGTCTTGAATTTGTATATATGTTGGTGTCGATTTAACAAGCATGCATTGTGAGACCACTTTCTTACAATGTCAGCTAGTGGAATGTGCTAGAACTGTAAATAGTTTTATGTTTTACGAACATATTATAGCAATGTAATTAATTTAATAAAAATTACAGTTTTTCTTTTATTTTTTCTCTTTTTTTTGGAGATGGAGTCTCGCTCCATGGCCCAGGCTGGAGTGCAGTGGTGCAATCTCGGCTCACTGCAACCTCTGCCTCCTGGGTTCAAGCCATTCTCCTGCCTCAGCCTCTCTAGTAGCTGGGATTACAGGTGCTGGCCACCACCCTTTTTTTTTTTTTTTTTTTTGTATTTTTAGTAGAGGTGGGGTTTCACCAGGTTGGCCAGGCTGGTCTCAAACTCCTGACCTCGTGATCAGCCCACCTCGACCTTCCAAAGTGTTGGGATTACAGGCATAAGCCACCTAAAATTTGGTATTGGTATTCGGTAATTACAATTTACATTTTGCATAGATAAATTCTGAATATTTAAGAGAAAACTTATTGAAAATAGTTTTTGATTTATTACATTTACTTTAATTTACATTATTGATAAACATATTCAAAATTTATACATTTGGAATAAAATTTTATTTTCTTGTTAATTTTTTAGACCATTACTACCAATAGAACGCTAATTTACTAAAGCCTTTATTATATCAAGATTATTATTTTGCTGAGATAAAGACAAGAAAATTTCCTGACATTGTTATGTAAACACTACAGCTAAATCACATTTTTCTGATATTGTCATTATGAAGATATATTTATCAAAGTAGAAAGATAAAACACTCTGATTTATAAATTGTCACCATTTAGACATAGGATATTTACACTTCTGTTTTTTTTGTTTCTAAAGAATTGTCTATGTACTCTATGATTTTTCAAACTGTCTTCAAAGTCATTTTGAAAACAAGTGCTCAACGTTTTGGGGGGGAATTTTTATTGATTAGCGGCCGTAAAATCACTCATCACACTTCTGGTAAACTGCCATTTGAAGAGGCGTGAAAAAGTTCTGTAGTGTCCGCTGAGTGTTCTCGGTTAATCCACTCCAAATGATTGAACCTTCAGAATCCTCCAGGACATGTAGTCAGATAAGACTGTAACTGATTTGAAGAAATCCTTAACTGCAGAAATCATCAAGCCTTGGTGAGTCTCAGGATCTCCAAAAACACCAGAATGTGGATTTTGGTGAAAGGTGGAAGATTGTAGAGATGGAAATGTGAGCAGGCTGGGAAGATAAGAGGCAGTGACACAGGTTGCCCTTTGCTCCAAGCTAGAAGGGGTATTTTTACAAGTTTTCTAGGATCAACTTTTTGTTTCACAGATGTAATTATTTTGTTTGCCTATGTTGTGTCCTGGCTGCATAGCATTAGTCTGTCTTCTGTCATTGCTGGTGGGTGTCCCGAGGGGTGTAAATATTACGGGCTGGTAGTTGATCTGTTACTACTGAGCAGATAAAGATCATTGTAAACTCCTGGGTAAATGTGAGACAGAAACCTAAAGATTATTAGTTTATTAAACAATCGAGAAACAGTGATAGTTGTTAAGGGGAACAGATGCATTTCAAATGTATAATTATTTCACATTGAAATAGTTATTTTGTATTTGTGACATTTCATTCACTCATTATACCTCAACATCAAGTCATTTTAAGTTAAAACATGCATGTCTAGAAATGAACATCTAGCAATAAGAATAGTAATAAGAATCACCAAATGCAGCATGATTTTTGCTGATTTAATATAATAATGATAACTCGGAGTCCTACAATTTGTGTAGATTTTAAAATTTCTCCTTAATGCAGACTGCTATAGTTAAGTTGGAATATTTATCTGTGAGAAATAAAGCACACTCATCTGTAAGTTATAAGGTTTGCTTTGTTTTGTTTTCAAAAAAGCTTACTTAATCTTCAGATAAGGGCAATATTCTACAAAATTATAGATATATTCTAGTATATAAGAATAAAGTTGTATATTATTTCTCAAAGGAAAACCTTAAAGCATTAAAATATGATCTTTATCAGGTTTTGTATCTGTAATTAGGGTCTTAGACAAAAATCCAAGGAGAGTGACAAATACCATATTTGTACTTCATTTCCTGCCACTACACTCATCTCTTTCTTCAAATGACCTTATTCATCTGCAGTAGCAAATATTATGGTCCTTTTCAAGGTTATTCTCAGAAGTACAGTTTTCATTTAATATGATGTAAATTTATCCTCAGATTTATTTCTTCCTAAAAAAATCTGCAATATCATTATCTTCAAGGTTAAGGAACTTAATTAGCGAGATGGGTGTGGCAGAATGAGCAGAGGAAAAATGATAAACTTTTTTTCATGTTAAGTAGAATTACGATTTGTATAATTTAGTGGTACCTAATCTACATAACCTGAAATGTTTGCAGAAAGTTTGATTCTTAACTTGCCTACATAAAAATATTGTTAGGGACATGTTAGGCAAGGTGTACAGAAATAGACTTCCGACCTTTCCCCTCCCAAATGAATCTCTGCAGGTTTCCAAGACTGAGTATATTTTTTTAACTATTGATAAAAGGCTTTCTGCATTGTAGACCAATATTTATGTCCTCAGTTACACTAATAGATAGCTTTTTCATTTCAAACACTTAATTTTTTTTCTTTTTTACAAAGAAAAATATGTATTAAAATAGGCTGAAATACTCATCCCAAGATATTGACAGGTCTTATATAGATAATATTTACATGTTATATAGTTGTTGGTTCTATTAAATATAACTTGCCATTAGTCTTGCATATTCTTTTAAATGTGTCATTAAATGTTTGGGTTTACTTTAGTTAGCTTCATATTATTTATTCTGTAATAAATGTTTAGTTCTTCTACAAATACTTTTCATTTATAAAGTCATAAGTAGAAAGAAAGGAGGGGGAAGGGAAGAAGTTAGAAAGCAAAGGAAGGAAGGAAGGAAAGAAGAAAGGAAGGAAGGAAGAAGGGAGGGAGGGAGGGAGGAAGGAAAGAAGAAAGGAAGGAAGAAAGGAAAGGAAGGAAGAAAACTTCAGGGACTATTAAGTATATGAATGTGAACCAAGAGGACTAAAATTGCATTTGCAGTCAAAATTCTGAAGCTCATACTAGCAGATCTAGGAAGTAATGTTTCACACAGAACACTGCCTGAATCCAATCTATTTCCTCTGGATTTGTCACATAACATATAATTACATCAGTTTGCCTATTTGCCATCAGTCTCTCTAATTAGCACAACTTGACGGATGGTTGGTTATAGCTTAAAACATGCCACAGTGCTTTTACTTGATTGCCAGGACATCATCTACTTTTCTAACTATCCTGTCTTGCAGACTAAGACATAGAAATATCTACATTTTAAAGCTTCTTCACGTCATGTTTTATTGCCCTTTATTATTGTGACCCCCCCAAAAAATAATGCTGTAATTTCTTAGAACTTTAGTGTTTGTAAAATAATCTTTTTTTAACATTCGTAACATTACTTAAAAATTTTTAGAAATATATTTTATTTTCTAAAATATATAAAAAGACTACATGTGAATTCACATAGCAGTTATTCTAATTATTATTCTTTTCAATGAAGTATATTAAAATGTTTTTCATTAGTTATTTTATGAATCTCAACAATACTCAAGTGATACATGTTGGTATTATTGCAAATTCCATTACAAAGAAAATAATAAAGCAGACGGCTTGACTTATACAATAAGTCAGTCAGTATTGGCATTGAAAGTAGAGAGAAATTTGTTACTAGAACTATAGCAATAAAAAATTTTACACCATTAATCTAATCATGACGTTGGACCAAACATAACAATATAATCCAGGCCTCTGCCAATCTTCCAGATTATTGTACACAGATGGAGGATACTGGACTTGTTAAAAACTTAAGACTAAAATGAGTGGGATTGTTTCTAACAGTACTTATAGATGTGATTTCTAAATATAGTTGTGTTTCATACATATTGATGTATAAATACATATTATTTATATATTTATACATATAGGCGTACGTGATTTATACATATAGATGTGCTAAGCCACTATGCTGCCGAAGTTGAAATCCACTTATGATAATGTTTTTCACACATCTGACAATATAAATTGCATTAAGAACTTCAACAATGTGCTCTAACTTACTTTTATTTACGTATTTGCTCTATAGTAAATATGTTTAATACTATCTTCTGAATATGAAGGACCAGCAGCAATTTGTAGTTTTCTTTGGAAGCATATCTGTGTTCTCAGCATAATATAGCTTGATAAAAACTTTTAGAACTGTTTCTCAAAACATAAGCCACTTCTAGAGGAAGAATTTGACTTCAGCAAATTTAACAACCACTTCAAAATAGCTATTAAAATCATAGTAAAACATACAGTAATGTTATTCCTTAACATTTTATGTGGTTTTCAATCCAGTGTTAAGAAACATCTTTTGTTTGTTTGCTTGTTTGTGTTTTCCAGAGCTGGGATCTTGCTCTGTCACCTATGCTAGAGTACAGTGGTGTTATCAGAGCTCACTGCAGCCATGAACTCCTGGGCTCAAGTGATCCTCCTGCCTCAGCCTCTGAAGTAGCTGGGATTACTGGCGCACATCACATTACCCAGCTAAGTTTTTAAATTTTTTTAGAGATGGAGTATTTCTATGTTGTGTCTAATTGTGGCCTCAAGCAATCCTCCCAGTTCAGCTCCCCAAATAATTGGGATTACAGACGTGAGCCACCATGCTTGGCTCAGGAAATATTTCTATAAAACCTGTAGAGACATTTTTAGTAAAGAAAATAAGGCAAAGGCTTTCAAAAATTAAAAGAACATATTTCTATGAAACAATTCAAAGTGAATTTATATTTGATTTTTGTAACCCACAAATTTTCAGAACATATTGGGTCCATTTAGTCTGATATGTAACATATTCTAAAACCCTGAAACTCGTTGTTGTCTAGGTAATTTTTTTTCCAAAAAATGTGTGTAATGGAACTATGTTACCTAATGGAACTATGTCAAAAGGTGCAGGGAACACTGCATTAAACTGTAGAAACTTGGATACAATAATGAAAATCAAATACCCCCAAAACTACCATGGTATGCAGCATATTCCAAATATTTTGATCTCTAAATTTTTTTTCACAAAACATACATATAAACCCTTTACACACAGATAACACTATACAGAATGATTATATATAAATAAATACCAATGAGGAATGACTGGTTGGTTATTTATATTCTTCCAATTGTTATTTTATTATTTTTAAATATTTAAATCATTGCTTTTTCCATCTTACTTTTGTAACATTATTATATAGTTTCATGTTATAAATGGAATATTAATATTTTATAAATGTGTTTATCCTCAAAACAAAATTATCCTAATGATGCTTACTTTAGTAAATACTGTATGCAAACAATAAAATAAAAAAAATTATTTCAATTTAACATTCTATATTTTGCCCAAAGCAATCCAGATGATTTTCTGAGTTATTTAAAATCTAACAAATAAATATGTATTCTTCATAAAGGATTGACCTACAAAAATAAAGCTGATTTTTTTTGAACATAGAAACATTGACATAAAAAAACTAGGTGAAATACATATATCAAACTATTTGTAATGTATGTTGCTTAATGTTAAAAAACAAAACAAAACTTCTACTCATTTTTTCTTTGAAAAGCGTTTGTTTATCATCCATTAAGTGCCAAGGAACAAATTAAGGACACTATGACAAATGTGATAGGCCATCTACTTGCTTTCACAGATTTTACGTATCTGATAGCAAAGATACAAATAATTAAGCAATAATTTCTGAATTAGAGTAATACAGAGTTAGAAAAATGTAGATGAATTTGTCAGCTTTTATAAACCATCGTCTTCTACCTTTTTTCAACTATATAAAGCAAGTCATATTATTGCTCATTAAACTTAATTATTTTACATATATTGAAATTTAATTTACCAAAGGTTTCAGTCGGATGCTAGCTGTGTAATTTTTAGTGATTTTTTCCCTACTCTATTAAAGGTGCTACTTCTTCTACATTTGGAGAAAATGTTTTAAGGTCAAACATAAGAGAAAGCGTTAGGAGACTGTTTTCTTAAAAAAATAGCTAAAATTTTGATGAGCATAGAAGAAAGCCAGGTGGAATGGTGTTCTGCTGTTTCATTAAGCCACTTAGTGTTGTCAGTAATAATGATCTCACTTATCTCATGAGATTTTTAATGGAAATTTAAGTAAATAATAAGTAGGTAAGAGTACTTTGCAAAGCAAATATTACTATGAAAGCAGCAGGTATTTTTATTTTTAGAATTTTAACATATAAGCATTTTGTCTACAGAAATAAAATGATGAAAAGATCGTGGCAATCCAATATATATTACAACACTTAATTTGTAAAAAATATTCGCATAGATAATGCTTTGTATTTCCCCACTCTCTTTGGTATATGGTAGGTTGTGAAATGACAAAATTATTTGAAATTCCTTCATCAAGGGGTAGAGATACTCCTTGAATTTAAGTTGGCTTTGTGCATTGTTTTAGTGGAAAAGATGTACAAGTGCTGAACCTAGTCACTAAGAAGCTTTGCATTCTTGCTACACCATTCCATGTGTACAAGCAAGCACAAGGTAACCTGCTAGATACTAGTAGGCTATGTGGAGGATGATAAGACATTCAAGCCAACTGTAAACCAGACCTCTGCTGACCCGGCAGCTGTAATAAGTAATAAACGTATTACTTGTAATACATTTCCCAAAGAAAATAAAAAATTGACTGTTGTTTCTAAGTCACTAAGTGCCAACTCATACAGAGTACTTTAAAAAAACCAAAGTATTCATTTTATAAAACCTGGATGTTTCCACCCATAGCTCACTAGGAACAAACTCACTGAATTAAAAAAAAAATAAAAATAAAAAAAAAGAGACCCACTTATCTTTTCTACAAAAAGATTTATGAATGTGATTCATGCCTAGTTGGAAAGATTTTAAGGGTGCTTATAAATAAGTTACATTTTAATGAAGCATGGGGCATAGTATATGCTTTAAAGTTTTTGACTAGTTAGAAACATCAACCTTAATATTCGGATCCCGCTGTAACGCCTAAACTGCAACATCCTCAATTTAAAGGGAGCATATGTGGAGTGAAGTATCAGGAAGAGAGTGCAGAGGGAAAGCTTCAAGTGATGAAAGTTTATGCTGAGTAAACCATTGTAAGGAAAGGTAAATAATAAACTACTCTAATTTTTTTTTCTACTTATTGGTCAACTGTTTGGTAGATGAATTTACATATTGTCTCTAGACAGCACTTAAATTACATTTTAAAATCAAATATTTAACTTTACTGCCAAATTTCAAGTTTTTCTACAATTCCTAATATTTATAAAAGGGAAACAGAAAGACATAGCAAATATAATTGGAAAAGTTAATACCTATTTTTCCTCCATTCCAGAGGTAAACGTTTAGCCTCAGTGAAGTCCACTGACATGCAGCTAAGTGTACAGGCATGTCTGTCCTGACACTTCAGAAAATGGCCCAGAAAGAACTGGATCAAGCATGAGTGTTTATGATCACAAAGGTAATAACAGCTAAAACAAGGAATGTTTTGAAGAGTAACTGGCATGCTAAGGATAAAATATATCAAGCAAGAGCTCTTTACTACTACTGAAGAAGTAGATTCATGTCTTGCCAATTCTTATGTAAGAGTTAAAAAGCTATGTAGAGACAAAGGTGTGAAGAGGAATTCACACCCATACTTTCTTACTGTATATTTTATACAGTGTTCACCCTCAAAGATGACAAACACAGCTGATGAAAAATTAATACAAAGGTTGAATCGTGAGGCTAGGAAGTTAAAAGAAGCGGGTATCTTTGAATAAGATATTTTCATCCTCAAATCAAGTCTACCAGGCACATCAAGAATATTTGATATCAGCATCCTAATTTTGCATTTTTGAATAAACTTTGTAGTTATATTACTTGTAATACGTTTTCCAAAGAAGAAAACTAAACACTGTCAAATGGTAAGATAATAATAATAAAAGCTAAAATCCTAATGTTTAAATTGCGAATATCTATATAAGAAAACATGTTTGAACATTTATTTATTTGGTTAGCATTTTCCTATGGAAGTGTATACATTGTTCATATCATGGAGAAATCTCACAGGAAAAAACCCACAATTCTCTTGGTTTTAACCTCCTTATACAGAAATTTAGATTTATATTTTTCTCTTGATTAAAATTATTTTCCCTCAGAATTCAAATTACATATATTTTCACAACTAAAATACTGACTGACATTTCTACTTTTTCCCCTTATAATTTATATTTCAGCAGGTTGAGCAATTGGAATGGTAACTGCTCAATGCAGTCCTCCTGCTGAAATGAGGTTCCTGCTGAAAGAGCCGGGTAGTACACCAACCACTCACTTTGCCAGTTCACATTTTTACCAGAATAATAGCCACAAGTCAATGAGAAACTGCTAAAACTACTAATGTCTTCTCCCAAACAAGAAAATTAATTTCCAAAATGCAAAAGACCTATTTCAAAAGGTAAAATTACCACACTAAATATGTTAGAGAATAAAAACACAAGCCACATTTAAAACCACTTTAAAAATAGCCATATTCATCGTGAACATCAAGTATCCTTGCTATAAATATAAAAAATCTTCATGATAATGAATTATAAATGGAAAGGGGTTAATTTTTTGAAAAAGCAAGCCTAATAAAAACATAACTATTCAAAATTATTCAATATGTATTCTGTATAAAATAATTTTTTAAACTATTTTTTGCAATAGGAAAATTTGAAAATCAGACCCTAACCAAATGTTCAAAGTTAGCATGACTAATAGTGGGGCAACTTGAAATTATGCAGCTCATAAAGCAATGCAATATAATGTATTCACAATGATGTTTTGTGAATCTAATTAAGCACTCAGACTTAACTTCCGGTTAACAAGATATATAGGGGATAAAGAAACAAATTAAACAGCACGATGAGAAAATAATGAGATAAAACCCAAACATAGTGCATTCCACAAAATAAAAAGGTTTAGGCTGTCCAAAAGATAATATTATGAGAAAAATAAAAAGATAGTTGCAAAGGAGAAATTTAAAGGCATTTAAGGAACAAGACAATCTAAGGCAATGTGTGAAGTTATCCAAGTTTAGGGTGACATATGTAGGCTAAATGGGTTTGGATAATAGAGGACATTAAGGAGTCACTGTTAATTTTTCTAAATTTGCTAATGGCATTTTGGTTTTCTAGAGAAATGTATTTTTTGGAGACGCATGCTGGAACATTCAAAAGTGCCATGGTTAGAATGTATTTGTCCCTCAAAATTCATATGTTGAGGCCTGAGACTCAATGTTACAGTATAAAAAGATGGGGCCTTTAGGATGATTAAATCAGGAGGGCTTTACTCATCATGAATGAATTAGTATCCTTATAAAAAAGGTCTTGAGGGAACTAGCTACGCCCTATTTGTTCTTCCAGCTCTTCTGCTCGGTGAGATGAAAGTGTTCATCTTCTCCAGAGAACGCAAGAAGACCTCACCTTGCAAGCAGAGACCAGGCCCTCCCCAGACATTGAGCTTGGTGGCACTTGGATTTTGGTCTTCCAGCCTCCAAAATCGTAAGAAATAAATTAGTGTTATTTACACATTACCCAGTCTCAGGCATTTTGTTGTAGCAACAGAAACAGACTAAGACAAGGAGTATTGTAAGTCTGTAACATACTTATGTAGAGTATGTGTGCGTGTGTGTGTGTGTGAGTATGCATTTATATTTTCCAAAATGTTAACTATTGATGAATCTAGATGGAGAATGTATAGGTATTCGTTGTAACATTTTGTCAGCTTTGCTTTTGTTTGAAGATGTTTATAAAACATGTTTAGAAACAAGTATTATATATACATATATATAAAAACACATATATGTATACATATACAGGTAAGTGAATGTTAATTTCAAAAACATTGCCAAATTAAACAAATAGTGCCATTTTTATTTATTTATTTGTTTTTATTATTTTTATTTATTTATTTATTTTTGAGACGAAGTCTCGCTCTGTCGCCCAGGCTGGAGTGCAGTGGCCGGATCTCAGCTCACTGCAAGCTCTACCTCCCGGGTTTACACCATTCTCCTGCCTCAGCCTCCAGAGTAGCTGGGACTACAGGCACCCGCCACCTTGCCCGGCTAGTTTTTTGTATTTTTTTAGTAGAGACGGGGCTTCACCGTGTTCGCCAGGATGGTCTCGATCTCCTGACCTTGTGATCTGCCCGTCTCGGCCTCCCAAAGTGCTGGGGTTACAGGCTTGAGCCACCGCGCCCGGCCCATTTTTATTTTAAAGCAAAAATAATGAAGAAACTGCATAATATCCTATGAGGTGTTGGCCTTGAGTCTACAGCCATGTTGTTAAGTATCCCAGTTCTATTGTCTATAACTTTCCTCGTTACTCAGGTGTTGGTATTGTTCTCTGTGCTGAGATATTCCCACTTACTTTTGCCTTCTTCTGAGATGCTGGTAGGATAGTTAATATTTCCTTTAGTGTAATGAAGCAAATCATCTTCCAGAATCATTTGATTTCATACTTACTTCAAAATACTCCAATTTCTAGGTTCCTTTCCAAAGGAAAAACAACGGCTACGAATTGAACACAGTTGTCTACATCACTCAGAAGGAATATGTCCCTACTGGAAATCAACAAACTTTATTTATAAGACTAGTTGTGCTTTTGGATCACTTTAATCCTTACAACCCAATCAAATCTGGATTACCTAATGAAATTGATTATATTTGAAAACTTATTGTGGAATTCTGGTGAAACACTCCCCCTTTCTTCCTTTCTGCTCCAAGCATTTATTGAGCATGTACTATGTCTCAGGCATGGTATTAAGAGCCTGATACCAAACTGAAATATTGAGTTATTTATTGATTATTGTCTCATCTTTCTCCTCCTTCTCTACTCTTCTTTCCGGACTAGTCATTGACCTGCTCAAGTAACATATCTCTCCAGCCTAATTTCAAGTAATCACCTTCCTTTATTACTGTTATGGAAATAAAATACTTCAAGAAACAGAAGCTTTGGGAGGCCAAGGTGGGCGGATCACTTGAGGCCAAGAGTTCAAGACCAGCCTGGCCAACATGGTGAAACCATGTCTCTGTTAAAAATACAAAAATTAGCCTGGTGTGGTGACTCAGCATCTGTAATCCCAGCTACTCTGGAGGCCGAGGCATGCAGGAGAATCACTTGAACATGGGAGGCAAAGGCTGCACTGAGCTGAGATCAAACCACTGCTCTCTAGCCTGGGAAACACAGTAAGAGTTTGTCATAAAATAAAATAAAATAAAAGGAAATTTTCCTTTACTGCATTTAACAATAAAATGACAAGAAAACAGGTAATACTCTCTGCTCCCATCAAGAATTAACAGCATGTGCCTTACTCCTCAGGCTTTGAGAGAGGGCTGAAAAGGAAGGACTCTTCATGTGGCACGGGGTGTAACCAACAACTGTGTGAGCAAGCCCTAGATGGACTGAGAGTCCTGTGCCATTGAAAAGTGGGCAGGCAGACCTTTCGTTTCTGCTCCACAGCATGTATGTGAATAACTAATGTAGCAGGTGTGCTTGGCTGACTAACCAACAGGCATGACTTCCCTTGTTTCTCGATAACAGAAGTTCAGTTCTGCATTGGACCTCCATGTGCTTTATGGGGAGATAGTTCCCTCCCCAGACCTATTGACTGTATTATGATTAATCAAAGCCAATTACTATAATCCCATTCCCTTTACCAATAATTGATTTTGGCAAGGGCATAAGGAGAAAATATAATCAATGATTCTGTAACAGATATCTTCTGAGGGACTGCTGGGCAAGGTTTTCCTCATGGAGAAAATATATGCGATGAAATTAACATTCTTATTTTTCTGCCCTGGATGTCATTGTGGTACCTGAAACTGAGACAGACAACTCCTAACCATAAGGAACACACCCCTGAGGGCAAGTCCACGTATTTAGAGAGAAGAACAGGAAGATGGAATGTATGTAGTTTCTTGACATCCCTGAACTGTTGAATTAACCAAACTTAGAATTACCCTACCTCCAGAATCATTAATGTGAAATAATATTTTTTTCTTATTTAATCCATCTGAGTCAAGGTTTGTTGTTTGGTTATAAAAGTACCTTAACTGATCTAACTAAGTGAAGGAGGTGAAAAACATTTTGCAGCTCAAAAATTTGTGTCTTAGGACTTAAACATAGAGAAGTAATCTGCTGTAGACCACGTAGAAAAAAAGGAAGTAGTTGGAAAGAAAACAAGACCCATATGTTAGGTCAAAAAAAGACTAAGTGGGCCGGGCGCGGTGGCTCAAGCCTGTAATCCCAGCACTTTGGGAGGCCGAGGCGGGCAGATCACAAGGTCAGGAGATCGAGACCATCCTGGCTAACACGGTGAAACCCCGTCTCTACTAAAAAATACAAAAAACTAGCCGGGCGAGGTGGCGGGCGCCTGTAGTCCCAGCTACTCGGGAGGCTGAGGCAGGAGAATGGCGTGAACCCAGGAGGCGGAGCTTGCAGTGAGCTGAGATCTGGCCAGTGCACTCCAGCTTGGGTGACAGAGCGAGACTCCGTCTCAAAAAAAAAAAAAAAAAAAAAAAAGACTAAGTGGACTGATCAGTTAGTGAATCCGTATGGGGAGATAGAGCTGAGCAGAAAATCATGGTGTCAATAGCGGACGTTACTCTGCCAAACTTGAGATCATGTAAAGCACCATGGCTGCCAAGGTGAGATAATGAGGCACCAAGATATAGGAAGATGTTAAGATATTCTCATATGTAGGTGACACTTAGTTGCATGGGGAAGCAGGCAGATGCTTACCATTTGAGACCTCAGATCACAAGAAGCAAGTCCTCAGTTATCCAACCAGAGCTCAGGTAGGCTTGCAGTCTATACAGGGGGCACAGGGATTAGATAAACAGGTAAAACCTCTGGGTTGGAAGTGAGGCTTAGAAACTCAGTTAATTTGATAATACAGAAGGACAAATTCTGATTTGGGGACAACACAAGTTGTTAAATGTCTTCCTTTGAAATGTGATAGGAAGGATGAGCAGAAAATCATAGGTATAACATGTGAAAGATCAGTTATGCTGGGGTGTTCACCCACATTTTGAAGAATGAGGGATAAAGATCAATACACAAGATGAATGAAGAGATATTATTTACCTGGGCTATGATTAGGAAATGGACATTGTAGTACCATACTGTGCTGGAGATGATAGACACAGTATTCAAAAATGTGGCTGGAGGGGTAGTGGGGCCTTCTTTGATCATGTCTGAAACACATCAGAAGGTGTCTGGCTGTCAGGAAGTGAAGAGACTGAAAGAAAGACAGCAATCCTGGAGCTGAGTCCATCTCTTCGCAACAGAGGAAGTTATGTCTATTCTCACAATAAGGCAAAACTACGTCAAGCCTCATAGTCCCATCCAAGTGCTCTCTATGAGATCCAGAGGCTCAGCCCAGTTACTTTCCTAAAAGTCACAGCTGTATTGCAAGTGTCTGTATACTTTACTGGCAGCAGTAGATACTGGGTCCAATTGATAATAAAAGGGATAGAGGAAACAATGCAGGAGGTCCACAAACATCAATGAACCACTAAGTTCGAGCTTTAGAGGCTGAGGGGGACCTAGTATTGATGGCATGTGGGGGTGGCATATCATCTTTACTTGTGTAGATTCAGAGCTCAGTCAAGACGACTTGCAACTGTGTTGCGAAGACCTGGATGGGGCGAGTGCGGGGTGGGGTCAGTGGAGGTAGCGGTGAGGAGCTGAAACAGACAAAAGCTGGGTAAAGGGAGCTGCCACCATGCCTGGTGCACTTTTCATCCTGAGTTCCTAGCAGATTGTCTGGCACACAGCAGGTGTTCAATAAATAATTATTGGATAAATGATTCAATTAATCGAGGACATTTGGTAGCATGTGATGATCTAAGAGTAATATTTCACAAAGAGAAGTCCAAGTTGATTGCTGTGTTCCACAAGCTGACCTTAAGTTTCTTGGCCACTGTATCTTCAACATTTTAAACTGGCCATATTTCTTATTTTATGAAATGAAATAAATGCTAATGTGCTAGCAAAGGAACGTAAACAAGTGTTGTTAGACAAATTCAATGTGACTAAAAAGGAACTGTAGCAGGTGGATGCAAGTGAGCCCAATTAAGATATATTTGCTTTTGTGCCACAGATTCTATGCTTTTCCAAATAGAACTGTTAGATGCTAAGCAAATGGGGACTATTTTTGACTCATACTATTTTTTAATCTGTGGGAAATATATTTTCTCATCGATATTTTATGCTGTTCTCTGTTCAAACTTTGCTTTTGTGATGCTTCCTTTAAAGACTTTTTGTTCTTTCTCATTTTGCGCCATTGTTTATGGTGAATTTGTTGTTGTTGTTTTTGCATTTACATTCCACAGAGAAATGGTACTTAACAGCATAAAATCCCAGAACCGCACAGGATAAAAGAGGTGATTTATAAACACATAATAGTCGTTTTTGATACTTTTCATCATTAGTCAAGCTGAGAGAACAAATTGGAATTTGAGCTTCTGGTGGGCTTTCTGAAGGGATCCTCAGATACATGTAGCCAAAGATAAAAGATATTCCAATTAAAAGATAATGGATATTATGCACAATTACGGCTGTGGCCAAGTCAAAACCCTTTGAAATGAAATGTCTTTGTGTGAGAAACTACAGTGTTAAATAAAATAATCAACAGGAATTTATTTCTACTTTCTTTGCTAAATCTACTCACGGGCTCATTCCCTATTGTGGTAGGAGGTTAAAATTCTGTTAAAATAAAAGGAAACAAAACTTCCCAAGCTAGAATAAAGGCTAGAAGTTCAGCTGACATAGTATTAACCTTTTCGCATTATATCATTAATTGCATTTATGTCTATTTAATTTTGATTGTTCAGAATCCCAAACCAGAAGCCTTCTGCATAGTACATAGCATTTCACCCTGATGACAATTCCTCTGTAAACTTTTCATGTGCACTTTACCTTAACTAAATATCTCATGTATTGGGAATTATGACAAAATATGCTATGGAAGAAATGATGGGGTTACCACTTTAAATGATATGCTATCATACACCAGTTCACAGGCCAATACCTGAGACTCACAGAATTGTGGCAAAGAGAGGAGAGCAAAATTAGAATGACAAAATGAGTAAAACAAGTGTACCATTAATTCAGGCAAAATCAATACAGTCTAATAACTTGCTGATATGAATGTGACCAGTGGAGATCTTAAGAAAACAATTTTAAAACTGTCTTTCTTCCTTGATAGCATGTTAAACATCTGGTGTTACAAATGATAAAATGGGCTCCTGTAATTTCATGGGAAATTTATTTTAGCGTACAGTTTCACCAAAAAAAAAAAAAAAAGCAAAAGCAGAAATATGTAGATGAAATAGAGTCAGAGATTGTCATGAGTTATCACCTCATGCTTGATTCAACTTGAAATCTCGCAATCTTCTCAGTCTTCAAGGCAACTTAATCATTTGTCCCATGGATCTTCTCTACTTACCAGGTGAACAATTTTATCCCTGTGATTCTGTGGCTAGTAGCTGCAGTTTAGCAAAAGTTGTCACCGTAGAAAAATAAGTCAGATCACTCAGCATCTTATTTTCTTCCACTATTAGGGCCCTGATGAGTCAGGTAAATAATATGAGGGGCTGCTATGTGGCAGTATGCCTATTAATTTCGTTTCATTGTTTTTGTTCAGTCTCTCAATTTCAAAACACATGGAATGGGAGGGAAGATTTGAAATTAGAGCTGGCTATCAAGACACCCCCCAAATTGAGCTTGGGGGACATTTTGGGACAGGGTACAATAGGGCCCCTAATGTTTATTGCTCCCACTGCAAAGAATACAATTAAGGCTCCTTAATGTTTATTGCTTCAGCTCTAAAAGAATACCATTAAGTCAGACACATCACCTGATGGCATCCTCATCAAGCCACACTCCGTTAGCACAGATGGGACATTATGTAACACAAAGAGAGCAAGAGAGCGGGACTGCTCACCAGGCTGCATTTGGAAAATCGTGTCAGGAACCTTTCTTTAAACAAATCCAATAACATGATAATGTGGCAGCCTACCGCCCCCTCCACCACCATCCTGTACACTCCGTGGCAACCTGAATAGAATTGCATTAATATTCATGACTCATAGTCTACAAAACAAAGAAAGAAAGAAAAATGAAGAAGAAGGAGAAGAAAAAAAGAAAATCCACCACTCCCTGTATGCTCTGCTGTATTAGTGTGCCTAATGAGAATGAATTAAAACCCAGCTGAGACATGACCCTAAACCTTTTGCTTCCTCTTAACTGTTAATTTGACTTTCCATAACACTGTGATCAACTGCATTCTAAGTGGAAGTTGACACTGGCTCAACTTTCTGCCAATGGAGGTAAAATAGAATGGGAACTGCCTGAAACTCAATGCTGATGTAACCTGGTTCTGCACCATTACCCGTAATCTGTGTCTTCAGCTCTGTGCAGCTCCAATTTCATTTCTTTAATAGCATGGGTTTTGATAAGAATCTTCCTTTCCCTCCCCCTCCCACTGCCAAGTTCCCTTTGTGGTGTCATTGCTAACTTCCCACACAATGCAAGTTCATTTCTCTAAGAAATTCCCATCAGTGGTCTTTAATAGCAGGTTAATGGGCTGTTAAATCTCAATTTTTCCAGAATGATTTTGTTACCAGGAGCCTTCCTCCTATTTCTGGTGTGGTCAATAAGAGGCTTGTTTTAGAGGCACTTAATGCTTCACACACTAAGGGGATTGTGCCCCAAATCAGACCAAACAACAGACACTTTTTATTCCCTTATGATATCAACACCATTTTAGTAGAATGTCTGTGGGTCTATTTGTTATTCCTACACAAATCAATAAAGGCTCTGAAAAACACAGGAAGCTTTGCCAGCTGTGTGCTTACAAATATTAGATGAGAGGGTTCACAGACAGCAGATCATCCATAAGCTGATTCTCAAACCTGTGTTGTCATATGCTTCATGACTTGCTTCATTATCTGCCACTGCTACTTTATGTTGGCTATTTCTTTCTGAACCTCTCATAAACAAAATCCTTAATGATATATAGCTCAAGTGAATTCATTTACCAAAAAAATAAAGTACAGAGCAAGGTTATTTATAAACCAGAAACCCAGGTGCCTTGCTGCAGGATTTCTGTGAAGTGAAACAGCCTGCTGGAGCTTTTCATAATTTCGAAGTTAATAGATGCTATGGATAATTAAAAATTCAACAAAAGCAGATTATAGATTGATTTTCTCTAATGATTTTTCAGAATGGTAGGTAACTATTAGAGCTATGATTATTAGAATGGGTGGCAAATAATAAATGACACAATACAGTACTTTCTATGTGTACACTTCTTGGTCTTATGCTTTTTGTTAATACTTCATTATACTAAAATAATTTATCACACTTTTTTATTGAATGTTTAAAACAAATATTTTTATATGCCAGTGCTTAACATTTATATTAAGGGACTTACATAGAAGTTTTATAGATGTAATATTATTTCCTTCTACTTGACTACTATACACATATCATCATTTATTTAGGATAAAATGGATGTTCTCATTCTCTAGAAATTTAAAATCTAGTATGAGAAAATTTTACAAGTCACAGATGACTAAAGTATAAAATTAAAACCTCAAAAAAATTTGAGGCATCATTTTCCCCCTTTCATTGTCTTGTTAATAAATGAGGTATTATTTAGGGTCATGCCAATAGTCAGAGAATAGGCAGAAAAGTATGACACAAGCATAACAGAAGATGATTTCTCATTTACATAAGAAATCAAAGCAGGACAATATATTGCATATAGAGATTCAAAGATCTCTGAATGCAAGATGAAGATATTTCTCATCTCATGGATCCACCATCACTTAAGACCTCATCATTTGCATCTATTTTACTGGTGCATATTGCATGCCTGCTTCTTAAAAGCTTTGAAACAGAAATAGCACATATCACTTTCACTCACATTCCATTGGTTAGAACTCAAGAGCAAGGATACAACTAACTGTAAGAAAAGGCAGGAAATAGATCCTAGTTGTGACCTGAAAAAAAAAAAAAAGAAAATTAATTCTAGTGAAGAGGCTGCTAGTGCTTCCATTTATGGTTAAAATATAGTAAAATTAAAAAACTCTGCTGGATCACCTCTAATTGACCCTCTAAATAGGACTCATTGAAGTAGTAAACTAAGAGTTCTTTAAAAGTGTGAAGACAAGAGAAATTCCATGAAGAGCAGACCAGGAGTTGAAATCTGAGTGTATAATAGTACAAATAAAGTATAATACAAAATTTTATTACACACCTTAAGAAGTGAGTACTAGGGAGAAAAAGGAGTAAACAGTGGGGAATATTCAATACTGTGTTGTCTGGATATGAATGGCAGAAGGACAATATTGTGTTGTCAACGAGGGACTTATTCCCTGTTGATCATAAGTAAATAATTAATATGACTGAGAAGTAGCCCCTCACCAGAATCAACCTTAACAATTCATTTGTAGCAATGTAGTCTTTTTTTAGCATGTGCCTCTAAACTCTTCCACTCTCCACTCCTTCTCCAGTTTCAAAGTCACTTCTACATTTTTAGATATTTATTTTAGCAGCATCCCACTCTTGTTACCAAAATCTGTATTAGTCATATTTCTCCATATATTAATATCTATAGAAGATATTTATTGCAGAAATTGGCTCAATGTGATTATGGAGGATATGAAGTCCCACTATTTGCTGTCTGAAAGAGGGAAAACCAGGACAGCTGATGGTGTAATTCAGTTTGAGTCTGAAGGAGACTGAGAATTGGGAGGCTGATGTTATATATCCCAGTCTGAATCCAAAAGCCTGAGAACCCAAACACTGATATCTGCGGGCAGGCAGGCAGAAGATAGACATCTCAGCTACAGCAGAGTGAGTGAATTCAACTTGCCTTTCCTTTTGCACTATTCGAGCTGGTGGATAGCTGTGGATTATGCCTATCCACATCAGGGAGGACCATATACTTTACTCAGTTTACCAATTCAAATGCTAATTTCTCCTGGGGACAACCTCACAGGTGCACCCAGAAATAATGTTTTCCCAGCAATCTGGGTATTCCTTAGTTCGTGCGAGTTGACAAACAAAAATTAACCATCATATCCACAGAAAAGTAATTTTAAGAAGAGATACTGGAAAGTGAGTCATCTTTATTGATGGTCATCATGAGATGTGGTTTTGTCAGTCAGTAACTAGGTGGAGATAGAAATCACTGAAAGAGACAACACCACCAACTTGAAATGGCAGAATGCTGACAGACATAAATGTAAACGTGGAAGGTCCTAATGGTGATAAAAGAATGAAGCCACCAGGAGAGACTGCTACCACAAATATGGCAGTAGGGAGCAACAAAAAAAGTTAACCCCACATTTGGATATTTGGGTGAAAAGAATATACTCTAATGGAGATAGCTGTGAGGAATGAAGGCTTGTTAGGGGCTATATTTATACACACACACACACACACACACACACACACACATATTTTGCCATATTCTTGAAAACAGAATTTGGAAATGAAATTTAAAATCTGACAATGAAATATAGAACTCATTTCATATTCCTGTTGACCAAGGTAGTGAACAAAATAATAAGTGCAGGATAAACATTTTAAGTTAAATGTAAGAGACCATGTCTTAACCCATTTATCTAAGAACTCGCAAAATGAAACTTACTAATTGGGATGGCATTGCCTTAAGAGAGGAAGATGGCCAGGCACGGTGGCTCACACCTGTAATCCCAGCACTTTGGGAGGACGAGGCAGGAGGATCACTTGAAGTCAGGAGTTTGAGACCAGCCTGGCCAACATGACGAAACCCCCATCTCTACTAAAAATACAAAAATTAGCAGAGTGCTGTGGATCGCGTCTGTAATCCCAGCTACTTGGGAGGCTGAGGAAGGAGAATCGCTTGAACCCGGGAGACGGAGGTTGCCATGAGCCGAGATCATGCCACTGCACTCTAGTCTGGAGGACAGAGCAAGACTCTACTACCTCCAAAAAAAAAAAAAAAAAAAAAAAAAAAGAGGACGATAGCAAGGAAAAACAAACAAGATATAAATCCATAAGCAATATTTTTGTCTTTAAATCTACTCCCAAATCATAACCTTAGTTAGTATTCTTTGCTACGATAGTGTTTACTGAATCTAATGAGTTATGACAAAATAATGACAGGAAAATTATAAACTTATTTTTATTTACTAAAGGCATAATAAAAGCAGCTATGTTACTTATTTTTAGTTACCCCTAAAAGTATAAGTGTATGAAGCAGTATAATAAAGTATTTGACTAATTAATCTTTGTTTCTGTAAACTTTACACATACAATTACAGCTTTTAGTGATAGCACGAAGAAGGCTCAGAGGGGCTGTCCTTGATATGTGTAAAGTTTGGTGGAAACAGAATAATGAGTTTGAAAAGTTTGAAGAGTCTGGGTGTACTGTATTCTGTGAGTATAATTTGTATGATGATTGTATTTCAACCAGTAACTACCTACACATATGTAAGAGCGAAAATTAGAACTCAAATCTACATGACACAAGGAGAAAGGAGAAACATTTTTATAAATTTTTCTGTTATCTGCATGTAATAAAATATTTATTAAAGATTACAAAGAAAGAAGATTACAAAGAAAAAAGAAAGAAAGAGATAGAGAAGCAGGTAAGAAAGACATTACGTTACTAATAAACATAAGGTTTGTCACATTTTACAAAATATTTGCACACAAATATGTAAAAGCCTCACTAAGTTTGGTGGATAACAATTTGATTTTCCAAAAGAAGATAAATTTTCGAATGTCCCATGTTCTTTTATGGCCTTTCGTAGCATGTAATAAATATTTACTATAAATAATTTATTAATCATCCACATATCACTCTATGTCAAATAGGCACTTGATTCATATTTATTGAATGAATGAATTATAAGTAAAAATAGGTTTTATTTCAAAGAGGATATATAAAATAGTGCAAGACTATGAACTCCACCTGACACTTTATTAATAGTCATGCCCTTTCTTACCCTTCAGAAAACATTTCACTAACCTTTCTGTGGGGAAGTAGAAATTAGATGTATTAGTTTTTCGTATTTTTTCAGTAAGAATTGCTGTGGGGAAAACAATAAGAACAGACATGGATTCTAAATAATATCCTGTTGGCTACTTAATAATAAAAGCAACCACCATATTCAACTCATGTATGAGAACACAAGCTCAAGGATGTGAAAGCTGCCTGTAGAATTCCACAGAGATGCACTAAAAAGTTGAATGCACTTGTTTTCTCTCCATGAAGCTAGGAAGAGACTGACTTAAGACTCAGTGCTTAGCAGAACCCTGGAGTAGGGTAGGAAGAAGAAAGCAATGTCACAAGCAGACAGGCAGTCCCAGGACAACGCTATGGTATAAGGAGGTCAACAGAAAGCTGGACCAGACAATGCACTTCAGTCACATTCTCACAGTGATTCTTGTGAGAATACACAGGAAATCATTTAGTTTGCTGTATTTCATATCCCTTTTTAGTGTCTCTGCTCCCTTCTACACTTAAATGTCTGTTTGGTTTTTCTCCCTTTTCCACATATTCAATGCAAATTGCTGTAAATGCCATTGCTGCCCATTTCCCCGAAGCCCCAGTTCTGCTTGTGGCATGGGCTGACTCATCACTTACTCATTTATGAGGTCCTCAGGAGGCAGAGTAAGCAGACTTTCATATGCCAGTTTTAAGGTTTTGCTGCATTCAAACATTTACTAATGTTACATTTGGAAATGTGTATTTGTTAGCTGCTGGTAGTCCTTGGCGGTCTTATTACAAGTGTCATTAAAGCATCATAATATTTGGAGGAATAGCTCTGCTTCGAGATACTCAGGTTCATTAATGAACATTATCCATCTGACACATTTGGTAAACACCAGAGCTTCAGAGAACAGCTCATCAGGGATAAGCTGGGCCCTCTAGGCTCACTTGGAGAAGAAGCTCATGAACTCACTACTGTTCACCCTCATTAGGCTTGAGATGCAGAGAAAAAAATACTGAAAACTGCCACTATTTGTATGTTAGACTGTAGAGTCTAATGTCTCTTTTTGTCGTTTTGTTTTTTGGTATGGAGATTGGTAGATGAGAGAGAAAGGAATGCCATGTGGAAGTTCCTATAGTTTCCCTTTGAAAAATATCAGTGTTGAGAGAAAAGAAAAAAATTACGTAGGAATAAAAAAAAAATTACAATTAGTTCCTTGAATTGAATTAGGAACATCTTTTAGGGAACAAATATTATTGAGAAAAATTGGTAAAAATGAAAATATTATTTTCCCCACAATGATGCTTTCTTTATGGTGGCCAATAAAGCAGGAGCCATGGACCCACATTTAGAGATGATCCATGTACCATACAGGCCGTAAAACTTTTCAATAGAACTGAATTAAAGCAAAGTTCCTAAAATTAACCTGATTTCAAGTGTGTACAACTTTGGCACTTCAAATTAAGTAAGCTTTCCAGCAAATTGTAGATTAAAAATATTTGAATATATAGGTCGTTTTGTATGTGTAGGATATGTAAGCATATTTTTTTTTAGTCTTTACCTGGAAATTAAAAGATTTTAAACCCAATTATCAAATAATAACTTTAACATTGTAGCTTTTCATATTTTTATCATTTTAAATTATTTTATGTTAATTTCTTCTAACACTTGACAAAATATTGCACATTTCTCTTTGAAATCATAAAAAGTTCCCAAAACATGTAAATGCAGTAAGATTGCTCATTTTAAGGATATAGGAAGATTCAACCTCCTGAATCCCCCAAAACCTACACATTCCAATAGTGTGTCCACTGAGGTTATTCAGACATTTGGTGCAGGCTGTAAAAATAGGAATCCATTTACATTCCTCAGAAGAATTTCTAACTACCATGAAAATGGAAAAACAATGCAGTTACTGACAAAGAAGTTGGAACCAATTCAGGGTGCAGAGTTACATCCAAGAGAACTTTGATTCTTATTAGAATCAACAATCTTCGTTTGTCAAAAATTATTTATCTTCTTTCATTTTTAATTTGGGCATTTATAGGAAAATCAAAATAAATGTAAATGGGTGGATAAAATTACTATATTAACAAAATAGTTGTTTTATCATAATTTAATGGTTTTCTAAAACTTAAAGATTCAGTTGGTCCTCAGTATAGATTTTATATTTGCAAATTCTAAAATGAACTCAAAATTAATACTTATGATACTTTTGTGGTAATTTGTGTTTATATACACAACAGTGAAAAATTTGAGTCACTCAATGCTCACATTCCTAGTTGAACAAGACGACTCTCTGCCTTCCTATTTCAGTTTTCATACTGTAAGCAAGTATCCTTTTCTCAGTCTATTTAGTGCCATGTCTTATGCTTTTTTTTTTTTTTTTTTGCTTTTTGTTGATAATTACAGTATTTAAAATGGTCCCCATGCATAATCCTGAAGCACTCTCTAGTGTTCTTAGGCAAAAGTAGACTGTGATATGCCTTAAGGAGAAAATGCATGTGTTAGATAAGCTTTGCTCATTTATGAGCTATAGTAATTTTGCTGTGAGTTCAAAGCTAATGTATCAACAATACATATTAAATAAAGTGTCTTTAAACAATATAACACACATAGAAGAAAGTTATGTATTGAAGAGTTGATAAAATTGCAACCAGAGGCTGCCAGGAACTTAACCTTGTGTTTCCCCTAGGAGCAATGGCTCAGTATTCACTAATTCAGTGTTTGCAGAGACTTTGTAGTACACAACTACCATGAATAATCCGAACGTGCTATATATATATATATATGTATATAATTTTTTTTTGATAAATCCTTTCAGGTGAGATTGAAACTGTTGACATTACTTTTTACTTAGGCAGAGAACAAATTCAATATTCTTCGTAACCCAAAGACTGTTTGGTATGATATGGTGCATTTCATATAGGAAACTAATGCAGTATTATAAACATGTTTTTGAGTTTTCTTTAATAACCTGAGTAGTCCAAATAATGTATATTCAAATTAATGAGGACTATCATTTCATAGGGATAACTCACTTCCAAATATTTTGATTGTATTTTGTTTTGGTAAGTCACATTAAGATGTGATTGTCCACTTGAGCCCAGGAGTTCAAGACCAGCCTGGGTAAAAGGGCAAAACCCCATTTCTAGGAAAAATAGAAAAATTAGCCAGGCATGGTGGTGCATACCTGTTGTCCTAGTTACTTAGGAGTCTGAGGTGGAAGAATTGCTCAGACCCAGGAGGTCGAGGCTACAGTGAGCTGAGCTGTGATCACACCACTGCACTCCAGTCTGGGTGAGAAAGTGAGACTCTGTCTCAAAAGAAAAATAAAAAAAAAAAAGAAAGAAAGAAAAGAAAAAGGTAATTGTCATATCATTTTGACCTACTAAGCGATTGTCTATATTTCTCATGTTAAATAGCATAAGATAAAATATTTGTTATATATATTAAATCTCACACTGTATGTACATGTGTGTAGCCTTATATTTATGTCTTATATTTTCATCTGTAGAAACAAAACACTATTATACATAAATACACAAATGTGACTATTTTATGTGTAGTACAATAACCTCAGATAAGTTTGAAGATAATTATAAACTTGTTACAGGTGTAATCCAAAGAAAATAATAAACTAGTACTCACAAAGTAAGAAATTGAACAGACGAAAAATAATTTACTTATGGTACTTCAAAACAATCAGCAATTTGTAAGAGCACCTGGTTAAAATAGTATTTGTAAGAGATAATAAATTATTGTTTCAGGACTGTTACTTGCAAAGAAACTCCTGAAATTTTCAAAGGCTGACTAGCAATTGGTTAGGAATTTTCATGCATTTGAACTTGATATTGAAATCAATGGCCTGCTTCCTCGCTCTTTAAGGAATACCTCAGTAGGAGATGCAGCATCAAATGGTAAGAAACACATATGTATATACATAAAACTATATTTAATGTGTAAATATTTGGAAACAAAAGCCCATTGAAGGAATCCGTTTATATTCCCCAAGATTCGAAGACCATTGAATACCATGACAGGAAATGCCATACATTAGAATAGGTTGAAGTAAAAGAAGTGAGTATGGGAAAACTAGAAGATATCCTAGGTAATCATTAAATTGATCGGGTCAGTTAGGATGGGAAGTGTGGGTGGGGAGAGTGGAGACAGTGGTGATGACGTGGGCACAGAGTTTTAATCTGGGCGGGCTGGAGATTTCATGCCTGTATACAATGTTTTCCTTTGAGAGAAACCTTTACTTATCTCAGACACTCTTGCCTAGGATTCCTACTGTAATTTGTCATCCATAGGTGGCCACTCAGCAAGAGCAGAGCTTAAGAAGCAGCATTTGTTGTTCCAAAAGAGATTTCTGGGTAGTTATACCATCAGACCTGTCATAAAAACCAAGAGCACTGATTTAAATTCTTCGGTGTGTTACTTAATTACTTTTTTAATTAGGATAAAATGTCTTTTCACCCTTTCCTATTTGAATACCGCCATCCCTGCTTTCCGGGCCAAGTTATAAATACACTGCAATGAATAGCTCTCACTCCCTCCCCTCTCTTTCCCCACTGAGCCAGCTGCTCCTGTGTGTTCAACTGTCAGTATCAGTGCTGCAGAGACGCTCCAAGTGCTCCCTAATAACTCAGGGAATCGGAGCCGCTCATTGCAGAGGCTGACAGCTGAACACAGCTCAGGGGAACTGAATGTGCAGGGGGAGCAGAAAGAAGAGGGTAGATTGATTCTTTGAGATGCAAGGATAAAATGCTTATGAAAATAGCCATGACCCTGCTTGGAGGGTGACTAGGCTAAGGGCCAGGAAATGTGTTAGTCAAAGTAGAAAAGGAAGAATAAACCTTCAGTTTAAACATAGAAGGAAAGATCTTTTACAAGAATTTGCCTTTTTTTTAATGGAAATGTGTAATCAGGGTGGAGAGAATCAGTTGTCTATTCTGGTGTCTGGGACACAGAACTGGGAGACAGATGAGGGAGGTTGAGGACCTGCCAAAAGCCTGACTCCTCTCTTGGGAATACACTACCAGGCTGAGGAAGAGCCTGAAAGTTGCTCTTTGCATGGTCTCCATGAGAACTTCTAGAACTGTAAAACATTCTACCAAGATGTGTCCTCAGGTACACTTTTAATTATTTTTACTTGTAAAATACACATAATTCAAAATTAATTATCTTATCCACTTTTAAGTATACAGTTCAACAGTAGTAAGTCCACGCACATTGTTGTGCAATAATGACAATCTCCTATCCATCTTCAGGAAGCTTTTTACCTTGCAAAACTGAAACTTCAATACCTGTTAGACAACAACTCCCCATCTCCATCCCTCAGCCCTTGGCAGCCACCATTCTACTTTCCATCTCTATGAATCTGACTACCTTATATATGTGGAATCAGATGGTATTTTTCTTTTGTGACTGGCTTATTTCACCTAGCATAATGTTCTAAAGGTTCATCCATGTTGCAGCATGTGTCAGAATTTCATTTCTATAAAGATTGACTAATATTTCATCATATGTGTGTGTCATATATAGTCTGTCTCTTCACCTGTCAATGAACTATTGATTTGCTTCCATATTTTGTCTAAAGTAGATAATGTTGCTATGAACATGGGTGTAGAAATACCTTTTGGAGACCCTGATTTCACTTATTTGAAGTACTTATCTGGAAATGTAATTCTTTTCCTTAACTTTTGAGGAACTGTTTTACACAGTGTCTTCACCATTTTACACTTTCATCAGCACTGCACAAGGGCTCCAATTTCTCTGCATTCTAGCCACCACTTGTAATTTTCTGCATTTATTTTTTTTTTTGGTAGTAGTCATTCTAGAGTGAGATGACTTAGATACAATTAACTGTAACTTCTTTATTTTGCACATGAAAAAATATTGAGACAGAAATTCTTTGGCTGCATTATTAGTAGTGGAGCTTGAATAAGAACCCAGGTCTCTTGGTCAACAATCTGAACTCAGGCTTCCAAAAATGGCCCAGTTTTATTTTGGTTTGTAATTCACAGTATAGTGTGTCTAACCAGACTACACCTATACTTTAACTTGCCCTATCTAGACAACACATATTTTGAGACTATGTCTCTGGACTCCTGAAGAATTCTGTACCTAATAGAAAAGCAAGTACACATGGAAAATACTCAAAAAGAGCTACAATTTAAACACTAACCAAATGACAATATTAATGGTGCATATAAATGCTGAGGATGTGTAGAATGATGAGGGGAGAAAACAATCAACGAAGTCCTCTGGCAATTCTATAGAGCAGCTAAAATCTAATATTATACTATCCACAGTGTGGGAGAATATACTATAATAATGGAAATGCAGTTGAAAAATCATGAGATCAAGTTACCAGAAAATGCATACTGTAAAAATTTCTTATTTATTATTGTTGTTCTTGTTAATGTTTATTTGGAGGAAAAGGTAATACATAGATACTAAAATGTTATTTTCGGGTTTTGAGATTCATTTGTACAACCAATATTAATTGAATTCCTGCTGTGAGCCAGGTGCTGAGGAAATAGCACCGAAGAAGACAAATAAGGCTCCTGCTCTCCTGGAGCTTATTTTCCAATAGAGGGCAACTTTTAAAGAAACAGCAAATAAGCACACTAGCCATTGACTGTGATAAGCCAGAAGTTCCAAACTGCTCATTAGCAGACCAAATATGGTTAGCAGATGGCCAGTTTTGTTTGGCTTGCATAGTATTTGTTTTTAAGTGTAAATTAGATGATATTAGATAACATTCAAAATTTGGAGATATTCACCTAAAAATCCAAATTTCTGGCTTTTGCTAGAAGATTGAGAAATTTGACAAAACTTCAGGATAGTCAAATGGGATAGGTGGAACTGTCGTGCTGTTGAAATGATTTTATAGTTAAAACTTGAAATTTGAGAATTAGCCAGGCATGCGCAGTTCTGGGGAAAGAACATTCAAAGCAGAAAATAAGCCCCAGTTCCTGGAAAACTGCAAGAGCTGGGCCAGTGAGGCAGCAGGTTATAAAAAGGACTGTCGCAAGACTTGATGAGAAGTTCAGTTTTGCTATATGAGCGAAGGATGTTAAGCCAGAAAGACATATAGGGTGATTTCTTTGTTCCCCGTATTTTCAAAATATGTCATTTTAAAGATCTATTATCACCTTTATTATAATATGAGAAATCTTATTTTAAAATATACAAAGAAAAAATATTTTCTTGGTGCGTATGTGTTTTAAGACTTAGAATAGGGAGAAAAGTAAATCAGTGTAAAGCAAGATCACTATAATGTTCCTGTTAAGTGAAATTATGACCCTAAATTGAAAGTCATTTTCTATCTAGACTTTCCCCTTATAGAGGATGTGAGGGTGATGAGATTGGCTTGATCATTAGTAGTTAACTGGGAAACTGGCAGGAGTTAGTAACACACTGAATGTCACTCATCTCTAGGTAGGCCAAACTTATCTGATCTATGAAGGTAACACCAAGCACTGCCCTAAATCGCAAAATATGAATGCACTCAATATTCTTTAGGAGCAAGAGCTTTTGATTTAAAAAAAAAAAAAATGAGTTTTCTATTCACCAAAACAGAATTTTTTAAAGTCTAGGGAAAGAATGGAAACAAAAGAGGAGATAACATGTAACATAAAAGATAGCAATTCAAAGGAGTCATGCTAATAAGCTCAACAATATTCAAATAAAACTGGTCCCTGTTCAGGGTCAAGTTTTACAAAGAGCATCCATGTAACTGATGGACAGGTGAACTCAAGCAAAGCCCCTGGGCTTGAGTCTAAAAATCTCTTTTACTGGAGAAGAACTCCACGATGCCATAGAATTATAGTACACTGCCTACTAGACTCATCTATGAAGCTGGCCCACAATCACCTCTAAGAGAAAACCTGTGAGAGAGGAAATTCAGAAAGAGAAAAAGAGTCAATGAGAATATCAAGGCAATTGGGATGGTGCAGTTTTTCCAACTGAAATTTTCTTTCATAAGCTCATTTATAATTGTGTGTGTTTGTTTGTTTTTCTAAAGTGTGTTTTCTTATAATTTTGAGGAGATAACCAGATAAAAATGAAATGTAAGCAATAGGCAGCAGACAATTTGTAAAATATTTCTGTCCTAGTAAGTTCCATTGTATATAGAGATCTCTGAAGAGTACCATTGGCCACAGGATTTAATAATGACTTATCAAAATAGTTCATGGAAACAATTAATCAATACAAAGGTATGAATGTGAACTATGGCTCAAGCTAAGTTTGTGGGGTTGTTGAAATGATATTGTATTATACCAGCTGAAAATACATATGTGAATTCCTATGTATTCTGAAAATCAGCCCTAAAGTTGATATTCAATAAGATATGAGAAGTTTATGTCTGTATAGGTGAAGAACGATGACTCTTTTTACAGAGATTTTTAGTCACTATACCTTAATTTTAAAATCAATTACAAGAATAAATAAGATTCTGTGAATAATTAACAATTCATGATAAAAATTGTTTTCTAATACTCTTCTTTCCTTATTCAAATAAATCACCAACTCCTATCAGGTCTATAGTTTTAAAATATCTTAGTTTCATCACCTCTGCTTCATCTACCTACCACCGTTCAGTCTATATACAAATTACATTATACCTGAGATATTATATAAACCTGACTACGCTATTATCTGTTCATAGTCCTTAAACTTCCATTCCTTTTAGAAAAGAAAATAAAAAGGAAAAAATAATATTCAGCCTGGTATACATTGTAAGAGCTGCTATGTTGTAGCTTCCTAGATATGTCTCTCTCATCTCACCTCTTGCCATTCTCATCTTACACACCTACATTCCAGGAGCATAAAATTATTCAACAACTGCTTTATTGAATGCCTATTATGTACTAGGCTGAGTATGTGGTGGTTCTTGTCCTCAAATTCATTTCTTCTAGAAAGCATAGAAAAGAGAGTAAATTATAATTTTATCTTTTCAAGAAAACTACACAGCAAAAATAAATGGCAATATAATACAAAATAATCAGTAGGGGTGAGGTGCAGTGGCTCATGCTTGTAATTCCAGCACTGTGGGAGGCCAAGGCGGGCAGATCATCTGAGGTCATGAATTGGAGACCAACCTGGTCAACATGGTGAAACTATCTCTACTAAAAAATACAAAAATTAGCCAGGTGTGTTGGCGGGCACCTGTAGTCCCAGCTACTTGGGAGGCTGAGGCATGAGAATCACTTGAATCTGGGAGGCAGAGGTTGCAGTGAGCAGAGATAGTGCCACTGCACTCCAGCCTGGGCGACAGAATGAGACCAAAAAAACAAAAAAAAGAAAGAAAAAAAGAAAAAAAGGAAATAATCATAATAGGGAGCTTGATTAGTATGTCTTCAGAGGGAAGGAGCTTGGAAGGCCTCTGGAAATGAGAGATATTTGAGCCAAGATATGCAGTTTGAGAAGGAGCCAGCCGTTTGAAGCACCAAAGACAAGTTGATTCACATAGGGAAAACAGAAAATAAACAATCCAAGATGAGGCAAGAGGTGCCTAGAGAAGGATGAACAAGTGGTCTCATATAGGAGGTTCTTAGAGACACAGGGAGTTGCAGGTGACATAAAGGCTTTTAGGCTATGATGAAGAATTTAGATTTTTTACCAAGTGTAGACAGATTTAAGCAGGAAGTGACATGGGCAAACTTTCTAAATATTTCACAGTAGCCACAATGTAGAGGATGTGGTAGATCTGGAAAGGTAGCAAAAACACCACTCTCTGATCTCTGTACTTTTCTACTTGTTCCTGCCTGATCATGAATATTTATGGCCAGGAGACTGACATAAGTCCAGGAGCATTCACTTACCCAAGTGACTCATTGGGAACTTTGAACCTGAAAGAGAGAGAGGAACCAAGGGAGAACAGTTCTGATATGTCCTGCAGAATGGACTTTGCACCTTGGAGACTCCCGGAGTATAATAGACATGACAGCCTGCTCCACCTCAGCCATGTACCATGGCTTATTGTTGAGGTTTCATGAATCTCTGATCCAGTAACTTTCTCAATGGACCAGTGAAGAATATAACAATACCAGTAATACAGGTAAATAACAGTAGCCACAATTGACTAAATGCTGCCCACAGGCTAGGTATTTGTGATGGACACTGTGTTAGTCTGTTTTCATGCTGCTAGTAAAGGCATACTCAAGACTGGGTAATTTATAAAGAAAAAGAGGTTTAAAGGACTCACAGTTCCATGTGGCTGGGAAGGCCTCACAATCATGGTGAAAGGTGAAAGGCACATCTTACATGGCGGCAGACAAGAGAGAATGAGAGCCAAGCAAAAGGAAAAACCCCTTATAAAAGCATCAGATCTCATGAAACTTATTCACTACCATGAGGGCAGTATGGGGGAAACCATCCCCATAATTCAATTATCTCCCACCAGGTTCCTCCCATAACAAGTGGGAATTATGGGAGCTACAATTTAAGATGCAATTTGGGTGGGGACACAGCCAAGCCATATCAGATATATTATCATCATTAGTGCTCTTATCAACTCTGCAATGTAGATAGTTTCTCCCACTTTCGGAATGATAAACTTTATGGGTCTGAGCAGATGTTGAATCTCAAGTGGTGAAGCCAGCATTCAAACTTCAGTCTTGCCTGATTTTAAAGTCCATTTTCTTTTTATTATATTTCCCAAACAAAAAAGGTTTTATTTGGATTTTTGTTATGGTTTTGTTTGCAAAACTCAATAATTTTACACTTTTTATTTCTCCCCTTAGTTTCTATAGTGTTTAAATAAACAAAAATGTATCCCTAAAATTTTCATGTCCAAAAAATAAGCAAATAAATACAATTATAAGAAGAAGTATAAAAAAATTCATAAGAAATTTGAAAAAGAAGACATCTCCCTGACATTAAAATAAAACAATAACAAGAAAAAGGGATCAACAAATGGTGGTTTGATCTAATTTGATTCTCCCTGGATGGACAGCACCAGGTGACAAGAAAATGCCTTTAAAGTAGATGAGTGTCATGCTTCCATTCCTGAACTTAGGCAGCTTTGTGAGTGTAGTCATCTGGAATGGCTTCCAAATGGAGCTTACGTACAACAGGAACAAAGGTGAAGTCCCTTAGGGTGGGAAGCTAAAGGCCAACTTATGCTCTAAAGTGTTTCAAAACTGGTCATGGTGCTTCTGGTCTTGAGAACATCCCTGACAAGGTGGGATGAAGGCTGCATGCTCCAGTCATAGGAGCCCATGGGGCTTCCATCACCTCCAGTGTCACTGGGCACCTAAAGAGTGTGCAGCAGGCCAGGCACGGTGGCTCACGCCTGTAATCCCAGCACTTTGGGAGGCTGAGTCAGGCAGATCACCTGAGGTCGGGTGTTCGAGATCAGCCTGACTAAAATGGAGAAACTCCATCTCTACTAAAATTAGCCAGGAGTGGTGGCTCATGCCTGTTATCCCAGCTACTCAGGAGGCTGAGGCAGGAGAATCGCTTGAACCCAGGAGACGGAGGTTGCAGTGAGCCAAGATTGTGCCATTGCCCTCCAGCCTGGGCGACAAGAGCAAAACTCCATCTCAAAAAAAAAAAAAAAAAAGGAATGTGTAGCATAATTGAAGTTCTAGAGTCAGCCTTTAGACAAGGAAATAGTCTTACAAATGCTCCATGGCTATTTGCCATTTATCTAAAGCTACTCCTAACTTCCATTTTTTAAATATTTCATTATTGAAGAATCAGAGCAGCAAAGTCAAATGTCTCACAGCACTCACAGCAGATAATTATTTTGCTAGGTGATGGTGGCTGCCTCAGCAGAGGGAAAACAGGAATGACTTATTAACATTTTTAGATGATTGATGACAGGTGTCTTCATTTTGGCAAGGGAAACTTTTAGTCAACTGAAAAGTCATGGGCTTTGGAGTCAGACTACTAGATTTCAATGCGGACTTTTGAGCTATGCTGTGACCTTAGCCAGGTTAATTAAATTACACTAATTTGCAAAATCTCATGTTTACAAAAGGAGAATAGGTAGTTTATAACATATGAAACTGTATATAACATATAGATGGTGTTCAATAAATATTTGGGTTTTTTCTTCTTCTTTAAGTAGTTTCTTGCAGCAAAAGAGAGCTTAGCCATGAAAGACTGCTTATTAAACGAGGTATGTTGGAAAAAAAAAAAAAAACCGCTAAGGAACTATGCGTCCTTCACCAATTCATTTAACATCTCTTAGTCTTAGTTTCAATATCTTTCAGAGAAAATTATATCCCCCAAAAGCAATTATAGAACAAAAGATAAGAATAATTATGATTCACATGATCTTTATTCAGAGATCATTACTCATAGAGCTTGAGAAAAAAATGTTGAAAAGCCAGGTACTTTCATTATTATAATGCTCTCATATTTCTTACTGGGCCTAGGAAATACCAAAAATAAACACTAAAGATAAAAGATATTTGAAAAGCAGTGCTATTCCTTTGGAAGTTCCTTCCTTCCAAAATTTAAGAGGATTCTGATGTTCCCTTAGATTACTTTTTGTGAGCATTGTTTTTATAGAGATACATACCTACACGATTCTTAGCTATTAGTACTAAAATGTGTTTTCTCTCTGAGATATAAATGATGTTCAAAGGCCAATCACTCTGCACAAATGTCACCATTCTCAAGATTGATTTAGCATTTCTTCAACGTGCAACAGATTCTTAAATCAGTAATACTTGGAGACACCATGCACATCAAATGTACTAGTGGTATGCTTACAAAATCAATGAATGGTAGTCTTGTGAGTCTTGTTATGTCTATTTTATTGATTGAGTTTTTATTATATCTGTAATTACAGTTCAGAAGTACAATTTGATGATCTTTAAAAAAGTATTAGCTCTTAAATTCTCTTAACCTATAGGGGCCTTCACTGTTTCTTTGCTCCTATTACTCTATAGTTTAACCTATTTCACATCTAAATAAACAAATATGCTTCAATAAGGTAGCTTTCTCTGAAATACAAGGGATGCAGAGGGGGGTCTTGATTGTAGTAATCAGAGAGGTCCACTTACCTACATGGAGTAGTACCTAGATGGGCTCTTTTTATCCAGAATTTTATGGGACTAATCAAAGGATTCACTGAAATTTATTTATCCCACATTCTCTCCTGAGAGCCATGCCTTCTTGCTAACAATTTGGTGATAGTCATCTGTGTCACGGCCAGCAAGGCAAATGGCTGTGGTTCAGTATTACTCTCTTCTGTTCTCCCACTTTCTTTTTCTCCCACAAGACATGGGCTATTAAGAATATCTGCTGTGTCTTTCAGTGCCCTTATTACCATTTCATACTATAGTTAGAATTCATTAAAATATATCTCATTGTAGGCCATTTGGTGACAACCACTTTAGAGGTAGTCAGTTGCCCAATTACAAATTCACTCCAACAGTCAGCAAATATCTAAATAGAAAATATACAGTCCCAGATGCCATTTTTGTTGATCAAACATGGTTGAATATTATCAATTTCCTGTGGTTAAGTGAATATAATAACTTCAGCAATTCATAACTTTGATCAACATAGAGCTTTGCCATTTAGGTTAATAAATTTTTAAAAGGTGTTTTCATTGGTAAAATTAGTGATTTGACGCAGATGTTAATATGTTTTAGAAATCAGCTTTCTCAGGTAAAATTAGTGCTATTCAGATATGTGGACTGGCTTAATTACTTCCAAAACAATCTCTATTCTCTCATAAGCAGCCTATGAAACTTTAGCAAACCCCTTTGGGGATACCCTCAGGGATGGTGACTGAGGTTTGATCAAGGGTCTTGTGTCCAGCATTGCTCTCTGGAATATTGTCATGTCTGGGGCTTCAAGCACCTCTTTTGTGCAAAGCATAAAAGTAGCACCTACAAAGATAAGAGACTGGGGGTTTGTTCATCTCAAATAATAGGTATTGTTTAACATGTTTTGTGCCTTTTTGCTAATAAGTGATTGTTTAATATATGTCAGTGTAGGTGGCAGAATTTGATCCATGCTTTTACTATTATCTGGTTTGGGAAGTATGGGAATCAGCAGCTACATTCTCACCAAAAATACTCTAAGAGTTGTGCATAATTAAGTTTTCTTAGGTACTTTTGTGTTATAATATTTTGATTTTTAAAATGTGTCCAAGGCCAGGCGCGGTGGCTCAAGCCTGTAATCCCAGCACTTTGGGAGGCCGAGACGGGTGGATCACAAGGTCAGGAGATCGAGACCCTCCTGGCTAATACGGTGAAACCCCGTCTCTACTAAAAAATACAAAAAAAAATACTAGCCGGGCGAGGTGGCGGGCGCCTGTAATCCCAGCTACTCGGGAGGCTGAGGCAGGAGAATGGCGTAAACCTGGGAGGCGGAGCTTGCAGTGAGCTGAGATCCGGCCACTGCACTCCAGCCTGGGTGACAGAGCGAGACTCCGTCTCAAAAAAATAAAATAAAATAAAATAAAATAAAATGTGTCCTTGATCAAATTGAAGTCTTTTTGAAGTAATTACTCATTGGTCTCTATGGAAGACTTCCCTTCCTCCCATATGCCCTTCCCCGTGTGGAGTGGCTCTGAAGCCATGGTTCATTGACTCTAGACCAAGTGTTCTGTGTTAAAAAGCATGTGATTTGTGTCAGCTCTCCATGGGATTGGCATGCTGTTTGAGAGGATTTAAAGCCTTTTCAGTGGAAGAGTCACTTATTGCTTAGGGAAAGAATTTCAAACAGAGATCCCTTTACGTTATTTGAACAGTATGGGATGGTAGCAGTCTGTGTTGGTACTATTATACTTCCCCTTCACAAACCCAAACTATGGGATATCACTGCCTTACGAATTCCTGCCCAATGTGTTGGAGGCTAAGTCATTATATGTGTACATTCTCTAAATTATACTTCATAAAGTATGTGGAAATTATGTACCACAGATTGTTGCATATATGGACAGCACATTATCATGTCTTAATCTTGGATCATACATGCCAGAGCCCAAGTTCCCCAGAAGACAGATTCTGAGACATTGAGGTTTGCATCAATGGTCATTCTGACATAAGCCGCTCCCTTAAAGGGGGCATAATATTGAGCAAGGAAGCTTCCTCTAGCCAAGAACAATTTCTAAAGAGAGACTTTGTTATGAACCATTAGCAGCAAACTCAGGAATTTGAAGAATAAGCACCACAGTCCTGAATGGGAACAGAGGCAGAACATCACCGCCATCACCTTCAATTCAGTCCCAGGTTTGGACTATTCCTAGTGTGAGGTCCCTTCCTTTACCTGTGGGTACTCCCTGGTTTGGTCTTGACTGAATCTCAATTTTTCCCTTGATTTCTCCAGTGCTAGCCTAATGGTCTGCATTTCCCTACCTCTCCTTCTCCTTATAAATATCATGAATCCTAAGGGGACACCACTCATCAAAAGAATAGTACAGTCTCCTTTTCCCACTCAACATCAGCCCAAACTGCTTACAGCACTTACTAAGAGATTTATGAGAAAAACCAGTAGTAAGGAGGAAGGTAGTACTTCTTAAATAATAATATCTGCCTCCTCCAATATGAAGATAGAAACAAAAGAAAAGACAGAGAGAGAGAGAGAGAGAGAAAGAGAAAGAGAGAAAGAGAGAGAGAATTTGAACAGGGAGCCAAACACCCCTGTGGGACAAGAGAGGCTAAAATAAAAGGACAGGAGTAAGTCAAAAATCTAAATCACATAATAAGTGGGAGAATAGCTAAGTGCTGAGAAAAAGCGGTCAAATGAGCTAACAACCAGGAGGTTAGAATTATACCAAAGTGCAAAAAAGAAACTCTAATGGGAAAAAAAAAAGGTGTTCAAGAAAATGTTAACTTATTATGATAGAATATTCCTGGAAGCCAGAGAGAATAGAACAGAAGACCCTGGACTGATGAACAAGGCAGATAGAGTGATTTCTGTTACCCTTAGGGCTAAGCAAAAATCATGGGTAACATTCGCCTTGGAGACTGTTCCCTTTTCTCATCTGGTTTACATGATTTCACATTAATGCAACTCACGGTCAGGGAATGCAGGAGTGTGATTAAGTATAATCCTAATACTTTAAGTAAATATGTAATACTTTAAAAAAGCATAGTCTTCCAAAATTTCTAGATAACATTTTAAAATTTAGCTTTTTATTTAAATCACATAAAGTGGTATCCTACCAGTTTTCAACTCATCAGTTCTGCTTTCATTCAAATTGTTATTGAAATGTAACTTCCATCGTAAAGTCTACTCTGATAAGAAATCTTTTTCTTTACGCTGTTCTATCTAATCGGAACATGCACATGCAGTGACACTCTTTCTTATCTCTACTCTGATTTCATATACCCTGAATGTGTGCCCGATTAAATTATGCAGTCAGGTTTGTATAGAAATCTATTCCCTAGTTCTCCTCATTCAGATCACCAAGACTACAACTTTGCAGGCAGCTTTGATGCCAGTGGACTACTGCAGAATAAGAAAATGGTAAGGATGGCACAGTTTGTCACTCAAAATGGTATCTGTTTTAAATGTCATTATGACCATACCTCATTCAAAAGAGTACATACCATACAAAAGTCAGACGTCCTTGTGAGGGGCCACTAGTCATCTCTCAGACATTTTGCTGAATTCATTCATATCTATATCTACATCTACCAGTGTGAATATCACTATCTCTAGCTCTGTAATATGTATATCTGTATCTACAAATACAGAAATAAAGATATAAAAGGAGCAGGGACTACCGATCATGTTTAAATCCAAAAGCAATGATCTTCACAGATTTTCTCAATGCAGAAGAATGTCCCTGTGGAGAGGTCTATAAACAGAATGACAGTGCAGTCACAATATTTTATTCAGAAATATCAGTGTTTATTTTTAAACAAAAGGGAAAGCTCTCAAGACCCATTAGTTTTCTCTTAAAGACAGACAAACTTTACCAACCTCCTTTGGAAGCTGTGATAATTTTCATAGTACTCTAGATCATTTCAAAAAGAATAAAATATAATGAAGTGCTGCTCTTACAAACACAAATTTTATAGAAACCTTTGGACTGGCAGCTTTGGAAATTCTTCTCTCAGGGGAAGTAAATTTAAGTGGAGCTGCACTTGAGTTCAGTTTGTATTCCCCTCTCAATTACCATCAATACAGCTGAATCAGGAGCTACACCAAAATTCCTGAGATAGCTTTTAAAAAATCTAAAATAAAAGAAGAAAGTGTTACTGCAGACAGAGGTGAAAGAAACCTTGATACAGGAGGGACAAAATCCCTGGAGGGAGGGAGCCGAGGGCATGAAATAATGAAACAAAACTTGAAATACCCAAAGCAGAATATGCGCATCAGAATTCTTGTTCTTTCTTTTAATTGTTTAGGGCTGCAAACATTTGATGTGGTTTTGCTTGACTTAAGATACATAGTAATTATTTAAACAGATATATAATAAACAACCTAGATGATTATCATGTAGAAAAGGAACAGTTAGTTAGCATAATATATTTGGGAGTTGCTCCTTTTGCAAGAAGAGAAAACTCTTCTGGACAACGTACCCCAGGCATCAAGGAATGGTACAGTACCTCATCACGGCTTATTGCTTAAGCATGCTGCAGGCAACTACTATATCAGCATGTAATGGCTCAAAACAATAAGATATGTTTGTAAGATACAGAACATTATTCAGCAGTGCTTCTCTATCACCAGTCGGTAGATTATTGCTTGAGTTTCAAGTTTTCAATAAGTAAGAAGCATTTTTACTAATTAAAATTCTGAAAGTGGCCTTCAGAGCTGATTGCTGGATCTAAGTAATTCCAAGAAAACAGTTCATTGATAATATTGGTGTAATCTGATATTTATGAAATTCTAGCTTTTCTATAAATATTGAAATTTAATAGTCAAAAATTGAGTAATTAGAAGTGGAGGTTTTAATCTCTTATTTACCTTCAAGCTGTAACCAATACCTGCAATCCTAGTTACACAACAAAACAGTCAACTATTTTCCAGAAGCTCTAAGTGCCGTTGTGAGGTTTTTATAAGTGCCATGCTTAACATAGCACTAAGAATACCCATGGGAGCATCGTTAAAGTTGCCCAGAACATGCATCTTGATGCATTATTTCTAGTCTGACAGCACTGCACTGCAAAACACATTTTGGTTCACACACACACACACACTTGTCAGTACCATTGCAGACCTCCCTGTTGACCCAAGGTACCATTAGGCGGGTCTGAATTGTGTCCACACAGCAAGGATCTCAGTCTGTTAGATAACAGAACCAGGTTTGTTTGATTACAGAAATATCTTTACAGAAATATTTTTGATTACAGTCATAACAAAAAACAAATCAAATTTGGTCCATGTTTTATAAATTGATCCAACAAATGAGCATCAGCTTTGTGATGGTAAGTGGAAAATTTGCATTTTGATTCTCAATCCTTCTGCCACAATATAAATTTGCTAATTTATCAGAGTTCATAGTGACGATTGTGCTGAAAACTGTGAATATAAAGATGAAACTGACCAAGACTCCAGCAATTACATTAACATATACAGATGCACAAAGTTGGTGGAGTTAATTTGTAGAGTTAATACTTTGGTTGAGTTAGAACTTTGCAGTGAGCCTGATCTGAAGTTGAATCTTGGTTCTGCAGGTTACTATCTCTGTAACCTTGGGCAGACTACCTCATCACCATAAATTTCAGTTTCTTGGTTTATAAAATGGAATTAACAAAAAACTTTGCCTCATTGGGTTATTTTGAGATTTAGACAGGGTAATTATGTAACATTTAGCATGTTACTTTTCTTGTAACAAATGTTCAATTAATGGTACTTAAAAGATAACATTAACCAATAAGTTTTTTTAAGCTAGACTTCAGACTTTGGATTTAAACTTCCCAGTATATAACAATCATAAAGGTCCTAGTGAAAGTGAGAAATATGGAGAGAAGTGATGGATAATGGATGTTCCTCTACAACACGGCCCCTTTAAGTTCCACATCATAGGACTGTTCAAGAACATAATAACAAGCCACAAACACAACCGCCCTTCAATAACATGAAGGTGAGCTGCAGGTAGGTGGGCAGAGGGGCCACAAAAGTGCAATGAAGCACAATGGGAGGAAACATAAAATAGCTGTTGATCACTGGGAAGTAGTAACAGCAAACAGGCAGTGCTAGCAGGGACCAGTCAGAGAAGAGGGGGCTCAGAGGAAGGGAGACAAACGGAGCTTCCCATGAGGCAAATTTGCTGAGCTCCAAACAGCAGGAGGCTGGGCAAGTCATCTATAGGATTTCCCCTTGTACTCTGGCCTGGGGTACTGTGAAAGTCAAGTGGTCTTCTCTCTCTCCGCAGTTGGTATATAGATCCAGACAACATCTCCTAAAGACAACCCAGTAGAGTGAAAAGAGCAGAGTCTGTGTGTTTTTACTCACTGTTCCACCACCTACCAGTTCCGCGAACTTGGGCAAGTCACTTGACCTCTGCAGCTCAGTAGCATGGTCTGTGAAATGTGATGATATTGCCAACCCAGCAAGCAATCAATGGTAGTTTCCTTCTCTGATTCCCTTCCCATCCCCCTGTTACCTGACATTTGCCATATTTATTTATGTTTTTATTTTGGAACAGAATTCAGCACTTAAAGCACCTGGAAATTAGCGGGGTAAATCCATTGCTTCTTGGCACAGGAGCAGATTTCCTTTCTCTAACAATGAGGAAATCATCACCACCCATCTTCCTGCTGCAATCATTTCAGCGGCAGCAGAAATCGTTCCCATTCTTTATCTCAGGATTACTTTTGCTCTGTGAAGCTCTCTAGAGCTTCAAAATTCTTGGTGCATTTGACGAATTTTGCTTTCAATCCAGTTCCCAGATGAAGAACTGTATTTATTTTTTTTTAAAATCCCTGGCAACCAAACTTTAAGTCTTTTAAAACCTCAAGGAAAGCCTGTTGTCATTGGTTTTGCCCTTATCCAAATCTGCATGTGCTTCTTGACCTCAAATTAGGTCACGGATAAGTTTGGAGCTGCCAATCAGCCTTGGATTCATCAAGCATTTTAAACTGCTGGTGCTGCAGTACAAACGCCAGTGTGTGCCACAGATAATGGTATCATTTGCATAGTTACAATCAGTTAGTGATAGAATGCCTGAGAGGCAGAGGGGATGCATGGCAAATGCAAAGTCACTTTCAGATTTACATTCGTTTTGGTTTTAAATGGTGAACAGAGGACTTGACTGAAAGGGGCATTGCCTCCTGTTCAGCTTGATTCAGTGGAGCCTGTGCCTATAAAGCATTTCAACTCTTTGAAAGTGTTTTGTGATCTTCCTATGAGCTATTCTTCTCAACAATGTATGACATAGCTAGTAGGCATTATTATCCATAATTTAGTGAAAGGGAAGTGAATCAAAAACAGGTTGAATGACTTGTTCAACACTGCAGGAAGTCACAGCCGAAGCAGAGGAAGAACCTACAGCTTTGTGCTGGCTCCCCATCTGTTGCTAAGCCCCATTCGCTGTGTTTCCTACCTGTACCCAGTAATTAGCCAAACGAAGCGCTGCCAAATAAGGACATTGCATTGATTTTTTTCCAGCATTTTCCCTCTTTTGAACTTTGTCATTTGACTTGCAAAACATTATAAAAATAGCCTTTTCTCTCTCCCTCCCCCCTACAAAAAGACCCCACGGGAACAATAAAAAGAAGAGTGAGCTGAAGTTCATTTATTCTGAGGCTGGAGAGCACAAGGAGTTAATGTTTCTAAGTGCTGTGGCGGATGCTGTGAGAGAGGCTGGTAAGCCTTGAGAGAATTGTGCTCTACTTAAATGACAAGTACCAGGATCTGATTGATATTCTGTGTAAAGTTTTCCCCAGTTACATGGTTTTTCCTTGGCACCTATGATTTATGGAATATCCCTGTATTAATTAGGCATATGCTAGTATTTTGGAGGGAGAGGGAATAAGACAATTATCTATCATCAAATTGCATAATATATACAATTTATTGAAAAGACTTGAGTTTAGAAACTGGGAGAAAAGGTTAAACACTTTCTTCAGGTGCCATAATGGAAAATGCTGTCATGAATAGATAGCAATCCCCTAAATATAAAAACAAAAAAAAGTAACTTCTTTAGTAGGAAAAAAAAAGTTAAAAACCACAGCAATCCCTGACTCAGCAAACATGAGGAGTTGATAAATGCACCTGCTACCTTGTCTAAAGCTGATCTAGCCTTTTCAGGGTGGCCTTATCAAGTTAAGATCTTGTTGGAGAGTAATGAACATGAGAAAAGACGCTGCTCCTCAATTGCTCATCATTAGAGTGCTGTACACGGCTTGAAGGAGAGCAGGGACTTGGATAAATCAGTGCTTTGAACCTCCTGATAATTGGTGCTCAAATCTCTGAATCCAGGTATTATTTTTGGCTGAAGCATCTGCCACATGGCTAGATAGCTATATTCATTAATATATTGAAGATAAAGTGATGCCAGCACTTACCCTTGCAAAGGGAATGAGCAGAATTGGGTTACATATGAAAGTGATCCAGTATGTCACACTGAGCAGTCTCCTTGTACCTCAGTTTCTCCTGCATGTAATAATAATGACATTCATTTAATGTTCATAACAGGCAAGGCCTTTGTGTTTACTATTTTAGGGTGATGCACTTAATAATTTGTGGTAGGCCCAGAAGTGCATTATTATGTTTTTCTAGTGTTTCTAAGATAGTACAGAAAGACTAGTGGTCATGATTACTTAGCCTAGCTTAGGAACAGGTCTGCTGATGAGGAACACTCCCAGGAAGGCTCAGATCCTTGTCTAGGCTGTGAGCAGCAGTGAGATGATTATAACGCCCAGAGTGGTCACTTTGTTTGCCATAGATCTATCTTTATCCAGTTTGCTTAAGATGAACCCATCAGATTTCTTTGTTCCCATCTTCTACATATTAATCTATATAAGATAGACAGCATACATTGCACAGTGAACACTTAGCTTTTCACTAAACCTTTCCAGGATGTAAATATATATAAAATATATTATATTTATAAAAATATCACAGTTGTGCTGCCATATAAGAAGATGATTACGATTATGGGTTCTGGAATTAGTTTCTGGGATTTTTAGCTGTGCAGTTTAGAAAACCTTACTTCATTTAAGTCTTTGGTTTCCTCTTGTATAGAATAGAAGAAAAATAGAATTTGCATTACAGGACTATTTTCCATAGTAAATTTGATAATGTATATAAAGCACTGAATAAAGGTCCTAACCTACTGAACGCTTGACAATTGTTTTTAAAAGTACATCTATATAAATGCATACAAAGGGCACTCACAATGCAAGCAGTGCAGTTCATTGGTAGAACAGACACTTTGTGTAATGAATTTACTCCATTACAATAGATATTACTGTTCACATCTCATCCAAGAGGAAAAAGCATAGATAGATTAAAATGGCTTCCCTTGCTCACGCAGTTATTGATCAAGCCAGAAACAATTCAGGAATCCAGTCCAGCTTGTCTCTACACATAAGCTCTTTCAATCTTCAAGCTCTGCCTCTAATAACACAACTCTCTCTGCTATATGTATAATTAGCATGAATAAAAAGCAAAGAAATAAAATAAAGCTTCCTAAAATCTGCTGTCACCTTCATCCCACTTCCTTTTTCCATAAATCTTTGTAACTCTTTATCCTTTCATTATCCTGGAGGACAGATATTTAAGGCTGGTTCCGACCACCTGATTTTTACTGTAGAAAACTTACTATTCCCACAATTCTAGATGGATAATGTTTATAGGGAGTGCCACACCGTATGGGACTTTGTAATTTTAAAGAAGATTATTAAAGACCAGAGTGTATAATATTCAACAAAGTGAGTCACTACTGGCAGAATTTAAGTATAACAGAGGAGGCAAGAGAAAACTAAGATATAAGGAAAGTAATACTTTGTTTTAGTTGAGGAACCTTTCTAAGATACTGAAATCTTCAGGAAATTGCCTGTCCCATACAACACTTCTCTGCTTATAGTTTGTTTTATTTTATTTTTGTTTCTGTTTTCCTGCTGTACAGTACAGAAGTTCAAACATTGTAATCATTTAGAAACAAAACAGTCACCCTATGATTGGTCTATGAAAATATAGGCTAGATTTAAAAAGTTGTTATTTTTTTAAAAAAACAAGCATGCACAATTCTGATTTGCCCCATGAAATTTTATGATATTCTATAAAAAATTGTATTGTATAAAGACAAATCAGCATTAGATAACCTTTAAAAAGGTCATTTTTATAAGCAAACATTAAATGAATATAAAATGATGCTTGATAGATATTATAATTTAGTGACAAGCAATATAGTTCACATAAAAATAGTAATTAACAATAGGGCCTTTAAAAAATATCATAGAGGGCCAAGCACGGTGACTCATGCCTGCAATATCAACACTTTGGGTGGAAGAGGCAGGTGGATCATTTAAAGCCAGGAGTTCGAGACCAGCCTGGCCACATGGCGAAACCCTGTCTGTACTAAAAATACTAAAATTAGCTAGGTATGGTGGTGCACATCTGCAATCTCAGCTACTTGGGAGGCTGAGGCATGAGAATCACCTGAGCCTGAGAGCCAGAGCTTGCAGTGAGCCGAGATTATGCCACTGCACTCCAACCTGGTCAACAGAGCGAGACTCTGTCTCAAATAAATAAATAAATAAATACATAAAAAATAAAATAAAAATAAAAACTTCTGTATTTTTACGATTAAAGAAATAAAATCAAAACCCTGGATTTATATGAGACTTCTTAGATTTCAATAAAATAATAAAAGCACCAGAATCTAAAAATACATCTTTGTCTTAAGGTATTGGTAACAATAGAAATCCACCAATATCTATGAGAAGTATCTATGGTCAGTGCTACAGCTCCTTAACAATATTTCCAGGACTCTTTCCATTCTGGGCAACCCTCCCCTTGTAATCAGGGCTGGTCATGGGACTTGCTTTGTTTATTTAAATGATAGAAAAAAAGTGAATACTTCAACCTGAAGATTTTAATTGTCAGTGTTGAATCTCTAACTCTTTTCTCCCCTTTGATGCTGATTGTGGAAGAGGGCTTGTATTGAGATATTGGGGATGAAAAATTGTAGGGCCCCCTGTCAACTTTTGAGGGCTGCCACTCTGGACTCACAGAGGACTTTGAGTGATGAAAACCATATATATATATATATATATATATATGAGTCTTATGAGTTGGAAACTGAGTAAAAAAGTTAGCAATCTAGCAGTATGTGTTCCATGTTCTGATGCATGAAATGCCCTGTATATCAGCATCTTTTCAAGTCTTGGTTTCATCACTTGCTAGTTGAACTTGAGCAAGTTTATAAATCTATCTGTGCTTCATCTTTACATTTGAACACAAAGCTAAGAATAATTTCTACTTCCTTGAGTTGAAATAAGGATCAAATGAGATGATTCATGCAACATGCGTAAACGCAACCACCATAGTACATATTTGATACAGCTCTGGTTATTATTACTAATATTATGATTAGGGGCATGATAGCCATGCAATATTCTCAGGCTAACCAAATCTGTGCAAACGAAAGATGATTTATAATGGTGTTTTCTGTAACAATGCATTTAGAACAGTTACTAAAAATGGTGACTAAGAATTCTTGTTTGCGAAGAACATAAGCCTACTCAGACTAGCATAAATAAGAGAGCTTATTATAATTCTCACAGGCATCTAAGCTCAAGAAACACAATACAGCAGGGCCCAGGGTTTACGTAGCACAAATCCTTTCAGCACTCAACAGTTCCCCTGCTTTGACTTCTCCTTACACATGCTTCATTCTCCTCATTCTCCTACCAAGCTTCTTTTCTTCCTCCTTTTGCACATGGTCCAACATTCCCACCACTTACAATTCCTTACCAGGAGTTTCAAATTTAAACACCCACCACTGCCATCTCCAAATTATTTATGTTTCCAAAAGATATCTGGTCAATTTTGGTTATCCAATAGATTGAGGCACACATTGGGTTTAATCAGCCACAACCCGGGTAAAGCATAGCATAAGAGCACTGCTTCTAGACACTATGCAAAAAAAAAAGTAATAGAACTTTCTAAAACAGAAAGAAATAAAATAAGAAATGTTTTTAACCTTGAAGTTTTTTTAAGTTCTATTTTATATCTAGCCATTTTGATTAGCTATGTTCTAATAAATCTTGTTTATATGTATTGTAAGTTTCAAAAGAATGTGCTTCAGCTCTTCTCTTCCCATTTTATATAGACCTGCATCATCCATATTGACTTTACTTAATGGAAAATTGCCTTCTCAGTGTCATCAGTATTGATCTTGATGAGGGGAAAAGTGACTGTTAACTTTCAAAATCATCAGAAAATATGTAGTCATTTCCATTGATTCTATGAGAAATAGATCAAGTGTTCATTTTCTTTACTGCAGTAATAACACTTAAATCCACAAATGGAAAAAAATCTGTATCTTCATGATTAAAGAAATAAAATCAAAACCCTGGATTTATATGAGACTTCTTAGATTTCAATAAAATAATAAAAGCACCAGAATCTAAAAATATATCTTTGTCTTAAGGTATTGACAACAATAGAAATCCACCAATATCTATGAGAAACTATGGTCAGTGTTACAGCTGCTTAACAGTATTTCCAGGACTCCTCCCACTATGGGCATCCCTTTGTAGTCAGGGTTGGTCATGAGACATGTTTTGTTTATTTAAATGATAGAAAAAAAAGTGAATATTTCTATCTGAAGTATTTAATTTCCAGTGTTGAATCTCTAACTCTTTTCTCCCCTTTGATGTTGATTGTGGAAGAGGGCTTGTATTGAGATATTGGGGATGAAAGATCGGAGGGGTCCCCATCAACTTTTGAGGGTTGCTGCTCTGGACTCACAGAGGACTTTGAGTGATGAAAAACCACTTTTATTTTGTTAAGCCACCGAGATTTGAGGGTGAGGGTTGTTTGTTACCACAACTTGATCAAACCCATCCTGAAAGATTGGCACAGCTATAAAATATCAATGTTTGTTCTCTCTCCTACTAAAAATAGTCTCCCTGCAAGGTGAAAAAAAAATTATTCACAGAACCTTCTCTACATCAAAATGTGGCTAACTTTGGTCCACATGCATGATTGGAAAGAAAAGAAAACCAGAATTAATGACAAAATTTGGTTAAAACTTTTACTTCCTTGCTAAAAATTAATCTTATCTCAAAGGTAATAAGACCAGGGTCAGCAGAATGGACAATTACTATTATATATTTTCAGCCCATCATTTCTAACAGTTTCTAGTAGGACAAAAGGAAAATGGTTAAAAAGAAACTCAATGATACAAAATTAGTCAATATTATGTTTAAATAATTTTCAAAGGATATATTGAGAAAAAAGGATTAAGAGGAAATATAAAAATGTTAAAATAAAGAGAAATGATATAGGAGAAAAACATTGGGTTATTTTTGTCAGTATTCTAGTTTATCTATTTTTAATAATTTGGTTATACTAGCTCCTTCCTTTTTCCTTCCTTCCTTCCTTCCTTCCTTCCTTCCTTCCTTCCTTCCTTCCTTCCTTTTACTTTTTTTTGGCTAAAATTGTACTCACTTACTATCTTAGTTTGTGTCAGGAATCTGGGCACAGCTTAGCTGAATCCTGTGCCTCGAGGTCTCACAAAGATTCCAAGTGTCAGCTGGTACTATGTTTCATCTGAGGCTTGACTGGGGAATGATCTACTTACAAACTCGTGTGGCTGTTGGCACATCACTTTCTCCTGGGCTGTTGAACTGAGGGCATCAGCTCCTTGCAGGCTGCTGGCCAGAGGCTGACCTCAGTCCCTAGAGGCCTCCCTCATTTTTTTTTCTAGATGTGTCCTACTTGTCCCTACAGATCCAGTTTCCAACAGTTGTAGGCTCCAGGAGGCTGACTTCTATGGAGTGTGTCAACTGCATTCCTTCGCCGTCTAACTTCTGGTTGGGGTTGACCAATGGGAGACACTGGCAGGAAAGTAAAGAAGGAGGAGATTGAGTCTGTGTTTCTATTCCACTGGATCCCTCTCTGCCTGACCTTTGGTTGGATGTTTATTTTTTATTTTTTCAAAGATTACAGCATTTTTGCTCCAGCTCCCTTCAGCTCCAGTTATTGTCTCTGGATTATGGTTACTGCTTCCTACCTTTGCCACTTATATAGAATAATGGTAATGGATCCCTCAGTTTATTGGCCCTAGAAGGTATCACCATCACCACTTGTTTCCCTTAATCTTCTGGTATCTTTGAAAACATGTCTTTATCACAAGCTTTCTATTTACCTAATTTTACTCTGCCATCTGCTTGTCCAGGACCCCGACATAACCACCTTTCAGAAAAATATCCTGACCTTAACTTACTTTGCAATTGCATCAACCACATTCTTCTTCCTATCATTTTTGCCCCAATGCTTTTTAGTGTGGGAAAATATATGTACCTTAAAATTTACTATCTTAACCATTGTTAAATGTGTATTTTAGTAGTGTTAAATACATTCCTATTATTGTGCAATCTTCATCAACATCCATATCCAAAACTTGCTCTATCTTGCAAAACTGAAACTCTATATCCATTAAAAAATAACTTCCCATTTCCCCTCCCCACAGGCCCTGGCAGCCATCATTTCTGCATCCATGATTTAAGCTACTTCGAGTATTTCATATGTGGAATCATACAGTATTTTTATTTTTGAGACTGACTTATTTCACTTAACATAGTGTCTTCCAGATTCATCCATGTTGTAGCATGTGTCAAGATTTTCTTCCCTTGTAAGGCTGAGTATTCTCTTGTACTTACATTTTGCTTATCTGTTAGCATCACATTTTGCTTATCTATTCATCTCTTGATGACCACTTGGGTCGCTTCCATGTTTAAACCATTGGGAATAATACTGCTATGAACATGAGTGTACTAATATTGCTTCAAGACTCTGATTTCACTTTTTTGAGGTACACATCTAGAAATGGAATTGTTGGATCTTATGGTAATTCTATTTTTAATTTGTTGAAGAATGATCATACTCTTTTCCACAGAAGCTGCACCATTTTACGTGCTCACCAGCAGTGCACAAGGGTTCCAATTGTTCCACATTCTTGCCACTAGGTCTTTTCTATTTTTATGATAGTAGTCATCCTAATGAGTATGAGGTGATATCTCATAGTAATTTTATTTTCATTTCCTTGTTGATTATTGATGTTGAATATCTTTTCATTTGCTTACTGGTCATTTGTATGTCTTCTTTGGAGGAATGTCTATTAAAGTTCTTTGCCCATTTTTGAAGCAGGTTGTTTGTTTTTGTTGAGTTTTAGCAGTATTTGTATATTATGAATATTAATCCCTTATCATAGATATGATTTGCAAATATTCTTTCATTCTGTGGGTTGCCTTTTTACTCTGTTTATAGTTTGTTTTGGTGCATAATTATTAAAAATTCTTATAAAGTCCAATATGTATACTTTTTATTCTGTTTTCTGTGCTGTTAGTGTCATATGCAAACAATCGTAGTCAAATTCAATGTGGTGTAGCTTTTGCCCTAACTTTTCTTCTAAGAATTTAATAGTTTTAGGCCTTACATTTATATCTTTGGTCCATTTTGAGTTAAATTTTTAGATATGGTATTAGGTAACTGTCCAACTTTGTATTTCACATGTATATATCCAGTTATTGCTGCACCATCCCTTGAAAAGACTTCGTTCCATTAAATGTTCTTGGCACCCTTGTCAAAAAGCATTTAACCATATATTTGAGGATTTGTTTCTGGGCTGCTTATTCTATTCCATTAGTCCATGTGTTGTTCTTTATGCTAGTGCCACACGCTTGACTAATGTAGCTTTGTGGTAAGTTTTGAAATTAGGGAATACAAGTCCTACATCTCTCTTCTTTCTCAGCATTGTTTTGAGTATTCAGGGTCAAAACAATGCCATATGACTTAAGATGCCATATGACTTTTACAATAAGTTTTTCTATTTCTGCAAAAAACAATTTTGGGATTTGGATAGGTAATGCATTAGATCTGTAAATCACTTTGGATAGTATTGACATCTTAACGGTATCCTCCAAGTGATAACGACATCCTCCAAGTGATAACCATGGAATATCTTTTCATTTATTGATATCTTCTGTAGTATCTTTTAACAATGTTTTGTAGTTTTAATCGGACAAGACTTTTACCCCCTTGGTTACATTAATTCCTAAGTATTTTATTATTTTTGATGCTATTGTAAATGGAATTCTTTTCTTAATTTCCTTTTTGGATTGATCATTGGTAAGAATACAACTGATGCTGTGCATGTTGACTTTATGTCTTGCTACTTTGCTGAATTTGTTTCTTAGTTCAAACGTTTTTTGTGGAATTTTTAAATATTTTTTACATATAAATCATGCCACCTATGAAAAGAAATAATTTTACTTGTTCCTTCCCAATTTGAATGCCTTTTATTTCTTTTTATTGCCTAATTGCCATGACTAGAACTTCCAGTATACTATGTTGAATAGAAGTGGTAAAAGTGGGTATCCTTGCCTTGCTCCTGATCTTGGAAGAAATCCATTTCATCTTTAAGGATTGAGTATGATGTTTGCTGTGGGTTTTTCATATGTTACTTTTATTATGTTGAGATAGTTTTCTTATATTTCTAGTTGATTGAGTTTTATTTTTCTTAATCACAAAACGGGGTTATGTCAAATGCTTTTCTCCTGAATCATTTGAAATAATGTTTTTTCCTCTATTCATTCCGTTAATATAGTGTATTATATCGATTGATTTTTGTATGTGAGAATATCCTTACATTCCAGGAATATATCTCAGGTAGCTATGGTGTATCATTTTCTTAATATGCTGATGAATTTGGTTTGCTATTATTTTGTTGAGGATTTTTCATCAATGTTTGTAAGGGATATTGGCCTGTAATTTTGTTTTCTTGTAATGTTTTTATTTGACATTGATATGAGGTTAATGCTGGCATCATAAAATGAGTTTGAAAGTGTTCCCTCCTCTACAATTTTTTGGGAAAAGTTTAAGAAGGATTGATGTTAATTATTTAAAAGCTTGATAGCATTGACCAGTGAAGTGATCAGGTTCAGGGCTTTTCTTTGTTTAGAGAATTTTTATTAGTGATTCAGTCTCCTTACATGCTATAGGTCTACTCAAATTTATCATTTCTTCATAATTTAGTCTTCCTAAGGTTTGTGCTTTTAGGAATTTGTACATTTTCTCTAGAGTAGTCAAGTTACTGACTTATAATTTATCTCCAACTATTAAATAGCTATCTATTTCTCCTTAAATTTTATCCCCTTTTTCCTCATATATCTTAATGATCTGATATTAGCTGCATAAATTTTTGTAATTATTATATATTCTTGCTGTACTCAGCCTTTTGTGAATGCATAATGTTCTTTTTTTATCTTTTGTAATTGTTTTACTTAAACTCTACTTTGATATTAGCAGAGATTTCTTACTCTGTTTTGGAGACCATTTGTATGCAATATCATTTTATTTCTTTTTGCTTTAAATCTATTTGTGTTTTGACTCTAAAAGTGTATCTCTCATAGATACACATAGTTGCATCATCTACGATTTTCCATTTTGCCAATCTCTGTCATTTGAGCAGGGAATTTAATCCATTAGCTATTAAAGGGATTACTGATATAAAAGAATTTGTTTTTCTCATGTACTGCTTATTTTCTATATGCCTTCTAGATTTTGTTCCTCATTTCCTGCACAACTATCTTTTTCTATGTTTAGTTAATTTTTTTGACAGTGAAACATTTAATTTAAATTTTTTTCTCATTTATTTTGCTATGTATACTTTTTACCTATTTTCCTTGTCATTACCATGGGCATTACACTTAACATACTAAAGTTATTACACTCTAATTTGATTTTTTACCAGTTTAATCACAATAACATACAAAACTCTGCTCCTCTAAGAACTCCATCTCCATTTCCTTTAGTTGTTGGTATCACAAAATTATATCTTTCTACCTTGTGTGCTCTAAAACATGAATTAAAAATTTTAATGCATTTATTTATTTATTTATATATAAAGCAAATTGTGGAGTTGCAACAATACCAGCTTTTAGGTTGACAAAGGTTTTTTTCTAAAAAATATATTAGTTTCTTAAATCATGCTAAAAAATATTGAGCTACACTCTATTGTTACAATACTACTAGCTTCATAATTGTACACTTATTTACCTTTACAGAGATCTTTATTTTTTCATACATCTTGAAGTTCTTTCTAGTGTTCTTTCATTTCAACCTGCAGGGGTTTCTTTAGCATTTATTGTAGAGCAGTGTAATTGGAACAAACTCCTTAAGATTTTGTTTATTTGGGAACACCTTCAATTCTCCCTCACTTTTAAAGAACAGTTTTACTGTTCTTTAGCACTTGAAACATATTGGTCAACTGCGTTTTGTCCTACAATGTTTCAGATGAGAAATCTGATGAGAATGACATTGAGGATTTCTTGTAATGTGACAAATTACTTCTTTCTTGCTGCTTTCAAAACGCTCTTTTTGTCTTTGGCTTTCAACAGATTATTGATAATGTGTCTTGGTGGTACTCTTTGAGCTTATCCTACTTATTGTTAAGCTTGTTGGCTGTTTTATTCATGTCTTTCATGAAATTTGGGAAGTTTTGGGGCAATATTTTTAAAATAGTTTCTTCTCATCTTTTCCTCTCTCTTCTTGTGGGAGTACCATACGCATATATTAGCTCACTTAATGGTGTTCTACAAGTCCCCTAGACTGTTATATTTCCTCAATTTCCTTTCTTTCTCTTGCTAAGTCTCAATAAATTTCATGGTCTTGTTTTTAAGTTCACTAATTCTTCTCCCTGCTCAAATCTGCAGTTTTCAGTTCTAAAATTTCTCTTTAGTATTTTTAGGTTTTGTATTTCTTTATTGATATTGCTATTTTGTTCATATATTCTTGACTTTTTCCACGTATTTCTTTAGTTCTTTAAACATCTTTGAGACAATTGGTTTAAAGTCTTTGTCTAGTAGATCTGTCATCAGGTTTTTTCAGGGTCAGTTTCTGTTGGATTATTATTTGTTTTTCGCTTTAAATGGGTCATACTTTGCTGTTTCTTGTTTTGTTTTGTAATTTTTTAAATTGAAAACTGAACATTTGAGTCTAATAATCTGTTAACTGGAGATCAGATTTCCCCCCTTCCTAGAGTTTGCTGTTTTTTGTTTTGTGGATTTTCGTTTTTGTTTTTTGTTGTTGTTGTTCCTGTTTATTTGATTGTTGTAGGCTTTCTCTGTGCCAAGCACTAGTTTGAGATGTAAACAGGTCTTCTCAGGTCTTTTGTGAGCCTGTCCCCTCCCCAGGCATGTGCAGTAGTTTTCTGATTTCCCTGTATATACCATCACCTTTGATTTTCCTAATATTCAGTGTCTGGCTGTTGAAAAAGGAAAAAGAAAAAAATAAAGGAAAAAAAAATTATGTTAGCCCTTTAAATCTCCTAGAAATCACTTCAACCAGACAGGGAAGGACTGGCAAGAATAGGGGGAGGTGCAACAATGATGTCTGTTACCTATTTGCTTCTGTGTGATCAGAAGCAGCTGTCAATGATCAGATCACAGATTTCGGATATTATGAAGACAGTGTCGCTTTTTCCCACCCATTGCTCCTATAAGCTGTGTGGAAGCTGCTTCAGGAACACATTCATAGCTACTTGCCAAGCGGCTGAGGGGTGGAAGATGGTTAAGTACTACTGTTTTAATACCTAAAATTGTCCAAAATTAGCCACCATTTACTGTTGAAGTCCTCCTCTGAAGCTTTCTCTTAAAGTAGCAAGCTTTCAATAGACTCTGGAGTTCCAAAATAGTTACATCAGACAGATTCTTTGAGTTCAATTGTTGTCTAGTGTACAGATAGATTCCTAATACCATCTACTCCACTATCTTCCCAGAATCCAGATATTACTTTTTAAATGAATAGGTACAACTAATTACAGAAAAAGACTAGAGAGAATGAAGGTAAGTCAAATAACACAAATAAAAAAAAAAAAAACATTAATCTGGAATGTCTAAGAGTTGACCACCTCAAAATAAAACTCCCACTTAATGTTGGCACGTTAACACACCAGAGATATGAAAAATTAGGCTTTTAGGTTTGTTAATATACTTTTTATTGTGATAAAGGGAAAATAGTCCTTTTATTGGCCTTTCAAAAAACTTTACTACAAAGTGAATGATAATTAAAGTGCAGTCTTTGAGGTAATAACAATATCTACATAAACCTTCCATTTCACATAATTTGTATAATTCTTATCCACACTGAAGAATGTGTTTTATTTGATGGTGGCAAGAATCACTAGAAAATGAAAATTACCAGCATCTTAGGCTGTATTTTCAACTCAGATTATAAGATATACTGTATGCCATCTGATTTTTAGATTTTTTTCCCACAAAGTAATTGGTTTGGGTTTGGGATTTTTGAACTGCTACCACCCTTTGTACAATTAGAAAAGTTGGAAAAGTTGAAATGAAGAATAACGGGATATCTGCTCAGTCTTTCTTGTGGACTAATGTTCTTAGACAAATAATCCTCTCATCATTATTTGCTCACCTGACTTCCTAAATGAATCATTTTTATTCCAGAATAGCAATCTGGCTCTGTTCTTTTTGAAGATCTGAATAGAGGTGCACTTTCTTTTAATTTTACTCTTGATTTATTTTCAAACATATTTCAAAATTTTGGTAGCTGTTTAATACCTGTATTAGGCTGTTCTTGAATGGCTATAAAGAAATATCTGAGACTGGGTAATTTCTAAAGAAAAGAGGTTTAATTAGCTTATGGTTCTGCAGGCTATGCAGGAAGCATGATGCTGGCATCTGCTTAGCTTCTATGGAGGCCCCGGAAAGCTTAAAATCATGGTGGAAAGTGAAGGGGGTGCAGCCATGCCATTTGGCAAAAGCAGGAGCAAGAGAGAAAACGCGGAGGAAAGTGTCACACTCTTTTAAATGACCAGATCTGTTATGAACTCAGAGAGAGAGTTAGAGAGTTCGCTTATCACCACGGGAATGGCCCAAACCATTAACAAGGGTCTGTTACCATGATCGAAATACCTCCCATCAGGTCTCATCTTCAACAATGGGGATTACATTTCAACATGAGATTTGGGCAGGGACACATATCTAAACTATATCAATATCACTGGCATCATTGTAAGCTTGAGGCATACTTTTTAATCCATCTGGGAGAGAAAATTTTGGCTTACAACCATGAAAATACAAAATACGGCAATACCTTTTTGGGGTAAAATACATGTTTTAATTGTTGCTTTTGTTGTTGTTGTTGTTTTGAGATGGAGTATCACTCTGTCACCAAGCTGGAGTGCTGTGGCACAATCTCGGCTCACTGCAACCTCTGCCTCCTGGGTTCAAGCGATTCTCCTGTCTCCGCCTCCCGAGTAGCTGGGATTACAGGCACGCACCAACACCCCCAGCTAATTTTTGTATTTTTAGTAGAGATGGAGTTTCACCATGTTGGCCAGGATGATCTTGACCTCCTGACCTCATGATCCACCTGCCTTGGCCTCCCAAAGTGCTGGGATTACAGGCGTGAAACACCACGCCCCGATGAAAGATACATGTTTTAATGTCTCACCTTATTGGCAAAACATTGACACCAGAGCTTTAAATAAAATATAACACAGTTTTCAGAACCCTTAGCTAAAGGCAACAATAGGAGGATTAAAACCTCCCATTAGATCAGAGGATAAGTATGGATGAGTGAAACTACGGATCAGCCTCAGTCTTTGAGTAAAAAGCTTAAGAGGAAGCCATGTTCCTAGGGTTAGGAGGAAATAGGGTCAGAGCCTATTTCAGCCAGGGACAGCATAACGGAGCTCTAGTATTATTGTCAGGAGTCCTGTCAGGGAGAAATTAGCGTTGGTTGATCCCTAGGAAGATTAGGGATCAGTAAATACCAACCAGTGATATTTACTGAAGAATTCATTGTCAGGCAAGAATCCAATTCCTCTGAGATAATGTTTAATGTAGAATGCAAGTCACAAGGGAACTAGAGAAGAAATCTTTCTTCTTTCCTTTTCTCTTTCCCCTCTTTTCTTCCTTTCTTCCTTTAGTTATCCATTCATACATATTTTTCAGCAAACAAATATTGAATATCTATGGTATTGGCACCTACACTGCATTCTCAAATGTATAACACACATTTCCTTCTGCTTATCTTTATCAGCGCTTCTCTGTCTGTAATTCTGGGTTACCCCTCAGTCTGCCTCCAGGCTGAGTAGGTATCTGAGGGGGTGGTATGGCAACAATTCTCACTCTTTTTATCACTTGGCTTTTGAATCCCTTTTCTTGTTTGGAAAAGTCCACACTTTACATGTTGTAAAGGAGTAGAGATCACAGGAGGCAGTTTAGACACATGCAAGTGATGCAGGAATGGGTAAAGTAAGGGATCAGTAACTGGTATCCAGTCTTGGGGGAATCATCAGTGAGGGGTGGTGTTTGGTCCCAGCAACATAAAAACGCTGCAGCCTTCATAGGACTGTGAAGTGAGAAATATGAGACAAATTCCTGCTTCTCTAGTCCCCTCCAAGAGATTCTGAATTACCCACCATCTAGTAATAAATAGTTTTTACTTAGCCAGACCTGGTTTCTGATGCTTGCAACTAAGAGCTCAGAGTTAGTGCTAAAATTTACCTGAAGTTCAAAACTCAACTCAATATTGTCTGAATGAAATGTAGATAATAAGCTGCTCCAGAGGATGCAACATGAACTAATAAGTGTAGCTTAACTGGTAGGGAGTGAGTAGAGATGGGGACTTCCAGAGCCGAAACCATTTGGAAATATAATTAACAAGGCTGGCAACTTCAATAATAACACAACAGCCATTAAACTCTAACTTAGGTGATTAGCGGCTGTGCTAGTGTGTGTACATTCGCTCATTGTTTCTAAAGTTATCTCAGGCCATTTGCTAAAATTAAAATTTCCCAGGTTTTAATCCAGACCCATTCTATCAGAATTTGAAAGAAGCTGTTGAGGTATCTGTACTTCTTCTAAGTATTCCAAGTAATTTCAATATTCAGGAAACTGTTAGAAATAGTGTATTATTTGTTTAAACATCACACAATCTGCAAATATCACGACTTGCGTTTTACAGTTGAGGACACAGCTTCAGTGAAATTACTAATTCAGAAACACAAATAACTGAGCGGCAAATGCACACTATGGAGTCAAGTTTGTCTGAATCTGATTTTTCTCCTTATTATGTCATAATAAAACTAATCAAAGACTTTTGATAGATTCTTACAAAAAAAAAAAAAAGAAAGAAAAAAAAATCCAGAAAGACTTGGGTTTAACCTCAGCTCTACAATTACTACCTGTATAATGTAAAGCTATTTAACTTTCAGAACTTCAGTCTCCCCATTTGGAAATAAAGGATTATAACAGGTAATTCTCTGGTGTATGACCTGAAACAAAATTTGTCAAACACAGTGCATGTTTCTTCCTTCTCTCTTCCATTCTTTACTCAAGTTTACGTTCCGTAATTTCAAGGAAGATTATGTTAGTCATTTATTAAACCCATCTTTCTCCCTCTTGTGTGCACAGATAAACTACATTTCTCAACCTCTACTTGCTATGGCCAGGCTCCTGAGTTCTAGCAGATTCCTGGCCTGACCCAGAGCACTCACGGACTCTTTCTTTTCTCTTCCCATCCGGTGATTGAATACAGAGGACAGTGGAGCTAAAGCTGGAAAGAGTCAAGTCCCTGAATATGACCACACTGAGTAATGGTTAGGCTACAAATGAATAAGACAGTTGCTATTGTGTTAAACTATTGAGCTATTTATACGTATATATTACCCAGTTAACCTGATTAATACAGAGAGAAAACGCAAGTTCACATATGTTACGTAATTTTAAAATTTTGTTTGGTTAGTTGTGATTAAGATTGCAATTTGATCAATCATACAATAATTAAAATTATTTGGGGTCTCCTTGTAACATGGCCAAAGGCACTACCCTGTAAATTCAGCTCTGTTCAAGATGTGGACCCATCTTAACATGAGACACAGAAAATTTATGGGTCACTTCTTATGCGTTCAGCAAGAGTCTCACTGTTATTCTTGCAAAAACTTGATGTTACACTTCCTGGATCTTGGAACTACTCTTCACAACTCAGACTTCTGAACTGGATCTTTATTAAGGCCTTTTCATCATAACCTCCCCTACTACTTCTACCTATTGCCTATTCTTGCTTTGTTAAAGATATTGGGCCCAGCCTCCTGGTTACCAAGGATCTAGATGGAGCCTTCTGATGTGATATTTATTACCCACCTGTCCTTGAGTCCTCTTATTTCTTCTAGTTTGAAAACATCTCTTTCCCCAGTATCACATGTGGGCTCTGGTTTCAGCCACTTGCTGAACATTCAAATGCCTGTAGTCTGAACAGAGATACTAAGTACCCCTTTCCATAAGCATGAGCTGATGGAGTAAGTTGCTAGTCTGACAAACTGGCAAATGGGAGTGCCCATCTTCTGGTCCCAAGCTTCCTGTTTACCTAGGAACCTGGTTCCCCAACTCCTATGTCTGGGACTCTGCAGCATTCCAGACTCTAGATTTTTTAGAAATGAAAGGTATACTCCTGAGCTCCAGTCTTGGACACTAGATTGCCTCAATTTATTTATTTTTATTTGTTTTCCGATCAAAATTCCTCTCTTTTGCCACCTGATCACATTTTGAAAGCTAGTTATAATTTCCTAGGTCCCAGCTGGCAAGTATGCAGGTAGAAGATTCTGACCTTGCCTTCTGGAAGCTAATACTCTAATTGGGAAGAAAAGTTATAAATTCATTAAACCCACTAAGCAGAGTGATATCAAGGTAATCATAAAGAGTCTGACATGATAGAACAAGCCTTCTGGATTGGTCTGATAAACACTAGGCCACCACTGTAAGTAAGTTCTGGAGAAGCCAAGGATCGTGTGAAACAATGTCAATTGCATATCTTGAATAAAACTAACACTGAATAATGTAGTTTATAAAATATAACTTATTTTTTAGTAGATTACATGCACTGTTTATTATAATGATTCCAGATAATCTAAATGTTCTGACTAGGATATTTCTCAACTGGCTGACACCACTCCTTTCTAGCTCCTTACAAATGCTTTGCTGACTCCTAGGTAGTGGTAGAAGTGGTGATGGGGGTGGGGGCAGGGTGTGTGACTTCTTTCCAAACATCACGGCCCTAGAACGTATAGAATTTTTTTCCCTGATTTTCACTTTACCTGTGTTTCTGAAGTCACTCTATCTGCTTAAGTAGCACAACATTGAGAATAGGTTTAAAATTCAAGCAAATGAGACCCTGTTAAAGCATTGCAAGGTATAGACTCTGACACATTAGAAGTCTCAGTTTCATATCTGAATGGAATCCAGTTACACTGATGAAAGGGAGTCTCTTTCAATACCCTCTTCATTAATCTTCTTTCAGTCTTCCCTCTTTCAGTGGGCTCTTCCCTACCTCTGACTCTTAGGAATGGTGCATGCTATGTGACTCATCTCTTATCACAGCCAGATCCTGGGAACCAGGAGTCAAAAGAAGCCCCAGTACTTTAGCTCAAACTGTTTTTAGCTTCTGCCACTCAAACCATTCTTACTGACATCCTCTACAATCTGCACCTAAATAATCTCAAAGCACTCCTCTCTATCCTGATGGGAGCTTCTGACTTCTAAGTCTCTATAAGGCGTTTTAACTCACTTAAAATTTGCTCCATCTTTCTCACTCCGTCTTTTACCAAGATCACTTACCAGCAGGGATCAAATTCTAGGAGCATTCTCAGCCACATGAAATTCAAATTATCATTGGGCTTTTGTTTCTTCTGAGATAAGCCCTAGCATAACTACCACGTTGTTCAGCAATTTAATTAAAAATCAAGACCTCTATCCAGATGTAAATGATTTTCGGAAGAATTTTTTTTGGTCATAGTCTAGTTCTTATTTATTAAGTGTTGAAATCCATACATAGCACCCCCCATACCCTCAAACATTAAAGTTAAGTATCACTGCAGTTATGTAAGATTTGCAAGTAATAGGTGTCATCTTTCTGCTTAATACTATGCAAATCTGAATCAGATAAGTTTGGAATTTCCCCAGAATACAGGAGATATAACAAGAATTGAGGAGAACTCTTTAACCTTAACTTTAGTGGTAAGAAAAAGTACTTAAATGTTCAGATGTGTAAAACCGCCTCAAAATAACCTTTTATGTTCCTGCTTTCTGCAGAAATATTTCCTAAAGCTTAGTAGAGCTAGGTAGAAATGGGCTCTGGATTAATTTTGACCTTCTGTGGCAATGCATTTCCAAGACCAAGAATTTATGTGTGCAGAATATTAAATGTCAAATGCAAATATGAAAATGGAGCTACACAGTTGCTGATAGTCCCTAATTGATATTGAGCAGACTATTCCCTTTAAATGTTAATGAAACTGTTGTAATTACTAAATGACCAAAACAGCGCAGAAGCCAGGGTTCACAGCTGTAAACCATTACTTGTAAATTACTGGCACAGGCCCGCATTAGCAGATGGCTCAGCCCATGGAAGAAAACTTCCTCAAGATGCTTTTCTTCCAGGCCTCGGCTCAGGAGCAAATTAGATGAGCATATTAGAGAGGGCCAGAGTGCCTGTTTGGACATGTTACTGGAGAAAAGCACCTCCTTTGATCTTCTTATTTTTTTCATTACGTTCTTTACAGAAAGTGCTGAATATCACACAACACAAAGAAAAGAGAAAGAGAAACTGACAGAGCCGATAAATGTTGCACGAAGATTCAGATATGTACAGTTCTGCCGGCTTTTTAAGGAGCAGTGTTTCCTATATCCTGAGGCAGATGGACATGTTGGGATGGAGGTAAATACTGAAAGGGCAGAGGTGTGTGTGTGTGTGTATGCGCGTGCGTGCATGCGTGCATGCATGCATATATGTGTGTGTGAGAGAGAGAGTGAGAGAGAGAGAGAGAGAGAAAGGGAAAAGAAAGAGAGAGATGGTGATAACAAGCCAGTGGCAGAAAAGCAATTAGAAGAAAAACAGGGCATTTGAATGGACTTAGTAGCCTCAAGACAGAGAACATCTATAAAGCTGTATAAGCAAAACTATGCAGTAGAAGCAAGAGATGTCTTTATTAGAGAAGGCCTGTGGCTCTTCACAGCTTTGTTCTGTAAATTCCATGCCAGCTTTGCAAACTCTCTAAGGTTATTAACTTTAGTGAAAATTTTTTTAAAGAGTTGGGTGCAGCCTAACCTTTCATTAATGTAAACGAAAGATTAATTAAGACATCTGCCTAGAACAGGAGGAAGGAGGAGTTTATCTTGTGACGTACACTACAACCTATCCTAAAAATGAAACAATGGAGTTTTCCCTGCCAGGAGTCACTCTGTAGAGAACATGTTTAAAAGATAAGATGTTTACAATCAAGCCAGAGAGTACAGGGAATACCCACCTTCTGAACAGTTTGAATCCCAAAGTGATGCAGAAAGCAATTGTTAGTATTTCAAAATGTATCTTCATAGAAAAAAATGTGATACCTGTTTCTATGTTTAGAGAAAATATCAAATAAATCTAAATAGTCTCACTTTATGGTAGCAGAAGGGACAAAATGTAGAGATATAGGTTGTGGGCTAGGATATGGGTCAGACTCACTGTGAAATAATCAGATATAAAAAATTGAAACATAATTTGAGAATTTTGTCAAGATAATGCATAATGCTTGACTTTCCAGGATATTTATGTTTTATGTCTAAAAACCTATAAGACCAGAATAATCAGTGTTAAAATTGACCCATAAAATCAGGAATGAATTATTAAAGTGCTAATAGAATATCTTGAATCTGGATCCTAGGCTTAGGAGGAACTGCAATGCAAGAAAAAGCATGATAAAAAGATTTGAATTATTTTCTCTGGGCCCAGAACCTATTTGTGCAATATTTTGAGTTACCGATATTGGCCTTTAGTATTCCACCACTTTCCTGTCTTTCTTCATGATCCTTATTCACAGGGACCATGGAAACAATTTATTCCCAATGCCTTGTCTGCCAGTGCCTCTGACCTTCCATCCAGTCTTGCTCATCGTGATCATCTCTTTCTTTTTTCCTTCCTGACTTCCTTTCTTTTCTCAGGGGAGATGATCTTCAGCTAGGTATTAGACGAATGCAAGCAAGCGTGTAAGCAATTTAATCTAATTCATAATGAGAACTGGTCAGTCAATTCTTAACTCTTCCAGACATGGAAAGTATTTTTCGAAGTGAGTTATTATTCAAGTGTGGTGGTGTAGCCTGCAGAGAATTGCATTCATAAACCTGGCCCTGACACTTACTACACATGTGATCCTAAGCACGTTACTCAACTTATCTTCATGCCTCAGTTTCATCATCCATAAATTGAGGTACTAGTAGTATCTACTCACAGGATTAATTTGAAGAGTCTGAAATACTAAATATACTCTCTGACAGCCATTAAGAGCTTAGTAAATGTAATCCAAATAGTTTTTGAGTTGGCCAATTTTAGATAGCTTTACATAGTGAAAGTAAGAGTCTCAATCATGAAAAATAATATTTTCCATCAGGACAACTAATAAAAAGTAACTCATTTCCTGGTTTTGATAATTCAGTTATGCAAAAAGTTACCATTGTGGAAGCTGGGTTATGGGTAAAGGAAACATTTCTGTATTATTTTTGCAACTTCTTGCATGTCTATGGCAAAATAAAAAGTAAAAAATAATAAATCAACACAGTCCTCTTTTGTCCCAAAGCCAATTTCATCAAGTTATTTTTTATATTGATAGTTATTTTTCTCTTTTGCTTTTGAACCATGAATTTTGAAAGCTCTCAGATTATTTGTGGCAATTCCCATGTCCATAGCTATAATACAAAGAGTGGTTCCAAAGAAGGGGTGTGTTGGGGGGGGGCGGTGTGGGTGTGTGCACAAGCATGCATGTGCATGCTGAAGAAAAAGTAATGTTGTATATTTGTATTGATGTGAAAGGGATAGCCATCTGTACTTATTTTAATGTGTCATTTGTGCAGGTACTTGGGAAAAGAGAGGTTATCATGGTATGCTCTCAGAATCTGAATGACTGTAACTTACAACGTTTTGACAGCTCGCATAATGCAAGCATGAAAGTGTGCTTGGATATTTTGAGATCATGGACCTTTCTGAGACTTTAATGAAAGCTATGGACTCTTCCAAAGAAAGTGTGTTAAAACAAATTCAAGCAAATAATGAGCACAATTCATTTTTATTTGCTAGTAACTGTAACAGACATGAGAATGACACAATATGAGACATATGATAATAAATAAGGTAAACCTTGTCCCGTCCAAGTGAGAGATGGTATGGTAAAGAGGTATTATAATCCAACATGACTGATACTATTTCCTGGGAGAACAGTGTGCTCTCACATAAGAGGAGCATCTAACTCCTGCTTGAAAGAATCAAGAAAGACTTTCTAGTGGAAATGGCTCTAAGTTAAGACTTGAAGCAAAAGTATAGGCATTAACCAGTTGGTGAAAGAGGAGTTTAATTTTAAAATAGATAATGGATCATTTGAAGATGTGGTTGTAAGAGAAAGCTCAGAAAAGCTAGAATATGGCATATGATGATGACAGGAATAATAGATGGAACTTGAAAGGAGAACAGGGGCCACATTCAGTACCTTGTAAGCCCCATTAAAATATTGTCTATTGAAGAACTCTGGAGAGTCTTTGCAGGATTTTAAGTAGAGTTAGATTTGCATTCTCGAAAGCTCACTTTAAGTTCTGTGGAATATGGACTAGAGGAGCAAAACTGAATGAGAGAAAGCAGCAATATGCCAATTGTGTCATCACAAGAAAAAGATGACTGTGTCTTGTATTCTTGGCAAGGAACATAAAGAGAAGTAATTGAATTTGTAAGATTTTGTGAGAGGTAGATTAGATATGATTTTTATTTGAATGTAAGAAGGGTGCGAGAGGAAAGTTGGAAGTTACTCTAAGATGTCTATGCTAAGCCACTGGATGGCTGCTGGTGCCATTCACTCATATACACACCAGACAAGAAAGAAAAGTTTAAAAAGAAGTAAATTTAAAAGCCTTGGGTTTGTTGAATGTTAATGTCTATAGCCTATCCAAATATCCAGTGGAACATTAAGATATGCAGCTCTGCTCTTTACAATAGCAATGACATGGAATCAACCCAATGCCTATCAATAATAGATTGGATAAATGAAATGTGGTTCACATACACCATGGAAAACTATGTAGCCATAAAAAGGAATGAGACCATGTCCTTCGCAGGGACATGGATGGAGCTGGAAGCCATTATCCGTGGCAAATTTACACAGGAACAGAAAACCAAACCCTGCATGTCTGTGGGAGCTGAACAATGAGAACACATGGACCCAGGGAGGGAAACAGCACACACACTGGGGCCTGTTGGTGGTAGTGGGAGTATGAGGGAAGGAAGAGCATCAGAAAAAATACCTAAGGTATGCTGGACTGAATACCCAGCTGATGGGTTGATAGGTGCAGCAAACCACCATGTCACACATTTACCTATGTAACAAGCCTGTTGCACATGTATCCCGGAATGTAAAATAAAATAAAATAAAATAAAATAAAATAAAAAGTATCCCAAATGTAGTGCAGGACTCTGGATTCAACTCTGAAACAGAGAAAGGCCATTTGTGGGAAAAAAAAATGGTGCAATCTACAGCCTTTATATATAGATAATGGTATTGTATCAATGCTAATTTCTTAGTTTTGACTAATGCACCATGGTTATGGAAGATATTAGCATTATGGGAAGCTGGGTAAAGGATAGATGGTGACTTTCTGCACTCTTTGTAATGTTTTTGTAAATCTAAAATGATTCCAAAATAAAAGGTGTATTTAAGAAATGGGGGGAAAAGATATGCAGCTCTGGGCCTTGGAGAGAGATACCAAAATTAGTAGCATTTGAAAATAATTAAAGCCTCAGCAGTAAATGAGACAATACAGAAAGAGTGACAGAACCTTTGTGAATTCATGAGAATAAATGCTAAATTGCTGTAACATAAAGACCCTGTAGTACCTTGACTCAGAGGACAAAGACGTTTCATTTTTTCTTCCTTAACAGTCCCAATGTGAAGATACTCAGCTGGTAGGATCGCTCAATCCTACTCAGGCTTTTAGGGACAGTTACATCTGGGTGATCTGCAATCCCATAGGTGTCATTGCTAGCATGGTTAAAGCTAGAGTACTGCCTTTGTATTCTTGTCATTTGTACCAATCAATTGTAACTGGAGAGAGAGAATAAAAAAGAGTATATCTACAGGTGCATATTAGTTCACAGGTATGGTAGTAGAAGTTAAGGAAACTTCCCTCTGTGAAGGAACAAAATCAAAGTCATCTGTTTGCGATCAAGAGGGGCATGGAAGGGTTATACAAATGTGCAAAGAAGTTTGGATTGTCTCCAAGCTTCCATGGATAATGAGAAATAAAGCTTTCTGGAAAAAGGGAATGGTCCAGCCTGCTGTTCATTCTGGAGTGCCTAGCTAAGTTTATAAATCATCTCTTTATACCTGTTGTACCAAACTATTCAATTGCAAAGTGGTAAAGACATAACATGAAAAAACATCTTTACAAAGATTTATGTCTTTCTTGCTCTAATCTATTTATACATATAGTTAAAGGCCCATTACTAAAAAATTAAAACAGATCAAAATTCTGTAGATACGACAAAGTAAATTCTACCCCAAAGAAAATGTCAGCAAAAAGCTATATTCAGCTTTTAAAAATCCCATGCATGTTATCTTTAACATCTCATTTTGATTTTTTATGGTTTATGTGGCTTCATGTACTAATAACTTCGTTTACAAAGAAATATAAGTGGAATCAATATTTGCACAAATGGTTTTGCCAGGTGTGTTAGTCAGGGTTCTCTATAGAGAAAGAACCAATAGTATATATGTAGATAAAGATATATGACAGAGAATTAATTAGGGGAATTAGCCCTCATGGAGGTTGAGAAGCCCCATGACAGGCCATCTGAGATCTGGAAACCCTGGGATATCGGTAGTATGGCTCAGTCCAAGTCCCAGAGCCTCAGAACCAGGGAAGCAGATGGTGTAATTCTCAGTCCCAGGCTGAAAGCCTGAGAACCTGGGGGCTGTTGGTACAAGTTCCATGATCCAAAGGAGCCTGGAATTCTGATATCTAAGGGCAGAAGAAGGGTTTCCCACCTTCAGGACAGAGGGAGACAGAGAGAGAGAGAGTGAGAGAGAGAGAGAGAAAGAGAGAGAGAGAAAGACAGAGACAGAGAAAGAGAATTCTCCTTTTCTCTGCCTTTTTTTGTATCTGGGCTGATTGGATGGTGCCCACCCACATTGAGGGCAGATCTTCCCCAACTCAGTCCACAGACTCAATGCCATTATCCTGTGGAGACACCGTCACAGACACACCCAGATATAATGATTTGACAGCTATCTAAGTATCCCTTAAGCAGTCACCTTAACACCTAAAAGTAGCAATCACACCATGTACATTGTCATACACCTTGTCAAGTAACAATTGAATTATCTGGAACTCCTTGACTTGAAATCCTGACATGGCAAGTCCTTTGTCCTGAAGTCATTGAGGTCAAACTCTACCACAGTGCTGTTCTTTTCATCAGCAACAAGAAGATCTCAGAAAATAATCACAACTCCAGATTTCAATATTTAAATTGCTGGAGCAGAAGTAATGCTGGGAAAGACTCTTTTTTTTTTCCTGGCGTCTGTAGATTTTTTTCCCACAGATAATTTGGCAAAGCCCTATCATTCTCAATACAGACTAAGAACATGTTTTTTTGTTTGTTTGTTTGTTTGTTTTGTCTTTTTTCCATTTATAAATTTGCAATAGTTGCCTAATTTTGGTCTTTGTTTCAAAACCCATAATTTGGATGCAATAATTCACGGTTTATTGCAGTGGCGGTTTGAGGTAGGGGTGGTATATTTGTTTTGTTTTTCACAGCATTTGTAATTCAAGGCTTTGTTTTAAATTAATTACCTCATTTATATTGTCAAAAATATCCTTCCCTCAGCCAAAGTACAAATGAACTCATCCTTGTCAGGTAGTTTTGACTGAATTTTCCTCTATATCACTTCATCTTCCACTTAGCTCCCTCCAAAACATAAAAAGAAAAAGCAAGAAAGAAGGAGGAAAAAGATAAAACTGTTTTTTAAAATGTAATCGAGCACTTGAAGTCTTGTTTTTGGAATGCGTAGTCAAGAAGTTCATATTCTGCTTCCATCTCTTGACAAAACATACTGAAAAGAGTGATTTAAATCCTTGGCTTTGATAAAGTTGCTTTTCCATAGTGGTGGACGAAGCTTTGTTCAAATTGCTGGCACCATTTGCTATGAAATTGCATGCCGGTGTAGAAGGCAGTGAGTCATTATGACATGTGGAGTGCCTTTCTTCAAGAAAGCAGCCAAACCAGATGTGTTGCCAAGCATCACAGGTGCTCCACCTGTTCATAGAACACCAAGATTTGTCTTCCAGTGGACGCTTTCCCTGGCAAAGAAACTTTTTGCCATTTCAAAGACACTGACATCCTTTCCAGGTTCCAAAATGAGCTCCCAAAGCACAAATTTTTCTTAGATGGCAACGGTGTGCACACGATAGGAGCAAACCAGGATTTGTCTTCACTAAGGGACATCTATATTTTTGTCCATTTGCATTCAGAATTCAAATGACACAGCTGCCAATTCTTTCAAGACTTGCTTTAAAATAGTGAAAAACATACCAGGACTTCTAGAATGGATGGCATTTGTTAACAAAGGCAATTTTCTTTGTTAACTCAAAGGCACAAAACAGGTTAAGTGGCTCCACAAAAATTTCTCCAACATGGTAGCTTACTTGTTTTGCAATGAAATAAATGTCGTGTTCTAATAAATGATTTCTCTAAGTTCTATTAAATATGCAATCTTAAAAATTAAGAATTTTTCTCATATTATTGGTTCATATAATCAGCTGTGTTTGCATGACAGAAGGTACATGATACTCTTTCCATTTAACTAAATGTAACCTTGGCTTTTTTTGCCCCATGATTTTCTGAAATTGATATGAAAGTATAATTAAAGGATATATTGATTTCTTCACCTCCTTTTTCTTTAGTATTTAAATTTAAATTTTTAACCTGACCCCGACCTGAATTCCACAATCTTAATGGCAGGATTTTAAGATATATCAAAAGAAAACATTCTATACTTACAATATGACGATGTTTAACTAATTTATTTAAAAATAATCACTGCACAAATAGTATGAGCCAGGTACTTCACTGTACATAAGAGATAAAGAAATAAACAGGACAGATCCAAACCCGTTCCATCACAAAGCTTATAGAGTAATGGGTCACCACTATATGCTTTCTAAACATGTAATCTTTGCACATCATGCAACTTTATACTTGTTTTGAGCAAAAAATAATAATAATAATAACATAATTAACAAAATTGATGCTAAAATAATTTATTTTTGTAACTTTCAAAATAAAGCAAGCAGATTAAAGAAACATATGGTTTCTTCATTGATTTATTTCATTATTTTTGTAGCTTCCTAAATGCTTACCTGGACCTTGAGAACCTTACACATCTAGTTTACCCAATTCAGGCACCGAAGAAAAATATTAATTGTTGAAAACAGTTATGATATGTTCAAAGTAGAAAAGCAAAGCGTGCTGTTTATTCAAAATAATTGAAAGATACAATTTTTTGAACCTAGCCAATATATTTATTTATATTACTTTGTAAGACAGTTTTGCTTTAGGCTACTATATATTTTTCTAGTTTCTAGAGCACATGAAAAACTCCTGACAATCAAATCTTTGTGTTAATTTCTATGATACCAGTTTAAGTATTTATCATCACAAAGTTATCTGTCTTTGGGGAGGTTTATAACCTCCTTAAGTTGCTTCAAGTGAATTATTTTTCTTCAGAACTAACCTGAGTTTTCTTCCCTGTATAGCTTTGGCAATAAGCTGTCCTGTTTGCCACCTTCAAATTGTGGATGCCCTTTTGTTGTGCTGCAAAAATAAATAAAGAAAAAGATAAATGCAATTAAGCTTGTAGGACAATGGTCTCTAATTAGGAAGCAGGAAGATATAAAACAAAGGATTGTTAGAAAACATCTGTGGTTTTGTCTGTCCAGTGCAACAATTCACCAAATGCACACCCACATTTCCACCAATTTGTTCCAGCAATTTCCTTGTCCCATTATTAACTAAATGGTTCCAAAGAAAGCTGCCATCTTCTTAGAGGTTCAGAAACCCTCTTCATGATGATTATTACCAGTAGAGTCAGCAGTAGAGTCAGCATTGACTCAGGCAGAACCAATAGGAATCTTTCTCTGGGATTTGTGAACCTGAGAAAATATGGAATAACTTTTACTTCCTCTCTGGTTTCAGATAATTAGGAAATTTAAGTGTGAAGGCTGCCAGTAACATTGTGTGCAGCTGTTATGGGAGAAGTCAGCAGAAAGACAGAAGCAGAGTAAAGGGGGGATACTTATCCCTGAGCCCCTGTTACAACTCTGTCCTTACCTTGGTTTTGTTAGCCAATAAATTGCCCTCATTTGCTAGAGGTAGTTCAAGGTACATGTATGTAACTGGCAGAAAAAGTAATCTTTTTTTCTTTTTTGAGACGGAGTCTTGCTCTGTCGCCCGAACTGGAGTGCAGTGGCCGGATCTCAGCTCACTGCAAGCTCCGCCTCCCGGGTTCACGCCATTCTCCTGCCTCAGCCTCCGGAGTAGCTGGGACTACAGGCGCCCGCCACCTCGCCCGGCTAGTTTTTTGTGTTTTTTTAGTAGAGACGGGGTTTAGCCGTGTTAGCCAGGATGGTCTCGATTTCCTGACCTCGTGATCCGCCCGTCTCGGCCTCCCAAAGTGCTGGGATTACAGGCTTGAGCCACCGCGCCAGGCCAGCAAAAGTAATCTTGATCATATAATGGTTCATTGATTTTTAGTTTGTAAAGTTGATCAGATACATTGTCACTAATAAATTAATTGTATCAATAAAATAAGTCTACTTTATCATTAATTTGGTACTAGTATCTTTAATAGATAAGTCTATTTTAGAAAATTAAATGTCATTATGTTTTAAAATGTCATTTACATTATTTATATTGGTAATAATAGTAATTAGTGGCTTAATAGAGTATGAGGAATTAGAAAAAAAGAGATGTTTAAACAAAATTCCTCAAACAACTTTGATGGGAAAGAGGAGAAAATAGAATGTTTACATCTAAAAATTGGTTTTTAAGCTAAGCATAGGAGTGACATAACTTTTGACATAAATTATGTGTTTACATATAATTAAGTATTAATTTTCTTAATGTGATTATGATGTAATGAGATCTATAAGGCCTGAACATCTAAGTTTCAGTGTTCTTTTTAAACATATCTTTTGACAAAGGAATATTGATCTTACAGATACATTTTATCACATGGAGTATTCGTTCTCATTTTAAGACTGTGTACAAGCTGAGAAATTTTTTTACATTATTAAGAAAATTATGAAACCCTAAATTGCAACATCTATTCTTCCTCCATGTATAATGAGAGAAAAGGGGTTACTTTGAAGACACCACACAATTCCTTTTGGAAGAAAATTGAAAATAGAAGAATATAATTTGGTGATATTTTTCATGAGCAGATGAGCTCCTCTGAGTGGAGCCTCTTAGTCTAGGGTGAGAAAAATGTCAGTGAAACTATTCTGCATATGGAAAGAACAGCTACTTGGGAGTTGGAAGATGATGGAGTAGTCTTACCAACAGAAAGTGGAAGAATCATCAGATGGTGTTGAGTGAGTATTTGAGGTTGATGATTCCGCTTTTCACAATGGAAACAGCTCTCTGTTTTTGTTTAGCCTTGCTTGGTGGGGGCAGTGGCAGGGTCCATCAGAGGCTTCAGGTTTGCCAGAGAATTCCCATACAGGGAAAGGCATGGAAGTGCGGCCATTACAGCACTGATACACACAGAAAAAGGTTGGAATCCAGGGATGAAAGTCTTGAAGAACTTTCCATGTGGGATCCTTGAGAAAATAAAGTAGAAGAAGCACTCATCCATTCAACAAATAGTTATTAGCATCAAACATGTGCCAAATTAACTTCTACATCTGGAGAAACCACACTGCAGAAAAAAGGAAAAGAAAAACTCTTGTGTTTACAAGGCTTATGGTCTAGTTAAAAGAAAAAAAAAGCAACAACCAAGATAACTGAATAAAATATGTGTTACATGATGATTAATGCTATGGTGGCAGGAGGAGAGAGAAGAAAGGAGTGGAAAAGTGATAAAGGTAGAGAGGCAGTAAATTTTACAGAGGGTGGCTGGGGAATGACTGAGATGGTAACTTCCAAGTGAAGGCACAGCCGTGAGGATACCTCAGAAAGGAGCCAAAGAAGGGCAAAGCAAAAGTCCTGAGGTAGGAGAATGGCTGATATACTTGAAGAATAGCAAAGAGTTTATACTGTCTGAAAGAGAGTGAATGAGGGGTAGAATAGTAAGAAATGAAATCAGAGTGATAATGAGAGAGAAGCAACTTTTGTAGGACCTTGTCATACAATTCTCTTTAATGCACAGGTGAATCCTGGGCATCTTATTAAAATGTACGTTCTGGTTCAGTAGGTCTTGCTTGGAGCCTGAAGTTCTGAATTATACGAGCTCACAAGTGATGGACCATACTTTAAATAGTAATATTGTAAAGCCTAAAAAGGACTTTGTTGTGGAATGCAAAGCTATTAGATACTTTGAAGCAGAGGCTAGAGATGATCTGACTATGCATTTCAAAGATCATGCTGTTCATTCTTAATGATAGATTAAGATTGATTAAGACGTTATTAAAAAAATTAGATGAGAGATGATGATGACTTACAGCAATGGAGACAGTCAGAAATGTTGTCTCTGGATATATTTTGAAAACAGAAATGACAGAGTTTGCTAAGAGAATAAATTTGAGGAGTGAAATAAACGGGAGAGTTTGAGAATATTTCTGTGTCTTTTGTCCTGAAACACTCAAAAGTAGAACTGGTCTTTGTCGAAATGGCAATGACTATTGAAGATGGAGAGAAGGAACTCGGTTTTCACATGCTAGATTTGAATTCCTTGTTAGAGATTTCAGTGGAGATATAAGGGAGGCAGTTTGATACAGGAATCAGGGCAGAGATTATGATTGGAAATATAAAATAGGGAATCATTAGCATTAACATAGTAGTCAACAGGATAACACTAAATAAAGTCACTGAATGAGTGAGTAGAGAAAGAAGAGAAAAGATGTCCAAGGACTGCAAGGACTGAGTCCACAAATGCTCCAATGCTTAGAGAATGAACAAAGGAAAAAAACAGAGGAGGAGTCAGGAATATTGAAGACAACCAGGATACTGTAGTACATGGTAGCTAAGGAAAGACGGAATATAGAAGAAAGTGATCTACAAGGTTGAATACTGATGATAAATCAAGTAACATGCATACTAAAAATGATTATTGGATTTAGCAAAGGAAAGATCATTAGTGACCTTGATGAGAGTAGTTTCCATGGGGTGCTGGGCAAGAACCTGAATGTAATAAATTTAAGACAAAATAAAAGTAACAACATTAATGAGAGTGCAGTGTTGATACTTTTTGAGGTATATGTGGCATGTGAGAATTAGTGTAGTATCTGAAAGGGAATAGAAGGGTGTGTTTTTCATTTTTGCTATGACTTTTGCATTACAGATTTATTTTTAATGTACATAAACAGAAAGAGAACAGTGTAATGTATCCACGGGCACCGATTACCCAGTTTCGCATTTCTTCAATATTTTGACAACTTTGTTAAGACACAGATTTTAACTGTGGAAAAACAATAACAATGTTTATATGCTAGTGAGAAGACTGAGAAGAGAAGAAAAATTTGATAATGTAGCAGAGATAGGGAAAATACTAGAGAGTTTTCCTTAAGTAGACAAGAATAGATGGAGTCTAGAGCACTAGAGGAAGAGTCGGCCTTCCCTGGGAGCATGAACAGCAAAATAATCATTTTGCGAACACAATCCACGTTTAAGTTCTCTGTGTGCTTGAATTTTCTAAACGAAAGAGTAAAAACTCCAGCATCTGTGAATCAGAATGAAACTAAAAGTGATGAAAACTTGAGAACAAGATATGAGAGTGTCTTCTAGGAAAGTGAGAGAATGAATAGACAGGAAATACAGCACTACTACAGGCAACATTATAGACCCACTTATGTGAGCCTTTAAAGTGAGGCCAGTTAGCATGAGAGTGTTTTTCTTTTCTTTTTTTTTTTTTTTTCCAGTCACATTCAGCTGTGGTTGGTGCAGGTTCAGAGTTGGTGGACAACTGGGTTAACTAAGAATGAAGTTCAAAAAAGCAAGCACAATAAAACAAGAAGGTGAGTGGTGTGAGAACTAAGCAAGGGAGAGGTCATCCTGAAGGATATAAAATCTAAGTTGAATAAAGAGAGATACAAGGGTCTGATAGAGGCGGGTTAGTGAGAGACAGAAATTTTTGCAATACCTTTATTGTGTGAAATACTTATAGAAATTGAAACTCTCTGGCTTTGAAAAGAAGGCTACAAAACAACGTGACAATAATTTTCAAAGGTCCTTATGATTTGCACTTTAAGGTAGTAGAAATACAACCTCCTGTGATTTTTTCGTATTTTATTTATTCCTTCTTAAAATGACAAGAGAGAGAAAAAAAAAAAACACATCAACTCAAATGTTTGGGGGATTTTCTTTTTAATATTGTTCAATATTGTAAATTATAAAAAGATATTGCTTTGCATAATAAACTCAGCATATTCAACCTTGTCAGCTGGTTTTCTGAAGTCCCTCTAGTAAGCTGACATCACTCAAAAAAAAAAAAAAAAAGGAACAAAAACAGGATTTTTCTTATTCACAAATATCCTAAGAGGCCTCTCCAGCTTTCTTGTGTTTTCAAAAAATCCTTCTTCACAGTCTAATGTGGTTAAAAAACTAAAGCTCTAGAGTAAGACTTCCTGAGCCTATAATATTGCTTAGCCACCAAAACAGAGCTGTATCATGTTGACAAGATACTTAACAAATTTAATCTTCTTCCTACATATGAAATATGGTTAAGGGTATCAAGGTCAAAAGGTCATCGTCCATAGGCTAATTGTATACATTCAGTAAGAATCCAAATGAAGTCCACAGTACAGTGTCCATGTGGTTTTGTTTTTCTTTATTTTGTTAATTTGCTGTTCTTGTTGGTATTACAGTTGCTGAACTCTAATTTGCCTAAATACCCACCCCTGGCATGTCACTAACCTTGTTCAAGTATCCCTCCTGCCAGAAGATGATCTCTGGCCCATCAGTCAGATCTGGAAACCCTATTTCTGTGCTCCATTAGGACGACATATTCTCCCTCAGCCATTATTTGTATGTACTCATTACTCTTCTATGAGGATTAAAGATTTTTGCTGGAAGAGATTATGCATGATATCTTCTTTATATTGCCACCACTAGCAGAGAGCCCGTTCATAGGTGCTTAATACATTTTGAATGAATACGTGTGAATGGAGTTTGAATTTAAGGTGAGAACATTTCATGGTATGCGCTATTTATAGTTAAGGGGCAGAAGTGCATTCATTTGACTTGGTATTAATCATTGCTGCTAAATATCATTTGACTGTCCTTTAAATCTCTGGAGGTTTGTTGTTGTTTTTGTGTTTTTATTTTTGGTCTGCCTTGTTTTGTTGTCTAAACCTGTGGCAAAGGTTTCCTCTGAGGCGATGGCCAAGACTGGGCTGGCCCACTGGTCCATCTGAGCACTAAAACACTAGCCTATATCAGCTATTTGTGTATTTATTTGTTATTTATGAGGGGCTACCACTATTCAGTTTTTTAACTTCTTGCTCTCAATCTTTCCAACTTGGATCACTCAAACATCACAGCATCACATTTTTAAAAATCATGAACATTTGCTTTCCTGTGACAGTGTCTACCACCACAGAGCACAAGGATTGTTTTCAAACTCTGCTCCTTTTGATTTAGGAATTCTAAGAGTTGCCTGGGAGGTCACCATTAGGAGAAACCATCAATTATAAGAGCTCCTCTTGCATCTATTATATGCATTGAAAATTTGAGGAAGACTCTTTTGAAGAAAGACCAATAGCTACAAGAATATTTGAAAAGCATTTCTTCACAGTATTTTCAATGTCAAGTAATACATACCTATATATTTAAAAATGTTTATTAACATTTAAACATTTAAAACATTGGTATTAAAACACCGATAGTGTATTTCACCTTCCACCTGCATTGTTCCTTAGAGCTACACAATTTCAAAATAGTTGCATTAATGGTTTTCATAATTGAAAACACAATTTTGAGATGTTTAGCAATGCATTTTTTAAAATGTTTTGTCAATAATTTCAATTTAATTATATTTTTCCATGAGGAAATACATAGATGTATATATATACACACACATGAAGCATATAAGCAAATATATTTTACATACATAGTGAATACACAAGGGAGTTGCTAACTAAAAATGCATTAGAGATTATAAACATGAAAGTTGAATTAAAAGTGTATTTTATTGATATATTTAATCTTTTTGAGGCAGTCATCACACACAAAACTTACATGAGAAAAGTAACTCTAGTTGTAGATTTAAAGGTTTTGTTAAAGCTAATTTGAAATCTCAGTAATTAAGTTATGCAGAAAACTTTGCCATATTACATTTTAAAACAAGCTGAGACATAAATCAAGGCAATTTATTACTGTAGATACAATCATGGGCCCCTTCCTGTAGGTCATTCAACCATCAAAATGGCATATTGAATTTATATGAAACTGAAGTAGTTAAAATTTTAGAATGTGGCCCAATGGTTCCTATCTTATTTAACTACCCTGGAGCTCATAATGCTTTTTGCCTTTTCCTCCCTCTTGACATGTTTTTCTCCCTTTGTATCTTTGACATTCTCTCTCATAGTCTTCTTTCTGCTTCTCTGCCAAGTATGTTCAGTCTATTTTTTATGCTTCTCTTTTATGTATTCATAAAATGCTGAAATTCTTAAGTTTTTTCAATATGCTTGATCATGCTTGAATATTTTCTTCATTTTCATGATTTAAACAACCACTATGTATATTTACAACTCATACATTATTAAGGTATTTCAAACCTAGCTATCTACATTTGATTTCAACTTGCCTAGATCACAGATGGAAATTTGCTCACCAAATTCTTTTTCCTTTCCTACTGGGCATCTAGGTAGACAAAACTTCCCAGTATCCTCAAAGTCAGGTATGAATACAACAGTGATTTCTGACCAGTGGAATATGTTTTGATGTCATATGTGTCTCATTCATGGTTTGATCCATAAAAACGTCTTACCTATATACTCTTGGACTCTTTAAATATCTTAACATTATCTCCACCTACACACTCTTTCTTCATCCACCAGCTACGTGGAATATATTCTAAGGATACAGAGGAGGGTCAGGGACACAGGCTGGAAAGAGTCTTGGTGCTTGACTGACTGCATTGAACATAGACACCCCCATACAAACTCATCATTAGATTGGGATATTAATGAAATAGAAACTTTTATTGTGTTAAGCCACTAAAGTGGTTACAATAGTTAGCCTACCCTAATACAAAGCTCCAGTTCACTATGTCTGATGCTGAACTGTTTTCTGAAACTAGCTTCCCTTCCTATTTTTTCTCCTATTCAGATTTCTAAGAATAGCACAGAAGACATATTATCCTTACTAGAATCTTCATGGCTCATTATTCTCTCCCCACCACCCACTCCACTTTCATCATCTCACTAATTTTGTAGTATTATTTACAGAGTTCTACAATCTCTCAGACCTCTGTGCCCTACTCATACAACATGATCCTGATGCCTACAATACCTTCCACTATTTATTAGCCCCACCCCAATGAAGCTTGGGAACTACAACTCAAACCCAAGTTTGACTCAGAAGTCATCACCTACGGGAAGCTGAAACTCCTAGCCAGGTGATATATCTCTGTTCTGTAATTCCATATTGTCCTGTGCTTGCTGCTATCATAGCAATTATCATCTTATATATGTTTGTCTTTATCTTAGACTGAGTTCTTTGGATATAAGAATGTATTTTAAATTTGTAGCTTTAGCAATAAGGACAGGACTTGATGCCTATATACATTCAGTAAGTGTATGCTGAATAAATGGTTAATATCATGATAATTGCAGCAGAGATGTGTCGATTTGGTTCAACAAACATGTGTTGCCATATACATAGTACTAGGTGCTTTGGATACTAAAATAGATAACATGAACCTTGACCTTACAGTTTACATGTAATAGTCTAATACAGAAAAAATATTGTATTTCTGTAAGAGTAAATTTTAATTACAGTTTTGTTTACAGGTTAGAAGTTGTACCTGTGGATTTACATACCTTTGATAGCGCTGGCTCTGGTGCTTAATAAGAACAATAAATTTCTCTAATGTTAAATCAATGTGGCACTAGTCTTACTGAATCTCGCTTCAATATGTTTCTTAAGCCCAACGTGTTTTCACTATTCCCCCTGCTACTGCCTTTACTCATACTCTATTCATTTCTCATTTACATTGTTTCCCAGTATTTCTAGCCTAGACTTCCCTTTAGGATTTCCTCAATGACTTGCTACCTGAATACCTGCATCTGAGTTCTCCTCTTGTACAAAACTCAACATGGCTTTGAACTAAATAGTTTTTCTCCTTCATTTCCCTACATCTGCCTTTCTCTTCTCCTTGCATTCCCACTTTTAGTAAATATCATCAATTACTGCTGATCCCACCAGCCAGAAACATGGAAACTTTGTCAGTCTGTCCCTTAAATAGCTCTCAAATATGTTTCCTGTTCTTTATTCTTTCACCACTTGAGTTTAATTGTTGCCTCAACTGATGCAATAGTTCAATAATATTTACTCCCATAATTCACTTCTCTATACCAATACACTACCTATAGTTTCTAAGAGTGATGTTTGTAATATTCAAATCTGACTGTACTCCACTATGAATCCTTTCCCCGCAGAGTAAAGCCCCAGATCCTCAGCTCTGCATCTTCCAGATGTTCAGTTCTCCTCATGCCATCCTCACACTCTCCCATATACTCTGACTGTATCAATGGTTTGATTCTGACTATATTAGTGCTGACTGAATATGCAAGCACATTCTTATGTTTGTACAGCCTCTTCTGATTATAATACCTTCTTTCTTTTAACTCTAACTCACCCTTCCAGAATCTTAAGGTATCATCAGTCCAAGATGGAACAGAATGGGACAGCAAATAATGTTTCCTTTCTCTTGAAGTCTTTTAGTAGTTGCTGAAAGATCATGCTACCTACAATATGTTTTTGATTTCAACAACTGGCAGAACTTACTAAGCTCTCAATATACAGTAGTAGTAATAATCATTATTAATAATTTATTAGTATTTACTAAGAAATTTTTGTCTATATCCAGAATTCAGTTTTTAAACATCCAGCTGAGATTAACTGCAATCAGTAAACAGGGCAGTTGGTATTTGAGGGCAATATAAAGTGATTTTTAACATGATGATTAAAACACATATCCTCCTTCTCCATCGGTTTGGATGGATACAGGTAAAAGAAATTTTCCGAGGCCGGGCGCGGTGGCTCAAGCCTGTAATCCCAGCACTTTGGGAGGTCAGGAGATCGAGACCATCCTGGCTAACACCGTGAAACCCCGTCTCTACTAAAAAATACAAAAGAAAAACTAGCCGGGCGAGGTGGCGGGCGCCTGTAGTCCCAGCTACTGGGGAGGCTGAGGCAGGAGAATGGCGGGAACCCGGGAGACAGAGCTTGCAGTGAGCCGAGATCGCGCCACTGCACTCCAGCCTGGGCGACAGAGCGAGCCTCCGTCTCAAACAAAAAAAAAAGAAAGAAAAAGAAATTTTCCCCAGCATAGCCTGTAAACATTGATCCTACTCAAAATTCCAGAAATAGATTTGTTCTGGGTCACAGAAGAGGTAAGAAGCTGAAAAGGAGAAAACACAGTAGCAAGTAAACACTAACAGAATGAGGTCATCAGGGTCCTTCAATATCCCAAGAGCTCATGTAAAATCAGTTCATCTCAACAGAGATGTAGGGACCCTCAGCAAGATAAAATATGTAAAATATTCAGAGACAGATCTTTGTAAATTTGGCAGGTAGATAGGTTGTATAGGTTGTATGTTCTTTAAAAAGGATGTCATTGGTTAGCCTGTCTCAGTGTCTTGGTGACAGGAGGGAAGACAGTTTACTTGCCTATGTAAAGAAAAGAATGGAGCAGAGTGTATATTGAATATATCACATTACTTTATAATCAAAGCATTTTTGTGTTGCTTATACTTTTATTCTTAATATCTATGTATCAAGGTGTTCATTGTATATGCCAGTGCATTTATTTAATTTTCTCAACATTTTGTAACATTAATACTCAATGGTGCAATGCCTATAGTCCTGAGAAAGCAGTGTATCAACGAAACCACATTTTTACTTTCACTTCTGCCATAACGTTACTGATGCTTAATCTTGATTTCTAAGAGATTTTAATTGGAAGTGATTCCCACATGTCACTTCTAGTTCTCAGTGGACTTGCTTCTAACTATGACTTTTATTATCATCTAAAAGTTAATTGTTTACAGCAATCATTTTTTATTATAAGTAATCAGCAGCAGCATCATTAGTGGCTCAATTCATGCCAAATAAATAAAATACCATTCTTTGTAAAGGAGAATCCATATTTCTTCAATACTGTACAAGTGCCTATGGAGGCATCTTTAGATTATTTTTTATGTATAAAATTTAATGTATTATTATTATTTTACCTATAGAATTTAATGTAATATTATTATTATTCAAACATGACTTTAAGTTTAATTCTTGCATTCAAGTTGTTGTGCCCAAAGTCCCTTCTATATAGAAACTTTGTATCAGAGCAGTTTTTTTTTTTTTTTTTTTTTTTTGAGACGGAGTCTTGCTCTGCCACCCAGGCTGGAGTGCAGTGGCCGGATCTCAGCTCACTGCAAGCTCCGCCTCCCGGGTTTATGCCATTCTCCTGCCTCAGCCTCCCGAGTAGCTGGGACTACAGGCGCCCGCCTCGTCGCCCAGCTAGTTTTTTGTATTTTTAAGTAGAGACAGGGTTTCACCGTATTAGCCAGGATGGTCTCGATCTCCTGACCTCATGATCCGCCTGTCTCGGCCTCCCAAAGTGCTGGGATTACAGGCTTGAGCCACTGCGCCCGGCCCAGAGCAGTTTTAATTATAATGATATCAAAAGTTGGTTTTGAGGTACCATCTTGTTTGCGTGCTCAGTATTCCTAAGCAATGTTTGCCATTTCATTCAGAATTTCCAACTGCTCAGAAGCTGTATGGTTGCCTCCTGCCTGTACAGTGTAGCCTTCAGGAGCAGGCTGAAAGCTTTCTTGTCTACTTTCATGTCTCTCTTCTCTATGACTGGGTCCCTTGGAAAAGATCGTGTCCAAACGTCAGATAAGTGAAGAGTTCCTTCTTCTGCCATCTCTGTTGGCACAATAGCTAACTTTGGAGAAAACTCTAGCAAGGAAGCCACAGTGTTCCAAGATCCAAAAAGGTTTTGTTTTCTGGCTCAGCAGAGGGCAAGGCCCCATGTTTAGTCCAATGCCGGAAGCACCTTCTACACCCATGTGACTCTGGCCTCTGCAAAGGGGGCTCCACCTCAGTGCCTCGCTTGTTTTTTTCAAGGAGGATGTAGAAAACTACAGAGAAGATGTCTATTCGTTTTCTGCCTTCAAACACTGGTAGCCTGTCATATGTGACCCACTTATTCCTGAGCTGTTTCTCAGAGATTTTCCAACTGAGAAGATTTGTTTCCAACTGAGAAGGAAGCTGACTTATGTGGGGAAGTCTCAACAATGTAGTTTATTTTCTTTCCTTTTCCCTCTCACAGCAGTAGGGATGGCATTTTGTCTCATTTTCTTCCAGCCAATGAGTCAACAAATATTTCTTGAAAAACTACGGTATGCATTGAGCAAATATAGGCTCTGGGAATAAAGTGAGAACAAAAGAGACCGAGTTTCTGCCCTCATAAATCTTCCAGTTTCAAAGCAAGTAAAAAAGCAAATTGGCATAATCATTTCTCCTGACCACTGAACAGTGATCTCAGGCCTCTTAGATCAGTTCTGATCTGGGAGATTAGAGGAGAGGTAGGACATAGATGTTTTTTCACGTAATGATGGTGTTCTGTAGATATGGTTCTTGTATCAGAACACCTATCTAGACACTCCTAAAATAATTCCAGGCCATTTCTATTTTCTGTAGCTGTATGCAAATCATATTGAAATATCAGGTCATGATCTTTCTTCTCCACTCCATTTCTCTCCTGACAGTGAGAAGGTTTTATAAAATAGATGAAAATATACACAGTGACACAAATACAAAGCTAAATATCCATCATAGAGAAATGCAAATTAACATAACCACCATATTATTTTCCTAGCAGGAGATCCTAGCTACTATGAAATTTTATGAGGCATCACAGCACCCATAAAGTATGGGAAATAAATAAGTGAATTCCTGAACAATGTGATATAAATTTGATGTTACCTTTAAATATGAAAACTAAGCCTGTGATATATATCCATTAGGATCTTAGATTTGTTTAACTGGTTATCACTAATGCCCTATTGAAATACAATTGAAAATTAATATATCTAGTAGTAAAATAAATTACCATTAAAGAAAGTTCATGCATGACATTTTTATAGACTTGTGGACTCTCTTGAATTCAGAATGTGGGACAGATGGTCATATGGTGAATTGTTCTCACTCACTAATGCTTTCTGCTGCTTCACTGATTTTTGATCTTCGTATTGCTTCAGTCTCATTCAGAATGTATGGTAAATGAAAAATTCCAATTGTCTTCACAAAAGGTAAAATATCTTATTATGTCTATGATAAAAAATTACATAAATTTTATAGGCCTAAATCAAATAAAAGCCTTACTAAATTCACAGATCCTTAAATGGGAAATTTTGAGTTTAAGAGTGAAAATGATTTTTCTGAGCTTACAATAGGTTCAAATCCCTGTTTTTGTACTAAATATCTTTTTTATGTTTTCATTTATTTATTAAGTTTATATTCAATAAAATCATTCATTTAATTATTCAGTTATGTATTTCATCATAGCTTCAGATGTATTAGTTTGGGCTGCTATAACAAAATACAACAACTGGGGGGCTTCAACAACAGATATTTATTTTCTCACAGTTCTGGGGGCTACAAGTCCCAGATTGAAATGCAGATTCAGTTTCTGGAAAAGACTATTTCTGGCTTACAGATGGCCATCTTTTTGCTGTGTTCTCACATTACAGGGAGAGACAGCTCTGATGTCTCATGCTCTTCTTATAAAGAAACCAATTATATCAGATTAGAGCCCTACTCAAATGATCTCACTTAACCTTTATTGTTTCCTTATAAACCCTAATTCCAAGACAACCACATTGGGGGCTAGGGTTTTAACATAAAAATTGTGGGGTGTGGGGTGGGGGCAAACAATTCAGTCCATAACACTAGGTTACTCATTTTGTATCATTATAAAATAAAGTGAATGTTACTTTTGACATTTCATAACAGTTTATGTTCCTTTCATTGCAAAAGGCAATTAAAGTGTATATATTATACCTGCTGAATGACAAAAGCATTTTTGGTCCTGAATTGGCAAAATTTTGAACCTCAGTGGCAAACATAGGTTGTAAATATCACTTATAAACATTTCAAAGCCAAACAGTCAATAGTATGCTATGAAACCAAATGATATAATTTTTCATGTAACCTTTGGAAATTAAACTACTCTTTATTATCATTATTAAGTTTAGGTGCCATTCACACTGGATTTTTTTATACCTGGCAACAACAAATCAACTATGGTGAGCATCCTAATCCAAAAATTCAAAATCCAAAATTCTCCAAATTCTGAAACATTTTGAGAGCCAACATGATGCTCACAGGAAGTGTTCACTGAAACAGTTCAGATTTCGAATTTTCAGATTAGATATGCTCAACAGGTAAGTATAACTCAAATGTTCCAAAATCTGAAAAAGTCCAAAATTTGAAGCACTTTCATTCCCAAAAATTTTGAGTCAGGGATAGGGATATTCAACCTGTATTTCATGACAGGCATAAGTTTTATTATGGAAATGCCAGCATTTCAGACAATACTTATGAGAGTGGCATTGGTTAAATACCAGTCATCTATTGCTCTTGGGCACAACTGATTGGAAGAGGGCTGTGCCCATGAAGGGGCTACTAGCAAATTCTCATACCAACACATGATGATAAACCAGACTAATTATTTATTTTAGAAATTAGAGCTGTAGTTTATGAACAAGTTTACCAAGTTTAGAGGCATCAAAAAATAAAGGCAGAAGGACAAGCAGTGAATGCATGAGTAGGTGATAGATGGGAGAAGGGATAGCATAACTCTCAATGCAGAGCCCAGAAACAGGATTTCAGCAATATCCCTTATAGACGAGTGCAATAAATAATTTAAACTTGTCCAATGACAGGTCTGGCTTTTGCCCTCAGTTCCTACACGGTAATCTCTAATCCCTTGGATGGATACACTGCCTTATAAAAATACCTTCGTTTACCTGGGGGGCTTCGGCCATCCTAGGCAATCTTACAATGTGATCTGTGGTATCGGCTACACTTCCAGAGTGGTTGGAGACTGAGATCAGCCACATGTCCAACCAACCATGTCTACATGATAGGACCTCAATAAAAAGTCTGGCTCAGGTGAGATTCCCTGATGGACAACATGCCATTTGTTTTATTACATTCTGTTACTGGGAGAATTAATGCTGTCCATAACTGCACGGGGAGAGTACAACTGGAAGTTCCATGTTTGGAATTTTCCTGAAGTTGCCTTATGTGTCTCTGCAACTCGGGTGATTTTAATCTGTATCCTTTCACTGTAATGAAACATAACTGTCAGTAGAATAGCTTTCAGTGAGTTCTGTGAGTCCTCATAGTGAATGATGGAAGCTAAGGTGGTCTTGAGGACCTCCAAACTTACAGTTGGTGTCAGAAGTAAGGACGGTCTTGTGAACTATTATGTCACATCACAGTAGGGGAAAGGAAAATAATTCCATTTGACACACCTGCTAGGCATCTTGAATAAGGTCTAATTATATGTCTTTGCATGCCCTTTTCCAGGTATATGAGGTCGAGTTGTGTGTATAACTTCCTTCTGCGTTTTCACAGATATCCCTAGAGTAGACTCTCCCACTTGAAGATATTTAAGGGAACGTAAGAGAGCATCATGATAAGCCCACTATTATAGTTGAAGAAGTAGAGTATATTTGCAATTTGTTTCATTTTTTAAATTCACACTTGCACATATGCTGTATGAAATTCAAGTATTTATAGGAGAGATTTGTTATGGTCTATGAACTCTGGTAAGAAAATATGAGCTAAGGACAAGAAAACAAATGTGGATAGCTGTAAAACAACAACAATAAAAAATATTGCTGTGGAAATGTTGCTCTTTGGGTTTAGAGGAGAGTTAATCTAAGGTAGCTGGTAGGCTTTATGAGATGAGAAATGGCTTTTATTAGAGCCATCCTTGTGTTTACCCTGCTGCTTCTGTGGTGCCTCCCTGTGCTCTGGATATTTCCTTTCACATGGTTACTCTCACCAAAAAATGCCTGCCCTTAATTCATTTCCTTGGGACCCCTTTCCTTGTTTTCCAAGGTAAAGGTTGTTAATATGATAAATTTCCCTTGGCTGAGTTATTTTTGCTGTTGGCCTAATATAGAAGCACTCAGTGATAACATTTATATTTTTCAGGATCTTTTGTAATGTGTATCCAAAAATCAATGAAACCTCTCTAATAGTAAGCTTTTAGGTAGACTGGTAGTGGGGATCTTTGGCTACCATTATTTTGGAAAAGTACTAGGAGACCTATGTTTAATTCTGCCACTAATGAATTGTGAGACTTCAAAGGAGTGAACCTTCTTCTGTATACTTATCTGGTCCTACAGTACTATACACAGGGAGACCCTGCCAATGACTGACAACGTTTTCTTTATGTAGGGTGACCATATATGCCAGTTGGTGTGAGTCAGTGACAATTTATACCTTGTCTCAACATAATTATGAATTAATTAGTTATTAATAGTCCCTCTTCATTCTCAAAAGTGTTCCAGTTTAGATAATATCCAAGTAGAATTTGTGCCAAATGTCCAGTTATAGGAAACTTTCCCATTATTACTGTCCTAACAATCCCAGCGTGGTAAGCACAGGTGAAAGCTACTTGCTCGAGGAACTGTAGCTAAATCTCACCCCAGGTTAAAAACCAAATCCTTCAGCACCTGACTTAGGCAATACCTTCTTTAAATTATTACGGTGACTGAGTCATTTTACTGAAAAGGTCTTAATATAAAAGTTCTGTGCCAAAAAGGAATTAGAGATGTTTTTTAGGAAACCAATATAATATTTCTTCTTGATTATTTGTTCTTTTTTACCCTCCACTTTTGCCCCTGCTGATACTGTAAATCAAAACGGAGCAAAAGTTATCTAACCAATTATCTAGGTTTACATTTTCTTCATTTCATTGAAATCCTCCCTTTTTGAAAATCCCGTCCATCCAGGAGACTCTAGTGAGCATATTCATATTTCAGACAAATCTGCCTTTGTTAATCATCAAAAGGTATTTTCTTTAATAAGTGAAGCTCGGCAGGCCCTGCAGCTGTGTTGTTTATTTTATAGCAAGCAAAAAGACAATTTATTTTTTTAAATACTATAATTAGATTAGTGTTCTCTTTACTGAAGCATCTGTAGGAAAATGAGACTGTGTTTCTTTGAATGAATGAGCAGTCACATTTATTTTTATTAAATCTGAACTTGTCCTCTGAGATAGCTGAATTTAATTTTATGTTCAAATACAACATGTAAGAGTACAATTTTTTTCAGATAAAACCACAGTCCCCCCAAAAAGAAGGTTGGACTAAATTGAATCTTCTGATTCTAATTTTATGAACTGCATTAAAATCTCTCTAGGGTGCAGGATTATGTTTGTGCTGAAAAATGACTACATTAAGATATGTATTTGCATACATAAACAAATATATTGGGATGGTTATCTATGACCTGTCATTGACATAGAGAATATTATAGAACATAATATTATTATGCCTTTGTTATTACTCTACAGGTCTTTACTAAAAAGTTTTGAAAGTGCTGATTATAAATCAAAAAGATTAATTTCCAAAATAGAGACATTTTTAATGTTTTGGATACCAGTTTGCCAACATTGTATCCTTTAAATGGTTCCTTCAGACTGTTTAGACAGTAATTAAATCACCCAGGAAATAAGTCATCACATATTGACAATCACTTTTCCTTTTCCCTTTTGCATAGCCAATAAGGAAAATATTTTCCTTTCTTTATGCCCATTTAATCTTAGCTGATGAAAGCAATTTAGTGTTGGTGTTATACCTTTAAGAGTGGAAAACTATGCTTATTCTCTATTTTATAACAACAAAACTTAGTGGCTTAAAACAACAATTTGTTATTACCTTTCATGGAGTGTGGGTTCACTGAACCCAGCTGGGAGGTTCTTGCCTGGTGCCTCTCAATCAGTAACAGTGAAATGGTGTCTAGAACTGGAGTTATTTGAGGGCTCCACTGGGGTAGATATCCAAGTGAGCATTTTATTATACTTAACTGACTTTTCAGCTGAAAAGTTTCAAACAGCTGGGAACTGGCAAGTTTTCTCTCTCTCCCTCCTGCCCTCAGCCCTCCCTCCCCTCCATATGCCTCTCTCCTTCCTTTTCTACATGGCCTGTACAGCTTGGCTGATTTGAGCTTTCTCTCAGCATGTCAGCCTCAGAGTGATTGGGCTTCTTACTTGGCACTAGCTTCCCACAGAGCAAGTATTCTAAAAGACCAAGGCAAAATCTGCATGGCTTCTTATAGCCTGACCTTAGAGGTCATTGAGTATCTCTTCTGCTGCTTTCTATTTGTTACACAGCATCATCCCAAAATCAGGGTTGGAGGGGACTGCCCAGGGGCATGAGTACTAGAAAGTATGGTTCATTGAGATGGGGGGAAGGTGGAATTTATTTGCAAAAGCAACTAAAAATTAGAACAAAACATGAATTTTAAATAAATTTAGTCATGATAAGAAAATAAATGCCATCAACTCCTCAAACCCAAAAACTTGCCCATAAGTTGTTTTCAGAATCTTTATGAGTCTTACATTTATCTCCACAAGTAACTGTAGCCACTTTTGTTACTTATTTTTAATGTTATTGTTTTACTCCTTTAACTATAGTGCTATAATAATATTCTTCTGTACATTTTTATAAAATATAATTTTATTTTAAAAACATGAGTGAAACATGCCTTTGTGAGCTTGCTTAAGAATGTTACATTGCCTCTGATGAAATTATTTGTTAACTTTTGGGACATAATTTATCTGATTAATAAAGAAGTCATATAGTCAATCATCCAAGTGGTAATATAACTTTTGTAGCAAGGAAAATAATTTTTAAAATATGTTTTATGATTATATTAAGAACTAACAAAGGAATGTATCGATTTTTCAGTAATAATGGTTTCTAGTATTTTGCTGTAATTTTCAGTTATGATGGTTAATATCTCTGAAAAGAATTGAGGTTAATTTATTTTTCAAACAATATTTTGGATATTTGAATACCTAATTTCTATTAACTGGATAATTTATTATTCAAGCTCTACGTCTCTTTATATTTAAAAGCATAAGAGACCTAAGGAAATATATTATTTTTGTATAATTTCTGAAGAATACAACAAAGATCTTTTACTCGGTGGAAAAAATATAGAATCCATTGAATGAAAATGTATTGTTTTCAGAAAATGAACATGAAAGCTTTAAGAACTACACAAAATTTTGAGTATTGTTTTCCTTGTTGTTTTTCTCTTGTGAAAATTTTTTCCTATTTGTTAATAAATCAGTGTATTTAAAATGCATGCAATCACCACTTCATTTTTAACTTCCTCCCAAAACAGTTTGAGCTGTAAACTCTGATAATTTCCACTTAGATAAAAGGTTAGAGACAGTCCTAAAACTAACTGTGTAAAACAACACAGAATGTTATAATCTGTATTTTTCCACAACTAAATTGATCAAAAAAGTCTTCCGATTGAGAGTTATTGTTTTAAAACAGGGGTTATGTCCAAGATAAGCTTTATCTAAGGTATTCTTTGGAATTTAGGTGTAGAAAAATTATTGGTAACCTTTAAAATATGGGTCATAAATTAAAAAATAGACTGTTTTATAAAAAAAGACTGTTTAATAAAGCACCAGACACAAAAGGAAATAAAAAGAGAGGCAGATAAGTAGGAAAAAAAAGAACTCTTAAAATTTTAAAAAATAAAAGAAGAGGAAGCCAGAATATGAGTTCTAAAAGGAGACTCAGTGTTAGAGGCAGCTGTAGAGAAGTGTTTTTAATGAAGTCTATGAGGTAGAATGAATAAAGAAATTCTTTTTAGGAACTTCTGATAAAAGAAAAAGAAAGAAAGCAAATTCTTGCAATCCAATGTAACATACAAAGAAAGTATTGCAGAAAAATGAAATCATAATTTACAAGCCAATTTTTACTTTTAAGAGAAGCACAATATTCTAGAAAAATAATCTGTGACGCAAGGTTGAGTATTATTCCTTTTCTTTGTATTCTATTCTTCTATAACTATATTCCAATATATTCTTGGCTTGTTTTGAGAGCTTATTTGTTCTGTCATCCTAAAGGAGGCAAAGACTGCAGTGCAGTAAGAAAAGGCGTTTATTGGGGTCTTAGGAATTGCAACTCAGGAGTCACAGATTCACGTAGAAACCAAATTATATTCCAACAAAGAGGAGGGAAATGGAATTTTTAGGAGTAAATCAAAAGGAAGCTGAAGATGATTACACAAATTGTTTTGGAAAAATTATTTGTGGAGGCAGCTGTCTTACTACATAAGTCCATAGTTCATTGGTTGTTGCTGTTTAGGAGTTGTGGCACTGGTGAAATTTAGCTGTTTTCCAGGATGTTGTGGTAGTTACAATTTGACCCAGTTCAAAGGTGCAAGGTAATTTTTTTTTTTTTTTTTTTAACTTGAGGGCAGTCTTTCTTAGAAGGGCTTCCCGACTCTTATTTACAGCTCTGAATCAGAGTGCCACCATTTTGTATGTCACATTTCACGTTCTTGACTAAAGATGTTTTATTCTTTAAAACAAAACCCCAATCTATTTGTGGCTATACGTGTGAGATGGACTTCTATGTAACACACATATTATATCTTTGTTTTCCATTCCTAGATTATTTTATATCACCTATGCCCTGAACTTTCTCTACAAGGAATAGCATTATCTTCTACCTTTTAGCATATCTGTTATATTTTTCTATCAGAATAATTAATTTTTTAACAGATTTTTATTTTAAGCTCAGACTCACATGGCAAAATGCAGTGGTAGGAATGGGCAGGATGGAGATGATGGTGGTGGTATTGGTATTGCAGAAAGAATTGATATAAAGTAAAATATATATAATTTTACATATATAAGTAAAAATTCATATAGAAGAAGATTTAGGAATTTATTTTTAATAAAGGAAATGGAGTATTTTCAATGTTGTGCCTCATAATTAGAAATGATAATAAGTGCCCTTTATTCTAGTTCAACTAGAGGAACTTAGGTGGAATGCCATATTTTCCAGATAGTAAACACAAAAAAAGTGTCTTTTATTTCAGTTTGAAATTGTTTGTATTGAGCCTGACTTATTTGTAACTCAGCTCATTCACTGTTAAAGATGCTGAGCTACCTCTGCCCTGTGGACTTGCTGCTTTTTCCTTAGCCCACTGCCTGAAGCTGTGCCTAGGGCATCCTTAAAATGTGTTTCTCCAATTGTTCTACTGTAGCTCAGGACACAGAAGCTGTATAGGGTTCCTGATGTTATTTATTCTCTTTACAACCCGTCCCTGTAAAATGTGTTACCACCAGATGCATTAATTTAAATTGGTGACTTTTCATTCTCAAGCTCCTTGCCTGTGATCTTGTCTTGCTTAGGAGTAATCCTGAATAAACTACTCAGGACCTTTACTATGTCCATTCTGATATTGCTTTTATCTTTCCCAAAAGGTTGAAAAGGTCTTAATCTCTGGAGAAAATATTCAATAATATTTTCCAGCTTGAATATAATCTTATGAGACTATGTTTTTATATGCAGTTCATCACTGACTTAAACATTGTTATGTGGCCTATATGATATTGATGATCTTGACCCTGTGTATGTGATATAGTTTGGATATGTGTCCCTGCCCAAATCCCATATTGAATTTTAATCCCTAATGTATGGGGCCTGGTGGGAGATGACTGAATCATGGGGGTGAATTTCTCATGAATGGTTTACCACCATCACCTTAGTCCTTTTCTCATGATAATGAGTGAGATCTCCTGGGATCTGTTTTTTTAAAAGTGTGTGGCATCTCTTGCTTCTGCTTTGCCATATGACATAAGTGCTCTCTATTCACTTTTGCCATGCTTATAAGCTTCCTGAGAACTTCTCAGGAGTGGATGTCACTATGCTCCCTGTATAGCCTGCAGAACCATATGCCAATTAAACCTCTTTTCTTTATAAGTTACCCAGTCTCAGCGTATTTCTTTACAGCAATGTGAGAATGGCCTAATACAGATAATTGGTACCAGGAGGAGGTATTGCTTTAAAGACACCTGATGATGTGGAAGCAGCTTTGGAACTGGGTAACAGGCAGAGATTGGAAGAGTGCTGAGGACTCAGAATAAGGTAGGAGGATGATCAAAATGTTGATAGTGATTGATATGGACAATGAAGTCCAGGCTGATGAAGTCGCAGATGAACATGATAAACTTTTTGGGAACTGAAGTAAAGTTCACTTTTGTTATGCTTTAGCAAAGAACCTGGCTGCATTATGTCCATGCCCTAGGGGTCTGTAGAGGTTTGAACTGAGAATGAATATCTAGGATATCTGGTAGAAGAAATTTCTCAGCAGCAAAATGTTGAAGATATATCCTAGCTGCTTCTAACAACTTATGCTCAGATGTGGGAGCAAAGGAATGACTTGAAACTTATATTTAAAAGGGAAGCAGAGCTTAAAAGTTTAGAAAATTTGCAGCCTGGCCATTTAGAAGAGAAATAAAAAGCGTTTTCGGGATAGGAATTCAAATGGACTCCTGAACAACCACTTGCTAGAGTAATTTGCCTAACTACAAAAGAAGCAAATGCTGAAAGCCAAGCCAATGAGAAAAAGGTCTTGAAAACATTTCAGAGACTTTTGCAGCATGCCCTCCTATTACAAGACCAGATACTTAGGAGGGAAGAATGGTTATGGGCCATACCCAGGACCCCACTGCCTGGTACAGTGTCAAGATGCTGCTCCCTGCATCCCAGCCGCTCAGGCTCTAGCTTTCACTCAAAGGGGCCCAGGTAAAGCTTAAGCCACAGTTTGCAAGGATGCAAGCCATAAGTCTTGGTGACTTCTATGTGGTGTTGAGCCCATGGGTGCACAGAGTGCAAGAGCTGAGGCTTAGGAGCCTCCACCTAGATTTCAGAGGATATATGGAAAAGCCTGGTGCCCAGGTGGAGACCTACTGTGGGAGTAGAGCCCTTACAGAAAACTCTACTAGGGCACTGCAGAGGGGAAATGTGGGGCTAACCCCCCCTACCCCCACCAGGGTCCTTACTGGGGCACTGCCTAGTGGAGCTGTGGGAAGAGGGACAGACCCAAGAATGGTTAGATCCACCAGCAGCTTGTATCTTGCAGCTAGAAAAGCCACAGAGACTTAACTGCAGCCCATGAGTGCAACCTCAAGATTATACCCTGTGAAGCCACAAAGGCAGAGCTGCTAATGTCTTGGAAGTCCACTGCTTGCACCAGTGTACCCTGAATGTGGGACATAGATTAAAGGAGATCATTTTGGAGCTTTAAGATCTAATGATGGCCGGGCGCGGTGGCTCAAGCCTGTAATCCCAGCACTTTGGGAGGCCGAGGCGGGTGGATCACGAGGTCAGGAGATCGAGACCCTCCTGGCTAACACGGTGAAACCCTGTCTCTACTAAAAATACAAAAAAAAAAACTAGCCGGGCGAGGTGGCGGGCGCCTGTAGTCCCAGCTACTCGGAGGCTGAGGCGAGAGAATGGCGGGAACCCGGGAGGCGGAGCTTGCAGTGAGCCCAGATCGCGCCACTGCACTCCAGCCTGGGCGACAGAGCGAGACTCCGTCTCAAAAAAAAAAAAAAAAAAAGATCTAATGATGGTCCTGCTGAATTTTGAACCTGTGTGGAGCCTTTCTTTTGGATGATTTCTCTCTATTGAAATGAGAATGTTTACCCAACGCTGATAGTCCCATTGTATCTTGAAAGTAACTAACTTGCTTTTTATTTCACAGACTTATAAATAGAAGGGACTTGCCTTGTTTCAGGTGAAATTTTGGAGTTTGAACTTTTCAATTAATACTGAAATGAGTTAAGACTTCGGGAGACTATTAGGAAGGCATGATTGTATTTTGAAATGTGAGAAGAACATGAGATTTGTTGGGGACAGGGCCAGAATGTTATAGTTTAAGTATTTGTTCCTTCCCAATTTCATATTACATTGTTATCCTCAATGTTGGAGGTGGGGCATTGTGGGAGGTAATTGAATCATGGGGTTGGATTTATCATGAATGCTTTAGTACCACCCCTTTGGTCCTATTCTAGTGATACTGAGTGAGCTCTTGTGTGATATGGTTGTTTAAAAGTATATGGCATCTCCCCAATTCTCGCTCCTGCTCCTGCTCTCACTATGTAATGTGCAAGTTCTTGCTTCATCTTTCACCATGATTGTAAGCTTCATGAGGCCTCTACAGAAGCAAATGCTGCCATGCTTCCTGTACAGCCTGAAGAACCATAAGTCAATTGAACCTCCTTATTTATAAATTATCCAGTCTCAGGTATTTCTTTATAGCAATGCAAGAATAGACTAATGTAGTAAATTACAACCTAATGGGTTCTTCTTGCCTGCTACACCAAAAAGCCAATACACTGAGACAGCAGTGTTGCAGCAAATAGTTTAACTATCACAAGGCAGCTGAGTGGAAGGATAAGAAATAGTTCTCAAATCTGCCTCCCTAAAAGTTCAGAGTCTAGCATTATTAAGAATAATTTGGTGGGAAGAGGCTTAGGGAATGGGTGCTGCTGATTGTTTGGTGATGAAATCACAGGAGTGTCCAAAATGTCTTTGTATGTTGAGTCAGTTTCTGAGTGGGGAGGGGTCATAAGACTGGTTGAATCAGTTCTTGGTATGAATCATGGGGGTCGAGGTGGTGGGGCTGGATGACCTCGATTGGTCTGCCTGAATGCAAAAGTCTGAAAAAATCTCAAAGACCAATCTTAAATATTGAGAATAGTGATGTTATCTATAGGAGTAATTGGAGAAGTTACAAATCTTGTGACCTCTAGCTACATGACTCCTGAGCAGTAAGCAAACTAGGGTACAATGGCTGGTTATTGCTTAAGTATGTATAGGTCCTAGCAGAGTTCAGGACTCTCCCATAATTCCAAACTTGCTAACTTTCATTAGATTTACAAAGGTGATTTTGGTTCCTGAACAAAGATGGGGTTAGTTTTGGGAAGGGACTGTTATCATCTTCTTTAAAGTTAAACTATGAACTAAATTATTCCCATAGTTAGCTTGGTCTATACCCAGGGCAGTTAGCTTGTGAGGTTAGAAACCAAATGGAATCAGCTACGTTGATATTGGATTTCTCTGCCACAATTTTTGCAAAGGCAGTTTTATGTAGGCCTAGGCTAAAGTGTATTTTGCAGTCTTAGTGTTTAGCAAAAAAGTTTAAAAGGTAAAAATTAAAATCTTAAAGAAAAGCTTATAGAAGAATGGTACTAAAAAGAAAATATTTTTGTATTACTATACAATGTGTACTTTAAGCTAAGTATTATCAGAAAAGAGTCAAAAAGTTAAAAGACTTAAAAAGTTTATAAAGTTAAAAGTTACAGTAGATGAGAGCTAATCTATCATTGAAGAAATAATAAAATAATTAAAATGAATTTAGTGTAGTCAAAGTGTGCAGTATTTATAAAGTTTACAGTAGTGTACAGTAATGTCCTTAGGCTTTCACATCCACTCACCACTCACTCATTCACTCAACCAGGGCAGTTTCCAATTTTTCAAGCTCTATTTATAGTTAAGTTCCTGAAAAGAAGAAAAACCAAACAGTTTTTCCTGTGTTCTCACACCACAACAATCAACACAGAAGACTTCTGTGACCAAATATGTGGAGACTTTTCCTTACACACTAAGTAAGCAATCAGTTCTGAAGTGAACAGCAGCTGGTTGTCTTCCAACTTAATTCTGACACTATCTACCTGAAGATACCCTCAAATCCCAAGGGGTGAAAGCTCAGTCCCACAAGACTGTTCCCCTACTTCTAATGACAATTCACATTCCCCATGCTGTTTTCCTTGTGCTTCTGATCACCTGGCTATAAATCAAAGTTTCCATGATTCCCTCCTTGGGTTTAATTATGTTTTTAGAGTGGCTCACAGAACTCAGGGAAACATTTACTTATGGTTCCTGGCTTATTATTAAAGGACATAAAGGATGCAGATGAAGAGAGATGCATAAGATGATGTATGGTGAAAAGGGCATGCCAACCTCCAGGAACCTCCATATATTCAGCTGTCTGCAAACTCTAGCAGAACCCTGTCCCTTTGGGGTTTTATAGAAGCTTTGTGTTGTGGGCATGATTGATTAAATCTTTGTCCATTCACAATCAAATTAGCCTTCAGCCCCCACTCCTCTCCCTACAGATGGGGAAAGGGGTTTGGGGATATATTCGTTCATTCTTACATTGCTATAAAGAGCTACTTGAGACTGGGTAATTTATGAAGATAAGAGTTTTAATTGTCTCACAGTTCCACAGGCTATACAGAAAGCATAGCTGGGGAGGCCTCAAGGAACTTACAATCATGGTGGAAGGTAAAGGGGAAGCAGGCATGTCCTATATGGCTAGAGCAGGAAGAAGAGAGTGAAGGCTGTAGTGCCACACACTTTTAAACAACCAGATTGCATGAGGACTCACTATCACAAAAACAGCAAAGGGGAAGTCCGCCCCAAGATCCAAGTACCTCCCACCAGGTCTCTCCTCCACCATTTGGAATTACAATTTGACATGAGACTTGGGCAGGGGCCCAAATCCAAACAATACTAGGGAATGAAAGGGTAGAGGGTAGCAAAAAGTTCCAACCCTCTAATCATGCCATTATTTTTCTATGACTACCTACTTCCTGAAGCTGCCTAGGGGCTGCCAGCCATCAGTCAACTCATTAGAATACAAAAAGATCTCACTTTTGAGAGTCTAAGGATTTTAGGAGCTGCATAGCAGAAAAGAGGGAGGAGCAGAAAACATATTTCATAATATTAAGTGCCCAATATAATTATCTCATGATTATCTTTTATTCCATATTTTTACTGTACCTTTTTGATGTTTAGATACACAAATATCATTGTGTTACAACTGCATACAGTATTCAGTACAGTAACATGCCATACTCCTAACATTCTCCTAGGCTTATAGCCTAGGAAAAATGGGCTATACCATTAGCCTAGGTGTGTAGTAGTCTATACTATCTAGGCTTGTATAAGTATACTCTATGAGGTTCACACATCAATGAAATTGCCTGAGAATGCACTTCTCAGAATATAATCCCATCATTAAGTGAGACATAACTGTATATGCAGTTGACACTTGAACAATACAGTTTTGAGCTACACAGTTTCACTTATATGTGAATTTTCTTTCACCTCTGCCACCTCTGAGACAGCAAAATCAACTCTTCCTCTTCCTCCTCCTTTGCAGCCTACCCAAGGTAAAGACAATTAGATGGAAAACCTTTATGATGATCCACTTCATTTAATGAATAGCATATATTTAGTTGCTGATATTCGCTGTCTTATGATTTTCATAATAACATTTTCTTTTCTCTAGCTTACTTTATTACAGGAATATAGTATATAATACATATAACATACAAAATATGTGTTAACTGATTGTTTACGTTTTTAGAAAGGTTTCAGGGTAAACAACAGGCTATTTGTGCTCAAGGTTTAAGGGTTAAAAGTTATATGTGGATTTTCAACTGTGTAGTGGTTGGCACCAGTTCCTCCCATGTTGTTTTAGAGTCAACTGGATATATTTTCCTTTTAGTTATCCCCTGAAATGGAGACCAACTGAGAATTCTCTCTACCCAATTAAATATGCTTCAATAAAATGTTGATAGCTATAATATAAATTGTCTAATTAACTTAGCTTCTGATGTATACAATGCCTTATTAATAATAAATATGACATAACTGTTAAATACATAATTGTCTTTTAATTTTAAATAATTCTGTCTTTTACAAACTTAATTTTGTAACCTTTGAAATCCTTAAACCACGTACTTTAATTAACTGACTGACTACCATGGTGTTAATTTTTAAAATTATCATAGATTTTTCATTTATATCTGCCAATTCTCATTGTTATTGGTCACAATAGTTTATATACGAGTTACTTTATTATAAAAGCAATGCATACACATTGGAGAAAATCTGTAGTATCAAATTATAAATTTTAAATCACCCATAGTCTCAATTTCTTTAACACCCCAGATATAACTATCTTGAACATTCTAATCGTTTTTTAATTCTGTGTTTCTCTGTGTATATATATACATATATTGATGGTAGTATTGGATTCCAACTGCATGTCCCACTCCTTTGTTTTTCCTATTGGAGTTTTAGTGATTTTTAAAAACTGATTGGTAATAGTTATTATATCTGCGTTCCCCTGCTGTTTCTCAAAGCACGATTTCCACGTGTTAAAATATACCCAAGCAGACAGACAAATACACTCCCTGTGGCTAAAATGAGACACACTGAAACAGAACCAAATGTCCTTAGCCAGGGTGAGGAGCACGTCCACATATTCCTGTGTTAATAATTATCACACGGTTTTCTTCACTCTAATTAAGACAGCTGGATATTCTTCAACTGACCTCCAACAGACTGCCTGACACTAGCTGACAGACTCTCGTCATCCCACCTGCTTTGCAATTCTACCATAAAACTCCATTTGGACAGAGGATCAGCCTTGCCTTAGGATCACTCCTTTGTGATAAACAGCTGCAGACCTCATGCAGTTTGGGACAGCTTATACCTTTTGACATGTATTGCCAAATTCCATCGCATTTGAATGCTATGGCCTCATCTCAAAATAAACATGAAAATGTATGTTACATATATGTCTGCCCACTGCATATGCACTTAACTGTCCTCATAATTGTTCATAAGCTTTCTTTTAAGACAGGCACTGAAGGGGTAAATGACAACCTCCCTGTCCATTCTTCAGACCATGTACTTTTCGTTTCCTTCAGAGATTGCATTCCCCAAGCTGCAGGATTGTTTCCTTTTCTGAAAATCATTTTCTCCTTTCTCTTCCTCTGTAGATCTCATTATCTTTTGTTGACACACATATAATTAAATATTATTCAAAAATATGATTTTCATTGATTGCCTAATATTCTGTTCTGTAGATTGTTGCATTCCCTTAATTTTTCACTGATAATTGACCATTGTTGCTTTCAAAGTTTTTCTCTAACAAATAATATTGTGACAAAAATCACTGAAAGGAAATTTTTCACTGCCATTCTGAAATATTCCTCAAAATGGAATGAGAGGGTGAGTCCATCTTAAGATTTTCATCACATATTGCCCAAGTTTCTCCTAGAAAGGTTGAATCCAATTGCATTCTCATCCATGGCAATGCCTAGCTCAGTACAAATCAACATGGCTAGCATCCACAGACATTAATCTCCATCAAGGACATGCCTATGTCTGTATTGTTCTCCACTGTGTCTAAGAACTAACTCCATTAGATATTTATAGTCACTCAATAACTATTTCAGGAGAAAATAAATCTTTAAAACTTTCCAAGTAAAAAAAGTAGACTGTTCTTATTTTTCTTAATTACCTAACAATGCCTTATATATAACAGAGATAAAAGTGTATGGTTGGTGCTTTTATGGGGGTAACAATATCATGTTGAAGTCATTACAGTTTTAATTCAAATTTTTGTACTTCTAGTAAGGATTTTTTTCTTCTGTACTGGCTTTTTCTGCATTGTGTGTGTGTGTGTGTGTGAAATATCTCATCACAGATTTCAGTTCTTTTTCTATTAGTATTTTCTAGTGTTTTTCTAGACATCCAGTTAGAGCACTTTATATATTATTAACAGCTTGTCATATTTGTTGCATGTAGAGTTGTGCTACAGTTCAGTACTTGGATTGGTATAGCTATAGCAAACCATAACTTGGGAAAGTTAATTACTATAAATCTTAACAATTGAGATTAAAATAAATCTACCTCAAAAGATTGTGATAAATAAATGGGATAATTTATATAAATCTTAAAGTGCAGAATTTTAAATAGTAAACACTAAATATATAAATATTAGTTTTGTTATTAATTTATTACTACTTCTTCTGCTTAGGTCTTTCTCATACAAAGACTAATTAAAAACATTTCTTATTTCTGCTTAAAGTTATACAAATGTTCTTAGTTTACAATTCCCTTAGTGTTTCAGTAATTCTTGTAGGGTACTCCTAAGCCAAAAAATAATGCCTACTACTAGTGTTTATTAAGTAATTCAGTCCAAAAATTAAATAAGTATTTATGTCCTATTAATAACTTATTAGCTGTTTGAAAAAAAATACAGGTAAACTGAAAACATTTTTTAGTTTTGTTTCTGCATAACTGCAGTTATTCATGGGACATGTGTGTCCACTGGATACTGCAAAATTTCTCAAATATTGGAATTAGATTGGACACTGCTGCTCTCACTTCTTGACACAAATTGAATTTTACACTGTGTTTGCTTCTATCACAGAAATTACTGCAATGAAAATACATGATGTCAATTTTGCCAATGTAGCTCAATCTAATGAGGAAACAGTGTACCTAGAGCTAGTAGTCTGAATTGTATCTAAGAAATGTCGGGTACTGCTATATTTACCTTGAAAATCTAAAATATCCCATGGTGCCCTTCTGAGTTGACAGGAGTGCCCTAGGTTGCCCTGGTGTTAAGTGTGAGAACCATGGGGTTATATGTATTTACATTAGCTTTGTTTTCTTCTTTATGTGTAGTTCTTCATCTTTTATTTACTTTCAGTAATTTGAGATTTCTTTCTCTTTAATAGTAAAACTTACTATCATTGAAAATTTTTTGTGGTTTATAATGTTTGCTTTATTACATATCAAAGTAATATAAACCGTAGGCATCAGAATTACCTTGAATACTTGTAAATTATGCCAGACTTAGTCAGAATACCTTTAGATAGGACCTCAGAATCTGGATACTATAAGCAACATTGATTGGTCGCCCTTGGAGACCTGAGAGCAATTATCCTGAGATACGTTTCGGGGATATACATTCTATTCCTCTAACCCTCTGTTGAGTTTAAGTTGGTTTATTGTTTGTGGCTATACAACATGTTGCCTTTGCAGGAATAAAAATGTTACTCCCATCACTCTTTTAAAAATAGTTATTTGTAGTTGTTTATTTTGAAAATAAATTTGAGAAACTCTTTATATATTTCTCTTTCTCTCAACTCAAAAAAAAAAATCATGGCCTACTTTATACAAGCCTCGTATATCTTTAGTTAGGGGTGTTATTTCTAAATATTTGGAATGTGCTCCATGTGGTTGACATATTATCATCATTGTTATTGTAGATAAATACAAAATGTTTATATTTAGACATGTTTCAGATAGTTAATTCGAATTTTCTAGGTATACAGCCACATGCTTTTAAACAATGATATTTTGTCCCCTTTCAAATATTTGTAATTCTTTATTTCCCTCTTTTGCCATATTTCTATAAGGGAATTTTAGAAATTAGATAGCACCTTTGTCTTGAATTTCCTTCTAGTGTTTCCCTATTAAGGAAGACATAACTCTTACTTTGGGATATGTTTAATCATATTAAGAAGATTTATGTTTGTCTAGTTTTTCAGAGTTATGGCTTACAAAGCTTTTTTATTCATGTTAAAATATTTCCAAATGTGTGTCTTATTGAGATGATACACTTTTTCTTACACATATTAATATTCACTCAGTATGGGAGAATGACTTGGAAAGCTGTATTCAACTACCCACTCCAGCACTTATTGACTGTGTGACTTTGAGCAAATTACTCTACCTCTCAGGGACTCAGTTCTCATCTGTAAATTAATAAAATGTCTAAAGATTGATGTTTAGATTAAATGATTTGATATACATAAAATGCTTAAAATTAAAAAATGCCATATTGTAAATGGCCACTACATTTTAGCTATCATCAGCATCATTGTAATTGTCACTGTCATTATTATGTGTTCTGGATTAAAAATGACTTCATCTTTATAAAAATTCTCTTAAGAAATTATTGAAATTATTTGCTATATTTTATTTAGACTACCTCCATCTGTGTTCAGGAGTGCTATCATTCTATAATTTTATTCTTTTTGTTTTCCTAGGTTTTAATATGAGTTTTGTTAACTTCATACAACAGTAACTACTTTGCTATCATGTTCTATCTCCTGGATGAATTTATAGTATGATTATTAATTGGGGACTGAGGTAGTTCACAAGTAAAGCAATTTAGTTCTGCAGCCTCTTTCAAAGGTGAATCATATATTGTTATTTGTCTATAGAAGCTTTATATAACCCCTTACGTTAGTCTTTGTTTATATATTTTAAAATAATTCCTTTTTTTGTCTTTTCACTTTCTTTATTATTATTATTACACTTTAAGTTCTAGGGTACACGTGCACAAGGTACAGGTTCGTTACATAGGTATACATGTGCCATGCTGGCCTACCGCACCCATCAACCAATCATTTATATTAGATATTTCTCCTAGTATTATCCCTCCCCCTGCCCCTACTCCATGACAGGCCCCGGTGTGTGATGTTTCCCACCCTGTGACCAAGTGTTCTCCTTGTTCAATTCCCACCTATGAGTGAGAACTTGCATTGTTTGGTTTTCTGTCCTTGTGATAGTTTGCTCAGAATGATGGTTTCCAGCTTTATCCAGGTCCCTTCAAAGGACATGAACTCATCCTTTTTTATGGCTACATAGTATTCCATGGTGTATATGTGTCACATTTTCTTAATCCAGTCTATCATTCATGGACATTTGGGTTGGTTCCAAGTCTTTGCTATTGTGAATAGTGCCACAATAAACATACATGTGCATGTGTCTTTACAGAGGCATGATTTGTGTGTAGGAATGCTTGTGATTTTTGCATATTGATTTTGTATTCTGACTGCGTGCCTGGTATCACCAGCAGAGGCTGCAGAACAGCAGATATTGTAGATATTGCTGCCTGATCCTTCCTCTGGAAGCTTCATCTCAGAGGGGCATCAGCCTGTATGAGGTGTCAGTTGACTCCTACTGGGAGGTGTCTCCCAGTTAGGCTACACAGGGGTCAGGGACCCACTCTTGAGGAGGCAGTCTATCCATTCTCAGAGCTCAAACACTGTGCTGGGAGAACCACTGTTCTCTTCAGAGCTGTCACACAGGGACGTTTAAGTATGCAGAAGTTTCTGCTGCCTTTTTTTCAGCTGTGCCCTGCCCCCAGAGGTGGAATATACAGAGGCAATAGGCCTTGCTGAGCTGCAGCGGACTCCATCCAGTTTGAGCTTCCCTGTCTGCTTATTTACCTACTCAAGCCTCAGTAATGGTGGACACCCCTCCCCCAGCCAGGCTGCTACCTCACAGTCCGATCTCAGACTGCTGTACTAGCAGTGAGCAAGGCTCTGTGGGCTTGGGACCTGCTGAGCCAGGTGCAGCATATAATCTCCTGGTGTTTTATTTGCTAAGACCTTTGGAAAAGCGCGGTATTTGGGCAGCAGTGTCCTGATTTTTCTAAGTTCAGTCTGTCACAGCTTCCCTTGGCTAGGAAAGGGAAATCCCCAGACCCCTTGCAATTCCTAGGTCAGTGATGCCCCGCCCTGTTTGTGCTTGCCCTCAGTGGGCTGCACCCACTGTCCAACCAGTCACAATGAGATGAACCAGGTACCTCAGTTGGAAATGCAGAAATCACCCGTCATCTGTGTGGATCACGTTGGGAGCTGCAGACCGGAGCTGTTCCTATTCGGCCATCTTGGAACGGAATTTCTGTGCTCCTTTTCACTTTCTTTATAGAGTTGTGATGTAGGCTGAGAAGTCCAACTTCAAGGGACCACATCTGGTGAGACCCTTCGTTCCACTGCCAGCCTTCATGCTGGTGGGACTTTCTTCAGGGTTCCAAGGTGGTGTAGGGCATCACATGGCGATGGACCTATGTCCATATTTTAATAGCATGGAGCATGCTGTTAAGATAATTCTTTCATTCCATCAGTATTTTCTATTTTATCAGCTTAAAATTGTACATAGTGTTTATATATATTATGTATTTCCCGTATTTGTTATTGTATAACTTAGTTCAATATTTCTCTCCCATTTCTGTAAGAAAGGGGAGCAAGTGCTTCCCCCAGACCCATTTCAAGTCATGTAAGAAGGACTTCAAGGAGACCACTCAGAAAGCATGACTTATTTCCCTTGGCTATTGGGGAGCATATTTGGCTAATGGCAGACTAATGTCTGGTAAATGTAAAGTGTGAACAGCTGGTCTACAGGCTAGAGGTGGACCACAAGAAGAGAAGAATACATTGGGAAAGAGCTGTTTTTCCACTGGGAGCAGCACAGAAATTGTGTTTCCCATGGCATATATGTGGGTTACATGGAAGGGAACCAGCCCAGGTTCATGTCAAAAAGGACCTCTCAAAGAGGGCTTCTTGAAAAGGATGAGGCAACTCTGTAGACAGTGGAGTATGTTAGATATCTAAAACTGAGAGTGTATTTTAAGAAATGATGTTCTCATAAATGTTTAATATTCAGCTCTTTTTTGAAAAAAGTACATCTCATATGAAAAATATGTAGGAGACAATTCACAAATAATTATGAAATATGCAATATTTACATTGTAAATTTAAATAGCCAAAGCATTCTCTAGCAACCCTTTCTTTCCTTGATTTTTCCTGAATTCTTGAATCCCTAGCCAACCTATCAGTACAATGGATAAATCAGTATAAATCTGAAATGATGGTGGTTGATATTTTTGTCTACATTGACGAGTAAAATGAAAGTAAAGCAGCAAAGACATATATTGAGACTTCATTTGCTCTTAATAACATAATGACTTCCTTGCTGATTAAATAATTGTTTTCAAATACTGGAAAGGAGAGCCTTAGTTGTTTGTGCTATTCACAGTGTAATGGTTGCAAACAGAACACACTTTTATTAATATTTCTCTCATAATTTTCTTGAGTCTATATAACCAATCAAACAGTAAATAAGGCCTTCATTTATAGTATTTGCCCTGTGGTGTTTATGCTTCCTCCATGGCCAATTTAAACCTACCAATAGGATGTCGCTGAATGCAGAATTAGAAAGCATATTACATTGCTCAGTTGTTCACCATTATACAGTCAATCCTTAATATTTGTGAATTCTATATGTGTGAATTACACCTCTATAATAAATAAATAAATAAGCAAATAAATAAAACAAATAAAATAAACAAATATTTATTTGTTACCCCAAAGTAATGTTTATTGTCATTTCATGGTCGTCCACAGACATGCATAAAATGGCAAAAATTTGAGTTTCCTGATACTCATGTTTCCAGCTGAGGTTGAACAAGACAATACCCTGCCTTCTCATTTAAGTTCTCATACTATAAGTGTTCTTGTGCCATATTTTTTACACTTTAGTGCCTTTTGTTGGTGTTTTTCTGTTTAAAATGGTTTCCAAGCATAATGCTGACATGCAGTATAGTGTTCTTAATTGCAGAAGGCTGTGATGTGCCTTATGGAAAATACATGCGTTAGATATCTTCATCCAAGCATGAGTTATAGTGCGGCTGGCTTTGAGTTCAGTGTTAATGAATCAATAATATGTATAAAATAGGTGTATCTAAACGGAAACATATATAAAACAAGCTTATGTATTGATCAGTTGATGAAAAGGTCCTGACTAGAGGTTTGCAGAAATCTAATTCTGAACTTTCCCTAGCAGCATGGCTCAGTATCCACTAATTCATTGTTCACTATTACTTCATACAACATAACTACTGCAAATAATGAGACTTTCCTATGTAGTATTTCTGCCATACAGATAGACATAGATAACTTCAAGATCATAGAAAATGGTAAAATATAGTGAAATTCTTAGAAAGTGATTAGTTTCGATGTTTTACCTTTGTTTATAAAATCATTAACAAGTTTACAGCTTTTTTTTTTCATAATGGCTGGGCTAGCTCATAAAATTTCTGAATATTTAACAGTTTGCTCTTGTGAGGCTGTATATGCCAGCTCTTGCACACCACTAAGTGGAAGCAACTAGGAAGAACCTATCTTGGGGGCACAAAGCAGACTTTAAGGAAAAAGAAAACTATCTGTGTGTAATATTAGACGAAATTAAGTGGTACAAAGAAAAAGTGAAGAAGGCAAGGAAATTATATGTCAGAGGTGAGCAAAAATGTTTACTAGGATGACCAGGGAATCCCTAACTGAAAAGATGGCTTATGAGTTGTACCCGAGGAAAGCGAGAGAGCTAGTCCTATCAATGTTTAGGGGAAGAATTTTTCATACAGTGAGTGCAAAGGCTGTGATATGAGAGCATGACTGCTGTGTCTGAGGAGGACTAAAATGGCTGGCTCAGAGTGGCCACAGATTCAATAGTAGATGAGGTCAGATTGTTAAAAAAAAGGGGCCAGAAAATGTTGAACTTCATAGATGACTGTAAGACATTTTCTTTCACTATAGATGATGGTAAGACGTTTTCATTCACTCTGAGTGAGATGGAAAGCTGTCGGAGAGTTGCTAGCAGGGGGTGATAAAATGTAACTTCTTGCCATGATCACACTGTTTGCTATGTTGGGAATAAACTATAGCTGGTCAAATATGGAATCTGGGAAACCAGTTAAGTTGCTATTACTGTTTTCCAGGTAAGACATGAGTATGGCTTATTTAAGGATGGTGGCAAATGGAAAGAAGTGCTCAGAATTTACATATGAATTAAAGATAAAACTTATAGGACTAGCTGCTGGAATTAATGTGGTATAAGAGATTTTAAAAAGTAATCAAGAATGATTCCACTTATTTTAGTCTGAATAATTGAAAAGTAGAGAGAGGAAATGTCCAGAAATTCTATATATGGAAGTGAAGGGGAAGATAACAGAAACTCAGCTGTGAATATATGAAGTTTGTAATTTCTGGATTATATTGTGAATATATTAAGTTTTTGATTTCTAGATTTCATTCAAATAGAGATGTCAGGTGGACATTGGATATATGAATGAATCTTTTAGTGGAGCATTTTAAGTTGAATTTGAGAGTCATCAGTATATATTCTAGGTGGAATCACTTAGAAGTGTAGGGAGCAAAGAGGGGAACATTGGGGTACCCCTACATTTAGAATTTATGACTATAAAAAGAAACCAGACTAAGAAGATGGAAGCAGAGATGTAGGTGGTAAACATGAAGAGTATCATGCCCTGGAAATCAGATAAGAAGATGTTACAAGGGGAAAAGGTTGATGAAATGTCATCTACTCTTGCAGTTCAGTGAAGACTGAGAAATAACCATTGAATTTAGAAATGTGCAATTTCATTGGTTAAGAGCATTTTCTTTGATATGTTGAAGTGGGTGAAAATCTTTTGGAATGGGTTTATGAGAAAATGGGAGGAGGGATATTAGAGACAGCATATATAGAAAATTCCTTCCAAAAGTTTTGCTATAAAAGTTATGACATGGGGATACTATTTGGTAGGGAGTAGGGTAAATTTGGAACTTATTTATTTTGTTGTACATGCTGATATCATCCAGAGTGGGAACTATGTAGAGTGGAAAAAAGTGATAATGTAGGAAATCAAGAGAATTGTTCTAGCAATGTCTGTGTCTGGATGAGAAGGTATGAGATCTAGCACATAGGGTGAAGCATTGTTCATTATTCATGAAATGTCCACATTCTTAAAAATAGTGTAGAGTATAAGGTAAAGATGAAGGTTAGAGGGTAGAAGTTTTGGTAGGTACTTTTTTATGTTCTCTTCAATATTCTAAGCTGAATAAAATTTTAAGGTGATTGGCAGAGTTTATCAGTATTATGTCTTCATATATCATGTATCTTTAAATAATAGTCTAACTCATTTAATTTTTCTGCCTCTCCAGATAGTACTGACATCTCTGATATTTTATTATTTTGTTGTTTACAACTATCTGATAAATCATTGCTTATTCTGTTTATTTTTTTAATTAAGTTCTTTTGTGACTTTTTTGGGGGGCATGTCTTTTCTAATAAAAATATAATTGGACTTAAATTTTTTAACATGAGCAACTTTATTTTTTAATAAGAAAGTAAGTCCAGGCCAGATGTGGTGGGTCATGCCTGTAATCCCAGCACTTTGGGAGGCCAAGGTGGGCAGATCTCTTGAGGTCAGGGGTTGTAAACCAGCCTGGCCAACATGGTGTAACCCCATCTCTACTAAAAGTACAAAAATTAGCTGGGCACGGTGGCACATGCCTGCAATCCTAGCTACTCTGGAGGCTGAGTCACTTGAAACCAGGAGGCAGAGGTTGTAGTGAGCCACAAGTCCAATTATATCTATCATAATATAATATTTTGTTTTGTTTATATGATTTTTATAGTTTATGCTAATTAGGGCTATATGGATGGATATGTCATTACCAGTCATCTGAATAGTGTATATCTTGATTTTAGCCTGTTAGTTATATTTAAATTTTCAAAAAATTATTTAACAAAACTTTATAAATCAACCAGTCAATAATAAAACTGTAGCTTCTAAGAATTTTCAATGTAAGCAAGATAATTATTACAATTTCATTGCTTTCTGAAATCATATAGGCCTTCCCTAAAATAATCTGGAATTTTAGAACAAGCTAATTACTAAAATATTTTATATCATATACTATCTTTCAAGCATATTACTTTACTTACTTTGTTATCAAAGCTAGATTTATAATTATAATTTAGAGGCTTACATTTATCTCTAACTTGTTTTAATACTTAAATTATACTTCTTAATATGACAGTATTCTCATTCTTTCCTTCCTAATTATCATTCATCTTCACTCAGTTGAAATGCAATTTTTTTTTTTTTTTTGAGACGGAGTCTCACTCTGTCGCCCAGACTGGACTGGAGTGCAGTGGCCGGATCTCGGCTCACTGCAAGCTCCGCCTCCCGGGTTTACGCCATTCTCCAGCCTCAGCCTCCCGAGTAGCTGGGACTACAGGCACCCGCCACCTCGCCCGGCTAGTTTTTTTGTATTTTTTAGTAGAGACGGGGTTTCAAAGTGTTAGCCAGGATGGTCTCAATCTCCTGACCTAGTGATCCGCTCGTCTCGGCCTCCCAAAGTGCTGGGATTACAGGCTTGAGCCACCGCGCCCGGTCGAAATGCATTTTTAAGTGATTTTTTGGGTAGGTAATTGTTATAGACTGAATGTTTATGCTCCTCCCAAATTTACCGGTTGATACCCTAACCCTCAATGTGATGGTTTTTGGATGTGGGGCCTTTGGGAAGTAATTAGATTTAGATGACGTCAGGAGGATGGGGCCCCCATGATGGGATTAGTGACATTAGGAGAAGAGGAAGAGAGAACAACACTCTCTCTTTTCCCACCATGTGAAGACGACAAGAAGGCATCTACCTGCAAACCAGGAAACAGGCCCTCACCAGGAACTGAATCACACAGCAACTGTATCTTGGACTTCTCAGCCACATTACAGTGGGAAATAAATTTCTGTTGTTTAAGCCATCCAGTCGATGGTATTTAGATATGGCAGCCCAGTCAGACTAAGGCAATAATAGTGGATGCTATTACATGGATGGATGGATGGATAGATAGATAGATAGATAGATAGATAGATAGAGATTTGTCCCAACATGGGGCTCTTCAATTTTGCAGATAGTCTGATTTATTTTTAAGTGTGAAGGCAAACCTTAAATTTTCAGAAAAGCAGGAGCCCCAGTTTTTTCCATCAAGACTTTGTATATGTTTATTCAGTTTCTTTGATCATTTAATGTTATAGAAACATCAAATTCCAGTCTTATTTTTTTCCCCGCCTTTACATTTTCCTTCTTTCTCTTCCCTTTTCAATTTTCTTGCCCTGCCTTCCTCCCTCCCTTCCTTCTTCTCTTCCTTCCTTTCAACTTTTTGGTCTTCCTAGGTTGGGTTATTCCCTGCTGATGGGAGCCTATGGCAATATTATTTACCCTTGAATTTCAGATTTTTGCAAGAATATATTTATGTTGAAATATCTTATTTACTTTTCCCTGAAATATGTTTATGATTAAATTGTGTAACCTCAGTAAGTTAGGGACATATACGTATATATTTACATATATATTTATAGATGAAGTATGTTTTTATTTTGATTATTATTCCAATTGTTTTATTTTCTCTTTTAGGAATTCCTGAAATTCTTACATGTTTACTTCTGCTTTTTTTCTTTCGAGTTCTCTTGAAATAAATTTGGACTTATTCATTATTTATTTTTCTTTAGTAAAGCTCTCAAATTTATTCTCCAAATTGCTAGCATTTCTCTTTTTAATTTATGCTATTTATTGATTCTAATAATTACATTGATTATTAAACATTTGGGTTACTTACAATCTTTACATCATTTATCTACCTTCTTCTCTATTTCATCATGCTGGAATTTTATCTATGATTATTCAGCCCTTGTAGTTTTCTGCTTCTGTTTTATTAAAGCCATGTCTTCTTTCATCAAATTTAAGTTTGCCTCATAGCTATCTAAAAACTGATTCTGGTTTTTGAAGTAATTTTCAGCTTCACTCCCCTGTCAGCCTTCAAAGTAGATGTTCTTTTCTTTCTTTTAAAATGTATTGCAGAGATTTCCCACTTCATGTTTTTGTTTATTTGTTTACTGTTTACTATTCTTCAAAGAATAAAACTGACCTTCTCAGGACAGTTCATATCCTACAATATGTGGGACTCTCACCTCCATTCTGTAGCTTCAATGCCATGCTTCTCAAATGTGGTGTGTATGGTATGTTTATATACATTATTTATAGCCCAATTCCTGAAATCTAACAGCCATTAATCCAGCAGTTTTCATCAATCCACCACAGTTCTTCAGGCCTGATATAAGCATATCTAGCTCTCTAAAACATAAATGAGGATAGATTTATAAACATAAATATGCATAGAAATGAAGATAGATTTGTAAATATAAACATATATACATAAACACATATTTATGTATTTAGAATTATATTATATAATTGCTTATATATATATATATATATATATCTCAAACCTTCCACTATTAGACAATTAGACATTATTTCCCCTTTCCTTTCCCACTACATGCAAAACAATGATTTCTCTAGTTGACCACTTCTGGGACATTATCTTTTCCTGCTACGTAACATTCTACCATCCATCCTTAATACGCTATGCATGATTATTCATCCCAAATTATTTTCTTTCCAGTTGTTTATGTTCAGCTAATGTCAGACACTACTATCATAGTATTTTGGAACAAACATTCGGTGCTGGTTGGGCAAGGGGGTGAATGACTCTCTAGCTATTCCAAAAGCAGTAATCATGCAGTAGTTAAGTAGATTAAGGTCAACACATTGCCAAGATTCAAAAACTTATGTTTTTCAAACAGATGGCAATGCTCAGGATATGTTTTGAATAGGGCAAAAGGTAATAGAAAGCAAAATTTTCCACTGATTTTTCGGAAGGCAGTTCTATGTAGGCCCCTTTAATTTAAACATGTAATGAACTCAATTGGCAACTTCTTTTAGTCTGTAGATTTCTAAAGGTCAGAGTTTCCTTGGAGAAATCTGCATCAGCAGGGCATGAGAGGACTATGTTATAGAGACCCTGAGAAGTAAAAGATGCATAAACTTCCTTTCCAGTTCTTCACAGCCCTTCAATGACACAGACTAGGAACACGTAATGCCTTTTCCTCCAAGGAAAGAATCATTGAGTTTAGAGGATTGGAAGGATGCAGAAGGCTGAACAGGGGGCTACCAAACCAAGCAAAGTAACCTCACAACTAGACAGAGGTTTTTGTTGTTGTTGTTGCTGTTTGTTTTTTTGCATGGCTTCTGGAAGGAATAAAGAGTGCCTAAGCTTCCCCTCCCTATGGAATATTCCCTTAGGACAGGAAAGATGGAATGACTTGAGTACTTTTCTGAGGAAACTGTATATAGTATCCTCTGCGAAGACCACTAACATTAGACTGAATAGGGTCTAACTGGAGTAGTGATTAGGGATAATTTCATGCCAACATACACTTCGATAAATAAGATCTCTGCCTCCACTTTCTTGTATCTCTGGCCCCAAATTTTGAATAGTTAAATCCAGAAAAGGAAATGAACCAGAGTCTGGCTGAGATCTCTCCCCAGGCCAAGGTACTAAAGTAGGAAGAGGAGAGAAAGAGTAGATCCCATCCCCTGCCCAGTTATAAGCACCTTCAATCTGTCCTGGGAGAATCTGTATCAAGTATGAGATGGAATTTAATATGGACTGGACTAAGCTTAATTCAGCCATGTGCACATAATAATGTATCAGTCAACAATGGAGGACATATACTTCTGTGGTCTCATGAGATTATAACTAAGCTGAAGAATTCCTATCACCTAGTGACATTGTAGCCATTGAAATGTCATTGTGCAACATGTTACTCAGGTGTCTGTGATGTTGGTGTAAACAAACGTACAGAACCATCGGTCTTATAAAAGTATAGCACATACAATTATGTACAGTACATAATTCTTGATATTGATAATAAAGAACTATGTTACTGGTTTATGCATTTACCAGATCATCCTTTTTTCATTATTTTAGAGTATATCCTTTTACTTGAAAAAACAAGGTAACTATAAACAGCCTCAGGCAGGTCTTTCAGGAGGTGTTCCAGAAAAAGTCTTTTTTTGTTGTTTTTACTTTTAAGTTCAGCAGTACAAGTGTGGGTTTCTTACATAGGTAAACTTGTGTCATGGGGGTTTATTGTACAGGTTATTTCCTCACCCAAGTATTAAGCCTAGCACCCATTAGTTATTTTTCCTGATTGTCTTCTCCTCCCAATCTCCACCTTCCAAAAGGCTCCAGTGAAAAGTCATTGTTATCAGAGGAGATGACAGCTCTATGTGTGTTATTGTCCTTGAAGATGTGATATTGATGATCCTGACCCTGTGTAAACCTAAGCTAAGAAGTGTGTTTGTGGCTTAGTTTTTAACAAAAAAGTTTATAAAGTAAAAATTAAAAATAAGAAAAAGCTTATTAAAAAGGATATAAAAAATTTTGTGTATCTGTGTAATGTGTTTGTTTTAAAGTATAATTACAAGAGTCAGTTAAAAATTTTTAAGTGTAGAGGTAAAAAAAGTTACAGTAAGATTAATTTATTATTGAAGAAAGAAAAATATATTTTATAAGTTTAGTGTAAAGTGTTTATAAAGTCTATGGTAGTATACATAGGCTTTCACATTTACTTATTACTCACTCGCTGACTCACCCAGAACAGATTTCAGTCCTGCAAGCTCCATTCATGGAAAGTGCTCTATACAGGTGTTGTGATGGTTAATGTTGAGCGTCAACTTGATTGGACTGAAGGATGCAAAGTATTGCTCCTGGCCGTGTCTGTGAGGGTGTTGCCAAAGGATATCAATATTTGTGTAGGTGGACTGGGAGAGGCAGACCCACCCTCAATCTGGGTGGGCGTCATTTAATCAGCTGCCAGCACGGCTAGAATAAAGCAGGCAGAAGAAAGTGGAATGAGACTTCACTTGCTGAGTACTCTGGCCGCCATCTTTCTCCCATGCTATATGATACCTGCCCTCAAACATCAAATTCCAAGTTCTTCAGTTTGTGGACTCTTCAACATACACTACTCATTTGCCAGGGGCTCTTTGGCCTTTGGTCACAGACTGAAAGCTGCACTGTCAGCTTCCCTACTTTTGAGGTTTTGGAACTTGAACTGGCTCCCTTACTCCTCAGCTTGCAGATGACCTACTGTGGGACTTCACCTTGTGATCGTGTGAGTCAATTCTCCTAACAAATTCCCCTTCATATACACATATATCCTATTAGTTCTGTCCCTTTGGAGATCCTTGACTATACTGGACTATTTTCTGTATTTTATGCCACATTTTTACTGTACTTTTTCTATCTTTAGATACACCAGTACTTACCATTGTGTTACAGTTGCCCACAGTACTCAGCCAGTAAAATGCTGTACAGGTTTATAGCTTAGAAGTAATAGGCTATACCATACAATCTAGGTGTGTGATAGGCTATACCATCTACATTTATGTAAATATACTCTATGATGTTCACACAATGATGAAATCACCTAATGGCACGTTACTCAGAATGTATCCCTATTGTTAAGTGAGGGATACACATGACGGTAATTGAAAAAGATTAGAAAGCTTTGAAGTCTTACAAATATATGTATATCTATATAAACATATATATTTATATATAAATACATAAAGTAAAAGAAATATTGGCATAACATAGTTAAATATAACTCAAGAAAAAATGTGAAAGCAATTTATGTAAACAATCAAAAAATATGAGATTTTTTAATAACCAGTAATACACAGTTTTGCAAAGTTCAGATGTTCTATTTTGAACCCACAAAACATGTTTTCTGGTATTTTCTTCACATTACCAGCATATTCTCTATATTATACATAAGTATATTTTAGTCTTGTACATATCTTTCACAGTCCTTCACACTTATTTTAGATAGTCTTCTCTAGGTTCTTACTAATATATACAAGTCCAACTTATTCTTTCCCAAAGGCAAGGGTTATTTTCACCTCTCAAAATAGACAAAAGAAGGGAAAATCCCAGGTGTATAAAATCATATAAGTATATGCGTGGAAGGATACAGGTTTATGAATACATAAGAAAATGCCACTGACTGGGTAAAAATATCTGTGAGAACTGGGCACAGACCCTAACATTTTCAAAGCAAGCACAATAGACAGACCAAGAAAGTTCAAACACAAAAGTCTGGAAAAACAAATAATAACTTACAATTAGGACCACAATAAATCTTTGAGTACATGTAAAAATCTATGAAGGAAAATAAGCTTTTTGCCTTTGCAAATCAACATTTAGCAGTTATCCACTCCGTGTTGAGTACCAAAGTTGGTATAATGACTCATTCTTCAGGCCATGAAAACACCTTCCCACATTTCCCTTCCCTATAGGGAATGATGTAGCAGAGGGTTAGAACACAGTCTCTGGAGCACAAAGCCCAGTGCAGGGCCTCATCTGCCTGCTCAGGGTGATATTGCTCTTAGGATGGATCCTTACTGCAGTCCAAACAAAAGCCATGTTTTATGCAAAGGAAGTGCCTGATGATACTATTCTGAGCAGAGGTTCATGGATTGGGCAACTTTAGTCAAGGGAGAGATTAGGTCTGTCAGGCACCAGTATAAAAATATCAAGTCCGTAATTCTTATTGACTTACTCCATTTAGGTAGTGAGAACAGAAATGGAGTGACAGCCCTGGGAATCTTTTCCTTCATGAACCAGCTCCATGACCTGAGGCTGCTCCCTTGAACTCCCTGGCATTCATTCTCTAGATGATTGAAGAAAGTGACATTGTACTGCAGGAAAATTTTTAGCAATTTTTGAAGGATAGTGAAAAAGGTATAATATGGTCCTATTTTTCTTTGTTTAGGTTTTTTTTTAATCCATTATTAATGAAGAATATTGAAATTCAAAGTGTGCCAAAAGCCTTAGTACACTTTTACACCTTAATAACTTCAAAACTGTAATACTACAAATTTATTTTTAAATCAGCATTTGAAAGTTCAATTAGGTCTAATTACTTTACTTTTTTTAGATTTTTGAATTTTGAATAATACAGTTTTAAAATTTTTGCTTTAATAGTTTGTGATCTTCAATTAGAGAGACTAAAGCCAAAAGTTAATGTAAAAAAATTCATTAAAATCATGAAAACCTATAACTGGTTATCAAACATAAATAATGACGCTTTCAAGTGAATGTTTACATAAACTTTAGCATTTATACATCTGAACTTACTAAAGCCTTACCTGTACTAAAGTTTCTGGGAGAGTATGTTTAAGATGTAGGCAGCTTTCTTATGATCGACTAATGGAGTCAAAATGTGCAGTCTTTTTTGAAATACTTCTTGATATAATATATTTCTAACATCTTTTGCAGCATTTCTGGCAGAAGCTCTCAGTTTTGTGAATTCTTAAAATTCTTTGTGAGTGGCTAAAAAATATATCGGGTTGAAGGTTAAAGTTGAAATCAGTACAGGTAACTGTTTGGAGAGAGAGAGAGAGTAGGGAAGCAGAGTTCAGACAAAGAAGAGTCAAAATGGAAGTAAGATGGTGAACACTCATCAGCTGGCTGAGGTGCAACCAGGCTTAATTAGTAGAAAAAAAGACAAGAAGCAAATACAGAGAAACATAATGGTTTTCTGTGTCATGTCAAGATAATATGGTTTTATTGATATACATTTTACCTGTAATATGATTTGTGTTTTAAAATAAATTTCTCTACATTCATTTTCTTAGAAGAAAGCACAAATTTTCATCTTTTTCTTATAATGACACTGTAAGCGTCGACTGGGTTTTTGAAAAACAAGTAAGATTAGAAAGCCTGGGACTCTACGGAGATGACACCCATATAGAAAGATATAGAATATATAGAAAGCAAAATATCTTATATATAAAGCAAAATACCTTACATCTTTTTTTTTCTGGAAGTGAACATTCACAGGTTTTTAATGTGTGAGTATAAAATGCAAACCATATTTTTTATAATTAATTGAAGGAATTATACAATATTTGAGGTAAAAAGCTAATGGGTCCTAAACAATTTATATTGTTATCAAGAGTCTTGTGTTAAAATAGATAACCAAATATCAAGAAAATTATTTTCCTCGTCTGAAATAGTTTCCCTGAGCCATCACCGATGTGTTTTCTGAAAATTTGTAAGTTTTAAAATTTGAAACTTATTTATGTTTTTTATAGATAAAGCTACATTTATTTACATTCATATAGGGATTTTAGAGAATGTGATGGATTCAGAAGAGTTTACTTTGAATTATCCTATAGAACTAAAAATATACCATGCACTAGGCCACTCAAACTTTTAATAAATGTCCATACTGAATATAGTTTGATTGTCACTTCTGTGTCCTCTGTCACACTGCTGATATTGACATTTCCAAGGCAGATTATACTCTGGGTTTTATTCATTTTTAAGGTAAAGACTGACATATCCCTTCTATGTTGATAGGTAACGTCTTGCAATCAACAGCCTGAAGATTTTTAGTTATATCTTACTGCAGTGAATACATGCATCAATTAATAAAGTCCTAAAGCAAAGTCAATTATTAAGAAATCATTCTTCTTTCTCACTTTTTGAATACGCCAGTCAAAAAGCATTTATGAAGAATGAATTCATATCTAGAATTTTGCTAGGTGCTATGGAGAACAGAAAGTTCCATGACACAAAGCCCCTACTAACTAAAAACTTGGGATCTTTGCACAAAATATGTCACCCCACTTGTTTTCAGCTAGTCAGCTCTGGTGTGGTTACCGTGATTAAAACTATTTTGAATAAAACGTTGCTTGATTGCATCTGTAACAAGAAATGACAGTTATCAAACTTACAGAAGTTAACTTCTAGGCAAAATTACATGTGAACGATTGGATACATTTAGTGTTTTCTTCCTAATTCTTAATTGAATTTCAAGAGAAAGTTATTCTGAAATATTCAGTGTTTCACAACTAACAAAGTCTGGCAGCTTTTTCTTGTTTCCTGTATATTTTAAAATTATATAAATGGTATGTATTTATGTTAGAAAAAATAGAAAACACAAATTACCAAGAAAAAATACATATCTCTATCCTATCTATATCAAGAGGTAATTATCTGTATTAGCTTCCCATGGCTGCCATAACAAAGTACCACAGATTAGGTGGTTCCAACAACAGAAGCTCGTTTTCTCACACTTATGAAGGCTAAAAGTCCAAGATCAAGGCTTCAACAGGATTGTTTTCTTCTGAAGCCTCTCTCATTGGTTTGCAGATGGCCATTTCCTTCTCATGTTTTCATGCAGTCTTGCCTCAGTACTTGTGTGTTTCCTAATCTCTTCTTATAAAGACACCAGATATTCTGAATTAGGGCCCTTCCATATGACCTCATTTTGCCTTGATTACCTCTTCAAAGACTTCTAAAAAGATTGTTAAAGACATTTCAAATACCTTTTTAAAGATAGGACTCCAAATACATAGTCATATTCTAGGTACTGAGGGTGAGGACTTCAATATATGAATTGTGGAGGAATACAATTCAACCTCTAATAGCATCTATATAATATAGATGATAGATGACATTTAGATAGATGATACATAGATAGAGCTATGCACACACACACATATACTCTTCTCAATATATAATTTTCATGTAAATATAAATAAAATATATAAAATATTTTAATGGTTAAATATTGAACAACTGTCTGGTTTAATATGATGCATTTACTCAGTCTCTCACTATTAATCATTTTAGTTGTTTCTAGGATTTTTCCATAATGTTATATAAACATGCCTACAATATATACCCTAACACAATTTCCTATTCATTTTCTTTTGATAAATGTCTAGTAGTCAACTTTCTTGCTGAAAGAATAGGCTTTCTGTTTTATACTTACTGAAAATTTGCATCAATTTTCACTCTGATAAACATGAAATATGAGTGCCCGTTTACTCTAAACATGCCAACTTAAAATTTTTATCATTCCTTTCTTCCCTGATAAATGACAACTTACAGTATTTACATTTGTGTTTATTGGAATTAATTTAATGGGAAGGGGGTGATATCAACTGTTTCTTCATGCTTTATGACTATCTATACTTGCTTCTTATGAGTGCAGGTCTCATCTGCACCCCAGTGGGCTCCTACCACTGAATACATTGGAAGCTGTTACTTTCTTCAAAAAACCACTTAGCAAAACATGAACCATTTCAGTCAGCACCAGGGCAAGTTTTGTAAGTTAGTCTTTAACTTACAGTCACTTTCCTTTCCTCATAGGCCCTCCCAGTGACAATTGTAAATTCTGTCTCATTCTTAAGATGTTGTAGTCTGGGCAGACACAGTGTCCTAAAATAAATCCAGCTAGGGCTGTGGTTTAGTAAGTATTGGGTTACCCCATAGTTTCAAAATTTCAATTATAGGTATTATTTTTAGATAGTAGCCTTTCTCTTGTGGTTTTATGCATATGGACATTTGACATATTTCCATTAAAATGTTTGTATGTGCCATCAATTGCATACTATGAGGCAGTGTTTGATATTACAAAGATTCAGGTTAATGTGTCCAATAATGCAGAGTTTTAAATATTTAACTGTCAGTTCACCTTTTCTGCCCTGCTCGTTTTCCTGCATTTTTCTATTTGCATTTTAAATGGAGATTTTTTCCTTAGATGCTTGAAAAAAATGGTCTATAAATGTTATTATAGCTAGTAAGTTTCTCAGTAATGTTTCCTCAGAAATAAAATAAAAATAATAGATTTCCTCAGAGACAAAACACTTTAGTTTCCAGACTGTTCTTGCTTTGTTTCTATCCCATGTTGAATTTATCTAGGTATTCTGTGTGATCAATTTAAGTGTTCCAGACTGTTGACAACATATGCCTCATAAGAGTCTTTTTTCTAAACTATTTTTCATAGATTCTGAATGAGATAAATTATACATCAAATTAAACAAAGTGCAATATTGAAAAAAGAAAAAGTGGAAGAGTGCAAGATGATTCCTTTGCTTCTGAAAATAATTTAAGTTTATTTGTCAACTATTCAGTTACTTTTTCAAGAATACCAATACCCTCATCACCATCATTGTCATCTTCTGCATTTACCACAGCTCAATGCTGCTGGATATTAAAATTCTGCATGTTTCTGGCCAAGGTCTTTGAAGCAGTAAAATTTCCCTTAAAATAAGGGGACAGTTTTTAGATAACACCTAAACATTTCTAGGAGAATCATTTGTTCAAACTGTCTTTCTCTTATTTAAAAATTATTTCTGTTTTATCACATTTTACTCCCAGACACATGTCAATTTCAGTTCTGCTTTCTTACCTGTAGGTCTACATATGGGTATGAACTGATAGATATAGCATGTTGAGTGCTCCTCTGCCTGTAACACCAATATAAATGCTAATTTCTGCTCAACACGAAGGAAGCATTCTTCAAACACTTGCCGAATATGTCTTTCATTCAACAGAGATAATTAGTTTCAGTAACTTAAGCTGAGCAACTATTTTGCTTCAAAGAGGATATTATGTTTGCTTAATTGCATTTAAGTGCTAAACACTGTAAAGGATAAAGTTTCCAGAGAAGGGATTATTTTCTTCGTAACAGTTTAGAGGATGACTTATAAAACAAGGATTAGGAGAAATGTGCAACTAGTTAACACAATGATAGGTAATTTCTGATTGTTGGTATGAACAATACTTATCTTACTAATATCAAAAATTCCATGTTCATTTAATGAAGCTAGATCTTTTTTTTTTTTTTTTTTTTTTGAGGCGGAGTCTCGCTCTGTTGCCCAGACTGGAGTGCAGTGGCCAGATCTCAGCTCACTGCAAGCTCCGCCTCCCGGGTTTACGCCATTCTCCAGCCTCAGGCTCCCCAGTAGCTGGGACTACAGGCGTCCGCCACCTCGCCTGGCTAGTTTTTGTATTTTTAGTAGAGACAGGGTTTCACCGTGTTAGCCAGGATGGTCTCGATCTCCTGACCTCGTGATCCGCCCGTCTCGGCCTCCCAAAGTGCTGGGATTACAGGCTTGAGCCACCGCTCCCGGGTAGATCTTTAATCACATGGATTCAATAAGCAAAAGAAACACAAAGTTAATTTCTCAGTCCAAAATGAATAAGCAAAATGACAACAATAATACCATACAAAAAACAGTCAAACAAAACTATTCTGTCTGACCATTTAGAGGGATCCACCCTAACATTTTACAGTCTTCAGGTCTTAAGACACATATCCTAACAAATCATCCTTAGTAAGAGTGGTACTGGTTCATTAGACCAAAATGAATTAGCTAATAATAAATAAATAAAAATAAAATAAAACCAACTATTTTTGTTTTAAGTTTGAACTAAACAAATAGTAAACAAACTGATGGCTAGAACATGATAATATCAATTCTTCATCCCCTAAAACTGTTTCCCTTGGTATAGAAAGCTTTATTTCTGACTCCAAATAAAGTGAAGGCAAGAAACATACCAAGTTTAAAATTCTCTGTCAATGGCTGTTTTACTAATTATCCAGATTCCAAGGCAATCATACAACCGTAATCATTCACCTCACGCCTGGAAACATAAGTCTTGTTCTTTTGATGAATATTTATAAGACAGTGTAAAGCAGTCTACTTTCTTTTCCCTTCAGGCAAGACAATTTGGAGTTCATCAATATGTATTACCAAGGACTTTTATAAAAGGCACTTCAAAGAAAATTCATCAGGCATTCCTTTTGTCTTGATTTCTGTTAGACTGATACGTCCTTTTGATAAGTATCAATAAATTATCCTCTGATGGCTAGAAACTTGATGTCTTATTCTGAAACTTCCTCACACTGCGAAATCTTGGCTTTGAGTTTCAAATGAAATTATTAAGATACTGCATCTAATTTAAGGACAGACAGAAGATATGCAAATTAAAAACAATAAAACAAACCTATATATAGTCACCCTACAGCACATAGGATGGAGTTTTCCCATAGTTGAGTTTTCTTGCTGCATACAACTTGACACTTTACTATATGCCATGTGAACATATTTACAATTTCCTCACAAGAAAAAAAAATGCAAGCCCCAGTCCCTGGAAATATAGAAGAACCATATCAAATTAAAACCAGATTAATGTAGATATGAACAGTGAAGAATGACAAGCTGTCTCTTTCGATAAGGCTGATTAGTTTTCCTTTTTGAATATTACGGGTTAGACTTACATTTCCATAAGAGGAGAAAAAAAAATGCAATTGTCTAAAAATAAGAATGAAAAAAAAAATCACTGCTATATTTAATATGCCTTGTAAAAGAATACTAAAACTCTTTATTTGCACTCTTTCTTAAAAACAAAACTTAGTTATTTGGCTTTATTATTCTGGCAAAAGTACTGAAATACAGAAATACTATTAATATCTATTTCTATAAATATACACATAAAACAGCATGTCAACTAAAGAGTCTATCTCATTTTATGGCTTTACTCACTCTTTACAAAGTTATTGTGCCAATTATAATATAACCTACATATTCTAAGAAATTGTTTTGTCTTTACCTGGTATAATATAAAAGAAAATATAATGTGTAATTTAAGCTCAATGCTATTATAAAAAGACATGAAAGGAGAAAAAGGGTAGTATTTTAGCTTGAATGCATGCTTTACAAACCAATTGTAATACTAATTATGGAGCCATTCTATTCAAGTTCATATATACTATGAAAACATATGTCATTTGTGAAAATATAATTCACTATAAATAACCAACGAACAATATAGGGTTTATTTTACTAAAATAAGAAAAAAAGTAAAGATTACATGCAGAGTACTTGTGGCACAGGAAATTCTGTATTTTCTGAGTCCCTAAGAAGCTACAATATGTCACTCAATGGCTTCACAAAGCTCTTATAAAAGCATTATGTGAAAATGGGCCGGGCGCGGTGGCTCAAGCCTGTAATCTCAGCACTTTGGGAGGTCAAGGCGGGCGGATCACTAGGTCAGGAGATGGAGACCATCCTGGCTAACGTGTACTGGTAACGTCTGTACTAAAAATACAAAAAAAAAAATTAGCAGGGCGTGGTGGCGGGTGCTTGTAGTCGCAAGCACCCGCGGGAGAATGGCGTGAACCCAGGAGGCGGAGCTTGCAGTGAGTCGAGATAGCGCCACTGCACTCCAGCCTGGGCGACAGAACAAGACTCCGTCTAAATAAATACATAAAATAAACAAATAAATAAATAAATAAAGTATTACGTGAAAATGTTTTCAATATTTTTTGTAAGAAAGGTAATGATAATGATGATGAAGTCTGAGCTGTGTTTTCTATTTTGCAACCCAAATACATCATGCAAATGCTGCTACATTCTTGGTATAATGATTATTAATTTCTACAAGTAAAAAATAGAGGAAACAGATCAATTATTTCTGACCATATTCTTTATATCTTCCCATGCACTCACTAGAATCTACTTACTAAAATCTACCTCTAGATGCTCCATTAGTTATTTATTTTTATATAAGAAATTATTCCAAATTGTAATGACTTAAACAATAAACATTTATTTCTTCACTATATCCATGGGTTGGGAAAACAGAGACGCTTATTTGGACGGCTCTGGTTCAGGGTCTGCCATGAAACTGTAATGTTTGGCTGGGATGCAATGTTGCAAGGTTTCGGCTGGGACTACAATCATTTGAACACTTGACTGAGTTTGGTAAAACTGCTTCCAAGCTCACTCACATGGACCTTGTCAGGTGACATGAGTTCCTCACAGGCCATTGCTTGGAGATCTCAGTTTCTTACCTCATGGTCCTCTCCACTGAGCTGCCTGCCTAAGTGTCCTTATGCAGCTGGCTTTCTCCAGGGTGAGTGAACCTAGAGAGAGTAAGGTGGAAACCACACTGCCTTTTATAAGCTAGTCTTGGAGTCACACACTGTCACTTTCATCATATTCTATCCACTAGAATAGGCACAAGGCACTAAGTTCAACTCATTCTTAGGGGGAGGGGAATTATATTACATCTTTTATGGGATTATGATCAAAGATTTGTTGGCACAGTTTTAGATTCCATAGGCGTGCTTATGTATGTGAATGTGGCCTCACAATAGCAGGTTAAGACAGTATCCACATGACATGAAAATGCACGACACATTCAAATTGTATCCACTAGGCAGATTTGCTTTCTTTTTCCTCAAATTGGTCATAACAGTATTTGAAAACTACAAAAGGATAAATACTACATGCATTTGATATATGGCATTTCTGTATATAAAACACTTTTATTCACATATTTATGCATCTGTTCCTTAAACATACATATAAAAGAAGATGCATGGGAATATTATTCCTGTGTTTTTTGTTGGTTTGAATACACTGATTCTCCACCTTTTGACTTAGATCAAATGTGGCTAGATAGACAAATGAATGTTAAATGTCCTTTACCCTTCAGGAAAAGATAGTAAAGAATAATGGCAAGTTTGGGAAATATAATGGTATAAGAAGCTGTTTTAAAAATTCTGGCTGGCCTCATGCATAAGAAATTCTGAAGGAAGGCTAGAGAGGGAAGACCAATTTATAGGTAGTGAAATAATTTAGATAACAGACAACAAGAATTAAAATTGGTAGTGGTGGTCATGGAAGAGGAAAAAAAGGAAATTGATTTAAGAAATATGATGAAGAAAAGCAGCACGATTATCCCTCACTTAAGAAAAATTTGCAGTATATTTTTCCTGATTGGTGCTTGAGAAGAATTTATATAACAATTTCACAGCTAAAGAACTCTCTTTTGCAATAATGAAGGGAAAACAATCTAATTCAAAATCTTTGCTTGAGTATTCAATTGACTTATGGCCTCTGGTGAAAAATGAACAACTATGCCAATGCTTACACAAACAGAGGGAGTGTGAAAGAGTAAGAAAGAAATAATTATAATTAGAGTATTCATATTATTGTCATCATACAGAGTTGTTAGTGAAATAAAATATAATTTTTATCTAAACTTCTCTGAAGGGACAAATGGTACCAAACTATTAGCTAGACTTTGTTTTTGTGGTGGTGTTATAGTAGTAGCCTTATTGTTGTACATTTTCCAGCATATCACCTGATACCTTTGGAATAAATTGAAATATAAGAAAATACATGCATAGAATAATTTGGGGGAGAAGGGGTTTTGGAGTTTGACACACTGAAATTATTATCTTGACTCCATCACTACCTAGGTTTATGATCTTTGACATGTTACTTAAAGTTCCCCAATGACAATTTCTTTAAAGACAATAAGTGAAACTCACACAATGACTAAGAGTATTGTTATTTATGTGATTGCTCTAAAGAGAGAGTCTAACTGTAAGCTCTAATAAATATTTATGATTCACTTTACAGATAATATTATTCATTAGGTATGATTTGATGTATGGAACTAGTTGAGTTGAACTGGGTAGGGGAATTGTGCAAATATTCCCCTGAAGCTAGGATGTTGGGGGTTCTGGTGAGGTGACAGCAAACTAGTCTTCTGCTACTTGTTTTTTTGGATTCACATCACATATTCACTGACATTGGAGCCTTGTTAGCAAAAGACCAGGATATTCAAACGCAATTGGTGCCTTGCAAACTGCTATCACTTCAAGCTAGACCTTCTGAAAGCAGATGGGAAAACAATCAGAGACACTAATAATTTAGTATATAGGATTTTTTTTTTCTGCCATTAGCCAGCGTTCTGAACCTTCTGAGTGCCTTGATGATTTCCAGGGAAAAGATTTTGGAAGCCCTTAATTCCAGTAAAAATGTTGGAAAATATCTCATAGATATTAGAATTTACTTAAATGGTTTGAGGCTGGGGAATCATGTGGTCAGCATGGGTCTGCTGCGGTATGACTGATGCAATTGGCTGAATGTGAGTGACTCACAAGTAGTTAAACAGCAGAATTAGTTATAGTGCCACTAATAGGAGACAAAAATGAACAACAGTCTGTATTTTGACACTGGATTTCTGGAAGAAAGGTAGTATTATTGAAATAAATAGAGGTGTTCAGATGAAGAGAGATTATGCCTAAAAATTATGAGTTTGTTTATAAAATATTTATTTTGTAGAAAAGATGGTGGACACTCAACTCTCCAAGTAGCTTGGGTTTATCAGAAAATATCTTAATAATCAATTACAGGACAGAAGGACTTTTACCAAGAAAAACTTCTTATATAAATTCTTAACTGTTTTTAATCATAAAATAAATCTCACATATTTTTATTTAAATGCTAATGGATCATAGTCTTACATTCTTCAATAATTATTGTTCTTTATTTTGTTTATAGCCAAAGGAAGGTTAGACGTTTTTTACCTGTGGATAACATATATTACTTAAAATTTTTTAGGTATATTGACAGCTACATAATACTTAAGCATCTAATGCATTAGGTCAGGGTATTAAATTTGATTTTGAAAGCAGTAATATTATACAATATTATTTTTGAGATGTCAAAAAATTAAAATGATCACATAAATGCTTTTTGTAGTATCTAAGAAATAAAACTACACAGACATTCACAGGATGAATACAATTCATTACATATTTTTAATAAAAAGCACTTCCATTATTTTATCAGTTTTTCTTGTTAACAAATAATTGCATTGACACTTTCTGATATATTTATAAAAAGTCAGTATGCTATAATAATTGAATTATGATTATAGATTTCTAAATGTCAATTATCATTTTAATATTTCATTTCTAGTGAATATTGAATCATTATAATAAGACTCACTATTCCATCAATGTGTTATTTTGAACATGATTATCACTGGATAGTTATTTTATTTTTTAATTTGGCTTTCTTTTTTAAATTTCAACTTTTATTTTAGACTCAAGCTGTATTGTTTATTACACGAGTATATTGTGTGATGCTAAAGGTTTGTTACATGAGTATATTGTGTGATGTTGAGGTTTGGGGTATAAATGATACCGTCACCCAGGTAGTGAAAATAGCACCCAATAGTTAGTTTTTTTACCTTTGTTTCCCTTTTTTCCTTCTCTAGTAGCTTCCAGTGTCTATTCTTGCCATACTTCTGTCCATGTGTACCTGTTTTAGGCCATTCTTGAGTTGTTACAAAGAAATATCTGAGGCTGGGTAATTGATAAAGAAAAGAGGTTAAATTGGATTATAGTTCTGCAGGCCATATAAGCATGGCATCAGCATCTGCTCAGCTTCTGGTGAGGGCTTCAAAAAGTTTACAATCATGGCAGAAAGTGAAGTGAGAGCATGAAAATCATGTGGTGAAAGCAGGAGGAAGAGAGAGAAAGAGACAGAGAGTTTGAGAGAGAGAGAGAGAGACAGAGAGAGAGAGAGAGAGCAGGGGAGGTGCCGCACACTTTAACCTATCAGATCTAACAAGAACTCAATAGCACAAAAACAGCACCAAGTCTTAAGGGATCTGCCCACATGACCAAAACATCTCCCACCTCCAAAATTGGGATTATATTTCAACATGATATTAGGGTAATATGATATGATATGATTTGGGTGGGGACAAATATCCGAATACCCAAACTATATTATTCCACTCTGGCTCCCCAAATCTCACGTCCTTCTCACATTACAAAATACAATTATGCTTTCCCAATAGTCCCCCAAAGATTTAATTTATTCCAACATTAACTCAAAAGTCTAAACTCCAAAATCTAATCTGAGATAAGGCAAATCCCTTTCACCCATGAGCCTGTAAAATCAAAACAGGTTATTTACTTCTAAGATACAATGTGGATATAGGCATTAAGTAAACATTCCCATTCCCAAACGAAGAAATCAGCCAAAAGAAAGGGGTTACAGGCCCCACACGAGTCTGAAACACAGCAGGACAGTCATTAAATCATAAAACTCCAAAATAACCTCCTTTGACTTCATGTTCCACATCCAAGATACACCGCTGCAAAGAGTGGGCTCCGAAGACTTTGGGTAGCTCCACCCCTGCAGCTTCATAGGGTCCCCAAAGGTGCTTTCACAGGCTGGAGTTTTCTGTTCCTGTGTTAATTCACTTAGGATAATGGTCTCTAGCTGCATACATGTTGCTGCAAAGAATATAATTTTGTTATTTTTTATAGCTATGAAGTATTCCATGGTGTATATGTACCACTTTTTTAAAAAATCTAATACACAATTGATGAGCACCAAGATTTATTCCATGTCTTTTCTACTGGGAATAGTACTGTAATAAACACACAAGTATATGCATTTTTTTAAATAAAAATAATGTATTTCCGTGTACCCAGTAGTAGGATTGCTAAGTCGAATGGTACTTCTGTTGTAAGTTCCTTGAAAAATCTCCAAAGTGCTTTCCACAGTGACTGAACTAATTTACATTCCCACCAACAGTACATAAGCATCCTTTCCATGCACAACGTTGCTAGTATCTCTTGTTTTCTGACATTTTTCTTTTTATTAAAAAGTCATTGTGATGAGTGTGAAATGTTATCACATTGTGGTTTTAATTTGCCTTTCTCTGATGATTAGTGATGTTAGGCATTTTTATATGTTTGTTGGCTGCTTGTATGTCTTCTTTTGAGAAGTGTCTGTTCATATATTCTACCTACTTCTTACTGGGATTATTTGGGGGGGGGGGTTGCTTGTTGAATTGTTTAAGTCCTTTACAGATTCTGGATATTAGACCTTTGTCAGATGCATAGTTTGCAAATATTTTCTCTCATTCTGTAGATTGTCTATTTGTTGACAGTTTATTTTGCTGTTGAAAAGAAACTTATCTTTGCTGAAGCTCTTTGGCTCTCAGTTTAATTAGAACTTACTTGTCAATTTTTGTTTTGTTGCAATTGCTTTTGAGGACTTAGTCATAAATTTCTTACCAACGCTGGTATCCACAATAGTGCTTCCTAGATTTTCTTCTAAGATTTTTTAGTTTATAGTCTTACATTTAAATTTTTCAACAATTTTGGGTTCATTTTTGTATATGATGAAAGGTAGCGTTTGAGCGTTTGAGCTTCATTCTTCTGTCTATGACTAGCCAGCTATCCCAGCACCATGTATTGAAGAGACAGTCCTTTTCACATTTATTATTTTTGTTAATGCTGTGCAAGATCAGAGGGCTCTAGGTGGATGGCTTTATTTCGGGGTTCTCTACTCTAGGGGCCTCCAACCCCTAGGCCACAGACCAGTGGGAAGGAGGTGAGTGGTGGGTGAGCGAGTGAAGTTTCTTCTATATTTACAGGCCTTTCCCATCACTTGCATTACTGCCTGAGCTCTGCCTCCTGTCAGACCAGCAGCAGCATTAGATTCTCATAGGACCTTGAACCGTATTGTGAACTCCACATGCAAGGGATCTAAGTTGCACGCTCCTCCTAAGAATCTTATGCCTGATGACTTGAGGTGGAACAGTTTCATCCAGAAACCATCTCCCACGCCCAACCCTGGTCCGTGGAAAAAGTGTCTTCCTTGAAACTGGTCCCTGGTGCCAAAAAGTTTGGGGACTACTGTTCTGCTCTGTTCCATTGATCTATATGTCTGTTTTTATAACAGTACCATGCTTTTTTTGGTTATTGTAACCTTATAGTATAGTTTGAACTGAGGTAATATAATGCCTCTAGGTTTGTTCTTTTCGCTTAGAATTGGTTTGACTATTTGGGATCTTTTGTGATTTCATATGAAATTTTTAATAATATTTTCTAATTTTGTAAAAAATGGCATTGGTAGTTTGATAGAAATAGTGTCGAATCAGCAGATTACTTTGAACAATTTGGCCATTTCAACAATATTGATTCTTCCAATCCATGAGCATGGAACATTTTTCTATTTGTTTGTGTTATGTATGATTTTTTTTCTTCAGTGTTTTGTTCTCCTTATACACATTTTCTAACATCTATGTGTATTGCTAGGTATTTTTTGTGGCTGTTGTAAATGGGATTTTATTTTTTAATTCAATTTTGGAACTCAATATTGGTCTGTTCAAGGCTTATTCCTGAATCAATCTTGGGAGGTTATACATTGCTTGGAATGTATTCATTTCTTTTAGATTTTCTAGTTTGTGTACACGTAGGTGTTCATAATAGTCTCTAAGGATCTCTTGTATTTCTGTGGAATCAGTTGTAAAGTCACCTTAGTCATTTCTGGTTGTGCTTATTTGGATCTTCTGTTTCTTTGTTAATCTAGATAGTGATGTATCAATCTTTATCCTATCAAGTAACCAACTTTTGGTTTGATCGATTCTTTCTATGGATTTTTGGGTCTCAATTTTATTCAGTTCTGTTCTGAAGTTAGTTATTTCTTTTCTTCTGCTGGCTTTAGGATTAGTTCGTTTCTTGTTTTTCTAGTTCCTCTAGGTATGATGTTCAATTATTAGTTTGAAATCTCTCTGTCTTTCTGAGGTAGGTGTTGGGCACTACAAAGTTTCCTTTTAACATTACCTTTGCTGTAGCTCAGAGATTTTTATATGTTGTTTATGTTTTCATTTGTTTCAAATAATTTGTTGATTCTTGCCTTAATTTCATTGTTTACCCAAAAGTCATTCAAGAGTAAGTTGTTTAATTATCATGTAATTGAATGGTTTGGGGAGACAATCATAATATTGAATACTATTTTCATTCCACTATGGTCTGAGAATATTATTGGTTGGTATGATTTCAACATTTTGAATTTACTGGGACTTGCTTTATGGCCAAGCATGTGGTCAGTCTTAGAGTAGGTTCTATGTGCAGATGAGAAGAATTTATATTCTGTCATTGATGAGGGATATATTCTGTTTATATCTATTAGGTCCAATTGGTGAAGTGTTGAATTCAAGTCCAGAATTTGTTGTTAATTTTCTGCTTTGATGATCTGTCTAATGCTATCAGAGTGGTACTGAAGACCACCATTATGATTTTATAGCTAAGTCTTTTTGTAAGTTAAGTAGTTGTTTTATCAATCTGATTGCTCCAATGTTGGCTGTGTATATATTTGGTATAGTTATATCTTGTTGTTGAATTAAACACTTCATTATTATGTAATGTCCTTCTTTTCCTTGTCCTTTTTTACTATTGTTGATTTAAAGCCTTTTTCATCTGATATAAAAGTAGTGACATCTGCTTTTTTAAATTTTCTGTTTATGTGATAGATCTTCCTCCAACCCTTTATTTTAATACTAGCTGTCATTTTGTATGAGATGGGTCTTTTTAATATAGCAGAAAGATAGATCTCCTTTCTTTATCCAACTTACAACTCTGTGTCTTTTAAGTGTAGCATTAGAACATTTACATTCAAGGTTATCATTGAAATGTAAGGTTTTAATCATATTACAAGATGTTAGCTGGTTGCTTTGTAGTTTCTATTATGTGGTTGCTCTGTAGGGTCTGTGGCTTATGTACTTAAGTATGTTTTCATGGCATCAGGTATTGCTCTTTTGTTTTCATGTTTAGAAATTCCTTAAAGATGTCGTGTATAGTTGGCCTAAGGGTAAGGATTTCCCTTAATGCTTTCTTGTTGGGAAATATTTTATTTCTGGTTTGCTTCTGAAGCTTAGTTTGGCAGGATATAAAATTCTTGATTGGAATTTTATTTTCTTTAGGAATGCTGAAAATATCCTCCTAGTCTCTCCTGGCTTGTAAAGTTTCTGTTGAGAAGTCTGATGTTAGTGTGATTTAGTTCCCTTTGTATGTCATCTGGCCTTTTTCAGCCTTTAAGATTTTTTCTTTAGCATTGACCTTGGACAGTCTGGTGACTATATGTCTTGGCACAAGTGTTTTCTGGATTTCTTGTATCTGAATGTCTACCTCTCTAGTAAGATTAGGGAACTTTTATTCAATTACTCTCTCAAATATGTTTTTTCGATTGTTTACTTTTTTGTCTTCTCTCTCAGGAATGTCAATATTTCACAGATTTGGTCTATCTAATCTCATATTTCTCAAAGACTTTGTTCATTTCTTAAATTTCTTTTTGTTTATTTTTGTCTGACTGAGTTAGTTTGAAAGACTGGTTAGAAGATGTTTTGTGTGTGTTGACTTTCAGTCTTGTCTTGGATATTATTGAGTTTCATTCTAATCCATGCTTAGAATTCTTTATCTGTTATTTTTGAGTTTTCTTTTTGGTTAGGGACCAACTGATGAACAGCTAGTGTAATCCTTTGCTGGTGTCACTACCTTCAGGTTTTTCTGAAGTGATCCTTCTGCCTCAGCCTCCTGAGTAGCTGGGATTACAGGTGCCCACCACTATACTCAGCTAATTTTTTGTATTTTTAGTAGAGACGGGGTTTCACCATGTTGGCCAGGCTGGCCAACCTACAAGTTGGGTAGGGTCTTTTGGCTTGGCTTCTAAAGCCCTATGCAATTTTTCAGTGGGTTTTGTATTGGGCTCTGCATTTTGACCTACAATACAATAGATGGCTCTTTGGGGTAAGAGCTGGCTTTGGCCAATGTGACTGAGTATATACTTGACCTTTGTTTACCAGGAGATTTCTCTGTTTCCTCAGGCAATGAGCTGATCTGTGGAGGTCACAGTGGTCTGAGCTCCCCGCTCAGCCCCAGACCAGTGGAGGAGAGAGGTGGATGGGGCCAAACCAGGCTGGCTAACCTACAAGTACCCTGATGTCAGGTATGAGCACCAGCACTGAGGGAGAGTCCAGTAGGTGATCACCAAGTTCCAAGCAGTGTGCCTAAGCATAGAGCTGGGAAACCTCTTTGGCCCCAAGTTCTCTGCCAGAGGAAGTGGAGACAGCCTAAACTTCTAATCTGACAGAATGGATGATCCACATACCTGGAGATATGTCTGGGTATAGGGTAGAGAGGGACCTACTTAACCATGGTCTCTGCACAGTAAGGGAGGGCCAGCTCAGGCTGCTAATTCAGGCAAGCAAATTCTCTGAATGCTTGGAAATCTCCCTGGGTGTGGAATAGAGCAGACACTGCTGCACCGTAATCTCTGAGCAGGAAGGGTGGGGCAGCTCAGTCTACCAAGTGATTGCTACCAATACCTGGAGATCTGCTGGGCATGGAGCAGAGAGGGGCCCAGATATAGTTAGGATCTCTGTTCCCACTAAAATTTTATGTCAAATTATAATCCCCAGCGTTGGTGGTTGGGCCTGATGGGAGGTGATTGGATTGTGGGGGTGGTTTCTAATGGCTTAGGACCATTCCCTTTGGTTACCATAGTGAGTGAGTTTTTGTGAGATCTGGTTGTTTAAAAGTGTGAGGCAGTTCTCTCTATTCTCTCTTCCTCCTCCTTCAGCCATGTGAAGATTCCTGTTCTGGCTTTCCCTTCCACCATGAGTAAAAGCTCTCCGAGGCCTTTGCAGTCATGCTTGCTGTACATTCTACAGAAAGTACAATGAAGTCCAGACTGAGGAGGCCTCAGATGCAAATTAGGGACTTACTGAGAATTAGAGCAAAGGTCACTTTTGTTATGTATTAGCAAAGAATTTTGTGGCATTGTGCCCTAGGGATCTATGGAACTTTGCACTTGAGAGTAATAATTTAGGGTATCTGGCAGAAGAAATTTCTAATCAGCAAAGTATTCAAGAAGTATCCTGGCTGCTTCTAACAACCTATGCTTCTATGTGTGAGTAAAGAAATGATCTGAAAGTAGAACTTATATTTAAAAGGGAAGAGTGTACAAAAGTTTGGAAAATTTGCAGCCTGGCTATGCAGTAAAAAAGAAAAACTAATTTTCTGGAGAGGAATTTAAACACCTGTAGAGATTTGCACAAGCAAAAAGGAGGCAAGTGTGGATAGCCAAGACAATGAAAAAAACACAGACCTGCAAGGCATTTCTGAGAATTTCATTTGCAGCAGCTCCTCCTATCACAGGCCCAGAGGTCTTAGAGGAAAGAATAATTCTGTGGGCCAGGCCCAGGGTCCCACCACCCTGTGGGGCCTGGGGACACTGCTCCTTGAGTCTCAACCACTCCAGCCCCAGCTGTGGCTCAAATGGGCCCAGGTACAGATTGAGCCACTGCTTCAGAGGGTGTAAACTGTAAACCTTGGCAGCTTCCAAGTGGTGTTAAACCTGTGGGTGCACAGAGTGCAAGAGTTAAGGCTTGAGAGCCTCCACCTAGATTTCAGAGCAGGTAAGAAAAATATTGGGTATCTAGGTAAAAGCCTAATGCAGGGGAGGAGCCCTTACGAAGAACCTCTACTATAGCAATGCAGAAGGGAAATGTGGGGCTGGAGCTTCCACACAGAATCCCCTCTAGGGTACTGCCTAGTGAAGTTGTGAGAAAACGGCCACTGTCCTTCAGACCCTGGAATGTTATAGCCACCGGCAGCTTAAATCCTCAGCCATTGGAACTGAATGCCAGCCCATGAGAGCAACTGTAGGGGCTAAACCCTGCAAAGTCTACAGGGGCTGAGCTGCCCAAGACTCTGGAAGCTCACCCTTTGCATGGAGTCAAAGATCATTTTGACTCTTTAAGATTGCAACACTTTGGGAGGCTGAGGCGGGCAGATCATGAGGTCAGGAGTTTGAGATTAGTCTGGCCAACATAATGAAATCCTGTCTTTACTAAAAATACAAAAAATTAACCAGGCATGGTGGTGCACGCCTGTAATCCCAGCTACTCAGGAGGCTGAGACAGGAGAATAGCTTGAACCCAGGAGGTGGAGGTTGCAGTGAGCTGAGATTGCACCACTGCACTCCAGCCTGGATGACAGTGTGAGACTCTGTCTCAAAAAAAAAAAAAATATTTCATGACTGCCCTGCTGGATTTGGACTTTCATGGGGCTTGTAAGCCTCTTTCTTTTGGCTGATTTCTTCCTTTTGGTATGGGAGTAGCTACCCAATTGTTTCTCACAAGTAACTAATTTGTTTTTTTGTTTGTTTGTTTTTATTTCATAGGCTTATGCGCAGAAGGGACTAGCATTGCCTCAGATGAGACTTGGGACTTTGAACCTTTGAGTTAATGCTGGAATTAGTTAACACTTTGAGGGACTGTTGGGAATTCATTATTGTATTCTGCAATATGAGAACAACATGATATTTGGAAGGGGTAAGGGGAGGAATGATCTGGTTTGGATCTTTTTCCCCACGCAAATCCCATGTTGAACTGTAATCACTAAAGTTGATCTGAGGTGTCCTTCATGATTCCAGTGGTTTTACACTTTGCCTCTTAAATTAAAGCTCACAGAGTTGATCTTGCTATTTCAAAGAAGCTGCCATCTTGGGAAAAAAATGGTTAGTAAAGAATTCTTCTTATTAGGCAACTTGGACTTCAGAGTTGCTCATTTAACATGTTTTCAAACATAAAGCCATTTTAGATATTCAAATTGCTTCATTTAAATATAAATTTATCAGTTATAATTTTATAGCTCTATTATTTCTTAATTAAAAATTATTATCAGTGCAAAATAACATTCATAATATGATTTTTTCAAAAATTCCATTGCTTAGAACAGATAAAAATTTATCATTAGTTACTAAATCATTTGCCATTAGAGAAACTTAATTATAGTTGTTTCATCATTACATATGAGAAAAAGAGGCCATCTGTCACCCTCCCCACAATACGGTAGACCTGAACAAGATGTTGACCCTGTACATGAAAAGAACAGCAACCAGTGTATACACATGTTAAACCTTCATCACAACCAAAACAATGACCGTATTCATCATCCAGAAGTCTCCCAAAGCCCCTTTGTAATCCTTCACCCTTCCTCTCATTGTGTCATTCTCAACACCCAGGTAAACACTGATCTGCTTTCTGACACCATAGCTTAGTTTTCATTTTCAAGAATTGCATCTATGTGAAGTCATATGGTATACATTATGTTTATCTTTTTAAAATTAGTATGATTATGTTGTTGTATTAGCAGTTCATTCATTTACGTTGTTGAGTAATGTTCTTCTGCATGGATATACCACAATTTCTTTATATATTCACCTGTTTAAGGATATTTGATTGTTTTCAGTCTCGGGTTAATACAAATATAGCTGCTCTGCACATTTGTGTATATAGACAGATATGTGCTTACATATTTTTTGAGTAAATACCTAGGAGTGGAGTGTCTGAATCATATAGCAAGTGTAAGTGTAACATATAAGTAACATTGTAAAACTGTTTTCTAAAGTGCTCCTGCCATTTTTCATAACAATCAAAAGAATAGGAGTGTTCCACTTTCTCTACATTTTTACCAATATTTGGTTTGGTCAGTATTTCTGACCCATTCTATTTTGTGTGTATTATCTAATTTTTGTAATTGGTGACTTCCCTAATGATAAGTGATGTTTTTCAGTTTCTATAAGATTTTGTATAGAATTGACGTTATTTTTCCTTAAGTTTTTAGTAAAATACCCCAGTGAAGCCATATAGGCCAAGAGGTTTTTTTGTTGTTGTTGTTATTTGTTTTGTTTTGTTTTGTTTAAATTGGGAGTTCTTTAAATTCAGTGTCTTTAGTAGAAAAAGGACTATTCAGGTTATCTCTATTTCATGTCGAAAAAACTTTGTTAGTATTGCTTTAAAAATTTTTTCCAATTTTGTCTACATTTTATTAGTAGTATAAAATTGTTCATAACATTTCTTTATTAAATTTTCAATATCTATAGATTTTGTCATAATATCATCACTCTCATTCTTTGATAATCTGCTTTATTTTTTCCTGGTAAGTGTAGATATCTGTTATTAAATAAACTAACTTTCTCAAAGATCCAGGTTTTGATTTTATTTATACTTCTCTGTGTTTTTTTCTGTTTCTACTTTATTTACTTTTATTCTGATCTTTGTCATTTCCCTTTGTCTATTTTTTCATCCTAATTTTTTTTTAAGATGGAAGTGGATGTCATTTGGGTCTTTGTTATTTCCTAATATAGAATTTAGTGTTAAAAATTTTTCTCTATGTACTGCTTTGGTAGTATCCAACAAATTCTGATATGTTGTAACTTCATTTTTATTCACTTCAGAGTCTTTTGGATTTCACTTTTGATTTATTATTTGATCCACAGGTTATTTAAAAGTATATTGTTTTCTTTCCATATTTGTTGGGATTGGTCGGATTTCTTTCTGTTATCAGTTTCCAGTTTAGTTTCACTGTAGTGAGAGAACATACTCTGTGTAACTTAAATCCTTTTAAATTTATTGAGGCTTGTTTTATGGTCAATGTTAGTAAATACTCCATGTGCACTTCTACACAATATAAATCTTGTCGTTTTGGGTTAGAGTATTCTAAAATCATTGATTATGTCAATTTTATTGATAGTGTTGTTCATGTATTCTATATCCCCCATGATTTTCTTTTTACACTATTATCAATTATTGAGAAGAGAATATTAAAACTTTTGCTATAATTAAAGAATACCTATTATCTTTACAGTTCTATCAATTTTCTCTTTATGTATTTTTAAACTATCCTATTGGCTGCAGAAACATTTAGGATTGTTATGCCATCTTCATAAACTGATGTTTTTACCATTATGAAATGATGTTCCATATCCTGAGTAACATTATTTTCTCTAAAATCTACTTTGGGGATGGGACACTAATATAGTGACTCCAGCTTTCTTTGGATTAATGTTATCATAGTACAACTGTTTACATCCTTTTACTTTCAACTTATTTATATCTTTATATTTAAAATGAGTTTCTTATTAGCAACATGTGATCAGGTTTTGTTTTTAAATCCAGCTAACAATTTTTGTCTTTTCATTATTTATTTACTTTTTATTATTTTATTATTAATTTTGAGACAGGGTGTCACTCTGTTACCCATGATGGAGCTTAAGTGGTATAATTATGACTTATTCCACCCTCAACCTCCCACCAGGCTCAAGCAGTCCTCCCACCTTAGTCTCCCAAGTAACTGGAACTACAGGAATGTCCTATCAAACTTGGCTAACATTTTTTTCTCTTTTGTAGAGATGATGTCCCACTATGTTTCCCAGGCTGGTCTCTAACTCTTGGGCTCAAGCAATCTTCCTGTCTTGGCCTCCCAAAATGCTGAGATTATAGGTGTGAGCTAGCATGTTCAGCCAATTTCTGCCTTTTAACTTGGACATTTAGACCATTTTACACTTAATGTTATTGTGGATATTATAAGTTTGTCACTCATCTTGCTAGTTTTACATTTTCTTCTCTTTTTTCCTCTTTTCCTTTTTTCCTCTTTTTCTGCTTTCATTTGGATTGAATTTGTGTGTGTGTGTGTGTGTGTGTGTGTGTAGTATAATTTCATTTTATCTCCATTGTCTGTTTATTAACAATATATATTTTTTAATTTTAGTGATTGACTTAGGATTTGTGGTATAGATTTTTAATTTATAATTTTTCCTTTATATTGTCCATGTTTAATTTTGGATAGTTTCTATTACTACATCTTTAAATTCACTAATCTTTTCTTTTGCAATGTCCAGTCTACAGTTAATCTCATCAGGCATATGTTTCATGCCCATATTATAATTCTCATATTTATAAGTTTAATTTGGTTAGAGGATTCTAAAATCAAGATTACTTTGTATGTTACATGTGTCTGCTAAACTTTTTAAACAAGTGTAATACAATTACAATAACTGCTGCATATCCCTGTCTACTAATTCAAACGTGCGAGTCAGTTCTTGGTTAGTTTTGATTGATCAATTTTTCTCTTAACTGTGGCTTATACTTTCCTGTTTCTTTGCATACCTGGTAATTTTTATTAGATGCCAACCATTGTAAATTCTCTTTGGTTCAGTGCTAGATATTTTTATATTACTATAAATATGTTTGACCTTTGTTCTGGGGAAGAGTTTAGTTACTTGAAAATTGTTTGATATCTTTGGGCCTTCTGATTTTAGATTTCTTAGAGCCACCATAAGATAAGCATTATTTACTCCAGGCTAAAGTTACTAGAGTCAGATCATGTTGAGTCTAACCAATTCCCCATAAAGTATGAGATTTTCTAATCTGGCTAGTGAGAACAGGCACTGTTCCCAAACCCCTTTTCACTGATATTTTTACTATTTTTATCTAATTATTTTAGAATTCACTACCTGTCCTCAGGCAGTTTTCTCATGTTATGATCTGTACTTTGCTGAATACTTTAAGATGACATTTTGTAGATCTCCAGAATTATTTATCTACGCAACACTTTCCTCTCTTATATTCTCTCCTATGACCTAGCCCTCCTGGTCTTCCACGAGTCTTACTCCACCTCCTCACTTCAAGGAGTTCACCAGTCTCTTCTTGATTCCTCTTCTCTGTGCCACAACCTGAAAAATGCTCTCAAAATAGGCCAACTGTTGAACTCGCTTTTTTTTTTTTTTGTCTCTCTTAGCTCACTGCCCTTAATTGCCTGATGTTCAGTGTCTTCAAGACCATTGTTTTATCTAATTTTGTTCATATTATTTTGTTTGCTTCAGCTGAGAGGGCTATTTGTTCTTTGTTACTCAATCTTGATCAGAAGTAGTTTTTCTAATTAAAAAAAAATTGATTATTTTGAATCCTTATCCTGATCTCACTTCAGCATTTGGCACAACAGATAATCTCTTCTTGAAACTTCTTTATCTCTTAAAGCCTATGTTCTTTTAATAGCACACATCCGCCTTCCAAGTATTCTTTGACCTCCCCCTTTTCATTGAGTACCTTTACTTACTTCTTCATGCTCAATTTCTCATGAATTCTAACACAGGTCAAACCTTTCTCCTGAGCAATTCCAAATGACATCTTGCTTGGTAAGTCACCTCTAATGTATTATCTTTTCACAAAGCCTCCCACTCCTCCTTTGTTTATGTGCAAATCTATTTATATATTCATATACTTTCCTATGCCTTTCATGTTTCAAAAATATTTGGTTCCCTTACAAAATATGGTACATAAAATATATTCTATGAATTTCTATGTACTTAAGAGAAATGTGCCGAATAGTTGTTGCAAAAGTAGGTATTTAGCAGTTATATAATTCCTGAATGAAACTTGAATCACTTGACAGAATAAAAACCATTTCTATTTCTGAGAGAAAATTTGTTCGTGTGGATCTCTATAAAGAAGACTCTGTACCACTGTTCATTTTAAAATAACCACAATTTTTTTTTAACCGTCCTCCTATTAAGAGGTCAGGTCTAATTCTGCTAACACTGAGTATGGACTGGCCTTAGTAAATTACTGCATCTAATAGCATGCAATAGAGATAGTCATGCATGATTTTTAAAGCTATGTCAGGAGAGCACACAAAAACTACACTTTATTCACTGGAATGCTCCCTCTTGGAGCCCTGAGCCATCGTATGAAACATGACTACCCTGAGACAACCATGCTATGAGGAACACCAAGCCACATGGCAAATTTTTCACATGAGGCATTCTGGCCAATAACTCCAGTTCAGCTCACTCTTTAAGTCACATAAAACCAGGCAACACAAATATGTGAAAAGAAGCCTCCAGATCTTTCTAGCTCTCAGCTTTACGAATCGCTCCAATTATTTAGGTCTTCACAGTTGCAGTACAACATATTATGAAGAAGAGATAAGTCAGTATCATTGTGCAATATTTAAATTTTTGACCCACAGGATCAGGAAATATAACAAAATAATCATTGTCTTATGCACTTAATTTTTGAATTTTTAAGGTAATGTAATTGACATGACAACTTAAAAATATGTTCAATAATATATACATAGACACATGTAAAATGTTTTCCTGAAAGTTTGTATTATAATGTCTATTGCTATAGGCTGATAGCATGATGCCTAAATATTTTATATCAAAAGTTGAATCTGGATACCAAGTTCTTTGATTGTCTGATTTACCTAGTGTTTCTAAGACTTTCCTAATAATCGCTATAGGAATAATAAGTGTAGATTTCCAGGATCTTATACACTGGGCCTGAGGTAGGTACAGGAAGCTACGTACTTAAGAAATATCATCAGCACGTTTGGAAGACATAGGTTCAATACCAAGATTTTGAGCATCAAAAACAGAAATTTTTAATCAAACTTCAATAGATCATGATATGGTTTGGCTTTGAGTCCCCATCCAAATCTCACCTTAAATTGTAATCCCCATAAATCCCCATGTGTCAAGGGCAAGACCAGATGGAGGTAATTGAATCATGGGGGCCATTTACCCCATGTTGTTCTCATGATAATGAGTGAGCCTCAGGGGTCTGATGAATTTATAAGCATCTGGCATTTCCCCTACTTGCACTCATTCTTTCTCCTGCCACCCCATGAAGAGGTGCCTTCTGCAAGGACTGTAAGTTTTCTGAGGCCTCCCCAGGCAGGCAGAACTGTAAGTCAATTAAACCTCTCTTCTTTATAAATTACCCAGTCTCAAGCAGTTCTTTATATTAATAGTAGCATGAGGATGGACTAGTACAGCAAATTGGTACTGATGTTGCAGGGCACTGCTGTAAACTTACCTGAAAATGTGGAAGAAACTTTGCAACTAGGTAGCATGAACAAGTTGGAACAGATTAGAGGGCTCAGAAGAAGACAGGAAAATGTGACAATGTTTGGAACTTCCTAGAGATTTGGAGGACTCAGAAGACAGGAAGATGTGGGAAAGACTGGAACTTCCTAGAGACTTGTTGAATGGCTTTGACCAAAATGCTCATAGTGATATGGACAATGAAGTCCAGGCTGCGGTGGTCTCAAATGGAGATGAAGAACTTTTTGGGAACTGGAGTAAAGATTACTGTTGCTATGCTTTAGCAAAGAGACTGGTGGCACTTTGTCCTTGCCCTGGAGAACTATAGAACTTTGAACTTGACAGAGATGTTTTAGGGTATCAGTCAGAAAAAAAATTCTAAGAGACAGAGCATTCAAGAGGAAGCAAAGCACAAAAAAATTGAAAACATTTTCAGCCTGACATTGCATAGACAAGAAAAATTTATTTCCTGAGGAGAAATTCAAGCCAGCTGCAGAAATTGTATCCAAGAGTCATGTCAGAGACCTTCATGGCAGCCCATCATAGGCCTGGAGGCCTAGGAGGGAAAAATGGTTTCTTGGGCTGGGCTCAGAGACCCCATGCTCTATGCAGCCTCTGGACATGGTGCCCTGCTTCCCAGCTGCTTCAGCACTAGCTGTGGCTAAAAGAGGCAAAGGTATGGCTTGGGACATTGCTTTAGAGGGTGCAAGCCTCAAGCCTTGGTGCCTTACATGTGGTATGGGGCCTCAGGTGCACAAAAGTCAAGAATTGAGGTTGGTGAACCGCTGCCTAGATTTCGGAGGATGTATGGAAACACCTGGATATCCAGACAGAAGTTTGCCGCAGGGGCAGAGCCCTGGTGGAAAACATCTTCTAGGATAGTGTGGAAGGGGAATGTGGGGTTGAAGCCCTCACACAGAGTCCCCACTGGGGCACTGCCTAGTGGAGCTATGAGAGAAGGGCCACCATTCTCCAGACCCCAGAATAGTAGATCCACCAACAGCTTGTACCATGTGCCTGGAAAAAAAGCATAGACTCAATGCCAGCACATGAAAGCAGCTGGGAGGAGGGCTGTACACTGCAAAGCCACAGGGGCAGAGCTGCCCAAGGCCATGGGAGCCACCTTTGTATCAGCATAACCTAGATGTGAGACCTGGAGTCAAAGGAGATCATTTTGGAATTTTAGAGTTTAATGACTGCCCTACTGGATTTTGGACTTGCATGGGGCCTGTAGCCCCTTGTTTTGGCCAATTTCTCCCATTTGCAATAAGTGTATTTACCCAATACCTGTACCCCCATTGTATATAGGAAGTAACTAACTTACTTCTGATTTTACAGGCTCACAAGCAGAAGAGACTCGCCTTGTCTTAGATGAGACTTTGGACTTGAACTTTTGGGATAATGCAGGAATGGGTTAAGACTTTGGGAGACTGTTGAAAGGGCATGATTGTGTTTTGAAATGTGAGAACATGAGATTTGGGAGTGATCTGGGATGGAATTATATAGTTTGGCTCTGTGTCCTCACCCAAATCTCACCTTAAATTGTAATCCCCGGCCGGGCGCGGTGGCTCAAGCCTGTAATCCCAGCACTTTGGGAGGCCGAGACGGGCGGATCACGAGGTCAGGAGATCGAGACCATCCTGGCTAATACGGTGAAACCCTGTCTCTACTTAAAAATACAAAAAACTAGCCAGGCGACGAGCCAGGCGCCTGTAGTCCCAGCTACTCGGGAGGCTGAGGCAGGAGAATGGCATAAACCCGGGAGACGGAGCTTGCAGTGAGCTGAGATCCGGCCACTGCACTCCAGCCTGGGTGGCAGAGCAAGACTCCGTCTCAAAAAAAAAAAAAAAAAAAAAAAAAATTGTAATCCCCATAATCCCCACATGTCAAAGGTGGGACCAGGTGGAGGTAATTGAATTACAGGGGCAGTTTACCTCATTCTGCTCTATGACAATGAGTGAGTCTCACAAGATCTGATGGTTTTATGAGCATCTGGATCTGGCATTTCCCCTGCTTGCACTCCGTCCTACCACCCTGTGAAGAGGTGCCTTCTGCCATGATTGTAAGTTTCCTGAGGCCTCCCCAGCCATGCAGAACTGTGAGTCAATTAAACCTATTCTCTTTATAAATTACCCAGTCTCAGGCAGTTATTTATAGCAGCATGAGAGCAGACTAGTACAGACCGCTTAGTGTTTATGACATGTAAATTTTTTAAACATTCCTGTTGACCAAAACAACTATTTCAAACCTTTTGCAATAGTCTCAAATCTCTGGAGACCACTTCTTTACCTCATTCTCAGCAGATTATCTTGCTTACTACTCAGCAGAGAAAAGAGAAACTTACCAGATATCATGTTCTTAACTTCCTTAAACAACTTACCACCTTAAAGAATCTAGTGCCCCCTCTCCCATGCCTCTTTTTCTTCTTGTTATAATAGAAGTCTTTCCCCCTACTTGGGCCATAGATCCATCACCTTCTGCCTTGGAAAGTATTTTGTTCCATTAATCATTTTCTCTGTCCTGTATTATAATCACCTTTATCTTATCTACTGTCTTCCTAGAGAAATGTGGTCAAATCTATTCCATATTTAAAAAGGAGGAAGTAGCTTAACTTCTCATAAGGTATTAGAAACATTTTAACCACAAGTAAAGATGGTGAAGTCATAGATAAAAGGACCTATGTTTATTTATGAATCCCATAAATAAACATCAAACCTACCTCATTTATTCTGTAGCTTCATAATCCTCTACTGATAGGCGCCTTGAAAGATTTGTGTATACTCTCTGCCTCCACGTTTTCACACTCAATCCACTCCCTAGCATTCTGTTATCTGGGTTTTGCACACTCATCACTACTCTTAAATGGACCTTGGAGGAACCCTGCAAATAGAAGACTAACAAAAGAGCTGGTAGGGAAGAAGTGTGTGTAATTAGAGATGTTATGATTATCCTAGCCCTTCAAAAAATGTAAACTTCTCATACTACTATTTTCTTTTTAAAAAATTGAAAAAACATAGAGACATCGAATTCTAACTACCTCTCTGTACTCTGAAAACCTTCCAACAAGGAGAAAACCTTCTGACAAGAAGTCTAGATACAAAAAAGGACATATCCTTCTCCTCAGATGCACAAATCTGGGTGCACTAAGGGTTTCTCTGTATAGCTATGAACAAGTTAAAAGAGTAAAACACAATTCTTATTCCTCAGAAGAAGATAACCTTAAAAAATACCTCCAAACTATTGGAAAACCATAAAAGGTAAAAGTAAATGTAACGAAACCTGTCATCTGACAAGCAGATAATCATTTATTCTTCACATGTCAAATTTCACTTAGAAGGTACTATGCTATAGGCATAATGGTCCTTCAAGTATGAGTTGGAAATTGGAAACACCTTCTTGTGAGCAGCTAATTCACAGTTATGTACCCTCATTTGAAAGTCATTCAGCAAAGAGACAAGAGCTCTTTTTTTGCCCTTCAGTAGTGAGAATATGAATACTCATTAGTTTTAATGTAACTACTGGTACTAAACTAAAATTGGAAATATATTAACATATAACTCTGAAATTAGAATGTAAGGAAAATATGCACACATCTGCCTTTCCAAGATACTTTTCAGGGCATGTCAGTGTGTCTTAGAAAACTTAGCAGCAATCAGCTTGTGTTGTATCCAAGATTAGGGATTCTGCCATTTTCATCATATTCACCAGAAGTCTTAGATTGGGCTAAATGCCACATCTTCAAAGGTAAAGAATGTAAAGAGCCAAATTGTTATGGTACAAGTCTACAGAATCTGCATGAGCAATTGCTAAAGCTACAATTTCCCAGGGGAGAAAATCAAAACTCATTTTGCCGTGAACAAAGGTGTGCTTACAATAAAGTATACCCAGACTTCTCACAATGAGATGGCTTAATCACAGGGGAATGTTGGCTACTGTTTCATGTTTTTCTTACTGAATATCTACAACAAGAAAGGGATACAAACAATTTTTGATTACCTATTTTTAAAGTAGACAAAGTTGGCATGGATAAATTGTATCCACAAATACCTCCAGAGGACAATATTCTCTGGGAGTCATCTCCCCAGACAAATATTTCTCCAGAAATTTCTCAGGAAAATGAAGTGCTTTGACCTTTACAGTCTTTTTTTTTTTTTTTTTAATTAATGCTCTACCAGAGATGATAATTCAAACATTAAAAAGCAAAGATATATGAGAAAACATAAAAAGAGAACAAGAAGCATAGTAATCACACAGCAGACTAACAAAAATATTGTTACATATGCTATATTATGGTTTTTAATTTTTTTTTAGTTCAGTCATATTTATAACTCTGGTCTTGGCATCTTATCTAAGTATATCTCCAACAATAATTTTTGCCAGTTGTAAACTTCAACAAAAACATCAATGTCATCATCTCTAACTGATTACAAAATCTGTTACCTTCCAAAATAATTGTTTACTGTCAGCTAATATCCTTGATTTTGCTTCCCCTGAGGGGGAATGGGTAACAGAAGCAATTAGATCATTTTTATGTCTATATGTTGTTTTCTGTCCTTTTCAAGTGGGTGAGTGGTCCCAACAACTAAATCAACAACTAAATCAACCCCTCTGCTTATGGCTGAGATCTTCTTTCTTGTCCACTCAAAGACTTTGAAGTTGCATATTAATTTATTCTTCTCCACAAGAAAATTTCCATTAGCACACAAGCACATTCTGCTATTTCTTGTGCTTTAAAAAAATGAATAAGTAAGAGACACTCCTTTGACCTCATCACATTTTTCCACCGTATCTCCCAGTTTTCATGTTCTCCTTTGTAGAAAAAGTTATGTTATCAAAAATATTTCTGTACCTGTTATCTTCAACTCCTTAACTCCCATTTTTTCATAATCTTCTCCACCTAATCTCTTATTCCCAACAACCAACTGAAATTTTCTTTCTGGATTCTTCAGAATTAATAAACACTTCTAGATCATCCTTTTTTTCTTTTGAGATTTGACAGTATTTAAAATAGATGTTTCCTGTTACTTGAATCACTGTCTCCATTTGATCACGTGAATGGCAAACTCTCATGATTTTCCTCCCTGTTGCAAAGATAACTCCTTTTCAGTCTCCTTTTTGGGATCTTGCTTACCTTCTAAAACTCTAAATATGAATTCTACAGGCCTTAGTCTGTGCACTTCTTCTTTTTCTAACCACACTCACTCACTGAATGATCTAATTCAGGATTCTCTTTGTCTCTAGCCCTTATTTCCCCATTTATGTTATCACATTGCCTACTCAATAACTTCACTTGGGTGTTTACAAAACATAGAAAATTTATCTTGACCAAAGGACATGTCCTTCCCCACCATCTTCCAACTAGCTCTAGTCTCAATGTTCCACATCTAGACCAACACTATAAGCAACCTTGACTCTTCCCTCTCTCCACTCCACATCAACACGTGCTTTAAACTTTGTCGTCTTTGGAATAGATTCTAAATACAGATACTTCTCCTATCTTTACTACAAACATCCTAGGTTATCCCATCATCATCCTCACTTGTATTCCTACAATAGATGGCTAAATAGTCATCCTTTTTCTTCCACCCCTTGTAGACTTTCCTCCAGGTGGAGCCCAGGAAATTCTTTTGACAATGTAAATCAAATCATGACACTTTTCTGCTCAAATTGTTTCGACAGCTTCATATTACAGTTGGAGTAAAGTCTACTGTCTAAATTCCATGGCCTGTGAGTCCTGCATTATTCTGATGTATACCTGTCTCTCCAAAATCATTTTCAACCTTGCTCCAGCTATCTTAACCTTCTTGCCATTTTGTACTCATTTCAACTTCAACTAACTTGCTTCTCTGCCTGCCTGAAAAATCCCTCCCCAATACACAAACACCGCAATTTCCAGTGTTTCCTTATTTTCTTTAGTTAGATTTCATGCCAAATATTTCCTCCTCAGAGAGTCTTGTTACTTTTCTATATAAAATAGCTCAACTTTTCCCTAGATATGCTTTATAATAACACCTATTATGCTAAACTATGTAATACATAAGTGACCACTTTCTCTCTGGCTCTGTAATAGGGGACTTTCTCATCACTTCACATTAAAATCCCATATAATCTACTGACTCTCCTTTAAATATATTTCCTTCTTACTCTACAGTGCTCTTTTAGTCTTATTCAATCATTCTCTTAATTTTATCATCATCAGGGTTCTGTATCTGCCTCTTTTCTACTTCACTCATCAAATCTATCCCTGTTCTTCTCACTTACTCTCTTTGTTTAAATTACCATTAATCTCTGCCTTTACCCATTTCTTTGTCTTCAGTCAAGATCTGTATGCAGAAATCCATATCCATCTGTTTAATTACTTATTAAGCATGCTAATTTGTACTCAAACAAGCACATTAAATTCAATATATTCCAAATAACTCATAATATTACCCTTTTCTCCTTTTATGAGATTTCATCCTCCTTCTATTTTCTCTATTTTGGTTACCACTATCATGTTTCCATTTACCCAAACCACAAAATTTGGAGCCATTCTTCATTTTTCCCTTTTTGACATCTGTCAGATTCAATCCATTGACACTTTCTCAAAACCATCCACCACTCTCTATTTCCATTTCCAATATATAAATTCAAGTTCTTGTCATTTCTGGCCTGGACCATGAAAAGAGTATATTCTTTCATGTACATTTGCTGGTTTCTTCCAGCAGCCATTCTTACTTCCAGTTCACTTTCCACCCTTGTCTCTTCTTTTTAACAAGATTCATAATTTCCTTTTGGAAACCAAGTTTCCACCATTGTGTCTCTCTCCCCAGTAGTTCAGATTAATGTGATTCCCACCTCTATATATCAGCTCTGATAGGCATAAACTAATGTACATAATATCATTCCTCATGCTGCAGTGTTCAAGTTGGGCTAACAAAACTTAGATGTATTGTTTAATCGTGGTGGGGAAAAATACTCCTCTTCAAATGTGAAAGAGCAAAAATGTAATCCCAGTTATTGGTGGCAGTCATTTTGTACCACAAGGGGAGATAGCCCGAGGAAAATCAACTCATGAAGGAGGTCAGAGGAAGGATTCACAGAGAAATGGAGTCTAGGCTCTGACAGTACACATACAGGGATTTCACCTTGAAACTAGGTATGAGTCAGTTAGTCATATTTAGGCTATAAATGAGCTGAGGTTAATTTTTTGTTACTTCACACCAGACGTGCCCTAATTCAATCTGATTGACCTCACATATCTCATAGTTGCTACAGGACTGACCACAGGATTGGTCCTCTTACCAAGGAAATTTGATTTTTTTCACAGACAAACATTTTTCAATAAGTTTGGGATAAAGTGCAAACTTTCTAACATTGCACATCCTACATTATGGGTGTAGTGAATTTCTACAAGTTCTTTAGGCATGCCGTGGTTTTCATGATGTAGCACCTTCACCAATGCTGTTTATTTCAAAACAGCTTTTTCTCCATGGATGCTTATCTCTAAGACTCATGCTAAATGCAACTGCCTCTGTGACAGCTTCTTTAACCCTTAAGCACAGTTGCAACTATCTGTTCTGCATTGGCTCATCTGATTTCCGCTATGACTGAATTTATGTTTTTGAAATACTACTCTTGTCTGTTTCTCTCCTGGTGTTATCATTATTGGCTTTCTTATCTCTTCCCTCAACTACCAATAGTTTGTCTTATCCATCTTTACGTTTCTATGACATCTGTCACATGCTCAATAAATATTTCTAGAATGAATCAAACACATAAGGACCCTGCCCTCCAGTGAAATGTACATTCTAGAAGTGATATGCACACAAATCTACAAAATCAAGGTTAAAGTGCTCAAGGCCATGGAAATGGTACAGAGAAATTGTCTCACAATTGGTTCTGGTTCTGACACTTTCTAGCTGAGGTAACGTAATGATAGATATTTCAGATAAAGGACAATGAAACCCAGAAAGAATTCTTCTAACTCTGTTCTTCCTTTAATACTTCCTCTACATATGATAACCTTGAAGTGAAGAACCACAAAGAAAATAAAATACAACAGCTGCACTCCTAATGATGTGTTCTCCTTGGACATAGAGGACATGCCTTCATCTCTTTCATGGAGGCAGCAAGTTAACTGGTAAGGAAGTTTTTAATTTGGCCAGTTCAATTATAGGCCATAAAAATGATTTTGATTTTCTGCATTGGTCTATTAGAACTTAAAACTTCTGAAGGAAAACCTTTAATGACCACGAGTTTAGTGCTTTTATTTAACATGTTCTTGTTAAAAATACGTGGTCTTTTATTTTTTTCCAGGTAATGTTTATTTGTAGCCCTAACTCAAATTCTACACATTGAAATTTGTTTTGCATGAATTTAATAGCTTCAAAAATCAGTTTTATGTCATGACATTTTTCCATGTCTAGTAAAATCGGAAATGAAGAAAACAAAATTGTGTCATAAAATGAATGAATCCTAATTTGTGCATTTGTTTTTCCCTTCAATAATTGACATTTAATATTCTAAATTGTTTTTAATATTTACATCATGCACACTTTTTTTTTTTTTACAGTAATATCCCTTGGACTGGCAAACCTTGTGAACCTGAGAACTATGAGCACAGGCAGATGTCATCTTTTGGACAGGAAGCATTTTGTTGTATAGGTGTTTTGGCAATTGTGAAACACTGCGAAAAAATTCCTTTTCATTGGTACTCAGTTTCATCCTTCCCACTGTGTGGTGTGGTGCACAGCCCTGCACTCAGACACTGAGCTACATATGGTGTGAAACATGTGGGAATAGTGCCTGATGCAGCTGCCTTGCAAAGTGTTTTTCCATCATCATCACCACTGCTTCCCTCCCCTGACAACCCTCCCCATCACTCCAGTCTCCACAGTCTATCTTGTTGCAATGTAGACCTTCCCATGATTTTCAATTTTCTTATTTGAAAAAGGGGTCAAAAAGCACGTGCTCTATTTAAAAAGTGTACATTTTATAACTGTAGACACATAAAAAGGAATGTATTCCATAAAGCAAAAAATATCTACATCTCACTTTGGTACTAAAGATATATACTTGCCTCTGGCTTTCACACTATTTGTTTCCAGCAATTAGGGAGAATAGAAATGTGATTCCACATGCTCTACATAAAGGCCACTTTGAAAGAACACTTTAACATTTTTCACCTCATCATTATTTTCATTACTTAATGCATAGACTTAACCAATTTTTGTAGACCCTAAATATACTATTTCTAGGTATTTTTACTTGTTTCATCTTATTTTCCCCTGAGTGTTTTAGTCGTGCCGCAGGTTAAGGCAAATGGCTAGGAACCCTGTGTCCTATGTCTGGTATGGACTGTGTGGTTAGAGAGACATTTTATCCTCAATTCTGTTACACCCGCCCCCTGTCAGCAAGAGGGCAACCCACATAATTTAAATGTTTGAGTTTCTCCATCTCAAACATGGTAGCTATCATGTGTATTTTTCAAGTCTGTCATGCCAGAAAGAGGGTACAAATTCTAGTCCTGTTCCCGACATGCACCAGATACCTCCCAATTATTAAGTTTGCTTTCTCTGTATTTCCCCATTTTTTTTCTCTCTACACACACACACACACACACACACACACACACATATTTGAGTCACTTAGAGACTTAACGGGTTCCTAAAAAATGGCATGCAAACACAGAAAATCTATTTCTAAAAACTTAGAAAGGTCTTTATCATAAATTTTCTCTACCTTTAACTCCCACTGTAACATTATAGTATATATTTCCACTTAAAAACATGAGGTAAGAAGAATGAATAGATAAAAGTCAAATTTCTCTTCTGTCTTTTCCCCTAGATTTCCTGTTGGATCCCTCTTGCACTAAAAGTTGAATATTTTTTAAAGTATGGTTGTTTCCTCTGCCTTATGTTCTCCCTTCATTCAGAAGTCTAAATATCTTCCTTGAGATATATTATAAAGTGTCTAAGAATTGGCTTCTTCCTTTTGTTTTGATATTTTACAAATAATCTATAATATAAAATATTCTGCTGCTTAAATAGAAATAGGAGATACTAGAAGAAAAAAGTTATTTTACTGAATTATTAAGAGACTTCAAAATAGAGCCCCAAAATATTATAATGACTTCTCCTGTGCATTATTAAGAAAAAGATAGATATAAGAGTCAAATGAATAGAGATTATTTAGGCCTGAGATTTAGGGCAAAGGCACTGCATAGAAAGTTCTAGTAGGCTTTTCCATTTTTGTGGCATGCTTGTTTGCCTATTAGCTGTCTGCCCACAAGATGCTGAGTTTGTTACTATATCAAATCATCCTGCCTTTCAGTAAAGATTGCATACCTGCCCAGCTGATAGCAAGATGGGAAGTAAATCATATTTAGTCTAAGTGAATCCATTCATCTTACTGGTGATTGATGTAGGAATCGCTGTGATACAATTTTAACTAATGAGATATAAGATTCTGCGGGCGGGGGGATGAGAGGAATCATTTTTAGGAAGTAGATTTATTTGTGTGTGTGTTTTGTTGTTGTTGTTCTAAGAAAGATGCAGAAAGAATGAATTCACCACTTGACTTGCAATTGTTTGGAAATTGTTGTCTGAGGCCACATGGAATGTAGGTTCCTCAAGACGAGGAGGTAACAGGATGAGAACAAATGTCAAGAGGCTAAGGATGGCAGAGTGAAGAGACAGAGATAAATCTGGGTCTTCACTGAGAGTATTCAGCTACAGATTTAGCCAATCTTGGGAAGTGATTTCAGAACCCATTACTGTGTTGTGTGTGTGTGTGTGTGTGTGTGTGTGTGTGTCTATAAATTAGCACAGCTAACAAAGGCTGCTACCTGAAGTTAGAGTCATCTTAACTAATAATTGTATCAGTTCCAAAATTAAACATTATGGATGATATGGGTATAGACAGCTTTAAAAGATGGAAAAGTGTATATGCTCTATTGCCTGCATTTGTAAGGATTGACCATCAACTCTGGGGAGTTTTGAATTACCTCATAGAAATAAAAGGCTTATGTAATAGCGAATTACTGATTGAAATCCCAGGCTATCAATTATATGCCAGGGAAGTCATCCACTTATTGATTGATTATATTTTAGACTGGAAACTTCTCACCTTTTTCTTTCTGGGACTCTATTACCATGTCATTATTACTGCACCAGCATCTTTGTTTCGCCTTGCACAAATATTTTATAATACCATCATCATTTTTAATCATTCTGTGATTATGACAACATGCTGGATACAAGGCCAGAGAAGACTGTTGTTTCTATTAGCCTTTTCTTACATAGTGTTTAAAGGCAGGATAGTTAACTCTGAGCTATCCTAGAGAGTCACCATCAAGTACTATTTACAAGAACTGTAAGATTCATTTATTATGTACAGAATAAACAATTAACAAGCAAATGGTTAATATGGGATTACTGAATGAGAAAATTAAAATTCATATGATAATAAGTTAAGATCACCCTCAATTTATATTTACGGGCAGAATACGGGGGATTGCAGAAGTAAAACACAGTAACGGTAATGGCTCTTCTTGTAACAAATGCTCTGCAACTGACAAGCATGCAGAAAATAGAGGGAGCAGTGTATTTTTCATTAGAAGTCAATAGACTCTGCGAAGCTGTCAAATGTTAACTAGCTTTCCTCCTGCTCTTTGCAAAAAGGTTAATGGATACAGCACATTTTCCAATGTGACTCTAAGAAACCAAGAATTACAAATGGTATGTGCTGGTATTTGTTTTTCTTCTTTTTTACCCTACACTATGTAAAATCTAGAAGTTGAATGCCACATCAAAGCCCTCAGCTATCAAACATTGTTAGTGAGCACATATATGTGTCTGTGCCTGGCCATGGAGGTGAGAAGTGATGGTCTTAAGCTGTATTGGTAGGTTGTAAATGAATCATTGTTTTGTAGAGAAGTTTTATTTGAGATGAAACTTTATTTGGGTATCAAACCTTTAATCTTAATTCTTTGGAGGAGCATGATCTTTATTTACCATTTTTCTAGTTTATTCTAAAATATTCTATAGGTGTTTGTCATAAAAATATATCATTCATGCCAAAGAGTATAGTTAACCTATATGCACAAATTAAAATGACAAAGTTAGCAGTTTTTGGTGACTTCTGGGAATGAAGAGAACGTTATTAACACGATTTCCCTCTTCTGTCCAGGAAGTACACATGGAACAACATTTCAGATTGACCTTGCCTTTGATACTCTTCATGGTTTTACCACATACATATGTATTCCTAAACATGACTAGGTCTTGCCTTGCATCTTTTGGGATAGTTTATTTACAGAATCACATGGTAGGTACTTCTGTGCATCATGCTTTATTCACTCAGCAGTTTGCTTTGGAGATTCATTGTGAGGGATGCTTCCTTCAGTTTTCTGGTCTCCAGGAATTTGTTGCTACACACACTGCTGCTTTAAACATTCTTATGGATGTTCCCTGGGTGTACTTGGGAGATCTACTGGGGTGTATATCTAGGAATGAAACTACCAAATTGCAGTAGTTGTACAAGTTCATATTCTTAACAAGAAATAAAAACTGCTGAGCTATTTTCAATTTTTAAACTTTTGCCAGTCTAATTAGTGGGTATAAAGTTGCCCACATTGTAGTTTGTATTTGCATTTAAATGAAAACAAATGAGTTCAGCATATTTTTCACAAGTTCATTTTCCATTTTTGTTTTGTTTGCTGTGGTTATTTTTCTATTAGTGTATTTTTATATTTTTATTATTTTGGAATTACATATTCTAGATACTAACACATTGTTGGCTAACTACACGGGAAATTTGTATTGACATGATTTGTGCTTTCGCTGTTTTTATGATATACACTGATTGTTGAACAACTCTTCTTAATTTTAGTGGTGTCAAATATGTCAACTTTTCATTTACATTTTGTGCATTTTACATTTTCCAGAGAAAGAAGCTCCAACTCCAACTTTATAAAATGTGACCAATATTTTCTACTTAAAATTTTTAAATAATTATTTGCACAATTAACTTTTTAATCTATGTAAAATTGTTTGTGTATATTTATGGATAAACAATTTTCTTGTACTATTTCCTAAATAATATATCTTTTTCTCAGGAGGCTCTAATACAGCATTCATTATAGATCAAGCTTTCATTCATGCATTCATTATAGATCAGGCTTTCATATTTATCTGCATCTGTCTTGTGTTTCCTTATCTTTTCTATTCATGATTTTCCTACCTCAAAAGTATTTGGATTTAAATATTATTTTGTAAACTGTCATCTGATAGAAGAATATCTGCCAAAATTTTCTTTAGGAATATGTTAAATATTCTTAATACTTTCCTTTTTTATTTAGATTTTAAAAAGACATTTTTAAGTTTCATGAGAAACTCTGTTACAGTTAATAGGAATTAAATTGAATTTGAGGATATTAGAGACTTGAGTCTTTCCCGTGTTTGGTCTTCCTGCCCATGAGTATGATGTCTTTATATCACTCCATCTACTTCAGTTTTCCTCAAATTCTTTGATTAATTTTAATTTTTTCTTAAAAAGATAATTTCTGTAATTCTGTTAGTTTTACTACTATTTCTAAAATACTTTGTGACTGACTGTGCATGCATATGTGTACATCAATATGTCTTAAGTGCTTATTACATATTTAAGAAATGCAATTAATTTTATTGACATATTTGACAATTTGGTAAATTGTTTTATTAATTCTAATAATTTTAAATTCTAGACCTGAGGTTGGGCAGATAGTAAACATTTTAGACTTTGGGGGCCATATGGTCTCTGTAGCTATTATTCAACTGTGCCATTGTAGCATGAAAGCAGCCATAGACAATATGCAAATGAATAAGCATGGTATGGCTGTGTTCCAATAAAACTTCATTTACAGAAACAGGTGGTGACCTAGCTTTTGCCCGTGGGCCATTGTTTGCTGATCCTTGTTCTAGGCTATCATATCAACTGCCAATAACAGTTTTGTTTCTTCTATTTAAATTCTTATCCCTTTTATTTATTTTTATTTCCTAGCTACATGGTTAGGAAAGTCTAGAATAATATTTAGCAGAAATATTGACAATGTACATTTAAGTCTTGTTTCTGATTTTAAATAGTATGGTTCTAATAATTCACTGATATATGAAATTTGCTGTAGGTCAGTCTAGATAAACTTCATCTGATTAGGAAAGGTTCCCTCTATTCCTGATTTTTGAGCACTTTTATTATGATTTTCCTCTTGTATCTACTAAGATATTTGAATGGTTTTCTCCTTTAATCCCATTGTTTTGTGATTGACATAGTGGATTTTCTAATGTGGAAGCAACATCACATTATTTGTACATTTGTACATCATGGTATTATAATTTTAAATTATTCAGTTGTTTTTTTTTTTTTTTTCTCAAAAAGTTTGGCATCTACTCATATAAGTGAAATTGACCTGTTTGTTTTCTTTCTCTTGGTGTCCTTGTCTGGTTTAGAATGAAGACTAAAAGAGCTACATTAAGTGAGTGATGAAGTATTTCCTTTCTCCTATTTTCTAGAAGATTTTTGTGTACTATCAAATTAACTCTTCTTTGAATTTTTAGTCAACTTCTATAAAACTGACCATGCCTCTTTATGCCAGGTATGTCCCGCAGACCCTGGCCGACAGATGAAATGAGTACTCAGACACAGGTATGCAGTGTAAGAGCAGCTAGGGACTGCCTGGCTCTAGTGGCTGGATAGCAGCCCCAAGAAGCTGGAGCTGCTTGCTTTCATTCAGTGCACACACAATGCCAAAACCCTGGAGCAAACACAACCTGTAGGTAATTAACATTTATTGTTACTCTTTCAGGGAGTGTCTCCTGGATGATCAAAGGTCAGTTCCTGGTCAAGATAAGTAAAGAAAAGAAACCTGTTAAGATAAATTCCCCTACACTCCCTTGCACCTACTCCTTGCCCTCTGCCTCAGGGTCATAGAACAGCTATCTTCAGCTCTTCTCCACTGGGGGCTCTGCAGAACCTTCTGAACTTTCAGAAGGTTTACATCTTTTCCCTATAGTTTTTCCCACCACCCTGACCAATCTCCTACACTTGTACTCTCTGAGAAAATTCTTAACCAATGATCCATTTTTTTTTTAACAATTATAGAATTATACCATTTTTGTATTATTCTTGATTCCATTTTAGCAATGTGTACTTTTCTAGAAATGTACTTAACTAGCTTTCATATTTGTTGACATGAATTTATTCTTACATTGTTTAATTATCTTTCTAGATTTCTGCAACATTTGTAATTATATACCTGTTTTTATCCTTTATATTATCTAAAAAGTTTCCAGATGTTATTTGATCAATCTTGCCAAAGCAGCCAAGGTTCATCTTCCCTAAGAACTATGATGTACCTTTATTAATCTTCTGTATTATTTATTCTATTTCATTAAATTATCTAATTTTTCATTACTTTTTACTTCATTAATATTTATTCTTTTTCTTTCTCCAACTTCTTTGAATAAACATTTAGCTTATTAATTTTTAGCTTCTTTTTCCATTAGAAACAAAGCTACAAGTTTTCCTCTGCCCCTTTAAAGACATACTATAATTTTTAGTATTTTATTTTAATTATTATTTATGTATTCATGTATAATCTTATTAATATATATTTATATTACGAATTATTCTTTGACAAATGAGTTATTTGGAAATGTCTTTTTAAATTTCCAAGCATAGAGATTTTATAATTATTTCATCATATTCATTTCCAACTTTAAGACACTGTGATTAGAGATTGTTTTATATTATTCCAATTATTTGATTCTTTATTGCCTAATATCTAATTTTTAGAATGTTCCAAGTGTGCTTGGAAAAAATAAGCTGTATTTTCCAGTTCTTGTGTGAAGGATTTTCTAAATATACATCATATCAAACTTGCTAATAATGTGTACAAAAATTTTAATACCCTTCCTATTTCCACTTTCTTTCTTTCTTTTTTTTTTTTTTTTTAGACGGAGTCTCACCCTGTCGCCCAGGCTGGAGTGCAGTGGCCGCATCTCAGCTCACTGCAAGCTCTGCCTCCCGGGTTTACGCCATTCTCCTGCCTCAGCCTCCCGAATAGCTGGGACTACAGGCACCCGCCACCTCGCCCGGCTAGTTTTTTGTATTTTTTTAGTAGAGACGGGGTTTCACCATGTTAGCCAGGATGGTCTCGATCTCCTGACCTCGTGATCTGCCCGCCTCGGCCTCCCAATCCACTTTCTTAAAATATCAACTAATAGGAGAGGTGTATTACAATCTTTCTCTAAGTTTTCCTTGAAGTTCTGTCAAGTGATACACACACACACACACACACACACACCCCTCTACACATTAAGGGCAAGGAATCTGCAATGTGTATGTCTCTCTGTTGAGCCGAAGTTTGTATCCATATTTTCAAAAATGTTTTTTACTTAATGTATATTTTTATATTAATTTAGTAGTCACAGTTTTAATTGTTTGGTTTTTGTCTAATGTTATTTTTTTCTTACGCTTTCAAAACTTCTACTATTTATGTTTCATCTGTGTCTTTTGTAAATAGATTGAGACTAGAGTTTTATAAATAGATTCTGAACATATTTGTTTTTAAGGGAGTGGTATAACCCATTTGCATTTAGTAAATTAATGGCATATTTGTATATATTCTCCTTTTGTTGATTTTTTTCCCCATTTAATTGTTCCTCCTCTGCTAACCTTAAATAAACACTCTTTCTAATACTTTCATGGCCATACTTGAAATTTAGTACAGCACATAACTGAACAGCCTTTACGATGTCTTTACTACACCACTGAAAAACAAATGGCTTTTTTGTGTCATTTCCCAAATTATACATTTTCCAGTGTTTTACTTTCATCCTATTTTGTTTTAACATTGGGTCATGATGTTATTGTTTCATAAAGTCAACGGTTGTGTAGATTTATATGTTCTTTTTTAAAAAAATCTCACACTGTCCTTCTGGGGAAATTTTTTTCTCTTCCTGAAGTTCTTGGAAGATCCTTTAGCAAGGATCTATTGGTTATAAACTCTCTCAACTTCTATGAGACAAAACACACACACACACATTCACACACAACACACACACACACACACACACACACACATACTTTATCACTTTATTTCACTCATTTTAAAAAATGTTTCTAGGCATATGATTCAAGTTATTTTTTGTCAGACCATGAAAGTATATTCTATTCCTTTCTGAGTATAAATTTCTAGTAATTTACTTTGTTTTGGAATATGTTGGGCTTTGGAGAACAATCATATGTTCTTCAGTTCTTGAAAATTCTGTTATTCGTTCACGTATGGCCAAGTACTTCATTTCAATAATCCCTTCCTCTCATGGTTTTCAGGAGGTTTTAGTAGATTAATGCTTGACCTGTTCATTCTAATTTCCGAAATTCTTAATTTCTCTTTATTATTTTGCATCTGTTTTTCTTTGTGATACAATCTTTGTTAATTATTTAGTTCTGTCTCTCAGTTTACTATTATTCATTCAAGTGTGAATTATCTCAATTATTCAGTTAATTCATCGAGTTTCTAATTTCAATTATTGTATTTTTCATTTTCAGAAAAAAAATTTCTACACAGTTCTCTTTTTGTCTGCCTTAATATTTGTTACGTTCAGGCATAACAAATTTGTTATGTTCAGGCATAACTTCACTTTGTCCTCTTTTATTTCTTTAAATATACTAACTAGATATACTTTATAATATCTATCCAATTATTCCAAACTAATTTTGAAGTATTGTTACTCATGTTGGCTGGTTTTCTTGTTTATGTTTTTGGTACTTATTTGAGATATTTTCTTCAAGAGGATAATTTGCCTAAGATTTTCTCAGAAGCACTCCCAACACGTTCAACCTCTTAAAGATTGACTTGGTATTATTCAAGCCATACAAAGAATATGAATATTAACCTCAAACCCACATGAGGACCAATCATGTGCTGAATTCTCAGGGGAGATCTTCCCTTTCACCCGAAATTAATGTCCACAGCAATCGACTGTAGATGCATTTTTTTTTTCAAAAAAATGTTATTGATATTACTAATAGTTTTTTAAAAAATTCCTTCTGTGAGGTAGGGCTATTTATCTAGATCCCTGTTTCATTCCATGTCTCTCATTTCAGAGGTTCTGGCTTTGTGCAGGCTTCAGATATTGTCTTATGTCCCCTATACATATAGCTCTTTAAAGGCAGTACTGTGGACCACATGGTGTAGGCAGATGGCCCAAGCAGGCAGATTCCTGTACTCATGTATCAGAATACATAATCCTGGTAACCTTTTGCCTACAGGAATTTCCTCATTATATAGTAATTAAGTTATATATTTACACACTTTTTCTACAAAACAATACTCCTAGATGTTATAAATATTTGATCCACAGCAGTGCTAAATCAAAAATCAGGCAATAATTATTTTATGGGGTCACAAATAAATGTCATCAATTTTATACCACAATGATCATTTTCCCTTTTTATAGTTAAAATTTTAGTCACTTGATCCCTTATCAATTTATCATGTAAAGACACTTGATTCCACATAATTATTTCTGCAAATCCTTTAAATGTTCTAGGAGGTCAGTCATCATAGAAATTCTGAGGGTAGAACCTATGGCTGTGTTTCCACACTATTGTATCCCTGGTGCCTAGAGCAGTGCCTGCCATATAACACATCCTTGAGAAAGATTTTCCGAATGAACGAATTTTAGGTGTTATATATAAATATGCAATGAATTTTCAACATGTCTTCCCCAAATACCACTTCCCCGAGTCCTTTATAATTGATATCAAATCTATTTTTATCTTTTAAATCTGCAGTTAGCCTATTTACTTAAACACATGCTAATCAAGAAACAACATACACAATTTTTGTTGTTATTATTTTTAAAAATGTGAATTAATAGAAATCTTTTTCAATTATCTTTTCATACCTTACCAGCTTCATTGACCCTGAAATAATCTTATCTGAATAAGCCGTCTTTAGCTCTTGTATTTCCCTTTGGTTGTCTGGCTTCTCTAACACTTTAGAGAGTGCTCTATATGCATTTCGTCTTATTGGGTGCCTGGATAATATTATTATCTGCTTACCTTTTACATCATTTTTAAGCATTGATATAGTAAGCTATACTGACATGTTTACATTCTGTAACTGGACTTAGGTTTTATAACGAATGTTTTCTGTGACATTGGGGAAAAGTCTCCCAATACCTTTATTCTGTCAAGACTTCCAACTATAAATATCCATTAGAAATTAATATTTGATATGATAGTCCTTCATTAAGCATAAGCACAAAACGATATTAAATGATCTGATTCGTTAATGTTGTTTAATGTCTGTGACTATTTCTGCAGCAGCTTCAATGAAACTAGTCTCCACACCCTGCAAAACACAAACTTATTTCATATGGAGTAGGCAGAACTAGAGAGAATTTCAAATTTTATATTATATTTAACTTTACAAGATACCTAAAAGTTCAATGTAGAAACATATTTAAAACTCTGGCCTGATCTTTTTCAGTAAAAATGCATTTGTATGCAAATTATACTGTACAGTGTACACCTGAAAGTGTATTGCTCTGCATTTTTCCTAAGCCCCAGCAAAATAGTTAAAGGACGTCTGAAGGATGTTTGATTTGAAAACGCTTTTGAATAAGAATGTAAAATAAATTTAAAAACAATTTCTTCAGACTTGCCATAAGCTTGGTATGTGGTATAAAACTGGCTCAACATTCAAAAGGCATTGTTTTCACTGACCTTATTAGTGCAAATGATGGCCTATCGATAATTTGTTCTGTATACACAAGGCAATATGGGATGTGTATATTGATGCCAGCATTTTGCATGAAGTAGTGTTTTCTGACCAGGTCAGTAATAGAAAGACCAGAGGTGAAAGGAAGTGTAAAAGACTAGAAAGATCACTCACCTTAGAAACTCAAGTATAGGGCTTACATTTTTTCTTTGTTACCCACTAGGGGTATAAATCTAGAGAAGCTTTTAATTGCCTGTGTGACTTGATTTCTTTATTCATAGATGGATATAAAATGCTTACAGCTAATAAAAAGTACTTAAAATAGTATCTAATATTTTTAGCCTATATTTCAAGTCAAATATCCTTCTAAATTACATTCAGGAGAAAGTCCACTGTCTCTAGACTAAATCTGATTAAAACTGTGGCTACATTTACTTGCATTATTTGTTCTTATCTTGAGGAAAAGAGAAATGCTGAACTACTTTAAGTTTTCCTTATTTCCTTAAATTAAATGTGGTTCGTTCGTAGAAATACGAAAGCCACGCTGCATGTGGAGTGCCTACTGATCGACATCAGATTAGAAATTAGTATTAACATAATGCTTAAAAATCAATATTTAACATAGATTCCCAGTACATTTTCTCCTTTGAATTTAAGTGATCAGAAAACAAAATGTGCAGTCAGGGATATCACTTAATATTAATTTTGATACCTGTCGTTCATAAAATTTCATTTGGGATAAAAATAAATAAATGAATAAAATAGAAAATGAACATTGTATTCGTATATTTTTATTTTCTCAGCTGTATACTGGGAGACATCCAATTTTTATCAATTATTTTACAGGAGATACTATTGAAAACAAAACAATCAAATGTATCTGTTTTGACCTCAATACTTGCAAAGGTTTTATTTCATTGTTGTTACATTTATAAAGATTTCACAGAAAGTTTACAGTAATTTTTGTGTTGAAAATTATGCAGTAAAATAACAGTTTCATTAATAGTCTGACATATGCCTTTCGATAGTAAACATAAACTTTAACCTCGAATCCACCAACCCCAGTGTATTATTGTGCGTAAGATACAAGGCAAACATATCAGAAGAGTTACTGGCCACAATATACAGCAGATTTCTCTTAATTGAGGGTCTATATTTCATTTCCAATCCATGCTTGTTCTTGTCGCATGTTACTTCAAAGCTTTCCCTTCAGAATTATTGTATAAAGGCAGCCCATAAAATAACTACTTGGAACTGTTATATATCACATTTTCTGGATACAATAGGTAGCATCATCACTGTCAAGATGGAAATTGGAGTCTTTCCTGGTAAATAGTGTACCCTGTAATTCTTCAAGGGCACAAAATCTTTAAGGTTAATATGAATGTGAGTCTTATGAGAATAGCTTTCTGATGTCATACTAGTGGCAAGAAGAAAAAAAAAATCTATTTTTTAACCTTAATTTAAATGGAAAAAAAAGCATGGGGTAGAGATTTTTCACTTAATCTAAATTTGGTCTTTACCCAGATATGTGCCATTACTGTGAATTAAAGTCTATAAAGTACAATGAGATGTGCTGCCCATAGATGTAATTCATTTTAAATATATTCATCTAAGAAAAACATAAAATAGGAGATGCCCACAATATCCACACTTACACACCCATTTGATTTAGATCACCCTTCTCTACCTACCCAACCTCCAACTTCTGTTTTCTTTGCACACTCTGTTGTAGGAGTTAATTTAATTATTTGTGTTTTCAATCAAAATGCATGTTCCTTAATATCGTTTTTTTTTTTTTTTTTTTTTTTTTTGAGGCTAGGTACGGTGGCTCATGCCTGTAATCCCAGCACTTTGGGAGGCCAAGGAGGGTGGATCACGAGGTCAGGAGTTTGAGACCAGCCTGGCCAACATGATGAAGCCCCATCTCTACTAAAAATACAAAAATTAGCCTGGTGTGGTGGCAGGCGCCTGTAATCACAGTTACTGGGGAGGCTGAGGCAGGAGAATCACTTGAACCCAGGAGGCGAAGGTTACAGTGAGCCGAGATCACATCACTGCACTCCAGCCTGGGTGGCAGGGTGAGGCTCCGTCTCAGAAAAAAAAAAAAAAAAAACAACTTTTTGTTCAACTTGGCATTCCTAACTCCTAGGTTCATACTTCAAATAAATTGGCTATCTAATAAGATTTTGTAAATAGTGAATAAATGAGGGAGAGAAGGGAGGAAAGAGAGTAGAGAGAAGAAAATATAAACTATACAAACCATGGTGGAAGCCTCTTTCTAGGGAAATGCATAAAAGACATTCCGAACGAATGTTCTTTGAAACTTAATGTTTCCCTATGCCCATCTGTCAAACAGTGCAAAAAAAGGGGGTCTGCAATCACTACAGAGGTTTAAATCTAGATGGGACTGAAAAAAAATAAGCACATAGTTTATTCAGAGCACCCTTTTTTATTGGGTTTTACAGAAGTGGATGCTTAGTTGTGATTGAATATCTTCCTTTCTGAGTTATTGTGCTTTCTAGCTGCAGAAACCTCAGGCAAATGACATAACCTCTGTGACTCAGAGTCCCTGTTGGCAAAATGAAGACAAAAATATCAGCCATTCCTATTTTTAAAAGCCATGAAAATCAAATGAGTTAATGTGAAATAAGGTGATGGTCATGTTCTATCGAAAATATTGGACAAATTGCATAACCATCTTGTTATTTACATCTTAATTTCTTAATAAATTATCTAAACTCAGATAATAGGCTTTGGATTGTGAGATAATACTTAATAAACCTTATTAAGCAATTTATTTCTCACTAAATTATTTCATTTTGTATTCATGAAATAGGTTAATTTAGTGATTTATTACAATGCTAAATCTAGTACAAATGTTTCACAGGTTGTAGTTACAGAACAGAGAGCAAACATTTGACTTGCTCATAAAACCGCACCTGAGAGAGATTGAAAACCTCCTCTAACGTCAAATGAAATAATTTCAAATCACAGAAGATTTTATACTATTCAACAGAGAAATCAAAGGCTCACAGAGAGATGGCAGAAGACAAAATGAGGTGAAAATGTAATTATGAAAGTCAAGCTAACAGTTCATTTATCACATAACACACCTGTGCAATTGCTGCAGTTTACATATGCATAATTGTAATATGATATTCAAGAAGAATTAGGAGGATTTGTGCCAAGCAATTTTAAACATAAACATTAAACCTTAAAGATTATTTTGACCTTAAAGATTATATAGACATTGGCAGAGTTTTTAATGAGTAGTGACTGGGCTGAGCTACACAGACATTTCAAAGGTGGGGGGGAAGAAGAAGAAGAAAACTAAAGTGAGCCTTGCAAAAAGAATAAATAAATAAATAAATGCATAAATACATACATGCCTATTAAAGAGGCATATCAAATAATTAACACGTTTAATTTACTGCCAGGATCAGATTCCATTTACTTAACAGTTTTATTTAAAATACATAAAAAACACAATAAAAACTGTAAAATCATATTCTATAAACCACCTGTAAAGAGAAAAGGGAAACAGCCTAGCATCTAGAGTCTAAAGCCTCTTAAAATAAGTTATGAATTGCCCTTTTTTAATCAGGATACAGGAGAAGAGAATAATTTCTTCTGAGTTCGAGCACTTCGGAATTCCTGGTGTCAAGTGGCAGGCAGCCTACAGGCCTCGGGAGCCAGGTTCCTCTCCCTTGAAGAAGTTTCTGTGCATGTACATTAGATGCTTACATGCTCTTGAATACAGACTATTATAAGGGCCACAAAGAAGAGATCAGTGAAAAGAATTTCTTACAGAAATAGGCATTACCCCAGGAGCCAGTTTTAGTCTGAGAGTAATAGAAAGATAAAATAGAAAGGTCATGACCTTCATTCTTCATCTCTCTACAACTTGATGTCTTATGCTTAATATAAATCCTTCTGGCTAAAATATAGACTTAAAAAATATTAAAAACACCAGACTTTGGTGAAGTGTGTGGGTGAGTGGGGGAGTTAAGTTCCTTGTGGAGCAGAACTCTGATTATCCTGAGGGTATCAGCTCTCTCTAGAACAAAAATGTTTTGTATGATGTACTCTTGTATACTTCTATCTATGTTGATTTATTGTATGAGCTCATCAGTTAATTGAAAACATTTTGGAATCAAGAAGGAAAGTACAGTTCAAATTGGATCCCATATTTGCTAATTATTTCTGTCTATATGTTATTATATTCATTCATTTTCATCTGGCTTTCATATGAAAATTTTGAAGTGACTTTTTCGTTGCACCTAACAAAACCAGCATTCTGATACGAGTAGTATCCCAGTCATTACGTCAAAATAATCTATGTAATTCCTAAGTTCATTATTTTACTTTTCTTTTTATTTAACTATTTCATTAGTTATGAATTAACCTGTTTTATGCATGACATTTAACTCACTTTTATGCTGATTTCCTCTTAATTCAATTATCTGTGAATCAAGTTCAGCCAACTGATGGCAACTGACCCAAAGTAAAAGAATAAGAAGGAGAATCATGATAATATAGTTTGGATATTTATCCCCTCCATATCTCATGTTAAAATGTGACCCACAATGTTGGAGATGGGGCCTAGTGGAAGGTGTTTGGGTCACAGGGATGAATCCCTCATGAGTAGCTTGGTGACCTACTCAAGATAATTACTGAGTTTTCCCCTCTATTAGAATGCAAGATCTGATTGTTAAAAACACCCTGGCTCCTCCTACTCTTTCTTGCTCCCTCTCTTGTCATATCTCTTGCTCCCTTCTGCCTGATTAAAAGCTTCCTGAGGCATCACTAAATACCTAGCAGATGTTGGCATTCTGCTGCCTACACAGCCTACAGAACTGTAAGCCAAATAAACCTCTTTTCTTTATAAATTACCCAGCCTCAGCTATTTCTTGATAGCAACACAAAGCAGACAAACATCCATGACCTCTCCAATTTTAGCCCAATTCATGGAATGTCACAATTTACCTCATGATAAACCATACACATAACAGACAAAACAATAATAAATCTATACAAGGTTATAATCTACAGAACTCCCATAAATACACAAAAAATAGACCCAAGTAATTTATAGCTTCAATGCTACCCCCATCAAGCTACCACTGACTTTCTTCAAAGAATTAGAAAGAACTAATTGAAACTTCATATGGAACAACCAAAAAAAGAGCCCATATAGCCAAGACAATCCTAAGCAAAAAGAACAAAGCTGGAGGCATCACACTACCTGACTTCAAACTATTCTACAAGACTATAGTAACTAAAATAGCATGGTACTAGTACCAAAACAGATATATAGGCCAATGGAACAGAACAGAGGCCTCAGAAATAACACCACACATCTACAACCATCTGATCTTTGACAAGCCTGACAAAATCAAGCAATGGGAAAAGGATTACTTATTTAATAAATGGTGTTGGGAAAACTGACTAGCCATATGCAGAAAACTGAAACTGGGACACTTCCTTACACCTTATACAAAAATTAACTCAAGATGGATTAAAGACTTAAACGTAAGACCTAAAACCGTAAAAACCCTAGAAGAAAACCTAGGCAATACCATGCGGGACATAGGCGTGGGCAAAGACTTCATGACTAAAACACCAAAAGCAATGTCAATGAAAGTCAAAATTGACAAATTGGATCAAATTAAACTAAAGAGCTTCTGCACAGCAAAAGAAACTATCATCAGAGTGAACAGGCAACCTACAGAATGGAAGAAAATTTTTGCAATCTATCCATCTGACAAACGGCTAATATCCAGAATCTACAAAGAAGTTAAATAAATTTACAAGAAAAGAAAAACAAACAACTCCATCAAAAAGTAGGCAAAAGATATGAACAGACACTTCTCAAAACAAGACATTTATGCTGCCAATAAACCCATGAAAAAAAGTTTATTATCACTGGTCATTGGAGAAATGCAAATGAGAACCAAAATGAGATACCATCTCACTCTAGTTAGAATGGTGATCATTAAAAATTCAGGAAACAACAGATGCTGGAGAGGATGTGGAGAAATAGAAACACTTGTACACTGTTGGTGGGAGTGTAAATTAGTTCAACCATTGTCGAAGACAGTGTGGCGATTCCTTAAGGATCTAGAACCAAAAATATCATTTGACCCAGCAATCCCATTACTGGGTATATACCCAAAGGATTATAAATCATGCTGCTAAAGACACTTGCATACATATGTTTATTGCAGCACTGTTCACAATAGCAAAGACTTGGAACCAACCCAAATGCCCATCAATGATAGACTGGATAAAGAAAATGTGATACATATACACCATTGAATACTATGCAGCCATACAAAAGGATGAGTTCATATCCTTTGCAGGGACATGAATGAAGCTGGAAACCATCATTCTCGGCAAACTAACACGGGAAGAGAAAACTAGACACAGCATGAACAATGAGAACACATGGACACAGGGAGGGGAACATCACACACTGGGATCGGTTGGGGATTGGGGTCTAGGGGAGGGATAACATTAGGAGAAATACCTAAGGTAGATGATGGGTTGATGGGTATAGCAAACCACCATAGCACATGCATACCTATGTAACAAACCTGCATGTTCTGTACATGTATCCCAAAACTTAAAGTATAATAATAATTTTAAAAATTTCCAAATGAATTTGAGGACTCTCTTAGGTTCTGAATCATTCATTGTAACCAGCATATACATGCAGTATTATACAGTATAATATATAGTGTTGGAGTATACAGTATACTATATGGTATTATACAGTATATTATATAGTAACAGTATAATACAGTATATTATATAATAATCATTTTAAAATAGTTAACAATAATCTGTACATATTTCACAGTTATCTTTATACATCACTTAAGTATTCTAAACCTATTTCTTCTTAGGGTTTTCCCAGATAATTGTAATAGTTAACCTCCTAATGCCAGACTATGTTCCAGAAATTGTTTCAAGTGCTTCAAATGAATAATCTAGTAAGCATTCTGCTAATTTTCACATGCTTGTTATATGAGAAGGGACAATCCTATAACACTATGAAAGATAATTTTGCCCCATCTCCCTTCTAACAACTGATAAAATTAGAGAGCCCTAAAGAGGAAATCATAATAGATGCAAACTATGCAGCTTGTAAATGGCAGAGTCAGGAGACTTAGGTATCCCAGCTTCTTTCCTCTTAGGATAGAAGCTGCGGCTTGGAGTGGAAGTCCTTTGTGCGAGGTCCCATGGATGCTATGTGTGTTGATACCCAGGGGACCAGCAGGTAAGGATTATGGCATTGGAACTTGAAAGAACTATGGAGACTGCAAAAAGAGACAGCTGGGTGCAATACTAGGGGCAGCAGGCCTTAGAATAATTACCTGAAGTGTGTCATATATCTCCTAGAAGTAAGCCTTTACTAGAGTTTGAGTAAGTGAGTAATTAGTGACATAGGGGTCACTTATTTTGCCAAGTGGCTTTTATTTTAAACAGATAATTAAACTGAAACATAAAAAGTCTCTGTGGTCCCTAATATTATAGAGTTAATTATGGAACTGGGATATACGCAATTTTGCAAAACTGTGCTGATAATTTCTACTTTGTCTAAACAGTAGGGTTCTTTGTAAAACCAAGTTAGTAATTATATGGCATATATAATTGAACACTTGTTTGAAACCCATCTTGACTGAGATGGAGGGCTTTTCCTGGACCCAGACCTTCAATGGTAAAACTAAGAAGGTTCTGGGAAACCAGGAAGAGTTGGGAACTTAGGCTTTATGTATATTTAATGTATTCCATTAGTTCATGGAAATTCTGTGGACAGAGGTCAAGAATATTTTGAGTTGACAAAATGCAGGTTCTACCTCAGAATGAACAGTATCTGAAACTCAGACTAAAGAACGTGGAATCTTTGGGCCAAGCGCGGTGGCTCATGCCTGTAATCCCAGCAATTTGGGAGGCTGAGGCAGGTGGATCACCTGAGGTCAGGAGTTCGAGACCACCCTGGCCAACACGGTGAACCTCCATTTCTACTAAAAATACAAAAATTAGCTGGGCATAGTGGCACGTGCCTGTAATCCCAGCTACTCAGGAGGCTGAGGCAGGAGAATTGTTTGAACCCAGAAGGCAGAAGTTGCAGTGAGCCGAGATAGCGCCATTGCACTCCAGCTTGGGCAACAAGAGCAAAACTCTATCTCAAAAATCAAAATAAAATAAAATAAAGTAAAATAAAATAAAATAAAAATGTTGTATCTTTATAACCAAAACCTGATCATAATAGTTCAGGCATGGCTGAGAGAATGACAACAAATAGAAAAGAGTGATACATCCTAGGGTATGTGGAGTAAAGAAATTTAATTGATCTGTGAGAGAAGAAGGAAAGTCCTGGCAAACACTGCATTAAGCCATGCTGGGCTAAGGTCATTTTAAACTAGGCACATAAAATTTAACATTTTTGCATCTTAATTTAATTGTTGTTGTTTTGTTTTGTTTTGCTTTTAGATATTTATACTACAGTAAAAAGAATTAATGAAAAACCCAGCAAAAGAAACTCGAAAGGAAAGGATTCAAATCTTTATAGACCATAATTTGCTGAGAAGTAAAACTAAAAATTCAAACATGACAAAACAGGACATGTTTGGTTTAGATACACCTTTAAACTCATGACCATTAGTTATTCATTAATCATGATTTATGTCATGATTGGGTTTCTAGCATGGCTCAAGAGATGAGAATTCTACTTGCAAGTTTACTATGAACAGTAGGAATGACATTGAGTCAATCGCTTTTTCTCTGTTGAGTTTCACTTGCTTCCTCTATAAAGTAGGGCCTTTGGACTAGATTTACAAGTTCCCTTCTAGTTCAAACATCCTGTAACGTTTGAAAAACAAAATCCAGATGATGCTTATTTGGATATTTATTTACATTTGTATCTCACCCTAGAAAAATGACATCCTTGGCCACCCAGGGAAATTGGGAGGTAAGTAGCAAGGGGTGAGATCTAACTGGACAGATGTCTTTTTGAATCCCACCTCCGGCACTTAATGACTAGAGCCACTCAGGTAGTTGTAACCTCTTAAAGGTTAGACCAAAAAAAGTCTAAAAGGCTAAAATGGCTTAGATTAAAACACGTCTACAATGAGTCTTTTGAAAATGATGCGAATTTTAACCAATTAACAGTGCAATTGTGATGATTGATGAGACAACATGACAATGTCTGGCACAGGGTAAATAGACCATAATTTTTGCTCTTGTCTGCTTTTTTTCATTTTGGACTAACATGATAAGTATTTTGTACCTAAAAGATTAAAACATGATAAATAACATGCAAAATAGTAAATTCCTACTGTCCAATTATAATGAGTATTTACACTCAACCCCATCAGAAAGGTCACCTGTTTGTCATCATCCTGATCTGTCTTTTCAAACCCTAGATTAAGGTCTCTTCAAAACATTTAAAAATACAGTGAAATAAATAATACAAATATGAAATCTATAGCAACACTAAATTTCTCTTTTGAATTTCTATAAATACTCTTAATGATTGCCTGACAATTTCAGTAATTAGTATATATGATTTAAATTAAAGCATTTTTGGCTCAATGACAATAGCTACAGATATATTGGTTATTTATTGTATGAATCACTGCAAACCACTTCTCCTTGTCTCTTCCTGCAGCAGGGTTAATTTGTTCTGGTAGTAGCAAAAGAAAGCAGTTGTCCTAGCATATCAGCCACTCTTTTGGCAAAGAATTACTTTAATTTCTCATTGAATTTATATGGAATTCATTAAAGCAGATTCTGTTGTTGAGTGGCTCAGTTTGCTCATTCCCCACATTCACATACCTACAAATATACATATGTATCTTCAACATAATTATTTAATGCATATACATCACATACACATGAACATACACATATGCAATGCTTTAAAAATGTTACTGTATATTATAGGTGTTGATTTCATTCAAAGCACATGGACATTGTTAACACCTCATACACTATCCTAATTTGAGGAATCATTCTCAAAAGGTGCTGAAAAAATTCCAATTTGCAATACCATGTAAACTCATATGGAAAGCCTTATCATTTTTTTAATGAGTGGTGCTCTGACCTCTTCATTCAAGGTCAGATTGTGAAAATGTTAAAGTGACTCATAGGCATGAATATTCATTTCACATGCAGATACATACACACCAATCTTTGTTTTCATATAAGTTACTGGTGTGGCAGAGATTTCTCATTAAAAAAGAATTTTTGTGGTTGAAATCTGTTGCTAGCTTACCAAAGCACCTGTCTGCTTTTACCACACATATGGCATTCGATCCAGAATGCCACATGGGTATCAGTTTCTGGATAGACTTTAGCACTCTGAAATATACACCCAGGATCTGTCCCTCCTGAAATTAGATTACCAACTAGCAATTTGTTTTATCCGTGTCCAAAAGGCCTTCATGCAGAGTTGGGGATCTCTGGGCGGGGAGTGAACAATAGCTCTGTTCCCTCCTCATAGGGTGATTCTTCCTACACCACTTTGAGCTAACACCCTTGTCTTCTGTCCCCTGAATTGCTGCAAGAGTGTTCTGGGGACACTCTGGGGACTAGATTCTGCCAGAATCTAGTCTTCCTCTTTCAAATATGTTTTTTACATCACAGTCAAATTTCATCATGTCTCTCTCTTGCTTAAAAGCATTCAATGGCTTCCCAACGCTCTCAGGATAAAGTTCAAAATTATTAACTTGACAGAGGTAACCCCTTGTATTGTATGTCTTTAGCCTCTGCCTTGTGATCTCTTCTCCGGCCATGATGAGACACTTTCAGTACCCAGAATTTGCTACATGTATATTTGCTTCCAGGTTTCTGCACATTTTATGGCTCCTGCCCATACTGTTAGCCTTCCTCCTCAACTATCTCTAGAACTTGACTGGTTGAACTCAGTTTCTTCCCTTGAAGCGTCAGCATAGCCATGACTCCCTCTAAAGATCCTTCCCTGACACCTCCTCAACATTTTCTCAAGAGCTGATGAGATGTTCCTGTATGGTGCCATAGATTGTGTACTTTTATCCATATGTAGGATTTGCTGTACTATAATTGCTGGTTTACTTGTTTGTCTCTCCCACAAGATTTTCTTATAAATTCCTTGACTGTGAGGAGTATATCTTATTAGCTATCATATCTCTAGTAGAATACCCAGCACTTAATAAATGCTAACAAATATCGTTTAATCACAAAATAATTAAAGTTAGTTATGACACAAGTTATGTGTTTATGAGATGTGTTTATTATTAAAATGGCAAACAAAAATCATATTCCAAAGCTAAGAAATATGCCCTAATCAACAAATGAGAAATACAGAAACTTAAAATCTTCATGATCTGTACTATTTATAAAGATTTTAAGTTCATTTTCATTTGAAATCTTTGATAATCAATTACACTTTTTAAAAAGCGAGATAAATAAACAATAACCTAAAAACCTTCTTTTCTTCTTTATATTTTAAGGAAAATAAATATGGGGAAGTTAGCCTTATTCCTAACCTTTGCTGTTGACTCCCCATCTAACTCACTTTACCTGCCCTGATGTAATCACTTCATTTACTGTCCCGGTTACCTTCTGCTGCATAACAAATTATCCCAAATTTAATGATATAAAAGTTGCCATCATTTATTATTATCATCTCTCACGATTCTGGGATTTGACAAGGATAAGCTAGTTGATTGCTGCCCAGAGCCTCGCATGAGGTTCTAGTCAGATCCTGTGGCTGGAGTTGGTTTGATAGCATCATCATTCACATGTTTGGTGATGGGTGATGACTGGCTGTCAGCTAGATCTTTATGGGAAGCCTTTGGCCAGAACATTCCTGCATAGCCTCTGTGTATAGACTGGATTTCCTCACAGCACGGAGGCCAGGTTCTAAGTATGAACCAGAACCTCACCAGAAGTTGCATGACATTTCCCTAGTCTTAGAAGTCACCAATCTTATTTCCCCTGCATTTTATTCTTGAGAAAGAAGTTTGTAAGGCCAGCCCATATTTAAAAGGAAGAGAATTGGAGTCTACTTATTGAGGGGAGGAATATGAAAAAACCTGTGGATATATTTAAAACCGTAAAATTTACTTTCCCTCTAGGTTCCAAACATTCTTCTTTCTAGCTGGCATATTCCTTCTTCACTTGTCTCTCAGTACACATAAGATTCCTCAGTGTTTAGTTGTCTATACTCAATACACCTCTGTGTGCATGTTTTTGTTTATACCTGGTGAGCTCAGTATGTTGTAGAAGTAAGTGTGCTTTAGCGTTTATAGTCATGTGTCCATTTATGATCATGTGAATGGACACATGATTATAAATGCTAAAGCACACTTACTTTAATAAGCACAATACAATGTAGAACATACTTGTGCTGAATCTGAAAGGATGAGTCTGTAGCTGTGTAAGTGACATTGGTGGAATGGGCAGCTGTGTTGTCACCCTGGTGGAAGTATGTAGACATTCCATTGTGACCTCCTAGAGGTCACCATAAACTCCTCTTTCCTTTTCCCTATAAGAGCTACTGTCCTTCAAAGAAAAACAGTTAAAATATTTCTTTCTAGTTTGAGAACTTTAATTTTTTAAAATTGTGGCTTACATTTTCTGAATCAATAGGGGTAGTTTCTCTTAAAATATTATTTCTGGGGTAATGGAATGTTTTGAAAATAGTGGTGATGGTTGTACAACATTGAGAATACAATAAATACCACAGAATTGTGTACTTAACAATGATTAAAATAGCAAATTAAATCACAACTTAAAAACTTTTTAAAATGTGACAAGCTGAAAAGATTTTTAAAAATAATAATGTCATAGACCAAAACCATTGAATTGTATACTTTAAATGGGTAAGTTTTATGTCATGTGAATTATATCTTGATAAAGTTGTTTAAAAATGTTCATGGTAAAGACCTTTCACTTTCCACAATTATAGAGAATTATAAAGGGCTTTTACTTTCCACAATTATATACAGGCTTGACATAAAAAAGAATGAAGTCATGTCCTTTTTGTAGCAACATGGATGAGGCTGCTGGCCATTAGTCTAAGTGAATTAACATGGCAACAGAAAACCAAATACTGCATGTTCTCACTTGTAAGTGGGAGCTAAACATTGGGTACACATGGACATAAAGATGAACACAATAGACACCGGAGACTACTAGAGTAGGGAGAGAGGAAAAAACTCTTTGGACGGGTGTAGAATTGAAATAGGATGCTATGAATTGCAATTGTATGATCCATCAACCATTTGCTATGCCAAGAGGTTGAAAAGCTTTAACTGAGTCTCGCTGAAGTTAGGAGGTTGAATTGGACAACTTTTTAATTTTTTAAAACTTTTTTAAATGTTTTATTTATTTATTTATTTAATCCTTTGAGCCCAACCTGAAATGAAAACAAATCATAACCAGAATTGGTAGTTTGGCTGAAAAACTACCAGTTGGGTATTATGCTCGCCACCTGGGTGATGGGATCATTCACAACCCAAACCTCAGTGTCACACAATAGACCCATGTAACAAACCTGCATATATACTCCCTAAATTAAAAATGAAAGTTGAAATCACAAAAATAAATAAATAAATAAGAAGGGGCTTGCATCATACTCTATTCAATATTAAAAGAAACAGAATTGGCCGGGCATGGTGGCTCACTCCTGTAATCCCAGCACTTTGGGAGGCCGAGGTGGGTGGATCACCTGAGGTCGGGAGTTCAAGACCAGCCTGGCCAACAAAGAGAACCTTTGTCTCTACTAAAAATATAAAAATGAGCCAGGTGTGGTGGCAGATGCCTGTAATCCCAGCTATTCGGGAGTCTGAGGCAGAAGAATCGCTTGAATTTGGGAGGCAAAGGTTGCAGTGAGCCAAGATTGCACCACTGCACTCCAGCCTGGGTGACAGAGCAAGACTTTGCCTAAAAAAGAAAAGAAAAGAAAAGAAAAGAAAAGAAACAAAATAATTATATATATATATGTTTCGGACCAATATGCTTGAAAACAATGATATGGGGTTTTTGGTTCTATAATGTGTACTTTATTGGTCCATTATTAAGTACTTCATGTTACCTTTTAGCCTCCAGAGATGTGTTAGGTCTTTTGTGTTTTTGTTTGTTTGTTCTGTGGACAATTATCAGAAGCTCTGTAAGCCTGAATAATGGTTGCAGTACGTCTATGCTCACACGAAATGACTGCCAGCTCTATATCCAAAGGACAAGAAACTGTTCTTAACCTAAACACAAGAAATTTATGTCAGGCAGTGAATAGTTACAGATGACTTAAACAGAAATTATTTTCAATTCTGTATACAACCTTTTTCTCTGTTTCGTTTCTAATAACTTTCATCATTAAAATTCTTGGCTCCCAAGTGAAAACGTGGGAGTGGAATCCGTATATGGAAAAATATATGTGGAACAAAAAGTAAAAAAATAAAAACATGTGGGTGTGGAACTTTGATTATGATTTGTTTTCATTTCAGGCTAGGCTCAAAGGATTAAAAAAAAAAAGTTGTCCAATCCAACCTCCTACCTTCAGCAAGGCTCAGTAAAAACTTTTCAGCTTCCTGGCAAAGCAAATGGGTGATGGATCATACAATCATATTTCACAGTGTCTTGTTTTAATTCTACCCTTGTCTAGTTCATACCCTCCCATCTTATCAAGTTCTTCTTTGGTTTCTCCTTCAGCTCAAGTTCAGCTTGTCAGTGTGTAGAAAAAAATTTCACTGGTTTGATTAATCAAAGTAGGCCTTTTCTGTACCTATTGATGCCTGTCCAGAACACATAGAAAACGTGTCAGAAATCTGAGCTCCAGATTCTAGATTACATTGTTAGGAATATGAAACAGCCCTAAATTTGTTCTCTAGATAGTAAACAATGAAACCAATGAAACATCTAAAAAAAACCTCTCCAGATGATGTAAGCTGGCATCGACTATTCAAAAAAGAACTTTTCAATTAGATAACCAAAAAGTACATGTTATCTAACAATATGCCGCATTTTACTATTTTTAGAACATATTAGTTATACCATATTTAGTTTTATCTCCTTTAATGATGAACTTAATAGGCTATCAAGGCCCTTTTTCTAGGATTGTGTAAAGGAAAATACAGTGTGTTCCCCAAGACCCACCAGGGCACATACCACAGACTGCTATACATTTTCCACAGTGCTGTTGATTTTATCATTAATAATTCCATGTTAGGGAATCACAGAGCAGGGATAAATAATCATTGGGTTTGGGAAAATCAGCTTTTCCTATCTCCAAAGTCACAGTTGATAATGATACCTCCAATTTGCATTAGTCCCAGTTGATGATACTTCAGATTGTATTAGTAAACAATACACTCAGCCTGCATACTTTGCAGGTAAGGTACATACTATACACATGAGATAACTGTGCCTTTTCCTTTCGAAGCAATTATGTTGTGTTTGCCTCTCTTCTGTGTAATAAAAGGCACATCCTGATGAATTCCCCAAAATAAAGCTAATGACATTTTCACCTACAAGAAAGAAAACTACCGGAAATTCCACAAATCAAAACTCTCTTGATGAAATTGAAAGAAAAACATGGGCAGTACACTAAATTTGCAATAGAATAAGATCAAGAAATTAAAGTTTCAAAGTGTCCTCTTCTTTCTTGGTATCTCCCATGGAATGTTTTCTAGCATAACATAACCTGGGAAAGGATCCTCTGTCTCATCAGGCCTACTTCCACTTTCATTACAAATATTTGACATCTTCTCAACTATTCTGAAATGAAATTCATACGTAATATAATCTACCAGTACATACAATTTCAAAGAATCAATATCATGTCATGACATGTGAAAGAGAAATAGGGATGTAATTTATCATACAGTAATGTATAGTTCACATGTAAATGCTTAAGAACTGCACTAGAATACAAAATGAAGTGGTTGTATGTTTGTATCTATTAGAAATATTTTGAATGAAAAAGCTACAAAAGCCTGCTGACTGAGGTGTATTGGCTACTCACTCTATTATGATGAGAGTTTTGGTAATAGGATTGTGTGTTATATGACAATTCTTTTTATATATATATATATACTTTTAAGTTCTAGGGTACATGTGCACAACGTGCAGGTTTGTTACATATGTATACATGTGCCATGTTGGTGTGTTGCACCCATTAACTAGTCATTTATATTACGTATATCTCCTAATGCTATCCCTCCGCCCTCCCCGCACCCCACAACAGGCCCCAGTGTGTGATGTTCCCCTTCCTGTGTCCAAGTGTTCTTATTGTTCAATTCCCACCTATGAGTGAGAACATGCAGTGTTTGGATTTTTGTTCTTGCGATAGTTTGCTGAGAATAATGGTTTCCAGCTTCATCCATGTCCCTACAAAGGACATGAACTCATCCTTTTTTATGGCTGCATAGTATTCCATGGTGTATATGTGCCACATTTTCTTAATCCAGTCTGTCATTGTTGGACATTTGGATTGGTTCCAAGTCTTTGCTATTGTGAATAGTGTGGCACTAAACATACATGTGCATGTGTCTTTACAGAGGCATGATTTATAATCCTTTGGGTATATACCTAGTAATGGGATGGTTGGGTCAAATGGTATTTCTAGTTCTAGATCCCTGAGGAATCGCTGACAAGTCTTTTAAAGTTTTGAGCAAATTAAAATGCAATCTTCTCTAGGTCATACAATATTTATATTTCAGGCAACTTCAATATACATTATGTTCAGACAAAAAATTACTTTGTGCTTACGTGTATAAAGGAGTTATGTTTTAGACTCAGTATATTAAAATGGGGTTGTGATTCACAAAATATCTGATACAATATTTCATAATCCTGAAAAAATTAAGACCATTTTTCAACATGCTCTTTTTCCTGTTCAATGCTGGACAGCTAACAACCCAGAGTCTCCTGGTAAATGGCTCCTTCCTCCAAACCTGTGACAATAAAAAATGCCTTCATAAATTTTCAAAACACCTTTTGGGAAGAAGCACACCCACCATTAGAACCATGTTCTAGGTTTTCCAAAGGCGTTAACTGTTCGGGTGCCTGAAGCCATCCCTGTACTGCCCTGGTCTCTCACGTGGTAGGCCCTCCTCACTCTGCTCATGGCCAGTGTCATTACTCTCAGGCTTGGATTCTTTACAGCATAGTCAGATGCACCCTGCTAGCTGCTTCATTTGGTGCCTTTTCACATAGCCCCAATATTTCTAGATGTTACCCCCTACACATTATGGTACCACCTAAATATCAACCAGAAAATCCAGAGCAAATTCCTCCTGATTTGGAACCATCATTCTTTCTGAAGCTCTTGCAGCTACCGTAGATCCTACAGATCTCTTCGTGGTCTTATAAACCTTGATTTTGAAGTTAACTTACCCATGTACTCTTCTATTTTCTGATACACAGCCAGACCCTGGGCAACAAGATTTTTTGTTCCCCCACTGATTTGCTTCTTCTCTTTCTGAGATCACATCCCACCACTGCCCCCATGCCAAAAAAAAAAAAAAAAAGACTTCATTCTAACTCTGATGGTCTCTCTGTGCTTAATAAGATTGGATTTGTTTTCCCAAGGAGACAAACCTATGCCCACTCAGGGATAGTCTAGGGATATAGTGGCCCTCCAGTTAATTTTTGTTAAATGCTGCATTGAATAATTGAATCTAGGATGCTGGTGACCGGTACTGGCCAGCAGCTTCCCTCAGACACACCATTCCAGGAATAGTGTCCTCAGCCTGCTTTTATTCACTGCGGTCAGCACAGGGAGGAAGCTTTGTAGGCTGCAGACAAAATTTCACAGCTCCTCATGTTTTGAGTGTTCCATGTTTTTATTTTCTTCCCTTCCTAACTGACATAAAAAATAAGAAGTTGAGGTAAACTGGGAAAAAAAAAAAAAAAAGCCATACTGCTCTCTACTTTGCCTCAGCCTGGGACAAATTCTTCCCCAGAAGAGAAATCTGGTTGTAATGATATAGGAAAAGGAGAGGAGAACTTAACCATCTTCAGCTGTGCTGAAGGTTATCCTGCGGCAACTTCAAGACCATTACCCTGACTTACTGAAATCAGTTCTGGAAAGGTAGCTTGGTCATAAAACTTCTGCTATGTATTTTTAGTGGAATTATTGTGTGTGTGTGTGTGGTGTGTGTGTGTGTGTGTGTGTGTGTGTGTGTGACTTTGGCAGAAGAAAATCTGCTGTTCTACAAACTATCATTTTTCCATATATTCCTTTTAATTATTTTCCTGCTTCTCTGCATTTCCCCTCCCCTCAACACACACACACACACATACACCTTTGTGGGTAAAGATAATAATGACAACTAACATTGTATTCTGCCTTTGTCCTGCGATTTGGGTCTGTGAACATTTGTCGTTATTTAGCTGCTGCCTGCTGGCATGAGGAAGTGTATTTCTTAATCTGTTTCACACGATTACTGCCCAAAGAGAGATCACTCTGTTTTTTTCCTTAATTTTGCTAAAGAGACCTGTGTTTTTCAGGGTGGAGCTTAGAAAGAAAAGCAGCAGGCAAGCAAAGTGAACTTAATGAAAACGCAGCCCACAGATCAGAGTTTCACACATCAGGAGCCCCTGCAGCTCTGCCGCGCCTGCTTTCCAGAGGTATGGAACCTTCCCGCCAACGTTGTAGGCACAAGTTCACAGCACATTAAAAAATGAGACATTCTTATTACACAGCATTCTCAATTGAGTTATCAGGGGATGAAGAATAAGATTTCAGTTCATCCTTTCCTTTTAAAGCCAGTGCATCCAGTATGGAAATTACATCTTTCCAAGCAGTTTTGTTCAGAGGTATAGAAATGGTGATGACAATAGTAATTATAATTATTATTTGTAAAAGCCCTAGTACGTACCATGCATAATACTTAAGTCTTAATTTGTATTAATTTTATTTCTGACCTCAATTCTGTCAGGCAAGCAGAATTAAGTAAAGAAAGCAAGTGTTTTGTGGAGGAGAGTGTCTCTGCTGCCTTTCAATTATATCCTACTTCAAACAAATTAGGATTTTAGTATGCCCTTATTGTTAAATCTTAGCCTGATAAAATCTAAAATTCTGTATTTTAAATTTTATATGAGTTTTAGAGCCAACTTTGACTTATACTCAGTTGTTTTAAATGAATTGAATATAAATCTTGACATAAAATTTCAACATTTTGACTTAGTTGATTAAATATTTCATTTGGGCAAAATTGTTGGACTACATCTATTAACATGACCTAAGTGGAAGTCCAGGCAATAAAATCATTGTTTCATTTCTTACATAAAATTTCACAATGACTTTCTGATTGTAAACAATAATGTGGCTTAGCCTAAAAATTTCACTGCAAATATTTTCTTTTGAAATTACAGTTTCCTTTAATATAATATTTGAAGGGTTTTTACTCTATGCTTTTGTTTTGTTTTAAATATTTTCATCCATTTCAAATTATACAAATAATAAATGTAAAAAATTCAGCCTCTATAAGAAAACCTACCTAAAATTAAACTCACAAATCTTAATCAAGGACAGTAATAATACCGAAGCCACAATAAGGGAGGTAAAATATAAAAAGCAATTGAATTATGCAATGCATTCTCTAATCTCTTAAAAGCTCATTTACCATTCAAATATTTAACTTTACGGTACTTTATAGTTTTCATATGTCATATCCTTTAGAGTTATCATTTGGTCTTTTTGTAGGTGATATGTGAAAACCATGATTTATTTCCACTACTAAAAATTTTAGAAAACTTTAAGCTAAATCTACAATCAAGATAGAATGTTAGAATAATTCTTTAGGTTACACTTTCCAGAGTTTAGAATAAGGAGAATAGCTTTTCTGTGGTGCTCTGTTATCAAGACCACTATCAAGACCAGTCATAGCAGATAATTTTTGTCTATCACTTCTGCCCCAGATCATGTAGACATAGATGGAGGTAACTGAGAACAAGAAATCAAAGTCTTCATCTCAGTGTTATAATTTGCTATATTAAATTCTGGAATTTATTAATGCCTCAATAATTGATTATCTCTATACAGCCTTCAATGCTAAAAAACATCACCAATTTGGAATCAGTTTGTCTTACTCTAGGATCTTCCAAGAACAGAGGCAGCACAAGCACAGGCAGCTTCAGAAAGTGATACGAGACCACAGGGCAAGGGTAGTGAATGGGGATATGAGACAGAAGCAGGGAAAGTCTATCAAGAATGCATGACTACATCGCCACCCTTACACGCCGCTGCTGTACTCTGGATCTTCTGAGGAGCATTATGAAATGCATCTCTGAACCATCCACATAGGAAACAAAAAGAAACATCATCGTCACAAGCTTCAGTCGCCCATTAATCATCATGCCCTCATGGACATCAATATTCCTACACTTCCAAGTCTCATTTGAAGAAATGTCAGCTGTTTTTCTGTTAGTTTTATTTATCTATTTATTTACTTCCAACATGTTCTGTGAGGTAGTTTCAGTGAAGCCCAAGGACAGTGATATGGTTTGGCTTTGTCACACCCAAATCTCATCTTGAATGGTAGCTCCCATAATCCCCAAGTGTCATGGGATGGACCTGGTAGGAGGTAATTGAATCATGGGGGTGGGTTTTTCCCATGCTGTTCTCGTGATAGTGAATAAGCCTCATGAGATCTGATGGTTTTATAAAGGGAAGTTCCCCTGCACATGCTCTCTTGCCTGCCACCATGTAAGACGTGACTTTGCTCCTCCTTCAACTTTTGCCATGATTGTGAGGCCTCCCCAGCCATATGGAACTGTGAGTCCATTAAACCTCTTTTTGTTTATAAATTACCCAGTCTCAAGTATGGCTTTATTAGCAGCCTAAGAACAGTCTAATACAGAGAGTAGACAGGAAATATGACTACACAAGCCTAGAGTGATGTCCTCTCAGGTTGCACCTGTTAGAATTCGATTGAAGCTTGTACATAAATAATTCCCACTGCAATGGCTGAAGTTGGGGCTAAGAAAATTTGGAATAATACACAAGAGGAGTCCAACACAATTTTTCAATGACTCAATTTCTCTCTTGCCTTTGGCAATTTGCTAGCATTCATGTCATAGTACTCACACAATTTATGTAGAAAATTGTGGCAAATCATCAAACCCAGTTGTGTCTAAAGGCAGATTATTAATATACATCTCATATAATCATATAATTTGATACTATATGAAAGAGAAGTGTGTATACCAAAATGTGATAGCTGAGACATGGTTTGATGCTCTTTTCAAAGATAATGTCCTGTCTGCATAGTTTATACTTTACAGACATTATTTAGCTTATAATATTCTGCTTAAAATAAGAAAATATCAATTAAACCCATTTCATTCTCATAAAGCTTGTTTTTCTCCTAAACATGATGAGTTTTTTTTAAAGAGAGTGAGGGAGAAAAAGAGAAAGAAGGAGAGTGTGCATATATATAAGAAAGAAAATTGAGAGAGAGAGAGAGATAAACTGGAGAGATTGATTACAACTTCTGGCTTTGAACTTTTTCTTGAAAAAAAGTGTTACACGTGAAATAGCGCTCTGAAACACTTTACAGTCCATTCAGTTTCTTTTGGAAAATAATACTTGGGTTGAAATGAACACTTTAGAAGATATTTTATTTCTTGGCATTTAAAATCAATATTTTTCTCACTGTCATGAATATTTTTTGGAGAAGCCTTGGCAGCTATTTTTATTCATTGTAATTGTGGGTCTACCATAGGTGAAGATGGAACACCTTTCTCTCATTATTAAGAGCTTAGTAGCCCTGAGCTAAAGGCTGTGATTCTTCATGTCACCACCGTGGTGGCAAATAAGAATTCCCATTTAGTTTCTAGTAACCTCATTTGTCAAGAAGACTGTATTTCAAGCTTATATAGATTTAAGGCAAATAAAAACCTCTATGGTCATAAATTGCATTCATCCATTACAGAAAAGTTAAACTAATAGGATATTAATTTTGCAGACATACTAACCTATTCAAATTTTATTTTAAAAAGATGTGAAAGTGAATTTAATTTTCAAATTGGTTCTCCATTAGTGATACTTTCAATGTGCTGCTAATGTGAAAGAGCACTTACATGAACCACATTCCAAACCAGGGAGATTTCAAATTCCCTAAACTTTGCTGTGAACACGGAAGTGAAAATACTTTAGCAGAATGTTCTGCATGGCAGTTTAAAAAGTATTTTTAAGTAAAAGCTTTGAAATTCTTCTCAAGTCTTTCTTTATGCTTTCAATTTTAGCCTGAGTTGATCAAGAATAATAATAAAAAGGTCATGCTTTGAGAAACTTTAAATCTGTCTCAATCTTGAAATGACAAGCCTTTCAAGCCAAATGACTAAACCCCTCACAGGGGGAGAAGAGCACACTGGGTCTCTCTGTGCCTCAAATAAACTTCAGGCTTCTTACTAATGCAGCCGTGTGCTACTCACTTGTGTAGCTTTATACACCTTTTTTAGAGTTGAGATCATTTTTAGTTTTTTTCCTTTCATCTTGCCTATGACCTAAAAATACTGGATGTTAGCTTAACATTTAGTATTTGGTGCAATTAAAAATTCAGCAAAACCATGAACTAGTAACAATTTAACCAGCCAAGTTACCATATCTTTTCATGACTACTCTCACCAAACCCCCTTTGACCTCTTTTTGCTGCCAGCAGATGCTGCCTTTCTGAAGATTATAAAAACACAGAGGCAAACCCTCAGAAATATCTTTTATTTACACCACTTCAACATACAAAGACTTTGTATTTCCTTGGAACCTATCAGGTTTATTAGTTTATATTATCTAAATTTCTGTCAATGTCAAACTGATTTTCTACCTCCTTCATCAATATTTTTTCATTGTTTCATTAAACAATTAATCTAAATTATATCTCCAACATGTGTATATTCACATGGCAATATGCAATGGGAAAACAGTAAAAACTTCAAAATTTCTTTTTTTTGAGACGGAGTCTCGCTCTGTCGCCCAGGCTGGAGTGCAGTGGCGGGATCTCGGCTCACTGCAAGCTCCGCCTCCCGGGTTTACACCATTCTCCTGCCTCAGCCTCCCGAGTAGCTGGGACTATAGGCGCCCGCCATCTGGCCCGGCTAGTTTTTTCTATTTTTTAGTAGAGACGGGGTTTCACAGTGTAGACCAGGATGGTCTCGATCTCCCGACCTCGTGATCCGCCCGTCTCGGCCTCCCAAAGTGCTGGGATTACAGGCTTGAGCCACCGCGCCCGGCCTTCAAAATTTTTTTATAACTTCTCTAGTATTTTTCTTCATTGGGGTCCACTATTTAAAATTGTATTTTATTGCCCATATATCTGAAAACATTTGCAAATATTTTACTGCAATACTATATTGGAATATATGAAAATTTTCAAGTAAGATATTTTATTATTTTGTCTAACTACAGATTACTTTTCCATAGAATCAAAAGTCTAGAACCTATGTTTCAGGCTCAGACTTGTAGCTTAAAATCCATTGCATCTTGCAATCTAGCTGTGAATGATTACAAGTGCAACATTTTCCTCCATGGAAAGAATTTCTATGGTTGACTCTGAAACTTCAATATACAGGAAAGCACCTAGACCTTGCTTTTGGAGTAAGGTCAGAGAACCACCATTTTTATCAGCCAACTGAGAATTCACCATTTGGTAAACCTGTGATTTTTTATTACATTTTAATTGCACTGTACCTTCTTTGAATAAATAATTCTATTATGCCATTGATTTAGAAGTAATAAAAGTAGACCTCAAGAAAATATTGTAATTAGCTAGAATCTGGAATTTGATGTGGTTCCACAAAGTGGTATCTTATTCACAGACTATTCTATTTTTGGGGGGAGGCATGTATTAGAGTAAAATATATTAGTAATTTTTTTGGTTTGTTGTTGTTTTGAGACAGGGTCTCTTTCCCACAGCCCAGGCTGGAGTGCAGTGGCACAATGATGGCTCACTGCAACCCTGACTTCCTGGGCTCAGGTAATTCTTCTACTTTGGCCATTCGAGTAGCTGGGACTACAGGCATACATCTCCACACTCAGCTACTCTTTTTGTATTTTTCATAGAGAGGGGTTTTGCCATGTTGCCCAGGCTGGTCCTGATCTCCTGGGCTCAAGCGATCAGCCTCCCAAAGTGATCAGATTGCAGGCTTTTGGGATTACAAGCGTAAGCCACTGCACCCAGCCTTATTTGTGAATTTCATATTTTATCTTTAACCATTGATCGTTATACTTCATAACTTAAGTCTAATAACAAAGCTAATATGAATTAGGGCTACACTGATAAAAGTGTAGCGTCCAGTATCAGAGAGCTGATAATTCCTTTCTTGCTGCAAACATAAGACTTCATCTTGTATATTCCTTTTGGCTGTCAACACTATGCTTTAAAAACTGGGATAAGTATCAAGCATTCAGAAGAAAGCACCAGTGAAGCTGAAGGAACATCAGCAGAGACATAACTCTTAATATTGGTCCTGTGATAAGCAACCCTAATTGTGTCCTCAAAGTAATTTACCATTGGCAATGTGGCTTAAAGATGGATATGAACAATCCATGCTGGTCTGGGAATTTGATAAGTTAACTGTACTTAGTAGACAGTTACTAAGCTCTTACAATTAGTGCTTTGAATTTGGTTCCATAAATGTTAGTGTTCTGTGGCAAAATCTTTTTAAAAATGAAGAATGTCTGAGGGAATTTGGGCTTTGCGAGGAAAGGAACAGAACAGGCATGATGGAGTTCATTTATTCAGCATTTTATCTGTCAGAGGTCTCAATCACTAACAACAAATCCTCTCTGGCTAGCTTAAGCAGAAAAGAATCTGTGAAAGGACATGTGGTAACTCACAGACTCTTACCGGAGCAAGAGAACAATGTTGGGTGTTGCCAATGACCCTGAATTCGGCTTCAGTAGTGTGTTCCGCTCTCACCACTACTGGCTACCGCCCAATATATACATATGTATGTATGTGTGTGTATGTATCTTCAATAGTAAGTGTCATCTTGTAAAACTTTGTGAATCATTTGGCTGATCAGGCAATACAAGGAATGACTAGGCCTTAACATTAATAATAATGATAGATTATGATTTTTTAGAGCTATGTTCCAGTTAATATTCTGAGTGTCTTATATGTATCCACTGACATGTTTTAGTCCTTGCAAAAACTCAATAAATTTTACTATTAGTATCCCACTTTTAGAGATGAGGACAAAAAGATAGAGGTGGATTAGATAATTTCCCTCTGACAGGTAGCAATTGGTAATGCCAGGATCTGAACAAAATATAAGTTGGACTTTCAAATATGGTCCTGTTTTCCTCACTGTACTCTATTTTCTTTAACCAAGTAACTAATTAACTGACTAGATCTTCCTCAAAGGTCCATGTGGCACTTCAATATGTCATCAATGAGTTGCAGGTGATCCTGAGATTGATTGCCTCAGGCCTGGACAGCTGTGCATCTTCAGAAGGGAAAGGGAGCTTTGTACTAACTCACAAGGGAATATGTTCTAAACAGACTAAACAGAGAAATCATTCTACATTTGTAACCATGGTAAAATCGTCAACACACATTGACATTATCTTTGAATTATCATGAAATTATATAACAAAGGTGTATAGACACTTATACAAGAGCTATAATTTGTGAAATACATCCCTTTTACTTCCCCAAAATTTACTATACGTTGACACACAGAGTCTCGTGTGAGTGGTGATTCTTTATGGACATCAAGAAAAGGGGTGAGTGCATGGCACACAACCCACCCACAAAGCTTCAGAAATAGTCTAACTCAGCAAAGACAGCTTCTGTATTAGGCTGTTCTTGCACTGCTATAAACAAACACTTGAGACTGGGTAATTTATAAGAAAAGAGGCTTAATTGGCTTATGGTTCTGCAGACTTTATAGAACGTTTGGTGCTGACATCTGCTCAGGTCCTGGGGAGGTCTCAGAAAGCTTACAATCACGGTCGAAGGCAAAGGGAGAGCAGGCAGGTCACATGGTGAAAGCAGGGACAAGACAGCAGGGGAAGTGCTACATACTTTTAAATAACCAGATCTCATGAGAACTCACTGTTACAAGGACAGTACCAAGAGGGATAGTGCTAAATCACTCATGTGAAATCCACCCCCATGATCCAGTCACCTCCCACCAGGCCCCACCTCCGACACTGGGGATTACATTTCAACATGAGATTTGGGTGAGGACATACATCCAAATTATATCAGTTTCTATCCACAGAGAAAGCTGAAAAGCTGGAAACTACAGGCTGCACCCCATCTCACACACTCTGTCCAAATCCCTGGAGAGTTCGGGAGGTATGCAAGATCTTCTCTTGTTCTAAAATATAGTTGTCAAAGGACAGAGTACTTTAATTGACTTCCAAGTTATACCTTTAATTAAATGTATTCTAAAATGAGATGAGGGGGCCTCAAGAGGTACAGTGCTTCCAGTTTCTGAAAGAAAATTCAACAGATACTCAATATGATAAGAACTTTATTCATCTCATTTCTAATATTTTGAAATCCTATGAATAATAAGTAAAATATTTGTGTTCTTTGGTGTCATTTGAAACAAACATGAAAATTGTTTTATACCTATGAGAAGATTCAAATTCTAGGAGGGATTCATGATAATAACATTTCATTTGTGAAAACTATATACAGTAAAAAGCATTTGTTGGCTGGGCACGGTGGCTCATGCCTGTAATCCCAGCACTTTGGGAGGCCAAGGCAGGCGGATCACGAGGTCAGGAGATTGAGACCATCCTGGCTAACATGGTGAAACCTTGTCTCTACTAAAAATACAAAAAAATTAGCCAGGCATGATGGCGGATGCCTGTAGTCCCAGCTACTCGGGAGGCTGAGGCAGGAGAATGGCATGAACCCAGAAGGCATAGCTTGCAGTGAGCCGAGATCGCACCACTGCACTCCAGCCTGGGTGACAGAGTGAGACTCTGTCTCAAAAAAATAAAAATAAAAAAGTGTTTATTTGACAGCCATCAGAAGCTAGGGAAAAGATTTTCCTCATTAATGCTCATGAACCTCAGTTTCCAGTGATGGCATAGTAAAGTAGCATAACCATAATGCTTTGCACTGCCTCTCTTGATTTTAAAAAAAAGCAAAATCTATAATTATTTCAACTCCAGTTTAGATTATAAACAATGAACAGTTCTTACAGAAAAAGGTCCTCTGTGGGATAAAAGTAAACTTTAAATTTAGAAACAACGCTGTAAATATGAGGGTGAATCAATGTTCCTAAAAATCTAAGTACTTTAATACTAACAAGTTGCAAGTGAAGAAAATAAGAAGGGAAAGTAAAGCAATTTTTCATTATTGTTTAATCAAAGTGAATTTTTAAGAGTCATGACACTACCTCTGAGAAACTGCCCTATAGATGCCAACCTAAAAAAATGCAGGCAGAAACAATCAGGTTTTAATTTGAGACACAAAAGTTATCACATGCAAAACACAACAGTTTAAACCATGAGGTCAGTTGGGATTTTTTTAAAGATTATGTAGAGTCATATGTCATTGAGGCAAAACTGAAAATCTAAATGGGAGACTATGAAATATTTAGTAGATTTAAAAATATATACCCTTTTTTGTTTGTTTGTTTCTACCAACGTGGTGGATTAGATGTCTTAGAAAGTCTCCTATATAAAACACTTTAAAGTAAAGGAGACCAAAAATCTCATAATTCTTTCAGGTATATATCTGAGATTAAACACAATAAGAAAAATCCCTAGAATCCAAAAATGAAGAAAGATGGAACCAAAGTAGCAGCATTATGTTGATGTTTAGGGTTGATGAAGTCATGAGACCAAGAAGAAAGTTGGGAGTTGGAATTGAGAAACACATCACATGAAACTAAGACTTTCAAAAGGCTATGCTATGTGTAAAAGAGTGAGTCTTGTAAAATAGTCTAATTACAAGCCCAGGGAATTAAGAAAATTTACCCGTGTTGGGGTTCAGAGTGTGGGTTGGGATAAGGAATTCTTCGTAATCACCATTTTACCAACCTGTGGTTTAATATCAAAGAGACTCGAGGTCTCTAAATTTCATTAAAGATGGCCTGGACTGTTTACCCTAGACACCAGGCAAAAGCAAATATGTATTCTCTCTGAACATATTTTCATCTCAAGGCTTTCAGTGTTGCCACAGAAAGTATACACCAAAATTGTAAACTCTACAATGAAACGAGTCAACATAATGAATCAGGAAGAGCAACAAACAGCAAAAAGAGACATCTCCCAGATAAAAGGTTGAAAACAAAATATAAACTATCTATTTATATATGGAAAACAATAACATATAAATACATTCTCTGTTTAAAATGCTCAAGGAAATTAAAATGGTGTAGAAAATAAGAAAAAAATACTATCAAAATAAGAGGGAGAGCCCACTATAATATCCAACAAAAAAGAAAATAAGTTATTAAAAACTCTATGCAAAATAAAATGGCAGATTACATACACATTTGGAGATACAAATTTGTATCTGAGCACAAACAGAGGTGGAAAATATAAAAGATGTGTTGAAGATGTTAGACATAGGATGACAATGTATAACAAATATTAAATTAGAATCCTAGAAAGAATGAATATATAAAATGGGGCAGGAATATTCAAAGAGATAATGTCTGAAATAACAGATTTTCCAAACTTAATGGAAGATAAAACTTCTCTACTTCAAGAATAATAAATCTCAAGCAGAATTGTATATATGTATGCATGTGCATGTGTTTGTGCATATGTACGTGTATCTCCATACCAGACATACTCTGGAGAAACTGCAAAATATCATGGATAAAGGCAGATATTAAAATGTCAGAGATTAAAAAGAAAGAAGGAAAATTTGGCCTACAGAAAAAGCAAATGTACCAACAGCAAGAACAAGGGTGGAAATAAAAAATATGTACAATGGGTATTCAATATGCTGAGAGAAAATAATGTCAACATAAGATTGTATACCCAGCTAAACTAGTATCAAAGAATAAAGCAAAAAACAAATAAATAAATTTCAATACAACTTGAGAGAGCTTATTATTAGTGAATAGTCAGTAGAAAACTTCTGCAAAATGTATTTTAGGGAAAAAAAGGATAAAGGAGCTGAAGTGAAAAAAGAAATTTAAATAGAAAAATTGGTACCTATGTGGGCAAATCGAAAAATATAGCAGTATTACAACATCTAATTTCAGAAATTAAAAAAATAGGTGTTACCAAAACACTAGAAAAATAGCAAGTATAAAAATAGGAGGTAATAGTAATAAATCATTATAATATCCTTGGATTATTTTGAGAAAGATGATAAACATATTAATGTTAAGCTGTTAAATATGTATGTGTTAAAATTTTAAAGATTTTCTATAAAAGGTAAGAAAGCAAGTATGATAGTTGAGGAGATACAATAGGATAATAATAATAATTATGAATCCAAAAGGAGAACTGAAAAACTAACATAGAAAATGCAAAACAGATACCACAAAATAGTGTGAATAAAAAAAATACAAATATGCCAGTAATGACATGAAATGTAAATAGACTACTCTTGCCAATTAAAACAAAGAATGGAAAATTTCTGCTGTGTGTTATTTACAGGAAACATACTTGAAATACAAAATGTGAAGTTTGAAGTAGAAGTATAAACCAATAAGGTTATTACAAGCAAGAAAAATTACAGCCCAGTCTCTCACAGATGAGATGCAAAATCAATTTTAAAAGTATTGTAGATCTAATTGTGACAGATAAAGAAATTAAAGATTCTAGATTTTTAATATACCAAAACACACTCATGACTTTGGGTTAGAAAAACATTTCTTAAGGAAGATTCAAGAAAGGACTAACACTAAAAGAAATGACATATAAATTGCATGATATTAAAGTTAAAAACTTGCTTATGAGGAAAGGTCAACAACAGAATGAAAAAGCAAGCTTCAAATTAGAAGATCTCTGTAATCCATATATCCAAGAAAAGACTTTCCCACAAATTGAAGACAAATAGATATCATCCAATTAAAAATGGTATGGAAAAGCATGCATCACAGTGAATGTCCATACTTCCAATGGCCATAAGTGCTCAATATCTTTCATTATTGGAGAAATGGCAATTTAAATAACAGAACTATATGTATGACCACCTACTAGTATGGGTTAAAATTTTAAAAACTGAAAAATATTAGGAAGATGTGGAGCCACAGGGACAGTCATATACTGCTAATGTGAGAGTAAATTGGCACAAACGTTTAGAAAAACTCTCAGTATCTGACCATACACATATCCCATCACCTAGCAGTTCCATTCATAGGTAGAAACCCAAGAGTAATGCATTTATATGTACACCAAAGCATGTACTGAATATGATCATAGAAGCATTATTCGGCAATACCACAAAAGTAGAAACAATCCAAGTATGTATCACCAATAGAACTGACAAATGTGGTCTTTTCATACAATGAATACTACACATTACTGAAAATAGCAATGGCAACATGGATCAATCCCACAGACATTATATTGAGTTAAAGAAAAATATGAAAGTGTTTATACTGTATTACTCCAGTAATATAATATTCGAAACAATTAATCAATACTGACAAAAATAGGAATAGAGGTTGTCTTTGGTCTTGACTAGGAGAAGTAATGACTAGGAAGAGATAGGAAGCATCCAAGATGCTGATGTGACTCTTTTTATTGATCTGGGTAATTGTCATCAAGGTAAGTTCACTTGTAAAAATCTATCAAGCTATAAATTTGTGATTTGTATATTTAAAATATATTTAAAATACAATTTTATTTGTTGGTTGGTTTTTAAGAAAACTTTAGCTTTTAATTTTATGGGTACATAGTAGGTATATAGATTTGTGGGGTGCATGAGACATTTTGATACAGGCATACCATGTGTAATAATCACATCAGGTAAATGGAGTACTCATCACTTCAAGAATTTATCATTTCTTTGTATTATAAACATTCCAATTGTAATCTTTTAGTTATTTTTAAATGTACAAGAAGTTACTGTTGACTGTAGTTACCTTAATATCTCTTGTCTTCTATCGTTTGATTTCCTGCTGGTGCCTCCCATTGGCTGAACCCAATGAGAAACCAGACAGAAGGGAGTCAAATTAATGGAGTCAGTAAATGTTCAGCCTGCCAGGGCACTAAGCAGAGCCACTGAGAAGTGGCCAGAAAAGACCACATGAATGAGTAAATTACAACTAAAATAAGAATACATTGGTATATCATACACCTTTACAAATTAGAGCTATAATACTAATTCATGAATCATGCAAAATACAAACAAAATACTGAGCACCAAAGAGAACTGCAAAAACAAAATACAATGTAGTATAGATTTTCATAAGTTCTTCAAATATATAAAAATATTACTTATTGTTTGGGGAAGCATTTATGTAGGCAATAAACAAATACAGATAATAAATACCAAATTTAGGATAATTATTTTCTGGGGACATTGATGTGGAATGTGATTACAAAAGACTTTAACTATATTTGTAATGTTTCTCTCTTAAGATACATAAGAGGTACATAGGCGTTTATTAAATTACTCTTTACATCGTTATGAATACCTAAAATATTTTACAATAAAAAGCAACAAGAAGCAAACTACCACTCATAATTCAGCATTATATCATTATTAATATCCAACTAATAAAAGTCGTTAATTATATCAGTCAACTAATATATAACACTAAAATATATTAGCTGACACTTTCATATCTATTTACTATAATAATTTTATATGGTATTACTATCATTAGAAACAAAATCTATTGAAATAGATATATGTACATATATATATTTATATACATTTTGTGGGGAAGTCTGAGGCAGGAGAATCACTTGAACCCAGGAGGTGGAGGTTGCAGTGAGCAGAGATCGTGCCACTGCACTCCAGGCTGGGTGGCAAAGTGAGATATAGATATAGAGATCTACATGTATATATCTATAGATCTCATAAGCATATATATTTTGTAAGCATAACATGTAGATATCTATATCTACATGTAGATATACATGTGTGTATATATATAGATGTGTATATCTACATATGTATATCTATATAGAGAGATACAAATATACATATATCCAGAGATCTACAGACATATACATACACTCTCTCTCTCTCTCTATATATATATATTTTGACCCCTTATTCAAATTCAATTGCCTGCACTGAGCAGGCCCTATTAATAGAAAATACCCTTTGAATTCTTTGTTACAGGACTAGGGTCCATTTTTGGATTTTTCTCTTTTGAGCAACTATGTGCAATTGGGAAGTTACTTAGGGATATTAGGGCAGCATGTGGCTTTAAAACAGCAGAGCTAAATGGTCTTCACAGAAATTTAATCCCAAACTTTGACTTCATCAGCTTAGTACTCTCAGAAACTGAACTCACTTTAGTGAGTATGTACATCCTGCATGATATTTTTATTGTGTGATGTTTATATCTGTTTATATAGGTATTAAAGATATATGTAATTAAATGACTCTTATTTGTATTCCTTGCAAGTTATTTAATTTATCTGCTTTCTTTCTGAGGAATACTTTTAGGCCTTCTTTTTTCTAATTATTTGAAATTTTAGAATTTAATCCCTTAGTTCATATCCTTATCCTTGAAATAATACCTAATAGAGCTGTCCTTTATTTTGTAAGCATAACAAAGCCTATACATTGTGTAATCCCGGAGGCTTTCTGATGAGTGCTGCACAAGTCGAGGTCCATTTAACAAATATGATCTCATGCACTGTCAGCATATGTGTCCTCACTATAATTAAAATGCAATAACAAGAAATGCATGGCAAATGAGTTTTAAACCTCCACCGACATAAGAAATAACTTCTCTCTTCCAGGGTCAATTGAACCACATTTCTCACTTATTTTGCTCTTTGTCTCCACATAGATCTATAATACTGAAAAAAAAAAAATTCTTTCTCATTACAGAGCAACACTATAATAAATTAATTTCATTGCTCAAGCTAAGTAGTTTTAAATATTACTATTTCTGTGGCAATCCTCCTTCCATTCATTTTACTGGAGACTATCTGCAGTTTTTTTTATTCAAACTGCATTCGTAATGTTATCAAGTGCAAGCAAATTGTGACTAAACCAATCATAGCATGGCAATTCTTCAACTAATATTCTTAAACAATGAGAACAATTTCAAAAATGCCATAGCCTTTTCTCTCAGCATGAGTAGCATCAATTCACTGTGTCTCCCGATGACAAACCCTGATGATAAAAAGTGGAAAAAAAATCAGAATCTAAACATTTGGCTTCAAAAAAACTATAGCTGATACTTGGATTTTAAAAATTAAGATTGGCATTTGTTCAGCCAGTACATTTGGATATAAGCAGGTTTTCTTCCTTCCTATTGCTGTTTATGTGGCAGGTACAAATATTCCCTCCTGCACAAACATCTATGGCAGCTAAAGCATTCCAACTTCAAGATTGAATTTATTCATATAACAATCTTCTAATAGTGAAAAGCACTTTCACTTTCACAGATATAATTTTCTATAATTTCTTCACTGAAATAACATCATATTCACATATCTTTAGTTTGAATAGACAAAAAAATCATTTTCTATTTGTTTCCTTAGAGAAGTAGTTATAGATTTTATTATCGTTATTGGACATTATATGTTATTTTCTTACCTCAAGAAGAAACATTTTATGGTCTAGCTTTTAAAATTCAGTTTTTAACCTATTTCGCATAAGAATTTTTTAAAAGAACAAAGGGAGGGAGGGAAGGAGGGAGGGATGAAGGAAGGAAAGAAGGAAGAGAGGGAGGGTGGGAGGAAGGAAAGAAGGAAGGAAGGAAGGAAGGGAGGGAGGGAGGGAGGGAGGGAGGAAAGTGAAAGAAAGTGAAGGAGGGAGGGAAGGGAAGGGAAGGAAAGAGGGAAGGAGGATGAATAAATTCAACATGATTGAGATCAATATATTAGGTACATATTATCCAGTGTTTTAAGAAAAGAAATAGAGAAAGACTATCATATTTCTGTATGTTTTCTATGTCAGCTCTTCTTCATCAGCTACTACTACATTATACATTAATAATATTTAAGAACCTGGTACTTTTTTTAACACCTAGTAAAAACGCTATAAATAGTTGATGAAAGATAATAAAGTTCTCAGAGTTTTAAAATTTATTTCAGAATAAATGATTAGTAATGACTTCTTTTTGCTTTGTAACTGAAGTTTTTGGAAACTAAAACGAGTTCTTTAATTGAAAATTTTAATAAGACAAATCAACTGAAATGAATTCACCATATCTAATATTACTTTGTAATCTATTGCACATTCCTATTAATTATGTGGGTTTTTTTGTTTACTGTTCCTTACCAGTAAGATTCACTTATGTAATTTTATCTTAAGGTCATCTATAGTAATGGAAGTGCCTATAGTGTATATAATGTTCCTATAGCATAAGAAGAGCCTTATTTATTTATTTATTTTGATTATTATTTTTTATTATTATACTTTAAGTTCTAGGGTACATGTGCACAATGTGCAAGTTTGTTACATATGTATACATGTACCTTGTTGGTGTGCTGCATCCATTAACTTGTCATTTACATTAGGTATATCTCCTAATGCTATCTCTTCCCCCTACCCCCTCCCCACAATAGGACCCAGTGTGTGATGCTCCCCTTCCTGTGTCCAAGTGATCTCATGGTTCAATTTCCACCTATGAGTGAGAACATGCGGTATTTGCTTTTCTGTTCTTGCGACAGTAACCAAAACAGCATGGTACTGGTACCAAAACAGAGATATAGACCAATGGAACAGAACAGAGCCCTCAGAAATAATACCACACATCTACAGCCATCTGATCTTTGACAAACCTGACAAAAACAGGAAATGGGGAAAGGATTCCCTGTTTAATAAATGGTGCTGGGAAAATTGGCTAGCCATAAGTAGAAAGCTGAAACTGGATCCTTTCCTTACTCCTTATATGAAAATTAATTCAAGGTGGATTAGAGACTTAAATGTTAGACCCAAAACAATAAAAACCCTAGAAGAAAACCTAGGTAATACCATTCAGGACATAGGCATGTCTTCATAGACATAGGCAAGGACTTCATGTCTAAAACACCAAAAGCAACGGCAACAAAAGCCAAAATTGACAAATGGGATCTAATTAAACTAAAGAGCTTCTGCACAGCAAAAGAAACTACCATCAGAGTGAACAGGCAACCTACAGAATGGGAGAAAATTTTTGCAATCTACTCATCTGACAAAGGGCTAATATCCAGAACCTATAAAGAACTCAATCAAATTTACAAGAAATAAACAAACAACCCCATCAAAAAGTGAGCACAGGATATGAACAGACACTCCTCAAAAGAAGACATTCATACAGCCAACAGACATATGAAAAAATGCTCATCATCACTGGCCATCAGAGAAATGCAAATCAAAACCACAATGAGACACCATCTCACACCAGTTAGAATGGCAATCATTAAAAAATCAGGAAACAGGTGCTGGAGAGGATGTGGAGAAATAGGAACACTTTTACACTGTTGGTGGGACAGTAAACTAGTTCAACCATTGTGGAAAATAGTGTGGCGATTCCTCAAGGATCTAGAACTAGAAATACCATTTGATCCAGCCATCCCATTACTGGAGATATACCCACAGGATTATAAATCATGCTGCTATAAAGACACATGCACAGGCATGTTTATTGCAGCACTATTCACAATAGCAAAGACTTGGAATCAACCCAAATGTCCATCTGTGACAGACTGGATTAAGAAAATGTGGCACATATACACCATGGATTACTATGCAGCCATAAAAAAGGATGAGTTCATGTGCTTTGTGGGGACATGGATGCAGCTGGAAACCATCATTCTCAGCAAGCTATCACAAGAGCCTTATTTATCTGTGCAAACACTACACTGGCCAGTATTACGTCTCGTATATAGTAATATATTATCTAAAATGAGTTACAGATTTCTCCCATGTTCAAGGCACCATTCTAGAGGCCAAACATAGACAATTTAGGCATGGTCATTGCTACCAGGAATTTATCATAAATCGAGGGAAACAAATGTTAAAGAATTGATAACATGCTCTAATAACATTTTGAGTTCTGTTCTGTGGATTCACTAAGGGTATCACTAATTAAAGAAGGCAGGGAAGGTTTTCCCAGCAGGCCATATGTGAGCTGAACCTTGAGGAACAAGCAAAAAGGAGGAGTTTGATGGAAATGAGGAAGGTTTTCAAAGTTCAATCATTGTGGACCACATGCATGACCTATGTTATACCTATGGTTATAGTTACTTAATATTTTCCTTCATATGATTCAAGTTTTATTAAATTTTAAATAAATGTACTTAAAAAGAAAACATGTTAAGACTTCCACAAGTGAAAACCCAGTATCATCTGGCACAATGTAAAGGTGAAGTTGAAAAATAGATGTGTTGAAAACAGAAGAAAACGTTATATTTTACATAGTTTTTGTTGCTACCAAAGACTGTTCTGAAGGTCTGCACCCCTTCGTACAAAGATAGTTTAACAGAAGGAACAGGGACAAAACAGAAGAGATTAAAAAAAAAAAAAGCTGCTACGGACTGATTGTGTCCACCTACAATTCGTAAGTTAAACCCGTATCCCCCCATGTGATGGTATTTAAAGATGGGATCTTTAGGATGTAATTAAATTTGGATGAGGTAATGAGGGTGGGGCCCTCGTGCTGAGATTAGTCCCTTTATAAGACACTTGAGTCCTTTTCCTCCCCACCCCCACTCCATATGGGGACACAGCGTAAAGGTGGCCACCTGCAAGCCAGGAAGAGAGCCCTCACCAGACTGATCATTCTGACACCTTGATCTGGAACTTCTAGCCTCCAGAACTGGGAGAAAAAAAAGTTGTTGAAGCCTTTCAATCTATGGTAGTTTGTTATAGTAGCCCAAGAGGACTAAGACAGATGCCAAGAAAATTAAGGAAAAACAAAACTTTTCCAAGTTGTAGTACAATTTGATGTAATGCTATGTGTGTGAACATAATTATCTACCTACCAAGTCTAGCTTATGACAAATGAAATGTATCCTACACTTTTGGAAACTCTATTTTTAAAAATGCCCTCATAAACACAGGTAGTGAGATGTGAGCAAACATCCCATGGTTGGTGGAGAACAAGTCATCTAGTGGTGCAGCAAGTAGCCTTTTAAAGCTAGAACTTTAAAGTATGTGTGGGAGACATAATGATTATATTCATATGAGCGTAGGGGGATTTTTCCTGGCCTGAATTATTTAGTTTAGACAAATTTATTAGTTTCATTACTATGTAACAAATCATCACAAGCTTTGCAGCTTAAAACAGCACACATTTTGTTACTTAGAGTTTGTTACTCAGGGTCAGGAGTCCAGGCTTTAACATAACTGGATCTTCTGCTCATAGGCTTACAAGGCTGCAAGCAAGACATCAACTGAACTGCATTCTCAGCTGGAACTAGGCTGGAAAAAAAATGTATTTCAATGCTTACTCAGGTTGTTGACAGAATTCATTTCCTTGTGGCTGAAGGGCTAAGGGTACCAGCATTTTGCTGGCCATGAGTTGAAGCTTCTCTCAGCTAGTAGTGGCTACTAACATTTCTAGAAGCCATCTTAATTCCCAGAAACTGCCATTGTGCCTTGCCACATGGGCTTTCCCAACATAGCCTATTAAGACAGCAAGGAAGACAGTTCCTAGAGCAAGTCCCCACCAGCAAGGCAGAGATATATATACACACACACACACACATGCACATACACACACACATACACACATACACACACACATATATAACATATATATACACACATATATATGTATATATGATGTTATATATGTGATATACCTTGTTATAGATAATATATATTATTTTTGTATATGTAATATATAACCCAATATCGTGTGTGTGTCTGTGTGTGTGTGTGTATATATATATATATATATATATATATATAACATAATGTAACCATTGGAATGACTATCCTATCACCTTTTATACATTCCATTTGTTCGATACAAGTTACAGGTCCTGACAATACTTATCAGGAAGAGATTATACCAAGACATGAATACCAGGAAGAAAGGATCATGGAGAGGATCTCTGGTAGCACTCTAACATGTATCTGGCACAGACGTCTGAAGCAGTTCTCTCCAACTACACACATTTACTTTCTTTTAACTTCAAGCACTGAAAAAGGAACAAATTTTAAAAATCATTGTGTTTATAAATTTGAATGTGAAGGAAGATAACAACAAATTACCCAACTCCTGATCCCAAACTTAATTCCAAAGTAAAAAATTACCAGGATATAAGTATAGCATTTATGTGTCTAGAAAGTTTTTAACAGATATGGTGTTAAAGACTCCTCCCGGATTCTGGGCAGATTACTGCTGGTACCCATGGCTATTTGGTTAGTTTGTTATTATGAGCATATGATAGCCCAATTCCCTGCCTGGGGCTAAGTCTCTTCATACTTCCTCATTTACCTTTCCTCCAGCACCATCAACATGAAATCATTAGTGAATCTCTTTTTGAAGGAAGAAGATAAATAAATAGAAAGAGGAAGGATGAGGAGCCATGGAAGGAGGAAAGGAGGAAGCAGGAAAGAGGAGGAAGAGGAAGAAAAGGAAGAGGAGTAAGAGGAATATCACATGCAAAATAAGTTGACTTAATAACAGACCAAAGCCTGCTTATCTTTTCTCACTTTAATCATAATCAGATAATTACAACTGGAACTTTAAAATACAGCTCGTGCCTGACAATCTTTACGTAGACAAGGGCCCTGTTTTGGGTTTGCCTGCAGTTCACAAGCATATTAATTCATCATTTGAGTAATGATGGTGGGCAGAGTGCAGAGCAGTAAAGTGATGGAAGTAAGAGGAGCAGCTGATGTGGAGACCATTGAGGGACAACTGTAATATTATAGGAATGAATGATCATAAAGTCTGAGCTATTCTGTGGGAATTAAGAGGATAAAATTTGGACTTAAAAAGAAAAGGAGGATGAGAAAGAGAAACAAGCTGACAATAACACAGACAATCAGCAATTATTTGTGGACCTGAACAGGAGAACATATACTTAAATACAAGAGTGAAGTTCGAGCTGTGGCTAGGCAACTGACACTGGCTGATTTGGGGAAAGTGTAATTTAGGAATAAAGAAGAGAGAGAAAGTGCTAACTCATTTTAAATCTCATATTTTAAAAGACATACTAATAGTCACAATGTACTAACAAGAATTTGAGTAAGAAAAGTAGGAAAAGAGTAGGTAAAAGGATGTTGACATTAGATACTTCAAAGAGAAAGAACAGAGATTTTGTGATATTGAAGACCTTTAGTTTCTTTCCTTATTAATAAAATAGAGTTCATAGTCAGACCGTAGACAAAGACAGATTGGTGATCAGAAGTTAAGAAATGGCAGTATTTCACATATGTGAACAGAATTTATTAAATCATGACATTTATCTGCTCAGTACTTTGATAACATAGATCTATTCTATTTTTAATCCTGAATAATTTAAAAAATTACTCTACATTAAATATTTAACCTATTCAAAATTATCCTGTCCTAAATATATCAATTAAATGCATACATTATATGCAAGATCACTTTTATTAAACCAAATTAAATATTGAACTAAATTTAATAATTAAACTGGATTTCATATTAGATCAATTTAACACACAGTGTAAAAAGTTCAGTTTGTGCAAGAATGAAAGGGTAACAGAAATAAATATTGGATAGGTTAAAAAAGAAATGACTGTGAATTTAGTTAATAAAATATTCAACATTTAAAATTGTAAGGTAATATTCATGCGACATATGCACGTATATATGTGAATGTATGCACGTGTGTATGTGTATCACTGTGCTGAGGCATGTAAAGATTTTAGACATTATTACTTACGTAGACCCTTATTCTGGAAATATCTAGATAATCATGACTTCCCAGAATTTCCAGGCACCACCATAGCATTTATTTTCCCTCATAAAATGCAGTCAGGTAAAAATAAAAACATAAATTACCTCTTACAATCCCTAACAAGAACTACCATACTCATATAAAAGACGAGTTGATACAGTGTCTGAACAGCTGACTAGCTTCATTTACTCTCCAATTTTATTCATTCATTGGAGAAAAATACTTATTGAGCATTTAGTTGTGCTGGGAACTGTTGTAGGAACTCAGGATATAGAAAGGAATCAAACACAAAATGTCCTTACTCTTACGGAGTTTCATTTTAAGGCATCAGGAGGACAAACAAATACATAATGTGCCATTGAATGACAAGAGATATAAAGAAAAATAAAACAGAATAAGAAGGATAGAGATTGACAGGGAAAGAAACAACATTTTATTTAGACTGACAAGGGAAGGTCTTTCTAGGAAGGTAGTATTTGGGCATAATGAAAAGAGGAAGGCAGTCTTTCTGACCTGGAAGAAGAGTCACTAATCCTCAGAGCTGAAGATAGCTGCCATGGTTCGAACGTGTCCCCCAAAAGTTCCTGTGTTGGAAACTTTATCCCCAATCCAACAGTGTTGGGAAGTATGGCCTAATAAGAGGTTATCAGGTCATGAGGGCGGAGCCTCCTGAATCAATTATTGTCATTATCGTGGGAGCAGGTTAGTTATCTCGACAGCAGCTTGTAATGTCCAGCCCCTGGTGATTCTCTTGCCCTTCTGCATCCCACCCTTCCACTATGACATGACCTTGGCCAGATGCTGGGGCCATGTTCTTAAACCTCCAAGTCTCTAGAATTGTGAACCAAATACACTTCTATGCTTTATAATTTACCTAGTCTGTAATATTCTTTTATAGCAGCAGAAAATGAACTAAGACAGTAAATAAGCGATTTCTACTATACAGCAGTCTCGTATATTCTACCATAAATTTTCAGCATTCCTTGCAAACTGTCCCAAAGGAGAATGTTAAACCTGAACATTCAGTAAGTTTTGAAGAACAAAGACATCCTAGAAAGGTCTCCAAATCCTAAACCCTCATGCAATATCAAATTAGAAATAAGTGTTTACACACATACACCAATGAAATTCAAAGTATAATTGTTTATACGTAAAGTTTGAATCAAGGCTAGCCTCTAATAACTGATATACAGGATTAATGCTATCTTCTGTTTAACTTAAAGTAAACTAGAACCTGCAGTATATAACCTTTCTAAAATACAACAGTCCAATTTTCTGTCTTTGTAAGGAGGAAACATCAAACGAGACTGAAACTTCTTTGATGATTGAAAAGCTTACAGGGCCTTCCAGTCCTCACTCTGAACATTCATTCTCACTCTGCTTGCAGTATTTGAAGAAATAAAAGGGTAGAGAATAACACTGAATTTATACCAAAAGCAAGATATTAGCTGGAAATATGTTTAGGTCTAAAGCTCTAAAATAAAGCTGCTTTTCATAAAATCAGTTTCTCTAAGTTTGCTGAATTTTATTATTGGGATCTATGATTACTTAGATTCTAATTAGTCAATTTCATTATACAACAATTAATTATTTTATAACTTCCATTTCTGAAAACTTTAGCAATTATAAAAGGAATCAAACCCATACAATCTAGCTTCAAATGGAGAAAAAATTGGGGTGGCTTAGTACTTTACATATATTCTATTTTCCACTTTATTGTCACAGCTCTTGAAACCACATACTGTATCTCTATCTCATGGATAAGCACAACAGTCAAAGTTAAAACTCTCTCAGTCAAGACCTATCAAGTGAAACTTGCTTCCCCAGGAGATTTTTCTTCCTTCCTATTGTTGTGACATTTTATCTAGCAAAGCATCTCTATAACATCTGTTTGGTAGCTTTGTTTGTTTGTTCCTAACTAAAATAGTGAGAAACCAAATTTATTCCAGTCAAATAAAAACCACTTGCCTTGTTAGCTTACTGCTATTGCTGTATGTCCTTGGTCTGAGAAGAAAGTAGTGTTCTTTACTGGATCCCTCATACTATTAAAAGAGTGTGTGGCTTGCTATAGGGACTCCAAAAATTGAATTCAAATGAACTGTACTAAATTATCTGGAAGCCCATACTATCTTTATCTCTTCAATCCCCATTGCTTGCACCTGACATGATTTTTGCCAAACATCATTCAATAACATTTGCCTTATTTTATATATCCTAGTATTCACATTTTCATCTCAATAGAATAAATCTAATGAAAGTGGTAAAACATGTCCTAAAGGTAAATATGTCTTAACCATCGCTGCAAAAGCTGTCTTCTCTTTTGCTTAATATCCCTTGATTCGCCTTGCAATGAATGAAATACATAACTGTCTATAATCTACACATGCTTTCCACTACATCTTCTTGATTACATTTTGTTTATAACAAAATAAAATAATTAAAATTACACTTGAGTTATTCCCCAGGATAATAATTCCTGATACCAATTTCTTGCCAAATTCAAAAAAGAAAGGGGGGTTTAAACAGAACTAAATTTCAGTGTTCCTGTTTGCTGTTGTATACATGTTTTTAAAATATAGTAGCCATGCATTATTCTATCTACTTTTCTAATATGCAAGATGATGTTATGCACACTACAGGTACACTGTAAAAGATTTATTTATGCAGCTTTGAAGTAGAAATAAATAGCTCTCCTTTGGAAGTTTAAAAATAAATTTTAATTTGTTTATTTGATGATATTTTCACAATTGTACAGTATTATTTAACAGTGACCAATATTATTTTCAATACAAAATCTTTATTGTAGTAGAAAATGAGATATTTGAACTTGCGCTGCTCTGATTAGTGTGTCATTGATTGGAAAGTAAACCAAGTTAGGACACATATTTAGGCTACAGTTGTCCTTTTTTATTTTTTTTTTTAATTTTTACTCCTCAATTTAAAGAGAAAGTTGGATCATAGTCATAATTTTTCTTGAAAATGGGAAAATGGCTTTTGGAACACCGAATGGGTAGAGATAGAACAACAATTCAATAATTAGGCATTCTTACAATCATTTGCTAAGCTGGACTGTTATAAGCAGACTTACAATTTAATTTCCTACCTACATACACACACTGACATACTGTTGTTTATGTGAGGTTTCAACATCTCTTTTTCTTTCTCCTTTCCTTCCTTCCTTCCTTCCTTCCTTCCTTCCTTCCTCCCTCCCTCCCTTCCTTCTTCTGAAACAAGGCCTTACTCTATCACCCAGGCTGGAATGCAATGGTGTGATCTCCGCTTACTGCAACCTCTGCCTCCTGGGTTCAAGTGATCCTCCCACCTCAGCCTCCCCAGTAGTTGGAACTACAGGCACGTGCCACCAAACTCGGTTAATTTTCATATTTTTTGTAGAAATGGGGTTTCACCATGTTTTCCAGGCTGGTCTAGAACTCCTGGGCCCAAGCAATTCACCTGCCTCAGTCTCCAAAGTGCTGGGATTACAGACATGAGCCAACATCTCTTTCATTACCCTAGATATGGGCAAGTCCCAAGACAATGTCCTGTGAAGACGTCATTGTGTTATCAAACCTCAACAAATATTGTATGTGCAACAAAGTCATAGTTATTCTATTGCTACAAAAGTAGTGGAAAAGAAGAATATCAGATATTTCAAATATCACCAGCAGAATTTTTTTTTCTTTGGTGTGATATTGGATCATGGCTGTCAATTCTTCATGACTTTCCATAAATATATTTATATGTTCATACCTTTACCATATGACTTTATAGTTCTCCCACTAAAGGCATAATATATTTCTCTGTTTCACTAATGTTGGGACTGTGACGTACTTGATCAATGGAATGTGGGAGAAGTGAGAAGGTGCTAGTTCCAGGCAAAAGTCACAGAAGATATCAAATATTTCTACTCATCTTTATTCACTCCAGTGATCCACTGTGCTGAGAACAAGTCTCAGGTAGCTGCTGGTCCATGAACAATAAAAAAGTACATAGAGCAGACTTAGCCAACTTCAGCATGGACACAAGCTGCAGAGTGTCCTAAAGCAGGACTATATCTGTTGACCTTCAGGTCAAAGGCTAAGAAAAGAGAATGCCTATCATTATAAATCACTGGTTTCTTTCAGTTGTTATACCGCATTGGTGCAACAATAACTGACTATACAGATATTTTGTCCACAATAAGAGAAAAAAGAAACAAAGGAAAATAAATGCTTCTCAGAAGCAATAGCTAATTTAATAATACAATAATACAAGAATAGCCTGTCATTTTAATAATGAAAACTATGACATTTGTTAGATGCTAAAGACCCCTATGAATAGACCTAAATTCGAGGGACAAAGACAGTTTGACTATAATCTCCATTTGAATACAAAACAAAGGATTGGGTTATAGACACATTTACAAACAAACACATGAGGCTATTTGAGGTTCATTCTCCAGCATCAATAATTATACAATTTATAAGGTCCTTGGAATATATAAATTAAGATAAGCATATTTGGCTGGAGGAATCTTTGGAAATTTTGCTTGCCTCATAGCATACTTTTAATGCCTAGGAATCAAGTAATGCCTCATCTCAACCCAACTCAAACATTTTACTTTCTCCAAATTTGTATAACCTCCAAAATTATTGTAAGTTTTTACATCTCCTCCCATTATTTGATTTTCTTCACCACAAAAAATCTTGTTATGACTAAAAGAAGTGTCTACTTAGAGGGACGCTTATTAGGAGAACACAAACATTTACCTCTTCTTTGAGGAAGTCCCTGACTCTACCTTTACTGTAACTTCCAGAGAAGAGAGAGAGAAAGAGGAAAAAAGAAAGATTTTTCAGATTATTTTTTTCTATTTCTTCCTGAAACCAACTGCAATCATATATGGATATATGTCCCTGGATTCTATGAAACAACACTGTACCCTTAAAATAAATATTCCCCTTTGCTTATGAAATACTATATGTATTTTGAATCATATTCCTGCTACTTGAAACTAATTGATATAGAAATTAGTTCCAGGAGTGGAAACTGCAATTAACAGACCTTAAAATATAAAACTGGCTGAAGTCAAAACATACAGGACTGATTCTAATCCTTCTTATGAGAAATAATTTACTTAAAATATCTTCTTCAGTTTCTTAACAATTAAATTACATGCTCTACAAGACAAAATATATTTATATTTTCTATATACACTGTAATTAAAGTCAGTCCTCAAAATAACTAAAATGTAATAACAAAGGAATTATATATGTTTCCTAAGCTCTTCTGCCATAGTCAGAGATCTAAGCACTGATGACATTTACATGCTAAAAAGCCTCACTGAAACCCAGCAATCTCAAACTCTATAGCACTCTGAAGCCAGTGAACAAACTGGAGACTTTATAGGCTTAGGAATGGAAATTAGGCCGGGCGCGGTGGCTCAAGCCTGTAATCCCAGCACTTTGGGAGGCCGAGACGGGCGGATCACGAGGTCAGGAGATCAAGACCATCCTGGCTAACATGGTGAAACCCCATCTCTATTAAAAAATACAAAAAACTAGCCGGGCGAGGTGGCGGGCGCCTGTAGTCCCAGCTACTCGGGAGGCTGAGGCAGGAGAATGGCATAAACCTGGGAGGCAGAGCTTGCAGTGAGCTGAGATCCGGCCACTGCACTCCAGCCTGGGCGACAAAGCGAGACTCCGTCTCAAAAAAAAAAAAAAAAAAAAAAGGAATGGAAATGAAAATGCCCAGGAAAACCAAAATACCAAGAAAATTTCAAATTGCCTAAAATGACAAAGTTACACAAATAAGAGATGTCACCCTTAGATAGATTAGGAAAAATGTCTCCCACTATGACTACACAAGCCTGTGGTTTCCTATCTATGTTCTGAAGGACAAACCATTAATCAAAGCACACATTTGATACACACAATTCATTGTCCTGGTTCTAAGAATTAGAAGTCATTCAGATGTCCAGTCTTGACTGTGGGCTTGAGAACAATGATTCCATTTGCTAATGAGGATCTCAAAAAAGAAACTGATGGGCACCCAATTATAGCTTGGATATAAATCTCATACTCACTAAATAGAGAGTGGTGATTGATTAAAAATTCAAGCAATGTTCAGGCGCTAGTGTTTCTACTAACACTAAATGAACCATAAGGACAGCACAATAAATTCTAACTGAAAACCTTCTTAGTACCAACCTTCAAAAACAATGGATATTTAAAATTTTCCTAGAAGACAAAATTGGAGCAACATGTCCGACTGACCCAGCTGCCACTAAATTTGGAGGATAGGTAAAACTCTCATGATGGGTTCTGCAGCACTTTTATATATCTAGGAATGCATGTATAAAATTAGTGTAACTATCACCCAAATAATGTACATTGTACCTATTAAGTCATTTATCATCCCTCACCCCCTCCCACCCTTCCACCCACCTGAGTCTCCAATATCTATTATTCCACATTCTATGTCCACGTGTACATATTATTTAGTTCCTACTGAGAACTGAGAACATATGCGTTTTGACATTCTGCATTGTTTCACTGAAGATAATGGCCTCCAGCTGCATCCATGTTGCTGCAACATATATTATTTTATTCTTTTTATGGCTGAATACTATTTTATTTTATATATATATATATTTATATATATATATACATACACGCACACACACATTCTATTTATCTAATCAGCCACTGATGGGCATTTAGGTTGATTCTATATCTTTGCTATTGTGAATAGTGCTGTGATGTACAAGTGCAGGCATCTATTTGATATAATGACTTCTTTTCTTTTGGGTAGATACCCAACAGTGGGATTGCTGGATCAAATGGCAGTTCTATCATTAGTTCTTGGAGAAATATCCATACTGTTTTCCATAGAGGTTATATTAATTTGCATTTCCACCATAGCTCTCTTTATTGATCTTCCTCATTTTGCTGTGTTTTATTTATAATTTTTGTATTATATCAAAGTACCTCACTTGGACTTTCACATTTTTTATGCATATTTGCCACATTTGCTAACTAATTCAAATTTTACTTACTCTTTTGGTAATGTAATAGAAATGCAAGATTGTAATCAATTGTTAACCTTTCAGTAATTAAAGTCAAGTGAAACTTCTCTATGGGAGAACCTCAATTTTCCACTTAGGCCAAAATGCAAGTCAGTGGTGGAAGAAATTTCTGATTAAAAAATATCTGGCCGGGCGCGGTGGCTCAAGCCTGTAATCCCAGCACTTTGGGAGGCCGAGATGGGCGGATCACGAGGTCAGGAGATCAAGACCATCCTGGCTAACCCAGTGAAACCCCGTCTCTATTTAAAAAATACAAAAACCTAGCCGGGCGAGGTGGCGAGCACCTGTAGTCCCAGCTACTTGGGAGGCTGAGGCAGGAGAATGGCGTGAACCCAGGAGGCGAAGCTTGCAGTGAGCTGAGATCCGGCCACTGCACTCCAGCCTGGGCGGCAGAGCGAGACTCTGTCTCAAAAAACAAACAAATAACAACAACAACAAAATCTAAGATTCAAAGAAATCAGGCTAAGGAAGGAAGATATTAAAAGTGAAATGTAATGCTTATTTCAAACACCACTATTATACCTCTTACATAAGAAAGGACTTGGCTGAGAATCCGGATTCAGCTGTTTCTCTACTTAGGCCCTAAAGGTTAAACAAGATATTTATCTATTTATTATCTCAACATGTTCACCAAAAAAGAGGTGTGGGTTGAGGAATGCATCTTTATCTGAGTGTGAGGTTGCTACTGGGACTAAGAAGCATTTAACACAAGGAATAATGTTAGTATTGAGAAGTTAGGGCAAGTAAGCTTGGAAGGCACATTTGATCTTTTGTATCTACCTGAGGATGGACATTTAATATAGAAATACTTGGGTCTCATAATAAAAAGCCTCCTAGGACAGGTGACTATTTCCTACCAAGTTTTTAATGCTCTTATTTTCAATGTTTAAGATATATATTAAAGTGTTTGTGGCAATGAGAGAAGTCCATGTCTAAAGCAGTGAGAAATTAGTCCAGGAATAATATAGTGAATTCCAAAGTCTAAAATTCATATGAAAAAGTATTTGTGGTATATAGAGCAATGGGACACAACACACCAATGTGTCCAAGTCTAGAAACAGCAGAACCTGAGGTCCCAGTACTGACGAGGATGCAGTCGTGAGCATTGCAAAAGTGAAGTGAGCTTGCTCTTGGCAGATTACATTGTATTAGGTAGTAAAGGGTGTCCCAGGGAAAGTGTCAATAAGAAAGTAAGAAATACAGAGCTCTGAAGAAATCAACAATGGGATACAGAATTGAGACATTTGACATAAGAGTAAATGTATAATAGAAATACTATTGAAGGCCGAGCACGGTGGCTCAACCCTGTAATCCCAGCATTTTGGGAGGCCGAGACGGGTGGATCACGAGGTCAGGAGATCGAGACCATCCTGGCTAACACCGTGAAACCCCGTCTCTACTAAAAAATACAAAAAACTAGCCGGGCGAGGTGGCGGGCGCCTGTCGTCCCAGCTACTCAGGAGGCTGAGGCAGGAGAATGGCGTAAACCCGAGAGGCGGAGCTTGCAGTGAGCTGAGATCCGGCCACTGCACTCCAGCCTGGGCCCAGCCTGGGCCCAGCCTGGGCGACAGAGCGAGACTCCGTCTCAAAAAAAAAAAAAAAAAGAAATACTATTGAAAAACAAAGCATTTTTTAAAAACCTGTGTAACACACTGACAATCTGGGGATCCATAGTACATCTCATTGGCCTTCCATTAGAAAAGCTGGTCAGAGGAAAGCCAAAAGAAGAGGTGGCAATAGGAGGGCAGAGTGAAATTAATTACACAGCAGAATAAAAGGATCATCCTCTCATAGGAAAGGCAAGCAGGGCTGATCTGCCATTTAGATAATTAATCCTAATGAGGTCTAAGATCCAAGTTCTTCCATTCAGGCACTTATTCGGGAAATCAGTGATATACTAAAAATTTAACTAAGCCAAATATCTCATGATATCTTCTTCTATTTCCTCTTTAAGGTGTAACACAATTTTAAGTGAATAAATACAACCTGAACCAAGGGAAATGAGGAACAAAGCATCTGTACATTGTGTAATCCTTGCTGATTGCGGAACCATTGGGTCAATTATGTGTTTCATAGAATTATGGTGATTCCGATAGGAGATTTTCATAGCCTCGTAAGAACTTATAGTAATCAAAGAGGTTTTTCTTCTCCTGTAAAAATAAGAATAAGTTGGGAGGGAGGGCTGTGAGGACAGGAAAGATCTTTCACCTTAGTGTTACTGAGGGCCAGTTTCCCATTAACAGGCTAGTCCTGCAGGACCAGTTCATTAACCATGAATGCTTTGTTTCTTCACAGAATGTTTTGCAGCCCTGATGAGCTTGGCTTTGAGTGCCTCCCCAGAGGAGGGAAGACTAACTGATGGGAACACAGCAGGCTAAGCCTATGTGTTCTAAGGAAAGTGTACAGTTGCTAATAAAGTGTTTGGATTTTTCTTTTCTTCTTTTCAGGTGCAGAAAGCTCTGGGGACCCTGATGTGCTGCTTGATATTTTGATCTCAGTGTAAATCTATGCAGTTTTGTGCATCTAAAATTAGGTCTTCAGGAGAATGTATTACTTGATGTATTTTCAGAGAACGTAGAACTAAAATAAGAGCATTTTATGGAAAAAAAAAATGTTAGAAGTAAGTGGATCTGCAATGACCTTACATCCAAAAGAGTTAGAATCATAGGGTCTAACATCACTGAATGAGACCTCAAGAGGCCAACCGCCCATCTCATTCATAGACAACATCTCAGAAGGCTGCATCCCCTTGAACACAAACAATGGTAAAAAGTCCCCACCTCTCAAGATAGTTCTCTATTTTATAGCCATTTCTAATTATTCCATCATCAAAGCACCGGTCTCAGGTTTGCTATTTCGGGTTCATAATACAAATCTAATTCCTAAGCCATTTTTTTCCATCAAATTTTGGAAAACATAATGTCATCTGTCAACATTATTTCAGATTAAAGAATCCCAATTCTTGTGGCATTTCTTGTAACATACTATTTTCAGTCTTAGGAACCTTGTGTTAGCATATTAGTTAGGATCGTCTGGGTGCATGTGACTGAAATCCAGTGAAAACTAGTTAGGCAATGAGAAAAATGTATTACACGTGTACTAGGATGTTTCACAAAATCCAACAATTTTGAATCAATTATTCTCTGAAATTTCTTTTAGTATAATAAAGGTTTCTTTTAAATATGATGAAAATGGGCTCAATAATTTCTGACTAGTTCAAAGAAATATTTACCTATTATCTCCTCTTTTCTGACGAGCATATGTCTACCAATGCAGTAGTTGTCAACCAAGCCATTGCAGGAGTAGAGAGTGTCTTATATGTGAGTTATTTTCTCATTGCCTGGATGTACTACTGGCAGTATTGGGTGAGGCCTATGGATCCTAAGTCTCTTGTCAAACAGAGACTGCTCTGCACAGTGAAAAATTATCCTGCCCAAAACCCAGTAGCCGACCCATGAAGAAATGCTATTAATATAGTCAAGGGTTTTGGAGCTATCACAATGTTAACACAAAATTCACTTGCTGTAACCTCCTCAACTCTTTTTTATATGAAATTTCACTAAGTGAAATCTCTATCTTACCAATTTGGCAATTGAGCTTTTGATTCCAGTTGCAGGTTTGTATATATTTTAAATTCAATTTTAGTTACTTTTTACCAATTACTTCAAGTTATTATTATTACTTTTTAAAATCTTGAGTAAGTCATTGTGGAGGTACTGTAAAGTAGTGGCTAGGTCATGGGCTGTAAATCAGACAGACATGGGTTTAACTACTCCCTCTACGGACTTTTAAGATGGGTGACCACAGGTGTAAATAACCTCTCAAATAATGCATCTACCAGATGAGGATATAATGATTAGCTCATCCTTTGGTTGTAAATATAAAATAAAAGAGCCTAGAATAAAACTGTCCAACGTACCTCGGCAGTTACACCGGTAGTCATAATTATGATGATTCACAAATTTCATGAGAATGCCTTATATAGATTCCCTTCATTATTGATATGAATGTTTTCATATGCCTGTGCCATGTCCACAAGAGGCCTCTAGTTATAATGGTCTTATTCCATTAATCCCCAGAAGAGATCCTTAACATAATAGGCAGCAGTTTTGTTGTCAATTATTTTCAGCGCTTAGGTCATAAATTGTCCATTGTGTATGTTTCTTCAGCTTTAGTTCCACCTATAGCATGTCCTGCCATTCCTAGTTTTAAATGAAACCCCTTCTAGAGAAGAAGCAAAATTTGTTTCAAGTAATTCTGAATTCATACTTTTCCAATGAAAAGCTAATTAGAAGAGTAAAGTTGCAAGTTTTTAAAATTAATCTATTTTCACATATATTTTAAAGTATTCACAGATATATGAAAATGTAGGCATAATTATTGCTCTTCATATGCAATCTTCAAAATGTAATCATTTACATACCCACATCAAAGATTATTGACTAGGCAGCTATCTGTCGATTCAAACAAATCATTAAATTCAGCCAAGCCCTGAGGCAGCATAGATCATAGGTGGAGCACGTTGCTTAGGACCTAAATGAAATAGACTTATGTTCAACATGTTTGTTGGGGGGTGGAAGGGGAAGAGAAAAGACCTATAAATCCTGCTCAGATTTAAGTAAAAATAAAATAAACATTTGAAGATCCAAGTATATCTCTGTGTCCTGACTTGATATCTTTGAAGCAATGAGAGAACTCAATTTGACAACGTCCAGCCAAGAGCAGGCTTATGGTAGGTTTCCTTAACCCCCCCTTGGATAGACACACCGGATGTGCAGCTACTACTACATTTTTTAGAGACGCCTTATTTAGGTCACACAGGAAAATGTCCTGTTTCCCATGTCCTGAGAACATAGTAGTATAGAGAGCTCCATGTCAACATAACTCATTAGACCAATTAAGGGTATGACAGGGAGGAAGATATGGGAGAAGGATGTCCTGCCACACTGCATGTGGCTGCACATGTGTGCTGTCCCCAGAGGGAGGCACAATAGCAACCTGGACCCAGCGACTATGCAGGAAAATACATGCCTGAGAGCTATGGATGCCCCCAGGTGATTCCATCATCTGTTCCTTTTAATAATAATTCCTCTCTCCTCTTTTAAGTTTTGTAAGAATTCATCAAACAATACGTACTAGCTCCTGGGAAGGTATAGGGTTATACCATTTTAAAAGTGCCGTTTATGCCCATAGATTAGTAGAAAATTAAAGATTTCAGGGTCTCCCATATGTAAAACTCTACCTCTAAGCCACATCAATTTATTCTTTCTGATATGCACATTACTGTCTACATGTAGAAAAATTTGTAAAGCATTGTATATTAGAGTGGGAAGAGATGTTTTGAAACCTAACTTGGCTGTCATACAATTTTGCATGATCCATATTCTAATAATAATTAGTGAAGGTCTATTGAAAATCTATTTCTAAGTACTCTGGCTTCCTTTAATTCTGCCCACAAATCTCTGATACAGATTGTTTTACTTTACATTTAATAAATAAAATAAAAAGTTTTAAAAAAACCTGTTTAGGTGAGCAAAGGATAATACCTTGCCCAAGATCACAGAGTAAAATATCCAGATTAGTAATTGTGATAGTCACATGCTATACCATATTAAGAATGTATATATACACATATATTTATATATACATACAAATCAAAACTATCTCCACTTGATACTTTAAAACTTACCTTTAAAATGTTATATAGGCAAACATTCTATTTGAGTACATGCTTAGCATATTTATGTTAACATTATTTGAAATAATTATCCAATAGTAGCTGACTAAACATAACGTTTTAAAGTTTTCAGAGCATTTTTACATATACTGTCATATTCCATGCCAAAAACATACTACCAATAATAATTACTTTTTATCATTAAGAATTTTTCTAGGCTAGAGCGTGCTAAATTAATCAAAGCAGATTTTATCTTCACATTTCACAAAGGAAGTAACTAAGAACCTACGTCCTAAAATAACCTGCCCAAGCTGACAGGGCAAATAAGCAGCAGGACTAGCACAGGCTCTAATCCAAATCTTCCGGCTTCAAGGCACGTGTTCATGGGAATATATGTGTGAATAGAGATTTGATATGTTATGGAATTTATACATTTGATCACCTTTCTCAGCCAGCAAGAAATGTATCAGAAATTACTATAAGCCTGGAAAATAGCTTATACCTACTAAAATGTTGTATAAAATGTTCAAAACTCAACAATGGCATGAATCCTAGGAGTTTCCATTTCTGCTGCACAGACTTCAGTCATGAGCTTTCTCTTTACCGTGGAAAGCAGTAGCATTCTGAGTCAGGTTAACTGTCTGCATGTGAAACTGACACAGAATCGTGTATCCTCACCGGCTCTCCTAGGCCACTTCTGTAAAAGGCTGTGAATTAAATGTATTTTTGTACATAGTTTCTTTTAGTATGTGAAACTGTGAGCTACTGCACAAACAGGCAACTGAAAGCATAATATGTTATCTGTTTAGATTTAGGATGTATCAGAGTATAAGTGCTATCTAAGCTAGGTTGCATTTACCTTATATTGGCCAACAAAAACAACTACTTCAGTACTTGAACCCATGGTTTTGGCTCTGTAGTTCTTTTAGTCAAAGCAGGTAAATCCCTAATAAGAGCAAGTAACTGGCGTAATCATGGAATGAACATAGTAAAATTAAAATGTTGATTAACAAAATATCTGTCATAGGAGAAGCCACATGCATTGTACCCATAACCTATATTGCACTATTTTCATAAACAGGTGATTTAAACAAAGACTCTAGAGGAGCACACTAACATCAAGGAAACAAAAAAATTACGTAACATTTGGATAAATACCAGTCCTGTCCTGGCATGCAAATTGAGTAGGGATAGAGTAGTTGCACGGACTGTGCATTCTGCAGTCTGGCTGTGGTCTGCTTGGAACGGCAACTGTATTTTAATGGCAAATTCAGAGGGATAGAATGTATAGTTATTGCAAGCTTGACTTTCCTGATAATCTTTGCTCTGCTCTAACATTCCTGACTTCTATGGTAGTGGTAGCGTTTTATAGTTTACAGAGTGAGATCATTTTAAAAATACTGTTATGCAGGCAATTAAGATTAAAGCCAACTTCCCCTTCACACTCTCAAGTAATATGTTTCTGTATCCAAAAGATAAGAACTTGAGAAATGGCTCACTGCGACAGGCCAATGGGCCTAGAGTCCAGAATTCTGTCTCTGACAGTGACAGCAAAGGGTTTTTTTAGGGGATTGCATGGTTACCCACCATGACATTACCCTGAAGAAGCAGGAAGTGTATATTAAGAACACCTGATGGCCTTTAGCAATCTGTTAGGAATCTGACATCAGAATGTATCTAATCCTTTGTGAACTTACACATTTATTTGGCTTCTGATGCCTTTACTGCATCAGGCGGCCTAGGACTAGGAGTCAAACATCCTTTGTTTCAATCCAAACTCTTTCTCTACTGGTTAAACGAACTTGGGGAAATCCTTTTATTTCTCACAGCCTCAGTTTATTTATCTACAAAAAGCAACCATAACTGTTCTGCCTACATAATCAAATTTCAAAAAGTCATTGTAAAGAACAAATGAGAAAATGAACATAAAAATGCAATGATCCAGACTTAAAAGTAACATTCTAATTACCTTACAGAATTCTCAGGCTCATCTCCTGAAGCAAGTTACTGACTGCTTGGAAGAAGTGATGGACATTTAAAAGGTGGAGTTCTCACTAGGCCATTCCTCTTTCAGATAATTAAGTATATCACATGACAGCAGACAAACAGCTACGTTCTTTGAATAGACAATTGTTAGTTTATACTACTTAGGAAGTACAGTCTCATCTTTGCCTTTTGTTTCTAAAAATAAAAATAATTGATTCAAAATTAATATTAAACACTTACTATGTCCATAGGCTACTGTTCTGATGACAAGTAGAGTTTACGTTGTTTTATACGCCTATATATACCGCTGATTTTAAAACTGGAACTCAATGTGGTTTTTAAGATTCAGAAACTGTTTCCTCATATTTGTTTGTCCCTCAAAAAATTTAAAATTTGGGTAAAGAATAACTGCCTCTTCCAGAAACCGTGTTGATTTTCTACAAAGAAGAATTAAAAGTTATACCATAAAAGATATAGCTGAAAAAGGAACAATTCAGTGTGAGAAAAAAGAAATTAAGAGGTAGAAGAAATATGCCCTCAAAGAGGAATATACATTATCCAATCAATTTCCAAAAGATTATGATGATTCAAGTCATTAAACAAATTTTCAAAATTTCAAATATTTTGAACCAGTTAAAGGCTCTTTTGCCTTCTTCAAAGCAGTTCCTAATTTGTAATTTTCCATCAGTTATCCACACTTTACCATTTCTGACATGTACTGACCTTTCCATATTAATAACTTCTTTACTGGATTTACAATTTTGCTAATACAGCTGTCAGGAGTGTGTGGTAAGATGTGAGGATGAGAGAGGTCAGCAGTTTCAGTAACACCCTTTTTAGTTAGATCATGAATTTGTAAAGATGGTACAGGACTATCGTTGCCTTTTCCAGATAATTTAAACTGGGAAATGCGATAGGAGACAGTGGGACATTGCAGATTAATGTATCTTAAAGAGCTCAAAGAGCAGATTTAGAGAGAAAGGAAGATTAAAAATTCCTGGAAGATGAAGCTTCTACTCCTTCAAAGAGCTAAGGAAAAAAATACTCCCCAAAATGTCTCTTTTTCACTTGTACCTTTACCAAGATCATTACTTTTTTAAAAGTCAAGTACAGTATTGTGCCCCAAATGATCTACTCTGTAATTCCACTTTGCTAATGATCATTCTTCTCCACTTTTATTGAAACATTCATGAGGAAAACTCAGGAAGAACAGGGGAATTCCTTTGAAGCCTGCACAGTGCTTTCAGTATTTTAAGTGCCACTCTATTAAGCTATCCTGTGTGATGGGTCAACATACTACATCTGAGACAATTCGATTTTAGACATGTTAACTGCTTTACCACATCTTGCAGTGTCTAACCAAGTAGCATTTAGCTTCATCATTGCAGTCTCTTCATTTATTTTAAGACCAAGTCACAAGAACAACCTTATCTGTTTTTAATTGCTCTGCCCAGTCTCTAAATTATCTGTAATTGTTATACATTTGAATCAAATTTATTAACAGACATATGGTTATAATAGAGAAATCACTCCAGCTGGTGAAGCCCTAAGCTAAGCCCACAATAATTTGATCATTTGCAAATCATTGTTACTTGAATGTTTCCTTAGTACAGCTTAATTATGACTCAGCTCAGTCCAAAGTACAATGCACTTCCTGGGAAAGAAAAGAAATTGAGTGCTCTCAACACAAGTAGGGCAAACTTTGTTATTTATGTAGATCTCTCCTGCACAACTGAACATCTGCTATTAAATGTGTTTTTAGTCTCCGTGCTAGCTTTTACCTTCATCATTCAAACCTGGCATGAAATTTACATCAACTGAGAATTCATGTTATTTACTCATTGCTAACTATTACCATCCCATTAAATTTTAGCCTATAATACCCTCTGGAAAATTAGAAATGTTTATAAAAATAAATGCACAAATAAGACAGGGAGACATTTTGCCTTTTTTTCCCAGAAGCTCTCTGACAGGTGGTCACCTTGAAATTATGCTGTGATAGTACAGCAGATTTTTAAAAAATTGTCTTGATACAGAAGGTAATCGAGAGCTCTTGGGAGCCAGCTCTGCATTTTTCTGAGCAATCTTTTCCGCAGTTTAAATGTGTTCATAAAATCTTAAATGACATATAAAGCAATTTTATTCTTCAAACTTTATAAATTAGTCATTGCATTGTAATTAAATGTCACAGAATGGCAAATAATTATCTTACTTAAATGGTTAATATAGGAAAAATCCATCAACTATCAGTCTTGAATATATAAACGTGGTACTTGAGATTGTATTGATATAATTAAACTTAAAAGCAGATTTTATTTGTGTGGCCACACCTGCCGCTGACAAACCAAGTTTGAAAACTGTATTTGGCTACAGGTCTCACAAAGAGTCCACATCTCTTCAACTCTACTTCAACCCACCCATACTTAGGTAAGTATTCAGGTATAAAAACTCTATGGTCTCTTCTTGCCGAAAAGAAACTTTGAGGGTCAATGTATTCCATGTGAGAGGCCTCAGAAATTTCTGATTAGTATCAATTTCCTTACCACTTTCTCTTTTAACTGTTTCCTATGGCCTTGGCAGATCCTTGGAATTTATGCTACTAAAAATGAGGCCCTTGTTCACCTCTTCCATGGGATGAGGACTATACTTTAGTCTCCTAGCTCACTCATGGCAGTTTAAGAAAACTGTACTGCTCCTATCTTTCAGAATGGTACTTAACTTTGCAAAAGCCCATTGAACAATTCAGCAATTATGATGCAATGTGATATCATACTATCATATTCCTCTTTTCAATATCCCTTTCCCCTTTATTAAACTGGGGACCATTATCATCCAATTCTCCTGCTTAGGGGTTGCTTTGCTCACCAAAAACATATACTCCTAGGAGGAAATAAGGAGTTTGAGAGCAAGTCCTTCTTAACCCTCTGACAGGGCCTAGGGCCCTTCTGTAAAATCCATGTTCGAGTCCTAGTAGGGGCAACTAAACTAAATGCAGGACAGAAAAGTTGATTAGGCAATTGGACCACATGGAAAGAACTACAGAGCAAACTCTATATTATTCCATTTCTTTGGCCTTGATAATGCTCTACCATTTAGGGCAGAGGATCAGCCAGTGAAGACCAAAAGAAAATAGATAAAAATATTATCCAGAACAGAAAAAGAGTATTTTTCCCCTTAGTCACTCTTGTTGAAGAGTTTGTATCAATCCACAGGGGAAGAAACCTGAACCACATTCTTGCAAACATGCACAATATATGTGTTACAGATATATTAAACAAGCAAGACTCCTGGGTATACAGTAAAATAATGCTTCTTTTCTCTCAACAGCTCTTTAAAATGTGTTTAGTGGGGAAAGTTTCTTCCTTGCTACCTGATACAAATTCCCATTGTTCCATAACTTGTTTGATCAGTCTTAGGCAACAAGAAATCCTATGGTTTAATCACAATTCAATCTCAATTCAGTTATTTAGAATATCTAGTCCTAAAATATATCAAAATTCCAAACTCATTTTGAAGTTAAATCTTTTTCTATTATCTTACTGGACCTGTATCAAGCAGTAGGCCAGGGACAAGGGTTGTGGTCCTTCTCTCCTCCCCTGCCTTGTGCTTATATCCCTCTCCTGTTTTCCCAATCGGGGTGTTTAGTCACATTCCCTCAGGCACAAATAGGGAAGGAGGAAAGGTAAAGGCAGAAAAGTTCTTACCTTATGGGCATTCATTAAATTGACTTTGTACTCTCCAGATACATCATGTATTTAAAGTTGACTTCATGTCTGGTGGCTAATTTTTTTAATTTAATATTTTAAAATGTTTTAATTTTTTTAAAAAAGTGTTAATGCTATCTCATGCCCTCTGGGGACTCTCTGAAGATCCAGGGAGAATAGACATCAGAATTACCCCAAGCTAGGACATCCCATTCCCTGATGGTTGAGGGTTGCCCATCTGATAATTAACCCCTCTGAAAACCCTATATTGAGAATGTAGTTGTAAAGATTGGCTGAAATTAGATTAAAGAAAGAATTAAGGAAGAGATCTGAGGAATAGTTAAAAAGTATTAGAGTTGGATAGAATTGTTATAAGAAATTGAAAACATGGGACACATTTATGACAGAGTGGGAGATTTGAAATAAGATTATGTACATGTTGCCATTACTAGTTGTGAAATGACCTGGTGCAGGACAATGGAAATAGATGGCTGAAGTAGGATGGGAGATGTGATTATTGGACAGCAGAGGTTAAATGGAACAGCCATTGTATTGAAAGATTATCTACTTAAATAACGAAATCTCCCCAAAATAACATAAGGGTCATGTTGGAGATACTGATAATGAGCCAGGAGTTAAATACTCAAATGAAATGAAGCAATGATCTAAAAGTTGGTACAACTAGAAAGGATAGTGTGCAATTATATACCTGAGGGTTGAGATATTGTTTAAAATCAGGAATGAGAGTTGAAGTACTGACTAATTACTGACTGCATTCCAGGTAGCACAGTGGGGTGATTTTAGGTTTGGAAGTGTGGAGGTGGTATTAGAATGGCATGAGAGGGCCGCACAGGAGGCAGTATCTCCAGGGCCCAGGAATTAGAGTTTGAAGAAGCACTTAAACTCTACTCACAAAACAATATCAATAAATAAGGTCCAGAACATTTAACAGATGCCAATCTTAACAACCAAATGATTCCTACTTGATGAACTCCATTCCAAAGACCCAAAAAGGAGGCAAGATTCCCCCAAATACATAAATAACATATAAGAAAAAAAAAAAAAGTTGGCAAATCTCACATCCCAAACTAGATGCAACAATCCTATAATAAAATTAGTAAGCTGTATCTATAAATTATTTTTGAAATCACAATAAGACTGAGTTTGTTAAAGGAATGGAAGAAAGGTTAACATGCAATTTATTCACCATGTTATTAAAGGAGAAAAATTAAAAGCTTATATTCATCTCAATAAATGCTCAACATTTTGATAAAATTTAAAACCCTTTTATGATTTAAAAAACAGCAAACTAGAAATAGAATGGAATTTCTTTAGTCTGAAATAGGTTATCAAAAGCCTACAGCAACTTTTATTCTTAATGGCATATCATTACATGCTTAACAAGTATAAGCAGAAACACAACTCTGCAGATGAAATCACCAATTTAATTTTGTTTTTCTATCATCTCTTGGTTCTTTACTCTCTTTTGAGTTTTATCTCAGTTTGATGAGTTTGCATTGTTTAAAAATTGTATTAAGCATTCTAAATGGAATTACATTGAATTATTGATTTATTTGAGAATTGTTATCTTTACAGTATTTATTCTGCTTAAGTAGGATCAAGAAATATCTCCTCCTTTTATAGATCTGTTGGGCCCTGAAATAATGTTATATTTTAAAGTTTTTAAACAACATTTATTGAATATTTTCTTGTGTCTTTAATTGTTTTTGTTGCTATTATAAGATGCACATACATTGGAATTTTACAATGTGCTATTGCTGCATGTAGACAAAACATTGATTTTCATATACTGATTTGCTTGCAGCAAAGTTTCACACTTTATTAATTCAAAAGGCTACCTATAGATTTGTTTAGATTTTCTATGTAGTTAGCCATACCATCTGTGAAAAAAGGAGGGTTTTCTTTCTTCTTTCCAATTCATTGAGTTGTTATTTCTTTTCCTGATCTCACTGTGTCCATCTGGTAAGTGTAGAGGAGAAGTGGTAAGTGACAATGGTCAGTCTTTCTTCTTCCTGTTTGTCATGGATATTTGCCATTCTTTTGGCCAGCTAACACCTGAACTTCCTTCCTAGTAGAAATCTTAACAGGAGGCACAGCTCACCCTTAAAGTGAAAGCTAAAAATGTGAGATGTTCACTTTTCCAGCTCTAGGCGACTTCAGAAAGTCCATGTGACTTAGGCTCCTTCAATCAAACATACCCTCTGCCAGATTGGATGAGTCAGCTAAAAACAAGCAAGCAGCCAGGGCAGCGGAGTATTTTTTCTGTGTAATGCAATGATAATAATCTCTGCAAAATCAAGTTTGCAGTGCAGAAGTGACAGTGGAACAGGTAGCAGGGGCTTTACTCTAACACTGAATTCCTAGAGCACAAAGTGCTGCTGAGTAAACCAAGAGCATTTGGCATTTAACTGTGCTCCAATGATCCAACAATTTTTTTTTTTCACCTATCTAATAACCTTTTTGAAAGCTTACTTTCTGTTTAAATCAAGCAATCCTCCCACCTCAGTCCCCTGAGTACCTAATACGTGCAATCATGCCCAGATAATGTTTTTGTGGGGGGCAGTGGTTAGTGGGTAGAGATGGGGTCTTGCTATGTTGCCCAGGCTGTTTTCAAACTCCTGGCTTCAAATGATCCTCCAGCCTTGGCCTTCTGAAGTACTGGAATTACAAGGATGAGCCACTCTGCCCAGCCTTGCTGAAGCATTATTTCTTTTAATTTTTTTTATTTATTTATTTATTTATTTATTGAGATAGAGTCTCACTCTGTCACCCAGGCTGGAGTACAGTGTCGCAATCTCGGCTTGCTGCAAGCTCTGCCTCCCGGGTTCATGCCATTCTCCTGCCAATGAAGCATTTTTATAACAGTTTTGCATTTGCCTTTATATACCATCATGGAGTATTACTAGCTCAAGCCCAATTTCAACGTCATTTCTAAGCTAGAGGTTTGATATATCGTTTAGTTAATATTGTCACAATGAATTCAGGAAAGATACACTTTCAGGCACAGATTTCTCACAGAAATGTATTGCCATCCAAAGGATGATAGAGTAAGGATTCTATGTTTTCTTAAACATGTTTTGGAGTTGTGATCATTCCAGGGTCCTGATTGATAAGGGACTCTTAGTTTTATTGCTTTGTCTTGCAAAACCTTGAAGCTTTTTTCCCATTCTTATGTGCACTTTAAAGACCAGAAGAAAATTCCGCTTCTTACTATGATTGAGTGTCTCATATCAGAACAACCAGAACAACTTTCCCAGTAAATATGAGAGCCAACTAATGAGGGAGGGAGAAAAGAGAGAGAGAGAGATAGAGATGATAGTGATAGAGACAAAGCTAAAGAAAGAGGGAGTGGGGGCACAATTGTTTGAATGCTTTGAAAAGCAATTAAGAAAGGCAGAACTCAAAGTGCCGAGATACTGGAGCAAAGTAAAATGCCCTGAGATAGTCTTACATTCAAAGTCATTTCAAGACATTTGACAATTTGAGGTAGAGACATGTGAGGCAATATACAGCCTCAGCTTAGAGCTTGTGAGAGTATCACTGAATTGCAGAGACAAATATAAATTTGGTGCTAAGCCAACCCTGACTTTGAAATGCACCATGTCAAAGAAAAGACACTCACACAAAAATGAGTCCAACGTTTAGCTCTTATTTTCCACTTGAGGCATTTGATGATTTCTAAGCAAGGTGTATTTTAGGCAAGGCTCTGAAAAATAAAGAAAAAAAGTAGCTGCTAAGAGAATAAAAGAGGCAAGCAGAATTTCTGTCGTTTTCATGGAGCTAAAGAAACTAAAATTTGAGTTCAAGACTCATCAAAAAGAAGCACCATAGTAAATATTGTGGGCTTCCAGTTGAGATTTCTAAAATGGGCAGATTAAGGTGATCTGTTCATATTTTATTTGCCTTCCAAAATAAGGTTGAATTATCTCTGCAGGAATATAACATCACGAAGAGCCTCTCAATTTTGCATACTCAGTATCCAGCAATCATTAAAAACTGTCTGTGTGTATTAGGAAACAGAAGAAAGTTACTAAAAGCCAAGAGAAAAGAAAGTCTTTAAATATACCCATAGGTTATCCAGATATTTAAGTTATCATACAGGAATTTAGAAAATATTATAAGCAGAAAAATAGAAAAAATATAGAGAATTTTGCCAGAAATTAAAATGCATTAACAAATGTATCAGAGGGAAAAATCTAAAACTGAAGTATCACCAACTGAAAACAAGACAAAATGGGTAGACGGGGCAGCAGATTAGCTAGAGCGGGAATAGAGGATTTGTGACCTTAAAAGGTGATGAGATTAAAACTAGCTTTAGCATTATTTATATTAATGAGAAACATAAATATTTAATATGTGTTCGCTTTACATTTGGATGATAGGCATAATTTTAACTTTTTGAAAGTTTACTTTGTTTTTAAAGGGTCCACCTGGATGCCCAGGTGGATTATCTCATGAGGCAAACCACCCAGACCAGAAGATGTGGCTGAGGGTTAAAACAGTCTAAAATGGGTGGTAACAAAGGACATGACATGTATCAGTAATGACCCTGGGGCCAAATGCAGCAATGGAGGCTGTTGCTTTTCCTGTCAACCTTGCTCTTGTAAGTTTTCCCAGAAATAGTAACTAACAGGAATCCTGGAAAAGCTGCAACAGGATGGAGTGAATGTGAAAAACAAGTGCATCTCAGTAATGTAAGGCATAGACTATAGAAGATACTATTGATGGTTTACCCATACACACCTGGATTCCTTTAACTAGGTTGATGTTCTCCATTCTGCAGCTTCTATGAGTGCTGCTGCTAACAGCTCACATCTGCAAACTTCACTGGAGGGTTCTTGCTTCTCCAAAAGTGCCGGAAATTATATCCATTCTCCCCCCATGGGAGATTACTTCCAATAACTGGATGTTAGAAGGGGGTACAGAAGCCCAACAAAAGCTCCACTACTCTTACCTCGAAGTGTGTGTGGTGTGGGATGGATATACAGTTGACCCTTGAAAAACACAGGTTCAACTGTAAAGGTACACTTCCATGTGGATTTTTTCCAACCAAATGCACACTGAAAATACAGCTTTTGTGAGATGCAAAACATGCATTTGCACTGGGTCAAATTTTCCTATAGGTGTGTTCCACTGAGCCCACTGCAGTACTGAAGCATGCATAGATTTTGGTAGAGGAAGGGATCCTGGAACCAATCTCCCATGTTTACCAAGGGACAGGGACAACTGTGCTCTATTTTTACATTCATGCTCAAGAGCTTCTCACATGATCAGACTGATGTTGAATTCCACTTGAAGCCCTTTCTCACTTAAATTTATCCCTTCCCTGTCCTATTTTCTCATCCTCCAAAGGATTCCCCTTAAAAATCACCTGCACTAGAATATTTGTCTCAACATCTGTTTCTGAGGGATCCAACTTAAGATACTACCAAAAATGAGTTTAAAAAATAGACATGGCACAAATTAACACCATCGGGAATAAAAAAGAAGATATTACTAAGTGGCAACCATTACAAAGATAGCAAGAGAATATTATTAACAACTTTATGTTGCTATGTTTGAAAATAGACATGTTCTTTATAAACAACTAAGAAAATAAACACAAGGAGAATATAAAATATGATTATCCAATGTCTATTAAGATACTGAATTTATAATTTGAAGCTTTCTTAAAAGTAAACACCTGACCACATTGCTTTATGGCTAAAGTTGTTTAAACACTTAAGAATAATATTAATCTTAGAAAAACACTACCAGGGAATAGAAAAATAAAAGCATGATCTTAATGTGCTTAATAATAAAACCTAGTAAGGACAGCCAGGGGTGGTAGTTCATGCCTGTAATTTCAGCACATTGGGAGGCCTAGGCAGAAGGATCACCTGAGGTCAGGAGTTTGACACCAGCTTGGCCAATATAGTGAAACCCCATCTCTACTAAAAATACAAAAATTAGCCAGGTCAGGTGGCATATGCCTGTAATCCCAGCTACTCAGGAGGACGTGGCAGGAGAATCGCTTGAACTCGGGAGGCGGAGGTTGCAATGAGCTGAGATGGCGCCATTACACTTCAGCCTAAGCGACAAGAGTGAGAGCAAGACTCCATTCCCACCCCCCACAAAAAAATGTCAAAAAATAAATAAATAAATAACAAGACAAAACAAAACCTAATGAGGACATTACAAAAAAGGATAGTGAAAATTCAATGCCTCACAGAAACGTAGATGCAAAATCTTAAAATAACAAATTTTGACTAGAGATATATAAAACTTATAGATGAGTACTAGGAAGCTTGTATAATTCAGGGATGTAAGGGTATTTTAGTATTTATAAGTTAGTCAATGTAATTAACTGCACTAACCAAATAAAGGTGAAAAATCATACCGTTATCTCATTAGGTACAGAAAAATTTGGTAATATCTAACATCTACTCATTATAAAATCATTAATAAATTAAAGACAGGAGTAATATTCCTCAATCTAATATATCTAATAAAAGCAGCTACTAAATATATACGTGTGTGGGGGTATATATATATGTACATATATATATACACATATATACACACACATATTATACACACACTCAGATACACACACACACATATTCAAGCACTGCACTTAGTGGTGAAATATTGAAAGGTTTTCCTAGGCAGTTATGGATTAAGACAATAACGACTATTCTTTCTTTTATTCAACACTACACAGGAGGTCCTAGCCAGTGCAATAAGGAATAAAAAGTAAATAAAAGTTTTAGGAATTGCAAAGGTAGAAATAAAGTCATTATTGTCAAATTTCTCAGGTATTTAGAATATATAGTTCTAAAATATTAACTATTAGAATTTTTTTAAAACTTTAGGAAACTTGTATATAATATCAACATACAAATTTCCATTTCATCTTTTGTATTTTATCTATAGACAATTAGAAAATCAAACATTTAAAAGTTACTATATATAAGGCCTCTACACAGAAAAGAGAAAACAATAATAATAAAAAATAAAGAATATATAAATAAGTGGCTATACTATGATCATAGTTTAAATATTTAATATTTAAACTTATTAATGGGTTTAATTCAAAGGTAATATACTTGCAGATATCAAGACTAATTGTAAAACTATATAAATTAAAATAGTGTGGCATTCACACAAGAGTATTCAAATAAACCAATTATAAATGCGATAAATAAAACATATATACAGTTGCCTGAACAAGAGAAATTTTCAATAAATAGTACTCAAGGACTACATAGACAATAAATGGATAACTGATTATACTGACTTTTTTTCTATGCCTCTTTTTGTTGTTTTATCTCAGGATATAATTTTATCAGCTTTTTTTCCCCCTCTTGTTTGCTGCTGAAGTGTCTTTTCTTCTTCATATGTTAATAAGTCATTATTGTGTTCTGGATTTGCTGTTCTGCAATATTTGCGGCTCTGCAGCCTCCGCTGGTGATACCCAGGCAAACAGGGTCTGATGTGGACCTCCAGCAAACTCCAACAGACCTGCAGCTGAAGGTCCTGACTGTTAGAAGGAAAACTAATAAACAGAAAGGACATCCACATCAAAACCCCATCTGTATGTCACCATCATCAAAGACCAAAGATAGATAAAACCACAAAGATAGGGGGAAACCAGAGCAGAAAAGCTGAAAATTCTAAAAATCAGAGTGCCTCTTCTCCTCCAAAGGAATGCAGGTCCTAGACAGCAATGGAACAAAGCTGGACAGAGAATGACTTTGACGAGTTGAGAGAAGAAGGCTTCAGACGATCAAACTTCTCCGAGCTAAAGGAGGATGTTGGAACCCATCGCAAAGAAGCTAAAAAACCTTGAAAAAAGATTAGATGAATGGCTAACTAGAATAATCAGTGTAGAGAAGACCTTAAATGACCCGATGGAGATGAAAACCATGGTGCAAGAACTACGTGACACATGCAAAAGCTTCAGTAGCCAATTCGATCAACTGGAAGAAAGAGTATCAGTGATTGAAGATCAAATGAATGAAATGAAGCTAGAAGAGAAGTTTAGAGAAAAAAGAGTAAAAAGATATGAACGAAGCCTCCAAGAAATATGGGACTATATGAAAAGACCAAATCTACATCTGATTGATGTACCTGAAAGTGATGGGGAGAATGGAACAAAGTTGGAAAACACTCTTCAGGATATTATCCAAGAGAACTTCCCCAACCTAGCAAGGCAGGCCAACATTCAAATTCAGGAAATACAGAGAATGCCACAAAGATACTCCTCGAGAAGAGCAACTCCAAGACACATAATTGTCAGATTCACCAAAGTTGAAATGAAGGAAAAAATGTTAAGGGCAGCCAGAGAGAAAGGTTGGATTACTCACAAAGGGAAGCCCATCAGACTAACAGCAGATCTCTCAGCAGAAACTCTACAAGCCAGAAGAGGGTGGGGGCCAATATTCAACATTCTTAAAGACAAGAATTTTTAACGCAGAATTTCATATCCAGCCAAACTAAGCTTCATAAGTGAAGGAGAAATAAAATCCTTTACAGACAAGCAAACGCTGAGAGACTTTTTTCACCACCAGGCCTGCCTTATAAGAATTCCTGAAGGAAGCACTAAACATGGAAAGGAACAACCGGTACCAGCCACTGCAAAAACATGCGAAATTGTAAAGACCATCAATGCTAGGGAGAAACTGCATCATCTAATGAGCAAAATAATGACAGGACCAAATTGACACATAACAATATTAACCTTAAATGTAAATGGGCTAAATGCTCCAATTAAAAGACACAGACTGGCCAATTGGATGAAGAGTCAAAATCCATCAGTGTGCTGTATTCAGGAGACCCATCTCTCATGCAAAGACACACATAGGCTCAAAATAAAGTGGACATATATACACTGCATATTACACTTATCTAATGTTGAAAGACAGACAAAAGCAATATATAGTGAAGGATGTACTTTCCACCTGAAAAAAAAATAATGCCTGCAAGAGAGCATAAGGAAAGCTGGGGTGCTCATATGTTTTATAATTTGATCTGGATGGGTATACAGGTATGTACTATTTGTAAACATGCACTGATCTCCATAAATGCAATTTCTTCACTTTATACTGTGTAACTCATGCTTCAATAATAACAAATGTGAAAACAAATGCAAAAATGAGTCATTATTGGATTGCTGTCTCCTTATAACTCCCAGTCATCATCTTATTCACTATGCCCCTGGTGCCCAGTTCCTACTTTGATTTTGACATTTAGAGACATCCTTCATTTCTTACCATATGATCCATGGATTGCATATTGCTATATATTATCCAGAATTTGTTTAGATTAATGGAACAGTTCATCCTTGCCTAGTAGTCCATGTTTTCAGAAACATAAACTGTGTGTGGGAATACAAAAAACTATTTAATCTGTGTCAAATATAGTTTGACAGTTGCATCAAAAGCCTTACATTTCATTCATTTTTCACATCTCCATTCACAACCCCACTTCCAGGAATTTTAGATGAAGAAATTATTTGATTATGTGTCTAAGTATGCACACTGTCAAAACAAAAAAGTCACAGCTGGCCACAGCTATATTATCTAAACAAAAACAAATCCTGAAAACAGCTTAAGTGTCGAACAGTAGAAGATTGGATACATAAATTATAGCATATACTTAAAGTGAATGGCTAGACAGACATTAATATGATGATGCTGAGCTATGTTTAGTGACAGTATTTTTCATAATATAGAGTTGTTAGGAAAGAGAACACAGAACACCATATATTATATTAGACCCATTTCATAAAAAATGGAGGTAAATATTAATGAAAATGTGCACAAAATGCTGACAATAATACTTCTGGGTGCTATGCATTTGAAGATTTTTCTTGGTTTTTATTTTGCATATTTATGCTTTGTAATTTTTACACAATGAATTAGATATCAGTGATTTCAAAACCGAGAACTAAGTGCTAATGTGTTTATTTTTAAGGAAAAATGTTTTTATAATAAATATATTGAGTTAGAATACAATAATATGATGAGATAAACCAAAATCCTAAGGAGACATAGTGATGTCTTAATGTCATGCCTACTCGAACTGTTAATAAGTTTGGCTTCTGCTCTTTCGTGACAAATGAAATATGTGGAAGAATGAAAGCTGTTTTGTATTCTGCTGTTGTGTTAAAAATGAATGAAAGTTTATCTTTTCACTATTCTGTTGTTTTTAACTTAAAGAAAGCATTTCATTATGATTCTATGTTGTATGTTTCTATTGCTTTAATTTACCCCACTGTTATAGAAACATACAAATGAATAACTAACAACTTAGAATTTTTATGTGGTCAGTCTCTGCATATTGGCATACAGTGTTTACTCCTTAATTTTGTATACATGACAAAGTAGTAAAGCATAAACCAACGTGAATCCAGTTTAGCAAAATCACAAAGTGATTGAGAGTAACTAATCAAGAGGTAAAAACTAGCAAACACAAGAGACAATTTTTTTTTTATCATCAGACTTTTACTTAGGAGAAGCTGACAAGACTGGATATCTAGAAATTTTATTAAATTACTTCTTAAGTGGAAGTGTTATGAGGTCACAGTGGAAGGGAAGATAGTTCTCTATATTATTTGAAGAATATATACATATAAATAAAGCCTCTAATTATGACTGCATGTGGCTTTTCTTGTAAATTCAAAATACATATATTTTTTAAAATGCCTAAATTACCAGCACTTTTGAAATATAAAGGAGAGTGAATATTTGAAATATAAAGGAGATTTAAAGGTTACTTTAAATCAAGACTATTCATTTATGTATTCATTATAGCTGGCCTTGTCAGGATTAGTCCTTGTGTCCTATTAGGGCTCTATAGAGGGCCACGTTGGAAGCCACTCTCTATATAACAGAACTGAAAGGCATTTGATATTTAAATTCTCCTACCATCCTGATCATCTATAACCTTAGGAAAAGTAAAAGATTTATTTCATTACTATATAGGCAACCTTTTTGGCTTGGAGCTTGGTGCCAGTGTGGTACCATATTTGATTTCCCTCTCTAAAGGTGCACGACTCTTCTTAGCTTACTCATGTGTTCCTTGACATCTGTGCTCTCCACTGCATCACTGGCAATTGACTATCAGGAGAGGTAGTTCACTAACAGCTTGCTGATCTGGAGTTCTTATGAAAGTCTTAGGCTGGAGATAGGGTTTCTCTAGACTACAAGATTCAATAGGCTTTATCATAAGCTCCTAGGTGTCTCCAGAACTACAGAAGTGCCTTTATTGTGTGTACCACTGTCACTTCCCCCACATATCACTCCTATAAGCTTAATTTTTATGGTGCTTAATATACTTTAAAGTCATGGTGTTGTGGACTTGTCTGAACATGTATGGTTGCCAACATTCTAGTCCCATGTTATCTTCTTAAGTATAGCTAGATAGAAAGGAAATTAAATAAGATTGGACTGACAACATATTCAACAACCTGGCAGCTCCTGGAAATACTACCATAAGGCTATTGTCAGGCTGAATTCTCTATAAGTCTAAAATACTGCTCACCTTCCTGAATGAATAGAATCCAGACATTGACTAGGCAATATCCTTAGAGTAGTTATCAAATCATAAGAATAATAAAGAATATGGTCAAGAAATCCAGAAAGCAATATTTTCACCGTAAGTAATATCCTGAGAAAAAAATCATTTTGGTCTATTAGGCCAGACTTTGCTCAATTTTTGTACAGAATTTAAACTTAATACACAGTTAACATAAGAAAATGATAAGTATGTTTCATTTCATATTTCATCAGAAAGCAAAGAAATGGGAAAAGTCACCATTTAATTGCTTTCCTAACTCCCCAAACTGCTTTGGGTTTAGTTTTACAAGACATATTATGAAAGTGTATAGATTTATTAATAGCTTTTCTTTGGTGGGCATATTTTCATTTAATAACATTTACCACTATCCACATACAGCAGAGATTAAAGTCAGACTAATATCTGTTACATCTAACCAGATTTCACTAATATTTATGAAAACTCAGGTCGAATTTTAATTCCCACCAATCATATCATCTATATGCGTGAAAGCATATAAAGAAATGAACATGTAGACTTTTTAGCCCAGAGCATTCAGTGTAGTGATGTTAAGTGCTCACTCCAAATACAAAATAGCTAGAGTTAGCAAATGGGGATTCATTTCATTGTGATTCATACAACACATAGGTAGGCATTTAAAAAATTAGGAAGTTTTCACAGATGACTTCCTAGGAGCAGATGTAGTACTTACATAATTCTTTTATGCACCACGCAGCATCACAGACATCAGGCCATAAATTTGATGAGCAGTTCTGTATTCCATGGCCTTTGTTCTCCTCACAGGCCACATATCACCTAGAGAAACCATAGTAGTCCTTCTTACAGTTTATATTATTTTAATGTTATAACAGTCAAAAATCTTGACAATCCATTTGTGATATATAATCCCCTGTTTATATAACAAGATTCCTTAAAGTATGGTTGTATTTGTGTGTTTATTACCACACAGTTAAGAAAAAAAAAAAAAAAAGGAGTCTTTGCAACTAAACCCTTTTATGCTCTTCTTTATCCATGCCAACTCTATTTGTAAACAGATGTTATATTTCCCAGTGTCCGGATAAAACAAATAATATAATTTTCTAGTTTCTTTCTTGCTTCTCCTCAATGTGAAGCCATCTCTAGGCAGAGATCATGATTTTAGGCAAGAACAAGAGGAGAATTTAGAGGCTGGAGACTCACTGTTGTAACTGTGAGGTTTTTCTCAGGTTACTTAGCATCTATGTGACTCAGTTTCCATCTTTAAATTTGGAATTATAACACTTGTTCTTAATTATTTTACCAAAATGTAATGAAAGCTAAATGAGGTTAAAGTGTTTTGGAAATAAAACTGCTGCATACATCAAGATGTGGTATTTTGGAGTAATTATTATAGCACATCATCTTATCACTGACAGCTAATAAATCATTTAGCATGTTAGTAACAAAAACTACTAATTATGCTAAGTGAATAGTATCCTGATATAATTCCGTATTTTGTTCCTGGTAACTCATTTAACACGGACAGCCTGTTTCTTACTACTCAGTGCCTTGCCAGCATTTTCTTTAATCTTATCAGATCTCTTTGATTTAATTGAGAAGTCACTCTAGAAGAATGTCATTTTTCTTGCTTCTCTTCAACAAAGTAATATAATTAAGATTATGCAAAACAGAGAAGATTCCCAGAGTGCCAAGTAAGAGTGAAGGCCTGTGAAATCCCAAAATTAGGAATTGCTGAAGTCAACATAAATAATTGACATTTAGATGACCTAATTAAAACAAATTACATCTCTGCGGGAAGAAAGTTAAAATTTTAAACACAGGATATTCTTGAGAAATAATAGACAAATATCTGAAATAGCATTTCATATTTTCTATAAAAATCATGAAAAATTCAGCTTCATTCTCAACAAAATAATATTTAATACATGAAAAAGTGTGGACATTGAAAATACATAGGAAATAAAGTATTATTAAATATTCTTAAGGCAAAATAGCAGAGTAGTTAAGTGTGACTACTCTAGAGCCAGATAACACTGGCTTACACCATGTCTATGCAAATTTCCTAATCTTTCAGTGCCTCAGTTTCCTGTCTATAAAATGGAGACCCCATAGGTCTCTTGTGAAGATTAAATAATTTAATACATGTAAAATGTCTTAAACAGTGCCCAAAATGTAGTAAGAATTTGGCAAATCTCCAATTTGTAGTAATTTTCATTTTTTTACACATTCAACTACTCTAATGATTAAAAAAAAAAAAGAAAGCATTATAACAAATAAAATGGGCAACTTATCTGATTGTTTTTACATGTAATTTACTTTCAGAATTTCTAAAGGAAAAAAATATGTATTTTTTCACGTGGAAACTACATTCTTATTCCAGAAAGACTTCATTACATCTTCTTTTTATGAAGCAATAAATGTCTGTTCAAAAATCCCTCAAACATCAGAAATGTGCTTTCTTTGGAAATGTATCAGCTTGCTCTAAATGCTCTAACAGCTTGAATTTTTCTCATTGTCAAATCATCTTTAATAAAGAAATTAAATTATAGATGTTGACACTACAGGGGGAAAAAAGGCACCTTCAAATTACCTTTACGAAGAATTTGGTGCCTTGAACATAATGTCCATTTACACTAATGGGACAATTTCTACAATATCTCCCAATGAGTCCATTTTTTTAAAAGCAGAGAAGTTGCTGAAAAAACTTTGTTAAAATTTGATCAAAAGCCTATTTCAAATGCTCATACTAAAAGCACTTTGTATAAAATATAATCTATGAAATAATGAATTAAAGTTATTCTTTATTGAAACCTTATTTATTGACTGTTTCTAAATATTTTTTCTCTTGTTAAAATCAGAAGGCGATTTTGGGTGAAAATGTACCAAAATCAACCATTGTATTGAAAAATGTATGATGGATAGCAGACTGTCCTCAACAACAAATCTCTACTGCATGGTGATTAATAATCACAACTATAAAATCACATTTTCTGAGCCCAAAACCAGTGTTGACACTTATTTGTTATATGACTTTAAGAGGTTACATAATCTCTCTGTGCCTCGGTTTTTACCATTAGTAAAATGTGGAACACTACTGTTTTTATTCAAGAGAATTTTTGTGGGGATTAATGACATAACACGTGAAATTATTTGGCATTGTTCTTGGCACATAGGAAGTGCTCAAAAGGCTTAACAATAGTCGTTATGGGTATATATATATATACACACACATGCACACATATGTATATATATTTTTTATATATTCCGGTCAGTAACTAATATATATATTTTTAATATTACGAAAATTAATCAAGTACTGCAAAAAATGCTAATTTTAGGAATGTTGTCATTGTATAGCATTACCCTTAACTACACATTTGGAAGCATCCAGTATATAAAAAAGTTTTCTTCTTTTTATTTATCTACATTAAATACTTTTTAAGACAAAATTACAGAAAGTAAGTACAAATGAATAACAAATGTGATGTCTTTAGATTATGTTTAAAGGTCAAATTTTACAAAACTTTCTTCTTTTTATCAGAGTGTGTTTATTATTTTAAAAGTCACACCCAAGTGAAGCTGAAATGAATAGAGATGTGAAGATAGGAAATTCTGGTTTCCTGAACACCAAGGCCACTCACTGTCTGATCAAAGCACATAGCTTTACCACTATTTCTTGCCATTATTGACTTAGTCCCCTTTCAAAAATAGTGCATAGATTTCAAACATAGTAATTGCTACCATTTCATTAGCGACTAGTAAATGCCAAGCACTATTCTAAATGCTTGTAAATATTATTTCAACAATCTTCTGTAATGGTGAGGAAAAATCATAAGAATTCATATATAATGAGAAAATGCAATTTACTTTTGATAATTACCTGGAAGAACTCTCACCATCTGGTTAGCATTAAAAAACTAACTAAATATCCAACCAGTTTAAATTTAATCCAGTGTGATCATGTACATAGCTGCTAGGGCCTGGTCTCTCATTTAGGTAAGTTTTCACTCTCTTAGACAGCTTTCCTCTCATCTTGTCTTTTCCCTAACGTGGGGTACAAGAGGACTGTGTGGGTGACTTGACCCTGAAGTTTTAGAGGACAGAAGAATATCCCAACATTGTGCTGGTCATTGGGTCTATGCTAACTACTGTCTACTGGAATCTGGTACAATGCTTCCTGTCAACCTACTGACTGCCAAGGCTTCAATCTGTGGCTAGTGCATTTGTGGTTCTTTATTTTTGGCTGGGCAATGTTCCTGGAGTAATTTGAGCTCCCTTTAGCCATGCTGATTGCAGGTCCACGTGCTCCTACCTACCCCAGTGTCCTGTAGTCCACCCAGCTTCTACTGCAAGATTAATTACAGGCACCTGGCAGGCACCCTGACTTTCCACTAATGCACCCCACACATGAACCGATCCTCTCCCAGCATGATCACAACTTTCCATTCTTTTAACTAGACTGGGTTGCCTGTGATGTTACAGGTTTCTTCTCCAATTCCAAAGGGAGAGTGCGGAGAGAGATCTTTCCATGCTAGATATACCTCTCAATTTTTCTAACACATGTTCTTTCCAAGCCCAGAGAAAGAAGATTCAGACTATGTTGGTTTGCGTAATTTATTCTCCGTCCCTCATTCTTTTTCCTTTTTCTCTTTTCCATATCCCCTTAAGACTGAGAACTTCCAATCTACTTTTTCCATGTCGTATACTGTTTACACCATAGACAGCAAACCTCATGGTTTTGCTCTTAAAAGCAGAAAAGCCACTTTTTAAAATTTTGGTAGAATACTTTGGGCTACGTCTTTTCCAGGTATGGTTAATGGGTTAAGAGAAGAGTGGAAGGGGATTGCTAAAGAAATAGAGCAAATCCTATGTCTCCACAAAGTTTGGCTGTCCAGCCTATTGTTTGGTTCAGGTACCAGTTTCTCATGGATAATGTTGAGGAGCTGAAATGAAATATGATTTTAAAATTAAGATTAATTTCTGACAAACAGCTATTCTTTATTACATTTATAATATATGTGTTTTTCATCTCAGAAAACTGAGGCTCAAAGATGCTAAATAACTTGTTCCAGTCAAACTCCCACTTCTACTTGCATCTGATGCCCCCTTTGCCTTCATTACTATGTTGACACCTTGGCTGAGTTCTTAGTCCTCTTCCCTCCTCAGAAGCCTGCATTCCACAGCTTTTCCACAACACATTTGCCTATTGAATCTTACCAATATTCCTCCTGGTGACTTATGAACCTTCTTTCATATGTTCTATATGATATAAAATGGAAAGATAAAAAATCATTCAATATTAAAGTCTAAGGACAAAACATCCCAGGCCATGTAGAAAATAACTCTTTAAAATTACTCTTGCAGGCCAAATTCGTTCAGTCAACAAACATTTAATGAATTCCTACTTTGTCCCAGGCACATTTTAGGCACTGAGAGTACTGCACTGAACACAACAAATTTTCTCATGGAATGAGGCCTATACAAGCTCCAAAAGGACTCCAATCCGTGGGAGGGAGACAGACAACAAATACATTAACAAATAACTGTATAATATTTCAGATGACAGTAAGTGATATGTGGAAAGTGAAACAGGATAAGACAGATGTGGCAGGGGTATCTATTTGTTTTAAGTACAATGTGAGGGAAGGCCTTTCTACATTTGTGTTAGTCTGTTCTCATGCTGTGAATGACATACCAGTCCATAAAATAACAAGGTTTAATTGACTTACAGTTCAGCATGGCTGGGGAAGCCTCAGGAAGCTTATTAATACAATTATGGTGGAAGGGGAGGCAACACATCCTTCTTCACATGGCAGCAGCAAGAAGTGCAGAGCAAAGTGGGGAGAAGCCCCTTATAAAACCATCAGATCTCATGAGAACTCACTGACTATCACAAGAACAGCATGGAGGTAACCACACCTGTGATTCAATGACCTCCCACCAGGTACCTCTCACGACACAAAGGGATGATGGGAACTACAATTCAAGATGAGATTTGGGTGGGGACAAAGATATAATATGAATATTCAAGCCAAGACCTGAAGGAAGAGAGTAAGAAATTCAGGTATCTGGAGAAAGTACATTCCAGGCACAGAGAGCAGGAAGTACGTTTGGTTTGTTCAAGGAAAAAGATGGGCCCCATTGTGGCGAGAACAAGGGAGACCAGGGGAAGGATGGTAACAGATGAAGAGGAGACGTGTGGGCCTTTGGGACTTTGTCTTTCATTCTTTAAAAGGGGTAAGGCCACTGCAAGGTTTTGAAAAGAATATTGTTATCAAGTGACTTTAGCTTCTAGGTAGAGGCAAAACTATGGGAAAGCAGCAGTGAAATCAGGAAGAACAGTTAGGAGGTTACTGCAATAGCCTGGGAAAAAGATGTGGGCTTACATCAGAATAGTGAGAACAGTTTGGCTGAGATCTAACAAGCCACTCCAAATTTAGAGAAATAAGACAAGTATTTAATTATGCTCATGAATTCTGTACATCAGGAATTTGAACAGAGAAGAACTGGAGAACTAGCTTCAACTTCATGATTTCTGGGGCTTTAAGTGAGAAGACATGAAAGCTGAGGGACTCAGTTGCTGGGTGCTGGTACCACCTGAAGCTAATTTACTCAGGTATCTGGTGAATGATGATGGCTGTCCACTAAAACCAACTACATGTTTCTTCTCCATGTGTCTTGGGCTTCTTCCCAGCATGGTGATTGGGTCACAAGATTGAATGTCTCAATCAAGTTGCACAGCCCTTTCAAATTAACAGACACCCTCCGACCAAACTTGGGTCAAGCTCCTCTGAGCCCTCTTTTTAACTAGGCCTCCACATTGTCTTGTCCTGTCTTTGGCTTGCTGAGTCTAGTTTCAGGAAAAAATCCCAAGTCAGTTTCACAAGAATCTCCTCATCCTTGGCCAGTCCTTGGCCTGCTTTTAGTAGGAATCCTGTTAGGCCTGTGTAGCAAGAATCCATCTACCCTTATATCTCCCCTCAGTAATTTTCCATCTACTGCCCCCTCACTGTTCATGGGCGTTAAATCCCCAGCTGTCTTTGCAGTATTCAGAACTGCGTTCAATCTCTCTCCCCTATTGAAATAGTTTTAAATAATATCTGCCTTAGCATTTTAACAAGTGTCTGAATATTTTTTAACAAAATCTAGCCTCAGAAGACATACAGTGTCATTTTGGCCACATTGTTTATGGAAGCAATTGCCAGTCCACCTAGATTTGAGAGCAGGGTGATTAGACTCTATTTCTTGACAGACGAGAAGCAATATTTGTTTTAAGAAGAAGTTGCAAAATAGGAGTTATTGCTGTGGTTGTCTTTGGAAAATAAAATTTGTCCCAAGATTATATAAGGGAGAGTCATAGATCATAGAAGAAATAAAATAATCCATTAAAAGCTTTTTTGGCGGGTATTTATTTTCTACCAAAAACACCAGGAATATGCATTTTTTAAAAATATAATGTTCACTTTTTTCCCTTTAGAAAATAATTTATATTCAATACATCATGGAGATTAAGATCTCAGGTTATCCATTCCGTCAATGGTTTAAATAATTCCTGGACCACTGTCTATCTACTTGACTTTGAACAGGGTATTTATTCTCTTTTCTCCAAACCTCAGTTTTCTTATCTGTAATTGGCAATCATAATGATAGTAACAAACAGAATTTTTGAAAGTATTAAATGTGACAATTCATGTGAAGTTATATAATTATACAGAAATTGTTTGATGATTTTAGCTCTTATTACCTTCACCCTTATTTTTGGAAACTTAACATATGGAAAAATGAAGAAAATAAAAATAATCAGAAAGTGTACCATCCAGAGAAATGTCTTGTGATACAACTGCTATATTAGCATAATATAAATGTGAAGAAAGTTAATATATTTTATTTTATTTACAGGTGTTAGAGTTGTTTTGTTCATACAGTAATTTTTTGCAATCAATTTTTATTTTATGTGTTTTTTACCCCCTGCATGAAGCCTACATGCAAATATACACACAAACACACAACCATATGTATGTAAAAGGCAAAAAAGAAATAGATTTGCCACAGCCTCAGTGATTTGGCCTTTTTCCACAGGAGTGGTGAAAAATGTATTTGAAGTGGATGTGGATTAAACATAGACACACCCTAAGCTAAATAAAATACAAACATGAATTCTTCTCAAGGTGCAATTCATTCAAATAGAGGATTTGAAATTCGATAAAATGCCAATGCAAAGGCATATAATGCTTGAATGACATTAATTAGTTGAATACTGAGCCCAGGAGCAAGTGAGGCTCATCCACTGAATATGTACATAAGATTTTTCTATCAAGGAGAACCACAGAAAAAATATATAAGCGGCTTCCTCCTCTTATTCACATTCAGGTTCCTATTAACATGTTCCTGAGAAAGAACTTTATGCAAATATAAGCCTTCCAACTTAATAGCAAACTGATCATAAGCTGAGCACTCTTCTTTTGTGAGCAAACGCCTTGAAAAAGCATCTGAACCATGAAAGTATTTAAAAGACTATGATTTCAACCAGACTGTATTTTAAGACATCATGTAAAAGGCAGGATTTCAAGTATCCTCCTATAATCATAATCCCAAAAAACTTTACAGGTCTCTAGTTTAACATCATTGTTTGACAAATACTAAATTCACATGTCTTAACCATTCACCAATTCTTTTTTATTGGCTTTATTTTCAAGATTTTTTTTTTGCTTTTCCTGTTTATGTAATTTGTGATCAGGAATTTTACTCTGATTTCCATCTTCTTCTCTCAAAATGAATATTATAAATCTGACCAGGCAGCTAATTTAACAGCTGTGACAACACAAGCCTCTTAGGCTTTTCAAATTAAAACCATTCCAAATTTATCTTGGTCACCCCAATTTAAAAACAAATCCATAGCAGTTTTAATTTTCTGAATATAATAATTTTTTTCTCTACACTAACCATGTATTTATTTTGAAAGTTCAGTGACAATTGTTCACGATAAATTATACTATTGTCACTGCATTCTTATACATGTTATGCTCCATCACATGACAAGCCCATCCTTCTTTGAGTTCCAGAAGTCTTTCACAGACAACTCAGCCAAAGGCCAGAAAAGGATCCGTATAGCAGTATGAGCTAAGAAATAAACCGGCAATTCTAAGACCACGACCTATCATACCTTTTTGACTATTAACTTATCATCTGACCTTCTGCTAGCCATTTACCCTCACATAGCCTTCTTTCTGAAGTGTGTAAAAATGGGAATGACAACACTCTGGTTACAGCTCAAAGAGATCAAGGAGAAAAAACTGGTACAGGGGCTGTAAAATACCTTGCAGGCCATAAAATACCACATAAATGCTTGATAGTAAAACAGCTACAGAGCTCCATCGTTTAATATAAGACTAGTTTTTCTGCTAAACAAAGTACCAGCAGAAGCAACTAAGATCCCACAGGAAAAGATGCAAAACTCCTGATCATAATGAAAAGTGTTTGCTTGTTTGTTTATTTGTTCAAATTGACTTTACGGACTGAGGGGAAGATATCTGCACAGACTATGTGATCAAATGCACAGAGTAATCTAGTCATCACATACTATTCTAAAAAGACACTCTAATCAAGCACGCTGAAGTCGGAAGCTGGAAGGCATATTACACAGTCCCATGGGTGTGTTCGTCTTTAAATGAGTTTGTGTATGTGTGCTTTTTTGTCTCATGGAACTGTTTTATGGTAAACAACCAAAAGTAGAGATATTTTAACATTTTCTTTTTACTCAATCTATTTGAATATGTTCACCATACAATTTTCCCTTTGAAATTCTAATTTCATTTGCTTAAGATCAATATTAATTATTTCAAGGAAACTTCCCCAAATTATCATTTTACTTAAAGATGTGATCACAGCTAGATGTTGCCTAATACAATTCATGTTACATTAAGAAATAACTTAATCCTTTTTGGTTCTTCTTTGCTGTTCCTCAGAAGAGAAATAAGCTACAAAATAGGTTTCATCTTGTCACCTCTCACAGAAAAACTACGTTTTGGTCTTAGTCTTAGAGTCACTTGTCAATTTACTATTTAATCCTTTTTTTTTTACAAACAAGTATAAGCCACCTGACTGGGTACAGTGGCTCATGCCTGCACATTCCCAGCACAATGTGCACAATCCCAGCACATTGGGAGGATGAGGCCAGTGAATCACTGAGGTCACGAGTTCAAGACCAGCCTGGCCAACATGGTGAAACCCTGTCTCTACTAAAAGTAGAAAAATTAGTCGGGCATGTTCGTGCGTGCCTGTAGCCCCAGCTACTCAGGAGGTTGAGGTAGGAGGATCGCTTGAACATGGGAGGCGAAGGTTGCAGGGAGCCGAGATGGTACCACTGTACTCCAGTCTTTGCGACAGAGTGGGACTCCATCTCAAAAAAAAAAAAAATCAAATTAAAATGTGTATATGTGTATATATGTGTGTGTGTACACACATATGTGCATATATGTGTGTGTATGTATATAAACACATATGTATATATGTGTGTGTGTATTGTGTGTGTGTATATATATATATATACACACACACAATACACACACACACGCACATAGATATTGCGCCAACTTAAGAAAACAATGCCAAGTCCTGAATCAGGAGAAAGAGAAAACATTAATTCAGCTCACATATAAGAAATTTTAGTATGTATTAAGTAGTAAGTGGTATGTATTAAGTAATGTAGAGTGTTTTTATCACAACTATTCCTCCCAGCCCATCACTAGATTAAGACACAACGGACCACACTATATTTTTAAATTTTATTATTCGTATATCTCTGTACAATCACTAATTTTCTTAATCTACCTGTTTTTTCATTCATTCATTCAAAAAGATTCATTGAGACCTGTTTCTTGCTAGGCATTTCTAGGAACTGGAGATTGAGTAAATAAGAAGGATAAAAGTCTCTGTCCTTGCTAGGTTTCATGGCTCACACCTGTAATCCCAATAATGGGAAGCTGAGGCAGGAGGATGGCTTGAGCCCAGGAGTTCGAGCCCAGCCTGGGGAACATAGTGAGACCCTGCTCCTACAAAATTTTCTTTAAACATTAGCCAGAAGTGGTGGTGCACACTGGTGGTCCCAGCTACTCAGGAGGCTGAGGTGAGAGAATCTCTTGAGTTCAAGAGTTTGAGGTGACAGTGAGCTATGATAGCACCACTGCACTCCAGCATGGCAAAGTAAGACCCTGTCTCTATTTAAAAAGAAAAGAAAAAAAAAATCTGTCTTATATTCAAGCATACATTGGAAATAATACCTTTCTTGTTCACCTCAAAGTGTCATGGTCATGAGATATGATGATTTGTGTGAAAATACTTTGTAAACTACCAAGCACCATATTGATATGTTATTTTTATGATTATAGCAATTATACTCTTGCTAATATTACTAAGTATTAGATACAAAGTCACATTTGAATGATAAGTAGGAGATTTTTGTTATGAGAGTGGAAGTAAGGAGAGAAAATAAGGCATTTAAGCACAGAATGAGCCAAGGACAGATCTTGTGACATTATTGGGTTTTCTGAGAACAACTAATAGTTTTCTTGTTCTCTGGGGCATAAAATGCAAGGAATCTGAGATAGTGAGAAATTAATTTGAAGAAGAAATCGGGACCTTTGCAAGAAAGCCTGGGCATGCACTGTTTTAAAGTAGAATGAGCTTCATGAATTACTTTAAGTGAAGCCACTGAGAAATTTTAACAGAAGAGTGACATGGTTTATTTTACATTTCTGGCAAATCACAGTGGTAGGAAAGAAAATAATATTGATGGACATTAAACAAGAATTAGAGAACACAGCTTAGAGGGCACTGGCATAGAAGGGTAAAGCAGAGAAAATCTGAACTGTGGAATTGAGCATATAGAGATGAGTGAGGTATAGAGATGTGTTTAGAAAGTAAAATAGTTAGGGTTTGGTGATATGATTGGAGAGGATGTGGGAGGATTCTAAGTTTAGAATCAAATTTCTGGTTTGCTTAGATAGTTAAAGTGAAGCACTCTCAACCTCTCAAAATTATGAGCAGATTAAATTTTTCATTATGAATTTATTGAATTTAGTTTGGAAAATTATGAGATTGAGAAGACTACCACCTGAGAAAGAATACACAACAGATAACTGAACATCTGAGACTAAGACTCAGCAGAGAAATTAGAAATGAAGATAAGTGGGTGCTATCAGCAATAAGACACTAACTGAAACCTCATGGGTGAGTGAGGATTGTCCAGTGTTAGCATGGAGATTTTAGCAGAATTTTCAAAGATGAAATGTGTGACAGATGTGATCTGAACTATTACGTATTAGTTTAGTTTAGTCTCCCCTTGTTCAGGAGGCTAAGCTCCCCTTTTAAACTGTCACCTTCCTCCCCACTCTGTGCAATTCTCTCTGCTTTGGAGAAGAGAGGGGGTTTATGAGATCTAAAATAGGGATAATGGGGGAGATAGCAAGGAGAGGTTGGACTCCCCTCTGGACTGTGTATGTGATCATTCCTTTCCCTCCCAGTCTTGAAGAGAGCCATTCATATTAGATTGCTCTTCTAATATTTCAATTTGAATGATCAAAGAATCTGCGCACTTTGGTAACAACAACAAAACAGAAAAGAAAATTCTGCTTTGAAATAAATTTGCCTATATTTATTTTAATCGTGAAATTTAAAGAATTTGCTGTTTAGCAGCAATGTGTACCACTGGTTGGTCAACTGGATGAGGTGACCTTCGAAATTCTGTTTCAGTCAAATACACTCTTAGTCAAGTCTCCTATGACAAGGACATTCAGTCCATTTCCAAAAATTGAAATATTTTCCACACTTTAAATGGAATTTGCACATTTTTTCTTGGGCCATAATTTTGAATCAAGTAATTCATAACGAATTACCATTGCCAATTTATATATATTTTTAACTTCAAGCTTTAATTATTTTATTCATGAATACTTCTTCCAGCATCCTAGATTAGTGGTTTCAAACGCTACCTTTAAATGAAAGCATCCCTTTCCTTTCTGTCCTCTAGCATCTCTTAAAAAGAAGTCAGTTTAAAGTCTCATGATATTTAATTTCTCATTAATTTTCAATTCCTCACTATGAGTTTGTTATGTGTATGATATTCAAACTCACAGTATTCAACTGAACTTTTAATAAATCCTTTTTACTAGTCACACTTAAAAAAATAATCATAGGCTTTAGAAATGTCTGCATAGTCATTTACATATCATTTAATCGTTGTTTTCAATTTTCTGGGATTTTCCACCCTTTTCATCTGTATGTCCTTCTCTTTTCAACTATTCATGAAATTTTATCACCTGGAGATAAAGTAATTTAAGGGTTTTTTTTCTAATTTGCTCTTTTCTATATTCATAAATTTGCCAGATTCTAGAAATCCGTATAATACACCCAGCATTCATGCTGAATTTAACTTTTGTGGATGAGCAAAACTAAACGTTTGTCAATTTCAAGATAATTGAACTGACCCATTGTTTCCCATATATCAGGGAAGAGCAGGCTCAAGTAAAATATTTTATTTGAAAGAAAATGGAAGGACCCATAGAGGTACAATAATTCCATGTATAATTCTACATTAGACACATGCATTCACACTGTAAATGTGCCCTTTCTTTTGCTAAAACATCATTAAAGCAAGTAATAAAACATACAAAGTACTGATCAACCCTAGTACTTGCAATAATATGAACACAAAACAAGAAAACAAAATTTAAAGAGAAGCGTAATTTTCAACTGCCATTGTTGAGATTGTCCATCTGAGCTCTGAATGCCGAAAGACCAACATCAATATTAAAAGAATACTGTAAACAAAGGCAAAGTGTCGACTGTTATGCCATTTCTTTTTTTATGTCTTTCTTCTGCAGTTGTAAATTCTGTTACTATAAAAGTAGATGATTCATTGCAATTGTGAGGCCATTTTCGTCTAAACAATCAACAGTAATGATGTGTTGTAGATAATACAGTGGAAAATTGATTTGGTGTAAATTTTTGGCAAGATATTTTTGCTATGTCCCATGCTGCAAAGGGACTGAACTGTAATGTAGAGATTATACTGCTTTTTTGCAAACTCTCTTCAGGGGAAGAGACTATTTAAGCATCATCACACTTATGCATTATAAATCAGTGCAAAACACAACCCCTCTCTTTTCATGGGAAACATAACATTAGCATTTTCTAAATGACACTGTCTTTCATTGCATCATCTCAGATAAATACAAGGGGCATCTAGCTATATTTAGCTCCCCAACTGAAGTGCATGTCAGATTTATGTTTGAAATTTTTGTGGGAGTATGTCTCTCAAAGAGTAATTTCCAAATAGTTTAAAGGGTCTGTACTAAGTGTCAGGAAATTTTACTTTTACTTTCAGCTTTACCACTATCTAGTTGTGTGACCTTTGATATGCCAAATCCTTTCTGAATTTCGTTCTACGTTTGATTCAATGGGACTAGCCCAGTAGAAAGTTTAAAAATATAGAGATATTCCCTGCCTTTCCCCAGACAAGTTAAATTCCAATTTCCAAAGATGGGATGAAGGCATTGGTATTTTCTTAAGCTCCTCATGTGATTGTAATATGCATCCAACAATCACATCCAACTTGAAAATGCTCTGACTTAAAAAAAAAAAAAAAAAAAAAAAAAAAAAAACTTGCCATTTGAGAACCTCACCATGTGTTTTAAATAAGTTCTAGGAAGAGAATTTTCAATGTAAGGTGTTGATGTTTGTTCTATCAGTTGCATTCATAATGTAGGCTGACAAGTAAAAAAAAAAAAGCAACACCAAGAAAAAAAAATTAACAGAGAAGGTAGACAGGCCATGCAAACGAGAGCTCAATTACAGAAGAGCTGTCTCCAGGAGACTAGAGTCATGCTCTTTAACATTCTAAGTGATTGGTTTGTGCAGTGAACCAAATCCGAGCAGTTCCAATGTTTGAAAATGTAATGACTTAAATAGAAATACTAATATAGCCTTCAAGGTCATGAAACAGTTCTTTGGCCTTAGGAAACATGTAACTTCTGTGGGCTCATGTAGGTCAATTTGATAGACCTCATATAACCTTAAGATGCATCTTGCTTTTTCCACTGCGTTAAAATATGTTAATACCAGCTTTGGAATCAAATTGATTCATTTATTTAAATCTGCCTTTTTTAAACTTCTTTTCCATTTGCAGAATTATCAAGAAGTTGTTTAAATTACCATATTTTCTAACTCAACAAAATTAGGCAAAGGACTAGAGTACAAAAAGGCCATCAAAACAAGAGACTATAAAAGAAATCTGAGAATAACTATACTTTGCTATTGATAGCCTAAAAATTAATTTAAACTGAGCCCTGAAAATGTTTAATCATTAAGAACTGAGTTTCAATCCTCAAACACATGTTTAAGGAATATATTGAATAGGTTATCTCTAACCAAATTAGTGGAAGTGGGAGAGGGTAGGTAACAACCTACTAGGAATTACTTCATTTAGAAGGTTTTTGTCCTTTCATTTAGAAGACAGACTGTTGAATTTCATATATAAAATATGGTACATGAAATGTAGTCAATACTGCACCTTACACACAAAGCCTAAAAGTACATTAAAAATAATGGCAAAAATTGCAATTACTTTTGCATCAACCTAATAGAACAAAGTTCACGTTAATCTAATTTCTAGCAACTGATTGCTAAGTTATGGCCATACCCACCATTTCAGACCCAGCACCCCCTTTTTAAAAACAAATATTCTGTAGATCCCCTTACCTTCCAAGTAAAACAATCTATCTTCAACTATAATTTTTAAATATGCAATAAAATAAATATATAATGATAGAATAGATATATTAATGTACATTCATAACTATACCATCTTCCTACTTATATATGCTAATTATGAGTTGGTAGGGATCACAGGAGAGTAAGATGAGAACTCATTGCATACAAGAAGGCTAGGAAAAGTAAAGAGCAAAGGTAGCCATGGACTCTACACTAATAACAGCTCAATCTTATCTGTATAAAGGAATAGAAAAAGGAAGAAAACATGCAGTTAACAAGGCAAAGTAAATTACAGTCTATCAATGGTGAGAAAAATGAGTATATATGATATTCTTATAAATGGGCTAGTCCTTATTTACAAGTGCACTTTCCAAGCAATTCAATTTGTTATGGCATGGGATAGAGTACCAGTGAAGTGCCACTGGAAACACTTTTTATCGTGGAGTCAGACAAATGTCCAAGGATGAATTCAGTCTCTGGTACTTAAAAATCCTTGGAGATAGTGTCTTTCTTTAGGCAAAGGGTAATAGAAGATAGACTGGAAAAATAAACAGTAATGAAAGAGGCTGTAAAGAAATCATGAGGTAAATCCCTGAGGACAATTTCAGAGTAAGACAGACTTATGAATAATCTAAATAAATTCAGTACATAATTTCTATGACAGATTTCTTAACCTGTGTACCAAAAAAATTAAATACAAGGATGACCACAATACTAAATAGTTTTAACTTTCAGTATTATAGTTCGATTAATTTTGTAATATTTGGTTCTAAGTATTTATAAAGTCTTCTGGGCACGGCGTCTCACGACGGTAGTCCTAACTCCTCGGAAGGCTGAGAGGCAAGAGGATTGCTTGAGCCCAGGCTGCACTGCACCATGATCTAGCCTGTGGTCCAACCTGGGCAACAAAGCAAGACCTAGTCCCTCAAAAAAAAAAAAAAAAAAAAAATTGTCTCTTATTTTCAATCTGTTACATTTTAGCAAGCAGATATTATGGTTTTTCCTGAAACTACACTAATAATTTAGAATCTCTTCAAATTCACATGTTGATAAAAAGAAGAAAAGTTACAGGTAATTTAATTTCTTTTCAGACATGAATATAAAAGCCTTTAATTTGTTCAAATCTTTTTGTAATTAGACTAATTAATTTGTAGCTTGGTCTAAAAGTTTTGTTTTAGCTCAATTAATTCTTTTGAATGTCTTGGCTAACATGTTCCACAGTAATTTCAAATAGATTAATCAGCCAGTCTGGAATTGTTGTTCATTCAGAACTTTAAATCCAACCATTATACCTTTATTCAATAAAAGTAAGAGTTATCTATATCTAAATAAGTGTCTTTAAAATCCAAAGTGTTGCAAAGACAGAAACATTGAAAATTCTAAGTACCAACATCATTTTAAATAGTGTAAGTTTAATAAATCTCATAATTATTTACTTCATTTTAGTAAATTAGATCTGGTTTCAGTGCAGCTAAAGGTGACCTCAGTTAACTTTTCAAGTATCTCTGAATTATATGTCACATCCAGTCATAATATTTCACTCTTAATATTTATTTTCCCACTAATAAAATTTGTAAATAATAAATAATGAACAGAATTTGTTTTGAACCATATCCTTTGAGAATCAGCTTACTTATGTGTCTAGGAGAAGATGTTCAAACTCCTATTGTATATTCTATATGAAGTAATAAATCACTCACAGAGTTATTCTTAATTTTATTATTAACACTCTTCATAGATTTGTGGAGACTTTGACAAAAATTATCCAGGACTAAGTGAGGTTCATAAATAGTGCAATTAATTGCTAAAATATCTGGTATAATTTTTAAAATTAGCTACAAACTGGTACTGCCAACAACCCATAGCTAGCATTCCCAGCTGTAACAGAAGCAATGAATTGAACAAAAGAAGGAAATTATTTTTTATAAAATAATTTTTAGGCATTTAAAGTATAGACAACCCCTTAAAATTTATTGTCAGTAATTTTTTAAATAACATTTTTCTCTACGAGCTTTCATTCCATACGATCCTTTCAAATGCAGACAGTAAAGCCTCATTATCCAAAGGAAGTTGTATTCACTTGTAATGAAAATTCATGTTGACTATAGTTCATTTCACAGCTAATTTTTGACATCTTTTGCCATCTCATCGATTATTCCTTACACAGTATCTTTGCTCAGTGGAAGACAGAAATTATTTCACTTGGCTGTCTTTGGTCAGCATAACAAAAACATCTTATATAGTTGGTAAAATGAATTTTGCCTAATAATGTGAAGGTTACTATTTTGTTATGATGTGTGCGCACATAAGAAGCAAGCAGAAATTTGTTTTTATTCGAGTATTTTTATGCATTCCAGACACAATATTAGAGTTTTTAAAGAAACATTTTCTTTAAAGCTTGGAAATATGATATAGGCCTTCTAACCTTGTCATCATCCTTCTTTGTAAATGTTTGCTTAATTTTAACAAGTTGGTTTCTTTATTGGAATAAAGGAAGTAAAGAAATGTTATTAGAAAATAATGTGGGAGGAATATTCATATTAGCAAGTGTTTATTTATATTCCTATCTACAAAACCCAATTTCAAACAATAACCTGACATTCAAGATTTTTAAATGAGCTAAATAAATATATTTATATATGTAGAATCACTGTGAATACAATAGTTACAAGCTAACATATTTAGGTGTTAACGTAGCGTTCTGAACATCAAAGGGCATCTAGCTCCTTGGCCCTACCACTAAATCTTGCATCACTTCCAGTCACTGTAACAATAAAAACTGCCCACAAATTTCAAAATAGAGACAAAACCCTTAGGGTGTAGTATTACTTCTATTGAAAACTAATTCCCTAGACCTCATTTACCAAAAATGACACTGTCTATAAGCCTCTTGCTTTCAGGCACACCAATCTCTAAATACTACCTCCTATATGTCCAGGTTACTTCTCTTGTATTCTACATTTGAAAGAAAAGAAAATCCTCAAATTGAGGTCTCAAATGTCCTGTTCCAATTGTCTTTACTTATTTCCATTATCGATCACACAGTATATCACCCCTTCTTTGTCCAGTTAATTAACGTTCTAAGACTCACCAAAGTCCATCAGCTCTGTTGTGACACTCCTTGGTTAAGCCACAACCTTGTTAAAGCCAGTTCCCCACCTACTCTGTATCTTCTGTCCAAACAGCACACATTGGATCAATAAATCAGCGTAAATGATTGCTTGTGAATCTCAGGAAAGGCTCTCAGGTTATCTGGTAGCTCTACTAAATTAAATTTACCCACTCTTATTTTTCTCGACTGTTATTTATCTTCTTTTATTCCAACATCCAATCCTGCACCCCCATCCTCACACTTGCCAGACTGGTTTGCTTCTGGTTTCCCTAAGACAAGAGAATCTGTCAGAAGAGAAAATTCCACATTCGTTCAGGAGTGAATCTTCTTGCCTACTTAGATGTGTGCCCTCTCTGCCTTCCCTCCTGCTATTCCTGAGAACCGTCAGTGCCCTGGGCTTCATCCAATCTTATTAGTCAAGAATGCTGTTTCTTATATTGTCCCTATCTTCTGTTTGTCATCAATTTTTACATCAAGATAGGATTATCTTTATCTGCATTCTAATGAACAATCATAATTCATATCTTAAAAAAACAAAAACTTTTAACCCTATTTCCCTCCAGCTTGAGCCCCAGTCCTGTTTTCAATTAACAGCAAATTTTCAAGATATTTTACAATTTGTCTTACTCTTTTTTTTTCTCTTAACACCACTTCTGCTTTTGTCGACTTACCACAAAAGCTGCTCCTAGAAAACACAACAAAAAATTTCCGTATTGCCAAATTCATTGGTCACTTTTCATTTCTCAGCTTATTTGACTTACAGGAAGTTACTGACGTTGCTGATTAGTCTGTCTTGAAACTCTCTACTTTCACTTTGCTTCTCTCAAGGTTATCTGCATCCCTGACTGATCCCTCGTTCTCAGCTGCCTGTACAAGATGTTCCTCATCCTCCCAACTTTCAAACATTCAACACCCCAGCTCAATTTCTGGCCCTTGCCCCATCACTTCCTAAGCAATCTCACCCCCTCCCATGGCTTTCGATGCCATTTATGATGTTGCTTATTTTTACATTTAAGAATCTTGCCCAGATTTTACTCCTGAACTCCTTCTCCAATTGTCTATTTGACATCTCAATTTGGATGCCTAAAAAAAGTCTTTAAATGAACACATAAAAAAAGTGAACACTTGATTATCTCTACACAAACAGCTACTTCCCCAGTTTTTTCTGTCTTAGCAATGACAACATTATTCTTTCAGTTGCAACAGTCAAGATGTTAGAGTCATTCTTGTCTTCTCTACTTGTATACCTCACTTTCATTCCATTAGAAAATGCTTTTAGACCTAATCTCAAATATATATTCAAATAAAATAAACTTTTACCTCAATCACCTCTCCTCTAAACTGATGATTCATTCAATAAAACTCAAAAATTCTGCATAAGAAACCACTGTAAAATTTAGTGGATTAAAATAGCCATTTATTATTACTTTAAAATCTTTAGGCCAACTGAGGGAGATGTTCTGCTTATCTGAGCTAGGTTCAATGGATCTCAGCCCAGCACTTTAATATCTCTGAAGCGTCAGCTGGGACAACTGAGTGGTTTAACTTTGGTCTACATGATTTCTCATCTTGTAGTAAGCTAATGTGGGCCTGTTCTGATGACAGCTGCCAAGGCTCTAACAATGCAGAACAGTGCAAGGCCTACTGAGGCCTAGGCAAGGAAATCAGAAACCATATGATGCCACTTTGCTGCATTCTATCAGTCAAAACAAGTCGTGAAGCCCATCTAGATTCATTATGAGAAAGAGCTACAAAGTCACACTACAAAACGTATGGGTACACAGAAATAACTACTACATTTTTGCATTCAATCTACTATACCGTTTCATTCAGAATAAGATCCAAAAATTCTAACTCTGGCCAACAAAGTCCCTTTACAATCTGGCAACTCCCCCTTTTCCAACCTCACTTCTTATCTCTCTCCTCTTTCCTCACTGCACTCCAAGTACACTGAACATACCCCCGTCGCATACCCTCTGTGTTTGTGGTTCAGCCTGGAATGCTCCTTCCCCAAACCTCCTTGGTTCTCTCCCATTCTATCTTTCTGCTCCAATCAGAGAGATGTATCCTGAATCACTATTCAAAATGTCACCACCGGCCGGGCACAGTGGTTCATGCCTGTAATCCCAGCACTATGGGAGGCCAAGGTGGGAGGATCATGAGGTCAGGAGTTTGAGACCAGCCTGACCAACATGGTGAAACCCTGTCTCTACTAAAAATGCAAAAATTATCCTGGGCATAGTGGCACATGCCTGCAATCCCAGCTACTCAGAAGGCTGAGGCAGGAGAATCACTTGAACCCGGGAGGTAGAGGTTGCAGTGACCCGAGATTATACCACTGCACTCCAGCCTGGGCAACAGAGCAAAGCTCTGTCTCAAAAAAAAAAAAAAAGTCACCACTTTCCTCTGCACTCTAAATGTGTTTTATCATTCTTGATAAGACCTATTATTTAGTTCTGGCATATAGCCTGGCTTCACTAGAGGAATGTAAACATCATCAGATCAGAGAATTTGTGTTTGGTTCATTGCCTCATCCCCAGTAACAAAACCAGCGCTGTTCAAAAAAATATGTAAGATGTATAATTTTAAATTTTTTAATAGCCACACTGAAAAAAGTAGAAAGAGGTAGGTGGAATTGATTTTAATTTTTAAAAAATTTAACCCAAATATATGACACATTATCATTTTAACCACGCCACCAATTTTAACAAGTATTAAGACATTTTATTTCACATTTTTTAAAAGCCAAGTCTTTAAAATTCAGTATGTATTTTACCTTTACATACATCTCCAATCAGATACATGCTCAACAGCCACATGTGGTTAGTAACTACCATTTGGACAGCACAAATCTAACTCATTTTTAGTGCTGCATAAGTTTTAGTAATTCTTATTTTAACCCAAACTGTCCACATACAAGTGGACTAGATGACATTGCAGGGGAGTCCTGTGGCAGAACTGAAACTCCTGGTTTCACAGCTTTATCAGTTGAAGGCAGGTCTTACTACTTTCCTCACTTTATCACATTGTCCCTGAAGGTTTTAGTACATGTTTCTCCAACCTTATCTCAGTATTCTTGAATGCTTTACTATTTCTCTAGTTTTCTTGATCTCATTGCTCTTAACACTTTCAAGTAAAGAGTAAAACATTCAAGACCACAGAGATGAAGGCTGTAGATAAACAGGAACAAAACATAACATAAAATACCTCAAGTCAATTCTCTTTCTTGCTTCTGTGTTCACGAAAGTAATATATGTACTCAGAATTACAGTTAGTTGTTTTGGCTAGATGTAGAAAAAATCAATAACAAGTCTTCTTCAACCCTTTTCCTCTCATTGTAAGATTCTTATGGTCAAAAACCCCATCATGGCTTTCTATGTTCACACCGGAGGCTAACAAACCCAAGTTTTCTCCATCTCTAGGTAATTACACTTACAGTTCATTTTGCCTATAAAGCTCACTGTCTTCTCTCCACCCAGCTTCATTCTTCAGGTGTCAGATTAAATAGCACCTGAAGAGAGGGGATTCTGAATTAGACCATCCTCCCTGTTAGACATTCTCATAGCACTCATCTTCCTTCACACCACTTTTCATGACTGTAAATACATAATCATTTGCATAATTATTCTTGAAGCACAGCTCATGCTGCATCTTCAATATAGAGTTACTGACACAAACCACATCCTCCAAAATACTAAATAATGAATGTAATAAATGAAAATACGTGGTGTTGTACATGGGATGAGAAAATTTAGAACAAAAAATGATTATTAATGCCAACTAATGCCCAATGCCTACTTTTAGGATAGCAGTCCAAATGATGGTATTGGAAAACTCTTGAACAACTAACACAAACATTCAAACATTTAACTTAAACTTACTTGGCTGCTTATTTGTATCTGAAAAGTTTTATGAGTAACTATAGTATAAAGGGAAAAAGATGTCACAGGGCAGGGTGCAGGGCATTATGAAAAAAGCTGAGCAGATGGCCAGGGGATGTGCCATGCTTCATTATTAAGCACTTGTGTGACCTTCAGGCACTCTGGACCTTAAGTTTATTCTTTGTAAAATAACTTAATTGGATTTTATCTCTATGAGACCCTATTTTCTCAATTCTAACATGAACATTTTTTTCTAATTTTAATCTATCTAAAATCGAGATGCATCTTACAATCAATACTTTTTATATCCCTGTCAAGTGTGGTTGTGAGTGACATAAACAAAAGAAAAAGTCTTCCCTTGATACCTTCTGGAAAGATCAAGAAAGCACTAATACTAAAGCATGTTAGATTCAGTGACATACAGGGACTGAGCCATAAAATTCTGTGATACTAAGTTATTTCCTTTACCACCCATTTCCTAACATTTTAAATCATTTAAAATTAAAAGATAAACATTTATAAAATAGTGTTTCTTTGTGTGACTCACTGACCTGAATCCTGTGAATCATGTTGTAGGTCAAAATGGTCAGAGTGTTTAGGCTCATAACTGACATAGAAATATTTACATTATGTTCTCATACATGGCTAACTCAAATACCATTACACGTACATATTTACCTAAAGACATTCTTTTTTGGTTGACAAAACAGTCCTCAACCCAGAATTCTCCAAATAAAAAGCTTCATTTCCCTACTCAGCATGAACAGAATATATGTTGTAAAAGCCTAAAAATGAATGCTTTTGCCACTTCTCGTGTCCTTTCACATCATGGTAGATTTTTATTTTTTATGAATCAGGTATCATGTATTTATTCAAACAATTATGATATATTTTGATACATAAATACTACACTTATTGGGACGCCCCCCACACAGACACACACCTCAGAAACATTTTAGAGACTTTCCACTGTTCTATTGTTTCTTATTAATTATTTTATGTTTCAACATCCTGCATACAATTTCAGTCAATTATACCAGGAATCTCTCTAGAAAATAAAAACTACTGTATGCACACATTTACCCAAACACAGAATTGTATACACAGAATTAACATCTGGACACATTATATATGCCACCCCTCACAACCACAAAGATTTTCTTCAATGAGGTTTTTATTGTTTCGTCTTGAATACTTAATGTTTTCTATAAACTAGATCACTTCCCCTTTGGGGTTAAAAATGGCACATTTTTAAATCTTCCTCTTTATTCCTTGCTTCAGTTTGTTTTTAAACATATTGACTTAATGTCAAATCTTCACTTAAAAAATTAGCTTTTGCTAATTTTTGCTATGCAGCTACTATTATTTAAGTAGAGGTGTTTGCACTTAATGCCGACTGAAGGCAGCGTGAGCTGTCTAGATGGTGCATTAGGGAGAATAGCTGATGGATTACAAATCTCTGCATTTCACCAACAAAAATGAATTTGAATCTATCAATTTTATTCCCTTATGCCAAATTTAGGAAGTTCAGTTTATGCAGATATGTCAAAATATTACATTAAACACCTAGATGAACGAGTTAAATTAATTTAATTTTGCAGTTTGCTTTGATTGGGTTAGGCTAGTTATATACACAAAGCAGAAACTCCAAGGGAAATAGAAACTAGTCAGGGAAGGGATCAGGGCAGTGGCAGCTGGGCTCAGCTGAATGGTCAGACAAAGTGTTAGAAATCAGTAACAAGGGAAGGGAGGTGCCTAGACTTTCCTTCTGACACCCATGCCTGTCTTTTACTTAACACCTATCTGATGTCCCTGAAAGAAAGTAACCACAGCAGTGAATAAAATTAAGATGAAAAAAGGCCACTGCGCTTGCAATGCAGAGCAGATCAGTCAGGGCGACCAAAATGAAAGAGAAAAAGGAACAATAATCCTGCTGTGTGGTTATATAGCACCTTTCATCAAAACAATGTGAGAATTCTCTATTTTTGCAGGCCAGCTCCCTAGAGGGCTTTGAAAGCAATTCAGGAGGGAAATAAAAGGATTGCAGAACAGATTTCAGGCTTGAATGATAAAATGGACATTCTGCAAGACAGATTTTACTGAATTGATAACTGGATGATTGAGGCTGTCACACATAAATAAATTGAAAAGGAGTAAAATCAAAAAGAAAGCAGAAAATTTTGAAAGGATATAAAAGTACAAAGAAAACCTGATGACCTTGAAAGAAGGTCAGAGAACCAGCCTCTATATTCAGACAGTCAAGATGATTCAAACCTGAAAATCTAGTGGGCTCCTGGCAGGTATGATCAGTACCAAAATAGGAGACCCACACATTTCCAAAACAGCTTAGAAGCAACACTGCGCAGTTGGCAGGGTTAAGCAGTTATCAAATCATGGAATCAGTAAGTTGATTTAAGGAACAGTTACTCTGAAATCTAGGCTGCTGCTGCTTTTTATTCTTTCCTATTTTTATTTATGTATTTATTTTTACTAGAAGAATATGTCTGCGGAAGGATCGCTACAGAGTGTCTCAATCTTGCAAAATACAGGCTTCTGCTCAAGTTTTTCCTGGGTATCTCTCATGGATAACATGGGCCCCATGGATATTCCTCACATGGCCACATCCCAGTCCCTAAGGAGTAATGGAGAGATTCCACCTTAGCCAGCGCTACTGGTCACAACCTAGACCCTGAAAGAAGGAAGATTTCTGAGGCCCTTCTCAAGTGTCTTGACTGGCTATTCCAAGATAACCTAGAAAGGGAGGAGCTCCCTGGAGGCTCCCTCTCCCCCGCTGCAGTTAGAAAATGTCCATCAGGATAAATAGAGAATGCATGCTGGGTTTAATACCTAGGTGACGGGTTGATAGGTGCAGCAAGCCACCTTGGCTCATGTCTACCTATGTTAACAAGCCTGCACTGTCCTGCACATGTATCCCAGAACTTAAAATAAAATTAAACTAATTAAAAAAAGAAAGAAAAGAAAAGAAAATGTTCATCCATGCTGGGTGTGTTGGCTCATGTTTGTAATCCCAGCACTTTGGCAGGCTGAGGCAGGGAGGATTACTTGAGGCCAGGAGTTCGAGACCAGCCTGGAAAACATGGTGAAACCCTGTCTCTACAAAAAGTACACACACACACACACACACACACACAAACAGCCAGGGTGGGGCACACCTGTAGTCCCAGCTACTCAGGAGGCTGAGACACAAAAATAGTGAACCCGGAAAGCAGAGGTTGCAGGTAACTGTGATCATACCACTACACTCCAGTGGGACTCTGTCAGACACACAAAAAAATAAAATAAAATAAAATAAAATAAATGGGGGGGCGGAGCAAGATGGCCGAATAGGAACAGCTCCAGTCTCCAACTCCCAGCGCGAGCGACACAGAAGACCGGTGATTTCTGCATTTTCAACTGAGGTACTGGGGTCATCTCACTAGGGAGTGCCGGACAATCGGTGCTGGTCAGCTGCTGCAGCCCGACCAGCGAGAGCTGAAGCAGGGCGAGGCATCGCCTCACCTGGGAAGTGCAAGGGGGAAGGGAATCCCTTTTCCTAGCCAGGGGAACTGAGACACACAACACCTGGAAAATCGGGTAACTCCCACCCCAATACTGCGCTTTAAGCAAATGGGCACACCAGGAGAATATATCCCACACCCGGCCGGGAGGGTCCCACGCCCACGGAGCCTCCCTCATTGCTAACACAGCAGTCTGTGATCTAACCACAAGGCAGCAGCGAGGCTGGGGGAGGGGCGCCCACCATTGCTGAGGCTTAAGTAGGTAAACAAAGCCGCTGGGAAGCTCGAACTGGGTGGAGCTCACAGCAGCTCAAGGAAACCTGCCTGTCTCTGTAGACTCCACCTCTGGGGACAGGGCACAGTCAACAACAACAACAACAAAAGCAGCAGGAACCTCTGCAGATGCAAACGACTCTGTCTGACAGCTTTGAAGAGAGCAGTGGATCTCCCAACACGGAGGTTGAGATCTGAGAAGGGACAGACTCTCTGCTCAAGTGGGTCCCTGACCCCTGAGTAGCCTAACTGGGAGACATCCCCCACTAGGGGCAGTCTGACACCCCACACCTCACAGGGTGGAGTACACCCCTGAGAGGAAGCTTCCAAAGTAAGAATCAGACAAGTACATTCGCTGTTCAGCAATATTCTATCTTCTGCAACCTCTGCTGCTGATACCCAGGCAAACAGTGTCTGGAGTGGACCTCAAGCAATCTCCAAAAGACCTACAGCTGAGGGTCCTGACTGTTAGAAGGAAAACTATCAAACAGGAAGGACACCTATACCAAAACCCCATCAGTACGTCACCATCATCAAAGACCAGAGGCAGATAAAACCACAAAGATGGGGAAAAAGCAGGGCAGAAAAGCTGGAAATTCAAAAAATAAGAGCGCATCTCCCCCTGCAAAGGAGCGCAGCCCATCGCCAGCAACGGATCAAAGCTGGTCAGAGAATGACTTTGACAAGATGAGAGAAGAAGGCTTCAGTCCATCAAACTTCTCAGAGCTAAAGAAGGAATTACGTACCCAGTGCAAAGAAACTAAAAATCTTGAAAAAAGAGTGGAAGAATTGACAGCTAGACTAATTAATGCAGAGAAGGTCATAAACGAAATGACAGAGATGAAAACCATGACACGAGAAATACGTGACAAATGCACAAGCTTTAGTAACCGACTCGATCAACTGGAAGAAAGAGTATCAGCGATTGAGGATCAAATAAATGAAATGAAGCAAGAAGAGAAACCAAAAGAAAAAAGAAGAAAAAGAAATGAACAAAGCCTGCAAGAAGTATGGGATTATGTAAAAAGACCAAATCTATGTCTGATTGGGGTGCCTGAAAGTGAGGGGGAAAATGGAATCAAGTAGGAAAACACTCTTCAGGATATCATCCAGGAGAACTTCCCCAACCTAGTAGGGCAGGCCAACATTCAAATTCAGGAAATACAGAGAACGCCACAAAGATACTCCTCGAGAAGAGCAACTTCAAGACACATAATTGCCAGATTCACCAAAGTTGAAATGAAGGAAAGAATCTTAAGGGCAGCCAGAGAGAAAGGTCGGGTTACCCACAAAGGGAAGCCCATCAGACTAACAGCAGATCTCTCAGCAGAAACTCTACAAGCCAGAAGAGAGTGGGGGCCCATATTCATCATTCTTAAAGAAAAGAATTTTAAACCCAGAATTTCATATCCAGCCAAACTAAGTTTCATAAATGAAGGAGAAATAAAATCCTTTACAGATAAGCAAATGCTTAGAGATTTTGTCACCACCAGGCCTGCCTTACAAGAGACCCTGAAGGAAGCACTAAACATGGAAAGGAACAACTGGTACCAGCCATTGCAAAAACATGCCAAAATGTAAAGACCATCGAGGCTAGGAAGAAACTGCATCAACTAACGAGCAAAATAACCAGTGAATATCATAATGACAGGATCAAGTCCACACATAACAATATTAACCTTAAATGTAAATGGACTAAATGCTCCAATTAAAAGACACAGACTGGCAAACTGGATAAAGAGTCAAGACCCATCAGTCTGCTGTATTCAGGAGACCCATCTCACATGCAGAGACATACATAGGCTCAAAATAAAGGGATGGAGGAAGATCTACCAAGCAAATGGAGACCAAAAAAAGCAGGGGTTGCAATCCTAGTCTCTGATAAAACAGACTTTAAACCATCAAAGATCAAAAGAGACAAAGAAGGCCATTACATAATGGTAAAGGGATCAATTCAACAGGAAGAGCTAACTCTCCTAAATATATATGCACCCAATACAGGAGCACCCAGATTCATAAAGCAAGTCCTTAGAGACTTACAAAGAGACTTAGACTCCCATACAATAATAATGGGAGACTTCAACACTCCACTGTCAACATTAGACAGATCAACGAGACAGAAAGTTAACAAGGATATCCAGGAATTGAACTCATCTCTGCACCAAGCGGACCTAACAGACATCTATAGAACTCTCCATCCCAAATCAACAGAATATACATTCTTCTCAGCACCACATTGCACTTATTCCAAAATTGACCACATAATTGGAAGTAAAGCACTCCTCAGCAAATGTACAAGAACAGAAATTATAACAAACTGTCTCTCAGACCACAGTGCAATCAAACTAGAACTCAGGACTAAGAAACTCAATCAAAACCGCTCAACTACATGGAAACTGAACAACCTGCTTCTGAATGACTACTGGGTACATAACGAAATGAAGGCAGAAATAAAGATGTTCTTTGAAACCAATGAGAACAAAGATACAACATACCGGAATCTCTGGGACACATTTAAAGCAGTGTGTAGAGGGAAATTTATAGCACTAAATGCCCACAAGAGAAAGCAGGAAAGATTTAAAATTGACACTCTAACATCACAATTAAAAGAACTAGAGAGGCAAGAGCAAACACATTCAAAAGCTACCAGAAGGCAGGAAATAACTAAGATCAGAGCAGAATTGAAGGAGATAGAGACACAAAAAAGCCTCCAAAAAATCAATGAATACAGGAGTTGGTTTTTTGAAAAGCTCAACAAAATTGACAGACCGCTAGCAAGACTAATAAAGAAGAAAAGAGAGAAGAATCAAATAGACGCAATAAAAAATGATAAAGGGGATATCACCACCGACCCCACAGAAATACAAACTACCATCAGAGAATACTATAAACACCTCTACACAAATCAACTAGAAAATCTAGAAGAAATGGATAATTTCCTGGACACTTACACTCTTCCAAGACTAAACCAGGAAGAAGTTGAATCCCTGAATAGACCAATAGCAAGCTCTGAAATTGAGGCAATAATTAATAGCCTACCAACCAAAAAAAGTCCAGGACCAGATGGATTCACAGCTGAATTCTACCAGAGGTACAAGGAGGAGCTGGTACCATTCCTTCTGAAACTATTTCAATCAAAGAAAAAGAGGGAATCCTCCCTAATTCATTTTATGAGGCCAACATCATCCTGATACCAAAGCCTGGCAGAGACACAACAAAAAAAGAGAATTTTAGACCAATATCCCTGATGAACATCGATGCAAAAATTCTCAATAAAATACTGGCAAACGGATTCAGCAGCACATCAAAAAGCTTATCCACCATGATCAAGTGGGCTTCATCCCTGGGATGCAAGGCTGGTTCAACATTCGCAAATCAATAAATGTAATCCAGCATATAAACAGAACCAAAGACAAGAACCACATGATTATCTCAATAGATGCAGAAAAGGCTTTTGACAAAATTCAACAGCCCTTCATGCTCAAAACGCTCAATAAATTCGGTATTGATGGAATGAATCTCAAAATAATAAGAGCTATTTATGACAAACCCACAGCTAATATCATACTGAATGGGCAAAAACTGGAAAGATTCCCTTGGAAAACTGGCACAAGACAGGGATGCCCTCTCTCACCACTCCTATTCAACATAGTCTTGGAAGTTCTGGCTAGGGCATTCAGGCAAGAGAAAGAAATAAAGGGTATTCAGTTAGGAAAAGAAGAAGTCAAATTGTCCCTGTTTGCAGATGACATGATTGTATATTTAGAAAACCCCATTGTCTCAGCCCAAAATCTCCTTAAGCTGATAAGCAACTTCAGCAAAGTCTCAGGATACAAAATCAATGTGCAAAAATCACAAGCATTCTTATACACCAGTAACAGACAAACAGAGAGCCAAATCATGAATGAACTTCCATTCACAATTGCTTCAAAGAGAATAAAATACCTAGGAATCCAACTTACAAGGGGTGTCAGGGACCTCTTCAAGGAGAACTACAAACCACTCCTCAGTGAAATAAAAGAGGACACAAACAAATGGAAGAACATACCATGCTCATGGATAGGAAGAATCAATATCGTGAAAATGGCCATACTGCCCAAGGTTATTTATAGATTCAATGCCATCCCCATCAAACTACCAATGAGTTTCTTCACAGAATTGGAAAAAACTGCTTTAAAGTTCATATGGAACCAAAAAAGAGCCCGCATTGCCAAGACAATCCTAAGTCAAAAGGACAAAGCTGGAGGCGTCACACTACCTGACTTCAAACTATACTACAAGGCTACAGTAACCAAAACAGCATGGTGCTGGTACCAAAACAGAGATCTAGACCAATGGAACAGAACAGAGTCCTCAGAAATAATACCACACATCTACAGCCATCTGATCTTTGACAAACCTGAGAGAAACAAGAAATGGGGAAAGGATTCCCTATTAATAAATGGTGCTGGGAAAATGGCTAGCCATAAGTAGAAAGCTGAAACTGGATCCTTTCCTTACTCCTTATACGAAGATTAATTCAAGATGGATTAGAGACTTAAATGTTAGACCTAATACCATAAAAACCCTAGAAGAAAACTTAGGTAGTACCATTCAGGACATAGGCATGGGCAAGGACTTCATGTCTAAAACAGCAAAAGCAACGGCAGCAAAAGCCAAAATTGACAAATGGGATCTAATTAAACTAAAGAGCTTCTGCACAGCAAAAGAAACTACCATCAGAGTGAACAGGCAACCTACAGAATGGGAGAACATTTTTGCAATCTACTCATCTGACGAAGGGCTAATATCCAGAATCTACAAAGAACTCAAACAAATATACAAGAAAAAAACAAACAACCCCATTAAAAAGTGGGTAAAAGATATGTACAGACATTTTCTCAAAAGAAGACATTCATACAGCCAACAGACACATGAAAAAATGCTCATCATCACTCGCCATCAGAGAAATGCAAATCAAAACCACAATGAGATACCATCTCACACCAGTTAGAATGGCAATCATTAAGAAGTCAGGAAACAACAGGTGTTGGAGAGGATGTGGAGAAATAGGAACACTTTTATACTGTTGGTGGGATTGTAAACTAGTTCAACCATTATGGAAAACAGTATGGCAATTCCTCAAGGATCTAGAACTAGATGTACCATATGACCCATCCATCCCATTACTGGGTATATACCCAAAGGATTATGAATGATGCTGCTATAAAGACACATGCACACATATGTTTATTGCGGCACTATTCACAATAGCAAAGACTTGGAATCAACCCAAATGTCCATCTGTGACAGACTGGATTAAGAAAATGTGGCACATATACACCATGGAATACTATGCAGCCATAAAAAAGGATGAGTTTGTGTCCTTTGTAGGGACATGGATGCAGCTGGAAACCATCATTCTTAGCAAACTATCACAAAACAGAAAGCCAAACACCGCATGTTCTCACTCATAGGTGGGAACTGAACAATGATATCACTAGGACTTGGGAAAGGGAACATCACACACCGGGGCCTATCATGGGGAGGGGGGAGAGGGGAGGGATTGCACTGGGAGTTATACCTGATATAAATGATGAATTGATGGGTGCTGACGAGTTGATGGGTGCAGCACACCAACATGGCACATGTATACATACGTAACAAACCTACATGTTATGCACATGTACCCTAGAACTTAAAGTATAATAAAAAATAAAATAAAATAAGAATAAAAAATAAAATAAAATAAAATAGAAAAGAAAAAGAAAAAAAGGAAGAAAGAAAATGTCAATCCAAAGCTTTCCTCAATCACTGGAAACACTGGTAGGTTTGTGCTTGGGGCATTACTTTCCCCAGGACAGTTGGAGGAGAAGAGAAATTAGAGAACAAAGGTGATATGTTAGAAGTAGCTTCACCCTGGGCAAGGTGAGCCATCCCATCCCGAGAACTTCCATGTAACCCAAGGGAAGACCCAAGGTCTCAGCCACCTTTTAATGGAAGAGGCAGCCACCTTCCTTTCTGTGCTCAAGGAGACACTGGAGAGGCCTTTTTACAAGGTGGAATAGCAAAGTCTCTTCTACTCTTCCATGAGGTACGATTTATGTCTTCTTTGCTCAAGTAGGTACCAGTGAGAAGGAAATGCAGTAGTGACAAGAAGTCAAGCAAAATAGACTTTCAGTGCCTCAGAACATCAGCTTCTCCTACTCTTCTGCAAATTAAAAGATCAATGAGTCAAAAGGGCTTCACTTCATTTGCAGACATTAATAGTAAGACTTACGCTGTTTTACTTTAAGGTTGGGCCTGACTTTCACATTGAGGAAAGAACTACAAGCAAATTTCTACATCAGGTTTCCCTTTAGCACTATCTGGTACAAAGTAATGATCTGTTAATGTTAATGATAGCCTATACTTTCCTTAGAAATGTTTTCTATAAGCATTATCTGAAACAGGACTTTTTTTCTCTAATAGGAATGTGGTACTTTGTGATATCAGAAATGTATATCTGTGTGTGTGTGTGCGTGTGTACAAACACACAGGCTGTCATTCTGCAATTGAAATACCTCGTTAAGAATAATAAAATTATAATATTGCAGTGAATCATCTCCAACAAAATTTTAAGTTAATTACAGCAAAAAAAGAAAAAAAAAATGTGGCCTAAGTAAAAGTATGACATTTGGAAGAAGACAGCAGATGATAGTGGAAAGACATGGGGAGTAGGTCAAAAACAGACCTAGTTTAAATCTTAACTCTACCTATAACCTTGACTGTTATTGTAAGCTTTCCTGTATCTATCTTCATCTATGAATTGGAGATAGCAATACCCACCTGTCTAGGTTAGTGGGAAGATTAGAAATTATGTAAATATAGTGTCTTCACACAGCAAGCATTCCATAAATTGTAGCTACTATCACTAATGGAAAGCAGCGTATTGTAGATAGAATAAGGAGTAGGGGATTTCAAGAGAAAGAAACTGATAAGTCCAGTTTGATATTTACTAACTGTTTAACTGTGGGGAAGATAGTTAACAGCTGTGATTCTCTGTTTCCTCATATGTTCAACGGGCAAAATAATAATTATTTCATAGGATTGTTATAAGTAACAAACATGTCAAAGTAAGTAAAGTGCTTACCTGGAATATAATGGGTGCTCAAAATATGTGAATTCCCTTGGTCTCTCTGCCATGCAACCAAACAGATCTACTTTTACATAGGTTTGTTGTTCAACAATTAATAATGAAAAGCATTTATAACCAAATACCCAGAGGATCTTCCTATGATTATTGCTAAAATACACATAGAATGCAATCAGAACGTTCAATCCAGGGGGTAGATTTCGTGAATAGTAGCTTCTGGACTACTCAGGAAGTTTCTATCACTTGTGAATCATTCTTTCCTCTTTCTACCTGCTTGTTTGTTTACCTTCTTCCAATATTAATAAAGCATCTGCTATGTTTAAGTTATGAGCTAGAAGCTGGAGTTGAAGAAAAGAGAAAACCTTTATCTAGTTAACATGCTCTCCCCTTAAGGCAATGCCCTCACTAACAGTGTTTCCCTTCTGCTCCATGAAGCCTCTGTTTTGTTGACTTCTCTGCCAAGAATTCCCTGTTACTCCTCTCTCATCCATTTATTGCATTTCCATTGTCCTGGCCTGATATTGTGCTAAGCCAAGCACCGATGCCAAAAGGGAGAGGACCAGTGGAAAAGGATTCATGCCCAAAGATCCCTGGAGCCCCTCTCTTGAGAATCTCCCAACAGCCTAGTCAGAGTAGAACAAAATTTCACTAGCAGCTACAGCAGTAGTTCACGGCCCTGTGAGAATGTGACATCTCACTCTTTCATTCACAATGCTTCTCTGCTCTCTGCTTCTCTTGGATTTTAGTTTGCCTGCCTCCGGGACTCAGATGCTTTCACAGAATTGATGCAAACCCCTGGGAAATTTATTTGTCCTCTGATATCAACCATGCTAATGCTCCTCTCCATTAGCTCAGATAATCAAGAGTTGACTACACATAGAACTGTGGAGGATTACAAAAACACTTATAATCTAATGAGAGAGAGTGGAAAAATACTGAAGGAATTTAAAAAGAGAGAGAGAGAACAGAAAGAAAGCCACAATTACATACAGAAACCAACTTATGATGCTCTAGCTCAGCATAAAAATTAAAGGAGAAATGTATGGAATAACTGAAACGAATACCACTAAGACTGGAACAGTGTCCTGGTGCTATTGGGGGATAGCAAGCCATATTAAAAATATGGGTCAGGTTTAGAAGAGAGGTTCCATGGCATTTGGGGGAAGGGAAGTAAGGTAATTGTCATTCTAGTTGTTGACTCTGATCTCTCTGGAATTAGTTTTCTTACATAAAAGGCTAGTTTTAGACTGTACATTACATTGTGTTCACATGGAAATCAAGGTACAAGGCAGGGCTAGTTATCAATATTAGTAATAGCCCAGCCATAATATATTATGGGCAGTTACAACTAGGAAATTAAAGAATAGTGACAGTTAACAACATAAGTACACAGACCCACCTCATGTTGGTAGCTGGGTCCCAATAAGTGCCAGATTTGCCTCCATTATTCTTGGACGTCAAACCACATCAATATTTTGTACCAGTGGCATGGAAGAAATCATATCCCTCACCAATGTAATGAAAGAGAAGGAATTTGGTAAATTCTTTATTTTTTGAGATAGCATCTCACTCTGTCACCCAGGATGGAGTACAATGGCATAATCTCAGCTCACTGCAACTTCCACCTCTTGGCTTCAAGTAATTCTCCTGCCTCAGCCTCCCAATTAGCTGGAATTATAGGTGCCCACCACCATACTTGGCTAATTTTTTGTATTTGTAGAAGAGACAGGGTTTTGCTACATTGACCAGGCTGGTCTAGAACTCCTGATCTCAGGTGACCCACCTGCCTCAACGTCCCAAAGTGCTGGGGCACAGGCGTGAGCCATTGCGTCCTGCCGGGATTTGGTAAATTCTAATTTCTCATTTAAAATCTTACTTTTTAATGTAAGATAGCAGAATAGGACATTGAAGTGGTTCATTGCAAATTAAATGTAGTAATAGTGTCCACTACAGCAATGGTTCCTTGTATGACCATGAAATTAACATATTACCCAGATTTCAGAATAATGTTTCAGAATACCCAGATTTCATAAATGCAATTTGGGGCTGGGTGCGGTGGCTCACACCTGTACTCTCAATACTTGGGAGGCTGTGGTGAGTGGATTTCTTGAGTTCAGTAGTTCAAGACCAGCCTGAGCAACATCACTACCAAAAATATGCAAAAATATGAAAATTATCTGGGTGTGGTAGCAGGCGCCTGCGGTCCCAGCTATTTGGGAGGCTGAGGCAGGAGGACGGCTGAAGCCTGGGAAGTCGAGCCTGCAATGAGCCATAATTGCACCACTGCACTCCAGCCTGGATGACACAATGAGACCCCGTCTCACAAAAAAAAAAAAAAAAAAAAAAAAAAGCTATTTTTTTCCTCCCCAGTCATGGTTACTGGTCAGTTCACATTCACTGAGAGGTTCTATAGCACACCTTTGTGATATTGCAGAAAAGCACATATCTGCTTAGTTTCATGAAGTCATCCACTAAGATTTAGTGGAAATAAACCTAACATCTGACAAGCAGGTCCATCACAGCAGCAATGACTTCTAATGATTGCAGTAACCGAGAGGCATTAAAAAACTACAGATGGGTTTGAACTACGTACAACAAATTCTAAAAGCTACCAACCACTGTTAAGATTATGGTGATTCAGTAAACGGAATGAAGTTATTCAATTAAAGCTCAAAAAGAAAGTCTGGTCTTAGATGAGGCACCTCATCTATAGAAAGGAGGCACAATGACTTTCAGAATTCTCTGGATATAGGAAAATATATACAGGAGTCTGCGTACCTAAGTACAGAGAAGAAAATTAATTTCTGGAAGAAATAAATTTCATAGTCATATTTCCTCCAAGATGGTTTAAACAAGTCCTTTCGTCGTTCAACTCCTTTAGGTCAAAAGTGGTATAGTATAAGGGGAGAAGGCTGATCTATCTAGATTATCGGGAGGGGCTCATTTAGAATACACATGGAGATAATCTCCTTAAGAGGAGAGTCAAATATTCCTTCTATGATCTAGTCCATGAAAATATTTGAAGTGGACTCAGAGACTCCACCCCAGAGAAATATGCATTAAATGACATAGTCTAGCACTTAAGCACTGGTCTGAGGCTATAGAATAGCAAAGTTGGAAGAGACAACCACAGAGGATTTGGCAAATACAGAATGACTGGCAAAGAGAGGGTAAAGACATCAGTAGTCTAATTTTAAGCTTGCTACAGAGGGGAGTAACAACCCTTCAGCAAATTTCACCCCAGGAGACCAGACCTGTTGAGATGAGAAGGAAATTTGTGTTGGTCATCCTAACCCTGTTTGGGGTAATCCCCTGATAGTGTTATGGATTGCATGCAGTCATAAACAAAATCCTTGTGATGTCTCTTGGCCATCTGCACGCCTGACTGGCCATCTAATAAGAATGTGTCCACTGAAAGAGGCTGATAACAAACACTTGAGGAACTGATTTGGTGGGAAGAGGGCAAATAACTGCAATGTTATAAACTGCAGAGTGTAAAATGCATTAACAAACACACTTCAACAGCCTCAAGAGCTGAAAGTTAAACCACTCTAGATTTTAGAAGCAAAACGCCAGATGTCCTTAAAACATGGATGTACCAAGAAGATTGTTTCCCTGGGATTTTTTTTTTTTCCACTAAATCTGTTGTTTAAAGGTTATTGGAATGGAGTTGCATGGTAATTATCATATTTCTCCGTTCAGAATATTTCCAATGCTTTACTATTTTTAAAATTAAACTTTCTATTTTAAGATAATTGTCCAGTGACACACAGTTGTTAAGAAATGATGTGGGAAGATTCCAGGCACCCTGCACCCAGTTTTCCTAAATGGTAACATCTTGCAAAACTGTAGCAAAGTATCAAAATAGTAAAGTATCAAAACCACGATATTGACATTAACACAGTCAACATACAGAACATTTCCATAACCAAAAGGAACCCCTATTTCTTTTGTAACCACAGCCACCACCCTGTACCTTTCCTGTGCCTGGTGCCCATCAACCATTAATCTGCCATTACTATAGCATCATCATTTCAAGATGTTATATAAATAGAATTATACATAATTATAATTCTGTATATTATAATTAGACAGAATTATACATTATATATGGAACCCTTTCGAAGTGGCTTTCTTCTACTCAGCATAATTCTCTGGAATTTCATTCAGGTTGTTCCACATCTCAGTGCTTCTTCTTTTCTTATTGCAGAGTAGTATTTCATGATATGGATGTACATCAGTTGGTTTAACTGTTTAACTATTCAACGATTAAAGGACATCTAGATTATTTCAATTTTGGGGTATTACTAACAAAGTTTCTAGTCATGTACAGGTTTTGTGTGAGTACACATTTCCCTTCTCTGGGATAAGTTTCTAAGAGTGAAGTTGCTAGGCAAGATGACAATCACATATTGATTTTCATAAGAAAGTGCCCAGCTATTTTCCAGACTGATTGTATCATTTCGTATTTTCACCAGCAATGTATGAGTTATCCTGTTTTCCTGTATCCTCATCAGTAATTTTTAAACTATTCTGATGGTGTATAGTGATATCGCATTATGGTTTTAATTTGCTTTCCCTAATAACTAATGATGTTGAAAGATTTTTCATGTGTTATTTCCCAACTGCATATCTTTTTCGATGAAATATCTATTTACACCTTTTGCTTATTATCTAATCTGATTGTTTCTTTACTATTGAGTTTATCTCTTCTAGATACCAGTCCTCTGTCTAATGTGTTCTGGGTGAATATTTTCTTCTAGTCTGTAGCTATCTTTCTATCCTTTTAAGAGTATTTTACAAAGCAAATGTTTTAAAATTTGATGACGCTCAATTTATCAATTTTTATTTAATGCATCTTGTGTTTGATGTCATCTAAATAGCCCTTGTCCGTGGAATATAGATTCCAAAGATTTTCTGTCTTTTTTACTTTCCAGCAACCTTTGTCATTATACTTTAAATGCGTGTCTTGTTAACAACACATAGTTGGATTTTTTTAATGTTCTGTCAGCCTCTTTCATGTTAGATATTTAGACAATCTAAGGTAATAATTAATGTGTTAGGGCTTAAGTCTGAAATATTATTTGTTTTCTATTTATTGCCACTGTTTATCATTCCCTTCTTCTCTTTTCTTACTTTTCTATGATTATTTTAACACTTTTTAAGGATTTCATTTGATTTACTTATAGTATTATTGAGTTTTAAATTTTCTTAGTGGTTGTTTTAGGTATTACAACATATATACAGAACATGATAGTCTACTGTTACTGATTCTTTACCAAATTCAGTGAAGTATATTTTGCTCCATAAAAATGATGTCCATTTAGCTCCCTTTAACATTCTCTCTTTTTAAATATAATTGTCTTAAGGATTTCCTCTACATATATTGAGAGCATCACAGTCACTAGAGTTAAAATTTTTCATATAATCCATCAAATAGAATTTAGGGCACATATAAATTAAGATGTCTGTTGCTTTTACCTCTATTTTTACCCATTCCAATGTTCTTCTTTCCTTTTGGAAGTTCCAAGCCTCCTTCTGTTATAATTTTCCTTTTTTTAGAGAACTTTATTTGGCAATTATTTAAAGATTTCTAGCAATACATTTTCTAACCTTTCCTTCATTTGAAAATGTGCTGATTTATTCTTCATTTCTTTTTTTTTTTTTTTTTTTTTTTTTTTTTTTTTTTTTTTGAAGCGGAGTCTCGCTCTGTCGCCCGGACTGGAGTGCAGTGGCCGGATCTCAGCTCACTGCAAGCTCCGCCTCCTGGGTTTACGCCATTCTCCTGCCTCAGCCTCCCGAGTAGCTGGGACTACAGGCGCCCGCCACCTCGCCCGGCTAGTTTTTGTATTTTTAGTAGAGACGGGGTTTCACCGTGTTAGCCAGGATGGTCTCGATCTCCTGACCTCGTGATCCGCCCGTCTCGGCCTCCCAAAGTGCTGGGATTATTCTTCATTTCTAAAGGATACCTCACAGTATGTAGAATTTGTGGTTGACAGTTCTTTTCTTTCAGTACTTGAAAAATGTTATCACCGTCTCCTGGCCCCCAAAGTTTCAAATGAAATAGCCGTTGTGATTTTAATTGGTGCTCCACTGTAGACAATACATCGTTCCTTTTGGACTGCTTTCAAGACTCTTTTGTCTTGGTTTTGAGAAGTTTAACTATGATGTGCCTTGGTGTGAATTCTTTGAGTTTATTTTATTGAGTAGTCACTCAGCTTCTTAAATGTATGGGTTTATGTATTTTGCCAAATTTCAGAAGTTTTAAGCCTTTATTTCATCAAATAATTTTCAATCCCATCGTCTTATTCCTCTCTTTCTGGAATTCCAATGATAAGGATGTTAACTTTTCATTATTTCCCCACACATCCCTAAAACACTATTCATTTTGTTTTAGTTCATTTTCTCTGGGGTCAGATGGTATAAATGCTATTGTGCTGTCTTCAAGTTCCTGGATTCTACTCTCTGTAATCTTTACCCACTAGCAAACCCACTCCGTATGTTTTTAATTTGAGTTATTATATTTTCCGCTGTACAATTTCCACTTTTTAAAATAAATTCTATCTCTTTGCTGAAGTTTCCCGTTTTTTATTTGTTTCAAGAGAATACTTAATTGCCTGTGAAGCATTTTTATTATGGCTGTTTTAAAATCCTTGTCAAGTAATTCTAATAGCTATGTCATCCTGGTGTTGGCATCTGTTCATTGTCCTTTCTCATTCATGTAGCAATTAAGCTAATTCTTGGTGTAATGAATGCATTTTTTGTTGCATAATGGATATTTTGGATTTTCAATTATGATATTCCACATACTATTTGGTCTTTTTATTTAAGCTGGCATCCCACTTTTGAAGTGTAGCAAGAGGGCCAGGCAGATGTTTATGCTCAGCTTCCCAGTGGGTCCCACTACCTCTACCCTGGGAAAAGTGGGGCAATAACTTATACTGCCTCATTATCTTTGAGTAGAAGTACAATATTAGCTCTCCATTCTGCCTCACGAAATGTTAAAATAATAATATTTAAATATGGGGTTGAATAGAACATATCATTAATTTTTTTTTTTTTTTTTTTTTTTTTTTGAGACGGTGTCTCACTCTATCACCCAGGCTGGAGTACAGTGGCACGATCTCAGCTCACTGCATCCTCTGCCTTCTGAGTTCAAGTGATTCTCCTGCCTCAGTTTCCTGAGTAGTTGGGATTATAGGCACCTGCCACCGTGCCCAGCTAATTTTTTGTATTTTTAGTAGAGACGGGGTTTTCTCATCTTGGCCAGGCTGGTCTTGAACTCCTGACCTTGTGACCCACTCAGCCTCCCAAATTGCTGGGATTACATTATTATTTTTTTTAAGTAACCACAGACAAATTTGTTGTCATTCTTGCCAACTCTTGAACGAAAACCAACTTCTGCTCTCTGACCTAGCATGGGAACTGTAAACTCACTCAGACCTGGGTAGTAAGGAAGTGGCAATGACCATCATATTAGTTCATCTCCAAATCTAGAATTTTTTGGTTACGTAAAAAGGAGTTCTAGGGTCTCCATGATCAATTTTCCCCTACTAAATATCCCTGCTAGTTAAGCTTTCTGATTATCATGCTCTTGAATATTGTGAAAAGCATCTTCGCTTTACCATTTTGGGGCAGATGTTACTCCTTGAATCTGGCATTTAGGGACTTAATATAAAAATTGAAATATGGGAAACTTTTCAACTGCAGCAACACTTACTGGCCACTAAACAATTTTACAATTACAACCACTAAACTATTTTACAAGATGCTGACCTGCAAAACTCTCTCGGTGTATTGGTAAAATAAATATATTCTGAGCCTTTTCACAAAATATAGTTAGGGAATTGTTCATGCTAAATCCAATCCAATTTTTGTTCTCCCTAAGGCTTTGGATTCCTTCTCTGTATAATACCATGGAATGCATGGAAGTTCAAAGTTCCTTTTCAAAGTCAACAGAGTAACATATCTGCTGCTTTAATGTCTCTGAATCATTCTTTTTCTAACCTCTAGATCCTCTTTTGAAGGGCTCACCTTATTAAGTCAGGCCCACCTGAATAATCTCTCTTTTATTAACTTAAAATCAACTGATTAGAGGCCTTAATTACTTCTTTACATATGAAAAGTCCCTTTCTCTTCACCATGTAGTGTGAACTAACCATGGAAATGCTATTCTATCATTCTCATATGTCCTGCCCACACTCATGGGTTAGGGATTATACAGGGTATGTACACTAGAAGGTGGAATGTTAAAGACTATCTTAAAATTCTGCCTAGCACACTCCTCAGGTACCAACTATAAAGAAAGTCAATGTTAATAGAGAAACACACTTAAAAATAAAAGAAATATATAATTTTTGAAACCAAACATTAAATAACAAACTTTTTGAGTTTTACTGAAAATTGACATCATCTGTTAGATAATAAATGCCTTAAGTGTTTGGCAATACAAGGCGATATTAAAAGGGATTTCCTTTGAAGGACTTTTAATTTCTGTTTTGTCCACAAACTTTTCTCTGATTTAATGTGAGGTGCAAGATACAGACCTGCAATTTTTCAGAATGTGATCAAATAATTCTATAGTAAAACTTTAAAAATATTTCTTATATCTAACCATCTTTGGAGAAACCCATGTGTACCAGTCTATATTGAATTAATATCTTGTTAAATGTTACAGTTACCTAATACCAGAGCTTTATAACATATTAATCAAAAGGTAATATAACTAAAAAAGGAACTGGGCAAATCCACAATTAGATTTGTAGATTTCAACATCTGTCTCCTGAGAGTGATAGAACAAGTAAATCAGTAAGGTTATGAAAGATCTAACGAACAGTTGCAATGAACCTGACTTCATTGGCAATAAATAACACAATACTCATTTTTTTCAAGTATGCACGAAACATTCACAAATGTGGCTATATTCTAGGCCATAAACAAAACCTTAAATTTTAAAAGACTAGACATAATACAAAGTGTGTTCTAATTTGATAAAGGAATTAAAGTATGAATCAACAGATATCTGGAAAATCCCCAATATTTGGAAATTAAACAATATCTATCAAAAAATAATCCCATAAGTCAAAAAGAAAGCCTCAAGGAAAATTAAAATATATTCTGCACTAAATGAAATGACAATCCAACCTACCAAAACATGTGAGATATAGCTGAAATCATTTTTATAGGAAAATTTACAGCAATAAATGCTATTTTGAAAAATAAGAAAAGTAAAAAATTAGTCATCTTAGCTTTCAGCTTCAGAAAGTAGAGTGGAAAAACAAAATTAAACCCAATGCAAGCAGAAGAAATGAAATAACATTAACAGAAGATATCAATAAAATAAAAAACAGAAAAACAGAGAAAAGCAATAAAAACAAAACTGATTATATCTATAAAATAATTTAAATTAATACTTAAAAATACTTTACCAAGAAAACTCTAGTCCCAAATGCCATCATAGGTGATTTCTATCAAATATTTGAGGAAGAAATACTACCAATTTTATTCAAACTCTGCTGGAAAGTTGAAGAAGAAATACATCCCAACTCCACTTATGAAGTCAGTAATACTCTAATAACAAAAACAGAAAGACAAAGAGCTCCTGTTAATCAAAGCTTGAAAATTTTGAGAAACAAAATTAATAAAGATAGTATTTGATTATAGCCTATATAATAAAATAAATACCCATAATTCCATACTGATATAAATAAACATTTGCACAAATGAGTAAAGGTGGGAGAAATGGACTCTCTTCCTTATAGAATATTTCCAATTAATAAATGTCGAAACAATGAGAGAAATGAACAATCACATTTAAAAACCACAGTAATAACTGTTTCAAACAATATCTGTAGATGAATGCTTAATGAGCAAAAGTTAGAGAAAAAGAAAATATTTTTCAGACTCGAATGATCTTCCACCAGATATTTAGTAACTCATAAGGGGAAAATACTAACTTTAGAGTTGAGAAGCACAGCAGGCTACTTTAACCAGATGATTGAGGTTAAATAAGACATAAGATGTATTAACATCATGTACTACTTGATATTACCTAGTGAGAAAGGCACATTATTTCTGTGGCATTCTTGCCAAAAATGCATGCCTTTAATCAAATCATGAGAAAAGATCAGAGAAAACTAAACTATAAGACATTTTGTAAAATAACTAACCAGCACTATTCAAAATCATCATGATCATGAAAGACAAGGAAAGACTAAAGAGCTATGACAGATTGGAAAAGACTAGGAAGACCTGAAACTAAACGCAATATAGTATCCTGGACTGAATCCTGAAACAGACAAACTGTACTAGTAGAAAACTGGTGAAATACAAATAAAGTTCATTGTTTAATTAAGAGTATTGTACAATTAACTGAAGTTAATTTCTTGGTTTCAATGATTATACTAAGGTTATGCAAGATATTGGAAGGCTAGATGAAATATATATAAAATTTCTGAATTAATTTTTTAACTTCTCTGTAAACCTAAAATTATTTTCAAATAAGAGTTTTAAAATTACATACTGTATGTCTCCTAATATTAATATCATACTGTTATTTTACGTAACATTAGTTACGACTCTTTTATAGATCCTTGGGCTAGTACAATATTTTTCTATCCCTTAAGGTTGTGTAATAGTTTGCTTTTTGTTTGTTTGTTTGTGTTTTAGTAAATTGGGAAATAATTTATTTAATGCCATGGAAGTCCTTGCCTGTTCATAGGTTTATTCCACTCCAGAATTCCTAAGGACAATGGGACATGCACATCTGATCTACCATTGAGCCTGATCTTTTTCTTTATGTTTTGTTTCTTTTTCAAGTTGTATTGTAGATGCAGGGAGTACCTGTGCAGGTGAGTTACATGGGTATACTGCATGATGCGATTTGGGGTACAGAGGATCCCATCACCGAGGTACTGAACATAATGCCTGTACTAGTCCATTTTCATGCTGCTGATAAAGATATACCCAAGACTGGGCAATTTACAAAAGAAAGAGGTTAAATAAACTTACAGTTTCACGTTTCTGGGGAGGCCTCATAATCATGGCAGAAGGTGAAAGGCACATCTCACACTGTGGCAGACAAGAGAAGATAGAGTTTGTTCAGGGAAACTCCCCATTTTAAAAACTATCAGATTTTGTGAGACTTATTCCCTATCAAGAGAACAGCACAGAAAAGATCCACCTCCATGATTCAATCACCTCCCACCAGGTTCCTCCCATGACATGTGGGAATTGTAGGAGTTACAATTCAAGATGAGATTTGGTTGGGAACACAGTCAAACCATATAATTCTGCCCCCGGACCTCCCACATCTCATGTGCTCACATTTCAAAACCAACCATGCCTTCCCAACAGTCCCCCAAAGTCTTAACTCATTTCAGCATTAACTCAAAAGTGCACAGTCCAAAGTCTCATCCAAGACAAGGCAAGTCCCTTCTGCCTATGAGCTTGTAAAATCAAAAGCAAGTTAGTTACTTCCTAGATACAATGGTGGTATAGATATTGGGTAAATACAGATATTCCAAATGGGAGAAATTGGCCAAAATAAAAGGGCTACAGGCCCCATTCAAGTCCAAAATCTAGCAGGGCAGTCAAATCTCAAAGCTCCTAAATAATCTCCTTAGACTTCATGTCTCACATCCAGGTCATGCTGATGCCAGAAGTGGGTTCCCATGGTCTTGGGCAGCTCCACCCCTGTGGCTTTACAGGGTACAGCTTCTCTCCCAGCTGCTTTCATGGACTGGGATTGAGAGTCTAGAGCTTTTCCAGGTTCCCAGTGCAGGCTGTCAGTGGATCGACCATTATGGGGTCTGGAGGACAATGGCCCCCTTCTCACAGTTCCACTAGATGATGCCCCAGAAGGGAATCTGTGTAGGTGCTCCAACCCCACATTTCCCTTCTGCACTGCCCTAGCAGAGGTTCTCCACGAGGACCCCGCTCCTGCAGCAAACTTCTGCTTGAGCATCCAGGCATTTTCATACATCCTCTGAAATCTAGACAGAGGTTCCCAAACCTCAATTCTTGATTTCTATGCACTTGCAAGCTCAGTACCATTTGGAAGCTGCCAAGGCTTGAATCATGCACCCTCTGAACCGTGGCCCAAGCTCTTTGTTGGCCCCTTTCAGCCACGACTGGAGCAGCTAGGACACAGGGCACCAAGTCCCTAGGCTGCACACAGCATGGGAACCCTGGGCCCAGCCCACAAAACCATTTTTTCCTTCTGGGCCTTTAGGCTTGTGATGGGAGGGGATGCTGTGAAGACCTCTGACATGCCCTGGAGAAATTTCTCCCATTGTCTTGCAGATTAACATGGGGCTCTTCGTTTCTTATGCAAATTTCTGCAGTTGGCTTAAATTTCTTCTCAGAAAATGAGATTTTCTTTTCTATCACATTGTCAGGCTGCAAATTTTCCAAACTTTAATTCTCTGCTTTCCTTATAAAAGTGAATACCTTTAACAGCACTCAAGTCATATCTTGAATACTTTGCTGCTTAGCAATTTCTTCCACCATATATCCTAAATCATCTCTCTCAAGTTCAAAGTTCCACAAATCTCTAGGGCAGGGCAAAATGCCACCAGTTTCTTTGCTAAAACATAACAAGAGTCACCTTTGCTTCAGTTCCCAACAAGTTCCTTGTTTCCATCCGAGACCACCTCAGCCTGGACTTTATTGTCCATATTGTTATCAGAATTTTGGTCAAAGCCAAGTCTCTAGGAAGTTCCAAACTCTCCCACAATTTCCTCTCTTCTTCTGAGCCCTCCAAACTGTTCCAACTCCTGCCTGTTACCCAGTTCCAAAGTAGCTTCCACATTTCCAGGTTTCTACAGCAGAACCCCACTCTCCTGGTACCAATTTACTTTATTAGTCCATCTTCACACTGCTGATAAAGACATACTGAGACTGGACAAATTACAAAAGAAAGAGGTTTAATGGAGTTACAGTTCCATGTGGCTGGGGAGGCCTCACAATCATGGCAGGGGGTGAAAGGCATGCCTCACACGGCAGCATACAAGAGAAGAGAGAGCTTGTGCAGGGAAACTCCCTTTTTTAAAAGCACCAGATCTCATGAGGCTTGTTCACTATCATAAGAACAGCATGGGAAAGACCCACTCCCATGATTCAATCACCTCTCACCGGGTTCTTCCCACAACACATGGTAATTGTGGGAGTTACAGTTCAAGATGAGATTTGGGTGGGGACACAGCAAAACCATAGTAGTACTCACCTGTTAGTTTTTCAACCCTCGACCTGGCTTCCCCTCTGCTCTAGTGGTCTCCAGTGTCTATTGGTGTCATCATTATGTCCAGGGTACCTAATATTTAGCTCCTACCTATAAGTAAGAACATGTGGTATTTGGTTTTCTGTTCCTGAGTTAATTCGTTTAGGATTAGGGCCTCAGGATGCATCCATGTTGCTGCAAAAGACATGATTTCTGTTTTACGGCTATGTAGTATTTCACAGTGTATATACCACATTTTCTTTATCCATTCCACCATTGATGGGCACTTAAATTAATTACATCTCTTTGCTATTGTGAATTGTGTGTCGATGAACATGAGTTCATGTATCTATTTGCTAAAATAATTTGTTTTCCTTTGGGTATATACCCAGCAATGGGTTTGCTGGGTTGCATGGTAGCTCTGTTTAAAGTTCCTTTGAGAAATATCCAAACTGCTTTCCACAGTAGCTGAACTAATTTACATTCCCACCAAAAATGGATAAGCCTTCTGCTTTCTCTGAAACATCACCAAAATTTCTTGTTTTTTTGTTTTTTTTTTTTTTTTTACTTTTTAATAATAGCCATTCTGATTGGTGTGAGATTGTATCTTGTTGTGGTTTTAACTTTCATTTCTCTAATAATTAGCAATGATAACCATTTTTTCATGTTTTTTGGCTGCTTGTATGTCTTCTTTTGAGAAGTGTCCATGTGTTTTGCCAATTTTAATGGAGTTGTTTTTTGCTTGTTCAATGGTTTAATATCCTGAATATTAGACCTTGATTGGATGCACAATTTGTGAATATTTTCCCCCATTCTGTATGTTATCTGTTTACTCTGCCGATAGCTTGTTTTGCTGTGCAGAACTCTTTAGTTTAATTAGGTCCCACTTTTCATTGTTTGTTTTTGTTACAATTTCTTTTGAGGACTTAGTCATAAATTCTTCCTAAGGCCCATGTCTAGAATGGTGTTTCCTATGTTTTCTTCTAGGATTCTTTTTTTTTTTTTTTTCTTTTGAGATGGAGTCTCGCTCTGTCGCCCAGGCTGGAGTGCAGTGGCCAGATCTCAGCTCACTGCAAGCTCCGCCTCCCGGGTTTATGCCATTCTCCTGTCTCAGCCTCCAGAGTAGCTGGGACTACAGGCGCCTGCCACCTCACCCGGCTAGTTTTTTGTATTTTTTAGTAGAGACGGGGTTTCACCGTGTTAGCCAGGATGGTCTTGATCTCCTGACCTCATGATCCACCCGTCTTGGCCTCCCAAAGTGCTGGGATTACAGGCTTGAGCCACCGCCCGTGGCCTCTTCTAGGATTCTTATAGTTTGAGATCCTACATTTAAATCTTTAATCCATCTTGAGTTAATATTTGTATATGGTGAAAGGTAGAGGTCCAACTGCATGCTTCTGCATATGGCTAGCCAGCTATTCCAGTACCATTTATTGAATAGCAAATCTTTTCCCCATTATTTATGTTTGTTGACTTTATCAAAGATTAAATGGCTGTAGGTGTGCAGCTTCATTTCTAGGTTCTCTATTCTGTTCTTTATTCTATTCTGATCTATGTGTCTTTTTTGTAGCCATACCTTGCTGTTTTGGGTACTGTAACCTTAAAGTATAGTTTGAAGTCAGGTAATGTGATGCTTCTGGCTTTGTTCTTTTTACATAGGATTGCTTTGGCTATTTGGCCTTTCTGTTGCTGTTGTTCCATATGAATTTTGAATAGATTTATCTGATTATGTGAAAAGTGACATTGGTAGTTTGATAGAAATAGGGCTGAATCTGTAGATTGCTTTGGGCAGTATTGACCTGTTAATAATAGTGATTCTTGCAATTCATGAGCATGGAATGTTTTTTTGTTTACTTGTGTCATCTATGATTTCTTTCCTCAGTGTTTTGTAGTTTTCCTTGTAGAGATCTTTCACCTCCTTGGTTGGATGTATTGCTAGGTATTTTGTATGTGTGTGTGTGTGTGTCTATTATAAATGGAATTGTGTTCTTTATTTGCCTCTCACTTTGAATGTTATCAATGTGTAGAAATGCTACTGATTTTTATACATTGATTTTGTAACCAGGAACTGCCAAAGTTGTTTATCAGTTTCAGGAGCCTTTTGGTGACATCTTTAGGCTTTTGTAGATATAGAAATATATCATCAGCAAACACAAATAGTTTGATTTCTTCTTTTTCTATTTGGATACTTTTTATTTCTTTTTCTTATCTGATTGCTCTGGCTAGTACTTCCAGTACTATGCTGGATATGAGTAGCAGGAGTAGGCATCTTTTTCTTGTTCCTGTTCTCAAGGGGAGTGCTTATAGTTTTTGCCAATTCAGCATGATGCTGGCTGTGGGTTTTTTCATAGATGGCTCTTAATTTGAGGTAGTATAATATTTTGAAAGTGGCTGTCATTGGCAGTATGATGATGATGATGATGATAATTCTATGAGAAAGAGTTAATCAGCTCAATTATTCTTTAATGTTAATACCAAGTTGAACATCTTCTAAAGTAAAAGTGAGAAAATTATTTTTTTAATACTTAGATCTGATTATCTCATCTTTCTGATAGAACAAATCCTGCATAAAAGACCATGGGAATTGTATGGGGGAGCAGGGGAATTCTGATTTTTCCTATATTGTATAGTGTCACATGTGGTACAAGCTAGAATAAAATGTAAAGGATATATCCAGAGGCACAGAACTACTGAATTGCAGAGCTATGGTTTACTGAGCCACCTACCCTGCCCCCATCCCCTGGCATCACATCCAGCATTTTTTTTGACAATTCTTTGTTGCATCCCTTACAGGAAATTTTATACAACATTTTAAATATTTCATTTGGATTGTTTTAATGGAAGTATTAAAATTTGAATTAATTTTGAATTTTGTAATTGAAGAACATGGAAAATGTTTCTTCATTGAAATTTCCTTGCATAACCGCTCAGATGGTTTTGCCATCACCAGTTTTACTGAGAACATCACCCTGCTGGAAGCTGTAATTGGAACAAATGAAGCACCTTTCAACCTGAGTAATTACCTCCCAGTGCTATATACCGTCTCTGCCCAACACATAACCAAGCCTTTTCATTAAAATACAAATTGCCTTTCTCTTTTTGATCTATTTTGAAAGAGAACTGTAGACCCAACAGCTGACTAGGAGGCAGGGTGTAAAGGAAATCAGAGTAGAGAGGAATGTAGTCCTGGAAAGAACCATCTCCTCCCTAAAAATGGGATCTGCTTTGAGGATCACGCTGGTAAAATGTTGGAGATTAAGCAATACATGGAGATGGGACTAGAAAATCAAGAAACAACTGAAGCGAGAGTTGCTTTCCATCCCTCCTTCTTTGGCTTTTGTTTGTCCACTTTCAATGATGAGTTTTGTAGCACTAAACGGCTTTGCAGAGCAGGAAAAAAACCTATAATAGTCACCATGGAATTTCTTTTTTCTTACAAGACATTTTCAGTACAAATAACTTCAGGACACACACATCTCAAACATTAAATTAAAGGCCTTTTATCCTTTGCTGCCACCAAGATCCCCCAGTTGTATAGAAATGAGAACTGGAAAATACTGCCTAGTGGACCTCTTGGGCAACCTGAACTTCTGAAAAACAATAACTACAACAGATGTTTCATTCATATGATCTGTGTTTGATCTCCTAAATAATGTTTCACTACCAGGGGTTTGGCATAGGGTCAGCAAATGTGTATAATTTAAGGAGAAAATTTGGAAACAACAAAAAGAATCCCATGATACCCTGAAACAACTACTGCAAATTCCAGTGATCAAAACATGGTTAACGTTACAGCAAATAATCTTTATTCTAAATGTTTAGTTTCCAAAGAAATACAAGCTTTTCAGACAAAGGCAAGCAGCCATGTGCAATAAAACCATACCATTTCATTTTGCAGACAATACTAAAGAAGTCCTGAGACAATAAGATACATATGGATGTCAAAAAAGTCAGGTTCTTCCTCATGCCATTAAATTTTTGAGAATAAGCTTTTAAAAATCTAGTCTATCACTTCTTCAATGTGACTTTCAGAAATGTATTCAAATCTTCTGACTTTTTTCTTTTATTTCAGGTAATTCATTTGAAAAAAGAAACAACTAGGCAATTACACATAATGATGCTCTATATTCTTGAAATGTACCACTGAGTCATTTCGCCTCAATCTCACACTAGTCAAAAAAAAAAAAAAAAAAAAAATCCACTCACTTTTCAACCTTTATTCAAGGGTCCTTTTTTTCTTTCAGGCAGTCACTATGAATACTAAAACCCGTGTCCTCACTCGTAGAAAGATACTAATAAAAAAAATTTATTTTATTTAAAAACTTGTCTAAAACCAACATGGTCAAAGAAGTTTAGCCTAAGAGGCTGAGTTGTATTTTTAGGCACTGTCAGCTAAAATAATTCTCTTCATTACAAGTCAAGTCTGCCACAACTTCATTTGGGGTCATTTAAGACGTTACAATCATTAACATGCAGACCCTAAAGGATCAGATTTCTGGGGGAAAAAAATGGGTTACATGGTTTGGCTTGGTGCACAGCAATGCCATACTCACTGAGTAAAGGAATAATATGGAATCTATGTGGTCTGTCATGCAAAGCAAAGACACACACACACACGTTTATATGTATATATAATATGAAATTCATGGCCATGTTTTGGAGGAATGCCAAGCCCATAAAATAATATCTTATCCGTCTTTATATTGACCACTCACAATTATAGAACACATGCAGTGTAAATCAGAAAATAAAAATATTTTATTGAAGATCAACAAAATAAATACAAAGTTTTGTGTGTTTATAAAAAAAAAAATCTTCCCCATACTCAGCAGTCATAATACTAAATCTAAATGTATACTGCTCCTCCTTTCAAGAGCCACAGAAACGATCTTCTCCACATTTCTTTCATAGGTCCACTTTTTCAACTTCATTATTATGTGTTTGCTATTTTAATTCTGATTCCTCAAAGAATGTATGTTTCCCTTAGGTGTCACTCCAAAGCATAATCTATTGCACTTCTAAACCATGGAACATAGTAATTCTTTAACCAGATGGCTTTTAGTAACTGAAATGAGATCCCAGGAGTAAAATTCCTTATATTCAAGATCCGTTTCCTTCTCAAACTTACGGTATAATAAGATATGAAAGTATGATGAAAGTAAATGCAATTGTGAGAAAATGATTTTTTTTAAGTAGTGAGAAATTCCCTATAAAATAAACTCTCATAGGAATCCCTAAACTCAAAATAAGAATTACTGGTTTACAAAGAATTCACTCTTCTATCTATGCTTAAGTGAAAAATGGTGCTATGTTAAAAGATGCAAATGCTTGTTAGTTAAATTTGTCATCATATGTTGCTGCTTTGTATGCACCATCTGTTTTTTTTTTTTTTTTCTACTTTGAATTAAGTTCGGGATGAGTATAATTTAAATGTGGCAAAGTTTGACAGACTGCTTCCCCTTACGTTACCTTTGTTTTTATGGTTCTTTCCAATTTAATAGTGAATAGATATCCTTACTCATATTTAAAGAACCAATTTTAAAGAAGAATAAAGGATTTATTCACCTTTAATATTTGATCTAAAGAAACCTTTTATACGGTGGATAAAGATGACTACATTTAATAAGATTTCCCTTAGGTGTCAATTATTTTAAATCCAGATTTTACTTATTTCTAGAACGTGGTAGTTATTTAGACCATGAGCACCTTTAAGGAGATCAAAGGCCTTTAGAAGACTAATATATGAAGTAGAAATAAACTTTTCTTTTTCAATGATTCTGAGAAGATCCTTTTCAAATCAAAGGCAGCAGAGCCTACTACTGGCATAGCTGTTGAAACTTTTCTCTAGTCAAATAATTGGATGTTGCTTGGAGCTAAGCTTTTACAGGATAAAAGCAATGTCTAGATATACAAATAATACAAATTTTCAACCAATTTTTAAAGCCTAGTGATTTATTGCAATAGGGTGTTATGATCTGTTTAAAGATCAACATTAGGATGATCCCATCATAAAATGGCATTTTGGAGACATATTTTTAGGAATCTGTAACTCTACTGAACTACTAAGGAGCAGTTGTGAGGTAAATCAGTCAAGTTACTGGAATGTCCCATGGAAGGAAATTTTAAATGAAGGTTCAGAAGATATACCATCCTCTCTTAATTGAAAGGACTGTGTTTTACAAATGGAGTGATGAATGTGAATTTAGTCAACAAATATGTATTATTTCTTATTATTCCATCTAGAAAAATGACACAATAATTTATCTTAGCTTTGGCTTTGAAAACAGGGTATTTTAGTTTCTGATGGTGGCTGTAAAAATTACCACAAACTAGGCAGTTTAAAACAACAGAAATTATTTGCTCATACTTATGGATGCTAAAATCTGAAAGTAGTATCACTGTGCCAAAAATCAAGGGGTCAACAGGACTGTGTTACCTTCCGAGGCTTTAAGGGAGAATCCATTCTTTGCTTTCTTCAGCTTCTGTTTGCTTCTAGTGTTCCTTGGCTTGTGACTCCATCATTTCAATCTCTGTCTCTGTGGTCACATTGCCTTCTCTTCTACTATCTACTTTATACCTCCCTCTATTTTCATTTTAAAATGATACGTATATTTCATTTAGGGATAGCTCCATAATCCACGAGAATCTCCTCAACTCAAAATCCTTAATCATATTTGCAAATTCCTTTCCCCAACAAGGTTGCATTTATGTTACAGGGCTTAGGAAGTGAATATCTTTGGGGGGCCATTTTCAGTCTCTGACAGACAACTAAAATATATATTCTAAAAATTCATAATTATAAACTGATATTCATCTGATTTGGCATCTGGAAAAACTTAAGCCAAAACTTAATTTGGAATTATCACAAGGTAGGACATTTAGATATTGACCAAAGCAAATACAAATCCTCTCTGAGAGAATGTACCCTTTTTCTAAGACCCACAGTGGAGGAAAAAATATGAATGAAAATTGCCTCTGAAGAAAAAATACAAGTGCACAAGAAAACCACATTATAAACAAAAATTTTCAGGAAGAAAACAACAACGATAAAATCAGACTCATAAAGATTTCAGTATAGTAAAATCCTTCCAAATGTTTCCAAAATAGTGTAAATTCCTACTTAAAGATATTGGTGACTGGATCCCAAGACAAACGTTGTGTGCTAGTTACAATGACTCAATCCAATCATTCTATTTGTTTTATAATAGCACAAACTCACATTTTTCATTATAGAATTTTTTAACACTACTCATGTTTTTATGATGGGGCCTTATTAAATTAGAATTTCTGGATAGAGAATATAAAATATGTTTAATATGGCTTAAAAAAGCAGAATCAAAGTCACGAGAAAAAAAGCAGCTAAAAAATGATGAAGATAATATTTTTAAAGTCAGAAATTTTAAAAATAAAGTGTAATCTGCAATTTAAAAGTAAATGGAGATGGTAAGTAGCAAATTAGTCTACCATTACAATAGCTAACACTTAAGGAAGATTGACTATGTGCCAGACACACTTCTGAGAACTTTACATTGATTTTAAAAATTAATGTTTATATCAACCCATGAAGTATGCATATATGTATTACTGTTGTTATTTGACATATAAAAAAATGGAACAAGAGATTAAGAAACTTCCCTAAATTATAAAAGTACTAGGTTGGGGGTGTCCAATGTTTTGGCTTCCCTGGACCACACTGGAAAAAGAAGAATTGTCTTGGGCCACATATGAAATAGACTAACACTAACAATAGTTAATGAGCTAAAAAAAAAAAATTGCGAAAAAAACTCATGCTATTTTAAGAAAGTTTATGAATTTGTGTTGGGCTGCATTCATAGCTATCCACATGCCACCTGCAGGCTGCAGGTTTGACAAGCTTGTACTGGATAATGGAATGAGAATGAAAACCTCAGTGATCTGCGTACAAAGGTCACTCTTCACTGGGATATTCTACTGACTTTGATTAGCACAGCTAAAGAGAGAGCTCCAGAAGAGGGAGGCAATCGAGGATGATAATAGTGTAGAAACTAAAATAAGGAAATTATGAAAAAGAGATGAGAAACAAAAGATAAAGTAAGATGGTTTAACATACATCTAATTGGATTTCGATAAGGAAAGACTAGAGAAAATGGAGAAGTAGTAATGTTCAAATAGACTTTTTTGAGAATTTCACCAAAATGGATAAAATATGAGTCCATACATTCAGGAGTCACAATCAATGGGAAACCAAACAAACAGAAGAAACCCTTACATACACATATAGTCATAAAATGCAGAAGACCAAAGAAAACAATTCTTCAAGAATAAGGATGAAATAGAGACATATTCAGACTAAAAGGAACATAAAGTGCTTAATAACTGCAAAAATCCAGCAAAAATAGTTGCAGAGGTTATTATTAAGGGAGATAAATAATCATGCCAGAAATCAATTTAAGAACCAAGTTAGACCCATACGGAAGAACAAAAAATTCATTATGGAATTTCCAAAGAAGAAAATATTTGTAGGTTCATAATACACGACAAAGAGAAATCTAGAGAGAGAAATATGGCTATGACTTTTGGAACTACTTTTCATTCAAAATAATTGCAGATTCCAAAAGTGATAACTGAAAGCTAAGAAACTGAACAAAGTTTTTTGGTAGATACATAGAGTTGGAGGGGAAAATTTTGAACTTTTAGAATAGAAAAAGAAAAAAGGTCCTTGGTAAACACTAAGACTTTCAGTTGGACCCAAAACTGTGCTCTAGCAATAGAATGAATACTCTCACCACAGCAAGGAAGACTCCTGCTGCCTTGGCCACTGAAAAACCTCTGCAGTCTTCACCAATGCTGACCTCAACTGACAAAGTTACATATAGACTGTATCACTGACTCTCAGCAGAGCTGGATCTGCTGCACCCTATCCAGTTGACACCCTTGCACCTGCCCATACGTAAAGGACTTTCTCCACCAAAATAATTCCACGAAGGCTGGACGGGCCAGCTGCTCCCACAAATCCACAATCATCAACACAAGCCTACAAATACACACACACAAAATCAAGAAAACATGATACCACCAAAGGAACATAGTAATTTTCAAGTAACCAAACCCAAAGAAATTGACATTTTGGATTAGCTTGAAAAAGAATTCAAAATTATCATTATTTTAAAGTTCAGTGAAATATAAGAGAAATGAATAGACAACTAAACCAAAAATCAGAAAAACAACACATGAACAAAATGAGAAGTTCAACAGAGGAACTGTGATATTGTAAAATACATATTTGGTCTTCATCTTATCTCCTGGTTTAAGGTCAATTCATGATGAACAGAGATATAAAAATTCTCACTGAAATACTAGAAAACTGATTTTAACAGTGCATGAAAAGGTTCATATACCATGACAAAATGGGATTTATCCCTGGGGTGCAAGAATGTTTCAACACATGTAAATCAATCAATGTGATACAACACATTACAAAATAAAAGAGAAAACTCATGATCATCTCAAGAGACACAGGAAATATTTTACAAAATTCACTATCCATTCATGATTGAAACTCTCAACAAAATTGGTACATAAAGAACTTACCTAAACACAATCAAGGTCATATATGAAAACCCCACAGCTAACATAATAATCAGTGAAGAACCACTGAAACCTTTCCTTCTAAGGTCTAACACAAGATAAAGGTGCCCACTTTGCCATTTTCTTTCAACATAGCACTAGAAGTCCTAGCCAGGGTAATTAGACAAGAGAAAAAAAGCATCCAAATTTGGAAAAATAAACTGAAGTAAAATTATCTCTCTTTGCAGATAAAACGATGATATACATAAAAAATTACAAATTCACAACAAAAATTTGTTAGAAATAATAAACACATTCAATAAAATTACAAAATGCAAAATCAACATATAAAAATACATCACATTTCTATAAACAACAAACTATAAAGGAAATCAAGATAGTCTCATTTATAATAGCAACAAAAATTATAAAATATTTATGAAAAACTCAACTAAAGAGGGAAAAGACTTGTACGCTGAAAATTATACAATATTGACAAGGTAACTTTAAAAAGACACAGCTAAACAAAAAGATATCCTAAGTTATAGAGAAAACAATATTTAAATGTATGTGTAAAAGACCTTGAATAGCCAAAGGAATACTGAGCAAGAAGAACAAATCTGGAGGCATCACATTCCCTGGTTTCAAAATGTATTACAAAGCTACAGTGCTAGAATAAAAACAGACATATAGGCCAATGGGACAGAATAGACAGAAATAAATCCACACATCTGTGGTCAACTGATCTAGAACAAAAGTGATAAGAAAACACCATGAGGAATGAATAGTCTCATCAATGAATGATGTTGGGGAAACTAGACATTCACATGTAGAAGAATTAAATTGGAGCTTTATCTTACACCATATATAAAAATCAACTGAAATGGATTAAAGACTTAAACATATGTTCTGAAACCATAAAATAACTAGAAAAAAGCATAGGATAAAATGGTATTGACATTGGTTTTGATAATGATCTTTTGGATATGACCCCAAAAGCATATATAACAAAAGTAAAAATAGGCAAATGAGATTACATCAGACTAAAAAGCTTCTGCACAACAAAGGAAACAGCAGAGTGAAAATCACCTTATAGAAGGGAAGAAAATGTTTGCAAACCATATAGCTGATAAAGGGATAATATCTAAAGTATTTATGAAAGTCAGCAACTCAATAGCAAAACAACCAAATAACACAATTTAAAAATAGAAAAAGGATCTGAACAGTCATTCATCTAAGGAAGACTTACAAATGGCTAACAATGTAATATAAGGAAATTTGCCCAAAATAACTATCAGCAGGAAAATGAAAAGCAAAACCACAATGAGACATTACGTCACACCTGTTACAGTGGCTATATCAAAATTACAAAAGATGACAAGTGTTGACCAGGATGTGGAGAAAAGGGATCCCTTGTACACTGTTGGTGGGGATGGAAATTGGCACAATCATTATGGAAAACAGTATAGAGACTCCTGAAAAAATTAAAAATAAACTGCTTTATTTTTAGCAATCCCACTTCTTGGTATTTAGTCAAAGAAAACAAAATCAGTATCTTGGAGAGAGAGCTGCAATCCTATGCTCATTTCAATATTATTGGCAATAACCAAGACATGGAAACAACCTAAATATCTGTTGATGGGTCCACCAATAAAGGAAATGTTGTATACACATATACAGCAGAATATTACTCAGCCTTAAAGGAGGAAATCTGTGGCAACATGGATGAATTTGGAAGGCATTACACTAAGTGATATAAGCCAGATGTAGAAAGACAAATATTGTATGATTTCATTTGCCTGAGCAATCTAAAAATGTCAAAGTCATAGAAACAGAGACTATAATAGTAGTTACCAGAGTGTAAGGAAAAGAATGTATGGGGAGATGTTGGTCAAGGGATTCAAAATTTAAGTTATGCAAGGTAAACGAGTCTTGGAGATCTAATGTACAACGCTGTGACTATAGTTAACAATATTTTAATGTATGCTTGAAATTTGATAAGAGGATTGATCTTAAATATTCTTACCACAAACAAAAAATGGTAACTATCTGAGTGTATTAGTCCATTTTCATGCTGCTAATGATGACATACCCGAGAGTGGGTAATTTATAAAGGAAAAGAGGATTTGTTTTGTGTTTTTTGTTTGTTTGTTTGAAGATAGAGTTTCACTCTTGTTGCCCAAGTTGGAGTGCGGTGGTGCAATCTTGGCTCACTGCAATCCTGCAATCTCCACCCCCAGGTTCAAGCGATTCTCCTGACTCAGCCTCCAAAGTAGCTGGGATTACAGATGAGTGCCACCGTGCCTGGCTAATTTTTTGTATTTTTAGTAGAGACAGAATTTCACCATGTTGGTCAGGCTGGTCTCAAATTCCTGACCTAAGGTGACCCACACGACTTGGCCTCCCAAAGTGCAGGGATTACAGGTGTGAGCCACCACACCCGGTGAGAAAAAGAGGTTTAATGAACTCACAGTTCCATGTGACTGGGGAGGCCTCACAATCAAGGTGGAAAGAAAGGAGGAGCAAGTCACATCTTATGTGGCAACAGGGAAGAGAGAGATTGTGTGGGAGAGCTCCTCTTTCTAAAACTATCAGATCTCATGAGACTTATTCACTATCATGAGAATAGCACAGGAAAGACTCGCCCCCATGATACAATTACTTCCCACTGGGTCCTTCCCACAACACGTGGGAATTGTGGAAGCTACAATTCTAGATGAGATTTGGGTGGGGACACAGCCAAATCACATCAGTGAGGTGATGGATATATTAGTTATCTTGATTGTGGTAAATATTTCACAATGTATACATATATCAAATTATCAAGTTGTACAACTTAAATATACAATTTGTAACTATCAACTATACTGCAATAAGGTGGAAAAAACTAAAAACACACCCATTCAAACAGAAAATTGTGCATATTTCCTTAGCATCATAAAATATCTATGCTTCAGACATACAAGTGGCCAAAAAGCATACAGAAAAAGCTCAACATCACTTATCATTAGAGGAATGCAAATCAAAACCACAGTGAGATACTATCTCACACCAGTTAGAATGTCTATTAATAAAAACCCAAAAAATAACAGGTGCTCACATGGTTGTACAGAAAAAGGATTATACACTGTTGGTGGAAATGCAAATTAGTTCAGACACTGTGAAAACAGGTTGGAGCTTTCTCAAAGAACATAATACAGAATTACCATTCAACCCAGCAATCCTATTACTAAGTATATGCCCTAAGGAATAGAAATTGTTCCAACATAAAGACACATGCAGGCGTATGTTTATTGCAGCACTATTCACGATAGCAAAGACATGGAATCAACCTAAATGCCCAAGAATGGTAGACTGGATAAAGAAAATTTGGAACATATACACCATGGAATACTATGCAGTCGTAAAAAGGAATGAGATCACGTCCTTTGCAGGAATGTGGAGGGAGGTGGAGGCCATTATCCTTAGCAAACTAACACAGAAATAGAAAACCAAATACTGTATGTTCTCCTTTACAGTGTATCTAATTCTTCCTGACTGAAGCTAAGAAAGTTATATATTTCCAGGAATTTATCCATTTCCTCTAGATTTTCTAGTTTATGTGCGTAAAGGCATTCATAGTAGCCTTGAATGATCTTTTGTATTTCAGTGGCGTCAGCTGCAATATCTCCTGTCCATTTCTAACTGAGCTTATTTGGATTTTCTTTCTTCTTTTCTTAGTTAATCTTGCTAATGGTCTATCAATTTTACCAATCTTTTCAAAGAACCAGATTTTTGTTCCATTTATCTTTTGTATTTTTTGTGTTGTTTATTTCAATTTCATTTAGTTCTGCTCTGATCTTGTTTATTTCCTTTCTTATGCTGGGTTTGGGTTTGGTTTGTTCTTGTTTCTCTAGTTCCTTGAAGTGTGACCTTAGATTGTCTATTTCACTTTCAGACTTTTTGATATAGGCATTTAGAGCTATAAACTTTCCTCCTCAAACCACCTTTGCTATATCCCAGAGGTTTTGATAACGTGTGTCACTATTGTCATTCAGTTTGAAGATTTTTTAATTTCCATCTTGTTTCATTGTTGACCCAATGATCATTCAGAAGCAGGTTATTTAATTTCCATGTATTTTCGTGGTTTTGAAATTTCTTTTTGGAGTTGATTTCCAGTTTTATTACACTGTGGTCTGATAGCATGTTTGATATAATTTCAATTTTCTTGAATTTATTGAGGCTCATTTTGTGGCATATCATATCGTCTATCTTGGAGAATGTTCCATGTGCTGATGAATAGAGTGTGTATTCTGAAGTTGCCGGGTAAATGTTCTGCAAATATCTGTTAAATCATTTGTTCTCGGGTAAAGTTTAAGTCCCTTGTTTCTTTGTTAAATTTCTGTCTTGATGACCTGTCTAGGGCTGTCAGTGGAGTATTGAAGTCCTCCACTATTTGTTGCTGTCTATTTCATTTCTTATATCTAGTAGTAATTGTTTTATAATTTTGGGACCTCCGATGTTAGGTGCATATATACTTAGGATTGTGATATTTTCCTCTTGGACAAGGCCTTTTATCATTGTATAATGACCCTCTTTGTCTTTTTTAACTCCCGTTGCTTTAAAGTTTGTTTTGTCTGATGTAAGAATAGCTACACCTATTACCTTTTAGTGTCCATTTGCATGGAATGTCTCTTTCCATCCCTTTACCTTAACTTTATGCAAGTCTCTCGAAGTCAGGAGATACTTAGATAGTAAATTCTTATCCATTTTGCAATTCTGTATATTTTAAGTAGAGCATTAGTGCCATTTACATTCAACATTAGTATTGAGGTATGAAGTACCATTCCATTCATTGTACTATTTGTTGCCTGTATACCTTGGTTTTCTGTTTTGTTTTTGTTTGTTTATTTGTTTGTTTGTTTTTTAAATTGTATTTTTGTTTTGTAGGTCCTGTGAGACTTACGCTTTAAAGAGGTTCTGTTTTGATGTGCTTTCAGGATTTTTTTTTTTCAAGATTTAGAGCTCTTTTTAGCAGTTCTTGTAGTGCTGGCTTAGTAGTGGCAAATTCTCTCAGTGTTTGCTTGTCTGAAAGACTATATTTTCTTCACTTATGAAGCTTAGTTTCACTGGGTGCAAAATTCTTGACTGATAATTGCTTGGTTTGAAGAGGCTGAAGTAGGGCCCCAATTGCTTCTAGCTTACAGGGTTTCTGCTGAGAAATCTGCTGTTAATCTGATAGGTTTTCCTTTATAGGTTACCTGGTATTTTTGCCTCACAGCTCTTAAGATTCTTTCCTTCATCTTGACTTTAGACAACCTAATGACAACGTGCTTAAGTGATGATCTTTTTGTGATGAATTTCCCAGGTGTTCTTTGAGCTTCTTGTATTTGGCTGTCTATATCTCTAGCAAGGCCAGGGAAGTTTTCCTTGATTATTCCCCCACATACTTTTCCAAACTTTTAGATTTCTCTTCTTCCTCAGGAATGCTGCTTATTCTTAGGTTTGGTCATTTAACATAATCCCAGACTTCTTGGAGGCTTTGTTCATATTTTCTTAATCTTTTTTCTGTGTCTTTGTTGGATGGGTTAATTCAAAAACCTTGTCTTTGAGACCTGAATTTCTTTCTTCTGCTTGATTCTATTGCTAAGACTTTCCAGAGCATTTTGCATTTCCATAAGTTCATCCATCATTTCCTGAAGTTTTGATTGTTTTTTCTTTATGCTATTTCATTGAATATGTCTTCTTTCACTTCTTATATCATTTTTTTATTTCCTTACATTGAGTTTTGCCTTTCTCTGGTGCCTCCTTGATTAGCTTAATAACTAACCTTCTGAATTATTTTTCAGGTAGATCAGGGATTTCTTCTTGGTTTTGATCCATTGCTGGAGAGCTAGTATGATTTTTGGAGGGTGCTAAAGAACCTTGTTTTGTCGTATTACCAGAGTTGGTTTTCTGGTTTCTTCTCATTTGGGTAGGCTCTGTCAAAGGGAAGGTTTAGGGCTCAAGGCTGCTGTTCAGTTCTTTTTGTCCCACTGGATGTTTCCTTGATGTAGTACTCTCCCCCTTTTCCTACAGACGTGGCTTCCTGGGAGCCTGGCTATAGAGATTGCTATCTCTTTTCAGGATCTAGCCACCCGGCAAGTCTACAAGGCTCCGGTTTGGTCCTGGGGATCATCTGTTCAGAATCCTATGATGTGAACTATCTGTGGATACCAGCTATGTAAAGTATCAGCTATGGATACCAGCACCTGCTCCGGTGGAAATGGAAGGGGGGTGAAATGGACTCTATAAGGGTCTTTAGCTTTGTTTGATTAATACACTATTTTTGTGCTGTTTAGCCTCCTGCTGGGGGGTGGCACTTTCAAGAGAACATCAGCTGTGGTAGCGTGGGGAGAAACAGGCAGTGGGCGGGCCCTAGAGCTCCCAAGAGTTTATGCCCTTTGTCTTCATTTACCAGGGTAGGTACAGAAGAACAGATAGGTAGGGGCAGGGCTAGGCATGTCTGAGCTCAGACTGTCCTTGAGCAGGTCTTGTTGTGGCTGCTGTGGGGGACTGGGGTGAGGCTTTCAGGTAAATGAAGTTATGTTCCTAGGAGGATTATGACTGCCTTTGTTGTGTCATGCAGGTTGTGAGGAAAGTCGGGTAAAGCCAGCAGTCCCAGGTCTCACCCAGTTCCCATGCAGCCCAAAGGACCAGTCTCCCTCCCGCCATGCCCCCTCCAACAGCACCAAGTCTCTTTCTAGGCAGTAGGTGAGCAGGGCTGAGAACTTGCCCCAGGCTACTCACTTCCCAGCTGTGAAAAAAGGTAGAGCTTTCCTTGTTTCCCCTGCCTGTGAATCCGGATTCACACCCTTCCCAGATTTCTGGCCAGGAAACTTCTCAATTGGTTCAAATTGTTACAAAGTTTGGCTGAAGGTTTCCTTATCCCTGTAGCCTTTTTCCAATGCCTCCTGCAGTCCTCCTCAAAGAACCCTATCAGGTGAGGCAGAAATGGCTTAGTAGAGGAGCCAGTGAGCCCATAGGGATTTTCTCACTGCTTCCTCTACACCTGTATTTCAGTTGGCTCTCTAAATTGACTCAGCTCCAGTCAGAATCTTCTCCTGTAATCTAGACCTTCAGGTTCCCCAGTAGGGGTGTGTGTTCAGGGGCAGATGATCTCCCTTTCTCATTTCCACAGTTTGGGCACTCACAGTATTTGGGCTGTCTCCCACGTTCTGTAGGCGCAATCCACTTCCTTCAGAGGGTCTATGGGTTCTCTTGGCTTTTCTCATGTACTCCTGAAGTTGCTCTGAAGCAAAAGTTCACAATGCGAGCCTTCACGTGCTGTTCTGTCTATCCAAGTGGGAGCTACAATCTAGCCCTGCCTCCCATCCACCATGATCCCCCACCAATCTGTTCTCACTTATAAGTGGGAGCTAAATGATGGAGAACACATGGATACATAGAGGAGAACAAAAGATATTGGAGCTTAGTGGAGGGAAGAGGGTGGGAGGAGGGAGAAGATCAGGAAAAACAACTAATATGTACTAGGCCTAATAACTAGGTAATGAAATAATCTGTACAGCAAACCCCTGTGACATGAGTTTACTCATATAACGAACTTGAACATGTACCCTTGGACCTAAAATAAAAGTTAAAAAAAATAGTAAATCTATTCTTCACTCTTAAAGCCGACATATTGCTTAATGAATAAACTATTGGCATTCTCACTGAGATCTGTTTAAAAAGCAAACACTCCCATGTCTCCACATTTTACATTGTTTAGAAAGGAAAGGCTAGTGCAATCAGACAAATGATAACAATTAGTGGTGTAAAAATTCTAGATGGTATAAATGTATATGAAGAAAACCCAAGACTTTTTATTTAAAATGATCAAAAACAATACCAAAATTCAGAAAATTAGTATGCTAGTGGCATCCAACTACAAGAGACCAATCGTCTTTATATACAGAAACAATAACAAGTTGGAAGATATGAGTGAAGGGTAAACACTATTTACAAAAATAGCAAAAAATATTTCATATAATTAGCAGTAATTATTCTAAAATTATATAAAGAAAATGTTTAAACATTCTTAGAAAACAGGAAAGCAAACTTAAAAGTCTTGAATAAAGTTCTTGAATAAAGTGCTTGAATAAGAAGACTCAATATCATAAAAATTCTTCACAATTTAACATACAAATTACCACAATCCAAACAGGTATTTTAATTTCTAAAAATATAAAGATGGATTTTAAAGTTTATATTAAAAATATATAAATTCAAAATAACTTCAAAGAAAATTATATATGTAGGTATGACAAAATATGTATAGGGTTTATATATTTAAAATTTTTAAATGCCACTGAAGGAAATCAAACATGTGAATAAATAGAAAGATATATCACTGTCATAAATTGGAAAACTCACATAGTGAAAATGTTCATTTTATCCAAATTGATCTATACATTTAATACAATTCCTATCAAAATTCCAGCAAGCTTTTTGGGAGACATAGAGAAGCTAATTCCAAAGTTTATATGCAAAGACATAGGCCCTGTAATAGCTAAAACAGCCTTTAAAGAAGAAGAAGAAAATGATAGGAATGACTGTAACCATTATTAAAGCCTACTATATAGCATAGTAATCAAGACAATGTGGTATTGAAAAAGGGATAGACACATACATCAATGGAACAGAATAGAGAGGACAGAAATAGTCCTACACAAATATGTCCAACTGATTTTTGACAATGGTGCAAAACCAATTCAATGAAAAAAGAATAGTCTTTTCAACAAACGGTGCTGGAGCAATTGGACATTCATAGGGGAAAAATGGACCTCAACCTAGACCTACATGTTATACAAAAATTAACCCAGACTTAAAGATAAAACATAAAACTTCAAAACTTATTTTTAAAAGTAGACTATATTTGGAATCTAGAAATAGACAAGTAGTTCTTAAACTTACCAAATGCTTGATGCATTAAAAAAAATTGACAAATTAGACATCATCAAATTTTAAAACTTTTGCTTTGTGAAATACCTTATTAAGGATAAAAGACAAGCTGCAGATTGGGAGAAAATATATGCAAATTGCATATCTGTCAAAGGTCTAGTATCTAGAATAATAAAGAACTCTCAGAATTCAACAGTATAAAATAAACAATTCAAGTAGAATATGGACAAAAGATACTGATAGACATTTTATCAAAGAGGATATGCAGATGGTAAATAACACATGAAGAGATTTTCATCATTATACATTAGAGAAGTGCAAATTAAAATCACAATAAGATATCACTACATATCTATCAGAATGCTAAAATAAGAAAACTTGTGACATCAACTGATGGCAAAGATGTAGAGAAACTGGAGCACTTACATATTGCTGGTGGGAATGTAAAATGGTACAGACAGTCTGAAAAACAGTTTGGAAGTCTCTTAAAAAATTAAATTTGCAATTACCATACATCCCAGCAACAGAATTTGCTTTGGCATTTATTCCAAATAAATGAAAACCTGTGCCTACACAAAAACATACACATAAATGCTCATAACACCTTTATTCATAATAGACAAAAACTGAAAATAAAGCAGAAGTCCTTCAATAGCTGACTTGTTAAAGAAACTGAAGTACATTCATACTATTAAATACTTCTCAGTAATAAAAAGAAGCAAACTACTGATATGTGAGATGCCTTAGATTAATCTCCAGGTAATTAGGTTGAGTAAAATAAAAGTCAACTCCAAAAGGATACATGCTATTTGATGTCATTTATATAAAATTCTCAATATTGCAAAATTATACAAATGCAAAATATGACGGTGGTTGCAAGGGATTAAAACTAGGTAAGGAGTGAGGTGGCTGTAGCTATAATAAAAGCAACACCAGGACTCCTTCTAGTGATGGAACTATTAAGTATCTTGATTGTATCAATGTTAATATCCTGGTTCTGATATATTTCAGCAGTCCCCAACCTTTTGGCACCAGGGACCGGTTTCATGGAAGAAATTTTTTCCAAGGATGGGGCGGTGTGGGGGACAGTTCCGGGATGAAACTGTTCCACCTCAGATCTTCAGGCATTAGAATCTCCTAAGTAGCCACAATCTAGATCCCTCGCATACACAGTTCACAATAGAGTTCATGCTCCTATGAGAATCTAATGCTGCTGCTAATTTGACAGGAGGTGAAGCTCAAGTGGTAATGCTCATTCATACACTGCTCACCACCTGCTGCATGGCCCAGTTCCTAACAGGTTGTGGACTGGTACTGGTTTACTGCCCTGATGTTGGGAACTCATGATATATTATATTATAGTTTTGCAAGATACTACAATTAAGGGAAATGGAGTAAAGGGTACCTAGACACTCTCTTTATAATTTCTCTAAATTTTATTTAAATCTACTATTTTCTCCAAAACCAGTTTAATTAAAGAAAAAAAAAAAAAAAAACAAGTATGTAAGTAAATAAAATGAATATAAAGAAAAACTAAGAAAATTTTACACAAATGAGCAGTGAGTAGAAAACAGCTCCTCCAGATATTAAAACATATTATAAAACCCCTATAATTAAAATAGTGTGGTCCTTATGCATGAATAAACTGAATGAAATGGAGGATAAATTCAAGAAATAGGTATAAGTACATACAGAAATGTATTTTATAATTAAGATGATATTTTAAATCTCTCAGGGAATGATAGGTTTAAGAAAGAAACATGTTTAAATGAGCACTGGAAAGCCAGTTGGAAAACAAACTTATGTGATACATCAGAATGTACTCCAATTGGATCAGAAATCTACACAAAAAAGGCAAAAATCAAAAACAAATACAAAACAGATGAGGAAGCAAGCAAACAGACATAAATACTATTAAAAAGTGTAGGTGACTTTTATAACTTGGGTCTGGGGAAATCTTTTTAAATATGACTTTATGTATATTAGACTAAAATTAAAAATTGTATTTCAAAAGAGGATCCAAAATAAAAGAAAAAGATAAGTCTATGACGCCTTGTTTACAGGATGTATAACAAAGAAAATAAAAGCCTATATAGGCAACAACAATAAGACAAAAACAGGAAAATAAGTAAAAGCTATGGACATGTTTTACACAGCAGATAAACATGAGGATATATAGAACATCATCAGTTTTCAGGAAAATGTAAATTCAGACAATAAGTACCATATTACAACCATATTAGAATGAGACAGGCAAAAGTTTGAAAAGTCCCATAATATCAAGTATTGGTGAGGTTACAGAGTAATAGGAAGTCTTATTCACTGCTTGCAGAAGTATAAATTTATACAAATACTTTGTGAGATTTGGACACATATTTTAATCACCAGTAATTCCCCTTCTAAGGCCTAAAGAATCTCTTTCAAGTGTGCATCAGAAGCCTCATATAAGGATGGTTAGGAGCACTTAGTATTTATGAGTGTGGCCTTTGAAGCTAGACTATCTGGTTTCAAACTGTACCTCCAACATGTAGTAGGTTTAAACCAGGGGCACATTACTAAAGCTTGCCTTGCTTTGGTTTCTTTGAATTTACGATGGGAATAATAGTTGTGAATTGTGTTTTCCATATAGGTTTTTTCCAAGTTTGGTGATTGTTACAACACAGAAGGTCCCTAAGCAACACATAGCAATGGATCGTGGTTTTTGTTTTCATCTTAATCAGTAGGAGAAAATATTTGGATGTAAAGTAGGTAGTCTAGCCTAGTACTCAGGCACATAGGATTTTGATTTGGAAGCTCCAATTTTAAGTTTCTTTATATCAATGTATGACTTTTAAGAGATTTATCTAGACCTCTCTGATCCTCAGGTTTTTTATAACATAGTACCTCATATGGTATAAGGGCTCATATATGTATTGAATGCATAAGCAAATGAATGAAGTGTTGACTAAATGAACACATGATATGTTACATCATATATTAGAATTAATGGTAATTGGTGATTAATTATGAAAAGTATGATAAAAAATCATGAAGCCAGGACGTTGTTGGTAAAATGTATAAACACACGTGTGTGTGTGTGTGTGTGTGTGTGTGTGTGTGTGTAGCAGCAAAACAAATACAGATGCTTTGGAACTTACTATGAAGCTATCTGTATCTTGTTAAACCCACTGTGAGTTGAAAATACTGTAAGTCAAAAACACATTTAATAGACCTAACCTATCGAGCATCATGGCTTAGCCTAGCCTTACATAAGCCTATAGCTCAGAACACTTACATAAGCCTATAGCTGGGCAAATCATCTAACACAAAGCTAATTTTATGATAAAATATTGAATCTCTTATGCAATTTATTGAATACTCTACTAAAAGGGAAATAGTTGCTTGAGTACTCCAAGGGCGGTTGCTACTGAATGCATACCACTTTTGCACCATCATAAAGTTGAAAAATCCTACATTGAACCATGATAAGTTGGGGACTATTTGTATATTTGCTGAGACTACTTGCATTTATCTTAGATATTTATTTCTTTTTCTCTTTTATTCAATAGAATAAAATTGCAGTGACACAAACAAGGAACAACTCAGTATTTTTCCACTCCCTGATTCAAATATGAATTACCCTTCCCCCTTCCTTGCCCATATAAATGACAGACTTTCAAATTTCCCCTTCTCTTCAGTTATGATATAACCATTGACTCAGAGAAGACATAGTTAACTGCTTCTCTCTTTTTTAGCTCTTTCCCTTCCTCCTGTTGGGAACTTCAAGGACAGGACAAGGGACAGTAAATTAAAGAAACACAAGCAAAAACTCACTTATTTAGTTGATGCTAGTGTTTCTTTTATTTTGCCCTTTGATGCCATCTGTCATGTTAGACATTCAAATGTTCACTTTGTAATGGATTGTGTCTATGGCTTATTCAGGACCTGCCTCCCCAGTCACACGCAGAGACCTTTAGACTGAACAGTTTCTGTAGTGAAGGATGTGCTCTCCAGCTGATCATGTGAAATGTACCATTTAGCTCCTGCTTCTTCATGTGCTACCCTCTCTTGCTGGAGATAACTTCATGGCACCTCAAGCTTAGCTACCTCTGTTGCATTCACTGGGACTCAGGAATATTTCATTTTCTTGGAAACTCCAAAAGTAGAAGTGCAGTCAACACTTTGCAGCTCTTTTTCTCTCTTATCAGTCATCAGCTTTTACAGTCAAACTCCTGCCTTTAAAATCTTCAGACAAGAATTGGATACCAGTCATTTTGTTCATGTCCCTCCCACCTCAAACTTGGAGGGATAAACTGAAGATCTTCTTTTTCTCACTGTATTAAGGTCAGATGACACTGAATGAATCTAAGAGCTCAGTAAGCTTGTAGCCGGGGAATGTGGGCCACTTGCTCCTTCTTTCTGTTTCTTTGGAACTCTCTCAGTTGGCTTAAAGGAAGATGCTTAAAACTCAACCTCTCTACCAAGAGGACAGAGGTGAAACACCAAGCACTCTCTTCTCAATCAAAAATTTTTCTTCCCATGAGTTTCTTAATGCAATCTAGCCTTCCGCTAATATACATTGGGTGGAGAATATATGGACCCCTCTGGCTTCCTTTAGCCATACTAAAGGTGAGTGTGTGGAAGTTCTTTGTCTGTTCTTTTTAGAATACAGAGGTACTTACTATTTGTTAAGTTCAGTTTGGGGGCTACAATAGGAAAAGTTCCATTTAATGATATATTATTTTCACTTTCTTGCTGGATGAAAGCAGAATGTAGAAAAAATTAAAACCAGAGGCCTGAAAGGGTTTGTTAGCAGAAAAGTTGTAAATATACATAATGTTCTGTACAGTGACTGGGTTTCAAATAGAAGCATTGTGAGCTCTGTAAGGGGGCATGTCAGAAATGGAATAGTGAAGCTGGAGCCAAAAAACCTAGTAGGCCAATGAGGTACCAGATGGAATGACTCAAGAATGGAACTATGAGGCAGATACCATCCCTGTGATTTACCTTTGATTTGCTGAATTTAGCAAGGCACTGAGCACATAGAGTAGATTCAATGTATATTCATTAAATGAATGAAATGCAGAATGAGCCAATGTTCCAAAAGAAATGTTTTAATTGCCCTTCAGTAGATGTTAGCAGCTTGACTTCAAGAGTGATTGATTTGTGACTCTTGAATGCAGCTGTGGCTGCATCAGATTCTAACCTTGAACAAATAATTTCACATCTCTGTTTCTTAGATTTTTCAACTGTAGACACAGGATACTAATTATATGCTAGTCACTAATCCAGGTGCTATAGATAAAAAGATGAAAATGATCTAGTCCTTATTCTCAGAATCTTTCTGGCTAATGGAAGAAAAAGATAAGGAATCTAAAAATTACAACAGATTTATGTGTGACATTGTTTTGTTAAGCACCCAGTGTCATGGTTGCAGAAAGAATATCTAACAACTATAAGGAGGTTAGGGTACAAACGGACTCTTAATGAACCAAGAGGAGTTAGACAAGAAGACAAAAATGTAGTCTAATAAGAGGATGCTGCATATGTGTTCATGTGGTATAGTTATCAAGCTATGAGTAGTTTTGTGGAGCAAAGTGAGATGCATATGGAGGATGGAGAGAGTATGTGACATTTCCTATCTTAGACTGGTGTTGCCCACAAACAAATGCAGAGTTGGCAGCTCTTGTATTCCCCAGGTGAATCCTGATACAGATTAGCATAAGTATATGACTTCATCCACTACCTTAGAAGGGTGGCAGGGCAACTTGGGATTCTAGGCAAACATCCAGTTTCTGCTCCTATCCCCTTGCAGGCACCCAGTCAGTTTCCACATAACCAAGGATAAAGTGAAGAGACCTTTTGAAAACCACAGGACACCCTAGAGGACAAAATGAAGAGAGAAAGGAGAAACTCAAATCCAAGAAGCCTAAAAGCAGAGACTGGACCAGTTAGGTCAGTAGACTACATGGAAAAGAAACAGTCATTTTCTGCTGCAGAGCAAGGGAGTAGAAACAGGAGAGCAAGCAGTGGGTCTGTGGAAACTGGCTAAAGAAGGGACTGTTGCTGAGGTGAGGGTGCTTCACCTTGGGTATTTCAATGGATGGGATATAAAAGACCTTGGGATGGATATAAGCCACCAATTTATCTAGATGACTCAAGGAAGAAAGGAGTAAAATAGACTAGGTAAAAATGTAAATCACCTGGGTAGTTATAATCCCCCCAAATGCGTATGGTAATGGACCATTTCACTAATATTTTACTTCATCTTGGTCAGAGTTTCAGGGCCAAAAAAGACAAACGTATTTGCGTAATGTGAATGTGTGACTTTATTGGATGCCATTGCTACCCAGGAATCCGTGGATATTGTTTAACTCTTGAAACAATAAAAGAAAATGCAAGTTGGTGAAAGCTATCATGCTGCCCTTCAGTGGTTGGCAGAACATTCATGAAATGTTGAGGCCATGTCAGTGCCAAAGCATAGGTGCTGTGCTTGGTATTCAGCTCTTGAAACAATGACCATATACAGCTCTCCTATTAGGGTGCATGATCATTTTCCTGTGCACAGCTAGCACAATATAAACATGTGAAATAACATGATAAGATCCAAACATGGCAAAAATCCAAACACATATCCATGTCACTGAAATAAAGCCCACTGTGATGTCAGCACAGTTCTCTGAGGAAGCCGTCTCCTGAATAAGGGATATTAAAATCCCAAAAGAAATTATACTAAGGGCAGTAACATAGTTTCATGACTGAGCTAATGATATGCCCAATGGCCTTTTCACATAGAAATACAGATAGACCCCCATTTCATGGAATCCAATATTCCCAGACATCATCCTCAAAATGTGTCCTCCAACCACATCATGTGAGTCTATTGAAGCATATGTGCTGAGTTGCTGTATATTTTGGATCCTATGGGAACTCAGAATAAGTAATTTACATAACATGTTTCACTTGGGCCACTTACTGAACAGTTATCTCACACAAATTACTATCTTCCTAACTTCACATCATAAGTCCATGAGGTTCCATAGAGCAAGTATTACTCTACTTTACCGGGGTAGAAATTGTGGCTTGGAGGTTACCTGCCCAATATAAAACAATACTAAATAAAGTTAAGACTTTACCCAAGTCCTTTGACTCCAATCTAGAATTCCTTTGATTTCTAAAATGCCACAGAGGTAAAAAAAAAATTATATTTGTAGTATGAAACTTAAATCAATAAAATATGCTGTATTTGTGGTATGTTATTATGACATTAAAATATCATTTACAGAAATTTGTTCACAAAATTGGCACAAACTGGCACTAATTTTCCATTAAATGGAAAATGATATTTGAGTGGGACAAGTTATATTAATTAAATGAAGAAATTTAGTCTGAAAGATTTTAGTAACAGATAGAAAAAAAAAGACTTCATTATTTTAAAATCACTTTTGAAATGTCAGATTTATTTTTACAAGGAAGAATTTGTAACTAAAGTGCTACGTCCATGGACACAATTTCACCTGTAGTCCTCTAAAGTTGCTTAAATATTCATACAGATTCCAGGTACCTCAGGGATGAAATACAGGTAAGGGTATTCTTTAAAGTAAAATTCCTTACTGAAAAAATAAAATTCTATTGCTTTGAGGCTCATGCCATCTGATTATGCCACTCTTTTTCTCCTCCCACACACAGTTCCCTCATTATTAGTAATCTGGTTTCTCCCCAGTCTTCCTCTTTTACCCAAATTTTGCCATCTTTCTCAGTGACTCAACATCAATCTGGGTTAACTATCTGATATCTAAGTCTGTCAGTTGCTTGACATGCTCATCCCACTGAGAGTCTCCTTGCATGCCACCACAGAAACACATTACATTGGGGGTACAATTAGCTTTGTCATCACCTGAAACTCCAACTTTCATTGAAACCCTGACATCAAGTGACGTCAAGGAACACCCTCACTCTCTCTGGTTCCTACCTCCAATCTTTTGAGCTCACTGGTTCATCCATTAATACAAATCTTCGACTTTTCCAAACTTCTCTGCTCAATCTCTCACTGACATCAACTTTTTGCCTTCACTCTTCTGTCCAGTTTAGATTCTAAAATTCATCATTTATATTCACAAATTGGCATAAGGCCTCATTTCCCTTGACATTTTTCTCTTTGATTTTGCATATGCTGGACAAACTCAACCATTTATTTATTCCTGTACTCATGGACTGGTACAGTGCTAGCACAAACAACCCAGCAAATTTGGTTAGCTTTGCCTAAAACTTTTGATCAGGCTGGGGACAGTGACTCATGCCTGTAGTCCCAGCACATTGGGAGGCCAAGACAGGCAGAATACTTGAGGCCGGGAGTTCAAGACCAGCCTGGCCAACACTGTAAAACCCTCTCTCTACCAAAAATACAAAAATTATCTGGGCATGGTGGCCCATGCCTGTAGTCCCAGCGACTTGAGAGACTGAGGCAGGAAAATCGCTTGAAACTGGGAGGCAGACATTGCAGCCTGGGTGACAGAGTGGGGCTCTGTCTCAAAAGAAAAAAAAAAAAAGATGAAATATTCCTAATAGATATTTAACACGACAATGCTAATATTTTGTTTTTTATGTAAGCCTGCCTTTCTACTATTCAACGGGATCATTTTACAGTCTCTTTTCGAAACCTTCTGAAATCTGTCTTCTTTTTTATGTTTGGTGACATAACTTCAATGAAAAATAAAATTAGAGTAGAGGAAGTATCTATTCTTTTTTATATCACCAATACAAAACTAAAACTATCTTTATGAATTCCATCTCCTGCATCCTCAATTCTATTGTGACCTTTCCACATTCTTTAAACAAGAAGATTGAGTGAGTGTTCACTATTTGCCAGACACTACATGCTTCTTTCCCCTTAAGCCCTGTCCCCCATTACCTCTTGTTATCTCAAGAACCTCACTACCATGGGGACTTTGGTCCCTGCCTGGCTTTCTTTTTTTACTTTCTTTTTTTTTTTTTTTTCATTCAACAACCAAAGACTGATCTTTGTAATGCTCCAATGTGCTCAACATGTTTTCTGAATGCTACATCTTGCACTGAGGGGAAAATAGAAAGAGAAATAAATTAGCTTTTAGTCCATATTTCTTTTTCTTTTAATCTTTCTAAAGGAAAAACAATCTGAAAACCTAATCTAGGAAGTCTTTTGTGATTTAACCTTATGACAAACTGATTTTTATTGTCTTTTCTCCAGATTGCTGTCCAGGGCAACAGCAAATGCTGCACCCATTCTTGGCATATCATCCCTCTTGTAAAAGGCAATCATGGCAGGAAAACTGAGACCAATGACTTTTTCATTCTCCACCTCTCAGCTCTCCAAAGTAATGGCACTGGGTCTTCTCATCGTGTATTTCTTTTCAGATGCATACTTTCTCCCTCTAACAATCTTTTTATATGTAATTTAAAAAATAAATTATTCCCAGAAAGCCTTGCAATCTCAAAGATTTTTCAAAATTTATTCCTTCATTTCAATAGGTTTTGGGGAAACAGTTGGTATTTGGTTACATGAATAAATTCTTTAGTGATGATTTCTGAGATTTTGGTGCACGCATCACCCAAGAAGTGTACATTATACCCAAGGTGTAGTCTTTTGTCTCTAACCCCATTCCCACCCTTTCCCTGATCCCCAAAGTCCATTGTATCATCTGTATGCCTTTGCAACCCTATAGCTTAGCGCCTGCTGATGAGTGAGAACATACAATGTTTGGTTTTCCATTCAAGAGTTACTTCACTTAGAATAATGGTCTCCAATTCCATTCAGGTTGCTGCAAATGCCATTATTTCATTCCTTTTTATGGTTGAGTAGTATTCCATGGTATATATGTAGACCACATTTTCTTTATCCACCTGCTGATTGATGGGCATTTAGGCTAGTTCCATATTTTTGCAATTGTGAATTGTGCTGCTGTAAGCAAGCATGTGCAAGCATCTTTTCCATATAATGAATTCCTTTCTTCTGGGTAGATACCCAGGAATGTGATTGCTGGATCAAACAGTAGATCTACTTTTAGTTCTTTAAGGAATATCCACACTGTGTTCCATAGTGGTTGTACTAGTTCACATTCCCATCAACAGTGTAAAAGTGTTCTTTTTTAATCACATCCACACCAACATCTATTATGTTTTGACTTTTTGAATATGGCCATTCTTGCAGGAGTAAGGTGTTATTTCATTGTGGTTTTGATTTGCATTTCCCTGATTATGAGTAATGTTGAGCATTTTTTCATATGTTTGTTGGCCATTTGTATATCTTCTTTTGAGAATTTCCTATTCAGGTCCTTAACCTACTTTTTGATGAGATTGTTTTTTCTTGCTGATTTAAGTTCCTTGTAGATATTGGAAATTACTCCTCCACTGAATATATAAATTGTAAAGATTTCCTCCCACTCTGGGGGTTGTCTGTTTAATCTGTTGATTATTTCTTTTGCTGTGCAGAAAGCTTTTAGTTTAATTAAGTCCTATCTATTTATCTTTGTTTTTATTGTATTTGCTTTGGGGTTCTTGGTCATGAAGTCTTTGCCTAAGCTAATTTCTAGAAGTGTTTTTCCAAAGTTATCTTGTAGAATTTTTGTGGTTTCAGGTCTTAGATTTAAGCCTTTGATCCATCTTGAGTTGATTTTTTTGTATAAGGTTAGAGATGAGGATCCAGTTTCCTTCTTTTACATGTGGCATGCCAATTATCCCAGTACCATTTGTTGAATAGGGTGTCCTTTCCCCAGTTTTATGTTTTTCTTTACTTTGTTGAAGATCAGTTGACTGTAAGTATTTGACTTTATTTCTTTTTTTTTTTTTTTTTTTTTTTTTTGAGACGGAGTCTCACTCTGTTGCCCAAGCTGGAGTGCAGTGGCCAGATCTCAGCTCACTGCAAGCTCCGCCTCCCGGGTTCATGCCATTCTCCTGCCTCAGACTCCCGAGTAGCTGGGACCACAGGCGCCCGCCACCTCGCCTAGCTAGTTTTTTATATTTTTTAGTATTTCTAGGGTCTCTATTATGTTCCATTGGTGTATGTGCCCATTTTTATACCAGTACCATACTATTTGGGTGACTATGGTCTTATAGTGTAGTTTAAAGTTGGGTAATGTGTTACCTCTGGATGTTCATTTTGCTTAGTCTTGCTTTGGCTATGTGAGCTCTTTTTTGGTTCCATATGAATTTTAGGAATTTTTTTTCCAGTTCTGTGAAAAATTATGGTGGTATTTTTATGAAAATTGAATTTAATTTGTAGATCACTTTTGGCAGTATGGTCGTTTTCACGATATTGATTCTACCCATCCATGAGCAAGGGTGTATTTCCACTTGTTTGGGTCATCTATGATTTCTTTCAGCAGTGTTTCATAGTTTTCCTTGCAGAGGTCTTTCATCTACATGGTTAAATATATGTCTGGATATTTATTTATTTATTTATTTTTGCAGCTGTTTTAAAAGAGATTGAGTTCTTGATTTCATTCTCAGCTTGGTCACTGTTGGTGTATAGTAGAGCTAATGATTTGTGTACATTAATTTTGTATCCTGAAACTTTGCTGAATTCATTCACAGTTCTAAAAGCATTTTGGATGAGTCTTTAGGATTTTCTAGGTATACAATCATGTCATCAGCAAACAGTGACAGTCTGACTTCCTCTTTATCATTCTGGATGCCCTTATTTCTTTCTCTTGTCTGATTGCTCTGGTTAGGACTTCCAGAACTATGTTGAACAAAAGTGGTGAAAGTGGGTACTATTGTCTTCTTCCAGTTCTTATGTGGTATGCTTTCAACTTTTCCCCATTCAGTATAATGTTGGCTTTGGGGATGCCATAGATGGCTTTTATTACTTTAAGGTATGTCCCTTCTATGCCAATTTTGCTGAGGGTTTTAATCAGAAAGAGATGCTGGATTTTGTCAAATTCTTTTTCTGCATCTATTGAGATAATAATGTGATTTTTGTTTTTAATTCTATTTCTGTGATGTATCACATTTATTGACTTGTGGATGTCAAATCATCCCTGCATTTCTGGTATGAAACCCACTTGATCATGGAGGATTATCTTTCTGATATGTTGTTGGATTCAGTTAGCTAGTATTTTGTTGAGTATTTTTGCATCTCTGTTCATCAGGGATATTTGTCTGTAGTTTTCATTTTTCATTATGTCCTTTCCTGGTTTTGATATTAGGGTGATACTGGCTTCCTATGATGATTCAGGGAGGATTCCTTCTTTCTCTATCTTTTGGAATAGTAACAATAAGACTAGTACCAATTCTTCTTTGAATGTCTGATAGAATTCAGCTGTGAATCTATCTGGTCCTGAACATTTTTGGTTGGGTAACTTTAATTACCATTTTTTTTTTTAACTGATGCTGATGAACAGAGTGTGTATTCTGAAGTTCCTGGGTAAAATGTTCTGTAAATATCTGCTAAATCATTCATTCTAGGTAAAGTTTAAGTCCATTGTTTCTTGATGGACTTAACTTGTCTTGATGACTTGTCTAGTGCTGTCAGTGGAGTATTGAAGTCTATCTCATTTCTTAGATCTAGTTGTTATTGTTTTATAAATTTGGGCGCTCCAGTGTTAGGTGCATACATGTTTAGAATTGTGATATTTGCCTGTTGTACTAGTCCATTTATCACTATATAATATCCCTTTTTGTCTTTTTTACCTGCTATTGCTTCAAAGTTTATTTTGTCTGATATAAGAATAGCTATTCCTATTCTCGTTTAGTGTTTATTTACATGGATTATCTTTCTCCAATCCTTTACCTTAGGTTTATGTGAGTCCTTATGTGTCAGATGAGTCTCTTCAAGACAGCAGATACTTGGTTGGTGAATTCTTATCCATTCTGCCATTCTGTATCTTTTAATTCAGCATTTATGCCATTTACATTCAACATTAGTATTTGAGATGTGAGATACTATTCTGTTCTAATACTATTTGTTGTCTGAATACCTTGTTTTTTTTTACATTGTGATGTTATTTTATAGGTCCTATGAGATCTATTCTTTAAGTAGATTCTATTTTACTGTATCTTGAAGATTTGTTTCAAGTAATCGCAACACTTTGGGAAGCCGAGGCAGGCAGATCACGATGTCAGGAGATAGAGACCATTCTGGCTAACATGGTGAAACCCCCATCTCTACTAAAAATACAAAAAATTAGCCAGGCATGGTGGCAGGCACCTGTAGTCCCAGCTACTTGGGAGGCTGAGACAGGAGAATGGCATGAACTCAGGAAGCGGAGCTTGCAGTGAGCCAAAACCGTGCCACTGCACTCCAGGCTGGGCAACAGAGGAGATTCCACCTCAAAAAAAAAAAAAAAAATTAGAGCTTCTTTTAGCAGTTCTTGTAGTTCTGGCTTGGTAGAGCAAATTCTCCAGTATTTGTTTGCCTGAAACACTGTATCTTTCTTTTTTAAATGAAGCTTAGTTTTACAGATACAAGCTTCTTCACTGATAATTGTTTTGTTTAAGGAAGCTAAAAATAGGACCCTTGTCCCTTCTGGCTTGTAGGGTTTCTGTGGGCGAAATCTGTTGTTAATCTGATAGATTTTCCTTTATAGGTTACCTGATACTTTTGCCTCAGAGCTCTTAAGATTCTTTCCTTTGTCTTGACTTTATATAACCTGATAACTATGTGCCTAGGTGATAATCTTTTTGCAATGATTTTCCCAGGTGTTCTTTGAGCTTTTTGTATTTGGTTGTCTAGATCTCTAGCAAGGTCAGTGAAATTTTCCTTGATTATTTCCTCAAATATGTTTTTCAAACTTTTAGATTTCTCTTCTTCCTTGGGCGGCAGAAGAATAATTGGTGTTAAAAATAACACCAATTATTTATAGGTTTGGTCATTTAACATAATCCCAAACTTCTTGAAGGTTTTGTTCTCTTTTTTAATTCTTTCTTCTTTGTCTTTGTCAGATTGGGTTAATTCAAAAGACTTGTCTTTGAGCTCTGATGTTCTTTCTTCTATGTGTTCAATTCTATTGCTGAGACTTTCCAGGGCATTTTGTAATTCTCTAAGTGTGTCCTTCATTTCCAGAAGTTGTAATTTTTTTTTTAATTTATGCTATCTATTTCACTGAAGATTTTTCCATTCATATCCTGTAATTTTTTTATGTTGGACTTTGCCTTTCTGTGGTGCCTCCTTGATTAGCCCAATAGTTATCTTATGAATTCTTTTTCTGGTAATTCAGAGATTTTTGTCTTGGTTTGGATCCATTGCTGGTGAGCTGGTGTGATCCTTTTGGGGTGTTAAAGAATCTTGTTTTGTCATATTACCAGTATTGTTTTTCTGATTTCTTCTCATTTGGATAGACTATGTTGGAAGAGAGATCTGGACTCAAGGGCTACTATTCAGATTCTTTTGTACCATGGGGTGCTCCCTTGATATGGTGCTCTCCCCCTTCCCCTAGGAATGGGGCATCCTGAGAGCCAAACTGCAGTGATTTTCATTTCTCTTCTGAATCTGGCCACTCAGCAGAGCTACTGGGCTCCAGGTTGGTACTCGGCAGTGTCTGCAAAGAGTCCTGTGATGTGATCTGTCTTCATGTCTCGCAGCCACAGATACCAGCACTTGCTTCAGTGGAGGCAGAAGGGGAGTGAAGTGGACTCTGTGTGGGTCCTTGGTTATATTTTTGTTAGGTGCCCTGGTTTTGTGTCGGTCGGCCACTAGCCAGGAGGTGGTGCTTTCAAAAGCACATCAGCTGTGGTTGTATAGGGAGGATACAAGCTTGTGTTAGGGTCAGGCAGTGGGCAGTCCCAAAGGATTATGTCCTTTGTCTTCAGCTAGCAGAATGGGTTGAGAAAGACCATCAGATGGGTGCAGGGTTAGGCATATCTGAGCTCAGACTCTTTTGGGGTGGGGCTTGCTGTGGCTGCTGTGGGGGTTGGGGGTGTGGTTCCCAGGCCAATGGAGTTATATTCTCAGGAAGATGATAGTTAGCTCTGCTGCATCACACAGGTCACCAGGGAAATGGGGGAAAGCAGCAGCCACAGGCCTCACCCAGCTCCCATGCCATCCACAGCCCAAACAGCCCCTCTAACTCTCACCATGCTCCTGCCAACAGCACTGAGTTTATTTCCAGGCAGCCATTAGGTGGGGCTGAGAATCTGCCCCAGGCTACAAACCAGCCAGCTGAGAAAGCAAGCAGACCCACAGCTTCTCAGCTATCTCACGGAAACTGCAGCGGCAATCCATTCCCTTCAAAGGGTCTGTGGATTCTCTTAGCTTTCCTGGTATGTTCCTGCAGTAGTTCTTGGAGCAAAAATTCATGATGTAGGTCTCTACACGCAGCTCGTGTGTCTGAATGGGAGTTGTAAGTTAGTCCTGCTTCCAATTTGCCATTTTCCTTCTTCTTTACCCCTCTGCCTGTTTTTGTACTGCTACTTCATAATTCCCTTCACCACAGTATTTCAGCATCACTGTACTTTTTGCAACACTACCAAAGACCAACACTTTCCAAACTCAGGGACTTAGACCACTTGCGAAACACACTCTTCCCTTGACTTTTGTAGGTTTAGTTCGTGGTCAATGCCTTGTGCTCAGAGAGGCTTTCCCAGACTATAAAATGAAGGTTTACCTAAGCTCTATCATCTATCTCAGCACCTTTTCCCTTTTTGATACATATTACATCTGAATATATGTATTTGTTGTTGAGTAGTTAGTACTTTCACTTAATACTTAGTACTTCTGACCATGCCTCCTTCCCAATTGTGAGTTCCATGAGGACATGAACTAAGTCCGTGTTTTTGTTTCTGTGTTGCCTAAGCCCTGGAATATATTAAGTAAGAATGATGTTAAATAAGTGAATCAAAGAATGAATAAACTCACCATTACTTATTTTCCATTTTCATAGCCAAGCATTAGTATTAGTTTTGTCAGAAGAAACTGATTATACCAACAGTGGCCCTCTCTCTATCATATCTAATAATCTACTTGAAACAAACTATATTTTTTGTTCATCCCCTTAACATTAGGTTTAACCAGATTAGAAGTTATTATTTTTCTTGGGATATGAGACACTCACTAAGGCACAGTAAGGGTTTCACAGATCCTGAAAATGCAACTAAAATCTTTTCATACTGGCTTCTCACACTTGTGAACCACAGGCCAAGCGAGGAGCTAATTACTATGCTAGGTAAAATAATTTAATCCTTGTTATAATGAAAGCCTAGGGTTGCTACTACACAAAGGCAGAGGAAGATGTATGTCTGGAACCCAGGGCCTTTCTTTTCCTAGTGATAATTGTCAATAGAAAAATGCAGCAACAACAACTCTAAAAAAAAAAAAAAAAAAAAAAAACAAAACCGTGGGCGCAGTGGCTCACGCCCGTAATCCCAGCACTTCAGGAGGTCGAGGCGGGCGGATGACAAGGTCAGGAGATTGAGACCATCCTGGCTAACTCGGTGAAACTCCGTCTCTACTAAAAATACAAAAAATCAACCGGGCGTGGTGGCGGGCGCCTGTAGTCCTAGCTACTCCGGAGGCTGAGCCAGGAGAATGGCGTGAACCCAGGAGGCGGAGCTTGCAGTGAGTTGAGATCGCGCCACCGCACTCCAGCCTGGGCGACAGAGCGAGATTCCGTTTCTAAAAAAAAAAAAAAAAAAAAAAAAAAAAAGACAAATAAACATTCATACTGTCAGTGATGAAATTTTGAGTCACTCATCAGGAAGTAATTCAGGCCAGACAATATGCTGGAATATGTTGAAGAAAATCTAAAACTAGGTGTCCCAGGAGGGAGGTGAAATAATTATAGCCTACAGACCGTCAGCTACAGTAGTGAGAACAGTAGCTGGTTTCATTTAGATTTTGGCCTTCAGTCTAGAAGATCATAACTGCCCACCACCTAAAGGGGACTTATAAATCTTCTTTTAGGGAAGAAGTGCAGACATTTGTTCTCATAAAGAATGAAGCCTCCATGTTGTGTTGTGGAAGACAAATATAATGGGATGACATGAATGGCTCTGAGTAGGTCAAGGAATGTATTATATTGGGCATATGTATCTCCTCAGATTCTGTTGGTTTCTCCTGTTTCCTGCACCTTTGGCTATTTGTTATACTTTTGTCATCTTTGGGGTCCTAATTACTTCATAGGGGCCATGAACTTCTGTGCCTGTGGGCAGTCACACTACATTTGGGGATTGGAGGACTCTACCCACAACTTCCAGACAGGAATAAAGTGCCATATCCTCAAGCATAAAATATGGCCTCCCCAGAGGCTGCCAAAGCTTTCAGACCAATGCCAACTGGAAATGTGGGGAGTTAGCACCTTATAAGAGAAATAAGATTAATGAAAGATAGGAGGTAGAAGACACCAACACCAGTAGTTTATCATATTCTATTTTTCATCATTCATTCCCTCATTCCCTGTTTCAATTACCTATCTGCTCATCTGCTCCAGTCTTTTTTCTTTTTTTTTTTTTAACCTAGGTTTTTTGGTTTGTTTTGGTTTTGTTTTTATTTTTTGAGACAGGGTCTCACTCTATCATCCAGGCTGGAGTACAGTGGCACAATCATAGCTCACTGCAACCTTGAACTCCCGGGCTCAAGCAATTCTCCCACTACAGCCTCCTGAGTAGACAGGACTACAGGCATGTGTCATCACACCCAGCAAATTTTTGTATTTTGTTGTGGGGTAGAGATGGGGTTTCACCATGTTGCCCAGGCTGGTCTTGAACTACTGTGCTCAAGTAGTCCACCTGCCTTGGCCTCATTAAGTGCTGGGATTACAAATGTGAGTCACTGCACCTGGCCTGAACCTAGGTTTAGAGTTACCAATAAATGTTAAGTCCTGTGAATTCCAAAATTTCTATGTATTTAAATATATTTATTGATGAATCTATGAATATATAACCTATAAGAATGCACATGACAAATAGTTGTTTTTCTGGAAGCATGAACTAAGGTTAATTCATTACTTCAGTAATTTGTAAAAAAAACCTTTCTATGGATTCGAATGGGTATCATAATACTGTATCTGTAGCTTATCTGTGTTTCCTTTAACCTTTTCTCTCTTTTGAAAGAGTAGCAAACTTTATTTTGATATTCAATAGCTGTCTTTTATATTATCTATAGATACTGCATAATAATTAACAAAATTAAGAAATGTATTACTGAAATAAAATTATCATTGTAAAAAAGATCCATACATTCTCAGTGAGCTATAACATAAACATTATTTCCTCAATATACTGGCATCCCTCATAAGAACTTACTAAAATACACAGCAACAGACACTATGGACAACTCATAACTTGGAATCTCGAAAAGTTCAGTCTAGTGGGTAAAACAGACGCTCAATGTAATAGACATTGATAAAAGTTATAACAAAGAAATGCACCAGGGCTCAGAGAGCAAAAGGGAAGGACCAATTAACACTGCCCAGCAAGGCTGTCAAAAAAAAAAAAAAAAAGGTAATATTTGAAATATGTTCTAAAGGATCAGGAAGAAGTCTCCAAAGGAAAGACAAGTAAAGACTGTTCCCAGCAGAAAAGCAAAATTCACAACAAACATTGACATTTATTATGTTTCCACCAGTGATCTGTGCTCTGGAAATGGAATGATAAACAAGGCACATAAGGTCTAGAGTTTTCGTTCCAGTAAGGGACAAATACTGAACAAAGGGAAAAATATTAGTTACGAGTTCTGCGCATATAATTAAAACAAGAGAACATGATAGAACGTGCCTGGGAACTATTTGAGTGCCAGTGGTCAGGGATCGCCCCACTGGAGAGGTGCCATTTATGACAAGCAGCATGAGTCATCAGAGAAAGGGATGAAAAGAAAATTCCCATAGCAAGATGATGGAATTTGTGTACTGAGAGAAATAAGAGCAGCTCAGTTAGATGCAGAGTTAGGGAATTGTATGGTGAATTTAATCCTGAAGGTGTGAGAAATATTTTTATGCATATAAGAAAGGAAGGCACTTTTCTAGTATAGTGTCTGCAATTAAAGTGAGAAGGACCTGCAGATAGAATAATAAGGAAGATGATGCACTTTTTAGTTGGTTGAAAGGAGGGGCACACCTGAGCCTAGATGGTGGCAGAGTTATAGAAACATGGACAAGATAATTTTTCAGAGAGATGTAGATGATGGGTATGTTAAGACTTAAGAAGTGACAATCAAAAGATTTAAAGGTAAAAATATTGACAAAATTAAGGAATATAAGTAGATGCATAGTTTGGGTGGTCCTCTGTGAATAATGATGCAATTCACCAAGAAAAGGAATTCAAGTAGAGGTATAGTTTTCATTTTCAGTGAATGGTAAGTAAGTGAGGGACAGAAGGATACTTTAGTCTGAGACATTTTGATTTGGTGGTGCTTGAGAGATTCTGAGTAGTCAGCATATAATTAGAAATACAAATCTAAAGCTTAACAGACAAAGCAGAACACTTCAAATTCAGTAATAATGAGGAAAAATCATACAAGAAATATTTGGGTTTGTTAGGATTTGTGTGAATAAATTCATCACCTGATTACCAATCTGCAAGATCTTCCAAACATAAATCAGAAAGCCTTGTCATACATAGTTCTCCCATTACCAGATGAGAACGCTCTGAAAAAATCACACGTGAACAGCATCAAGGAAAACTCCCTCCATGATATAGGAAATCCTCCCAGTCAGTTGATACTCTTTTGAAGTCAGCAATAATGGATCTAGCAAATAGGCTTAAACTTGGAAACTCTCAAGCTGCTTTAATTCTGTTCTCCAAGGTGAATTTTATGGGTACTTAGATTCCAAATTCAAATCCTAATTTGTTCTCTGTATTGCGCCTTACATATTTGGGTATTCAACATACAGGAGTTACCTGTCTGTGCTATAAATACAAGAACTACAATAGAATTCTTATTGAGAGATAGGGAAGAAAAATGTAGGTTCCCTTACAATGGGAAAAAAACTCTATTATATAATTAAATATACAGTGAATTACTTCCATTTTCTGATCATGAAAAATCAGAAGTTGTAAAATATATTATCTGTCAACATAAAAAAAATTCACCACATGACATAGTAGAAAAATCATTGGGTTTAGGTTCAGAATACCATATCCAAGTCCCAGTACCACCATTTATTAACTGTGAGAATGTAGACAAGAAATTTAATCTCTCTAAGCTCCACTCTTTATCTGAAAAATGAGAAAAATAGTACCTCACTTGTAGGGTTGTCATGGTAATTAACTGAAAATTCATGTAAAAAGCAGTGTATAAACCACATAGGATTAAACCACGTAAATTTCAGTTAAGGATGGCACCTTTTAACCAAGTGTTAATTAAATAGATAAACAGGATATACACCTGACTGAAACTAACTCCCAGGCATGACTTAGAGAACAACAGAGGATTGGGTCTAAATCCAGTTCCATTTCTACCTAAAACTTATGATTCAATAGCCCCTTAGAAGAACCAGGAAGCTAAAGGCAGTTACTTCTTATAGTCTTTCAAGTTTGATGGGGCGCTGAGAAAACAGTATAAAAGAAAGAGGATTGTGAAGTCGACGGTCTCATTACCTAAATTATAATTGAGTGAGGACAATTCAATTCAAATGACTTAAATACCAATTAGTTAAAAGACAAATTAAAGCTGTGATTCCAAGCTTAAGGGCAAGGTGGAGCTCTGAAAGTCGTGGCATGAAATCCAGAATACAGCGACTTTCTGAAGTTCCCGATGTGCTGAAGCTCATAAGCTATTATTAATTGCTGCAAAAAAATCAGATAACTTAATCTTAAAAAAAATGCTTCTTATTGAATTTAAATGTTAGATTACTTTTACATTGTTTTTAAAATAATGTACATTCATATTTTATTGTTTTAAAGTATATTTACTACTAACTAGATGTAACATTAACGTTATTTTGAAAAGTTAAACTTTCTGTTTTGATAAATAAGGTGCGGTATCTAATAAAAAAATAGAAAACTAAAAAGAAAAATTTAAGATCTCTAAGTCAGAGGTTTTCAAAACTAGCTGCCCATTAGAATCTCTTGGGGAACTTTGTAAACATGCCATTTTATGGGCTTTATTCCTAGAGGATCTAATTTTACATATTAGGTGAGTCCTGGGCAACAGCAGTTTTAGAAGCTCCACAGATAATACTAACATAAAATCGATGCTAAGCATCTCTTACCTCAAGATGAGATGCATGGACTTTATGTAGATCCCAGGGCTTTCATGTATGTCCATACCCTTCAAGCATTACCACTAGAAGTAACCGAGTAGATAGAAGTAGAATTGCTACAATTCTACTTTACATTTTAATATATTTTAAAGTAACATAAAATAATATCATACCCTAACCAGTCTATTAGTATTCTTATTTGGTTTCTCTATATGTTGCCATAACAAAGAGAACTGTTAACATCTTCCTCTTTTCTGTCAACTTTTTGGCCAATGTTGTCATATATAAGTTCTACAGTGAATTTGTCAAAATGATCAAAATCATCACCCCTCAATACAAAATCACAGCTCAGTAGTTTAACTCATTTATTTATCTGGAAATAAGTTTTGAAGAATATTTAACCTAGGAGACCAATCAGAATGCAACCTTCTTCAAAGGCAAATGATTTTTGGGAGTCAAGCTAAAGATTTTACAGTAGTTATGTATAAGTGATTGCTGTCTCCCTCAAACTTTTCAAACTCTTGGTCCTTCTATTAAGTATATTTCAAAATAGTGCACACAGTTAGCAGTATGTTATATGAATATTGTTGGTTGTGTTTTTAAATTGTTGTAAATCCCTCATCCATGCAGACTATTCTATAGCTCTCCATGGAGAATACAAGTCAGTCTCTTTATTCTTCATAACAGAGCTTGATTTTTCCATATGCATACCAGTTACCTAAAAACATAAGTGCAATACTACAGGCAAGACCTACTCCATATGCTCTGCTAAACTGCTATACAACTCCTGCCAAAAACAGAGCTGACATAACTGATCTGTGTAACAATACGTGAATTCTAATTCACTATTTGCTCAGTTAGATTATTAAGTCTCCTCTTGCAACAAAATATGAGAAAGCTAAATAACGGGTCTAGTCCTTGGAAAGTCTTTATGTCATGTTTGCTTGCAAGACAAGAAATCAATTTTAAGCATATATAAATTATATATATATATAAATTTGCATTACATATATAGTATGTATAATATAATATATATTAGTATTATATTAAGACCAAATTATTGTTAAATTTTATAATATTTAAATCAGTAATATCTACTAGAACCTTATGAATAATGGGAATAATGAAAATGTTTTATTCTGTGCTAATCAATATCGTAGCAACTAGACATGTAGCTATTAAACAATTGATATGTGGTTAATAAAACTGACTGATTGAATTTTTAAGTTTGTTTAAGTTTAATTCATTGAACATTTACTTTCAATGGCTACATATGAATAGTTCAGATTTTGACAAATTGAGTTTTTCAGATTAAAAGTGATGAATGCTGTGATTGCTTATATTATGTATTTAATACATGGTAATTTGTCAAGAAATAACACAGCATGAAGTATTAGGATTTTTAGCCAAAAACATTAAAATGTATATTATGTAGTGATACCAAAAATAGACCACCATTTTCTCTATAGGTTGTCTGAAATTCTTGTATTCTGTGGTTTCAAAGTCACCTAAATTCTTTCCATAATTTTCAGGTTTTGTTTTTAAACTATGGCTCATGTAAGAAAGATTCAACATGATAATTAAAAGTGCTCCTCCTCAAATAATGAATTGAGGGATTTCTGAATAATCTTTATTCGGAATGTGTGTAAATCATTACTATATTTTCTTATATTAACTTTTTTCATTTGTTTAAATAGTAGGGATATGCTAATGTGCTGTAAAAGAATTTTGGTAAAATGTACAACACATTGATACGCTGAAATCATAAATGGACTTTTCAGAATGAGGGTCATTCTTATACTCCTAATTATATTCAATAAAAATCCTTAACAAATGGTCCACTATTGCTATTAATTATTTAGTTTAGGACTAACAATAAAAGCAATTTAAAAGTGATATAAATAGCCAAATTCATCACATTGGTTAAAAATGCTTGGTTGAGTGATAAACTGATTGACTAGGTCATGAATTGTGCTTCTATTTGTTGTTCACTCATAGTTATCTTATGTGGTTCCAATTCAAAGGAATTTAGTGTTTGGAATCATCTTTTAGTTTGCCTCTTTTTTAAAACAGAAGTTGCAATTGAGGAATGTTTAACAAAAGAATCTCCCAAGAGCATCTTCAGAAACTTCTAGATACTCTCTAACCACTGGTTAGGAAACATTGCTGCCTCCAGGTTTTGATTCACTTTCTCTCCTTCCAAAGGGCCTTTAAACATGCTCTGCAAATAGGCATCACTTGATCCTGCAGAGCAATCCCACCTTCAAGTCCTGCATTAAAAACCTTCTACAAGCCGGTTGTTTTCCCTTTGCTTTAAATTCTCCAGAGAAAATGACTATAATCTCAAAGAATTTGTACAATTAGTAGAGGTATTAGAAATAGGCTAGTCTACTTTCAGATGAGCAAAGAGACATCTATATTAATGTCTTTCCCAGGAATATACAACTTTCAAGAAGCAGTCATGATTCAAACTCAGAAATTCTATTTCCAGATTGCTGCTGTTTCCACTCCACTGGACTTTCTCTTCTCATGAGGACAAGCAAAGAAAAATGTCAAAATACAGTGCAGATGACAAATATAAAATAAGCTTAATATCTCTCTCCATTTGCATTTGTGTGTCCATGTGCTTTAAGAGAAAATTTTCCCTGTGAAAATAAAGAGGTGCGAGAGAGTACCAAGTGTTGCTGGAACAGCCACTTAATTAACATTTTCCTCCCATACTACCTGGGATTTTTGTTTCTTTTCTGTTCCTTGGTGATCTGTTAGTTTATATACATGTAACTGTGACTTCCTGTTCCATTTTGTCTTTAAAATTAACTATTCAAATTAGTCATAAATACTGAGTGAACAGGTTTTCCAGATGTATTCTATGTCTAATCCTCAACTTTTGTGAAAATGGAAATTCAATGCATTATTATTTTACTATTTAAGAAAGGCTCAATTATGTATAATTTTATTTAAATTTTAGAATGGCTACTATTTACTGGAAACCACATAAAACCCAGGAAGAATCTTTGAATGTAACGTAATCATTAGCAGTAATTACACATGGAAATAAAAATGCTTCTAGTTTATTTTGAGAGGTAGCTCAGTACAACAGCACACGTTGCTGATTGCACTCATTGTCTTTGCTTAACTGAACATGAACAACCTCATCTCTACATTTTACATCATAAAGTAATCTCAGTTTAGAGTTACTGATGTATTTTTTGTTTTCATACTATCTCTATTTAAATGCTTCTCTTGGAACATATATTTTCAACAAATAAAAATTTTATAATTTTATTGTAAATGATTAGAATAAAAATATGTGATCTTAAGAATGCTTTTTTAGTGGGTCTGAGAACTAAAATATTACCATTATATTTCTCTTTTCCCACACCCCCACCCCTATGTGGGATGCTTTAAGATAGCTTAATGGTGACTGTCATTTGCAAAAATTTGAAATATACACACAATATTATCCCTAAGTTTGAATTATCTTATATGTTTTATGAGTTTTTGCAAAGAATAAAAACAATGCTCAACAAAACTTTTAAGACTGCAAATTATTTTCTATAAATTCTACTTATAAATAAAATCCTCACAATTTCTGCAAATACTCTTCTCCAGTGAATAGTCAACCCCTAACTGCTTTTCCTTATTCGGGAAAGGTATTGTAAAGAAAAGTCTATTTTTGTGTGTGCAGAGTCATGTGCATATGGACTTTTTGGTCAGTCATAGCTGTTCACAGCAACAATAAGAAATAGCTTTTGAAAGCTCAAATGTTGACCTCATACACTAATTCTACTGCAATTTTCACACTGGTACTCTAAGTTCTGGAGTTGAAGGTTTGTATAGTAAATGTAACTTTTTAACACCAACAACAACAATATAAGAAAATATGCTACGGTGACAAAATTTTAAACATAAAACAAGAGCACCAGTAAGATTAGAAATTTATTTAGTACTTTTTAAACTTGAGTATTTTTGTTTATTTCTCATTCTTCATATAAATATATTTTAAACATATACACCATCAGAGACAGGAACCTGAGCACAGGCTACACCCATATAAAACTAATAGAGGCATAAATTTTTTACCATTCTTACCCCCAGTTAACTTAATTGCCATAAGAAATCTGGAGAGAAACTGTGGTCCAGCCAGTTAAGTAATAGATTGAGATTCTGAGACTGAGTACACTAATAATGACTCCTATTGAGCTTGCTATAAGGCCAGGTACATGTAATTTGTAAATATTTCTCCCAGTCACACAGTAATCTCAGATACATAGTCAAAATATGTTTTCAAAATAACATAACCTTTGCATTTCCCACTCTCTCTTCACAGGGTAGCTTCCGCCTTATGTTTTGTTCCAATCACACCTGGAAGAGCAAAACACATAATAGAAAAATAGTATTTTTCCCTAAAAACAAAAAAAAAGTTACTGTCACAGCCCAAATCTGAGATGAAGATTTGTAAATGAGAGTTTTCTTGTGAAGGTCTCTCAAATATAACCCTTGAAAGACAGTGAGAGAAATAGGATTGATCTACTGGAAGGAAAAGGTAGACTGAGATGCACTTTCAAAAGAGGCCTCAGCAAATCCCTTGGCTCGCTCTGAAGTTGGGATGACCTGGAAGAGATTGACCAAATTGAAACAATGGAGCTATGAACTGTAGCTCCCAAAAGGCTCTGTTGTTGAATGCGAGCTGCCCCTACGGAGCAGGTACAACCTTGCCTGAGGCAGCTCTGCTTGGCCAAGAGCCATTTCTGGCAAGAGACTCAGCCTTAACCGGCACAGCCTCACTCCCGGAAGTGGGAAATGAGTATTCCGATTGTGAAGGGATACGGGGTGCACGTCAGCATCTATTAAAGTTAATTGGTAGAAATTTTGCAGTAGCAAATTGTCCATCAACAGCACATAGGAGGATAATGGGTGGATTCTTGGAGGAAGAATCATCCACCTTGCTCAAAAGCTTTTATTTCCTTGTAGCACTGGAGTCCTTATCTTTGTTTTTATTTCTGTCTTTGGCAGTGGTGGTGGAGTAGGTAAGGGGAGATGTCTGGACAAATTCTAGAGGCACTATTATTGGGTTTCACATTCTAATTATACATTGAAGTACACATCAAACATTATTTCTTAGTTAATGCCCCTTGCCATTTTGCATTTGTGGGCTTTTAATATGTATAAAACCATGAGAGTTAAATTAGCAAAGTATAACCAAGAAGAAAGTGTACTGAAGTGAAAGTCTTCTAAAAAAAGCTATTTTTAAGAGTTTATTCTCTATTTAGGAGATAAAGATACAGAGAGATAGACAGATCTAGATAGATTGATCAATTTGTATATGGATAGTAAAATAGCATACTATGTTGTAATATAATAACAATAAAAATGTAAGTCAAAATAAATAGACAATAAAGAGCTTTTTTTTTTTTGGCATTGTTACACACCTAGAATATGCTGACCTATTGTAATGCAAACAAATTATTTTAGGAAAAATATCACTTGGCTTACATCATAGAGCTGACTCCAATGGTTAAATAATTACCAATTATTACACATACATTTAGATTAAAATTAAAACAGATAAATCAAGGAATTGAGGGCCACATTCTACTTCTTAGGAAGAGTTGTTTTTAAGGTAAGCCTCATTTCTTTGTGGGCCACCTAGAGATATCATGTGGATAATTTAAAAATTACAAAAATTGCATAACCCTGAGTTTTATAAAAATCACATTAGAGAACACTTGTATCTCTTCTTTAATTCCCTTCTCTATTATTTGACCAAAAGCACCTGACTTTAGTCCCCTTCCTAACTTCTTTGTTTCCCTATTCTCTCTGCTGAATTTTGGTAGCTTTCAGATTATTGAATGTCAGGTTTTGATTACTAAACAACTGGTGTGAGAAAAAGAAGCAAGAAGAAAATGCAATTTCCTTAAGAAGAAAGTGATAAATAAACTTAGCCTGGCCTTTCTGACAAGAAAAAAAAATTTACTTCCTTTTTGAAAATAAAATCTATTATTACTATGAGTTCTTAAGCAACCTTTGGAATCAAGTGTGATATAAATGCATTTCAATACTAAATAAACATGGTTACTATGGTTATAATATAGTTCTCTGATAACAGACAATGTTCTAAATCAATTATAATGAAGTCATTCAAGGCTTTCAGATACCACCAGCTGCAGAATTTATTGCAGCTCATTTTTCTCTTCCTACCTCATCATTCTGAACACTATACTCATCCACTGAACAAATCCTGTGGACCCTTAATCAGCAATATACCTCATCACTATTCCTTGATTTCCTTCCTCGTTGCTATTTATTTAGTTAAATCTTTGTAATTTCTTATCTGACCTTTGAAATGGTCTCCTAAGGGACTGTGTGTCTCTAATCTCTTACACATCCAAACTAGCCTTTGTATAACTTAGTAAAGCATAGGTCAGATATATTTTACTCCCTTTTTAAAAATCTCTTAATTAGTACTTAGAAAACAAAATCCAGGGAGAAGGAAAGATGGCCGAATAGAAACAGCTCCAGTCTGCAGCTCCCAGTGAGACCAACGCAGGAGGCAGGCGATTTCTGCATTTCCAACTGAGGTAACCAGTTCATCTCACTGGGACTGGTTAGACAGTGGGTGCAGCCCACAGAGGGTGAGCAGAAGCAGGGTGGGGTGTCACCTCACCTGGGAAGTGCAAGGGGTCAGGGAACTCCCTCCCCTAGCCAAGGGAAGCCGTGAAGAACTCTGCTATGAAAGACAGTGCTATCTGGCCCAGATACTACACTTTTCCCACAGGCTTTGCAACTCACAGACCAGGAGATTCTCTCGGGTACCTACATTATCAGGGCCCTGGGTTTCAAGCACAAAACTGGGTGGCTGTTTGAGCAGATATCAAGATAGCTGCAGGAGTATTTTCTCTTTTTTTGTACCCTAGTGGCACCTGGAACACCAGCAAGATAGAACCGTTCACTCCCCTGGAAAGGGGACTGAAGCTAGGCAGCCGAGTAGTGTTGCTCAGCAGATCCCATCCCCATGGAGCCCAACAAGCTAAGATCCATGGACTTGAAATTCTCACTGCGGTCAGCACAGCAGTCTGAAATCGATCTGGGACACTCGAGTTTGGTAGGGGGAGGGGCGTCTGCCATTTTGAGTCTTGAGTAGGCAGTTTTCCCTTTGCAGTGTAAACAAAACCACAAGGAAGTTCCAACTGGGTGCGGAACCCTCCACAGCATGGCAAAGCCACTGTAGCCAGACTACCTCTCTAGATTCCTCCTCTCTAGACAGGGCATCTCTCAAAACAAGGCAGCAGCCCAGTCAGGGGCTTAGGGATAAAACTTCCATCTCCTATGGGACGGAGCACCTGGGGGCAGGGGTGGCTGTGGGCGAAGCTTCAGCAGACTTAAATGTTCCTGCCTGCTGGCTCTGAAGAGAGCAGCGGACCTCCCAGCACAGCACTCAAGTTCTGCTAAGGGACAGGCTGCCTCCTCAAGTGGGTCCCTGCTCCCCATGCCTCGGGACTGTAAAGACACCTCCCAGCAGGAGTTAACAGACACCTCATACACGTCCTTTTTCACATGTTGGCAGCAGGAGAAGAAGGAGAAGTACCGAGTGAAGGGAGGAAAAAATCCCGTATTAAACCATCAGATCTCTTGAGGACTCAGTCACTATCATGATAACAGCATGGAGGTAACTGCTCCCATGATTCAATTACTTCCCACTAGGCCCCTTCCATGACACATGGAGATTATGGGAACTATGATTCAAGATGAGATTCTACCAGAGTTACAAAGAGGAGCTAGTACCATTCCTTCTGAAAATATTACAAACAATTGAAAAGGAGGGACTCCTCCCTGATTCATTTTGTGAAGCCAGCATCATCCTGACACTAAAACCTAGCAGAGACACAACAAAAAAAATAACTTCAGGCCAATGTCCATAATGAACATTGATGCATAAATCCTCAATAAAAGGATCCAACAGCACATCAAAATCCAGCAGCACATCAAAAAACTTATCCACCATCCACTATCCACTATCAAGTCAGCTTTATCCTGGGATGCAAGGCTTGTTTAACATATGCAAATCAATAAATGTAATTCATCATATAAACAGAACCAAAGACAAAAACCACATGATTATCTCAATAGATGTAGAAAAGGCCTTTGATAAAATTTAACCTCCATTCATGTAAAAAACTCTCAATAAACTAGGTATTGATGGAAATATCTCAAAACAATAAAAGCTATTTATGACAAAGCCACAGCCAATATCATACTGAATGAGCAAAAGCTGGAAGCATTCCTTTTGAAAACCAGTGCAAGACAAGGAAGCCCTCTCTCACCACTCCTATTCAACATAGTATTGGAAGTTCTGGCAAGAGCAATGAGGCAAGATAAATAAATAACGAGCATTCAAATAGGAAGAGAAGAAGTCAGATTGTCTCTCTTTGCAGACGACATGATGCTATATTTAGAAAACCCTATTGTCTCAGCCAAAAAACTCCTTAAGCTGATAAGCAACTTCAGCAAAGTCTAGGATACAAAATCAATGTGCCAAAATTACAAGCATTATTTCACACCAACAATAGACAAGCAGAGAGCCAAATCATGAATGAACGCCCATTCACAATTGCTACAAAGATAATAAAATACCTAGGAATCCATCTTACAAGGGATGTGAAGGACCTCTTCAAGGAGAACTACAAACCACTGCTCAAGGAAATAACAGAGGACACAAACATATGAAAAACCATTCCATCCTCATGGATGGGAAGAATCAATATCATAAAAATGGCCACACTGACCAAAGTAATTTATAGATCCAATACTATTCACATCAAACTACCATTGACTGTCTTCAGAGAATTAGGGAAAACTACTTTAAATTTCATATGGAATCAAAGAAGACCCCGTATAGCCCAAGCCATCTTAAAAGGAAAGAAGAAAGCCGGAGTCATCATGCTACCTTACTTCAAACTATACTACAAGGCTACAGTAACCAAAACAGCATGGTACTGGTACCAAAACAGACATATAGACCAATGGAACAGAACAGAGGCCTCAGAAATAATACCGCATATCTACAACCATCTGATCTTCAACAAACATGACAAAAACAAGCAATAGGGAAAGGATCTCCTATCAATAAATGATGCTGGGAAAACTGGCTAGCTATTTGCAGAAAACTAAAACTGGACCCCCTTCTTAAACCTTATACAAAAAATTAACTCAAGATAGATTAAATACTCAAATGTAAAACCCAAAACCATAAAGACCCTAGAAGAAAACCTAGGCAATACCATTTAGGACATAGGCATTTGCAAAGAATTCATGACAAAAATGCCAAAAGCAATTGCAACAAAAGCCAAAATTGACAAATAGGATCTAATTTAACTAAAGAGCTTCTGCAGAGCAAAAGAAACTATCATCAGAGTGAACAGGCAACCTACAGAATGGGAGAAAATTTTTGCAATCTACCTATCTGACACAGGTCTAATATCCATGATTTACAAGAAACTTAAACAAATTTATGAGAAAAAAACAAACAACACCATCAAAAAGTGGGCAATGAATATGAACATATGCTTCTCAAAAGAAGACATTTATGTGGACTACAAACATATGAAAAAAATCTCAACATCACTGATCATTAGAGAAATGCAAATCAATACCACAATGAGATACCACCTCATATCAGTTAGAATGGCGATTATTAAAAAGTCAAGGTACAATAGATGCTGGCAAGGCTGTGGAGAAATAGGAACACTTTTATTCTGTGGTGGGAATGTAAAGTAGTTCAACCATTGTGGAAGACATTATAAGGCTGCCTCAAGGATCTGAACACAGAAATTGTGCCAGCAATTATTATATTCCTTTGAATATAATGCCAGCAATTCCATTACTGGGAATATATTCAAAGGAATATAAATAATTCGACTATTAAGACACATGCACAGGTATGTTTATTGCAGCACTATTTACAATAGCAAAGTCATGGAACAAACCCAAATGTTCATCAGTTATATACTGCACAAAGAAAACGTTGTACATACACACCATGGAATACTATACAGCCATAAAAAGGAATGAGATCATGTCCTTTGCAGGGACATGGATGAAGTTGGAAACCATCATCCTCAGCAAACTAACACAGGAACAGGAAGCCAAACACCACATATTCTCATTTATAAATGGGAGTTGAACAATGAGAACACGTGGACACAGGGCAGGAGAACAACACACACCAGGGCCTGTTGCAGGGTGGGGGTGAGGGAGGAAATTTAGAAGACAGGTCAATAGATGAAGCACACCACCATGCATACGTATACGTATATAACAAACCTGCACATTCTGCACATGTATCTTGGAACTTAAAGTAAAATTTAAAAAGAAAAGAAAATATGGCAGAGGCAGGGAGACCTACAGGAGCCAGATCATCATAAACCTTGAATGTCATGCCAGGAAGTTTCACTTTATCTTGAAATAAATGGGGAACTATTGGAAGATTATAGTCAGGGCAAAAACATGAATGAATTGGCATTATAGAAGTATTACTCACTCTAGTTGTGGTGTGGAGAATGAATTGGAGAAGAAAAGGCTGAAGGCATAAAGAGAAGCTGAGGGGTATTATAGTAACTCAGGCAAGATGACTGTACCTGGTAGGCTTTCAATAACTGTCAGTTGTATAAACTAGCAATTTTAACAATTTATATCCTTCAAATTCAAGAGTAGAATCTCTGCCATCATTTTATTATTTAGAACTGGCCCATGCTACAGTTGTCTGTTCTTACACATTTAGAATATATCTACCCAGGGCCAGCCATTACTCAATATTTTAATGATGTGATGATATGAGTGATATGAAATGAGCTAATAATGAATATAAAAACAAGTAAAATAATAATAATACATTTAAAAATATTAGATGGATTTCAAAATACCTTTTTAGTGATAAAGAGGTTGTTATAGACTGGAACAGTCAGAGATACTTTAGGTGGACTTACCATAAAGAAATTAAATTGGACTAAATAGAGTGAGCTTTAAAACATATAGATAGATAGATGGATGGATAGATAGATAGATAGATAGATAGACAGATAGATCGAGAGATCGAGAGAGAGAGAGCTTCTTGAGTATTAAAGTGAGAGAATTTGATCAGGTGGACTGTATTGCAATTTCAGAGTAAGCTAATATATTAAGTAACTGCTGCTACCTTTGACATTTTTAAGCCAGGCATCATGGTAAAGATAGTTGGGTGTTTCCTGATCAATCATCTTAGTCACTTTAAAATACTAATTATCTCTTGTAAATGTTAATAATATAAGCAATAAAGAACAGATGGCCGAATGATCAGAAAACAGCTGCTGTTTTCCTGTCAAACCCAAGATGTGAGCAATGTTTCTAAACAAGGGCCCAGCAGAGAAATCGTGGTGATGAAATTTTCTGCTCCAGGCCTCTCCATGTATCTTCTATCTAAAGCTGCTTAAAGGCATTTACAGGCAGTGAGGGCCATAATGGTGTTGATGATCTCCACTGTATGGAGTGTTCACCATACAGGCAGGTCACCTTCTGCAGGCCTGCCAGGGAACTTGGGGGATAATCTCTTCAAAGCTCAGGATAAGCTCCCCAGCATCATTCAGTTCTCTGCTCTTAGGATCTTGATGAGCTTAGGAATCAAGCTGAAGAGAACACTTAATCTAAATGCACTCTAGTGTTCCACACAAATGGGATCATTGCCATTAACAAAGAAAAAAGGAAGATTTTTCGGAACTTACCTAGGATGGCTGTCTCTACCCTTTACACTGCCTGCTCTGACATTTTGATTTCCATCTTCTAGATCTTATTTCTCTCTTCCTCTTATTTACCATCCTCTACCTTACTCCTGTGCCAGTTTGAGCAAAGCAGAAGAGAGGGTATATCAAGTTGTTTAGCAATAAATGTATCTGATAATTTTTTGAAAATCTACTGATGTTTCATAATATTTTCACATTTATTTCCCATAGATACACATATTATTTATTTTGAATCATTCATATAAATCCATAAACCAAACTCTCAGTGACCACACATATCTGGCCATTAATTACATGGAGCTTCTATGTATGATTTATTGTGTGCTTGGATGAGTAAGGACTTAGGCACTTATTTGTACTCAAAGAAAAGGCAAAGTTTCAGGTTCTCAGCCATCTCTTGCTGATACCAGGCACTGAGAGCCTACAGAAGCCCCTTTTAGCTACATCTATGTGGACTTGCAGCAACCCTAAACCCAAACAGTTGGACCCTGGCTCCAAGAAAATGAACTTTCTGGAGCCAGTACAGCGATGTCCAGAGTAAGATCACTTGGCCCGGCGCGGTGGCTCATGCCTATAATCCCAGCACTTTGGAAGGCTGAAGTGGGTGGATCACAAGGTAAGGAGATCAAGACCATCCTGGCCAACATGGTGAAACCCTGTTTCTACTTTAAAATACAAAAATTAGCTGGGTGTGGTGGCACAAGCTTGTAATCTCAGCAACTCAGGAGGCTGAGGCTGGAGAATCACTTGAACTCAGGAGGTGGGGGTTGCAGTGAGACAAGATCCTGCCACTGCACTCCAGCCTGGTGCCAGAGCAAGACTCTGTCTCAAAAAAAAAAAAGATCACTTGATGTAAGTTCATACAATCTTAGAAATTTTCTCCCTGAGGATGGTAGGGAAAGGGTTGAACAGTTATTCTTGAGCAGGATGTGTCCTTTTCCAGATATAGAAACAGATGATTTGAAGTGAGTTTTGTTTTCACAATAGTGGAAACTTTCCAGCTCCTCTCTCTTCCTCACTGGCCCTCTCCGCTTCAATGTGCATTGTAACTGTTTCAGAGATTGGCTAATTACACAGCAAATTTAATTCCATTTCTTACAGCCTTAGAGTCAAATCACATTTCCCAGTTTCCCATGGAGTTTGGCATGGGCTTGTGCCTGAGTTCTAGGTAATGAAATATGAACAGAAATAATGTAGACTTCTACGCCTGGCTCTTAAAAATTTCCCAGGTGTGATCCTCCTATTTTTCCCCTTCCAGCTGCTTGATCCAGATAAGCATGCTGACCTTGACAGTCAGACATTAAAGAAAGAGATACAAATGGAAGAACCCTGGACACCTGGATTGCTTGAATTTATTCTTTGTTAGAGTAGTTCTAGTTAAGTTTGGTTCTTACTCTTACAGTGTGGCTGCTACTCTAGGACATGGCTCCTTACCCCTAAGGCTAGGCCTTCTTAAAGTCTCAATCAAATGCCTGAATCTTCGGTGAGGTCTTTCCACTCCAACTAGGCCAGAACTCCCGTACCTCCCATCATTTCTCAACCTTTGGTAGCTATGTTCAGCTCTCATGCCTGAAGGATCTGCTCTCTGCTAAGGCCCAGGAAGTTTCTCCTATTCATAAGTAACCCAGCACTTGGGCAAAAACCATAGTCCACAAAGACAACTGACTTCACTCCCAATCCAGACACAAAGCTTTCACTTCCCTGGTGCCACCACCCAGCAAATCTCTATCATTTCAGCAGCCTTGAATTGCAATATCTGCCACTTACAACTCAGTAAGATTGTCACTCTACTTGGACTCCACCACACTGCACCAAAATGACCTATCGAATTCTCTGAACGTTACTGAAGCATACTAGTCTACATCATTCCCTACTTTTAGGTCACCGTCAGGATTCTCCCAGAGGGACAGAACTAATAGGATATTGTATATGTAAAAGTGAGCATTTTTGTTTGTTTTTTAAGACAGAGTCTCGCTCTGTTGCCCAAGTTGGAGTGTAGTGGTGAGATCTCGGCTCACTACAATCTCTGCCTTGCTGGTTCAAGCAATTCCCCTGCCTCAGCCTCCCAAGTAGCTGGGATTACAGGTGCCCACCACCACGCCAGCTATTCTTTATTTTTATTTTTATTTTTATGTTTATTTTTAGTAGAGATGGGGTTTCACCAGGTTGACCAGGCTGGTCCCAAACTCCTGACATCAGGCAATCTGCCCACCTCAGTCTCCCAAAGTGCTGGGATTACAGGTGTGAGCCACCACACCCAGTCAAAAGGGAGTTCATTAAGGAACATTGACTCACATGATCACAAGATAAAGTCTCAGGCTGTCTGCAAGCTAAGAAGAAAGGAAGCCAGCAGTGGCTCAATCCAAGTTCCAAAATCTCAAAAGTAGGGAAGCCCACAGTGCAACCTTTGGTCTGAGGTCAAAGGCCTGAGAGTCCCTGGCAAACCACTGGTGTAAGACCAAGAGTTCAAAACCCAGAAAACTTGGAATCTGATGTTCCAGGGCAGAAAGCATCCAGCGTGGGAGAAAGATGAAGCCCAGAAGACTCAGCAAGTCTGCTCATTCCACCTTCTTCTGGCTGCTTTTTCTAGCTACACTGGCAGCCAATTGGATGGTGCCCACCCAGATTGAGGGTGGTTCTGCCTCTCCCAGTCCACTGACTCAAATGTTTGTGTGTGTGTGTGTGTGTTTGTTTTTTTATTTTGTTTTGTTTTGAGACAGAGTCTCGCTCTGCCGCCCAGGCTGGAGCGCAGTGATCTCGGCTCACTGCAATCTCTGCCTCCCAGGTTCAAGTGATTCTCCTGCCTCAGCCTCCTGAGTAGCTGGGACTACAGGTGCACACCACCATGCCCGGCTAATGTTTGTATTTTTAGTAGAGATGGGGTTTCACCATGTTGGCCAGGTTGGCCTCAAACTCCTGGCTTCAGGTGATCCACCAGTCTCGGCCTCCCAAAGTGCTGGGATTACAGACATGAGCCACCATGCCCTGCCCACTGACTCAAATGTTAATCTCCTCTGGCAGCACTCTCGCAGATATACCCAGAAACAATATTTTGCATCCTTCAATCCAATAAAGTTGACACTTCGTATTAACCATCACAGTCACTAAAAGTAATCCATTTGTATGATTTTTTCCTTTATTTCATTTTTCAAAATACAACCTATACTTTTATAATTGCATGTACATATATTTTGCTGGCAATTTATAAGAATCGCTTGAAAGTTTTTATAACTTCACTAGAAGATAGCAGTTGCTTAAAAATATCTGTTGTTTAAAAGGTAGGAAAAAGTGATATAAACAATATACCCAATTGAAAATTAAAAGAGAGCATCTAAAGATGCTTCCCATAATATCAGAAACTTCAGTGTCATTTCCGGGAATGAGTAAACTTTAACATAATGAAAAAGGAAAGAGTTATTTCTGACATTCAGAAAATAATAAAGTTCAGAGTAAGATCTGAAAAGTTGATTTAAAAAAAAAACATAAAAGTGACCATTCTGATTGGAAAAAAAGATTAAACAGTATTATTAATATAAACATGTTTTTGTTGAAGAAATACATTAATATTTTCTTTCAGACCAACTTTGCAATGAACATATATCATTCACCCAATGGAAATTTATTTTTTTTTTTAGAAAAAAGGATATGCAACTATACATTCATACTGGAAAACCTTTATACTAAAAACAAAAGAGAGGTAAGATGTAAAAACATAGTATATTAGATTTCTTGAACAAAGTTCTGTAAATACTCTGTTGTCAATTAAAATTAAAAGGTTAGATGTGTAAATAATTATTTAAACACTCTTGTAGGCCATCAGGTTGTCTAGTATACATTGGGTAAAAAAATTAAACATACTAAGTATCTGATAATTCAAAGAAAATGTATATTGAAAATAAATTACTTAAATTTACGTATAAGGAAGAAGTTAAAAATGCTAAAATTGTCACAAATTTTGTTACCATTTGTTTGTCCCTTCATTCTTACAATAAGCATGGTTCAATTAACTAACAATTTCCCATAAAACCTTTGTTCTTGTGTTGCAGAAATTGAACAAGATATTGGAACTGAAAGGAGGCAGATGAGCAAAGCTTGCATTTTAGGTGTCTTGAAGATTAGTTTGAGAAACCTCAGCTAAATTGTATACTTTTGATGTCTCAGCTTTCAAGTCACCTCAGACTCAGCTCTAGTCTAAATGCAAGGACATTGGATACCTCCCTTTCAAAGCTTTTCATTCCTCAAGATGAGGTGTTCAATTTTTTTAAATGTAACATTCCAATTCCCTCATGATCAAATGGTTTTTGAAAAAGAACAGAAGCTTCTGAAACATTATTATAACCAAAAATAAAAGGCAAAAATAACTACAAAAGAATAGACTCATGCTTAACCAAAACTAAAAGGCAAAAGGACATATTCCGAATAGTCCCATTCAAGGACAAAAACCAACAGAAAAATCTTTCAGCAGGGTCAAAACACTGCAAATAAAAGAAGTGTACCAAGCTTGCAAGACTAAAAGAGCTAATGGTTATGTAAACCCTATAAGTAACTGGATATAAAGAAACAGAACTACTTAGCAATGGTAATCGGGCAAAGGAAGTATGAGCTAAGATTATCATTGTCCATATGTGTGTGTGTGTATATATATCATATATATATATATTACATATATATGTTAATAGAGAAACAAAATTTCTAATTTCAGTTAAAACCTGGTAAAATTTATAAGAAACAGTGCTGTCCAAGGTGGTATGTGTGTGTACATATACGCATGTAATATATATACACACGTAACACACAAATGTATATATGCCTAATATTAGTTAATTCCCTACTCATTCATTTTATTCCTCATTCATTCATCTAATAGTTTATTCATTTAGCAAATGTTTGACCTCCTGTGAGCCAAGCGCTATGAAAGGCATTGAGAATATCATGATGAATACAACATACATGATCTATTATTTATGGTTTCTAGCAGTCTATTAGGCAAGATGGACAATTTTGAAATAATCAACAAAGTACAATAAATGTTCAGGTATATAAAATGGGGAATAAACAAAAAGAAAATAGAGTTTTCATGGTTGCCAAAAGAAGATGTTTATGGATGCATCTTTGCGTCAGTTATGACAGTTTGGTAATTTCTGAGCCTGAGTCCAAGTACGTATTGTATCATAGCTATTAAAAAAAAAAAAAAAAAAAAAACAGTGATGAGCCTGTGGCATCAAATTTTCACTGTCAGAGTGTTATAACTTTTAATCTCTCTATTGAATATGATATGAATTATTTTAATTAAATAACAGTATTTCTAAGGCATTTAATAAATAAGTGCGTATTTCACATGGACATATGTTCAGATATCATTTAAAAAGTTATCTTTAAAGAAATTTTAAAATTACAGTGACAAAGTGCAGTAGTGTCAAACTCTAGTGACCAAGATATATAATATGATTGTCAGACCAAGAATGATAGAAAAAGTTCATCTTGTAAATACTGAAATATAAATTTCAGAGTTGTTGGCAGAAACAGCCCATTAAACAAGTCAGCCCCTCAAAATCTGCCTAAGCAATAATTTCCAGTTTTGACAGGCAATTTTGTTTTAGCAAGCCCTCCCGGTGATTCTGTTGTACACTCAAGTTTGAGGAGTACAATATTCTAGGGCCCCAGCTCAGTTTCTCCCATCTTTACCATAAAGTTACTTACCAGCCTCCCTTGTATACGCTACACAGTCCTTTGACTTTCAACCTTTTCTCTAAACATGTTCATCTCTTCTGGGGACCGCCCTGTCTGTTTTTTGCTGTGTCTATTTTTCTTTTATCTGAAAGATACAAGCCTGGGGTATATCTACCACATAAAATCACATTACCCTGAGGTTTTCTTCTTCGTCATGGACACATCTTGAGCCTGTTTATAGTAGTGAAGATACTGGTCACCAAACATCAAAAAAATACAGTCACCTTATGTTGAATAACACATATTTTTTATCTTGATTAAAAGTATGTCGAAATTCCAGGCCATAAATTCATTCAGGAACTCAAGTTCCTTTCATCTTGTGGGCCCCCTATTCCCAGGACCCTGTCCTCATTTGCAGAGTTGAAGTTGAATGTGGACATCTCTATGTTCCAAATCAAGGGAAAAGAAAATAGAAGAAGTCCAAGGAAAGGGATTTCCTTTTAGACAAGTGACCTAAAAGTTACACATTCACTTTTTCTCATGTTCAGCTGGCCACAAGGGTGGCTGTTCAGTCATGTGCCCAGGAAGAAGAGAGAAGAGACCTGACTTGGCAATCATTAATCAACACCACACCTACCCACTATATCCTCTCTAGAAGTCCTCTAAGTGTGTGGCATCCCCCTGGCTATTCACATTGTGTACTATCTTCTCTTCTCAGACAAATGGCAGCATGACCCTGTCCTAATCAATAAAGTGTTATACTTCATGATCTGTGATTCTTTTGTCTATGACCTCAAATCATCCTTTGATTATTGGTAGAAGCAGAGTCCTCTATAAATACATGCAAGAGGCCTGTCTGCAAGGTATAGAAAAGCAGCAGCAAATTTTGTCCACAAGTCATCTTCAATTTAAATATACATAAGTTTATGTATCTTATATATATATGTATGTATAGAAGTACACAACACACACACACACGTACAATAGACAGCTCTCAATATGTAAATTTGTTTTTCTCACTACAATTAATTTTAAAATCCATTTTTTACAATTCATAAAATATTTTCCCTAGGCAAAAAATGATTACAATGGGAAAAAATTTCTAGACTATAATGCGAAACCATCCTCAATGTGTATATAGGATTTACAGCATTTGTATTCGTGAAGGCAATCACATGTGATACTATAACTAAATATATTCTTTATGAACCCTCACTGGAGATTTTAAAATTTCATTCCCTCTGATATAGTGTTGATATTTGTCCCCACTCAAATCTCATGTTGAAATGTTATCCTCAATGCTGGAGGTGGAGCTTGGTGGGAGGTGTTTGGATCATGGGGCTGGATCCCTCATGAATGGTTTGGGCCATCCCCTTAGTGGTAAGTGAGCTCTCTCTGAGTTCACAAGAGCTCTGGTCCTTTGAAAGTGTTTGGCATCCTCCTCTGACACCCCTATTTCTGCTCCTGCCATGTGAGACACACCTGTTCCCACTCTGACTTCTGCGGAAGCTTCCTGAAGCCTCCACATAAGCAGATGCCACCATGTGTCCTATACAGTCTGCAGAACCTTGAGCCAATTAAACTTCTTTTATTTATAAATTATCCAGCCTCGGGTATGTCTTTACAGAAATGCAAGAACCACTTAATATACCCTCTTTCCCCCTTCACCAGATAATGTGAATTTGGCAATGCTCAGTCCTCTTACCTCTTGCCTGTTGACCAGTGAGACCAGAGACCAAATGGAAATTGCTGGTGTGTCCTTGGTTTTGACTATGGATTCACCTGGACTGCAAGTGTCAGAAGGGTTGAGAATCAGGGATTGCTCTCTGTGGAGTGCAAATTAGATGCCCTGTGAGTCAGGGTTTCCTGATAAGGTAATATTCAGGGGAATTTTTTCAGTCTTTATTGACTTCTCGTTCATACATCATCTTTCCTTCTTAGATCCCCATGGATTGGTCCATTTATTGATATCTTTTAAAAATTCAACCTATATTGAATCTGCTCTATCCTAGAGGTGAACACATTCAAGTATCGTGATATCTAGAAGATATAGCCCTTTAGAAGATAACAGTAGTGAATCACTGAAGGATGAAACTTTCTTATTCCTCATGCCCTTTACTTTCTCTTTTACACAGTAAGGGCAAAGCCTAGGTTCAGCATTTTTCTGGTGGGATCTGAGAGTACTTAGATCAACAGAAGACTACATGCATTATAAAAATAATTGTACCGGGATTATCTTAGTCATTTTACCATAAGAGTCGGGGTTAAAAAAATGCTGACTTAAGTGGGATAAGGTAGGGGAAGGGAATAAGAAAGCTACAGTAGTATGTAAGAATGTATTCAACTAAAAGTAGAAAAATTGTAAAGCACAATTATAAGAATACACAAACATTTTATAAATGAAATATACACATAAAATCACATCAATATGTTATATTTTAATTTGTATACAAATTCACATTCTTAATATCCAATCCAGTATTTCATTGACATCATCTCCATACATTTATGGTAGCTGGCGGAAAACAGAACAAATATACATACAAAATCATATTGTTCAGGATGGGGAAAAATGGTGCAAGTAGGAAAAAACTATTTTCTATTATTTAAAAAGTTCAGATGAAAATACTTAATATTCAGTGCATACATTTATATGTAACTTGAACCACAATTTAGGCAACTTATTTATTAAATTCCACTACTTCCGAGATTTTTATTATTTAATTAGGTTTAAGTGAACCTAATGTGATCTTTTCAAAGGAAATTTCCTAGCAAAAAATAACGGTAAGCAAGGTGAAAATGTCCTTACTCAAGAGAATAAAGTATTGCTTTCTGGTATATGTTTGATTACCAGTTGGCATGGAATCCATGTGTTGATACTAAGTAATCCTTTTTGATTCATTAACTCTATTGCTTAAAACATCTACAGGGAAATATAACCCTTATTTAATTTCACATTATTTAAAAGCAAACATATTCTAGCTCTTAAAACTTTATCTGTAATTTCTATTTACTAAACAATACCAACATCTTCTTAATCCAGGTTCAGGTGTTAACTCAGGTGCACATATATCTGCATCAAAAATTTTCTGATGAGAACCTGTAAATTGATTTCAGGAGATAACTTTTCAGATCCTCAAATTTCATCTGCTTTTTGTCTAGTAACTGATCTCTGTGAGAAAGTACCAGCCCTCAATTTATCCTTTCCCACTTCCCCTTTTGGAATTACCCTTCTCTCTGTAATAATGTGTACCCCTTAGTCAGTTGCCATTTTACCATGAATCAAAAACCTTTGAAGTGCCAAAGGAATAATTTGCAGTTCCTTTAATAGAAGCACCATAAAACCATGCTCCAAATGTTTTTATTAAAAGATGCCTTCTCAATACATTTATCTCTTACGTTTATTATAAACATTTCTTATCTATTTTGCTTTCACCAAGTGTATACTACTACTAATTGTTACAGTAACACAAACGCACTTTTAAAAAAACACTGAAGAGATAATGCTTGCAGGAAATTAATAAACAATTAAATTTGCAATCTACATATTTTTGATACAGAGGAAAATAATAAATGATCCATAATAACATGCAAGCATGGTAAGATATTACTTTAGAAAAAAAAACTGGAGGAATTAAAATTAAAATGTAACTTCAAGGAGAAAAAGAAAAGATACAAAAATTCCAACTCTTTAAGAAGCACTTGTTCATGTATTGTTTAAATGAATAGTGAAAGATACCAAATCAGTCCGATATTTGCATTCCATTCAATGCACTTAAAATAACACAACATTTAAATTTAACTATTTAGTGCTTTCTGACAATTATACTCTTTAAAATTATCTAAGCTTATAATGAACATTTTAAAATATCAACTTAAAAATATACAGAGTTAAATAATGTTCAACATTCTTTCAGGGATTGCACAAGCAAAAATTATCTGAAAACCATTTCCCTACATTATTCTGAATTATTTAGGTTCTAAATTTACACATCATTTAATCATTCATTGAGTCAACTTATGCTAAAAGCTATTAAATGTCAGTAGTTGTGCCAGATGTAGGGGCTTGAGATTATAGGGTTTACCAGAGATAAAGTAAGAGTTCTTAAAATAAAAGGGTTCACAGTCTGGTGAGAAAAACACAAATAAGGAAATGACTTTAATACAGTCCAGTGTTATCATGAAGAGAAACACAAGCTTTATGAAAACAACAGGAAGTTCACCAAACTTGGCTGTTGTGGACTGGGCAATTAGGGAAGACATTCAAATTTGACAGGTCTCATGAAGATCACTTCACTGAATATTAATAGATTATCAAAAGTTAGTCAGGTGGGCCAGATGCGGTGGCCCACGCCTGTAATCCCAGCACTTTGGGAGGCTGAGGTGGGTAGATCACCCGAGCTCAGGATTTCAAAACCAACCTGGCCAACATAGTGAAACCTCATTTCTATTAAAAATACAAAAATTAGCCAGCTGTGGTGGCGGGCACCTGTAATCCCAGCTACTCGGGAGGCTGAGGCAGGAGAATAGCTTGAACCCAGGAGGCAGAGGTTGCAATGAGCCAACATTGCGCCACTGCACTCTAGCCTGGGTAACAGAGTAAGACTTCGTCCCAAAAAATAAAATAAAAAGTTAGCCAGGGGATGTGTGTGTGTGTGTTTATTGCAAGATAGATTATGAAAACAAATCCAACTAAAAAAAAAGTAAGCGGGAGGTGAATATATGACAGAATGATAATCTGGAATATTCATTTGTGGGTTCACTCCAATGCTTCTAGCTCTATCCAAGCAGGATCTCCAACTCAAAACACAAAGACCAATTTACCCAGAAGGAAATGTGCCCCCAGAGAACAAATGAACCAGATTCTCATCTTCCAACCTCAAATAATTATGAGAATGTTATAAACAATATGTTTGAAAAAAGATGCCATCAATTTTTTTTCTTGGCCCTCCCACCAAGAACAGGAAAATCCTCCACTCTGGAAAGAGAGCAATTTTGAAGAGGAGGTGAGTTTTGTATACTGTAGGATCCACAAACTCTTTGTCCTACTCTAAGATAACCAAGCACCATGTGGGAACATGATAGAGTTATTTTTAGATTTAGCAGAATCTGAATTCAGTGTACTATTTCTCTGCTTCTTGAGCTCTACATCATCAAAGCACTCCTGAACAACAAGCCTGTGGGGAGGGGTATAGAAAGGATGGTGTGAAGGGTCCAGGAAGAAAAGGATTAGAGAGAGTCCTGCCAATGTCTCTAACTTCTCCTAGATGAAGTAAACAGATAATGAGCTTCCCACTGCCCCCAAAGATGATAAAAAATTTTTTAAAAAAAGGTCGGTGCCATTAAAAGTAATAGCAAAAACTGCAATTACTTTTTTTATTTTTTTATTTCCATAGGTTTTTAAGGAAGAGGTGGTATTTGATTACATAAGTTCTTTAGTGATGATTTTTGAGATTTTGGTGCACCCATCTCCCCAGCAGTATACACTGAACCCAGTTTGTAGCCTTTTATCCCTCACCCGCTTCCCACCCATTCCACCTGAGTCCCCAAAGAACACTGTACCATTATTATGCCTTTGCAATCTCATAGCTTAGCTCCCACTATGAGTGAGATGATATGATGTTTGGTTTTCCATTCCTGAGTTACTTCACTTAGAATAATAGTCTCCAATCCAATCCAGGTTGCTGTGAATGCCATTAATACATTCCTTTTTATAGCCGAGTAGTATTCCATTATATATATATATATATATATATATATATATATATATATATATAATATAATCATATATTTATTTATATATTTATATATTCTATATATTATATATAATGGAATATATATGTATTGGAATATATGTATATAATGGAATATATATATATATGTATATATATGACAGTTTTTCTATCCACTTGATCGATGAACATTTGGGCAGGTAACAATTACTTTTGCACCAGCCTAATAATTAAAGGCTTTCTGAGACTTCCCAAAGGACACCATAGCCAAAATAAAGGCACTCTACAGTAGATTGTGGAGTAAACCATTTCCAGTTGGGATCTAAGGAGGTTTGGTCACCAGTTACAGGAATCAAGATAGGAGTGGAGTCACTATCTGTAGCAAAGGCAGCCTGGAATCCATTCAGATTACAACTGACACACAGGTGTCCTCTACCACACTCACCCTGGTGCCTCTTGAATATTCTACTAACTGATGTGGGTGGGGAAAATACATATAGGAGACATTCTGATTATGATTGAACTTTAAACCTGAACTGACTGAAAAATAGGTGAATTGGACAGAGAAATCTAGAAAATATCTACATTAAATTGTCTGCCATTTTGCAGACCGAGTTCTAAGAACTGGAAAGTCAAATTGAGATACTGAAATAAAGCAAGTTATATTTTTGCAAATCAGAGTCTGTAACTTGTATATTTATAGCTACCAGACATAAAAGGCCTTGTGTGTCGGACTAGGGAGTTTGGGTTTTATCCTGAAGGCAATAAGAGGCAATTGAAGAATTTCAAACAGAAAAATGAGAGAAGCAGATTTGAATTTTATAGAACGCATTCTAGCAGCAATGTGGAGAATGGATTGGTGAATTAAAGAACAGAAATGTAGAAAACCAGAGTAAGGGAGCCCAGAAAAGAGACTTTTGACTTAATTACAGAAATAAATAACAGACTATAGGAATAAGGTGTGATAGCGAGGAGGAAAAGGAGAGGACTCATTTGAGAGTGCTTAAGTAACAGCTGTCTCCTCCCAGCTCAATCCATTCAACCTCAGGAGACTGGTCACTGGGGCAAGATTCTGATTACAATGTTAGCACTAAACTACCCCCCACTTAAACCAGTTTGCTGCTCCCATGCTGACCTCCATGGCTCCTAAATTCCTGCACATTAGTTATTATGTTTTATTTTATTTTATTTTCACTTCTTAAATGGTGATAAGCTACCACCTATACATATTAATACCATTTTATATACATTACATACATTGACCATATACAATAGCTAAAGTCTAAATATAAAGTATTTTCGGATTAAAACTGTATAGTGTAAAACAGTATTGGTTGGCTGAGTGCATTTTTCTATTTCTAAGGCCAACCTGCTATTTATGTAAAAGCTTAGAATGGTATATGAGTTCAACGCATTCTATGAGAACAGAATTCCTTAGTTCAAATCCAAACTGTAGAACTTATTGATCCCACGATTTTGTTGGTCCAAGTCAGTCTCTCTTTAACTGTGTTTATCTGTAAAATGGGGATAACACTAGGACCTTCCTCATTAGATCACGTAAGAAACTTAGTATAGGGCCAGGAACAGAGAAAGCACACAATAAATAATAACAATAGACTCTGTGAGAAATTTGACATTTCTCAAAATGTGTCTACATTTTTAAGTTGTATCTAGCACCAAGGAGTTTCCTCACCAAAATTTGTCATATCATACTATATATGCAAAGAAGGGGACCTTATATTAAAATCTGTGAGTACAAAAGAGTAAACAGCCACATAATTCACACATTTTTCATTAGTCTGTATGTTGTTTTGGCCATATACATACAGATATCTCTACATCTTTAAACTAATTCTAAAACATTTTACAGAAAGGCAGGGCAAATACTGTCCTCTATATTTTACGTGGTGTTGAGTTTAGATGCAAAGGTTTAATTTACAACAATAATAAAGGGTAGGTAAGAAATAATTCAAATGGAAAGAAGACTCTTGCCAGTTGGGTTATTTCTGCTGAGCAGAATGTTTATTTTTTCATAGAACAAATTAGAAGTTTTCCAGATGGTTTATCTAAAGTATTTTTCTCTCCTCCAGGCAGAGGATAAATTAAAAGTGTTAGGAAAAGGTCATTCCCACCTCTCCAAGAAGCACATTTTCATAATTAAAAGAAGTAAAGTTCAACCACAAATGAAGTGATCCCTACTTAGCATATAAGTTACATTTGTACATCACAGGTAATTGTCTAATCTGAAGTCTGCTAAAAATATTTTAAAGCTCTTAATCACCTTTTGTGGCCTTTTTTAAATTCAAAGCACTCATCTTTATCACAAGACTAGCAAAAGAATGGGTATGGTGGCTCACACCTGTAATCCCAGCTCTTTGGGAGGCTGAGGCAGGCAGATTACCTGAGGTCAGGAGTTCAAGACCAGACTGGCCAACATGATGAAACCCTATCTCTACTAAAAATACAAAAGTTGTCCAGGCGTGGTGACAGGTGCCTGTAATCCCAGCTACTTGGGAGGCTGAGGCAGGAGAATCACTTGAACCTGGGAGGTGGCGGTTGCAGCGAGCCAAGGTCACAGATCATACCATTGCACTCCAGCTTAGGGAACAAGAGCAAAACTCCGTCTCAAAAACAAACAAACAAACAAAAACCTAGCACAGAAAATGCATTACACTAATTTCCCAACAGCAACAAATGAAGAATGGTTTTATTCAACTCATTCCTAGCTAAAAATGTATAGGGGGGTGCATGATTTGTCCTATATAACACCTTGTCAGGGCATTATTGCAGGGAAGAAGGGTCCTGTCTCTGGCACCATATTTCACATTAGATAAACCATTTATTTCTAACTTGATCCTCCCAAGATGGTGAAAGAGGAAGAATCTAATATTGAGTTTTGCAGGAGAGATTGTATCACTTGTCAAATTAAGATCGTCCTTTGTGAGACGGAAAATGAATCTTAAAACAAAGCTGAGATTCCAGCAGAAATTCATCTCGATTCTGTAATGGTTTGCAGTTCTACACAATGATATGCTGTGGAAGTTACACAGGAAGCAGGCTGTCCACCTGCCAGTCAAGCAGAAGGGAAGCTCCCATCCAGCTCCAAGCTTACAAACTGGGCCGTGGACATGTAGGCCTGTTTATGTTCCTGTTTATGAGGTTGAACAAATGGAATTATTACCCAATAATTATGCAAGCAAAACAGGATGATTTCCACAGACAAAAATTCTTCTGTTAATAATCATGAGGCAGCTGTAATTATAAACAGAGCTATCATGGAGGCATTTATATAGCCACATCTTGGCTTTGCCCTTGTTATTTGAGGGGAGTCACTTGCACTAGAGATAAACTTCATCTTCAGATAGCAGAGAATTTTCTCATAGTTTAAAAGGGGAACCAGAATCACCTTGATGGAAGATTTAAGGTAATCACAGTACTTTCAAATTTTAAACTCAGGAGAGTGAAAACAGTAGCATCATCTATGGTCCCTAATAACTGGAAAACACGCTCATTGAAATTAAATTTCTAATGCAAGACACCATCAAGGTACCAATTCATTAGCGTGATAGAGCGGCTTATTTAGTGCACAATTAGGAAGGACTAATCTGTTTTTCATTATGGAAAATTTTCTCTCTCTCCCTCTGATGAGTACACGTGGCAATGTACTGGAATCCTTTTATTATTCTGTTATATTAAAAAGTAAACAATGTTATAGCTGTAACATTTAAGTTCAGATGATCCAGGGGAATTTCAAAGACTATTATCACACCTCATGAATATGTTTGAACATAAACTCCAGGTCAATAAAAAGACTCTGTAAGTCCCCTTGCAATACTCTAGCCAGGATGGGGTAAAATATTCCTCAGAATTGTTTAGCTCTTTGAGAAAAAAGATGTAAATTTTTATTCCATAGAAGAAAGAGAGTCCCTTCAATGTTTTCTCAATTTCCTTGTTTCTCCTCTATCTCCAAAATGGAAGCAATCAGAATCTTCTCAGCTTCACAATTAGTTTGACTTAAGAAGAGGCAGTCTACGGTTGTCCTTATGTGTGTGTGAGGAAACCATTGTAGGAGATTTTCTGAACCCAAGTTCCGGGTATTATGGCCATACACTGTCACTCTGGAGTCCATGTGGACAGCCCTCACCCTGAGGAGTGGACCATTCTCATGGTCTTTGCCCAAAAGGCATCTGGGAAAACCTTTCTTCAGGGAGAAACACGATCTTCCCATTTCTTGTATTGCTTGTGTATGATTTCTTCACTTACAGTGGGAGGGTCCAGGAAAAAGCACTAAAAGGAGAAGAAGTGAGGCTGCTTCCTCCCCACTCATTCTCAGGACTACAGCAGCAGCTCCACAGACACTGTTTACATGTGTGTTATAAACTATTTCACTTGAAGAACATGTTCCCTTGTTAATAAAACAAACATATTTGCTTTTCTACATCGAATTTAAGACTATGATAGCTGCCAAAATTGTCAGCATAACATATTATGGCTTCTGAAGAGAAAAGAAAAAAATATCCCAAGGCTGAAATCTTAACACTATTGTGTCAGAGTGCAAGGTGAGTCATTTTTTTTTAAACAGGGGTTGCAAGAAATGATATTGGTCTCCACCGCCTTACTAGTTGGACTTACTAATATATTGTTTAGGGTAAGCTGCATAAATTTTATACAGGCACACCTCAGAGATGTTTTGGTTTCAGTTCCAGACCACCACAATAAAGCACATATTTCAATAAAGCTCTTCACACAATTTTTTTGGTTTCCTGGTGCATATAAAAGTTATGTGTAACTATACTGGAGTCTTTTAAGTGTTCAATAGCATTATGCTCTAAAAAAATGCACCTACCTTAATTTTTAAAATACTTTGTTCCTAAAAAATGCTAACAATTCCAAGAGGCTTCAGCAAGTCATAATCTTTTTGCTTATGGAGGTTCTTGCCTCAATGCTGATGGGTGCTGACTGATTAGACTGGCGATTGCTGAAGACTGGGGTGGCCATAACAATTTTTAAAAATAATACATCAATAAAATCTTTCATATCAATTGACACTTCCTTTCACAAAATATTTTTCTGTAGCATGCTATGCTGCATTTTACCCACAGTGGAACTTCTTTCAAAATTGGAGTCAATCTTCTCAAGCCCTGCCACTGCTTTATCAATTAAGTTTCTGTAATATTCTAAACCCTTTGATGTCATCTCACGAATGTTCATAGTATTGTCACAAAAGCAGATTCCATCTCAAGAAACTACTTTCTTTGCTCATCCATAAGAAACAAATCCTCATCAATTTAAATTTTACCATGAGATTGTAGCAATTCAGTCACATCTTCAGGCTCTACCTCTAATTCTGATTCCCTTATAATTTCCAACACATCTGCAGTTACTTTCTCCACTGAAGTCTTGAACCTCTTAAAGTCATCCATGATAGGTGGAATCAATTTCTTTCAAACTCATGTTAATGGTGATATTTTTACCTCCTCCCATGAATCATGAATATTCTCAATGGCATTGAGAATGGTGAATCCTTTCCAGAAGGTTTTCAATTTACTTTATCCAGATCCACTATCTACAGCAACTTTAGCTCTAGGAAAAGAATGTCTTAGATCATAATACCCGAAAGTCAAAATTACTCCCTAATCCATGGAGTGCAGAATTGATATTGTCTTAGCAAGCATAAAACCATTAATCTTCTTATGCATCTCCATCAGAGCTCTTGAGTGACCATGTGTACTGAAAATGAATAGCAGTATTTTGAAACAGGTCTCTTTTTCTATGCAGTAAGTCTCAACAGTGAGCTTGAAATATTCAGTAAACCATGCTGTAAATGGATGTGCTGTCATCTACGCATTGTTGTTCATTTATAGAGCACGGACAGAGTAGATTTATAATAATTCTTAAGGGCCCTAGGGCTTTTGGAATAGTCAATGAGCATTAGTTTCAACTTCAACACACCAGCTTTATTAGTTACTAACAAGGGAGTCAGACTATCCTCTGAAGCTTTAAGCCAGGCATTGACTTCTCTCTAGCTATGAAAGTCCTAGATGGCATCTTCTTTCAGCAGAAGATTGATTTTTCTACATTGAAAATCTGTTTAGTGTAGCCACCTTCATCAATTATCTTAGCTAGGTATTCTGGATAACTTGCTGTAGCTTCTTCATCAAAATTTGATGTTTCACCTAGCACTTTTATGTTATAGAGATGACTTCTTTTCTTAAATCTCATGGATCAACATTTTCTTTCTTTTTTTTTTTATTTTTCCTTTGAGACAGAGTCTTTGTCACCCAGATTGGAGTGCAGTAGCACGATCTCGGCTCACTGCAACCTCCGCCTCCTGGGTTCAAGCGATCCTCCTGCCTCAGTCTCCTGAGTAGCTGGGATTACAGTCCTGCACCACCACGCCTGGTTAACTTCTGTATTTTTAGCAGAGATAGGGTTTCACCATGTTGGCCAGGCTGGTCTTGAACTCTTGCCCTCAAGTGATCTGCCTACCTTGGCTGGGATTACAGGCGTTGAGTCACCGTGCCCAGCAAACATTTTCTAGTTTCAACTTTTTTTTTTTTTTTCTGCAGCTCCTTCACCTCTCTCAGTCTTCACAGAATTAAAGATAGTTAAGATCTCGCTCTGGATTAGGATTTGGTTTAAGTGAATGTTGTTGCTGGTTTAGTCTTCCATCCATACCACTCCCACTTTCTCTATATCAGTAGGTCCAATTTGCTTTCTTATTACTCATGTGTTCACTGTAGTATCACTTTTAATTTCCTTCAAGAAATTTTCCTTTGCATTTTCAACTTGGTAAACCATTTGGTGCCAGAGGCCTAACTTTCGGCCTGTCTCAGCTTTTGACATGCCTCCTTCACTAAGCTTAATCGTTTCTATCTTCTGAGTTGAAGTGAGAGACATGAGACTCTTTTCATTTGAACACTGAGAGGCCATTTTAGGGTTATTAATCAGCCTAATTTCTATATTGTTGTGTCTCAGGGAATAGAGAAGCCCAAGAGAGAGAAAGAGAAGGGAGAATGGCCAGTTGGTGGAGCAGTCAGAACATACACAACATTTATCGATCAAGTTTGACATCTTGTATGGGTACCGTCCATGGTGCCCCAAAACAATTACAATAACAGCATCAAAAGTCACTAATCTCAGCTTACTGTAAAAAAACATAATCATCATTTAAAAGCTTGAAATATTGTGAGAATTACCAAAATGTGATGCAGAGACACAAAGTGAGCATATGCTGTTGGGAAAATGGTGTCAATAGACTTGCTCCATGCAGGATTGCTACAAACCTTCAACTTGTAGAAACTGCAATATCCATGAAGTGCAATAAAGCAAAGTGCAGTAACATGAGATACGTCTGTATGCTATAAAAGTTACATACAAATAGGTTCTAAAAAGGTTCACTTAAAAAAAAAGTTAGAAAGGCTTGTGGTAACTTGCAAGAAGTAATTTTCAACAATTAAAATTTTATCTAGGGGTATAGATGAGGTCCTATACTAATAATTTGGTTTTAGAATATCTCCATCCCCAAGGCAAGTGCTCATTCTTTATTCAACCTTGTCAGAAGCTCTATACATATATATTGCTCTTCTGATAGGATAATTAAAAGATAAACTAATGAAGGTAAAAATAACTGTAAGAATCTTAGAGTGTAGGCTCCAGCCTGTTCAAAAGGAAATGCTTAACACTTGGGGTGCTCTTTGCGAAACACCATGAAAGGCTTAGATGTGTAATGGCCTCATACAAATGTGGGATAATTTTATTAGCAAAAAATAAGTCAGTGTTGCATGCCAAAATATGACATCACCATGAAGGCCACGTGTTTTCATTAAACAATAAGCTGGTTTTAATTATGTCGGAACTTTTTATTATTTGTATAATTTGTTTTGTCATCTGCTAATATGCAGTAGCAGAAAAATAACAGCAGTCACAAAATGTTAAAGAAAAAAAAATGATTGGAGGAAACTTGAAGTTCAGATAATTGTCAGGTTAAAAACCACCAAAATTTTATTTTATCAGGAGATAACCTGGACCAATTCATCAAACTTTGGTGTTCCTTAAGGGTGTAGTTTGAGAACTGTGAACCTAATACATTTGCCACATTTTACAAATGAAGCAAACACGTCCCAGAGAGGTCAACAACTCACTCAATGATGTCCTGTTATTAGAAAAACTGGGGCCCAGATCTCCAGCTGCCAGACCAGCTTACTTGCTTTCTTTTTTTCTTTTTATCTCAGGACTTGTTCCATCGGAAACTAGCTGTTTTTCTCAATTTAATACTCATTGCTGGCTCAGAGGTTATACATTGACTGAATTTCCCTAAGTTCCTATAAGTCTGCACTGGTTTGCATACCCCTCACTATTAGTATATGAGTGTATACATTTCTTCTCATGGTCACAACAGTCAAAGTGACAGAGCTATTAATGGCCTTCTCCAAAGTCCTCCTGCCATCCTTTGTCTTTGTTAATTTTTGTTACATTGACATTGACATTGAGCTCGCTCTAGGAGCAAATTTGTGTAAGCCAATTTCTCTTTGCTAGATATACAATTTTCCATCATCCTTGCAGCTAAGCATTGGTCATGTGACATGCTTCTGATCAATGAGATGCAAGAGGAACTTGTCTAGGAAATATTTTATTTTCCAGCAGAAAGTGATGGGCATGAAAGTTGACCCTCTTTAAACAAACCCATCCCATTCCTTCTCTGAATGCTGCCGTAGGATATGATGCCTAGAACATAAACAACCATCTTATCCCCCACAAAGCAACCACTTAAAGATGAAAAGCCAAACAAACAAGAAAGCTAAAGAAAAAAAGATCTGATGGCATTGCTAAATTTCTGCATGAATCTAGAGCAACCCTACCTCTACACTCATCGTTGTGTGAGATATTTATCTCTTGGTTGCTTGGACGAATATTAGAGAGGTATTTGGTTCCTTATAATGTAACCAACAACCTTAACTAATATGCTTGCAATTACATGATTTTCCAGTTAGCCATTCCAATGAGTTTAAAGTGGTATCCCACTTTTGGTATTCATTTGAGTTTCTCTGATAATAAGTAACTTTAAATATCTCTATCATGCTGTTATTAACTATTCAAGTTTCATCTCCTGTGAATTTACAACCATTGTCTATTTTTTAATCGACGAATTTCTTTTATGTTCTAGATATAATTTTGTTACCCATTCTTTGGTTCTCTGTATGTATCCTTTGTTAAATAAAATAATTTTGATATTGTCAGATTTACTTTTTCTTATGATTTGTGCTCTTTTGTCACGTGTAAAATGTTCTTTCCCATCCTCTGGCCACAAAGATACCCCCTTCTAGTTTGTTTATAGCTTCACCATTCACATTTAGATACTTAATCTGGAAAGTTAAGGGGACTGACTTTTGTTTATGATCTCAGGCAGAAATTACACTTTATTTTTACCCATACAATTAATCAGTTTGTCCAGTACCATCTATGTGATAGGTGATCTCTCCCCCTCTAATTAGTAGTGTCATCATGCTCTGAGACAATGTTACCATTTGGACATAAGTCTATTCTCTTCTCAACAGTCTACACAGTATGTCTTCATATTTGGTAGCATGTGTCTCTCCCTCTTTAATCTTAACTAATCATAAACATGCAATTTACTTTACTAATTTTGAATCTGCTTGTCAGTTTTCTCAAAAATTTTCTACTGCGATGTTGATTAGACTGGCATTACATTTGCAGATTAATTTGAAAAAATTAATTAGTCTTTACATTTTTCATTTATATCATCTATAAATATAGCTTAATTCATTTACTTACTTTTTAAAAAATTTTTTTCTCATTTTTATTTATTTTCTTTAGCATTTGGGTATTTTCTATTTATTTAATTTCTTTAGTATTTGTTTTTTTATTTCCTTTAAAAATAATATTAGTTTTTCTGTGATTTCCATTTATTATTAGGTTATTTCTCATGTACTTCATAGTTTTCATTCTTTCACAAATGTTTTTAGTTTTCTATACATTTTTTGCTTTTTATTATTGGTTTAGAGGAGCAGTCTTAATTTTTTATAAATCTAATAGCTTTTTCTGTATTCTTTTATTAGTTCTAATTGTTGACTATACATTTAAATAAATCTCTTATGAAGGTTATTTTCATCTGTAAATAAAAACCATTTTTGTTATTGTTTCAAATTTTTATAACTATTATTTCTTTTTCTTTTTTAATCTTTGGCCAGTACCTGCAGTATTAGGTTCAATAATAACTATCCTAGCTGATAGCATTCTTGTGCATTGAGATTTTACCCTACTCAAAATAAGTTGGGCAGAAAAGAGCTAGAAGTAAAAGAACTTTCATACACACACACAAATGCAAGATAATAACCTAGCCTGCCACAGTTGTTATGGTTGCTGACAGAAGATGCAACAGTCCTGCTTCAGAGAGAAAGCAATTTATTATTCATAACAATAGCAGTAGCTGGAGTATTAGTGTAATTACACTAGTTCCTCAAACTGCAAATCTTGGATGGTGTTATAAGTGACAGGTGGAGCCTTCACATACAATAGGATGCTCCAAATGAAAGGAATCCTATGTCTAGTGAAGCGGCCACTTTTTTAGCAAGCAGTGGGGAAGACTATACTTTGTCTGCAGGGAGATCAGGTGCATTGCAGAACTATGTGATTTATGTTTGCAAGGCATTGTTTCATTTTTCAAAATTTCCACCTATATAAACAAGACTGAAAAATAGCCTAGGTGAATAAACAAGACTTTGCAATTTTTACATACTCAGCAAGATGCTTAATAGAGCCCACGGCTTCAAAACACTATGCTATTGCTGGTCTTACATGGAATTATATAAAATTAAATTATCTGCTAAGTGTGATGTTAACCTAAGCTTTTTGTCATATATACCCTATAGTTTAGGATGTTTCTTTGTATTTCTTTTTAAGAGATTTATCATAAAGAGATGCTGAATTTTTTAAGTACATTTGCTCTATTTATTGAAATAAGCATGTGATTTTATTAGGCCATAAACATGAAAATTTTAGGTATCTAGCGAAGATTCAACAATTCTCATAGTTGCAGGATAAATAGTGCTTTATGACAATATGTCTTTTCACACACTTCTAGATTTACTTAGCTAATATTTAACTTAAGATTTTGTGTGTATATATAAAGTGAAGTGGGCTTATAATTTTCTTTTTATAAATTTCTTTCTAACAACTGAGGTTGTACTAACTAGTCCTAAAAATGAGTTATCCAGCTTTCTCTTTTTTTTTCTCTTTTGTAGAACAACCTGTCTTTTTCTTTAAATTTTGGTACAGCATACCTGTACAACTATGTGGATGTGAGTACGAGGGGTGTAATTTTGATTTGTGGGGATTTTTTTTTATTTGTTTCTTTTAAGTTTTGTTGCTGAGGAGCTCTGATTACTATTTCAATTTTCTTTTTAATGGCTATTAGTAAATTCACTTTTCATCTTTTTCCCTATAAAACCGCATCCCCTTTATTTAAATTTAGAATTTATTTCTTGAGTATGTTCTTTAAATGCCTCACAGTTTTTTCTTCTTTTCCAGTACGTATAATTTAGGTGTTGTTATTTTTACTCTCAATTCCACTGAGTTTTGCTCTTATTTTCATTTCCTATTTCCTGTTTCTTTAAGTTTACTCTGTTGCGCTTTTTCTAGTGACATGGGTTAAATGCTTAGTTCTACTTTAATTATTCTTAGTTGCAAATGTAAACTGTAAGTTTGTCTCTAAGTACTGTTGTTTTACTTCACAAATTCTGAAAAATAATACTGCCATTGATTTTGAAGCATAAGTAATTTATTGTTTCCCTTATAGTTTTCTCTTTTATCAAATTAGTGACACTTTTTAGCTTCTTGACAGAAGGCTAAAATGTTGTTAATTACTTTTTAATTGTTTTTTCTCTTTCTTGCTGTTATTTAAAAGTGTTGATATTTTTTAATTTTATTAAGTTATAACCGAAAAATATGATCTATGAGATGCTGGCTCATTCATATTGAAACCTTTTTATAGCCAAAAACATGGTTAATTCAACATTGGGTCAAAAATGTACATATATTCTAAGTTGGATATAAAGTTATTTGTGTTAATAAGAATATTAGTATAGATATATATGCATAAATTTGATATTAATAAACTCTTTTTTGTCTGCTTGACCTTTCAGATTTTGATATAGTTATGTTTTAACTTTCAATTACTGTTTTTCATTTCTCTATGTCTTTTCACATTACTGTTCTTATTTATTTTTAACTGTTATTTATATATTTGATATATGCCATATCAAAGAATATATTGTTAGATGCATTCAGATTCATAATTATTTAACCTATTTAATCTATAGTCTATTAACATAATAGAAGAGTCTAATACATATTCATTCAAAGATTGGAAATATATTGGGGAAATATTATCTTCCCATAGTTTTAAAGACCTAATATGTAGCTTTCAATATCTTTTTACAAAATAATTTCAACTTCTATTTTAGACTCAGGTGTACATGTGCAGGTTTGTTACAAGGATATATTGCATGATGTTGAGGTTTGGGGTATGATCCATCTCCTCACCCAGTTTTGCTTTTGTTTTTGTTTTTGAGACAGAGTCTCACTCTGTCGCCCAGGCTGGAGTGCAGTGGCGCGATCTCCGCTCACTGCAAGAACCGCCTCCTGCTCACCCAGTTTTTGAGCATTGTACTCCACAGTTAGTTTTTCAACCCTTGACCTCTCTTTCTCCCCACTCTAGTAGTCCCCAGTATCTATTGATGCCATCTTTATGTCCATGGGTACCCAATGTTTTCCTTATAAGTGTGAGCATGCATCAAAGTCTTTTTTTTTTTTTTTTTAACGTCATTTGTAGTTTCCTGGGCTTTTTAAAAATAATCAATAATCTGGTGGCATCATCTTCCAAGCCAATCAATACATGTATGAAACCTGGCACTGTAAGATCGATTCTGAAAGTAATTTAAGAGTTAAGACCAATTCCATAACTCTCACGAAGATTTTTAAATAATCCACAGCACTCCACTGTAACACCTTACATTCGCTCCAAGGACTACATCCTCCTCCTCTGCAGTTATCGCTATAAAAAAAACTTTCAAGTGCTCTTATCAAGGGTTCTATATGGTTGCTCTGATGGCTTTGAACAATAGTGGCAATTTGTAATACAGTAGCTTCTCTCTCTTATACTCAGAAAAATCAAAGCATACAAAAACTATTTCTCCTGATGCAGTTTAGGATCAAATGAAAGAAAAGGAGTTTGGTCCAATCTAGGAAGACTACTCTTTATCTCACAAATCTTTAGTAGAAAATGTTTCTGAGGTCGATTTCCATGGGTTTTTTGTTGTATAAAGACACATTAGAAAACAGACAATTTATTCTGCTTTAATATTTCATGGCATGTTGATTTGAAAACTTTAAAAAACAAATGTTCTTTCTTTAATCAGCCTGTGAATTCACTAGGCATGAGACATTTAGTTTAAAATCTATTATAATCAAACATTTGATTTCTATGCCTTCAGAGTGTATGCCTTTCATTCTCCCACACAGAATATTTCAAATAACCTATAAGATATGAAAATCATAAACAGAAAATATTATTTTACAAAATAAGATGAATTTTATTATAAAATAGACTTATAACAGGCCTACAGAATCCCTGAGATTTCAATCATCTTATAGAACTGAATTACTATTATTTTCCATGAATCTGTTCTCACAAACATTTTGAAGACCTACAAATCATAACCATGCAACTTCATTTTAATAGATAAGATCAATCAGTCAATAGAACATTATTTATTGATCCTTATTATTCCCTTAAAAACAGTTGAGTAGCTACTATATTCCAGGTAATAAAAAGCTACATGATGTCTCTCTGTCTACAGAAAGCTCACACTCTAGTAGAGGTACAAGGTAGAGTCTTCAATGGTATGAGTACGTTCACAAGGATAGCAATAGCCTATATTGCCACATGTGAGAGACTGGGGTTATATTTGGGCACAGCCTCAGAGAAAGGAGATAACAAGGAAAAGGTTTAAAATCAAAAAGTCTTAATCAAGGTGCACCAAAAGCCAAACTCACCATAAATAATGAACTTGGAAATAATTCATGATGATATGAGTCAGGTTGTTTTTAGACTGTTTTTTATCTTAGATTTGGTAAAAATTTTCATGGCTAGAAAAGCAAAAGAAACATTCCAAAGAAAGAAAAATGTTTAGAGAAGGAGCTATGAATGTCCTCCAAGCTCCCACAAAGAGTTAGCCTGTATGAACAGAAAGTTGTGGGAGGTGATACGACCACCATCTAACTACAGAGAATCTTAAAGGGTGAAGGGAGCACTGTCTCAGAAATTCTCCATGTCACTATGGCCAGAAATTTTGAGTAGCAACAAAGACACTGCATGAAATGCCAGGTGTAGACAGAGCCTGAGGCAGCTTTCTCATTGTCTCCTGCTGCACATAACCACTTAGGAGAGCAGCCAAAATTTTCTGTTCCCTCTGAAAGGGAACAAAAGTTGAGAGTAAGAGAGTTTGTGTCAACAGACCCGACAGTATCGACAGTATCGTGGGGAACTGACAAGCAGATGCCACAGAGGAATACTGCATAAACCAGAGACTGAAATTAAATGCAGCTGTAGATACTCAGGGGATATCTTTAAGGACAGATGCAAACAACTGAGGACCAGATTCTGCAGCTCCTGCTGCTTAGCCCCTTCCTAACCCTCCCATGCTAACATGCTATACTAAATATCTAGAAACTGAGATATCACACTGGGGCAAAAAAGTAAAGGAGGGAGGGAATCTATAAGTGAACACATTTGCACCTAAAGTAACTGAAATGAAAGAATATGCTAATCTGACTTTCTTGGGGGTAAAACTGGAGTAGGGGACTTAAACGCCAAGTTGTGTTACAGAAATAGAAGTTTTTCTGCTCCCCTAAAATTTGTGAGTACTTACGGAGTTAAATAAAAAGAATTTCTCAAAGTATTGAAGCTAGTGTCTCCTGCCAAAACCTATGAAGGGGCTGAAATTTTAATTTTCTTCCAAGTTAGCTTGCCACAGTTACATAGATGCTGGTAAAAGACACAAGACTCTTAAGTCAGTGATGGGAGGCCATGTATTACCCACAGCAATAACACTGGCCAGAGAATTAGCATTTTAATGACAGTTCCCTGCGCCCCAGTTCCCACAGGACAACAATAATAGGGCCAAAAGGCCCCAGCAGTGGGTTGCATTACAGAAGAGCAACCTTAAATTTAGGAAACTCGAATCTTTCGTAATGAGCAGTAAATATGCCTGCGCTTTGCTCTGGAAGGAGACACTGTCTCTATTTTTCAAGCCTATTTACTATCAATCATCCTGAAAAGACCATCAGAACAAAAAAAATCAGTGCTTCACTCACAGGCAATGCAGAAATTTGAGAGACCCATAGGGATTTGTCTCCCTATACCATACCTAAGAAGTGCAAAGTAAGTCTTCACTATGACTAATTATTATTAGAAATTAGAAAGCAGTTAATACGATATGATCTACTATACCAATACTTCCTCACATATACTATTCTATTGGACAAAAATGTTTTCACTAAGTGTTTGATTCAAATAATTTATCAAATTAAAAACTACTTTATGTGTATAATTTTTTTAAACTACTAAAATTGGCTAAAGATTATTTTTTAATCCGTAAGTTAGATTTTCTAATAGGAATTGAAAATATTTATCTGACTTAGATCCTTCTTTGAACAGACGAAAAGGGGAGTTTTAGAATGTTTCTCATTGCTTTGATGAAAGATAGTGCTCTATTTAAAACTATATAGTCATTATTTTAGAATAATAGTACCTCATTAGTTCATTACAATATAAATTTATTTAACTGTATACTCCATCTTTGCTGAACTTGTTGGCAGGATTCTTCTCAGTCTAACAATCAAAGAACACTACAAGCCATAGTGATTTAAACACATTCATACAGTGTTCTGATATGTCAGAAATGACTTTCTTTCTTCCTTCCTTCCTTCCTTCCTGCCTTCCTTCCTGCCTTCCTTCCTTCCTTTCTTTTATACATTGAGCTCTGGGGTACATGTGCACAATGTGCAGGTTTGTTACATAGGTATACATGTGCCATGTTGGTTTGCTGCACCCATCAACTCGTCATTTACATTAGGTATTTCTCTCAATGCCATCCCTCCCCTAGCCCCCCACCTACTCTACAGGCCTCATTTTGTGATGTTCCCCTCCCTGTGTCCATGTGTTCTCATTGTTCAACTCCATTTATGAGTGAGAACATGCAGTGTTTGGTTTTCTGTTCCTTTGTTAGTTTGCTGAGGATGATAGTTTCTAGCTTCATCCATGTCCCTGGAAAGGATACGAACTCATCATTTTTTTATGACTACATAGTATTCCATGGTGTATATGTGCCACATATTCTTTATCCAGTCTATTACTGATGGACATTTGAGTTGGTTCCAAGACTTTGCTGTTGTGAATAGTGCCACAATAAACATACATGTGCATATGTCTTTACAGTAGAATGATTTATAATCCTTGGAGTATATAGCCAATAATGGGATTGCTAGGCCAAATGGTATTTCTATTTCTAGATCCCTGAGAAATCACCACACTGTCTTCCACAATGGTTGAACTAGTTTATACTCCCATCAACAGTGTAAAAGTGTTCCTATTTCTCTGCATCCTCACCAGCATCTGTTGTTTCCTGACTTTTTAATGATCATCATTCTAACTGGCATGGCATGGTATCTCATAGTGGTTTTGATTTACATTTCTCTAATGACCAGTGATGATAAGCCTTTTTTCATATGTCTGTTGGATGCATAAATGTCTTCCTTTGGGAACTGCCTATTCATATCCTTTGCCCATTTTTTGATGGGGTTGTTTGTTTTTTCTTATAAATTTGTTTAACTTCCCTGTAGATTCTGGAAATTAGCCCTTTGTCAGATGGATAGATTTGTTCTATCCAAACCAATAAGATTTGTTCTACTGAAACCAATGAGAACATAGGCACAACTTACCAGAATCTCATGGAACACATGTAGAGGGAAATTTATAGTACTAAATACCCACAAGAGAAAGCAGGAACGATCTAAAATCGACACCCTAACATCACAATTAAAAGAACTAGAGAAGCAAAAGCAAACAAATTCAAAAGCTAACAGAAGACAAGAAGCAACTAAGATCAGAATAGAACTGAAGGTGATAGAGACACAAAAACACCTACAAAACATCAATTAATCCAGGAGCTGGTTTTTTGAAAAGATCAACAAAGTAGATAGACTGTTAGCAAGACTAATAAAGAAGAAAAGAGAGAAGAGAAAAGAATCAAATAGACACAATTAAAAAATGATAAAGGGGATGTCACCACCGATCCCACAGAAATACAAACTACCATCAGAGAATACTATAAATACCTCTATGCAAATAAATTAGAAAATCTAGAAGAAACTGATAAATTCCTGGACATATACACCCTCCCAAGACTAAACCAGGAAGAAGCAGAATCTCTGAATAGACCAATAACAGGTTCTGAAACTGAGGCAATAATTAATACCCTACCAAAACAAAGAAAGTCCAGGACCAGATGGATTCACAGCCAAATTCTACCAGAGGTACAAAGAAGAGCTGGTACCATTCTTTTTGAAACTATTCCAATCAATAGAAAAAGATGGAATCCTCCCTAACTCATTTTATGAAGCCAGCATCATCCTGATACCAAAACCTGACAGAGACACAATAAAAAAGAGAATTTTAGACCAATATCCCTGATGAACATCAATGTGAAAATCCTCAATAAAATACTGGCAAATGGAATCGAGCAGCACATCAAAAAGCTTGTCCACCACAATCAAGTTGGCTTCATCCCTGGGATGCAAGGCTGGTTCAACATACGCAAATCAATAAATGTAATCCATCATATAAACAGAACTAACGACAAAAACCACATGATTATCTCAATAGATACAGAAAGGGCCTTTGACAAAATTCAACAGCCTTTTATGATAAAAACTCTCAATAAACTAAGTATTGATGGAAAGTATCTCAAAATAATAAGAGCTATTTATGGCAAACCCACAGCCAATATCATACTTTCTTTCTTTTTAAAAGGCATTTAGTTACAACTTTAGTACAATCTCTTTAATTATTTTTACCTAGTCATACCAGTTTCTGCCACCAGGGTCAAGGGTAAAGAGTTCAGAGGAGGTCACTGTAATTAATTTGGTGGCGTCTGTTCTGACCAGAACTGAATTCTGGCATCAACTTCCTCAGTAAGTCCAGAAAATACATGAAGAAAACTGAAAAAGGAAGGGTAGCATAATATTGATATTATTTAAAAATCAAAATTAGACTTCTACACTTTTGACAATTCCTAATACTCTGTCCCAAATTGTTTCAGCTAGATTTCAGCCCCCCGATGGTATAATGTATTTGGTCTTTGATTAAATAGTTTATCTAATGAAATAATGCTTATGAAGTGGACATTACTAACATTATCTCTACAGGTTAGTTTAAATTATACCTTTAACTAGACATAGTATTAAAAATTACTCTAAGAAAACGGCTTGTCTAATTTTAGAAAAAAATAGCTTGGATGAAAGAGTAAGGCATTTTTAAAAAAGACAAATTCCATAGCAGTAAAAATTATATTTGTCCAGGATGATTAAAGAATAAGTGGTTAATTAAATATTGTGTCTTTAGTCAACAATTAACACATATAATATAGGCAATGAGTAAGAGTTGACATTTTCTCAAGATTTCGAAAAGACAACCCAACGGTTACAATAATTTTTCCCAGTTATCATTCCTCAGAAGACAATTTTATATTCCAGGGTTATTCAGAGTTATAATTTTTGGCAAAAAAAAGAAAGTAGAGGGCTATAAATATAAAGAGTATAGGAGATTTAGCCGAGCTAATCATGTGACATACTCTGGAGGCATTTTTTAAAATAATCCTAATGTTTTCTAATTTAATTTTAATTTTAATATTGTTCTTACTACCAAAGCAAAATTTTAGATATATAGAGAATTTTATTTTTCCTTCACTGGTTTATTTATTTATGATGATTCATTTGCATAAATAAATGACTTTACATTCAGAAATTTAAAATGTTTTTAAAATTCCACAAGAAAATATTTGTCTAAATACATGTCAGTAACACTATTTTTATTAACTCTTCTGGCTAAAGATATTGGCAGAAATGAGAGCCATCGGATTTTAAGGAAAAAAAACAGAAATATTTATGACTCAACTATAATCCATCAGTAAAAAATAAAAACAAGAACTAGCATTTTATTTCCAAATTGGAGACATATTAAGAGACAGCATTTCCCAAATTGTGAGATATATTAAGAGCTGCAGATGGTACGTTTTTTAATTTTTAATTTTACTAGTATAAACATGAAACAAATAGTACACATTGATCTGAACTGTGTTTCCCCAAAACTTATATGTTGAAGTCCTAATCTCCAGTGTGACTGTATGTAGAGACATGGCTTTTAAAAAGGTGATTAAGGTTAAATGAGGTCCTGAGGGTGGGGTCCTAGTCCAGGGGCGTCCAATCTTTTGGCTTCCCTGGACCACACTGGAAGAACTGACTTGGGCCACACATAAAATACACTAACAGCAACGATCGTCAATGAGCTAAAAGAAAAAAAAAAAAAAAAAAAAAAATCTCATAATGGTTTCAGAAAGTTTATGAATTTGTGTTGGGACGCATTCGAAGCCATCCTGGGCCACATGCACACATGCGGCTTACAGTCTGTGGGTTGGATAAGCTTGTCCAAATGCAGTATGACTGGTGTACTTAAAAAAAGAAGAGACACTATAGATTCGCACACACAGAGGAAAGGCCATGTGAGGGACCCGGCAGGCAAGTAGCCACCTGCAAGCCAAGAAGAGAGGCCTCGGAGAAAACAAACCTGCTGACACCTTGATCATGGACTTACAGTCTCCATAACGGTAAGAAAATAAATTTCTATCTTTTAAGCTATGTGGCCTGTGCTATTTTGTTATGACACCCTAGTAAACTAAAACACACAGTTACAAATGTTTTTGTTATTACATGATAATCTGTGTTTAAGAAATACTGTGCGTCTGGGAGGCAGAGCTTGCAGTGAGCCGAGACCATGCCACTGCACTCCAGCCTGGCCTGGGTGACAGAGCGAGATTCTGTTTCAAAAAAAAAAAGAATATCTGGAAGTTGTTCTAGGAACAACTTGTTTCTTTTAATCATTTTGTGCTATTTTAATCATTTTTTAATAGGAGTGTATCTTTTCTAATGTGTTAACTTTTGTTCTGACATAATGTTTAAGTATATATCTGAATCAAATTTTTACCATTTCTGCTGCAACTGATTTATCTGTTCTGTAGTTTTTATAATCTGCTTTAATCCAATGAACATGTCTCCTTTTGGTGTTTTCTCAATGTAGTATGCTTTTTAAAGTGCTCCTTGGTAAAGACTGTTTAGGAAATGATGAGGTAGTATACCTAAAAGGAAGCTGCATTCTCAGCAAAATCCAAGTACTATAATCCTATATGTACAAACAACTGACAAATAAGCATAGTTTAAAATGTCATATTCATTCCCCCTTCTCTGCTTCCCAATCAGCCCTGAATGTATACTTGCTATGCAATGTCTTCTAAAAACAGTGTTGATACAAATGCATCTTAAACTGGTTTCCCCCCAAAATGTCCCCACATAACAATTATTTTAACTAAATGTAATTTAATTCACCCCAATTGCTTTCAGCAAAGTATTTTATAATCTTCATCTAGAATGTTCCAGAATGTAAGTTGACTATGATTTCACCCATCCATTGTTTTAACCACAGATGACCTAATGAACAGCAATTCATTTCAATGGTCTGAAAGTTTCCAAAACCTTTTTTTTGTTGTTAACCTATAGCAAGTTAATTTTAAGTATATCATACACATACACGCACACACACATGTACACACACAACAAAAACACACATACACAGTGAATATCAATATCTGCACGTCTATATTCCTCTTAGCAAGTACAACCCTCAACCACCTCAACATATAACTTTTCCGTATCAAGCCAATCCTATCTCAATATCCCTTATCAAAGCAATGTTAAAAGAATTACCTGAATCCTAAATGATTCAGAATTTCTCTCCTTAGCACAACTTTTCTTCTTACAACTCTAGCTAGGAACATTTTGTTCCTCAGCCACCCATGTGCACATGTGTGTGTGTGCATATGTGTGTGTGTCTCAATAAAGTGGAAAGCAATAAGTTTCCAAGAGGATTAAAAATGTATCCAAACCATAAAAACTCTAGAAGAAAACCTAGGCGATACCACTCAGGACATAGGCATGGATAAAGACTTCATAACTAAAACATCAAAAGCAATTGCAACAAAAGCCAAAATTGACAAATGGGATATAATTAAACTAAAGAGCTTGTGCACAGCACAAGAAACTATCATCCAAGTGAACAGGCAACCTACAGAATGGGAGAAAATTTTTGCAATCCATCCATCTGACAAAGGGCTAATATCCAGAATCTACAAGGAACTTAAACAAATTTACAAGAAAAAAACAAACAACCTCATCAAAAAGTGGGTGAAGGATATGAACAGACACTTCCCAAAAGAAGACATTTATGTGGGCAACAGACATATAAAAAAAAGCTTATCATCACTGGTCATTAGGGAAATGCAAATCAAAACCACTGTGAGATACCATCTCACACCAGTTAGAATGGCAATCATTAAAAAGTCAAGAAACAACAGATGCTGGAGAGGATGCGGAGAAATAGGAATGCTTTTACACTGTTGGTGTGAGTGTTAATTAGTTCAACCATTGTGGAAAACAGTATGGTGATTCCTCAAGGATCTAGAAATAGAAATATCATTTGACCTAGCAATCCCATTATTGGCTATATACCCAAAGGATTATAAATCATGCTACTGTAAAGACACATGCACACATGTGTTTATTGTGGCACTATTCACAATAGCAAAGTCTTGGAACCAACCCAAATGTCCATCAATAATGGACAGGATAAAGAATATGTGGCACATATACACCATGGAATACCATGTAGCCATAAAAAATGATAAGTTCATGTCCTTTGCAGGGACATAGATGAAGCTGGAAACCATCATCTTCAGCAGACTAACAAAGGAACAGAAAACCAAACACTGCATGTTCTCACTCACAAGTGGGAGTTGAAAAACGAGAACACATTGACACAGGAAGGGGAACATCACACACCGGGGCCTGTCGGGGATAGCAGGGAAAGGGGAGGGAGAGCATTAGGACAAATACCTAATGCATGTGGGGCTTAAAACCTAGATGATGGGTTGATAGGTGCAGCAACCCACCATGGCACAATGTATAACTCCGTAACAACAAACCTTGACACTCTATATATGTATCCTAGAACTTAAAGTAAAATAAATAAATAAATAAATAAATAAATAAGTTTGTTGGGATGCCAGCTTCCAAATACATTCTAGATTTTTTTATATGTTTATTATATAAACAAAAGGAAACTAGAGCTACTTAAAAATGCTATTTCCCCCCTACTTCAGTCAGACAAAAAGAATTCAACAATGAACAATGTTCACATGGTTAGTTCTATCCTAATGAATGGCCTTAGCACCATGGCAAACTTTTTTCAGATCAGTAGTAAAATGTGTTTAGTTATAAGTAGATTCAAACTCTACTGATGATGCCAAACATTTTTGTAATAAGACTTTCCCTATATTTCTGCCAGGAAAATAGAAATGTGGTTCGATTCATTATATGATAATTTGAAAATGGTGGAATGCTTAGAAAACATTTCGTTAACAAGTTTTCAGTCAATCCAATAGAAATCTATAGTTTGCCCAGTGATAAAAAAGAGTGAAGAAAAATAATCCCAATTTTTTATTTGAATAAGTAACAATAACTGAATTCCTAGTATGTTCCACACACATATATTGTCTAATTCTCACAACATATAAAAGAAAACTATTAGGTTCTATTATTATTCTCATGTAGAAAATACTGAGGATTACACAGAGAAGGAAATATTTCAAGACAGAAGCAATGCTGTACCAGTGGAGGACATGGAGAAGCCTTCTACCCCAGAGTATACAATGAAGTTCTGCATTATATAGACAGAATTTGAAAACAATAATAAAAGCAACTGAAAGTCAGCCTGTTTCATATTATGAATGTACACTGATAGTGATAAAATATTTCTCCCAGAAATAAAAATTTATTTAAACTTTTTAAAAATTCAAATTCTAAACAATTGCTACAATTGTAGTTGAGTTTTCAATTAGTTTACTCCTGTTATTACTCTTAAGTAAACATTGCATTCTATATGGTCGTTTTAAAGTAGAAAACACGAATCATGTTTGGATGTGCAATAAGCCCAAGAGTATCATTACACCATTAACAGAGAATGTGTATTAACCATCACCAGTAACCATGCCACAGCAGGTGAGTTGCTGGACTTTCTCTGAAAGCATTCTTGCTCTTTCTCTGGGAAACTAACATCATGGTTATCTTTTTACCCCACAGTCTGTATTACCTAAGTATATCAATTTCATTGATTAATTAATTAATAATTAATAAGTAAGGTGGTATTATGAATTAGATGGGGATTTTGAGAGGATTTTGTATAAATTTACTATCAAATTTTTGATTTCCCAGGGTGTGGTATGCAAATCACTCTTTGTAGTTTTCTGAAGAATATGAAACATAAGGAAAACTGGGGAAAATATGCCACTTCATCATCAACTGAGTCAATGCACAGTTCCTCCCAAATGCAAGATCTCATGAATCATGGTAGAAGTTGGAAGCTTTGGTTTTGGCCTAAGCAAGGTCTCTGTCAAATATAAAATTATAAAGTGGGTGTGTTTTTTTCCAACTATGTGTTGACTTTTCAAAGATTCTAATAATCTTCCCCTCAACATATTGGTCATGCCCAAGTATTGCATAGATGGGAGGTCTAGAAGGAGTCAAAGGTCTAAGGTTAACGATAGTGGTCACAAATGGCAGGGCCTCCCCATCAGCCTTACAAGCTTATCTCTTAGGATTGCACTAGCTGTGCCCAGGGGTGGTGAAAGGAAAGGGTATCAAGGAGCTGAGGTAGGAGGAAATTCTCCCTACATCCTCCTCTCTCATCATTTCCCAGCACATGGGCCTCCTGAACAATCTCTTGTATCTACAGCTTGATAATGCCAAACTAATTGCTCTATGTGAATCGCTTCTATGCTCTTGCTGTGTCACCCGGGCTGGAGTGTAGTGGTGTGATCATGTCTCACTGATGCCTTGACCTCCGGGACTCAAGCAATCCTCCCACCTCAGCCTTCTCACGAGATGGGAGTACAGGCACATAACATCAAGCCAGATTATTTTTCTTTCCTTTCTCTCTCTCTCTTTTTTTTTTTTTTTTTTTTTTTGGTTAGAGAGAGGTTCTCCTTATGTTTCCCAGGCTGATCTCAAACTCCTGAGCTCAAGCCATTCTCTTGCCTCAGCCTCCCAAAAGTGTTGAGATTACAGGCAGAGCCACCACACCCAGCTGCTATCACTATTTACTTACTCCTGAATTATTCCCAAACTATCTCCCAAATCTCTAAAGGACTAGAGAGAAATTAAACCACTTCTGTGGCTTGTACATATCCAGTCATACTAATCCCACCTCTGTCTGCTCTCTTTAACTTTCTAGATATCACTGAAGATGAGGAGCCATGTCCCTGAACAGCCACACACACTCTCCATCTATGGCCTGGACCCAACTTCCTCTTATTTGCTCAGTTATTATGTGCACCTTTTGCATTTTGTCACTTAAAATCTTGCTCCAAATTGGGGATTTTGAGGATGAGTTACACAGTCTCCCTTCTCTGGGAACCTTGCTCCCTCCAAAGTGATTCATATGACTGTGGAGGAAGGCTCCCAGCAGTCATGTTTGTTCCCCAGGATAGTACCTGCTGGGCACAACTGTTAGCTCAGGGTGAACACCTGACCCAATTAGGATAGTCAGAGTCCCTTCTCTTAAACTCTGTGAATAGCATGAAGAGATGATCTCCTCAGCTGAAGGAGGTTTCTTAGGCAGAAGACAAGGAAAACTTGTCAGCTATATGGGCACCTGATTTTCTGCATATTGGCCAGGAAGCTCATAAAACTGGGCCTGAGGAATAGAGGGAGAAGACTGAAGTGACCATGCAGAGGAGAGAGAGAGAGAGAGAAAGAGAAAGAGAGGAAGACACTGAGCTCTTGTGTGGTTCTGACACAGAAGAAGTGCTCAATAAATATCTGTTAAATGAATTATGAACAAATTTGAGAGTGACTCCAAACAGTTGTTCAGACCCTGACTCCAATATCTTCCCAAGGTCTGTGAGGAATGCATTATATTAATATAACAGTAAGCTTTCTATTTTAGCTAGGTCACTCTTTTCCTTTTATCCAAAAGACTAAAGAAGAAATATAGTTTGTTCCTATACATCTACTAAGGTCAAACTCAGTTAAAGAAATCAGTGTGGTAACATTTACAAATCCCTTTCAAGTCCATAAAATAGGCAATTTGCTTCTATATGACTTTACATATTAGCACCAAACATTCTCAAATCTGGCTTGAGAACATTTACCTACAAAAGAATCATACTGGGAAAATTACACACACACACACACACACACACACACACACATACATACACAGTATATCCATCTTTATTATTTATGTAACCATTTGCTATCCCCTTCAAAAAAGAGAATGATAATGGTTAGAGGCAGTGTGACACGGATCTTCTTCAAACTGAAGGTCTATAAAATGGCTGCAGAACTGTCCTGTTTCTCTGATTAGATGTTTTAGGCATATTATAAACATCATTCCCACCTTCTTGATATCCTACTATATATAGGCCATATTGAGCATCACATGATAGCCCAGGGCATATTTTCAATGTCAAATCATTTTGTCCCCAAGAGGACAATGGCAACATCTTGAAACATTTTTGCTTGTTGCAACCAGAGCAAGGAGATGCTACTGGCACCTAGTGGGCAGAGGCCAGAGATGCTACTAAACATCCTACCACTCACACCCAGGACAGCCCTTCTTAACAAAAAATTGTTTCCAAATGCAATAGTGCTAAGGTTCAGAAATCTTGGTCCATGAACCACCCATCCTGAAGTTCTGGGATACAATTAAGCTAGGATAGGTGTACTACTTGTGACAGGAACAGAGACTGACTGACTGGTAGGACTTCCACAGAGGGGCTGAGGTGACATAACCGTTAGCCAAGCACTTCTGAGAAATACAATAAGACCCCAAGGAACAACATAGCTAATAATATGTCCTCTACATAGATGACAGGAAAACCATCTGACAGACAGACAGGCCATCACCAGTGCTTCTTCACAGAGATTCACTGAACCAGTTTCAACAAAGGTTTAAAGCTTCCTGAATCTTTCTCCCTACACAAAAAGCCACCACCACCATCAGAGAAGAAAGACTACTGTCAGCCACTTCTCTACCTTTGCTCTCTCTCAAAACTAACAGAATATAATGTCCATTAGCAGTGGCATCTTCAAGCACAAAAGATGAATATAAGAGTGTCTGGGTATATTCCAGCAAATAATCAAGCAGAAAACAATGTTCAGAGCAGGGGAATTGTAGACGCAAGCATTATTCATATGTTCCTAATGTGTAAGCTTTAGAAAAATCCTGGGTCTAATTACTAATATCATTGAGTGAAAATATTGCCAGAGCCTGCAGTACCTGTTCTGAATGAATTCCGTGTTGTTTAAAATCCAAGCACATTATTTAAAACTTTAGCATACCAACTTATGTTAATGACTGCATGTAACTTTAATTCAACCTGACAAACAGTTGGAAATAAAAGATAATTTAACAGCATTCTAATCAATAAACATTAATTATTTTTTCTTAGTTCTAGGCTGATTTTTTTTTAGTGAATTAATGTAAACCCACCTACAAATGCATCTCACACAATGTCATCATATCATAAATCCATTTTATTAACCTGATAAATGTTTATCATCACAATTGCACTATAACACTAAAATAAACTAGGCCTTTCTTCATAGGCTCTGCATCAGCAATTTTCAAACCATAGGTCACAGAGTGATTGTAATGTATCTGCTAATCTATATCTGTGTGCAAAGCCCAGCGTTTGGAATGATGTCTCTCTTACACTGATTTTTTCCCCAAGTGTAGTTGCTGTTGTAATTAACAAAATAAATATTTTATTTAAAATTGTTGAAGTAATACTAACGTATTCTCCATCGATAGTAGGTCGAATCACTATTATTATTCACTGAGCGAACCCTGTTTTGTTATTTTACAAATGAGTTCTTATCTTCAGAATGCTAAGAACCACTATCCTGTGTGCTAGGAGAACTGAATTTCTGCTTATGTTCCTTGCATCTATGTAAAAAAACAATGTCAGCTAACCATGGGATATTCCTTCTGATTCCACATTTGCTCACTGTGGCATTCATAGCACAGCTGTCCAAATCCACCTTGGAATTCATATTTTCCTCCAAGATCAAAGTTTAGTGTACTTAGCTGTGGGCTTTGTTGATCCATTCCTCTTGAACTTCATTTGGGCCCGTAATTACATGCCCAATATAGAGAAAAATGTCAAGAAAGAAACAGATTTCAATTTCAAGCTTCAGAGGAGTTCTGATAATAAAAATGTGGTGAAAATGATGAAAACTACCTTGACTGATGTACTCTTGTTTTTAGGGACAATGTACTATATGGTGGCTGTGAGAAAGGATACGTGTCAATTCTGAGATTAGGCCTTTGCCAGGGGAAGTTGTCATTTTTCAAAAGGAAACGCTCTTTTTGATGTAGGAAAAATGTCCAGCCATGCTACTTGCTATGCAAAAACAGTGGGATTGCTTTCTGCATGCCAGAAGCAGGGCAAAGGTACAACCCACCCACTGCCAGGGCCCATTAGCATCTTTTGTCATAATACATGGCAAATGGACCAGTAACTACCCACTGCCAATTAGAGTGATGATGAGCCAACCTAAAATAGGCAGGTGAGCAGACTAAGTGCCCCTGTGGTTTGCCAATTACCTAAATTATCTGCAGTAGTTTTAGTGCACAGCTACGATGAATACAAATACAAACCACTCTAGTATTCAGGGGAGTTAGGTGCAGCTTGGTGTCAAAAAGCAGAGAGAAAATAAGCAGGATTTTCAGAAGCTGAGTTCTAACAATTGTGATATCCGGTTTCACCCAGATGAAATACTCTCCTGCATTTTGTTTGACAATTCTGTCTCCTCTAGGAAGGACTCCCAAAGCAATGAAGCATCAATTCTGTGCTCGATGTCACCAATCAATTGCACAAATCGCTCCCAGTGATTCTCACTAAATGGGCATTGGAATGGATCTACAGCACTGAATGAAGAGTTAGTAGCAAAAGACCTCAACCAAATAAAACTACCTTTACCAGAAAAAAAAAAAAAAAAAAAAAAAAATCATTCATAGAGAGAAAACAAGAAAGAAAAAGCAAAAAAGAGACTTGCAAGTCCTGCCATTCCCTCAATTATAAAGAAACATCATAACAGAAATCAACAGTGTCCTTTGTTGCAAACACTTCAGAGCAATCATGACATCTGAGCAATAGTCTTGTGAAAAGACTCCATCCTAGAACATCTACTTTGGTAACAGCTCTACTACACTATCAATGAAAACCACTTTCAATTTTCCATTGTTCTCACATTTGCAGTTACTAGGAACAAGGAGATAGCTCAACGCTATTTTAAAGGCACTACAACATTTTCTAATAAAAAAATGATGCTAACTCATGTGTTTAACATTTTCCCGTCTTTCAGAAAATTATACACATACTTGCCTCCAAATTTGGCATTGGATATGGATACTGATCTAATGCCATTACATTCATGTTCACTTAAACTTCTTAATAAGTTGGCATAGAGTAAGCGGTTTCAAAAGAACAGTGCTATGCTCTCTGGATAATATGCATGGTGGCTGTGCTTAATGTTAATAGCGGCAGTCAGGAATCTGAGTTATATTGCTCTGGTATTGAACTAATAGGTGATCTTTGACAAGTCACTTAATCTTTCATCTTTCTTAACTATAACGATAGTTTATCTAAATTATAATAGCAGATAATAATACCTGGCTTGGAGTAATGTAGTAAGACTTGATTAATTGTCATGTGTGAAGCACTTTAGGGTCTTTGGATTAAAATGTATTACTAAAGTGTGAGGCATTAATATTATTCACCCATTAACAATGTTTTCCTGTGTAATGGTCCAATATACTATGAGTTTAAGACACATATGGGGATACTCTTAAGGTGTAGTAAGAGAATAAGCATTTTACCATTCTTTGCATACGCTGGTGTTGTACAAATCAGTCTACTTTATAGAATATTCAATATAGTTACTAAATTCCACACTGACTGTTTTATTATGCTAATTGATAATCTCGTGTGCTCCGAAGATTAAAGAAAAATGAAATTAAACTGAAAAATCAAAGGGTAACAACTTTATAATGCCTCTTTAATTTAGCAAAATACAATTAAAGTCACACAGTGGTAGAATTGACTGTGAATACTAAGATGACTATAATTGACAAAGTAAATGTTACAGAGCCAAGCTGAATAAAAGGAAAGGAAAATGCCAATAAAATTCAGTGCCTTGGGATATCTATGTAGGTTCACTAAAATAAACTATAAGACATCCATAGATGTCACAGAAAATGATGTTCTGAAGAATGTTTATGTCACTAGAAAAGTTTTTAGAATCAGATAAAAATGAACACATTTTAAAGTAACACAAACATTCATTATTAAAACATGATGTTGCAAAATAATTAGACTTTACTAACTAAGCTTATTTGAGTTACTTGATATTTGTAAACTCATTGGACTCAATATTGCCTGCTTTAAATAAAAACATAGCCAAAACATGCATAAACACACGTGTATATTTGCATACAAACACACACACACACACACGAGGTCTGTGAGTGCAGTATACAATTTAAATGTCCAATTGAATAATAACTTCGATGAGTTTGCCTAATGAAGCTAGTAGGATTTGGCTTCTTCTGTTACATAAGTTTACAATTAAAGTTCTTTCCATCATTACAGACTTAATGGAAAAAATGCATACACTTAGATACTGTTGGGTGGGGGGTGGGTGGTATACTGATACAAAGTCTTAGGTCAGAAATTGCATAATATCTTTAAAATACTTATAAAATTCTCCTTCTGGGAATTTAGGATCCATAATGCTGTATTCTTGCATTCTGACTTTTTCACCAAAAATCTTGGAAGGACAGTGGAACCTTTACCAAAGGAAAACGATCTTTGGAGTAAGAGTAACTTTTAAATTCATACAAAAATGTATATATGTTTTGTTTTAGAGATAAACTTTTCCCCAAATATTTAACAAAAAGATGGTATGTCATTGTTACTCCTACATCTGTCTGTAACTCTCAGCATACCACAAAGCTACAAAGATAGAAATTGCGAAAAATAGTATGAGGTGAATGAACAGGGGACAGTGATGGAGTACAGATAAATGGAAAATCCTTACTTTGGTAAAACGGCATCTTTGAGGAACAGGGTGTGTCAGGGTTCAGAGAGGCAAGGGTTAACAAAGTTGATTTGAGACTTTTTAAAATAAATGTACATATTTACTTTGAATTAGCTTATTATAGTACTGTGAGTTTTTTTTTTTTTTTTGAGACGGAGTCTTGCTCTGTCACCCAGGCTGGAGTGCAGTGGCTCGATCTCCGCTCACTGCAAGCTCCGCCTCCCGGGTTCACGCCATTCTCCTGCCTCAGCCTCCCGAGTAGCTGGGACTACAGGCGCCCGCCACCTCGCCCGGCTAGTTTTTTTTGTATTTTTTTAGTAGAGACGGGGTTTCACTGTGTTAGCCAGGATGGTCTTGATCTCCTGACCTCGTGATCCGCCCGTCTCGGCCTCCCCAAGTGCTGGGATTACAGGCTTGAGCCACCGCGCCCGGCCAGTACTGTGAGTTTTAAGAACACATATGTCATATTTTAGCAGAACTGACTGTACCAGCTTTCTCTATGTGGTGAGGTTATGGATGATTTTTTAAGATAAACTGTCTCTCTCATTTGAATTTTTACAATGTTTGTACTACTTTTATGATTAGAAAAGGAAAAAAACTATTAACATTTTTGGCAGAACACTGAATGTAGTTGCTTCCTGAAACATTGAAGATTGCTCTAAAAATTCCAAATTTTTTATCATCACTTCTAAAATCTCAAACTTATAAAATTAAAATACAAAAATAATATTTATATTTATGAACACTAAAGTCCCGGAAGCACCTAAATATGTTTCATACATTTGAACAATACATCTATAGATTTCATGAAAAGAAAAATTAAACAAAAGTTAGGGTCTCCTGAATGTATCATTAGTTGATATAAATAATTATATCATTATTTATAGTGAAATTTCAGGGAGACTGCTCCCAACTAAAAATAATAAAACATTCTGGATTCACGATGACACCTTTTTAAAGAAGCTATACCTCTTCTGAACCTGGGTGCCAGAAATAGCACTGGAATCATTGATAAGGCAAAATTCCTCCTCCACAACTAAACAAGTTAATGTTCATCATGCCTGCCAAGGATGTCAAAGAGAAAATAAATTCCTGCTCTTCTCATGATATTTCTAGAAGGGAATCATTGTTAACAGAAATCATGCAAGGGAGGGGGACAATGGCAGTCAAGATTTATATGCTGATTTATTTATACAGGTTCCTGCTCAGTTGGATTTCTTCAAAGTCTAGACTTCTCTGTAATAGGTAGTCATATTAGCCACAATCACTCATTCACTATGGACCACTTAACCAAAAAACAACCGCAGTAACTCCCTATAGATACATACGTTTAGCAAGCTACACACTAATTTTCTTTTGAAAAGTTTCAATCTCTTATAAGTATTTTAAAACACATATGATGGATGTCTACTAAAGAAAGAAATAAAATGTACTCTTCTGTATATGGCATTGGACAGTTTGTTGAGTTAGTATTGGGCCATGGCATTTCTTAGAAATTGCTTTCTTGGTTACATTAGCTAGGATATAGTCTGGGTAGTCCTGTTATTTACCGAATTCAGATAAAATGAGAAGGTATACAATTCTATAGGAATATATTACAGTTATGGTTCTGTAAAATATGTTATCAGGTAATTGTTGAACAGCATTCTAGTAAGGCAATGTATTCTTATCTTCAATCAAATGTCTTTCTTTTTTTTTTTTTTTTTTTTTTTTTTTTATTATACTTTGTTCTAGGGTACATGTGCATGACTTTTATATCATGTATAACTCCCCAATGCAATCCCTCCCTCCTCCCCCCTCCCCATGATAGGCCCCAGTGTGTGATGTTCCCCTTCCCGAGTCCAAGTGATCTCATTGTTCAGTTCCCACCTATGAGTGAGAACATGCGGTGTTTGGTTTTCTCTTCTTGTGATAGTTTGCTAAGAATGATGGTTTCCAGCTGCATCCATGTCCCTACAAAGGATGCAAACTCATCCTTTTTTATGGCTGCATAGTATTCCATGGTGTATATGTGCCACATTTCTTATCCAGTCTGTCACAGATGGACATTTGGGTTGATTCCAAGTCTTTGCTATTGTGAATAGTGCCGCAATAAACATACGTGTGCATGTGTCTTTGTAGTAGAGTAATTTATAATCCTTTGGGTATATACCCAGTAGTGGGATGGCTGGGTCATATGGTACATCTAGTTCTAGATCCTTGAGGAATCGCCATACTGTTTTCCATAATGGTTGAACTAGTTTACAATCCCACCAACAGTGTAAAAGTGTTCCTATTTCTCCACATCCTCTCCACACCTGTTGTTTCCTGACTTCTTAATGATTGCCATTCTAACTGGTGTGAGATGGTATCTCATTGTATTTTGATTTGCATTTCTCTGATGGCGAGTGATGATGAGCATTTTTTCATGTGTCTGTTGGCTGTATGGATGTCTTCTTTTGAGATGTCTGTTCATATCCTTTCCCCACTTTTTGATGGGGTTGTTTGTTTTTTTCTGTATATTTGTTTGAGTTCTTTGTAGATTCTGGTATTAGCCCTTTGTCAGATGAGTAGTTGCAAAAATTTTTTCCCATTCTGTAGGTTGCCTGTTCACTCTGATGGTAGTTTCTTAGCTGTGCAAAAGCTCTTTAGTTTAATTAGATCCCATGTGTCAATTTTTGCTTTTGCTGCCGTTGCTTTTGGTGTTTTAGACATGAAGTCCTTGCCCATGCCTATGTCCTGAATGGTACTACCTAGATTTTCTTCTAGGGTTTTAATGGTATTAGGTCTAACATTTAAGTCTCTAATCCATCTTGAATTAATTTTCGTATAAGGGGTAAGGAAAGGATCCAGTTTCAGCTTTCTACTTATGGCTAGCCAATTTTCCCAGCACCATTTATTAAATAGGGAATCCTTTCCCCATTTCTTGTTTCTCTCAGGTTTGTCAAAGATCAGATGGCTGTAGATGTGGTATTATTTCTGAGGACTCTGTTCTGTTCCATTGGTCTATATCTCTGTGTGGTACCAGTACCATGCTGTTTTGGTTACTGTAGCCTTGTAGTATAGTTTGAAGTCAGTAGCGTGACGCCTCCAGCTTTGTCCTTTTGACTTAGGATTGTCTTGGCAATGCGGGCTCTTTTTTGGTTCCATATGAACTTTAAAGCAGTTTTTTCCAATTCTGTGAAGAAAGTCATTGGTAGCTTGATGGGGATGGCATTGAATCTATAAATCACCTTGGCAGTATGGCCATTTTCACGATATTGATTCTTCCTATCCATGAGCATGGTATGTTCTTCCATTTGTTTGTGTCCTCTTTGATTTCACTGAGCAGTGGTTTGTAGTTCTCCTTGAAGAGGTCCTTTACATCCCTTGTAAGCTGGATTCCTAGGTATTTTATTCTCTTTGAAGCAATTGTGAATGGAAGTTCATTCCTGATTTGGCTCTCTGCTTGTCTGTTACTGGTGTATAAGAATGCTTGTGATTTTTGCACATTAATTTTGTATCCTGAGACTTTGCTGAAGTTGCTTATCAGCTTAAGGAGATTTTGGGCTGAGACGATGGGGTTTTCTAAATATACAATCATGTCATCTGCAAACAGGGACAATTTGACTTCTTCTTTTCCTAACTGGATACCCTTGATTTCTTTCTCTTGCCTGATTGCCCTAGCCAGAACTTCCAACACTATGTTGAATAGGAGTGGTGAGAGAGGGCATCCCTGTCTTGTGCCAGTTTTCAAAGGGAATTTTTCCAGTTTTTGCCCATTCAGTATGATATTAGCTGTGGGTTTGTCGTAAATAGCTCTTATTATTTTGAGGTACGTTCCATCAATACCAAATTTATTGAGCGTTTTTAGCATAAAGGGCTGTTGAATTTTGTCAAAAGCCTTTTCTGCATCTATTGAGATAATTATGTGGTTCTTGTCTTTGGTTCTGTTTATATGCTGGATTACGTTTATTGATTTGCGAATGTTGAACCAGCCTTGCATCCCAGGATGAAGCCCACTTGATCATGGTGGATAAGATTTTTGATGTGCTGCTGAATCCGGTTTGCCAGTATTTTATTGAGGATTTTTGCATCGATGTTCATCAGGGATATTGGTCTAAAATTCTCTTTTTTTGTTGTGTCTCTGCCAGGCTTTGGTATCAGGATGATGTTGGCCTCATAGAAAGAGTTAGGGAGGATTCCCTCTTTTTCTATTGATTGAAATAGTTTCAGAAGGAATGGTACCAGCTCCTCCTTGTACCTCTGGTAGAATTCAGCTGTGAATCCATCTGGTCCTGGACTTTTTTTGGTGGGTAGGCTATTAATTGTTGCCTCAATTTCAGAGCCTGCTATTGGTCTATTCAGGGATTCAACTTCTTCCTGGTTTAGTCTTGGGAGAGTGTAAGTGTCCAGGAAATTATCCATTTCTTCTAGATTTTCTAGTTGATTTGCGTAGAGGCATTTATAGTATTCTCTGATGGTTGTTTGTATTTCTGTGGGGTCGGTGGTGATATCCCCTTTATCATTTTTTATTGCGTCTATTTGATTCTTCTCTCTTTTCTTCTTTATTAGTCTAGCTAGCGGTCTGTCAATTTTGTTGATCTTTTCAAAAAAACCACTCCTGGATTCATTGATTTTTTGGAGGGTTTTTTGTGTCTCTATCTCCTTCAGTTCTGCTCTGATCTTAGTTATTTCTTGCCTTCTGCTAGCTTTTGAATGTGTTTGCTCTTGCCTCTCTAGTTCTTTTAATTGTGATGTTAGAGTGTCAATTTTAGATCTCTCCTGCTTTCTCTTGTGGGCATTTAGTGCTATAATTTCCCTCTACACACTGCTTTAAATGTGTCCCAGAGATTCTGGTATGTTGTATCTTTGTTCTCATTGGTTTCAAAGAACATCTTTATTTCTGCTTTCATTTCGTTATGTACCCAGTAGTCATTCAGGAGCAGGTTGTTCAGTTTCCATGTAGTTGAGCGGTTTTGATTGAGTTTCTTAGTCCTGAGTTCTAGTTTGATTGCACTGTGGTCTGAGAGACAGTTTGTTATAATTTCTGTTCTTGTACATTTGCTGAGGAGTGCTTTACTTCCAATTATGTGGTCAATTTTGGAATAAGTGCGATGTGGTGCTGAGAAGAATGTATATTCTGTTGATTTGGGGTGGAGAGTTCTATAGATGTCTATTAGGTCCGCTTGGTGCAGAGATGAGTTCAATTCCTGGATATCCTTGTTAACTTTCTGTCTCGTTGATCTGTCTAATGTTGACAGTGGAGTGTTGAAGTCTCCCATTATATTGTATGGGAGTCTAAGTCTCTTTGTAGGTCTCTAAGGACTTGCTTTATGAATCTGGGTGCTCCTGTATTGGGTGCATATATATTTAGGAGAGTTAGCTCTTCCTGTTGAATTGATCCCTTTACCATTATGTAATGGCCTTCTTTGTCTCTTTTGATCTTTGATGGTTTAAAGTCTGTTTTATCAGAGACTAGGATTGCAACCCCTGCTTTTTTTTGTTCTCCATTTGCTTGGTAGATCTTCCTCCATCCCTTTATTTTGAGCCTATGTATGTCTCTGCATGTGAGATGGGTCTCCTGAATACAGCAGACTGATGGTCTTGACTCTTTATCCAGTTTGCCAGTCTGTGTCTTTTAATTGGAGCATTTAGTCCATTGACATTTAAGGTTAATATTGTTATGTGTGAACTTGATCCTGTCATTATGATATTAACTGGTTATTTTGCTCGTTAGTTGATGCAGTTTCTTCCTAGCCTCGATGGTCTTTACATTTTGGCATGTTTTTGCAATGGCTGGTACCGGTTGTTCCTTTCCATGTTTAGGGCTTCCTTCAGGGTCTCTTGTAAGGCAGGCCTGGTGGTGACAAAATCTCTAAGCATTTGCTTATCTGTAAAGGATTTTATTTCTCCTTCACTGATGAAGCTTAGTTTGGCTGGATATGAAATTCTGGGTTGAAAATTCTTTTCTTTAAGAACGTTGAATATTGGCCCCCACTCTCTTCTGGCTTGTAGAGTTTCTGCCGAGAGGTCTGCTGTTATTCTGATGGGCTTCCCTTTGTGGGTAACCCGACCTTTCTCTCTGGCTGCCCTTAAGATTTTTTCCTTCATTTCAACTTTGGTGAATCTGGCAATTATGTGTCTTGGAGTTGCTCTTCTGGAGGAGTATCTTTGTGGCGTTCTCTGTATTTCCTGAATTTGAATGTTGGCCTGCCCTACTAGGTTGGGGAAGTTCTCCTGGATGATATCCTGAAGAGTGTTTTCCAACTTGGTTCCATTTTCCCCCTCACTTTCAGGCACCCCAATCAGACGTAGATTTGGTCTTTTTACATAATCCCATACTTCTTGCAGGCTTTGTTCATTTCTTTTTCTTCTTTTCTCTTTTGTTTTCTCTTCTCGCTTCATTTCATTCATTTGATCCTCAATCGCTGATACTCTTTCCTCCAGTTGATCGAGTCGGTTACCGAAGCTTGTGCATTTGTCACGTATTTCTCGTGTCATGGTTTTCATCTCTGTCATTTCGTTTATGATCTTCTCTGCATTAATTAGTCTAGCTGTCAATTCTTCCACTTTTTTTTCAAGATTTTTAGTTTCTTTGCGCTGGGTACGTAATTCCTCCTTTAGCTCTGAGAGGTTTGATGGACTGAAGCCTTCTTCTCTCATCTCGTCAAAGTCATTCTCTGACCAGCTTTGATCCGTTGCTGGCGATGGGCTGCGCTCCTTTGCAGGGGGAGATGCGCTCTTATTTTTGAATTTCCAGCTTTTCTGCCCTGCTTCTTCCCCATCTTTGTGGTTTTATCTGTCTCTGGACTTTGATGATGGTGACGTACTGATGGGGTTTTGGTATAGGTGTCCTTCCTGTTTGATAGTTTTCCGTCTGACAGTCAGAAGGACTGTCTGTTGGTCTGTTGAGATTGCTTGAGGTCCACTCCAGACCCTGTTTGCCTGGGTATCAGCAGCAGAGGTTGCCGAAGATAGAATATTGCTGAACAGCGAGTGTACCTGTCTGATTCTTTCTTTGGAAGTTTCCTCTCAGGGGTGACGCCACCCTGTGAGGTGTGGGGTATCAGACTGCCCCTAGTGGGGGATGTCTCCCAGCTAGGCTACTCAGGGGTCAGGGACCCACCTGAGCAGGCAGTCTGTCCGTTCTCAGATCTCAACCTCCGCGTTAGGAGATCCACGGCTCTCCCCAAAGCGTCAGACAGAGTCGTTCGCGTCTGCAGCGGCCCGCTCTTTCCCCTAATGGACTGCAGCTGTGCGCTGTCCGCAGCGGTAGAGTCTACAGAGACAGGCAGGCTTCCTTGAGCTGCTGTGAGCTCCACCCAGTTCGAGCTTCCCAGCGGCTTTGTTTACCTACTTAAGCCTCAGCAATGGCGGGCGCCCCTCCCCCAGCCTCGCTGCTGCCTTGCGGATAGATCGCCGCAGACGGCTGTCTTAGCAGTGAGGGAGGCTCCGTGGGCGTGGGACCCTCCCGGCCAGGTGTGGGATATATTCTCCTGGTGTGCCTGTTTCCTTAAAGCGCAGTATTGGGGTGGGAGTTACCCGATTTTCCAGGTGGTGTGTGTCTCAGTTCCCCTGGCTAGGAAAAGGGATTTCCTTCCCCCTTGCGCTTCCAGGTGAGGCGATGCCTCGCCCTGCTTCAGCTTACGCTGGTCAGGCTGCAGCAGCTGACCAGCACCGACTGTCCGGCACTCCCTAGAGAGATGACCCCAGTACCTCAGTTGAAAATGCAGAAATCACCGGTTTTCTGTGTCGCTCGCGCTGGGAGTTGGAGACTGGAGCTGTTCCTATTCGGCCATCTCCATAATGTCTTTCTTAAACAAAATCTTTCAACTTCCCAAGTATTCAACTTATTCTCTATTATTTTGATAATAGTTTTCAACATTATGGCATCATGTATTAGAAACTGACCAGAGAAAAATGTCCACTTTTAGTGAAGAGGGAAGTACAATTTTAAGAGGAAAGTATTCGAGTTACTCACTTGCATTCTATTTCTGGTTTCACCTCATACTCGCTAAGACCATGGGCAAATTACCTGGACATTAAGTATCAGTTTTTCCAGTAAGATTCTCATGGTAATATCATGACAACTTAGTGAAATAATCCATGTAAAGTAGTTAACATAGTAACTAACATATACTAAGATCTCATATCATAGTTATTATTAGAATTCATCTTCAAAATAATAATTTCCTAAAAAAGAACACTGCCATCTTGCAGACTTCATGGAAATTGCTATTAAAGAGACAGAAATAACAGTTGATTTTTTTTTTTTACTATAGAAATATATTTCATTCTGTTTTACTTGCTGCACTGCTATTTATTTAGGGTATCATTTATTTCTAAGTTAAACACAAAGCACGATAATCAAAATTATTGGGCTTAAATAAATTTAAGATTCTTCTCCACACATCTGAAGATATTTTCATTGAAAATGTTAGTTTTTGCCCTGAAGGATGATAAAGAACTCTCTGACTAAATCTTTTACTTTTCACTAATTGTTTTAGATTCATCTAGAGGTTGAGGTATAAAACATACTGTCGTTCAATAAATAAACAGTGCTGATTTATTGTCCATCATTAAATAATGCACCATATATTCAATAAAATAAACTGCCTTTTTTTTTTTTTTTCCCCCCAGAAATCAAGGTGTGGTATCACAGAAAGCATTTGGTCTTTGTTTCCAGTTTTTGGAAAAGAGTTACTTAAATCCTTGGGACTTTCTGAGGGATTAAGGTGACAGGAGCATCTTTTGTTCTAATGAGGCAACTCTTGGTGGGCTCCTAGATAGCTTCAGGATGGGGGTTGTTGCCAGCAAGACCAAGTCTTGACTAGAAGCTTGGAACTTTCAACCCCACCTCCAACTTCCAGGGAGGGGATAGGGGATGGAGACTGAGTTAATCATCATCAATTCCAGTGATGTAGTCAATCATGTCTAGGTAACAAAAAACCTTCATAAAAACCCCTAAGCGATAGGTTTTGAGGAGTTTTGGGTGGGTGAATGTATTCATGTGCCAGGAGGGTGGTGGACCCCAATCCATAGGAGAGAGGCTTCTGCACCCAGGACCCTTCCAGTCCCTTCCAGCCCTATGTACCTCTTCATCTGGATGTTCATTTGTATCCTTTATGATAAACTAGTCAACACAAGTTAGGCGATTCCCTGAGTTTTATGAGCTGCTCTTGTAAATCATCAAATCTGAAGGTTGGGGGGAACCTTGACTTTGTAGCCAAGTTGGAAAGAAGTTCAGGTAACTTGGGGGCCTGGTACTTGCCACTCATGTCTGAAGGGAGGTCAGTCTTATGCCACTGAGTCCTTAAACCTGTGGAGTCTGACGCTGACTATAGTAGTTGGTTCTACAATTGAATTGAATTGTAGGTGTCAGCATTGGTTTGTGTCAGGAGTGGAAAAAACCTCTTATAAGCCCTTGGTTTTTTTTTCTCATAACTTAATCAAATTATTTCTCTTAGTTCTGAAGAGATTGGTTTCCCCTTTTTTTCTTAAATATGTTACTATTTCAATAGGAAATAACAGAAAATTTGTTATTAAAATTATTCATAGTTGTATAGTTTGGAAATGTCTTCAAAAGTCTTTTCAGAAACAAAAACGAAGCTCAAAATCCCAAATTCAGCTTGAGATATATATTATGCCTCTATATAGTGTATCTATCTTTTTCTGCATTAGTGATTTATATTTATATTATACTTTAGTCACTGTTTGAATTTTTCATTTTTTTCTAGAACGTTAATATTTTTAACATTAGCTTAATAATATTACAGTATGACTTGAATTATGTCTGAATACATATAGAAAAAGACACATAAGCTTTTTATGCATGTATATAAAGGTAAGCAGAGTTAACCCTGAAAGTTTCATATATACATAACATTCAGAGGAAAACCTGTTTTTATTATGGGCTATAATTGTGACTGTTACATTGTAATGTTCAATGCCTATGGGGACAAAAATAGGACAATAAAAGGTTTATTTGATGTATATTGCTTGATCAATTTGCAGCAGTTGTGGAAACACATTTTTATTTACTAGGAATAATAATAATGTTGCAAACACCTATTTTCTGGTAGTTAAAAATACAGGAGGAAAAAATGTCTACAATAAAAGCAAAAACTAAAACCAGAAAACAAGCAAAGGGAAGCAAGCAAATTATAAAAGAAATAGGAACAAAGCATACATTAATTTAGGGACTTCCTTTGCCCAAGAAAAGTCCTAAAAATGTAATTTGTAGATTTGTAAAAACTCTTAAAGTAGAAGAGCTTATGTCAATCATTCAAATTACAATTCTGTATTTCAGAACTGAAGTTAAATGTTTATCTTAAACTTTATTTAAAATATTACTTAAGATTTGGGCTTTTTCCCTTTATAACATGGCAGAGTTGTTTCATAACCTTACTGCTTAAAAAATATTCATAATTATTTATTTTTAAACTGTTTATAGAACTGAATCTTCTCTTTTCGTTTTACTTTCTCCACAAACTCCAAATGAATAGCCCCTTCTGAAATATGATTGCCTCAACTGAACATTATTTCAGAGAATTTCACTGGGCCTGTACGAATTGAGGCAAGTCACTCCCTTATATAACCTTGATCTTATTTCTCACCATAAGATCATATTAACTTTCCAGCAACTGCATCATTTTGTTGCGGGTCAATGAAAAACACAAGTTCTTTTCACCTGAACTAATGTTTGGTCAAATTTCTCTCATCAGGTACTCATGAGGTCGATCTTTTAGCCCAAATGCAAACCTTTATATCTGCCTATAAAGCCTCACTTTATTGGGATCATTCACCCCCTAATTTTATCATCTGTTAGATTTGACGTATTTTCCACTTTGGTGCCACATAAAAATATTTTAAAATGTACTACATTCTCATTCAATAAAGTCCTAAATTTCATTATTTAGTATTAATTGAAACCTTACAGATAACTTTCGTATATTTCAGTACTCTATAAAAATGTTTCCGCTCACATACTATTTTCAAATATTGAACATAATAGCCAAGGCCATCTGAATCATCAGTAGGTTCTCTCCAATTTAGCCATTCAATAAATCAATAATTTCAGAATATGGATGTTTATAATACACAACCGAAACCAAAAAAAGGGAATGAGGTTAAAAGAGCATAACTCGTTCCTAATATATCTGTATCTATTTCTTCCAAACATACATGTTATTCTAAGGACTCACAGACCTACAACTTGATCCTCTGTTCTAGAATATTAAACACCAATATTAAACTTGAAAGACTGTACTCTCTAGAATTTATATCTCTATCCAATTTTTAAAATTGGACAATTTTTGATCACTTCTAGTCTGGGAACTCTTCTTTTCCCAGGATTTCTCCACAATTACAGGCTTTGAGATAAGGTCTACAATTGTTTTAGAAATCTCAGAGATTTAAGATTCAAGGAATTGTTCAGAATTGCAGTACAAAGGAATAATCAATTTATAAAATGTAGATTAACCAATAATATAATTTAGCAGGAATGGAAAGTCCTTGAACAGTGTCAGAAGGCCTGAATTCTGGTCTAGGTTAATTGTTTGAAAGTAAATGCCATGTATCATTTCAAAGCCTAGTATGTAGTAGATGTTTATTAAATGTTTGTTGAATAAGTGAAACCTTGTTTATCTAAGTTTGGAGATAACTCATTGACAGATTGTAAGTACTCCCTCACTATCTCAATCCATTTATTGGGCCTTAACACTCCTGTCATATTTATTCAGCCCTTAGTTATTAAAGATTATTCTCCTTAATTTCAGAAAGTCAAAAAACAAATTGATCACTGAATTAATATAATTCGAACTGCTTTCTCCATGCCATATGTGCGAAGAGTTGAGAAGTTCTATTTTTTTGTATTTTATATGAAATAATATCTGGAGAATGAACTAGGAATAACTTCTTAAATATTGAATGAAAAAGTAATAGATGAATGAAAGCTAAACTTAAATCCAAATACTTTACAAAAATTAATCAAAATATGAACACCTTCATATTTGCCAGCACCTCTTGGACTAATCATGGAAAATTTCTCTTTTTCAGTGTAATAGAATCTGCAAACACTCAAGACTTGGGGTTATTAAAATAGGTTGCTTATATGGTTCAAAAATGAACATGAAATTTTAAAGCTAATACATTATACACTAAATATCATAATATTCCAAATACAATATTTTATATAGATTTTCCTAATAGCATGGTGGAACTCCCAAAACATAATTGAACATGTGTCAGGTATTGCATTAGGTAGCAGAGACACAATGATGAAGACGGCATTGGAACTGTAACTGAGTTTAACCAGGGAGGAAAAATGAGCAAAATTAATAGGAATGTAATATGAAAACTGTGATGGTTGAAGTGCTATAGATGCATAGGAAAGAGTAAAATTAATGCCAACCAAGAGTTGTGTAGACATGTACAAGACTTGAAGAAAATATGGAGCTGAGTTTTAAGAGAAAAGTGAAAGTTGACCAACTAGAGGTGTGGAGGGAAGGCATTCCAGACTGAAGAAAGCAAAAGAAGAAATAACAATACATAGTGTGTCTAGGGTTAACTGTAATTAGACGACTGGGAGAAAGTGATTTGAAATGAGCATATAAGTGTAGACTGAAGTCATACTATGAAGTCTGTACTATCCACAGGCATTTGAATTTTTTACTTTGTGAGCAGTAGGAATTCATAGAACATTTTTAAGCAGTGAGGAGACAAGAACATATAGTATGCTGTCTTAGTCCATTCCTGCCGCTATAACAAAATACCACAGATGGCCGGGCGCGGTGGCTCAAGCCTGTAATCCCAGCACTTTGGGAGGCCGAGACGGGCGGATCACGAGGTCAGGAGATCGAGACCATCCTGGCTAATACGCTGAAACCCCGTCTCTACTAAAAATACAAAAAAAAAACTAGCCGGGCGAGGTGGCTGGCGCCTGTAGTCCCAGCTACTCGGGAGGCTGAGGCAGGAGAATGGCGTAAACCCAGGAGGCAGAGCTTGCAGTGAGCTGAGATCTGGCCACTGCACTCCAGTCCGGGCGACAGAGCGAGACTCCGTCTCAAAAAAAAAAAAAAAAAAAAAAAAAAACAAAATACCACAGATGAGGTAATTTATAAGTGATAGAAATTTATTTCTCACAGTGCTGGAGATGGAGATGTCCACAACCAAGTCTTAGCAGATTCAGTGTCTTGCGAGGGCTGGCTCTCTCTGCTTTAAAAGTGACTCCTGGCCGGGTGCGGTGGCTCAAGCCTGTAATCCCAGCACTTTGGGAGGCCGAGACGGGCAGATCACAAGGTCAGGAGATCGAGACCATCCTGGCTAACACGGTGAAACCCCGTCTCTACTAAAAAAAATACACAAAACTAGCCGGGCGAAGTGGCAGGCGCCTGTAGTCCCAGCTACTCGAGAGGCTGAGGCAGGAGAATGGCGCAAACCTGGGAGGTGGAGCTTGCAGTGAGCTGAGATCCGGCCACTGCACTCCAGCCTGGGCGACAGAGCGAGACTCTGCCTCAAAAAAAAAATTAAAAAATTAAAAAAATAAATAAAAGTGACTCCTTGTTGCTATGTCCTCACGTGGTGGAAAGGCAGTAGGGCCAAAGGGCCAGGCAGCTCTCTCAACCATCTTTTATAAAGGCATTAATCCTGTTCACCAGGGCAGAGTCCTGATGCCTTCATCACTTCCCCCAGACGCCTTTAACTTCTAAATACTATCACCTTGACATCAAAGTTCCAACACGTGAAATTCAGGAACTATACAGTCAAACTATAGCACATGCTTTTAAAAAATAATCCTAAACCTCATGTCAAGCATTTCCCTTAAGTAAATAAATAAATATGTTAATGAAGAAAAAGGAAGTATTAAATATTTTCTAGTTTTCAGACCAGATAACTTGGTAGAAAAAAGATGATGAAATTAACTGCTGTAGGGAGCAAGGAGGATATTGGATTTGGGATGAAGTTAAATTTCATTTGGTTCAAAGTTGGTAGTAATCTAGAAATCTGGAAAAGGAAAAGCTCTTAAGGGCCACATGCCAAGTTACCGATTTCCAGCCTCAATAGAGTAGACAAGGTGTGGTGGGAGGGATGGGGAGAGAGAGAGACAGAGAGAACCTGAGCTTTAGTATTTCTTGCCAGGGGAGGGAAGTCATTTCTATTGGAATTGTCAGAGCAATCAACAATAATTTCAAGAGAGATGAGAATAAGCAATGAATGTACATGGCACTAAAAGTTAACTTGGGGTCCACAAGCTATCACACTGTTCTCTTCGCTTTAAGATTCAGAAACTGGTACAAATATTCTGAATTCATCCCAAAAATAGCATTTACGTGTGTGTGTGTGTGTAGAAGAATTGACTGAAATTTTTTAAAAATCATGATTCAGCACAATGAGGAGTTCACATGAAATTAAAAGACAAAATTTATCCATTTAATTAATAGTTACTTATTAAAGACCAGGGTGACACAAATGAGGTAATTTTTTTTTTACCTCATGAGGTAAGAGATCTTGCCCTTAAGGAGATACCAGTCTAGCAGAAGAGACATAGACAGGCAAGGCAAACACAGCAGAAACATAACAATTAATGAAGGCTTACTCTATTGCTCATAATTTATATTCATTTATAATGGTCGTGCACTATAACCTCAGCTGCACATAGTGAAAAATGTGTCCTGTTCACGACCATATCCCAGGGCTCAGGAAGAGTCCCTGGTGTGTGGCATCCCCTCAGTAAATATTTACCCTAATTGATGAATATGCCATGAAATAAGAATCATAACAATTTCAAAGATTAGAAAACTAATGCTAAAAAATGGTTGAGTAACTTGCTAAGAGTATGTAGCTAGTAAGTGTCAGAGTTAGAAAGTCAAAGCTACGAACATTTGTATAAGATTTCTTACTCAATCACACATTTGCCTTTTAAATATCATCCACATATAAACACTCTGAAATGAATATGTGGGAAAAAAAAAAAAGGTGTGGTCTTTCCTTAGTATGACTCAATTTGTACAGCTGAAATAGGGAAAAATATTGTCATTCAATCCACCTAAAATGCCAGTGCCCTTAAAAACAGTGCTATTAGTAATGCAAATATGGAGTCCCCAGGATTGTGAAAAGCCTGCATAACCAAACAGCAGGTCTTATGAGACACTCCTGCTTCCAGAGCTCTGGCTTGGCTGCTCTCCATTTGCTTATAAATGGCCAGGGCTGCAAACCCCTGAAGAGTTAAACATCTACAACTTGTGACAAAGATTCTCCAGTGAGGAAACACTGTGCACTGTGTATTCAAACTCTCCCACTTTTAAGGTACTATTATCACTACACAGTAGTAGTAGTTGAGCATCTAAATGGCTTTTTAACTCAGGTCTGAATGAGGCCTGTAAGATACAGTCCTATCATTTCATTTTATTGGAAACAAATACATAGAATAAGATATATTTGTATGGCAGACTCATCTTTTCAAGCTGAACAAGATGAAAAATATATTTTCTTGAAATGGAAGTTTGCCAGGGCTCAAAAATATGTGGTCAGCATTTCTGGAAATCTATAGGAAACCAGTTACATTTATGCTTTATGAAAGTCTCATGTCATAAAATGAGTTATAAATTAAACCCAAAATACTGATCACAAGTTGTCGTTTTTCTTTTACTTTCGTTTATTTGTTTTATTAATATCCTCTTATTGCTAATGGCATACAACACATTTGTACAATATATCTTTCTATGATAAACATTGATTTTGAAGAAAGAAAAATCAAGTTAAATAAATGATACATGCAATAGCATTTTTTCTTGTTTACACTGTAAAGTTAGAGATACACTGTTTCTAATATTGATTTAAATGGGAATGAAAAATGTCTTAGTTTTTCCATTGGTCGATGATTCTTATTCTTATTGCCAGAATTAAGAATCCAAGGCCCATCCAAGACTTAAAAAAAACAAAACTCAATGAAGAATATACATAAAACACACTTAGGATGATAATTCCACAGTAAACAATCTGTAAAACACTAAACTGCATTATTATTCATACTCATTTTATTTTGGTTGTCAAATGACATCATCTAGTGAGGTGAATGGTGTTATAAAGAGATAGATAGCAAATATTTTAGGCTTTGTGGGCCGCATGTGGTCTCTATGATACATTCTTCTTTTTCTTTAAAAAAACATTCTTTAAAAATGTGGAAACCATTCCTAGCTCTCAAGCTGCATCTGGCCAGTAGCCTTAAGTTTGCCAAAGTCTTCTTTTCTGTTCTAGCTTCATTTTCAGAAGGCAAACTCTTAACCATTTGTTGATGCTCTTAACTTGGCTGCATAGAGGCAGAAATGTTTTCTGAAAAAGGAGGAAAAAAAACTTTCCAAATTCAACTGTGATTTTTCTTTCTTCATAGTTGCATTCACCAAGACTTGTATATTTACAAGTCTAGACAATTTCAGGGCCTGCTCTGTGCCAGCAAAAGGTCTGAGAACTTCGCCAACACAATCTCATAGAGCATGAATATTCAGTTACGTGAAGACTCACTCCTAATAACACATGCAAATGAAGGCCTAGTTTATAGTGAACTATATGTAAAATACTCTGTGTAAAAATCCACAAAGTCTTGCTGGTCTGATTCTGTCCTTTCATTTGGCAAATGGTCATTAAGTGTCTGCACATCTCAGAAACTATGTGAGGACCAGGGAATCCAATGAAAAGCAAACCTTGAAGGCCTTGCCCATACGGCCCTTGATGCAGAGAGGGAAAGATAGACAATAAACATGTGTGCAATGGAGAAAATAAACAGGGTCATGTGATGGAGAGCAACAGTGTCTGGAGATGACAGTCAATTGCTTTTTAAAATATAACGCTTATAGAGTGATTATTAACCTCAAATATAGTAATTCCTCCCAGGCATGCTCAACTCAGTTCAACAATATTCACTCAAATTGAGGTCCTACATGTGAAAAAAAGACATATATTTTTTTCATTTTGAATAAATACATTCATTGTTTTTACTCTGGAGTGTGACATATAAATAGGACAGTCAGAAAAGTGCTGATTTGCTTATAATACTAAATATTACGTGAAAGTTACCAGCCTCTGATGTAAAATTTGCCAAGATGAAATAACAACTGTCATGGAACTTCAGTAACTCTTTCCAATAATCTAGTAATCTTCAAAATTTTCACAAAGAAACCTTGTCGTTTGAAATCTTTTGCAAAGAGATGAGATCTTTCACAAAGAGATCTTGTCAGCAAAAAATAATAGCCAACGGATAATGCTATTGATAAAATTTCATAAATTTTACCAAGACTATTATATGCATTTACCAGTACATTACAAAACACTAAGAATAGTTAAAACAGTCCTTGAAAATAAATGCATTACATCTGCTATCTCTAATTTCACATCCTGTGTTTTTCAAATTCTTGCTAATCCTCAAAATACAATAACCTGTAGTATGTAGTATTAACGGATCTCCTCATAGTTATTGCAAATTAGCAAGTTCCCATGGCATTATATTTCATTCCCTTACTATTAAATACATTCAGATTATGCTATTTATTAGACTAGGCATTCATTCTAAACTGATTTATTTTGCTTTTCATGTCACTATTTAAAATTTATTTTAAATATAATCTTAATCAAAATAACAAGGTAGAGCACACATTTTTCTGCATGAAATACTGCCTTTGGGACTTTAGTGAGCTCTTGAGGTTACAAGTTAGATTTCAAGAAAGTTTTGATAGTCCCCATAAGAGGAAACAGTTGGAGAAAAGCCACCAAGATCAGGTTTTAAAATGTGACTCTTAACAGAGAAAGCAAAAAGATTAAGATAGTTTGGCAATGAGGAGCAAAATATTAGGGCAAGCCAGATCTTCTCAAATGCAATGAGCTTTAGAGAAAAAGACTGAATAGTTTTATTATTCACACAATTTAGATTATTATTGTAAATGGCTGTTTGATATAAAATGGAGAAGTTTACAAGAAAATCATGGAAACATTTTTATCCTAAATATATTACAAAGTAGGTCCATATGAATTATTGTTAGATACTAAATAGAATGAAATGTAATACTTGCATTTTATTTTTAGTATATCATAGAGATCTTCTTTTTCTCTTTCCTTCCCTTTTCATGAGGAAGAATTTCTCAGACTAGGTCTTTTCTCTACCTTCACTCATTTATGTGACTAGTAAATCTTGGTTAGGAAATTGGGTACACTCAGCTCAGGCCCATCAGGGCTGTTTATTTCTTTTGCTTTTGCTTTTTGTTCTTGGCAACCCATACTCAAGAAGCAGACCCCGCCCTCTCTTCTGTGTGTTAGAATCATAGGAAGGCAAGGCCCAGTTGGAAGGTTCTTCATGTTCCAGAGCTGTCTGTGACTGAGTGGGCAAATCAGTCATATTCAGGGATGAAATATTAGGCACATTCTCCAATCAGTTATTTCACCGCCATTCTGTCTCATGTCCCAATTAGGTCTGTATTGGTAGAGGAACATGTCATTTACTTGTTTCACCAAACCCCAGTAGTAGAGGGGGTCCCAATACATTCACTGGGTTCCAAGGCTGATTTTACCATTAAACTGTTCTACCCATCCCACAAAAGGGCTGCTCTAACATCTTCAAATTTTATTTTGCCATAACAGTGAGGTTTGTCCTGGATAATCTCTCAAGTTCTTCCCACTGTTGATTAATTTTATTGATAATTAATCGATAAAATTATCTAAAATGGTGTTTCAATCCACAAATAGTTATTAAAATTAAAAAGGCATTTTATAGAAATAAAATAACAAGTGTCATTAACTGGTTACAAACTGTTTGCTAGAACTACTCGGCCAAACAATTTTTGTTCACTAACTTGTTTTTAATTTTCACAATTTTCCTTTGAGATATCCTTAACTCCTTTCTACAAATAAAGAATCTGAGTTTTAGAGATCAAACATCTATCCCAAGATTAGATAGCATTTAAAATACAGATTTTGAATTCATCTAAGTTAGTGTGGCTTTAAAATTAACATGGTTACTTAACAAATATCCTTATATCAAAATTTCTTATTATATCTTTTATATGTAATTTAAATGAATTCAATTATTCTGGCATTAGTCACATGATTTGTCCCTCAAAGCCTGTTATTTTTCTTCTATAGATTTATTTGTGTATATATACACTAAAATAGTAAAATAATTCACATATATATGATATATAATGTTAATATATACTACTGATTTTATACATTATTTTATTATTTAATATACATATATATGCTTTTTTACTTTTCTGTATCTTCATATTTTTAATCAACATTAAAACTCAAATGTATCTCAACTAAATTCATAGATCAAAAAAATTGCAAAATAACTGTACCTCACAGTTACTATGAATGTGTTAAAGAAAGCATGAGTAAGGTTTATATCATAGAAAAAAACAACAAATATGGAAAAACAGAAAGAAAATAGTGAGTGCTTTCTCATTATATTAATTTATCTTCCATGATGATTAAATATCTTCATGTTTATACCTTTGCTTTTTTAAAAAAGAGACCTAGAATCGACAAAATGACTAAACCTAGTAAAGTTGAAAAAATCTATCAACATCTACTTTTTAGTAAATAACAATTAAGTTTCATCTGCATAATTTTCAGGTTTTGTATGAGATACTACTTTTCTTACGCACTCCAAAGTCAATGGAGAATGTTAATATTTTCTAAAGCAGTAAAATATAGTGCTTGAATATCCAATGTTAATATTTTCTAAAGCAGTAAAATACAGTGCTTGAATATCCTTTATATCCCTACAAAAAGAGTGACTTCATTTATGTTTTCTTTTAAGCAAATCCACTTTGGATTTCAAAGGTAATGTAATCTGTAATTAAAATGCCTCACAAAAAGTGTTGTGGAGGGGGGCATCAACCTCCCAAAAAATCATTATAGAATTATAGCCAATGCATCTGAATTATTTTGTAGAAAGACCCACTGTTAAAAAAATAAAATAAAAAACAGTGTAAAGCAAACTAAGAGTGGGGTTGATATCCCAAACTCCCTTTTCAACACTGACGCTTGCTACTTATCAGCATCATGGCCAGATAGTGGACCTCTCTTGGTGTCAGTTTCCTCTTCATTGACCCACTCCATAGGGTCATTGTGAGGTAATTGATGCAAGCTTCCTGCAACATGCACAGAGCTGAATAAATCATAGCTATTATGTTAAGGAGAATGTAATGTTGTGTTCTTATATTTCCAAACAAATGCTAAAATCTCATATTTCCCCCCAATATTAGGGAGTAATCAATAGCTTTATTGTTCAAACAAAACAATAACCTTTCCCATAAAGGAGTATCAACACATTCATAGTCTTCCTCATGTCCTAAGTTCACATAACTCTTCCTATTACTGTGTTATAATGAAGTCACTCTTTAAAAAATAATAAAAAATAAAACAATACTATTATTGCTTAAAACTGGAGAACCAAACAGTATGATAGATGTGAAATACTATAAACCTAACAGTTTACTACATTACACTGAATTATGTCTAGATGTTCATGTGCTTAATAAATATTTTCAGAATAATATTAGCTATGGTATGTTCCAAAATGCATTAAGTTGGTCTTCATTGTAGAAGTAATGGTTATGTTTTTAATAGACCTATATACATTCGCTGGTTTATTTTGGTTACTTTTATGGACTAGTGTGAAGGGTTTTGGCATTTCAGGGCAATAAGAAGTTTTACACACACACACACACACAAACATAGGAAAACAGGTGTTGATGTACAGTCATCACTGACCTGATTATGAAATATAGTGTTAAAGGTTCAATAGGGAAATTGAAAGACTGATATTAGAAAGCAATATTACATTGTTGTGCTTCATTTCCCAGCACATAGATTGTCTGACTGTGTTCAGAGGATGCAACATATTTGAGATTCTAGGTCTGTTTCAAATATGCTGAAGCCTACACAATACCAGGCCCACTTATGGCTTTCACTAAGTAAGTAAACAGTCTGCAATGCTCCTTGTAACTTTTCTGATTGGAAAAAACCATAAAGATAACATTTTCCACTAGTCTAAGACACAGAGGCATTTTAAAAACATGCACTATTTTGTACAAAATCTATATGTACAAAAATCATTTAAATATCTTTTGAAAGAACATTTACAGTATGATTTTCTGAAAGGAGCAGCACTATACTTTGGTGGCCCACTTCAGTTTTATCTGTTTTGCTTTCTCTACTTCCTTCTAACTCTGTATTCTAGTTGCCTGTCCACAAAATATATACCTAGCCTATGTTGAGGTATAATTTCTTTTTTTGCAGAACAAAGATATTTATAGTCTTTAACACCCAAAACAAACGCTTTTTGTATTTTAATTTTTCTGGGGGTATTTAAAAATAATATACTTATTTTTTGTATTTGCACAAATTCAAGCAAATGCAATTATGGCCCCTCTGTTGTAGAAGAGTGCATTTAATTTATTAGGTAGCTTGTTTTGTATACATATTCTGAAGCATCTCTGAATTTCTCAAATATTAGGTTACTATACGTTGCAACATTTGGTATACCCTCCACTGTGCATCAATCCTCAGAGATAGTGAAATCTTTTATTGGATTGGTTGAAAATCAAAGGCACATGGAAGCGATTTGTAATCTATAAAATGCTCTCTCTGCACCAGTGCCACCCACTAAGAAGCAATACAATAGGTAACTTAATGATTAGAGAAATAGTGATGATCTAAATCAAGTTACTCTTAATCTTTAACATTCAATGTGTGCATGTGTAGGCCTGCAGGGAATGGATTTTGGAAAATGATGAAAGACAGATCATTTTGCTGTAAGATCTTAATGCTAGATGAGAAAAGACATAATCTGCACAGTCAGATATACAGGGACGCCATTTGCAGACATTAGTGCAAACAGGCAACTTGCACCTTGGTTTTATTACCTGTAAAATAGGAATAATCATTTTTACTTCATAGCATTGTTGAAAATATTAAATTTCATGTATGTGTGAAGTTCATACCACATAAATCTTCTGGTATATCTTTGTCTTTTTGTAAATATTAGTGGCATTTACTCTTCCTTTGTCTTCTCCATCATTTAAATTAATATCAGAAATAATTTACTGAGCACCTTATATGATAAAATAGTAGATGCTGAAGAAGGTTGCCCTGAAGTAGCTCAAAAGCCAATGGGAATCTACTCATACAGTCCGTTTACTCACAGACGCATGCACACACACATACACACACACAGATACTCAATCAACAGCTCTTTTCTGTTAACAACGTCATCATCATTCTTCCATTTTCTTTTTTCCCACAGGCTGGACCCAGACTGACCATTAATCATCAGAGCCCATCAGACCCACCTCCTTAATATCTTTTGCATCTATTTCACTCTTCACATTCTTCTGCTGGCCACTACCCTGCTTTGGGCTCATATTGGCTTCAGTAATGCAATCGTTTCTTAATAGACTTTTCCTTGCCACCACTACCTGATTTGCATGACTACCTTGGTTATCATCATTAAAACACGCTTCATTTTTCCCTACTTTCTAAATCCTTTAATTTCATCATCAAAAACAAAGCTATATGTTCAGACCAGTAAAGACCGTGACCTCTTCCTACAACTGTATCTTCTAATAAGCAGTCAATCCATCCCAGGTCATAATGATAGTAAATGTTCCTCAGGTGTGAGCTGCATCCTCTTGCCTTTCCTCTGTTTCTCAAGTTGGAATGACATATTTTCAATGACATATCCTTCCCTCACCACAAGATATTATCTTGTCAAACTTCATCCCAACCTTGTGATACTGATCTATCTTGTTGGCATGAATCCTTCTACCCCATATTATCATTTCTATATTATGACCTCCATTAAGATAAACTCTCTTAGAGATATGTGTCTGCCTATATATCTCCTCCACTGGAAAAGTGAGGTCTGAAGGGCAAAGACTGTCAGACTTAGCTATGGTTTTCTCAGGCCTTAGAATAATGTTTTAGTTAGAGAAGCTTTAAAAGAGATCCACTCAAATGCAACTGGTTTCAACTGTACTTGGGCAACCCGTTCATACCAATTTATCTTGCTTTTCTCTCTCATTCATTTATATGTTGTGTTTTTCAACTCTGTAATATCCTTCTCTAATCTTTGACTAGTGATATTCAATCCCATGCTCTCTTTTGTTTTAAATAGTTGGTTTCCTTTTAAATGGAGTCTATAGTCAATCAACTTCCCATATTTACTATGGAAGAGCCATGTAACCTGTCATTTGCCCAATTCATTGATACAGGATAGGAGAAGAAGAGTTGAATCCAGGCATTCCAGAACTCCCAGTGGAAATGGCCCATATTGATTGAACAAATAGAATACAGATAAGAATATGTCAGATGTCCACAAGAAGAAGATAACATCACCAGTTGGGATTCAAAAATAATCACCTACATAGGCCAGGCGTGGTGGCTCACGCATGTAATCACAGAACATCGGGAGGCCAAGGCAGGCAGATCACTTGAGGCCAGGAGTTCGAGACCAGCCTGGCCAACATGGTGAAACCCTGTCTCTACTAAAAATACACAAATTAGCTGGCTGTGGTGGTGTGCTCCTGTAATTTAAGCTACTAGGGTAGCTGAGGCAGAGAACCTGGGAGGCAGAGCCTGCACCTAGATTGTACCACTGCACTTCAGCTTGGGTGACAGAGTGAGACTTCATCTCAAAAACAACAACAACAACAAAAGCAAAAACAAAAACAAAAGTAATCACCTACAATTTGGGTATTCTTTTCATCTATTGATGCATAAAACCCCTAAATCTTAGTAGTGGTTTAAAACAATGACAACACTTAATTTACTCACCAATCTGAAATTTACTTTTCTTATAAATCTCTGGTTTAATTATATCAGCTGGGGTGGCTTCAAGTCTGGGGGCTGGAAACAAATGAAGACTCATTCACTTACATGGCTGGTCAATTAGTACCTTGCCTGGGGCTTTGGAAAAAGCACCTATACCTGGCCTTCCCAAATGCTATGTGGCTTCCTTGCTGCATGGAGGCTGGATTCTAAGGGTAGGAATTCCAAGATGAAGAGGTGGAAACAATAACGCCTTTTTTGATTTAGCCTCAGAAGTCACATAACATCATTTTTGCTATAGTAACAGGCCCATTTAGATTTGAGGGGAAGGCACGCAGACTCCATCTTTTTGGTGGAGAAATGTCAACATCACATTGTAAAAAAAACCTATGGAATGGGATATATTGGTGAGCAACATTTGGAAAATATTATATTCTACAATGAACTCAAGGATGACATTTGCAGGCATAATCCTTCTGTCTCCTGAATAATATTCCCCACTGCATATTATGCAACATGTGTTGTTATGATAAAGGCAGAGAAAGGATTAGGATTAGTAAAAATGTTGCCCAGGATAGTAGGGTTTTACTCCCTGGAATTGAGATTAAGACATTTCATAACTTACTACAGATATTTTCGAGCTCTACTGTACCTATGAGTTAACTATGGCACTTGTTTAAAGATACAGATTCCAGACACCCAGAGATTTTAAATCAGTAGGCCTGACTTGGGTACACAGTATATGACAAATACCCTCAGAAATTCTGAGTTAGTTAATCTAGCATCGACACTTTGAGAAATACTGATTTCTTCTGCTATTTTAGTACATGACATAAGATTAAAAAATAATACATTTGTATGAGTCCTTCCAAAATACAACTAGTGTTTTGAAGGAGTAGGGTAGGAGGGAAATGACTATGCTGAATGCAAGCTGAATAATCAGCTATGCTAATATGTTTTATTTTCTCAGCCTTATTGCCTTTGCATTTAGAAGTAATTAACAGGTACTTGCCAAATGAGATATGGGATGTGAGAAAGACTAATTGTTGAATATGGGCAATCTCTATACATGTTTTTTCTTTTCAAACTTTAAATCAATTTGGTTATGTATTTTTCTTTGTCTTTTCTTTTTTTTTTTTTTTTTTTTTTTTTTTTGAGACGGAGCCTTGCTCTGTCACCCAGGCTGGAGTGCAGTTGCACGATCTCAGCTCACTGCAACCTCCACCTTCTTGGTCCAAGAGATTCTCCTGCCTCAGCCTCCTGAGTATCTGGGATTACAGGCACCCACCACCACACCCAGCTAATTTTTGTATTTTTTTTTTTTTTTTTAGTAGAGACAGGGTTTCATCATGGTAGCCAGGCAGGACTCGAACTCCTGACCTCAGGCAATCCACCTGCCTCGGCCTCCCAAAGTGCTGGGATTATAGGTATGAGTCATGGAGCCTGGCCTTTGGTATGTATTTTTCATAAAAGAAAGCTGAAATTTAGGAGGCAAAATTGTACACAGTAAAAGAACTAAGTGGATATACCACCAGGATTCAGTTTCTCTGACTCCAGAGATACTGTCTTTTTGTCCTTATACTTCAATGCTCAGCATCTTTATGTAAGTCTAAAACTGGCTTCATATTCTCTATCATTTACGTGAATAATTTACTTAAATACAGACATGCTACAAGGACCACCCACAGACTCCCCCATCACTATGAACTAGAGAGTATTTGATAACACTTGCCATAAACACGTTTCATTCTGAAGTCATCTCATCTTTGAAATGCAGCACTCAACATAGAGATTTGACCAAATACTCTGTGAATTGCTTTATAAGATAAAACGCTCCTCTTTGTGAAAAAGATTGGCACTACTTTTAGGTAACCCTGTGCCCACAACTGAAGATGAATCAAGTTGACCTTCTGTCTGAGCAAGAATATAAGTTTCTCTCTTAAACTTTCTCATTTCAGTAACCACTTTTCCTTCTTAACTGTAAGTTTTTCACTTTAGCAAACAACATAGACTATCTGCACTGCAGGAAACTGTGAGAATTCAGTCATGAGTTAACTGCCTCCTAACACAGACCAAAGGCTCTTGTAAGACATATGATGTTGGAGGCAGTATAATGGGCATGTTAACTATCCCTACTCCTAGTCTCCAGGCTCTAGCCCACTATCAACTTTAATCATCAGAAAGTGGAATACCTTGGCCATTTCCTCTTATCCCCTGCAGAAAGGGCTTCACTGAGTACAATTTAATGTTATGTTCTCAGCCAGTAAAGTGAATCAATACCAGAGCTGTCCATTTCAGCAGTATCTTTGTTTCTTGCAGACATTGTCTGTTATGTTATTCAGTACCTCTTAATCAAGGAAACGTGATAAATTTTGTCTGAAATTTGGTCCTAGAAAAAAAGTTTGCTTCCACAGATAAGTGTCTTTATTTTCTTTTGTCAGAGAAGAAAAAAATGTGTAAACCAATGTGTTTATCTTTTTTTTGCATTTCTTGCTCGGAAACTTGGAGCCATTTTAAGTGTCCAGCTATAGTAACTGGCTTATACCAAAGGCCTGTTAATCTTCTGGCTCGTTTTTAAAAATGTTTGCACATTTTGATGTTCATTATTTTTAGAATTAAAAATTATTTTTTAGTATTTAAAAATGGATTATAAAATATTCAGAGTATAAAAATAAAAATAATTTAAAACAAGTCCCAAAAGTTAATGGTTCCTTACTCCAGTATTTTGTGAATTTTCTTTCAATAGAAGTTGAAGTAACATGATTTTCTGATTAGTCCTGGTATGCAGGTATTAGAAACTCACAAAGTCTTTTCTATTCAAAATTACCCCTTTCAGTTCTTACCAATACATTAGGGAAATCATGTCATTGCCAAGTGCTGCTGTCAATCATTTGTCAGTTATCAAGATGATGGTGATGGTAAATAGTGTAGTCATGTCACATCTGGACCACTTTTAACCTCTTTATTTCTGTAGCCCAGATCACTCTGCCTTAATACAAAGATTATACTTGTCTCCAAACATCTAGAAGAGAATTCTAGGTAAAAATGCATTAATAGTATCCTGACCCAGATTTTCATAATGGATTGATATAGGGCTAGAACTGCTTTACAGATTGTTAACCTAAACAAACATTTCTTTTAGTGAGTAAGAGAGCATGGAATTTAGTGAATAAAGAGAAACCCAGATGTAAAATGTTATGCTGAAATTTATCTGTATAAGCCAAAAAACAAGTAAGTTTGCTCATCCTCCTTACAAATTTGTGATAGCAATATTATAGTTAATAGTCACCTACTTCTTTATTTCTTTTGTATCCAAGCCTGTATTTTAGTTCATCAGGTGCCTAAAGTACTACAAATATTTAGAAAATGTATGATCTTCTCAACTAGGTCACTTGAAAGTACTTTACTGTTCAATTATGTCCCATATGCATTTGAACATAATGTACCCAAATTAAACACGATATAGGACTTTAGATTGTAAAGTTAAAGGAAGTAAAAGCTCCTTATAGGAGACATTTTTACCACTACCACGTATTATCTTTAAAAGACAAATAGCTCTAATTTTCAGGCTACATAACTTCCCTCTCTGCCCCTGCCTCACTCCCTACATGTGTTTTCAGAAAAGAGTCCTTCTAGCTGCCACAGTACTAAAGTGAAAACTGGGTCCATGTCTCGCCTAGAAATATGAATGACTATGACTTATAAACGAATAACTTCACTGGGGTTCCCATATTCTTGGTGGTCAAAAGGTGAAGTGATTGCCTAATGCTTCAAATTGCTTAACGGAGCTTTACAAGGAAATGCTTCTCACAGATAGCCACAAAATGAATACACACAACACATACCCATACATACATAGAGGAACTTAAATCTCACAATTTTAAAATAAAATATCTCTTTGAAAAGTATGTGGCCTTGGGTCATCTTCAATGTTTTCTTCTTATCTCCAGAAATATCAGACACATTAACTACAGAGGAATGAGGTGTTACCCCTTAATAATAGTTACTACCACTTGAAGAATAAAAAACACTGTTTAGTTGCAAATTCTCATTAACTGAAAATTAATTTATGTCAGTAAAGGTTGTATAAAGCAGACATTACATTTCCTTCCTAGTTTCACATAACTTCCATGGAAAGATAAAGGACAAATGGCATGAATAAAGTATTTTTTAATTAATTAGTTACTCTTTCCAAAAAAGACACCAAAAATGCTATGTTTGAGGTATTCATAAAGCTCCATAAAGGATTTTGGTTAACACAGGTAAACGAAATAGTATTACTTATGCTCCAGCTACTAAAAGGCTAACACCACCCTTAAAAATTGCTTTTTAAGAGATTAAGCTGCCTGAAGCCCAACCTAACATCACTTTGTTTAGTAAAGTGAAAATCTGTGTTAAGAAACATTAGAATATATGCTCTAGAAATTTATTATTAATAATATGCTGAGTAATATGAGTTTTATCATGAATATTAAAAATAACACTTAGAAAAGGTGAGTCACTTGAATCTATGGGGATCTTACCTCTCTTAATAATATGGATACTCTTCAGTTTTATTGCCTGTACTACTACAGACAGTAATGTGTCTCTCTCTCATTTCATTCTTGGAAGCAAAATATGAAACAGGTACATACACCTCCTAGATCTATGAGAAGATCAAGTATCCAGCATCCACCTTCTCATTATTTGCCTTATCCACTGTGATATTGATAAGTCTTATAAAAATACATTGTATTCATTTCTCTTTAGTCATTCCCAACTAGTAAGTTAGGTAAAGTAATTATTAAATTTAATGAAATATATTTCTTTTATACCTCATACTTCATGTAGATTATTGGAGCTCAGAAAAAGATACCCCTGAAGTGTAGTGCTTTGGCACGTTGAGTACTTTGGAAGTAAAGGAAATTGGAAGACCTCAGAAACAGCCCCAGAACATGGCCTCTCAGACCTTCCAGTGCCTTCCTGTGACTCACCCGTCAATCTTCTTTGAAGCAAGTCATAGAAATCAGAATTCCTCATCCCCAAGGCAGGTAACAGTGAAACTGCCTTTGCAAGAATTATGACGGGGAAAAAATTCTGACAGAAAAATTATGACAGTGAAAGAAATCTGACCTAACTGACTCCATCTTGCTTCTAACCTGTAAGCTGTCCTTGTTCATTCCTGGGCATAGACCAAGCTTACCATGGGAGAAATTTAGTTTAACTTTAAAACAAAGATAGGCTGGTGTGATGGCTTATACCTGTAATCCCAGAACTTCAGGAAGCCAAAGCAGAAGGATTGCTCAAGCCCAAGAATTCAAACCACCCTGGGTAAAATGATGAGACCCCATCTCTACAAAGAAAAAATAAAAAATTAACTGGGCATGGGGGTACATGCCTGTGGTCCCAACTACTCAGGAGGCTAAGGCAAGAAGATCACTTGGGCCCAGGAGGTTGAAGCTGCAATGAGTTGTGTTCGTGCCACTGCACTCCAGCCTGGGAAACAAAGCAAGTATCTGTCTCGAATATATACATACATACATACATACATACATACAAAGATAATGACAGCCTCTTCCTGAAACTAATCTCTTACTTGTTCAGAGACCAAATCACTCTTGGAAAACTAACAAATTAGCCATGAGGTTAGACTTATGGCTCGGAGTCATGCAATCAGAGGCCACAAGATTTCTAACCTCCTTAATTGATCCTATAGACAAAATCACTCTTGTAAAACCTATGATTGCTGTTCAAGGTAATTATCAGACCTTGCCTTCTGATAGCCCAGCTGGCGCCACCCAGACCAGCAAACTGGCCCAGCTGGTTTTGTGATCCTACCTGGTAAATGAAGACAAAAAGAAGACAGTTTTGGGGGCGGAGCAAGATGGCCGAATAGGAACAGCTCCAGTCTCCAACTCCCAGCGCGAGTAACACAGAAGACCGGTGATTTCTGCATTTTCAACTGAGGTACTGGGGTCATCTCTCTAGGGAGTGCCGGACAATCGGTGCTGGTCAGCTGCTGCAGCCTGACCAGCGTGAGCTGAAGCAGGGCGAGGCATCGCCTCACCTGGAAGCGCAAGGGGGAAGGAAATCCGTTTTCCTAGCCAGGGGAACTGAGACACATAACACCTGGAAAATCGCGTAACTCCCACCCCAATACTGCGCTTTAAGGAAACAGGCACACCAGGAGAATATATCCCACACCTGGCCGGGAGGGTCCCACGCCCACAGAGCCTCCCTCATTGCTAACACAGCAGTCTGCGGCGATCTATCCGCAAGGCAGCAGCGAGGCTGGGGGAGGGGCGCCCGCCATTGCTGAGGCTTAAGTAGGTAAACAAAGCCGCTGGGAAGCTCGAACTGGGTGGAGCTCACAGCAGCTCAAGGAAATCTGCCTGTCTCTGTAGACTCCACCTCTGGGGACAGCCCACAGCTGAGGTCCAATAGGGAAAGCAGCGGGGGCGGTGCAGAGGCGAACCACTCTGTCTGACAGCTTTGGGGAGAGCCGTGGATCTCCCAGCGCGGAGGTTGAGATCCGAGAACGGACAGACTGCCTGCTCAGGTGGGTCCCTGACCCCTGAGTAGCCTAGCTGGGAGACATCCCCCACTAGGGGCAGTCTGACACCCCACACCTCACAGGGTGGAGTCATCCCTGAGAGGAAACTTCCAAAGGAAGAATCAGACAGGTACACTCGCTGCTCAGCAATATTCTATCTTCGGCAACCTCTGCTGCTGATACCCAGGCAAACAGGGTCTGGAGTGGACCTCAAGCAATCTCCAACAGACCAACAGACAGTCCTTCTGACTGTCAGACGGAAAACTATCAAACAGGAAGGACACCTATACCAAAACCCCATCAGTACGTCACCATCATCAAAGACCAGAGACAGATAAAACCACAAAGATGGGGAAAAAGCAGGGCAGAAAAGCTGGAAATTCAAAAAATAAAAGCGCATCTCCCCCTGCAAAGGAGCGCAGCCCATCGCCAGCAACGGATCAAAGCTGGTCAGAGAATGACTTTGACGAGATGAGAGAAGAAGGCTTCAGTCCATCAAACTTCTCAGAGCTAAAGGAGGAATTACGTACCCAGCGCAAAGAAACTAAAAATCTTGAAAATAAAGTGGAAGAATTGACAGCTAGACTAATTAATGCAGAGAAGATCATAAACGAAATGACAGAGATGAAAACCATGACACGAGAAATACGTGACAAATGCACAAGCTTCAGTGACCAACTCGATCAACTGGAAGAAAGAGTATCAGTGATTGAGGATCAAATGAATGAAATGAAGCGAGAAGAGAAACCAAAAGAAAAAAGAAGAAAAAGAAATGAACAAAGCCTGCAAGAAGTATGGGATTATGTAAAAAGACCAAATCTACGTCTGATTGGGGTGCCTGAAAGTGAGGGGGAAAATGGAACCAAGTTGGAAAACACTCTTCAGGATATCATCCAGGAGAACTTCCCCAACCTAGTAGGGCAGGCCAACATTCAAATTCAGGAAATACAGAGAACGCCACAAAGATACTCCTCCAGAAGAGCAACTCCAAGACACATAATTGCCAGATTCACCAAAGTTGAAATGAAGGAAAAAATCTTAAGGGCAGCCAGAGAGAAAGGTCGGGTTACCCACAAAGGGAAGCCCATCAGACTAACAGCAGATCTCTCGGCAGAAACTCTACAAGCCAGAAGAGAGTGGGGGCCAATATTCAACGTTCTTAAAGAAAAGAATTTTCAACCCAGAATTTCATATCCAGCCAAACTAAGTTTCATCAGTGAAGGAGAAATAAAATCCTTTACAGATAAGCAAATGCTTAGAGATTTTGTCACCACCAGGCCAGCCTTACAAGAGACCCTGAAGGAAGCCCTAAACATGGAAAGGAACAACCGGTACCAGCCATTGCAAAAACATGCCAAAATGTAAAGACCATCGAGGCTAGGAAGAAACTGCATCAACTAATGAGCAAAATAACCAGTTAATATCATAATGACAGGATCAAGTTCACACATAACAATATTAACCTTAAATGTAAATGGACTAAATGCTCCAATGAAAAGACACAGACTGGCAAACTGGATAAAGAGTCAAGACCCATCAGTCTGCTGTATTCAGGAGACCCATCTCACATGCAGAGACATACATAGGCTCAAAATAAGGGATGGAGAAAGATCTACCAAGCAAATGGAGAACAAAAAAAAGCAGGGGTTGCAATCCTAGTCTCTGATAAAACAGACTTTAAACCATCAAAGATCAAAAGAGACAAAGAAGGCCATTACATAATGGTAAAGGGATCAATTCAACAGGAAGAGCTAACTCTCCTAAATATATATGCACCCAATACAGGAGCACCCAGATTCATAAAGCAAGTCCTTAGAGACCTACAAAGAGACTTAGACTCCCATACAATAATAATGGGAGATTTCAACACTCCACTGTCAACATTAGACAGATCAACGAGACAGAAAGTTAACAAGGATATCCAGGAATTGAACTCATCTCTGCACCAAGCGGACCTAATAGACATCTATAGAACTCTCCACCCCAAATCAACAGAATATACATTCTTCTCAGCACCACATCGCACTTATTCCAAAATTGACCACATCATTGGAAGTAAAGCACTCCTCAGCAAATGTACAAGAACAGAAATTATAACAAACTGTCTCTCAGACCACAGTGCAATCAAACTAGAACTCAGGACTAAGAAACTCAATCAAAACCGCTCAACTACATGGAAACTGAATAACCTGCTCCTGAATGACTACTGGGTACATAACGAAATGAAAGCAGAAATAAAGATGTTCTTTGAAACCAATGAGAACAAAGATACAACATACCAGAATCTCTGGGACACATTTAAAGCAGTGTGTAGAGGGAAATTTATAGCACTAAATGCCCACAAGAGAAAGCAGGAAAGATCTAAAATTGACACTTAACATCACAATTAAAAGAACTAGAGAGGCAAGAGCAAACACATTCAAAAGCTAGCAGAAGGCAAGAAATAACTAAGATCAGAGCAGAACTGAAGGAGATAGAGTCACAAAAAACCCTCCAAAAAATCAATGAATCCAGGAGTTGGTTTTTTGAAAAGATCAACAAAATTGACAGACCGCTAGCAAGACTAATAAAGAAGAAAAGAGAGAGGAATCAAATAGACGCAATAAAAAATGATAAAGGGGATATCACCACCGACCCCACAGAAATACAAACAACCATCAGAGAATACTATAAATGCCTCTACGCAAATCGACTAGAAAATCTAGAAGAAATGGATAATTTCCTGGACACTTACACTCTCCCAAGACTGAACCAGGAAGAAGTTGAATCCCTGAATAGACCAATAACAGGCTCTGAAATTGAGGCAACAATTAATAGCCTACCCACGAAAAAAAGTCCAGGACCAGATGGATTCACAGCTGAATTCTACCAGAGGTACAAGGAGGAGCTGGTACCATTCCTTCTGAAACTATTCCAATCAATAGAAAAAGAGGGAATCCTCCCTAACTCATTTTATGAGGCCAACATCATCCTGATACCAAAGCCTGGCAGAGACACAACAAAAAAAGACAATTTTAGACCAATATCCCTGATGAACATCGATGCAAAAATTCTCAATAAAATACTGGCAAACCGGATTCAGCAGCACATCAAAAAGCTTATCCACCATGATCAAGTGGGCTTCATCCCTGGGATGCAAGGCTGGTTCAACATTCGCAAATCAATAAACGTAATCCAGCATATAAACAGAACCAAAGACAAGAACCACATGATTATCTCAATAGATGCAGAAAAGGCTTTTGACAAAATTCAACAGCCCTTTATGCTAAAAACGCTCAATAAATTCGGTATTGATGGAACGTACCTCAAAATAATAAGAGCTATTTACGACAAACCCACAGCTAATATCATACTGAATGGGCAAAAACTGGAAAAATTCCCTTTGAAAACTGGCACAAGACAGGGATGCCCTCTCTCACCACTCCTATTCAACATAGTGTTGGAAGTTCTGGCTAGGGCAATCAGGCAAGAGAAAGAAATCAAGGGTATCCAGTTAGGAAAAGAAGAAGTCAAATTGTCCCTGTTTGCAGATGACATGATTGTATATTTAGAAAAACCCATCGTCTCAGCCCAAAATCTCCTTAAGCTGATAAGCAACTTCAGCAAAGTCTCAGGATACAAAATTAATGTGCAAAAATCACAAGCATTCGTATACACCAGTAACAGACAAGCAGAGAGCCAAGTCAGGAATGAACTTCCATTCACAATTGCTTCAAAGAGAATAAAATACCTAGGAATCCAGCTTACAAGGGATGTAAAGGACCTCTTCAAGGAGAACTACAAACCACTGCTCAGTGAAATCAAAGAGGACACAAACAAATGGATGAACATACCATGCTCATGGATAGGAAGAATCAATATCGTGAAAATGGCCATACTGCCCAAGGTGATTTATAGATTCAATGCCATCCCCATCAAGCTACCAATGAGTTTCTTCACAGAATTGGAAAAAACTGCTTTAAAGTTCATATGGAACCAAAAAAGAGCCCGCATTGCCAAGACAATCCTAGGTCAAAAGGACAAAGCTGGAGGCGTCACGCTACCTGACTTCAAACTATACTACAAGGCTACAGTAACCAAAACAGCATGGTACTGGTACCACAACAGAGAAATAGACCAGTGGAACAGAACAGAGTCCTCAGAAATAATACCACACATCTACAGCCATCTGATCTTTGACAAACCTGAGAGAAACAAGAAATGGGGAAAGGATTCCCTATTTAATAAATGGTGCTGGGAAAATTGGCTAGCCACAAGTAGAAAGCTGAAACTGGATCCTTTCCTTACCCCTTATACGAAAATTAATTCAAGATGGATTAGAGACTTAAATGTTAGACCTAATACCATAAAAACCCTAGAAGAAAATCTAGGTAGTACCATTCAGGACATAGGCATGGGCAAGGACTTCATGTCTAAAACACCAAAAGCAACGGCAGCAAAAGCAAAAATTGACAAATGGGATCTCATTAAACTAAAGAGCTTTTGCACAGCAAAAGAAACTACCATCAGAGTGAACAGGCAACCTACAGAATGGGAGAAAATTTTTGCAACCTACTCATCTGACAAAGGGCTAATATCCAGAATCTACAAAGAACTCAAACAAATATACAAGAAAAAAACAAACAACCCCATCAAAAAGTGGGGAAAGGATATGAACAGACATTTCTCAAAAGAAGACATCCATACAGCCAACAGACACATGAAAAAATGCTCATCATCACTCGCCATCAGAGAAATGCAAATCAAAACCACAATGAGATACCATCTCACACCAGTTAGAATGGCAATCATTAAGAAGTCAGGAAACAATAGATGTTGGAGAGGATGTGGAGAAATAGGAACACTTTTACACTGTTGGTGGGATTGTAAACTAGTTCAACCATTATGGAAAACAGTATGGCGATTCCTCAAGGATCTAGAACTAGATGTACCATATGACCCAGCCATCCCACTACTGGGTATATACCCAAAGGATTATAAATTACTCTACTACAAAGACACATGCACACGTATGTTTATTGCGGCACTATTCACAATAGCAAAGACTTGGAATCAACCCAAATGTCCATCTGTGACAGACTGGATTAAGAAAATGTGGCACATATACACCATGGAATACTATGCAGCCATCAAAAAGGATGAGTTTGCGTCCTTTGTAGGGACATGGATGCAGCTGGAAACCATCATTCTTAGCAAACTATCACAAGAAGAGAAAACCAAACACCGCATGTTCTCACTCATAGGTGGGAACTGAACAATGAGATCACTTGGACTCGGGAAGGGGAACATCACACACTGGGGCCTATCATGGGGAGGGGGGAGGAGGGAGGGATTGCATTGGGGAGTTATACATGATATAAACATTATGCACATGTACCCTAGAACTTAAAGTATAATAAAAAATAAAAAATAAATAAAAAAAAAAAAAAAGAAGACAGTTTTAACCCCTATGATTTTATCCCCAACCTAACCAATCAGCATTCCTTATTACACAGCCCCTGCCTGCCAGATTATCCTTAAAAAAAAAATAGTCCAAATCTGGGGTAGACTCCTTTGTACAGTAATAACTCTTCCCCAGTTACTCGGTCAGCCCTGGAACCATTACGTTCTTTCTCTGTTGCGAAAACCTGCTGCTTTCGGTGAATTGGGTTTTCTGGACAATGGGCAAGATGAACTTATCAGGTGATTACAATAGTAACTAGAAAACAAAACCTAGAAATATTACTTTAACCTTCTCTAGCCTATCTATCTAGGAGCCTGCCATAAAGAAATTCTCTGACCTACCCTTGTCTAATAGTGGATTATAAAATCTCCCATTCCAGAGAGATCCTGCCATATTTCCAGGAGGAAGAGGAGGGGCCAAAAGCATCTGAGCAGAAGGCCTTTTAGAATGGTTTTCCTTCCCACTCAGTCTATTACCATTAGATCATACTCTTGTCCAATCACATTTCTACATGGCAATCCATGTTTCATTCAACCTAAGCAAAAATAAAAGTAGTTTTCCCTAAGTCTCTGGATCTTCATTTCTGAAGGTTTTACATGTCACGTAAAACTTTGACTAAATCTGTTATGCTTTTCTCTTGTTAATGTGTCTTTTGTTATAGGCATGTTGGCCATGAACTTTATTTTACAAGATCCATGCAAAGATCCACTCTGGTGAACATCTTCTAACTTTTAGAAACCTATGCCCTCACTGCTGGGCCTAACATGACTATTGCTCAGGAAGCCTCTGAAACATAAACAAATGTAGAGTTCCCTTCATTTCTGCAAACCTGATGGAATTTATCATGGGAAAGAGTAGCTTTTCTGAAACAATGCTTAATGGTTTAGAATTAAAGGCATACAAATAAATCTTATTTTTAGAAATATGAAGTCAGAAAATATAACTATTTCTCAAAGAGAATTTCCCTTAGGCATTAAAACGTGATGATAAATTAGAAATGACAAAGCATTATAAAAATCTTAGACATTAGAAGCAGGAAGAGACTATAAAGGTTCCTGATTATAAGGATGATTAACCTTCAGTAAGTACTCATCATGGCTTGACGTGATGAAAGTGCTTTCACATGAATATCTCCCTTAATATTTATAAGAAGGGTGGCTCAAGCCTGTAATCCCAGCACTTTGGGAGGCCGAGACGGGCGGATCACGAGGTCAGGAGTTCGAGACCATCCTGGCTAACACGGTGAAACCCCGTCTCTACTAAAAAATACAAAAAGCTAGCCGGGCGAGGTGGCGGGCGCCTATAGTCCCAGCTACTCGGAAGGCTGAGGCAGGAGAATGGCGTAAACCCGGGAGGCGGAGCTTGCAGTGAGCTGAGATCCGGCCACTGCACTCCAGCCTGGGCGGCAGAGCGGGACTCCGTCTCAAAAAAAAAGGGTATTAAGAAAGCAGTACTATTGTCCCCATTGTACAGATGAGGAAAGTAAGGCTTACAGAGGGTAAGAAACTTGCCCAAGTTCACACAGCCATCTTGAAAGGTGCTCACAATGTTACCCAGAGAGCCTGGTTCTAGAGCCCAAGTTCCAGGCACTTTTTTTTGACTGGCTTTCTAATGTAACTCCTTATTTTTATTCAAGTAGAGTAGGGAAGTAAAATATCCAGAGCCATTTCACTAGTTAGGGGCATAACCAGAACTGAAATCAAGGCCAGATTAGCACTTAAAAACATATTACTTCTTAAAGAAGGTGCTAGACAGATACCATTCTTTCTGTGTCATACAAATCAGCAATGCCCCTGAAGCAGGGGTTTGTGGCTTTAGCATGTCATTTGGAGTGGTCTACTTCCCCTACTTCTCATTTTCTCTTCACCCATTTTCCTTATACCAAGTCTCATAAAATAACCCTGAGTAGATTACACTGGCCAAGTACACCACTTCAAGGCTGGCCTGGTGTGTGTAAATTGCCTCTCAGTGGGTGGCTATTATATTTATATTGGTTTAAACTGTTTCCATTGCCAATCCATTATGCTGGAATTCCCCCTTGCTGAGGGCAGCTGTGTTATTCTTTTCTTTGACTGAAGCCCAAGAACTATCTCTGCAACTCCTTGGGAACCAACCCTTTAAGAGTAAACATATTGAGTCATACAAGGCCACTCAGTATCCCACTGCTACTTGCTAAATCAGGAGCATTCCCCTTTGGCCCCAACCAGTTCACTCTGCTCATTTTTCAAGAAGATAGAAATTGGAGTAGAGTGAGAAAGTGATGTGATGCCTATTTATGCAGAAAGTCAAAGGAATGTACTGAAAATAACACTTGTGCAAGTAACTCTGTTTCTCTAGAAGGCACACACTTCAAGCATAATCACGATTGAGGGTCCAGACAGCCTCAGGCATGTCCTGATGAGCACCCTTCAAATCAAATGCGATGCTCTAAGTGCCACTTTCTGAAAAAAATCTCCCAGCAAACATGTATAACTATCTCAGGACTGAACATACATTCCCAAAATGAAAGTTTCTTAGTCCAGGTTAGAGTCCAAAATCAGTGACTGGAAGTCAAGAACTAATTAAACATCTGTAATATGAGTTTCTGTGCCTCAGTTGGTGATATAAGTAGGACGCAAGTTTACAAATGTTATTGCTCCCTTGGGTACCAGGCATATCACTACAAACTGACGACTGTTAATAAACCCACCCAGCTGTCCTGTAAATGTAGACCCTTGGTCACAGGGAAAATAAGGGTGAAAATTTGGATATATTAAACTTATTGACATAATAGCAGAGAAAACCAAAAGCCTTTATCTGATGAAATGAGTCAGTTTCATGGTTCTTAATTAGGAATTCACATTTAAGAGTGGTAGTTGTAAGGACAAATATAAATCAAAAATAAGGTGCTTAATTATCCCTGTTGAAAATGAGAAAAGAGATAGCTCCTCTCTCCCTATCTCTTTGAGCATTTGCATTAGAAAACTTGTAATTATAAGTACCTTCTCTTCTCTTTGAAATGTATATAAATCCTTTTGAAAATCAGATAGGACTTTGTCAGCTTTAAGAGTCAGGAATGCCTTTCTCAAGGATTCAGGAGCCATCTCTTTGAAAAGTAAACATCAAGGGGTATAGCACCCCTATCTCCAAGTTTATCTGGGAGAGTAGGAACCTAACTTCAGTGGGCACCTTGCTCCAAGTCACAAAATTACATCCTGCCACAAATATAGGGGAATTTTTTTTTTCTGGGTAAAGCCAATTAACATAGATGGTCACCCTGGCAATGGTTGATTTGAGGATGAATTACGTGAGACAAATAGTGCTTTTAAATCTTTTTACTCATGGACTAGTTATTGTTTATACTGAAAGCATGTATGCAATGGGTTGAGACTGGTTGGCATACAGAAAGGTGAGATTTTGCAGTCTTTCAGCAGATTGCCTGTGATTAACATCACATCCTGATTTAATGCTAATTCAAAAGTAAAACTGGGGTGGTTTTTGTTTCTACTATCTTCATGGAGAAAATTTCTGGACTGAGAGAAGATTGTGTTTTTAATTCTATTTCCTCAACATCGTCAAATTTTGGAGGGAGAAAAAAGAATTTATATGGACTTTGGTGGCCATGCATAACAGAGCAAGTTGTCCTTGATTCAGGAGACCTGAGTCCTCCCATCTAATATACCAAGCTGCACTGTTCAAACCAAGCTCTGTTTCAGTTAAGATCCCAGTCAGACATGAAATGTTTGTTCTGCTTTTGCTTATATGTGCAATGTACTTTGAGTTCATTAAATTGGCATCACCTTGTTACAGTGAAGTCTCTAAAGCCAAACTAAACAAAAGAAAACAAAAACAAATTTTCAAATATTCATGTGAAAAATGGAGAAATGTAAAGTTGAAAATCATTTAAAGAAAATTTTAATTGCTACAAAGAAAATAAAATACCTAGGAATACAACTTACAAGGGATGTGAAGGACCTCTTCAAGGAGAACTACAAACCACTGCTCAAGGAACAAAGAGAGGACACAAACAAATGGAAAAACATTCCATGGTCATGGATAGGAAGAATCAATATCATGAAAATGGCCATACTGCCCAAAGTAATTTATAGATTCAATGCTATTCCCATTAAGCTACCACTGACTTTCTTCACAGAATTAGAAAAAACTACTTTAAATATCATATGGAACCAAAAAACGAGCCCATACAGCCAAGACAATCCTAAGCAAAAAGAACAAAGCTGGAGGCATCATGCTACCTGACTTCAAACTATACTACAAGGCTACAGTAACCAAAACAGCATGGTACTGGTACCAAAACAGATATATAGACCAATGGAACAGAACGGAGGCCTCAGAAATAACACCACACATCTACAACTTTCTGATCTTCAACAAAATAAGCAATGGGGAAAGGATTCCCTATTTATTAAATGGTGCTTGGAAAACTAGCCATATACAGAAAACTGAAACAGGACCCCTTCCTTACAACTTTTACAAAAATTAACTCAGGATGGATTAAAGACTTAAACATAAAACCTAAAACCATAAAAACTCTAGAAGAAAGCCTAGGCAATACCATTCAGGACATAGACATGGGCAAACACTTCATGACAAAAACACCAAAAACAATTGTAACAAAAGCCAAAATTGACAAATGGGATTTAATTAAACTAAAGAGTTTCTGACCAGCAAAATAAACTATCAGCAGAGTGAAGGCAACCTATATAATGGGGGAAAATTTTTGCAATCTATCCATCTGACAAAGAGCTAATATCCAGAATCTACAAAAAACTTAAACACTTTTACAAGAAAAAAACAAATAACCCCATCAAAATGTGGGCAAGGAATATGAGCAGACACTTCTCAAAAGAAGACATTTATGTGGCCAACAAACATATGAAAAAAAGCTCACCATCACTGGTCATTAGAGAAATGCAAATGAAAACCACTGTGAGATACCATCTCACTCCAGTTAGAATTGTGATCATTAAAATGTCAGGAAAGAACAGATGCTGGTGAGGATATGGAGAAATAGAAACGCTTTTACACCGTTGGTGGGAATATAAATTAGTTCAACCAGTTTGATCTTCCACATTGTGAAAGACAGTGTGGTGATTCCTCAAGGCTCTAGAACTAGAAATACCATTTGACCCAGCAATCCCATTACCGGGCATATACACAGAGAATTATAAATCATTCTACTATAAAGACACATGCACACATATGTTTATTGCAGCACTGTTCACAATAACAAAGACTTAGAACCAACCCATATGTCCACCATTGATAGACTGGATAAAGAAAATGTGGCACATATACACCATAGAATACTATGCAGCCATAAAAAAGAATGAGCTCATGTCCTTTGCAAGGACATGGATGAAGCTGGAAACCATCATTCTCAGCAAACTAACATGGGAACAGAAAATCAAACACCACATGTTCTCACTCATAAGTGGGAGCTGAACAATGAGAACACATGAACACAGGGAAGGGAACATCACACACCAGAGCCTGTCGTGGGTTGGAAGGCAAGGGGAGGGAGAACATTAGGACAAATATCTAATGCTGGCAGGGCTTAAAACCTAGATGACAGGTTGATGGGTGCAGCAAACCACCATGGCACATGTATACCTATGTAATAAACCTGCACATTCTACACATGTATTCTAGAACTTAAATTATAATAAATTTTTAAAAATAAAATAAAATAGAAAATTTTAAGAAGGCAAAAAAATTTGTTTTATATATGAAATTTACATGTATAAAAACTTGCAATAAAGTGATATCTGAGAAGGGTGATTTATTTGGACTCAATTTTATTTCTTGTATTTAAAGTATTTGCCAGTAGCTCCCTAAATTTAGTAAATATTAGAATCATCTGGAAAGTTTGTTTCAATGTAGTTTCATTGGACCAATTCCTGATACTTTTGTTTAGTGTATATGGAGTGGATTCCTGAAATTTCCCTGTATACCCCAAGTGATCCATATGAACCAGAGACCCTCAATTATTAATAAATGCAATAAATACATAACATGATAAATTCTAGCTTGTGTTAGAACTAAAACAGACCTGGCCTCACTTTTGAATACAATAAAACAATTATATAGTGAATTATTATTCTATTATTCAAAATGACTGTTTAGTTGTCACACTATTTTTGTATGCATAGTCAGAAAAGAAACATACGTACATTGATGTATTTCAATATAGTGCTACGGCTCAGAACTGATATCCAAAGTATAGCATTTTGGCATGCTGAGCATTTTGAACTAAAAGAAATTAAAAGGCCTTAGAAGCTGCCTCTGAACCAAGGACTTTCTAACTTTCTCTTGTTTCTCTCCTACCTCTCAAGCACAGGGAGGGGCTTTCTCTGGAAGTTCCTTTATTTGACTGAGGAAAGTTCTTCCCAAAAAAAACACAATTGAAACCCTCTCCCTAGGAATCTCATCAGATGACCACGAAAGATTAACCACCAGAGAAGAGAAAAGACTAAAAGTCTCCATCATGCCCAGACAGACTATTCTTCTAAGGGTAGCTCTGAGAGATTTCCTGGGAGACTTTATCTGCATAAGACAACCTTTGTTCACTGTAAAGTTCCAGCCCTCACCTTCTTCTATTGTCACCACCTCCGTCCAGATCTCAGGGGAAATTTGTCCTAGGCCATTGTCTGTTCTCCAGTACCATTCAGTTTCCAAAGAGAATCATTTACACGCTACCATCTGCTCTTTGGGCCCATTCAATTCTATGAAAAATCTTCTACTACCTCTAAAAATTGCCTATATTACACTCATTTTTCTCCTATGAAGAAGGTGCTATTTAAGCTTCAGTCATCTGGCCCTTCCTTGAGTCTCATATTTTGTGTACTGCCCATGTATTTGCACATACATCAATTTGGATGCCTTGTCTCCGTTAATCTGTCTATATTGTCAGTTTGTTTATAGACCCAAATTAAGTGAATCTTCAGAGGGAAAGTTAAACTTTCCTACAATAGCTAAAATAATAAAACAACATAGAGTTATATTTAAAAGCTTTATATCAATTTGCAATACCAGAAGCCAAGAATAAGGTGGGCAAAATTACATTAAAATGAAAAAAAAAAAAAAAGACTTAAAATTTCCTGCCAGAAGCTTTAGAGAACAATAGAAACTTTATTTAACCACACTGGAAAAAAGAATTTGGCATCTGAAATGTCAAAAAAGTATGTTTTTACCATGTGGAGAGAAAGGTACCATTGCCCTGGAGAGGCACATGTCGTACCAGATAGTGTATGAAGCAGAGATTTCTGGGAGGCAAGTTCAATGGGAATTACTTTGGAAATTTTTCCTTAGGGGCACAAAATTTAAACTTCCGCCACTATGGAAAGATTAGCACTGTTGAAATTGAACTCCCTTGGTGAGAGTTGTAGCAGAACAGTATCTCCTGTTAAACCTGCTGCCGGATTCCAGCTAACACAATCTCAATTTCTTTGCTTTTTAAAGCCCCCCAAAGCTTTATAAAATGCGGCCGATACATTTTCTCTTATGACAAAGATCAGTACTGTCATATAGGAAAGTATTCCTGACTCTATATCCATATTTCCAATATCAGCATTGCCTTCTTATAATATTTCAAATCAGGGAAGTCTTTAGTCATAGAAATCATGCACTTCAGTATTCAACCTTACAAAATGATAGGACATTTTCCAAAACAAAACAAAAATGAAATACGGCATACATCCAATGTGTTGTAAAGCTGGTTTTCTATTTTCTTTTATTCTTCTCCTTTTCTCTATTCATTTTTATGGCATTGTCCCTTTTCTGTCTCTTTTTTCCTGTGTTAATCTTTTATGTATCCTATTGAAACTGCCTTTGCAAAATTATGACTTAGACAGTGAAAGAGATCTAACCTAATTGGCTCCATCTTGCTTCTAACCTCCAAGCTGTTCTTGTTCCTTCCTGGGTGTAGGCTGAACTAATTTGGGGAGGAACTTAGTTTATAGTTTAAAACAAAGACAGTAACAGTCCATTCCTAAAACAAACCCCCTTCTTGCCTGGGGACTAGACTGCCTTTGTAGGACTAACAAATTAGCCACAAGATTAGAAATTGTGGTTTAGGAGTAATACAGCCAGAGGCTACAAGATTCTGACTCTCCCTAAACTGCTTCTAAGATCAGTGCTTGAGATATTTTGCCAACCCTGCCCTTGATGGATCAGCTTGCACCACCCAGATCATCTAAACTGGCTCATCTGATCTTGTGGCTCCCACCTAGGAACTGACTCAAGGCAAGAGGACAGCTTCAACTTCCCATGATTTTATCTCTTACCTAACCAATCAGCACTCCTGACTCACTGGCTTCCCCCACTCACCAAGTTGTCCTTAAAAACTCTGATCCTTGAATGCTTGGGGAGACTGATTTGAGTAATAATAAAACTCCTGTCTCCCGCACAACCAGCTCTGAGTGAATTACTTTTTCTGTATTGCAATTCCCCTGTCTTGATAAATCAGCTCTGTCTAGGCAGTGGGCTAGATAAACCCACTGGGCAGTTCCACTATCTTTGTCATTGCACAAATATTTACATGTGTCTTCTTGTTCTCAGTGAGTACATTGATTCATTTTATTTTCTTGCTGGCTTCTATTTTTCACCTTTGTTTTCATTATAACTATGCAATAATTTCTTCTATACTTTCTGCTTTACACAACTTTCCTGCTGTCCTTAATTTCATTTACTTTTACTCAGTTTTACACATTACTTATTTCCTCTCTGTTTTATGGGTTGAATTGAATTGTGTCGCCCAAAAAATTCATATGTTGAAGTCACTGCTAACTCTAAATAAATCTGACTGTATTTAGAGATAGGATCTTTAAAGAAGTAATTAAGGTAACAGGAGGTCCTATGGTTGGACCCCAATCCAACATGACTGGTGTCCTTATAAGAAGACAAGATGAGGACAATACAGACTGATGAACAACCATGTGAGGACCCAGCAAGAAGGAGGACATCTGCAAGCCAAGGAGAGAGGCCTCTGAAGAAACCAGACCTGCACTTCCAGCCCCCAGAACTGTGAGAAAATGCATTTCTATTGTTTAAGCCACCCAGCCTGTGGTATTTTATTGTGGCACCTATAGAAAACCAATACAGCCTCTATTTCCATCTTTTCTCCTCTTTGATTCTTTGTACTGTACCTCATCCCTGTTTTTTGAATATTCAGAGCAGTAGGCATGCCCCAGCTCTCTTTCCTCCTCTTATTTGCATGTCTTCTTCTTTCTTGATCAACACATGGAATACTCAAAAGTGCCTATTTTGCTGGAAGCATTGTTCTTTGAGTGTTTCAACTTTCCTGTACCATAGATTCATCATGTGTCAAATGGAGATAATAAAAGTATTAATCTCACATAGGCCCGTTGCAATGATTTAATTTGTTAACCAATAAAATGCCTATAACACTGTCTGGCACATAATAAGACTAAATAAATATTGGTGGTGGTGGTAGTGGTGGTGGTGGTGATTATTTTTCTCTCATTCAATATGTATCCATTGAGTTTTTATCCTGTGCCAGGAGCTGTTTTCATGGAGCTCACAGTCAAGTGGGGAAAATTAGACGAGATACAAACTAACCAATAAATTAATAAATATCAACAGATTTTGATAAATGCTATGCAATACATTTTAAAAGGCGATATGATACATAATTATGGGGTGGTTATTTTTCAGTGGTCAGGTGGCCTCTGTAGAAGTAACCCTAGCTCTAAGTAGAAAAAAATAAAAAGCCTGCCAGGAAAGTCCCGGGGGCAGAGGAGAGAGAAGCAGGTGAAAGAGCAGGAATGGTTAGTATAAAGACCCTTAAGTGGGCACCAGTTTGGTGATTTCACAGAGCTGAGAGGAGTATAATATGCTGCAGGATAGTAAGTATGAAGGTAGGTTACACAAAATGAGGTCAACTGAGGATCTATGGAGGGCCAGTTCATACCAGATTTTATAAGCCACTAAGGATTTAAGAGGTTAAGCAACCTGCTGATGTTAGCCCTGAACACCATTTTCTAGGAGGAGCGTAAGAGGCACTGCTAGACTCATGGGTGCCTGAAACCAGGGGCTCAATGCTTTCAGGATCTCTCTCTTTCTTGCCTTCACTTTACTGCTTCTTTCAGCATTGTTCTGCATCCTATCTTTATTTTCTTTCCTTCATTTTTCTCCTGACCTGAGAGCAATGATTCAAGGAGAATTCTACTTGGCCTAGTTTGGGTGTCAAGCCATTACTGTGTTAAATTAGGTTTAGCCTAAAAAGTTGGCTCCTTTTAAGTGTGGCCTAAGGGTTTCTCCCTACACAAGGAACTGTAACCTAACTGGATGTGTAAACAGACTATAATCTACTCTTTGTGTCAATCACTGAGTTCCAGCCAAAGATAGTCTACTGTTCAAACCATTTTCAAATAAGGCAAAGGCCAAGCTGCAACCAATCCAGCTGTTTCTGAACTTTACCTCCATCTTCTATACATCACTTTCTGTTTTTCTGTTCAGAAATCTTCTTCTACCACATGGCTGTGCTGGAATCTCTCTGAACCTATTCTGGTGTGGTGGCTGTCCAATTTGTGAATCATTCCTTGCTCAATTAAACTCTGTTAAATTTAATTTGTCTAAAGTTTTTCTTAACTGTTCTGAGTGCATATGAATTACCTGGGAAGCATGTTTTAAATGCAAACTCAAAATTCTATAATGTACATCTTTAACAGTAATTCTAATGTAGAAGGTCCAAAGCCCACAATGAGAGGCATCTTGTTGTATTTTGAGGTGACCTTAGAAAGTTTTGAAGTAGACGGAAGGATGTTCCACTTTTGGTTTTTTTTGGTTGAAGAGCTCTCTTGTGGAAACACTTAGCATGGATTTCACAGGGTGAGGCTGGACATAGAGAGGACCAATAGGAGACTGCTGAAGTCATTCAAGTAGGAAACAATAAATGTCTGAAGTAGGGCATTTTTGGCCAGAGATAGGAGAGAGTGAATTAAAGAGATATTAGGACTATTTGATCCCAGTGTGGTGTAGAAAATGAGGTCAGGAGAGAGGCATGGGAGTCTGGCCGCAATGACTAGGTGGACCATTGTGCTGCTATTCATCAATACATGAAATACTAAAGGGAGAGGGAAAAATGAATGTTTGTCCATGCCAATGCAGAACACGAGCATGCTATTTGAATAGGCTCTGTTGTCCGTTTTTTCTTTTCTCAACCCATCTGCCATTTCTGGCTAGCAACAGTCATAATATAAGCCATTGTGATATTAAAAATGGAATGATTAAACAGAAATATCAAGCACTACGATGGCCTCAGAGATATTTAATACTCTGAACCACAAAAGAGCTTTGAGACAGGGTCTCACACTATCATCCAAGCTGGAGTGGCATAATCACGGTTCACTACAGCCTCGGCTTGGGGGAGCCTCTCTCCTCAGCCTCCCAAGTAGCTAAGGACCACAGGCACATGCCACCATGCCTAATTTAAAAACTTTTTTTTTTCTTTTTGTAGAGATGGGATATGCTACATTGCCCAGGCTACTCTCAAACTCCTGACTTCAAGCACTCCTCCTGCCTCTATCTCCCCAAATGCTGGGATTACAGGCATGAGCCACCATGCCCAGCCATGTTTAATTATTTCAAGTGTGAAAACCTTCTTATCAGAGTGACAGATAGTGTAATTCCTTCTTTCCTTGAAGTTTCCAAAGAGCCCAACAAACAGCTGATTCCTGAGAAAACAAGGCCACTAGAAGGACCTTAAACAAAAAGCATTCAAGTTGTGTAGGTAGAATTGCAACATCATGCCGCTCCTGGGGTTAACATTAAAAGCTTTAGACTTATTGGGAAATAATAATAAGAACTCTAAAACCAGAAGCAAACCTTACTGGGTCAAGAGCCTTTAGTATGAGGACTGCAAGGGACTCATAAGAGGATCCAGCCACGCCAGCAACCAAACTGTCCTATGTCCATGCGGATGAACTTTTATTACTTGCTACTTTGGGACTATCTGGAGTAGGATATAAGAATCCTGTGTATATAATATTGTTTCTACAAACTTAAGTACAAAAAGTATTGTTATTATAGAATGAGGGCTCAGTCATTCCTTAGTCTTCTGCAGGAAATTCTCAGGTTTTGTAAATTAGAGATTCTGCACCTGGGCCCTGCTGGACTATTAAAATCAAGATTGGTACTCAGAATGAGCAAAACTGGAGAAGCAGCCACTCTTTGACAAGTCATATGTGTGTAGACTGCACATTACTATAGCATATATTTCAGCAATAAATTACAGTAATGGAATAGGCATTTGTTGAACTATTAATACATTGCTTCCTTCTTTCCAACACCTTAAATAGCATATAACATAGGCTTCCCCTACTCTTGTCAAGAGTAACTGGGAAGAGAATGAAAACTGTGCTGTCTCCCTCTGTGAGCTTTCTCTCTCTCTTGCTAGGATGGGATCTGAAACCAAACTTCTGTGATGCTATAGCTCAGATTCTTCCATGATTGCAAGAACTCCCTCCTAATGTTAAAAAATAATTGCTTTATAGTTTCATGTTTTTATCAATGTAACTAGTATCTCTGCTTGAATCTAAGCTGTGTCTATGCTAGGATTCAGAACTGAATTATACTTGAAATATATGCATTCATTTCATGGACTAGAATATATCATTTACTCGGAGGCTTCCAGATACCTACCTAAATCTTTTAAGAATTATCCAATAAGTTACATATTGAAACCTAAAAAAGAGATTACTTTCATGCCTGCTGGGCATCAAAGAGCTGAAGGATGGATCGCTTTGGTGCTCTCACTGAACTGGTGAGAACAGTGGTAGCAGCACCGGCCTTGGCAGTGTCCTAGTGCTTCCTGCCTTGGAGGCAGCCATGGCATTACTGGTGCCTTTGAAATTTTGGCAGTGAGTCACAGTTGTGGAGATTAGCAGTGACAGGATACATTGTCTCAGTAAGGCAGAATTGGAGAGGAAGAAAATGATTGACTCTATCTAGCCACCCATTTTCAGTCTTCTGCATCAGTGCTCCCCCTATCTCCAACCTCTGAACATTAAAATGCAAGAGGACTTTAGTCTTTAGACCCTTTTTTCTTTATCAAAACTCGCTACACAGGTGATAACATCTGGCATATGGCCTCTACCTTGCCATACTGCCAATGATTCCCAAATCTGTACATCCAGTTTGGACTTTTTCCTGGATCTCTCAATTTGGATATCCAAACAGCTATCGGACAGTTCCATCAGGATATCTAATAGGTATTTCAAAATTAACACATGCAAATCAGATTCTTGTTCTTTTCAAATCTCTTCTTTTCATACTCCTTTTATTCTTTAAAGTTGCAACTTCATTCTTTGAGTTATCTAGACCAAAAATCTCATAGTTGCCCTTGATTCCTCTTCTCATCCCACCCCATATTCAATACAGTAGCAAATCTCATTGCCTTTTTTTTTTTTAAGACAAGATCTCACTCTATCACCCAGGTTGGAGTGCAGTGGCATGATCATATCTCACTGCAGCCTCGACCTCCTGGACTCAAGCCATCCTCTTGCCTCAGCCTCCCAAGTAGTTGGGACTCCAGGTGCACACCACTGCACCAGGCTAACTTTTTTGAAAATAACTTATTTGTAGAGATGGTCTCGCTGTGCTACTCAAGTTGGTATTGAATTTCCATCCTCAAACAATCCTCCCACCTCAGCCTCCCAAAGAACTGGGATTACAGGTGTGAGCCACCCCATTCAGCTAAATTACCATAGTCTACATTGTTCAAAATATATCAGTATCCACATCACGGCCACTGCTACCACTTGATTACAAAACTCCGGTCTTCCCTGGACTGCATTAGCTTCCTTACTAGTCTCCCAGCTTCTAACTTTGCCATCTTAAATTTGACTTTCAAGACCACAAGCCAGAGTGATACATATAAAACAAGATCAGACCTTGTTTCTCCATGGTTAAAATCCTCCAGTGGCTTCCTCATCATATACCAAATCTCTAGTCTGCACACTCACTTATGTCCTGCATGCTGGCACCCCTGCTCCTCTTGGACACTATTGCTTTCCTCTCTGGCTCATATTGTCCTCTCCAGGCATATTGGCTCCTTGCTCATCCTGGAACACAGCAGGCTAATTCAACTCAAGGCTCTTTGACCTAGCTGCTCTGTCTGTTTGGAACATCCTTCTATAAAATATTCACATGGCTTTGTTCCACCATTTTCCTCAACATCTACCTAAATGTCAGATGATAGAAAAGGTCTTCCCCGCATAAAACAGCAGCATTGCTCCCACCCTCACTTTTACTTTGCTTTTCTCCATCATATCTGTCACTGGCTGACTTACTACACATTTAACCATTTATTCATGTGTTGTCCTCGAGCTGTGAAAGCTCTAAGAGGTGAGAACATTGCTTTCTTCATTGCTTACATCCAGGGCCTAGGATAGTGCTGAGGTTATAGTGGGCTCTAAATATTGTGTTGAAAGAATAACCTGTGGAACTAGAACAGGGGTTCACAGACCTGTCTAATAGTGAAATCGATGTGAGAAGTTACAGACATACATATTTCTAGGCCAAATCCCACACCTGCCAATTCAAGTTTTCTTGGGATACTATTGTAAAACCTGATTTTTAGATAGGTGGCAGGAGATTACAATAATCATCGAGACTTAAAGACTGTAAATTGTGAAAATTAGTGCTCAGAGCTTTTAGGAAACAACTTCTGTGAACCCGTGAAACAACTTGGGAAGTATTTGAAGGGGCTGCAATTCCCAGAAGTGGATCTGTTAGAGTCAGAAAGATACTGGTTTTATAACTGTTATCATAACCCTGTTCTGCCTCTGGGCTGCCCCAACTTGGAAAGTGTGGGTTACAATGGAAAGTGAACAATTCTGACTTAATATTTTGCTAAGAAACCTCAGGCTAGCCTCTTCCCTCTTTCTCAAGAGACACCAGGACCACCCACAGCCAAAGGGGAAATACAGAAATGCTCCTGGTTTGTACGTGCACAAAAGCAAAAGGTGAAGGAAACCCTTGGCCTTCACATCCCTAAAGGGAAAGCCTGTGGGTTGTGTCCCATATGGGTCCAAGGTGCAGGGATTATTACTGGGCATGTAATGGATAGAATCCCAGAATGGAAGTCAGAGATCCAGGCTCTGGTCCCAGATCTGTTTCAAATCGGATTTGTGACTTGTAATACATTACTGGATAGCTCTGGGCCTCAATCCTCTCCTCTGTAAACTGAGGTCCTCTCTTATTCCAAGGGCCCAATGAGTCAATGGCATAATCCCATCCATTCAGTAACTTAAAAGAAGCACTCCTGAAGTTTTCACGCCTGAAAATGACAAGAAGAGGTTTCAGGAATAAGGGGGGTAAATGAAGGCAAAAACAGAGGAGCAGGAGTTACTTAGAGGTATCCAAGTCAACTGCTGTGGAATGGGATTCAGAACCTAGCAAAATAAATAAATGCTCACTTATCCATACTCAGCCTCTCTCCCCTGGAAAACAGATAGAAAGAAAAAGGTCCATAAAATGCTTCGCTGTCACTTTGCATTGAATTGATTAGGCCAACTGCATTAGGGGAGGACCTGTAAAGCCTGATGATGTCCTTATCTACAGCAAGGAGAGCAAAAATGATGTTCAGTTTGAGAGTGTCTTAAGTACTTCAATTATAACACCAGTTTACTTTAATCCTAAAAATATCTGTTCTCCAGCTGAACTCTCAGACTGCACTGAAAACTACTTGCTTTTCTCTTCTCCAAGCAGTCCAGAGGAACAGGAGTGCATTTTCACAGAGTTCCTCTGGGGCGGTGATGTGTACAAATGTATGCAGCAAGGTTCTTTTCAAGTAGATTCAGTGAAGGGAAAAGTTTAACAAGGGCTCAGCAATTCTGCTAGGATCTCACTTGCAAACAGCCATGAAAAAAAAATTCTGTACCGAGGAATGGGTTGCTGCTTACCGTCTGTTGCAGGGCACCTCAGAAGCAGCAAAGGAGACCACAGACTTGGTCAAGGATTGCTGTGACTTAACTAGCTTCCCTGAGAACGTTGCACCCGATATTATCTAGAAATTGGTTGGAAAGTGATGAGCGCGTAACTCTCCTTCACAGGTATATAGTGTTTTTCATATTCAAAGCTCTTTAATGTTTCCCTTAGGAGCCTTGGGAGATAAGAGAAGAGTGATTAAATCCTCAGTTTGTGAAAGGGAGAATCAAAGCTGAAGGGTCAAGCAATTTGCACAGAAAATAATTGGAGTCAGTGTCCAACCAACATCAGGCCTCAGGGATTCCTAGTATTGAAGCCATAGCTCAGAAAAAAATGAGACCCAGAGCTTGTGTTTGAAAAGTTTATATCAAAGGAAAAAAGGACCCAGGCATAACCTCATAATTAAAAGGGATTGGACAAAACCCAGTTACGGCGCAGAACAAAGCAGGCGGATTCATAACTAAAATGCCAAATAAGTGGTCCTTCACTGACAATTAAATTAATTTCCTAGGGCTTACTTCTCCAGGCATATTGACATTTGATGGACATCAGTTATGTATTGATAAGAAAGCACAGATTAGAATCAAGAAAACTTCAGATGCTTGAACTTATTTCTAAAGAATAGTTGAACAATTTCAGGAGGAGCTAAAGTTATTTGAATTAATACAAAGTTAAAATAAACCTCCTTTCCATCATATCTAGCCTTTTTGATTCCTTCTTCTACTCAATTATTTTTTTCCTCAGTGCTATTGGCATAAAGAAGAAAATACAGAAAAACCTAGATCTATCATCATTAGCCCAAAGGCCATAAGAAACTTACAGAATATATTCCAAGAACTCTCATTTCCAGCTGTGGTAGAACCTTACCATGAACAGGGAGAATGTCTCCATTCAGGCTTCTCTTGACACTTGGTTAAAAAGAACACATTCAAATGAGTACTTCTAGATAAATAACTTAAGATTATACACACTATCTCTCTGATGACTGATGGGGCTTAAGACAATGATGGCTCAGAGGTCAGATCATCTGTGTCTAATCCTGACTCTAGTTACGAACTGTGCATCTTTAGGTAGCTAAGTCAACATTCATAGCTGTTAAGCAGAGACAATACTTGAAATAGTTTGTTGTTTTATTATTTTTCTGAAAATTATATGAAATAATATGCATAAAGAAATTAGTCCAGGAATTGATGGAAAGCCAATGTCCAACAAAGATTAGCTTTAAATTAGAGCATTTTGTCTTCCTCTTTCTAACAAATTACACAAATTTACTATCTTACAGTTTGGTAAGTTAGAAGTCCAATATAAGTCTCAATGGGCTAAAATCAATGCAAGGCTGCATTTCTTTCTGGAGGCTCTAGGGAAATCTATTTCTTTGCATTTTCCAGGTAGAGGTTGCCCACATTCCTTGGTTCATGGCCCTTTCCTCCATCTTCAGCATCAGTCATGTTGTATCTCTCTATGCCTTTCTTCTGTAGTCACATCCCCACATCCCCCTTACACTGTCTTTTTCTTCCTTCTGCTTTCATTTTTAAGGACACTTGTGATTACATTGAGCACATCTGTATAATCCAGGATACTCTCCCCAATTTGATGTTAGTTAGCAATTATGGTGGGCTAAATAATGACCTCCCCAAACCTATCTACATCCTAATCCTTGAAACCTGCAAATATTACCTTATGTGGAAAGAAAGGGACTTTTTGTAGTTGTGAGTAAATTAAGGATCTTAAATGAGAAGATTATCCCGGCTTATGAGTGGGCCCTAAATGTAATCACAAGTGTCCTTATAAAAGGGAGCCAGGAGATTATATGCACAGAAGATGAGAAGGCAATATGATCACAGAGGCAGAGATTGAAATGATGCAGTCACAAGCCAACAAATGCTGGCAACCACCGGCAGCTGTAAGAAGCAAAGAACAGATTCTCCCATAGTGCCTTCAGAGGAAGCACAGGACTGCTGACATCTTGGTTCGGGCCAGTGAAATGGATTTCAGATTTTTAGCCTCCAAACAGTACAACAATACACTTCTCTTGTTTCCAGAAATCAAGTTTATAGTAACTTCTAATAGAAACCACAGGAAACTAACATAGAAATCTAATTCCACCTCTAATCTTAATTCTCCTCTGCCATGTAATAGAATGTAGGTACAGGTTTCAGGGATTAGGACATAGACAACTCTGGTGGGCATTATTCTTCCTACAGGACTCCTTTAGTCCATCAGCTTCCTAAATATGCCCCTATAACTCCATCCATCTCCTTCCACATAACACACTACACTATGGCCTCTTTCCTTCAAACTCAATAGCTTCGTGGTTAAGAGTGTTTATTCCAGAGTGCACATACTTAAACAATTACTAGCTGTGTGACTGTGGAAGGTTACTTAACCTAATTTTCTCATCAATACAATGGAGATTTTTAAAATATCTCTTCTTAGGATGGCTGAACTGATTAAATGATATCATGTATGTAAAGTTCTGATTGTTTATCACATGATAATCTCTCAATAGGGTCATATAATAATATCCTTTGAATCGCCATCATCTTCACCAATTAGGAGGTAGAAGCAGCACTCATATGTCAATTTTCTATTACACACTAATAGAAATAGTGGCTGAAACAAAAATCATTTATTATTTCATGATTATGTGGGTCATCAATTTTGGCTGAGCGCATTGTGCCATTCTGCTGGTCTCACTTGAGTTCACTTATGTGGCAGCATTTAGCACAGTGTTCTCATTCACATGCCCAGTGATCGACGGTGCTGCCTATAAATGTCTCGTCCTCACAGAGACTAACCCCAAGCTCTTCACATGAGTCTCAGGCCTAGGCTCAAAATTCCCACATTGTCACTTCTGCCGTATTTGATTGGTCAAAGTAAGTCCGAAGGTCAATCTGCATTCAAACAAGAGGCAAGATATACTCCACCTCCAGATGGGAAGAACAGAAAAGTCATTTTTCAGAGGAGTATGCACTGAGGGATAAGAGGAATTTGGGGCCATTTTTTTGCAATCCACCACAATGAGCTTTGGAAAGATAGTTCTAGGTCGAAAACTGAGCAAATGCATGACTTTAGACTAATCTTGCAACCTTCAGTGCAATAACAGCATTTGAGGACCTATTACATGCCAGATATTGTGCTTGAATCTGGAGACATTAAAAGATCCTGGGACATGCTCTCCTGTGTCAAGAAACTAGCCTGTAAAACCATGACAATATTTACTTTAAATAATTGATGTGACGTCTAGCACAGTAGTTGACAGTACCTGGCATACGGTAGGCACTCATTAAATGACAGCCATCATGATTATTCAATTTTCATGAGAATGTCTGGATTTCATTTATAAATGGGCATGGAAGATATGTCCTCTATATTAGTCTGCTCATGCTGCAAAAATCAAATACCACAAAAATAATAGAAATTCATTTATCGGGGTTCTGGAGGCTGCGTAGTCTAAGATCAAGGCGTCAGCACGGTAGATTTTATTCTGAGGAATCTTCTCTTGGCTTGTAGGTGACTGCCATCTTGTTTGTTTTGTGCTCATATGACCCCATCTTTGGGTAGGTGCAGGAAGAGAAGGCAAGCTCTCTGATATCTCCTCTCATAAGGGCACTAATCTCATCATGAGGACTCCACCCTTATGAACTCATCTAACCTACATTACCACCTAAAAGCACCATCTCCAAATACCATCCCATTTGGGGTTAGGGCTTCAATATACAAATTTTGTGGGAACATAAACGTTCAATCCACCACGCCATTCAAGGCCTTTCATCTTTCAGGCCCAGAAGGCAAAAAGCTTGCTTGCACTCTTTCTGGTGGCCTGGAATTGATTTCATAGCAATGAATCAGAGCCATCTTTTAAGTAAACATTTATAATCAAAACTAGAAGTGTGCATTCAACCTCAGATTTGTTCTATAAATACAATAGTATGCATAGGGTGCAATTACCAGAGCTATAAACACATAATGCACTAATTTAGTCTTAAACAAGGACAGGTGTTCAAATGCCTTTCACAGTCCAAGAAGTGGCAAAGCCTGGATAATAACTTCAGTCTCAGATACAGCTTATTTTTTTGTTCAAAGGCTTATTACAAATCCTGGGTGTCAGAACCAGGCAGTATAAAAAGAGAACAGAACTGGGGGTCTGACCACCTGGCTTACAGACCTAGCATTAGCACTAACAAGCTCTTTGACCTAAAGTAAGCTATTTAACCTCTCATAGTCTCAGTCTCTGAGTGCACAATGAAATGGAGGGATTGGCTTAGTGTTTTTGTACTGTGTTCCATACTGCCCTGGGAGAGCAAAGACCTGCAGCAGGGATGGGAGGCATGAACAGCTTGAGAATCCCTGGCATCCATCTCAGCCCAGCAGCCCTCCCTTCTTTAAGCCATCATTTGAAGAAAAGATCCACTGTAGGAAACTATGTAAATAATGGAGGTCAGTGAACTAGGTCAGAGTCCCCAACTTTAAAGTGCTTACAGATAAACTGGGGATCTCATTAAAATTCAGATTCTGATTCAATAAATCTAGGATGGGGCATTTCTAAGGTTGTCCCAGATGGTGCAGATACTGTGTGTCCCCAGATCACACTCTGCTCAATAAGGGATCCAATTATAATACATATTTTTAATCACTAATTTTTCAATTGCTGAAGAAAAGTATTTCTAGTTTACAGGCATGGGTATCAAACGAGAGGAGCAAATGAAGCTTTGCAATCTTATGATTATCCCAAAAGATCTCATATCAAAAATGCTTTTCCTCGGGAAAGAGCAGCCCTGAAATTACATTTAGAGGAACAGGTACACCTGGATTGACTTAGGTGACTTTTGTAGGTGCCTCAACCTTCATGTGGAATTCAAAGCAAATCTTTTGAAGGGTTCAGTGCAATTCTATTACTTTTTCCATTGTTCTTTTCATTTTCTCACTCCTTTGCACTGCCTGTTTCCAGGTGAGATAGGAAATAGAAGGACCAAAATACCAATAATAAGAAAGGATTTTCTTGCAGTATTTGCTGTCCAGCTGGAATTGGGAAGTAACAAAAAATCTCACAAGCAAAGCAAATCTTGAGGCCATTCAATTTGGTGGATTCCCAAGCAACGGACTAAGAATCTAATGGGAAGGATATCTAACATTTCAGGCCTCTAAAGGTGCCCCATCCCTCATTTCAATACCAGAAATTTTCAGTCTCTACAGCTCTGGTTCCCCAACAAGTTGGGTAATTAGCTTGCTATCTGGCCTGTCAGGGAACTAGACTTAGCACTATTATGTTCAGAGGCACCAACCTCCCTGAAGAACCACATTATTAGAGGTTGCAAAGATAATCCAGAGACGAATAGTCTGAAAAGCCACGTGAAAACTGCAAAGATGAATTAAATTACATTCCAGAGACTAAAGAATAAATTGGAAATGAGGCAATTTCTTATTCAAGAAGACTTCCTCCCAGTTCTCTCTGAATGTAAACATGCGGCTCTCTGTAGAGGATGGGGTCACCACTGCCTGGGGAAAGCAGCTTGAATTTTATTACCTTGGTGATCCCTGGCAGCATACACACTTCAGGAGGCACAAACCCTGCTCCCCTTTACTTTGTCTCTGTGCTGATTTCTAGCTCTCATAACATTTTAATTAAATTTGGGCTTGTCTTTCTCTCTCACCTTACTCTCTGCATCTAAGGAGAGGCTTTTCACATGCTGCCTGGCTGGGATCCCTGAAATTCTTCCATTCCAAAAGCAGGCTTCTTTGCCATACAAGGAGAGCAGCAATTAAATCAAAGCACAGGTAACCTGCAGCTTCTATAAGAGATAGCTGCACACATAACTTCAATGTGACTTATATATAAAGGTAATGAATTCTATAATGCAAATTTACATACAGGTCAAATAAAAAATGGCTTTGCATTAGATAGTACACTGGGTATTAGGTAGTTGTCACACAATAAATAATTCATCTCACATAGCCACTTGCTATGTAAATGATAGTCTATGTATATTAACGCATTTAGCACTTAGAATAAAATGGACAGCTGGGCCAAATGAATCTCTCTCAGGACATATTACCATTACCACTCCCCAGTGAGTTTATCTCTTCACTTCTAAGGTTGGTAATGAGGGTTATTAATTAAATAGGGCATGAGATTCGTTTTGATAAAGCCAGGGTTACAAGAAAACAAGTGAACAATTTTAATACACCTTGATGGTCTGGGCCATGGCACATATTGAGTTACCAGTAATGACTTGTAAATCAATTGGATTGGGAATCTGTGGCACTCAGGAAAACAACAAAGGTTAACTATTTTCACTTGGCAAAAATTCTGTTTACCTCCATTTTCTTTAAATTTCATTTGGGTTTGGTCACATGAAAAACACATCCAACTTTCTGGCTATTCTACACGATTTCTTGGTATCTTCAAAAGTAGCTACTAATGCATCTTCTGCATTAACACTTATTATGCATTTGGATACCACATCTATGGAAAAAGTTCACCTCCTCAAATTGCTTCATGATTCAATCACACAGAAAAAGAAATTTCCCAGTGATGCCTGAATTTTCAAATATTTGTGAAAGTATAACCAAAATAATATTCCTTACTGGTGGTGTTGGATAACATCTCTCCCATCATCTCTCTATTTATGCTGGATCAAGGTGTGTTTTGAGAATTTATTCAAATAATGTTTACCACCAGAACTTAGATGATTTATGGACTGAGGTGGCCCAAGTGGAGACAAAGTCTAGGGAAGAGTGTGGAGGAGGAGAGATGGCAGCTTCTGTGAAAGTATTCAACATAAGGAAAGCATTTCCTTCTTGGGGGGCCACACTCAGCAACAGGACCAAAGATGGAAGAGAAGGAGAGAGGTGGTTTGCAGCAGCTTGCATCAGTCGCAGTTCAACTAGAGAAGCTGAATCAGTAGGATTCAAATGAATTTATACAGACAATGAGCAATTTGGGGGGCCAGCTTCTCAAATTCAAAGTCTGTAAGGTGATCAGTCAGCGAAGAAGGATTGCAAGCAGTCCAGAACTCCACAAACACAAGCTGCAGTGTGTTGTCCATAGGCACCAGTCAGGAAGGAAGATCCAGGAGAAAGAGCAACTGCATGTCCAGCTGCTGTGTGGAGTTCCTGAGCTCAGAGAAGGCTTAAGCCCTCTTTAAAGCCCTAGAATTAAGTAAGTCAGGCCCACCAATGATAGTCTCCCTTTTGATTCACTTGAAGTAACTGACATGTGACTATAATTACATTGACAGAATTCCTTCACAGCAGCACCTAGATTAGTGTTTGACTGAGTAACAGGGAGAAATGTGTCATAAAATGGTCATCGCTGCTTCCTAAGTTACAGCCCACACTACCTAGAAACATAGTAGATATAGAACTTTAGGGACTCTAGTTCAGTCTAGCCAAGTTAACACAACAAAAAGCCATCACAGAGCTAATACTAAAACTTGTCTAGATCCATCAACCCTGAAAATGTGTATTTGTAATTACATAAATGGAAAAGTTGTGTGACTAAATGCTATTAACATTTTGGAACTCAGACAGCTTTGAAGTGGGAACTCTCTCATGCATTTACCTCATTGAGCATTATGCAAGAAGAAGATTTTTCTTCTAACATTGTAAGAGCAATGGCAAGGGCTGTAGCCACTTAGCTCCAGCTCTGTTGCCAATTAACTGGATTCCAGCTCAGGCACAGTGATGGCAGCAGCAACAGCAACAGAAATGATTTGCCTCTTGGATTGGTTCCTCTGTGCAACTGATGAGATTGGAGGACTCAGCCTCAGCGGCAAGTGATAGATGGATTAATAAGCATATGTTAGTAGCAGTGGAATATCAAGGGTACATAGAAAGTAGACACCGTAAAAGGCTGGAGATACTAGAGTCAATGATGTAGGGGACGGGAGCCATCAGAATTTGAGTATTAATGTAAGTAGGACTACAATTGCACTCTTCAGCTACCGACATCTCAGATACTGATGTGGTGCCTGCATATCGTATTTATATACCAAGAGTTCTGTGGATGTTCTAGGGGAGGGGTCACTATGACAGAGTAATACTATGCCAGGACCCATTCTAAGATCTAGAAGTCCAGAGCTGATGGACAGCAGTCAAAATCAGATGTTCAGAATGGGGAAGCAACTAGAATTAGAACCTCAGGAGAGGTAGGTAAAGGAAACAAGACCTATGAAAGAAACACAATCATTACAAAAACAAACTCAGAAGCAAAAAGATAGGGATAGAGAAGGAACTCAACAGCCAATAAACTAGTCCCTGAAGGTAACAGAAACTTTACTACAACTGTTAACATCTCCCCCTTTCCCTCTGATTTTGGCTACAAAGCAAACCTCAGCTTGCCTAATTCACCTGGGTCCTTTATAGAATTCTAACCACAGCTCTCCATTAACCCCAGGTGTTCCTATGTAAGAGGAAGTAAGTGTTCTTAGTGGAAATTTTAGAGACAAACAAGGGATAATAGAATAATCCTAATAGGAAAGTAACCTTAACTCTGTCATCACTTGAAAAAGGAATACCATTTGGCTAATTTAGTACATTTGGAAAACTTTTCTCCATAACTTAAAATCAGCATAATGTTAACTTCCTTTCTCTGCTAGTGAGATGTTATATCATGGATAATCGTATACGTAAAACAAGAATAATATAAACATACAATAAAAAATAATAATTTATTGCTATATCATTAAAATAGGAATGAGAAATCTTAGAATTCTTTGCATTTCTTGATAGGAGAATAGATAGGAAAGACAGGAAACTCAAAATTTTTTTTTTAATTATTAAAATGGAAGTAAAATTTCACTCTGAATTCAACAAATTTGTGTCTATGGTATCTATCTACCTATGTAACATGTATTTCTTATTCCTCTGGTACCTCATAGCTAGTGCTGTTAGCAGATTGGGAAAAAAGGGTGCAGCAGGTATAATCATGGGGGAGATGAGGACAAAGAAAAAATGAGAAGGCAAAATATGAGGAGTCCCATAGAGGAAGTAAGAAAAAGAGGAAGAAAGGATAATAGAAAGGATAGAAGAATTATAACACGGTTGAGGATATTTGCAGAGATCTCCACTGTATATATGGATTGTTCTAAATGCCTGAAGCAGGAAACAGAGTCTAACAGAGAAGAAAGAGTAAAGAGGAGGAGAGAAATAACACGTAGCATGATTAAGACACCATACAATAAAATTAATATTAATTTTTTAAAACATGGGCTGCTTGCTGACCTCCTCAGACCTTGATTTAATTAGAAAAAAAGCTGAAGGAAGTTTCCTAGGTAGCACTGAACTCAGAAAAGGGGATGGGCTTTAGAGCTAAAACGTACTTCTGAGATCTTCCCCCTTCTTCCCTCTAGTGGCAAAAATGAACCATCTCACCTCTAATGTCTAGGAAGCCCTTTCCTCTTAGAGTTCACTCCACTAGGTGTTGCCTATTTTCTGAGCTCTCAACCTCCCTCTCTCTACCAGATATTCCCCTTCAGTAGTCAGAACTCACTCCATCATTTCTGTCCTCCGTGTCCCCACAGCCCCCTCCAGCTATTGCCATCTCTGTCTACTCTTTAGAAGGAGATCAGAGCATTCTTTTGAAAAGTACATCCAGTCATGTTACTCTTTCAAAACTCTTCCAAGGCTTCCCACTGTATTCTCAACATCTTTAACATTTGATCTACAAATTGTTGCCTGGCCCAGCCCTTGCCTAGTCTCAGTCGTTCACCATGCTTTAGCCATAGCACCTTCTTTAAGCTCCTTGTACACACCCCATGCCCAGTCCAGTCCTGCCTGCACTTGCTCTTCCCTCTGTCTGAAAGTTTTGCCTAGACCTTTCATAGACCATTATTTAACTTAAATGTGACATCCTCAAAGAGGCTCTCCCTTTGACTAGAAAGGAAATTATGTTAAATCACAGTACCCTCTCCTTCTATTACAACACTTTTTTTTTTTTTTTTTTTGAGACGCTCTGTCACCCAGGCTGGAGTGCAGTGGCCAGATCTCAGCTCACTGCAAGCTCCGCCTCCCGGGTTCACGCCATTCTCCTGCCTCAGCCTCCCGAGTAGCTGGGACTACAGGCGCCGCCACCTCGCCCAGCTAGTTTTTTGTATTTTTAGTAGAGACGGGGTTTCACCGTGTTGGCCAGGATGGTCTCGATCTCCTGACCTTGTGATCCGCCCGTCTCGGCCTCCCAAAGTGCTGGGATTACAGGCTTGAGCCACCGCGCCTGGCCTACAACACTTTTAAATATATATATTCTGTATAGAGAGTTTGCTGGATGCCTACCTCTCCCACCAGAGTGTAAGAACAGACACAGTACATTTTACTTACCTCACTCAGTATCTACATAAATAACTGTACTATTCATCCTAAAAGCACCAAAAGCAGATCTTGTAAGTACAGGTAAGTAAAGTGCTTCCACCCTTTATCCGGGAGTTCTTATGTTGTGAAACTTAATGATACCTGGAAAATTCACCATTGATATCAAATATTTTCTGTAAAAGGCCAGATAGTAAATATTTGATGCTTTGCAGACCAAAAGGGCCCCGCTGCAACCATTCAGCTCTGCCTGTAGGGTGAAAGTGGTCATAGATGATACTCAAATGAATGAGCATGGCTGTGTGCCAACAAAACTTTATTCATGAATACTGCAATTTGAATGTCATATAATTGTGAAATGTCACAAAATATTCCTCTTCTTTGGATTCTCTTCAAATTTAAAAGTATAAAAACTATTCTTATGTTGGGGCCATACAAAGGCAGGCAGAGGGCTGGATTTGGCTTGCGGGCTATCATTTGTTGAATCTGATCTGTTATAACCACTTATTTTCCCAACCTTTCTCCTAATTGTAAAAACAAATCGATAAATTACAATGATAAACACTGCTCTCTGGAGAGGAAACATAATTCAATTATGGCCCCTACCCCCATCCCCTGCTTGAATCCTTCTAGTGGATTTCCATTTCTCTTCATGTCAAAACTCCTCAACAGGTCCTAGGAAGCTGATTTGGATTGAGGCCACACCCCATCATTGCACTGGCCATATTAGATACCTTTTTCTATTCTCATCCTGCTCATGCTTGCTCAGCTTCCAGGCCTCCACTGGAGGCTGCCCTCACATTTTCCACCCTGCCCTTTCCCAGCTAGTGATCACTACCTCCTAAGGGGAAACATTCTTGCAGGTGTGATACTAGTTGCCTATTCTATGCCCCCTGACACCTACTCTTACCCCATGAGGCAGACCCTGCAGGTTGCCTACCCAGTGGCCACTGCCTCCTATCTCCTCTTCCCTTTCTTTTACCTGGCAAGGCTCATCTTCCACCAAAAGGGCTAGAAACTCACTTCCCAGCCTTTTACATGACTAGGCTATGGCCATGTGATCCAGTTGTGGCCAATGAGATTCACTAAGGAAAAGGTTTCCAATTTGCAGTTTTGTTGATATTTGTTCCTTATCCTTTAGCTTGAATAATTAAATAGCACATAGCATGTATATGGCAATTTTTAAAGTTTAGAGTATTATATATTATGTCATTTGAACATTAGAATGACCACATGAAAAAGTAGAAAAGATAAACAGTTCCCCACTTTAAAATGAGGGAAAGGTACCCTGAATTGTTAAGTACTCTCCACCAAATACTTCAACTAACAAGCAATGAAGCTAAGCCCATCTTCTGACTTGCAGCCCACGGCTTTAGCTGGTCTCCCTTCCTCCTTCATGCTAACTGACTAATAGTGACATAAACTAGTCATTCATCTTTACTTGTTAAACACATGTTTTCCTCTATAAGAAGAAACTGACTGATACTCATTTATATGGAAAAAGAAAATAGTTAAGTAGCAGATACAAAAACAACACTAGTAGTAATGGAAATGTAGAATATTCTTCATGGTTAAAAGACACTATGTATTTTTAAAAAGCAAGAAAAAATGTTTCTGAAACATTGAGATTTAAAGGAATACATTTTGGCAAGTTGGAAAGTCCATATAAATTTTTTGCGTTTAGGAAAGATTTGTCTAATGAGTCAGCAAATGCTAAAACCATTGGAACACCAAAACTAGTTTTTGTTTCAATTCAGATATTAATTTTTGTGTGTGTCAGTTAAACTCTTAGGAGATCTACTTGAAGGCTGGAGTAAATATGGTCGTGCTCCACCCATGTTCCTTCTTCAGAGCCTTTGCACTCATTTCCTCACTTCTGAGAAGATCCCCTGCTGGCTCATAGCTGGGCCCTGGCTGAGAGTTGCCCTTAGCTGCCAGGAAACTTCCTCCTCCAGAGTTTGAGCCCTTCCCTGGGACAGCTGGTAGCCTATTACTGTTGGATGACGAGACACAAAAGCCTGGCTCCTTCGCCTAAATTTATGATAACTTTTAAGGTCACCTAAGCACCAGAGTTTCCTGTAGATTATTATCTGAGCCTCAGTTGCAATCAAAATATGGAGGGAGGCAGTTCTACCTTTCTCACTTTTATATAAGAGTATATCTGAGAGTACTACACATAAAACCTTTGGTATGAGATTGTGCATCTTGGACTATGTTTCTGGGAAATCCAAACCACGACTAAGGTTAATTCTGAAAAAGGGGAGGGGGAGAGGGAGAGAGAGAGAGAGAAAGAGAGAGAGAGAGAGAATTCTATCTACTTGGTTGAAATTTGTATTTCTCAAAAGATGAATAAAACAATATGTGGGAACTGCTGAACTTAGCTTATTTCTGAATAAATTTTGCAAAACAAAACTGGTTTCTGAAGTAGACAGTATGAAAGTGAGGAAAATATATCTTTCATTTCATATTTTAAATAGTCATTATTAAATTACTAATCCAGAAGATAAATATAATCTTTCTTCTTAAAGTCCACAATAACAAATCACCTTAATTAAAACAAAATATATTAAATAAAAACAAAAACACAAAGTGGCCTCAAAAAAACTGTACTAAACATATTTTTATAAGATATATTTTGCATTAGGACAAGAGGATTACACAATAGGACATAAAACTAAACCAGAAAGGGTTAAGCCTAAGATTAGCTGAGATAAACAAAAGAATAATAAAGGAAACTATTGGGTTTTTGTGGCTGTTATTTTCTCTACTAAGCTTGGAAAAAGCCAAAGATCATTGCAAAGTTTCCTTTGCTTCTTCTCCTACATGTATGCAGTTCCTGAAACCTATTAGATGCTTAATAAAAGATAAGAAAAGGAGGAAGGAAGGGAGAGAGGGAGGGAGGAGGGAAGGAAGGAAAAATACTGTCATTTAAAAAGACATCAAAGAGAGAACAACATTGAATTATATTTTGTTTCCCTATTTTTTATCTAGGAGAAAAATACTTGATACAAAAAAAAGTGTTAAAGAAAAATTGAAATCCAAAATTTTTAAAAAGTCATTTGTCTTTCAGAAATAATTTTAAATTATAACTCCATCACTATGAGCTAGCTGTGTAAGAATACCTTATAAATCTTTTTATGAACGACCTGGTGATTATTAAAATTATAAAATTATTTACATTAATCAGAATGTCTTTAACGCTTTATTTAGCTAACTATCATCTATTCACTTATCCACCCAACTTGTTCATTGTTTATACTTTCTGTCTGGTATGCACCCTTCCTATTCCTGCTTTAGAAACTTTCAAAATGATGTCTACCCATCAGGACAAATCTTTGCCTTTGCTGTTATCTTCTATTTAATACGATGTCTTTCTATTTTTACTTAAATTTCCATTTTACTCAGCTTACAGTATTGATATTGATAGTGGCAGCGGCCTGTCTGGAGCAGCCACTGCGGGGATGCCAGTTGCAGCGGGAGAGGCGTGGCCAGGGCTGTGTGCTCCCCAGTGCTGGTGGCGGCCAGGAACAGGTGGGAGACCTGCCTCCTACCAAGTTGGCAGGGCAGGAACCCCAGGCTCCCAGGTACAGGTTGAGCCACCTAGCCCCGGCTCCAGATCTGGGCATCCCTATGCTCTCAGGGGCCTGGGAAGCCCCCTGTCCCCATAGGCTCAGAAATGCCTGCTCCTGCTCCCTGGCTGCTCTGCTTTACCCATGCCTGCTCCAGTGCAAAGCACAGCAGCCGTGGAGCCAGGCACTGTCACAATCCAACCAGGTGGGCACACGCTCATGGCGGTACTGACACACCAGCAGCCCGCTACTCAGCCGCCTCCTGACTTCAGGCATCACTGAGCACAGGAGGGAGGCCGGGTGGCTGAGAGTGGCTCCAAGTGGGGCCTTACCTCTTGGGGCAAACAACCTGAGCGTGGTGGACAACGTGTCGAAAGCGGCAGGAGGCATACGGCTTCCTAGGCAGGAAGGGGTGAGTCTCCAATGAAGTCCCACCTTCAGGCCAGTGAGAGCCTGGTGCCTTGGTGCTAGACTACTGGTTCCAGCGGTCTGGAGTGAAAACTTACATTGATCCAATCAGATGGTGGATCCAATCAGATGGTTCGGCCAATCAGATGGTGCTTTTTTCAGGCCTGCTCATGGCTGACCATGGACCAATCAGCATGCACTTCCTTTATTCTGAACATATAAAAACCCCCAGCCTCAGCCAGCCTCAGGTACTTGCTGGGATGACCTGCCTGCAGAAAGGAGCTCCAGACTATGGGTCTCCTTTCTGCTGAGAGCTGGACACTCGCCAGAATGACCTGCCTGTGCAAAGCAGCTACCCACTTCGGGTCTCCTGAGAGCTGTTCTGTTGCACAATGAAGTTCCTTTCTGCCTCCGTAATGCTCCAGTTGTTCATGAATCTTAGTCTTCTTCAATGTAGGACAAGAATAATTCAGGACCTACCAAATGGTGGAACTGAAAGAGCTGTAACACAAACAGGGCTGAAACACATCCCTCCCCCTCTACTCACCACATTGCAGGTGACAAGAAGGAAAGAAGAGCTATGGCTCCTCTCGGAGCCCAGACCTCAGGGCCCCCTAGCCCAGGGCTGGGACATGCTGTAACCTGCTCTTTGGGGCTCCGCAGTTCCTGGCATCTCTGAGCTTTCAGGCGCCATCATGTACCTCCTGTCCAGCTGCTGGTGCCTACAGTGGAAGATGCTTGCAGTATGTCTGATCTAGCCACAGCCTCACACAGAGCTGGCACCTGCAACTGCCTGCCCCACCACAGCTGGCGTACCTGGCTGTGTGCAGTGGCCAGACTCGGCGCTCTCTCGCTCACACAGCGCTTGCCACTCCATGCCTGGATCCAGGCTGGTAGCGCGACCTTAGTGCAGCCTTCTGGGCTAAGTGGGTAAAATGAGCCCAGTGGACAGAATAAGCCCAGTGGGTGCAAGCAAAACCCAAGCGGAGACACCACTGGCCACAGAGGTTTCCAGTTGGTGAAGTGACAACCTAAGAATCCCATGACAATATTTTATCTTGTCCCTTCACCCCAATGTCTGCATCTACCTCATTTTGCATCCTTAAAACATCTGAAAAAGGCTGATACACATACTGGCGTCTCAATTAATATATATTCATTATGTAAACAGGAAAAAATATATAAATGTGCCTTTAAAATTTATATAAGAAACTCATCAGAGATTGAGATATGTCCTATGAACCAGTTCAGGCTTACATTAAAAAATTATTTTAAAAGAGATACTTAAAATATTAATCCCAACATTTTCATAAAGGCCACTAGTGAGAAAGAAATATCTTCTCCCTTTGAGAAATACATCTGTCTTAACAGAAGGTCAAATGCAGACTAAAGTTACTGAATATCCATCATCCAGGAAGAATAGTTGATTATTCTTGCTCTTATTTACACTGGTAGTAAGAAGGTTTATTTTTTGTTCCATTAAGACTATAAACTGGAATTAGTAATTGAAAGTAATAGGAGGAGGTATTTGCTTCTTTTCTAATAAAGTGTAAGACCAAGAAATTCAAACTACCTACAAAATGCAAACAGATATTGGCCAACCTCTGGGCTATTTTATTTTATTTTATTTTTGGAAACAGAGCCTCACTCTGTGGTCCAGCCTGGAGTGCAGTGGTGCAATCTCGACTCACAGCAACCTCCACATCTTAGGCTTAAGCAATTCTCCTGCTTCAGCCTCCCGAGTAGTTGGGACTACAGACACACACCACCACACATGGCTATTTGTGTGTGTGTGTGTGTGTGTGTGTGTGTGTGTGTGTGTGTATTTTTTATTTAGTAGAGACAGGGTTTCACCATGTTGTCCAGGCTGGTTTCAAACTCCTGACTTCAAGTGATCCACCCGTCTCAGCCTCCTAGAAGGCTAGGACTACAGGCTTGAGCTACCACATGCAGCCTGGGCTCTTTATTTAATAATAAATCTTATAATTAAAAGAAAAATATATTCATTCAATAATTACTCATTGTTGAGATGTCATAGTCAGTTGGGTCTATAGCAAAGATTTAGACTTAAAGGTCAAGAGCACAACATTTAGTCCATTAGAAACAATGATGTTCCAAATGATATCTTGGATAACCTATAAGAGTTAATGCGTTTTCTAAGTAAGCACTTTAGACTGTTGTTAGTGATAGAAACAACCCCAATAATGGATAGCTAGCAGAGCATAAAAATTTTAAAGATGTGTGTCTTACTTGAAGCACTAAAGGTTAATTAAGTGAGGATCTATTGAACTAGGAGAAGGAAGGTTTTCTTTGAGACAATATTAAGCACTAAATTGTTAGTATAAGATTACTAACAATGCCAGCAAATAATCGAGACCCCCAAACAACCTCCTGCTGAAATATTCAGCCCAGAAGAGCAGTTTCTCAGACAGATATGATTCTTCACAATGGAATTTATGAACTAGGGTCAGCACTTTGAAATATGCTAACCAGCAACTGGGGCAGATTCACCATAATCTAAGAGCAAAGACCTCAGTGTTATAATTACTCTGACCTTTTAACAGGTAGTGAATCCAAATAAAGGGCATTTAAAAATATGCAACATGTAAAGAAGACTGACGCTGGCAAAACAGTACAGTACAGAGTCAGTGAAGCCCCAGTGTGAGAAACTTGACACAGTGAAAATTTACGCCATTCTAAACTTCATGAGATCAAGGACTTTGTCCATTATGTTGCTGAGCAATATTTCAGTCCCCTGTTTATTGAATTTTGTTATACTCTATGCTAGTAATATATTTCTCCCATTCATTTCTTGCTTTGCTTGCAATATGTGACTTTCATTTATGCACTCCCTTTATCTATTTAAGTACTGGGTTTTCAATAGGTTGTTGTGTGTTTCTTCTTTTCTTTTTTCATTTACTATGCATTTTATTAGTTTGGGTAAAATTTTATCTCTACTTTTATGAATCCTGTTCTTATTTCATTATTTCTAGAGTTTGCATTCTCTACCTCAATAGCTCACTCTTCCGACATCTGCTAAAGGCAGTTCTTATCAATATAGTTTCACTGACGTCTAGTGATAATGTTTTATTAAATGTTACATTGAGGCTGAAATCCCCCACAGCAGGTAGCCCAGAATCATTACCAGTCTGAATATTTTCTGTACCAAGATGATAATGATAAACAAAAAGTCTCAGTTGGAGGCTTACCACTTATTACTTAATCCACAAACCCCCTGCAGGTTTATTCTGGTGTCTTCAAATGCCCACCCAAGGGTTGTACAAAAGCCTAAAGCTAAAATACACAAATAGTTTTTAAAAGGTCTTATTATACAACATAAGCTTTTTGCTTTAGAGAGATTGTTATCTTTCTAACAAGAAGCCCAAAGTAACCTAAGTATTTGAAAAAAAAAAAAAAAAATCTGTACATCACTAAGTGTCCCTTCTAAGTATTTTGAAAACTCTTCCTAAAATATTTTTCTTATTTCAACTAAGAACCAAATGAAATACTTCAAATTACCATTTAATGAAATGTTTAGATAAGGGCAATGAAAGAATTTTTAAAAGAATTGTCTCCAGACATCATAAATTCTGTAAGTCAAACTGGCTGAGCATTATTCGAGTCATGATGAGGACTGCACACCAGGCACAAAAGGCCAAAGGGCTTGAACATCACCCTAAGCAAAACGATGGAGAAGGCACAAATGTATATGAGAGGGAGACATTTACAGTCTTAGCAGCACTACCTAAGTTGCAAAGTAACATAAAATTTATTTCTCATAATATCATGTGGACTTGCCAGGATTTACTTTTGTTAAAAAAAAATTGATAGGCAGATCAGTTTTCAGATCAAAACCAAGAGGTAAGCGAGTCTAACACACATATCCAGGGCAAGCCGTGCTGTTCTAGTTCTTCCCACTGATGCTAAGGCGGGTTTAAAGACAGCAATTGGCAAAGGGAAAATTTAATCAACTGAGAATTGAAAAATAAATGCTTTCCCAAATTAAGTTCCATTTTCAGATGACTACAAGAAGGCTGTTTCAAAAATCACCTTTTTAAGAGCTGAAGCTTTAATTTTCAAGTGAAATATTTATGCTGTTTTAGATATGACTTGCTGTATAATGATAGCTAAGCCACAGGGAGTCACAGGGGCTGACCAAGCACTTGATGTAAATTGGAGGTGACCTGGGTAAGGATCTGATTGTACTCATTCATTCTTGTGGAAAATTCATTCCAAAGTACTACTATGTAGCTGGTACTATGCTAAAGGCCATGCATACCATAAGGAAAAATAAGATATAGTGCTTGTCCCCAAGGAATTTATGAACTAAAAGAGAAAAGTTTCATGAAAAAAAAAGAATTAGATATAACTACTATACAAAATACTAAAAGAAACAGGAGTTTGAAGAAAACTAAAGTTTCCTTTGACTGGAGTGACCAAGAAAAGTCCAATGAATAGAAGAAATGGCATTTAATATAGTTGTGACAGCATTAGTAAGAGGTTTTCTTTTGCTTTTTAAAGTTTCTCATAACAAAATAAATACATATTCATGGCAGAAACTCTAGAAAACATAAATGGGCAAAAGGAAGAAAACAAAAACTCTGACTCTCAAATATAACCACTGTTAACATTTTGGTGTACATGCTCAAAATATGAATATTTAAAATATCCTACATTGATATTTAACATTGATAGAATGGATATTATTTTCACGGAAGTATGCCTGTGATCTATTGTTAAGTGAAGATAGCAGATTGTAGAATTGATTATACATTCATGCATATAAATACATAAATTAAATCCTATACACTGTGGTAGAACAGATATGTGTTGTATTTTAAAGTTTATTTCTTACTTTTTTCTCTCTTTTTAGTGTGTATGTTTTTTTTCTAAGAGAAGAGCTTTGAAATGCATTTCTAACTGAGAGATTTTATGCCTCAGTTAAGTATAACAAAAATAAAATGCTAATCTCATTAATCATCATAAAGTTAATGAACAAATTCAACACTTAGGACAAACAGACTTTACAGCTTCAAGCGAACAAGAGTCCTCTACAACATTCTTACAGTTGTGATTTCATGGAACAAACATATGTAGCCTCAATGCTATAAGTCAACAATTCCTGAGGAAAAGAAACTATTAAAGCAGAACTATGAATTTTATAGCCAAGTCCTTTGTCTTTTTAGTAAACAGAAAGAAACTCAACTTTATTATGACAAAATACTATACATGTATTTATTGGCATTTCATTACCATATATATGGTATCTATACACACACACCATATATGTGTGTATATATACATACACGTATATATAGGGAATGTACCATATATATGTGTGTATATATACACATATGTGTATGTGTATATATATGTGTATATATAAATGTACATACATATGTGTATGTGTATATACACGCACATATGGTACATTCCCTATATGTACATGTGTGTATATACACATATATATGGTGTGTGTATATATACACCATATAGATGGTAATGAAATGCAAATATTCTTTAACCTTCTTATCTTTGTAAACAAAGGGTAATAGCCAAGTCTCTGCATTCTCAGAAACTCTTGATATAAACAGATTATTTAAGCCAAAGCTTTTCCGCAGAACACCATTTGAAAATTATGGCATATGGTTTCTACTATAATTTTAATCAAGACTGAATCAAAGTATTGAGACTTTATAATTTTCTATCGCTGGAACCTGCACCCGATAGTTAACGTGGGTTATCTTGTTCTTTTTTCAAGGTGCCCAGATTTCATATTTTTCAAACACACATGCTCTACAAACAATTTGTGCAGCTAACACAATCATCAAAGGGTCCTGAGGCAACACACATCCTCCTCAGTTTACGAAGATGACGGGATTAAGAGATTAAAGTAAAAACAGGCATAGGAAATCACAAGGGTATTGTTTGGGGAAGTGATAAGTGTCCATGAAATCTTCACAATTTATGTTCAGAGATTGCAGTGAAGACAGGCGTAAGAAATTATAAAAGCATTAATTTGGGGAACTAATAAATGTCCATGTAATCTTCACAGTTTATGTTCTTCTGCCCCGGCTTCAGCCGGTCCCTCCATTCGGGATCCCTGACTTCCCCCAACAATTTTCTATTTCCATACTGCATACTGTTGAATAATGTGGTGTTTTGTTTAACAATATAGCATAAACATCTATTTCTACCAAAGATTAATGTTGTGTTATTTTAATGGCTGCGTTATAACCTATTCTAGAACTAAATCATACTATAACTAACAATTACTTTATTAAACACTGTAAATATTTCTAATTTTTCATTAGTATAAATAATGCTTCTATGACTATACTATTATGAAATATTTTCCACATACAAATATGCATTTGTGCATTTTTTTTCAAAATAGTCTTAGAAAATCACATAAAATGGGGAATTCTGGCAACAAAGAGTATGCCCATTTTAAAGGCTGCTCTTAAGTATTGCCCAAACACTTTCCTAAAAGTTATATATACGTATACATTGTAAATCTCCTCAGCAGGGTATTACAGTGTTTTCTTTTTCCATAATCTTTTAAACACTGGATATTATCATTTTTCAAAATTATTTTCCAAGTTTGGGATAAAAAGTGACATTCAATTTAGTTTAAAATTGCACTTTATTTCTTGTGAGGCTTCGTGGTTTTTATAATATTGCAGCTCAAAAAATGATACTTCAAAGTATGATATTTTAGCATGCGGAGTACTTTGATCTAAAGAACATTAGGAGGCTCCAGAACCAAGGTCTCTCTGACCTTTTCCTGACCTCTTATCTCTTGCCCCTCTCTCTCCCACCAAAGAAGTCAAAGAAACTAGAACCCTTTTTTCCAAAGGCTGGTCATAGAAACCCTCTTTCCCAAAGCTAGTCATAAAATCTAGAAATATTACTCCAATCTTCCTCCACTTTTCTGTGTAACAGCTAACAATAAAGAAATTATGGCCAGGTGCAGTGGCTCATGGCCGTAATCCCAGCACTTTGGGAGACCATAGCAGGCAGATCACTTGAGGACAGGAGTTTGAGACCAGCCTGGCCAACATGCTGAAACCTGCCTCTACTAAATCTATAAAAATTACCCAGGCATGGTGGCCCATGCCTGTAGTCCCAGCTACTTGGGAGGCTGAGGCAGGAGAATCACTGCAACCTTGGAAGCAGAGGCTGCAGTGAGCCAAGATCACGCCACTGCACTCCAGCCTGGGCAACAGAGCAAGACACAACCTCAAAAAAAAAAAGAAAGAAAAAGAAAAAAAGAGAAGAAAAAAGAAAGAAAGAAAAAAAGAAATTCTCTGACCTACCTCGTTTGGTGGAAGATCATAAGACTCATTCCAGAAGAGGTCCAGCCTTTTCTGAAATGTCACAGAGAGAGGCCACAAATAGTCCAATCAGGTCCTCCTGAGTTCTCCCACTCAGTTTACTGGATTACTATTGGATCATTTCCTTTTTGTCTAGTTACATCTCTACATATTTCTCCACTCTTTACTGAACATAGGAATAAGAATGGAAACTGTTCTTTTGGGTCTTTAAGTCTTCATTCTGAAGGTTACCACATCATGTAAAACTTTGATTAAATAAATATTATGGTTTTCTCTTGTTAACCTACCTTTTGTTACAGAAGTGTCAGCCATGACCCTTGTGATGGGGAGGGAGGAAAGGTATCACCCTTTATTTTTGGTCGTTTGCTTTGATATTTGATTTGCTTGCATCGGTAAATTGGATTACAGTTCCATCATATTCAGTGCCTCTGCCTAAGGTGATTTTCCTTATTTGGTGGGTATACATTTGTGATGGTTAGCTTTATGTGTCAGCTTGACTGAGTTAAGGGATACCCAGATAGCTATTAAAACATGACTTTTAGATGTGCCTACAAGGATGTTTCTGGAGGATATTAGCATTTTGAATTAGTAGACTGAGTAAAGAAGATAATCCTCACCAATGAATCAGCCAATATGTTAAGGACCTGGATAGAATAAAATGGCAGAAAAGGTAAAGTTATCACTCTCTTCTTAAGCTGAGACACCTGTCTTCTTCTGCCTTTGGACATTGAAGCTCCTGGTTCTTGGGCCTTCAGGCTTCTAAACTTAAACCGGCACTCCTCACACCCCACTACTGGTTTTCAGGCCTTTGGACTTGGACTGAATTATACCACTGGCTTTCCTGGTTCTCCTGCTTGCAGACAGCATATCATGGGGTTCTCAACCTCTATAACAACATGAGTCAGTTTCCATAATGAATCTCCTTATATGTCTATGTATATTCTATTGGTTCTGTTTCTCCAGAGAACCCTGACTAATAAACATGCCACCTGTTGAACTCAGATATGGCCATGTAAATTATTCTGCCAAAAAAGAACACTGAAATTAAAATAGCATACCTCTTAACTGAAATTGTAAAAATTAGCTCTTTATTTGCACTTTCTCTTTTTTTCTGCCAGGATACTAATGGCTCCTAAAGAAGGTGCTCCTGAGAACTGCAACTGTCCCATAACTAACATATAATATCAGTAATAACTGCATTTTTATTGTTGTGAGCCAGTGACAGTTTGGTATCACTTTTCTTAGCATAACTGGGGCTATTGCAAATAACTCAAAATTTGAACCAAAAGTAAATTATAATAACAAACCAACAAAATAAAAACTATGTGGCATTCACTGCAAGGCCAAGAAGTGGTCAGATGTTACATTTTTATCAGAGCTGGATGGATAGTGATCCACGTTATACAATAGTGAAACTTTCAGTCATAACTTAGAAGGCAGATCATGACCCCAAAGAGTATGTTATTGGGTGAAGAACTTGGGAAACAGAATGTTAGTAGCATAACTTGGTCACTATTTGATTCCTTTGGCAAGATTCCTTAAAAAGGAAATGAATTTTAAAAAGCATTTACTTGTTTGCCACAAAGAAAAGAGAATCGAGAAACACTGAGGTTATAGTGGTGGAAGATGCAATGCAACTAGTTCTCATCTCTATCTAGAAAAAATATAAAACTGAGAAAGCCTCTGAGTGACAAAGAATGATTACATTATAGACTCATGGCAAGGCCCCAGTCAATGTAGTTGAAACTCAATTGAGTAATAGCACCCAGTCCAGTCAGATAAAAGAAATTGAAGGTGTGCCCTTCCAAATCCCAGCCTGATAAACTCAAGGTACCCATAATTAAGTGTAAAGTCAAGTTCAGAAAACATTGTGGATGTGAGTCCTGGCACATGGAGCTAATTGAGAGCAAATAAATAAGAATCTGACTACATTTTTGCACTGAACTGTCAAAATCACCACCAATCTAGCCTCAAATAAATCATGAGTAATTAAGATTTAAAAAGCACCAGGATATGCGGCAGATTGAGAAAGTTTAAAGAAAACTTTTTTTTTTTTTTTGCAATCCCTATTGTAATTTTTAGAAATAGTAGAAGACAATAAGAGAAAAGGCAGAGACCTTTCTAAAAGGAAGTGTCAAAAGTCACAGAGTACAAGGGGTAGGGAGCTGTCCCCAGAAGGAGAATGAGGGTTTATACAGGAACATTCCTCATACACAAGGTAAGGAGAATTGTGACATTGGTCCTGTGAGATTTGTTTTACTGCAGACAGATACTACTCTGTCTTTCCCTTTCTTTTCATTTCTCCGTGGGAATTACACTTCTAGAGTGATGCTATCCCAGCTCCATCAGTGTGTGCATGTGGGAAATAGGGAAAATAATGTGTTTTGTTTATGTGTCTCCAACTCAAGAGGAACCTTATTCAAACTGAATATAGAAAAAAAAATGTGGCATCTCTTATAGATCTGAAGTTTAAGCTCAGTGTTTGATATGGTTTGGAATATTTGTCCTCTTCAAATCTCATGTTGAAATGAGATCCCCAGTGTTTGAGGTGGGACATGTCAGAGGTGTTTGGGTCATGGGGGTGGATACCTCATGAATGGCTTGGTGCCTTCCCCTGGGTAATGAGTTACTGCAAGATCAGGTTGCTTAAAAAAACCTGGCACCTCCTTCCTACTCTCTCTTGCCCCCTCTCTCACCATGCGACACATTTGCTCCCCCTTCAGCTTCCACCATGAGTAAAAGTTTCCTGAGGCCACACAGAAGCTGAGCAGATACTGGTGCCATGCTTGTACAGCCTGCATAACTGTGAGCCAAATACCTCTTTTCTTTATAAATTACCCAGCCTCAGATATTCCTTTAGAGCAATGTAAAACAGACTAACAATGGGTGTTGTAATTGAATAATTTTTGGGTTGTCTCCCTTGGGTGGAGGTGGGAGATTATATTACGGTTCACTCATATTTTATATCCCTTAATGTGGTACTTTTCCCTACAAGTAGATTATAAACTCCCACTCTCTGAAATTTACTGATAGCCATATGACTTGCTTTCATCAATGAAATATGAGTGGCAGTAAGGTGTGTCACTTCACACAAAGGCTTTCACAGTGAGCTCATAGTTCAGATTCCTCTTTTCCTTCTGCTGAAATATCAGCAAGATTCTAGAAAGAGGGTTCACATTACCCTGGGTCTCTTAAAAAAGATTATGGGGAGAGGGACTGTAGTTATCCCACAATGGATATGAACCATAGTGAGAAATAAGCCTTTGCCTTTGTAAAAGAATTAGGTTGTGTGATATTTGTTACCACAATGTCCTGACTAACACATAGTTTTTAATTTTGCCTAATTTATTATATAAGTTTATATAAGATATATAGATATATATACACACACGCATATATAAAGATATAAATTTAAGCATTTTTTGACAAAATGATAAATATTGGTTCCATTTTGTCATTAGAATTTTTAAAAAGTATTTTAGCCTAGAAAAAATCTTCTATCTGTATTAGCTCAATCTCTCCACTTTTTCTAGTCCAGGTAGCAAATGAGAGAGAGAGAGAAAAGAAAACTGATAAATTTTTTACCTCACTGTCCAAGTGTATATAAAAGTTATACATATTGCCCCTAAAATATTGTAGTCTTTTTAAAATTTCATTCTTTGTATTCTTTGTAAAAATTTAATTCTTAAATTCTTCTAGGTAGTAGTCTGGTGAAGAAACAGAATGCTAACTTATTTAGTTGTTAATATTGAAAACATATTGAAAAAAAAAACCTCTGAGTTTCTCCTATTCTCCACTCATTACCCAACACAGAACACCTCTATGCCCTCTGTTCACAAAATGCGTGGGGATTTCTCCCTTCTGGCAATCAATCAGTCCATTCTACAGTGGACACCAGCTGGGTGTCCTCCAATTCAATTCTGACATATCTACCAGGAGACTGTTCGATTCCACAGGTTGAGGGCCCAATCCTACAAGTCTGACCCTCACTTTTAATGCCAATTAAAAGCCCCAGATTTTTGTTAAACCTGTGTTTCTGGCCGACCAGCTATAAATCAGGGTTCCCATGACCCCGCTCTTTGGGTTCAACTTGTTTGCTAGAGTGGCTCACAGAACTCAGGAAAACACTTTACCTACATTTACGTTTGTTGTAAAGGATATTACAAAAGATACAGATGAAGAGATGTGTAGGGTAAGGAATATGGAAAGGGGCACAGAGCTTTCCTGCCTTTTTCTGGCATGCCACCCTCCAGAGACCCGTGCTGGTTCAGCAGTCAGGAGGCTCCTAGAATACGTTCTTTTAAGATTGTATAAAGGCTTCATTATGTAGTTTTCATTGATTGGACATAGGTGATCATCTTAACTTCTGTCTCCTCTTCCCTCCCTGGAGGCTGGGAGTAGGGTTGAAAATCCCAACCCTCTAATCCTACTTTGCACCAGCTTGTTGACCAGCCCCTATCCTAAAGCTATCTAGGGGCTGCCAGCCATCAATCATTAGCATACAAAAAGATACATCACCTCGGAGATTTTAGGAGTTGTACAACAGGATTAGCGGGCAAAGACTAAATATATATTTCACCATATCACAACTATTTATTAAATAATCTTATCTCCCTTCACAGATTTGAAATGCTATAGTTATCATATGCTACATTTCTATTTAACTTGTATTTCTGGATTTCTTGTTCTGTTCTATTTAGCTGTCTTAAATACACAATATTTTAATGATTGTAAATGTACATATGTTTCTATATTTTGTAATCGCAGACAGGTTCATTATGCCCATCATTACTCTGGTCCTTCAAAATTATATTGGTCATTCTCACTCTTATAAGTTAACTTAATACATACTTTGTCAAGTTCCTTCCAAAATTCATCAAGAGAACAATTTCCTACCCAATTCATAACTTAATTGAGAGAATTGATATTTTTAAATATTGAGACTTCTTGTCAAGAAAGATGGATATCACTTCACTCACTCATCTTTTATTTTTTTTCTTAGTAATCTATTTTTATGCTTATGGAAAGTTTTAAAATATTATTACAATTGGGATAATTTTATTCATTTTTAAAATTGTAATAAAGATTTATATTTTTACACAGCTTATTAGGATTTTCTGTGTTTTATTTTTTCAAGTAAATATTATTTATTTAATTAGACAGTTATATCATTTACAAATGATATTTTATCATTTTCTAAAGCTGATATATAATTTTTCTTCTTTAATTGCATGACCAGAACTTTCTGCATAATGTTGAATAACAGATAGTGGACATCCTTGTCTTTGTTATTTTAATTGCAGTATTTCTTATATCTCAATTTTCAAAGTAATAGCAACTTTTTTTTTTAATAGAAGCTCTTTTTGTGTTAAATAAGTACCTTGTCCTAGTATGAATTTTTAATCAGAAATGGATATTGAAAGTTTCAGCATTTGAAATGACTATAAGATGACCATACTGTCAATAAATAAGAGAAGCATTTTAATTTTATCAAATAATTCCTAATGTATTTAAATTTCAGAAATAAGCCTATTTAAAATTTGTTAATTTTTTCACACCCAACTGACTTCCATTTCCTATATTTTATTTGGATTGTTTTATTTCACTACAGTGAAAGCTCCATGAGGGCTAGAACTCACCACTATATGTCTAGTATAGTTTATAGTAGCTTGTAATTATTAATTACAGTACCAGTAATTATTATTAGTCAATGGAGAACTACATACCTTTAAGTGAGATTTCCCTTTGTTTATGTTTTCTCTCATTGTCAAATTATGTTATCATACTAAAGGGATTTAAGGAACATTCCTGAATATGGCAGGTTAAATTGATACAGATGATTCTACTACTCTCCCTTCTGCTACAAAAATGAAAAAATGGTGGTTAAAACATAACTTTAAAAAATTTCTTTCCACATTAAAAAACATAAGAAAGAAAAAAAAGAAGGACTATCTCTGGGTTTATGAATATGAAGAGGAAACAGAGATAGTGTGGTCAGCCTAAGAATAGATTACCTGGCACTCACAGGACTTTTCATCATAGATGGAGGCTTTACCAGCTGTGAACTGGGTCTTAATGCCCCACGATATTAGGGGATGTGGCCTCAGGCCAATGGGAAGACATGTGGAGCCAAAACTGATCCATCTGTGTAAGCCAGGAGCTTACAAGAGGTATCTCTTCTGTTTAGATGTAAGCATTAGGTGAAGAGGCTGTTCTATATTTAGAGCCTAGGGGTGAGGTCCAAATTTATGATAACTTTTGTAATTTAGCTACCATGAGAAAGATTAATATTTTCAACTCATCCAGGGCCAGTGGAAGCCCTGTTGTGAAAAGAGGTGTGAAAGGATACCTTCTGAATATTGCTGGACTTGTGCTTGCCCCATGGCTTACTAGCTCCCACAGTAAAAGCAAATCAACAACATCAAAATAAAGATTTACAGATCATGATCTCCCAAGAGTAAAGCTACAATTTACATAACAAACAAATTATACGGTGGAAACAACAGATGCCACAAACAGGGTAATTAGCACATGACAAACTTCAGATTTCAGAAAATTCTGAGAATGGAAATAATTATGATTAAAATTAGAAAAATAAGGGAATTGAAGCTATAATGGAGAATAGGATACTCCTAAGAAATTAAAGGGTGGATTTGTAAAATGGCCATATACAATTTCTAGAAATTGAAAAGATAGTTATTGATTGTTTTGGGGCTCAGAAAATGATTCCCCAAAGTATGACACGTTAGCATGCTGAGTCATTTGGACTCAGGGAGATTGAAACGCCTTAGCAGCAGCCTTAGAAACAGAGTCTCTCTCTCTAACCTTCTCCTGCCCTCCTGTCTCCTGCCCCTCTCTCTTCCCCAAGGCAAGCCATAGAAATAAAAATTCCTGTTTCTCTAGGTGGGTCATAGAAACCAGAACTCCTCTCCCCCAAAGCAAGCCATAAACCCTAGAAATATTACTCTAACCTTTCCCCATCTTTCTAAGAGATGTCCATAAATAAATTCTCAGACTTATCCTGTTTGATAGTAGATCTTAAGACCCTCATTCCAGAGAGGTCCTGCCCCATACCCAGGAGGAAGGAACGCTAGCTACACAGAGAGGACAAAAAAAGAAGTCTGAACAGATAGGCCTTACTACATTTCTTCCCTCAGTCTATTATCATTAAATTATACTCTTTTCGTCCAAACACACTTCTAACAAGGCTGTCCATTCTTACTGAAACTAAGCCTAAAAATGGACAGTTTTCCCTGGGTTTTAGGGTCTTTATTTCAAAAAACTCCCTTCTAGGTCATGTGAAGCTTTAATTAAATAAATTGATTATGCTTTTCCCTATTAACCTAACTTTTGTTACAGGAGTATCACCATGACCTTCATGATGGGGAGGAAAGGTATCACACCTTTTCTGCTCCTATAATTCTGGTCCTCAGTCCAGAGCTTGCAGATAAGATCCTGAGACAAAAAAGAGCCAGGAAAAAAAAATTTAAGATCAACTCTTTGAAATCTTTGCTCATAGTGCCTGGTCAAGAATGGAAGGTAAAAATTCTCCTTATCACGCCTGTAATCCCAGCACTTTGGGAGGCCAAGGTGGGTGGATCACCTGAGGTTGGGAGTTGGAGACCAGCCTGACCAACATGGTGAAACCCCATCTCTACTAAAAATACAAAATTAGCTGAGCATGGTGACGGGCACTTGTAATCTCAACTACTTAGGAGGCTGAGGCAGGAGGGATCGCTTGAACCCAGGAGGCGAAGGTTGCAGTGAGCTCAGAGCATGCCATTGCACTCTAGTCTGTGCAACAACAGGGAAATTCCAGCTCAAAAAAAAAATTGTTTTTCTCCTTAAATGTTCCCTTCTGTATTAGTCTGTATTCATGCTGCTGATAAAGACATACCCGAGACTGGGCAATTTATAAAAGAAAAAAGTTTAATCGTATTTACAATTCCATGTGGCTGGGGAAGCCCCACAATCATGGTGCAAGGCAAGGAAGAGCAAGTCACATCTTACGTGGATGGCAGCAGACAGAGAGAGAGCTTGTGCAGGTAAACTCCCATTTTTTAAAACCATCAGATCTCATGATACTCATTCACTATCACAAGAACAGTGCAGGAAAGACCCACCCTCCAATAATTCAATCCCTCCCACTGGCTTCCTCCCATGACACATGGGAATTGTGGGAGTTACAGTTCAAGATGATATTTGGGTAGAGACACAGAGCCAAACCATATCATCTTCCAAATTCAGGTTAGCAGGAGAAAATTATTTATATAAACTAGCTCATCAGTTAAAAAAAATTCATATATCCAGTTTCTGATTACAGGATATACGTTCTGAAATTGATCTATTTGAATTCTTTAGGTAATTTTTCAGGAAGGATTTATAGGCAGTATGATAAATAATTCTTTCCACATCTAAAAACATTTGTGTGTGTACATGCATTCACATGAATAATTGGACAATAAATAGAATTATTGGGACCCAGTATTTTATCTGTAAAGATCCACTTCAGTTTCTCCTGAGCAAACTGTTCCAAGCTTTCTGTGACGTTAACATGGCTATGCAACTAAGATTTGGGTATGGAATGTAGGTAAAAGTGTTATGTGTCACATCCATGCTTGCCCCTAAAAACCTCATGAGCTTCTCTTCCATTTTTCTTTCCCCATCTGCTGACTTTGAAAGGAGAGAACTCCAGAGACCTGGAGGAAACTGAAGCACTAAAGAGCAGCCTGAATCTCTGCATAACCACAAGAAGACTACTTGCTCAGAAACACCTATTGGGTTTTAATAAGCAAAAAGAACTTTATATGATGTATCCATATTTTACATACAGATATGTATGTATTATTTTACATACAGTATATACACTATATAATACATGTATATATTATTTTACATACAGTACTTTCACTATGGTAAACCACTGAGATGGGGGGGTTTGTAACAGCATCTTGTGTTATTTACCATAACCAATCTAAGAGAGTTTCTTGGATTATCATGTTTCACACATTTTATGTTAAAGTTATTCTTTCCCTTTATGATAACCAGCTTTTAAAAATCTGGATGCTTGCTAAATTTTCTTATTATCTTTGAAATTTAGGATATGTGTAGGTGTAATTGGCATGTCATTAATTCTCACTGAATTCTTTCCACATGAAGATTCAGCTTATGGTAGGCAAAATAGCTTTCCCAAAGGAAACTTTGAGTATGTTATCTCTTATGGCAAAAGGGAGTTTGTATGTGTGATTACATGAAGGACCTTGATGTAGGGGAATGGATTCTCCAAATTGGTCCAATCTAATCACAGAGTGTTAAAATTGAAGAAGCTACGTGACAAGAGAATCAGGGTCAGAGAGATGTATAGTTAGCTTTGAAGATTGAGAAAAGGGCCATAAGTCAAAGAACGCAAGTAGCTTCTAGAAGTTGGAAAAGGCAGAAATACATATTATCCATTCGCACATCTAGAAACAAATACAGCCCCACCTACATCTTGATTTAGCCCAGTGAGGCTCATGTTGGACTTCTAACCTACTGAACTCTGTAAGATAATAAATTTGTGCTGTTTTAAGCCACTAAATTTGTGGTAATTTCTTTTAACAGCCATAGAAAACTAACACATGGGTCTTCTGTCATCTCAGGAAGTTTTCTTGTATTTCTTTTAGTGCTGCTTTCCTTCTGAAAATTCTATTGTCCTGTTCTATAAACTCAAATTACATATACATTAAATCATATAGATGTTCTACATGACTCATATTTCTCTAATTTTGTTCCATCAATTTGTTTTCTTTATCTGAGTTCTGGACTTCAAGTGTACTAATTTTGTTTTACTGATATTGAAAATGCTATCCTTGGGCACAATTATTATTATTATTTTTTAGTTTAGCAATGAAACTACATTTTTAGAACTAATGTTTTAAATCTTAAAATTGGTATCACTATATTAAGATCTTCTATTGTTAGTGAAAGACTTTTTTGATTCTCATGTAGAATCTCTATAAGCTCTAAAAAATTGTCTTCAATTTCCTGTAATAATTGTGATTCACTGGAGACCATATGTTCTGAATGCTCAAAATGGTTCTCTTCATTTGGACTGCTAAGTCTTTTAATATGCTTAGCTATTTTTCTCTGCTAGCTCATCTCTATGGAAGTGGATATAATTATTATTTTTGATATTTAAAATAAATGAAAAATTAGAAAAATATACTTGAGCTACATCGTAATTTTTCTTTGCCTGCGTAGTAATCCGGTATCTCCTACCTGGTGAGCATGGAGTTGTAAGCAGCAGGAGGTGTCCAAAGGCATATGGTGCTTCATCCTTGTCTAAAACAAATTTATTCTTTTGTCTCTCTTAGCAGACTGGAGCCCACTGAACATCAAAACCCTCTCCAGTGGTCACATGGCAGGAGCTCACCTAGGTATTGCTCAGTCCCCAGTCCTCAGTGCCTACATACAGTCTATCCATTTCATTTTACTTTTAAAATAATAAATGGTGTTGCATGCAACTGCTATTATTTTGATCTATAGATATTGTGGAGAGGACACTGCAGGGGTGGGAAACAGAATTATTTGCAGTAATGGACAGGCATCATATTGCCTTTGTAGTAATGGGCAGTACAGACCCTAGATCTGATTGGTATTGAAGTTTTATATCATTACTTTGTGTCTCAAAGTACTATTTAAAAAGTTATGACTGGCCGGGCATGGTGGCTCATGGCTGTAATCTCAGCTCTTTGGGAGGCCAAGGTGGGCAGATCACTTGAGGTCAGGAGTTTGAGACTAATCTGGCCAAAATGGTGAAACCCTGTCTCTATTGAAAATACAAAAATTACCCAGGGATGGTGGCACGTACCTGTAGTCCCAGCTACTTGGGAGGCTGAGTCAGGTGAGTCACTTGAACCCAGGAGGCAGACGCTGCAGTGAGCCAAGATTGTGCCACGGCATTCCAGCCTGGGGGACAGAGTGAGACCTTGTCCCCACCCCTCCAAAAAATAAATAAAAAATATTTAAAATTTAAAAAAATTGTTTTTTCTTTGTATTTCAGAGATACAAATTGTATTAATTATTGTTGGTTAAATAAGAAATAATATCAGTTAATGGAATGACATGTTAAGAAATACTTCTCATAATCAAATTACATTATTGAATACCTGGACATTTCTGGATGGAAGAATAAGCACGTGTAATAAACAGCACTGTAATAAATGCTTCTACAAATATTTTCTTGTTTATTTTTATTTAATTCTTTAAAAATTATATTAGATAAACATTATAATCTATATATTAAAGAAAAGATAACTGAAATGCAGAGGATTAAGTGTTGTCCAAAATACCAGTATAAATTAGCAGAGCCAGAATTAGAATTTGAACACGGACTGACCAACTCCAAATTTAGTTTTGAAATTGAAGGGCAAATATATTTAGTGGTAAATTGTTTTAGGAGGACATGTGATTTCTGTGTATAAAGGAAATTGTACATATCTAAACTAAGAAATCAGTGGTCTAAATGGCATCAGTGGGTCCTGGCTGTTCCTGAACTCTCTATCAGAGTGTACTGTGAGGTTTCCTGTATCATAGAAGTAATGTGATTGATCAAGAATCTTTTGCCTTTTTAATATAAATTACATTTCTGTGATTTTCATGATGTAATTTCTTCAGTGTATAGTTCTTTTTCATGCTAAATTTCACATTTCCTTGATGTGGTCAGTTTCCACGAATTCAACTCAGTGAAATTCAAATAGGATTACATTTCTTTCATCTAAATAATTTATCTTAAAAAAATGAATGTGAGCATGGTGGCTTAGAAATAGAAAGCTTTGGATACACAGAATCTGCTCTTGGCTTTCAGGAGTATGAAGGAAATTGCACAATAAATCAATTTTTATGGAAGCTATTGACTTGCAACATTTGCTGCTTTTAAAAATTAATAGCTGAAATAATGAACATTCAAAAAACTCTCTCCACCATCAATTTGATTAATTTCTTGATACAAAGTACAGATGGCAGATGTAATATTTGAAACTAGATTTTTCTACAGTCCAATCGGTGAAAATCCAGATAGGGACCACAACGGCCAAGACAGTCTCGTAATTTTTTTTCTTTAATTTCTGCAAAAGATTCCCTTGCATAGACTTGCCCCATCCAATAAAATGAAAGTTTAATTATTTGTATAAATATTATTGTAAATGCATAATAGTGCCTGCACAGTCCAAGTATCATCATTTTATATTAATATTGCATTACAGTAAAACTGGTAATAAAGTGCTGCTCTGAAGAAATTGTGCATGGGATTTCTAACACGGTACTCAGCCAGTAGACGAGTTTATTAAAGTTACTGAATTATGTAGTGGAAGAAATGGAGTTACTTAAACTCTGCCCACAGAATCTGCAACAAAATTGAGACAACGAAATGGTTACAAGAAATTAGATGTCAAACTTTATGATTTTTTATACCAATGTGAAATCCATGAGTAGCTTCAGCTTTCTGTAAACCATACATATCCAACCCAATTAGTTTCCAGTAAATCCATGCAAGCCCAGGAAAACAAGTGAGAATATAATACAGAAAGATCATGACAGAAAAACAAACCCAGTTATGACTATGAAAACGGCAAAGCAACATACCCACAGGAATCCTCCTTGAGGCTGTTAAAGAGTCTTGTATGCAGAGGGAATGACAAGGAAGTATATAGTTTTATTTGGATCTTATCAAAAGGATACTTTCAGTCATTCACTATTATATACACTTGAGTGACTGACAACTACTTTCTAAACCCCTAAGCTTACACTAAAGTTGCTATTTTATAATGGAAAGCCTTTTTAGAACATCTGGGTGGGTGTGTATTTTATTAAAGTTAGGCTAATATGTCATTTGTTCCATGTGAATATGAAGCACAGTGATTGAGATCATGGGCTTTGGAGTCAGCCTGGGTTTGCTTCCCAACTCTACCATTTGCTATGTGAGCCTGCACAAGTTAATTAAGTTCTCTGAGTTTCTTCCTTTCTTAGAGGACTGATATAAAAAAATAAATAAGGCTTTCTCAGTAAAGTATTTGCCAGAAGATCTTACTTAAAATGTACACAACAAATATTGGATACTATCAAAATGATTTATTTTAATTTGACTTGTATCTACTTTTGCCCTGTGTCAGGGGTTCCCAAGACTACTATCAGGTTCAAGAATTCACTAGCACTTGCAAAAGTCAGAAGAGCTATTTTACCCGTGATATGTTTTACTGCAGAGAAAGGATACAGATTAAAATTGTCAAAAAAAAAAAAAAAAAAGGCTTATGGAAGGAGTCCAGGAGAAATTAGGCATGAGCTTCCAGTTGTCCTCTCTCAGTGAAGTCACAGAAACAACCCTTAATTCTCCTAGAAACAATGTGTGACAACATGTACAAATTATTACCAACTAGGGAAGCTCACTGAGCCTTAGGATCCAGAGTTTTTACTGGAGGTTAGCTACATGGGCATGGAAAACCTAAATGACTGGCACTGACTGCTCAATCTCTAGTGCCTCCAGATTTCAAGCAGATACAGTGTTCCCACGGCCCAGGTGAACAAAAACAGGCATCCATTATAAATCACATTGTTAGCATAAACTATCTGGAATGGTCTAAGGCCCAAGGTATACAGAGACACTCTTGAGGAAGATTATTCCGAAGACTTAGAATTTATCTCCCAGAAGCCAGTCAAGGGCCAATCATTTCTTTAGAATGCACAAGATTTGAGCACCCCAAGCCTACTGAATTAACACATTACTGTACTACTAATATATCAACATTACACGCCATGCAGATACTCATGTGCTTGAGCTCCCTCTTTCTCCTTGTCTCTTTCTCTCCACATGCCAGCACACACAAGCACACACACACACACACACACACACAGACTTTTATATAGTTGCAAAATTTTGGAAATGGGCACAATGTAGGTCATCTAATCCCTATTTAGAAATATTTTCCAACTTGCCCCTGCAAACTTGCTCTCATCTTGGACTTTAGTCCTTCTAGTCATCAGTGTTATTATGCCTTGAAACACTGTTGGCCACTGAGCTACAGGAAAATGCCCTAACCCAAGATGGCTAAAGAGCCTTAGCTGCAGGGGACACACACCTGAAGAGTGGTAATAGTTTACAATCTATCAAGTCAGCAGATACAAGTGGCCTTCCAGGTGTTGATCAGTAGAGACCAAGTTTGAATAAGGCTGTGCTCACAAGAGAGTGAGCAGAGGCCACACCCTGATGACAATGATGAATCTAGAATGAGAGATGGATGAAGGGTGGGATTTTTTTTGCAAGTCTGTGAAATGGTGCAAGCCACAAGGTGGACAGTTTCCAATTTGCCTGAAAACAGAAAAGAAAAGGGAACATAAGGATCCCTTTCTCTCTCCTTAATTCCCTCTCATGAAAAAGTGGTGCATATAATAGAACCAAGTCCTTCTCAATTTTTTTAGGACCTAGCTCATAGCTGAGCTCTCAGAATTATTTGCTAAGCAGAGTGCAAGACCTACATCAGGTTTTATTGAGGTTCTTTAGCTCAAAAAGGGACCCCATTGCAGTGTCTATGACTCCAGATATAGTGTCAGCCTTGAATATTGTGCTTCATGAAAGCAGGCAGTAAAGTAAAGTGATTTTAGATAGTTTGGTAAATTATGTGCTAAGGAGAGGGTTAATGCCTGATAGCAAATTTGTTAAAACTCAGACTTTGTACCTCCACCTCTTTTTCCTCCTCCTTTTATAGGTTTTCTTGAGAAATTGCCATGTTATTTGTAGTAGGCTGAATAAGGGACACTTAAAGGGATATCAAGTCCTAATCCTAGAGCCTAGAGCCTTTGCAGATGTGACCCAATTAAAGATCTTCAGATGAAAAGTCTATGGGTTGAATTGCAGCCCATGAAAATTCATATGTTGAAGTCCCAGTACCTCATAATATGAACTTCCTTGAAAATAGGGTTCTTACAGATGTAATTAGTTAAGATAAAGTTATACTGGAATAAGTATGGTAGGCCCCTAATCCCACATGACTGATGACCTTATTGAAGAGAGACTTTCACACAAGGATAACATTGTGTGAAATTGGGTGATGCATCTACAAGCCAGGAAACTCCGAAGATTGCCAGCCAACCCCCAGAAGCAAAGAGGCATGGAACAGAGTCTCCCTCACAGCCTTCAGAAGGATTCAACCCTGCTGACACCTTGATCTCAGACTTCCAGTCTTTAGGACTATGACACAGTAACTTTGTTGTTTAAGACATCTGGTGTGCAGTACTTTCTATGAAAGCCTTAGGAAACTAATACAGGAAGCTTTTCTTGGATTATCCTGGTCAGCCCAGAGAAAATCAGAGGGAAATTTTAAATAGTCAGAAGGAAAAACACAGCCAGAAGAGGAGGAGTTCATGTGACCATGGAAGCAGATTAGAGTAATGTGGCCACAAATCAAGAAATGCTGGCAGCCACCCAAAGCTAGAAGAGGCAATGAATGGATTTTCTCATAGAGTCTCTGCAAGGAACACAGCTTTGCCATCAACATGATTTCAACCCAGTAATACTGATTTTGGACTTCTGGCTTCCAGAGCTGTGAGAGAATAATTTTTTGTTGTTTTAAGGTACCAAATTTGTGGTAATTTGAGAGAATATTTTGTTGTTGTTGTTTTAAGCTACCAAATCTGTGGTAATTTATTATAGCTGTGATGGGAAATGAATAATTATATATTCACTTAAGACAAGACCTGTAAATGCTTGTTATGTTTTCTGGAATAGAACCTCTGAACATAGCTATGACAAGGCGCATTACAATGGCAAAAGGCATTACAGGGCAGTGTATCAGTGCTTGGTTAATGTTTCTTTTTTTTTTTTTTTTTATAACATTTGCTTTTTATTAAAATGTGTCACATTTCATCAAGAAACAAAATATATGTCAAGATAAAAATGAAGGGATAAAAACAATTTTTTTAAATGAAATTTAGAAATTTTTTCCACAGAAGTAACATAACATCATATAAATGATTGGTAATAATCATGGGTTTTAACTTTATTTTTTTTTTTTTTTTATTATACTTTAAGTTCTAGGGTACATGTGCATAACGTTTATATCATGTATAACTCCCCAATGCAATCCCTCCCTCCCCCCTCCCCATGATAGGCCCCAGTGTGTGATGTTCCCCTTCCCAAGTCCAAGTGATCTCATTGTTCAGTTCCCACCTATGAGTGAGAACATGCGGTGTTTGGTTTTCTCTTCTTGTGATAGTTTGCTAAGGATGATGGTTTCCAGCTGCATCCATGTCCCTACAAAGGACGCAAACTCATCCTTTTTGATGGCTGCATAGTATTCCATGGTGTATATGTGCCACATTTTCTTAATCCAGTCTGTCACAGATGGACATTTGGGTTGATTCCAAGTCTTTGCTATTGTGAATAGTGCCGCAATAAACATACGTGTGCATGTGTCTTTGTAGTAGAGTAATTTGTAATCCTTTGGGTATATACCCAGTAGTGGGATGGCTGGGTCATATGGTACATCTAGTTCTAGATCCTTGAGGAATCGCCATACTGTTTTCCATAATGGTTGAACTAGTTTACAATCCCACCAACAGTGTAAAAGTGTTCCTATTTCTCCACATCCTCTCCAACATCTATTGTTTCCTGACTTCTTAATGATTGCCATTCTAACTGGTGTGAGATGGTATCTCATTGTGGTTTTGATTTGCATTTCTCTGATGGCGAGTGATGACGAGCATTTTTTCATGTGTCTGTTGGCTGTATGGATGTCTTCTTTTGAGAAATGTCTGTTCATATCCTTTCCCCACTTTTTGATGGGGTTGTTTGTTTTTTCTTGTATATTTGTTTGAGTTCTTTGTAGATTCTGGATATTAGCCCTTTGTCAGATGAGTAGGTTGCAAAAATTTTCTCCCATTCTGTAGGTTGCCTGTTCACTCTGATGGTAGTTTCTTTTGCTGTGCAAAAGCTCTTTAGTTTAATGAGATCCCATTTGTCAATTTTTGCTTTTGCTGCCGTTGCTTTTGGTGTTTTAGACATGAAGTCCTTGCCCATGCCTATGTCCTGAATGGTACTACCTAGATTTTCTTCTAGGGTTTTTATGGTATTAGGTCTAACATTTAAGTCTCTAATCCATCTTGAATTAATTTTCGTATAAGGGGTAAGGAAAGGATCCAGTTTCAGCTTTCTACTTGTGGCTAGCCATTTTCCCAGCACCATTTATTAAATAGGGAATCCTTTCCCCATTTCTTGTTTTTGTCAGGTTTGTCAAAGATCAGATGGCTGTAGATGTGTGGTATTATTTCTGAGGACTCTGTTCTGTTCCACTGGTCTATTTCTCTGTTGTGGTACCAGTACCATGCTGTTTTGGTTACTGTAGCCTTGTAGTATAGTTTGAAGTCAGGTAGCGTGACGCCTCCAGCTTTGTCCTTTTGACCTAGGATTGTCTTGGCAATGCGGGCTCTTTTTTGGTTCCATATGAACTTTAAAGCCGTTTTTTCCAATTCTGTGAAGAAAGTCATTGGTAGCTTGATGGGGATGGCATTGAATCTATAAATAACCTTGGGCAGTATGGCCATTTTCACGATATTGATTCTTCCTATCCATGAGCATGGTATGTTCTTCCATTTGTTTGTGTCTTCTTTGATTTCACTGAGCAGTGGTTTGTAGTTCTCCTTGAAGAGGTCCTTTACATCCCTTGTAAGCTGGATTCCTAGGTATTTTATTCTCTTTGAAGCAATTGTGAATGGAAGTTCATTCCTGACTTGGCTCTCTGCTTGTCTGTTACTGGTGTATAAGAATGCTTGTGATTTTTGCACATTAATTTTGTATCCTGAGACTTTGCTGAAGTTGCTTATCAGCTTAAGGAGATTTTGGGCTGAGACGATGGGGTTTTCTAAATATACAGTCATGTCATCTGCAAACAGGGACAATTTGACTTCTTCTTTTCCTAACTGGATACCCTTGATTTCTTTCTCTTGCCTGATTGCCCTAGCCAGAACTTCCAACACTATGTTGAATAGGAGTGGTGAGAGAGGGCATCCCTGTCTTGTGCCAGTTTTCAAAGGGAATTTTTCCAGTTTTTGCCCATTCAGTATGATATTAGCTGTGGGTTTGTCGTAAATAGCTCTTATTATTTTGAGGTACGTTCCATCAATACCGAATTTATTGAGCGTTTTTAGCATAAAGGGCTGTTGAATTTTGTCAAAAGCCTTTTCTGCATCTATTGAGATAATCATGTGGTTCTTGTCTTTGGTTCTGTTTATATGCTGGATTACGTTTATTGATTTGCGAATGTTGAACCAGCCTTGCATCCCAGGGATGAAGCCCACTTGATCATGGTGGATAAGCTTTTTGATGTGCTGCTGAATCCGGTTTGCCAGTATTTTATTGAGAATTTTTGCATCGATGTTCATCAGGGATATTGGTCTAAAATTGTCTTTTTTTGTTGTGTCTCTGCCAGGCTTTGGTATCAGGATGATGTTGGCCTCATAAAATGAGTTAGGGAGGATTCCCTCTTTTTCTATTGATTGGAATAGTTTCAGAAGGAATGGTACCAGCTCCTCCTTGTACCTCTGGTAGAATTCAGCTGTGAATCCATCTGGTCCTGGACTTTTTTTCGTGGGTAGGCTATTAATTGTTGCCTCAATTTCAGAGCCTGTTATTGGTCTATTCAGGGATTCAACTTCTTCCTGGTTCAGTCTTGGGAGAGTGTAAGTGTCCAGGAAATTATCCATTTCTTCTAGATTTTCTAGTCGATTTGCATAGAGGCATTTATAGTATTCTCTGATGGTTGTTTGTATTTCTGTGGGGTCGGTGGTGATATCCCCTTTATCATTTTTTATTGCGTCTATTTGATTCCTCTCTCTTTTCTTCTTTATTAGTCTTGCTAGCGGTCTGTCAATTTTGTTGATCTTTTCAAAAAACCAACTCCTGGATTCACTGATTTTTTGGAGGGTTTTTTGTGACTCTATCTCCTTCAGTTCTGCTCTGATCTTAGTTATTTCTTGCCTTCTGCTAGCTTTTGAATGTGTTTGCTCTTGCCTCTCTAGTTCTTTTAATTGTGATGTTAAGTGTCAATTTTAGATCTTTCCTGCTTTCTCTTGTGGGCATTTAGTGCTATAAATTTCCCTCTACACACTGCTTTAAATGTGTCCCAGAGATTCTGGTATGTTGTATCTTTGTTCTCATTGGTTTCAAAGAACATCTTTATTTCTGCTTTCATTTCGTTATGTACCCAGTAGTCATTCAGGAGCAGGTTATTCAGTTTCCATGTAGTTGAGCGGTTTTGATTGAGTTTCTTAGTCCTGAGTTCTAGTTTGATTGCACTGTGGTCTGAGAGACAGTTTGTTATAATTTCTGTTCTTGTACATTTGCTGAGGAGTGCTTTACTTCCAATTATGTGGTCAATTTTGGAATAAGTGCGATGTGGTGCTGAGAAGAATGTATATTCTGTTGATTTGGGGTGGAGAGTTCTATAGATGTCTATTAGGTCCGCTTGGTGCAGAGATGAGTTCAATTCCTGGATATCCTTGTTAACTTTCTGTCTCGTTGATCTGTCTAATGTTGACAGTGGAGTGTTGAAATCTCCCATTATTATTGTATGGGAGTCTACGTCTCTTTGTAGGTCTCTAAGGACTTGCTTTATGAATCTGGATGCTCCTGTATTGGGTGCATATATATTTAGGAGAGTTAGCTCTTCCTGTTGAATTGATCCCTTTTCCATTATGTAATGGCCTTCTTTGTCTCTTTTGATCTTTGATGGTTTAAAGTCTGTTTTATCAGAGACTAGGATTGCAACCCCTGCTTTTTTTTGTTCTCCATTTGCTTGGTAGATCTTTCTCCATCCCTTTATTTTGAGCCTATGTATGTCTCTGCATGTGAGATGGGTCTCCTGGATACAGCAGACTGATGGGTCTTGACTCTTGATCCAGTTTGCCAGTCTGTGTCTTTTAATTGGAGCATTTAGTCCATTTACATTTAAGGTTAATATTGTTATGTGTGAACTTGATCCTGTCATTATGATATTAACTGGTTATTTTGCTCATTAGTTGATGCAGTTTCTTCCTAGCCTCGATGGTCTTTACATTTTGGCATGTTTTTGCAATGGCTGGTATCGGTTGTTCCTTTCCATGTTTAGGGCTTCCTTCAGGGTCTCTTGTAAGGCAGGCCTGGTGGTGACAAAATCTCTAAGCATTTGCTTATCTGTAAAGGATTTTATTTCTCCTTCACTGATGAAACTTAGTTTGGCTGGATATGAAATTCTGGGTTGAAAATTCTTTTCTTTAAGAACGTTGAATATTGGCCCCCACTCTCTTCTGGCTTGTAGAGTTTCTGCCGAGAGATCTGCTGTTAGTCTGATGGGCTTCCCTTTGTGGGTAACCCGACCTTTCTCTCTGGCTGCCCTTAAGATTTTTTCCTTCATTTCAACTTTGGTGAATCTGGCAATTATGTGTCTTGGAGTTACTCTTCTGGAGGAGTATCTTTGTGGCGTTCTCTGTATTTCCTGAATTTGAATGTTGGCCTGCCCTACTAGGTTGGGGAAGTTCTCCTGGATGATATCCTGAAGAGTGTTTTCCAACTTGGTTCCATTTTCCCCCTCACTTTCAGGCACCCCAATCAGACGTAGATTTGGTCTTTTTACATAATCCCATACTTCTTGCAGGCTTTGTTCATTCTTTTTCTTCTTTTTTCTTTTGGTTTCTCTTCTCGCTTCATTTCATTCATTTGATCCTCAATCGCTGATACTCTTTCTTCCAGTTGATCGAGTCGGTTACTGAAGCTTGTGCATTTGTCACGTATTTCTCGTGTCATGGTTTTCATCTCTGTCATTTCGTTATGATCTTCTCTGCATTAATTAGTCTAGCTGTCAATTCTTCCACTTTTTTTTCAAGATTTTTAGTTTCTTTGCGCTGGGTACGTAATTCCTCCTTTAGCTCTGAGAAGTTTGATGGACTGAAACCTTCTTCTCTCATCTCGTCAAAGTCATTCTCTGACCAGCTTTGATCCGTTGCTGGCGATGGGCTGCGCTCCTTTGCAGGGGGAGATGCGCTCTTATTTTTTGAATTTCCAGCTTTTCTGCCCTGCTTCTTCCCCATCTTTGTGGTTTTATCTGTCTCTGGTCTTTGATGATGGTGACGTACTGATGGGGTTTTGGTATAGGTGTCCTTCCTGTTTGATAGTTTTCCGTCTGACAGTCAGAAGGACTGTCTGTTGGTCTGTTGGAGATTGCTTGAGGTCCACTCCAGACCCTGTTTGCCTGGGTATCAGCAGCAGAGGTTGCCAAGATAGAATATTGCTGAGCAGCGAGTGTACCTGTCTGATTCTTCCTTTGGAAGTTTCCTGTCAGGATGACTCCACCCTGTGAAGTGTGGGGTGTCAGACTGCCCCTAGTGGGGGATGTCTCCCAGCTAGGCTACTCAGGGGTCAGGGACCCACCTGAGCAGGCAGTCTGTCCGTTCTCGGATCTCAACCTCCGCGTTGGGAGATCCTTGGCTCTCCCCAAAGCTGTCAGACAGAGTCGTTCGCCTCTGCACCGCCCCCGCTGCTTTCCCTATTGGACCTCAGCTGTGGGCTGTCCTCAGAGGTGGAGTCTACAGAGACAGGCAGGTTTCCTTGAGCTGCTGTGAGCTCCACCCAGTTCGAGCTTCCCAGCGGCTTTGTTTACCTACTTAAGCCTCAGCAATGGCGGGCGCCCCTCCCCCAGCCTCGCTGCTACCTTGCGGATAGATCGCCGCAGACGGCTGTGTTAGCAGTGAGGGAGGCTCCGTGGGCGTGGGACCCTCCCGGCCAGGTGTGGGATATATTCTCCTGGTGTGCCTGTTTCCTTAAAGCGCAGTACTGGGGTGGGAGTTACGCGATTTTCCAGGTGTTATGTGTCTCAGTTCCCCTGGCTAGGAAAACGGATTTCCTTCCCCCTTGCACTTCCAGGTGAGGCGATGCCTCGCCCTGCTTCAGCTCACGCTGGTCAGGCTGCAGCAGCTGACCAGCACCGATTGTCCGGCACTCTCTAGAGAGATGACCCCAGTACCTCAGTTGAAAATGCAGAAATCACCGGTCTTCTGTGTTACTCGCGCTGGGAGTTGGAGACTGAAGCTGTTCCTATTCAGCCATCTTGCTCCGCCCCCGGTTAATGTTTCATCTACACTGCCAAATACATACTTACCTATTTAAAATACTGTCTTGTACAGGAATCAAATATCAGCAGCTATGAGGTAAAAGATTTTAAGGATATTTTATCCTATGATACCAACATAAAATATTTTGAATGATTTTAACAAATTTGGTTACTAGAAAGAAGTAAACACTTAAATAAATAATAAGTAATGATCACTGAGAAACAGCATAAATTTGTTAGCATGTATTTATGTATTTATTTTTTTGCCAAAGTTAGTAGACAATAAACTTTCAGAAATATGTTGGGTCTGGTATGGCTCAATTAGGGCATTTGAACAAAGGAAGGGGAAAATGGACTGGATTTTTCATGGTAAATACATGTAAAATGGAAATGGATCTATAATTAATTAACAGATGAGACTTAAAGTGTATGAAATATAGATTAATGTCATAGGAAAAGGAAGTTTCCGATAATGTGAGCAGACATTTATGGGTATTTTTGATAAACTGGGGACTATTCTAAATGCCCATATTTACACATCATTTATTCCCCAATCTCCACAGAATTTCTCCTTGGCTAAAATTTTCCTAAGATTATTCTCACCCTTAATCCTTCTCTTTATTCTACTTTCTCTGCAGCTTACTATTTCTTCTCATTTATTAGGCAGATGTAGAGGTAACTAATTCCAGGTCTCTGCTGTTGAAAACAATAGCCATTAGCCACATGTGGCCATTGCACACTTGAAATGTGGCTAGTTCAAATTGAAATTGCTGCAAATGTAAAATGCATACTGAATTTTGAAGACAATATAAAAATGTAAAAAAACTCATTAATAATTTCTTTACTACATGTTGAAATGATAATATTTTAGGTATTCTATGTCAATAGAATATGTTCAGATAATTTTACCTAATAAATATGGCTACTAAACATTTAAAATGACAGATGAAGCTCATATTTGTGGCTTGCATTATAATGCTACAAGACAGCACTGCTCCAAGTCAATGTTTGGGGGCCTTATCTTTGTATAATAAACAAAAGATTTTGCCAAACAAAAGGTAATCTATTCCAAAAAAATTTGGTGCCACTAACTTAGGACCAGAAGTAGATACAGAAACTGGTGGTATTAAATTATTTTTTCTTTTAACCAATAACAAAGGACGCTTAATCACGTTATTGAACTCATTGGAGGCAGTTGTGTGATCACTGAGAGCAACCATCCCCCTCTTCCCAATGTCCTTCCAATCATGTTCTTTGGAGTTGATCTTTCCCACCTCCGGATGATATCTCAAGTGATTCTCAAAGCTTTTCTGACCCCTTTCAGAAAGAACGAGCTCATTTCAAAAATTTAAAAATCTCATCAGATCTAACATTACAGTTTAATCTATTACACAATTTAAATTCCCTTTCTCCAGCTGGGGCTTGCCCCAGCTGTGCCCCTGCAAAGAGTGAGGATAGCATAGTCTTCTTGCTCTTCAAACTCCCTCCTCCTCACTGCTGTTTTCCCTTCGAAAGCATTGGGTTAAGGGGAGGAGAGGTGTCAGAGGGAAGAAAATCCCAAATGCCACTTGACTGGCATAACTGACGCATGGTTCCAGTGCCCAGAGAGCAGCAGATGAACAGCTGCAATTTCTCTCCATGCCTTTGTTGGATGCCACTGAGATCCTTCTGCTGCAGGCCCAACCATGGCTCATGTGAGGCAAGCAACATGACCTCTGGCTGGCCTTTGTCACAAGTGTCCATGGTCTCCCAGCAGTCTATCTATAGCTGGGTCTCTCACCCTTGCACCCCTTCTTGGTGTGAGTCCCTATTGAGACAGCCATAGATGGGCTCCTTTTGATGGTGGAGTGTACATCCATTTCTGGAAAAGGTGACACATTTTCCCCATTGTTTTCTCTCTTTTTTTTCTCTTTACTCTGTCACCACATAGTATGTTCCTGCTCTTAGAAAGTCATCAGTCCCTCTATATCCCCAAATTCTAGGGAGCATACAGCAAGCACTGCAAGGAATTTTCTCCAAAAACCCCCCTTTTTAGACTTGAGATGGTGCACATTCTCCTAAATCCTCTATAAGTGGCTGAAAGGCAAAATGCCATCATACGCTAATAACTTTTTGCAACAGAATTTAGACTTTCTTTATTAGTGGGGGTATGCTACAAGATGATAACAAATTGAACACCATACTTCCATCGCTTAAAAAAGAAACTTATATATCTTCCCCATAACAGTCCTGGATCGGGTTTAAACAAGTGGTTAGCTCTCCTTCAGCTGATCATTCAGGTGCTATTTCACTTGCAGCTACACAGCCCCCTAGGGCCTCGTAATCAGATGTATCCAGACAGGGAAAATGAGGGCGTAGAGGCACACATTCGCCCTCTGGGAAACTCCAGTCTGGAAGTAGCACAAATCTCTTCTGCTCACCTTCAATTGGCCACACCTATCTGCATGAGAACCTAAGAAATGCATTCCATACATGTGCGCAGCTACAGTTCTCTCTATAAAAGAAAAGGACAGATTTTGTTTTACAACTAGAGGTCTCTGCCACAATCTCCAGTGTCTCTATTCTTCCACGAATCTTTTCCTCCTCCTTATTGAAGCATGCCCTGAAGAGGGTCTGTGTTGCTCATTTAGGATGTAGGGATACTTGTGCCTATGTTATTTTTCTCAGCATATTAAGCCTCAGTAAAAACCAAGTGTACCCTTACAACCCTCTATTACTCAATCATTGATTCAGTACTCATTCTACAACACACACTTTATGTATTCCATCTAATTTATTCCTACAATTCTTTGACATAGGTATTAGGCTCAGAGAGGTTATTTAACTTATCTTTTACTTAACTGAAATAGGCAGTACAAAGAGGAGCTGAAATTCAGCCTCGTTTTCTAATGATAAACTTTGATGATAAAACTACCTCCTGGCTGTCCGTTTCAATCTTGACATTTTATAATATTTACTTTGTCTATTTTAGCCATTTTTAATTTTCTTTTTAATTCTTATAGCAAAGATATAAACAAAAGAAATATATTTGTAGTATATATAGTATATGCAATATTTTTATACAGTATGCATTCACATATGTACTGCAATTATAATCAGTATATATGCAGATATATACTGACTGATTATAATTGAATAGAGAAAAAATTCTATTTGTGAAAATTAAGATTTTCAAAATCCAATATTGCTTCATGATAAAAACCATCAACAAACTAGGCATCAAAGGAACATACTTCCAAATAATAAGCACCATCTGTCACAGGTGCACAGCGAACATCATACTGAATGGGCAAAAGCTGGAAGCATTCCCCTTGAGAATTGGAATAAGAGAAGGATGCCCACTCTCGCCAGTCCTATTCAACATAATACTGGAAGTCCTATCCAGAGCAATCAGGCAAGATAAAGAAATAAAAAGCATCCATTAAGAAAAGAAGTCAAATTATTTCTTTACTCATATGATTCTATACCTAAAAAAACCCTAAAGATTCCACTAAAAAGCTTCTAGTATCAACAAATAACTCCAGTAAAGTTTCAGTATACAAAACCAATGTGCAAAACTCAGGGAGCAAAGGCTAAAAAAATTCCTGTTGGGTACTATTCTCACTACCTGGGTGATGGGATCAATCTTACTGCAAACCTCAACATCATGTAATATGCCCATGTCACAAAACAAACTTGTACATCCATGCCTTGAATCTAAAATAAAAGCTGAATTTTTAAAAATATATATATTCTTATCAAAAATTTGTTTCTTCAAAATTGCTCACTATCCATGTAATATGTCAACATTCGTTATCAAAAGAGAAGTATGCTATATGGCAAGAATTATTCTGCAAACAATTTGTCAATCAAAATTAAGCCAGCTAAATCTGTATTTAAAACAAATACCTTCCCATACAATTTCTAACATAGTCAAACATTTACAAAAGTTTCAGGGGACAAAGGAATACCATCCTTGAATGATTTTGATTTTTAATAGAATATTAATCAGATTTCAGTTACAAAACAGTTGGAAAAGGTAGGGAATCTGGGGAAACAGATTCTAAACTGAGCTTTAAGAAACCATTCCTAGAGCACTCATACAAAGTCTACATATGAACTGCTCTCTCTGGCATCATCTGAATACTGGGGGTTTGTGAGGGACCAGCACAACAACTGCCAAGACAACGCCTTGGACTGTGTGATCTGAGCCAGCAGAATAGATACCCAGGTTTCCACACCTTGACACCCATGAGTTTAGAGGATGAGCACTTGAACCTCTGCTATGGCTGCTACCCAAAACCTCCACAAAGGCACTTGTCAGCGGAAATAGCAAATGCAGCAGAAGCATGCCTGCTATCCTGTGACATTGATGTCTCCCTTTCACATTTTTCCCAAGTCCCCTGTTCAGTGAAAGCTCGATTATGTTCAGAAGCCAAGCTACAAAAGAGTATTGCTTTAGCCTTTGGCCTGTGTAAAATTATGAAGCAAGGAGTGGGAATAAAGTTGAGTGAATCAATCCACTACCACAGGTTGGAAGGTAGTTGTGACAAACAATCAGGTTGTGAGAATAAAAATTGGTATGAATACTTTTTGACCAGTATTAACGTGGAAAAAAGAAGGACAAATCATTACTAGATAATTTACAAGCAGGCAGTGGTATTCCGATTGTGTGATTTAAACGTGCAATCTTTCTTCAAATGAAAATATTAGTCTTTTTTAAAAAGTCTTGACATGACAAATAAGGAGCTATCCAATGACTTCAATTACAGCTGTTTTCACAAGGACCTTTGAACGGGTTGTGCTATGACTCATTCTTTTTTTCCACTTCAAGAATGATAATTAATTGTATTCATTTGTGTATACTTTTGTCTGGGCAAATAATATATTCTTTTCAGCAAGTCTGTTTCCCTTCATTTGACTACATGTTAGGCACACAGGTATTTCTTTTAATCCTAGCCATCATTTTTAAAGGTAGGAAGTACTAGTGTTACTTTATAGCTAAGAAATTGAAGCTCAGGAAGGTTCAGTCATTTGTCTGGAGTCATACCACAAGGAAAACATCAGAGTTAGGATTCAGACCTGGTTAGCTTGACTTCTCTTTTGTATTATCCTTGTTAGTATTAGGAAATTGTCACTCACTTGGTGGTGTACTGTGTATTTAAAAACTGCTCACTATTTTCTTTATGCCAGCCTTCCACATAAGCAGAGTTGCAGGTCATTGTCATAATGTGACATCTCAGCTAGTTCTTCCAGCTACTGAGGAAGGACAGGTTTCAGTCATTCTGTGAAGGAGATGATTAGAGACAGTAGTAAATATAAAAGAGCTGAGAGAGGGTTTCTGCAATGATAGTATAGTCACATAGACAACTGCAATCTAGAAAAACTAAGGCTGCCTATACAAAATGTGGAAGAGGGGTGAGTGAAGGGGGGGGAAGAGAGAATAAAACTCCCATGAAGCTGCTGTAGCTGATGTCAACAGAAATTCAGCCCTGGTGGCTAGGAAAGGAGGAAGTGAAATGGAACAAGGAGGAAAGAACTCCTATGCAGAATAGAGCTGTCATTCATAGCTAAGTAGATGCATAAGCCAGTCATATGGGTAATTTTGGTTGGTGAGCTTGTTAAACAGTAGAGAAAGTCAATAGTGGAAAAGATTATTAAATCATGAGTTTGAATACTTAGGGACTAATAACAATAAATAGCAAAAATTTATAATGTCTCATTGCACATAAAACTATAGTTTCATTAAAATCTGCATTTATGTAAATTCCTGAAGAAAACAATTTGTATTAGGATAAGGTGAATATCTGTATCTTAAATGAAGCCTAATTCAGCTCATTTTAAAACTGCTTAGAATTCAGAATAAAAGTGATGTGTCATCAAACTTGCAGATATGTTAAATTATAACAGGGATACATAGATAGACAATTCTGGCAAAATTGTGGGTTTTGTCTTTCCATGTTGATACTCTGGCATTGTGACAACGATGGAAAATGTAAATAAGGGGAATCTTGACCTGGTATGGTCAATGTATTTTAAGTAATTAATTTCCAGTGATTTTTTTCTAACAACTTGTTCACTTATTCAACAAATATTTATTGAGCATCTTCTTTATGTATCCTAAATCAATCAAAATAATCCAGTTAGAAATGCACGCAGATTTAGTTACTGACTTTGCTTTGAAAAAAGGATTTTCAGGAACTCTCGATTTTTAGAATATCTTAGTGTATATGTGTAATAAAAAATCAGAAGTGTATACTGGTGTGATAATATAAACTTTTCTATCTACAGGGACAAATGCCTCTTCACACTCAACATTCCAAATGCTCTTTCAAGGTAGAGATACTTGATCATTTTTGCCTTTGTATTTTTGTTCAGTATTATTAATGCATATGAAATTATATTATACTCTAAGCTAGTCTATCTGCATATAAAGCCCAAGAGGTCTACATGTAGGGTATTTTCCCTACAGATAGTGTGAAATATTTTAATGGAGTTTAACTCTTGATTCAATGCATTGAGAATTTGTTTTTAAAAAATTGAACAGCTATTCATTTTTATCTTGAAACAATTATTTTAAAGTCATTTCATGACACTATCATTCAGATATTTCAGAAAACTTTCAACTACATTTCCATTTTAAATAATTTTCCATTTTAAATAATTTATAATCACAAGTAATATTAATCAGTATTTCAAATTTTGTATCACCTCTGATATCAGATTAATAAAATAAATTTTCTAGTGACCTATCTTTTTAATAGGTACCTGATTTTATTGGTTTACAAACTGATAACTGTAGTCTCCTAATTTTTAGAGAAAAATAGTGAGTCCAAATTGCTGTACAAAAACACAAAAGTTTCTGGTTATGAACTGAAAGCTAACCAAGACACAAACTGAAAAGTTATGGACAGTGGCTTTATCTGTAGGGGGTTATTACTGCATCCCTAAAGGTCTCATCTATATGAATGCAAACATCTTCCCAAACCATAATGAGACTCAGTGTAAATCTCTTCAGGGTCATGTTTAACACTCTGTGCCTATGGAAATCATAAGATTGTCTGCAACACTGCTCAATTTTTTTTGTGTTTCTAGGTGAATTAATTCTGCTCTATTGCACAGTTGAGCATCTAAGTGATTTCTAAAACAATAAATATGATGATCCACAGGCTCTGAGAGGCTGACTTCAACTTTCCTGAAACTTAGAAAAACAGTGTATATTAATCATAAGGGTAAAAATTCACCAGATATTTATTGAAATGGAAAAAAAAAAAGCTGAACATCTTTGAAAATCCTGCTGTATACCCTGCTGACTCAGGACCTAGGTCAATAATATTCCATGTATTTGGAGACTAAATAGCCATCTACAAAGCATTATTTGGCCTTTACTCTTGGGTAGTTTAATGTTAATAAATGAAAATGTAGAAACTATGTTTATATCAATAATGAGGTAGACAGAAAGTGAGTAAGAGGGGAAAGTTATATCCTATCCTGGAAATAAAATACCAACAATTGTATTGATAGAGAAATACTGAAGCAAGAAAGAACTCTACTTTCTTTACTTACTGTGAGAAACATGTTATATTCAGGCAGATGTAGCAAGCAGTTTGTAAAGAATGAAATTATTTGATTTAAAATGATTAATTAAGCAACAGAGCATGAATCAGGAAAAAAACTATATACATACACATACACACAGTAGATATGTTCAGCTAAGTAATAAAAACACAGAAAGACTACATTATTTTAATAGATGACCATAATTGTATACTAGACCAGTATTTGAATGAGAAAAGCTATCAATAACAACCATAGCATAAGAAAAATATGTTAATAATTAGTTTTATAGTCACTGATAAATTACTTAAATGAAAAATCTTAAATGACAAAAATAGCCTGTATGACAAGTAAGAAGAATTTTGTTTGTATTTAATGTCATGTAATTAAACATATTATTCATGAAAGATTCCAGATGGACAGAAGTGAAGACTGAAGTAATTTCCAGAGAGACAAGATACACTTCATCAGGTAGCATATTCTCATGGCCAAAATTCTCATGTGACCAAAATCACAACACTGCTCCTTCTTGTAATATGTGCTATACTAATATCTGTTTTCTCATCATGAGATTCAAACTAACACTAACAGCTTTTCTCCAGCAGAAGGTCTGAGGATAAACAGATGAAATGTCTTCTAAATAATGTTAACAGGTTAAATTTATTAAACTTATAGCTATGGTCAAATTAGTTAAAACTAATACTTTTATGTATTGATTTATTATTCATTTTTAATGTAAGGTCTAAGTTCTTACAGAAAACTATTTTGAAATGTTTTAGTTTTCTTTGGATTGTCTACCTGATTATTTTTCAACCCACTCATATTTCTGGCATGTTGAGTTTATAGAGAAAGTGGCAGTGACTAATGACCTTGATTTGAAAGGTCAGGGTGACACGGTGGAAGAGCACTAAACAGGAGCACATATTTCACATTCTCACTCTGATCTTTTACACAATTTCAAGGAAACTTTAAATCTTTCAGAGTTAGTCTTCTTTCCTGCAAAACAGGAGTGACAACAGCTACTTCATAGAGTTGCTGTGAGTTAACTAGTCCAGGTACCAAATAAACCCTGGTTGCATCATGTATGGTACTTGAATTTGAAGATAAGCCAACATAGTCAAAGCATTAGCCATTGTCTGTGAATGCAGAGAGAGGTTTGAATTTTTTGTCCTAAAAAGTTATGTTTTAATACTCATATGTGGACAATTTAGAAAACACCTCTCCTCTTCACTTCTCCCTTCTCTATTGATCTTGTGGTGAAATATTAATTTTAAAAGTCTATGATAAAAATAATAAATCAAAATATAATTTTAAAGTAAATGGCTATTGTGGAGAACACTTCACATTTACATTAAGTTCTCATCTGGCAAAGTATTCTGGTTTAGATTGCTATGTATGAGCATAACTCTCAAAAGTCCAGGGAAAGTGAGGCATAAAAAGTATGGTCCAATAGTTTTTATTCTTGTTTATCAAAGAGTTTATTCAGAATTGAATCAATTATCATTATGAACTTTCTGATCAGTACTAGCCTCGGGTTAGTTTGTAAACATTTGAATTCAAATTTAAATGTTTTCACAATGACAGATGATATAAAGTTATTAATTTCATAATTAATATGAAATATTAGGAAATAGGAAATAGGAAACTGTGAAAATCTTGAGAGCACAGATTGTATCCTGTGGCTGTGTGTGTGTGTATGTGTTTGTATGCATATTTTCTCCCATTCCCATTTCACAAAAGAACAAGTATGAAGGTATAGGCCAATGGTCTTAAATTCATTAAAAAAAAAAAAAAAAAAACAGACAATAGTAGGGATTGACTGATAATGTCTCAAAAAAAAGTCCTCTGCTCCAAACCCTTAAATCCTTTTGTCTGTACCACCCTAAGAACCACTCAACTGATGTCTTTATTTCCAATCTCCATGTGAGCGTCTGTCCCCCTAGCAGGAAAACTTTTAAACTGATACACAAAGCAAATGTCTGTGCTGCCACCACTTGGGTTATGAACTCCACTAAGGCAGAGGCAAAGATTTTTTAGTCATTCTTTGTCTTATTATTATTCTAACATTGACTCATTATATACATGAATTGAAGTTATCCCTGAATGCACCATCTGCCCACATGCTTTTTCCTGTTCCTTCAGCCTGAAATGTCTTTAATTTCTTCTCAAACTGGCAAACTCTTAGATATTTTTGAAGGCCAGTTTCCACACCTGCTCTTCCATGCAACTTTTCTGATACTTTCACATGCTTCGAATGGAATTGATCACTACTCCCTTCTTTGTGCACTCATTGTAGCTTCTACCTATCTTCAAATACTGTTTCTATGTATGTATGTAATAATATTTTAAATTATTTCAGTACCTCTCATGGGCCAGTCATACTCAATCTCAACGTAAGTAGACTGAAGGGTGCTTTATAACAACAGAACTCTGAAATCAGAGGCTGAACAGAGTGTGTCATAACATCTAAACCCTTTCCTCTGTGATATGAGTTGTGTTAAATATTATAGTAGGAGTATCTCATCTTATAATATAGAAGTCTAATTTATTGATATAAACATTGTGGCAAATACATGGCTCTAGGAAATTTTCTTGATGCCAAGATACCAGGAGCTCCAACTGAAGACTCTCCCAGTGGAAATAGGTATGTACTTTATGACATAACAAAACATACCAAGAGCCCACTCAAAGGCAACATCACCAGGTACGACCTACAAATTGGGTGAAAATTTTCTATTTATAGGCTCACTTCTGCTTCTTATCACACCACTTCAGCTTTTATGATGGGAGTAAGGTGTTATAATAGTAAAGAACTGATAGGAAAATAGCTTTTGGAAAATGGGTCAAAACAGAGCACTGCAACCCATGTTTTATTTTTGTCAAAATTATTCATTTAAACTTTGCCTGAAACATTATATTGCTTAGTCTTATGTTGCTAGCAATTATCCTACAGCCCCTAAAATATCCTAAGATTATGCAAGCCAAAGACAACTCCAGGTAACCTGGAGTTCTAAAGTACACTCATGTTCACAATAATTCCAGGAAGTATATATCATATTATCTCCATTTTATAGATAGGAAAAGCTGAGATGTTAAGCGATTAGTGTGGATTACTCATTAGAACTAAACCTTTAATACATCTGTTTAGTCCAAATCCTGTCTTCTTTCCCACTTTTTGGTTATTCATTCAAATGCATATTGTGTTTGGTCAGGTGTGAAACACGGGTAGACTCCAGGGATGCAATGGTGAACCCTCATATGCAGTTCTTACCTGTATGAAGAGTTTATAACCTAGCATGAGACATAGATAACAGCTAAAAACAAATGTACAACATTATAAATTGTACCATCAAGGAAAAATATAAAACCGATGGCAAAGGTAGAGAATAACAGTGTAGATCCTAATTTACAGCCTCGTACAGGGAGGGCCTCAATAAGCAGATGTTATTTAAGTTGAGACTCAAAGGATGAAAAAGAGTCAGTCATGTGAAGGGCAAAGAAAGAACACTATAGGCAGGGAAAACAGTCTAGGTAAAGATCCTGACTAAGCAGGGGAAGAACTGGTCTGGTTATAAGACCTGAGAAAAGCCAGTGTGGTTGAAGCACAGTTGGTACATGTACATGAGAAAGGGCAATAAAAGAACCTGAAGAAAGATGGAGGAGTCGGGTCACCAGTGGACCTGAGGCTATGAATATCAGACACTTCTGGACCCCCAGTTTATATCCTCTGGGCAGGTGCTTCTCAAACTTTTATATGCATGTAAATCATTTGGATATCTGGTTAAAACATAGATTTGGTTTGCTAGTTCTATGGTGAGCTGAAGATTCTGCATCTCTTTCTTTGAGGTGGAGTCTCACTCTGTTACCCAGGCAGCTCACTGCAACCTCCGCCTCCCAGGCTCAAGCGATTCTCCTGCCTCAGTCACCAGAGTAGCTGGGATTACAGGTGTCCACCACTATGTCTCGTTAATTTTTTTGTATTTTTAGTAGAGACAGTGTTTCACCATATTGGCCAGGCTGGTCTCAAACAACTGACCTCAAGTGATCCATCCACCTCGGCCTCACAAAGTGCTGGATTACAGGCATCAGCCACTGCGCCCAGCTAGATTCTGCATTTTCAACAAGCTCCTGAGGGATACAGATGCTGCTGGGCTCTGGACCTCACATTGAGTAGCAAGGTTCTAGGGCCCACTTTTTTTACTCTGGTTGTTGCTGTGGCAGTCAGTTGCATACAGCTGTAGCACACATTTGTTTTTAGCCCTGAGACTTTGGAACTTAGGTGCTGCTACCCATTGCAGCTGGATCCATTTAGCCAATTTGATGCGTACACAAAATTGGAAGTGAGGACATTAACATCCCTTGAGACAATCCTTAACCAACGGGAACAGAACCAATGTATTTAATTCTCTCCTCTGCCCTCCCTCAAGGGTGTTTTCCACATTGCTGCTATGAACATCACAGTAGAATGGAGGCTCAGTTGCCCACAGTGGTAACCAGCTCAGTAGCATATCCTTGTTTTGTCTGTCATTCCTTGTCTGCTACACTTGTCTCAAATTCTCACTATTCTCAGGGCTCATTGCCCAAAATAAACTTCTTGCATGCAAAGCCTCATCTCTGTTTTGGCTTCCTGGAATAAACAAGCTAGGACGTCATGGTCCTAAGTTAGTGGTGGCATAGCTCTCATGTTTGGAACACTTATTAACTTGTAATGTCCTTGGAGTGAAGGATACAGCCTTATTTAATCTTTGTATACCTTGAAATTAGAGTAATACTGATTACCTGGAGGAGCTCAACAGCAGCTGTACAATTCAAAATAATTTATTCTAAGTTCATTAAAATTAGTCAAAGGATTTTTACAAACTATTCAAGAAAATTGCACGGCAGAAATATAAGAGAAATAGCACAGTATAAAGGTCTAAAGAACAGGGTCTCTGGAGTCAGACTGACTGAGTTCGATGCCTGCTCTGCTACCTTCTAGCTGTGTGGCCTCAGGCATGGTGTGTGCTTCTCCTGAGCTGCAGTTTCTTCATATATAAAATATGGATGATGATACTGGCACCTACTTCACTATGAGTGAAGTATACCATTTAAGGCACTGTTCTAGCACTTTAATGAGTTAATGTATTTAAAGCATTAGAACAGTGTGTGGCCCATAGTAAACACCATATATGTGTGTGTTAAAGTGTAATATGTGTTTTTAAGGAACTCAAGAGAAATCCGAAAGTAGTTCCCCATGCTGGTTTTTAGACTAATACTACTGTATAAAAATCAACTAATGTACTGGCTAAAGACAGATTCCAAAGAGCCATCCTGGACTCATTAAAAGATTTTATAGGCATAGGATGGGAATTCTATACTTTTAATAAATCTCCTCAGTGACTCTGTATATAGACAAAATATACACTAGTTGACCAACTTTCTACTTTAGAGTTTTTAAAGTAACCATGGCACCAAGGATATATGTACATAATACAAGGTAAACACAAAAGGTGAATTAAATTTTTAAAAAACTTGATCATTTTTTAATTTCATTCATTTACTCATTTATTCATTTATGCTACAAATACTTGATTGTTATGTTTAGTGAATGTTTATCCTTTGTTATTATTGACTGGGTAAATTGTTATCCTTGTTCTCAAAGTATTTACAGTCTTGTTGATGTTCACTGAAATTCTGTTCGGCAAGTAATTCTGGTATTAGCTCATAGCATTACATATGTAGTTCAGAGAGGCTGATCAATTTGCCCACAATCACACAGACCGTAATGTGACATTATTACCATAAGAATCTTGATCTTTGCACCCAGAATCTCTATTATTTTCATTATCTCATTCCATATACCAGATTAAATGCATATTAAAAAGAACAAAAATAAACTTGAGTTTTTCTATACTTAAATTCCAAATGTTAAATGCTAGTTTATACATATTCTACTTTATATATTAATGCAAGTTGTTAGCTTTGGAAAGTGCTTCCTTGATGTGAAACAGAACATAAAATACAAACCTAGTTTGGATATGCAAACACAGTTTCATATTTTAAGGGGCAATAATGGCCTGTAATCAAACTACAACCTGTTAGGTAAATAAACGATTCTCTTGTTAGATGGAAGTTTAAACATAGACTAATTCATTAATTTGTAAATTGTTCTCTCAGTTTCAACAAGCCCACATTGTCACTGCCTGTGTTTATGTAAATGTGGTCATGAGGGAGGGTTGGGGCATGGGCATGTCACTGGGAAGTTAAGGTGATCATGAGCTCCATTCTACATGCACAAAACTCTAGAAGTGGGGGTGAGGTAGCTACCTAGTCCCGATCAAAAAAAGGATTACTAGATAACCACCACCCTATGAGAGTCATTTACATTTACTACATGACAGCCAAGTTCCTGGGAATCCGGTCCTTTCATTTCTAAGTTCTTCCTTATTTTTTATGATCAGAATTCTCACTCTCAGAGGCACTGTGATTCTCCTGTGTGGATTTGTATACATCTGTCAGCTCCTGAGTATGTTACTCTTTAACAACTTTATAAATGTTGTCCATTATAAATGGACACATCAGAGCATTAAATTCACATTATGCATAAAAATCAACATTAATACCATAAGGTACCTGGCAATTATTAGATGAGATAAAAAATGAAAATAACGTTCAGCTTAGAATGTTAAAATACTAATTATTTTCAAATGGTATGCTTGGATTATTACTACTTTTAAACTTTTTCTGCATATGAGTCCCCAGCTTGAAAACATAACAAACATTTTAACTATTTTATAAGAACCCAGTAATGTCAGTGGACAAGAGCTTCAATATACTGTCCAGGCATATTCACATCCTCTTATTAAGTGAGGAATAATTTTATTTTGGGCATTTTGAAACATCTCATGGGCAGTGACAGAAAAAGCAGCTGTTCATCCCCTAAAAACAAAAACAAACACACAAAAATACCCATCTTAGAACCAGAGTGAGAGCAGACCCTCTAAAATTTGATGACTGGAAAAGCAAGAAGACTGAATGCAATCTTTTTATTAACTTATCTAACTTCAATTATTCTAATTAGGTTCCGTGTGCCCTAAATATATTTGAATAGTGACTGCCAGTTTCTCAAAATCCTCTTTTTTCAAGGTGGCCAAGATGTTTCCAAGCCATTACCTTCTGTGAGAGCTCTATCCAAGCTAAGCATCCTTGCAGCCAGGAGAACAGAGAAGACAGCTCAGTTTAGTTTCTCTCAATTGGCTTTGACTGCATTCACAGGAAAATGAGACAATATTAAAAACAACGGAAGCAGAGATGGGTCCAAAAAGAATTAATAAAATGGCATTTATGCTGGATGGTTATATTTACCAACACCATGAAGAATTAGCACATAATTGTTTATAACCTTGTACTCTTTATGATAGAAAAAATTTTCCAACTTTACACAAAGTGATCACTCTTTATCTACCTGAAGTTATGGTAAGTAATCTGTTTAGGGAGTAAAACATACTGCTCTTTTCTTTGAAAGTGTTTGTTTTCATCTAAAAAATGGCTCTTGTATTTTTATGTAAAATAAGGGTACTGCTTTGTCCCTATAAACTTGATTCACATGTGCTTTTTTATGGGTCTCTATGTTCATAGTCAAGGAGCAAAACCTATTTGGTGGGAGGCACTGACATTTTGATTATAGGAAGAAGGAAATGGCAATAATTTTTCAGAAGCTGGGCAGATTATAAAAGATAGAAAATGTGACCCAGGCTGATACTATAACACCTCTAAAACAGGTGGCTGGCAGTGCTCTGATAAAAGTACAAAGACTGAATAAATCAAATGCCCACCATTGTGAACCAGCAAGCACATGGAACCATTTGTCCTCCATTCTATTCCTTGTTCTATATCGGCACAAATAACACGACCTCCAGCGAGATGAAGAAGTTGAGTGTGATAACCTCCGAAACTTGCCTATAACATATTCAGATTTAGTAAAACACTTTATCATAACAGCTTTCCTGTTAGATATATACAAATTGCCTAAAGCACCAAATAAGCATTCCGACTACCTGTATACTTACTCTATCATCACAACTCTGATTTTTATTTTTAATATAGGACATGTAGATTCTAGATATTAATGATGGTTGATGTTCTCAAGTCATCATTGAAGGTATCATCAAGGAGAGTCTACCGCACAGGCATTCAAATGACAGATACATCAATTCTTTCTTTAAAATAAGGAACCAAATAACTAACAACTATGTGTGTTAAGTTTTCTTCAAGACAGTGGTGGAACCATTTCATCCTTTGAAACATTCTGAAAAAAAATTTCATTATGTGTCCTTCCAAGTGTCTTCAGAATCCATTATTATCTGTAAACCTCACTTTATCAGGTAGTCCAAATATCAGAGACAAGCAGCCAATATATCATCACAGTAAAAAGCATGCGTTTTTTAAAGTTATACAGGTTAGAATTAGGCTGACGTCCTAATTCTAGCACTATCATTTACTGTGTGAATATAAGCAACTTAGATAATATCTCTAGGCCTGTTTCTGTGAAATGTAAATAATATTAGTATCTATCTTATATATTTGTGTGAGGAGTAAATGAAATATTGCAAGGAAAGCACAATATATAAAAAGTCATAGGAAGCCCTTGATAAATATTAGTTATTATAGTAACAAGTATTATTATTAGCTAGGTCACACGTATGAACTATATTTTTTTCATCACAAACTATGTGTGTTAAAATACCAGAAATTTTACCCTATTTCAGTCAGGATTTTCCAGTTAATTTTAACAAGTCGTCTTGGTGTAGCATGAGGGGAGCCTCTGACTGAAGTGGGGTTGTTGTTCTATAAATAGGGGAGTCAGCTCCCCTTATGGGGGTCTTTAAGAATCATTCCAACATGACCACAGAAATTACACTCAGAAAGGCATATGAAATTAAAAAATGTATTATATTCACAGGTTCTAGAAACAGGAGGCATTACACACCATGCAGGAGGACATATGCGCAGAGCTCCCAGGGATGGGGCTCAACCAAGCAGGAAGAAAACTGAGAAAGAGGGACAGAGAAAGGGAAGGGGAGAGAGAGAGGGCCCCTTGGCAAGCGCTGTTATTAGGGATCAGGGTGGAAAACTCAAGCAAAAGTCATAAGGGATATTACTGGTGCATTTGAATGTCATGAGGTCATATTCAGGAGAAGGCAGGAAGCGAAACTTGTGGCAGCGAGTAGTAGTATTATACGGGTACACCTAGTTGGCTGGGAGGGTGTTCACAGCCTGTTCGTGGGGATGTTGAAGCATCGGGAAAATATAAACTTTAAACAATTTATAACAATTGTCCTCCAGGCCTAGGCCTCTGAGCCTAAGCCAAGCCATCACAACCCCTGTGACTTGCATGTGTATATATACACCCAGATGGTCTGAAGTAACTGAAGAATCACAAAAGAGTGAAAATGCCCTGCCCCTATGTTAACTGATGACATTCCACCACAAAAGAAGTGAAAATGGCCGGTCCTTGCCTTAAGTGATGACATTACTTTGTGAAATTCCTTTTCTTATCTCCCTTTGCTGACTCTCTTTTTGGGCTCCGCCTACCTGCACCTAGGTGATTAAAAAGTTTTATTGCTCACACAAAGCCTGTTTGGTGGTCTCTTCACATGGACGCGCATAACAGGAACCACTAGATAAATCTTAAAGAATAAGATGATAAAAATAATGGATAATAAATCTCTTATGTTCTATTCCTTCCTGCTAATAAATTACTATAGTACAATACACAATTCCATGGGGACCATGCTACCATAGTTCCTTATAGCACAAAATCAGGTGGCATTCCTATTTCCAGACAGGCACTGCTCTCCTTCTCTACCACATTTACCCACCATGTTTAATATGGTAAACTTTGGTTTTTGTCCTGGTTTCCTGGCACAGAACTTCAAAAACCCCTTACATTTTCTGAATGACAGAAATGTCTTTGTTATGCTAATGAGGCTCCTCTTAGTGGGCCTCTTGAAAGCTTCAGGATGGGGGCTGGTGACCAGAGAGACCAAACACATGATTAAAGGTTTGGGACATCTCAGATGGCTGACCTCCAAGGAGGGAGGAGAGGCTAGAGATGGAGTTCAACCAAGTAGCCAATAATTTACCAATCATACCTATTTAATGAAACTGCAATCAAAACTCTGAGAAAGGAAGCTCCATGGCTTCCTAGTTGGTTAATATATCAACATATAAGGAGGGTGATATGTACTGACTCCATGAGTAGAAGGCACAGAAGTTCTGCATCCTAGTCCATACTCTATGTGTATCCTTTACATAAAACTCTAATCATAAGTATATGATCACTTTCCTGAGATCTGTTAGTCATTCCAGTGATTTATCAAACCTGATGGGGTCATGGGAATCACAAAATTTGTAGCCAGTTGGTCAGAAGAGTAGGTGACCTAGGCATACCCTGAGAATTGGGGCTGGTGTCTAAAGTGAGGGAAGTCTCATGGACCTCACTTTTAACCTATGGAGTCTATGCCAATTCCAAGTAGTTAATGTCAGAACTGAATTGCCATATATTCAGTTGGTGTTGGAACAGCTGGAGGTGGAACAGAGTAAATGGGAGTATTTAATAAGATTAAACTTCTAATAAGTTCTAAAGGAAAATGACTTGAATAAAAAATGATAGAAATGTAGACTTATAAAAGCAAAAAATAGTTCACATTTATTGTTTCTAAAATATTACACAAATAATGAATCAAATAAGTAAGTGGATTACATTTCACAATTTGTATGACTAAGAACTTGGAAGATTTTCAAATTATAAAAAAGATAAATGTCTCTTCTATCAATGGAAAAAGAAGAGAAACATGAGATAAATATAACCCCAAATATGCTATGGCTGGACTTCACTTAATTGATGAAGTATAAGAGAAAAGAACACATTTGAACATAAATGTGACACTTCATATAGTCTCACTGGTGCCACGTAGGATTAGTAACATGAGAGTATGTTTCTTTTTCTAAGGTAATCACACACACACACACTCCACTTGATATTCTAGTTAATAATATGCGTATGATCATAATATAAATGCAGCTTATTGGTGGCTTCCAATTTTTAGGATTAATCAGTACACATGCACAATGTAGTGGCATGTTAGAGTTTCTCATATATCTTATTACAAAAACTAACTCACAGTGTCAACACCAGAGATTCTGATTTAATTTGTCTCGAGCGAAGCCTGACATCAACTTCTTTTTTAACATCCCCAGGTCTTTTTTAAATATCTGGCTAATTAACATGCAGCTAAGGTTCAGAACTACTGAAATATCACAGGAAACTTATTTGTAGCTACAGAACAAAAATGTAAAAGTTATAAACCCCGAAGAAGGAATGAAAAGCAGTAGCACAGCTGACAAATGCATGGGTTAGCAGTAGAGAAAGTGATGGACAGAACATAAGTTCAGTAGTGTACTCATCATGGTAAGAGTCAATAATGTAAATTTAAAGTAGATACAGAAATGGAAGTTGAAGTATATTATTTAGAGTTGTAAGTATAATCACTAGAAGTTTTGAAAAACAATGAGTGAGATGGTTAATCTGATGTATCAACTTGACTAGGCCACCCAGTGCTCACATACTTCGTCAAACAACCTGGATGTTTCTGTGAGGGTATATTTGGAAGAGGGTAATACATGAATCAGTAGACCGAGTGAAGTTGTTTGCTCTCCCTAATATGGGTGGCCATTGTCCAATCAGTTGAAAGTCTGAATATAACAAAAAGGCAAAGTAAGAGGGAACTCCATCTGCCTGACTGCCTTGAGCTGAGACATTGGTCTTCTCCTGCCTTCAAACTTAATCTGAAACATTGGCTCTTCTTGGTCTCAAGCCTGCTGGCATTTGGACTGGAACTCTATCATTGGCTCTCCTGGGTCTTCAGCTTGCCAACTGCAGTTATGACTTCTCAGCCTCTACAATCACGTGAGTCAATTCCTGATTGTCTGTCTGACTATTTATCTGTCTGTCTATGTATCCCGTCTCTGGAAAACCATGACTAATACAATGGGCTAATTAAGAAACTCTGCGGTGAAACCCCGTCTCTACTAAAAATACAAAAAAACTAGCCGGGCGAGGTGGCAGGCGCCTGTAGTCCAAGCTACTAGGGAGGCTGAGGCAGGAGAATGGCGTAAACCCAGGAGGCGGAGCTTGCAGTGAGCTGAGATCCGGCCACTGCACTCCAGTCCGGGCGACAGAGCGAGACTCCTCCTCAAAAAAAAAAAAAAAAAAGAAAAAAAAAGAAAGAAACTCTGTAAGTAATAGGTTGGTAAAAGAGGTGGGAGGTAGAATAAGTGCCTAGAATTAATTAATCAAGAAATATAGGTATAGGCACTTCAGAAGTATGTTTGTATTCAACAGAAAAGCTTAATAGGTAATAAAAACATGGCCACCCTGGAAAATAAGCCTGGGGAGATGTGGGATGGAGGTAAATTTCATTTTACACCTTCTGTAATTGTTTTTAAATCAGGTACATATGCTTCATTTAAAATTATTTTATTAAAACAGTCTTTCCTAGAGCTGCTATCTAATTTTACAATTAGAGGTCATTTGAAAATTCTGTAATATAAATTAGGGAAAAAGATGTAAAGTCATGCAATATATACATATTTTAGATTGAGTCTCACTCTGTCACCAGGCTGGAGTGCAGGGGTGCCATCTTGGCTTGCTGCAATCTCTGCCTCCCAGGTTCAAGCGATCCTCCTGCCTCAACCTCCCGAGTAGCTGGGACTACAGGCACCTGCCACCACACCCAGCTAATTTTTGTATTTTTAGTAGCATGTTGGCCAGGATGGTCTCAATCTCTTGACCTCATGATCTGCCTGCCTCAGCCTCCCACCCACAGTGCTGGGATGACAGGTATGAGCCACTACGCCTGGCTGTCATGCACAATATTATATCAACCTTTTCTTTTGATAGCAAGGATCAGAGTTTAACTATCACCTGCTTCTCTTTAATTCACTAAGTTATTATGGTACTCAGTTATTCAATTAACCCGTACCAAGAAATATATACTATAATTATTTTATAACATTTGTTCTAACTTATTTTAGAAAAGCTATGTAAATACTAGATAGGCTCAATAAGTAAGACAGCAGCATATTTTACTCAAGATTTTCATAAAGGGGTTGCTAAAGAAATCAGTACTCCTTCATTTGTCTATTTGTTTATATAAAGTTCCTATAAGTCAAATATAAACATTTTTCTGGAATAAGATTGTACATTGTTCACTCTTTCTCTATTAGTTATTATAGCTAGAAAATACTACTTGTCTATAAGAGAAAGAGCATTTTTTAAAATGTTGTACCTTTGAGGTGACAAGTACTTCAGAGTACTGAAAACATAGTATATCCTCAATTGATATAGATTGAAGTCCTTTCAAAGCAGACAATTCCTAAGGCTATCATAAAAAGTTCACATCTGAAATGATATAAATCTTAATGTAATTTTTAAAGTACTGCCTTTGCTGGTCATTATTTTTATTGTTAATAAAGTAACTTATAGTTGCACAGGGTATTATAAAATGTTCACAAAGAACTTTCAAATATATTATCTTAGATACTCTCACAAATAACTTACAAAATTTATGCTACATTTTCATTTTAGAAATAATAAAACAGATATTTTGCACAACAATTTTCTAGAATCTATAGGTTTTAATGAGAATTAAACAGAATTAATATAATTCTAAGCCAGTTTTTCTGCCTCCCACGCCATCACCTATTCCAGCCCACACTTCTCTTCCTTCCTTGTTGGCTTGAAAGAAATAATTTATTTTGCAACTCATTGCAACAATGGTGTACAGACCATTGAGTTGTTTAACCAAAGAAAGATAATACCATGTTATCTGTTCTCATTAAGCATTTAAAATGTAGCAGTTGTATCCATCTCAGAATGATATGAAAAGGCAAAGTGACAACCTAACCCTCTATTTATTCAACTTTCTTAGATTGAATGTAAGGTAATTTGCCTTACATCAATTAGAAATACATTTCAGTGTAACAAATATTAATTTTTAATTGCTGAGAATAAACAAAATATCCAGCTAAGTGTGTTTTGTGGAGGATTGTCCTGTGCTTCTTAGTACCTCACCCATAAAAGTTGAAGCACCCAGTGGTTGGGTGATTACAATTTCAAGGTTGAATTGCAAAATGAGCATTGAAACTAATTTCAGCTGCAATGGTTGTGACAGCCAAAGCTTTTATTTTCAGGAGCCAAAATTTAAGTAAGTTAAATTCTAGAATCTTCCATTTAAATATCGAGAACCAGAGGCTGGCAACAGAAGAGAAGAGCATTTTTTCAAATAATGTAGCTTGAGAAAGATACTAGATACAAATATTTGCTGCTTCATCTATCCTGTGAGGAGGTTAAAAAACTATTTCCAGGATGAGTAGGGAGCAAAATTGGTGGGAAGAAGGTGGTCTGGAGAGAGAGGGAAGCAAGAAGATTGTGATTTGTGATGTGAGTGTGAGGCCTTTTTCTCTTCCTTCTTCTTGGACTCAAAACCTCAAGATGATGGTAGGACAGAAAATAAAACCCAAATCTCATAGGTAGAGGTGGCTTCCTCTCAACTGTTCCTTTATGGGAAGCACCTTCAATAAGAGCCAAAATGGAAGTATGGTCAACACAAGTTGATGAATGGGCTCCTAAGAGGAGATAACTAGCCACAAGTTAAACCAACAGCTGAGACAACAGCACAGCCTATCTGGAAGAAGAGAGACAATTTACAAGCCTCACCTGCCCCTTGGGAGAAAGAAGAGAGGAAAGAATCCTAAATTCAAATACCTACATAAAATATTCAGTATTTTGGTGTTTTTAAAAATATCTATTTGTCTCAGCCCATCAGGAATAATAACACTAAGAGATTCAACAGCAAAATGAATTGAGTTATAGAAAATAAGGAAAATTGCATTTCTATACACTGTGAGTAGAAATAAACCATGTGACTTTATAAATGGAAGATACAGTAAAATAAGTTGAGGTAGATAGCTAAGGAAAAGGCTGAGGAGGAAAGTTAATATTAAAAAGTGTTTTCTAAAGAGTATGGAACATCAAATCCAGAATTTAAATACGAAGGAGCTGAAAGTCTCTATGTGGGCCAGGTACGGGTGGTTCAGGCTTGTAATCTCAACACTTTGGGAGGCAAAGGCAGGCAGATTAATTGAGCCCAGGAGTTTGAGACAAGCCTGAGCAACATGGTGAAACCCTGTCACTACAGAAAATACAAAAATTAGTGGGATGTGGTGGGTGGTGCCTGTGGTCCCATTTACTCTGGAGGCTAAGGTGAGAGGGTAGCTTGAGCCAGGGAGGCAGAGGTTGCAGTAAGCCGAGATTGTACCATTGCACTCCAGCCTGGGGAGCAGAGTGAGACCCTGTCTCAGACAAAACAAACAAACAAACAAACCCACAGAAATCTCTGTGTGTATAAGCCAGTAAATGGCAATGTTAAGTTTCCAGTTGCAGCTCGTAATTTCTTGCTAGAAATCAAGAATTGTTATACTCTCATGTCTTCGTGAAATAAGCTGTGTTATAACATTAGCTTGGTAATTCCTTTTTTTTTTTTTTATTTTACTTTAAGTTCTGGGATACATGTGCAGAATGTACAGGTTTGTTACATAGGTATACACGTGCCATGGTGGTTTGCTGTACCCATCAACTCGTCATCTACATTAGGTATTTCTCCTAATGCTTTCCCTCCCTTAGCCTCCCACCCCCTGACCAGCCACAGTGTGTGATGTTCCCCTTCCTGTGTCCATGTGTAGTCATTGTTCAGCTCTCACTTATGAGTGAGAACATGCAGTGTTTGGTTTTTTGGTAATTTCTATATAAAAACAATGGTTTTCTAGTTTAATAGGAATGTTTTTCATTTTAAAACTTTTCATTCTCGGAATGTTTCTCTCTCTTTAAGAGCAGAGAGATCAACTTGGGTAAAAACTGAGAAAGTGCCTATATCTCTAGTGTTGTCTCCTATTTTTCTTCCTTTAGCTTGTTTAAGAAGAGCCACACTTCAAGTTGCAGTTCTGTGAAGAGACTCCTGGCTTTAAAGCCCTCGCATAGCTGTTCCTTCAGCCTGGAATGGATCCTAACCTCCCTCATCTCTTGCAAGTCCTTGCCTAGACCATGCTTTGTCCATGAAGCCTACTCACCACTCCATTTAATACAGTGACCCAACCACCCACCTGGCACTGCCATTCCCTCACCCTGCTCTACTTGCCTGCTTTCAACACTGTTCATCACCTTCTACATACTATGTAATTGAACTATTCATTAGGCTACCCATGCTGAATACAAGTTCCAGATGGGCAGGATTCGTTGTGTTTTTATTCACTGATACATCTCAAGCACTGGAACAGCAATTTGCACTTAAAGTAGGAGCTCAATAAATACATATTGGATGAATGAATGTCAACATTTCACATCCAGCCTCAAATACTTCTTACCTATCATTTCATCTACTGATTCTCTCCTTTCATATAAGAGAGAGCTGTTCTCTCAAGTTCTGAAGAGCCAAGCGTCCATCTTGCAGTAACTGTCCTAATTTCTAGACTTATTATTTCACACCCCTGAGCCCCCATTTCAGATCATAAGTTCTAACAGTCTGTGCTTTCCATCCCAATCCATCTTGTGTTTTTCCTTAAGAAAGTGCATTTGTGCATTAGTCTCCATTATCCTATTGCATCACTTGCACAAACACTGAGCACTGATCAAAAATTAATGAAATTCCCCAAGATCCCCAGACTGTCTTGCCCATTTTCGTTTCACACCTTTTAAAACTCTGATGTCCCCTGCTCCAACCTTGGTCTCTTGGTGGTCCATCCCCAGTAATCAATTCTCTTTGATCTGCACCTTCTGGATGATGGGTTTGTCCCCTTCACCCAACTATTTGCACAGCTCAGAGAGGCCCCTTCATCCTTTATTTTATAGGGAGCAGTCTGCAAGATGTACGTTCATAATCCAGCGTCAACAGGGGTCATCCATAACCCCATCTCTGTTCCTAGAAATTCTAAAATCAATTTCTTCCATGGACTCTAATACTACCAACTAATAAACGATATATTCATGACTAAAGGAATTTATTTTGCTTAGTTTGCGGCCATGAGGCAAGTTAAAAAAAATAATTTTAAGAAAGTAATTGTCTTAAAAATGTTATTAAACTTAAAATTTTAATGCTTTAAATCTTGACTTGTAGAAGACATTTTTACTTCAACCTAAGAACTCTATGCTCATTTTCTCTTGTCCTATAACCATTGATGACTATGAGTTATTTTAAAAATCTAAATTCCCACTTTTCATGTACTTAAATGTAGTCTCCATTCCCACTTTTTGTCTATGCCCTCAGTCATTTCACTTCTGGGGACCTTTCCTCTCTGATCTCATCTTTCAGCTGCTTAATAATCCTTCTAAGTTTTCTTGACCCCATGCTGCAGAGTTTCATCATGATCATTTCAATTTTACAACTACTCTTCAGCTACTTCTGATGGCAGAAAAGTAATTTTTTTCACAAGAAGGAAATATATCAGATATCTACATTAAGGTGCAGTGCATATAAAAAGTGTTTTTTCTTTAAGGAAATGTCTGAAATGGCCTTGAATATAAGAACATAAATTATATCAGGGCACCACACTTTACAGAGTCTGTAAGATGAATCTGTTAAATGAATCAAATCATACATACATATACTATAGTATATATTTGCCCTCACACTACACAGATATTTGTACACATACACTAAGGAAATAAGGAGAGAAAAAAGGGGCAGGAGACCTAGGTTACATTCTTCACTAAAACATGATATCCTCATGCTATACATGGTGAAGAATTTTTTTAAAAATGAATGAGTATGATAAGGGAAGAGCAGGGCTTTGGAGTTATAATTTATTTTGAGACAGAAGGATAATTGTGCTCTCTAGCCCTGTAAATCTCGGTCTTAGTTGAGTTACAGGCAAGTATTGACAGGACAAACTGAATAGCTGAATTCATGCAGTATAAATGATAAGAAAGACATTTGAATAAGGAATTATTAAGTTCAAAGATTTGAGAAAACTAACATGGCAGTGTGCTGGCTCATACATACAATCAAACCCATGAGCTTCTACAAAACACAATTTCTTGGTTGTTACTTGACTATTTTTCATACTGATAGATGTTTTGCCCTTGGGGTGTACTACTTTGCACATAAAGAATGATTCTGCTTTGTTCCCATTAGTTTGAAAGACAAGACAGTGACACTGCGCTGAACAGAGTCCAGTGTGCACACTGTTTTCAGAACAAACCCACTTTCAAAAGGCCTATTCCTATGATAAAGAAACAGATGATTTTTTTGTGTGTCTGAATTTGTGATCCCTGCAGTATGAGGGGAAAGACATCGAATGTGTCCCCTGAATAACAATGAAGTATTGGAAAGCAATGACATTCTAATCACTGCTTCAAATGTCAGTGCAAGGATGCTATGGGTAGCAGCCCCAGTACATAAGTTAACGGCTTTACTGTAAAACCACAAGGGAGCAATTAATGGGAAGCTGTTACTAACCTTCATGCATTCCATTGCTCAAGTGTCTAGAGAAAAGGTCTAATTATAGTTCTAACCTTTCCCAATGGGCCATGAATGACTCTCCAAATACAGGATGTTGTGTAAGAAAAACTATGATGAAGACATAGAACTGACATATAATTGAATTTCCTAATACAATGCACCCACAGCAGAACAACAAACAACAAATCATGTTGGTAACTTGATTTTCATCAATTTCTCATTAAAACAAAAATATTAAACTCTGTGAAAATGTATATGATTAGGGAAAATAGATCAGTTAAATATGTAAAACTTCATGTGTATGATATAGTAGACATAGCAGCAGAATACATTATATTTTAACAAAAAAGCTATTTGGAAACCAAGTACTGTATTTGAAGGAAGAACTAGGATCAATATGGAATGTGAGACTTAGTGTTCCATTAAGCAATATGATTAAAGGGAACCTGGTTTACAAAGTAGTTTTGTTTCACGGAAAGTTCAATAATCAGAAAAAACAAGAAAATATTTGCTTATAACAAAGAAAAAGTAAAAAGTGTACTATCAGCCAGACGTGGTGGCTTATACCCATAAGTTTAGCACTTTGGGAGGCCAAAGTGGGAGAATTGCTTGAGTCCAGGAATTCAAGATCAGCCTGCACAAAAGAACGAGACCCTATCTCTAAAGAAAATTTAAAAATTAGCCAGCTGTGGTGGCACTTGCCTGTAGTCCCAGCTACTCGGGAGGCTGAGACAGGAGGATCACTTGACCCTGGAAGGTTGAGGCTGCAGTGAGCTGTGATCATGCAACTGCACTCTAGCCTGGGCAACAGAGTGAGACCCTGTCTCAAAAAAATAAATAAAATGCGATATCACTTTTTGTTAGCCACACATATCAAAATGATGACATAGGGAAGATTTTTTTTTTTTTTTTTTTGATGGGGTTTTGCTTTGTCACCCAGGCTGGAGTGCTGGAGCAGAATTATAGCACTCTCCTGGCTTGAATTCTGGGGCTCAAGCCATCCTCCTGCCTCACCCTCCCAAGTAGCTGGGACTACAGGCACACCATGACACCCAACTAATTTTTTAATTTTTTGTAGAGATGGGTCTTGGCATCTTCCCCAGGCTGGTGGTCTTGAACTCCTGGGCTCAAGCAATCCTCCCTCCTAGGCCTCTCAAAGTTCTGGGATTACAGGCATGAGCCACTATGCCAAGCCAAGATAGCTCTTGCAGGGTGGAAATAGATATTAATATAAAGTCAAGGAACCCTGTTCATTTAAAAATATTGAGTTCTTTGTGCAAGGCAACTGTATTGAGAAAGATAACAAACTCACTACCTTCAAGAGACATACAATGTATGTAGAGATTTAAGACAATACTAAGTAAATGTATAAAGCAAAGATGTAGTGGGAACTGTATGAGTCGCTGGTAAATCAAACGATACCGAGAGGAAGTTCTGTGAGTTCAGAAGAGACTATAGCTCCACAAGAGTTACAGTCAGATGATCTGAGAGGCTTCCTGGAGAAACTGAGGATACATGGCTTTGTTGGGTATTCAGTGAGGGAGAAGCTATTACTGGGCATTCCTTACTTGTTATTTTCCTTGAATAGTAGAAAGAATAATTATTAACTCCTCATTTCACTCAAAGAAAAATCTATAGACCTTACAGCCACCTAAAATGCCTGAATAATCTATGCCTCTCTTCCTTTCTCCCTCCTCTCCTTCTTCCCTCTCCTATTCTCCCCTTTTACTACTTTCATCTTTGCTCACTCTGCTTCAGTCACATTGGCCTCAACTGCAAACACTCCAGACACTCCCACCACACTGTCTTAGGACATGTGCACAGGCTCTTCATTCTGCCTGACCTGCTCTTCAATCAGACATATGCATGGCCACTCCCTGCACCTTCCCAATACAACATTCCATAATCATTCTCTTTAAAGTTGCATCCAGTATGCTCACAACTCCCCTGTTCTAATGTTTCTTTCCATAGCACATATTGCCTTCTAATGTGTGTGTGTGTATAGACTTTAATTATTCTTAATTTTTTTCTCACTTTTTACAATGATATAAGCTTCACGTGGACTAAAATCTTTGTTTTGCTCCTTAATGTATCTCAAATCCCTGGAACAATTTCTGGCACAAGATAAGTACTTATTATGGAATTGAAAATTTGAAAGAAGAGTTTTTAGTAAATACATTTTAAATTGTAGGTCCAAGTTTATAAAAATTAATTAATACTATATTTTCCCAACTTAGGAAAAATCTATTTTCTCTTTTTCATATGGATAATATGGAGCCATCATTACCTATTTTTAAATTTGCTTTCAAACATATTTAATTTCAATCTCTTTCTTTTTTCCTTCTGAAAAGTGTTAGCATAATTGTGGTTATTTTAATATGTATTTTGGCATAAGACTGACAGGAAATGGCACATGGGTAAATATTTGCAAATGCTTTCTCTGTTTTACTTTAAATTCTTCAAGTCACTTTCAAAAATGTAAACCATGTCTGAAAATTTGGGAATAAGAGTGCTTTGAGAACAATTTGAAAAATATGACAACATAAACCTTTTCTGAATTCTTCATTAACTGTTAAAAATGCAATTACATTAAAAGAGTAGTATTACACCCGTATCATCAATGTAGTTTTAGTAAATTTTATTTACATTTCAATAACAAATTTATAGTAACTTTAGTTTGTAAACAATTTAGGCAGAAATAAACTTTTTGATTTTTTCCTCTTTTAGATTATATATACATATATTATATATATTATATATATATACACACACACATGCATACACATACATGTTTTTTGTTTCTTTGTCTGTTTCATGAATGTCTGCTGTACTTGACCCAAGAGGAACCTATCTGATATGTAATATAATAATTATGGGCTATATCCATTAAACCAAGTGGCACTGTGGTTAAATACTAAGGAAACAAAATTTCAAATGTGAAATGTAGGGATTCAACTGTTTCACCAATATAAGACAACAATGAATAATGTTATAATGCTTTTTGCTTCAACTATTTAAGACATTGTCTAAATGGCTTTAATCAATAAACTCTTGTTAAGTAAGTTAATGAAAGCTGTTTCATTTATATGAAGTGCTTTTATGAAGATAGTTCACTTGCCTTTTATATCAGAAGATGGAAACAAATTTTATCAAGAAGTTAGACTCAATTCATATTTTTATTAATTTTTAAAAATATTTACTGATCACCTATTATGTTTCAGATGATTTGTTGTAGATAAGATAGTTCAAGTAGGCTGAGTAAGTAGTAAGAATACCAGAAAAGAGGTTGAGCTTTATGTAACCATATTTTTAATGGTAAAACAAGGCACTATGTGTAAATAGAAATATCAAACAATATTCTATATCCTTCAGAATCTCACAATCCATTTAAAGGTATAAAATTTAAAAACAAATGATTATAATGCAAGGCAATAACAATAATGTAGAAAGAAGAAATGAAGACTTTCACTGAGTAAAACACAAGCTTATCTGTGTCGTTCAGTATGTGGTTCTGTCCCGTTCCATTGATCTATATGATGTTTATCCTTATACCAATAACACATTATTTTGATCCGTTCTACAACTTGATTTTCCTTTTTCAAAATTATTTTGACCATTCTAGGTCTTCTCAATTTCCACATAAATTTTAAAATCATTGCCAATTTCTACAAGAAGAAACTTGCTGGAATTCTGATTGTGATTTTGATAGATACTTAGAACAATTTGAAGGAAATTGACAAAAAATAATATTGGGTACCAACCCATGAATTCTCCATTTATTTAGATCTTATTTCTTTCAGCAATGTTTTGTAACTTGCAGTGTACAGGCTTTGCACAAATTGTTTCCTAAATATATTCCCAAGTACTTCATATTTTCAATGCTATTGCAAATGGTATTTTAAATTTTTCAATGCTTTATTGTTAGTTGGTAGTATTAATATAATGAGGTACAATTGATTTTCTAAATATATATTGCTATTGTATCCTTGCAATTTTGTAAATTCCATTCTTAGTTCTGATAGAATTTTTGTAGATTCTTTGACATTTTCTATATGTTGTGTAGAATTAGTATTATTTTTTCCTTAAGTGATTGGTAGAATTCACCAATGAAGTTATTTGGGCCTGAAGTTTGTTAGAGAAAAGCTTTTGACTACAAATTTAGTTTTCTTTATAGATAGAGAACTATTTGTTTTTTCCATTTCTTACTGAGTGGCATTAATAGTTTTTACTTTTCAACAAGTTTTCCTTTACATACATGTTGTCAAATGTATAGGTATACATTCTATAATAATATTTATTATCATTTTAATATCTGTAGGATCTATAGTGAGGTCCTCTCATTTATTCCTGATGTTGATAATTTGTGTCTTCCCTACCTTAGTTGATCTTCAAATAATATCACATTACTTTAAATAAGAACTCAATGGTGTCTTTTCATTTTGATCCTTTCATCTTTTGTGTTTATACATTTTAATTCCATGTGTTTAAATCCTGCTATTTTTAGTTTAGCCAGCCAATTATCTTTTAAAGCAATTTTTAAAAATTTAAAAATCTTTATATTTAGATGTACTTTTACCATTCTAGATGCTCTTTGTTCATTTGTATAGATCTAAAATTTGTCTATATATTTCCTCTTCCTGAATAATTTCTTTTAACATACCTTGTAGTACATGTCTGCTAATGATGAATTCTCTCAGTTTTTGTTTGTCTTAAAGTGTTTTATTTTTCTTCCCTTTTGAAATATATTTTTGCTGAACATAGAATTCTGAGAAAATAGTTTTTTGTTTGTTTGTTTGTTATATTACCTTAAAGACATTGCACAATTGTTTTCTGTCATGTAAAGACTGTGATGATAAATCTGCCCTCAGTTTTTGGGTTTCTTTTATTTGACATATCTTTTCTCAGCTGGCTACCTTCAGAATTATCTCTTTATCTTTAGTTTTCAGCACTGTATTAGTTATCTAGGGTTGCCACCACAAAATATACCACAGACTAGGAGGCTTAACTACAGAAATTTGTTAGCTTACAGTTATGGAAGCTAGAAGTATGAGATCAAGGTGTCAGTAGAGTTGGTTCCTCTGAAGGCCTGAATGGAAAGATCTGTTCTAGGCCTCACTCCTTCCTTGCAGATGGCCATCTTCCTCTGTGTCTTCACATCATCTTCCTTCTGTACCTCTGTATCAGTGATTTTTTTTTGTTTTTGTTTTTGTTTTTTTCCTTATAAGGAGACCAATCATATTGAATTAGTGCACACTCTAATGACCACACCTTAACTTAACTACATCTAAAGACCCTACTTCCAAGGATATAGATGCATTCTGAGGTACTGGAGTTAGGACTTCAGCACATACATTTTGTGGAGGATATAATTCAGCCGATAATAAGAATTCTGATGACGATATGCCTAGGTATGTTCTTCTCTAAGCTTCATGATTCTGTGATTCATTATCTTGCATTAAATTTAGTGAATTGCTGGCTATTTTCTAATATTTCTACTGCCCTAATTTCTCTTTTCTTCTTCAGTAATTCCACTTTCTTCTGTGTGAGATCACTGTGTATTTTCCAACACCTTTTGGATGCTTTTTCTTATGTTTTTTCCCCCTTTTGTTTCACTTTGGATACTTTCTATCAATGTATTTCAGTTTACTCATGTTTCCTCTCTTCTGTGTTCAGTCTGTTGATAAGCCCATTGAAGGACTTCTTCATCTCTGACAGCACAGTTTTTATTTCTAACATTTCTACTTGACAAATATAGTTTGTCTCTGGTTACCCAATTTTCTCAGACTCAGCCTTTAACTATTCATCAGAATTTCAACTGTTTGTTTGCTCTGATTTTCACGTGTATACAGCTGTCCCCTATCCCTCCTTGTTCTGCCAAAGGCTAAAGAGTCTGTGCGTGCTACTCCTCTCCAAGGAATCTAACAGAATTTGGGTCATCTAGTTTCCTTTCAGCTTCAACTCTATAGTTACTCAAAGGAGTGATGATTTTAAACATTATCTAGCTTTTTACTCAGTGTTAGGAAGGAAATTACATTCTCTGTAGCTTCTACTTCTATCCTAAATAGAAGTGAACTCATTGTACACAGGTTTGAAAGGAACACTGGAAAATCATAATTCACCCAGAAAAGAAGATGGAACAATAGGGATTCTTGGACTTTCCTCTAGTTCCACTTCAACCCCTAGGTTGTGCCACAAAACTAGCCTCCATATTGGTCTCTAATTTCTATTTCTACCCCAATCTACTTGGCAAATACAAGTTGAAATAATTTCTTTTTAAAAACTTACATATTTTTCCCTTGCATTGCTTGAAATTTTTCAGTTGTCTCTTATTGAACATCAGATAAAATATGAAAAAATTATAACCATTGTCTACATAACCTTGCCTCAACTTTTCATGTGCATGTTTTAAGCTCCCCTTTTGTAATTTTCCTTCCACAGTTTCCTTCTGTGTTTGGCTTATCTTGGGCTATTTCCTACCTTAGACTCTCTCTTTATGCTTTGTCTTTCCTCTAATACAGTAAGTCCAACTACCTAATCATCTATTCCCAAAACACCCAACACACACACACACACACACACACACACACACATACACACACACACTACAGAAATAGAGAGAGACTTCTTGTGACTTGTTCCTTCTCATTTCACCTCATCTCATTCTTCACATCTCAGTCAAAAGCCAGGGAAGCCCTTTTTGACCATCTTTTCTCTCTGGTAACATTATTCTCCATAAATGTATATTGTTTCTTCATTACATTTACCAAAATACACAGATAGTCTCTGAAGTACAGTAGTTTCACTTATAATTTTTCGACATATAATGGGTTTATCAGGATGTAACATCATCAAAAGTCAATCACATATATTTTTAAAACGGTGAATAGGGAAGTAGGACTATATTGCAGCTGCCACTCGGATGGACAGAGCAGTGTGTGGAGACTCACATCATAAACTTTTGCTCCAAGTACTACTGCAGGAGTCTAACAGGAAAGCCGAGATAATCCAAAGACCATTTGAAGGAAGTGATTGCTCCTCCTGCAAGACCCAGGAGACAGCCCAAATACTTGAGTGGCCAAACTGTGATAGTGGGAAAGGGGGATTGTCCTCCCATGAACACATACCCTCTCTGGGGGATCTGAAGGACCAGATCACAGAAGAAGGATTTGACTTTACCTGGAACTGAGACAATTTAGAGAACTGAGCAAAATACAATAATAGAGGAAGCAGCAGAAAAAGCCCTGTGTGCCCTCTGGGTCTCCAGGGAAGCCATTTCTGCCTTGTCTCATAGGGGTCCTTGGGGAGGGTTACCAGAGGAACTAGGAAAACATCACAGGGAGAAGGAAACCTCCAGCTGAACTCTGTAACAATTCCAACCAAATATGAAGTTTCCTGGCCAGAACTCGGGGGAGGGGATGAATCTAGTGTGTAGACTTGACAAGTGAGAAGGTGCAAAATCACTGCTTCCTTCCTCAGCTGGGAGGCTGGTAGCCTGGGTCAAGTTCTACGCCCTGCTGGCCTACTGCCTGAAAACAAGCTTGGTGCTGTTGTGGTTAGGGGTGCAGTGTGGGAGTGAGAGCAGCCTTTTGGGTTACATGAGAGCTGGGTGAGGCCTGTAACTGCTGGCTTCCCTCCACTTCCCTGACAACCTGCATGAAAGAGCAGAGGCAGCCATAGCCCTCCTGAAAACATAACTCTATAGACCTAGGAACTATACTTCCATCTCCCACAGCAGCTGCCGTAAGCCCAAGGAGAATCTGAGCTTAGACTCAGATTCTCATCAAACCCTGCCCCCACCTGATAGTCCTTCCCTACTCACCCTTGTGACTGAAAACAAAGTTCATGTTCTCTTCAGAATTCTAGGGCCCCACCTACCACCTGAACTTCCCCTATAGTACCACAGTTGATGCTCTCTTGAAAGCACCACCTCCTGGCAGGAGGTCAACCAGCACAAAATTAGTGCATTAAACAACTACAACCAAGGACCCTTACAGAGTCCATTTCATCCCCTGCCACCTTCAGCAGAGCAGGTGCTGGTATCCACAGCTGACAGACCTGAAGACAATTTACATCACAGGACTCTGTGCAGACACCCACCTGTACCAGCCTAGAGCCTGGTAGCCCTGTCATGTGTCCAGAAGAGAAATAACAATCACTATAGTTTGGCTCTCAAGAAGCCACATCCCTAGGAAAAGGGAGCAAGTACTACATCAACGGAACAGCCCATGGGACAAAAGAATCAACAGAGCCCCAGATTCTTCCTCTAATAGAATCTACCCAAATGAGAAGGGACCAGAAAAACAATTCTGGTAATATGACAAAACAAGTTTCTTTAACACCCCACAAAATCACACTAGCTCACCAGCAGTGGATCCAAACCAAGAAGAAATTATTGAATTGCCAGAAAAAGAATTCAGAAAGGTCCATTATTTTTTTTTTTCTTTTTTTTCTTTTTTTTTGAGACGGAGTCTCGCTCTGTCACCCGAGCTGGAGTGCAGTGGCCGGATCTCAGCTCACTACAAGCTCCGCCTCCCGGGTTTACGCCATTCTCCTGCCTCAGCCTCCCGAGTAGCTGGGACTACAGGCGCCCGCCACCTCGCCCGGCTAGTTTTTTGTATTTTTTTAGTAGAGACGGGGTTTCACCGTGTTAGCCAGGATGGTCTTGATCTCCTGACCTCGTGATCCGCACGTCTCGGCCTCCCAAAGTGCTGGGATTACAGGCTTGAGCCACCGCGCCCGGCCAGAAAGGTCAATTATTAAGCTAATCAAGGAGGTACTAGACAAAGGTGAAATCCAACTTAATGAAATAAAAAAAATGATACAGGATATGAATGGAAAAATGTTCACTGAAATAGATAGCATAAATAAAAAATAATCACAACTTCAGGAAATAAAGGACACACTTAGAGAAATGCAAAATGTCCTGGAAAGTCTCAGCAATAGAATCAAACAAGCAGAAGAAAGAACTTCAGAGTTCAAAGACAAGGTTTTTGAAATAACCCAATCCAACAAAGACAAAGACAAAAGAATTTTAAAAAATGAATGAAACTTCTAAGTTTGGAATTATGTTAAACGAACCAAACCTAAGAATAATTGGTGTTCCCAAGGAAGAAGAGATATAAATATACTTAGGGGAATAATTGAGGAAAACTTTCCTGGCCTTGCTAGAGATATAGACATCCAAATGCAAGAAGCTCAAAAAACACCTGAGAAACTCATTGCAAAAAGATAATCACCTAGGCACATAGTCATCAGGTTATCTAAAGTCAAGATGAAGGAAAGAATCTAGCCTATAAAGGGAAACCTATCAGATTAACAGCAGATTTCTCAGGAGAAGGGATTGGGGCTCTATCTTCAGCCTCCTTAAACAAAACAATTATCAGTCAATAATTTTGTATCCAGCAAAACTAAGCTTCATGAATGAAGGAAAACTACAGCGCTTTTCAGACAAACACTGAGAGAATTTACCACTACCAAGCCAGAAATACAAGAACTGCTAAAAGGAGCTCTAGATCTTGAAACAAATCCTGGAAACACATCAAAACAGAACCTCTTTAAAGCATGAATCTCACAGGACCTATAAAACGAGAATACAATAAATATATAAAAACCAAAGTATTCAGGAAACAAATACCATAATGAATGGAATAGTATATCACATCTCAATACTAATGTTGACTGTAAATAGTCTAAATGTTCCACTTCAAAGATACAGAATTGCAGAATGGATAAGAATTCACCAACCAAATGTATGCTGCCTTTGAGAACTCACCTAACATATAAGGACTCACATAAACTTAAGGTGAAGAGATGGAAAAGGACATTCCATGCAAATGGACAGCAAAAGTTAGCAGGAGTAGCTATTCCTATATTAGACAAAACAAACTTCAAAGAAACAGTAGTTTAAAAAGACAAAGAGGAATATTATATAATGATAAAAGGCCTTGTCCAACGGGAAAATATCACAATTCTAAATATATATATGGACCTAACACTGGAGCTCCCAAATTTATAAAACAATTACTACTAGACCTAAGAAATGAGATAGACAGCAATACAATAATAGTGAGGGACTTCAGTACTCCATTGATAGCACTAGACAGGTCATCAAGACAGAAAGTAAACAAAGAAACAATGAATTTAAACTACACCCTAGGACAAACTGACTTAACAGATATTTTCAGAACATTCTACCCAGCAACTTTAGAATACACATCTATTCATCAGCACACTGAACTTTCTAAAAGACAGAACATATGATAGGCCATAAAACAAGTATCAATAAATTTAAGAAAATGGAAATTATATCAAGTACTCTCTCAGTCCACAGTAAAGCGAAATTGGAAATCAACTCTAAAACAAACCTTCAAATCATGCAAATACATGGAAATTATATCACCTGCTCCTGAATGATCAGTGGGTCAACAATGAAATCAAGATGGAAATTTTAAAAATTGTTTGAACTGAACAATAATAGTGACCCAACTATCAAAACCTCTGGGATACAGCAAAAGCGGTGCTAAGAGGAAAGTTCATAGCCTTAAATGCCTACATCAAAAAACGTGAAAGAGCACAAATAGACAATTTAAGGTCACACCTCAAGTAATTAGAGAAATAAGGACAAACCAAACCCAAACCCAGCAGAACAAGAGAAATAGCCAAGATCAGAGCAGAACTAAATGAAACTGAAACAAAAAATAAAAAAAGATAAATTAAACAAAAAACTGTTTTTTAAAAAAGATAAATAAAATTGATAGACCATTAGCAAGAATAACCAATAAAAGAAGACAGAAGAGCCAAATAATCTCAACTAGAAATGAAATAGGAGATATTACAGCTGATACAACAGAAATACAAAACATCATTCAAGGATACTATGAACACCTTTACACTCATAAACTAGAAAACCTAGAGGAGATAGATTAATTCCTGGAAATATGCAACCCTCCTAGCTTAAATCAAGTAGAATTAGAAATTCTGAATAGACCAATAATAATAAGTGAAATTGAAATAGTAACTAAAAACTTACAAAAAAAAATGTCCAGAACTAGTTAGATACACAGCTGAATTCTATCAGACATTCAAAGAAGAATTGTACCAACCCCATTGACACATTTTCCACAGACAGAGAAATAGAGAATTCTCCCTAAATCATTCTATGAAGCCAATATCACCCTAATACCAAAACCAGGAAAAGACATCACAAAAAAAGAAAACTATGCACAAATATCCCTGATGAACATAGACGCAAAAATCCTTAACAAATTACTAGCTAACTGAATCCAACAACATATCAAAAAGATAATCCACCATGATCAAGTGGGTTTCACACCAGGAATGCAGGGACAATTTAACATATGCAAGTCAATAAATGTGATACACACATAAAGAGAATTAAAAACAAAAATCACATGATCATCTCAATAGATGCAGAAAATGCATTTGACAATATCCAGCATTCCTTTGTTGTTAAAACCCTCAGCAAAACCAGCATACAAGGGACATACCTCAGGAAAGACTTCTGGAGTGAGGTCAGCATTGACTGGAATTGGAAGAATGTTAACATTCGCTCCACAAGGCAGTGGGAATTGCTTGAAGGTGTGAAGCAGTATGACTTCCGTTTTCCAGGAACCAGATCCTTGCCGCTGAGTAGAGGCATTCAGAGTGTAGCCCATGGTCTCTAGGGCTGAGCTGAGTGTAATTTGGGTCTGGAAGTCCTAGGGAGCTGCCAAAGGTGAAATATACATATCACCATATATATCACCATATATATATATCTCCATACAGATATATGATGAAATATGAGATATATGAATATATGATATATATTTCATACATATATATGATAGAATACTACTCAGCCATAAAAAGGAACAAATTAATGCCATTTGCTGCAACCTGGATGGGACTGGAGACTATTATTCTTAGTAAAGTAATTCAGGAATGGAAAACCAAACATTCTATGTTCTCGCCCATAAGTGGGAGGTAAGCTATGAGGATGCAAAGGCATAAGAATGATACAATGGAGTTTGGGGACTCAGGGGAAAGGTTGGGAGGTGGGTGAGGGATAAGAGACAACAAATTGGGTTCAGTGTATACTGCTTGGGTGATGCATGCACCAAAATCTCACAAGTCATCACTAAAGCACCTACTCATGTAAACAAATACCACCTGTTCCCCAAAAAAACCTGCAGAATTGTTTTTTTTTTTTTGAGACAGAGCCTCGCCCTGTTGCCCAGGCTGGAGTGCAAAGGTGCAATCTCAGCTCACTGTAAACCCCGCCTCCCAGGTTCAAACGATTCTCCTGCTTCAGTCTCCAAAGGAGCTGGGATTACAGGTGCCTGCCACCATGCCCAGCTAATTTTCGTTTTGTTAGTAGAGACGATGTTTCACCATGTAGTCCAGGCTGGTCTCAAGCTCCTGATCTTGTGATCTGCCCACCTCGGCCTCCCAAAGTGCTGGGATTATGGGCATGCACCACCACGCCCGGCCCAATTTTTTTTAAAATATATATATTTGTATGGGGCTTTGCTTGCTTACTTTTTCATTCATTTATGGCCTTTTTCCTCCACTACACTGCAATCTCCATAAGGACAGGGACCACTTACGTCTTGTTGACCAGAGCCTATGCTGCATCTAACACAGTGCTCAGCATACCACACATCCAACAAATATTTTTAAATGTATATGAAAAGTATGTTACCTGATCATGATATATAATTATAGCCAGTATCTTGTTGTGCATTAATGATAATATAATGAATTATTAAATTATTACATATTATGCATATGTATTCAATACTTACTATAAAATATTTAGATTAACTATGTATGTATAAGTATAGAGGAAAATTTTAGACAAAGCTTCAACCTTTTGACGGAATACAATCTACAAAGGTAAACCCTCAGAATCCAGGTAAGCTGGCACTTAAATTACCTAAAGAATTTTCTAGCCATTTCTTAAAAATAGAAAATAGAAAATATTTATGTAAAGAAATATGCAGGTGAACATAATTTTCTGGGAAAAAATATCCAGGGATATAAACAAAAGTCAGTTTGCAACCTCCAATTTCATAAGAATCTGTTCTTTGGGGATTGTTCAAATTCGTTTTGCAGAATCAAGTAGCTCAGTTATTTTAAGTAAGCGTATGTACCTCTAAGTGGTTATTCAAACTGAATTGCCTGAGTCTTTTAGAGTTTAGTGCTTACTAAATGTTATATATAACCAGAAAGAAATGGATAGTAAAATTGCAGAGACTTACCAAATTATTAACATTTTATTCTACTGGGAGCAAGAAAATAGTATCAAGTATATTTATATAAGGTAGAACTATGTCTCAAAATATATAAGTCATCTACATGCCTGAAGTATGCTCAGGGATATATTGAAAACTTGGTTTAGTTTCTGTTGACACATAAAATAGAAGATTAAAATAATATTGACTGACATCTAAACACAGTTCATTAACAAGTGGACCTATGCCCTAAAGGATCTTACCTCTGCAATTTATTCTTTGGCACCTTTTAAAATCTTCCAGTAAATAGAAATTTAAAATAAAACCCACATTAAAAACACCTTAGAACTTTACTTTCCCAGTAATGAAATGAATAAACATGTGAGATTTCACCCCCAAAGGATTTCTTTCTTCACAAAAAGCTGAGAGTGAAAAAATGCACTGGCTCAGAAGACCTTCTGGAAAAGCCTAGCCTCGATGACCACATAACATAATATGAGGCACATCTTACCCATGACATACTTTTGACTTAGCTATTGAAATTACATCATCAAAAATAATAATAACAATAAAATATTTAAGTGGTGTCTGGAATACAATATTTTTAAAATTATTAGAAGTTTCGAACAGCAGATAAAAGACATTTTTTATAGTTAACTAATAATCATATACTATTCTTTTAACTTTAAAAATACATCAACATCACAACTCAACAAAAACATAACACAAACAACCCTATTTTAAAAATGAGCAAAGGACTTGAGAAGACATTTCTCCAAAGAAGATATACAAATGGCCAATAAGCACACAGAAAACATGCTCAACATGACTAATTATTAAGAAAGTGCAAATCAAAATGAGATGTCACACTGAGATAATATTTCATACCCATTGGAACGGTGATTTAAAAAAAAATACAGAAAATAACAAATATTGGTGAGGATATGAAGAAATTGGAACACTTGTGCACTACAGGTGGAAATGTAAAATGGTGCGGCTATTATGGAAAAGAGTATGACAGTTCCTCAAAAAAATTAAAAATAGAATTATGATATGACCCAACAATTTCTCTTTGGGTTATATATTCAAAATTTGAAAGCAAAATCTCAAATATGTTCATACATATACCCATGTTCATACAGCATTACTCACAATAACTGAAAGGTGGGAGTAACTTGATTTATCAACAGATGGACAGATAAACAAAATGGAGTATATGCATACAAGGGCATACTATTTAGCCTTAAAAAGGAAGGAAATTCTGAAATATGCTATGATACTAATGAATCTTGAGAATATTACACTAAGTGAAGTAAGCCAGTCACGAAAGGACAAATGCTGTATTATTTCACTTATATAATCTACCTAGAGTGGTCATATTCATAGAAAGTGTTATGGTGGTTGCCATTTGTGAAGGGGGAGGAATAATGGAGAGTTATTGTTCAATGAATGCAGAGTTTCAGTTTTGCAAGATGAAAAAAGTTATGTGGCTGGACGGTGATGATGGTAGCACAATAATGGAATGTACTTAATGGCAGTTAATGTGCACTTTAAAACGGTTGAAGGGTAAATGCATGTGTTTTTTATAACGTAAAAATTAAAAAGCACAAAACACACACACACACATATATATATACATTTTATATAAACTCTTCAACTTATCTAAATTTTAAGATGAAGAGTGTGTCTCTTTTACTCACCGTTCTATCCGATTTTTAGCACATATTACACATGCAATAAATATTTGTCATTGAATTTGAAAACTGAGTGGGTCCCCATATGACACTTCTGAGAGTTAGAGCATTTGTCATCACTAGGACTTAAAACATGTTGACACTACTACATGCCCAGTCATTCACTACCATCAAGAGCTTTCAGAGACATAGCAATAGAACTTTCTGGTTCTATATTGTGGCTTCTCTATTTCAGGCAATTGCACACAAATCAAGAGAGACAATCAAAGGCTGTGACTCTGTGGTAACCTACATTTAGAACTACAATGAAGCCTGTCATGTCAGTATTCTCAAGTGAGCCATCCATAAATAGAACAGTTCTTTAGGGTGTCACACAGTAATCCTATCAGCTTAAGTTTGTCACGACCTTCAGAAATCAAGTTACTAGTTACAAATGGGGGAGAAAAAAACTAAGAAGAAATGACAAAGAGAAGGACAAGATAATTATAAAAGAGAAGGAAAGTGTCAGCAAGGCAGAAAGGTAAAAAGGGAATGAAACTAACATTTAAAGAACATCTAAGTTTGGGGAGTATGCTAGGCATTTTTCTATATACCATCTCATTTAATCCTCACCAGGAACCCAGCCAATTATAACCAACATTTTTACTGATAAGAAAACCGACATTCAGAGAAGTAAAGGGCAAAGAACAGCTTTTAGAGGACAGGTCCAGGAAATGGACACAAGTAATAATGATGTAAATTAGCATTCCTCCACAATCATGTAAACAGTCCCGCTTCACAGGTCGTGGTCAGAGAAGTAAAAGGACTTTGCAGATTTAAAGAGGCTGTGGAAGAGGGATTTTTAATGAGGTACTCACTGTTTAAAAGCAATAAATGCCTTTCACTTGTACCTGTACTCAGTGACCATAATGATAACAATAACGGTACCCAGCAGACACGTTTAGGCCTGCAGAAAGAGCAGCCCAAGCAGTCAGGATAATAACCTATAATCTCTGCCTATGTACAAGTGGAAACTATAGTCCAAGCCTTTTTGTAGAAACTGGGTTGTTATGGGGTAACTCAATCTTTAAACTTTTAAAGAAGTCGTTGAAATATGTATGATTATTCAATGATTCTGTTCAAGGTAAGATTTCAGTTATTTTTCCATCTTTCATTCATTCCAAGTTTAGTTTGTCTCTCTTCTTCCTACTTCTCTTCCCACTCAATTCTCTGTACTTTTCTTTTATGGAAGTAATAACTTCTTTAACTTTATAGAACTCTAGCCACTTTTCCCTTACAGAGGAAGCAGCAGGCAGCTTTACCACCAAGTGAGGGGGAAATTTTATATGTCAAACAGACTGGTGGGAGAAGCCCCTGGAGTCAGAAGAAGATGAATGATGCCTCTCTGTGTGCATTGCTTGCTTCACAGCAGCTCATGGAGTAAGAGTTCATTTTCTTCAGGGGCATTGCTACAAAGCACACTCTTGGAACATTCTTAAGTGTTCAAGTCAAACCTCAGTCTTCCAACAAGTCTCTCTCAGGACCAGAGAGATAAGTTTAGGCCATGACAAGCAGAAAACTGACTTTGAAGTATTTCTCACTTACCTTCCCTCCATGTCCTTATTTGTCTTTTTTGAAGTGGAAAGTACAAGAAAATGGACAACAGTGTGACTATTACATGAGAGCTTGGAGAAAGAAGGCATTTCACAGAAGAGACACTGCAGTTACGCAAAGCAGAAAATCCAGGCTCTACAGGTCACAGACACAGGCCCACTCCCCCTTCTACCCAGCCGTCTTCAATGATCTGGAATAGTATACATGGTCTTGAACCTGCCTTAGTTTCCCTTTTGGATGGGGAGAAGGGATATGTGTAATTTTCTAAAATACTTGGCATGTACTTGGCAGAGATTACAGAATGATTAATTAGATAATATCACCAGAAATCACTATCTTCCTACCTCAAAATGATACATATTTGAGACAGTATCTTGGGTTTTCATGAAATCTTACAGAGTTTTAGAACTTTAAAATTTTAATAACCTAGATGGTAGGTGTGATAGAGGCAGTAAATGGCTTTTAAAGGTAAATTGATTTTTTTTCCTTCCATCTGAAAAACATGAATGCCATTTGTCCTGGTCAAATGTGACTGTCATTTTTAATTTGTCACAAGGATCTGAAGTAAAGTTCTTTGCATACAATTATGTAACGTCAACGCCCTACACTTTAATATATTTTATTCAAAGTCCCCTTTAAAGTTTTCTATCATACCTCAACCTGTTATAAAAGGTTAGAGATATATATGATTTTATGAAAACCTTATCTATAAAGCATATAATTTTGGAAGAAATGTATTAATTAAAATAATAATGGAATAGTATTTAATGTGACACTAACAAAATATATTTTTAGTTACTATCATGTAATAATTTGATTAAGCTACTGAATCGATAAATTACCATAGTAATTAAGATATAGATAAAGTATATGCATTAGCCCTTTAGAACTGCTATAACAAATGATCACAAATTTAGTGACTTAAAACAACACAAATTTATTTTACAGCTCTGTGGTTACAAGTCCAACAAAGATCTCACTGGACTAAGATCAAGGTGATGGCCAGGCTGTGTTCCTTTCTGGAGGTCCTTGGGGAGAATGTGTTTTATTGTCCTTCCCCAGTTTCTAGAGGCTACCTGCATTCCTGAGATCATATAATTTTTATTTTCAAAGTCAGCAACCGTGGGTCCCGTCCCTCTCACATTACCATCCCTTTGGTTCTCTTCTATCTCTTCTTTTAGCACTTTTAAATAGCCATGTGATTAGATTGGACTCACCCAAGTAATACAGGATAATTTCCCTATCTCAAGGTATCTCAAGGCCAGAAGATTAGCAATTGTATTTGCAATTAATTGTATCTGCAATTCTAACCCCCTTTTGCCATTTACAGGTTCCGGGTATTAGAATGTGGACATATGTCATTATGACATATGTCACAGCAGTCACACCAGTCTTTTCCCACATGTTCTCACTCATAGGTGGGAATTGAACAATGAGAACACTTGGACACAGGAAGGGGAACCTCACACACTGGGGCCTGTTGTGGGGTGGGGGGAGGGGGGAGAGATAGCATTAGGAGATATACCTAATGTAAATGACGAGCTAATGGGTGCAGCACACCAACATGGCACATGTATACATATGTAACAAACCTGTATATCATGCACATGTACCCTAGAACTTAAAGTATAATAAAAAAAATTTTTTTAAATTATTTATAGCAGAATATGATAGCTTATTATCATCTCAGGTCTAATGTACTGTTTACTTATCTAAGATATTGGGTTAAATAACATATAACATATCAGATTATGCATTCCATGCATTATTATATATCTATCTTTATTTATTTGAATTATGCAACATTATAAGTACATTTCTCCTACATAGCCCAATCAAGATAATAACTCCTCATGCTGTATCTAACAGTGGGGTTATAAAACAGGGTAAGAGAAAGAGAATTTAGAAGTAGTAAGTTATCAGTTTGGAAGGGTTGGCTGAAAATCGGTTTTGCTACCTGACTGAAATCACTGATGGGGAGTGAACCAGGTGTTACACAACTGGGGACAAATTTCAAGTTTGCCACACATGCCACACCTGAGCTCCATGATAATCTCATCAAGACCAACTGATACCAAAGGCTGGAATTAGTGCCAGGATTGAGTTTGAACCCAGACCCAAAATTTGTGTTTTGTGGTCTAGAGTCTCAGATTAGATTTGGTCTCTAGAATGTGGCGATGCTTTTTTTTTTTTTTTTTTTTTTTTTTTTTAATTATACTTTAAGTTCTAGGGTACATGTGCATGACGTTTATATCATGTATAACTCCCAATGCAATCCCTCCCTCCTCCCCGCTCCCCATGATAGGCCCCAGTGTGTGATGTTCCCCTTCCTGAGTCCAAGTGATCTCATTGTTCAGTTCCCACCTATGAGTGAGAACATGCGGTGTTTGGTTTTCTCTTCTTGTGATAGTTTGCTAAGAATGATGGTTTCCAGCTGCATCCATGTCCCAAAAAAAAAAAAAAAAAAGAATGTGGCGATGCTTAAGTGCCACTTTTTATACACTGAATATCAAAGGATGCGACAACACTTACCAAACACCCACCATGTGTCTTACACTTCTCATAAGAGGTATATAGGCCATCACTATTAATACAAACTAGGTGACATCTTATTTGTGTGCATAATTTCATCCTCTCCACATCCCTCAAGGTAGACATCTTTGTTTCCATTGTAACAATTAGGAATCAAAAGCTCAGTGAGCCATGAAGTTGGAATCCGAATACTGGCCTTCTGGATCTCAAAGTCATATTCCTTTCCTTACATCCTACTGAGTCTCAACTCCAAAATCATGACACAGCATTATATAAACCAAAGGTGAAGTTACTTACACATTTAAATTGCACTTAATATAATTTTTAAATAACAGTTAATGTCAAATAATATAGTTCTCAGTTTCATGTAACTGAAAATTTCCAGAACGACTCAAAAGTTGATCACATTTCTATTTTAATTCTGGCCTCTATGAAGGGATGTGTAGTAGCCAAAAAATGCCATGACATGTTTACATCCTAATCTCTGTAACCCATAAATATGTTATGTTACATGGCACAAGAGAATTAAGGTTACAGTTGGAATTAGGTTTGCTAATCAGAGATTATATCGGATCATTTGGGAGTGCAAGAGATTATATCGGATCATTTAAAGGGAAAGAGGGAGGCAGCAGTGTCAGAAGCAGGGCAAGACTTGATTGGCCATTGCTGGTTTTGAAGATGAAAGGGATTCAGGAGCCACGAAATGTGGGAAGCTTCTAGAAGCTGGAAAGGGCAAGGAAATAGATTCTCTCTTAGAACTTCCAGGAAAGAATGTAGCCCTGATGACACTGATTCTAGCTCAGTGAGAGCCAAGCTGGTCTGTTAATCTCCAGAACTCAGAAATAATAAAATTGTGCTGTCAACAAGGGGTTTGCAACAATTTGCTACAGTAGCAATAGGAAGCTAACACAGTGGGTACTAATTTAGCCCATTCAGTGACAAAAGAACCAGTCACCCTCCATAGAGGGGTTCTGGGGACTTGCTCACTATTCCCATGGCCTAAACATCATCTTTGAAGAAAAGAAGTGGTTCCAGACACAGTGGAGAGAAGAAAGCAGAAATGTAAGAACATCTGTTAGTCTCCTTGGGAGTTTAAAAAAAAAAGTCACTTTATTTTTTTTGCCTATTATAATGTAGTAACTTGTGTAGCCTTTTTGATTTACGTATTATTCTCAATATGGACAATATATTGTTTTCATTCTGTATCATCCAAGAAGGATGAATATTAAACCATTACTAAAATAATATTTAAAGCTGATTGTTCTAGCTTCAGTGTTCCACTTCAGACATTCAGAAATGCTAGACTTCCAGTTTTTATGCTTTAGTTTATCAGATGTAACTACTGAGAAAGATGTTAAGAGTATAATCCTGGGCTCTATTGCCCGAGAAACTAAAAAGCAAAAATCCAACTCAGGGTCTTTCTCCCTCCACTTTTATATGAAGGGTACATCTTCTCTCTTTAGGGATATCTTGAATTATTTCCTTTTATATCATCTTAAAGAAATTCATTTTTAGGAAAAATCATACTCTAAGTAGAAAAAGAATAGCTGAGCCATGACTACATGTAAAACCTTGGAAGAGACAGAGATGCCATAGACTGTTCTTATCTTAATACCAACATTAGAATGAAGTAAGCATAAGGCATCAAAGCCTAAACCCCAAGCTTCAAACATTCAGGAAGAGGCTCATTTTGTGGTAATTTATAGGGGGAAATAATTGATGAAAAAGGGTAGCAGTTTTAAAACAAAAGAAGGGCTAATCAAAATGGGGGGAAATAATCTCCCGGTGGAAGTGTATCTGGCATTGCTAACAAATACCTCCACAGCTCTGATTTCCCTTGTGGTGATCTCTGAGCACTATGCCCAGACAGCTGAACAAAAGTAGATGGCAATAATTAGATTCTGATGAGTGAAGGACCCACACGAGGACCAGTGTTTCTGGAGGAGTTAATGAGAGGAGAGGAAATCACCAGATTTTACAAAGGATATAAAATGGACACAGAACCTCCAAGAGTTTTCTAAACAACTGACTTCTTCCCACTCACCTAACAGTGCATGCAGAAGGGGAAAATATCTAGCATACGGGAAATTGATCACAACTGGAGGATTTTAATATGCCCACACTTCCAGTAGTAAGATTCAGGGTCACCCAGAGCTATTATTCAAAGTCAGTATCAGACCATTTAATTTTCTGCTTCAGTTCCTTTCTGCTTCTCCCCCTCCCACCCCAGCCTAATGGCCATACACCATCTTCTCTTTTTTGCTGTCCTTCTGCCTCTTTTAAGCACTGTTTGTGCTCTGAATGGAGTTTTATGACTGACATCTTCAGGTACTGTATCTATTCTCCTTAATGAAACCCTGGTTATAGTGAGTGCTAATAGCTCAACAAACATTTTATAGCCCCTTTAAGGAAAATGTGTAGAGTAGACATGGATGTACTTAGCACTCAGCTTGGTAAATAGAAAATGGGACATGTGCAGTGCCATTAGAGCTGTGAATGATTTGTGGTGACTTTCATGTCAGCTGTTTTTCTCTTTTGTCCCTTACTGGAAGCCCCAGAATCCATTTTAAGTTAATTCCAAAAGCTAAGTCTGAAACAAATTGTATAGTGACAGGTGAAAAATGTAAGTGGAAAAATGCTGCCAGGGGCTATATAGTATGCCAATGTGTTAATCCACTTGGATAAAAGGCAGTGTAACATGTCTGGAGATATACCCGTTTCCCTTTAAATGCTTGGGCACTTCTCTGTTCACTTCTCTTGATAATTATATCCTGATTCATTTGATATTACAACTGCTTTATAAACTCCATTCACCATTTTCTCTTACTTTACCCACATTCATTTCCAAGTTATGAGACTTCATTTCTTTTCTGTCATTTCTTTTGCTTTTCCACTGATTCTGTTTCTGTTTTAGCATCTGTATCTAAGGATCAAACTTGTTGGTTTAGAGGTGAACAGACACAGGTATATGCAGTAACTGAACTAATAACACAACCAGATGTTCCTGCTATTAGTTCAGCAGCTGTCTCTTGCTCCATTCATCCCGGTGGGAAAACTAATAAACCTTACAAGTTAAAAAAAAAAAAAAAATAGAAAGGGAAAAAAAGAGAAGAACGAACGTGCTTTTAGAGCTACTATTCTGTGAAGAGATTGAATAAAGAATGGTTGAGTATCAAAGAATCATCCATTTATATAAAATCTGCTGGTTCTCAATTTCAAGGACAAGGTGACACCTAAAAGGGAACTGGTTGTATGCTCCTCAGATGCAGAGCCACTTTCAGAATTCTAAACTTTTGGGGGGCTTTTCAGTCCTGTGAGTAGCTTTTCAATTGCAAACAATTGACTCATTTCAACACAAATCACGAAAGAACATGACTTTGAAGTAAGTAGTTAATCCCATGATATATCTATCATTCCGTATCAAGTAAAACTCAGCTAAGGACAAGCATGCAAGTACAGATGTCAATTAATGAAGAACAAATTGAGATTGTGAGCCTCACAGTCAAGATTATATTTAAAATGATGACATCAATGTATTAAATTAGGATGGTTTAGGCGACTTGGATTTTTTTTTTAATGACAAATTTAGGATTATTCCTTAGCACTATACTATTTCTATAGCAACTATAGAGTATGCTAATGCACATTTGAATCAAAGCAATTATTTATTTGATATGTTAACATCATAACTGACTAATAACTACCATTTATTGAAAGCCTAATAATTAACTCTCACAAAAACCTGATGAGGTGGGTGTCCCCATCTCCATTTTACAAAAGAAGAAACTGTGACTCAGAAAGTTGAAATAACTGAGACTCGGTCACAGAACAGGAAGTGGCAGGGCTGAGATAACAACCTAATTCTCAAATATTCAAGAGCCTGTGGTCCCTCCCTTCTGCTATTGGACCTCCCAGTAGAGTATTGTTAAGTATAGAATTGTGTCTCCCAAAAGAAGATATGTCAGAGTATAACATTTAGTACCTCATTTGGTGAGCTTATTTAAACATCATCCCTTTAAAGAGATCATCAAATTAAGATGAGGTCATTAGCTAGGGCTGTAATCCAGCATGGTTAGTGTCTTTACGATATAAGGACAAGACAGGTCCACAGGGAGAATGGCATGTGAAGATGAAGGCAGAGGTTGGAATGACGTATCTATGAGCTGATGAACTCCACAGATTCTCCCCAGCAGCCCTCAGAAGAAACCAAAGCTACTAACACCTTGATCTCAGACTTCTAGCTCCAGAATTGTGAAACAATACATTGTTGTTTAAACCACCCAGTTTTTGGTACTTTGTTATAGAAGCCCTATATAACTAATATATAAACATAAATATAATATGTAAAATATAAATATATATAATATAAAATATAGGGTAATGTGTTCTTTACATTAGTTATTCTTACTTATACAGCACATATTTTCTATTATTTTTCTTCTAATAAACTTGTGAGTTTTAGAAATTAATGTGCCATCAATGATAGACTGGATGAAGAAAATGTGGCACATACACACCATGGAATACTATGCAGCCATAAAAAAGGATGAGTTCATGTCCTTTGCAGGGACATGGATGAAGCTCGAAATCATCATTCTCATCAAACTAACACAAGGACAGAAAACCAAACATCACATGTTCTCATTCATAAGTGGGAGCTGAACAATGAGAACACATAGACACAGGGAGGGGAACATCACACACTGGGACCTTTCAGGGGTAAGGGACTGGGGGAGGGTTAGCATTAGGAGAAATATCTAATGTAGATGATGGGTTGACGGGTGCAGCAAGCCACCATGGCATGTGTATACCTATGTAACGAACCTGCATGTCCTGTACGTGTATCCTAGAACTTAAAGTATAATAAAAAAAGAAATTACTGTGTCAATTAAAAATCTAAAGAAAATAAGAAACTAAGAAAAAAATTAATAAAACATGGAAACACAAGGAAAGAATGAAACAGAACAAAGACCAATTAGTTGGAGTAACTCTAACAGCTCTGGGATATGAACTCCACCTTCCTCCCACTGAAAAATTACAGCAATGCAAGTACAGAAGTTGATTTGTTGGTCAGTAACTGTACCATGTAGGTGGAAAGGTCAACAGAGCAAGCCTTTCTCCACGCACTCATTTGGGGTACCAAATTGATAAAGGCTCTGCTCTCCTCAGTCTGCAGACTTCTAAGATGGATCTGGCGTTAGCTGGAGAGAAAAATAGAATAGAGGAGTGCTCATGGAAGGCTTGCTGAGGCTAGACCTGGAAGTGTAGTACATCACTTCCACTTACATTCTAGTTATCAGGCCACCCTTAATTGCAAGGAAGCTTTGGAGGTGCTGTTTGTGTGTCCTGGAAGAAGAGGAGAACATGGATTTTGGTGAACAGATAGTTGTTTCTGATACAAACAAGCAGGCACTTGGTCGTTCCTAGAAATCCAAATTCATTTCCCTAGCCTATTCCATCTCACTTGCTCCTAGGTGACAGAGCTTTCCCTCCCTCCTCAAACTCCACCATTTCCCTCCCAGGTCTTATTTTGTGCTGATGATTTTGTTTCCTACCACCATAAATTCCACTGCCATATCTGCCAACCGATCAGGCTCCTTGCCCACACACTCAGGCTTCAATCTGTTATTCTGGATGATCTCCCCAAAACTCTAAGACAAACCTTCTGGTTCTCCCTTCATGTAGCTACAACCCATCACTTCCTTCCCACTCAATTACATGATTCCAATAATTGTCTCTTTTCACTACAGACTCAAATTTTTCCTCTCTGTGGAATCATACCCATCATCAATCAAACATAAAATAACTCCCACTAAAAGATCCATTTAATGCCTCATTTTCCACTTCCCTTTACAGGATTGCTCAGAAGAGTTGCTTGTTTTGCAAAATCCTAATCCATTTAAAAAAAAGGAACTTGTATTCCTGTTAGCAACAGTCAAATCTCAGTCCTTGTCTTACTCAGTAGTATTTGACACATTTCATTAGCATTTCCTTTTTGAAACGCTTTTTTTTTTTTTACTTGATTTCTAGAATGACACCTGCTGGCTCTCCACCTCCTTAGTTACTCCTCATCTGCCCTCTAAATGTCAGAGAGCTGTGTCTAAATTCTTATTCCCTTATTTCTCCTCTATCTAAATAGTATGTCCTAGTCTCATGACTTTAAATTCATCCACACACTGGTATTTTTCAAATTTATGTTTCTAGCTCAGAACACCTCTGTGAACTTCAAGTTCACATATTTAACTGCCTGCTTGGCATTTTCAGCTGGAAATCTAATTGAATCTCAAACTTAACACATGTCTAAAAATGAATTCCTAGTTCTCATCATTCGCCAAACAGACAAACAGGCATTCCTTGTTTCACAATCTTCATCTCAGTAAATGAGAAGCCCATTCTTCCAATTGCTTGGGCCAAAGAGGAGTCTGATTTTTCTTATTCTTATCCTATGTTTGGGAAATCTTATTGGTTCTACCTTCAAAATACATGCAGAGCTTTTTCTCACCACTACTACTTTACCACCCCAATCTAAGCTGTCATTATCTCCCACTCACCTGTATTACTAAAAGACCTTCCTAATTGCTTTCCCTATTTCTAACTTTTCTCCCCAGCAATCTGTTCTGAAGGGAGCAGCCAGAGTAATGCACTTAAAATGTAAGTCAGATCGTGGCACTTCTCTGCTTCAAAGTTCCACACTGCCTTCAAATCTCACTGATATGAACAGTTAGTCATTATATAAGCTAACAAGAGCCTCATGCTCTACACGCATGGTGCATCTATACCATTCTCTGACCTCATCTCCCACTCTCGCACATGCTTGACTCAGGCTATGTAGCCTTATTCTGAATCCTCGAACAGGAACATTCCAAGCAGGCTCCTGCATCAAGCATTTGCACTTGCTGATTCCTTAGCCTGGAATTTTTTTCCCCAGACACCTACATGGCTTGTGCCTGAATTTCTTTAATGTTTCTACTCAAATGTCACCTTTCAGTGAGGCTTCTTTAACCTCCCTATACAAATATCAATTCTCAACCACACCAGCATTCTTTACACCTTCCATCTTGCTTTCTATTTCACTGTAGCACTTACTTGTTACCACCTGAGATACCATATATATATATATATATATTTTTTTTTTTTTTTTTTTTTGAGACGGAGTCTTGCTCTGTCACCCAGGCTGGAGTGCAGTGGCCAGAACTCAGCTCACTGCAAGCTCCGCCTCCCGGGTTCACGCCATTCTCCTGCCTCAGCCTCCCGAGTAGCTGGGACTACAGGCGTCCGCCACCTCGCCCAGCTAGTTTTTTGTATTTTAGTAGAGACGGGGTTTCACCGTGTTAGCCAGGATGGTCTCGATCTCCTGACCTCGTGATCCACCCGTCTCGGCCTCCCAAAGTGCTGGGATTACAGGCTTGAGCCACCGCGCCCGGCCGATACCATATATTTTTATATATTACCCCAAAAGCATGGATCATGTCTTTTTCTTTAACTTCTAGTTTCCATGACAACTATGTGACACAATGACAATAGCTATATTCTTCAACAAACTTTTGATGGAATCTCTATGATGAAATTCACAATTTATACCTTTTCATTTTAGACCACACTTCTGGAAGGTGTGGTTACTGGGAGGAGGAAGCAAGAAGTTACAACAGTAACAAGTAGTAAGCACAGAATTTACTGGAAGACAGAAGCTATCAGTAATAAGATACAATATAAAAAAATTCAGCCTTTAAAATTGAGTTCATTGTATAAAGAAATATTATTTATACATAATAAATGACAATTTCTTGTAATTAATTGTGAGCAAATTAAAATCTTTTTTTTTTTTTTTTTTTTTTTTTTTTGAGACGGAGTCTCACTGTGTCGCCCGGGGCTGGAGTGCAGTGGCCGGATCTCAGCTCACTGCAAGCTCCGCCCCCGGGGTTTACGCCATTCTCCTGCCTCAGCCTCCCAAGTAGCTGGGACTACAGGCGCCCGTCACCTCGCCCGGCTATTTTTTTGTATTTTTAGTAGAGACGGGGTTTCACCGTATTAGCCAGGATGGTCTCGATCTCCTGACCTCGTGATCCGCCCTTCTCGGCCTCCCAAAGTGCTGGGATTACAGGCTTGAGCCACCGCGCCCGGCCGAGCAAATTAAAATCTTAACATAGAATGTAATTTTATAACAATCAAGATCTCCTTTTAGAACAAATTATAATCAATGAAACCCCAAATTTTCTCTACAGATAAGTTTTAATTATTAATATTGCAATATAATATATATTTTACTTCTCATAATTAAAGAAAACTCACTTGCAATAAAATGATTTTATTTGTAAAAGTATTTTTAATATAGAAACACACCTATTACATAACATTAAACTTGCTATGATTGTCACTGAATATGATTCACATTAACAAAATATTACACAGAAATGTAAAGTGAAGCCTTTTTAAGCAATCAAAAATTGTATATAGTGCAAAGTCTAATTTAAAGTCTGAAAATTCCAAAAACAAGAACGCCTCTTCTCCTCCAGAGGATCACAACTACTCACCAACAAGGGAACAAAACTGGACAGAGAATGAGTTTGATGAATTGACAGAAGTAGGCTTCAGAAGGTAAGTAATAACAAACTCCTCCAAGCTAAAGGGGCATGTTCCAACCCAATGAAAGGAAGCTAAGAACTTTGAAAAAAGGTTAGACTAGTTGCTAACTAGAATAACCATTTCAGAGAAGAACATAAAGAACATAAATGACCTAATGGAGCTGAAAAACACAGAACGAGAACTTTGTGAAGCACACACAAGTATCAATAGCTCAATGGATCAAGCAGAAGAAAGGATATCAGAGATTGAAGATGAAGTCAATGAAATAAAGCGAGAAGACAAGCTTAGAGAAAGCAAGAGGTGAAAAACGATTCAGGGACAACCTTTCAAAAATCTTGTTCTGATAGAATTATCCATAATTGGTCACATGAGTGGCAAAATAGAATGTTGCTTTCTGTATATTTAGTTGACTATGATAGTTTTATAATAGTTATCTCTAAGGTCCAGTACAGGTCTGTGTCATCTCCAAGCTCTTTAATAAAGTCAAAATGCAATGAGCTTTTGGAGGAGAGAGAAAAACAGAAAAGCCAATATCCAAATTTGGGATGTGCTTGGAAGAATGAGGTAGGATTTTTGACAGGTAACAATGAGACAGAATATTTCCTGAAAAGGAACACTCTGCATAATTATTCAATGACACTGAAGAATGGAGCATGACAGTAACCAAAACAGCATGGTACTGGTACAAAAACAGACATAGATCAATATAACAGAGTAGAGAAGCCAGACATAAAGCTGCACACCTACAACCAACCAATCTTCATCAAGGTTGACAAAAATAACCAATCAAGAAAGGACTTCCTATTCAATAAATGCTGCTGGGATAACTGGCTAATCATATGCAGAAAATGAAACCGGACACCTACCTATTGTTGTTAGGGTGGCAGAGATCCAGGTTACCTCGAGTTACCAGCAGTGTATCTGTGCAGGTCCACAGCAAATTCAGCTCTTCGCCTCCTCCCAAGAGAGAATTCGACTGAGGGGCATAAAGCAGAAAAAGAGGCCGAGGGAAGTTTCAGATCAGGAATGAAAGTTTATTAAAAAGCTTTAGAACAGTAAAGAAAGGAAGGAAAGAAAAGAAAAGAAGGAAAGAACAGCTTGGAAGAGGGCCAAGAGGGTGATTTGATAAACTAAGCGCCAAGCTTGACCTTTTGTCTTGGGGGTTTATATGTTGGCATACTTCCGGGATCTTGCATTACCTCTTCCTACTCCTGAACCTTATTGGGAAGTTGCTGATCAGTTTCAGGTGTTTTCTATCTAGTAGGAGGCCATCTTTCCCTGGCTTCAGCTGTGACCAATTACTACTTTAGAGAAACAGTTAACAACCACGGGACCATCACCTCATGGCTGCCCAACACTCCTGGTGTGTGTGTAGCGGGAGCCCTCTCCTGTCCAGGTCATACCTAACTAGCTACCCACTATAACATCATCATATACTAAAATTAATGCAAGATGGATTAAAGACTTAAATGTAAGACCTAAAACCATTAAAAAAAAAAAAAATCCTGTGAAGTACCCTTCTGGATATAAGCCTTGACAAACAATTTGTAGTTAATTTTATAGGCAGTGAGATGTACTGAATAGAAGTAAATATTCACAGATTTTCTTTAGAAAATAGAGTTTTAAAACATGTGTCCAACTCACACATTTTTATTTCTATTTTCCTAGAAGAAATGATTAGTGAATTTGCTCACAAACTAGGCGCTAAACATGATGTTATAGAAGAATACTAGGAGTAATCCCTGACCTCAAGTAGTTTGTAATCTAGTTAGGGAACAAGCTACAAATACACGATTAATTAAAGAAAAAGTTAAAAATACAAGGCATTTTTATACAGATACAAATCTTCTATACAATTAATTGGCAAGGACATTAAGTGTCTCTAAACATTATGTTTTAGAGGACACATTCTAGAAAAGCTTTAAAATAGCAGAAGGTCCCAATCTTGCTGTATATTTTAAATTATTCTAGAATTTTTTGATAACCAGAACCATAAGAAGATAACTTTAACTTAATTAACTTCCATTTCCATTTACTTTCATAAGTGAAGTGATCAAAAAAAGAAAGAAACTAATATTGTCACATTTCAACTGTTTAGAATTGTATCAAAGTTACTGAACTTACTATTCATGACAATATAATAGGCAAGGTATACCCATTTTTCATTTTAAACAACTGAGGTTTGGACTGATAGAGTTATTTATCACTGATGACGCAGATGGAAAATGCAAGGATTCAAAATCAGGTCAGATGCTGAAGCCCTTTTTTTGAAGGGAAAAGAGGCCAAAAATACATATTTGAATGTAGTTTCTGCTACATGGGTCTTTGCAGCAGCAGATAAAAGGAGATTTGATTTTAGCTGATGTAATGTAACTCCACAAAAAACCTCAGCAACTTTGCTCTAAAATCTTCTCTTTTGTAGCAAATAATATTTACATGTGTACAATGATAACTACATTTTCCAACCCAAAGGAAAAGTAAATTTTATAGTATTATACAACTCATATTAGAAATAATTTCATTTATTGTGTATTAAGAACATTGTAAAGCCCGCATTTGTTCTTAGTATGTTATAGTTGTAACTTTTGGAGTTTAGATATCTGCCAAAGCATTTATTTTGAATTTCCAAATGTAATTTTACTATAGTATTTCAGCATTTGTGAGTTTCATATACTTTAAAGTTGCTTAGTTTGATGCTATCTGTGGAATAACTTTCCACTTCAAAACATATCAATCTGTCTTCAATTTTATCATCTGGCTACTTATCAGTGTTGTTTTAATAATGTTAGTATTTAACTCCGTACATTCATTTTACTCTAAACAGTGTCTTCCAATTCCAAGCTTTTCTTCTATTTACCAATTTCTTTCTGTTTAGAAAAAAAAAATTGAAACTTAGTAAAAGTCAAAACCCTTTTAGTACAATGTGTTTTTGCACAAAATAACTAAGGTAAGTGGGACTAGGGGACTGAAAAATAATTTTTTTGCTTGTTATAATTTTTTTGCTTGTTATACATTTATATAGATGCGTGAAATATAGATACCATAATTAATATGAAGGAAAAAAGAAACCAGATTTTCTTTGCAGCTTGTTTGTTTAATATCCCCAGAGCAACTCAGGTAGCTTGCACTCTGACTTTCAGACAATTATAACAATGGTACTATACTTCCGGAAGCAAAGGCAAAAACAATAAACATCCATTACAATTGCTCCTCCTTCAAAATTTCCTTTTTTAGTAAAAATCAATTGCACAATAAAAGCAAGAACAGTTTCACAAAGCCAATAAGCTGGAAACACCGTTCCGAGGCTCTCTGGGTGTCTTTAGCATGAGAATCCTACTTTCTTCACCTAGTGATGGTAGTACTTAGGTTTCAAAGTTGTAGTGAGCATTAGAGGTAATATCTGTAAAGTATCTGACACAAAAGCCAGCTTGTGGCAGATATTCATGTAGCATCTGCTATTACTCTTTCCCTTAATATCCTATATATTATTATGGAAGAATAGGTCCTGCTACTTCAACTCAGGTTGACAATATAGGGGCATTTCTTTTACTGCTTAATTTTAGGACTCCTTGACTAGCCAATCCACATCAAAAGGCAGGCCAGGGCCTTCCTGATGTCTTCACCCCAGGGAGACATAAAAGCAAGTGCACATATCACCACCACCACCAGCCAGAGGCCCCCAGGTTAGATTACTCATCTAAGTACTTGACCCTGGATTCCTCATCATCCAAACCATACTAGTTACTGCTGCTAGATTAGCAATAGATGCATTCTCCCCCATAGCTGCTGCTATTGCCAGCACATAGCAACACCATGTTCCAGAATGGCTAAACACCTGCAACAGCTGCCCTGGGGTGAAGAGTGAGGGTGAGGCCAGAATGAGCCTGTCATCAGAACTTAATTCAGCCAAGGGGAGCGCAAAGGCAAAAAAGCTGTTTGAGGTGTGCAATGACACATCCTATGTGACAAGGATAGTGAGAGTGGGGCACCACTAATTCCACCTCAAACAGTGATAACCCACTGATAATCACATAGTTGATAAAATAAAAGCCAGTCTCTTTATCTGCTTGTATTAATTGATTCTTAAAAATAATAATTGCTTCTTAAAAATAATAATGTTTGGCAAACAATATGACTTGCTCATCAGTATACACGATGGAAAGATCAGAAACTCCAGAGTCAGCACCAGTTGGAACCTGACTCAGTTGTGCCTGGCTGCATGACCTTGGACAAATAGCCTGACTTTTTTGAACTTTATTTTTCTAAAAATGTATAAAATGTGTAAAATTGGAATTGGATGTGTATTTACACACATACACACACACATATATACATTATCTATAACACACACATATATATGTGTGTGTTATAAATATAATTCCTGCCTCACAAGTCTTCCATAAGTAATAACTCTTATAATATATTGTTATTTTTTCCAAGAAGCAGTTCTTTTTCTCTGAAAAATTGATATAATAACATCTATTGTAAAGCATGTTATGAGGATTAGTGTTATAAACCAGCTGGAAAATAGGTATACTCAACAAATGGTAAATATGCATATATTGGGGATAGAGGAGAAAAAATTTAAACAGTAATTAAAAAAAAATTAAAGGCTGTATCAGAGTTCCTGTAGCTTCACTCCTTCATAATATAAAACAGTGCTCTTCAGTAGAAATATAATGCAAGACACACATCTAATTTTAAATTTTCTAGTGGCCACATTAACAAAAATATAAACAGATAAAATTAATTTAATTATATAGCTTATTTAAACCAGTATAGATTAAGAGTGAGGATAAGGCCTAACTAAAAATATTTATTTTAATATAAGCAATATGAAATATTATTTGTGAGATAGTTTATGTTTTTTTTCAAAAAATTATCGAAATCTGATGTTTATTTTACACATAGAATACACATCAACTTAGAGAAGCTATATTTCAAGTTCTTTTTTTTTTTTTTTTTTTTTTTTTTGCGGGGGAACAGAGTCTCACTCTGTTGCCCAGGCTGGAGTGCAGTGGTGCTATCTTGGCTCACTGCAACCTCTGTTTCCTGGGTTCAAGCAATTCTCGTGCCTCAGTCTCCTGAGTAGCTGAGACTACAGGCACATACCACAATACCTGGTTATTTTTTTTTTTTAATATATTTTTAGTAGAGATGGGGGTTTCACCATGTTGGCCAGGCTGGTCTCAAACTCCTGACCTCAGTTGATCCACCCACCTTGGCCTCCCAATGTGCTGAGGTTACAGGCATGAACCACCACATCTGACCATACTTCAAGTTCTTACTGTGCTAGTGGCTACAAAATTGAAGAGCACAGATATTGTCACTTAACATTCATCGAAACATTCAGCTCCAGAATCAAGCCTGTCCTCAGATAAGAGAAGTTTGGAATCCCAGGTTAAATGTCTCAGTGTCTTAGTATAGTCAGTCTTCTTGTTAGATTGGTTTTTGCCCTGTCTCCAATTCTATCAAGTTCCTTTTGCTCAGATATCACCTTGTACCTCAGTCTGCCAGGACTGCAGGACTTGCCAGAGTAGGAGGCAACAGAGCTGAGCCATAGTCCCACTGCTGAACCACTCACCACCTCCCTTGACTCTCTATAAATCCTTGCACTACCAGATAATGGTTCAGATGCACTCCCTATATATCTCTATCCTGTGTAAGAGCCCACCTCAGGGATATTTTCTTAAAGATAAGTATCACATCCTGATCTATAAATGGACACTGTCTTATAACAAGAAAGGATACAATAACCATGTAGTCAGAGAGCACAAGGGAAGACTGTAAAAATAGTACAAAGGAGGACTACAACAAAAGTATAACATGATGGTAGGGGGTGGTTTCCAAACACTGTAAGGGTAGAACTCCAACAGCGCTCCTGTAAACTGAATAACTATAGTCTTGCTTGGGACATAGACAAACCAGAATGCATGGTTAAGATTTAGAAATGATAGCAAGAGAGATAAAATAAGCCTGGGAACACTGGCAGGCTAGTGGAAAGGTAGAGCCCCCATGCATGCATGTCCAGAGAGGTTGAGAATTGCTCAACACCAGAGGCTGTCACTCACATAGACTCTAATACGAATGGCATCTGATAGAGTTGTGCAGTACACAGCCAGTACACTTGTAACTGGCAGCCCTCTGAGGAGTCAGATGAAGAGAATTAAATTGCTCTACATAGCAAAGTAAAACTAATTTATTTGGGGAAGGTGGGATATTGAAGAATAAGAAGTGGTGAGGGAATCCACCCAAAGACTTTTGTCAGCGTTGGAAAATGACAGATTTGGACAGTGGCCTCTGTAGGGTGATGCGATGTAGAAAAGGATTATGTAGGAAAGGAAAAATGAAATACAGGGTATAAATTAAGATAGAGTAAAAGCAGAGAATTGAAATGTAGACGACTAGGCAAAATGTAAATCCCTCCGTAATCCTCAAAGATATTGTGGTAGAGTCTGGGTTTCTCAATATAAGCAAGATGTGGGTTTGAGTGTGTTCTAATTAAACATTAAATATTCAGATTCCTTGAGCAAACTAGAGGCTCAAGCAGATGATCTCTTGGACTAGTCGACCAATCATACATTGGTTGACCAGTAGCTATGGAGACTTAACAAGCATTTGCAGAATAAATGAATTATGGTCTGGATTGGACAATTGACTTCTAAACTTGGCTGCTTATTAGAATTATCTAGAAAACTTCTTAAAAATAGATATATTTGCCAGGACTGTGGAGATTTTAAAAATGTAGGTAGGGGCTGAGCTCTAAAATTTGTACTTTTAAAAGATTCTCAACTATTTCTGAATCAATGGATCTACTTGGGAACAGCTGGGCCCAGGTGCAATTCAAGAATCTTTTTTCCCTGAGGCTCCGTGTCTCTAAGTAAAGTCAGATCACCACAGGCAGCACTGAGAGTAGTTGGTATAATCCATAACGCTTCAAAGATGTCCTGGGAGAGTTAGCTGCCTCAGTCCATTCTCAGAGATCACAAAAGTATCTTCACTACAGATATTGGTATAACAATGTGGAAAAACCCAGGATTTTTGTCTGGCTGGTTCCTAAAGTAAGAGTCGAACGAGATGCAAAGTCAACCTCCTAAGCATTCAGTAAAAAAGTAGATATGGCTACCTAAGAAAATATTTCCACTATCAATTTTTATTGATTAATGAAAGAATAGCCTATGTTTGAATACGTCTTATACATTACAGAACAAAAGAGTTTCATGTCCTTTTATATTTTACTTTTTTTCTGCTTCTCAAGAAGAGGAAAAGCTAGATATAATAAAAAAGAAAACATTCTCAACTATTTCTACAATTTTCTTTGTGAAATGAAAGATGAATAAATGCATTTTATTTATGTCTATTTATCCCTCTGAGTTTAAACTAATCCTGAAGGATTTGAGCAGAGTCAGCAACACTAATATGCTGGACCAACAGGTGATTTTAATTTACTTGCTATAAATTGTTGAGAGGGACCGATGCTAACTCCTTTCTCATTAATTCATCTACAGTCTCCTTTCCTGGGGTGAAAGTTGCAGATTGCACAGATAGGATTCAGAATGAAAGGCTGAATGGAGCAGAATATAGAATGTCAGCTTTTTGTTGACACTATTGGGATGCTTTCCCATTGGATCCCACACGTCAAAAATCCTTCAGTCTACAGAAATCATAAAATAATATTGTGAGAAAATTTATGTGGTTTCCAACATTTTCCCAGCTGAAGAAAGATAAAATTTATTAGCTCCTTCTTGAATGTTTATAAATAGCTAAACATTATTCTGAAATCTGCAAAGCTTAAAATATAAACTGCCTCATACTATGAAATAGATGTCAACAACAATATGTTCTATCAAGCTGCCCATGTCTACTAATCTTTGCTAGCAAGAATTTATTTCATAAACAATTATTTATTTCCTATTATATTCAGGATACTGTATTATTTACTACTGGGGAAAAGAATCCATATACTATGCTTTCTGTCAGGCTCAAGCACCCCAAAAGAGGTAATATCCTGAAGAAAACACAGAAAATTTGTGTTTTGTCACGAATTCATGTCACATAAAAAGCAGTCTTAGGTGTATGTGCTACCCAAGTTGGAAGCAGAGAATCCATTCTAAGAGACAGGAGAGTTGTAAGGTTCAAAGAATTGTGCAGCTTTAGAGTTCATGAAGAAAGATGCCAGTGCTGCCAAATGTAAGATCATAGTTCGCCATACTACACCACTGGTAAAATACCATGCATTAAAAACCATGCTGAAGAGTGTCCTAAGTCCTCAACTCCAGTGTCTATCTCAACAGAACATATCCTTGTTATCTGCTTGCCCAAATTGAAGGAATATTCTTTAGGGATTATGAACAAGGACCAGTGTGTTAGCGAGACTGAGTTTAAATCTTGGCGTTGCTTCTTACTAGTTACGTGACACTGCTCAAGCTTACCCTCTCTGAACTTTAGTCTCCCATTTCTAAAATGGAGATAATAATAACTACTCTAAAAGTTGAGCTCTCAATGAAATGATGACTCTAATATATCTGCACAGACTCTGGTAATCAACCATTATACAGTGGCTAGTCTTCCTATTATAGGTGTTTTTACCAGGTTTTCCATGTTTATGCCAACCTGTTCCTGCCAAGCACCAGAGTAAGTTCTCAGCTTCAGCCAAATCTTTATTTCTAGCCTTGACACAGGAGCATTGGTCTCCATCCTTGCCCTGGTAGCTACGATCATAACCTTTGCTCCAGAGATATTCTGATTTCAATACTAGTTATGAATCCATATCTTTTGTGCAAACTCTGCTGCAGTGATAACCATCCCCAGACTGTCAGGGCTAATCAAAGAAGTCTGTGTTGTCATAACAATTACAATGTAAAAGGAGATAAAACGTTAGAATCAGTAAAGAAAGTGTTGACAAGTCAGTTTGGGATATACAAAGAAGTCTTCTTGGAAGCAATGGCATTAAAACTTTCTTTCACATGGCTCAGTTAGAAGAACTGTACATCCAGGACACAGGTCGTGATATTAGCAGAGGTGCTAAAGCATAAACATATGAAACATGCCATTAGAAGTAGGTGGTACCATCTGTTTTGTTCACAAACAGTCTTTTGAAAACACAGTCCTTAATCCTTTACCAGAAACCTTTGAGATCAGATATGTTTTGGAGTTCGGAATTTTTCAGATTTTAGAAAGGGAATTCCGTTCACATGCTATATATTAAAACACATCTTGTGGGATCTAGGCAGCACCTAGTAATCAAATAAGTGGTATTTCTATAGCAACATGCAAGTTATTCACACTAAGTGACAGAAATAAAAACAAATAGTCGCATATCACTGACATCAGGTTCAACCACTAAATGAATTATGAAAGAACACTGAGTGTTCAGAACTTTTGAGATTTCTGAACTGTGGATAAATTATTTTGGGGCCTGCAGAGGGAGACGCAGCATGAAAGATGAGTTAGGAGCATATCATAAGACGCCTGAATGCCTGGCTAGGGAGTCAGCTTTTGTTCAGAAGCTGATCAAGCATCCCAACAAATAACTTTGCACATTCACTTTTTCATGATTTTAGCGTCTTTTTTGAAAACGTAATTGCTATTTCTACTATGTCTTAATACATAAACTTTTTCTCTTAGCTTTTTTGGTAATGGGTTAATCTATCAATTGAGTCCCTCTTTTTCTTCTGTGACATGCAACAGAACTACCCTAAACTGTAGCTTAACTATAACTCTTTGTATAATTATTTTTCAATTTACTTATAGTAAAATTGATTCCTTGTAGTATAGGCCAGTTTTATGTGTTTTAGCACATGTAGAGATTGGTATAACTATGGTAATGAGGCTACAAAACAGCTCCATCATCCCCCGAAGTCTCCCTAGTGTTCTGACTGTATTTTAAACTAAGCATCATTAGGAATCATGTGAGGGGTCCACATTCTTGTCCCCTTGTATCCCTCTGTAACACAGAATAATGGTGGTTGTGAATTCCAGCTAGAATTGACAGGTGTTGCCTGGATGCATGAGATCACTGTTCGTTTAATGTAGTGAGCTTTCCTAAAGCTTGCTATCCACTGGGTCATGAGTTATTCAAAGGTTTACAGGAATTAAATTTTTTTGCATCAATCTCCATTGATTTTTTTGAAATACTAATGCAGTTTTGTTTAGGTGGAACTTCCCATGTGATTCTTCTAGCTCCCTAGGTTTGTTTCTAGGTAGCTTCCCCATCACACTTTCCTAACTATGTACACTTTACCCTCAGATACAGCCTCTACACGAGAATAATTGATTTGGATTCAACCCATGCAATTAAAATAAGCAACACATTCTTTTAGAGTGAGGGGACGTTTAATCTATACCTTAAGTTGTCAGGTAAGTAGGATAAATGTTATCTGTATTAAATATATGAAATGGACGCGTGATTGCTCTATGGGTCTGCAGGTATAAGAGAAAAAGGCAAACATGGAAAGAGTGAGCTGCTTGATGCTGTGCCTTAGCTGTTTAAGGTTTCAAATCACTTAGAAATTAAATAAAGGGCCTCATTTGTGCATTCCTAAATTTATTGTGCTCTAGTCTCGCACGTTTCAGTTCCAAGACTGCTCTTTGCCAGTCTGGTTCATCTTTGCAGTTCGTTTCTCTCATCAAAAATATAGTGCGCATTTTAGGAAATTGGTTAAATATAAACTTTAGAAACAAAGGTGCCCAGCTCAACCTTGTGAAGTTTTGGGAAATACAAACAATTAAAACAAAAGTACAACTTAGAAGCTCCAGTCCAAAAAAAAAGTGTGAGAATTTGGGAAGATTAAACACTTTCCTCCTTTATAAAAATAGGTTCAGGCTTCAGAGTACTCACTCTTCTTTTCTGATGTAGTTAAAAATAAATCAAGGAAGAAAACGTTCAGTGAATTTTTGAGTTTCTGTGGGAGGGTTTGTGAAGGAGTTCTTTCATGGAAGGACAGCTGAAAGGTAGGCAGAGTTTGAATGAACTTATCTCTGGTAAGTTGACAAGGTTTTATTTCCCCAAAGCAGGACAAAATGATACCAGAACTGTATGTTCTCTACCAGTGGAGTTCTTGTGATAGATTTTATTATAACAAAAAGAACACATATTTTATAGGTTGTGAAATTATCCAGTTTTACCTCTACAAGGCAACTGGGAGAGGAGTTTACAGGTGGAAGGGATACCATAAATGAATACTGAACTGGAAACCACACAATTAATTCAATAATTGTTTTTTATGAAGTGCTTGCTGAAATGACTGCTAGATTAAATGAGCCCCAGTAGTGCAGTAGAGTTAGCAATGTCATCTCTAACAAGGGGAAGAATGTAAATCTTATAACAGTGTACAGATGTTTGTATTGAGTATCTCTAATCCGAAAGTTCCGACAAAATGAGGCCACCTTAGAATTGTGCAATGGCAGTCTCTGAATAGCAACAGCTCCCTACAAATACTAAATCCTCATTAATCCCTTTGGAATTCATTTTAATGACACTAATCATGTCGAGCTCATTGGGTATTAATATAAATGTTGTATGTAACCCCATGGGAATCCAGAACAAAACTCCTCAAATATCCTGTATCCATTCTCCATAACAACAAAAATTGAATTGCAGCCTAAGTGCCTGATTATGGTGAATAAATATTTCATTCATTTTAATAGCACTGATTGAATTCAATTCATTTATACCAATGTAGGTGCAACGTGTGAACAAGACATGATTAGCAATTCATCATCTTTCAGTGGACTTCAGAAAACAAAATAATTCAACACTAATTCCAAGTCAAGCCCCTGCTTATTCTGTCCTCCCTTCTAAAGCACCAGAATAATACTTATGGCAATACAATACACGGCAAGGGGTCTTTCAGAGGAGACTCTGAGCATGTAAAACAAGAAAGACGCATTGTTCCTTCAGTGATAAAACTTACCTTGAATCCTAGTCCTGCCAGTGACTGGGAATGGCCTCCCCCAGAGCTCCTATAAGCCCTGCCCAATGGTTGTCCACAGCTGAAATAATTGCCTTTCTTTTCTTTGGGCTGCCCTGAGATTTCTGAGCATAGTGGAGTAACTCAAGACAACTTAGGGGTAAAGTCTTTAAGAAGTAGAGAAGATTCACAAAGAGAAATATGGAGAAAGAAAGCAACTTCTCCACATCATGTGCAGGAGCAGTACCTCAGAGAAGCTGTAATCTGCCGAAAATCTTTTGAGGAGACTGGATTTTGAAAACCTCAATTATGTTATGGTCTCCCGTCATAATTGCACAGCTATTGCAGATAACAGCTATATCATCCGAGCCACCCTCTGTGGAAAAAAATCTCAAATGCCCACTATGCTGCATTTAGGGATATTAACTTGTTGCAGTCAACCTTGCTAAAGAGAATTCTCTAAATTCCTTGATTTGACTTCAATAAATTTTGACTGAGGCAAGAGGTCTATTCCACAGTAAGCATCTTGACCAATGCACCGCTTAAATTTACAGATTTATCCTATCTCAACACAAAAGTAGAGAAGTGTTATATAAGAGCTCTGACAGGAAAGTGGATACGGGAAGTCTGAGTCACAGAAGACAGGCCGAAAGCACTCTATTAGATTGATAAAACGAACTGAAATCTCTGGGTGGACACTTTTGCACTGCACCCACAATATTATTCTTGATTTGCTAGGAAGAAAGCAATTTATTCTGTCACTTTCTGGGGACTTAGAGCTAATTGGCCTTTCATAGTTATGTGATTCTGCAAATAAGCATAAAAGTGAGAGCTGACAAAAATTCAAACAGGAAATCTGAATCTGCCTATTTTCATAAGTATCTTATAATGGTTTGTAGAAAGGGACGAGATTTTGATTAGAATAGCAAATTTCTTCATGCAAAGGGAAGTGCTCCAAATTACCCATCACTATAACAAACAGAAAAATTGCTCTTCATTCAGGCTACTGGATGAAAGAAAACAAATGTTCTTTTCTGACTCTCACCCAAGCCAGTCCCCTCCAGACTATCCATGCAGCCAGCCAGCACTGTCATTGGTGGACATTCCTCAGAGGGTATGACCTCTTCTAGCTCACCAGTTCTTTTTTGCTTTTCTACCCCAATCCACTAGAAAAGACAGGCATAATACATCATATCTTAGAGAGCAACGAGACAGTATGTCTACAAATGCAACAGCAGGATAAAAGAAATACAAAGAAAAATAACTGAAACCTCCATACAACCTTAATAGAAAAGAAGCTGGAAAAGATTAAGTTCAACATACGAAAAAAATTTAAAAAATCTTTAAGGCCTGCAAGGAATGTTAAGGTATTTTCACAGTGTCTGGCACAGATGACAGAATGAACATCATGGAAGAAAAGCAAACAAAAGAAAACAGGAAGCACTATTTCTCATGCACAAAATATACAGGGTGAATTTGCTGAGGCAAACAGACTGCAGTCATTAACGAAATTGAATTGAGCCAGACTCAAGTTTGCCTTTCAGATTTTTTGGATTGAAGTAAATTTCACCTTCCCATGCCCCACCCCCCTCCCACCCAACCCTTCCCTCTCCCCTCCCTTCTTTTCTTTTTCTCTCCCTTTCCTGGCCTTCCTCTCTCCTCCTATTCCCTCCTCTCCCCTTTCTTCTCCTCCCCTTCTATTCCCTCTTCCCCTCCCTTCCCTTCCCTTCCCCACCCCTCCCCACTCTGTTCTCTCTCTCTCTCTCTCTCTCTCTCTCTATCTCTCACCACCTGCTCTATCCCTAGCTATCCACGTGGCAAAATTTACCTGAAAAGCTGTAGGTCAAGCAGGCCAATCTGGAATTTGCACTATGTGGTCATACATTTTGTAGAACTTTACAACACTGGGTAAAAACTTACGTTTCAAAAAAGCAGCTCTCCTGGCTGCCACTTCTTTTGCCATATTGAGGCACTAAATCTCCTTTTTTCCCTGAGCTTGAGCTTTCAAAGTTATTTTCCACTCTGATGATTACAGACAGCTCGACAGACAAAGAAAAAGGGGATTTTAAAACAGGTAGTCACTACTAATATGTACTTTGCTCTTTTTGACCAGGAAAAAGAAGCCTGGGTGTCATTTTGCCATTTCTTAATCGTCAATGTCAAAAAAAAAAGAAAAGAAAAGAAAACCACTTCTGGGAATGTAGACATAAAAATGCATTTATATTGAATAGATCGGCAAGAAAATAAGGTGATAAATCTTGCTCACAAACAGTGCTCTGTGTTTCTCCAGGAAAATGGGGGATTAAAACAAGAGAGTGATTATAATCACAAAATTTTGAATTTGTTTTAAGAATTAAAAATGAGAAATACGTTTAAAATAAGCTTCCTGTTACAGAATGTATGTTCTGAGAATTGATTCACAGTCAATTGCTCAAAATCATCCCTTGCAGAACCTTCAGTCCCTGTCAGCTCTTCTGTGTTCTAAAAGATCTACTTCTCCATTGGTTTCCATTGTTGTGTTTTAAATTGCGGGTCTGCTACTTCTGTCTCTTTCTTTCTTCACTTTACATCAGGCTTGTCATATTTAAAGATCTAAAAATTCCCCAAAATAAAGTTAAAGTGTATTTTGTATTATCTTATTTGAGGATATCACAGGGAGATGTTGACCTCGGGTGATTTTAAATGCCATTGGTATCCACTTCAGGGGCAAATAGAAAAATAAAATAGGTTACCATGGGTTCATATTTAGTGAACTACTTTCACTGCCATTTACCTTTTCTCAAAAGCATGTCATATATCTTTTAAGTGTGTTATTAAAAACATAGTGTTCTTAAGCATAATTTTAAAATACTAATAGCTACTCTTTTTTGAATGCCTACTTTGTACTAGACTGTATGCTTTGTGCTTTACAAAAATAACATCTCTTACTTATAAGTTCTCTGAAGGTTCTTTGTATCTATTGTCTTTTTACATGAAGAGAAACTGAGACTCACAAAATTGCATCTTGGCTAAGGTTGCCCACCACAACTGCTCCCCCAGCAAGGGGTGGCTGGCATCAAAGTTTCTCTAGGTCTAAATTGACATTCTTTCTCTTTCCCCTATACAATGTCATCTTTCCAATGTTAGTTTCCTAGGAACCAATTAATCTTCAAAATAAAGGACAGTTAATGAATTTATTCCTTGTGAGATAATCATGAAAGGTTTCAAATGACTATCCTGAGATATCCCATAAACGACTCAGCAAGAACCAGGAGGCAATACAGATTCAATAACTGGTCAACAGGACCATGGTATAGAAACAATCATGTAAGATGTATTGATGACCTAAAGTATCTCCAGCATTGGCTTTGGTGATGTGGGGAGTATGAGGTGAGGTATCTGTCAATAAGGAGCTTAAACTTTAGGAGATAAAACTAGTCTAACATGGGTATGAAAAGACAGCATAGACTATAGTAATGCCTAAAATAGCTGGCCATGTCAGAAAATAAGAGGATTCGTATGTTTATGAATTAACGTATCTGTAAGCATCAAAAAACATTTTTCTGATACTCATTGTTGGATGGCATTCTAAACTCCATTACACACTTCCCTGACTTCATAAACATAGCTTATTGCACAGAATTTTCCCTTTCTTTGATGACTCAGGATCATCACTCTGCATTTCAATCACTGTACTGTGGGGTGGCAGCATGGTGTCTCCACTAGTTGTTGAGTCCTAAAGGAATCACCTTCCTGAACACTCGGTGGCCTCAGACATTAGAAGTAACACTTTTCTACCCACATTGTATAGGGTTTTGCATTCTTCCTCCTGTTCAGATTTCAGATGCCATCTCTTGCTGCTCTCATGGTGATTTTGCTAATTTTTTTTTTTTTTTTTTTTTTTTTTTTGAGATGGAGTCTTGCTCTGTCAGCCAGGCTGGAGTGCAAATCATGATCTCAGCTCACTGCAACCTCCACCTCCCAGGTTCAAGCAATCCCCCTGCCTCAACTTTCCGAGTAGCTGGGACTACAGGCACGCACCACCATGCCTGGTTAATTTTTGTATTTTTACTAGATGGGTTTTTGCCATGTTGGTCAGGCTGGTCTCAAACTCCTGACCTCAGGTGATCCACCCACCTCTGTCTCCCAAAGTATTGGGGTTACAGGCATGAGCCACTGTGCCCAGCCTTTGCTCATTCTTATCTGCTATCCCCTGGATAAGCGAGGCCTTTCATGACTGCATCTCTGGCTTGCTTGTTTAGCTTCTAGTTTTGTGGGGTTTTTTTTTTTCTACTATTAATGTCATTTTTCACAATACTATTCCAGCAATTCACAAGTCCATATAGCTCCTAAACACAATATGCCGTTTCACACTTCTGTGGTTCTGCATTGAATGTCTTTTCTTTTACTTTTCTACATAAAAAAAAAAAAAAAAAAAATCATTGTCAGTCTTCAAGCCTGGGAAAAATAAGGATCTCCAGAGAAGTCTTCCTGTAGGTACCACTTCCTAAATCCAAGATAGAAATAATCAGATGCATTTCTGGACAACCCCAGAACTGTGTGTGTAGTTACGATGCAACATATCATATTGTATAGAAGGTAATTGTTATATTTATAAATTTGTTCTCCCAGCTAAAATGTAAGCCCTTTAAAGGTCTTATCCACTTTTGGATGCCCAGCACTTAACTCATGGTGTGGTATATAGTAGGTGTTCAATAAACTGCACATGTAGTAAATCCTGCCTTGATTTTTACACAGCCGTGTACCATTTTTTCTGGAATCAAGCAACTCAAGTAAGTGCTGTGAGATTTTCCTCACATCTCTGGATGAAGGACATGTTATTTACAATTAACTAAGTGCTACAGAAAACAAATACATTACAACAGGCTTTCAGTACAGGGAGAAATCTCATCAAGCAGAGTACCCAGAGAGGCTTCAGGGAAGAAGTGACATTTGAATTTGGCCCCTTCAGTTGATGTGCACAGATACCTGGGGCAGCCTTGGTGGCAAATAGGTTGTTTATGGAGCTTGTGTAAAGTAAATAACTGTTTATCTCTATAAAGATATTATATTGCCTTGTTGGTCTATTAAAAAAAATAAAGTGTCTACCATAATGATATAGTTTCTCTGTTTTTAGCTGAGTCCCTTAGATTTACTGAAATGTTGGTGCATGGCAACTAAACTCACCCAGAAATGAGCCCAAGCAGAGGTATAAAGGAAATCAGCGGTGAGAGAAAAGAATGTTGAGGTCCTATGCAAAAGCTGGGATCCTTACCCCTGATGCCCATTGGGAAGTAGGGAAAGGCTCCAATTTCTTTCCAAGCAGCTCTCATGCCCCTGGTGATAAGACTAAGATACGGGGATATGACTCCTTTTTGGCTACATTACTCCTAAAAAGTGAATGACAGATAATGCTAGAAACAGGAATCTGACTTTGGCCTTGACATCTTGCCAACTTCTCAACTGCTAGCCAATGTATATCTTTTAGTAAACTGCATTTTTTTTAGAAGTGGAAAACTTCCATTTACGTTTCTCAGTAAATTTTCCTATGACCTCAACTTTACAATATTACAAAATAAACCAGTGGTCATTGTCAATTGGTTTAAGAAATATAGGAGAAAGAAATATAAATGTTTTGTTTTTCTTTATCTAACCTTGACTCTAGCCTTCTTCCTCAGTGCAATTTTCTGTTATAATATGCAGCATTTGAAGAAGTCTTTTATGACACAGAAGCCTCAAAAAAAATTATATGAACTGAAAAGCAGTTCATCAAAAAGGACAGCCAAAAAGTCCACTGCAGTAGGTTATAAATGAATTCCCATCAGTAAAGGTGCAAACATAGAAATCACTTACATAAAGCACACACCAAAAGCAGGAGATCTTGGAAATGCATGTTACAATATGCAAAGCAATTTGTTTTATGTGTATGCCAATGTGTCATACAAAATGAAACCACAAACCACACTTCTAAGTGATCCATTTCATAAAGCCACACTATTTGGGATTTTAATGCCTCCTTCTTTAAATCTTTTTATAAGATGATTTCCCCAGTATTAAATGCCAGGACGTCATCTATCATTTTGTTTACTTTACCCCATTTTAGTGATACACTGGCTCTGTGTAACTGACTTGCAGTGGCTTTCATTTGGAACAAACTGAAAAATGCTCTTCTTTTAAGCCTCCCTCCTTCAAATGCCTTTTCTACATTTCCTTCCGAGGCAACGACTCTCCATGCCTTCTTGATCAAGACAGACAACCTAACGGCTGAGTGGGCTTTAATTTCTAAGCTTCTAGCATTCAAACTTGATTTGCATTGTCATATGGAATTATTTGGTATTCAGTATAAAATACTATTTCTTTCTCTCCTTTTTTCCTTCCCTTTTCTAGACAACCAACCGCTGGGAAATTATCGTCAAAGTCTTGAAATGATTTCCCAATGATTGCTTGTTAGTACAATACGATTTCTCACTCAGCCCTGGTCTCTCTTCAGTCCTCTTCTGGGGATCAGCGAATCCTGTGCATCTGCAGCACACACTGCACAGGCTGTGTGGAGACACCCTCCACACACACAGCTCTCTTCTCCTCTCTGTAGTGGCACTTACAGGTGTCTCAGTGAGTGAGCAGGAGATGAGGAGACAGATGTAAAAAGGCAAAAATAAAAGAGGAAGTATGTGAATTTATAAAGTAAAAGGAAAATGATTCTTTACAGATTTTAAGGACTTATTCATTGATAAGCATTAACCACAAGCATTAATTTCAACCTCCTTTGAGCGCCTCCTCTATGCAAAAATGTATGTCTGACATTGGAGGCTGGAGAGGGCAAATGGCACCTTTGCCTCCAAGTTGCCCACAGTGCAGTCAGAGGGATGGACAAGTGGGCAACCGATTCAAGGCAGATAGGCTAAAATGAGTCCTATGGAGATACGGCTATGCAGTGATTCATTCTGACTCAAGGGACGAAGATGGAGAGGAATGTCGGAGCTGGTCCATTTCAATGTCGGAGCTGGTCTCATTTCAATAGGCAGAAGAGTTGAGGATAGGAAAGAGAAAGGTGGACAGATCATAGAGAGAGAGAAGGGAGTGAGCTGTAGGTGAAAAGAGAAAAGGGAATAGACGGAAAAAAAAAAAAAGGAACAGAATGGCAAGAAGCAGGGCCAGATTTAATTTCAAGAGAATTAACCTGGGAAATACTTATAACTCAGGAGGCTGTGAATCTAAGGACTTTCTTTTAAGTGCCAAAGGCGTAAACTAATCTATTTAATTAGAAAAATATGCTTGTATTGCACTCTGAGTAATTTCCCAGAGGAAAACTTGTTTCTTTTACAGTTAAAGTTTTTGTTTAAAGCCTCTCTCCCCCCACTCCCCTTGCTCTACCACAGAACCCACACCTTTTCAGCAGGTGTTCGCTCCTATGAAATTATTGTCAACCGGGATGTGAACACGACCCTTCCAAGAGCTCACATTTGTTTTTTCGGTACTGAAATAGAAACACATTAACCTAGATATCCCTGAGCCTTCCAGCAGGTACTTTATAATAATAAAGAAAAAAATTCAAAAGGCATTTCTTCATTGACTTGCCGAATCTTCACAATAGCAAATAATTCAAAGAGTAATATGACATACCTTAATATCTTACCAAGCAGTAAAAATATTTAAAATAAAGCAGAACATCCCTAGTTAATTCAATATATTCTTTCAATATGTTTGTGGTCTCAGAATGTTCTCTCTTATAGCAGTAAGGCAAGGTACTTAGTCTTTCTTGTACCTATATTAAAAGGAAAATAGATTCTGTGGCCTGCACATTGAAACAAGATAAGCTCCTTTCTGCATGCCACACAGTAAGGGCTGCAAATAGAAATTTAAATACTTTATCACAATTTTGCCCCTGAGTAAGGAAATTCAAACATATTAATTGAACCAACACAACAATTAATTCAAATAAGATTAAAGTGCTCTAAATATGCTTCTTGCATGTTCAATGAAAAGACTAAAAGGATACATGCTCAATTCTAACCTATTTCTGTCTAGTTCTGTACTACTAGCTCTGCTTACATTTGCATACATAGAACAGTCTCAGACAATAAATATGAAATTGGGGAAGATAAATTCAAAATAAAGACATTTATGTAAGAATAAAACAAAGCAAGTCAAAGATGTAAAGGATGACATAGAAAAGGAATTAAGAATATTGCTGAAACCTTGCAAATACTAACACTTTGTAGTTGAGAAACGTTTTAAAATCTTTGTAGTGGTACTATATAAAATTAATAAAATTTTTCAAAGCTGGCTTAACTGGCATCCTCCTTTCTTTTAATCTAAAAACAGAAATGGAGAATTTGGAACATAGTGTAATATGATCTAAAATCTGCTTTTAGGCTCAAGAAACTTTATTTCCTAGAGACATTGCATACACAGGCAAGTCCATAACATTATTAAATATTGTGATGAACAATTCATTTCAGGTAGGTTTCCTCACATACAAGCAACCTGAATTTGAACCTGTGTTCTGGTGACTAAAGGCAATGTATCTCATTATAAATAAAGGATGGAGTTTAAATCTCAAGGAAAGCTTTCTTAATATCTATTTTTGCACTGAATACTAAATACACTTCAGGTATTCTTTTATGAATACCTATGATTTATGGTTTCAGAAACATGTGTATGTAATTGTTCTGTTTTATAAGTTAGGTGAATGCATGTACCATAATTCTTTACACATTTTGTATGCATATGTGTAAGTAACTTAAAAATTCAACGAATGTATTTCTAAAGGTTAACAAAGGTGTGATGAAAGCTTTATTTTTATTTGCCTTTACCATTATTTACTGATTCATGCAAACCATAAAACCATCCTTATAACTAACAACTAGGTCTGGTAAGATGACCTTACCCTAAGAATTATATAAACACAACTTGCAAATTATTTCTATATCAAATCAGCTCTGTTTTGAAACAGTTTCTCCAATTACTAAAAGGCATGCTCACATAAAAGGATTGATAGCCCACAAACGTGCTGCCCTGTGTTTTTTCCTGGAAAACTCAGAATAGGATCTGTCAGGTATATCCGCTAGCGTAACAAACATGTCACCCAGATTTGCATTGGGAATTAAAACATTCTGTAGCCTGACAAAAGGCTGTGTGTTTTTAGCAACCGTGACGAGAAGAAGGCATTGCAATACCTAGACATTGCAAGTTAAAAGTCTCTCATCAGACAGCTTGAAAAAGCACTATAATCCCATGATGGAGCCTCCCTGAGTGGCAAGCCATGGTACAAAGACCCTCAGCTGCATCCCCAAACCAGTCACCCAGGCAAGTCTAATTCTATATCCTGCAAACCCGACATTGTCTTTTATTCTTACATTTATACTTCAGTTATATTGGAACCATGAATGTGAGGAAATGCACGTGTGGAAGGTGAGAAATGTTTCTGGCATTAAAGCTCAAATCACATATTCTCTAGCATCAAATGCAAAACAATAATATTTATAAAGTAATACTGTGGTCACTATGCAAGTAGTAAATAATATGAAGAAGCTTACAGGATAATACTGTAAAACTTACCCTATTATTTTCATAAAAAGAATTGCATTGCTAATTTAAGTAAGGAGTAGGGCTGATAATTTTCCCATTTATATAATGCATCCTTCATAATCTGCCTTAAAAATTTTACTATTTTAGTGCATTTCTTAGTTCTAAATGAATAGCCAGCAAATATTTCTAACAATATTTTATACACATCAAAATGGATTTGCACATATTGTAATCATGGATATGTGATAACTAACAGGAAATCTCCTCTGCATAAAATAGAAGAATTACTGAATTAACTCAGTTTTGTTTGAAATGCCACCGGTTTTGGTTGTGTTTCAGGTCATTAATGAAAAACAGGAATCAATTTATTAGCAGTTTCATAATGGCAGTCTTTTTAGAAATATTACCTATCTCTTAACTGTGTGTGTGATTTGGCCTTGTCATTAACTCCACAAGTCATTGTAAGACTTTCCTGTAAGAAAAATGTGACCAAATAAAGTACTCATCACAAATGGATAAAATTTAACTTATATTAATAAAAAACAGATTGTCCAGCAAATGTTCTAATAACTTTACATTTTAAAGCATGATTTCCATTACGGTTATTTATTAAAAGGGTTCCTTTTAAAGAGCAAGTGTAACTGACATGCTAGATTACACTCTGACACGTGAAATACAGTTTCCACCTAAATATCTCTACCCTAAACATGATGAGGGGCAATGAACCACCACTAAGAAATATTACTGCTAGCATTATACATTTCTATAAAACAAAAAATTGCACAGGGTACTACTCTTAAACCAGAATTTAACACTTTTTTGGCCACTTTATTATGTAACACTATAATTTTCATTTATTCCTTAATAGTGCTTATTGATATGCTAAATATGAGTGCATTGTTAAAATTCAGAAGCTGAGCATATTTGCATTCTATACTAATGAGCAAAAACTGAAGGTATTCTCTCTGCCAGAAACTTACTTTCGTGATTTTAATCTTTCCCTACAACCCTGGGGGTACAAATTTATTATTTCATTTTCAGATCAGTAAATGAGGCTACAGAAATTAAGTAACATATCCAAAGTCACACAGCTAATAGTGGTAAGTTCAGCTAATAGTGGTAAGACCTGACTGGGGCCAAATGTGATTGCTAATGCTTGTTAGCAATGTTATAGCTAATTCTATTTATTATTGATTTTCCAAAACATAAGTAAATTGAAAGGTGGCTTTACAAATGAACATTCTTTGGCCTTTTATAGAAGTATTTTCTTCTGCAGCATTCTTACTTAAAATACAAGAGCTAAAAATGTTCTCACCATCACCAGAGCCCTGAGAGTACCCACTGAAGCATATAAGACTCAGTAAAGTGGCCCTCCATATCTGTGGGTTCTGTATCCATGCATTCAACCAGTTATGGATCAAAAATATTCTGAAAAAACTTAAAATACAACAATAAAAATAATATAAATATTAAAATGCAGTATAATAACTTTTTGCATAGCATTTACACTGTATTAGATATTATAGGTAATCTAGAGGTGATTTAACCTATGTCGAAGGATATGCATAGGTTACATGCAAATACCACATTGTCTTCAACATTGCAGATTTTGGTATCCTAGAGGGTACTGACATCAGTCGCTATGGATATCAAGGGAGGACTGTACTGCCCTGCCCCCCCTGAAGGGTAGAGGAAAAGGACAAAAGACCCCTGGGTTTCACCTTGCCACAGGAAGCAGTGTTTTATATTTAGCCTGCCCAGAGTGGGTACTTTTTGCAGTCCACTCTAAGTCATCATTTTTATAAGCCATGGCCCCAAATGTCATCAATACATTTTGATTATTTTCTATAACAGGATTTAGGAATTTGTTAAACATTTTATTTTCGATTTACAGTTTTCTCTTCTCTCAAGCAGAACAAATAAGATATAGGAAATGGGGAAGTCAGTTGCTGCTAGACCAGTGTTTGGAGAGATGTGATTCAGTTCAGTCAGTTTAATTCAACACTGATTTATTGGTGGAAATTACCAATTTGATGGGTCTTAGAGAGAGGAAGAGTTGGCCGGCTGCAGTGGCTCACACCTGTGATCCTAGCATTTTGGGAGGCCGAGGCGGGCAGATCATGAGGTCAAGAGATCCAGACTATCCTGGCCAACACGGTGAAACCCCGTCTCTGCTAAAGATACAAAATTTAGCTGGGCATGGTGGCATGCACTTGTAATCCCAGCTACTGGGGAAGCTGAGGCAGGAGTAATCACTTGAACCCTGGAGGCTGAGTTTGCAGTGAGCCAAGATCACACCACTGCACTCTAGCCTGGTGACAGAGCAAGACTCTGCCAAAAAAAAAAAAAAAAAGAAGAGATCTCAGGATCAGGATCTTTAGAGAAAAAGACAGATGACTGGAAAGATGAATAGTGAATTGTCGTTCTAGAGCATAGAATAAACTGAGAGGTGTTAAGAGCTGCTATACCTAGTCTTGGGATATTGTTCTTCTCTCAGGGAGATGTTCTGTGCAAGGGAGATGGGGAAGAGGTTTGTGCCAAGGGAAAAGCTAAAAGTTACATTTTTAGTGAGTGACACACTTCTTTGCTTTTCATTTTTTAATGATTTTTTTGAATTACCGAAAATCTAGCGTTTAAAATATATATTCCATATTTATTAATTCAAACAGAAAATTATTCTCAAAAATAGGTTGAGCTTTTTAAATTTTTACCTAAACCTTCTCACTTATAAATAGCAGATAGTTGTACCAGTTTAATACACTCTCATTCTGAATTTCATTTCCTCATTTCTCTGTGACTAGGTCCAGTGACATGCCTTCTGGGAGTTTTGATATTTTCTTAAGATCTCTTATAAAGAAATTGTATCTGTAATAGGATTTCTGTAAGAATTAAGTGAGGTAGTGTACATAAAACCCTTAGCACAGGGTCTCGCATTTGATAAGGTCTTAATAAGTTGTGACATCACTGTTTGGGTTTGTCGGTTGATTTGTTTGCTCTCTCATCAAGCATAATATATCCAAAATGCCTGCAAGAAATCTGACTATATGATGTTTTAAATCAATGACTTAGCTTCATTTTCAGTTTTCTTTCCTCAAGTGAACTTTCTTGTTACTGAAGTATTCTCCCCTGAAATCTTAAGGGAAGGAATAACTCCTCCCTTCTCAGGTCCAGTCCCGAGGCACGAGACCACTTGCGGCAGCAGTGTGTGTCAGCCACACAGCAGAAGCAGGAAGAGAGCTGGCCGGAAGACAGGTATCCGCTGAAGACCGAGAGAGAGGCCGTCAGGGTACCGCGTAGCAGTTACATCAGACTGAAACACTTCCTGTTTACAGGAGATTATAAAACCCCTGCCCCATCCTCATTTGGTGCTGACGGCATTTTAGGCCTCAGCTGCGTCTGCACCTAGGGGCTCGTTAAAACACCGTGTTGCTCCACACCGCCTTGTGGTGTTTGTTGGCGCGCTCTCGGGGTTCAAACTGATACAAGAGCCTTGCAGTTATTTACATGAGTCTTATTTTTTCATAAAAAACGTGACTGAAAGCCATCATCTGAAAGCCCTGAAGCTGATGAATAAAATCAAAAGAAAGTACATTTTCCTAATGTTAGTACACAATCACCCTTGCTTCAAATTGATCTGTTTAGTTTCAAACTTTGCTTAAGAAACGTCAGAGGCTATCATGTCGGGCCAAAATTATGTACTAAAATTATTATACATTACGTTTTTGAAAAAGCCCTACTGTGAAAGAAAAATCACTGGGATTTTAATAAAACAGTCACAACAAGTTTCTTTCTGCCTTCTTCCTTTCCCAGTGAAAATGAGAAAACAGTATCATTATATAAAGAAAAGAGACAGAATTCATAGATTGATGGGCTCTGAAGAACAAAAGACAGCTAACAGTTAAGGATAACTCAAATAGTGGGCTTTGATGTTCTTTTTCAGCTATCCTATTAAATACTTTTTCTTTTTTCACATTCCAATTGTACCAAATATGAAAAGCCCATATACAAAAGAAACAATAAAATGCTTGTTAATCTAATAACAGAATGCCAAGAACAGAAAACCTATCCCACCACAAAGTGTAATTGAGATTGCCTATACCACAGACAGTTTATGATCAGAAACCTTGAAGAAAAAAAAGCCATCAATAGAAATGATGCTTCCACTGTGAGCTCATGGTCACAGCAAGGCTGAAAGACCGGGGACATAAAGCCCCATTAATTGTGCTTCCCAGGGGTCACCAAACATCCCAGTTTGCCTGTGAGAGTCCCGATTTATGCCTTTTATCTGGTATAATTATTATTAGAGTACCTTTAACTCCAAAAGCGTCCTAGTTTGGACAATAAATTATATAGTTGCCCTAGGTTTACCCCTACTCCCTTTCCCTTCCTTCTCTCTCTCTTCACAAATCTAAGAACAAGCTATTTTAACTCTTCAGGGCATGTGAGAAAGAAGAACAAAGTTATGTTTTTTAAGCTCAGCTTTTCATTGGACCACCGTTCATTTTCTTAAAGCAGAGCAGATTTCTAGTCTGAATTGTCTTTGACACGGTCCCATTTACCTGTGAAACATTTGGGGTAGAATTTCCCTCTACCTTTCCCCACCACCTCTGTCCCTTACGAATTTCTGCCTAACTGTATGGCATAATGTTCAGTCAACTTATTGAATTCTACTTGAAATTTTCAAGAATTATACCTCAAATGAGGACTCCTTAATGTAATTGCTGTTTCTTTAAAATAAAAAATCAGATGTTCAACTTAGGTTATACAGCCAGGAATAGCAGTTCATATCAGCTGCAAGAAAGGCTGAGCACCTTACAGCAAGATCCCCTTAATCAAAAAGCAATCTTTTGGGATGAGTTAGTAGTACTTTGCATCCGGCGCTAACTAGATCCCCTACTTTCATTGTATATTTCCACAGGAGTCTAATGATGAAATACATTAGATTTTCTCACAGGTGAAGTAGAAACATACTCAAAGCATTGCCTTTCTAGGGTCACATGGTGCTTCTAAAAACAAGAGGAGGAGGTCAGGGGCAGTAACAGCATCCAAACCAACAATGTATTCTACAAGTAAAAGCCTTGAGGAGGAAGGGGAGAAATTCCCCTTTCACAGGAATATTTATAGGAAATTCACTATGTGCAATATTGCAAAGAAAAGAAACACAAAATGATTTGGTTTAGTGACGAGCAGGACTAGGGGAGTAAATATTCGTTTCAAAATAAAAAGCTTACCATTTAGTCATGAGAATATCCTTGACCCTTATCCAGAAAAGCTTCACAGCTGCAAGGAAAAAAAAAATAGAATTCATTTGAGGAAAAATGTTCTGGTATTGGGGAATAAAGATTTACACCTGTCCAGTGGGCTTTATCTGCTGTAGATCTACAAAGACACAGGATTATATAGTGGGTAAAAATATAAGAAGGTGTAAGTCTTCATTATTTGCACACAGAGGACATAGATTGCATTTAATTTAATTATTTTATTTGTATTTTATTTATTTTCACATATGCATACAAACTTACATACAATACACATATCCATACATACACAAATAAGATGTTTGCTCTCTTTAACGTATACATAAACATGAGTACCTTCACACACACCACTGTTTTATGAAACATGTGGCAGACACAGCATCTTTCTTTCCCAATTCATGGTCTCATGACCTCCCAACAGGGCAGGGCTCCAAGAACAGGACAGGTGGTAATACCTTAGATTTGCCGTGCCTTGAAAACAGCTTCCTTGACTTCCACTGGGCTCTGCAATTAGCCTCAAGTCAAACATGTAAAAGCAAATTATGAATCAGGGTAGAAAAGGCTATATAAATATGCCATATTTGTTTTTTGTGGTTGTTTTGCTTGATTGTTTTGTATTGTTTTTAACCTTCACTGATTCAGGCAAGATAATTCAATAGTTTGACATGACAGACCTCCTGTTGGGTGATAGGCTACATGGGGAAGGGAAATTAGACAAAAGTTATTGAGAAATTACCACAAATGACTTTATAGCCCATTCTGTTTGAATGTCAATAGAACTCACAAAGCAAGATTTGCAGAAGGTAATCATCAATGACTCCCCCAGGTACAATCAGGAAATGAATATAATTAGCCATTTGTAAGCCAAGAGGTCTGCCATTTTGATTTCGTATTCAGTGCAACATATTTTATATATATATATATGTATATTTTATACATATATATATATATGATGGACAGTGACCTAAAAGCTCAAAATAATAACAGGCATTTATTATATTTCCAAAATTTATCAGTATTGAATTAATTTGGCAGATTCTTAATGAATTTTCCAAAGTATATGTGTCACATATCATTGTATGTATTATTGCAAGCTGTTTCTAAGCTTTTGAGGAATGAGGGATAGTGAAAACAATAAGTAACAAATATAACCATACACTGTGTAAATAATGGTTGTATAAATAAAAGCTATATTGGAAATACATAGTCTATCATGCTTTATACTTCACAAGATGATAAAAACTGTGTTTGTATTTGTTCCTACATAAAATATTCACTTAGGAGAACACATTGAAAGAGAAGCTGATAAGAAACAATAATTGTTTTATACAAATTTAATTTAGTTGCAATGGCTTTTGCCCATATACCCAAGCTAATGAGCTTAATCAAACAAGGCACTTCTAAAAGTGGACTAATGTGTTTGAAATTACAAAACTCTGCCTTCCAAATTTAGATATGGATTTTTTAAAGGACTTTTTAAAAAATTCCAAGTTATAATCGATAGGAAAAGATATGCCACATTTCCTAAAGGAGGCTGTCTATATATTATCAATATGCCTAAATAACAGGGAAAGAATGCTGTCACTGACAGATTTTTTTATAAATGCAATCACTTTGCCCACATGATATTTACCATATTACAATTCCTGGGCATGCTGAGCATTAGGAAACCCTGGGTAAGCCACCTTGATGGTTATTAAGATACAATGCTAAAGAAAAATATTTTGCAACAGGGGGTACTAATAAAATAGCCAACGGCATAAGAAATGTCTCAAAATGAAAAATAATAAAAAGACAGCAGCTGTGTTCAGGCTGCATACTTCTTATTTTATAGCTAAAACATTGCTGAGTTACAGTAATCTGTTCTTGAAAGTCCAAGGGTTTAAGCCGAATAAGCGATATAATTTCAAATGTTATTCAATGTAATTTAACAAATAAGTGTTGTACATCTAAAATGTGCCAAGTTATATTCAGAGAAACCCCAAAGAGATCAATTCTAACATGAAAGTTATCATTCAAGCCAAGGGTTCTAGATATTTGCAAATATAAACCATCAGGAAAAAAGTATGGAAATATTTTGTATAAAAGCAATCACTGATGTTTAATTACCAGTCATCTTCTAGCACCAAATTTAAAAATCATTGCTCTATATTAGGATATTCTAAATGTTATACTATTCTGGAATTTCATCTGGGACCAGATTTTCCCTTGTTAAAAAAGGAATATATTAAACCTCCTGTAGGACAATCACCTTAGCTAACCATTCTTATCACTCTGCAGGGGACAAATCCCAAACTCTTATTTTTATTTAACTACTTAAAGGCAGTGTCACATCAGTTAGTTTTCACAGTGACCCAAGTGGGGAAAAGACCCCAAACCAATGAGTTTCCTTCAGAAATTCCAGCCAGTACCTATTCCCTTTGGACAAAAAGAGTCTTTTAGAAGTTGAATCGGAGAATCTGTAATGTTGAGGTGCAGGAGAATTACATTAGGTAGGGATAGTAAGTCCTCTGCTCTCCGTGCAATCATTTTTTGTGCCCTGCCATTCTGTACTTTCCCCCCTACTTTTACTTTTTAAACTTCTTTGATTCTAAAGTGTATTCTCTTCAGAATTCCATGTGTCTGCAGGGATCTGGAGGGCTGGCTTTGCTAAGCCATTTGAATTCTATTTGCATGACAGACTAGATATAGTCTTGAAAAAAAATTTACTCTTGGAAAGGGAGCATCAAGCCACAAAAATTATCTCCAAAGCCAATGCTTCGGGGTCAGAAGTGAGGCATTTATTTTTCTCCTGACTAGAGCAGGAGAAGAATCCACTGCCCAGATGCCCCTGCGTTCTGAAGAGAGGGAACACCTAACCAAAAAACTTTCAGAGCTATTTCCCCTGCGAGAAAGTGAGAGCATACATCTTCTCTGATTGGTGGCATATGCCGTAGATGGCAGCAGGAACAGTGGGGAAAGCCATCATTCAAAATTCATGTTGCAGCAGGCTCAAGCACAGGATAAAAAGGGATGAGCAGCCATTCAATTCATTTCAGCAGCCTTGATTCAGTGCCGAAGTCAGTGCTAGGTCTAGCCCAGAGACAGTGGCTTCAGTCAGTCCAATAGCACTAGCATATGAATTACAACCACAGCTTCCCCTGCAAACTTCAGCAGTGACAGCTCATAGGCTTTGCCCCTCAGTGAGCAGAAGCCAGAGAGGATGCAGCACCATGGCCGAGGGTAAAACAAGAAAAGAGAAATGACAAATGCGAGTCCCCCACTGGGAAGCCCTAGGATGATGGGAGATGAGCTTCAAGCAGAAGCCCTGGCAGGTAGAAGTTCCACATTATGAGTCTATGTGTTTCTCTCCTCCAAGAAACCTAGGCTTACTCTCTTTTGTCTGGGTTAATTTTCCTCCCTTTTGTTTTAATGATGCACAGCACATCCCTCATCATACTGTATCTTAATTGTGTCACTTATGTGTTTATTGTCCCACTACGCTATGATTTGTTTATTCAGTTTAGGGGTGGTCAGTGGAAGTAGGCACACCAGAGCTTAGTATAGCCACTGATAGATAATAATTTGACAAACATTTGTTGAATTAATCAGTGACTCAACAAGCAAAACAGCAACTTTCCTTGGAAAATATCTCCAGTTACACAGGATTGTCATTCATTTAATTTCATATGTTTACCAGCCATGATCTCTTGGGCTTCTCCCTGGAGAAAGTGAGGTCCAGGATTAGGGAACAGAAGAAAAGATTGAGAAAAAAAAAAACAACAAAAAAAACCTACACTGCATCTTCCCTGGACGTGGTTTGCCCCCTTTTTTAAAGTTAAGATGGTCATATTGTTTGTCTAAGTTTGTAAAGGGGAGGGAAGAGGCCCTGCAGGATGTTAGTGCAAAGGATACCAGCAGAGATGCCAAAATGTGCATGAAAGTGCCAGTGTTTATCACCTGGGGCTCTGACAGCCCACAAATGCCCGTGATTTTATATGTTTCTCTGTCTTAAGAGAGAGGACCATTGTCTTCCTTAATGTCTCGAAGATTTTTCTCTAGGTAAATATTTATTCCAGATTTGGAAAGCAATTAAGCGTTAAAACATTCTTACAAACACATACACCCCACCCCCCTCACCCTTTTAAATAAACATTCTCACATGAGGCTGCTGGATTCTGGGGATGCCCCATCTTGACCTGGCTGAAATCAGATTTACTTTGGTTTCCCTCACAGACCACTAACGAAATACATGATCCATGTCATTTTTTAACTGCACCATGTTAAATTATTTGGCAGAATCACATCAAACATGAAATTTGTATCTCTGTATCATTAGAAATGATACTAATTATGCATCTGCCCATAGTGATAAATTATTACATCCAATACACAGGGTAGATCTGCCTAATACTATACGAGACACTTGGCTTTGCTGAACCTTTTGATATTCAAGTACTTTAAATATGCCATATTATTTAAGTTCTTGGGTGAGGGAAGCATCAGGTAAAACTAAAATAATCTTGGCCCAGGTTTCAACATTTTGGGGGCAGAGGTAACAGAGAGCTTATGAGATGAGTTGAGACTCTCAACCAAAGTCTCTACGAATAACAACAATTCATAAAAGGCTGTAGCTTATATATAGCTTCTTTAATCACACTCACATAGGGCACTAATGGCAGCCTTAGTGCAATTTTGTCCAATAAAAAGATAATATGGTATAACATCTGGAGGAACCTGTCACTTACTTGGACTGAAATCTCATCCCCTGCCTAGACTTCCTGCCAATTGAGTTGAGGCAGGTCCCTTCACATCTTGGCCCTTGATTACCACTTCTGCAAAAGGAATTGATGTTAATATCTTACTGGTTAGTAGTCAAATATGGCATGTGAAAAAAATACCAGAAAATATGAAGACCTCCACAAATCTTACATAGAATTAATACATTTATGTCACTTTCTTAATCTAGGTAGATTTTAATGTATGTTTGAAGGCAGCTAAATTAGCAAATACAACATGCATGTCATTTAAAAGACAAAATATCTGGACAGTAGACTGCATTTTTCATGTTTTATGTTTCATCTTGGTGTTTTGGCACTTTGGAGTCAGAATAATTTTTTTCCTCCCCATGTATTTCATTTCTCTGAAAGCTGCCAGGGTTTGGGGTAACTATAATAAGTCACATGAACTCTTCTCTTTTTCAATTCAGTTGTTTCCATTGAAAAACCAAGGTGCAATTACACATTGCTCTGTCAGGGAGTTCTACCCATGTGCAAGATAATGATGAGGTGATGTGGTGGTAGGGCGTTACTTTGGAGGAGCTGTCCTGGAAATAATGAAAGAATGCATCGAGCATGGCAGAAAATCGGGGAATCAGCTATAGATGGAAAGAAGTACTTGTTAAAAATATAGAACTCCCAGGAGAAAAGAGAAAACAATTCAGGCTTATGTTCCTGATAGATATGCCTATAAAGTATAACTGTCCTTCCTCCTAGAATATTGAGCTGCTAAGATCCCAGTTTCTGTAGGTAAAAGCTCCACGTGAACACTTGAATGATATTTTTGGGGGTAGCTTTGAGTTGCTATTTACATTCTGATGTCACTTGGGGCTCCGCCTCTGCTCCTCCTACGGTGTATGCCACATTTGTTCACAGGACAAACTCACAAGCCAGGCCATGTGTTGGTGGCTGTTTCCCAGCCTTCTATAGCTGTTGCACCTCACCTCTTGCTTCTGGGACTTCCTAGGGGTTCACACTTTCTCTCATGATTTGTGCTTCCCTGCATTTTAAGCAAGTCATGGGTCCTCTAGAAAGCAGGAACTCAAGAAGTATTTGATAAATGAGTAAGTGAATGAATGAGTAAAAGACTTATTCTGACATCAAATAGGACTTAGCAGTTGGATGGCAGGAAGCATTTCTGAACAGGTACATGTCAATTCATGGTGATCCTCTCTTGCATTTCAACAACATTGAAATATTAGGCTTTACTTCCTAAAAGCAACTAAATAGATATAAAAATTAAAACAATTTAGGCTTTTTAAAATGTCACCTTTCTGTCATTCCCTCCTTTGATAATCTGACAGGGTCTCAAAGTATGTCAGTGAGGTTAAGATACTCATTCCGAAGAGAAGAAGAGTTCAGAGAACTCTTCTACCCCATCCCAGCCCCTAGAAAAAGAAAAAGCCTTACTTGGAAGTTATATAGAATAGGGATCAGCAAACAAACTACTGACCACAGAGGCCGAATCTAGCCTGCAGCCCATTTTTCTGTGACTCTTAAGCTAAGAATGAGTTTTACATTTTTAAATTGTAACATGTGGAAAGTACAAGAAATTTACATTTCAGCATCCATACATAAAGTTGTATTGGAACGAAGCCATGCCCATTCATTTTTGGATTTTCTGTGGCTTCTTCTGTGCTACAACAGCAGAGGTGCAATTGTGACAGACACCGGATGGCCTGCAATCCTAAAATATTTAATGTCTGGCTCCTTGCAGAAAACGTTTGCCAACCTCTGTTCTGGAATATGGTGTCATTCAATAGCTTACATGTTGGCATTTTCTACGAACAATGTGTTTGTTTAATAATTATGTATATGAGCAGAGTCAGCTTCTGTCTATAAACGGTTATTTCAGGAGCCCTGGTATTCAGAAAAACCTCTGTGGTAAGGGAAAAGCTATTATTATATATCTATTTCTTTTTACTTTAAGGGAAGTAATATGGAGCCCAGCTCTAGCTTATGTGGTGCTTTTGTGTAAATTAGGCACAGGCATGTTCTATGGGCAGTGAATTTAGAAAAAGCAGCCCATGCCCCCATGCAAATCCAAACCTGTCCCAAGGTGCAGAGCTACGTGAAGTGACTGTAAACTAGATTTTATTCTCCACTCACTTCTTGGCCTGATGTTTTTAGCCAGTACACAAAGGTCAAAACAATAAGCAGTGGCCCTGGGTATCCATAAAACCTTATCAGAAGATATTAACGCTTCTTTTTTTTTTCTTTGAGATGGAGTCTCGTTCTGTCACCCAGGCTGCTGTGCAATGGCACGATCTCGGCTCACTGCAACCTCCGCCTCCCAGGATCATGCGATTCTCCTGCCTCAGCCTCCTGAGTAGTTGGGATTACAGGCGCCCATCACCATGCCTGGCTAACTTTTGTATTTTTAGTAGAGACAGGGTTTTGCCATGTTGGTCAGGATGGTCTTGAATTTCTGACCTCAAGTGATCCGCCTGCCTCAGCCTCCCAAAGTTCTGAGATTACAGGTGTGAGTCACTGCGCCCGGCCTTAACACTTCTAATGTGATGAAATTTAGCATTATTTCATAAAGCTGTTTGTTATATACATAAAAAGATTTTGGTGGAGAAATGGAGAAATCATTAATATAGAAGGGGCTTTCAGATTCTAGTGCAAAGCAGGTTTGTGGATGGAATTTAGAATAAAAACCTGTCACTGTCCATCATTTTGCCAAGTACCAACCAATACGGAATGTCCAGCTACACCAACTGCATCTTAAGGACACATTAGATTTTGCTGGGGTTTTTTTTGAGAACTAGGATCTTTTAGAAATCAACACTAAGGCAAAGTGTTGTGAATATATGATTTGATCTTTCAGTTCAGTCAAATGGCTTATGAGGCAAATGGCTATGATCTAGATCTTTTCAGTAGAACCTGGTGAGAATTGTCAATTCAGAGTAGTACAGAAGAGCAGGACCCACTGTCCCACTGTTGAATGAAAACAAGAACGTTGGCAGGTCAAAAGATCATCATAATATAGAGCCTTTTAAATTACAGTGGAGACTACAGACCTGGCCATTTGCTTTCCATCCAAATGATAATAAACCAGTTCTCATTTCCCAAAGTGAGACTGGTTTTCTGTGTTAGCCTTGAAACAAAAACACAGTTCTGGGCAGGATGTCCAAGACAGCACTCACAGCCTGGCCCTGGGCAGCATGGTAGCATGCCCTCCCAGGTTCAGTCCAATTTCTGCAAACTCACTTCTTTCCATAAACAAACAGCTCATTGCAGTTAATGAAAAGAATGTCGGATCCAAGCAAAATAAAAGCAATGTAGGTCTCTCACTAACTTCTGTTGCTGGGCTGCTATTCATATCACCTCTTTGCCCCCTTAGAGCCAGATAAACCTCTATTGGTTACGACTGGCAAATCATGAAAAAATAGTGGTTATAATACACACGTGGTCAATGAGGTCAATTTTCCTTTAAGGAAAAATACTGTTGATAAGATAAACAGCTTGTGATGTCCTTAATTATAATATTTCATACTCATTTAGCCATCTCCACATCACAGAGCTTACAAAGTGGATTTCAAACAGGAAATAAGACTCCTTCCCACCAGCCCAGAGGCCTAATTATAAAATAGCAACCTACTTTTTCTGTAGTGAATACAGGGCTCCTTTTTTTTTTTTTTTCTCCTCCAACAGAATTTATTGAGCTCATTTCCAGGCTGCTTATGAAGTGATTTGAAATGAGGCAACATTAAAGCATTCCACAAATCCCTTGTACTTAGTCATCCTGACACTTTATTTGAACTCAGAGCATTGATATGGAATAACTGTAGCAGCCCCACTCTTCTGACTCTATTATCTGACAGGAGGTCTGGAATCCAAAAAATGGTATATCATCAAACTTTCTTAATCATCACAATAATTTGTAGAAGAGAACCAGGTATAATTCGGGCAACACCAGAGAGGCTTGGCTGCTAGAAACAAGGAGAGTGCAGTATGTGTTAGCCTGGAGGAACAGAGCCACATTAATCAGTCAGTGAAAGCACCGAAGGCAGTGTATGTACGTGTGTATTTTAAGAAAAATTGACAGACAGGCTTCAAAGCAGCAAAAGCACTGAACTCCCTGCATGCTATTAGTTCGACTCTAACTTCTGTTCTCTTGCAATCCAAGAGGCAGTTATAGACGGACCCTCACTGGGTTATCACTGAGGCTAATACAGCATAGTTAAAAACTTTGTCTGCAAAAGTTTCAAAGAGGGGAGAAAATCTCTGAAGGAGGACACAAAAGTCTATCGAAGTTGACTATCTGTTACGTGAAAATGTGGCTCATTTTTGTCTTTCATTGCCTCTTTCCCCACTTCCTGAACCAGTAATGAATCAGAGTCTAAAGAAATGTCTCCTGTTGAAGAATTATGTTTTATATCACACGAGGTCCTACATGTATCCTGATATGCAGTCTGCCTTAGAAAAAAGTTTTTAGGGAAAAGATTCATTGAGGAAAGGGTATATGTGTACCTGTGTGCATATGTGTGCATGCCCATGTGGGTGAAGGGGAAAATAATCCAGTCTGTAAGATTAATGAATCTCAAATGCAGTTCTTTCCTTAGAGTGAGGCTATGTCTTTTCAGTTATAGCTACTGCTAATCCTTGGAACGTTTCTTTCTGAAGTCCACAGTCCAGTAGCTGTACTTATACATTAACTGGTTGTTTCATCAAGGAAACACTGAAAGGCACCAGAGCAGTGGGAAGAATTTCAAGTTTCTGTAGTTCAGGCTTCGAGGTAGTGGTGCAGTGTGGCAATAAGTTCAAGGGGAGTCCTATTTAAATAGAATATCAGAATGCATGGTGTCTTCGGTTATCCATGAGATCTCAACCTTGATCATTAAAATTCCAAACCAAATCCCATAGATATAAACTGAATACATGTCCCTCAAATGACTTCCTTTGGGAAAATTATTAATCAACATCTTTTAAGAAAGTATTAATGAATGGAGGGTACCTGCTGTAACATTTTCTCATAAGAAAGAGGAGCCCTTTTACCAAACACAATCTCCGTTATGCACATATTTACTGAATGATTCCTACCTATAAGGCGTGGGACTAGGTTCTGTAGAAGGTTTTTTTGTTTGTTTGTTTGTTTGTTTAAGCAAATCCTATGAACTTACATCTAGAAGAACTTCTCTGGATTCACAACTGTAGAACTGGAAGAAGCCAACATGGGATTTAGGACCTGCCACAGATAAACTCCCAGACAATCATCCCCCATCATGTGAATAGTATTAGTATGTAATATGTGATCCTATCAACAATTCTGAGACACTGTGCCTGGAAAAATGAATTCTTTGTCTAAGTTTGTTTCCAAACGTTCATTTCATTCTGTCTTTTTAACACCCTCGTGTCATAAGTGTTAAAATGTTCAACATTCATAACCTCCAGTTCTACTCATCATCACTAATCCACTAGTGCACACGTCTCAGATCTCAACATCACTCAGAACTCCTGTTTCTCCGAGAACTTGAATTATCTACACTTCTCCCACTCTGCCACTCCTATCAGACTTAATATTTGTCATCAATTTGCTTGCTGCTTTAATCACTTACTTTTCTCCCAATTTACTATTTCTAATTCTGTTTTTTAATACCTTATCAAAACTCAATCTCATACATATTCATACATGTTAGGCATAAAGTAATTAGAGGTAGTGTGGTACAGTGGTTACAAACAGGGACTGTTTGTCTGGACTCAACGTGCCTGAGACAACCTCTGTCTCCACTACTAAAATTAACTCTGTCAAGTCTTGAGCATGTGGCTTGATTTCTATGTCTCAGTTCCTCATCCACAGAAAGGCAACAAACACCTCAGTGTGACAGACATTGTGGTAGACACTAGGATAGAATGCGGAATCTATGAAGCATTTTAAGTAGATGGATGATATGAGCAGATATATCCTAGCTTCTTCCATGACCAGCTGTATGACCTTCAGCAAATTTATTAATCTCTCTATGCTTGAGTTTTGTCAGTTTTAAAATAGAGATAGTAATAGTACCTCCTTCATAGGATTGCTGAGCTCTAATGAAGTAATAGTAAGCTACAAATAAATCTTAGCTATTAGTAGTAGTAAAATATGTCCATTATATAATTTGGGTACCACTGCAAATATCTTACAAAAGCATCCTATATTCTCCAGTTTTAATTACCTGTCACCAACTCATTTATTGAACTTTAGCAATCTGGTTTTCACCATGAATTCATTCACAAAAATATTTACTAAATCGTTCATGTACGTGAGGCCCCTAGTAGGTGATGGTGACATAGTGAAGAAAACAGATACAATCTCCAACCTCCCACTCCTCACCGATCATCTCCTCAAAATTGGCATTTCTAATAATTAGTCACAGTCCCTTCCTTCTTGGCCTCCAATAAAATATTTTTAAAAAATTGAACAGTCCATCTACATGAAAATATCAAATCTCTCATTCTTTGGCATCCATAATAGCATTTTTTAATTCTTTAATTTCTCTGACCCTTCCTTCTAGCCCCTTTGTAGAGCCCCACTTTCTCACAACCTCTTAATATGATATTACCTATCCCTCTGTCTCTATAGTATCTTTCTCATCTAAGACCCTCATTCCCAGGAATACTATTATTACTCCCTTGCAAATGATTCTTCATCCTCTAACCACTTGATCTTTTGACTACTTCTCTGATTTCATCTAATGCTTCTTGTTGTTAAATGGGGTGCCCTTCCAACCAGTGGGGTGCCCTCCCAACTCCTCAAAGTCAACATACACTAAGGCTAATTTATCATCTTTTATAAGCACCAATTTCCTCTCCTAAATTTTCTAATTTTGTCATATATGCCTAAGTTTGAAACTTCTAAGCCATATTTCATTCTTTCTTTACTTAATGCAACATCTTCATTCTTAAACTGTAAATTTCAAAGAGTCTTAAATTCCAAAGATTCTATTGCTGTATCTTTTGCATCTATCTCTGATTTGAAAAAACATTGCACTTGGTTGGGTACAGTGGCTCACATCTGTAATCCAAGCACTTTGGGAGGCTGGGGCAGGAGGATCACTTGAGCCCAGGAATTCAAGACCAGCTTGACAACATAACAAGACCCCATCTCTACAAAAACATACAAAAAAGTTTTAGCAGGGCTTGGTGGCAAGCCCCTGTAGTCCCAGCTACTCAGGAGGCTAAGGTGGAAGGATTGCTTGAACCCAGGAGTTTGAGGTTACAGAGAGCAATAATTGCACCACTGCCTTCCAGCCTGGGTGAGAGAAAGAGACCCAGTTAATTACCTGGTTCAGACTCTTCTTTATCTCTCACCTGAATATTGTACTGTTTTCTAACTACGCTATACTACAACCATTATTCTATTTGTTTCTTGGTCTGTCACACAAGCTGCTGCAAGGTCAAATCTTCCCCAAGTCCTACTTTGGCATTTGTACTGCCTTTTCTAAAATCTTCCAGGGCTTTTCCATTACACAACAAATTAAGTCAACACTTGTAAGCCTAATATTTAATGCCCTTTCTACTTGGACCACACACTGCCTTCAAAAATAAGGCCATACATTGTATAACTCATTAGAGTCTGAGAAGCATTTTATAATTATTTTATTTAATCTAATTCTTACAAAATGTCTTCTGATGTAGATATTATATAACACAAAAGTCTTATTTTATTAATAAATCACAAAAGCTGTACAGATGAGGAAACTAAGAATCAAATGTATTTTACATTTTCTTAAGTTACATGAGCACTTCTGAACTAGGACATAACCAAATTTGATGAAAGGACATTGATCTAATGATATAATATGTTTTGCCTTCACAAACAGCAATAATAATACCTCTTATCATTGTCTTTGGTGAATCACAGGAGAAAGAATATCAAAAGCCATGAAAATAAATTGATTTAAAAAATTAAAACCCAGTGAACCTGAATTTAAGTTTGGATTTGTATTCATTTTCTATGTAAGCCTATTAACAATGCTATACTTTATTATATTTGACTCTAAGATAGTTTTATAATTCCTGAAACACATTTTCTTCACAATGAAATAATGAAGAATCATGAAATTATATCCATTGTAAATATTTAATTCTAAAGCATGTAGCTATTTCATTTGAGGCATCAAAGCATTTTTAACAATCATTAGGTATGTGAATCATTCCTACTTCTACATATAGGCAATGGTAAGGTCAAGAACCCTCTTCAAAGTCAAATACAGTGTCATTCATTGTCAGATGAAAAGTCCAAACTCTCAGCTCACACACCCAGGTAACATTTTCATTTCAAAGTAATCTATAGAATGCCTTTAGTTGAGAAGAAAAGGGGGGAAATTTCTTAATATCAGTTCACATTTTATGTTTCTAAATAAAGCATCCATATATTTTGTATAGGTACAGAAGACAGAGTTAACGGTTCAAAGCATCATCATATAATTTAAAAGCAATTATAATAAATCTTGGGACTTTCTATTGAAATTAGATCTTTTAGTATCCAAATCTGTATTCCTCACTGTTCACTGCTTTCAGAAAGAAAGAAAGAGAGGGAAGGGGGGAGGGAAGCAGAGAAGAAGGAAGGGAGGAAGGGAGGAAGGGAGGAAGGGAGGAAGGAAGGAAGGAAGGAAGGGAGGGAGGGAGGGAGGGAGGGAGGGAGGGAGGGGAAAGCATCATTAACTGAGCAATTGCCATGGTAACACAAAATATGAAGTCATCAATTGCTCATTGCTGCAATGGGGAAAGGGCTACATTCTCAGCTTTGTCGTTAACAGAGTCAAGCAAGGAAATTTTGAAGAAGCAATAAAAGCCACTACAGCTACTCTATTCAGGATCAACTGATCGTGTTCCAGTTAAACATTCTATAAAAATTTTTTTCAGATCAGAAATGGGGTTCAGGAAAATTACTCCCCAGCTGTTTTCTACTGATAACTTAGGAGCAGTGGAAGAAAACTATACCTATGTCCTCCAGGAATTCCTGACCACTAACCAGCTCGTGCAACACTGAATACAGAATTTTAAAAATGATATTAGGTTCAAAAGTATTTGGGGCATTTTTTATTCTTTGGCCATAAAGACATGGCCTTCGTAAAGACTCATATTGGCATATTGGCATGTTGTTAGTTACAATTTGAAAAAAACAAATCTGTCCCATAAGTGGAAGGGAAACTAAACTTAAAATTAATAAATAATAAATTTCACACAAAGATAACATAACAGAGGCTTTAATAAGAGGAATATAGATCACATTCATTGAGGTATGTGCCTATATTAGGTTTACTACCAAGCATTACTCATTGTATTCAATATGAATGCCTGTGTTGATGATACTGTGTAAGTCAACAACATGGTAATTTATTTAAATTTGTTAAGAAACAGAACATACTCACGACTTATAGAATTTCTCCTGATACTTAGTATATACTTAATAAATCTAGGGTTTTTTCCCTTTCATCCACCTCTTTCCAGAATTTGAAGTACAAATCAATCCACGGCTCAAATTTTTGTTCTTTAGATCAAAGATTGAACTTTGATAACTTGTTATTTTTCTAATCACCACACACAGAGCTGATGGCAAAATAAATAACCCTAATTTCCCACCATTTCTCACAGTCTTTACTTCTCACCTATTAGCCTGTCCACCACCATTTTGAGTCAGACACATGTCAAAGTGATTTTTCTCCTGATTAATTGAAAACTAGAAATATTACTTATATAGGCAACCTAAGCCATTGGAAGAACACATGGAAACCTTTTTTTAACTGGATATAGAAATTAGAACTAATAAAATTCTGCACCTATAGAATCTTTCAACTTTTTGTTTTAAAACTAGTTCATTGCCCTATTTGAAATATGGGTCTGCCAACATTTACAGTTACAATGCATAATTTTTAAAATGAGACATGTTCTGATAGAAACATTATTCCAGTTTGACACAATAGCTAACAAGACTTCAGTCCAACTGTGACATTCCTTAGCACAGTTGAAAGAAAATATGTTTGCATTCAAAATACTTTCTTTGTTGTTCACAGCTACAGCATAGACTCAGAATGCATTTTCTATTACTACTCTTTATTCCCCAAAGTTTTTCTACTCAGAGAAGCTAGAGTCAAGAATATACATTTCAGCTTTTGGTACATAGGTTTCTTCCATCTGGTAATATATAGCCATACTTAAGACATAAGCAACATCCATCAAACAGACATAGTTGGGAGTGAATGTTTCGCAAAGTCCAACACTTACTGTATACTGATAAACCATAGCAGTTAACTTGAATTTTTCATGAGTCTAAACATGAACCATGAACAGTTTACTAAATATCATTACATTTATAATTTAATGTGTATAGATGTACACATACACATTTTTAATATATAAAATTATTAATGGAAAATTTGATATATTGGAAAATATACTGAACTATTGGAAATATTTTTCTAATATTAGCAGTTTTAAAGAATGTGAACTATGTTGCTAAGACCTAAGAAATATGGAATTGTATAATAATTATCAATAGAAGTATTAAGTAGTTTTTTTAATTAGTAGTTTAAAAATCTATCTACACAGACAGGATTAATATGGTGGAATGTCCTCCTGGCAAAGAATCAACAGCTGAGTGAATAAAGGCAGGTCCTTGGGGAGCTCAATGTCACCACAAAGATGTTGAGGTAAACAGATGTCATTAGCATTATGGAATTTTGTGTTTTTCTATCCCAACCTCCATGTGTATTTTCAACTTATTGGGGTCAGCATAGGGGAAAATGCTTGCCCGCTATAGTTTTTATAAGGTACAGAAGTGGGAAGAGCAAAAGAGAGATTGTGAGTTTAGCAGATATAATAGAATTTGTAGGTAGAATGATAAATGCAAAGGCAATTTTTGTTTCTGACAATGATAAATCACACATTGAGTAGATTTTGTCCAGAATTACTGCAGTGCCTGAACCAGTGACCCATTCACTGCCTACCTATAAGAATAAAGATCACTTTCTATTCCTTCATTTTCTCCTCCCAGGTAATCTTTCTTAAAGTTTTTGACTCTATACAACCACTCATAGTTTGTTAAATTCCACTATTCTTTTCCAAGTCTGAGCCATTCCACATTTGGTCTGGGAAGTGGTTGGGAACACCAGTGAAACTAATTCAGACAGCCTTCACATTGTAGCAGGCCCAGGTCGCAGAAGGCCACACTCAGCACAGTCCATAATGAGAGGCTGTAAGCCAAGGTCTCTCTATCTGCAGCAAGAGCCCTGCAGCATCTTCCCCCTCAGTGCACCACAAACCTCTGCACACATACTTCCAGGAAGAGAAGGAGGAAGGAGAAGCAGGCGAGGGAAAGAAATATGATTCTTCTTGCACATCAGTAGGTCATTTTGTTAATGACACAAAACACAAAGTACTGGGAGTCAAAAACCTCAGTTCCTTGGGGGAAACCACAATGCCAGCTTCACTGGCTACAGTAATGGCATTGCCTAAGACACTTAAGTAACCACGTTTTACTCTTTTTTACTACCTTCTTGTCAATTCTCCAAAACTCACTCCACCAAAACCTCAATCACTATTTAGTCAATTTCACTTCTTCAACTTGCAGAAGTAGAAAAAAATATATTGGGGAAAGGAGGGGAATTAAATAGCAGGGCTCACACTTACACTCAGTTCGTAGAGGCCCCTCTTTATTAGAGGCACACTGAGGATGGAGAGGTACTTTCGAGGAATATGTATAGAGCCCGTCCTTTGTTCAATGACTAAACCACTTACAACATGAAAACTCCAACATAACTAAATATGCTGAAGAAAAGAGTGTGTCATTTTAGAAGAGGCACTACTGCAGAATAATTAGAAGGAGGGATTTTGATGTCAAACTGACCTGTGTTCCAATGCCATCTCCTGCATTTATGAGCTACGTACGCTTTTGGATACATAACCTAACCAAATCTATAAGAAGAAAATAATGGAATTGAACTCATTGAAGGATTTCGTTACATAAATATAAAGTGATTAGCCCAATTTCTGGTAACTATTGTCAATCAAAGAAGAACAAGAAGAAATATAGTAATAAAGCAAGAGTTCAATACAGGTATTTAACTTGGAAATACATGTTGAGTGAGTTGTCATTAATTAGCTAAGCATTTCCTTCTCTGAAATGTGTATATCCTAGCTGAGTATATGGAATATGGGCTTAGTCAAATCAAATCAAACCATGTAATTCAGGTCATCTGAATTTTTATTGCCTGTCATTTTCAATCATGTTTTATAGTAGAAGCTTCGGGAAGAGCCCTCTTCCTCCCTGGGCAGCATACAACTCTCAGAATACTGAGCCATCTAACAGGATGGGCTCGCTCACATAGCCTGAACTCTAACTTAAAGACAGATTACTTGTAGGCCTGATGCCATGGATGTTACGTTAATACAAAGTGCAAGGGCATTTTCTCTTCTACCAACTAAATTGATGTGCCCTACCCATTTTTCCCCCACAACATTTAAAACATGGCAAAGTATAGCTAAGAAAAGGAGATTAGGCTAAATGCAAACCCTCATCATGGTCTCCAAATAGTCTGCTTCTGTAATTATCACTGTCTACATTTGTTCTCTGATGCAAGAAAGAAATTTTTCTGCTTTCTATCTTTGAAAGAATTGTGGAAACAAAGACTGGTTTGCTGTCTACTACCAGCTCCCTTTACATGTGGTCTGCACAGCACCCAGACTGCTGACAGCCTCTGCGTACAGAGCTCAATGTGTTTATTTTGACATTCTCTCAAGGGCCAAGAGAATTAGCAGAGTGATTACTACGTTTCTCCCTGTGCCCCCATGCCCACAAGTCAGCTCTACATTTCTCATGATAACATCTCCATCAGCTGTAAGACTTAAAAAAAAAAAAAAAAGATTGTTTTCCTACTTCCTTCCTGGTATAATGTTCCTATTTTGGGATTTGGAGTTTGCATGACCCCTCTCCTACCTTATCACACTTCAGTAGCAGGAAGTTCCCACTAAAGTCTCCCTCTCCCCTAATCTTGGAGCAGAAGTCCAATGGCTATGCTATATTTATTACTAGTCCTTAATGTGTTCTAAATGTTAATGAAATGGGAAATGCCCTTAGCCATCTCTAAATCTAGTATTTCACACTAGTTTCTCAGGATTGGCAGAATTTGCCAGCTCTGCAAGACAATCTTGCCAAATTTGGAAAGACTTAGGACTTAGAATTATTGATTTATTCAATAGCAAATGTATGCAGGGCTCATTGCTTAAAAATAAATTTTAAATGGTAATGGTGAAGGGTTTTTAAAAGATAAACCAGGAAATGCATGTAACTAACTTGGGATCAGAATGCACAGACCTAAATCCCTTGCCCAGAGTGTAGCTCTGACTAGGGAGCTCTGAAAGATTTATAGCTCTGTATTCACTAAGGATTTTGTTGTTGTTGTTCATTTGTTTTGCACAAGAAAACCATTCACGGAGAATCTCAGCAATTAAAGGCAAAAGTTTATTTTTTTCCCTATTGTGAAGGAGGGATGACAATTTCTTCTCATATTTTACTTCTTTATTCTTTAATCAACTTGTTTCATATATCTCAGGTAATAAAACTACTATTTCTTTGACAACAGTATTGTGCATTTTAATAAGATTTATTCTAATGTATTAATTGGGCAATGTTATAAATAGATATTCTAATTCTGATGTAGGAGGATCAACCATGATAGCTCAGAAAATGCAGAAAGAAGTAGTACAGGAATAATATTCATAAAGGAGACTGTGACAAAATGTACACGGTTTTCTGCAACAACTCAACATTTACAAATGAGAGTAGTATAAAAGAACCAAATAAAACCTTGCAAATACAAGAGTCCTAAGATGGCATTTGTCATTACTGTATGCCTCAAGACTGATATAATCTGGAGAAATTCCTTTACCTATTTTCTTCCAAGCTGTGAGGTTTTCATTACACAGTACTGTCTTGGTTTGTTTTGTGTTGCTATAACAATATCTAAGACTGGGTAATTTATAAGCAATAGAAGACTTTTGGCCCATGTTTCTGGAAGCTGGAAAGTCCAAGAACTTGGCACTGGCAAAGGCCTTCGTTCTGCATCATCCTATGGCAAAAGGTGGACGGGCTAGAGAGCAAGAGCAAGGAAGAGCCAAACCCACTTCTATAACAACCACTCTTGCAATATTCGCATTAACTTATTCATGAGGGCAGACTCCTCACGGCCTAATTACCTCTTAAGGGCCCTAACTTTTATTACCATCACAATGGCAATTAAATTTCAACATGAGTTTTGGAAGGGCCATCCAAACCATAGCAAACATATATCTATGCCCGCCACCCTCAGATAACATGATGGTGATGTATGGAATGTCTTTTCTGCAAATAAGTACATCAGCATTTAAAGGATCCCCATAGATGATTCAAAGAAACTTGGTACCTCACAGAAGATAGTTTAATAACCGCTATGTCTATATAATTTTCCCTTCTTTCAGAAAGCATAAAGCATAGAGCCCAGGTCAAGAAAAGGCAACTGAGAGAAGGTAAATTGCTCATTATGGCCCTTAGTTCTTCAAAGAAGGTCAAAAATATGAGTGAATAAATATTCAAAGGCTCCAGAGTATCAAGAGATCCAAGAAAAACTTAATTACCAACTGTAATAGAAACACAAATAATACTCTGCTGAAATAACTCACAAGGTTAATGACAGCTCCAAAGAAAGAATTTGCCAACTTTATTGGATTTTGCTGTATTATTGCCAGAATCACCTGCTACTGTAGAAAAACTTACTTCACAAGACAGAGCGGGTTGTGTGTTGAAGGAATTGAGTGCCCACAGCGCATAAACAACAAAGTTTGGCAAGGCCTAGTCCCCCTGTTTAATCATGGGCCCAAAAGTAATGAGTGGCACAAAAATAAATGCAAAAATGATCGTTGGTATCAAAAAGAAGGAAGGCAGTAGATACTGACTAAATGTCAGCAAGTAGAAACATTAGAATGCTCAAAATAATATATTAAGGACCTTATAATTTATAGACTAAATTGCATGAGTCAACTATAGCCTGGAGGCCAAATATGACTATTACTTACTCTGTAAATAAAGTTTGATTGCAACACAGCCAAACCCATTTGTTTATGCTTTGTCTACGCCGATTTCACACTATAACAACAGAGTTAGTTGTGAAGAACCATACAACCCAAAAAGTCTAAAATGTTTGCATCTGACCTTTTGCAGAAAAAGTTGCTGACCCCTGGACTAGATAAAAGAGGAATGAATGGCTGAGATTGCCCAAAAAGTCATGTGTTACTCCACCCAGAGCCACAAAACAAAGGAAAAAGTATTCCATGTCCAACCGGCAGAATATATACTGGCAGAGGGGAACTGTCAGATGGCGAAGATGATCTCCTCAACAATGACTGCAAGATTCCCAGGCCACATTGCAGAAATTCGAATAAAGACATTTCAGCAGGGAAAAGAAAAGGTTGTTTTCCCAGAAAGTGAGACAATACAAACACATAGCTTATTTCATTTCATGAACATTTATTGAACCCCTACTGTATGCCAGCCCTTGGCTGAAGAGGCACAGGGGATCAAAATGTCTGTGACAGATTTCTGAGTGTGCGATGCTGGGGGAGGAGTGCAGAATGGATTAAAATAGTGCGTGAGCCTGGCCAGGCCACTTCTCCAATCTCTAGGCCTCAATGGCAAGAGAAACTCTTCCTCTTCGGATGAAATTCTTTGTTCCTACCACTGTCAGAAACATACTACTGGCTCAGCTAGGCTTTCCTGATGAGAGATGTCTTTCAAACATAAAACCTAGATTTTCCTTTCCAGAAATGTATAATCAGAAAGTGCCAAGAGATGATCCTACACATAGATGGTTTCAAAGGGTTCTTTTTAATCAAATGACTTTTCAGTTAAACTCAGTGATTTTTATTGCAGTTCTCAGAGTACAGATCTCCAGACCGTCTTTGGCTGTGTAGACAGTATCTGTTGGCTCATGTTTACTTAGTCCTCTAATATAGAGAGAAATGCTGAGAGGTGTGAAGACATGGGGTGATATTTGTAAACTCATTATTGACATGAAAATTGTTTTTTAAACAGTGGGTTACCTTTAATATTCCATGCACTAGAGCTACCTTATAATTATATTTTAACTGCAGTTCATTATATTTAACTGTGGTTCAGCTGTAAACATTAGGAAGGTTCTTGAATATGTCATCACTCTTCTTGCACTCATATTTGATGTTCCAGTGCATACTGCTGCTGCAGTAATTTTCCCCTCAAACTCTACTTTCATTCCAATATCTTCCTGAAAACGTACAATGGCTCTGCAATGCCCAATAAATTAAGTTTCAAAGTCTCAGCCTATTATATTACAACCTCTACTAAGTAACTCCTCTTGTTCACTGACTCCATCTCTCACCAGGGACCCCTATGCTTTGCTTAAGTTCCCGGCCGGCCATACCCTGCATAAAATAGTCAGGCTTTGCCTCTTGACCTTTGCATCATCCTACACACTTTTCAGCTTCCTTTATAAAGGTCATTCTTCACTTCTTCAGAACCTGGCTTAACACTAATTTCTTTCAATAACTTTGCCACACTCTGCTCTACTGTCTCTTTTAAAACACTCCCTGATTTGGTTCTCTTTCTACCTGAGTATTTACTAAAAATGTATATAATTGTATCTTACACCCCCAAATAAATTGTGGTGTCCAGAGGGCAAGAACCTTAACATTCATAATTTCTCCCCCCCGCCACCTCAGCCCTGTCCCCTGATCCGGGCACAGTGGAATGAAAATCAGAGCCTGATTGACAGACATGACAGTCCATGCTGTGTCGATCCAACATCCCCACTTCCTCTGAGTCTATTTTCTATCTGTTTCTCATGGTTTTACCTAGTTAATGTTTTGTTGTGCTCTCTTGAGGTCCTAACACATTGCTGAAAATGAGACATGGAAATGAAATCATTATAATAGGGGCACTTAAGCATTTTGCTGCAGGATTTTTGATTTAAACAATTTTTCGTGCTAGTATGTGCTGTTTTGTCTCATCATCCATCATGTTTGAGAGTAAGCCATTGTCTCTGCCTTTTCCTGATTTGCACAAGAGCCCAGTAAGATATTCTTAGCCTGATAGAGATATTCAGGGTCTTGAAATAAATAGGTTCCATCAATATTGGTGATTGCAGACTCATTCAGATGTGTTTTCCTGCAAAGTATAGCAGGCTTTGTTTGAACCTCACGTCAGATTATCCATGTTAGTGGTGATCCACGGCAGAGATGGGCACTGGCTTCTCAAAATAGCTTTTAGCTATTACCTATAAATGCTTGAAAGAATTCACAAATGCAGATACCTTGTTATGCATGCTGCTTCCTGAAACTGCCTCTGAGACACCAGATGGCACAGCAAGAGCTGTACAAGTGACAGATGATAAAGTGTATCAAGCCACATAAATTAACCTCGTGATGGCCACAGTATCAGATGCCACTGGGAAAAGTAGGAAGACTGAGGAGCAACTGCACTCTATTACCCACAGGGATGAATTTACAATCCATCTGGGGTCTCTCATGTGAAGATACAGGAACCCCAGATGGCCTGTGAATTTTGAACATTTGTCTATGTGGGGATAGTTTAATCTTTCTGGAAATTAACTGACACTTTGGTCAGAAAGGATGCTTCAGCCAGCACCAAAGCCATGTTTCACTCAGCTTAGACAACTTCTGAATATCATTAGAGGAAACATCTCCAGGCTCACCATGCCTGTGCACCATGACGGCTTTCGGGCCAAAAGAGTGAGTAAGGGGCCTGTTTCCCGGATACGCTTCAACCCAGTGCTAATGAAGCCTTACTGTGAGTGGTGTTGCTAAATTTCATAAAAATACCAAGGGACATCACAGGGGACAGAACAACTGCCCACTACAGTTGTAAAAGTATAAAAAATTCATAGTCAACTTTAGAAAGTACAGAAAAAAATTTCCTAAGGATTATATTTCTCAAGATAATAAACTGAGATTTAGATCCACACAAGCACCAAAACTTCTAGAAGGTATACTACTTCCTGCTGAACAGTTGCTGGAGAGAAGCAATGGCTTCAAAACCATGCTTGCAGCAGGCATATAGAACAGTTCTTACAAATAGACAAGCTGGATAGAAAGAAAGGAATAATAGAGAAATTAAGAGTGTGACATGCAAAATGTTAATAAGAGACCAGGCAGAAGATGGGCTAGAAGAAGACCCAGTATGCTGACTGAGTGATGCTGAAAGAGCCTGCATATGGGAGGAGATCTTTTGGGAGAAAGCAACATGTTAGAGCCAGGCAACCTGACGTAAGCACGGTTGGTGCCAGTCTTTAGAGACCAAGTACCAGAATAATCCCTGGAGCCATAGAGAGGCAGGTCCAGCAGGTTGCATTGTCAGGAACATCAGAGTGATGAACAACCTGGGATTACCCAAAACCACAGATGTCAAGAGGACGGAGGAGCCTGCAGGCAATAGGGCTACAGCTTGGGACTGAGGCATAGAAGCCAAAGGCCAGGACTTCCAGGGAAACTGTTACTTCAGGATGGAGTTGACTCTGGGACCTTGGGCTAGTGCTAACATTACCAGTGAGAATTCAAGTAAACTCCTCCGAGGAGCCTTCTTTTATCACCAGTATTCACTTCAATTCCACTCCTGCCCCCATAGAAATTGATGCTTATCCTTATCCTGACATTGTTAATCGTCTTTATTTTTGTTTTTCTTCTCCAGCAACTGTGACTACTTGAAGATAGGAGCCAGTATTTATATTTTAAGTGCTGGCACGTAGTAAATACTCAAGATAAATTGTTGATGCACCAGATAATCAAGGATTGATACAAATCACAAATCCTCAAAACCAGAATCAAACCAGCAGGGACATCCTGGAGCTGGGGAGCCATGTGAAGCCTGCACCTAGGGCGGCAGTTCTAAGCAAATTATGGCCACATCTGGCCCACTGACTGGTCTGTAAATAACGTTTTATGAAGACACAGCCACACTCACTTGTTTACCTATTTTGAGTTGCCCACATAGAGTCAAGTCCCTAGGGACACACCCCATGGCTCACAAAGTCTAAGACATTTACTATGTGACCCTTTACAGGCCAACTCCTGAGCTATAGAACTTGAGAAAATACCACTGCCTGGACTCACCCCTGAAATTATGATCCAGGAGCGGGATGCAGCATATGTGTGCCTTTGTATGTGTTTTCAGGGGTGTGTGTGTGTGTGTGTGTGTGTGTGTTTTCAGGTGAATGTATTCTTAAAAGCTCTACCATAAAGTCTGATGTACAGAATTGATGAGGAGAACTATCCAATGACAGTATGGAACAGTCCTACTTTGACTAAAAGTTGAAGCTTTAAATTAAGTGGTGTCATTTGGGGAACACTAAAGGATCCTCTCTGATGTAAATAACGATCCTATTGACTTGGCCACTATCTTGGCCCTTTTCAACAAGAATTATTCCATGTTAAAATGCAAATGTTGTATTTCTTATGGACATTGTCTATGAAGTAACTTACATTTATTGGAAAACACCTTTAAAAAATAAACTTTAGTCATTCCGTAGGGCCAAAGGAGACTGTAAGATATAAGAAGTGATTATAGGAAGCAACTTAAGAAATAAACTGATCGCAATGTCCTCCTGGAGAGTTCCTCAGCCACTAAGAACTGCATGGGGACACTGATGGCAAAGGAGGTAGAGAAACAGAAAGTGAATGGAAAGACTGTTCTCCAACTGCATGGATTACCCAGGCTTATCCTGTGATTTTAAGAAGTTGTTAGATTGTTGTTAATTTTTTGTGGCTGTTGTTGCTCTAATCAATGAGAAAGTCTCTGTCTCTACCACCAAAAGAAAACCCTGAATCTGTACTCTTGTCACCCTCTAGATGATTTTGACACTGACACCCATCCACCCACTGAGGTCCCAGCCACATGATCTCTCTACTGGACCACTGCACTAGCCTTCTAATTGTTCTCCCTGCCTTCCCCCTTCTTTTCTTTCAATCTGCTCCCCACCTGGAAGCCTGGGTGAACTTTCTAATCATAATCCAGGTCACATCACCCCTTTGCTTAAAACCTCCCTTGACTTTCCAATATGCTTAGCATATAATCCAAACTCCTTATGCTAACTTGATGTGGTTAGGTACACTGCCCAAGGTTACACAGCCAATGAGAGATGCAGACCTATTTAGATATTGGATAACTGACTGCTTTCTATTGCAGTACCAACAGAGACTTTGCTGTGCTTGCCAGGAATTGGCTTGTTCCCACCTCCCACTTTATCCACATCCTTTTCTCCCCTCTCCATGCCTATCTCTGACTCAACACAGGTTCCTGCCCCCGGTTCTCTCCAACCTGCTTATTCCAGTAGAGTGAAACAGGTCATGCCCATCAATGATATCACATGAAAGGCCAGTGGACAAAATGAAAAACACAGAAAGAGACAAACATTTCTTCATAATAGCAAGAATGAAAGTCAATATTGAAAGTTACAGAGCCTCAAATAGAAGGTGATATAAGCATGATTTGTGTTGAGATGTGAAAGACAGATCTCGATGTGTACAGCTCCACGTATTGCTTGTTATCTACACATATATGTCCATTTAACAACAAATCTTAAACATGTGTACACATCAATGAGATGGCCAGGATTATGTCACATAACCACGAAAGTCTGACCACCATGAATCAAAGTGTGTCCCAAAGTATGACATGAGAGAGACCAGTGGCCTATCACCTGGCTCAGCACAAGCACTACCCAACAACAGATCTAAATACTGGACAAGCCCACTCAATTGGATTCTCTTTTGAGAAGTTTGAATAAAAGGCAAATAGACACAGATACACAGAGAATAAGAAGATAAGAGCACAAAGACTTTTAGAGAGAAGGTGGTATGCATGAGCTTACCAAGAGAGCAAGAACAGAGAGGCAGAAGAAGACACCATGCACAAGAATAGCAGATTGTCTTGCTGAAAGATTGTGAGTAATGTTCCGGTTCTCTAGGAGTCTGTTTATTATAAGGCTCTGCACACTTCCTTACTTCCATACGTACAATATACAATTGCCTGGGTAGCTTGAAGTCATTTTATGATGTCTCTGTTCCTCTAAAGAAGCCAAATAAAATAGAATTTTTCAGTTTTCCTGTACCCATTTTTTAGACATTCCCTATGAATTTGCTGAAGGAGGTCTGGCGGGTTTCACAGGTATTAATACTTTTTTATTCCTATTTCCTTGAAGAGAAAAATGAGTCCGAAAACAACTATGTAAATTTTTGTGCATAAATAAGTAATAAGCAAACAAAAACATTCAAGTCCACATCTATTATATTTTGCCATATCTCTGATGTTTACCATAATACTTTCATCCATTTTAAGTCAATAAAACCTGTTTAGATTCAACTATTAATAGGCATAAATCACACACACAAGAAAATTGGAAAACATTAAGACTTCCAACTTAAAGTTAACTACCAGTTTACTTTAAACTTTTATGTCTCGCCATCTAGACAGCATGTTGAGTCACTCACTGTCTTAATTTGCTCAGACTGCTATAACAAAATACCACAGACTAGATGGCTTAGACAAGAGAAATTTATTTTTTCACAGTTCTGCAGGCTGCAAATCCAAGATCAAGGTGCCATCAGGATTGATATCTGGCGAGGGCTCTCCCCTTAGGTTGCAGATGACTGTCTTCTTGCTGTATCCTTACATGGCAGAAGAGAGAGAGAGAGAGAGAGTTTCCTGGTGTCACCTCATATAAGGCTAAATCCTAATGAATTAGGGCCCCATCCTTATGACCTCACTTAACCTTTGTATTAGTCCGTTCTCATGCTACTATGAAGAATCACCCAAGACTGGATAATTTATAAAGAAAAGAAGTTTAATTGACTCACAGGTCTGCATGGCTCGGTAGGCCTCAGAAAACTTATAATCATAGCAGAAGCCATCTCTTCACAGGGTGGCAGGAGAGAGAATGAGTGCCAGGCGAAGGGATAAGCCCCTTCTAAAACCATCAGATCTCATAAGAACTCAGTCACTATCATGAGAACAGCAGTGTGGGAGTAACCGCCCCCATGATTCAATTACCTTCCACTGGATCCCTCCTATGACACATGGGGATTATGGGAATTAGAATTCAATATGAGATTTGGGTGGGGACACAGCCAAATCATATCAACCTTAATTACTTCCTTAGAGATCTCATCTTCAAATGCAGTCACACTGGAGAAGGGAGGGGAATAGAGCTTCAATATATGAATTTGAGGAGGTAGCACAAATATTTAGTCCACAACACTCACTGTGAAAATGGAGGGACAATACCTATAAGATACTTCATATCTTATACCTTCTTGTAAAAACAATTTTTCTTAAAAGGAACAGAATCTTGAAGTGATTTTTCAATGAGTGCTCCAAAATTAGTACCTCAGAGAGTTTCACCATTCTCCACTTTCTAAATCAGTTTGCACCCTGAGAGCTCCTTACCTGCCGCACTGAAGATTTTTCTCCAACGAAGTAACCTTGGACTCATACCACTGCTCTAGGCATCAAAACATTGTGGGCTCTGCTTTCATCAGCCCTTTCCTGAGAGCTGCCGAGCCTGCTGCCGTCACTCAGCTGGACGTTCTGCTTAGTGCCAAGATTATGTCAGGAGTTTTTATGTAAATTCTGGAATTTTCATCACAGATTTTATGTGCTAAGCCTCGTTTTGGCTGATGCCTACAGTTCTGTGTCTTCATGCTCACAGAGAAAATGCTGGACGCCTGTTTTCTCAAACAGAGAATGACAAAATGCTTTCCACATCTTTCAGAAGAGAACAGTATTGTCCCATTCATTTCCAAGTGCTTCTCTCCTGCCTAGTTTGGACAAAGCACACCTATATCATTTCCTTAATGTTTCTCATTCTCTTTTCAAGTTTGAAATATAGGCAAATGAGAGCCATCAGACATTTAGGTATTTTTTTATTTGATATGAAAAATCATAGCTTAAGTAACCTCTACCTCTCTCACAGGAGACAACTGGCAATATCCATCATTTGAGTTACCAATCAAATAACTGTAAGCCTGTAACCCGAACAAAGGCCGTGTATACCATATACAGTGTTCTGAGAAATGATTGCATACCATAAATCATATTCAGCCTTTGCCATTTATAGTTGTTTTCTCTCTTTTCTACTCTGATTTCCAAGTTCATCTGTCTACAAACCTTATTTCTTTGGGAGAACTGCAGTACCCCAATAGGGCATCTTTCTAGTTATTTACGAAAAATATATATAACCTTCTGGAGGATCTTGCCATACTCTAAAACTCCAAGAAGTCCATGGGCCAGGCTTCTATGTCAGTCATGACAAAGAGCAGTAACTCTTTATGGTCTCAAAGGACTTCCATGTACATCCACATATAATTCTTCCACAATCCCCAGTATATCTGCGAGGAAAACCAGAAATACATTCAGGTCAGTTAACTTTCCCCAAATCTAGCAGCTACTAAGGGCCAAAGTCTAGGTGATAGCAAGTTTTGTTTTGAAGAGCCAGGGTTCTTCTCCTCAAATTAACACTGTTGCCATTTAAAATTCAAAAGGAAAAAAAATCCGTTTTCTGAGGAAGCAGGTAGAACAATTACTCAATAATGTGTTTAGACAATTAGCAAATATTCTGTATGAGGCCGCTCTCATACTGCTATAAAAAAAATACCTGAAACTGGGTAATTTCCAAAGAAAAGAGATTTAATTTGCTTACCGTTCTGCAGGCTATACAGGAAGCATAGTGGCACCTCCTTCTGGGGAGGCCTCCAGAAGCTTATAATCATGGCAGAAGGTGAAGGGGAGCAGGCATGTCACATGGTGAAAGCAGAAGCAATAGAGAGTGAGGGGCTACCACACAGTTTTAAATTAACAGATCTCATGAGAGCAGTCACTATCGCAAGGACAGTACCAACAGGATAGTGCTCAACCATTCATTAGAAATCTACCCCCATGATTCAATCACCTCCCACCAAGCCCCACCTCCAGCATTGGATATTACTTTTTTTTTTTTTTTTAAGATGGAGTCTCGCTCTGTGGCCCAGGCTGGAGTGCAGTGGCGCAATCCCGGCTCACTGCAAGCTCTGCCTCCCAGGTTCACACCATTCTCCTGCCTCAGCCTCCCCAGTAGTTGGGACTACAGGCACCCGCCACCACACCCAGCTAATTTTTTTTTTCTTTCTTTTTTTTTTTGTATTTTTAGTAGAGACAGAGTTTCACCATGCTAGCCAGATGGTCTCAATCTCCCAACCTCGTTATCTGCCCACCTTGGCCTCCCAAAGTGCTGGGATTACAGGTGTGAGCCACTGCGCCTGGCCTGGATATTACATTTTAATATGAGATTTGGAGAGGGACACACATCCAAACTATATCAATTTCCCTCCCTACCACCCGCTTTTAAGGAAAAGTATCACAAATATTCCTTTTCTTCCCATCAGGTTTCTTTTTTTTTTTTTTTTTTTGAGATGGAGTCTTGCTCTGTTGCTCAGGCTGGAGTGCAGTGGCACAATCTTGGCTACTGCAACCTCTGCCTGCCAGGCTCAAGAGATTCTCCTGCCTCAGCCTCCTGAGTAGCTGGGACTACAGGCACGTGCCACCACACCAGGTTAATTTTTTGTATTTTTAGTAGACATGGGACAGGGTTTCACCATGTTGGCCAGGCTGGTCTCTATCTCCTGACCTCGTGATCCGCCTGCCTCGGCCTCCCAAAGTGCTGGGATTACCGGCGTGACCCGCCACATCTGGTCCCCATCAGGTCCTTTTGATTACAAATATCAGAGACAACCTCAAGTTACCTCCAGCAGCAGGGGTTTGTTTTCAGGATATTCATAGGTGGATACAGCTGACCTCAGGTCTCAGGACCAGCAAGAACTGAAGACTGTTTTTATGGTTGCAGAGACTAAAGCCACAGAAGCCCATGAACTTTTACTCTGGCCAGCCCTGCCTTTCCCTTGACACAGCTGCTTTCTCTTTCCTTACTACATCATGTGTCTCTTGTGTCTCATACATTTTGCTAACTCATAATTTTGGCTCCCTTGTAACTTGGGTGTGCACATTACCTGAGATAGTAGGCCAAATAATGGCCCCTCAACATACCCATGTTCTAATCCCCAGAACCATGAATGTCACCTTACATGGCAAAGGATATTTTGCTGATGTGATTAGATTAAGGATCTTGAGATGGGGAGTTTATCTGGATTATCCAGATAGGTCCAATATAATCATGGGATCCCCATAAGAGGGCAACAGAAGACCAGACAAAGATGCCCCAAGGTTGGAAGTAGATCTGAGGATGAAGGAAGGAACCAAGTAATGCCAGGAATGCAGCTCCAGAATCTGAAAAAGGTACAGGTACAGACATAGATTATTTCCTCAATCCTCCTGAGGGAGTTCAGACACCTTGGTTTTGGCCCAGTGAAGCCCATTTTGGATTTCTGACCTCCTAACTGTGTAAGAATAAATGTATGCTGTTGTCAGCCACTAAGACTGTTGTAATTTGTTGCAGCTACAATGGGAAACTAAAATGTTCAGCGTAGCTCCACCTGCCCATCTCTATATAAGACAGCTTAGGCTCAGCTCCCCTTGCTAATGGGTTCCTTGTCTTGGTATTGCCTGGCTTAAATTGAAAAGAGAGTGTCTTAGAACTAATTTATTGTGTGCGTGTGTTTGTGCATATGTGTCTGTCAGGTGGCATCAGAGGTGGCTCATCACCCTAAGAACTGGCTCAACCTGGATGGAATGGCTGCACATTTTCCATCAGCTATGGCTGAGAGGATGAAGTCATGTGATAGGAAACATGACTTGAAATAATTCTCTTTCAGCCGGAGCTGGAAGTGAAGCACCCTTATGCAGAAGGAGTTTAGGCAGACAGAGCCTTCCGTAACTCAATTATTGTTTTAAAAAGGAACCTGTTAGCCTTGAGTCTCCAGTATACATGTCTAACTGATTAGCCTTCATTAAATTTGAAAAGAATGATGTTCATTGAGAAGTGATCCCAAGAAGAGACAGATTCTGAAGTTCCTGCTTGGTCTTTACCCTATAGCTCCTTCCCCTTATACAAAGTCTGAAAACTGAGAGTTCCTATGAGCCTACACGTTCAGAAAAGGAGTTCACAATTGTAGTTGTGAGACAGCCTCAGCTCTGAGAGGAAGCTGGAAGCCATAGAGCCCGAGTGAATTATCAGCTGTTTCTCAAATAAACTGCAGTAGGAGCTGCTCTTCTAGGCTAAATGCCCTCACGCAGCAGAGAATACTAGGGGCACCTAACACGCAGCTCCACCAGGGGAGACATGACCTGTTGTTTCATTTATTCGCTTCTCAAGGAAGGAACTGATTTTTTTCATGAATAAGTAATTACTGTTTTTATTTTTACTTCTCAAAGATATTTAGAGCAAAAGAAAATGTCCTTGAAAAGTCATAGAAGAGACATTTTTCTAAATCTGAAAGCCAAGCTGTCAGTTTCTTTCTTCTCCTTTATCATTCTCTACAATAACAATATTTCCTTTTGTGGTCATATTTAACATCATGCAATTGGTTAGTCTACTGTGGGAAAGCAGAATGTATAGATTCTGGAAGTCTGTATGTCTAATCTTTTTATTTAAAAAAGTTATTCCTTCTATTATGTTTCACTTGACTAATAAAGCTGATATGACCAAATGATCATTGGTGTTCATTTATTAGTTATTACATTTTTTAAAAAGACAGCTCCCTAAAGAATAAGATAGTAAATAATGTACCTGAATGTAAAAGATATGTTTATGCTAAACTATTTTTACTATGATTTTAAAGAAATGTATTTTAAAATTACATCAGGGTAAATTTCCATTGGGAGAATCAAGTGAACATAAAGTCAAACAATTTAGAAATACACATATTTCTGGAAAAATGACAACTTTTTGTACCAAGATACCAAAAATATATGTATATATGTATAAATTTATTTAAATATACAAGTGTTCAGTATATTTGTATTGTATATTTTTCTGTGTTAATGTGTATTTCTGCATAATAATATATGTAAAATAGTCTTTTATTTAGATTTAGATTTAAATCACATACAGTCATCCTCAGTATCCATGGGAGACTGGTTCCAGGACTTCCCAGGAATACCAAAATTGAGGATTTGCAAATCCCTGAAATAAAATGGTGTAATGTTTGCATATAACCTATATGCATCCCCCTGTATACTTTAAATAATTTCTAATTACTTATAATACCTAGTACAATGTAAATGTTTTGTAAACAGTTGTTATACTGTAGTGTTTGGGAAATCATGGCAAGAAAGAAAAATCTGTACATTTTCAGGACAGATGCAATATTTTTTTCTTTTTGAATACTTTTGGTCTAAGATTGGTTTTATCCATGGATGCAGAACCCTTTGAGTATGGAGGGCTGGTTGTATATTCAGAAATAGTAACTACAATAAACATGATGGTTTGTTTGAGATTCTATCTTAAACTATTCAGTTAAAAGAACATACTTTTTCTTCTTAGGAAACTCAATGGTGAATTTCTGACATGTTTTACAGTAATATGTAGGGTGGTAAGCACATATCAGAGATAATTCACAAATTGTAACTTTTTAAATCCATTCAAATTTTGTCATAAAATATTTATTTTGTCTTTTTTTTTTAATATAGCTTCTTACTAGCAGCCATTTAATTTTCAGCTCTCATCACCCCTCTCTGTGATCTCTGATCAGTGTTGACTAAGATGTAGAAAAATCCAAAATGAGGACTCTTGGAAAAAAGTTGCGGTGCACTGTAATATTAACAGTTCATTCTTGGATAAAAGAGAGAGCCAGTAGAATCTGACTGCAGATTCTTCTCCCTAATATTTTGGAAAAGTGATCTGAGAACATACATTTAAATAATGTCTCCTTTTTTACTTTTGAGTGATCAAATGATTTTTTTCAGACTTCATAAAGATTTATCTTACAGTGTGTTCTTCTTAGTAACCCAGATATATGTTCTCAGTAATATACAGTCTCAGAATACACAGTAACCAGTTTGAAATGACCCAGGAAGATGATGTCAGTCAAGAGAAACCAAAAATCTACATATTGAGGATTAACTGTTCCCATAGTCACAGAATAGCTATGACAATCTAACTCATTTGTAGCATCTTTCCATTTCCCCAATGACACGCTTATAAACCAATATTTATCAATATTTATGACAGTTGTGAAGATAACAACTTAATGTCACCAAATAACATGCAGCTAGTATAAGCCATTACCTCCATTTCGGTTGGTGATCCACTCCTAGCCCCCAAAGTAGTTGCTTATTCTTTTTTGGCCAAACCCCTTCAAGGGTTTTCTACCCTATCTTTTGCATATCCCTACCCACTAAGATTTAATTCAGCACTATTTTTTATAGTTTATATTATGAAGAAAATAGAGTAGGTATATTGACTATGTTCTTTCAAAATACAAAACCCACCTCACTCCCTCACTCACACACAAGCACATTCTCTTCATACCATTTCCCAGAGATCAGTGCCCCTCCACTGTGTAAATCACTTGTTAAAGCATGGCTGCTATTAATGAACAAAACACTTCTGACATCTGAATAAGATACTGCATTATGCATAGACGATCTTGGAGAAAGAAAAGAACCAGTGGCCTTGGGATACATAAAGTACTATTCAATGACTTCAAAATTAAGAAGAGATATTCAGTAGAAGAACGACTAATTCACAAAAGCCATAGCATAAAATATGAAGAATGATTACCGAAGTGGTGAATTTGAAATAAGCATCCTTGGGAAAGATGTTTCTGAACCATCTGCAGAACTGCTCTCAAGTAGTGTTAACTTGGTTAAAGACAAGACAGAAAACCTGGTAGATAAATATTCTTATTTTAAAACACAGTGAAAGAATGGTAGCTAGTTTGAATTTAAAAAAAAAGTTAGCACTTGTCGTATAAAACAGAATGATCCAAATTAATACATATCAACGTTGGCTTCCTGGTTATACAAAAAAGAAAAACAAATATAAATGATATCTTCATGAGAAAAGGAAGAAAATTGACATTTTAAAAGTGACTTAGAATTTATAGATTACAAGAATAGACAAGAAAATATATTCATTACAAGTTGTTGGCGTCTTAGCTCTCTGGTCCTTCAAAGTAGAAAGGATACACTTACTTCCTTATACCTACACCACATTTACTGGAAAAGGCTTATCAGTGTGAAATCCTGGTATTCCAAGTCCCTGTCATCAACATTGAAACAAATGTTGATTTTATGTTATTTTAACATAAAAAATATATAGTGTAGGAAAATAATATTTCCATGTGTAAGGAAAAGGTCCTTAGTAATTTTTATTTGGGAATAAGTTTTCAACACACCCTTTAGAAATGCAACAAAAGCCTTTGCAGATTCCACCTTTATAAATGGCAATCCTTAAGAGTATCTAATTATGTAATATTTATATTGTAGTCCAAGAGGAATGATGTAAGCTGGCTCAGGAATCTTTAAAATTCAATTTTTAACAACTTGATAGCATTGTGCTTAGCTGTCCTTCATTCTTCCTCACTTCTAGAATGCCTTCTCTAACTCCTAACCACAATTGACTTTCTATGCACTCATCGCACTCAATTTCCATGAGAAAAAAGGCATGCAAGCATCTTTGTGTGACACTTCATTTTATCTCCTACGCAGTAAAAATTGTTTTCACGCAGTAAATGACCAAAGAAAGGCACATTTATCCCAAGTTTTGCATACTGAAAATGTGATCATCATTAGAAAATGTCACTACGACAGAACAAATGACTGTCCTAGAAATACGTTAAAGTAGATTTTCATCTGTATATCATTCAGAGAAATATTTAAGTCTCACTTTTTTTTTATTTTTTAACCACTAAATTAGAACAGAGCTTTTATTTCAGCCTCACAATTTACAATACTTAACGGTTTGTCTTCATCTTGAAGAAAAAAAATTCTTTCTTGAAAGAAGAATTAGTCTAAGAAAAAAATAGTCTTAATTTAGAGAAGACAATTGGAGGACTTGAGAACAGGAAACAGACTTCTCAATCAGCCCCTAGGGAAGAACATGGTCTGATGATACTTTATGTCTTTAGTTTCCTGCTAAATGTCAACCAGGGTCAGACTTCTTCAGTATCAGATATTTGGAAAACCAGATTCCCCACCATCATCCCCAGGGGAGTATGCGAAAGGCAGATTCCCCACCATCATCCCCAGGGGAGGATGTGAAAGGCAGAGAACTCTCTACCTCAGAAATGCTCTGAAGAACTAGTACAGTCTGTGTGATGAACATTCAACTCGCAGGGTGGAGCAGCAGCAGCAGATCTGAAGATGTCCCACCTGCTAAAATGGAACCAAAAGATATTCTATAGAAATAATGCTGAAGCTAAGACAAATAAGATAAAAACATGTAAAGGCTGCAAGCTCAACCTGGAGAAGATGGAATGTTTTATGCAAATCTAATTCAACATGTTGCTCAGTGGTGACCCTCCCATCTGATACAATGGTTCACAGATGGGCTCCAGAGAAAATATCATCAAGCTTTTGGATGGATGACAGCCATCACCATGACACTTCTGAGAGATTGAGGATATAAACCAGGACAAGGGCAGAGTGTCACCAGACTTTAATTGCACATGCACATATTGTCAAGACAAAAACTTCAAGTTCCCGGTATTTTTAATAATCCCAACCTCATAGCTCATTCTTCTGTTATGTAATAATGAGGCACCTAAAGTTCTTCTAGTATAACAATTAAGTCTGTTCTTCCTGCCTGGCTACCAGAGCATCTGAGTTTTAGTTTTTTGGATCTCTTTCTTCTTTCCAGATCCTTTTCAACCTCTGAACCATTATTTATTAATGATTTAGCTACAGATTTTTTTCCCACAGTTCCCAATTAGTGTTGGGAGACTAGAAGATTACAAAATATATGTCCAGAAAGCCCCAGAGCTTAACCATTCATAATATACACATAAGAAAAGAACTAGGGAAGTGCCAAGCAGCAATTCCTCAGCAGGTGGAATGAGTTTTAATTGAGGTAGTTGAATAATTAAATATTAACAGACAGGAGGAGTAAATTGGCAAGCTTATAAAAAGAGTCAAAACAGCGCATGGCTAGGCAATTAAACAAGACCCTTTCACAGGCAGGAAATAAAAGGGAAATTTTCATGGAAAGGACTTCACCCAAAGGAGAATAAAAGAGAGAAGAAAACATGTCAGGTAATAAGAATTGTCTTTTGACTGTCTCTAATTTTCCTGGTAATGAAATATTTCCTTTATATAAAGAGTATTGTGAGGGCCATTGTTGCTAAATTTTGTTCTGTAGCAAAGGAGAAAGAAGAACATTTCACTAGAATTTTCTATCTATCTATCTATATTAATATATTCCTATTCCTTATGGAATATAAACCTTCATGGTGAAGAGAATGTTTCATTTTGGTTGGTTTGATTTAGTTCAAGTGTTCTACTTTATTAACATTCTTTTAGTTCAGATTTACTGCAATTGCAGGAACTAAATTTGAAACAGAAGCGGAAAAAAAAAAACCATTTTCCTTGATAATGAAAGTGATGAAATTCGTAACTGTGATGGACCTCTTAAGACTGGACAAAGTTTGATGAGACTGTTTAAGTGTTACATTTCAAAGGACGATACCAGCATATTCACTATTGTTGCTGAAGCAGCCACCTGTTACAGTCTTTTGGCTACTAAAGTATGACTAGGCTGGGCATGGTGGCAAATGCCTGTAATCCCAGCACTTTGGGAGGGCGAGGCAGGAAGATAGCTTAAGCCCAGGAGTTTGAGACAAGCCTGGGAAATATAGGGAGCCCCCATCTCTATTAAAAAAAATTTTTTTTAATTAGCCAGACATGGTGGTACAAGCCTGTGGTCCCAGCTATTCAGGAAGCTAAGGCAAGAGGATTGCTTGAGCTATGATCATGCCACTGCACTCTAGCCTGGGTGACAGACCAAGACCTGTCTCAAAAAAGTTAAAACAATAAATTAAAAAGTATAACCAAACCAGGCTACCAGAATTAAGCACAGGGTAATTATTGCTGTTGTCAGCCATTAACTCCTTCTGAGCCCTGACTTCATCTCCAAACGCATGTGCATGCATGTGCGCGTGCATGCGCGCACACACACACTCATTCTCTTGCTCTCTCCCCCTCACTCTCTCTCCCCATCTCTCTCTCTATATATCTCCATCTCTCTCTCTCTACACACACAGCATCTTTACCTCCTGAACTCCAGCCAAAATGCTAATATATTGACTAATCAGTAAACATAGAACCAACTTAGATATTTTAGTAGACCAATCAGTCTCAGAAGTAATAAATACACCTAGAAATGGAAGCAAAATCCCAATGTGTATTTTCCTATGGTTCCATATTATGAAGGATGATTTACAATACTTCTCAGGAAACCAGTACTCACAAATTTGTCCATATTTCTCTCTTCAAGTTGGTTCAAGGATAAGTAGAAAATTGACCAGCTTTACTGCAAAGGTTTTGGGAAACAGTCCATTTGGGTCACTGAATGGAGAAATAAAATCTAGAGTTCTTGTTTACCCAGAGAAGCATCTGAAATAATGAGAAGCGACTACATACAAGCAAACAATATGTTAGGACACTTAGCAGAAAATGTAGGAAATAGAAATTTTAAAAACAGACAATTTACAAACCCCAAAGAACCTAAAAAGAAAGGAACATACCTGTGAAAACCATAGTACTAGTTAAAACTGAATTCATAAGAAACAAACCTCAAAGAGAATGAGTCAATTATTCATATTTGTTCAGTTCTCTGTTTTGGAAATTAATGTGGATAACTCACAGGCAAAACGCTTCCTCTAGAAGGTTATTTTGTTTGCTTGCTTTGTTGTTTTTGTTGTTTTCAGTAGTTAAATAGTGGAATGAGAGTTGCTTTTGGGGGAACTAAGCAACCCTATAAAGTTGATCCAGTGTCCAAGATTTTTGTGCCTCTCACAGAAATTTAAAGAATTCTGAAAGAATGTATGAATTCTAGAGAAATCCAAAACAAAACATGAGTCCTGTGTGATTAGCCTTTCCTTTATTGTTCATGAGGAAGAAAATAAATAAAAGGAAATTCATAACAGATACACAATTCTTCTATTACACTTGAACAGCATTTAGGAATACCAACCCTCAACATTTATTGAACCCTATCTACATACCAGACACTGTTAAACCCTTTACATGGACAATAATTTGAATCTTTACAACAACTCTGTAAGCAAGACATATTGGTCAGGGTCTACTCAGGAGACAGAAATCACATTTCTTATTTTAACAGAAATAATTTATTAAGAAGATTTGCTAACTAGGTATTAAAGAACTGAAAAGATGGAACAGGTGGTGGTAACAACAGAAAGCAGCTACCCCTCCTAAGTATAGGGAAACAGATGAAAGTGTTTGCAATTATTAAAATTAAAGGCTTACAGGAGGGACCTTGTGGAGTTAAAATTAAGCCTTATGAGAATAGAACAATGTTTGGCTAAAGTGATAGTATTCCTGATGAGCCTCCATGAAGCTGTTCCTGCCTACCTTGGAAAAACTTTATTTTTCATATATATATACACACACACACATACACACACACACATACACACACACGCACACACACATTTTACTTCCAGTTTCTCAGTCTCTCTCTCTAGTTTCGCCTACTGATAGATCCTAGCAGGAAGGCAGACAGCAAAGAGACATGTTCCAGTCCAAACATCCCACAGTAGGGTGTAGAAGGGAAGGTTTGAGGCCAAGAGACAATAGCTAAATCACAGGGACAGTAGGTGCAATTGGTGCAATTAAATATCCACGTTTGACAGATGAGGAAACCGAGGTCACAGGGGGTAAAGTGTCTTGCACAAGGTCCCACAGAATGTAAGGCTGGGAAGCTAAAATTTGAACATAGTCAGTCTGACTTTAGAGTACCTTCTCTTACCTTTGGAGCTATGTCCATTGTTACCGACTTTTGGAAAGGGGATGCAGCATGTTGCAGTAAAAATCAGAGTCTACGGAAGCCAGTTTTCAGTACAAGTTCAGCCACGAGGTGTGTGAATTTCAGTAAGTCATTTCACTTTTTGGACCTCAGTAATACACATCACTGAAACACAGTGATTGAATTAAATAGTACTTAAGGTTCCTTTTAGTTTAATACTCACTAAAAATAAAATAAAAACCATAAAAAATGTGATTCCTGAAGGGTCTACAAGTAATTTGTGATATGGGTGGTGGTAACTCTAGACTATCATTATTCCACAGAACAACTGCGTTTGGAAATAATTATCTGTAAAAAAACCTTTTTTACTTGTCCATGGTACTAAGATTCTTCTTCCACTGAGTTCAGGAGCCATAAGATACACAAGCAGTGGATGGGAATTTTGTATTTTCAAACATATTAAATTCCTACCATGTGCTATATTGCTAACGACAGAAAGACACGGTTCATTTTTTCAGTTACCTTACAATATGATAAGTCTAGAGTAGCAAACTAAATGAACAAATCCTTATGATACATGTGATATGAAGAGGAAACTATGGACCACTGGGGCATCTGCCAGTTATTTACCAGTCCAAGGTTGAAGGTAGGATGGCTATGTGTCAGAAAAGCCTTTTGAAAGCAGGAGACTTCTGAGTTGCATTAAAAAAAAAGAAGAAGAAAAATAAATGAGTCAAACAAATATACCTGAAGCAGAATATGATTACAGTTGGACACAGGGAGCATAAGGGTATTCAAAGCAGATTTAGCTTTATTATATCACTTACATTATTATTATTAGAAAAGACATATAGGAAAAGAGAACATAGTATGCTTGGAACCTACAAATGGCTTAATATTGCTAGAGTAAAATGTCAGGGTGGGGAATGTAGGGGGACTGACATCAATAAAAGGAGGGATATCTCCCTCCAAGTTATGAAAGGTTTATATGTTAAACTGAAGAGTTTAAACTTTCTTCCCTGCAGTGGACATACACCATGGATTACTAGTCAGCAACAAAAAGGGACAAACCACTGAAACATGCTATAATATGAATTAACCTCAAAAAATTATGCTAAGTGAATGAGGCCAGAGAATATTCTATGATTCTATTTATACGAAATTTCAAAAAAAAAAAGACATCTGTAGACAGAAAGCAGATCAATGCTTGCCTGGGGTTAGGGTTCAGAGTGAGACTAACTGCAAATAGCATAGAGATGGAAGGTAGACTACTGGCTCTGGCTCGAAGGTCAGATAAATTAGGATGCACAGCATAAAACAAAAGGGTGGGTGGAATCGAGTAGGCCAGTAGCTGGTATGTCTTTATGCAAACCCAGTCTGACTCCGTCAGTGCCTCCAGACCTCAGGCAGGATCCTGCAGGGCAGTGCGGTAGAGGACAGTGTTTTCTTTTTTTTTTTTTTTTTTTTTTATTTTTTTTATTTTTTATTTTTTTATTATACTTTAAGTTCTAGGGTACATGTGCATAACGTTTATATCATGTATAACTCCCCAATGCAATCCCTCCCTCCTCCCCCCTCCCCATGATAGGCCCCAGTGTGTGATGTTCCCCTTCCCGAGTCCAAGTGATCTCATTGTTCAGTTCCCACCTATGAGTGAGAACATGCGGTGTTTGGTTTTCTCTTCTTGTGATAGTTTGCTAAGAATGATGGTTTCCAGCTGCATCCATGTCCCTACAAAGGTGTTTTCAAAGCCAGCTTTATACTCTCTGGTGCTTCTGAACATCAGCCAGCTTTGAGAAACACCTACATATAAGGAAGAGCATACCCTTTGGATTCAATTAAACAGTGTTCAATTTCTGGCATGGGCATTTCCTTGTTGCTTCCAAAAAGTTACTTAACCTCTCTGAGCCAGAGTTTATTAATTTATTAAAATGGCAGTAATAATCCTACCCAACTCAGGAAGTTGTAAGTAAATGATAACATAGGCAACCATCTAGTGTATATTCTATTTTAGGTTGTACATTGTTCTTATGTCAGCATTATTATCATAACCTCTGAAGCCTCAGATTTCTCAACTGTAAAACAGTCCCAGTGACATCAAGTTGCTGTCCAGCTCTAACATTCTATACCACTGTCTTTTATTTGTGTGACGCTCTCACTGAAGTGATTGTCCAACGAGGCTCAATAGAACTGCTCATTCATTCCTAAGCCTGTTTAGAGCCTATATTCAGGTTATGCCGTGTTTGTGGTGTAGATGTAGACCCAGCCTAGAAACAGGAGTCCAAGAGTGAAATGCATCAGCATAAATACTCCAAGTATTCAGAGCAGATAGAACAGGGTACTCCTGCAACTTGAACAGCTCAAGTGTGATGTTTTGGACAACATGCCCAGGCATCAGGGTCAAGCACATACATACATTACCAAAATCTATTCAAGCGAGAGTTCTATCTTCTTCAAATAACACTATTTAACGATTCTCTGACTTTCCCAGCTGTTCTTGCCTTTGTTAACTAGCTCCATTAACACAAGTCACTTTGCAGCCTACACCAGGAAGGTGGAAGGGAAAGAGTTTGAATAGACCTAATTAATTCTTTACTTAATCATGCACTATCTTTCCAACTGACCTTTTCCTATTCTCATTATTACAATTTCTTTTAAGAAGGAACATGCTCTATGGAACAATTAGCATTCTTCTTTGTCTTTATATATTTAAGTGACTCCTTTATAAATACACTTTAAGAAAAATGTTCCTCCTCATCCTTTGGTATACTGAAGATGAGAAAATGGATTAAGTTTCTGAACACAGGACAGTCCCAGCACAAATTACAGCTGCTCAAACTATTTTCTGCTCCCTGACATACACACAGAGCTTCCGCAGCATATCTTGAGTCTTCAAGGGGATGCCAGGCCAGTTCTGAGGCAAGCATTATTCTCTGATGAAAAGCTCCTGTGACCTCCACCTCAGCATTAGAAAACTTACCTATTTCTCACTTTATTCTTCAAAAGAATGAGCTAGCTTTGGAACCTAGCAGGTAAGAAGTTAAAATGCATTCTATTAAAAAATTATTTTTTTGTGGCAGAAATTGCCACTTTTCCTTTTGAACTGACCCATCTTGATGGACTGAGAACACATCCCAGGCACAGATTTGAAACCCAACCATTTAAATACAGGAAAAAATTAAGAAATGTGGGAAGCGTGGCCTTGGAGGTATGAGTCTAAAGCAAATCTGCATAAGCGCTGCATAATTGATAATGAACGACTTACTAGTCTTGCAAAAAGTGCTAATGAAATGGCTACTTTCTGCTGCATTGACTATTCAGCTATTGTTAAGATGTGAGCAATTTAACTTTTAAACTTTACTCACCAATAGTGCCTAATTATTTTTTGGAGTTGGTAAAACCACGCTTGCAGTGCCAGGGGTTTGCCTATGCAAAATAATGAGATTGGCACTTAGTCTCTGGGAGTTCCAGTAGCTGCTTTGTGTACTGGCTTTGGGGAGTTTTTTGTTTTTGCTTTTGTGGTTTGTTTGTTTTTAAATTACTCTCCATTCCTCTTCATGCATCCAGATCTTCATGTTCCTTCTATCTTCATGAAAATCGACTTTCAACAAAAAACCTGACAAATTAAATTTTACTGAGATGCTTATAATTGGTAACAGCTTCAAAGTCTTATCTTTCAAGGGCATTTGTGTTTTAACAAGATTTTGAATCTTAGGCTACAGAGATACAGTAGCTGTTAAAGAGAGTAAATATCAGAAACACCTAATGAGCCATTTCAATGCATACATTCAGCCTCCTACTTCAAGATACTGATTTCAGAGGTTTGATGTGGAATCTCTCTGTGTGTGTGTGTGTGTGTGTGTGTGTGTGTCTGTGTGTGTGTGTCTGTGTGTGTACATGCATGCATGTTTGTATGTTGTGTATGCTTGCATGCATGTGTGCAGACAGCCACAGAGCTCCAAAAGTAATCCCTCAGTGGTAAATCACAAGCTAAAGGAAAGGACATCTAATGGTAAACTTTAAATCAATCAGTGGTTGAGGTAGCTTAGGTTGGGCAATTGATGATGGTGCCTTGACATCAAACTGATTATAGGACTACCTCTTCTATCTGCATGTTAGACTATCATGCCAGACAAAAGAATAGACAATAGATTGAAGATAGACAGACACACTCCCGGTTACTGTTTTTCCAAGTGATTCATGGCACACGCATTAGAATCTTTCAGGGTATTTTTTTTTAATTGCAGGTGCAAGAGCTTCAACTGAGACCTTGATTTAGAATATTTGAAAGTAGAGTCAGGCTGGGCGTGGTGGCTCACGCCTGTAATCCCAGCACTTTGGGAGGCTGAGGCGGGTGGATCACGAGGTCAGGAGATCGAGACCATCCTGGCTAACACGGTGAAACTCCGTCTGTACTAAAAATACAAAAAATTAGCTGGGCGTGGTGGCGGGCGCCTGTAGTCCCAGCTACTTGGGAGGCTGAGGCAGGAGAATGGCGTGAACCTGGGAGGTGGAGCTTGCAGTGAGCCGAGATCGTGCCACTGCGCTCCAGTCTGGGAGACACAGCGAGACTCCATCTCAAAAAAAAAAAAAAAAAAAGAAAGTAGAGTCAAGAAATCTAGGTTAGTAAAATTCCCAGACACCTTTTAGGCAACCAAAATTGAAAATCCTTTATACAAGGCATTAACGGTTTTCTCAACAATTATTTTCTTATATTGATTATAGATAAAATAATAGCATGTGCAATGGCACAAAAATAAATGAAAAAGTATCTTGATATCATCCAAAGATAACCTATTAACATTTTGTGTATATTTCCTTCCAGTTTTTTTCTATTAAGTGTACACAATTTTGTATCTCTCATCATGTTAAAACTCTTTTTGAAGCCTTGTGCCACATCATTAGATAGCTTGCAAGAAAATGTAATTGAAATGGCTATGTAGTCTTCTATTACATGAATGTATTTCACTAAATTAGTCCCCGTTTTGGACATTTAAGTTGATTCCCAATTTTTGCTATTATAAATAATATTGTAATGAATGTCTTTATATATACATCTTTGTTTTACCTCTAAATCCTAAGAGGAGAATTACTGAATGAGAGGCTTCAATAAGTGTTGAATGTTTATCCTTGGGTTAAACCAGTGTATGATCTGCTCTTCGTGGTCATGGTACAGCAATAGTTAAGTATAGGTGATTGCAGTAGAAATGAAGATTTCCTGGAAGGTTAAACAACGGCATTTTCAATTCCAGACAACCTATCATGGCCTTAATTATGGTCCTGCCAGGACTGCAGCCCAAGAGAATGCCTTAGGGTAGTCAACTGTTACTAGAAAGGAGTTCCAGTCCTGACCCCAAGAGAGTGTTCTTGGATTTTGCACAAGAAAGAATTCACGGAGAGTCCATGGAGTAAAGTGAAAGCAAAGGAAATTATTAGGAAAGTAAAGGAATAAAAGAATGGCCACTCCACAGGCAGAGCAGCAGCCTGAGCTTCTGGTTAGCCATTTTTATGGTTATTTATTGATTTTATGCTAAACAAGGGGTGGTTTATTCATGAGTTTTCTGGGAAAGTGATGGGCAATTCCTGGAACTGAGGGTTCTTCTCCTTTTTAGATGATATAGGGTAACTTCGGACATGGCCATGGCATTTGTCAACTGTCATAACACCAGTGGGAGTGCCTTTTAGCATGCGAGTGCATTACAATTAGCATATAATGAGCAGTGAGGATGAACAGAGGTCACTTTTGTTGATATCTTGGTTTTGGTGGGTTTCGGCCAGCTTCTTTACTGCAAACTGTTTTATCGGCAAGGTCTTTATGACCTATATTGTGTGCTAACCTTCAATCTCATCCTGTGACTAAGAGCGCCTTAACCTTCTGGGGATGCAACCCAGTAGATTTTAGCCTTATTTTACCCAGAGTCGCTCTGGTTCAAATGCCTCTGACACAAGTGTTCCGGTTTGCCTGGGGCTGGGAGATTTCTTGTGATGCAGAATTTCAGTGATAGAAGCAGAAAGTCTTGGGCAAACTGGGATGTTCCGTCACCCTAGTCAAAATCTAAACTTTAAATTTGTAAAATATCAGCAGGAATTAACCAAGACATGAGTATAATATTATATAACACAATCAAAATAGTCATCATTACGGTTTTCTTCAACATTTTCTCTATTAAAAGCCAGAAGAGACTTGGGTATAGTTACATCTTATAAAATCTAGAACTACACAGGTGAATTGAAAGAACTGAGTTAGGAACCTAGTATTACCAGTAGAGGCAGCAACACCATTTGTCTTATCTTCAAGCCTACCATGAATCTGCACTGCAGTTATAATGGCTTATGAGAAGTCAGCCTTCCTTTGCTTGGCTGCATCTTGTGAGGCATAACACTGGGAAGAGCTTACAAACTCACCTTTTCTGCCTGTGGCCTGCTGACTTTTCAACACATTTAGATGTTAGTTCTTCAATTCTCATCTATTCTTTACATTATTAAACATTTATTAATGCCAGGCAATGAGGTAGAGATCTAACTTAAAAAGAATTAACTAGCAGGGGGATGGAATTACCTCAGAGATTCCATCTACCTCCCCTAATGCACAGTGTCAAATGAAGAATGAGAAGGTTCATACATTTGGAAAGGAGAGTTTTACTTCTCATAACAGGTTGCAGCCTGCAGGTAGCCTTTCTGACAGGTTGGGAAGCTCAACTCCAGGCAAAAGCTGAAAGCAGACACTTTGAGCAGGGAGCAAAGGGAATAGGAATTGATGCTGAATGGGGTGGGTGAGTATGCATAGGAATATATAGGAGGAGTCATGAATATTTGTGAAAGGAGAAGGATGCCTATATGCAATTGTGCTTCATCTTCTCGATGGAACTGAAGGTGAAGTTTTCAGCCCTCTGACATCATGACTGAGGACATGAAGGCACTCAGTGCACATCCTCCATCTACTGGCCAGAACTGCTGCATGGTCAGTAGTCTCTTATCCAAAAGGAATGCTGGTCATTTGTGTGGAAACGACAAAAAGGAAGAGGCAGCCTGAGGTGGTTGGTTGATATCAGGAGTGGAAAGAGTCTTTCAAAAGGTCTGGTTTCTGTTAGAGAAGAAAGCCTAATGGTACTTAACAAAGAAGGGGATATAGCAAGGCATGCCTGATCTTGCATCCCATCATGGCCAGAAACTCAGTTTTCATGGTTTCTCTGTGGTGCTCTTGGCCAGGATGATGGTCTGTTCTGTCAGCTGGGGGTCTTGGGATTTTCTTTTACTCAACAGTGCAATGCTTTTGTTTGGACTAAGTGGGATGATCAGAAAGGGGTAAATGCTTTCTTCTATTCTACCTAAAGTTCCAATACATTAAGGAAAACATCACTTTTAGAGTCAATAATGACCAGAATCTCAAAAACCAAATAACATAATACCAATCTTTACCCCTGCCTTTACCTTCATGTTTCATGACTATTAAGATGACACAGTCGGGACAGTGTATTTGCTGCTAAAATGATATAAATTTGTAATTGTGGGGAGAATAAAAAGTATGTGGTCTATTCTAATTACCTTGAATTTCCTTAGAACTGTATCTGTCTATAACTTTCTTGCATTTAATTCTTTGTAGAAAAATGTGCGCGTTTAGAAGATCTTCAAATAGTGTAGAATGAAACCCAGTCTAGATTATTGTCTTATTATATCTCATTCTTCAACTGAAGAAATGTGGAAGTTTGGCTTTGAAATTTAATTCATTCACTTAAATATTAATTGTTCACCACCTATATGGGTCTTGGGATAGAAAAATGAATAAAAGCATCTATCCCTCAAAGAGCTTACAATGTGTTTGGGGGAGGTGTGTAAAATTAATAAATAATGATAAGCACTTTAAAGGAAAATACATCAGGACAAGCGACTAGTACTTGAGGCACCACAACAAGGAAAAGCTTCCCGAAGGGTGATACTTAAGCAAAGCTGAGTGATGTAAGGGCATAAACCATGCAAATATCTGCTCAAAAACCCAGGGCACGGTAAGTGAGAAGGCCCTAAGGAGGGAAAGAACCATAATTAGAGTGAAGTGAGTGTTAAACCTCTATATAAGGGAAGGAGAATATATCACCTAATTCATATTGTACAAAAAAGCATTCCTAGTCCCTTTGGGAATTGGGATAGCAGTGGGACAAGTGAAATTTATACAAATACCCATATGCCCCTCTTGGCAGCTGAAGATCCCATCGTTTATGATAGTATTAGTTATATGAACAAATCTGACCACAAATGCTGTCTGCACTAGGGTGCTTTGAGTTTCTTATACTTCTATTTCACTAATTTCCTCACCCACCTATTTATTTGTGTATTTGCAAAGTACAGTGCTTTGGATTGTATGATGTTACCAAAAACTGGATTGTATGGTTCTTCTTCTTCAGATGTCCAATACTGCTCACAACAAAATGCTCCCACCATAATTACCACATGTAAGCCCAATTTTTGTCTATTTTTGTCATTCATTACTCTTTCATGCCTTAGATTCTTTTGAATGCCATCTATTTTTGACAGACATAGAGCTCTGGAAAGTTGAATTTCAGCCAAGATTCTTTAGATCTAACATGTCAGAAAACATTCTCATTTTACCCTTACAACTGAATAATGTTTCCAGGTATATTTGTTATTTATTGTTTTGTCACAATATTACCATAAAGGTATCAGCTTAAAACAACCTAGTTTCTGTGGGTCATAAGTCTGCAATCAAAGCAGTAATCACAATGTCTTCTAAGGTTTCAGTCTTCTCTGAGGCTCAACTGGAGAAGAATTGACTTCTGAGCTCACACAGGTTACTGGAAGTATTCAGTTCCTTACAGTTTCAGGACTGAAGGCTTCAGTTTCTTCTGGCATTTTGTTTTTTCATTTTTATATATATGCACCATTTCATGCCCACCCTACCCTACTTGAGAAGCTCCTAGGTTCTTCTTTTTGGCCCTAATATTCTAAAGTTCTGATATTTCTAGGTGTGGGTTTTGGTTTATTTACTTCTTATTCATTGTGGTGGGCATTTGGTAGGCTCTTTCGATCCAGAGCACATGTCATTCTCCTCTACAGTAGATTCATATTTTCTTTCTTTGATAATTTCCATGAATCTTTTACTGTTCTCTAGTTGTCTTTGTTTTATGGATGAATTGTTTTTCTCTTTGAGATTAACAGTATTTTTAAAGTTTTTTTCTATACTATCTATTTTATCTGGTTTTTTCTGTGCTCAATTCTTTTCTATTCATTTTGATCTCTGAGTTTTATATTGGAGGACTTCCTCAAATGTGGTTCTTGGCTATCTGTTCATAATCACAAATAACACACTAAAAATCGGACTGGAAGTTCTGTGTTAACAGGTAGAGCATGTTGACTTTAGAATTTGGGATGGGGTCATTGGCAGGTTACTCCATTATACTTGGTGTCACTGAATCCAGAAAATCAACATGTGGGGATGAGGATCAGAGAGTCTAACTGCTTTGTGAACAACTTACATCCAATCCATCTGCCCTGAAGTAGCCCCATGCACCTTTCAGACTACTTGGGGTCTCTAAGTCCTCAGCTTTTTTGAAGATTTGCAGAGTTCTTTACTTTGCTTCTTATTCTCACCCATCTGTAGGCATTTATGTTTCAACTTCTGCTAAAGCAGTTGTCACTTCTCCATTTATTTTTCATCTTCCAAAATTGTGTTTTCTCTCTTGTCTACTGTTTCTTCTCCATTTGTTTGCCCTTGTGGGCTGGTATCTTTGTTTGTTCATTTGTTTGTTTTAGTCCCTGTCCCTTTAGAAATGAGACAGAGATAAATGCATATGTTCACTTTCCATGTTTATGCATAAATCACCCCAGACAACTATTAAAATAATCCATTGACTCAGGAGAGTAGTGAGATTCTCAACACCTGATAGATGCTATCAGAGAAAGAGAATGCTTTTCAGGAAAGTGATGTAAGGGAATTATTGTCTCACTTGAGAGACTGTACTTAGAGAACTTCTCAATCGATCTGAACCCTCACACTGTGATACTCTCTTTAAAAATTGTGTGACCCTCAGTGTACAACGGAATACTCATATTTATGTTTTAAAACACCAGTATATAAAGAATTTACTAAAACTCTGCCTCTGATACCTTATTTATCACTGGGATCTGAACAATGCTCAGATTGTTATAATGTTCCATGGTTCTGAGTACCAAACAAATTATCATCTAATATGCTGAAATGTGAGACATATTGTGGCCACATATTGTAAGATTTACCGTATTATCTATTTCTGCTGTAAGATTTCTTACTTAAAGCACTGTGGTCTACTTGCGCTTGCTAAATAGATTAATTATTAACCCCTGCATATCATGGATTAAACTTTATTGTTTAGTAGTAGTGGTAGATGGTTGCTAGGAAATAATAACCTGAGTTTAACATGTGCAGTTTAATATTTGCAAAAAAATCCACCTATATTACAGTTGGTGAAAAAAACATGAATAATGACCCTCAAAAGTGTCCAAATCTTTTTTTTTTTTTTTTTTTTGAGGCGGAGTCTCGCTCTGTCTCCCAGGCTGGAGTGCAGTGGCGCAATCTCGGCTCACTGCAAGCTCCGCCTCCCGGGTTCACGCCATTCTCCTGCCTCAGCCTCCCAAGTAGCTGGGACTACAGGCGCCCGCCACCTCGCCCGGCTAGTTTTTTGTATTTTTAGTAGAGACGGGGTTTCACCATGTTAGCCAGGATGGTCTCGATCTCCTGACCTCGTGATCCGCCCGTCTCGGCCTCCCAAAGTGCTGGGATTACAGGCTTGAGCCACCGCGCCCGGCCAAAGTGTCCAAATCTTAATCCCCAGAACCTGGAAATATATTATCTGATATGACAAAAGATAATTAAAGTTTTAGTTGCACTTCAGGTTACTAGTCAGCTGACTTTAAAAGAAGATTATCCTGGAAAACCTGAGTGGATCCAATGTAATTACAAGGGTCTTTAAATAGAAGAGGTAGAAGAGGCAGAACCAGAGAGATGGCATTGTAAGAAAGACTTGACTGACCAATCCTAGCTTTGAAGATGGAAGGCTAGCCATGAGCCAAGGAATCAGGATGGCTTCTAGAAGCTAAAAACGGCAAGAAAATGAAATCTCCCCAGAGCCTCCAGATAGGAACACAGCTTGCTGATACCTTGATTTAGCCAAAGCAGACCCAACTCAGCATTCTAACGCCGCAGAACTGTCAGGCAATAAATTTTTATTGTTTTAAACCACTAAGTTTGTGACAATTTGGTACGTAACTATAGAAAACTAATAGACTTGGTTAATGAGCAGGATGTTTCAATATAAATTACATGGGGAAACAAGGAAGGAGAACTACTATTCTTTAACAATCACACAGCACTGTCAATTCTACTTTTTCCACTTCAGGGCTTTGCTGACTGTTTTGCTTCTCTGAGTCCCTCAGCATCTGTTGCTTTAGTGTTTGCTGATTACTTCTCTATATGTCTCATGTCTATACTCACTGAGAAAGAGCATCCCATTGGGTTGATGAGACACCATCCCAGCTTAGGGCACTGTAATTGGACAGAAATCTATAGGCAGACCCCTCGTGGACTACTGGGCAATCTATAAATGGCTTCCCCTGGGTCAGGTCAGTCCTTGTTCAATTAGCTAGGGCTATGATAGCAGAATCTCATGATTAAAAGCCTATGTAATAGGAAAGAAAAGTGATATTATTGGCCAGCATTTCCCATGCTGTCCCATATGAGTACTCAAACTCTGAGACTAGAATAGAACTTCATACCACATGTCTGTATCTAACTGCAAACTGAAGCCAGGAAATACAAATTTTCATTTTGCCCCAAATCAGAAGAAAGTGATATTTTCCAAACTAGAAATGTTCTCTACACTGACTGGGCAAGTTACTTCATTTCTCAGAGCCCCAGCTTTGTCATTTGTAATAGTTCTTATCCCACAGGGTCATCATGAGGCTTTTATTATTATTTCAAGGTGAATTTACTAATATCATTAGGACAGAACCTGAATTTTGTATACAAAAACAATAGAATTTTAATGTCTGTAAGTGGCACTGCTCTGGTTATATAGTATGGATTCTGTTCTGGCTTTTACTACCCTGTCACTAATAAGCCACTTATCAAACCAGAAGTCATTTTTCAGTTCATTTCTATTTTTCAAAGAAGTGAACCATTCACTCCTTAGAGACTCTATACTCCAAGTTGTTTACAAAAATATTTATAGAACGGTCCTAAAGGACTTCAAATACACCTGTTAAAATAATATCATGTTTTTCGTATACTGTTGGAAATAATCTTCAATCAAGGCATGGAAAATTTCTGTTTTGCATAGATGCTCATTTAAATGAAATTTTGTAGTAGAATTCACAAAGTTTCTAGGTTCAAAGGATTCAATTTGTCATTTCATACTGTAATTTTTTTAAGACTGCCCTCATTTCTCTTTACAGTATTTCTGCTGAGTTTAAGGCTGAACACAACCACGTCTTAAGGGGACAGTTATTCTCAGACAATTCTGACTGCAGGAATGTATCTCCTTATGCTGAGCCCAAAACTCTGTCACCTGGTTACATCCATGTTAGATCAGGTTGTACCCATTTTGGCACACTCTTCTAAATGCCATTCTCTCAAATATTTAAAGGCCATAGTAGTTTTTAATTAATTGTCTCATATCCAGGTTGAACATCTCTAATTCCTTCTATATTTCCCAAAATCGAAAGTTTTGAATGCCCCTTCAGCATCGTGTTACTTTCCATGAACTTACTCCTATTTGACATAGTCTCTTAAAGTCCGTTCCCCAGCACAGGGATAACAGATATAACTAGCACAGAGTATTTCCATGCACTCCCTCTGAGTTAATGCTATGCTTTGAATCCTGCTGGGTGAGACTGCATTAATATTCTACTTAATCAGTCACATGAAGTAATGCTAGCAGATGCTCTATGATTCCACTCTGTAATTTTATCTAGGAAAAGCTTAAAAGAGCAAACACTTAGAAAAAAGCAAGAAAATGCAGTAAGTCTATAATTTGAGAATTGTGTCAATAATACTCTATCTCAAAGTAGCATAGTCCTGGAAAAAACAATCTAAAAAGAATATACCCACAACTTTATTAACAAATTTAGGAAATAATGGTTATTAAATTTACTCATTGAAAATTCACAAGGTTACTGTATCTTAAATGCATTGAGCAAACCTGTTTAACTCAATTAAAACTCATTTAACAATGAGAACCTTTAGAAGTATTTAATACCAATTAATATCTCCAAATTAGTGTTTCGTAGAAAATCCTGGCCGGGCGCGGTGGCTCAAGCCTGTAATCCCAGCACTTTGGGAGGCCGAGACGGGCGGATCACGAGGTCAGGAGATCGAGACCATCCTGGCTAACACGGTGAAACCCCGTCTCTACTAAAAAAAAAAAAAAAACTACAAAAAACTAGCCGGGCGAGGTGGCGGCGCCTGTAGTCCCAGCTACTCGGGAGGCTGAGGCAGGAGAATGGCGTAAACCCGGAAGGCGGAGCTTGCAGTGAGCTGAGATCCGGCCACAGCACTCCAGCCTGGGTGACAGAGCGAGACTCCGTCTCAAAAAAAAAAAAAAAAAAAAGAAAAGAAAATCCTGTACAGCACTAGTGAACTCAATATTTGCACAAAATAGACAATGTGAGTACATCTTCTGAACTTTCCACCTATCTATTTATCAACACTATTTATTCATTATCATACTACCCAAGCAGATATGTGTCCATAGAGCTCTAAAAATAGTTGAATCCAGACTTCCTTACTTATCACAACATTTTTTACAGCTCAGAAACTCTACCAAACTTTTATACATCTTATTTAGTATTTTCTTCCTTGCTGATTCACAAAAGAAAATCAATATTTTCTGACCTAAATTGCCTTTACATATTTATTTTAGATTATCATTGTATGTTGTATTGTGTGGGCGTTCAAATGAATGTATGAAAATCGTGATTTTACAAATTCATCGTAAAAGCTGATTCTGTTACTATTTTCTGACAGAGGGAAAAAAACAGATAGTGACAGCAAATTTTGTTTCAAATAGATAAACTTGAATTCCTTTTAAATCAAACATGTCACAATAGAAAAAGACTAAATTCACAGAATCTTGGAAGATTTCACATATATACTAAATGGTAGCCCACTCCCTACACTCCTAGATTTGAAAGTTTCTTGTATTCCCACCACATTTCCTTCACATGTTGAAATTATGTGTTTCCTTCCCTCTCAAATCTGGAGAGCCACAACCAACCTATGCACACAATATCCCTGTTTATTTATGATACTGAACAAGCTAAAATGAAAAACACTCCTGCCTTTATGCTGTGAATGGCTGATCTTTGATCTTTACCCCTGAAGAGAGTCCTTCAGCAAATTCTTCTGAAGGCATTTTCATGACCTGCTGAGCTCCCACACCATTTCTATTTTAAAATGCTTGCTAACCCCTTCATTTTTAATAAAATATAACTGTTTCCACTTTGGACCACTGAAGGGCCGAGAGTTCTTCCCAGTTCTTCCTGTTCTCACATCTGATTTCACATAAAAGTAAGACAAGTTAAATGTAAGAGAGCAGTAAAAATCTATGGTAGTCAGAGGAATAATGCCTCAGGCAAATTAAACTTAGAGGACAGTGCTGGACATATGGTGTTTGCTAATCAGAACTGTTTGGGTCAAGTAATCAGGTTGTGAATCTGATGGATAGAATCTGCATTTGTTAAGGGAGGAGCCTCATTCCTCTAGCTCTTGTATCTCCATCACCTACTCTCTAGTCTTAATCAGAACGGGTACCTGGTAAATGTTTGTGGAACTGAATTGCCTGTGTCGTAAAATTAATTACAGTGCTGAATGACAGAAATGTGCCAAGGATATGACTGAGGAATGTCAGGGATGCCTTCAGTTGGAAACCACAAAAGACAATGGATTTTTTAAAAATAATAGTTACATCATCATATTAAAAATAGATTTACTACTTATTCAACAGCATTTTAAAAGTGTTTTATCGAGATTTCTAAAAATGTTTTACACATAGTTTATATTTAATCATCACAAGTACTCTGAAAGGTAAGTAGTATCATTTGCGTTATCAAATGAAGATAGTGAAATGAAGACAGTTTAACTGTCTTGCTCAGGGATACATTCCTAGGGTTAGGGAGCAGGATTAAGCAGAGCTCCAACCGATTCCCAAACTAAGAACTTTTCCACAGCCCTGTGCTAATTCATTGTCTTCCTGTGGCATCACATTTCACTTATTAGGAATTCAAGCTATTTCCAAAAGGGCAGCATTTTCCAATCTCCATGCTATGAATCTTTCCATCTAACTGTACAAATAGATGAATTAAAAATACTGAGCTAGCTGAATTACTGTCATAGAGACCTTCAGGCATTTTCTCAACAAGTAAGAAACAAAGTGGAAGGACTGTCTTCAAAATTAGAAAGTATGCAGTTTATTTTTACCTTTGTAGGATTTACCATGCTGTCTATTTCTGCTCTAAGATTTCATACTTAAAGCACCATGGTCTACCTGTGCTTGCTAAACAGATTAACTGTTAACTCCTGCATATCATAGACTAAACCGTATTGTTAAGTATTAGTGGTAGATGGTTGCCACTTTCTTTTTATCTTTGTGTAAATACAAATCTTTTGTCCTCCTCACAGTATAGGTATTAGAGATATAGAATTCCTTCCTTCAGTCTGGCCATGTTCATTAAGATACTGAGATGTTTTTCTTTCCCACGTACACTATTTTATTTTATATACCAACTCCATAATCAGTTCCATTTAATGCCTCTATGATTCTGTAAGAACAGCAACAAAAAAGCAAGCTATTTATTTGTAAACATATATGTATTTTATTCTAAAAGTAATCACCATATTTACATATTCATTAAAATTGCCACTCTCCATGAAATGGGGACAGTAGCTAATGGCATAATTTTAACTTTGTGGATGACCAGTTTTGCATAAACAAAATGAAATCATTAACATTGCGTCTATATAGCAAATCTAAGGAAGAAAAATAAAGCACGACGATATTTCCTTTAAAGGTTTCTTTAAGAAAACAAACTAATGAGTAATGTCACAAGTAAATGTCCCAAAAATGTAAATTAAAGCTTATATTCAAATTTAAATTCTTAAAACATTTAGAGCTGGTTCTTAGGGAGAAAAAAGAAAATAAACAAATCTCTAGACAAACCTAATCAATAAAAGAAAAATACAAATAAACAAAAATGAAATTACTGAAGGGCTACACTCTATAGAGAGAATTCTAAATCATAAAAGTATACTATGTGCAATAAAAGTTTAAAAGTTGGATTAAATTTAAATTTCTAGAAAAATAGATGTGAACAATAATTCAAAAAGGAGGAGAAACTTTGAAGAGACAAAAAAATTAGTTTAACCAAGACTAATTATACAAATTGACTTTACTGGTAATGTCCCTCAAACTTTTAAATAATAGCTAATTTTATCACCACATGAATTTTTGTAGAGCATATGAAAAGAATGAAAATCTACCAAGTGCATTTTATAAAGCCAGCATAACTCCTCAGCAGCCAAAAGCTAACAAAAAATTACAAAAAAAAGATATAGACTCATCTTGTATATGAGAAGAAATCTGAAATTTTTAAATAAATACAAACCATAGCATTTGCATTTAATCATATAATGATGGAACACTGAGCTCTGGAAAAGACAAAAAAAAAAAAAGATTTTAAGTCTCCTTAAGACTTTAAGTGAGGATCATTTAATCTCTATTCATATTAATCATCTATTAATATGACATTTTCAATCAATCAGCCAAATAAGAAAAATTATGTAATCTCAATAGATGAGGAAAAAACAAAGGATAATATGCAAAATTCATTCATAACCAATAAAAAACAGCCTCTTTAAAAACTCCGACTAGAAAAGTATCTCTTGATTATTTTGGATTTAGCACAAGGTCACCGTAACAATTTAACAATGCAGATATCTATATATTAAAAAGTAGAGGCCAGGCATAGTTGCTCACTCCTATAATTCCAGCACTCTGGGAGACCAAGACCAGCTGATCGCTTGAGGCCAGGAGTTTGAGACCAGCCTGGACAACATAGTGAGAACCCCCATCTCTGGAAAAAGAAAAAACACAAAAAAAATTAGCCAGGCATGGTGGTACACTCCTGTAGTCCCAGCTACTAAGGAGGCTGAGGTGGGAGGATCACTTGAGCACAGGAGTTTGAGGCTACAGTGAGCCGTGATCATACCACTGCACTCCGGCCTGGGTGAGAGAGCAAAATTCTGACTCAAAAAAAAAAAAAAAATTAAATGGAAGTCCCCATACCTGCCTCCCCCATTTCCCCATTTGTCATTTTCCAAAAGATGAGCACTAGTAACTGGTGTGAATCTCTCCAAAACTCTAAATGAAACAAATACATGTGCTAATGTGTAGTATATAATATGATTCATTTGTGTAAATAAACCTTTATATACATGCAGTTTCAAACAGAGAGAGAAGCAATATTATCAAATTACACACCAAATACATTACAAATTGTGCCACGGCATAGAAACACAGAAGGCTGTATTTACGTTTGTATACCATGGTACGATTTGTAACATATTTGGTGTATAACTAAATAACTCCATATTTAACTCTGTTTTCATATACAAAATGGGTCTATAATTTTTCTGTAACATTTTTGTTAGATTTGGCTGCTGAGGAGTTATGCTAGTTTTATAAAATGCGCTTTGTAGATTTTCACTATGCTCTGAATTTTTTCACTATGCTCTGAATTTTTTCACTATGCTCTGGATTTTTTATCCATGTGGTGATGAAATTAACTATTACTTAAAAGTTTGAGGGGCATTACCAGTAAAGTCAATTTGTATAATTAGTCTTTGTTAAATTAAATTTAACAAACATCCTGGTATGTTTCTATGCCATGGCCTTATTTGTAATCTTTTTGGTATGTAATTAAATAACTCCGTATTTAACAAACTGGTGAATACAAGGGAATTGTTGATTTAAAGGTTAAACATAATTTAGGTAATAAATATTTAAAGTGATTATCAAATTTTCTTTCAAGAAGTTAGTGTCCATTTCGATTCATGCAGTATATGAATTTTTTTTGTTTTTTTTTTATTTGTTTATTTGTTTTTTTTATTTTGAGACTAAGTCTCAGTTTGTTGCCCAGACTGGAGTGCAGTGGTACAATCTTGGCTCACAGCAACTTCCACCTCCTGGATTCAAGAGATTCTTGTGCCTCAGCCTCCTGAGTAGCTAGGATTACAGGTGCCCACCACCATGCTGGGTTAATTTTTGTATTTTTAGCAGAGATGGGGTTTCATCATGTTGGTCAGCCTGGTCTCAAACTCTTGACCTCAGGTGATCTACCCACCTCAGCCTCCCAAGGTGCTCCCCAAATTCCCCAATATTGGTTAGTTTCAGTTTGAGGAGACAGGAAATCATGGTGTTTGTTTCAGCTATAGAGAGACTCCCTGCATTCAAATCCAGCCTCCACTACTTGGAAGCTATGTGCCCTTGAGCAAGTTACTTGACTTCTCTGAGCATCAACTCTTTATCTGTTTTGACAATTAAGAGATTACTCATAAAATGCCCTTTTCAATGTGCTTTAATTACTTTATGGGAGAGCTTCATATATACACACACACACACACATATAGTCAACTTGACTATATATATGTGTGTATATATATACACACATACATACATACATATATATATAGTCAACTCTTTGCCTTCTATGCAAGCTCTGTGTTTTCATTTCTGTCTTTAATCTGCACTGTCTTCATGTTTTAGGTTATCTTCCTACTACCAGTTTTAACATTTTTTAATAATTAAAGCTCTATTTTTCATACCTTGCATCTAGATTTCATATCCTTCTTGAGAAGACCTTAGCATATCCTAAATAATATGTATACATAAATCTCTCATGTTTTATTCCAATTCTTTCATAACTTAGTTTGCTACACTTAGGTCTAAAATCCATTTGGTATTTTACATGTGTGATATGAGATGGAAATGCCAATTTTATTTTAGATTGATAGAAAATTATTTTAATACTGTTCATTTATTCAGTAGTCTATATTTTCTCATTGATTTGGAAAGCTAACATATATATGTGTGAATTTTTACAAACACCCACACATACATATATTTCTAGAGTCTCTTCAATAAGACTGATGCATTTGTCTTTCCTGTACCAGTGCTACACTTTCAAAATTACTATAGTTTATATATGTTGAATCTTCATAGGGCAAGTACCCCCTTTTGAAGTGTATTAGCTATGAATTAGACTCAAGCACTTACTCTGCCAGATGAACTTCAGAATCAGCTTATCAGTTTACATAAAAGTCCTCCTGGGATTTGTATTTGTAATGAATTGAACTTATATATTAATTTATGGAGAATTGATTATCTTTGTCAGTTTGAGTCCTTTCAACTAGAAATTAATATGTTGTTCCACTAATTAAAGCTTTTTCTGATGTTCCACACAAAAGTTTTGTGATCTTCATATATATAATGCACATTTCTTCCTGGTTTATTTCCAGTTAATATGTTTTTTACCATCATTAATGGGATCTATTTTCCATTTTCTAATTGGTAACTATTGCAAAATAGAAAAGCCATTAATTTGTTTATGCAGGTGAAACCAACTCATATTGCTATTGAATATCTCAAATCTGCAAATATCTATCTCAAGTCAGCATAGTTAATAGTGAAATCCTAAATGCATTCTCAATAATATTTAAGAAAAAACTAGTTAACTGTTATCACCATTACTATTTGACCTTTTTCTATAAATTTTGACCAAAGCAATAAAACATAAAATAGAAACGAAAAGAAGCAAATTATGTGGTCTGGGTGGGACCACCTCTTTCGTCTAAGTGGGTTGTTCCCGGTCTAGGGCTCCAGGCAAAAGGCAAGTGAGAGCTAAAATACAGCCACTGCTCTGCTCAACACACTGTGTACTGTGTGAGGTAGGACTGCATCGACCCTGAAGAAGGGGCACTTTGTTCAAATTTTTATAAAGGCTTCAAGCCACCCACTCACATTGAGATATCTGCCTAGATAAAGCACTTTTAAGTCCTATTTTTGTACAAAGGTGTTTCATAGGCTAACACAGTACTGAAAATGAAAAAACAAATTATCACTATTTTCAGATAATATAAGCATTCACCTAGAAAATCTAAGATAATTAATTGAGGAAGTTTTTCCATTAATAAAATAATTTTAAAAGTGATTGCATATATGATATATAGCTATTTAGATTTATAGAGAGAGACATAGATATTATAATTGCAAAATATTTAAATATATAATTTTTAAAACATCATTCACAATAGCAACCCAAGGCACAAAACTCTCAGGAATACATTTATTTAAGAAAAGGAGAAAGTTAAGTAAATTAAATTTTATGAGGCTATTGCAAGATATGAAAGAGGATTTGAGTAAATAAAAATTAACAGCTTTCCTTTATATCTAAAAAAAAAAAAAATAGAAAACATTAATGAGAAAAATGGATTCTCATTCACAGAAGCAAAAGTAAACACATAGGGCATTTTTGAAAGGCCAGGGGGAAAACACTGCTTTGCAGAAAGCTATCTACCTTTGCTTTTCTCTCCCAGAATCTTCAACTCACATTCTTACAAAGGGGATCTGGAGAGGGACCTGTAGTTTCAAGTTAGGGAGAGTCTTATTAGGAGAAAAATGTCGCTCAAGTTAATGGTCTCTGAGCTGGCTCCTTGAACCCACTTTGAACTCTTACACTTAGAGAAATGAGAACCAAAACTGTTTTTCATGACAAACTTAGTGAAGCCCTGAATGATGAACAATGGGTCAGAAGTCAACCTCTTTGGGTCTCCGGGTACAAGCACAGCTGCCTATGGGTCATGGAGGCCATGTGCAGAGCACAGAGGTGGTGAGGAGGCACTTCTTATTGTCTTTGCATGGATGCCCACTTGGCACCAGCCATCTGTGGACTGCAAATGCTGAGACGGTGTGGAGATGGCACCCTCAGCAAGGGCACTGGTCTTGCTATATGAGTAGAAAGACATCGGAAGGAGACATCATGGCAAGGCCACACAGACTTGGGAACATGACCAGAGGGAGCCGGTACAAGAAAGGAAGAATGTAGATTGGCCTCTTGGCCTCAGCAGCATGGATATTTTGAGTTGGATAACTCTGTGATGGTAGAAGTGATGGAGACTGTCCTGTGCAATGTTGGAAATTTAACAACATCCCTGGATCCCTGGCCTCTACCTACTAGATGCCAGCAGCACGCCAACCCCAGTAGTGGCAGCCAAAAATGTCTCCAGAAATGGCCAAGCGTCCTGATGGTGGTAGGTGGTTGAGGACTGGGGGGTGGGCCAAACAACCCCAGCTAAGAACCACTGATGCAGATTGACTGAAACTGAGAGATGGAAGCATGCATCCCTTTGGGGATTCTCCAAATAAATGAGGGAGGGGCTTTGATTAATAGTAGTTTTGATATATACACATTTATGCATAGATCCATAGTGTATGGGCCTTTTCAAAATGTTAATGGAATTGTTTAGTAAGTTAGGAGAAACTGATATTTTTATTATGTATTTCTTTATATTTTTATACATTTCTTCATTTTTTTTGTTTTTAAAAATAAGAATACACTCCATATAGTCATTCAATCATTGTTTTGAGTGCCTCCCACATGTCAGGTAGGCTAATGAGGGCAGAGAATTGGGGTTGGGAATTCCAGGTGGGGAATGGGAAGTGGGGTGAAGTGGCAGACAGACCATAAACAATAAGCATAATAAATAATTAATTAGATATGTTAGAAAGTGGTGCCATTGGAAAAAAATAGTAGACTGCTGATGTCCTTAAAAATACAAAGAATGCAGTTTATGTGGAAGCATTTAGTCTTTCTTCTGACCACTCTGTCATCTCTCCTGCATTCTTGAGTGCCACTGACCTTTCATACAAAATGACCTTTATGTGGATTAAGGCAGTCGTGCTTCTTGTGGAGTGCCCAAAGGCCTCAGGAGGGGAATGGAGCCTCTCAGTCTATGATGATAATCAGCTTCAAACAGCTTTATCAATGGCCTTTCTAAACCTTAGAATAGACACTGACATCTATTTTCCAAAACCCTTATAGTTCTCATGACCATTTTATTACCTAAAGCACAGATTTGCTTGAAACTCCTGCCATGATAGCTGGAGCAAAGCTGCATAATGCCCTTCAGGAAGGCTGGAGTGCAGTTTCTGATCCTGGCTAGAACGGTTAACAATCCTGTGAGTTGTGGATGCCAGCTGGTTGCATCTTAACTTGCTGTGAACAGGGGTTATTAAATGACTCATTTAAACCTGAGCCAAACACCAAATAAATGGATAATGTATTCGAATGGTCTGGAGGAGAGGAGTGGATGATATGTTTGTTTCTGTCTCAGTGATGAGGTAGATCAGTTCTTAGGTAAATAAGGCAGCGATCCTGTGTGCAGGCTTCAGGAAATGACAACAACACACCTTCTGAGCACTGAGTATAAGAGAAGGAGCCATAATAATTCATACAGCCAAAGCCTATCACATGCAACTAGATATTCTGTTTCATGACAGCAGCAAAATACATAGGCTTGAAGGAATTTTGCTTAAACAATTATTTCATGATCACACTTTTACTGAGAACTGACAAAAAGTCGTCTTCAGGGTCTGTCTGAAGAAAATTCAATTGAAAACATTTTTTAACATTTTTTATCATGCCAAATGAAAAACTAAACTAAAATAAAACTGAGTCTTAACTTCATTGTTGCCCTTGTTGAAGCCATTTTTTTTTTTTCAAGTGGTTTCAAGTACGTTTGCAAACCTCAGAGAGGCCAAGTCCAGCCTGTCAGTCTTTGAAAGTTTTGCAGTGGAGAGCAAGGTCCTCATAAGCATGAAGATGTCTTATTTCTAGTAAACTCTATTTTGAAAAAAACCCACTGACTTTACTTTGAAGACTTTGCATCAGTCTCGGGAGGCAAACAGGGCAGCGGTCCAGAATTTTCTTGGCTGTCAGCACAAAGGAGGCTGCACATCAGTAACAAGGAGAAACAGCAAACTTCAGCAAAAACAAAGACCTGTCCCGGTTTTAAAAGAAAGACAGAAAGAAAGAGAAACAGGACATATGATCACCTTAGTCGGCTGCCAAGTATATGAAGTAGCTCCAAAAAGAGTGTAATGTTCCATTGTAAATGAGAAACTATAATTACAGCTAGAAAATCTGGAGAGATAAATTCCACAGAGCCGACGAGCGCTAATTGCAGATGGGCAGTGGAGAATAGATGCCCTTTGAGTGAAGACGGGCCTGGAGTGACAGCCAACGTGCGGGCGGTCCTGTCAGCATCATTCCCACACCAAATCATGCTTTTGTGAGCTCTGTAAGATGGGATACCATAGAATACTGAAAGTCAGGGCTTCCCAGGAACTTGAAAGCAAGAAGAGAGCTTATATGACTGTCAGATGTCCCTGAGCTGGTGAATTCAGCTTGATTTTTCTCTAATGGTTGGTGTTGGCTTTAAAGGAACACCAAATGGCTGTTCCCCCGGAAGCACAGACAGCCCCTAGTACAATGGCAGAGCCAGCACGTCTGGGGGTAGAACGGGGAACCGTGGCCTTAAACTTGTTCTGCAGATATAAGAAACGCATTTTTAGATAAGAATCAGGTTATGTGCAAACTTCTCAAATGTATTACCCAATCCAATAACTTGGAAATTAAAAGTCACTGATATTTCACATTTTTGTTGTGTTTTCATTCTTGTATCTCTGTCATTGCTCTTGTTCTAAGCAATGGAATTAATTTTAGTCAATGGGTAGGATTGGAAACTAGTGGCTTACCTAGGGACATGCCTACTGGTTCTGTGTAAGAAAGTAGGTTATCAAACAGGTTGGGCAGATGCCATTATCGTTTCATAATCTTAGGTAAGATAGGGTTTCTGAAAGCCACTCTTACAGCTTTCTTTTTAAATGCTGAAACATTATTTAAGTTAAAGGCAAATTTCCCTCTTTGTTCACAAAAAAGAATGCATTTCACTAGATACTGAAGCTCTTAGTACCCTCTTTGTTTTTTCTGTGGAAAAAGCCAAAAAGAGAACTCTCCCATGAGACGTGCTTTTCTTTCTACATTCATGGTGCAAGAAAACATATATAAGGCAATATCATTATTATTGTGTATGATGGAAGTATTATGGTACTCAATATTATTTTATGTAATATAATATAATAATACTATTATAGGACTATTCTAATTTATGTTCCTAATGCAGTTAGCCTTTTCAGAGTTCCTTATGCCAAAATGTCCCCATCTCATCATAAACAAAATAAGGTCAAAAGAGAACTTGGCAATCTCTGAACACTTAAACTAAAGTATCTAAAATATAGAGTCATTGCCCAGAAAAGAAAACCAGGACACCTAATCTTTGAAATGGGTAAGCTTAAAAAGTCTTGGAAATCACTGAGTGTCTCAGTCTCGTGACTTAAAGAATAATTGATGGCACTGTTGATGGAATTTGGAGTAAGCATGATCAAATTGCAGGAGCCACAGTTCTGCTGTAGACAGGCCTGTGGGGAACCTCAACAGGGAATCTACTGTTACTCTTATCCTCAAGAAGGTTGTTTGGTACACAAGGTCAAAGTCGGTCAAAAAATTAGGGATTGTCAAAGATACTGTCATTTCTCAACTCATAAAATTTTATTGCCAACTGAAGATGATAAAGCAAAGGTGAGAAAGTTGAGTACAAATTTACTAAAAAAATCCATATTATTATCACCTTTTCATAATCGCAATTCATAAATTACCCAAGATGAGGTACAGTTTGGTTCAAGGAAAAAAAAAGTGGTTATTATCCTGTAGATACTTCTTGTAAACACCAGTTACATTTTCGTTCAAAGTAGTTTGCATTCAAATCAACACGTACAAACTGAAGTGATTGCGCACTGGCATTCTGGAAAACAGTGTTGTCTCTCTGGCCCCCAGAGAGGCATGGAAGATCCCTGCCAGTGGTGAGGGCACATGACCCTCAAAGTCCATCTGCTTTCACTTTAAAGTTTTCAGCTGGGCACCTAGAAGATTTGGTTAGCATTAACTACAACGGGGACTCGAAGACGAGCAGCGCCTTTGATAGAGAAGATAAGATTGATTTTTAAGTTGTCATTGAGACCTCTATGGGGAAATGTCCAGTGGGCCTTCAGAACTGCAAGAGGGCTTAGCCCTCCTCACTCTTCTTACCACTACAATTTCTTCTTCTGAGTCCCTCTTTCTGACTCCTCAATCATGACTCACCCTGGAAATGTAAAAATTCCATAACATTAATTTTGATCATGTCATGGATGACCAAAATTATTTCAAGTCAGATCACCTAAAACATTGCCTATAATTGATGATAATCTTTCTGGCATTTTTTACATGAAGTACTTAAAATATTAAAAATGTTAATTGTATTTATTTAGCAAAGTCAAATTTTAAAAAGATTCCCCATATGATATATTCATTAACCAAAGAAAAAAAACCCACCGTTGGGTTATGAGTCACCAGAAAGATTCTAATGAATTCAAAATGGCTATCTCAGTTCTCTCTTCCCTCTTTCTCTCTCTCTGTCTCCCCGTCCTTCTCTCTTAAATGTGTATCTATATCTATATATTCAACTATCTGTAAAAATGACATACAAATATATTCCCACAAATACTATTGTCCCATGAAATAAATCACTGGCCTTCATTGAATTATTTAAGTAATAATTGGGAAAAGACATTATTTCTTTTGCAGTGGACCTTTTTAAAATAACAAGTGAATTTAGATAATATCACCAGGAAGCTGAAGGCAGTAGATTTGTAGTGGGGTTGAGTTGAACTTTCTTTAGTTAAAAGTATTTTCATTCTGTAACAAAATTCCTTATTGGGTTCTATGAAGTGACCTGCAATTTCACTTCCTGGATGAGAAACGCTCAACTTTTAAAATTAACTTACAAAATATGCAGTACAAAGCACTCTCTATATATAATATAAGCAAATTTGCACTATAACAAAGGCTTCATTATGTAGGCTGATTTTAGAGGATTTTTAGCTCCAGGGGACATTAGAGATTTTGAGTACTTTTAAGCTATGTGGCATCACTGTCCTCAAATTTAATTTTCCGAGAATCATAGACCTGAAAGGAAATCACTAATTCACTTTTTCTAATTAGAATTGGACTCTATTCCTTTGTTGTAGGCATTTATATTTAATTATATGAATAGTTGATAAATACACCATTTCAAAGCACTGCAGAATGAATTATCTGCTTCTTGCTTGTTCTTCTAGAATCTTACCTGATGACAGCATCATTTTCAAAATACACAGACTCCTTTAGCATTGTTATACACTGTAATATTCTCCAAATTGCAAAGACCCTTCTACCAAACCACACGCATGCCTTTTTTTTCTTTGCATTTTAGAAAACTCCGATACAGTTGTTCACAACAGAGAGACAACATAAAAACCTGAAAGCTCTTCTAGTACACACCCTCCAAAGTGTCTAAGTCCCCACCCACTTCTCTAGGACTGCGTCTAGTCTCCTTGTAAATTGTTCAGCCATTGAGACTTCCATCCATTCCCTTGGGTCTTTACGTCTGGCTGTGTTGTGTAGTTTAACACACTTTACTCTTCAAAAACTTCCCCTGACATTCAGCCCAAATGTTCTTTAGTCTTCCTCACAATTAATACTCCCCATGACTGACCTTTGTGGAAGTACAGTAAACCATCCCTTTCTCTCCTGAGTGCTAACACTCTTTCCACCCCAGGATCCCTCCCCTGACTCTTAGATATCAATGAAAATATTAAAGTGCACTCAGGATACACATTTCATTGCAGCTCAGTTCTTTGATGATAACAGTTCTTAACCTTCAGAAACCAATTCGATCATTGATCCATTTGTTCAACAAATATTTTTTGAGCACCTACTGTGTACTCAGCATCTGCTAAGTACTATACGTAAGGGACATAGGCCCCGTCATCCATCCTCATTTACACATTCAAATTCCACTATTGTTGTCTGCCATGTAGTAACAGACCCAGCATGAATATCATTTTTTCCTTTACTCTAAACTTGATAATGTCTTCCTGTAACAAGTATTATATCTCAAATTGTGAACAAAACTAGGCAATTTTAACTCATTTGGTGCAAGGCTATGGCACTTTGAATAATTTACTCCAGAGATCAAAGATGTCTTTTTGTTCTCTTGTCTGAATATAAACTGTTGTATTCTTTACAACCAACATGTGAAGACTAATTTTTTTGGTATCGCTTTCATTATGAGGGTATGGAAAGTCAGAAGGAATTATTTTTAAATCATTGTCCTAATTTCTCTGACTGCCTTTATAATAATAGATGCAATTAAAGTCCTTTAAACAGAGTTTCTCAAAATGAAAAAAAAAAAAGGCCTAAAATCAAAGAAAATAGTTCAAAGTCAGAGGATGCAGTCCAGGAATTCTTACCAATGTATTATTTTTCTCTGCTACTTCGATTTCATTTCATTAGCTGTAGAATCACCTTAGGAAAAGGAATTTTGATATTCTCATTTAAGTATGAGAGAACTCATCCATCTTTTTCTGAGGTTAACCCTTTCATTTTTGCCCTTGATCCCTAAGTTCCTTGTCTTCTGTGGACCTGATCATAATTATTGCTTGTCCTGTAGCTCTAACAGCACCCAAAAGAGCTCATCAACAAGACCAAAACAAATCTCATTGCCCCTTGCTCTTCCTGACTCCTTTGGTTTGATGGCAGCTGCATCTACTAGGTACTCCAATTAAAACTTCTAGATTATCTTTAACTATTTTCTTTCCTCGTTTCACCCATCATCACGTTGTATAGATTTTAACTGCCACATTTTTCTTAATTTGGGGCTACTGTTTACATTGAGGACTTAATCATACAGTTATGCTCAAATATCACGTAGGCTTGTATACAAGCAAGGAGTTTTAACTGTCATGTGAGTCATAGGTTTTAGGCAAGAAAGTAAAATTTTTACAGCTCACATTAATTAAATGCAATGCTGGGTGTACACGCAAGGTTTTTCACAACTGTGTTCCAACTATTCCTCCAAATGTTAATAACTGTTTCTTAAAAAACATGTTTCGTGGTCAAACAAAGCAGACAATGCTAGGCTACAAAAGGGTTTCTCCTTTTTCTTTTTTAAATTGTGGTTGAATACACATTATAAAATGTACCATCTTAGCAATTTTAAGTGTCCAGTTCAATGGCCTTAAGCACTTTCACATGTACCATCTTAGCAGTTTTAAGTGTCCAGTTCAATGGCCTTAAGCACTTTCACACTGTTGTGCAAACATCGCCTCTAACCAGCTCCAGAATATTTTCATCTCCCCAAACCAAAACTCTGTACCCCTTTAACAATAACTCTCCATCACTTCCTTCCCCCAGCTATTGGGAAACAACATTTTACTTTCCATCCCTGTGAATGTTACTACTCTAGATACCTCATGCAGGTGGAATTATACAGTATAATGACTGGCTTATTTCACTAGCCTAATGTTTTCAAGGTTCATCCATGTTGTAGTACGTGTCAGGATTTCCTTCCTTTTTAAGGCCATATGTATATGCCACACTTTGTATATTCATTCATTCATCAAAGGACACTTGGGTCGCTTCTACCTTTCAGCTATCGTGAATAATGTTGCTATGAACATGGGTGTACACATATCTGTGTGAGTCCCTGCTTCCAATTCTTTTGGATATATACCCAGAAATGGACTTGATGGATCCTATAGTAATTCTATTTTTAGTTTTTTGATGAACCACCTTACTACAAACTGATTTCTTGATTGTGGAATCTTTTAATCCACCCGCATGTATTGCAACTTCCTGGAAAGATGATTACTAGAGGCAGTATTTCTTCAACTTTATTTCACTGTGAAACCTTTCAATTTGCAAGTAAAACTACATGGAGGGATGACATTGGGAAAAGAAAAAGCCAAATCTGACCAAAATATAACGTGGGTGCAGGGATCAGTGACTGTGTTTGCCATCCAGGAACCCCACAGACCTTCCCACGCTCTTTACAGAGATATCCCCTTCATTGTTTTAAGCGTAAATACATCCTATGAGAAATCTATGTACCATTTGAATTTATCCAGTACTGAGAGAAACATTTTTGTTCATAAATTAGTAATAAGTAAAAGCATTTGAAACAAAGAAAAAGGGACAAAAAGACATAAAAGAGAAAGGAGAAGGAAAGGAGCACATCTGTGTAAAACCCTTAGAATGCTTCTTGACATGTAGGAAGCGCTATATTTGTGCTAAGTAAAAGAAAGAAAAACTGTTTAAACGAAAATACTTTTTAAAACAGAAATGGTGGGAGCACATATATTAGGCTCCTTCACGTCTGATACAGGGCAGGAAAGAGCCAATTGCTTTCCATTCCTGAAAAGGCTGGAGAAAAACAGCTGGACTCAAAGACAATTGTTTGTACCTCACAGTACTTGCCAGCATTGAAGCTGTTTTTGATGCATCTCCATAGTGTCTGGAAATAAAATCATTTCCTTCATGGTTCTGTAGACTTTTACAAGTATGTAGAAAGATCGAAAAGGAGAAAGGAAGTGTTGGAATTTTAATGAGCTACTTCATCCCCCTCAATACGGAAAGAATAAATGTTACATCAGTAACAAGATTATGTATTTCTACTGACCTAAATCCAACCATCTCAGTTATAGTTCTTTCTCTCTTCTGTACACAAATTCACCTCTTTTGGATCATTAATCAAAACCACCTGGTAACATAAAACAAATTGGACAATTAAAAAAATGCTACTAACTCAAACGCGTTAAGACCAGAGCACGTGCTGCCTAAAGATGCCCCATCCTCTCCGCCAATGTGCAAGGGAATCCGCCAGTAAGAATCAAACAAAATGCCATTGATTAGCTTCCATCGTCACAACACTTAATCATACAAGTAGTGCAAAATTTCTACAGCAGAATAAAAGAAACAGTGAGAGATATGACCTTCAGAAGGCAGTACATCCTACAAAAGTAATACATTTTAACATGAAGATGTTAACATTATTTGCATTTTTCTGTATATATATGCACTTAACAATTTCAAAGCACATGATGCTATCAGTAAAAGTTACTCCTACAGAACAAATATTTGGACATTCACAACTAAGACACAGAGAGTTATGCAATGTTATGTATTATTTCCCACACATGTTATCAATTATTTGAAATATACTTCACAGAAAACATACAGCAAATAAAACACCATGAAAGCAAACATGTTTTCTGAGTAACTATATTTGTTTGACAAATCATGAATCTGCTCAAGATCTGGCCAAGCGATGCCAAATTATCAACTGGACTGAATGGCAAGACTGACATTGTTTTCACAAAAGCAATATTCCAGGAGAGAGCAAACGGATTCAGTGAAGCGAGTTTGTACAAATCCATGTGCGGTAGCAGGGAGGCAGGCAAAGCCTGGGATCAGAGGAATCACAATGGCTAGATCTGTGACATAAATGAGAAATTGGCTATTGCCTCTCTAATGTTACGTCCTATTTTTCATAAAAGCCATGACATTAGGCTGTTGACTCTTAAGTTACCACATCAACTGAAGTTATTTTTGTTTCAAGCCTCTCCATCACAATTCTTGTCATTTGAGAAATAACAAAAGGACTTGCAGGTGTCTGTAAGTTTCCCTTAGCTTCAAACTACAGAGATAGAATCTTCCATTCCAAATCAGAGCCCTACCTAGCCACACATGGAACATATTACATGCCCCACCATTGAAATAAGTTAAATCATCAGGTTTTTTTTGTTTGTTTGTTTGTCTCTTTTAAACAGAGTGTGTATGGAAGGTCAAGACGTCCTTAATGTGCTAATAACTCTGTGCCATCTTTCATCATCTATTGGAAGCTTTCATTTCATTCATTTATTCAAAAAACATTTATGAAGCAACTACTATGTACCAGACACAAGTTTCAGATGCTAGGGCTATAGCATTGGGAAAAGGGACAGACTAAAATCACTGTACTCATATTCTCTGGTGAGTAGAGGAAGTTACAGACAACAAACAAGATAGATTACAGGCACAGTATGTGATGTAGCGAAAAATGATGCAAAATAAGGTAAGAGAACAGAACAGGAGAGGTGGGAAGAGTTGCCCTGTCAAATAGGATGGCCAGGGAAACAGTGAGTGCAAAGTCCCTGAGGCCTAAGTGCATTGCTGTTCTGTTACCAGAAAGAAGGCCCAAGTGGCTGGAGCTGAATGAGGGGAGACAAGTAGGTGAAGAAGTCAGCAATGAGGGAGTGAAAGTGAGGAGCAAATCTTCTAGAGCCATTTGAGCTTCTGCATCATCACTCCAGTCCTCTGCATATTTGTGCTTCCTGGGATGCCATTCACACAGACCTTAGAAGCCTGTGGTTCTACCAGCCATCATATTTGGTCATTTTTAACTGTGGGAAATAAAGTCATTGTGATCCTGCATACCTGTGGAAGCACCTTGAAGAGCATAAAAGGTAAAGAAAACATCATTTTTTACTCAGAAATAATCACAATTTATGTCCTTTCCTGAAATTGCCCTTATCACGCATAGTGCCTCATCCACAGGTCATATAAAGGCCACCTGGAAATAGCAGTTTTAATCATCTGCTCTTTGACTTAAATTGTAATGTGATTATCAGAGCCAAATCTCTACTTTGTTATTTTACCTACACATCAATATAACCAGTTTAAATTCCTAAGTATCTTCTCTTGAAATTGAAAAATGACTATTTGATGTGGAACACCATCAACAGGTGATTAGACCAGCCAGTTTGGTCAATGGAGATAAGCAACTGAAGTTGAGACTTTCGGCTAGCACAGCTGTGGAAATATCCTGTGTAAACAAGGTCACACCAGACCCACACTCTTCTGCCAATACACATGGCCACAGTAAATTGGTCCAAGAGCCATCTCATTCTGGCCCTTTTCCAACCCAGTGATGAATCCTTTTATCAAAATCACTGTCAGGTAAACGTTGTAAGACCTTGGCCAGAGTATTCCTTAAACTATAAGAGATGGAACATTTTGTAATGTATTTTCAAATTGAAAGTCACTTATCCTCTTAGCACTCCAAGAAGGTTTATGAACCAAATGCATGCTAAGAAATATTTTGAAAAGAACCAGTTAAGGTTTAGATGGAAAGCTTCAGTGTAGTAGATTGTGGTATACTCCCAATTCTATCTAAAATAGGTTTACAGAATTAAAAGTTTATGGTCTTATTTACTCAGAAAAATAAAAAAATAAAAAGCAAAGCTAAAGTACTGGAAATGGGATGCAGTAAAACTCTAGGATTTCATCCAACTATTGCTTGGAAATGAAAATTCCCTAATGGGAATAGGTCTTTGAAATGGGACATCTGGGTTTTACTAAGCGGGTAATTAAAAGTTTGAAATCTTGCCTGGAAAATGGGACAAAAGCTCAAATTACCAAGATAGGTGAGACATTCCCCACTGCCTTTATCATAGGAATGGCAGGGGTCCAGGCTCTAACAAAGTGAGGCAGAGAACGGGTGGAGTGTTAAACCACCCAAGGACAAAGGGGACTTTGGAATCTGATTTCTAGGGGATATTTGTCAGAAAACATGCTATACTTCCCGCAGCTAATGAAACATCCTGTGTAACAAATCCAGCATGGAGTGGCCAACGCTCAGCCAGGTAAACCATCATCTTAAAATGTGCTCTGCTCTTTCCCAACTCATAATCAAGACAGGCTTTTCCACGGAAATGACCACGCACCAGCTCAGAATGAAAGTCACTATCTACCAGTTCACCTGGGTGACCTCCTAAAGCTTATAGGTGAAACTCAGAGGCTTCAAATTCAAATAGAGGCAATCTAGCTATACTGCATTCTGAGAATAAATAAGATAACAGATTGGAATACTGAACCTAGACAAGAATATGGATAAATAAATACTTTGGGTGGCCTTCCCAAACCAGCTTGTATAGGACTTCTCATATGATAAATAGCTTGCTTAATTTTTCTATGACATCTTTTGTTTAAAGAACACTGCACAAAGCATCTAGCTGGGTTGAGGGATTACTGTAACAGCAATATAAGAATGCTCAGGAAAAATTGTTACTGTATCATCATGTTTCAGGATGTGTCTCATAATAATGACATTCTACTCTGCAGGTTATACCATCCATTGGGACAGTTTATAATATCACCTGACAGTTAACATCAGTATCTTTAGAAGTTTTGCATCACAATCCTCCAGGAGGCCATGAAGAATCATGGTTCAAAGCTTGAAATATTTCACTGCTTACACAATTTTATAAAATAGTAGGGAAAGTGTAAAGTACAATATTATGGTAGAAATCTGAGCATTGGGCCATGCTAAGAAAATGTTTAGTTAGTTAGTAAGTGTAGATTAGTTTAATTTGGCACCCAAAGTAAGAATTTCCCAAGGCTAAGCACTAATGCACAACATTAGTGCTTCACAATTAGAATTCAGATATGTTCAGCATTTGTCCTAATGTTGCAAATCTCCTCCTAGGAAAAAGAAATATTTTAATCAATCAGGTCTATTTCAGTCTCATAGAAAAGTTACGGAATGGTTCATTCTTTCTACCACAGACGAAAAAGGATGCATGCAGCCTGGAAAAACAAATTAGAAAGCAACGTAAAAGGACTTTCCAAGTTTGATCTTGTTCACTCTGCTGTTAGTGACATTGAGCAACCTGCTGAAGCTCTCTGGGCTTCAGTTTTTCTTTGCACAGGAATAACAATGCAGCTACTTTTGTTATAGTAGTGTTAAGATCTTCATTACAAGTTGTTCAATTTTTTAACAAAAGGCAACAAATCATATCAATAGGTCAAGGCTACAATACCCCTTTACTCATCTGCCTACCTGAGCCTCAAGCCCTAATTCTATTGTTTAGGCCAGAAGATTTGGCAGGTAGTTAGGCAAGACCAAACATCTTTTTCCTTATTTTCAGGTCTCTCAGAACACCCCAAGCATCACACTAGCTAGGCCATGTCTGCTGACCTAGCGCCTCATTGAACCGTCTTTGAACTCAGGCTCTGACCAGGAGCATTTAAATGGAGGAGAGGATAATAGGAAGGTGACCTACCCGTCTCCTTTCCAAATGCCCATGCCAGCTGTGGATAACTGAGGGAGCACATCTAGAGTCTGCTGGTCACTACACTCTCACAGAGGACACTGGCATACTGTCATAGGCCACCATCTCATCAGCAATCCCAGGGGCCATCATATCTTAAAGCCCTGGTCCCGCTACGCCTACCACCATCACCACTATCACCATTTGCCCCTTGTTTCATCACAGTGCGCTTCGTCTTCTTCTTCTTTCTTTCTTTTTATTTTTTATTTTTTTTGAGACGGAATCTCACTCTATCACACAGGCTGGAATGCAGTGGTGCGATTTCTGCTCACTGCAAGCTCCGCCTCCCAGGTTCATGCCATTCTCCTGCTTCAGCCTCCCGAGTAGCTGAGGCTACAGGTGCCTGCCACCATGCCCAGCTAAGTTTTTTGTATTTTTAGTAGAGATGGGGTTTCACCGTGTTAGCCAGGATGGTCTCGATAGCCTGACTTTGTGATCCGTCCGCCTCGGCCTCCCAAAGTGCTGGGATTACAGGTATAAGTCACCACGCCCGGCCCACAGTGCCCTTCTTACTCTCTCTTTAAATAGTCTAGTAGATTACAAGGCTTCAAGCTCAAGAGCAGAGAGTCTGGTAACCTTTGACTTAGGGATTTTGGCTGGACCAAGATGATATTTATTTGTGTCCTCTTCGCACTGTTTTTTTTATTCACCTACCCCTATGCTCACACAGGACTTAAAAATAAGATAGGGCAGAAAATGAGGACTTATATCTTCAAATTGTAGTATCTTGGTGTCATATCTTCACCACCTGAGAGGCATATTAAGGAGAAAACGTAGAATAAAAACTGAACCACCAAAGAATTCCATTCTTTTTCTTATTCTGACCTTTTGCTTGAATATGTCAACATATAGCTTTTGTGTCTAGTTGTACAATTCTTGCATAGTGTCTCAGATTCTGGATTTCTCCAGTATCCGTATTACTAATGTGATCAATTTTGTAATAGAATAAAATTGGTGCTACTTTTTTCTCCTCTATAGAAGGTATCTAAAATGAGATAGGTAATTTTTGTTTTTGAGAAATTAACCAACTCATAACTTCTTACCAGATGCTTAAAATTACCCTAACTAGACTCTGAATATGACATCTTGAAATAAATATTCCAATAAGTAAATATGATACATGGAAAAACTATGAAAAATCAGCAGACATAAAAATAATTTGTCTCATAAAACTCAATGTTGAAATCTGGATATACTTTTGGAGTTTAAAAGACTTCAGAATTGAAGCATGGTATAAAATACAAGGAAAACACAAATAAACCTTTTAAGTATAATATGTTTTCTCCCAAACATGACCATTACAGTAAATAAATAAAATAATCATGAAATATCAAAGCACTAAATATATTTCCAACATGCACAAATAATCTACATGAGGGTAGGGTCCCTGAGACCCCACAATCCTGCCATGAAATCCTGGTGAACTATGATTGTAGTCAACCCCCACAATTCTAAACATGACAACACAAATGCTGAAGACTGTGTGAATTGTTTTATCACTCAACCTCAGAATTTAAAGTCCTTGAGGAAATTCAAAAGTAAGCCTAGAATTCTGTTCTTCCTAATTCAGGAATGGGTGGCTTTTGGGTTTTCTCTGCTTTCATTCATGATAAATTTCCAAAGACACCCGTGGCACTGTGTTCATGCTGCCTGCAGACAGTTTAACCAAGAGAACTGTGATGTCTGTAAAAGATCCCTGGGGAGTTCTCTCCAGAAGAGTTTGTCCAAGTTCACAAATTCTCTCTTGTACTTCTGTAAATATCAGGACGAGGTAAACATGAAGAAAGAAAAAAGTCACCAGCATAGTGAAAGCATGATAATGAGGAAAAATAGACTGGAATTAAGAAGACAGAAGTTTTAGCTTAAATATCAAGGGACAAAAAAAGGATCTATTGATAATAAACCCACTGGATTAGTGCACTGAATGATTTTTAAAAGAAATAATGATCTTAAAACTGCTTATTTCTGGGGGAAGAAAATGCAGAAGACCTTTAAAAGATCAAGATTACAAAAGCTCCTACAGGAGAATGCAGTTCTTGATTATTTACATATTTTTATTATTTAGCATTTTCTGAGATATTCTCTGAAACTAAAAATAGCTCATATTTACATAGTTCTCATTATTTGCCAGACACTGTTCTAAGCACTTCAGACACTTTAACTCATTTTATCCTCACAACAACTCTATGAAGTTATTACTGTTATCTCCATTTTACAGATGAGGAAACTGAGGCACCAAGAAACAAAGTAACTTGCCCAAAGCCACACTGTGATTTAGCAGTGAACCGCAGGACTTCAGAATGAATACTGTATCCGTTCACTCTGTAGAGAGATTTGCATAGCGAGCATTTGGTTTAAAATACCAAGTTTATATGCCTAATTCTTCCTTCAGCAATTGTAGTTATAGATAATCAAATGAGGCAAAGTTGTGCAATACGTGAAATTTGTCCACTTTGTACATGTCTGTGGCCTTCTGCTGAGCCCCATGCCTCCTGACAGTGCTCCTCCCACAGGCTTTGGTAACCAGGATTCTCATATTTTTTTCTACCTTCCACATTAAAAAAAAAATTGCTGTCAGTTGTTAAAATGATTTAACAAATATTCCAACGAAGGACAAGTGGTCAGAGCTTCTTAATATAATCCGTGCACAAAAAGTATTTATTGAATGACTATGGACTGGAAGAGTACTGTATCTTACTGACTTTATGGCACCAAAAGTTCTAAGACTCAACAGCAGATGGGTTTCAAACCTTTACATTGATTCTTGCATAACTAAAGCAATCACTTAAGAGTCATGTGGCAAGCTACTCTAACTTGCTGATGCTCAAGTTAGTTGTAATGAAATGAGAGAGGGTTGGGGGAGAGAGAGAGAGAGACATGGGAAGAGGGCATAGGTGGTTGTGCAGAAGATTAAAACACAGATTAATGTACCCTATGAATAGGGGCGGGGAACGTGGAAGCGATTTCCGGAATGGGGAGTGGGAAAAGTAAGAAAAGTCAATTGCACATGTGGCATTTCAACACCGCAGCATTCCACCAAAACCAAGAGCCAGCTCAGCAGGGAACATCTGCCAGTTGCTTCCAAATGAAGGAGAATCATTCTTCCAATGAGAAAATAGTGATGAAGGATCATCTTGGACTGGGAATAAAACTGAATTTTTTACAGAGCCAACATCAGCCTTATTTTTTAAAATATTCCCACAACATTTAGATGTGCAGCGAGAGAAACAGTAGAAGGAATCCAGCTCCCTGGAATTGAAAGCATATTGGAAAAAGAGTTTAGTTAAGCATGTGTCTAATTTAAAGTACAGAAGTTTTATCAGGCTGAATCATATAAAGCTGTCCTTTTTGTAAATCAAAAATGGTCAAATGGAGGCGATTTTATATGGTTCAACCTAAAAGAATAGAAGTAGTATTAATCAATACGTAGCTGTAAATCACAGTAATACTTCATCATTGTAAGCTGTGTTTTGTTCATAAAATAATTTTGCCATGGTCACACAGCTAGTAAATGGAAAGCTTCCTAGCTGGTGAGGTCTCCTATCATTAGCCCATAAGTAGCTTCCATAGCACATTTATTCATTCAGCAAATATAGTTGAACATTTACCACGTGTCATATACTGTGCTGAAGGTCATTTTTTTAATGTGGATGGATTGTCTACTATTTCTTGCCTAGCCATTGGCCTCTAAGCCATGAGTTTCTAAAAAAAACTCACTGTGAAGCCCAGTGTGTTTTCAGTGTGAGTCAGATCAAAACTGTAAGAGGAGGGACAGGGTTGGTAAGAAGAAATGATAAAGAGGAGTTGCAAGCCTCATAATGACTTTATCTGTTTTTTCAAGTAAACACATCTTTAGAGGAAGGCATTTTAGACACCCAGGCCAACCAGGAAAGAGAGCCAGCCTACAAAGAAGCCTACGCAGCCCTGCCTCCCAGTCACAGCCCACTGTGCCCACCTGAGGCCCGCCCACAGGCAGGCAGAGCAGGTGTGCAAGCAGCATCAGCATCGCCTGGGCATTCTTTAGAAATGTGAATTCTCAAGTCCCACCACAGCCCCACAGAATCACAAGCCCTGGGGGTGGAGCCCAGCAATCTGAGTTTTAACAAGTCCTCCTAGTGATTGGATGCACATATCAGTTTGAAGAACACCACTTTAGGGAAGAGGAAGGCCGAGCAGGGATTAAGAAGGTTGAGGGTATGCAGGAACCCAAATGGTAACAAAAGAATCAAGGCAGCCCAGAAATACAAATCCTGTTGAATTTCACATTTTGATGAAAATATCAAGTTGTATTTTACTAGACATTGAATCACATGAAAACTTAAACCACAGATAATACCAATTACTAACACACTGAGGAATTACAATGTTCCAGATTATTGGTTAAGCACTCTACACAGATTTCATTTACTCCACCAAGAAACCTTATAACGCAACTATTTAACAAATAAAAAAATAGATAAGAGGTGAAATAAGCGGTGGGTTAAATAACTTTCCATTTTCCATGCATTTAGCAAGTCGTGGGACCTAATTCAAAGTGAGGCAGTCTGATTTCTCTCAGCTATCTGTTACATTTCACAGGACGTTCTAACACATCATATCTCTTATTCCCAGCATGAAAACATGCCCATTCTCCATTCATTCTTCAATCAAAGTACTGTAGCTCCCACAACAAGGTGAGAGAAAAAAAGGATGTATACTCTCTTTGCTGAGTTCTCACCCGAATCAAATACTTTTTAGCGTTGGGAAAAGCATCCATCAGAGAACAAAGGATGTAGCGCCACCTAGTGGATAAATGTCCCCATTTATTTCAAACCGCCTTCTGGTTGTGCAGAGCACGGTAATGAAAACAGGACCTACACCTGACAAATCACTACAAAGCTAGCAATCCCAGCTACAAGCAGAGACTTTGTTAGAAGCGAGCTCAGCTGTATCCCTCTTGGTCAATACCCTATTTTGTGAGCTGTATGTGCAACAGCCCATTTTAGAGTGTCACAAAAAAGGACACACCCAGCTAGGAACTCTGTTATCCCCCCAATCTCTCTATGCACTGCTTTCTACCTCTGTAAATGCAGGCAATACAGTCTGACTTCTCTGAGTCCTGCTGGTAGGAATAGCAAAGAAGATTATGCTTGCAAATAAGAAATGTTAATTCTGCTTAACTACAACAAATCCCAGTTAGGCTTTGTTGGATAAGACATACCTTTCATCCTCTACACACCCTCCTGAGAAAAGTACAAGAGGGCAGGTGGGAAAAATGGAGCTCAAGAAAGTAAGGCAATTTGCCTCTGTTTATTTAGTGACAGATAAACAGCTGACAGGTTTTTCTTTCACCAGCTTTATCTGACTCTGGATCCAGATCCATGATGACATGAAGCCATTGCCCCAGGACTATGCTCCGGGGGTCATTCAGAATGGTCTAAGGAACATTTCAGCTTCCTGTGATTTTGTAATGGCACCAAACAGATATAATTTAAATCTGCTTTAACTAGCCACAGCAGCAACATTGCCCAACATGAAGGAAATACTCGCTGTATATCAATGGGGTTCTGTTGAAGCTCAGGAGAGGTTGCTTTAAACGAAATAAAGTCTGCTCACTGAAGTCCAGACCTTCATGTGCTATTTAAATGAAGGCTCTCCAAAAGAAACATCTGGTCCACTCCATTCCCTAAATTATTTGGCCAAGGATCCTTTCTTTTTTTGGTAGAGTATCCAGTAAGACTGGTGTTTTGTGGCAGATGCGATCGGAAACCCTGACCTAAAGTGGATGGTGTGCTTATCACCAACCCTGCCCTCCCAGTACACACCTTAAAATGATGTGCCAAAACAGGCTGTTTCACATCAACATGATAACTCCAGTAACCAGCATTTAAGATATTGAGGTCTTCCAAAATAAAAATATTTTTGAGAAAAGTGAAATATTAATTGTAATTTTCCAATATAATTCCACATAGTTGTTTCTCAGTGGGTAGCTCCATCAGCTCAGATAAATGAAATCTCTTTCAGGCCTTCATATATAGGACAGAACAGTCTCAGTCTATCTCCTCCTCAACACATGCCTCTAAGTCTGAGTGTTCTGCCCTCCACCCTCTCCACAGTTCTGGTGGCTCCCTCCCGTCTCCCGTGTCTGATTCTTCCTTTCAGCAATGAAGGATGCATTCTGTTGCGTGGTCAACAGAGGCTCTGGGAATTGAAGGAGACACAAGACACAGCCTCTGCTCCCAAGGAGCTTAGATTCTTATCTCTGGGATTGCTGTATCTGCTCAGCTGCCTGGCTTTATTCCCTGACTCTAAAGACTGAGGATCATTAGTAGGGTTCTCCTGCCCCCTGCAGCAGCACTGAGGGGCCCTGCATTGGCTCTGCTCTGGATTTTCCCATGACTTCCCAGCACATCCACAGCTGCCACCTCTGCCCCGGCTGTTTCACTGAGCAAGGCTGGGGCTGCTGCTGGAGCTGCACGCGGTGATTTTCGCTGTGTTTTCCACTGCACAGGCTGCTTGCTCCCCAAATGGTAAAGACTGCTTCTACTATACAACTTTGCAAAAACAGGTGAAAGAGAGAGAAGAGACGAGAGAGAGAAAGAGACTCCAGTCACCTGCATGCTATCGGTTCTGGGAAGCCAGGAGACAAAGAGCTGCCACTCAGGTCTCCATGTTTCACACGGGGACTCTAAACAGCAGCGAAGGGCAGCTGCAGTGCCAGCCTAACTGTGGCTCTGGGCAGTGCCCCTCACAGCCTTTCCATGCCCAACTCAGGAGGCCACCGGCTCACTTGGAAGCCTTGTGCTGGGGACCCCCTTTCATTAACAGAGTTTATGCTTATCTTTGCAGCTCTCCCTGCTCCCACTCACACAGGATTTTCTTTCATCAGTCTACTTTCAAAATTATACCCAGGAGAGAGGGAAGGAGATTCTACTCCTTATTTCCTCTGCTCTGAGCTGCATGGTCCCCTTTTCCCCAGGCTCAGAGGCCATTTAACGCAATTGTAGGCTTGCCCAGGAACAGAACCACCATTTATCATCTCACTTCTAGGAGAAATGGTGACGCCTGGAGCACAGATTCAGGCACCAGGGAAAGCAAGCCTATTTGATGATTGAAGGGATAAATCCAAGGGTCACTCTACCTTCTGATATAAAAGCTTTAGAAATGAAAGTTTATGCATTGGAGACTTCTTTTATTTAGGCTTTGACTGATCCTCCAAACCCATCAAAAATAAAAGAGCAAAGACAGTCTGAAAGTAAACTTTGTTCCATATAACTTCAAAGGTGAGATGGGGGAGGAGAAGGAAACTACAGTCCCCAGGCAATAGGTAGCAGGGAGCACTCTGCCAAAAGGTGCAGAAGTTGATCTCTAGCATCTTGGACAGCTAATGGCTCCCATCTTGCTCATTATAAGAGTTGGCCCTTACCCTGTAAATCAGGATAGGAGGCAGTGGTAGCTTAGCACCCTGCTTTGAAAGGATGCTGACTCCTACCATAGATCATCTGGAAAACTCCAATCTAAATTCTAGGGGAAAAAGAGATCCTGAAACCTCAGCTTTTTCCTCTATTATTTTCCACATAATAAACACTATATATTATTATTTATATATTATTTCTAGAAATAATATTTATATACAAATACATTTATCATATATATGTTATTTCTAGAAATAATATATAAATTTCTATAAATACTATAATTATATATTATTTTATAATAGAAATATTATATATTATTTGTAGTATTTATTATGTGAATGGAGATAAACACACTACAATGAATATTAACAGCCCATCGCACTTAGGAATAAACATCAAACTGTAAAGTTGCCTTGAAGGCCCTACCTGACCCCACATTTCCTCCTGGTGTCCCAAGTTCATGTCATATCAATCTGCATGCCTGCTGCTCTGGTCTTTTTTCAGACCCTCTCAGGTGCCATGCCACTTCCTGCCTCAAGGCCTTCATGCAGGTGTTCCTTCTGCCTGGAATTAATGCCCAGCTCAAATGTCACTTCCTCAAGGACTCCTTCCCTTACCCTTGACCTAGGTTGGACCCCATCACTCACTTCCATCATATATTTCCATAGCCTCTTTTGCCTCCTAGTACTTTTCATAATGGAAATTAAATAATTTATTGGATCATTGGCTGTTTCATGCCTCTCTCCTCCCACTCAACTAGCAGAAAGAAGTGTGGAGGCAGCCAATGATTATTTGTAACATGAAGAAAAGAAACCATAGAGCTTAAAAACAAAAGTCAAAGCAATCTCTCTGAGGTCACAGCTTCTGTAGAGATAAGATACTGCATAGAGTCAAGGACAGAAACTCAAGCCAGACTGCCTGGATTCTCATCATTGCTCTGACACTTACCCGTTGTGTGTCTTTGGGGAATTTGCATGAACTCACTTTCTCAAATTGCTTTTTTCTAGAAATGAACTATTTGCGTTATTTAACCTCCAAGCTCTGTTATTTTTGCTTTTTGTTTTATTAAGCTTTCATGCAGGTGGTAGGCTGCCTGAGGCCATGGTCTGCTTAGATTAAATGGTGTCTTTTACTGGGCCTGGCTGAACTCTCTGTCCACAGGTCTGGAGTTATGGGATTTCATTTCATTTCCTTAAACTGAAGTGTAGGTGTACACTGTTCATTCAGTGACCATGTGATGTTTTATATAAAGCTGATGTCTATGGATCATGGCCATTTGAAGTGTTTTGACATGTAACTCTCATTTGTATTGCCAAAACAGTGTCCACAACATGATCTTCACGGGGTGGAGACGATGGATTTTAATGTACAACAATGTTATCTTGGAGTGGTATCTCATCTTTCTTTGCTTTCCTTGATATTTCTCTTCTTCCCAAACTGAGGAAGTTACATCACGTAGGCTCTCACCCTCAGCAGGATACTTTCCAAAGGGCTCATGTGGTGTGAGGTATATGTATACATACACACACTCACATACATTTATATATATACACACGTAAACACACATACATATATGCATATACATATGTCACCTCACCTTCTTTTGCCCTGAAAACTTAATTTACTGGAAAGCACCTTTAATATGTCGAAAGGACCACTCACCATAATCATAATCAGAAGAATCCAAATTCTGATATTACAATCACTCAAACTGGATTTTTTCCTAAATTCTAATACTCAGGCTTCTTTGTGATGAGTCATATTTACCCAATATACACAATGTTAGGTGAAAAAAGGCTGAGACAGTGAGTGAAGCTCAGCATTATGATGCTTCCCAACTGGTTGTTTCTTGTGTAATCTGGTGTAGGAGGAGAGCTCAGCAATGCTGAATGTCATTCTCACCATGTATTACTGGTATTTTCTATGCTTGTGAAACAAATACATACATATATACATATATATTTTACACACATATTCTATATATTATGTGTAAATATATAGAATAAAATGCAGCAGATTACATAAATAATCAGAAAAGTAGGGACACAGGACTGAGGTTGTCTCTGGGTACCTAGCCCAGCTGCTTGAAACCAGCCACCACAGGATCAATTAGGGTATGACACCATCTCATCTTCAGTATAGCTACAAGGAACAAGTTGACCACATAATCGTTCAGGATCATCCAGGATTTCATACACCCTTAGCCCATAAATTCCACAAGCCAGCATCCCTCCACACTTGACATGTGTCTTTCCAGCTACTCAAACATAGGAGTAGGAACCAAGACTTGGCATACATTTGCTCATCACAACTTGCTTAAGTCCAAGTTTGGCGACTCATGTGTCTCCTTCAACGAGTGATTCTACCCGATTTTACTGCACAATAACATTCGCTTTATTTTGTTTCTATTTATCTACCATTAATTTCAAATAATTTTGCTTACATTTTATCCACAAGTTCATGAAATAATTTGCTACCTGAAATCTTCAAAGCGACTCTGTTTACAATTATTAGAAGCACGTCATTCTTCTAAAGCCTCACTCTGGAATATTATGACAAAATAGCAAGAACATAATTTTAACACACATAAAGATTATTGCCATGCAGCTGTGCAAGTATGTCTTTCCTGTACTGAGGTCCACAATCCATTCTGTTTGTGCATACTAGATAAAGAGAGTAACAATTTAGCAGCCCTTGATTTTCTTTTCCTGAAATCCATTGAGGAGGTAGGTAAAGGCCTCAACAACCTAAGCTTTGTGCTAAATATCTGCAACAGTCCTTCTGCAAAAACTAGAACAAAATAATTAAGAAGTTATTTAAGCAACCATTTGCCACAAACCAGATTGAGGGATTTGAACTATGTACAAATATTTTTAAATAACCCTTCAAAGGGGAAATTCATACTAACAAGTAAGGGCTGCTGCAGCTCCTGCTGCTGGCTCTGCATCCTGGGAGTACGTATGAGTCAATATAAGCAGATTCCAACATTTTTCATCTTCCCTATGGTATCTAAAGAAATACTCTGATTTTAACTGCTACAAATCTGGGGCAGAGCCTTTTCTAATAAGATTCCATAATCTTCACAGCACAATACTCTCTGTGTTAGAGCAATCCCATGACTCATAATTCCCCAGCAGTTAGCGTGCCAGGGTGAACTTCTGAGTCTCAGATAACATTAAGGCTGTGGTTTATGCTCTGATTGATAACATAGTCAATGGAGGCAACCTGTCCCAGAGAAAGGATCCAGAAAGCTTTGCATAGTGTTTACGATACAGATAACCTCCTGGCTGACATCTGTGGAGAAAAACCTTTGATGGATGAAAGAGGCTATAAGATCCTGTGCACCCAGATAGCTCTGGTGAATTTCTCGTATATCACTCTTTAGACAATTATAGCTCTTTATTTCTTCTATTGGGTCACAAACGCTTAACTGATTTTTATAGCAATATGTTTTGCAGAGAGTATTTGATAAATATAATGAAATCATTTTATGCTAGATCCCAGGGGACAGGCCAGGGGAATGCTGTTAAAAGACAATATTTCTTTGTTATACATATTAGGCCCCAAACTATTACTGGAGCCTGAGTCTCATTGGAATGTTTAAGAGTCTCCCACACCAATAAGTCCTCTAATTGCTCACTAATCAAAGTGTGGCCTGTGGTCCAGCAGCATCAGCACCCCCAGGGATCTTGTTAGAAATGCAAAATCTCAGGCCCCACCCTAGATCTACTGAAGCAGAATTTGAAGATTAACAGGATTCCTGGATGTTTCCATATACATTAAAGGCTGAAAAGCACTCCTCTATTGCATCTCAGTGCAAGTTGCAGCCACAGGCTGTCAGTAACCAACAGGAGGAGATGGGATGAGGTTACCAAGTGACCCAGTTCCTTTACATCCTTTTCTTCTAACATCCCTTCTGCAGCTGTTTGGCATTGACTAGTGGACTTAGACTGAGATTGACATGGCTCAACTAGGACATGAATTATTTGTGATCTAGTAAACATACAAGGTTGTCATGCCTTAGAGAAAAGCAGAAAGGGAAAAATGCACTTGCAGAAAATCTGGGAGAAGAATGTCCATGGTTGATGGAGAAAATCTTTAAACTGACACAGAGTAGCTTGTTGGATATGGTGTGTACAGAGCAGAACTTGTATACCCTGAAGTCTACCAGCTCCTCAGGTACAGTCTACCTATACTTATAACTTTAGTCTACCATTATTCAATCCATCACTAATAAGTTCCACTAGTCTCTTACAGAATATCCCAACTAAATGAGTTAGTTATTACATGCGAAAGGCTAATATGACACATGTAAAGCAAAGACAAATGAAAAAGAAGACATAAAATATTATTTAGACTTTGACCTTCTGGTGCACTGAAGTTTGTGGTTTTTAGAGAATGTGAGACCAGTTACCCTTTAGAAATTAATCATTGCTTTGAGACCCTCTTAACTGATTAAACTGAACATTAAGTTTTTGAGCTACCAAAGGAACTTCCCTAGAGACCTTTAAAAGATCAATAAGCTGAATAAAGAGCTGCAAAGAGGAGCTCCCTGTGCAGAATGCTGGAGATCAAGCACCTGGTACCATGCTGGAAAGCCAGTGAAAAGAGACTACCCTTTGCTGAGAAGGGAGACTTTTACCTCTAAGTGGCAGGTTTCTGGAACAGAAATTACTGGATTGTTCTGTTGTTGGCTAGAGACTATTCAATTTGACTGTTTCCTTGTAATAGCAAGAGAGCCCAGAACGTATTAGCTTTCATGTTTTGCAGGAAATGAAAACTGATAGAGCTGGATTATTTTATTTGTGAAGACACTGGGTCAATCAAGAACAGCTCTGGAGTCCTATCACTGTTTTGCCTTCTGTCGGGTCTGCTGGCGGCTGAGATGGATACAGAACAATGCTTTTGTAAATGAATGGAAATGTCCTGACACAGACGACAGGCCTCCAATCTTTTCAAAGCTATTATATTAACATACAAAAGATCCTTCAGCCAAACTAGGTCATGGGACCACAAGCAAGAAATACTTACTGTTCTTTCTGCCTTTTCCTCTATCATTGTTGTACTTGATGACACTGGATAATGACATTTATGATATATCTATATGGCGGTCACACTTTACAAAGCACTGTCACATACACCATTTTATTTAATACTCAGAACCTCCCTGTGAGAAATGTATGAACATCCCTGTGTTATAAATGAAGCAACTCAAGTCCAGAGCTCTGTCCAACTTCTCCTGGGTAACAGTGAAAGAGACACTGTGTTTCCTTGATAGAGGGAGGCCAGTAATTAATCTGATATTTAATTTTATGTGTCAAATTGACTGGATCATGAGATGCCCAGATATCTGCTTAAACATTATTTCTGGATGTGTCTGTGATGGTGTTTCCAAAAGAGTTTATGACTTGAATCCGTAAACTGAGTAAAGTGGACTTGCCCTCCCCAATGGGGGTAGGCATCACTCAATCCACTGCAGGCCTCAGTAGAACCAAAGGGCCAAGGAAGTTTAAATTTACTCTCTATCAGACTGTCTGAGTTGAGACATCTCCTGCCCTCCACTCTCCTGGTTTTCAGGCCTTCAGACTCCAGATGGTGTAGACTAGAATCTACACCACCAGCTCTCTGGATCTCAGGCCTTTGAACTACACTATCAGCTTTACTGGATCTCCAGCTTACAGACAGCAGACCATGGGACTTCTCAGCCACCATAATTGCATGAGCCAATGCCTTATGATAAACTTCTTTCCAGATGTATCCTATTGGTTTTATTTCTCCAGAGAACCTTGACTAAGACAGTTAAGAAGCAGATATATCAAGTCTCTTCCTGATGCCATGAGAAATAATTCAAAATTTTACCAAAAATGTAGAGAAGTGAATTGTAAATGGGGAATTTTAGCTTTCATGCTGTGTCATTTCCTACAGTAATAACACTGTGCAGAACTCTCTTCCCTGATCTTGAAATGCAGTTCCTCTTTCTACACTTTGTAGTTCTATTTATCTCACAGAATTGATGTAAGGTCCTTCTCCTCCATGAAGCCTTCGTTGCACATTCCAGCCAGAAAGTTGAACAGCAGAAATATTGACTACATGTGAGTTTTCATATAATGCCTTGTATGATGGTTAGTGTATTAGTCCATTCTCATGCTGGTATGAAGAAATACCCAAGACCAGGTAATTTATAAAGGAAAGAGGTTTATTTGACTCACAGTTCCGCAGGGCTGGAGAGGCCTCAGGAAACTTACAATCATGGCAGAAGAGGAAGCAAGCATGTCCTTCTTCACATGGCAGCAAGAGAAAAGTGTCAAGCAAGGAGAAAAGCCCCTTATAACACCATCAGATCTCATGAGAACTCACTCACTAACGTGAGAACAGCAGCATGACAGAAAACACCCTTATGATTCAGTTATCTCCACCTGGTCCCACCCTTGACACATGGAGATTATTACAATTCAAGGTGAGACTTGGGTGGGGACACAGAGCCAAACCACACCACTTTGCCCCTGCTGCCTCCCAAATCTTATGTCGTCACATTTCAAAACACTACCATGCCTTCCCAACAGTCCCTAAAATTCTTAACTCATTCTAGCCTTAACTCAAAAGTCCAAGTTCAAGGTCTCATCTGAGACAAGGCAAGTCCCTTCCACCTATGAGCCTGTAAAATCAAAAGCAAGTTAGTGACTTCCTAGATACAGTGAAGATACAGGCATTGGGTAAATGCACCCATTCCAAATGGGAGAAATTGGCCAAAATAAAGGGGCTACAGTACCCATGAAAGTGTGAAATCCAATAGGGCATTCACTAAACCTTAAAGTATCAAAATGATCTCTTTTGACTCCATGGTCATATATTCAAGTCACATTGATGCAAGAGGTGGGCTCCCATTGATGCAAGAGATGGGCTCACTCTTGGGCAACTCTATCCCTGTGGCTTTGCAGGGTGCAGCCCCCTGCCCCAGCTACTTTCACAGTTGGCATTGAGTGTCTGTGGCTTTTCCAGGTGCATAGTGCAAGCTGTTGGTGGATCTACCATTTTGGAGACTGGAAAACAATAGCCCTCTTCTCATAGCTCCGCTAGGCAGTGCCCCAGTGGGGACTCAGTGTGAGGCTTCCAATCCCACATTTCACTTTGGCACTGCCCTAGCAGAGGTTCTCCATGAGGGCTCCATCCCTGCAGTAGACTATTGCCTGGACATCCAGGAGTTTTCATATATCCTCTGAAATCCATGTGGAGGTTCCCAAACCTCAATTCTTGTCTTCTGTGTACCTGCATGACCAACACCATATGGAAGCTGCCAAGGCTGGGAGCTTGCACCCTCTAATGCAACATCCTGAGTTGTACCTTAGCCCCTTTTAGTCATGGCTGGAGCAGCTAGGATGTAGTCTCTAGGCTGCACGCAGCAGGGGTCCCCTGGAACTGGCCCAGGAAACCATTTTTCCCTTCTAGGCTTCCGGCCTGTGATGTGAGGGGCTTCCACAAAGGTCTCTGACATGCCCTGGAGAAATTTTCCCCATTGTTTTGGTGATTAACATTCAGTTCCTTGTTACTTATGCAAATTTCTGCAGCAGGCTTGAATTTCTCCCCAGAAAATGGGGTTTTCTTTTGCATTGCATAGTTGGGCTGCAAATTTTCCAAATTTCTGTGCTCGGCTTCCTCTTGAGTGCTTCATTGCTTAGAAATTTATTCCACCAGATACCCTAAATCATTTCTCTCAAGTTCAAACTTCCACAGATCTCCAGGGCAGGGCCAAAATGCCACCAGTCTTTTGCACAGCAAGAGTGACATTTACTCCAGTTCCAAACATGTTCCTTATCTCCATCTGAGACTCCCTCAGCCTGGACTTCAGTGTACGTATCACTATAGCATTTTGGTCAAAGACATTCAACAAGTCTCCAGGAAGTTGCAAACTTTTCCACATTTTTCTGTCTTCCTCTGAGCCTTCAAAACTGTTCCAACCTCTGCCTGTTACCCAGTTTCAAAGTTGCTTCCACATTTTTGGGTATCACTACAGCAGTGCCACACTCCCAGTACCAATTTACTGTATTCTTCCATTCTCATGCTGGTGTGAAGAAATACTCAAGACTGGGTAATTTATAAAGGAAAGAGGTTTAATTGGCTCACAGTTCCACCAGGCTGTGAGGCCTCAGGAAACTTACAGTCATGGCATAAGGGGAAGCAAACACATTCTTCTTCACATGGAAGCACGAGAGAAAAGTGCTAAGCAAAGGGGGAAAGGCCACTTATAAAACCATCAGATCTTGGGAGAACTCACTCACTATCATGTGAACAGCAGCATGGTGTAAACTGCCCCCATGATTCAATTATCTCCACCTGACCCTGCCCTTGACATGTGGAGATTATTACAATTCAAGGTGAGATTTGGGTGGGGACACAAAGTCAAACCATATCAATTAGGCATATCCACAACTTGCCTGCCTATTTTGAGTGTAGGTTCTGAAATGCAGGAACTGTATATTAGGGATGGAACCGTATAGCCTCATATGGAAACTATGGGCTTTAATTTAGCCATATCTAGGTTCAAATCCCAATGTTTCTTCTTCACAGCCATGGAAACCTTCTTGTTCCTCTATTGAGACAGCTTAATAGAATGATGTCTATAATTTTAGGTAAAGTACATCAGGTTATTAGCATTATAATAGGTTCAATGTCAAATATTTTAAGTTTTAATTCTAGGCATGAGCAGGTAAAATGCTGTCAAGAATGCACAGTCCAAGGATAGTCAGTTCCTATTCTAACTATAAGGGCCACACTCCAGGAGTGACTACTGCATTTTCTCCACCTGCTGATATCTTCATCTGCAACAGACATTTTGCTAATTTGCATACTAGATGTCAGAAACCATTTTCTCCCTTGATAAAAACAAGATTCTGTTAATTTGTATGATAGATGTAAAAGTTGGCTCTCATTAACAAAATTAGAGGCACTCACGATTTGAGGATTGATCAAAATAGAGTCCTGCATGCCATTGCAGGAAGAGAGGATAAGAGTTCATCAAGGTCTGTACCTCACATTCCTTGGAGACTGTATTTAAGGCTGGATTCCTAACTGATTCTTTCTCTAGTCATTTCTTTAAGGGACTCCTGACTGCATGATGCTGCTAAGAGGATACAGAACACTGCTTTAGCCACATAGAAACCCTTCATGTGGATGTGGCCAGAGCTCCGACAAGCCAGGACTTTATTGATCACTTGCCCTTTCTTGAGATGTTTTATTCACTTGGCTTCAGGGTCACCATCATTCAAGACTGTCCTACCTCACTGGCCACTCCTGTTCCCTCTCCATGGCTGACTCTCCCCTATCTCCCTGAAAACTCTGATATGTTAGAGTGGCCAGGGCTCAATCCACATAATTCTCTGTCTTCACTCACTCCATAGGTAATATCATCTGATAACTTTAAATGAACATTAATATACTGATGATCCTCCCTCATTTCTTTCATCTGCCTTGACATCTTTTGGCAGATGTTTAATAAGTATTTTAAACTTAGCATGCCTATTAACCAAACTCCTTATCATCTTTCCTATAATTCTATCAGTACACAGCAACTCTATCCCCTCAGCTGCACAGGCCAAAAGACCTTGGATTTATCCTTGACATTTTGCTTTCTCTCGCGCCACATATCCAATCCATCAGCGAATTCTGTGGCTTTTACTTCAGAATTCTGCTTCTCTTCTTCTTGATCACTATCACTCTCTCATCAACTCTATCCTAGGTTATTGAAAGCCTTCCAATTAATCTCAATAGGATCAGTTCTCTACACAGGAGGCAAGGTGAGGCTGCTAAAAGCTCATTCTGACCTTGCCATACATCTGCTCAAAAAGCCCAAGTTTTCTCAGTGACCCATGAGGCCTTATAATCTGACCCTCCCACCCCTTCTCCTGGATTTTCTGACCTCATCTCCCTTCATTCACCCTCCCAATTGCACTGGCCCTCTTGCTGTTCTTCTGACAATCCAAGCATTCTATTCTCAGTAGCTTGGTGCTGGCTCTTTTTTTCTGTGTGAAAATGTCTTCTCCCAGATTTCCTCTTGGCTTTCTTTCCCACTTTGTAAACAAAGCAGATCTCATACATCACATGATAAGGGAAGCCTTTCCTAATTGTCCTGTGTAACAAATCACCCCTCAGCATTTCCCATTCACCTTGTTTCTCTACAGCTTTTATCATTACCTGATACACAATAGATACGCTTACTCGCCCATGGTTTCTGTACCTCCTTATTGGAATGTGAACAGTATGGGACTTTCCACCTTTATAGCCAGAATTTAAAAACTATGCCTGGAACATAGTAGGTTACATTCAGTAAACATTCAATACATGCTTATTGAATGAGTAGCAACTGCCCGTAACTTTCGTTGTCATCATTATCATGACCATTGTCCCTCAAAGCCTCATCCCAGGGCCTTCTCCAGGAGAAGTACATAATGTCTCAGTGCTGATGGTAAACATGCTGTGAGTTCATGGTGATAAACATAAATTTCCGCTTGCACCTAAGCACTCAGAGATTTATAACCCCATAATTTAGACAGAGTTAGCCCACAGTAAATTCTCTAGCAATAAAAAACCTACTTCTACTCACTTAGAAGTCATTGATAATGATAGTGCTTAAAATGATTTTTAAGAAAAATCAAGGATAGTACTGTACACTGAATAGCACATGGAAAAGATGGTTTTTGCATCCTTTAGGTAATCTTTAATACTTACTTCTGTCTAATATGATGAAACTAAAATTTTTGGCCCTTAAATATCTATATCTATTTTTATATTCTTCTTTTTTTTGAGATGGAGTCTTGCTCTGTCACCCAGGCTGGAGTGCAGTGGCATGATCTCAGGTCACTGCAACCTCTGCCTCCTGGGTTCAAGCGATTCTCCTGGCTCAGCCTCCCAAGCAGCTGGGGTTACAGGCACACACCACCACACCCAGCTAATTTTTGTATTTTTAGTACAGATGGGCTTTTTCCATGTTGGCCAGGCTGGTCTTGAACCTCTGGCCTTAGGTGATCCACACACCTCAGCCTCCCAAAGTGCTGGGATTACAAGCATGAACCACCACATGTGGCCTTATTTTTATATTACTCTTAAGAGATAAAGTATGTATAAAAATAGTTGATATATTTGTTCTAGCTCCCATTTGACTGCCTTCTGCCATACAATTGTAGTGTGAAAGGTAATACACTTTTTGCCATCAATCAATAATGATTTTTTTACTGGGCCAAAATCCTGTTCTAATCATAGCATGTCATTCCCCACATTTGTTCATTTTCCTAAAGTTCTATTAATAAATTCTCTATTATTCCAAAAATCTATAAGTGATAAAGCACAGAAATAATTGCAAATTTAAAATCTACACATAGGATTAGTTCAAATACTTGTTTTGTGAATAATTCAAGTCCCCCCCAAAACTTGCATTCCATTGCTGTGTTATTTATTCTGGAAATGGAAATACAGCAAGACTTTATTCATATGGGCTTTACAAATTGGGAATTTGAACAAATTCAGACAAGGTGAAATCTGAAGGTTATCTTTGATAAGGATGTTCTTCTTAATAGAGTATATAGATTAATTTGGTAATCAAATACAAATGACATATAAGCATTTGAGATTTAAACTTTTGCAAAACCCTTGGAAATATAGACAACTATTTCTTTTCTTTTTTTTTTAATTTAAGGTAAGAAGTTTGTAAATGTTCATTCAATTATTTTGGTATCATTTAGTACAGTATCCAACCTAATAGCAAGATCCTTTCGACATTGATTTGTTTTAGTGGTTCCCACAATGCTTTGATTTTATTATTTTAATTTATAGGTAATTCCTCTAGGCACTAGCTCTGTAGCTGACATTGATTTATAAATATTATTATTAATAGTTTATAAGCAATAAACTGCATTACCATTGTCTTAACAGAATATCGTAAAGTGGGTGACAGGTAAACAATAGTTATTTATTTCTCAGAGTTCCGGTGACTGGAAAATCCACTATCAAGACTCCAACAGTTTCAGTGTCTGGTGAGGGCCAACTTTCTGGTTTATAGACAGTGTCTTACAGCTCTGTCCTCACATGATGGAAGGGGCAAAGCAGCTCTCTGGGTCCTCTTTCATAATAGCTCTAATCCTATACCCATAGGCTTCATCTCCTAATATAAAACCTTGGGGGTTAGGATTTCAACATATGAATTCCTGGGGGACACAAAATTCAGTTCATTGCAACAGATAAGTTCTGTAATTTAACATGCTTATTATTTTAGAATTGCTCTTCCCCATCTAGTCTGCGTTACTAAAGCATTAGTACATAAGACTGCTCCATGTACATAGAAACATTTTAAGGATCACTAACAGTTTTTGATTAAAGCAATTTAAGTGCAGTTTACCTCTGATAAAATTTTGTTTTCTATTTAAAATAAGCATATTTTAGTAAATTTGCCTTGCTGTCTTTGAGACATCAAACTGTTTGCTCAGGTAACAACTTGAAAAATTAATTACATTCTAAACCCACAAGAAAACTGTATATTCTAAATTTCACTGCAAGAATCACTAACATTATATAAAATGTCAATACTTAGTAACACTAATTTAACAAGGACAGATTTTCAAAACAAGCATTTAACTTGGAAACATTGCTTTAACCTTCCTGTGCTAAAAAAATACAAAATATTTCCTGTGTTTAAAAATACAACACAAAAAAATACAAAATGACACTGAATATTTACTAATTCACTATTTATTAGCTTGTTTGTTGTTTTTATTACTTGAAATACCTCAAGGAGCCGTCAGATCCACAAATCAAATAGTTTAGTCACAAATCATATGAATTAAAACTATCTCAGCTGACACAATGTTGGTTTATAGAAAAAAAATTTATTTTGTACCTAATGGTCAACGAACTAGCAGTTTGCTTTTCCAGAAGGAAAGGGAATTTCAGTGACAAGGGTCCTCTGAAACCTTCTGCGTCTGTTTCCCTGACATTCAAATATGGCCTTGTTCGTTCTCTAGGAGCCTCAAGGCTTGAAAGTCATCCAAGAGCCAGGGACCAATCTAAAGTAGATTGGCTTATACCCAAATTTAATGAAACTTCCTTAGAGGAAACTGATTTCCCTCATTATCCTTTATGTAGATAATATGTGGAATTAATTCTCCTTTACTAAGTTATAATTACATTGAGCACACAAACACAGATATAATGTCATTAAAAGTAATGGAATGAGTTCATCCACTGTTGACTTTAATGGTTTATATCCTCTCCAGTGTCCCAGAGAAATGCCTCTGTCTCTCCACTTTAGCAGATTAAAGGTCAGGCCTAAGGTTACCAAATTTCATGCTCACTAGAGAAATATCTGCTCTCTCTCAGGCCTTACTCCCTTCGAACTCTGAACGAAGCTGGGAGGAGCAGACAAAACTGCTCTACAAGACTTCCTTCCAACGTGACAGCGACAGGCACAGATACATATTTCTACACATTTGTTTTGCAATGTAATTGAAAAACACAATTTTATTTTAAAAATAAAATGATAAATTAAATCTGAGATATTTAACTTTAACATTTATTATGGATTTTTCCTTTCCAGGTATTGGAATTAGTATTTCCTTTTAAATATTCAACAATCATACTTACATACTTATTACTATTCAGAGTGAGTAAAGCCTGAACAGGTAACACCTTTACATTTTAAGCATCAATCTTGTTGTTCATTTTGCTAAAGTAAAACCTCATCAACCTTTATTTGCTGCAAAAAAAAAAAAAAAAAAAATTCACTAAGCATTTCTTCGCTATACACACAAAAAAATTACAGAACTATAAATGCAATGTAAGCAAAATACACATACACACACATATATTCATATATATATACACACCCATGTATATATAATATAAAATGTATATTATATATACTAATATACCACATCACAGAAGCATAAGCTTACCTCATTTTAATTTTATTAGTTCAAAAAGCATTAAATTTCTATGTGTTAAGCACTACTATATTAACTTTGAAAATATGAAGACAAACAATAAAAGTTTTGTGTCCTTAGAGGTAATAATTGAGGGGGGAAGGCAGACTTGCAGAGTTAAGTAGACATCAGTAACTCTAATTACATGAGGAGTTCTCAACACACACCAAAATAAGTTTTTGGCATTAAAAAAACAATAAGGAGACAAACAAGACTTTCCGTCAAGATGTAATAACAGGGACCAAATTTACACTCCTATTACAAACAACCAAATTACCAAACAAAAAATGTAAAATTATGGTTCTGAACACACTGGAAATGAGGGATTGGGTTTGAAACAGATGAGTAGTTGAATCATACCTATGATTGCCCCAGCTTACTTCCTAGAGGTAGTTTCCAGGTTCTGATGCAAAGACAGGAATCCAGGCAGAGCCCAATGAACTCCCTGAGTTGAGGAAGACAGAGTTGGGAGTCCAGGGAAGACAAGATTCCTGGTGTTTGCAGAGCAGAACACTGAAGAGGAGAGACACAGAAAGAGAACTCCACAGAACTGCAGATGTTCCCCACTGAGTATTTGGTTAAGCACCAAAGAGTGCTTGTGTTTAAGAAAACTACCCACAGCCAGGAAAGGGCCACTCAGAAGAATAAGAAGTAATAGCACCCAGGAATAACACATGGCCAGAAATCATGCCTATCCCCAATCACCAAAATGTGAATCCTCATAATTCATGGGCATCAGTTAAAGAATTAAGAGGGGTATTACCTCAAGAATGGGAAAAAATAATAGCTTTGTTCTACCTAACAAAGTTTAAAAGCAAGAAGCTAAAACATTAAACTATTTCCAAGTAACTTAACCACATTCAAATACAAAGCTCTAGAATATTCTTAAAATTCAACAATATCCAGCAATCAACAGGGCAAAATTTACAACGCCTGGCACCCATAAAAATGATAAAGTATGCAAAGAAGAAGGAAAATACAACCTATAATAAAGAGAAAAAAGTCAACCAATAAAAATTAACCCAAGTATGACACAGATGGCATTAAAACAGTTATTACAACTGAATTCAATATATTCAAAAGGTAGAGAAAAAGTTGAACATTTTAAATAAAAGATATAAAAAAGACCCCATTTAAATGTTCAGAAGTAGAAATTACAATGTTTGCTTTGTAAAATACACAGGCTGAGAATAATGGCAGATGACATTTCAGAAAAAAAGATTAGTGAACTTAAAGACATAGTAACAGAAACTATAAAAATGAAACATACAGAGAAAAAAAGACTTGCAAAAAGGAGTAGAGCATTAGTGAAATGTGAGATAATTTTAAGTGACCAAATATATGAGCAACTGGAGTCCCTTAAAGAGAAGACCAAAAAAAATTTTGAAAAAATAATGGCTAAAACTTTCCAAATTTGATAAAATCCATATACTCATATATACACAGAGTTTAACAAAGCCCAAGTAGAAACATATATATGACTATACCATGGCACATAATAAATCAATTACATGAAGCCAGTGATAAAAATACAAATCTTAGAAGCAGTTGGAGAAAAAGAGAAATTACACACAGAAGGACTAAAATATGGATAGTACAATATTCCTTGTAAACAATGAAAGTAGGAAGACAATAGAGCAGCATTTCTGAAGTACTAAAAGAAAAAAACAACTTAGATTTCTCTAACCTAAACAAAGCTTTCAAAAACAAAGGTGAAACAAGAATTTGTTCACACCTACAAAAGATGAAATAATTCATTAACAGCAAAACTAAATTACAATAAATACTATAGGAATTCTTTCAAGTAGAAGAAAAATGATGCTACATAGAAACCTAGACCTGCACAAAGGAATAAAGAACAATGGAAATGATAAATACATGGGTAAATATAAAGATTTTATTCTTATATCTGTTTAAAAGACAATTGCTTAAAGCAAAACAATAACAATGTATTGTGGGATTTATAACATATATAAAGTAAAATGTATGACATTAATAGCACAAAATGTACACTAAACCCTAAAAGAATCACTTAAATGTTAAAACAAAGAGTTATGGCTACCAAAAAAGGACAAAAAAAAAATGAAATTATAAAAAATAAACCAAAAAAGCCAAAAAAAATGAAGAAAAGTGAATAAAAAATAAGTAGAGATAAGTAGAAAACAAGAAGCATGATGGTACATTTAAACAAAACTTTGTCAATAATTACACTACAATTAAATGGTCGAAATACTCCATTTTAAAAGCAGAAATTATAAAATTGGATAAGAGAGTAAGATAATTTACATGCTGCCTATAAGAAACCCATGTTAAATATAAAGACATAAATAGTTTTGAAGCAAAATAAATAGGAAAAATTTGAAAAAATCAAAGGAAAATAAGAGTGGTTATATTGATATCAGACAACATAGAAAAAAGAATATTACAAAGAATATGACAAAGAAGGTCATGTTACAATGATGAAGAAATTCTTCAAAAAATAACAATCCTTAACATTAATCACGTAATATTGGAGCTCAAAATACATGACCACAATCTGAAATGCAAAGATATATCCACAAATATACTCAGAGATTTCCGCACCCTTAGTGAAATAACAGGAGGAACATGGCTAACAAGGTGAAACCCCATCTCTACTAAAAAACACAAAAAATTAGCCAGGCGTGGTGGCAGGCACCGTAGTCCCAGCTACTCCGGAGGCTGAGGCAGGAGAATGGCGTGAACCCGGGAGGCGGAGCTTGCAGTGAGCTGAGATCCAGCCACTGCACTCCAGCCTGGGCGACAGAGCGAGACTCCGTCTCAAAAAAAAAAAAAAAAAAAAAAAAAAAAACCAGGAGGAAGAAATAGAAACAAAATCTTAAAGTTATACAATTATTGAACAATACTATCATCTAATTTGATATAATTGAAAGTTATAGAATGTGCCACCCAGAAAACAGTACAACATATTGTTTTTAAATGAATGTATAACATTTAACATTTGTCAAGATAAACTACATTCTGTTCCGCACAACAAATCTTAATAATTTAACCTTGGTGTCATTGTCCTGCCTAGAGATCCTCCATCCTTGAGACATGGCATCACCAAACCACCCACAAACACACCCTACAATTTGCTCTGACTTTGGCAAGCACAGAAGACCAATGGGTCCCTGGGAGTTGTAGATCCCTGGAGATTTAATCTTGGGCAAAGGCCACACCCCTAAGTGAGGGGGAAGCACAGGCCACCAAAGGCTCCTTTGAAATAAAGGAAACACAGACACAGCACCAAACAGTGAAGGGGGCACCACTGACATCTGGGAACAGATGTGGAGAAAGAGTCATCTTTAAATATCTGCTGTACACTGTTGCAGACACAGTAGTGGATCTTCTCACCCTGCTTAGTGAGCTTGCACTAAAAGAAAGCACTTTTCTCACTTTTTCAGCAGCTCCAAACCCACTGAAAGTGAGCAGAAACTAAACAAAAGCACTTTTCATGCCTTTCTGGTGGCTCCAACCCCACTCAAATCAAGGCTGTGCCTGCTCAGGCTTTCAGGAAGGGTGGGTTTCAACTACCCCTCTCTACACGGTGTGGCAGTACCCCAGCAATGCAGGATAAACCATGAAGTTACCTGCCCTAGACTGTGGGTCAAAGCTCTGCTCTGACTCCCATTCTAGTGATAACTGTCAGACAGGCAGATCTATAGCACAGAGCCACAGTGTGGTCAGGAACCAAAGGACAAAGCCTTTATAAACAGATGGTTGTGAGCCCCATGACAGAAGTGTGACAGTGAAGCAAACTGCATTACTGCCAGTCTAGGATGAGGAGCTGGTGCACCCCCACCCCTGGCCCTTCCTCTGAGACTTTCAAGGCACCCCATCATGATCTCTTCCTGCCAACCTAATCAGGGCAGGTGCATCCAATAGGCACCAGACTATCTGCCAGCTCTTACTCTTAAGTGCCATCTACAGGACTGCAGCCTAAACTGCATCACCAAATGAAAATGCATCCTCATAACAAGCAGCATCTGAGAAAGATATTGAACAGAAAGTATTCACAACCAAGGAACCCAGACAGAGCCTTGGCCCCATGAAAGCAACCAGAAAATAAAAGCCAATCAATCATACACATACATAACATACACCATAGTCATACCCTCAAGGGAGAAAAGAACAAAAAAATTAAAAGCCCCATCCAAATGATAGAAAATCCAAAAAAAGAAGAAGACAGCTCCTTCAGATTAGAAAGAATCAGCACAATAACTCTGGCAGTACAAAAAGCCAGAGTGTTTTGTCACCTCCAAAGGATCTCATTAGCTCCCTAGCAATGGATCCTAATCAGATGGAAACATCTGAAATGATAGTTAAAAAATTTAAAATACGAATTGCAAAGAAACTCAGTTAGATCCAAAAGAAGGTTGAAATCCACACACACACAAAAAAAAGCGAAAATAAAAGATTCAGGATATAAAAGACAATATAGCTGTGTGAAGAAAGAATCAGCATGAACATAGTGGCTCACACCTGTAATCCTAACACTTTGGGAGGCAAAGGCAGGTGCATCACTTGAGCTAAAGAGTTTCAGACAAACCTGGGCAACATAGTGAAATCCTGTCTCTACAAAAAATACAAAAATTAGCCAGGCATGGTGGCATGTCTGTAGTCCCAGCTTTGGGGGGCTGAGGCAAGAGGATCTCTTGAGCCTGGTAGATCAAAGAGGCTGGAGTGAGCTGAGATTGTGCCACTGCACTCCAGCCTGGTTTCAGGTGCATTATATTTATTGTGCACTTTATTTCTATTATTATTACATTGTAATATATAATAAGTAAGTATACAACTCACCATAATGTAGAATCAGCGAGATCACTGAGCTTGTTTTCCTGCAACCAGAAGGTCCCATCTGGGGTTAATGGAAGACAGTGACAGATCATCAGGAATTAGATTACTATAAGCAGAGCGCAACCTAGATCTCTGGCATTTGCAGTTCACAATAGGGTTCATGCTTCTATGAGACTCTAATACCACCACCCATCTGACAGGAGGCAGATCTCAGGTGATAACGCAAGCCATAGGGACATGCTATAAATACAGATGAAGCTTTACTTGTCTGCCCACTACTCACCTCCTGCTGTGCAGCCTGGTTCTTAGGCCACAGATGGAGCAGCGCCTATCTGTGGCCTGGGGATTGCAGACCCCTGGTTTAGAGAATGCAGACCCATGACCCAGGTGGCTGGTCTGCCTGACCAAACTTGCTTCTGCTTTCAATCCCAGAAATGGTCCAGTCCCCACTGGGACTTGGCTACAGCACTGTTTGACCTTGAAACTGCACCAAAAAATCATCTGCCAAGAGGTCCAGAAAGAACTGCCCACACTACTGTCCTGGAGAAAAGGCTCCTGTGTTGGCTGACATTAGTCTCTGCAGTTAACCTGAAAGTTGCCCTGAAGCACTGTTCTAGACTTCTTCAGCTGAGGTCCTAGCTCAGAGCTATTCACACAAAGACCCAGAAGGAGACTTGCCCGTATATCACAGCCAGAGAGTCTGAGCTTCCCTTATGAGCTTGCTAACCTTCATTCCACAGATTCTGATGAGGCCCAATAACAATTCCAGCCCCTCACTGCAGTTGGGGAAGCAATCCCTCTCTGCGAAGATCTGCTGGGAGATTTGTACCTGTTTGGGCCAATGAGGCTGGGCTCTCCAGCCTCCAGCCCACAACAGATCCTAAGGGGGCCTATTCCCAGCTCTGGCCCCTCCTTCTGCAATCAGGGAACCATCTCACCTGTGCAAGGACTTCCTGGGAACTACACATCTCTCTGAGCCAAGGAGCAGGTGCTCTAACCTTGGCCTCACAGGGGTCCAGTCTTATATCTAGCCTTCAGTTGGGAAAATACCCTATCTGTGCTGAGACCTGCTAGGAGACACGTGCCTCTCTGAGCCAATAAGATGGACTCTCCAGCCTCTATTCCATAGCAATTCCCAGGGGACTCGGTCTCAGCTACAGTCTGTGGTTAGAAAACTATCCTGGCTGTGCAGTGTCCTTCTAGGAGACAGGTGACCCTTTGAGCTAATCAGGCTTTCCTGCCTCTGTCCCTTAGGAGATCCCAAGGGGACCCAGTCTTAGCTCAAGTCCCTCCTGCTACAGTTAGGGAACTATCCCACCTGTGCAGGTACCTGCTGGGTGGTGTACCCTCTAAACTAATGAGACAGACCCACCAGCGTCCTTCCCACTGGCAAATCCTGAAGCTGGTCCAATCTCAATTCTAGCCCCTCTCATTGCATCTGGTAACCCACACCACCTGTGCAGAGATCTGGGAGTCACGCCTGTCTTAGTCACTGAGGTAGTCTTCTAAACTCAAGTCCCTGGTTTGCACTCCCACATAGCCCCAGTAATCTCCTTAAGTCTTGCCCAGATCCTTCTGGACCAGAAAGCCATGTCAACCTTGCCCTTGTGAGACTCATGGCAAGCCTGGGTTTAGAGTGTCCTCTAGTGCAGGTACCTGCACAGGTCACAGGCTCTGAAACACAACAGTCCGTCAGTTTAGAATCCTCGGAAAGATCTCTGTAGGACAAGTGAAAACAAAGACAGACTGCAAATATTAAAATAAATCCCTAATCCCTAAATGTGCAAAGATCATTGCACATCCACAGACACCAAAAAAATTCAGAAAAATATGACCTTACCAAACATACAATATAAGGTGCCAGAGACTAGCCCCAAAGTTATGGGGATATGCAGTCTCTCAGACAAAGAATTCAAAATAGCTGTTTTAAGGAAGTTTATAAACATTTTTAAAGGAGAGAGAGAGAGAGAGAGAGAACCAGTTCAGAAATTTATCAGAAAAAAATTAATACAGAGATTAGAATAAGTTTTAAAAATCAAACAGAAATCCTGGAGCTAAAAAAGGGCAATGAATGAAATGAAAAATGCAAGAGACCACATCAACAGCTGAGTTGTTCTTTCTTCAACAGAAGAAAGAGTCAGTAAGCTCAAAGACGACTATTTGGAAACACAGTCAAAGAAGATAAAAGAAGAAGAAAATGAACATGCTTACAAGAACTGTGGGAAAACTTTAAAAGAGTAAATATTCAGATTATCTAAGTTCAAGAGGGAACTGAGAGAGACAAAGAGCAGAAAGGTTATTCAGTGAAATAATAGAAAACTTTACAAACCTGGAGAAAAGATACAAATATCTCTGTATAGGAAAGTCAAAGGTCACCAATCAGATTCACCCAAATAAGAATATTCCAGGGCATATTATAATCAAACTCACAAATGTCAAAAATAAAGACAGAATACAGAAAGCAGCCAGATAAAAGAAGCAAGGGCCACATAAAGGATATCCAACATGACTTGCAGCAGATTTCTCAGCAGAAACCCTACAGGCCAGGAGGGAGTGGAACAAAATATTCAGAATGCAAAAGGAAAAAAAAAACAACAACCAATAATACTGTACAATACTGTATCCAGCAAAGTTACCCTTCAGAAATGAGGAGAGATAGACTTTCCCTGACAAACATAAGCTAAGGGAATTTATTGCCACCAGATTTGTCCTACAAGAAATATTGAAAGGAGTCCTTTAAACTGAAACAAATGAACAAAAATATGATTGTTATAGTAATATTGTAATTGTGGTATTTAAACAATTTATATCTTCAGTAAGAAGACTAAAAAAGAAAACTACTGAAATAATAATAACTAAAACTATTTGTTAAAGTTAAGCAATATAAAAAATGTAAGTTGTAACATCAAAAAATCAAAGTGGGGCAAAAAGGAAGTTAGTAAGTACAGGAGTTTATATATTGCTTTGTGTCTTTTTCTTTTTGTGATCCAAATTATATTGGCTATTTTAAATATCATTATAACTATAGGATTTTTTTTGTAGCCTTCATGATAACCAGAAAGCAAAAACTTAAAATGGATATACTAAAAATGAAAGGCAATGACTTAAAACATATTAGCAGAGAAAATATCTTAACCACAAAGGAAGGGAAGCAGGAAGAAAGGAGGAGATGAAAGAAAGAAAAAGAAGAAAAATGGGCCGGGCGCGGTGGCTCAAGCCTGTAATCCCAGCACTTTGAGAGGCCGAGACGGGTGGATCACGAGGTCAGGAGATCGAGACCATCCTGGCTAACACGGTGAAACCTCGTCTCTACTGAAAAATACAAAAAACTAGCCGGGCGAGGTGGCGGGCGCCTGTAGTCCTAGCTACTCGGGAGGCTGAGGCAGGAGAATGGCGTGAACCCGGGAGGCGGAGCTTGCAATGAGCTGAGATCCGGCCACTGTACTCCAGCCTGGGCGACAGAGCGAGACTCCGTCTCAAAAAAAAAAAAAGAAGAAGAAGAAGAAAAATGAAAGGAAGGGAAGGGGAGGGGAGGGGAGAGGAGGAAAAGAGGGGAGGGGAGGGGAGGGGAGGGGAGGGGAGGGGAGGGGAGGGGAGATTTTAACTAAGTGTGGCAAAAAACACATTTTCCTCATCAGCACATAGGACATTCTGCAGTATAAACCATATCTTAGGCCATAAAAGAAGTCTCAACAAGTTCAAAAAGTCACAATTGTATCAAGTATATTTTCTGACCACAATGGAATAAAACTAGAAATCAATAACCAGAGGAACTTTGAAAATTGTATAAATTCATGGAAATTAAACATGTTCCTCAATATACAATGAGTCAATGAAGAAATTAAAAAAGAAATTCTAAAAATTTTTTGAAACAACTGAAAATGGAAACACAACATACCAGAACCCATGGATTACAGCAAAAACAGTACTAATAAGAATGTTTCTAGCAATAAACACCTATATCAAAAAAAAGAAAGACTTCAAATAAACCTAATGATGTACCTCAAGGAACTAGAAAAGCAAGAACAAACTAAATCCCAAATTAGTAGAAAAAAAAGAAATAATAAAGATCTGGGCAGAAATAAACAAAATTGAGAGTAATGTATACAAAAGATCAACAAAATTTGAAGTTGGTTTTTGGAAAAGATAAACAAAATAAGCAAAACTTTAGCTAGACTAAGAAAAAAAGAGATGATACAAATAAAACCAGAGATGAAATGGGAAACATTAAAACTAATAGCACAGAAGTACAAAAGATCATTAGACTCTTATGAACAATGATGTTCCAACAAATTGGAAAACCTAGAATAAATGGAAATATTTCTGGACATATACAACCTAACAAGATTGAACCATGAAGAAATAGAAAACTTGAACAGCAGAATAATTAATAATGAGAAATTCAACAACACATTAAACAGATCACTCACCATGATCAAGTGGGATTCATCCCAGTGATGCAAGGATGGTTCAACATATATAAATCAATATACATGATATATCACATCAAAAGAGTGAAGGACAAAAATCATGATCTTTTCAATAGCTGCTGGAAAAGGTACTTGAAAAAATTCAATATGTCTTTATGATTAAAAAAACAAACCTAAACAATTTGGATATAGAAGGAGCATACCTCAACAAGATAAAAGCCATATATAACAAGCCCACAGCTAATATCATACAAATGGGGGAAAATTTAAAGGCTTTCAAAAGTTTAGAAAGAGAGCAACGATGCCTACTTCCACCACTTTTATTCAAATAGTACTGGAACTCCTGGCCAGAGCAATTAAGCAAGATTTAAAAAGAAAGTGTATCCAAGTTGGAAAGGAAGAAGTCAAATTATCCTTGTTTGGAAACAACATTATTTTATATTTGAAAAAAACCTGAAGACTCTCTTGAAAAATTATTAGAATGAGTAAATGAATTTAGTCAAGTTGGACTATACAAAATCAACCTACAAACATCTGTAGCATTCCTATAAGCTTATAGTGATCAATCTGAAAAAGAAATAAAAATGTAACCCCATTTACAATAACTACAAACCAAAAAATAACTAGTAATAAATTTAACCAAAGAAGTGAAGGATCTGATGAGAGAAACTGAAGAGGACACAAAATATGGAAAAATCCCATGCTCATGGATTGGAAGAATAAATATTGTTAAAATGTGCATACCACCCAAAGTAATCTACAGTTTCAATGCAATCTTATCAAAATAAAAATGATATTCTTTGCAGAAATAGAAACCTCAATCCCAACATTTATATGGAATCACAAGAGACACGAATTAGCTAAAGCAATCTTGGGGGGGAGGAGCTAGAGGCATCACACTACCTCATTTCAGATTATCCTACAAAGCTATCATAACCAAAACAGCATGGTACTTGCAAAAAAATAATAGACATATAAGCCAGTGGAATAAAATAGAGAACCCAGAAGTAAATTCACATACTTACAGCCAACTTATTTTTGATAAAGGTGCAAAAAATATACATTGAGGAAAGTATAGTCTCTTTAATAAATACTGGTAGGAAAACTGGATATTCATATGCAGAATGAAACTAGATGCCCATCTTTTACCATATAAAAAAACAATACAAAATGGATTAAACAATTAATTGTAAGATCTGAAACTATGAAACTACTAGAGGAAAACATTGGGAAACACTACAGAACATCAGTCTGGAGAAGGAGATTTTGGGTAAGATCTTAAAAGCACAGGAAACAGAAGCAAAAATAGACAAAAGGAATTATATAAAGCTAAAAAGCATCTGCACAGCAAAGGAAACAATTAACCAAATGAAGAGACAACTTATACAGTGGGAGAAAACATTTGCAAACTTTTCATCCAAGGTATTAATAACCAGAATATATAAGACACTCAAATAACTCAATAGTAACAAAAGTAAATAAATAATCCAATTCTAAAATGGGCAAAAGACCTGAATAAACAGTTTGCAAAAGACAACATACAAATGGCCAACAGGTATATGGAAAAATGCTCCACATCACTAATCATCAGGGAAATGAAATTCAACACCACAGTGAGACATCATCTTATACCAGTTAGAATGGCTATTATCAAAAAGACAAAAAAATAACAATTGCTGTTGACGATGCAGAGAAAGAACACTCATATGCTATTGGTTGGGAAGTAAAGTAGTACAGTCATTATGAGAAACAGTATGGAAGTTCCTCAAAAAACTAAAAATAGAGCTACTATATGATTCAGGAATCCCATTGCTGGGTATACAACCAAAAAAAAAAAAGAAATTAATATATAGAAAAAATATCTGCACTCCCATGTTAATTAAAGCATTATTCACAATAGCTAAGATTGGAATTAATCTAAGAGTTCATCGATGAATGAATGAATAAAGAAAACATGGTATATATACACAATGGATATTATTTGGCCATAAAAAATAATGAAATCTCATTATTTGCAGCAACATGGATGGAACTGGAGGTCATTATGTTATATGAAAACAGCCAGTCACAGAAAGGCAAATATTACATGTTATCACTTATATGTGGGAACTAAAAAGTGGATCTCATGGAAGTAGAGAGTAGAATGGTGTTTACCAGAGGCTGGGAAGGGATGGTGATGGGGAGAATGAGGAAAAGTTGGTTAATGGAGTTTATCCTAGTAATGTCACGTAGGTTTCTCATTTGAAAAATTGGTAAATATTATTTATGATGTTGGAAAACTAAGAAGAGAAAACAGTATGATCATCTATTTAAATTAAAAAAAAACTTTTTATAAGATCCAAAATGAAATATGTATTCCTGATTTTAAACAAAAATATTTCATCAAATTGGGAATAGAAAGAAACATCCTCAGCCTGATGAAGTAGATCTTTGAAAAATCTGTAGCTAACAGCATCCAGAATCATGAAAGACTAAATACTTTTCCCCTAAGATGAGGAACAAGACAGTGATGTAGTCTATAACACTTCTATTTAACATTGTTCTGGAGGTTCTACCCAATATAATAGGCAAGAAAAAGAAATGAAAGTAATCCACATCAGAAAGAGAGAACAAAATAACTTTTATTCACAGATGACATGACATCTATCTGGAAAATTCTATGGAATATATTAAAAAGTTATAAACTAGTAAGTGAATTTAACAGGTTGCAAGATATGAGACCAACATATAAAAATCAACTGCCTTTTGATATACTACCCATAAAAATGGGAAAGGATATTAAGAAGACAATGCCATTTAAACACTGAGAGGTAAATCTAACAAGGTATATGAAATGTACAACATACAACGAAACAACAAAACGTTCCTGAGAGAAATTAAAAGTGACTTAAATGAGAGTTACACCATATCCATGACTGACAAATAAGTCTACAATTCATATAGAAACTCAAAGAACCTAGAATAGCCAAACCAACTTCAGGAAAAAAGAACATAGCTGGTGAATTGCACTACCCGACTTTAAGACATTACAAAGCTATAGTAATCAAGATAGTGCAGTACTGGTGTCAAGACTGACAAATAGATAAATGGAACATAATAGAGAGTACAGAAATAGATCCATACACATGGTCAACTGATTTTCAATGAAGGAGCAGAGACAATTCAGTGGAGATCAAAAATTGGTGATAGAACAATCAGATATCCACATGCAAAATATGAAATTTGATCTATACATCACATCATGGACCTAAATTTAGTATATAAAGCTTTAAAATTTCTAGAAGAAAGCACAGAAGAAAAGTCCTGTGACCTGCAGTTAGGCAAATATTTTTTAGATAAAATATCATATCAAAAAATTCTTTTTTTTAAAGTAATAAACTTTATTAAAATAAAAAAACCTTTTGCTTCTCCAAAATTATTGTTAAGGGAATGTAAGAAAAAGCCACAGACTGGTAGAAAATATTTGCACATCATGTATCTGACAAAATACTTGTATCCAGAATATGTGGGAACTCTCAAAACTCAGTAACAAACAGCTCAATTAAAAACAAACTGGCAAAAGATTTGAAGGAAAAAAACAACACTCCCAAAGAAGATATATGAATGACAGATAAGTACACAAAAAGATGCTTAACATTATTGTTCATTAGGGGAATGCAAAACAAGTCCTCAGTAAGATGCCACTCCACACTTCTTAGAATGTCTTGAATTAAAATGACTGATGGTATCAAGTGTTGGCAAGAATGTAGAACAACTGCAAATCTCATGTACTGCTGGTGGGAATGTAAAATTGCAGTCACTTTGGTAAATGGTTTGGCAGTTTCTTAAAGAGTTAAACATGCACTTACCACAGGACCCAGCCATGTCACTTCTACATATTCACTTCTAGGTATAAACAAATCATGATTAGGCAAATGATGGATTCCATACAATGGAATACTACTCAACAATAAAAAGGAATGAACTAATAATACACACAACAATATGGATCAATCTCGTAATAATTAAGCTGAGTGAAAGAAGCCAGACAAAAAAAGGGTACATACTTTACAGTGTATGAAGGTATATAAAATTCCAGAACACGCAAAGAAATCTATAGTGACACAAAGCAGATTGGTGGTTGCCTAGAGATGGAGATGGGGCAGGGAAGGGGAGGAGGAGGTAGCCGAGGAAACTTTGGGGAATGCTGGATATACTTATGCTTATTATCTCACTGTGATGATCGTTTCACAAGTTCATCCATCTTCAAACTTATCAAATCTTACCTTTTAACATGGACTATTTATGGCATATCTATTATGCCTCAATAAAGCTGTTAAAAAGAGAGAAAAGTCTTAGCTCATTCAAAATTTAGGGTGAAATGTAGGTCAGAAATGAATTCCAAGGTTAGGCAAGGAGAACTCAGTTTTTGACCTTTCCCAGGACACTAAAAGAAAGGAGATATTCAAGAAGTAAGTGGTTTCCAAAATATTGAAGGGCTCAGAAATATCATCCCAAATATGATGGAGAAAGGCAAGTAATTTGGCATTTTCAGGCACCAGTGATTTTCAGGGACACCATCTGATAAGAGGGATATGAAAGCGAGTTAAAATTAGTTTGAGAAATAAATGGAATTATAGAAGCAGATACGATTAAAAACACCTTGATAAGGGGTTAGAAGAAATGGAATTAGGGAATACAGAGTCCAGGACTTTCAGGGCGATGTACAGCCACAGGAGGGATTTTCTGACATGTGAATACCTGAGCATGTTTGAGGATGGATGGGAAGGAGCATCAGCGAGGCACACAAGAAGGCAGAAGAAAAAAAGTAAGAGATGAGGCAAAGTTCTAAGTAGATAGGTGGATATGGATCTAAGAGTAAAAGTGGATCAGGACACCGCAGAAAAGAGGAAACACTTGCCTTCCATTGAGAAATGAAAGAAAACATTTTAGAAAGAAAGATGGATAGAAATATAAGGTAAATGTGTTGGGGAAAAGAAGAAATAATATAATGAGAGTTTCTATCTTCTCAGTGAAAAAGCAAGTCAAGACAATTTGCTGAATTGTGCTAGGAACTTTAGAAGAGGCCTAAAAAATGTAGAATTGTTTCTGTGGGAACACCTAGAGATAAGGAAAAGTTTGGGAGTGTTATATTGAAGGCTCAACCAAGTTTACAACATAAATTATTATAAAGCCAATAAACAAAGAATGGGATTTTTTTTTTATTCTAGAAGCAAAAGCAGAGAAAACAAATGTTTGGTTTGACCAGGAGTTGGAAGTTAGACAAGTGGGTGCAGCCAAAGTTCAAGAAGGAGACAGAATTGCAGCTTTTTCTTAAAGTGTATTTGAAATGGTGCCTCAGTACTGACACATTCATCCACTCACTGAAAAAAAAAAAAAAAAAATACTTATTTAGGACCTGGTAGAACTTGTGTTGTGGAGCATGTAAGAACAACTATCTTCAACGAAGGTTAACAGTATATAATCACTGGGAGAATAAATACATTTATTGATTCCTATGCTTTGCTGTGGACATTAGGCTGCAATTGAATCACAGTCTCTTAGAGCCAGAAGAGATTTTAAGGGTTATAAATTTCAACACTCACATTTTATTGATGAAGAAACAGACACAGAAAAATCTGAAGATTTTTCCAAAAGTAATAGGAAATAGAATAAGATCTTTCTGGCTCCCAGTCAGTATTTTAGCCATTCACCAAACTTCTTTTTCAAACTTTCTGATCAACATTTAAAGGTATTTATATTGCATATTATACCTGAAAATACCCAAACACGTCTGTTATTTTATGAAATAATTTTGATTAGGGAACTCTGCTCTAACAGTGAGTTTTAAAATATACTAGCCATAGCTATATCACCTACTATTTTCCAAGGTAGTTAATTTAAGTATGTTTTAAATTTGAGACAACACCAGTATTAGACTATATTTATTCCTAGCATATTCCAGCCCTGAAACTATTTTTTAAATATTTACTATTGAAAATATAAGCCTTTTTAAATAGTGGTATTTTACTGCCTAATGTTTCCAGTTTCTAACCAATTTCCTAATTAAAGTAAATGCCATATAAGGATCTGGTTTGAACTAGACACTTTGAGATGATAGCAACAAAAAAGAAGAGCAGGAAGTTATTCCCAAATGGGAACATGAGATTATTGCAATTACTCCACCCTTACCCAAAGGATAAAGTCCAAACTCATTTTGATAATATGCAAAAAGCCTTTCATGACCTGACCTTATAACCCCTTTAGTCTCATCTCCACTTTCTCTCTGTTCCAGTCATGTTTAATTACTTGCCACTCCTTCATGTGCTCAACTCTTATATTTTTGTGGAGCAAGCCATTCCCCACCTGAGTCACAGCATAATAATCTCCATTCACCCTTTAAGATCAAAGGCTTTCTGTGATACCTTACCTGAGCTCCATGACATCTCTGGGAAGGATAGATTGCTTCCTATTTTGTGCACCTAGTTCTTTTATGAAAGCCACTAATATTCTTTCTTCCTTTCTTTTAATACATTGATGTGTATGAAATTGTGATTCCTTACAGGTCAAGAGCTATGTCTTATTCACCTTTAGTTTCATAACACATAACACAGTTCCTGGCCCACAGAAAGTACTTAACAACTGTTGAAAGAACAGATGATTGAATTAATGAACATGTCATAAAGTTCCCGTGGATGAGAGAATGAAATGACCAGAATGTTAAGGTTGAGAAGGTGAGTCAGCATGACAAACTATGTAGCCTTATTTCATCCCATGTGTCTGAGCTTTAATCTTCTAATTCAAATTACATTAATGTATAGAAGTCTTTGACTTTGAAATATTAACCAGCAGTAAAGCCACCCTCTGGCACCACTGGATCTCACAATGGGAGAACAGGGAATCAGCTGCCTGTAGAATTCTTTTTAAAATTAAATTTTCAATTAAAACAGTAGGGAATTGCCATTTAAATAATTTTTGTTTTGCTAGAAGTCTACAACCTAGAATGAGTTAGTCTCAAAAATAAATACCATCAATAATTTGAATTAGGAAGCTTCAATCACAACTACATAAAGCTGCTTATCCTCTAGGAGAAGCTTTTGGTTTCCTCTACCAGTCAGTGGTTTACCTCACTATTCCACAGCTCCGTAGGTCTTATCTTAGGAGGATCTTTGACTCCTGAAATACACATCAGATAAGCTTCAGAGCTGGACTGGTCTCTAGAGATCCTAGATACATCCCTTCATCTTTACAGATGAATAAATTGAAACCCAGAGAATGCAAGTGCCCAAAATCATATTCCCTGCAAAACCAAGCCTTTAACCTCACTCCTAGACCTTTACCTCAATCCATCAAATTTAAAGTAAAAAAATAGACCAACGCAAATAAGGCAGTATGTACATCAAACCCAAAACACTACTTAACTCTGCCATTGTTGGATAACTTGCATCACCAGATATGCTCTCAACATTCCATCAGTCATTTTTCAAGAAGCTAGTTTGAACAAAAAATCTCATCCTTTACCATTTGTGCTACTAGCATGCTTCTTTGTCCCACTCCTTTACTCAGTCTTCTCTAAAAAGGGGGACACTTTATGCTTCATTCCCATTTACAAACTGAGAAATGACTCAATAAACCTTATAGCCCTATGGTCTATAAAGTACTCGCTTTATATGAAATAATCACCATTCTTTTAACTTCACTCTCAAGTCTACCATCCTTCTTCCCGCTTTAAGGTGATAATTATAGTAATGACCTCACCATCAGGTTATTTCTTGGGAATTAATGATCAACTGAGGTTAATAGCCCACAGAATAGCCATGGTCCATCAACTCCACCCAGCCTGTCATTAATCCCCAGGAAATGTCCTGTTTCCCAATTGTTATTGCTTCATTTAGACTCTTTTCATTTTCATCGAGTCTTACAATATTGCTACATCCACCAAGAATCTTTGTGTTGTATTTTATTAGCCTGTGTTCTAATGGTTCAGCCAGAGTGGTTTCCCTAACTGGTGATTAAATAAAACTAGAATGTACCTTATTAAAAGTTACCTTAAAAACCATTAACCATCTCTAGACACTTTAATATTCTACACATTTTTATATAACTTTTAAGTCAACAAATGGGATAGGGTACTGTGTCCTTAAGGATACAGCGCTCAACACTCCCTCTGATTCACCCTTAGCATGCTCCTTTCTTCACCTCACAGAATAAATCTAATTGCTATTTTTACAAGTTACTCTCCCGGGCTCAAAGCAGTTTTTAAACACTAACTGGTCACACGTTGTCTACAACACTAAATGCTACATATCTCTTATAAGCAGTTTGCAGACATTATACAGCCCACACTGTTCCCACTTCTTTGACTTGCTGAACATACAACGCTCATTTTACTCAGAGTTTCACAAAGCTTGGCTGGCCCTTTTTTTGTTTCATCTCCTTCTTTGGTTTGATGAATGGAGCTATAGTAAAGTTACGGAAAGCAGGAGTAGAAGGCACGGAGAGAGAGGTCTAGCGGCAGCATTTAACAAACCAGAGCTCTTTCAGCACCAAAGTCAATTAAAAAAAAATACAACCAGGTTCCTATAGTGAGAAAAAAGTATGTATTATCAACAAAGAGTACTTAATACAACTAAAAGTAAGGACATCTGTATTGTCATCTTTTCTTCTGAGTGTAAAGCACAAGAAGGAAAATCTGGGGGCGGGGGTAGAGAAGAAGACCAATGCTACCTGTTAATTCTAGAATAGTGATTTTGATGCAATTAAAATGTAATAATGAATATTGAGCGATTCAAAAACAAACTGAAGGTGACATACAGAGGCATCAAGAGAACCCAGGAGACAAGGACTTTAGTCTTAGATCTGTCATTTATGACCTATATGATAAGTTATTTATTCTCTTTGGGTCTCAGCTTCCTCATCTAGAAAATAAGATGTTACACTAAATGTTGTCTTAGTTTCTTTTCAACAATAATATTTTATAAATCTCTGAATCCATATAGTAACCAACAATCATAATAGAATTTGATTATATATGACATGCATTTTTTCAAAATATTTATGTTTTTTACTCCAAACTCATGTATTGACATATGTGTGTGTGTGTGTGTGTGTGTGTGTGTGTGTGTGTATATATATATATGTATATATATATTTGTTTCCCAAATATTAGAACACATACTACTAGGTAAACAATGTATAACAATGTATAATATACAGGTAATAGCATAGTGTTAATTTTTCAAAAACTGGTCATGGAAACCAGTATGTGACCCCTGCCCCCATGCAAAGTAGCTTAGAATCTAGCAGAGTAAACAGAAAATAATATCAGTAATGGCAAATGAAGATAAGTAAGAAGTAAAGGGGATGAAAAGAGAGAATAAAGTAGGGCAGGAAGTAGCTGAGAGGTTGAGACAAAAAGCAGAAAAATCTAGTCATGTATTTAAGCCTAGGGTAGCTGGACCACTGGGTTAGAAAGCAAGAAGAAGGAAGGCAGGGTGGAGTTAAATTAGACCTCATAGTTCATAGCAAGGAATTTTGATTTTATTTTAAGTAAAATGGGCAGCTACTAGAAATTTATTAATTAGTTTTTGAAAGTTAATTTTTGACCTTTCCAAGGAAAATATACAAAGTGTTTTATTTAACCAGAACATTAGAAACAAAAGGTATTTCAGGTCTATCAAAATTTGAACACACCTTTTAAAAATCACATTAAAACTATATATGTCAATATTTACATTAGATACATGGCTACAATTTATTGAGTTATACTCCATCCTTTATGTCAAATTTGTACTTCCATAGAGAAGCCCCTGTTTTTTTTTACCTCCAAGAGGTGACAAAAGTATATCAAATATGTCACAATTTTTTGGAAAGGGTTCAGAATTCAGTTATAAGTCAAATGGATTTACCAAGAGAGAACGGAGTCAGTCTGTACAAATACGCGACTAATGGAATGTTCAAAGACAAGAACAAGAACCAATCATCAGTGAGGGCATTCATGAAGAAAAAAAGCGAACTATGTTTGGGCAGTAAAATCTCACAAGCGACAGCAATAAAGGAGCTTACTTTGGGTTTCAGGAACTGTTTGGTATGCTCCAGACTACTATGTGAGATGGAATCTTCCAAGGGAATTGATAAAAGCTTCAGCAATTGGGGCTTTTAAACCCAGACTGGATAGCATGTTAGGAGGGATTTTCAAGGAATCAGTTCTGCACTGGGAAGAAACTGAGCTCCATGACATGTTTCATCCTTCTACTTTTCTACTGTTCAATAAAATTTTAAAGAATGGGGGAGGGGAGATTCTTCAGAATTATTTTTATCTTCACAGATACTGGGTTTTATTTTTTTCCTCTCTAGCATAACTATACTAGTACAACTAATAAAAGTGAAAAATATAACTTGTATTATACCATTGCAAATTCAGATGTGTAATAGATAAGATGACATCAAGAAAATAGATGCAATTTGCAATTGACTGGAACTGAAGTCACGAGTTTTTACTGAGACTTAGGGTGAATAATTTAGCTTCTTTGCAGTTCAGATTTTTCAACTGTAAAATGGGAGGACTAGGGGTAGATCTCTCTACAGCATGTTTACATGTTAATCGTTGCTCTATGTTTATAACATGTTTGCCAATAAATAACATGTTTGCAACATAAACAAGTAATAAATACATGCATTAAATCAACATATACATACTGTTCAGTCAAAACTCTTTCCTTAGGAAATTGAAATTGGCTTAAGCAAAAAAAAAGGAAATGTGTTAGTCACAAGGGTAGATCCAGGCACAGCTGGATTCAGGAGATCAAATAATGTTTTCCTGAGAAAACTTTGAGCATGAGTATAAGGGTTGGGATTGAGGTGTGGTAGTGCTGGGAAAAGGCAGAAGATATAAAGGCATTCTGAGAAAGGAAAAACAATAAAATCCATTGTAAATTCAAACATCCTTTTTTTTTTTTTTTTTTTTTACTATGGATTAGGTTTAGCTGGTAGTAACAGCAACCCATGTAAGATAGAATTTGATTTCTCTTTTTCTAAACGATCTAGATGTAGGCACTCCAGAACTGGCTTAGAAGCTCCTCTGTCATCTGCAAGGCAGGCTATTTCCAACTTTCTACCCTGCCATCCACATGGCCCTTGTCTTCCTTTTCCAGGATGGAGTCCTAGCCAATATAGTCACACTCCAAGCAACAGGAAGGAGGAGGGAAGAAAGGTGGCAATGGGACTCAACCGCATTCTTTGAAAGAAACTTCCTGAAAGTAGGCACACTAGATTAGACTCCCACTTAATCTCTTGACCATACTCAATGGCAAGGCATGCTGGAACTTGTAGCTTTTATTCCAAATAGCTATGTGTCACCAACAAGTTGGGGATTTTAAGAAGGAAAGTCACATATTGGAGTAAGAAACTATTTCTCATAACATTGGTATATACACTCATGTAAAACATAAGTGCTGTGATCAGTATTTGTGTCTGTGTTGTTCACAATCTTGGTTAATCCCAGATTGTGAAACAGTTCCTAAAATAGAGTAGGCACGCAATAATTATTTGTTGAGAGGATGAATTAGTGAATACATGCATGCACACATAGGTGCAAGAACATCTAAAACGTGTTACAGTAGTACAAATATGCAAAAACTCCTTCATGGATTGCAACAGCATAAAGAACTACATAAAAGCAGATTTTTCATACTCCACTGACAATGTGGGAGGAATACTGCGATATCACACAGGTCTGGACTGCTGTCCCAGATTCACTACTTATTAACTTTGTGAAACTCGGAAATTTGTCTCATCTTGCTGATCCTGAAGATGTAAAACTGGGTCCAAAAATCTAAATGTCCAGGATAATTTAACGGAGTTAAGGGATACTAAAATGCAGACTAACCTGCCCAACACATAAGAAACCCTTAGTAATAGACATTTCTTTTCCTTTTTCAATTAAATTCTGTAATCTTCTATAAACGTTGGCAATTACTGCAGTTCTCTCTAAGATTACCTCCAAAAGATTTGTGCTTCTGAAAGTTATCCTTGGATGGGATTGATTGGTGCTCATGGCATATAAGAACAGATGCAGATTTTCAGCCCAAAGCTCCCTTTGAAAGATTGTTATATGCAAATATACTAAAGTTAACGTCCAAAAAAGAAACCCAATTATTAGCAAAACCTTTGAAAAGAATGTTAACTTTTGGAACCTGAATCTGTTAATCATGGACATCTTTTTGTTCTTAGATATATTCATGTGCATAAAATAAAGTATTTATTTTAATGTGAATTGCAGCTTGTCATACTTTGCTACTACGGTAGAAAAATCTAATTTGAAGAAATAACAACAAAATGGTGGAGAAATATAGCATAACATATTTCCTTAAATTACAAACACAAAAGAAAACATGAACCAAACAGCCCACCTAATTTTTAAAATCATATTTTTTAAACTGAAATAATTTCAAAAGAAAAAATAGACTACCAGCTAAAGTAGAGTAAGCCTGGTCAAGATACATTTTATCTTTGAGGAGTCATCTAAGAAAGATTTGTGGCTAAGATGATCACTAAAGCTTGACTTTACTGGAAAAACTAATTCTGAAGTAGGTCAAGAATTCCTTCAAAGCAGTAGATACACTTAAAAACATCCAAACTGTCAACTGCAAATCGAGTAACGGTGTTGATCCTGCAAAATTTTCTCACTGTCACTATGAAGTGAACTAAATAAAGAAAGAAAGAAAGAAAAGAAAAGGAAACCAAAAAAATGGTCAACACCTTGAAAACTATAAATTGCTTTTAGGATTTATATTTTTCCATCCTTCTAAAGGTAGCATTTAATAAAATAATCTGGGTCTGTCTCCAATTCAATCATAATAAAACAGAGATTCCCAAACCCAATTTGCTATTATTTCTTCAGCGTTTTAAGCACCCTTTATTCTTGTGACCAGAGTCTTGTTATCAGAAAAGGTATTTACTAGTAAGCCCAATAACTATTATGAATTTTTGAAAATAATAACAATGACCCGCAGCTGAAAGGTTTTCCCTCCTAAGCCACTGTGTGGATAACCTGTACAATGACACTAATCTCTGAGAATTTGCTGGGGCCTGTATTTGTGGGGAATTTGTTTCTTCATGGAGAAAGACCGAGAGGAAATTGGTGTTTGTTGAGCACTCTCTCTGTGCCACAGGCGTTACACACATCATAGCATTTTATCTTCAAATAACCTGGGCAAATAGAAGTTAATATTCCCATGCTACATGTGGGAAACTGATGCCCCCAAAGAAGTGGTAACTGGTTAAAGATAACCCACCTAGGAAGTGTCAGATCCTGACTCAGGCAGGTCTTGGTCTTTATCAAGACAGGCCTCTGTCTTTCCAAAGAAACAGCTAAATCAGTGTAGAAAGCTGAGGAAAGGTGGGGAAAAGATACACTCTGTCAGGAAGAAGTGAAAGGCCTTCTTGTCAAACAAGCTGGCCATAACCAAAGACTTTATAAGAAACTTGGGTTAGCAAAGAACTTTTCAGTCTCCCACAAGCTCTTCTTGCCTGCCATCTCACGTATCCACAGCCACCACAGATACCAGATCAAACCATGGGATCCCAGAGATCTTCTGGGGAGCAAATATTTACAGAGACTTGACGTCAAACTTGCAACTAAGGCAATAACAAGAATCAGATTTCACTGAGTAGGCCCTTTCCTTTTTGTGATCAGGGCAGTAGTAAATATCATGGTAATAACATCTATCACTTATTGAGAGCTTACTAGGCACTGTGGTAAGGCCGTTACAAGCATTATATTAATTCATCTTCAAAAAGCCTTGTGGGGTAAGAACTGTGAGTTCATTTCTCAGGTATAGGCAATGTGGCTTAAGACGTGAAGTAGCCCAGTGGAAGTCCCACAGCTGTCCAGCCTCAGTGTGGAGATGGAGGTCTGATCTGTTGGACACCCGAATCCACACATAGGGGTGCTCGGTGCCTCAACCACTACTTGATCCCCTGTGCCACTTCACCCACCTTCTCCCAAGGATGAGTTTATTCAGGCTGCAGGGTGGACACCCTAGAAATTGTGGACAGAAACTTTTCACTAATTTATGCCCTTTTTCTGTAATTTATACAAAAAATTGTCTTCTTTCAGCATTTTCTTTTATTGAAATCAGCTTTTTTTCTTCCTTTACCACCTTTCTAAGCTCTACATAATATGTGTTCATAATATTAAAAAGTCTTGTTAGCCTCAAAAGTAAGGTGGAGGCTTCATTCCCAGTCTCTCTTAAGCAATATGATTTGCAAACAAAAGAGGCCCACTCACGGGAGAGGCACAAATCTTTTCCTCTTCACGTTCTTCATTTATCTCCTTTGGAATATTTTCCAATTGCTTTATTAGAGGAGTGTCTTAGTATCTTTCCCCCTTTTATTGCATTAGCAAGTTCTCATTTATTTTCAGTCTTCTCTTCTTATCAGCATTGTTTCCTATCTTAAAAGCAGAGTTATAAGTTTTCTGTCCCCTTAGACTTTATAAGATAGTAAAAATATAACTCTGTGGAGACTTTTGCCTTATTCAATTTTTTACTCAGCTTGCATGTCAGAATCAAATCATTCTAGTATTAATTGATTGAAACACTGGCATACTAATTCATAACTAGAAATAAAAGTGAATGGTTTCGACCTTGTCTTTGAGGACACATATCGTCAAATCCATTTGGGAATTCTATTTCTAAGAATGAAAATAGCCAGGTGAATTTTGTTGGTGTGTCACTTCAATGGATAGGTGTCAGAAGCATAAACTACATTTGTCTCCTTTTTCACAGAGGCTCTTGGACACTGTTCTGTGTTATGAATCTCTAAAGTAATGAAGTTGGCTCCTACATGTTTCAGTTGACAATCTTCTTGCTTTCATGGTCCTTTTATTTACACATTCATCTCTCTCCATCAATGAGGGTATCCATGAAACATCCCACAATATTTTAAAATCAGAATATTGTGTGACCTCAGAAAATTTAACCGACAATTTTTAAAGCACATAACTTGGGTAAAGAAAATACAACTTCTGTTATCGATAGAAGGCATTCCTGTTTATCCTGCCAGTCATCCTGATTACTTGACTCACAGGATGACTTCCTTTTGACTGCTAAAAATATCCTCTCTAATTTGGGTTTAAAGGGGTTTCTAAATTATCTGTATTTCCTTTTCACATTTGGAGAGTAAATACTCTATAGAAACTTGAAAATTACTTATCAAATTAAAGCAATGTTCTAATGATGTGACTTCCTTGGTTATTTATTTTTTACCCAGTGAAATAAAGGATTATCAGGTATATTTCAGGCACTCCTGCAAGACTGAAAACACTTAGCAGGCAAAGTAAAAAACTGCCTTAGGTGGGAGGCTTTCAGTCACACCTTTGATATAAATCAACCAGAAAGCCTCAAGAAACAACACCGGGGTATTAGCTCATTGGTTTGGAATCATCCGACTGTAGGCCCTGATATAGAGCTTCTAGAAAGTCAAATATGGACAGCAGGTAGTTTCAGTTGTGGCAGATCCCAGCTGAGAAAGAGGAAAGCTTCTGTTGTTGTCACAGATAATCTGATGTTTCTGGCACTGTCACCAGCTACAAAATCCACGTTAAATCCTTGCTATATAGAACAGTCATGTTTTTAGGATTACTAGGGGAAGATCAGAGCCCTAAATATTCACTAATTGGATTCCAAATAGATGATCTGATGCCTACGACTTTAGAGTACTAACATAGAGGAGAAAAATCAAATCTGTAGGCCCTTTTTTCATAGAAAGAACAGCGTCCATTTTTCAGGATTTAGGGGAGTATAACAGGAGTAGCAAATGCTCTTTTAATCAGAGGTAACTAGCAGTACCTTAAAACCCCCTTCACATGGCTGTAGGGGATTTTTGGCCTTAGCATGTGTGTCACAATATTCCCTAGTCTTCAAGGGTAAAATTTTCCCCCAAAATGTATTCCATATTCCCAAATAATAGATCAAAACCTTATCCTGTGTGACTTCAAGAGTCTAGCATTTCACCAAGTTCTCGTCCCACTGAGGGCCCTCTTAAACATTCACTAAACAGTCAGTGGAGCAGAAAGTCATAGTGTTCTGCACACAGTAATGGGTACAACAAACAATTTTCCAAGAAATGAATGAAAGCAGAATTCAAAGGCTATTCTTCATCATCCTCCCTGTGACACTAAAATTGCCATCCACCCCACCCCCAGGTGGAATACATTGTTCCTCTGCGCTCCCACGAGGCAGCTACATTCCTCTATTATATACAGTACTTACCACAGTATAGTGCGGAGGTTTGAGTTTATGTGTCTCTCTTCCTAAAAGACCCTTCAAAGCTTACATAATATGTTCTTCTCAGTTCAATTGACATCTAGCAGAATTCCTGGCATACCAGCGGTGTTTTATAAATGTTTATTATTTAGCTATTTTATCATTCAAGGAAAATCCTAAGAGAGTTAGTTAGCTGATATAACAACTGCAGCAAAGCACTTACTTGTGATAGACCTAAATTGCCTCAAATTCAGTATGCTGGTAGACTAAAATATCATATTTTCCTCTTTCTTAGTGCTAGAGGACTCTTATGGTTTTTCACATTCATGGAGGAGTCAGAACAATATGAGTGACTATATTTATTGATCTCCTACTATGTGCTAAGTAGGAGAGAGAGACAGAGGGAAAGAGAGGGGAGGGAGAGACAAAGAAAGAGAGGGACACTCATTTAAGCCACTTAACATTGTAAGGTAAATATTTAATGTGAGAGAAAACAGACTGAAAAAAGAATGGATTGTACAAATCAGACATTTTTATTTGAGATTCTTAGTAATGTATTTTTTAAACTAACACAATCACATTTTAAATATATTTTTGCTGTTTTAAAATCTTTAAAACTATACTTCTTGCTGAATTTTATCTCATATCAGAACATGCTTTAAGTGTATTTCCTTAATTATTCATTTTATAATCCATATTTAAGATTTTTTTAAAAGACAGAAACAAAATATCTATGCCCCAGTCACATTTATGTAGTCCCACCTCATCTTTTACAATGGTCATGAATGAGTTTACCTTCAATCTTCCTTCATCCAAATGTAAATCCTCTAGGTCACTATTTTTCAAATGTTTAATATAGACTAAGAATCTTTTCTTCAGACAAAATCTTGCCATATCCATTTAAAAACACACACACAAAACCACATCTCCACTTCCCAGGTTGCCGCTAGGGCTTACTGTAGAGGTGGAAGCTGTTGTCCTAAGAACTAAGTTGATTCTTACTAAGAAATGAGGCTCTTAGAGAGTCTTCTGCTAAGTAAACATCAAGCCCCATCTCACAGGCATTTTATGCTTAAAACAAATAACCAGGAAAAGTTTATTTGCACTGATTAGTTTATTTAAATAACTCCTATATTTCTATATCCATAAAAATAGACATCAGTCCCCTTGTATCTGTACAAGTTAAAATTAAGAAAATTGAGCAGTGATTTAAAATAAATGTGTTCAATTATTCTTCTAATTGTGTTTGATTTCCTGAGATTGTCACTGTAAGTCTCACATTACATTTTGGGTCAAAAATACACAAAAAGTCTACAACAAGATACATAAATAGCAACTCCATAGAAAATAATAATGTACTGTTTTTGTTTCATTTTAGAGTTTGCAAATGTATTTTATGTGATATTTAATTCTTGTCCAATGCCAAGCATCCTCATTTTGCAGATAAACAACTAAGGCTCTTTCATGTGACTGACAAAAAAATAAAACTAGTAAGAGTAGATTCAGAATTAAATTTTTGATTCTCCAAAAGACTAGTATTTTTCTACTATTTATTGTTAAGGAATAATTGACTTTCAGACAAACATAAAATGAATACATGTCAAGGGTTGAATATAACTCATTAATTAATGAGGTAGCCAGCAAGATGATAAAACTGGTCCAAAGAGGGTTGAAGAAGCTAGGTACACATAGACAATTTAACAGATTTCTGAGCTAGATATGAAACTGGTTAGTGTCTAACAGAGCCATAAACCAAAGCTTTTGGGGTTATAGGTTCTACCTGACAAAAATCTACAAGTTAACCTCTGCCAATATATGATTTTAAAGTAACCCAATAATTTTTTTAAAAATCAAGTTCAATTCTGCTCTGAAAGAACACCCAGTATTCTCTTTTGCTTAATTCTACATTCCAGATAATTTTTCTGACAGTGTATTATAGCTGTCTTACTATAGACAGAAGAAAACCTACAGATACATTGCTATGAATTTTCAAATAATGGGGAATTGGTTATGAAATGTTGAGAAATTATAGTACAGAGAAAACTTCACCTGAAGGCATTAGGAATAGTAGTTATTAATTTTCAGTGAGGGAATCAAGAGTGTCTGCCTAAAAGGAAGAATTGCAAATAATGCTAGGCTTGGAAAATAACAGCTACAGCCATAAACCAAAAGCATGCCTCTATGAATCTATTTTCATTGACTATCTCACAGGGTTCCTGCTCTGTGCCAGATAAAGCAAGTATTCAGACAAAAAAAAAAAAAAGACAAAGTCCCTGCCTGCCCTCCAGGTTTCACCATACAGTGGGGAAACCAGTTCTTCCATAGTAATCTGTTTGTAGCAGACAAGCTCCTGGGGAAGCACAGGCGACCGGCACTGGGCTCCTATTGGGAGAAGCGGTAAAGGGATTAAGAAAGACTTCCTGGAGGAAGCCGCTAGCCCTTGTGCTTTGAAGGAAACAGAGCAGTTATTAGTGAGAAGGGAAGGAAATTCTATGGAGAACAGATGCACAGGCTTTTGCAGTGTTTGTGTGATGGAGCGGGAAGTAGGGAAAATATAGTGAGAAAACGGTTGAGGAGCCATCAACAGGGGGACAAGTTGGGAGCTTCCCTGAGAAGATTCCTCCTTCCTGCAGGCAAAAAAGACTATTGTAAGATTTTACCTTAGGAAATAAAATGGTTTAACCGGGTCTCTGGTGGGGGGATGAAGAATACACTTAAAGTGGAGGGACCAGAAGCAGGAAGACCAGTTAGGAAACTTAATATGGTATAAGATAAGGAGGTGATAATGGAGATCAGGAAAGTCTGATTCAAGGCTATACTAAGTTGGGGGAAGATGTTATATTTCCTGGAGATGTTCCCCTAACTAGCTCTTTCCCCTCACTCTGTTTTCTTCCTTGGCAACAGAAAAATAAACAGTTTTCTGCTTCATGGGATGGGTTAGCTGGAGGAGAGCCATGACCAACTCCCCTGGGAGCCAAAGGCAGGAGACAGCAGGCATCCCTGAGCTCTCTGTCCAACCCTATAATGGCCCCTGCAATCTGTGGCAGCCACCTCTCCACCCTCACTGTTCTCATTCTGTCCTGCTACCTGATTTGAAGCAGTGTACTGGTATTTCTTTGCCTCATTTTTCAGTTTTCACACTGTGGCCTCCATCAATGACTTCTAAACGAAAGCAGTTGTTCATAAAAGATCCATCCATGTAAACAGGGCATTGGGGCTTAAGCAGCTTTATTCAGCAGTTTCTTCGCAATTACCCACTTTTTTTCTCAGGGCCAGAATGTTTAATCAGCTTTGAAATCCAAATGAAACCCCCCAAGTATTTGCTGAGTACTTCATTTTGAAAGTAAGAGTCAGGGAGAGAAATATTACCTCAGACTTTGCAATAAAAGAAATAGAAAGTCTTTTTCTCTACCCAAATCCATCAGCTCCCCCTGCCTTAGTTCTTCCTCAAACTTTTCTGCCTTAACACACTCTAGGAAAAAACAATTGTTAGTTTGGTTGCTGTTTGTTTTTTGTTGTTGTTGTTTTGTTTTCTTTCTTCTTCTTCTTTTTTTTTTTTTCTCTTTTCAAGGTACTTAGCCAAGTCAACAACAGTTACTGATACATCTCATTTGACATATTCTCAGTTGAGGGGTGCCTGAAAATGAAAGCACACACGCTCAATTGAAATGTAGAGACATCCCATAGGTACTGAGTACCTCAAAGATGCTTTCTAATTTTGTATCCTTCAAGACTTAAGAACTTTAATTAAGAAAGGATATAAATATAACAAATGTGGAAGAATTCCCTGAAGTGTAAGATAGGGACCCCAAGATTATGCCAGGGATAAAAACTGTGCCTTGAAAATTCTTGATTGACTCCACTAATGAGAGGCTGAGATTTCTTCCGCATAACCCTGTGCTTGTCTCCCGATTAATTTCCTCCAGTACTTAATCTTCAGTGCATGACACTTTAACCACTAGGCTTATTATTCTAAAAATAGTATCTTAACTGTGCCATCTGAGCAGATTTATATGTGAATATCTCATTTCTACATGATTTCCTTAGTTGTTTAAATATTAATATCAGACGTGCACAAAATGAAATAAACAACCATACTATCAGATAAGTAAATTTTCATCCAGCTCCATTTCCCAATTCCTATATGTAAAAAGGCTTTCACATATTTTCCCACTCCGAAACCTCACTGGAATTGGTAGATATTCTTTTATGGGAACAAACAGGAAAGTCACTATGTTTCCATCTGAGAGCAGTTGTGTATCTCTGTCTATACAAATAGATCAAGGTAGCTCATTCCACACCACCTTGGGCTGCGCATTGTCAGTGAATTTTTATGACAACTTCTAAGATAGAAGTAAATTATGGAAGATTTTATCGAGAATCTAGGTTAAGAAATTTATTATGCCAGGGGAACAAGGCAAGAGTCAGGCATCAAGACAGAATCAGAGGGAACAATTTAGGTGTGGTAATAAGATGAGATTTATGTTTCAATCCTCTTCTCTCTCTTGGCAGTGTTAGGTGAATAGATACACAGAAAGACATTTCAGTTTATGTAAAACCTTTACCGGGAAAATGAGAATCCTAACACCTCACTGTACTCTATTGAAAGTACAGTACTTGCTGTAAGGAATGTGGTTCCGTCAGTGTATCAGATTTTCCTAAAATTGTAATGTAATCCCCACTATTACCACCAGCTGGAAACACTGCCCTGCTTCCTGGGCACACTGCTCCCTCCCTCACGAAGACTCAAATGGCCAGAATGCAGGATGAGCTTGGCTCTTTGCCAGTGTGCCCAGGAACACACGATCAATAGGAAAACCACACCGACCTGGGATTTCTCCTTTGCCAGTGCTCAAAATAGAGGTTCTCACCTCACTCTCTGTCAAAAAAAAAAAAAAAAAAAGTCAAAAGTTACCCATATTTTTTGAGGCAACATTGTTAAATAAATTTCTGAAGAAAAAAACAACAACAAAAAAAACAAATCTCAATGGCTTACTGCAGCACATCCTAAAAGTTTTTCTCTTCCTCAACATCATAGCTTTTTAACCCTTGTGGTTTAGGTATGAAAGGGAAACCATTTCATCATCACTTCACAAGTCTGGGAAAGCATAAACACAGGTGAATGATATTATACTGTCAATATTTTTAAAATACTGATTCTAAAGAAGTTCCAGTAAACTATTTACACTTTCTTGTGCATTGTGCAAAGACCCCTGGAATTGCAGTACTTAATTACATGACAACAATTTTAAGATGGTCAGAAAAATATCACACTCCTCTGACTTTATCCTCTTACCAAACACAACAAAATAGAGGAAAAAGATAGAATATGTGTAAATTGAAAAATCTCTTGGCTATATATTGCATAACACGATACATTTGCTGCTATGTATCAGTAATGCAACAAATTCATCCATGTCATCTCCAGACCTCTGGGTCATTCTTCATCCTCTCAAGTCTGTCTCCAACCCAGGATCCGGTATTATCCTACAAACAAATGCAATATGCACATGATGGCTCATTCAATAATGTGGCTTCTTGGTTCCTTGTCATCTCCATCTCCAGAGACATTCTCTTGCACTCATATGCAGCCATCCACTTTATGCCAGTATCATAGACTCTGACTCCTCCACTTCTGAAATAAATTCAGACCTCTCATTCCGCCACCACAACGTTGTAACCTTCCTGCATTGTTATACATTACTACAAATAAGCTGTTTTTTAGGATCTCCAAATCACCTGCCAATCTTTACTCTCTATTTTTTAATCAATTTCCTATAGGTTTTATTTTCCTATGCAGGTTAGTCCACCATCCCACAAATGTTGTCGACCATGTCATCAATTTCCTTTTCCTATTGTCTTTCTGTCCACCCAACTGGAAAAATACAGAAAATCCAGTGTCTATTAAACAAGCCAGATTGTTGCCAACGTTAAATAACAGTCACCGATATCAACACTGTCCAAATATAATGCTACATTTCTCTGGTTGGCACTCTTTCCAATTCTCTGTTATAGCTATTTCAAACATTCTGGAACTGAAGAGACAATGCCTGTCAGAGATACAGATGTTGGGGCTATTGGCATATAGTCAGTAAATGAAGCTAGGGAAGTGGATGCATTTGTCCAGGGAGAATGTGAGGAGTGAGAAGGACATGGGCCCAGGAAATAGTCCTAAGTAACACCAATAATTTAACTGATGTTTAATACAAGGGAATGCTAATTTGCTAATAAAATCTCACAATAAATGGCCTAAAATGCAATGAAAAGAAAAAAACCAGGAAAATGTGGTATCAGAGAAGCCAAGTGAAGAGATCATTTCAATAAGGAGGCATTGCTGAAAACATCACAACTTACTGATCAGTCACATAAATACTGAGTACCAGCCAGCCAAGTTTAAAGAGTGATGTCATGGATGACCATGAAATGGGAAGTTTCAGTGTGAAAGTGGGTGCAGACGCCAGATTTCATTAGGTAGAATTCTAAGAAGGAGCTGAAGAAATGAGAAAGAGCATTATCATTTCAGATAAGAGGTTTGACCAGGAACATAGCATGAAGAGTGCTAATCAGATGGAAGTGTAGACTCAAAAAAGAAGTTCAATATTACTAAAATACCCCATCTTTTTAGTATTTAAGAGTGAGTGGAGCATCTATGGAAACTGGCTGAGATTGCCTCTAACAACAGAGAGAGAACTAGTCCACAGAGCTGATTGGAAAGGGATAGTGCTGAGAAAGATGGAATTGTTTCTAGTGAGCGTCCATCAGTTGTTCCAAAAGCCTTTGTGCTCTAAATCCTTCATTCATTTTCCATTGCCTTTAGCATAAACTCAAACCCTTCAGTGTAAATTAAAGCTCCTTCCTAGCCTGGCACCTGCCTAGCTCTCTCCTGGGAAGTCATCCTTCCTCGTCCCCGCCAGACTCCCTGCTCCAGCCACAATGACAGCCTCTTATTTCTCTGAATGTCTGTCCTACTCTCTTTCACCTCTGTGGGTTTAGATATAGATTCCGTCTTCCAGGGATGAGATCTCCACTATTTTCCTGGCCAGCACACACTCCAACTTTCGTCTTATAATTGTTTCATCAAGGGAAGCCTTTCCTGTTCCCACAAACAAGGTCAAGGGCCCTACCTCAACGCGTGCATACAACTTGCACTTCCCCATCCCATCTTCCTTCTCATAATATCCGACAGCTATATCTGCCTTCACTGCACATTAGAATTCCATGAGAGCAGAGACCACATCCGTCATATTACCAATATGTCTCCAACAACTAGTACATTGCTTGGCAGATAGTTGCTCAATAATACCATGTTCCAAAATGACAAATTAACACATTTTAAACAATATTCCAATAAAAGCATATGCGCTATTAACTGAGATTCTTGAAACTAAGGGTATTTTACCTATTACTACTGTGGCATAAAGCATTTTTAATAATGTTAATACCTCACACCATACTTTTCTTTTTCATAACGTATTTCATATTCTAACAAAATATGTAATTTATTTATTCAGCATGCTTATTATCTGAGCTCCCTTTTTGTCTCCATGAGGGTAAAAATCTTTTTCTGTTTTGCTTATTGATGCATTCCCATATAATGATGTTCTGGCACATGAATAAGTGAAAGAATGAATGCAGTATATAGGTAGTGGTTTTGTACATCATTTTCCTGAACAGCAATTTTTATAAGCTTTTCACAACAACTACGTCTGAAAGTGTGTAAAATAACTCACATATTTAAACACAATGCAACCTAACATTTGTATTTCAAGTAAGTTGAATATACCCAAAAGTAGCAGAACTTTCAGTAGTTAAATTGGAGAAATTACAATTCTTGGACAATTGATTCAACACTAAGTTTATTAGTAGATAAGGTAAAAGAGAAACTTGTTGTATTACATTGTTTTTATTACCCTAATAACAAAAACAATAAAACTTTCATCTGCAGAAATCTGCTTTTGCGACTGTTCTCATGAAGGAATTTATGGTAACAACCCTTGTATAAATACACAGTCATACAATGGATAATATGAAAAAATTACATTTTTTTTTTACCAAAGGCATAAATATAATGGGCAAGAGGACAATTCTCACATCAACAGAGGGCACACCATTTTATCATAATTCAGTGAAGGCATTTTCGTGAAAGTCTGATACAATGGAGTCTAGACATCCTGCTTTTGGTAATCTAACTATATAGAGAAAGATAATCCTTGATTAAATGGAAAATAGGGATAAATGAACTATAGAGGAAGTTTAAAAGACAAATTTAAAACATAGATGGCTTACTTTTTAAAAAATAACTTTATCATATTAGAAAAGCAGTACTTGCTCATTGTTCAAAAATTGAGACATAAAACAATGTATATACACTAAAATCCTGCCACTGCAAGAAAGCTTATTTTGGTACAAAGATTTCCATATAAATCCACCACACACACACCCACACACACACATATGCAAACACGCAATCCTTAGTCAGTTATATGCAAAGTGAAATTATAGATCTCCCTTGAGTTAATAATTCAACATATTTTTACACAATTATATGTAATACTATGTTTTAACTGAAGTAAGGTCATAATATGTACAGTGTTTTATAATCTGCTTTTCTCCCTAATTACAAATACAACATGATCATCATCTACTTCAGGCCAGAGAGCATGTACTTTTATGCAGAATATATATACATATATATATTAATTTTCTCATATTTCTTTACTGTTGATTCATTGTGACCTACCTTTCTACATCATACAGTGTAGAACGATAGAACCTGAGCCTGAAAATGTTTTAATCCAACTGTCTCCTCTCTTCAATAAAGTGAAGAAGTATCAGTGGGTCTTTGCTTGTTACCACATAGTTTGAGTATGAAACAAGCCCCTGAGTCAACGAAAGTATTTTACCTGCAAAACACATCCCTAAATACCTGAGTAAGTTATCTGCTGACTAACACAAGCTAACATTAAAAATAAAGTATGCCCTCTGCCTAAGGGAGAATGTCAATCTTAAGAAATCTCTTTGCGATAACTATGCAGTTCAATATCCTCTATAGTTCCAATTTCCTTTTATTCATATACCATCAAAATATGGTGGAAATTCTAAAACCACAGTTCCAGCTTGGCTCTAAAACATTATGTGAATTATATCTGTTTTGTACTTCAAAATGATGGTTATATGGCTTACAGTAAACAGACCCAGGTCTCTTGAGTTGTTTATCAAGTTGTTTTAATAAAGATTTTAAAAGAGCAGCATTAAGATACCTGTTTGATATAATTTGGAATAACATCTCATGAGATCCTTTCCTCTTGTTATGACTTTAGCAGCAGTATTTAGAGACATACTTAGAAATATACATATATATATATATTTCTAGTGTATATATATGTATATTTCTAATTTACATTCATATTTCTACTTAGGAGAAAGAAAGAGAGTCATCTCTGGGTATCCATGGATTCAGGATCTCCCAAGGATACCAAACTCCACAGATGCTCAAGTGTCTGATATAAAATGGCATAGTATTTGCATATAACCTACACACATCCTCCCATATACTTTAAATCAACTTTAGAATACTTACAATACCTAATGTGATGTAAATGCTATGTAAATAGTTGTTATGCTGCATTGTTTAGGGAATAATGATTTAAAAACTATACATTTTCAGTATAGACACAATTTTTTGTTAATATTTTCAATCCATATTTGGTTTAATCTACAAATGGGGAACCTACAGATACGGATGGCCGACTATGTGTTTGTGCATATGTGTGTGTACATGCATGTGTGTGTGTGTGTCTGTGTATAAAATAGAAATATAACATTAAAATATTGAATGTCTAAACCTGCCTACATATATGACTTCTACTTGTTGTATTAGTTAATGATGATATGATACTGCTGAAAACATCCTCAAGCTATTCTGACACTTTCATCAATAAGATGAAACTGGGAACATCAGTGATTAACATACCTAACTGTCTAAACTTAAGTCATTCTTCACACAAAGGATTGAGAAACCCCAGCCCTGCACTTTAGGCTACTGAGGGAAAAGGTAGCATATATATTTCTAAACAAGTTCTAACAAAATAACTGGCCAGCATATCTGAGATAATAAAGTATCTTATTTTTACAGATGAGAGGGAGTACAATTTATACGAATTTTGAAGAAGTTAACTTTAGCCAGTAGTTTAGCAGGTGAAAGAACCTACTCCTTATATTAGTCTGCTTGGACTGCCACAATGGAATACCAGGCCACTTGAGAACCATTTGCAGATGCTTGAGTTGAAAACCCCAGCTAAACTCTCAGCCAACAGCCAGCATCAGCTGCTTGCCATGTGAATGAGCTATGTTTGCTGTCCACGTCAGTGCAGACTTCAAATGACTGCACCTTAGCTGACTTGTAATTTCAACCACATTGAAAGACCTCAAGTGTGATCACCTCTCAGATGATCACAATCAACCCACAGAACTATGAGAAAGAACCATAAATCATTGTTTTAAGCCACTAAGTTCTGACGTGGTCAACAGGAAGAAATGCTCAATTTGAGGTTGTTATATCATTGCGTGTAATTCTCATCTGGTTCCCCACAAATAAATAAATACACACTCAGAAATATCTACTCTCAGTATGGATGTGTTACGTGTGTGCACACATATGTGTGTATGTATGTGTTCAACATGAGGAAGACAGTGGAAAGGCTGAAACTGGAAGAGACTGAATTTTATATCTAGGTTAAAGGGCAGCATTAAAAGCATGCATGAATACAGACAGTAGTAGTAATCATGAAAACATGCATTCCCTAGGGAAATTTCTAGAAACACATGGAGTTATTTAACTTCTGCATGATATGGTATTGGGAACTCAAATGGCAAGGAAGCAACAGCTGCCATCAGCTGAGGTTTATCCATTTCTCTACATAAGGGACAATCAAAGCTAAACATGGTTTATCCACAGCTCTGTCCTACCTGCCTGTCTCCAGTGCCTAAAACCATATGTAGCACATAATACCTATTCATAAATATTTGCTGGTTGTTCAGCACAGGGTTAAGAAAGAAGATCATATTGAGAACTATTTAAGGACTCATTCCTTAACAGACTCATGCCTTAAGTCTCAGTAAACTGAGAAGAGAATTCAAGATACTCCCATTTAACCTTTTCCTTCATATCCCCCAAAAAATCACCGCTATAAGAATGAGACTAGGCAACGATAAGTCACTAACAATCTGTTCATCCAGATAAAAAATATGGATGCTGATGATTTGATAGTCAGTGTACTGGTACCACAGTTCAAAGTATATACCTACATCTATATTCTTCTAAATTTATTCATGAAAATTTTATTTCTTTAAAAGAATGAGATGATAAAGCAATTTCAGAGGGTGCTTTCTTATTTGGTAGAGTCAATATTCCTGGAGAGTGCTTTTGGATTAACTTTAGATGAAGAACTGATAGAACCATACTTCAGTTTAAAATTTCCAGAATTAGTAACACAGAGGTTAATAATATTTTAAGTACATACCCACAAACACATTTTTAATTTATTCCTTCTTCTATCCAAAACAGACTGGAGGCCATTGACAACATCATTCTGAAACAGGAAAGGTTCCCTTGTCCGCTCTCACGGCATGTGACAGGGGGAGTGGCTCGCTTCTTCAGTGCCCTGCTGCTCAAACCTCTAAGGCAGCATACAGATGGGCAGGTTGTGGGGCTCGGACCCCACGGCAGTGTCTAGGGGTGAATGTTTATAGCTGAAACCCCAGTGGACATGTGTTACAGGGTGCTCTTTTAGTTTAGCTGTCCATAGGCTGCTTGTGTTAGCTCAATTAAACCCCTGCCATATCGCAAAGACAGAGGGCTTTCCGTGTCCTGGTGTTTTTGTCTTGGTGTACCAGAAGAACCAGATCGCATGTGTGCATGGAGAATGAGTGCAAGGTTTTACTGATTGGAGTAGTTCTCAGAAGATGGGGAAGCCAGAAGGGAAATGGTTTTCCCCTGGAGTCCCTGGAGTCAGGCAGCTTGGAGGCCTGGGCTCTCCTCCGACTGCCCCAGCCAAACTCTGCCTTTTTCCACTGGTAGACAGCCTGCCGGCATCTTTTGTGTGCTCTTCTGCTAGTGTGCTACCCTCGACATCCTCTTGATGTCTAGCCAATTGTGTCTTTGTCCACCAATGTGTCCCTCTCCACGTCCAGCCACTTGTGTCTGCCTGCTAGGGTCTTGGGGTTTTAATAGGCACAGGATAGGAGTGTGGCAGGCCAGGGTGCCCTTCGGAAATACAACATTTGGGCACAAAGGCAGCAGTGCGTGTCCTCCTCTAGGTCCATGGGCACAGGCACAGGGGTAGAGCCCTAGCCGGGGACCACACCCTTCCCTTCTCAGCACTTCCCTGCCCCCTTTCTGTATCAATTCCATCAAGAATAAAATACAGAACCATGAATAATAGGAGGACTCAGATAAACTACCCACAAAATAGTGCACAGACATTGGGCCTAAATTTCAAATTTAATTTGCTTCAGAGTTTTCTAACCTAAAAGTCAAGAAAAGATTATATAGATTTCATTATCAGAAAGTACTTTAAAGATATACTCAAAGTCTCTCTGATTGATTCCAAACGGCTAAGGGATTGCTGCATAATGTATGTGATGCAATCTATGTATTATGGATTTGTAAGAAGATGAATCAATACTGAGCTGAGTAGGTTCACAGTGAATGGTTCATTCAACATGGAGACTCTAGTCTTAGGCTAAAGATAAATATACATGAGGAATGCTCTTCACATGGCAGATCTGACTTAACAAAGCATTAAACATAGAGATCGGTGTTAGGAATGTTGGTACACTGAGTGAGTCTAATGGCATAATGGAAGGTTCTGCGCTCAATTATATCTGTTGAACAAGTTTTATTAAAGACATCGATAGTCTGCTGGTAACATTTGAAAAATATGTATAACTGGAATATCATTTAATATGTGGGATAAAATAATCAGAATTAACAAGAAAAAAGATTTTAGCAGATTGAACTAATAGGCTATCTTTATTTAAGGAACATACTGAAGGCCATGTAAGTATCCTCAAATCAAATGCAGATGTCAGATGAAGGATAAGGAGAACTGGGATCCACATGGGACTATCTATGCTTCCACTTAAGAGAAAGTGAAAGCTTGCTAGGCCTCAAGAATCTGTCTGAGTCAACTAATGCAGCCACATGGAGAAACACAGTAAAGTAACCAAGGACTCAGAGATGCAGATAAATAAACTACATGGAAGGAAGAAAAAGTTCAGGAGAGCAAGGTAAAAACCCAAGTTTGTGCTTTTTAAAGTACAGTGACTATACCTGCTAGTAATTGCAGACTAAATAATGTCTTAGTGTTGAACAAGCAGATAGAAAACTTCCCCCACTTCCATTGAGAGAAGGCTTAAAAAGGGTGATCTCGGTTGTTTGGCCCTAGAGCAGGGAGAGGGGCATTCTTCTTCCTATGTCCCTTCACATTTTTCTCCCTTAGCCCATTGAACATGACAAACGAGCCAGAATGGTTAAGCAGGAATAGGGCTAATCATTTCCAGGAAAGAGCCCATGATTATGGCTGGGGAGACCTGGTCCCACTTTACTGAAACCATTTCTCAATATCTACATTGTTCTTATGTCCCCCTGAGGATGCTGAAACGGGTGGTATAGCTGTGATAATGTCCCAAATGTCAAAAGGAAGAATTTAGTAAGTATTAACACAAATCAAAGACAGAGTCAACAGGGTGTTGAAAGGTCATAAACACATTTTACCTGAAAAATAGCTGAGGGAACTGACGATGTTAAGTCTATAGAAAAGAATGCACACAGGACCCAAAAATCTTGTAATATTTAATAAAGTGTCATGTGGTATATGGAAGGCAGATTAGATACATGCTGTAAGACCCCGAGGATCAAACTAGGCCTTCTGGATAGAAGTTAGAAAAAAATAAATTTTTATTTTATTTAATGTCACAGTGCTATGATGTTTTAATCATTCTTTTAGGAAACACACCACAGTGTCAGGCAGTATACAAAGTTCTGGCACACAGCAACGCTAAAAGCAAAACTCTTGCCCTTACGGTATATTCTGATGATGGAAATCGATACATGTAAAAACAAATAAGAAAGTATAAGTAGTTATTATGGTTATAAAGAATGTGATCAGGGTGCTGTGAGAGCCTGTAACTGAAAGAGGCCTTTCTTAGGAGGCCAGGGAAGTCTCAGTGAGGAGCAGAGGATGGAATCAGCCAGCCATGGAAAAAGCTAGGAGAAGACAGAACAGTAAGTAAAAGAGCCAGAAGCACAGAGAGCTTGGTGTTTTCAAGGCACAGAGAGAAGGCCTGTGCAGCTCAAGCAGAGTGAGCAAAGAGAGGGAATAATATGAGGTGCAGTCAGAGAGGAAGGCCGGAGCCAGGTCCTGTGGGACTTTGTGGGAATGGTGAGGCATTTTGATTTTATCCCAAGGGCTTTGGGATGCTGCCTCTTGTGAGCTTTGAACAGAGGAGTAAAATCATCTGAATGTGTAATAGGAAAAGAATAACAGAAGACCAGCAGGAAAATTGAAGACCATGAATAACTGTAAATGACTTTCTTGTCTAGACATAAAAGAAAAAGAATGAATAAAAATAACAGAGTCAGTAGGAAACAAGATAAATACGGCAGCCATCCATGAAAATAATTGAGTGAATTCCCACCTGGTGGAATTAACAAGGGTTCTGTGACATAGAGACAACAGAAAAAAGTGGGGAAAACAATCAGTGATAACTGTAGGGCACATGAAAGGAGGCTGAGGAACAGAAAATTTTCTAGGGTGAATTAGAAAATACTTTTATCCAACTATATCGCTGAGGAATATTGGTGTGAGGGGCTCAGTTCTGGGGAAGGAGTAAACTACTGTTCACCCAAAAGAAGAAACATCAAGCTGGGAATGGATAGATGTCCTTATGGTCAGGAATACCCTGGAAACAATGGGAACCTGAGTAGTAAATCCCAATGGCTCATGCTCACCCAGAAAAGAAATTAAACATTTATGTTGCTGCTCTAGAGGCCAAGTTGATTGCAAGAGGTGGGAGTGGGTATGCTATGAACTAAATTGTGTCTTCCCAAAATTAAAATGCTGAAATTCTAACCCCCAATGTGATAGTATTTGGAGATGGGACCTTTGTGGGGTAACTAAGGTTAGATAAGGTCCTGAAATGAGGCTTTCATAATGGGATCAGTGCCCTTATAGGAAGAGACAACAGAGAGTCTGCTCCTTCTCTGTGCTTAGACAAAGAAGAGGTCACGTGAGCACACAGTGAGAAAGTGGTCATCTTCCACCTAAGCGGACAGCCCTCACCAGAAACCAACCATGCTAGCACCCTGATCTCAGCCTTCAAGCCTCTGGAACTGTTGACTAAGTGGAGATAAAATAAGTTTTGCTGTTTAAGTCACCCAGTCTATGGTATTTTATTATGGCAACCCAAGCAGACTAACACAGGGGTATTTGTTCCAGAATGAAGGTTGCAATGACTTCAAACTTGTCTTTTGGGACATAGTACATGAAAATGGAGTGCATAATCAAAGTCATCTTCTAAGCAAAAACCCTAAAGCAAATAACTACCTAATTATCAGTCAGTTATATTAATTTTCAAAATATTAGCTGCCCATCCCTGGAGAAGGATTATGCTTTGATGTCTGAGGTGGCCTTGCGACTATATCTCTGGAAATAAAATATGAGTCAAAGTGACATGTGTCATTTTCAGATAGAAGCTTTAAGATCATGGGTGTAGTCTACCATAGTTCATCTGTCATCTCCGCCATAAGACCAACAGAGTTCCAGATAGTTGCAGCCAACCTACAATGGACACATAGCATGAGCAATTTACAGATGTAAATCACTGAAATTTGGGGTTATTTTTTACTGCAACATAAATTAGACTAGTCTGACTTGTTCACCATTCCTCCAGATAATACATCTAAAAAGATGAGAAACATACTTAGACATAGAGCATCACTGCTTTGCTCAGGTCCATCCTTGGGGCCTAACATTCCTTGATTTCTTTGTGTGGTTAATGGATAATCCTAACTCATTTTGGATGCAGAATGTATTTTGTTTTGTTTTGTTTTGTTTACTGGGGGACTCCTTACTGATGTTGGCCCCAGTGCTGATAGGAGCCAGAACTTCTCTAAAGAAATATTTGTAGGGGGCTGGGCATGGTGCCTCACATCTGTAATCCCAGTACTTTGGGAGACCGAGGCGGGCGGATCACCTGAGGTCAGGTGTTTGAGACCAGCCTGATCAACATGGTGAAACCCCATCTCTACTAAAAATACAAAAATTAGCCAGGCATGGTGGCTTGCACCTGTGGTCCCAGCTACTCGGGAGGCTGAAACAGGAGAATTGCTCAAACCTGGGAGGTGGAGGTTGCAGTGAGCCGAGATCGCACCACTGCACTCCAACTTGGGGGACAGAGAGAGACTCTGTCTCAAAAATAAAAATAAAAATAATATTTATATTTCCTGTCCAGAGGGATCTTGCTTAAGTGGAAATGAAATGAACTTTAATGGAGTTTAGCACAGTGGAAGCATCGATGAAAAAGCTTAAAGGGGGCTGCTAGAATCAGAAAGCCACAGGATCCATACATTTATACCCTCAGTGAATTCCATGATATAATCCTTAGGTTTCCTTAGGCACAGAGTGATAAGAGGAGAGCCAAAAATCCTTTCTATTTATATGCCTTTTTCTAGGATTTATGCAAGTGAGCATAATTCCTATGTAACTCTTGATGATCCAGAAAGTGGCTGCTGTGGTTTAAATGTGCCATCCAAAGTTTAAGTGTTGGAAACACAACCCTAATGTGACAATGTTGAAAGGTGTGCTCGTTAAGAGATGGGTTAATGTCATTATTATCTCCTTGATTCTCTCCTGAGAATGTCATTATCATGGAGATAATAATAACACTATCAGGATAGTGGGTTTGTTACAAAAGCAGGTTCTCCTCTCTCTCTCTCTGTCTCTCATGTGCTCTCACCCTCTGCCTTCCATTATGGGATGATCCATCAAGAAGGCCCTCACCAGGTGCTAGCCCCTTGACTTTGGACTTTCCAGCTTCCTCCAGAACTGTGAGAAATAATTTCTTTAAATTACCCAGTCACTGGTATTCTGTTACGGGAGCACAAAATGGACTAAGACAGTGGCCTCAGAGTCAATCTGGGTGGCCCAAAACTTCCTGGGTACTGATGATATTAGAGCATCAATAAGCCAGAAGGATATATGAGAAATGGAAACTGTGTAATATGATATCCTAGCTGCAAAGTTGTAGCATATTTCATATACAAATAATCCCATAGCAAGATAAAGGGACAAATCATGCTACCAACAATGTCCCTATCTGCTTGGTTGATGTGCTCTGTTTGGGTATCAGTCTGTGGGTGGTGGGCTTAGGGCATGTAACCTGAGGATCTGAAAGGTTTTCTCACCCATGTGAGAGTGGCAATTGCCTCAACATTCCATGCCTCTTTCTACACTACAATAGCACTATGAGATACGCTGAGTTATTATTCCCCTTTTAGAGATGAGGGAACTGTTGTTCTCTTGAGCTTAACATCTAACTTGGGCTAGCTGCCTCTGGGTAGCCAGAACTTTTTAGGAGATTCTCAGAAGTGGTACCTTGTACCTTTTGGTATTTTGAATTCTTATAGAAGGCATCTGCCTTACCATTGGGACTACCTGATAATGAAAAATCGAGTTTCAAAGAATGATATCCAGTGCCTCTCCAAGCAAAGCACCTAGACTTCTAAATTCAAGCTAGGCTGTGGCAATAGGCTGAGATAAGAAAAGACTTACTTGCTAGCTGTGATAAATGAAGCCAAGGAGGGTGATCCAGGAGGTAGTATCCAAGGACAAATTCGAAATAAAGGGCAAAGTTTTTAATTGATAACAAAAATGTCATAGCAAAATCACTTTCATATCCCCTCTCTAAGTTAAATCCTGCTGGAAATTCTAACTTTTGGTCTTCAGACTCAGATTTTTGGGTTTGTTTTGTTTTTCTGAGTGAGGAGAGGGCCAGCTATCCCCCAACAAGATGTGAGATGATCTCTTGGGGAAGTAAAACTCAGAGGCAACTTCATGTTAGAAATTCTCTACACAATTTTTGAGGTTCTGTTTTTCACTGTGACTTTCTTAAAGACTTTTGTTTCATAAAATCATAAGCTTTGCTTTGTTATTTTGTTTTACTTTGATGAGATCTTCCTAAACTTCATCTGCTAATAAATATTTGCCAAATTAAAGTGAGCCTAACTAAATTGAAGACTAAAATTATTCAGTGGAGGAGCAGACTATTTGCTTTATTTTCAAGGTGAAGGAGAAGTCCTGGATTGCTTTATTCAGGTATCTTAGAAAAACAGGCATATACATGAGTTTCTAGTATCCTCAGCAATACACTACATCATAGCTTACCCTGGGTAATCCTTCAGAGCACTGTCAGCAATCACCACAAAATCCCTTCCCTAAAGACACATACACTTGGAGATTTACTCTTATCACCTACTCCTCCCTACTCTTAACATCAGTGATCTCAAGGCTTTTGGGGGGGGAAATTAAAGTATCTATCTTTTTTTTTAAGTTCCTTTCAAAATGCTTAGGGACCAGTGACAGAAGGAAGCAGAACTATTAACAGTTCCCCTGAAACCTCTTTTTGATCTAAGCTGTCCTCTTAATAGAAGGCATACCAATGATAAGTATGTGCCTTTGCCACCTCCAAGAGAGTCCATGGAGGCACATCAACCATGCCAGGTAGCAAGTTGGGTTCAGATAGGGTCTCAGGGAGCTACCCGGAGAGAAAAATATGTCTAGTTTCCCCTGTTTGGGACTAAAAATTATTAAATGCAATAAGGTTGGTTAGATATGTGGCACAATACTCAGGGGTATTTTCATCTTTAGAAAACCGTGGAAATAATAAAATGGATTGAGGATCATATTATTAATAGCAATTGTGTAACAATGACTAGACTAGAAATCTAGTATCCTAAATTGATTAATATGAATGTGTCAGTAAGGGTATACTAGAGAAGCACAGAAAATATGGATGATACTGACTTCATATGAATCAACCATAAGGCAAAGAGCAGCACCGAGCTCTGTAGTTTACTTATATTAATTTGGATATTAGCAATTAGAGCTTGTGCTTTCAAATTCCATAAAATGCAAAGCTACCATGAAATAGAATTAACAGGGAGCTTTAGAAATTCATTAAACCAAACTTTAGTAGCAGCATCATTTTTTTTGTCTAATACAGGAATATATGTCTGTGCATACACTATTTATGATACCATTTGAGACTTACATAAAATATAAGTTGAGAGAATGTGCTGCCTTCAATAATTTACAAAGGTAAAAAATAACAGCAAGGGGAATTGAGAACAAACCTTGTCTTTTCTCTTACTATAATATACAGATATTGCATCTGTGGTTTCTAATACAGATTCTTAATTTGAGCACAGACAAGCCTTGCACTGTGAAGAGATTAAAGGGGTATCTGAGGGAAGAAGTATAGATGCTGTTTCTGGTGCATAATCATGTTTGCAAACATGTTAATCAAATCTGGATGCTTGCTAACTTGATAATTAAATTTACAAATGATTGGAAATATTTGCCATAGAAAGATTTAAAGTCATTCCAGAAATCCTAATGACAGCTCTAGCAATATGTGTATGCCTCTTGAGGGCCCAATGAGGATAGATGGTATTAAAAATATAATTGGCTTTAAAGCACATTAGATTAAATTTTTGCCTATGATTCATTCTCTGTTCTTTGTATTCACCTTTCAGGTCACTTCCTGCTTCCTGAACAATATACCCATAACTCAAATGAACTACCATGTGAATTTGCTTATTTTTATTCAGTCCAACTAGTTGCAAAATATTTTGTTTTCATTTAAAACTATGTGCTCTTAAATTAAAAGCTTAAACTTTCAAATTAAGTAATATTTAGAATAAAAGCTTTCAATGGTATTTGAAATCTGACAAAAGGCACATTATTAAAAAAATAATAATAAAAAAGAATTTAAAAGACCAAGGCATAAAGCAATTGGAAAATTAGTTGAGGTTGCTGTAAATTTACAAAGAAAAAAACTTCACTTACCAGGTCCAATTTTAGCTCATCCATGTAGTTTCATAGCAGACCTGACATATTACATTTACACGACAAATAAAAGCATTTTGAGTGAATCAGAGTTTTTTAAATGATGCATGAACATTCAACTGCATTAAATGAGTTTCTAACAGAATTTCCAACCCCCTGTTGGTAGAAAAACATGTCAACTTCCCAATTTTGCGTGGCTGCAGCTTGCAATATTGAATGGAGTATTCTTTTGAATGCACACATTAAAATGAGGTCAAGGGTCTTAGGAATAAATTGGTTGGCAAACAATACCAATGGTGCCCTGGTCTGACCTTGTTTATAATTGTTTGCACAACGGAGCTGAAGAGCAACAACATGGTTAATCTGTGCATGTTTATTTCTAGCCATCCAGGGACCTTAAGGGTCAATATGATTTACTAACATTCACTAAAAGTTATTAAAATTGTTGTACAAAGTTGATGGAAAGGTGTTATTGCTTTTGTAATAAAAAATGACTTTCATGGAACAGTTTATACATGACTTTTATTAGATTTTGCTTCCCATCCTCCTCCTCACCCCTTTAGAGTTTCACAATTGGTAACAGTTGATTATTTGTGCTGTCTCGTGGCATTCTTTATTTTTTATTTGTATAGTACCATGAATGTGGACAGTATGTTCCAGGACTTAAATTATAAATGAGGTAGCTCTCTGCCCCAGATAGCTCCAAGGCTCCTGTCTTTACAAAGGACACCAGGAGGAAAGCAGTTCGATTTGCCCTCAGAATAATACGATCATGGTAACTGTCCAAATTAAGAGATTTGAATGATACTAGAACTTTCATACTTCGCCAGATTACTCCAGGCAGCCAAAGAGGACTGTTTGAAATTGCATCAAATGAATTGTTAGCTGATTTTTTTCTACTGAAAATAGAATTATCACTTTAAAAAGATTCCATAGCCACCAGCAGACCTGGATAGAACAGCAAAAATGAACAGCACAGAAGTCCAGCAAAGACTACGTACAGGTGTATAAAGAGAGTGGGGGAAGAAAAAGGAACAGAGATAAAGGGCAGAAGGTAACAGATTATCCTAATCACAAAAACATTTATTAATCACAGCATCAGGTTAGATAAAACATAGATATGGCTCCTGCCAACTGGGAATTTAACATCTAAGATGTCACTCGAAGAAAACAAAATAAGGAAAAGTTATTCAAGAACAAACTTAGAAAAAATAAGCCAAATGAGGAAACATAAATGCAGTAACTAGCAGAAAAGACCAGCTTTAAAAATTTAGTTCAATTAGAATACTCTAATAACATATGACAATTACTATCATATCATATCACGTCCAATGTAATCTCTATAATGAGGCCTCATTGCTACCATGTGTTTTATTTCCCACTGCTTCCGACCAAAATATAAAGCAGAAAAAGTATCCTATCTAAACTGTGTTTGGTCTTTAGGGAAAAATAATAGGGCCACATGATTCTTATTCAGGTTTTAGCAAGTGCCTAATAACAGTGCAATATATTTTAAAAAATAAACAAGTGACTCCAAAATTAAAATTATTCATAATTCATTATATGGAACTCTAGATGTATTTTTCACTTTAAGTATATTTTAGTAGTTCACATTCTCTCTCACTGGATGCATAATATTTCAGATACAAAGGAATACCCACCACGTTTCTATCATTAGAACTCAGTGCATAATCTCAGAAAACATAGTTTATAATTATAAAGTAATTTTAAATTTTAATTTAGGTTGTAGGTCATTTTCTTCTTTAGGAATAAGAACAAAAAACTGTAATGAGATTCAGATTAAGCTAACGTTTATTGAACACTAAATATGTGCCATACACTGTTATAAGTGCTTCCACAGTAAAATCAACAGAATCTTTTTTTTTTTTTTTTGAGACGGAGTCTTGCTCTGTCGCCCAGGCTGGAGTGCAGTGGCCGGATCTCAGCTCACTGCAAGCTCCGCCTCCCGGGTTCACGCCATTCTCCTGCCTCAGCCTCCAGAGTAGCTGGGACTACAGGCGCCCGCCACCTCGCCCGGCTAGTTTTTTTTGTATTTTTTAGTAGAGACGGGGTTTCACCGTGTTAGCCAGGATGGTCTCGATCTCCTGACCTCGTGATCCGCCCGTCTCGGCCTCCCAAAGTGCTGGGATTACAGGCTTGAGCCACCGCGCCCGGCAAATCAACAGAATTTTTAATTTGTCACTATGAGAAAAGGCCAAGAGAAGTATAATTATCTAGCAGGAAGAAGAAAAAGTAAAGGGACCAATAATATCAAGGATTCCCTATGTCTACCTAAGGGAGAACAAAATAAAATATCAACATATCTGAAAAGTATTAATGAGAAAATAAGGAAAATTTTGAAGTAGAACTTATAACTTAAAAATAAGCGCATGAAGTTAAATGTTTTTCCATTCTTCTGTGGGAACTCATTTTAAAGCAGTATGGGGAAGAAGAGAGAACAGCGCATACACCATCCCCAGTGAATCTGACATGCCTGAAACTCTGAATCACAAAATAGAAGAAAACCCTAGCAAAGCACTGAAGTTCAAAAAATCATGTGGGAAGAGAAGCTATAGAAATTAGAGAAAACTTGCCAAGGACAAATCTGAGAGTGGCAGATACTGAAGTTTCAAACAATACAAAGAAAACAAACAAAAATAACATATTTGCAACAGTGGGAACAGACAGCGGAGACTAGAGGCAGTACTTCACTTGATCTCACTTGGCACAAGTCTTGAGAAAGTAGAACAAGAGGCGGGTTCAGCCTCTAGGGGTGTGTCTGAGGGACAGGGGTTGGCGGTGGTAAAAGAGGAAAGATTTGGCAATATGAACAACCTTGGAGTGCATATAAAATCTCTCTCTTTCTCTCTCTGTCTCTCTCTCACACACACACACGCACCCCATAGGAAGAATTCCAGTTAGCCCTGGCCACTCCTTACCGTGAATTTCCTGCAGTAGATGGTTAAGGAAAAACTGTAGTCAAGAATGAGAAATAATATAAAAGGAATGAGCAAAGAAGCTACACAATACCACAAGGAAAAATTATGGAATGCTGAAAATAGAAATGGCAGATGCAATATGTCCCTGTCCCCCCACCGACACACACAACCCTCAGTAATACGCAAGTAAAAAAAAATGACCTTGAATTTTCAAAATCCAACAAAACAATGTGCTTAATAAAAGAGTCCATAGAAGAAAACCTGTGCTCAAGAAAACGTGTAGTGAGTATGTCTCTATGGGTGGGTGTGGAGCAATGATGTGGACAATCATAACAATGAATGTCTGAGTGGAAGCAATACAAAGGGACTCAGAATTGGTGAAAACATAGTAAGAATAATAAAAGACATATTTGAGATAGCAAACGTAATAAGTGAAGTGAAAAAAAACAAAGAATTAAAGGGAATCTGGAATGAAAATTATATTAAAGATTGCCAAAGACAGCACCAAAACACAAAATAAGTGTTTGTAAATAAGAGAACCAGGAAGTCCTAGCCAGAGCAATCAGGCAAGAGAAAGGAATAAAAGGCATCCAAACAGGAAAAGAAGCCAAACTGTCTCTCTTCACTGATAAATTCTATACCTAGAAAACCCTGAAGACTCTGCCAAAAGGCTCCTGGAATCGATAAACAACTTTAGTAAAGTTTTAGTACAAAAATCAGTAGCATATCTATATACCAGGTTGTATATGTATAGATGTATACATCTACACATAAGGTTCAAGCTGAAATCAAGAAGGCAATCTCATTTACAATACACACACACACACATATATACACACATACACACAATAAAATAAAATAAAATACACAGGAATACATCTAACTAAGGAAGTGAAAGACCTCTATAAGGAAAACTAAAAAACACTGCTGAAAGAAATCATAGGTGACACAAACAAATGGAAAATCATCCCATCCTCATGGATTGGATAAATCAGTATCACTAAAATGGCCATACTGCCCAAAGCAATTTACAGATTCAACACTATTCCTATCAAACTACCAATGTCATTTTTCACAGAATTAGAAAAAAACTATTTGAAAATACATATGGAACCAAAAGAAAGAGACTGAATAGACAAAGCAATCCTAAGCAAAAACAACAAAGCAAGAGGCATCACATTACCCAACTTCAAACTATACTGTAAGTCTACAGTACCCAAACGGCATGGTACTGGGAATAAAAACAGACACATGGATCAGTGAAACAGAACAGAGAACCCAGAAATAAAGCCACACATCTACAACCTACTGATCTTCAACAAAGTCAACAAAAATTAAAAATGGGAAAAAGATACTCTATTCAATAAACGGTGCTGTGATAACTGGCTGACCAAATGCAGAAGAATGAAACTGAACCTCTACCTCTCACCATATACAAAAATTAACCAAAGATGGATTAAAGACTTACATGTAAGACTTTGAATTATAAGAAACCTAGAAAAAAACCTAGAAAACACTGCTCTGGACATCGGTCTTGGAAAGTAATTTATTACTAAGTCCTCAAAAGCAATTGCAATAAAACCAAAAATTGACAAGTGGGATCTAATTAAACTAAAGAGCTTCTACTTATCAAAAAAAAAAATACAAACAGAATAAAGAGACAGTCTACAGAATGGGAGAAAATATTCGTAAACTATGCATCTAACAAAGGTCTAATATCCAGAATCTATAAAGGACTAAACAGTTCAACAACTAAAGACAAATAACTTCATTAAAAACTGAGCAAGGCCATAAACAAGATACTTCTCAAACGGATATGTACAAATAGCCAACAAACATAAGAAAAATGCTCAACATCACTAATCATCAGGGAAATGCAAATCAAATCCACAATAAGATACCACAATAAGATACCATCTCACTCCAGTCAGAATGGCTACTACTAAAACGTTAAAAAAATAGATGCTGGTGAGGCTGCAGAGAAAAGGGAATACATATACTGTTGGTGGGAATGTATATTAGTTCAACCACTGCGGAAAGCAGTTTGGAGATTTCTTAAAGAACTACAAGTTGAACTATCATTTGACCCAGTAATCCCATTACTAGATATATATCCAAATGAAAATAAATCTTTCTACAGAAGACACATGCATTCATATGTTCATTGCAGCACCATTCACAATAGAAAAGACGTGGAACCAACCCAGGTGCCCATCAATAGAGGAATGAATAAAGAAAATATGGTATGTATACACCATAGAATACTACACAGCCATAAAAAAATAAAATCATGTCCTTTGAGGCAATGTGGCTGCAGCTGAGGTCATTATCCTAAGTAAAGTTAACATAGGAACAGAAAACCAAACACCACATCTTCTCACTTACAAAGGCAAGCTAAACATTGTGTTATTGTGGACATAAAGATAGCAACAGTAGTCACTGGGGACTACTAGAGCAGGGAGTGAGAAAGTGTGCAATGGTTGAAAAACTACCTATTTTTGGGTATATACTCACCACCTGGGTAAGGAGCTCAATTGCACCACAAATCTCAGCATCACAAGCTATAGACATGTAACAAACCTGCACAGGTACTCTCTAAATCTAAAATAAAAATTGAAATTATACATATAAAAGAAAACCAAAGCAACAGAGCAGTATAAATATTTAAGGATATAATTCAAGAAACTTTTCAGAAACAGAAAAGATTTGAATCTATGAAATACAAACATGCTATGTCCCAGGAAAACAAAAAGAAAAACTCATACAGAAAAATCAATCCAAAGGCATTTCTTAATAAAGTGACTGATTTCTGTGAGACAAGAAAAAGATGTTGGACAGAATAATAATAATAATAATGTTGCCTATAAAATGTAAAAAAAAAAATCTGACTCATACTAGATTTCTCCCTAACAATACTGAAAGAGAACAGGTAATTCCTGCAAAGTATTCAAAGAAAAAAAGCGATTCATAATTATATTTCTAGGCAAATAGTTTTTCAAGTAAATGAAAGGACATAAGCATTTACACACATTCGTTTAAAATAAATTTTACAAATTCAGCCAACAAAGTAACAAACGGAAAAACTTTTTGAAAATGTCTGGCAGTGACACAGAGTCCATTTCAGAGTAAGAACTAAGATAAAAGCAAATGTGAAGATGATACTTAAGTAAGAGAATACAAATGTCATATGTGCTGGGAAGGACAAGGGGAAAGCAGACTTTTAGAGCTGGAGGAGGTCAAGACATTTTAGTTGATAAATCAAATAATAGAGCTTAAGTTTATTTGAAGTTATGAGCATGAAAACTGAAAAGGAACGAAATGAACAGAAATGAGTAAGGTCATTATTTAGTAAGTATAACATAAAATATGACAACATACCTACAGCAAAATATATATGTTTCATATAAAAATACAAATGAGATAAACTTACTTATTAAAATAGATTTTCAGATCAGACTACAAAGAAAATCTCAATTACATGCTATATTCAAGAGAAATACTCAGAACATAGTGACTCAGAAAAATGATAGAACTAATAAATAAATCCCAGAATTGGCTATAAACACACACACATATGCACACACAGAGAGTAAATTGATACATCACTAAATATCTACTCAAAACAAAAATTGAAAAAGCACAAACATGCAAAATAGAAAATAATGATACAAAAATAACCCCAGATACAAGAAATCCGAAGAATCTTAAAATACCAATGTGCTTGCTTTTTGTAAATAATTTTAAAAACTAGGTTAAAATGGATCTTTTTCTGGAGATTATAAATTAGCAAAACATCACAGAAGAGAAAGAAATTGTGATAGTTCATTATAAATTGAAAACATTACTAAAGCTCAAAATATTCCCAGTATATTGAGCCTAAACAGGAAAGATCAGAGGAACAGATAACTCTAATATTATTTTAAAAGATCTAAGACATACTAACATAATAAAAACTTCAAAAATAGTTTTAGAACAAAAGAGTCAAAGATTTTTAAAATCAATCTCACTCTGAGTATGGTTGCAAAAATACTAAATAAAATGTTAACAAATAATATAATAATAGATAAAACATAATTTTCCATGACAAGTATCATTTTGAATATACAAAGGAAGTTCAGTGTTAATATTAATTTTCGTGCTAACAGATTTAAAATGACAATTTATACTATTATCTTTATGGAAGCCTAAACTTATCCAGTAAAAGTCAACATTCAATCTTGATAAAACAAAAACTTAATAAAATAGAAGAGCTATCTTTTCTCTTATATTATGCATATCTTTATATGATAATGTGCATATCACATTTGACCCAAAAGCAAACATCATATCTATAGGAAAATACTGAAAGCTGTTCCATTAAAGTCAGAAACACAATTAAGGTATCTTTTATCTCCACTATTATTTAATATTGTTCTGGAGTTACTAGCCAAAGCAGTTAGTTATATAACTACATAAGAGGGATATGAATTATAAAGTATATCAAATTATAATTATTTACAGATGATATTTCTAATCTGGATATTTGAAGAAAATGAACTCTTGTGAAACAAAATAATTCAATGATTTGGCAAAAAATAATAAAATAATAATAATAATAATTGGTAGAATATAACCTTCATGTTACACACAACAATCACTCAAAAGCTATAATGGAAAAAAATCTATTTTCATTAGCAACTAAAAAGATAAAATTTATAAAATTATTAATTTTCCCCCAACCCCAGTACTTATTCTTTGCTTCTACTTTAAATAATAGAACTCTCTGAGTTTAAACCACAAACATGTTTGCTCACCTGAATACCTGGAAACTCCATGTGCAAGCCTTTCTTTCAGCTAGGTGTGCTACATGCTTATTTTGGGATCCAATAAAGGTAAGCAAAGGTAATATGGGAAATGTCATCTCCTTGAAGATTCTAGACCACTCTCTTTCCCTTTCCAACAAGATCCAAGATAGATGTGATGGTGTTAAACTGACTTTTACAAAAAGAATAAGTTGCACCTTATAAAACAGTAAAGCAAGAAGAGAAAAGCAACCTGAGTCTCTGAAAAATCTAGAATCATGAAAATAATTTTCATGATTGTTTTCCTTTGTGTGTATTGTGTTGTTTGTTTGTTTGCAATAGCAGCTGAGCCCATACCATAACTAACACCACAAAATGGGAAAAGTTCTATATGCTTTATATGGAGAAAATGTTTAAATACTATGAAGTGACAGAAAAAGCTTAAATAATTGGAGAGTTGAAAGTCACATCATGTCTTAAATAAGACATCAACATCACAAAGATATCCATTCTTCTCTGGTTAATCTAAAAATTTAACACGATCTCAACTAAAATGCCAATATATTTCCTCTGGAAAAAGTAAACTGAAATGAAAAAGTTATTGTATAAAACTTTCCATAAAAATTTGTAAAACAATATTACCTATTAGATAATAAAATATATTATAAAGTAATATGGTACTGCTACATGAATGGAAAGACAGAACAGTGGACTCAAACAAAAATTCCATAGCAAATTTCAGTGATAAACTTGATATTTCAAATAGTGAGAAAAAGATGGATTATTCAATAAATAGTATGGAGATAACTTTTCAGCCATATGGGAACAAATAAATTGGATCCATATCTCACATCTTACACAAAGATAAATTCCAGACGATCAAAGATTATTAAAAGCTTAAAAAATGAAGCCCCAAAATGTTTGGAAAAAGTATTTCTTATAATCTAAGATTGGGAAAAGATTTGTTAAACATGAATTAAAACTGTCATAAAAGAAAAAATAAACTTTACTACATTAAAAAATATATGGCATAAAAATGCCTTAAATGGTCAAAAGGCAAATAGCAAATGTGGTTAATATTTCAAGTTTATATCAGAGACAAGACATAGGCTATTTTTTACCATAACAAAGAAATCATATAAATTAATTAGAAAAAAATAACCCTTTAGGGAAAAATGAAAAACATTCACTTTAGAGAAAAGAAAATACAAATATCTTTTGAATCTATGAAAAGATGATAACGTTTTCAAGAACAGAAATAAAAATAATAATTTCAATGAGTAATAGCTGATTCAAGGTCTGGGGGCAGAAATATACAAGATGTACCTGAGAAATGTGGTTGTGCCAGAAAGCAATGAAACTACCAAGGACAAAATGGGCCACGTCAGAGGGACACAGGAGGAAATATGAAGGGGTCGGGATTGGCCAATATGTGACAATTTGAATTTAAAAAAGAGTAATGAAGGCAATAGATGGAAGAACACAAAACAAACGAGATTCATATTGATATCTCCCTCAAAAAGAGAAGAGGGAGAAACTAAAATTTAATCAAAACTAATTGGACACCACTGGAAATAACTAGGGCTCGAAATCATTATTCTGAAAACAGGCAATTAAAAGGAAATAATTTATTCTGCCTTTCCTGGATGAGGTATACTTCAAGAAAATTAGTTAGCCCTAATTGGTGGGGGAAGCAATCCTTAATGAAGAATTCTAATTAAGAAGTGTGGAAGAAAAGGTAGAAGTTTTTATAAATCACCATTCTGCAAATCCTCATAAAATAATTAATTCAACCAGGGATCACATGGATAAAGCCATTTTATAAAAGGTAAATGGGAATTTTACAAGACAGATCAGCCTGTGACTGCTTGACTCCACTGATCAACAGGCTAATTGACAAAGTGACAAAAGCAGATGTTACGTGTCTCTTGCTTCAATGTATATTGTAATGTCTATTATATCACTTGTCCTTGCCAAATGTTGAGCCTGAATCTACTCAAATATCAACTGTCAATTTTTCTCCACAAAGGATAGACGAACAAGTTAAATTACACCACAAGGAAGCAAACAGACAAACCAAATGTGGGCATTCTGCATATGACAATTAATCCAGTTGCTACTAGACAATGGCAGGGGGTCAAAAGGGAAAGACACTGTTCCAACTTGAAAGAGAGTTAAGAGACATAAAATCCAAACATAATGGGTGAATCTTGTAATGATCCTATTTCAAACAAACCAGTTTTAAAAAAACAATTTTTTCCTCACATCTGAGGAAATTTCCTTATGACATTTTTTAGATGATACAGAGCTATAGGAGTATCGCATTGTGGTGATACAATAAATGTCCACATATTTCAGAGATTCATGTTGAAATATGGGGTGAAATGAAATAATGTCTGGATCTTCAAAATACTTCAGCAATGAAAAGAGAAAAAAATAAGATGAGGGGGGTCACTGAAACAAATATGACAAAATCCTGATAACTGTTGAATTTGACAGATGGCTATCTATCTGAAGGTTCATTCTTTCTGTTTGTGTATCTTGGAGTTCATTTTTCAAACCAATCAGTTTGAACTTAAACCTGTGTAAGAAAAAGTTACTCTCATGAAGCTAGTGGAAGGTTAAACTGATAAATCCTATATGGAAAATATGGCAACATTTATAAAAATTTTAAATGCATATGCCCAGCATTTATATTTCTAGGTGCTTATTCTACAGATATATTCTCATATATGCAAAGTGCCCTTCATTGGACCATTGTTTGTAGTAACAAATGATTAAAAACTACCTTAAAGTCCATAACTAGAGACTAATCAAAGTATCATGAAGCCAGACAAGGGAACACTCTCCATAAAGCATGAGGAGAGAACTAGCTCAAGCAAAACAACAGGCAAGATCATCTAAATACTAAATATTTTTAAGTGATTAAAATAATTTTGAGGTTCATTTAAGTACATGAGTAAACTTTCTAGAAAGTAAGGAAATCCCCTAAGACTAAGCAGAAGTAAGAGTTCAAGGGACTAAGCTAAAGCAACTGGCTTCCTTGAGGCCACTTATCAAGCCTTGTTGACCTAGAATGAGGTTTCTCAGCCTGGGCACTAGATAATTATTTGTTGGGACTGTCCCCTGCTTTGCAGGATATTTAGGAGCACCTCTGGCCTCTACCTACCAGATACCAGTAGCACCTTCTACTTTCCCCCAGTTGTAATAAAAAAAAATGTCTCCAGCCTTTGCCAAGTGTTCCCTAGGGGCTCCCCTTTCACACCCCAGGACTGAAAACCACTGCTCTAGGGTATCACTACTAAAGGATCTTTGGAGGACAAGAGTAAGAAGACCTCCCCCCAATAAAGCTGAACACCAAAGAAAGGAGGAATAAATATGAAATCTAACCAGCAAAGAAAGAGAACAAGGAAAATGATCTATCTTTGTTTTGGCTATGAGTAGAAGGAAAAAAACTTCCCATGAGAAATTATGATCACGAACCAGTCTTCACATGGATTTTAAAGCCCATATTGATTCTATCTATAAGATTTAAATAAATAAAACACAAGTTAATATTTTAAAGCAGACATGTTTTAGAAGCGGAAACTGATAAGCAGAAATACTCTCAGAAATACCCTGCATTTCTATCCTCAGCAGAAATACAGTCTTCAGATAATTTTCACAGATAAAGTTCCAATAAACAGACACTCTCAATTAAAAAAAATTATATACTGATTAAACAAGGTACCATGAGCAGAGTCAGTAGTAATAGCAATCCACAAAAGAAGGCACAAAAAGACATATAAATATAAGAATTGTCAAATATAGACTACAAAATAAGTATTTTTAATGTATTTAAAGAAATAAAAGAATTGAAAACAAATATTAAAATAGCAATTATCAAAAATTACCAGAAAAAAGAATAATTAAATAAAACATCTAGAAATTTAAAATATATTTGAAATTAGAAATTTATTAGAATAGGATATGACAGTAAATTAGACTGAAATGAACAATTAGTGAACTGGAAGCTAAAACAGATAAAAGTTACTCAATGAAGCACTGAGTTAGAAAACATGAAATATGGTTTCAGAAGAAAATGAAGGATAAATGAGTACGTCCATTACTCACTCATCAGAATTTCAGAGGGAACCCATAGAAAGAATGGAAGCAAGGTAATATTTGAAGAGATAATGACTGAATTTTTCCAAAATTGTCAAAAGACACCAATCCTCAAATCCATGAACTACAACATATTTCAAACAAGTGTAGTTGATATTCTGAGATGTCATAATAGGAGCAATAACAATAGTAGCTACCATACTGAGTGCTTACCTTGCACTATATATTAAACCATAGTACATACTTTATCTTAGTTGATAACACTTTAAAAACAGAAAGGCAGATGGAACTGCCTGATACAGATTAGACATTAAAAGAATTTTATGAGACAACCAAAACCAAATGCAATGTTTGGACAATGTCTGAAACCTGATTCAAGCAAATCAATCTTAATTATATTATGTAGTCTCTCTCTGTGGCAATATTTAAACCCATCCTTGGCTGACTACACAAACTTTGCCCCAGAGTTATGCAATGTATAAACCACACAAACATCTGAATGTTTCTAATGTTCTGTACTCTTTCTTTTCTTAAAGAAAAAAAAGTAGTTTGATATAAAAATATTTTTTGGAACTCCTACTGGAATAAAGGAAAATGAGCATAATGACAACAAAGGTCTAAATTATGGACAGGGTAAAGAAAAAGAAAAATTTATGATGAATAAATTATCAAAAAGCAATCAAACTAATGATAGACAGAGTTGATTCATTTCTATTTACAAAGAGTTATCCCATAAGAATGTAATGCACTTGGTAGTTCTATCAGAGTTTCTTATAGCAAAGATGTAAGAAATCTGTTTTTCAGGTTATTATTTTAAACTGAGATATAAAACGGTATGCATAAAGAGACTGTATTATTCTGTTTTCACACTCACTATAAAGAACTGCCTGAGACTGGGAAATTTATAAAGGAAAAAGGTTTAATTGACTCATAGTTCTGCAGGGCTGGGGAGGCCTCAGGAAAGTTACCATCATCGTGGAAGGCAAAGAAGCAGCTAGTACCTTCTTCACAAGGCGGCAGGAGAGAGCGAGTCAGGAGGAGGAAATTCCACAAACTTCTAAACTATCAGATCATATGAGAACTCACTCACTATCACAATAAGAGCATGGGGGAACCATCTCCATGGTCCAATCACCTCCCACCAGGTTCCTCCCTCCACATGTGGGGATTACAATTTGAGATAAGATTTGGGTGGGGACACAGAGCCAAACCGTATAAGACACAAAATGTCTGCATAGACAAAAAGGAGCTTTTTACTTGCCTTTCTTACAGCTTTGCTACAGAGATATGAAGAACACACCTCTTTCTCTTTCTGTCACTATATTGTTCTTGTACCTGAACAAAGATAAGTTCCAAATTGAGCCCTGGAAAGGTATTTACTGTCAGGGACCCTAAGGGATGAGTGAAAAGGCAGAGAAAAATCAGGATCACCATCAGTGGACACTGAGGTCTACTTTTTCAACAAGGTGCCACTAGGAAAAGAACATCTGTGGGCAATGAGGAGGTTGGAAAGTGGGAATAATTAGAACTTGGTTCTAAACTGAGAACCCAAGAGATGGGTACCTCTCTCCTGTGATTCTTGTACTGGGTATTAAAGAGGTAGCCCTAAATAGTTTATATTGAACTGAGATAGATCTGATTCCCATACCCCATGGATTTTGCATGCCCATGCTGAATTCCCAGTGCTGAATCTCTAGTTGTATTATAATGGGCTAAGTCTCCTGAAACCAAAGGTAAAGAAAAATAAAAATTATCCAAATGAATCTAACTTCTCTACAATTTTATTTGGACAAAGAGCCAAACTAGACATTTTATTCAGAGTACATGTAAACAGAGCAAGGTAACTGTCACAATGATTTCATTTGCTAACTTTTTATTCCCTTTTCTCTAACTGGACCCTTATGCTTTTAATGATAAACTTATTTAACTTCCTATTTAACGCCTCGATAGGTATAAATGTGTTTTAAAATATTTGATTGGATTACCCTAAGGGAGAATTTGGTAGAAAGATATTGTGTCAGAACCAGCACTTTGGGAGGCCGAGACGGGCGGATCACGAGGTCAGGAGATCGAGACCATCCTGGCTAACACGGTGAAACCCCGTCTCTACTAAAAACTACAAAAAAAAAAACTAGCCGGGCGAGGTGGCGGCGCCTGTAGTCCCAGCTACCCGGGAGGCTGAGGCAGGAGAATGGCGTGAACCCGGGAGGCGGAGCTTGCAGTGAGCTGAGATCCGGCCACTGCACTCCAGCCCGGGCGACAGAGCGAGACTCCGTCTCAAAAAAAAAAAAAAAAAAAAAAAAAAGAAAGGGAAGAGTGTTGCTATGCAAACAGGCAACTTGGTTAGTTTCCTGCTCATATAAGTGTGTGCTTGCATTCAGGGACAGTGAGAGCACAGGGGCAGTGAGTAGGAAATATTTTATGAGAAGAAAGTCAAGAGGAAAAGGCATGAGTGCTGTTAGTATTCTGCATTTTGTAGACATACACAAGGGAGCAGGAGAGCATAAACACCTTTCATTAATGCATTTCTGTTGCTGAGACATGCAAAAATTATACCAGATCAGAAATGTAAAAAAGAAACTACCCAAGGTTGAGGCACTAGGATCATGAATTGATTTGTAACAGATTTCAGATGAGTTGAAAAGAAGCCGCCTACTCAGTAATGAGGAGAAAAGATTAGGTTAAGTTGCCACTTGTTTTTGTTTTCGTTTTTGTTTCATATAATCTTTGTTTTTTTTAAAAAAAAAAAAAAAAGATGAGATAGAAAAGGTATGCTTTAAATCTTCTTTATTTTCAGTGTGACAGGCTCCTGGTTTATGCTTTAGCACTCTTATACATAGTCATGGTTCTGGCATCTTTAAAAAGAAAAACAATTAAATATAAAAACATTAATTATCTATGGGATCCTCAGTGTTTTAAATAAAAAGTTATTATTTAGACAATATCTTGCAGGTTGGACACGGTGGCTCATGCCTGTAATCCCAGCACTTTGGGAGGCTGAGGCGGGTGGATCACCTGAGGTCAGGAGTTCAAGACCAGCCTCGCCAACATGGCGAAACCCTGTCTCTACTACAAGTACAAAAAAATTAGCTGGCTATGGTGGTGTATTCCTGTTATCCCAGATACTCAGGAGGTTAAGAAAGGAGAATAGCTTGGACCCGGGAGGTGGAGGTTGCAGTGAGCAGAGATCGCACCACTGCACTCTAACCTGAGCCACAGAGCAGGATTCCATCAAAAAAAAAAAAAAAAAAAAAAGGAAGGAAGGAAGGAAGGGAGGAAGGGAGGGAGGGAGGGAGGGAGGGAGGGAGAAAGGAAGGAAGGAAGGAAATGTCTTGTGGTTTGGGAGAGCAAGGAAGCAGGAGGAAGGGGAAATGATGAGTAGCTCATACCTTCTGTGTAGTGTAGTAGGTGCTTCACATAACCCTCACAACACTGCCAGCTGGTAAGTATCCTGCCACCCATTTGAAGAACAGTTCAAATGACACAGAAAGAGGTTAAAGGATCCACTGAAATCATTCTACAGTAAGTGGTTAAAATGCAATTTAAACCTTGATTATCCCTAGAGATCTTTCTGTCATTGGCTATTTGGGCAATTTTCTTTTAATAAATAAACCTTAAACATGAACCTGAGTGGTGTAGTCCTAAATATGTGAAAAGACAATCAGTGACAAATGGTTTTGTGGTGTCTGTTGCAAGTACTTTTCTCTCTGGTTAAAATTGTAAGTCAACTTTTACTGCTATGCCACTCACTATCTCCAATTTACATAAATTATTCTTTCTAGACAAAAAAATCGTTTTTGAAAATTGTTCATCTATTCAACAAATATTTATTGGGTACCTAACTATTCCATGATTGTGCTGTAGATTGGAACATTGACTATAAATAAAACAGACAAAACAGACATGGTCATGTATATCTTATGGTCTAGCAGGAGCTCACTTTATTATCTTTATTTAAAATGTGGAAAAACATATTTTTAAATATTGACTAATGTGTCTACACAAACCAATAGTGTTTTCTTTCTGTTTATCAATATAGTACTACAACATTTTGCAATACAAAGAAAACTGAATGAAACAAAATCAGATATTGTGACCCTTTGAATATAGCTAGGTCTCTTATCTCAAAAGATTGTCTAACATAAATAACAGAGAATAACAAAATCTAGTTTGGTCATCATAAGTCTTTCTCAGACTTTCCAAATTGGTCATATTATCAACAAGATGCTTTTTCTGACATAATTAAGAGTATTTCTTAACTTTGAATTTGGAATTTTCTGCATTTCAAAAGCATAGTATTAACAAATGACTACTTCATTGACGCATTTCAGAGAAGTGTCACTAAACTTATATTATCCATCTTAGTCACATATAAAGAAAAGAGATTTTGGCAAGTACTGATGCAACTGTGTAGGAGGGAGATTAATGGAGAGCAAATTGGGGAGTAATTAATCAAGCCGCATAAGAAAATGAAAAGAAGAAACAAAGATGCAAGATTTGACAGGAAAATTCTAAGCTCTTTGTACTTGGCACCAGTCAAAAAAAAAAAAAAAAAAAAAGAGGCATAATAGGGCTGAAAAGTTCATGAATATGCTCCAATTAATCTGTATGTGCACTGAAATGCTTTTTAGTTTGGTTCATTTAAATCTGAAATTCCCTTCCCCATTGATGTCAGCTAGTTAGCCAAGATGGTGCATTACTGTTATGATCACTGCAGCGCACATAATTTAGATTTATCTCTTTGGGGACTCGACTCCACCCCCTGCTAGCTAATATGCTCACTATGTTTAATGATGCAAAAAATTTCCCTGAGTACAGGTTATTTATCTTTATCAGGGGCTGCGTTTGGCTGGCTGGCTGTTATCAGCAGAATATTTGTTCCTAAGTGGTTGGTTCTCATACATATTCCAGGGCAATCCTGAGGCCCGTATTATCACTTAGATTTGCAATAAAAGTATTTCAGTTCTTCAGATACACCTTAGTAATACCGATTTGTGAGTTTGAAACAGCTGAAATTATGATTCAGTCTAAGAACCCTGAAATCACTGTCATGAAATACAAAATCAATCTAAAATCTGAGAAAATAATTTATTTGGGGTACTTTGGGATATACATACTGAACAACACAGGAATATGAATATTTAATAAGGAAAAGTGTTATAAATGATCTTCCAGTAATTGTATTGTCAAAACATAACCTGAGAAGAAAACCTGAGGGATGGGCAAGCGGGTCTAAATAGAATAGTCAGTAACCACTGACCCTCATCACCTTTCCTCCAAAAATAAATGAGGAAAATAAAATGAAGGGTCCTTGATAAGAAAGTGAACAAATGTAGGCAACGGTTGCCTTTCCCTGAACCCAGACTCAGAGATGTACAGAATCAAAGGAGATGTTGATAGTTCTGAGAATACAATATTTTAAAATAGCAACAAAATGCTAGAAAGACAGAAAATGTTGATTTATAAGAGCATGAGAGGGTCTGGGTGAACAGTCTAGGTGTCAAGAATTTTTTAGTTGAGCTCTTTTAAGCTCTTTAAATTACCTGTGTGGATTACTATCCACCCATCTAAAAATCAAATAGAAAATGAGATTTTATTCACAACATAAATAAAACTATCAAACATCGAGCCATTATTTTTTTTAAAATGCCCACGGCCTTTAGAAAAAAACTTTTAAAACTCAAAGACTCAGAAAAAATGGAGGAAATACTATGTTTGTGAAAGGATGACAATGCTACTTGAATTAGTCTATAAATATAATTCTAATTAAATTGCATAGGAAATTCCTGAGAAAACTAACAAATTATTTAAATTTATATAAAAAAATGAAAGATCCATCAGTAGGGAAGTCCATTCTGGAAAACAACAAAAAAGACAAAAGGTCAAGAAATTCTACAGAACTCCAGAAATAGTTTTTAAAATAATAACAATATTATACTAAAATTTATCCACAATATTATACTAAAATTTATTAGTTTTAAAACATATTATATTTATACTAAAATATACTATAATAACAATATTATACTAAAATGTATCTAGTCTGTTACTTTATAACAGACTAGAAAGTAAAAAAAAAAGACTCATTTAAATACAGAAAATATAAAGCACCACAATTCAGAGGGAGATAGCTTAGTAGATGGCATTGAGAAAACTGACTCAATATAGAGAAAAATAAAGCCAGACTCCTATCTCACTCCATGTATAGTGGAAGGGCTGATGAATTAAATGAACAAATGTGAAAGGTAAAACTCTAAAGATAAAAAATTTAAAGGGAAAAAAGTAGGAGCCCTGCTTTGTAACCTTAAACAAGACCCCAAGATGACAAATCATTAGGTAAAAAAAATCAAATATCAAAATTAACATTTTCTTAACAAAACATCTCAAAGTTACAAAATGTGATATGCTAGCAGAAAATGCTTGCAAAGTCTTTGAAATACAAAGGATTAGTATCTAAAATACCACAAAAGGACTTATCAATTAACAAAAGAAAGACAGAAAATCCAATAGATAGGAAAGCAGGCCAGGCACAGTGGCTCACGCCTGTAATCCCAGCACTTTGGGAGGCCAAGGCGGACAGATCACAAGGTCAAGAGATTGAGACCACCCTGGCCAACATGGTGAAACCCTGTCTCCACTAAAAATACAAAAATTTGTTGGGCATGGTGGCATGTGCCTATAGTCTCAGCTATTTGGGAGGCTGAGGCAGGAGAATCGCTGGAACCTGGGAGGCAGAGGTTGCAGTGAGCCGAGATCACACCACTGTACTCCAGCCTGGTGACAGAATGAGACACCTTCTCGAAAAAACAAACAAACAAAAACAACAACAACAAAAATAAAACAAGATATAAATAAAACATAAAAGAAGTAGAAACCCAAATATCTAAAAATATCTAAAATGTATATGAAGAAATGCCCAACCTCACCAATAATCACAGATATACAATTAAAACATCAATCAGAAAACATTTCACATAATACAAATATTTGGCAAACATTTGGAAAAACTGGTATTCACACTTACTGCTGGTACAGACATGCTCAAGAGAAGCTTGACACTATTTAATAAAATGAGGTATTATATAGGTCAAGTACCATAACCCAGATGTATCCCAGAGAAAGAGATTGTCCATTGCTAAGTTATTTATTGGAATAGGGAGTTGGAGTCAGCAGAGGTGACCATTATTAAGAGGAATAAATTGGCCAGGCACGGTGGCTCACGCCTGTAATCCCAACACTTTGGGAGGCTGAGGCGGGTGGCTCATGAGGTCAGGAGATCGAGACCATCCTAGCTAACATGGTGAAACCCCATCTCTACTAAAAATACAAAAAAATTAGCTGGGCATGGTGGCGGGCACCTGTGGTAGCAGCTACCTGGGAGGCTGAGGCAGGAGAACGGCGTGAACCTAGGAGGTGGAGCTTGCAGTTAGCTGAGATTGCACTCCAATCTGGGAGACAGAGTGAGACTTGATCTCAAACCAAAAAAAAAAAAAAAAAAAAAAAAGAGAGGAATACATCAGTAAGGTGTGGTTATTGCAAATGATGGAATGTAAAATTGCCATTTCTAGAAGATCTCTGATCACTTGGTGCATTTGGAATACCCTTCCTATGTTTGCAGACATCTCTCACTATTTGAGTCCCACTGCATCAATGTCAGAAACTTGCTTTCTCAGAATCCTTTTCAGCTAAGTTCAGGCATATGACCTAGGCCCTGATGATGAACTGCACCTGTGCAAGACTGTGATTCAGAGGACAGTGAAGAAAAGGGTGTTAAGAATTAATTCATATGCAGATGGTAGAGTCTTGGAAACAACATGTGGATTTCAGAGACATCATTGGCAGAGGTCCAAAAGGCAGCATCCCATGCCCACTGCAGTGAGTTGTGATGCCCATGTAAATTGCTATGGCAAATAGAGTATCCATTGGGCCATCCAGGACTGTATTAATAATTGGGACATTATTTCTAGCTATGTAATTTCCAAGCTCCCTCTCTCTCTTTTTCTCCCCCTGCCATGTAAGGCCACAGCAAGAAGGTGGTGGTATGCAAGGCAGAGAAAGGACCTTCAACAGATAATGCTGGCACCTTGATCTTGTACTTCTAGCCTCTAAAACTATTATAAATTAGATTTCTGTTGTTTAAGTCACCCAGTCTATGATATTTTCTTATAGCTGCCCAAGCTGACTTAGACAGCACATATTCCTCTAGAAATGGAGGGATACTGAGATGGCATAAAGGTAAAAATTTTCACATTACATTGTTGAAGGCAGTAAGCCATACTCTAGAAAATACTGTTTCTCTCTGCTCAAATCATGAAATTTGGTAGCAATTTTTTAATGAACAATGCTTACAAAATGATTATGATTTTTCCTGGTACATTCTAAATAAAAATATTTGTAATAAGACTATTCAAGGAGAAATTAAAACTGGTATGACTCTTTAAAATGTCAAGGTCATGAAAAACAAGGGAAGACTGAGAAACTGCTACAAATTTGAAAGAGACTCAGGAAACATGATGAATCAATAAAACATGGTATCCTGATTAGGTCCTAGGACAGCAAATGACCTGACATTACTGTTTCATCTCATCAGTTACTATGACTCATTGTGACTCAGAGTGAGGCACCTTCTACTTGAGGTCCCCTCCCTACTACCCTGCAAACTCTCCCACCTTTAGCATTAGGAGCCCCAACCTTCTGTAATCGTTCTCCTGCAATCTAAATTTTGCAGGAACTTGAAGCACAGCTAAAGTTCCGTCTCTTCTATGACACTTCTATGATTCGCAAAGCCCATGATGTTTATCACAGCCTGGAAATCCAAAAAGCAGTTCAAGCCTTCAGTATACCTTGAATTGACTGTATGTTATCTTTTGCTTGTTTCTAGATAGTTCTTGAAGCTATATCTGGATATACACATATCTTGAAATCCTCAAAGTCAGAGTTATCTCCTACTTTTTGTTGCATGTGCATGTGTCTTTTAATCTTCTACAGTAACTAATCTGTTACTGCTGTACAATCACCACATAATGTTATTTTCTTCACTATTTTATTGCTCAGAAATGTATATCATTCATATTTATATTTGAGAAGGAAAATAACTGATATAAAGATGTAAATTAAGTGCAGTTTTCAGCAAAATTCTCATTGCCATTTGGTTCAGACAAAATCGTGTCTAAATTCTTTGGAAAACACTTAAATGAAGCAACCTTCACAGGAAGCTGTTGACCTGTTAAAACATCATGAAATACAGATTATACTGAAATGGGATTTAGTTGTTTACTCCTTGATTCAACTGTTCAGATAATGCCCTTTCATTTAAATCAGAAGTTAAACTTGAGAAAGGTAGTGGTATTTTTTACACAGGCCTAATGAGACATTAGTTCAGTGGCACAGGTAATATAAAAAAGGATAAAGGGATACTGAGAAGGCTTAGTTATACTGATTCATGCCATATGGCCTCCTACAGGATTATCCTGGGAAAAGACTACTTTTCAACAAAGTTGCCTATCTCATCAACCTATGTATCTGTTGTTCTCCAGACTCTGCCACCACAGGGCAGAATATGGGCCATTGCAACTGCCAGCCCTTTTCTCAGAATTTTTCACCACCCTACATCCAAAGGTTTACATTCCTTCCAAAACTGTGCACAAGAAGGAAACTAGAATGCCTGAATCCTTGCCTCCCCATGTAAAATGATCTCATCCCAAGTTAGAATCCTTCTATAACCAACATATTTATATAATGGAGGCATTATGAATCCCTGTTAAATAAGCAAGCTTTTAGCAGAAGTAAAGATAACAACTAGATATTTTCTGTTATTTCTTTATTAACACATCAGAAAAAATCTAATTGCAGATTGAAAAGGAAAAATCAAGCAGTTTGTAAACGTATATACTTTGATGAAGAGGAGAGATTAAAAGAAAAAACACAAGTTTAGTGTTCAGATGGTATGTGAGGAGTTTATTGATCTAGTTAGGGCAAGTCCCACACATAAACATGGGCAAATATCTCAGTTATTTAACATGATTGGATGCTGGCTACAGACCAGGGCCTATCCGTAGGAATGCTGGCCCCTGACTACAGCGATTCTGCCCTCCTGTGAAATACAATCTACTTTCCCCGTGACAGCCTGATTTATCTTCCATTTTTCATCTTCCTATGACGTGGTTGGCTGAACAACCCTTGTCTTATGGTCTTCTCCAAACTACCTGGAACACACTCCACTCCATTCACTTTTGGCAAAGTGTTAAAAAGAAGACCCTCAAGTTCCCCTCCTGATATGATTGGTGATTACAACTGTTGTGCCATCAGACTCCAGATGATGTGTTCCTTTCTCTAAGCTGAAGGTATAAAGCAACAGAGCAAGGCCATGTGCACCAGTAGATATGTCTTAGATGGCTACTTAATATGTAAGATGACAACATTTAAAAATCAGGAGACTTTACATAAAATACAGATTTCCAACTTCTTTTGAAAAATGGTAGCATACGCAGACATCTACCATAGCCCATGCATCCACAATCAGGAGGGATGTTCCCCATAAGCAGGATGGGTATACCACAGTGACCACAGCCTGCTCCATTTGCTGTGCTCACTCACACTAAAGCTGAGTTTCTGTTGCCAGTTACCACTGAGTTTTTGATGTGCCTTTTGTTACATCTGATGAGCTTCAGTTACTATAGTCTATGCCTGGCACCTGAAGGCAATTATGTTTACGACTTCTGACCATGACTATAATTCAACTGTCTCTGAACATCAGAGACCTAGCCACTGGGCTATAAAGGTAAACTGAGCAGAGTCGAGAAACTCTAGTTTGTTCACCACTGTATCCTAGCACTTGCACAGTGCTTGGGACACAGTGCAACATATATTAGATGGGACATCCCATTGGATGGGACATATATTGGATGAATGAACCTAAGAGCAAGGAACTATGTTTTCTCTCTAACCTGTTTCAAATCTTCTTCCTGCCCAGGACTGCTTAAGCACCACCAGGGTAGTCTCCTTGCCCAGGTAACTTCAACTCTGTAATGGGTTGAATGGTGAACCCTCAATACTTTGGACTGTGACATTATTTGGAGATATAATCTTTAAAGAGGTAATCAAGTTAAAATGAGATCTTTAGAGTGGGCTTTAATCTAACATGACTAGCGTAGAGACAGACTCTGATACACAGAGAATGTCACCTGAATGTGAAGGCAGAGGGCAAGGTATTGCTTCTACAAGCCAAAAATGCCAATGATTTCCAGAAACCACCAGAAGCTCGGGGAGGGACAAGGAATAGATTCTTACTCATGGACCTCAGAAGGAACCAACCTGCCAACGCCTTGCTCTTGGGCTTCTAGCCTCCAGAGCTGTGACAGAATAAATTTTTGTTCTTTAGCCACCCAGTTTATGGTACTTTATTACACCAACCCTAAGAAATTAATACGAAAAGGGACTAAAACTTCACACTCCAGTCAAGTTGTAACTTCTGCCTCCCTACAAAACTCTGCTTCTCTATTCTATAGGACTGCTGGGTCACTCCCTTCCTGGTCATTATTCGATACATGGGAATATTCAGTTGGTTTGAACCTCTTGTTAACAAAACACCATCATCCTGATCTGTTTCCACCCAATTCCAAAGTCTCATAGGGCAGAATTCTTAGAAATTCCTGAGATGTATATACTTTGAGGTTGGAATTCCATGCTCACAGGTAGCTATAATTTGTGGGTGTGTTTCAGGAAGAGTAAAGAAAATAATAATGTTTACGCATCATAGCAATGATGAAAGGCAAATTCGTATATACCTTTAAGCATTGTTGTCTATTTGTTAAAACATACCATTGGTGGAACAGGTCTGAAGAGACTAGATAATTTCAGGAAAATCTTGGGATAGCTTTGCAGTCTTTATGAGCTTTTTGAATTTCTATTAATTATTCTGGCTTTTAATTTTTACATTAATTTTTGTCATTTGTGCTTCTTCAAATTATTTGGCAAGATTTTTAGGAATGTTAAAATTTTGCTTCTGCCACTAAATGAAATGATCAAAAGCAAATTGGTCACAAATGAGTGGTTCTAATAATGAATTAAATAACAGTTTTGAATACTAAGCTAATTTCCCTCCCCAACCCCAATTTTATCAATTTTTAGCAAATTACATACTGACTAAAATGTATTTGTCAGCAAATGTTTAATTCTTTTTCTAAACCATGCTTCTATTTTCCTTTAAATTTCAGCAGCTACCATAAAGCTTCCTTCATTTAAAACTCTGCAACAGGGATGAAAAATATTTACAGTTTTCTATGTAAAGACAACATTAAGATTTTTAAGTTTGCTTTTAACATTGGAATGTGAACAAATAGTGAGACATGATTGTCAGGATCACCTTCATTAATCATAAGCATTACTCTTCCATTTATCCCAAAGGCACCAACTCATAACTGGAAAGTGCTTTTTGCTTATTTCAACTAATCATTTAATAAAGGTCAAGCATGTCTCAGTGGTTAGTTGTTGTCAGTGTAAAAACAATGGTAGAGCCATTCCTTTAGTTTCATCTTTGAACAGGTCAAATAAACGTCACTAGTCAAGTTTTTAAGTTACCAAATAGAGACTTACAATATTCTATTTTTATCATTTTTGATAAATGATAAAATTAGTAGATTAACAAACTGTTTCCAAATGCATTGGTACCTGGCAGTAGATTTGAGCCATGGGAGTGAAAATTAAGGAATAAATATGTGCCGTAATCAGTTTGCATAGACCAGTTTTTTCAAATCAACCTAAATGGTTCTACGTAAAACTTAAGTAATAGTTTTCCCAAATTTGACAAGCCTAGTATGACAAAATGGAAACTGAAAGTCAGTGTAAAATTCTGTGCCTCTTAGTTAAGTGAATGACATGCAAATTATAACTAAACCTTGGATATCTTGAATCTATTATTATATAGTCAAAATCTCAGGGATAATAGTCTTTCAGGCCTGGAAGCAGCATAAGGATTCAATGATTCAGTGAGCCCGAAGATAAAAAGATAATCACTTTAAAGTGACTCTTGGATGCTTCCCTGGGAAATGAACAACTGGAGCATCATCTTCAATGATTAGCAAAGTTAAATGAAGGAAACACTTGAAAGACAAAGGCATTTATTCTGGTTTCTGGCCTCTTAATCTTGAGAAAGTCATAATGCATTCAGGTAGACACTTCCATTACTAAAAATGGACTTAGATCAACAAGAAAATTTAGAAGTTTGAAAGAAAAAAAAATGGCTGTTTTTCTTAAATAGATATTAGAGAAAAATAAGGACACTTCGAAGATCGTTTCTTATAAGATGCTCAAACATTTTGAAAGGCATGACAATGGGATGATGGCTGTCACCTTAGACTACCTAAGGACTACCAAAGAGTGTCATTCAGAGTCTAGCAACACTAGCAAATGAAAACACTCAAATAACACTTACTTTGAAAGGAACTTCTATCTGTTTTGAGAAAAATAATATACAGCAGCATTTTCAAAATGTGCAGAGGTGGAAAAATAAAAAGTTCAGCTAAAATGTTTAGACCATTGTGGGAATAGGCCCACTTTAATATGCTTTTCAATTCTGAACACATTGGCAGTGCTCAAAACACATTATAAAAGTAATAACATGATAATGGAGTTGGGAATCCTGTAAAGGTTACATAGAATTCAATTTATAAATCAAAATGCCTAAAAATCAAACTTGGGCCAACTGCCTAAAGGTATTAGATTTTTGCTACATTGAATAAGACAAGGATCTCATAACCATGAAAATAAACAGTGACCAATACAACCAGGGCCTAATTTTAAACTATTTAGACTCTCTTTAGTTATTCTTTCTCACTCTTTTAAAAAAATTTCCTGCAATTTTTATTGAAATCTAAGCTGAGAGCCTAGAAAATCTCAGTGTTTGATAATAGCCAAATATTTCTGAATGTGAGAATCTAGAAAATGGGATAGGCTGAAAAGAGAGAGAGACGTAGTGTTTGTCAAACCACATGATCCCAATATAATTGTCAGCAGTGGAATGAAACTCCCCTCAAAACAAAAACAAAAACAAAACACTGACCTTGAAACCAGTCTAATTAAGTTATTTAAGTTATTTTAAAGTTTTTCAATATTATTCTTGTGGAAAAAGATTTGTTTCCTTTAGCAGCATATGGCCTGGGAGTTTGTAAGGACCAAGTCAAGGTGCTAGGGCTATTTGACAAAGAAAGAGAAGAATCTGAAGTGAAGCATTCTCAACGTGAGAGTAAAAAACGAAGCTGAAAGTAACTTTTCTGAGCAAGGACAACGCAGACAAAGTTCTCACTGCTGGGAAAGTGTCATTCCACTCCATCAATGAGATCTGCCTTTCTTTTCCTCTGTTAATGGATCCAAAGACAGGGAAACTGAGACAGAGAAGAACGATATGACTGGAAGGCCACCCCCTGCACTCTGGTATGTGGTGAGAAGAAAAGGTAGGCAACTTCAAGGTAGAGGACAAGCTTCTGGAAAATCTTTTGGCCCCCAATCTTACCTAGGATTTTCTAATGATCCTGGGATGTGTACATTCAAATATAAAGAGGCTTCCAACAGAAGAAAATTCAAGGAAAAACTTAAATGGTGTTTCTGAAATATGTTCAGGTTTAGAGTACTTGCTATGGCAGAAAATCATCTATTCATTTATATAATTATATGCAATTGGGGAAATTTTATTCCTCAATTTATAATTTGGGTAATACAGAATTAGTATCACAGGCATGGTTGTCCATAGGAAGAAACAAAATGCTGAAAAAGATACATGATTGTTTCCTAATTTCATTTATATTCATTTGATACTGATTTGCACATTTTATTGTCTCCCAGGACAATCAGGTAAGTGAAAGTAATTAGTTATCAATAGTTTAAGAAAAAATGTAACATTTGGAGCACACATATCAGGCACTATTCCCAGCACTTTGTACTTGGCATATCTTGACTCATTTAATCCTTTCAACAAGAATAGGAGACAGCTCTTAGTGTTACCCACATTTTAAAGATGATGAAACATTAGGAAACAAAGAAGAGAAATATACATTTAGAAAATAATATCCATTAAAATAATGCTTTCAGAAAAGTTAGGAAGATGACTTATTTAATTAAATAGAAGAATATTTATGCTTCACTTTGTGGAATAACAGTACATAAGAATGACTGATTTAAGCAATAATTGATCACGTTTAGAGAAAAAAGTTATCAAAAAGACTTAGGTACTTACTGGATTTAGTCATTTGTTTTCTTTTCAAAGTTCTGCACATTTATTTGGAAAACATCTGTGACTTTTATATTTCAAAAGATGTTACCCATGAAAATCATTGCATAGAATCTCAGTTTCAATCTTGGCCTTGTCAAGTTTTGGTTTAGGATTGCACTTTGGTTCTCATGCTCACCTCATTCTCTTTGAAGCCAAAGTAACTCAAGAAAAACAAATAACTTCTACAATATGTATCTTACAAATCAAACTAAAAAGTTTCAAAATATTATAGCAACTCAAACTTTAAAATGCATCTATTCCCAAGAGAGTGCACGTGGATAAATTTCATGCTGATAGGATGCTAATAAGATACATAGCAAAGTCCATGGAAAATAGTGAGTCAAGACATTTTGAAAGTAAAATGCAGACAGAAAAGGTTGTCCAGGATATCCAGATTATATCTGGCAGAGTGTTTTGTATATTTGAATCACTTAAATATTTATTGTATTAAATATATGCATGAATAAAGGAGAATGAGAACCAAGTCCCCTTTTCCAGGTGGGAAAAAATACAAGTAAAAGTCATTCTGAGAAACTCCTCTCCTACCAAATATCTTTATTATATTTGGAGAGCATGATGTCTAATGTCCATGACATCCAAAATCACAACAAAAATGACCAAAAGCCTTGATCTTCTGGGAATCAGGCTCAGAGATTGTATAGAGAAAGAACTATGGAAAGTTCTACTTAATGCTGCAGCAGTGACTTTAACTATATAAGAATCATTGCTTTGACAATTGTTAAACCTGGTTCTGTTGACTTTTGAAGGATTAGAAAAGAAAGTCACTTCTTCTAGTTACAAATGTATGTACATATCTTAAATAACATCCTTAAGATGTATTCTAAACGAAGATGCCAATTTGGTTAAGCAATAGGCTTAAGTAACAGACAACCCTCACTTTCTGATAGTACATTCTAATAAAGACTTACAAAGTATGTTATGAGAATTAATTCAATTATCCAAAGAAAAAAAATCATACTTTTAGAAGTTTTTCATCTTTTTGGTACTTATACTGGGCAGGTATAATTATAATAGACTTTTACCAATTAAGATCTTGAGAGAACAGTGACTGTGTATGCACCTTGGGTGTGAAACATGGGCATTATTTCATTTACCTCTCCCCTTACATATTTTTGTACTATCCAAATTTTATTTATTGAAAATATTTAAATTTTATGATAAAACATAAATATATGAACTGGATATGTATCTAGATAGATAAATTGATAGATATATCTCAGAAGAAAGAAATCTTGGATGGCGGGCACTTCTCCCTTTAGCTTCTCCACAGAGCCCTGTCAGTATAAAACCTTCAGTCATGTGTTTATGATTTCTGTATATCATTTATTGAAATCATTATATGTGTACTATTCTATATCAATATGACCCATATACAACTTTTAATATAAATTAGAAAACAATGATATAAAAGTAAATATTACCGGAAGTTCAAATGTTTTCTTCTTTCACTACAATGCACTATCTTGCCTCCACAGAATGACACATATTCCACTTTGGGTTCCCTTGCATTAGACTGCAAAGCAAAAAAAGAAACAAAATAAGAAAGAAGGATAATAAAAGAAATGGTATGACACTGTGACCTTGGAATTTTCAACATAGAACTCATAATAATTGGAATGTCAACTGGAATGTGTGTGTGTGTCTGTGTGTGTGCACATACGTGTGGATACAAACACACATATATATTCTTTAGAATTGACTTAGATTTTAAAAATCTAAAATATTGCCCTAGTCTGAAAATATGTTATAAAATTTCAAGGGAAGAAGCTAAGATGGTATTAGTTTCATTGAAAATATGTCTAAAGGTATAGTATTTTCCCACAAACTTCAATGGTTTGCTGATTGCCTGACTTGAAATCTAAGCCTTTTAATTTTATTTATTCCATTTTCCATCTCTTCAGTTTGCTATGACTCCCCTCCTTTAATCTGTTACTTGTAGGTTTTGATTTAGATACCACCAAATCATAACTCAACACGTGACCTTGGAGAGCCTCTATCACACTTCTTCATTCCTGGAGAAGTTAAGATGCTCAAGGTCATACAGGTAGCAAATGGTAAGCGTGGGTTTAAAACTCAGGTTTTCTGTCTGTAAATATAGTGTCCTTTGGAATGCTACAGATTAAATTTCCTTGTAACATTTTGAACTCATCTGGGGGGAAAAATCATATATTTACACAAAATGTATGGCACTACCTCATTCTAGCTAATCTATGCTGATTGAAAGTAGTCTCTAAAGATATTATAAACACTGTACGTTCCGGTTCATATAAAGCTAGCAATTTTTAAAGTTAAGTACTTAATGCCAAGTTTCCTGGGAATAATTTTCCCTTTATACTTTAGGGCAATACTGTGGAACACACTGAAAGGCCAAATTTTGCTCAACTATTCACCTTGCTTTTTTTCCTCCTTAAACTATTCTTGGTTTATTTCATTTAAGCATAAAAGTTATATTCTAAGATGCCATGCATAAACTCATCCCAAAACAAGGTTTGAGTCTTTCGTCTTTATTCAGGGTCAAAGCAGAAAGTTCTAAGAAATAGAAATTTTATGGAATGATAATGATTTATTTGAAAATCCTTGTTTTAAACTAAGAAGTGTGTTAGAAAGAGAATGTTAATGGCCATTAGCATTATGCATTTAAATGCTTTTCTTTGAACTAAAATTCCATTAACCATAGCTATGTAGTTCTTGTGATTAACAAAGTGGACTTAAAACAATTATCTGACAAGCATATAAGATGAAGGGGGTATTTAGAAGGAAGACAATTCTGTCGTAAGATTTTATGAGTGCCATCGGTTAATTCATTCAATGAACATTGCTAGTGAGGCTTTGCCTCCTCACTTTGCACTCAGAAGCAGGCCAAGCTCATGTGATAGCAGACAGATATGTAAAACTAGAGCCAAAATAAAATATAAGTGCAGTGGCAGAGTTGGGAAGAAAATGCTATTTTCTTTATGTCTCAGTGAGTGAGTAGTTGGTTGCCATGTGCAGCCCGGGAAAAGGACACTCCAGATCCATAGAGGGCACATGGTGTCACAGAGGAATGAATCAACTTTTGGTTTCCAGATTTAGAGAGAAATTTAGAGCACTTGGAATGCAGGAACTGGAAGGGCAGTGGTGAGATAAGAGAATAGAGAGCTCGTTTGTGGCCAGGCCGGCGGCAAGAGTGTGAGTTTTATAGTCTAGGCAGGAGGGATCTTTTAGGGATGTGCACACAAGTGCATTGACTATAGTTGGCTCTATATTTATTCAGAACCACTCAGATCTGAGGGGAGGGGAAATGCCGCTTTCTTCATTTCCTATAAATCCCTTTATTTCCTGCAAATCTCCATACTAGCTGATGACAAAAGTAAAGAATAAAATTGTGCCAGTTAAAGATCACTGGTTGGAGAAGGCTGTATGAGGAGAGAGGCAGAGATCAGAGGGACATGGTCACAGGACAGGGAGTGCCTGGAGCCACCAGAAGCAGGAAGGGGCAGGAAAGAGCCTCCTGGAGAGATGCCAGAGGGGCTGTGACCCTGCCGACCCCTTGATTGCAGACTCCTGGCCTCCAGGACTGGGAAAGAATCAATGTTTGTTATTTAAGCCCTGAGTCTGTGGCACTTTGCTACAGCAGCCATGGGACACTGACACAGACACATACAGCATTGGGTAGCTTACTTGTCCTCTCTGAGCCTAGGTTTTCCAAAGGTTCTTTTTTTAAAGACTGAAGATAGACACAAAGGAAAACTGGGCACAAAGGAAAACTGTGTGTGTGTGATGTGTTCAGGTAGAAAGAGGACTTGGGGGAGGGACGAGGGGAAGGAGGGAGGGAGTGCTCATGGGATGCTGGAGAGGGGGTAGGGAAAAGGGAAAGAAGAGAGAGAAGGAGAGAGGTAAGATGCAGAAGGATGAAAGGGAGGGAAAGAGAGGTGTACAGGGAAGATGTCTTGGAAAAGAGTCAACCAGTGAAGGCCCCACTGTGGAGCTGGGTTTGGGCCTGCCTCAGAAGAAAGAGGCGTCTGCAGTGGCCAAGGTGGAGACTGTGGGTCAGGAAGAGCTTCCAGGCAGGAGAACTGCTCTCATGGGTGGGTGTCCCAGCCAAGCAGCAAAGAGACCAGGCGGGAGGCTGCGCTGAGGGTGGAACCTGTACTTAAGCCACTGCGGGGTCTGCTGGGCTTACTAGCATTTGCTCACACCATGGCACTGCCAGCAGTGATGGGGGAGCCCACAGGTTCCTCAGACACCAAGGAGGGGAGCTTTCCTTGGGAAGAAGCTGAAGTCCCAAGAGGGTGGAACAAACTCTGGCATTTCCTTTTCCTGTCTTCCTATCCCTTGGCTCTAGACTCAGTCGTAGTCCCAGGAAATGTGCAGCAAACAGACTGCCTCATGCCCAGGCTTTTGGCCAGAAGACGGAATAGGTGATGTCCTAAGAACTAGAAAGTACTACAGACGCCATAAAGAGAGAGGGAGAAGTAGAGAAACCAACCCAATAAAGCGTTTCATCTCAGGCCCCAGACTAGCCACTGGGTGTGCACACAGGGAAAATCTCAATGCCACTCCAAAGACTTCAAAATGGAACTGACATCAAAACCAAAACTCAGAGAAAGCTGGTAGAAACCTGTGAGCTAGTTTCAACTGGATCAATTTCCTACAGAAACAGAAATATCAACATTCTCCATAGGATTTAAACAAGACCCAGAGTCTCATAGCATAAAATTCTAAATGTCCAGTATATGATCCAAAATGACATGGCCCACAAAAAAATAAATAAATAAATAAATAAAACAAAGAAAACTTCAACTAATGGAAAGGACAATCAACATCTGCCAATGCCAAGATGACCTTGATGTTGAAATTAGCTCATGAAAGCTTTAAAACAAGTATTACAAAAATAACACAAAAAGAAGAGGTGAACACTATTAAGATCAAAGGAAAGATAGAAAGGAAAGATCAACAGCAAAGAAACAAGCTCTAAAGAACCACATGAAAAACTCAGAACTTTAAAATGCAGTAATCGAAAATTTAAAAACTCACTATATGGGCTCAATAGCAGAATGGAAATGACACAGGAACATCTGAATGAACTTGAAGATACAGCAATGGGCCAGGTGTGGTGGCTTATGACTGTAATCCCAAGACTTTGGGAGACTGAGGTGGGAGGATACTTGAGGCCAGGGATTCAAGACCAGCCTGGACAATACAGCAAGACCCTATCTTCACAAAAAATTAAAAAATTAGCCTGACATGGTGGCACATGTCTGTAGTCCCACCTGCTCTGGAGGCTGAAGCAGGAGGATGACTTGAGCCCAGGAGCTCAAGGCTGCAGCGAGCTATGATTGCACCACTGAACTCCAGCCTGGGTGACAGAGTGAGACAGTATCTCTAAAATAAATAAATGAATAAATAAAATAAAGCAATAAAATTATTCAACAAGAACAACAGAGAAAAAGATTTAAAAATGAACAAAAAATCCAAAGTCCTTTCATGATAAAAATACTTAACAACTAGGAATAGAAGGCAGCATCCCCAACCTGATAAAGAGTGTTTGCAAAACTTTCACAGGTAACTTTCTACTCCATGGTGAAGGATTGGGCGCTCTCCCCATGAGATCAGGTAGAAAGTAAGATATCCATTCTGGCTACCTCTATGGTACATTGTACTAGAGGTTCTAGCTGGAACAATTAAGCAAGAAAAAGAAATAGAAGACATGCAGATTGTAAAGGAAGAAGTAAAACTCTCAATTTGCAGATGACATGATCTTATATATAGAAAACCCTAAAGAATCTACAAAAAATCTTGTTACGGCGAATGAACAAGTTGAGCAAAGTTGTAGGATGCAACGTCAATACACAAAAATCAGTAGGATTTCTGTAGACTAGCAATGGATAACCCAAAAGTAGAAGAGAGAAAAAAACATACCATCAATAGCATCAAAAAAATAAAATCCTTAGTAAATTTAACCAGTGAAGTGCAAGACTTACTCACTGAAAACTGCAAAACATCATTGAAAGAAATTAAAGGAGATTTAATTATTTAGAAAAGATCATTGGTTTCTTTTGGCTTAAAAACAATGCTACGCATTGAAATCAATGCAAAGTTTAAACTCTGTTAGGGCTAATTCCTCCTTTTCAGGGTCTCTTTTCTGTATTTTCTATTCTGAGTTTATGTTTGGTAGCAGGACAGTAGAGTTCATGCATTATCAAGGAGGAAGAAAACAGGTCTCCAGTCAGCTCCCTTCCTTCTTAGTCCTTGCCAACTTCATCAAGAGCTGTGCGGATGTGCACTGAAGTGTGGGTGCTTCCTCCTGGTCTTTTGGGTTATCATGCTTTTGACTGAATCATACCAAATCATGCCCATAGAAGAATCATACACCCATGCCCTTTGTCATGAGTCCTTGAATTGTTTCCAAATTGTCTCCCACAATGGGCAGAGAACATTCTGGCCACAGGTAACTGGGAGGCTATTATTCTGCTCCATGTGTCTCGATACCTTTCTCCACCATCCTGCTGGTGGCAGTCTAGTGTATGACAGAGCTCTCCTCCAAGAGACTTGCAGTCACCCCAGGAATATGCAGGAAGTAAGGGCTCTAGTTCCAGCTTTCCTTGATTCCTCAACCCTATCTGAGTTGTTCTATAATTTCTTCATTCCAAGAGTTGTAACAATTAAGTATGAGCCTGGACATTCACATCCCAGCACCTCCCCTTCTCTTTTCCCCTCCAAGTTGCTCTCCCAGCACTGTAATAGGAAAATTCAGTCAATTCGTCCATGTTGGATGTTTTCTCAGTAAAAATAGAATGGATAACCATTCATTTAAGTGAAGTATGGGGCTTGGCTATCAGTGAAATAGTCATCTATACCTATAGACATATAAAATTCTATATGCTATGGTTTGTCTGGACAAACATAGTGTGTAAAAGCCAAATCTATAGAGGGATATTTTTGAATCTAGAAAACCTTTTCATCTCAAAAGTCCAGTGATTTAATAGCACATAAATGCCTTTCTAATTATATGAGATGCTAGGAGGTGTCTAGGCTAGGAAGGTGGTGGCAGAATTAGATATGGGTTGTTAATAAAATAAAACGTGCAAGAAATAATGGGGCCCCAATTAAGAAGTGCACAATAGAGCTGAGGAAAGAGGCAAAATCTGAGTGATATTTCAATATTTAAAAGGTAGAGTTGACAGGATCTGGTGACTCACTGGCTATGGAAAGGTGGGGCTAAAGGGATTTGAGGGTTAGTTGAAGGTATGTATGTATGTGTGTGTGTGTGTGTGTGTGTGTGAGCCTGGTGGGTAACAATACCATCAGTCTTGATAAGGGATATAAAACTGATGGATGGGTTGGAGAACCAGGTAAAAGAGGTTTAAGTTTGGTTTGAGGTGTTTACATCTGGGCCTCTAACACCACAAGGTGACCAGTAAGCATATGTTATATGAAAGAACAAGTATATCATAGGGATGTGAAAATGCATAGTCAACGAACCAGTGTCTAAAATTGACTTCTCTTTCTTCTCCATGTAAAATAGAACACAAAACCATTCATTTAGGAGAATTATGAGGCTAGCCTAACAGTGAAACCGCAATCTGTGCCTACAAAAGAAAAGCAACAAAAAAATGATGGTATGCAGATATTTCCAAAAGCTCAAACATGGACTATTAAATGCAAATGTCTTTGCCTTTTCTATTGCATCCTAACATTTACTCAAGAAACACTTTACAGGGAGTTAACAAAAATAAAGCTAAATGATAGGCTTTCTTTTCCTCTATCTTTCAAATTAATAATTCACCCAAAAGGCCTAAAAGCCCAAATCATCATAATTTAAAGCAATTCATTTTAACCTGCCAACAAATGTAGAATAAGAGCCTAAAACCTAACAATGAAAATGGGAATGAGTTAACCCTAAGTAGGAAACCAAAATAAATGAACATTGTTAGGCTTTTATTTAGTCCTTTGTTGAAAATATAGGGCTAATATGACAGGGACCTGAAGCAGGAGAATTAAGATGAAAGTAGCAATATCACACAGGGAACAAAATTCACAGTATTTCTCTCCTGCCTGACAGTTTAGTCCCATCATTCATTTCATATCCCCAGGACTCATTAATGAATGAAATGGAGATACCCAAAGGACACAGTGAAATTCTTCAACAGAAATTAAATAGAGAAAATGACAGGTTATGGAACCCACATTCTTTCTAGCAGTACATTAGGATTCCTGGAGCTACAATGGACACAGCTGGCCTTGCATTTTTTTTAAAAAATGCCTTTAAAAAGTCATATGTTCAAAATCAGGTTTTGATTTCTGTTTTTAACTCTTTTATATATATTTATTACTAGAAATAATGAAAGCTTAAATATTTCTGGTATATTTTCACAAAATTATGAATCAAGGATTAGATAGCAGAAGCCTGAATTTGGACTGTACTTGATCCTACTGTCGATTATAGTTTTAAGGAATATGGCACTTTTAAAAGGCAACTAGTTTATAGTCTGTATCTGAGACAGCCTTGGGAACAGGAAATGAGAACCGATCATGTCTGAGTCAGAACACTGGCCTCCTCTACCCAAGGAACAGCTCAGAGGGGTCACTCAGAATACAGCCTCATAAGCCAGAGACATTCACTGTTCTTTTCCTAGGGCTGTCATAACAAATTACCACAAACCGGGTGGTTTAAAACAACAGAAATTTCTTCTTTCACAGTTCTGGAGACCAGAAATCCGAAATCAAGGTGTCGGCCAATTTGCTTCCTTCTGGAGGCTGTTGGGAGGATCCCTGTCTCATCCCCAGCTCCTGGTGGCTGGCAGCAATCCTTGCTCTTCCTTGCTTTGCAGGCACTGCACACCAATCTCTGCTCCATCTCCATGTGGCCTTATTTTTTTGTATGATCTCATCTCAATCCTTGTTAGTTACATATGCAAATTTCCTACTTCAGACATTCCAGGCAAACATGCACATTAGGGGACATTTTCAACTTTTCAAGTCACTATAGATGTTTACCAGAAAGAAAAGGCAAAGCTGAGGGAAGAAACTTGAAGGACCAAAAAGACATGATCATGGTTAATAACTGAAAGTCAGCAAATTATCAGCACCAAAATATGCAAACACCAGAACTTCCACATTAACCCCTTCTACAAGCAGAAGTGCCGGTAGAAAAAGTAGCAGAAGTACAAGAGGCGTATATTGATTATTGATTAGGCCACTGGGGCGTAGATGGCTTAAATCCTGATGAAATCACACAGAAACATACAGGCTGGAGGGAAAGATATCATCATCAGTTTAAATAGAATGGGTGTACATATTTGGACAAATAGGATTTTTTTAAGTATTTGTCTGACATAATTTGGTCCATTTATTTATGCTGATAAATAAATTAATTGATGTTGAAATTATAAATGAATGTTTTATTATTAAACGGATACCTACATACTATTTTTCCAGGAATTGTTAGTTTTTTAATTTATAAAACTTTCCAGACCCAAGTCACTATGTGTCACGTCTTAGAGTTCGACACATTAGTAGGTATGAGCTACATAAAATACATAGAGAAAAATTTTGAAGAGGAAACTTTCCAGGTTCAGTTTGAAATTTTACTAAAACTTCAATCATGCTAGACTATCATTTTGTATATTTAGCTTGACTTCTATCTACTTGAGGATGCTATAACTCATAATCTTAATGTCTTTCAGGAGATTCAATCATTCAGCATGTAAACTAATCAATCATTTAGATGGTAGGAAATGCTATAAAAGAAATATAAGAGGGTAATGAAGGAAAGAGTGCAGTGTGGGGTGAGGTGTGAGGCTTATAATATTCAAGCTAAGAAGTAAATGATGCAAAGATCGGGAGAAAAAGCATTCCAGACAGAAAGCACAAGTGCAGGATCCTACAGTCGAGGGGTCGTTGATGAGTTCTGAACAGCAAATTCCCACCCAGAAGCTAAAGGTATGTTGGCAAGCCTGCCATCAGGTTCTAAGGTCAGAGGTGAAATGGAAACTAGCTTCATAGAAGAGCAGGGTTGGCATCATGAACTCCAGGAGAAAGAAGTGCACTGGCCCACAGGCTTGCCCAGGATAAAAGAAATCAAAAGTTCTAAAAATACTAACATGACTCAGGGCCACAGGTCCAGGAAGGGCTGATCAGGTCTAGCATGTGGTGCGGACACATAACTCCCTGGAAAGAGCTGCTTGCAAAAGTCAGGCTAAACTGCTATGACAGAGTCCTCAAATACAACAGATTAAATTAGACTCTCATGGAATAAGCCGGAGATGAACATTTCACGGTAAATGGAGGAATTCTACCATCCTTAACACATGCCTTCCATCTCTGGATGTGAGATGGCAGCTCCAGTTGTTACCAATTCCCAGGCAAAAGGAAGAAAAAAATGAAATGGAGAAAAAGCAGTTCCTTTGCTTAAGAGCATAATACAGAAGTAGAACAAATTTCTCTCACTTAATTTTTTTTTCTTTCCAACTTTCATTTTAGGTTCAAGGGGTACATGTGCAGGTTTATTCCATGGCAAATTGCATGTCATGGGAGTTTAGTGTACAGAAAATTTTGTCACCTAGGTAATCACACAATTTCATTGTCCAAATTCCCATCTCATGTGTCACATAGCCACACTGAAATGCAAAAGGCTAGGAAATGTGGTTTCCTGCTAGATGGCCTCCTGCCAAGGTCAAATGGATATTGGAGGACAATTAGCAGTTTCTGACACAAATTAGGAGATGAAAATTTGTAAAGAGGTTATAGTCATGACTAGGGGTAGAGATGAGGATGAGCTGTCCCTAGAGCACCATCCCAGCTCCTGAATAATGTCTGTCCCCACAAGAGATGAGAATGACAAGAATAGAAACAATAGTAAGTAGTGACCACAGTATGTGGCTACAGTGGGTCACTGACTGAGACAATCCCAGGATGGTCAGTAACCGACAGGGAAGCAGGAGCAGAGGCCTATATCAGATTGAAAGAAATCTCCAAGACCAAGCAAAGAAATGAGAAGGGCTGTGTTTCCAAGCATCCAGCCTATGGATGCTAAGCCAGGGAATAACTGTAGCTTTTATTTTTATCAATTATTGTGTCCTCTAGACTGAAGAAAATATCCTGGGTAATATTACTTATACCAGTTAAAATTGTTTATTATATACACATATCCCTCTCTATGCAAATCTGTTTGGTTCTTCAGCATAAATTGCTAGAGTTTGGATGTTGGTTTCAGACAGAAGTTTTAAGTAAGCCAAATCTATCTGTTCCTCAGTTTCACATAGGGAGACATCAGGCAGCAAGAAATACCTATAATTAAATTATTGTACACAATATCATATGTCCTACTGCTTCCATGTCTCACCATGAAAGTTTTTTATTGGCATAAATTTTATTGTATTACATTTTACTATATTTCTGGTAACTTTCTCTAGTTGGTTTTCATTACTCCAAGTAAAACTACCTATTTCTTGTTCATTCATTATTCTAAATTGTCGAGAAAATTTTCAATTATCTTAATATTCCTGTATCTAGGCCCAGGACTTATAAATTATCTAAGGATGACACATCATTTTTTTCTCTTTATAATTACCACCAAGAATTTACAAGGCAACTAGTTTATATTTTATATTGTTACGTTTTATGAACCTGTGTCACATTCCTTGAAAAATACATCTTCCCCTATCCCTTAAGTCATTTGATTAATAGAAGAGGTTGAAAAAGATATACAACCAATAGCTCCCTCTCCCACCTCAGTGCCTTAATGACTGGTCCCAGAATGAGGCAAGACAAGTGAAGTAAGTACGTAGGGGCCGGTTTATAACCAATTGGTTCAGATCACACCTAATTCTTGCTGGGATTGGAAAGTGCACTTACATTGGACTTAGATTGGAATCTAATTTAGTGTCAAAATCCTAAAGAATTGAAGTGACCTCAATACTAGTTCTCAAGTGATGACAATGACCCTAGTGGTTGAGATGCCGAATAAAGAAGCTCTATCATTGGCTGGGTCAGCCAGTCTCTCTCTCTCTCTCTCTCTCTCTCTCTCTCTCTCTCTCTCTTCCACCCTGTACTTTCCTTCTCTAACCTCCCAGTGCAATGCAACCTTTGGTTTTCCTATTGGAAAAGCAGGATTCTCTCTTACCCTGAGTCAGCCTTGACTAAGGTAAGCTATAACTAAGTTGCTCTATCAAAACCACTTTTAGATGCATGGAGAACTCTATACCTTCTACTCCTTTGAAAATACACAATGAGCACTCACTATGCACCAGGCTATTTTCTAGGCACTGGAGAGGCAACAATGAAAAGGCAAACAAGATATCTTCTCCCCATAGAATCTACATTTTAGTGGTTTTGCTCTTTAAATTATCCATACTATAGCTCTAATCTGGATGTTAACCTTTGGTTTCCCACACTGATTCCCAAATGTTGGTTGATATGCTTTCTCCTTCATCATAAGAACTCATTTGAATAACAGGACCTATATGTTTGAGTTTCAAAGCCAAGTCCCATAGTTCATAGGATAATTTCTTAGCTTTTATCTTTGTTCTAAGATTCTGCTTTGATAAATCTATTTTCCAGTCTTTTTCTGTGGCTTGAATTCCTCCCAGCCCTTGCCAGTTTCCTGGGTTAAAACCCAGAAACATTTCATTAACATCAAATATTCCAAAGTTTGGGACTGGATACCCACCAATGGTTGGCCCACCTGGTCTCTGAACATCATATCTCTGAGTCCTACTGTTATATTCAAGTCACCAGATGAGACCTGGTGATACCATTATAGGACTTGTAAATGTTATTTTCCTGACCATCACTGGAGATTGCTAAACTCCCATGGACTTTATGTCTTTACCCCTTGGCTGGACATCCTTTTTCACATTTGGGAAAAACACCCCTATCCTCACCCAAGTGTCTGTTGTTAATCCATACACATCTGTGTCATCAAATAAAAAATTGAAGGCAAAACCATAGCCCCAGAAACTCCTGCATCTGCTTCTCTATCTCTTCTGCTTCTCTATCTCTTCAAGTACATAGACTACACACTATTTGTAAATTGCCATCCAAGGTTTGTCGCTGAACAATGGAAGTAAATCTTTCCAATTATGACTGATAAACACCATAAGTTTCTGTGGACCTTGGCTCTGTTGTTAACAGCTGTCCCTTTGGAAACATGCTACTCAAAATAAATGTGCAACAACATTGGTCCAAAAGCCATTAAAAGCAGCAGTTGGTCATGAGCTAATATTTTATTTAAATCCAACATGTTGGAAAAACACACATCAAAAAAATTAACCTTAAAGTGAAATACTTAATTAAAATTATATTATCCCTTGCTCTCTATTTTTATCTGTAAGTGCATTGCTAACTGATGCTATAACTTATTTCAGCTCTTCCCCTAGTAAAGTGTAACATATCCATCATCCTGAAACACTTAAGTTACAGGCAGTTTACTCACATTAGATCTCATTAGCAATTACACTAGTGTTCAAAATACATTACCTCATTTGTCTCATAGCCCATATAGTTTTTACATAATGAATTAGACCAATTAGTCTCACATGACATAAGGAAATCTTAAATAACACTGTCCGTACTTTAAGACAAGCTTGACTGAAGTGCAATGAAAGAAACTATAAAATTAATTTGTTTCGTAAGATAGTAAAAGGAATTAGATAACCAAACTTCAAGCTAAATGATTGTGGTTGGGATTGGGCATAGAGAAAAGTAGCGAAAGGAAGGACAATGCTTCACACAGTTCAGTTTTTGCAAGACATAAATTCATTATTTGTATAGCTAAGAGCCATGTCTAAATGTCCAAACTAACTTGCTTATAGACTTTTCAATTGAGGCCATTATTGTCCTTTGGGAAAAACCTTGCTGATTGTAATCAGCCAAGAAATTTACAGCTATTGCACTGATCAATAGCTAGAAACTTTTGGAAGCACAAAGCCAGTCCTCTATTCATGTGTTTATTTTGCCAACACAAAGTTGTTTGTCAGTGTCCCTGATACTCCCTTCAAATGACTCTTTCCAACATTGAATCCAATTTCTTATCCACTGTTAGTATCTCTATCTTCAAACTTCAGACAGAATCATAAAACACACAGGGTTAATAGGTGTTACCCAACCAAGGGTACATTTTACTCTTAGGAGGCAAGTCTTAAAGGCTCCCAGCACTCCATCTGTGCTCTCTACGACCCTGGAAGGGTCCTGTGCTTTGGTACTCATCAGTATAGTAATTATCTGTCGTCTCTGTAGATCGTAATTACTTTCCTCATTGTTCTATCAAGGACTGTCTTTGCAATGAAATGACTGTGAGCCTGTTAACTAGTCAAAGTGCCTCTAGTCTTCCATTTACGGGCATTATAAATTGTGTCACCTAAGAAGTCAACAGAAGATACAAATCTGGTAGCAAATCAGTTCCTAAAAATATGCTTAGGAACCTAGAGGCAAAATTTGACCCAATCATTTCTCTTTAATCAAGGTGACTCTTAATATGTCTCTTTTAATGTCATAGTAGTTAAAGATAATTTAGCACTGAAAGGCAAAGTAAAATAAGGATCCTGGGTCAATAGGAAAAGAGGTTTTCAGAGAACTCTCACATTATGAGAATGAATCATCCTCTTCCTTCTAAACCAAGCCTCCTTTTCAAAGGAAGTGTACATTAGAGAAAATAAATCACCAGGACAGTAGAATTAGAGTCTTTCGAACACGACTCTTCCTACCATTTTCTTCTGCTTTTACAAAAATATTTCACATACCAAGTTATCTACCAGACTTCACTAAAGCATGTGCCTTATGTTTCAATTGCATCTTTTAAAGTGGCATAATTAAAAAAAAATAGGCTTTTAAAAATACTTATCACTGGCAATCTGAAAAATGTTCACTCCAGTTCTTGCTATTCAGAGTTGAACTCAGAGAATCAAGAACATTCCAAATTAACTTGTCTTTTTCTCGACTCCCACAATTCCACCATATTATACCTGGTGGGCAACTCAGGGAATCTTGTGCTGCTGCCTTAGGACAAAATAGAAATGTAAATTCTGAATTTGCATCCTTAAGAGACCTTCAGTATTGCTTTAAAAGCTCAAAAATAACCCAGTTTTACCAAATGAAAAATGCAGAATGTCCTCTACACAGGTGGTTGGAAACTTGTTTTAATTAGTTTTGGTTTTTTGTTTGTTTTTTTTTTTTAATAAATTCCTGGTATTTAACTTATTGCTGGCCACATTTGAAGATCCCTAAAATTACATGAAATGAACTAATCACCCCCCCACCAACACACACAAATTTTGCAGTCTACATAAAGAAGTGGTTTATGTATGCAAAACGAATTTCAAGATTGTATCAGAAAAGATAACCTAAGGTAACAACTGACACTATTAGGGAGAGAAAAGATGAAAGTGAGACAAAGAAGATGGCAAAGATGGAACCGAGTATCTTTGCTGCTAGGGAGGTTTGGCTATTTGGATATGGTTCAGAGATCCCATATGTTTCCCAAGAGAATTTTTAACTTTGTCTAATTGATCTCCAAGCAAAACTCAGCCCTTCTCATGTTTAAGAGCCTCCCTGGCACAAAGTGGCCTGTGGCTCCCATCTGCCCTCAATAAGTGACTCACACTATGTGGCCCAAAGTCACACAATGAGGCTGTCTTGAAGAACAGGCAGGCGCTGCTTTCTTCTTTCAAAATACTATGTTCATTAGAAACAGCAGATCTGAATTGCTACTCTTAACCTCATTCCAAATATTTATCTCTTTATGATTATTTTTTAAATTATAAAGTTCCACTGGTTTCCTTGCTTTCTTTAGTAGCTGTCAAAAGCAAAACAAGGCAGACAACTCTCTGATGATCACTCAAAGGCATGGCCTCCCTGTGCAGTTACTTAGCATTGTGTATGCTTGGACAGCATAGCCTAGAAAATCTGTTTAAAGTTCTCTTATGTATTAAGATGATGACGGTGTAAGTACCCTCTCCTGTCATTTCTAAGCCCAGTGGATTTGCAGTGAGAGATCTATATAATTTGGGTATCATTATCATGACTCTAGGCCCTCCACAAAGACACGTTCTTCAATCTTCAATCTTTCCTGGGCTTTAATCATTCAATTCTCTAGTCCCATGAGTAGCCTATATCCAGGGAGATCCTGTACTTCTAACCTAATCTAGACAGGAATAACTGCAATAAAAGTAGTGAACATTTATTGTATGTGCCAATCACTGCACCATGGAATTTATGTGTAATAGCATATTTAATCCTCATAACCATGCTGCAAAGTCACTATTGTATCTCTATTATATGGACAGGAACCAAGGCTCTAAGAGTTTAAATGACTTACCCAAGGCCATTTAAAGATGATTCTAATCCATCTCTGATGCTGAGGTTCAAATCACTGTAGGGCCTTGTTTGGGAGTGAAAAACAAGTCTCTCTTGTTCACGCTCTCCCAGAAAAGTGCCTGCCTATTTTCTGTCTGTTAGAGTCCCATAAGGTACAGGAGAATGTTGTTTCTGTTCCATATACTCTGAAGACTGTAGAAAGGGTTCCTGAAAACCTGGCCAACATGGCGAAACCCTGTCTCTACTAAAAAAAAAAAAAAAAAAAAAAAAATTAGCTGGGCATTTTGGTGCATGCCTATAATCCCAGCTACTTGGGAGGCTGAGGTGGGAGAATCACTTGAACCTGGGAGGTGGAGGTGGCGGTTGCAATGGACTGAGATCACTCCACTGCACTCCAGCCTGGGTGACAGAGCGAGACTCTGTCTCAAAAAAAAAAAGAAAGAAAATCTAAAATCTCAAAGCTGAAAGTGATCTTAAAGTGACCTTAAAGATTAACTAACTCCAAACCCTTTTGTTTTTAAAAATGTCCTTAGTGTCAAGCAGTTCCTTATTGGCAGAGCAGGAATTGGAAGCTATAAACTTATCTCAAATCTAAATAGTTACTGTTTTCCTGTTGCCTCATGCAGCTGCCACATGATTTTAAATACTTTTCTTGTTGAGTTATTTAGAATAGTGAAGGTAACATGAGCTTTTGTAATTAATAAATACCAAAATTTAATGGGCTCAACATATTCATTATTCATTATCAGTTCAATGTGGATGTTTCTGCATGGCAAGTGGCTTTTCTCTAGAGGGTAACTGAGGAACCAAGGCTGCTATGGATATTGTGGATTCATCTTCTTCTGGGATCTCAGTGTCCTCTGTTTCTGACTAACATAATAAGATGGAAAAGATATTCTTGCGCTTCAGAATGGAAGTGACACTTATTTATGCCCCCAATGCATTGGTAAAACTAGTCATGTGTCCATACCTGAATGCAAAAGGGACTGGAAAATTTATTCACTATCAGATATCTGCTTTCCAGCAAAAAAATCACTCTGTAGAAGGGAGAACATACATTTTTGGTGGACAGCTATCCATCTCTGTCATATTTGTTTTTCTGCCACATCCCTCCTAGATAACAAATTCCACTTTCAAACATCTACTAGTGAGTTGAACTAGAAGACTTCTAAGTTGTCCTAAACATCAAAACTTTGTACGACAGATTGGATTATTTTCCCCAAACTTTTCTTCCCTCCATTAAGAGAATCAGACTTCCATGTCCTTGGCCATGAGTACTTGTCTTCCACTATGGGCAGAGAAAACACTTTACCACCCCATTAATACTGGGATTGATAAGATGACTGGCTTTGGCCAGTGAATATGGGTGAAAGTGACAGTCTCCCTGTCTACAGTTAAGCTTTAAGAAACATTATATTTGTCTGTCAGCCTCTTGTTTCTCTGCCACCCACTGTGAGAAGAACATACCACAAGTAGCCATTCTTCCCAGAGCAGGTAGTTATGTGGAGAAAACCTGAACCCAACCTCAGTCTGGAACAAAGCACAGCTGATTTCGGCCAAACCCTGCCAAATATGAAGCCAAAAAAAAAAAAAAAGAAAAAGAAAAACAACCACCTCCTTTTAAAAGCCACTAAGTTTAGGGGGCTTGTTTGTCATGCAGTATCACTTCAGCAATAGTTGACTGATGCAAAGAGATTTGATCATTCTATGAGTATAAGTATTTATCAGCTGGCCTTCTAGGAAGTAATCTGTAAGCAAAATGACCAGCTTAGATTCAAGAAAATCAAAAGTTTATCTGACCAAAAAAAAAAAAAAAAAAAGTGGGTATATTTTCCATTGATGTGACTAGAAGCATTTCATTGTTTTCAATAGTTTTAGGAAAATGATATCTTATTGTCTTTTATTATTAGAGGAGAGTAGTTCCCCTCCAGGAATAAGTCCAAGAACCCATGGAAAAGAGATAGGAACACCAATTGAAAAGTCCATGTTTTTGCCCAAGGTGGCATAAAAGGCATTCCTTTGGCCAGTGAGGAGGAAATAAAACTTCTCTGGATTTCTTGCTCAATTTCTTACTGAGCCATTAAAACATATAAGCTCTAAAGATGGAAATTGTTTTCTTTTAATTACCATAGAAACATTTTCATATATATATAAATTAGCTCTGTAGCCATGTGTTTCTCTAATTGTACTGATTCAAAGGATAATAAAATTTTTCTTACCTCTGGAAAAGCCAGACAGTTAATCCCAGGACAGGCACCTAAGTTAGCACTGAAAACAGGGAACAAGACCTTTCTGCATATTTACACATCAAAGGAGATGAAGACCAGAACTTAGAAACATCTCTAGGTTGGAGACCCCTGGACCTATCTGGCTCCTGGAGACATTTTATTTCCCCACCAAAGGGTTTGAGCCAGGACTCAAGACCTTTACATTTCCAAGGAAACCCATTCAGGAGGGGAGGGGCAGCTGTCTCTCTACCTTTTATAAGCACGGAAAAATCTTTTTGCCTCATTTCTTCACTATAGAGTATCTGGCTGCTCACATAGGGTATTTCACTTGGTTTTCATCACTGTGTCCCAGGGATAAGGCCTGAGGCAAGGAGGCCAATGCACTTATTATTTACTGAGAGGTAATTCATAAGAAATCTGTCTCTGATCCATAATGTTTCATGTGTGCATTGCTGATAAAATTAATAAAGATGAATATTAGAAACTCAACAACCACAAACTAGACTAAAAGAAGTGATACATAACCTTTGTCCATTTTATAATTTTTGCTAACTTTGGCCCTAATCCCAGGGCAACTAATGCGAACTGAAGTACACTCTTCTTGTCTGCAAAATCTTGAATAGGTGACAAGCACAGTCTGTATATGGGGTAAGTCTCATGCCACAATAGTGAACAAGGAACTGAGGACTCCTTCCAGCAACCAAGTGAGTGAGCATGGAAAGAGCTCCAGCCCCGTCAAGGCTTCAGATGACAGCATTCCTGGCCAACAGCTTGGCTGCAACCCTGTGGAGACTCTGAGCCACAACCATCAAGCCAAGCTACTCCTGGACTTTTAACTGTCAGAAATTGTGTGAAATGATATCCACACTTGTTTCAAACTGCTATTTTTGGGTAGTTTGTTACACAGAATCAATAACAAATACCTGCATGTAAAATACTTCTGAGGACTATATGACACGATCAAAGCTCAATAAATATCACCCTTACTGCTAGTTAGCAATGACCATGCTACTTATCTCATAATCAGGATGCTCTTCCCTCCTTGACATAGTATCTGAGAAGTCCCTGAAAGCCAAAAGAAAATGTAACAGAGCTAATATTTGAAAAAATACTGCCTTAGAATATGTCTAACAACAACAAAAAAAAGATGAGACTATGAATTCAGGAAAACCAAGAAATTCCAAGCAAGACAAATTTTTTAAGTATTCATACCTATACACCTCACAGTGAAACTGTGGCAAACTGAAGACAAATAAAAAGTCTTGAAAACAACCAGAGAAAAAAGATTACCTTCCGACATGTAATTATTTGACTACTGACTTATTCTGTAGCAACAATAAAAGCCATAATTACACAGTGGGTTATCATCATCTTTTAATTTCGAAAGTAATCACATGGAAGAGGAGAAACAGGGCAAAAATTTCAAACTATTATAGGAAGAATTGTAAAAAATTTTAAAAATCAGTTCAAAATGCAAAAAAAGAAAAAAAAATCAACAATGGGACAAATGGAGAGCATAAAAAAAAAGTTGTATTTAAACTCCCACAGATAAATATGATTATATGGAATATAAATGGTCTACATGCCCAGGTGAAAACCATGGTTTCAGAATGCAAAAAGAATCCCACAATACAACTATATGCTCTTTACAAGAAATACTTTAAAAAGAATAAAACACAAAACCTTAGAAACTTTGAAAGTAAAAAGATGGAAAGTGTTAAAGAATGCAAACACCACTGAAAGAGCTGTCATACCTATACTAATACTAGAAAAAATACACACCATGATCAAAAGTTTTATTAGCGTTAAAGCCACTTCATACATTAAAACAATATTACCACGAAGATATAACAATTTTTAACATACGTGTACCTCTCTCAGAATGTGCACAAAGAGGGCATGTGAGCACACAGAAAGATGGCAGCTACCTACACGCCAAGAGAAGAGTGAAATCTACCTTGTCAGCACCCTAATCTTGGACTTTCCAGCCTCCAGAGCTGTGAGAAATACACTTCTTTATGTCAGCTACCTGGTTTGTGGTATTTTATTATAGTAGCCTGAGCTGACCAATACACTGAAGTAGACTTAAGGGAAAAAAAAAAATCAACAGTTATATAGCTATTAAAGCAATTGAATCAGTCCTCAAAAATATTTTCACAAATAAAACTCCAAAATGGCTTCTCTGACAATTTTTATCAAATACTCAAAAATCAATTATTCCAATCTTACCCGATCTCATCCAGAAAATAGGGGGAAAAATAGAACAACCTGACAAGTCATTGAACGAGGCCAACATTACCCTGATAACAAAACAAACATGAACAATATAAAAAAGAAAAGTACAGGTCAATCTCACTCATGAACTTTGATCCAAAATTCCTAAACAAAATAGTAGCCAATTAAATTCAGCACTATAGAAAATAGATAAGATATCACGACCAAGTTGAGTTGACTCAAGAAATTCATGGTTGATGTAACATTTTAAAATCAAAGCAATTTACCACACAAATAGAGTAAAAGAAAAAAATCATATAATAATCATCACAATAGATGAAGAAAAACAATTCCTGAAGAAATAAAAATGTTTTAATGATGTATAATTAGATAAACTACTAAGTGACGAGGTAGCAATGTTACACAAATATAAAAATCTCTGAGGGGAAAAAGATGTAACCTTATTAAGAAATATTAAAGGATACCTAAATGTATTGGGAAACAGATTATCTATCGGGGTTGAAAAAAATCAATATTATAAAAATGTGAACTTTCTCAAAATTTATCTTTAGATTCAATGTAACCCAATCAAAATTCTAGAAATTTTGCCTTACAAAAAAGGAGAAATGGCTCTGAAACCTTATATGCTGAAAAGAGCCAAGAATCAAGACAATGTTAAATAAGAAACACAAATTTGGAAACTTATCCAAATCATATATAAAGATTGATTTTAGGGCTTTAGTAATTAAGGCAGTGTAATTATGATGCCAAGATGAAAAACTAGGCAAATGAAACAAGATAGAAAGCCCAGTACCTACCTCCACGTTTGCTGCAGCACTGTTCACAATAGCCACGATTTGAAAGCATCCTAAATGTCCATCAACAGATCATTGGATAAAGAAAATGTGGTATGTATACTCATGGGGGAATTATGCAATCATAAAAAAAGAATGATATCCTGTCATTTGAAAAAACATATATGGAACTGGAGGTCATTATGTTAAATGAAAAACATCAGGCACAGAAAGACAAACTTCCCATGTTCTCACTTATTTGTGGGTGCTAAAAATAAAAACAATCAAAATCATGGAGACAGAAAGGAGAAGGATGGTTACCAGAGATTGGGAAAGGTAGTAGGGGTTGGGGTAGTGGGGATGGTTAATGGGTACTATATATATATTTAGTACTATATATAATTTTTAGTTTTTGAGACTGTGTCTCAAAAATTAAATTAAACCATGATTTCAAACCATACACACAAATATATATACAGTAAGAAAGAATAAATAAGACCTAGTATTTGATAGCACAACAGAATGACTATAGTCAATAATAATCTAATTGTACATTTTTAAATAACTAAAGGTAATTGGACTGTTTGTAACACAAGGATAAATGCTTGAGGGGATAGATATCTCATTTTCCATGTGATTATTATTTATTGCATGCCTGTATGAAAATATCACATATACCCAATAAATACATGCACCTACTATGTACACACAAAAATTTAAAAATACAAATTTTTTAAATTGAAAGAAAGAAAGCCCAGAAAAAGACTACACATGCATGGACATTTCCTTGAGAACAGAAGTGTTAATGCCAATCAGTGAGAATAGATCAGACTTTGTTTTAAATAGATATCAGTAGGACTCAGTGGCTCCTGTCTATAATCCCAGCACTTTGGGAGGCCAAGGTGGGCAGATTACTTAAGGCCAGGAGTTTGAGACCAGCCTGGACAACATGGCAAAATCCCATCTCTACTAAAAATACAAAAGTTAACCGGGCATGGTGGTGTACACCTGTAATCCCAGCTACTTGGGAGGCTGAGGCATGAGATTTGCTTGAACCTGGGAGGCAGAGATTGCAGTGAGCCAAGATCTGGGCAACAGAATGAGACTGTGTCTCAAAATAAAAATAAACAGATATTATTGGGACAATTTGATATCCATATGGGCAAAAATTAAATTTAAACCATACACTCAAATCAGTTCTAGGTGGAATAAATATCTAAGAATTAAAGGCAAGGCTACTAAGCTTTGGTATGATAATAGAGGAGAATATCTATATGACTTCAGAGTAGAGAAAATTCCCTAAGGAAATCACAAAAGCCCTGATAATAATGGGTAAGCTTGGTAAATTTAACTCTAGTAAACTAAGAACTTCTGCTCATCAAAAACACCACAGAGGGAACAAAAAGGCAAATCACAGAGTGGAAGAAAACATTTACAATACATACAAAGATGTGTATTTTAAATACACACATACATATACAATTTAAAACTGAGCAAAATAATCAAAAAGGCATGTCCAAAAAAGCAAAGCACCAAATGGCCAATAAACATACAAAAGGAGCTTGACCTCACTAGTAGCCTGGGAATTACACATTCAAACAACTACAATGAAATAATACTATATGCCCACGGATTCCTAGGTATCTACCCTAGAGAAAACATTTTGAACATGTGCCCCAAAATGCTCATTTTAACATTGTTCTTAGGACACCCAAATTGAAAATACCTAAATATTTACTAGCAGTAGAGTGGATTAATGACTATGGCATTCTGGAATGCAGTATTAGGAAATACTCTTGTGAATAAACTATGGCTATATACAATATCAATGGATCTTACAAATATGATACTGAGTAAAAGAGGAAGATACTGTAGAATTCAGACTATGATTTAATTTAATAAAGTTCAAAAATACATAAAATAGACTATATTGTACAGGCATGCATACATAGACGGTAAAATACAAAGAAAAACACAGAAATGATTATCACACAATTCAGAGTAGCCATTTCCTTTAGAAGAGAGAGAGAGTTGTGATAATGAAGGAATGCATAGGAGACATTTCAGGTCTTGGCAGCATTATATTTCTTGACCTAGGTCATGGAAACTTACAAGTTCTCTTTCTATTACTTCTTAAACTGTGTATTTATGGTTTATATATTTTTCTGTATATATGATTTACTTCACATGAAACTATTTTTTAAATTTAGATGAAAATGTTATCTTATGTTTATTTATTTTCTCTAGTAAGTCAATCCTAAAAGTCACACTATTATTCTTTAAAATTTCCATACAGGGTAGCTATATATGTAATATATAATATGCCAGTCGGTTTCTTACTGAGTCAAGGAAAGAGATTAAAGTAATGATTATATCAACAGATTCATCCAGGCACTAAAAATGTAAGTGTAAAACCCCATATACTCTTTGGATAAGTAATCATGATTTTGCAGCATTTTACGTTTCCTCTGAGGTAGTTCAGTGATGTGGAACTGAATCATTAGCCAGTTCTTCAATGTGTAACTTCTCTTACCTGTGAAGAGAGGCAGAAAATGAAGTGTTTGGAGTAGAACAAAAAATTCTCGTTAGCTGAATGCTGAAAGAATGGCACAAGTGGCTATTTGTGAGATTCAAATATTGCTACTCGGGAGGCTGAGGCAGGAGAATGGCGTAAACCCGGGAGGCGGAGCTTGCAGTGAGCTGAGATCCGGCCACTGCACTCCAGCCTGGGCCGTGGCAGAGCGAGACTCCGTCTCAAAAAAAAAAAAAAAAAAAAAAAAAAAAAAAAAAAGAAGTCCCGAGGGATATGGCAGTTCCTACTTCTCACAAGGTTGATGGCTATTATCCGGAGGTCTTTATTAGCACAGCTGGTAGGCTAATGGGACACAGAAATGTAAAGAGGCACAAAGATAATTCCAAGAACAGTTATACTTAGGGAAGTCCCTCTGCCACCCTTGTTTAAAACTATCTTTTCCTTTCCACGATCTTCTTTGCTGTCTTGGACTGACTCTTCACTAACTACTGACCTTTCATTTCTCTGCCTAGTTTGCAGTCAAAATGGTGACGAAGAACCAAGGAAGAAAAGGATATCAAATGACATCAAACAAAGATTTCTGATTCCAGCAACGAAGGAGTAATAGGGACCACACTTATCTTGCCACATTAAACAACTAGAAAACTGGACAACATCTATGAAACGATGGTTTCATACACTAATCTAGAGGGAACACAAGACTGTGGTATCTGAGAGAAGGGAAACAAATAAAGTGAGCCCTGTCATTTTACAGGCTTCCTACCTAAAGAATTTTCAGGCCACAGAGCAGAGAGGAGGAACGCCAACAGATTTCAGTTGCCCCGCTTAGTTGAGGAGACAGAGATTACAGTTTGGAAAGACCAAGGCAGCCATCTGTCCACAGACCGAATGCTGCCAATATGCATGAGGGTTACTCTAAGACTGGCTGACCTCTGCTCTGCACATGTAGGAGAAAAGTTACCTGAGGATAGGGAAGAAACCACCAGAAAGGAGTAGTTAATACGTAGAGCTTTCACAGGGTTGGGAATTGTTTTGCTGCCAACTACTAGAGGGATAAGACATGAGTCATTGGTTAGAATATTCCGAGAGTATTACCTTAGTAATGGGCTAAATTAGCAGCACACTAAAGCTGCTCTGGACTTGCCCTGCCAATGCTTAAAAGATAGTCTCAAAAAGATCTAACTGAGTCCATAAAACTTACCTGCACACCAAAACAAACACATCATTATTTAAACACATGTAATAAAATCCAACAACCAATAGTATATGACTCACAATGTATGCCATCCAATCAAAACTCATGATGTCTGGCATTCAAAGAATGATAACACTCTGCATGATACCTGACATGCAAAGAAGCAGGAAAATGTGATCCAAACCAGAAAAAAAAGTCAATCAATGGAAACAGACACAGAAATCATAGTGAAAATAACAGTAGTAGACAAGGATGTCGAAACTACTATATGTACACTTTAAGGAGATAAATAGAAGATATTACAAAACACAAACGGAACTTCTAAAGAGGGAAAATATAGTATCTGACATAAAAAATACACTGAATATAATTAGCAGATTAGACACTACAATAAAAAGGATCAATGAATTTGAAAGCACAGCAATGGAAACTCTTCAAAATGAATCTATGAATTGGGAAAAGAAGACTTAAAAAACTGAACTCAGCATCAGGGTTCTATGGGACAACACGAAGCAGTCTAAAGTTTATAGTTGAAGTCACAGAGGGAGGCAGAAAACAATTTTTTAAAATAATAATATTGAAAATTTCCCAAATTTGATGAAAACTCTAAACTCTTTAATCTAAGAACCTCAACAAATCATAAACAGAATAAATCTAAGAATTTAAATAGAAAACTAAATAAAGGTGAACTCTTTATATAAAAAGAGAAATATTATTTATAATAATTCTATATAAAGAAATAAATTGTTAAGAAATATGCAAAAGTAGAGTGCATAAAAGAAAAAAATGCTAATTTGCCTCAGTATATGATAAAACAATACAGCATATGTGGTAAAACGCTTCCAAAAGAAAATGAGATTGAGGATAACGGCCTCCATCTCCATCCGTGTCCTATCCTTAGCAAGCTAACCCAGAAAAACCAAGTACTGCATGTTCTCACTTACAAGTGGGAGCTAAATGATGAGAACATGTGGACACATAGAGGGGAACAACACACACTGGGGCCTTTCGAAGGGTGGAGGGTGGGAGGAGGGAGAGGATGAGGAAAACAAATAATGGGAACTAGGCTTAATACCTGGGTGATGAAGTAATCTGTACAACAAACCCCCATGACACAAGTTTACCTACGTAACAAACTCGCACTTGTACCCGTAACTTAAAAGTTTAAAAAAATAAGTGTGGCAAATATTTCTAATCATTACAACAGAGAGAAAACATTCTTAATGAAGAAAATGTTTGTCCTAAGATTTTAGGGTTTTTTGTTTTTGGTGTTTTTTTTTTTTTTCTTTTTAAGATGGAGTTTCACTCTCGTCGCCCAGGCTGGAGTGCAGTGGCATGATCTCAGTTCACTGCAACCTCCCCATCCTGGGTTCAAATGAATCTCCCACCTCAGCCTCTAGAGTAACTGGGATTACAGGCACTCACCATTACACTCGGCCAATTTTTTTGTATTTTTAGTAGAGATGAGGTTTCACCACGGTGGCCAGGCTGGTCTCAGTCTCCTGACTTCAGGGTGATCCACCTGCCTCGGCCTCTCAAAGTGCTGGGATGACAGGCGTGAACCACCACACCTGGCCCTAAGTTTCATTTCACAGATTCAGATACTGAGACAAGGATTTGTATAAAAGTAATTAGGAAAATTGTCAAGAACTGAGGCAGAAGGACAAGAAAGGAAAGGAAGCCAGACAAGGGAAAAATATCAAGCAAATACGTGCAGAGGATAACCTAGGCTCATTCATGCAGGAGACTTCTGACACAGTGCAAGTCCCACTTCAAATTTGTCTCCTCCCGCATGGGCTGAGAGAGCTTTGGTGTTTATACCTATGCGCTTGCCAGTCAGCCCTTGGTTGAAGACACCACTGCCCACCCATGAGGCACACAGCAAATCTACTTCTGGAAGCCTCTGTGCAGTGCATCTGCAGAGAGATAAATATACTTCTTGTTGGGAGAAAGAACATAATCAAAGTTATTGTCTGAAAAACTGGGAAAGAAATCTGAGATCATGTGGGTGAAGTACCAGTGTTTTCCGCTAGTGTTCTTTAAACTAAACTGAAAGTGCAACATTCTTATAAAAAGAAAAAGTAATTTGCCAAAATAAATAGAAATAATCAATGAACCTAACAAAATATATTGACTCTCACAAGTAAATATAATTACAACAATAAGGAAATAACATGTTACACTTATCCACTGGAAAAATTTTTAAAGTCTGTTGATACTCTGGGGGAAACGGTACTCTTGCTAAATGCTAGTAGAAATATGGGTTGAGGTAAACTAATCTGGAAACATACCTTAAATGATGTATTCCATTAAGCCAGCAATTCTACTTCTGAGAACCTGTACTAGGGAAATAATTACACATGTGTATAAGAATGTGTGCATACATATGCTGAAAAAATATTATTTATAATAAGAAAAGGTTGACAAACATAAATGCCTCAATTTAGAGATTTGTTTTTTAAAATGTCAATGCATTTGTAAATAGAAAATTAACATACCCATTAAAGTGATGCTATCAATTTGTATTTGTTAAAAAAAAAAGATAGCACTAACCAACTCTATCATCTATAAACACATGCACATACATACTCACCCTGAATTGCTTCTAGAATTGTTTCTTGCTCACCTATATCGTGTCTAGTCAAGGATCATATTTTCAGCAATTCCTAAAGTAACTTATCTTTGAAAGAACTGAGTCACTTTACTTAATTATAAGGCAATTTTAAAATCATCCCAAGTGATGTGATATAAAAATGTACTTATAATGAAATTAAAATGATTATTGTGTTAAGAAATTCAGAACATCCTTTCACTCAACAAAAATATTTCTTGATAATCCCAACATTTCCTTTGCTTCATTTGAAACCAAGGGTCTTCTATGATTGTTTCATTTTTCTCCTGATTTTGACTGATTTTCTGGGCCCACGGCCATCACACTAAATAAACTGCATACAACAGCAGAAAACCGCTGCCTCTCCTAGGAGATAAGTTCATTGCTTGCTGATCCTGTCAGGGGCCTCCTTCCAATCATGTGAACTGGGACATTGTGGAAACACACCAAGAGAAGCACATGCCACATTTGTTTTTTCCCAAAATAACCATCCTTCAGACTCTTAAATCACGACTTTTATGACCTCCTAATGATCAGTGCCTGAAATCTCCAGGTTCTCAAAGCTCCTTCTAAAATGCAACACAGGATGCATTGAGTGTGGCTGGCACAACTGATGTCTCACATTGCTTGACCTGGGAAACCTACATCTGTTCACATAGTGCAAAAGTATACAAATTCTTACAGCAAAAGTGTGCCTGTTGATTCATTTTGAACTTGTATTACCCAAAATGATAAAGTATTTTTATATGAACTACCATCAAGCAAAATCTAGCCAAATACTCCATGAAACTAACTTAAGATATTTATCTCCTATTAAATTTCTTTCTTTTTTCCTTAGTCCATCATTATTACTTTAATTTAATTTCCTTAGTCCAACATATTCACTATTTGGTGATTTATAATCATAACTTCTATAAACAAGTACTCTTTGTCTTCCTTATTATTTGTAGTATGATATAGGTATAGGTTATTAAATGCTGGGACAGGAAAAAATTAAGGACAGAGAACCTTAGAGATATTGATACAAGAGAGTCCAGGCAGTGAAGGAAAAGAAGACAGGGGCTTTAAAATGCTGGTAGAGAGCAGGGACTCCAAGTTACACATTTGGTCTTTGGAGTCCTTGTTACCCTTACGTCCATATATGTTTTTAGTTTAATTGATCTTGTCAAAACAGTGATGCCCTCTCCTCCAGAAAAGAACGTAAACAAGTTACAAGAAATGATTTGGCATTTACAAATAAAGCTAACTCTGCCTGAAGATAAACTTTAGCCAGAATTTATTCTTGCAATTTCTAGTACATTCAGTGAATAATGGGTAATACCACCTGCACATTTACAGAATTAATGTATTTAATAAAATATATTGGCTGGCTCCTCCTGCAACAAGGAATATTTCCTTGTATGAGTACTGGTGAAAAGACATCTGTGTTGGGTCACTCTTCCAGGGTTAAATTCTAGCTCTTATACTTATGTTAATCTCAGATAAGTCATCTTAGCCACTCTGTGCCTCAGTACCTCAGTTTATGCATCTGTAAAAATGTTTACCTCTCTGTAAGAGATAATCAGCACTAACATTTATTGAGTATTTATCATGTGCCAGGAACTGTTCTGAGAGTTTTAGATATTTTAATGTATTTAATCATCAGTAAAGGTAAGTACCCGTTTCGCCAATAAGAAATACAAGACACAGGGAGGTTAAATACTTGCCCAAGCTCACACATTTAGTTAAGTAACAGAGCCCAGATTTAAAACCCAGTCTGGATCCAAGACACAAGCTTTTATTCACTACACGATCCTGATTCTCCACAGTGTAAAAATGCTACAAGTTAACATGAGAATTATAAGAAACAGTATAAGAAAAATACTTGGAATCATTAAAGTTCAAATATGTACCTATTGTTACTATTGTTTTAAAACCAGACATCTTTCTGCCTCCACTAGCACGTTCCCCACATACCTTTCAAGGGATTTTCAATGCAGCACAGGACAGCTTATCATTTTAAAATACTACATCAATTTGAACAGTTTCAAAATGATAACAATTCATTTCAAATATGTTTTACATCTAGTATTGTAACTTGCAATAGGCACATGTGCTAATTCATACCACACCACAGCTACTGAATATCTAAATAGAATTTTCACAAATAGAATTGATTAGAGATACATCTGGAGAGTTTAACATTTAAAGAAATCTCAAGATAAGTGCTTTTTCAGGCAAATAGTTCTTTTGAAACAAAAATAATTTACCTCACCTGCCCATGTAAACATATGATTGGTAGTCTCAGGGAAGAGCAAAACTAAGATGTTAAATGACAAAGGTGGATGTGTCTGAGTTGTAAGCTACTCGAGTCCATAGAGCGGTGATGGAGGAGTGTTTGGGTCACATGTCCATACTCATAAGCAAGCAGCCAGCCACAAATTCCAAAGAAGAACCTAAAAGAAAAGAAAAAAAAAAAATGCCATCAAACTGGCAGGCCAAACTATGTGCTAGCGCAAAGTGTAAAAACGGAGAGACAACACAAAGGTAAGAGAGAAAAATATAATCCCCTTGCTTTGTCATTGTGTCATCTGTTGGCAAGTGTGAAGATTTCTTTGCTAAGGAGTTGCCTAAGTCTCTGAGATCCTCAAAGGCATAAAAAGTGTAGTACTGTTTCTTCACAAAACAGAGGACTGAAACACCGACCAGCATAACCAATAGGCTTAGTAACTCAAAGTACAGCATGGACAAGGAGCCAGAGAAAAACCAAGAAGTAGGTTTATGAGTCCCTGAACAAGGCCAATAAATCCTTCAGCACATAGGTGTCAAGGCCTCAGTCTGTGCACCAGATGCAGCTTGATGGATGGGTTTATCTGCCCCAAAAGGCTTATAGAGATTGTTCTGCCTTTGGCCCCACACATAGGTGAGACAGAGTTCTAGTGTTTTCCCCCTCTAGCCTTTTTAAAATGTATTACATGTGTCCCACTCAGTATTTCCAATTCTTTGCCTTCCAGTTTTAGCACTAAACCTTACATCCAAAGTACACAAGGAGTGTGTTTACTATGCTTAGATTTCTAGGACATCTTACTTTTGAACAAAGTCAATAAAAATATAGTATCTCTATTAATTTGACTCACTTGAAATAGATTGATATCTTCTCCTCCTGCATCTCACAATAGTCAGGATCCACTTAGCAAATTTTGGAGATTTTTCCAATGTTCTTCCAATCTCTTATAAAAGATAGTATTTAGCAGCACAGATCCAGGAAATAGTCCAGTGTGGCTCAGGCATACTTTGTGTTCAGTCACCACTATCTATATAGGTCAGGTTCAAATGCTGGTCAAAAAGGTCCAGAAGTGACTTATAGACTTTTGTCATAGGATAATGCCAGCCCACAGAGATGTAGCTTTATGAGTTAGAGCACAAAGTTTAGTTCTGCTTCCAAAGAGCAAAAGAGGGTAACATATGTGGTCTGAATCAATAGAAGAATTTGGGTAGAAGATAAATGGAGAGGTTCAAGGAGCACATTGCACTGATATGCACTGAATTCTTAGGCTGGATAATTTGCCACCAGGGATGTCCTAGATGGAATAGTTCTCTCCTCAGACCATGCTACTCAGCCATCTTCCAAGTAGACCAAACATCCTGCTAACTTAATAGCTTCATACTTGCTGACCTCTCTTCTTGGTCAACTCTTCTCTGAGACATTTACATATCCCATCCCCTACCTCTTCATCCATACCCATGTTTTGTTTATCCCAGGAATGCAAAGATAGTTTGTATAAAAAATGAGCCATTAACAGAAAATATTATGATGACAAATTAAAATAGAAAAAACTAAATGATTAGCTCAGCATATGCAAAAACAAGTTCAACAAAATTCAAGACAAATGATTTAAAATAAATTGTTAGAAAATATAGTGCTGTTCTAGGAAATTTTCTTGAACTCACCAAAGGCATCAATCAAAACTCAAGGCTCCAGTATACTTAAATATGGTTAAGAAAGATGTGTTATGTGTTTTTTACCAGAATAAAAATCACTGAGCTTAAAAGACAAAATAAACCTGCGGCAATCAGCAGCCTGTGACTGCATAATACTGACATCAGGTAAAGGACACAAAAGCCTTCTATTATAGTTTCTATTCAACATTGCACTGTATATTATAGATGATGCAATAAGACAAGAAAAAAAAAATAAAGGCTGAATGAAAAAAATAAAACTGCTTACCTATGCAGAAAATTGAAGGAGACTTACAAACTTATGATCAGGGCTTTAAAAGAATAGAGCACTTCTATATACCCATATGCACAAAATATAAATTATAAATGAAAAAAGTACAACCTTCCATTTAAAATAGCAAGCAAAATCTTTAGCTTCTTCATAATGCGCCTAAGAAATAAGATTCAACAGTTTTATGGATAAAAATATAAAATATAAGGAAAATATAAGTGAAGGACATAAAATGTAATCTAAATAGAGCACTAAGTCATGCTAGTAGATTAGAAGGCATATAGAAAGATATCAGTTTCTCCAAATTCATCTATATCACCAGTGTTTTCAGCTTACAATGCCAACAGAGTTTTTCATGGAATTTGACACAAAAGAGCAAAATGTCAAAAGTAGTTTACTTTTAAAAGAAACAAAGTGAAAAAAACCATAACAGATATTAAGATGTATTTTAAAGCTATTTTGCAATATGCTATTGATGCAAGATAAACACATTGATGAATCAAACAGAACAGGAAGCCCAGAAAGAACTCTTTGCATATATGGCTACCTTATACATGACAGAATGGGTGTTATAAATCTATGAAAAAATTAAAATAGAGCACTCAAAACTTTTGTTGAGATAATTGGTTATCAATATGGAAAAAATAGAAGCACACTTCACATCATAAATAACAAATTCCAGCTGAACTAAAGATCTATGCATAAAAACCAAAACTCTTATAATTTTCATAAAAAATGTAGACATATGCTTTTACCAACTTGGGTGAGGGCAGAATTTTCTAGACAAGTTGCAAAAAAGCTCAACCTATAAAGGAAACAACTGATGCATTGAACTAATTATAAGATTTAAATTTTTTCACAAAAAGATAGTATAATCAAAGTTAAAAGACAACTCACAGACTTGGAACAGTCTGCTACATCAATAAAACGAATAGACAATTAGTATCTAAAGATATTTAAAGAACTCCTTCAAATCAATAAGGAAAAGAAAACTCAATTAAAAAAATGGGCAAGGGATGGATGGAAACTGAGGAGGAATCACAAATGGCCAATAAACACTTGAAAAAGGCTCTCAGCCCAATTGATAATAAAATGTAAACAATGAGATGCCATTCATTCCCATTTCACACCCACCAGATTGGTAAAAATGTTACAGTTGGCAAGGATGTAGAGCAATGGAAATTCTCATGCACTGACATTAGGAGCGTGAATTAGCCTGACTGTTTGGAGAGCCATTTGGCAGTAACAAGTAAATCTGTTGGTGTTCATACCCTGTAAGCCAGGAATTCCTCTTCTGAGTGTTCATCTTCAGATATTTTTGCATATCATATTCAGGCACGGCACACAAAAATGTTCATTTTCTTTTTATACTTCTCATTGGAAGAAGTAAATACCCATCAGTGGGGAATAGATAAATATATCATGGCATATTTAGACAATAATATATGATATAGCAGTTAAGCATAACATTAAGAGCAAATACATAGTGCTTACAATGAATTTGTAACACAAAGCCTTGTGTTGTTCTAAGTGACTTATATGTATTAGTTACTTTATGTAATATTTAATTGCATTCATATTAATATTTAATATTAAGCACAAGTCACAATAGTAGCAAGCCTGAGAGACTGGTGTTATTATAATCTCATTAACAGAGGAGGGAACTGAGGCACAGAAAGAGTAAGTGATTTATCTGAGGTCATCACTAGTTAGTGGCAAAGAAGTATTTCAATGCAGTCTAGCTCTTAACTTCACTAACCTATTACTTCTGAACTAAAAAAAAATTGTATAGTATGATACCATTCATATTTATTTTAAAAGCTGAAAAATGATATAAGATAAAATTGAAAGATATGCATATACATTGCAGAACTATAAAAATATAAATCACATTTATATTTATTATATAATTTATAATAACATTTTATAATAATTTGCAATATATAGTCCACATTCCAAATGTCTTATGCCATCCTTTACTTCTGATTCAAATATCTCCCAAGTAAAGAAACATGAGGTCATCAGCTGCGATAAAACACCTGATGATGTACTTCTCGCTTCAGTTCACTCCCTAAGGCAGTGAACAGATATGGTCGGGTAAAGCAGTCACTTCCAGCCTCAGTGTCACTGCAGCCATAGTACAGTGGTCTTTGATATGTCTGTGACTATAGCAGGAGTGTTTGAAGAGACTAAGAGTGGAGAGAGGTGGGGGTCAAGAAAGGGAAGCGAACACCACCCCTTCTCATATCAGGCTTCAAATCCACCTGTCCCAGCTTTACATGGGTTTGTGCAGTCAAAACCACCAGTTTGGGCTTCACTACAGGTTCAGCCTACAATGTGGACACTTCAAAGACTTCAAAGGTAGGGGACACAGTACTGTATCTGGAGTGAAACCAAAAAATGTGAGATTTAGCAAAGCTTTCGGAGGGTGGTCCAAGGGCTTGAAGTGATTTCCACTTAAATACACTGTAAGTGAGTGAACAAAAAAAGAATAAAAAAATAATAGGCCAGAGGAAGAAAAAAAATCTCATTTTTCTCTTTTGTTAATGCTATAGAAATATCAATGCTGGGGGCTTGGTGAGATTTTATAAAGCCTGATCCACGTATCTGAGCCTGACTTTCAGCAGCAAAATTCAGGAGGCTCTACTTTCATGCTTTTCTACCCAGTTCCATTTTTAAATAATTGATAGGTAAAAGGAAAAGAAAGGAAAATTTAATAGGAGACTGCTCTATGCCAACTTATATGCTAGATATTCATTTATGTTTTATCTCATGCTCATAGCAACCCTATGAGGCAATACAATTATCTCTTATTTACAAATGAGTAAACTGAGGCCTAAAGTGGCTAATTTAATTTGTTCCTCTAAGCTACAGAACAGAATTCAGTCCAATATTTTTAAAGCTGCAAAGTTCATGCCTTTTCACCATGCCATGTGGCTTTATGATATTTGAATACAAAAATGGCCTAATCTAAATAAGCCAAAATAGCATAATTACTAGTAGTTAAAAATACTCATTTTTTAATTTACGTACGAGCTAAAAATGTTTCTTTGGATCTCCTGAGGAACTCACTGGGGTTGTATATTGTTTGAATTTGGTTTCCTGCAATATGCTTAGTGGTTTCATAAGGTTTTAACTAGTGCCCATCAGTAGTAATGGTGTGTATTGCAATGGGGGCTCGGGGGCTCTGAGTCCATTCTCTGAAAGTTTTCTGGCTTCTAGTGTTTAGGTGCTAAACAACTAGGAAAACTAGACATGGTTACAACAAGAGCCTTTCTAATTGGAAAATATAAGGTTTTTAAAACCAATTTCTCTATGAACTGCCCTGGCAAAATGAATATTGTTTAATTTTCACTTTGTATTAAAGACTTGGAAACCTGAGTAATATAGAAACTAATGATGAACTGAGCCAAGCAGAGGCTCCTTTGAGAGCCATAGTAATGTATTAAAACAAGAATTATTTTGTACACTGTGCTGTACTTCAACATCGGATTCTCAGCAGACTGCAAAATCACTTTCTAGATAATGAAATTATAAAAGAATTTTAATTTCATGTTAGAACTTGTATTACAAAATATTAGGAAAAGAAACAGGGGAGGAAATAATTCAAGCAAATTCCTCCTGTGGATCACCAAACCGGAAGGACTTTCTGCTTAGAAGACTTGTGAAAAGTTTTATCAGAAGCAGCAGAAATACTTTACATTTCAAAACCCTGAGTCTGTTTAAGAGCCATAGGAATGCATGTAAATGTCAAGGACATTTGAGGGTTATAATTCAATAGCACTAAAAAGGGTCATTTTCAAAATTATGCAAGACAAACATCACACCATTTTAGGTATTAGGTTGGTGCAAAAGTAATTTCAGTTTTTGCCATTACTTTTTTTTTTTTTTTTTTTTTGAGACAGAGTCTCGTTCAGTCCCCAGGCTGGAGTGCAGTGGCACCATTTCAGCTCACTGCAAGCTCCGCCTCCCGGATTCACGCCATTCTCCTGCCTCAGCCTCCTGAGTAGCTGGGACTACAGGCACCCGCCACAATGCCTGGCTAATTTTTTTTTTTTTTTTTGTATTTTTAGTAGAGATGGGGTTTCACCGTGTTAGCCAGGATGGTCTTGATCTCCTGACCTCATGATCCGCCTGTCTCAGGTCTCCATAGTGCTGGGATTACAGGCATGAGCCACCGCATCCGGCCTTTGCCGTTACTTAAAATGGCAAAAGACACAGTTACTTTTGCATCAACCTAATACCATCGTTGCTTATTAAAAGGGGTCATTGGATCAACAACAAGGAGCTAAACATCATCAAGAATATCACATTCACATATCTGTAGGGGTTGATCCTGCGCGACCACATTCTCATAGAGGTAATGGGCTACCTCACTGCCCACAGAGCTGCTTCGCAAACATAGCTGATTCCTCTTCATAGACTTGGGATTTAGTCTATCTGGAATAACGTGTATACAAACCATCCTCAGTTTAATGAGGCAAAAGGAACTTCCTCAAAAATCTAAGATAATCAGAGCTGACTCTAACAGAAGAATGTTTAGGTAGCTGTCAAATGGTTGGAATCTTCCCCCATCCTAGGGCTTAGAATTCCTTTTGCCCTCTCATTTCAACAACACAATTGAGGGAAGTAAGTGTTCCCCTGGTGACTCCCTCACACTGTTACAGGATCCCTGGGGTGTCGCTTTTCTGGCCAGAAACCTGTGTGGCCAGTGGCACCTTTGCCCGACTTTTGCTCAGGCCTACTGGGCTCATTCCACCCACTCAGCCTAGCAGGCTGTGCTAGGTTCATGCTACTGACCTGGATCCCACACCTGCCAAGGGCGAGCCAGGCGTGGAGTGGCAAGGGGTATATGAGCCAGCATGGGGTCCAGTCACTTCGCATAGTCAGATGCACCAGCTACTGCCGCGGGTTGGGCAGCTCCATGTACCATCACAGGCGCCAGCTCTCTGCAAGGCTGTGGCTAGACCAGGCACACTGTAACCAGCTTCCCTGGCTGGCAGCAGACTGGCAGCAGGGAATACAGTGGTGCTTAGAAGCTTGAAGATGCCAGGAACTGCAGGGCCTCAAAGAGGGCATCACAGCCCTGGCTCTGAGAGCTCTTGAAGAGACACAGTTCTTCTCTCCTCTTTGCCTGTAACATGGAGAACAAGGGGCATGTTTCAGCCCTGTTTGTATTATAGCTCTTTTAGCCTTGCCAGTCAGCAGGTCCCAGTTCTTGTCCGGCTACCAGAAAAAATGAGTTATGCAGACAAGTAGAGGGTGAGCAAGATGAAGAAGAGCTTAATTGAACAGTAGGACAACTCAGAGGAGAACCGCAGTGGGCAGCTCCTCTCTGCAGCCAGGGCATCCCAACAAGTGTTCAGCTCCCAGCAGAGAGGGTAGCTCCTCTCTGCTAGGCAGGTCGCCCTGACAAGTGTCCAGCTCTCAGCAGAGAGGGTAGTTGCGCTCTACAGCTGGTTGTCCCATAGTCTCCTCAGCTTTCCTTCCTCTAAGTCTAGCTGAGTCCACGGTTTTATGGGACTCAGTGGGAAGGAAGTGCACAGATTTGTCCATGGGCAGCCATGGGCTGGCCAGGAAAAGGCACCACAAGTTCCCACTCCGGTCTGTGGAACTGGCACCCCAGCGTCCAGCCTTCAGGCCCTCTCTGGCATGAAGGTGGGGCCTCATCAGGGACCCACCCCCTTTGCCCAGAAGGCTGTCTGCCCTCTGCCACTGTCCATGGTGCCCAGGCTGCACACACCAAGGGGAACCTGCAGGCCAACAGGTAGCTACCCTCACACCGCCCTTGGGTTCCTCCCACTCTCGTCCATGCCTAAAGCCTGGAGGGGGCCAAGGCAGCATGGTGTTGGTATGTCAGCACTGCACCACGTCTGTGCACACCCAGCCAGGCTGTGGCAGTGACTGGGCTCAGCCCCAACCCCACTCTGAGATTGGATAGGGCACCAGGATGAGGGAGAGGCCAGATGGCGGGAGAAGACACTCCTGAGCCTGCAGGGGAAAGGGGGGCCTTCCCAGGCACTCATGGGTGCAGACTGCAGAGACGTCCGGGTCCTGTGCCTGGGAAGGCAGAACTCCCATCAGCTTAGTGGAGCATGCAGGCAGCCCTGGCTACACCTCCTCCAGCCTGGGGCAGGAGCTCCAGGTCCTCTCTTGGCCCCTCTCTGCCCGCCCCTCCATGCCTAACTTCGCTGCTTCCGCCCTGGTAAGTGGCTCCGCCTGGCCCCATTGCAGCGGCTTCCAGGGCAGTGGGCTCCTGGGGGATGGCTTTCGCTGGTGCTTGTCCCCGGGCTCCCACCGGCTTCATGGAGCACAGCACCATCCTAGGCCCAACTCTGCCTCCTCCCTGCACCCTCCCCGCAGCGGCAGCGGGGGAGAGCAGCAACATGGGGCCGAGCAGCAACACGGGGCCAGGGTTCAGAGCAGTGGAGGGTCCAGGCCTGGGAGTAAATCCCGCCCCACCGTGCGAGGGTAGGTGCGGCTCAGTCAGCTGCATCGGGGATGTGGGGCACAGGGGACCAACCACCGCCATTGCTGCTCCTGCAGCCACCCCTGCTGCCACCGCCCACTCCTCCCCTGCTGCAACCAACTTGATGGTAGTGACCGCTCCACATGGCCGGCAGCTGCCATCAACACCAGGATGAGAGAGTGAATGAAAGCCCCTTCTGGTAGTTGGTCAGGATTTTTGCTGGTCTACAGGTAGAGTGCCTAACAAAAATCCCAAGCTGATTCCAGCCTGTCATAGATGCCTATCCCACAGCAGGACACAAGATCACTTTCAGGGTGTACAGTATATTTCATCAAAGTATTCTTAACACCCATTCAAATGGTGTGGGTCATAAATAGTCATAGCTATTAGATAATGTATCACCGAAATTAATAATGATATCATGTATATATTGAATCATGCCAAGGAAAGCAAACATATATACCCATTTATATATATATGCATATATATGTATGTACATTTATATGTATGTATATTAAATTCAGTATAATTTGAAAGCTTTGAAAAGTACTTGAGGGAGCAAAGCAGAAGGCTAGTAAATTAGTTTTTATTGACATTGGTAGATTTAGGCTACAGCTTGTTTTTTCATTCATTAGCCTAAAGAGAAAAATCACAAAATTATGAGTAGTGGTTTTATCTACAAAATAAATTTATAACTAAGTCGTCTAATGTTAAACGTGACGTTAAATGTCTTACATAAATCCTCACAAAGCTAAAAACCTGACCTAGACTGGGAAAACATGTAGACATGAAGATAAAAGCAAAAATAGTACATTTGGTTTCATGTTGGAAAACATACCTCCCTTAGAGTCCATGTTTCAATATCAACTATGTAAACAAGTCTTTAAATCAATTTTATTCTGAATTCCATGTTGGATTCTGACCACCTTTAACAGACCCTCATGAGATGTGCAATCTACTGGGAATTTGCACCAAAAGAACTTTGGTGGTAAAAAAAGGAGCATGCTCCTTTTCTCCTGTTGCTTTGGAGCAGACAGATGGACGTCTATCTTAGTGAAAAGCTTTAAGAGCGATTCCTATGAGAGATGCAAAAGCTGAGCATAGGGTTGAGGGCGGAGCCCCAGACACTGACCAATTCCAGCCCCCCACAAAGGACCTGTAGGACCTTGAACAAGCTACTTAACCTTTCAAATCTACAATTTCCTTACCCTTAAGGTAAGGACAATAGTGCCTGCCTTACAGGGCCATGAGGAGAACATGAGATAGCACCTGTAAATCTCTCAGTGTCATTGTGGGCTGGCCTATGGAAAGCATGCAGGTGCTGGGTTTTCCTACCTGCTATAATTTTCATCATTCCTTTAATTATTATTATATGTCTCTCTCTTGCAAAAATGAACACGTGTAGGTTGGATAATCTTTGACATTTTTCAGTTAATTCTTACTGCGTTTGTCTTTCTCCCAATCAGAGAACGCCCTTTTGTGTCCTGTGTTTGGGGGCTGAAAGCAAAAGTTGACTAAAAACATCCCTGGACCACTCTCTAGCTTTGGTTTCAACTGCTTAAATTCACAAAGGACTTTCTCAAAGACTTTTAAAGGTCAGGTAGAAAGTGGAGAATAGCAGGGCCTGTGTCTTTCTCCCCAGTGTGTCCCAGGAACATCTCAGGACCACAGAAAGCAATTGCTTTGTGGTGCCCCAAGTGAAGCTGGTTTGGAGTTCTCAGGCTCAGCAAATATTTCTGGAACCAAGTTTGGCCTGGAACAAGCAGAATCACCATTTTTGAGAACCACAATGACATCAGTGTGACCAATGTGTCCTGAAAACAAGAGGGCTGTCTGTGAACATACTACTGCATATATTAGGTTGGTACAAAAGTAATTGCTGTTTTTGCCATTGCTTTAATGGCAAAAACTGCAGTTACTTTTACACCAACATAATAAAATTCTGGGCTTTTGTATCAATCTTCCCAGGAAGGGAGACCTAGTAATGAAGACCCTGCCACCCTGGTGTGGTGGGCACTCAGGATAACAGAAAAATAATACAGAAAAATATAGAATAACACAGAAGAATAATATGGCATCTCTTGCACAGCTGTGTGTGGTAGTATACCTATGCTCATATATGTACACATGCACACACACATATATATAGAAACATCCTGATTTTGGTAATTCTGGCAAATGATGGAATTCTTACCTTAGAGACTGAAGTGAAGAGATGACAACAATGGCAAAATCTTTTCTGTACAGTATCCATACAAACCAGAATTAAACTGATCTAACCTTCAATAACTTTTCACCATTCACATTACTGCATTTAAAAATATCATATCTCAGAGGGCTCAGTAAGCCGATTGCTTATTGACTTTCCGGTGGGTCCATATAGTGTAATGAGTCTTTATATCTCTATTTTTATATTGCTTATTGGATTTTTAAGATTAAACAAAGCATATGAGAAAAATTACAGTGTTGGAAATTAGAAGAGTTGGTCAAATGAGTACATTATTATCCTATCAAAAATACATTTAAACTTTCCAGAATAAATACACTAGAAAGGTTACTTTTTTAAAACTTCTTTTATAGAATTTGAAGAAAAAAGCTTCTTTTAACAAGCAATTCTTTATAAATTTACTATCTTTTTACAATGTTAGTTACCATAATACAAATTTCTGTCTCCATGTGAAAGTCTAATGGCCTTCTCCAGATTAGGTAATAAAGTCAGTTCCCACCTTGAATGAATTTGTGTCATTGTATAAGAATTATAATGAGACTTTACTTCTGGAATTTAGAAATAGCAAAAAAATTTCATAATGTTCGACTATAAAACAGCATAATCAGAATATTACTATAGAGGCAAAACTGATGATGACACCTCTCTATTTAAAATACTTTTAAGTGATTTCATAGGTCAGTGGTTAGAGCAATGGTCATGTGAAACACGTCTAAGATTTCCCATTATTCTTAGACTAGAGACCAACATTTTCAATATGGACTGTAAGTACTGGACTGGCCTCACCAGCTCAATCACGTACCACTCTCCCTCTTGGTTTCTGTCTCCACAGGCTTTGTTTCCTTAGCCAAAAACACATCTCCTGCCCATCTGGCTCCTCACTGGGCTAACTCTGTCCTATTCTTTCTCCTATTTTGTATATTCTAAAGTACACTACACCGGTCAGGCACAGTGGTTCACACCTGTAATCCCAGTATTTTGGGAGGCCGAGGTGGGAGAATTGTTTGAGCCCAGGAGTTTGAGACCAGCCTGGGAAACAAAGTGAGACCCCATCTCTACAAAAACTGAAAAAGTTGAAAATAAAAAAAGTATGCTGCATACCACCACGACATTCATTCTTCACATAATCAGTCATTCAGTGTTTGGCTTCCCCTACGTGGTCCACTTTTTCACTGCTGTATTGAACCTTAGATTGAGCAGTGACAACTCAGAATCCTAATTGTTGAAGGAGTGATCACCGATGTCCCCATGACACCTGATCCCAGCTTTCACTCCAGTCCTCTCCTCCACCACATAGAGACATTATGAAAGCATCCCCTTCTTGCAGTAAGTGAACAGAACCTCACTCCTCACCATAATGATTGCTCATGTGTTAGGGGCCCACTCCTATTTTATTCATACATCTCAGATACCACATTTGTTGTTGTTTTTTTTTTAATTTCACCCAGCCAGCTTAAATTAAAAAATAATAATAAACGAAAATAAACCTCTACTAAGATTTAAATCTTCTTCTACTCTCTGCATATTTTTCTTGATAAAAATCATCCTTGAGAACCAATAGTACTGAAGAGTAGAAAAGCCTCACAAAGAAGACACAGAACAGAGCACAAAGAAGATGATTAAAATCTGTATGGTCCCTAGACATAAAACCTTTTTTTTTTTGAACCAAATCACCTTTATAGAAATTTTTAAATCAAGGAATGTACATTTGCCAGAACAAACAGCCCAGAACATGAATGAACTACATAAATCAGAATATAATCAGTTTTCACTCTGCCTGTTTATTGCTTCTGATGAAATTGCCTTACCAAGTCCTACTGAATTTGCCATTATCTGCTGTACCTGGGAAAAAAATGATCCCAAAATGCGCTAAATAATATTTGAAATGTATTTTAAATCTGGGGTCTATTTGGTTAGTGAGCTATATTACATTTTAAGTACGACGCTAGACTATTATGTATTTATTTTCATAGTTTTCTTTACTGATTTGGCACAGTTTAGTTCAAATTGTACTCATAAAACCTAAGACGGACAAATGTTCAGGTCACATTTATTCTAGTCTTTTAAACTGCTCTGTTGTAACTACACAATGAAACTAAAAGAGACATGGTTTTAGTAGCTGTGAGGATTTCTATTCATTCATGCCAAGTTCCACATTATATTTATCTCCTTGCTAGCACTCAAGTACAGGCTCAAGTCATTAAAAAATGGTCTTTGTGTTACTCCTGTGAGTCCATTCTTCTGACTATATAAAATTAACTGCAAGTTCCCTTTGCATTTGTCTCAAAGTTTTTTGTTTCTTTGCATTCTTTAGCTGTATTGCTTCTCTTGCTGAATGAATGGGGGAAAATGTAAGAATTTAATTTGTAAATTCTGAGTCTCAGGTCCTCCGGGAGCCTATCTCTGCCTTAGGTTCCTTACACCAAGGAATTAAAATGTCCCATAAGGTAGATGTTTCTGGACTGTATAAAGGAACCTTTTTGCTCTTTGCCTTAAATTACTGGACTATGAGAGTCAAGTTAATTTTCCTTCAGCCTTATCTGCTGGGAGTGAAATATTTCAAATTTAAAACCATTTTTCTTTTTGTAAGCCTCAAATGAATTATAGTTCTGTGTGTTCAAGTATGTAAGTCAAAGAAAAGCAAAGTGACAATTGATTGTGTCATCTAGCCAAAAGATAGCACAGATTTACTCACTCTGGTTGAGATTCAGGATTAGCTCATGTAATACGATGACCCAACCTATCATAAGAACCAGGACAACTGCCAGTTTCATAAATCAGGACAACTGTGCCTGAGGGAGCAGTACCTACTGGAGTGATACCGCTGCCCCAGCCCCGTCTGGTACAGCTATCTTACTGAGACAGCACACAGGATCGCCAGTGAAAGGCCTTCCCCTATTTCCAATTACTCATTCCTGTCAGTAAAGGAGTATGCCACTGTGTGGAAAAGCTACATTATTTTAATGGGGTATAATTATATTAAAAATGTGTTAAATCGTTCAAAATGAACCCATTCCTTCCCCCACATACCTATTCCATGTTTGGAGGACCCAGGCCCAGGGTGGCAAGGGTTTAATCTGGCATTTCCTTTCATGAGCAAGTTGTGCTACAGCAGGGTGGCTCTGTGAGTAGCTATGAGAGAACCATAGTAGAGTGGATATGTGATTGCCATCACCCAGCCTAAAACCATCAGGAAAATCTGCAGACTCAGAGTCAGGAAACAGAGGACCGAAAAAAGGGAGTTCTAGGAATTCTCACATCCTTCTGTGCTTTGAGCTCAAAAGAATTCACTCCCAGGAAGAAAGAGAAAGGCAGCCACCACTTTGGTAAACCCATTCTCCTTCTACTGCTGATTCTGTAAACAAGCAGAAAATCATCCATGAAGAGGCTTCTGAGAGAACTGTTCTCAGGCTGTTTGACTTAGGATGAGGAAATGTACTTATAAAGAGTTTTTTCTGAACAAAAACTACATTCATTTGTATATTTCTGGCATCTCAACAGGCAGCCTAAAATCTCATAAGTGCTTCTGAAGTGAGTAGTTTTAGGAATCCAAGAGGATTAATAAGAGAAGTGAGAAACAGGAAGTAGGCATCAGGAGCTCAGGCCTGCCCATAAAGCCTCAATAGATTTATAAATTGCCTAACATATAAGTTGGATGAAAAAAGGAGCTAGAGTTATTTTTGGTTTCTTCTTCCATTTGTGTTATTTCCATGATCAATTACATATGTTTCATAGATAGAGTTTCATTAATCATATACCGTATTTATTAAAAACTGAGCAAATATGAAGCCTGAGTGTCGATCCTGGCTACGATGAGGAAGACCTCTTCAAATTGCAACACAACATCACCATCTAGTGTCCAACACCTGAAACTTAAGTCAGCTATCACTGACCTATAAAATCACGTACAGCAGCCTCAGGAAGAAACTATATTCAAAAGATAAGGAAACTGAAACCCAAAGAGCTAAAATGATTTGCTGGTGTTCATAAAGCTGCAGGAAATCAGACCTCTTGACAACTAGCCCAGTCCTGGTTGCCCAAACTCAATTCAGTGTAACAAGGGAACATAACAGCTATTAAGCATTCTCAAGACAACAGAGAAGATTTTCTTTTATAGCAGTCTTCACCTTTAATCAACAGATCTACCCTCAAGTTAGTGGATTAGAAGATAGCTACAATGGTATCAAATGTGGACAACTGGTTAGGAAGAACTTAAATGATATAGATATAATTAAACACCCAAGTTTATTTAAACAGAATAAAACAATAAGAACAGACTAAAACAATAACAGCATTAGGTAAAGTATTTCCCAAAGGGCTTTAGTTAATAGCCTGTAAGATTCAGTACATCAATATCAAAGGAAATATATACCTTACTCATATTTAATGTTTTGCTTGGAAGTCAAAAGAAATTTTTTGTGTATTTGTTTGTCATTACCAGCTGTTCTGTCTAAACCCTCAAGAGATAGATTATCATAGGAACTGAAAACGACGACTATGGTTATTCTCCTAATATTAATTGATGATTCTCTTAATATTCCATTATATAGATAAATTCCTCTAAACATCACATTTTAGCCTCTTCTAAAGTTTGTACATACCTATATCACTTATGAACCCATATCTAGCAGGATGTTTCTGTATCACACACCTCAGGTTACTGTGGACTGGGTTGGAGAAAGTGGGAAAGTACTTGGATGCAGTTTACTTTTCCATCTCATTCACAGATCCAGCATCAAGCAGATTAAACGTCAATCTCTGTTCCTGCTTGCGCCAAAGGCAGGTTTTGTTCTGAGGTCTTCAGCCTCCTTCCTCCTAGCTGCTGCTGGGTTATCAACAGCTGGTGTTCAGTACATGTGGTGGAGACAGCTAACCATGCTAAAAATGCTTATGGCAATCTTCTGCCTTACACTAGCTGGCTGACCTGTTATCTTTGTGCTTCTTCATGCCTTAGCTGATCGGTTGTGACAAAACCCCCACCAACTTGCTTAGCTGGAGTCCTGTCAGGGCCTCCACTGCCCTTCCTGCCCCAATTCCACTCTTGCCTGAGGGTTACAAGTTTTTAATCAAAGCCTTAATGCCAGGATTCTTAAGAAGGGGCAGGGAGCTTGTCAGAATCACCTGGGGAGATTTTCCTAATTATAGCCCCCCACACACCTCATCTTTTCCTTACAGAGGGAGTGTTCCGTAACCCTCAGGTACGTTGAGGAGGGAAAAATGAAGTTGAAACCCACTGGCTTCAAGCAATGAGAGTAGTGAGGTTAATCTTCTTTTGATTCAGATGGAAAATACCTCAAAAGAGGGAAATGAAACCTTGTCTCCTAAGGATGAAACTATAATAAAACCTTAATTAATTTGGACCCCATTAATTCAAAACGTGTGATAATTAGAAAAATGGTTAGGTTAAAGTTTACCTTTCCTCTAGCTAGGGGAAAAGTGGCTGAAGATTACTTTCCTGTACCTAGGAAAAGTGAATTTGCTAAGCAAATTAATATTTCCAAAGAGAAAAACGTTTAACTGATTGAGCAAATAAGTAGTTTTCAGGCAATGTAGGTATGTTTAGCAGACAAACAAATGCTATTGTAATTATAAATGATCCCTTTCTAGCAGTCAGAATAGGCTAACCCAAGGTTCTTTCCTAGGCAGCATTCTAGAAATACAGTTATCCATTGGAGGTAATGAAATTAAATTTTTGAACTCTACACAATTCTGTTTTTTTTTTTTTTTTCATTTAAAACAAACTTCTATGGTTTTACTGAATCCCACCTACTGATAAACTCAGAAAGCAACCCAAGTATCCCTTGCCCCTTGTTTCAGCCATCAAATGGTATGCAAGTAGTATACGTTCAAGTTCTTATTTCAGCAAAGAGAAATAGTCAACACCCGGGAATGAGTAGGAAATCAGGGTCAGAGGGTGAGGGGAGGAAGGCTTCACAATAGATACATCTCATTGTTGAAAAATAAACACATGTGTTTTCCGGAATTTCTTTTTCCATTCCATAGGTTATAAAATGGTTTTACTTGGGGTGAGAGGGGAATCAGAAGCTGTGTGATCAAAACATCTTGAAAAACAGAAATGGTTTAAACAAAGTTAAGTGGGTTGCTTGACGCAGGACTTCTAAGAGCATCTCCTAAGCAAGTGGGCAATGTCTATTTCTGAGAGAGTGATGTGATATTTCCTAAAGTTATTTTCAAAGGGAATCCTGTCTTCACTGAGCATCCTGGGAACATTGTTCCCAATACTACAAGGCCACTCTGGGAAACACTAAACCAGTTGTGTAGCAATTTATAAATAGCCTCAGAATTCCAATAGTTAACTAAAGATTTTCAGTTACTATTTCTGTTGCCTAATTACTTCAACACAGTTAACAGAAATAATAACAGAAAGTTATACCCCATATTATTATATTTATCCACCCTATTCCATTTGAGTTTCTTACAATTGCTGGCTGTACCCTGAGGCTCTATGAACTGAAGTTCCTGTGGTTTGATTTAAAATATTTTAACTAAGGGAAGCTTTCTGCCCCCAGGCTTTCTAAAGCAATTTTCAAAACCTCAGAAACAAACAAACAAACATCATACCAATGGTGTTACCACTGACAAACCACAACCATTTCTAGGCAGGCATTTCTTGCTTTGTTTTACTAAGCATAGAAGTATTTTATTCCAAATGACAACAATAAATCAAAAAGTTAGGCAAAGCAGTACCAAAGTTATATGCCTTAGGCATCATGGGAAATACAAAGCTCACCACAAAAAACTTTCTGAGGCAGGAGAAGTCATCTTAATGTAGTGTATATTGTGACTAATTTAGGACTAGGGTTATCAAAGTTTTTCTGATGAAGATTTTTTTTCCTGATTTCCCATAAAAGTGTTAGGTTTTCGTGCATTTTCTTGTGGTTTTTGGAGGGAATCAACACAAGTTTCAGGACATATATAGTAATGTTTCTCAACTGTGGCCCCAGTACCAGAAACTTGAGCATCCAGAGAAACTTAGAAATGCAAATTCTCAGACCCCAAGTCAGACCCACTGAAAGGGAAATTTTGGAGATGGTGCCCAACAATTGGTTTTAACAAGTTCCTCCAGGTGATTCTGATGTTCACTAACATTGACAACCACCCAGTTAGAGCAGAAGCTGATGTCATAATGACTTGGAGTTGAAGTCACTTAATAGTTCTAATCCTTAGTTTTCTTGCCTATAAAATGACTTTTAAAAACAGTAACATGACCTGCCTCAAAGGGTTGCTTTCAAGAAAGGAAAAATGAGATAGACTCTACAATGCCTGGCAGCAGCCAGCTTGAAGACAGAACAATTAAGTCATTTACCAGCCCACTATTTAGGGTAGAAGGGAAGCCTTCATTTAGGGAGAAAAGTAAGCTTTTGTCTTTTTCATGCAAATATCATTCTTGAACAGCCAGCTCAGGGACCCCTGGTATGCTGTGAATCCTTTCAGTTATGCCCCCAAATTTTGTTCAGTGTATGAAATTGGTCCTTGCTACTCAAGTGCATACACTTTTATTACCACGGATGTCAGAAAGAATTTTTTGCCGAGTGGGTGGTGTGATTTAGTAAGAGCGAAATTACAGCTTGCTGTGAGTAAGGTAAAAGACAGTGCACCTTTGCCCAAGAACGATTTCATATTGACTGGCCAGGAAAGAATTTGGCCTCTGGAGCACAGCAGGGGTGCTCTCAGGGCAGTGAAGAGGGGTTGGTAACAGGTGGGAGTGGGGGTCCAAGAGGCCAGCGTCAGGATGAGCACTCACAAGGGCCAGGGGCAGTGACCTCTCCATCTCACCCATCTGAAGGGATCCACTCTTCTCCCTTGTTTTACAGATGCAGAATCTGATGCTGAGAGTCATTAAGTAAGGGGCCAAGTGTCACTGAGCCAGTACCCAGACCTCTATCTGTCTACCCTTCACAGCAGGCCAGTCTAGCTCCCAGTTCCTGGGGTGCTATTACGGACACTGTGCCATTATAGTCACACCGTAGTGGTGATTGTGTTGAAATTATTGCTGAATTACTTAGTTTTGTTTTGAGCTTTTCAATTCCTCCAAGTACACCACTAAAATTTCTAATACTCCAAAGTGTGCCAAGAACACAGAAAGGATGATAAGCACTGGGCTAGGTTTTAATGATAAGTTTCTACTCAGTTATTCTGCCCCGGTGCCTTGCCTTTGGAAACCACATTGCAAAGCTTCAGCCTCCTTTGATCCTGACTCCCACTAAAATGAGTTTCTCTAGAGCGGGTTTAAAACCCATATTTGCATTCTACCTTGAATGCTTACAGTGACCCATAGTCTTATTTCCCGTCTTCCCCTTTGGAATTCGCCCTGTGGCTTCTGCTTCCTGCTTCCCCAGTCTGAATTCTTAATTGGCCTTATCTCCCCCTCAACACCTCTGGCCCTGCTGGTAACCTAGAGAAGAGCTGGCAATTGTAACAGAACAGGGAGTGCTTTCCTCCCATTCCCTGGAATGACCAGGGACTGCATTCTGCACGCCAGGAATCAATTGAACCCATACAGCTTAGCACTTTGGCAGCTTTTCGACCCCCACCTGCTTTTTCCAATATCATCTTATCCGTTCCCTTCTGATCCAATCCATTACACGAAACTGAAGTATACTTCATTTATTAGCTGCTCTTTTAAAATTCTGTTAAGACTTAGGGAACGGAAAAAGGCAGAAAGATAAACGCTCGAAAATGGAAATTTTGGCCATTTCGGGAAAGGGGTGTTGAAGTCTCCGTAGTTGAGGGGTTTCATTATATACTTCAAAGTAAAATTAACGCTATTGCTGAGTTTTATTCATTCCTTTTGAAATACATATCCACGCTGGCAGCATCCCGCCTCTCACTCTTAGTAAACTCGCATTTAAGACTGATTGATCCTCTTATCTTTCACTAAGGCTTCTTGGCCTTTGAAGAGCATTTCCTGTGTCATTAAGATTTTCATTTCCAGTTCTTGAAATAGACAACAAACACCACGTTCCTAGTTTTATGGGACAGTTGGGCCCTTGTCATTAGCACACACTTCAGGTTTCTGAACTGACATTTTGTTCAAGAGGATAACAGAAGAGCTAATTATGCTGCATCTCTGCTGTAGAGCTTTTGGCCTTGCAGAGGTTTTCAGAACTTCGCAACTTGGGTTGGGTGGTTCTCAGGCCAAGGCAATCCCTATAGTTCGATGACACAATTAGAACGGCCAAGGCCTCCAGGATGTTTATCAAAATTACCCTCAGAATTTATCTCCAGAAACAATAAATACAGAGATAAAGACAAGGTGAAGTGGGTGGGTTTTTTTTTTTTTTTCAAATATTTCCTCATCAACTTAAATAAAAAGTAGAAGACAGCAAATTATATTCGCAGCTGAAGTGTTTTTTTCTCTATTGCACATAGTTATTTGGTTTTGAAAACCAGTCACAGCACACACAGTGTCAGTTGTTGGAACCTTGTCTGGGGAAACAGAATGAGAGCACCTTGTTTTAAGAAATTATCTGTCTTAATTTTGAATCCACCTTAGTCATCTTCACTGGGGATTTGGAGAATGCTAGGCCCCTCTGATTTCTGACCCAGAAGACATACGAGGGTTTTTTATGCTGTGGTTAATGTTATAACCTACATGTTGAAAAGCATTTCCGATACTTCTTCTACAAAGTTAATCAGAAAATCCTAGTTCCTCTAGCAAAGCATTAGCTGAAGGCCTCAAACATGTGACGACTAGGCACCAGCTGCATTTCTCACATGCCCTCCTGCTGAACTTCCACCCATGTCTTAAAAAGAAGCCTCTAGCATCTTAATCCTAACTTCATGTCACTATTTGAAAGGTTACGATAGTCCAGACTTTCTTCATAATCTTCCAACACGAAGTGAGTATTTTCAACCTAAGCTGGAGATAGGAAGAGAAGAACAAAGCTCTCTCTCTGTCCATGGCTCAGGCTAATCAAGGTTTCAATCACCTTCCAGCAACTTCCTGAACAAAAACCAGCCAGGTCTCTCATTTCTTTATCTGTCATAACCTCGAGATAGCACAAACCAAAGTACCATGGATTGTTTTCCTTATGACTTACGGAATCTTTCTTCTTCCTCTCATATTCACAGTATCCTCTCGTTAACTGAACAGCAGCCCCTACAAGTGGGCGGCAGCATTCCTAAAGATTTAAAAAGGCTACAGCCTGAAAAACAAAACCAATAGACATTTTTCATGTTAAATTCATGAGCTAAAAGAAACATACAATGTTGCTCAAGATACAATCTTTTTCCTCCTAGAGCTTCTATTCCTAATAGAATTTTTTTGTTCAATTGTGATTATTATTTTTGTTTTCAGTAAATGTTACCTCATCCCATCAGGGAAAGGTGAAACCCAAGACTTTCAGATGTGAATTTATTGTTGATTCACTTTTTATTATGTGGTTAAATTGATATCTGGTAGATGTATTTATAGTCTTGACTATTTCTGTTAAGATCGCAGCAATATAACTGGCTTAAAACAGAAAATGTAGGAAATGGTAATCTGTGATTAAACTCATATTCCATAGCCTTCCAGCCAGCCACAGGCTAAGAGAAAAGGTGGTTTTCAGTTGTAGAGAAAAGAGTCAAGGGACATGGGGCAGGCAGGCCATGGTGGGGGCACTTTGAGGTGTTTATAGCTGTGTCGGAATGTAATGATAAGCTTTGCCACAGCAGCAGCAACAGATCTGTGAACAATCCCTTTCTCCAAACTGCTTCAATTTATATCCACAATTGGTCATTTACGATACATGTAGATGTGGTAATTTCCTTGACCATTTTAAAAAGTGAGGCCTGCTAAGGATTTTTAAGAATTATTTTGAAAACTTATTACACACTGGGACTCATTCAAGGGCACCAGCCCCAGGCTTGTATTTCCACAGTTTCTCTTCACTAACCAAGGAGAGTACAACTGGTATTCACCTATCAGCTAAAGTGACACATTTTGGTTGGATCCCTGTGAATTTATACCTATTTAATTATGATTCATATATAATACCCTATCTCTTCTTAATATCTTCTTTTCTAGCTTTTGACCAAAAAATGAGAAAAAAAAACAAAGCATCTACATTTTTGGCATATTAAAAATATTTATTCTCATTGACAGTTCTTTCACATGGCAAATGGCATTATTTTGAAAGCAAGATTTATTTCTTTGCCTTATATTTGCTGGGCTTCACAGAATACAATCTTGTTACCATTGAGGAAATAGTTTTTCCATGAGCTCCAGGAAAATGTTATATAAAATTGTCCGTCTCAAAATTTACACGAGTATTTTACATTAACATTTTTTTCCATAAGATTTCTTTCTTTGCTCTTTCTTCATTATTAAGCAATTGTCTGTCTTGCAAAAAAGTATTAGCCAGATTTTCATGGTTAGTATTCAGACATTCTGATTGCAAATAAGTACAGTTAGTACTATTTCATATGAAACCATTTGGATTTGTATCTGGTAAGATTATTTTTACTCACCATTTTATTTTTTTAGTCCCTTGTTTACAGTACCCATTTAAAGTCATTTATGGATTAATTAATAGACAAATGAATGCATGCATGCCTTATGGCCCATCAAATTTTTTTTTAGCTTTTTATAGTATATGAACCTTCTGTGCTGTTGCTGTTTCTTTACAAAAAGGCTTTCTTGTACTCAGAGGTCTATATACTTAAAGAACTCTTAATAATGTCATCAAAGAAAACAGAAACTTTGAATTTAAATTCTAGCTCATTCATTTACCGGCTGTGTGATTTTTGAAGTAAAAAAATGAATAATACCTACATGGTAAGGTTGTTCTCAGAGCCAGAAATAATGTGTTTGAAATGCCTGTCACACAGCAGGCATTCTATATATTGATGTTGGCATTGTTTTAGCACTAGAAAAAAAGTCTTAAGAAACCCCGAGCACCTGCCATACTCACCAACTCCTTCTGAATAAAGCATCCATACACACTTCCTTAGGCATGATTCTTGCTTTCTGAGACCCCACTGTTTTTCCTAGATGCCTAAATCAAGGGTTAGTATCTGAATCTAAAGCAGTCTGACATGCATTGGCCATCAGCCTGTGGCATCACCTTGTGTGAGAAGAAATTCACCCAACAACAAGACTATAATAAATAAGGACAACCGATCAATCCTATCTGATCTTCTCTCAGGGAGTTTGAATGTAAGACACCCACGGATCAGATGTGGAGCAGAGCTGGTGTGAAAGGGTTTGTGGAGAAAAAGTGGCATGCAGAAGCCCTCAAAGAGCCAAAACAAGAGGAGGAGTTAGGAACATCAGAGAAGCAGATTCAGTAGAAGAGGAAGAAAGAAGATGACTTGAGAATGAGGAAGTGATGGTCAAACCCACTCCAAGGTACTACCTCCTAGAGTGGCTGCTGCTGTTCCAGAGCATGTCAGATCTCCTAGCTGTTCAGCTGTGAGCAGCCAGTTGCCTGTGCCTCTTTATTTCCCATTATATCTATCCCTTGTAATAAATCACCCCCCACAGGTCTTGCCTCTGTTCCTTGTAACCAACCTGTGCATTACCCACATGGTAACAGGGAGTAGAAGGTAGAAGCCAGAGCAGAGGTGGGGGGTGCTGACCGATGGTAGGGACATCTCACTTTGTCAGCTTTTTATTCTTTCCCCTCTTGTTTCCATCTTTCACCTGCACTACTCAATCCACCATAGTGCTGAAAAGGAGCATAAAGGTCACTTATGCTAACTGGTCATAGGGACATTTGTAATTCAATATTCAACATTAATCCCCTTTCCGAACTATACCTAAATTTTCTCCTTTGAAAACTTTCCCCTCCTCCTTTAAGAAGGATGGTGAATCCAGCTGCCCTGATCCCCCTCCCATGATGCTAAAAAGTCTCTATAAAATTCTTCAACTAGCTTATGCCTCTTCTTTTCCTTATTCCACTAAGGAGTGAGCGCGAGTTTTAAGGTCAGCTAATAGATTCTTTCTCCAGAGATTTTAACCCGTAAGCAGAGAGACTGAGGTCAGAGGAGCAATTGGCACTCTTATTTTCCCATCTCTTTGCCCTTCATATTCTTTGTCTGGCCACACCCTCTCTTTATTGCTCCTTGAACACATTTTGCAGTTGCTTTTCCTTCTTTCTGCCAAACTCTCCCCACAGGGTTTCTAGTACCTTCCTCGTTATTCTGTTCTGTTACTGTATTTCCTTTCAGAACTCTTCTTAGCACTTATCACTTCTTGGAATATTACATACTTATTTCTTTATTAGTTTGGTGTCTATTTCCTCACTAAAATATAAGCTGCACAAGACCAAGACTCTTATTCATTCCCTGCAGTATCCCCATGCCCAGATCTTATGAGTACCCAATAAACATTTAGTAAATAAATTAAGAATTTGTTCTTTCCATTGATGGTGTCTGGCCTGTATTGTGGAGTGGTTTTGCCAACCAGACCTTTTGGAGTTGCCTGGATTTTTCTTCTTTCCACCACAGGTCTACTGGACTCTATTAGCAACTCCAAGCTTTCCCAAATCCTTTCAATACATTCCCTTCTTGCATAAGTTGCCTAAGATATTTAATTTTGCTTTTAACAAATGAACCCTAGTTTACACACTTCCTAATCAATGCTTGAATTACAAAACCCTGAGTTCTCACTTGAATTCCAGGTAGGCAATGAAAGAAACTGGAAACTTATCATCCCACAAGTTTTCATCTTAGAAAATGTTTTTGTTCCATTATAGATCCTACTTCTCCCATTTGGGACAAAGGTAAACCAACATAATGCCTCTTCCATTGATTAAAGTAAATCAAATTAAAGCAATTGTCTCCAAGATGGTATGAGTTATCGGTATCTTTAAACTGTGAGTACCAACTTGCATTCCAAAACAAGGAATTTATAAATCTAAAAATAATTTATAGGTTTTTTAAATGAACATTGGATGACAAAGGGACAATTTACTTAGGTTAGCTTCCTTGTGGTGCTTCATTCCTACTCCAAATCCTGATATTTTCCCAACATTTTATATCTCTTCCTTTCTCAGAATGACAAAAAGAGAGAGAAGAGAAAGTACACTAGAGAAAAGAGAAACAAAGAAAAGAGAAGCAGTAAAGCAACGCAAACATTGTTTAGCAATTTCCATCCACACATCTCTCTTCACATGTTACTTTATCATAAGTCTGAATGTGTGCTATTGTGGTGGTTTGTGTATTGCACCTTCTATATAATATATATTATATAATATATATTTAATATTTATCTATATATTACAATTATATATAATATATAATTTGGCTAATTGTGACCTCATTCATCTAACATACATTTATAGAATGAATAAAATATCTTCATTTCCTAGAAGACTTAAAACTTTGAAATTGTAAAATTAGAAAAGATTTAAGCTCTTTGGCTCAGAGAAGCAGGACAGATAAATAGAAAAGTAACCTGATTCCAGGGTAAATAAAATTATACAGTAAACTAAGAAATTTGGAACAGAAAGGCAGTTCCAGACACATCTATGAGAACAGTCTCCAACATGAAACAGGACTAGGTTTTGTATCCTAAAACTGAATATACCTGTTCTTTATGTAGTTTGCATTAGGTTATGCTCACATTTGTAATAAAAAGGTTTTGATTGTACTAAAGAAAACCAGCCCAACAGCATGTAGCTGCTGTGATGATTCACCACCTGGAAAAGTAAAAGAAAACAAAAGGGTCCATATTCCTAATGCCATAGCCATGAGAGAGAACCTTAACCTGGCATGAGCAGTAAATCAGCATCAAAACCGAGTCTCTTCTTCCCTTTCAAAACCCTAGCTTCACGTTAGTTTACATACCCCTGGCATCAGTTGCCCTGGGCATCTCTTACTTAAATTCTGCTCCACTGCCCTCCTTTCTATCAGACATAAATAATTCCCCTTCTCACTACTTCTAATCCTCTTATTTCCGTCTACAAAATTATGCTAATCTGAATCCTCCTATTCAAACGATTATTAAAACCACTTGTAAGAAATTACAGGTTGAGAATCACTAATCCTCATAGCCAAAATCTAAAATGTTTCCCAATCTGAAACTTTTTGAGTGCTGACATGATGCTCAAAGCTTCCAATTTTGGATTTCTGGATTAAGAAAGCTGAACCAGTAAGTGTAATGTACATATTCCAAAATCTGAAACAACATCAGAAATCTGAAATGCTTCTGATCCCAAGCATTTCAGATAAAGGATACTCTACCTATATTAGCTAACCCACTTACTGACATAGTTTTATCATGTTGCTAACAATAAAAATATGAGAAGCAGCAATATCCAGCAAAAGCATTGGCCAAAACTTGAAAGGAAAATTTGCTTTCACAAAAATATGTCTCCATGACATCTATATTCATTTTCTACTCCAATAGTTAGGGTCTGGTTTAGAAGTGACAAACTTCTAAATGCGACAACTATCAATTCTAACTCAACCTTTTAACTGCCCCTCAGTTATAATATCAATATCCTTCAATCTGTTTCTCATAACACTAGGCAGTCTTTCTAAAATACGAGTGGAGAATACAAATTCTGGTCCATGAACACAGATATGCATACATAAAATAAAGGACCACCATGAATATGGACCCTTTTGTTTTCTTCTACCTTCCCAGGTAGTAAACCCTCACAGCAGCTATATGCTCTTGGGCTGGTTTTCCTCACTACAATCAAAACCACTTTATTACATTTAAAAACTTCTCGAATCTGCTGAATAAGAATCTTAGTATTTTGACATTTAGAAAACCGAGGTCAAGGCAAATAATTTTTTTTAAAAAATCAATAAAAAACAGTTTAGCTGTGGTTTATAGCAGACATAAATAAACAAATAAATCTGCCTTGTGCTAATGCCTTTATAACTATTGTAATATGCCACAGTGTCTCCCATTCTGCAGTCTTCAATCCCAATATTCATATGTAGTACACTGCCATCCTATTAATGTTCACATATAATACAGTGAATTTGTAGAAAGTTCAAATCAAAAATAGTTCCCCCACCCAAACTCAACTCAGTAGCTAGAAAATGGGAATAGAACATTGACTTTTATTCTAATTTTGCATTTTAATTTTGGAACCTAAATTGTTTTGGTAGCAAAAGCAACCATATTTCTGATATCCATCAACACTGAAAGCAGGATGCAAGTCAGGAGCTTGTGGTAGTCATCTGTACTACCACATTAGTAGAGATGCTATCTGAGAATGAAGCCTTCAGGAAAGAAAGCAGCACCTACAGAAGGACAGAAATGGATTCCAGCTTAGACGATCAGGGTAGCTAGACCTAGTTGTGCAACCCACATATTATCCAAACATTAGGTGAACTCACATATTATCTAAACATTTCATGTACATCAGGCAATACATTATATTTTTAACAATATGAGTTCAATTTCTAGCACTGCAGCCTGAAGAATTAGGACTAACACAGCAACCTATTTATCAAATATCAAAATGAACAAAGAAATCTAGAAAAGCAATGAATGATCATTCTCCTATGAAAAACATACCCATTGATATTAGGGATTTGCCAAGCTTTCTTTGTGGAAGTTTCTAGAGATTAGTCATTCCCTCATCTAATCACTGTAGTCTGCCCCAACCCCTCTCCTAATAGAACTTCTCTACACCCCTGAGAATTCAGAGTCTGTTTACACAGCCCGGATGAATGGCCAGTGAGCTGTAGGACCTCTTCCTAGTCACAGGAGTGGTCACCATACTCAAACTGGCCAGTCCAGTTCTCTCTCTGTAAAAACTAAAATTATGTAGTCTCTGGTGATTCTTAAACTAAAAGGACGTAGCTTGGTGTGGGCATTTTATACACGTGCTCATTTAAAAAAATCAGATGAATAAGAAAAAAACTTGTTGCAGAAATAACAAAGAATTAAGCTAATATCCAATAAACATTAGAGAGACCCAGAAAAACGGTAACTCCCTTGATCTTAGACTTATTCTCCTTCTATATTCTGGCTATAGGTCTCCTAAGTTCTGGCTACATTGTTTGCCCTTCTAATAATTCAATATGTTTTTCCTTGCAGCTTTAGCTAGTTTGAATGGATTTTGGCTACTTGCAACCACTCTCTCTGAAAAACAGATTATCTAGCATATGTAAAATATTTGAGGCATTTTAAAGAGAAAGCTAAATCAATTCAGAGTATGAATAAAGGTGGTCCCAACTTTTAGATTCAACTTATGCTTTTGGCAACTTCAACTTTAAGAGAAATTCCACAAAGGTAAATCCCCCTGTCTGTGCACTGTGTGTTTGCAGGTAGTTAATTTCAGGTCCTTAGCTTTAGCTATTTGGACGTTAATGAAAACCATTCAAATGATTCAATACAGGCAGAGAAAAATGCAAAACAGCTATAGGGACTATATTTTTAAAGCATGATCTCAGACAAACCTATGAGTACTTGACACCAGAGTGATCCTTCTAAAACCCTAAACTGATCGTGCCTTTCCTGCTTCAAAACCTCTTAGAGTGCATCATTTATTTTAATAGAAAATGCAAACTTACTGGTTTAGTGCTTACCTACTTCCCCAATCCCGTGTCCCACTCACATATACTTTACAAACACTCCTCAGTCTTTCAACACAGTACCCCAACTCTAGAATAAAATAAACACATTATCTTGGGGTCTAAGGGCATTGCCAAAAGCTGCTCTTGCAAGCACAACATTTATATGAAATATTCATGCTTGGTTGCATACATTTTTACATTCTTTTCAATACTATACTCAAATTCTTTGAGATATATTTCCCAAGAATTGAAAATTCATGATGAGTTTTAAGCTTGTCTAATTTATTAACTATCCTTGATGTCTGTTAGAGTGCCTAGCACAGAATAGGTAGTCAATAAATATTTGTTGAACCAATAAAAAGTAAACTTTTTTCGGGTAAATAAGGTCACATCTATTCTGTGGCCTTACATACCTCCTGTAACACAAGTTTGTCTGACAGCTTGAGAAGCAGTGCTCTGGTTATTCTGAGCTGTGTATTTCCTGACTCATTCCAACACACTCTTCAAGATACCATTAACGATAGTCTAGTGGGAGCCTTCCTTGCCTTCCTGAGGAGCACTTCTCCTGTGCCCTGTAAGCATCTCTAGCATAAAATGCAGTATACTGTACAGTAATGATTTGTCTACTTTGCTATCTTCCCTACAAGATTAGAAACTCCCTTAGGTTGTAGTCTATGTTTTGTTCCCATCAGTAGCTCCAGCACCTGGCCCATCGAAGGTTTGCATGAACATGATGTTGAATAAATGAATGACAAGGTCAATGATTCAGATCACCTGGAATAAACACGTGGCTGCCACCATTATAGGTTTTTGTTGGTCACCACTAAAAGCAGATATCAGCAGTGTGAGAAATGGTAAAACCTGGGATATGCCTCTGGCTGACACATCATCTCTTACCTTTCCTTTAGAAAAACTGAATAGACGATGAAGTTATATAACCAGAACACTTTAGATGGAGACACGATAATTTTTAAACTGTGTTTGTGCCAAGAGCTACTATACACTACTATTTCTTCCATGCTTATGGGGCTTATAACAAAGTAGTCATGAACTAACAAAACACTAATGCCTAAGAACAAAAGTGCAGCCCTCTCCTGTGATCTATTCTTTCAGCTGCTTCGCCTGTTACTCAAAGAGGCCCAGTTACCACGCCAGAACCTATACCCAGTTGTGACCTGTCATAAAGGAGTTTCAAACTTTATTCTTAGCACAACTAAGTATTTAAATATGTTGGAAAGTTAAACACTGATGAATTAATCTGACATCCCAAATATTTATCTTTTGCTTTAGAAACACCAAAGGGAGAAAATCAGTAGTTTATTCAGTATGGGTCACGGGTACATAGAATAAACAGCCAATCTGCAGTGCAGCTTGCACCCTACTCAACAGCAGGAAACCCTTCCAGCATTACTGTGTCCTTTATAATCTATAACACTCTGGGGAATCTGGAAATTGTTTTGCTGCCAAAGCATATAGGGGGAAGGAGGGGCAACACGCCAGCACCTCTTAAAGCAAGCACAAAAGTGCCATTCTCTCATCCAGCAAAACAATGAGATTAGCTATTTTATCACTAATTTTTTACTCTCCTTGCCTACTTTGTAAACACAACATGGATGACTTTGCTCCTTATCAGCTGCAAACTGAATCTGCCTTTGTTGAGGCACCGTCAATCAGCAGGCTCTCTGTGCATTCACTCAGTGATATACCCAACTGAAAAAAGACAGACTTTCAATTTCCCCGCAATAACAGAAAAATAAAAATAAAAATAAAAATAAACCGAATGAAAAACAGAAAAGACTCTTCTGTACAGCGTAATCTAGAGTTCATTTACTCTTCTAGACAGAATGAGATTAAAAACCAATGAAGGTCAAAGCTATTAACATTTGGATCAGAGGGCATTTTGCCTGTTAGGATCTAGTTAGACTGGGCCTTTGTAATTGCCCAGTTTGTTTCCAACATGTCATGTAAACACTAACATTAGCTAAAGCCTGAATGGTCTCAGGCTCCACATAGGCAGCTTTATCTTTGATTAGCAGCAAAAACACGTAATTCTTTATATACCAATTTGAATGGTCAATGAACCTCTTCATTTTTGCTAGTACCACTTGATTGTGACATTTCCAAATGGACCATAATTTGATTTCCCTTTAGAGCCCTTCTGCTGTTCATTTTTTAAGTTATGTGAGTGACAGCTTCCTTGCATACTAGGCAACTTTGAGGGCCAGCACATTAGACTTAACAAAGAATGCCCTTGATCATCAAGAAAGACTAAGGAAATTTGAGTGCTAGTCTAGAAGATAACCTTTTGTGATTAAATTACTGTCAACATACCATGAAACAGCTCCTTCCTCAAGCTCTGGCAGTAACATCTTTCCTTTGCTCTGATGTTTCTTAAAAATGAAAACTGAACTCTGAGAGCATCTTCTAGACAAAATTTAGCACCCTCTACTCACATTGTCTATTCCCATTGCAAGCAAATAATGCATGGGAACGGTGTGTGTGACTTTGAATGCATGCCCAAGCCCTTCAAAAAAAGCTGAAAAATATTTACACTTCTATCAACATTGGTACACATAAAGGAAGCTTTTCCACTTTCCATGTCTCCATTTTCTTCTCTACCCACAAAAACACCTCAGTTCTCATGTCTCAAATCCCCTTGAAGTCTTCCCTGACATCACTAAATATCAGGAGCTTCTGATTTTATGAATGTACATGACACTTCCAGACTTTATTGTAGACAGATGTGGTTTGCTTTTGTTTCTTGTTTACTCATATAAGAGTCTCACATTATAATTATTTGTTAATTTCCATTTCCCCTACTAAGCTCTGAGCTTAATAAGGGAGGACTATGTCATCTATCTTTTTAACATCAGCTTCCGGCCGGGCGCGGTGGCTCAAGCCTGTAATCCCAGCACTTTGGGAGGCCGAGACGGGCGGATCACGAGGTCAGGAGATCGAGACCATCCTGGCGAACACTGTGAAACCCCGTCTCTACTAAAAAATACAAAAAAAACTAGCCGGGCGAGGTGGCGGGCGTCTGTAGTCCGAGCTACTCGGGAGGCTGAGGCAGGAGAATGGTGTGAACCCGGGAGGCGGAGCTTGCAGTGAGCTGAGATCCGGCCACTGCACTCCAGCCCCGGCGACAGAGCAAGACTCCGTCTCAAAAAAAAAAAAAAAAAAAAAAAAAAAAACATCAGCTTCCAGTCTTGACACTTAATCATTGAATAAACAAATCTTTAGAAGAACAGAGACCATTTCAGAGTACTATTCTTTTAGTCCCAATGACACTTTAGTTATTTAAATTAAGCAGGATGACTGTATGTGTTAACTATATTTTTATACAATTCTTAATAAAATGTTACATTCATATATTACGTACAAATGCTGTATTGTAATTTCCATAGAGTCATCTTACCTTTTAGATTATTGCTTAAATTAAATATCATTTGTTGCATTATTCTTACTGGTTGCTTTGGCTAGACAGTTTCATCACAATGAGTTAAATCCCCAGGAAAGCTAGCTTTGAAAATAGGAATTCTCAAAAATCCCAGCCCAGATTGGGAAAAACTATAATAAAGTCAAACATCTACCTTTTGTCCCTGTCCCCACTTTTGCTTCTCAAAGGACCATTTCATTTTCTCCTTCACTTCTATATGGGACATCACTGCCATCTCAAAATTGTGGCTTCAGCCACTGAGTCTACATAATATTGCAGAGCCAGAACCCAGAACAATATGAATTGCTCTGTCCACATCACAATTCAAACTTTGGGGATGAAAAAACTAGTTGGCCCACTTTGGTTTACGTTTCTACCTCTAGTCCAATCATTTATGGACAAAGTCACAGGACACATACACCTACACATTAAGAAGGAAATGGAAGAAAACACATACAAAAAAGACAACTTCATTACATATATTTCTGAACATTTCTACCACACACAGGAAAATCTGAATTCATTGTTTCATTGTTATTAAACCAACCAATATTTATTGAGTACTAACTGTTCAAGTTTCTAAGATAGATTCCCAAATACAGAGATGATTTGTAGACTCAGAGCAGGAGAAATACATACTCCAATGTATGGAGTATGCATGGAAAAAGATAACTAAAATATATTGAGTTGTGATCAAGGGTACTGTCAGCTTTTCAACAAATAATGTTGTTGGAACATTTGGACATTCATATGCAAAAAAACACAACTTTGACCCAAACCTTACATTTTGCACAAAAATTAGTTCCAAAAGGATTATAGACCTAAATGCAAAATGTTAGATTGTAAATGTTTAGAAGAAACCATAGGAGAAAATTTTCATGCCTTGGAGCTAGGCAAGGAGGTCTTATATGTAATGCCAAAAGCATAATCCATAAAAGAAAAAGTTAATATATTGAACTTTTGCCCTACAAAAGACACTGCTTAAAGGAATGAAAATGCAAATTAGAGATTAAGAGAAAATATTTGCAAATCACATATCTGATAAAAGACTTATATCCATAACATATAAAGAATTCTCAAACTCAATAAAGAACTCTCAACTCAATAGTAAAATAAAAATTAATTTTAAAATCTTTTTTTAAATGGTCATAAGACTTAAATAGATGTTTCACTAGAGAGAATATATGGATAATGAATAAACACATGAAAAGATGTTCAACATCACTAACCATTGAAAATTATTTAACATTAAAAAAATCCTTAATGTAAAGACAAAAAAACCACATTAGCATCTCAATTGAGGCAAAAACACAAATAAGTAAAACACAATTCAATACTTCTTCACATTAGAAAATCTTACTAAGCCGGGATTAGAAGGACAATCTGATAAAGATTACCTATCAAAAGCCAATAGCAAAATCATACTTAATTATCAAATATTAAGAACATTTTCTTTACATAAGAAAGACAAGAATTGCCACTTTCATCATTTCTGTTCAACATTGTCTTATAGATCTTAGGCAGCATTGTAAGAAAAAGAAATAAAAAGATATGAAAATTGGAAAGGAGGAAACAAACTGTCACTAGTAACAGATAATAAAATTGCCTTTTTACCTACTTTTTAAAACATATTTTAAATTTTGTTTCTGATAACCCTAATATCTGGACCACATCTAGGTATGATTCTATTCTCTGAGTTTTGTCCTAGCTTTCTCTTATTTGGTTCTGTGTCCTAATATGCCTGATCAGCATATATTGGATGTTAGACATTAAAAATGCAAAACTGGAGGAACTCTGAATGATATTTTCATCTTCTAGGGAAAGTTCATATTTCTTCCAGTTGGCAGTTAGCGTTGGGGCAGATCACCTTGATCCAATCCAGGAAAGAGATATTTCAAGACTAGATTTCAGGCTTCCTGAATTTGTCTTTACTTTTAGAGTATAGCTTACAGAGACTTAAAGTGTGAAGCATTCACTAGGGCATCGCACAGAATTCATCTACAAAATAATCTAGGCCTATTGTTTTCTTACGAGAAAGTGGTTAAAATGCTAATTTGAATTTCAATATATAAAGCTTACTTTTCCGTCTTGTCAGTTTTAATACATAATTTATATTTTCCCAGAATTTTCCCCAATAGTCTGTTTTAAAATTTATTGAAAATAATAAAATCATGTTTGTAGTATTATAATATTTTCTTCTTACCTCTGTGGTAGCTGGTTTCCTGTTTCATTCTATAAAAAATTGTGTCTTTTTTTAAATGTTGATCTTTCCAGAAATTTGTATACTTTATTAATCTTTCCAAGAACACATTTTGACATTATTGTTTCACTTGATTGTATCTTTGTTTCCCATTTCATTTGTTTCCCTATTTTTATCCATTTTTTCATTCTACTTTCTCTATGTTTATTTGGGAATTAATTTTATAACTTCTAACATTAGCAACTTAGTTCATTAACTGGTTTTTTAACTAACATAAGCGTTTAAAAGTATAAATATCCCTTGAAACACAGTTGTATCTGTATCTAGCAAGTGATGAAGTGTTTTCAATTAACATCCAGTTAAAAGTATTGTTAATGTTCATGTTTTGTTTGGATCATAACTTTTTTAGATGAGTACTTTATTAGTTTGTGTAAATATAGAGCTGTTTGGGAGTATCTCTTTGCTACTGATTTTTAACTTGATTGTATTTTGATCAGATAATGTAACATATGTGATACCAGTACTTTGAAATGTTGACATTCACTTTATTGCCTACTGTATATCTTTTATAAAAGATCTGTGTTTGCTTGAGAAAAATACATATTATATAATTGCAGGTTCATTAAATAAATCTTACTGAGTTGTTCAATGTCTTATATCCTTACTAAAACTTTTTTACCAATTGGTTACAGAGAGATCTTTTGGAAAGTGTTGATTTGACAAAATTTGTTTTATTTATTTAGAAGTTCTTTTATTACGTGCATGTAAGTTTAAAGTTTTCATATCCCTCTGGTAAACTGAACCATTTATCGTTGTGTGGTCATCCTCTTTATTGCTGTATATGGCTTTGGTCTTTATGTCTAACTTTTCTAAGTGTAGTTTAGATACCTCAGTCCTTATTTTGTTAATATGTACTTGGTTTATATGGTTTCTTTTATCTTCAGCTTTTCTGTAACCTTAGATTTTAGGAGCATCTTTCATAAAGAGTATATAGTTTGAGTTTTTAATATATACTACTTGACAATCTCATTTATTGGTAAGCTTAACCCAATATATTTATATATCTGGATTTCTTTCTATCATATAGTGTTTTTTCTTCATTTATCATGCTTTTTTACTGCTTCTTTCTTCTTTGGGATTGTCTGCTTTTAACCTTTTTCTTATTATGTTTTTTCTCTTTGCTAATTTTAAATTTATACTTACCGGCCAGGCGCGGTGGCTCACGCCTGTAATCCCAGCACTTTGGGAGGCTGAGACGGGCGGATCACGAGGTCAGGAGATCAAGATCATCCTGGCTAACACGGTGAAACCCCGTCTCTACTAAAAAAAATACAAAAAACTAGCCGGGCGAGGTGGCGGGCGCCTGTAGTCTCAGTTACTCGGGAGGCTGAGGCAGGAGAGTGGCGTAAACCCGGGAGACGGAGCTTGCAGTGAGCTGAGATCCGGCCACTGCACTCCAGCCTGGGCCACAGAACAAGACTCCGTCTCAAAAAAAAAAAAAAAGAAAAGAAATTTATACTTACCATTTCTATTCTTTCATTTTACCATGATATTTAGAATAACAAAATCTATAGTTAATGTATATCTCTACCCTCTACCCTTCTTCCAAAAATTACTAGGATTTTAGAGTGTTCTAACTTGTTTGAAACCCCACACCTAGATTACATGCTACTTTGTCTAGTTCTTTATACGTCTCTTGTTAGTGGTATTATTTTTATTCTAAATATTATTTCTGATTATTATGTATTGCTGTTTTAGCAAACTGTGTTTTCTAGGTTATTCAGTTATCTCTCAGCATTTTATACATTTTATGTTATTAGAGATCCCCTTTTGCTATTAAATGTTTGCTTTACTTTACTATTGCTTTGTAGGGAATGTCTCTTTTCTCTCCATTTGTGTTTAATGTTGCCTCTTTGCCTCTGCTATTCTACATTTACACTATGGCCTCTAGGTATGTATTTCTTTTTATTTATCCCACTTCTTACACTGATGGATTTATACCTATTAGACATTATCTCTTTAAATATTTACTTGTTTCTGTTCTATTTTCTTTTTCAGCAACTCACTTACTTCTGGGCCTTTTATTGGAAAATCATCCTTTATATTTTAAAAATATTTCATAAATGATTATTATATGTATGTTTTCAAATATGTCTTTATAAAACAAAATTTATGCTTTTTTATTGAATCTGTTCTTAGCAGATTATGTTCTTACATATCTGACTGTTTTTAATTGTAAGTTTACATTTGGCTACATTTAATGTAGGTGATTCCTAAAAGGCCTGAACTAAGAATATTTTTCGTTAAGGAAGATTCACATTTGCTTCTTCTTGGTAGGCTGGGATACTACCACACTGCAGCCATGCTGTTAAATTTCCCCAAGTATAGATTCTCTTGTCTTTGAGGTAGCATAAATTCAAAGCCCCAACTTGAATTCTCAGTCAGAATAGGTTTCTTGGTCACGTTCCTTCACAGATTGGAAAATACTGTATTGCCCATCCTTTCATAGACCTATAGGTCCCTCATGTGTCCTAGCCTTCTATATGTGTCTCAAGTGGTCTCAACAACCCCTACCCATTTGTCTGGGCCCAAGACTTAGTCTCTTCTCACTCTAGGAGACTACTAATCTTTGAAATTCTGGTTTCTTAGTGTTGGCTTTTGCCCCCTAAGACAGCAACATCTTGTGCATCAGTGTTAAACTATCTGTATAGTTTTAGCTTTTCTTCAATATTTCCAGTGTTCACAGATATTCTTAACTCTCTTGTAAGCTTAGCAATACATCTTAAATTATATTTGTTTTCATTTAGTCAGTATCTGAGTGTTTTATGTTAATGCAAGTCTTTATAGAATGTCTTGTCTGCCATACTGCCAGAAGCAGTTACGTGAGTTATTACTAGTTTTAAAATGTATTGTCACCTAAAACTTTAAATTTCTCTTGATATTCCCTGAGCATTTTTTTAAAAAATTTGTTTTCCTCTTGTACATTTAGTGCTTAATATCTATTAATTAGACCTATCCTATCCTATTCATTATGATACTCAGGTCTTCTTCTCCAGACTTTTTGTCTACTTCATCAGTTATGAAGCAAGAGCAGTGAATCAATATTTCCTACTATGAATGTTTCTGTATATTACTCTTTGAATTTCTTGTCATTTGTGTTTTATTAATTTTCATGCTATGTTACTTAGTACATAAATCTTCACTGTGAACTAACTTTATAAAACACCCTTTTTCATGTTATGCAATGGTTTTGCTCTAAATTCAATGCAAGTTAATATTGATTTCAATCCTCTTTTAATGGTAGTCCCTTACACTGCTTTTTCTTCTCATTTATTTTCTAATGTTTCTTTGCTTACTTTGTTTTCCTCACATACAGATACAGTTAGATTTTAGCCAACTACCCTCAAACCTTTCTGTCTATACGATAAAAAAAGAGAAACTGTTATGATGATTGTTTTTCCTTTTAGAATTTGATGTGGAATAAGGAACATACTTAGATCTGAAAATAGATTTCAGTATTGATCTTCTTCTAATTAGTTTTCTGACTTTTAGCACTTTCATAAAGCATCAGCTTATATTTTCCCAGAAGTTAGATTAGAAAAATAACACCTTCACTGTTTATCATTCCAGGTTCCTGAAATATGAATACAGAGCAGTTGCTATGCTTTAAAGTGGTATATTATATATAATATACTACCACTTTCAAAACATTTTCTCTTTCCCTGTTAACTTAATTGGGAAGAACTAAATTTAATCTCTCATAAATTCATAGCCATTCATGAAACAGTCCAGTAACTTCCCCATTTTACTATGTCATAAATCATGGTAGGAAAGCTGTGACCACCACTCTGAACCACCAGAAAGTAAGACTGCTTTGAGTATAAGAGACACAGCCATGCAATGTGCCCATTATGTAATAATTAGTGAATTGTTTCTGTGTTACTGATTAAATTGGAAAAAAATACATTTTGAGGCATTTCTTTATTACAAATACTAATTCTGATTTATGTTTTTGGAGTATTTTATTTGTATTGTCTGAGGGTCTTCCTGTGAAAATGTTTTGACATCATACTTCTATAATTTAGTTTTTATGCCACTGATTCTTATACAATGTTCTCATAATTCGCAGTCTCCATCTTAAGTCCCTGTTGTTCTTTCCCTCACAAATATATTGTGCTCACTTTATGTTTCTGCCTAGAGAATACTATATGAATACATGCGGTTTCTGGAATATTTCTTAGGTTATTTACCGAAAAATTTATTTTGGCCTTTATTTCATTTCTATAGTCTACAGCCACTTTTATACTCAATAAGGAAGATGGAGCTCATGGAATTTATTGGCCAAGAAGTTTGAAAATACTGGCCTGTGGAAGGCCTATATAATTTTTTCATTATTCCTTCCCCAAGATATCTGTGGCCAAGAATTCCAGGGTAGATATTAGGGAGGTAAATTGCAACTCAGTCAACCAGAGTTATCAAATCTAACACAGAAACACTGGAAAAATGATTATATTTTTGAAACTTTTAAGCCTGTTATAAATTACAGTTTTATAGAAAAGCACAATCTAATTTCAATTTACCTTTCTGTGGGGCAAAAGAAAACAAAGTAAGTATGCAGAAATAAGTCTGGATGTTTCTAATCTTTTTTTCCCCATGAAATGGAGTTTTCTTCTTTAAAATTGGAACCATTTTCTAACCTATTTTCTGTCAACATTTAAACAGAATTGCAGGTTAACAATCCAGGAAGCCCTGTGTGATTGTAGAATACTTGAGTCAGAAAGATTAGGCCTGAAAGGACCTTTGGGTGTCACTTAGCCCAGTCTTCTAGATGGTAAACTTGAGGTAAATTATTAATACAGAAAAGTTTGTGGTTAGATTTCTAAAGGAATCTTTATGAGAAAAATATTTATAAGGAAGTATATTGTAATTTATGAGAAATTTGTAAGTATGTGAACAAGGATTTAGACATCCAGTTCTTAATTGTCTGCTCCATTCCAATTTACTTTTCCTAGTACACAAGAAAGCCAAAGTCAACAGAAATTGTAACAGCAGGAAAAGAAACCATCGTCTAAGAAATCTGATCACAAGTTTAATCCCTCAACTACTATAGACTTGGATCACAGATGTTTTTAGTACTTCCAGGGAGGTTGTGCCTAACACATTTCTCTCAAGCTGATAAAGGCTCACAGTTTAAAGAAAAACATTCTAAAATAAATCATGTTATGGCATTACAGCAAAACAATATTTTTTTTAAGTGGGGAAAACTTTGTAATGGACCTCCTGAGTCTCTTCCCCATGTGGACTCTCAGCATCATTAGTAAGGCATCATTCTTTCAGATGACAGGAAAATGCTTATGCTGGTGGACTTGTGGCACCTTAGTTCCCATGTTTCTTTTAGAGGTTGAAGTTGTTTGATGAATTACAGAAGTTACATACAGCAATCCATATTTACAATATGATAGGAGAGACATACAATGGTGGTTATTCATGGTAATATAGGAAGAGACTCTGCTTTTACTATTTTTGCTGTTAACTTAGTAAGTGGCTCTTTGCACTCTGTAGACAGATGTCCATGAGCCAACCACTTCTGCCTTAAATCTCTCTCTGAAAATCACTTTGAAACAAGCTTTTAAAACCAGATAGGAGTGTATTAGTCTGTTTTCACACTGCTATAAAGAACTGCCTGAGACTGCGTAATTTATCAAGGAAAGAGTTTTAATTGACTCACAGTTCAGCATGACTGGGAGACCTCAGGAAACTTACAATCGTGGTGGAAGATGAAGGGGAAGCAAGGCACATTCTTTACAAGGCAACAGGAAGGAGAACAGTGCAGAGTGAACGGGGAAGAGCTCCTTATAAAACCATCATATCTCATGAGAACTCACTCACTATCATGAGTACAGCATGGGGGAGACCACCTCCATGATCTAATCACCTCCGCCTGGTCTCTGCCTTGACACATGTGAGTTATCGGGGTTATGGGGATTACATTTCAAGATGAAATTTAGGAGAGGACACAAATCCTAACCATATCATTCCACCCTGACCCCTCCCAAATCTCATGTCCCTTTCACATTTCAAAACACAATCATGCCTTCCCAACAGGTCCCCAAAGTCTTAATTCATTCCAGCATTAACCCAAAAGTCCAAGTCCAAAGTCTCATCTGAGATAAGGCAAATCCCTTCTGCTTATGCGCTTATAAAATCAAAAGCAAGTTGGTTACTTCCTAGATACAATGGGGGTACAGGCATTGGGTAAATACCCATTCCAAATGGGATAAATTAGCCAAAATGAAGGGCTACAGGCCCATGCAAGTCCAAAGTTCAATAGGGCAATCATTAAACCTTAAAGTTCCAAAATAATCTCCTTTGACTCCATGTCTCACATCCAGGTCACACTGATGCAATAGGTGAGTTCCCATGGCCTTGGGAAGCTCCACCCATGTGGTTTTGCAGGGTACAGTCCTCCTCATGGCTGCTTTCATGGGCTGCTATTGAGTGTCTGCAGCTTTTCCAGATGCACAGTATAGGCTATCGGTGGGTCTACCATTCTGGGGTATGGAGGACAATGACCCTCTTCTCACAGCTCCACTAGGTGGAGCCCCAGTGGGGATTCTGTCAGGGGCTCCAACCCCACATTTCCCTTCTGCATTGCTCTAACAGAGATTCTCCACAAGGTTTCCACACCTGCAGCAAACTTCTGCCTGGACATCCAGGCATTTCCATACAACCACTGAAATCAAGGCAAAGGTTCCCAAACCTCAGTTCTTGACTTCTGTGCACCCACAGGCCCAACACCACATGTAAGCTGCCAAGGTTTGGGCCTTGTACCCTCTGAAGCAATGGCCTGAGAGGTACATTGGCCCCTTTTAGCCACAACTGGGACACAGGGCACTGCATCCCAAGGCTGCACAAAGCAGTAAGGCCCTGGGCCCAGCCTAATAAACTATTTTTCCTTCTAGGCCTCCCAGCTTTTGATGGGAGGGGCTGCCATAATGGCCACTGATATGCCCTAGAGACATTTTCCCCATTGTCTTGGTGATTAACATTTGGCTCCTTGTTACTTATGCTAAGTTCTGTAGCCAGCTTGAATTTCTCCTCGGAAAATGGACTTTTCTTTTCTATTGCATGCTCAGGCTGCAAATTTGCCAAGCTTTTATGCTCTGCTTCCCTTTTAAACATAAGTTCCAACTTCCGATCATCTCTCTCAAGTTCAAAGTTCCACAAGTCTCCCGGGCAGGGACAAAATGCTCCCAGTCTCTTTGCTAAAGCATAGCAAGAGCAACCTTTGCTCCAGTTCCCAAGAAGTTCCTCATCTCCATCTGAGATCACCTCTGCCTGGACTTCATGTTCCATATCATTAACAGCATTTGGCCAAAGCCATTCAACAAGTCTCTAGGAAACTCCAAACCTTCCCACATCTCCTGTCTTCTTCTGAGCCTTCCCTCCAAACTGTTCCAACCTCTGTCTGTTACCTAGTTCCAAAGTCGTTTCCACATCTTTGGGTATCTTTATAGCAGCACCCCACTCTCTGTGGTGTCAATTTACATTATAAGTTCATTTCAATACTGCTATAAAGAACTGCCTAAGCCTGTGTAATTTATAAAGAAAAGGGTTTTAATTGACTGACAGTTCAGCATGGCCAGGGAGGCCGCAGAAAATTTACAATCATGGCAGAAGGTGAAGGGATAGCAAAGCACCTTCTTCACAAGGCAACAGGAAGGTGAAGAGTGGCAGAGTGAAGGAAGAAGAGCCTCTTCAGATCTCATGAGAACTCACTCACTACCACAAGAACAGCATGGGGGAAAGCACCCCCATGATCAAATCACCTCCACCTGGTGTGTTGACACATGGGGATTATGGGGATAACAATTCAAGATAAGATTTGGGTGGGACACAGATCTTAACCATATCAAGGAACAACAGAAGTGTTCAATAATCTTGAAAGTTTAGGCAATGCTGTGGAATGGGCAACTTCTGCTTAAAAAACTGTGACCTGGGTTTTTATTTGTCTTGCTTGTTTCTATTCCCCTTTTGTAATTTTCTCTCCCTTTAGTATAGTCATATCTAGTATTCTTCCAGGAAACACTCCCACCTCTCCATTAAACATATTCTTTGAAAAGAATGTAGTAAACCATTTACCCTGAAGCATAATGGACAGAGAGTGTAGTGTGCCAACCTCCCTAAAAGGAGGGGATTATTTTAAACAAGCAATGTTTAAATCCTTTTAAGTATCATAGTACCCCAGAATATAACTACTTACTACTAAGTCAACAATGCTACTAACACACCAAAATTGTGTATTAGTAAGTAAAAGGGATCTAATAAACAAAAAAAGTTCCTTTTAGTATGAATCTGAAAAAGCAACAACTGAAAAAAAAAGAAAAAGAAAAGAAAAATTTCAGGAACACACTTATCCTCTGGAATCAAAGTTCAGTCTCACCCTTTTTATTTCTAGAATGAACAGTCTCAAGAAATGTCTGTAATAGACTTTGAGATGAGGTCAAGAATGAGGCCACATGCACTGTTCCCCATTTCTGGCTGTGAAATGTGCTATAATTCACATATACCTCTCCCCACAGAGGTCTAAGGTGAAGGAAGCTATATTTTGATACAGTACTTTGGGATATAAAACAAGTATGGAAAATACGACCAAAGATATTTAGTTCAATAAATTAGTTCTTCTCTGAACTCTCCCTTAAGAAGTAGAAAACTATGTATTAGACATGCTTTATGTTCCTAAAAGCTTAGTTTGCTGACACTAAATGGAAACTATATGCATTGTTCTTTATGGTACTTTTATACAAGAAAGTATAAATAATTTCCCAACACTAGTTCATTAATCCTTGAACACCTCATCAGGGGGATGGTGAGGAGGAGGGCGAGGAGTATGAGAAACACATGATATATGTGCTCGGTGGGGTGGTTTTAAATTTCCTAGTACTGATTTTATTTTTGTCTTGAAACATAAAATAGTGCATGAGCCCTGCTTGAACTAAGAGTAGGAACAAGAACAGTCCCTTATTGCTAGCTTTGAACAAGTCACTTTGATCCCTACGTCTGAGATACACACATCTCTGAAATAGCAGGATTTTGTAAAATATGTCCAAATTTCATCAGGCTTTGATATATTCAGATGAACTAAAGTATTGCAAAGGCACTTGGCCCCATAAGGTGATCTCAAATGGCTACCAAAACTTCATCTTAAAATACGCATGGAAATTATAAAATGCTCATTGTAGCATAAAATTATGAATGGGGAAAGACAGCCCCACAGAAAGGTCCATTTGTTGCTAGATCCACAAATCCTAATATTCCCAAACACTAGCACAATGCAGACTATGTAATTTGCAGGAAGGATGCAAAATGAAAATGAGAAGTCGCTTGTCCAGAGAGCAGAAAGAAAATGTTTCCTTTCTTTGGCAGTCTCGTTCTTGATCTGTCATGGTGTTTTGTATTTGCTCTAGTATTGCACTCCCTCAGACATGCCCAGTTCCATTCTTTACAGAGATCCAATATGATGTGGGCTGCTTGGGCTTCAGCTCCTGCCCACCACGCTAACTTCACATTCCCCCGTCCATGGATAGCCCACTATACGTTTCAAGATAAATTTCAAAATCAAAAGTATCTCAGTATACTTTAAAAGCATTTATGTAGGTTGGCGGGGAAGAATGTGTCCTTCTACTCAACTACTCCATTACAGAAAACTTCTACCCAAACTTCAAAAATGCAAATTTAAAAACCAAATGAAAAAGCTGATTGGAATTATGTGCTATAAGACATGAATTAGTACCTTACATTTGATAGCTGAACAGAAGCCTTAACTATCTGAATTCGTTCCTGAATAATTTCCTCTGTTTTGTTTGTTGCTGTATTAATACATGAAAGAGCCATGAGTCCTTAGATCACCCCTGGGAGGATGACTTACTGTGAAACACGGAAGGCTTTTCTCCTACTCAGGGTAAATATGTCCTTGGTGTGTCTAAGATCTGGGTTCTCACTCCTGTAGGACAACAGGTGTGTCCCAGGTCCCATCCCTTTGGAGAAGAGTTACAATTAGATTCACATTCCTCTGAAAGGCCCAGCAGACCTGGGCCAGGAGTGGCCTCACAGAACAATGATGCAGGGTAGATAAGGAATGTAGGCAGAGGGAGCCACGAGGGTGACTCGAGGTGCCCACAATAGGTAGCAGTTGCATGAGCTGGGGGACATAAAACTGGTTATAATTAAATTGGGGAAACTAGCCTGAGTGTTATACAACAGTTCCTATTTGTTTTATGATGGTACTTCTTCACATTTGAACTAAATTCTCACTATCTGAACTCAGAAGCTGAAAATATTCAGAAAATGAAGAAGTACAGACCCACAAGGATGAAGTGCTTTGTCCACCTCCCATAAGAAGGAAGTGGCTGAGGCTATCCTGGAACCTGGAGCTTATTATTTTAAGTCTCTTTACATGCACAGGAGATAAGATTTCATGACTTTTCTCTGAGTAAACATTATAGGATAGAAGCTAAGTGCTGCTACAATCACTACCATTGCTGAATTGCTGTCCATCTTTTGCAAATGATAGATAAGGCTCATTTATCAGTTAGTCACTCATTTTACATACCTCTTTGCTTTCTACTTAGATGTCTGCATCATTCCCAATATTATCATTATAAGGATATATATAGCAGATTGAAAGCTAATGATAAAGAAGTATCCATTTAATTTATGTTTTGTACATACAAAATATACTTAATTTTTTACAGCTTTATCGTCATAAACATTGTTTTCCAACAGTAAGTCCAAGTATCTGGTGATTTTTTTTTACCTTCCAAGTGCAGAAATCATTACCTTTAAAGAGCCATATATAAGTGGAGAAGAGTTGGCTATTTGTACAGCGTGACTTAAGAGGTTAACAGTACCCCTACTGACATCTAAGAAAGGAGGCACCATTTCTTCCCAGAGGCTGGACCACTCAACAAGAAAAAGTGGGAAGGAGACAGCAGGCTTCTGTATAAAAAATCAGAGGGAAGTGGAGGAAGCACTGTTTGGTGAGCCCCAGCACAGGGCAGGTATGGTTCTCAGTCCTTTCCTGCTATCTCATTGAATCCTTAAAACACCTTTCCAGTCTTACAGATGGGGCAAAGGGCAACAGGGCTCTGAGAAGATCATTAATATGCCCAGAGTCATACATAAAGTGAGGACAGAATAAGAGCATAAATCAATGTATGATTAAATCTCAAGCTCTGCTATTTCCAGCTAATCCTGCTGCTACTTCAACAGCAGCATAAAACACATGTGTGCATGTGTGTGCATGCAAGTGCACACACACACACGCATGCACACACATTTACCTAGGAAGCAGAGTTCTTGAGGTTTTATTTAGCTTTCTCACAACATCCAATTATCCCAATTTCATTTATCAGATAAGAGGTAGTCCTGTCCTGGAAGACAAAGAGAAGCTGACCCCAAGATAACTAGGTAGAGAATAAATCAGTCTACATGGAAACAGTGATGCCAAGGGGGCCTAGATGACAGAGGTTCCTCAGTAGATAGAGGTAGGAGGGCCCTGATCCTAGTCTTTGCCTTTTCTTCCAGTTTTGGGCTCCAGTCCTCACTGCATTTGATATTTCCACCTACTCATCTCTCCAGCTTCTCCTTTATCCATCCCTAAGCCCCACAGCATCCAGATCTAGAAATCTTCAAGGGCTCATACCCATATTTCTTTTTAAAAGTTCAACAACAACAAACTCTCAATATGAATATGAACCTTTTATTTCTTCCTACGTGCCCTTTTTCTGTTAGAATCATCCTAAAAATAAAAGGAAATGAAATCAATCTTATTTCATGTTCGGATTTCAGCAACGTGTGAGAATTATTTGAGCCATTTCCTTGTCCTATATAGGGAAATATGTTTTTCATGACATGGTTGGCTGGAACCACATAGGTAAAATAAAATCTTTAAACTACTTCCCTTCAGATCCAGAAATGATGAGCAATTTGACATCCTGTATCCCCCCGACTGCAAACCAGAAACCTCTCTGTCAGAAGCTATTCTTGCAATATTATACCTCTAATGTTATGGGAAGTTGTTTGAGGCAAAAGGCACCGGTAATAATGGGATTGTGTTTTGAAAAAGAGCTGGCTCTAAGGCCATGCTGTAAATGAAAAACATCATAAAAGGAACGTTACCACTCTTAAACAGTGAGACTGCTGGAATAACTCATTGCAGGCTATTTGTATAGTCCCCTAATTCTGTTTTTAAAATCAAATGCAACTCTAAAAAAATAGTTCACTTCAAGTTGGGAAGAAAGCCAAACCTACACAGTTTATAGAGAATCTCAAATCTTACCTGTTAAAATTCATTCATTCAAACAAGCATGTATTGAGCACCAACTATTTGTATAGTATTGAATTAGTTGGTGCAGAGCACTGCTCATGCAGTGTTTTATGATCAAGTAGAGGAAATAAGACCTATCCATATATGAATGATAGAAAGTATAAGGAGCTAAATACCCTAAGAAGAAAACAAAGGAGTAATGGGAGTGAGAAGTTGGAAAAAATCATTTCTGGCTGTGGGAATTCTGGAAGGTTTTATGAAGGAAGTGCATTTGGGCTAAGTCTTGGAGGATGGGGACAGCAAACACCATTGGCAGGAGAAATAGCTTGAGAAAAGGTAGACATATAGTTCATGCCCATAATCCCAGCACTTTGGGAGGCTGAAGCAGGAGGATTGCTTGAGACTAGGGAGTTCAAGACCAGCCTGAGCAACAAAGCAAGAATCCATCTCTATAAAAAAAATTTAAAAATAAAAATTAGCACATACCTCTAGTCTTAGCTACTTGGAAGAGAGAGCACAGCAACTGGGGGACTTTATACTCAACTCAGTGTTGCCCTTTCATAGTGGAAAGTAAATCTGTGCTGGGGCTCAGTCAGTGCCCATGCATGGAGGGAGCATCTGGACCAGTCCTAGCTAGAGGTGAATCACCCATCCCATCAGTAGGAACTCAAGTTTCTCAGCAAGCCTCGCAATGGCAGGCCAAAGTGCTCTGGGGTCCTAGGTAAAATGAAAGACAGTCTAGGGCAGAGATTGCAATTCCTGGCAACTTCTAGTGCTGGGTCAGGCTCAGAGCCACAGGACTAGCATGGCACATGACCAAGGGAGACATCAGCTTGAGGGCTGAAGGAGTGAGTGCTTGTGCCATCACTCCCCCAACCCCAGGCAGGGCAGTTTGCAGCAACGAAAGTGACTCCTTCCTTCTGCTTACGAGGTGGGAAACAAAGAGTAAAGAGGATTTTGTCTTGCATCTTGGATACCAACTCAGCCATAGCAGGATAGGGCATCAATGAGAGTCATGAGGTCCCCATCCGAGGCCCTTCTAAACACACCCTGGGCCAGAAGGGAACTTGCTGCCTTGAAGAGAAGGACCCAGTCTCGGCAGAATTCATTACCTGTTGACTAAAGAGCCCTTGGACCTAGAATAAGCATCAGGAATACCCAGGGAGTGCACCATGGGCCTTGGGCTCTGAGACATGCTAACTACAGGTATGACCCAGAACATTCCCAGCTGTGGTGGCTATGGTGAAAGACTCGTGCTGTTTGAGAAAAGCAGAGGGAAAACTAAAGGGGACTTTTCTTGCACCTTAGATACCAGCTTGGTCACAGTGAGGCAGAGCAACAATCAGGCTCTTGGGACCCCTGAGTCTAGGCCTAGGCTCTTGGACAGCATTTGTGGACCTGTACTGGGCCACAGGAAAGACCACTGCTGTGAAAGCTGAGTCCCAGGCCTGGCAGTATGCACCACAAGCTGACTAAAGAGGCTTGGGCTTTAAGTGAATATTGCTAGTGGCCTGACAGAACCCCTCCATGGGTTGGTGGCGGTGGTGCCCATAGGGAGAGGCTCCCTTGCCTGTGGAAAGAGAAAGGAAGAGCAGGAAGGACTTATTATTGTGGACTGAGTGCCAGCTTAGTCACAGAATAGAACATTAGGCAAATTTCTAAGGTTTTTTTATTCCAATCTCTGGCTCCCAGACAGCATCTCGGAACCTACCTGGGGCCTAGGGGAACTCACTGACCTAAAGGGGAGGATACAAACTTGGCTGGCTTTGCCACCTGCTGATTCGAGCACTAAGGCCTTGCGTGAACATAGGTGGAAGCCAGGTAGTAGGTACAGCAGGTCCTGGGCAAGACCCAGTGCTGTACTGGCTTCAGGTGTGACCCAGCACAGTCCCAGTTGTGGTGGCCCCAGGGGTGCTTACATCAGCACACCCCTTATTCCAGGTGGCTCAGCACTGAGAGAGAGACTTTGTTTGGGAAAAAGTAAGGGAAAAGAACAAGAGTCTCTGCCTGGTAATCCAGATAATTCTTCTGGATCTTATCCAAGACCACTAAGGCGGTACCTCTACGAGTCCACAAAAACCACAGTGACATTGGGATTGGGGCCCATGTCCCTTTGAACACCTGGAAGCCTTTTCAAGAAGCACAGTCACAAGCCCAGAATGTAACAACTACAATAAAAACCTGACTCTTCAGTGCTCAGACACTGATGAACATCTGCAAGCATCAAGATTATCCAGGAAAACATGACTTCACCGAACCAAATAAAGCACCAGATACCAATCCTGAAAAAAGAGATATGTGACCTTTCAGAGAATTCATAATTGCTGTTTTGATGGAACTCAAAAGAAATTCAAGATAACACAGAGAAGGAATTCAGAATTCTATCAGATAAATTTAATGAAGAGATTGAAATAATTAAAAGGAGTCAAGCAGAAATTCTGGAGTCGAAAAATGCAATTGACATACTGAAGAATGCATCAGAGTCAAGAGCAGAATTAATCAAGCAGACGAAAGAATTAGTGAGCTTGAAGACAGGCTATTTGAAAATACACAGTGAGAAGAAACAAAAGAAAAAAGAATTAAAAAAACGAACCATGCCAAAAAAATCTAGAAAATAGCCTGAAAAAAAGACAAATATAAGAGTTATTGGACTTAAAGGGGAGGTAGAGAAAGAGATAGGGTAGAAAGCTTATACAAAGCAATAACAGAGAATGTCCCAAACCTAGTGAAAGATATTAACATTCAAGTACAAGAAAGTTATAGAATACCAAGCATATTTAACCCAAAGAAGACTACCTCAAAGCATCTAATAATCAAACTCCCAAAGGTCAAATATAAAGAATCCTAAAAGCAGCAAGAGAAAATAAATGAATTTTCAAGCCACTCATATATGCCCCTAATAGTTTCTATTTACCTCAGCATTGCTTTTGTTGTAAACTAGCAAACGTCAGGGATTATATCTATTTAACTGTATGCATGCTGAAACAGGTTAAAAGTACATATGAAACCAATGGCCAAGTGGTTTGCCTAGGTCTAGTTAAAACATTGTTGTATCGATGTGAAGCAGTAAGAATGAAAATAAAAAGCAGTGATAATTAGAGTTGAAGTTCCTCTGGTTCTATAAATATTTGCTATGTGCATTGGGAAGAGATAGTTGATTACACACATAGTCAGTCGGTTGTTCTACCCATTGCACAATATCTTCAGTTATCAAAATAGATGCTTTCTAAAATACATGCCTGCACCCTGGGTGTGTATGGGAGAATAGGGGGAGTGTAATGTACTCCTATACCAGCCTACCCAGGGGCGCAAAGATAATCCCTACTTTTAAACATGAATACATTTCCTAAAGTGATTTTCTTGCATTTTCTTGCATATAGATTCTTCAGCCAATATCCTCCCCAAGAAAGTAATATTAAAAAAATAATAAAAGGACGCTTTCACATTTTTACCTGCATTAACATGGCAGAACACAATAGTTTTGAAACTGTTTCTGCTTAATAAACACCCACATTTGCATTTGAAGGGTACCTCAGGGTGCCATAAAGTCAATACAGCATAGATAATTCTGCAGTCAACCCTTCTCCTTCTCTAAAAGGTCTTTTAACTATAAAAACCAATTTTAATAAAAGCCATCTGTCCCTTATGCATTTCATCATAACATGTTTGTCCAGAAGACCAACTTTAAGAAATTCACAATAATGTCATTATTAGCCATGACTGAGTACAAAAAAATTCATCTGCTCACGGCTCTTCTAACAAAGGGTCAAAACAAGAAATGGAATTAAGTTATGTAGGGTAATTCCTTAGTTACCCATCTACTCTGGTCACTGTAGGAAGAATGGGGTTGAAAATGAAGGTCTTCTCATAATCGGTTAAAGACACTGACAAAGATATTGAAGAGAAAGCCACACAGGGAACACTTTTGGCTAGAAGTAATAAGATTAAATTGCAGCATTCTAAATCAAACTCCACAAATGTCTCTGGTCATAGCAGGAGATGGAAAAAAACTAGGATCCTTCATCCAACATGCCCCAAATTAAGATTATCAGCTCAACTAAAGTGATGAAGCTCATTGTATCAGTCCATTTTCACACTGCTATAAAGAACTGCCTGAGACTGACTAATTTATAAAGGAAAGAGGTTGAATTGACTCCCAGTTCAGCATGGCTGTAGAGGCCTCAGGAAACTTAACAATCATGGTGGAAGGTGAAGGGAAGCAAGGCACCATCTTCACAGGAAGGAGAAGTGCAGAGTGAAGGGTGAAGAGCCCCTTATAAAACCATCAGATCTCGTGAGAATTCACTATAAGAAGAACAGTATGGGGAAAACCACCCCCATGATTCAATTACCTCCACGTGGTCTCTCCCTTGACACATGGGGATTATGGGGATTACAATTCAAGACGAGATTTGGATGGGGACACAAAGCCTAACCATATCACTTATAAAATTTGTAAAGCACATATTAATATCAGAAATTTAATGTGTTTGCAATTAGAGCTATTCTTCCACATTTTTGAAATATTAATTCTTCAGAGAGGCCTTTCTTTACTACCCTATCCAAAAGTAGCTACTTCCTTGCATCTTAGTCTTGAAAACCTCTTTTACTTTTCCTCATAACATTTAACTACCACTGGCATTTTTATGCTTTTTTATGTTTAGTGTGTGTCTTCCAATTAGTTTGTAACTTCCAGGATGGTGAGGATTTTACCTGTTTTCAGTGCCTAGAACAGTGCCTGGCACATAATAGGCACTTACTCCATATTTGTTAAGTGAGTGGATGAATGAATCAAACTGAACAGGAATTAGGTCAATAGGAGTCTCTCCCTCCTTGTCTCCCACTGTGAATTCCTCCAACTGTGAGGGTAGCGGGGCACCTAGCTCCTAAGGAGTGCCTCTGTAACTATTTTGGAGGTGACTGGTGTATTGACTTCCTACTGCTGCTGTAACAAATTATCATATATTCTGTGGCTTAAAACAACACAAACATTATTTTGCAGTTCTGTGATCCAGAAGTCTAAAATCAATCCACAAGCTAAAACCAAGGTGTTGGCAGGGCTTCATTCTTTTCTGTAGCTCTAAGGTGCATCTGTTTCTTACCCAGCTTCTAGAGGCTGCCAGAACTCCTTGGCTGGTGACTCTCTTCCGCAAAGCAAGTCCTTCTCACATCTCATTCTTCTGACCCTGTTTCTGTGCTCACATCTCCGATTCTCTTCAGCCTCCCTCTTCCACTTTTAAGGACCCTTGTGATTATGTCAGGCCCACCTGGATCATTAAGGCTAATCTCATCATCTCAAGATCAACTGATTAGCAATCTTAATTTCCACCTGTCATGTAACATTCATACTCACAGGTTCTGAGGATTAGGACGTAGACTCCTTTGAGGGGCCTTTCTTCTGGTGGGTCAGTGAGTTGGTGAGTAAAAAAGCAAGTGAGATCTGAGAGAATAAGTGCATGCACCCACAAGCCAGTGAAAAGACTGAGCTACATTGTGGCTTAGTAGGTTTTACAGGGCTGGATTAGCAAGGCCTAAAATAGTAAAAGGTGGTTTTTTTCGGGTTTTTTTGTTTGTTTTTTGTTGTTTTTTTTTTTCAGAGACAGAGTTTCACTCGTGTTGCCCAGGCTGGAGTGCAGTAGCATGTTCTTGGCTCATTGCCCAGGCCAGAGTGCAGTGGCGTGTTCTCGGCTCACTGCAACCCCTGCCTCCAAGGTTCAAGCGATTCTCCTGCCTCGATCTCCTGAGTAGCTGGGATTACAAGTGTGCACTACCACAGCCGGCTAATTTTTGTATTTTTTTAGTAGAGACAGGGTTTCACCATGTTGGCAGGCTGGTCTTGAACTCCTGACTTCAGATGATCTGCCTACCTTGGCCTCCCAAAGTGCTGGGACTACAGGCGTGAGCCACTGCGCCCCGCCCAAAGATGTTTTTACTTAAAAAGGAGACACGGGCAATCCCTGAATCCACTTGTGAGCAAAGGAATGAGATAATGAAATCTGAGTTTCCCAAACACTAGTCAGTGTAGGATGCTTCAAAGAAAAATGGAACTAGAGGCAGTGAGACCACAGAGGAAGAAGGTATAAAGAGACTTGGACATAAGAGAGATGGGTCTGAACTAGGGAAAAGAAGAAGATCAATGTGAGACATTCTCTAGAAAATGACTGAATGATGATGGGGAACCAAAGAGACACAAGTCAACGATGTCTACAAGACTTTGAGCCTAGGAGATTGATGAAGAGACCAAGAAGTAGAAAGTGGAACTAGCATTCAGACATGAAAGGTATTTGCCTCTTGGAACTTCAGGCGACAAGATCTCTAGTTCAATTTCTAGCCAACCAAAGTTTGGATAAAAAGACAGGACAGAAAACCATCACTGTAGACTTGGAAGTGAATAATGTCCCCAAGAGGTAATGTGATGACAAAGAAGCTTCCTGGCCTAGCTGCAGCCAATCATCTTGAGTTTGGTTTACTTGGAATGAATCTCACCTGCATTCTAAGCTCTTCACTCCATTGTCTATCATGCCTGCTCTCACAGATCAGCACAGTCATCACAGACACCTGTAGATGGCCCATTCTTAAGGAACAGTCACCTGTGCTCTGATTTCTGGTGCTCATCCATATCTTGATATCCCCCTGGGCTCCAACCAAGTTCAAATGAAAGTCTGGGTTATTAATTTCTGTTTCTGATTTCTGACCACTGTCACAGATGTTCCTAAGCCCTTGTTAGAACTCCTGTGTTTGAATCTTTGCTGTTTCTTGCATCTACTGAATGCTTTTTCCCTGACTTCTCTTTAAACTTTATGGACGTTCTGCTGTTATGATTGCTAGTGCTTCATAATGTTTTATCCCACTGTTTGCCTGTATCTTGATTTTCTTATCCTGTATTTACTATGATCTGGAGGTAACTCAGCTCCCTGCAATGCGTATAACAAAACTCCCAATCAGTATGCAGAAGCACATGGACGTGCCCCCATTGGGTTACAGGTGTGCCAAGAGACCGATATCCTCAGACCACACTCCCATCACCTTCAGAATTGGGCAGCCTCATCTTGGAATCCCCATGTGCCACATAATTATCATCACTTTGAGCACTGGAAAGCACTAGTCTATAGTCAAGATTGTAGAGAGGATGAAAAGCAGAAAGTAAAGTCAGAGGGGAGAGAAAGAACCAGGAAATAGAGTGGCATGGAAGCCAAATGAGAAAGACATTTCCAGAAAAACGAGGAGGCAGTAGTGCCAACTGCAGCAGAGCGGCTAAGAAGAATGAGGACTAAGAAAAGGCCACTGGGTCTATAATTGTGTAAGTTCCTTTTTCATGTCAAGCAAACAGTAGATTCAAAAAGGAAGTGTAGGGCTAAAGGGAGCTAGAAAAAAGGTCAACTTGATGCCTGAAGAAGCAAAAGAATGTTAAAAGGTATCAGGAATGCTTTACTAGTAAGTCCTAAAAATATGCCAGAAAACTTAAAGCTATCTTCAACTAGCAATAACATAACTAACAGAAATCATTTACATAACTGAGGCAGCTTATTAAGCCAACCATAACTGTCAACATTTGTTTAAGTATCTCAAAACAAAAAGGAATGAGAGGCAAGAGCTTAAGATAAATAAAAATTAATCCAATTCACAATCAAATGGAAATGCCATGGGCCCAGAGAACATTTATGCGTGGGATTTTGTTTCAAGACCCTAAATTTAACAAGCTGAAATTAAGTACCATGGCATTCAACATTTGAAATAAAGAACTTCCCTTTAATGGGATATTTTCATTTCATTTTTAAAATAAAGAAGAAAATAGGACCAAAGCATCCTTCGTCTCCAGAGAAGCAAGTATTTCTTGTGCTATAAAGATAAGTTTTGTAATGGGGTAGAAGGGAATTGAAGTTATCCCTCCTCACCCCACTTCACAGTCCCATCCAGGCATTCCAACCCAGATCATTTTTCTTGCTTGAAAATGGAGGCTTGATGCTGCAAGTTGTACAGGCAGCTATGTAAGCCTGAGTGAGATTGCATGTCTTTGGGGAAAAAAAACCAGCTCATATTTGCAACGTGCATCTCAGTACACAGGAGTGTTTTATTAAACACACAGTCACCTGTTTCCAATGGGAGGCAGAATGATAAAATAGAATTGAGTAAGAGCTTTGGATTCTGACAGAAGTGAGTTCAAATATTGACTTCAATACTTAACTATGTGATCTTGGGCAAATTACCCTCCCAAGATCTAGGTTTAGCACTTTGAGTATCTACCTTAGAGTGTCATTGTGAGTGTTACTGTATATAAATGGCTTAGCACACAGTTATTTGTACTGGTTCTTATCCCCTTCCTTCACCTTAATCCATTTTCCACTCCTGTTCCCTGTAGAACCAGTTTTCAATCTTGGTCCGCCTCCTCTGACCTGACCTTTGTCCTCTTCATCCCCATATTCTGAATGGTTTAGGGCTTTCCAGTAGGCCTCTCATACTCTGGCCCCAGCTGCCATTTCAGTCTGAAGATCTTCTAGGAGTTGGCTCTCTGGGAAGCTAAGTATCAAGGGAGACAAAACACCAAGAAAACAGCAGTTAAATGATGTATACATCAATACCCATTCAACTAGAATTGCTGGAATGAAACCAGCGTCACTCAGTGAATGAGCAGGACAGTTTTCAGCAACCGGAGTAGCAGTCAAAAACCCAAGCAATGCAGTCTTTTATTATCTGGAAAGGTACTCTGGCCAGCTTCTATCTCCCAAGTCACTGCAGTAAGCAACTCTGCAAACCTAATAAAACTTCAAAAGTTCCAATAAACTTAGGGGAAAATAAGTCTCCTGAAATACATCACTTCTTTCTCACTGGGCTTGACTTTCCTCACCTTAATGCAAACTCTCAAAGAATTGATCTAAGACTGATTACTTGATTACCGAGAAGCAAAGAAACATGGAAAAATATTAACTCATTTTTCACCTTCTTGTGTATTAAATTTATTACTGAAAATCTCAACTGATGACAAGAAAAAAGTTAGTGGAAAATGTGACTGGATCAATTCAAATACAGGGTAAAGCAAAGCTACTTTGCCACATATGAACAAGCAATGAAACTGAGCTCTCTGTAAAGTTTAACTTCCTACTTGCTTTAAGGAAATTTGACAAAACATTCAGAAAACACCTTAAATCAGTAATAAGTAGATCAAATTGTAAAAATTGATGGAAGAGAATGTGCTTTAAATCCTATTCCCAAAAGCTTGAACTCTTTTGAACCATTTCAGTAATTTAATTAAGAAATCTATTAGTGATAAACTAACACATTCTTAAGTCAGATTAACAGTACTCAGGACATAACCATGATTGATGGCTGTTGGATAACACAAAGATCGTTTCTAGAGAGAACATATTATTCTGAAGTAGCCTCTTAGGTCATGTAGCCAGGGTTGTGATTCCAGGTTCAAAAGATTTATAACTATACACATCTTTCAAATAAAAACAAGACAAGGAGAATACTAGAAAAACAAAGTCAAAGTTAGAGGAAGTCTAGAATTGAACCCCTACTTTTTATTGAGGAGGAGACTGAGGCCTCAAACTTGCCCAGTAACACAACAAGTTATTGGCGAAATCACAACTAACAGGTGTTCTACTGACACCTGGTCCAGGCTGTGGATGTGTCATATTGTTGCTACCGCATGGCTCAGACAGCATCTAATGACTGGGGTCTCTGCTGAGTCTGCTGGCTCAGCCAGTCAGCCCATGTAGGGTTCAGTCACAAATCCCCAGTCTATTCAAAGTCTGGCCTGCCTTGTCCATCTGTCAGCTCAGACAGTCATGGGGTTTTCACGCAGATATACCAACCAGTCTATGGCAGAAATGAAATAGCAAAGTCCCCATTGATTAAAATTTAAAACGCGGGGGTGGAGCAAGATGGCCGAATAGGAACAGCTCCAGTCTCCAACTCCCAGCGCGAGTGACACAGAAGACCGGTGATTTCCGCATTTTCAACTGAGGTACTGGGGTCATCTCTCTAGGGAGTGCCGGACAATCGGTGCTGGTCAGCTGCTGCAGCCTGACCAGCAAGAGCTGAAGCAGGGCGAGGCATCGCCTCACCTGGAAGCGCAAGGGGGAAGGAAATCCGTTTTCCTAGCCAGGGGAACTGAGACACATAACACCTGGAAAATCAGGTAACTCCCACCCCAATACTGCGCTTTAAGGAAACAGGCACACCAGGAGAATATATCCCACACCTGGCCGGGAGGATCCCACGCCCACGGAGCCTCCCTCACTGCTAACACAGCAGTCTGCGGCAATCTATCCGCAAGGTAGCAGCGAGGCTGGGGGAGGGGAGCCCGCCATTGTTGAGGCTTAAGTAGGTAAACAAAGCCGCTGGGAAGCTCGAACTGGGTGGAGCTCACAGCAGCTCAAGGAAACCTGCCTGTCTCTGTAGACTCAACCTCTGGGGACAGCCCACAGCTAAGGTCCAATAGGGAAAGCAGCGGGGGCCGGTGCAGAGGCGAACGACTCTGTCTGACAGCTTTGGGGAGAGCCGTGGATCTCCCAACGCGGAGGTTGAGATCCGAGAACGGACAGACTGCCTGCTCAGGTGGGTCCCTGACCCTGAGTAGCCTAGCTGGGAGACATCCCCCACTAGGGGCAGTCTGACACCCCACACCTCACAGGGTGGAGTCATCCCTGAGAGGAAACTTCCAAAGGAAGAATCAGACAGGTACACTCGCTGTTCAGCAATATTCTATCTTCGGCAAACTCTGCTGCTGATACCCAGGCAAACAGGGTCTGGAGTGGACCTCAAGCAATCTCCAAAAGACCAACAGACAGTCCTTCTGACTGTCAGACGGAAAACTATCAAACAGGAAGGACACCTACACCAAAACCCCATCAGTACGTCACCGTCATCAAAGACCAGAGACAGATAAAACCACAAAGATGGGGAAGAAGCAGGGCAGAAAAGCTGGAAATTCAAAAAATAAGAGCGCATCTCCCCCTGCAAAGGAGCGCAGCCCATCGCCAGCAACGGATCAAAGCTGGTCAGAGAATGACTTTGACGAGATGAGAGAAGAAGGCTTCAGCCCATCAAACTTCTCAGAGCTAAAGGAGGAATTATGTACCCAGCCAGCGCAAAGAAACTAAAAATCTTGAAAAAGAGTGGAAGAATTCACAGCTAGACTAATTAATGCAGAGAAGATCATAAACGAAATGACAGAGATGAAAACCATGACACGAGAAATACGTGACAAATGCACAAGCTTCAGTAACCGACTCGATCAACTGGAAGAAAGAGTATCAGCAATTGAGGATCAAATGAATGAAATGAAGCGAGAAGAGAAACCAAAAGAAAAAAAGAAGAAAAGAAATGAACAAAGCCTGCAAGAAGTATGGGATTATGTAAAAAGACCAAATCTACGTCTGATTGGGGTGCCTGAAAGTGAGGGGGAAAATGGAACACCAAGTTGGAAAACACTCTTCAGGATATCATCCAGGAGAACTTCCCCAACCTAGTAGGGCAGGCCAACATTCAAATTCAGGAAATACAGAGAACGCCACAAAGATACTCCTCCAGAAGAGCAACTCCAAGACACATAATTGCCAGATTCACCAAAGTTGAAATGAAGGAAAAAATCTTAAGGGCAGCCAGAGAGAAAGGTCGGGTTACCCACAAAGGAAGCCCATCAGACTAACAGCAGATCTCTCGGCAGAAACTCTCCAAGCCAGAAGAGAGTGGGGGCCAATATTCAACGTTCTTAAAGAAAAGAATTTTCAACCCAGAATTTCATATCCAGCCAAACTAAGTTTCATCAGTGAAGGAGAAATAAAATCCTTTACAGATAAGCAAATGCTTAGAGATTTTGTCGCCACCAGGCCTGCCTTACAAGAGACCCTGAAGGAAGCCCTAAACATGGAAAGGAACAACCGGTACCAGCCATTGCAAAAACATGCCAAAATGTAAAGACCATCAAGGCTAGGAAGAAACTGCATCAACTAACGAGCAAAATAACCAGTTAATATCATAATGGCAGGATCAAGTTCACACATAACAATATTAACCTTAAATGTAAATGGACTAAATGCTCCAATTAAAAGACACAGACTGGCAAACTGGATCAAGAGTCAAGACCCATCAGTCTGCTGTATTCAGGAGACCCATCTCACATGCAGAGACATACATAGGCTCAAAATAAAGGGATGGAGGAAGATCTACCAAGCAAATGGAGAAAAAAAAAAAGCAGGGTTGCAATCCTAGTCTCTGATAAAACAGACTTTAAACCATCAAAGATCAAAAGAGACAAAGAAGGCCATTACATAGTGGTAAAGGGATCAATTCAACAGAAGAGCTAACTCTCCTAAATATATAGCACCAATACAGGAGCACCCAGATTCATAAAGCAACTCCTTAGAGACTTACGAAAAGACTTAGACTCCCATACAATAATAATGGGAGACTTCAACACTCCACTGTCAACATTAGACAGATCAACGAGACAGAAAGTTAACAAGGATATCCAGGAATTGAACTCATCTCTCACCAAGCAGACCTAATAGACATCTATAGAACTCTCCATCCCAAATCAACAGAATATACATTCTTCTCAGCACCACATCGCACTTATTCCAAAATTGACCACATAATTGGAAGTAAAGCACTCCTCAGCAAATGTACACGAACAGAAATTATAACAACTGTCTCTCAGACCACAGTGCAATCAAACTAGAACTCAGGACAAAGAAACTCAATCTAAACCGCTCAACTACATGGAAACTGAACACCTGCTCCTGAATGACTACTGGGTACATAACGAAATGAAAGCAGAAATAAAGATGTTCTTTGAAACCAATGAGAACAAAGATACAACATACCAGAATCTCTGGGACACATTTAAAGCAGTGTGTAGAGGGAATTTATAGCACTAAATGCCCACAAGAGAAAGCAGAAAGATCTAAAATTGACACTTTAACATCACAGTGAAAGAACTAGAGAGGCAAGAGCAAACACATTCAAAAGCTAGCAGAAGGCAAGAAATAACTAAGATCAGAGCAGAACTGAAGGAGATAGAGTCACAAAAACCCTCCAAAAAATCAATGAATCCAGGAGTTGTTTTTTTGAAAAGATCAACAAAATTGACAGAGCGCTAGCAAGACTAAAAAGAAGAAAAGAGAGAGGAATCAAATAGATGCAATAAAAAATGATAAGGGATATCACCACCGACCCCACAGAAATACAAACACCCATCAGAAACTATAAATGCCTCTACGCAAATCAACTAGAAAATCTAGAAGAAATGGATAATTCCTGGACACTTACACTCTCCCAAGACTGAACCAGGATGAAGTTGAATCCCTGAATAGACCAATAACAGGCTCTGAAATTGAGGCAACAATTATAGCCTACCCATGAAAAAAAGTCCAGGACCAGATGGATTCACAGCTGAATTCTACCAGAGGTACAAGGAGGAGCTGGTACCATTCCTTCTGAAACTATTCCAATCAATAAAAAAGAGGGAATCCTCCCTAACTCATTTTATGAGGCCAACATCATCCTGATACCAAAGCCTGGCAGAGACACAACAAAAAAAGAGAATTTTAGACCAATATCCCTGATGAACATCGATCCAAAATTCTCAATAAAATACTGGCAAACCGGATTCAGCAGCACATCAAAAAGCTTATCCACCATGATCAAGTGGCTTCATCCCTGGGATGCAAGGCTGGTTCAACATTCGCAAATCAATAAACGTAATCCAGCATATAACAGAACCAAAGACAAGAACCACATGATTATCTCAATAGATGCAGAAAAGGCTTTTGACAAAATTCAACAGCCCTTTATGCTAAAAACGCTCAATAAATTCGGTATTGAGGGAACGTACCTCAAAATAATAAGAGCTATTTATGACAAACCCACAGCTAATATCATACTGAATGGGCAAAAACTGGAAAAATTCCCTTTGAAAACTGGCACAAGACAGGGATGCCCTCTCTCACCACTCTTATTCAACATAGTGTTGGAAGTTCTGGCTAGGGCAATCAGGCAAGAGAAAGAAATAAAGGGTATCCAGTTAGGAAAAGAAGTCAAATTGTCCCTGTTTGCAGATGACATGATTGTATATTTAGAAAACCCCATCGTCTCAGCCCAAAATCTCCTTAAGCTGATAAGCAACTTCAGAAAAGTCTCAGGATACAAAATTAATGTGCAAAAATCACAAGCATTCTTATACACCAGTAACAGACAAGCAGAGAGCCAAATCAGGAATCAACTTCCATTCACAGTTGCTTCAAAGAGAATAAAATACCTAGGAATCCAGCTTACAAGGGATGTAAAGGACCTCTTCAAGGAGAACTACAAACCACTGCTCAGTGAAATAAAAGAGGACACAAACAAATGGAAGAACATACCATGCTCATGGATAGGAAGAATCAATATCGTGAAAATGGCCATACTGCCCAAGGTTATTTATAGATTCAATGCCATCCGCATCAAGCTACCAATGACTTTCTTCACAGAATTGGAAAAAACGGTTTTAAAGTTCATATGGAACCAAAAAAGAGCCCGCATTGCCAAGACAATCCTAGGTCAAAAGAACAAAGCTGGAGGCGTCACGCTACCTGACTTCAAACTATACTACAAGGCTACAGTAACCAAAACAGCATGGTACTGGTACCACAACAGAGAATAGACCAATGGAACAGAACAGAGTCCTCAGAAATAATACCACACATCTACAGCCATCTGATCTTTGACAAACCTGACAAAAACAAGAATGGGGAAAGGATTCCCTATTTAATAAATGGTGCTGGGAAAATTGGCTAGCCATAAGTAGAAAGCTGAACTGGATCCTTTCCTTACCCCTTATACGAAGATTAATTCAAGATGGATTAGAGACTTAAATGTTAGACCTAATACCATAAAAACCCTAGAAGAAAATCTAGGTAGTACCATTCAGGACATAGGCATGGGCAAGGACTTCATGTCTAAAACACCAAAAGCAACGGCAGCAAAAGCCAAAATTGACAAATGGGATCTCAAAACTAAAGAGCTTTTGCACAGCAAAAGAAACTACCATCAGAGTGAACAGGCAACCTACAGAATGGGAGAACATTTTTGCAACCTACTCATCTGACAAAGGGCTAATATCCAGAATCTACGAAGAACTCAAACAATTTTACAAGAAAAAAACAACAACCCCATCAAAAAGTGGGAAGGATATGAACAGATATTTCTCAAAAGAAGACATCCATACAGCCAACAGACACATGAAAAAATGCTCGTCATCACTCGCCATCAGAGAAATGCAAATCAAAACCACAATGAGATACCATCTCACACCATTAGAATGGCAATCATTAAGAAGTCAGGAAACAATAGATGTTGGAGAGGATGTGGAGAAATAAACACTTTTACACTGTTGGTGGGACTGTAAACTAGTTCAACCATTATGGAAAACAGTATGGCGATTCCTCAAGGATCTAGAACTAGATGTAGCATATGACCCAGCCATCCCACTACTGGGTATATACCAAAGGATTATAAATTACTCTACTACAAAGACACATGCACACGTATGTTTATTGTGGCACTATTCACAATAGCAAAGACTTGGAATCAACCCAATGTCCATCTGTGACAGACTGGATTAAGAAAATGTGGCACATATACCCATGGAATACTATGCAGCCATCAAAAAGGATGAGTTTGCGTCCTTTGTAGGACATGGATGCAGCTGGAAACCATCATTCTTAGCAAACTGTCACAAGAAGAGAAAACCAAACACCGCATGTTCTCACTCATAGGTGGGAACTGAACAATGAGATCACTTGGACTCGGGAAGGGGAACATCACACACACTGGGGCCTATCAGGGGGAGGGGAGGAGGGAGGGATTGCATTGGGGAGTTATACATGATATAAACGTTATGCACATGTACCCTAGAACTTAAAGTATAATAAAAAAATAAAGAAAGAAAGAAAGAAAAAAAAAATTTAAAACGCATTAATGTCCATTATTTAAAAATCAAATTATACAGAATATTATGCCAAAAAGGAAAGTTTTCTGTCCTACTCCCCATTCTGAGTTTCACTACCCTTTGGAGTCACAGTTTAGCCATTGGTGGTCATAAATATGTCCAATGTCTCTTTCATGACTTCTCAATTATAGATATTAACTTTTTGACTCAGTGATACAAAAGCTGAGAAAGTTACCTTAAATATATTTTCTCCCTTTCCCTCCCCAATAGGTGTTATTAGTGCTATTTTTAGTTTTTCTACTATTTAACTTTATAACTTTAAATAAGATCTCTAAGCCTTCATATGTTATTCCATTAGCTTCTAATTTTCTCTCTTGACTGTCCATTATGTTAGATGAAGAAATAAGAGCCCCACCCTACATCACATCTCCTGCCTACCATCTATTTCCACCTCCTGACTTGTCAACTTGACCATTACTTTCACATCGCAAGGTTTATAGCATTCACATTCTGTTCTGTAACTACAATTTCATATTTAATGTTTTGTTTGTAAGTTGATGTTAAAAAGTTGAAATAGCACTGCAATATTTTGATGATGATTATTTTTCACAACAGAAGCAAGGCATGTCACTGGACCTGAAGAGAATGAAACACATGCTTAACATCACCAAATCTCCAAGGAGAATGATGCAGTGTGAGCATTTGAGTACTGAGGCACCCCAGTCTCAGAAGAGCATTAGCATTAGAGCCCACTGAGAAAACCTTCCTTGTGATAATTATCTAGAAAAAAAAGCTTCTTACTGCCTCAGTATATTTTAATGTTCAGCAGACATACAAAACTCTGCTCACTGCGCCAAATCTAGCTGTGGATATTTAAGGCAATATCTCTGATTTTGCATAAACAAATTAATGTTTATAGCAAAAGAACTGCAACAAAAAGTGGGAGCTCATATTCTACAAAGGGCTTGTAACTTCAACTCTTTTTTTGCTAAATAAATCACTGTGAAGGTATCATCAATATATTCCCTGAGCCTCAGTTTCCTCACCTAAAAAAATGAGGGTAAAACCACCCTTCACATAGGCACATTGTGAGGATTAAGTTATAAAATATATGTAAAAATGTATCACAAATTATAAACTGCTATGCAAACACAAGGTATTCTTGTTATTAATAAGGAGCACAGGATGCTGCTTCCAACAAAATTGAAATGCAGTACAGATGCCTAACATCAAATTAAGGCCATTTGGAGATAAAACAATCAAAATAGTAGGTGCTCAAATTGGTGTTACATTCCAGGCAGGAATTTAAAACTACTCAACTTGACATTAAGAAACCTGCTGCTTTAGATAACTTATTCAATACATCAATAATTTTAGGCAAGACACAGACTCAGCAAGGAGCCCTGTTCCTCCCTGCCGATTGTCAAGGACAGTAGTTGCAAGAACTACCAAATGGAGCATTCCGTTGGTCAAGAGAGGACAAAATAAAAATGGGTTTTAAGGTTTTGTGTCATGAACCTGCACCTGAGTCCATGTCAATAGTAAAGAATGAACTCACAGATCATTTCAAGTCTCCTCAAAGAGAATTTTTAAATGTAGGTTGTTTTAAACCCCCGTTAGTGCTGCTCTTTGGACAGTCTTCCCAAATGTTAATAACAACTCCTTTTATCAGTTCCAACATATACAATACACAATCCTACAGTGGTGCTAGAGCATCATTCGAATTCAAAGGACTGTGAAGACCAAAGAATCAGATCAAATTACCCTAGGGATGGAAAAGTGAATCCTAGGTCTAATAACGGAATTATCTATGGCATAGGTTACTTAGTATTCCACTAAGAATACCCAGTTCCAAGAAAAGAGAACACCGAAGAATATTATTCCTCCAGCCCGGGAGGGCGGGGGAACAAAAACATTTTAACTTAAGGGTTCCATGTCAGTGCTAAGAGTTTTCCTGCCGTATGTGCCTTTTCTTAAGGTTAATACAGACAACCCTGGGGACAGAAATCATTAAGCTGTTTCTAGGGTCTGCTGAGACCAAAATATGCCCGAGAAACATCTGCATACCAATAAGCCAGTTGCCATCCAGTGCAGGAAGATCGGACTCATTAGAACTACAAACCTGCTGAACTCTGGTCATCTTCACTCATATTAAGAGGATGTCTCTTTTACCCTTTATGGCAACTGGATTTTTCCTCAGCTGTTGATGAGAAGAATCTCCGTCTTTATTGAGTATATATTTCCCTCAAGTGTTGCTCTCCTTAATGGCAATTTTACCCTATTATGTGTATTTCCCAGGGAGCCAAAGAATGTTAATGAATGTCAAGCCCACATTTCTCTCAGTGGCTGGATTTCCAAATGTGGTTAGAGCAGTGGACTGCTGCAAGCGCGGATGCTAATCAGGCTCCATCTGCACAGGAGGCTGCTTGCAGAAACAGACAATTATTTTGCTCCGTGCAGGGCTGCTTGGGGAGGGGGAGCAGCTGCAGAGAAGTAAATTCCCAGGGCTTATGATGATTAGGGCCCCCCCCAAAGTACACTTAAGTCTTTGAAATAAATACCAAAAAAAAAAAGTTTCCAAAAAGCATGAAAAGAAAGTCTTACTCTTTGGGTGCCTTTACCATCTATTTCAAAGCCTTTCCATCAGAGGAAATATTTCTCTCCAACTGATTTAGGGACGAGGGCCCAGGCATGGAGAGCTATCCCACCGAGTACTCAGTAGTAGGGGGGTAGCTTTCCCTTTCAACTAAATGAAGAAGTTCTGGAAAAGGAAGCCACAGACAATGCTGTGCCACTGACACTTGAGAGCGAAGAATATTAAATATCTCACCCGTTGAGTAATCGTTTCTCTACTGCAGTGTGCCCAAGGGGAGAAGTCATAAATGAATTACTGATCATCACAGGAATGTTGAATTTACAAACCACCAGACATGCTCTCTGGTGGCCTCAGTTCCTCAAATGGACAAATTTATGGCTCTTTAGATACTGAGAAACTCTAGCCCAAGTCATCATTTGACATCATTATTTTGATGTTGAGAAAATAATAGATGATTGTGCTCCTCATGTTTCACCCCAAGCCTTGAAATAATTTGAGGGAGGAGAGGGACACATGCACGCCACCAGACTGCAGGGATCACAAAGGCAATTTGATAACTGCAATGTTGGATAATCTAAAGTGCTGCCCATTTCACCACATACCACTTCAATACGAGTTTGACTAACAGAAAAGAGCAATTGTCACATCATCGCTTTACCCTCAGAAATCCCTAACACACTATTTTAGGTTCCTGAAGAAGATGCAAGATCAGATCAGAGTGCCAGGGTTTTTGTTCAATTTGGAAACTTCTAAAAGCCCCGTATGGGCCTCAAAGAGAAGAACCCTTGGAAGGTTAGGGACTTGGCCCATCCTAGGTCAGTGAGGCACTGGCTCTGGAAAACCAGGATGGAGCTAGAGCAGCACAGAGGCTTCCCTACATTCTGGAGTTTCCCTGGTGTCCCCAAATGCTCCTGAAATAAGGCAAAATCCTTACAGGGCACAGCTTTTACTAGTGCTCCAGAAAAGACTAGAATCCCCAATCTACTCCACTCTGAATGATTTGGGGAAAGGCCTAGGGTCAGAGTAACAACTCACTAGTTAAGGCGGAAAGAGAAGAGAGAGGTCTCCTCACCCAGCTGGGTGCTTGGCACCACCAAACAGAGACTCAGTTCTGAGACCCACTCAATGTCAGTGAAAGCTTCCCTGCCAAGGAGCCTGCCAAGGCTTTTCCTGAATGACTATTTAGCAAACTGATAAAATTGGCAGGGTTGTATTAACACCTCCTCTGGAAGGATGGACCTGATAGCAACTGACACAGAAAAGCGGGTAGATGGGGGAAAGATCTGCCCACTAACCAAGAAGAAAGAGGAGAGACTGGAAAGATGACAAACACCTGTAACCTACCCCCTACTCCAACAGCCTTGAATAAGAGCAGAAAGAAATAAAGAAATTAAAGGGAAAATGAATCTTCCAAAACACAACAAATGAGGAAAATAACTCAATTTGCATGTATAGATAGAAATTGTAGAAATGTATTGCTCTGATGTATGGTCCAGAAATACAGAGAGAAATGCCACTGCCTAGAGCAAGGCTCCTTGCATGCCATGCAGATGACCTGGCCACAGGAAACCCTGGCAGTGTGACAGCACAGATGCTTACCTTAATCTCGATCCCATGGACTCACCTGGCTTTACGCTAACTTCACTTCTGTGCTCTATCCTTAATCCTGAGTGACGGTTGTAGAACTAGACTAGGAAGGAGACAAAGCTTCTGTGGCCTTGGTGCAAAATGTTTTAAGAGAACTTTCACTTGAACTGCACTCTGATGTTAAGGTTTAATAATATCTTCTCATTTGTTGCCTCCTTTAATCCTCACCATAATATTTAGAGGCAATTCTCATGTCTGTGGGGTAAGGATTACAAGTTTTATTTCTCAGGTTCAAGCAATGAAGCAAGGAAAACATAAGTGAGTTGTCCGAGATTACTCAGCTTCTTAATGACAGCAATGGCATCGGAAACTAGAACATCCAAAGCCCAGTCCTACCCTCTCTTCACCCGCTCATTAGCAACCCAACAAAGAAATCCCCAAGATGCCAAGGGCAATGAAAGCAAGAAAAAAAATTAAATGTGAGGTTCCTTATGGTTTTGATTTTTATGTTACACTTTGTTTTATTCTACACACAAACAAGAATAGCAAAAAAAGGAAACTAAATGGAGGCTGAAGCTTCCTCCTCTGTTAATGTTACAAATACCATTTGAAATGGGCCTTTACTGCACGTAGACTTGGAAGCCACAGCTGACCACTGAACAGCTGACAAGGCATAAGTGAGATGATGCCATAGGGAAAGGCCTAGCCCTAGAGCATGGTGCTTTTGAATTATTGATGGGTTTACTGGTTTTGCATTTCATTTGCCTAGTAGTTCTTCTCCTGTCCTGTCCTGCCTTGCACATTTACAATGTTCCCCCTTTCCTCCCTCGAGTAGCAAGGTCATTTGATGCTTGCTTATTGCACAGCAAGAGGAAGCAGCCACTCAGCAGTCCTCCACATGCCCTTTCCCTCACGCATGCCAGAAGGCCTCCTTGGAGGGATATTGTGGTGGAAGGGAAGCAACCTCCACGACTCTTTCTGGCCACTGAGTTTTCAAAATTTAGGCTACCCCAATAGATAGAGAGGCCTCCTCACTCCTCCCAGTCTTGAAGAGTCCCTTGTGCCTGGGCTGAGGTCAGGGAAGAGCAGACAAGAATCTATAAAAACTCATCTTCCGTGAGCCAGACTTCTCTTTGGTGAGCCCTGTTATGAGCTGAATTGTGTCTCCCCAAAATTCCTATGTCAAAGTCCTAACCATGAATGCCTCAGAACGTGACTGCATTTGGAGACAGGGTCTTTAGGAAGCAATTAAGTCATTAGAATGAGTCCTCATCCAATATAACTGCTGTCCTTATAAGAAAAGGAAATTTAGACATAGGTTCACATGTCTCATGTGAAGACACAATGAGAAAGCAGCCATCTGCAAGCCAAGGAGAGCAGCCTTGGAAGAAACCAGCCCTCCTGACACCTTGATCTGAGACATCCAGCCTCCCGAGTTGTGGGAAACTTAAGTTCTGTGGATTCAGCCAACCCATCTGCGGCACCTTGTTATGGCAAACCTAGCAAACTAACACTAACCTCAAAGAAAGAAATCATTAGTCTTCCCAGCTGGTTGTAAGCCAAGGCCCTAGGCTGAGAGACACACTTAGAAAAGTGGCTTAGCTCTTTTATACCTTCATTTCTTCATTCATCACATAGCAAACTCTCAAGGATTGTTTACTATAATTGTTACTCATAATGAAAACCAGATTGTCAATTTTTCTGTGACTCTTCAAGGTACCTCCATGCAATAAATTCTCAGTAAATGACTGTGTTGGTCCATTCTCATGCTGCTGTAAGGACATACCTGAGATGGAGTAATTTATAAAGGAAAGAGGTTTAATTGACTCACAGTTCAGCATGGCCGAGGAGGCCTCAAGAAACTTACAGTCATGGTAGAAGAGGAAAAAACACATCCTTTCTTCACATGGTTGCAGCAAGGAGAAGTGCAGAGCAAAGTGAGGGGAAAGTCCCTTATAAAACCATCAGATCTCACTCACTATCACGAGAACAGCATGAGGGTAACCACTCCCACTCCCATGATTAAATTACCTCCCACCACGTCCCGCCCCAGCACATGGAGATTACAATTCAGATCACAATTCAAGATGAGATTTTGGGTGGGTACACAGCCAAACCATATCAAGAACCAACTAAATGTCCCAAGATTAACTGTTTTAACAAAGGAGAATTTGAAACATAATACTCACGAAAAATAGCAAGTTCATAGAGCTGCCTGAAAAACAGGTGTTTTGAATTGCTGACCATCTAGCTGTTAAAACAGGTACGAATAAAATCGAAGTCATAGCTTAAGACAAATTGGAGTCACCTGTTTAAAATAGATTACAATGGGGCTCTAACGGTGTTCACATACCATTATTTAGCGGTTGGTATGCACTCAAAATATCATATAAAATGAAGCACGTTTGGACTCAGATACACAAAATATCATTATCTAGCAAATGCTACCACCTCCGAGAGGAAAATAAAAAGCAAGGGGCTACATTTTATTTTGCATTAATATATGACATTTTCTGCCTCAGGAAAGTTCAGAGCTGTGGTGCTCTTTTACTGTTTATGTTTTGTGTGTGTGTGTGGGTGTGGGGGTGTGTGTGTGTGTTACCTTTTTTCTCCTTATGCGTTATGGTTGGATGTAATGATTGTGAGTAAAGTTAATTCTTAGAAAGGAACAGTCTTACCTTATACATATTAATAAGTGCTTTCTTTGAGAAGCAATGACAGCCCTTGATACATTTTGACGAAAATGAAAGGGGGAAAAAAAACTGGCACCACTATTAAGAACACCCCTGAGGTGATAGAGAGCCACATCTTTGATACATCAGCTCTTGGTCTCAATGCACACACTTATTAACTCACCTGTGCACCAAGAATTAGAATGAGCTCCTTCTTTAGACACATATTCTTAACAGCGGTCCCAACAGACATGCTGGAACCAAAAGGAGGGCTTCCATGTGGGTTGGGATGTAATTTTCTCACAGTCTCACAGTACAGTTTGTACCGACAGCATCTCTCAGCAGATTAGAGACAAGCAGCATGGAAGTGATCGTTAAAAAGCTCAGCAAGGCCAAAAGGGTGGAAAAAAATATCTCGGCTCCAAGCAAAACGCTGTCCTTTACTAAGAGAAGGGCATGAGGTTGTGCCTTCCAAATGATTGCCTCAAAGATACCAAACTATGTGAAATAGATACACAGGGACAAATGAGTGCCAACTCCAGATATCCACATTTATATGACTAACATGCCTTTTCCCTCAGCGAGCCTCGGAGTACTTTGCAAACACTGTCTCATTAATCCCCTCCGACTCCCAAAAGGAAGTTGGGTGCTGGTAAGTATTATTAGGTCACTGTAGTTAGAGAAGCAGCAACACAAAGAAACCCAACTAAGTGCTGAAAAGGTTTCAAGAATGTAATGCCTTGACTCTCGGGCCAAAAGCATCCATTGCAGCAGGATCGTAATTTAGAGGAAATACTGAAAAAAGAAGTGGATGCATAACACCCTTTAAGTATTTTTCCTCCCTTTCCTATTTGGCTCTGTATTAGCCAAGATCCTTGAACTCCCTAGAAAGTGACACCCACAGGGATGAGAGTTGATTGCAGGAATGCTGGAAAGAGGAGGCAGCCTGGGGAGCTGCCTCATCAACTGTCAGAGCATTAGAAGTCCCGGGGCTTTGACTGCATGGAAACTGGGGATGGGGACTCAGCAACATTCACAACCACCTGTCTCAAGGAGCCTATTTAATAGCTCTTTGTTCTTTCCCCCATCCTAAAAATAGAATAGTAATAATAATAGCTAATTTCACTGGTTAGCTGTTGCTGCACATCAAACCAATCAGCTTTTTGTGCCTTTATTTTTTATTTTTTATTTTTTTTTGAGACGGAGTCTTGCTCTGTCTCCCGGGCTGGAGTTCAGTGACCGGATCTCAGCTCACTGCAAGCTCCGCCTCCCGGGTCTACGCCATTCTCCTGCCTCAGCCTCCCGAATAGCTGGGACTACAGGCGCCCGCCACCTCGCCCGGCTAGTTTTTTGTATTTTTAGTAGAGACGGGGTTTCACCGTGTTAGCCAGGATGGTCTCGATCTCCTGACCTCGTGATCCGCCCGTCTCGGCCTCCCAAAGTGCTGGGATTACAGGCTTGAGCCACCGTGCCCGGCCTGTGCCTTTAAACAATAATCATTTACTATCACTCATACATTTGTACATTGGCTGAGGTTTGGCTGGTCGAGGCTGAACTCTCTGGGCAACTCTGCTTCAGGCTGCAGCAGCTGGTGGCCCCACTTCTCCTTTGACCATGTTTAGGAAACCAGACGACTCCATCTCAAACTCAGAATGTATTTCCACTCACATCTTTGTTTGTACTAGGGGTTCAAGAGTAAGCCATATAAAAATGAGGGTATCTTCCAATAACTAGATACTTAAAGGAAGAAATTCTGTTTCTCAGCACTGCAAAAGAGGAAACAGCAAATATAAATAACAGAAGCAAGAACTAAGCCATTCATTCTGCACCAGTGCTGTGGCATCACATCAGGGTTTCAATATATTATAAACATCTAGTCAGAATAAGAAGTGATCCCACCCTGAAGAAGCTTAAAATCAAGTTGGTTAATTTTGTAGCTCAAGCCAGTTCATTCTCATGACATCAGATTCCTTGGTAGTTTCTGGGGGCAATGCCTAAAAGCTTCAAAGCCCCTGGCCTAAAGCTCTACATGTCTCTAAGAATAACTCTCCCATTAATTCTCACACAATTTCATCACTTTCCAGATCTATAATACATTAAGAAAAAGGCATTAAAACATGAAAATTAGGGGAAAACAACCCTTCAAAATAGTGGAAAGCACTGGGAAAGATGAACAGTGAGAAAGAAACTGATGAGAGAAAAGCAGAGTATGTGCATTCACAACGCTCAAAACTAAAAATATCCCCGAAACACGCATGATAAGAAGCCTGTGGGCTCACTATTAGATGCATATAGCAGATACAAACTTTCAACCTTAGTTTTCCACTTCATTTACAAATTTTTATTGGAAGCTCTAACACATCTTAAGTTCAAAGTAGTCATAGGAAGTAGTATTAAAATTCACAGATCTTTTTTAGAGTACCGCACACTTACAGCGATATGACCACCGTGAAACGTGATTTGCAAGTCCAGATGCTCCAGCTGCAATGGAGGCCATATCTCCCTTCCTACACACTCCCATGTCACGGCTCACATTTTATTTCACTGCGGTTGAACAGGGCCCTTCACTTCATTTAATTAAAGCCCGAGGCACCAAATAATCTATTTTAAAACTAATTCTATAACTAATTTACTTTAAGTAGGTATTATTGAAGAATTCAGTTCTTACTTGCAGCAGTTCTTACTTTTTAGTATAATGAACTTTAACACAAATTGTATGGTACCTAGAACCCATTACTTGACACTTGTAAGCAGGTGCCCAGATTTATCAGCCTGGTAAATAACCATTCCCAGTCATTCACTCCTAAGGAATTAAACAAATGAAGCAAGTCTGGATAGGCAGATACATTTTCAAACCTGTTAAATTCACTCAAAGCTGAAAATTATTATAAGACCATTGGCAATTATTATCATTTATCATGTTCATTTGACAGCAAAGGAGATGATGTTGGATGATTAATTAGATTTCATGCACTTAAGTGAAATTGAAAAGAAGAAAATGAGAACTTCAAAATGCACTATAACTTCTGAGAGAACACACTGCTGGAGGATTCACATATTGAGATATCAGATCCAGGATCGTGAAATATTTATTATAGCTAAGACTTAATGTCCTATATAGTTCTGGATCAAACCAATAGCGAGACATTTAGTGTGAAGAATAGCATACTTATTGAATGAGTTATATCACACAAATATGTTTGAAGATTTCCTCCATTTAAAAATGACATCACATGCTTCATAATTTTTTAAGACACTACTGGCTCAAAATAGAACTCTTACTTCATAGCCATTATACTTTCCTTCCACCCTCTGTCATCAAAGTGTATTCTCTACTGCAATCTTAAAATTGGTAGGAGCAGAAAAACCCAAATTTCGAGGAAAAACACAATCTCAAGGTCTAAGCCTACATAGCGAAAAAATTTTAAAAATCCAAATAGCACCCGACTTAGAATCAAGTGTAAATCAAAGTCGCAAGTTAGATACACTAAGGAGAAACTTCCCTGAGCCATTCACATAAGAATACAACCAGAATTGAGGGACAATGAGTTACAAATTAAGAAAACACTTATCAAGCCGTTGTTCTCAGAGACAGACTTTACAGAATAGTAAAATATAGTACAGACCCCAAGGTGCGAGTGCTATATGCTTGTGACATGGGTTTCCTTATAAGAAAAGATGAGAAGACTAATTCTTCTTTCACAGTGATGCAAACAGACAACTGTAGCAAGGCCTGGAGCTGGTAAGAAACAGAACAGCTTCCGAACTAGTCCACAAGAAAAGAAAATGATGAGCTCCACAAAATATTTCAAAGTGACAGAAATGGATTTGATCCCAACAAGAGAGCAGAGGCCACCAAAAAGATGATAGGAAGAGTGTTTACATGCTGGAGAACCGAGTATTTGCATCTTTTCTATCTAAAATAAAATCACTACAAGGTTATGCATGGGATCTTAAAAAAAAAAAAAAATCAATACTATAGTATTGCAACATTCTGCATTCCCTGCAGGGTCAGCGGAATTGCTTTTGATGCTGTATCTGCTTTCCAGGTATGCAATGAAATATGGCTGGAAAAAAACTGAGTCTTAATCATTAAAAGCTTCTTCGTCAAAAATAATAATAATAAACTTCATCTCCCTTATGTAGCAATTGTATGCAGCCATTAATGATATAGTTGGATTTCTCAATAAACCGCCATGTTGTCACTGTCTTTTGAATCATTATAATTCCTATATTACATTCCCTATTCTGGTTTTGTATAACCCCTGGGTTAATCTTTTCAGAAGAGAAATTTCTTTTTTTTTTCCAACGCAGTTTAAAAGGAAGGAACTGTTGTGTGTTGTGTCTGTTTTAGATAGCAACTTTCCGTGGCAATGGTTTTATTATGTGACTAAAATGACCACTTTTTAAAAGAGCAACAAGAGTGTAAACGGCATAGTTCAAAATCAAATACCTGGCCTCATGAAAAAATAATAATAACCTCAAACCTATAGTACATTTAAGCCTCCTAGGGAAAATATCTTGAAGACTCACTGGGGACAAATTCTAGAATACTGCTGTTAAACACATTGTGGTTCTCATGGTCCCACTGCACATGAGATATAACCCTCTCCATCACAGCCACCAGCACAATTCCAGTGAATCTTGATTGTTGCGCCTCAATAGTGGAAATAAAGAGGAAAGAAAATCCGTATGCTACTTGACCCTGTCAGGCAAAAGAAGATTCATAAGCCTATTATTTTACAAATGCAAGAAAGTACATGAGAACATAACTCATCTTCCAAATCCCATTTATTAAAGTTAAGTGAAATCTTTTCCTTATAGATCTTTTGCTCAAAATATTTTCCTTTCAATTTTTATGAATAGTCATTAGTTTTCATATTTTAACATATTGAGATATATTTGGTGGTGGTTTACTAAATAGCATGATTTATTTCACAGGTGAGGAATGCACATTTGTTAAATGTATTCATGGATTTTTCTTTTCTAAGCAACAATATGTTTTCCCTCTGCAGAAAGTATATAGAAAAATCTCATCACATAGAAAATCTCTCTCTCTCTCTCTTACTCAACACACATCTTCAGAGTGACTAAAGAATGTCAGGGTTTCTCAGACACGTAAATCTCTGAGATTCAAATGCCCAGCTTCTTCAAAACTAGGTCTGTTTAGGTCTACCAATTAAAATTGCCTTAGAAATTGCAAGAGACATTTTCTGCCTTACAAAATGTAATATTGGAAATTATAAGGCCGTCTCTCCCCTTAAATGGCAGAACTATATAAAAAGTAAAAATCAGACTTTTTTTATATTTAAGGGAACACAGCTATCTCTCAATGAGTTAAAGACATAGATGTAAGTCATCCAAAACAGAATTTAAGCCAAACTACTTACTGCTGACTCTATAATATTATATATAGATACTTACCTATTCCAATGTATATGTATATCAGAATTATATTCAAAATTATGTAAGGTGGGACAACATTGTGGAATATTAATAGATTATTTTCTCTCCCACCAATTTGCCTGTTTAAACAGTTATTCAACTCTGTATCCTCATCTCAAGAAAGGAATATGGTCAAAAATAAAGGATTCTTTATAGTTTGGTTTCCAGAAACCTACACCTGTTAAGAGATAATATGATGCAGCAATTGGATTCAGGGGATTATGACTGATGGGAGGCAGGACTAGATGTCAGCTCTGGACACAGCAGCATGCGGAGGCTTGTACTGTGAAGTTTTAGCTCCAGATCAACTGCAGGAACAAACCAGCAATCCCAAAAGGACCCACAGACCCTCTGAAGGAAGCGAACTGCTCCTGCAGGACCTGGGAGACCCCACCAAAACTGTGAGTGCCCCAACTGTGGATGTGGGGAAGGGACACACACCCCAGCTGGAGAAGCTGAAGCTCTGTTTGTGGGAGAAGTTTCTGAGTCAAGTTAGAGATTCAAGCAAAATACAGGAGTAGAGGAAGCAGCAGAAAGGCCCTGGGAGCTCGCTGGGTCTCCAAGTTGCCCATTCCTGCCTGACGCCACAGAGATCCATCAGGAGGGTGGCCAGAGGAGCAGGGGGTAAAACTCCACAGGGAAAAGGAATTCTCTAGCTGAACTTTGTAACAATTTGAATGGGGTGAGAAACCTCTTGGCCAGAACTCAGCGGAGGGCATTAATCAGACATGCAGACTTCACAGAGCAGGAAGCACTTTAAAACCTTTTTCTCTTGCAGCAGGGAAGCAGGTAGCCTCGGGCAAGTTTTCAAGCCCATCTCACTTTCTGCCTGGAAACAGACTTGGGGCTGTTGGGTGGTGGGGTGTCAGAGGGAACATAGTGGGAGTAAGACCAGCCCTTCAGTTTGCATGGAAGCTGGGTGAGGCCTGTGACTGCTGGCTTTCCCCCACTTCTCTGATAACCTGCATGACTCAGCAGAGGCAGCCATAGTCCTCCTAGGTACACAACTCCAGTGACCTAGGAATCTCACCCCCATCTCCCACAACAGCCGCAGCAAGACCCACCCAAGAAGAGCCTGACTTCAGACATGCCTAGCCCCACTCCCACCCAGTGGTCCTTCCCTAGCCACCCTGGTAGTGGAAGATAAAGGGCATATAATCTTGGGAGTTCTAGGTCCCTACCCACTGCCAATCCCTCTCCACACTACTATAGCTGGTGCTTTCTGGAAAGCGTCACCTCCTGGCAGGAGGCCAACCAGCACAAAAATAGAGCATTAAACCACCAAAGCTAAGAACCCTCACAGAGTCCATTGCACCCTCTGCCACTACCAGAACAGGCACTGGTATTCATGGCTGAAAGACCCATAGATGGTTCACATCCTGGAGACGGTAGCAGCCTGGAGCCAGGTAGACCCACTGGGTGGCTAGACCCAGAAGAGAGGCAACAATCACTGCAGTTTGGCTCACAGGAAGTCACATCCATAGGAAATGGGGGAGATTATTATATCAAGGGAACATCCTATAGGACAAAAGAATCTAAACAACAGCCTTCAGCCCTAAACCTTCCCTCTGACAGAGCCTACCCAAATGAGAAGGAACCAGAAAGCCAATCCTGGTAATATGACAAAACAAGTCTCTTCAACACCCTCAAAAATCACACTAGTTCACCAGCAATGCATCCAAACCAAGAAGAAATCCCTGATTTACCTGAAAAAGAATTCAGGAGGTTAGTTATTAAGCTAATCAGGGACGGACCAGAGAAAGGCAAAGCCCAATGCAAGGAAGAAAAAAAAAAAAAAAAAGTGAAGGGAGAAATATTTATGGAAACAGATAGCTTAAAGCAAAAGCAATCAAAAATTCAGGAAACTTTGGACACACTTTTAGAAATGTGAAATGCTCTGGAAAGTCTCAGCAATAGAATTGAACAAATAGAAAGAAGAAATTCAGAGCTGGAAGACAAGGTCTTTGAATTAACCCAAACCAACAAAGACAAAGAAAAAAAGAATAAGAAAATATGAACAAAGCTGCCAAGATATTTGGGATTATGTTAAATGACCAAACCTAAGAACAATTGGTATACCTGAGGAAGATGAGAATTCTGAAAGCCTGGAAAACATATTTGGGAGAATAATCAAGGAAAACTTCCCTAGCCTTGCCAGAGACCTAGAGAGCCAAATACAAGAAGCACAAAGAACACCTGGGAAATTCATCACAAAAAGATCTTCGCCTAGGCATATTGTCATCAGGTTATCCAAAGTTAAGTTAAAGGAAAGAATCTTAAGAGTTGTGAATCAGAAGCACCAGGTAACCTATTAAGGAAAACTTATCAGATTAACAGCAAATTTATCACCAGAAACTCTACAAGCTACAGGGGATCAGGGCCCTATCTTCAACCTTCTCAAACAAAACAATTAGCCAAGAATTTTGTATCCAGCAAAACTAAGCATCATATATGAAGGAAAGATACAATCATTTTCAGACAAACAAATGCTGAGAGAATTCGCCATGATCAAACCACCACTACAAGAACTCCTAAAAGGAGCTCTAAATCTTGAAATAAATCCTGGAAACACATGAAAACAGAACCTCTTTAAAGCATAAATCACACAGGACCTACAAAACAAAAATACAAGTTAAAAAACAAAAGCACAAAAATAAAACCACATTACACAGGCAACAAAGAACATGATGAAAGCAATGGTACCTCACATTTCAATACTAACACTGAATGTAAATGGCCTAAATGCTCCACTTATAAGACACAGAACTGCAGAATGGATAAGAACTCACCAACCATCTGCTGTGTTCAGGAGACCCACCTAACACATAAGGACTCACATAAACTTAAAGTAAAGGGGTGGAAAAAGGCATTTCATGCAAATTGACACCAAAAGTGAGCAAGGGTAGCTATTCTTATATCACACAAAACAAACTTTAAAGTAACAGTAGTTAAAAGAGACAAAGAGGGACAGTATATAATAGTAAAAGGCCTTGTCCAACAGGAAAATATCACAATCCTAAATGTATATGCACCTAACACTGGAGCTCCCAAACTTATAATACAATTACTAATAGACCTCAAAAATGAGATAGACAGCATCCCAATAACACTGGGGAATTCAATATTCCACTAACAGCACTAGACAGGTCATTAAGACAGAAAGTCAACAAAGAAGCAATGGTTTTAAACTATTCCTTGGAACAAATGGACTTAACCGATATATACAGAATATTTCATCCAACAACCCCAGAATACACATTCTGTTCAACATCACATGGAACGTTCTCTAAGATAGAGCCATATGATAGGCCATAAAACAAGCCTCAATAAATTTAAGAAAACCGAAATTATATCAGTACTCTTTTAGATCACAGTGGAAGAAAACTGGAAATCAGCTCCAAAAGGAACTTTTGAAACCATGCAGATACATGGAAATTAAATAACCAGCTCCTGAATGAGTATTGGGTCAAAAAATGAAATCAAGGTTAAAATTAAAAAATTCTTCGAACTGAATGACAGTAATGACACAACCTATGAAAACTTCTAGGATACAGCAAAGGCAGTGCTAAGAGGAAAGTTCATAACCCTAAACACCTACATCAAAAACTCTGAAAGAGCACAAAAAATCTAAGGTTACCTCAAGGAACTAGAGAAACAAAACCAAACCCAACAGAAGAAAGGAAATAACCAATATTGGAGCAGAACTAAATGAAATTAAAACAAACAAAATACAAAAGATAAATGAAACAAAATGCTGGTTCTTTGAAAAGATAAATAAAATTGATAGGCCATTAGCGAGGTTAATCAAGAAAAGAAGAGAGAAAATCTGAATAACCTTACTAAGAAATGAAACAGGAGATATTACAACTGACACCACTGAAATACAAAAGATCATTCAAGGCTACTATGAACACCTTTACCCACATAAACTAAACAGCCTAGAAGAGATGGATAACTTCCTGGAAAAATACAACCCTCCTATCCTAAATCAGGAAGATTTAGATATCTTAACAAACAAATAACAAGCAGTGAGATTGAAATGGTAATTTTAAAATTACCAACAAAAATGGTCCAGGACCAGATGGATTCTACCAGAATTCTACCAGACATTCAAAGAAGAATTGGTACCAATCCTTTTGACACTATTCCACAAGATAGAGAAAAAAGGAGCCCTCTCTAATTCATTCTATAAACCCAGCATCACCCTAATATCAAAATCAGGAAAGGACATAACAAAAAAAGAAAACTATAGACCAATATTCTTGATGAACACTGATGCTAAAATCCTTAACAAAATGCTAGCTAACTGAATCCAACAACTTATCAAAAAGATAATCCACCATGATCAAGTGGGTTTCATACCGGGGATGCAGGGATGATTTAACAAATGCAAGTCAATAAATGTGATACACACAAAAACAGAATTAAAAACAAAAAAATCACATGATCATCTCAATAGAAGCAGAAAAAGCACTGGACAAAATCCAGCATTCCTTTATGATTGAAACCTTAAGCAAAACTGGCATACAAGAGACATATCTTCATGTGATAAAAGCCATCTATTACAAACCCACAGAGAACATAATACTGAATGGGGAAAAGTTGAAAGCATTCTTGCTGACAACTGAAACAAGACAAGGATTCTTACTCTCACCACTCCTCTTCAGCATAGTACTGGAAGTCCTAGCCAGAGCAATCAGACAAGAGAAAGAAAAAAATGGCATCTAAATTGGTAAAGAGGAAGTCAAACTGTCACTGTTCACTGACAAAATGATTGTTTACCTTGAAAACCCTAAGGACTCCTCCAGAAAGCTCCTAGAACTGATAAAAGAAGTTAGCAAAATTTCCAGATACAAGATATGTACACAAACCAGTAGCTCTTCTATACTCCAAGAGTGAACAAACAGAGAATCAAATAAGGAACTCAACCCATTTTACAACAGCTGAAAAAATATAAAATTCTTAGGAATATCCCTAACCAAGGAAGAAAAAGACCTCTGCAAGGAGAACTACAAAACACTGCTGAAAGAAATTATAGATGACACAAACAAATGGAAACACATCCCATGCTCGTGGATGGGAAGAATCAATATTATGAAAATGGCTATACTGCCAAAAGCAATCAACAAATTCAGTGCAACCCCCATGAGAATATCACCATCATTCTTCACAGAATTAGAAAAAACAATTCTAAAATTCATATGGAACTGAAAAAGAGCCTGCTTAGCCAAAGCAAGACTAAGCAAAAAGAACAAATCAGGAGGCATCACACTACTGATTTCAAACTATACTGTAAGGCCATAGTCAACAAAACAGCATACTACTGGAAACAAACAAACATATAGGCCAATGGAATAGAATAGAGAACCCAGAAATAACTCCAAATACAGCCAACTGATCTTCGACAAAGCAAACAAAAACATGAAGTGAGGAAATGACACCCTTTTCAACAAGCGGTGCTGGGATAATTGGCTAGCCACAGATAGGAGAATGAAACTGTATCCTCATCTCTCACCTTATATAAAAATCAACTCAAGATCCATTAAGGACTTAAAACTAAGACCTGAAACTATGAAAATTCTAGAAGATAACATTGGAAAAACTTTTCTAGACATTGGCTTAGGCATGACCAAGAACCCAAAAGCAAATGCAATAAAAACAAAGATAAATAACTGGGACCTAATTAAACTAAATAGATTTTCCACAGCAAAATGAACAGTCAGTAGAGTACACAGACAACCCACAGAGTGGGAGATAATCTTCACAATCCATACATCTGACAAAGGACTAATATCCAGAATTTACAACAAACTCAAACAAATCAGTAAGAAAAAAAACAAACAAACAATCCCATCAAAAAGTGGGCTGAAGACATAAACACACAACTTTCAAAAGAAGACATACAAATGGCCAACAAACACATGAAAAAATGCTCAACATCACTAATGATCAGGGAAATGCAAATGAAATCCACAATGTGATATCACCTTACTCCTGCAAGAATGGCCATAATCAAAAAATCAAAAAAACAGTAGATGTTGGCGTGGATGCGGTGGACAGGGAATACTTCTACATTGCTGGTGGGAATGTAAACTAGTACAACTGCTATGGAAAACAATGTGGAGATTCCTTAAAAAACTAAAAGCAGAACTACCATTTGATCCAGCAATCCCACTACTGGGTATCTACCCAGAAGAAAATAAGGGATTATTCGAAAAAGATACTTGCACACATGTTTATAGCAGCACAATTCACAATTGCAAAATTGTGGAACCAACACAAATGCCAATCAATCAACAAGTGGATAAAGAAACTGTGGTACGTATATACAATGGAATTACTGCACAGCCATAAAAAGGAATGAAATAACAGCATTTGCAGTGACCTGGATGAGATTGGAGACGACTATTCTAAGCGATGTAACTCAAGAATGGAAAACCAAACATCATATTTTCTCTCTGTTATGTGGGAGTTAAGCTATGAGGATGCAAAGGCATAAGAATGATACAATGGACTTTGGGGACTTAGGGGGAAGAGTGAGAGAGGACCAAGGGATAAAATACTACAAATATGGTGCAGTGTATACATGGGTGATGGGTGCATGAAAATCTCACAAATTGCCACTAAAGAACTTACTTACGTAAACAAATACCACCTGTACTCCAATAACCTATGGAAAAATAAAATAAAATAAAATAATTATTTTTTAAAAAAAGACATATAATAAATACCATGCACCAAAACTAGACTCTTCCAGCTGGGCTGGAGGGGAGAAGGAAAAAAGAAAGAGAGACTTGACTTTCTGGGGGAAAGGGCAAGATCTAAAGAGCCATACAGGCAAGATCAACAGACACCTTAGCAAAAGCCCTCCACTGGGAGCTTGTATGAGTGGCCAAGAGCCAGGTGGAAACGGAATAGTCATCCATAGACTGTCTACTCTTCCCTGAAAAGAGCACTATCCCTCACCCAGCCCCGGGGGCTAGAGGCTGCACTAGGTTGTTCTCTCAAGGTCCACTAAGGATGGCCCCTCAGGAGCAGCCTGGCTTGGCCCTGCCCAGCAAGAAGGATGCCTTCCCGTGCCCTGGACTCAGCTTGTTCCCTGTCTTACTCACTCTGAGCAGAGGATGATGAGCTCACAGCATCCCATAGGACCAGAGAAGGTCATGGACTTTCAGAGTAGTATAGGACCTAACAGGGTAGTATAATGCATATATTCTGAGACCCCTGAACAGAGACGTTTATTCGCACATTTATTTAGATGCTTTATTTAGATGATAGTGATAGATGATGTTACTTAGATGATGTTAAAATTAGTTTGTAGCAAATATCCTGAATTCTGGGGGCCCCACCTTTCTCCCATCCCTACCCAGGGTGCATGCTATATTAAGCAAGATAATCCCTAATGAAATATCATGTGAGCACGTGAGGAGTGGAGATCTCAATTTGACTTTATGGAACATCCTTGCAAACAAACCACTGTGTCCTATCCTAGTGGCATCCACACTAAAGTAAAGGGCAAGTGGAAGAGGACGAGGACCCAAAATCAGCTCACACTGCACATTCTGTGTCTTAGTGCATTTTCCCTTATCACAGATGAGCTCACCTACTTCCTCCCTCCACCATATTTCTTCAGTATACCGGTGTTTCCCTACTCAATGATACATGCACCCCTGTAGTTAAAAATGCTGAAGTTTCAGTAACTGGACATCTTTAAGAGAAGAAAAAAGAAATGGCAAGGGGATATATTCTTCACCTAGTAAATAAGACCAGTACCTTTGACTTTATCTTTGAAGGTCTGGTCTTCAGAGGTTTTAGAGCCTATTCATGAACACAGATACTTAATTATTGGGACAGATTACATGCCCACAACCAAACATATATCACATAGTCCATTTGTCTTCTGGCGAGCTCTCTTCATGTTGAATTATTTAGTTTTCATCATTTTTGATTTTGTAAAGGTTGGATGTTAGATGCTGATAGTGATATTGGAGAGGATGAAGAAATCGATCTTAAAGTCATTCTGAAGCAGAATGAGAAAAGCAGTTTGTCAAAGTTGGCCTCAGTAAGTGCCACATTTCCCCCCAACCCTTACAGCATTTGACTCAAAAATTACAAATGTATCATAACATTTACACTGGCAGCACTATCTTTGGGAATTCTGTGGAATCTTTCTAAGTAAAGAAGAGCAACAACAGCCAGACATTCATTTGTTTACTCTCATCGTTTTATGCACTCATTTACTTGTTCATTCAGCAAATGTATACGGAGCAGCCACATGTGCCTAGAAAGTCTACAGAGAGAGGGAAATGCTTGAGCTTTGTCTTTAAGATCAGGAGGTGCTTGCCAAGTGACCACCGGGCAAAAAGGAGAGAATTCCAGGCAGAGAGACAAGCATCCGCAAAGAAACAAAGCACAAGAGAGCATGTTGGGAAAACTCCAAGCACTTCAGGATTGATGGACCGTAGAGTGCCAGGGTTAGAGACCCAAGGGAAATGTGGCTGGAAATGACAGCAGGAGCCACGCAAAGAGATTGGCAAGATCACTGTGGGCACAATGGGGCAAGATTTGAGACAGACAAAAGTGTTAGAAGACTGTTGCCAACAGTGACGGAAGATATATTTAGAATTTGACTCTCTGCAATATTTCAGTAAATAAAATAAAGTGCTGATTCTTCACTTCATGCCAAATGATCATAAATTCAGGACTCGTTCTACCTCCCATCTGTGTAAGGTATGACTTACCTGGTCCAATCTACAAATTTTTTAATTTGAACATCAGTTTGGGAATTAGTGCAACTAATGCAGATGCTTCTCCTTAATAACTAAGTTGTTAACTTGGAAACTTAAAGAGGCAACTAAGAAAGTTAACAAAAGTCTAGACAGAACCACATAGAGTTTACTAAATGTACAAACAGATTGAAAGTACCTCGCAAATCTAACTATAATATAAATCTGGGGCAATCTTCCTGAGGTGCACTGTGAATTCCCTAGTCAAGTAAATTCACAGGAGAGGAAAAGTGTTCACTTTACTTTCCAGTAGGTTTTGCAGTTCCCAGATGAGAGCTGCCTGCAGTCCTTTGCAGATCCCATACTGTATCACTTTCACATGCTTTTCTGCATCCAGAGCTCATAGGCTTCCCACGTTTTTCAGGGGACAGGTCTCTTCCTTGTATTGATGCAGATGGCAGCGAACAATTCTTGGTCTCTCACTTCTCTGGGCAATTGATTCAAGATCTGACTAAATCAACTGCATTTCTAAAAGATTAGCTATGACTGGGTATGGTGGCTCACACCTGTAATCCCAACATTTTAAGAAGCTGAGGCAGGAGGATTGCTTGAGGCCAGAAGTTCAAGATTAGGCTGGGCAACATATCGAGACCTTGTCTTGATAAGAAAAATAATTAGCTGGGTATGCCCGTAATCCTAGCTACTCGGAAGGCTGAGGAGGGAGGATTGCTTGAGCCTAGGAGTTCGAGGCTGCAGTGAGCTATGACTATACCACTGCATTACAGCCTGTATGACAGAGTGAGACCATGTCTCTTATAAATAAATAAACAGAACATTAAATATTTGCATTACGTTAATGAAGGGATTCACACACGTGCTAGGAAGTCAGGCTCATGATCCTTGCTCTAAAAGTTGAATAGGAAATGTGCCTGCTACAAATGCCAACTCCTCTCTTGTGTCCATGCTGTAGGAGGAGGTCTTAAGCCTCTCTGGCTTTTGGAAAGGAAAGAGAGAATTCTATTCTGAGCACCAGCTGAGAGGTTTCCTTCTATTGCCCTGAAGGCCTCCATTATATTTTCTTCCATTGCCACACTACAAAATCCACAATCAACTACAGCTAAGAGTCATTGTGTGTCTTCTTATATTTGTGTTCTAGTAACACAGCCTCCACATCCCCCACCTATAAAATGGAGAAGACAGTATTTACAACTAGTCCCTAGTATAAGATCTCTACCTCACAGTAAATAACACTGGAAGCCAAGGATTGCCTTATTCCTGGTCAACCTAACCAGATGTTTTGCAAGTAGTAATAGCCAAAAGAAACTGCTCTATGAAGCTCCAAAGTCTGGGCCTGTTCTTTAATTATTTCACTAGCCTAATAACAGGGTAAGAGACTAAATGAAGTTAGGGCGTTGGTCCCACCAATGGGTACGTGATAAGCCGCTAACAACAAACACCTACATTCCCACTATCTAAGCAAAAACAGGGACAACTTTTAGCAATTTTTTAAAACCACCTGGAGGAGGGATGCAGGGCCAACAGAAAACTTTAATCACAGATGCCAACCCTGGAGATGTATTTGATAGCAAAGTCTTTTCCCTTCATGCCTGCATCAGTGTGGCAGCCAGAAGAAAAGCAGATTTTTCCTGTGGGTGGAAACCATATGCTTCTGAGTAGCAGCAGAGATCAAATTCAACTCCTCTGTCACAGCCTGCTCCGTTCAACTCTCTTTCCAGCATCCTCCTTTCAAAGAAGTTCCCAGGTATGAGCTGACTACAGACCCCTCTTCTCCCTGTTCTTTATCCGACAGCTTGGTTTTGAAACGAAGAGAGGTTGCTGAGGCATGTCTCAGCTCAGCGTGATGGATCCTTAGAGTGGTTATTTAAATGGGATGTTGTTCCAGGCTTGCCTGGAATGTCTATAAAGCATATGACAGAATTCTCCATTTCTCCTGAATCCCCTTTTTTTCGGTCATTTATGAAGAGACAAGCATTTTTAAAAATAATAAATCACAGCGAAAGCTTTTGTGAGACCTGTCTATAAACTAAGGGTAAGTATGAAAGCCAAGTAGGGAAGGCCATCTCTCTGACAAGCAGACATTATTTGGGGAAGCATTCATGTCACCAGACAGGAGTTAGAAGCTCATGACTGAGGGGCAGTATTCTTGATACAGTTTACTTTTCCTAGAATGTGTGTGCTAATTAACTCAGGGGAAAATTTATTTCCTATCTTTGACTCAAAATTCAATCCTCCCCCGATTCATTTTTACTTCAGATTAATTTGCCTCAGGACAAACTCCTTAACAAACTACCCTCGCAGGTTTGAAACAAGTAGAGAGGAATTGGGTATTGGCAAGCAGCCGTTCTTTATTAAAAGTCAGACCTGACTACTTCCTCTTCCTGAGGCAATCGTGATTCCTTCCAGCTTCACAAAGATCCAGCCGAGTGTTCTTCTTCAAATGATTAAGGATGAGACCAAGATATGCTTTCAGAAAAAATTTTTTCAAGCAAGTCTGTCTTAACAGTAGCCATGCAAGAAGCCATTTTGAAAAAAACAAATCACACAATTATGAAATCTCCCTACACCTGGGGCATCAAATGCCTCAGCCTCTGGACTTTAATTTATATGCATCCTCTACATCAGACTCTTGAAGGGAAAAGTTTTAAAGGGTTGATTCTGTCATTTTTATTGTCTTACTAGCTTTAAAATCCAAAAAATATAGCAATTTTTTCCTTTTATTTATTTGAAAAAGAAATATTAACTTTCAGCAATTCGAGTAATTCAGAAAAAATACCTTTTCCTCAAGTGAACAAATACATGGAATAAAAATTGATGTTTTCCTTCTTTTCAACCCTCAACTTCCTAAATAACTTGAAGTTTGTAGTAGAACAGCAATCTCCCCAAATCCAGTGTACACCACTGAGTCCTTGAGGGACTCGGCATGCAATAACTAGGTACATTTTCTCATGGCATGCATCAAACAAAATTGCTAAAAGTAAAATGTTCTAAACAAAGCCAGCTAAAGATTCGGAAGAACAGTGAACATACAGAATTGTGGAGTAGCTAAAAGGAGTCCTGGAGTCTCCCCCAGCTCCCTTGTGCCTTAAACTGTCTTCCTTGAACTTCCTGAAATATCACTGTTAAATGTGCATGACTTTAAATTAGCAAGTCCTTCTAAAGGAAAATATTTTTGAGATGGTTCTCAACTATTCAGGGATCCTAGGATCTTTTGAGACTTAATGAAAGCTACCAATACTTTCTACAGAATAAGGCACATAGGTCCCCAAACACAGAATTTCACCTACGGTTTTAGGGGTTCGTAAACCAGAAGTTAAGAAATACAACCCCGGTGTCAATTGACTGAATAAGATATTTTCTCCCAATTAGAACTGAATAAGCATATTGACAAAGAAGATGGATGAAGGGAGGGGTGGGTGGTAGAGGAATGAGGTTCTATGAGCACAAAAGGGGCAAAACATAGGTGTTCAGGAGTGATGGGGATAAAAAAAACTCTGCTTCACGCAAATGTCTAGAACCAACTCATCACATATGTAATTTTTTTTTTAATTTCTCTTCTTTTCCATGATTATTATGATGTTATTTGTATGCTTATTTTTCAGATGATCATATTAAGGCAAAGAGGGGGTTTCTGACCACCCACTCTGTGAATCTTTGGCAGAATGACATTTACATTCCCCAGTTATTGAGCTAAATCACAAGCAGTCAGAATGTGATCCTATAATCAGGGCTGGACAAGGAATATGTGTGAAGTAATTGCTGCATGTGCTAACAATCTGTGCATCTTAACAGGCCCAGATTAATTGAAAGGGAAGACAGTGAACACCTTCATTACATTTGATTTTTCCAAATGGTTGGTCAGATTGGAAGGGCAGTGGTAATGGTAGAAGTGCATGATGCTGAATTTTATCTCTAAAGAGAGGCTTCTGGGAGTACAACAAAATATCATGTTTGTATGCTTTAGGATAAATTACTGAAAGAGTCATAAATCCTGTTCTTTCTATTTTCTTGTATTTTCAGACACCAAAAGATTGCTTTGAAAGACATTTAAAATCAGAGAGCTTTAGTGAAGCTAAAGTTTCCCGAGAAGTTATGCCCAAGAACTGACATCACAGCATTAACCCTTATCTTTAAACTCAGGTCATTCCTGTTCTCACATTGTCTAAATGTACCAGAAGCTTCTTTTCTTTCCTTTAAAGATTTTGACTTTTGAAAAGAATTTTACAAGTTCAAAGCACAGTGCACTGCAACTCTGCCAACTTGTGATATGTTCCACCTTCCCCCGGCCAGTGGAGACTGAGAACCTTTCAAGACAGAATGAGTTCGATATGTGAAGAGAGAATGAAAGAAAAATCCAAAGAGGCTCAGAGCAGCAGCTGCCCTTACTGAGAACTGTTGCTGGGAATTCAGCGAAGAAGGAAATGCATGTGCCACAAATAGAAATTCTACTGAGGAGAAAAACCAAGACGCCGTCTGCCTTGTAAAAGTCCAACCCATGTTGGTTTGAAGTATGGTCTATAGTGATAAATACAGAAGGATAAATACAGAGAAACAGAAAATTAAGAGAAACCTAAGCAAAAGGTGGAACAATTTTTATGAGATGACAAGCCCCGTCTGACTTAGATAGCCATGGAAAAATGGAGATACTCAGAAGGAATGGATATGCTGAGGAAAAGAGCAATCAAGACACACATGTCAGAGAAATGTCACATTGATTTAGACAGACTGTAATCTTTTTCCCTTTTTTAAAAAACAGTGATAGAGTAGATAGTTTGATATCCACTCTGAAACTATCCATTTAACAGCCACTGAAGCACAGAGTAACGAGATGTCAGAGTTTTCCAGTCAACTTTTAGGTTTGTTGAAAGTTCCATCCACGAAAAAACTGGAAATTGGAGGGAAGAAGGGATGGATAGATGTTTTGTCTTATAGGAACAAAAAGAAGACGTGTAAAATTGATCTTTTGCGAGGAAGGAAAGTATAAGACAAGGAATAGAAAGTCTAGCATGTTCTAAACCATAATTAAAGGAAATGTTAATCAAGACAACGTTTGGAGGAGCAAAAACTTGTATTTATTCCTCTCTGAGCTGCAATTGTTTTTGTCTATGTATAACAGCGTTTCTCGGGTTTTATTTGGGATTTAGAATGCTAAAATACTATTGAGTCTGCTCTTCAGACTAGAAAGTCATAGAGAGTTGGTATAAAGTAGGTTAAATAGCCCCTGAAAATTTGAGAAAAGGCTCTGAAGTCAACCTTGCTATTTCAGCAGACAGGCTACTCTGGCCATCATGTGGCAAATCTCAAATAGGGCTGGTGCTGCAATCTGGCTCAGTAGGCACTGCCCAGTGATAGCCCTCTGATCTCCTAGTTGCATAATTATAATCACAGAGAGCTGCTCACAAAGAAAAAGTAAGTGAGAAAGAGAGAGAGAGAATCAATTCCCCAGAAAAATATACTGCTGACGCCAATCATAAAATGCCCAGAAGGAGAAAACTTTCTTTACTGCCTGGGGAGAGCAATGAACAATCTCAACAAGTTACGACGTGGCTGGGATATGAGCACAGGACTAGGGTATTTTGTCAATAGTTCTTTTTTGGTTTTTGGTTTTTTAATCAAGTCATGATTCTGCCACTTTAGTTTGCAAATAGAGACACCTTCAATAAGTTTAACAAATGCTTTTTCCTATTTATTTTGTTCCAAAACTATAGATTATGAGAAAGAGACAAAGGAACTAGATTGTTAGACTGGGATCTTGTTATCAGCAGAAGCCCACATAAGGTAGGGTCTAGGGTATGGCAATCATGCTTCAGCCCACCACTGCTACCAGTTCGTGAACCTGCCTCCATTATCTGCAGCCTTGGACTTGATGGGCCAAGACATCATTTTAACAACACTCCCCCTGCAAGATCTTTTCCGTACCTGTATTGGATGGAATTAGATCTAGTCTAACCCAAAGCTCCATAAAATATTTCCTCAGACTTCCATAGACTCCTCAAAAAATGTATATTCTATTCACCACATTATTCATCTCTCAGGTTACCCTTGTTGACCTTCCCTGAGGCTGAGATCCACATCTAGGCATTGATCAATGTGATTTCTTCCTCTCCAAGGTTAAGGTAGAATAACTGGGTATGTAGGGTGAGAGAATGGAGTGAGGGTCTAATTAAGTACCAGATTAGATGTGAAATGACAGAGATTTTCCATGTCTTTATCCTTCTCTTCTAGTGATGGACACACAGTTCAATCCCTTTTCATGCTGTGCAACATGACATATAACTTTATATATATTTGGTCTGAATCTCTCCTTTAATCCATCCTTGTTATCTTTGCCTTGGAACAGTGATACTAGATAGAAGGGAGGAGATCTGAGATATCGAAACAGGTAATTTAATATGACTTTGGGTGTGGGAGGTGGAGGTGAGGGCTGGAACCTGGACTGACTTGCAGATTTCTTGCCTGGGCAATTGGTTGGATGTTGGCACTATTCACAGAGATTAAGATTCTAGAAGAGAAATAAGGTTGAAGAAATATAATGTAATAAATATTATATACTTTAAGTCTCAGGAATCAGTAAGCAGGTGAAGATGCCTGCTACACTACTGAATACAGGTTCTGGAATGTAGAGAGATGTTTCGCTGGGAGAAGTGAACATGAGTCATCCGCATAAAGATAGGAGATAAAGCCATGGGAATGAATAGAATCACTCAGAAAGAATATACAGAGTGAAAATATGTTGGAGTCTGAAACTCAGAGAACACCAAGAGAATGGGGCAGGAAGATTAAGAAACTGCAAACAAGGTATATTCATTAGAGCAATGCTAAGTATTCCAACAGATAAACCCCCAAATCTCAGAAGCTTAGCTAATAGAAGTTTATTTCCCATTCACATAACTCTGGTGCAGATGTTTCTGGTTAGTAGTCAGCCTTCCACGTGGACACTTAAGAACCTCAATTCCTTCCTTCTCGTGGCTTTGCTAGATGGGGAAAGAACGAAGATAGAGGATCAGGTGAGAGGTTTTGGGGGCCAGAACTGGGGGAGGAATACATCACTCCTGCCAACATTCTGTTGACCAGAGCTCCACTTCATGGCCACTTAATTCCAAGGGAAGCTGAAAAATATCATCTAGCTGTATGTCTGGGAAGAAACTAAAACGGGTTTTGTAAATAGCCATCCATTCTCTTCTTCACAAAAGTAAGAAGAAACAAGGAGGTAAGCAGAGATTTTTGAGGCAGCAGTGTGTTGTCTCAAGAGTCGAGGGAATAAAAAGAGTTTCAAAAATAAATTTATTTTTTAGTTGTGATGACTATAACACTGTCATGAAGATCCTCCTTTACATGTAACTTTTTTTATCTGCTCAATTATTTTCTTAGCAAACATTCATAGGAGTAGAATTACAGGGTCTCATAGGATGAACATTTTACACTTATAAATTCAATTATGGCAACTTTTTCAGCCATCACCCAATGCTCACAGCACAAAGAGTTCGGTTTTGACGCTTGCCATCATTTATGCCCACAGAGTCATCTGGCTAATGGTCCTTTATTGCCTGTCTGCAAAACCTAATCCATCAGCCCTATTAACTTTTTCCATCAGTGCTATAACCATAATCTGCTCTGGCCATCAATTCTGAACAGCACCATCATCCTTCAACCATCTAAACCTCCTGAACACCAGCTCCTGCACCACTGCCTGACCTCTCCACTGTCCTCAACCTGTCTACCATGGCCCCTGGCACTGCTTTTCAGAACCAGTCAGTTCCTCTGTATCTTCCGCTTTCCCCTGGCAATGCCCTGACCTCTCTTTAATTAAGACATGCTTTTAATTAAAACCAGGACTTTCTCTGAGAACACTGCTCCCTTACAGTCTCAGAAGACTGGGTGTTTATTATGTCATACCTTATCCACTCCAAGATCAGGGTGTTCTTTTGCCCACTTCACTCCACTTTCTGACCATTGTGCTTCAACTCAAAAGAAGAAAGAAAGGAAGGAAGGAAAGAAGGAAGGAAGGAAGGAAGGAAGGAAGGAAGGAAGGAAGGAAGCCAGGCATGGTGGCTCACACCTGTAATCCTAGCCCTTTAGGAGGCCGAGGTGGGTAGATCACCTGAGGTCAGGAATTTGAGACCGCCCTGGCCAACATGGTGAAACTCCGTCTCTACAATTAGCTGTGCATGGTGGTGGGTGCCTATAATCCCAGCTACTCAAAAGGCTGAGGCAGGAGGATCACTTGAACCCGAGAGGCGGAGGTGGCAGTGAGCCCAGATCACACCACTGCACTCCAGCCTGTGCAACAAAGTGAGATTCTGTCAAAAAAAAAAAAGAAAGGAAGGAAGGAAGGAAGAAAGGAAGAAAGGAGGAGAGGGAAGAGAGGGGAAGAAGGGAAAAAGAAGGAGAAATTCTCCTGCACTTTTGAGGCCTAGCTTATTTGACTCTACTACCTTCTCCCTCTCTGTCAGGGAGGTTTCATCAGGTGTGAGGTACCAAGTAGAAAGTTTTCTGTTTTCCCAGATTTCTCAACAAGTAGAGCCTACCACTGAGAATAAAATGCACAAAATAATCCAACCCCTATTCCTGGGACCTCTTTCCCTCCTCACCTCCACCATCCCTGTTCTGAGACTAGAAAAACCCCTCTCTCCAATCTTTCTTGGGACTAATAGACAGAAGCCTTCTGTTATCAGATTGGGCACTCCAGCAACAACTCCCAGCACTGATACGATGAGGGTTACAAGGGGTTGCAGGTCTTTTATGGGGCACAAGAGTAGTAGAGTAGTGAATGAACAACCATCTGTCTTCCTCCATATATCAGGTCATGGAAGACTATTCCAAATACGCGCTTCTCCTTTCAAGATGAGGGGATCTCTAATCTGCCCTTCACTCCACTAAGTCAAGGACTGGTGATGACAAACTCCCTAAATATATTGGAGCTTCTAAACTCTTAACAGGTTGAAGGTCTGATAATGCAGGCTGCTGGCAGGAATTTGGAGACAGGAGTGAGAGATGGCAAAACAAGTAAGGAGGTAAAGACTGGGACTAGAAGATTGGGTAGACTATATTCCCTCCATCTCAGATGGCAAGGGTGAGTGAGTTTCCATGCTAGGGTGGTGTGGACACTTGCAGAAGGTGACTAGATCTCAGTCATCCTGCTGTTCACCCCCAGGACAGCAATCTAGCTCAATTATCTTCTATAAGATGACTTCCAAAGGAGTAGCTCCAGGACTAAGGGCTTCTCTGAGCTGCAGACATGCATGTTTAGTTACTTGTTTCATCTCCACACTCAAGTGTCTGAAAGGCATCTGCATTAGTCTGATAGGGCTGATGTAACAAAGTACCACAAACTGGGCAGCATAAATATCAGAAATATATGGTGTCACAGTTCTGAAGACTACAGGTTCAAAACCAAAGCGTCAACAGAATTGGTTCCTTCTGCTGTGAGGGAAGGATTTGTTCCCAGCCTCTCTCCTTGGCTGGTAAATAGCCATCTTTTCCCTGTGCCTCTTCACATCATCTTACCTCTACGTGTGTCTGTCTCTTTGTCTAAATTTCCCCTTTTTATAAGAACACCAGTCAATCCCAGCACTTTGGGAGGCCAAGGTGGGCGGATCATGAGGTCAAGAGATCGAGACCATCCTGGCCAACATGGTGAAACCCCGTCTCTACCGCAAATACAAAAATTAGCCGGGCATGGTGGCATGCACCTGCAGTCCCAGCTACTTGGGAGACTGAGGCAGGAGAATCTCTTGAACCCAGGAGGTGGAGGTTGCAGTGACCCGAAATCATGCCACTGCACTCCAGCCTGGTGACAGAGCAAGATTCCGCAAAAAAAAAAAAAAAAAAGAGTCATATTGGATTAAGGAACCACCCCACTCCAATATGACTTCATCTTAACTAATTATGTCTGCAACAACCCTATTTCCAATGAGGTCCTGGGGATTAGGACTTCAGCAAATGAACTGGAGTTGGCAGGACACAATTCAATCCACAATAGCATCTCACATTCAACCTGTCGCCAGTTGAACTCATGATCTCTCCTCAAAAACCTGATCCTTTCCCAGGGTTCCTCATTGCAGTGAATGATGCTACTATCCATCCAGCACTTAAGCCAGGCTTGCCATTTCCTGCTTTTCATTTTTTGTTTTGTTGTCCCTCACAAACTTTGCTCACTACTCTATTCTGGCATGTGCAAATATTTCTATACTCCATCCACCACTCTCTCCTATCAACATCTTCCTGGTCTAAGCTACCATCTCTTTCTTGGCCCCCTGTAACCAGCAATTTCAATGGTTGTCCCTCCTTAGCTACTGATTTTTTTTTTCCAAATGCAAATCAAACTATGTTATCACCACCACTTAGGATAATTACATGGTTTCTCATTTCCCCTGGACCAAAATCCTTAACATGAAGTCCACATGGTTGGAGCCTTCACCTACTTTCTAGTCTTATCCTTCCATGCCGCCCTCCTTTCCCATTGTACTTAACTTTGCTTAAATATGAACAATCTCCTTCCCCTGCCTTTCTCCACTACCCACATTTAATTCATTCTTATTTTCCATTAAGTCAGTCAGTCCAAAACCGAGTGATTTCTACGTGACTAGGTGTGGTCTAGTCACTTGGGGTAGGCTGATGAGCAATTTATTCATTCCTTCCCTGTGGAGCTCACAGTGGAAGCTCCTAGTGGAGGAGACAGACAATGAACAACAAACCAAATAATTGAATTACATAGTATGTTGGAAAGCGATAAGGGCTATGGAAATAAAGAAAAAGCTGGGAAAGATTGGAATGAAGTGGGGAGGACATGCAGAAGGGGAACAGGTGAGTTATAATTTTAAATAAGGTGGTCAATATGGGACTTACTGAGAAGATGAAATTTGAGCAAAGGAGGTGACAGAGTTAGCCATGTGGGTATCTGGGAGAAAGAACACTCCAAGCAGAGGAAACGACCAGTCAAGGCCCTTGGGAGGTAGTACACCTGGCATATTTGAGGAGTAGCAAGGGGGGCATTTAACTGGCACAGACTAAACAAGTGGAAGAATCATAGGAAGTGGAATGACAGAGGAAAAGGGCTGGGGAGAGCACAGATCAAGTACGGCCTTGCAAATCCTTGTCAGAACTTTGGTCTTTACTCTGGGTGAAGAGGAGGTCATCACAAGGTTTTATGCAGAAGAGAAATAAGATCTTACAGTTTAAAACATATCATTCTGGCTTGCCCTATTGAAAATAGACTTTAGAGGGCAAGGGTGAATGTGGGAAATCCAATTAAGAAGCTGTTAAGTAATCCAGGCAAAGGACAACAGTGGCTCAGACCAGAGACGGTGGTAGCCCAAGTCTTAGGACAGTACTTGGCAAAGAGGCAAGATCAATTTGCAATGCCACTGGCTAATATTACTGTGTAAGATTTACCATGCACATTCCCCACATTCCCCTATAGGCCCTTCCAGTCCAAAATGCAGCTCTCTTTTGTGTATCTTTTGCTAGCACAGAAATATCTACAGTCCTTCATTCCATGCCCCCAGTGTCTGGTTTCCTGGACCTCACCAGATGACACCAAGGGTCCTCATGCTGTATTCCTCTTTGCCACTGCTTACCTCTGCCCCAGTATGCTAAGCTGCACAGTTTATTTCAAACTACTGTTCCACCTTCTGACTCCCTAACTTTCTCTTCTCATCACAGTATTGCTCATAGCATTTCCTAGTGACTCACCTTTCACTTTCTCTTCACTTTCCCAGGTCAGAGTTTAGCAGGGACTGCATCTTAATCACACTGCGTTTCTCTCCATGGACTTTCCCGGAGCTGGCCCTTATATTCCGTGTCTGTACTCAGCGATCAGTCTTAGTCAAGGGACGCTCGCCTAGACCTACTAATCCCACTGCAGTGGAGGGTCACTGTGCCAGTATTCATTAATTCTTTCGCTACTTCCTCCCCCATATGTTTCTTTGTCTGCTTTCTTTCTCCTCTCTTGTCTGAAAATGGTCCTGAATTCCCTTTTTCCCTTTTCTTTTCCCTTTCAACCTCTGACAGTTTCTGCTTATTCATGTCTCAAACCTCAAAAATATATTTGTTAACCTTCATCCTGACCTTTCTTTACAAGGACTTGACTTGCCTATTCATCCACAAGCAATTGCCAAGGAGGCCAGATAAGTTAGTGTCTGCATCGAGCTCTTCTGAATGCTCTTATCAACACCAGGAGCCCTTAAAAACGAGGCGGCGCATAATGCTGTCTCTCTCCGCTTCATGGCAGGTGCCCAGTGAATCAGTAATATTGTCCCCTATTCCCAGAAGAGGATTAAGGACAATACAATAATATTTCATCTGGAACTCTACAATAAGCAATGTCACCTTTTCAGAATACAGCTTCGAACTAGGAAGAAAGTAAAGAGGTCTCAAAGCAGCCAAAATATGCCACCAACTCCAGGCACTAAAGCTGAGGCACTTGACTCATAGGAAAGCCACCTGGGGTTTTATCATCAATCATTTATGCTTATTTTCCCCATAATTCTGAAGGGTGGGGAACTGATTTCCAATCATAGCTAATTAGGAGTAGCACATTTGAAGGAGGGACACAGACTACTGAAGGCAAGAAAATATTTAGCAGTGAGATGAGATGAAATAGTGTACAGTCTGGGAGGACAAAACAGCTGTAAATCTTAGAACTCAAACTGCACAGAAGTGGAGTTTATAGGTGCAGAGCGAAGCGTGCTCAGATCAGAGGTATAACGTTTTGACAACATGGGCCTAAGAGGAAGAAGATAAAGATACTGGGATGCTGGAGTGGTGGGACAGCAGAGGGTCTGAGTTTGTACATGAGGGGCTTTCATGGGCAAGAAATGATATAAGGACTCACAAGCCTCCAGTGCCTCATTTGCCTTGAGACCACACTCCCATCCACCTTCTCTGCACCCTACTCTGAGTCCACTGATTTTCACACCTGACCGCAGGTTCCAGAGGCACGGAAGAATTACAATAGCTTTCCTTGTGGTAGGACAGTGTTTCACTCACCCTGTGAGGCCAGCCAGGGATTTCGGCACCTGTGTTGACCACTAACATAGTCCACTGTCACTTCCTCTGCCAACTTCTACACCTGGTCCTTTCAACCTCAGCCAGCATTGATTGTGAATGTATTACAAGCTTGGCACTGTCCCAAGAGCTTTAACAAAGGTAAGAGCACTTGATCCTCCCTGTAATCTGTTGGGGAGATATTGCTATGCCCATTTTATAGAAGTGGGAACTGAGGTTTGCTAGCAGATGAGATAAAACTTAAACTCTGTTCTACCAACTCAAAGCCTGTGGTTGTTACAAAACATCATGCTACCCCAAAGTACATGCAGACATAATACCAACTCACTCCCGGGGCTCCCATCCATGCTCCAAACCACTTGAGTGATCCTCTTCAGAAAACATTTTCTTTATCTTTTTTTTTTTTTTTTTTTTTTGAGACGGAGTCTCGCTCTGCCGCCCAGGCTGGAGTGCAGTGGCCGGGTCTCAGCTCACTGCAAGCTCCGCCTCCTGGGTTTACACCATTCTCCTGCCTCAGCCTCCCAAGCAGCTGGGACTACAGGCGCCCGCCATGTCGCCCGGCTAGTTTTTTTTGTATTTTTTAGTAGAGACGGGGTTTCACCATGTTAGCCAGGATGGTCTCGATCTCCTGACCTCGTGATCCGCCCGTCTCGGCCTCCCAAAGTGCTGGGATTACAGGCTTGAGCCACCGCGCCCGGCCTTCTTTATCTTTTTTTAAAGAGCTGAAAATTACATGTTTTTGTAAGTTTCCTGGTATTCTGTTGGTTACAGAAAATTATCCAAGTCCAAATACCGTAATACAGGTGTTCAAGATTAGATTATAAGGATTTATAAAAAGTTTTGCAATACTGCTGAACTGCAACTTACTTACCTCTAAGTTATTTATATTTAGCAAACAATATATTCAGTGAAGTCACATTTTTGGTGAGGAATGATGTTCGCATGATTCCCAAATGACATAGGCTACATGAAAACAGTGGGCACAGGGTATGGCTTATCTCCTGAGTGGTTTAATGACGCTTCATTTTTTCACTAGATTCTGGCTTTGTCTGTATGCTAATGATGGTCAAAATCAGTTCAACACAGAGTAAAAATATTCCAGCTACTATCATTGCCATAACTGCCAATTTCCCACCTGTATTCAAGGAGCTTCTTCAAGGCACTTTAATGATATCAGTTGTTTAAGCTGATGTAAGCCCTGGGAGGGAGGGAGGCAGGAACTGAGATGTATACACATTTTAATAGATTTCTATGTGTGTATCACATATCTGGGCTTGAGCATTTCTTATATTCCAGTCTAGAAATCACATCTTTGCTGATTACCCAGTTGGTCAGTTTCTACATTCCCCCTGGCATTCTTTTTATCTTCTTCTAATGTAATGGATAATGCCTTCAGCCTTCTGCAAAGTTTACTCTGGTTAAAGCAGCAATTATTCACATGCTTGTAGAGCAGCTGTTTTCCACACAATCTGACCTTAAATCATATTCTCAAAAAATATCCTTATTCAATTTCAAGAGGGAGTAAAAGAGTGGCTAATAGAGTCACCTTCTTGATGTGCATATCATAAATCACGTCCATTTCTGTTACCAGTACACATGAGGACAGTAGCATCTTTCTCAGTATAAAAAACTTCCCTAAAGTCTGCAGAAGAGTGATCAACACAAAGGAGCCCTGCATAATGCATATGTTATTTGCTACTGCTTGTGAAGTATAGTGGCAAGCCATGCATTTTAAACCATCCCATAAACCCCAAGGAAATGCTTCCTGACCCTCCAAAATTGCCCATGAATGATAACTGAGGCTTCTTATTTGAACATAGCCATCATGAAAATGGAGAAGAAAAGACAGAATAATGAAATATAGCAGTCTTTTGTCTTAATAAATATTCATTCATCCGTTCAACAAATATTTATTGAGGAATTCCTGTGTGCATACCACACTGGTAGGAACTGGGTTGGGGGATTGGACAAAGGAGAAAACCAATGGATCGGTCATTGTGTAGCATTCAGGGTCCAGTCAGGAACAGAGAAACCACACCGGATATTTCAACAGGGTATTTATTATAGAGAATTGATAATGTGGGTGTTAGAGAACCGAAACAACCTTTCAGAAGGAAGGTTGGGGAAACATAGACTTCATGACTGCAAGACGCAGTACATTCTTGGGCTGAGGAAACATAGGGAAGAACCTAGAAGCTAGAGGAGGGCCCACTCAGAGCTGGGCTCTAATATCTGAGCAGAGGCTTCTATTTAGCAAACTCACAGGACAGGCCTCAAGGAGCTGGGGTCCAGATGCCTGAGAAGCACGGCTGCTGCTGGTGCCTCTGAGGGACATTATGAGGTGGGTTCTGGCATTTGAAGAAAAGCTGCAGGCTGGAACCAACTGCTACTGCCTGAGTGGTGTGCCATCCTCGGAATATCGTTTTCAGTAACATGAAGCAAACAGGAAGAAACAATTTCCATCTCCCTCCTCCCACCTCTTCCTTCCAGTTTCTCCACCTGGTGCTCCTAACAGGAAACAGCCAGCAAGCCAGACGTATGGTTTGCATAGTATCAGCTCCGGCTTCGCGTGCAGAGTGAAAAGGGGCGAATTGAGCAGAGTCAATAGCTTAATAACCAGTACGCACGGTTTCTGTTTTCAAATCTAGTAAGGAAGATAAAACGCATGTGCAAATATAAAAATTACTAAGCAACCTAACAGGTATAGAAAATGTTTTAAGTGTCCTGTGAAGAACATATATGTATTTTCAAGTGGGGAAATCAGGAAAACTTTATAGGGGGATGGATTTTCACATCAGCCTTGAAACAGGATAAAGTTTTAATAAAATAGAGAAGATTTAAAAAAAAAACTTCAGGCGGAAGATACAGTGTGAGCAAAGTTGGAGTGGTCAGAAATCACAGAGAACAACAGATTGGGAAATAGGCTGGAAAAATATTGCAGAGGGCTTTGAATTCCAGGTTAAAGAATGTTATGAATTTTTGTGAATTTATAAACACTTTGAATACTTGACCTTGACAGATTATTTGAATTCTAGGAGAAAATATTCCAATTTAGTGCAGAAAGTTGGGACATCTCTTTTTAGAGGAACAAAACCCACAAGATAAAGCAGATTGTAAATTCCCTCAAAAATCAAGTGACTTTGCAATCCTCTGCACTGGGCAACAATGCCAAGCTCTCCAGGAGTAGCCAGCAAATTGAAGAAGTGTCAGACTTTTCACGAAACTTACTGTGGTGTTTGGACCATTTGCAGTTCATTTTTGGCATGGTCTATAGGTGGAGACACTTTCCATTTAAATCTCTGCCCAGCTGCTGTGTGCACAATGGTTTAAATGGCACACCGGCTGCGTAATGCAGTCATCTGTCTTTCCTAAACATGAACAAGAATACCGTCAGTTCTGCGAATAAATATATTTTTTCCAGTTATGGAGGTTAACACATGGAAGATTAACTTCATGCAGTGTGCCATTAACCACATATTCAGGGGTGTGAAATGACAGAATCAACTTGGAGTTGGGGTTCTTCATTGGAATCCATGGTATTACATAGTGCTGTGCAGGTACACTGGCTTGCAAGATGGGAGGGAAGAGCCCTGACTTTTTGTGGTGTTGGCTGATTTTTGTGGTGTAAATACTCCCACCATGGCCAATTTAAGCTTTCAGCCTGACGTCACTGACTGAGAACTTAGGAAAAGATATCAAGCCAGTCTGAGCTAACTCCAGCACAGTGCTGGTAGGTGTTAGGTGGAGGAGGAAATGATGAGATGCAGCCAACTGCAAGAAGCCTAGAAATAAGGACTACAATTTAAGCTAAGTGAGAGGAGAGACACAGACTCAGGAACCAGCAGAACTTGACAGAAGTATTGAAAGCCCTTGAAAAACAGTGATCATAAGGAAGAGAAGATGAAAGAACTGACCAAAGATGACCAGCCATAGTCAGTTATCTCCCTGGTGGTCTAGCTTGGCAAACTGTCTGACCTACTTTATGGAGGATGAGCATTTTACCCCCTCCCATAGCTGACCCTGATATTTTCCACATAGAACTTAGGAAAATAAATTGTTGTCAGTTAAAACTTCTGAAGTTAAGACATGTGAATTTTATATGAGAAATTAGGGATATGCATAACTTTCATTTTTTTTAATTTGAGAGATCAAATGTTTTCCCCATGACTTTGAAAGATGTCCCATTTCTTTGTACTGAATAGGTTAATAGTACAGATAAAGTTCTACTGTAGTATTTCTGATGCTTGGCCTGACAGTCAATTGCTAATGGCCTTGTTCACAAGCTTGAGTCTAGTAAAATATTTAATTCAGCCATAAAAATGACTACATTAAAAATTAAATTAATAATGATTAAAATTAAGTATTAGCTATTCAATTAAATTTAAAAATAAATCCAAGGACTTTTAATTCTCCTTATGGAGAAAAACAAACAGTGTTAATATGCTAGACAAATACTTAATAAATATTTAACTTCATATTTACACCCTATATGGAGAAGAAAAAAGTTAAAATTTGATATTATGTTATAAAACTGTCTGTGGCTGTACTTTTACAATGCCCTTGAGTTGAACTAGAATGCTGATGGAGAATGAGCTTGCATTTTCAATCAAAGAGAAAGCATATAAACCAGAGCCAGGAGTAAGCATGCATTTTCATAAACCAGGGCGGTCTAATCATCTAACACAGTTTCTCATGGAAAGCAAAGGATGGCGTGCCAGCAAATTATTAAACTGCATGGCATATTCCTCTCAAACACAGAAGTGTGAGCACACTCGCAGAGAAGTAGCAGCTGCAGCTGCAACAGTGAAGGTAGGGGCTAGTGACCAGCTCCTGCCTTGCAAACAATGCAGCATCCCCGCCTGGCATTTGGAGGATCGCTTTATGCTTATTCTGCCACCTTGTGTGATGCACATATATTACAAGGCAAAACATCTTCAGACACTTGCTCTATCAGCCCTTACTTAACATGCTGTTTTAATTTATTAAAAAAAAAGAAAAGAAAAAAAAAAACCTAATTGTCCTGCTTCAAGGTTTGCCCCTACTAAATCATTGGTGCAGCTGAACAGAAGTGACTTGACTCCTGAGATATATTTATCTCAGGAGTATTAGCTCATGATGCAAAGGCACAGACACTGGTCTACAAAAACACACAAGGCAAGGACAGGCTCATAAAGATGTGAGCATGCTCTCGCTAGACTCAGATGGCACTTGGTCTAGGTCACCAAGGCAGAGATGAGTTGGAGCACAGGGGATCATGGCATGTATTTCCAGTCTCTAAGAAAGTGACTAGTAGGGCAACAGTCCTTGGCATTAGCCCATCTGTCTCATCCACCATTGCTCAAGCCTCGAGGCCAGTTCCCACATGGCTGCACTGTTTTTGCTTTTGCTTAGTAACAGCAGCAGTGATTTGGAACAAGACATTCCAAATGTCTTATCTGACCCCTTTGACTCAATGTAGGAGGATTAGCCTAAGAGCCAAAAGCCAAGCCGCATTTGGAAGTAACAGACACTGTGAATTGCCTAAGCCTACTGAGCAGGGACATGGTTACATCTCCCAGATCACCCACTCCAGACAAATTTGTACTGATAGCGGGCCAACTATCTTTAGACAGAACATAAAGACGTGTCATTCTGATCTGTTTGGACAAGGGAAATGTACTGAATAAACTCTGGTTTCAAAGTAAATGTCATATTTAATTTTTGGCATTACTGATTCCTGCTAAAACTATCTTAAATACTGCCACACTGGAGTAATGGCTATTTAAATCACAATACTTGGAAAACATTATTTTTAATAATATTGCTTCCCCCTATAAGAGCTGTATTTGCTGATAAAATTGCTCTTTTGGTTTTTAGAAATATATCTGAAATCTTATTAGTTGTCAAAGAAAGCTTATAACAACCCTGATGAGGCGTGTTATAAACATGTGCAGGAAGCCCTTCTTAGGAGGAGGCTGCATCTGTGGAGAGAGGACCACAGCTTTGACATCTGTCAGGCCTGGGCTTGAACCTCCACTCTACCTCTGGAACAAATCTTTCCCAATGATTTCAACTTTCAGTGTGTAAAAGAGAGGTAATAATATCTACCTTGGAGGAGTTTCTGTGAGTATCGGCTGTAATAATATATGCAAAATGTCCAACATATCATAAAAGGCACATAATAGGTGGCTACTGCTAATGTTGTGGATGGCATTCAGTCAATGTGTTCAGAAAAACAACTGCAGAGAGAAAGGGAATGACAGAGACCTGAAATGTCTTACACCTGAGACTAAATAAGATGCCTAAATCATATATGTACTTCGATATCCCTGAAGAAATAAGGGTTTTTCCCCCTTTTAATCTTGTGGTTATTTATTGACAAGAACTTCACGGGGATGTTATATTATGCTATATTATGTTACATGATTTCATATAGTGCAGTAAAGCTCAATTTATGAAATTCCTACTCAAAATCCAAGAGTATCAGCACTGAAAGTATCGTGGTAATTTACTGGATATTTTCATAGTCCTTATTGCCAGAGTTTCCTGTCATGGAAGAACTGACGTTGCTGGATTTGGAGAGGATAAAGATGCTGCCTGACCTGATAAATTCTTTCCTTCAGAATCATCCCAGTGAGACCATTAAGAAAAGGTTGTAGAGAAAGGTTTTATTAAACAAAAGCAGCAAGGAACCCTGAACTTTGCATGTGGAGGAAGCATGAGAGCCTTTGCCCGGAGTGAGCATCATCTCCTCCACTTCAGATATCAGGGACCCAAGGCCTCACAGGACTAGATTCTGTCCCCTCCCTTAGCACTGTGCACCCTCTTGGATCTCAAATCCAGACCTGCTCCAGACTGGGAGAGGGGTCTTTCTTAGCATCCTGAGGCATTGGCAGAACTTCCTGCATGTCCTGGTTCGCAGTAGCAGTCACTCTTTCCCACAGTCACTAGGATTCCTCACAACCGCTGTCATCACAGACCCCATAGGAAAAATTACCTTCCTCTAAGCACATTCCTATTTTTTTCTCAATTACAACATCCCAAGCAAAATGCCCCTAACCGGCATGTTAAGAGTGTGCAAGACTTGTCATTCTTCTCACAACTTACGAAATGCAGGGATGAGGTGAGTGCCACCTACACCTTCCTCCTCTTTGCCAGCTTGTCCCTCAAGGACAAGAACGACATCTTAATCACTGTGCCAGAGCTTCAATACAGGGACCACATGCATGAGCATAGTTATTGCTTGAACGGCCAGATGAACGAACACAGCCCTATGTTAGGCATGAAGTTTTCCAATAATTATCAAGGGTTAAACTGTTCTGTTCTAGCACGTATTCTTATTTTGCCTTATCTTCCAGAATGACATCTAGCGATCTTTTAAACAGTTTCTGCCACCTGCTTCTATATTTGTTATCATCCATTTCTTCTCTGTCAGAAATCTTTGTGTTATATTTAACTGGATCCTAAAAGAAATTTAACATCTCCTGATCAGCATCTTTTAATTAGCATATTGAGCTTCCCTGAATGTCAGGGTAAATTGCAGTATTCATCGAAGCTACCAATACTGACAGAATTGGAAAACACTAGAATATTAAAACAACTGGTGCAAATCGAAAATCAATTTCCAGAGAGCTCTTACAAGGTAGGAAAACAAGAAATAATGACCAGAAAAAATTATTTCTGTTTGCTTGAGAGAAATCTTTATGCAAAATGATTAATTTTTTAGAAACCCATGAGGCTTCAATAATGCACATCTACTAATTTGGTAAAACATGTAATGACATGTGAAGTGCTTAGAACACTGCCTGACACATAGCAAGTAAGCAATCAAACAAGTTATTAAAAAAGAATTTTTTAAAAAAAAGCTTACAAATATTTAAGAAGGTCACAAAGAAAAAAAGGCATTAACAAGATTAGAAACCAGATGCACAAAAGCAATAAGAATCTCAAATTGTTCTGCCTTTTAAAAGTGTGATTTAATTAGTGCTTGTATTACCACAAGGAGACAAGACACCTAACCAGATCTCCATTTCCGTCGAAAATGGAACCAGAAAAATATGGACTTAAATGTGAAGGATTTGTACAACCTAAGGTAAAGATGTTCACAAAGTAAAGATGAACCAACACTGTAACAGTCTACCTAGGGAGATTGCAAGATCTGCTTCTAAATATATTTAAAGAAAATGTTAGACTTTCAGGTTAACCTTATTTATCAATATAACCATATTTATTGATAACACAGAATTGATTGGGATGAAGAAAACTTTCTAATTCTCCATGAAGTTCAAGCAATTGGTGATTGGTATGTAGTGAAGCAACAAGACCCCCCCAAAAGAGTCTGAATTCCTCTTCCTTGCCTAGAACAGCAAAACAGAAAACAAAACAAATTTATATAATCTGAGCATCAAAAAATGTGCACACACAGATGGAATAGAGGTTCAAAGGAATTCTGCAAAAACCAGGACAGCCCTAATGTGCTTACCTGTTCTGTCTGGCTTCTAGGAGCATTCGTCTTTGTGGTACCATTTCTGCATTCCTTTTGTCTATCTCACTCTAGTAAGCAAGAAAACAGATCAAAGTATAGAAACGTTCTTTTCAGGTGCTTGAGAGAGCACGAGTCTATGTATTCCAAATGTTGACTGCCACAGAGATAAAGCATGCCAATACACCGTCTATACATGATCTTGCTTCTAAGTCTCTGGGAATGAAAACTTTCCAGATTAAGACTGAATCAGCCTGAAAGCTGAGAAGATAGATTCTGAGCAGTACTTCCTATGGGAGAAGAAGAGATTTTTTTTTTTTTTTTTTTTTTTACTTTTTAGACTTACAATCAAGATCAGTGGATTGAGACCATTTGGGACTTGTCAAGTTTGACAATGCCCCTTTGTACAGTAGGAAGGGTTCTGCAAATTTCTTACAAGATTCTAGAGCAGTGGTTCTCAAAGTGTGGCCTGGGACCAGCAGAGTTAGAATCTCCTGGGTACTTGTTAAAATGCAAATTCTTGGGTCCCACCCGTATCTACAGGATCAGAAACTCTGAGGGTGGAGCCTAACAGTCAGTGTTCTAAAAAGCCCTCTGGTGGATTCTACTACCTGGTGATGTTTCAGAACCTCTGTTCTGGGGTTCCAGGGTAATGGTACACAAGTTTTTCTGGGACCACATTTGGACTCATCCTTAGCTGGAAGAATCAGGACAATCATTTGCCCATTCTAGTCTATCATAATAGAATACTCTAGTATGAAGAACCGAAGGATGCAAGGGAAATAGGTCAATGGTTGTCAATGACTGAAGATAATTAAGAAGATACCAAAAAGGTCACAAAAAATTGTGACATGATCTACATTAGTACATGATGCTTATATGATGAAATATGACCTATTTTGTTACAGCTGATGTGTAACTAGGTGATGTTGATGTCAGATACATCCTGAAATGAAACAAATCACCTACTAAAAACTGAAACTATTTTGGGAAAAGATAAGACTATGTGCCCTGAATCTTGGTTGTATGCTCATATCAGTTTAGTAATTGATGTAGAAATTTACTAGCTAAATATGAAACAGTGAGCAGACCAGTTATGTCATACGTGGCCATTGGGTGTGGTTGGTGTGTGTTAGTATCACTGCCCCATTCATAGAGAAAAAAAAAAGCCATACATGTTTCCTAACTCAGACAATGACACTAAAAACAAAAGCTATATGTAAAGAACACAAAGAGAAAAATGGAATACACTCTTTGGCACAACACATTAAAACCAGAAGTAATATATTCAACCTAAAACCCCACTCATTAAGAAATAATTTAGAACTATCCACTTAAAAACAATTAGGTCAATGAGGAAATCAATCTATATAAACAAAAATAATTTTCTATGTATTTATTACAGAATTTGAAGGCTATATTTGGCATAGTCTGAAGTAAAATATATGCTCTAAAGTATATATAAAATTTATTTTGGGGAGTTACTGAGGAGGACCATATTGAACTATTTCCTCAAGAACAGCCGAAACTGAAGAAGAATGTAAAGATAGATAGGTGTTCTTTGTGTACTTTGAGGCCCTGGGATCAGAGAAAGCAAATAGCCCTTTAAACATAAATCCCAAAGCTCTGTTTTTTACAATTACAAAAGCAGACCCTCCACATTGCAGCTGCTGACTCCTTAGGAGGTAACTGTTCATGGGGATACTCTACACCGTGGTCTAAGACCAGGAGCACTGGGTCCAGTGTTTCTCCTGAGCCACTTAGTTGTTTGCTGAACTCAGACCTCAAAACCTGGGGCCACCTGCTCTCATGAACCACAATTTGCTTTGTGTCTTTTGATCAGTGTAAGGCAGAAATTACGGAACATCGAAAAACAGACAGCAGTGTTTCTTCTCCTTTTATTTTCCACCTAATGTGATGCCAAGTACTGTCTTGATATCACTCATCTTTCTTGTGTCCCAGTGGGGGGAGATTTTGATAATCTGAACATTCCGGGTTCTGCAGCTGTTAAGATTGGAGATGAAGATGGACCCAAATAGGTTTTTTCCTATAGCCTATGGCCAAGACTCACAGGGAGACGATCAGGAGGCAATTCCAGCCAATAGTGAAATAAGACCCCATTTATTACTTTCCTGGGACAGGTATCAAAATCTATAGTTATACACAGTCATAACCTTGTATAAAATCTTAATTGGGGTACAAAGGGAGAGGTTTTCCTCCAACTTATTTATGGAGACATTTGCATCAAAGGAATAAGCAGGCAGGATTTAAAAACAGAAAAGCAGCTCAACACAATGCGTCAGACCAGACTCTGAAGCCAGACCCATGGGGTTCAAGTCCTGGCTCTCACTAGCCTCTCTGCCCTGGTTTCCCCATCTGTAAAGGGGGAAATAATACCTATCTCACAAGGTTTTTAGACGATTAATTGGATTAATAGTCATAAAATGCTTAAAGTGATGCCTAGCACGTACTAATTGCATTAATATTTGCTAAATAAATGTAAAGTGGCTTTAAACAGACACTTTGAAGGTCACATCTATTCTCTTCTCTCTGAGCAAATAAGATGCTAAACTCTTACAAGGGGTTCAGTGATTTCAGCATATCTTGCTTCTCAACAGTCATCTCAGACTATTAGACCTAGCAGATAAAATTAGAAAGAAATAGTAATGCATAACAGAGCCACAAGTCTTAGGTTCATTTAGAAGATTTTTCTCGAGATCTTCAATAATCTAGCTAGTAGGGTAACAAAAGCTTATTTAGATACAACAAAGATGAGAACATATATTAAACTTTCTGAAATTCATAGATCTACTCATACGCAAATTTATGGCCAAATGTATTTATTGCTTAAAAAGAGAAAGGAAAAATCAAATTAATATTTTAGGAAACCAATATTTAGGAAAGTAGCTTCAGAAAATGGAAAGGTCATAATAATAAAATCAAAAGTTAGGAGAAAAATTGTGGAGTTAATAAATTCAGGCAGTAACTGCTATAAAAGAGAGGCAGAAACAGTGCAATTAGAAGAAAGGAAAATATAAAAGACAGTTGCAGAAAATATTTACAAAGTATAAAGTATACTATGGATAATTATAAGAAAATGTATTCGGTAATCTCACCAAAATAGACGATTTTCTGGGAAAAAAAGCATAAATTATCAAAATTGATTTAACAACATAAAGAAAACTTTACAAGAGCAATACTGAGGAAATTATTAATAGAGTTATTAAAGAACATCCCCTATAAAAGTCTTAGCCTATTAACTAGGGAATTATTCCAGACTTTTAAGGCAGAAAGAATTCTCCTGTTGGATATAAACAGTTACCGTATTGAACAAAACAGGAAAATGCTCCATCATCTAATGGAGCAAATATAAAGACTTGATACCAAAACCTAACAGAGTTGGTGCAAAAATGAAAATCATACGCCAATTTCACTTACGAATATAGATGCAAAAATCTCAAGTACTGTAAAGTTTTAGTAAAGACAATTCAAGGTATTTTTTTTTTTTAATAATCCACCAATCTCAAGTAGGTTTTATGCCAGGATTTCAAAGAGGGTTCAATATTGAGGAACTTTTTGTTATATCATATTATATTCATAGACAAAATAACACAAACTAAATTCTTCAATAGATGCTTAAAAGACAAGTAATACTCATTCCTTTTAATAACATTTTTAAAAGAGAAATAAATGGCTACTTCCTTGGCACTATTAATAAAATATTATCTGAAGTAGTCCCAGCATTGTATTTTATGGGGATATATAGTATTTTTTTCCAAATGAGAGTTCCTCAGAGCACTGTCCTCCAAAATGTTAATATGTGCAGTGTTTGTCAAAAAGAATGGAGGGATCCTTGTTCAAATATGTGTGTAAAATGCCGAGTTGAACAAAGTTAAATATATATCTGATGGCAGGACTTCTTGGAAATACTAAGACAGTGGTGTGAATTCCAAATCTCAATGGAATGCAACAATTTTTTGTTCAAAGCACTGGTCCCCTCAGAACACAGTTGTGAAAATGTTGTCCTAGAGGGATCCCTTTTACATTCAAATAAAACAAGGATGCCTGTTATCTCTATTATTACTTATATTGATTTAGAAACTCTAGCTGGTGGCCGGGCGCGGTGGCTCACGCCTGTAATCCCAGCACTTTGGGAGGCCGAGGCGGGCGGATCACGAGGTCAGGAGATCGAGACCATCCTGGCTAACACAGTGAAACCCGGTCTCTACTAAAAAAAATATACAAAAAATTAGCCGGGCGTGGTGGCGGGCGCCTGTAGTCCCAGCTACTGGGGAGGCTGAGGCAGGAGAATGGCGTGAACCCGGGAGGCGGAGCTTGTAGTGAGCCGAGATGGCACCATTGCACTCCAGTCTGGGCGACATAGCGAGACTCCATCTCAAAAAAAAAAAAAAAAAAAAATTAAGAAACTCTAGCTGGTAAAAGAATAATGCGGAAGCAGACACAATGGATAAGAATATTAAAGAAAGTAAAAAATACAGAAAATATATATCATGCAATTATCTATAATTATATTATCTATGATTATTATGATTCATGAATATTCCCAGAAGCAATAAGACACATAACACTCATGAATGTTCTCAATGAGAAAGATGGGCTATATGAAAAAATATAAAATTTATGAAAATAGAAAATATTACAATAAGTGAGCAGGCATATGATATTCCTGACTGAGAAGGTTGAATATTACAATCAAATCCTATTTGCATTTGCAGGAACTTAGAAAGATGACAGTCAAGTTTACCTGAAAAATATAAAATGAGACTAGGTTCTTTCATACCTTGATGGTATGATTTAAATCACTAAATGCTTTTGGAAAGCAACGTGATAGAGCAAGTCAAGAGCCTTTAATCAGAACCACCCAGAAGTTTCACTCTGGAGTTCTAGTCAAAGAAAATAACAGAAAATCTGTAAGTGTTACGCGTGCAAAGATGTTCCACATTACATTATTTATAAGGGCAAACCTGGAAAGAGCCTTAATGATAAGAGTTACCGTTTCCAGATCACATATTGACTAAATACATGACAGATTTTACGGATATGAAAACTGAGGCTCAGAGAGAAGAAATAACCCGCCTTTGACCATGGAGCAAAAAAGTGGTTGAGTCTGCATTTAAGGCCAATTTCCGGGCAAAGCCCATGCTCTCTTCATTGCTCCATGCTGCCACCAAGGCTATAAAAACAAGAGACCCTTTAAACAAATGTTCCTCATCTATTCTTCAGGGTATTATGACTCGTCACAATTAAGATGTTGAAGATGTTGTAGTAAAACGAACAATGTTTATAACATAATGTAAAATGTAAGGAAGCTATAAGTATATATGCACACTGTAACAACTAAAGGGGAAAATCCACAAGTCCAGAAAAAAGATTGGAAGGAAACAACGCTAGTAGTCATGTGTTAGCATGCAGACTTATGGATAATATATTTTTTCTTGTTTCCAATTGGGTTGGTAATATATTACCTTTATCAAACAAAGATAAGCTCATAAACTGAAAAAGGAGTAAAAACATTGTAACACACAAGAGTAAATTTCATGAGAGAGGAAAGGTGCCAGAGCTGTGTCTAATACAAGCTGTGTTTCTTTCACATTGGCTTGTATGTACTTTATACATATTAGAAGCTAAATAAATATGTGGTGATTAGATTGAAGCATATCCACATATTATATTCAGCTTTTTGCAAGAAACTGAATGCTCACCAAACAGCTTTGGACAAGAAACAAAAACTGTATCTGATTGAAATTACAAGGGAGATAGGGAAAATACAGTATCCATTTTGAAATTTGGCTTCAGCATTGTATTCTATTGATTTTATAATGTCCAGAGCAGCTAAATGCAACAAACACATAACGTGCTATGCAATATAGTGTCTGAAGTTACTTTGGTCATCACCTAAATTTCAGAGAAAAGGTAGGGGACATAAAGACACTATCAAAGAAAATTGATTTTTTACAGCTAATAACCTTGTGCTTGGTGGCAGAACACAGTATCAAAATCACCATTTTGTGTTCAGATAATTTCACCAGCCTTCCCTGCTGTTCCCTCGACACTCCCACAGCTCTCCATCTGCCGCCAGCTACCTCCTGCTCCTACACATTCTGATGACCATACAAGTAGGGTTCAAAACGTGACCCAGTAATTTGTATTGCATCTTTGATCCTCAGCTCTGTTTCCACTGTGATAGAGAGATTAAAGTTTCAGGAAGGGAAAAGTGGTGACTTATCTTTCAGGGAAATTGAATTTTTCCTACCAGAGGTGAGAACACTTGAGAGGACACTTTATCCCCCAAACAACATTTCCCCTACTTTAGGAAAACAGTTTGGCCTGGAATGGATACAACATACTCTAGATTCAACTCCCAGCTCTTCTCTAGCAAGGTTATTTATTACCAAATGAGCCCTCCTCCCAGGGTTAGATGCAATAAGCCCAACACCATTAAACTCTAGAGAATAGTCTTAACATCTGGATTAAACCTACATAAAATGTTAAGAAACACTGAACCACAGTCAGATGCTGGCAGTCCCCTTGAAGAGAAGCATCCCCAAATATCCACAATAAAGGCAGGGCACCAAGAAGAGCCAGATGAGTGAATCATGAGCTCTTTTCATGGTTTCCAATCTTTATTTAATCTTTCACTCATTTCCATTCATTGAGCAGGACTGGCCAGGCTGTGACGGAGGCACAGGATAAGAGGGAAGCTAGTCTGTCCATGTGAGAGAGGCGTGTATAGAATTCCATATATACAGAACAACAAACCTCAGAGTTCTCACTGAAAAGAGAGGTCAAGACATTCCAGCAGTGCATTGAAAGATGGGCAGTATTCCAACAAGACTTTTTATTTTGTCTTTCAAAACAAAATGATTTAACAACTTTAAGAACAAAACAGCTACATGCCCAGCACTGGACCAAGCAGTTGGGAGATAATGAGCTTAAATAATGTAGGCAGTTCATGAGTTTCAGATTTCAGTAAAAATAAATAAATAAACAAATAGTGGAAGCTTAGAACAAGAGTGTAAGGGGAGAAACAAACAGAAATTGTGGATTGAGCTAAAGCCAAGAGGATTTTGAATATATTTTTTGAAGATTCAGGATTATCATAAGGAAACACTCTCATGATTGCCAACAGTAGAAGAAAAGGAGTAATACACAATCATATTCATTAGTGGAAAGTACCTATTACAGACTTGTATATCCATTACTATTTACTCAATTTACTTTTGAATAAATAATTGTTATTTTAAATTTTCCATTCAAATAGTATTTGCATCCTCCTCCTTCTCCATCCTTCTTCTGATTGATGTGTCTTCCCTGGACTCACTCTATCCATCCCTAAACCAAGAATCCCACTCCCTGGGGCTGATATCACTCAAGTGTTACTCAGATATAAGCACTTGTGCACCAAGCATAAATGACAAATAGCTTTAGTCCTCTCAGAAGTTTTCTGCAAACTCATTATTGACCTCAAAGATAGCAGTTTTTAGAAACAACCATCTTAATGCAAATGAAATTCAGGAAATCTCTGCCATTTAGACATGTTCTGTAAGCATCACCCTCTACTAGCCCTATACCCAACCCATGAGCTTTGTGATTTTGCACCATAGTCAGTTTCTCATAAAAATCTAGAACCCCAAGATTAATACAAAATTGACATCAGCATCAGAATTCTTTCAATGTTCTGGGTTTCTTCCACTACGTTTCTTAAATTTCTTCATTAATGTTAACTTTGTTTCTAAATTACTTTTATTTATTTATGTGTTTATTTATTTAGACAAAGTGATTCTCTCTGTCAGCCAGGCTGGAGTGCAGTTGTGAAACCATGGCTCACTGCAGCCTCAACCTCCTGGGCTCAAGTGATCCTCCCGACACAGCTTCCAGAGTAGCTGAGACTACAGGCACATGTCAACACTCTGGATAATTTTTTTTTTTTTTTTTTGAGATGGAGTCTTGCTCTGTCACCAGGCTGGAGTGCAGTGGCATGATCTTGACACACTGCAACCTCCGCCTCCTAGGTTCAAGCGATTCTCCTGCCTCAGCCTCCCGAGTAACTGGGACTACAGGCAAATGCCAACATGCCCAGCTAATTTTTGTATTTTTAGTGGAGATGGGGTTTCACCATGTTGGCCAGGATGGTCTCGATCTCTTGACCTCATGATCCACCCGCCTTGGCCTCCCAAAGTGCTGGGATTACAGGCGTGAGCCATCACATCTTGCTGTGTTGCCCAGGCTACTCTTGAACTCCCTGGCCTCCCAAAGTTCTGCAGTTACAGATGTAAGCCACCATGCCTGGCCCTAAATTAATTTTAAAAGCCATACTCGCCACAAACTGTAACTTCAGATTCAAACAATATAAAGACCTCAGAGATTCCCAACTTTTCTGGGTTGATTTTGTTTTCAAAACAAATGGCACTGGAAATTAAATTGACCTTTTAAATCTGAAATCCCAGCAGAGCTTAAACTGAAGAAAAGAAACTAGTAGTACTCAGGTAATCCAGAAATCACATTTACAATGAACAGAAAAAGCAAATTAGTTTGCCCTGCCACATCTAGTTTAATAGTATTTTCCCATACATAAATTAGAGATCAAGAAAAGCAAAGACTGTATGTGATAGAGATGGATATGCTTCAAGATCTGTGATCTCAAAAACTCCGCTCCAAAAAATTACGAAGATCTAAAAGAAACACAAGAAATGGATCTAAAATTATTTATAATATAGATACAGATGTTAACACAGCTATATAGACATAGCTACATAGACAGCATTCTACCAACGACCTATATTCTGGATTTAAGTTTGTAACTCAAGAACACTTCAAAATGATCTCTAAAAATAAATGGTAACTTTCATGAGTGTTTATATAATAGCTGAAGAGAGTAAAATGTACTATCATTGCTAAGCTGAGGAAGGATTGCCCCAGCAAAGAAGAATGGCCCCTCTGTGCCTCATGAGGGGCCCCGTGTGATTATTACATATGATTATACACATGGAGGTGACGGGTAATGGATAATGCTCCTCCCAAACCTTGTCATCAGAGCTGCTGTATCAGAAAATTCTGGGTAATTGATCCAAGGGCAGAGGTATTTAATCTGGGGCAGCAATGAAGTCAGCCTAAGAGACAAATTAAGGTGTCCTTAGTCTAGTTAAACTCTTTGTTCAAAATTGCAATTACACTGATGAGAGTATATAGCTTCATTCATTTTCTCAAAGAGAAAATGTGCACATTACTTTTTCCCCATTTGGGACAAAGGAGAAAGGGAGTCCATACACTGTCTGTAGAGAGATTTCCCACATTTATCTTCTGTTTCTCCATTGGCCATGTCGACAGCAATGATGCAGTAGGAAGCATAGCATACATCTCCAAGTTTACATGAAGGGCTAAGTCAAACAAAGATACTTTTAATTAAGAACCAAATGGTACCTTTAATTATTTCCAGTGTTATAAATAGGATGAATAGAGAGCCTGTGGCTTAAATAAGAAATCATGAATCAGAAAGGTGTTTGCCACATAGCTGTTATGAATTCCTGGAGCCATCTAGAGGGGAAGGAAGGAGAAGAGGAGGGGGAAAAACCAGGACTCACTTTCTGAGCATTACCATATGATAAACGTTCTGTCTCATGCTTTACACATACCATGTGCTATTCTGGTATGGCTCTACAACATAATTCCAAGAAAAATAGAAAGACCATTCAAATTTTTAAAAATCAATATAAATGGAACACTATGGTTACACTAAACTGCAAATAACAAGTATAGATGAAAAAGGATATTTTTAAAGAATTGTTCAAAGTGATTATTTAATCTACTGATATATATTTGATAGGTTTAGTATTTGGAAGAACTTACTATTTTAAATTGTTAGTAGTAAAAATGTACTATTCCAGTCTGGATTTTGGGAAAGGACAAGATTTCTAGTTCCAGCCTCTTCAGAGGCCATGTGAATTAAGGCTCATCACTACCAGGTGTTTGCACTTCACTTTAATTGGCACAAAGGTAAGTATGGGAGACAAATTGCCTCTGCAAATATTGCCCAACTAAAGTTTAAAATTGATAAATATCAACAAAAGCAGTGTTTCTCAAACACTACTATTTATAAGGGTCCCCTGAGTGTGTGTGTACATGTGTGTGCATTAAATTCTAATATAGCAGATCTGGAGTGAAACCTAGGACGATAAAATTTGGCAAACGCCCCAGATAATTCTGATGTAGGTGGCTGGGATCATGCTTTAAAAGCATTCACCTTGCTATTTAATGGATGCCATGATAAGATGACATTGGCCATAATTACTTTCATAGTCTGAAGACTGCGTTTCAGGTACAGGAAAGTGAACTATCTCAATCAATGTTGGTTAAATTTATTAATTAATTGACCAAGTGAAATCAAGATTGAAGCAAAAGTCCCTAGAAAATACAATCAGGGTTATCAGCTAAGCTATAATGAAGCCCAATTCATTGCAATCCCAAAGTTGACTGCAGATCCTCCTTATTCATCCACATTTTAAACTTTCTAACTTTTTCAAAAGAAGAGCATCTATATAAACTGCTTTTATTAATTCCAACTAGGACAAATTGTTACTTAACAACGAACTTGGAATCCCCATGCTCTGCAGGGCTGGGGAGGAGTCATCACTACATCAAGAAGGTCAGAAGCTGTCTGCTGCAGCAAGCCATGCCTGTGCCCACAATGCATCATGTCTTTCTCACTCCTTTGCTTGGCTGGGACTAGCTATTCCACAACATCTTCCTCGTTCTTATTCTTTGCTTCTTGCCTTACTGGCAATTTGAGAATCTGTCTCAACCTGCTGATACCTGTGGGCCAGTTGAAAACTTGCATGCTCTACTTTTGGCATGCCACAGTCCTGAAGTTCTCCCAAATCCGTTTCTACAGACAGGAATAGAAATTTCAAGAAATGCATCCTTCCTGGCAAGAATATGTCTGCTATCATGCCAGAAGAGCCTCCTCCCACTCCCAGCTGACTCCTTTGGAAAGCCATAGTCTTTCTCTCTCTCTCTCTCTCTCTCCCCCCCCCCCCCACTCCCTTTCCCTGATGTCTGCATGTTCATGATTCACTGAGTATGCCCTTCACATTAGCTCTGATGGAAGGTAGGCTTGTGCCCTGAGGAGATAATGGGCAAATCCTCCTGAAGAAGTAAGCCCTCTGAATGCCTGAGGCAAATTGGTACCTGCCCAAGAAACATCTCAGCAGTAACATTTGGGCGGTTCCACCTAGTCAAATCAGACACAATCCCCACGTTCCTACTCACATTTTCTTTGCCATTCTTAAACTTCAGAGAAGTGGAACGCACTCCAGCTAAGCTTGTCTGGAAACTCTTCACTTTCATCTTCATGGAAAGAAAAGATTTTTGAAAAGAAAATTTAAATGAAACTTCAATTCTCATTAACCATCCCTCCACAGGGAGCCTACTGGAAATGAATCACAAGACTACCCTGCCAAATGGGAAATGTAAGCTGATGACTGGATTTGAAATCTTAGAGCCAACTTGGGCTGAGCGGCTCTTGTTTTTGTGGGCACTGAAACCTGCCCATGAGTAGGTTCCTCTGTTACACTCAAAGGACACCTTAGCCAGATGTGGTAGCTCACACCTGTAATCCCAGCACTTTGGGAGGCTGAGGTGGGTGGATCACCTGAGGTCAGGAGTTCGAGGCCAGCCTGGCCAATATCATGAAACGCCCCCCTCTACTAAAAAAAATACAAAAAATTAGCCAGGTGTGGTGGCATGCACTTGTAATCCCAGCTACTCAGGAGACTGAGGCAGGAGAATCACTTGAACCTGGGAGGCAGAGGTTGCAGTGAGCTGAGACATCGCCACCGCACTCCAATCTGGGCAACAGAGTAAGACTCTGTCTCAAAAAAAATAGACACTTTAACAGGCATGAAGAAAACTTGTTTTTATCATTCTGTCTACTCTTGCTCCAAGATTTATTTGTATTTATCAAGCATTTTTATTTAAGTAAAGTACATTAACAAGAAAATAAAGTCTTTTCTCACTTCACTTTCTGCACCACCTAAATTTCAGTGCCCTTTGACCTTACAGTAAATCACAGTAACATTCAGGAAAGCCAAAGAGTTAAGAAAACTAAGTTTTGATTGGGACACAGAAATTCAAAAAAGAAAACAATAAAGATTATGCACAGAGATGCAAGGAAGGACAATAATCATATGATATACTTACACAATATTTACTATTTTCTTCAGAAATTTTACATCTATTGTCCTTGTCAGTACAGTTACATCACTCTTTCTGCTCTGAAACATTTTTCAGATATTAAGATACAATTGTAATTATTTATATAGGAAATAGCAGGCTGAAAAGACCAAACTCCTATATGCTTTCTGGTAGTGTTTTTCTCTCATTTACACTGGATTTAATGAGCAGTCTTCTATGCTCAATGGGGAAACCACAGCAATACTCCTTTCTACAATTACCGATACTGAGTTTCTGCAACCACAGTTTTCTGTCTCCTGTTTCCACCAACTCACCATACATACAGTCCTTCCCTTCTCAATCCAACTTCCTAGCTGCACCCCAAGTTCACTTAGTCTTCAAAGTTCACACCGACTTTCAGTAATACAGCCTTACTTTAGACACTTTTTCTTTAATAGTAAATGACATTATTAGATTTTTACATTTATGGTAGACACAAATTTGGAACTAAATTAATAACTAGAATAATAAGTGTTACTATTTATTGAATACTTTGAGTGTGCAAGCTATGAACCAGACCCTTATATCTACCTGGTAAAGTAACTCCATGGCAAAATAGGTGTATACCCATTTGATAAACGATAAAACTGCACAGAGGTTCAATAACTTTCCCATTTTCATATTGCTAGTAACTGAAAAACTGGTGATTTAAAATAAGATATGTTTGGTGGTAATGTCCATATTCTTAATCATTACTCACACCCTCTCATGAGCAGACAAGAGTCCTTCTCTTTTCCAAGAAATCTTTCTTTAGACTTGGCATTACTAGCTAGGGAGAAAACATACATAGGGCAATATTTGGCACTCCTTTGTTTGTTTTAACCATGGCCATAATTTCCACTGCTACTCTTGCTGTTTACACATCTCTTAACTATGCAAATGCTATTAATGTTTCTTTTAATTTCATGTTTCATAAACAATAATAGTCAATAAAACACCCATAGAACAATCAAATGTGCCTATGCAAACACTCACTGCATACCAGTTTTAGAAATTCTTAAGAGTAACAATGTTGATACTATTTTTCATTGGTGCTCCATTGATATAGAATTGGCCTATCTTCATAAAAAGCATTAATTGTAGATGCTGCAATTGGCTTCGACATTTTTATTGCATGCGTTTTGCTGTGGTGGTAGCTGTGTGTTTTAAAGTTGATTCCCATTTCCACTCCACCCCCGCCCTAGTACCTAGACAGTGTTTTGTCCATGGTGGACATTCAGCAAATGTTTATTTGATTTGGCTTGAACTATTTTAGAGATACATTATGCTCCAGAATGCATGGAGGAGTGAAATAATCCATCCAGCGAGCTGTTAATCTGCTAAGCTATCAATTAAGGGCACAGCCATCCATAACAGCAACCATTAAAGACTACTAAGTCATTTATCTTGAAGTCAGTAAAACAGATTTCTGTTGGCAGACTTGGACAGCTCAAAGCATCTGCGATATGAGTGAATAGGTCAATAATCCATACATTAAACAGTTGCTAAGTACTAAAACTCTTTGAAATGATAGGCCATTAAGGCTAAGACAGTTTCATTTAGGGACATAAAATTCACTTTTAAAATAGTCTCTAGATATGAATTTCTATGATAAATCACCGAAGATGTACCGAAAAAGGTAGGTATTCATTCATTTACTCAAAAAGTATGTACAATAGGTTTTTGGAAACTTACTTTAAGTAAAATTACATATAAAGAAACTAATTTTACCATAGGCTAATTGATATAAACAAGAGTCAAGTACATGTAAGAAAGATTCATAAAAAAAAGTAAGATAATTATTTAACCAGTTATTCTAATTCAGGGTCACAGGTGGCTGGAGCCTGTCCCGCAGCTCAAGGTGCAAGGCAGGAACCCAACCTGGCCAGGATGTAATCCCATCATGGGACACACTCATGCATACACCCACAGTTCCTCAGACTGGAACAATTTAGATACACCAATTCACCTAATGCTCACATCTCTGGGATGTGGGAGGAAACCAGAGTGTCTGGCGAAAAACCTGTGCAGACATAGGCCACAGCTAGAAATCAAAATGTTTTCTCATCAGTGTTATAATAAAATACGCCGAATGAAACGACGTTATTTGAAGGACCTGCTGTATTGCGCACCTGCCATAGCAGTGTAATACAAGTTATAAAAGCTACAAGTTATGAAATGTTGTCCTCAAAGAGTTTACAATCCAGTTGAAGTCTTTTCTAAACAGATGCATATTTCAACAATTATAAATCTGTATTGTAAATGGGCAGCATTGTGAGAAATGGAACCTATAATGTGAAATGAGGATAAGGTGCCATTTGAGGTGAGCTTGGCTTGGCAGAAGGGGACTACAAATACTTTAATGAAAAAATATATAGAAAAGTACCTGAAATGAGGGGATCACACAGAGAGGTAGCAACCACACTGTCTCCTCACAGGTTCCCAAGGCCCCTCTCTAACCTCCAAAAGTGGTGTATAGCTACTAGTGATACTTTCCAAGCAAGGTAGGGACTTGTCAGTTCCATAAAGCCTAATTTTGCATTGTAACATAGTTCTTTTATACTTGGAGGCTTATGTCCCTATGCAAAAACACCCATCTATTCATTTCCATTTAAGGTAATATTTAGACACATCATAACTTTCCTACTTCTAATATCAAGCTCAATACTACTAATAGTAAAAATAGATCCCCAGCTGGTGTGATAATGCCCATACATACATTCTTCTGACTCTGCCTCCAGTTATTGGGCATCTAAGAAAGCCCACATCTGACTTTGAGCTAGTTAGTAGAGGGTGTCATTAAAAAGAAATTTAAAATAAGAAATTAAGAAAAAATATATAGACCCAAAGACTTGTGGATAAATGAGTAAAATAATGATTATAAGACAGCAGGGTTGTAGAATGCTTTGTATTCTTGCGCATCACAAAAATATGGGAAGCCAAGATACATATTTACTAAAATCTGACCATATAAAAAGGAAACCCAGGTAAAGAATGCACTCTAGACTTCCAATTCTAGCAATATGTTAGATAGATATACCAAAAAAAAAGAATCCTTTCTGCATGAAACACCTAGAAATACTGGATGAGATATAACCATCACCTTTTGCAATGTGCAGCTGAGATCATAAAAATAAAAAAGAAATGGTCATAAACTGAAAAAAAAAAAAAAAAAAAAGGAAAACCAGCATAATAACCTAATGTGAGGTTTGGCTTCTTTAGGCATTTGCTCTTATTCCTAACCTAATGACTTGCTTTTAACAACAAACAACCTCTAGGATAACAAAACCTAAGCACTGGATTTTCAAGTTAGGAACTAAGACCTTTAGATGAAGTCTGGATCTTTGAAGACGTATACAAATTAAAGGGTGGGCATTACTTGGAAGACAAGCCTAAGGAAATTGCCCCAAGTGCAACACAAAGAGATGGAAATCATGAAAAATAAGAAAACATGAAAGATAAAATGAGTTACTCTGAGATATATCAAATTGAATTTCTAGAAGAGAATAATAAGAATGGAGATGAGACAATATTTGTAGAAATTATGACTGCAGATGCTCCAAAACTAATTTTGCAGATTAATGAATTCTAAGAGTTAATGGCAACAATGGAGATAGAAGGTAGAGATGTAATAGCATCAGGCATCCAGAGAAAATAACTGTCTGCCAAGAATTGTGTCTACAGATAAAATGAACAAGAGCAAATTAAAAGAGTTGACTAGCAACAGAATACCATTAAAAGAATTTATAGCATTTTGGGAGGCCGAGACGGGTGGATCACGAGGTCAGGAGATGGAGATCATCCTGGCTAACACGGTGAAACCCCGTCTCTACTAAAAAAATACAAAAATCTAGCCGGGTGCGGTGGTGGGCGCCTGTAGTCCCAGCTACTCGGGAGGCTGAGGCAGGAGAATGGCGTAAACCCGGGAGGCGGAGCTTGCAGTGAGCTGAGATCCGGCCACTGCACTCTAGCCCAGGCAACAAAGTGAGACTCCATTTCAAAAAAAAAAAAAAAAGAATTTATAAAAGATACACTTCAGGAAGAAGAAACATGGTGTTAGGGGCAAAGTTTGAGAAGCTAGAAGTAGGGAATGAAGAATCTAGCAAATATGTGATCTAAGCAGACTGTATAAAACAATCAATTTGGAGGATATAAAGATGAGGTAGAACTTAGATACTAGATAACAGCAATATAAATAATAGGAGCGGTAAAATCATGTTTAAAGAAATCTGAAGTTATTTCATTGTTCAAGAAGAAGGTAGTGATATTAAATTTAGATTTTGTTAAATTAACTACGCATATTAAAATGTTATGAGTGGTCTCACAAAGATTAGCAATGGTGTATATAGCTCCCAAAGCAGGTGGGGGTATGGAATAAAACAAATCTCAAATAATTCAAAAGGAGGCAGAAAGAGAAAAAATACAAAATTTAAAGCAAAATGTCAAGTGCGGGAGATAAATCGAAAGTATAAGCAATCACAATAAATGTAAAGGGTCTAAACTGTTTAGTTAAATGGCAGAAATTGTTAAATTGGGTTAAAAAATAAACAGCTATAGGTTTTGTACACAAAACAAACAAAACGTAAGGACTCAGAAACATTTAAAATAAAAGGCCAGGAAAAGTTATTAACTCTAAACTTCTAAGAACCTAACATCAACACGCATGAAGCAAAAAGCTGACAACACTGCAAGAAGAAATGGGCAAATTTACCACAATAGGGGAGATTTTCATATATTAATACTTCTTTCAGAAATTGATAAATCAGGTAGAAAATGAGTAAGAAAATGGAAGATTGAAAAACACTCTAAACAAGTTAAATTTAATTAACATACAGAACTCTGCATAAAGCAATTGAAAATTAAAGATACTTTATGATAATTAGCCACATAATGGGCCAAAAGCAAATCTCATTAAATATCAAAAGAATCATTATTATAAAGTCCATATTCCCTGTCCACAGTGCAACTAAATTAAAATCAATAACAAGGCAAAACCTGAGGGAAAGAAATCAGATCAGTTGTTGCCAGAGGCTGGGAGATGGAGTAGGAGATTGATCACAAAAGGACATAAGGGAATTTTGTAGTGTGATGGAAATATTTTATATTTGATTTTGGTAGTGGATTCATGACTGTATATATTTGTCAAAACTCATCAAACTAAACACTAAAAATGGGTAAATTTTACTGTATGTAAATTATGCTTCAATAAACCTGACTTTTAAAAAAATCAATAACAAGCAATAACTTTCAAAAGTCTCATGCATTTAGTCCCCAAAATTAAATAACAGTGGAAATTAGAAATGCTTAGAGCTGAATGATTACGAACATACTCCATTTCAAAATTTGTGATGACTGTAGTTGGAAAGAAATGCATAACCTTTAACAGCTTAAAAAAGCAACAGGGTAAGTCCAAAAGACATAGTTTCAAACAAAAATAATAAAACTGGGTGCAGAAATCAATTAAATAAGAGAAGAAAAGGTGGTTCTATGAAAGAATAATTATTAAAATAAAACTCTGTCAATTCTGAGCAACAAAAAATTAGACACAAGTAAATATCAGGAATGAAAATTAAAACATACCTAGATTCAAAACAGATTTTAAAACGATGTCAATGATATTGAAAGTTTACACAAAACAAATCCCTAGAAAAATATAGCTCATCAAAAATTATCTGAGATCATGTAGAAACACTGAATGTAACTATAATTATGTTTTAAATTAAATTAATAGTTTAGAGTCTATTCACAAATAACCAACAAATTCAAACATTTTTACGGGACAGTTCAACTAACCATCTAAGGAGCAGATGATTCCAATCTTACGCACAGTTCCAGAGTACAAAAAATATAAAGACACTCTTCAACATATTTTTATGAGGGTAGTGTATCATTAATACTAAAGCTTTATAAGAATTCCAGAGTCCAAAACCATGTTTAGAGCTGCCACACATTTATTTTGACATTTCTGAAGCTGAATTCCCAAAACATAAAGGCTTTGCCATAAAAATACGAGTCCTCTACCTTCCAAGGAGTAAGATACATTCTTGCTCTGCTCAAACTCCTCCTGTCCTCTCATTTTATCTCAAAATATTTTTCCTAACATAAAATAATAGTCTACCATTTTCTCATCTCGTTTTAAAACACGGAAACAATAAATTATTGTTCTAGTGCTCTGTTAGTCAGGATTCTCCAAAGAAACAGAACCAACAGAAGATACAGATATCAGCCAGGCGTGATGGCCCACACCTGTAATCCCAGGATGTTGGGAGGCCAAGACAGGCAGACCACTTGAGATCAGGAGTTCAAGACCAGCTTGGCCAATATGGTGAAACCCCGTCTCTACTAAAAATACAAAACTTAGCCAGGCGTGGTGGCACATGCCTATAATCTCAGCTACTCAGGAGGCTGAGACAAGAGAATTGCTTGAACCCGGGAGGTGGAAGTTGCAGTGAGCCGAGATCATTCCACTGCACTCCAGCCTGGGTGACAGAGAGAGACTCTGTCTCAAAAAAAAAAAAAAAAAAAGATATAGCTAGGTATGGATAGATACATAGATAAACATATACGGACAGATACGGCTCTCTCTAGAGAGAGATATATAGATAGACATAGATATATAGACATAGAGAGATTCTAAATAAGGTATTAGCTCATACCTTATATCTTTTAAATACATATTTTTTCAAATAAGGCATTAGTTCATGTGATTATAGAGGTTAATAAGTTCGAGCATCTGGCATCAGCAAGCTGGAGACCCAGGACAGTCGGGGGTGTAGTTTTAAGGCCTGAAAGCCAGAGAACTGATGTTATAGATTCCAGGCAAGGTGTGAAGGCCTGAGAACCAAGAATGCCGAGGGCAGGGGAAGATTGATGTCTCAGCTCAAGCAGTCAGGCAGACAGTGAATTGAATCTCCTTTCAGCTTTCTGTTTTGTTCAGGCCCTCAACAGATTAGATGACGCCCCCACACATTGAGGAGAGCCATCTGCTTTATTCAATTCACCAATTCGAATGCTAAGAAATAATGTTTAATCAGATATCTGGGCATCCTGCAGCCCAGTCAAGTTGACACATAAAATTAACAATCACAGCAGCCAAATCCAAACATATTTTTATTTTTAAAAAATGGCCAAATTGGGTTTCTTCTAGAAACACAACGATGGTAATCTTTGTCAGATTGGGGCAGAGCCAGGCTGATCATTTCTGCTAGGAACACACATCTTTCAGAGCCTTCCTTTATCTGAACAGTACTACAGAAAAACATTTCTAGAGCCTTTTAATAAAAGATTATTATAACTTATTTTTACTTGTTATAAAATTATGTTTATTTTAGAACCATTATAAAGAAAGCAAAGAGAGAATGCTTCTATTCGGAGGAAACCACTTTCAAACTTTTACACTGCTGTAAGATCTTCCATATCTTTTTCCCCACATATTTACTCACCTCTTTACTGCCCAATCTCTTAATTGTTTAAAAAAATAAAAATTAAAAATACCAGCTCTCTGAAGTGACTCAATGACCCATTGATTAGGCATTGCATATATTTGTGTTGTATCTACACATTATCTCTACAATACAAGAAAATAATCACATACCAATAGTGCAGCCAGAGGGTCATCATCTTAAAATTCTTAATAATCTTATCTTTGAATAGGTGTTTTGTAAATGAAGGCTGAGGAGACAACAAAGCCTGCACAGAGGTCTTAGATACTTATCTCCCAAATGGCAGTGCCCCTTCACCTCCTCAGGGGGGATTCTCAGTCGAAAGCCCCCGGGCCTCCCCTAACAACCACTGCAGCCCTCTCTCTGCCTGCAGCGGAGGCCTAGGCACAGGTGCAGGGAGGGTTGAAGTCAGGCTCGTGCACTCGGAGTTGCAGACTAGGACACCCCCCAATACCTGAAAGGGCCTGCAATCATCCAGCAAGTGTATCCCTGTGCCCGAAGAAGCACAACATTAAACAGCAAATTTAAAAACAGGTCAAGACAGAGAAGGGAAAGAAAGGAAGAGGCTTTTTCCCCCTACTTTGAAAATGTGAAATGTTATGTGTTTTCCCATTGAACTGGACCCTAAAATGATGCAGCCATCCCAGGATAACGTTCACTTTCCTGCTCCTGCTGTGCCCATGCTCGATGTGCCGCTACACTGAACTTCGTTTTGCTGTTCAAACAAGTCCAACTCACGGTTTTCCAGGTTTCTACATACATTGTTCCCTCTTGGATGAGCCTTCCCGACCATCGCCATCCCGGGCCTATTTGGGATGTTCCCGCTGCATACTTGAAGAGTTCCCTTCTTCCCTGTCCCCTTGCTAAGCACAGTGTGCTGTAAATTCTTCTTTAATGGTCTTGTCCACTGTTCCTATTGGACTGTAGACTCTGTGAAGACCGGAATGTGGTGATTTTCCCCAGACACCAGCATGAGCTCATGAATGAGCCCTACGTTTCTATAACAAGCACCAATTTTCCAAGCACCTTCATCTGTTATCTCATTTCCTCAAACAAACACATGGGCCTTTATCTGGCTAACATCATTATCCTTATTTTAGGAAGGGATAAAGAAGCTACAGTGACGTTAAATGATTTGCCTAAGGCCACACAGGCTGCGGCATTATAAAAATAATAACAAAAACTAACATTTACTCAACACCTAGTATATGTGCCCCACTTTGTTTGAAGCACCTTACACATGTGAAATCACTTCATGCTTACCGCCATCTGTCTTGGTAGGCACTGTTATTATGCTCCTTTTTAAAGAGGTGATGTGAGAGGTTAATGAGTAACTTACCCAGGTCTACAAAAGCAGCGAGGATCAGAGCCAAGCTAAACACCTGCAGTCCAGCTCTATTTCCCGACATGCCACCCTGCCTTATTTGGCACTGCAGGTAAGACACATGGTTTCTGGTCTCAAAGTGGTCAATCAAAGACAGAACTGAGATATCAATATATACTCCATGATATAAGAGATTTTGTGTCCTAATTAGTTCATAGATAATCGATGCTCTAGAAATGGAGAGATTTTCCCTGTTTCACGCCAGGTTTTCTCTCAGACTCTAGACTGGAACCACCATGAACACATAGACTGTGTCTGGCTGCTCAATGTTACATCCCTAGGGCTTGACATGTACAAAGAGCTTAACAATCATTGGTTGAGTAAATTTTAAGAACCAAAATACCTGTTGTCCCAGGTGATAGAAAAAAGTTTCACAGAGCAGAGAGCACTTCAGCTGAGTTTAGAGACTGGCAATGACCTGGATATGCGGTGAGGCGGTGGGAGCACCCTTTGGATGATGAAGAAACACTACGGAAAAACACACACAAGGGCGGAAGCATCCTTGGGTAGTTGTCAACCAACTAATCTGAAATAAAATGTAAGATTATTCCTTGAGAGATCAGGACCTGAGTGGGAATATAGATTAAGGAGACTGCTGGGGCCAAATTATATAGGGACTAAATGGCAGTATAAGGAAGTTGGACTTTATTCTCTGGGCTCTAAGACATCTTTAAGGTTTCTGAGCAGAATAATAATACAATCGAGTGTCACTTTCAGAAGATCAGTATGGCATCTATATATGGGATAAATTAGATAAGAATAAGAGTGAAGAGAAGAAGACAAAGAGTCTTGCTTAAGTGTGGAGGACTGAAACAACAGGAACCTAAACACTGACAGTGGGAAAAGGTAAAGAAAGACTCAGATTTAAGAAGCATTTTGAGGGACTTGATTAATGAGTGGAAATCTGCTACCATTTCACTAGAATGTGGAGAAAATAGGGGCATAGGAAGCGTGAGTAAGGGAAAGTCTGGAAATTACAAATCATATTTTTGATTGGAACAATATTGCTGATGAGTGACTTTTAAAAATCTACATGCTCAACCCCTTGCAGTATCTTTCAGCTACACATTAGCACATTTTTCCAAATATTAAATGCATCTGTTGGATAGAACACTTTTATTCCCAGAAATGTCACAATCAGCTGCCTCTGCATAAAATGCATGAATTTGAATTATGGTATTAAGAAGCTGTTGTTATCTGCTGACAAATCAAACAGAGTAGCTGGCCACCTTATTTCACCTCTTTGTCTGTAATTTTAGGTATTACTACTGGTGTGGTGCTCCACAGACTTTTTTCCCATTGCGCCCTGTTCCAAGTAAATAGTGAACTGCAAAATAAAGATGTTCTATTAATTTAACACAGAAGCATTGGCCCGTAGAGCTAAGACATTGACGCTGAATTTTTGTCATTAGATAAGATACTGTTAGCATAACAATATGTAATTTGTAACTGATTAACATTTTGAATTAGAAAAACAGTGGCAGTCGATGTTATGGTAAACTGCCACCCAGTTTTCTGTCAAAATATTTTAATCTTGTTTCAACTCCCTATGTATATATCTATACAATATAAGAGACAGATCTAAGTTTTATTATGTTCTAATGGAGTTAAATCATAAATGTATTTCCTTCTTATAAAAGCAAGATAGGTCCACCCCCAATAAAAGGATTCACTTGAATTCTGAATGCTTAATAAAGTATCTTTAATATACTAGCCCTTATGCAACAAAATATTATTTCCATTCCAAAGAAATATTTCCCACCCTACACTGAAGACACTGCACAAAAATAATGTAAAATATTAAAGCTTGGTGTTTTAAGACAAACTTTCTAAATTGAGGGCATGTGGGGAGTGGCTGCAGAGGGAGGAGATTTAATGGTGTTAATATGAAAGGGCCAGGACACTCAAAGGAGGAGGATCTATGTCTAGCTAAAATGCAAAAGCATGAAACTCTTTCCTATAAAGGGCTTTAAAATCCTTGTTTCCACAACACGGAGAAAGCAACCACCTAAATAAGAGGACACTGACCTTTGCAAAAAGAGAAATCAAATTACAGAGAACTTGGTTTAGAGCAACCACTGACAAGTTGAGCAAGTAAGAATTCAGTGACAAAGTATATGTCAAGGACAAGACTCATTCACGTGTATCCATGCTCTTGCTCACCTCACTTGAAAAAAAAAAAAAAAAAATCTGTCTTCTTCCACTCAGCTTCTCTCCCTCCCTGATCTTCTAAGGACTTAGAGTGGTCTCCTTGCCAGGCCGGTTATAGTGGAGCTACTCTGGAGAGTGAGTATAGCAGAGAATTGTAAAAGAACCCTGTGCTCAGAAGAGCCCTGTGCTTGATTTAATGCTCTACTGTAGCCATCTGGAAATTCTTAATTTTTGAACAAAGGGTCTCACATTTGCATTTTGCACTAGGTCTCACAAATTATGTTGCCAGTCCTGATTGCAGGTGGTGGAAAAATTTCAAGTAGCAGCAGCAGCTACCACACAGCACACAAACAGGCCAGGCAGGACAAGCCACACTCAGCAGATATCAGTGACTAGGGAAGTCAAAAGGGCTATCCAGGGACCTCACAGAAGGCACCAAGCAGGGCAGACCTTTCACCCCACGGGCATAAGGTCCACCTTCTCTTTTACCTGATGCCCTCTTTCGAAAGGACTGTAGACCCTTTGAAAGGGGAGAAACAACAGTGAAAGAGTTTGAATTTTAAATCGACTGAATATTTACCCAAAGTATAAAGCCAAGATGTCTTTATAAATGTAAGTTTTTTCAACCATGTTCAGGAGCTTGAAAAGGAGCATCAGATAAAGAAAATAAAGTTTTTCTTATATTTTTATTCTATCTAAATAATGATGTATAAATGTTGACCACTGCACAGAAGATAAAGAGTATGCTCTCAGAAAAGGAACTATTTGAGGTTCATTGAGGGAGGCTTCCCTGCACACGAGTTATTCACGAATATTTTAGGTATATGTGCCCCAGTTTGAGATTCTATCTGGCTAAGTATTCTGAATAAAGGATAGGCAGAATACTGTCATGGGGTGTGGGGGTTTTGTTGGTTTCTTTTTATTTATTTATTTATTTATTGGCCTCTTCCAGCAATCATCTGAACATGCGGCTCTGAAATAGGGGTATTTGCAAGCATGCTTGCAGTAAAATACGACAATCCAGAAAATATGTAAAATATACATTCCAGAGCAGATTTAAAAATATACCAGATGGTTAGTCATTGTTTTTTTTTTTTCAAAGTTCCTCATAAAAACATATGAAATACTTTGCTTCTCTTTAGATGAAGCCTACTGAAGCACAACAGATGACATGATTTCTCACTTTGGAAAATGTTTCATTACTTCAAAATAATAGAGGTGGCTATAAAATGGCCTTTTCTTATGAAATTAAGAGGTGAGCTCACTGGTATTACTCTTCTCATCTGTTTCTCCCTCATATATACCCTTTCTTCACCGAGAAACTCTCTTCCCCTTACCCTTTCTCTTTCATTTAGTCCATGTGGTGGCCTCTTGTGCTGCATTTTACTAAACTGGAACCGATGGCATGATAACGAAGACAGAAAGTTCTGATGGAAAACCATCTACAGTTTACCTAGGAGTTTAGGACCAAGAGTAATGAGATTGAACCTCCCAAACTGAGATAACGCATGTAAATCCCATAGTGCTATACTTAGTGTATAATCTCTTGATCACTTTCATTACTTTTCCCTAAACATAAGAGAGTCCTTCTGCCAGCTGTATCTGTGCTGAGACCTCTATGCAGTCTCCAATGCCTTTTCTGAGCACCAAACCCTGAGCTTGTGAAAGAGATGGTTCAGAATGTGGAGGAAAGTTTGAAGTATTGCTGTGAAAAGCTAATTCTATTACAAAGGAATAAGGGTTTGTCTCACGGTTTTATGTGGGAATGTCATTTTATAATCTATTGCAGAGTTTCTGAATTTTTCTACCCATATCAAAGCCCCATGAAGTCAATGACTATGCCCGTCTGACTAAACACATCCTAGCACCTAGTATTGCACATAGTAGGCATTTAATACATGTGTGTTAAATGAATAAGCAAATCAAACAAATCATAAATAAGGACATTTAAAATCACCTAGCCCATCCATTTCACAGTAGCCCAGGGAGTTACCCAAGGTCAATGGAATATAGAGCTAACCCTAAAAGTAATGGATTTCTATGTCCCACTGCACAGATCCCTGAATTATTAGCACTTTCTCCCACTGAAATAACATGAACATAATTTTCTTCCCAATTATTCTGGCTGAGAGATATACAAAAGGTGTCAGTAGGTGGAAGATTTACAGCACAGCTTCTGGAAAGCCTGGAAACACCATGGGGCAGCTGCAAAAGGTCTTATGGTAATTAAATCGAGAAGCCAAGGAACCCTTGGAGGCACACTTTGTGGGCTCCAGGACAGCCCTCCTGGAGGAAGGCACTTTTGCGGACAACCATAATATAATAGATCTCTAGGGAAGCAACAGCAAAAGAAAATACAAGAAAGGAAAAATACCTATGGTTTCCTATCATTTCCAAGGTTGTCATATATGCTAACCTTTAATGTAGCCTTCGGCTCCACTACCTATGAAATATTTTTCTCTCCTGTTATAACAAGGTGAAAAATTCACACAATTCATCTCCTGAAATTCAGTTATACCAAAAACAGTAACTTTCTTTGTATCCCTAAAGCTGAACTAAACTCATGAGCACCCCCATCTCCCTGGGAATTGGGGGAACAGGGAAGGTGGTGATGGAGGCGATTAAAGAAGGAATTTTAAACTAATGAATTAAAGGTTTCTCTGTCCACACTGGTTTAAAAGAACTTTTTAAAGTCTCTTTTGGAAAAATCCTCGTCTCAAGTTTTCTTTATGACACCTGTATGTTTTTGAAGAGATGATGTCATGCGGATATGAAAAGTAGCTTACCAGTCCTCAGTGTGATGGGGCTGGGAGGTGGGGCTTAGTCAGCAGAGGGTCCTCTCAGCTTTGGGCCCCGAAGTCCTGGGCTGTGACCACGTATGGCAGCAATGTGCTGGAGCTGCTGCTGAAGTCTGTAGTCAAGCTTGCCTGTTCTAGTTGAGTGTACCTCCGGATCCTGACCCAGACTTGCTGGCCCATTCTACAGCTGGATATTTCTCCAAGAGCCCTATGGGAACTTTGGGATACTCTGCATCCCATCCACTGGCTTTGGAGATAAAGCAATGTCAGGTCCATCTGCCTCAATGCATCTCTAACCGTGGCCAAATCGCATCCTGCCACTATCAGCATCAAGCTCAACATACTGCTTTTCCGACAGGTCAGCTGCCTCTCCAAGCTACCCTAAGGAACTGAGATATTCTCTTTTCCCTCCCAGTAGCACAGGACTTTCTCTTCTGCTTCCTACTTGGTGAAGAAATCCTGAAGGTCACATCCCCCTTCTCTACCCTGTGGATTGATTTGTTCTAAGAGATGTTTGCCTTGCCTTTTGTAGGACATTATGATTGAAAGGGAATGAGAAATATATCAGTTTATTATACTTCCAAATATATGTAGATATATGGATATACATATAGATATAGATGATATATCACCATAATTTCAAATAGTTAAAAAGGATACAGGTCTGACTCCTATGATTTTGGCCAGACATGGTTCAAAGATTAAGCTACAATACATTACAGAACTAGAAAATAAGTTACATAAAATAACATAGTAAAAAAGTCTTACTGAATGTAGTAGAGTGAACTATATTTAATGTCTCCAAGACATAACTAAGCCTTAGTTTTTGTATCTATAAAATACAAATAATAAAGTCTGCTCTGCAAACATTACCTGGGTGTTAAAAAAAAAAAAAAACCAACACTTTGAAAGCTATAAGGTTTGGAGAAATGAAACTTAGAGCAAGAAATCTATAAAATGAATTTTATCCCTGAGCCCCAACCCTATGGCATAATGGGATCTCACTATATATATGGCAAGAAAAGCCTGACCAGATATCAACTGACAGCCTCCTAAGAATTAAGCAGCAGTATCCCATGGCATGGCACAAAGCTCGGTGGGGTATATAAAGTTGCTATTGAACCAGATTTTAAATATATTCTTTCTCTTCTATTCATAGAAAAAGCCACATTTACATGAGTGTGGTTGAAAAGATTTGCTGTAGAGCAGCAATTTTATGGGAGCGTGTGTGGGGGAAAGGTTTGATTGAAGTACATATGGCAAACTTTTAAGACTGATTTAATAGAGGGAAATGCCTGTCAGCATCTGAAACCCTGGACTGGAGTAGCTCAGAGTCCACAGATGCTACAAACATTTCAGGAGCTTTTGACTGGGTGGAAATTGGACATATTTTGAATCAAATCATTCTACAGAGTAGCTTATTCTGCAGTTGCTCTCGCAGCATCTGGGATACTTTACCAAGAAATATCATATTTTTGTAATCTCAGATCCGTAATAAGTTACACAGGGCAGGACCTCCTCTAAAAGACTGGCTGGAACACAGAAAGGTTGGGAAACACAGTGGCATGATACCATACCCAGACAGGTCCTCCTCCATTTTCCTTCTTGCAAGGTTCTGTGCTTGCCCTCACTCCCAGGACTGCTGCAGGGTCCCTATACTCCATTTTCTCCTCGTGTGTCCATAGAGTAAACTGCCCGTTTTGCCTTTCATCTAAAATATCAGCTATGTGTTTTAGGGATTTTTTTTTTTAACCTATGGCTAGATATGTAGAGTCCTGAAAAATAATATGAAGAAAGTTTGATAATTTAAAAATAATACTTTAATTAGATGTGACTTTCAGGTGACTTCTAACTCAACCAGGAATAGTTACTCCCATCTCATCACTGGACATTACAATACCCATCTTATGGCCTGTGCTTTATGGTTCGTGAGACGCTTTCTCATGCATTGCCTTATGTGATCTTCTCAAAAACCTTGCTATGGCCAAGTACTGTAGCTCACACCTGTAATTGCAGCACTTTGGGAGGCTAAGGCACGCAGATCACTCTGAGGTTACAAGTTCAAGACCAGCCTGGCCAATATGATGAAACCCTGTCTCTACTAAAAATGCAGAAATTAGCCAGGCATCTGTAATACCAGCTATTTGGACGGCTGAGGCACAAGAATCACTTGAACTCGGGAGGCAGAGGTTGCTGTGAGCCAAAATCGTGCCACTGCACTCTAGCCTGGGTAACATAGTGAGACCCTGTCTCAAGATTTAAATAAAATAAAATAAAATAAAATCTTGAAGTAACAGCAATGCAAACAATGTAGAGAATGACCCAGAGATAATACACAGAGAACATACTCACCTACTAAGGAGAGTCAGAGTGATAATCCAGATCTCCAAAGTCTCAGATGAATCCCTTTAACTTTTCCCATGACTTCTCAATCATGGATGTTTTGAAGCTTATTAAAGGAAATGACAGGCAGTCATGATTCTTTCAGCTGCAGTCATTGCAACTGATGTTTTCTTATACCATTTTCAAAAAGCTAGATGTTTCAAACTCCAAAATCAATGTTCTTTCCCATTCCTCTGTTCACGTGATTCTCTGCTAGCCACAGGGAAAATGAGTAGTGATCATTTCTCTCCCTGCTTAAAATGTTCAGTGCTATAAGTTATTTTCATCTTTCAATACAAGATGCAGGTATAGATAGAAATTAGGATTCTGAAATAGTATTGATTAGCCTTTGTCAAATAAACTGTGTAATTTATGAAAATACAAGAATCCAGCTGACATCTGACTAGAAGGGAAAAGAGTTCATCTTATAAAACAAGTTGTATATGCCATGCTGCTAATAAGGGCTATTCTATTTCTGAAATGTCGAGATCAGGAAGGACCACAGTGGTGCCTGGTCTCCCCTTCTAAGCAATACCACAATTGGTCAAGGCAATTAGACAAGGCTCTGCAGAGTCTTTGGGATGGCACCAATACAGTTGCCTAATTTTCTATCTTCCAGATTCCTAATAAAGTTGTATAGAAAACACAAGGTGGAAAAGGCTATATTTTTAATGGGCACAAGCAAGAAGTTTTATCACAATGCTGTCAGATACTAACAGGACTCAGACTGAAGGAGATATAGAAAGGCAATCCATGAATCTCCTTCTAGAAAAAGCTGAAGTCAGTAAGGACAACCTGAAAGAACCAGATAGAAGCAGGAGATGGAAGTGAAATGTTGCTGGTAGGGTACTTGCAGTGACACGTGAAGTTCAACAAGGACATCAAGAGATGTTCCTAATGTTGCCAGATATATCAAGAGGGGAACTGTATTAAAGGTCTAAATTAGAAAGTAAAACTTTGAAACCTTTCGAAGGGAAAATATCGAGTAACACCTGTATTAGTCCATTCTCACACTGCTAGAAGAATATACCCAAGAGTAGTTAATTTATAAGGAAAAGAGGTTTAATGAACTCACATTTCAGCATGGCTGGGGAAGCCTCAGGAAACTTGCAATCATGGCAGAAAGGGAAACAAACCTGTCCTTCTTCACAGGGTGGCAAGGAGAAGAAGAATGAGAACTGTGCAAAGGGGGAAGCCTCTTATAAAACCATCAGATGTCATGAGAGCTCACTCACTATCATGAGAACAAAATGAGGGTAACTGCCCCCGTGATTCAGTTCCCCTTGACAAGGTCCCTCTCGTGAAACGTGGGGATTATGGGAATTACAGTTCAAGATGAGATTTGGGTGCAGATACAGCCAAACCATATCATTCCACCCCGACCCCTCCCAAATCTCATGTTCTCACATTTCAAAACACAATCATGCCCTTCCAACAGTCCCCCAAAGTCTTAACTCATTCCATCATTAACTCAAAAGTCCAAGTCTCTCATCTGAGACAAGGCAAGTCTCTTCCACCTATAAGCCTGTAAAGCCAAAAGCAAGTTAGTTACTTCCTAGATATAATGGGAGTACAGGCATTGGGTAAATATGCCCATTCCGAATTGGAGAAATTGGCCAAAATGAAGGGACTGCAGGCTCCATGCGAGTCTAAAATCCAACAGGGCAGTCATTAAACCTTAAAGTTCCAAAATGATCTCCTTTTACTCCATGTCTCACATCCAGGTCACAATGATGCAAGAGGTGGGCTTCCATGACCTGGGACAGCTCCATCCCTATGGTTTTGGAGGGTACAGGCCCCCTCCCAGCTGCTTTCACACTCTGGCATTTAGTGCCCGTGGATTTTCCAGGTGCACAGTGCAAGCTGTGGATCTACCATTCTAGGGTCTGGAAGACGGTGACCCTCTTCTCACAGCTCCACTAGGCAGTGCATCAAAGAAAATTTTCAAAAAAATAAAGACAACCTACAGTAGAAAATTTTTGCAAATCATATATCTGATGAGGGGTTAACATACAAATATATAAAGAACTTCTAAGACTCAACAACAAAAAGACAATCTATGTTAAAAAAATGGACAAATGAGTTGAATAGACATTTCTTCAAAGAAGATATACAAATAGCACATGAAACGACACTCAATATCATTAGTTGTCAGGGGAATGCACATCAAAATCACAATGAAATATCACTTCTTACCTTCTAGGATGGCTACAATTTTTTTAATAAAGAAAATAATAAGTTTGGTAAGGTTGTGGAGAAATCGTAACCTTGTAGGTTTACAGTGGAAATACAAAATTGTACAGGCCCTGTGGAAAGTACTTTGGCAGCTTCTTCAAAAGTTAAACATGGAATTACCATATGACCCAGCAATTCCACTCCTAAATATACATTCAAAAGTTTTGAAAACAGGAACTCAGACACTTGTGTGTTACTGTTCATTGCAGCATTTTTCAGAACAGCCAAAATGTGGACACAACCTAAATATGGCATTAAAAGGATCAACAAAATGTGATATATATATGCAATGGAATATTATTCAGTCATAAAAAAGAAATGAAGTTCTGATGCATACTACAACATGAATGAACTTGAAAACATTATGCTAAGTGAAATAAACCAAATGCTAAAGGAAAAATATTGTATGGTCTATATATATATATAATAGGCAAGTTCATGGAGACAGAAAGCAGATTAGAAATGACTAGAGGCTGTGGGGAGAGGTAAGGAGAGGAGAGTTATTGCTTAATGGATATAGAGTTTCTGTTTGGGGTGATGAAGAAGTTCTGAAATAGATAGTGGGAATGGGTACACAACACTGTGAATATACTTAATGCCACTGAGTTGTACAACTACAAATGGTTAAAATGGCAAATTTTATATTTCATATATTTTACTACAGTAATTTTTTAAATGATAGAAAAAACAATAATTAAACCTGTTAGTAATGGGCAAAACATATGAACATAAATTCAGAGAGTATGAAACCAAATGGCCAATAAACATATGAGTAGATGGTCAGTCCCATTAGTAAAAAGGGGTATGAAGATTCAAATCATAGAAGATACCATTTCTTACTCATCAGATTAAAAAACATTGAAGTCCGAAAGTCACAAATGTTGGAAAGCATTGGAACAGCAGGAATATTGATTTGCTGTTATTGGGAATGTAAATTAGTATTCACTACTTTGAAAGTATTTCAGCAATATCTAGTAAAGCTGAATTGCATATCCAAGGAGTACATAATTCCTCTCCTAGCCATGTATTGTAGAGAAATTCTTGCACATGTACACAAAAAGGCATGTTCAACAACTCTCATAGTAACTGTATTGGCAAAGTCAAAAGCAAGCAAAAAATCTAAACGTCCATCAAGAGAAGAATGGGTAAATTACTTTCAGTATATTCACACAATGAAAGACTACACAGCAGTAAAAATGTACCAACTAGAGCCATACATATTCTCATGGAAGAATTTCACAAACATAATGCCAAGCAAAAAAAAAAATGGTAAGTTTCAATGGAATAGATTATTCCATATGCATAAAATAGTAAAACATGAAAAATTGATATTCATTATTATATTCCATTTATTCTCTATGTTACTGTATTTACTAAAAGAGTAAAATGTAAAGGAAATGACAATTACTAAATTCCCTCTGGTGTGGGAAGGGAATGAGATGCAAAGGACACAGGGAGTTTCAAGTTACTGGTACTATTTCTTTCATAAACTCGGTGGTGGATACATAGCTATTCATTATATTAGTATTTAGAGCTTTTCTATGTTTTAATATTTCATGATAATGTCTAAAAAAGAGTCTAAAAAGAATTATACATGGTTTTTGAATATACCTTGTCAAAGATACTGTGCCTGACATTACCAAGCTATCGAGCACATGATCTAGTTGTGGGTAAGACATTTGCAAAAATACATAATATCTAAAGCTCACAGATATCAGGCTGCATAATACAAGAATTGAGAAGGGAAGCCTATAAACCCTATAGCCAAGTCCTGGAAAATTAATTCCATAAAACCTGAATAGTGATTCAAAAAATGGAGAGAGAAAAGTATACTTAATTACCTCTCAACTCTCCATCCAGTGTTTCAAGGGTTGGTGCCTGATTTATTTTTCCTTATCTAATGTCTTTAAGTGTTTCATCCCCATAAGTCATATAAAATTTATTCTTAGAGAGGTCAGATTGGAGTAAACGAATGCTTCACCTTGGTTGCCTGTATCAAGCCTGTAGGAATTCTGTCCCATATTTCCAGAGTTTGATATACTCATCCTGGGTAGGTTTAAGTATGTTTCACAATACTTCATCCATCTTTCCATTTGCAAAGTAAAGAACCAGGAGTCATTTTCATATTCTCCTTGTTTAACAGTTTTATACCTGCCCAAATGCAACTTTCATATGAAAAGTCACCCCAGCGTGTGGGATGTAGAAAAGGACACTAAATGCCCATTAAGAACTCACAAAATTATTCTTCTATATTAATGCAAATATATTCTATATTCTATATTTAGTATAAAATCTTTAAGGGTCTCTATCCATGAGGGAGAAAAGATGTAAAGTTTATTCCCTATTTTACCTTAAGAGTAAAACTTAGTTAAGTGGCTTGACTCACATCGCACACCAGAACTTGATAACTTGAGAAAATTATCTCACTTAGTGTGTGCAACAATTGTATTATTAAATTAAATATTATTAATAGTTGCTATTATCATCATTAATATTACTCTCAGGAGCAGAGTCAGAATGGAAATTCAAATTGCATATTTTTAATCCCTATGTGGTTTTCAGCACATCGTCCCATCTCCAGCAATGATATTATGCCCTTACCCTGGTCCAGAATGGGAAAATAAATCCATTTCTACTTTGCTTCCTTGATGACAGGAGTCCCCAATAGCAGTGTACAATATCAACTCACCTTATTGAGAAAATGGTCACGGAGGCTTTTCTTCATGTATTTTGAATTTTCCATCATTGAGGAAATGTTCACTATACATAATTGCATGCTTTCTAATACTGCTTTCCTTCAAATTGGATTTTTCCCCCATGGATTTTAAAGCTACTTCCATTTGAGAAAAGTAAAAACAGTTGTAATTTCAGCAATTTGCCATTTTCCTCCTTTTGGGATAGTTTTACTCATTGTATTTGAAGAATAAATAACTAAATGATCTTGAAAAATTTAATGTGAAAGAGATACCAAGATTTTCAACACAAGAAGGTACACTTAATATGCCATAAAAGGTAGCTTGAAAAACAGAACGCTTTTCAGTAGATACATAAACTCCTATTTAACTACCAGCACTTTCTATTTCTTTATTCCTGCCCTATAATGAGCTATTCCCTGTTTACTGTTGTTAAACTTGGTTACTAGTGGCACTTAATATAATTCCAGATGGTTAAGATTTCAAGAAGCTTCACACACAAATAAGTAAATCAAACAGGAAGGGAAAGCAGCAAAAGGATAACGCAACTTAAGATCCAATTTGAGGGTTAAATATAGTAGTGGGTCCTCTCAGATTGCAGAGATTTAAACACATCATGAAATTTTATCAAGTATCCCGCAGCGGGCCACCATGCTGCTTTTACATAACTTCACATCCTAGAAATGTAATGATCTAGAGAGGTGCATTTTTTCAATTGGTTTGGACATTCACTCTTCAATTCATCAGATTTTCCATTGGCCTATCTTGAGTTACGTAAGTCAGAAGTATTCCCTACTGAGAATCAAACTTTGAAGACAAAGACTATTTGGTAGAATATATTTTTGTGTTATAGATTTACAATGAGAGTCCTGATCCCCTTCACTTCATATCAGACTTTTTTTGTTGGAAGAGTGGTTTTACAGCCCCTCTCTCACCAAGGAGTCCTCATATTGCATTTACTTAGAAAGCTAGTCTTGGCCAAGTCGATGAACACCAAGAGCTATAATCATTTAAAATATCAGCTTTCTCAGCTACTAAAAATAAACCCCAAAAAAGGACTGAGAGTAAACCATATGTTACTCTGAACACTTATTAAAAGAATACTAAGAGACTGGAAATGTCATTTAAGTTTTTAGTAATAAGGTAGAATCCTTTTATTCACCTTGCTCTCAAAGGATCAATCCCAGGGCATGAGTAATAAAACAATGACTAACACACGGCACTTACTATGTATCATGAATTGTTGTAAGTGCCACATGTATTAAATAACTTTGTTCTCATAGCAACTCTATGAGGTATATTCTATAATTTCTTCATTTTACAAAGGAAAGTACTGAAGCACAGAGAGGTTAAGTAATTTGACTGAGGGAGCACACACAGTAAATGTAGAGCTTAAAGTCAAACTCAGACAATTTGGCTCCAGAATCTATCATTTTTACTCTGAATACTGTGGTACACACAATGCTAAATATTAATCAAAACGCAACCTAGAACTCTTAACCAATGACAAAAGCATGAATTAAATCATTATCTTGTTATTATCTTTTGATCATTCCACATACTATGAATTCATTGTTTTAATTCAACACATATTTATTGAGAATCTGCTTGGTGCCAGGCACTATCCTTGAGAGTGAAGTTAGAGGGAAAAAAAATGAGTGGCTTGAAGATGCTCAGAGACAACCAGAAAAGGGAAAAAAAAAAAAAAAGAAATGAACAGATACAAGTGAGTGAGAGAGAGAAGCCCAGGGTGCCCACAAATGAAATACTTACTTATACAGTGTGAGTACTAAATTGACAAAATATATCCTGGCCTTAAAAAAAGGAAGAAAAGAAAAAGAAATTTCTCTTCACCGATCTTTTCTGAAAGCTAAAATACAGGCTTTTTGCCTCCTACCCTCCACTGCTATCATCCCCAAGAGCCTGAGGTTTATGGCACCTTTACTCAAACATTTTTCTTAGCATTAAATCAGAATTCCAATATTACCTTTATAGTTTTCATATTACTTTTGATATTTTAAAATCAGTATGAAAGTTGACTTTAAAATTTTTCCATTGAGAGCAAAGGTTTATTATGTTAGCAGCTTCAGACAATGCAGGTGCTTGAAACTCCAGCACAGATGTCTAACCCCTCCATCAGGCTGGCCCAACCTGAGTGAAATGATTAGAATTCATGTGCCAATACAATGCAACAACATAGCTCTTTATAAACCTAGACTGTGTCGCTATCCAGGCTCTTCAGAAACCATTTGCAGGCTGCAGATGGAGATAACTGAAATGGCCTGGACTAAGGAATCGGAAACCAAGAGGAAACAGAAAGACCAATTGTCCTGGGACGACAGCATGAGGCTGGTTTTTCAAAGTCACAGACTAATTCTGCTTGAATTAAAGTCATGCCTTGTTTCAAACACACTCCACCTCGGGCTGCCTGCTTGAGGATTCACTGCTAAGTGAGACCATAACTACTTTCTTTTTGAAAGGATTAGGCCACAGGCTGAAGCTTCCAATACTGATTTTGAAATCCGCAGTCATTTAGAAGATGGCTTCTCACATCTGTTCTGCTTCCCTGCTCCACTCGAAGCTCCGAATCTCCCTCCTCATCCTAAAGAGATTGCAACAGTCATGAACTAAGCCATTTTAGGTCTCTTCGCTAGAATTAAATTGAGCTTCATGTGCTGTTTGGATTTTATACTTTTTAAACAGAAAGACAAACCACACAATAAAAACAGGTTGGTTCCTGCCCTTTATACTGCCTTATACTACTGCAGGGCCTTGGGCCATTTATTTTATTTCATTTTATTGTATTTTATTTTATTTTGTTTTATTTTTTGGCTTCAGTTTCCCTTTCTAGAAAATAATCCCTGTTGATACCAGTTTATAAGCAACACTGGTATACATTTTTAAAACTATGTTCATTGACTCTCTCAGTTCCTGAAAGGTGTCTTTATGAGTTTTTTCCTACAGAAATTGGAATCCATTTTTATTTCCTTATGCTCCATTGCATCCAAGCATCACCAGAAGTCTATCTAGCATTCCATATTTTAGAAAGTGCTGATCTTGTGCACCTCAGTTGACTAAGTATCAGGCTTCAGGCCTAATTACGGTTTAGTTTCTGCCTAAGTCACTTACTTCATCTCCCCTTCTTCCTTGCTTTTCCAACTCATTCACCAATTGTTTATCAATCAACTAGAAATTATGACAGACCCTGGGTAAGTATTAGGGAATAACTGTGCACATGTCCAGTCCTTGCCTTTAAAGATCCTGCATTTAAAAGGGAAGACAAGCAGGGAAACTTCCCACCAGAGGCAGCCTCAGCTTGACCCTGGTTCATTGGGCAACCCTGATTTGAAAAAGCAAACTCTTAGGTAGCTTTAGCCTTTTCCCCAACAAGGCTCACCCCAGCACCAGTCCAGGCCATTCTGGCTCAAATCACAGTCCCAGACTATCAGACACAGAATGCAAAGTTAGCGATTTCCCAAGACTCCTCCTCTGGCAGCTGAAATGACATAACTCTCAATGACAACTGCTACTGGGAAAACACTGCTCTCTCTGTGATGTCTTCATTCCTTCCCAGCAGCATGCATTCCTAGGGTTTTGGAGACCAAGTTGGACACTGTGTGGCCCAGTTCCCGTGATTAGGAGCTTTCACATAGCCTTAAAAAAAAAAAAAAGTCTCTATTCTGTTCATTTGCCTGGTAAAAAAAAACTCAGCTAAGCCGAGGGGCCCAGGGCCCCAGTGTCATTCACTCCAAGCCTCCACCTAGAAGGCTAAATCTGTCACCCCATTTCCCTGGAACACTTATACACTGTCAGTGGGAATGTGAATTGGTACAGCCACTATGAAAAACTATATGGAAGTTCCTCAAAAAACTGAAAACAGAACTGCCATATGGTCTAGTAATCCCACTGCTGGGTATATATCCAAAAGAAAGGAAATTAGCACAGTGAAGCAGTATCTGCACACCCATATTTGTTGTAGCACTATTCTCAGGAGCCACGATAAGGAAGCCACCACATTTAAAGCAGATTTTTTAAACGTGGTATATATATACACAGTGGAATATTATTCAGCCATAAAAAAAATGAAATCCTGGTATTTGCAACAATCTAGCTGAAACTGGAGGTCACGTTACACAAAATAAGCTAGGCACAGAAAGACAAATGTCACATGTCCTCACTTATATATAGGAGCTAAAAAATTGATCTTGCGGAGGTAGTGAACAGAATGGTGATTACCATAAGCTTGGAAGGGTATTGGGGGTGGGGAATAACAAGGGGTTAGTTAATGGATACAAAGATACAGTTAGAAGAAATAAAATCTAGTTTTCAGGAGCACAATAGGATGACTATCGCTAACAATAATTTATTATATAATTCAGAATAACTAGAAGAGTATATCTGGAATGCTCCCAATACAAAGAAAGGATAAATGCTTGAGGTGATAGGTATCCCAATCACCCAGATTTTATCATTACACTGTATGCTTGTATTAAAACATTATGTATACCCCATAAATGTGTATAATTATTATGTATCCATAAAAATTAAAAAATAGTATTTAAAAACTTAAAATATTGATAAAACATCATTTGTTCAAAGTGTGTGTTAGGTACTTAATACAGAGAATTACTATTTCATAACTTTGTATTGCAAAATAGCTATATGTATATGACTACATATATCGAGTTTTTATAATTTTTTACATTGCTACATTTATTATGTTCGTTATTAAAATATAATTTTGTCAGAGTAATAAACTACTCAAGCTTGTAAAAAAAGAAAAAATATCTGCCTCCCTGAACCAAGCTCAGAGGGGAAACTGGAATTCTGTTCTCCTGCAGACCGTTGAAGTCACTCTCACATCACTCCAGGTTCAGATCACTTTCCTGACACACTGTCGTAGGAATGACAACACTTCAGTTGGGTTCCCTAAGTGTCAGGCACTGTTCTACTGCTCTATACTGTGACAGGGGTGAGAGTGCGTGTGTAATGCTTTTCAATCCTAACAGCAAGCCTACAAGCTAGGGACTATTATTACACCCATTTTATAGATTATGAAACAGAGGCACCCAGAGGTAACTTGCCTATGGTTACACAGGTAAGAAGCAGCAGAATCAAAATTTGAAACCAGTAGGGTTCCAGAGTCTTCAATCTTAACCTGTGTGTTGGGACCCAAAGGGCAACTCTGCCATTCCAAGAGAAGACTCCTTGTACAGGGTTAAATGCCATCACTTATACCAATTGTTTAACAAATTCTATATAAATTCATGTATTCATAAGGGAAAACAGCTTAATATTGCTATTTAAATTTTGTTGTTTTCTATTCAAGTGTGTTTTTAAGACATATTCTAAGGTCTCACACAAAAGCTGGTGCTAAGGAATACTTCCATATCACTTGTGAATAATTAAGAAAAATGGTTTTAAAGTCCAGTATGATGGCAGTATGGCTTAATGGAAACAGTCAAGATGACTTCTCAGAACGCTGCCCTTCAGTCTTCCAGTGGGCACCACTAGTATGATTTTATTGATTTCCAAATTTTCTGAGCCTCTGGTTTTAGGCTGTAAAATGGAGATGATAAGGAAAATTCTGTCTACCTTACATATTTGTTTTGAGGCTCAATGAGACACCATATAAAAAGTACTGTGTAAACTACAAAGCTTCATGTAAAAATAAGTTCTCATTAAAGATAAAAAGATAGGATTAAGAAAATAAAAAATTAATCCTTGCTAAGAAAAGAGGCAATTACATGACTTCACACTAGCAACCATAGGACATAGGTCTTTGCTCTGGCATCTGCTAAGACAGAAAGAAAAGAAGACATAAATAGGAGAAGAACAAATTACTCCTGAGGACTCTCTTGAGAAATTGGCTCTGGGGAGAAATCTTCATGGGAAGAACCATTAAAATGAGCAGTCTGGGGAGTGCTGGAGAAGGTCTGCCTTCTCGTTCATGATCTCTGGTAGCTTCCTTCTTGGGGGTTCCTTTTTGGACTACTAGCACCAGAGTAGAGTGGAAACAGAAGAAACCACCAGCACAAAGGAAGCTACTACAACAGTAACTTCTAATGCAAAAGAACTTCAAACAAACTAGGAGGCTAGGAAGAAGGGTAGTCAGTGAAGCTAGTTTAAGATAACTTTCCTTGAAAACTATAATATTCAAACTGTACAAACAGACTAGGATTGAAAACAGTTACCTATAAATTTACATTTTTGAAACATTGCTTTAAATCACAGATGTACTTCATCAAGAAGTCAACATCTGCAAGGTTGGTTCAACATATGCAAATCAAAAAATGTGATTCCTCACATAAACAGAACTAAAGAAAAAACCACATGATTATCTCAATAGATACAGAAAAGACCTTCAATAAAATTCAGCATCCCTTCACGTTAAAAATTCTCAATAAACCAGGTATTGATGGAACATACGTCAAAATAATAAGAGCCATGTATGGCAGACCTATAGCCAATATCATACCGAATGAGCAGAAGCTGGAAGCATTCCCCTTGAAAACCGGCAGAAGACAAGGATGCCCTCTCTCACTACTCCTATTCAACATAGTATTGAAAGTTCTGGCCAGGGCGGTCAGGCAAGAGAAAGAAATAAAGAGTACTCAAATAGGAAGCAAGGAAGTCAATTTATCCTTGTTTGCAGATGACATGATCTTATATTGAAAAAACCGAATTGTCTCAGCCCAAAAGCTTCTTAAGCTGATAAGCAACTTCAGCAAAGTCTCAGGATACAAAATCAATGTGCAAAAATCACAAGCATTCCTATACACCAACAAAAAGCAAGCAGAGAGCCAAATCATGAACGAACTCCCATTCACAAAAAGAATAAAATACCTAGAAATACAACTAACAAGGGAAGCAAAGGACCTCTTCAAGGAGAACTATACATCACTGCTCAAAGAAATCAGAGAGGGTACAAACAAATGGAAAAACATTCCATGCTCATGGATCGGAGGAATCAATATCGTGAAAACAGCTGTACTGCCCAAAGTAATTTAAAGATTGAATCCTATTGCCATTAAACTACCATCGATATTCTTCACACAATTAGAGAAAACTATTCTAAAATTTATATGGAACCAAAAACAGGCCCAAATAACCAAGTCAATCCTAAGTAAAAAGAACAAAGCTAGAGGCATCACACTACCTGACTTCAAACTGTACTACAAGGCTACAGTAATCAAAACAGCATAGTACTGGTACAAGAACAGACACATAGATGAACGGAACAGAATACAGAACTCAGAAATAAGACCACACACCTACAATCATCTGATCTTTGAGAAATCTGACAAAAACAAGCAATGGGGAAAAGATTCCCTATTTGATAAATGGTGTTGGGAGAACTGGCCAGCTATATGCAGAAAATTGAAACTGGACTACTTCCTTATACCATATACAAAAATTAACTCCAGATGGATTAACCCAAAACTATAAAAACCCTAGAAGAAAATCTAGGCAATACCATTCAGGACATAGGCACAGACATAGATTTCATAATGAGAACACCAAAAGCAATTGCAATGAAAGCAAAAAATGACAAATGATATCTAATTAAACTAAAGGGCTTCTGCACAGCAAAAGAAACTATCATTAGCATGAGCAGACAACCTACAGAATGGGAGAAAGGTTTTGCAATCTATCCATCTGACAAAGGTCTAATATCAAGAGTCTACAAGGAACTTAAACAAATTTACAAGAAAAAAATCAAACAACCCATTAAAAAGTGGGCAAAGGACGTGAACAGGCCTTTCTCAAAAGAAGACATACATGCAGCCAGTAAATATACATAAAAAAGCTCAACATCACTGACCATTAGAGAAATGCAAATCAAAACCACAATGAGATATCATCTCATGCCAGTCAGAATCACTATTACTAAAAAGTCAAAAAAACAACAGATGCCAGAGAGATTGTGGAGAAAAGGAAATGCTTTTACATTGCTGGTGGGAGTGTAAGTTAGTTCAACCATTATGGAAGATAGTGTGCAATTCCTCAAAGACCTAGAGGTAGAAATACCATTTGACCCAGCAATCCCAATACTGGGTATATACCCTAAAGAACATAAGCCATTCCATTATGAAGATACATGCATGCATGTGTTCATTGCAGCACTATTCACAATAGCAAAGACATGGAATCAACCTAAGTGCCCATCAATGATAGACTGAATAAAGAAAATGTGGTTCATACGCCCCATGAAATGCAGCCATAAAAGGACTGAGATCATGTCCTTTGCAGGGACATGTATGAAGCTGGAAGCCATCATTCTCAGCAAACTATGCAGGAACAGAAAACCAAACACTGCGTGTTCTCACTTATAAGTGAAAGCTAAATTATGAGAACACATGGACACATGGCAGGGAACAACACACACTGGGGCCTGTAGGAGGTTGGGGTGGGGGAGAGAGAGAACATCAGGAAGAATGGCTAATGGATGCTGGGCTTAATACCTAGGTAATGGGATGATCTGTGAAGCAAACCACCGTGACACACGTTTATCTATGTAACAAACCTGCACATCCTGTACATGTACCCCAGAACTTAAAATAAAAGTTGAAGAAAAAAAAAGTCAACATCCTGCTGATTCAGCCCATACGTCTAGAGGAAAGGAGATAAAGCCTAGTAAATTTCATTTCCCAGGATCTGTATCTCTCTCATTCACTTCTGCATCCACAACAATTACAAGTGCCTGCCATAGAGAAAGTCCACATTATAATTAAATGAAAGAGACAGAGTCGAGTTTAAGCCCTGGCCTTGCCATTAACTAACTTTGTGACTTCAACCTCCCTAAGCCTCATTTCTACCATCTCTAAAGTCAGAGTGTTAAAGAGTCTCTAAGCTCCCTTTAGTTTCCAAAATTCTGTGGTTCTATTGTTCTCATTGGAAACCAGATACTTAGGAGAAAGTGAAAAGCCCCTGGAGCACTGGCCTTTTAAATATAAGCCTACAAAGTATAAGTATGAAAGCTGGAAGGCTTCATTGATGAATACGGCCTAATGTACAAGGTAGTCCGTTCACCTTGCCTTCATGTCTAGCACACAAGGGATATCATTATTTCCTGGAGAGATGGTTAGAAGAGGACATTTGAATGAGTAGCACATCTATCATTACTACACACAAGTCACTCAAAGCATAGACCCTTTGCCGAGTCAGTTCTTTGTAGAAAATTGTGACAGTAGCGTAAATGCATTATCACCAGGAGGTATTCATGAGTTGCCAAAATACCATAAGCACAACACTAAATATGAGCAATACAAAATGAGCAGCATTAGCTTAGCCCTGGCCCATAGGAGTTTAGAGTGTAGGCCTTTCTAATGACAAAATGAACAGAATATGATATCTGGGGGTCTTAATGGCAAATTTTAAAGGAGCACATATCATTCAATCAAGTGTATGGTAAGTAGAGCAAGTTGAAAAAACTTAGTGAACTAACATAGCCCATTCCCTGAAGTGCTAAATAACAGAGATTAAAAGGGGAATTCAGGAAAAATAAACTATCACTATCATTTTTAAATTGGGCAAGATGTATGTAATCCTTGTACACTGGGATTTCACCTGAATTAGAAGAGTAAGAAAGATGAGGCGAGGTGCACAACCAATGTATTCAGTGAGAAGTAACATATTCACTCTCCTCACTCCCAGAACAGAATCTCCATCCCTCCAGTCCCAGATGCACTGTCTGTGGCCCTGTTCCTTCCACGGCCTTCCCTCTGAACTGAGTGAGCACACAATTGAATTAGATCTCACCATTAGAGAAATTGGTCTCTGGAGAGCAGCTCTGAAATCATCCAAGCAGAAAAGTGAGAAAGCACGTTTTATGGTTTGCTGAATGATTCCAGGGCGATGTATAAACCCAGAGCAGAGCCTGCCGTGCACTGGGCTCCATCTATGAATTCCATGTTACATCAAGGGGTGATAAACACTCAGATAAACATTTTTATTTTATGCCTCAACAATTTATCCTCTCTTCCTCTTATCTGACTCTGTTGACCCAACTTACTCAGTGAAAACACACATTCAGCCAGTAATTGTTTACCTTTGCTCACTCAAGCAGGTATGCGCTCAGATTCCACTCATTTGCTATCTGGGTTACCTACTCTCCTTTGCCCATTCATCTTGATTTTCTCTGGCTTGCTATTGATTTTATGAAGGAGGTTTTTTTAAATTTGTTCTTCATAAATGGTATTGACATAACTGTGTTTTGCCATTGTACCTTACATATTGTACTGTAAACATGTTGTGGGAGCTATTTCATTTTCTTCCACGGGAAAAAGCCTGGTATGGGTGCTACAGTAGTAACCCGGGGGTCAGGAAAGCATCCCCTCTCCTTGACAGTCTTTCCAAATATCGGGGACATTTGTTTAAAATCATGCCTAAGCTTCTTGCTTCTCTCTCTTCTATTTGTAAAGCAAGAACGTAAGGAACTGCTAGTATTGTGCAAACAGATGAGTCTACATTTGTAATGCATTTTAAGATCACAAGAGAAGCAGTCTATAAAAATCAGAAACAATAGCATTGCTATTAGATTTGTGAATACCTTCACCACAGATGTATTTCTCAATGACACTCATAAAAACAAGAAATGAGGTATTTGGGAGATATACACATATCATTTTAAAGGCAGATTTTTATTTGATGTCTAGCATTGTCATGGGTTGCCATAACAAACTATAATTACTATTACTTAGGAGACATTTTAAAATATTTCTATTTGTAAAATCAGTTTAATAAGAAACAAACAAAATAAAGTCAATGTGTAGTTGGGAGGAGGGGCATCCTAATACTTTATTATGAAATTTAAAATTATATATATGTATTCAAAGGATTCCAACAAATACCTTACTTTTATAGTTTTCAATGTTAGCAATTTTGTTGAGATTAAACTTGGTCTAGAATATTGCATTATCTTGAAAATAATGAAATCGTGCCTCCAATATTAACTATATATTTTGGTTTGGTTTGGTTTTACTTTCCATTTTCTTATAAAAGATAAAATGAGAGCAATATCTCAACCTTAGTGATCCTCATTCTCTACTAACTCAAACTCTCTAGTCCTCAGAAAGCATGTGAACATTGGCCTTTAGGAAATAGTGTTCTTTTCTCTTTTAGACTTTGCGGAAGTATAGCCTAATTAACAACATACATTTTCCCCCTTTAGCTTCTATTTGTGTCCCCAGGCGTGAAACAAGCCTCTAACAGAGAACTTTGCATAAAGAAGCTCATGAGTACGAGTTCGTAGAGATGGATTAAAGTGCCCCAGAGGCCGTGTCAGAGGCAAACACAGCCAACCCTACTGTGAGTTTTGGCCCCAGACTTTGCCCTCAAAGAAATCAAGGAAAGATAGCATGTTAAAAAATAAAAACAACAGGATGTGGATATTGATATCATTTTCAATCTCTCATTTGAAATTTATCTTTCAAAGCTTCTTAAATTTTTTTATTTCAGTCTGTGACTGTATTTATCATTTATTTATCATCTATAGTTGGCCAACTAAGAAAGAGAACCCTTTTTCAATGCATCAGATACGTGGTTTAGGGGTTGAAAGGATTATGAGGAAATATTTCTTCTGGCAGTTATATTTGTACAATAAGAAATGCTCAAGTTCCTCAGCACTGGCTTATACCATTAATATTTCAACACAACTTTTTATTTTGTAGACACAGGAAGATGATGAATTTTATTTTAGATCACAAAGATCCCACATTGTTGGAGGTGTTTTGCTGTTGTTGTTGTTGAGAATTGTTTTACTATTATCAACTAAGACTCTCATTGTTGAATACTCACCAGCACTTGATATTCAATTAAGATTCCTGAATTCTATTTTGAGGATGCTGAGAATGTGAGTATTTCAAAGCCCTACAATATTCTTCTTCTAAGTAATTCTAATATCTTACTATTCAATTATTAATTTTAGAAAAATCACATAAACTGGATTTGGCTTAAATAATATTTACAGACAGTCAAAGATTCTTAAAGTCTACCATCTACTTCTGCTAAGACATTCAGGGATATTTGTCTAAATCACCCTTTTATGGGCTGTTTTCCCCTCAAAATTCATACGTTGAAATTTAAATGCCCAGTACCTTAGAATGTGACTGTACTTGGAGACAGGGCATTGTAAAAGGTAATTATGGTAAAATGGTGTTTTCAGGGTAGGCACTAATCCAGTATAACTGGTGTCCTTATAAGAAGAGGAGGAGAAGACACATGCATACACAGAGGGAAGTTCATGTGAAGACAAAGGGAAAAGATAGTCATTTATAAGCCAAGAAGAGAAGCCTCAGAATAAAACCAACTCTGTCAAAATCTGATCTTGGACTTGTAACCTCCAGAACTGTAAGGAAATAAAATTTCTATTATCCACTTGCAGTCCCTTGCTATGGCAATCCCAGCAAATATACACCCCTCCCTCAACAACCGGGAAGAGTTACTTACCCAACTTTGCAACAGAGGGTTAGTTCAACACCCTAAGCAAAATCTACTTACTAGCCAACAGCAGCACACAACCTGCCAGCAGATGTCTAGGGGCTGAGTCTGCTGACACTGAAGATATTACAGGGCTGCTCCATAAGAACTTTGGGGCCTGTCTATTCCATTTTATCTGCCCTATCTCTTAACACCATCTCAAAATGCAAGCTCCTATGGCTCCATTATCTTCTCAAGTAGAGGCAAACGCTTACAGTTCTTCAGCTCTATATCCCCAGGTAGGGGAGAAGCTCCCAGGAGGTTGGAAGGCAAGGGATTCTTAACTGTCTTCTCTCATTTTTAACATAAGACATGGAAGTTCTGACTTTTGGGCATTACTATTTCTCCTTAATTTTTGACTTATTTTTATTTTTTTCCTGTGTTCCTTGTTTGGCAGCAGGCACTGCTGTTTCTCGAACAATCTTTCTTCTGTATTAATTTGTATCCCCTTAAATTACCACTGGGTTCATGGGTTTTCTAAAAAATGAGATAGAACCTATTGTGAATCTGTTTGCTGTTTTGTTTTTTTAAATTAATTTATTTAAATTATTTTTTGAGACAGCGTCTTGCTCTTTCGCCCAGGTTGGAGTGCAGGGGTGCTGTCTCGACTCACTACAACCTCCACCTCCTGGGTTCAAAACATTCCCAAGCCTCATCCTCTCGAGTAGCTGGGATTACAGGCATGCACCACCACACCCAGCTAATTTTTGTATTTTTGGTAGCGACGGGGTTTTGTCACATTGGCCAGGCAGTCTGGAACTCCTGGCCCCAAGTGATCCTCCCACCTTGGCCTCCCAAAGTGCTGGGATTACAGGCTTCAACTACCGCACCCAGCTTATTTGCTATTCTTTAATCGATATGCAAGTGTATTTTCTACCCAAAACCAAACACAGCTCATTATGGTAGGGTCAGACATGGTTGAATCTATTCCTTCTCTGGAGTTTCTAAGTATGCATGGTCTGCTGACATTTTTGCATTATTTTTATCCTGGCCCAAGTTTCACTTTCTTGAGCATTAATAGGTTTTTTAAATAATTATTTTTAAATAAAACTTTCCACAAAAGACCAAATTAAAACCAGCTAAGCAGCCAGGTTGCTCACTAGGGAAGGTCCCCCAGTGAGATGGCATATAGCCATGTCTGCTTAAGGAAGACTGAGATAACTAGGCCTGGAACCCATCACTCCTGGATGTAAAAGTGGCTGTTCAACACAAGAAGTGGTACCTAAGGCCACATTTACAGAAAAGGCCAATTACTGTAAAGCATGTTTAGCTTCCCCAAACACCTAGAAATTTGAATGTGAACCAATTTAAAGCTATTAGCATATCATAGTCTCTTCAGTGTTTCAAACAGTGATAATATCCCAGTTGGAGTGGGAATTTGACCAAGAAATTATCTTTTCCTCAATTAGCATATTATGTGAATATTCGGATCAAGCAAAGCATTTTAAATCTGCCCATAAATTTCTTCCACCCTTGTCTCACTTGAGCAGTGGTAAGTTGGTATCATGTGTTGTTGCCTTTTGTGAACTTAAGAAGTGCAAATTTAAGAAAAGTTTTGCTTTATTAATCAGTTTCCTTGATGAAAAAGCACTGACCATAGCATGGGTGTTTAAACACAAATTTATGTGTCCATCTTGGATAAAATACTTTTTGTGGGGAAGTGAACAAAAAAACCTCTAGAATGAAGCCACTCCCAATTCTCAGCCTCAGCTTTCACCACTTCCAGCCACTTCCTTTGGCCAGTGTGGCCAAATGCATAGACCACCATCCTCTTTTTTCATGTTGGAGCAAGCTACCCAGAATCAGATAATTCCTTAACCAAAGGCAGAAGCTTCCAGAAACCATTTCAGACAAAGAATAAAATCCCCTCATAAGTGTGAGAAAGAACTCAAATGATGACACATTAGACTGGCAGTCTCATTCACAGGATTGAAATGCTGGGGTGTAAGGTATTTTAGGTGAGACACAGGTGGACTCTTCCATTGTAGTGGACATGTATTTATTTAAATAAAATAATAGCTATATTTTCATTAGAAAAATTATAATTGACATATCAAGCCCATGATTTCATAGGCTTTTTCTTCTATACTGATTTAAACTAATTTACGTTTTTTTAAGTCAGTTTAAAAATATATATATATAATAAATAATGGTACAAGTGGTCAGCAGAAAAGGCAAACATTGTGAAGGTAACCTACGAATGATGGAAATCTGGGAAAGGCAGCACAAAAACTTTTGTCTAAGGCTGTAGGCAACTCTTTTTTCTGGTCTACACTTTCAGGAGTCCTAAACAGGATAAACAAAAATGAATTCTACCTAGACACACGGTGGTGAAACTGAAGTACAAAATAGACAAAGACAGTTTATTTAAAACAGAGAATCCAGAAAGTAACAGTATCTCATTGAGGACTTTCTAATTAACAGTGATAAAAATCAAAAAAGAAAGAAACTAATACAAAGTGCTGAAAGAAAATAACTGTCAATTTCCTATTATATGCCCAGCCAAACTATCCTTGAAGAGTGAGGATAAAATAGATGCTTTCAGATTACAAAATTGAGTGTAATTACCATTAACAGATCTCTATGGAAACATGTTTTAAGAGATACAGGTCAGCCCCACTGAGTGAATTAGACTTAGAATGAAAGAGTGGGGCATGTGGGGCTTCAAACCTAGGTGACAGGTTGATAGATGCAACAAACCACCATGGCACATGTATATCAATCCACGTTCCGCCCTTGTATCCCAGAACTTAAAGTAAAATAAAAAATGAAAGAAAAAGAAATTTAAAATAAATAAGAGAATTGACTTCATAAGATAATAATAATGACTAATTTTGAGTTTTTAAAAACTATATGAAACTAAAATATCAGATGACAACTACATGCAAGCTATTAGAGAAGGGATGAGAGCCACTGAGTCTGAAGGTCTTTATGCCATTTGGGAAGAGAGCAGAACATGGACTAACACTTGACATTACTAAGTCAAAAAGGTGTTAAAAGTTAGAGTGCCATTAAGGAATTTAAAAGGCAATAAACAACTTTCCAACAAGGAAGGGGCAGTGAGGGCAAGTAGGAGGGAATGAAGAAAACCCCATCATCCCACAGAAAATAGGGAAGAAGGTAAAAGAAGGATAAAGGAAGCCACCAACAGAACCAAAGCAGAATCTAAACCAAACCTTGACATTACGGAACTGTTACATCCAAAAGCAGATTGCTTATTTCAAAATAAAAATGCTTTTCAATTCACACACAGTATACCCTGTTGCTGTCATTATTATCACAACCACTTTTTGTTACAGAGACTGCCAGATTTAAGTTGTCAGGGTCTAATTAGGAAGCCCCCTCCATCCACAACTGCAGTTATAAGGCTCACCCACCACAAGATCCTTATTATCCCAGTTGGTGCTCAGTTTCAGAAGGCATCGATTTGGAAGCACATAACAAAAACCATTTCCAAAAAAAAGGAGCTCACATTCATAAGTACACATGGATACACTCCAAAACCCTAGAGCTTGTTTCACTCCTTTTCATCTTGATCCTGAGTATGTACTCTATAGACCCCTGAAGTCAGATCCTCTTCCCACTATAATTTAGCTAAGGGTTGTGTTACAACTGTCCGCAAAAGGAATTTAATTTTTCAGAATGGAAAGTAATAGAGCTCACTCAAAACTGAAATTGCAAGGTTGGAACCTCCCTGCTTCTTAGCATCAGCAGGCATGTAAAAAGAATAAGATTTATGTCCCTAAACTAAAATATTCCGAAGCAATTATTTACTTAATATTTTGCTAAATTACCTAGGATTGCAGTTTTGATTAGGAAAGCAAAAGAGAAGTCTGCAGGTGGCCTGTAAAGCTAATTTTGAAGATAGCTCTGCTAAGCTCATGCAGTGGTCTTGGAGAATATTAACATAGTGTTACAAACCACAGTATCCTCAGGGTGTTCACCTGCCACAGAATTTAATTTATTTTATATCTCATCTAATAGACTGAACCTCATCCATTAGGTAAATACAATGTGGAAATATTGTCTTGTTTCTCTAAAGAGGAAACCAGCAAAGACAGGAGATTTATTCTCACGGAATCTTTTGCTACTCTAATTGGGTTCAAATTCAGTCTGTGTTGTGACCTATCTCTCATTAAGGTTCAGTGTACAGGATGCTGCCCCCACATAGTAGGATCATATGTGTTTCCTGAGTATATGGAAGATAAATTTAAAACTAAATCAAATAGACAATTTCTGTGATGATAAATTTACCAGTTGAATTTCAGACATCATCCTAGTAGCCCGACATTCATAGACTGAAACTATTTTTAATCTATGGACTCTACTTAGGTGTTTGAGGTATTCACACAGCCTGGTAGGGCAAATAGACCCAGAACTGGATAATTCTGAGAAATGTTTCATATTAGTGGTGACAGAGAAAGAGACTTGGAGCTGTAGGCAACCTTTAAAAATAAAAATAAGAAGTAAGTGAATCAAATATGACATTACAATAGAAAGGAAATTGAATTCATGTGCACAAGATAAGGGTGGCTTCATTACTCTTGGGCGTCCTGGCTGTGCTGTGACACCGGGGACTGATGAGGCCACCCCATCTCTGGAAGATAAATTCAATACGTAAGGTATTGTTCTAATATATTCTTGAGTTGTACAGAATATACTTAACAGATGGCAATGGAATAGTATTTTTATCTTCAGACGTTCATAACAAGAAGGAACATAATTTGAGGCAAAGCAAACCTGGAATAAGTTTCATACAGACTCACCTCCCCAACTCATTTGGCAAAATTAGTTTCTCAGGAATAGAGAGTGAAAGCCAAAGGCATTAGGATGCTTTTATAAGTCACCTTGGTAGAATTGAGCTCTTCACCATCAATAAAACAGCTGAGAAAGTGCTATCGCTAAGCCTTTAAATAAGAAAGTCTCTAAACATTTGGAGAAATCATCCAAAGACAAAAAAATTTCAATAAAAATTTACTGATTCATTTGGTTAGTTTAATCTTTGTCGGCCGAGGTTCTTTTTTTTTTTTTTTTTTTTTTTAAGCTTCTTAAATTCTCTCTTGGCAACTGATAATTCTTTCTTTCTCTTCACCTCTTCCCTTACTCCTCCAAAATTATAAATCCAGTTGAAGAGAAGGCAAATGCCCAAGTCTCTACCCACGCATTTCCAATTTCTAACATGCTCTCCTGGAGCTTTAGCTCATCTTTTTTTCCAATTACTTGACCATCTGATTTCAGCAAATTTTCCCATTTACAAATAACATTTTGCCAGCCATATAATGGATTTCAGTTGAGAGACGCGGTGATTTCTCCAAGATAGAGTTACCTCAAAACCTGCTTTCCAAGTATACAGTCTAAAAGTAGCTAAAACAAAGGTGAAAAATGTGCAGGAGAAAAAAATAAATGAAATCTACTTAGTGGCATGAGATATTGCAACAATCATTGGAGCATTTTTGGAGAAAGCTTTGGACTATAGAGGAAACTACTTGTCCAAATGATTGTGAATCATCCAAAATACACAGAATTATTTCTTTGTTTCCAAATGCTAATGTTTGCTCTCTTCTAATTATAGAGGAATTCATTGTAAATGAGGTGTCATTGTCTCTGGGTTAACCATCCCGTATGAAGGACTAGAGAGGCAGCTTTAATTGAGGTGGGCGAACTCCAAACAGGAAAATTTCAGGATATACTTAAACTTGAGATATGTGTCTCTTGAGACCTTATCATTAAAATATCTAAGAAGTAGTATCTCACAATGTTTGATCAGAATTGAACACTTTTAACCCCAAAATTCCTTAAGAGGTCACCTGACTTGTGACTTTTCAGTACTTTTTGTTACATCCTGGATTGAAAGAGAGGCTCAGGTTAGTGGTATAAATTTAAGTATTAGGCTCATGACCAAAATGTAAAGAGGCCTTTCTTACCTGTGGTTAACTGTAAAACAATTACATCCTCAAAAAGTTAGTATTGTCTGTTTTCTTGCAGCCCTTTTTCTCACCCTCATCCACCTCATAAACTAGGACTATTAGATTGATTATATCATTTACAGAGCTTTTTGGCCACTATTAATGAGGAAGCATACAATATGCAACAAGTGTAGAAAAATTATGACACCAAAATTTATATACAATTTTAAAGTTCAGAAAGTGTTTTCACATACATAATCTCATTTCACTCTCACAATAAGGCTGCAATGTATTATATTAGCTTAAAAGACAAAGACTTTAAAATTTAGAGACACATTGTAACTTTCCCAGGTTTGCACTGCTATTAGGCAGCGAATGATTCTTGATTCTAAGCAGTGTTTTCTTCTTTTTAGTTTCTTTAAGGATATTCCGATCCAACCAAGATTGGAACAAAAAAAAATAATGCACATACTCACTGGATTTTCTCTTCCTGGAGAGTAAAGACTCACTCCAAACCAGAATGACAGAGATAGGGAAAGTTCTTGGGGAAAGTGAGGATGTTTCAATTCTTCCAGGAAATGCTCTAGGACTTCTTTGAAGAAACTACAGAAACACAAAGTCACCAGGAGCCTGGAATGGCAACTGCTGGAGGAAGAATGCAGAAACAAAGTTGGTACAGTTACCATGCGTAGAAGTAAGGGCAAGGTGCAGACATTTAGAAGGTGAAACTACCATACAAGTCTTTAAGGAGAAGGTTCCAAAGATTTTCAAAAAAGATCCTTTCCCTGGTCAAGCAAACACATATTGCATGTTCAAGTTTCCAGAAGTTGACACTTTTTAAAAAGAAAAACTGGCTGCAACTTTCTGAAGGGAAAATTGAAGGAGACAGTCAGGGGCCGGCACATCCAGGGTTTTTGCTTTGTCAAACCTTAAACACTTGAAGGAAAACCAAAGTGACTTAACCCCAGATATCTCAAGAAAGCAAAAATAACCTTATAAGCCAGAAAGAAAGACTAGTAGAGAAAAGGAAATGCACTTAAGGGAACTATTTCAGAAAGCCTCTACACTGTTTGCCTGACCCACTAAGAGGAGGTCTCTCTACTTAATGATGTTAATGATCTGTTAATGAATGATCATCTAGTTAATGACGGCTCGGCCCAAATGGCCATTTGAGATAGCGCCCAACAGCAGCCCTATGGACATAGCAACTGAAGAATTCACAAATCTGGGAATCAAAGTTAGATCTAAGGACACTGAATTATATTCTTTTCTTCCCTTCTATATCATAGAAGAGAAAAGGCATGCACATGAAGTGACAAAAAATTACAAAGAAAAATTAAATATTATCCATTCCCCTTTCACATTCTCATGTAATTTCTTGCTTGGACAACTGTGACTGTCTCCTGATAGGTCACCATTCCTCCTTGCCCTGAGCCCTCTGCCACACAGTATCCACAATGATGTTTCTAAAATATGGATCTGGTTGTGACATCCCCATCCCCTCCATTCTCCCATACACACTAAAGATGCATTAATGACTTCCTGCTGAATACAGATCAAAGTCTGAATTCCTCAGCAAGAATATTCCTTGTACCTTTTCCATACCAGTTTCCCAAACACAAAGAGAACTTCACCCTCTGTGCCTTTGTTGATGCTGTTTCTTTTGCCTGGAATATGTGCACACTCCCTTCCTCTGTCTGTTAACTCCTGCTGATACTTGCAGGCTCACGTCCCCTAGACAGCTTTTCCTGACCCCATCTCCCAGTGTATTCCTTCTGCTTATGTAATGTGATTGTGTTTTTGCACAGATGTGGAACAAAGTGTTATTTCTAGTGCAGAAATTCTCTTAGGAAGACTATTTCTCAGGGAAAAGCACATCCTAAAAATGACTAGAGTAAAAGGTGAGATCACAAATGTTCTGAGTGTGGAGAGAATTTTTAGGAACAAGACAATAGAAGAAACAAGTTGTTTTGCAGAATAGTAGGGAGACAAGTGTCAGAGTGAAAGCAAAGGAGGGGACAGATGAAAGGGCATATTAAGTAACATTCAAGGAGACCCCTTCAGGAATAATCTAGAATTATTGGTGTATCCTGTAAACATTAAAAGAAATCTTTAAGTGGGTAGATTTATACTCAGAAACCAATATAGGAATGAATTTATGTGTTCCGGAGAAAGTGGGTAGAGAGAGAAGGCATTAATGCAGGAGCTGGACTGCAGAAGTATTAATTTACTAAACATTCCATTCAAAACTCAAGATCCAGAAGTCAGGGCCTGACCCAAGGTCTGCCACTCTTCCAGTTCTGCTATCACCTCCTGGCTCCCTGCAGCCTCTCCTCTACCTGGGTTCTTATGCTGAACACTGCTCTGCGAATTTGCAAAAATTTTAGAAGGCTCACATATATCCATGCAGTACATGAGGCACTGCTGCCTAAATCTGTAGTGCCGGGAAGATCCAAGCTGACAGCTAGGTTACACTTCAATTATAGCTCTACTCTAGTCTGTCTTGATTATCATTAATTATGTATATGTCTGGCTCTCACACTAAATTATGATCTCTTATAGGACAAGGACCCAGGCTTATTCACCTCTGCATTCCCTTACACGGGAAATATAGCAAAACAGTTATGAGCAAAAACTCAACAAATGTTTGTTGAACTGAATAGAATTGAATTATTGATAAGAACATTTTCAAAACATTTAGAAACTCCACAGTGATCCCTTTCAGGGGCAGTTTTCAAAAGTCAGCCAAAGTATGAATGGGGAAGAAGAAAAGATGATGCAAGTGCAGTGGTAGGGAAGGTTGGGAAGAGACAGCCATCAGCATGGACCAACATGTAATGTGAAGCCAACATGTAGGAGATACATCCTTTAAGAATGCCTTCCTCCTTTAGCTTTCACAACCTCGAGACCCTTGACATGCTGGATCAGACGATTCTTTATTGCGGGGGATTGTCCTATGTACTATACAGTGTTTGGCAGCATTCCTGGCCTTCGTCCACTAGATGCCAGTAACATCTGCCAGTTGTGACAAGCAAATGTATCTTCAAACATTGCCAAATGTCCTCTGGAGAACAAAATCACCCCCAGTGGAGAACCACTAGACTGAAATGTAGAAGCTTTAAAGCATCTCTGGAGGCAGAACAGATATCCTGGGTCCCAGCTTCTCAAAAGGATGGGGTGACTGTCATGGAGAGAAACTATTGCCAAGAGACACTCCGCTGACTTGTTCACACACTCACTCATGGGTTGTCAGCCTTACTCCTAATTTCAGCCCCTAGCCTTCAATGCCCATTGGTGTCTGACTACCACGTCTTCAGCTTGGCAAGACTTAAACCCTGTTAGGGTGAATACAATCTCTGCTGTCTGGCTAGTTTGTTGCATAGTTTCTTACAACCACTTGTTTTTGTAGTTTCAAGTATTTACCAATTTGTCATCAATTTACTAAACATTCCATTCAAAACTCAAGATCCAGAAGTCAGGGCCTGACCCAAGGCTTGCCACACTTCCGCTTCTGCTATCACCTGTTGGCTTCCTGCAGCCTCTCTAGTTGCATTCTTATGTTGAACGCTGCCCTCTGCATCCCCGTCAAAAGATCAGCATGCGATTTATTGTACATAGATCACCACTAGGGACTTAATCTATAAATAGGAATCTCTGAATCCCACTAACTGTAGCTTCAAGATGTAGGATGGCATTTTGCATTGTGGGATCTCAGTATTCACAAACTTCCACTGAAGGGAAAAGGACCTAAGGAAATTAAGGAAAGTGATGACAGTATTTTTGCACTATTTCAGAAGGCAATCCATTCCAAAGAAAAGTGCACAACAGTAGCACTCTGACATAGTTTGAATATTTGCCCCCGTAAATCTCATGTTGAATTGTAATCCCCAACGTCGGAGGTGGGACCTGGTCGGGGGTGATTGAATCAAGGGGGCAGATTTCTCATGAATGCTTTTAGCACCATCCTGTTGGTGCTGTCCTCTGATAGTGTGTGAGTTCTCAGGAGATCTAGTTGTTTTAAAAGTATGTAGCAACTCCTCCCCCTCTCCCTCTTGTTCCCTCTCTCACCACATGACGTGCCTACTCCTGTTTTACCTTGTTCCATGAGTAAAAATTCCCTGAGGCCTCCCCAGAAGCCCAACAGATGCTGGCACCATGCTTGTACAGCCTGCAGAAACGTGAGCCAACGAAAACTCTTTTCTTTATAAATTATCCAGTCTCAGGTATTTCTTTATAGGAATGCAACAAGAGTATAACACACACTCTATATCTTGCATTGCTATAAAACAATGTAAGCTTAAAAATGTAGATTACTTAAGACTTCAGAAAAATAAAGGAAACCAGGACACTATCACTGTGACCACACCAATCACTTTAGAACAAATGATATGGTGGAATGGAAAGAAAATGGAGGATGGTGAGAAAACAGGAGGGTGAAGTCTCCATCCACGCAGAAATGAGGAGAGGCTGCTAAAAGAAACTGCCCAAAGACAAGCCAATGAATAACTCAAGAATAACTAATGTTATGTATGAATTACAAGTACCCAGGATTCCTCAGAAACTTCTAATTCTAATTAGAATTGAGAGAGTTGACTCTGAAAATGAGTTATGGTAATCAGTTTCTTATGAGACTTCAGTCCCAGGAAATCAAGAGTTTTAAACTATTCATTGACTCATTTTATAAGAAAGATATATATTTAAATCAACTTGGATTTCTCTGTTGACCCTATTTTACACAAAGAAAAGAAAGAATGAGAGGGTGAGATATTGAAGCATACAACCTGTGTCTGATTAGAGACTAAGAAGAATTTAGGATATGTTTTGCCATTAAACCCCTAAAAAGAAATATAGTTATTTTTCTATCAGAGGCTGCTTGAGCACAAGAGCTCTACCTCATTTAGTTTTCCAATTACAATAATTAAAGAACATGTAGGTGGACTTGCTTTAGTCCAAGCTTGTCCAACCCATGACCTGTGAGCCACATTCAGCCCAAGACAGCTCTGAATGTGGCCCAACACAAATTCATAAATTTTATTGAAACACTATGAGTGTTTTTTGTAATTTTTTAAATCTCATCAGTATTAATGTATTTTATGTGTGAGCCAAGACAATCCTTCTTCTTCCAGTGTGGCCCAGAAAAGTCAAAAGATTGGACACTCCTACTTTAGTCTCACACGTGAGAATATTTATCTCACACACACAAACATACACACTTCTAATCATAAGACAAAGCCACTCCATTTATTGTCAGTCATTTATTCGACAGATATTTATTTTTTGAGGGCCTCTTACGTGTTAGGCACTGAGACTAGCAAGGTAACTTCTAGTGGAAGTGTGCTGCTTACAGTCCCATCCGTATCAGTCTTCCAGGTCTAAGGTCCTTGCTCAAGGGACAGACACATTTTGTTACTGGATGACTCCCACAGCCCCACCAAAGCTGACTGGCCATGGACGGTCCCTGACACAAAGCCAGCCACTCCAGAAGTTGGCCAGTAGTCTGGCCTGAAAGATTAGCAGAAACCAAGAGATTTCCCCTCAAGAAATTTAAGGAGAGGATCCTAGGAGACTGAAGTCGTCGACCGTGAGAACTGAAATCCATGAAGTAAGAGCGCATCAGAATAGTCACAAGGCTGAAGTTCTAAGGAGGCTGTTCTGTGAATCCACAGAGGAATCCTTCAGGAAAGACAGAAAACAGGAGCATACACGCTGACTCAGCAGAGACTGCAAATGTGACCACAAGACCCTCAGAATTCCAATTCCCCAGAGCTGCCTCATTTCTGATCACTTCCTGTCCCAGTCCATCAAAATTTTAATAATGAACAAATCTCCTGTTTCTTGAGGTATTTGAGTTTCTGCTCTCAGTCCCTGAATGACAAAGCACAGGCATCAGACACTCATATGCTCAAGATAGCAACAACCCATTTGAAAAACTAAAACCAAACGAAAATCTGGAAAAAGCTCATCCCCGTATTAAGTCAAAATTTAGTTTTGATACAAGCACTGATATGTCAGGCCAGAAACTTAACAATCTGTTTTATATGCAAAACTAGGACACCCCCTACATCCCTCCCCAGTGAGGCTTCTGCTAGTTGTTTAGATTTGCTGAGGCACTTCCGTTTGAAGCTGTACCTCCCTGTCAGGTTCTGGTCTAAACTGCATAAATCCCCCACATTGCTTACCCTGGAGTTATGAACAGGAAATAAAGGCAAAGCGGATGGCACCTAAGCTAGCAGGGAGACTAATGCAAGTAAAACACAGTATTGTACTGTGGAACTTGTAATTGGTTTTAATCATATTTAACATCTGTTTCTCTACTTTAGCATATAATTTAGATGAAGCAGCTTAGAAATCTCAGCAAGAATCCATATTTTACATTTATTGAACGAGGAGCACTTTCCAAGTGATCAAATTGCTCTCCTAATTCACTCATAATAATGTAGTAATTTGGAAAGTCTTTTTTATTTTCCTCATGAAATGTTCTTAATTAGGGGTCCTAGCTAGTAAAGACTTCCCATCTGCCGTAATGGCAATGTAAGATTATCAACCCAGCAAAACTTCGCAGAATTCTCCCCTCCTTGGATATGTCTCTCTCTCTCTTCACTTGACCTCTACCTTCACCTTGCCAGTGAAATTGCTCTCTGAAAAATCACCAACTACCTCCTACTTGTCAGGCTTAATGCAGCATCCTCACTTCCTCTTTCCTCCTACTTCTCTGAACATTCCATCTCTATCTATTTCAGAAGGAGAGACCCATGGCCCCTGGTCTAGATCAGGGCCACAAATATGTTCTATTTGTTCTAAACAGTGTTTTTTAAAGTCTGACTTAATGTGTTACAATTCCTTGATTCCCATCAGTCTAGATTTATGACTTCTCTTGAAAACTCAAAAGATCTGGCAACAATGGGCCCCCTCATTAAAACTGTGTCCCAGTGCACCCCTTAAAACAGACCCACCCTCCTAGTGCCCCCGCAACCCCCACCTTTTTAATCAGTAGGTAAGGATATTCTGACCCCAAGCTCACCTCCCAATTAAGTTACCGTCCTGACTCCAGTAGGTTTTCCTACCCTTGATCCCACAAAGCCTTCAGCCACATTCCTTCACACACAGTGGATATTTGCCAATGTTCTAACTTCAGCTTTCTTATTCTCTTTCTCTTTTCAGGAATCCTACTCATTTTCATTGCTTCAAATATTACCTGCTTTGAGATGATGCTTAAATGTATACTCAAATCCTTATCTCTCTTCTCGGCCCATACTCAAATTCCTAACAACTTGCTTGTCGCCCCCACTCGGAAGCCTCACTTACAACTTAAATTCAGCAGCTCCAAATTGATACCATGAACTACTCCATCTTGCTTACCCCGCAGACCAGCTTCTCCCAACTTTTTCATTTCTATTATTTCTCTTTTCCTATGTCACCTGGGCCTCAAACCTCCAAATGGTCTTTATATCTCCCCTGTTTCAATAAAGGCAGTGCTAAGCTGCATAAGTTGTATTTCTGCAAAATCTCTTGAATGCCTCCCATGCCCACCACCACAGTTCAGCATCATGTTGTCATAACTTCCCTGGCAGTACAGAGCCAAGTCCTAAACTACCTGTTGAATTCCTAGGCCATTTCCTAGAGGGACTATTTCAGTCTCTATCTCTTCTTGCATGTTTGAACCCTCTGATGCAGTCTACATGCTGCTACCAAATTAATTTTCCAAAGCACAGCTCTGTCCCAGTTAAAATATGTTCTTGTTTTCTTTCCTGACTGCCAACTATGTGAAGAACACCCACAGTATGGCCCAAGTTACCCTCTCAGATCCATCTCCTCACTAGTCTGGTGCAGATATCATGGTGCACACAAACTAGGCTACTCACTGTTTCCTGCACATGTGTTATATTCACCCAACTCTTTGTTTTTCTTTATACTATTTCCTCTTCCAGAAGCCATTTCTAATTTCTACCTTCTCTGCCTTTAGAAACCTACTGACTTTTCAAGACCCATGGCAAAATCCACTTCTTCCTTGAAGACATCCCTGTGTTAACTTTTCCCTAATTTCCATATACATTAATTGTGCTATCAATTTATTACTTGAGACTCATCCAGGGATGACCTAAATGTCCATGAGATGGTGTCATTTATCATTTGAGTTGCATACATAACAAGGCTATTGAGTAGGAGTGAGTCGCTCCTTTTGTGAATTAGCCCAGTCTGCAAAAGCCTACACAGACTTGTCCCCTTGTCGTACATAATCTCATTTGAGCCACACTTAATAACAATGAACTGTGAGATGCATACTATTGTCTCTCCTTTTACAAATGAAAAAAGCCAAAGAAAAAAAAGTTGACTGTGGTAATATCTGGGAATGTAGGGATTCCAAGCTTTCTAGACAATGAGGAACTTACTGTACTTCGGGGAAAGCATGAACTCCTTAACTCAAATGCTTGCAATCATCGTGTCCTTGTCCAGTTTGTTATTTTAGATTGCATTTTCTTAGAGCAAGCTATCATAGTGACAAGCACATAGTAGGCATTCAGCATACTATGAAATGAAATTGGGGGAAGTTGATTTTTCATGTTCAGCTTTTTCCTAACATTTTTGAATTTGGAAGAATTGAATAAGCATCAAAGCATGAAATGCGCCATTGGAAGCACACCATTTCAATAAAGAGTCAAGTAGTGTTCATTCCTGCTTCTCAGGGAACAGAATGTGAGACACAAGAAGAATCAGTATCATAGGCCAACCCCCTCATGGCAGATGGGTTCAAATCCCCACAGTGCTCAGAAGGCCTCTTGATCCAGCTGCTCTAGGGAATAACTGGATGGAGACCTTTCTGGGGGACTAAAGCCCTGATGAGGGAAATTCACTTTCAGCAGGATCCACTCAGCCTGACACTCCTTGTTCTTGCTTCCTTCTGCCATGGCACATTTTCTTATTTAAGCTGTTGGCATTTGAAAGGTCCCTCTGAATAGTTGATGATTTTCTGGAAATATGCAAAGAGCATTTTTGCCAAGAACGGGAGCCCCATTTGGGGAGCTGGTCAGATTAGAAATTCAGTTTCAAGTCCAAATCCCTTTCAACCTGAAACCTTCTGTCAGCTTGGAAAAGGAAGGCCAGGACTGGTCAGCACTTGGCAAGGAAACAGCCATACATAATTAGGAAATATTTTTTAAGCAACAAATATCACTCATTTCAATGAACAAAAGCAGCTTTGGGAATAATTGTCACTGTCATTATTCTTTTGTAGTGCATAATCACTGTATATGATATCACTACATAACAAATCTCATGTCCCTACATAAGCACAAAGAATTAAGGTCATGTCTCTACTTTATGTGACTTTTTATAAATTGTTTACCCATCGCTGAGAAGGTGCAAAGAGATATTGTTAAAAGTACTTTTTAACCAATGTATGGGGGAATAAAGGAAAGAGCAAAGGATTTATGACCCCTTTTCTCAGGCAGACAGTTTTGGCACATAGTAGTAACAAAATGTTGCCTTTCCAGTCTCCATTTATAATCACAATAGACTTGGTCAGTAAAGGGATTCTTTCTTTGTCAACTGTGAGTTAGACTCCTGGTCTTCAAAGTTTATGACCAGTTAATTCCCAAATACAGACAATCTACAGTTTTAGCTGCCATTAGATCAGGGTTTCTTAACCTTTTCTGAGCCATAGATCCCTTTGGGAGTCTTGGGAGTCTTCCATGTTCATTCCCGGAAATGTTCCTAAAAGCATAACCCAAAATAAATGAGATCACAACGGAAGCCATGTTGTATATCACAAGATATATATCATAAAGATACTTTTGTAATTTAAGGTATAGTAATTGATGTGCTTGTTAATATATTAAATAACAGGACATAGTGGGTTTGTCTATTAACAAACAATTTCAAAGCAGAGGTGAGAATACATGGTACATCAAGATGGCAGCAGCAACAGTAACATGATATGCAAAAATATTGAGCCAAGGTCACAAATACTGCTCCTTACTGCGGTGGGTTTTGCTTTTTGTTTTGGGAGGGGGTGGGTGTTGGCCTACATTCATGATAGATAAAAATGTCAAATTTTAGTTAAAGTTTGGTAAAATTGCAGATGTAAATTTTTTCCATCTAAGTTCACAATTCTTTGGACTTTATTCTCATGAAGAAAAGATGCATATCCTTTTGATTAGTTCTGCTGGTTATTTTTAAATCCTCAAGATTTGTAGAAGCTTTATACTCACCTTCAATGAATACATAGTATGTGTTTGTTGGTCCTAACACAGGCATCATGGAAGAGGCTGGGAGTAGGGTTTGTTGCCTGTATAGGCAGACTGCAGATCTTTAACTCTTTTTTCTGTTCACTAAATTAAGTGATGCACATAAATATTTTTTATTGTACATCTTCCCTGTTAAGATTTTCATTAAGCCTGTAGATTCTTATATAATGTTAGGATTATCTGATTTATTTGTTTAGACTGGAGAGCTCCTATTTAGCATGCTGTAGTGTTCAGTAAAGGGCTTATTACAACAAGCAAAGATTTAAACAATCATTTTGTAATCAGCAGGCCCCCTCAAATCACATCTTAGCTCTAAGCCAAGGTACAAATCAATGGGCTTATTGTGAACAAAGCACCCCATTTATTAAAATAATCTTTTAAAATTATTCATGGGGTGAAATTCTTATTAGGCTCTACATAAAATCTGTGAATAACACAGGTGTATATTTTTAATGAATTACCCCAAAATATCTATTGAGCGAGTACCTGTTCTTTACTAGATACTGAGGAAAGGCAAAGAATATGAAATGGACTCCTTCCTACTTTCAAGAAGTTGATAATCTAGACGTAAAAAGAGAGAGGTCTTAGAAATTAGAGACAACAATTTAAAAGTCACAGTCTTACCTACATTGTGTTCCACTACCCAGTTGTGAATGTTAAATAGAAACTGTATCTTCACCACACTGATTGCAGGCAAATCAGATTGTATGCAAGAGAGGTTTTCCTAGAGAGGTGTTTCAAACCTTGCAAAATTCAAGACTAATTTTCTCATAGGAATAAATTTAAATAGGGTCTTTCATTCTCCGAGTGAATACCACTACACTCATGATAGTCTGGGGACACATTATAGGGAGTTCATCATACAGCCACATCTCCACAATCTCACCCATTTTTTCCCACTATGCTCAGCTGGATATATGATGACTTTAAAGAATTTGAAAGGAGGACTGCTTTACTATTCCCTCTTTGTTTACTCAGGATTATCTCTAATATTTCCCAGAGTTCCTTCTGCCAAATAATTGGCAGTAAAAATGGTATTTTATCACATCTCAATTATGTTGCAAGGTTACTACTTTGGAAAGTAGGAAAAAAAAAAAAAAGGGATTCATAGTCCTAATGCTAACACCACTACTGGATAAAAGTTTGAATGATATTTCTTTTGGCTCTTCATATTGTTTCATTATAATAAAATGAATTTTAAACAATACATTTTGACACATGGTACAAGGGCCTGGTTCACATTTTTCTGACAAAGAATGAGTGCGTCTTTTCTTTACCAGCTAAAGTGACACTGCCAAGCAACAATAGTCAATGCATAGTTTATAGTTTACTCAGCCCAACAGCTTTAAAATGGTATAATTTTGGCAAGTATTTCTTAATTTAGAAGGCTTTTATCTCAAAATTTGTATATAAAATAAGACATATTAATATATTGTAGCACTTCAGATTTACATAATTCACATTCATATACTATGTAACGAAGTTGCATTTACAGTCTAAATCTCTATTGTAATTACTTTTTAATCATCATTGCCCCAGCCACATTTAAACTTTTCAGACCCTCAACTGTGGGGCTATATTAGTAGCTTATAGTCATATAGCATTTAAGATTTACAAAATATTTTCTCCTATTTTATTTCATTTGAGCATTATAACCACAATGTTCAGTAGGTAGGAAAGTTAAAATAGATTCTCATTTGAACAAATTGAGGCTCATCAGGCTTCATTTCAGCGAGTCACGGAGCCAGAATACAAACTCAGAGTTTCTGATTTTAACTCTGGAGCAGTTCTTCACTAAAAATGAAAGACATCAAGAGAGGAGGTACGGAATTAGCTGGCAAGTAAACAAACAGTAACTGCTATGATGATTTGAAAAGGCACCGGAAAGTATAGTGGTCAGGAAGGTTTTACAAAAACAAAACAGAACAACTGGTGTCTGAGCCATTTTGAGGAAACTGAGCAGGATCATTGAAGGGCACAACCTGGCTCAGAAGAGCGGTATATGCCAGAGCAAGGGTGAGAGACCGACAAAGAGTGAGAGAAAGAGAAGGTAATAGTTTTTCAAAAAAGACTATCATTGACAGAGCTTCAGCGGGCTCGCAGATGGAGCCATAACACAGTCATAACACATGGCCCAGATAGCAGATGGGCCACAGGAGCCGCAATGCATTTCAGACCTGGACAGTGAGGAGGCCTGCGTGTGGCATGACCCCCTGTGTCACGGAACAAGAAATCCAACCCTGGCCCCAAGATTGTTTGGGCTACTTAAATATTCTTTTGGGGAAAGCAAGCCACTTGTCCTCTGGGAGCTTCAGCTGACATGTCTGGAACATGACTGTTGCCTGGTTCACAGGAAACTGGATGAGTTAATAAGAAAGCATTCTATGGGAGGATTCTGTGGACTCTAAACTACTTTAGAAATACCGGGGCACCTATGCAGAATATAACAGAATGCTAGTTAACGACGGAGTCCTGTGTGATGGCAGGCTGCTATAGGTACTGAGGAAAGAGTAAATAACAAAACCCCTTGTTTCCTCCTATTCCTGATACTTGCTGGCATACTTTTTGCAATTATGAAAGTACTAAATGGTCACTGTAAAAGTCATTCAAACAGCCGAGGAATAAAGGAAGTAGAAATGAAATTTACCCTTCTCCTCCTATCCCATTCCCCCAGAAAAAAACACTGTCACCAGTCTGGTGTACATTCTTCTGTAGACCAAACATCTTCAACAGCATAATGACAGGAAGTGGACAAAGTACAGATGCTATTCTCCGTTCCATCCGAGGAATGAGATACACTCTCTACCCTGACCTCGGCCCTGGGCTGTGCAGTGTAATGCAAGTGTTAACGCTGACCAGAATCGTGCCGAATGCCTTGCATGTATCTCAGCTGCTTTATTCAGGCAGAACTGGAAGTCTTCACTATCTGGACACCACCTTCCCTCTCTGGCAAAGAAGATGAATGGTTTGCTGTCTTCAGTCTGATTAGTGACCGTTTTAGCCAGCCTGTGGGATGTGGCCCTTTTTCCTCACCAGCACAGGCATGTCAGAGCTGGAGGAGCCTTGGCCAGCTCGACGCTGCCGCCTTGTAAATCAGGCCAGTGCAATTTGGTGAGGAGAGCAGGACTTCCCAGAGAGAAAGTGGACTCACTCTGCCAGGGGTGCTCTCAACTCCTGATTTATAAACCACTTCCTGGAAAACCAGGTGCAAAATCCAGGTTTGTAAATCAAGTCTTTATTTGGGATTTATTGGCACGATTTTAAAATGTTTCAGGACTTGTAAATCTATATTAGGATTTGTACACCCATTTAAGGATATGGAAATTAATTTTTGGACTTATAAAACACTAAAAACCAGTTGGCTACAACTACCATTAAAAAAAGAGAGACGTATAAATCAAAAGCAGGCTGCTAAAATTTATGGGCAGGTTCCATAAATTAAACCCTGAGTTTTTAACTTCAAGTGAGTTTAGATGTATAAATCCAACCTGTGAATCATCCAAAAAGTACAACATTTCTACTCTAATTTGAAATATTACAGGGCAGTATCACTGTTGATGCCCTATTGATTAGTTGAATATTTCAAAATAATGGTAATAATCCATTCAGATTAGAAGGACTTGATTTATGGAATCAATAGGTGTTCTCTGAAAAACCGATGGGATAGGTGTCTATGCTTCTATCTGGGCTGCACTGAGAGAGCTGAGAAAGTCTGAGACCATAGTCTAGCTGTGGTGATTGAGTTTAGATGTCATCTTGACTGTGCTAAGGGACGCTCAAATAGCCGGCGAAGTATTATTTCCGAGTGTGTCTGTGAGGTGTTGCATTTGAATCAGTAGACTGAGTGAAGAGGATCACCCTCACCAATGTGGGCAGGCATCATTCAATTTGTTGAGAGCCCAAATAGAACAAAAATGTGAAGGAAGGGCAAATTCTCTTTCCTCTTGAGCTGGTCCATCCATCTTATCCTGCCTTGGACATTGGAGCTTCAGGTTCTCAGGCCTTCAGACTCTAAGACTTATACCAGTACCTCCTTCCTCACCTTCACCTTATCCTACCCCTCACCCCTGGTTCTCAGGCCTTCAGATTGGGAGTGAGTTACAGCACCAGATCTCCTTGGTCTCCAGCTTGCAGGCAGCGTATCGTGGTGCTTCTCAGCCTCCATAGTCATCTGAGTCAATTTCCAGAATGAATTATTTCTCTCTCTCTCTCTCTCTCTCTCTTTCTCTCTCTCTTTCTCCTCTCTCTCGAGAGGTGCTCTCAACTCCTGATTTATAAATCATTTCTCATGAGAGAGAGAGGAGAGAGAGATATTATGTTGGTGCAAAAGTAATTGCGATTTTTGCCGTTACCGTTAATACTATTGGTTCTTTTTCTCTGGAGAACCCTGACTGATGCAATGGGCATAGCATGGCAAGAAAATCCCTACATTAATTCTGAAATTCAAGGTCACTTTGGCTGTGATCTGGAGCCTTTAGTAAATGTTCAGTCTCCACAGTGCCCAAATAGGCTAGTCACAGTCATCAAAATTGTTCCTATAGAGAAGTGGCTCTCAAACAGGGAAATTTTGCCTCCCACGGAAGATTTGGCAATGTATGGTGACATTTTTGGGTGTCATAATGGAGAAATGCTGCTGGCGTCTAGTGAGTAGAGGCTGGGGATGCCACTAAACATCCTACAATGCACGGAGCAGCCACCCACAACAAAGAAGATCTGGCCGAAATGTCACTAGTGTTGAAGTTGAGAAACCTTACCATTAAAGGATATTTAACATAAGCAAATACAGGATGAACCCATCAGGACTCCTCCATCTCTGATTCCGATAAATCTACCATTCAGGACAACCCAGAAGCCTTTCCCCATTTAGTTAATCTGAAAGGAAAATACATTCAAAATTCATAATGCAGTAAATACGAGAGATCATATTACAAATATATTTTGCTACCACAAATGTGCTCTATATTTGATCAACAGGTCCTCTGCAGAAACTGAAGTTATAGCATTTAGTGAAATTATACTATTTGACGAGAGAGACTCCTTCATTTTATTTGAAAACAAGTATGTGAGTTCGGAAGGGTATATAAGGCAAGAATTCTTTCTAGCTTTGTTCGACAGTTTTATAAAGCAACCCCATGTAGTGAACTCCTAGGGAGCCTGAGACCCTTTTGATTATATGGTGTTTGGAATAAAATAAAACAAATCCCATGTTCTTTTATTCTGACCTGAAAACGATTTCTAAATGATCACCTTGGGTGTTCTTTCCCTCTACTTATTGCTATGTTCTTCCATTTGAATTACTGCTGAGCATCACCTCAGAAGCCAGCTGAATATTGGCCGATTGTAAGAAGGCAGTCTCATATTGAGATTATAGCAGCTCTCCCCAGACTTGCTCTATTTGTGGGCCTAACCATTATAAGAGCCCTAAAGATAAAGACAGGAGTCAACGTTCAAATGGTGCATTTGAAGCACACAGTGAAGTATATTGTGTAAATGCAAATGAACAGAAATATGGTATTGTAAGAGTTCAGCCACTTGTGCAATTAGGAAGGAAATCAGGCTTGTAGAGTGCAGCATCCAGCTGAGCACTCAATTATGCACATGAGAAAAAAAAGTTTAAAGAAACTTGGTGTGGTGATTTGGGTCTTTGGAGAGTTTAAATCCAAAATATCTGAGATGCAACCGGTATATAAATAACTGTAATTATGCCCCCCCACCTTCTACCCTCTGCACGCATTTCCCCATTGGCCTACAAGGATGCATATCATTCCCCTGACTTAGACAATGTTTTATTCCATTTTAAAAACCATAGCTCTAGCTCAACAGTTTCCAAACTCATTTTCCTTGCCATAGGGTCCAAAAGTATCAAGGTACGTGAGGCCAGCAAGGTGGGGGGTCTCACATCAGGTCACTTGCATTGTTCATAGGAGCTTAATGCATAAATACAGATTTTAAAGGATCAGCAAAATGCTGAATGTCTTGCAATTTCATCATTATATACGAGATGGCACTAAGCAAACATAAAACTTGATAGAAGCAGTGATCTCATTTCATACTGTTATATTATTCATTATCTAATAGGTGAATGCATAAGAAAAGGATATAGGACATGTTAAGGCTGACCTATGAAACAATTCAAAATAATAGATATTTGTTATCAGGTAACATACTCCTTCTCTTACTCTTCCCAACTTCTGCCCAATAAGCTTCCTTCTGCTGCCTAGGATGTCCCATATGAACCAGTCCTCCCTTAAAAGTATATAGACTATTTCCATGATCCTTTTAAAACTCTTTTCTTTCCAACCACACCTACTAGAATTTTTAGGTATAGCCTTCAGATCTCAATTCACCCAGCAAATGATCATTCAGCCAATATTCATTGTGAAAATAGGCCTCCTTGGGTTCTGTTAGATGATGGGATACAAAGATGAATAAGTCACCATCTAATAGCAAGGCATTCACATTTTAATGAAAGAAACAGACATTGCTAGGTTTCAATGCTGCCTCCCCAAATCATGTTGAAATTTATTTGCCATTCTAACAGTATTGAGGTGGGACTCTTAAGAGGTGATTAGGTCATGAACAGATTACATTAGTTATCAAGAGAGTGGGCTTCTGAGAAAAGGGTAAGTTTGGCCCCCATTTTATCCCTGCCTCATGTGCTTGCTTGCACTTCCATTTTCCACCATGAGACAATGCAGCAACAAGACCCTCACCAGAGTCTGGTAACATGTTCTTGGGCTTCCCAGTTTCCAGAACTATAAGCCAAATAAACTTCTTTTCTTTATAAATTCCCTAGTCTGTGGTATTCTGTATATCAGTAGAAAACAGACTAAGATGAATGTGTAATAGTCACAACACAGCCTATCCCATGTGCTGAAATAAAGGCACTTAAATATCTGTAGCAACACAGAGGAAGGTGGTAAAATCTTTAAAAGGTTACAGTGCTTAAATACATTCTATTTTATTTTACTTTATTTTATTTTTATTTTTATTTTTTTAGACAGAGTCTTGCTCTGTCACCCAGGCTGCAGCTTGGCTCACTGCAACCTCTGCTTCCCAGGTTCAAGCAATTCTCATGCCTCTGCCTCCTGAGTAGCTGGGATTACAGGCATGCATCACCACACCCAGCAGATTTTTGTATTTTGTTAGTAGAGACAGGATTTTGGCATGCTGGCCAGGCTGGTCTTGAACTCCTGGCCACAAATGATCCATCTGCCTCAGCCTCCCAAAGTGCTGGGATTACAGGCGCAAGCCACCATACCCAGCCTTAAGCTAATTCTTAAAAGATGAATACAGTCTAAGAGGAAGACAAGCAGAGAAACAGTAGGAAGAACATTAAAATGAGGAAGCAGCAGAGTCAGACATGGTTTCATAAGGAGGTCAATAGTAACAGTATTCAGAATCATCTGGCATAGCTACAGCAATGGTTTGCAACCAGGAAGAGGAATAGAAGTAGAGTGATGATTTTACTTCAGCGAGGAGAAGGTAGTGTCTGAATCACCTGGGGAGATTTAGAAAACTACGGTCAATTTTATGTGTCAACTTATGTAAACCATGGTGCCCAGATATTTGGTCAAACATTATTGTGGATGTTTCTAGTAGAGTCTGGGGATGAAATTAACATTTACGATAGATTTCAAGTAAAACCAATCACCCTCCCTAATGTGGGTGGGCCTCATCCAATCAGTTGAAGGCCTAAATAGAAAAGACTGACCTCCCCCAAGCAAGAGGAAATCTGCCACAGACTGCCTTCAGACTTCATCCGCAACACTGCCTCTGCCCGGGGTCTTTGCTTGCTGTCCCACCCTGCAGATCTTGGACTTGCTAGTCTCTATAGTCTCATGAGGCAATTCTTTAAACTAAATCTCTCTCTGTGTCTACACACGTACTCTTGGTTCCTTTTATCTGGAGGACCCTGACTAATGCATGTGCCTAATCAAAAAATCACAAAAATGAGGGCCTGGGGTAGATGTGAGGAACTTTGAGAAATAAGATTGGAGAGAAAGGCTGGTGGAAATAGGACAACTAGATAATCAAAGATTTAAATACTGCCAAGCCATTCGTAAGGTGTTTTTTGCCTTGCGTATTCTTCTCTTTTCCCTTTAAATGCACGCCCAGAGAAATACCTTGTGCTTTGCATTGGTTTGGCAAGTGATACCAACCTTGCATTTTCTCATGACACTTCATGCAGTAGCTCAGGTAGTATGAAAGAAACATAAGAGAAACTAGGGATCTGGAGAGTCTGATATGGTTTGGCTGTGTTCCCACCCAAAATCTCATCTTGAATTGTAATCCCCATAATCCCACATGTCAAGGGCAGGACCAGGTGGAGGTAATTAGATCATGGGGGGCAGTTTCTCCTGTGCTGTTCTAGTGATAGTCTCAGGAACTCTGATGGTTTTATAAACATCTAGCAGTTCCCCTGCTTGTACTCACTCTGTCCTGCCACTCCGTGAAGAAGGTGCCTACTTCCCCTTTGCCTTCTGCTGTGATTGTTACGTTTCCAGAGGCTTCCCCAGCAATGTGTACCTGGGAATCAATTAAACCTCTTTCCTTTATAAATTACCCAGTCTCTGGTATTTCTTCACTGCAGCGTGAGAACAGATTAATAGAGAGTCCATAAACCATATCACTAATTTCCAGATAATTCAATATTGATTTTATTGAGAAGCTTTTCTTGTCATCAAGACTTATTTGCTTTATGAATAGTCAGACACAGAGAACTTAAGAAAACATCATTAAATCATGTCCAACTAGACTAGCTATTTTAGCACTGAAGTGTGGCTTTTAGGGAATGATCTCAGGGATATGTTACATATATACAATATTTTCTCATGTTTCTTTAAAAAAATCTTACTTCTTCATATAAACTTATTTCCAGTTTCTCTCAGGGGCTGGAAAAACATCTTGATAACTACCCAAATCTTCCCTGAAAAGTCCTTCTAGTCTTACTCATGTCAAAACCAATAGGAAAGTAAATTTATGTGGAAACAATTCATGTCAGAAATGCAAAGGAGAGAAGACTGAGAGATGCCTGCTCTCAGATTCTTCAGAGCAATAGCTCCTGAGACCAGAGGCATGTAAATTGGTGTTAGTCTTCCCAGGCACCCTATGCGAAGGCTGGAGGGCTTTCCTCAGTGAATGTTGCCTAAATCCTTCACGTCTGCTCAACAGAAACTTCAGTTTGTGAGGGAGGAAAATTATAAATGGAAACCCGCTCTTTTTATAAAACTCTGGTCACAATGTTCGGTGAAGTGATAAATGAATAGGTTTTTACAGGCAAACCACAGTAATTAGGTCATTCCTCATTTCTTTATTGGAGGCAGACCTAGATGTTTAATCATCATTACATAATAATTTGATTTTAGCAATGCATTACTATTGGAAATATTATACATTTACTTTACCTCCCTCATTTTTAAAGGTGGTGCTAAAAGGAAAAGCAAAAACTCTTTAAATCATGTCTGAAGTTTACAGAGAAATAGGACCCTAATTTTAAATGTCAAACACTTTATTATCTTTTTCTGATTTTCATAGTAATACTATACGATATGCTAATAATATTGTAGAAAATGTGACAAACACATGAAATATAAGAAAAAATTAATATAATCACCGACGATTCCACTTTCCAAGAAAATCACCATTGTTAATATTCTGGTGAATTTCCTTTCAGCCTTTTTTCTTTAAGAATTTCATTTTCAAAATAATATTCACAAAATAACAAGATTAAGGCTAGTATCAGACACACAGAGGCATTCCAACGAAGGTAGCAACAAAACATGATTATTTTAAAAGGCAATCTTGGAAAACTTAGAAAGTATTTTCATACTAATCACTGACCAGGCATGGCCACAATAGAGAATTAAGTTTTTCTTCTTATCTTTGTGCCTGAAATCAACTAGGGGAAATGAATAAACACAAATTAAGAACTTTGAAGGAATAAATATCTTCAAAGAGCTTGAATCTGTAATTTCCCCAAAGAACAGATTTATGATCTAAGCCCATTCTTTTCAACTTAATGCATCGACTCTTCCATAGGCTGGTAAAAAGCAGTTCAGTAACCGCATCTTCCATCCTCGGTGATAAGACCTCCCGCAATAGGATCAATAAGACCTGCTTTCATAGAACTTTTTTTCTTATCCCATAACCTCAAAAATCATTTTGTGCCACAATGATCACTACAGGGAGGAAAATAAAGAGATGTTGAATCTATCAAAGTTTTTCATAGCAAGGCTGGTTTATTTCAAACCATCACAGCATGGTGGTTAACAGCTCTGGAACAGCCAAAGGATGGAAGCAGAAGGAAAAAAGAAACTCAAAGATCCTCTTCTTTCTTTACAGGAACCTTCAAAGTTAAAGGAGAATAAGATTCATATTCCAGGCATTTACTACCCAATTTGGCAATGGGAATTTCAAACCAGATTTATTTTTTAAATTTCACTCTTAACTACAGGAGAAATTTCTAAAATAAGCTGGAATTCAGCATTAATACAGAAATTGTTAATAAGTGGGATAAAAAGAAAGTTCCAAGCCCAGTTAAGTTTGGGAAGCGATAAACAAATACACTTATTTTTCCAGTATTTCTCAGGGTTGTTACCATGCCACTTACACTGTGAATCTATCTCCCAGAGAGAACTTAGTAAACAGTATTCCCCACATTTATATTTTCATTTTTCCCCTGCTCTGAGTTCCATATAACTCATTTTGAGCAATAATTGTTTTGTATGTTTCTGACCACCCAAATAGAGTAAGTCTGAGTTCCACAGTCTATTTCTTATATTTCTTACAAAGAAATATAAATACAAAGTCATATTTATAAAGGACTTAACTGGCATGAAACCTTGCAGCATAGCATTTGGGAAAATATCTCTGAACATGGAATCAGTAGTGTAGAGTCAATGACCACTGTATCACTTTTTAGGTCTATGACCTTGGACAGATTATTTAACCTTTATGAATCTTGGCTTCTTCCTCTGTGAAATGGAAGCAGAAGTTTTGCCTATCTCACAGGGTTGTTGGGAAGATCAAAAAAGGGACTCAGAAAACAGAGACTAAAGAAAACTGTGGGGAGTTATTGTGATTGTGACTGGAGCCTGCTTTAACACTAAAACATATTGTCTTTGCTGGATGTTTTTCAAATGAGTTATTTTAAAAAGGCTCTGCATCTTGTCCAGCAATTCCTTCTCTATTTTAATGCTTCACAGGGCTGTTTATCCTAAAATTGTTTTCTGTGTCCTGACTAAGAGATTGATGATACTACATTAAGGTAGAGATGATCATAAATATAGTTGAAGTTATCTTATAGAAAGTGTGTTCATTGATGCAGATGTACACATTAGAAGATAGAAGACTCTTACCTATGCTACATCTCTGCTAAAATGATATTTATATACACGCTTTAGTTAAGTAGCAATTTGGGTCAAAATACTCAAACCATCTTAACACGTTAAAACAGTGCAAGAGTCTTTATTACTGAGATAAGTAGATAACAATTATTATCAAAAATAAATACTCCCCCAAAAGCTAAGAGGCCAATGAAGAGAGAGCAGAAGTGGAAAGTGTGAAGTAAGGTGATAAATCTACTCTCCTCAAATAAATAATGTCTAATTCCAGAATCGTTTTATTGCATTTTAAATATAAGGCCAAGAATTCAAGACCTATATTTTTCCCAATTCTATTTGCAACTAGAGAAAAAGTTTTATCAGAACGAATTTTGAGGCAAAACTATATTTGAATATTTTTGCTTAAGTTGTCCTTTGACCTTTAAGTCAGTTTTCAAATCTTCCTTTCAAAATATCCTTAACTGAAAGGCAAGTGTACTTACCCTGGGAACCTGGAGGCCCACCTCTGCCAAAGCAGTTCAGCATAAATGTGAAATGTCTTTAAAGTCCTATGTTTTGTTTATCTTAAAATGCAGGTAAGTTGTTCAGTATATTCATAATGCATTTGTGCCTATTTGAATATAAAAGCATATTTCTTATCATTAAGGAAATGAGATGCTATAGGAAGGTGTGCAGTGTGTACATGGTATGCCTTGCAGGACTACCTGGCATGCACTGAGTGTGAGGATCCCACTAAGTCACTAGGGGGAAAATCATCCAAGCTCAGCCCTTCAATTTTAGCAATCATGTTAAGCCCTTTCTTCCACGTTATCCAAAGACATACTACGACGATAAAAAATATATTTGCTTCTTTAAGAAAGAGAATATCTGAAATTCACATCAGGGTTCTCGTCATGCAATAATAAAAGAAACTTTTTAAGTACATGAAGAGCTATAGTGGTGAGCCTATAGCATTACTTCATGCTCCAAGCAGAGTACACGAACTTAATGAAGCTAATGCTTCTTCGTTGAACTGAGAAAATTTCTTCTTAACGGTTTTTTTCTTATTGCAACTTAAATTTATGTCAAGGAATCTTACATTTCCCTAAGGAAACATGTTCAAGGTTTTTGCCTTAAAATTTCATTGATACACAAACTCTCCTAAGTCCTATCATAGAAATGCAAGCATTGTGCCTTGCCTTTCAAGAAAAAACAAAACAAAACAAAACAAAAAACTTTGTACTATTTGCTCAAGTCTAAAACTGTTTGACATAAGATGCTTAACCCAACAGTATCTGAATATGGTGTATTAAATGCTATTTATAAAAAGTAAAGCTATGCTAATGTGCCTATCTGCCCCCTACTGCTTAACAGTATTAAAGATTAAAGCCAATTGTTTTGTAAACTGAAGAGGCTGTAATGGTTTCTTGGGAAGTGCTCCCTGTCAGCATTCCAGATAAGATTGCTATTAAGTTTTTTGCTTCTAGGATGGCTGGTTTGGGTCATTATACACTTAAATTGAGTTGCTGTCATTGTTATATAATGAAAGGAAAGAGCCTTTGGCCTATACAAATGTGATGTACCTTTTAAAGAGTGGGTAGCACTACCTGATTTATAAAAAAATGGGTCTGGCCAGGAGTGGTGGCTCACATCTGTAATCCCAGCACTTTGGGAGGCCGGGGTAGGCAGATCACCTGAGGTCAGGAGTTCAAGACTATCCTGGCCAACATGATCAAACCCTGTCTCTATTTAAAAATACAAAAATTAACGAGGCTTGATGATGGGCTCCTGTAATCCCAGCTACTCAGGAGGCTGAGGCAGGAGAATCGCTTGAACCCGGGAGGCAGAGGTTGCAGCCTGGGCAAAAAAGCAAGACTTAATTTCAAAAGAAAAAAAAAAGGGTCTGTTTGCATTCTCTTACCAAGCTCCTGGGTGTTTCAAAGTGATTTAGATGAAACGCCCAAATAATTTTCAGATATATCAAAGACGAATAGCTGAGTTTTGCATTAACCTGCTTTCAATAATCATTGAAATCTAATGAATGATTATAGGCTGTAGCAGATTCATGGTTCTTTTTTCCTCTCTTAATTTAATTATGTCTTGCTCTGAAGTGGGGATAGTCAAGAACCTGGATTTTTCATAATCCTATAAATTACTTGTTCAGATTAAAGAATTGTCATCCTGATCTCTTCATTCTAAGCATGTTATTTGAGAATCCTCTTACTGACTTGAGGAAGCTATACATTATTTTAATTTTTAAGTGGGCCAAAAAGTCATAAAAGAAGATGAAGGATGACATCACATTTCTTAGGTTTAAAGTCTTTTTCCTTTCTAATAAAAACTGAAAATTCCAACTAACCTTTACCAAGGGAAAAATAATTTCCTCCTCCCTTTCCCAAGTTTGTGACATCTTAGCACACTAATTATGGAGAAGGAGGCTAGTGGCACTTTTAAAATGCTTATTTATAACTATTACCTATGTTTTCAAAGTGTTTTCTCTCTCTCCTCAAGTTTTTAAAGTATACACATACTGTAACTCCCTTTTCTTATACTACATGTCGACCCAGAAGAAATATAATAATTTTCTTAATACTTTAAAAATAGAAACTAAAAAAAAAAACACGGAACTGAATTTAAGAACTCAACAGATGAACGGATTCAGTGGCAATGTGGATCTTTGCCATCTCCAATTCATAGCAATGTGAATTGTTTTGTCAAAACCCTAAGTCAGCAATATTTATATTTTAAATTTGATGGACAATTTTTTTTATTTATAGTATTCTCTAAAAATTGAAACACTCATGCATTTTGAATTGATCCAATAGCTCAAGAATACCTGAAATTCTAATCATTATCCCTTTTCTGAGTTTTTTAACACTTCACATACCCTGTTCTTTTTCTCTGGGAGAAATACATTTTCCTCTCCAGTGTATCTTTATCTTCATCTGTGTGCTTCAAACAGCAGAGAAAGGACACTCAAATGCTTAGAAAGGGTTTGCTTTATTATGTGACTCTACTGAGTCTGAAATGTTGCAATCACAAATAGCCCTCTGAAGATGCTTGTATACTTAAACAGACACATGACTTTTCCTAGCAATGGAAAGCAATTTACAGCTTTTTCTATTGCTTCAGAAGTCCTTTAGAAACTAGTACTTGCAAGAATAATGTTATAGCACACAATCAAAGAAGACATATCTTTAAGGATTAACTGGCTGTCCAGTCTCTTGTAACCATGTCAACTAATGTTTGTCAATAGTAAAAATGCCAGTCCTGCTGGCAGCACACCCTGTCAAGTGAATTGGGCATCTGGTTGCAGTATGGTGCTGGAGAGTGAGCATCAGTGGTGTAGAAATCATGTTTGGTACCTCATTCAGGCCAGATTGGGGACCACATTTTGTTTCACGTTTTTACCAGAATAATTCTGATAAAATTATTTATCAGCTTCCTGCAATCTAATCCAGTCTGGAGAAGATGGACCCCTATGCAGAATTAAGAAAACCTGCAAAAACCAGACTTCTGTGTTTTAGAGACTCTTTTCCACCCTATGTCCCAAGTCACACCTTTATGATCTAGGTTCCAAGGTAAACTGTTTAGGCTTAGTGCTAAGGTCTGTGTCATAAGTTGGTGTCATGGCACTGAAATTAGCAGCCAAGCGGAGTTTTATGTGTGAGGTAGCCACTCTTTTATAGCCAATATCAAGACTATGAAAACATAGGACTGACTCCCATACACAATTTTATTTCATTTTATTCATCAACAAACCCAATTTGTACTAAATATTTGGAAAGAAAGTTGTACCAATACGGTTTCTGCCCTCAGGTAAAATATTAATGATGCATTATTTATGAAATCAATGTAAAATTACATTAGTCATAAAATACTTCTAGAACGAGCTAAGAACCTGTACTAGAATAATAATAAAATATCACATACTTATATAGTGTTTACCATTCTAAGAATTTTATGTGTATTAATTCATTTAATCCTCACAACAAACCTCCAGCGTAAGTTCTGCTATTATTTGCATTTCCCTCATGGAGAAACTGAGACCCAGAATGAATAAGTTCTCTCAGTTGGTGGTGGTAAATGAGATTCAAACTCCAGCAGTCCATCCCCAGAGTCTGTGTTCTCAAACTGTCTGCTCTAAGTAGATTGAAATTGATAAGGAAGAGGTAGAAGGTAAGATGAGACAGGAAATCAGGGAAAGAGGATGAGACTGTGGGGTCACAAGCCTGGTTGGAGTGAAGTGATCCTAAAGGGGAACAATAAGAGATGACTTTGAATGGGTATAGGGCTGCCAGTCATTGGAGGATTCTGAATGCCCTACTGAGAGTCTTTTGATCAGAATGTCATTATGGATTTTGGGCATGTAAATAATGTAATTTAAGAAAACATATTCTAGCAAGATAAGTTTTCATAGGGAGAAGCTACTTTGAATATAATCAAAGATACAAGCACCCTATAAAACAATCTGGCATCAACATAGTGTTGGAAATTCTGGCTACGGCAATCAAGCAAGTGAAAGAAATAAAGAGTATTCAGTTAGAAAAGAAGAAGTCAAATTGTCCTTGTTTGCAGATGACATGATTGTATATTTAGAAAACCCCATCATCTCAGCCCCAAATCTCCTTAAGCTGATAAGCAAATTCAGCAAAGTCTCAGGATACAAAATTAATGTGTAAAAATCACAAGCATTCTTATACACCAATAACAGACAGAGAGCCAAACCACGAATGAACTCCCATTCACAATTGCTTCAAAGAGAATAAAATACCTAGGAATCCAACTTACAAGGGATGTAAAGGACCTCTTCAAGGAGAACTACAAACCACTGCTCAGTGAAATAAAAGAGGACACAAACAAATGGAAGAACATAACATGTTCATGGATAGGAAGAATCAATATCGTGAAGATGGCCATACTGCCCAAGGTAATTTATAGATTCAATGCCATCCCCATCAAGCTACCAATGACTTTCTTCACAGAATTGGAAAAAACTGCTTTAAAGTTCATATGGAACCAAAAAGAACCCACATTGCCAAGACAATGCTAAGTCAAAAGAACAAAGCTGGAGGGATCACGCTACCTGACTTCAAACTATACTACAAGGCTACAGTAACCAAAACAGCATGGTACTGGTACCAAAACAGAGATATAGACCAATGGAACAGAACAGAGCCCTCAGAAATAATACCACACATCTACAGCCATCTGATCTTTGACAAACCTGACAAAAACAAGAAATGGGGAAAGGATTCCCTATTTAATAAATGGTGCTGGGAAAATTGGCAAGCCATAAGTAGAAAGCTGAAACCGGATCCTTTCCTTACTCTTTATACGAAAATTAATTCAAGATGGATTAGGACTTAAATGTTAGGCCGAAAACCATAAAAACCCTAGAAGAAAACCTAGGCAATACCATTCAGTACATAGGCATGGGCAAGGACTTGATGACTAAAACACCAAAAACAGCAGCAACAAAAGCCAAAATTCAGAAATGGGATCCAATTAAACTAAAGAGCTTCTGCATAGCAAAAGAAACTACCATCAGAGTGAACAGGCAACCTACAGAATGGGAGAAAATTTTTGCAATCTGCTCATCTGACAAAGAGCTAATATCAGAACCTACAAAGAACTCAAACAAATTTACAAGAAAAATACAACCCCATCAAAAAGTGGGCAAAGGATATGAACAGACATTTCTCAAAAGAAGACATTTATGCAGCCAACAGACATATGAAAAAATGCTCATCATCACTCTCCATCAGAAAAATGCAAATCAAAACCACAATGAGATATCATCTTACACCAGTTAGAATGGCAATCATTAAAAAGCCAGGAAACAACAGGTGCTGGAGAGGATGTGGAGAAATAGGAACACTTTTACACTGTTGGTGGGACTGTAAACTAGTTCAACCATTGTGGAAAACAGTGTGGCGATTCCTCAAGGATCTAGAACTAGAAATACCATATGATCCAGTCATCCCATTACTGGGTATATACCCAAAGGATTATAAGTCATGCTGCTATAAAGATACATGCACACATATGTTTATTGCAGCACTATTCACAATAGCAAAGACTTGGAATCAACCTAAATGTCCTTCAGTGACAGACTGGATCAAGGAAACGTGGCACATATACACCATGGAATACCCTGCAGCCATAAAACAGGATGAGTTCGTGTCCTTTGTAGGGACATGGATGCAGCTGGAAACCATCATTCGCAGCAAACTGTTTCAAGAACAGAAAACCAAACACCACATGTTCTCACTCATAGGTGGGAATTGAACAATGAGATCACTTGGACATAGGAAGGGGAACATCACACACCAGGGCCTATTGTGGGGAGGCAGGGGAGGGATAGCATTAGGAGATATACCTAATGTAAATGACGAGTTAATGGGTGCAGCACACCAATATGGCACATGTATACATATGTAACAAACCTGCATGTTGTGCACATGTACCCTAGAACTTAAAGTATAGAAAAAAAAATTAAAAATAAAAAAAACAATTTGTTATTACCTTGTGATGCAACATTTACACACTCAATGACTTAGTTTTTCCACTTATAGTATCAATCTTAAATAAATCCTTGCACACGAGTATCAGCAGGTGTGTAGAACAATATTTGTTCATAATAGTAAAATGCTAAAGATAAAATTAAATAATTTTCAAACAGAGAATGAAAAGATAAATTACAGCACATTCACACAATGAAATAGTATACAGCAGTGAAAAATAAATGAACTGCAGCTATACTCAACAACATAGACGAATTTTAGTAGCATGATGTTAATAAGGTAAAACCAGAAGACCTCATTGTCACATGGGCATTTTATAAAATCCTGGAACAAGTAAAACAAATATATATTATTTAGACTATATGTGTGATAAAAAGTACTTTAAAAAATAAAACAAGAGAAAGATAAATACAAAATTGAGCTCATACTTATGTCTGGTGGGGAGACAGGGGCTTGGAATAGAGAAAGAACATGTAGGCAGATATAAGTTATTTTCAGTGGTATAGATACCTTGACTTAAGTGGTGGTTCATAAATGTTTTGATTTTATTAATAAATAAATATCTAAAAAAAAAAAAACAGAAAAACATTCAGAATGATCCAGATACAAAGGAAAAGAAATGAGAGTAAGACAGAAGAAAAGAGGGAAGGAAAGAAAGCCAGCAAAGCTGGCTTTAGTGTAATGGTGACTATGGAAAAGGATGGTCCTGGAAACATCTCTTCAGCTTCTGGAATCTTCTGGTTCCAAAGTCAGTTGTCTGTCTACCCTTCCAAAATTGGTCTTCTCTAATAATCTAAGTTCTGTGATCAAATCTTACTCATTTTTATATTGTTCAAACATCTAACTTGGAATTTTTATGTCCTCAAAAATTGTAAGGAGAATGAATACAAGTGAGAGAAAAAGACACCTACATGGCCAAACCACGCAGATGGACCTCAGAAATCACTGTCTCCTGACACAGAAGTCTCTTTGGCAACGTCCCTGGCTTTCCCCTTCTGCTAGAACACATCCAGTAACGAGAAAATCACTGTTTTGAAACACCTTGTTCCATTGTCAAACAGAATGACTAGACATATCTTCTTTATATGAATCCCAAATTGATGATAGTAAGTAGCACTTCTCCATAAGACAATGAAAATCAGTCTACTCCCTATCCCAGGAAACCACTTTTCAAATATTGAAGAAGTACAGTAAATCTTTGTAATTTGACTTTTTTTTTTCCAAGATAAGGTTTCCTCATCTTTATAACATGATTTCCAGGCCCTACCCTTTTTGGCACCTTCTCTCCCAGTGTTCTCCAGAACAATCTAATTAAAGCACAGTCTCCACAGTCCCCAGAAATGAGCTCAGTTTTTCCAGATGAGACCTGACCAGTACAGAGTAAAGAGGACTTAACACAACTTTTCTTTAATCTGAAGCCAATGCTTTTAAATTTGCTCTGTGGAAAGAGGTTGGCTTCAAATCTAAGAAGCAAAGAAGTAGAGTTGAAGGGTTAAACACAAGCAAACTTTCCTTTTCTCAGATGGATTATTTCATGGATATCATAAAAACAACAACATGTGATCTGCAAAACTGTTTAGAGTCTATCAGATGCTTTCATGGACATTATCACATTTAGTGTTTGAAGCACTTTCACGGTCAGGTGTTATACCCCCATTTTCCAGCGGGGAAAACCAAAATCATGGAACAAGCAAGAGAGGGAGCCAGAGCTAGGACTCATGAATTCCCTATAGTCTAGCACTCTTTCCACAGGAGAAAACTGCCTCAAATAATCAAATAATCATTAAATGGCTGGGCTCCCTCTAAACAACAAACTAGGAAACAAATTTTGCAACAGAGACCTAAATACATTATTGACTTTAAAATCAATAGGAAAAGACGGGCAATCCAATAGAACAATGGGCAATGAATTCAACTGCCAGATTCACAGAAAAAGAAACACCAGTAGCCAATAAACATGCTTTCAGACGCTCCATTTGATTTATAGTTTTAGAATGCAAATTAAAACAACAGTAGGCTATTATTTTTCACTAACCAAATTGACAAATTTAAGAAAAATAATTATAATACACAGTGCTAGTGAGAATAGAAATAACAGAAACTCTTACTGAGTGAAATAATAAATTGATTCTTAATTTATTAAGAATTAGTAGTCTGTGAAACAGAATTTATTAATTCACAGAAAGTGAAAGTGAACTCTACTACAAATTTTTGAGTGACTGCTATGGTTTGAATGTATCCCCCAAAAGTTCAAGTTTTGGAAACTTAATTGCCAATATAACAGTTAAGATGTGGGGCCTTTAAGAAGTAATTAGGTCCTGAGGGCAGAGCCCTCTTAAACAGATTAATGACCTTATGGCCGTGAGTGAGTTCTCACAAGAGCAATTGTCATAAAAGGGAGCTCTGTTCACTCTTGCAGTTTCTCTGTCTCCCATACTCGCTTCTGCCTTCCACCTTTCCACCATGAGAAGACCTTCAACAGATGCTCTTGGACTTCTCAGTCTCCAAAACCATGAGTCAATTAATTTTCTATTTTTTATAAATTACTCAGCCTGTAGTATTCTGTTATAGCAGGAGAAAACAAACTAAGAGAGTGGAAATTTGTCAGTATCTATTTAAATTTGAATACATTTATCCTTTGGCACAGCAATTCCACTCTTAAAATGTGTCCCTAAGGTATATATAAGTGTGCAAAAATATCCGTCCAAGGATGTTTATTGTTGCATTGCTTACATTACCCAGTAAATGGATACATTCTTCATGTCTGTCATTAAAAGATTATTAGATAAAACACAGTACATCCACACAATGGAACACTGTGTCACTACTAAAAAGATGAAGAATGTCCATTTTTAGTCTACAGAAATAGGTCTTTGTAATATGAAGTGAATAAAGCAAATTGCAGAAGAGAATATAAGACAATTTCACTTGTAAAAGAACACACATGTATGAGGTCATTATGTATATCTATTCATACTAAATCAATTATATACATACATACACAAACATACATTTATGAAAACAAAACATCCAGAAGGACACAATACATAATGTAATGTCTAGAACATTACAAAAAGTGGTACACAATAGTTTCCTTTTAAAACAGAAGTCCATCAGTTGTATTACTTTTTGTTTACTAAGCAATTGCTTTGCATCAGGCATTATACAAAGCAGTTCTTTACTTTGAATAATCCATACATTAAAACACATGTGAGTTAAGTGTTAATATCCATCCTTACACTGAAAGGATAACCCAAACCTGCCAATGTTATGGTCCATTGCCTCCACCAGGCTATAGGGGATGCGCATATTTAGACACCTGATGGTAAGAGAAATCAAAATAACAACAATTCCAATTTTAGAGGACTCCAAGAGGCATGAAGTTTTCAAGCTCACAGCCAATGGAATAGGAGAGTTGGGTATTAAAATTATGTCATCTTTGCCATTGAAACCAAAAATTGACTATATTTCTAATGTCTAGGAAGTGTTGGATATTTTAGGTTATGGTTCACCATTTTTAAAAGGCTCTGGGCCGGGCGCGGTGGCTCAAGCCTGTAATCCCAGCACTTTGGGAGGCCGAGACAGGCGGATCACGAGGTCAGGAGATCAAGACCATCCTGGCTAGCATGGTGAAACCCCGTCTCTACTAAAAACACAAAAAACTAGCCGGGCGAGGTGGCGGGCGCCTGTAGTCCCAGCTACTCGGGAGGCTGAGGCAGGAGAATGGCGAGAACCCGGGAGGCGGAGCTTGCAGTGAGCCGAGATTGCCCCACTGCACTCCAGTCTGGGCGACAGAGCGAGACTCCGCCTCAAAAAAAAAAAAAAAAAAAAAAAAGGCTCTGGGCATCCTGAAGAGGTTTTCTCTGAAAATAAAAGTTTCTTACGGGATTAATTTCTCTTTCCATCAACCACCATCTAGAAAACATTCAGGAGACTTTAGATTCTGAAATGCAGTCAGGGCAAAAATTATATATATCAATTGAATGGTTGATTAAACCTATTATAGGCAAATGAGATCACTTTGAAAAAAGCACCAGTAGAGTGGAGACATGGGAGAATGCTTGAAATCATGTGTCTCATCTATTCATTTGTCTTTTTGAAAAATGGAAGGGATAGATCACCATATGAAAGCACTCTTCAATATTTAGAGGATGTCGATTAAAGAAAAGTTAAATTTGCTTTGTTCCTTTCAAAATAAAAAATAAAAAAAACTAGAACCAATAGAATCAAGATAAAGATTTCAGTTCAATATATGAATAACTTTTTAATAAAATTTTCCAAATGGAATGGATTATTTCAAGAAAAAGTGAATTCCTCATCTTTTAAAATTTGAACACCAGTTGGTAGAATGCTACAACAGACTTTTATGAATTGAACAGTTCCTCAAATTTGATAACCTTTGTATTTTCTTGCACATATTTTAGCTCAACTTATAGTCTCTCCTATATCTTGTTTTGTTATTCAAATATAGCAAAGCATGGGTGAATCTGTGCATACAGTAGTCTAAACATTAAAAACAGAAAAATAAAAGTTGACATTTACTGACTACTTATTTCATGCCAGGCACTATTCAGAATGCTTATGCATTAACTCAACCACACAAAATGGAATCAGCTTCTAACATGATCTTCATTATACACATGAGGGAACTGACATAAAAAGAGGTTAAGGAACTTGGCCAAGGTAACATAACTACTAAGTGGAGAAATCAGGATTCAGCTTTATTCTGTCAGGGCACTAAAAGAAAGCATAAGGCTCTGTTAAAGAAAAAAGCCTATAGTCTCAACTTTATTCTGATGACTAGCAATGATATTTTCTAACTTAAAGCAATGGAATATTTCACCAGTCAGAGGTCTACACAGAATACATATTCTTTTAAAAAGTGCATCATAAGGATGAATCATATGAAACTTAAAATTACCCACATAGACACAGAATTCAAATTCAATCTTATTTTCCAAATTTCTAAGAACATTTGCCCAGCCCTACATAAACAGAACAATTTTCACTCCCGAGCTTAGAAGTGCAGTCTCTGCCATGTTTGGTTTGGGGGTGAAAAGGGCAAGGGCATGGGACTGAGCTGCAGGAGTTCTGATTGCGGTCTCAGTCCTGCCACCAACACACTCTGAGATGTTGGGTGAGAGACTTGGCTACTCTTTAAATAAAACCATAGGGCTCTGTTAAAGATAAAAGTCATTCAATCATACTTGATAAAGCACAGTAAGGAAAACTGTATTCAGGACCATCACAATAGGCATAGAAACCACTGCAACAGAGTCTAGCAGTTGAGGAGAAAAACTGGGCTCAACTCAGAATACAGCATTGACAAGTGGGAATTTATAGGCAAGAAGCAGTGTGTAGACCACTGGATGGAAAATTGCCAAGAGGAAACCTCCTGGGTAAGGCGGATTCTGGTAAAAACCAACCTCACAGGACTCTTGCTAAAGACAGGTCAGGTAGAATTGGGGGAGGAGCAAGATGGCCGAATAGGAACAGCTCCAGTCTCCAACTCCCAGCGCGAGCGACACAGAAGACCGGTGATTTCTGCATTTTCAACTGAGGTACTGGGGTCATCTCAATAGGGAATGCCAGACAATTGGTGCTGGTCAGCTGCTGCAGCCCGACCAGTGAGAGCTGAAGCAGGGCGAGGCATCCCCTCACCTGGGAAGTGCAAGGGGGAAGGGAATCCCTTTTCCTAGCCAGAGGAACTGAGACACGCAACACCTGAAAAATTGGGTAACTCCCACCCCAATACTGCGCTTTAAGCAAACGGGCACACCAGGAGAATATATCCCACACCTGGCCGGGAGGGTCCCACGCCCACGGAGCCTCCCTCATTGCTAACACAGCAGTCTGCGATCCAACCGCAAGGCAGCAGCGAGGCTGGGGGAGGGGCGCCTGCCATTGCTGAGGCTTAAGTAGGTAAACAAAGCCGCTGGGAAGCTCGAACTGGGTGGAGCTCATAGCAGCTCAAGGAAACCTGCCTGTCTCTGTAGACTCCACCTCTGGGGACAGGGCACAGATAAAAAACAACAACAAAAAAGCAGCAGAACCTCTGCAGATGCAAACGACTCTGTCTGACAGCTTTGAAGAGAGCAGTGGATCTCCCAACATGGAGGTTGAGATCTGAGAACGGACAGACTGCCTGCTCAAGTGGGTCACTGACCCCTGAGTAGCCTAACTGGGAGACATCCCCCACTAGGGGCAGTCTGACACCCCACACCTCTCAGGGTGGAGTACACCCCTGAGAGGAAGCTTCCAAAGTAAGAATCAGACAGGTACACTCGCTGTTCAGCAATATTTTATCTTCTGCAACCTCTGCTGCTGATACCCAGGCAAACAGGGTCTGGAGTGGACCTCAAGCAATCTCCAACAGACCTACAGCTGAGGGTCCTGACTGTCAGAAGGAAAACTATCAAACAGGAAGGATACCTATACCAAAACCCTATCAGTACATCACCATCATCAAAGACCAGAGACAGATAAAACCACAAAGATGGGGAAAAAGCAGGACAGAAAAGCTGGAAATTCAAAAAATAAGAGCGCATTTCCCCCTGCAAAGGAGCGCAGCCCATTACCAGCAACGGATCAAAGCTGGTCAGAGAATGACTTTGACGAGATGAGAGAAGAAGGCTTCAGTCCATCAAACTTCTCAGAGCTAAAGGAGGAATTACGTACCCAGTGCAAAGAAACTAAAAATCTTGAAAAAAGAGTGGAAGAATTGACAGCTAGAGTAATTAATGCAGAGAAGGTCATAAACGACATGACAGAGATGAAAACCATGACACGAGAAATATGTGACAAATGCACAAGCTTCAGTAACCAACTCGATCAACTGGAAGAAAGAGTATCAGCGATTGAGGATCAAATGAATGAAATGAAGCGAGAAGAGAAACCAAAAGAAAAAAGAAGAAAAAGAAATGAACAAAGCCTGCAGGAAGTATGGGATTATGTAAAAAGACCAAATCTACGTCTGATTGGGGTGCCTGAAAGTGAGGGGGAAAATGGAACCAAGTTGGAAAACACTCTTCAGGATATCATCCAGGAGAACTTCCCCAACCTAGTAGGGCAGGTCAACATTCAAATTCAGGAAATACAGAGAACACCACAAAGATACTCCTCCAGAAGAGCAACTCCAAGACACATAATTGCCAGATTCACCAAAGTTGAAATGAAGGAAAAAATCTTAAGGGCAGCCAGAGAGAAAGGTCGGGTTACCCACAAAGGGAAGCCCATCAGACTAACAGCAGATCTCTCGGCAGAAACTCTCCAAGCCAGAAGAGAGTGGGGGCCAATATTCAACGTTCTTAAAGAAAAGAATTTTCAACCCAGAATTTCATATCCAGCCAAACTAAGTTTCATCAGTGAAGGAGAAAGAAAATCCTTTACAGATAAGCAAATGCTTAGAGATTTTGTCACCACCAGGTCTGCCTTACGAGAGACCCTGAAGGAAGCCCTAAACATGGAAAGGAACAACCGGTACCAGCCATTGCAAAAACATGCCAAAATGTAAAGACCATCGAGGCTAGGAAGAAACTGCATCAACTAATGAGCAAAATAACCAGTTAATATCATAATGGCAGGATCAAGTTCACACATAACAATATTAACCTTCAATGTAAATGGACTAAATGCTCCAATTAAAAGACACAGACTGGCAAACTGGATCAAGAGTCAAGACCCATCAGTCTGCTGTATTCAGGAGACCCATCTCACGTGCAGAGACATACATAGGCTCAAAATAAAGGGATGGAGGAAGATCTACTAAGCAAATGGAGAACAAAAAAAAGCAGGGGTTGCAACACTAGTCTCTGATAAAACAGACTTTAAACCATCAAAGATCAAAAGAGACAAAGAAGGCCATTACATAATGGTAAAGGGATCAATTCAACACGAAGAGCTAACTCTCCTAAATATATATGCACCCAATACAGGAGCACCCAGATTCATAAAGCAAGTCCTTAGAGACTTACAAAGAGACTTAGACTCCCATACAATAATAATGGGAGACTTCAACACTCCACTGTCAACATTAGACAGGTCAACGAGACAGAAAGTTAACAAGGATATCCAGGAATTGAACTCATCTCTGCACCAAGAGGACCTAATAGACATCTATAGAACTCTCCACCCCAAATCAGCAGAATATACATTCTTCTCAGCACCACATCGCACTTATTCCAAAATTGACCACATAATTGGAAGTAAAGCACTCCTCAGCAAATGTAAAAGAACAGAAATTATAACAAACTATCTCTCAGACCACAGTGCACTCAAACTATAGAACTCAGGACTAAGAAACTCAATCAAAACCGCTCAACTACATGGAAACTGAACAACCTGCTCCTGAATGACTACTGGGTACATAACGAAATGAAGGCAGAAATAAAGATGTTCTTTGAAACCAATGAGAACAAAGATACAACATACCAGAATCTCTGGGACACATTTAAAGCAGTGTGTAGAGGGAAATTTATAGCACTAAATGCCCACAAGAGAAAGCAGGAAAGATCTAAAATTGACACTCTAACATCACAATTAAAAGAACTAGAGTGGCAAGAGCAAACACATTCAAAAGCTGGCAGAAGGCAAGAAATAACTAAGATCAGAGCAGAACTGAAGGAGATAGAGACACAAAAAACCCTCCAAAAAAATCAATGAATCCAGGAGTTGGTTTTTTGAAAAGATCAACAAAATTGACAGAGCGCTAGCAAGACTAATAAAGAAGAAAAGAGAGAGGAATCAAATAGACGCAATAAAAAATGATAAAGGGGATATCACCACCGACCCCACAGAAATACAAACTACCATCAGAGAGTACTGTAAACACCTCTATGCAAATCAACTAGAAAATCTAGAAGAAATGGATAATTTCCTGGACACTTACACTCTTCCAAGACTAAACCAGGAAGAAGTTGAATCTCTGAATAGACCAATAGCAGGCCCTGAAATTGAGGCAATAATTAATAGCCTACCAACCAAAAAAAGTCCAGTACCTGATGAATTCACAGCTGAATTCTACCAGAGGTATAAGAGGAGCTGGTACCATTCCTTCTGAAACTATTCCAATCAATAGAAAAAGAGGGAATCCTCCCTAATTCATTTTATGAGGCCAACATCATCCTGATACCAAAGCCTGGCAGAGACACAACAAAAAAAGAGAATTTTAGACCAATATCCCTGATGAACATCGATGCAAAAGTCCTCAATAAAATACTGGCAAACCGGATTCAGCAGCACATCAAAAAGCTTATCCACCATGATCAAGTGGGCTTCATCCCTGGGATGCAAGGCTGGTTCAACATTCGCAAATCAATAAACGTAATCCAGCATATAAACAGAACCAAAGACAAGAACCACATGATTATCTCAATAGATGCAGAAAAGGCTTTTGACAAAATTCAACAGCCCTTCATGCTAAAAACGCTCAATAAATTCGGTATTGATGGAACGTACCTCAAAATAATAAGAGCTATTTATGACAAACCCACAGCTAATATCATACTGAATGGGCAAAAACTGGAAAAATTCCCTTTGAAAACTGGCACAAGACAGGGATGCCCTCTCTCACCACTCCTATTCAACATAGTGTTGGAAGTTCTGGCTAGGGCAATCAGGCAAGAGAAAGAAATCAAGAGTATTCAGTTAGGAAAAGAAGAAGTCAAATTGTCCCTGTTTGCAGACGACATGATTGTATATTTAGAAAACCCCATCGTCTCAGCCCAAAATCTCCTTAAGCTGATAAGCAACTTCAGCAAAGTCTCAGGATACAAAATTAATGTGCAAAAATCACAAGCATTCTTATACACCAGTAACAGACAAACAGAGAGCCAAATCATGAATGAACTTTCATTCACAATTGCTTCAAAGAGAATCAAATACCTAGGAATCCAACTCACAAGGGATGTAAAGGACCTCTTCAAGGAGAACTACAAACCACTGCTCAGTGAAATAAAAGAGGACACAAACAAATGGAAGAACATAACATGCTCATGGATAGGAAGAATCAATATTGTGAAAATAGCCATACTGCCCAAGGTTATTTATAGATTCAATGCCATCCCCATCAAGCTACCAATGAGTTTCTTCACAGAATTGGAAAAAACTGCTTTAAAGTTCATATGGAACCAAAAAAGAGCCCGCATTGCCAAGACAATCCTAAGTCAAAAGGACAAAGCTGGAGGCGTCACGCTACCTGACTTCAAACTATACTACAAGGCTACAGTAACCAAAACAGCATGGTACTGGTACCAAAACAGAGATATAGACCAATGGAACAGAACAGAGCCCTCAGAAATAATACCACACATCTACAGCCATCTGATCTTTGACAAACCTGAGAGAAACAAGAAATAGGCAAAGGATTCCCTATTTAACAAATGGTGCTGGGAAAATTGGCTAACCATAAGTAGAAAGCTGAAACTGGATCCTTTCCTTACCCCTTATACGAAGATTAATTCAAGATTGATTAGAGACTTAAATGTTAGACCTAATACCATAAAAACCCTAGAAGAAAACCTAGGTAGTACCATTCAGGACATAGGCATGGGCAAGAACTTCATGTCTAAAACACCAAAAGCAATGGCAGCAAAAGCCAAAATTGACAAATGGGATCTAATTAAACTAAAGAGCTTCTGCAGAGCAAAAGAAACTACCATCAGAGTGAACAGGCAACCCACAGAATGGGAGAACATTTTTGCAATCTACTCATCTGACAAAGGGCTAATATCCAGAATCTACAAAGAACTCAAACAAATATACAAGAAAAAAACAAACAACCCCATCAAAAAGTGGGCAAAGTATATGAACAGACATTTCTCAAAAGAAGACATTCATACAGCCAACAGACACATGAAAAAATGCTCATCATCACTTGCCATCAGAGAAATGCAAATCAAAACCACAATGAGATACCATCTCACACCAGTTAGAATGGCAATCATTACAAAGTCAGGAAACAACAGGTGTTGGAGAGGATGTGGAGAAATAGGAACACTTTTACACTGTTGGTGGGATTGTAAACTTAGTTCAACCATTATGGAAAACAGTATGGCAATTCCTCAAGGATCTAGAACTAGGTGTACCGTATGACCCAGCCATCCCACTACTGGGTATATACCCAAAGGATTATAAATCATGCTGCTATAAAGACACATGCACACGTATGTTTATTGCGGCACTATTCACAATAGCAAAGACTTGGAATCAACCCAAATGTCCATCTGTGATAGACTGGATTAAGAAAATGTGGCACATATACACCATGGAATACTATGCAGCCATAAAAAAGGATGAGTTTGTGTCCTTTGTAGGGACATGGATGCAGCTGGAAACCATCATTCTTAGCAAACTATCACAAGAACAGAAAACCAAACACTGCATGTTCTCACTCATAGGTGGGAACTGAACAATGAGATCACTTGGACTCGGGAAGGGGAACATCACACACCGGGGCATATCATGGGGAGGGGGGAGGGGGGACGGATTGCATTGGGAGTTATACCTGATATAAATGATGAATTGATGGGTGCTGACGAGTTGATGGGTGCAGCACACCAACATGGCACAAGTATACATATGTAACAAACCTGCACGTTATGCACATGTACCCTAGAACTTAAAGTATAATAAAAAATAAATAAATATATAAATAAAAAAGACAGGTCAAGGTGATCAGACGTCACCTGGGGAATGGTGGAGGATGAGGAACCTGATCAGATGTCAAGGATGATCAGATACCAAGGATAAGGGATCTTGTTACACTGACTTAACAGGATTCTTTGCTAAAACTGGAGTTTTCAAGGAAGTGCACAAATGGGTATAGAAGAAGATGTGGAAGGTTGACCAAAATTAAACCAACCAAGGAATCTTTGTCAGCTCAAGGAGTTCTATTTCATCTCAAAAGATCCCATAAAACATTTAACTGAGAATTGTGTAATATGTGTTTATGGCTTTTGTTTTTCTTACACAGGACCTTCATATTTTTTGTAGTGCAGCATTACCTTACTCAGAGCTGGTCAGATATATGTAGATCCCCTTCCTCCTGATTCATCCACCTCTCGTGATCCCTCAAAATTTTCCTTGGAGATCTTAGCTAGAAAATGTCTATTCCATAAGAAGAGAGATTAATTCACAGAGGTGGTTATATTAACAAGGAATAACATGCTACACAGCCAGTGAAAACACTTAAAGTTAAAAGGAACAAGTACCTAAAGTAACTGACTACATAATCTCATACATACATATAAAATACCCTACATTGCCAAAATTTTACTCAGCCCATCAAACAGACATTATTTCTCACAAGTGTTTTCGTCTTAAATCTCATTGCCTATTTTTTTGACACACAAGCATTTTTTATAACTGTGATACTGTAAAATATGTATCTGGTCCTCATCCTCATTTCCTGACACACAGTTCCTAAAATACTTGGAATCTCTGGAGTGATAAGAGTGTCTTTTGTATGCTAATGAGATGGTTGGTGACTGACAGTCCCTCTGTAGCTTCAGGGGAACTGGTCACCTGAAAGACCAGGATTATGGGGTTTGGGAATTTCAGCCTCACTCCCTAACCTCCAGGGAAAGGAGAGGGGCTGCATGTTAAATTCATCATAACTGTCCTATGATTTAATCAACCTCACCTACATAAAGAGGTTTTCATAAAAACGCTTCCAAAAAAGGACTAGGTTCAGAGGACTTCCAGAAAGGTGAATAAGAACACATCCCTGTGCTGGAAGGGTAGTGCACGCCACTCCACAGGCCCAGAAGCTCCTGCACTCAGGACCCTTCCATACTCCGCCCTATATATCTTTTCCTCTGGCTGTTCATTTGTATTCTTTTAAATATCCTTTACAATAAACCAGTCAATACAAGCATTTCCCTGAGCTGTGTGAGCTGTTCTAGCAAATTAAGCAAACCCAAGGAGATAGTCACGGAAATCCCAATTTATAGCAAGTCAGTTAGAAGTTCTAGAAGCCTGGACTTGTGACTGGTGTCTAAAGTAAAGAGCAGCCTTGTGGGACTGAGCTTTCAACCTGTGGAAACTGACACCACCACCAGGTAGATAGTGTCAGAACTGAATTAGAGGACACCCAGTTGATGTCCACTGTGACACTGATCACTTTTTTGGTGTGTGGATCCCGCCCCCCCCCCCCCCACCACCACCACCACCACATCTGGGCACAGACGCCTTCTTGTTATAAGAGTATAGTAGGAGAAACAAACAGTTTGGGATTTTTCAACTCAGTAACTGACATGCTGACAATTCACCAAATCAGACTACACTAACCATCCCCAACCAAAAAAACAAAAAAAAAAAGGCAAAAGTAAAATGTATTAGCATTTCTTATAAATGTTTTATAACAAGTTTTTTACACAAATTCTTTGAAACAGCTCACATGATTATTTACACTAAAATATAAATAAAGGAAATCAAATCAAGACCCAGAAACATATAAATTAAGATAGAACATAAAGACCAAAAGAAAAGTTAGATTTGCGTGTATGTTGTATGCTATTACTAAAATTTGAGCTAGGCCAGGCTCAGTGGCTCATGCCTGTAATTCCAGCAATTTGGAAGGCCAAAGTGCATGGATCACTTGAGGTCAGGAGTTCCAGACCAGCCTGGCAAACATGGTGCAATCCCATTTCTACTAAAAATACAAAAATTAGCCAAGCATGGTGGTGGGCACCTGTAATCCCAGCTACTTGAGAGGTTGAGGCAGAGGGTGCAGTGAGCAGAGATCACTCCACTGCATCCCAGCCTGGGCAAGAGGGCAAGACTTTGTCTAAAATAAAATAAAATAAAATTGAGCTAAATTTTTGCCTCCAAGCATTGGGGCAACTTCTAAAAACTGAAACAACAAAATCAAACATATGAATTTTTTTGTCACGTAAAAAGAAGATTTCAAAGAAGTTCACAGAGAAGTTTTTCACAGGCCTCAAACTAACAAGGAATATAGAGGACAATGTTTTTTTTTTGTATCCCTACCATATATGCATTAATGAGTTTTACAATATTTTTTTCCTTTTGCATAGTAACCTGAGGGAAGAATGCCAAACCATAACTTGGTGAAAATAATTTTGCAGAGCATGAGGGTAGAGAAGGGAGCAAAAAATTGAAATTGTCTCCTCTGTCTTACACCTACACTAATTATTTTAGTGGCTTTAAAAAGCCTTTTTAACTACAGTCACCATACTGTACAATAGATCTCCAGAACTTACTCATCTCATAACTGACAGTTATGACCACCATTTGACCATCATCTCCCCACTCAGCAAGCCCTGGATGGCTACTCACTGCAAGAAAATCCACTGAGGCAATAACCAGACACAAATCCTTACAAACCATGCAATGCACGGAAGTCTTTGGGAGAGTAAGCTCTAAGTCTCCAAAATGTGATGATGTGGGATCCGGCTCTCTTTCCCAGAACAACTGTCCAATCTTCCGTGAGGGTAGAGCTAACTTGGACATACGTAATTTCACCCAAGATGACCATTTACTTCATTTGCATGTCGTTTCTCTCGTTATGATGTTCACTGATGGGAACAGGATGTTCATGGCTATACAGGAGTCTCAGGCAGATTTTGATTAATTTGGCTGATTCCAACTCGTCTTATTCTTGTGATCTCCAGAATGTGAATGTTTCTCTTTGAAATCTTGTCTTACTGAATGGTTAGTGCTCTTCTAAAATCATTGTCTTACGTTTAATTTTCATGTACTAAACCTTATCTATGTCTCTTCTCCAGTATGGTAGGTTTTCTTTCTTATAAATGTACCCAACATTTCCCAATCTTTTACATGTCTTTCTAAATATTTTATCTTCCTACAAAATAAAGTCCACTTAAGTATTTTCATAACTTTCTCCTCTACTGGTATTTCCCACTTAAGACTCAAAAATAATAATGAATAATGCTTTTTCAAAGTTTATTCTATTTTGGTCCACTGTTTGTAGCTGTTAATTTGATTTTTACCTACACTTGAGTGTAAAGAAGATATCTAGACATGAGCCCACTAGCAACAGTCCCAGGGTCCTTTAAGAACTCCTCATTTCCTGACGTGGCACAGTGGCTCACACCTTTAATCCCAGCACTTTGGGAGGCCAAGGTGAGTGGATCACTTCAGGCCAGGAGTTTGAGACCAGCCTGGCCAACATGGTGAAACCTTGTCTCTACTAAAAATAGAAAAATTAGCCGGGCATGGCCGCACAGGCCTGTAATCCCAGTTACTCAGGAAGCTGAGGCATGAGAGCTGCGTGAACCTGGGAGGCAGAAGTTGCAGTGAGCTGAGATGGCACCACTCCATTCCAGCCTGGGTAACAGAGCAAGACTCTATCTCAGCAAAAAATATAAATAAATAAATAAATAAATAATAAAGTACTCCTTATTCCCCTTCTGTTCATTGTCATTGTAAAATACACTTGCACTATTTCTCACATGTTGACATTTCTGAAATGAGATATTTTGTTGTTTGGGAACATAGAATACAATCTTTATTTTTCAAACCTTTATTTTAAATCATTGGTGCAATTTACAATTAATGGCCTCTTAGATTCTAGGAAACATGGTAGTGGAACTGACGTTATTACTTTAGAAACAGTGAGTTAATAGAACCAGTCATATATTGAAGCCTCTCTTGTTACATGACAGATAAACCACACCATGTAATAAAAAAGAAACTTCTTTGTGCTTGAAGACTATGTTTTCATATCATTCAAAATTCTAATAGTTTGTAAATAACCTGTAAACAAATAATAAAGGCAGGGACAGCATACAGCCTTCTTTATGCCCTCATGAATTTTTCTTCAATCTACAGAAGACCATACATACCTACCTAGATGCTTTTTAAAAATCATCTTTATTGAAGTATAATTGACAAATAAAATTGTATTAATTTAAGGTGTGCTTTAGATTCTTGGTGCAATGTTAAGACACAGAGTTTGTGTAGACATCAGTAACTGTATCAAGTTCATGGCATTTAACTTTGTTCAGACTAACTATTCAAGGACATGTTCACAGTCCTGTGATTACTAGGAACTTTATCATAAGGCAATAAAGAATATAACAGTGGTCAGTCAGGAGGTATCCTAAAACCTGTTGGTTCCACAAATAAAATACAGACATGAGAAACCCAAAAATTATTTAAAGAAGAAACTGTCATTAAGTTTGGATGGAATGTCCAATAAAATATGTAGTTTAAGGGGTAGAGAATATTGCCTTTTATAAAAGGAGAGAAATTTAAATCTGAACCACACAGATGGGAACTTACACATAGAATTTGATGAGGAAGGAGTCCTTGAAAAGACTTTGAACAATTCTGATGAAAAAAGAAAAAACTTCACCCAGGACTTTTTAAATAGAGCCTTTCAATGCATGTTTTTATGGTGGACATAATAGGTACACTGGTTATATTTTTAAATTACCAAAAATTAAAAAGATAGAATTGCCTTGAAAATGTATGTCATTCTAGTTAAGGATCATAATAATGTGTATTTGCCTAACTCAGACTAAATCTTTTTGAGTGGAGAATGAGACATCACAATTGAAGCAAAATTTGGGAGTCCTTTTATATCTTACAGCATATGTCTTGGAGAAGAAATTGCCATTACAAACTATATATAATAAAAATAAACATTTATTAAACATTCACCAAATATCAGGTGCCATGCTAATCATTTTACACATATTAGCTTATAAAAGTCACCATATCCTTTCCAAGTAGGCACTTTATTATTCTTATCTTACAGGTAATGAAATGAAAGTCAAAAAAGATGTAGTTTGTTCTGCAAATAAGTGGCAGAATAAAGTGTCAAACCCAAAGGATTTGGTGGGAAAGCCCCTGTCTTGACCAGTATGCTATCAAGCACCATGGGCATTCCTGTTGGGCAGGCTTTGTATGTAAACTCCCCAGTTTGGTTTCTCTGCAATTCCAAGGTGAATGGAAAACTATTTTACCTACAATAATGGTCCTCAGATTTGCGCACATAGACTGCTTTTATATTCTGAGAAGAGAGGCTCACATGTAACTAATCCCAAAACTAAAACTTTTTTCTCTCTCCTGGATTTAATTCTAAGGATATAATAACTAACTTGATTAAACAGCTCAGTGGCCTCACATATTACCATTTAGAATGTCATACTGCTACAGTTCTTAATTCTACCATAAGTGCCCTTCCTTTTCAAGTTAACTGCATGACCGATTAAATGCTCTGCACAAAGGCAAGGTGACTCTAAAAGGAAACATGCAATTATGTAGTTTCTAAGTAGTAATTATCTCAAATTAATTGCTGTTTTATGGGAGTTTTGATCGTACCAAACAATATTTACAATTGCAATTCAATTCCAAGATACCTTCTTACTCTGCTTAACTATTTAGCTATCTCTTCAGTCATGCCTTCTCATGTTTGGGAAACATGTATGACTTCCGGTACAGTTAAATGAGGTTTCATTAACTCCAAAGGGAGATATCTAAACAGGAAATATATGCCACAGTGTGAAGGAAATAACATTGGGGAACCCAAGGGTACTGTGGAAAAAACACTGGCCTTCCTTGGGTCCACTTAGGTCAACATTTCTGACTTCTATTATAAAGTCTACTGTTGTTCTTGGTTTAACCTCATCAAGAAAATTAAGGCTTCATTTTCCATGCTTTTCTTCAATCCCCCATCCTTTGTCTGCCACCAAAAGATAAGAGATCTAAGATCCTGTCCCATTTAAACAATGAGTCATGTTAGCCATTTTTTCAGTCTCTCAGGATAGTGATTTGTCTGTGTTCTGTTTTCCCCACTAAAAAAGAAACTTTAAAAATTGAAGACTGGGGCTTATTCTCAAAGATCCTTTGTAGTTAATAAGCACAGGAAATTTGTATCTCTGATGCCTATCACATATTTAATAAGAAGATATCATTACTGCAAAATGGATCTCTGTTTGAAACCAATGACCACTTCTATTATACATCTCTTTGAAATACCCACTTTTGATGAAAACACCAACCGGGAGTGTTTACTGAACACTCACTGGTGACAAAGCACCAGGATAAGTGTGTAATCAAATAATACTTGTCTGAGGTCTCTGACATTCTCTGCATTGAGAGGGACAATATTAACATCAATAGACATGAAAACATCTGACTAAGCTTACATTAACTTCCACTCTAAGTCCCCATACTTCTAGACAACTCCCTAAGAAAACGCATTCATTTACCATTGATGAGATTGGGTTCAACCTGATTTATAAACTTTTCAATGTTGATATTTTGCTGTTGAAGCTGTTTAAAAAGTCAGAATTCTGCCCTCTCTCCACCCACCCAGCTCTTCAAAAGGTTGCACTCATTCTAAAGCAGAGGGAAAAAGGCTTTACCATTTCAACATTCTTTGATGGAAAGAGTCCACCTTTCCCAATCTCATCTGTTCCCAGTTTCTCTCCTGCAAGTCAGCTTTTCTTTCACAGTCAGTGCATTTCTATTTATTCTTCCATATCTTCTATCTCCACATCTTTCGGCCCCCTTCTCCTACAGGGTTTAAAGTGAGGGAGACCACACTCACACTCAGAACCCCAGAGAAAGGGACTAATAGAGTTGTTACAGCTCAGTAGTGAGACCATCAAGCATCTTAGAATGTAGAAAATAAAGGGAAATCCAGTTCATTTTTGAGTCACTGCTTTTAATCATGAAATAAATATTTCACAATGGCATGAAAGAAGTGGATATCTTGTATATGTAAGTGAAGTTTCATGTGTCATTGCTTCTAAGGTGTCACTTTGTTGAGGGTTAAAGGGGTTGTACCTTATTAGCTAGGCTAAGCCAGTAGATATTTATGAACAGGCATTTCTCCTTCCTAATTATTGGGAAAAGTGAATGGACAGGATGATGTAGAAAAAGACTACCAGCAATGAAATATAATAAAACATTATGAACAGTAATCTGCAAAACAATTTTTAAAAAACCTTACTACAATGCCAAAGAGTGTTCACAGAGCTTCTCATGCCTCAAGCTTTGCAGTGGAGTTGTCTGTCCATTAAAGTAAAGGAAGTTGCTGAAGTCTTTGACTCCAGAAATGAAACTTAAGCAGTTGACAGCACATATTCCACATGTCTAAACATATAAAAAGTGAATATATATCCATGATTTTCTGATAAAAATTCTTTCCATCTGCTGGGCTAGTACCTTGAAGAACTGCAACTAATTCCAGAATCATTAGTGTGTGTCCCTGAGTCATAAGTACACTCTAATCCTCAAGTTTCTAGGGAGAAAGGCTTAACTGACCCAGTCTTACCATCCTACTCAAACATAATCTCTCGTAATTCCCTTGTCCTTGCACAGAAAATCACTGTGTTTTCTGCAGATTAGGTTTGCTAAAATATCCTGAATTCAGGCAGATCAGAAAATTTGCTAAAAATATATATATTTTTAAGTTCTACTTGAGAGCTACTACAAATTTTGAATGGTAAGAGATAAAGATTAAATAGATAGACAGGTAGATAGATTAATTAAGTGACTGACTCATTGACCAATCTCGCCCCTTCCTCTGAGTAAAGAGATCTCAGCTTTTTTTTTTTTTTTTTTTTTAATGGAGTTTTCACTCTTGTTGTCCAAGCTGGAGTGCAGTGGTGCAATCTTGGCTCACTGCAACCTACACCTCCGGATTCAAGCAATTCTCCTGCCTCAGACTCCCAAGTAGCTGGGATTACAGGCACCCACCACCACATGCAGCTACTTTTTTTTTTTTTTTTTTTTTTTTTGCATTTTTGGTAGAGTGGGGGTTTCACCATGTTGGCTAGGCTGGTCTCAAACTCCCGACCTCAGGTGATCCACCCGCCTTGGCCTCCCAAAGTGCCGGGATAACAGGTGTGAGTCATCACACCCAGCCATGATATCTCAGCTTTAATCATCTGATCTAGTCTCAGAAATCACTGTCAAAATAAGTTCAAGAAAATCACATTAGATTTAAAAAGTTATACTTTCTTCAAACACAATATTGTCATTCCAATAATTGCCAACCAATTTCCTATAGAACTTTTCCAGTGCTTTGAATTCTCCTGTCCCAACTCAAAGACAAAATTTGTATGAAAACAAGTCCAGAATGATAAGTAAACTATTACACATTTCTCTGAGGCCCATTGTTTGATCCATTTGAATAGCTGAACACAGAATTCAGGTTTTGCCTTTTATATTTTTCCTCATAAACAGTCTAATTAATATTCCATCTCTGGACAGTACAATTTCATAAGCCAGCCCCCAAAGAGAGAAATATGCTCTTTTCCTTGAGATCTGGAGAATGCAATCAACATCCACTTTATAAGAAGGAGGACGCTAATAAATAAAACTACAAAATTGCATCACCTACTGGGAGCAATCCATTGCCAAGGAAAGTAATTTTACAAATGAAAAATCAAAAGGCAGTCAGTCCCCAGTGCCAGAGGATAGTTTTGACGAGTCACATGAAAGAAGGATTCTCACAATCAAATGGTTATCAGAATTATCTAGAGGACTATGAAAATGTACTAAACCTGAATGTCTCTCTAGACCCGCTGACCCAGATTCTCAAGAGGTTAGCACAAGAATACAAATTTTTTTTAGAGCTGCCAGTGATTCTGATGACCCACCAGATAGGCAATTCATTGATATAGGACAGTGGTTCTCAAATTGTGGATCCCAACCAGCACCATCAGCATTAGAAGTGCACATTATTGGGCCCCCTTGAAGGCCTCCTGAATCAGAAATTCTGGGGGACAGGGCCCAGCAAGCAACCTGAGCTTTAGGAAGGCCTCTGGGTGATTCTGATGCAGGTGAAATGTGAGAATCATTGCTCTAGAGAACTTCAGTCAAGACTGGGCCAAAAAGAACAAAAAGATTTCATCCTTATCCAGTTACTTTCTAGAGATTCTGACAGTAATTACTTATGGAGGGAGCAAACAGAGCATAGGGCTGTACTAAATATGGCTATGAGGAAGAGGAGACACCTAAAGATGCTTAGAAGATTTCATGCCTAACAATAGGCATGTGAGAGAGTAATTGGGGAACTTCTGTTTCCTGACATTTGCTGGGGCATTTTAAAGGGCTTATAACAATATCTTCTAGGTTACAGGAATAAACCTAACTTAATTGTTTTATTTATGTGAATTTTTGCCTGTCTGAACAGAAAAAAAAACTCTTATTATGCTTGTGTATTTGTCCTTTTCTCCATTTCCTTCTGTTCCTGCAAGCATTGCACATCTATTTTCATTCCTAAATGATGCTTGATAGCCTCCTCTCTGACTTGTGTAACTTTGACTACTTCTCCAAGAATCTGAGACTTTAGAGCAGTATTTCTTAACCTCTTTTCATTATCACATCTCTAAGGAGGCTTTTAAAACATTTTTTTCCTAATCTCTTCTCCCCCACTTCATACCACAAATATATGGCATAGCTGTTTCTGTGCTACAGTTGATCCTTGAACAATGCTAATTTGAACTGTGTCAGTCCACTTAATTCCAGATTTTCTTCTGTCTCTGCCACCCCTGACACAAGAACACTAGCCCCCTCCTCTTCTTCCTCCTCTTCCTCCTCTGTTACAATGATCCATCTCTACTTAATGAATAGTACGTATATTTTCCTTATGATTTTCTTAATAACATTTTCTTTTTTTCTAGCTTACTTTATTGTAAGAATAGAATCTATAATTACATGTAACATTTAAAAGTATATGTTAATAGACTGTTTATGGTATGAGTAAGTCTTCCAGTCAATAATAGGCTATTAGTAGTTAAGCTTTGGGGGAGTCAAAAATTATACTCAGATTTTTCACTATGCGGGGGTTATCACCCCTAAAATTCAAGCTGTTCCAGGGTCAACTGTATATCTATACCTGTGCCTCATGCATAAAAAGAATAAGACTTCTTTCACCCACTAAGAACTAATTTGCATCCCCTTGGAGGATATCACCCTGTTGGGAATGCACCCTTTAGAGTTATAGTTACAGTTGTGTTCTGATACATTAGAGGTAAAAAAAAAAAAAAAAAAAAAAAAAAAAAAAAAAAAAAGTCCCATTTATTATTCTCAATCAAATTAAATCTAGATTAACAGTCAAATTGAAAACATGGGGCAGAAAATCCAGTCTCAGTCATGTTGGCGCTCACTCACAGCTGGAGTGGTACAGTGTTGCAAAATTGCAGAAGCGACCCTAGATTTCAGTTCATCATGATGGCCACTGAGATGCTCATAGTCCTGCCCCACCAGGGGGTCACAGGAAATCAGAGCAGAGATTTCTCACTCCTCTCCTCCCCCTTCCTCTACCTGCCGAACACACACAAATCATGCACATTCCAACTTTTCTAGAATTGGGCAACTTTTTTGCTCCTTCAATCCTAGGAGTTACCTCCCTATTAATCCAACTCCTCCTTCACTGAGCTCAGACTTTAAAAAACAAAAGCCTTTTAATTTAAGTTCCTCAGATACAAGGCTAACCTAGGTCACACATAGCTGCCCTCTGAAGGTGTGGCGGGACATTGATATCTCCCATCCTCTGCGGTAAACCAACAAGCCACATTTTTTTCTCAATTAATTTTTCCTGCTATGTCTAAATTCTAGACTTTTCAGAGCTGGGCTAGATTTGACTGAAAGGAACACTTTCAAACCCTGGAGAAATCTATTCTCCAATAGGCTACTTATTGAAAGAGTTCTTTTTTCAAACTGACATCATTCTATGGAAGAAGTTCAGGATTGGCCTCAGTAGGACAAGAGTTCTAATTCCATCACCACCATTTAATACCTATATGACCTCTATAATCTTTCATGTCTTTATCTGTAAATCAAGATATAATAATAATACCTATTGCAAAGGGTCATTGTAGAGATTAAGAGAGCATGCATGATAAATTCTACCACAGTACCTAGTATAAGGTATAGGATAAATAAATGGCAATCTTACCATTGTTAGCACTAACTAACTCAATCACCTCAAATAAGATTTTTCTCATTCATTCATTCATCCATTTTAAGTACCAATTCGGGGAAGTGTCAAGGAGTACTGACTGGATAAATAACTTCAGCATAAAGATTTCCTCTCCCTACGTCTACAAATGGAGAACATGATTTTCTTTTAGCTCAAACCTAAGCTAAGATTGTCCTAAGGAAGTAGCCAGCAAGGAACCTATATTAGAAAAGAAAGTGAAGTAATTCCTGAGTAAACAATGCCTAAAGGGGAAAAGCGAACTAAACTGAATATACCACAAAGTAGAATTTAATATTTTGGGACCCACCTTGGTTATAATCAAACTGTACCTGACCTCATTCTCTGGAGTACAATGTCCTATCACCTGAGGATACTTCTCCATTGACACCTGCTTTCATCCAGGAATTAATGTTCCATGCTTAGAATTGGCTAACATGAAAGTTAACTGTGAACTGTAAACAGGTATGAATTGGTATTCATCAGTAGATTTTTCTAAGAACTTCCCAACTTTTGCCTTGCTGTATTGCTCTTATAACTGATTCAGTCAGCAGGGAATAATTAGCAGCCATGCCACACAGGAACAAAGTGTGCAGACTTGAGTTGATGTTGTGCTTAATGAGCCTATTTAAAAAGTTACAAATCACCCAGCTTCCCATCAACCTCCCTCCACTTAGCACTCTCTCATGTAGAGTGTGGCAAAAATCAGAACCCACGCTGATGGGGCTAACTCAGCCTTGAAATTTGCCATTTGCCTACACGCCAAAGGCCAAGGTATGTAGCAAACTAAGAAAGAAGGCAGCTTTTTCTTGTTTGTTGCATGTACAAATACTACTGTGAGGTTAGTGGGAAATAAAGATCAGGAGAAACTATCAGCTGGGGACTTTCTTTGAGAGATTTGAACGGATAAATATATGTATGACTGTCATCCTGATCATCAAATTAGATGTGAGTTACTCCTTTTAGGTGGCAAGAACTTTTAAAAAGGGGCAGTCTTATATAAATGTCTTAACAGTGTGCAAAGTCATTTTTATTTTGTAAATTATTTTCCAAAATCTTACTTTCTATGTTGATCCTTCCCCAGGGTCAGAGAAGAAATTTCACAACCGCTCACAATTTGCCACATAGTGACTCTATAGACATCCTCTTTTAAAAAGTCTAATGAATTTTGCACAGTTGAGATGTGGGAGTCAGAGAAGGTGGTGAGAGTCATCCCAGGACTGGCTGTTAAGCTGCCTCTTGCTCAGACGGACACCTTCTCTCTAGGAGACTTCCCACCTGAAGAACAGGGAAGGTTAAGTTCGTTGTCTTTTACTTTTTCTTATTCTTTTGCTTTCTGTCTTTCTCTTTCTCCAGTTAAGCTTATTACAAATCTTAGGCAACTGCCACTCTCCTTTTCAAATCTTATCTTAAGGGGAGTAAAGAGCTTTTTTTTCCTTCAAAATAAGCAGACGAATAGGGATGTTTGACAAAATAGCTTTGCAGATTCCCCATTGCAACTGTCTTTGATTTGCCACACCTACTCGATGACACAGCAGCCCCAGTGACCCACCCCTTCCCTTTCTCATCACCTACCTGGATACCTCTTCTTGACACTCCTCCCTCTCCCACTTGTACTGCTTATTGCAAACCTTGTCAGATTAATGTTTTCAAAACACAAGTGCTCTTGCCTTGCTACTGCCCATAGCAGCCACCAACCAAGAAGGAGCCCAAATTCACCAGTTACTAATAGAAGACTATGGTTATACATTTCTCAAATATTAATACATCTTTTTAAGGCATATGTAAAAGGGCCCTGATATTTCTACACAAGCGTGTCATTTTAGGGACATAAGCACAATTACTATACTTCAAATCATAATATCAATACAATTCAGAATGAAAACTTTTCCTTTTGTCACCCAGGAGCCACAGATAACACCCTGAAAAACTGCACAGATTTCAAAAGCTAAAGATAAGCTAATCCCACAATATGCTCACCCAAGAACTTACATCTGAATGTCAGAGTCTTCCATTCCAACCCCATAGTGACTGTCCAACCCCTGACAAGTTCTTAATGGGATCTTGCCCCTCTACTCAGACCTGACTCCCCAATTTCCTCTACTCATGCAACCCATTCCCTCAGGATGTTAGCACTGCCAAACAATGTCACATTTGTTCCATCAATTCCTTTCAGCTCTATATATACGAACACTGAAGACCCCTAAAGAATTACAAGTCCATGCTGTGCCATGCAGGTGTGCCTTAAGTTTCTATAGCTTTTTCATGCTATAGAAGCAGTGTGATGAGTTAAGCTAAATTTGAATAGATTGTCTGGAATGTCTATGTTGCAGCTTCTTAAATCTTTCAAGAATTCTTCAGTCTACCACAGTGCTTCCCTTTTCAAACATTTCTATATCACTTATGTAAGAATGAGTATGGTTTGCTAACCTATTAGTATGGTCTCTGTTTGTTTCATGCTTATAATTCACAATTCTACAACTACATTGTACATTCTTGGTGGGTAGAAGCCCTGTCTTTATATCTATTTTATTTCCAACAGCATTCACCTTGTGTTGAGCACATTAATAAATGTTTGTTGACCTAGCTTTTTATCTTGACTAATGTTTCATCTATGCTACATACTTTGGTTTGGAAATAAATTTTATGATTTTGAAATATGTTTCAGTATTATGGATGTGTAGTACTATTAAGGGAATTAGTCATGGTAATAGTAGTTTAGAGGTACTAACCTCATAAGCCACTGGGTATCAATTAGAATACACTGAAAATATGATCTACAACATGCAAGCATGATTAAGTACAAGCATGACAAAGGAAAATGTGACAAAGGAAAAAGGGGTGGAAGAACAAACACTATTCCAAAAGTAAATAAAATAGCATACAATAGCATACAATATTATTAAGAAAATATACAATAAAATTAAGAAAAGATTGTTGATGAACTTCTCCAACAATAACAAAATCCTCCTAACAGAAACACTTTTACATATAAAAGGAAATCTCTTTGGATGTCCACCAGGAGTGGGCAACAGTTACTAAGTGTCACTACATGGCAGATACTACTAAGTATTTTACACATAATAATATTCACATAAGAACTATAATTTAGGATTAGCATCCCCATTTATCAGATGAGAAAAGTAAAGCACAAAGAGAATAAGTAACTTGACCAAGATGATAAAGTTCATTGTTGGTAAAGTTGAGGTTTAAACTCAGACAACCAGGTCTGGAGTCTTTACTGATAACCCTGTGTCTTACAGTGTTCCTACATGAAGCAGATGTTGGCATGCAAAAATATTTTAGACAGTTTTTCTTATGTTTTTTAGTCTCTATGACATATCTTAGGAAAAAAATGTTAAAAATCTTAAATTAAAACTAAAGAAAGTTCAAATGCAGTTTTCTTTTACATGCTGAAACCTATTTTCAATTTTAAAAATTAATTGACTTGAAAATAACTCGTGGTAAATAAATATGATAATGAACTTTGGAAGTGGCTGAGCCTGGTTGTTACCTGGGAAAACAGAGTTTGAATCAAAACATATCAAACAAGCATTCACACCACCAGAGATTTTCCATTATCTCTATTACAACACTGTTCTAAAAATGTTTCTTTAATAATTTACTTTATGGCTGGATCAAAAGCCATATTACTTTTCACTCTGTGAAAATAGTGTGTGAAAGTTCAGCTAAATTTTAATCAAGTGTTTGCCTTAAGCTTTCCAAAAAACATATTGGAGGTTCGTAATAAAATAGGGAACATTTCAATTTACAGAATGTCTTTGTTACAACTTTAATGAAGTATAAAATTATTTTCATTAGATTTACAACTCAAAATGGCTAGAATAGATTTGTTATGCTGTGGTAACAAAAACAAATCAGTAACTTAAAAAAGAACAAAGACATTTCTGTCTTGTGCTACCTAACTATATCTATAGGGATCCTGTTAAGTGGCGGGCAGGGGAAGAACTCTGCTCATTTTGTCACCCAAGGATGCACACTGACAAAGACCCTACCATTTTATGACTTCATCTCAACTTAGATTTCAAGTTCACCATGGCTGGGGAAAAGAGTGTATAGAATCACACACCAGATCTTTGATATGTCCACCCGGAGTGGTACTTCATTATTAAAACATGTCACACAGCCATACCTAAACTCAACGTAGTCAATGGAGCTTATGCCCAAAGGACAGAATTCTACAAACTTGGTGAGCGTAAATGATGACATCCACACATTTTTCTTTTCATTAACTTTTTTAAAGTATATCTTGTTACATTAATGTATGGATCTAAAAAGTTAAGTTCAGATATTTCATTTTTAAAAACTTACTGTACAACAAAAGTGAAAGCTTAAGTAGTTTTATAATTTTTATATTGACAAGAGCTGCTTTGAGAGAAAATTTATTTATTTCGCAAATATTTATCAAGCTTTTGTTTATGTGAGATTTTCTTCTAAGTGTTAACAGCAATTCGAAAATAAATTTTAAAATATCAAGCATCAGGTTCTGCATGATGGCTCACACCTGTAATCCCCACACTTTGGGAGGCTGAGGTGGTCGGATCACTTGAGGTCAGGAGATTGAGACCAGCCTGGCCAACATGGAGAAACCCCATCCCTACTAAAAAAATCCAAAAATTAGCTAGACATGGTGGTGTGCACCTGTAATTCCAGCTACTTGGGAGGCTGAAGCAGGAGGATCACTTGAACCTGAAAGGCAGAGGTTGCAGTGAGCCAAGATCACATCGCTGTACTCCAACCTGGGTGACTCTGTCTAAAAAAACAAAAATCAGGTATTTACTGCCACAGAGCTTAGAAAATAGATGAGATAAAATGTCTAAATAAATAAACAGAATATTTAATAGATAAATACACCAAAAAGGGTAAAGAAAATTGTCATGTGTGTTTAAAGGAGAAAGAGCTTTGAATAACAGTTTCACAGCTGGGCACAACCTCAGGCACTGTGGGTTCCAATCTTTTATTTTAAAGATGAAGAAAACAAGACCCCAAAAGGTCCATAGTGACTTGTCCAAAATCACTGAGTTAGGTAGTTGTTCAATGATTCCTCAAGAAGTAGAGCTTACTTGCTGTGCTGTAAATAAATGTCTCAGGAAAAACAAATAAAAAAAAAAAAAAGGAATGAATGTAGACATTTAAGGAGCACTAAGAGAAAAAAAGTTGGAGAGTTGACTAATTAAAATCAAAATTTCATTTCCAATTAGAAAAAGATCGATTTCCATAATGGTTAGACTAATACATTTACACTTTCAAAGCGGTCCAAGTAAATGCTATTTTTAATGAACCCATGTACCTTTAAAAATCCATAATGAAACTGTTTCTATACAACTTATTTTCCTGTCCCAGAAAGCACTAACCAAAATCTTTGAAAACTGGAATAGTAATTTAAATGCTAAGCCTAGTACCTTTTCAAAAGGCCAGAGAGGAAGAGAGAAAATCCAAGATTCAAATTACAGCAACTTTATTAATTGCTGCTCAAAATGCCAAATTTACATATGTTTAAATAAATCTAGATGGCAGAACTGACCGCTAAGCATTTTTAGACAAATTACGTTCTTCATCTTTAAAAAAAATCTTAATATTCCAAGCATTTGCCTTTTTGTCAAAGATAATAAATTTGATTAAGTTTATATAAATTACACTGTACTAAACAGGATAATAACTAAAAACACATGGAGAATAGAGTTACCTTACTCATTGCATCACTTCCAAATTTAAACCTAAGACCAAGCATATATGCTTGGCTTAGAGACTTTTTCTAGTCTTCTTTTTAAAGCTGCTATTCATAAAAAGGTCAATAGGTTGTCTTTTAAAAATAAATCTGTAATCACTACAAACTGTCACTGTATCTGACCAAAATCATGATGAAAGACCAGAGGCTAAGACTTGAGCGCAGTAGCTCAAAGAGTTAGAATGAAACAGTAGATGGAAGAATTCAAAGGCAGGGGCCAAGACCTGTCCCAGTCCCTCAACTGAAACAATCTATTTGACTTTTGATAGTCGTAACCTAGGCCATCTGAGCATTTCTTAATCCACAGTGACTCTAAGCGATGAGCTCACTGTTTCCAAAATAGTAGAAAACCACCATGAAGCCATGGGTCTTAGGTTACCTTCTGAATCTTGCTGGGGAAGTTTCTAGGACACCACTATTTATTCTCCACAGCAGTGGCTCTCAACCGTCTTGCTTCCCCAGCCCACCGAGGCAATGCAACTCACCAGCCAAAAGAATTAAATCACATCACCAGTGGTTTTCATCTCGGGAAGGTGGGAGGATGCAAACTTAAGAAACATATTAAAACCCCAAGTTGCCTCCTAGTTCAACATTTGTTTCTTTTCCTCCACCATGGCTATCAGTCGAAGAGCACTTTTGTAAAGCTTTGCAGTGAAACATCCTGACTGTTCAAGTTTGTACTGTAAGCCTGTAAGGCTCAATGAAATGGAACGATGTTTGCTGAAAGAGAGCCTCAGATAACCCTGTTGACATTAGTCAGTGGGCAGAGTGTGCGCTGTGCACACATGCTTATCAAGTGTGAGCTGTGCACACATGCTTATCACGCAAACTTTAGTGTTCACAGAGCTTTAGAAGTTGAATACTTAATTCCCAAAATAATCTCATAAAGAAGATGTTATAGGCCCCATTTAAGATATCCTAAAACAAAGGTGCAGAGCGGTAAAGCATCTGCTCAAAATCTCAGAATAAGAAAGTGGCAACATGAAGAGCTAGACATAGGCTTATTTGACCTTACAAGATATACCCCAGATAATTCTACAAATCTACATCTACTAGATCATATCCCAAAGACTGCTCCTACTTCAAGGATAAAGAGGGAACAAACGGCAGTCCCAGGGTTCTAAGACAAGCACTCTCGTGGGGACCACTGGTCTTGGCACTGCCCCACCTCACTCCCGGATCCCACTACACTGTGTACACATGAACTTAACTGAGAAAGGTGAAGCCATAAATTCTAATTTTATTGCACACAGCTCACCATAGGAAAAAGTCTGAAACATCTTAACACAGCACCCAAAACTCTCCACAACCCCATCTGAACACTTAGTGACAAGCTCATCTGCCATTGTTGCCTAACTGACTGCAACTTCTAGTTCTGCCAAACTAATCTGCTCACTCTTCCCCAAGTAAATGTTGACTTGACCAACCCACTCCAGACTAGCTTCTCCTTTATTAGAAGTTTTCAAGAAGCTGGGCGTGGTGGCTCATGCCTGTAATCCCTCCACTTTGGGAGGCCGAGGCGGGCGGATCCCGAGGTCAGGAGATCAAGACCATCCTGGCTAACACAGTGAAACCCCGTCTCTACTAAAAATACAAAAAATAAATAAATTTGCCAGGCATTGTGGTGGGCGCCTGGTAGTCCCAGCTACTTGGGAGGCTGAGGCAGGAGAATGGCATGAACCTGGGAGGCAGAGCTTGCAGTGAGCCAAGGTCGCGCCATTGCACTTCAGCCTGGGTGACAGAGTGAGACTCTGTCTCAAAAAAAAATAAAAGTTTTCAAGAAATCCCCACATGACCTGTTCATTGGGCATCTATTTTAGAATGTCCCAAACTATACTTTATGTTACAAGAGTGTCTTGTGTCCATAGACTGGTGACAGAAATACAGAATGTCGTAGCTAGGAGACAGCTGAGAGATTGTCTGGTCCAAAACCCTCAGATTATAGAAAAGGAATGTAAACCCAAGGTCACGCAATGGATGGACAAATCATATAACTATGGTGTTTATTCAGACTTAATTATCATTTTATTTTACTATTTAGATAAGGGAGTTATCAATATTAGTTATCAGTTGTATATTAATTATGTTGCTAGTCAAAAACTGGCAATGAAATAACTTATGGCAGAGCTGGGCTTGGAACCCTATTGCTCCGGCTCCTTCTTGGAACCCAAATCCCTGTTAATCAGATGAGTATATTCCATAGCAGCCAGCCCAGGATGTGTACACAGCAGGCATTTATTAACTGATTCCTTAATTACAGTTTATTTATCCCAAGAAGTTCCCATCAAATTAAAATGTTATTTATATGCAAGACACGTGTAAACAAGATTTATCAGGCCAATGATATTTTAAAGTAAGTATTCATCTTTGATCCCTCCCTTTCTCTTACACACCATATCCATGTGCTTTTCATTTTATCTCCAAAACCCATCTGCTTTTCACCCTCTTCACTTCCACCAGCCCAACCCAGGCCATTATCATTTCTTTCCTGGACTAGCACAAAATATTCCCATTGGTCTCTCTTCCATTTTCCCTCAGACCCTATTCAATCATTTCCCTGCACAAGCACATCATCCACCTACCCACCAATTTAAAAACATTCCATGGCTTCCCATTTCACTTAGGGTAAGATCTAAACCCATTGCCATAATGTGTAACCTGTCTCTACTTTCTCTTATCCTTCATCTTCTGCCCACTTACTGCTTGGTTTTCCTTCTGTCCTTCAAGCAGACCGGGCTCTTGCTTGCTCCAGAGTCTTTCATACACATGATGCTCTCCTGTCTGGAAGTGCTCCCCCCTCCATGCCTCTTAGGACTGTCTTTACAGGCTTCCTGAGTTAGTTGATGTCACTTCCTTGGAGAAGTTCTCCCTTCCAAATCAATTCCCTCATTGCCATCACCTCCATCATTCCTTACCTCAATATTTTCTTTACTACATTCTATTTGCCACAATTTGTATTTATTTAGGGCACTTGTTTCATGCCTGTGTCTCCTCCACCCCAACCCAAACTGAACAAATGAAGACAAGTATCATGGCTATGTTATTCTCACAATAGTATCCCCCTGTCTGCCATCAAGCCTGGCTCAGAAGAGCTACTCAACACATTTCTGTTGAATACATGCCTTCAAATATTCACAAATATTTATAGATAGATAGATGATTGATAGATAGACAGATAGATAGATTGACTTCATCTAAGAGGCTACCATAAAAAATATTTTACCACAAAATGTAATTTACTAAATGTATATGAGTTATACTGACTTATTTTGTTCTTTCACAGAGAAATGTGGTTGAAATAGTAAATCTAGATTTCAACAGAGATTTGACTACTCCTCTGATCATATCTTTTTGGAAGAAAATGTCTTATGTATGAGTTATCAGTGTTCCTAAGTTTCTGAAGCTTCCCAGGAGATTCTGTCTGATTCAGTGACTAAGGGATGACACTAGGAATTTGACCTTATAAAATATACCCCAGATAATTATTTTGATCAAAGAAGTTTGGAGAATATTGGGCTATATCAGTTGTTTCCAACCTTGGCTGCCCATTAAAATCACCTGAGGAGCTTTAAGGAATGTTAATGCCTGGATCCCACACCAGAGATTCTGACTTAATTGGCCTGGCATGGGGACTAGACACCAGGATTTCTAAAAGTTGTTCAGTTAACTCTAATATTCAGCGAAAGTTGAAAGCTATTGTGCCTGATGACAACATGATAAGATAGATTGGTAATGAATTGAACTACCATACCAAAGAGGTACCAATTAACAGACTGATGACAACCCGTGAGCCAGTTCCTTCGAATAGTAACTACAGGCTTTGATACTGAGGCTTTCCTGATCAGGATTTACCAGTGATTTAGAGGGAGGTAAAGAAGCATGCCTAACAGTCTTTTCTATTGCATAAAACTGTGAAGAATAATAAATAGTTTGGAGACAGAATTAGAATCTAAAATATTCACGAGGCTGGAGCCATAGGGCAACAACTGTTCTAAATGAGTAACTGCATAAAGATAGAATGGAAGGGACACTGCTCAGCAGCACAATAATTTGAAAAAGACGAGGATTTATCTAGCAGTGAGCTCCATAGGTATTTACAGGATCATATAGCTATCAAGTGTATTATTTTCCTTAAAGGCAACATAATATTTAGCATCAATAATTAATTACCATATAATATTTATTTTGTATATAATATTTATTTAGCAATATGATACTTAGCATAAATATATTTAGCATCCCACGGTATCCTGAAATCAGGGTCATCATAGAAAAAGAAGGGCATGACAAATGAGACCACACATTTGCAGAGTGGAGCAAAGTAGCCTGTGGAGAAAGAATAGGGATAAGAGGAGAAACAGACATGATGTTGTCTTACAAATATTTGAAGGATTTTGTGTGGAACACGAATTAGATTTATTTTGAAGGCACCAAAGGTTAGAACTGTGAACAACAGATAGAAGCTATAAGAAGACAGAGACTTCAGCTCAATGTGAACAAGAACTTTCCAATAGAAATGTCTAGAGGTGACGTGAGCTGCCTTGGAAAGTAGAGTATTCCCATTACTGAGAGTCTTCCAGGCCTAGAAGGAAGAAGCCTCAGGTGATCATATCTTTCCACATAGTCCTTCCTTACTGATCCATTAGTTATTACAGTTGCAAAGGCACAGAGTAGATGAGAAAAGTTGGCAAAGATCTACTAGAATCTTGGACTTTCTTGTTTGAATAAGGAGGATCTTGCCAAGGCTTGATCTTTATCCTAAGCAGTAAACCTCTCCACTTGTTCTTCCCTTTTTGTCTCATTCATTCATTTTTTTTCTGGCTCAAGCCCAATAGTCCCCCATTACTCTTTCCCATCTAGTTTTTGCAGCCCTTAAAAAGAAAAGATTCATAAGGCAGTCTTTGACTTTTATTATTATTATTATATTATTATTATTATTATTATTAGAGACAGGGCCTTGCTATGTTGCCCAAGGCTTGTCTTTTTTTTTTTTTTTTTTTTTTTATTATACTTTAAGTTCTAGGGTACATGTGCATGACGTTTATATCATGTATAACTCCCCAATGCAATCCCTCCCTCCTCCCCCCCCCCATGATAGGCCCCAGTGTGTGATGTTCCCCTTCCCGAGTCCAAGTGATCTCATTGTTCAGTTCCCACCTATGAGTGAGAACATGCGGTGTTTGGTTTTCTCTTCTTGTGATAGTTTGCTAAGAATGATGGTTTCCAGCTGCATCCATGTCCCTACAAAGGACGCAAACTCATCCTTTTTGATGGCTGCATAGTATTCCATGGTGTATATGTGCCACATTTTCTTAATCCAGTCTGTCACAGATGGACATTTGGGTTGATTCCAAGTCTTTGCTATTGTGAATAGTGCCGCAATAAACATACGTGTGCATGTGTCTTTGTAGTAGAGTAATTTATAATCCTTTGGTATATACCCAGTAGTGGGATGGCTGGGTCATATGGTACATCTAGTTCTAGATCCTTGAGGAATCGCCATACTGTTTTCCATAATGGTTGAACTAGTTTACAATCCCACCAACAGTGTAAAAGTGTTCCTATTTCTCCACATCCTCTCCAACACCTGTTGTTTCCTGACTTCTTAATGATTGCCATTCTAACTGGTGTGAGATGGTATCTCATTGTGGTTTTGATTTGCATTTCTCTGATGGCCAGTGATGATGAGCATTTTTTCATGTGTCTGTTGGCTGTATGGATGTCTTCTTTTGAGAAATGTCTGTTCATATCCTTTCCCCACTTTTTGATGGGGTTGTTTGTTTCTTTCTTGTATATTTGTTTGAGTTCTTGGTAGATTCTGGATATTAGCCCTTTGTCAGATGAGTAGGTTGCAAAAATTTTTCCCATTCTGTAGGTTGCCTGTTCACTCTGATGGTAGTTTCTTTAGCTGTGCAAAAGCTCTTTAGTTTAATTAGATCCCATGTGTCAATTTTTGCTTTTGCTGCCGTTGCTTTTGGTGTTTTAGACATGAAGTCCTTGCCCATGCCTATGTCCTGAATGGTACTACCTAGATTTTCTTCTAGGGTTTTTATGGTATTAGGTCTAACATTTAAGTCTCTAATCCATCTTGAATTAATCTTTGTATAAGGGGTAAGGAAAGGATCCAGTTTCAGCTTTCTACTTATGGCTAGCCAATTTTCCCAGCACCATTATTAAATAGGGAATCCTTTCCCCATGTCTTGTTTCTCTCAGGTTTGTCAAAGATCAGATGGCTGTAGATGTGTGGTATTATTTCTGAGGACTCTGTTCTGTTCCATTGGTCTATATCTCTGTTGTGGTACCAGTACCATGCTGTTTTGGTTACTGTAGCCTTGTAGTATAGTTTGAAGTCAGGTAGCGTGACGCCTCCAGCTTTGTCCTTTTGACTTAGGATTGTCTTGGCAATGCGGGCTCTTTTTTGGTTCCATATGAATTTAAAGCCGTTTTTTCCAATTCTGTGAAGAAAGTCATTGGTAGCTTGATGGGGATGGCATTGAATCTATAAATAACCTTGGGCAGTATGGCCATTTTCACGATATTGATTCTTCCTATCCATGAGCATGGTATGTTCTTCCATTTGTTTGTGTCCTCTTTGATTTCACTGAGCAGTGGTTTGTAGTTCTCCTTGAAGAGGTCCTTGACATCCCTTGTAAGCTGGATTCCTAGGTATTTTATTCTCTTTGAAGCAATTGTGAATGGAAGTTGATTCCTGATTTGGCTCTCTGCTTGTCTGTTACTGGTGTATAAGAATGCTTGTGATTTTTGCACATTAATTTTGTATCCTGAGACTTTGCTGAAGTTGCTTATCAGCTTAAGCAGATTTTGGGCTGAGACAATGGGGTTTTCTAAATATACAATCATGTCATCTGCAAACAGGGACAATTTGACTTCTTCTTTTCCTAACTGGATACCCTTGATTTCTTTCTCTTGCCTGATTGCCCTAGCCAGAACTTCCAACACTATGTTAATAGGAGTGGTGAGAGAGGGCATCCCTGTCTTGTGCCAGTTTTCAAAGGGAATTTTTCCAGTTTTTGCCCATTCAGTATGATATTAGCTGTGGGTTTGTCATAAATAGCTCTTATTATTTTGAGGTACGTTCCACCAATACAAATTTATTGAGCGTTTTTAGCATAAAGGGCTGTTGAATTTTGTCAAAAGCCTTTTCTGCATCTGTTGAGATAATCATGTGGTTCTTGTCTTTGGTTCTGTTTATATGCTGGATTACGTTTATTGATTTGCGAATGTTGAACCAGCCTTGCATCCCAGGGATGAAGCCCACTTGATCATGGTGGATAAGCTTTTTGATGTGCTGCTGAATCCGGTTTGCCAGTATTTTATTGAGGATTTTTGCATCGATGTTCATCAGGGATATTGGTCTAAAATTCTCTCTTTTTGTTGTGTCTCTGCCAGGCTTTGGTATCAGGATGATGTTGGCCTCATAAAAAGAGTTAGGGAGGATTCCCTCTTTTTCTATTGATTGAAATAGTTTCAGAAGGAATGGTACCAGCTCCTCCTTGTACCTCTGGTAGAATTCAGCTGTGAATCCATCTGTCCTGGACTTTTTTTTGTGGGTAGGCTATTAATTGTTGCCTCAATTTCAGAGCCTGCTATTGGTCTATTCAGGGATTCAACTTCTTCCTGGTTTAGTCTTGGGAGAGTGTAAGTGTCCAGGAAATTATCCATTTCTTCTAGATTTTCTAGTTGATTTGCGTAGAGGCATTTATAGTATTCTCTGATGGTTGTTTGTATTTCTGTGGGGTCGGTGGTGATATCCCCTTTATCATTTTTTATTGTGTCTATTTGATTCCTCTCTCTTTTCTTCTTTATTAGTCTAGCTAGCGGTCTGTCAATTTTGTTGATCTTTTCAAAAAACCAACTCCTGGATTCATTGATTTTTTGGAGGGTTTTTTGTGTCTCTATCTCCTTCAGTTCTGCTCTGATCTTAGTTATTTCTTGCCTTCTGCTAGCTTTTGAATGTGTTTGCTCTTGCCTCTCTAGTTCTTTTAATTGTGATGTTAGAGTGTCAATTTTAGATCTCTCCTGCTTTCTCTTGTGGGCATTTAGTGCTATAAATTTCCCTACACACTGCTTTAAATGTGTCCCAGAGATTCTGGTATGTTGTATCTTTGTTCTCATTGGTTTCAAAGACATCTTTATTTCTGCTTTCATTTCGTTATGTACCCAGTAGTCATTCAGGAGCAGGTTGTTCAGTTTCCATGTAGTTGAGCGGTTTTGATTGAGTTTCTTAGTCCTGAGTTCTAGTTTGATTGCACTGTGGTCCGAGAGACAGTTTGTTATAATTTCTGTTCTGTACATTTGCTGAGGAGTGCTTTACTTCCAATTATGTGGTCAATTTTGGAATATGTGCGATGTGGTGCTGAGAAGAATGTATATTCTGTTGATTTGGGGTGGAGAGTCTATAGATGTCTATTAGGTCCGCTTGGTGCAGAGATGAGTTCAATTCCTGGATATCCTTGTTAACTTTCTGTCTCGTTGATCTGTCTAATGTTGACAGTGGAGTGTTGAAGTCTCCCATTATTATTGTATGGGAGTCTAAGTCTCTTTGTAGTCTCTAAGGACTTGCTTTATGAATCTGGGTGCTCCTGTATTGGGTGCATATATATTTAGGAGAGTTAGCTCTTCCTGTTGAATTGATCCCTTTACCATTATGTAATGGCCTTCTTTGTCTCTTTTGATCTTTGATGGTTTAAAGTCTGTTTTATCAGAGACTAGGATTGCAACCCCTTTTTTTTTGTTCTCCATTTGCTTGGTAGATCTTCCTCCATCCCTTTATTTTGAGCCTATGTATGTCTCTGCATGTGAGATGGGTCTCCTGAATACAGCAGACTGATGGGTCTTGACTCTTGATCCAGTTTGCCAGTCTGTGTCTTTTAATTGGAGCATTTAGTCCATTGACATTTAAGGTTAATATTGTTATGTGTGAACTTGATCCTGCCATTATGATATTAACTGGTTATTTTGCTCGTTAGTTGATGCAGTTTCTTCCTAGCCTCGATGGTCTTTACATTTTTGCATGTTTCTGCAATGGCTGGTACCGCTTGTTCCTTTCCATGTTTAGGGCTTCCTTCAGGGTCTCTTGTAAGGCAGGCCTGGTGGTGACAAAATCTCTAAGCATTTGCTTATCTGTAAAGGATTTTATTTCTCCTTCACTGATGATGCTTAGTTTGGCTGGATATGAAATTCTGGGTTGAAAATTCTTTTTCTTAAGAACGTTGAATATTGGCCCCCACTCTCTTCTGGCTTGTAGAGTTTCTGCCGAGAGGTCTGCTGTTATTCTGATGGGCTTCCCTTTGTGGGTAACCCGACCTTTCTCTCTGGCTGCCCTTAAGATTTTTTCCTTCATTTCAACTTTGGAATCTGGCAATTATGTGTCTTGGAGTTGCTCTTCTGGAGGAGTATCTTTGTGGCGTTCTCTGTATTTCCTGATTTGAATGTTGGCCTGCCCTACTAGGTTGGGAAGTTCTCCTGGATGATATCCTGAAGAGTGTTTTCCAACTTGGTTCCATTTTCCCCCTCACTTTCAGGCACCCCAATCAGACGTAGATTTGGTCTTTTTACATAATCCCATACTTCTTGCAGGCTTTGTTCATTTCTTTTTCTTCTTTTTTTCTTTTGGTTTCTTTTCTCACTTCATTTCATTCATTTGATCCTCAATTGCTGATACTCTTTCTTCCAGTTGATCGAGTCGGTTACTGAAGCTTGTGCATTTGTCACGTATTTCTCGTGTCATGGTTTTCATCTCTGTCATTTCGTTTATGATCTTCTCTGCATTAATTACTCTAGCTGTCAATTCTTCCACTTTTTTTTCAAGATTTTTAGTTTCTTTGCGCTGGGTACGTAATTCCTCCTTTAGCTCTGAGAGGTTTGATGGACTGAAGCCTTCTTCTCTCATCTCGTCAAAGTCATTCTCTGACCAGCTTTGATCCGTTGCTGGCGATGGGCTGCGCTCCTTTGCAGGGGGAGATGCGCTCTTATTTTTTGAATTTCCAGCTTTTCTGCCCTGCTTCTTCCCCATCTTTGTGGTTTTATCTGTCTCTGGACTTTGATGATGGTGATGTACGGATGGGGTTTTGGTATAGGTGTCCTTCCTGTTTGATAGTTTTCCGTCTGACAGTCAGAAGGACTGTCTGTTGGTCTGTTGGAGATTGCTTGAGGTCCACTCCAGACCCTGTTTGCCTGGGTATCAGCAGCAGAGGTTGCCGAAGATAGAATATTGCTGAACAGCGAGTGTACCTGTCTGATTCTTTCTTTGGAAGTTTCCTCTCAGGGGTGACGCCACCCTGTGAGGTGTGGGGTGTCAGACTGCCCCTAGTGGGGGATGTCTCCCAGCTAGGCTACTCAGGGGTCAGGGACCCACCTGAGCAGGCAGTCTGTCCGTTCTCGGATCTCAACCTCCGCGTTAGGAGATCCACGGCTCTCCCCAAAGCTGTCAGACAGAGTCGTTCACGTCTGCACCGCCCCCTCTTTCCCCTAATGGACTGCAGCTGTGCGCTGTCCGCAGAGGTAGAGTCTACAGAGACAGGCAGGCTTCCTTGAGCTGCTGTGAGCTCCACCCAGTTCGAGCTTCCCAGCGGTTTTGTTTACCTACTTAAGCCTCAGCAATGGCGGGCGCCCCTCCCCCAGCCTCGCTGCTGCCTTGCCGATAGATCGCCGCAGACGGCTGTGTTAGCAGTGAGGGAGGCTCCGTGGGCGTGGGACCCTCCCAGCCAGGTGTGGGATATATTCTCCTGGTGTGCCTGTTTCCTTAAAGCGCAGTATTGGGGTGGGAGTTACCCGATTTTCCAGGTGTTGTGTGTCTCAGTTCCCCTGGCTAGAAAAAGGGATTCCTTTCCCCCTTGCGCTTCCAGGTGAGGCGATGCCTCGCCCTGCTTCAGCTCACGCTGGTCAGGCTGCAGCAGCTGACCAGCACCGATTGTTCGGCACTCCCTAGCGAGATGACCCCAGTACCTCAGTTGAAAACGCAGAAATCACCGGTCTTCTGTGTCGCTCGCGCTGGGAGTTGGAGACTGGAGCTGCTCCTATTCGGCCATCTTGCTCCGCCCCCCCCCAGGCTTGTCTTGACCTCCTGGTCTCGAGCAATCCTCCTGCCTCAGCCTCTCAAAATGCTGGGCCTATAAGCATGAGCTACTGTGACTGGCCTTTGATTTCTAACAATACCCAGTAATTTGGCAAAGGTAGTCGTAGAATTTACACTTTTTTCAAACTGTTTATTTTAAATAGTTTCCTCCTTTTCCCCAGTTCCAACCAAAAACATTATGAAAATAATGCATAAATCTGTCTTGACATAGTAATCGCATATTGATTCCTAATTCTGTCTACATTCTGCTTAAATTTTAGTCTTTCAATCCTCCCCTTTTCTTCTTTTCCTCTCCTGTCATGGGGAGATTATTCTGTCAACTCAGAAACAGTTTTCATTTCATAAAGGGTTTCCCTCCTCTTTTACCTGTATTTTTACAACTGTTGCTAGATAGGTATGATCCAGTTTGCAAAATCGAACAAGACCACATAGTATTCATCAAGATCAATATATTAAGGTCTGGAAAAACTCATTTTCATACAGTGAGATATTTGCCACGTTCCCTCTTTGTCAAGCACACTCTGATCTTGAAACATGTCAGAAAAACACAGAGTTCCAGACTTAAGCATTTAAAAACTGTATATCATTTATCACTATAGAAAAATACATATAATGATTGCACATCTGCAACCAGTAAGTTCATTGCTGGTGCCTGATGGAGTAGAGAGGAATGACTAACCCTGTCCCTGTTCCCATAGAACTCTGGAGGAGAAGGACATGAATCAAATGATTACCCCAATAAATGTGGAATGAAAACATGGTCAGTGCTATAAAGAATAATACATGGAGCTTTTAGAGCAGAGGAAAAATTGAACAAGGTCAGAAGGTCATGCATGACTTGAAGGCAGAAATGGCCTATATAGCTAAAAGTAGACATTTTCAGTATCTCCATAGAACTAAAATCTGAGATACATGGTAGAAGTTCAGTCCTTAGAAAAGGCTTCTCCTCCCTCCATTGTCACTCTCTAATGTATTGCCAGTTTTATTTTTCCTATAGCATTTATCCCTTTTTTTTTTTTACATAGTCACCGTTGACATTTTTATTTTCTGTCCCTTACTAGAATCTAAGCCCCAGAAAGGCCGATTTTTTCTGTCTTCTTCACCACTATCTCATCAACCATGTATAGTAGTTACTCAATAAATATTTTGAGTATTGTTGAATATTTTAATCTTGCTCATTTGTAAATGGTTTGTCATTGCAAAGAATGAGAAACATATTCAACAAGTATAGAAAAGCCATTTGTGACCATTTAGAACCAAGAGAAGTATTAATATTTGGAAAGGAGATTTTCATTAACATAAATAGTAGTTTTCTGTCACAGTTATTTCCTCAGGCAGCCAAGCTGAAGCTAGCATTGGGCAAAGGTGGATAAATGTCATCCCCTGTGGGTGTCTCCAAAAAAATGTGGTCATCACCAAGTTCAAAGAGTCTCTTAGCTTCCCTATTGCTATGAGATTATTCCAGCCACTTAAGAGCTCAGCTGGGGCATGGCATCCACCAAAGTTGCCCACAGGATCCATGTAACACAGTCTTGGCCTCCAGCCTCAAAGCCATGTCTCTTCCCAGAGGTCCACCTGCCCAGGCAAGACTTTTCATGTATACCACCCTCAGTCCAGCCAAAGGGAGCTCCTCTCGTGCCTTCCTCTGACCAAACCAACCCCACAGAGCATGGAGCATATGGTTACTTGCAGCCCAGTCTCTCTCTTCCTAGATCACTCCAAGCACTCAAGAGTCTGGAGCTCCTTACCCCAACAACTCCGAGCCTGATTTAAGGCCTGCATGAGCCTCTTCCCAGAGCTCTGTCCTCCCAAGGGCAGATGGAGCTACTCTGCACACTCTCAGGCCTCAAAAGCTGCTATTTGTTGTGGAGAGACTAGGGCACAATTATATGGGGTGTCCACATGCTTGCAGGAGAGGCTTTTCATGGGAATGAATGGAGCTGCAGGTGAGAAGAGAAAAGGGCCATTTGTCTCCTGACCCCACTCTCCCCACAATGAATCTACCCACAGAGCCTCAGCCCTTGTCTCTGGGGCCACCTCTAAGACTATCACCCTGTCCCTGCTGGCGTAGTAGTCTTTCTTCTTTTTTTCTTCTCATCTCATGGCAAATCTGACTTCAGTTTTGGGTTTTCTTAAAGCTATTTCCATACTACCAAATCCACCACCTCTTCTTTATTCCCACCACTACACCCTACCTTTTTAGAAGTTATCCTTAGATAACTTCTAAATGTCTCTATACTCTTCTCCTCAACACCCACCTATCCTCCATCCTATTCTGCCATTGTGAGAAATTTTCTAAATTGGCTTAAAAGCCTCTGGAGGCTCTCCAGCACTTTCTGAATAGATTTGAAACTCCTTAGCATGGATGGAGGGTCTCCAGCCTATTGCTCCAGTGCCAGCTCCAGTCAATCACAAGGGAGGACCATGCCCTTCCACACCTCTGCTCTCTTACACCTGCACTCTGTTTGGTCTGCAGCACCCATTCCAGCCACTTAGCACTCACTTTTCTCCCTGATGTAACTTAAGGGACACTTCTTTTGGAAAGCCTTTTAGAACTTTCATCTGACTTAGGGAGCCCTCCTCTGTGCTCCCAAAACACTGAAGCACCACTCTGTTATATTTCTCTGCTTTAACCTAAAATAATAAATCCCTTAAAAGCAAGGACCAACTCTTTTGTCTGTATTTCCACCACTAGAAATATAGATTACTTTTTAAAAATATATATTTTTTTAAATCACCGTAAATAGCTGTATGTAAGGCATTCAGACTTGGAAAATCTTCCATAATCATTTTGAAAACTGAAAATCACTTCCTCCTTCTGGTTTGTGAGAGTTGTATTTATTATTCTTCTTTATATAAAATAAAGACCTTGAAGGTAAAACTACACAATTTACATAAGTGAAAATGCTATTAGTAAACAAACACTGTGAAAAACATTCATCCATGCTAGTAATCGAGAAACGCAAATTAAAGCAATGTTGAGAAACATTTTGCACATTAGACTAGCCAAAAATATTTAATGACAAAAACCTAAGGTTGATTAGAGTGAAACTGTTACATCTTTGACTGTTTCTGGCATTGTAAATTGTTACAACCTTTTTGGAAAGCAATTAGGCAATATTTATTTAGAATTCATGAAGATATTCATACCTTTTGACCTAGTAATTGTACTCTTGAGATTTAGCCTACTCAATACAAGTTTTTTAAATTCTACAAAATGCTACAAAGTATTCAATGGTGCGTTATAATAGCAAAACCCTGAAAGTAGTCTAGTTGCCCAAATGTGTCTTAACATACATAAACATAAGCTGGGATAAGATGTTTGCAACCCACATAATAACCAATAAGGAATTCATACCAAAACAAGATTTTAAAAACTCCTACAAATTAACAAGAAAAAAGAAACCAGCAGGAGATATTTGAACAGGCATGAAATGAAACTTTTTATTTCAAAGATTATAAAATATGAATTGTCAACAGACATTGAAAACAATGAGCCACTTCATTGAGGATTCAGAAAAATGTAAATTAAAACCAAACTAAACTATCATTTACATTCACCTAAATGGCAAAAATAAATAAGTGACAGCCAAATGTTGATTGTCCATGACTTATAACCTAGGAATTTTTGTCTTCAGAATCTGTCTAGCCTAGAGGACCTGGAGTTACACTACAAGATAGGCACAAGAAGGTTTGTAGCAGCACCTTTTGTGAGAGCAAATAGCCCAAATGTCTATCAGCAGCAAAATAAATTATGGTATATTCCACAATGAAATACTACACATCACAGGAAATGAATAAACTATACTGTACACTGCAACATAGAGGAATCTAGGTTAAATTGTTGAGTGGATAATCCAAGTAAGATGAAAGTGTATAAAGTACAATTCCATTTGTAGAAATTTCAAAAAAATTCACAATTAAGTTTATTGGTTAATTATTGGATAAATGGTTAGAGATATACCAATATGTAAAACTAATTAAAGCCATGGGGGAAAAATACCAAATTTAGAATAATTTCCTCTGGAGAAGGTAAGAAAAAGAGATTGGAAGGGGACACAGGAACTCACAGGTAAAGGAGGGTTTCCATTTCTATAATTGGATGGTTAGCATGTGAGAATTAGTTGTATTATTGTTCTTTACATCCCCACATATTTTGTAAATATTATTTTATATCTTCTCAATATTTAATAAAAATTCTTTGTATTAATAAAAAGGAGTAGGTCACAAGATGCAAATATAGTATATCCCACCCATATAAAGTAGAGGCATATCAGCACAAATGGTCATGTGAGATGTAGATAGAATGTTATCAGTAAATAGACAGAATGTTATTAGCGGTCTCAGGCATGGCTACAAGGCAACTTAAAGTTGACTGGAAAGGTTAAATTTTCAGCATTATTATGTATAATCTTAATATAGCAAAAGAAAATTATAAACTTTCCATTTTGGAGAGTAAAAAGAAGTAGATCCATGTGATGGGATTGAATTTGGATATATTTTGCCTGTAGGACTTTTCCTGCATTTCCTTTTTGTCCTTTTCCCTTGATAGCCATCACTTTAATATCATTCACTGTCTCAGAGGTCACTCATTGATTGGAGGACACCAAAGAGAAAAAAAAGAGAGGAAAAACTCTTGGCTTTGAACTTCAAAATAGACTGTGTGCATCCCTAACAGAGGAAAAAGCTTGAAAGCCAAATGATATTGATTTGCCAGATCATGCATTTGGAACTTACTGAAGTAAGCTGAGTTTAGAATTCATGCAATCCACAATAAATGGTAATGACAGTAGTTGCAGAGCCTCACTATACTTGAAAGAACTCAAATTTCTCTTGTATATCCAAAAGGGATACAAAATAGGACAGGTAGAGCCTTCTAATTGGGACTAAGGAAACATAAAGTGAGCTACATGGACATAACTCATGGCCAGGGAAGACTCCAACATATCAGCAGATGCAGCAATGCAGAGACCAGCAATTAAAGATACAATGGATGAGTTATACCTCAGCAGATGCCAGAGGATGTTGGCCATATGCCCCTTCCCACTATTGCCTAAACACAGCATAACAACACATCACCTGAAACTAAAATGTTACACTGAGGAGAAGGGAGGGGGTGAATTGACTAAAAGCTCACTTCAAAAGTTTGAATCTATCTAGAAGTAACTCCTTAGGTTTCATCATTAGGAACAATGGACCTGGAATAAAAATAAAGTTTGGGATAAAAGAAATGAAGGTATATTTGTTGTGCAGAGCTTGGGAAATGTCATAATCAATACATCTATATTTTTAATCCCATTAAAAAGACATGTAGGTTTGCATAAAAATATTCTGAAAAGAACAGGGGAGTTTTATTCACATATATATCCTAAAATATTTTACAATAAGTATGTGTTTTGAGACTGGACAAAATTATAAAGCTAACTCCGTTTTTGAAATATAAAAAAACTATGTAAATTCAATGTTATTACTTTTTCCTCTTTCCCAATACTGTGTATTTAGCGTCTGAATTATTGTAATGTAGGGTTTTTTATACCTACACATATATTACATTTTTTATGAAAGTAATGCATTAAAAGAATATTCAAAAGATATAATCAGAAAACAAACTAAGAAAATTCATCATGACCTGTCCTGCCCTAAAAGAAATACTAAAAGGAGTTCTTCAGGCTAAAATCAAAGAATATCATATAGTAACTCAAATCTACAAAAACATATAAAGGTCACCAGTAAAGGTAACTACATGGGTAAATATAAGAGACGGCATAACTGTATTTGTGTTTGTAACCCTTTTCTTCTCTCATATGTTTCAAAAGACAACTGTATAATGCAATAATTATAAAATTGTGTAGGTGGGCTTATAATGTATAAAGATGTAATTTGTGTAACAAGAATCACACAAGTAGAAGGTGGGAATGAAGCAGTATTCAAACAAATTTTTGTATTGAAATTAAGTGGATAATAATTAGCAAATAAAATTTAAAATTGATATTAAAATCTCCAGTGTAATTACTAAAAAAAAAAAAAAACTCAAACATACAGTAAAAGAAACAAAAAGGAAATTAAATAGTACAAGGGAAATATCAATTTAACACCAAAGAAAGCAGTAAAACAAAAAAGACATCAGACTCACAGATAACAAATAGCAAGAGATCAAATGTAAATGCTACTTCTTACCACTAATTACATTAAATGTAATTGATTAAACACTTTAATCAAAAAGCCAAGATTAGCAGACTGGATGAAGAAAAAGAAAAAAATATGATCCAAATATATGCTTTCTATAAAATACACATTTTAGTATCAAAGGCACATATAGGTCAAAAGAAAAGACATGGAAAATATATATCCTACAAAGAGTAACTGAAAGAGAATTACTAAAGTGGTTATACTAATATTCAACTAAATATGCTTTAAAACAAAAATATTTTCTAGAGACAAAAGACATTTCATAATAATAAAAAGACCAGCCCATGAGGAAAATATAATAGTTATAAACCTATATGTACCTAATAACTGAGCCCCAAAATGTATGAAGCAAACACTGACAGAATTGAAAAGAAAAATAGGCAATTCAAAGTGAATAGTTGGGAATTTTAATATCCCCACTTTCCATAAAGAATAAAACAAATAGGCAGAGATCAACAAGGAAATAGAATACTTGAACAATTATCCCTAACAGACATCTTATAAAACACTCTATCTAACAGCAGCAAAATATGCATTCTTCTCAAGCACATATTCTCCAGAATATCCCATATGTTAGGCCATAAAACAATCCCAAATGTTTTTAAAGAATCAAAATCATACAACGTATGTTCTCTGATACAGTAAAATGAAAATTGAAATCATTAAAATAAGGAATGTTGAAAATTTATAAATGCGTGTAAATTAGATAACAAACTCTTAACCATTGGATCAAAGGAGAAATCACAAGGCAAATTAGAAAATACTTTGAAATTAATGAAAACAAAAGCACAACACACTAAAATTATTAGTGCAGTTAAATATGGGCTTAGAGGAAAATTAAGAGCTCTAAATGTCTATATTTTAAAAAGAAGAAAAATCCCAAATCAATAACATAATCTTCTACCTTAAGAAACTGGGGGAAAAAAAAGAGCAAACTAAACCCAAAGCAAGCAGAAAGAAGAAGATAACAGAGTGAAAATAATTGAAATAGGGTATGTAAAGGCAATAGAAAAAAATCAGTGAAACCAAAAGTTGAATCTTTTAAAAGATCAATAATACAGACAAATCTTTAGCTAGACTGACTGCATCAGTCCACTAGGGCTTCCATAACAGAATGCCTTAGTCTGGGTGGCTTAAACAACAGAAATTTATTTTCTCACAGTTCTGGAGGCTATAATTCCAACATCAAGGTGCCAGCAGGGTTAGTTTCTGGTGAGTTCTCTTTCCTTGGCTTACAGAGGACTGTAAACAAAATAGTAAACAAACAATGAATAGAATAGAACTTTCTTAATCTGATAAATGATGTCTACAAAAAACTCCACAGCTAGCATATTTAAACGTGAAAAAACTGAACGCTTTCCCCCAAAGTTAGGAATAAAACCAAGGTGTCTGTTCTCTTCACTTCTATTTACCATTGTACTGGATATTCTAGCCAGGGTAATTAGGCAAGAATAAGAAATAAAAGATATCCAGATTGGAAATAAAGATGTAAAACTACCTCTGGTCTGCAACTCCCAGCAAGATCAACACAGAAGGCAGGTGATTTCTGCATTTCCAACTAAGGTGCCCAGTTCATCTCACTGGGACTGGTTAGACAGTGGGTGCAGCCCATGGAGGGCGAGCCAACGCAGGGTGGGGTGTTACCTCACCTGGGAAGTGCAAGGGGTTGGGGAACTCCCTCCCCTAGCCAAGGGAAACTCTGAAGGACTGTGCCATGATGGTGCATTCCAGCCCAGATACTAGGCTTTGCCCATGCTCTTTGCAACCCGCAGACCAGTAGATTCCCTCAGGTGATGACACCACCAGGGCCCTGGGTTTCAACCACAAAACTTGGCAGCCGTTTAGGCAGACACTGAGCTAGTTGCAGGAGTTTTTGGGTTTTTGTTTTCTGTTTTTTTTTTTTTTTCCATACCCCAGTGGCACCTGGAATGCCAGCGAGGCAGAATCATTCACTCCCCTGGAAAGGGGGCTGAAGCCAGGGAGCCAAGTGGTCTAGCTCAGTAGATCGCACCCCCACAGACCCAGCAAGCTAAGATCCACTGGCTTGAAATTCTCACTGCCAGCACAGCAGTCTGAAATCGACCTGGGATGCTCGAGCTTGGTGTGAGGAGGGGCTTGAGTAGGCAATTTTCCCCTCACTGTGTAAACAAAGCCACTGGGAAGTTTGTACTGGGCAGGGCCCACCACAGCTGGGCAAAGCCACTGTAGCCAGACTGCCTCTCTAGATTCCTCCTCTCTGGACAGGGCATCTCTGAAAGAAAGGCAGCAGCCCCAGTCAGGGGCTTATAGATAAAACTCTCATCTCCCTGGGACAGAGCACCTGGGGGAAGGGGCGGCTGTGGCACAGCTTCAGCAGACTTAAACATTCCTGCCTGCTGGCTCTGAAGAGAGCAGCAGATCTCCCACCACAGTGCTCAAGCTCTGCTAACGGACAGACTGCCTTCTCAAGTGGGTCCCCCCGTGCCTCCTGACTGGGAGACATTTTCCAGCAGGGGTCGATAGACACCTCATACAGGAGAGCTCTGGCTGGCATCTGGTGGCTGCTCCTCTGGGACAAAGCTTCCAGAGGATGGAACAGGCAGCAATCTTTGCTGTTCTGCAGCCTCCGCTGGTGATACTCAGGGAAACAGGGTCTGGAGTGGACCTCCATCAAACTCCAGCAGACCTGCAGCAGAGGGACCTGACTCTTAGGAGGAAAACTAACAAACAGAAAGCAATAGTATCAACATCAACAAAAAGGATGCCCACACAAAAACCCCACCCAAAGGTCACCAGCATCAAAGATGAAAGTTAGATAAATCCACCAAGATGAGGGAAAACCAGCTCAAAAAGGCTGAAAATTCCAAAAACCAGAACACTGCTTCTCTTCCAAACACAACTCTTCTCCAGCAAGGAAACAAAACTGGATGGAGAAAGAGTTTGACAAATTGATAGAAGTAGGCTTCAAAAGATGGGTAATAACAAACTCCTCCAAGCTGAAGGAGCATATTCTAACCCAATGCAAGGAAGCTAAAAAGCTTGAAAAAAGGTTAAACGAATTGCTAACTAGAATAACCAGTTCAGAGAAGAACTTAATGACTTGATGGAGCTGAAAAACATAGCATGAGAACTTCATGAAGCCTACACAAGTATCAGTAGCTGAATTGATCAAGTGGAAGAAAGCATATCTATCAGAGATTAAAGATCAACTTAATGAAATAAAACATGAAGACAAGATTAGAGAAAAAAGAATGAAAAGGAACGAACAATGCCTCCAAGAAATATGGGACTATGTTAAAAGACCAAACCTACGTTTGATTGGTGTACCTGAAAGTGATGGGGAGAATGGAACCAAGTTGGAAAACACTTTTCAGGATATTATCCAGGAGAACTTCCCCAACCTAGCAAAACGGGCCAATATTCAAACTAGGGAAATACAGAGAACACAAAAAGGATACTCCTTGAGAAGAGCAACCCCAAGACACATAATCGTCAGATTCACCAAGGGTTGAAATGAAGGAAATAATGTTGAGGGCAGCAGGAGAGAAAGGTCGGGTTGCCCACAAAGGGAAGTCCATCAAACTAACAGCAGATCTCTCTACAGAAACCCAACAAGCCAGAAAAGAGTGGGAGCTAATATTCAACATTCTTAAAGAATTTTCAGCCCAGAATTTCATATCTAGTCAAACTAAACTTCATGAGCAAGGGAGAAATAAATCCTTTACAGACAAGCAAATGCTGAGAGATTTTGTCACCACCAGGCCTGTCTTACAAGAGCTCCTGAAGAAAGCACTAAATACGGAAAGGAAAACTGGTACCAGCTACTGCAAAAACATAAAAAATTGTAAAGACCATCGACTCTGTGAAAAAACTGCATCAACTGACGGGAAAAATAACTAGCTAGCATCATAATGACATGATCAAATTTACACATAATAATGTTAACCTTAAATATAAATGGGCTAAATGCCCCAATTAAAAGATACAGATTGGCAAATTAGATAGAGTCGAGACCCATCCGTATGCTGTATTCAGGAGACCCATGTCATGTGCAAAGACACACACAGGCTCAAAATAAAGGGATGGAGGAAAATTTACCAAGCAAATGGAAAGCAAAGCAGGGTACAATCCTAGTCTCTGATGAAACAGACTTTAACCCAACAAAGATCAGAAGATACAAAGAAGGGCATTACATAATGGTAAAGGGATCAATGCAACGAGAAGAGCTAACTGTCCTAAATAAATATACACCCAATATAGGAGCACCCATATTCCTAAAGTAAGTTCTTAGAGACCTACAAAGAGACTTAGACTCCCACACAACAATAGTGGAGACTTTAACACCCCACTGTCAATAACAGACAGATCAATGAGACAGAAAATTAACAAAGGTATTCAGGACTTGAACTCCACTCTGGACCAAGTGGACCTAGTAGACATCTACAAAACTCTCCACCCCAAATCAACATTACATATATTCTTCACAGCACCACATTACACTTATTCTAAAATTGACCACACAATTGGAAGTAAAACACTCCTCAGCAAACGCAAAAGAATGGAAATCATAATGAACAGTCCCTCAGACCACAGTGCAATCAAATTAGAAGTCAGGATTAAGAAATTTACTCAAAACCATACAGCCACGTGAACCTGAACAACCTGCTCCTGAATGACTACTGGGTAAATAACAAAATTCAGGCAGAAATAAATAAGTTATTTGAAATCAATGAGAAAAAGATACATTATACCAGAATCTCTGGGACACAGCTAAAGCAGAGTTTACAAGGAAATTTATAGCACTAAATGCCCACAGGAGAAAGCAGAAAAGATCTAAAATCAACACCCTAACATCACAATGGAAAGAACTAGAGAAGCAAGAGCAAACAAATTCAAAACCTAGCAGAAGATAAGAAACAACTAAGATGAGAGCAGAACTGATGGACATAGAGACATGAAAAACCTTTCAAAAAAATCAATGAATCCAGGAGATGGTTTTTTGAAAAGCATAACAAAATAGATAGACCTCTAGCTAGACTAATAAAGAAGAAAAGAGAGAACAATCAAATAGACACAATAAAAATCATAAAGGGGTATCACCACTGATCCCACAGGAATACAAATTACTGATGGTACTATAAACACCTCTAATAGTGCTAAAAATACCTGTATGCAAATGAACTAGAAAATCTAGAAGAAATGGATGAATTCCTGGACACATACACCCTCCCAAAGCTGAACCAGGAAGAAGTAAAATCCCTGATAGACCAATAACAAGTTCTGAAATTGAGGCAATAATTAATAGCCTACCAACCAAAAAAAAGTCCAGGATCAGACAGATTCACAGCCGAATTCTACCAAAGGTACAAAGACGAGCTGGTAACACTCCTTCTGAAACTATTCCAAACAATAAAAAAAGAGAGACTCCTCCCTAACTCATTTTATGAGGCCAGCATCATCCTGATACCAAAACCTGGCAGAGACAAAACAACAACAACAAAAAATTTCAGGCCACTATCCCTGATGAACATTGATGCAAAAATTCTCAGTAAAATACTGGCAAAACAAATCCAGCAGCACATCAAAAAGCTTATCCACCACCATCAAGTCGGCTTCATCCCTGGCATGCAAGGCTGGTTCAACATATGTAAATCAATAAACATAATAAACATAATCCATCACATAAACAGAACCAATGACCAAAAGCACTTGTTTATCTCAATAGATAAAGAAAAGACCTTTGATGAAATTCAATACCCCTTCATGCTAAAATCTCTCAATAAACTAGGTATTGATGGAACATATCTCAAAATAATAAGAGCTATTTATGACAAACTACAGCCAATATCATACTGAATGGGCAAAAGCCAAAAGCATTCCCTTTGAAAACCAGCACAAGGCAAGGGTGCCCTCTCTAACCACTCCTATTCAACACAGTATTGGAAGTTCTGGTTAGGGCAATCAGGCAAGAGAAAGAAATAAAGGGTATTCAATTAGCAAAAGAGGAAGTTGAATTGTCTCTGTTTGCAGATGACATGATTGCATATTTAGAAATCCCCATCATCTCAGTCCACAATCTCCTTAAGCTGATAAGCAACTTCAGCAAAGTCTCAGGATACAAAATCAATGTGCAAAAATCACAAGCATTACTATACACCAATAATAGACAAAAGAGAGCCAAATCATGAGTGAACTCCCATTCACAATTGCTTCAAAGAGAATAAAATAACTAGGAGTACATCTTACAAGGGATGTGAAGGACCTCTTCAAGGAGAACTACAAACCACTGCTCAAGGAAATAAAAGAGGACACAAAAAAGTGGAAAAACATTCCATGCTCATGGATAGGAAGAATCAATATCATGAAAATGGCCATACTGCCCAAAGTAATTTATAGATTCAATGCTATCCCCATCAAACTACCATTGACTTTCTTCACAGAATTAGAAAAAACTCCTTTAAATTTCATACGGAACCAAAAAAGAGCCTTTATAGCCAAGAACAAAGCTGGAGCCAAGAACAAAGCTGGTACCTGACTTCAAACTATACTACAAGGCTACAGTAACCAAAACAGCATGGTACTGGTACCAAAACAGATATATAGACCGATGAAACAGAACAGAGCCCTCAGAAATAACGCCACACATCTACAACCATCTAATATTTGACAAACCTGACAAAAAGAAGCAATGGGGAAAGGATTCCTTACTTAATAAATGGCATTTGGAAAACTGGCTAGCCATATGCAGAAAACTGAAATGGACCCCTTCCTTACACCTTACACCAAAATTAACTTAAGATGGATTAAAGACTTAAACGTAAGACCTAAAATCGTAAAAACTCTAGAAGAAAACCTAGGCAATACCATTCAGGACACAGGCATGGGCAAAGACTTCATGACTAAAACACCAAAAGCCATGAAAACAAAATCCAAAATTGACCAACGGAATCTAAGTAAACTGAAGAGTTTCTGCATAACAAAAGAAACTATCATCAGAGTGAACAGGCAACCTACAGAATGGGAGAAAATTTTTGCAATCTATCCATCTGACAAAGGTCTAACATCCAGACTCTACAAGGAACTTAAACAAATTTACTTGAAAAAAACAAACAGCCCCATCAAAAAGTGGGCAAAGGATATGAACAGACACTTCTCAAAAGAAGACATTTATGCAGCCAACAACATATGAAAAAAAGCTCATCATCACTGGTCATTAGAGAAATGCAAATCAAAACCACAATGAGATACCATCTCATATTAGTTAGAATGGCGATCATTAAAAGTCAGGAAACCACAGATGCTGGAGAGGATGTGGAGAAATAGGAATGGTTTTACACTATTGGTGGAAGTGTAAATTAGTTCAACCTTTGTGGAAGACAGTGTGGTGATTCCTCAAGGATCTAGAACCAGAAATACCATTTGACCCAGCAATCCCATTCCTGGTTATATACCCAAAGGATTATAAATCCTGCTACTATAAAGACACATGCACATGTATGTTTATTGCAGCACTATTCACAATAGCAAAGACTTGGAACCAACCCAAACGCCCATCAATGATAGACTGGATAAAGAAAATGTGGCGCACTTATACCAGGGAATACTATGCAGCCATAAAAAAGAATGAGTTCATGTCCTTTTCAGGGACATGAATGAAGCTGGAAACCATCATTCTCAGAAACTAACACAGGAACAGAAAACCAAACACTGCATATTCTCACTCATAAGTGGGAGTTGACCAGTGAGAACACATGGACACAGGGAGGGGAACATCATACACTGGGGCCTGTCAGGGGGTTTGGGGCTAGGGGAGGGATAGCACTAGAAGAAACACCTAATGTAGATGACGGGTTGATGGGTGCAGCAAACCACCATAGCACATGTATACCTATGTAACAAACCTGCATGTTCTGTACATGTATCCCAGAAGTTCAAGTATAATAACAAAAAAAAAGAATAGGGGAAAATATTTTGAAATTGTATCCAAGAATTATAAACAACTATTCTAAGTCAACAAACAAAAAAATAGCAAATATGGAGGAGTAAGTTCTAGTATTCTATATCACTGGAGAATGACTATAGTTAACAATAATGTGCCACATCGTTTCATACAGCTAGAAGGAAGATATTGAAAGTTCCCAACACAAGAAAATGATAAATGTTTGAGAAGATGGATATGCTAATTACCTTGACCAGCTCACTGTACATTATATGTATCGAAACATCACTATGTGCCCTATGAATATGTGCAATTATTATTTGTCTATTTTTTTAAAAAGCAATGATATATCCCCCCAAAAAAGACAAATAACCCAATGAAAAATGGGCAAATACTTTGAGTGGACATTTTTCTGAAGATGTAGATTTGGCACATGAAAATACCTTCAGCAGGGAATATCACACACTGGAGCCTGTCGGTGAGTGGGAGTCTAGGGGAGGGATAGCATTAGGAGAAATACCTAATGTAGATGATGGGTTGATGGGTGCAGCAAATCACCATGGTATGTGTATACCTATGTAACAAACCTGCATGTTCTGCACATGTACTCCAGAACTTAAAGTATCATAATAATAATAATAAAAGAAAATATTCTCAAAATACCCTCAGCATCATTTGTCAATAAGGAAATGCAAATCAAAACAATAATGTGATACCATTTCACACCCACACCCACTAGGATGGGCTAAAACGACACAAACAGATGATAGCAGATGTCAGTGAGGGTATGGAGAAACTGGAAACTTCATTCATTGCAGCAGGATTGCAAAATTGTGCAGTTACTCTGGAAAACAGTTTGGCATTTTCTCAAAATATTAAACATAGAATTATACAATCCAGCAATTCTGCTTCTAAGTATATACCCGAAAGAAATAAAAGCATATGCTCACACAAAAACTTGTACATCAATATTCACATCAATGGTATTATTATTATTATTATTGAGACAGAATCTCGCTCTGTCACCCAGGCTGGAGTGAAGTGGCACGATCTTGGCTCACTGCAACCTCTGCCTCCCAGGTTCAAGCAATTCTCCTGCCTCATCCTCCCAAGTAGCTGGGATTACAGGCACCCACCACCTCACCTGGTTAATTTTTGTATTTTTAGTAGAGACGGAGTTTCACCGTGTTGGCTAGGTTGGTCTTGAACTCCTGACCTCAGGTGATCCACCCATCTCAGCCTCCCAAAGTGTTGGGATTACAGGCATGAGTCACTGCACCTGGCGTAATACCCAAAAAGCAGACACAACCCAAAAGTTCATCAACTGATTAATGAAAAAACAAAATGTGGTATTACAACACAACGGAATATTATTTGGCCATAAAACAGAAGGAAGTACTGATACATACCGTAACTTGAGTGAGACTCGAAAACATGTTAAGTGAAAGATGTCACCGAGAAAAGATCACATATTACATTATTCCATTGATATAAAATATCCAGAACAGGCAAATCCATGGACGCAGAAAATAGATGATGGTTGGCAGGGGCTGACATGAAGGCATGGGAGAAATGAAAAGTAACTGCCAATAGGGATGGGATTCCTTCTGGTATGAGGAAAATGTTTCAAAATTCAGGCAGTAGTGATGGTTACACAACTCTGTCAATACACTAAAAATCACTGAATTGTATACTTTAAAATGGTGTATTTTGTGGTATGTAAATTATACCTCAGTAAAGGTGGGTTATTTTTGGAAAAAATAATGTTAAGAGCAACAAGATCAGGCCCCAAATTGGAAACAACCCAAATGTCCACCAAAGGTAGAAAAGATAAATGGGATATTATACTACAATGGGAAAAAGCAAACTGATCCACGTGCAACAACGTGAATGACTCTCATAAAAGATAAAATGAGCAGAAGCCCGTCATGAAGAGCACGTAGTGTGGTGTTGGAAATTATAATAGAGCCTGCGGTGGCACATGAAAGGGACTTCGAGGGAACTGGTCATGTTTTATTTCTTCATCTGGATGCTGTGTACTGATAGCGTGAGCACGTAAACTTTGAAAAAAACTCTTCAAACTGTGTATTTGTGATTCATGCATGTTGATATATGACTATTATATTTCAATAACAAGCTTATGTACAAAAAATAGTATTTCTCTCCTGTACTATTTTCCAATGTAACCAACCAGAAAATATAACAAAGAGGAATTAGATACCATTATAATCATTTAATTATGTGTGATCATTCGCTTATTCTCGAACTCAGTGGTTCTCAACTGGGGACAATTTTACTATCCAGAGGACATTTGGCAACATCTGGAGACATTTCTGATTGTCAAAGCTGAGTATGTGCTACTGGCATCTAGTGGGTAGAGGCTAGAAATCATGCTAAATATCCTCAAATGCTCAGGAAAGCTCCAAAACAAGAATTATCTAGCCCAAAATATCAACAGTGTCAACAGCGTGCTCTAGTTCTTCCAATAACTATAAATCCCACGAGGACAGCAATCATCTCTTTGGTTTATATCTTTATACCTAGAACCCATCAGAGTGCCTGGAACACAATAAGCTCTCAATGAAGTTGTTGAATTAATAAATGAATCCGTTTCTGTCTCTCCCTTTATTTTTCCCTTCCTCCCTCCCCCTCCCTCACATACACATGCTCATGGAAAGATGCACACCTTTTGTTTTGCATCTTATGGTTTTCTAACTCTGACAGGCCTAAATGCACTGCATGCTTTAGAAGAACTTGCCTTTAAAAAACCAAGGCATACAAGCAAATCTGAAGAGGTGACCCAGGAAAAATGAGGCATGAAGCAGCCCATTCAGACTTCCATCTAGTAAGATTAAGCAAAGTGGTAGAGGGAGACTTTGAGGATCAAACACTTCAAAACAGTCACCAAGAAAAAAAAATCAAATAGGAATTTGGAGTTAAATCCTGAGATGATATTTTAAAATATGATTTTTCCCAGAGAGTTCTCTATCCTTTATATCATATCCTTCAAAAATTTAGAACTGATTATAGCTGCAGTAGGTGGGCAGCTTCCTAAAGGATCTAGGATCATAGCCATTTCTCTCTGACTGATGGTCTGCACCTCTCATTTTGAGAAAAGCTGTCTGAAAATGAAACGTGTCTGGGTTTAATTTTTAAACTTTTTCTGAAGTCCTGAATGGAGGACCTCTACTTTCTACTATCAAATCTAACCAGATAGCATTTAGAAGACATGGGCAGCCAGCAAAGAAGCTTAATAAACACCTCTCAAATTATTTGTGTGAATTCGGACAAGCCAATACTTGTGGGCTTTAGTTTTCTCATCTGTGAAGTACGTGAATTAGACTGAACAACCTCAATGCCTTTTCACCTTAAATGTGATGATTCAATGACTGAAAAAGTCAGAAATTGTAAGCTCTAATGAGGTGATATTTTGAGCTTTGCCACACATCGTGGGGTTTTTCTAGATAGTTTCCCTATTAAAGCACAAAGCAACAGCTTCGCTTGATACCACCAACAGGTGTGTAATTAAGCCTGATCTTTCTCCAGCATAGTTCATTTTCCACTGATGGGTCTACAATTAAAACAACTCCCTCCCCAGAGAAGGATACATCAGTGTTATACTTTTCATCTTTAATTACACTGGTTGAAGATGAGTAAATGCGCCCGAGATCCCAACTGGGAGGGAGCAGATTCATTAGGTGGTTGGTAATATGCCATCCAGTCTGCATTTCAGGTTACTGTCTCTACACAGCAAAGATGGCCTTCAACAAATCTGCTCAAATATCCTGATGATTAAGTCCAACCGCTACTGCCTACCTTTGCACTAGAAATGTAATTAGGGAATATTAAAGATCTCGACCCCTCAGAAAGATAAGGACACGGTCAAAGCCAAAGGTAATTTACTACTTTAATGCTTTTAGTAGAAGGGCCAAAATAGCCTGTTAATGCTTTATAGAAGAAAAGGGAGAGTTTCCAAATTTTTATATTACCGTCTCCTTCCCAGTAGATCTCTATTACAGTGTGTACTCGCTCTCTCTCTCTTGCTCTCTCTCTCTCCCTCTCCTCATAGCACTAATACAATCAAACTTCATCTATTCATACTTATTTGTTCATTTGTATAGTATCTGACTTCTTTCTTCATTGGAATTACAGCTTTTCATGTAGGGATTGAAAGTGCATCTGTTTCATTTAAAACCATGTGACCACCAGCAGCACAGTAACTGACCTTTGGCACCCACTAAACATTTGGGGGTTTGAGGTAAGCAATGTTGAGCCAGTTTGCCAGACTTGGCATTTCACCGGCGCACTTAGTAGGGCTTTCATCGTTTGATTTTCACTCAATTCAATGACTTAATATTCAATTCCCATAGATCTAGTTAGGTCAAAGTTTTTACATCTGAACCCAATCTGGGAGTGTTGTCCTTTAGCAACAGGTCTGGGTGCTCAGCTTATCCTCTCTGGGCCCAATTCATCTTGGCTTCTGCATGGCAGCATTAGTCACCAGGGTCTAATTCACCTGCTCCCTAGGCTGCTTCCCAGCCACTATGGGGGAAACTGGCCTGTTTTTCAGGCAGAGAAGCATAACAGAACTTGCCAGAAGGAACTTGTGAAAACATACTTTCTGCAGGCCCCAGTCTGACCTCCTATTATGTTTCCCACCTCCTGCCTGAACACACCATTCTGACTTTGTGTGAATATCCTGAACTCAAAACAGAGAATTAAAATTTTCAACACCTATAAAACCAGACCCCTAAATGGCCTTGGATTCTGGGCTGCATGCAGAAAATATCTCTTGGCAAAAACACATTTCCTTCAGTCTCTGCCTTCAGACAGGACTGCATCTACCTGAACTTGCCTTTTGTTCAGTAGGACATTACTGAGGCTTCAGAATATCGTCCATAAGATCCAGCATTTCGTCACTTTCCTACCAAGCCCCTTAATTAATGTCCCAGCCTCGGTAAGCACATGGCCCAAGCAACAAAATACCAAAAGTGGCACTTTAATCATCTGCTTCACTATCGCATCACACAGCTTTCCATTTCACAACCCAAGAGGATATTGACAAGTGCGAATTTATTAAAGTGTGATGGAAGGGTCTTCACTTTCTTCCACTCAACTCGAAATCAGCCTGCTTATTTTACATTGTGAGATCTTCTTTTGTAACCCCAAATTCTAAAATCTTGTATCAATTAGAAGTTTGTCTGATGTGAGAGAAAATATAACTTAAGCAACATCAAGCAAACAAAAATGTTTTAATGGCTCACATAACTAAAAAGTTCAGGCTTGACTAGCTTGAAGACATAGTGGATTTAGATGTGTCAAAGTGGTGGCCAACATTCCAGGATTACATCCTCCCAAAGTCAAATCTAGTGGAAAAGAACCCACGTTTTTGACTGTTCAATCACGAGGACTGGATTTAGGAATAATCCAAGCCAATTGGTTTGATTTGGGTCATATGCCCATCCCTAAGTCAACAGCTTGGGTACAGAAATGGCCAGACTGTGTCTTATGTTCAGTAGTGCCAGGCGCATAGTGAACGCCATCTGAAGGAAGTGGGTAGAGAGTGTGAGAGGAAGTTGTTTCCCCAAGGAATATGGAAATGCTATTGCCAGAATGAATGACAGTACAGCAACTAAATCCTGGAAGGTCAAAACCGCAAATATCCCTGACTGCTGGGATCTCAGCTGGGGGTTTTTTTTGCTCCTTAGGAGACCCTTACCAACATCTGAAGACTTTTCTATTGTCACCACTGGGGGAGACGCTACTGGCATCTAACGGGTAGAAGCCAGGATACTGCTAAACATTCTACAATTACAGGCCAGCCCCCTACAAAAAGAATTATCCAACCAAAAATGTCAATAGTGCCAAGATTGATAAACCCTGCCCTACAATAACTGAGATGAAATATTTCTGCTTGGGTGCACCAAAGGAAATGGAAGTGTGTACTGGAGAAGGCAGAGAATATCAACATACACAGAAGACTCACTATCCAGGTATATTAGTCTCACACTGCTATAAAAATACTACCTAAGACTGGTAGTTTATAAACAGTTTATAAACAAAGGAGATTTAATTGACTCACAGTTACATAGGGCTGGGAAGCCTCGGGAAACTTAACAAACATGGCGGAAAGGGAAGCAGGCAGCTTCTTCACAAGGTGGCCGGAGAGAGAGTGAGCGTGTGAGGAAGACGCTATCAAACGCTTAAAAAACCATCAGATTTCTTGAGAACTCACTCAGGATCACAAGAACAGCATGGAGGAAATCGTCCCCACAATCCAATCGCCTCCCAACAGGTCCCTCCCTTGACACGTGGGGATTATGGGGATTACAATTCAAGATGAGATTTGGGTGAGGGCACAGCCAAACTATGCCACCAGGCAACTTAGGGGATGAAGTGAGAAAAGGGTAAGTTTTCCCAAACACCTGACAAATAATATCTAAGACTTATGGGCATTCATTGTTCAGCCATAACTGAACTACACTTCCAAGAAGGTGGCTACTACTATGTATTAGTTTTTTATCCCACCAAAATCATAGCTTCTATACAGTAATCATTAGGCTAAAACTAATTGTTAAATATAATTAATGACCATCTGTTAACTCAATGGTCTTGCTTTAGTTCCTATGCTCATTGACTTCGCTGCATCATTTGAAATTTTTTACTTCTTATCCATTTCTCATGCAAAATTCTCTTCTCTCTTGGTTACTGTGGCTCCATATTTCATATTATACTCTATCTACCCTCCTCAGATATCTCATTGACTTTCTCTTTTCTTTAAATGAAACTTACTGTGTATATTTAAGATATATAACATGATGCTATGGGATACATATAGATAGTAAAAAAGGTTAGCATAGTGAAGCAAATTAACAGAGCCATCATTTCACACAGCACCCACCTTTTTTTTGTTTTGGGGGCAAAAGCAGCTCTGTAGTTGTCAGATTAAACAGTCTTTCAGCACCTACACCCAAAGTCAGCTCCCTAATTTCTGTCCCACTCTTAATAGAGAGGTCTCATTTTAGGCCTAGGACCCTCTATCCTGGACTAACCCACCCAGTTTTAAGTAACTGACCAAGATTCACTTCCTTCCCAAAACACCATGCTCTCTGATGTCACAAATATTGCCCCTGCTTCAAGCCTAAGGTGAAACCACACTCTCCTCCCCAATTACCTTCAAGGAAGCATAGCCTGACAATGAATCTTCAGTCTGAACTAATTCCTGCTCTTTTTTTACTGCAATAATATATGGCCTATACAATTTATTTGACAATTAATCATACACTGCATTTTGACGTCTCTTCTACTACTTCCAATGGCTATTTGAATTAGTTTATTTTAACCTTCCACACATCTTGACTCATCTGTTTCAACAGTACAGGAGGCAGTCTTTCACAGAGGTTAACAGTATGGTTTCTGGAGCCAGATGCCCAGATTCAGTACTGCCTCTTCTTCTAGCTATGTAATCTCTAATTGCAGTTTTTCACATTTAAGGTGGTTAAAATAATAGTACTTCCCCCATAAAGATTAACTAAGTTATGCATATGAAGTGCCTAGGACAATACAGTTGTGTTTATTTTATAATCAGAAAGTGCATGTTACTTTTTAAATATTATGAAAGGAGATGATTTTTACCTCAGATAATTACTGTCTGTAGTGTCTGGTATATCCTCAAGGCCTCAGTTCCAACAAAGAAGGTGCATAGGTTAACAGCTGCAATGGAGACAGGCAAGCAAGTAGGATCCAGTGGGTAAGCAGCCACAGCATTTATAAGAATGGTATCACTGCACTGTCTGCTTTGGGCCCAAGTTGTTTGCTCTTTGCTCTATTTGTCATTGTCAGCTGATCACGGAAGGCCTTGGAAGACCAAGTTTTGATCTAGGCCCGAGATCACAGGCTTCCAATCACAAAGCCATGGATTTTCAAAGCTTGCCCTAAATTGAGTTACATATGGAAGTGTAAGGACTGCTTTATGTTGTTTAGGTTTTTAAAGTTGTCTCTGAGCTGCCAAAAGCAATTCACACAGGAAAGTAGTAAAACATCAAAAAGTAAAGTAGCTTCATTTTAAAAAGTGTACTGCATACTCTTCTAATGTTCTTCAGCATGTTCATTTGTTATGGAGAGATATAAGGCTAGATCAAACGTGTATATACAACATGTTTGGAATAAATGAAATTTCTACAATGTTGTTAATAATTTTGGTTGCTTGTCACCAAATCAACAATAGTGATTCAAGTATCCCTTCCCCTCTCATATTTTGAATAGCCAGGATTGGCTCAAAGGGTTAACTAAGCGTGAGAGCAAAACTGCATTCTCATTTGGATTTTGTGTGTGATGGATGTTGTGATGGCAAGACCCCCTGAGAATCTTCTAGATGGTGATTCAGGAGTTCCCAATTAACGTGGTCATGGAACCCATCCAGCCTTCTTCGTTTTCTTCCCTAGTTTGTCTTGCAGGAGTAGTGTTCTTTAGGACACCAATCCAGAAAATGCAAAGTCAAAAACCCTTTCCATGACACATTTATGTCTCCAAAACTAACCCTGAAAATATCAGCCTGCTTGATAGAAAAAGACTTCTGATAATTTGATCTCAAATCCTTAATCTCCAAGTTTTCAAGGAAGAAATGTATTAATTTGAAGACTATTTTGTTTCAGTGGGTCGAGGATTTTTGTTTGTTTATTTTCCAGGCATCAGAAGTTCTGTCTATAGACTTCCCATGCAAACATTCAATTATTTTTATGAAATTCCATCAGGATGAGGAATTTTCAAAAACTTTCCACTCCAAAACAAGGGAGAGATATGACGTGACATGCTGGGATCAATTATTAGAACACGATTTCTAAAAGGCAGAAGAATACCATCACCAGCGCCATCACTTGCCAGGATGAGGACAGGCATTTAGAACGCCTGCTGCATTGGAGTAAGTTTAAAAAAACCTCAAGAGATTCTGATATAGTTTCCAATTATCAGGTAAGACTAGGTGAGAATGATCCTTCTCTTTGCTCCAGTTAACAAACCCTAATGGCTACTGACTCATTTCCCCATCTTCAAGTCAGTGACTGGAGCGCTTCAGCTGTGAAAGAATTTGTGTATACAAGTAGAAAGCTGACAAATATGAAGTATCTCTTTGCTGGGACAAAATGAATCTATTTTCAAGTAAATAGATAATGACCAATTGATAATTTTTTCTTTTAATTATAGAGTTGTGTCTGTATAAAATTTGCGGTGATTAGAATTCCAAAAGCATGGAAAACCTAAAACAACTGCATCGTAAGACAGCAGGAGAAATAACCACTCGCCTTTTTTCCCAAGGTGAGAAACAATTTATTTAAGGGAGTAAAAGTGTATGCTGATTTTGTTCATTTTTATCACCATTGTAATATACATGGTAGAAAGAAGTCTTTTTTTAATAAGTGAGCTAATAAACATTTTGCAGTTATTTATCAGGCTATTATAATGCAATCTCGGCTACGTATTTCAAATCCCATAACTTCTTTATTTCTTAATTTCAGAAGGTCAGCAACATAATGGGGCTGAGAATTTTCTTCTGCTACTAAATCCCCAGAGCTGAAGCCTTAAACTGATCACTTTTCTTTTACCTTTCTGCAAAGTTCAAATTACTAATCAACAGAAAAGAAAGTCCCAATTGTGTAATGTTTTTACATTAACTTCTTTGACTATGTACTGGGTTCAATAGTCTGAAAAAAGATTTCTCTTAATGCCGCATTTTTCCTAGAAATTTACATCAGATGAAAGTCCCCAGGCGATATTTAAGATAATAAATGAGTGTCAGGGTGAGGGATTATCTAAATCTTTTCCGTGGCCCCTCAATCAAAATGCAATTAATAATGAACTCTCTGCCTGAAAAAATATATACAGTCTGTCTCAGTAAATAAACACAATGAGAGCAAGAGTTTCTTAGATGAAGTGGTTTGTGTTATAACAATATTCACTGCAGGTAAGAACATAATAGTTTATATTTTTTATATTCCTATCATCTGGCACAAACTTCACTCTGTACTTTTTTTGTTCATTCATTACTTTATTAATTCAAAACCACAGAACAAAACATAAAGTGATTATTAGTGTTTCCATTTATTATCATTATTATTTTAGTTCATAAGTTTCTTAACTAGTCCCAGTTTCCATACCTGGTAAAGCCAGTATTTGAACCCACTAAACTGCATTGATTCATGGAGCACATTTGTGAACATTACAATTTCACCTCCAGAACTAAGAGTTTGTTGACTTAAGAGCTAATGCCTTGTTATAAATCCCCTAATAAATTTAAGTTGCTATGTTTCTTTCAGTTTGCTTTTCCTCCTCTCAAATTTCGCTTTCATGAGATTTCCACTTTGTAGTAAGAAGCCTGAGCTAGAAAGTACTTCCTTGTAGTTACATTTCTGAGAAGGACACAAATCCTAATTAAATGAAAAGTAATAATTTGCTTCAAGAGTAACTGTGGACAGCAAAGCAAATCAATAATTTGCTTACTTTTCTGCTTCACATGGACGTTGGTTGGGTCTGAGTTTCTAACAATATTCTAACAATTGTGTAGAGGCTGGCACACCCATTTTGGTTTGGAATGGCTATAATCTGTCTACCAAATAGATGACTACAAAACCCACCAAGGACATGATTAAAGCAGTAATTATTTATGGACAGTATGTTTCTGTTTGTTAACAGAGAACAGTAATAACAGGGAAAGTGGAAAATAGGAAGTTTCAGTTCAAATTATGTTTACATTCATAGGATGAGACATTAAATCCAGTGTCTCTTTTCAATTTAATTCGAATAAGTAATACATGCAGTATAGTTACCTTCTAAAAAAGAAACCACTTAACTCATTTCATTAGATTTTCTTATTTTACACAACACTGAAACTTGAAACAGTCTTAAAAATAATTGTGCAGGATTTACCAACCAAATGCTTTTTACTGTTTCACTTTCCTATAAAGAAGTGTGTAAATATTGACGTAAGATAAACTTAAATTCTTTGTCAGACAGTGTTTAATGTACCCTTTGTAAGTATCCACAGGATGAAGAGCATAAATAGGAGTGGTAATAATAACTATTAGTAATTGCCCGTTCAATATAAACCACCTACTCTTGTAGCAACAATCCCACACATGAATTACTCTTGGTATATACATTTTGCAGATGAGAAAAAATATGGCTTTGAGACATTAATTAACTTGCCCCAGATCACACTGCAAAGAAGTGACAGAGCCATGTTTCAAACCCAAATGTATCTGCCTCTTTTATGCTATACTGTCTCCAGAGCAATGTGGGCATCGTCTCTGTCCTAAGAAAGGTTCCATTCTCTACATAGCCCTGGCATCCACACACAAAACACTTAAGATCATTTGCCAAGGCAAAACGTATTTGTCAGCAAAGAGATAAAGTTAATTCAAATTAAAGCATTTGATCTCTAATTCAATGACCGCTTATTGAGTGCCTACAGCTAGCTTGGGTCATACACTGGGTGCCTGGGGTTGCCCAACCGGAAAGGTCATAAGCCTGTCCTGAAGGGCCTTGGTAGTGAGTCACAGTGTATGTCACTGTCTCTCCTGGAATTTCAGAGGGGTAATATCTCTGTTCCTGATCCTCTCCTCTCCTCTCCTCTCCTCTCCTCTCCTCTCCTCTCCTCTCTGCTGGGAATCCAGCACCCAGCCCACCTCCCCTGAAAATGCTGTCCATGACTACCCAACTTATATTAATGCTCCCCTTTTCTCTAATTTTTGGTAATTTTTATATCATTTGGGATTGCCTCTGTGGTTTTGTTCTCTTCTTGGCCTGAACACCATTTCTGTCTGTGACAGTCAGCATCAACAGCTACCGCCTGAGATCACCAACAGGACCCACAGATTTGCTGGGCCAATCGTGACCTCTCTCCCACCCCCCATTCCAGGGCGTCAGCCTCTTGCTAAAGAGTGCGTCTGGTCTAGTCACCAATCTCAGCCTCACTGGTAACACAACCAAGAAATCAGGGGAGTTAATGCCCTCCGGAATAAATCTGAACCAATGAATACAGAAGACAGAAAGGATAAACAAGTCAATTCCTCACCCTTCTTTGGTCCCAAGGTTACTGGCTCCCTAAGGCCCCTTCAGAGTCACAGCATTGACTACACTGTGTTTCTCATGAAGCTCAGTAATGTACCACCTGCTTCTGTGCCTCCCTTTGCTTCCCTCCTCACTCTTACTGCTTTGGTATTGCACCACTCCCCAGTAAAGCAGCAGCAATTTTGCCTCAAATGCTGTTTTCTAGAAAATCTAGCTAATACCATCACACAATTCCCAGACCTTTCATTGTCACTTATCTCTGAATCAGCATCTCTTCTCAAAAAAAAAAAAAAAAAAAAGTGTTCCCAGAGCATGAGTGCATCTAAAGCATAATTATTGTTCAACATCCCTTTCTTGAGACTCTTGATGGGTACTCCCAACCTAAAGAAAAACTTTGGAGTAAAACTTTTATTCATGATTCCTTTAAGTAAACACTTCTACTGGCCATCGCATTTATAGATTCATTCCTATGTACAAGTATTATTGTTCCCAGCTTTCTCTTAAATTAGGCATCCTTAACCAGGTAAGCATTATGTTATTCAGCATGGCTCATGTAAATTAAGTTATCTGTTTGATAGATTGTGATTGATCTAATCATTGCAATGCACCCAGAGAAAACTAAGGCAAAGACAGCATCCTGTATATGCCTGGGTAAAGTTCTCCTACATCCACCACAAGGATCCAGGAAAGTTGAGGCATCAAGAAACAGGAAGGGATACAGGAAGATGAGATGGGTGAATACGAGAGGCCATCACACATGCTTCACATTCTACCCAGGGACAAGACCTACATCTATAAAACAATAAGTCAGTTTCATTTCTTCTCTCCCTGTAACTAGTCTTTTGGTGTAAAAGGCTTCTGTAAACTATTTTTAATACAAGTTCATTACAAATTAAATAGAGATTTGTAAAAATGAATTGCTCTGTTGTGTATTCATTGCCATTTGGAATACTTTCCTGGCCAAGAACTCCACCAGCTGAAATGAAAGGCAGAACAAAGGACCAGAGAGCATTTCTAGAGAAGTGGGAGAGAGAACCTCCTGGAGGCACTGGTGCTGTGAACAGTCATTAAATACTTTTTTTGCTGTACAGCCCATAAATCATCATGTGAATAGAACCAAATGTTAAGCTCCATAAATAATAGCTGGGTTCTGAATAGGGGCCACAGTAGAAATCTGAGAACATGTAGATGAAATGACTAGTGAATGGAATGAATAGTGAATCACTTGGTATGACTTGCAAAGCACCCATGTGGGCATAACATTTTAAAAAGATAAATCAGAAATTACATCCAATTTAAGATTTCACAGCCACTCACTGTGAGCATTTAGTTAATCTTCACTCATTTGTAACTCTCATATTATTTCCAAACTAGTTGTGGTATCAGTTATACAAACTAAGAGAAAGCCTTAGTTTAGCAACCAACTTTTCTAAAAATTAAAGATTAAAAAAAAAAAAAAACAGACTAAACTGCATATTGCTTCCTCCTGGAACCGAGTTATTGACCTTCCTTCTCTTTTTTGTGTCACTTGCTGACTTCCTCATTCACCTCATTTTGAGCAGTCTATATGCTGTCATACTCAGTCTACTCATTTTTCTTGGCAAAAGAAGGCATTTAACCTCTTGGTCATGGAACAGTTTTCGAGCAATATAATACATACTTCCCTCCAAAATTTCCCCGTGACCTGTGCCTGGAAGCTGCCCTCCATTGGGTTTAAGGTGTACTTACGCGCATAACCTGGTTTGACACTTTTGACTGACTTGACAGCTCATGTGCCTGATTCATAGCCTTTCTGCCTTCTGGAATTTCCAGACAGAATTTTGCTGAGTGTCATGATTGGAAAGAGAGGGGGTGGTTTCGTTGAGCAGATGTAGAAAGCTGTTTCAGACAAAATCATAATACTTTCTGTTTGATTTCCTTCTAACTTTCCAAAATACTTTCCCATCCATCCTCTCATTTAATGTCTACTTTGATGTGGGAAAATTAAGGGAGGTCAGAGTAGAAAGAATAAGAGAAGATAAACTTAAGAGCCCCAGGAGAGGTTTACTTTACTATAGTATATGGGGGAAAAAAGTTAGAAAGCACAAGGGAACATAAGTAGATCTGTAGTGCTGGGAAACCCACTAGATGACCAGAAACAATTTAACTCATAGTTGGAGCATGGTGAGTAACAATTTGATTACATTGGAAAGTATAATCATTCTTCTTTTACATGACATGTTTCAACTGAAAACCTCAAAGTCTTTGTTCTTTGGTATACAGACAGCACAGGCATTTGGAACATGGTCTCTGGTCCCAGACAAACCTGGGTTTGAATTCTGTCTGGCTCTGCCACTTACAAATTGTTTAATCTCAGAAAAGTTACATGTCTTTAAGACTCAGTTTTCCTCATCTCTAAAATGGGGATAATACTGTAATGGGATTAGGTTACCATGAGGATTGCATGCATGTAAAGTACTTAGTACAGTGCCTGGTATATATTAAGTGCTCGGTAAAAGGTGGCAATTGTTACACAGTAAATAAAAATGATTTTGGTATCGTCACCTTTTTCCAAAAGAGCCTAAGGAAACAATGACTGGCCATAGTCAAACAAAAATCTCATCGTGGTCAGTAATTCTCTTTATTAAGTTTCATCAATTCTCTCTACATCATTGGCAACCATTCTTCTTCATGGAAATGAAAATAGTGATAAAGTTAAATTGATTAGATGATTATATGATGTCTATATAAGACCAACTTAGTATGCATGGATATGCTAACTCTACCATTGAAGAGAAAGAAGTTTACAGATACTATTGGCTCTTTTCATATCAAAAGTCCAAGATGAATCAGAGAAGGTCATTTAAATTTAGATTAGGGACTTTATCCTAGTAGAAACTTTCTGCTCCTTCCCCACTCCTCACATCACCCCCTAAAATGTACTTTTTAAGGAGGGGGTGATGCTTAATGAGTGCTTGTATTTGCCAACTATTGTTCCCACATGTGCTTGAACAACTTGCAGAGGTGCCATCAAGCTCCAGCCACAGCCACATCACTCTATAGGCTCCCGCTCAGCCCATCACTTGGAAGTTCCTTTTAGCTAATGAGACATAGTACCACTGAAACCCTTCACAGATTTTATTATAGGTATTCATCATGGTCACTCTGATAAAAACTTGGGACCTTCTTCATTAAAGAGACTGTATTTTGGGGGCCAGACAGCACAGAACACAACTACATGTTTCTGTGTGTTCTAGCCTTGGGCTCCTTGGCAAAATTCTAAAGCTTTATTTCTCCTTAAACAACTTACTTACAAATAGAAACATTGCCCTGTACTTATCTCATTAAAAGAATCCAACCTCTGAAGAAATGTTATGTGTTTCCCCATCCTACAAAGACAGGCATGGTGCCTCAGTCTGGTTTATAATTAACATTGCCCAAGGACTAAATTGGTCTTTTATTTCCAGATAAAGAAGACTTACAAAATATTGTGTAAAATCAGACCAGGCTCAATGCTTACATTCCTGTCTCTGAAATTGAGTGCAATCAGATGAAGTGAGGTGCCAGATGTACGGTTAGGATGAAATTTTCAGTTACTAATTTTAAATGTGAGTAATTCTGTTCTGGAGGTGAGGAGGTGGGAGTTAAGTATGCTAAGAACCAAATGTTTTAATGGCTTCTGTAACAAAATCTTTCTTATAAATCAACATTTGTAATAAATGGGCACAGTGTCAGGAATCAGACAATATTTTGGCTTATCATAGTGTACTTTTAAAAAAACCTCCTATTATTCATGTATTTTCCAATTATTACTTACATTCATTCTCCTCAGAGCCAGAAGTAGTGTGCCTAAAAAAAATTGTCATTAACTTCATTTCTATGTTAAATGGAACAGAGACAAGGAAGTTGACGTAACTTAAAAATGCCAGTGTTAGAAGCCAAACCAAGGATTTCTCTGCCCAGAGGAACATGCTGTCTAAATACAGGTGGCACCACCCTGAGAAGGGCCTAAGCTGCCTGTTCTACTGCATCAGTCCACAACCTTATCAACAAAACCCACCTCCCCACAAGGGATCTTAACCATGACACTCATGTCAGATCCCCTCTTTGGTGTCAGTTAGCACAGTGATCCTCAAATTTTAACATGTGTGCAAATCCTCAGAAACTAGTTCAAAGATAGATTCTGATTCAGTACATCTGAGATGGAGCCTGGGACTCTGTATTTCCAACAAGCACCCAGGTGATGCTGATGCTGCTGGTCTGAGAACCACACTTTGAGCAACAAGGCTGAGCACTCAAGACAGTGCTGGCACAGAGACAAGACTCCCTCTAACTTTGTCCACTTCTTGAGCCACATACCTCTGGATTTACATGAATCCTTCCCCTTGTATAACAAGTATATGATTGAGCCTTTACAGATTTTGCTCCAGTAATTTCAGTTTTCAAAAAGCACACTCAAAATAGCTCACTGTACCCACAAGCACTCTTCAGTCCCTTAACTTACTCCAAGACTTGTGGAATCCATCACTGCTGTAGGGGGAAAACGCTTTTGAAATGGAATTGAATATTGGGTGCTGCCTAGCATATCAGTGAATCCAGTATGGGCTTTTTTCCCCTTTCCCTTTTTGTTATTCACCAACTTTTTTTGAGAGGCAAAAACAGACTAGAAATAAAATTTCCAGGTGCTCTTACTTCAGCCATTTGCTTCTTGCGTACACCTTAAAGCCCTGACTGCCTCTGAGCCTCAGTTTCTCCAAGTATAAAATAGAAGGATTTTCCACTCAGCTCTGTTAGAGTAGGATTTATAGTCTCTAGTGAAACCTGCTGTGGAAAGATGCTATAAAAAATGTAGAGTGTTCTTTTGATTATGGATCACATCTGCACCAACCAGAAACATTTTTTAAAACAGAAGAAGGACTTAGTGTTCTCCATTCTCCACATTTTTTTTTCTCTAATGAGGTATGGAACTATGTAGACCATAATGACTATAGCTTAAAGTGTAGGTTCAGTTACTATGTAATCTCATAAATCTCTCTTAGCCATAAGTAACAGCTAACCTCTACTTCCTCTGATATTTTATTTACCCTGTAAATCAGTTCTATTCTTTCGCTTCACACAAAGGAAGTTGGGAGCCCCAGCTCTCCCAGGAATGTAGAGGTAGGACAAGCCACTTGTGTGTGCCCCTGATCTAGGAGCCTTCCTGCAGGCGGGCCACCCCCTAGATGGAGGGCGTGGAGCCCCATCAATCACTAAGGACAGTTATGCCAGCAGGGTCCTGGGAGGTGAGGAAAATACAGGGCTAAAAATCGCAGCTGCCTGAACTTCTGTAGCTCAACCATCCAGAACAAAGAATGGAATCACAGAAGGGGAAACATTAGCCAAAAACACTTGTTTGGCATCAAAGAGTGTGTCTTACTCTATTTGTCTTTGCTTTTAATTAACTTCAATCACACAGTACGTGTGTAGACACAATGTGAGCAAACACACAGTGCAGCTTTGCTTCCTCACTGAAGATTTGTCCCAGGTGGGGTGAGGTGCAGTGCCTTCTTTCTTTTCGGAAGCAAGATGCCCAGCAGGTAGGACCAGTGACCTGTTTCATAGGACTGGTGAGGGGGTTTGATGCCCCCTCTTTTGTCTTCCTCCACCCTTGCCCTGCTCCAAGCATATGGTGTAGAAAGATAGGACATCAGTAGAATTCTAAGAAAAAAGACTTTATGTTAACCTATTTGTCAGGAACACACAGACAACTTTGATTTCAGTCTTTTAATGGAAGGCAAAATTTCCCCTAATCAGTTTAAAAGAATGTCTTTTGGGCACCAGTATAATGAAACACAGTACCCTTTAATTTCTTACAGGTCATTTGGTGTCCAATTTTACAGACTTCAAGGAAAGGTTTAATCACAGAATGAAGAGAAAGGCGTATAATAAAATGACGTACACTCCTCCCTGCTGTAGCTGTGGGGAGGTGAAGAAAGAAGATTTTTTAAAAAGCAGGAAAACAAATTACAGGAAAAAAGCACGGTGAGGATGAATAGTGCTGGAGACAAAAGGTGAATATGAGGTCAAGACAAGATAGAATCAGTCTCAAAATCCACGTTACTGGAGTTTGGTTTTGAGTTAGAATCAGGATGAACTTGGTAGTTGGATACAAGAGCTCCAAATTAAATACCAACAAAAAAAGAAGGAGAAAAGCGGTCTTTTCTTAGATCACATTTTTTTAAGATGCTCTAAATTTTAAATCAACTTTGCCTGTAGTATCTAGGTCTACTGGATATCGTGTATGCGTGTGTGTGTGTGTGTGTGTGTGTGTGTGCGCGCGCGCACCCATCATGATGGCTTAGAAGAGATAAAACTCTGATTTTCCCCATAAGTTCAAATCATTGACTCATGCTATTGCTACATGGATAATTTCCAAACCGAGCATTTTCTAAAGACAAAAACAAACCTATGTCTGCACTGGCAAAAAAGCATCCCAGATCACTTTCAGCTTAGTTGTCTCCTACCAAGATAAGAAAATTCTGCTCCGCTTGTCTATCCCACGCTGAACCTCGATGATTCACCAGCTCACTCACAGCTGCCAGCTTCTCTATGTTTATATACTCTATATTAAATAATAAGCTACAGCATTCTAAGCATGCTTTCAAAACTACTAGAATTTATCTTTACAACTGCCTAGAAATTGAAGAAAACTCATAGTTTTGCATTATTAAACTGAGATTTGAACCATGGTGCTAAATCTCTGTTAAAAATCAAAGTTTGTGTTCACCTTATGATACCAACTTTCTTTGTCTACAGGCCAATTTAAAAAGGATTTTGTACTCTTCCCACTTTTCCTGTGTTTAAATGAGGTGCTTCTTTGCATAGTTTTTAAGCTTTGGAAACAACTCCGTTTCTTTAGGGCAACAGGGTAAAACTATAATAAGGAATGCCTCAACTGACAGCATTCATTCATTCATTCATTCAATACACTTTGGCTGAATGAGTGTGTAGGTGTTTGACACTGAAGGGAAATACAAAAATAGGTATTGCACTGTAACTATATTGGATGTCACCACTGAAGGAAGCTGAGGGAAGGATACATGGGACTCTGTACTACTTTTTGCAACTTCCTATGACAAGTCTATACTTATTTCAAAGTTAAAAGTTTTAAAAAAATAGGGCGAGCAACTCTCCAGGATTCTATCAGTTTTAGCATCGAAATTTCCACATCCTGGAAACACCCTTTTTAGTACCTGGCAAACTGGGACAGTTGGTTACCACATAAAATGAATTAGACATTGTCTTTGTTTTTGATGATCTCATATCTAAAGATACCATAATAAAATTAATGGAGATAAAACACTAATCGGGCAAAACAATGGATGGTACATGTGTGACCATGCCCACATGTCTCATCTGTGGTAGATATTACTAAACGATCACAGCTTTTTTTCCTGAGCTCAGACATAGCCTCAGAATCCTTCTCAACCCCATGCTATTCCAGATAGCAACTATCAATGAACTGGAGTTGCATATAGAATTTGCTATCCCTGCATTCTCCTATCATACCAAATACTTTTTCAGGCATTATTACTTTAATATGCAAGCTTAAAAAGAATGCTTCAATTTCCAAGTTATGCTCCAATTTGACTAGTAAAATAATTATTGAGAGTTGCTCTATATGGTTTTACATTTCTTCTGCAAGATCCTCTCAATGTTGTGCAGAGTATCCAAAGATTTATTTGATAACATTTAAAATCACAATCCTTCCTGTAGATGGCTTTAAATTACAAGCTGTTTCTGTAAGATGTACACATACTGCAGTAAATTATTTTTTTCAATGAAAATGGTGCTAGAATTTCACACTATGTGGCTTGTAAAACAAATTTACAGAATATGTGCATCATCCTTTCAGAGTCTGCAGATTTTTTTAGAAAAAAAATACATATAGGCTCATGCACACATTTTTTTTTTGTACTTTCCATTTCTTCTACCTGTCTTTTAGGCAAATGAATGGGCAAACATCTACTCCAATTTTGTTAAGTACACTTGTACTTACTAAGAAGAAAAGGCTCTCATTCTAATATACGTATAGTGTTCCAGACTCAAATACAGCTCTGTGACATCTTTGAACACTTAGTGCAGGAGAGCATTAAAAGGTTTTGGAGTCATATTGGGTTGTGCTCAAAGTCTGGCCCTGCAAATTTCTAGCTATATGACCTCAATCTCTCAGAGACCCAGTTTTTTCACCTAGAAAATCATTTAAGTAGTCTCATTGGGTTACTGTGGAATTCAATAAGAAAATGTGCATAAAATACAATGCATAGTAAATAATAGTATTCATTTATTTTGTTATATTATTATTACTTTAGTTACCTTCTTTGGTTTTCAATAACAATTAAAATCAAAACTTACATTAGGAGGTTATTAGAAATTATTTTGGAATTTTAATTTCCTTTTTTGATTATAATTATTTCTGTTATACTTCTAGGACTAGTGCTTATATGCCACACAAATATAAATTATTATATTTCAGTAAATATTTGTAAATGTCTGATCAACATTCAAACTGTGTATACACCACTGAAACACTGTTATTTAGCAATTGCATCACTATTGAGAGGGTGTACACCTGTTGCCATAATGGGACCAATTGTGAAATAAATTTAACTTTAAATAAAAGATAATTGATTTTCCTATTCTAAACTATTGAAGTTTGAACTGTCTAATATCTCAGAACCACTTAAGTAGTTAACATTTAGGTGACAACACTTAACTTCCACTTTTAAGTTTTTACATTAAACTAGCAGAAACAAGATTTTTAAAGAAATGAAATACTAAAGAATTGGAATTTTTCCCTCTTAATTTTTTAATCATGCCCAAGACCCAGAAGATTTTCCATAAATGATACTGCCAACTGGCTGAAAGGCAAATATCCCTGTATGGAAACTATATCCATTAGATTCATATATTTGGTAAATGATGTAATTTCTAAGTTATTTAATTCATTAAATCACGAAATGTTCAATAGTGTGATGGGAGTGCATATTTGAAGGTAGTTGCCTTTGATCTCATAAAGTATTTGAGTATTATAACTATACACATATATTTTTAACTGAGTTTATCTCCCCAGTAGGCTATTTGGTTTAATTAAGAATATTGAGATGGGAAGAGGTTCTAAAAATATGATTCAATCACAAATCTCTATTATTAATTTGAATATGATATTAAACAGCACCTATACCAATGCTATAAGGACAACTCACAGATGAACAGACAGGTTAAGTCAATCTGATGGTGTAGGCATGAAAGTTTCCCTCTAACTTGCCCTCAGTTGAAAAAATCAAAGCGTGGTCTGGAATTACCATTGCATTGGTTTCCGTCAACCCAGTTTCACAGTGTCCAGTCATTCTGTGTGTTCTATATTCAGTGCAGCTGTTGTTGTGGCTCTTGAGATGTTAGACTCACTAATAAGTTATTTTCCAGTCTTTTGGCAAGAATGAGGCTATAAGACAAATGGCTTGTCTTGATGTGTTCCAGCTGGAAGTAAATACGTTTTTCCATTGAAAAACAGGTCATTGCCTGAAGGTTTCCAAATTTTGCCTAACTGAGCACTGGATTAGGAGTTAGTAAGGAACCCAATGGTTTTATGTGATTAAGGAAATAGAGGGGCATAGTGATCCACACCCCAGGAAGAAGCGAAGAACTCTTCATTTCAATCCCAGGTTTCCTTGCTAACACATTTTCCAACCTTGAAAACACCACTTAGCCTTTGGCTGTGCTTCCTTAGCTATAACCCTAATTATTTCATATTTATTGAATACTCATAAAGAACTGGTTCCTGAAGAGAACATAATGCAAAAACAACTAGCTCTGTTACTCTAGTGTTTATTTTATAAGGACTCCATTAGCAGTATTTCACAACCTACCGTTTTGAAAATGCATTCTGCACTAGCCTAGAAAAAGATCATCCAATATTTAGAGAATATTCATTAGTAGTTTTTCAACTGGATGGAAGAGAGCAGATGGAATTGGCTTACATTTGTGAGCCAGTGCACAATTCCAAGAAGTCCTTGGTCAGAACAAAGTGAAGGCTTTAATTCTGATAACTGGAGTCTGCACAATGAAGATGGACAAAGAAAACAGCCAAACATAGGGACAGTTTGAGGTCTTCTTTCTTTTGCTTTGGCTTAGCTGAGTTTTATGTTCTTTTGGTTATTTTGTCAAAGACAAGTTTACAACAAGGCCAAGGAAAAACAGGGTTTTCCCTCTGCAATAGCCTAGGGGAGGCTCTCGTGTTAAATGCACACCCCGTTTTCCTTGATCCATGTCACCAACACATTTCATCCTAATCTAACAAACTGTGTTTGCATAGATGTCACCAGAGTTGCTAAGAACTATTTGAATCTATAACCATGACTAGTCACTGAAATTTGCAATATTCAATGTGGTACCACGCTTCTGCAGCTTACTCATGGATGTGTATGACCGATCAGTTTTCCCTGCAGTGAGGAACTGTTTTCAAGAGCAAATCGTATACGCCAGGATCTTTAAAACAGTTATGCTAGTGTGGATTTTTTTTCTTTCTGTTTTACTTGCAATCTTTGTTTTAAAATGAGGTTCCATGATTATTTATCCTAGCCTCAGAAGCCATGGTAAAATGTTATATTTGAAGAGAATGACACAAGTTGAAAATCATTTAATCAGCTAGTGAGAATCATTTTTACTTGTTTTTGGATTCGATATGTAAGTACCTCCAACACATTACAATATACAGAAAGATACTTTTCTCCATTTTCTGTGCATGCTTTAAATTTTTCTAAGAAATCTGCTGTGTAAAGATAAAAGTGAATACAGGCAGGAAACAGTTAAAATATCTGAATGAATCTAACTACTTTTGCTTTCAAAATTATGGTCTTGGAAAACTATCACTTTAGTCCTAACTACTTCAAACTGTATGATTATTTGTGCAAGAGCAATACTGAAGAATTTTACTTTAGTGCTATCTCTGAAAATAATAATAATAATAATAGATTGCAAAGTCAGTACATTTATCCAGCCCCATTAGATAACAGGAAGTTCCACACCAATATTTTTACTTATAAAAGAGCCTAAACTTTTACTGAACATCATTGAGCATTTTGAGGACACTTTGTACTAGCATTGTAAAAATTATTATTGCGCTATGCTTTTATATAGTAGTAATCTCATGAGTACTGGATATGCAGGCTGGTTGCCCCTACACTAAAAGGCCCCAGCCTGATAGCCTCAGCCTCATCCACCTTACACTGTGAGCTGTCACTTTGCAGTATTTGGCCCTAACTCAAAACCGCCTTTGCTTCTAAGGTAGAGGTGAGAAAATAAGCAAACTGCTTAAAGTTTGGTTTCTCCACTGGCTCTATTTCCACTGAAAGAAGAATTGACAGACAGGAGGCTGAATCACGAAATGATGGAACTACAGAACAGAAAATAATTTAGCAAGTTCACAAATTATGTTTTCTGCTGGAATGCATACTAGCCATTATTTCCTATCTGATCACTGTACAAAATTGTTTTCTATGTTTAGTACTATGATCCTGTCTAGCATCTTGTCTTTACCAGAATCCACGCTCCTTTATTCTACTTCTACAGTGTACCAGTGTGATTTTAAATCCTAACCCTGTACATTCAAAGTTCTACTTACCTTTCTATGGACAGCTGGTAGCCCTATAAGTATAATTTTCTATTCTGGCCATATAGGTCTTTGATGAAACTATGACACTTTCACTAGGTTCAAGCCCAGCTCATTGTGAATACTGGTTATAACTAGTAGCTATACCTTCTAATGTTAAAGACGATCCTTTGTAAATCTCATTAGAGAAAATTTCATGACTTATCTATAATGCCTTAACAAAGGAAGCATTCCCCTCTTCACCTCTCATGTAGTCCAGTGAGCCAAGATAGGCTTCCCTGATAAACGTTACCACCACCTCAGCACACAGTATAACAGAGCCAAGGAAATTCCAAACTGCTATTCATCACCCATGTGAGAGAAATACTTTATGACCTTTAAAGTCAGCCTTTGTCCATTAATACAGCTCTCTGACAATGCTCAACACATTTACTCATGGTGGATTTGGCTTTTGGCTCAATGAGATCTAAAGGAAGTTAACTCAAAACACAGAAGGGCAATTTTTATCACTTATTTCTGTGGGAGCCTAGAGAACTTGCTTAGGAATGCAAGTCCTATAGCCCGCAGTACTCAAACTGTCACTGACACACACTGCAAGTTCACAGACTGGCAAAGACCACTTGGACCTCTCAGTTTCCCCTTAGGGGAATCAAATCTGTTTGTCCTACAGCTGTGCAGAGGTATATTTTAATAGTAGCACAATTCTTTAAAATTAGTGTCTGTTTCATGACTAAATTTACAGGATTATGTGTGACCATTAAATCAATATTCTCCTTTGCAGCATGTGGTACTCACTTCACTTTCAAAAGTTAAGGTTCCTTTAAAACCATATTATTTTTCTCTTCCAGAACAGCCAGTCAGTTAGAACTGTTAGAATAACCCTCAAACGATTACATTTTAAAATGTGTTTTCACATTGAGCAAAGGCAGAAGTGGGGAAATGAGCCAAAACCTCTTCATCTAGATGAAACGTAAAGAAGCCTAATTGAAGAGGTCATTTATCCAGAGGCCAGGACTGCTTCAGAGAACTTAGATCAGAGCCCATCCTTTGGCAGACTACAGAGTCTGCTCTGTCTTCACCTGGGGTCAGTGTGTGCCAGGGGTCAAATCTGAAACTGAAAAGTAGAATAATTATCCATTCAGCACCCGACTCCACATCGTGAAATGTCCCACTAAATTATGCCTGGGTAATCAGAAACAATATCCAGGTGCCCCAGGTGCCCCTCCTGCTGAATGCCTTCCCTGTCCACCTGCTTCTCTCTTAAGCCTGGGGCAGCCCATGAGATGGCCAAGGTTGACTCCATCTCTCTGCTTTCCCTCGGTTGCGCTGTCTTTAAAGAATGGAAAATCTTTCTTTCAATTCTAACACTGCTCCCCACTTTTTGGTCTGTTTTCTCCCAAGCAATGTAACTCGAGCTGAAATGCAAACAGCCCCTCACTCTGTTTTTGCCCCTGTTGCTTAAAAACTGAAAGGAGGAAACAAAGGCTTGCATGAACTTTGGAGATTAATACCTCTTCTGGTCCCAGCTGTCAGATTTATTTCTTCTTTGTAGCTAAATCAGGTCATTATGCTACAAATCTTTATTCTGGATGAAAGATTTAAATCTGCACAGAATTTGGGAACTTGAGGGAGGGGAGCATAATAAGCCATACATAGTAATTTACTGTAGTTTTATCTGGATGTTTGTATAGAGGCTGCTATCAAATTCCGATAAACTTTTCCTGACCCCTTTCACTTTCCGGAGTCCCTGGGAATTCCAGCAACCAACTGCCATTGTCCCCACACTCAGACTTATGCTCAATTAGAAACTCTCTCCACATCTAAGACGTTATGTCTCCACACAGCTACTTTAAACAATCAAATAAATTAAAAGATCTTTGGGTCGCTTTGTATAATAGTAGTAAAAAAAAAGTTTCTATAACTCAAGCATTTGTCCTTGGCATGTTCTAAATTATTTCTTCAGAATTTTTTTAAAGGCAGGCATAATGGAAGGCTTAGAGATTCTATTCAGCTGCTTTAAAGTCAAAACCAAAGAACAGCGGTGGCAGCACAAGTCTGAAAAGGCATTAAGTCATCAAAATCACCATTCAGTGAACCAGCTTTGGAACAGATGTCGCTCCCATCACCTTTATTCAAAGAATGAAGGAGGGGACATTGCCTATATTATGAAGATAATAAAGCCACCAGCCTTAAATCAGTAATGCCTTCATACAAAACTCTTCAGGCAGACTCACTAAATGGTCCTGAAGCCCCCATCACAGTCTTTGCTTGATGTAACCACGCCTTATTTTCTGAGCATTTCAAGGGGTGAAAGGATGATAGTTAGCACTGAGTCCTAAATCAGGATACTTATGCTGTACCTACAGAAAAATGAGAGTCCAAACTCCCACATTGGCCTGCGAGGCTGAATGGAGGCCACATTTGTTCAGGAGCCCCAAGCGCAAATCCAGATCTCAGCAGCACCTTCTATGCGCAGGTCTCCAGGAAGCAGCCGTCACTGTAATTCTATGTGAATGGGTGCCCTGGAGCTGAGCAAAGCAGGGGCCCTGGATTTAGGACCTCTTTTGAAAATGTCCACTTGCTGCCACATGGTTAATCATGTTTCTTCCCAACTGCTAAAGAGGTTCTCTTTTCAGTTGTTTCAAGAACAGTCTACTCCTGTGAAGGAGGAAAGGTGGAGCCTGTCAAGGAGCAGGAGGAAACGCTCTTGGGTCAAAGTACTTATGTCAGAAGTCCTGTGAAAGCTGTTGGGATCCTGCCATAAATGTCTGAAATCTTGACTGAGACAAAGGCTAGCAACTAGAGCTAACCCTGCACATAACCCCAAGGCCCCATCTGACAAAATTATCTTTGACCTGGCCCTGTCATCATGTCTGAAATTGCTCCCTCTGAAGACCTCATCCCTGTTAAGTGTGTCTCCTTCAGAAGGTCCCTATTTAAATGCTAATGTTTTGCTCACCCAATATCAGTCATTAGTTTATCACATTAGCCTCAGTCACCCTGGGAAAATGGAACTTGGTCGGGTAAGCACTAATGAAAGGCAAGGTGAAAGGGATGTTCCAGAACATGTGTGGGGAGTGGAGATGAGAGTGGTGGTGGGTAAGCAGAGCATCCTGGGGTCAGAGCCAGAGTGACAGGCAATAAACCAGTCTCTCCCTGCCGGAAGTGGGGGGCACACACGCCTCCTGGAGGAAGGTACTAAAAGGAAGATTAGGGGAAACCTTAATCAAGCCTCATCTCCATCATAATTTTGTCTAGGGCTGGTCCTCATTGGGTCTCAGCAACTCCAATAAACAAGAGAGAAGATATGAACCCACATCCTAACAAAAAGAGATGGTGAAACAGTTCCGACGCTTCCAGAAGAAACAGCTCAACTGGGAATCCGAAACACACATTTGCCCCTTGCCATTTAAGATGATCCACAGAAAACTAGGCCATCTCTATTTGACAGAATGACAGCAATTCCCACAGTGGCTTTAAGATGTTATTTGAAAATCAGATTATTTATTTTTTTAAAGGCAACATCCATTGTCAGGCTTGTTTTTCTTTCAGTTAATCTAAATGGGAACATCCTTATCTGCAAGGACACAGATACCTTTTTGTGGAGCTTTCTGCAATATACAAATGTGTTTCATGCTAATGATCTTTCTGGTTAAATCAGGATGTTCTGTACTACAAAAGCCTATATGTACTAACAACATGGGTTAGATGTAGAAAAAGACGATTCCTCGGGTGCCTAAAAAAACTGAATAGCACAAAAAGGGCTTAATATTTGTGCAAAGCTATTTTTGAAATATATTTAAAATCCAACTTGTTTCCTTAATTTTTAAAAATGATGCTTATTCTTAACATGCTTAAATGTCTCCCAGAGGGGAAAGTGGTCTATGAAAAAGCTTTTGATCTTCATTCATTTTCAAGCATCTGCAAATTAAAGGACCTGTTGGGAAAATATTCTGCTCATTTGTTGGCTGAGAGGCACTTTTGTTTTCAATGGGAAGAAAGATATTCAGTTAAATTTGGAGAAATTTCCTTAAATTTAGGAAATAGCAATCTCTCCACGCACACAGGAAAATGTGATTTCCCAGATATTTTCCAGTGGCTGCACACTGGAAGGAAAGTTTCAGAATATTCAATTAATAAGGCAGGAACACATGTGCTTTAAAGTATACCTGTGTTAAAGAAGGCATCTTTGCAGTCATGGCATTACCATAATACCATGGAGATGGGGGATGTTTGAGGATGAACGTGAGGAAGTTGGTATCTGGGCAGAAGACAGATGACCCAATGAGACAGAACTGAGTAGTGTTGGTAAAAATAAAGCTTTCTGGTAAAACTGACATGGATTTGAACTCCAGGTCTAACACTTACTAGTAATGATGAGTCCGGAGAAATCACTTAATCTCTCTGGGCCTCAGTTGCATTACTGAAAAATGGGCACAAAATACTCCCTCTTTTATAAAATTGTTGATAGTATTAAAATGAGATCATTTCTATAAATGGTAATTCATAGATAATGCACAGTACCTGGCATTCAGTAAGCATACCAGAAATAACAATAATCTATCACATCAATTTTTCATCCTTAAAATTCTAGGCTATGTCTATATCAAGCCCATGATATAAACATTCTTGGTTATAACAATTTTGTGCAGTGAGTAGGTTTAAGACAGTGAATTATTTACATAGAAACAATATAAGCATTCTAGATAGTGTATACTCTTGTAGGTGAGTTCTCTTAGTCACATATAAAATATTGGAGTCAGTCATTGCACCAAGCTCTGGAAAAGTGCTGGAAATACGTAACCATAAGCACTGGTTCTAGAAAGGAGTCAAGTCTCTTAACCAATGGCTGCTCCAGAGGCCACAGCCATAAACCAAAAATCAGTCAGTCAATAAGAAGGAAAGAGACCACTCGAAAAGGTTACTGTCATGTGTGGCTCAATCCCTTATTTTTTGCTAGCATGCTGCAGACATTTTAATAAGAAAATTCTGATTCAGTCATTCCTCTTTCCATTACAATTTTCCATCTGTTAACATAAAGAACCTTTGGTGTCCCCGTGATTCATTCACTAAACAATACCAAATATACAGAACCCCACTGGTGTTTCTTGTTCAAATCTTGTAGAGCTTTAGATATGCCTAAATTATAAAGAAAAATCATAAAATCCATTTCCCGTTATTTTACACATGAGGAACTAGGCCCCAGAGAGGCTAAGCACTTCACCTGAGGTTAGAAGGCTTGTTACTGGCAACGTTGGTATTAAAGAGACATGGCTCCTGAGACTCCATACAGTCCTCTTTCTACTATCCACATATGACTTAGAAGGAAGACAAGAAGCCTGCATCTCTTCTAAATCCAAAGCACAAGACTCAAAGAGGAGATTTCCACTGGGAGATGCAAATCAGACCACTCCAGTGAAGCCAGCAATTTTATCCATCTTTTACTAAAACAAATCAAGCCATGCTACCCTATTAACTTCAGAAAGCTGAATATACTCTGTTCTAACAATAACGTAAAAGAATAGGAAACTATTTAAGCAATGAGAAAAGCCAGGCCATGGAGTATCAGTAATAAATGCACAACTTGAGAGCAGGGAAAACTGAGTTGAACTTCACTGATGCACTCAATGAAGGCATCGACTGGTAAATGACAATATTAACAGCCCAGTTAAAGATGTAAAAGTTTTCCTTTAACAAACTAATAGGCTCAAAGCGAATCTGATTTTTAACTATAAAGCTTTTTCAGATAACATTTTTGTTATATATATGAATATATATATGATAAATATATATATATATATATATAGGGTTTTTTTTAAGGTTTTTCTCTAGTTACTCCTGTTCCTTCCTCAATTATATTCATGAGGTCTATTGAGGTCTACACACACACACACACACACACCCCTTTCCCCCATTCTTCTCTCATTTCTGCCAGAAATTGCACACTGTGCTAATTTCAATAGTACTTCTGCAACAAGAACAGTTGCCTTTTTTATTTTTTTCTCTCGTTTTTAAATTCTGGTTCGTAGTCAAGGAGAGAGAAGTCAGGAGTGTCTCTGTGTAGGGTGAAGAACTACTCAACTCGTTCTCAGAGCTGGGAAGGTGTGTCTTTAGGAGGCTGAAGAGAATTGAAACATCAAGCAAGAATTTTTCTTTTCTCGTTCAGTCTGAAAACCAATATAGAATTGGAAACCTTGCTTCACGCTTCCTTACCCCAGTATCTGCAAAACTCACATAGCACCCTATAATTCAAACAGAGAATGAGATGGCCTGGGGGCGTTGTGTGAACGAGTCAGGAGCCAGGCAAGGCAGACTGAATTCAAGCTTTCCTGGTACTGATGACAACCGTTAGCTTCCACTATTTCTGACTTTTCCATGCTTGCTATCTCATTATGTCACATCTTGAAAATGCAGCAAGAGAAAATTCCATTTCAGCTCTAATAATAGAAATGGGTAATATTTACCACTTTAACAGATTGTGCTGTGTTGTGAACGAAAGCTGCCTCTTCAGTCACATCATACAGATGAAGTTTTTTCAGCAATAGTGGAGCATATGGGAATTAGAAAACTAAGTATACTATGGGAGCAATGTGATTTTAAGAAAGTAATTTTATCTAAATCGTGGTGTTAAATGGAAATCTCATCCTTAAAAAATGTGTGTTGGAAAAGCAACTAAATGTCTAAATGAGGGGAAAGGCAGTTTTGAAATGTTATTTTAAAGTATATTAGTGGCACTAAATCCTACTCTATTGAAAAATCAGATCGTTTCCCAAACAAAAGCTACTATATAAATTTATTAACAGCAATATGCTGTATTGGTCAAAAATAGAAGAAAATGCCAAGATATCCTTGAGCCACAGATGAAAGCAAAATGACTGAATTATATTCTATATAAACCACAGCCAATATAGAAGAGCAACAAGAAACAATGTGAATGAAGATTTGAATAAGGGTATCTGAGGAGAAACTGTGCATCTTCTCTACCTAGAGTTTCTCATTATTTTAAGTCCACAATTGACTGCAAATTTCAGATTGCCACCATGATCAGGAATGTACTTTCCCATCACTATTCAACCAGGAAGTTGTACGTGGACTGTCACCTTGAGAAAATCAGGAATGCTTTGAGCACAACAGAAATAATTCACTTTTTCCTGTGTCACAGTAGAGGACAGACAAACAATGTCAGCCAAGTGCAAAGTGCAGCAGTCTGTCTGAGAGAAAAAAATGAGCCTGTTTGATAAGATGCAGCCAATCTGCAGAAAATAAACTTTTTGAGATACCAGAGCAATTGATTACATTCGGTGTCAATTAATATCCAACAAACCTTTATTGTGTCATATGTGTCCCAACAGCTGAGTAGGGGCTGGCTACATAGCACCTGCCTTAGGTCCCCTCTAAGTCATCGTCCTCAGTAAATCTCTCAAGAGAAACGTGGGGTAAGCAGGACAATGGAAGATGGGGATACCCCCATCTTATCTTATACCTTGGTCCCCTGCAGCTCCATTATCTGCATCCTCCCTCAACAGTTACAGCCTTCCTACATCTCTGGTATAATATAGTGAGCAATGAAAACTTGCCTCTCTATTGAATCTCAGAAAAGAGTTTTACTGTCATGATACACACGAATTCTGGCAGAAAATTTGTAGATGTCTACATGAAAACCTGTGAATGTGTATATCACTTTTTAAGAAACTATGTTATCCTGCATATTTTAAATGCACCATAGTTGAAATTTAAATGCCAAATTGTCTAGGTAGCACATACTGCCAAATATGCCTTAAATAGACATAGAACTATGTGATTTATACCCTACAAAACACTACGAAAAATCTCATTTTCCTAAGTATAAAGTGTGGAAGCTAGGATGAAAGAGAGTGCTTCACTTGATTTACAAGCTTTAAAAATATTAAAAATAAGTCACCCAAAACTAAAGATTTGTGAATGTGTACACCATATTTTTTTTTAATTATTTCAGGGGATACGAAAGCAAAATATTTGAAGAACATGGAGTTTTGCCCTACTGTGAATATCACATCTTTTCGAGGAGCAAATCGTTTTTCAAGAGTAAAAGATATTTCAAAGGCTATGACTGAATGTCTAAGAGGAGTGGGGAAGAACCACCCAACAAAGGAAAAGGCATGTGGTGGAGAGATGAAGGTAAAGAGAATGCAGATGAAGCTGCCTATTCCATCATTTTGCCTATGGATGGGAGTAGCAGCTATGAGGATGCTCACTGCAGACATCCTGTAACCGGAAGTGAAACTGACCCAGGGCCCCCCTGTTGTTTTATGAAATCCTTCTCAGCCTTTGTCCCAAGGCTCCACTCCTCACAGGCAGCTGCCTGGCAAGGACAAGGTATAGCAGGGAGTTCCCTGGAGACACGGGGCTCCTGTATTGTCCACCTTCATCTCAAGGACTCCTCACAGGTTTTGTCAAACTTCCTTAGATTACCGGGCAGTCTAGGACACTTCCACTCAACCTCTCTCCCTCTTTCACTTAGAGCCAGACTTGCCTCGTGGTCTGACAGTTCTCCCAGCTATACCTGGCTCCCTCTCTGTTTCCTTTCACAAGTATTTCCTCTAATAAAAACATTGCACATTCAGTTTCATCTTGCTCTCTGCCACGAGAAAGTACACATGTGGCCTAAAAGACTGAAAGCATTTCTCTTTCCTGCAAGCCCTATTTTGCCTATATATATAGCTTCCAGAGGTTTCTCCCAATTTTCTCCAGAAAAACTGCATGGACTTTTAAAAATGCATCTTAGTAAATTTCCCCACCTGGCCAACTACTCACTCCTACATGGAAGAAAATATTTCTGAACTCTTTGAAACAGCAGTCCAACCTCAATGAGACAGTTTGTGCAGAGATAGCTCATGCAGTCAGTTAAAAACTCATCAAATGTTGGAAGCTAGGTTTTGGTTGAGGATGCCTTATTTTTTTATTTTAAAGCTCATAAATCAAGTGAAATACTCTCTTTCATCCTAACTTCCACACTCTACACTTAGGAAAATTAGGCTTTTCATGGTATTCTGTGGGTTATAAATAGCATAGCCCCTGTCTATTTAAGGCATATTTGGCAGTGTGTGATACCTAGACAATTTGGCATTTACATTTCAACTATGGTGCATTTAAAATATGCGGGATGACATAACACAAAAGCTAGGCTTCTAAACTTTGGCTTTTTTATGACTGATTTTTAAAATAATGTATCAAGAGGTTAATACCCCCACTTGAAATTGTCTCTATGTCTCTTTCTACACACAATTGGTTTGACTGTTACGACTGTCAAGATAAATTAGAAAAGAGTTGAGCCAATTGTGCCTTTAGACACAGCTTTAAATATCCCTGCCATAGATGAAAAATGAAAAGGTTAAACTGGAAACTTCTAAGGTTTCCTCCAGCTTTAATAACGTAGGATTCTATAATTCTATGGTTTAACGCAGTCAGATATGTTTAGAGTTCTCCCTCCCCAACCATGAGTTCCTTTTACATGAAATCTAAGTACAATGGAATTTCCTTCTCTAAACACTTTCAGCAACTGTGATGATTCCAGTTCTAATATACGGGAATTGCTGGGACACTCCTGTACCAGCCTCAATCAGATGATCAGGGATCACAACATTGGCTCTGTGGCTTTGACACATTTGCTCTCTAAATCTTGCTCTTCCTATCTTATTTTTCTTCTAGGTCCTTAAGTCCTCTCACTAAAAAATTAATAAAAGTTTAAGAAACTCTTGTACCATGAGGATTTCAGAAACTTAGCCCTTGTGGGTGAAAAGGGATTTCTGAACTCTGAATATCTGTAAATGCAGGAGAAAGATTTCTTCCCTCTTTTCAAAGTACACAAATTCTGTTCAAAGCTATCTTTTTCCTAACTCCGTGTAAATTATTGTTTTATAAAAACTAAATTAAAACAAACCATTGTTTGTTACTTTTCTCTCAACAAAAACTGCATCTTGGAAATCAATTGAATTTGATACCAAGATTTTAATAGGACAAATGTTTTATAACATGCAAAATTTGTCATGTCAAATTGATTAGCAACATTAACAGCATCTTGCTCTAGGTTCCACAAACAATACAATTATTCTTTACCTTAATAGTGTGATTATGTCCAAACTCATCAAGCAAACAGTGCTTCTTATTTCTTTATAGATTTTGTCACCTGTGGACAGTTAGTTTAGTTGGTTAGACAACTGCACTAATGAAACCAAGGTTAGGAACACCTTCTTTATTAGCCAGTTATCCTCTCTTATCCTTTCATTTTAGATGAAAGACTTCATCTAAAATCAGTCACAGTCTCCAATTTATGCTGTGCGTCACAACAAGGATTAGGTAAAAGACCTTTACATTTTTGGCTATTTCCTTCGTGTAAATAAACACTTTAATTTTAACTATGAACTATTTCAAACATATAGAAAAGTATAGATAATAATGTAACACACCACAATGCCACCTTTCCTCTAATTTAACAAGTGTTGTTATTTAACAATATTTGCCTCAGATATTTGTAAAATAAAATCCAGCAAATACAAATAAACAAAATATTGGAGATACTGTTTCTTCCCTCCCTAGAAGAGCCACCACAACACTATATACCCTTCCTGTCCATATTTTTCATTTTTAACTATATATGCATATATCTATAAACATATAGTATTGTTTTTATGTATTTTCATGATTCACCTAAATTTTACCATACCATATCCTTTCACGACTTGTGTTTTTCCACTCAACATTATAATCTGCAATATATCCATTTTGGTACAGGTAGATCTAACTTATTCATGATTAATGATATTTAGTATTCTATTAAATTTTCTTTAGTGTCTCCATTTCTCTATTCTTGAACAATTGTGTTTGTTCAAGTTTTGCTAATACAACAATGCTGCACTATCATATTTAAGAACGACTCCTTGTTTAAGAATTCAACAAGGATATATAGCTTAAAAATAGATTTGCTGCCTTGCAGGTTATACACATCTTTAATTCCATGGATATTGTTAAATTACTCTCCAAAGTGGAAGTACCTAATAGTAGCCAGTTTTGAAAGTTTCTATGATCCCATGGTATTACCAAGACTTTATATGATCAGAGTTTTTAAGTTTTGCCAATCTGCTGGTTATGGAATGCTGTCCCATTGGGTTTTAATTTTAATCTCCTCTAATGATCAATGAGGCTGTGCAACACTTTATGTTTTAAAAGACTTCTTCTTTAATTAATTGACTCATGTCCTTTTTTCTTTCTCTATTGAAATGTTTCCTTCTTATTGTTTTTAGGCTTCTATTTAATATGTTTTTTGTTTACTAATCCTTTACTGGTTGCTTGGACTACAAATATCTTCTCTCAGTCTATGCCTTATCATTTTATGGTCTTTTATTCATATAAATCTTTTCTATTTTAAATGATTAAAGTTATCAATCTTTTTAACGTCTATGCTTTTTGAGTCTTGTACAATAACTCTTTCTCTGCCCTTCAAGATCACAAAGCTATTTTGGCCAGGTATGGTGGCTCACGCCTATAATCCCAGCATTTTGGGAGGCCGAGGCGGGGTGAATCACTTGAGGTCAGGAGTTCAAGATCAGCCTGGCCAACAGCGTGAAGCCCCATCTCTACTAAAAATACAAAAATTAGCTGGATGCTGTGGCAGACGCCCGTAATCCCAGCTACTTGGGAGGCTGAGGCAGGAGAATTGCTTGAACTTGGGAGGTGGAGGTTGCAGGGAGCTGAGATCTCATGACTACACTCCAGTCTGGTCAACAGAGTGAGATCCTTTCTCCAAAAAAAAAAATATATATATATATATATATATGTGTATGTGTGTTTATATATATATATAATAAAGTAATTTTTCTTAATTTTTTCATATTTTTCAACTCATCCTTACATTTTTCAATCCATTTAGGATTTATTTTTGTGTATAGTATAAGGTAGATTTACAATTTTTTCCATATGATAAGTTAATTGTCTCATCTAAAATAAATATTCTCTTTATTTTATATTTCTCCACTAATTTGAAAACCACCTCTCTCATGTACATGGTAGTGTCCAGGCTCCCTGTTTTGTTAAGTTGGTGTATGTGTACCTCCCTCTACTGATACAGCACATTTTAATTATTTTACTTTTATAATAACCCTTGATATATGATAGAGTAAGTTCATTACCTTTAACTTTCTTCAAATGTTTTCCTTGGGTCATTCTTGGCATTTTATTTATCCATATACATTTTAGAAACAACTTGTCAATTTCTTAGAAAATTTAAGATTTAGATTGAACTGGCTTTAATTTTGTAGATTATTTTGGGAAGAACTGGAAATTCAAAATACGAGTATTCCTATCCATATATATGGTATAACTCTCCATTTTTTAGGTATTCTTAAATCATTCAATAAAATTTCATAATTTTTTAGTAAAATCATGTATATGTATTAAGTTGGTGCAAAATAATTGAGGTTTTTGCCATTACTTTTGCACCTAATTATTTCACATACTCTGTAGTTTAATGGCTATGAAAAATAAGATATTTTTAAATTACATCTTTAAAACAATTTTATCTGATATATACAAATACTACTAATTTCTGTATATAGTTTCTTAGTCAGCAACCTTGATGAACTTTCTGGTTACTTCTACTGTTAATAGTTGGTAGGGAGATTCTCTTGAATTTCATATGTAGATGATCATATCATCTGTGATGGTGACAATTTGGTTTCTTATTTTTCCATGCCCCACAAGTCTTATTTATTTCCATGTCTTATTGAGCTGCTATGGACCTCCAGTACAATGCTGAATAGAAGTGGTGACAACAGGCATCTTTTTTTTTTTTTTTTTTTGAGACGGAGTCTCGCTCTGTCGCCCGGGCTGGAGTGCAGTGGCCGGATCTCAGCTCACTGCAAGCTCCGCCTCCCGGGTTTGCGCCATTCTCCTGCCTCAGCCTCCCGAGTAGCTGGGACTACAGGCGCCTGCCACCTCGCCCGGCTCGTTTTTTTTTTTTTGTTTTTTGTTTTTGTATTTTTTAGTAGAGACGGGGTTTCACTGTTAGCCAGGATGGTCTCGATCTCCTGACCTCGTGATCCGCCCGTCTCGGCCTCCCAAAGTGCTGGGATTACAGGCTTGAGCCACCGCGCCTGGCCAACAACAGGCATCTTTAAATTATTTCTGACTTTAAGAGAATGCTTCCAATGTTTCACCATTAAATGTGAGGTTTACATTGTTCTAGGTAGACACCCTTTTTTTAAAGGAAGTCCCTTTCTATGTATTATTTTCTAAGGTTTGTTAACATGAATGGCTGTTGAACCTATTATGTATGCTGAGTATATTTTTCTTTCTTTAATATGTCAATATGGTAAGTTACATTAAATTTTATAAAGTTACATTATTCCTATATCCTAGAATAAACCCTACTGATAGATTTCTTCAGTTCTGAAAAATTCTCAGCTTCTCAGCTAGGCAGTATTCAAATATTGCCTCTTCCCCCAGTCTTTCTATTTTCTCTTTCTGGATACGTATTTATTTATATATATAGATAATAAAGAGAGAGAAATACAGGGAATTCCTATGAGATGTATGTTGTATCTCCATGTTCTATTGCACTTTCTTTCTTTTTAATTTTTTGTTTTTTATCCCTTTGCTGTATCCTGGACAGTTTCCTCAGGGCTATCTTTGAAGTCACTAATTCTAATGTTTGACCTACCCACTTGATTTTTTAATTAATGACTACTTTTTTGAAACAGGGTCTCACTCTGTCACCCAGGCTGGAGTTCAGTGGCATGATCAAGCTTCACTGCAGCCTCAACTTCCCGGGCTCAAGAGATCCTCCCCGCTCCACTTCCCAAAGTGCTGGGATCACAGACATGAAGCCATTGCACCCATCCAATGACTACCTTTTGTATTTTTTAAACATTTAATTTAATTCTTTTTCAATATGCCTATTTCTTTTCATAGAACCCTACTATTTCTTTATGGTCTTTATTACTTTTTAAAATATTTTATTCATTTTAAGCATACTTATTTTCTAATTATTTTGGGATGGTTTATCTCATGTTTTTAGGGTGCTAATTGTTCTGCTTATTATGGCTGCCGATATATCAGACAGGGTCCACTCAGGAGACAGAGACCACATCAGTAATTTGAACAGGGACAATTTAATATAAAGAATTATTAACTTCTAAAAGATAATTAACACACAAAAAAAGGGGGGGAGTAAAAGAGGCCACTAAAGAACATAAGAACAGCAAATGTAGAAAACAACCATTACCTCTAGGGAGGGTATACAAAGCAGAAGCAAATTTGGAAATGACTTCACCTCTACTGCGGCCAATATTGAGACTGTGTTGGAGAGGCTGTGGTTACAGTCCACTGGATGGTAGAGTTTTCTAGGATTACATGGGTCAAAAATGTTCCACAGAAAGCTGCCCACTGAGGTGCCAGCAACATTTCCAGAGGTACTGTGGGTTGGGGCTGGTCTACGGCAAGCTGCCTGCTGAGGTACGAGCAGGTCAGAGCTGGCATGCAGAAAATTGCCCACTGGGGTGCCAGAGAATTTCACTGGAGGATGAGCTCCACTGGGACTCCCAGACACCATTGAGAGCTGGGCCTTAGGAGGAAGAAAAAAGACACAAGAACCAGGAAGAGAAGCCCTCTCTTCCACTGTGACCCGAAGGGCCCACCAGCACCCTGTATTGACAAAGCCTAAAATTGCATCAGCTGGCAAGGAGCCAGGCTCCATTAACAAGAATCAGGGCAACAAAGGGCAGATTTGGATCTGAGAATCAATAAGTTGATAACTGTCACAACTGACTCTCTTTTGTGGTAAATCATTTCCTCCTATGGTTTGTAAATTTTTATGTTGAATTCATCCTCTCATGAAGGATTTGTTTTCCTGTGAACATTTCCTTAGGGTTAAACATCTTTCTAGGGAAATTTTACAATTATTTTTCTTCCATATCTTCAGTGCTTTCTCTGGTCACCACTAAATTTTTATATAAATGTATTGGCTTAGCTGGGAGGCTGTGGCAGGTGGATCACTTAAGCTCAGGAGTTCAAGATCAGCCTGGGCAACATGGCAAAACCCCATCTCTATTATTTTTTAATTTATTGGCTTAGGATTCTCACATAATACAAGTAGAATAAATATCGACCTCAAATCTATACGTGGCACAGCCTTGTGACTTCAGTTTTCACAGAAATGTTTTTCTATTCCTCCCAGAACCTTGGACAGCATCCTAGCTGTGTTTCTGCTCTTAATCCTTTTGTTGGATTTCCTATAACCATGTTCTGTGTATTTGGAGCAGGGCAATAAGAAGGGGAGCTAGGGAGAAGGAAATGCCAGATTAATCTGCTCTTTTGTCATAAGTTGAATGCCTACCTCCCTCCATGTCAAAACTCTTTCCAGACTTGTCTTCTGTCAATAATCTATTAAATGTTGATGACTCTCAAACCTATACTTCTAGCCCAAACCCTCTGTTAAGATTCATATCTACACATCCATCTTTATATGTAAATCTATAATTGAATATTTCATGGACACTTTACATTTTTATCCCAAACTGCACTCATTGTCTGTTCCCCCAAACCTGCTTGTCTTGTTGTATTCCCTATCTCCGAGAATGATGTCCCCAGTCTCCAGACCTCCAAGTAAGAAACACAGTCATTCTAGGCTTCTGTCTTGCCTTCCCCAACATCCAAAAAACATCACAAGTCTTGTAAATGCTATGTCTTTATACCAGTGAGCCCCAGCATCACTTTTTCATATCCATAGCCTTAATTCAAACAATGCAGTTTTTGCCTCCAGTCTGACCCTTTACCAAGGCCTTCAGAGCCCTCCATGATCTTGTCCTGCCAGTCTTTCAGACCTTAACTCTGCTGCTCACTTACCATGTTCTGGCCACTGGCCTTTCTACTCCTTAAACACAACAAGTTCATTTACTCCTTAATTCAGTATAAATTTCATGACAACTCTATAAGATCAGTACTAATCCCATTTCACAGGACAGAAAAGTTTACAGAGGTGAAGTAACTTGTCTACAGCCATCCATCTAGTAAGTGGTCAAAATAAGACTGGATTTCAATAAATTGATTCTAGAACCTCTGCTTTTTTTTTTTTTTTTGACGGAGTCTCACTCTGTACTAAGGCTGGAGGGTAATGGCACTATCTCAGCTCACTGCAATATCTACCTCCCGAGTTCAAGCAATTTTCATGCTTCAGCCTCCCTAGTAGTAGCTGGGATTATAGGTACACACCACCAAGTCTGGCTAATGTTTATAGTTTTAGTACAGATAGGGTTCCACATGTGGGGCAGGCTGGTCTTGAACTCCTGATTTCAAGTGATCCACCCGGCTCGGCTTCCCAAGTGCTGGCATGACAGGCATGAGCCACCGCGCCCAGCCAGAACCCATTCTTTTTTTTTTTTTTTTTTTTTTTTATATATATATATTTTTTTTTTATTATACTTTAAGTTCTAGGGTACATGTGCATGACGTTTTATCATGTATAACTCCCCAATGCAATCCCTCCCTCCTCCCCCCTCCCCATGATAGGCCCCAGTGTGTGATGTTCCCCTTCCCGAGTCCAAGTGATCTCATTATTCAGTTCCCACCTATGAGTGAGAACATGCGGTGTTTGGTTTCTCTTCTTGTGATAGTTTGCTAAGAATGATGGATTCCAGCTGCATCCATGTCCCTACAAAGGACACAAACTCATCCTTTTTGATGGCTGCATAGTATTCCATGGTGTATATGTGCCACATTTTCTTAATCCAGTCTGTCACAGTTGGACATTTGGGTTGATTCCAAGTCTTTGCTATTGTGAATAGTGCCGCAATAAACATACGTGTGCATGTGTCTTTGTAGTAGAGTAATTTATAATCCTTTGGTATATACCCAGTAGTGGGATGGCTGGGTCATATGGTACATCTAGTTCTAGATCCTTGAGGAATCGCCATACTGTTTTCCATAATGGTTGAACTAGTTTACAATCCCACCAACAGTGTAAAAGTGTTCCTATTTCTCCACATCCTCTCCAACACCTGTTGTTTCCTGACTTCTTAATGATTGCCATTCTAACTGGTGTGAGATGGTATCTCATTGTGGTTTTGATTTGCATTTCTCTGATGGCCAGTGATGATGAGCATTTTTTCATGTGTCTGTTGGCTGTATGGATGTCTTCTTTTGAGAAATGTCTGTTCATATCCTTTCCCCACTTTTTGATGGGGTTGTTTGTTTTTTTCTTGTATATTTGTTTGAGTTCTTTGTAGATTCTGGATATTAGCCCTTTGTCAGATGAGTAGGTTGCAAAAATGTTCTCCCATTCTGTAGGTTGCCTGTTCACTCTGATGGTAGTTTCTTTTGCTGTGCAAAAGCTCTTTAGTTTAATTAGATCCCATGTGTCAATTTTTGCTTTTGCTGCCGTTGCTTTTGGTGTTTTAGACATGAAGTCCTTGCCCATGCCTATGTCCTGAATGGTACTACCTAGATTTTCTTCTAGGGTTTTTATGGTATTAGGTCTAACATTTAAGTCTCTGATCCATCTTGAATTAATTTTCGTATAAGGGGTAAGGAAAGGATCCAGTTTCAGCTTTCTACTTATGGCTAGCCAATTTTCCCAGCACCATTTATTAAATAGGAATCCTTTCCCCATTTCTTGTGTCTCTCAGGTTTGTCAAAGATCAGATGGCTGTAGATGTGTGGTATTATTTCTGAGGACTCTGTTCTGTTCCATTGGTCTATATCTCTGTTGTGGTACCAGTACCATGCTGTTTTGGTTACTGTAGCCTTGTAGTATAGTTTGAAGTCAGGTAGCGTGACGCCTCCAGCTTTGTCCTTTTGACTTAGGATTGTCTTGGCAATGCGGGCTCTTTTTTGGTTCCATATGAACTTTAAAGCCGTTTTTTCCAATTCTGTGAAGAAAGTCATTGGTAGCTTGATGGGGATGGCATTGAATCTATAAATCACCTTGGGCAGTATGGCCATTTTCACGATATTGATTCTCCTATCCATGAGCATGGTATGTTCTTCCATTTGTTTGTGTCCTCTTTTATTTCACTGAGCAGTGGTTTGTAGTTCTCCTTGAAGAGGTCCTTTACATCCCTTGTAAGCTGGATTCCTAGGTATTTGATTCTCTTTGAAGCAATTGTGAATGGAAGTTCATTCCTGATTTGGCTCTCTGCTTGTCTGTTACTGGTGTATAAGAATGCTTGTGATTTTTGCACATTAATTTTGTATCCTGAGACTTTGCTGAAGTTGCTTATCAGCTTAAGGAGATTTTGGGCTGAGACGATGGGGTTTTCTAATATACAATCATGTCATCTGCAAACAGGGACAATTGACTTCTTCTTTTCCTAACTGGATACCCTTGATTTCTTTCTCTTGCCTGATTGCCCTAGCCAGAACTTCCAACACGATGTTGAATAGGAGTGTGAGAGAGGGCATCCCTGTCTTGTGCCAGTTTTCAAAGGGAATTTTTCCAGTTTTTGCCCATTCAGTATGATAGTAGCTGTGGGTTTGTCATAAATAGCTCTTATTATTTTGAGGTACGTTCCATCAATACCGAATTTATTGAGCGTTTTTAGCATAAAGGGCTGTTGAATTTTGTCAAAAGCCTTTTCTGCATCTATTGAGATAATCATGTGGTTCTTGTCTTTGGTTCTGTTTATATGCTGGATTACGTTTATTGATTTGCGAATGTTGAACCAGCCTTGCATCCCAGGGATGAAGCCCACTTGATCATGGTGGATAAGCTTTTTGATGTGCTGCTGAATCCGGTTTGCCAGTATTTTATTGAGAATTTTTGCATCGATGTTCATCAGGGATATTGGTCTAAAATTCTCTTTTTTTGTTGTGTCTCTGCCAGGCTTTGGTATCAGGATGATGTTGGCCTCATAAAAAGAGTTGGGGAGGATTCCCTCTTTTTCTATTGATTGAAATAGTTTCAGAAGGAATGGTACCAGCTCCTCCTTGTACCTCTGGTAGAATTCAGCTGTGAATCCATCTGGTCCTGGACTTTTTTTGGTGGGTAGGCTATTAATTGTTGCCTCAATTTCAGAGCCTGCTATTGGTCTATTCAGGGATTCAACTTCTTCCTGGTTTAGTCTTGGAGAGTGTAAGTGTCCAGGAAATTATCCATTTCTTCTAGATTTTCTAGTTGATTTGCGTAGAGGCATTTATAGTATTCTCTGATGGTTGTTTGTATTTCTGTGGGGTCGGTGGTGATATCCCCTTTATCATTTTTTATTGCGACTATTTGATTCCTCTCTCTTTTCTTCTTTATTAGTCTTGCTAGCGGTCTGTCAATTTTGTTGATCTTTTCAAAAAACCAACTCCCGGATTCATTGATTTTTGGAGGGATTTTGTGTCTCTATCTCCTTCAGTTCTGCTCTGATCTTAGTTATTTCTTGCCTTCTGCTAGCTTTTGAATGTGTTTGCTCTTGCCTCTCTAGTTCTTTTAATTGTGATGTTAGAGTGTCCATTTTAGATCTCTCCTGCTTTCTCTTGTGGCATTTAGTGCTATAATTTCCCTCTACACACTGCTTTAAATGTGTCCCAGAGATTCTGGTATGTTGTATCTTTGTTCTCATTGGTTTCGAAGACATCTTTATTTCTGCTTTCATTTCGTTATGTACCCAGTAGTCATTCAGGAGCAGGTTGTTCAGTTTCCATGTAGTTGAGCGGTTTTGATTGAGTTTCTTAGTCCTGAGTTCTAGTTTGATTGCACTGTGGTCTGAGAGACAGTTTGTTATAATTTCTGTTCTTGTACATTTGCTGAGGAGTGCTTTACTTCCAATTATGTGGTCAATTTTGGAAGAAGTGCGATGTGGTGCTGAGAAGAATGTATATTCTGTTGATTTGGGGTGGAGAGTTCTATAGATGTCTATTAGGTCCGCTTGGTGCAGAGATGAGTTCAATTCCTGGATATCCTTGTTAACTTTCTGTCTCGTTGATCTGTCTAATGTTGACAGTGGAGTGTTGAAGTCTCCCATTATTATTGTATGGGAGTCTAAGTCTCTTTGTAAGTCTCTAAGGACTTGCTTTATGAATCTGGGTGCTCCTGTATTGGGTGCATAGATATTTAGGAGAGTTAGCTCTTCCTGCTGAATTGATCCCTTTACCATTATGTAATGGCCTTCTTTGTCTCTTTTGATCTTTGATGGTTTAAAGTCTGTTTTATCAGAGACTAGGATTGCAACCCCTGCTTTTTTTTGTTCTCCATTTGCTTGGTAGATCTTCCTCCATCCCTTTATTTTGAGCCTATGTATGTCTCTGCATGTGAGATGGGTCTCCTGAATACAGCAGACTGATGGGTCTTGACTCTTGATCCAGTTTGCCAGTCTGTGTCTTTTAATTGGAGCATTTAGTCCATTGACATTTAAGGTTAATATTGTTATGTGTGAACTTGATCCTGTCATTATGATATTAACTGGTTATTTTGCTCGTTAGTTGATGCAATTTCTTCCTAGCCTCGATGTTCTTTACATTTTGGCATGTTTTTGCAATGGCTGGTACCGGTTGTTCCTTTCCATGTTTAGGGCTTCCTTCAGGGTCTCTTGTAAGGCAGGCCTGCTGGTGACAAAATCTCTAAGCATTTGCTTATCTGTAAAGGATTTTATTTCTCCTTCACTGATGAAGCTTAGTTTGGCTGGATATGAAATTCTGGGTTGAAAATTCTTTTCTTTAAGAACGTTGAATATTGGCCCCCACTCTCTTGTGGCTTGTAGAGTTTCTGCCGAGAGGTCTGCTGTTAGTCTGATGGGCTTCCCTTTGTGGGTAACCCGACCTTTCTCTCTGGCTGCCCTTAAGATTTTTTCCTTCATTTCAACTTTGGTGAATCTGGCAATTATGTGTCTTGAGTTGCTCTTCTGGAGGAGTATCTTTGTGGCGTTCTCTGTATTTCCTGAATTTGAATGTTGGCCTGCCCTACTAGGTTGGGGAAGTTCTCCTGGATGATATCCTGAAGAGTGTTTTCCAACTTGGTTCCATTTTCCCCCTCATTTTCAGGCACCCCAATCAGACGTAGATTTGGTCTTTTTACATAATCCCATACTTCTTGCAGGCTTTGTTCATTTCTTTTTCTTCTTCTTTCTTTTGGTTTCTCTTCTCGCTTCATTTCATTCATTTGATCCTCAATCGCTGATACTCTTTCTTCCAGTTGATCGAGTCGGTTACCGAAGCTTGTGCATTTGTCACGTATTTCTCGTGTCATGGTTTTCATCTCTGTCATTTCGTTTATGATCTTCTCTGCATTAATTAGTCTAGCTGTCAATTCTTCCACTTTTTTTTCAAGATTTTTAGTTTCTTTGCGCTGGGTACGTAATTCCTCCTTTAGCTCTGAGAGGTTTGATGGACTGAAGCCTTCTTCTCTCATCTCGTCAAAGTCATTCTCTGACCAGCTTTGATCCGTTGCTGGCGATGGGCTGCGCTCCTTTGCAGGAGGAGATGCGCTCTTATTTTTTGAATTTCCAGCTTTTCTGCCCTGCTTCTTCCCCATCTTTGTGGTTTTATCTGTCTCTGGTCTTTGATGATGGTGACGTACTGATGGGGTTTTGGTATAGGTGTCCTTCCTGTTTGATAGTTTTCCTTCTGACAGTCAGAAGGACTGTCTGTTGGTCTGTTGGAGATTGCTTGAGGTCCACTCCAGACCCTGTTTGCCTGGGTGTCAGCAGCAGAGGTTGCCGAAGATAGAATATTGCTGAACAGCGAGTGTACCTGTCTGATTCTTTCTTTGGAAGTTTCCTCTCAGGGGTGACTCCACCCTGTGAGGTGTGGGGTGTCAGACTGCCCCTAGTGGGGGATGTCTCCCAGCTAGGCTACTCAGGGGTCAGGGACCCACCTGAGCAGGCAGTCTGTCCGTTCTCAGATCTCAACCTCTGCGTTAGGAGATCCACGGCTCTCCCCAAAGCTGTCAGACAGAGTCGTTCGCGTCTGCCATGGCCCCGCTCTTTCCCCTAATGGACTGCAGCTGTGCGCTGTCCGCAGAGGTAGAGTCTACAGAGACAGGCAGGCTTCCTTAAGCTGCTGTGAGCTCCACCCAGTTCGAGCTTCCCAGCGGCTTTGTTTACCTACTTAAGCCTCAGCAATGGCGGGCGCCCCTCCCCCAGCCTCGCTGCTGCCTTGCGGATAGATCGCCGCAGACGGCTGTGTTAGCAGTGAGGGAGGCTCCGTGGGCGTGGGACCCTCCCGGCCAGGTGTGGGATATATTCTCCTGGTGTGCCTGTTTCCTTAAAGCGCAGTATTGGGGTGGGAGTTACCCGATTTTCCAGGTGTTGTGTGTCTCAGTTCCCCTGGCTAGGAAAAGGGATTTCCTTCCCCCTTGCGCTTCCAGGTGAGGCGATGCCTCGCCCTGCTTCAGCTCACGCTGGTCAGGCTGCAGCAGCTGACCCGCACCGATTGTCCGGCACTCCCTAGCGAGATGACCCCAGTACCTCAGTTGAAAATGCAGAAATCACAGGTCTTCTGTGTCGCTCGCGCTGGGAGTTGAAGACTGGAGCTGTTCCTATTCGGCCATCTTGCTCCGCCCCCCCCCAGAACCCATTCTTTAAACCACTGCACTCTCCTACCTCTCAGATTCACTTCAGTTATACAGTCAATTAGGAAGCTGTTCTTGTGGTCTGAACAGGTGGCCATGAGAATGGTGGTGAGAAGAGCTGGGACAGACATTTCAGAATAAGATATGACAATTCAGGTCAATTAAATATAACAATTACCTCAAGATATCTCAACTTCAAATGTTCTATCCTGTAATCCATAAGGGCTTTTGCATTTTACAGATTATAGGTTCACAAAATGTAGTCCTTGTGTATATAAATCATACATAAAAATCAAAAAATAAATCCTAAGAGTAGCATGGAGTAAACCCCAGTGTTCCTTTTATATGATCTTATATAAGATTTATAACCAATAAACATTTTTATATGGAATAATTACACAACCACACACATACACACACTGACAAACACACATCCTCAATATGCTTAGGTCTGAGTTTGTTTTTACACATGTCATAAATATTTTGAAACTTAAAATATTTAAATTAAAAGCACATCGTGTACACAACTTTGTTTGAAAGTGGGCTTCTCTCCAATTATTCTTTTGCTTAGTAATCTCCAGTCCTTTTTTGGCTTTTAGTATCAAAAGATTTATATACAATAGTAAAAGCAATTGAGAAGATGTCTAATTGGGGCTTGCATATATTCTAAACATCCTTTCAATCACTTTTATTATTGCATATTGATCTTTAGACATGAAAAGAATGAACAAATTCAAGATATCACCTCTCCAGAAGTAGCCACATCCTAATCCTTGGAACTTGTGAATATATTGCATTAAGTGGTAAGGGGGAATTTAGGTTGAAGACAAACTTAAGGTTGCTAATCAACAACCCTGAGATGGGGAGATTATTCTGGATTTACCGATGGATCCCATGTTATCACAAGGGTTCTTAGAAGTGAAAGAAAGAGAGGAGAGTCAGAGTTCAAGTGAGGCTGAGAGAAAGATTCTCCACCAGAGCCTCCAGGAAGCATTGCAGCACCCGCTGCACCTGGATTTTAGCCCTGTGAGACCCACTGCAGGCTCTGACCTCCAGAACTGCAAGATAATACACTTGCGTTGTTGTGAGTCACAAAATTTGTGGTAACTTTTTCATAGCAACCATGGGAAACTGATATACCCTCCCACACCATTTGAATAGGAGGACATTTTATATTTTATACTGTAAAATCTGTGTTCAAAATAATTTTAAGGGTGATTTAATTGATTTTATTTATTTGGATATGCATCCACTGCCTGCTCAGATTGTCAGGCCTCCTCTGTGATTTTTCTTTTGTCTGTAGGCAAATTGTTCCCCAGGACTCTGTCCTGTAGCTTCACATTCAGACTTGCTATTTTAAGAAAATGATGTCTCATTCATTCAATCAGTCAGTCAGTCAACAAGCATGTATACATACCTCCAGCCAGACCTTGCCCCTGAACCACGAACACAAATCTCCTACTCATGGTCAGCATAGCCACGGAGACACTCAACAGACACTTCAACTTAATATGTCCCAAACCAAACTCCTGATATTCCTCCCAATCTGCACAGTCCAGAGTCTTCATCTCAGTTGATGCAAAGCCCATTCTTCTACTTGCTCAGGTCAAAATCTACAGAGCTATACTCGTCTCTTTTCTCTCCCTGACACTTCACATTCCAACACATCCACACGTCCTGCCTGCTCTACATTCAAAACATGTCCACTTCTCACCACCTTGCCCATCCATCCAAGCCACTATTTCCTCCTCACCTGAGAGACCTCATTTGGTCTCTGGCTTTGCCCCCTGCAGGCTGTTCTCAACACAGCAATCACACTGATCATACTTAAAATGTAAGCCTGACCTCTTCCCCTCTCTGTTCAATACTCTTCAATTCTTCTCATCTCAGAGTAAAAGCCAAAGGCCCTGCTCCCTCCCTGCTGTCCTACTGCCCTCATTTCTCTGACCCTCTGCTGTAATCACTCAACTCTAGGAACCCTGGCCTCCTCATTCCTAAGACAGGTCACACATTTTTGCCTCGGGACATTATGCTTGCTGCTCCTTCTTGGCAACTGATTCCCTCAGTGAGGACTCCCTTTCCACTTTACCTAAAAGATCAACCCACCAGCCCCTACCCCTTCTCCTGTCACTCCCTGTCTAACTTAACCTGCTTTAATTTTCTCCATAGTACTGATCGCCACCTGACATATTGTATATTTACTTGATTTGTTGAATATCCATTTCCCCTCAACACCACTAAAGTATAAGCTCTATGAAGGCAAGCACTGTTTTTTGTTCATTACTTTATCCCCAGAATCTAGAATTGTACTTGGCATTTAATAAGCATATACAAAAATGTTTGTTGAATAATAAAATCACTGTTCCAGGTTCTAGGGATACAAAGATGAATGAAACACAATATTCGACACTGAGGAATTCACCATCTAGGGCAGCACTGTCCAACAGAATTGTCTCTGATGATGGAAATACTCTCTACCTGTGCTATCCAATATGGTAGCCACTAGAAACATGTGGTTATTGAGCATTTGAAATATAGCTGGTATGATTGAGGAAGTGGATTTTAATTTTATTTCAATTACTTTAAATGTAAATGGCCACATGTGGTTAATGGCTGCCATATTGGATCACACAAGTCTAGAGGAGGAAATAGATACATAAACCCATAATACTGGTAAGAACACAACATAATTAGTGTCATGGTAGAGATGTACAATAAAGTGCCATGGGAACCCAGAGAAGGTAGCCACTAATCCTGTGTTTAGTTTCCTCCACTAGACCCTCCAAGACATTAAGTACTTTTCCCTCATATCACTTTACATTCTTGTAATTATTATTATTATTATTATTATTATTATTATTTTGAGACGGAGTCTCACTCTATCTAGGCTGGAGTGCAGTGGTACAATCTCAGCTCACTGCAGCCTCCACCACCCAGATTCAAGCGATTCTCCTGCCTCAGCCTGCAGATAGCTGGGATTACAGGCGTCCGCCACCACACCGGATAATTTTTGTATTTTTAGTAGAGACGGGGTTTCACCATGTTGGCCAGACTGGTCTTGAACTCCTGACCTAAAGTGATCTGCCCACCTCAGCCTCCCAAAGTGCTGGGATTACAGGTAAGAGCCACCATGCCCAGCCTCTTGTAATTATTATTTACCTGTAATTATTTACTTGATATCAGTCTTCCTTAATAAGCTATGAAAGCTGGAACTGTGATCATCCTTAGCTACTGATGGGAGGCTTTGCACATAGTAGGTGATCCATAAATATTAGTTTGACTCACAACTGAGATGGTTATGGGAGGATTATAGAGGAGGTGATATTTGAATTGGACTTTAAATGATGAGTAGGAGTTTGCCAGAGCAAGACAGGAAAGAAGGGATGTGAAGCAGAGAAAGCAACACACGCAAAGGCAGGTGGAGTCCTGGCACTTTGATAAGTGGAATCAGGAGTTCAGTGTGGTTGTAATACGTATATAAAGGTGGATGTATTCAGTTCTCACTGCATGACAGTTCAAGTTAGACAATGACTTTGTAAGTGGGAAAACCCAAAAGCCAGTGTTAAATAGAGTTGGGCAATTGCTTAGTGAATTGTGCCAAAGTTAACTTAGTCTTTTAAACATGTTCAGCCCATTACAGCCCTTTAACAAGTACAGACTAAAGTTTCTATAACTTTTCCCTGATCTAGAATATTATGACATTTCATTCTGTGAGGAACTAAGAAATTATTTAACTAAAACCTTCTTTGGTCAGATGAAGAAATTAAGATCCAGAATGCAGAGCTAATTAATTCAGAGTTGAGACCATAATCCAGATGTTTTAGCTTACAGTCTTGGGTCATTACCAACACACAGTGAATACACAACCACGTTTCTTCCTCTCACCTGACACAAAGCAAGCTTCTGGTACCAAAATGTATCTATTTATAACCTCCAATCACTACAAAACATACGGGGAGAAACTCTATCATAAGTTATCTGTCCATGTATGAAAAGAGTCATCAAGGTTGCTCAATAAAATACAGATAAAACAACCAACCATTAAAGCCTTAAGAAATAGTAACAAACTTTGAAAAAGTTATTTTCATAATGCAGTGTAAAATGAATTGCTATCTTCACAAACACAACACGGTATAAGAACTGAATGGTATATTAAAACGGCGTCCATATTGTAGGTCTGGTTTCCCATCCTGAAACAACTGCTCACCAGCTAGGTTACCTAAGGAAACTAGTTAACCTCTCTGAGTCTCCATTTTTAAATTTCTAAAATATAGGAATTAGGTCTTCAAGATCCTTTTTACTTCTATGGTTTTCATGTTATTTTGCTAAGTTAGAAGGAGAGGAAAAGCAGCAGAACAAATTTCCACTGGGACAGAGGGTCATTTATGCTGCTTTACTGCAGTAGATCAACAAACCTACTGATATTTCTTCTGTCAGTTCCCAAATCTGTCAGACCATGCATAAGTCACCTGTCCCAAAACAGGAACTAGTACTACAGCGTTTTCCATATTCTGCATTTGATGTGTGCTCCAAAAATGTTGACTAATTATTGTCACAATGTCTTACTTACCTTGGGCCAGGACTCCAAGATTCAAACTCATTCTGTGAGCTCAGGAAGTCTCTTCCTTTGCGAGCTGTGATGTCTTCTTCACCAAGCTACAATTTTTTACATTAAAAATATATTGACTTCCCAAAATTTTGTAAAACACAAAACCTTATTTTTTTAGGTTCCTTCACAAATATTTCTTTTATTTCTTATTTCATTAATTTATACCCATTTTGTATATAACCTTTGATTTTCTTTAGGCTTTCGTTGGTTCTATTTTTCATTTTAATGTATCACTTACTTGTTTTAAACGCATGTGACATCATAAATTGATCTCTGTTACTAATTTAGATGCATTCAACTAATTTAGTTAGGTAGTACTTTCATTATATTTGACTCTAAATATTTCATATTTTATAGTTATTTCCCTTAGATAAAATGGTCATTTTGAATTTCACTTTTTTCATTAAAAATAAAAATGTTTAAATATATTTTATATAAGCTAAACATATATGAATTGTTTAATTGCACTTTAGTCAGAGAACTTACCTATATGATCAAATTATTAAAACTTTATTGAATTTTTAACTTAGATTGTAAAGAATTCATTCATACAATTTATATGTGAAAATCTTGTATGGTCTCTACGTATTGGTGAGTTATATATGAATTTATATATGTGTGAATCCCCCACGACACACACACATCCATACATATATACTTGTTAATTTTTGCTAGTGTTTACTGCAATATATAGCCATTTCTGATGCAGGCAGGTTAAAAGTTCTTGTTTTATGGCCTTATGAATTTTGTGATATTGTTACTTCATGCTTTATGTAATTTTTTTGTACACATAAAATATTTTTTTATGAATACTCTTTATAAAAATAAGTTTAAACATCAAAAAAAATATTGACTTCCACAGACGGAGATGGGATACAGGATATGCTTTATCTATCTTCCTTAGTCTTTCTTCAAAATCTCTGGGGGTCCTGAAGAACAACAAAGTCTAACTCAAAACAAATAAGAAATAGAAATAGTTTATTGCAATGGAAGCAATTATGTCTTCCTACATGATATGCGTATATGTGGGCCCCCAAACAGAATCACCATGGTTTATTTTGTTTCAACCCAAGAAATTGAGAATATCTCCTGCTTTTCAATTAGGTTCCACCTTTCATGCAGAAACACAAGTAAAATTTTTTCCTTTAAACAATTTTTTTAAACATCCATGATCCTGATCCCTACTTTCTTGGGCTATTCAGCATGTGCCTAAGCATTCACAGTACATCTCTTAGAATATGAAAATAATTTTCTGCAAGCTCAATTAAGAACAGATGGTTAAAAACTTCAAGGTAGTATTTGCATAAAAAGATCATCTTACTTTGACGCTGTAAAGTTATATTACTGTTGTTTTCCCTGAAAAAAGCACCCCCTCCCTTAACCAGAAGATGACAAGAAAATGTGGCTTATTTTTTTACTGAAAAGAAAGCATTTCATGCAAAGGCATTACTGGGGGAAAAAAAGTAACACAAGAACATGAAACAATATGGACATACTGGGAATAAAGGTGTCACATCTGCTCAGATGTACAGGAAACTTACACTCAATCTGATAGTTAGACATTAGCTGCCCCACCTTCTCAGAATCCAGACCAACCCAAGTAATCCAAAAAACCTCTAAGCCAAGATCATGTGCTTTATTAAAGAATTTTTAAAATACCCTTAAACCAGGGCCCATTGACTTATTTGCTTCTATAGATGAAGGTAAATCAAGCTTACTGATACAGTTATGTTATGTGGTAATCTTATGTTCCCATTATGCTTCTGTTCTTTCTGCTCTGATGCATAGACTGAAGGTTGGATAACAGATTAGCAGCTTGTGAACAAGGTGGTAGAAACAGTTAGGAATGAGCTATTAAAAGCAGACATAAAAATGGTGTTGTCAAATCCTCAACTAGAAAAATTCAGCAATCTGGTCATTACAAGTGATTAATAAAATACAAAATAGCTTCTTCTGTAGAGGCAGCCTTAGATCATCTTGTTTTGCACAATAGAAATTTACCACCCAGGCCAGAGCTGATTGGAATAGGGCTGGTCACATGACATAAATGTAGCTGAAAGTGGCTGAGCAGTGAGCTTCAAGATAAGCTGACCTAAAAAGCTTTGCCAGAAACAAAGAAAGGTCCCATAAGATTCTTGCTAAAACCAAGGAATGTTCCAATCCAATTCTACTTCGAATAATTTGATTCAGACAAATGGAGAAAAATCAGACTGTTAGCAGTGGGAACTAAAGCTGAGAAGATCCTGTGAATTAGATCCATGAATGGTCAGCGGCAAAGCAAAGTCATGTAAAAATCAAAGAGATACAGAAGCACAAATTAGCAATAAGCAAGAGCTATGATGTTGGTAAGGTATAGATAAAGGAGTGAGTCAATGATGCATTAGATGAGAAGAAATGTGACAGACTAAACAAGAGGAAGTAAACTACATTAACAACAGAGCTCTGAAATGCAGATTGTACTATCAGGATCCTTAGAACTACTGTAGACTTGTATCCAATCTTGTGTTGATTTCCTATTCTTGCATCTCTGAGACTCTATCTCTCTTACAATTTATTCTTCAAAAAGTCCCCATTTACTGAAGCTAGCCCAGAAATGGCCTCATTCCTTTAAATAAAAACTACTAATATATTCTTTGTCAATAAACCTTAACATATTATTTTTCCATGAACTCTAGGGTTTTTATCATTTCTCTTTGGTTTGTTAGAGTTCTTAACATATCATCTATATAAAGAGTCAATAATATATTGACCCCTAAAAATAAAAATAATGAATAGTCAACAACATATGTGTATCATTTGGCTTTTAACAGATCGGTATGCAGTATTTATTGAACGGTTATTATGTTCCATGCATTATAAAAATCACTTTACAGAAATTATCTCACTGAGTCTTCAAAGTAACCCTGAGATGAGAAAGTCTGGCACACCGAGTTTAACACATTTGCCTACACTCGTTGAGCCAGATAAAACCCAGCTGTGCCTGATGCTAGAGCATACTCTTGACTCTAAGCACCACCATTCCTCTTTTGTTTATTATTTTTTAAATTGTGATAAAACACGCACAACATAAAATTTACTGTCTTAACCATTTTTAAGCATACAGTTAAATGGCATAAAGTACATTCACATCGTTATGCAACTATCACCACCATCCATCTCCAGAACTCTTTTCATCCTGCAGAACTGAAACTATGTACCCTTTAAACAATGACTATGCATTTTCCTCTCCCCTCAGCTTCTATCAATCACCATTCTACATTCTGTCTCTAGGGATATGAATAGAATCACACAGTATTTGTTCTTCTGCAATTGGTTTACTTCACCTAACATAGTGTCCTCAATGTTCACCCACGTTGTAGCCTGTGTCAGAATTTCCTTCCCTTTTAAGGGTGAATAATATTCTATTGTACATATATACCACAGTTTGTTTATCCATTCATGTCAAGGGACATTTAGGTTGCTTTCATCCCTCAGCTCTTGTGAATAATATTGCTATGAACACAGGTGTACAAATATTTCTTCGGGTCCCATCTGTCCATTTTTGGGAATCTATACCCAGAAGTGGAGCTGCTGGATCATATGATAGTTCTATTTTTAATATTTTAGAAACCAATATACTATTTTAGACAGTGGTTGTACCATCCTACATTCCTACCAATAGCACACGAGTGTTTTCATTCCCCTATATCCTTATCAACACTTGTTTATTTTCTGTTTTCTGTTTATTAGCCATCATAATCGGTGAGACATTTTTTTCCTTTTGTTTAAGCTTTATGTGTTTGAGTGTGTTTAAAGTAAAGAAATCTTAAAATTGTTATGTGCATAAATTATCTGTCTTTATCTTTAAGGCTTTAAGTTCTTGCTTTAAAAAAATCCTTCCCCATCCCAGTATTATATAAATATCTATTTCTACTACATTTTCTAGTACTTCCTTAATATATCTGGGATTAATTGTACAAAGTTGACTAAACATTATTTTTGGTCTTAATGATTAAATAATTGTCCTGCCTTCATTTTAATAATCTATTTTTCCTGACTAACTTGAAATTCCATATTTAGTATCTGCTGAAAACTTATCTGTATTGGCATAAATATCTTGGCTATGTATTGTGTTTCTATACCACAAAACACTGTTGATTACTGTACCTTTATAAGGCATTAAAGTACTTGGTAGGTACTCCCTTCATTACTCTTGTTTATCTAAAATGTTTTAGGCAATTGTTTCACCTCCAAATAAACATATGAGGTTCATATGGAGGTAAAACAGTATCACATAACTTAATTACCTACCAAAGATATCACCACATTACAGAGTAATATATTTAATGTTCATAATTATAAATAAAAAAGTTGTAAAAAATTTAAATATGCTTCACAGCATTGACATAAATAAAGCAAAGAAAAATATGATCCATTCTAGTGAGATTTATTAAAATAATAATAAAATAAATCTTCAGTTCTTCAAAAACTAAGGGACAGAGAGATTGTAGTATTAAGTATCCACCAAAAAAAAAAAAAAAAAAAATCCTGTTAAGCACAGGAATGCATTGGTAAAAATTCAGTTTAATTATAATTATCACATAAGAGTCAATAAAGCATCATTCCCAGAGAGATAAGGTCACCAAATCCCACAAGAACAGTTGCACTTCCTTTCTCATCAAATCATCTGAAATTATTATATTCTTCTGACTGTATCTTCTCTCCACTATCATTCATTATATACAGTTGTTGGCTGGTTCTCTCAGGTTGCAATGATAACTATGATGCCCTTCACGGTTTCAAAGAACTTCCACCCACCCTTTTATGGCTAGAGATGCCTAACTATTGCACAGCTTGTATTATAACATCCAACAAGATCTTCTTTCTTTGTCTCTTTGCCACAGGTCTAGTCCTCCAGTACACAGATGGCATTAAAAAGAGACTACAGAGGAAAGTACACAAGTTGCAGAACATACTTATCTCAGGATAGTGTGATGGAAGTCTCATTAACCAAGAACATCTGCAGTATGAGGCGCCAACATCCATTTGTATTATATTCAGCAAAAAGTCCACCATAGTAGCTTGCATTGTCACAGAAGCTAGAAAGCACCTTGAGAAATATATTTTTTACTAGCATGTTGTAGCCTGGAGAAGGCAAGACTGGCAGGACAATGGCAGTATTTCAGAAAGCAATGCAAGCCTGCATCAAGCTAATGACAGCAGGAATACAGAGGAAGGTATGATGCCAGGCTGAACATGAAGAGAAAGGCAGAAGATTTCTTAGATAACTCCCAAGATAATTCTTAGGTTACTTACATATATTAGTTCAGTAAGTGTTTGATAAATGAATGAGACAATGACTATTCAAAGTTAGGTCCACAGACTAGCTGTCAAGCTATTTGTTACTAACCCACATAACAAGATAAAGAGCTTGCTTCAGAAAGTAAGTGAATTAGATCATGAAGCACATTGTTTAGTTCAACTGACTTCTTTTTTTCCATAGGAAGATTGTTTGTGTGAAGGAAGCAGTACATTGGTACATTCGTTCATAGCCTCACCTTCATTAGGAACCAGCAATTTGACAGCATATGTGGTTCTGGTCAGATCCTAAATAATAGGCCACTACACTTGATTCAGCTGGGGATCCAGAGGCAGTAAAGTCGTCTGACAATGTCTGTGATATCAGTGCTGAATAAAGATGCTCTTAGTGCCAGAGTGAATCTAGGGCAGACTTTTGGAGCTGGTGAATTGATGGCTCTAAGGAACAATGCATTTGACTCTTATGAGCCAGTTCCTGCCTTGAGCTCAAAGAAACGGCTACGCTGATATTGCTGTGAGCTAGAGCTGGATTAATGATAACTATAGTAATTGCACAAAAGGTAAATTGGATCTCATAATCAAATGGCTGTTTAAAAGATCTCACTCACCAAACTGAGAGTATTTTAAAAATCACATATAATGAATAGCTTTGGCCATCTGTAGAACGTTTCCTAATGGTTTGTGAATATAAAATGAAAAGTCATCCTTCAATTGATACATTCAGCTGCTTGTATCAAAAAACCTAAATTAAACTGGCTCCCACAACGAGGGAATTTACTTGATTACATGAGTGAAAGTCTAGAGGCAGGCTGTGCTCTGGCCTTGACTTAATACAATGACTCTGGCCTCATTTCCACGCATTGCTCTGTGTTCTTCCTTCTGCCATGAGGCTTTGCCTTCAGATTGTCAAGAAAGTAGCTTTAGCCATTCTGGCCTTACACTCATACTCTTTCTATGGCTGCTGCTTAAAAGTAGGGAAACTTTTTCGGAATAGCCCCTCTGCCAAATTTACCTTCATATCTCATTTATCCAGGCTGTCAGAGCACAGATTCTTTGACCAAGCCCTCCAGCCATGGACATAGTATGGGAGCTCAGGCCTCACATCCTAAAGCTGACACTGGTGCTGGCTTGGGAGTAAGGCTTTTCTGGGATTTTCATAGACTAATTAGAGCTCATCCTTTTAGCTGAAGTCAATGCCCCAAACCTCCTAGCTGCTGCAAAATGGATGACTCAAAGCCCCACGTTCAATACAAAGTCCAACCCAAGCCTCATTAAAGAGCAGACAACCTACAATGTAAACTAATAAAAATAAATAATAATTTAAACATTATAAAATGAAGTAATGTGACAAGAGATGTTTTTGATAATAGATACTTCCAAAAGAGAAAGATTGCCTAAAGAGAATTGGGAGGTTAGATTGTGTGTCTGAGTGTAGCAGTGACCAAGGAAAATTATGTTGTGATTCTAGAAGATGGATTCCAGTAATTTAGGCAGAAACAACCGCAGGGCAGATAAGGATTAACTCCAAGTTATGTTAGCCTGAGGAGACTTCCCTTGGGCAATACCTAATCTTTTTGTTGTAAATTCTGTGCTCGCCAAGCAACCTTCTGAATTATTATTTGTCCTTCTGAGTGACTGACCCCACAAAAAGGGAATACCTGGTTGAAAAAATGCTCCTGATTTTAAAAATAAGTTCTATTTCCCATGGTAAATTGGGACTGTGGTTTATAAATCATTCTCTTTTGTATTTTGTTACAGAGAATCTATCCCTCAAAGTCTGTTCACTGTGACAAAATAATAGAAGTGAGATCTTGAAAGGGAAAAGCTAAGACCTAAACCCAAGACCATAATGTCTCCATCAAGGTATAATCCCCATGAGACGTGGCCTAAATCTGCCAGCTGCCTTCTCCTTACCTGGGAACTAATGTGTGAGCAGACCAACAGAAAATCCACCAAGCAATCTCCTAATCCTTAATTGAACAGAGGGCCCTGAGAGAGATGCTGAAGCATAGGGGTTATGAACCAAGTTTTTAGGATCAAAGAAACGTGGGGATAAGTCCAGGCTCCTCCTACTGACAATGTGACTATGGGCAAGTAGTTTAACCTCCAAGATCCAATAACTCCAATGATGAAATGGTGAATATATAATAGAGTTGTTATAGTGATTAAGTAAGACAAAGTTCACAAAGTGTCTGACATGTGATTAGTGGGTTTTTGTTTTGATTTGGTTTTTGATTGTTTGTTTATTTTTAGAGATAGGGTCTCACTTTGTCACCCAGACTGGAATGTAGTGGCATGATCACAATGAACAGTATCCTTGAACTCCTGGACTCAAGCAATCCTCCTACCTCTGCCTTTCAGTTTAGCTGGGGCCGCAGGCACACGCCACCATGCTCAGCTAAATTTTTTTTAATATTTTGTAGAGACGGGCCCTTGTTATGTTGCCCAGGCTGGTCTTGAACTCCTGGTCTCAAGCACTCCTCCTACCTCAGTCTCTCAAAGCACTAGGATTATAAGCATGATACATTGCACCCAACCTGTTCTTTGTTTTTGTTTTTGATTTTTTTTTTTTAATATTGTGGCCCTTGTGTCAATATTATGACTTCTGCATTTCACTGAAAGGCGTCTGCTAACTTTGTCCAGTAAAGTGCTCCATGATAAACAAGAGCTCAATAAATGTGCCTGAGTGAGGCAACTGAAGAAAATGAGAGAAAAATGTAATCCGAGAGGCCTCTGTAATTTGCAACATTCAGTCTTACTCCAGATTAACTCAGTGTGAAACCCCAGCATAGTCTGACTATCGTCTGCTTCCTAATCAAGTAGCAGTATAGTCACACAGCTTGTATTTATTTATGAATTGTTAAGGAAAACAACCTAGAAAATACCACAGAACATTAATTTAAAAGAGTGAGGAAACTGTGTTATGTGAGGAATCATTAAAGAAATTAAAGTATACTTACTCTAGAAACAAGAAGCCAAGAGAGAAAAAGTAGGAAACATTAGCCTTCCTCAAATATTTGAAGGACTATAATGTAGAAGAGAGAATAGAGTCCGTCTACGTTTTGCTTGTCTGTCTCCCTAGCAGACTGATAAATGCCTTAAAGGAAGAGAATGTGTCTCATCCATCATTGTATTCCCAGAAATCGACTTGATATTGGGGACATTATAAATACTCAATAAGTGTTTGTTGATTGAATGAGAAGATAGATGGATGGATGGAAAGGTGGATGGAAGATGGGATGAATGGATGATAAGATGGAGAGAGAGTGACAGATGGATACATATTACTTAAACCATTATAAGATGTTAATGCTAGCAGCAACACTGGAAAAGAGACCTAGTTTGTATGAATGCTGACTAAACCAACAGAAGCCATGATATCGAGTTCAGTACCCTTTCTACTACCTTTCTTCCTATTCAAATCTGATAAACTGAGAGGATACCCATTATAATATAATCCTGGTGTTGGACTCTTACGGGCTGCATTGCAACCCCCTGAAAATTCATATGTTGAAGTCCTAACCCCCAATATCTCAGAATTTGACCTTATTTGAAGGTATCACTGTACAGACATAATTAGTTAAAATGAGGTCATACTGGAGTAGACTGAGCCACTAATCCAGTGTAACTGGTGTTCTTATAAAAAGAGAAATTCGGACACAAACAGGAATAGAAGGAAGATGATGTAAAGAGACACAGGAAGGAGATGACCATCTACAAGCCAAGGAGAGAGACCTGGAACAGACACTTTCCTTCCAGCCTTCAGAAGGAACCGATCCTGTTGACACTTTGATCTTGGACTTCTGGTCTCCAGAACTGTGAAACCATACATTTCTATTGTTTAAGCTACCCAGTCTATGATACTTTGCTATAGCAGCCTAATATAACATAATAGGCTATATATATTATAATTTGTAACTAATACAGATAGATGGTAAGACCAGAAGATAGGAGCCTGAGTTCATGATTCCCGAATCACCTCTGACTAAAAGCACTTCACTGCAGATATACCTACATTGGATTGAGAGTTGATCAAGAAAGGAAATTTTTTTGTGTCAAACTGCTGAATTTTGAGAACGTATTTATTATAGTAGTGTATAGTCTATCCTCACGCTGCTTTTAAAGACATACCTGAGACTGGATAATTTATAAAGGAAAGAGGTTTAATGAACTCACAGTTCCACATGGCTGGGAAGGTCTCACAATCATGGTGGAAGGCAAATGAGGAGCTGTCACATCTTACAAGGCAGCGGGCAAGACACTGTGTGCAGGCGACCTCCCCTTTACAAAACCATCAGTTCTCTTGAGACATATTCACTATAATAAGAACAGTATGGGAAAGCCCCACCCTATGATTCGATTACTTACCACTGGGTCCCTCCCATGACTCATGAGAATTATGGAAGCTACAATTCAAGATGAGATTTGGGTGGGGACACAGCCAAAACATATCAAGCAGCTAGCATTACCTAACATAGAATTTAAGTAATTTAACTGCCAAGAAATTTTAAAAGTTATTTTACCTGAAAACAAAACAAATATGGACATAGCACAAAGAACCATGCAACATCCATGATTTTTCTTTTTTTTTTTTTTTTTTTTGGAGTCCAGGCTGGTCTCTAACTCCTAGTCTCAAGAAGTGATCTGCCTGACTTAGCCTCCCAAAGTGCTGGGATTATAGGCATGAGCCATCACACCCAGTCCATGAAAACTTTTGGAATTAAAAAAAAAAAACTTCTAAGAAAATTTAAGTTTACAGAAATATATTTTGACATAATTCCCCCAAATTCTCCCCAAGATATAAATTTACTGTCTTCTGTATTTGGAGATAAGGTCTTTAAACAGGTAAGTAAGATAAAATGAGATCACTAAGGTGGACTCTAATTCAATAGGACTGGTATCCTTATAAGAAGACATTAGGAGGATGCAAACACCCAGAGAGGGAAGACAATGTGAAGATATCTACAAGCTAAGAGAGGTTCTCAGAAGAACAACTCTGCTGACCCCTTGATCTTGGACTTCAAGCCTCCAGAACTGTGAGGAATAAACTGCTATTGTTTAAGCCTGTGGTCTTTGTTATGGCAACTCTAGTAAATCAACACAGACTCAGAGCCCTTTCCCCCATGTGATGTGAGTTTAATGTATTTAATCCAACTGCTGTATATTACAGTACTGAAGAGGGCACTTTGCCTGGTGTACACAACGGAAGCCTATCACAATTTTGGCCAAGGACATTATACTTTGCCATGTGCTCATTATAGCCCCACATATCTTTTACTCGAAACTCAAAAGAACCACGTGACATTGGTAAGACACATAGGACATGAAGGCTTAGGCTGATTTAGTGACCTACTGAAAGACACAATGCTGGTAAGCAGTGGAGCCACCCAATTCAAAACCCAACCTTCTAACCCCTTCTCTCTCTAAGAACAGCAGCAAATATTTATTGAGCACATACTATATGCCAGCACAATTCTGTGTACTTTACATTCAGTATTTTATTTAGTATCTACAACAAACTCGTGGGACAGGGTCTATCATCAATCCCCACTTTGTAGATAAGAAAACTGAGAATTCTGCAGGATAAGTGACTTGCCCACCATCACACAATAAGTGACGATATCAAGCCTTGAACCCAAGCCACCTCCCTCCAGAGACTAGATATTTAACCACGCACCTATTGCTCTAATTCATCTCAGTCTTCTCTTCATGAACCTCTTTCACACGTCAACCTGGCATAATGTTCTCTCTTTCCAGCAAATGCTCCAGCTGTTGCTAAAATATCCACCCTTCACACCTCCTGCCTTGCAGAGCAGGTGCACTGGGCCCACCTCTGGAGTCAGGGACTTCCTGCCCTCTAAATGCAGGGGGCGACCCAGGGCTTGATATTTGAAGTCAGTGAGTGACAGTTTCTGATTAAACCATGTCAGAGGCAGAGGAGTTTGCTACTGCTGTATTTTTTTCACTCTGAGCACTCAGTGGCTTTCCTCCTTGATTCAGGATCACAGCCAACATGGAAGCTGAAATCCTTTCTGACAACGTTTGCTGGATTGCCACAGTGAATTAGCCCAGATCCCCATGGACTCCCTTTCTCTTTGTGCCAGCTTGTCACAGTAGCAGCAGCAAGGAGGGTGACCCAGTGCTTTTAGTCTAGACATATAGTCATCAGAGGCCCTCAGGGCTCTGGGCAAATTTACAAGCTTTTGAGACAAGGACCTGTCTGATAACAAAACCAACACCTGATAACTGACACCTTCAAGATAGAGAGTGCTGCAAAGAAATAGAGAAGTGACAGCCTTCTCAGCATGTCATTCCATTTCACCTCATCTACTTTTGCTTGGTTTCACGATGTCAGCTTCATATGTACAGCCCTCTTTCTAAGAGACTAGATTCACCTCCTTGACACCAGAAGTGCCCTTGCCAGGCCTTCCTCTCTGCCTTGGAGAAGGTATGTTCTCCTGCTCCTTACCTCCACTGTTTTCCGAAGTCCAGAGTTCCTGCTGATCTCATCATGAACCCCTGCAAAGGTCGGTGGAAAAATCCTACAGCTTTCACCCCCAGGGGCCACCAGGCTCAGAACAAACATGTCTAGCAAAAGGCCTGCAAAAGAAATAAGACAGTCAGGTGTGGGTCTTTGTTTCCGAGATCTTTATGTCCAGATTTCCATCCAGGTACAGGGAGGGCTGCTACAAAGGGAGAAATGCCTAAACAGGACATGAATATACATAGATAGTAGCCCTATTTCAGATCATGGAGAATAAAGAGTATCCCTCCTTGAGTTTTAAAAAAATACTCTGTACTCAGAATGAGCAAAGTAAAGCTAAATGAAGGTCAAGAATTTCTCTCTCTCTCTCTCTCTCTCTCTCTCTCTCTCACACACACACACACACACACACACACAGCTTCTAAAATCAACCATTTTATTTATGAAGTTCTTAGAATGCTGGATGATGTGGCAGTGTGTGAATTCCTTATAAAATGCAAGTGACATGTGCAGAAAAGAGTTGCAGACCCTTCTACCCAGTCACTCTGGCTGCACTGCAAGTCCGGGCTGGAGAACTAAAAATCTATCTCAGATAATTGACATTTATTTGATTGAAACAGCAGGGTGCCCTCCATCACCATGGGAGGAGACCATATGGAAGAACAGTGCGAGTGAAGATAATGTTTGTCTACTGAGTGTGCCAATGTGTTTAGAGATTATTCACAGGGCTCTGGGGACTCCAGTATGATAATGTTTCAGCCAAATTAGAATCAGATTAATTGCTCTAATCTAATGGAAAGACAATGTTTATCAAATTATTGCTCTTTTCACCACATGATATTGCAGTGTCATTATTCTTTGGGTTTAAGAAAGGAAATGAAAAGACTCTTGTAACACATCTGCTCAAGAGTTACATGATAGTGCTTTTCCCACTACACACGGGAGTGTAATGCAGTTGGCAATTCTGTGAAGTAACCAATAAATTAAAGTAAAAGATCTGTAGTGGATAAATCTGCTGGAGTCCTATGATATCAGTTCATATTTTGATAAGACTATCTAAAGTCAATTAACTTTTTCCAGATTTAAGAGATGTTCTGCTTCATATTATGTATGAAGTGTTTTCCTCTATAAACAGGGAAGTGCTTTTTTTAAAAACCATAAGTGGCACTTACAACAAAATTCTAAAACTCCTTTTCAAAATATCAAAATCAGCCCAGTTTTTTAACACCCAGAGAGGAAGTGGGACTCTTAGAAACTCATAACTTGTAACCCTCTATGGATTTATGCAAGAGCGTGAAATCGTCTCTGCCTTATAAGACATAGAGGACTCCATCAGCTCCTCAGCACTAAAGGAGTTGCCCATCTCACTGCCTCTCTCTGGCCCACCATTTGCATCCCTGAGAATTCTCAGAGGTGTCAAGCACCGACCAGGTGTCAGTCTAAGAGGTACAGAGAATCACATCCAAGCCAGTGGCCTCACCGAAAGGTGCTGGCTATGAGTCAGTGCTTTCCAACACCTACTAGGCTGTACGCCCAGCTCCAACTGGGAATTTGGGAGGGAGATAGAGAAGGAATTTTCTCCCATCTACATCTCCACAGGGTGCCCTGTTGGCCCCTGCAGAGAAGGGAAGAAGAATCAAGCGGCACAATTTGTACGTTCACTCGTGTGCACACTGATTATTTCAAAATAACAGCAGTGCAAAGCCTTCAAATGTCCATGAAGGCTGTTGGGAGGTAACTGTCAGGCTTCCGGTGGGCCACATGACAAGTCCAGTCATCACTTTTTTCTTTTAGAGCCAGTGCCGTTTGGAGAAGGATCTTATCAAGCAGGACAAGACAGACAAGAACAAATTGAAATTATTTTTCTTATCACTAATTCTACATTTATGTAATCCAACAGGAGACAGAAATTTCATCCTCATCTCCCTTTCGTAGTTTGCTCTTCAGATTTATAGCTTACAAAATATTGATTAATATCTCTAAGGTTACCCATCCTCCTTCTCCCTCCCCAAACGTGTCATATTCTCCAATTCAGACTGGCAAACCATGTAATCACAGAGGCTAAACTATCTAGGTTGAGATCTAGAACACACACATTAATTTACACCATTGCTAACTTTTCCTCCCTTGTACACTAAACTCATGCTTTGGGCTTGAAATTTTTAAAAAGACCATGATTATACCTATCTTTACTGAGTTGGTCTAAACAATGTCTCATATGTCATTATAGCCTACATTTATCGGGTGTCGAGAAAAGGTTAGGCACACATGAATAGAGTCGATTGCTCCCTGATCTGTCGAAGCTCAAATCTTGCTGTGATTTTCATGTTGCTGCTGCAACAATGGACTCCCCTGTGCTAAAAAGAGTCATTCTTAAGAAATAAGTGAAGCATATCGTAGCTGTATTGATGCCTAAGAAAACAGTGTATGTTTTCCAAGACAAAGCACAGAGCTGTAGATCTTCATTAATTGCAATGCACTGGAACAAAAGCAAATACAATCACTGTAATTAACAATGTGATGCCTATAGCCCCTGTCTAAATGCTTTCATTTCACTAGTATTTAACAGTAAGAGCCTGATAAATTATTTTAATCCTTATTTTTGCAGTTCATTTTGGAAAGGTTGTGTGACTCAGTCTGAGGCATATTCATACATTAATTTACATTTTTATTTTAAATACTTTCATTATCAAACTTCTTTAAACGCTACCCTATCGTTAGAACTGAATTTCAAAACTTTTATTGTAAACTAAGTATTTGTAGTAACATTAGGGGAATTCACACAAATATTGTGAATATAATGGGCATTTTTTAACCTCTTAAAATGGAAAAAATAAAACCATTCTTAACTAAATCAAAGTAATAACTTCAGCAATACATTCAAATAGTTGCCAGCTGAGGTCAACTTACATAGACATGGAGGAACAACCTGCCCATCCACAAATATTTATCTAATGCTTATAATGTACACACGTTAAAGGAAAAAGGCATGTCATTCTGACCCACAAGTTAGGGAGGCAAAATAAAGAGCAATGAAAAATTCAGAGAACAATTATATGCTGATTTAAGTGGTTGTGACTGTAATTACAATAGAAATTCAAACAAGAGAGAAATTGGTTTTGAATAAAGAGAAGGAATGCTTTTATAGAGAAAGTAACATTTATATTTGTCCTTGAGAGCTAAATATGATTCAATGAAGGGTAAAAAGAACAGCAAAGAGAAAGAATGAAGGATTGAGTAAGGAGAGGAAAAGGCCCACCTGCTGACCAAGAGAATGCTTAGTAATCGAGACTAACACTGGAACAGTAGTGACAGGAAATAGTCCGCAGGAAATGTCTAAAACAAGCAGACGGACTTCATTAGTACAGTAGGCAGCGATGGAAGCAATGAGAGCCAGGCCTCTCCCACCCTCACACCCACCCACTGGGATCATTACATTAAATCCAACTATAACCTCAATTAGAATTAAATTTAGCCAAACTCCTCATTAAAGCATTTTATTAAACTACAAATGTTTGATAAAATTTAACTTTCCAGGCCAAATATTTCTTCCTTCTTATTTATAAGATTACCAAAAATGACTCCAATACTAGCAAAGTACTTCTGTTTTCTATGATTTCATCAAAATAAATTGATGACATCTGTAGAAAGCTAGTAGCTGGATGATTGGAAGAAGGAGGCCCTGGATTCAAAGAGGGAAGACATAGAGCTGACAAGATTAGGACTTCAGCAGGAATAGTCGCACCAGGCTTTTATACAAGCAAAGTAGGTAATCATACAAGCTGCTTATTTTCAGAGGTTCCTATTCATAGTGATTGAAACTAAGATTTAGAGCCTCATTGTTTCAATTCAAAGCTTTGATTCCACTTCAATTTAAAGAATCTTGAGTTAAGCTAATAGGATTGGGCAATGTGACAAACTGTTATCAGATAATCCTACCTCAGGGATGATGAGTTTAAAGAGTTTTTGTGTTTTTGTTTTTTGAGAAAGGGAGAATTTTGACTAGAGGAAGGAAGAGAGACTGCCAGCACTGTAAACGTGAGAAAATTGTAAACAGATATCATTGAGGGTGCTCAGAGTCCACAACTATTTGAGGGAGACTCTCCAAAGCAAATTTTGCAGGCTTCAGTTCTATCCAGGATGGTGTTGAGGGGTGGAGGGAAAGGCATACAGAAGATGAAAAAATACGAAAAGCATTTTGAAGTAAAAGGACAAAGCTAATGCAGATTGCGTGAAGGAGACGGGTAACGTAAAACATAACTTCAAAGTTATTTGAAGACTATAATATGGCTGGGACGACTAACAAAAATAAAGGGGCTATAAAAAGGACCCCATTTTAGAGGTAAGTGCCTTTACTTTTCCATCCAATTCGAGTTCAGCTGTAACCAATTGGAGATGCATAATTTGTTCAAGGGTAAAAGTAGGATTATAAATGCAGATTTGAAAGTCATTCATCAAAAGTGATTGCTGACGTCAAGAGGGGTATGTGTGGAAAATGGAGAGCAAAGAATACAGCTTTGGCTCTGGGAAACAGGAATAGGAATGAGAGTAAGAGTAGAATATGAGGTAGCAAAACACAGAAAAAAAAGAGCAGGGAAAAAAAGACAGCACATTGCTATGAAAGTAATGAGATTTTTTTTTTAATGAGTGGTCAGTATTATCAAGTGTCTAAAGGAGTCAAAGTTGATAGGAACTGAAGAAAGTCATTAGATCTGGAAAGAAAGAATTTATTAGTTATCTTTGAGAAACCCAATGCACTGGGGTAATACAAATATAAAACAGAACAACAGAACCCAGATGACTAATTGTTAAGATGTCAGAGAAGAGAATGATATGGGCAGAAAAGAGATAAAAATGGTAAGAAGTGATGTCCCAGAGTCAAGGGAGGCTGTAACCAGGGCTAAGAGTTTGCTGTCTTTGAGTCTGAGAGGCAGAATGACATGGAAAGCTGGTGAGCAATTCGTTAAAATAAAGACAGAGGTAATAAAAAATGTTGGAGTTGATCTCCATATTGAATACTTTGCCTTTCCTTCACTGTATTATTCTCTCTCCTCCTCAGTCTTCTGTGTGAAATATATGTGATGGCAATGGAAGATTTTGGAGCTTAAGGAGAGAGAATGGTGACTCTCATGAAGTACGCTTTAGGTCAATAAGAGATGAAAGTGGCTGACAAGCATAGTAGGGTCAGAGTAAAGCTGGGGAGCAGATGCTATGAACTGAATGTGTCCCCCAAGATTCATGTGTTAAAATCCTAACCCCCAATGTTATAGTATTAGGAGGTGGGGCCTTTGGGAGGTAGTTAAGACTTGAGGTATAGTGCCCATATGAATGGATGAAATTAGCGACCTTATAAGAAGAGACCTGAGTGTGCATGCTCTCTCTCTGTCTCTCTGTTCTCTGCCACGTAAGGATACACAAAAAAGGTGAAAAGACAGCATTTGCAAACCAGGAAGCAGACCTTCAGCAGACAGTAGATCTGCTGGCACTTTGATCATGAACTTTCCAGCCTCCTGAACTGTGAGAAATAAAATTTTCTTGTTTAAGATACCCAGTCTATGATCATTTGTTATAATAGCCTAAACTAGGCTTATATCTGCCATCATCTAGATCTCTGTGACTCAGTTTCTCCTCCAGGAGTGCCTAGAGATTAGCTGCAGTAGAAGAAAAAGCCCTTGAAGGGATCATCAGGGTAGAATTAGCTCAATGTAGCATTAAGTAAAGGAAGTGAGGAAATAAAAGTTGCTGGAGGGTACAGGATTGCTGTAGCTCACAGGCTATCTGGAGTGGAGGTGTCTAATGTATCCTCAAGAAGCAATAGAGACGCACTGATATAGGATGGGCTTTGGGGAAGAATATATCTGGTTTCAAAGTCCAGCTTTACTTTTAACTAGCTATATGTCCTTTCAAAAATAATTTAACGTCTCTGAAATGTTCCTAGATCACACTGATGTAAGGATTAAATGCATTGATTCATGTGAGGTACTCGAGAAGCAATAGCTGTGATCGTCATGATTGAATTTATGTGGGTGTACTGAGAGCAATAAATTAGTGGCAATAAACTCCTGACCTGAGGTCAGGAGTTTGAGACCAGTCTGACCAACATGATGAAGCCCTGTCTCTACTAAAAATACAAAAATTAGTCAGGGATATTGGCACATGCCTATAATCCCAGCTACTTGGGAGGCTGAGGCAGGAGAATTGCCTGAACTGCAGCTGCTGTCAGAAAATGAGAACCTGAAGTTCAAGTGATCAGTAGTATCATTAATGGTAAAATTGATCAGGGGTTACATAAGAGTCTTGAGGAATAGACAATAGTGGAAAATATGAAAACTGCAGAAAAAAAGTGATAGTTTGCCTCAACCTCACATTTCCTTGAGCTGATTGCTGTTATTCCACATATTATGTTTGTGCCATGTACTGTGTCTGTGTCTGTGAAGAAGCATAGAACACAGTAGTGGCTAGGAAGAGGTCCCCCAGGGTCTTCCCTGTGTCATTTCCTCAGTTCTTTAGAACCTGTTCTCAATGGCACAGACAAAAGTCACACAGCTCCCAATAGCTGTTTGCTGTCACACCACCTAAAGGATGACCTCAAGGTTTGGGAAAATACACAGGAACATCCTGGAGAGTTGGAAGGGCACAGGGGACTACTTCTCTCAGTGCATCTGAGGCTATCTAGCAATCCAGTACACATACTAGTGGTTTGTTATTTCTCTCCAAAACCTTGCTGGGAGAGGGCCAGGTTATGAAAAGATCAGAATAAAAATAATCTGCCATATTATTATCCACTAAAGGACATTTCACTGTTGATTATCCTGGGCCAACATTTCTAGAAGAGCCTTTCATTGGAAGCTAGTTCAATGTGACACTAATATCATTCCCATGGAAGAAAGGGTTCCAAGGTCAAATAATCTTAAGAACTTCTAAATTAAATGGAATCAAATGAATTTTTTTCACTGCAGGATTTCTCAGAGCCTTTAATATGTTAATGTTGTATTGTGAATTTCGAAGACTGATTTTTCACTTCCCAGACCTCTGTGACCCTAAAACACTTTGTTATGGAGCTTCTAGAGTGGACAGTGGAGAACTCTGCTGCTGAACCCATTGAGAATAACTCTGGTACCTGCAGCTCCAGAACCAGTGCCCTTACCTACCTTTGAGGAATGAAAATCACTGTGCAGAGAGCACTTTGGGAGGCCGAGGCGGGCAGATCACCTGAGGTGGGCAGATCACCTGACGTCAGGAGTTCAAGACAAGCCTGGCCAACATGGTGAAGCCCTGTCTCTACTAAAAATACAAAAACTAGCCAGGCATAGTGTCACATGCCTGTAATCCCAGCTACTTGGGAGGCTGAGGCAGGATAATTGCCTAAAGCCAGAAGGTGGAGGTCGTAGTGAGCCAAGATCGTGCCACTGCTCTTCAGCCTGGGCAACAAAGTAGGACTCCGCCAAAAAAAAAAAAAGAGAGAGAGAGAAGGAAGGAAGGAGGGAGGGCGGAGGAGGGGGAGGAATGGGGGGAGGGACTGAGGAAGGAAGGAAGGAAGGAAGGAAGGAAGGAAGGGAGAGAGGAAGGAAGGAAGGGAGAGAAGAAAGAAGGAAGGAAGGAAGGAAGGAAGGAAAGAAGGGAGAGAGGAAGAAGGAAGGAAAGAAGGGAGGGAGGGAGGGAGGAAGGAAGGGAGGAGGAAGGAAGGAAGGGAGAGAAGAAAGAAGAAGGAAGGAAGGAAGGAAGGAAAGAAGGGAGAGAGGAAGAAGGAAGGAAAGAAGGGAGGGAGGGAGGGAGGAAGGAAGGGAGGAAGGAAGGAAGGAAAGAAGGAAGGAAGGAAAGAAGGAAGGAAGGAAGGAAGGAAGGAAGGAAGGAAGGAAGGAAGTCACTGTGCATAGATTTAATAGAGTCAGTAAGGGGTTCTCTCTCTTCCCGAGACAGATATAAAAAGTAATATCTGAGGACCTGCCAAGATCCATCAAACCTACTGACCACCATACACTCCATGATGATATGAAGGACCCAACAGAAAGATACAGGAAATATCCTTGGGGCAGAAATCAACAAAGGTAACACTTATCCAGTCCTAAACATTTGGGCACCATTCATTCATTCAATCCTCACACAATCTTGGGAGCATCCAAGATGAAAATACTTATCTCTATCCACAGATTAAAAAACCAACCACCAAATGAACCTGAGTTTCATAGAAGTTAAGGCACTTTTCCAAGATCAATAAGCTTATAATTGGAAAAACCAGGACTCAAACCAAAGTGTTCTAATTTTGAGGGCAGTGTTTTTCCACTGCACTAGGAAAACAAATAGCTTGGGACAAAACAACATATTTAAACTTTTTTAGAAGTGACAGGGTTTTAGAGGAATACTTTGCTTTGTAGACACTGTCAAAGAGTGGTCAAAGGGTGGGGTTTTTATCCCTGGACTCCAGTATCAGATTCCAGAATTGCATACCTTTAGCTATTGACAGGTATTTTTCAAGGACAGGGAAGAATATGTGTCCAGAGACTGAAAATGTAACACTAAAAATAAAGGAGAGAAAAAGAGATACCAATAAAATAAGTAGTTATGTTGAACAAAAAATATTAAAAAAAAAAAAAGAAGAAGAAGAAGAAGAAGGAAAGAAGAAGAAGGAACAGTGCTAGAATTGACCAGTAATTCACATGGGAAAGTATTGTGTAATTGGCCTAGAAACAGTATTTGTATCTTCTTTGTTTGAATACCAAGGTCCAGGGTATTGGATAATCAAACATTTATCAGTGAAGAGTTTAAAAGGCTCACGCATTTGTGGATGACACAAAATTTGAAAAGATGGCTACTTGATGAATTCACAATCTAGGAAGTTATTGAGAAGCTGGAAAGGGATTCACTAGATCTAAAAATTAAAAACTAATAAGGATAAATGTATTATATTGGGCTTATATCCAAAAATATCAGTAAGTTCATGAAAGGAGTACATATCTGAGTAGCAGCCGATGTTCAAAAGAACAGTGGATTTTAGTTTATAACAAACTCAGTGTGAGTCACAACAGCATAATATGGCCACCAAAAAAGCTATTACATATTATATTCATTATAGTAATTAATACTGTATGCTGCCAAAAATCAGTTTTTAAAATAACTTTTACTTTACAGTCAATGCAAAGTCTCGTGGCAGGTTGGACAGCTCTTTTGCATAGCTCTCCACCATGCGGTGGCTCAGGACCCAGGCATCCTTCCACCTTGTTGCTATGTCATCTGGAGCCCATGACTTCCAAGGTGGCCATAGAGAATTCCTTGGGACGTTCTTACACATCAGACCTGCAGGTGGCTTATATCATTTCTACCTATCACCCATTGGCAAGAATTAGTCATATGACTCCATCTAGATGCATAAGACAAGGAAACATTAAGAAATGTGCATTTATTGTGTGAACACCAATTGTCCCTGCCACATAAGCTCTAAAAATATTTAGCAAAATATAGCATTTAGGATGAAAGAGGAAATCATCACTTTTTTCTGAGGCCCTGATGAGACCTCACCTAGTACTCACATATTCAGCTTTAGTTCTGGGCTTCACTCTCTAAAAAAGATACTGAAACACTGAAATATCTTCCAAGGAGGGCAATAAGGACAATGAGGGCAATCAAACTATTATCATATGGTAAATTCCTACAGAAAATGGGAATGCTTAACCTACACTTCAGTCTAAGGAGACACAATAGCTGTCTTCCAGTATAGGAATGTCATTTGAAAGAAACGTTAAAGTGCTTCTGCAAGGTCCTATGGGGTGGAATTTAGCAAGCTTTGTAAAAATGAGAGCTGGCCAAGGACAGAATGAGCTGTCTCAACATGTCATTTTCCCTGTGCTGGAGAGAGTTAAACAGACCTTGGAGTACCAATTGCTGATAACCCAGTGTCTCAGTCCATTTTATGATGCTATAGCTGAATACCACAGACTGAGTAATTTTTCATAAACAGAAATTTCTTGGTCTCATGGTTCTAGAGGCTGGGAAGTCCAAGAGCATGCACCAGCACCTGGTGAGGGCCTTCATGCTGTATCATCCCACAGTGAAAGCCAGAAGTCATTATATGGGCAGGAGAGCATGTCAGAGACAGCAAGAGGGGGCCAAACTCTCTTTTATAACAAGCTCACTCTCACAATAGCAAACCTCCTCCCAGGATAATGACATTAATCCATTCATCAAGGCAGAGCCCTCATGACCTAAACATCTCTTAAAGGTCCACTTCTCTATTTTTAGTAGAGATATGGATTTTAACCAGGCATGGTGGTGTGCACCTGCAGTCCTAGCTACTTGGGAGGTTGAGGCAGGAGAATCAATTGAACCTGGGAGGCAGAGGCTGCAGTGAGCCAAGATCAGGCCACTGCACTCCAGCCTGGGTGACGGAGTGAGACTCCATCTCAAAAAAAAAGAAAACAAAAAAACAAAAAGTCCCACTTATCAGCTGGGAATTAAGTTTCCAACACATGAACTACGGGGACACATTCAAACCACAGCCCCTAGATATAGTCAATCGTCATTATTCATGGATTCTATAGTTGCAAATTTCCCTATTCACTAAAATGTTTTTGTACCCCAAATCAGTACTCTGGGGCTTTCACAGTTATTTACAGGCATGTGCAGAGCTGCACAAAATTTCAAATCAGCCAACATGTACTTTCCCAGCTGAAGTCAAACAAATGATATTCTGCCCTCTTGTTTCAGCTCTCATGCTGTAAACAAGTGTCCTTTATGCAGTTTATTGAATACCATGATTTTTCACTTTTGTGCTTTTTCTTAGAGATTTTTCTGTTTAAAAATGGCCTCTAAGTATAGTGTCAAAGCACTATCTAGCATTCCTAATCACAAGAATGTGCCTTAAAGAGAAAATGTGTGTCTTAGATAAACTTCATTAAGACATCAGCTCTAGTGCTCTTGGCTGAGAGTTCAATGTTAATGAATCAACACTATATATTAAGTAAGGTGTCTTTAAATAAAAACACACATAAAACAAGGTTATCTATTCATTTGTTGACAAAAATGCGACCATAGGCTTGCAAGAGCCTAACCCTGTATTTCCGCTAGGATCAACGGTTCAGTATTTGCCAACTCAGTGTTTGTGGCAACTTTATAGAATATAAATACCAGGAATAATGGGAATTCACTCTACGTATTAGGAAACAACAATAGCAATCTTAGCTGACAATTACTGCACATTTATCAAGTACCAACAACTACAGCAGGCACTCTACGGAGATTATCTTCTTTAATTTCTATAATAAGCCCATGATATAAGTAGTTTACCTCTTTTGTAGGTGAGGACACAGAAGTGCATACTTATCCAAGGTCCAAGGATTCAAATTCAGACAGCCTGACTCCAAAATCTGTAATCTGAATCCCTGCATGGTACTGAGTCTCACTAGTTTTGCCACCCTGAAATGGTAAGATTCTGTGATTTTTCCCTCAGTGAGAAACTCATGCCTTTATCCTTTGGTACTTGTTACTTTATTTCCTCACTTCCTTGTGCAAACAGACCCACACACACACACACAAACACACACGCAAAAATACTGAGAGAGGTTATTTTTGCATTATATATATGTATATATGGTGGGAAGACATATACCTTGCATTGCATTCCAGTCCTCAGATGCACAACACCTACCAGTCCTTTAATAATTCATTGAAGAAGAGACCAACTGATCCTGCTGAACGACCCTTGTCTTAGTCCATTTGGGCTCCTATAACAAAATACCATAAGCCAGATAGTTTATAAACAACAGAGGTATATTTCTTACAGTTCTGGAGGTTGGGAGGTCTGTAATCAAGGCACCGGCAGATTCAGGGTCTGATGAAGGCCCACTTTCTGGTTCACAGATGGTGCTTTCTCACTGGTCCTAACATGGTGGAAGGGGTAAAATAGCTCTCCAGAGCCTCTTTTATGAAATCACTAATCCTGTTCATGAGGCCTCTACCCTCAGAACCTAATCACCTCCCAGAGGCCCCACTTCCCTAATACCATCACCTTTGTATTAGGATTTCAACATATGAACTTGGGAGGACACAGACATTCAGACCATGGTACCCCTCCTTGCACATCAAAAGAAACAGCACTCTCTGCTTCCCCCACAAGAACATCCTCCCTCTGACCCCAGCCCTGCCACTGCAGCCAGAGGAAGGGGCTAAAGCTTCACACATTGGCCTGTCTTTGGATCCCCGAATCCCTGAAGACACTGCTTTTCCTGTGCCCTATTGCCTCTTTGTTCTGGGGGCCCAAAGCAGAGGGGTGGCTCTGTGACCAGGATGCTGAATAAGCAGAACTCCTGAGATATAATTCACAAGTATCTTTACTTCCGCCTCCCACTATATTTATAAAATTCATTCAGTAGAAAAAAGTTCTTCCACTCCCCAGATGTAACCTTGGGAAGTCTCATACGTTTTTGGTGCATGGTTAGATTACAAAATGCCCTGGTCACTTTAGGTCACAAACACAGGTTAAATCACCTTGCCCCATGTTCCCTACTCCTATCCCTGTCTTATACTTCCAAAACCTTGTCCCCCATCTTATTGTCCTATCATGATTATACTGGGGAAGGCAGGAGAGGAAAGGGAGCAAGGAACATTTTCATTTGATCAGTAGCATTACTAGTTGACTTTGTGCTCTCTAGGCCTGTCAGGTATTTAAACATCTTATTTTGGGGGCACATTTGAAAGCTCCTTGGGGATTCACAAGCATTGCAATCCTCTGCCGACACTTCGTAGACTCGGGCAATGCATCTCCAATCTGGCTGGTCACCTGGCATTTTCTGCAGCTGCTGGGATGCTGTCAGTGACCTCCAGCTCGCTTTGTCTGCTAAGGTGCCATTGCCCTCTGCAGTTAGAGAATCAACATTATTGAACAGGACCTAAGATGGCCACATCAACTCTTTCATTCATTGTCCACACCAATCATAGGAAATCCCCACTAATCCTTTATCTAAATAAATTCAGGGATATAAGCTATCCCAGTGTATCATACTGATCAGATGGGGCATTCAGAGTGGTATGGCCGTAGACACACCCCTCATATTCTGGATTCCCCAGAGAAAAAGGCAGACACTGTCCATGATGCCTGGCTAACTGCTGAGGGCCCATTTCAAGACTCCAAAGGGTCTTGTTGAAGACCAATGCAATCTACCTCATAGTTAGATTACAAAATGCCTGGTCACTTTAGGTAGAGGTAGGCACCATCTACCCATCTTCCTTGATAATGGAGGAGGCCCGACTCACAATTCTCCCAGCACCTTTCTTCAAAGAAATCCTTTGCCAACAAATTCCTTGTCCACAGATATCTAGACTTTTAACTATTTTCTATACTCAAAGTGACTATGGAATTGAAGAGTCATAAAACCAAATGTTTTTAAAAATTATTTTAGATTTAGGGGGTACATGTGCAGGTTTGTTACATGGGTATATTGTGTAATGCTGGGATTTAGGCTTCTGTCGGACCCATCACCCAAATTGTGAACCTAATACCCAATAGGTAGTTTTTCAACCCTTTCCCCCTTCATTTCCTCCCCTCTTTTGGAGTTCCCAGTGTCTATTGTTGCCATTTTTATGTCTGTATGTACCCACTGTTTAGCTCCCACTTATAAGTGAAAACATGCAGTATTTGATTTTCTATTTCTGCATTAATTCACTTAGGATAATGCCCTGCATTACCATAATGGCTGCATCCATGTTGCTGCAAAGGACATAATTTTATTCTTTTTTATGGCTGTGTAGTGTTCCATGGGGTATATGTATCACATTTTCTTTGCCCAGTCTACCATTGATGGGCACTTAGGTTGATTCCATGACTTTGCTATTGTGAGCAGTGCTGTGATAAACATATGAGGGAAGGTGTCTCTTTGGTAGAATGATTTATTAATATTTTCCTTTGGGCAGATTCCTGGGTAGAACAGTAGTTCTATCTGTAGTTCTTTGGGAAATCTCCATACTGTTCCCCATAGGGGTTTAACTGATTTACATTTCCGCCAACAGTGTGTAAGTGTTCCCTTTTCTCCACATCTCTGTGAACATGTCATTTTTTGACTTTTTAACAATAGCCATTCTGACTAGTGTGAGGTAGTATCTCATTGTGGTTCTAATTTTCATTTCTCTGATGATTAGTGATGTTGAACATTTTTTTCATGTTTTTTGGCTGCTTGTATATCTTCTTTTGAGAAGTGTCTATGTCCTTTGCCCACTTTTTTAATGGTTTGTGTGTGTGTGTGTGTGTTAATTTGGTGAAACTGGGTTTTAATCACCTACTTTGAAACTGCAAACAGATGCCCTATCTCACAACTCCTTCCAGTGTCTGATATCCATCATACCTTGGTGCCTTAGCTAGGATTCCAATTTAACGTTCTGTATAGTACACATTCCTCTTCCCAAGACAAAAAACGTATTTTCCAACCACTCAATAATTTGGAAGGTGTGGTTCTAGATGTGGATGCCATCCCGAAAGCCACCTGCAGCTACACAGAGTGGTCTTTATAATTTATAATTGACTTGTGTCTTCTAAAATCACACAATTATAGTAATGGGAAAAATTATGAAATGTAGCAACAAACTTTTTACATAATTGTTTTCCAAATAGTGAAAACTCTCCTCTCAAAAGTAATTCTACAGGCTTAACAAGGGAGGAAGTCCCTCGTGTACTGGGTTACATGCTCTGAAAAATAAACTAGCACAGCACTTTTATCCAAATGACTATTAAATTTCGCCTAGGTAGGTTTTGTTTTGACAACTTCTATTTCTCAGGGACCAACTCCATTTTTTTCTCTCCTTGTTTCAAGGTCAGTGGCTAGTTCTTTATCTTTGTCTTCTTATATTAAGGGGAAAAAAAAGAATTTTTCATTAAGGCTTAAAGGGGCATAACTTCTCAAGCAACTCTTAACCTAGAGTCATTTCTCATTTTTTGTATTCTTCTTCCTCTTTTTTTTAATATGGAGCCAGAGCTAATAATTTTTTCTCTTAAATCTTCAGTTTTAATAGGGTCACAGAAAACATTTGCCTGGTCTGTTACAGAACACAACTATTCTTCTTTCCACACTGAGGTAAGTCACCTCAGTCCTCTCCTTGTACCCAAAGCACCTTATTGTCCAACCTAAAGGGCAGAGGTTGTGGAGCTATCAAAGAATTTCAGAGGGCGTGGAGATACTAATGAGGCTAGCCAGGTCTCCATGAGGCTCAGAGTGGCTGCCTATTCTGAAAAGGTTGGTATAATATGGTGTAAAACCAACTAATTTATTTGAATATGCACACAAGAAAATCTTTAGAGGAATACTTAAAACGTATTAAAGGAAATGCTCAAAGGAATACTCAAAGCCACAAATACAATCCCAAAGACAAACTGAACTTCATAATTTCACCTGTCCTCCCTTAAATCACTTGTGTTTGCTTTCTAGTACTCAAAGCAGCGGTCTCTGAAATAAGATTTGGGTGCCCAGGGGATTAGCAAGATGAGTCATTGAGGGGTAGGAATAAAATGTTACAACTTCTATTTGTATTTATCTAAAAAATAAGAAAGTAGGTAAAGATTTTTAACGTTTAATATACACATTAATTTAGATCCCTTAGTCATTCATTGGCTTGAGCATGTTAGGACAGTTTACATATGTCAGTACTCTAGATTTAGAGATAATAGTTTTAACAAAACCAACCATCACAGAATGGGCAAATGACTTAAAGAGACTTTTCAAAGAAGCTATGGATTAAAGAAAATGGTAACGATACTGACAAATAACAAGAAATTGGTAAAACAAACATATCTCTTGTTTCCGGTTTGTGCTCTCAGTCAACATCAAGAGGAGGTAAAATCATCAATGCGATAATCATATATATCACTGGGATACATTTATTTTCACACACACACAAAAAAAATCATAAAATCTATTCCTTCTTGGTACAAGTGACAGTAAGGGGAGTAGAGTAACCTCTTTAAGGGAGAAACCTGTGCTTCAGAGAGAGCATTTAAAAAACAACGTTTTTGTTGTTATATGATGTTTGCTGCTGGAAATGGTATGCACCACCTTCAAGAACTGCGAAATATAGGTACTTAAACTTAGAGTTTTCCAATCTGTTTAAAAATGTTCAGGTGAACAGTTTGAACAGTTTCAATGACTTGTGAACACATTGTGTAAAATATGGGAACAAATAATCTTCACATTGATTTGCATATTGATAAGCAGTTGACAGCAGGGAAGATGTAAACATACTGGATGAGTTGAGACAAAAACTTTTGCTTAATTGGTGGATGGATTTGAAAAACAATTATCATAATTTGTAAGTGAAACCAACAATGTACTTCTTCCACTTGAATCCATGTATCTTTCAGTTATTTTCCAGCAGTGACACCATTTGAAACCAAGTATTTTAAAAAATTAGCCTTGAAATGATACGTTCAAAATGCTGCATCACTAAGTGTTAAGCCAAAATTTTCAAATGTAAACACATGCATTAACATTATTCCCATGAAACATTATTGTTATTAAAAGGCAGCCAAAATATATTTTGAAGCATTAGTAACTAAAATAAAAATTATTTTGAATATTCATCTTACCTCTTTTTAAAATATCTAAGTTTTTATGTTTTATACTGTATGCAATATAGTATTAATATGGTGATACATATAGATATTGGAACAAAAGCTCAAACTTTGACTAAGAGAGAAAATATGCAAGCAAAGCAGAGGCCACAGGCTTCAAAGCTCAAGTTCAGGCTTCCTCGTCTGGCAGGTTCCTCCCGCTCTAACTGCCTCCTTTTCTGTCCATTTTCCCACACTTCCCCCATGACCACAAAACACTGCCATGTTTTGATCAGTCTGACAAGCTATCTCGTAAACACACCAAGCTCTCTTATACTTCTACATCTCAGCCTAGAATATTTTGTACTCTCTTGTGCATTGCTGAATTCCCACTTTTCCTTTAAGACCTAGACCAAGGCTGGGCGCGGTGGCTCAAGCCTGTAATCCCAGCACTTTGGGAGGCCAAGACGGGCGGATCACGAGGTCAGGAGATCGAGACCATCCTGGCTAACAAGGTGAAACCCCGTCTCTACTAAAAACTAGAAAAAACCAGCCAGGCGAGGTGGCGGCGCCTGTAGTCCCAGCTACCCGGGAGGCTGAGGCAGGAGAATGGTGAACCCGGGAGGCGGAGCTTGCAGTGAGCTGAGATCCAGCCACAGCACTCCAGCCTGGGTGACAGAGTGAGACTCCGTCTCAAAAAAAAAAAAAGAAAAGACCTAGACCAAATGTCATCTCCCCTGTGGAAATTTAGTCTCCTAAAAATATGTATCAGCGAAAAAGTCTGGTCTGTGGGGGAAAATGATAAAAGAAGATGTGGTGATTCTGAATCTGAGTTCTGCCACTTAAAATCTAGGTATGAGGAAGTTACTGAAACTTTTGATCCTCGGTTTTCTCATCCAGAAAATGGAGATTCTGCATTACCTTATGACAGGGGCCAAGTGGCAAATATTTTCAGTTTTGCAGACAAAATGGTCCCTGTTGTAACTACTCGACTCTGCCTTTGGAGCACAAAAGCTGGCATAGACAATGCATCAACAAATGGACACGGCTGTGTTCTAATAAAACTTCGCTGACGAAAACAGCTCATGGGTCAGATTTGGCCTGTGGACAGCAGTTCGCCAACCCCTGCCTGATGGAATGATGACCCACACAAACATAAGTAAAGCACCCGGTATATAGTGAGTACTTAGTTCATTATGTGCTAGGCCTGGGACAGCATCAATATACAAAAACAAGCATGACCCCCACAGTCATGTTGTTGGGGGCGTGGATAGTAAACAATCACACAAATTGTATCAATAAACCCTCCCACCCCCACCTCCCACCAAAGCTTACAAGGTCAGAGTTAGACAGATCACTGTCATCATTGGTCCATGCGAGGATTGCCTGTTAGCTTGTTTTATTTGTCATTTGTCGTGCATTCTGTGAAGAAAATGGAGATGGTGTTATGAAAGTGTGTCGAAATATTCTATGAAAATGACACTGCAACCTGAGAAGTGTGTCAGCCAGGTGAAGGGAAGCAGAGCCTGGGAGGAAGCTTGCTCCAGGCAGAGGCCAACATGTGCAAAGGCCTTGAAGAGGAAAACAGTTGGGCCAGCTTTGCAAAACACAAGGAAGGCAAAGTATAGAGGTGGAGGGAAAGTATGAAGATCAGGCTGGCTAGGGAGGGAGGGGCCAGGGGCCTTGTACAACATATAAAATATTTGAGATTTGATTTTAAGTCACAAAGAAAGCCTCAAATATTTTTCAGTGATCTCATTGGTATATACAACATATTTTGGATATATATGTGTGATTATAGTTATTATGTAATTATTATTTATAAGGCAACAAAAATGTTTTGTGAACCACTAATTAATAACACCTCCGAAAATAGTGCCTCCTTCAAATTCTCCCCAACAACCCCTTTCACTTGTGCCACCTCTTTCTTTAGATGCACTCAGAAAATTGTTCCAGTCCTGGAATAAAATGTGTGGCCCAAGGCAGCGCATGGGACATCCTCCCCACTTCTGAGGTGGACCCAACACAGCGGCAGCCACAGGGACCATGCACCACCCAGGCACAGTAGCCACTCACAGCCTCCAGAGCTGGCACCTGGTGTCAGGGTGGCCACTGATGGCATGGGCAGCAGCAGAAGTGGAGTTCTGTTCTCAGGGAACTCCACAACAAGCAGCAGAGCTCAAGGAGAATCCAGCAGGGGACCACAAGGGCGCCGCATGTGAGCTCAGGTGAGGCATTGTTCCTCCCCTTCAAAATTAGATTTATACAGAAACAATTGCCTTAGCCCTTGTTGGAGGAACCAGGGGTCTTATGGAAGCAGCTGAAACACAAGCCATAGAATGGTGGTGAATAGCACCCACAGTACTTCCATTTTAACAGTGGGGAAAGACAAATAAATGTTGGTGTTAAGGGATAGAAGAAGAAGATGAAGAACAAAAAGCAAAGAAAATAAGATAAGAAGAGAAAAAAAGGAAAAGGGGCCCACAGGAAAAGAATCCTCACAGTCCTCTCTGCATGACAGCTACTACAAAGGAAGAGCAACCAGGAGGACTAGACAGCGACATGGGGTACCAAGAAACAAAAACCAAAGAAGGGACCGACGCAGAAACTGAAGGGGGCAGATGAAGATGGACACACAAAGCCCGAGGGAGACAAAATAAGCTCAATAGATTTCTGAAGTGCATTTATCAAGATGAATTGCTTTTGTCACATCCTGCTGTTTTCGAACATGAGTATGTTGTTGCCTGTTATCGTTGACCTTTACAATTCTGATTAGCTGCTCAGCAATTAACCAGTATTCCTTAGATGATCTTAGCTCTGTGCTAGAGGAGATAGCCACAACAGGCCCCTGGGGTACAGGAAGAAGAGAAGAGAACCTGCAGAGAAGGAAATTACCGCACCAGTTGCAGAACCACAGAGCCTCCTCGGGTTCTTGCCTGTAGTTGTAAAATCTAAGAATCATTACATACATTTTTAAACTTAAAAAAATGCCTTCTATCATTTGCAACACAGAAACTTTACCCCTCCACTTTGTGTACTGTAAACTTAAGGCAGAGGTGGTTGGTTTAAGTTACATGCCAAATATCAAACAGACTACAAGACACGGAGGTGGGAAGTGAACGCCTGTCACCTGGCTTGAGCCATGGGCACTCTCTTCTCAGAAACCAGGTGGAAAGCCTGATGCCTTGCCCAGATATCAGTCCGGATGCATTTGTTCTCCTGAACCTTCATTTTTTTTTTTTTTTTGAGACGGAGTCTCGCGCTGTCACCCAGGCTGGAGTGCTGTGGCCGGATCTCAGCTCACTGCAAGCTCCGCCTCCCGGGTTCACGCCATTCTCCTGCCTCAGCCTCCCGAGTAGCTGGGACTACAGGCGCCGCCACCTCGCCCGGCTAGTTTTTTGTAGTTTTTAGTAGAGACGGGGTTTCACCGTGTTAGTCAGGATGGTCTCGATCTCCTGACCTCGTGATCCGCCCGTCTCGGCCTCCCAAAGTGCTAGGATTACAGGCTTGAGCCACCGCGCCCGGCCCTGAACCTTCATTTAGAAACACCTTTGGTTCTGGTTTCACGTGATGAGATTGGTGGAAGACTTCTCCACCACAAAGCTAAGATTTTGGCAACCCTTTCAAGCACCATTTTTAGGTTCTCCCTGTTTTAGAGCAAGAGGAATTTGAGGCAGAGTGTGTAGGCTTACACAAACAGCTTCAATGCAGGGGCTAACAGAGATCTGAAATCACTCAGCACTCTTCCTCTGTCTCTATCATACTTAAAATATCCTACGCTGAGTCCACAGGCTATCCTTGTACCTCATCCCTCCAAGAATTAAACAGGTCCGCTATGATGATGAAGATGTAGACCCAGGGTAACAATATAAACATGTCCTAAGGATGGAATCCACATAATTATTCTCATTGTACATCAAGACTAATTATACTTTGTCTCATTAATAACAAGAGAAACTTGCATTTTTGTCTTTATCCACATAGATGCATTATAGTACCTTCTCATGAGGTTATTTGTTTTGTTTTGTTTTGTTTTGAGATGGAGTTTTGCTCTTTTGCCAAGGCTGGAGTGAAGTAGTGTGATCTCGGCTCACTGCATCCTCTGACCCCCATCCGCTCCCTGGGTTCAAGCAATTCTCCTGTCCCAGCCTCCTGAGGAGCTGAGATTATAGCGATCCACCACCATGCCCAGCTAATTTTCGTATTTTTAGCAGAGACAGGGTTTTGCCATGTTGGCCAGACTGGTCTCAAACTCCTTACCTCAGGTAATCCACCTGCTTCGGCCTCCCAAAGTGCTGGGATTACAGGTGTGAGCCACTGCGCCCAGCCTTATAAGGTTCTTTATCAGGACAAAAAAGTGAGGTAGAACAAGAAGGTAGGCTACAGTCAATATTTTTTCATATCAAGCAATGATGCTAATGCAATAGCTCTAAAACTGAGACAGCTCCAGAACAGATTTCATGGAAGTCCAGTACAAAATGTGAACAGTGGGCCGGGTGCGGTGGCTCATGCCTGTAATCCTAGCACTTTGGGAGGCCAAGGCGGGTGGATCATCAGAGGTCAGAAGTTCGAGACCAGCCTTACCAACATGGAGAAACCCCATCTCTGCTAAAAATACAAAATTAGCTGGGCGTGGTGGTGCATGCCAGTAGTCCCAGCTACTCGGGAGGCTGAGGCAGGAGAATTGCTTGAACCCAGGAGGCGGAGGTTGCAGTGAGCTGAGATTATGCCATTGCACTCCAGCTTGGGCAACAAGAGTAAAACTTCATCTCAGAATAAAATAAATAAATAAATGTTAAAAACTCAAAATGCAAACAGAGTTTAGACCCAAGTGAGAGTATGTCATTGTAAGCTGAGATTGGAGGATCATACTAGGTTACTGCCCATCTTTCCAGGCATCATTCTGAAACAGTTGGGCCAACCACAGTCTTATTACTAAGTCCTTCTGCAATGCAACTCTGATCAGCGTACAGTCTGGAAGAGGAGAATTTTTTAAATGTCATTTACTATATCTAACACATTTGGAAGGTAATTAAAATCTTGTTCTTGCATTTATTTTTCAGCCCACTGCGGGATGGGGATGGAAATAAGTCTATACACATGAGAGCTATAGTCAGCAAGGTCAGGTTGAGCCAGGAGGATGAATCATTGGCCCTCAATGCCAGGCAAAAAGCCACCACCCAGCAAACACAAGGTACCAGAGTTATCACCATGCAGTTGTCCCTCCTTCCTAGTTTCCCAGGCTGCGAAGGCCAAAGAGTGAGACAATTCTCTAAAGGTAGAGGTGGAAATGACAATAGAAGAACACGTAAAATCCTTGAGGTACATGCCAAGGGAAGGGCATGTATATAAAGGGGAGGAGAGAGGACGCCGTTCTTCTTACACATCTGTTAACTTAAACACAGCATGAGAAGCCATCACCTGACTTCCTAGAGCAAAAACAAAAACAACAAAGGCCAGTTGGATCATTCTCTGCTTGACCTAGTCATAAGTAGAAGGAAGATTACAGAAATGAGTGGTATCACAGTTTCCTGCTTCTGCATAGTTGGGCCATGGATATACGCGGCAACAACTGTATGAGGTCAACACTATTACTAGCCCCACGGTATAGAATGGGAAACGGGAAACAGGCCTGGAGGGGTTAAGCACCTTACCCAAGTCATGCAGCGAAGTGATAGGTAGCAGACCAGAACACAGATGTACCTGATTCCAGAACCATGTTTCTTAACCTGTCTGGATTGTCACAGAGCAGCTCTGCTTTAGTAAGGGAGCAGCAACATGATTACTAGGGCTACATTTTTTTTTTTTTTTTTTTTTTTTTTTTTTTGAGGCGGAGTCTCGCTCTGTCGCCCAGGCTGGAGTGCAGTGGCGCAATCTCGGCTCACTGCAAGCTCCGCCTCCCGGGTTCACGCCATTCTCCTGCCTCAGCCTCCCAAGTAGCTGGGACTACAGGCGCCCGCCACCTCGCCCGGCTAGTTTTTTGTATTTTTAGTAGAGACGGGGTTTCACCATGTTAGCCAGGATGGTCTCGATCTCCTGACCTCGTGATCCGCCCGTCTCGGCCTCCCAAAGTGCTGGGATTACAGGCTTGAGCCACCGCGCCCGGCCTAGGGCTACATTTGATTACTGAGCTTTGGTGACTATGCAGCCCAGTGCATTTCCTGATTACAATGACAGGTCGGATTCTGTTGTAACATAGAATCACTGTTTGTTTGTTTTGCAGAAAATCCATGGTGCTGGGCTAAATTCATGCATATTAAATTCTAAAAAATTTAGTCCTTGACCTAGAAAAGCCTCACATTAACGCACAATGGGTTTAACCTGGCAGTTGTACTCAGGCTTAAGATTCCCTTTGCAAGAAACTAAGCCTGAACACAGAAGTTGCTGCTAGTAAAAGGCACATTAGCAACAGTTTTATGGGGTCTGTGAAAATGATCAAGTTGACTTAAAAGATAAAGATTTGCCAGATTGATATCCTTGGCAATGCATAGCTCCTTGTCTAAATTTCCACAAAACACATGAAAATAGAAAGTTTGTGGAACTATAACTTATTTAATGGACCAGGCCAACTTATTTGGGATAACATAGTTAATCAAATGTATTTTCAGGCAGCTGCTCTCTGTTATATTCTATTACAGAGCAAATCGTTACAGTTACCAGGCAAACCCCTAGAAGAAAAAGCAAAAGGATGCTGTCCCAGAATCACTGACATAACCGTAGCTGTAACGGTCCAAGTATATGGTTTCTACTCACAATTACAGACTCTCAGAGACACCCGTGTACTCCACATCTATGTTTCTGGAAGAAAAAACCTCTTCTTAAATTGATTTGCCCTTTGTCACTGTCACAGATAGGTTTTTCCTGTTTTGACAGGTAGTTGTAATTCTATTAGCAGCCCATCGACTTCCCTGTGAAATCGATCTGTGTTGGGCTGGTTGGGTCTTCCTAAACTGGCTGATTTATTGCTTCTGCATGATTTTAGAAAGAGAGGGCACGTGCATACTCGCAAGTGAACTAAAGAGTCAAGGAGTGGGAGAGGATGAGGGAGAGGAAATCAGACACTCCTGTGTCACCAAACAGTATGAGGTATCAAAACAATGTTTTAAAACAAATTATTTGTAGCCTCACTGTTGGCTGTCTCCATGGCAGGTGAGCTGTGACCTTTTGTCAGCAGCCTAGATGAGGTGGCTGCTGATGCCTGCAGGTATAAGTGACTGTCAATTTTCCTTACTCATTTATCTTGCTGTCTCATGTTTAAACTAGAAGAAGTTGTTCATCCCAAGTGTCCTCAATGTCAATCTATCATGTTTGCCTAATTTTGCTCTTCTACATCACATCTCACAGTCACCAGAACATGAGTAGCTGCCTCCAGGTGCCTCTGCCTCTGTTATCTTGCCCACTGAAGGGAGAGCACTTAAGCCAATTTGCGGGAGACCACAGCTTGCCAGAGGTCAGAGACAGAAATCACCACTGCATTTTGTTTAAAGAATCACATCAGAAAAGAAAAGAAAGGACAGGGAGGGAAGGGAAGGAAAACCTAATAAACATGCCGGTCCTAAAGTTTGATTCCAAGATTTATGACAGGATCCGACAAAATTAAATTAAAATAGTATATGTGAAAACTGGGCAACCTGAAAATAAGTTGATTTTTCCAGAGACTAAAGAACAAATCATTGCACAAACACATACCTTTTCAAACTGAAAAGATTCCAGAGTTAACTCCATGGGCCTAAATATGAATATTAACATCTCACAAATACTATTTGTAATTTTATCCTTGAGCAGTATAGTGGAGAGGTGAATTCTAAGCAAAATTATTAGTAGGAAGTAAGGTTAAGTGGACATATTCCACTTTTACATCCTTTCTTCTTCATTTATCCCTATATGTTTAGGGGCTTCCACCACGCTTATCCTCTGGAATAACACTAGAGCTTTTGCCATTTTCTCTACCCAAAACTTATCAGATGTTGGACCAGCAAGGTGATCAAGTACTTTTTCTTTTTTTTTTTTTTTTTTTTTTTTTTTGAGACTGGATCTCACTCTGCCACCAAGGTTGGAGTGCAGTGGCACGATTTCAGCTCACTAAAGCCTCTACCGCCCAGGTTCAAGCTATTCTCCTGTCTCAGCCTCCTGAGTAGGCCTCCTCAGCTGGGATTACAGGTGTGTGCCACCATGCCGGCTAGTTTTTGTATTTTCAGTAGAGACAGGTTTTCACCATGTTGGCCAGGCTGGTCTCAAACTCCTGACCTCAGGTGATCCATCTGCCTTGGCCTCCCAAGGTGCTGGGATTACAGGCGTGAGCCACCACACCTGGCTGGTGATCAAGTATTTTAATATATCGTGAAAAAATAGGTTTCATGTATTAACTCTCTCAGTAAGATTTTTCATTTTTACTGGGAATTTTTATGAACATAATACCCTAACCCAAAATACAGACTCATGGTGAGAACTGTGGGCACCAGTGAAGACAGTTCAGAAGGTATTTGTTAGCAGGTGTACCACAGGGCAGGGGAGATTTGTTAACAGGCATACCTTTCAATGGCCCTCAAATGATAGCCCTAAAATGATGCAGGTTCTAAACCACAAGCATCATCTTCTCTGTCTACAGAGCCCTGTAGAAACTGATCGTCTTGTACTAGGCTTTGCTGTACTATGTCAACTGGGTTAAGCTGAGAACCCTGAAGCTTCCAGGTTAAAGTTGGCCAAAAGAGGAACTTGTGTGAGATTTGGAAGACAGAGGTAAAGCAGCAGGCTTGACTCTTGGAAAGTAGTCACATACTTCTCCCTGGTCCTACTAAGGCAGCTGGGTGTGCTTGCCTTCTCAGATTAGGCAACACAGATTTCCCTGCCAGCTCGCCCTTATCCATCATGGCCAGTATTTCAGATATACTAGCTAGTGATTCCTTCTGTGATCCTCCAACTCCTCCTCTGGACCTTTCTTCCCCAGTTCCTCCCATATTTGTGTCACATCTAATTCCTATAAGAAACCTCCTATTTCCATGATACTCATAGGGCCTCTGCTTGCTGGCTGAACCCTGACTGATACAGTCCCCTGCAGAGAGCTTCAGAGACGGTATATCTTACAAGGCTGGGCACAGGTGCATGAATCATAATCAAAAGTTATCTCCTGTTACAAGTACCAGAATCAAACTTAAACCTACATTATTGGTCTGAGCCTCTGATTTGTGTTGTGCATGTGAAATGTAATTTACAATTTACATTTTCAAATTATTTATTTTATCATTTTTAAAGCTGGACTTGATTTTCAATATGTGCACTCTGTACACCAGCTAAATTAATGAGGTTACAGACTCAAGTTTCAAAAAACAAATCACTAATAGAGCAATCATCAACAATCACCTTGAAACCCCAAGCTAGATAGATCATGTTACATCATATATCCTCTTAAGTAAGGGTACTAGGTCATGAATATTTACAGTTTCTGATCAAAATCAATATTATTCCTAAGTCGGAGATTGAAATGCTCTACATCTCAGGACAGAGTGGTCAGGACAAATGCAGACCCCAAAGTGTGTCCTACATGAGATTTTGAACAAGTATTTTTAACTTAATTACCTAGCACATATGAACTATGGGCCAAAGGTCTAATCACATTCCCACTAAAATCAGTGTTTAACTTACAGCCCCTGGGTGTCATGATAACAGGATTGAATCAATTATGTATCAACAATGATGCTGATCAGAATTAAGCTTATCATTTTGAGTTGTTCAAGTCTAATTCCACTAAAATCATGTTTTGAAACTCAAGCCTTATATAAGTGTATTAGTCTGCTAAGACTGCCATACAAATACCACAGACTAGTGGCTTAAATAAATAAAATTTATTTTATCACAGATTTGGAGGATGAAAGTCTAATATGCCAGCAAGGGAGGTTTCTGGCGAGTCCTCTCTTCCTGGCTTGCAGATGACGTCCTCCCACTGTGTCCTCACACAGCCTTTTCTCTGTGCATGTATGCTCCTGATGTCTCTTCTTCTTATGACCCCAGTCCTTTTAGATGAGGGCCCCATCCTTATGACCTCATTTAACTTTCATTACCTCCTTGAAGGCACCATCCCAAACATAGTTACATTGGGAGTTAGTGCTTCCACATATGAATCTGGAGAGGATACAATTCAATCCATAACTGCAAGAGATACTGACAAAAAGAAAATTGATTTGAATACATGCTTTATATGTCCATGACTCAAGCTTGAATCATATCTAATGCTCGTATGCCAAGCAGAGATGCTATCCACTCACGACTGCTATTAAACTTTGAAATGACATGCACAGATACCAATTTCTAATTTTTTTTTTAATTTGGAAATGCTTGTGATGGGTGAAAGGAGGGGCTGAGAAAAGGGGGAAAGAGTGCACAATTCAGTAGGAAGCAGATTTGCAAAGAAAAGTAGAAAGTCAGGCACTGGCTAGTAAGTGGATGGCATAGGGTTACGAATAGATAATAAGGAGGACCTAGAGATGTAGGAAAAGTAATCGTGTATGTGTACGCATGTGCACGCTTACTGCTTATAAAGCATTACGGTAGGGGAATTGAGAGGTAAACATCAAAAGATACAGACTAATCTGCCTATAGATGCTGCCTTTTGACCAGATGCTCACAACAGATCCATCCAGATTTGGTTGGGGACAGGGTCACAAGTTACAAAGGAAAGGTAACCACACATAAGAAAACTGTGAAGACTACAAGTGCTCTTAAAGGAATAACTATTTCTGGCATTTACCATAGCATGATAACAAACTGGAACTTCAGAAGAGAAAAGAAAAAATTGTTGCCGTTAATTTTACCCCCATTTACTGTAAGATTGGATAAAACAATATTGTCTGGGCACGGTGGCTCATGCCTGTAATCCCAGCACTTTGGGAGGCTGCAGGCGGGTGGATCACCTGAGGTCAGAAGTTCAAGACCAGCCTGACCAACAAGGTGAAACCCCATCTCTACTAAAAAATACAAAAATTAGCTGGGCCTGGTGGCAAATGCCTGTAGTCCTAGCTACCCAGGAGGCTGAGACAGGAGAACTGCTTGAACCTGGGACACAGAGGTTGCAGTGAGCCCAGATTGCACCACTGCACTCCAGCCTGGGCAACAGAGCAAGACACTGTATCAAACAAACAAACAAACAAAAATCAAAGAAATGCATCAGTATATACCGCAATGAGAGAATTCCAGCTGCAATTTTTTTCTTCAGAGTAAACTGATTTTTTAAAATCCTACCTTTAAACTCTTTGAAGCTAGAAAAGTAACTGTAATATGCAGAGCATTTCTTGTTTGCTGTTAATATCAAGTGGTGACAGAGTGCTCAAAATTGCACAAGCCATACAGACAAAGAACAATTTCCACCTTCGTAAAGCAAAAACATTTTTAAGAACATAATTGAATAGCACAAATAAAAGAAGCAAACTTATCTCAAGTTGCTCAGGAGTCAGATTACAGCCACAAAATCAAAATTATATTACAATTTCCTTGTCTGATTTTTAATTTGCTCTAAGCCAAATAAACATGAATGATGAGAAAGAAATCTCAGCCTAGGAGCTGATGACATCGTAAACCATACAAAGGACACTTGGTTGGTTTCTGTCATAAAATTCCATCATAAAATCACACCTGCATGAAAAAAGTTTTCTTGCCAGTTGCTGTCTTTTCCCCTCAAAATAGCCATCCTTGCCAAGAGACATTCAGTTCAGTGCCTAGGACTATCGGTTGTTAGGGCTTGTCAGCAGTCAGAAATCATTCAAATATATTTCCTGCATCTTTCCAAAGCTATAAATAAAAATTTTACACTAGCTCCTACTGAACAAAAGGATTTGGGCTCAAATGACAGCAGTCAGGATTTGAGTTAGATAGAAATGAGTATTTGGTGATAAAGGAACTTAAGACCAGAAAGGGTTAGATTGAGAGAAACTAGAGCCCCCTCCCTGAAACTGTTTGGAAACAATATATATTTTTCTCCAGGATCTCCTGAATCAAGAGCTCCGGTAAGGGTAGGACTTTGAATATTAAAAAATCATACCTACTCATTGGTTTATTAATTATCAAATCCTACAATTCTATGATTAAATCAAAAAAGGACCACAGGCAGACTCTCAGTCCTCATTCCTATTCTTCCACAAAATGGGAGTCTTTTCACATCTTTATTGCTATTTTTCCATTAATCAAAGTCACCCATAAATGTCATCATTTGCAAGTTGGTAATAGAACTTAAAGAATAATAGAGTTTGGGTTTCAGTTCCAACATAATTATACAAGCTCTGTGATCTTGGACACAATAAATCAAGTACTCTGAGCTTAAAATCATTTGCGAGTAAAATAATGTCTTTCCTACCTACATCATAGGCTTACCATAAGAGTCACATGCAATAACATCTGTAAAAGTGCTTTGCCAACTCTAAAACATTAGTCAATGATGGTGTTATTATCATATATGACAAGTGGGCTATAGAATCACATTCAAAATCACAGAAAAGAAGATTTCTCTCAGTTAATAGGAATATAGAATACAGATGCAGAGAATGGTATACAAACACCAAGATGAGGCAGGGAATGGAAACCAACTAAAATGTTTATTCAAGTTTTTCTTGAACAGATGGAAACCACAAAGTCTCTGCCATACTTCATCTTCTCTGGGTCTCCTGTGTTTTAGGAGACAGCTTTTCTCCCCTCAGTTTTTCAGTCCTACAGGCGGCTTTATACCACTTTTGCTACACTGAGAATCACTGTGTTAAAGCCTGCTGACATCTAGCTCTCAGGAGTCTAGACACTTGTTCCACCTTAGAGAACACAGAATATGAATCATGATTCTCTTTAGTATCCTGTCTTAGGCCCATGAGAGTTTAAATTTAAATTCTGAATATAGGCTGGCCTGTCTTTGCTCTGTGGTGCATTGTTAATGTAGAAGACTTTAAACTTTTTGAAGGCAGTGACATGGTCTAAACTTTCTTTTAAGTAGGAGATAACCAAAAACTCAAAGATATCAGAGAAAGTCATATAGAAATTCATGTAGAATCATAGAGTATTTATGCTACATGTTTGTCATAATAATTAAAATTACTTCAAGGTGCCTTACAAAATACAAAATCCTAAGTAATAATTGCAAAAACAGATAAGTGATGACAGATATGGAGAAAAGATAAAGTGTAGCGAATAAGTTCTCTTTTCTTTTGAATCCTAATGCAACAGAAATAAATTGTGAAGTCCAAAGAGGCATTCACATTTCAAAACTCAGCCAAATTTTACCTAGGGACCTAACCAAGTATGTTATGGTTTACTTTGTGGCTGCCTTCTTCACAAATTCATGGAATATATTTTTATACTTTGACCTGTTAAAATAATATAAAGCTTAAAATTGCACTTAATTTCTCCAGTAGTTAAAAGTGGCATTCTTAAAACTGATACGATTTTGTGGTAGCATAGATGATTCAGTTCTTAGGTGTACAATTTGTATTGAAGATATTCGAACCCTGGGTGCTCAATTTGTCAATTGCATGTAAATAAACCAAAAAGAATTCAAGGGTTAATTTTATATTAATATACCAATTCAATTCTTCAATTTCCCATGTCTGTTCTAGTGTATAATTTCGTTTTTTATCATCTTATAAGTCATCCCTCTGACAGAGGTCTGGCTTTGTTATTTTGTTTTGGTTTTTCAAGCATTGAGGTTATGGCCTGTCCCTTATTGTCACATGTGTGCTCCCGAAAGCCAGTAAACCAACCTGTATTTATGGTGTGTTGGACTTCACACTCTGGTAGGCTGTGGCAGATGCAAAAGATGGTCCCCACACAGAAATCAGTCAAAACCAAGCCTATAGGTATTTAAGTTGTAAATCGTGTCACAGAATACAAATGCTCTTGTAAACAGAGGCAAGAACACTGATGTCTGGAGCGGTTCAGGATAATCCCCCTGGAAGACAGGACTTGAGCTGGTATTTGAAACATGACTTAGGATTCAGAGGGAAGGGTACTAGATTTTCAAGGTGGGTAAAGATCATAATTAAATTCTGGGGAGACATCAGTCAGAAGTCCACTGACTACATATCAGGGATGATGTTAAAAAGTAATGATGGATTCATTTGGCTAGGTAGAAATCATTTTGTAGAGTCTTGGTAACCTGACAAAGAAGTTGGGCTTGATAGGCAAAAGGAAGCCATTAGGTTAGTTCTTGAAAGATGTGCATTTAAGGAAGCTTCAGGTGGTAATTATAAGCATAAGGTTGAGTTGGGATGACATCAAAAGCTGGGACATTCATTTGGAGACACAAGAATCACAAAGAATACCGTCAGAATAATGAAGGAACATATATAACTCAATATCTGGAAGGGAATCTGCTGGCCAGTTCAAAGTCCTTCTTTTTTCAGAGGTAGAAGCTAGGACTTAGAATGATTATATGGTTTGTACAAGTTGACCACTTTCCCAGTTAGCAGCAGAATCAGGACTGAAGTCTAAATTTCTGGACACCTAGAAATTTTCACTGGAGAAATTTTGAAGAAAGACATTACAGAACATGATAATAGGCAAGTTTACCAATAACAATAAAGAAGAAAAGTCTAAGCTTACCTCTACTGCTTAGAGACTAGAGGTGGGTGTCTTAGTGCCACAATTAATTGTGAGAGAGTTAAGAAAATTATCTTGGGGAAAAAGCTGATGAGTTAGAATTAGATTCAGTTGGATTTCAAGTGATGATAGAATATCTAGGTAGATACGTCCTATAACAATTGGAAATAAGGATATGCTCAAGGCTGAGAGCATAGTTCTATGATTTCTGCCCAGAACTCTCTCCAGAACTCCAGTATCAGCATATATCAAACCATTCATCTGACACTGGCACCTCCAATTTAGATTGGCCAAAACTAAATTCATTATCTTTATTTTCTTTTTTATTTATTTATTTATTTACTTATTTATTTATTTATTTTTTATTATACTTTAAGTTCTAGGGTACATGTGCATAACGTGCAGGTTTGTTACATATGTATACTTGTGCCATGTTGGTGTGCTGCACCCATCAACTCATCAGCACCCATCAATTCATCATTTATATCATGTATAACTCCCAAAGCAATCCCTCCCCCTCCCCCCTCCCCATGATAGGCCCCAGTGTGTGATGTTCACCTTCCTGAGTCTAGGTGATCTCATTGTTCAGTTCCCACCTATGAGTGAGAACATGCGGTGTTTGGTTTTCTCTTCTTGTGATAGTTTGCTAAGAATGATGGTTTCCAGCTGCATCCATGTCCCTACAAAGGACACAAACTCATCCTTTTTTATGGCTGCATAGTATTCCATGGTGTATATGTGCCACATTTTCTTAATCCAGTCTGTCACAGATGGACATTTGGGTTGATTCCAAGTCTTTGCTATTGTGAATAGTGCCGCAGTAAACATATGTGTGCATGTGTCTTTGTAGTAGAATAATTTATAATCCTTTGGGTATATACCCAGTAGTGGGATGGCTGGATCATATGGTACATCTAGTTCTAGATCCTTGAGGAATTGCCATACTGTTTTCCATAATGGTTGAACTAGTTTACAATCCCACCAACAGTGTAAAAGTGTTCCTATTTCTCCACATCCTCTCCAACACCTGTTGTTTCCTGATTTTTTAATGATTGCCATTCTAACTGGTGTGAGATGGTATCTCATTGTGGTTTTGATTTGCATTTCTCTGATGGCGAGTGATGATGAGCATTTTTTCATGTGTCTTGTTGGCTGTATGAATGTCTTCTTTTGAGAAATGTCTGTTCATATCCTTTGCCCACTTTTTGACGGCGTTGTTTGTTTTTTTCTTGTATATTTGTTTGAGTTCTTCGTAGATTCTGGATATTAGCCCTTTGTCAGATGAGTAGATTGCAAAAATTTTCTTCCATTCTGTAGGTTGCCTGTTCACTCTGATGGTAGTTTCTTTTGCTGTGCAAAAGCTCTTTAGTTTAATTAGATCCCATTTGTCAATTTTGGCTTTTGCTGCCATTGCTTTTGGTGTTTTAGACATGAAGTCCTTGCCCATGCCTATGTCCTGAATGGTACTACCTAGATTTTCTTCTAGGGTTTTTATAGTATGAGGTCTAACATTTAAGTCTCTAATCCATCTTGAATTAATCTTCATATAAGGAGTAAGGAAAGGATCCACTTTCAGCTTTCTACTTATGGCTAGCCAATTTTCCCAGCACCATTTATTAAATAGGGAATCCTTTCCCCATTTCTTGTTTCTCTCAGGTTTGTCAAAGATCAGATGGCTGTAGATGTGTGGTATTATTTCCGAGGACTCTGTTCTGTTCCATTGGTCTATATCTCTGTTTTGGTACCAGTACCATGCTGTTTTGGTTACTGTAGCCTTGTAGTATAGTTTGAAGTCAGGTAGCGTGACGCCTCCAGCTTTGTCCTTTTGACTTAGGATTGTCTTGGCAATGCGGGCTCTTTTTTGGTTCCATATGAACTTTAAAGCCGTTTTTTCCAATTCTGTGAAGAAAGTCATTGGTAGCTTGATGGGGATGGCATTGAATCTATAAATAACCTTGGGCAGTATGGCCATTTTCACGATATTGATTCTTCCTATCCATGAGCATGGTATGTTCTTCCATTGTTTGTGTCCTCTTTTATTTCACTGAGCAGTGGTTTGTAGTTCTCCTTGAAGAGGTCCTTTACATCCCTTGTAAGTTGGATTCCTAGGTATTTTATTCTCTTTGAAGCATTGTGAATGGAAGTTCATTCTGATTTGGCTCTCTGCTTGTCTGTTACTGGTGTATAAGAATGCTTGTGATTTTTGCACATTAATTTTGTATCCTGAGACTTTGCTGAAGTTGCTTATCAGCTTAAGGAGATTTTGGGCTGAGACGATGGGGTTTTCTAAATATACAATCATGTCATCTGCAAACAGGGACAATTTAACTTCTTCTTTTCCTAACTGAATACCCTTGATTTCTTTCTCCTGCCTGATTGCCCTAGCCAGAACTTCCAACACTATGTTGAATAGGAGTGGTGAGAGAGGGCATCCCTGTCTTGTGCCAGTTTTCAAAGGGAATTTTTCCAGTTTTTGCCCATTCAGTATGATATTAGCTGTGGGTTTGTCATAAATAGCTCTTATTATTTTGAGGTACGTTCCATCAATACCGAATTTATTGAGCGTTTTTAGCATGAAGGGCTGTTGAATTTTGTCAAAAGCTTTTTCTGCATCTATTGAGATAATCATGTGGTTCTTGTCTTTGGTTCTGTTTATATGCTGGATTACGTTTATTGATTTGCAAATGTTGAACCAGCCTTGCATCCCAGGGATGAAGCCCACTTGGTCATGGTGGATAAGCTTTTTGACGTGCTGCTGAATCCGGTTTGCCAGTATTTTATTGAGGATTTTTGCATCGATGTTCATCAGTGATATTGGTCTAAAATTCTCTTTTTTTGTTGTGTCTCTGCCAGGCTTTGGTATCAGGATGATGTTGGCCTCATAAAATGAGTTAGGGAGGATTCCCTCTTTTTCTATTGATTGAAATAGTTTCAGAAGGAATGGTACCAGCTCCTCCTTGTACCTCTGGTAGAATTCAGCTGTGAATCCATCAGGTCCTGGACTTTTTTGGTTGGTAGGCTATTAATTATTGCCTCAATTTCAGAGCCTACTATTGGTCTATTCAGGGATTCAACTTCTTCCTGGTTTAGTCTTGGGAGAGTGTAAGTGTCCAGGAAATTATCCATTTCTTCTAGATTTTCTAGTTGATTTGCGTAGAGGAGTTTATAGTATTCTCTGATGGTAGTTTGTATTTCTGTGGGGTCGGTGGTGATATGACCTTTATCATTTTTTATTGCGTCTATTTGATTCTTCTCTCTTTTCTTCTTTATTAGTCTTGCTAGCACTCTGTCAATTTTGTTGATCTTTTCAAAAAACCAACTCCTGGATTCATTGATTTTTTGGAGGGTTTTTTGTGTCTCTATCTCCTTCAGTTCTGCTCTGATCTTAGTTATTTCTTGCCTTCTGCTAGCTTTTGAATGTGTTTGCTCTTGCCTCTCTAGTTCTTTTAATTGTGATGTTAGAGTGTCATTTTAGATCTTTCCTGCTTTCTCTTGTGGGCATTTAGTGCTATAAATTTCCTCTACACACTGCTTTAAATGTGTCCCAGAGATTCTGGTATGTTGTATCTTTGTTCTCATTGGTTTCAAAGAACATCTTTATTTCTGCTTCATTTCGTTATGTACCCAGTAGTCATTCAGGAGCAGGTTGTTGAGTTTCCATGTAGTTGAGCGGTTTTGATTGAGTTTCTTAGTCCTGAGTTCTAGTTTGATTGCACTGTGGTCCGAGAGACAGTTTGTTATAATTTCTGTTCTTTTACATTTGCTGAGGAGTGCTTTACTTCCAATTATGTGGTCGATTTTGGAATAAGTGCGATGTGGTGCTGAGAAGAATGTATATTCTGCTGATTTGGGGTGGAGAGTTCTATAGATGTCTATTAGGTCCGCTTGGTGCAGAGATGAGTTCCATTCCTGGATATCCTTGTTAACTTTCTGTCTCGTTGATCTGTCTAATGTTGACAGTGGAGTGTTGAAGTCTCCCATTATTATTGTATGGGAGTCTAAGTCTCTTTGTAAGTCTCTAAGGACTTGCTTTATGAATCTGGGTGCTCCTGTATTGGGTGCATATATATTTAGGAGAGTTAGCTCTTCCTGTTGAATTGATCCCTTTACCATTATGTAATGGCCTTCTTTGTCTCTTTTGATCTTTGATGGTTTAAAGTCTGTTTTATCAGAGACTAGGATTGCAACCCCTGCTTATTTTGTTCTCCATTTGCTTGGTAGATCTTCCTCCATCCCTTTATTTTGAGCCTATGTATGTCTCTGCATGTGAGATGGGTCTCCTGAATATAGCAGACTGATGGGTCTTGACTCTTTATCCAGTTTGCCAGTCTGTGTCTTTTAATTGGAGCATTTAGTCCATTAACATTTAAGGTTAATATTGTTATGTGTGAACTTGATCCTGCCATTATGATATTAACTGGTTATATTGCTCGTTAGTTGATGCAGTTTCTTCCTAGCCTCGTTGGTCTTTACATTTTGGCATGTTTTTGCAATGGCTGGTACCGGTTGTTCCTTTCCATGTTTAGGGCTTCCTTCAGGGTCTCTTGTAAGGCAGGCCTGCTGGTGACAAAATCTCTAAGCATTTGCTTATCTGTAAAGGATTTTATTTCTCCTTCACTTATGAAACTTAGTTTGGCTGGATATGAAATTCTGGGTTGAAAATTCTTTTCTTTAAGAACATTGAATATTGGCCCCCACTCTCTTCTGGCTTGTAGAGTTTCTGCCGAGAGATCTGCTGTTAGTCTGATGGGCTTCCCTTTGTGGGTAACCCGACCTTTCTCTCTGGCTGCCCTTAAGATTTTTTCCTTCATTTCAACTTTGGTGAATCTGGCAATTATGTGTCTTGGAGTTGCTCTTCTGGAGGAGTATCTTTGTGGCGTTCTCTGTATTTCCTGAATTTGAATGTTGGCCTGCCCTACCAGGTTGGGGAAGTTCTCCGGGATGATATCCTGAAGAGTGTTTTCCAACTTGGTTCCATTTTCCCCCTCACTTTCAGGCACCCCTATCAGACGTAGATTTGTTCTTTTTACATAATCCCATACTTCTTGCAGGCTTTGTTCATTTCTTTTTCTTCTTCTTTATTTTGGCTTCTCTTCTCGCTTCATTTCATTCATTTGATCCTTAATCGCTGATACTCTTTCTTCCAGTTGATCGAGTCGGTTACTGAAGCTTGTGCATTTGTCACGTATTTCTCGTGTCATGGTTTTCATCTCTGTCATTTCGTTTATGACCTTCTCTGCATTAATTAGTCTAGCTGTCAATTCTTCCACTCTTTTTTCAAGATTTTTAGTTTCTTTGCACTGGGTACGTAATTCCTCCTTTAGCTCTGAGAAGTTTGATGGACTGAAGCCTTCTTCTCTCATCTCGTCAAAGTCATTCTCTGACCAGCTTTGATCCGTTGCTGGTGATGGACTGCGCTCCTTTACAGGGGAGATGCACTCTTATTTTTTGAATTTCCAGCTTTTCTGCCCTGCTTTTTCCCCATCTTTGTGGTTTTATCTGTCTCTGGTCTTTGATGATGGTGACGTACTGATGGGGTTTTGGTATAGGTGTCCTTACTGTTTGATAGTTTTCCTTCTGACAGTCAGGACCCTCAGCTATAGGTCTGTTGGAGATGGCTTGAGGTCGACTCCAGACCCTGTTTGCCTGGGTATCAGCAGCAGAGGTTGCAGAAGATAGAATATTGCTGAACAGCGAGTGTACCTGTCTGATTCTTACTTTGGAAGCTTCCTCTCAGGGGTGTACTCCACCCTGTGAGGTGTGGGGTGTCAGACTGCCCCTAGTGGGGGATGTCTCCCAGTTAGGCTACTCAGGGGTCAGGGACCCACTTGAGCAGGCAGTCTGTCCGTTCTCAGATCTCAACCTCCGTGTTGGGAGATCCACTGCTCTCTTCAAAGCTGTCAGACAGAGTCATTCGCGTCTGCACAGGCCTCTGCTGCTTCCCCTGTTGTTTTTTATCTGTGCCCTGTCCCCAGAGGTGGAGTCTACAGAGACAGGCAGGTTTCCTTGAGCTGCTGTGAGCTCCACCCAGTTCGAGCTTCCCAGCGGCTTTGTTTACCTACTTAAGCCTCAGCAATGGCGGGCGCCCCTCGCCCAGCCTCGCTGCTGCCTTACAGTTAGATCACCGCAGACTGCTGTGTTAGCAATTAGGGAGGCTCCGTGGGCGTGGGACCCTCCCGGCCAGGTGTGGGATATATTCTCCTGGTGTGCCCGTTTGCTTAAAGCACAGTATTGGGGTGGGAGTTACCCGATTTTCCAGGTGTTGTGTGTCTCAGTTCCCCGGCTAGGAAAAGGGATTCCCTTCCCCCTTGCGCTTCCCAGGTGAGGCGATGCCTCGCCCTGCTTCAGCTCTTGCTGGTCAGGCTGCAGCAGCTGACCAGCACCGATTGTCCGGCACTCCCTAGTGAGATGACCCCAGTACCTCAGTTGAAAATGCAGAAATCACCGGTCTTCTGTGTCGCTCGCACTGGGAGTTGGAGACTGGAGCTGTTCCTATTTGGCCATCTTGCTCCGCCCCCTCCTATCTTTATTTTCTATCTTGGTAAGAATCATGATCCGTGCCATTCAGTTTCACTGGGCAAATATTTGTTATCACTGAAGTTAGAAACCTGAAACTCATCTCTATCTCTTTCTTTTACTTCATTGACTGCAGCCAATCAGTGACCAAATCCTGGTTGATTTTTCCTCCTTAATATCTATGACAATAGTCTCTTATCTGGCTCCACTGTCTCTGGCCTGGATCCCATTTTAGCTTTCTTCCATAACCATTAGAATGATCTTCTGAAATGCAAATCACATTATCATGTTATGCCTGTACTTGTAATTCTTTAATTATTATTTTCATAGTTTATATAGAACTTAAGCCCCTCTCCCCCTTAATTTTACCTTATTTCCTTCTTAAGAGTTCCAACCAATAGGAATATATGGAATTGTCTGAATAGTCTATGTTGTTTGCATCTCAGTATCTTTGATTGGGTATCTCTACTTGAAATCCCTTCTCTCCACATCTCCCCTATTATATGCTACATTCCTTCTAGCTAGTGAACAACTGTCTATATTTCAATACTGAAACCAAATATGACCATCTCTATTTAACCTTTCCTGATCATGCCTCACTCAGTAGAATTAACTAACCTCTTCCTTGTGTCTTCTTTGTACAAAACCCATATCATTGTATTGCAAGAGTACTTGAATGGCTATAATGTCTTGAATGCCTCTTCTAGACTGGATAGTCTGTGAGGACAGAAACCATACTGAATTCACCACTGTATCTCCCGAAAGAGATCCTGATCCACAGGATGTACTTCATAAGGGTCTGCATTTATGCATTGTGTAGACACTTGAGAATTCTCTGAATAAAGACAACACTCGAATGAGGCCAGAAATGCAAAATTTCCAAGTGGGTTGATTCAGAGACCTGGATGACAGTTAAGCTCCAAAGACAGCTAAAGAAGCCATGAAAAAGGAGAATAAATGACAAAATTTGGTTGGGTGTGGTGGTTCCTGCCTATAATCCTAGCACTTTGGGAGGCCAAGGCAAGAGGATAGCTTGAGGCTAGATAGGAAGAACAGCCTGAGCAACATATCGAGACCTCCCATCTCTACAAAAATAAAAATAAAAGAATTAGCCCAGCAAGTGGCACATGCCTGTAGTCCCAACTACTTAGAAGGCTGAGGCAGGAGGATCCCTTGAGCCCAAATGTTCAAGGTTACCATGGCTATGATTGCAGAAGAAGAAAGTTTTTTAAGACGGAATGGGAGAAAAACCAGGAAACTTCTTTTAATTATCAAAAGACATTTGTATTACTGTTACTACACCATCAAAAAACTGAAGACAATATAAGCCTCCAAAATAAGGCACACTAACATATTGTTTTGAGAGAATATTATGATGCTAATAAGTAGTTTAAATGAAATATAGGCAGATAAATGCTTATATAAAACAATGCTAAATTAAAAAGTAGAAAGCAATGTTATACAATTCATTGATCACAACTATATGAAGACATATGAGCCCAAATTAAAACGCAGAAGATGGAATAAGCATAGCTGCTGTATTAAAACAAAGGAATTCAATAGATTTTTCTGAAATACTTATATGTTTCATTTAAATGCTTAATATTTAAAATAATGGGTGTTAGTATTGAATTCAATTAAAAAATTCCAACAGTTATTTATAAGTAAAATTATACCTTAGATGGGCTTGGTAATTACTACTCAAAAGTTCATAGCACTGACTGAAACACGTGTAACAAAAATTATCAAGCTATAACGTCTTTGCTTCATACATTCAAATTTTTATGTTTCGTGCTTTGTTTATTTGTTTTTAACACGATATACCTGCACTGACTAACATAGTGTTATTTTATGCTTGTAATGGTCCTGTCTTTAAAACACAGATCACTGGGACTTGACTTTCCAGTTCCTTTTCTGAACTAAAATTTCTTAATGTCCTTTGTAAGTCACATGCATGCTAAGTCAACCAATCAACATATATGGAAGCTCTGACTATTAGGAGTAAATGTGTTCAGTACACCAAGTCCATTTATTTCTAATCAGACACCTACCCAGGGTCATCATTACTTCATTGGGATATCAAGGACGATAGAGTAAGGTTTGGGTACAGATAACAGGTTTAAATAGGAGTGCCAAATTATAATGCTCCAGGCAGGAAAGGTAAATTAATAAATCAAATCAAGCTTGAGAGGACATGCCTATCAATGAGAGAGCAGTAGTTACTCAAATTTGTGACTAGCTGCTTTGAAGAAATGCCAACCCAATATTGCTGAAGCTTCATATAAGGCAAGAGAGTTTAAAATCTAGATTTGTCTGTGAAATATTCTCATTTTAAATGACTGCTGAGTGAACTATGAGACTGAGGCCTGTAGCCCCAGCTAGGCCTAATTACAGCAGTGGTCACACATTGAAGGTCACAGCTTGAAGATCGATTTTATTTCACATATGCAGTGTTTTTAAAAAATGTTGAGCTTCTGCTCCCTTCCAGGCACTGAGTGAGGCAAATATTAGTATGAGTTATTAAGAACACAGTGATCAGATAAAATGTCCTTCTGGTTACTCCCCTAAAGAAAGCTCACGGGGAAAAACCAGAGAGACCCAATCAAATAAAACTGTAAAGCCTAGTTTGTGCAATGTCATAGAAGCCAGAGACTACAGAATTCTAGTGATAGAATTGAACACTGTTGTTAGAACTGGAACTTGGAAGTTATGGGTGACATTAGAGGGAGGCATTTTGATGAGTCCTAGGACACAGGTAGAAGAACATAGAGTGGAGAAATAAATGGGAGAAGAAGAATTAAATGCAGCAAATATGGACCACTCTTGTGAGAATCTTAAATAAGAAGGGGAACAGATCGATTAGATGGTAGCTGTAAGGTAACATAAGGGAAGAATTTATTTTAAAGATTTTTAAGGATGATAAAAAATTTAAGCAGGTTTGTAGGGCAAGAGGAAGAAGCCATCAAAGGGCAAGTGGTTGACACAGAATGAATGTCGAAGATTCAGGAGACAGAATGGAAGAAACTGGGGGATTCAGAAACAGCTATGTCAGGGCCCAGATGGAAACAATTGGTCTTGAACAGGATGAAGCAATCATTATCTTATGAGAATAGAGAAAATTGTATAAAAATTGGGTAGAGATGGGAGGCAAGTGTCTACATGGGGCGGCGGCAAGAAAATGGTGTCAATTTTTTCTCAATACTTTTCTCTATAGAGTTGTGATGGACCACATATGAGCCTCAAAAATTTATCTTTCCATCCAGCCCAAGGTCATGCATTCAGGTTCACACTCTCTTTCTCTTAAGCCCACACCCTGAGCTTGGCACCATAGATCTTACCATTTCTATGGAAACAGAAGAAAGTAAAATATGTAAATTTTCTTTTTCTCTGACACTAAAGTAGAATTGACATAAAATACCTAGCCTGGGTTTTCTTCTCTAATTGGCCATCCAAGAGTACTGGTATTGGTACAAGTCATCCCCAAACCTCATCTGTTGAGTATGATAAAGAAAAGAGAGCACTTTCAGAAGAAACTTTTCAAAGAGATCCAAAAGAAGAAGAAATATTATCCAGTTCCAGCACTTTCCACATCCTTCATACTGCTTCTACTAAATAAAGCTCAAGCTTTTAGTGGGAGAATCTTAGTGGGATTTTAGTTTTCCCATAACTAATAAGAAAACCTTTTCCCTGGCAAGGGACAAGGAGCATAACATATTGAACTCCTTGACATATTCAGTCTTTGAAATAGTTAATTTAAAAGTATCTTTTGAGATAAAGATTTCCAGGTCTGGAAATAATGACATCTGCCTGAATCCAAATCTCTCCACAAATGCTCCTTTAAAAATAAATAGATAAAATTAACAAGGAATATAAACAAAACTGTGCATGGCCCACCTGCATTGCTTAGAGACAGAGAATGCCATGAACTAAAATTACCATAAATAAAGACATAAACACCACATTTCATCAAAGCTCCCCAGCCATTGCAGGCTTATGAATTTGAAGAGTGGAGAAGGGAAAGCATAAGAGACTCAGTGAAAAAGAGAAGAGGAGAACAGAGGCCTGAAACTAAGCACAGACAAAATTAGCCCCTAGAAAGAGAAAGAGAAAGTCCAAAACCAAGTCATAAAATACTGAAAAACAAGACTTGGTAATTCATAGCACCAGCTGCAGGGAAGGGACTTAGAGGTAAGTAGGATAGAACATGAAAATATCCAAGAAGCATGCTTCTATGGGAGAATCACATAGAGAAAAGATGGTGCCTCTGAGAGGCATGGCCCCTTATTTCCTGAAGAAAAATAAGGAAGAAGAAAATATTTAAAATTCTGTAGAAAGAAAGAGAAAAAGTAAACACCAATATCTCCACTTCCAACATCATTGACTAAAGAGATGGTACATTACCGTACCTCAGGAAAGGGCACTTTTGAATTCGGAACCCTATCCAAAATATGCCTTGGAATAGAAAAATTAAGGGTAACTCCATACAAAGCTACTGTACAAGGAAGAGAAAATGCCTTTCAGCTAATAAAAATTCTTCCCCTCCTCTCAAAAAGAAAAGCCGTGAGATAGAAGAGTATAATACAATACTCCCAACTGAATTAAATAGCATTAAATGAGCATTTTGAAATTTTTTTTGAAACTAAATGTAAAAATTCAAAAACTAAAAAGTTTTTTTAATAAAATGAAACTTGCAAGGAAAATATGCATAGGAGGTGATTAAACGGTGATTAAATGCGGAAAGAAGTTGAAGTAAAAGGCAAACCATCTCAGAAATGAAAAATAAATTAATTATATCATGCCCAAAAGAGAATACATTTACATAAATATTTAATTAGAGATACCAAAAGGAAAGAATGACAACCAAGAGAATGAAAGCAAGATTTTTTTTAAAAAGGAGTAAAATATAAAAATGCTTAAAAGAGAAAAATAGGGAGGAAAGGAGTTCAACATACATGTAATAGGAGTGCCTGAAGAATAAGCACAAAACAATAAAAGAGAACCAAAATTTTTAAATATTATCAAGAAAATCTTTCTAGAAATAAGAGATAATGTCACAGTTAGGCCTAGTGACCCATATTTGTGAACACAACACTTCAGGAGGCCGAGGACAAAGGGTCACTTGAGGCTAGGAGTTCGAGACCTGGGCAACATAGCAAGGAGGCTCTATCTCTAAAAAATTTTTTAAATATTAGCTGTGTGTGGTTGTGCATGCTTGTAGTCCCAGCTACTTGGGAGACTGAACCAGGAGGATCACTTGAACCCAGGAGTTTGAGGCTGCAGTGATTTATGGCCATGCCACAGCACTCTACCCTAGGCAACAGAGCAAGACCCTATCTCAAGCCCCTCCAATGCCCCCCAAAAAGAACATCCCACTGAATACATGGAAAAACTGAATAAAATAGTCCTTTGAAACTACTGGGCTTTATAAATAAAGAAAAAATAAACATGCAAGAACTCTTGGAAAGTATTGAAAGAAAAAACCTATAAGAGGATACAAGCTCTACTAGCATTATAATGTACTAAAGAACAGTGTGGTACTGGTGAGTGAATGGATAGGCAGGCCAATGGACTAGAATAAAAAGTCGAGGAACAAACTTAATTATATATGAACATTTTTCTTTGCTAAAGAAATGAGATAAAATATTTTATAAAGGGTTTCTCAAATTACCAGGGTAAAGATAAATTGAATGTTTTAATAAATTGCATTGGAACAATTAATAGCCACTGAAAAAAGATAAAATTTAATTCATTCCTGACACATACGACAAAACAAAATGAAACAACATAAATACTAGAAGAAAACACATTAACTTCTATAACCTGGCTGTAGGGAAAGACTTAATAACCATGACTCAAAATCTGGACACGATTCAAAAAATTGATATATTTAACTACATAAAAATAAAGACATTTTCTTGACATAAAGCACCACAAGCAAAATCAAAAGACAAATGACAAATTGGGAGAAAAATCTGTGAGATATAGTGCAGAGAAAGAATTAGTATTCCTGATATAAAAAGAAATAATGAACAAATGAACAAAAATCCTATAGAAAGGTGAACAAAAGTCATGAACAGTCAACTCACCAAAAAGGAAAGACTTAAACAATGATTCTAACCATATGAAAAAAAATGCTCAACTTTACTCATAATAGATGATAAAAATTAAATTATACTGAGATACCATGTTTCACCCTTCCAATTCGCAAAAATTTAGAAGCTTGACAACATAATCTGTTGATGAAGTTTGGGAAGAAAATCACTCTCATACAACACCAACAGCAGTGCAAAATGATATAACCCTTGTAGAGAGGGCTTTGACAATATCTAACAAAACTGCATACACATTTGCCTTTTAATCCAACAATCCCATTTCTAGGATTTTATGCAGAAGTTACACCTCTAACAATATGAGGTCATTTATTGCCACATTATTTGCAACTAAAAATATTGGAAAGTACCTAAAAGCCCTAATGTAAGAGATTGAATGAATTAACTATGGCACAAACACACAGTGAAGTATAACAGTGAAAAGAATGAAGAGAATACATATAAACTGATATGGAGTAATTTTTACGTCAGTACAAAAATGTATATATAGTATGCTAGCTTTGTGTAAAGAGGATAGAAGGCAGGAAACATATAAGAATATGCTTGGCCAGGCTTGGTGGCCCATACCTGTAATCCCAGCACTTAGGGAGGCTGAGGCGGGTGGATCACCTGAGGTCAGGAATTCAAGACCAGATGGGCCAACATGGTGAAACCCCATCTCTAATAAAAATACAAAAATTATCCCAGAGTGGTGATGCATGCCTGTAATCCCAGCTACTCGGGAGGCTGAGGCAGGAGAATCACTTGAACCCAGGAGATGGAGGTTGCAGTGAGCCAAGATCACGCCATTGCACTCCAGCCTGGGCAATAGAGTGAGACTCCGTCTCAAAAAACAAAAAAGAAAAAAGAAAAAAAAGAACTACATATTGCATATACTCCTTCAAACACATTCCTTAACTTTTCCTCACAAAAAATAAAATATTGTTCCTCAATCCCCCAGAAAGCCAAAATGGAAGAGAAAAGGAGATGGAACAGAGGGAGTCAAACTGTGAGGGTTAATGAGAGAGGAGTCAAATTCCCTCTGTTGTGGCATAAACCATTCAGTTACAATAGTGAAGGGCACCAGAAGAGAAAATCATGATCCTCTTCCGCAGAGAAATTAATTACATACTTAGATTTGAAACCTTTCCAGTGAAAATTTTCCTGTTGCCCAGAAGCACCTTTCTAATTAATGATCTTTAGTTTCTCAGGTAAGCTCATGCTACACAAATCCCCTCTCAGCTCTTTAAGAGGGAAGAGGCATTTAAGGCATGAACTGCAGGCTAACAGGAGAGTTCCATGGAGGAAATGTACTGGCAGTTGGAGTTCATGCATGCTACTCTCATGCATGGAGCCTTAGGATGAGGGACCACAAGAATCTTTGCCCCCTGGCTTGGTGGATGGGAGTATGTGCTGACTCAAGGCTCCAGTGCATTCTTGAAAAATCACTGCACAGTTAACTTCTAAATTAGTGAGAACAATTGTAATGATCAATAGAAAACACCAAGCTCTAAAGACATTTCCTACAGCATAATTTGAGGAAGTAGAATACATGAAGCAGTGAGCCACAGAAATCAGGTCTTAGCACTAATTAGAAAATTTTCTAAGCTTTCTCTCTCAAGAAAATCAGTTCATTGTTTAAGGGGCCAATCTGAAACATGGTTGGTTTACAGATTTTCATCTGGACTGAAAAAAATTACAGCCAGATATTTAAACCAACATTCGAAATAAAATTGTGAAACTGATTAATTACTTACTGTTAATAAAATGGTAACGAAAAATCGATTATTCACTAGTAGTTACAAGCTGTTTTCCATATGTCAGAATGAAGATAACCTATAAAGCAGACGAAAAACACCCACTAGAGTTTCTTGTTTAATCAGAAAAGGGAGAAAGAAGCTTAATACTGTGTCCCGTGAAACATATTTCCTCCCTTAAGCCCTCATTTTATAACATTTACTTTCAACAATGTAATAAACGTTTACCTCATGCTTAACTATGAATACTAACTAGCAAGGCAATCTTCTTCTCTTATAGCTTAATCCCTTCTGACCCAGAATAGAGATGCCCCAAAGAGCTATTCGATGTTTATCTATATGTGTGTATGGTTTTTATTAAGTAAGTAGTTTAGGAGTCATTTTTGCTCCCCCAATGGAAAATTCTGCTGAACTTCATCCAAATTCACCGATCTCATTTGATTTTTGTATGTTTGATTCAACTGTTCACACTGATGTGACATCTCAGGCATCACATCAGTGTGAACAGTTGAACCAGACATACAAAATGTCCTGAGAATCCATCTGCCAAAAACTATTCTTTTAAATAAAAATAAGAAAATAAACTCTCCTTGAGCAGATCAGTTGGGCCAAGATTTCTCCTCACTAAAAGGGATACACCTTATCCTTTTAGCTGACTCACCATCTTTCTCAAAGGATTGTCACACCTCCTGTCTTGACTATTGTGGCAGTCACTCCCAATAGTTCTAGCTTCCTCCTGCCCATGTGCAGATTCAAAAGGTGATCTAATATGGACTTCTTCCATCTCAGCCTTCTTCTATGCCCAGGTCACATCCTACACATATTATCTTAAATATTCACTTCTATATTTGCAAAGCTAAAAAATTCAACTTTATTTTTTAATTGTCCTTTTTTTTACTGTTTCTGAATTCACTGTATCCTCGCAGACAAATTAGATATTATCTGTGTTTTATTTTGCTGAATTTTTAATCAATGTTACAAGAAAATATATAAATATCAAAACAGAGAACACATAAATAAATAGGAGTTATAAATACATGTTAGGACTAACTAAATATCAGCAATCTCACTAAATATTCTAAAGTCATATGAAAAATTTCCTGCTACATGTTGGGCAGACTGGATACTAATACATCCTTTTTATTATATAATTGAGCATATTTGTTACAGAAAAATTAGAAAGATACATATAAGCCTAAAGAAAATGAACACCCCCCTAATCCCACTGCTTAAGATGACCACCATTAACATTTGGGGTATGTCCTTTCTGATTTTTCACATTCTTATACATATCATATTTTTCTTACAATGGTGGGACTCACTGTATCATCTTTTTTACAATGTGCTTTATATGTCAACAAATATACATTTGAAACATTATTCTTTATCGCTGCATTTTATGAATTTTATGAATGCCCTAATATGGTTATCCAAATCTTCAAAGATTTTTAGATACTATGCCTGGATCCATTTGTTTCATGGAATTTTGACTTCACGATTGTTTTATAATAGTTAATGCACACTGACCGGGTTCCTCCTAAAGCCCACGGATATATCAAAGTATCAGCAATAATGTTTAGCTCTTAGAAAAACCATACATAGTAATGTGAAATTCAGCTAAATGCATTTTGTATTGAACTACAGCATTTAGTTCCTCAGGCTTATCTATCAATTAGGGTGATAAGCAGGCACTCAAAAGCTAGCTTTTCAATTATGTTTTCTACCTTCAACTGAAATGTTCCTGTCATTGCATATCGTGTAGTAATTTTGAAAAGGCTTCATCTTAGCAACCAAGTGATAACTTTAAAATCAAGAATCTGAACCAATTAATTCCTAACATTAATTACTTCTTTTAAAACAAAAGGCGCTTTAAAGTAAGTGACTGCAAATATACTTTTTATCCCACTAACGGTCCTTATCTCTTTTTCCCTCAGCTCACAATTCTGTTGACAACTCATGCTCAGTCTCAAATCATCATTCAAATCATAATTAAAGCATAATTCTGAGCTCTCTTTGTACATGCTAATTCCAAAACCACCAGATGTAAAAGCCACACAGAAATTCCTATAGAGTATTATTAGCTTGCAAGAAGCAGAATTAAGATGCATAAAAGTATCTTCTATAGCAAGTAAATATTTTGGTTTTAATTACATTATTACCTTGTTTTATGCTACTAATTACTACAATTTATTGCATAATTGACTCTCAGAGTAAAATATTAACAGAACAGTTCTGCAGTCTTAAACTGAAGATAGTATATACTAATGATTTTGCCTAACTACTCACCTCCCTTAAAAAAATGCGAAGTATTTTTTGTAATAAGTTTGATAAATCTCTTTCCTATTTTTGCACTAATATATAAAGTTAGGTACTACAGTTATTTGCTTATTTATTTCTCTATAAATAACAGGGCAATAAAAAATTATATTCTTGAGCTGGGGGCAATATATTATCTGTATTCCCTAACACCCAGCTCAGAACTTGAAACTTAGTAGGTGCTCAATAAATTTTACTAAATAAAGTAATGAGTTAATCATTTAAAGTGATCTTTTAACTTGACATCATAAAAGTAGTATTACTTAATACTAGCTAGTGTCTATTTCAGCCTTTACAGATTAAAAACCTACAGCCTTTAAAGCAAAAGCCTGAACATTAGAAATAATAACAGTTTGCTGTAGACTGAAAACAAATGACCTCATTCTGAGACTCGACAGTCATTTATAAGCCACTTGAGCTGTCTGTCTTCTTGCAGTTTATGACCTCAGTCAAGTCTTTCCAGTGAAATAAAGCCTTATGTTCACTCCAGGGCCATCTATTGTTCTCTCTGTAATTTGTACCAAATTGTAAAGGTTATAAATATTTGCAGTGAAGCCTAGTTGCTGAACTGCATTCATTCACACTTATGTGCCTTTTTTTTTTTTTATTAACTACAAGACCAGGGACTGGCATTTACTTACTTCATGATAACCTGATCATACATATCTTTGAACTCAGGACGTTCTTCAAATGCTATGATTTATTAAGTTCTCCTTGGTCACATAGCAGTCAACCTTGTCAAATGCAACTAGGCCAACCTCATTCTCCAAGGAGTAGTAGCTAGCAGTAAAAAGTGAAGAATTATTTTTACTTACATGAAACTATATATACTTTAATTCTTTTTCAGATTGAAAAAATTTCTGGGTAAATTATACTGCAAATGACAATGAAATTAATGAAAATAAGCATAGTTAAATATATAAATTTTCTCTCCCTACCAGTTCAAAGTCTATTTCCATTTTATTGCTGTGCTTTTTCTTTAATTTCCCTTGAACTAATGTGCCCTCTAATGGTTAAAATAAAAATATAATCAGAATCATAAAATAAGTGCCAACGTATTAATTGCAAGAAATATTCATACTTAAAAGATACTTCTTTAACTCAAAACTATGCCTTCAAGATCAAAATGTGTGTCTTTTAATAAATAAAAAGAAGAATAAGCATTTTATTTGTTCTATCCAACAGATCATGCAAACAAGATATAGCAAACCGACTTCCATCAATAAATTAAAATGTTAGTTCCTATAAACAAGGATCAAGTATTAAGGCTTGCATATACTGATAATGAAATATAGATTGGGGCTATGCCTATTTTACAATCCTAATTTAAGCATTTAAGAAATGTTACTCCAAAAATAGATTTTTTGGTTCTTTCTTCATTTTTATTTCTCTAACCTGAAATGAACGTTTGTCCTCATAACCTTCAAAAAGTAAACATATGTACACACAAAAATGTTAAATAGCTGTGCATTTTTGTGCACAGTTTACCCTCAGTGTTCATGCTGTCTTATTTTTTGTTGCAGTGTAATATCAGAAAATAATACATATTAAGTAATTACCCACTTAACGTGAGCAATGTCAGCTGTCAATCCAGATAAGACAGGGATTTAGGAAGAAATTACTTGAATGGTTTACCTTGGCTGATTAAGTTTAGGAAAGGTAGTTTTACAACAGAATTTATTTCTAACAAGAATTTGGTCAAGACAGAAAAATATAAGTAGAGAAAACATATTTAATTCTCTCTAGAAGGGTAGAATTGAAATGAAAGACAGAAACAAAATATCATGCTAAAAGACCTTCTGTCTTGTTTAACCATTATTGTTAATAGTTAATTTGCTCGTTATCAAAATGTTACACTATGTACTTAACATGGAATTTTCAAGTCCCTTCCAATTGGTAATACTTAAAAAAAAAAAAAAAAAAAAACTCTGTGTTTTTTTCCTGCCTCAGAAAGTAAAGACATTTTTTTCTATTGTATATATGGGGTACATGTCATTGAGGTAAACTGAACTATCAAAGACTGCACTGAGTTGGTGATAGAAGTCATATTCAAATTTAGAATTATTGATGTGATTTGCTGATTTTGCTGGTGCTTTGTGTGCATCACAAGAATGTTTTATTTTGTTAGAGAAAAAAGAATTACATTTACCTGAATTAAATTTCTGCCTTTATCTTCCAGCACTCATTGGTGGAGGATAAAGATGTACAGATGTACAATCTATATTATACGCATGATATTAATATTTTAAGTTAATACAAAAAGAAAGGGCTGCAGGCTGAGGAACAGGAAACCTAGATTCTAGTTCTGTTTGTGCTACCAAATGACCCTGAGCAAGATATGAAAGATTCTAATCCCTGGTTGTTCCTCCTCTGAAGAGGAAAATTGAATTAGATAACCTAGGAACTCCCTTCTAATTTAAAACCTCCAGTTTTTAAAATAATACACATTGAAAATATATATACACATTTTGTATATATGATCTAAACTTATAAGATGTTTAAGTTTTTGTATTTTTTAATTATACTTTAAGTTCTAGGATACATATGCAGAACATGCAGGTTTGTTACATAGGTATGCAAGTACCATGGTGGTTTGCTGCACCCATCAACCTGCCATCTACGTTATATATTTCTCCCAGTGCTATCCCTCACCCAGCTGCCGATCCCCCAAGAGGCCCTGGTGGGTGATGTTCCCCTCCCTGTATCCATGTGTTCTCATTGTTCAAGATGCAGTGTTTGGTTTTCTGTTCCTGTGTTAGTTTGCTGAGAATTATAGTTTCCAGACTTATCCATGTTCCAAGGAAGAACATGAACTCATTCTTTTTTATGACTGCATAGTATTCCATGGTGCATATGTGTCATATTTTCTTTATCCACCCTATCATTGATGGGCATTTGGGTTGGTTCCAAGTCTTTGCTATTGTGAATAGTGCTGCAATAAACATATGTGTGCATGTGTCTTTGTAGTAGAATGATTTATAATCCTTTGGGTAATGGGATTTTGGGTAATGGGATTGCTGGGTCAAATAGTATTTTTGCGTCAAGATCCTTGAGGAATCACCACACTGTCTTCCACAATGGTTGAACTCGTTTACAGTCCCACCAACAGTGTAAAAGCGTTCCTATTTCTCCACATTCCCTCCAGCATCTGTTGTTTCCTGATTTTGTAATGATCACCATTCTAACTGGCGTGAGATGGTATCTCGTTGCAGTTTTGATTTGCATTTCTCTAATGATCAGTGATGATGAGCTTTTTTTCATATGTATGTTGGCCACATAAATGTCTTATTTTGAGAAGTGTCTATTCATACCCTTTGCCCACTTTTTGATGGTGTTGTTTGTTTTCTCCTTGTAAATGTATTTAAGTTCCTTGTAGATTCTGGATATTAGCCCTTTGTCAGATGGATAGAGTACACAAATTTTCTCCCATTCTGTAGGTCACCTGTTCACTCTGACAGTAGTTTCTTTTGCCATGCAGAAGCTCTTTAGTTTAATTAGATCCCATTTGTCAATTTTGGATTTTGTTGCCATTGCTTTTGGTGTTTTAGTCATGAAGTCTTTGCCCATGCCTATGCCCTGAATGGTATTGCCTAGGTTTTCTTCTAGGGTTTTTATGGTTTTAGGTCTTACATTTAAGTCTTTAATCCATCTTGAGTTAATTTTTGTATAAGGTGTAAGGAAGAGGTCCCGTTTCAGTTTTCTGCATATGGCTAGCTAGTTTTCCCAAAACCATTTATTAAGTAGGGAATCCTTTCCCTATTGCTTCTTTCTGTCAGGTTTGTCAAAGATCAGATGGTTGTAGATCTGTGGCATTATTTCTGAGACCTCTGTTCTGTTCCATTGGTCTATATATCTGTTTTGGTACCAGCTGTTTTGGTTACCGTAACCTTGTAGTGTAATTTGAAGTCAGGTAGCATGATGCCTCCAGCTTTGTTCTTTTGGCTTAGGATTGTCTTGGCAATGTGGGGCCTTTTTTGATTCCATATGAAATTTAAAGTAGTTTTTTCTGGTTTTGTGAAGAAAGCCAGTGGTAGTTTGACAGGTATAGCATTTAATCTATAAGTTACTTTGGGCAGTATGGCTATTTTCACAATATTGATTCTTCCTATCCACGAGCATGAAATGTTTTTCCATTTGTTTATGTCCTCTCTTATTTCCTTGAGCAGTGGTTTGTAGTTGTCCTTGAAGAGGTCCTTCACATCCCTTGTAAGTTTTATTCCTAGGTATTTTATTCTTTTTGTAGCAATTGTGATGGGAGTTCACTCATGATTTGGCTCTCTGTTTGTCTATTATTGGTGTATAGGAATGCTTGTGATTTTTGCACATTGATTTTGTATCTGAGACTTTGCTGAAGTTGCTTATCAGCTTAAGGAAATTGTGGGCTGAGATAATGGGGTTTTCTAAATATACAATCATGTCATCTACAAACAGAGACAATTTGACTTCCTGTCTTCCTATTTGAATACCCTTTATTTCTTTCTCTTTCCTAATTGCCCTGGCCAGAACTTCCAATACTATGTTGAATAGGAATGGTTAGACAGGGCATCCTTGTCTTGTACCGGTTTTCAAAGGAAACATTTCCAGTTTTTGCCCATTCAGTATGATATTAGCTGTGGGTTTGTCATAAATAGCTCTTATTATTTTGAGATACATTCCATCAATATCAAGTTTATTGAGAGTTTTTTAAATGAAGGTGTGTTGAATTTTATTGAAGGCCTTTTCTGCATCTATTGAGATAATTGTGATTTTTGTCATTGGTTCTTTTTACGTGATGGATTATGTTTATTAATTTACATATGTTGAACCAGCCTTGCATGCCAGGGATGAAGCTGACTTGATCATGGTGGATAAGCTTTTTGATGTGCTGCTGGATTCAGTTTGCCAGCATTTTATTGAGGATTTTTGCCTTGATGTTCATCAGGGATATTGGCCTGAAATTTTCTTTTTTTGTTGTGTCTCTGCAAGGTTTTGGTATCAGGATGATGCTGACCTCATAAAATGAGTTAGCGAGGAGTCCCTCTTTTTCTTTTGTTTGGAATATTTTCAGAAGGAACGTTACCAGCTCCTCTTTGTACCTCTGGTAGAATTTGGCTGTGAATCCGTCTGGTCCTGGGCTTTTTTTGGTTGGTAGGCTATTAATTACTGCCTCAATTTCAGAACTTCTTATTGGTCTATTCAGGGATTCGACTTCTTCCTGGTTTAATCTTGGGAGAGTGTATGTGTCCACGAATTTATCCATTACTTCTAGATTTTCTGGGGTTTTTTGCATAGAGGTGTTTATAGTATTCTCTTATAGTAGTGTGTATTTCTGTGGGATCAGTGGTGATATCCCCTTTATCGTTTTTTATTGTGTCTATTTGATTGTTCTCTCTTTTCTTCTTTATTAGTTTGGCTGGCAGTCTATCTATCTATTTTGTTAATCTTTTCAAAACCCAGCTTCTGGATTCATTGATTTTTTTAAGGATTTTTCATGTCTCTCTCTCCTTCAGTTCTGCTCTGATCTTAGTTATTTCTTGTCTTCTGCTAGCTTTTGAATTTGTCTGCTCTTGTTTCTCTAGTGCTTATAATTGTGATGTTAGGGGTCAATTTTAGATCTTTCCTGCCTTCTCCTAAGGGCATTAAGTGCTATAAATTTCCCTTTAAACACTACTTTAGCTGTGTCCCAAAGATTCTGGTACACTGTGTCTTTGTTCTCATTCGTTTCAAAGAACATATTTATTTCTGCCATAAATTTGTTATTTACCCAGTAGTCATTCAAGAGCAGGTTGTTCAGTTTCCATGTAGTTGTGCAGTTTTGAGTGAGTTTCTTAATCCTGAGTTCTAATTGGATTGCACTGTGGTCTGAGAGACTGTTTGTTATTATTTCCATTATTTTGCATTTGCTAAGGAGTGTTTTACTTCCAATTATGTGGTCAACTTTAGAATAAGTGCAACGTGGTACTGAGAAGAATATATATTCTGTTGATTTTAGGTGGAGAGTTCTGTAGATGTCTATTAGGCCCGCTTGGTCTAGAGCTGAGTTCAAGTCCTGAATGTCATTGTTAATTTTCTGTCTCGTTGATCTGTCCAGTATTGACAGTGGGGTGTTACAGTCTCCCACTATCATTGTGTGGGAGTCTGTCTCTTTGCAGGTCTCTAAGAACTTGCTTTATGAATCTGGGTGCTCCTGTATTGGGTGCATATATAGTTAAGACAGTTAACTCTTCTTGTTGCATTGATCCCTTTACCATTATGTAATGGCCTTCTTTGTCTCTTTTGATCTTTGTTGGTTTAAAGTCTGTTTTATCCCAGACTAGGATTGCAACCCCTGCTTTTTTTTTTTTTTTTTTGCTTTTCCTTTGCTTGATAAATATTCCTCCATCCCTTTATTTTGAGCCTATGTGTGTCTTTGCAGGTGAGATGAGTCTCCTCAATGCAGCACACCAATGGGTCTGAATCTATCCAATTTGCCAGTCTGTATGTTTTAACTGGGGCATTTAGCCCATTTACATTTAAGGTGAAGAATGTTATGTGTGAATTTGAGCCTGTCATTATGATGCTAGCTGGTTATTTTGCCTGTTAGTTGATGCAGTTTCTTCATAATGTCGATGGTCTTTACAATTTGGTATGTTTTTGCAGTGGCTGGTACTGGTTTTTTCCTTTCCATACTTAGTGCTTCCTTCAGGAGTTCTTGTAAGGCAGGCCTGGTGGTGACAAAAATCTCTCAGCATTTGCTTGTGTGTAAAGGATTTTATTTCTCCTTCACTTATGAAACTTAGTTTGGCTGGATATGAAATTCTGGACTGAAAATTCTTTTCTTTAAGAATGTTGAATGTTGGCCCCCACTCTCTTCTGGCTTGTATGGTTTCTGCAGAGAGATCTGCTGTTAGTCTGATGGGCTTCCTTTCTAGGTAACCCGACCTTTCTCTCTGGCTGTCCTTAACATTATTTCCTTCATTTCAACCTTGGTGAACCTCACGATTATGTGTCTTGGGGTTTCTCTTCTTGAGGATTTTCTTTGTGGTGTTCTCTGTATTTCCTGAACTTGAATGTTGGACTTTCTTGCTAGGTTGGGGAAGTTCTCCAGGATAATATCCTGAAGAGTGTTTTCCAGCTTGGTTCCATTCTCCCCATCACTTTCAGGTACACCAATCAAACATAGGTTTGGTCTTTTCACATAGCCCCATATTTCTTGGAAGATTTGTTCATTCCTTTTCATTCTTTTTTCTCTAATCTTGGCTTCATACTTTACTTCATTAAGTTGATCTTCAGTCTCTAATATCCTTTGTTCCACTTGATCAGTTTGGCTATTGATACTTGTGTATGCTTTACAAAGTTCTCATGCTGGGTTTTCACAAAATTCTCATGCTGTGTTTTCCAGCTCCATCAGGTCATTTATGTTATTCTCTAAACTGGTTATTCTAGTTAGCAATTCGTCTAATTTTTTTCAAGGTTCTTAGCTTCCTTGCATTGGGTTGGAACACGCTCTTTTAGCTCAGAGGAGTTTGTTATTACCCACCTTCTGAAGCCTACTTCTGTCCTTTCATCAAATTGATTCTCCATCCAGTTTTGTTCCCTTGTTGGTGAGTTGTGATCCTTTAGAGGAGAAGAGGTGTTCTGGTTTTTGGAATTTTCAGCCTTTTTGTGTTGGTTTTTCCTCATCTTCATGGATTTACCTATCTTTGGTCTTTGATGTTGGTGACCTTCAGATGGGGTTTTTGTGTGGACATCCTTTCTGTTGATGTTGATGCTATTCCTTTCCGCTTGTTAGTTTTGCTTTTAACAGTCAGACCCCTTTGCTGCAGGTTTGCTGGAGTTTGTTGGAGGTCCACTCTAGACCCTTTTTTCCTGGGTATCACCAATGGAGGCTGCAGAACAGCAAAGATTGCTGCCTGTTCCATCATCTGGAAGCTTCGTCCCAGAGGGGCACCAGATGCCAGCCAGAGCTCTCCAGTATGAGATGTCTGTTGACCCCTGCATGGGGGTCAAGGACCCACTTGAGGAGGCAGTCTGTCCCTTAGCAGAGCTCGAGTGCTGTGCTGGGAGATCCGCTGCTCTCTTCAGAGCCAGCAGGCAGAAACGTTTAAGTCGCTGAAGCTGCACCCACAGCCGTCCCTTCCCCCAGGTGCTCTGTACAAGGGAGATGGGAGTTTTATCTATAAGCCCCTCACTGGGGCTGTTACCTTTCCTTCAGAAATGCCCTACCCAGAAAGGAGGAATCTAGAGAGGCAATTTGGCTACAGTGGCTTTGCCAAGCTGTGGTGGCCTCCACCCAGTCTGAACTCCTGGAGGCTTTGTTTATACTGTGAGGGGAAAACCACCTACTCAAGCCTCAGTAATGGCAGATGCCCTTCCCTTAACCAAGCTCGAGCATTCCAGGTCAACTTCAGACTGGTGTGCTGGCAGCAAGAATTTCAAGCCAGTGGATTTTAGCTCGCTGGGCTCCGTGGGGGTGGGATCCAATGAGCTAGACTGCTTGGCTCCCTGGCTTCAGCCCTCTTTCCAGGGGAGTGAACTGTTCTGTCTCGCTGGCATTCCAGGTGCCACTGGGGTATGAAAAAACTCCTGCAGCTAGCTTGGTGTCTGCCCAAATGGCTGCCCAGTTTTGTGCTTGAAACCCAGGGTCCTGGTGGTGTAGGCGCCTGAGGGAATCTCCTGGTGTGCAGGTTGCAAAGACCATGGGAAAAGTGTAGTATCTGGGCTAGAATGTACTGTTCCTCACTGCACTGTCCGTCATGGCTTCCCTCGACTAGGGGAGGGGGTTCCCATCCCCTTGGGCTTCCCAGGTGAGGCAATGCCCACCCTGCTATGGCTCGCCCTCTGTGGGTTGCACCCACTGTCTAATCAGTCCCAATGAGATGAGCTGGATACCTCAGTTGTAAATGCAGAAATCACCCACCTTCTGCATTGATTTCACTGGGAGCTGCAGACTGGAGCTGTTCCTATTCAGCCATCTTGCCAGACCTTAGCTTTTTTAAATACCATAATTTTTATTTTCAATTTCATCATTGTATTCAATCATTTTGCAAAAAATTCATAATATTCAAACAAATTATGATAGGATAAAATATCTTGTGAAAGTACTTTTCAGCTATAATCACTGAGAATTAATGTAAGTAATTTCCACTATCATTTGCCCTTGTTTACATTGATTTTGATTCAGTTGTTTAGCTTTTGTTTTGTTTTGTTTTCTGGTATATGTTCCTACCTCTATACTATGGAGATAGGAATTATTTTATTCATATCAGCTTCCCATGATACCACTATTCGATAAATGGGTCCTCAATAAGATTGACCAACATAATCACGATAGACTATGCCAGTTTAATGAATAGAATACAACTGGGATCAGGTGAGTGAGTTATCAGTAAAAGAGGTGAATGAGTATGTTCTCATATTCTTTATGGATAACTTAGGCACAATATATCAAAGAATTTAAAAGTGTATGTACTAAATGTATGTTTGCACTAAAATCTACATAATGGTAAATGATTGGAGCTAGAGATGTTTTGGTGATAAAGGTGAAAATACCTTAAAAAATCAACACAACTCACATTATGCAGATTTAGAACTGGCAATATACTGAATCTAGTTCTTGAATCTCATAATGTCCCACTATGAAGAGAGTTGGGAATAAAGGAATAATCAGTCCACTGGTTCCTTTGTGATTTCTCAGCACAGTGTCAGCCTGGTGGAACCTCTGTTAAGATCACCAGCAGTTTGAAGGTAGCCAGGATTGCAGGTAGGCCAAGAAGCCTTGGTGCATTGACTAGAAAACCTCCCCTTGTCCTTGTTTTCCTCAGCTCTCTTTCATACTTTTGTTCCCTGGAAGCCAGAGGAAGTCTTTCCCTTCTATCAAGAAAAACTGAAGATGAGGTTGTGTGTACAGTCCAAGTGTAGATCGAATTGATGGTCAGGAATCTGCATTCCCTACCACTACCCCTCACTTCAATCAGATGCTCCTTCTCTTTGCCTCTGCCTGCTCACCTGGGCTCACTGCATGGCTATTACTTCTGCTTACTTAACACCATATGTCACACCCACATGTGAGAAAGCACGCTGAAGGTCATCCGTAACTGTCGCCTAATTCTTTAATTTCTGATCTCAGATACCAGATGTTTTATCCCGGTCTCTAATTATTTACTTCATGACCTCCTACCCAGGCCCCTAGAATTGCAAACCTCTGAGGTCTGCTCAGCCCTTCAAACATTACTGCAATTGGAGACCTCCCTCTAGAATCGTCAGTGCTAGAGACATGAGAGGCAGAATAAGGTGGCTGTTAAGACATGGACTCTGTGACCAAAATACCTGGGTTTTAATCCCAGATCTTTTACTTACTAGCTTTGTGACCAGAAGCAATTAACTTAACCTCCCTAGGTGTCAGTTTCCTCTTCTATAAAATAGGGACAAGTATAGCAACCTCACAGAGTCATCATGAGGATTAATCCTGTTTCTAAAAGAAAATGTTCAGAATAATGTCTGGCACGTAATAAGTGATCAAAAATGTTTGCTGTTATTACAGTGACCAATTTTACTTTTTCTCTCAGTCATAATCACAGAACACTAAAAAGGCAATTAAATTAATTTTCATGACTCAACCATCTGGCAATCTTAGTCTCTACTTTTTATAATCAAGGTGCTCATAAATTCTAGTTTTTCAATTTATACCTGTTGTCTTGGGGTAATTATTAATAGCAACCTCTTTTATTCTCAGAAGTGTCCAGATTTGGACAATATCATATGTAATCACCCTAATTATAATATAGATTACTCAGTTGTTCTCCTGTACAATTAGAAGAATGAATTAGATGGTCTCTGAGATCATGTAAAACATGAGGGTTTTGTGAAAATATATGTTATATATATGGAAAGAAATATTTGGGTGTTTTGTAAATACTAAAATCTGATAAAGGGCCATTAGCTTCAGTGAAGATGACATAATTTGATGGCTTTTTAAATTTTTAAAATAAATAAAGAGTGAACTTACATGTACGTGGAGTGTTGATTTTATTTTGCATGTTCAAAATGCATAAGAACGTCTCTGGAACTGTTCCCTCACTCTCCTTTAGTTCTTCCTCTCCTCTTCCCTACTTATTTTCACTCTCTTTTCTCTTCATTAGATCTGAGTTGGAGTAGGGAGCGGGCAAGAAGAGAGAGAGCTTTTTCCCTCTCCTAAAGTTCAACCTATAGTCTGTTAAATCAAGGCTCCCAAAAAAGCTTCATTACTAAACATTTCAAAGCACTTAAAGCCAGAAATAGCTTCTGGAGGATGACATAATTTTTTAAGGTTAAATACACCACATGAGAATTGTTTTTATTTCTTATCTCTTTTCCATGATACAGATAAGTTTTTCCAATTCAAATATTGTACTATTTATGTCCATCTTAAAATTACTTTTAATCCCTCTGCTTTAAGTCATTGATTAAGCTTGTAAAATTTAAGCTAAATATATAACACTTATAGAGCATATATTGCAATTAATACTACTTACTTTAAAAGTTGATTGATATATGTAGTTCACAATTATGAAAACAGAGATTTTATATACTTCAGTAAATATGCAAAATTTAATCTTAAATATGAATCACATTATAATTGTGTGATTGTTGCAATGCGCTGAAAGAAAAAAAACAAAAAACAAAAAACAAGGATCCTGTAGAGAACAAGAAATTGTGAAAGCAATCATAGTGGGAAATAATTGTTACATTTATGATTCTTTCAATTATGGATTACGGAGAGGATTGCACGGCAACCTCTTCAGTTTCAAGACAGCATGGTGTTTTATATAATAAGCCTCTGAATAAAGCAACTGTATCAATAGTGTTTGCAACTTAATTGGCTACCTTTGAAGCTAAGGAGGTCTTTTTGCTTTCCAGCTTTGATTCCCAGCTATATTTTAAAACATTGGCATTCTGTCCAACTGTTTAACCTCCATCTATGTTCACAGATTCTCTGGAGGATAGTGCACATACATTTTACTAGAGCTGAGCAACATTTTCACAAGGGAGAAATAAACCCTACAATAAGTCCAGAATCTGTTAAGCATTCATAAGTGTATGTGTTTATACAACAACATGCCCATACTGCACCTCTGCCCTATTATAATTACATTTAACATAAAAGGAACATCACCTCAAACCACAGGTAGAATTTATTAAGTTCTTAAACAACGCTAGCCTCTAAGGCTTAGCCCATTTACCAGAAATAGTATTAACAAGGAATGCATTCCTGTTTCAAGGTTTGTCTAGAAGAAGCTTTGCCTCAAACAGGCTTTGGTCTCTTGAAGGCCAGTGTTCTCAAAGGCATCTGCCCCAAAAGGAAATGTCAGTCAGTGAGGATAGCAGCTTGAGAAATGACAGTTTCATGGCCCTGGTTTGGTGTAACCAGGAAGAGGGAGGCTTAGTAATACCAGAAAGAGGGGAAAAAAGAAAGTGCAAATGTACAGCTCGTGGTTAAAAAGGGGAGATTAAGAATTCTAATGACCCAAATATCTTAGACGGTAAAATCTGGAGGAGGCAAACACTCATCTCAAGATCATTTCAATGATTCATTCCATTTGCTTGTCCTACAGTGAGGTCTCAGCTATAATATAACAATATCCCCTTTAATTTTTGTCATAGAAAAAAAGTGTTCATTTGATGTCTGGTGGCATTCAATCAGTAATACCAAAATAGAAAGTATATAAGAGTGGATTATTAGAGACACCAATATTTTAAAAGCAATACACTGATTAGGAGTGAAGTTTCCCACAGTGATATTATCTCAAATAACTCAGCATTTGCTTGGTTTTACCAAGACTATTTCTGGTTTTCCTGGATAATCAGTGTTTATCTAAAACTACTTGGAAAGAAGTAAATGCAGTTCTGGGCAGCGAGGTCCCAGTCATGATTTTCACTCAATCAGCTCCTGCAGAGGAGTCCTTCTGTCCCTCAGACAGTTCCTTCTGTTGCTGTCCCTACACCCTGCTGTCCCTAAACAGATACGTAATCATTTCAGAGATGTTGAAAGACTCCCAAAATGCCTCCCCATGGAATTCAATACTGACAAATCCCCAGTTTTTTATGGCTTTTCCTGTACCTCAAAGGATTTGTTCCAGACAGCCCTTATTAAAATACAAGTATGTTCCTGGAAGTCCTAACACTTTGTCATCCACTGTGATAGTAAAACCAACCTTGCAATTTCATAAGCTCTTTGTTAAGACATTAAAAAAGCAGGATTCATTTTCATTCATCCAAACATATATTGTCAGCCAACCACAGCTAGACTAGTTGCTGGGAATCTCAAGATAAATTTTATAAAATGTCTCTACCCTCAAAGGGTTTACTGTCTGTTAAGGGAGATAGAATACTACATACAAATAATTTAATTGCATGTAATAGATGAGTCTTAATAAGGAATTGTTTGATAAAAAAAAATTCACTTTGGCCAGTTAAAAAAAGGGAGATATTAGTATAAAGAGTTAAGAGTATCTAATAAGTAATTGAAGTCTCAAGAGGAACTCAAACAGGAATTGATAAGCCAACAGGAACCAAAATGGTATCCCACTCATTCTGTCTTTCTTAGGCCCCCAAATAGCTCTCATATTTGCTTTTTCTTGCAATCTGCTTCATTTTCCTACTCTTTTCCACAGATCAGCTCTCTTGGCTTGCATGTGTGACTATGAGACTTTGAGACCATGAGACCTTATTCATCCAACACCCATAGCCAACAAATTCACTTTCTCTGTATCTCCATATCAATTCCTTAGAAAGAGAATCTGACTTAATGTACACCAGGTCTAAGGACACATTCTCTTAAAAGACAGTGTGGTGATAAGGAGATACTTGCCTTCTCCAGAACAGTAAGATAATTTCAAGGTGAGCCTTGAAGGAAAGGTAGGCATCTTTCAGAGAAACAAAGGGGAAAAGGCAGTCTAAGACAGACAGTATGACATATTCAAAGGTATGGATGGAGCAAAGCAGTCCATAAATAGCCCATAAAGACCCATGTGTAAAGATGCATGACCAAGAAGCAATTTATGAAGCTGCGAAGACAGCCAGAGACCAGATGAGGAAGTACTTCTTATGCTATGCTAAGGAGTATGACTTTTACACTACAGCTGATGAAGACAGAGTGTCAAAATATTTAAGCAGAGGAGAAAGAAAAGCAGACCTGTGTTTTAGAAACAAAAATCTAACATCAGGGTGAAGGATAGGCTGAACACACCACTCAAGAAGCTGTTTCAGTAATTCAGACAAAAGGTGGCGCAGACTCAAAATAAGACCGTGGCAAAGAGGAACAGAGAAGAGGAAGGTTTCAAAAATATTAAGAAAGTAGAATCTAAAATGGAATGGGGTCAGTTCAGAAAAGCAAAGAACCATAAGCTTTGATATGGAGAAGAGAAGAAAGTTTAAACCAAACCCAAGGCAGGTGGTAAGGGGTGTACCAGACATGGGAAAAAAGAACACACTGAAAGAAATGATGGGCATATAAGAAACATTGTACCTTCTTTCTAATCTTTTTGTGGGCTAGTCTATTCCATGGTCTGTGAGTATTTTAACCCAAATAAATAAAGGAAGACCCCAACTTTCCAGGGTGTGAGCATAAGGGGCTGAAAAATAACTGGTAATTAAGCCTTAAAATCAAAGGCATACTCCAGTTACCCTGTCATTTTATTAAAATGTCTTTCAATTCAACCTATCACACAAAAGGACAATAATTCATTTCTAGTGAAGCCTTAACTTGTGAATGCTGGGCCTTGTTTTATTATGTATTTAATTAGAAGTTTCTGTGGTGTTGTTTTCCTTTCAATCCCATGAAGAAAAAGTAAAAAGTGAGGAATGTGAACTTCTCAGAGGATCCTAAAACTTTGAAGCCACGTATCTAAATATATGATCTCTTGCTTTTGCATTTAGAAGCCCTGGGGAGCTATATTATCTGACTGATTATGAATGCATATATTTTCATAAGAATATGTAATCTTAACCAGCTCAGCACAAGACACTGAAGTGACTAAGTATCAAATTAAAGATTATTCTTTTTTGTGTAGAATTCGCTCCTGCAAGAAATTGAACAAGGGGATTTGAAATCCAAAAACAGTGGGACCACCTCCCGAGACATCATTAATTATTAGTGGGTCCCAGTCTTCCAGTTTCTTATCTCCCTGTACACCCAATGCTCCCATTGCTTTAAATTATTATCATTATTTGCTAAATGCCTTCAGTATGCTCGGTACCCTGTCAAGCACAGAAAAAAGGTGCCACACCTGCCCAGGGGCGAAATTACACAGATATAATTTAAGTTTGAAAATGAGTTGCAGTTGTCAGTTACAGTCTTTTCAATGGGCATAGAAGCAATATGACAAAACTAAAAGAATATAGATTCATATACCTCTTTCCCCCTTCCTTGGATCTTCTTTCTATCCCACAACCCAGTTCACTAACTCAGAAAACAGCATCACAGAAATATGCCATAGGTCGGTAGTGAGAGGTCATTGATAGCTTAGAGAAAAGCATTAGCACTTAGAAACAATCCTGTGTATGTGCCCCACTTCTTACCTTTGAGCCAGAGAGAGGGGAGCCTGTATTCAAAAACAGTGGCAAGTGAGGAAAGCTGAGTGAAATGTGAAGTTTCCACAACTGCCTTCTTCCCTGACCCTACGCCACCCAGTCCAAGGTTCTATATTGCTGGCAACACTCATATCCCTGTCCAGATCTTCCACACCTTCAGAGGCCTTGTTCACCCCGGACCAACTCCTGTGACAAATGTCTAGAAAAGTAAGGTCTGAAACTTCAGTACCTCTGATTTCAGTCTTTTACATACCCTGAGAAACACATCTCATCAACATACATTGTATTTGTGTTTCCATACAAGTCCGAGTATATAAAAGAAAGAGAAAATGGGGGTACTCTTTCACCTATATTTCTTGCCTTCACTCCCACTATTTCTAACAAAAACAATCCTTTTTAAAAATAAAAAATGCAGCATTTTCCTCAAGATCAGATGGGTGATAAAGCAAAGGCAGTGAATCTGGGCTCTATTCCACCGGGTGAAGAAAACCCCAGACAAAAACCAGAGGGGGCAGATGTGGAAAAAGAAAGCAGGATGACAATCCCTTGAGCCAGTGAAGCAAAGAACAGAAGGGTGCTTAGTGAAAGGGATGGGATATAAGGAAGTGGCCTGAGACTTCAGAGAATAGCTGCAGGTTTACTTATACTAGAAAGTTCTTCCACACCCCCAACCCTACTGTTATCGCAGCCACCACTAAACCAACCACACCCCAAACCCTAGACCCTGCCAGTAGTTTACCTCCAGTGGTGTCTCTACCACCTGTGATTTGTCATTAGAGCATTCCTTGTTTCCTCCGCCTAACGGGAAGGAGAAGAGGAATAATCAATTCTTCCAAGATGCATAAAGGGGAACCGTGCAGCACACTCTCCTTTCAATCACTGAAAGTCATTTCCTGGCACAACATCATTCCACAGTGACACAAGTTCCACTGCCTTTGAGATCCAAACCAAGAACCTCCACATACACATTTTTCTATGGGAGGATGTTTGAGTTATCTAAACTTGAACACATGTTTCTCCTTTGAAATATAAGTTCCTTGAAGGCAAAGCTCATGTCTGACCATGAATATATTGAACAGTGCATATGAATACTTTTCTAAGAAATAAGTACTTACATACCCACTGCATTACTGCCTGCTGACTTTACCTTCTACCTTATTCATAGAGCCAGCTCCGCAGTCATTTCAGTCCAGCCAAGTACCACCAGCTACACCCACTTCTACAATGCACAAGGCCAACTCTGCCACCTGCTCTGGCTGTCTCTTTTGCTTCCTATCTGGATCATTCCACCACGTATTTCCTCCCCAATGCATGCTTAACACACACATTCATTATTGATTTAAGGGTTATTTGCTGAATGCCCATTACGTATAATACATCGTGCCAAGTACAGGGTATTGTTAAGTTCAGAGTTTTTTGAGTTTTAACATTCCACTCATGTCTGCTCTAACCTGATAATTTCTAAAATGTCAACCAGGTTTTAATCCACTGATGCAATATGAATCTAACTTCTTATTCCTCATACTCCTGGCATTTGTCTGGAGGGTCTTGAATGTATACATAGTTCTTTTCTTACTGATCCTTTATGGTCTTATCGCTTGGACCACCAAAACCTTAGTCTATTTTCATTCAGGTAAATAAAATAGCCGTCAATAGATAACATGATGAAACTGTGTTTTGCAGACTGTATAAAAATAATGTCAAAAGTAGTTATGTTCTTATGGGGCTTAAGATATGCTACCCCAAAATACAGAACCTTGGCATATGTTGAGCTGAAGGAATAATTTAAGCTAAAATAATTTGACAAAATGACAAAAGCAGAAAGGTCTCTCTGACCTGTTCCCACCCTTCTCCCCTGAAGCAGATCATAAACCTAGGAAGGATTTTCTGACCTGCCCCCAAAGGAGGTCATAAGAGCCTCAAGTGAGAAGTGTCCTCCTTATACTTGGAGAAAAGAACATCTTTATCTCCGTAGAAAGAGAGAGAAATCAGAATCAAAAGGCTTGCTAAATTTCCCTGAGTTTATCACATTTAGCTCATACCCCATTTGTCCTATCATATTTCTCCACAAATGTCCACTCTTCACCAAACCTACTAGAAAAAAACATTCAGGTTTCACTGTTCTTCAGGTCTTCATTTCCTTATGAAATGACATTTTCCCATGTCACATAAAACTTACGTTTAATAAATTTGTATGTTTATCTCTTGTTAGTCTGTCTTTTGTTATAGAGACTTCAGCCATGAACCTAGGATGGGTAGAAGAAAATATATTTTCCCCCAAAATATGTACACCTATTCTGTATCAGCTAAAAAAAAGAAAAAGAAAAACAGAAAATCTTCCACCCCTACAGAGCAGAGATGATGCTCAGGAGACAAAGAAAGCAAAAGGAAATATATATATATATATATATACATTTGTTATATATATATAACATATATATAACAAATGTAAAACAAAATTATAATTAAAATTGAAATAGCAAAAATCCTGAGAGTAAAAAGTACTGCTACACCATGTTTGCTTGAAAATACAGATTTTCAGGGGAAAACAATGAGGCAAAGGTAAGTTTTTGCTTGAAAAAAAGATTTACAGTATTACTTTGCAATATGAATAAAGCATGGTTCAATCAGTAAAAACAGAATATACATATACATACCTCTTTTCTGGTATGCGTGAATATAGCAAGTCTGTAGTATTTGTATGATAATTACTCAATACAAGCTTGTTCAATAATGGATCATCATTTATCAAATTTTAGCTCCCATTCTGTCTTCTAAACCTTGCCAAATATCTATAAAAATAAGAATAATCAGGTGGCAAGTATATTTTAAGAACAGGTCAAATGATTTAAGATTGGATCAGTCCTCTCCTTTCTCTTCGCTGCCCAGACAAAAGCTAATATATGATTGTCAGATCTGGAATCCATGAATGTCATAAGCACAAAGCTAGATAATCCACATCACTGGGGGAGAGGCACAGAGGTAGAAAAGAGGAGAGAAACAGAGGGACTGCATTTAAAGAAAACATTTTATTATCATACTATCTAAATGTCGGTTAAAGAAATGTTTTAATCTTATTGTAATATATTTTTCCTGGTTTCTGTGCTGCCTAAATTTTTCCTATCTAAATTACTACCTGGATTTGCCAGTAAATTTCCTTTTTTTCTCTACATTTTCTATAGATCTTTTAATCTTATCTGTCTCCAGGTTCTCTCATCCCTGCCTCTTCCCAAACCCTTCTTTCATTAGTCTATATAATCTATTTTCCTCTCAATAATTTTATATTTTTCTTTTTTAATCTTAAATCTGGTTTGTACACAATCAGGTATATAGACAACAGTAGTGACTAATACAGGATGCTAAAAAAATAGGTATAAAAATAGCAACATCCTTTTATTTTTCATTTTTTTATCAGGTTTTTTCTTTCCTCAGGGAAGAGTCTACCTTACTTATTTTTTATTGTCATAAGCATCTTTATTCCGTTAAAGCCATAAATGCCAATCAACATTTCCAACAAGAGCTCAAATCCTAAACTGGAAGTCCAGAGAATTCACGGTATGTAAAAACTTGTGGGTGCCTTAACTTTTTAATGGAAATAGATTTGGGTCTGGATGAAGTCACCGATGTTTCTCAGAAGAAACAAATGTCAGCGCGACCTATTAAAGTCAACCCTGAGCTAGGTAGCAACAATGAGCTAGGGATTAGCATTGACAGCTCCCTTAATGTGATTCTTTTGGACAGGGATTAATTTAATGTGTTGCTGTCAAATGAAACAAAAAACGAGATGGATTTACTAATGACTCTATTCTATACCACACACTTTTCCACTCCTGATCTATGTCAGAATGAATCTGACAGCAAGAGAAAATAATTTTTTAAATGAAAAGGAAGAAGACATTGCCTTCTTGACAAACTTTCAAGAAAGGAGTTTTCACTGGGCTCCCAAGAGGAAAGATGAGCGTGGGGTGCGCGCCCACGTGGAGGGAAGCACTGGGAGCCGCTGCTCCAACGAACGAGCACAGCACCAGGCCCGGATCCGGTGTCAGGTCCCAGCTTTGGCACAAAGTGGCAAGACAGCCTTAACTTCTGCAGGCCTCAGTTGCCTCCGATGTGAATGTTAACGGCTCTATTACGAGGCTTCTAAATTTCCCCTTAGCTCTAAATTGCTCACCTCCAGAAAAGGGAGCCCCCAAACCCACCAGGAGCTCTAGCCTTGTTTCAAAGACAACTCAGCTGTGAGGCTGTGACAGAGAGGGGGCGAGCCACAGAGCGAAGGGTTGATCTTTAGCAAAACGGTTTGCCAAGTCAAATGCTAAAGCCTCCTTAAAATAATTTGGATTCTTCTTTGTTCTCCCTAACAAAGAAACTTTAATTCGCAGTTCTCTGCGAAGAAAGACAATGCAGACAAGCCATTTTCAGGTGAAAGGTGTCTCGTCAATTAATAATCATTGAATAATCACTGAGGACTGGCAGGAGTTTTTCTTCGAATAAGGTGCTCAAAATATGCAGCTGCATCGATTTACAATATAGACTGGGCATGATTCGTCCTTGTGATTGTTTTGATTTGCCCCTTGAGGTACACACGTTGCTAGTCCTGTGTATTTGTGTATATTCCTGTAAGTTACCGTGAGGTTTGTAATAGCCCAGACCCCCTCGTGTCTGTGAGTCTGGTCTCACCCACAGGGATGCCCCCTAACAGCGTCTGAGCACAGGCGGAGGACACGTTGTCCCTGCCCCGCGCCTGAGCCCTGGGACGTGTGGTTGACTGGGCTTCAACCCGGTGCAGCCCCCGCCTGCAACCCTCCGGGCGCGCCAGTGGGGCATGAGAGGAAAGAGGTGTGGGTCGGGACGGGGATGCCCCGCGATGGCGAAGCTGGGAGACCCGCTCGTGGCGCGGGAAGAGCCTGAGCGAGACGTGGAGCGAAGGGTGGGGGTTGCTTCTCCCCTCGCCAGAGCCTAGACACCTCCCGGCCCTCGCTCGCCTGCCCAGACTGCGGCTGAGGAGCGGACGCCAAGAGAGGCTTCCCGGTCGCGCCCCTGAAAAGCGCAGTTGCTTGGGGAGGAAATGGCTCCCCGCCCGGCCGCCTCCTCCGCGCGCACCTGGCGCCGGCTCCTTCCCGGCACCCGGTCGCGCTCTGCCCGCCTCGCGCGTCCTCTCCCCCGGCGGCCAGGGCGGTCTGGCTGGAGCCCCGATCCGGGGCGACGAGCGCTGAGAATCCTGGCTCTGGCACTTAGCTCGGTGACCTTGAGCAGTTATTTAACCTCTCAAGGTCGCTGCTTTCCCACCCGTAAAGCGGGACTGAAGCGACCGTCTCTGCGGGCTCCCGAGAGAATGAAAGGAAGGATGGAGACCCAGCCTCGAGCTCCCAGTGCCCGGCCCCGTCTCCGTCCGACTCATTTCTTCCTCTTCTCTATTTTCTGCCTACTCTTCTCTAGTGTTGGCTGTCGTTTTTGATCCTGTGTTTTTCCTCTTGATTTTGTCTCCCCAGTCTCTCGCAGAATCCTTTTCCTTTCAGTTCTCCTTTTTCTCCCGTGTTCGTTATTGTGACCAAATTCATCAAAGACTGGTTTCCACTCCCTAGACCAGGCCTCCCCAAGAAACAGCCCCCCGCTCCATAATCTCCAGCGCCCCCTCGCCGGGCTACCCCAGTCAGTCAAGAAAGAACTCGGCTTACTACGTTTAAACGCGGTATTAAGACACACGTCCCCTTCGCCCCATTTCCAATCATTAAATTTCTGCTACGTGGGACCTCCGAGACCACGGCTGCCCTGAGGGCAGGAGCCACCGTGGCTTCTTTGTCACCATGTCCCCGACACCAGGCCCAGGAATCCATGCCAGGGCTGGAGGAACGTCGGCCCGCGACCGACAAGCCGAGTGGGGAGCTGAGACTGTAGCCCAGACTTCCAAATACTCCTCTTGGTCCTTGGTACAGAGAAAAACGAATTCGTATATGATGTTCCATAGTCAAATATGAACATATTTAAAAGCACAATGTTGTTAACTCGTGTTTTTCTAAAAAACCATGTTCCGTAACTTTTACCCGTAGAACTGAGGTTTGGATCAAGTTCTTAATTATGAAAGTTGGTTAAGAGAGAAGATTAAAACACCACCAAATTGAATTGCCTAAAGATGAGCTGCATTTGTGCTCATTTATTGAAACGTTTTAAAGATGCTTTGAAATACACGTTATTTCTTTACAACCAAAAACTACACTGTATACACTATCATATTTTATATAATACAAAGATTATTATAAAATGTCGTAAACTATAACCAAAGTTTGTACAAGAACTTTTTTAAAAGAAGAAAAAAGCTAAGAAAAAGAAGAAAAAAAAAAAAAACTCTTGTAAAGAAGGCTAAGCAGATAATTTTTAGTTGCTTGCAAGTTACTTCAAACCTAAAAGTAACAGGTTTCCTTTGAAATTATTTCTCATTTTTATTAGAATCTAATTGAAGATCACCTGTAAAAGATGGGGGAAGGAAGACAAGTGGGGAAATAGCAGTTCTATGCACAGATTTTTGAAAAGTAAAAGAACCACAGTACCACCTTGTGGGGAAGAGAGATTTTTTTTTTCTCCTTCAATTTTATGGTTGTTTTATTTCCCTATGCTACAGTCACACACACACACAAATTAAAAATAAAAACAAAGCTATTTGAGGCTCAAAGCAAAAATTTAGTTGTGATAATAGGCTTCTCCAATATTTTTAACACACTGTCATGTTTATATTAAAACTTTTAAGATTATACTAGCAAGTTAAACATAACAGTATGTGGTATTAAGAAATTTTACTCTTAATGCTGCAAATAATGCCATAAATCAAATGTTAGGCATGAAATAGTAAATATAAAATTGTGTGCACAGTCTAACAGAATAATAATTCTTTTTAAATTGGCTTTGATTTCAGTATTAAATACAATTTATGCATTTTAAAAATGTATTTCTTTTTTCAATTGCTTGGACTTGGAAAAAACATATTTTTAGATAAATACAAAGCAATTTTTATATATTAAAGTTGTTTGTCTCATTATATCTAAGAAGGGTGGAGCAGTCAGACATCTATAGAACTCACAATTGTTACCTTAACAAATCTGTTCTAGCCACTTTCAGGATATAAAGAGGGCACAGATCATAAAGCTTGGATTTTAAAAAGTAAAACTGTAAGACTCCAGAGCCAAGAAATGCAAAACAAAAACTGTTCCTCATCTATTGTACATCTGGAAATATCTTAAACGACGTGAATGTTGCCTGCTCTAAACGTGTTTTCTGTGAGGCAAGAGGGAATTCAGGGGTTACCTGTAGGCATTCTTTATTCTTTGTGCTTTAGAATCACAGGGCTGGTATATCCCTCTGACCTTCAGGAAGGACTAAATCAAAAGCATCCCAGGAAGAGACCAGTGTATTTCAAACTGTGTTCAGCAGAGCCCTAGGGGCTGTCAAAAGATTATGAGGGGAGGGAAACACTGAGAGAGGCCCCTCACTCACAGCTTCCACCAAGCAAGTCTGCTTTCATCGTTTTCACATATAGGAATTCTGCCTACAATTCAGTGTAAACAACAGGCTCTGTGGCTTTAAAAATCCAAGTAATTTTGTATAAGTCTAATAAATAAATGTTGTAAGAAATTTCCTGATGCTTCCTGCAAGTTTATTAACAAATGCACTTCAAGAGCAACCCACCATGCTTCCACATACTGCATTCTTTTCTTCTTTAAAAAGATTCATTCATGACACAATGTACATAGGTTGGAAAAAAATTTCAATTAAAACAGAAGTACATTAAACTAAAAATCTCCTTCTCACAACCCTAACCCATTCACTCCCCAGGAGTAACACAGTTAATGTTCTGATTTGTATCTTCGTAGACACTGTGTGCACAGGCACACGCCTGTATGGGTGCATACACATGCCCACCCCCTGTTTGATTGCTTGTTTCAAGAGAACAGGATCAAATACCTGTGTTTTTTCCTCTCAGTAACATAATAACATCTTTCTGTGTCAGTAACTACAGAACCACCTCATTCCTAGAAATGACTCCATGGTATTCAAGGTATGGATGTGTATAATTTATTTAATCTCATCCTTATTGTTGAATATTTGGATTTTTCCTCTATTTACAAAAATATTTCCTATACTTTTCACCTGGCCAACATCCATACATACAAGTTTCAGGTTTTTAAAATGTTTCTTCCTCAGAGTAACCACACCATCAAGTTGTAAGAAGTAACAACTGCAAAACTTTAAAACATAATTTCTCAATACAATATACTTTTCCTGAAAGAGCATTTTAAATACAACAGAATAGGATTTTTGTAAGCGTAGTTTCATATTCATTTCTTTACTGGGAAACAAATAAACCAACATCTTTTTAAGATTTTTTCCAATACCACATGAATAAGACTTACACTTTTTTTAGAGAGCTATTTGGCTGCATCTATCAATATTTAAAATATTCATGTCTTTCTACCTAACACCAAGGTAACTTTTCTATAGGAATATTCTCACAAGTTCATTAATTCATTCAACACATTTATTGAATCGATCCAAGTGCTAGTCACTTTGCTAATTTCTCACGGAAGAGTGGTTGAAAGAAAAAAAAATACTCAAGGGGATTATAGTGTAGTGAGAGAAGTCTATACTGGATAAACAATCACATGGTACGTATGCTATTATAAATTGTGAAAAATAGTAATAGGAAAAGTAAATTATAATAAGGGATTTTAACAGTGAGTTTTCTTCCTAAAGAGCTACAAAATGTTACACCGTCATCTCTCTCATTATACTTCACCTTTTAAACCCAATCTTTTACAATATATTACTAAAGCATCCCACATACATTTTTTTCTTTTTTTTTAAATATACCTCAACATAACGGATAAACCACTTGAGTCTAATGAACCCTCAAGATTGACAAGTCACACTTTGAGCTCATTTTAGTCTTTGTCCCAAATTTATTATTAAGATATTATTAAGATACTTAGTCATTTGTATTTTACCAGCCCTTTCATTTTTCTATTGTGAATTCATTTTTCAAATAACGAGAAATAAGGAGAAAATATAATAGAATATTCAAATATATAAATAAATACAGTTGTTTGGATAAAGCCAAGAACGTAGGTGAAGCTAACTCTCTGACTGGCAATCAACACCAACCCAGTACAATTTCAAAATCACTGCCAATAAGATGGTTTAGAAGAGTCCAAATTTAGTACACAGAAGATAGCTCAGGCATGCCAATCTCAAAGTCTATACAGACTTTAATACCTGAAAAGATATATATGAAAGCTAAAGGCTAACATAAAGTGTTTTTTATTGTAGTGGAGGAATAAGAGCTAGAAAAACGGTGTGGCAATGGTTTAGTTTTCAAGGATGTCAGTTGTGACAATAGTAGGAGATACCAAAACTAAGCTGAGCTGTGAAACCTCAGAAAATTTCTACATATCTGAGCATATTTAGAGGACAAGTTAGATTTGGCTATCAGGCTGGGCGCGGTGGCTTAGGCCTGTAATCCCAGCAGTTTGGAAGGCCGAAGTGGGCGGATCACAAGGTCAGATGGAGACCATCCTGGCTAATACGGTGAAACCCCGTCTCTACTAAAAATACAAAAAATTACCTGGACGTGGTGGCGGGCGCCTGTAGTCCCAGCTACCCGGGAAGCTGAGGCAGGAGAGTGGCGTGAACCCGGGAGGCGGAGCTTGTAGTGAGCAGAGATCGCGCCACTGAACTCCAGCCTGGGCGACAGAGTGGGACTCCGTCTCAAAAAAAAAAAAGATTTGGCTACCAAAGGTCTATTTGTAAAAGGTGCTCCTAGGCCGGGCGCGGTGGCTCAAGCCTGTAATCCCAGCACTTTGGGAGGCCGAGACGGGCGGACCACGAGGTCAGGAGATCGAGACCATCCTGGCTAATACGGTGAAACCCCGTCTCTACTAAAAAAATACAAAAAACTAGCCGGGCGCGGTGGTGGGCGCCTGTAGTCCCAGCTACTCCGGAGGCTGAGGCAGGAGAATGGCGGGAACCCGGGAGGCGGAGCTTGCAATGAGCTGAGATCCGGCCACTGCACTCCAGCCTGGGTGACAGAGCGAGACTCCACCTCAAAAAAAAAAAAAAGGTGCTCCTAGAAAATAACTCATCTTTAGGTTAACAGAGACTTTCAGAGTACAGGTTTGACCCAACAAAGGATAATAAGCCAGTCTCATTATAGGAATGATTTTGGCTGTGTTAGCGAGCTTGGGTGACATATATGGAGACTTCCTGAAAGCACTGGTAAAAATTTAAGAGGCCAGAATAACTTCAGGGTAGATGGAGGATGGGGAGGTGATAATAAGAGAAGTACTGTTTTGTTTTTGTTAGTGTGAAACTATGACCCTATGACCTCATTTTTATCTTGTATCTGGTGCATCCTAAGGAAATGTGAGTTAGATAACAGAACAGCAGGCCCAAATGGAGAAAGTCATTATGAAGCTGACACTGGCTTTGTTGTGCTAAGTTCTTTCTTTCAAGCTTTGGCTGAGTTTGAATTTTGGAAGCAGAGTTCTTTCTATCTGAATCATGAGGAACAGATCACTATCAAAGAAAGATTATTTGAGAACTCATTAATGACTCCAACTGGTATAAAATAATGTCTTGAAACTTTTAGAATAAACTCCCACTCTCCTCCCCCCACCCTGGAAAAACAACAACAACAACCACAACAACAACAAAAACAGAACAGCCCTGGTCTCTAGCATTTGGGATAGGGATTGACTGGGAAGGGGTACGAGGGAACTTTCTGGGATGATGAATAATGTTTTATAGTATAATAGGCTTTCATTTATACAAGTATATTCATTTTTTGAGACTCAGTTAATGTATACTAAAGATATGTGCATTTATTATATGTAAAATTTTCTGCAGAAGACAAATATGTTTAAAATACTGAACTCTTGTTAATGTTATCAGTGCTGAAGTATTTAGGGAAAAATGTACCAATGACTGCAATCCACTTTCACTAGTAAATACATCAAAAATTAAGATGTAGTAATGGGTGGATAAAGGGCTAACTAGATGGACAGAGATGCATAAAACAAGCAGAGTAAAATTTTAATGATAGACTCTAGGTGGCAGACATTTGGGTGTTCACTATAAACTTACTTCAAATTTGATGTGTGTTTGAAATGTTTAATAATAAAATATCAAGGGGAAAATTAACTCCTTGAATCCAAGAAGGTTTGAAGTCTAAAAGGGACAAGAGTAGACTAAGAATCTGTTTACACGCCATCTAAAATGACAAAGAACCAGAATAATGGGAATAGGCAAGATAAAAATGTCAGCCCATCTAATTTTCCCTGCCTCTGACTCCCCTAGATCCCCACAATTGGTTATACTGGTTTCGCACCTTGAGGTCAATCTTTTCCTGGGTATCCAGCCATTATGAGTGTTAGGTAGTCAGTATGTAAGCAGATACAGCTGTTCACTACACAGCTACCCCTCACTTACACACAAACATCACACTCAAAACAAACAAGCTTAGAACCAGACACTTGCCCATTTCTCAGTCTCATCACTGGCTTCCATGTTGATGCCTGAGCCTCTTTCACCCACAGTCAGGCTTGGGGTTCAGTGCCCCAGGGATGACAAGTACAATTCTGGAATTATCCTGTCCCTTTCAATCCCAGCTCTGGGAAGCTCTAGTTGTAAGGGTGGAGTTTCTGTTTTGGTTCCTGTTATCTCATCAGGTCTCTGTGGTCACTCTCCCACTTTGGAGCCTGAGACCCAGCCTATCACGTAAATGGATGATGACTGCTATACCAGAATGACCCCTAGGATAAAGAAGAGAGCTGGAAAGAGTCCTAGACTTGGAGGCATGAGACTCAAATAAGGGTTGAGAGAGTTGAGGCTACCACTAAAGAGCTTGAGGTCAAGCCACATAATTATTTAACAAATATATTTAAGTTTCTATATTGTACTAGGCACTATGCCTGGCTCTGACCAATTGGTCGCAAACAAAACAGATATAGCCTCTGATGTCACAGAGCTGACAATGGTGGCAGAGTTAGTAAACACCAAAATATATATACATATAAATAGATATACATGAATATATAACAATTTATTATAAATACTATGAAAAAATACTCTGAGATGATATTAAGGCAATCCACTTTAGATGGCTTAGGTAGAGAAGAGCTCTCCAAAGAAATGCCATTTAAGCTGGGACCATGTGAAGTGAAGTACAGGGTAGAGAGGGGAAGATAGTAAAGACTGAAGGAAGAAAATGTGAAAGTGTCTGAGACAGATTAATGTTAGAAGAAAGGGAAGAAATCTGATGTGACTGGTGTAAACAGGTATAAACCAGAGAAAGTATAAGTCCTTGGATAAGGTTTCAGACAAGTGAGCACGAACCAGATTTTATCACGCAGGCCTGAAAAGTATGTTAAGGCCTTTGGGTTTTTATTTAAGCACAATGGGAAATAATTTAAGAGTTTTGGGCAGAGAAATGAAGTCTTCCTGAGTGCCAAGTGACCCAGAAATATCTCCAGTTCTAGGTACCAAGCCTTCTGAAATAATACATCAAGAATGTCAGCTTCAAGAACTCAAGGGATTTTTATTTGTGTCACTCACTACTCTTTCCCTAATGTCTAAAATAGCAGGAGCTCAGTAAACATTTGTTGAATAAACAGTATGTTTTCTTTACAATTGTAGATTTAGGTCATACTCAGTTTAATGGCTCTGCATTTAACTATGAATTCAACACCATAGGGCACTTCTTTTGGCTCCACCGCAAAGAAAACCCTAACTCTGCCACACATAGGACAAGGGCCAATTTGATATTTTCATCACAAAACTCCTGTGGAGGGAAGAACAATGGGTTCATATAGATTTACATAGTAAGTATTAGGAAAAAAGTGAGAGAAAAACACAATCTGTGAAAGGATGATGGGAGAGTGTTGGTGGAGCAGTTGGAAATTTATAGTTCAAGTAAGAGTGGAGAGGTGGATCTCCAGGCACTACTGGATCCAGATGCTGAGGCTTTGTCAACAGGTTTCCATTTCTCTTCATCTATCCTCCAATTCCTTTCACAGGCTTTGTTTTCAAAGCAAGCTCCTCCTAAATGGTCACACAGATAGCTACTATTAGCACCAAGCATACAGACTATCAGCCTAGCAACCCTGGAAGAAAGAGAATGCCTCTTTCCTAAAATTGTAGCCAAAGTTTACTGGTTCCAATTGGTCTGACTTGGTTTACACATCTACCCCTGAACCAATCACCAAAGACATGTTGCAAGAGAGGTACTACTCTCATCATTCACAGATGGTGTTCCCACCACTGAAGAGAGGAGCAGTCAACCTCACCTAAAACTCAAGTACTAGAGGTCATTCTCCAAGGGAAAACCAAGATGTTAACGCCAAAACAAACGTCAACGACAGACTTAGAAAGCATCATTTCTACGTGCAAAGAATGTGAATGGCAAAGAATGACTAATAAACCACTGTTTTCTTCAAATAAAACACATATCTTAATCCAAAGTTTTAAATAATGTACTGTATTGTATATAAACTTTTTGCTATGTTTTCTCAAGGTCTGGCTAGTTGCAAATTTCAGGTGAACACTATAGTCAATGAATGCACAGGAAGGCAGTGACCATGAGAAAACCATAGTTCTTAGTTTATAAATGTTTACACTGACATATGACTGTAAAAAATAACCACTTTTAAGATGTTTATGTATTTCTAAGGAATTATTAAATTAATATTTTTAATAAGGTGAAAAACTTGCTGCAATGTGTAAAGCTAAATATGGCAGTTATTTCAAACTTCTGCATAGTATTAAGAATTATTTGTGCTTCAGACCACTTAATAAAAAATGTATTCAGTTTTGAGCATTTTTGTACTTAATGAAAAGCTAAAAAACATTTTTTAGCAAATATGCCTGAAATAAACACAAAAACTTTGAGAAATGCTAATGTCAGTGAGACATTAGTAGAGTAATAAAATAAACCCTGAAACAAATAAAATTCGACAATAATGAAAATTCATTCTCAAAAGAATGACAATATAAAGAGCAAAAAAATGAGAACTAGTTAGGTTGATGTACGAGATATGCAAAATTAGTAGGCTGCAATCAATATGGAAGAGCATAGCAGAGAAAAATGTATTTCCACTCTGAGTACTGCAATGCAAGTACTAGGGAAAATAATCAGACACATTGAGTAAAACCAATAAACTCTTATTAACAGCTATTAAGATTTGCAAAAGCACCATGGAAATATAGCTGGAAACAACAAAATAAGCTCAACTTTAAGCTTCCATGAAAGCAGAGAGTTAAGACTAAGCAATCATTAGTCTTAGTCATTGTTATATATCTATGTAGTGTAATACGTAGCACATAACAGATGTTCAATAAGTTTTGTTCAATTAAAAAATTACATATATAATCACTCTACCCAGTGATTTCTATTATTTAAAGCGAATAATTTGGTAGGTCATTTGGTGATCTCAAAGTGAAATCAGTTAATACATAATTTTTGTGTACATGAATTATGTGAACGTGAATTTATATATACCAGCATTTTTGTGACAGTTAATCTGCAATCATATACACCCAGTAAGATTTTGCCAGTCATATGTTAATGTGTATAAGTTTTCAGACCTGAAAAAGAAATAAAAAGTCTACCGACTATCTGTATTTAATAGACCTGCACTGCTACAACCAAGGTTCCACCTGGATTGTTTGGACAATACCAAGTTGTTAGTTGAGTTTCCCCTAGAAGCAAACTCTGAGAAAACAATTATTGAGTGCACATGGGACAGTGCATTCAGTGGACTTACAGAAAAAGTCCATGGAACAGTGATCCTTCCAGAAAAAGTGCAAGGTGATGGAGAAAGGAAAAGCGGACAATAAAGGGTGTATTATTAAGCCAACTGCCCAAGTAGACAACACAAGGAAGCTCTGGAATTATTCCACAAAAACAGATGAAGAACCTGGGTATTTACACCTCTACACCACAAATCACTTGGTTAAGGACCATCACCTGAAGGAAATTAATTTCCATCCCCTTCCAGCCTGCCCACATAGGTGGGCAAAGTGGATTTTGGCAACTCAAAGGTAGCCACCCAAGAAAGATGTTGTTGCTGCCTGTGGGAAGTCAAGCTCACATATACGGAAACAGTAAGAGAATTTGAGGGGATATGAGTGGGACACTCAGAATATCTGCTATACCTGGCAATTATTGGTAATTCTTGCATAAGCAAAAGAGACCATAGAGTAAAGAAGAGGATATGAAAACAAAATATAACTGTAGCTTCTTTTTAACTCCAGGCTAAACAGGCTTTACAGTATAGTGGCTACTACCATCTATACTCAGTAAACCACTGTGCTTGATAAAGGAATCAAAGAATGATTTAGAAATAAACTGTCCACATATAGATACACCACAATACAGGCATTCACACCCCATGTGCACTGAGCTCTGAGTTTTAATTTACTTTTTAAACTTCACTTTTATGTAAGAAGGGACAGCTTTGATGCAGGACTTTTTCTTCCCTAAGAGATGGTCACATACTCCATTTTTGGCCATAAAGAGTCAAGAATAAAAATAATAGATTTAATTCTGACAATTTATCCTAATATAAACACAGTTATATAGCCAATTAAAAACCTAAAGTGAAAGAGCATCTTGAATGTAAGAAGCAAATCCATCTTACTTTTTGTTCTCTGCATATTCTGAATCTCTCACATTCTTTCTCAGGATCCAATGGCAACTCAAGGCTAAATTTGTAATGCAGATTTTACATCTTATCATAGTCCTTCAGCTAATTTTGTTGCTTTCAGAAATCATTTTTATGCCAGTTCAATATGCTTCAATCATCCATAAATTATCAATTCTGATAATACCTATTTTTTTAAAAAATTAAGCTAGAGACAGGATATAATGTATTCTTTGTTTTCCAAAGGAGATCCATCCCCAGGCTTATTAAAATTGATAATGAGTGAGGGGCTGGAGACTGGTTAGGCTGAAGAAAAAAGTAGAAATCAGTTCTGAGCAGGGGAGTTAAGGTAAGCAATACATGAAATTAAAACCAAAGACAATTCCATTTTTGTTAGTTTAATAAATACCATAGTCAATTAGAATATGCTATTGTTTTTCTTTTAATGAAGATGGTTTATATTGATTAATAAACTTTGGAATTGTCTGAATGTGTGAGGAGGTATAGAACTTACTCTCATTTAGATTGATCAAGAATTGCTTAATTCGATCTCACAATGAAATTTGCCTTTAGGCTATGAATTTCATCAAATTTGGATCAAGATAATGACATAGTAACCTTAAACAATTGTCATTTATCAAGGAAACCAGAAGTATTTATTAGAAAAGTTTAAGAAATTTAGAGGCTTAAAACCCAAACATAAACTGAATGATAATATTTGCTATTTTTCATCCTCTCAAAATTATCTATTTATATACTTAATGTCATGCAGTATAACATTACATTTGATGCACTCATTATAGTACAGCCTGCATTCCTAAACGTCCCTGAGGATTCATTTCTAGGGATTAATTGACCTTGCATTCTTTAAAATGTTTTACTCTGCACAAATTTCAACTTTAATTTCTTCCCCCTAAAATCAAAGAATCTTTCTACCCTACTCAAGTTTTAAGAATAGTTGGCGTCAGATAAGAAAAGGGAATACTATTAAGAAAACCATAGCGATGCACCACTAAAGTATAATTATCTCATCAAATAAGCTAACAGGAAAACTTCGTATTTTCCCAGGAAAGTCTATATTCAAAAAACATTCTCCAGACAAGGAAGATCACAATTAATCATTTGTTTTAAGGAACTCCAATATGCCCCCGAAGGAATTTGATCACCTAATAGCATCCGTAGAGGCCTGGAACTGGAAATCCAGCTCTAAGCTTTCAGACAGGTAGGCTTTGGTGACTTTACATACAAGGAACCTTTAGAGATCATTAAAATGAAATGTCTTCCTGTGGTTACAAAGCTAGCTGTTTTATTTTCAATGATAACCTGACCAAGTTAGTAACACAATTTTCTAGGACATTAAGAAGTTCACCCACAACTACACCAATATCTTTTGTCAGTAGACTGCCCTTATCAAAGGGGAAAACGTTCCAAGACCCCTAGTGGATGCCTGAAACCATACATAATACCAAACTCTATATACTGTTTTTTCAACCTGATAACCAAGATGGCTGCTGAGTGACTAATGGGTGGGTAGTTTCTACAGCATGGATACCCTGGACAAAGGGACAAGACAGAATGTGACAGCACAAGATTTCATCATGCTACTTAAAACAGTGCACAATTTAAATGTATGAATTGTTTATATCTGGCATTTTCACTGAATTATTTACAGACTGAATATGGTCACTGAAACTGCAGAAAGTGAAACCTTGGATAAAGGAGAACCACTGTATATACCACTCTTTTCAAGCCTCCTTTTATTCATGAGCCTATTATAATTATCTTCAGCTTAACCAGTCTCCAGCCCCTCACTCAGGACTAGTATAGTATATTGGCTCTTTAGTTCATATGGTCACTGGTGGTTCTGGCAAGCAGGAATCAAAAGCCTAATCATCCTTTGAATAAACTGATAAAATGGAGTTATTAAACTTACGAAACCAAAGATTATAGCCACCATCAAGGTATCCTCACCAATGTGTAACTGCCCCATGAACCCTACTGGAAATAGTCTTCAACTTCAGTCAAAAGAAATGTATTATAAATCAAAACAGAATCACTAACACCAACTTTGATTGATTGATTGATTGGTTGATTGATTGATTGATTGAAGCAAGCTGTCACTCTGTTACACAGGCAGGAGTGCAGTGGCATGATCACATTTCATTGCAGCCTCAACCTCCTGGGTTCAAGCAATCTTCCTGCCTCAATTTTTTTATGGAGACAAGGTCTCACTATGTTGCACAGACTGCAACTTTCTTCATTTAAACAATAGGAAAATGTGCTCGAGATTAAAATACAATCACTAATTTTTAGTTATTCAAAATAAATAATTCAAATTATTTATTAAAATAAATGCTGCTGCCTATATGTGACCTCAAGGGCTCTCAACTCTGATTGGCCTGTGACATAGAAACTAATACTGCCATATCAGAGACTTACTGATCAGAATCTACAGAATGGTAACTAACTCTTGTTGTTGCATCATGTTGTTTATTTCTGTTCCTCTATATAGTATTTCATTCATGTTAACATTTTTGAAAACCACATATTTTCTAGGCTCTGTACTACATACTATCACATACTGTTTCAAATACACTAAAATATTTAGAGATGGATTGACATTTTAATATTTAACAAAATTGATATGATTCAAATTACTATTAACAACTAAAACAAAATATTTTAATATTGATAGGAATATAGCATAGCTCATTTAGCTCAATACTTACAGTTAGTATGGTTAGGCGTCAAATATTAAAAGTTTATCAGATTATTTCTTCACTTAACAATTCAAGCTAAAGCATGAGTTTAGTAATCTGTGCTTAAGATTGTCTTCTGCACTTCAGATAGAAAATTCGATTAAGAAATAGTTGTCATAATTCCACTTCCTGAATTTCTTCTAATACTTCTAATATTTCTTTGGATATCTAAGCACTAAATATTGATTTCCCAAACTTATCAAGTGTAATAGAACAAGTGAATGTTTTAGATCCAACTAAAACACCATTTGGGGACACTTTTCCCATTAGACTATTTCCCTTAACTTTCTGAATGCCTCTGGGCATAATTAAAAGACCCTGTTACTTTTCTTGTACAGTATGTTAAAGTTTAAGTGTGGTACATAATTGAATTGATTAACAATTTTTAGAAGATTAATTAGCATCCCAACAGAAATTTAACAGAACTTTTCATTAATACCTTAATCTTGATAGTACCAATTTCCCTCTCAGAGCACTTTGAATTCCCAGAGATGGCTTCTAAATATGGAGCCTCTATTTACTTAATGGAGCTTTGCGCCACTGAGAGTAGCTCTGTGGGGTGCTGGGGAACTCGAAGAAAGATGTGAAATGGGTTGCTAACGAACAAGAATGCAAAGTAGACCCTCTCAGCCTCACAGGTTTCAAGCACTACAATATCCCTTACCCTGATTACAGCTTCAGCAGAGTGGAGTGGTTTGTTTGTTGAAATAATGAATAGTAGATGGCATCCATTTTAGTGGAAAGTTTTAATTTTTGATTCCCTGAGGCTGTGTGAAATGAAATACCCTTATTTATTCCCATAAATGAACCAAATTGCTTCTGCTGTTTCTTCTGAGAAAGATCATCTAAGAACATCGATGTGACATGTTAGTCTATGATATAAAACATTCAGTGAATGCACTTTTGTAGTGAAGAGCACTATTTCCATGAAGATTATTTTTTCTGACTCATGTTCTTATCTGATTAAGTTTCTGCCATGAAAAACTGATGCCGAAGTACATCATGATGATGAAGCTTACCTCAGAAACTCAAAAAATAAAAATCTGTCTATTCTCTCTATTTTTACATATTTTTTGGTTAAAATATCAGTTATTTCTGAAAGTAACCGTTACTGCCATAATAATATCTTATTAACTTTCAACAAGCAAACTATTCAAATTAATTAAATAAACATTTGAAAAGAACTAAAGTTTACCCTTGGAAAATCCAGGGGGGAAAAAAAGTCCTAAAACTTAGTAACTTTAAGATTGGAGAACTATTTAAACTGCCTAGGAGAATGAAGAATTTTCAAAACCCTCAATACGAGAGAAATCTTCATTACAAATAGTTGGTATGCCAATTATATACCAATTTATTTATTAAATCTTCCCCCAGTTATAGAAAGTATTTGGTTAGCCCAATCCTTATACCTGAAATAAAGTAAACAGCATCTACTTAGACATGTAGATACTCATTTATTTTCTAAAAAGTTATTAAGTGTCTACTAAACACTTACAAATCTCACCCCAGTTCAGCTAACATCCAATGGGCAGGGCCTGGTAAGGGGTAGGAGGACAGAAAATAATTAAATAAGATGATGTTGATAGGTAAAGGGCTAGAAATAAAACTTAGTAATAGATAGAAGTGAAGGGGCAGGGAGCCAAAGGGAGGACAGTGTCACTAACTCTGAGGTGCTGTTTGAGCTGAGACCTACAGGATAAGGTAGAGACATCTGTGGAAAATTTAGGAAATAGCAAATTCAAGCTGGGAACATCTTACCTGTAAATCACTAGTAGTACACAGGAACAGAAATCTAACACATACAAAAGCAGACATTCTCCTAACATCTGTGGGGCTCAGGGTAAGAGTACAAATGGAGGCTCACATATTATATGCCTAAATATTTATAAGCAGCAAATCAAGGTAAACTGGGAAACAAAATATATTCCATCCTCCTATCATGACAATATTCCCTTTCACCAGAATGTAGTGGTATAAGCAAAACTAGCCTCCAACTCCTGATTTATACCCCTGTCCTCCTGCTCTGGGCTCAATCTACACTGCAAGGGGCCTTTACACACCCACATGTGGGCTCCCCAACCTGCCCATCTGAGCCCATTCACACACACATAGGCATACACAGATACTCTTTGGCTAGCCCTCTGGAGGACAGACCCAGAGAAGAAACTTGTACACATAGCTTTGGGGCTGTTTGGGGGCTATTTCAGGGTCCTGCGTACCTAGAGCTCTCATCCCATGAGAAACATGCTGTAGAAGGACATTTTAAAGCATGTGGCTCAGAGTAGAGGCCCCTCTTACTGGGACTAGTGGAGAGAGTATACATAAAAAAATCACCAGCACGCTTTTTTCCCCTCAACAAATCTCCCCAATCCAGCCTCTCTATTCTTCTCAATTTTATACCAGTTAGCAACTAAGCTATGATGGGACAATAGCCTCCTACTATCTGTGATGGAGAACTGTTTTCCCCCATTATCACCATATCAAGAAGGAAAAAAGGAAAACTAACAATTACTTCATATTTAATTTCTGTGAACCAGTCACTTTTAATCTGCACCAAAACCTTTGATGTAGGTATTAGATAGATAAACTAAAGTTGAAATTTTAAGTAATTTATTCAAGATATGTGGCAGAATCAAGATAAGAACTCTATCAGAATTCTAAAACCTGTGCTTTGAAGATAAAGCACAGAAATCCTAACTGCAATTAGTTTACCACCCCTCTCTAAAGCATAAGCAAACTTGAAGCATTTTAAGACTACCAAAGAAATAGAATAGCTTTTGCATGAAGATACCCTAAGAACACTAAATTTAAATACAAGGATGTTCATCTCAGTGATATTTAAAGTTGGAGGGAAGTGTTAAAAAGAACCTCAATGTCCAGCTGTAGACAGTTAGATGAATGACTCACAGACATCCTGACGTCTCAGTTCCTGCCCTTCTCAGTTCCCTCTTTTTCTCCCAATCATATCTCAGATCGAATGTTGCCCTTACCTGAAACTGCACCACCTTTGAAATCACAAATTCAAACGTTTCACTCTCTAAACACGACCCCAGATCCACCCAGTTTGCCCAGGAAACATTCACCACACCTGTTCTTCAATCACATGGCAAACCTCCACCCTATTTACCCCTCTACCTTCTCTCAAACTATCACACCCTCCCATTCTCTCTTTATCCTCTCTTCAGGTTAGCTCCCATGGCCCATTATTCAGCTATGCTCTTTCCAAAGCCCTAAACTCCCTTGCCCCAATGTGGGTTTAATTTATACTGTTCTATATTTTGCCTTCCCTTAAAAATCAAATTTCTCAAAAAGTTGTCCACATTACTGTTCTCATTTCCTTCATCTCTCACTCAGTCCAACTCATCTAGTTTCTGTTCCTATCTTGGCAACTGCCCTAGTCAAGGCTATGGGTGACCTCTGAGTCCCTAGACCCAACAGACCTTTTTCAAGATTTTCTCATGTTTAACTTCTTGTAAGTATTCAACACAAACATCCTTTTCATCTTGGTTTCTACAATGTCATAGGGTTTTTTTTTTATTATTTTCCACAAATGTCTTTGGCAGTTACTCCAACTCCACCCACCCCTTGACCATTTTATTCCTTATGCCTCTTTCTTAAGTCCTAGTCTCACTTTACACATCTTTCAATTTCCATGAATTTAATTATTAATATCATCAGTAGGTCAGCATCTGTTTCTGTAGCTTTGTCTTTTCCTCGAAGATCAACTGCCTACTTGATCATAATACTCTCTGGTACCTCTAGCTCAACATGTTTAAAACTTATTTCTGTATTCTCTTCTTCCCTAACCTCGTTCCCGCTCTTCTTCTTGTCTCCTGTAAAAGGCACCCTTTAAAGCTACAATGAATTGCGCAAATGAAAAATCTAGAAATCTTCCTCTATATTGCCCTTTCCTTTACTTTCTTCCCCACTTCCAGTGTCAGTCACTAACTTTCACCAATCACTAACTCTACCACTTCTATTTCCTCAATGTCTCCCATTTATCCATTTATCTATAACCCCTACGGCCACTATCCATATTGTTCAAACCACTATTATGTCTTGCCTTGAATACTGCAACAGCCTCCTAACTCGGTGCTTCCCAAACTTTTTCATGTCATGGCACACATAGAAAATAATATTTGCCAGACGTGGTGGGTCACAATTCTAATCCCAGCACTTTGGGAGGCCGAGGCAGGCAAATCACCTGAAGTCAGGAGTTCGAGACCAGCGTGGCCAACATGGTGAAACCCCGTCTCTACTAAAAATACAAAAATTAGCCGGGTGTGTTGGCAGATGCCTGTAATCCCAGCTCATCAGGAGGCTGAGGCAGGAGAATCGCTTAAACCCAGGAGGCAGAGGTGGCAGTGAGCTGAGATAATGCCATTGCACTCCAGCTTGGGTGACAGAGCGAGACTCTGTCTCAAAAAAAAAAAAAAAGGAAAGAAAGAAAGAAAGAAAAAGATAATAATATTGTAAGATACTCTGGGATAAACTAGAAGGAATTGAATTCACCTATTCAGGGCTTAATTTTAAAAACCATCCCTTGTTTTTACATTATATAATTTTGAAAAATAAAATACAATATATTAGAGACAATGTTAAACACTAAATTTGTACAAAACATCAAATGGACTCTTTGAAATTTTAGTTAGAATTTTTAATAAGCTTTCCTTCATGAATATAATTTTAACATAAAATATTATATTTGAAATGACTACCATCAATTCCTGATCCAGACTTTTTAAGGATGATCTCTTGAAATTCTTGATAGTCATCACCAAAGAAAAACTTTCTTCATAAAAGTAAATGAAAAAAGCATTTTTATAACCATTCTAAAATTTACAACAGTTGAAATTAAACAGCTCTCCTTTAGTTGTCAAATACAAGGTTCAAATGTCTTGTGGTAATATAAGCAAATTTTGAGATAAGTTGTACTTTCTCATATCAAGTGTTTAGAAAATGATGGACATTTTTATCTGCAGAACACACAGACATCATCAAAAGTCACCTATAACTAACTTGGATGGGGATGGGGTTAAAGGAGAGAATGTTACCTGCAAACAGAAATGTCAGCTAACTGTGATGCCAGAGAATGTCTCGGAGTTGCACTTGCTGGAAGCCTCTACTCCACCTTGGCAATGCTCACCCTTAAAAGCTACATTGTGGGTAACTGGAACACCTACCCTTCCTCAGCTCCATGAGTTGGCTAAATTCCAGCTTAGTTTCTCCTGGGATGCCAAAGACCTCTGATGAAGATACGGAGGCTAGAAAATATAGAACAAATGCATATATCAAAGAAATGCTGCTCTCTAGCAGTGTCACTAAAATGCTAAGGGACTGGCTATCCTCTGCATACTCCAGTTCTGAATATAGTGCAGCAGAAAACTATTTCTGAACTTCCTGGAAAGAATAATATTTAACTGGGTTTGGGTGGATTTGGTTCTCAGGCAGTAAAAATAGTACTTTCTAGGTATAGAGCTTGTGTTAGGGCTTTCTGGAGAATCAAAACCTGTAAGATATATATAAGGAGATTTCTTATGCAAATTGGCTCATGTAATTTTGGAGACCATGAAGTTACACCATCTGCTTTCCACAAGCTAGAGAACCAGGAAAGCCAGTGGTGTAATCCAGTCCAAGGCCTGAGAACCAGGGGAGCCAAGAGTGTAACTCTCAGACCGGCTTTAAAGGCCTGAGGGGAGGACTGGTGTAAGTCCTGAAGTCCAAAGGCCAAGACCCAGGAACTCTGATGTCTGAGTACAGAGGAAATAGATGTCCCAGCTCAAGAAGAGAGAGTGAATCATCCTTTCTTTACCTTTTTGTCCTATTGGGCTCTCAACAATGGGATGATGACTCCCTACATTGGTGAGGGCAGATCTTTACTCAGCCCACTTAATCAAATGCTAATTAATCTCTTCCAAATACACCCTTACCGACACACCCAGATATAATGTTTTGCCAGCTAGTTGGGTATCCCTTAGCCAAATCAAGTTGACACAAAATTAACCATCACAGAGCTCAATCTGAATAAACACATGAATAATGAGCATTTGCTGGTTGCATAGCCACCACCCACCAACCATTCCCTGCTTTGCTGTTCCTAACAGTATTAAGATTTTTCTTCGGCTTAGCATCTCCTCCTCCTCCTTAGAGCCCATGTTTCCAGGAGCCCTCAATCTAAGTTAAACAACGTACAGTCATGCATTGCTTAACTAGAGGGATAAGTTCTGAGAAGTGTGTTGATGGGCAATCCCATCATTATGTGAACATCATAGAGTGTACTTACACAAACATAGATGATATAGCTTACTATACACCTAGGCCATATGGTATACCTAGGTATAACAGGTATACCTGTTTCCAGGCTACACACCTGTATAAACCATGTTACTATACTGAATACTGCAGGCAAATGTAACACAATGGTATTTGTGTATCTAAACATAGAAAAGGTACAGTAATGATACAATATAAAAGATTTTAAAAAATGGTACACCTATATAGGGCACTCACCATAAATGGAGTTTGCAAGACTGGAAGTTACTCTGGGTGAGCCAGTGAATGACTGGTGAGTGAATGTGAAGGCCTAGAACATTACTGTGTACTACTGTAGACTTTATAAACACTGTACACTTGGGTTACACTAAATTTATTTTTTAAAAGTTTTCTTCAACAATAAATTAACCTTAGCTTATTATAACTTTTACTTCACAAACTTTTAAATTTTTTAAAACTTTTTGACTCTTTTGTAATAACACTTAGCTTTAAAACACAAACACACTGGACAGCTGTACAAAAGTATTTTATTTGTGTCCTTATTCTATACACGTTTTTGTTAAATTTTTTTTGTTGCTGTTTTTAAACGTTTTGGCTAAAAACTAAGACAAACCCGTGTTGGCCTACGTCTACCTACACAGAGTCAGGATCATCAACATCACTATCTTCCACCTCCACATCTTGTCCCACCAGAAAGTCTTCAGGTGCAATAACATGCACAGATCAGTCACCTCTTATGATAACAATGCCTTCTTCTGGAATACCCCCTGAAGGACCTGCCTGAGGCTGTTTTATAGGTTTTTTATGGAAGTAGGAGGATGCTCTAAAATAATAATAAAAAGTATAGTATAGTAGTTATATAAACCAGCAACATAGTTCTCATTATCAATATTATGCACTGCACATAATTGTATTATACTTTTGTATGACTAGCAGCATAAGTTTGTTTACACCAGCATGACCACAGACACGAGTAATGCACTATAAGTAATGTGTCATGCTATGACATTACTATGGCTATAATGTCACTAGCCAATAGGATTTTTTCAGCTTCATTATAATCATATAGGACCACTGCCACATATGATGTCCGTTGACCAAAAAATCGTTATGCAGCGCATGACTGTGTGTGTGTCCTCATGCATCCTGCTCCCCATCCCTCAAGGATACACTTACCAAAGCCTTTTGAAAAAGAATGTTTACCTGCTCTTCTGAGATGGCTACCAAGAGATGCTCTCTGTTGTACTTTGTGATATGTCGTGTGAAGAATGAAACTGCTAGTACATGCATTCTCAATGGAGGCAATAACACCTCCAAATGGGGCAAAAACTGGGGAGAGAAAAAATCTTACCCTTTTTACACATAAAGCACAAATATACATACAATACATAAATAGATATACAGTGTATCTGAGGTATTAAAATTTGAGGAAGGGCATTAAGATGTCTTAAAAGGCTCCTTAAAAGAGCAATAATGAAAAAAAAAAAAAGATTGGTATTCTAGAATATAGCAAATACCACAAAAGGCAGAAGAGAATAATGGAAACTCAATTATTGATGTTATCATCAAGCCTATGATGGAAATATGGAGCACTTGTCTGACATATATGTGACCCAGAATATTAAAAATGCTGCTACTTTAGTCCCAGTTTCTGCTAAGCCTCCATGAAAATAGGTCCTAGATATTGCTACACCCAAAATGAGCCAAATAGGATCAGAATCTCATTTAGAACAAGCAAAGAGGTGGTGGGAAATGGATTTTGAAACCCTTGTCTTCTCATCCCCTGGAGAGTATAAAAGGGCCAAAATTGAAGACAGAGTTGGAAGTTAGAGAGTAGTTATTAGGGTGCTGACATGAGGGAGAATGGTAGAGGGTGCTCAAACTCAGAGGGACTTCAAGGAATTTACCTAAATAGTTTTGGTATGTATCTGGAAATTTGTGGAGACATACGGACTGGTGACTGAAGCTGACATGAAATTGTGAGGTCAAGTTTCTATCCTTTATTCATGAAAGTTAAAGGAAATGCAAAGTCAAAATTGAAGTGAACTGAGAGAGATTCAGCTCCCCTCCATCATTCCTCTGCATTTAAACTTTATTAGGATTATTTGGTTGCAAGATAATCCTGCATTTTTTGTCATACAAAAAATACAGCTTGGATCAGCTTAAATGAAATGGTAATTTACTAGCTCACATAACCAAATCACAGAATGTGAGAGATGGATTGGACCTTGAGAATGACTGAACCCAGAGACATAAACACTGATGAAACTTTCCATCTATTACCAGAAGCTAGGGAAAAGGCGCAGGCAGACAAAAAAGAAAAAAATAATCTGCAAGCAAGTTGGATAAAAATTGATTTTAGACTGGCATCAATATCAGAAGTCCAAATCAGTGGATAAAACACAGAAGTGTTGGGGTAGAAGATATTCAAAATCATGTAATCAATTCACTTCGAAATGCATCTAGCAAAATGGTAGATGAATGTAAATACGGGTGAATGGAGAGATGCACATATGTATATTATGATAAACCAAGTATAATAAAATGTTAAAGGCAGAATCTTGGTGGTGGGCATATAGGTGTTCACCATAACATTCTTTCAAACTTTTCCTATATTTGATATTTTTGTAACAAAATTTTGGGGAAAAATAATCAAGCAGGAGAACTGCATCATGGCTGTAGTAGTTAGCCCTTTGTCAAGATTCCAGTCCTAAACTGACGGTACAGAAAACATATCTTATACTCCAGGGAAAGGGAGGACTGACAAAAGCTATTCATTTGTACAGAATATGTAAGTATTTATTGAGTTCCCACCTGGCAGCAAGATCAAGGTGTTAAAGGGAAATCAGATATAGACCTGCAGTTATAGCACAAGGTAAGAAGTGACCATCCTTGTTTGGAAATGCAAGGGGAATGACAGGTGAAAATGACTGTGCCACTGATTAAATCAGCTTATATTGGGTATCAGTGCACCACACACTATTTCACATGCCCTGACTTCTCAGACAACCAACTGGGTGATGACATCCTTAAGTGATATAGGAAAATCACATAAGAATATATTTGTGGTGGGTGACAACTTTTGAATTTGCTGTGGTATCTTGAAGTTTAGATGTTTATCTAACTAGAGATGTCCAATAGGTCCAGAATTCAGGAAAAATCTTGAGTATTCGGAGATTAGGAGTCATCATTATAAAAATGGTATGAGAAACAGAGACCTTGGGTAAGATCACGCAAAGAGAGAGTGTACAGTGGAAATTATTGCTTCTTTCATCTTTTTATCCACTCATCAAACTGTCATTGCGTGTCACTAGGACTGTGAATAAAAAGTGACAGAATGCTTTCCAGGAGTTTGTAACTTCTTGATGGTCAAATCCAAAGATCTAGTTGCAATCCCAAATGTGTTTAACATAATTCTGTACAGCATATACTTGGTTGGCTCTCCTCTGGTGACGTTCCAGTTACTATTTTCCTCACTTTCTCCTTTCAGTCTTTTACTGAAACTTAAAATTTGACATTCGCAGGAATCCATCCTTGGTCTTTAAATCTTCATCTCTAACTCCAATTTTCCACAGTTAGGCTTTATGTCAGACGGACTACATAAAGTTCAAGTTAGTTTAAAACTAAAACTTGTGCTGGTAGTACAACATGAGCAATACTGACCATCTTGGGGACAGATTGATCTAGTTTGTGAGGACCATAATTGCTTTAAACTCTGAGCGTATTTTCTCATGTCCTGAAAATGGTGATGAAAATATTTGATTTTCAAGGAGACTGTTGATGATTCATTTACCAATCTAAAGCACTAGTGCCCCGCAATCGTAATTCATAACTTGAGATGAACACACCAAAGTATAAATATCTTATCCACCTAATCTGTGTAAAGTTTGTAACACCAAAATATTACCTTCTGTTTTTGATCACTCAGCCTCCATAGTTATTCATGTTGCATGATCTGATTCGCTCTTTTAGAATTTCTCATAGCGTCAGGGACTAGCTCAAAGTAACAGGAGCAACTGCTTCCTTCTATATCCCACATTGAGGAAAACACATTTCACAAGCCCTCTTAAAGAAACAGGTCAACTTAGTTTAGGGATGAAACTTAAAAGCAAGCTTCGTCACAAAAAACACAGTTCAACACCACCTCGCCCGCCTGCAGGCAGCTCAGAGGACAGAAATAGAGGCCAAGACATATTTTACGCAGCAGAGACTAAACGCCAGCTTTTATCTTTCCCGCTGGTCCTTAAGGGACCAACCGTACCGCTTTTCCGTCATGTTCCGCGCCACTTCCGTTCGCGCACTTTAATTACGTCAGGCGTCCTCTCTCGCGGTATCATCCGGTTGCTGAGGCCCTGTAATAAAGGTCTCGCGAAATTTGTTCTAGAGGTCTAAGCTTGCTTCTTAGTTTACTCCACCCCACCCCCAACCTGTCCCTCCTTTTCTTTCCAAGTCACAAAATTCGCCCCTTCCCTCCCCCGAGTTTTCGGCCCTCCTCCTGTTTCCGATTTCAGCCCGGAACCGGAAGTGTAGTGGGCGGGGCCCAGCGACGGAAAACGCAGCGGAGCCAGAGCCGGACCCGGCTGTGGCCGCTGCCGCTCCCCCCGCCACGGATCACCGGGTAGCAGGACTGCGCGGCTCCAGCCTGAGGGTCGGTCCGGAGGCGGGTGGGCGTGGATCTCACCCGGATTGTCCGGGCGGCACCGTTCCGGGCCCCACCGGGCGCCGCCAGAGATCATGTCTACAGCCTCTGCCGCCTCCTCCTCCTCCTCGTCTTCGGCCGGTGAGATGATCGAAGCCCCTTCTCAGGTCCTCAACTTTGAAGAGATCGACTACAAGGAGATCGAGGTGGAAGAGGTGAGCGAGGCCCGGCATGGAGACGCCGGTACCAGCCCGGCCCGCCCCTGCCTCTGCCTGGTCCCGGCTCTGAAGGTGCCTCCCCGGCCCCTCTAATTCGCGGGACCCTGTGGGATCCACCCGGGAGACCCCACAGCCCTCACTGACGTGGGAGTGAGGGTTACACTCTGAGCTCAACTGCTCGGGAGTAGCTGCCTTTTTTCCTGTCTTGGGTACTCTTGATTTTGGATTTGATATTCCGGTGATAAACAGGAGAATGAACTGGTGAGACAGTGTGGTCCACCAGTTCTCGTATCTGTAAGTAGTAGTTTCAGCGAAGATCGTAGCCGTTCTGGAGTTTCAGTCCACTGGACGTGATGTTCTTAGTGGCCAATGATTGTATTATGTTCGACTTATGCTTCAGTATCTGGCATGTAGGGGATGCTCAATAAATGCTTGTTAAATTAGTAGATCATCAAGTCTAATAAAGTGTTTCCCTTAGCACCGAATGGTTCTCAATTTCTCCGATACCGCACAGCAATACTCGTAATGGTTAAACGCTCGGCTTTCAGTTGGGCTAATGTAGGTGAATTTCACCATAAGTAACACAGACTGATCTACGATCAAAAGATGTTTCAAGTAGCATATTCTGAAGAGATAACGAATGATCGGTGACAATCAGAATATAACATTAGACTGGAAATCGCTATCAGAAAACCCATATCCTTTCTTTATTCTGCTGTAATTTATTTTAGAACAAGGTATTTCAAAGTGACTTTAAAGTGTTGCTTTTCAGATTAACAGGTAAATTGGGTTCTAATGACTATAAAATTTAGAAAAGTAAAAGCTGCATATATATATTTTAAAGACACTTTAGAACTTGTTAAAAACTTTGGTTGAAAATACTATCTCTTACCATTTATTTGCCATTTTTTAAATTTATTAAGCACTTGCGTTATATATCCCGTGAAAAACCTAGTGAAATATTATAGATTATCAACGAGTTATGTCTACTTTAAAATTCTAAAATTATTTTTAAGTGTCAGCAAGTTCGAAGTAGTGAGATAACGTTCAACAAATAAATTTTTTTTTCCTGTGCATGTTTTGGAAGAGTAATGGATTACTGAATTATATATTTTTTATCACATAAAGTAACTTTAGAGATCATTGAGAACATCCTCGTTTTACAAGATAATATGGTGGGAAGAGCAAGGTCTTTGGAGTTAGAGGAAAGTTCAATGTATCAGATATGCCATTATTAGCTGTGTGATTTGGGGCAAGTTTCCTAACCCCTTTGAATTTTAGTTTAAGAAAGGGCTAATAAATTCTGTTTCATCTTATCTGCATAACAGATCTTACTAGACATTATATGCAAAACACCTACCACAGGGCCTGACACATATTAGGAAACCTAGTTCCAGAGAGGAAATGTGACCTGCTTTAAGGTCACATGGCTAAAAGAAGACCTGTATTTTGAAAAGAGGGGGAAATGTTTTTAAGTTTATTTTTTTTATATTGAGGCTATGATAAATTCCTTTTCCAGAAGTGGATAGTTGATCCAACTTTCATGGCTAATATTCTTTTTTAAGAATAAAAATTCCGTGAGTCAGTATACAAGAATTGCAGTTTTTAAATAAGCGTTTACGTCTGCTCTGTGGTGAATTGCTATGCTTGTAGACTACAAATTGTTATATAATAATAACTTGTGCTTTATGGTCTACTAAATGCTTTCACAAACTTACTTCATTTGGTTCTTACAACCTTAGTTTTTGTATGCTACTTTCTAAAGCTTTTTACATTCCTGATTCATGGAAAAACAAATTACTAAGGAGGTAGTTATCATTTTGATGTTCTTCCCCTAAAGCTATTTCACTTCTGGTTAGGTTTCTGTGTTTCCAAGACCCTTCTCTCAATTTAGATAATGTTTCAATCTTTGTGTGTATGTGGGTGTGTGTGTGTGTTTAGGACATTTCTGGGGAGTAGGTTTCTGTTTTTAGACGAAAATTTATTTTTAATATTAGGCAATCATTTGGGTTTTTTGTTTTATTCCCTTTCATCTTTAATACTCAGTTCATTTTTGCATTAAAGATTGTATTTGGACCTTTCTGATACTGAAAGCATTACATAATTTCCATCATCTTCTTCATTTGCATACATTAAATCAGTTTTACACAATCCAGAGAACCATGGACACTTATTAGCTATTTGTCAACTTAGATTACACTTCCAGTTCAGTTGTAAGATAACAGAGGAGGATGACCAGAAACAAAAACTACTTTATGTTGCTTTCAATATTTTATATTGTATGAGAATATTACCTTCTAAATTAAGAAAATCGTATTATGTATTTCTCAATATAATTGAATTGCATTATATCAATATAATTAGAAACTATAAAAAAAAATAATTCAACCACAGGCCAAATATGCAATCATTTAGTAGATACGTATTTCTAAGACATCAGCTGATCTTGTATTTCTGATATTGTAACTCAATAGTATTAGTTTGGCACATCTTAGATTCAGTTCAGTTCAATCAAATGAGGTGAGGTCTCAGCCTCAGAAATCTGCCTAGGTACTTTTTAAAAGTCATTTAATGTTTACCATCTAGATCTGGCTGTAGAGAATGTTGGAATAAAAGAGGGGATGGGTTGCAAGAAGTGTTACACAGGGTGGTATAGTGGAAAGTGTTCTGGACTGAAAATTAGAAAATGTAGATGCTGTACTGATTCTGCCATAATATATTTTTGTGACTTTGAGGAAGTCACCACATTTTTCTGGGCCTGTGGTTACTCATGTAAACTGAGGGATGGAACAAGATCATTTAAGGTCTTTTCCAGTTCTAAAATGAAAACACATTCATTTTTTCCAGTATTTAAGTGTTTTCTACAGTAAGCTTAGAAGTTCTTTAAGGACAGTGATCATGGTCTCCTGTAGAATTTAGTTGGTGACCAACTAATCCTGGGTTGACCTGGCAAATGATATCCCATTTTATAGATCTTGACAAGCAGTCATAGAGTTTGACTTGCCAGAAGCTGCATGCCTAAGTAAATGGTAAAGCTGGGAATTCAATATGAGATTTCTCACTTGTGAGTCAGTTGCCCTTTCCACTGGATTTACAGTGTCACTCAGTACTTTCTGAAGTACTCTATAACCAAACCTAATATGGGAAAGGGGAAACAAAAAACTGATTTCCTTTTTAGTGTACTTGGTCCTCAGCATTTAATGAGCATTCTCATCTGTGCATAATACTCTGAGGTACTATAAAAGATGAATAGGGCTTGGTGCAATGGCTCACACCTATAATCCCAGCACTTTGGAGGGCCGATGCAGGCAGATCACTTGAGGCCAGGAGTTCAAGACCACCATGGCCAACACGGAGAAACCCTGTTACTGCTAAAAATACAAAAATTAGCTGAGTGTGGTGGCAGAAGCCTGTAATCCCAGCTACTTGAGTGGCTGAGGTATGAGAATCATTTGAACCCAGTAGGCAGAGGTTGCAGTGAGCTCACACCACCGCACCCTAGTCTGCCTAGCCTGGACAACAGAGCGAGACTGTCTCAAAAAAAAAGGATGATAGAAGAATCCTAGGATTACCTCCTTAAAATGTCTGACTTAGTATGATATGAGACTGGAGTAAACACAGAACAGTTAACTATAGACCACAGATTTAAAACTGTGAATATAGTGTAAATTAAACACTTAAGCCATAATTTGAAAACGGAGTTAATAACAGAAGGTTCCATTGAGTAGGGACAAGTTTAAAACTAGGTTTTTTTTTTTTTTTTTTTTTTTGAGACGGAGTCTCGCTCTGCCGCCCAGGCTGGAGTGCAGTGGCCGGATCTCAGCTCACTGCAACCTCCTCCTCCGGGTTCACGCCATTCTCCTGCCTCAGCCTCCCGAGTAGCTGGGACTACAGGTGCCCGCCACCTCGCCCGGCTAATTTTTTTGTATTTTTTAGTAGAGACGGGGTTTCACCGTGTTAGCCAGGATGGTCTCGATCTCCTGACCTCGTGATCCGCCCGTCTCGGCCTCCCAAAGTGCTGGGATTACAGGCTTGAGCCACCGCGCCCGGCCAAAACTAGGTTTTGAATAAGGTGACCATCATGGGTTGAAAAAGTCACTAAGATGAATTTTCTTTACATTTGTTCCTCTGCCTGAAGTGCTGTTCCCCCAGAACTTGAAATGACTGACTCCTCACCAATCAAGTCCCACCTCAAATGTTATTAATACTTCCTTAGAGAAGCATTCCCTGAGCAACCTAGATCTTTGTCATTTCTATTATCTTTCATGGTACTTACTAGTAACTGAAATTGTGTTTCTCCTTCAGCAAAATGTAAGATGCCTTATTCACTTTTGTAACCCCAATGCCCAGAATCTAGAATCTCTATAAATATTTGTTCAGTGAGTACATGAAAGTATCACAGCATAATCATAAGAATTAAATGCCTATCTTGTTCTCTTATATTACATGTGATAAAACAGGAGCTAAGTTACGTGATTTGGCTAAGGCAACACTTATATTAGAAATGAGATCTGAGTCTTGTTTTAATGTCAACTCTATTACAGTTAGCAGATACTTTTGTTTAGCAGGGATAAAAGATGCTGTAAAGGGCCAGATGCTATGAGTAAGCCACGAATGGTAGGTCTTTACTACAGAGTGCTAAAAAGACCCTATTTACAATGGTTGCTTTTGAAAAGGGAGACCCATAATGCTGACCTCAACTATAGTGTAGGAACAAAGCTACCGTATTGGACACATAAAATTACTGCAGTATTTGTATGTATTCTTCAGCCTTGTTAAGGAGACACACAAAGGTTTTGTTTTAAAAGCTAAAATATACTACAAAGAGGAGATATAGATAGTTGCATATATTTTGTAGGTTTAAGTTATAAATATATGGGGAATTGGTATTAGAGAAAAACCTAATTTATAGTGGTCTAAACAAACTGAGTACATAGATTTGTTAGTCACTATTTAATTATAGATACCTAAAATAAATACATTCTTTCATGTGAAAGTGACCACTGATTTCAGTAGAAATCTGGAATTACTAAAGAGATAGCTACAGAGATAATTTTTGTATTGTACATGTGTAGCTTAAAAGATAGCATGAGCATATTATTTGAAATAAAAGCCTAGTAAACGGGTGAGATGTATTGTGGCAGGTATTAAAAGGCTGCATGAAAAATTCAGAAGAAAGCTTGAATAATCAAAGCTTTACTTTTATGTTATCAAATCCATCTTGTCAGCAGATGGCAGTTCCACTCTGCCACAGTTTATTAATAGATATTGAAGTTCTAACATAGTTGGAGGCTCCAAGTCCTAACTAATAAATGTATGATCTATGCTTGTTCTGTCATGTTCTGCATTTCTAGTGAGAACAATGCCAGTATCACCAGGGGTCCATTCAGATAGTTCATAGAACAGAGCCAAATGAAACTGAAGCTATAGTCACTGAACTAAAAATAACATGAATTCGGAACAATTAAAAGAATTATTTAATAATAAATTAAGAGCACAAAGGCATACATCCTTTTCCATTTAGGTTAGGTGTTTGGTTGTTTTCTTTAACATGACTTGTCTGAAGGAATGGGGTCATCTTGCATCATCAATAAACTAATTTTTAAAGGAATTTCCTTAAAAATAACACATACAGGCCGGGCACGGTGGCTCAAGCCTGTAATCCCAGCACTGTGGGAGGCCGAGACGGGTGGATCACGAGGTCAGGAGATTGAGACCATCCTGGCTAACACAGTGAAACCCCGTCTCTGCTAAAAAAAATACAAAAAATTAGCCGGGCGTGGTGGCGGGCGCCTGTAGTCCCAGCTACCCCGGAGGCTGAGCCAGGAGAATGGCGTGAACCCGGGAGGCGGAGCTTGCAGTGAGCTGATATCGCGCCACTGCACTCCAGCCCGGGCGACAGAGCAAGACTCCTTCTCAAAAAAATAAAAAATAAAAAAAAACACATACACACAAAACGTGACTTTTGTTTTTGTGCCTTTCAATAGTAATTGCATGGAAATATTCTATATACCATCTCATATTCTATATTTTTATTAAAAAATTAAATTTAAATCTACTTAATTGTATGAGACTAAAATTGTAGGCCCAAAACAAAGAGGATTCAACCATAGGGGGAGAAATGCTTATCATAAAGTAATTAATCAAAAACATTGTGATTTAGAAAACATTCATAAATTTAGAAGGAAATATTTCCAGATTGACCTGCCTTTTATAACCAAAGTCCTTTTTGCATTCCTTTTGTTTTTCACAAATGAAGGGTTATGAAGAATATCTGAAATATTTATTTGTAGATCACCATTTTAGTTGGATGTGTATGATAGGGGAGATACTTGTAACTTGATATGTTCTCCTTTTGACACTTTTGATGAAAATTCATCTTTGGGGAAAAAACAGTCATTTAAAATAATGTTGGGCTAGGTACGGTGGCTCACACCAGTAATCCCAAAACTTTGGGAGGCCAAGGTGAGAGATTGTATGAGACCAGGAGTTTGAGACGAGTCTGGGCAACAATAGTGAGACCCTGTCTCTATAAAAAATTTTAAAAAACAGAAAAACTGAATTGTTAATTATAGTGTGTCAAATAAACTATATTATTTAGAAAAGAGTACAATTCAGAAAGCATGTTTGATTTGTGAACTTGGACTAGAAATTTAGTAGTAAATAAAAAGTGGCCTTCTTTCAGTGGTTTACAACTTGAATATTAAGTTTTTTCATTGTTTACCTCCATTGCCAGTATGTCTCAAGAGTGGCCATCTATCCCAGTTTTTTCTGTTGATCTACCATATGTCAAGAAAAACATGAAATTTCCTTTCTATAGTTTGTAACATTGGCTCATTCCTTATCTAATAATGTACATAATCTCCTTATGTGTTTTTAGGCTTGGCCTTGGTAGTCCAGACATATTATTATTCTACATCTGATCTTCTCCACCATTTTATGTTCTTGATTAATACAATAGGGAAATTCATTACCAAGATATTTGCATTTGAAACATTTTCTTAGAAGTATATATGATTTTTTTTTTAAATCTATACACATATAAGGTTTTCCCCAGTCAGTGGAGTGCTGTTTTACATAGCCTGAGAGAGGTGGAATGCAGACAGTAATGAACTTTCTTAACAAGCGTTTCCTGTTGGAGCAGTGGTGTCCACAATTCTTTATTTGTCTCCTACTGGTAAAACAAAACACTTTCTATTTTGTATACTCAGTTTTCAGTGTGTATGTATAAAATAGATATTTTTAAACAATGGGTGATGAAAGGTTTCATACTATCATTTGATCATGGCTCAAGTTGCAATAAGTACTTTGGAAATAAAACCTTTCTAAAATGTGAGAATTGGCTTAATCAAAATGAGATAATATCTGTAAATCTACTTAACTAACGTCAAGTAAACTACAATATACACAAGTGAGGGACCGATATTGGAGTCAGCATTTGACATATTGAACTTAACAAGCCTATAGGACCGCCCCTGAGTCTCAAAGCCAGTTTTAAATACATCGTGAGCTTGGGCAAAACCTGGATGGGAGAGATTTGAGAGTATGAAGCCATGAGATTAGAGAACAGATTCAGAAAGAAAAGGGACAAGGACAAAACCCTGGAAAGTAGCAGCATGTAAGCTTTGGACAGAGGAAGGAAGAATCAGTGAAGGAGGCTAAAATAGAACTCTTTCTTAAGCAGAGACAGGCAGAGAAGGGATTGTTGACAGCCATCTTTGGAGACTACCGTAAGCCCTTTATACACAAGCCTTGTATTAACCCAACTTCACTCTTTTTTCTTAAAGGAGATTAGGGCTTTTTAAAACCCCCTTCTAAACAGCTAAAAATCTGATTCGAATATAATCTTTTGAAGAGTTGATTGTTGTTATCATACTTGCTGCCTTTGAGTAGCATTTTTCTCTGTACCAGGCACTGGACCAAATCCTGTGTGTATGTGGCAGGCCTCTGTTTTGTTGGCACCATGAAACATACCTGAAAGCTGACTCTGATTTACTAATTCCATGATCCTTGAATAGGTAACTTCAGTTCTTGGAGCCTTGGTTTTCTTCTCTCTAAGGTGGGAATAAAAAATCCTATATATTCATGGGTTTATGGTGACAGACTCCATCATGTTTGTAAGAAAGAGCTTTACAAGTTATAATATATTATTAAATACAAGGTTGCATTATTGTTATACAGATAATAAAATTGCATTTCTTTAGAATGTTATTTCTTGAAAGGAATGAGAAGTATATTGTAATTCCCTGGCATGCTACATAGCACCTTCTGCCACCTCTAATTCCCATTCAGATTTCTCCCTTAGAGAGCTAATATCAGACTGCAAAATATACCAGGAAACAACTTTATCTGTTGTATATATCATCTAATTATTCTATCTTCTACTCTTATGGATATATGCTTATAGTCTTTTTTGTTAAAGCACAGAACTCCTGTCTATTGCCCAGTGCAGTGGTTCACACCTGTAATCTCAGCACTTTGGAAGGCCAACACAGGCAGATCGCTTCAGCTCAGGAGTTCAAGACCAGCCTGAACAACATGGCAAAACCCCGTCTCCACTAAAAATACAAAAATTAGCCGAGTGTGGTGGCACAAATCTGTAATCCCAGCTACTTTCGAGTGGCTGAGGCAGGAGAATCACTTCAACCAGAGAGGCAGAGGCTGCAGTGAGCTGAGATCGCGCCACTGCACTCTAGCGTGGGTGACAGAGGGAGACCCTGTCTCAAAAAAACAAACAAAACAACAACAACAACAAAAACTCCTGTCCTTCTGTCTCTGTTTCTTACTTGTTTTTAAAAGTTCAGAAATTTAACCTTTTTTCTATAACCACTATTTAATTATGTCATTCCTTTTTTCAACTCAGTAGAGAAAAGCATTTAATCTTGCCACAACAAAGATATTTACAATGTAATACTTATCTCTTTTAAGTATCTTTGTATTCAGAAATTTCAAGATTAATTCGGTTATTTCGGAATTCAGTCTTCCCTCATAAGGATTTTCTTTTTCCCTTTCTCCTGCCCAAGATGACTTATGGGTGCTGTGGAAAGCTTCCACAAATAGTATCAACAGCAAGGGAGGGCCCTCTGGTCTGTATGACGGCTCCACTGAAATATTTGCCTTATTATGTATTGTTAATGGATTAGCCTAATGCAGTGGTTTTCAAACATTGAAACTACCTGGAGGGCTTGGTAAAACATGGATTGCTTGACCCTACCATCAGACTCAGTAATTCTGGGTTGCACCCTGAGAATTTATATTTCTAATAAATTTCCAGGTGATGTTGATGCTTCTGAACCAGAGACCACACTTTTAGAGCCACTGGCATATGCTTTCACTGTCCTTATGTCTGCTTTCCTCCTGAAACGTCTTTTTATTTTGGCTTCTCTGATGCTCTCCTAGTTTGCCTGATACCATATGGACTGTTCCTTGCTATTCCTTGCCCATTCCGTCTCCTCTCTTGTGATCTAAATGTTGAACTGCTTCAGAGCTCAGTTCCTGGACTCCAATATCTCCATATTTATTTTTGGTTACCTCTTCCAACTGATTGCCTAGAAAAACGGACTACATGCTAATGACTCCCAAGTTGGTATCTCTTTGACTTCTCCATAGATCCTCTCACTCACGTTTCTTCTGCCTTCTTACTTGATATCTCCTCTTGGATATCCAGTAGGCATCTTAAACTTCATATGACTAAAACCAAACTCTGAGTTATTTAAAAAAAAAAAAAATCTGCATCATTCTTATCCCTCAGTAAACTGTTGTCCAGTCTAGGTATTTTCCTTGATTTATCTCTTTTCCTCTACACCTGTCCTGCCTGGATGCAGAGCATCAGCAAACCCTATTAACTCTACCTCTAAAACATGTCCCAGGTCTGCCCAGTTTCTGCACTACCATTGACCTTGCCCTCGCAGCTATTGTTGCTTGTTTGGACTGCTATAATGGCTTCCTAATGGGTCTCTATTTATATGTACTAGCTTCCTTACAATCCTTTCTTTAAATAAGAGCTGTAATGATTTTGTTTAAAGTCATATAACATCCTTACTTCCTTGAATTTTTTCAGTTCCTTCACGTTGCACTTAGACTGAAATTCAAACTCCTTTTCATGGTAAGTAGAGCCATTCAGGATCCAACCTCTGCCTGTCCCACCAGCCTTACCTTACAATCACTCTTCCCTTCCTCCCCTATACATCAGCCACACCAAACACTCCAAGTATTTCTCTAGATCATTACTAAAATGTCAACTTTCTCAGTGAGGCCATGAGTGACTACCTTGTCTAAAATCGGAGTGAGGCGGAGTGCATACATGTGTGTATACACACACAGTTACACTCCTTTTCTTCTTAGCACACAACTCCCTTTTTATTTGTCTCTTTCCACAAGAATATAAACAATGAAAACAAGGATTTTGATTTTGTTTGTTCACTCTTGTATCTTCAGTGCCTAGAATAGCACATAGCCCTTATTAGATGGGGCTCACATATTGAAGTGAATAAGGTAGTGAGGTTTTTCTTTTCCCTTAGGGCAAAGCTTTATATTTGTTGTTGGTTTTTTTTGTTTTTGTTTTTGTTTTTGTTTTTTGGTGAGACAGAGTCTAGCTCTGTCGTCCAGGCTGGAGTGCGGTGGCATGATCTCGGCTCACTGCAACCTCCGCCTCCTGGGTTCACGCCATTCTCCTGCCTCAGCCTCCTGAGTAGCTGAGATTACAGGTGCCCACCACCATGCCCCGCTAATTTTTTGTATTTTTAGTAGAGGCAGAGTTTCACCGTGTTAGCCAGGATGGTCTCGATCTCCTGACCTCGTGATCTGCCCACCTTAGCCTCCCAAAGTGCTGGGATTGGTGCATTGTGTCATCCGAATGTCAGATTAGTGACCTCTTTATATGGCCTTTTCAAACTGCCCGGACTGGAGCTGCCACTAGTCTTTTGGTCATAGCATCCTATTTTTTGTTGTTGTCATTGTTGTTCTATGTGGCATTTTTTTAAAGTCTGATTTTTTTCTTACTCATCTTTTGTTTGTATGTTGATTGTCTTTTCTCCTTCTCCCCTCCCTTCACATACACTAGAAAATGCATTCTTGTAGATCAGATCAGAGCCTTTGTCTTATTTCTTTCCGTATTTCTATTGTCCCAAACAGTAGCTGGATATACTAGGCACTAAAGAAATATTGGTTTAAGGAGTAAACAAATGAAGTTCATCATTCTTTCAACATCAAACCTCACTTGCATCAGAAGGCAGAAGGCAGAAGACCTAACCCATTTCTCCCTGCTTGCTGACCAGGCCTTCCCCTTGGCTTTCATTAATCCTCTGAAACCCAGCTGTGTTCTTCATTAAGTATTTGAGCTAGCTACCATCCCACAGACCTCTCATGTAGGTTTCAACCCTCTGCCCTACCACAGCCTCCTTCCAGCAGTCAGAAGACTCCTTAATTCTCAGTTACCTTGCTTTTTGCTTCACAAGAGTTTTTCTATATCCCTTACATGTTCTACTGGGGCTGAGGGAACCCGAGGTAGGGCCTCCCTCGGTCTGTCTTCCTTGCCACAATCCTTACTCCTTTGAAGCTTCTGGTGTTTGCAGAGCACATTCTGTGTGGATGCCTGCTCTTGGGGATCTAAGTGAGAAGAGAGGGGTATGAGTCTTTTTTCTCTTGAATCCCTACCCTAACCTTATCCTGAAAAGGGGGAGGGAGGAGTTTCTTATCCTTCATCATGGACCCTTGCCTTTGGTTCTCTTCAGCTGGTAAGTGTTTAAAAGTTTTAAGTACTATTATTTAGTCTTAAATTTCTTCTCTACCGCACTTTCATTCCTTGAAGGCAGGGGTCCGTTCTTTATGTGTATTTTTTCTTCTCATTCACAGTGTGTCCACCTTTATGCTATTTTTTTAAAGTGGGAAGTCATTTTTGATACACAGAAACTTAATTCTTTAAGTATTGACTGTGCTTATACTCTCACTCCTTTGAATTCACAGCAGTTATTATTTCTATCATATATTTCAGGTCAGTACAACCTTGGACATCTTCACCTTTCTTTGTTATAATTTTAGACCCTGTCATTTCACTGTGCGTGTGAAATATCTTATGGCCCTAATAAGAATGGAGGCTTCTTGATCCCCTGGGCTCATCTTACAGGAATGGGCCTGTTTTGTATTTCAGGGTGTTCTAGAAAATTGCTTTCTTGAGCAAAAAGGAGAAAGTTTATCATGTCCTCATCTGGCCACATTTTGTTCCCATGGCTTTAAGTCGAAAGCCTGGAATTAGCTCTACTCTCATCACTAGGTGGCACTTGTAAATTACAAATAGTCAAATGAATTTTTATGACAAACGTGTGATTCACAAATATAGATAATGTTTGGAATCCCTGCATGGACATTCCTCTAAATAGAGAAAATGAAAGAAGGGGATTCCTAGTAAGTACCAGTTGCTGTGATATATTTATAAATACATGGTTGAAGAATAAATTACTTGATAATCATTTTGTATTTAATAGTAATATCCATAGATATAGTCTGGTCTCCATGCCTGTGTTCTTAGACTAATGTTGCCGCGAAGTTGAAATGTTTTAGGACCTGCTTGCTATTCACCTTAGTTTATTGCGAGAGAAATGAGTACTACAGGTCAGGCGCAATGGCTCACTCCTGTGATCTCAACATTTTGAGAGGCTGAGACAGGGGGATTACTTGAGTCCAGAGATTTAGGACCAGCGTGGGCAACATAGTGGGATCCCATCTCTACCCAAAAGAAAAAAAAAAGAAAGCAAGCAAATAAATGAGTACTATAGCTCTTTACACTGATTCATACCCAATTCCAAGCACTTACTGTTCTTTGTAGTATTTAAGGAAATACCTGGTTTTAACTTACAAATCCTGTAGATATTCACAAGGGAAAATGTCAGCACTTCTCTTTTACTGTTGAGAAAACAGAAACTCAAACTTGTCCGCCATTAAGAGCTAATAGGTGGACAGAGCCCTACATTCAAACTCAAGTCTATTGGATTTCAGAGCCTGGGTGTGCCCTTTCATTTATTCTAATGGTACCAGGTAGCCAGTACCCTCTATTCACAATAAAGTAACTGAATGGCAAGTACAAATGTCTGATGAGAGTTGTGAAGGAGAACAAGAACCTAAACCACAGAACAATGAGTGCCCAGGGCTAGGACGAGTGGAAAGTCATCAAAACAAAGACTAGCTACCAGAGATGTTGGCCTACTTTGCAATTTTGCCTATAGGCAGCTCCATTTCCTTTAAGCCACTGATGAACAGAAGCTGAATATAGAGTATGTTCATTATTACGTGCTCTAGGCTTCAAATCCTGGCTTCTCTGAATATTTTCTGACCATCCAATCTTGGGCACGTTACAACCATGTGACTCCATTTGTCTCCCTTTTAAATGGAAGAGGATTAAATATGTGAATGCGTTAAAAGCACATAGAATAGTACCTGGTACATAGTAAATATTCAATAAATGTTAACCATTTGAGTGGATTTAGACATTGAACAATATGGTAAATGTTCATTCTGCCTTGTGTGATTCATGAAGTGGAATTTAAGCTATGGCTAGAGTGTCCATACACATCCCAGTTTACAACTAGTATCCTAATATTATTATTATTAATGCCCCCTTTTTAATCTCCAAAGTGCCCTCAGTTAGATAATAACTCATTTGATCAACCTAGCTATAGTCAGCTTTGTTATAGAAGAGTTTTGTGCCAGGAATTTGTTCATGTAAGTCTAAAGTGAAAGTTCCTCCAAGGGAAGATACTAACTTCTGCTTCCCGACATGAGGCTTTATATATGTTACAAATAGGGATTGGTAACATTCTGGTATTACACTACCCAGCATCAGACTGCACTTTAACACTTGCTAGCTATATAGCCTTGGGCAAGTTAGTTTACTTCTTTAAAGCTAGGCACTTCAACTGTAAAATGAGGATAGCATTAGTACCTTCCTCTAGGCCCGTGTAAATGAGATATGTAAAGCATTATTTAAGTGCCTGCTACATAGAAAGTACATATAAATACGGTTAAGAGATGGAGATTTTTCACTAAAGAAAAAGGCCTTGATACAAAGTGCTTAGGTTCATTGGAAACTGAGAGATTGGAGTAGATGGTACTTAACTAAGGTCCTTTCACAATGATAAAATCTAATGAATTTACTCTAACAAGTATCAAAAGCTATTTTTGTTTTCTTCATTTTTTTATATTATGGAAAATGTCAAACATTTGTAAAAATAGGACACCATGAGAGAGCAATGAATCCATGCAGTACTCATCAGTTGGCTTCAACAATAGTATGACACATGGCTGATCTTTATTTTTATGACTTTTGAAAAATAACTGTAATGGGATATATTTTACACATCATAAATTCACTCATTTGAAGTGTACAATTTGGTGGGTTTTGCAAATTTACCAGGCTGTCAGCCACCACCATAAATTAGGTTTTTTGTGTGTGTGTGTGTGTTTTTTTTAATAATTTCATCACTTTGTCAGGATACCAGCTACTCATTTACTGTTAATTCTCATTTTCACCCTCAGATCCAGGTATCTATCTATAGATTTGCCTTTTCTGAACATTTTGTATAAATGGAACCATACAACATGTGGTCTCTGGTGTCTGACTTCTTTTGCTTAGCATAATATTTTTGGAGTTCATATTGTATGTGACATATATCAATAGTTTTTCTTGTGGAATAAAATTCCATGGAATAAATAATACTATATTTTGTCTGTCCTTTATGGCCAGTCTTTTTAGCATCTATATTTGTATCCTTTCTCCTCCATTTTAATTTCTTAAATATGATAGCTGAAAATATTTATTATATGTTCCTGCTTTTTGCTTTTCCAAATCATCTTCTGTGTTCTCATTCATCTTGCCTGTTTTAGTTTTTTTTTTCTCCGTTTAACAAATCACTTTACTTTGTTCCTCTGTGTGTCTTTTTTAGTTTTTCTTGATGAATGGGTGTACAGATCATAAACTTTCAAAGATAGAGACAAGCGTGCATTTAATTATCTTCTCACTTTAACAAAAATTCATACTCGTTCAGTGGCAAATCCAGATACTGTTGATTTCCATGTTTTTTGTTTTTTTAATTTAAAGTCTTAAAGATTGGCTTCAGTTTTTTATATTGGGCTGGATCTATTTGATTCCGATTCTTGTGGTATTTTTTGTTTGTTTTTTTGTTTGTTTAACTCAGGTTGTTGGAAGAGGAGCCTTTGGAGTTGTTTGCAAAGCTAAGTGGAGAGCAAAAGATGTTGCTATTAAACAAATAGAAAGTGAATCTGAGAGGAAAGCCTTTATTGTAGAGGTAAGTTGAGATGTCATTTCTTTTGTGTAGTTCTGCACTTAAGATATTCTGTGAATTTAATATTATGAAAAAGATTGGTTTTTCAGATGTCATTTCTTTGTATACATGAACATCAGCAATTTGGTTTAATCAAAGGTTAGTGCTGTAGGAACATTTTCTCATTCATACTCTTAATTCTGATTAAAAATTAGGGGAAAAGAGACTTAATTACATAAATGAATTCACCGCTGAATTAAAACAGTTACATCCATTTCATCCATTCAGATCTATTTCAAGGCATAGTATTTTAATTTTAAAATAGAAAAGAAATGGTATGCTTTCCCATTATCTAACATTAAGAAATTTTATACACTTATTTTAAATGGAATGTTTTTAGAAACTCAAATTGGATTATTTTAAAGAAAAATTATTTCAAATTTGATTTTTCTCATTTAGCATGAAAATTTGCAACTATTCTCTTAGAAATAGATTAGATTGAATGATGAAGGAAAATCCAATAATGATGAGATTAGCATATTATCAAATTTATCCTTTACTAACTTTGTTATTTTGTATTTTGGATCACATTATTTAGTTAAATCAATGTTTTTATCACTATTAAACCTCATTGGCCAATGGATAAGTGGCCTCTACCTTATAAGTCTTCTGAATTTATATCTCTGTTTTTTCATTTAATCATAATTTCAAAATATGCTTCATATTTTTAATGTATAACATGGAAAAATGAGGACTTAATTGTGATATGATAAAGTGATTTATAAGTGGCTGAATGAGTTGAGAAATGCTGATAAGTGATTTGATGTCAGCATAAAAAAAGATGATTTCTAGTAGTATGTTCTAGGAGTCTGGCCTCAGCTTTGTCTTATGCAATATTTTTATTACAGTTTAGATAAAGCTATTGATCATTTCCTGTTACATTAGCAGTTTCACAAAGCTGAGTGAAATAACATATGTGTTAAACATTAGGAATCACAAGTCAAAAAATCATAATAGCGTGAAGAAAATTTTTTAAATCCAGATTAGATGTGCGTGTAATATAAAAAGTCAAATGGTTCTCCAAAATTCTTAATGAAAAACACTTCAGTCTCCTATATCTCCTCCAATCTAATTTTCTGCTTCCCAGAGACAACTACTTTGAGCTCATTCCTTCATTTATGTTTGGTGTCCCCAGTCCAGATGCTGTTTATTATCCCTTCTCTAAAGAATCAACCTCTAGTCTTTTGCTGGGATGAGAAGAGATAGTCATTGAGCTGTTTGAAGTCAAGGAAGGAATCTTTGAGTCTTTTAAGCTGTCCCCTGCCCTGTCCTTTGATTAGCTCATTTGCATAGGTACCTAGCTCTGCCGCCACTCCCCAACCTTTTGGAAGCTTTGTGAGATAAATCTGGTTGCTTCTCCATTTTTCTCATTGCCAATTTATGATGTTGCTCTTCTAGGTGGCTGTATCAGTTATTGCTAGTCATCTGCTTTCCAGCTTCCAAAAATGTATGCTGTTTGTGCACTTTACATTTTCTTCATCCTTCTGAGGTTATGCCTTAAAATTTTTTAAATCTTTACCATCTTAGTGGGAATTAGGGAAAGAGGAGGAAGAAATGCTTGTATAATCCGCTATCTGAATCTCAGTGCTGAACCTTAGCAAGATGAAATATAGTAAGTATATTTTCATATAGTAAATAAATACAATAAATAGTGATACGAATTCTTCTATTAGGACCAAAAATCCACATATGTTGGCTCTATACAGATAGAGCTTTTTATTAGCATACAGTATGAAGGTTTAGAGACATTAGTGGACTGAATATGAGCCAGCAGCATAATGTATGTAATAGAGAAGAGGAAGAAGAGTGGAAAAAGGGCAGAAAAGAGAGGAGAAGGGGGAAAAGAATGAAAGCAAGAAGCAGTTTGCTGTGGAGCGGGATGCATTAATAGAAAGAAGTTTGAAGACAGGCATGATGGCTCACACCTGTAATCCCAGAACTTTGGGAATGGCAGATGGGTTGCTTAAGCCCAGGAGTTTGAGATCAGCCTGGGCAACATGGCAAAACTCCATCTCTACAAAAAAATACAAAAATTAGCCAGGCATGGTGGCTGTGCATCTATAGTCCCAGCTACTCCAGAGGCTGAGGTAGGAGGATTGCCTGAGTCCGGGAGGCAGAGGTTGCAGTGACCCAAGATTGTACCACTGCACTGCAGCCTGGGTGACAGAGCAAAACCTGTCCCCAAAGAAAGACGTTTGAGATCTAGAATAAGAGAAGTGAGTATAGCCAAACCCCTCATTGACCTCAGTATGGATCATTGGATCAAGGATGATTAAAATAGAAAGAGGGAAACCAGCTAGTAGGCTATAATAATCACTGCAGCAGTTCAGATTGGGATTACTAAGGCAATGGCAGTGGGAATGGAGAGGAGAGAATGAATTCAAGAAATGGGAAATGGAATGAAGGGAAGTATACAGAGGGAGCGCACATTTTAAGTCAGATAGACTCAAGTTCAAATCCCACTTCTTAACTATAGAACAGGTCATTTAACCCTCTCTGAGACTTAGGGTTAAAATCTCATCTTTAAAATGGAAATGATAATACCTACCTTGCAGAGTTGTGATAAGTATACGATATCTATAAAGTGCACATTAGGGCCCCATGCAGAGTAGCTAGACTGTTCAACCATAGCTATGAAGATGATGATAACAATGACAACATGACTTCTGGTTTGGATAATGCAGCTCAGTACCATCTCTGGGATCATATCCTAATATTTCTTGGCAGAGTTCATCTCTTCTTATTCTATATACTCATCATGCCTTGTTCTTAACTCCTGTTATAGCACTTTGCACATTGATTTAATTATTTGTTTACATGTCTGTCTTTCCAGCTAAACTGTATAAGCTGGAAAACAGGGATTTTTGTGCCATTCTGGGCAGGCATTTGGTATTTTCAGGCTGTGATTACAAGGTCTGTTACATAGTAAATAGTGATTGTTGAATGATTTAAACAGATGTTTTATACAACAGTAAGATTTTAATGATACTGTGAAATCAGTACTTCAAAAGTTATCACTTTATAAAAGAAACCTTAATTTCTTAACAGCTTCGGCAGTTATCCCGTGTGAACCATCCTAATATTGTAAAGCTTTATGGAGCCTGCTTGAATCCAGTAAGTTTGTTACTTTTTCATTGTCACCTATGAGAAATGACATGGCAGATGTGTGTAGTTTATGTAGCTATTTTGTTTTTCTTTTCTGTGTTTTTTAAGGTTTTCAAAAATATTATATTTTTTCAAGATAAAAAGGTACCTCCAATGCTTTAAAATATCAGCAGTGATCCCAATAGTTCAAGGACTATTATGAGTACATGTGACTATTATACACACACAGTATGTCATCAACACACTCTAAACAGTGAAAATAGAACACTACAGCATTGCTCCCATATTATTCTTTTTTTTCTTCCTTTCTCTTTATGTATTTATTGAGTTACTTATTTGTTTTTGATATCTTTTTTTATTATTATTATACTTTAAGTTCTAGGGTACATGTGCACAATATGCAAGATTGTTACATATGTATACATGTGCCATGTTGGTGTGCTGAACCCATTAACTCGTCATTTACATTAGGTATATCTCCTAATAGTATCCCTCCCCCTCCCCCGACCCCACAACAGGCCCCAGTGTGTGATGTTCCCCAACCTGTATCCAAGTGTCCTCATTGTTCAGTTCCCACCTATGAATGAGAACATGCAGTGTTTTATTTTCTGTCCTTGCAATAGTTTGCTCAGAATGATGGTTTCCAGCTTCATCCATGTCCCTACAAAGGACATGAAGTCATCCTTTTTTTTCTTCCTTTTTTAAGATGGAGTCTTGCTCTGTCACCCAGGCTAGAGTACAGTGGCGCAATCTCGGCTCACTGCAAGCTCCGCCTCCCAGGTTCACACCATTCACCTGCCTCAACCTCCCAAGTAGCTGGGACTACAGGCGCCCGCCACCACGCCCAGCTATTTCTTTTTGTATTTTGTTTAGTAGAGATGGGGTTTCACCATGTTAGCCAAGATGGTCTCAATCTCCTGAACTCGTGATCCGCTGGCCTCTGCCCCCCAAAGTGCTGGGATTACAGGCGTGAGCCACCACACCCAGCCGAACTCATCTTTTTTTATGGCTGCATAGTATTCCATGATGTATGTGTGCCACATTTTCTTAATCCAGTCTATCATTGATATACATTTGGGTTGATTCCAAGTCTTTGCTATTGTGAATAGTGCCGTAATAAACATACATGTGCATGTGTCTTTATAGCAGCATGATTTATAATCATTTGGGTATATACCCAGTAATGGGATGGCTGGGTCAAATGGCGTTTCTAGTTCTAGATCCTTGAGAGATCGCCACACTGTCTTCCACAATGGTTGAACTAGTTTACAGTCCCACCAACAGTGTAAAAGTGTTCCTATTTCTCCACATCCTCTCCAGCACCTGTTGTTTCCTGACTTCTAATGATCGCCATTCTAACTGGTGTGAGATGGTATCTCATTGTGGTTTTGATTTGCATTTCTCTGATGGCCAATGATGATGAGCATTTTTTCATGTGTCTGTTGGCTGCATAAACATATTCTTTTGAGAAGTATCTGTTCATATCCTTCACCCTCTTTTTGATGGGGTTGTTTGATTTTTTCTTGTAAATTTGTTTAAGTTCTTTGTAGGTTCTGGATATTAGCCCTTTGTCAGATGGGTAGATTGTAAAAATTTTCTCCCATTCTGTGGGTTGCCTGTTCACTCTGATGGTAGTTTCTTTTGTTGTGCAGAAGCTCTTTAGTTTAATTAGATCCCATTTGCCAATTTTGGCTTTTGTTGCCATTGCTTTTGGAGTTTTAGTCATGAAGTCCTTGCCCAGGCTTATGTCCTGAATGGTATTGCCTAAGTTTTCTTCTAGGGTTTTTATGGTCTTAGGTCTAACATTTAAGTCTTTAATCCATCTTGAATTAATTTTTGTATAAAGTATAAGGAAGGGATCCAGTTTCAGCTTTCTACATATGGCTAGCCAGTTTTCCCAACACCATTTATTAAATAGGGAATCCTTTCCCCATGTCTTGTTTTTGTCAGGTTTGTCAGAGATCAGATGGTTGTAGATGTGTGATATTATTTCTGAGGCCTCTGTTCTGTTCCATTGGTCTATATCTCTGTTTTGGTACCAGCACCGTGCTGTTTTGGTTACTGTAGCCTTGTAGTATAGTTTGAAGTAAGGTAGCATGATGCCTTCAGCTTTGTTCTTTTGGCTTAGGATTGTCTTGGCAATGCGTGCTCTTTTTTGGTTCCATATGAACTTTAAAGTAGTTTTTTCCAGTTTTTGAAGAAAGTCATTGGTAGCTTGATGGGGATGGCATTGAATCTATAAATTACCTTGGGAAGTATAGACATTTTCACAATATTGATTCTTCCTATCCATGAGCATGGAATGTTCTTCCATTTGTTTGTGTCCTCTTTTACTTCGTTGAGCAGTGGTTTGTAGTTTTCCTTGAGGAGGTCCTTCACGTCCCTTGTAAGTTTGATTCCTAGGTGTTTTATTCTCTTTGAAGCAATTGTGAATGGGAGTTCGCTCATGATTTGGCTCTGTGTTTGTCTGTTATTGGTGTATAAGAATGCTTGTGATTTTTGCACATTGATTTTGTATCCTGAGACTTTGCTGAAGTTGCTTATCAGCTTAAGGAGATTGTGGGCTGCAGTGATGGGGTTTTCTAAATATACAATCACGTCATCTGCAAAAAGGGACAGTTTGACTTCCTCTTTTCCTAATTGAATACCCTTTATTTATTTCTCCTGCCTAATTGTCCTGGCCAGAACTTCCAACACTATGTTGAATAGGAATGGTGAGAGAGGGCATGCCTGTCTTGTGCCTGTTTTCAAAGGGAGTGCTTCCAGTTTTTGCCCATTCAGTATGATATTGGCTGTGGGTTTGTTATAAATAGCTCTTATAATTTTGAGATACGTCCCATCAGTACTTAGTTTATTGAGAGATTTTAGCATGAAGCGCTGTTGAATTTTGTCAAAGGCCTTTTCTGCATCTATTGAGATAATCATGTCGTTTTTGCCTTTGGTTCTGTTTATATGATAGATTATGTTTATCGATTTGCATATGTTGAACCAGCCTTTCATCCCAGGGATGAAGCCAACTTGATCATGGTAGGTCAGCTTTTTGATGTGCTACTGGATTCGGCTTGCCAGTATTTTATTGGGGATTTTTGCATCGATGTTCATCAGGGATATTGGTCTAAAATTCTCTTTTTTTTTCTTTTTTTTTTTTTGTGTCTCTGCCAGGCTTTGGTATCAGGATGATGCTGGCCTCATAAAATGAGTTAGGGAGGATTCCCTCTCTTTCTATTGATTGGAATAGTTTCAGAAGGAATGGTACCAACTCCTCTTTATACCTCTGGTAGAATTTGGCTGTGAATCTGTTTGGTCCTGGACTTTTTTTGTTTGGTAGGCCATTAATTATTGCCTCAATTTCAGAGCCTGTTATTGGTCTATTCAGGGATTCAACTTCTTTCTGGTTTAGGCTTGGGAGGGTGTATGTTTCCAGGAATGTACCCATTTCTTCTAGATTTTCTGGTTTATTTGCATAGAGGTGTTTATAGTATTCTCTGATAGTAGTTTGTATTTCTGTGGATTGGTGGTGATATCCCCTTTATCATTTTTTATTACGTCTATTTGATTCTTCTCTCTTTTCTTCTTTATTAGTGTTGCTAGTGGTCTATCAATTTTGTTGTCTTTTCAAAGAACCAGCTCCTGGATTCATTGATTTTTTTTTTTTAGGGGTTTTTTGTGTCTCCTTCAGTTCTGCTCTGATCTTAGTTACTTCTTGCCTTCTGCCAGCTTTTGAATGTGTTTGCTCATGCTTCTCTAGTTCTTTTAATTGTGATATTGGGGTGTCAATTTTAGATCTTTCCAGCTTTCTCTTGTGGGCATTTAGTGCTATAAATTCCCCTCTACAGACTGCTTTAAATGTGTCCCAGATACTCTGATATGTTGTGTCTTTGTTCTCATTGGTTTCAAAGAACATCTTTATTTCTGCCTTCATTTCATTATGTACTCAGTAATCATTCAGGAGCAAGTTGTTCACTTTCCATGTAGTTGAGTGGTTTTGAGTGAGTTTCTTAATCCTGAGTTCTAGTTTGATTGCACTGTGATCTGAGAGACAGTTTGTTATAATTTCTGTTCTTTTACATTTGCCACGGAGTGCTTTACTTCCAACTATGTGGTCAGTTTTGGAATAAGTGCAGTGTGGTGCTGAGAAGAATGTGTGTTCTATTGATTTGGGATGGAGAGTTCTGTAGATGTCTATTAGGTCCACTTGGTGCAGAGTTGAGTTCAATTCCTGGATATCCTTGTTAACTTTCTGTCTTGTTGATCTGTCTGATGTTGACAGTGGGATGTTAAAGTCACCCATTATTATTGTGTGGGAGTCTGAGTCTCTTTGTAGGTCTCTAAGGACTTGCTTTATGAATCTGGGTGCTCCTGTATTGGGTGCATATATATTCAGGACAGTTAGCTGTTCTTGTTGAATTGATCCCTTTACCATTATGTAATGGCCTTCTTTGTCTCTTTTGATCTTTGTTGGTTTAAAGTCTGTTTTATCAGAGACTAGGATTGCAAACCCTGCTTTTTTTTGTTTTCCATTTGCTTGGTGGATCTTCCTCCATCCCTTTATTTTGAGCCTATGTGTGTCTCTGCATGTGAGATGGGTCTCCTGAATACAGCAAACTGATGGGTCTTGACTCTTTATCCAATTTGCCAGTGTGTGTCTTTTAATTGGAGCATTTAGCCCATTTACATTTAAGGTTGATATTGTTATGTGTGAATTTGATCCTGTCATTATTATGTTAGCTGGTTGTTTTGCTCGTTAGTTGATGCAGTTACTTCCTAGCTTCAGTGGTCTTTACAATTTGACATGTTTTTGCATGGCTGGTACCAGTTGTTCCTTTCCATGTTTAGTGCTTCCTTCAGGAGCTCTTGTAAGGCAGGCTGGTGGTGACAGAATTTTTCAGCATTTGTTTGTCTGTAAAGGATTTTATTTTTTCTTCACTTATGAAGCTTAGTTTGGCTGGAAATGAAATTCTGGGTTGAAAATTCTTTTCTTTAAGAATGTTGAACATTGGCCCCCACTCTCTTCTGGCTTGTAGAGTTTCTGCTGAGAGATCCACTGTTAGTCTGATAGACTTCCCTTTGTGGGTAACCCGACCTTTCTCTCTGGCTGCCCTTAACATTTTTTCCTTCATTTCAGCTTTGGTGAATCTGACAATTATGTATCTTGGAGTTGCTCTTCTCAATGACTGTCTTTGTAGCGTTCTCTGTATTTCCTGAATATGAATGTTGGCCTGCCTTGCTAGATTGGGGAAGTTCTCCTGCATAATATCCTGAAGAGTGTTTTCCAGCTTGGTTCCATTCTACCCGTCACTTTCAGGTACACCAATCAGACATAGATTGGGTCTTTTCATATAGTACCATATTTCTTGTGGCTTTGTTCGTTTCTTTTTACTCATTTTTCTCTAAACTTCTCACTTCATTTCATTCATTTGATTTTCAATCACTGATACCCTTTCTTCCACTTGATCGATTTGGCTACTGTGTCATGTAGTTCTCATGCCATGGTTTTTGGCTCCATCAGGTCATTTAAGGTCTTCTCTATGCTGTTTATTCTAGTTACCCATTCGTCTAACCTTTTTTTAAGGTTTTTAGCTTCTTTGCTATGGGTTCAAACATCCTTCTTTAGCTCGGAGAAGTTTTTTATTACCGATCATCTGAAGCCTTCTTCTCTCAATTCGTCAAAGTCATTCTCCATCCAACTTTGTTCCATTGCTGGCAAGGAGCTGTGTTCCTATGGAGGAGAAGAGGTGCTCTGATTTTCAGAACTTTCAGCTTTTCTGCCCTGGTTTCTCCCCATCTTTGTGGTTTTATCTACCTTTGGTCTTTGATGATGGTGATATACAGATGGGGTTTTGGTGTGGATGCCCTTTCTGTTTGTTAGTTTTCCTTCTGACAGTCAAGACCCTCAGCTGCAGATCTGCTGGAGTTTGCTGGAGGTCCACTCCAGACCCTGTTTGTCTGGGTATCACCAGCAGAGGCTGCAGAACAGCAAATATTGCAGAATGGCAAATGTTGCTGCCTGATCCTTCCTCTGGAAGCTTCATTTCAGAGAGGCATCCGGCTGTATGAGGTGTCAGTCAGCCCCTACTGGGAGATGTCTCCCAGTTTGGCTACTCGGAGGTCAGGGACCCACTTGAGGAGGCAGTCTGTCCGTTCTCAGATCTCAAATTCCATACTAGGAGAATGACTACTCTCTTCAAAGCTGTCAAGACAGGGACGTTTAAGTCTTCAGAAGTTTCTGCTGCCTTTTGTTCAGCTATGCCCTGCCCCCAGAGGTGGAGTGTACAGAGGCAGGCAGGCCTCCTTGAGCTATGGTGGGCTCCACTCAGTTCAAGCTTCCTGGCTGCTTTATTTACCTATTCAAGCCATGGCAATGGTGGGCGCCCCTACCCCAGCCTCGCTGCCACCTTGCAGTTCGATCTCAGACTGTTGTGCTAGCAGTGAGTGAGGCTCCATGGGCGTGGGACCCTCTGAGCCAGGCACAGATATAATCTCCTGGTGTGCCGTTTGCTAAGACCGTTGGGAAAGTGCAGTATTAGGGTGGGAGTGTCCTGATTTCCCAGGTACCATCTGTCACAGCTTCCCTTTGCTAGGAAAGGGAATTCCCCGACCCCTTGCGCTTCCCAGGTGAGGCGATGCCCCGCCCTGCTTCAGCTCACACTCCATGGGCTGCACCCATGTGTGTCACTGTGTGACAAGCCCCAGTGAAGTGAACCTGGTACCTCAGTTGGAAATGCAAAAATCACCCATCTTCTGCGTCACTCACGCTGGGAGCTGTAGACTGAAGCTGTTCCTATTTGGCCATCTTGGAACCTCCTATGTAGCTATTTTGATCTACTATCTTAAATGTATTTCTGAAAGAACAGTTATAGTTTGTTCATTTGACTTGTTTCTAGTCTTTTAGCAAAACAGTGTGTTGGAAGAGTTGTTTTAGGTGATCTTGTCCAATAACTTCATCTTCTTATGAGGCTTTTGATATCCTGTGGCAGCACCTACTTACTGGCACTGGAGAAAGTCCCCAAAATATCTTGTGATTGTATTTTACATATATCTTCACTCTTAGTGGACTCCTAGAAGACAGTCTTAGGTCATAGATATCTTTTCCTTCCCTAGTACAGTTCACATAGTAGGGGCCCAAGAATGATTTTTAATATATCTGTAAAATCAGGGGAGTGAATTAAATTATCTCTCAAAGGCCCTAAGATGCTGGAGCTTCTTGGTTAATGCTTCTTGTATATGTTTCCTTTAGGTGTGTCTTGTGATGGAATATGCTGAAGGGGGCTCTTTATATAATGGTGAGTGTCACTAGAGCTGTCTTTACCTAGCAGATTAAAATAATTTGAAAACTTTCAATATAAACCATAAGTTGTTTAACATTCTTCACAATTTGCCATCAGAGTCTCAAAAAGACATGATTTTTAAAAATCTACTAAAGAATAAAAATGGAAAGATAAGGTTCTATAACATTAGTATGTGAAATTTAGAGGTCTGTCAATTTTTTAAGTAGATGGTACTCTGCATCTCATTAAAAGCATTTAAGTAAAAATTTACTTTTTAAATAGATTTTAAAATATCTTCAGATTTTTTTCTTTTTGCCCTCATAACGTTGAGCCTCCTCATTTGAGAACTCTTTAACCATATTTCCATTTCACTCTGCTTTATTTTTTCTTTTTTTAAAAAAAAATTGTGAAAACTCACTTCACACAACCTTTTATTTGTAACAATGAAAAAACCCTTGTGTAGTTACCTTTTTAGAACAGAACTCTTTTACCCTAAAAATACCAACCATATGCAGACATGTATTTTCTCTTTTAGCACCAGTTATATAAAACAAATTGTTACATCTTATTTTATAATTAATTTTTTTTTTTTTTTTTTGAGACGGAGTCTCGCTCTGTCGCCCAGGCTGGAATGCAGTGGCCGGATCTCAGCTCACTGCAAGCTCCACCTCCTGGGTTTACGCCATTCTCCTGCCTCAGCCTCCTGAGTAGCTGGGACTACAGGCGCCCACCACCTTGCCCGGCTAGTTTTTTTGTATTTTTTTTTTAGTAGAGACGGAGTTTCACCGTGTTAGCCAGGATGGTCTCGATCTCCTGACCTCGTGATCCGCCCGTCTCAGCCTCCCAAAGTGCTGGGATTACAGGTTTGAGCCACCGCGCCCGGCCTATAATTAATATTATTTTATGTAAACTTTTACTTATATTTACTGCGCATGTGTTCTTCATTGTTGATTGATATCTAATACCCTGTTGTTTTATTTGATTGAACTACTTCTGGTTTTTAGCCATTACAGAAAATACAAGTGCAAACATCTTGATATACATTGTTTTGTTTCTTTCTATACTGTGCTCTACCTCTCTCGTAGTAGTATGCCATAAGACTGTTCATAATTTATATTACTTTATGAAAGTCTTTGTTTGAAAAAGTGTGGTAATGTATATTGATTTTACTTGAATTAGGTTTAACATGTAATAGATGTATTATTAAATGTTACTATTATGGCAGTTATCCACTCAAAATTATTAGATATTTTCATCCTTTTTATTTAGAAAAAAAAATTAAAAGGCCAGGCATGGTGGCTCACGCCTGTAATCCCAGCACTTTGGGAGGCCAAGGCAGGTGGATCATGAGGTCAAGAGATCAAGACCATCCTGGCCAACACAGTGATACCCTGTCTCTACTAAAAATACAAAAATTAGCTGGGCATGGTGGCACACGCCTGTAGTCCCAGCTACTTGGGAGGCTGAGCCAGGAGAATCGCTTGAACCCAGGAGGCGGAGGTTGCAATGAGCCAAGACCGTACCACTGCACTCCAGCCTGGTGACAAAGTGAGACTCCGTCTCAAAAAACAAAAAGAAAAAAGAAAGAAAACAATTAAAAGCAGAACTGATGGAGCATATGTATATGTAGAAAAATACCCAGTCATGTATTCTGATAGTGCTTGCATTCACGTTGTGTCTTTTGTTATGTGCAATAAAGTTCTTTTTAGTTTGTGCCTTTTTTTTGCAGTGCTGCATGGTGCTGAACCATTGCCATATTATACTGCTGCCCACGCAATGAGTTGGTGTTTACAGTGTTCCCAAGGAGTGGCTTATCTTCACAGCATGCAACCCAAAGCGCTAATTCACAGGGACCTGAAACCACCAAAGTAAGTTCTAATAACATGACACGTCTCAGCCCCTTCCTCCTTCTCTCTCACTCTTGAATTCAAGCTGATTATTGTACAGGAGTTTCTCTTTTCTCTATTTGGCTTACTCGGTGTTTACTCTTAACTCACCTTCATCATTTAGTCATTTATCTAAGCTTGTATTTTAGATGTTGTCTTTAGTGGGATTTTTATTTTTGGTAACTTCTACCTTAGATTAGCATACTTCTAGACTCTGTTAGCCTATAACAATCTCATTTTGTGCCTGTAGTATATAATATTGCTGTTAGACAATTCCTTGAGGGCAGAGACAGGTCTGACGTTTTTCTTGCTGTGTCCCTAATACCTAGCACATAAACATTCTACAAAAATTTGCAGAGTTGTTATTACTTGCTCTTTCAGAAGAAAGTAAAAGGGCATTTCTTGGTATCTGGGTAGAAATTGAAAATATTCTGAATTCTTCATAATGTGAATACTTGAGACTTTAAAAAACTTATAAATTCCTTAGATAAGTATTTTAAAAGACTAAAACTTTGGGGTTTTTGTTTGTATCGATATTTAGTTAAAGAAAATATACACATAAAACATATTGTTTCCTTTTCTCTCTTTTTTTTCTTTTATGCACCTGTGACAGAGTAAAAACAGTCTCCACGTATCTTTACCCTCCCCCAAGCTCCCATCCCAGCACATTAGTCTTTACAGAAGAGATTTCCCTTAGGAAATCGGTATAGTCTTCAGTTATTTCATTCTCTTGATACTGGGTTAAAGCATTAAAACATCCCTTCTGGGTGTAACTTGTCACTCTCATATATACTCTACATAGGTTCCAACTCTTAGAATCACTGTTCTTGCTAGTGTATCCTATCTCTGCTCCCAAACTTAAACTGATTTCTGTTTCCCCAGATCACTGATAAAATACTGTTTAAGCTTTTATTTTTCCTGAGGCTACTATCTTGGTTACCTGCCTTAACTAATGAAGAAATCACTTCGTCTTTTTTTTCCTGGTTGTGAATATTCCCACTATATTAACAGAGTTGAATTATTAAAGCAAACTGATGAGAATCACAGCTCTTAACCAGCAGCAAATTGATAAATGATCCAAAGGATATAGGCAAGCGTCAGGTACAACCAAAGCATTCTTTTCCTAAAAGAGCCAGAACACATCTGATGCAACACCCAAAAGTATCCCTTTTCTCCTCATTACAATGTTTTGGCTTTGGAATAAATTATTAGTTATTGAACAATATATGGAGAAATACCTTACAAAAGGAAGTCATTTCCATTTTCTAACATCTTTTACATTGAACTAATTACACAGCTTAAATGACTATCCCTAATCTTCACCCAACCATACCACATAAATTTTAGGTTTATTTAGTCAACCTAATTAGACCAGATGTATCCTTCTAAAATCATTTGTAGATAGAGACTCTCCTTTTGCTAGTAAATACCATTAATATATTTACAGAAAGTCTGGTCTAGGTCATGTATTCCAGGCCTCCCCATGATTGGATTCATCTTGCAGATCATCTTTGGAGCCCCTGGTATACAAGTTGAACTTTAGAATCAGAATTGATTCTAACTCACAAAGTACTGGGTAAAAGAAAGTTCTTTGGAATGGCTATGCTTTTATATACGATTGGACGTACATGAATACCTGCTATATCTTTTTCTCTTTCTTTCTTTTTTTGAGATGGAGTCTCACTCTGTTGCCCAGGTTGAAGTGTAGTGGGACCATCTCAGCTCACTGCAACCTCCACCTCCCAGGTTCAAGCAATTTTCCTGCCTCAGCCTCGGGAGTAGCTGGGACTATAGGTGCCACCACGCCTGGCTAATTTTTTGTATTTTTAGTAGAGGCGGGGTTTCACCGTGTTAGCCAGGATGGTCTCAATCTCCCGACTTTGTGATCCACCCACCTCGGCCTCTCAAAGTGCTGGGACTACAGGCTTGAGCCACTGCTTCCGGCCAGTACCCGCTATATCTGATTGTCAGTGGAAAACCTACAGTTTCTGTGGTCAGGAAGAGTTCCTCAAAATGGTATCTAAAGAAGGTACCTGATGATCTAGGGAGGTGTTTTATACACGATCAAGTTGTGCTTGTGCTTGTATGTTATCTTTTGCAAGTTTATTCACATGTACATTAGAAATAAGCCTACAAAGATAATTTAAGTTCAGATCTCAGTGAGCCTTGAATTTCCTGTTCAAGGCTGGTGAACTTTTGAAGTCGAGTAAAGGAGTACTAACATAAAACTCATTCAGGAAAATTATCTTGAATTATCAGAAATTATATTGATATCTTGAATATACCAGTGTAAAACAAGGAAACTAGTTACAGAGTTCTTATAATTTTCTTGGGTAAAAAGTGTAAGAGTTTGAACAAGAACATTGAGATGGGGGAAAATGTTTTGTTGAAGTACATATAGAAGTATACTGGATTTAGCATTCTTTTCATTGGAATGATTATGAGAGTCTTTTTGGTATTATGGAACTGTGAATAGTAGTTTATCTGGCTTATTTTAGTCACATTGGACTAAAAGAAGAAATTTCCAAATAATCTCTCCCGATACAAAAAGTTTATAAAATTTGTAATTAAAATGAATTCCTATGTACTGCTATTGGATATATTACTACAATGTGATTGTGCAAATTATGTTACCCATTTCTATTTCTGTTTGTCATGAAAAGCAAAACATTGTAAGTAAGAGTATGCTACTTGGTGATTGTAGTTGGGTAACAGTACACCTAGGAAAGTCAGAATCCTAAGTTCAGAAAATTTTCCGGAAGTCTCTCATTAGGTCATTTTAGCTATAATAGATTTTTGTTCCTCCCACACATACATAGTCCAAGCACAAAAATGGTTTTGGGATTGAGCATTTTTATAAGTATCTTCAAAATCGGGACATTAAATTACAAACCATTTTTTTCCTTCTATATTGGCTTATTTTCTTTAATTAAATTATATAGTGTTACTATTTTTTAAGTAGTACATATTTATGATTAATCTCTCATTTTAGGATACCGTAATGTAAACCCCACATTTTATTTTGGCCAGAGAGAAGTATAATCAAGAAAGATTATGGAGCTAGAGATGAAGACATCAGGATGTGAGTCTAGCAGCCTTCCAAAGAGAGCTAGGTTATGGTCAATTATTTTTTGCTTATATTTCTCTGAACTATTAGGCTTTTATAGTAACCAAGTAAATTAGTCATTTCACAGAAGTTGAATGATAACATTCATTTTGCTTAACCTTTTCCATTTCCACAAATGTCTCTTCTTTTATTGAGAATAAAATGTTGGCCTTGTAACTTTTGATGTTTTTTGTTTTTTTAAAACAGCTTACTGCTGGTTGCAGGGGGGACAGTTCTGAAAATTTGTGATTTTGGTACAGCCTGTGACATTCAGACACACATGACCAATAACAAGGGGAGTGCTGCTTGGATGGCACCTGAAGTTTTTGAAGGTAAAATGGCAAAAGTATGGTATGTTTGATAATCTCCCTCACTCCTTGTGAATTCAATGTTTTTATAGATTTTCCCCATTTCCATGGTTTTACTTCTGCATAATACATAAAGTATACAATGAAATCTAAGGGGGTATTAAATATAGTGCTATATCCTAAATTTTATAGTAAGATTTAAATCTTCTATGCAGGTTCAAGCATATGTACAGTTGATCGTCATTGTTCACCAATTTCTTAATTGCTAAATTGCCTATTTGCTAAACTTTATTTGTAACACCAAAATTAATACTTATGGTGCTTTCATGGTTATTTGCAGACAGTGCTTTCATGTATTCGCAGACAGTGTTCATGCACTGAGCAGTGCACATTTTGAGTCATCTAACACATGTTCCCAGCTGAGGCTGAACAAGACAATGCTCTTCCGTCTTGTTTCAGCTCTCATGCTGTAAGCAGATGTCCTTTTTGTACTGTTTAGAGCCCTTTTTCATTTTTGTGATTTTTCTTGGTAATTTTGGTACTTAAAATGGCCCTCAAGCATAGTACTGCCTAAGTACAAGAAGGCTATGATGTGTCTTAATAGACAATATACATGTGTTAGATTATCTGCATTCAGGCATGAGTTACAGAAGTGTTGGCTATGAGTTCAATGGTAATGAATCAACAGTATATAAGAATCAGGTGTCTTTAAGCAGAAACACACATGAAACAAGGTTATATATTGATCAGTTGACAAAAACGTGGTAACCAGAGGTGCACAGGAACCTACCCCTGTATTTTCCCTAGGAGCGATGATTCAGTGTTCACTAATTCAGTGTTCTCAGAAACTTTATAGAACATAAATACCAGGAATAATGAGAATTAACTGTGTTTTTGTATTGGTTTCCTAGCAATTAAAAATTGAGAGCCCTACAGTTTAAATGAGGATGCCTTAAAAAGAATGCAAGTGGCCGGGCGCGGTGGCTCAGGCCTGTAATCCCAGCACTTTGAGAGGCCGAGGCAGGCGGATCACGAGGTCAGGAGATCAAGACCATCCTGACTAACACGGTGAAACCCCATCTCTACTAAAAATACAAAAAATTAGCCAGGCATAGTGGCCAGCGCCTGTAGTCCCAGCTACTCGGGAGGCTGAGGCAGGAGAATCACTTGAACCCATGAGGCAGAGCTTGCAGTGAGCCGAAATCGTGCCACTGCACTCCAGCCTGGGCGACAGAGCGAGATTCTGTCTCAAAAAAAAAAAAAAAAAGAATGCAAGTAATTGAACAGAAATAAGATACTAAGAATTGCAGATAAATTGCTTGACCCCCAATAAAGGTCAAGCTTATATGTTTACCTTCTTTTATACCTCCATATGTCACTGAAGTTCTAAAAGAGTTGCCTGTAAATTATGTACTAGGTTTCTGTATAAAAACATCAAATTATCTTTTAAATGAGAGAAGTGGAACTGAAGGTGTGTGATTTGTATCTTAGGAAGTGTGAATGCCCATAAAATTCAGATACGTTCAGTTAATCAGACTCTGGTTATAGCTTATTTCTTTTATTTTTGATAACTTTAAAGTTTTTGGGTTTTCTGTTTGTTTTTAGCCACCCCAGAGAAAGAGAAATTGCAACGCAACTAGTCACCCGAGTGGAGCTCTTTTGCCCTAAAATTCAGTTTAATAATGAATGAACAATCAGGTGTTATATTACACAAGATTAAATAATACCTCCTGTTTCATATACAGAATGTATACATTTGACATTGTTTTAAAATTATTTACTTATTTAATATATTTTATGTGAGTTAAAATGACCCAATGTTACTGTATGTGGAGAGCAAAAAGATTTGTTTGTACAAAAGATTAATTTTATTGCTCTAGACAACCCTTAATTGTCTACAGCAACAAAATCCAGACTGTTAGGCTGTGTTTCTTCATTTCTAAAAGATGTCAGTCAACCTGTAGCCCAAATTAGATTGAAGCATGGTTGTAGTGCTATATTACAGTGTACTGCTTAGCATGTAAAGCTATAGCTATAATAATTGTTCATTCTTACAGTGGGTTGAGTTTTTGTTTTGGGGAGATTATGAAGAGTGTTTACTGTGCTGATTCAACCACTTACTTAGTTTGTAAATTTTGCTGTATAACTTGGGTTATCCATAATTTTCATTACTTACAACTTACATTTAAATTTACAAATTAAGAATTTCCCTTCACCATATATTGAGGAAGAAATTGTAACACTAAATTAGAAAGTTTTTCTGCTTTGATAGCAGAGTAGTGCTGTCCATCAGAGAATGGGAAGAAAATTTAAAATTAAAATGTAACAGAAAGGAGGCCAGGCACAATGGCTCATGCCTGTGATCCCAGCGCTTTGGGAGGCCAGAGCAGGAGGATCAGTTGAGCCCAGGAGTTCGAGACCAGCCTGGGCAGCAATGCAAGACCCCATCTCTACAAAACATTTAGAAAATTAACCAGTTATGCCAGCGCATACCTGTAGCTCCAGCTACTCAGGAGGATCACTTGAGCCCAAGAGTTTGAGGCTACACTGAGCTCCAGCCTGGATGAGAGTATGAGACCCTGTCTCAGAATAAAATAATAAACAACATAAAGGAACGTACAGATGTTTCATACTCTGCCCCAGAGAAAGTATCAGTCTAAATACATAAAAGTCAAGTCCTATGCCTCTTGATGAAAAGATAGAAAATAGCCGTTTCTGAAGTAGATTTTTTTAGTGTATCATTGATACTTAATTCATTTAAAAATGTATTTGTTGAAAAGACAAAGTACTTCAGAAAGAGTAGTTTCTTACTTCTACATGTGACAGCCTTGTTTTTATCCATGATACCCATTCTCAGAATGTAAGCCATTGTTTCTGTAAGTCATGTGGAAAAATAGTCTTTAGGTTATATACCACCTTTTTTTTCTAGGTAGTAATTACAGTGAAAAATGTGACGTCTTCAGCTGGGGTATTATTCTTTGGGAAGTGATAACACGTCGGAAACCCTTTGATGAGATTGGTGGCCCAGCTTTCCGAATCATGTGGGCTGTTCATAACGGTTCGTAAAATGAACTTTTTCTTAAATGTACTTATTGTGTTTTCTACTTGGAAGACTGCTCCTGTCCCCTTCCCTAAAGAATGTCATTTATCTATAACATTAAAATGTACAATTCTTTGTTAAGAGACTCCTTTATCATTATCAGACTCTGCCCTGTCCCTGCCCCAGAGTCCAGCAGAGCAGGATTAAGAGTAGTCCTGGTCTACACATGCAGCTGAGGATGTTCACTGGCTGCGCTGATTAGGGAAAGGCCACCAGCACACAACCAGAGCCCACTGTCTAGGTTGGCTCTCTCTTAGGGAGAAACCTCAGGCTGGATCCTGGAAAAAATTAAAAAATACATATGTAAAATCTCTGACATGGTTAATATAACTGGAGAGTTATAGCCCTTTTCTCCTGAAGAAGCAAGGGCCTCATCAAGAAGGAAAAGCAAAGCATAATAATGCTTCACATATTGTTCCTGTTTATATTCTCACCCACCCTTAGAAGGTAAGTACTGTTGCCTCATTTTACAGATTAGGAAACTAAGGCCTAAAGAAGTTAAATAACTTGCTTAAAGTCACAAGATTAGTAAGTGGTAGAGCTGGGATTCAAATCCAGATGCTTCTGACTTGAATGCTCATATCTTCAGTCATATTGACTTATGGACTCAATGTCCTTGCATCCATCCTGTTTCTTTTATAGTTCTGGTATTGTTTTTAACCACATATGATGTTAGAATGCATCCTCTTCATTAGTAAAGTTACTTTACATTTGCTTGGGAAAATAGCTTTTCATGAAGGAAAATTACTTAGCTTCTTAACTTTAGTGTCACTCTTATTTCATTTCTATGCCTTGTTTATAATCATGTGACTAATGGCCATTTTTTTACATTATTCCACAAGTATAAAAACAAATGTCTTCCTAACTATTTAGGTCATTCAGAGATTTATCAAACAGTACCATCATCTGAGTAATCTTAGCTGTTTTTACCAGTTTCCTATACTGCCTTTAGTATTACTACCATTAGTATCATTGTAGAGACTGTGACAGCATTGACCAGGACAGCTTGCTTGCTTGCTTTCTGTCAGTTGTCAGTAAATAATTGAACGTCCATGAGGTAAGGAATAAAAGAACTAACTTGTTAATTGATAAAATTACAAAGCACTTTTATTACTCCAAATTATAGGTCTTAAACTACAAGATCTATAAAATAAATACCACTTTGGAAATATGTACAAAGAGTTTGCATCATTCTTTGGGTAAATACATTCTTCCCCTCTTCCTCTAATTTTCAATTGTAGGTACTCGACCACCACTGATCAAAAATTTACCTAAGCCCATTGAGAGCCTGATGACTCGTTGTTGGTCTAAAGATCCTTCCCAGCGCCCTTCAATGGAGGAAATTGTGAAAATAATGACTCACTTGATGCGGGTATAATCCTTCTTTTGAGGGGCTTTGGATTTAGGGGAATTTAATATGTGCTGAGTTTTAATGGAATTTTAAAAGGGATGTTATTACTATATTCTGCTTTATATATTACTATGTTTTCTAAGTGAGAATGGGCATTTACTACTCATAGTCAGAAGAGGAAACATTATTTTGAGAGGGAAAATCTAGTTCTTTATCACTGGAAAGATGGCTAGACTAGGTTTCTAGACTTGCTTTTTTCTTTTTGCTTACATTAGTGGGCAAGTATGTTTGTCTCTGGGCCTGTTGCCTCATCTGTAATGTGGGAGAAACTGAAATAGTCTCTAAAGCCGTCACAGGACTTAGATACATTAATATTATGACTTCAATACATGCTAGACTAAATTTTACATTTTTCTGATACCAATTTTCATCAAGTATTTAGTCATTTATGCAAGGCAATAGGTTGCATTCTCAGACACGTTTATTTGAGTGACTTTTACTATTTGGCCTATTTTCAGGTTTTTATATCCCAGTAAAAAGTTAAACTTTCTTCTGTTTAGAAGAACCCTTTTTAAATGATTATCAAATTTTCCTAGTCTATTAATCAAGCACCATTAGAATTATTTGGAATATTTTACACCTCTGGTTTTTGGTACATTAACAAAAGCTGTGAAGTGATATCTTGGCTTTAAAAAGTTCACATATCTGCGAAAGTGCCTGAATTTTGGAACAGTTTGTTCAGTAGAAGAATCTTACAATCTCCTTAAATATAGACTAAGTGATTTCCTAAATGGAAAAAAAGGTTGTTTATTCAATCTATTAAAAATTTCTTAGGCAAAGCAGCTTGAACTAATCTACTAAAAGTTTACCATCATATTTGGATACCAGTCATATGTAGAACCTTTTGCATAGGAAAACAACTTAGTCTCTGTAGTCAGATTACTTAAAACTTTGGGATATATAAGTTGTTGAGGTTGTAATTTTGCTTCTCTGTGCTTTGTCTAATTTGAAGAGAATACCTTTCCTTTTTTTCTCTAAATTCTAATATTTTTGTCCAGCATATACTTTGAATATTATGCCTCCAGTTTGTAGAAAGATATTCATAATCTATTCTCTTAATATTTAAAATGTTCTAACAATTATTCTATGGTATAATAGTCTCAGTTATCAGACTAACAGTCACTGCAACAATACGGAAGTTTGCATCACTACTGTGAGAACATGAATATGTTTTATGTAATTATGAGAAATGATACTATTTTATTTCATATGTTTCTCTAGAGAAATATTTGCTGTTTTCTTCAAGACTATCTAGACTCCAATGTAAGCTAGATTCTTAGGTAGGTGCATGGCATTGATCAAAGTTGAAATCCAAGAATACCTTATTGTAATCTTTGTAAAATAAAAGACTTAGGCACCTAAAAATTTAGTATATACCTTAGGGAAAATAAAGCATTAACAGGATTTAATTTGTATTAAGGAAATTTTAAGCTGTGGTTTACTTTTTTTATATAGTACTTTCCAGGAGCAGATGAGCCATTACAGTATCCTTGTCAGTATTCAGATGAAGGACAGAGCAACTCTGCCACCAGTACAGGTAAATGGATAGATTAGAAGAGTATCCACTTGATTTTTCTTTCGTCTCTATTCCCATGAAATTATAATCAAGAAGTAATGAATGATGTCCCCATTTGCATTTTAATTCCTTCATTTCATATGATTGACTGCAATTTAAGTTTACAGGTGCATCATTCTTCATGAAGATACCCTGATTAAAGAGTTATTGAAGGCCTGCTTCCAAGTCTTGTAATTCCTACATAATTATGAATAAAAAGATGACATATTGTATTGCAGTGAATGTCATTCTTAACTTTAAAGATAACTTTTAAATGGATACTACTAGATCAAGTGGTATTAGAAATTATTGTAAATGTATTTAACACATTTCTTCATCATGAACACCCTAATTTTTGTTCTCTTCTACAGAGACTCTGATTTAAGAAGCTATGTTAAAAGTTCCTTAGTTTTCCGAAATGTGAAGTAGTAGTGGGACATGTAATTTGTGGTCATCAAAAAGATAGTAGAAATAATACTGTAACTTAGAAATATTGTACTTTTCAAAATATAGTGGCATTATAAGCATTTCATTATTAATTAAAACTAAAAACTACATGTGTGTCTATATCCATATGTATTTACCCTGCATTTATTGACAAATACTTTTACTGATCTGTTTCTCCAACCTCAAGAATAGTTTTATTTATTTTAAGATGGTTTATTGTTTGGCTAGTTATTCTCAAATTCCAGTTTTGCTGAAAATATTTTGAGTTGCTCTGAATTCTAAAATGTACTTCTCTAAAATTCTATAATTTGCGTCTCCCACGTCCTCCAAACCCTCTCTTCATTTCCTTACTGTGACCTTGAGTTTTTTAGCCTCCCACCTTTTCACTGGTCCTCAGTCCTCTTAGGTCCTTTTTTCTTTCTCCCTCCACTTAATTCCAATCAACTATTATAATTCCTTTGGGAATAATTTTCATCTGTCTAGCCTCTCTTTCAAGCTTGCTTGGCTAAACCACAAGCCTAATAAAAGCTGACACTCGCGTTACCCCTTGCCTGTACCAGTGCAGCTGAATGTGGCTGGAGGTATCCTCACATGCATGTTTAGTGCTATTGGACAGTTGTACTATATTGTAGTTTGTCTCTTTCCTCCTATATGTCTTAATTTTATACTGTAGCCTCTCCTCAGGCTTCAAACACCTCCTTTCCACTCCTTACTCTCAGCTGATCTTGTTTGCTCTTCATCTGAGAAAATTGGAGTAATCAGAAGACAGCTTCCACAACATCTGTGCCCATCTACTCTGCCTTCTTCTGTTACTCTGGCTGAACTATCCATACTTCTGGCCAAAGGTGTACCTTTCTGCCTGTGCATTATATCCCATCTGCATTATATCCCATCTACTCTTCTGAGCAATTCTCCCCTCTCTCTTGCATCATCAGCTTTAACTTTCTACTGGATCATTCCTAGAACATACGTAGTCTGTATTTGCATTCTCTAGCTTCTCTTTTCCCCTTCTTTCTTGAGCTGACTCCACTCAGACATATTATGCCAGTACTTCAGAATTGTTCTTGTCAAGGTCACTAGTTATCTCTACATCACTACATTTAAGGAATCATTTTCATTTCTCATCTTGACTCTCAGTAGCACTTGACCTAATTCATTACTTTCTCCTTCTTACACACAGCACTTTATTCAATTGGCCTCCGAGATACCATACTAGCCTAGATTCCATCTTACATCTCTGGCCATCTGTTCTCAGTTTTCTTTGCTGGTTGTTCCTCATCTCCCCAACCTAGAAATGTTGGAGTGCCCAGGGCCCAGTCATTTGGCTTCTTCACTTATCTGTCTGCACTCATTTCCTTGGTAACCTCATCCAGTATCGTGGCCTTATATACCATCTGTTGGCTCATAATTTTTTCCATCTTATACCTGAACTCTATACTCATATATCCAACTACTTGCTTTACATCTACTAGAAACTCAAACTTAATATTTTCCAAACAGAGTTCCTGATACTTCCTTCAAACTCAATCTTCCTGTAGTCTTTCCCCATCTCAATTAATAGCCCTCAGTTCTTCTACTAGCTCAGGTTAAAAACCTTAAGTTATTCTTGACTATTAGAAGACTATTTAGGCATCTTGGTTCCTTTTTGTGCTAGCCTTAAGTTTTGCTTAAAATGGGTTTGTTTGGATATCTTCATTAGCTTGAAAAGTCTTATTTCTGTTCCTGCCTGGCTAGTTTATAAAAGAATGTAAGTTACATAATACTAAGCGAAGCATTTGTATTATTTCCAACCAGTAGTCATAAATGTTTCTGCTTTTCCTAGGCTCATTCATGGACATTGCTTCTACAAATACGAGTAATAAAAGTGACACTAATATGGAGCAAGTTCCTGCCACAAATGATACTATTAAGCGCTTAGAGTCAAAATTGTTGAAAAATCAGGCAAAGCAACAGGTTTGTTTTGTTATTACAAGTAAAATTGGTAACCTTAACAGTAGTCACAATATTATACTAAATGAAATTAATTATTTACTATCTTCTATTTTATAAATCCTGAATTTTCTTCCTGAAACATGTAGAAGAGCTTATAAATAGAGACTTGTAATGAGATTCTCCTACCATTTATTACCAAATGGTTTTTCCTTCTAATGATTGCTACCTTTGCCAACTCTAACTCCCTATCTATAGTAATCCTTAAATGTAGTGGTTGATGGTTAAAAATGTAAAATGGATATATTTTGGCTATGCTGCCCAGTTAGAGGAGTTGTCCTAAGTGTATCATTTCATGCTATTCAGATTTATTATATTTTTGCCATTGTTGATTTTTAAAAATATTGTAAGGAGTGAGTTTATTCATTTTGCCTGAGGCATTTAGGTTAATGAATAATCGGGGCTTTTAGCCCCAGTTCTAGTGACTACCCTTTCATAAAAACAGTATCTGCAGCTTGCTTTCCCTTACCGCTGTAGCTCCCTCTCATGCAAAATTCCCTCTCCTTTCAGAGCAGAACAGGATCCATCAGAATCCTACTTGCCATCTTCCTCCTTTTAGGTTGCCTAAGACTGCTAAATCTAAAGAACTTCAGTAATTCAGATTGACCTGTAATTTTAACAGAGTGAATCTGGACGTTTAAGCTTGGGAGCCTCCCGTGGGAGCAGTGTGGAGAGCTTGCCCCCAACCTCTGAGGGCAAGAGGATGAGTGCTGACATGTCTGAAATAGAAGCTAGGATCGCTGCAACCACAGGTAAAAAGGAACTACAAGTCTGAAAAGTAAAAATGTATATAAGCCTTTTTGGCCATGCTAGTTTCAGTTGTCAGAGGTTTTTTGTGTGTGTCTTATTTTTTTTTAAAATAGGAAGTAGGTTTACAATATATTTTTCTAAGTTACTAGCAATAATTTTGCATTTATCTCAAATTCCAAATAAGGAAGGTATGACTTGTAAAATTATTTGGATGAGAAAGTATGCCTTCCTCTTTTACAGATTTTATCAAATGTAATTCTTTCTGCTGAAACATGAGTTGAAAGTCTGAGTGAGAAATTCTGCCAAAACCGGAATATTTTGGAGATTTTGAGTGATACTACTAGATTTTTGTGCTGAACTCAAATAATAGCAAATATTTTGTTTCAAATTTAACAGAAAAATGTATTCCAGATCCACATATGATTTGACCTTCTATCTGCTCCTTCATTCCAGTGACAAAATAATAGCTAAGCTGGTTATGGTTAATTTTTTTAATTGTAAAGTAAAAGATCATAATTCTACTGGATCTTGGAAAAGCTAGCATTTAAATTCCATTGTTCAGTTCTTAAAATTATTAATCATGGAAGAACTGGTCAGCACAAAAACAATTACATGTTTTGTTACCTAAGTAAACTGACAACCTAATTTTCTGACCAGGTTTCATTTGAGTAATGCTGGTTTAATTTGAACTTTGTTGTTTTTTGCTGATTCTTTCCAGGGATTGGGGGGAGCTGATTTTAAAAGTAAACACATTTCTGTTGTGGAAAATGTGGAAATGTAAACAAGCAAAAAAACTTACATAATTACCCCACTCAGAGATAAACACTTAACATTTTTGTGTATTTACCCCAGTCTTTTAACTATATATATATGTATAAATGTATATTTCTATGTGTATTTGCATCTTTTCTAACTTAGCTAACCAATTTTTTAGGTATTTTTTTCACTTATTTGGTTTTTTTCTAAATAGAATATTCTCATTGTGTGTGGAGCTCTTTCAGAAAGAAGTTGTCAAGATGGACCATCATACTATATTTGTCTTCAACTAATTATGATCATTGATTTTTATCAGCTAGTATTGGAATCCATTAGATATAACAGATTTCCAAAATAACAGTGTCTATAACACATAAGCATTATTTTTCACACATAAACAAGTCTGAAGGTAGTGGGCTCTGTGATCTTGAAGTAACTGGTCTCCTATTTCTGTGCCGTAATCCCTATTCTTTAGCTTCCATTCTCAAAGTTATCCTGTGCTCCAAAATGGTTGTTAAAGTTCCATTTCATCACTTCTACATTCCAGGCAGCAGGAAGGAAGACATGGGGGTAGGGCAAATAGGCATCCAAGTTCTTTGAAGGAACATTCCCAGATGCCTCTCCTAACAATGTCCACACGTCATTGGTTAGAGTAACATGATCGAATGGCTACACGTAGCTCCAAGGGAAGAGGAGATCTGCCCTCTTTTATCTGATGACTTAAATATCTGTCCTAAATAAAATCAGAGTACTATTACTAAAACAGAAGGGAAGAGTAGAGACCGGCAGAAGATAGCTGTGTCTGCCACAGATGGATCTTCAGAAACTATCAAGTTGAGAAGTCACCAGCCACTGACAAGCCCAGAGTCTCCATGAATCACAAGTATTTCTTCAGAGCAGGGTTGTCTCACTGTAGTGTCAGATGAACCCTACTCACAGGGACATACCCTCACGCTTTGAGGAACCCTTTTCACTTCAGGGATGTTATTCAGGATAGATCTGCCACATTCTAATTGCTGTCTCAAAACTGAAAATTGTTATAATAATGGTTTCATGTCTTTGCTAGTATCATATTTCTAGTCAAGCACTGGTTTTTTATTATTATTTACAGAAATGACTTTGCTAGAAGGATAACCACACACATTAAAATTACCCTATCTTTTTTTGCCTAAATGTAGAACAAATGCTATTGTACATCCTTTGAGTTTTACACAATTTAAATTTTTTCATGAATTATCTTACTTGGAAAGATTCGTACTTTCCGTCTTTTGACAGACTTTGTGTTTACTGTGAATGTACCCTAAACTTTGGAAAATATAGTAAATATTTGATTTACTAGAAATATGTATGATTACAAAAGTATATACATTTCACACTTTGATTCAATAATTAGTATTTAATCATTGAATTTTACTTTATAGCACACTTCAGGAATCACCTAACTTGAACATATATTCCTGTGTTTGTGTAATTGAAACGAATATGACTACTTACTGTTTAACGCCTTTCTTCCTTTCCTCCTTCGTTCCCCCACCCCCATCACATATCAGTGATTTCACTTAGGTAGACTGTTTCTATGAATATATTTGAAATTTTGCTTCCTCATTACCCTGCAGCTTTGTCTCTGTTCTTTTTATTTTTTCTGCTGATTAAAACCAGTGTGTAAGACATCTTGTATTTGGTAGTTGTTTGCTCTTTAATCTCGCCTTTTCTGAGCATGGATGAAAAGTTAGGTAGTTCTGCATGCCATTCTGCATGAAATGTTATTAACATGAACTATTTGAAAATGAGTCTATTTTTGTAGTTAATCATTTTCTGTGTTACTGTTTGTGGTTGTTTGCATGTATACTGTATATATGTGTTTTTGCAGCCTATTCCAAGCCTAAACGGGGCCACCGTAAAACCGCTTCCTTTGGCAACATTCTGGATGTCCCTGAGATCGTCATATCAGGTATCACAGACCACCTGAGCTGGTCTAATAGCTGTGGAACCAGAATAATGATCCCTGGTACTTGTAAAATGCTTCTTGCTCCAATTTTTACAGGACATGAAAAATGGATACCTTGCATGCAGTAATTAGGGAGACAGATTGAAAAACTACATTTATTCTGAAGCAGTCTTGAAAAGATACCTCTGATCTGCCACAAATGAGGATAAAATAGAAGAGAAAGTAAACCTTTTTGGAGAAGGGAGAACACCAACCCAGAATTCTACCAACTTCCTCTCTACTTTTAAGTGAGCACATGAGCTTAAACCCAGACCTTTTTTTTTGCACCCAACAGAAAGAGGAAACTCCTAATTAAAATTTGTTCTTTTCTTGGCTCCTTTCCTTCCTCAGTTACTGCTTTTGGGGTCCCCTCTAGACTTTCTATCCTAGCCTCTTTCTGTTGGTAGCAAGTGAATATGAAGTTGAGAGAAGAGAGTTGCTAAATAGCATTTCGCCTTAACCTAGAAAACAAAAAGTAAAACTAAATGAGATGTGCTGTTTTGCAGGGTATCTTGCCAAAGAATCATGTAAAATAATTGGTCAATTCTGATTTTTGTGTATTATCAGGAAAATCTCATAAATTACATGTTTTTATACCTAACTTACACATGGTACTTTGGTGTCTAAAATTGGTAAACTGCTTTATTCTTATGGTGATCATTTCATAGATGAATATGTTACCATTTTTAATAGAAATTTAAATGGCATATTGACCTTCAATATTGATTAATGTGTTATCAAAATGATCATTTATTTATCCCTTTAGATTTTTCTCTACCTCTTTACCCAAAATCTTGATAAGGAAATACATACTTTCCATACATGCTCGTGAGTGTGAGTTGGATGAATTCTTCAGCATGCTGTCCTTTACCTGTGATTGTTTTTAGCAATGTTGATACTCTAGTTGAATACTTAATGGTTATTTTCTCCTCTACTAAACTGAAAACTATGTGAAGACAGAAACCATATCTTTGTGCATTATTTTTTTGTTGGTGGTGGTGGTTATTATTGATTTTATCAGCAGTTGGTGGCTCAGTGCTTCACATATTAAGCATATTAACATAGTGTTTAATAAATATGTTTATTAAATAAATGAACAGACTTACTAAGCATCTCCACTGGTGAGGAACTAGCATACAAAAATATGAATTATACAATTCTTAGGTGCCATTTTGTCTGTACAAAACTATTTTGTATTTATTTTTCCCTGGTTATCAAAGTGGTTTCTTATTTTACAACATCATCACTATTGCTATTTAAAGAATAGAGTTAACCCATTTTTCACGTGGTGATTTGTACTTATTGAATCTGGACTGCTTTAGAAATTAACAAAGAGATTATTTTACATGGAGATCATTTTACCTCCATGCTGAAAGGTACTGTGTATAAGGGACTAGTACTTTAAGGAGGTGGAAGCATTTAAACTTACATACTGCTGAACTGTGATTCCCTTAAATGTTTGAGGGAATCAGGAAAACTTAGACAGATGGCAGTATAATCTTTTGGCAAAGCATTAAGAATAAATTTATATGTGGCAGTATAGCCCATACTATACAAGATAATGGGGGAGGGAAAAATAAGGAAAGAATAATAGTTTGCAACTGTCAGGTACTACTGGCATCTAGTAGACAGAAACCAGGGATGCTGCTAAACATCCTGATTTGTACCAGGCAGTCACCTCCAACAAAGAATGATCTGATCCAGCCCAAAATGTCAACAGTGCTGAGGCTGAAACCCCCCGATTACATGTTCTTTGTGCCCTACAAAGTAGCTTAAAGTACATATTATTTCACCTTTTTGACAACCTTATAACTAGGTTATCAGATGAAATTAAAGCTGTTTAACAGATGAAGAACTTAGATCTGATGATGTTTAGTGGTTTTTCCAGAATCATATAGCCAGGACCACGACCCGGATCTTTGACTCCAAATCACATCCATTTTTTGTTCTTTTGTGTAAGTCAGAGACGCTAGAGTAATTTCTTCTTGCTTTCTCTTAGTGTTCACATTAAGGAGAGGAGCTCTTCAGCCAGGGAGATCCTCTTTTATGACATTGGGCCTTTATGGAATCAGGTAACCTTAATTCTCTTAATTGCCAGAGTAGCAGTGCTATTCATGTGAAAATATTATTCAGTAATACCTTTTTTTTTTTTTTTTTTTTTTTGAGACGAATCTCACTCTGTGCCCCGGCTGGAGTGCAGTGGCACGATCTCGGCTCACTGCAAGCTCCGCCTCCCGGGATCAGGCCATTCTCCTGCCTCAGCCTCCCGAGTAGCTGGGACTACAGGCACCCGCCACTGTGCCCGGCTAATTTTTTTGTATTTTTTTTTTAGTAGAGACGGGGTTTCACCGTGGTCTCGATCTCCTGATCTTGTGATCCGCCCACCTCGGCCTCCCAAAGTAATACCTTTTATTAAACATTCTTTTTAGTCTTCTCCCCCATCAGATATCAAACATTAACTTACTCAGATGCACTTTCTTTAATAGAAGAATACAAACTGTAGAATTGATACTAGTGGACATAAAAGCCAGTTATGAGTGTGCTCATAGGTAATATTTTTTAATTAAATATAAAAATACCGCCCACCCTTTGGGAATATCTCAGATTTCATACATGACATTTTAATTATAAAGAAGGATGATAGTTAATTTCCAAAATTTCTTAATACTTTCTAGAATTTTTTTTGTTCTAAGTGGATTTCCCACAAGCTTTATGGTATTAGCAAATACATCTTGATATATTCAAACTGTTTAATTAGCATTGAAACCCAATTGCAAGCATTCTTTTTAAATATAGCTTTTTTAAAATCTTATTTATATGGATAAGTAGTTTCAATAATACTTCCCTTTGGCCAAGTGCAATATACTAAGTCTACTGTACTTCTTGGAATGAACTACCTCTCTTAATAAAAGCAATCCTTCAAGCATCACAAAAAGGTTTTGTATATACATCTTTATAGTCACTAAAATGTCCAACCTAGTCATAAAGAAATGCGAAGACCCTAATCTTGTTTTTTGCTTGCTTTTCAAAATATGTATACTATGCCATCAGTCAAATGCGAAAGAAAAAGCAACTTAGCAAAACAGCAGTATTTATCAATTTAGTAGTCTCTCAGGTCATACAGAAATTAACCTTTAATACCTTAGGACTCCCTGTGGGTCAGACTGTACAATTTTTTATACCTCTTCTACCATATCACTGGCTCTGAAGAAGAATTGGCAAACCTTTGTATGGTAATCCTTCCTTCTTTCCACTGTCCATCTGTCCTTAGAAGAATGAGCTTTATAGATTAACCTGGCTCCTTTTTACAGGGAAGACACGCAGCTAAAAGCAAATTACCAGTAGAATGTGTGACATTTTGCTGACTCTTCCTTTGTAGAGGAGGTCCTGCCAAGTGGCGGTGTGCTACCTAAGCAAAGTAAATGTAAATGTGGAAGTTTCTTGCCCAGTATTTAGACCATTTGAACTACAGTTTTCTAATGCATTTGCTTGCTGATAAGTTGGAAGGGACTTAGAGAAAAAAATAGATTTTCTTAAATGATTTTTGTTAAAACTTGAGTTTTAAAAACCATATCTTTTCTCCTTTCAGCCAGTACATCTAATTTGTTACACTTATATTTGAAGAAAAGGGAATGGGTGGCAGATTATTGGATTCCTTGAAGTTTTTCTAGGTTTTTTTGGTTCTAGAACTTTAATAATAGGGCAGTAAGAACATAGATCTTTGTTTTGCTTGTATTTTCTTTACTTTCCCCCATATTTTCCTTTTGTCACTATCCAAGCTTCCAAGAATCTATTTTTCACCCACCTTCATCTCAAATACACAAATGAAATAGATTATTGTGATTGTGAAACTATATAATACATTCAATGCAGTTCATCTGATGTTAGAAGAATACCTAAGTTTTACATTTCTTTTAAAAATCCAAGTGTCAAAGAGGAACAGGTAGAATGCCTAAATATTACAAAAAAAGAGGAACAAACTTTTCCAGTTTAACATGTAGAGTAAGAGAATAAGTAGTTAAGAAAGCGAATTTTTTTTTCATGTTTGTAGCTTCAATAATGGAAGATGGGCGGTTCTGCTCTGGAGCCTTTGTGTGAGTAGTTATAGCATTTAAGGAAATAAACTGTAATGATAATGCATTCTAAAACCTACTGGAAAAAAATACTGTCATATGCATATATACTTACCACCTATAAACGATTTAATTAAACATTAGTCTTCTGCACTTCTACTCTGATATAAAATTTGTTGTACATAGTTCATACCTGCTTGATTACTTTCATAAAGTGAAACTAGTTTCCCAAATGTGATATGCAAGAGTAAAATTTTCTAAATTACAGAAATTTTTAATATCATTATATCATCATAGATAATTCTGAATTTATTTCTTAGTTCAGATTAGATTATAATGTTTGATTTCATTTTAAGTACTTGAAAACCATCCATTCTATATATGAGCATTGCCTTGAGGTGCTTCAATTTGAGAACCTTGAACAGTGTTGCTTTAGTGTACCTTTTGTTATTTCTAAGCCCAAATAATATGGCATAACATTCGAGAGCAATAAAATGCCTTGACCAAAGAGGATTTTCTGTCTTACATACTGTTCTTAAGGATATGCAAGAGAAGATTGAATATACAAATGTTTTTGAGTCAGATCTTACTGAAATATGTAAGATTTTTGTCTAGTTTTCTGAAGATCCTGAACTTAATTGATATTTATTGTTTATAATATCATTCTTAAAGCTAAAAAGAAACCTTAGGTGTCCTTATGACATTTAGATCTCTTAACTGAATAAAAAACTTAACACGTATTCACTTTTAATTTCAGTCAAGGACGTTTAGCTCTATTGTATATTGGTTTTTTAACTTTTTACTAAGAGTATGATACGTAGTAAATTGTAGTAAGTAGAATGTAGAAAGGCCCAAACGTTTTAACAGAAAAATAGATGGGTAGTTAGGCTTCTAATACTTGTATCTTAGTGCCCTCCTTCAGAAGTTTCATATGTCAGGTATTGGCAAATAAATTACCTAGGTGGGGAGGGCTTTATAGAATGCTTAAACAACTGGAAGCAGAGATACTTTTCAAGGACACGTGAGCACTATTTTGCTTTCTCCACCAGGATGAAAAGATCACTCTTTTAATACTATATTTGGTTCAAGGGCTGGTCGATAACTAATATTTGTAAGCCTATCTTTAACTGGAAGCATGTAAGTTATTAAATATTTCCCCCAAACTACTGCAGCACCAATATGAAGAGGCAATGAGAGACAGAATTGAGTTTTTCTAGATCTGGCAAGTTCTTACCTAGCACAGATAGTGTCATTAGCAGTTGTAAGCCTTTGATAGGGATCCTGGGGTTAAGGGGTGCTATATAGTAAGATGTACTGTACTAGTTTCTGTGTATAGCCACCTCACTTTCAATAAAATTCTGTATTTGTGGCAAATTGAATAGGGAAGTTAATCTAACTTTATAATGAATATTTAGGTGGCCTTCCTGCCATATTGAATAGTCTACCAAGATCACTTTTTGTAATCTAAAAAAATTCAACTCTAACCTAATAAAGCTGTTTTATTGGAAAGCAAATAAACCACCTGACCGACCTTTCCAGTGAAAGAGCCAGAATTTGTTGAAATTAGTAAAGAAATATGAAACTTTGGCTGCCTAAATGAGAACATATATTTTAAAATTACATGTTCAGTTTACCATGAAGCAGTAATGTGATGCTACTATATCATGCTATGCATTTTTTTTAAATCTTGGGTATTTTACACATGAAGAGAATAGTGTCCCGTAATTTGTAATATTCAAAACTTATGAATCTCAAAATTTCTAACATTTAGGTTAAGAGAGGTCTCCCGGAAAATGTAGTGCTGATTTTTACATGAAGACAGTCTTCAGGAAGTTTTAAAGTAGAAAATGAGAGTAGTGTAAGTCAAGGAAAACTATGAGCTTAACAGATAAGAAAAATTATAGGAGTGGCTGTCTGGGATCTAAGCCAGCAGTCTCTGGAAGAACTCCGGGATAACTTTTAAATACCAGCTCAGGAAATCAGTTGTACTTAAAAGAGCAGCTTTTTTGACGAGGAGCTCTGTCTTAATGACATTACTGTAAAAAGAATGGAACTGACCCCCAAGTTGCTTTCTATTTGCAGGGGGCAGGAGTGCAGATTTAGTATGCACTGGCAATGTGATGTATTCTTAGAAGTCATTCTAAAAAGTGTAATTTGTTCTCTATTATAAGACATGAACATTCCAGAATTCATTACAGAATGAAATACTCAGGATAGCATATGCAGGTTTCAGATTCCTTGATCAGGCATCTGTTTACATCATGCTGTCCTCATTTCTACTACTTTTTCATCTACACTACCATGTATAATATAGGTATGTACATATCAAAGGACCAAAAAAGGTAAAATGAGTGAATGTCTAAATTAGTATTCTGTTGCAAAAAACTTCAGAATCAATTCAAATTTACTGAGAACACACCCAGTAATTTTCATTTGAAGTAATAGGAGGTTGATTTTTCTTACATTCATATTTCTAAATTATGACTTAAAATTTAATATTGGAGCAACAAGTATTTGTTGATTGCAATTCTGTTTCGCTTTGTCTGAACTATCTGCCAGATGGTTTCTGCCGTGGTTGTGCTAATTAAAATGCATTGCCTAACACTGCTTGCTTTGATTCATGTGGTAGCTTAAAGATTTTTCGTTTTATGGCATTTGTTAACTGTCAGCTCTTCTTTACCTTACTTCCTTAAAAGTTTTTACTTCCCCTTTCTCCTATTCTTCCACCTAAATTGAGTTCAGTTTTTGTTGTTATTGCAATGGTGATGTAATGGTTTATAGACACATGTGTTGGGTGGTTCCTCAGATTCACAAATGTTGCTGTGTTGCTAATCTGAAAAGAGAATTCCAGACACTTTTACAAGCCTGTCTCATCACCGCTAATTTTAGAATGAGTGTGTTGAATGAAATGTGACTAAAATTGCTTATTAGTCATGGTTGTGGGGATCCTTTTTGTCCTCGGGAAACAGGGGTAGTTGAAAGTATTCATAAAAGTGATCTAGTGGGTCTAATTCAATACATGCACTGTTTGTTGTTTTAATTTGTAATGAAAAGTTGAAATTTTTGGAATAAAATGACATTTGAAGTAAGTTTGAATTCAAATTATGCAAAGAATCATAAAACATAACTTAAAATGGAAAAAAACTGATGATGTCTTACATTTGCAAGAGGAGTTACAAATTTGAGTTTTTATATTCACTACATATATTATTCCATTAAACATTCTTATTCCATTGTAAGGTCCTTTTAGTTTATCTGCAGCATAATAATGGGGTCATGTGGGTTAAGGTGCTAAATTATATTGCTGATTGGTTTTAAAAAGATGTTTCTATGAAATATTCTGGAAGTCTAAAATTTTAAGAATGAATTCTGTCTACTAATCGGGAAACTACAATTAGAGTGAATACATGTTCTAAGTGTTGCCACTAGTTGAGAAATTACATAATACAGATTTCAGAGTCAAAAGAATTTTGAGTATTGTATCAGCTGTTACTCAGTATTTTGGTGTTTCCTTTTAGACAGCTGATCTTTCATGTTAGAAGATACTGCATAAACAGCCTTATTCCCAAATAAAAGTGCTGAGTGAAGCTATTGCTTAATTCATTGTTTTGCTGAGGACTTATATGTGTATAATTCTTTCATAAATTGATTTTGAATTGAATAAATTATAAGCATAGAAGTTTCTAAAGCGGAATTAACAAAATAGCCCATTTCAACAAGCTGTGTATTTGAGAACAGAGTGACAGTTATTAACATCCAGTGGGAAATTAAGAGTTGTTGTTCACAAATAATAAATTACTAGATTCTGACAAAGACTAATGGGGATTAAGTAAGCATGACTCAGTATAATAAATTTAAGCCTAAGCATCTTTTAGACCCTGAAATGAACAAGATATTGCTGCCAGTTAAAGTCAGTTGTGTCTTACAACCTGCTAGCTGTCTTGCTGTAAAAACTGTAACGTAAGGCCCTTGAAATAGATGCCGTCATCAGCCCCAGCCCCCAAGCATTCATCTATTTAAACACATGACAGAAGATGGTGGAAGAGAGTTCAGCAGCTATTCATGTGGTAGAAGTGGTTATTGTATTAGGACATACTCTGTTGTAGGCCAGCAACTTTTGAGTTAAAACACTGCAGCTGTTTCTCTTCCTTTCTTTACATCTTTCTCTTCTTTTTTTTTTTCTTAGCAATAAACTCACTTTTTTTTCCCCCACAAACATTTTGTGGAGATCCAAGGAGCAACAAATTCCAACTTTCTGCTGTAGCAATTACACCCTTTTTGTCTGTTTGAATAGATTTTAGTGTTTTACTTTTTTTCTTCTTTTTAAAGGCAACGGACAGCCAAGACGTAGATCCATCCAAGACTTGACTGTAACTGGAACAGAACCTGGTCAGGTAAGACAATATTCAAATTTTCTATCTTTGAAGAATACTAGGTAGAAACCAAGAATTAACTGTAATCTACTCTGCAAAACTAGTTTTGTGAGTTGACCTAAAGTTGTGATAGAGAAATTCATTGCACCTGCACTTAAACACTTAGGGGAAAAAACATAGATGCCATTGTTAATTTAACTTGAAAGATAATTTCTGAAAGTAGGTTTATTGAACTCCATGAAAAAGTAAATTGTTCTTTAGCACTGTATATATGTTATATAGTTTTTATATATGTTTTAGTAAGTATTCGATTTTATAATGTAATGATTTATCATTAAAGTGTCCTTTAAAGTTAATCATTAGTGTGTCTCCTTTTTACTAATAAGGGTAACAAACATTTCCCCAATAAGTTGCTACTCCTCTAGGGCCACATAGGGCATTGGCATACGTGGAGAACCCTAACATCTTTTAACTTGGCATATCCACTGGATTAATATTTTTTTTTCAAATATCCTTAAGATAATATTTACTGAGCAAATGTGTAAACTCTCGAAACTTCTATTCCATTTGTTAAGATTTCATTGTTTATATTTCTGGATCCTCCTCTAAACTCTCCTTATCTCTTTATTACTGCTTCTTTGCAGATGATGCAGACAGTGTTATAATTTAAGCCATTACTGATTAGTGCAGAGTTTTAACCCACCAGGTATATAAAAGTAGCTCAATCATTGTTTTTTCTGTTATTCAGATTAATACACTTGACATATATAATTTATTATATACTATATTCTGTAAAATGAATGAAGATTAATTATGCGGTGTTTGTTTTCAGCTGTATAAGTTTTATGAGAGCAGCATAAAAGTAATGAAAGTAATAAAGTAATGAAATTATTATGTATTAAGAAGTATTAAGCATTAAATTATTAAGTATTAAGTAATGAAATTATTACTTCATGATCCATATTTTTATAAAATTTTAGCATTTATATATTAAAAACAATCTGATGTAATTTATGATAATGTATATTAGTACTTGTCATCCTAAAAAGGTATTTTATTATTATATCATTTTCATAATATACTTTAAATTTTGGAGATTCTTTGTAGTCATTAATAAAAAAAGCCTTTTATACCCATCAACTTAACCAGCTTACCAAAAACCACTTCAAATATTTAATTGGTGAATATCCTTGATCTTCATTTACATCTGGAAATATGTTTATTTCACAAAATGCTTATAAACACACATATATAAATATATATAGACACATTAATTTATTATGTTTTGTGATACTAGTGACTCTAAATCTTGATTTCATTATTTAATGATAGTTTTTTTCAGTATATCTGTTTTGTTAAGACCCCAGAACTTTTGGCTGAAGTTTCCCATTTTCTCCCCCTCAGATACTTAAAAGTTTTAATCAGCCCATTTAGTAACAGATAGTTTGACATCTGCTATTTGCTTTGATTCTTTGGAGGCTTGATGAGCTCGGCCTTTTAAACTCTGTTTACTATTGCCATTGATATTCCAGTTATGAGAACTTCTAGCCAAGTGTTTGACTAGGAATGAGAAGCTTGCCCTAAGACATATCAGGAGCAGCTACTAGTTTGAAAGCTTTTCTGTAGACTCTAGAATAAAGGTGTTGCCATAATTCAGGACTGATCTTCCCACACCAAGTCTTACTTATTTCTTCACAAGTTCCACATTATTTGAGATTTTGGTTGTTATCCTTTTAATTCACGATACCTTCAGGTAGTAAAACGCTGGAACTGAGGCCAACTATGGGTGTGGGACAGTTATTTGTGGAACTGTCATAGACCACTCTGAAAGATTTGGGGTGAGGGAAAGTTTGATATGGCAGTAAAACCTGTTTTGAAACAGGTGATATATGACCATTGTGTAGCCACATTTTAAAACTGATCCACTCTTTCAAAATTATTTCTGTTATAACCTTAAAATGCCTAATGTTCAGCTTGGCATGAGGGTGGCAAATACTAATCCTAATGTGCTATGAAAACATTTCTCCCAAAAAGTGTATGATAAGTGACCATTAAATCTTTTAAATTACTCACAAAGATAGTATTCATCTGAGGAAGAAAAGTATTCACAATATGTGTTTTCAAAATTGGAAGGTGCCATCCTTTTTGAAGTCTGGCTAAGTGTGATTAGGCAGATACTCAGAGTTAATTTCTTTTTCTTTTTCTGGCCATGGGAATGCATGAAGAAAAGACTCTGGCCCACTGAGTACAATCATCAGAGAAGAGAGAGAACTTCCTAATAAAATGTAATAACATTACATCTTGTAGAGGAAATTAAACTGATTGTACTGTGGCTCTTGACTCAAAACATAATCTTAGTAAAATCACTTAGAATTTCCAACTGTAAACTAAAATTAAATTGGCTGTTTTTCTGCTGCCATCCATTTGAGAGGAATAGTAAATGAAGCAAGCTTCTTAATTAAAAGGAATGATATAAGTATAGTTGTAAAAGATTGCATTCTTACAACATACAACTCACTTTTAAACATGGTTTTTTCATTAATTCAGGAAGCTTTTTAAACACTCAATAGATGTGACTTCCTAGAAGCTTTGAAAAGATACTGAGAAAGAAAAAAGCAGTCCCTGACATCCAGGAACTGGTTTGACACTGTGGCCTCACTGTTATTAGAAGCCGGCATTACTCTCAACGACTGGCTGTCAGAGCTAGACCATGTTACTGTCTTATTGGACATAATCTCTCAGAACACCAACATCAGACAAGATAATGCTGAACCCATGATAAAAGGAGACAGAACAAGGCTACATCGGAATGTTTTCTAAGCACAGACAAAAACAAGGTCACTGTGCCACCCACAAAATACTTAACATTGTCCTCTCCCAGCTATTAAGAGTGACTGCTGCTTCTGTACCTATTACGGCTTGGTCCTCACTCTGGACTGCCCTCCCTGTGGAATTGCCCTTGCTTTCTGACAGCAGCCAATCTGGGAATGAACCCCTCCTTCCTTAGAGTTTCCCCAAAATCACCCAACCAAAGCCTAAATCCTATCATACATTCCTTTTCTAAAACCCTCTTACTGATACAACCCATGCTGCCCCATGGTAAGCATTCTCCTTCACTGCAATAAATCTTAAACCCAACTCTTTCTACTATTGGTGTGTTCCTGGCAGTCTTTGGCTAGAGAGCTTTGACAATACCAATAAAGCCTAGTCCCCAGGCACCTCATTTGGAGAGATCAGACTTATGCCCAAATCAACTAGAAAACTAGAGTAATAACAGCTTCCATTTGTTGTGCACTGACTTTGTGCCAGATAGGCTCTTAGTATACGTTATCAGGATCTTAATCCTGTGAAGTTGGTACTTTTTCATCTCATTTGCAGGCAGGTAAAGTGAGGATGAGAAAAACTGACCTAAGTCTCTTACTTCCTTATACTGCCAGTAATTCTTATAACCAGGTTTTGAATCCAGACCTGATTCCAAAGCACACAAACTCTATACTCTAATCATTCTGTCTTGCATGTGAAACTAGATGTGATGCATGCTGTTACAGCCCTAGATCTCTTACATTTAGGTATTTTAGCTTCTAATAGTCTGCATTGTCATTAATTATTTACATAGTTGTTAAGTGATGATGAATTGTAGCTGTGTCATATCATTGAGCAAGATTAACCTATCTTGGTAATACATTTCTACCGATGACCGCACAAATTTATGTTTCATACACCTGGGTGAGCCATTCTGTGTTTCACTAAAACAATATACATTCTTATAAATGCCTGAATACCACTTCTGGAATTGTATTCAGTATAGATCTATATTCAAGAATTCTCTTAGAGGGGGCTGCAGTCAATGAAAATTATGACTGCAAGATGATACAGTTATGATTATTTAGAGAAGTGGACATATTACATTTCCATATGGACTTTATAATCTACTTTTATTGTCAAATATGTGACTTTGGGCAAGTTCCTTAATTTCCCTGAGCTTCTGTACCCTTATCTACAAATAGGGACCATAACACCCACCTCCCAGAGTTCTTAACAGAGGTGAAAGTACCAGGGCACACAGTAGATACTAATCCATGTTGTATGCCGGCCTCTCCACAGTGTGCCTCACCGGGCTCTTGATGCCACTTCCTTGCTCTCATGATAGTGTGTTACCATCCAGAAACAAAAGGAAAATAGCACTTGGAAAGGGAAAGAAGTAAAACCCACCAGTGTTGTTTCTGTTCATAAGGAAACCTTGTGTCGAGGATCATGGAAAGGTTTTGCTTTAAAGATCTTGTCGCATATTGAGTGATATTAATATACATTGTTATTACATATTTAAGGGATGTGATTTATCATACTACTTTTGTCCATCTTCATTCTGTACCTCCTTTTGTGTAAACAAATGTTCTGTTAAACTCTAAATCAAAACCTTACGTAATAGTTTTGAATAATTCCTTCTTCATACTATACCTTTCTATTGGAGAATAGACACCTTTCTCTTTTTTCTTTTTTTTTTTCCGAGACAGAGTCCCCCCGTCAACCAGGCTAGAGTGCAGTAGTGTGATCTCGGCTCATTGCAACATCTGCCTCCTGGGTTCGAGTGATTCTTCCACCCCAGCCTCCCAAGTAGCTGGGATTACAGGCGTGTGCCACCACACCTGGCTAATATTTTTTTTTATTTATTTTTAGTAGAGACAGGGTTTCACCATGTTGCCCAGGCTGGTCTCGAACTTCTGACCTCAAGTGATCTGCCTGCCTCGGCCTCCCAAAGTGCTAGGATTACAGTCGTGAGCCACTACGCCCAGCCTCTGTTGGAGAATAGACACCTTTCTATTGTAGAAGACCATGTAAGAATAATAAAATTCTGAAATTCCCTTATGAAAAACTGTAGTGAAGCCAAAATTAGATCAAGCCTACAGACCTTTAGATTAGAAAGAATATTTTCAATACAACCTTCATGTATAGATTTAATTATCTGTGACTACCATAATAAAGTACCCATGGAAATCCACATTACCAACTTATACCCATTTTAAAAATATTTATATTATTGAGAAGTTACTTTAGCAAAAATATCATATAAGTCATCATTTAATCTCTGTGTTTTGTACTTGTATAATTTTAGCTACTAAGATTTCTGAGGGTATTCAATAGCTTTTAAATGTCAGTCTAAATAATAACACTAGGCTTAAATTCCTGACTTATGAAAATATTTTCCCAGTCTTTCAGGTAAGATATTAAAAGCTGAGCTTTATTTTTGTCTGTAAAATAACTTCCCATTCCTTTTTATAAATATAGGGATAAATTTCTGGTCAGAGGCCAATTCCAGTTCGTGTCTACTAATGGTAGACTGCCCCTGCGGTTTAAATTTGGCTTAGTATTCTTTTGCTGCCTTAAATTGCTGTGTTGCGTTTCTGTACTCTTAGAACTACACTTTCATATCCAATCCTTTTGGTAAGTCAGGTTTGCCTATATCTCTTAAACTTTGCAGTTAATGTGGTGATAGAATAAGTAATTGTAAATATCTTAAAGGAAGGAGCAACTTAAATGAGTTTGAATAGTTTGAGAGCATTTGTGACTCTCAGAATTTTATCAGTGATTTTAAAAAATAGCTACTATAAAAACTTCTTCAGGAGTTGGTTACAAGCAGTAACATAAATTCAGCCACAGACTACTTTGAGTTTTTTGGTTAATTGTCAGACCTTATGTGTTCCTCTTATTTATGCCTTGTATTATTCACATTTTCAAAAACTACAATTATGCCTTGTTTTTAAATATTTCCTTAGTTTTTTATACAAACATATTAGCATATTATTTATTAAGATAGACATTTCTTAAAATATAAAGATTTATTTATTAGTTTATGGATTTAAATCTAACTCTATGCTGATCTAAAGACAGTTTCGAAACTTGCACTAAAAGTGCAAGTCTTATATTTCTTAGTTTCATAGCTGTTGGAAAGGACAAGGCGGACAAACAAGTATGCATAGAAGGTGCTAAGAGTTTCTTGGAAAGTAGAAGGTAAAAAGAAACATGTAGCAAAGAATCATTTTGCAAAAGATTTAAACTTAAGAGTACTGTAAAATTCATATTAGGGCCAACTTATTTGTTTTAATATCGCAAATGTTCAGTGGCCTCTTTTTTTAATATACTGAATCCATTCTCATTTTTAAAACCTAATTATTACTTCTACTGTATCTTGTTGATTTCTCACAACTGATACTGATTGTCACATGTCACAAACATATGTTTCTCTTTTTAAAATGTGCGTTAGCAATACACTGACCCATATATATGTACCTACTATATACCCACAAAAATTAAAAATTGTTAAAAAAAAAAAAAAAATGAGAGGAAAACAAAGTACCTCTCACTGTTTATTATCCTGAATCCATTGTGGGTTTTCAAGGCCTGAAATCATAGAATTTTAGCACTACTATATGGAACACTTCTCATCACATTCTTAACCCAGCCCCAACCCCTCTCCAGATAAAGAGAGGTTGAAGTGATCTAAAGCAGACATTACAGCTTAATTAGAACTCACATACGATGGATTCTACTCAAAGGTACTTTTGTATTGCATTTCGTTTTACTTGTTGCAGTCTTGAATTTGAGTGTTTTTATGTTAAAGCTAGATATGAGATTCTTCATGAATTTATTTTATGTTTTATTTTCTATAATTCTGTGTTCTTTTTAAGTTCTTTTTAAGTCTCCTCTTTGGTACTCAGTAACACATCAAGGACTTTTTTTAAAAGTCCTTATGAAATCCATTGTGGAGACTGGGCGCGGTGGCTCACGCCTGTAATCCCAGCACTTTGGGAGGCCAAGGCGGGCTTATCTCGAGGTCAGGAGATTGAGACCATCCTGGCTAACAAGGTGAAACCCCGTCTCTACTAAAAATACAAAAAAAAAAAAAATTACCCGGGCATGGTGGCGGGCACCTGTAGTCCCAGCTACTCGGGAGGCTGAGGCAGGAGAATGGTGTGAACCCAGGAGGCGGAGCTTGCAGTGAGCCGAGATCACACCACTGCACTCCAGCCTGGGCAACAGAGCAAGACTCCGTCTCAAAAAAAAAAAGAAATCCATTTTAGTTGCTGTATCCTTTGAAAGGTTTTAATATATGAAATATTAATATGTAGATAAAAATGCATATAATGTATAAGTTATGAAAATAATAAAATGGACACTTGTGAACCCACAACCCAGCTTAAGGAATGGAACACTAACAATCCCAGGGAGGGTTGGTCCCTGTGTGTTCCTCACCTGTGGCCTTCCCTGTCATTCCCCCACCAACCCTCAGTGCCACATTCTGTCATATATCATGTTTCCAGATATCATAAATACCTTTTATCTGATTAGGAAATCCTCTTCCCACTGGGCACAGGGGCTCACACCTTGTAATCCCAGCACTTTGGGAGGCCGAGGCAGGAGGATCGCTTGAGCCCAGGGGTTCGAGACCAGTCTGCACAACATGGGCGAGACCCCATCTCAACACAAATATATTTTTTTTAAATTAGCCATGCATGGTGCCGTGAGCCTGTGGTTCCAGCTACTCAGGAGGCTGAGGTGGGAAGATTCCTTAGCCAAGGAGGTCAGGGCTGCAGTGAGCTGTGTTGGTGCCATTGCACACCAGCCTGGGCAACAGAACAAGACCCTGTCTCAAAAAAAAAAAAAAGAAAGAAAGAAAAAGAAATTCTCTTATCATACATAGAATTTAAGTTTGTTAAATGTATTTTTTATAAGTAGATGTTAAATGCTTTTGCTGCATCTGTTGAGGTTTTGTCCTTTAATCTGTTGATGTAATGAATTGTATTAGTGGAATTTCCTAATGTCAGATGAGTGACCTTTGCAGTCATTTGCAAAGTTGGATAAACCAAACTTTTTAAATGATTTTTATTGCTTGTACACTGCCACATTATATTTGCAAATATAATTTTTAGAAATTATGACTTTTGTGTCTCTTTTTTTTTTTTTTATTTTTTTTTTTTTTTGGAAGTGAGATTCAGTTGTAACTTTCTTTCTTACACTGTCCTTATATATTGATTTTTACTGCCTTCACAGAATGAGTCAGAAAGTTTCTTCTTTCTTTGTTTAGGATAATTTAAGATTGGGAAAATATTTTTCTTGAATATTTGATAGAACTTACCTGTAAAACCCTCCTCTGTGCTTGGTATTTTCTATAATGTATAGGAATTTTGGAAACTTTTTTTTTTAAGAATGTGTTCATTTTTATAGTCTTGTCTCTGATATCAAAATACTGTCTTTTACTATTTTTCATTTTGGGAGGCGAATTCTTTTTTTTTAAGTAAGTTAGATCTCTAGCTTATAAATTATCAGTGTTTCTGTTTTTTTCATATATATATTTAGAGTTAAATATTTTCCTCTAAGTGCTCTTTTAGTCACATCCCCAAGTGTTAGCATGATCATGTTAAAATTCAGTTCAAGTATTTTCTAATGTCCCTTTTATTTTCTTCTTTGACCAATGAATTATTTAGAAGTGTTTTTCAAAACAAAAGATTTTTAAAGGTTTTGAAATCAGTATACAAAGTAATTAAATTATGATACTGAAATGTTTTTAACATTTTTGAGATTTGCTTTACAGCTTAGTACATAATCAGTTTTCATAATCAGTTTTCATCAGTGTCCCATGAATGCTTAAAAAGAATGTGTATTCTTCATTTGCTAGGCGTAAAGTCACTTATGTTTAGATTAAGCTTGTTTTTTAATGGAGTTCAAGTTTTACTGTGTGTATGTTTTGTTTTATTTTTTGGTCTCCTTTTATATAATTTACAGAAGAATATTAAAATATCTTACTGTGGGCTGGGCACAGTTGCTCACACCTGTAATCCCAGCACTTTGGGAGGCCAAGGTGGGAGGATTTCTTGAAGCCATTAGGTCAGCCTGGGCAACACAGCAAGATCCCATCTGTACAAAAAGTTTAAAAATTAGCCAAGTGCAATGGCATGTAACTGTAGTCCCAGCTACTCAAGAGGCTAGGGCAGGAGGATCACTTGAGCCCAGGAGTTTGAGGATACATCCTTGAGTTTTTTTGCTTTATCTGTTTATATGTACAGCATATAAATTTTGAATTGTTGGCCAGGCACAGTAGCTTATACCTGCAATTCCAGTGCTTTGGGAAACTGCGGAGGGAGAATCACTTGAGGCCAAGAGGTTGAGACCGGTCTGGGAACATAGCAAGACCCTGACTCCACAAAATATTTTAAAATTAGCTGGACACAGTTGTGTGTTCCTGTAATCCCAGCTGATGGGAGGATCACTTGAGCCCAGGAGTTTGAGGGTATAGTGAGCTATGATGGTACCACTGCACTCCAGCCTGGGCAACAGAGCAAGACCTTGTCTTTAAAAACAAATCTCACTGTGATAGCGGATGTGTCCTTCTTCCTTGCAGTTTTTTTGATTTATCTATTTGTATGTACAGCATATAAATTTGGAATCGTTGGCCAGGCACAGTGGCTCATGCCTGTAATCCCAGCACTTTGGGAGACTGAGGCAGGAGGGTCACTTGGGGCCAGAAGGTTGAGAGAAGCCTAGTCAATGTAGTAAGACCCATGTCTACAAAAAAGTAATAATAATAATTTTTTAAAAATAAATTTTGAATTGCTGTATTCTGAATTGAACCACTTACCATATTTCTCTAGTATTATTTTGGACCCTAAAATATGTTCTCTCTGATATTAATATAGGTACTTTATTTGGGGTAGTTTTTGCCTGGTTTTCTTTTTTTATCCTGTAACTTTCTGTTTTCTCTGTCTCTGTAAATTAGGTATATCTCTTATAAATAGCATTTAATTCATCCTGACAATCTGATTTTTTTTTAAATATCTTAACTGGAGAGTTTAATTCATTTACATTTATTATGGTTACTGATAAGTTTGCTCTCTTATGTTTTCTCTTATTTCTCTTTTCAGCTTTCTTTTGAACTGAATAAATTTATTTTATTATTATTATTATTATACTTTAAGTTCTAGGGTACATGTGCATAACGCGCAGGTTTGTTACATATGTATACTTGTGCCATGTTGGTGTGCTGCACCCATACTATTTTTAATTGTATTGTTTTCTTTCTGGTTTGGGAGTTACATATTACTACTTTTTGTAAATACCTTTGAAATTTTAACATTCATGCCCAACCTCGTAAAGATCTGTACCCTCATCCTGAACAATACAAGGATTTTTAAATCAGTGCTCTTCATGCTTTTGCTATTGTTATTTATAATTTTAGTGCCATCTTATTTGTTTGATACTTCTATAAATTCACTGTTTCCATCACTGAATGTTTTCAGTGTGTAGATTTATTTTCTGTTTATCACTATTCCTTATTGTGTCTTGATCCTTCCATCAAGTAAAATTTTTCTTCTTCCAAAAATACATGCTTGAAAAATTTCTGTGGTAAAAATGTGTAGAAGGTAAACTCAGTTTTTGCCCATCTAAGAATGTTATTTTGGCCTCATTCTTCAAATTTTGTTGGCTAGACAATTCTAGACTGGCAATTACTTTCTTTCAGTACTTTGAAGATATTGTTCTACTTTCTTCTGGCTGCTTTTTCTATCTCCTGTTAATTGTTTCCTAGAATTTGAATGTACATGTTCCATGTTGAACTCAATTTGTGAGCTTCTTCCTATTTCTTATGCTTGGGATTTGTTGTGGTTGGAATTGGTTGTAACCTGCATCCAAACTGGAAATTTTTTGTGGATTCACGGTTAATACATTTCTCCCTTCCACCCAGAGCCACTAACCCAAGAGAGACAAACTTATTTCCTGTCCGCTTTTGTAGGACAGATTTTTTTCCCCCTAGTTATGTGACCTTTTCTCAGAGAGTGAAGCCTTTGCTGAGCTTTAGCTTTAAGCAGAGGTTTCTGCAGTCTTACTTCCATCCTACAAAGGCCCAAGGCTTTATGGTCCATTCCTCTGAGTCCAGCAGCCTGTGAAAACAGTAGCTCTAGGCCACTGGTGTTCAGTTGAAATTCCCAGGGCTGTCAGCTTAAGCACTTGCTAGTTTCCCGATCTTGTTTTGTTTCTAATCTCAGAGTATTTCTCTTTTTTTGAGACGGAGTCTCGCTCTGTCGCCCAGGCTGGAGTGCAGTGGCCGGATCTCAGCTCACTGCAAGCTCCGCTGCCTCCCAGGTTCACGCCATTCTCCCGCCTCAGCCTCCTGAGTAGCTGGGACTACAGGCGCCCGCCACCTCGTCCGGCTAGTTTTTTGTATTTTTTAGTAGAGACGGGCTTTCACCGTGTTAGCCAGGATGGTCTCGATCTCCTGACCTCGTGATCCGCCCGTCTCAGCCTCCCAAAGTGCTGGGATTACAGGCTTGAGCCACTGCGCCCGGCTATTTCTTAGTTTCTTGCAAGTTCATCAGTTTTTAAGAGGTATGTGTGAGTGCATATAAATTTTTACATATATATAAGAGAGGATTTAATGTTGTTTACAAGAGTTTTTTGGGGATCTCTAAGTCTCTTCTTTGCCTTTTAATGGAAACGTTCTCGTCATTTTTTTTAATCAAAAAATCACATTTTGTTTCTCCTATCACTTCTTGCTATAGGTGAGCAGTAGGTCATCCAGTCCCAGTATCAGAATGATTACTACCTCAGGACCAACCTCAGAAAAGCCAACTCGAAGTCATCCATGGACCCCTGATGATTCCACAGGTGACCAGTCTGTTTCTTCATACTTATGAAGTTCAATCAATCATGTTTATATTCATTTTCATTTGGCTATGTCATTACTCTAATTTTTACAAAGGCAGGCATTATACTGTTGTTTAGATTTTTATATGAAATATTTAGCAATACGTGTTAAAATGCCATTTTGAATACAGAGACAGAGACTGCCTTGCCTTCTGTATTTTTTTTAATCCGGATACTAAACATGTATTTTAAAGATCATCTGTCTGGGGTTTTTTTCCAGTTGCAAAGCATGTTGAATTTTTGATACTTCAGCCTGTGATTTTCCTACTAGATGATAGTAGTAAAGTCATTATTTTTTCAGTAACTAAAATCAGAGAATGGTAAAAATCATCCTCATCATCTTCCTCTCAGTCTTTTGTTCTAAGGACACAAGATGTCATGTACCTTAAGGTGAAAAAAATTCTGACCATTGACCTTTTGAATTGTTTTTAACTGATAAGAGACACCATTTTCAGTTATACAAATATTCTATTAGACCTTTAGAAGCCTGTGAAGAGTTATTAAAGCTCCCCAACGTGAATAACTAACTGGTCACAATATTAGTATGAATGTCCACCTGCCTAAAGGTAGTGATGGCGTTGTTTCATTATGGGCAAACAGGAAATGATGCGCCACAGTAGAATTAATTTTTCCCTAACTGTAAAAGAATACCTTGATAAATGTTTATAAGTGTACTTATGAAATTTTTTATTTATATTACATTAAGTCATGCAGGGAAAGATCATCTCTTAAGCCCTTGGAAAATTAAAGCATTTGGTGTTTTATATAAGATCGACTATGTTATTAATAGTAGCAATTAGATTGAAGTTTAAAAGTCAGCTTTCTGTCTTTATAAACTAAAATACAACTCAAGTATTTATAGTTATCTGATGTGGTTTGGTCAAGTTTATAATTTAATTTAAAAAATTAACTGGGTGGTTTTTCTCTGTGTCGTGTAAGATAGAGCTATGTTTAGCCAGGGTGTACTCTCCAGTTTTAGGAAGTTTAAATTTAGTGGTGGCAAAAACTCCTGTTTCACCCCTAGCACAGCCCAACCTAGGACTGTCCAGAGCATTCACCACTATGCAGCACATGTATAGAATTCATTATAGACTTGCTCCTCCCCAGTGGTAGACAGGGAAATGTTCTTGCCCAATTTTATCATTAACATTCAGGTGATAGCAGCTCTTTTTGATTTCTGAACCCTTTGGCAAGGGAGTATGCTCCCTGACATTACAGCATTTGCCCAGGTCTGGTACTCAGCTCAGCAGAGCCTCCTGTCTTCAGTCTGTACTAATCTATATATGCCAGTCAACAGTGTGGCAGATTGTGACTTCATGGGGGTAAAATAAAAGATGTTTAAGCCTCTCTCTCACATAACTGCTACATTTCTGCTTCATGTGTTGCTTCTACCTTCCAAGTCCTGTCCCATTGTTTCTTTTTTGTACCTAGAAACACCACAAAATACCAATTGCTAGAAATAACTTGCAATATCAGCTGAATTTTGTCTTTGCCTTGAAATATATTGCAAATGTGTGGCTATAATTTTGAATACATTTTGAAAATGGGTGCTCTTGGTTGAAGTTTATAATTAATTCAGCTTTGTAGTATTTCTAAGAAAAATATTGATCGCCAAGCTAATCGATTGGGAACTCTAAATTAGGGAACAGATAGGTAAAGTCTTTTTCTTTGAAGGCCCACTGACCAAGGAAAAATTAAGAGTGTAAACCTAGGTTAAAACAACCTAATTAAATTTTTTTAATTTCAGAGGTTTTTGCATATTTTCAGAGAAAGCTAAAGAGCATAACAATTTAATAATCATAGCCGATAATGACTGCTCTTCAGTTCCTATTTATAATATAATGGGTGTTTAAAAAGATACACATACTGAGAGGATCTAGTGAGAGAGATATCTAGACGCACAATAGAGGGAGCCGCAGAGGGGGAAACTCACTAAAGAATTTTCACCTGTGTTTAGTACTTTGCAAAGATGTATTAATATAAAGTATAAGGCATGGCCCCATTCCTTGCAGTCTGGTTAGAGTCATAATACTGACACATTAAAAATAAACTTATACTATATAATAACTTACTAAATTTATAGTACAAGCTGAGTGTTTCGATAGTTATAAGAGAAATCAATTAAACAAGACCTGGCATAGTCTCTGACCTTTTCATAAAATGATGAGACTTGTTCTTTAGTCATAAAGCAGAAAGGAGAAGGCAATATTCCACTTAAGGGAATGCATACTCAAAGAATATGAGATAGTAACAAGTGTTGTGTTTGAGGGGTCAGAAAAGAGAGTTTGCCTGATTTAACCAAACCGACATGTGCCTTGACATTCAGGAGAAGCAATTAGATTTGATTAGCAATTGAAACACACACACACACACACACACACACGCAAAACTTTCATTAAATAATCTTCCAATCTTTGACCAATTATTGCTAGTAGAGACTGGAAGTTCAATTTCAATTTAGTTTGAAAGTGAGAAAGTGAAATCCCACTTACTTGTTTTAGAGAGAAGATGAAATTCAGTGAAGGACCTTAAGTTCCCCACCATAGAAGGATTTTAATTATTTGAATAACACAATCCTTGGACTTTTTTTCCACTCTCAGAATACCATGCAACATTGATGCATTATACTGAATTCTAAAATACATATCAGATACAGGGTGCTGATATAATGAGATATATAATGTATCAGTGATTTAAGAAAGAATCATAGGAATGGAAATCTTAAATTGAGGAAACTTTTTCAAGACACTTAAATTTTTCTAGTAAATCAGGAGGAAATCAGTCATTTTAAATCAGTTTTAGTTTTGTGGAAAGCAGTGTTTATGTGGGAGCATAGTCTGAAACTACTGTTGGGGTGGGAGGAGAGTTGGTCAGAGAAATAACAAGTGTATTTCTTGTTGAGCCACTTCAGAAAAACACACATTTATGTTAGTGCTGTGTATGAGCCTTAATGGTAAGTGCCTTAGAGTCTCTACTGTTTTTCTGTATTGCCCTCCAATATTTAATAAACATTACTTTTTCAGTATGCAATTCATACTATACTGTTTTAAATTGTTCTTTCTTTCTAATTCTCCATTTAATATGAATGATAATGATAACTACCGTCATGTATTGAGTGCTTAATATATGCCAGCATTGCATGATGTTCCTCACAGGTATTATCTCATTTGGTCTGATTTTGCTAATTAGCTTTTGGAGTTTCTTGCAAGCACATTCTCAGTGGCTTTAAAAAAATAAAAACAAAAACAGCCGGGCACGGTGGCTCAAGCCTGTAATCCCAGCACTTTGGGAGGCCGAGACAGGCGGATCACGAGATCAGGAGATCGAGACCATCCTGGCTAACACAGTGAAACCCCCGTCTCTACTAAAAAAATACAAAAAACTAGCCGGGCGAGGTGGCGGGCGCCTGTAGTCCCAGCTACTCAGGAGGCTGAGGCAGGAGAATGGCGTGAACCCGGGAGGCGGAGCTTGCAGTGAGCTGAGATCCGGCCACTGCACTCCAGCCTGGGCGACAGAGCGAGACTCCGCCTCAAAAAAAAAAAAAAAAACTGGAATATCAGCTAACAATAAATTAGAAGATTACTGAGCCAGCAACCCATCTTGAGTTTTTTTGGATTGCATACAGTGCATCTGCTGTCATCCTGACTTGCCTTTATCCATACCACTCCTTCAAGGAGTTATTCGTCAGAAAAAGACTGAACAACTCACTCATTTAGCTCATTTTTTCTCTACTAACAGTGGGAAAGCAACTACTTCTGAAGCAGAAAGTTCTGTATTACTTCAGAGTTATTCTGCTTACTTCTGGAACTGTTCTACGTAACCATTAATGTTGAGAAGAGACTATCCCATGCATCTCAGTCAAGTTGTATGGCAATTTTACCTCTTTGGAAATATAAACAAAAGCATTCTATTCAAATAATTTTATAAAATTGACTAGTTGTTTGAATTAATCAACTTACCTGTTTTTGGCATGACATTGAGCCACAGGTTTCATCCTCTTTTTGGTTCCTTACTGTTCATATTTGTAATACACTCTCATCACCAACATCTCATTTTCTGCAGTGATTCTTACTGGGAAGGGCGGGATGAGTGGTGGGGGTCACATTATAACCTATATAAATTGAAAGTGATCCGCTGGAAGAGAATGTGTCTCTGCTTTCTCCCTTTCCCTGTTAAGGAACATTGATATTAACAGAGTTGACATAGCCTTCTATAAAATAAACTTAGCATGATAAAGAAAAGAGATGTGGGGTTTGATTAGATAGGGTCAATTAAGACTGAATTTAAAATATAAAGGTCTCATATCACTGTTTTTGTTTTTAATTAACTCGGAGCTTAGAAGCTCTGATATATTGTGTTCTATTCAGTTTATAGTCAACTTAAATTATAGGTATGAGAATATGATTGCATTCTAATATCTGATAATTGAATATCCTTTTTTTAACCTTTAGAATTCAGAAATAGACTCTTCCATTACCAATAGCCATAACTTTTAATTTACATAATATTTACTTTAGGGAAAAAAAGTATTTCATTCATGCTTTCTTGCTGTTCATTTACAATTATTTGTGACAGAAAATGAATACAATGCATGCTTGAATTCCAGATACCAATGGATCAGATAACTCCATCCCAATGGCTTATCTTACACTGGATCACCAACTACAGGTAAAGGAGTACTTTCTCATTGGAAGCTGACTTTTTTCTTCTTAGAGATTTTAAAGCTGACAATTGTGTTGCCACCCATCATTCTGTAGTCCTTAATTTGTCCTTTTAGTTGGCCTCCTTAAACTTTTTAGAATCAAATCAAAATAAACAATTCTTTTGGTTAAGTTAATTAAACGTTAAATTGGCAGAATCATATTCTTATCTTTTCAGTCATCTTAAAATCTTCCAGTATCTTTCCTTAGTACTGCTAAGCATTACATTTTCACTGTTTAATTTTAGTGAGTTAAAACAAAACTCATAGGTTTATTTCTATCTAATACATTTGTGATACATTCTCGTGTTCGTAGTGACTAAAAATGTAAATAATATACTTCAGTGCCTCCTCATGAGTATGAGGGCTATAAACATCTTTTAGTTTGATCCTGTTTGCAACCTGAAATGTCATACCAGAGACGACAACTCCAACAATCATGGTTCTCTGTAACAAACTGTTAAAACAGCAAGAGTAAATTTAAATGCTGAGTTAACTCTGACAAAAGGACACTGAGATTTTCTAGGGCATGGTTTAACACTTATTTTTAAAAGATCATTGCTTTAGTGCTATAAAAATATATCACAGTCTCTGTGTTAACTCTCAGCTAGATATTGAAATTTGATGTAATCATGTTTTAACATTCCTGATTATTTTCAGCCTCTAGCACCGTGCCCAAACTCCAAAGAATCTATGGCAGTGTTTGAACAGCATTGTAAAATGGCACAAGAATATATGAAAGTTCAAACAGAAATTGCATTGTTATTACAGAGAAAGTAAGTTATTTTTTATGAATAAAAATAAAAATACATTAGTATTTTGAGTTTAAAATATGATAAGGTGCAATGAAAACATAATTTTTAGAATTAGTCATTAAGTATACTTTCAACTTGTTTAAGCTTTAAGCACCCTTTTACTAAGAATTTTTTATGCAAAATTCAGTCCTTTTGACTATATCATATTAGTGCTATGGAAAATAAACTGGTGCTCTATACCCATTGTTTTATGTTCTCAGAGCTGTTTAGATTTATTGTTATAAAGATTTATTGTTTTCTTGTACATAGATAAAATAATTTGATTTACTAACATTCAGTTGTGCCTTATCTTAGAAACATTTTTGTAGATACACTTTTTCCAGGTGTATGTTTAGGATTGTATTACTTATTAAAAGACTGTATTTCATAACTGAGTGTTTTTCTAAGGAGTTATAGAAACTGCCTTCCTCCCTTTTTAAAGAAATCCAATCTAATTTCCTTACTACTACAGTCACAGTTCTTAAATATGTATGTATCTTCAGTTTTCTTAAGCATGACCTTCAGGAAGTTTTATACTTAGGAAACTGAATTATTAGTGGTAACTAAAATGAAGTGTTAAGGAAAAATTTTGGCAACTTTATATATGTATGATAATAGGATTCCCTTCATTAATTTTAATCTAAATAAATGAAAGTTTTTTTTTCTGAATTTGTGAAAAGCTTTCTGTATGTACTTCAAAAACAAAGAGAGAAAAAATTGTTTTATCACAATTTATTGATACAGTGATTTAAATGGAACCAACCTAGTATTTGAAAGGTAAGCCTAAATAGGAAATTAAATACTACAGTCTGGAAATCGTAGAAGTAATTATAGAACTGCTGGCACTTTATGTTGAGAAAGCTTGATTTCTTATTTCACGTATTTAACCTATACTTTTGCCATACTTTAATCATTTGAAAGAAGAATTCTATTCTGGAAAAAACAAATGGTAGAGTAGGCTGTTGGCTGTGAAAACTGTGACAGTTTTAATTAATTTTAAATACTTTCAGAAATAGTATTAGGTAGTTATTTTGCTTAAGGACCTTTTATTAATTACTCATTTATATCCAGTAACCTCACTTTAGAAAATGCCTAAAGATGCATCTTTTTTGGGAATACTTAATAGTTCCTGAATAAAAGGGACTTAAATGAGTTTATCAGACTATAAAAGAATGAGGGTCTTTCCTGAAAATGCTTGCAAATGTAAGTATTTTAAAAGAAGTGGTACTTTGTAATTTTTCTCACTGCTTTAAAATGGGAAAAAGCTTTAAATTCGATAGCATTTATTTTAATTAGCTTGCAAATTTTCTGTTAGCTTACCACTCTTTACTATAGTTAAGTATGATTGTGACTTCAGAATGCGAATGAGTGTAAAAGTAGAATGTGAATGATAAGAACTTCATGATATTTTCCCATAGCCAGATAGAACCTTTTCCAGCCTTTTTTCATCCTTCCTATACAAAAAGAGGATAGAAAATGAAATTTTCTGAAACTTTTATTTTACCATTTTATCTGCTTCACTATTTATCCAAGTACAGTTACTTAATAAAAGGATTATGATAGTTGTATGATTACACCAGAAATAGATGAGAGTTCCTCCACCCCAGTCCATAATTATGCTTGAGCAGTGTACCTAAGATGCAAAATGATAAACCCAGAATAAAAATTCTCATTAATTGAGCTTCCATCGTCAGCTAGTAAGGTATGAATTTTTCCATCATGTGTAATATTATGTGGTATTTGTTTGTAGGCAAGAACTAGTTGCAGAACTGGACCAGGATGAAAAGGACCAGCAAAATACATCTCGCCTGGTACAAGAACATAAAAAGCTTTTAGATGAAAACAAAAGCCTTTCTACTTACTACCAGCAATGCAAAAAACAACTAGAGGTCATCAGAAGTCAGCAGCAGAAACGACAAGGCACTTCATGATTCTCTGGGACCGTTACATTTTGAAATATGCAAAGAAAGACTTTTTTTTAAGGAAAGGAAAACCTTAAAATGACAATTCATGAGTGTTAGCTTTTTGGCGTGTTCTGAATGCCAACTGCCTATATTTGCTGCATTTCATTGTTTATTTTCCTTTTCTCATGGTGGACATACAATTTTACTGTTTCATTGCATAACATGGTAGCATCTGTGACTTGAATGAGCAGCACTTCGCAACTTCAAAACAGATGCAGTGAACTGTGGCTGTATATGCATGCTCCTTGTGTGAAGGCTAGCCTAACAGAACAGGAGGTATCAAACTAGCTGCTATGCGCAAACATCGTCCATTTTTTCATATTAGAGGTGGAACCTCAAGAATGACTTTATTCTTGTATCTCATCTCAAAATACTAATAATTTTTTTCCCAAAAGATGGTATATACCAAGTTAAAGACAGGGTATTATAGATTTAGAGTGATTGGTGGTATATTACGGAAATACGGAACCTTTAGGGATAGTTCAGCGTAAGGGCTTTGATGCCAGCATCCTTGGATCAGTTCCATCCGTAAAATATGTAAAGGTAAGTGGCAGCTGCTCTATTTAATGAAAGCAGTTTTACCGGATTTTGTTAGACTAAAATTTGATTGTGATACATTGAACAAAATGGAACTCATTTTTTTTTTAAGGAGTAAAGATTTTTAATTCTGTGATTGTGTGTATGTGTGTTGAAACTGTAAAGCTTTTATGACTAATATTAATCTCTTAAATGAAATTAAAAGGCAAAAGAACATGATTGAGCTTAAATGATCATTTCTTCCTGCAATGATTCTTTGATTGTTTTCTCATGTATTTGAAAAAAAAATGAAGAAAAATAATGGAAAACGGAAATTATTGCTCCAGCTAAAAAAGGCTTGGGCTTAAATTTCTTTTTATGATACCAAATGAGGAATAAACCAGGCAAATCAGAAGGAAGTTAAAAAAGTAAATATAAATTCAACAAGTATCCTAATTATCCTGGATATTGAAATATTTGATTTTCCTTACAATCCCATTCTAGAATGCCTGCTGCCTTTCAACACATTTAAAATAATTTCAACACTTATAGAGTATTTATATTGTTACCAGTAATTTTGCTACCAAAACCTTCAGAATAACTTTAATAATAAAATGACATTGAAATGATAGACTATGCAAGCTCTATATTTTTTCAGGTGGTGTTAAAACAAGTCACATTTTGATACCAATACAAGGTGTCTTTCAAACAAGGATGTCATCAATCTGATTTTTATAGCATTAATGTTTTAGGAAGAAAAAGTTCAAAATGAAGGCATTAATTGCTGTGATTATTAGAATTCTGTCATGACCGTATTGCAGTTTTTGCTCTATTTCAGATAAGCAAGATCTAAGAAGTTATCAAAACTATTCTTTAAAATGCTAAAGCAGGTAACTTTTTCTTCCATTATTTTTTCCTCCTACCACTGAGTTTTATAATGAATTCCTTGTGTATACAAGCAATACAGGTGAAGGACAGTTTGTACTAAACTGTTATTTTTAGCTTCTTCAAAAGCTATTTTAGAAAGCTTCCTGGAAATAAATGTCTTCTATCATTTAATTTAAATAAAAAGAGTGTTATTGTTCCGAAATAATTTGATTATCTAGCTGAAACAGATATTGGGTTCAGCATAGTAATAGTAAAATAAAATCGGCAGAGAAAATAACTGTAGACTAGGATAAAGCGTGACTCCTCCATAGCATTGTTGCTTGTATGTACATCTGTCACTCCACTGAAAGGGACCTAGTCACTTTAAAGAGGCCTTTTATCTCAGAGCACGAGATATCCAAGTGTGAATGCTAAGGCTTGATGTTGCCATTAGGATTTAGCATTCAAGATTTCAGATCTTATTTCTAGTCATTGATGTGTTTTGCTGTATCATAACACACTTAAAGGGAAATTTTATTACAGTTTTTACTTGTAGTCATTTCATAAAAATATCCAAATAGCTAAATGGAAGAAAATAGTAGATTTAGTCGTGGTACCAAATGCAAGAGGCTGTTGAACAGTTGCTTGTTTGTTTACAGTAAGTTCCTTGGGATTTTCAGTACTGTAGTTGCCCTGAACATTGAGTACAGTTCAGCCTTACTCTGTTTTTAAGTAGTTGTGTTGTCAATTTCGTGCTTTTAAGTCCTAATGATCCCTGGAGATGGGGGAAAAAGATACCGGGGATAATTAAAATCCACAGCCAGTTTCATCAGTGTCCTTATCCATCAAACCTGCAAATAAAAATGTTAACAAGGAGCCATACTTATTCGCTCTGGTTTTTTTTTTTTTTTTTTTTTTTTTTATTATACTTTAAGTTCTAGGGTACCTGTGCATGACGTTTATATCATGTATAACTCCCCAATGCAATCCCTCCCTCCTCCCCCCTCCCCATGATAGGCCCCAGTGTGTGATGTTCCCCTTCCCCGCTCTGGTTTTACAATTTATTTTGACCTTCGTTTTTGGGTGGAAATCGCAAACAGCCAAGCAAGTGGCTGGAATGCTCCAGTCTAAGAAATTCAAAAACAATCACTGAGTAAGCCCTAATTACATTTTACTCTTGCCTCCAGGGAAAGAAAGCAAGCTTTTATCTAATCTAGTGGGAAGTATTCATGAGCAATAAAAATTACTTTTTTGAGTTGAATAATAATCAGTTAAGAATATTTACCATATAGCAACACAGTGTATAAAGATGTGTTAAAAGTTGTTTACAAATGTTTGACTATTTTTGCTGAAGTATTTTAGAGTATTGAATGTCTTCTCTTTTCAAGTTTCTTTCATGTTCCTAATTTCAGCTCCTGTAGCCAGAGATCACAGGTCTTCCCTGTGAAACTTTGGTTTCTTTCTATAAATGTGTGTGGTTTTCAGCGTTCAACTCCTGTCTTCAAATGGTAGTAAGTTCTACTTCTACTTCTGTCATTCAGAACATTTTGTCAAATGATGTAATGCAGAAATTCTTGTCCATACTTGTAATTGAAGGAAGCTTTTTAGATTTATTTTTGTTTTTAATAAAATTCAGATTACTATTCTAAACTGGTACGTAAAAGTGGTGAATGACTTGTATCAGCAAATGAGCTGTGAGGTGTTCTGCTTTAGCACCACGTTTACCTTACACAGAACCTAGTAAAAACTGAAATGGCACTTTTGTACCATAATCAGGGTTTTTAAGAGGCTGAGTAATTGGCCAGTTAACACATCATCTCTTGCATTTCAAAGTTTTGTGTTAAATGGAGCTCTTCACAATTTCGTGAGTCCTAATTTGTATGAAGCACAACACGTCATATATCGCTAAGTGATTCTTCTCATCAGAAAGCTGTTTTCTTAGAGTATTTCTAAGTTAAATTAGGTATTTCATTCCTTTATCAATCTGCTGGCTTTCCAACCTAAACATATGCACATATTCTTATAAACTCTACCTTCATTTTAATAAATCCATCCATTCAATTGCTCATTCTTTTAATAAATATTTGTTTATCATATATTATAAACTGCACTGCTATTACCAATACCAAGTTACATGTCCATTTCAGTCACACAGTAGTTAGATAGTATTCCCATCTTACAGATGGGAAAATAGGCTCCTAAAGGTTAAGGCAAATCTCATGCATGGGGACACCGTGGCCACTGTTAGTCCATGATGCAAAGAAAGCATAGGAAAAATCTTAGATTGAATGGCAAACAAAGGAAGAGAACGAGGTAACATAACTAGAAGATGCAGGGGCTTTGTGACCGCTCTATAGAAAGCAACAAAGCCAACATTGAGACCCACCCCTGTGTCTTTTAAAACCCAAGTCTATGATCTAAACAACTTTGCCATGCTGTAATTTTAAATGCTCTCCAAATTCTGAGGTGATTTAGCTTTCACGTTGACTTATTTGGCAGGTGGGAGATCTGCATGGTTTTAAATTGGGGTATAATTCATGTATGATAAACTGCATCCAATTTTTTAAAATGCAGATATCCTACCTGCCAAATAAGTCAATGTGAAAGCTAAATCACCTCAGAATTTGGTGAGCATTTAAGTAAAAGTGTGCTGCTTATAGAGTTTTGACTTACATATTCACTTGGGAAACCACACCAGCAGTCAACATCCTCAGTATGTCTACCACCCCCAAAAGTACCCTCCTGCCCCTTGCAGTTGAGCCCTCCTCTCACCCCAGTCCCCAGACAACCACTGATCTGCTTTCTAATAATATAGATTAGTTTGCATTTTCTACAGTTTTACATAAATGAAATCCTAAAATACGTACACTTTACTTCTTAAGCCTTTTCCCCCACTTGAGTAGTTTTTGTAATTTCTTTGAGAGGAATTTTAAATTTTCTGTGTTTTTCTTTTCTTTATTTTTTTAAGTTGCAGCTGCTTTCTGTTTGCTCAAAATCCCGGGAAAGACTAGGTTGGTTGTTATGCCACAGAACAATTTGCAAAACAGTATTTTCAGTAACAGTGAAGATAAGTCTTTGTAAAACTGTTTGACACTATCTTACACAGATGTTGTCAGTGGTCCTTCCTGATATGGTGATGCACATAGAAAATATATTTGCATTGGCAGATGATATAACGCTTAACACCAGGCCCTATGCTCCTTTTCCATCCATGACTAGACACTGATCTTGGAGGTTCCAACACCCCCTGCCATGCAGTTCCACCAAAACAGAACTTCAGTTTAAATGACCTGCCCATCAGTTACTTTAGGCAGCCTTTAAATCAGTAGCATCTGTGTTATGCATAACTTGAGTCTTCCAAAATACATACGTCCACTTTTCAATGAAGCTTTTTTGAGAAATGAATGGCTATTTAACTCTATTTGAATGTCATGGTACTTTCAAATTTCCAAGTCATGAAAGGTATTCCTTTTCCTTTAATGATTAATGATATCTTATCAGTGCCATATAGCAGCAGGATTATTGCTTTGAAAGCACCAGAAATTACTGAGTAAATGCTGGATATTTATCCTCTGAAAAGGAAAAGTAACTTCCAAAATGCAGTTACTTTTCAGACTTATTGCCTGTTTCTATTTGTGGATACCTCTTCTTTAGTTATTACTGGAATGATTACATTAATCATTGATTGGCTCATTTACTAAATTCAAATTAAGAGACTGAAGAGGCCGGGCGCGGTGGCTCAAGCCTGTAATCCCAGCACTTTGGGAGGCCGAGACGGGCGGATCACGAGGTCAGGAGATCGAGACCATCCTGGCTAACATGGTGAAACCCCGTCTCTACTAAAAAAAAAAATACAAAAAAACTAGCCGGGCGTGGTGGCGGGCGCCTGTAGTCCCAGCTACTCAGGAGGCTGAGGCAGGAGAATGGCGTAAACCCGGGAGGCGGAGCTTACAGTGAGCTGAGATCCGGCCACTGCACTCCAGCCTGGGCAACAGAGCGAGACTCCATCTCAAAAAAAAAAAAAAAAAGACTGAAGAAACCTGAAAATGGGTGTGACTTACGTTGTAGAATTAATGGTGGTATTCCCTCATCACATGCTCTAGAACCCTTTTGGCTTTTAATCAGTTTCCTACAAAAGTCCTTAACTAAATATCTATCTAAAATGTGATAGACATCTTACTTAGAAAAATTGACACACTCCTGTTCCTTTTGCATGTACCCTAAGAATATTATCTGAGCTGCATATGAAATGGATGAATTATATGCTTACAAAGCAGATCTACTTCTGTACATTGGGGCCGTGATACTATTAGTACATTCTTAGAATTATGTAGTCAGATTTCAGTTTTACTATCTTCACATTCATGGTTCTAAGTTTTATGTTTAGGAGGACTGAGGAAGTAGTATAGATTTCCTTGGCCTACACCAAACATTTCTTCCTATTGTACTTTCTTTTTTATCCATATCAGAAAATTCCTTAACCTCAGTGCCTCAGACCATGTTCACTATCTCTCTATATTCACTAGGATGTAAGTTTGGCTGCTGCCCAAAATAATGGCTGAAACAAGTTAGCAGTTCTTTTTTTCTCATATAAAAAACTAAAGTAGTATAATTCTACACATCTGCGTTGCCGCCAAAGGGAAGAGGAAAAGGATAAGAACTGGGAAGGTGCACATCATTTACACTCATGTTTTGACCAGAAGATAGTCGCATGGCCACTCCTAGCTGCAGAGAGGCTGGGAAACATCTGTATAATGGATAGCCACATGCTTCACTCAGGAGATCAGATAGAGTTAAATTACAGGTGGAGGACTGAAAGGTTGTAGGGGACAAGAATAGCCTCTGCCACACTCCCTTGGGAAGGAAAGTAGGCCACTGCCTCGACCACTTCCTCCTTCCCCACTTTCCACAATAAAAGGGGAGCAGGAAAACTTGGCCTCTCACTAGAATGCTCAAGTAACTTGCATCTTCATTAATGTAAAACTCTGATCAATATGGTGTACACATACCTGGAGATTTTCATGTATTTATAATTGATACAACTTGGAAAAATAAAACTTTAAAATGTGTTTTAAGTTGAAGCACCTTAGCTGGAAACTAGACTTGAAATCATTTAAATATTCAGTATCAGACAGTGTCCCTTAGAAAGGAAACTTTGGTAGGAAGTCCATTATGAAAAGAAAACAAAATTTAACTTACAAGGATAAAAAAGTGTTAACAAACTTAGAGATGTCAACAAAGACAAAGAGAAAGAAACTAACATTTATTAAGTGTATATTATGTTTCCGACATTTCTTAAATGTGACCCTTGCTTTAGAGGTAAGCTGAAGCACAGAAGAGTTTGAAAGTTTGCCCAGGTAGTAAATTATGGACTGCAGTTCAAACCCAGGTCTTCTAAGCCTTAAGCCCTACAAAACTCTCATTTTTAATTAGTGTAGAACTTGGAGTGTATTTTCTTGTTAATAAAAGGGAAGAGAGCTAGAGTCCTAGGCTCATTCACAAGAAGTTTATTTGATCCTTAATATGAATGAAATAATAATGCCATTGAATGGAATAATTACAAAAGCCTCTGAGAGAAAATTAAAAAGTGCAGTGGTTAATGTCCAGATACTGGCATTGTGGTGATTTTTCCCTTTTAAAAATTATTTCCCTTCTTACTGTTTTCTGTGCAATAAAAATAAAAACCAAGATGTGGAGAAGTCTTAGACAACACTCTGACCAAGTTTTATTGTGGGGAACTCCAGAGGACAGCTTAATGGGCCAGGTACCCAGGCCCTTTGCCATGGACACAATTACATTCAGCCTACAAGAGCTGGAATTTCTCCTCCCACTATTGGCCCCAACCTGGATCCCTCCAGGTAAGGGTGGATCTGAAAGGAGGAGATTCTAAAGGTATTCCCATGAATTTGATGGGAGAAATTCTGTTCCCAGAGTTTGACGGGAGAAAGTATACATTCTGGGGAAATTCTGCTTCACAATGACGGTGTAGGACCAGGGATATAACTTTTTTCCCAGTTCCCCAAGTGATCCTGTTGCACAAATGTGGGAACCACCAAGACTTCTGGTTCCAAAATGGTAGCACAGAAGCAAGCTTGCTTTACTCCCCACCCCCCTAGCTCCCACACACAAAAAAAGACAACATATAGTGCTGAAATTATCACCAGCAATATTCTAGAATTCAAATATAAAGAAGTGATAGTTCCTAGAACCATAGAGAAGTGAAAAGACCACGTAGTCAGTGAATTGGACCTCCATCTCCACAGTACCCTTCCCCCCAAAATTTCACCCCCCAGTTCAGAGTTCCTACACTGGAAAAAGAGATCAAGGTTAACAACCACCTTCCCCATCATCTTGAGTTCTCTGTCAGGAGACCTGTTCCTGCCTCAACCCATGGGAAGCATCAAGAGTGTCTGAAGGGAAAAATATCCCTGAGGTCATCCAGAGACAAAGGCAGGAGGCAAGCCTTGGCAGCTCTGTAACTCAGCCAAAGGAAACACCAAATCAGAGTGGCTTCTCAGCAGCATCAGGGTATATGAGGTTCATTCCACAGGCTCCCTGGGCGTGAACCCCTGGCCAGCCTTCCCACACTACCAAGATACCCCTTTGGGTACCTCTCCACCCCCATTTGGGTGGGTGGCAAACCTGGGCTTAAGACACCATCTAGTGCCAGAAAAGAGGCAGTGACTTGGGGGGGTGGGAATGGGCAGGGAAATCAGTAGGTCAATGGCAAAAAAATCTCTAACAAACGTATCCAAATAAAAAAAGCCATACAGAGAAGACAAGAGTAAATAACTAATGCTTTCATGCAAAGACATAAATGTATATCCACAGGAAACATAAGCAAACAGGAAACTATGACCTCCCAAACAGACAAAATAAGGAACTAGGATGCCAACAAGGCTGTGATATGGGAACTCAACAAGAATGCAAAATAACAGTTATAAGGAAACTCAGTGATCCTCAAGATAACACAGAAAATCAATTCGGAAATTTATCAGAGAAATTTAACAGATTGAAATAATAAAAAACATCTTGGAGTTGAGAAATATTTGCTGAATTGAAAAATTCGCTAGAGACTTTCAACAGCAGAATAGATCAAGCTGAAAAAGGAATCAGTGAACACAAAGATAGTCTGTTTGAAAACAGAGGAGAAAGCCGGGCGCGGTGGCTCGAGCCTGTAATCCCAGCACTTTGGGAGGCTGAGACAGGCAGATCACGAGGTCAGGAGATCGAGACCATCCTGGCTAACACTGTGAAACCCCGTGTCTACTAAAAAATACCAAAAACTAGCCGGGCGAGGTGGTGGGCGCCTGTAGTCCCAGCTACTCGGGAGGCTGAGGCAGGAGAATGGCATGAACCCGGGAGGCGGAGCTTGCAGTGAGCTGAGATCCAGCCACTGCACTCCAGCCCCGGCGACAGAGTGAGACTCCGTCTCCAAAAAAAAAAAAAAAAGAAAGAAAGAAAAGAAAACGGGAGAAAAAAGAATGAAAGTAACATACCAGATACAGAAAATTACCTCGAAAGACCAAATCTGAGAATTATTGGTGTTCAAGAGGGAGTTGAGCAAGAGCAAGGGGTGGAAAGCTTATTCAAAGAAATAACAAACCTTTCTAAAACTTGAGTTAAGAGATAAATAGCCAGATACAGGAAGGTCAGAGAACACCAAACAGATTCAACCCAAATAAGACTACCCTAAGGTATATAATCAAACTTTTAAAAGTCAAGGACAAAGGTAAGGTGCGGTGGCTCATGCCTGTAATCCCAGCACTGTGGAAGGCCGAGGCGGGCGGATCACTTGACTGCAGTAGTTCAAGACCAGCCTGGGCAACACGGCCAAACCCCACCTCTGCTTCAAATGCAAAAAAAAAAAAAAAAAAATTATTAAAATACAAAAAAATTAGCTGGGCATAGTGGCATGCACTTGTAGTCCCAGCTACTTCGGAGACTTTGATAGGAAGATCACTTGAGTGCAGGAGATGGAGGTTGCAGTAAGCCAAGATCACGCCACTGCTCTCCATTCTGGGTAATAGATTGAGACCCTGTCTCAAAAAAGAAAAAAAAAAAAGTCAAGAGTCGAGGAGAAAAGAATTCCAAAAGCAGCAAAAGGAGAGAAGCAAATAACATATTGAGGAGCTCCAGTTCATCTGGCAGCAGACTTAATGGACACCATGCAGGCCAGGAGGGAGTGGGGTGACAGTTTCAAAGTGCTGAAAGAAAATAACTGCCATCTAAGAGGGACACAACCATCCAAACTATCAAACAAGAGAGGTGATCTTTGTAGATGAGCAAAAGCTGAGAGATTTTACCTCCACCAGACCCATCTTACAAGATAAACTGAAAGGAGTTCTTTAATCTGAAAGAAAAAAATAGATACAAAAATCCTCAACAAAATACTAGCAAACTGAAAAACAACATATTAAAAAGATCATTCACCATGATCAAATGCGATTCATCCCAGAGTTGCAAGGATGATTCAAAATATGCAAGTCAATCAATGTAATACATCACATTAACAGAACCAAGAACAGAAATCATATGGTCATTTCAATAGATGCTGAAAAATACTCAATAAAATACATTCCTTTACGATAGAAACTCTAAATAAACTGGGTGTAGAAAGAACATACCTCAAAATAATAAAGGCCATATATGACAAACCCACAGCCAACATCATACTGAACAGTGAAAAATAAAAAGCCTTTCCTCCAAAATCAGGAACAAGACAAGGATGCCCACATTCACCACTTTTATTCAACATAATATTGCAACTTGTGGCCAGAGCAACTAGGCAAGAGAAAGAAAGGGCATCCAAATTGGAAATGAAGTTAAATCAGTCTTGTTCACAGATGACATGATCTTAATAATTAGAAAAACCTAAGACTCCAACAGAGAACTGTTAGAACTGATAAATTTAGTAAAGCTACAAGATAAAAAATCAGCATACAAAAATTAGTAGCATTTATGTACTCCAACAGTAAGCCGTCTAAAAAAAAATCAAGAAAACAATCTTATTTACAGTAGCTACAAGTAATATAAAATACCTAGGAACCAATTTAACCAAAGAAAGATTTATAAAGGAAAACTATAAATCACTAATAAAAGAAATTGAAGAGGGCACAAAAAAATGGAAAGATAGTTCATACCCATGGATCAGAAGATGTAATACTGTTAAAAATGACAATACTACCCAAAACCATTTGTTGATTCAATGTATGTCCTATCAAAATACCAATGACATTTTTCACGGAAATAGAAAAAAAAAAATCCTAAAATATATATGGAACCAAAAGAGATCCCAAGTAGCCAAAGCAATCCAAAGCAGAAAGAACAAAGCTGGAAGTATCACGCTACCTGAATATTTTTTAATATTCTAAAAAGCTGTGGTAGTCAAATCAGCATGGTGTTAATACTAGCATAAAAATATAGAGAAGCCAATGTAATACCATAGAGAACCCAGAAGGAAATCCATGTATTTGCAGCCAACTCATTTTTGACAAAGTCTCCAAGAACATACAATGGAGAAAGGAGAGTCTCTTCAATGAATCATCCTGGGAAAATGGGATATCCATATGCAGAAGAATGAAACTAGACCCCTATCTTTGACCATACACAAAAATCAAATCAAAACGAATTTAAGACTTAAATACAAGACCTGAAACTATGAAACTACTAAAAGAAAGTAAAGGCTCCGGAAAATCGATCTGGGCAAAGACTTTTTTTGTGTAAGATCTCAAAAGCACAGGCAACCAAAGCAAAAATAAGTGGAGTTACATCAAGCTAAAAAGCTTCTGCACAATAAAGGAAACAATAAAGATACAACCTACAGAATGGGAGAAAACGTTTGCAAACTATTCCTCTAATAAGGGATTAGTAACCAGAGTACACAAGGAGCTCAAACAACTCAATAGGAAAAAACAATACAACTTTAAAATGGGCAAAAGATCTGAATATACATTTCTCAAACAAAGACACACAGGTGACCAATGGGTATATTAAACAATGCTCAACCTCACTAACCATCAGAGAAATGCAAATCAAAGCCACAAGGTAATATCGTCTCACCCCAGTAAAAATGGTTTTTATCAAAAAGGGAACAATTTGGTGAGAATATGGAAAATGAGGAACCCATGTACATTTTTGGTGGAAATGCAAATTAGTACAGCCACTATGGAAAACTGTATGGACGTTCCTTAAAAAACTGAAAGTAAAACTACCGTGTGACCCAGCAATTCCACTTCTGAGTATATACACAAAAGAAAAGATATCTATATATATATATATATTTTTTTTTTTTTTTTTTTTTTTTTTTGAGGCGGAGTCTCGCTCTGTCGCCCGGACTGGAGTGCAGTGGCCAGATCTCAGCTCACTGCAAGCTCCGCCTCCTGGGTTTCCGCCATTCTCCTGCCTCAGCCTCCCAAGTAGCTGGGACTACAGGCGCCCGCCACCTCGCCCGGCTAGTTTTTGTATTTTTAGTAGAGACGGGGTTTCACCGTATTAGCCAGGATGGTCTCGATCTCCTGACCTCGTGATCCGCCCGTCTCGGCCTCCCAAAGTGCTGGGATTACAGGCTTGAGCCACCGCGCCCGGCCAAGATATCAATATATTAAAGAGATGTCTGCACTCACATGTTTATTGCAGTACTATTCAAATAGCCAAAATATGGAATCAACCTAAGTGCTCATCAGCGGATGAATGGATAAAGAAAATGTGGCATACAGAGTAAATGTAAAACTATAAATTATTAAGTTAATGCCAAAGTAATTGTGGTTTCTGTCGTTACTTTTAATGGCAAAAATCGCAATTACTTTGGCACCAACCTAATTTTAGAGATATACTACTTTATAATTAGGTTTATCACAGCATTGAGTAAAAAGAGAAAAAGACAAATACTCATAAATCAGGGTTAAATAAGTTATAGTAGAGCTACACCATGTAATACTCTGTAGCCATTAAAAAGCATGATATAGTTCAGTTGGTGAAATCTGTCCATATTGAATCCCTTAAAATATTAAAAGATTGACACACCAAGAAGTAGGGTTTATAATACAAATGCAACATTTTCATTCATTATGTATTCATTATGTAACATGTTAATTATGTAAACAATTATGTAAGCAATGTGGTGAATTATATAATCAATTATGTGATATATTAATTAAATAATTTAAAGGAGAGAAACTACGCTTATATCAATAGATGCCCAAATGACATTTGATAATACTTACAAATAAAACAGGATTAAAATGAAATTTCCCAAGCTTGATAAAGAACGCTCACCAAAAACAACAGCATATTAATTCGTGAAAATGACTACTATCATTTTAATTAAATGTGAAATAACTAAGGCCTGAAACAAAGCAGAGGTTCACTTTCTATCATCATCTAGCATTTTTAAAAAGTTTCAGCACAATGAAAAAAGCCCTCAAAAATGAGAATAATTAGTAGTGTAAATAATGGAAATTAATATTTTTTTGTTTGCAGGATGTACAATTGTATAGAGGGTTCATGAAACTCTATTTAAATACTGTTAGAATTAATAAGAGAATTTGATAAAGTGACTGTATCTGATATATATCAAAATCAGTAGTTTTTCTTTATAATAATCGGAAGTAAAAAATGATATTTTTTAAAACAGTGGCAAGAGCAATAAAATTATAAAATATCAAGAAAAACGTTTATCAGGAAATAACGCTAAAGTAAAGAGGCTTCATGAATAATGTAAAACAAGACCTGAATTTAACATTTTCCTAAATGATAAGACAATATCAAATATTTGGTATAGATACACATGCATATAGATTATGTATTTGTTTAATGCAATTTCAATTGGAAATCCAATGGAGTTGAGATTGGGTTTATTATGAACTGGACAAAATGATTTTAAAGTTCTTAAGAAATAAATACTCAAAGGTTGAGGTATAATTTATATGCAAACTGTACATTTAAAGTGTACGATTTGATAGGTTTTGTCAAAATGTATTCTCCTGTGAAACCACCACAATCAAAATTGTGAGTTTCCCCAATCCCAAAAGATTCCTTATTCCCTTTAATAATCCATCTCTCCTCCACCCTCATCCCCAGGCAGCTACTGGTCTGCATTCTATAACTATAATTTTTTGCATTTTATAGAATTTCATCCTACAATATGTAGTCTCTTTTTGGCTGACTTTTTCACTCAGCATGAGTTGATATTCACCCAAATTATTAACATATATTAATAGTTTCTTCCTTTTTTAAAGCAGGATTCCATTGCATAGATGTAACAAAATTTTGTTTATCTTGTCACCTATTGATGGATGTTTTGAGTTATTTCCAGTTTGGCACTCTAACAAAAATGAGTTGATATGGATGCTTGTGTACAAGTTGTTATGTAGACATGTGTGTTCATTTCTTTTGGGTAAATACTTAGAATAGCTGAGTTTTATGATAGATATATGTTTAACTTTTCAAGAAACTGCCGGCCGGGCGCGGTGGCTCAAGCCTGTAATCCCAGCACTTTGGGAGGCCGAGACGGGCGGATCACGAGGTCAGGAGATCGAGATCATCCCGGCTAACACGGTGAAACCCCGTCTCTACTAAAAAATACAAAAATCTAGCTGGGCGAGGTGGCGGGCGCCTGTAGTCCCAGCTACTTGGGAGGCTGAGGCAGGAGAATGGCGTGAACCCGGGAGGCGGAGCTTGCAGTGAGCTGAGATCCGGCCACTGCACTCCAGCCTGGGCGACAGAGCGAGACTCCGTCTCAAAAAAAAAAAAAAAAAAAAAAAAGAAACTGCCATACCTTTCCAAAGTACTATGTAATTTTATATTCCCAGCAGCAGTGTATGAGAGTTGCATTTATTCCATATCCTTGCCCACACATGGTATAGTCAGTCTTTTTCATTTTAACCATTCTAATAGATGTGTGGTGGGACCTTGTTGTGGTTTTAATTTGCATTTCCCTGATGACTGCTTTTAGCCCCTTGGCATGTGCTTATTGGGCTTTCGTATAATTTCTTTTGTGAAGTGTCTTAAAATATTTTGCCCATTTGAAAAATTGTGTTGTTTCCCTTCTTCATATTGAGGTGTAAGACTTTGGTATATTCTTGTTACAGTTTGTTGTCTGATATTTGTGCTGTGAGTATTTTCTTTTATGCTTGCCTTTCTATTTTCTTACTGATATTTTCAAAGAGAAAAAGGTTTAATTTTTATGATGTCCAATTTATTAATTTTTTATTTTATGCTTCCTGTGTTCTGTTTTGAAAAATCTTGCCTACCCCTCACAAAGATTTTTCTTTCTGTTCCTTCTAGAAGTTACTTACTAGGTTGGTGCAAAAGTAATTACTTTTAATGGCAAAAACTACAATTGCTTTTGCACCAACCTAATAGTTGGGCTTTTATATTTTGGTCTGTGATCCATTTTGAGTATTTATTATCTTTGGTTTAAGGTAAGAATCAATGTTCATTTTTTTTCCATACAGATATGCAGCTGTATTCCAGCACTATTAATTGACTTTCTTTTCCTCATTGAATTGCCTTATTGCTTTTGTTGAAATCAGTTGACCATATGTATGTGAGTCAGTTGGATAATTCACTATCTTTCTCCATTGTTGTAGCTTTTTCATGTTGTAGCTTTATAGCACCTCTTGAAATCAATAATGTAAGTCCTCCAATTTTGTTCTTTTTAAAAACTTATTTAGCAATTTCTGCATAAATTTTAATATCAGCTTGTTAATTTTTACCAAAAAAAAATGTCTGTTGGGATTTTGATTGGGATTGCCTTAAGTTTATAGACCCAAGTTGGGGAAAATTGACATCTTAACAATGTTGAATTTTCCAATCTATGAACATAGGAATTATCTCCGTTTAGTTAGATCTTTTCTAACTTCCCTCAGCAATGTTTTGTAGTTTTTAGTGTAGAGATCTTGGACTTGTTTTGTTGTAGTTCTTACTTAGAAAGTATTAATATATTATTAATTTTGTTATATTTAGTATATTATATATGATAATAGATACATAATATATTATATTTTGTTATTACTTAGAAAATATAAATATAACAAGGCAAGCATCTATTAAAAGTAAAATTATACCCTTGGACACAACATTCCAGCTTTGAGGAATCTGTAGCATTAAAAACATCTGTATGTAAAGACATAGATACCAAGAAGTTATTTGAAGCACTGTGTATAATGGCCCCCAAATGTTTTCTTAAAAAAAAAAACCTCAACAACAAAAATATCTATCAATAGGGAGAAGATTGAACCAATTATGGTAAATTAATATTGTATTTTTTAAGGAATGCATTCAATCTATATATATAGATCTACATGGATGTCTGTGACCTATTGCTACATGAAAATAGGACATTGAAGAGCAAATATTCTATTTTGGTTAAAAAAAACTGTTAAGCAAGACAAAAAAATTATAATATGACATGCATATGAATACAGAAAACAGGAGGGAAGGATGCTCTTAACAGTGTTTATCTGTTAAGGAAGGGTGGATGGTGATGGAAAGGTTAATCACTTGACATAAAAATACATGGTGTAGGCATTATAGCATATATAATACAACTGTCCCTGATATCAACCTGCTGTATTTACCACAGTCTGTAAATAGTGTGGCAAAGAATCTAACCTTTTGAGGAGAGATATGAAGAAAGGAGAGAAGACACAAGAGCCCAGCATAATGAATCAGTCTGTAACCATTGAGAGAGAACAAATTGTGACTAGCAGTTTTCCAGATTATTCTACAATAATAACCACCTACATATATGTGAATCATAAATCTTTCTGCAGCCCAATAAAGTTTTCAATCTGAAGCACACAAGGAAAGCTACAGAAGTGGTATTGTCTCTTTTGAGGGAAAGAAATGGAGGCACATTCATTAATCTCTGAGAAACATATCTCAACCTCTGCTTGCCCTGGAGACAGTCTATGGAGTTGTCAACAAAGTCATCAACAGAACATACACATGAATCTTGCATAGACAAAAGCACCTGTATGCCTAACTGATCAGACACTGAAACTGAGAAGCAAAGGAGCATGTCATCTTCATGCTCGCATACCTTTAAGAGCAGAGTGAAATGGCCTTTAAACTTTGCTTAGTCATTCATTCAAACAGATAAAGGGAAAGTTTCCTGCTGTGCTCTTGTTCAGGCCTTGCCAATAGATGACACTTGCCAGCCACTCGGGGACATCACAACAGACCAGAAAAATTACCCTAGAGAGATACCTTAGTTTTAAACATGGTTTAGCATATTTGCACATTTGGGAGGCATCGGGTTAATTTACTTTTTTCCATATTAGCCATGCCAATTATTGCAGTTAAAACTGCATACTCCTAATTTAGGTGACTTTATATTAAAATCAACAGAAATCACTCACTCTTTGGGTTGGTCTATAAATCAAAAATATAGGAAATATGCATTTTTTTCTTGCCTAAACAAGCTTGTAGCTGAGACAATTTTGCTGCCTGAAATGTTTAAGCATTGTTGCTATAATTGGTCCTTAGAGCTTCATTGCTTAGTGCTTCATTTAGGATTTCAACAACCTGCCATTTCCCGTAAATAACAACCTGTCATAATGACAAATGTGGAGGTGGTTGGTCCGAAATGCAAAGTATTCAAGCAGGCTGTTGTAGCAGACTGTTCCGTGGATAAGCAAAAGGCAGGTTCATCAAAATGAAACAATGAAACAGCCAAGTTTGCCCCAACTCAGAGACAATGCTTTGATTATTTGAGAGAAAAAATGTCTTATTTTGTACTTTTTTTCCTTTTTTTAATTTATTGTATTTTTTTTAATTTTTTTTTTTTTTTTTTTTGAGACAAGGGCTCCCTCTCGCCCAGGCTGGAGTGCAGTAGTGTAATCACTGCTCACTGCAGCCTCAACCTCCTAGACTCAAGTGATCCTTCCACCTCAGCCTCCCACATAGCTGGGACTTCAGGCACGTGCCACAACACCCAGCTAATTTTTCAATTTTTTGTAAAAATGGAGTCTCCCTATGTTGCGCAGGCTGGTCTCAAACTCCTGGGCTCAAGTAATCCTGCACCTTGGCCACCCAAAGAGCTGGGATTACAGGCGTGAGCCACCATGCCTCGTCATTATTTTATACTTTAAAAAGCCAAATGGGACCACCAATTAAATATTTATTACTTAAAAGGTCTCCTTTACCACCTTTGTTCAAAATTCTCTTATACTGCTGGCAGTTAGGAGTAGGGCATTTTATTAACCACAAATATGTGACCTTTCGTCTTACAAGACTGTCCCTCTTCAAGCTGATTTTAAGAACATGTGGATATGTTCCCTTTAATTATTTTTATGAATAACATTTTTTAGTGATCTTTATATGTGTGTGTATATGTGTATATATACATATACTGCATATACATAAATGTGATTTATATACATATACGCAGAGGGATAGCCCAGATCCAATTCCAAATGCCTGTAATCTTTCAGTATTGTTAATGTTACCATCTCCATTCTCCACTAGGGATAATTCATTTCCTCCATTACAGATATTTCAGGTGTTAATGATAAAAACGTATCAAAATATTGGGAGAAAAATAGAATTAATGTGAATTTGTTTATTCCTCCTTTTAGAAAAGATGCTAAATCCTCTCACAGTTACAACAATATTAACATAAATTCTTCACAGTCATGTTGAAAACATTACCTTGATTTGAGAATCAGTAAATATCCTGGGAACAAAGGTAAAGGTCAGGCTCCCAGTGAAAGATCTCTCGGACAGTAGGAAGAGTCCTTGTGCCAAGTTACTGCTGCTCTGTAAAGGGATGCATATATATACACACACACACACACACATATATACATGTATAGTGTATATATCTGTATATATGTGTATATATCTATATGTATGTATACATATGTACATATGTGTTTACCGATATACATATATACATATATACACATACGTGTGTATAAGTATATATAATATACATGCATGTGTACATATTTACAATGTATATGTACATATATTTTTTCTTTTTATATAACATAAAGAAAATTATACAGAATATATATGATATGTATGTATATAAGTTTATAGAGAGAGCGAGAGAAAAAGAGGAAGTGGAAAAGGGAACAACCGTAGTAATGGGGACACAGACTATTCACTGACATGACAATCTCCAGTTTTTATTATTTGTAATTCCAAGGTAGGCTTGCCAACTAATGAGTACATTTCTACTTTCTCTTACATCAGCATTCATAAAATTGCACTAGGATGCAGGAAACGAGCTGCAGTCATCAAATGCGTTTGACTTTGGAGCCTCAAAACAGGATGATTCTAGCTAATTGCATGAGCAAACAGCAAAGATCTGGGAGGCAGATGCGTGCTGGCCCTCACTGGACACTGCTTCGCAGTTTGATCTGGTCAACCCTGGCCCCAGTGTCTTCACTAGGTAAACGCAGAAGGATGGCCCAGATCCAATTCCAAATGCCTGTAATCTTTCAGTATTGTTAATGTTACCATCCCCATTCTCCACTAGAGATAATTCGTTTCCTCTGTTACACATACTTCAGGTGTTAATGATAAAAATGTATCAAAATGTTGGGAGAAAAATAGAAATAACATGAATTTGTTTATTCCTCCTTTTAGAAAAGATGCTAAATCCTCTCACAGTTACAACAATATTAACATAAATTCTTCACAGTCATGTTGAAAACTTTACCTTGATTTAAGAATCAGTAAATATCCTGGGAACAAAGGTAAAGGTCAGGCTCCCAGTGGAAGATCTCTCAGACAGTAGGAAGAGTCCTTGTGCCAAGTTACTGCTGCTCTATAAAGGGATGTGTTGGCAATACCAGCTCACTAGCAAGTCTCTAGGATAAAATGGCAGGGTAACATTCCCAGATACGACATATGACCCATTGTAAGTCTTGTTGTATAAACCTGAGGGACACCGAGAAAAACAGCTGCTTCCAAACATAAGTGGAAACTGAACTTAATACTCTAATCACCATAAATTGTAGCGATTATTTGTGTAAAACCATAAATGTACACTATGACTAAATGAGTCATTTACAGAATATCCCTTCAGTTATTAACGTGGCATAAATACTAATCCCTGAAGATTAAGTTGAACACTAATCACTTTGAACATTCAAGGACCTTTCGTAATCCTGACTTTTGTATTTACATATGGTAATTTCCCCTGTGATAGCCGGGCATAGCTCGTAGGGCAGATCATTGCCATGTAAGCAATAATGTATGACAAGGCATGCTGTACCAAGGAATGGGGTTTCCATCTTTTCTCCCAGTTCCCCCCTCCACCTTCATTCCCAATGTGAGCTTAATTAAAACTCCTCAGAACTTGGCTCTGTTTAACACAAGGGCAAAACAAGCCCACAAGTGCTGACAAGCTCTTCCACCTCTGCCTGCGGGGTCAGCTCATTAAGGGCCACGATTTTATGGCACATGCATGGTGCCTGGCCACAGGTTTGGAGAAGCCTCAAACCAATAAGCAGAATACACCTTAGTAAATTAACAATTTGCCTTACCTTTTAAATGTCTTTTATTGATGAATTTTAATTTTTAAGATAATCCATGCACATCGTTTCTAAATCAATTTTTTTTTACAAAATGAGCAGCTGCTGCCCAATCTCCTGCTCTGAAACCATTTCTTCTGTTTACCCATATGTGTAAATAACACACTTATACTGCTATTTCCTCATTTATCAATTTTACACACCAAAATTTTGACTAAACCATTTCTCAAATCATTTCTTCTATTTACCCCATATTTGTAAATGACATGCTTATACTGCTATTTCCTGATTTATCACTTTTGCATACCAAATATTTGACTAACATGATAGTAATGGAGGATTTAGCTGGTTTACGCACACCTCTGCCATCTCCTTTACCCTTTTATCCCTGTAGAGTTGGATCACAATGTTAGAGTCAATCACAGTCAATATTGCGTTATTATTTTATAATATCAAGCTTATGACTATATAATTTATGTTTACTGCTGATTCAAGTAATGTATTACTATGATTGCAGTGGTCTGAATGTTTCTCTTCCCCCAACATTTATATATTGAAATCTCAATCCCCAAGGTGATGCCATTAGAAGGCAGGACCTTTGGGAGGTGATCAGTTCATGAATGTGGAGCCCTGGTGAATGGGATTAGTTCCCTTATGAAAAAGAGACCCTGGAAAACTCACTCACCCTCCTACCATGTGAGGACACAGTGAGAAGATGGCACTATGAACGAGGAAGCATGTCCTCATCAGAAGGCAAATCTGCCAGAACTGTGAGAAATAAGTTTCTGTTCTTTATAAGCCACCGGATCTATGGTATTTTGTTGTAACAGCCTGAATGGAATAAGAAAATAATTATATTGCCTTTCTCTTAAAATTATTTGTTTTCTCCTGGTACCTTTTTCGTTTGCCCATAGATTTATCACCCTTTTAAATACGTGCTTCAACGCATGTATCACCCACATCTATCAATAATTTTTCAATACCAGACTGCTCAAACACCAGACCTCTCAGATCCATTTCTCCTTCAAAGACATCTTTCTGCAGCTGCCTCATACAATTTCTCCAGCTCCAGTACAAACTCTCTCTAGGCCGGTGCTGAGCTGTCATCTTGTGACTTCCTTTTGCTGTTTTCTTGGGATGGATCCCTACTTCCTGGATTTCATGTTTTTCTTTTTCATGGTTTACTCTTTCATTCGCTGATTTTGCCCAATGGCTTCATCAGAAAGGGCACAAATGAGGTAAATTTTTAAATTCATTATACATCTGAAAGTATCTTTATTCTACACCAGCTGCCCAGTGGCCCCTTTATTTCTTTCTCCAAAGATGCACCCAAGTTCTGCAGTCCCTGCCTTCTTGCTCAACTGTTTTTGGTACCATTTTAGGCTTGGGGGACTGGTCTTTTCAGCATTGAAAGGTCCATCTTGTTACCAGTTAAGGAAATTCTTGCCTTAAAAAAAAAAAAGTCCTTGGGTTTTTTCTGTACAAGGACATGGATTGGGATGAGGGGAGGGAGAAGGTACAAGTGAAGAACTCAGTGGCCTGAAATCGACTCTCTTTGGACTATGAGGACTTGGCCATTTTCCAAAACAGAAAGTGTAGAGGAATGCTGTCTTGTGCTCCCCCTCATCCAGCACCTGCTGCCCTGTCTCACCGTGGGCCACAAGGTATGGTGGCAGGTCTCATATGCTCTAACATCTGGCCCTGAAGAATCATGGTTGGCCAATCTCAGAGGGAGGAATGAGCTGTAAACCTATAAGAAAATCAACACCAATTTTTCTCTAAAGTATCCAAAGCAATTCTACATACTTCTGACAAGGAAGCAGGAAGGGGAATCTAGAGTGCTGCTCAAATTAAAGAGAAAAGGAGAAGAAAGATTATTGGCTGCCACCATCTCACTCACCCTTCCGCCTTGCCTACCTCACTCTGTAGAGGCTAGAAACACAAGATTTGCATTTCTGGCTCTTGTTGCAAATCAGAGTAGCTGAGTGACCCACATTTGGCCAATGAGTACTTGTGTGGCAGGCTGCTGGGAGGCTTCTGATGGAGCCTTCTTTTTCCAGACAGGCAGAGGCTTGGGAGGAAGCCTCTTGCTCCCACCTGTCCTTCCTTTTTAGGATGTGCTGTGAGGATCTAGTGTCTACAACTGTCATGTATGAAGGTGACAAAGAGCCCAAAGGCAGCTGAAGGAGCGGAGAATGGGAATGACCTTGATGGGCTGCACCAGCAATCCTGAGACCACACATCTAACTTCTTAAGGAAGCAATAAATGTCCCTTTGCAGTAAGCTACACCAACTCAGGTTTTCTGCCACTTGTAGCTGAAAGTATGCCTAACTGATGCCAGGAGTCAAGGAGCGCCTTTCCTATACCACCATGTCCCTGCCGTGATTGTGCATTTGCTTGGTTCAGTCCTATCCACAGATGGGGGATGTGGGTCATGCAGGGACGGACTTACCATCGGCTTCTCCTTACTGCTGATCTAACTCTGAGCTTGTACCCTCATAGGATGACTGCTTCACTTTAGGGTTGGAGTCCTGCCTTGATCTTCCCTTGCTGGCCCTAAACCCACCAATGCCCATCATGGAATCTGGAATTTTATATACCGCATTCTGTCGGTAGGGACCCTCTTAGCAGCACACCCATCCTTCTTGGGCTGGGCAATTCCATGCTTGTCTGGACAAATATGGTCTGTTCCCAGATGTCCCATCCAGCAGCTCATGAGACTCTGTCACCCTCTGCTGGACCTTTTCAAGGTCAGCTGCTTGCCTGAATGATCACACCATTACCTTCTACTGGGCACCTTGCTCTCTGGACACCAGAGTCCTCCTGCCTGGATAAACTTCTTTCCTGACCTTCAGCTGAGTTTGCTGACCTTTCCTTCCCCAACCCTTGTTCAACCCCAGAGAGGTGCCTGGCTCCATGTCCTGCCCCCTGAGTAACATCACAGTACCCAGCAGATGGCATCTAGGCCAAATGACTTCATCCCTTACATAGCTTCTAGTCTGATTAAATCCCTCATTCTATTACCCATTATATTGAAGTTATAACTACTTCTACTTACTTTTCAGATGAGCAGAGTATAATTGCTCAATAAACTGAAGGTTAATCAGAAAGTGGATAGAACAAAAAATGTCTCTATCATGTAGGTTTTGCTTAAAGAAAACAAAATCATCCCCTCAAAAAATACTTTCCATTCCTAATTATTCCTAATACTGTCCCAGATTCTTTTTTATCAATTAAAGGCTTAATTGATATGAAAATTAAGTTTAAGCTATAATGGCAGGGAATGTTCTCTTTTCCTTTCTTTTGATAGGTGGTGATTTTTCTCAAACAGGCTAGGGATTCAAGAGAATATTTTTATCTGTTGAATCAACATCATGGCTATGATAACCAGACCAAGGTTCCCAAGGCTACTGTGACTCCAGAAGGATGTGTTTTGCTCCCACGGGTGACTGGAGTGTGCTCCCCAGGCAGCAGCAGTCTTCCTGGGCCCGACATCGGCTGATCTGTCTTCACTCAGCAGATAAAGGAGTAGGTGGGATTGTGTAGACAGGAGGTCCCAGCAGCCACAGCTGCACAGCTCCTGTTGCTTCCTCTTCCTCAGATGGGATTTGTTACTGGTGCAATTACCAGCCACCATTCTGAGTGTATTACAAGTATGAACCTACTCCGTGATTACAAGATCTTTCTGAGTTAGGTACCATTATTATCCGCAGTTTACAAATGAGGACACTGACGGAGTTCAGAACACGCTACCCTAGAATACGTCATCTTGGCATACTATGTATTTTAGACTTGAAGGAAATTGAGAAAACCACAAAAGCAGAAGGTCACTCTCTGATCTTCCGTCACCCTCTTTCCCCTGAAATGGGCCATTAAACCTCACTGACCTTCCCCTGAAAATTGGTCGTAAAACTCTCATTTCAGAAAGGCCCTCCCTATACCCGGAAGAAAAAAATAAGACACAGAGAAGACTGAACAAACAGGCCTTACTAAATTCTGCCCCCGCCCCGGCGGTTTATTACCATTAGACCATAGCCTTTTGTCCTCCAGTCATCCTTCCATGCAACTATCCATAAAATTACAGAGCCCCCTCTTACTCATGGAAATACATTCCAACATCCCCAGTGGATGCTTGAAACCATGGATAATACTGAACTGTATATACACTGGAGTTTTTTCTGTACATATATACCTATGACAAGTTTAGTGTATAAATTAGGCACAGTAAGAGATTAACAGCAATAACTGATAATAAAATAGAACAATAATAAAATATAACTGTAATAAAAGTTATGGGAATGTAGTCTGTCAAAACATTTTAATGTACTCACCCTCTTGTGATGAGGTGAATACATTGGACAAAGGATGTTTCACATCCTAGGTGAAACACTCAGAAGAGTGCACAGTTTAAAGCATAGATTGCTTATTTCTGGAATTTTCCACTTCATACTTTCAGGCCATGGTTGACCTCGGGTGACCAAAACCATGGATTAGGGAAGACTACTATACACATATTTCCCTATTTCTTGAAGTCTTCATTTCTGAAAGCTCTCGTACCCCATACAACTTATATTAAATAAGCTTGTATGCTTTTCTGTTGTTTGTGTTCATTTGTTTTTAGACTGGGTCTCACTCTGTTGCCCAGGCTGGAGTGCAGTGATGCAATCTCAGCTCACTGCAGCCTTGACTTCCTGGGCTGAAGCGATCCTCCCACCTCAGCCTCTCTAGGAGCCGGGACCACAGGCGCGTGCCACCACACTTGGCTAATTTTTTGTATTTTTTGTAGGGATGGGGTTTCACCACATTGCCCAGGCTGGTCTGCAACTCCTGAGCTCGAGCAATCCGACTGCCTCAGCCTCCCAAAGTGCTGGAATTACAGGCTTGAGCCACCGTGCCTGGACTTTTCTCTTGTTAATCTACTTTTTGTTATAGGAGTCTCAGCCACGCACCTGATGGGTGAGCAAAATATTATGTTTGGTTTCTATCACACAAAGGCATGGGGAGGTGAAACAGTTTGCCTGATGTTACTTAGCTAGTGAGGGGCAGAGGTGGGATCAATGCGGGCAGTTTAGCTCTGGACTCAACATTGTGCTGAAGTCTGAACACCACTCCAGGGGAGACAGTAGGTGAATGTTTTGAGAAAATGTAAAAGTCCTGAAAAACATTAAAATGAATTTTTTTCTGAATTTTTTTCCCCAAAAGAGGAAAAAAATTGGCCAGCACTTATAATCTGAGTATAAGATGTTCATTAGAAGTATAATATCTTGATTAAGAAATCAGTTATAAACTGGCAGTTTTCATATTAAAGAACTCGAAATGTGATCACGGAAAATGAGGGAAATTTTTCTACTAAAAAACATTTCAACATTTTCCAATGTGTTCTCTTTACAAAGGAAAGTAATGATGAGAGGCTTGTTCACCACTGAAAAGTTTGGAGAACTAAAATATAATTCAAGTTTTATAAGGATGGAGAGATTCTGAAAAGTGGGAAAAGGCAAGCACTTCAGTAAGGGGCAGTATCTGTGGGATATGGAAACGAACATCCTCAGGAAAAAAAAGATAGGGGGTTAAACAAGAACTCAAGGGAAGATTGAGGAGCACCACTTGAGTTCTAATTCACTTCTCTTGAAAGAATTCATTAATTTACTCAGGCACATGTGCTAGTGACACCAGGACAAATGAGTTTCTGCCCTAAGGAATTCATTACTTAATGGGAAAAATTCAGGGGGATAAAGGAACCTGCTATGGTATCCACTGTGGTAGGCTCACAGTGCTGGAAGGTGCTTCAAAGTCAGGCCCTATTAAAGCCTGGAGCCAGGACAACATCTGGAAGGAGGTGACGCCTTGGCAGAATGCTGAAGATTGGAGAGAACTTGGCCAGGCAAATATGGGGAAACATTCCCAAGGAGGAGCAGACTGTTCCAAGGCCTGAAAAAAAAGAGCTCACCTCTTGAACTTCCTATGGCTAGAGCAGAGAGTGTGAGGTGGGCAGAGAGCGAGACAAGCCAGGGGATCTGGGAAGGGACTAGGTCGTGGAGCCTTGTGTGTCCCCTGGAGGGAGATGGACTAAATTGACAGCCCCAGGGAGCCTTAGTCACCATTGTCCTTCCCTGTAGCTGCTGTGATTGTGCCCCTGTGGGCCATTTCCACAGAGCAGCAAGAATGAACTTGAGAACAGATAGATTGTTCTGTCATGGTCCCTGGCTGAAAGCCCTTCAGTAGATTTCCCAAGGCATTTGGGTTAAGATTGGGGACATGTTGCATGGCCTACGGAGCTGTACCACATCTGGCCCCTGCCTCCCCTCAGTTCCATCCCATACCCTCTTCCTCTTGCCAGGGATATGTTCTTCCCTACATCCTTCTCCCAGCTAGCTCTTGCTCAGTCTTTAGGTCTCAGCTCAAAACCATCCTTGATCCCCAGTCTAATTTAAACCCCTTGTTATATTCTTTTTTTAAATGGAGATGAAATTCACATAACAGAAAATTAACCACTTTAAAGCATATAATTCAGGGTGGCATTTAGTACACTCACAATGTTGTGCAACTACCATTTCTATCTAGTTCGAGAATGTTTTCATCACCCCAAAATAAAACCATATACCCATTAAGCAGTCATTCCATATTTCCTCCTGCCTCCAACCCCTGGAAACCACCAATCTACTTTCTGTCTCAATGGCTTTACCTGTTCTAGATATTTTATTTAAAAGGAATCCTATCGTATATAACTTTCTGTGTCTAGCTTCTTTCACTTAGCATATTTTTGAGATTCATCTCTGTTTAGCCTGTATCATTGCTTCCTTCTTTCCTATGACTCGGTAACATTCATTGTAAGAATAGACCACATTTTGCTTATGCATTCATCATTGATGGACATCCAGATTCTTTCTTCCTTTTGGCTATTGTGACTAGTGCTGCTGCGAACCTTCATGTGTTGTAGATATATTTGTTTGAGTACCTGTTTCCAATTCCTCTGAGTATATACCTAAGAGTAGAATTGCTGGTCATTTAGTAACGCTATGCTTTATGTTTTGAGAAACCTCCAAACTGTCTTCCACAGTGGCTATGTGCCTTCCAACTTTTTTATTTTTAATGATTGTATGCATCTTCCTGCTTCTGTTTTTTACCTGCCTTGCAAGCTCTGTGAAGGTCCCAGCCAAGCCTGGTTTACTCACCACTGTATCTCCAAGGGCTAACAAAGTAGATACTCAAAAATATTTGTTGGCTGAATGAAAAATGAGTGAATGTAACAGATCAGTCTAGACAGATCTTAACTGTGAGTCTAGACAGATCACTCCGGATGCAGGGTGGTGGGTGGATTGGAGGGGTGAGGTGTTACAGAGACCAATAGGGGCCACTGTGCTAATCAGGAGCCTGATTGGACTCTTCAACCGGATGAGAGACTGGCCTGCCAGCTGTCATCGCCGCAGAGCATAGCTCCCTCACAAAGCACAGCACACTGCAGTAGACCTGTTTGCTTGACTTCTTCCCCCGCTGGGCTGTGAGTTTCTAAGGGCAACTATCAAGTTTTCTTGACATTGCCGAAGTATATAGTAGATTCTCAACCAAGGTTTGCTGAATGAATGAATGATGAATTAATGTGAATGGAGAAACAGATACTAGCTATATGATCTTGGGCAAGATACCCTTTAAGTCTTAGTTTTTAAGTCTTAGTTTTAAGTCTTAGTTTCTTCAGTGGTGAAATTGAGACAGTGATGTTCCCTGCCTCATAGGATTCCGGTGAGGAGCAAAAGAAATGAAGCCATTTCTTTTGTGCTTTTGGCACAGTGCACAGTGCTGTGCATTCTTTATGACTCTAAGGTCGTAACTAGAATGAATGGGCCTAAGGTAAATGGACAAAGTTTCAATTAAAAAAAATAGAAGAACATTCTAATGTAAACTTTATGAGAGTCAGACCACATCTATCTCACTCCCTTTGGTATCCCCAGTACCCCCTGCACAATGTCAAGACAAACTGTTGAGTGAATATTTAGAAAATGAGCCTGATCAAAGTGGAACGGGCAGCCTATGAGTAGAGAGCTACTCATTACTGAATAGAATGTGGGCCCCTCAACCTCAGACTTCTCAGCCTCCAGAGATGTAAGAAACAAATCTCTGTTATTTATAAATTGCCCAGTCTCAGGTATTCTGTCATGACAGAACAAAAAGAACTAAGACACCTGCCTTGGTAAGATGATGGACAAGTTTGCACAGAGATCCCTACGTTTCTGAGATGATTCTTGTTTTGTGATTCCTCTTATAAGATGGTGAACTTCTCCAAGGCAATGATTGGGAACAAAGGAATACAAAAATGTCTCTAGAGACAAGGGCTACAAAATATTTTTATGCTCTCTCATGGGAAAAAGGAAGCATGCATTCAAATGCTTCAAAACTGAAGAGGCCAAAGGAAACCAAAATTTGGAATTTTCTTGGGAGTCTAAGTTTAAGGAGGAAGGAAAGCTACATAAAAAGCTAAGAGCCTAAGACCCTCATCTAACTGTGCTTCAGTTAACATGCTTTTCCATAGCAATTGCAGATACTTTCATATTTGCCAGTTGTATAATTCTGAATATTATTTTTATTGTGCTAAAATATACATAACATAAAATTTACCATTCAACCACTTTAAACTATAGAGTTCAGTAACATTATGTACATTCACATTGTACCATTACCACCATCCATCTCCAGAACCTTTTCGTCATTCAGTCTAAACATTACTTTTAAATATAAATATTTTACCTAGGAAATGTGTTCAAAAGTTGGAAGTATACTATTGATCAGCAATTAGCAATTAGCTTTTCTTTTCTTTTTTTTTTTTTTTTTTTGAGATAGAGTCTCGCCCTCTCATCCAGGCTGGAGTGCAATGGCGTGATCTTGGCTCACTGCAACCTCTGCCTCCCAGGTTCGAGCAATTCTCCTGCCTCAGCCTCCAAAGTAGCTGGGATTTACAGGCGTGCAACACCATGCCCAGCTAATTTTTTTATCTTTAGTAGAGATGGGGTTTCACCATGTTGTCCAGGCTGGTCTCAAACTCCTAACCTTGTGATCCACCTCCCTTGGCCTCCCAAAGTGCTGGGATTACAGGCGTGAGCCACCGCACCCGGCCAGCAATTAGCTTTTTTTAAAAAAGGAAAACTGGGCCAGGTGCAGTAGCTCATACCTGTAATCCCAACACTTTGGGAGGCCAAGGAAGGAGGATCACTTGAGCTGAGGAATTCAAGGCTGCAGTAAGCCACGATCATGCGACTGCACTCCAGCCTGGACAACAGAGTGAGACCCTGTGTCTAAATAAATAAATAAATAAGTAAAAGGAAAACCAAATATAATGTTATTTTTGTCCATATAATCAGATTAAGTTGTTATCAAGAGGAATAAAGTAACTGAATTTCCTGAATAGAAAAGGTGTTTTCAAGATATTTTCTATGTTTATTAACTGTTGTTTAAATGTCCTTTATGGATCTGGAGAAACAAAAAATGATATAGATTTTATGCATATAAACCATGCTGGTCAATAAAAATCCCCCAAACCTTCTATGTCAATAGCCAATAAATGCAGCTTTATAATCATAGGTGCTACTAGAAAAATTAAAATCATTAGCCTCAGGTAATCTGATTATTTGCTTTATTTGCAGCTATTTGAAGTACAGTTGCTTTCACAGCCAGCAGTATTAGCATCTCCATGTGCCCAAATCAGAATCCTACAGATAAAACTTGAAATCTACTAACAATCAAAGTCATTTTTGACAACAGAGTTGGTTCCTATTTCTTCTCCAGATGACCTCATGGGGCATCTTGAATCAGGACAGCTCTGTGTGCAGGGCTTCACAGGGCCTGAGCTGCATAGATCACAGTCACCTGGGAGGCCACACCATGACGGCCCCACCACAGGGCCTAACAAGAGTGCACAGCTGGCCCAACAAGACCGATTATAATCAGCTTCATATTGTTTTATTTTACTCCCTTCATTTGATAGAAACAAAATCACCAAATCCAAAAGATTACTGAGCAGCAAAGGTGAATGAAGCAGATAGCTAATATCAGACACCGTTTCAAAAGCAACTGCCCGGATAAGCCTCTAATGGAATTTCCCAGTTTACAGCTCCGAAGATGAAGAAGGCAAGTTACCATGGAAACAAATAGTCTCTTTAAAGAGAGACAGGCTCTTCTCTTAGTCTGAGCTCTTTCCAGAAGGGAGGAGGGGGGAGGTGGAAAAGGCAGGCCAAGGATCTGTGACTAGAACAATGAAGGGAAGTTTTCTTCTCATTATTAAAATTTTACCAATGAAATCTGTGTGGAGGTTTAGCTCAAGATTCTTTCATTTTCTTGGCTATACCATTAAAAACTTCAAGTTAGACATTTTGAGATACTTAAACAGGATGACATTTTACTGATAATTTGTTTAAATTGTTTTTTTTTATTCAGTTAGTGACACATGCTGGTAATATGTGGAGCCCTCTAGTACAATTACATAAAAGACAGAAAGGAATCACGTTTGGTCTTCTTCCACCTCAATATACACTCTCTGAGGTAACAGCCTGTTGTTTCTGTACCTCTGCCTTGTCTATATATACATTTAAAAGAATATTTCCAAGCAAAAACCACACAACTTAATTTAAAAATGGGCAAAGGGCTTGAATAAACATTTATCCAAAGAAGATATACAAATGGCCAATAAACACATGAGAACATGCTCAACATTACTAGTCATTAGGAAAATGTGAATCAGAATGAGATCTCACACCGAGATATCACTTCACATACTTTAGGGTGCCCTTTATAAAAAGAATAATAATAGTAAGTATTGGTGATGACGAGAAGAAATTGGAAGCCTTGTGCACTGCTGGTTGGAATATAAAATGGAGCAGCTACAATAGGAAATAGTGTGACAGTTCTTCAAAAAATTAAAAACAGGATTGCCATATAATCCAGCAATTCTACTTCTGGATATATAACCAAAAGAACTAGAAACAGAGACTTAAACCCCGATTTGTATACCCATATTTATAGCAGCATTATTAACAGTAGCCAAAAGGTAGAAGCAACCGAGTGTCCATTGATGGATGAATAGAAAAGGAAATGGGGCCGGGTGCGTGGGCTCACACCTATAATCCCTGCATGTTGGGAGGTTGAGGGGAAGGAGTTTGTATATACATACAGTGGAATATTATTCAGCTTTAAAAATAAAGGAAGTTCTGACACATGCTGCAACAGGGATGAACCCATATTAGGTTAAGTGAAATAAGCCAGTCACAAGAGGACAAACACCATATGACTCCACTTCTAAGAGGTTTCTAGAGTAGCCAAATTTATAGAAACAGAAAGTTAAATCGTGCTCACCAAGGGTTCTGGGGAGGGGACTGGAGAATTATTGTTTCATGGGTATAGAGTTGCAGTTTGGGAAGTTGGAAAAAATTCCAGAGACAGACAGTGGTAATGGTTGCACAACAATGTGAACATACTTAATGCTATAAATCTGTGTACTTAAAAGGAGTTAAAAAAGTTAAACCTTATGTATATTTTAACATAACATTTTTTACTTTAAAAATATATATGCAGATGTTCAGGAGTGTTGGGTTTTGTTTTTGCTTTGCTTGCTTTCTCTTACTAAAAGAGAGTTATAACATACATATACTTCTGTGAAACAAACCACAATCCTTAATGATACAAAACAGCCAGTTAATCATGCTTAGAATGAGGGATCCCATGCAGTAGGAATTTGACTTTGGCACAGAAGGGACAGCTGTGTCTGCTCCATGGCATCTGAGGCCCCCTCTGGAAAGACTCAAAAGACTCAATAGCTGGAAGCTGGAATCATCTGGAGGTTTCTTCACTTACGTGTCCAGCACTTGATTCTGGGTCCTCACTTGGACGGTCGATCAGAACACCTATCTGTGGACCCTCCATGTGGGCAGCTGCTTTGCACTTCCTCATAATATGGCAGCCACATCAAAGGGCCACATTCCAAGGTGCAAAGAATTTTACAATCTAACAGTAGAAGAGAAACTGTACCCAAAATAAATTTAACAGAGTATCTTTGAGCAAAGAATGACTTGAGAATTGAGTAATCCTCAGAACAAGAAAAGGTTCCAAGAACTCTACTCTGCAACATGGACAGTGAGTATTTACTGAGAGAAAAAGGCCAGAGAGGGCGGAAACAAGGAACAAAAAGCAGATTGGTCGTTTCAAAGCTACTTTCCTTATAAAGCAGAGTGGATTTTCCTATCCTGCTGGCCAAAAGTGATCTGTTTCAGAATTTGGCTATTATTTCTCTCTCTTTCCTGATTCCTGGGAAGGTCAGACAAATATTGGTGTGGTGATATGAAACTTTGGCATGAGTGATGCTGTTTTGGTTTGGTCTGTTGAGTCTGCAGGAGCTCAGTCCAAAACAGTCAGCTCCTGTAAACTGTATTTAACACTAGCCTCACAAGTTACATTGTGTCACTGCCAGAGGCCTTGGAACCAGAGTGACTTCCTCTCGAATAGGGGCTGGGTTTTTGGGAAGTGTTATTATCATTTAACCTATAAATTTCTCCCAAAATCAGTTTGGCCCACACCCAGGACAGCTTGGAGGGTAGAAGGATAGCTTGTACATAGAGTTTAGGGAGATTTTTAAATTTTTCTTCTTTATATTTTCTTGAAGAGACAGAGTCTCACTCCATCACCCAGTCTGGAGGACAGTGGCCCTATCACAGTTCACTGCAGCGTCAACCTCTTTCTATTTCCCCTGTGGAATATAAGCTCGAAACTTTTGTTTTGCCTTCACACTGCTGATAAAGACATACCTGAGACTAGGTAATTTATACAGGAAAAGGGAGTTTACTGGATGTACAGTTCCACATAGCTGGGGGGGATGGGCTCACAATCATGGCAGAAGGGAAGGAGGAGCAAGTAATGTCTTACATGGATAGCAGCAGGCAAAGATAGAAAGCTTGTGCAGGGAAACCCCTCTTTATAAAATGATCAGATCTCCTGAGACTTATTCACCATTGTGAGAACAGCACGAGAAAGACCTGTCCCCATGATTCAAACACCTTCTACCAGGTCCCTCCCACAACACTTAGGAATTGTGGAAGTTACAATTCAAGATGAGATTTGGGTGGGGACACAGCCAAACTATATCACCTACTCCTACCTAAAACTCACTAAGAAAGATTACATCGAGGCTTCCTTAGTCTTCCATCTTCTCTCTCTAGTGAACATGAAGCAGAGCCACAACACACCAATTATGGAAAGTGCTGTCAGAATTACTTTCTGACAGTACTTTCAGAATGTCAAGTAACGCCTACTTCCATAGTTGCAGAAAGAGGAAGCAGGTGACTGCCCTGGGCATAGAATGCCAGCAGGTGAATCTTAACTCACTTTTCTGCTACAGAAGGTTGGCTTTGGCATTTCTACAGAAAACATGGATCTAGCATATTAAGTTAAAAACAGCCATTTCCAAGCACTAATCTAAACTACTGCCAGTTTTCACTGGTCTCCTGTAAAATGAGAAAAATAACTACAATGTGCTGTGTTTTTAATAAAACTATATTCAATTAAAAAAAAAAAAACCTGGGCTTTCTTCTGAAACAATTCCTTATTTTTTAGTATAAAAATTTATTTTATTTAAGGCATAATTCTGGCCATATATTTTCTTCGTATTCCTAATTAGCAAGATTACAAGATGGCAATCCTACAGTCATCATCATACTGAGTTTCGAAAATGTTACCGATTTGTGACACCCAGTGATCCCCTCCAAACGACTGCCTTCTGGGGACTCTTTGGGGTCCTTGTGCATTGCTTGTCAAAAAGGGATTCCCTTCTGAGGTCAGAACAAACTGCTTGGCATGAGAAGCAGGTCCAAAACTCTGAATTCTGCCTGTGACAGTCCGGTTGCCTAGACTCGAACAAGTCATTTATCCTCAGGGCCTCTTAGCCATCAAATTCAGTCAATAACTCGGGCTTCCCCCCCGCAGGGCCGGGAGAAGTGAAAGGCGTAATTGTGGCAAGAGCAGAGCGCTGTGTTAAGTGCTGAGTGTCTTCATTGTGCAGCATCCTAGGAGCTTTCCTTCACAAAGCCTGCTCAGCAGGTCCTGTAATAGCTGGAGAAAAAAATGTGAGGAGGGAGACTCTAACACATCAAGTATTTCCCTGGGAGTTTCTCATTTCAATGAGAAGAATATTCTCTAATTAAAATGCCACTACATTTTTTAAAAACAAATTGCTGTCTAATTTCCCTTTGATCTTTTTTTTTGCATTTGGGTTGTAAGGTTTTACAGAAACTTTCCAAACGTTTAGAGTCTGCAGTTATTTTCTTTTATTCTGATTAAACTCCAAAGGACAAAACAAAAAGCCATCACAGCAAGCTAAGCTTTTTTTCTGCGTATGCAATAAGCATCTATGGGGCATCTCCAGCCTGCCTGTCATGGTGCTGGGTGTTGGAGATACAAAGATGAATAAATACAACACAGAACTTGCCCTCACCGAGTTCAGTGTTTCCAGGAGGTGATCACACCAACAACAGAACACTGGAATGCAATGTGGTAACAGCAGAAACACCATCACATAGCCATCTTACACAGGGCACTGTGACTGAGCTGACACTTTAAATGAAACTTAAAGGATGACTAAAATTCACCCAAAGGACAGCAAGGACATCCCAGGCAGAAGAGATAACATATAAGCACAGGTTCGGGGGTGGAAAACATCATGTCATGGCCTGTGTGTGTATGTGTGTATGTGTGTGTGATTCTGTCTCCGTAATGAGAAAGGGTCAGAGTGGCTATGGTTTAGGGAGACTTTACTGAATGACATGGGCACAGGCCTGCTAACCTGAAGCAGACCATAAAAGAATTCCCTGAGCTAAAGTAGGTCATAAGGCCCTCGTTCCATGGGTGAGGAAAAGATATTACCTTCCCTCCCCTACATTGTTATTGTGGGGTGTGACTTCTATACATGAAGCAAGGCCAGTCACATCTTACATCACAGATGGATCAGGATTCAAAGGTTTACTTTAACAATCTGGAAAGAAATTTAAAAATGATTCCTGCATAAATAAATTAGACTTTAGTGCGTGTTTGAAACACATACACCCCTACTGAAGGATTTGCAGATACCTTTGCTGACCCCAGAGGGAAGAATCATCTTGCCAACAGTTCTCCTGTGTAGTGATTTGAGGGGCACTTGCCCACTAGGGGCCAACCCAGGGCTCAGAAGGAATGACTGCAAATCTTGTTAAGATGAAGATTGTGATTCAGTGGGCCAAGATTTATCATTTCTAACAAGCTCCAAGGTGACCGCCAGTGCTGCCAGTCCACAGACAACACTTGAATATTGAGATCCAATCTACTCGCTGCCCACCCCATCCCCCAGTCTTGATGGCACAGCAACTGAGATGAACCATAGGGATCCACTGCCCTCAACTCCATGGCCAACAGTGCAGAGGCTGCTGGAAGACTGTCCAGATCCTCCCTCCACCCAAGGCACAGGGTCCCATCCAGCAGGAGTCCAGCCAGGCCCTCAGGGCTGGCAGAGAGCTGACTAGTATGTAACTAAGTCCACGGACCCAGAATTGGATGGTGAGAAGGAAAGTGGGGAGGAAGGAGGTAGAAATTGTGGGATAGAGCTGGTGCTTGCTCAGAAAATGGGCCCAGATATCTCCTATGGAAGGAGCTAAGAAAGATACTAGGGGGCATAAAAAGAAGGATGGACGAGCTTGGGCAAGGGCCAGGCAGAGCCTCTGAGTCATGGCATCAAGCACTGATTTTGTGCCAGGGACTGTTTGCATGCATCACATAGGTGTCACATTTCATCTCCACACAACATCCTTGCAAAACAGATTTTAAATCCCTGCTAACAGATGAGAAACTTGAAGTGCAGAGCAGGTCAGCAAATCACCCAATCTCAGCTGGCACACAGTGGAGCCCAGCTCACACCCAGGTCTGCACAATGTGCAAGCCCAGGTCTTTCAGGTACCCCCTGCCGCCACTGTGCACTATCTTCATAAAGATGGATGAGACAGGACTTTGTGCCCTAGGGGAGAGTCTTTAGATATCTGAATCTGAAAGCAAGTGATATCAGTGATGACTGAAAGAGGTGCTAGGCCAAGAGAAAGCAGGTCAAGAGAAGGTGACGTCTAAAGAAGACCTGAGTATCTGGAACTGGACCACCTTTGGACAAAGTGACCTGGTCTTCCTGGTCCTGAAGGGGATTTGCCTTCATGTGAGCCAGCCAGGGATTCATGGTGCCTCATAGTCTTGGCATGCACTGGTTGGTGGGCATCTTGGCAGAAATGGAATATGAGAAAAAAGAAGACAGATGTATTAGTTCATTATCACACTGCTATGAGACATACCCAACACTGGGTAATTTATAAAGGAAAGAGGTTTAATTGACTCACAGTTTCGCATGGCTGGGGAGGCCTCAGGAAACTTCCAGTCATAATGGAGGGTGAGAGAAAAGCAAAGTCACATCTTACATGGTGGCAGGCAAGAAAGACACAAATGAGTGAAAGGGGAAGAACCTCTTATAAAACCATCAGATCTCCTGAGAACTCACTCACTATCACAAGGAAGGCTCGTGGGGAAACTGTCCCCATAATCCAGTCACTTCCCACCAGGTTTCTCCCTAAACATGTGGTGATCCTATGGGGATTACAATTCAAAGTGAGATTTGGGTGGGGACACAGAGCCAAACCATATCAACAAAGAACTAAATGGATAAGACTATCACATGACAAGATGTCTAGAACACAGTAAGCAATCAACACTTGGTAGCTGCTATTTACTATTATTGTTGTGGTGGTGGTGGTTATTGATGAAGATGAGGCTCAGGACATGCTACCCCAATACATAGCACCTCAGCATTTTAGAAAACAGAAGCAGGGGCCGGGCGCGGTAGCTCAAGCCTGTAATCCCAGCACTTTGGGAGGCCGAGACGGGCGGATCACAAGGTCAGGAGATCGAGACCACCCTGGCTAACACGGTGAAACCCTGTCTCTACTAAAAAAAATACAAAAAACTAGCCGGGCGAGGTGGCGGGTGTCTGTAGTCCCAGCTACTCGGGAGGCTGAGGCAGGAGAATGGCGTAAACCTGGGAGGCGGAGCTTGCAGTGAGCTCAGATCCGGCCAAGGCACTCCAGCCTGGGCGACAGAGCGAGACTCCGTCTCAAAAAAAAAAAAAAAAGAAAACAGAAGCAGGAAGGTCTCTCTGACCTTCTCCTGCCATTCTCCACTGAAGCAGGCCATGAAAGAATTATCTGACCTTCCTCTGAAGTAGGTCCGAAGGCCCTCATTCCATGAGTGAGGAAAAGATACTACCTACCCTTCCTTACGCTGTTGTTGTGGGGTACTATTTCTGCACATGCCTGATAACCAGTCAGCAGTATGCTAGGAACATTCTCAGGCATAATTATACATAAAAGATTTCTGAAAATCCAAAGTCTGAGTAAGTCCAGCTAGGTGGCCAAACAAACCAGCCAAAGTCGCATAACTTATTATGAAGGCGCATTCACCCCATGGTGTTTTACATCACTTTTATTTAGGTATCAGGATGATGTTAGCAGGTGGTCAGTCACTGCTTATGCCTACTTGTCCCTCCTTACTGAGTTGTGATAGTTTAAAAATTGTTTTTCTAGATGGAGGGAGCCTCCCTGCCAAAAGAGTCTCCCTCTGGAGTTGAAAGACCCACTCTGCTCCTCACTGATGTGCTCTCAGTCTCCTCATCTGTTAAATGGGGACAATCAAATCACACCTGTGCTGCCCACCCCAGGATCACTGCTGTGAGGACCGAGCAACATGATATGTATGAAAGAGGGGCAAAATTGCCAAGTCCTCCACACATAAAAGCCATGCTGACTTTGCAGACGTCTTGCCATTCTATTCTAATTGGGGTGCTAACTCTTTATTAAAGTTTTATTTTTATACCTTCTGTGTTTCCTCTAAATGCCTCAGATTCTCTGGGGAACCAGCTGGCATTTACTTCCATGTATACCTCCATAAAAATTTACATGGAACTTAAATGAAAACTTACATGCATATATCATTCATACGTAGATACAGGTATGTATACACACACATAATTTTTATATATACATAAAATTTCTTCTCTGTACTACATTTAAAGGGCTTCTTGTTAAAGCGGATGAGACGTTTGCACAATCAGTTTAAAAGATTATTATTTAAAAACGGAAATTGCCCAAAGCAGACAACTGGAAATCATTCCTCACTGCAACTCAAATGGAGGAAGTCGTCTAATTCTTGGGAATTTAGACACTCGTCTAGTAATGTAGCACAAAAATGGCCCTGGCTCAATCTGCTCTTCACATTTTGGTAATTTAAAAGGACATAACGGAATTTTATTTTAATGGTAATTGCAAACTCATGCAGAAAATGTAAATGCACATTTCATGATTAGCTTGCAGCATAAACTATGGCTTCTATTAATGTATTCCAATTTGTAATTCTTTTCACAGTATGAGATTTGAAAGCTGTGATTAAAATTAATTAGGTTAAGTAAAGTTTATCCCCCCTGAGCACTGCTATTGGGAACAAGCAAGAGGAAAATGCAAGCTACATCTGGCTCTGCAGGAAGCTGTGTCTTCACAAGAAGTCGGCTGACTTCTTTTCTCCCCACAGAGGTTGCATGCTGCTTATTTGGCATATCTCAACCACCATGTATCTCCTCAAGGAGCTAATTGAACCATTAAACTATTCTTTGCTGGCTCATAAAACCACATAGGCTGTGACTACATCATCTTCAAATAATGATAGTAGGTGGATCCATCAACTGTTTAAATATAGTAAATCTTGGTGGGGGGAAACATATACACCTAGTAAACCTGAGGTAGTGGTGGTTACCCCAAATCCAGTACCGTAATTGCTATAGAAAAGGTGCCAAATGAGGGAACAATCATAAAGACAGTAACTAACACCAGTACAGGCCTCTCTGCTTTACACACAACTGTCTCAAACATTACCTCACTGGATCGCCTTAACGATCCTGACAAGTTCTTATTATATAGTCCCATTTTACAGATGAGGGTGCTGATGTTAAGTGAGGAGCCCAGAATCAAAGGGCCTTGGAGAGTAGACCAAGGTCTTTGGAGTTCCCGTCCTATGCCCCTTTGTGCTCACACACCACACTGGAGAAGTTTAAAATTCCCTAACAGTAGGTTTACAGACTATTGACCCTTAGGATCTTGAACCTGTCACTTCAACACAACACCCAAATTTTGTGTATCAAGAGCTTGGCACATTTTGGGGTAGAGCTGGTGTAACTGTTGCTATGTCAAGGAGAAAAGCACCCACAGAGAACGGGCCCATGTAAGCATTGTTTGATATTCCTGGGGCAGTTGACTCATGGGAACAAACCCACATTCTGAAACCAAAGGGTCTCCAGAGATAGAGACTATTTCGCTGAAATTCAGAAATTAAAAAGAAATGCAAAGAACGTGTGCTTAGAAGCCAGAGAACATGGGGCCAGGGAAGCAGCATGCTAGAAAGAGGAGAACAAGTGTCTCCACATTTCAACCTCACAACCATTTACTGAGAGATACACTTGGGGAATTAACTTCCATTTTTTTCCTAGAGAAAACAGAAGGTTTAAGCCACTTCCTCCAAGTTATACTAGGAGTTGTCACTCAAAGGAGACTTTGAACTCCTAGGCTGGTGCTCTTCACTCTATTTTGACTCTCACAAACTTTTCAGTGCTTTGTTGGGGGAATGATGAAATTAAATTACGAAATTAGCATGCCAAGTTTTCAATAAGATATTCATCTTATTAAATTTTCATGAGGAAGATGCTGACTTAATGATTGACTGCATAGCTCGGACTATGGGATCCAGGACCCTTCTCAGAGCGGGCCTTACTTTTTTAACCACTAGGTGGCAGTACAAGCACAGCCTTCCAAGGACCCCTTAACGTTGCCTGCTCTCAGCAGTGACAGGGGAGAGTTTTCCTACCCAGGCAGGGTGAGTCATCGCACAGCTCCAGTGTGTGGTGTCATTGTCAGTGTATTTGGCAATCTGGAGTTTTCTCTGTGCTCTCCAGCCTCACCAGAGGCTGTGTAGTTTTGCTGGGGAGATACCTACTATGGGATCTTGAATATAGTGAATGAGAGAAGAGCTTAACTGGACTCCCCACCGTTTAAATACCAAGTCATTTCCATCCTTATGAATAAGCAGGGCCATTCGGATCCAGAAGGCGACACTCCAGATCTCCTCCTCTACAGAAGCAACTCCTCAGGCTGCAAACACTCCAGTCCCTTCCACGTTGTGACCAGCCGTAGAGTACTCACTGTTAAAAGGAAATCAGAGAGTCAGAGGTAGGGATTTATACTAGCAGCAAATTTCTTCCAAAACATGATGTTCAGCACACATCTCAAAGCATCTTTTAGGATGATCCAGCCTGCTTGCCTCTAGAAAGGAGCACCCTGCACCAATGTTATTAATATTAGTTAATGCACATTGGACACACAGTAAGTGCTACATTATATATTTTATGTAGATTACCTCGTTTAATCTCACAATGGCTTTAAGAGGTAGGTGTTCAAATGGCCTGATTTTCAAACAAGAAGGCTGAATATTAGAAAGGTGAAGTGACTTGCCCAAGCCCCAGAATTTGAAATCAGGGCTCTCTAATTGAAAGTTTGAATTTGACTCGCCATATTAGTGTTCAGCACATCGTTTAACAGGGCATAGCATCTCACTTCACCCATCTCTGCCACAGAAGGTTGCACACCTATGTTCTGGTTCAGAATTCTTTGGTGAGGTCAAGCAAGATGGCAGGAGGGAGAGCCTGAGCTGACCCTCCCCCACCAGCCTGGAACCTGAATGCAGTTCCTACAGGCCTGGTTCAGGAGAGGTTCAGCTCAACGACCCCATCCCTAGGGCCAAGGAGGCTTAGCAATCATCAGTTTTGATCCTGACAAACAGAAGGCTGAGGTGGCCCAGATGAAGAAGGAGGTGGCTCAGCAACACACCCAGTACATATGCAGTGATTCCTGTGTGCTCACCTCATCTTAGTGAGTGTCCTAGTCCATTTCTGCTGCTATAACAAAATACCTGAGACTGGGTAATTTATAAAGAAAGGAATTTATTTCTGCCAGTTCTGGAGGTTGGGAAGTCCAAGATCAAGGTAGGTTCAGTGTCTGATGAAGGCTCATTCCTTCCTCATTGATGAGGCCATCCAGTTGTTGTCACGTGGTGGAAGAGCAACAGAGGAGTCTAAGCTGGCTCCTTCCAACCCTTTTATAAGGCACTAAACTCTTCATGAGGGTGGAACCCTCACAACTTAACCACTTCCCAAAGGCCCCACCTCTTAAGAAAATGCAGTAGAGATTAAGTTTCAATACACGAATCTGGGGGACATTCAGACCACAGCAGTGAGTTTTATCAAATGGCAATCCCTGTTTCTTCTTTGTGCCTCTGGACTGAAACTTTACTTAGCTCTTAGATTCATTTTGAAGATAACATAAGATAACACGCTGCAAGATCAATTATCTTAATTTCACTCATGGAAACACAACCTGGAATTATAAATCTTCCTCTAGGTTTATTTCCCAAATGCTTGTTCATGATGATTCTTTCACTGGTCTGCATCAAAATGGGCACAAAAGGACAGTGTGGTAAGTTTTTCATAAAGCTACCTTTGGGGTTTACAAGATAAGTGCTTGTTTTGAGATTCTGTCCTTTCTATTTCTTCATGACTAGAATGTTTCTCTTAGGGAGCAGTGGAAGTTGATTTATATCTTAATGATGTCCCCTGGCAAAATAAAAACTTGGCAAGTCAATGGCTCTCTCCTGTTTTCTTTTTTAAAGGCAGGGTCTCATTTCGTTGCCCAAGCTGGAATGCCCAGAGTCTTGTTCTGTTGCCCACACAGTGTGATCATGGCTCACCGCAGCCTCAACCTCCAGGCTCAATCAATGCTGCCACCTCAGCCTCCCAAGAAGCTGGGTCCACAGGTGTGTGCCACCACACCTGGCTAATTTTTTTATTTTTTGTAGAGATAGGGTCTCACTATGACTGGTCTCAAATTGTACTCAAGCAATTCTTCCACTGCAGCCTCCCAAAGTGCTGGTATTACAGGCATGAGCCACCACACTCGGCCTTCTTTTTCTTTTTAAAAAATTTTACAGATCAGAATCTGGGAATCGCAGCTCTGGGCAGTTTTCAAACTTCATTCACCTGCGCACCTAAGAAGTGTTTTATATACTGTCATCTAGTGGTCATCCTAGCTCACCCTCGCCAACTCTTCCCTTTGAGAACACAAATGGTAGGACTATGGAGCCCCAACATGCATGTGTGTGTGTGTGTGTGTGTGTGTGTGTGTGTACATTAAGATGCCAACAGCAGAGATGTGCTAGTATAAAAAAATGCAGGTTTTGAAGATTGTGTAGAAATGTTCAGAGGGAACAAACCTCCTGCACCAAACTCATGTGGGCAGAATTGAAAGCAGGCGCGTAGGATTAGCAGTCTATTTTTTTCCAACGCACCCAAAGGGCAGCAGCACAGAGACACTCATGCTCAGGAGTGTTATCAGCTAAAAGGACATGAAAAGTTCTAGAAGAAAAGTCTTCAAAACTGCAACCAAATGTGTTCACAATTAAACAACAGAAAATACCCCCTTCAAACTCTCAGAAGGCCCGTCAACCTTTCAAACATGGATAAGTATATATTTCTTCAAGAGCCTGGCACCCTAGAGGCAGGAGGGGAGGTGGTGCGGGTTTGCAAGTGTCAGACAGTCCTTACCTTTTGAGTATCCTCCATGTACACATGGCCTGTCCACTAGTGCTCCTACATCCATCTCTGTCCTGCCCTCCATGGCTGCTGCAGTCTCTGCAGCTATCTCCCCTCAGCCTCCCATTGACATCCTCCTCTCAGCCAGCCGTTCCCCCTCCAGACAAAGGGGACTCCGTTTCTCACTGTTTACTTTTTTTTTTTTTTTTTGAGATGAAGTCTCGCTCTGTTGCCCAGGCTGGCGTGCGGTGGCGTGATCTCAGCTCACTGCAACCTCTGCCTCCCAGCTTCAAGCAATTCTCCTGCCTCAGCCTCCTGAGTAGCTGGGATTACAGGCACCTGCCAGCGTGCCCAGCTAATTTTTGTATTTTTAATAAAGATGGGGTTTCGCCCTGTTGGCCAGGCTGATCTTGAACTCCTGGCCTCAAATGATCCAACCACCTCAGCCTCCCAAAGTGCTGGGATTACAGGCATGAGCCACCACCCCCAGCCCACTTCTGACTGTTTAATAACAGACAGATTAAAAGGGAAAGAAGAAAAGCAGAGAGATGGCAAAAAGCCCCAAGGCTGGGGTATACAGGAAACTGGTGGTTGGCTCTTTAGAAGGTCTGCATGTGGACAGCCCTTCTGAAACCCAGAAGACCACATATAAAAGGAATTTCAACCGTAAGGTGTTCTGTAATTCACCTGAGTCATTTTCAACTGAAGCATAGAAAAGCAGTTTTTGGACCTTGGTGCACAAGCAGGCGGCATATAACTTGATAGCAGTTATGTTCTGAAATGCCAAGTGTATTGCGACTGTTTGAAATTTGAAACACATTTACACATAAACCCAGTGAATGACAGTGCTTAGGTTCCCAGGCTAGCTCAGGAAATCCCTTTAAGCTTTTCTGTATTTCTGAACTTTGGTTCTGACCTCCTTCGAGCCACCTGAGCTTTCCCTATGCTGGGCAGAGGATGGGGATAAGGAGGTTCTGCAAACTTAATTGTTAATTCTTTTAATGATTCTCAAGTACAGACCCTTAGCGCATCAGAAAAAAAAAACAAAAAGAAAACTAGAAGTAAATAAATCTAAATATCATTAATCACATTTGCCAAGGGGATGTGTTCAAAGAATTCTTAGAGAAGGCAGCAGCCAACCAATAAAGAAAGAAATTCCAAGAGTGAAAACAGAATTGTTATGATGCCCTGGCTCTCCTGGGCTTCTGGACACCAGGGTTTACTTTTACTTGTTTCAGTTTTCTCCTTGACTGTCTGCCAGTCAGACTGTATGCTACAGGACAGCTCTGCACCCCTATGGGTGTGGCTTACAGCTGGTACACAATAAGCATCTGATGATCCGAACTGCCAAAACCAGACATAATCTATTTCTTTCATTCATTCTACTTACATTAATCAAGTGCCTACTATGAACAAGGTGTGTGCTAAGTACTAGGATCAACAGCGAGCAAGGCAGATCAAGTCCCTGCTTTTATAGCTTGTCTAGGCTGAATATTGAGTCCTCCAAAGATGTTTATATCCCAATCCCCAGAACCTCTGAATATGTTAGCTTACGTGGCAAAAGGGATTTTGCAAGTGTGATTGTGTTAAGGATCTTGAGATAAGACGATTATCCTGGATTATCTAGGCACGCCTGATGTCATCACAAAGATTCTTCTGAGAGGGAGGCAGGAATATGGGTTAGAGAGCTGAGGACCACGATCCAAGGAATACAGGCAGCCTGTAGCCCCTGGGAAAGGCCGGGACACAGATAACTCCTCCGGAGCCTCCACAAGGAGCAAAGTCCTGCTAACATCTTGATTTTGACCCAGTAAAACTGATCTTGGAATTCCAACTTCCAGAACCATAAGACAGTGAATTTGTGTGTACTTAAAGTCACAGTGTTTATGGTAACTTGTTACGACAGCAATACAGAATGAATACAAGCCGAATGTAGCTTTAGTTTACGAAACATCTTGCCTCATGTTTAACAGATATTTAAAAAGTCCCAATACAGTGTGATAATGGAAGAAGTGTAGAGTGCCATTAACTCATTCACCTTATTATGGCTTCGCAGACTGGCTTAATAATTTATTCTTCTCTTTGCCAATCAGAGTACCTGCCTATCTGAGGCTATACCTTCCTTGGGTAACAGGAATCCAATTTGTAGCTTCCAGTGCCAAGGCCTGAGGCTGCGAATACTTATAGAAGTCATTGGGTAGTGAATCCCTCACCATCGTGACAGTTTGTACTTAGGAGGAACATTGCTCCTTAATTTTCAGTCAAGTTCAACTTGGTTTTCCAGTCATGGCACCTTTAAGAAATAGAGGGGAGCTCTTATTTGCATCCCCTTTTTCCAAAGGGGAAACTGAGGCAGCAATCTCCTCAAGTTTCCTTCACCACCCAGGAGCAAGAATGTGAGCTCAGCTCTTTGACACCTAAAACATGGGTGTTCCTCTGGCCTCTACTTATTGTTTCCCAAGGGAATAAGGAGGCAAGAGAAAAGGATTACACTTATAGGAGGAAGGAGATTATCAAGGTACCAGAGGGAGAGGAGAGGAATTTAGGGGGGGAAAAAACTAATCGTTAAAACCTATGAAATAAGAGAGACCTCAGTTTTAAAACTTAAAACCTGGGGGAAATTTTGACAACTGGATGCATTTCATTTTGAAACTTACTTAACCCTAAAAGTCAAAATGAAACTCCAGGGGTGCAAACCCACAACAATCAAAATAAAAACAAGTTTTTACAAGACTGCTGCAAAGCTAAATATAGATTTTCAGCTAGACCTACTCACCTCCAAGTTCATGACTTTTTTGAACGATTTCAAACATTATGTCAGAAAAGAATGTCAAACAAAAGAAAAGTAGTTTTATGTGGGAGGTGGAGGACAGGCTGGGCTGTATAAATATGTGGGAGGTGGATAGTTTTTTGTTTTGGCCCCTCCAAACCGTCGAGATGTTTTCAAATACCATTTGTGGTCACTACACTGGTAATATTTTCTAACTGTGGTCAAAACAAGCTGACTAAAGGTTCATGTATTTGCTGCAGAAGGAAATGTTGCTGTCATGTGCCACTGCCTTAGTGCACAGGTGCGTTCTGTCATCTCCTTTATGACCTTGTTTGCTGGTGCATTTGGATGCAACTCTCTTCATTCTGATATGATGAAAAGCAAAATTAAAATTGGAAACCAGGCCGCTTGTGGTGGCTCACACCTGTAATCCCAGCACTTTGGGAGGCCGAGACGGGCAGATCACCTGAGGTCGGGAGTTCAAGACCAGTCTGGCCAACATGGTGAAACTCTGACTCTACTTTTTTTTTTCTTTTTTTTTTTTTTGAGATGGAGTTTCGCTCTGTCGCCCAGGCTGGAGTGCAGTGGCCGGATCTCAGCTCACTGCAAGCTCCGCCTCCCGGGTTCACGCCATTCTCCTGCCTCAGCCTCCCAAGTAGCTGGGACTACAGGCGCCCGCCACCTCGCCCGGCTAGTTTTTTGTATTTTTTTAGTAGAGACGGGGTTTCACCGTGTTAGCCAGGATGGTCTCGATCTCGTGACCTCGTGATCCGCCCATCTCGGCCTCCCAAAGTGCTGGGATTACAGGCTTGAGCCACCGCGCCCGGCCTCTGACTCTACTAAAAGTACACACACACACACACACATACACACACACACACATAAAGGATCAGTGTGGTATCAGGTGCCTGTAATCCCAGCTACTTACTCAGGAGGCTGAGGCAGGAGAATCGCTTGAACCTGGGAGGTGGAGGTTGCAGTGAACCGAGATCACACCACTGCACTCCAGCCTAGGTGACAGAGAAGACTCCATCTCAAAAAAAAAAAAAAGGAAACCAAAGTCCTCTGACTTCAGCTGGGAACACTAGAGCCCTTTCCTTTTTCTCATCCCGTAGCACCTCTGGGCTGAGGAGAAGGAAGTGGGAGTGTTCGGGATTGACAAAGATGAGGGCGCCTCTAAAACACCCTGTGCCCTTGTGCAATCTGTTCAAAATCACCCGTGGCCTGAGGATTACCCGGAACAATGGCCTCAGGTTCGTCGCCTTGTTGGGAGGGCTTTGAACCAGGGTGTTTGAACTGCTGAGCAATTTCTTATTAAGGCATGAACAGAGTCAGCTGGGGTTTTAGGCTTTTATTTGTGGTGGGCTGTTTTCCTGCCACGGTTGTTGTGGTTTACCGTCTACCTGAGTGTTCAAAACTGCTTTGCAAAATCCAGTGACTTTGTTTCAGATCAGGCACCTCTCCTGTGCCTGACCAGCCTTGGTTCCCCATGACACGTCGTTGTCTCATCTCTCGGGCCTCTGTGAGTTACCATCAGGAGAATCAGCTGGTGAACAAGCACTAGCATTCTCAGACCTTCAGCATAATGTGTGTTTCTAGGAATGGTCATTTGGGGAAATCTAAGATGGATCTCCAGACTGCTGTGCAAAAGATAATTTCACACATTGGGCAACAAAAGCCAATCATCAAAGCATGCAGTGCAAAAAGGAATGTTTTGTTCGCTTGTTTGGACACAAGGTCTCACTTTGGCACCCAGGCTGAAGTGTAGCCCCGGCCTCCCAGGCTCAGGTGATCACCCCACCTCCACCTCTCAATTAACTCGGACTACAGGGATGAGCCACCACACCCAGCTAATTTTTGTATTTTTTGTAGAAACGAGGGTCTCCTTATGTTGCCCAGGCTCGTCTCAAACTCCTGGGCTCAACTGATCCTCCTGCCTCAGCCTCCTAAAGTGCTGGGATTATAAGCACGTGCCCCTGTGCCTTGCCAAGAATTGTTAAATTAAAAGGCTTAACATTTTGCAAACCACTCCTAAAGATTTATGTTAAGGAAATAATCATAAATATGTTAAAAAAAAAAAAAGTATAGTCACAAGAGTGCCCACTAGGAGCTTGTCTATAATAACAAAAATGGGGAAAAAAACTCCTAAATAATCAGTAGGCTACTGGTTAATTATATTATTGCCATAGTCAATAACTAGCATTTACTGAATGCTAACTATGTGCTAGGTGTTATTAATTGCTTTATGTGTATTATTATCACATTTAATCCTTGAAACACCCTGCGGAAATAACACTTAGAGTACTCAGGAAGTAAAGTTCTCAGAGAAGCTCTCTTAGAGGTACTCAGAGAAGTGAAGTTCCTTCTCCATGGACATAGAGACAGGGTAGCAAGATAAACAATGACTCCCCTCCCCCAAATTCACGTCCACCCACAACCCAGAATGTGACCTTATTTGTAAATGGGATCTTTCCAGATATAATTTGTTAAAGATCTTGAGATGAAATCGCCGCAGATTTAGGGTGGGCCCTAAACTCAATGACTGGTGTCTTTATATGAGAAAGGAAGGAGCGACTAGAGAAACACAGAGACACAGAGCAGAAGTCCATGTGAAGATGGAAGAGAAATTGGAGTCATCTGCTTCCAAGCCAAGGAATGCCAAAGGTTGCCGGCAGTCATCGGAAGCCAGGAGACAGGCAGGGGACAGACTCACTCTCAGACCCTCCAAAAGGAACCAACTCTGCCAACACTTGGATCTTACACTTCTGGCCTCCTGAACTGTGAGATTAAATTTCTGTTGTTTTAAGCCACCTGGTTTGTAGAAACGAACACAGCTAGTGAGTGGTACACTCTGGATCTGAACCCAGAGTGACTCCAGAACCAGAGCTCTTCCACCCCACTATGCTGCCTCTAACAGCAGGGCTCAAGATTGCATGTACAATATCACATTTGTATAAGAAATGTGAATATATGCATGGAAAAGAAGTGGAAGAATAGACAGCAAAATGTTTCTTTCTGGGTGGTGGGATTCCAGATGGATTTTAATTACCTTCTTTTGCTTGTCTGCTTTTTCTTTTTTCAGCACTGAAGTGCAATACTTTTCATAGTGAGATACATTGAAGGATGTACGAGTAAAGCAGCATCGTGCTGTAACTTACTTTGAAATCATTCAGACAAAAAACTAATAATGTAGATACACATGGAGAGAAAATGGTAGAGTAAATAGGGAAATCAACTATTGGAGAACCTGGGTAAAGAGCATGTGGAAATTCTTTGTATTATTTTTGCAGCTTTTCAGGAATTCTGAAATGAGTTCAAAAGTTTTAATTTACCAATTTTTTTTTAAATGTTGAGAGTCTTAACATGAAAGAAGTCCACAATTGAAACAGAAATGACTTTATAAACATAAATACCAAGAGGACTGCCAAGAATTAGAAAAGTCTGAGGGATAGAAGAGAATATTTGTGTTATAGCAAAAATAACTTTCAAAGGAAAAAAAAATACAGAGTGTAAGAGAGAGACAAGGAAAGAGGTAATAGAACAAAGCAATGCCCAAACCAAGTCCCTGTTGAATGATAGGCTAGGATAGGATGTGCAGCCTCGCTCAGCTCTCAAATACCATTTTTTGCACATACTTAAGACCCTATAACATAGGGTGAGGCCTAGACAAGAAGTCAGAAGATGAGGGTTTGCCTGACCTGCAGGAAGGGAAGAGAGGCCAAGATCATCTTTACACTGTTTTCAAGCTCTGACAGCAGCTTCGCATTACTGGTTACTCATCCCCACAGAGGGTGGTCATCAATAATTCTACAGGTGACATTTAAATATAATGTAGACAGAGACAAACCAGAAGAAGGTTTTGTGGTCGTTAGAAAATGTTAAAGTATTAACAAGCTACTCGATATTTTTATTTTAGTAGGACAGAGATTCTAATTATGTGCCAATTTTAAAGCTCACTTCCAACCAACATGTCTCGTTTACCATCTGGGCAAATACAGGGAACAGTATGTCCGTAATTTGGACTTATCTAAAAGGGGAAAAAGTCACATTACTAAATGGCATTATTTCAGATGGCCCACTTCTCTATCACGGATTTCTATAAAAATCTGTGGCCATTACAAAAACTAACCTAATGTTATTGGCATCATTCGACTTGTGTACAAGATATTGTGCAATGGAGCTAGTTCTCATCCATCTGAAGGAACTGCTTGTTCCTTTCATTCCAAGTTGGTAAGGGCCAGGGCTAGGGCCAATGGGCCTTGGGAGTAGTCCCACCCTCAGTCTCAAACAGCAGAGGTAAATATATGGTTTGGCAAAAGCAGACTGAATATATTATGTGCACTTCATTGAGTCAAAGAACAATAGGTCCATTTTTATTCTACTCTCAAGTTATTTCACGTTCAGCATTCCTTCATCACAAAGGTTTGCTAATTGTTCCAATTTGCAGTGCCAAGTAATTTGTGCCTAGTAATTCCATAAACGTTGGCATTTCTGGGTTCCTACAAAGCAATCCTACTTCACAATGCCTCCAAGTAGCCATTTGTAGGGAAAAAGAGCACAGGTAGAGTCCGCACCCTGTCTTGCCGTCACGTGTGCATATTCTATGGGTCCCTGAAGATACGGCGAGTACACAATGATGTATCAGCTGCACAGGATGCCACCCACAGACCCTCCAAATAGAAGGACCAGCAAGGGGGAGGGTGTCTGGGCGGGAGGTTTGTTGTGTGTATATGTATTTTTTCCTAATGTATTTAAAACTCACTTGAAGTACAAATGGGAAGATTTCTTTTTAGACTGACTTCTTATGGAAAGAAAAGCAGCGTCTTGGTAAGATTCCAGGCCACCAGCCCCAACCCCACTTCAAGCTGTTTTGAACCCTTTTTTTCTGGTTTTATTAACACATTCTCCTTGGAGCCATCATCATGAGGTACAAAGAATGTTTCCCTTTAAGCCCCTAACCCTTCTTTTCAAAGTAAAATCTCCTCCCAAAGCCTGTAGTGGTCATGGTATTTTGGATTTTTGTTCTTATTGTGTGTGTTACAGCAATAGTGCTTACAAACTTATGCATAAAGCATGACCTACTGATCATAATGAACTCTGAGTCTAAGAGTAGTTTTTAAATCAGTTAGGTCAGCCAACCTTAACAGATAAATATCTGTGGAGCTGGTGACATGATTAAGATGCTTTCATCCAGCTTGGACCACTAGACCCACAGTCCTGCAGAGAAAGGACTGAAGCCATTTATTGATAAACTTTTAGTGGATCCAATGATAAAGTTAAAACCTTGCTTCTTGGAATAACACTGAAAACAGTGTTATCTTTTCTTTTTTTTTTTTTTTTTTTTTTTTTTTTTTTTTGAGGCGGAGTCTCGCTTTGTCGCCCGGACTGGAGTGCAGTGGCCGGATCTCAGCTCACTGCAAGCTCCGCCTCCCGGGTTTACGCCATTCTCCTGCCTCAGCCTCCCAAGTAGCTGGGACTACAGGCGCCTGCCACCTCGCCCGGCTAGTTTTTTTTGTATTTTTAGTAGAGACGGGGTTTCACCGTGTTAGCCAGGATGGTCTCGATCTCCTGACCTCGTGATCCGCCCGTCTCGGCCTCCCAAAGTGCTGGGATTACAGGCTTGAGCCACCGCGCCCGGCCATCTTTTCAAAAATGACTAGTGTTTTCATGATTTTGGTTGAGACTGTGTTTTCATATTTGAACTCGGGGCACTTAGCCTACATACATTCTATGGTCTGTGTTCCTCTAGTCCACTGATAAGGGAGGGAAGAACAAAGTTGTTGCATTTCTTTGTATACTTCCAGGGCACAAGGATTATATACATTGTGTCTGGTGAATTCCATTTTGTCCTAGAGTCAGAAAAATGGTTTTCCCTGAAGGTTTACACATTGAGTTCATGATGCTTGGGGCAAAGGTATCTTTTATAGCATTGGACCCCAACCTTTTTGGCACCAGGGACCAGTTTCATGGAAGACCATTTTTCCACATATGGGGTGTGGAGGAGGAGGTGGTTTCCAGATGAAAATCATCCACTTCAAATCATCGGGTATTAGATTCTCATAAGGAGTGTGCAATCTAGATCCCTTGTATGCACAGTTCACATTAGGGTTCTCACTCCTATGAGAAATGATTGCTGGTGCTGATCTGGCAGGAGACAGAGCTCAGGTGGTAATGCTCACCTGCCACTCACTACCATCACGGCCCGGGGTTGGGGACCCCTGTCTTAGAGGGTTACTTATCTCTGACACAGTGATTCTTGAACCTGCAGTCAGTGCAATGGTCACCAAGCTAGCAAAAGTGCCTTGGGTTTAGGGAGGTGACTCACAAACTCCAGTGTGCATAAGGATCACCCATCAGTGATGGAAGTAGTAAGAGTGTGGGCTCTGGATGGGTGTGGTGATTCATGCCTGTAATCCCAGAACTTTGGGAGGCCAAGGTGGGAAGATCATTTGAGCCCAGGAGTTCAAGACCAGCCTGCATAACAAGTGAGACCCCATCTCTACAAAAAATTAAAAAATAAAAATGTGGGCTCTGGAGCCCCTACGCCAGGTATTGGTTCTGTAAGCTGGGGGAGATTTGCATGTTTAGCAAATACTCTGGGTAATTCTAATGCACATAGTTTGCATTGAGAAACACTGTTCTGTAAATTCTGATGGAGAATATTTACACATGTGCTTTATGGTTATCAGATTTTCCCTTCAAAATTGTATTATTTCAAATATTTTTCTTAATAAGAAACATTTAGGACATGAAAAGATAACCAACACCATTAGTCATTACAGTTATGAAATTCAATTGAATTATGTAATAGAAAATTGCAATGAGATACTACTATACACTCATTAGAATGGCTGTAATAAAAAAGACTGACAACGCCAAACATAGAGGATGTGGAGGAACCAGAACTCTCACATACTGCTCATGGGAATGCAAATGATAAAACCACTTTGGAAAACAGTTTGGCAGTTTCTTAAAAAGTTAAGTATATACTTACATATGACCCAGTAATTGTACTCCTAGCTATGTACCCACAAGAAATGAAAACATGTCTACACAAAAACTTGTACATAAATGTTCATATGAGCATTATTCATAATTGCTCTAAACTGAAAACAATCCAAATGTCCATCTACTGGTGAATGGACGTACAAAATGGGATATATCCACACAATGAAATATTATTCAGCATTAAAAGAATAAGCTACCAATACACGGTACATGGATGAACCTCAAAAACATTATGCAAAATGAAATAAGCCCGACACAAAAGACTGTAGATCATGTGATTCCATTTAGATAAAATTTCTAGAAAATACAATTCTATAGAACTAGAAAGCACATCAGTAGTTGCTTGGGGCTAAGAGGAAGGATTGACTGTGAATGGCAAAAGGGAACGTTTTAGTGAGATGAGATGTTCTAAAATGGGACTGGGGGAATGCAGAACTCTATAAAGTTACCCCCCAAAATCATTCAACTATACAGCTACAGGGATTAATTTTAAGGTAGGTAAATTATACCTCAAAAAAAGGTGTTTGAAAAAAGAAGACTCCCCCAAATGGCAATTGAATGGTAGATGAGTGAATGAATCTAACAATTAAACAATATTTCAAAGTATTTAGGAGATGGTGTTCAAAGATATATATATCTCTATATGACTAGGTAGTGATTTCTGCATTTTGTTATCAGCTATGGTCAAATATCAGTCTCGCTCGTAGGTGGCTTTTCTTCTTTTCAACTCACTCTGAGTCACAGTTTCAGCCCCAGCCTTCACTAACTTATCCACAACTCCCAAGCAGCTTTTGTCAATTTTAACTACCATGAGGCTCTTCCCCTTTAGGCTAAGAGGCTATTAGGTCCTTTCAGCTTTCATAACAGCCTGAAAGGACAGTCCACCATTACCTCTGACTCATCTGCTTGCTATTCCATGTGGCAGGAGAAGAAAAAAAGAGTTTTCAGTCACATTACATGTCTCAGTGTCAGCAATTCAATTGTTCCCTTAGCAACCATCGCTTTTACCGCTGGCTTTCTGAGACACACTGCCTTCTCAAAGAGCTGAGAGTCACAAAATGTCTTGGTGCATGCCAGAAGCTGTTTTCTAAAAAGGCCAGTATGTCTTCTAGAGCAAATCCTTTTTAAAACAATGTTCAAACACAGGATACCATTTTTAGACAAGGGTGATAATGGAGACAATGCTGAGGAGATGACACTTCTTAGGGTCATTTGACTTCCACTGAGATAAGGGGTGTGTGCAGTCACAGACTCCCTGCTCCCGTCCCCGCCGGTGGATGTGATGGGTCACAGGGAACTCAAGAGAGGAGAGGAGGGAGAATGACTCTGGGCAGAAGCAATGCAGTGACTCTCCTGCCCATGGAGGGACTGATGGAGATACTGCTTTTGCGTATGAAGCATCCAGATTTACCATTTTCTTATCTGACTCATGGGAATATACTGCCCGCCTACATTTCTACAGCCAGGTGACAACTAAGACCAAGGGATAGCTCAAAAGTGTGGTTTCCTTTATTATTCCATCCATGATTTATTTTCCAAGAGGACCTTGTGATGGTTAATACTGAGTGTCAACTTGATTGAAAGATGCAAAGTATTTTTCCTGGGTGTGTCTGTGAGCGGGCTGCCAGAGGAGATCAACATGTGAGTCAGTGACTGGAAGAGGCAGAGACCCACCCTCAATCTGGGTGGGCACCATCTAATCAGCTGCCAGCTCAGCTAGAATAAAGTTGGCAAGAGAAGATGGAAGGGCAGACTTGCTGAGTCTTCCAGCCTTCATCTTTCTCCGGTGCTGGATGCTTCCTGCCCTCAAACATCGGACTCCAGGTTCTTCAGTTTTGGACTCTTGGACTTACACCAGTGGTTTGCCAGGGGCTCTCGGGCCTTTGACCACAGACTGAAGGCTGTACTGTAGACTTCCCTACTTTTGAGGTTTTGGGACTTGGACTGGCTTCCTTGCTCCTCATCTTGCAGACGGCCTCTTGTGAGACTTCACCTTGTGCCGTGTGAGTCAATACTCCTTAATACACTCCCTTTCATATCTACATCTATCCTATTAGTTCTGTCCCTCTAGAGAACCCTGACTAATACCTGTAATTGAAAAACAAAAAACAAATATTATCTGTTTACTACTATTTGAAAAGCAAGGACATCTCAGAATGTAGAGATCATGTGAAGGTTCTCCAGAAAATATTTCTCAAACACTTTGAACGGGATGTGGAGTCTGTGATAATTCCACTTCACAGGTCCATCTCTAGGAATAAAATATCTTACTGACAACTTGATAGTTTTTTTTAATTAGTAAGAGTAGAGAGGTAGTTTAGCACTATTTAACGGTACCTGTACTTCAAATAATTGATACCAAATCTCTTTAATGAAACTGTGCTAAATATTAATTCTTATGTACTAGAAGTTGGGTAGATTAATTACAAGATTCTGGTAACTGCCTTATTCTTATTTTTTAGAATTTCATATTTCTACTTTTCTTTTAAATCAATTCTCTCAGGTCTTCTTTGAGAAGTGCAAATTAAGGAGATTTTCTGATATACAAATATTTCAAAACTGTTAACCCAGGGTCTATTGACCCAGTGGGCTTTCAGAAAAGGGAGGAAATCCTCTGTTGTATTTTATAACCTGCAGGAGAGAGACTCCTGGCTGGTAACAGTGTGCCCCTGCTACATTGTTGCCAAGAATCCCAGCTTTGGGGCATGCATGTCTCCAAATCAAGGTGTTTGGAAAGATTACTTTTCAGGCCCATCCACTTCCTTAGGTTTTCCCAAAATAATACTAAGTTACCAAGAATGAAAAATCCAAACCACAAGATAAAGTTCTAACTCTACTCAGAAGGCTCTGAAGATAAGATACACTGGCGATTTATCTTGCACAGCCTATGTGTAAACACATTCAACCTTTCCCCACCCACAGAAAGACAAAGAACGATTTACTTTTCAGTTCAGAAAAGGAAAAGGGATTCATAACAATTTGAGTTTGCCTTCAGGAAATCAATAAAATTTGGGACCGGGTACAGTGGCTCATGCCTGTAATCCCAACACTTTGGGAGGCCAAGGCGGGCAGATTACCTGAGGTCAGGAGTTCAAGACCAGACTGGCCAACATGGTGAAACTCCATCTCTAATAAAAATATAAAAATTAGCTAGGCATGGTGGTGCATCCCTGTAATCCCAGTTACTTGGGAGGCTGAGGCAGGAGAATCACTTGAACTCAGGAGGCAGAGGCTGCAGTGAGACAAGATCACTCTACTGCACTCCAGCCTGGATGACAGAACAAGACTCTGTCTCAAAAAAAAAAAAAAAGGTTTTCTTATGACAGAAGAAGAATATATGTGTTCTTAATTCCTCTCTTCTTAATAAAAACCATCACTTCTCGCTGAAGCAGGTAGACATGCGTAGGTCTAATCTGTGGTCATTGAGCTACTGAAGAGTGGGGCTTTCCTAACATCTCTGGGTGTATTCCCTCACCTGCAAAGAGAGGGGCTAGAATGAATGTCCTCTGGGGTCCCTCATGGCTACAATCTGTGTTTCTATCTACTTCCTCCTGGTGGACAGCGGAATTTCAAGGCCTTCAGCTTGCCTGTCCCCGCTGCCCGCACCTTTTCCTGGGGACCTGTTTCTGGGCACCAGCAGCTGTCACATGCAATGTTCCTGCCTTTCAGTGGACACAAGCATTTCTTCTCACCACCAGCAAAGTCCTAGTCAGAGATGTGAAAGGGAAGAAGGAAAAAAATAGACACAGACACATACATGTGAATATATGCACATATAAAACTATGTGTTCTAGAGCAGATTCAGAGAACTGGGATAACCCTGAGTTTAGTGTTCTTTCATCTCATCAAGTCTCATCAAGGTAACTCTCCTGGGCAGGATATGACCCAGTGAACATCCTGCCCAGTCACATGGGGCCTCCCACACATCCTGTTCCTGGCTGGGGAAGGCTTGCCTGCCACGCAGCTTGACTTTTTAGGCTAGAGTGGCTGACCGACTGGGTATCTCCTAACCATTTCGCAGTTTCTATAATAAAGTTATAGGGCAGTGTGTCTCAGGAAATGGCATGCTACCACCCAACCCCTCAGTCCCACTCTCATACATGTGGCCTTCCTAGTTCCTTAGCAAAACTATATGTTAAGAAACTGCATGTCCCATGGTCATTTGCCCTGAGTCAAAGGCTGATAGGAAAGCCTCAAGCTACTCACTTTCACAGTTGTCTGCTTACGTTACAAACAGGAGCCAATTTATTATTCCCAGGAGTTTTGTTTTGGTTTGTTTTTGCGGCAGGGTCTTGCTCTGTTGCCCAGGCTAAAGTGCAGTAGTGCCATCTCAGTTCACCGCAACCTCTGCCTCTCAGGTTCAAGCAATTCTCTTGCCTCAGCCTCCCTAGTAGCTGGGATCACAGGCGTGTACCACTAGGCCCAGCTAATTTTTGTATTTTTTAGAAACAGGATTTCACCATGTTGGCCAGGCTGGTCTCAAACTCCTGACCTCAAGTGATCCTCCAGCCTCAGCTTCCCAAAGTGTTGGTATTACAGGCATGAGCCACTGTGCCTGGCCTATTCCTAGGGTTTTTCACTCTCATTCAGGAAACAAGAAACAGAAATCTCCCCATGCTCTTGTCTCAGGTTTGGTCATCTGCTCCTTTCCCCATCAAAAACAGGTCAGAGCCAGGATGATTCCCATGTTAGGTGAAGGCTTTGAGGCTGTGACTTGCTATCACTTTTTAAAATAAATGAATTAATGATCGATTGCTGTGTGACTGCCAAAGTAATACTGATGTTCATTGTAGACAATGGCTTTCTGGGCTATCACAGCGGGGACTGGGTAGGGGTATGGATATTGAAGGTGTAGAATTGAAAAGGGGCAGGAGGGAACAATCAAAAGAGGAAAACAAATAAAGACCACAGTATGAATGTATGTAACTTATGCATATATACATGCATCTATTAAATCATATTAAAAGATTTGGAAAATACAGAAAATTTCAAGGAAAAACATTAAGTCTACAACTTTGCTTTGCAGAGAGGACCTTTGCTAAAACTAGGAGTATTTCATGTACCTTATTTTGTTTGTTTACATAAATGTCATATAAGCCTCCACTTCTGTAACCTGTCTTCTTTCCAGCTAATAATATATCACAGACCATTTTTATGGCTAGTAGCTGTGGGTCCCAGGCAAGGCAGAGCTCCTTGAATCACTCCAGGAACCACTGCAGTGATTTATTACTTATTTTATGACCACGGATGCAACCTTTGGTTTACCTGGGTTCAGTGATAGACTCACTCAGTCCTCAGATCCTCAGAATTATAGCCTATGAGAGCTCAAAGGGACCATGAGTGATCCTGGAGATCAGGCCTCTCATTTCAGACGAGAAAACTGAGGACTGAATCAGAGCCAAGCACAGGACCAGATCCAAATCTGCCACTCAGGGTCTATTTCACCCTTGCACATCCAAAGGATGAAAAGTCTAACAGCAAACAGCCCACAAGAGGACTCGAAGTGGAAAGGGATGTGCAGCCCTGTACAGGATTTTACTTAGTGGTGTGTGCTCAGCCTCACCAAGTGGAAGGAGAGGCCATGGCTGGGGGATGGGGAGGGCATGGACTGGGGATTTGGCAGGATACAGTGGACCAAAAGCCCAGCTGTTCCAACACAGCAAAATGCAAACTCTACTGTTCCAGAGAATGGGGCCTCAGGTGTTGGAGGTGTTAGCTCTGCCTTCTGTATGAAGAATTGGGCCACTTCTCAGCCCTCTCCTCAGCTGCCACCCTGTTCAGGGCCACCTCCTGTTTCCTGGATTATTGCAGGGGCTCCTTACTGGAATTCCTGCTTCCACTGTGCCCACCACAATCCTTAGGCTGAGCTCACAAAAGCCAGCCAGACCCTTTTAAAATACAAAACCGCTCGAAACCTGCAGTGGCTTTCTATCTTACTCAGGCCAAAAGGCAAAGTCCTTCAAGTATCCACAGGGCTCCACTCTGCTCATTTGCTTCCTGGTCCTCCCACTACTTTTCTCTCCTATTTACTGGGCTCCTGCCACGTTGGTCCCTTTAGTGTTTCTCAAACTTGTTTCCACTAGAATGTAAGTTCTAGGAAGCCTGGGATTTTTGTCTGTCTGTTTACTCAGGCAAGCCCCTTTGTTGCTAGTCATAGAAACCAACTACAACTAGCTTAAGGGGAAAAAAGAAACAATTTACTACAAGAACTCATGAAATATAATGGCAGGAGGGAAGCCTGGACTTAAGAAAGGATTGGATCTCTGGGAGAAGGCTCATACTCTCCTGTTGGCCTCTGAATCACAGAATAGGATATGACCACTCTAACTCCAATTCATTTATTTAACTACTACTTTTTTTTTTTTTTTTTTTTTTTTTTGGAGACGAGGTTTCACTCTTGTTGCCAAGTCTGGAGTGCAATGGCACGATCTTGGCTCACCACAACCTCCGCCTCCCAGGTTCAAGTGATTCTCCTGCCTCAGCCTCCCGAGTAGCTGGGATTACAGGCATGAGCCACCATGCCCAGCTAATTTTGTATTTTTAGTAGAGACAGGGTTTCTCCATGCTGGTCTCGAACTCCCAACCTCAGGCGATCTGCCCACCTCAGCCTCCCAAAAGTGCTGGGATACTACTACTTTTTGTATATTGTAGTGGCAGGCACTGGTGTGGATGCTTGGGCTGCATCAGGAACAATGCTACATTCTAGTAGGAGAGGTAGACCATGAGTGTAATCAATGAGCACATATAGCTTGTTAGATGATAAGGGTTGTAGAGAAAGAAGGATGGAGTGGAGTAAGAGGGGATCCAGAGCAGGAGGTAGGGGTGCTGTGGGCAGGATGCACTTTTAAACATGGGCAGAGTAAACCCCAGGGAGAAGGTAAGACTTGAGGAAAGACTTCTGGTCACCACAGAGACTAACTTGGAAACCCCCAGGTGTCCACCTCTGGTCCAATCAACTGTCACTAGGGAAGGTGGAGTCCCATGAAGCAAGCATGGTTTCTGGATGGAGTGGAAAGGTGAAAACCATTCCCAGAGAAGAGGGAGTTATCCTGAGCTGGAAAGACATCTCCAAATGTATCTTCCACTAGAGGGATTTAGGGACCCTCTGTTCTTACCGCTAGAGTGCCTGCAGTGACTTTATAGCTTGCTTTTTTTTTTTTTTTTTAAGTTGTACTCAAATTAAACTGTTCAGGTGACTCCCCTGTTAGAAGTCTGTGGTAAACCAGACACCTCGCCCCCCACCCTCACCCCGCAATCCTGCCACATTTGTGGGAAGGTGGCGTGCTGCTAATTTCCTGCTGAACTGCTGAAGACAAGAGGATAGAAATGGTGATATCATAAGGAAACTTGCTGAATGCATATTGACTCAGATTGACTGAAAATGATGTACCACATCCCCAACTGACAGGCTGTTTCTGCCTCCTGGGGCAGGGTGGTCCATTTGTAGGACAAGTGAACTCCTTTCTCATCCCTACCCTAAGGATTTTCTCCTTGAAAGAGCAAAAAATCACAGAGAATTAAGGGCTTGAGAGGGAATAAGGCATGAGACATATTGGATGACATAATGGCAAAAGCCTGGCGATTCAGGTTACTTCCTTGTAAGGGAAACAAAAATAGGAATGGAAAATTTGATAAACCCCAAGTCCTCTACTGCTTTGCAAGAAAAGCCTGAAAGAATTTTGAGTCTGGAGGACGAGCTCAGAGGACCCTCAGATATTTACAACCTTATCTGAATTGTTAACTTTTGAAAAGGAGAGAAGTGATATTTATAAACTGATGAACTTAGAAATGTCAGAGTCCTGTTATTAGAAGCAAATGATGTGAGACTCTTCTGGAGTTTCATGTAGTTTACTATGGCTGTGAGGTCATGACAGAGCTCTAGGCTGACCTCTGAGTTCGGAAATCTCTCTCCTGCACTTCTCACTTTACAGGATTTGCAGGCAGCAGACACTAAAGTCTTGACGTGTGGAACTCCTTGCTGGTGGAGAAAAATGCTGCAGGTAAGGTGGAGACAGAGTGGAACTAAAGGATGTTCTTTGTTTGCCATGGTCAAAAGAAGAGTGTGTGCATGTTTATGGCTTCAAGTCCCCAGGGCATTTTTATGGGGGCCGCCTGCCCAAAGCCATCCAAACCTGAAAGAAAGTCCCATTCTGGCTCACACCAACCTAAGGGAGCCAGAGGTTCCTGGGAGCTTGTTGGTAAACAGAAGATGCATTGTCCCTGCTGGGTCACCCATGATGGTCTGCCTCCTGAGAGTAAACAATTAATGCATACAATCACAAGCAACACTGAGGATTAGCAGGAGTCAAAATTAGGAAAATGTCTTCTGATTTGCCTTTGAGTCTCAAGAGAATGCTAAGCACTGACTAGCCTGCAGATCTTGTTATATTTACCTAGGCTTCCCTTCCATGGTTTGAAACAGATCCCTCAGAGGCTGCCTCCACCCACAGGTGGCCTCTGACTGTTCAAGGGATCATACAGCAAAGACTTCAAAAGCATTTTGGAGAATCCTAAGGTCATGAGAGGTTGGTCTGTAAAGCTAGGGGATCTTGGTTTTATAAACCCAGTAGAAAAATATCACCATAGGTTTTCTGGAGCAGAAGGAAAGACTCCCAAGTGCAGCTGGCTCTCTCTCTCCAGAAAGTTCCATCTGAGGAGCCACCAGAGGTTCTGTGTGCTGCACCTTGGCACAGCACCCAAGGATCAGACTTCAGCAAGCCGGCCCCCTCTGCCTCACATAGGTCCACTCCCTGTGCCAGCTCAGAAGCATGGAACCCAGGGCTGCCAATTTACCACATGCTGCTCCCTGCTCATTTTACCATTGTACTGTAAAGCCGCTTTCTGTAGAAGTAATATGACCATAGCACTTTCACTTTTGAAACTGTGTGCCTCCCATATTTCCCAGATACCTCACTGAGTTCCTGGAAAGATGAACAAGAACCTGCCAAGCAATGCGTCATCCTGTAGACGCACAAGAGCACAAGGGACTGCTGTACTCAGGGGCCAGTGGAGAGTCCCAGGGTGAACTGGCTGCCCCCACTCAGTTCCAGACAGCACTCGGGTGGTATCTTCAACATCAGGATGACACTTTTTCTCTTAAATGACTTCAGGGAGTTGTAAGGGAGCAGCAAGTGAGTAATACTTGAAGCCTCTATAAAAAGAACATGTAGAGATTATGAAAAATGTATATTCTTTCGTGTGTAGATTACTCCAGGCTATTTTTGTTGGAGGTACAGAGGCAGTGACTCTGTTGGGAAGAGCATAGGCTTTAAAGCCATGTAAACTCAAGTTCAAATTCTAACTCTGTCATTTCCTCATATATAGTCCTGGGCAAATCATTTACCATCTCTAAGCCTCAGTTTCCTATCTGTGAAATAAGGACAGTGATCTTCATCTTGCAGTGGGGATTACTGTAACTGTATTGGAAGCAAGGTAGAAAAGTCAGCTAATACAATGCCGGGTACACTGTAGGTAGTCAATAAATGGTAGCTGCAGCTTCTGTTGTCATTTTAAATAAAAATAATGACAGTAATGAAAGTAAGAAAAATGAAATGATCTGGGAAGGTATATTCAGATGCTTTCCCCAGTGCCAGAGAAGCAAGTTAATAGATTAGGCAGAAAGACCTATAAAATGTGATCATCAGTGTGGGCTGGCCATTCCTAACCCTCATTCCTTTTAGTTTCTTTTCCACTGTGGGGACAAGAAAAGCTAAATAGCCACTTTTCCAGCAAAAGATTGCCATAAGATATAGTTCTGGCCAAAAAGATATGGGCAAAGAGCTTCTTTCTTGATAAAAACATGGCCAGTGCAACTTTTCCTTTCCTTCCTCCTGCCATGAATGGGGGCATGATGGATGGAGCTAACACGGCCACGTTGTACCCATGAAGTCATGAGCTAACATGGTTAGGATGTCAGAAGAGAACGAAGAAAAGTCTTGAGTTCTTATCAACGTCGTTGAGCTGTTGCATCAGCCTTGAGCTGCCTACTTTCAGACTTTTGTTTTTTGTTTTGTTTTGTTTTGTTTTGTTTTTTGAGATGGAGTCTTGCTCCATCACCCAGGATGGAGTACAGTGGCATAATCTTGGCTCACTGCAACCTCTGCCTCCCAGGTTCAAGTGATTCTCCTGCCTCAGCCTCCCGAGCAGCTAGGATTACAGGCGTCCACCACCACACCCGGCTAATTTTTGTATTTTTAGTAGAGATGGGGTTTCACCACGTTGGCCAGGCTCGTCTCAAACTCCTGACCACAGGTGATCCGTCCGCCTTGGCCTCCCAAGTGCTGGGATTGCAGGCGTGAGCCACCGTGCCTGGCCCAGACTTTTTAGTTTTATAAGAAAAAATACCTTTCTATCTATTTCAGTGACTCAGATGGGCTTTCTGTTGCTTACTGCTGAAAACATTCTTATCTGATAAAGAGTTTTGTGATAAATTTCTGAAATACCTTGCTGACCTAGCAGAAAAATTCAGTCACTTTGACTTCCTAATCACACTCTCAAGAGCATTAGCTTTGTAGACGTTAGATAATCCTAAATATTTTAGTGAAAATGAATATATATCTATGAACGTGTATATATACACATATATTTATATAGCAGTTTATGAAATCTGAGAGATTTGCTTTAGATGCAATTCTTGACCTTTAGTGTGCACATGTGCATCATAATCACAGTGGAATCTTTTAAACACACCCACGCCTGGGCTCTAACGCCAGAGCTTCTAGCTTCACACACCTCCAGTGAGGGCAGGGCATTACAAAGTTTCAAAGCTCCCCAGGTACCTATGTACCAAAGGAGAACTACAATGGAGCCCTCCCTAACAGGGACCCAAGCTCAGAAAACTCTGTCTCCTACATAACTAACTCCTCCAAGAGTCGGGTTGGAAAGGTACAATAGCTTTATGCGCAGCCTGGCATAGCTGTACTATTTTAACTCAACAGAATTATTGCACATAATTACAAAAAGTTATCAAGCTTCATAAAACACAGAATTTATATACAACCTTCTACTGTAAATTATACAGGTTTCTACTTTAATTTTGCACAACACGTGGTCTGGATTAGCCTCATTCAACCTGTGTTGAATTCTGATATTTCTGGGCAGGGACCAAAAATATCAGAGTTGCTGCATTATTATGTTATTTTACTAACTCACATAACCATGATAGAAATTCATATGCTAGTATAGGGCCCATGAGCTAAGCCCAACATAATCACATATGGCAGAGCAGAGCTCTCTTGATGATAGGCAGGCAGCTGACTCTTCACCCTTTGAAAGGTTGCTATAGTGTGTTGCATCCCTCACAATGTAAAGTATTCATATGGTAAGATGAGAATCCCTCCCATTGCTGACCCACTGCATATTTTCCTCTGAATTTTAATTTTTTTACACTATCTGTAGCTTCTCTGTCAGAGTTACACACTCGCTTATATTTCCTGAATAGATTTTAAATGAGACATTTATGTGCATAAAATAAATAAGTGTAAATATCCGGAGGGTTTTTCTTTTTTGTTTTATCCAGTAGCAAAATGTTTGTTTCATGGGACAAATCTGTTGGCTTGTCAATTAAGCTTCTATTCTAATGTAATCAGCAGAAGTTATTGCTAAAAAATCTTAGGAGTGACTTATTAATACCGGTATAGTAATACATGGAGACCAGACATGGCGGCTCACGCCTGTAATTCTAGAGCTTTGGGAACCTGAGGCAGGAAGATTGCTTGAGACTGGGAGTTCAAGAACAACCCGAGCAAGTATAGCAAAACCTTGTCTCTACAAAAAAAAAAAAAAAAAAAAAGAGAAATTGCCAGGAGTGGTAACACACATTTGTAGTTCTGGCTATTCAGGAGGCTGAGTCAGGAGGATCACTTGAGCCCAGGAGTCCAAGGTTACAGTGAGCTGTGATCACTACACCACTGTACTTTAGCCTAGGTGACACAGTGAGACCCTGTCTCAAAAAAAAAAACACCAGGGAGTACTGTGTTAATTCCTTCATCAACCCACCTTTGAAAAATAAATAGAATTCACAATACCTGTTGGTGCAATTTATGGCAACCCATCTTTACACTGCATTTTTGGTTTTCACTAGTAGTAATAATGGTACAGCTTTAAAGAATTCTAACTGTATACCAATAACTATGCTCTATTCTTTATATGAATTATTTTATTTAATCCCCACTACAACTCATTGGGAGAAGGTACTGTTATTATGACCATTTTACAGATGAGTAAACTGAGTTAAATTACTTGCTCGAAGTCCCAAAGGCAGTAAGTGGTAGGGCCAGGCTTTGAACCTATATGTGGCTGATGCCAAAGTCCACCCTCTTAACCACTGTGCTCTGTTAGCACCATTTATTATCCATATTTGTCAACCATATTTTTCTCTAAGACATGTTGTAAGAATCTTTGTAACAATTATCCTATCATGAATCACCAGCAATAAACCCTCCAGCCACGTTCTGTTATACCCTCGTCTATGAAATTCTTTTCTTTTCTTTCCTTTTTTTTTTTTTTTTTGAGACAGAGTTTCACTCTTGTCACCCAGGCTGGAATATAATGGCACAATCTTGGCTCACTGCAACCTCCGCCTCCCGGATTCAAACGATTCTTCTGCCTTGGTCTCCCAAGAAGATGGGATTACAGGTACCTGCCATCACGCCTGGCTAATTTTTTATATTTTTAGTAGAGATGGAGTTTCACCATGTTGGCCAGTCTTTTTTTTTTTTTTTTTTTTTTTTGAGACGGAGTCTTGCTCTGTCGCCCGGTCTGGAGTGCAGTGGCCGGATCTCAGCTCATTGCAAGCTCCGCCTCCCGGGTTCACGCCATTCTCCTGCCTCAGCCTCCCGAGTAGCTGGGACCACAGGCGCCCGCCACCTCGCCCGGCTAGTTTTTTGTATTTTTAGTAGAGACGGGGTTTCACCGTGTTAGCCAGGATGATCTCGATCTCCTGACCTCGTGATCCGCCCGTCTCGGCCTCCCAAAGTGCTGGGATTACAGGCTTGAGCCACCGCGCCCGGCCGGCCAGTCTTGAACTCCTGGTCTCAAGTTATCCACCCACCTAGGCCTCCCAAAGTCCTGGGATTACAGGAGTGAGCCACCACTCCCAGCCTATCAAATCATTTAAAAACAGCAGTGGATCTGAGTTATACTTTGTTTCTGTGATCATATTTGTCTCAAAGTCACTTCCACAGCTGCTGGTATGATGGAAGGAGCACAGGTTTTGGAGTCAGATGTTTCATGTGGCTCAGACTGGAAACAATCCCTTTAAGCTATAGTTTGCACATCTATAAAGGGGAGGTACATTCACACACCTGGGAAGTTTATAGAGATGACTAAACAAGCTAGTGCATGTCAGAAGTGCTTTGAGGCCAGGCACGGTGGCTCACACCTGTAATCCCAGCACTTTGGGAGGCTGAGGCAGGCAGATCACTTGAGGTCAGGAGTTCGAGATCAGCCCAGCCAACATGGTGAAACCCCGCCTCTACTAAAAATACAAAAAAGAATTAACCAGGCTTGGTGGTGGCTGCATGTAATCGGAGCTACTTGGGAGGCTGAAGCCGGAGAATCTCTTGAACCTGGGAGGCAGAGGTTGCAGTGAGTCAAGATTGCACCATTGCACTCCAGCCCGGACTACAGAGTGAGACTCCATCTAAATAAATAAATAAATAAATAAATAAATAAATAAATAAAATAAGTGCTTTGAGAACAGTGATGTGAGACACACATGCTATTTTTAACTTTCTTTTAACCCAACTTCCTGACAAGTTTCACTAATTCATGGCCACAAATCTCAGACTGGCCTTCAGTGTTGCCTTATAGTCCTACACATTCTCCACATCTCTTAACTCTTTCATTCTTCAAGGTAACTATTTCACATCTCTCTTCACATTGTCCCCACTCCAATTCTAGCTGGTGACCTTGCCTCACACGTCATCAAAAAAACTGAAACAACCAAAAAGACGTCCCTCATCATGTTGCATCCTCACCACCACCCTACGGACCTGATGACTTTTTCTTATCACTAAGGATCAAGGGTCCCATGCTCCAAAAACCAACCACCTTTCAGCTCCCATCGTCCTTCCCAGGGACTTTTTTCTCTCTTTCTTCTCTTCAGCATCACCCATTTTACTTTCTCTACCAGATAGTATGATCTTTTACCTCCCATATTAAATAATAGAAAGAAAAAAGATTAACCCTCTTGACCGTGTATTCCTGCCCAGCTCCAACCATTTTACTTTGCTCTCCATCACAGCAAAGCTTCCCGAAGTCCCTGATTATTATCACTGCCTCCACTTCCTCATCTCACATTCTCCCCTCAACCCACTTCTCCTGAGTTCTAGCCCCTCTGCTCTTTATGCTGCAGAGTCCAACCTGCAATACCTGTCCTCATCACACTTGAGCTCTGAGCAGAAGTCAGCAGCATTTGCCACTCCCTCCTTTTAAAATCCTTTCTTCTCCTACCCAGCAACACACTCTCCTGGTTCTGCTTCCTCCTTGCTAATTGCCTCTTGTCCAGCCCTTTTGCCAAATTTGCTTCATTTTCCTGACTTCTAATTCTTAAAGTAGATCAGGATTTGTGCTCTGACTTCTTCTTTGTCTGCACTCATTCTCTAAGTAGCCTCACTCAGTGTTACAGCTTTAAATACTTTGTATATACCAGTCACTCCCTCTCCCTTGCACCAGCTATTTGAACGCCTTGGCACTGCTGCATGGATGTTAAGCAAGTATTTCAAACTTATGGCCAATCAACATTTTTTATTTTCCCTCCCAAAGTTTCTCCACCAGTCTTGTCTATCTCAATATGTGGCACCATCATGGTACCACCAATTGGAGCCATTAAATGGTACCATTTGCTTATGACAAAAATCTAGAAATTATCTTTGATAACTTTCTTTGCATCACCCTCACACCCAAACCATTGGCAAAACTCTCAAGTTCACCTTAAAACATAGGCTGAATCTATCCATTTATCTCCATCTTCTGCCAACACACATTGGCAGAAGCCGTTATTACCTATCCTGTGGCATACTTCAACAACCCACTAACTGATCCCCTTGTTTCATTTTTACTTTCCTATGATCTCTTTTTAACACAATGAATGGAAGGAAGGAAAGCTCTTCCTTATAGTTGAATTCCAAATAATAAACATAGAAGTGACTATTTAGAAATTCACCAATGTGTGCTAAAACTAGTAAAAGTTTGATGAGCAACAGGATATTTACATAGTCTCAAAGAAACTCCTCAGGAATGACTTATTAATTGCGAAGGGAAAATCAGTCACTTTACAGAGGAGAGACTTGGGGAACATCACCTTAAGCAAGTGATCAAAGCTAACATCACCAGTATTGGGACAAACAATACTCACAGGTCCGCATGGCTGGGGAGGCCTCAGGAAACTTACAATCATGGCAGAAGGCACCTCTTCACTGGGTGGCAGGAGAGAGAATGAGAGCCAGCAGGGGAAATGCAAGATGCTTATAAAACCATCAGATCTCGTGAGAACTCACTCACTATCACAAGACCGGCATGGGGGAAATCACCACCATGATTCAATTACCTCCACCTGGTCCCACCCTTGACATGTGGGGATTATTACAATTCAAGGTGAGATTTAGGTGGGGACACAGAGCCAAACCATGTCACCATTCTTGCAAATTTTTTGTAAGTTTGAAATCATATCAAAACGAAAAGTTCCCAAAACACTATACTCATCCGGGCATGTCATTTTTCTGCTTTCTGCCCCTCCAGTAGCTTCCTAACTTATTTATAGTAAAATTCAAAGCCTTGCCATGGCTTACACAGACCTCTGTGATCTGGCCCCTGCCTGCTGCTCATATCATGCTGCATCATTCTTTCTCAGCCTCCTAAACCAGATGTTGACAAAAAGAGTCAAACTCTGTAAAATATTTGAAGAGATTTATTTTGAGTCAAATGTGAGAGACCATGGCCCATGGCACAGCCCTCAGGAGATCCTGAGAACATGTGCCCAATGTGGTCAGGGCACAGCCTAGTTTTATACATTTTAGGGAGACATGAGACATCAATCAAATACATGTAAGATATACATTGGTTTGGTCTAGAAAGGCCTGTAAGGAGAAAGGAGGGCTTCCAGATTATAGGAACATTTGAAAATTTTCTGATTGACAATTGGTCAAAAGCATTATTATTAATATAAAGGAATGTCTGTGTTATGATAAGGGCTTGTGGAGATCAAAGTTTCATCATGCAGATGAAGACTCCACGTAGCAGGCCTCAGCACAGGTTGTATATGTTTCTAATTAGACTTTTAAGGTCTGTGTTGATGTTGAATGCTGGTCAGTTTTTTCTAAATTTCAAAAGTGGGGAGGGTATAATGAGGCATGTCCCACCCCCTCTTCTTGTCATGGCCTGAACCAGTTTTTCAGGTTAACTTTGGAGTGTCCTGGCCAAAAGGAGGGGTCAATTCAGATGGTTGGGGGCCTTAGAATTTTATTTTTGGTTTACACCGGCCAGGTGTCTTTCTGTCCCTGAAATATACCAACCTCTCTCATCTTAGTTCCTGAGAGCTGTTTCTCTGCCTGGAATGCTCTTCCCCTCAACTTTGCAGATTTGGTTCTTCCTTGACATTCAGACATCAGCTTCAAGGTCACCTCCTCAAAGAGGCCTTCCTTAGCCACACCCCCTCACTCTCTCTCATCCTACCTTACAGTAGGCTCCATGTAGAGCACTTATCACTCTGTGTTTTCTTTATTTACTGATTCGCTTATTATCTTTCCCCTGCTGTGGACCATAAAAGCATGATAACAAGCTTTTTGTCGTATTTGTGGCTGCACCTTTCTTGCCTAGAATAGTACTAGTCCCTAGTACATGCTCAATAAATCAGTGCTGAATGCAGTTGGTGTTTTTTATGTATTTTGATAATGCTAATAAATGACAATAAAATTCTAAGTCCCTCCCTCTCATTGAATGGGTCTTCCTCTCAGCCAAGGGGACACAATGAAACCTGAGAATCTAGTTCAGGTCATGATGGAAAGGTAGGGGGCAGGGAGGGAGTTGGAGTCTGTCTGACTGAACAGACTCTTTGTGGCCATAAGATACCAAATTTCAACCTCACTATTACAGCATCACATCACAGATGGCAGGGACTTGAAAGAAATTCAAGTTTTTTTGACGCTAAAATATGCTTACCTGACATGTTTTGTAATGGCCCTGCAAAGCTGCCTCTTGTGGGGGAAAGTTAGCATCCTGTAGAGAAGCTGCTTCCTTTACTAGGTCTCTCCAAAGAGTCTGATACCTTTGGTAAGAGATATTCACATATATTCTCTCCAAAGCCTGCTACCTGGAGGCTTGTCTACATGACAGAAACCTTGGCTTCCACAACCACCACCCACCCCCGCTTACCTCAAGCTGACTTCAACTTTTCAAGCAGAGTTTAACCCTTTCAACCAATCGCCAATCTGCAAATCTTTAAATTCACCTATGACCTGTAAGCACCCCCCGCCCCCCGCTTTGAGTTGTTTGGCCTCTCTGGACCTAACCACTGTATACCTCACATATATTTATTGATGTCTTATGTCTCCCTAAAACATGTAAAACCAAGCTATAACCCAACTGCCTTGGGAACATGTTCTCAGGAGCTCCCGAGACTGTGTCATGGCTCATGATCCTTAACTGGCAAAATAAACTTCTAAATTGATTGAGATCTGTCTCAGATACTTTTTGGTTTACACTATATATTATTTGCATATTGAAATAAGTCACCTGGTAATGGAATCTCCCTCTCACCAGTCATGGATACCCTTTCCTATGTAACTCCAGAGTTTTCAGTTCTGGGCATCACTCTGGTTATGTTCAAAACAATAGCTATTTTCTTTCAGTTCTTTTTTTTCTAGAGAGCCAAATCTCACTAAGTCCCTTCCCCATTAGGATCCTTGGGGACCAAGGCAATTACTAAGAGGATAATGGACATTATGTGCTCCCACCCTTCCCAGAAATGATGCCTGCATCTCATAAACGCCAGAGCCTCGGTATGCGGTGATGATTTTTATCCTCGTTGTTTTGATACTGCTGATGAAATATCCTCATATGCCAATTCCTACAAGCCATACAATAGCGATAGTTTTCATAAGTTGGGGCCCGGGAGAGAAGTTTGATCCTGCTGTCTTCTGCCAACTCTGAGTGGGGTCTCAGATTTGCCCTTTGAGTTCTCTGTGGCAGCTGCTTCCCTTTGAATTTAGCGAGTGGCTCTTTCAACTTTGTGAATGAAGCATGGGGCCTGCAGAATCAGAAACCTGGGCCTCCTTCCCACTGGTAACCTATCTTCACAATCTCCTGTATTAGTTGCATTCATGAGCGGCGGTGAAACTCTAAGGACTGTGTGTTGTAAAAGAGACCCTTGATCTGATCCATAAAATTTATGCCTGTCATCATCTTTCATCCACTCCAGGAGGCCTTTCAATGGCACTGCCCTTCAAAATCACCCCCAAATACTCAGGAATATTGCATCTCCCTGTTAACCCACATAAAGGCAGCTAACTACCCCAGGGAGTAAGAGAGAAATGTGTGGACATAAAAAAAAAAACAAGTCTCTCCTAGTGCCTGTGATCCCTAAAAGATTGGTCCTGCTTGCTGCAGATTCATAGGAACAGATGTGCCCAGTGAGGGAATATTGCTCAGAGGCACCAATGGGCAGATGGATTAATTACACCATCTAATGAAAAGCAGTGATTCGCCATGGCCCAGGGGAAGGAAGGTTAGAGGCATAAAGAAGACATACGCACTTGGACACTTTCCCACACAGAGATGTGCAGACGGAGAAAATGCCGTGATGGTTCAGGTGAGAAGATGCTCGTGCTTCTCCCAGAATTGCCAAGAAAGCCCCAACCGCATCCAGTCTATGTTCACATCCGCTGCTGCATGGGAACCTGTGTGACCAGCAGCCTCAAGTTACCATAACCCGCAGTACTAACTGCAAATTAAACAAGCCCACATTGAGACGATGGCTGGAAACCGGCTGGAGAGGATTTAGATGGACTGCAGTGTGATGGTATCTTGCTTCCTGTTAATTACCAGCTGAGTGACCTTGGGCATTTAATTAACCTCCTAAACCTCAAATGACTCATCCACAAAAAGGAGGTACAGGTTAAGCATCCCTAATCCGAAAATCCAAAATCCAAAATGCTCTAGAATTCGAAACTTTTTGAGTGCCGACATGACACCACAGTGGAAAATTCCACACCTGACTTCGTGTGATGGGTCACAGTAAAAGAATAGTTAAAACTTTGTTTCTGGCCGGGCGCGGTGGCTCAAGCCTGTAATCCCAGCACTTTGGGAGGCCGAGACGGGCAGATCACGAGGTCAGGAGATCAAGACCATCCTGGCTAACACGGTGAAACCCCGTCTCTACTAAAAAATACAAAAAACTAGCCGGGCGAGGTGGCGGGCGCCTGTAGTCCCAGCTACTTGGGAGGCTGAGGCAGGAGAATGGCGTAAACCCGGGAGGCGGAGCTTGCAGTGAGCTGAGATCCGGCCACTGCACTCCAGCCTGGGTGACAGAGCGAGACTCCGTCTCAAAAAAAAAAAAAAAAAACTTTGTTTCATGCACAAAATTATTTAAAATATTATATAATATTATCTTTGAGCCATGTGTATAAGGTGGATATAAAATATAAACGAATATCATATTTAGACTTGGGTCCCATCCCCCAGATACCTCATTATGTATATGCAAATATTCCAAAATCTAAAAAAATCCAAAGTCTGAAATGCTTCTGTGTCCCCCAGCACTTTGGATAAGTGATACTCAATCTGTAATAATAGTTCCCACAGCCGGACACAGTGGCTCACACTTTTAATCCCAAGGAGGGTGGACCACTTGAGCCCATGAATTAGAGACCAGCATGGGCAAGCAACATAGTGAGACCTTGTCTCTACAAAAAAATAAATAAATAAAACTTAGCTGGAAATGGTGGTGTATGCCTGTAGTCCCAACTACCTGGGAGGCTGAGATGGAAAGATCACTTGCACCCCGGAGATGAAGCTACAGTGAGCCATGATCCAGCCTGGGCCACAGTGTGAGGCCCTAATAAAAAATAATAATATAATAATAGTACCTACCTCCTGTGGTTAATGTGAGGGTTAAATGTTAATGTATATAAACACTTAGCACTGTGCCTGGCACAGGGTAACCCTTCAATAAGGTAATAAGGATGTTAGGTATCATCATTACTTCCATTTAATCCTTAGGTGCCTAAATGATCTCAATTGTACACTTGCTGCTTTAATAAAATTCAAACCTTTTTCATGGCTTACACAGCCCTATACCGTCTCATTCCTACCTGTCTCTCAGACCTCATCTCATATCACTCTTTCTTATTTACACTGCTTGAACCAGGCTAGATGTCTTCCTGTCCCTGAAACATATCAAGCTCATTCTCATTTTAGGATGTTTCTATAGATTAGAAAACAGATTTATAAGCCATGTTCATCTGCTCGGCCAGGGACATTATAGCAAATATAATGAAGTTTGAATTCTAAGTGCAGGATCCAAAATAATATATTCACGAAAGGAAATAAACATTCTTTGTGTAACCTACCTTAAGAGGCCAGGGCTGTAAGTGAGAAATCAGTTCTATAAAGTTGACAGAACAAGCATAATGCTTAGGATCTCTTGCATATAAAGAGAACCACATTTGAGTAACCAGCTGCTGAGCATTATTTTGCCAATGAGAAAACTGAAGTTTAGAGAGGTTAACCTTGCCAGAAACAGCACATAACTAATGGATCTGGGTCTTGAACTCAGGCCTGACTCCAAGAACTCTTCTCTTCTCTTGCCAAGAGGCAATTATTACCCTCTACTGACAAAAAGAGTTTCAACATGGGTTCTCCCATCAGTTTTAAACGCTATTGGGTCCCATTCCACCCATGGAAAGAGCTTTCAAACTAGGAGGGGCCATTCTGATATCTGTACTTATCCTGTACGCATTGGTCTGATACAACTTGCCTAACCAGAAGAATTTCTTAAGAGGGCCAGCCTGGCCTACTCTGCCCCACAGGTCTTGGCTCACCTGGCACTGGATCTGCTTTCTGAAAACCCAGTCCCCCTGCCCTTCAGCCAGCCTCAGGGACTATGCCTCAACTTTCCACCCAAGATCCCTTTCCCAATCTTTTCTCTCCATACCCCTTGGCCCACATTTTTTTCCTCTACCAAGAAACTCCCAGTAGCCACGGTATCTCTTGCTACTTAAAGGACAGTTCTCGGCATCACCCAGGAGCACGTTCAAAATGCAGAGTATGAAGTCCTCTCCCAGACCTGCTCAATCTAAATCTGAATCTTAACAAGATCCTTGGATAATCCATAAGCCCATTAAGGTTTGAGAAGCACAGGTCTTACCCATAACTTGGCAAAGCCTCCACCACTTCCAAGGGTTATAAATTAACCCCATTGTATCTCTCTGTCTGATTCCTCAGCCTCTGTGCAATCAAAACATCTGACCCCAAAAGTTCAAATCAGCATTTTTTAGCAGCTCCACCTAGTTTCTGCTGCTTCTTTCATAAACCCAGAGGCAATTAATTGGATTTTATGAACCAGAGCAAAATAGAGAAGGGAGACCATCCCTTATGACACTTAAAGGTGTCGTTCCCATGTCAATTGACATGAGTCCCAGCCAGCATATTATTGTTACCGCTGAATAATACGTCATAAATAGATACAAGTTCAGCATACTGTCCAAGGATAGGGGAGTGTGGTGACTTCCATTTAGGAAATAAACACAGCAAGCAGGGAATTAGATCATAGGCTTCTCCTGCCTGATTCTGATGTGTTCTTGTTAATTATGCTATTTTTGGCCAGTCCTTCAAGGTCAATGGCTGGTAGAATAATGTGTCTTAAAACAAAGTTAAAATGACTTGTATTTGTTGCATAAAGGCACTTCCAGAAAGGCTGAGTGTATTGTTCCAGATTGCAATGAGAGTCCATAAGTTTCTTAATTCTGAATCTGTACATAGCCTAGAAGTAGCAGCAATAACAATGTTTGAAGTGACATTGTTGCTTTATAAATACTACTGCCAAGCATTAAGTCAGAGAATGCTTGACTGTCAAGAGAATAAGTCAGAGAATATTATCTCCATCTTTACCTCCCAGAAAACCAACGTCCAGGCCAAAGACACGGTGATTATGATTGAACTTCAGTAACAGTTCAGCCAGTCAAACTGCTATCCCTCCCCCCATGTACAGGCACATTGATATTAAATTTGGCTTCACCTTAAAATGGACTAAAAATAAGAACAGCTTCAGTCAAATGCAACCACATCAGAGATTTCACACTGAAAAAGTCACTTTCAGAAAAGGGGTATACTGAAAGGTCAGATGGAAACTTCCCCTTTCCCACCCCTAAGTGCCAACACCTCTTTATTGAGGCTAGGCTCTTTAAGAAGGTGGCTGTGGGCAAGAGTGATCACCTATCTTGTCTGATATATATAGGAACTGTCTTAAAAAGAAACATGAAAGTAAGTGTAACGATTCAGGGGGGTGGGAGTTAGGTGATTTTCCACCATCTGAGGTCAGGTATAGATAATTCAATTTACTTCCCTTATAAACTCAAGCAAACTCTCTATAATAGAGAAAAAAAAAAAAAAAAAGGTGTTACTTGAATTACCTTTGGCCTATTTGATTTTTTTGTTCACATTACCTACTCAAGCCAACCTCTTATCACTTACAAAAAGTGATGAGAAAAATTAGACAATATCTTCTCCCTTTAACACAGCCACTAATACTCAGAAAGTCCAAATTTTTTAATGTTCATTCACGTTTCCTTGGTAGTTTTGATCCTGTTAATAAAGCTTAGGCAATAAAAATGTATTTTGAAGTAAACATTAAACTAGACCAACCCACCATTGGGTAGACATTTCTTTCCAGGAAATGAAATGAATAATTTAAAAATTTAGAAACATTTTCCACAGCCTTTACTTCCTGCTTTCCCTACCTCTTTTCTTGTTTAATTTCCTCACTGAAAGTACTTTTTATGGTGCTAGTTCTTAATGAGGATCCTTATCTCTTGCCCTGAAATAATTGACAAAGTGAAAGTAGTTCTCTGTTTTAATTTTGCCTTTTGGAACATCACCTTTGTCTCCCTTTCTATTCTGTCTTTCAAAAGAGTTGACTGAACATCTCAAATTTGTCATGTTAATATCCAACAATAAGAATATGTGTTCAAATAGTTTCATTCTTCCATCTTGAATGAAAGTCCTATCTAACACATATCTTCAAATGACCATTTCTCTATATTTTAATATTAAAAGCATGAAAAATATAAGATTAAACCAAGTAAGTTTTATGGGGAGAAAAAAAGCACTAGTTCATTCAGAGTCGTTTATTCCATTTCTTGTCCCAGCTGAACATTCATTACCTCCCGCCGCCTCCTCTTCGGTTTCTTCATCTCCACGGGCTGGATATTAGCTTCAAATGGTTGAGGAAACAGACTTAGGTATTATTTTAGTAACTTTACACTAACCCGACAATGCAATTTATAGCACCTACAAGGAGCCCTCCATGTTCCAATCAATTGCAGCTCTTCTGCTCTGGGTACCAGCACCAGATGTTATGTTTCCAATGAGTCTTTCATTAACACAGCACCAAGACCCCAAACAGAAACTGAAAAAGCAACAAAGACATAAAGCTTACTTTTTTTTTTCAGCACTGACTTCATGCTGGTCTAGCAGTAAAGAACAGATAGAAATTGCGCGGAGAAGTTGGCTGTCAACAAAGGGCTGGTTCTTTGCGACTGATCTGAGTTTTCCACTTGAGGGCTTTTAAGCAAGCAGAATGCGATGCAATACCTCAAAGCATTCCACGCAGTGGCCTGTGTTCTTAAAGAAGACTGGCCTCTGGGAGCTTTATGTGTCGAAACAAAGCCGGGGCTAGAGGTCTGTGAGGGTCCATGGCTTTGCTGAAAGGATCTTGTCTGAGGCATGTCAGGAGAGAAATTTAAAATGGCCTAGAGAACATCAAGAACCCTTCTTGCTGTTTCAGAAGAAGGAAATGTTAGAAACCCCAATGTCATATTATCTGGAGTTCAGAAAGCCCTGACTGTGGACACCAACACATTTACAAAATAATCTGACAATTCAAATCAAGCTTTTGTTGAATTCAGACTTGAGCCCTGCTTTTTTCCATAATTCAACCTGAAATTACTTTTCATTCGATTCTACTTTTCAAAGAAGGGAAGTCTAGGATTTTAAAATGTTACCCTTAAAGCTCTACACGAAAACAAAGCCACACATTTTACTAAAATGCATATAATCAAGACCATTCAAAGCTCAAGCTTTGTATATGGGTTATGGGTACTATCTACTTATGCTTGTCTTGCTATTTCTGAGCCAAAGCCCTTAGTGCCTGTCGCCAAAACACAGGTGGAGAATAGATATTCTTACCTCTGTGCAAGGAGGACAGGGATCACAACCCAAGGCTAGGGAAACATAAGACATGAAGAAAAGAAAAATTGGGAAAGGCAAATGCCCAATCTTAAAACATGCAGTCATATTCAATATATAATCCTTATTTTTAGCACAGGAGTTTAAAATAATAATTAAGCCTCAATTACTGCAGGCAGATAACAGCAATCCCTCTACCCATACAAAATTATACCAAATGCCTGCAGAAGTCATCACTGATTGCTGTTCTCTATTACACACTCTCTCATCCCCTCCAAGTCTTTCTACTTCTTCCTTGGCTTCATTCTTTGCTCCTATTTTAAGACCAACACTATGATTTCACTAAACTTGAATTATTGCAGTATTGCCCTCATTTGTCTCCCTGCCTCTAGTTTCTTTTCCTATCTAATGCATGCTGGATACCATCATCGAACTGTTTTGCTACAACTCCATTATTTCATCCTGCTAGCTTCCTGGTTAAGAACCAGCAAATGCCTTCCTATGGTTCACACTCTTCAGTGTTCACCCACTGGTTCTGCTTTCATTTACAGCATCCTTCCCTGCCACTCCCTTTGAGGGAACAGCCACCCTCTGATATCCATGAAGATGCTTTTCTATTATAAGTATTTCAAGTTAAGACTCTAAGTGTTCACCTCTGGTGGGAGGGAGGGGAAGAGGACACCCAAATCACCTGAAAGGGGCTGAGCTGACCTGGGGCTGGGAAAGACCAGCCGTTCCTTGGGCTTAAGACCCACCAGACATCTTTGTTCTGCACATGAGCTGAAAGTAGAGATACCTACTTCTGAGACTGGAAACAATAATTCAGTGGGGTATTCCCTTTGGGCAGAGGTTGGAAACCGAGCCTTCTATTGACTAAGTGGGGAGTAGGCTTGAGGTCCATGGCTCCATGCTCACACAGCTCAAGAAAGATGCAGCCTGGCTGCCAATCTAGAATCATGGAAACGGAAACTGGACATCACTTTAACAAACTGAGTGAAGACACTTCAGATGCAAGGTGGATGCCATGACCTCTGGGAAGCCTTCTCTGACCTTATGCCCTTTCTCTGTGATCTCCACCGGTCTTCCTTAGCATCCCACAGTGATGTAAATCATAGATCTTAGCTCATGTAGGAATTTCTTGTCCTGCCTGTCTCCACTACTGAAAGCTTGTTGCACAATGCCTGGTATGTAGAGCAGCTCAGTAAATGAAATCAAGCTGTTCCGAAAAGAGAAGCCAGGGTAAGAGTAGGATGGATTGGAAGCTTTCCTTGTGAGCAGGACTCTGATACTTTTTTCCTCCTCATAACCCAGCTCTGCACTGTGCACAGATGAACTTGCTTAGTAAATCAGTCACTGATAAGCTAATGCCATTTTTTATATTCTGGTGTCCCTTGCATTTCTTTCTTACGCAAAAGTCAAATACTATTCCTATTGTAATTCTAAGAGCCTTATATTTAAAACTAATGGTTAAAAATACACCACTCACCGGACACAGTGGCTCAAGCCTGTAATCCCAGCACTTTGGGAGGCCGAGACAGATGGATCACGAGGTCAGGAGATCGAGACCATCCTGGCTAACATGGTGAAACCCCGTCTCTACTAAAAAAAATACAAAAAAAGCTAGCCGGGTGTGGTGGCGGGCGCCCGTAGTCCCAGCTACTCAGGAGGCTGAGGCAGGAGAATGACGTAAACCCGGAAGGCAGAACTTGCAGTGAGCTGAGATCCAGCCACGGCACTCCAGCCTGGGCAACAGAGCGAGATTCCGTCTCAAAAAAAAAAAAAAAAAAAAATACACCACTCATTGGGTCTTTGATTTTTAAAACTTCTATGTCAAAAAAGTGTTCAAATTCTTATATTTTGTTTTAATCTTTATTTTTCAAGAATGGGAATTTTGAAAATATTGCCTTTTATAATGTCTATTACTCCTTATTTAGAAGAAAAAAGGCCAGATGTGGTGGCTGACACATGTAATCCCAGCACTTTGGGAGGCCAAGGTGGGCAGATTGCTTGAGTGCAGCAGTTGAAGACCAGCCTGGGCAACATGGCAAGACCCCGTCTCTACAAAAATTACAAAAAAACTAGCCAGGCATGCTGGCACAGACCTTTAGTCCCAACTACCAGGGAGGCCGAGGTGGGAGGATCACCTGACCCTGGGAGGTTAAGAATCCTGTGATCTGTAATTGCACCACTGTGCTCCAGTCTGGGCAACAGAATGAGACTCTGTCTCAAAAAAAAAAAAAAAAAGAAAAGAAAAGAAAAGAAAAAATTCCAAAAATTATTTTAATAAACATTTCTTTAATATTTTTAATAATTTTAATTTTTGTGCCAGAGTAGGTTATTAGAAGCAAAAAGTGGTGATAGTGTATTGATTGTTCTACTACCTGCACAGTGGTCTTTTCTTGAAAAGATAAATAATGGTGGTCATTTAGTAGCTTTTATAGTCTTGCCAGGTGAGCTTTCAAAAATTAAGTAGCTATCCTTGTCCAGGTGGCTGAGTTTACTAGGTAAAGAGTGAGGGGGTGTCATCACTCAGTAATAAAACTTTTAAAGGAGCTGAGTTAAGATTAGTAAGTAATTTAACCACATGCATAAATACTGCAAACTTGATTTGTAAGCATGATTAAATCACGACTCTTTCTTTACTCCAAGAGAATGAGCCTGTGTACTACATTGGTGTATTGTAATGCATAAAATCATTATTCACATAAATCCCTTCATCTCTTACATGATTTAGAATGAGAAGATACCCTCCCAAATCTTAATCGCACAAGCCCCTTTTAACTATTTAAAAAGCGTAAATGATCTTGATAAAAACAAAAAAATTGCACCAATCAAGTGTGCAACTTTAGAGCAACTCTCTTGGTATGAAGGTAGGTCTATGTTGATGTTTTACATCGTGCTGCAGATGACTTTGGAGCATTTGCAAGGTTGTCTGTGATTTGATCTCCAGATGGGGCTACAGCAGCACTGTGGTAGCTTTCCTAATTGGGTGTGTTGCTAATGAGAGAGAGGGGCTTGCAGTTGCCTGTTTTGTGTACATGGCATCTCTGTGATGCACACAAACTCTAATTTAGAGCACAGCTTAGTCTGCCGGTTGGGGAAATCTGGCCTGCAGGGTCTGACTTCAAAAACAGAAATAAAGAGAATTCCCAATCCTGGTTTCCACTTTGGCCTTAACTAGCTCCTATTGTGCTCCATACGGTAGGACATATGTTTCTCGTGGCAGAAATTTAAAACATCTGAAAATAATATGTTCCTGATCAGGCAGTCACTAGGGATGAGGCAGCATTTTCTGCACAAAAGATTGAGTCAGTGTTGAACCTGAGAGACAGTGTCGCAGGACAGCCGCCACCATGGCTCATTTCAAACCCAACAACAATCTAAAAGTCCACAGTAGGTTGGGAGGGCAGATACCTTTCACTGTTGGAGTATGAGCTTCCAAATAAAGAAAAGAATGGACCACACACATTGTGCAAAAAGCAGTGCTGAAATATACATTCTTTCATAGATTAATTTTTGTGATCTCATCTGTGTTTTTCACAAGTCATTTTTAGGCCCTGGACAGTCTCCTGTACCTTGTGGGGTACAGGAGAAGAATACCTTTCCCATCAATTACCCTGAATTGGACCACGTCAGGCCTGGCTGGGCCCCAGGGAAACAGAGTTCAGGGGAGGAAATGTTCCAATTTTGCTGATGGTGTGGTCCTGTCGTTCCCTAGGATTCAGGAAGGGGAATTAGTTGGCAAGGAGATTGAGGGTCTCAGGTAAGGGAAAATGAGGTATTTGGAGACCTTAGGGTTGTGAAAGGGTAGGATGCAGGGAGAATTCTGGTAAAGCCCAAGGCAGCCAGATTAATAATGGAGGCTGAGCCAGGGTGGCTAAATGCCACATCTCGTAACAGGCCTGGGGCGAGGGAGCCTTCTCATGGGATTCCTAATTCAGGGGACGCCACAAAGTCAACACGCAGTTCACCTCGAAAGGTAGTTTCAACTAAGCCATGACCAGGACCCAGACTGGAAAAAGAAAAAGAAAGAGGAAGGAAGGGAAGAAGCAGCAAGTTAGCACTCAAGGTGCTGTAACTCTCCTGCCACCTCCTTCACTGCTGCAAACCAGCCATCCTTCCCTGACAAGCACTTTTCCACCACATTCATTTGTCCCCCTCCTACTCCCAGAGGCTCTCTCCTGCCTCTCCCTCTCCTAATCTTGCCCATCCTTCAGGGCCCAGCTCAAGCCCCACCTCTTCTGTAGATATCTTTGGTCAAAGTTAATCTCTCTCCTCTCAGCTCCCCCATCACTTCATCTGGCTTTTTTCCTCTTTTCCATCATTTATGTGAGAGTGATTTGTGCAAATGTCTTTTCTCTTTAACAAGAGGGATTTTTGATCCCTGGAGAATTCATTCATTCATTCCCCAGATATTTATTGATTGTTGCCTATGTGCAGACACTGTGTCAGGCACTGCATCAGGGGGTTAAGTGTAGGAGAAGATATAAATTAATGAAATCCTGGTTTTCATACTGCTTTCCTTCGAGACCTGACATTCAAAATGGGTCCTCAAACCAGCTGCATCAGCACCACTCACCTCCTTATTAGAAATGCAGAATTTCAGGTGTCCCCAGACCTAAAGAAACAGAATCTGCTCTGTAACAAGCTCTGCAGGTGGGTTCGTGTGCACAGTAAAGTTTGAGAAGGTGTGCTCTAAAGGGACAGACGACGAACAGATAAATAAGTGTATGATAAAAAGTCAGGGAGAACTACTTTAAAATGAAGCAGGATGAGGGGAATGAGGAAAACAGTGCAGGGTTAGCTGGGCACCCTGGCTCACACCTGTAATCCCAGCACTTTGGGTGGTCAAGGTGGGAGGATCACTGGAGCCCAGGAGTTCAAGACCAGCCTGGGCAATATAGTGAGGCCCTGCCTCTATATTGAAATATTAACAAACAAACAAAAAAAAGCAGTAGTAATCAAAGGGGAAGGAGCTATCATAGATAAAATATGACAAGACAGATTTCTCTGAGCAGAAACCACTTGAAGCATCTAACACAGTGCCTTTTACAGAAGTGATGTGGTTTGGGTTCAGTAGAGACAGGGTGAATTGAATTAAACTGAGGCCGTAGAGTTCATGGAACTCAAGGTGGGGTAGGATGCACTGGGGTGAACTGGCTATGAAGGGAGACCACGTGTGAAGGATGGAGAAATGACCTGGGGAAGGCCCAGAAGGACATCAGCCCCCAAACCTGTTTCTGTAGCAGAGTAAGGGTGCCTTGTCCCCTCTCCAACACCTCATGACTCCCTCCCCTGCTTTAGTTTTTCTAACATACCATTTATTTTTCTTACTTATCTTGTTTTTTCACTCCCTGTCTAGAGCATTAACTCCACGAAGATAGGGGATGGTATTTGCTGTGCTCACTGCCCTAAGCCCTGTAAAATTGAGTGTCAGGAAAATTGCTCTCATTCCACACTGCCTCTGATACCCTTGAACTGATCTACAGTTAAGCAGATTCAGGAAAGCCCAAGAAAGAGGCGAGGACTCCTGAGACCCTGAATTTGTGAGGAGAGGCTCCTGTCCCTGAGAAGAGGTGGTTACACAAGACAAGCACAATAGCAGCCACATTCAGTGTGCTCATGGCCATGCTCAGGCTAAACACCACAGCACGCCGCTCAGTTCTCCCAGCAACCCGTGAGGCAAGCACAATTTTTACCCCTTATATTTTACATCATTGAGGAGCAGAGAGGTAAAAAAAAAAACAGGTTGTATCATATGAAAATGTACATAAAAAAGTATCAAAGTTAGAAATATCATATAGCTTAACGTAACTGTATGCCCAAGATAATGAACGTCTTAAGTGGTGGAATGCAGATGCAAATGCACATCCGTCTGTCTGACCCCAGAGCTCAAGTTCAAGGGCAAAGCTCTTCCTGGAGTTAGGGCACCATGGGGAAGCGATACCATTAAACCTCATTAGAATATTCATACAATGAATCCTGGGAGAGAGAAGAGAGGATTGGAAATAATTGTCTCTATGAACTATGGCCATCCCAAAGTACCTCATCCCAAAGTACCTCAATTTTAAAATGAAATCTCCTAATTCAGCCTTAAAAAGGAATAACATTCTGACATAGGCTACAACATGGATGAACCTTAAACTCATCATTCTTAGTGTAATAAGCCAGACAAAAAGGACAAACAGTGTAGGATTCCACTTAGACGAGGGACCTAGAATTGTCCAATTCATACCCATGGCAAACAGAGTGGTCATGGGCAGAAGCTGGTGGGAGGAGGGAATGGAAAGATTAAATGTGTTTAATGAGTACAGAGTTTCAGCTGGGGAAGACAAAAGTTCTAGAGATGGACAGTGATGATGGTTGCACAACATTGTGAATATATTTAATGTCACTGAACTGTACACTTTAAAGTGGGCAAAATGGTAAATAGCATGCCATGAATATTTCACCGTAAAAAAAAGGCAGCCCTTGCTTCAGTTCAGACTTGAGTTCATCATAAGCTTTGTTGGAGACTTCGATGCTAAAAGATGAGGACTATTATTTCAAGTCCATATCTTTGTGTCATAAAGTGTACATATGTATGCAAATATATTTGCATGTATCATATGTAAGTAATAATAATAATAAGGATAGCTAACATTTATTGAGCACTCACCTTGTGCCAAACTCTGATTTAAATATTGTATATGTAGTAATTCACTCAATGTTCACAATAGCACTATAAAACAGGTATTTTGATTATCTCTGTTTTGTTTCATACCCACTCCCCTATAACATATATACATGAATCATCTCTTGGTATCTGAGGGGGTTTGGTTCCAGAACCCCTGTGGATACCAAAATCAGCAGATGTTTAAGTCCCTTATGTATAATGGGACAGTATTTACATATATTGTCTGCACATTCTCCCACATGCTTTAAATCATCTCTAAATTACTTTGTATAACCAATACAAAGTAAATATTATAGGTATTAGTCTGTTTGCATTGCTATAAAGGAATACTTGAAGTTGGGTAATTTATAAAGAAAAGAGGTTTATTGTGGCTCATGGGTCTGGAGGCTGTATGGGAAACATGGTACCAGGATCTGCTCCTGATGAAGGCTTCAGGAAGCTTGCAATCATGGTGGAGGGAAAAGGGGAGCTGATATATCACACAGGGAGAGAGGGAGTGAGAAAGAAAGGAGGTGTCAGGCTGCTTTAAACAACCAGCTCTCACATGAACTAACAGTGAGAACTCAGTCATCACCAAAGGGATGGCACTAAGCCATTCATGAAGAATCCACCCGCCTGATCCAATCACCTCCCACCAGGCCCCACCTCCAACACTGGGGATTACATATCAATGTGAGATTTGAAGGGGACATACCCAAGCCATATTCCTATGTAAGTCATTGCTACCTCGTACTGTTTAGGGAATAATGGCAGGAAAAACATGTGTACAAGTTCAGTATAGACACAACCATCCTTTTTTTTTTCTTGAATATTTCCAGTGCACAGTTGGTTGAATCCATGGATGTGGAACCCGCAGCTAGAGAGGGCTGACTGCACATGTTAGAGTACCTTCACCTTGTTTTTGTACTATTTGGGGATCTCCTGGAGGGCTTTAAGAACAAAAGACTCTATAATGAAGACTGATTAGAAACAGAGGCTTGGAACAATCTCCGAGTGAAGTCCTTAATACATTTTTAACTGAATAACAACATCACAATGAAAATTTATGCCAAAATGCATCCTGATATTTTTACTAAGTGGAAACGTGACTAGATATAGCCTACAAAAGCTGGCCCTACTTAAAAATGGTCTTTGGTTTGTATGTTTCACCCAAATTATAGTATCATAAAAAGGCCTTTTTTAGATGAAGGAAATTTCATGTAATGGTTTTGTGTCACCTCACCGTTTCTGTGGGTAATATGACCTCCCTCTCACTAGTTTCAACCCCACCTCATTAGAAGCAGGACACTCTATAGTTTGACCACAGAATATTTTTAGTTTCTTCTGACAATATTAGAACTGGGTGTCGGATAGTCAGCTAACAGTCTCTCTAATTGTTGCACCTACTGCATAGAACTGAAAAAAAATGATTGAAGTTCCAGTCACAATTTTGCTGGAAAAGGTGTGATGTCTGTCAGCTCTTCAAGAGTTAAGCAGCAGATCTTGCACTTTCAAAGCCGGTTGTTTTGCAAGAAGTCTTAGGTGAAAACAATGAGACAAAACGATGCTTTGTGAAAGACAATGACATCCATTCAAATGCCTCTCACCAGCTCTTTATACTCACCTATTTTGCACAGACGTGTATCCAGAATTATCCTGTTCTGTTAACTAGTCTGGTATAGGCTCAAAGGAAAAAAAAAAAAAAAAGACGCTTTTTTTCCCCTTAAATGCAGGATTGAGGGTGGAAAAAAAATGAAAGCAAAAAGACAGCTCTTTCAACTCATTCACTCCCAGCATCCACTGGGTGGAGAGGTTGTTTCTAGTCAAAGTCCCTTTCAGCACTTTACGGGAAGAGCCAAAAACTTCCCAGAAGTGCAGATTCCCAAGTGCATGCTTCGTGGTTTAAAATAACTCACTTCAGGCCGGGCGCGGTGGCTCAAGCCTGTAATCCCAGCACTTTGGGAGGCCGAGACGGGTGGATCACGAGGTCAGGAGATAGAGACCATCCTGGCTAACACGGTGAAACCCCCTCTACTAAAAATCACAAAGAACTAGCAGGGCGAGGTGGCGGGCGCCTGTAGTCCCAGCTACTCTGGAGGCTGAGGCAGGAGAATGGCGTGAACCTGGGAGGTGGAGCTTGCAGTGAGCTGAGATCTGGCCCCTGCACTTCAGCCTGGGCAACACAGCGAGACTCCATCTCAAAAAATAAAACAAAATAAAATAAAATAAAATAACTCACTTCTCTACAAATGAAGTAGCCCCCATGATAGGGGCAAAGGGAAATATCCCTTTGTTTCTTTTCTTTTTTAATATATCAACATGATTCATTGCAAAAATCCTGAAAATTGGAGAGGAAAACAGCTTATTAGGTCTCTGGTCCATTTCATGTCTTCTCCTTCAACACATTCCTCAGAGAGTAATCCCATCTTATATATGTTGAAGAAATATATTAATCCTATCTTAAATATGCCCACCACTTCCCAAAGAACTTAGTGCACAATTTATGAGATTCTGTGGTTAGGACACTTAGATTTTTGGTCTGCGATTCAAGTTTATTGCAGTTCAAGTTCACAAGGCTCAGAGTGTGAGGGAAATGGGTGTCAGGAAGGTGCTCTCCAAGCAAAACGACTCAGGAGAGGAGAGGGCGGTGGAGGAAATGGCCAATCACTGAGATGAGCTGGGGTCCTGGGTAGGAGTCCAAGGCTTCCTGGGTCAGGAAAGGGCAACGAGGTCCCTCAGTGCAGCCTTTGACATGCACCTGTTAGGCACCCATCAGGCTGAGGAGCTGTGAACACAAGGCCCTTTACAAATTGCATTGGCAGGAGCAAGCATAACCAACCAATTGCAAGAAAACTGAGTTGAGTATAGTGCCCTGTGTGAAAAGGCCCAGGCTGGTGAGTAAAACTCTGGCCCTATCCATTATTGGCTATAATGCCTCCCATCATTACATCTTTTCACTTAAATAGTCAAAAGCTTGCTTTCATCTATGCTATCACTTTGTCCCTGGTTTCACCAACCTGTGAATGCAAAATAATTCATCTTTACAGTTAGGCCTAACTTATAAAGGCTTCAAGCCTCCATTACTTCTGGTAAGAATTCCAGTCTTTTCCAGACTTATTCACTTCAAATATTTAAGAACTTCCTCAGAGTGTCTTGCATGTATCTGTGAACTAATCTTTATTGCGGTCCCTTACAGTGGTTGCAGAAACCCAGACAAGGCCCTCTCTACCTGATGTCCCAGTCATCAGCCTGCTCTGCCAACATTCCATGGCAGGTGGAGCTAGAAGCCCACTATTGCTGAGTGCCAGGCTGAAAATCCCACACTCCAGCCATGTGGCTATGACCAGGCCATCCATCTGCTGCCCCTCTGCCTTGCTGTCAACACTGTCACCACCTCCACCAACACAGAGCCATCCCCCTCATGCACCCCAGTGATGCAAGAGACACCCTACCCATTCAGCCCACCAGGCCATGCTGGGCTTACACACCAGCTCAGCTGCAGGCTGAGCTGGGCATACCTCAGCCCACCTTTGTTATAACTCATATCCACATTGGGTGGCTCCCAAACTCTTGTCCCTCATCCAAGAAGAATGAAGATAGGCTGACAACTGAAAGGCGAGGAGGGCAGATAATAATTTTATTAGGCAACAAAACAGCCCTCAGAGGAGAGGGGACACTAGCGTGGTCAGCCATGGGTGGTTTTTCTCTCTTAGTGTCACTGAGCCCAGGGCTTTTATGGGCTCAGAATAGGAGAGTGAGTGCTGATTGGTTTGTGAGTATGCAAAAATGGTTAAAACAAAGGCACAACTCAAAGGTGGGCACGACAGCGGAAAAACCAATTAGGAAAGGGTAGGAATATGTAAAATAGGTGAAGGATGGGGATCAATCAGAGGAAAACATGCAAAACCAGAAGACAGGTTCTCAATCTGGTCTGTGGATTTAACTTGTAGCTAAGCTTTCAGGCTTTAAACTGTCTTTGGCTTGGAGGTGGGATTTCACCAGGGACCCACCCCTGTCTCCCTAGGATTTGTCTGCCTCCTGCCACTATGACCAGGAGAGAGCTCTGACAATTTGCCCAGGCCGGTGTAGCTTCTTGTGGTAGGAGTGTAGGTGTTCCTTCTTGCTATTCTCTCCAGGTATGACCCACAGCAACACTGCCTGAGCCCAGGCATTACAGCATTTCAGTTGAATAGCACAGCTCTTTCAATTGTCCTGTTTACAACATTTACCCCAAAGCTCTCCCATGGCAACAGGTGGTTGCCTCAGCAGTGTTGCTAGTATCTTTCTGCAGATCAGCACTTCACAGAAAAGATACAAACCCTGGTATTGAGTGCAGCTTACCTCTTCAGGCTCATCCTCTCTATGGTGAAGTTCTTACCCAAGGCCCTATTGCCTTCTCCCTCAAACTTTGATCTGGGACACTGAAGCCATCAGTCATGATTTTATGTTTTCACTTCTCCTTTTTGGGACCAGGGTTGTATCCCTCCATTCCCATGTACATTTGTGGAGGGACAAGGTTATACAAAACCACAAAAACACATGGCTAGGTTGGAGGAAGGAGAATCTTTTGGCATCTGAGCCCCAGACCCTGAATTAGGCCATATAATTCTGGTATGAAAACAAATTGTATCAGAATCTCCTTGTGCCCATTCAGACAATGGTTATCAAGTGTCTATTACAATTCACTTATCCATTTATTTATCTAACACCTATTGAACACCTACCATGCGACCATGTGCCAGGCACTGTGCTAGGCTTTGGAAACACAAAGATGAGTAGAACAGCATTCTTTAACTCAAGATACAGTCTATGTGAAAGACATCTGTATAAATGACTCACAATATAATGTTATCTTTAGGGCTATGAGGAACAGGAGAGCAGAGGATTCCTTCTGTCCGGCAGAGTAAAAGTAAACTTCTCAAAGTCGATGACATTTAGGCTTGGTATTAAGGAATGAATAGGACTACCTTAGGAAGAGAAGTGTAAGGAATTTCAGTGGTCAGTAACGAGCTTTGGCCCTGGGGCATGGAAGTTCCTTGCTAACTTGGAGAAGCACTAGAATTAGATGTGGCTGGAGCACATGGCTGAGGAGAGACTGGAACAGCATGAATGAAGCTGGTTAGTTGCACTGGAACAGCTCACAAAGAGCCTTCTCTTGTAAGAATGTAATTTTGTTCAATTTTGAAAACATTTATTAAACACCTACTAGGTTTCTGGCATTCCATTCTTTGGGCACTAGGGGTGGAAAGATTACTAAAGCATGGCTCCTACCTTTGAGGGGGTTAAGTCATCTGAATAGACAAAGTTATACAGATCATTCCAGTTTGATGTTAGGACAGGTCTAAATACAGGATGCCCTGGGGTACCCAACCTGAGGGGAGAATGGGTGGGGGCTTGTCTGGAGCAGGTTTCCTGGAAGCATTACTACCAAAGTTTAATCTTGAAGGATAATCTTCCAGCAAAGAAAAGGGAGAAAAAGCTTTCCATGCAGATAGAACAAAGAGCAAAGACATCACTTATTGTTTTCCTTTATTTTGGAGGAGGACATGTAAGAAGCAGCTCGGTATTACTGAAATATGAAATGAAAGGCTGGAGATGGCAGGAGGTAAGAATTGGGAAACAGGTAAGAGTTAGAATATTTGAGATTCTGATACACCGGGCTGAGATCATTAGATTGAGTTTTGGAGGAAATGGAGAACTATGGAAATGTCTCAATCAGGGGAGTGATGTAATCAATTCTGCATTTTAGATATGTCACTCCAGTGCACTGGGAAGCAGGACAAATCTGGGGGCAAGGAGACTCGGCTATAGCAATAGTCAGGCAAGAAATGCTGAAGTCTTGAAGGAGGGAGTGGAGGGAGGAGATTACTTCATCTATGACTTGTTTGCCTAGATATCTTCTATTGAGCTAATTTTTAAATGACACTATTATGTTAAATGTGGCACTTTAGGTTCATGGCTGATGCTAGACCTAGACAGAAAGAAAACTCATGCTTTAAAAATGAGTCTGGAACACATGTTTATAGCAGCATTATTCACAAAAGTCAAAAGGTAGAAGCAACCTGGTTGTCCATTGAGGGGTGAATTGATAAACAAAATATGGCATATACATACAATGGAAAATATTCAGCCTTAAAAAGGAATACAATTCTACACATCCTGCAAAATAGATGAACTTTGAGGATATGCTAAGTGAATAAGCCAGTCACAAAAAGACAAATACTGTATCATTCCACTTATATGAGGTACCTAGAGTAGTCAAATTCGCAGGAACAAAAAGTAGAATTATGGTTGCCAGGGCTCAGGAGAGGGAAGAATGGTGAGCTAACTTTTTAATAGATACATATTTCCAGCTGGAGAAGATGAAAATTTCTGGTGGTGTATAGTGATGATGATTGCACAACAATATGAATGTCCTTAATGCCACTGAACTATAAACTTAAAAATGGGTAAAGTGGTACATTTTGTGTTAAAATATGTATTTTACAACAATTTTTTTAAAAAAGGAGACAAAGCCATGTATTAGTTGTGGTATAAATTGGTCTTGTCAAATAAAAAAGAGGTAGATCTGCTGAAACTAGATTCACAGAAATGAAGAAACGTAAGAGGTAAAATGATATATCGTTGAATAATACAATCCATGGCAATCCATAGCAAAACCTTTTCAAAACCGAGACTGAATTCTGTAATACATCTTGAAATATGAGATTTAAAGACTAAAATACAATCTAGCACCAATTTTTAAAATAATAAAAATCTATGCAGCCATAAAAAAGGATGAGTTTGCATCCTTTGTAGGGACATGGATGCAGCTGGAAACCATCATTCTTAGCAAACTATCACAAGAAGAGAAAACCAAACACCGCATGTTCTCACTCATAGGTGGGAACTGAACAATGAGATCACTTGGACTCGGGAAGGGGAACATCACACACTGGGGCCTATCATGGGGAGGGGGGAGGAGGGAGGGATTGCATTGGGGAGTTATACATGATATAAACGTCATGCACATGTACCCTAGAACTTAAAGTATAATAAAAAAAAAAAAAAAAAAAAAAAAATCCTAGACCACCCCACTATCTGTTTCTGTAAATAAAGTTTTATGGGGACCTAAGCACACTTATTTGTGTTACACTTTTTCTGTAGCTGCTTCCACTCTACCATTACAAAGTGGACTAGTTGCAACACAGAATGTCTGACCTGTAAAGATTAAAATATATACTCTCTGGCCTGATACTGAAAAATTTTGCTGAACCTTGTCCTAAACATTTGAATATAAACTTTGCATTAGATAAAAGCCTTGTACCAATGTTAAATGCACCTAGTGTGAGACTGTATTTTGGTTATTGGTGGGAATTCTTTTTTACTTAGGAAACGAGTGCTGAATATTTATGGGAGAATATTCAAATGGTAGGTAGATAGACCGGTGGGTGAATGGAGAGAGAGAGCAAATGTGGTAAAATGGTAACACTTGGTGGATCTTCATGAAGAGTAAAAAGGTGTTCACATATTCTTCCTGCAACTTTTCTAAAATTTGAAGTTTGTCAAAATAAAAGTAGGAGAAAAAATAAATAAATAAATGAATCTACCTTTAGAACCCAATTTCTTTCTGTTCTACTCTGCAACTTCTTGAGCACTGGTGATTTTTATGACTTCTTATGATTGCAGATTAGAATAAAATGTTCAAGTTAGAGACAAGATTATGCCCTCTCTGCCTCATAAAGGCACAAAACTATTAAAACCAATCACAACCAATTAGTTGCTGGGTTCCTTCTGGTGTTGTTTTTTTTTTAATTACTTTTGGATTATTGTGCTTGGGGCTCTCCACATGCTATACAGGTAATGCCAGCAAGTTCTCTTGCTGATGGGCTATAAAAATAACAAATGAGTAGCACACTTTCCCTACTTACATTTCTATAGACACTTAGAAGTAGAATGAGTTGGCTTATGTTCCACTTGCCACTTTAAGGCACCACTTATCCCAGTGTTGGACCAGCTTTCTCTTCACTGTTTTCCGTTTGAAGAGCTGAAAGTGACCTCACTGCTCACAAGCTAATTAGGGACATATAACATGCATCCAGAAAGAGATACTTGAGAACAACTGTCAAGGAGTATATAGCTTCATACTGTCTCAACAATTTCATACTTAGAATATATTCTTAAGACATGCTCAGTACAAGCTTTAAAGTGACATGTACGGGATTTTCTTTGCAGGATTTTTGTTTATTTGTTTGTGGTGGTAAGGAATTGAGGGTAATCTGGGAATTGATGGGGGAGTCAATAGATATAATGTGGTAAATGCCCACCATGGAGTGCTTTGTGTCCTTAAGAAGAACAGAGTAGACATGTCCATAGGAACATGTGCACAGCACAAAAACAGTGCTTGGTGAGAAACAGAGTGACAGATAATAACACAATAGCATTTGGTGGAAATTAGAAGTACCTGCACAGAAGACACTGGTAGACATTTTTCAAAAAACACTTAAAGCTAAGTGATACATGTTAAATACTTTTCAATGGTTGTTAGCAGAAAAGGGGAATAGAAAGGAATATATAATTAAATTAAACATTAAAAAACTCTTGAAAAGAGAGAAGAGACTTGTAGCCCCAATGATGAGGTTTAAGGAAAAGAAAAAATAACTTACCAGAAGATCCAAGCAACAACATACAATATATAAGTGATGAATACATGAAGCCAAGAAGCAATCAGCAAGAGCAGTTTATCGGGGAAATCTTCCTGGAAAAGGTGACTTTTAGGCCCAATACTTTATCCCTCACTCATTACCATCCCCCACTAATACTCCTATTAATCCCACAGAATAGCTGTGGCCATCATAGAAACTAATAATACTTGATGATAACACTGACTATATTCTGGATATTTATTTGGTGCCAAAATATAATCTTGAATAATTTACATGCATTATTTTATTTAACCTCCACAAAACTCAGGATATCAGGATTATTATCATCCTATTTCATAGATGGTGAAACTGAGACTCAGAGACATTAATTTTTCCAAGGTGATATAGCTGGAATGTGGCAAAACAAGATTGATACCCCATATGTTTGACTACAAAGGCTGTGCTCTTAACATATTTTCTGATGATGACACATGGCAGACACTCAGAAAATGCTTGCTTAATGCCAAACCAAAGGAGGCAACAGTGCTTTTAGAGCTTTCTTCCAGATTTGAAGCCATGCAAGTGGCAGCCAAAACAAATTCCTGTTAATTAACATGCTTGTTATGACAGGTAGTCTCAGTCCTGGATCTCTCTAGGTTTATCTCTGTAGGTTTATTCATTCATTGAAAAAAAATTATTTGATTGAGAATGTACATGTGGTATATTGTTCTAAGTGCTGAGGATACGGCAATGAACAATTCAAGCAAGGTTTCTACTTTCATGAAGTTACAAATATGTTGGGGGGAGAGAAGGGAGGCTATATTAAAACCAAGATTGTCACCTATCATAGTAAGTCAAAACATAATTGTAAAGTATTAAAAGGTAGCAATATACATGTTATTTAAAGAAAATATACAGGTAAATACCAAAAGAAACAGCTATTTTATGTAGTAGCTACTGAAGAGTGGAGTGGATCTTTGGGTGTATGTGTCAGTGTTTTGTTATAAGCTTTTTAAGAATTATTTGACTTTTTAAACTACACACATGTTTTACTTTGTTAAAACAAAACACACTACAAAACTACCATTCACCAAACCAGGAAGGGCCTTTGAGGGATAGAGAGAGATACGACAATTGTATCATGTATCTTTAAGTTTATTCACAGCCTAGAAATCATCATAGAAACTAACCTTTCCTTTAAATGTTATACCCTAAAATTTCAGCGGACATACTGTCCATTTAATAAATAATATTAGGGTGGGCATGGTGGCTCACACTTGTAATTCCAGCACTTTTCAGAGTCCGAGATAGGACGAATGCTTAAGGCCAGGAGCTTGCAACCAGCCTGGGCAACACAGCAAGACCCTGTCATAAATAAATAAATCAATGTTTTGCAGCCAATAATCATAGTTTTAAATTAGTTGGAAAAATCTGTAGAGTCATAAAGCACATGTTTGCTCACTATTTGGAGTACCAAAACAAGAAAATGGTATGTTCACAAAGACCCATGCTCAAAGAATTCTTAACTAGTTAAAAATCACCAACTATCAATAGAATTAAATTCAATGATTACAGAGAAAGGTTAGAAAAGTATAGGTAGGAATAATAAAACCATACTTACATGAGATAAAGAACTGGCAAAATATTCAGACTGACTACTAAAGATTCTGGATTACTTAGAAATGACCAAAATAGACTAAAATCAAAATCGAACTTAACCATTTTATTTTATTTTTTTTACAAATTGTATACAAAAATCATAACATGATGGGGGAAATTGCTCATGGTAAATGTGACAATTATGTAAGGCTTGGTTTGCATCTGATTCTTACACTGATGTGCTACCTGCTCTGAACTGTTCTCTTAGCCACTACCAGGAGAATATCTATAAGTCTTTCCTTTCTTCCTTCCTTCCTTCCTTCCTTCCTTCCTTCCTTCCTTTCTTTCTTTTCTTTCTTTCTTTCTTTCTTTCTTTCTTTTTCTTTCTTTCTTTCTTTCTCTTTCTTTCTTTCTTTCTCTCTCTCTCTCTTTCTCTCTTTCTCTCTCTCTCTCTCTTTCTTTCTTTCTTTCTTTCCTTCCTTCCTTCCTTCCTTCCTTCCTTCCTTCCTTCCTTCCTTCCTTCTTTCTTTCGATGAAGTCTTGCTCTGTCACCCAGGCTGGAGTGCAGTGGCACAATCGCGGCTCACTGCAATCTCTGCCTCCCGATTTCCAAGGATTATCCTGCCTCAGCCTCCCGAGTAGCTGGGATTCCAGGTACACACAACCACACCCAGCTAATTTTGTATTTTTAGTAGAGATGGGGTTTCACCATGTTGGCCAGGCTGGTCTCAAACTCCTGACTTCGTGATCTGCCCGCCTCAGCCTCCCAAAGTGCTGGGATTACAGGTGTGAACCACTGTGCCTGGCCAAGTTTTTCTACTTTCATTACTAGTACCTACTACTATTTTTCTGATTCTTCTGTCTCCAAAACCTCATTGCCATTCTTTTCTATAGTACTTCTTTTTTCTCTCTCTCTTTTCTTTTTCCTTTTGTTTTTTTGAGAGAGGGTCTCACTGCAGCCTCCACCTGCCAGGCTCAAGCAATCTTCCCACCTCAGCCTCCTCAGTAGCTGGGACTACAGGGGCATGTCACCTGGCTAATTTTTTTACAAATTTTTGCAAAGATGGGGTCCCACTGTGTTGCCCTATCTGGTCTCGAACTCCTGGGCTCAAACAATCCTTCCACTTCAGCTTCCCAAAGTGCTGCAATTACAGGCATGTAATCAGCCTCTTTTCTACAAAAATATTCAATTGCAGTACTTGATTTAAGGAGACTGTAGAAAATTTGGGGAAAAGTTCCAAGATATTGACACTTTGGTAAATAATTCTTAAGAGAAAAACCAAAAGAGCTTGATCTATTAAGTCAGAAGTGAGATAAGGAACATAAGGACTTTTTCTTGTTTGTATCCAGACCGATAACAACAACAAAAAACATAGACCTATGAGCAGCTGACATGAAATTTGTGGTGACTAATTAATTTTTAATTAATAAACTTGTGCTGCCTTGTTCATCTACTAATTTCCAGGTTCCCAATGGCTTACTAATAAATTAGTCCTAATGAAATCAAACAAATCTAAAAGGAACCAGTGCTTCTCTCTCCTAGGATTATCTCCATGTTTCTAAAGACAGAATAATACTAGAAGGTTACTTCCAAGATTTAATCTGTACCAACCAGTCTAAATATTACTGGTTTTCAAGCATTTGATTTCCCCGCACAAAGAGCATGTACTTTCTTACCAGTGACTTGGCACTAAACTCCATCTTCAAATTTAGCTATGCAGTCTTGACTTTGAACTAGACAGGGGATTTCCATGTTTTCCCCATCTTCATTTTAATAAAATGCCTCAATTTTCTTCAGTAGTACTTTAAAAAATTCAGGCTCTGTCTCTAAGAAATGAAAGACTAGAGTGTTGTAGTTTCATAGAAATTTAAATTTAAAGTTTCATATATTATAGGCACCATTCATAAAACTACATATGAAAATTTAGAAGTTAAATTAAGCATAAATATTTATCAAAGAGACAGGAGTACAGGCAAGAAACACATACAGCTAAGGATATGGTAGCTTGAATTAGGATCGTGGTAGTGGAAATGAAAATTGAAAGCATTCAGTAAGTGTTTCAGAAGTAGATGGATAATAATGGGGATGGTGGGAGATGATGGATGGCAATAGAGGAGGCAAGAATGATTTCTAAGTTTTTAGCTCAAGTGACTTGGGGGACAGAGTGCCATTTACTGGAATATGTAGGCTAGAGTACAGGTCTGAGAAAATAACCCTTTCAATTTTGTAGACATTTTACTTTTGAGAAGCCTAGTAGACTTCCAAATGAAGATGTCAAATAAGACGTTAGATATATGACTTTGGGGTTGTGGGGTGAGGTCAGGGCTACAGATGTTGATTTGGGGATCATAGGCATAGAGACAGTATTTAAAGTCATAGTCCCTGATGAAATAAGAGAGTAAAAAAAAAAGAGAGAGAGAGAACTGGGGCTAAGGAGCTAACCCTCATACATGTCACAGTTTAGAGGTTTTACAAAGAGAAGACAGAAAATGAAACTAAAAAGATGTTAATAGAGAGGAGGAACACCAAGAGCATGAAAGATGAAACAGAGACCAAGAAAAGAAACTAACAAATGTCGCTGAGAGATGAGTCAAGTGAGGAAAGAAAATGACCTCTTATTTGGTTACATGAAGGTCAATAGGTCTTCAATGACCTCAAGAACCTTGACATGAGTCCACGGAGTTGTGGGGAGAAAAGCCTGAATGGAAGGTGAAGAAGTGAAAACTATGTCTGTAGTCAACTCTTTCAAGAAATTTTGTTGGAAAGGAGGCCCAGAAGTGGTATGACTGTGAGAGGGGAGGATGAGGTCAAGGGGTTTGCTCTGTCATTGCTGTTGTTTTTACTCCTTTTTACTTTGGAAACTTAACCTACAAACGACCAGAGAATTATATAAAGTACCCTCATGTACTCATCACCCAGCTTCAACAATGATCAACTTTTTAGTTTGTTTCACCTATTGCCCCATTAAAATTGTTTTATTAAGGTAAATTTACATAGGTAAAATTCACTGTTTTGGGTGCATAGTTCTGAGTGTGTATAACTGTATACAGCCATATAACCACCACTTAAATCAAGACATAGAACAGTTCAATCACCCCCAAATGGTGCTTCCTGCCCCTTTGTAGTCATCTTCTCCTTTCACTCATAGCTCCTGAGTCCTCATCTAGCTCTTCTAGACTCTAGACCTCCATATTTGACTCCCTGCTGGATAGCTCTACTTGTATGTCTCATAGAAATGTCAGATTCACTATGTTTAAAACTAAATTATTGGAAATGAAAAGACAAACTACAGACTGGTATAAAAAATACTTGCAAAACATAGCTTCAACAAAGAACATATATCAAACAAATACCTTATTATTGAGCTACTATGATTCAATAATAAGACAAACCACTCAATTTTTTAAATGAGCAAAAGATTTAAACAGATACTTTACCAAAAAGATATACAGATGGCAAATAAACACATGAAAAGATGCTGGACATTATTAGTCATTATGGAAGTGCAAATCAAACCACAATAAGATAGCACTGCATACCCACTAGAATGGTTAAAATTAAAAAGCTGGACCATATCATGTGTTGGCAAGGATGTAGAGCAATTGAAGCTCTCCCATATACTGCTGGTGGTAATGTAAATTGATATCATCACTTTGGAAAATGGTTTGTCAGTTTCTTTAAAAGTTAAACATATACCTAACCACATAATTTTGCTATCCCACTCATAGATACTTACCCAAGCTATAAATGAAAGCATGCCCAAGAGAAAGAAAAATATCTGTACACACAAAGACTTGTACACTCATGTTCCTAGCAACTTTATTTGTAATAGTCTAAATTAAAAACAACCCAAATGTCCGTCAACAAGTGAATGAATAAAAAAATTTGGTATATCTATACAATGGAATATTACTTAGCAATAAAAGGAAGTGAACTATTGATACACAACAAGGATAGATTCAAAATAATTATGCTGAATGGGAGAAGCCAAACAAAAAGGAGTAATTCATATAGTAGTCCATTCATGTCAAATTCTAGAAAATCCAAACTAATATACAGTGACAGAAAGCAGATCAATGGTTCCCTGAGATGACAGGGCACGGATGGAGGGATGGATTATAAAGGAACACCAGGAAGCTTTTGAAGGTGATGGAAATGTTTATTATGTTGACCATGGTAATGGTTTCATGGCGTACAAACATGTTAAAACCCATTAGATTTTACATTTTAAATGTGAGCTTCTCATTATATATCAATTAGGTGTCATGAAACTATAAATAAAACTTAAATTATTTATCCTTCCCTTAACCTTGCTCATCCTTTGCTATTGCTTCTGTGAATGCCTGCACCCTCTGCTCAACCACCCAAGTCAGAACGTTGAAGTCATCCAACTCCTCTCTTTGACACTCACCCTCCCATTCAGTACTTATGTCCTATTCACCTGAGCTATTTTCATACAGAGGTGTAAAAAAAACTCTGCTCACCCTAAAGCATGTTTCAGAGAAATTCCCAGAATCCAGAATATATGGGCTTTAAGACGATAAAACCATAGGTAGAAAGGTTAACAGTGAAGAGTACGTTTTTCTCTTAGCAGCCCTATCCCCTACACTTGAAAACTTTTCCTGAGTAAAAGCTTGGGATGATAATCCAATAAGCCTGAGCTTCCTGTGACCCTTTAGAGATAGAAACGTGTCCTGTGTGCTGCCAGGTCACTAGGAGGAATAAGGGACTTGAGATTTTAGGAAGCCAAGTTCGTATACAGAAGGCACTGCTCTTAGTGGAAAACTGTACTAAAGTTGCTTTCATCCTAGTGTGCACATTATTTGAATCACCATTTGGAGAAAGCAACCCTTAATATTAATAGGTTTTGGATGGGAACACAATGCTTAATTAGGAGGAAACAAAGTAAGTAAATTGCTCAAAAAGAAGGGGAAATAATAGACATGGGAAACCCAGGGAATATAGAAAATAAACATATATAGGAGAACTTGAAAAGAAAAAAAAAAAATGAATGAGAGAAAATAGACCAAACCACTCAAACCAACCCAATGTGACAAGGAGGAAATGCAGTAAAGTACTAAAATATATATATATACATACACACAAATGAAGTGATGCATAGTTTTTATTGCTTTCCTCTATATGCAGTTTTCCTGCCAAAATATTAAACACATGCAATCATGATTTACATGCTGTGTATAAAACCAAACAAAATATACACAGCCTTCGAATAAATGTTCATTGTATTTTACTTATAATTAGTGATGTCCCATGATAGAGGTACCTGGAATATCATATCTAAATACTTTTTTATTCAACCTGAGAAAGCATAAATTTTAAAAGATGAAAAAATAGAAAAAAATTAAAAACATAAGTACTTTTTGAAAGCATGACACGACAAATATTCTTTGACATATGTAACCGCAGCACTTTGGGAGGCCAAGGTGGGTGGATCACCTGAGGTCAGGAGTTCGAGACCAGCCTGACCAACATGGAGAAACCCCATCTCTACTGAAAAATACAAAATTAGCCGGATGTGGTGGCTCACGCCTGTAATTTCAGCTACTCGGGAGGCTGAGGCAGGAGAATCGTTTGAACCCTGGAGGCGGAGGTTGTGGTGAACTGAGATGGTGCCATTACACTCCAACCTGGGCAACAAGAGTGAAACTCCATCTCAAAAAGAAAAAAAAAAATAGAATAGATATCAGTATTACTCATATAAGCCTATGACTTAAAATTTGTATTTTATTTCTGGGACATTTTCAAATACTGTCCTTAATGTACCTCTTAATGCATGATGGTAGGGAAATACAAGCTGTTTGAGAATTAATTATAAGAAATTGGAGGGAGTGGGTTATATGGAGTGCTGCCTATTTTTAGCTTCTCAACCCTAACACTACACATCTGATATTTTAAAATGAAGATCAAATACAGTTCTCTTGGATGCCCGCCCTCAGCTCCTGCCTCACATGCAATCATTTTAGCCACAGCTCTGCTCTCAGTGTGTCTTTGCATGACAGTTTTTTTCTTCCTGTTTTTAAGCATTGCTGACTTACACTGTCTCTCTGGACCCCTCTAGGCATATTGTGGTCCAGCCTTTAGCTCATGGGCCCTTTAATTATGCCATGTGCAGGAAGCAGGCTGGAAAGGATGGCAACTGTAGACATATCTGCCAACAGATGAGTGAAAATGTGCCTTCACTTGCCTTATGCGCTGGGAATATCTCTGACAGAAAAGAAAAAATATATATCTACATATATATATGACCTCTGTCTTGCTGTCAGGGTAGTGAAATCCATTGTGATCTGCTGTGTAGATGTCAGCTCCACTATTTTCTAGTGCCTGGAGGCAGATTTAAGTTGAATACTCAAATGCAACCCAAAAATCCTCTCTCTGAAATCTAAGTGAAATGCACCTATTTTTTCCCTTGCTCCATTTATCAAGATTATCTGGAAATTTTCAACTACTTCTATTTATATATTCATTTTCTGTATTTTATCACTTTGAAGTTTCTCCTAATCACCAGGCAATGGCTCAACATATTACTGTTGCTTGAACAGTCACTTCTAGCAAGATAATGTTGTCACATTAATGATCCTATGACCTTTAGGAATAAGAAATATATAAACACCAACTGTTTCCATTAGAAACGGTGGTTCCTTCCACCATAAAAGAAAATATAATGGTCACATATTGACTGCAGAGTAATGGAAATCCCATTCCAAGCTTAAAGAAAAACTTCCCTGCATTTGTGGCTATAATACCTGAAGTTATCATCTGTTTAATTTTTCCATAAAATCCTCTCTGACTGCCGTGGACTAACTAGCATGCTTTCTGAAAATAAATTGGTATAATTTCCAGTAAATGTGGTAGCTGGAGCTGACAAGTTCAGGCCACTTTCCCACTAAAAACACCTAAAATTGTGGGATAAAATAAAGCAAACTGATTTACTTACTAGAGTTGAGCTCAAACTAAAGAAAGGAAATTTTCCAGGAGCTGGGAAAGAATCAGGCACCAAAACCTAAAATGGCAAGAACAGAAGTGTTGGGACTACACAGCCAACAGACCCAGGCGTGGGCCTTTGGGGCTTGAGGTTAATATTTTAATGTCTTTAGAGGAACAGAAGAATTGAGGCTTCAGCTATTCAGAGGCGAGGCATGGGAACAGCATTTTTTTTGCCATCTGTGAGGTAGGACCCTGGCCAGCTCCTCCCGTAAGCCCGAGAGTGCATCTCCTAGGCACTGGGCGAAGAGAATCACCTGTGAATTGTCACTAAACCTGAGCCTTTGTCTGTGGTATCTAAGCTGTGATACCAGCACGATATAGAATTTAACAAAACTGGTCCAGAACAGACAAGAATCCTAGATTCTCTGCAGAGGAAGACATAAAGGAAACATAGCTCAAATGAGGCTTCCACAGAAAACTCGATCACAGCTGAGTTCACAGTAAAGTATTACACTTACGGAAGGAAATAAACTGCTGTGAGGAAGAGCGGGGCATGCAGATCCAGGAACTGAGGTAATAGAACAATCAAAAAAGGTCTATACAGTAAATATGATTATAATGCTTAAATAGATTTTAAGGGTAATATGGAAAGCAATCAGCTAACACTTTCCCCTGCAATGAACTAGGATAGGATGAATAGGGGTGGTCACAGACACACTAGCTGGTGCAATGTCCCAGGCATTGGGAGAGATGAGGGAAGTGATTATTAAAAGGACTGTGGAATTTAGTGGCTGTTGCTAAGTACCACTGATTGAAGGATGAAAGAAAATGACAGACTCAGATTTATTAACCAAGAGATGAAAGCAAAGTGTGAGAATTAGGGGGCTTCTTAACAGGTTTTAAAGAGACTCTAATCTCCTGCAGTCAGAGGGCAGAGGACAGCCAAAAGATGGGCACAAGGCTTAATCAGATGAATGGCAGAACTTCAGAGAAGACTGAATTCTCAGCCTAGGCCAGTCTCCTATGTCAAAGTCAGGGTCCCCATGGGGAATGAGAGGGATCCTGAGAGCTGGGATGAGATATTTGGGTAGATTCAAACGAGAACCTTAGATCTCCAGTTTCTTCTGAAACTTCTGGAGCTGACAAAAAAAAGTCCCCCTTCACTACTTTCCTGAAAACTATTTAGAGGCATCAAATGAAGCAGGAGCTTGACCTCCAGGATCTGCTGTTTCCATGGCCACCACCTTCATACTTAGGATCAAATCTCAGCATAACCAAAATGCGGGAAGAGAGCCTGCTAAGGGAGGAGAGAGATGATGTCAAGATTGCTGTAGGACCTGGCTAACAAGAAAAACAGGAATGGGGGTGGTTTGGCAAGAGTGAGGAGGACATGCAAGGAGAGGATTCTCTGGGTACCAGATCAAGGTGAGTGAAACCTAAAGTTAAATAAGGGGGAGTTTACTGATATGAGGACACTCTGCCATAATCTTTAACAAAATTTAACATCCTCCCAAGGGCCCTAGGTGACAGTTTTAATACTCTGCTTAGATTCTTCTTAAAATCTTAGAAAAAGTGATAGCTTACATTCAATAAAGTTGAGATGTGATTACTGTAGTGGCAAACTGTGGAGAAAGGGATCAAAAGGCTCAGAGAAGAAGACATGCTAGAATGGGTCTAATCTTACTGGCTGACCACTATGGGGTCAGTCCTGCCTGGAGGACAGTCTAGTTTCCAAGGTAAGAAAGAGTGCACTGGTGAGGGAACACCAAAATCACTGAAAAGCTCAAGATGCATGTTCTTTGTAGATGACATTGGAAAACAGAAGATGCCAATTCATATCTCAGCTCCCTGAAAGCATTGGAAGCAGTGGTATCCCAGAGGAGCAAAGGCCAAATGGCAACATCTAACCATCAAACATAAGATAGGCGTCACTTCAATAACAGACAGCAAGGATGCAATGGCAGCATAGATCCACAGGGGTCTATGAAGATAGCTCAAGGAACCTGGTGTCCTTAGGGCAACACAGATGGGCAACTAACAAAAGTATACTTAAAAGAGATCAAGAATATGGGAGGCCGAGGCAGGAGGATCACTTGAGCCCAGGAGTTCGAGACTAGTCTGGGAAACATGGTAAAACCCCATCTCTACCAAAAATATTTTTTTAAAAGTTAGCCAGGCATGGTGGCATGCCTGTAGTCCCAGCTACTCGGGAGACTGAGGCATGAGAATCACTTGAACCCAGGAGGCAGAGGTTGCAGTTAGCCAAGATTGTGCCACTGCACTCTAGCCTGGGCAACAGAGCAAGGAGAAGGACTCCATCTCAAAAAAAAAAAAAAAAAAGAATGAGAGAGAGAGATTAAGAATAGAGGAGCAGAGCTCTCTCCTCCCACTGCCCAAGATGCCAAAAGGAAAGAAGGCCAAGGGAAAGAAGGTGGCTCCGGCCCCTGCTGTCATGAAAAAGCAGGAAGTCAAGAAAGTGGTGAATCCTCTGTTTGAGAAAAGACCTAAGAATTTTGGCATTGGACAGGACATCCAGTCCAAAAGAGACCTCACCCACTTTGTGAAATGGCCTCGCTATATCAGGTTGCAGCGGCAGAGAACCATCCTCTGTAAGCAGCTGAAAGTGCCTCCTGCTATTAACCAGTTCACACAGGCCCTGGACCGCCAAACAGCTGCTCAGCTGCTCAAGCTAGCCCACAAGTACAGACCAGAGACAAAGCAAGAGAAGAAGCAAAGGCTGTTGGCTCAGGTCGAGAAGAAAGCTGCTGGCAAAGGGGACGTCCCCACTAAGAGACCACCTGTCCTTCGAGCAGGAGTTAACACCGTCACCACCTTGGTGGAGAACAAGAAAGCTCAGCTGGTGGTGACTGCACACAATGTGGATCCCATTGAGCTGGTTGTCTTCTTGCCTGCCCTGTGTCATAAAATGGGGGTCCCTTACTGCATTATCAAGGGAAAGGCAAGACTGGGACATCTAGTCCACAGGAAGACCTGCACCACTGTCACCTTCACACCAGTGAACTCGGAAGACAAAGGTGCTTTGGCTAAGCTAGTGGAAGCTATTAGGACCAATTACAACAACAGATACGATGAGATCCACCGTCACTGGGGCAGCAATGTCTTGGGTCCCAAGTCTTTGGCTCGTATCGCCAAGCTTGAAAAGGCAGAGGCTAAAGAACTTGCCACTAAACTGGGTTAAATGTACACTGTTGAGTTTTCTGTACATAAAAATAATTAAAATACAAATTTTCCTTAAAAAAAAAAAAAAAAGAATAGAGGGGCAGAAGCCTGGGGTCAGCAAGCCCAATGGAGAAACACGATCTCCTGCTCAGTGCCCAGGCCAGAACCGGTTCTCTAACCAGAACCCACTGACTAAAGGAGAAGCTGAGTCTCCAAGAAGTTGGGCTCTGCACCACCATGGCAAGAATATACTGTATTGATTCTCCCAGTCTTTCCCAAGACATCCTATGGTTGCTTGCTCAGATAAACATATATTAGGGGAAGAGAATGACTCAAAGTACCACCATGGCCCTCCCATTGGAGTAGTGGTAAATGGTGGTTAGATAGTCAATGGAGTTCTCACCTAGTGCCATCTCACAGCAGGTTTCACACATGCACAGACCCATCTCATGGTCGTTTCCTTGGTTCCTAAATGCATATTTGGAGTAGGCATACTTAGGAGTTGCAGAAAGCTCACATTTGTTTTTTTGACTTATAACATAAGAACTTGAAGTAGGAAAAGCCAAGTAGATGCCCCTGAAACTGTCTTCTGACCAAGACAGAAAATCTAAACAGCATCAGCCCTGGAGGGGGTGGCAGAGATTATTGTCACCCTTAAAGACTTGGGGGACTCAAGAGTGCTAGTCTTTGTTATATATCCCCTTTTAATTCAATAGATTCTCCCCCATACAAATGGAACGGATGAAGGTCCTTAGTGGTTAACTGCTATAACTTAACCAAGTAGGACCCTCAACTGCAGCTTCTGTACCAGATGTGGTGTCTTTGCTAGAGCAGATGAACACAGCTTCAGGACGTGGTATGAGGTCACTGGTCTGGCATGAAGGAGGATCAGAGGCAGTTTGTATTCGCATGGGACAGACAAAAATATAGATTTATAGTTTTGTCCAGGGCTATGTTAATTTTCCTGCTCCCTGTCAAAACAGAATCTGAAGATGCTGTTAGGTGACATGAAAGTCTGCTAGCTTTAATAACAAGACTGAAAGTGCCTGTAGCAGGGCTCTGTAGCAGTCCCAGTCTTCAGCACGAGCAGCCTTGCCACTTGGGCCACATGACGAAAAGATCTCTCAGCACTTAGAGGTATCTGTGGTGGAGGAAGACAATCTGTGGAGCCTCTCGCAAGTGCTAATAGAAGACATTTAGGGTTCTGGTGCAAGACTCTGCACTCTACAGCAGAGAACCATAGACCATTTGAAAAGCAGTTCCTGACATGCTTCTAGGCCCTGGTGGAAGCTAGACAATGCCAGACTCAAGGCCTAAACTGCATGGGTCTTGAACAAGCCATTGTAAAATGAAAATGGTATATTTGGGATCAGGCTCAAGAGAATCCAGAGGGCACAAGAGCTTGGTTCATGGGTGGAGTGGCTTTATAAGTTGTTACAAGTTGAAAATGGAATGTTTCCATAAAGCAGCCCAACTCAAAGTGTCTCAGGAAGAGTGGTGAGGGGAAATCTCTCTGATGAATAGATTTAGATAATGCACATCAGCATCCACTTTGTGTGGAAAGAGAAGTGACCCAAGATAAAGCTATATGAGGGCTCATGAGCAGTGGCAGATGGCTGAAGGGAAATTACAAAGCATGTAATTTTCAAGTTTACTCTTGATTCAGAAAAGTGGTGTATGCTGGCTTCTTTATAATGTTTATAGTATTAGAGAAGAGAAAAGCCCATTTCTTGGTGTCCCTAATAACAAAAGAACAAGTTACAGTTGCATTCCAGCTTTGCCAATTATTCTAGTTTATAAAAAGGGAGTTAGGACACCTTCCCTAACTAGGAAACAGTTGCAAGTTTATGTCCACAGAATGACAGCCTTTGAGTCCACCTTTCTCAAGATGGGGCAGAATGGAGGGCTGGCTCTTAACTATGCAGACTTTTGAAATACAAGAAGTAACTTCAGCAGCAGAAACTGAAAAAACAGCATGGTTAACAGTTATTTTGATCTAATATTACCTTGGTTGGAAAACAAAAAAGACTTGCTTGAAAAATCTTTAAGTTAATATTTGTACCCTGTTTTAATTTATATCTCACTGTTATATGAAAGAACCAACTAGTGAATTCAGGTCTGCCATCAAGAACATTAACCCTGCTCTTGGCCGGGCGCGGTGGCTCAAGCCTGTAATCCCAGCACTTTGGGAGGCCGAGACGGGCGGATCGCGAGGTCAGGAGATCGAGACCATCCTGGCTAACACGGTGAAACCCCGTCTCTACTAAAAATACAAAAACTAGCCGGGCGAGATGGCGGGCGCCTGTAGTCCCAGCTACTCGGGAGGCTGAGGCAGGAGAATGGCGTAAACCCGGGAGGCGGAGCTTGCAGTGAGCTGAGATCCGGCCACTGCACTCCAGTCCGGGCAACAGAGCGAGACTCCGCCTCAAAAAAAAAAAAAAAAAAAAAAATAGCCATGTAACCAACAAAGCATCACCGCCCAGAGTGCTTGAAGAGCTCCTACAAATAAATAGGATAAAGTAAACCCCGAAGAAAAACCAAGCAAACAATTCACAGAAGATGAAAACCTGAAAGGCTAAAAAACACTTAAAGAGATGCTCACCTTCAATACTAATCGCAGAAATGCAAAGTAAAACAGTGGCAAATTGTTCATCATACATTACTAAGTATTGGCAAGGTTGTGAGGGAATTAGACTTCTCATTCAGTCCTGGTAGACGGGTAACCATTTTGGAGAGCAATGTGGTAGTACCCAGAAAGTTGAAGTTTGTACACCATACACAGATTAGAAATACTATGATACAAGTGCACAAGAAGAACTACACAATAATATTTTAGTCATACTGTCATAGAAAAATAGTGAAGCAACCTAAATATTCATCAATTGGGGACTGAAACATAATTATGATACATTCCTAGATGGAAACTACATAGTGACTTACATGTGAATGAGCTAGTTCCACAAGCATCAAAATAGGATAAGTCTTGAAAACACACCATTGAATAAAAACAGCAACATACTATTTATTCAAACATTTTAACTACCCCAAACAGCACTACAGGCAATATTGTTTGTGGATCCATACATATGCCATAAAATTCAAAAGCATGAAAAAGAAATAAGAACCAACTTCAAGAGAATAGTTAGCTCTGGGGTGGAACAAAGAGAAGATTCAAATTCTATCTGTAACTTTTTAATATCTTTTTAAAAATCCTACAGGGCATGGTGGCATGCAGCTGTAGTCCCAGTTACTCGGGAGGCTGAGGCAGGAGCATCACTCGAGCTCAGGAGTTCAAAGTTACGGTGAGTTATGATTACACCACTGCATTTCAGCCTGGGAGACAGAGGAAGATCCTGTCTAAAATTAAAATTAAAATTAAAAAAAAATCTGAAGTAAATATGGCAGAACGCTAACATTTGTTAAATGTTGACAGTGGGTAGTTTTATGTTTGAAATGTTTTGTCATTTTAAAAAAATAGTCAATTCATTAAATTAAAACATACAATGTAATAAAGCAGAGGGAACACCAGTCCTGCAGCAGGGCGGCTATTCATCCTGGGCTAGGGCGGATGGGTGGAGGGACTCAGGAAAGCCAGCGGGGCCCCCAGGTCAGTGTGGGTTGAGAGCTGTGGCTGTGGAAATGAGAACGGCACAGGGAGCAGATGAACTGTAGGGAAAGTCTCCTGGCCTGGGTTGGATAGGGCTAGAAAGGCTTCGGCCCTCTCCTTGGGCTGTCCGGGTCCAGCCAAGGCAGGGCAGGTAGAGGGGAAGGCATGTGGGCTGAGGGTCAAAATTGCACAGCATTAGGTGTTGGGGCACCCATGGGGATGCCTCCCTTCCCACTTCTCCCCCCAGCCCCTGTGTTGCTCTCCTGCCTCCTCTTTTTCCAGCCCCCTTCCCTATACAGACATGGTCTTTCCCTTTCTCCAGCTATGCATCATGGGCACTTCTATTTTGTCTATATTATAGTACTGGTGTGAACGTTAATTTCTTTATCCTCCTGCCTCAGCCTCCTGAGTAGCTGAGACTACAGGTGCACATCACCACACCTCACTAATTTTTTATTTAAATTTTCAAGTTAAATTAAGTTTTAAAATTTTTTGGCTTCCAATTCCCCCACCCTATTCAGCAGCTGTTGAAGAGAAAAAAGGGCTTCCCTTTTAATACCTCCCTTCTAAGACTTTATTTCACATCTTTTCTAATAATAATAACCCACTAAAACCAACTGTGTGTCAACTATTGTGTGGGCTCAGTACTTTACAGAAATGATTTCATTTAATTCTCATTTTTAAAACAGTAAAGAAAAAGAAATAACCCGATAAGAGAGTTTAGCCCTGTGCTACGGGTTATCTCCATCTCATAGATATAAAACCGAGGTTCAAAAAGGTGAAGTCACTGAAATGGGGTCCACAAAGTGGCCCAGCAGAAACTTAAATTCAGCCAGCTTCTAGAGCTCAGCCGCAGGGCTGATGGAACCATGGGGCTACAAAGGAAGACTTGTCCCTGACCAGAAGTCTGAAAGGGGCTCTGGAGCATACAATTTTACTTAGTGTTATAAGTTTTACGAGTCCTGTTTTTCTGTAAATTTAGGACTTTGTGACTTTTCAGTATAAGTGCTTAGATTATTAGATTTTCTACAACAAAACTGAATTTTATTTGGAAAGTGTCACATCATTCTCAAATATGAAAAACTATATTGTGGAAGAAACATCAAACATCTAATCAACCCTCTCTCTCTCTCTCTCTCTCTCTCTGTCACACACACACACACACACACACACCACACACACACACACTCTCTCACAGGCACCCACACTTCCGGATCTACTAACCGAGATCAGCAGGCTAAAGGGCTTCTCAGAGACTCCCCTCAGCATTAAGGATGCTAATTGCTACTCTAGCAGTTACTGGAAGATCAAAGACCCGCCCACAGAGCAGAGCTGCGTTTCATCTTCCACAGACCAAACACTAATACTGCCCATCCCCCACCAGCCTCTGCCCTCTCAAGCTGGCGGGTTGGACCAATTCCCTTTCCTCTTCCTCACATGCTCTCCCCGGCCCCTAAAATAGCTCTGCACCAGAAATAAACCCTCAGAAAGATGCTTGCGGAATGAATGGAGAAAGGTAACTTCACTATCGTTATGATTCCCTTCTAATTACCACGGCTTGTGGAAGGATGTGCTTGTTTGTTTCTGGTAGCCATTCAGAAACCCATCACAGGGAGTCCTCCCCAGTCCCTCTCCCAGGAGCGGGAACAGGAATGCTACAGCCTCATCACCCTTCCCTCTGGCACCAAAGGCCCTGGGCACACACCACGAATCCCTGTCCCACACTCTGGGTCCCAGCCCTCATGGGCTGTGTGGTCATTGGGCTTTCACTCAGGAGGGTTCAAGTTTTGCTGGAAAGCAGCTCTATGGAAAAGGCTTCCCCTTTCCTGGGGCAAAGCATTGCCCTGCTGGAGCTGGCACAATAACAGGCGGGGGGAGGGGGGTACTACGCATGGCAAAGAGGGGTCGGCACAACCAAAGAGGCCCGGTCACTCTGATGGTGTCAACTGTCTGGCTCTGAGATGGGATAAATGAGGCGACCCTCCACACTCCAGAAACTTCAGCAAAGCTCTTCCTAGTTCCATGGAGGGGAATGAGATAGAATGGCAGGACAAGGAGCCCCTCAGTGTAGGGTGAAGAGATGGGAAGTCTCAGACAAGAGATTTCCTGAGGAGCCTGGCTCAAGGGCACTGTGATGGGGCATTATTGGTGGAGCAGGTGTATCAGTGCCCCTCCCCAGCAGACGGACACCCATGCACTGCAATGGGTAGCTGGAGTCTTCAGTTAAGAAGCTGCCCAGCACAGAGCTGGGTCCCCCTTCATGCCGTGGTCTACTTCCTCCCGGATCTCTGGACAAGGAGCCTCTTTCCACAGTCAGGGACAGCTCTTACAGCTCTAGTTACTAATGAAGAGCAGAGGCCTGGCCCCACACTCACACTCCCTGTCCTGGGCTCCTGGAGTGAGCTCAGTTCTGTTCTCAGCTCAGCTCCCGTTGCCAGCTCAGAATCTGTGTCCTGGGGGGCCACAGGTTTCCCAGGCCCTCCTCATCATACTGAGCCTCCTCATTCTGTTCCTGGCCTACAGCGATTTCCATGTCCTCCTTTCCTTCTTTCCTTTCTCCCTTTCCTTCTTCCCCCAATCCCACCTTCCTTTTTGCCTTGCCTTCCCTTCCCTTCCTTTCCCTTGCCTTCCCTTCCCTTCCCTTCCCTTCCCTTTATTTCTTTCTCCTTTTTTAAGCATGGTTCTCCTCTGAAGAAGTGTTTCTAAAGCCATCCCCGCCTTTCCATATCTAGCTCAGTTTCTTTGGTTCAAAGTTTTTCTTCCTGGGCCCATTATCAGTTTCCTAACAATCTGCCATTTCCCACCTCTGCTCTCGCAAATCTATTAGGGAACCACTGCAAAGTGCAGTCTTCTCCAAAAGCGGTTCTGTTCATTGCATGTCCCTACTCCAATGCCCTTGATGACCCCCATTAAATACATTACTATTTAAGCTGTGCTGAGGATCCCCAAGTGGAGGTATGTAAGTGAAATATCAATCCAGAGCTCTAATTTGTGCAATTTTTCTCTCTGGGCAAATGCACTTGGCTCACCAGGGTCCAAGTTGCAGAAAAGTCCTAGGAGACTGAGTACAAGATAGGAGATAAATGAACAGGTGTTGGCCTTTGGCCACCAAGACTGAGAACCCTTAACCCTAGTAATCATTCCTAGGTAAGGTGCTGGGGGAAAAAATGTACTCCCAGAGGTTAGAGATTCAGGATGCACAAGTTTCTTCTAGGAACAAAAGTTGCAGGATATTTGATTATAATACAGTGCAGAGTCATCTAAATTGTCTTCCATCTAAAAATCCCTCAAATCTACCATCCCTTTTAGTGCCAGCTTTCTGGGCTAAAAACTGACAGGATGAGCAGGATGTGGTGGCACATGCTTGTAATCCAGCCACTTGGAAGGCTGAGGTGGGAGGATCACTTGAGCCCAGAAGTTTGAGTCCAACCTGGGCAACATAGTGAGGGAGACTCTGTTTCTAAAATATATATATATATATATATATATATATATTTTAAGTGAAGGGATAATAAAGTCAAGTGAAAGCTGAGAAACATCCAAGCTGCTCCCGTAGAGGTGATTGTCAGACCCTGGGTGTTCCTCTGCCGCAGTCAGCAAGACGACAGAGTAGTCCAATTCTCAGCAGCCGGAAGGTGCCTCAGCACTGCAAGCCAGGCCGCTCAGGGTCAGAGGAAAGACCAAGGCTGAAAGGAGACAGAAGAATGCATTTGCTGTAGAGTTCACCTGTGAAACATGCCAGGGAGCCCTTACATGGAAAGGCAAGATTATAGGGAGGCACTTTTCTAGGTGTCAGTTTCATTCTAGTGACAGTTATCCCTTATTTACATATTCAGGCGGACAACCTAAGGGATGGTAGATTACAGCTGACTCATTTGTAAATTGAACAGAGAAAGTCCCTTCTCCTTAGCCAGCACTCACATTTGGCCCCTAGCCGTCAGACCAAGCATGAACTGTTCACCTCTTGGTGAACACACCCCAAACATCTCTGCCATTGCCCTTTTGCTCATGCTATAGTCAGCTGGGTGCCCTCCCTTCCTCCACTTCTCTGGCCTTTGTTTTAAAAATATCACCCGTCCTTTAGAACCCAAGTGAAATGCTACTTCTGACATGAAGCTTTCCGTGATTGTTTCAGTCCTAAATGATTTTCCTCTCCTGGGTTCATGTGACCATTTCAACTTGTATTTTGTTTTCCACCACATCCCACTTTGTGATGGAGCTATTTGTGCAGGTCTAAGGGCACTAGTGATTTGCGGGTGGCTAAACCCCTGTTCTTATCGTTCTTGGTCTCCTAACGGTATTTCCTTCTTTCTTTCTTTCTTTTTTTTTTTTTTTTTTTTTTTGAGACCGAGCCTCACTCTGTCACCAACGTTGGAGTACAGTGGTGCGATCTTGGCTCACCGCAACCAGATTCAAGCGATTATCCTGTCTCAGCCTCCCGAGCAGCAGGGATTACCAGCGCCTGCCACCACGCCCTGCCACCATGGCTAATTTTTGTATTTTTAGTAGGGATGGGGTTTCACCATCTTGGCTAGGCTGGCCTTGAACTCCTGACCTCATGATCCACCCACCTCAGCCTCCCAAAGTGCTGGGACTACAGGCGTGAGTCACCGCACTAGGCCTTAACGGTATTTCATACTCTTAAATATACTTTCCCTCTTAGAATTCTTATCACTTTGGCATCTGTATAGACATCTGGGATCTTGCCTGCCTGACTTCTCAGTTTCTTCAGGTAACAGCACCCTGATTTTCTTTTGAGGAACCATCCCTTTCCCAACTTTCAGTCCATGTGAAGTGTGGGTAGAGCTGATGTCAACCTCTAGCTCAGAGTTGGGCATCTAGCCTAAGTCAGGCTAACAAGAGTCATACCTGGTGTGGTTGCTGGAAGCAACGGAAGAAGGACATTTTTTACTTTGGGTAGGATCTAAACCTGAAGCCTCTGCTGGTGACCCAATCAGGCCACCACATGGGAAGATCCACTTGGCACAGAAGTCCATTCAGGAGACAGAACTGAGAGATGGGGGGAGAGGCCATTTCCCAAGGAGCTGGATGTTTGAGCACTTAAACCCAGGCATGTCTGACCAGTCCTGATTTCAGGCTATAAGAGCCAATAAATTACTCTTTTTTGCTTACATCAATTGAAGATGGATTTCAGTAATGTGCATTTGAAAGATTCCTAATTCAGCCTCTAGTATACTACACTCTCCTGCCTTTCCACCTACCTGGCTCTTCCTCCTCAATCTCCTCTGCAGACAAGTCCCCCTCTACTCAGACTTTAAAGGTCATAATCCATCAAAGACTGGTTCTAGTCCCCCTTCTCTTCCTGATCTTTATATCTCCCTTGGCAATTCCAACCACCCATGATTTCAATCACCATCTCAAAATTCACAGCTAATTCAACCCAGGTCTCTCTAAATATGTACATGCATCTGCCTACTCACCATGTCTACTTGAATGGCTCCCCAAACAGCTCTCCTCTGTTTCTAGCATAGCAAAAAACCTGGAGTCATCTAATCTATTCTCCACACTTTAGCCATTAACATAAATTAGATCTTGTCTCTTCTGCCCATATCCTTCCAAAACTTTCCCAGTGGTAGTGGCAGCATAGACCCCAATGCCCTGCTCAGTGTAGTTCCTGCCCACTTCACCTCTCAGGGCTCTTCTCCTTGCTCCCTAAGCCCAGTTACTCTGGCTACTTATTACTTCTTGGAGGGTCACGTGCTCTCTTCACCTCAGGGCCTTTGCACTCATTCTTGCCTTTGCCTAGAACTCCCTCCCCCATCTTCACTTAGTTCACCGCAAATCATCCTCAGATCTCAGCTAGAAGGTCCAAGAAGCCTTGCCTTACTCTTCTAGACTAGATCAGGCCACCATTATATACTCTCATAACATCCAGGAACTCCTTCATCATACTCACTATTCAGTTGATTCTTTGATTAATAGCTTTGTCCCTCAGGAGATTTTGTTTCAGGAGGCAAAGACCATGTCTGTTTTTCTCATTTATGCTTTCTTAGCACTTAGGCCTGCTGTATAATGGGCACTGGGCATCAGTGAATAGTTGTAGAATAAAGTGATGAATACTTATTGTCTCCTGCTAAGTGAATAAGCACTTCCAAACATGTGGAAGCAGGTGGGCGTGCAGGCAGGGTGGCCTCCAGGCAGTGGGACTGCCATGAAAAAGGCCAGAGAATGGCAAAGGGAACTTCCAAGGGAAATAGCACCCCCATGGGCAGATAGAGGCTTGGGAGAGCAGCAGCACGGTGGGACCATGCCTGAATTAAGGTCACACTGATAAGGGGAAGTAGGATGAGACATGATCACAGGATGGTGTGTTTGTAGATAGATATTCACTTGGCCGGGATGTTGAGAATGGAGTGGAAAGTCCCAGGTAATATCTTCTAATACAGATGAATTTCGAGGATAAGCATTTATAATCTAATCGAAGATCTTGTGTATGTGATGTGTATCATACATCAAATTAAAGTAAGATGTAGGCCGGGCGCGGTGGCTCATACCTGTAATCCCAGCACTTTGGGAGGCTGAGACGAGCAGATCACAAGGTCAGGAGATCGAGACCATCCTGGCTAACACGGTGAAACCCCGTCTCTACTAAAAAAAAATACAAAACATTCGCCAGGCGCGATGGCAGGCACCTGTAGTCCCAGCTACTCGGGAGGCTGAGGCAGGAGAATGGCGGGAACCCAGGAGGCGGAGCTTGCAGTGAGCTGAGATCCGGCCACTGCACTCCAGCGTGGGTGACAGAGCGAGACTCCGTCTCAAAAAAAAGTAAGATGCAAGGCCGGGCATGCGGGCTCATGCCTGTAATCCCAGCACTTTGGGAGGCTGAGGCACTTGAGGTCAGGAGTTTGAGACCAGCCTGGCCAACATGGTGAAACCCCATCTCTACTAAAACTACAAAAATTAGCTGGAGGTGGTGGCAGGCACCTGTAATCCTAGCTACTCGGGAGGCTGAGGCAGAAGAATCACTTGAACTCAGGAGGCAGAGGTTGCAGTGAGCTGAGATTCACCACTACACTACAGCCTGGGTGACAGAGCGAGACTCTGTCTCAAAAAAATTAAATTAAATTAAGATGCAGTGTTAATGGACTTGTTGTGGATAATTCTGTCAAATAGTCTTCAGCTGTGTGATATTCATGCTATTGTTGTGTGTTGAAACTTTAGGAGGAAACGTGAACTAGTACTCTTGGAAAATTAAGAAGGCACAGACAGAGAAAGCATTAGACTTTGCAAGATACCTGTGCCAGGAGATTGTTATGTGCTATCAAACAAACGAAGTTGCCTGGTCAGGGGTGTCAGGAACAAAAATAAAGGAATTTTAATAAAAATTTTAATAAATATTTATTGTACACTTAATTTATGCTACTTTTGCTACTTCCTAAGTCTATGATCCCGTTTAACTTTGTGTCTCAGTAAAACTGGAATAATAAAGTGTGTTAGGATTAAATGAGCTAATAACACATTTAAGGTCTTAGGAACAGTGCCTGGTACAATATAAACAATCAAAAAGTTAGCTGATATTATTTTAAAATATTTCATCATGCCTATATCCTGGGCCCTTGTGGGAGTTCAGTCAGGCTAGTGGGAAAATTTTTAAGATGAAGTTGTATGATATAGACACAAATCTTCTTGGAATGCTGGAAGGTTTTTGCAAAAGTCTCAGGATAGGGTTATGGCTGAAAGCAAACTAATCCTTACCTTGTGTAAATAACTTAGAGTAGATGCATAGGAATTTAGGGGAGTTTATCTAAATAACTTGTTTACTCATGTGGTCCTAAAACTAACCTTTGATCATTCACAGGCAGGATAGCTCTCTTGGGGGGAAGGCAACCAGGTTGATTACCCTCTAATGGTGTTGACTCAAAGCCTTTGTCATTTAATGTGTACTGAATAAATGCTAGCAGGGCCAGCTAGTCACGGGGGCCGGGGGCCCTGACTGCAACTCTTTACAGCACTCTCCTTGGAGTCTGTAGTGGCCCAGACCCTCAGCTGGACTGACAAGCACAATATCTGTGTCAACGTACGTTATTCATCCATTGTTGGGTCAGGGTCTGTGGGACAGACCCCCCACAGGCCCCTTCTAGGAGCTGAGGCTACAATTGTGAAGCAAACAGACAAGATCTGACTCCCACAGAGCTTCTATTCCAGTTAATGTGGAGACAAATTAGTAAGTGGTAAACAATATAATCTCAGAGAGGGATTGATGCAAAGAATGGTGATGAGTGGAATGTTCTGGGGGCAGAGGCCACTTTTAAAAGGGCAGTTAGGAAAGGCCCCTCTGAAGAGGAGGCAGCAGGGCTGGAACCTGAGTGATGGGAGTCCTGCAGACAACCCTAGCCAGGGCATTCCCAGCCAGATGCACAATGAGTGCAAAAGCCCTGAGGCAGAACTGAGTCAAAGTGTCAGAGGCACAAGAATGCAGTGTGGCTGGAGTGTGGGGAGAGCAGAAGAAGGTGGTATGAGATGAGGTCAATGCAATGAGATGAAGAAACCCACCAGCACCAGGCTGGACTGACCTGAGGGCAAGCCAACGTATCCTGCCACAGTAATCATCTTGACAGGGCATGCCTGCTGATAAGAGGCTACAACTCAGCAGAATGTGATCCTGGAAGTCAGCACACTGGGCTTAGGGAAAAGACAGCAGCGGTGCCAAGGCAGAGCCTTACCACAGCCGGGCCCCAGAGGATACATGGCCTCTAACAGGCAGGACCTCTCTGTGGGTCCATTTTCTCCCCACCTATTCACAATGACAGACACCACTAGTTGCCTGATTAATGGCCATTCATTCCCTCTTTCTTCCTTACAGCAGAAGCTTGATTTTGTTCATGGTGGCAATAGACCAGCCCAAAGCAAAACAGCATTAGTCCAACCCAATCAAAACACGCCTGCAACTTGAAGCCTGTGATAAAAGAAGTGCCCAGGACCCCAGCCCCAGGGAAGTGGATCTTTTCCTAGGTGTGAGAATCAAGACCATCTCCTCCACACTCAGCCTGGACACCAAGAGCTGAAAGCACTTCTCACTCTCTACATTAACACGACTTTGCTTTTGCAGGACTCCTGCCTGAACTTCACAAAAGATGTCTCAACCCTTCAAAGAAAAGCATCAACAGATCATTTCACTCTAAGATTTTTTGTATCCCTCCTCCCAGAATCCCCACCTTCCTCTTTCCACTGATCTTAACTGTTAACAAACTTCCAATTTTCAAGAAATTCAGATGTCACCATTCTCCTCTGAGTCATTGCCAAAGCTCTGCCTAGATGGCATTTGCTCTTCTGTACTATGGTAAATAATACTGTCTGCTTTGCTTATCAAAGGGCTCTGGTGGTAATGTTCAGGAAGCCAGCCTTTGACAGGTCTGTCAGCAGAAACTCTGTTTAGTGTTGTTTATAAGTAAACACACCCAAGTTTTATATATGTGTGTGTGTATATATAATATATATAAAATATATATAATGTTTTATACTTTTTATATGTATATATAAAGTATATATTTATATAACATATACAACACATATATAAAACATATATTTATATAACATATATACTTTCTATATATAAAAAACTAGATTTCAATGGTGATAAGAGATTTGACTTAAAGGAGTTCAGATAAATATGCATCAACTTTGGATAGTTCTCTGATACTTGTTGAGATGCCTTTTACCAGAAAATCAGGTTATAAATCTAGTGTTATGGAAGTTCTCAAAGATGTAGGGGAGGAAAAATACCTGAGATCCCTAAACAATAAAGAGATTAAAAAGAGAAATGCAGCTGGATGTGGTGGCTCATACCTATAATCCCAGCACTTTGGGAGGCTGAGGTAGGAGGTATTGCTTGAGCCCCACAGTTTAAGACTAGCCTGGGCAACACAGGAAGACCCCATTTCTACAAAAAATTTAAAAATTAGCCAAGTGTCATGGTGGCTTACAGCTGTAATCCCAGCACTTGGGGAGGCCAAGGCAGGCAGATCGTTTGAAGTCAGGAGTTCAAGACCAGCCTGGCCAACATGGTAAAACCCTGAGTCTACTAAAAATACAAAAATTAGCTGGCCATGGTGGCAGGTACCTGTAATCGTAGCTACTCAGGAGGCTGAGGCAGGAGAATCCCTTGAACCTGGAAGGTGGAAGTTGCAGTGAGCCAAGATCATGTCACTGCACTCCAGCCTGGGTGACAGAGTGAGACTCCGTCTCAAAAAAAAAATAGCCAGGCGTGATGCACACATGTGCTGCTGGCTACTCAGGAGGCTGAGGCAGGAGAGTCACTTGAGCCAGGGAGATAGAGGCTGCAGTGAGCTGTTTTCATGCCATTGCACTACAGCCTAGGCAACAGAGCAAGACCCCGTCTCAAAAAAAAAAAAAAAAAAGAGAAATGCATGTACATTTGTTTAAGTTTTACATGACACAGAAGTCTTCATAAGGAAATGAAGATCCAAAGAAACAGTTAAATCTGTGTATTTTTAAGCTAGGTTTGATAAAGAGAGGACACTTGTGGAGAAATACGATAAGGCAAAAAGGGTAGGATTTAATGTAATAAACTGGGGGATGGAGGGGGACTTAGCAAGGCCTGTTTGTTCAGATTCTTCTCTGTGTCCCTGTGTCTTCAGAGATGAGGCTGTTCCTTTCCTCTGGTATAGGGAGGATATCTCTTACACAAGAGTCTTATGACTTGCTCCAAGGGAAGGTCAGAAAATCCTTCAGGGAGGAAGGGCAAGGAAGGCCAGAGAGAACTTTCTGCTTCTGCAACTTTTTTCAAATTCCCTCAAATTAAAATATTCAATATGTGAAAGTACCATCTTTGGGTGTAGCATGTTGAACCCCATCAATGTCAGATGCCACAAATCCTTTCCAGAAAATATTTTTCTTAAAGTTTGAAAGCATCAATAACTTAGGCTCTTATCTTTCCTAAATCAAGACAAACAACAACTATTAACAAGTAAAAGATATTACAAATTAATAGACCTTTATTATTTTCTATGATATTAGGATCAGTAAGCACGTCAGAAACCTGATTTTTAAAAATTATTTCTGCATTTGAAGTTCTAGACAATGGCTTGTTATTTGTATGTACTTATTCTGTGGCAGATAATAACAAATTCATGAAATTGATTGATATTATCAATGAACAGAGTTCCACCTCCAACCTGACTAGGCAGGTTTTACATTTCTTTGCAAAATGAAGCAAAGTGTCACCTAATGTCACATTAAAACAAAACATTCAAGAGTGAAGTCTTGAAATGCTTTCGCAATGCACAATGAACACATTGTGGTGGAGTGGTTGATTATGTAAGGTGACTCGTGAGTGACCCAGCACAATGCTTGGGATGTGTACATGCTCATGAGTGAGAGCTTGGGCGTGGAAAGTGCCCTCCAGGGGCTACGGCTAACCCGCTGCCAGAACCCAGATACAGACCCAGGGATAAGCACTTTATGTGGGTCCTCTTATCATCAACACCCTGTGAACTAGGTACTACTTCATGTACATTTCACAGAAGAAAAATTTAGGCACAGAGAAGTTAAATACTACAGTGAAGATCACACAGCTAAGAAGTGCTAGAACAAGAATTCAAGCCGAGGACATCTGTCCTTGCCTCTACGTGGTAACACCTGTTAGCGGTAGTGGTGTGGCACTGGCAGAGGAGAATGAGAGGGAGCCAAATGACCAAGGTGTCCGCAGCCTCTGGGGAGCTGGTAGGACACTGGGAGGCTCACGTTACACATTGCATCAAACTCTAGACCATGCTGAAAGAGCAGAGGTAAGATCCTCCCTTGTTTCCAGCTGTGAGACTTGGGCCAGACCCAGACGCTGCTGCTCTCTCCTCTAGGAGGCTCCTGCTGGACACTGACTGTCAAAGAGGTCTTCTTAATAATTCAGATTAGTAACACAAGTAGGATGTCAGCTTTGAAGGGAGGCTTGCCACGGCCCGGCTCCCCTGCTGAACACATGTGGAGCAGAGCAGAAGGCAGCCATCGCCAGGGGAGAGGACTGTGAATTCTGTTAGATTGTAATGAGGAAGGAAGTCCAAGGGGGCTCTGAGGCTGAGGACATGGGATGTGGCAGAAACCAGGAGACTGTGGGGAAATGTCAGAAATGGGCCACCTACTGAGACGAACTAAAGGAAAGGGCAGCATAGCAAAAAGCCTCAAGTAACTACCAGGAAGGATCACGAAGAAAACTGCAAGCAGAAGAGCAAAGATGACAAGAGGTGATTCCCTTGAGGGGAGAAAATATTTATTACCTGGACATGGAGGGGCGTTGGGACAGAAAAGAACCCCCATGGTTCTGATAGGACACACCGTTTACACAGTCATTAGGAGCATTCTTTAGCCACCATTGAAAACGTGGCTGGGTTCCTCTGTGTCCGACATCACTGGCCTCATCTCTGTGGGAACTTAAGCTACAGGATGGTCACAGCTATGATAGGTTTACTCACCGATGTGTTTCCAGGACATAGCACAGTGCCTGGGATGTGGTCCATGCTCAAATAATAGTTCTTGAATAGCCGGGCGCGGTGGTTCAAGCCTGTAATCCCAGCACTTTGGGAGGCCGAGACGGGCGGATCACGAGGTCAGGAGATCGAGACCATCCTGGCTAACACGATGAAACCCCGTCTCTACTGAAAAAATACAAAAAAAAAAAAAAAAACTAGCCGGGCGAGGTGGCAGGCGCCTGTAGTCCTAGCTACTCAGGAGGCTGAGGCAGGAGAATGGCACAAACCTGAGAGGCGGAGCTTGCAGTGAGCTGAGATCCGGCCACTGCACTCCAGCCTGGGTGACAGAGCAAGACTCCGTCTCAAAAAAAAAAAAAAAAAAAAAGTTCTTGAATAAAAGAAAGAACAAAGAGAGGACGGGAGGAAGGGAGGAAAGAAGGAAGGAAGAAAGGAGGAAAGAGGGAAGGAAAGAAGGAAGGAAGGAAAGGGGGAAAGAGGGAAGGAAGAAAGGAAGGAAGGGAGGGAGGGAGGAAAGGGGGAAGGAAGGAAGGAAGGAAGAAAGGGATGAAGGGAGGGAGAGAGGAAGGAAGGAAGGAAGAAGGGAGGGAGGGAGGGAGGGAAGGGGGAAGGAAGGAAGAAAGGGATGAAGGGAGGGAGAGAGGAAGGAAGGAAGGAAGAAGGGAGGGAGGAAGGAAGGAAAGAAGAAGGAAGGGAGGGAAGGAAGGGAGGGAGGAAAGGAGGAAGGGAGAAAAGAAACAAGGAGGGAAGGAAGGAAGGAAGGAAGGAAGGGCTGTGACCCAGGATGGCAGGCTATGCTTAGTCGCCCTAGCTGACTTTAGGAGGGCTACATCACAAATCATCTCCCTCTTCCTGCCTCTCTACCTCCTGTCTCAACACACAGGCAGAGTCCCACCAGCTCACATACAAAGGGCCAAACAACCCAGGGCGTGTATGGCAAAGCTCTCAGGAAGCTCTGGTAGCCCACACCCCAGCTCCTGGGCTCCCAGGGCATGCCAGCAGGGTGCTAGGTCAATCTCTACAGCTGCTTCCAGAGTTAGCTTCTGGTCCTGGGCAGTCTTCAAAATTCAACCCAAATGAGCTGGTTTAACGCCTCCCCATAGGTTCTCAACTGCTCAATGAAGCCAACGCCACGCCAGGAGCTTGATGGGGCTTCTCTCTCTTATAAGAAATGCTGCCCTTTCTCCCCAGGTTGAAACAATCCCGGTATTATGGTCAAGAGGAAGAGGGTGGGGCAGAGAGTGGTACTTTGTTTATCAGGCAGGATAGGCTAGTCTGCGCAACATATCAACCCCAAAACCTCAGTGACTGAAAAACAAGGTTTGTTTCTCAGTCTCACTCCCTATTCATCACAGTTTGGCAGAAGACTCAGTTCTGCATTGCCCTTTCTCTGGCACCCAGGCTAATAGAGTGACCACCATGTTCCTATGGTAGAAGGAAAAACAGCTGTGGAGGTTCTCAGGCTGATATTCAAATACTCCAGTCTGGACGTCACATACATCACATCTGTGCACTGTCATTGGCTGGAATCAACACACAGTCCCACACAGTCACAAAGAGTTCAGGAGTACAATCCTACCACAGGTAGGGAAGGCAAAGAGCTAGAAATAACGACCCTAGTCAGGAAAGGAGCCTTAGAGCTGTGACCCAATCACTCCTAAGCCCTTCTCCTCACGCACTGGTTGCCCTCCATTGAGGAAGTGGCCAGAGGCCTAGCCCAGAGGACCGGGGTTACTTACTAGTCAAGTCTGATGCTGAAAAGTTGTCCTGTTTTATACTTTCTGATCAGAGGATTTCCACTTGTCCTTCAGTCGCAGCTCTCCTGAGAGGGACAGTCCTCAATGAGGATGGTGAGTGTCAGGGCAGTCTGGCGGTCCTCCCGGAAGACTCCAGCCCAGAGAGGTCAGCGTCCCCTCAACGGACCACCGACTCCTACCAAAAGTCCAGCGAGGGTAGCATTGAAATCAACAACCAAAACAAGACAGTTGGTTTGAGAATTCGCTTTCTTTATTTAACAAACTATTTCGGCCAGGCGCGGTGGCTCACGCCTGTAATCCCAGCACTTTGGGAGGCCGAGGAGGGTGGATCACGAGGTCAAGAGATCGAGACCATCCTTGCCAACACAGTGAAACCCTGTCTCTACTAAAAATACAAAAATTAGCCGGGCGTGGTGACACGTGCCTGTAGTCCCAGCTACTTAGGAGGCTGAGGCCGGAGAATCGCTTGAACCCAGGAGACGGAGGTTGCAGAGAGCCGAGATTGTGCCACCGCACTCCAGCCTGACAACAGAGGGAGACTCCATCTCAAAACAAACAAACAAACAAACAAAAACAAACAAATGTTTTCCCCTATGTTATTTTAGGAATCAAGCAACATGGGAAGTGTTGGGGAAACAGCACAATTGGGCAGGGAGGAGGGTTAAAGAGCAGACAGGCTAGCTGGGATAGCAGAGGATTGGGATGGGGAGAGGGGGTGGGATGGAGAGGGCATCTGAGGGGAGACAGTCAGAGGTCAACTACTGTCCTCAAAATTCAACCCAAATGAGCTGGTTTAATGCCTCCCCATAGGTTCTCAACTGCTCAATGAAGCCAACGCCACACCAGGAGCTTGATGGGGCTTCTCTCTCTTATATGAAATGCTGCCCTTTCTCCCCAGGTTGAAACAATCCCGGTATTATGGTCAAGAGGAAGAGGAAGCCCTTTTTCAAAGTCATCCCAGATCTTTGAAAGGCTAATTTGCCATTTAACAGCTGTTGATGTTTCTTTAAAAATGAATCTGAGGGTGTGTGGCTGGGCAGCAGGCACCAGTATCAAGAGGAGGACAAACAATCCTCCCTGAGCTGAGGATCCCACCCTGGGCAAAGCCTGTAGTGCAGAGAAGTGGCGGGAAACTTAGGGCTCCAAGAGGCAGACCTACAGGGAGCTGACCATTGCACCCACCCTTCCGATCCTAGGCAAAAAGAGGGAGCAAGCTGAGGAAAAGTTAGAACTAGGGTTCTTTAAAGTAACATATTAAGCACTATTTAATTTCTGGTCTAGAGCTCAAAGGAGTTAAACCAGGTGACTTCCACCAGATTTTCTTGATTATGTGTTTGTTCCATGAGAAGCTATAGGTTCGATCCTGTGCAAGTTCTAGAATCTTCTGGAACCTGCAGAACTTATATGGTGAGTTGAAGTGAGAGGAGAAAGCAGGAATCTCAAAATATCTCAATATAAAGACACCACTCCTTCCCCTCTCTTCACAGCCTCCACAAAAGCAGGTCCTCCACGCCACTGCTGCCTACCCAGAGCTCTGCACTCTCACTAATGAGGCCATTTCTTTCTTGACTTCGCTGTGCTCTTGGCCCGGTGACAGCGATCAGAAGTAATCAGGCACGATCAAGCCCATGCTACCCTGGACAAGAGGTAATATTCCATAGAGGGCCTCCTAGTGGCTCTCCCTCCCTGAGCAGTGGGGACATGGAGCAGCTGTCAAAATACCAAGGGAGGCCCAGGAAGGATGTTCGTCTCCAAGGAGGAGAAGAGGGGACAGCCAGAGTGTCTTCAGCTAGGAAGGGAGATGACAGCACAGGGCAGCCCGCAGGGACATGGTGGGGTGAGAAATCTTCCTGTGGCTGTGGAAATCTTGATAAGGTGGCAAGCGTGTTGTGCAGTGGCATCCTGAGGGCTGCCTGACCTCCCATGCACCCAGGGCAGGCAGGCAAGCTACTCGCTGTCATCGCCTAAGTCAGCGGCATTGGGCACACTTAATTACAGGGGAAGCAGAATCCGATTGCACTTTCTGTGCCAGCTCCTGACTTCATTTGCGTCGTCATTTTTTTTTCCTTTTTCATACCTCAATGGAATAAATCTGAAAGATGTTTAGAGCCAGATTTTCACCAGCAAGTCTTCAGAAATAAATACAGGGATGAGGAATTTCATTCACTTATCCTTGTGTTGGCTGAGCAAATATTTATTGAGTGCCTGTTGTATCCAGGTACTATGCTTGGCAGTAGAGGGATTCTCAGATTTGTTTTCTAAGGTGAAATAATTGGGATTTGGAGTCACCAATATTTTCCATGCTCATCACAAGGGAGAGGGGAGCTATAATATTTGGACATCATAATGAGGTAAACTGGAAGTAATCAGCCCAGAGACACTGTCTGGTTCCTGGAAGGTAAAGACCGAGATGCAGGTTCATAGGTGGGAAGCTCTGCCTTAGATCTTAACTTCTGCGTTATTTCCATTAATGAGGCCTAAGGTGGAAAGGTAGTGCCTCGCATCTGGGCCTGACAGTCTTTTCAAATGCTCTAGAAGAAAGTCTTCCCTCCTATGGCCATTTCTCTTTCTCTTTTCTTTTGTTTGGAGAGCTTGTCAGAAAGAGTATTATACAGAGAAATACTGTTGATCATTGGGTCAGCTATGTCATGAAGGTAAATGATTGAGGATTTATTTTCTCTGCAATTGGGAACCCCAAGCCAAGTCTGTAGGAGTCCTTTAAAGGATAGGGATTCAGACCCAAGTTTGTGTTTCTCATAATGATACAAGATTATTTTGAAAACTGGCTGAAATGGATATTCCCGAACTCTTTGTCCTCCTTGCCAGAAAAGTCTGCCTCTTCTTTGGCTGGTAAGACTAGGAAAGCAGCTCTCGTGGAGAGTCTGCAGATCATGAAATAACACAGCTACAGGGCTTTTCCAACTGGAGCCTAGAGGTTCCTGAGATTCAGGAGCTGCTGGAAACATATACCTCTGACCTCTTTCCTGCTTCACTTAACCAGAGAAGATTCATGCTTAATATTCTTGTATATATGAGTTTTTCTTTCTTAAGAGATCTCATCTAAAGAAAGGGTTTCTATACTGAGAGATAGAGAGGTGAGAAAGAAGGAAGGTAGGAAGGCAGGAAGGCAGGCAGGAAGGAAGGAAGGTTCAAATCACATATTTAATAGAGGAGGAGACCAAGGCCCAGGAAGCACAAGACTTACCAGGCTCATACAGCTTCCCAGAGCTAGCACTGGAGTGCAGGTAGACACCCTGCAGGGAACTTCCCAGATGCCAAGGCCTTTGAGTACCTTCACGTGTTTTTAGAGGGCATTTAATACGCTGAGTTTTACTTACCTTTAATTTAGCAGTTTTCAAAAGGAACTTCTGTTGGGCCTCTACTGCTTTTGCTCTAGAATCTAGAGAGATTCTTGAGGAACAAAGCTCTAGCTAAATGTTCCTATCTAGCTTAAGAGAAAGACAATCCTGTTCTGTCAAAGCTTAGAGGCTGTGATGAGCACCACTTGTCACACCCCGTGGTCTCCTTGTTTGGAGAGGGTGTTTGTAGAAGCAAGAGCATGAGAGAGGCAGTGCAGTTTGCACAGATACAAACCCCCCTCCTCCACAATATAGTAGAAGAAGAGAACCTTTGTAATGGGAGAGGAGGCAGAAGCTTGGACTAAGCCAACATCTATAATGAGAATGTCTCATTGAAACAAACTCTTTCCTTTTCAACACTACCTTGATAGTCAACTTTTCCATTATTGCCCAGCTTTGTCTTCCTGTCAGCATAAAAAATACCATCATAAGGTGAAATGTGTATGATATTCCCATAAATGCATACTGTCAGGAAGTTTCACTGCCATAAACTTGCCCTCTCATTCCTCCCATTTCCTCCAGCTCTGTGCTTATATTCTGATGCCTGGCAACCCTGTGCCTGCTGCAGTCGCACACACAGGGGCAGGCAAGAGGTGAGAGCCTTGGGGAATCCCCTGCAAAAGGGCACATCTGCCAAGGGCCGTTATCAGATGGGGGTGAGTGGTGTGAGGTGACTCAGACACTGTGAAAAGGCATTATTCATTTAGAGCCCTACTTCCCTTTATGGTTCAGAAAACATGTTCTTGAAATGCTATGTCTAAACAAGGTTCTGCAAATCAGGTCCTGTGTTACACGGGTTGGAGAATCTTGCTATTCAAATGATTCCTACAAAGCACCCTCTATCTATGAGACTTCATCCATTTGTTTGTTTATTTGTCCACTCAACAAATACATATTTATTCAGGACTTTGAACAGGGCACTGGCTCAGGCATTGGGAATATGGGGGAAAATAAGATATGTCCCTGGGCTGATGAGCTTCAGATCATTACACAACTACTATAGGAGAGAAATTCAGAGGTGCTCATTGATCTTTTGCAAAATTGGATATTCAAAGGTAATTGCTTACAGCAGATTAGTAACTAAATAGAATTAGGTCCTTGGGTCAGCTTCCTCTCCCTCCTAGGTTCCTGTCAGCTGATTCTTCCAGAGCAGAATCTCCCACCTCTTCCTTTCAAAATTGTAGTTTTAGTTTTACTTTGATCCAAGTTTTCTGTTGCAGCCTATTTGAAGTACAATATGATCTGTTGAGCTCGGATCACAAACACATCTGGGAAAATTACTCTTTGAAGAGACAGCAGGAGATAAGAGCACCTAGTTTGTGCGAAAAGATCATTAGCAACGTCTCATTAACAAATATGTCTCTGCCTGTTTAGGGTCAGGTATCTAAAATAAGGTAGACAAAGCAATTAGCAGAAGGGAGGAGGAAAGATCAAACACCGAGGTTGGTCCAGCTGCTACTACTGTTGCTGTCTGATCTCTCAGCAGCAGAAACAAACCCCAGGGCTGGGTAAGATACCCTGCCTGGAGGAGACCAAACAGACACCTGGTGCAAGTTGATTATATCAGATCCCTTCCACCTAGGACAAGAGCTGGGGCAGTAGTTTGTCCTTATTGAGACTGATATGTTCTGGCCTGGGTTTTACCTTCCCTGCCCACCATGCCTGGGCCGGGCCCACCATCTGGTGCTCTCAGAGCATCTGACTTGTTCACATCACTCATACCATTGCTTCAGACCCAGGGACCCACTCTATGGCAGGGGAGTGCAACAAATGCCTATACCTACAGGATCCATTGTACTTTTTAGATGCTGCACAAGCTGGAGACTGCCAGCTTGAGAGTATCCAAAAAACCCCCAAAAGGCCCAGTCATCTTTCCAGATTCACAGTATACTTTAGACACTTTGAACAGATGGGAAGAGTGGGGCCGTTCATCATTATTCCCACTGACTGAGTTAGGGAATTCATGCTTCATACTCCTTAAACTTTAGGCACAATCACCAGAGGCAGTGAGAGCCTGACAAAAACATGGCAACCAGAAGTTCAGATCCTCAGAGGTAAATTTCAGGATTATTCCACCAGGCAAGCAACCTAGACCAGCAAAGCTGCCTTCTGGAAAGATGAATATTAGCCATGGCCTCAGGGCAACATCAAGAATGGTAGCTTGGCTTTAGCTGCCATCTTGTGTCCCCGCGTGTGTGCGCCTAATCTCAGCTGGTCCACCCGAGACCCCCTGAGCACCAACCCTAGTCCCCCGCGCGGCCCCTTATTTGCTCCGACAAGATGAAAGAAACAATCATGAACCAGGAAAAACTCGCCAAACTGCAGGCACAAGTGCGCATTGGTGGGAAAGGAACTGCTCGCAGAAAGAAGAAGGTGGTTCATAGAACAGCCACAGCAGATGATAAAAAACTTCAGTTCTCCTTAAAGAAGTTAGGGGTAAACAATATCTCCGGTATTGAAGAGGTGAATATGTTTACAAACCAAGGAACAGTGATCCACTTTAACAACCCTAAAGTTCAGGCATCTCTGGCAGCGAACACTTTCACCATTACAGGCCATGCTGAGACGAAGCAGCTGACAGAAATGCTACCCAGCATCTTAAATCAGCTTGGCGCAGATAGTCTGACTAGTTTAAGGAGACTGGCCGAAGCTCTGCCCAAACAATCTGTGGATGGAAAAGCACCACTTGCTACTGGAGAGGATGATGATGATGAAGTTCCAGATCTTGTGGAGAATTTTGATGAGGCTTCCAAGAATGAGGCAAACTGAATTGAGTCAACTTCTGAAGATAAAACTTGAAGAAGTTACTGGGAGCTGCTATTTTATATTATGACTGCTTTTTAAGAAATTTTTGTTTATGGATCTGATAAAATCTAGATCTCTAATATTTTTAAGCCCAAGCCCCTTGGACACTGCAGCTCTTTTCAGTTTTTGCTTATACAAAATTCATTCTTTGCAGCTAATTAAGCCGAAGAAGCCTGGGAATCAAGTTTGAAACAAAGGTTAATAAAGTTCTTTGCATAGTAAAAAAAAAAAAAAAAAAAAAAAAAGAATGGTAGCTTGTCCCACCAGACCACAAGCATTCCTCCTGTAAAGTTTTCCTTTTAAGAAACTGGGAGGAAAACTAAGTGAGAGTGGGGTGAGCCACCACCACCTTCTTGCAGAATCAGGGATGGGTCAGCGTGAATCTAACAGGGCACATGAGTGCATTTAGGCAGTGGAAGGAATAGACCGCAGCAGAGGCTATCAGTGCCTCGTCCACGTGCCCTCAATGCTCACTGCTCCTGTGCACATCCACAGCCTCTGCAAACACCTGCTACTAAGTACGTCAGCTGGACTTAGGATAACGCTTGTCCTATGCACAAGGAAGCCAGAGGTGCTGGGAAATTGATGCACCCATGAACAGGCCTCAAGTGTAGCAAATGGTATTATTGGATAAGGGACCTGGAGAACATTAACAGGGAAAGCGGCCTCTCTGACACCTGAAGGACGAGTAGGAGTCAATCAGACAAAGAGCTGGAAGAAGAGTGTGGATAGGAAGACAGGTAAGATGAAGTCATGGCACACACAAGGAAAGGGCAGGAGAGTAGAGTGGGACACAGAGCCACAAGAGGGACAGGCAGATCCCATAAAGGGTCTTGGGATTCTTGTCTCGAATCTCAATTTTATGCTCCAACTTATGTGTTGGGAGACCACTATGCCTGGATTATGAAGAATGGTTTTGAGGGAACAAGACTGGAGACAGGGAGACCAGCATGCCCACTTGGCATTTGGAGATATATGTCTGATGTGCAGGGGATATCACGTGACCAGTGACACAGTAATTAAACCCACTGTAGAAGGAATGAGATATTCCAAAGGGACGCTAAAAAATAGCCCAGGCCTGAGCCCTGATGGACACAAACATTGAAGAAAAAGATAGAGGCAGAGGGGATGACAAAGATCAAAGAAGAATAGTCGGAGAGGTAGATGAAAAACTAGAATAGAAAGGCACCTAGAGAGCCCTGGAGAAGACAGTATTTGTAGAGGGCAGGCGTGGTCAGCAGTATCAAATGCTATTGAGAGGATAAGCAAGAGAAGTCTCATCCACTGCTCTTGGTAGAGCAAAATAACACAATCTTTTGGGAAAACAATTAGCCATGCACATCAGGAATCATAATCCAACTCCTGGGAATTTATTCAGAGGAAATACTGAGATTCAAGTGGAGAAAGAGATCTGTTTTTATAACTATGATGATATTATTTATAGTGGTTTTTAAAAACTTGATGGTAAAAAACTTTTAATGCTTCTATAGATAATTGACTAAGTAAATTAAAAGACACATATTTAATGAAATCTTTTGCAACCATTAAAATTATAATTATGGCTACCATGAAGTAACATTAAAATGCATGTAAAATAACATCAAATAAAAAAACAAAACACAAGAATCTACATAAAGAGTAAACATTCATATGGATAAAGACTGGAAGAACATCGAAAATGTAAATACTTCATATGTGAGAGAGGTGGAATTGTTAATTTTAAAAATTATTCTCTGTATTTACTGTTACACTACTTACAGATGATAAATTGCAATCCAAAGAACATACATGTAGCAACTTTATAATCAGTAGAAAAAACTAGTACAATGCCAAACAACTTGATGTCTTGTTATGATAAGAGAAAAAAACATAAAATTTGCCTCCTATACATAAAAATGGGAACAATGGACACTCAGGACTACCAGAGGTGGGAGGTAGAGAGGGAGATCCGTGTTGAAAAACAACCTGTCAGGTATATACTCACTACCTGGGTGATGGGATCATTCGTACACCAAACCTCAGAAACACACAATTTACCCAGTTAAAAACCTGCACGTGTACCCCCGAACCCAAAATAAAAGTTGAAAAAAATGTCGCCACCTATAACACGATTTTTTGCAAGTATTTATGGCTTTCTGGACCAAAGAGGCTCGGGCAACTTAATATACACTCAATGATCATCTAAAGAGAATAAACGCCCAAATAGCCCCTAATGTGAAAACTGTTTACACTTAGAAGCTAATGAAAATAAAAGGAAATTAAGTTAAATGCAGCATAATAGTCACTGGAAATATGGGCTTCTCAAAATCATCGATTCTATGCACCCTCCCACCCATGGGGAAAGGAGAAAGATAATTAATATTTTTGAGTACCAACCTGTGCCAAGAATGATGCTAGTCACTCACATCCATAGCTCATGCCAACCCAGGAAGCATGAGGACCTGCAGCAGCATCAGTTACATTCTCCAGGCAACAAGCATCAGAGTCTTAGAGCCTGGTCATGCTTTGTTCTCCCTTTCTCATTGAGAATTTCAGTGACCGTCTGCACAATGGAAGCAAGTTAGACCCAACCTAGTGAAGTGACGGCTTTGTTTTGTCAACTTACCTACATTTGCAAGTCAGAATTGGATAATCACTTCTTTCTTTTATATTTAAACACCTCCTTTCTCTCATCTCAGAGTCTTCATCATAGCCCTGAAATTCATTTATGCGGGAGCCTACAGCTGAATGAATCTCTGTTGTGTAATGTTCCTTTATTCTAGTAGTTTTAATATTTTCATCTCACCCACATACTACAATGTTATGGAACATCAGGGCAATCCCTTCTAGTTGACTAATAAGGAGGACTTCATTTCATCCCTTGATAATCACATCCTGGGTTTATTCACTCTTCTAATAATTCTATTAGAATGTTTATAAGATGACGTGCTTTTAATTGTTTTCCTGGTCCCAAAGATACAGAGAGCAAGTTTCTCTAATGGGCTTTGTAACATCCATCCTTCATTTTTATTGCTAATGGACTCTCCAGTAATATAAAATGACTGATGAGTGCAGTCAGAGAAAAGCAGAAAAATCAATACCTGTCCAGACTGCATATTAGTTAAAAGCAGGTGAGAAGCTGAGGCTAGCAGACAATAGGATTTCCTCTGCCTCCAAGTATCAGAAAAGGAGGGAGATTATCTCAGATGGGCTGTGAAGCTCTCTACAAAGGAGACTACAGGATGTTGAAACAAGGGAGTGCTAAAATCACTTGGATAATTCTTAGAAATCTGTGGGAACTGCTTCCAGTAGAGGGCAGTGGTGCACACACACGCTGACCCCAGGCACTACCAAACTAATGTTTTCTCTTTTGCAGGGTTTCTCTCCTCACCTTCTACATCCTGTAGTGACTCTGGCACGATCGAATTGGAAAGCGCACCCTTGTTCAGACACGGTCATTGTTAGCAGAGCCTCAGCAGCTGCAAGTTCACATTTGATGAGCTAGATTCTACATAGCAGATATGCTAAACTTGGTACATGTATTGTCTCGTTTAGTCTTCACAACAACCTTATGATACAGGTACTACTGTCATCATCATCATCCCCATTTATAGATAAGAAGAGGTTATCTTGCCCAAGCACACCCAGACAGTGGTTCGTAGAGCTGAGATTGGAACTGGTTCTACCCTACAACCCAAGAGCCTAGCTACTGCTGCTACTGCTCCTCTTCCTCCTCCCCCTCCTCCTCTTCAGTGGCAGGCCTTACTATCTGTTCCATTCATGTATACCCTTCATTATCTTACTGTATGAAATTTTTAAACAGTGAGACCCTAGGTTACTCATACTTCCACCCACCCATAGCTCACAAAGAATTTTATATATTTGGCTGGATGCAGTGGCTCACGCCTGTAATCCCAGCACTTTGGGAGGCTGAGGCAGGTGGATCACCTGAGGTTAGGAGTTTGAGACCAGCCTGGCAAAACCCCGTCTCTACTAAAAATGCAAAAACTAGCTGGGCATAGTGGGACAAGCCTGTAATCCCAGCTACTCAGGAGGCTGAGGCAAGAGAATTGCTTGAACCCGGGAGGTGGAGGTTACTGTGAGCCAAGATTGCACTGCTGCACTCCAGCCTGGGTGACAGAGTGAGACTCCGTCTGAAAAAAAAAAATTATATATGATAAGTGCACAATAAATAAAGCTGACTAATTCATCATTCAAAAGCCCTTCAGATGTCTTTTACTGTACTGTGATGTGTAGAGTAAGCTCTATGTGCTCCCTACTTTGTCTTCATTTACAGTCTAAGACAAGTAAATAGCAATGATAAACATGAACCTGTTGAAGACATAGACAAATGAGAAATAAACTTGAACAAATATCTAAATGGAGGAAATATTCAGATATATATATATATGAATGAATGATTTTATACATGTAAATGGAGGAAGTATTCAGATGTGCGTGTGTGTGTGTGTGTGTGTGTGTGTATATATAAAGGCAAAAGGCTCAGATGTTTTTCTATGCCAGCTTCTTGAATCTTCCCAGTCTGCTACTCCCAGATTTCTTGAAACCTTTCATTCAAGTCCAGGTTAGTTACAACTTCTGATCATTGCCTCCTGGAGTTTCTGCCAGTGGTCACTCCCAGGGAGGGGGGACTTGGGTGGGTTTTTGCACCCAGCCTTTCCTCTGAAGTTTCCAGCCAACCACTAATCTCCTACTGTCTCTCAGAGCTTACCCCACTCACCCCAGAATACTCATCCTCATCCTGATTCCTATCAGAGGCAATGACCCTGACTCCTGCCTATCTGCAGTTGATTACCCTTGTTAAGACTGTATAAATATTTACATTTCAATGTGTCTACATGTCATATCTTTTATCATCTTGATTTTATCATCTTGATTACTAACAAGGATTCATATCAATTATCTGATAGAGTGCTATGGCCTTAGAAAATACCTTATGGTTAACTAAGGTCATTGTGGATAAACTTAGGATACATTTTTATAATTTAAAGAATTAGGCTGGGCACAGGGGCTCACGCTTGTGATCCTAGCACTTTGGGAAGCTGAGGTGGGTGGATCATGAGGTCAGGAGTTTGAGACCAGCCTGTCCAAGATGGTGAAACCCCGTGTCTACTAAATATTTAAAAATTAGCCAGATGTGGTGGCGGGCGCCTGTAGTCCCAGCTACTCAGGAGGCTAAGGCAGGAGAATGGCTTGAACCTGGGAGGCGCCACTGTACTCCAGCCTGGGCAACAGAGAAAGACTCTGTCTCAAAAAAAAAAAAAAAAGAATTAAAGATTAAAGAACACTATGCTGTAGTGACTCCTGGAAATATTAATGGGTTTAAGAGTAGATAATTGAATGTTTGCTTTTCAAACTGGGGTTCACGGATGATTTCTAAGAGGCCCTAACTGTGCTCTAGGAGAAAGTTTAATTTTGCATTTTATTATATTTCATAAAAAATTAATGTAGGCATATTCTGGATTACAATTACCTGTGAAAGTAGAGCACAGTGGTTAAGAGTTTGGTTCTGAAACAGACTGCCTAAGTTTGCATCCTGGCTTTGCCCCTTACTAGGTCTGTGACCTTGGAAATTCTCAGTACCTCAGTTTTCTCATGAGCAAATGGGGTGACTTCACTTGCACCCCAGTGAAATTAGATGGCAATGAGGGTTACGTGGATTAAAACACATAAAGCACTGGAACAGTGCCTGGCTTATATTAAGCAGCTTATAGCTATTAGTCATTTTTATTATGACCAAGAAATGCCATATGATTTCAGGGTTTGTGTCTGCCTGAATATTTATAATCACATCCTTGTCAAATAACACTACTTGAACTTCAGAACTAAAAGAGAAAAGAAGAAGTTTGGATACATAAATGATGTGCTCACACCAAGTAAAATCCAAATGCTATAACAATGTGCTATGCAAGTGTGGATCTTCAGGAGTTTAAATGGAGAAAATGGGTGGGAGAACTGAGTCACTCCAAAAGCCTACAGTGATAAATATTGAACTGAAAAGAATGCATATCATAGAAGGCAACACCACATTCCCACTGCAAGAGGCAATTTATTCTCAACAAAACCTCATCTGTCAATATTAAAATCGCATAATAATTTATTATTTTAAAGTAATAAATCATTTTAATTTTAAAAATAATATAAAGAAATAAGAATTTATTATTTTAAATTCCATTTATGTTTAGTTTTGTTTTTATTTCATTTTAAAATCGTTTTTGGAATTGTATAACAGTTTAAAGCATGAAATGTTTGTGTCTCATTTTTGCTCTAGATATCTAAGTAACATTATCTCCGATTAAGACTGGGACTCCAATGGACTTCTTCCTTTGAAATGACCCTTAAATTACTCAGGTTTAAAAACACCTCACTAATTGCTACAGCCTTTCCCTCTGGTTTGAAGTTACCTTTTTAAAAAGTTAAGTCCAGTTTTGCTCTGCTCATGTGAAATTCTAATTCTATAAATCCCTGCTCATATGCAGTGGCCACTTGCATATTTAACTGATTTAACTTCAAAGTCATTTAAATTTTAACATTTGAAAATGTTCTTATCACTTAGTTTGTCTTACACACTGTATATTCATTCAGATGTGCAAACTTAAAAAGCAAAACAGCAAAGAACAGGACTTTTGAATTCTTTTTGTTTCTTCTTTCTGAAGACATAAAAAATAATCTATACACCCAGCAGCCCCTGTGTTTTTCACGAGGAGAATTCAGCTGCTAGGAAGCCCCCTGAAGAAACCAGACCTCAATTAGACATGAGCGTTCAATCGGAGTGTGGCTGAGGTGACTTGAGCCAGGTCATGGCCGCCCTGGGTCCCTCCTCATGCATCACAGTTTGGGCCCATGCTTGGAAATCCCCTGAACATAGAAAGGAATGGGGCCACCTACATTTTTTATTTTTTGTGCTTTTACTTCTCCTACCATGCCTACATACCAAGTGTTCTGGCACTTGCAGAAGAAGAGTTGTATTTACAGACGCCTTGAAGTTTTAATTAACTGCTCTAAACTGTTGAATAAATGCCTGTGTCCCTAGGGATCAAACCCCCGTTGAATAAGAGGAAAGACTCTAAGTGCATAGACTGAGACAAATTCCTAGGAGTAATGTCTAATTACTGGCTCCTTCTTTACCCGAGTAGTAAAGGACTATTGATGTCACCATAACATTTAAGAGTTTGCATGATATAGTGAGCAAGGTAGATGAGTAATCAGTCATTTTCAGCATGATGAATGTAAGCCAGGAATGATATTCAAATTAGTTAACAACTGGGAGCGAAAGGGGGTTGAACAATCAACCCAGTTTCCCTGAAGGCCCCAGCTGTGCCACATGTTGACCCTTCAGTTGCTATATCATGGGGGTGGTCCAGGTCGCCGGAAGAGAGGGTGGGGAGGGGTGCCCAAGGGGCTCAGAGAACAGCTATTTATCAGCCAGTGGGAAAATATTAGGATATTCTACTATGGCTATGGCTATGGCTATAGTAGTGTGTACTGGCTAAACAGCAACCTGAATTTACCAGTCCTCATGCCCCAGCTGTAAACAAGTAACTTAGTGAAACACAAAGGCTGGTGGTAGACCCTGGCTCAGGTTACAAAGGAGGGTAGGAATTTGCTTATTTTCCACTGGGGCATGAGAATAGGAACTCCTTCCAGCACTTGGCAGTTTTGACTAATTTTTTTTTTTTTTTTTTTTTTTTTTTTTTTGAGACGGAGTCTTGCTCTGCCACCCAGGCTGGAGTGCAGTGGCCGGCTCTCAGCTCAGGCGCCCGCCTCGTCGCCCGGCTAGTTTTTTGTATTTTTTAGTAGAGACGGGGTTTCACCGTATTAGCCAGGATGGTCTCGATCTCCTGACCTCGTGATCCGCCCATCTCGGCCTCCCAAAGTGCTGGGATTACAGGCTTGAGCCACCGCACCCGGCCTTGACTAATTGTTGAAAGGCAAAGAAAGCAACCCCAACATAAGAGGTGTACCAGAATCGACCTTATTTTGAGGACAAGATCTTAGATTTTAACTGAAGTGAGCAGACAGCAGATTTTCAATTTTAATTGAATGTAGGGTTGTTCTTGCAGTGAGGGTATCCTCTTAAATATTTGAATCAAATTTCAAAGAATTTGCTTGGTGAATGTTTAAACTGCATGTTCTCTAGCTACTATCAAACGAGTTGCAAAAATAAACAATCACTGATGGATGGGTAAATGGGTAAAACCGCTGCTTTTCTATTTGCTACAGTCCTAGAAGCCACTGATTTTTCACCTCTCTTGCCAGGAACAAGTAGGCTTTTGAGTGAAAAAGAAGTCATGCTTTCATGAATGGGAAGGTGGGTGTTCACAAGATAAGTACTTTGGATCTGAATGATTGAAGGAAATTACTTTTCTAAACCACCCTTGCAAATAATTAAGTCAGTCAGGGTACAGTTTCTTTCATACGACACGGTTCACCCACCCATCCCATCCGCAACTCCCACACTTGCCACGTGGACCCTGCGTCATGCACAAAATAGCCCACACGCACTTTCATACTGATGGCAAATATCAACACATGAGAACACACAAGCTGTCACCAAATCTGATGTGGTAAACTAAAGCTATCATTATTTCAAATCACTCATCACCTAAATACTTTGCAATCCAGGCAAAGTTATTATGCTTTCTTAAACTAAGTTCCTCAAGTCATATTATTTGAAGCCGTTGTCCAAGCTTGTCATTTAATGGAAACTCTATGTAGAAAATTGCCAAGATGAGGATCTTAAGAGTCAAGAAACTTTAATCAGAGAAAGGAAAGATGAGGATCTTAAGAGTCAAACACCTTTAACCAGAGAAAGGAAAGAGAAGCAAGTTCTTCCTATTTCTCTCTTGTCACAGAAGTCTGTCTATGGGGCAGGTTTATTAAGAATATAACTGCCCCCCTCTCAGCAGATGGGGATGGGAACAGTGACTTTGGTGTGGACCTCCCCTTCAAATTTGCAGTTTGTTAGAGCTACCCATCAATCATCTCTACCTTACTGCCACTCTCTGGGAAGGAGGAGGGGAGAGAGGGAGGAGAACACAGCTCAAGGCAGGTACCTAAACACAGGTCTGAAAATACCCTAGTCCAGAACCTTCTGGTGATTGCACGTGTTGATATTTATGGTCTCCAGGAACAAATTTAATTGTCTTTTGGAAAATGGGCAGTCTTGTGTGAAAAAAGCAGGACAAAGTTATGGTTGCCTCATGCCCTTATCTGGGCTTTGTTTTGCTGGACTTTGTGTGAGCCCTAATTAGCTGGTCCCCACCATGCCTTTTGTGGAGCTGAGTGAGGAGGCCCACTTGCTGACCTAGGGAGTTGGGAGTGAAGAGCTGAAGCTATTGCTGCCTCTACCCCTTTCTTCTGCAGCAGCTGAGGTCCCCAGCATAAGGGCTCTCCTGAGAACCAAACCCCAGCAGAGGAACTGTGTGCCTTGACCTCCTTTGCTGATGACTCAGGCAGTATGTCATTTAAAAATCCCTGAAGGTTTTTGAAAAGAGAGAAAGGGAAATGGATGTGGAATGAATGCCTGTTCTATTGTGGGCAGTGCCTCATTTAATCTTCCCCAAAGTTAAATTATTTTCCAGATGAGGAAACCAATGCTCACAGAGAAACAAGATCAATTAGGAAATATGGATTAGGATATAGAGAAAGGAAGCTCCCCTCTCCTTCACCCTCCCCTCCCCCAACAATCCCACCTCTACGGCCCCCCAAAAATGAATGCTGATGTCCAGGCAACTCACACCAGAACAAAAGTATTGTGTTTTCCTAGTGGTGCCAGCGAAGCCTGGAGGCTGGTAAACAGAAGCCTGTGGCAGCATCCCAAGATCTCCTCCCTGTCCTGTGTAAAGTCGACTCTAATCCTAAAGGGAACCTATGACTCTCGTATTCCACGTGGCATGGCTCTCACCAGTCTTGCTTATTCCTCACACCTTCCCTCCTCATGGTCTTCTTATCCTGTGTCTTTACCCTTCTTAATCACAGTGTTATAGATAAAGGGCCCCTCGCCTCATGAAATCCAATCCCCAGCTGATTTACTTGCCTGGCATACAACTTTTAAGTACTCTCCACTGCAGTCTATAAAGCCAAGACAATAACACTCACCCTCACACCTCGGGATTTTGCACATTAACTTGTTAATGGTTTGGCAAACATTAGCCCCACCATAAAGGCTGAGATAAAACTCTGTCTTCCCTTCCTTTCTGTTCTTTTTTTTTTTTTTTTTAACTAAAGCTAAAAATCTTCCTGCGCATTAGAAAGCTAATATTTTATTTACGATAATTGTAAAAATCAGCAAGTTGGATGCACTGGAGGAAAAACCAAAATTGCACATATCTGTACTTCACTTTTAATCTAACCAAACAGTGCAATGTTATGGGGACACAGACGCCTTCTCTGTGTAAGTGATCGTCATATAGAGCTTGACATCCCTCATCCATCACACTGCCCTCTGTGCATTTCAGGGCTTGGAATAAACAAATCCGGGAAGCCATATATGTTCTTGTTGTCTAAGTTCATTTCACAGCACATTGTTTAATGTGAATTTTTAATATGTCATCCAGGTTCGTGTCAGTGAGTCAGTCTGAGGAGCTAACGAAGGTGTGTCGGTTGAGGGAGAACTGGCTACGTCAGTGCCCTGATCCTCTGATCCCCTCCGGCTCTCTCTCTGTACAATTCTACTCCAGCCTTACAAATACAAACTTTCCCCGCCAAACCTCCCTTGAGTCAAGGCTGTCAGTCATTCCCAGCTCAGCAGTAGTTTTACAAAATGCACAAAGGGTAATTATGGAAAGACCCCCCACTGATTTTCGTATGTAATCTTACCTTGGGACTGGAACCCAAGCCCCCACTTCAACTGCTTCCTATGCAACTTAAACTTGGCAAGCACAATAGCATATAACTGCTTGGAGGGGGAGAAGAAAGCAGGGGGTGGAGGTGGGAAAGGGGAAGTTCAGATTAGCACAGCCTTGATCTTGAAGATTATTATAAATCCTTTAGCACTGTTGAAACAATTAGATCATTTGATTGGCCTTAACATTCCTCATCCCATAAATTAGCCTGGTGGGTGCCTCCTACTGTTAAGCAATGCATTATATTGTTCCAACACCAACATCTGGCTAATGGAGAACAGACCAATTTTAATTTTAGCTCTTAGAAATTATACCTATCCCAGTCCTTATGATAACCTCTATAATGAATATGTAGAAATGTGGCTTTTGTCATTAACATTTTATTTGAAAAATTCCTTTTTTTCTAGGTATAACATGAATAAAACTTCTAAATGGTGCTCAGTTTCAAAAGTTGTTTTCTTCCTCAAAATTTGCAAGTAGATATTTTCAAATGGTAAATTTCATTGAAAATAGTTTATTTCAAACACCATCTTTTACAAATTGCAAATACTAATACTTCTGAGATGCAAATATTCACACAGCATGAAGTACAATGCTTTCTACCACTATAACACTAAAACAAATAGAACATATGTTCCCTGATTCTTTATAATTCTCCTGAATTATAAAACCAAATAGACAAATAAGCACATGTATCAATCGTTGAACCCATAAAAGTAAAAAGATAGTGTCAAGTTCATCATTAATTTTCACCTTTATTTGAGAGAGAGAGATGAGACGAAGAGAGTGATATACAAAAAAGAGAAGGTGAGAGGGAGAAAGAGAAGGCAAGCAGAGACAAAAAAGAAAGTAAAACTTTGCAGGGGCACCAGGGTGGCACTCACTGAGCAGGAGGCACTGCCTCTGTTACATCCCAGGAGGGCAGAAGCAGCAATGGGATCTCACAAGACGGGGCTAAAGGTACGCGATAATAATCAGCCCTAAAATAACGCTTTCTATGTGCCAGGTACCCTAAATGCATGAATTGCTTTAATCCTCATAGCAACCTTATGAGGTTTAAATCCATTTTTGGTTGAGGACATTAAGATACAAGGAGGTTAAGTACCTTGCCCAAGATCATACAGACAGTAAAGGGCAAAACCAGAATTAGAACCCAGGAGACAGACCCCAAGAATCCATACACTCATCATCATTCTGTACTCCATCCCAAATGTACTAGAATTTACCCAGCCGGGTTACTGTTGCTCCATCAGAGCAGCTGCCCAAGAGAATCTGCCTCCATTCTAAAGACTATGCCCCTGCTCAGCCTCTGGGTCACTTCCTTTGAAATTGCCCTGGGCCCTGTACCACATTCCTTTGCTCTTTAGTGGTGGCAAGTTTCTTTTTTTTTTTTTTTTTTTTTTTGAGACAGAGTCTCGCTCTGCCGCCCAGGCTGGGGTGCAGTGGCCAGATCTCAGCTCACTGCAAGCTCCACCTCCCGGGTTCCCGCTATTCTCCTGCCTCAGCCTCCCGAGTAGCTGGGACTACAGGCGCCCGTCACCACGCCCGGCTAGTTTTTTTTGTATTTTTTTTTAGTAGAGACGGGGTTTCACCGTGTTAGCCAGGATGGTCTCGAACTCCTGACCTCGTGATCCGCCCGTCTCGGCCTCCCAAAGTGCTGGGATTACAGGCTTGAGCCACCGCGCCCGGCCTGTGGTGGCAAGTTTTTAACCGCTTGAGAGTGGATGTGACTTTTTGGAACTGCCGAGAATCAGAGGCATTCATAGAGAACAGAGTGAGCTTTGGAAAATACTTTTAGATTATTTTCTAAAATTATTTTTAGATTAAGATTATTTTTAGATTAAAAACAGAATGATGTTAAAGGTAATAAAGTAGTTTTCTGTGTGGCCCAGGAATTAGCTTTGCTAGTAACAAAAAAATCTTAAGCTCCAATTGTATTGGCAATCATAGATGACTAAAATTTGCATTTAAGGATCATCTAGATCCTCTGGAAGTCTGCTTGTTTTGATCACTTTCCAGTCATTTCCAGACTCTGTCTGCTACTCACTGTGTCTGAGGAGCCTTTCCACTAAGCTCTTTTATCTTTAGTATAGTCTTTTGTGCCTTCAGCTTTCCAGTAAGGGCTTCTAGAGCATTCTTGTCTTTCCTGATAAGCAGAGAAAGTATTAGGTACTATGACATTGGTAGGACTGAAACAGGAATCCTGGTCTTTTAAACTCTGATATCTAATGAGAGATATGCCAGAAGGAGATAAGACAACTTCAGTAGGCAGACTCCACAGGCCACAGTGCTTAGGGAATCTCAATTCTGATGCAGGGGCATCAGTGTTGCTTGCTCCAAGACTTATTTGTTCATGCAGCGTTAATTAATTAGAATCAGGAGAACTGACTCACACTAACTATGCACATTAGAAACTGACATATAAACTAGAGTAGACATTTATTTGTTTGTTTGGGGGGAATTTTCCTTCTCATAACTATACAACCTATTGTGATCAAATACAGTGCATTTATCCAGTGTGTTAAAATTTATTTCTCTCTTTCTGGATTTCAAGGACTTTAATCATTGGTTACCACATCACCACTTAAGACAGTACATATTACAATAGATTAGGTTGCTAATCCTGCATTAGGTTATCTGCATTATCCATTTCCTTGCATTATTGTCTGTGTTTGGTCACCTTAAATGGGCTATTTCCCAGCCCATGTGTAACTCACCTCTTGATTTGGACCACCACAGTTTCTCAGTTGATAATTTTTGTTCTTTACTTGGTTAGAATTCAGGTATATAGTACTAGGTTTAAACGAAATAAAAGCAAAATGTTTAACTGTTCCCTCCTCACTAATAACAATAACAATTATAACTGGCATCTGTTGAGTTCCTCTTGTTGCACTTTGCAGATACTAAGTCATTTAATCCTCACCACCATCCTAGGAGGTACTTTCCATTATTATCTACATTTCATAGGTAAGGAAACTGACCTGAGAAATAACTTTCTCAGGGTCACAGGGTCAATAAGTGTCAGTAAGTGTCAGAGCTAAAATGCAAAAGCAGTTTGATGCCTACAGTCTTAACCACAACACTGAATTACTCTCTTAGCCTCTTTGCAACTTGGGTGTTACTACTACCACCGAAAAAAAAAAAAAAGGAAGCAGCTGTTTTTCTCACTTGCCCTGACTCTAGCTAACCGTTCTCGACTTTTTTGCATTTTATCCATGCAGAACAAAGCTATATTTGTAATCGAACTCCAGATAAATAAGTACCTGTTTTTAGCAGTCAAAATTTGAAAATATTTAGCTGAAGCTGGTAAAATATTTAAATTCAACAACGTCCCGAATAGAATGTAAGGATTCTTTCCTTTGTTATCAAAACCTAAAGGTATCCATAGGTTCATTCCATTCTGCACTTCAGTTGTTTTCTTACAAACAACCCACCCTCACCCCTACCCTTAGTTTCTGGGGCCACCAGATGGAGACAGCACCTCCTGGGCAGGAGAACATGGAGCATAGTGGCCATGCACACAATCAGCAGTGAGATTGGGGGAAAAGACCGCAGAAATGTTGGGCATCTGGAATCATAGTTCATGTCTGACTGAGAAATCTTAGGAAGCCCATTTAATTGTTCTGCCCCCGTTTTCCTCTCTTTGAAATGTCGTTAACAGTACTTGCCTCTGTCTACTTTATGCGGGGACATTTGACCCTCAAGAGGCAATGTTTAGAATAGCACTTTGCCCCCCAGGGTGTATAATCCAAATAGAATTCATATTTGTTGTATTATTTTCTACTGCTGTATACCTGCAAGAGACTATTTTTTTTTATTATTATACTTTAAGTTCTAGGGTACATGTGCACAACGTGCAGGTTTGTTACATATGTATACTTGTGCCATGTTGGTGTGCTGCCCCCATTAACTCGTCATTTACATTAGGTATATCTCCTAATGCTATCTCTCCCCCCTCCCCACTTCCCACAATAGGCCCCGGTGTGTGATGTTCCCCTTCCTGTGTCCAAGTGATCTCATTGTTCAATTCTCACCTATGAGTGAGAACATGTGGTGCTTGGTTTTCTGTTCTTGCGATAGTTTGCTGAGAATGATGATTTCCAGCTGTATCCATGTCCCTACAAAGGACACGAACTCATCCTTTTTATGGCTGCATCGTATTCCATGGTGTATATGTGCCACATTTTCTTTTTTTTTTTTTTTTTTTTTTTTTTTTGAGACGGAGTCTTGCTCTGCCACCCAGGCTGGAGTGCAGTGGCCGGATCTCAGCTCACTGCAAGCTCCGCCTCCCAGGTCTACGCCATTCTCCTGCCTCAGCCTCCCGAGTAGCTGGGACTACAGGCGCCCGCCTCGTCGCCCGGCTAGTTTTTTGTATTTTTAAGTAGAGACGGGGTTTCACCGTATTAGCCAGGATGGTATCGATCTCCTGACCTCGTGATCCGCCCGTCTCGGCCTCCCAAAGTGCTGGGATTACAGGCTTGAGCCACCGCGCCTGGCCGAGCCACATTTTCTTAATCCAGTCTGTCACTGATGGACATTTGGGTTGATTCCAAGTCTTAGCTATTGTGAATAGTGCCACAATAAACATACGTGTGCATGTGTCTTTATAGCAGCATGATTTATAATCCTTTGGGTATACACCCAGTAATGGGATGACTGGGTCAAATGGTATTTCCAGTTCTAGATCCTTGAGGGATCACCACACTGTTTTCCACAATGGTTGAACTAGTTTACAGTCCCACCGACAGTGTAAAAGTGTTCCTATTTCTCCACATCCTCTCCAGCACCTTTTGTTTCCTGACTTTTTAATAATTGTCATTCTAACTGGTGTGAGATGTATCTCATTGTGGATTTGATTTGCATTTCTCTGATGGCAAGTGATGATGAGCATTTTTGCATGTGTCTGTTGGCTGTATGAATGTCTTCTTTTGAGAAGTGTCTGTTCATATCCTTTGCCCACTTTTTGATGGGGTTGTTTGTTTTTTCTTGTAAATTTCAGTTCTTTGTGGGTTCTGGATATTAGCCCTTTGTCAGATGAGTAGGTTGCAAAAATTTTCTCCCATTCTGTAGGTTGCCTGTTCACTCTGATGGTAGTTTCTTTTGCTGTGCAGAAGCTCTTTAGTTTAATTAGATCCCATCTGTCAATTCTGGCTTTTGTTGCCATTGCTTTTGGTGTTTTAGACATGAAGTCCTTGCCCATGCCTATGTCCTGAATGGTATTACCTAGGTTTTCTTCTGGGGTTTTTATGGTTTTAGGTCTAACATTTAAGTCTCTAATCCATCTTGAATTAATTTTCGTATAAGGAGTAAGGAAAGGATCCAGTTTCAGCTTTCTACTTATAGCTAGCCAGTTTTCCCAGCACCATTTATTAAATAGGGAATCCTTTCCCCATTGCTTGTTTTTGTCAGGTTTGTCAAAGATCAGATGGCTGTAGACGTGTGGTATTATTTCTGAGGGCTCTGTTCTGTTCCATTGGTCTATATCTCTGTTTTGGTACCAGTACCATGCTGTTTTGGTTACTGTAGCCTTGTAGTATAGTTTGAAGTCAGGTAGCGTGATGCTTCCAGCTTTGTTCTTTTGACTTAGGATTGTCTTGGCAATGCGTGCTCCTTTTGGTTCCATATGAACTTTAAAGCAGTTTCTTCCAATTCTGTGAAGAAAGTCTTTGGTAGCTTAATGGGGATGGCATTGAATCTATAAATTATCTTGGGCAGTATGGCCATTTTCACGATATTGATTCTTCCTATCCATGAGCATGGAATGTTCTTCCATTTGTTTGTGTCCTCTTTTATTTCACTGAGCAGTGGTTTGTAGTTCTCCTTGAAGAGGTCCTTCACACCCCTTGTAAGTTAGATTCCTAGGAATTTTATTCTCTTTGAAGCAGTTGTGAATGGAAGTTCATTCATGATTTGACTCTCTGTCTGTTATTGGTGTATAAGAATGCTTGTGATTTTTGCACGTTGATTTTGTATCCTGAGACTTTGCTGAAGTTGCTTATCAGCTTAAAGAGATTTTGGGCTGAGACAATGGGATTTTATAAACATACAATCATGTCATCTGCAAACAGGGACAATTTGACTTCTTCTTTTCCTAATTGAATATCCTTTATTTCTTTCTCTTGCTTGATTGCCCTAGCCAGAACTTCCACATTATGTTGACTAGGAGTGGTGAGAGAGGGCATCCCTGTCTTGTGCCAGTTTTGAAAGGGAATGCTTCCAGTTTTTGCCTATTCAGTATGATATTGGCTGTGGGTTTGTCATAAATAGCTCTTATTATTTTGAGATACGTTCTATCAATACTGAATTTATTGAGAGTTTTTAGCATGAAAGGCTGTTGAATTTTGTCAAAGGCCTTTTCTGCATCTATTGAGATACAATGTGATTTTTGTCTTTGGTTCTGTTTATATGCTGGATTACGTTGATTGATTTGCATATGTTGAACCAGCCTTGCATCCCAGGGATGAAGCCCACTTGATCATGGTGGATAAGCTTTTTGATGTGCTGCTGGATTCAGTTTGCCAGTATTTTATTGAGGATTTTTGCATTGATGTTCATCAGGGATATTGGTCTAAAATTCTCTTTTTTTGTTGTGTTTCTGCCAGGCTTTGGTATCAGGATGATGTTGGCCTCATAAAATGAGTTAGGGAGGATTCCCTCTTTTTCTATTGATTGGGATAGTTTCAGAAGGAATGGTACCAGCTCCTCCTTATACCTCTGGTAGAATTTGGATGTGAATCCGTCTGGTCCTGTACTGCTTTTGGTTGGTAGGCTATTAATTATTGCCTCAATTTCATAACCTGCTATTGGTCTATTCAGGGATTCAACTTCTTCCTGGTTTAGTCTTGGGAGAGTGTGTATGTCCAGGAATTTATCCATTTCTTCTAGGTTTTCTAGTTTATTTGCATAGAGGTGTTTATAGTATTCTCTGATGGTAGTTTGTATTTCTGTGGGGTCAGTGATGATATCCCCTTTATCATTTTTATTGTTCTATTTGATTCTTCTCTCTTTTCTTCTTTATTAGTCTTGCTAGTGGTCTATCCATTTTGTTGTTGTTTTCAAAAACCAGCTCCTGGATTCATTGATTTTTTGGAGGTTTTTTTGTGTCTCTATCTCCTTCAGTTCTGCTCTGATCTTAGTTATTTCTTGCCTTCTGCTAGCTTTTGAATGTGTTTGCTCTTGCTTCTCTAGTTCTTTTAATTGTGATGTTAGGGTGTCAATTTTAGATCTTTCCTGCTTTCTCTTGTGGGCATTTAGTGCTACAAATTTCCCTCTATACACTGCTTTAAATGTGTCCCAGAGATTCTGGTATGTTGTATCTTTGTTCTAATTGGTTTCAAAGAACATCTTTATTTCTGCCTTCATTTCATTATGTACCCAGTAGTCATTCAGGAGCAGGTTGTTGAGTTTCCATGTAGTTGAGTGGTTTTGATTGAGTTTCTTAATCCTGAGTTCTAGTTTGATTGCACTGTGGTCTGAGAGACAGTTTTTTAAAATTTCTGTTCTCGCACATTTGCTGAGGAGTGCTTTACTTCCAACTATGTGGTCAATTTTGGAATAAGTGCAATGTGGTGCTAAGAAGAATGTATATTCTGTTGATTTAGGGTAGAGAGTTCTGTCAATGTCTATGAGGTCTGCTTGGTGCAGAGTTGAGTCCAATTCCTGGATATCCTTGTTAACTTTCTGTCTCGTTGATCTGTCTATTGTTGACAGTGCGGTGTTAAAATCTCCCATTATTGTTGTGTGGGAGTCTAAGTCTCTTTGTAAGTCTCTAAGGACTTCCTTTATGAATTTGGGTTCTCCTGTACTGGGTGCATATATATTTAGGATAGTTAGCTCTTCTTGTCGAATTGATCCCTTTACCATTATGTAATGGCCTTCCTTGTCTCTTTTGATCTTTGTTGGTTTAAAGTCTGTTTTATCAGAGACTAGGACTGCAACCTCTGCCTTTTTTTGTTTTCCGTTTGCTTGGTAGATCTTCCTCTATCCCTTTATTTTGAGCCTATATGTGTCTCTGCATGTGAGATGGGTCTCCTGAATACAGCAAACTGATGGGTCTTGACTCTTTATCCAATTTGCCAGTCTGTGTCTTTTAACTGGACCATTTAGTCCATTTACATTTAAAGTTAATATTGTTATGTGTGAACTTGATCCTGTCATTATGATATTAGCTGGTTATTTTGCTCGTTAATTGATGCAGTTTCTTCCTAGCGTCGATGGCCTTTACATTTTGGCATGTTTTTGCAATGGCTGGTACCAGTTGTTCCTTTCCATGTTTAGTGCTTCCTTCAGGATCTCTTGCAGGGCAGGCCTGGTAGTGACAAAGTCTCTAAGCATTTGCTTGTCTGTAAAGGATTTTATTTGTCCTTCACTTATGAAACTTAGCTTGGCTGGATATGAAATTCTGGGTTGAAAATTCTTTTCTTTAAGAATGTTGAATATTGGCCCCCACTCTCTTCTGCCTTGGAGAGTTTCTGCCGAGAGATCTGCTGTTAGTCTGATGAGCTTCCTTTTGTGAGTAACCTGACCTTTCTCTTCGGCTGCCCTTAACATTTTTTCCTTCATTTCAACTTTGGTGAATCTGACAATTATGTGTCTTGGAGTTGCTCTTCTTGAGGAATATCTTTGTGGCATTCTCTGTATTTCCTGAATTTGAATGTTGGCCTGCCTTGCTAGGTTGGGGAAGTTCTCCTAGATCATATCCTGCAGAGTGTTTTCTAACTTGGTTCCATTCTCCCCATCACCTTCAGGCACACCAATCAGACGTAGATTTTGTCTTTTCACATAATCCCATATTTCTCGGAGGCTTTATTCAATTCTTTTTACTCTTTTTTCTCTAAACTTCTCTTCTCACTTCATTTCATTCATTTGATCTTCAATCACTGATACTCTTTCTTCCAGTTGATCGAGTTGGTTACTGAAGCTTGTACATTTGTCACGTAGTTCTCATGTCATGGTTTTCATCTCTATCAGTTTGTTTATGGACTTCTCTGCATTGGTTATTCTAGTTATCCATTCTTCCATTCTTTTTTCAAGGTTTTTAGTTTTTTTCGCTGGGTGTGTAGTTCCTCCTTTAGCTCTGAGAGGTTTGATCAACTGAAGCCTTCTTCTCTGAACTTGTCAAAGTCATTCTCAGTCCAGCTTTGTTCCGTTGCTGGCGATGAGCTGCGTTCCTTTGGAGGGGGAGATGCGCTCTGATTTTTTGAATTTCCAGCTTTTCTACACTGCTTTTTCCCTATCTTTGTGATTTTATCTGCCTTTGGTCTTTGATGATGGTGGTGTACTGATGGTGTTTTGGTGTGGGTGTCTTTTCTGTTTGTTAGTTTTCCTTCTCACAGTCAGGCCCCACAGTTGCAGGTCTGTTGGAGTTTGCTTGAGGTCCATTCCAGACCCTGTTTGCCTGGGTATCAGCAGTGGAGGCTGCAGAAGATAGAATATTCGTGAACAGCAAGTGTTGCTGTCTGATTCTTGCTCTGGAAGCTTCATCTCAGAGGTGTACCCAGCCATGTGAGGTGTGAGGTGTCAGTCTGCACCTAGTGGGGGATGTTTCCCAGTTAGGCTACTCAGCAGTCAGAGACCCACTTGAGCAGGCAGTCTGTCCGTTCTCAGATCTCAACATCCGTGCTGGGAGAACCACTGCTCTCTTCAAAGCTGTCAGACAGGGACATTTACATCTGCAGAGGTTTCTGCTGCTTTTTGTTTACCTATGCCCTGTCCACAGAGGTGGAGTCTACAGAGGCCAGCAGGCCTCCTTGAGCTGCGGTGGGCTCCACCCAGTTCGAGCTTCCAGGCAGCTTTGTTTACTTACTTAAGCCTTAGCAATGGCAGGTGTTCCTCCCCCATCCTCGCTGTCACCTTGCAGTTAGATCTCAGACTGCTGTACTAGCAATGAAGGAGGCTCCATGGGCATGGGACCCTTCAGGCCAGGCATGGGATATAATCTCCTGGTGTGATGTTTGCTAAGACCCTTGGTAAAGCGCAGTATTAACGTGGGAGTTACCCGATTTTCCAGGTGTTTTGTGTTTCAGTTTCCCTTGGCTAGGAAAAGGAATTCCCTTCCTGCTTGTACTTCCCAGGTGAGGCGATGCCTCGCCCTGCTTCAGCTCTCGCTGGCTGGGCTGCACCCACTGACCAGTACTGACTGTCCGACACGCCCCAGTGAGATGAACCCGGTACCTCAGTTGCAAACGCAAAAATCATCCGTCTTCTGTGTCGCTCACGCTGGAGGCTGGAGCTGTTCCTATTCTGCCATCTTGGGCAACCCCGCAACATGAGACTATTTTTAAGCTCGTTTCTTTTAGCCTACTTATAGCAACAGATATATTTTGAATGTTGACCTTTGCACAGCCTTAAAGAACATTATTAAACAAAGTAAATGGCCTCTCAGTGACAGCTGAGGTGTAGTGGGAGGACACCCAGGTGAAGTCAGGGTGCCTGGGTTCAAGTCCTGAGTCCAGGTTCTAGCATCTAAGTTGGATGCCACGGAGGAAGCCACTTATCATCCCTGGGTCTCAGTTTCTTCATCTGTAAAATAGGAGCACTAGTTTGGAGTTCTGATGATTGCACAGGGGAATGAATATGAAATGACTTTATCAAATGTCATAAACCTTCAAATGTTCATACTACTAGTAGGCAAGGAGAAGCAGAAAAGCCTCAGGACTGGAAGAAGCATTTTGATGTTGGCATAGATGCTTGGGGCTCTTGTTCAAATGTAGATTCCATTGATCTGAGGGTAGGTATTGAAATCTGACATTTCTAAAATGCCATGGTTCCACAGGCTAACTCCCAGTCTCCTTTTCCCAGGTTTCAAAATGTTCATATTATTCGAAGAGAGCTCAAACATCTTCTGGTCTGATTCTTTGCTTTTACAGGTCAAAAAACTAAGGCTCAGAGAGGTTCTCCAGGGCTGACTTCTCACACCTTCTCTATTTTCTCCAACTTCTGAGTGGTTTCTTAAAGCAGGGGGCACAGGCTACTTCTGTGGACAAGGAGCTCCTGAAAGAATGGAGGGGGAGTGGGTACTATTTTAGAACGCTAGTCAGTTTGCACCTCAATTGTTTTCTCTGTGCAAAGGAGAAAGGTCTATTCTTAGACATCAGCCAGAGCTTGGAAGAAATAGACTCAATCATTAAAGTAATCCATGCACACCTCAGTAAGTTAATACAGGCATCCATATAGGAGCTGGGTAGGAAGAAAACAACAGGTACTTTGAAAGGCTTACAACACATATTTGTACCAGGGCCATGTAAAAGCCATTTCCAAGCCAAGAGGAAGGGCATTCATTATTTTCATTTAACATTTATTAAATAAAGTGTGTTGCGGATCAGGCTCTTATAATCTGAGCCCCTTTTGACTGTGTGCATAAGCTTTTCAGATACCTGCAATTTCTTCCTCTTACTTACAAAGATGCTTATTGAACTGCAAGAGGTAAGTAAACATTAGAAGAGATCTTGGAAGAAATCTGTTAAATAGTTCAAGGGCTCTTCCTGGCAGAAGGAATCAGATACCTGACCTTCAATATATCACAAAAGACTCCAGCAGAAGGAATTGAACCTTCAAATGTTCATACTACTAGTAGGCAAGGAGAAGCAGAAAAGTCTCAGGACTGACTGGAAGAAACATTCTGATGTTGGACTAGATGCTTGGGACTCTTGTTCGAATGCAGATTCCATTGATCTGGGGGTAGGTATTGAAACCTGGCATTTCTCACAAGCTCCCAGATGATCTGATACTGGGTTAGCAACACCACTTTGAGTAGCAACTTCATTCTGTATATATCCATTCTTGGTATCACTGGACAGTCTGCAAGCCTTTCTGGGGCTAGCATTAAGCAAAACTATAAGTTGATAAAGATTGCCCCTCAGTAGAGAAGTAACAAATATTCCCTCTATCACCAAACATAGAATCTGAAAGTCCTAAATAATATTAAGGAATTTGTAATTTAATATGTCACTCTCTCCAGGGTTACTTGCCTTTGACTAAGAGCTGGCAGGAAAGGAGACAGCTTAACACAATATTCCTCCAGAGGTGCCATTTCAGGTATGAAGGAAGTGTTGGTGGGAGTCCTATCTTAAGGGTCATGCCCTTTCTAGCATCCCACAGTCACTTTTAAATATTCTGACTTCAGAATATGTCTCTTGAGTCCTACACCTGACATAGCCAAAGCTAATTTATGTACAGCTCTCTGTAGCCACAGGTTTCACACCCATGGTTTCAACCAACTGTGTATCAAAAATGTTTTTTAAAACAATATAATATGGCAAAATAATACAGAGAAAAACTATATAACTATATGGAACTTGTATTAGGTATTATAATATTGTATATATAATAATGTATTACATGTATTCTATGTAACTATTTATACAGAATTTATATTGTATTAGGTATTATAAGTAATCTAGAGATTATTTAAAGTCTATGGAAGAATGTGCATGGGTTATATGCAAATACAGTGCCACTTTACATAATGCACTTGAGCATCCCTGGATTTTGGTATACCTGACTTGAGTTTATAGAAATTTTATTTCTATAAACTTAGGAGGCAGAGGTTGCAGTGAGCTAAGAAGAAGAAAGAAGAAAGCAAGCAAACAAGAAAGAAAGAGAAAATAAAAATAGCTACCACGAAAACTTGTTGAGATAACACATGTTAAGTGAGAAAGAAAGAAAGAAAGAAAGAAAGAAAGAAAGAAAGAAAGAAAGAAAGAAAGAAAGAAGAAAGAAGGAAGGAAGGAAGGAAGGAAGGAAGGAAGGAAGGAAGGAAGGAAGCAAGCCGGCCGGGCGCGGTGGCTCACGCCTGTAATCCCAGCACTTTAGGAGGCCTAGGCGGGTGGATCACAAGGTCAGGAGATCGAGACCACGGTGAAACCCCATCTCTACTAAAAATACAAAAAATTAGCCGGGCGCGGTGGCGGGCGCCTGTAGTCCCAGCTACTAGGGAGGCTGAGGCAGGAGAATGGCGTGAACCCAGGAGGCGGAGCTTGCAGTGAGCCGAGATCGCGCCACTGCACTCCAGCCTGGTGGACAGAGTGAGACTCCGTCTCAAAAAAAGAAAGAAAGAGAGAGAGAGAGAAGAAAGAAAGAAAGAAAGAAAGGAAGGAAGGAAGGAAGGAAGGAAGGAAGGAAGGAAAGGAAAGGAAAGGAAGGAAGGAAGAAAGGAAGGAAGGAAAAGAAAGGAAAATAAAATGAAAGAAGAAGGAGGAGCAGGAGAAGGAGAAGAAGCAGCAGCAGCAGCAGCTGAGGGAGGGAGGGAGGGAGGGAAGGAGGGAAAAAGGAAGGAAGGAAGGAAGGAAGGAAGGAAAGAAGGAGAAAAAAGAAAAGAAAAGAAAGAAAATAATAGCTACCATGAAAACTTGAAAATTTGTTGAGATAACATATGTTAAGTGTTTAGAATGGTGTCTGGCATGTAATAAATGCTCAATACACATTAGTCGTTGTTATTATTATGTAGACATTTAAAAGCACAGAATTGCAATAGTTACATATCAAAGCCTCTGAGCTGAAAACATGCACAATTCACTCTGGTAAATAGGCCTTTTACAAACCTGACACTTGGAAAATGTCTATTTTCCACTTCAAAACAGGTTTAACGAGGACTCGTTCTACAAAATCATCCCATGTAATATGCTAGGTAAATTGTCCTCCTTTCTAACAAGAGCAAGCACCAAGAAAACAAGACTGAGGATAAGGTTTCCTGAAAACAAACCCCATAATTTGACCCTCTTCAACCCAAATAGTTGACCAGTGGCTCCTAAGGAGTTTCTTTATGACATCCTGGACATGAGACCAGTGGCTTTCGAAGCAGTAGCTCCTACTCTACAGCCATACAGTAAGGTTAAAAAAATAATAAAAATTTTAAAAATCAAAAACTTTAAAAAAACTAATAATTCAATATTGCATTTAAGTTAATATTTTAATAATCATTTCAGTATCTACATTCTTGTGGAAAATAGAACACATATGTGTCAGATGGTTATTCATTAAATCAACTCCAAATGCTAGGACCCTCTCAACCAGTCCAAGTGCCCCCAAGGTCCGGAGCTCATACATGGTGAAACTCCATGCTAGAACATTCAGCCATGGCTCTCCTAACAGGATTTTTTCCATGTTGTGTTTAATGATATCCTCTTGCACTAAGATCATAACATTTTCCCTGAGAGTTTTATGTTTTATCATGAGAAATCATTGTAGAATGTGTGTATAACCCACAGATGACATTGTGAAGGCCTCCCAGCACAAGGGAGACTGTTTGATTCCTTTGAATATATCAATTTGTTTGCTTTCTTGACTGTGGCTTCTGACATCTTCCTTCTGATTCTATCAGATCCCTTCTGGAGCTGGTCCTAACTGCTTTTCACAGAGGATGCAGACTGGAAAGTTCCTACCTATTCAGCAAAGGCACGCCAAGTCCTGGGCTCTTTTCTCCTCAGGGGCAAAGATGAGACTTCTCTTCTGTAGAGATCACAGGTGCATCTGTACAGGTTGGAGTGTTCCCCCAACCGTGGATCCCTAGGAGCAGTCGTGACTTGTGGCACAAGGCCCTATCCGTTGATCTACTCCTCACACAGCCGTGGAGAGCCAAGAACTGGAGGGAGGTGAGTCAGCGATGAATTTTTCTTGAACAGCAAAGACCAATTGGTGGTTCGCCTTTTTAGTAAATTCCAAAATTCTGGAGTCATTTGAGTCCAAAGGGGAAATTTGTGAGATTGGGGGGAGGGGCAGAAGTGAGAAAATAGAAGCAACAAAAATATGCCTCCAGTGTTCTCACTGCTCATTAGACCAGCACGGAGCCAGTTCTTGTATGGCCTGAATAACTTGTACTTTTTATAAGCAACTGAAGAGCTATAAAAAGCTTAACATTTAAGAAAACAACAAACAGCTGTGGCTAGTGAGCAAGGAAAATCTGAAGAGTGAGCCTGTCTGGGTGGCAGAAGGTCACACTGCTTCATGAGGAAGTACTAAAACATCACTAACATTTGCTACATCAGTGTGTTTCCCTGGTTGGTCACACTTCTCCTTCCCCCGACCTCGGTCCCACTCTCCTATCGAAATAGAAGAATAAATATACGTCACCAGAATGCTCAGCAATTATTTCCTGAAAACAGCATTTCTTTTACATGCGCTTAATCATGTGTTAAGCAGCGGCACACACGAGGGGTTCCTGATCAACAGAGTGAACAAACACCCGGGTCTGAATTTGGTTCCCAATGCATTTGGGCTGAGCCTCACTGACCTGGGACCCCTGGGCTTAGTTCACGTGCGCCTTGAGGTTCTGCACAGCTGCCTCTCCCTTTAACGGAAAATGCCATCTGCAGGACCAGAGCTAGCAACAGGAGCAATAGCTCTCTCGACTTCCTCTCGTAGTAATCCATAATAAGCTCAATGATAAGGCAATTACCAGTGGGAGGCAGTAAGGTAAAGTGATCAAATATATTGGCTTTGGCCTCTGAATTCAAACTCTAATGCTTACTACTGGGTGACCTTGAGCATGTTAACTAGCCTTTCTGTGCATTAGTTTCCTTAATGGTTAAATAGTAAGTCAAAACTATCTTCCTCTGGCCTTCAGCTGAGTCTTAGGTGGGCTTGTTAGACAATGCTCTAGGCTGACTTTCAGAGGTACACAATCATCTTCCTTTATTTCGAAGTTTAGATAACTTTTCCTAATAGCACATAATAAATGTCTCTTGGGACAAATAGAAAGTGAACAAGAAAGTGGTAGGCCGGAATTCAATCATATCAACAATTACATTAAATATAAGTGGACTAAATGCTTTTAACAAAAAGGAAGAAATTGTCAGAGTGGATACAGAGCAAAACTCAAAATGAATATATTTCCTATAAAAGATACGATTTAAATATAAAGATTCCAATCAGTTGAAATCAATTGAACGGAAAAAAGATATGTTATGCAAACAGCATATATAGGAAGGCTGGAGTGGCTATCATAATATCAGATAAAGCAGACTTCATTACAGAGTTTTGCCAGAGGAAAAGAGGGGCTTCTCATAATCACAAAAAACATAACAATTACAAATGCATATGTACCTAATAACAGCTTCAAAATACACCAAGTAAAAATTGACAATCTAGACAATTTACAATCACAGTTAAAGATTTTACTCCCCTCCCATAGTAATTGATAGAAAAACTAGACAAAAATATCTGTAAAGATGTAGAGGATCTGAATAACACTACTAATAAATATCAGCTGCTATAATTTTCTCTTTCATTTGATTCACATCTCCAGACATCTGCAAAGCTGCCAGTTCTGGCCCTCTAGACCCAGCGAGGAAGCCACTTAAGGCCACTGTCCCTTCAGGAGACAGACACGTGGATGGCATCATGCTGCAGGAGACTTTCAGAGCTTAGCCTATGGAGAAAATGCTGAATGTTGCAACGCTGCATCTTTTTTCCTCCTGAACCTGTTTCATATGAATCAATTCTAGGATCACCAGTCTGTCCCCACAGTCATCCTGCCATCTGCTAGGCTTAGTAGCCGTTGCCGGAACACGTAGAACCCTTCCCTAAGAGGTCTAGAATGTTTAACCATCAGATTCCACACATGTTGCCTGGGGCAAGTCTTCCATATGAGGACAATGCTGGAGGTCATGTGGGATATAAGAATCTTTGGAAGTGTCCATAGCAAACGAAGTTATTATATTTTGGCTCTGTCTTTTAGGTGAATTCTAAACAAATATAGTCCTCATTTATCGCTATATCCATTAGCAACTGCTCTGATCTAATTGAAGTTTGTGTTTGAAGGAAAAAAATAATTGACAAAATGTTTGTCTTTTTGAAGAGTGTGAAAGATGAGGTTTCTCTTTAGAAATCTTTTCTGCCCAGGGCTGTGTAGCTACATTGCAGTATTCCATTCCATAGAGCCTCTGGGGAATTATATGTGTGATACAATGGCCTTCTTATCCCAGGTGAATTGGGCAAAGGCTTCCCCAAATAACTTATTTTTCATTCACTCGAAACACATAAAGTTTCAGTTAAAGGATATGCATACAGAGAATTTGACATTTCCAAGTTTTGTGGCTTCTGTATGTTAGCATCTCTAACCACCATCAATCCCCTTTCCAGAAATTCCACTCATCCCAGCAGCCTTAACAGGCTGAGGCCACAAGGGAGGGAAAAAGCTAGGGAGTACGAATGTGGGCCATAAGGGGGCCTTTGCAAAGGTTCTCTTTAAGATCCATAATTTAAATGGATAACTTTTGTCCATTCAGGCACAGACAGGGATAACAAAAGATCATGACATTAATAAGGTAGAAAAGCCATTTCTGAATTGCGAGGACTCTAGTCTCAGGGTGGCCTCCTAACACTGCAGCACTCCCAAGAAAGAAGTGCCTACTACTTTTCAAACCCTGCAACTTCCATCTCATCGGCAATTTTCATGTTTTCTCCTTCAAGAGCATTATGAGTATACACCTCCCAAATGGCAGTACCAAAACCTAGTCAGCTACGGAAGAACGGAAGGCTTGGCCATTGATAAGAAGATATATTTCCCCTTCAAGAACTTGTTCACCTAGACTGTTCCTCCATGGATATGCCCTGTTAAAAATATACAATTCTAATATTCTCTACTTCTTTAAGAGAGTATTATGCTGTACTGACCAAAAGGAGAATCCAGATCATCCCATGATTAATCTTTTCAATGCTCTGGAAAGGCAAATAGGTGACAGGCACAAGGGGAAAGTGCTTCCATGAACACATTTTTTACTGGAACTTGTCCTATTGCAAAGCTCTTCTGCCAGATTCCATTAGGAAATTGCAAGCAGATTCATATATCCAAGTGCTCCTCTCTCTCCTACTCATAAATATATAGACATCATATGGCAGGGAGGGGGGAAGAAGCTGATTCTCTCATGGCATACCCTTGCACAGCAGACGTGTAGGCAAATGCAAATACCGAACATAGTAGTTCATGCATATGTGCACATGAATATATATCATGCTATTACTACTCATCAATGAGATTCCAAGTAGCTACCAGAGGGGAGAGAAAAGTCACAATCAATATAGCTGTACTTCAGAATGTCAATTAAAGACAGTCATAAGAAGATAGGCAGGCTGCCCCCAGCAATACAGAAACGACAGGAACACCTAAGGATTGATTAGGGGCTGGGCCAAATTCCAGGCCTGAACTCACCACAAATTATGCTATGAGCTCATGGGGGAAGGTTCCAATTGGCATTTTTGAGCCACACGTCCCATTCTTTTGATGCAGACATCAGGACTGTCTGGAAGATGATTGGAGAATAAAAAGCCCAAACAAGAAACGAATTCGGGAAGGGCTGTTTCCCATCCAAATGTTTTCAACTTTCCTGAGAATTCTCTCAGCTTCTTTAAAACAGGCCGATATTATTATTCCACTTTACCATTCTGGTTCTTACTGAAGGGCAGAGCCAGCGTGCAGAAAGATAGAGAATAGCAAATGAAAACGTCAGTGGGCAGGTAGGAAGGTTGTAGCATGAGAGTCTTCCATCTGGAACTGTGGATGAAAAAAAAACTACTTTTAAAGGAATACCTTTTAAGATTTTTTCCATATTCTGCCAGGAACACTTAGGTCTTGTCCTTTTATAGACAAAGACCTACATTTAATTATAGGTATATTGTATGAAATAAAAATGTATAGAACTTCTAGACCCCAAAATATATAGCCATGGTTCCAGTTTTCATTACCAGAAATAACTAGAGGAAATGAAAAGCAGGTGAGAGGAGGTTTCCCTGAGCAAGGCCAGGGCTTCATTTTAATTCAGCTCTGTGGATGGCCTGCCATTGCCCCCCGGCCTCGCTGCTCGCACATTCAGAGGTCAAGCTGTTAAAATCAACCAAAATGCTCAAATTCATTTCTTTTAGACCCCAGCCCTATATTGCTTGCCAACAAGAGAACACTTCACTGACTTCTGGCAGAAGCAGCAGTAAATCTCTGCAGTTGGAAATACAGTTTCTTCTTAGATGACACAAAATGTTTGGGACATAAGCTTTAGGGATCTCAGAATTAAAGAGAACATAAAATTATATTTGGGTGGGTGATAGAAATCTAAAATTAGTTCCATATTTCTTCTATTGGTAAATTAAATCTTAATGGAATATGGTATAATGTGGCTTGTCGATATTAGCAACTGTTTATATCATGTTAATATCTGATAATGTCCCTTGTGACTACTGTTTGGAGAAAAGGGAAAGTGAAGTGGATCTGAAGATACACTTTTTTCCCTTTTTATAAATAACCCACATTTGCTTATTTTATGTTCTTTAAGCAGCCCTTTTAGTTCTTTGAAAATTTAGAATGGTCCAAGGATTAAAAAAGAGGTCATTAGCATCTGCTTTGAATATATATACCAGAGATTAATGTCCACAGAGAAAATATAAGGGATAGCCAATTCGTTGGACAGGATTCTATTTGAAGTGCCTGTTGTAGGACAGTCCTTTGTTTATCTGCAGCCCTGCTCTGGGACTATCATTAATGGTGATTTCAGCCGAGAAAAAGGATCAGGAAATGGGTTTAAGCCCTGGTTCTGCGACTTATTGGTCGCTCACCTTTGACAAGTCACTTAGCCTCTATAGAACTTAATTTCCCTATCTGTAAAATGAGGCATTGAACTAGATGATTTCCAAGGTCATTTTCTGCTATAAAATTTTATGACTCTAAGTCTCTGGCCCTCTTGGAAAAAACATATATGGGCTGTGCTTATATGAATTTAGTATACTTCACACTCTAATGAGCTAAAAAGACTTTAAAGTAACAAAGGATTATAACTAACAATAAAAGGATAACCATGATGCTCATGAATGAATTTGCTCAAAATTCATCTCCATGTAAGAAACATTAGTACAATATTGGTTTATAGCTATAGTAAACTTTAGAACTCAGGCCCTAGCAAAAGAAGTCCCCATAAAGAAAGATCAGAACCTTACCTTTAGTTCTTAAACTCACTTCCTCCAGTGATCTCACACAGTGAATGTCCCAAGAATGCCGACTCTCCCTTACTAAGCCTCTAATCCAACCAGGAGAAGCAATAACTTCACATACAGATGTGCAAAGCTCATGGATGGATACAAATGAGTCCCTATTAAAGGAATGAGTTCTTTAATAGGATAGTTCTTTAATTGACATCGGCTGGTCAATTATACCTTCAAGGCCAAGATGCTCTTCTTTTGTGGCTGGAGTCAGAGATAAAGAGCTTCAGTCCACAAACCTGATACCTCCCTAGTACCCAGAACTAACCCAGAACTCCATTTCCTGTTGAGCCATCCTTTCTGCTCATCTTATTCTTTGACTATAGTGACTCAAGTGAACCTTTATTGCCTACGTTCATTCTGATTCACACGAGGAACTTCTAAATGTTGTAAACAGCACAGATATAGATATGTACACTGCACTCACAGGGGTGTGGGTGTACATAGCTGTGCTCAAACACGTGCATGTTCCCTTTACAAGGATTGATGTCAAAAAGAAAAACAAGCTCTTTGAGCAATCTCAAAAGCTAAACTGAGTCTTAAAATTTTAGATACCAAATTTACCTTCTAGTCCCACAATTTTGTTAAACTCTCATGGTTTACACTGTTAATGATTGCATGCTTGTGTGGCATTTGCATTCATAAATGCAAATGTATTTACATGGCATTATATCCAGATGATTAAAAAATTGTTTGGTTAAGCCGGGCACGGTGGCTCAAGCCTGTAATCCCAGCACTTTGGGAGGCCGAGACGGGTGGATCACGAGGTCAGGAGATCGAGAGCATCCTGGCTAACACGGTGAAATCCCGTCTCTACTAAAAAAAAAAAATACAAAAAAAAATAGCCGAGCGATGTGGCGGGCGCCTGTAGTCCCAGTTACTCGGGAGGCTGAGGCAGGAGAATGGCGTAGACCCGGGAGGCGGAGCTTGCAGTGAGCTGAGATCCGGCCACTGCATTCCAGCCTGGGCGACAGAGCGTGACTCCATCTCAAAAAAAAAAAAAATTGTTTGGTTAACCACTTTGTTTTAGGCTAGTGAGTCTCTCTTATTTTTAAATAACTACTCCTTCTAATGTGAAATATATTCAAACTTTTTTAAAACTGAAATTTTCTTCTGGACTTAATAAAGAGACTAACATTGACTAGCACAAAATTTCAAATGGATCTACTAGTTTTGTAATAAATTAGCTCTGGCTGATATGGAGAAGGTGATGAGTTGAATTCTGTCCCCCTCCCCTCCATTCCAATGTTGGAGTCCTAACTGCCAGGACCTCAGAAATGTGACCTTATTTGGAAATAGGAGCATTGCAGGTGTAATTACTTAAGATGAGGCCATACTGGAGCAGGGTGGGCCCCTCATCCAATGTGACTGGTGTTCTTGTAAAAAGAGGAAATTTGGAGACAGAGACACATAGGGAGAACGCCATGTGGAGGTGAAGATAAAGAACACAGTGGTGCTTCTACAAGCCAAGGAATGCCAAAGACCACCAGCAAACCACCAAGAAGCTCGGGGAGAGGCACAGAATGAATACTTTCTCACAGACCTCAGAAGGAACCAATGTTGCTGATGCCTGGATCTCAGACTTCCAGCCTCCAGAACTGCCAGGGAATACATTTCTGTTGTTTAAGCCATTCAGTTTGTGGTACTTTGTTACGGCAGCCCCCATGAAACTAATACAATAACTAAATTTGGAAACTTCCTGTTCTAAGCTATTTTTTTTTATTATTATCAAGAACAAAGTGCCTCTAACAATTTGTATAAGTCTGATTTGTTCATCCTACCAACTACAAACACGCACACACATGACCACGTCCAAACACAGAGATAAGTATCTGGACTCAGCCTCATTGAGTGTGGTTGCTGGGAATGCCCTGGAGAGCATGCTGTAATAGTGGGCGTCAACAGGGATGGTGTTTTCTTACTCTCAGTCTTGAATTAGTAAAAGACGAAGAAAAAAAAAGCACACTTGCGTATTCGCTGGTGTAGGCCCAGTTATGATTCTTTTAAAGACGCTGCCAATAGATTTTAGTCATTCCCTGGCCAAGGTTTCTCTTCAACCGCAAACACTACATAGTTGCTGAATGAGTCACCACCTTGAGTCATCTAATTCCTTGACCAGTACATGCCTGCTGCTGACAGCACACAGTGTCTTTGGTTGTGTATTTTGTTTTGCTCCATTCTCTGGGTCTTCTTTCATACTTTCTCAAGGGCAGGGTTAAAGATTCGCTATGAATCCTTAGAGGATGAATCTCACTTACTCAGTGGCATGTGCACTGGCTGGTCATCAAGAACCAAGGCAATAAGTTTTATTAAGCTTTCTCATACCTGGATCTCAGCCTTATGTGGCCTTATTACTGAAAAAAAAAAGCAGTAAATGTAAGCTGAAAATATTTTTCCCCCCTTCAAACTGTAAACCTATGCTCAAAAATTCAGGGGAAAACAAAAGGAAAGAATGATGCTCCCAGGAAGGATGCCGGTGGAGCACAGGCCACTAAAATAAATAAACCTCAGAGCTTATATTTGCATGATTTTTAAAAAGTATGGCTTAAAGATATTTTCTTTATCAACATAACCACAAGATTCTTTGTTCTTTAATGGGGAAATATTTTATTCTTCAAGGTTGGTAGACTGAAGCATTTTGAATATTTGTAACTTTCTTTGTAATTTCTATCACTTACCTAATTTTTATTTTTCCATGAGTGGGTACTTACATTATGGAAATAGAAATTAGGAAAATGGAAAAAAGTTCTTTTAATTCATTTCAACTATGCTGGCCTAGCTCCTAACTTTACCAAATACAGGGAAGAGAAAGATACATCTTAAGTTTCTACCTTAAATGGAAAGGCTTCCATAAGCTGAAGAATGACTGTTCAAAGGTATTATTCACAACATATATTTGCATGGCAATACACAATTCTCACAAAACCCAATTCATCCTAAAAACAACCCGAGAACCATATTGAGGAAACTGAAGTCCTCAGGTTATATGGAAGGTGGTGGGGCCAAGGACTCTTGGCTCAGTGCTCTTTGTTCTCCATCCTGCTAAGGCAACTTGCCCTGGACAGAAGGCACAGCCGTCTTCCCCAGAGAATACTACAGTTAACTCTCCATCAGACTCCTCTCTGTCTAAGGACAGCAAAGCAAGCCACATAACTCTGTGCTTCCGTTTACTCATCTGCAAAATCAGAATAATGTCACCAACCCTGAAAAGATAAGGTGAGAGTAAAATTAAACAAGGCCAGTGAAAGAAAGTTAATAAACCATAAAGTGTTGCACACATTTTATACAAATCCCTTCTTAGAAGCTATGTCACAATAGAACCACAAATAGCCAAAGCAATCTCAAGAAAGAAAAACAAAGTGAGAGGCATCACACTTCCTGATTTCAAATTATGTTAAAAAGCTATAGTAATCAAAACAGTATCGACACATAGACCAGTGGAATGGAAGCCTACCATATATAGTGAGAACAGTTTTCAACAAGGCCACCAAAAGGTTGCAATGGGGAAATGTTAGTCTTTTCATAAATGGTGCTGGGAAAACTGGATCTTCACATGCCAAAGAATGCAATTAGATCCTTATCTTACACCATATGCAAAAAAACAACTCAAAATTAAGGACCTAAACATAAGACCTGATACCATAAAACTCCTAGAAGAAAGTGTAGGAGGAAAGCTCCTTGACATTGGCCTTGGCAATGAGTTTTGGATATCATAACAAAAGCTCAGGCAACAAAAGCAACAATGAACAAGTGAGACTACATCAGACTAAAAAGCTTCTACACAGTGAACAATTGGCAAAATGAAAAGACAGCCTACAGATTTAGGAGAAAATATTTGCCAACCATACATCTGATAAGGCATCAATAATTAAAATACATAGGGAACTCACATGACTCAATAGCAAAAAAACAAATAACCCAATTTAAAAATGGGCAAAGGAGCTGAATAGATATTTTCCAAAGAAGACATACAAATGGCCAAGAGATTTATGAAAAGGTGCTCGACATCATTAATCAGCAGGGAAAAGGAAATCAAAGCCACAATGAGAAATTACCTCACACCTGACAGGATGGCTGTTATCAAAAAGACAAGAGATAACAAGTGTTGGTGAACATGTGAAGAAAAGGGAACGTTTTAATGTAATTTAGTACAACCATTATGAAAAATAGAACTACCACACAACCCAGCTTTTCTGGACATATACCCAAAGAAAGTGAAACCAACACCTCACAGGAATATCTGCATGCTCATGTTCATTGCATCACTATTCACAATAGCCTAGATATAGAATCCACCTAAGTGTCCATCAACAGAATGAATGGGTAAAGAAGAAATTGTGAGAGAGAGAGAGAGATATTATATATATATATAAGCTATATATATACAGAGAGAGAAAGCGAGATGTACGTATAGGTATAAGTGGAACTTATACATATATATAACACATTTTCGTCTTTATCCGTTCACATAGATATATTCATATATATATGTGTAGGGACTCTCTATATAAATATATATATCTCTTTAATAGGGACTCTATATATATATGGACTCTCTCTCTATGAAATATATAATACATAATATATACAAATATATACATATACAAATATATAATATATACAAGTATATATTATATATATAGAGAGAGTTCCTATTAAAGCAATGAGTTCTTACATCGGCTGGTTGTGTGTATACATATATATATGTTGTATATATGTGTGTATGTGTATGTGTGTGTGTCTATATATAGAGAGAGAGAGAGAAAGAGAGAGGGAGAGAGAATGGAATATTATTCAGCCCTAAAATGTAGGATATCCTACCATTTGTGACAACATGGATGAATCTGGAGGACATTATGCTAAGTGAAGTAAGCCAGACACACACAAAAAATACTACATGATCTTTCTTACATGTGGAATCTAAAAAAAAGTGAAATACATATAAACAGAGTGAATACAGGTCACTGGGTGCATAGCGGGGTGAAGGAGGAATTGGGGAAATGTGGACCAAAATGTAGGCCAAAGGGTGCAAAGTTGTCATTTTGTAGGATGAATAAGTCTAGAGATCTAATATACAGCATGAGAACTATAATTAGTAATATTGCATTGAATATGAAAAATTTGCTAAAAGTTTAGATTTTAGATGCTCTCACCATTAAAAAGGTAACAATGTCAGGTGAGAGATATGTAAATTAACTTGACCATAGATATGATTTTACTATATATCTGTATATCAAAATATGTTATACTCCTTAAATGTATACAATGTAAAAGAAGCTCTATGACAGAATGGAGAAAGGCACTCATTTGGTATTTGACCTTAGGCAAATTTCTTAATATTTCTAAGGCTTCATTTCCTTATCAGTAAAATGAGGATAATACTAGAACCTTGCCAATAAGACTATTATTGAAGAATAAAGGAGATAATCCATGCTGAGCACTTAGCACTGATTAGTGGATGGACATCACAAGTCCTCAGTAAATCTTGGTTATCGTTAGGAAAACCATCCATGCTTGATCCCAGCCCTTTACCAGCTCAGACAAGTAGAAGCAGATGAACGAAGCCCAGAGGGACTCCATATTGCAATCCTATCTGTCCAGGCTCTTTGCCCCAGTGGCAGTTTCAACACTATACTCTCAAAAAACATTTTTTGAAAAGTTCCATTTATACCTTGTTTTGCAAAGTTAACATCCCAGGTCCACAGCAAACATTCAGCCACTGAACATGGGTCACTGTCTGTTTAGCTCTAATGCACTGGATTGCAGGGCTTGGTTGGAAAATATTTACACCCAACCTCACACCAATATCCAAGGAACAAAACTGACCTACTCTGCACCTCCATATTCCTCCTAAAAGAGGAACAGCGTGACAATACTACTTCAAAAGATATTTGGCAGTTACAGAACCAAGTTTTATGAACATACGCAAGATTAAATCATCTTATGTACTAACTAGGAAAAGCCAACTCAAGTTGTCAGCGAATAAAGGAATGTAAAAACCAGCAAAATACCTGACATATCATTGGCACTTAAGACAAGCTGAGATGGAAGAGAAAAGTAATATGGAGTATTTCTGATTCTTTGAAGAACGTTTTAACAGGAAAAGGAGAATAAACACCAGCACAAACTAATCTTAAAACCTCACCAGTCTCTGGCTATGTACACTACCTCTTAATTTAATCAGGTAACTACATTTTTCTGTAACTTAGATCATCTGAATACACATCTTTACATATTGCCAGAGGGTCAGATGAATTACACAAAGCAACACACACATGAATGGAAACTGTTTACCTGTCTTCAGGTATGGTTTCAGCATCCAGGCCAGTTCCTCAGGATTGCTTTCAGATCATGTTAAAACCCTGAGAAGCCTCAGTGACTTTTAGAGAGGAGAGAAATGTCAGCTTGGAATGGTAACCACAGATGGATGCATCCTGAAATGCTGGTGTTCTCTTGTTTCTTACCGTTCCAGAAGTAAATCTGTTAATCTTTCTCAAACATTTTATTTTCCTTAATTATTTCCTCTGGGAGGTCCTAAAGGATCTATTATTCAGATCCTGGACTTCTTACCCTCTCTGCCTTGTTTTTTCAGGACTTAATTTTATTTGAGCATGTGACTTGCTGTTGAATGGGGACCCGATTCATTCAATGAACTTTCATTAAGTGCCTGCTGCTTTGGATACTGTAAACCCCATTCATCCGCAAACAATATTGAGGACCAACTGTATATCCACCACTAAAGAGGTAAATTTGAATAGAGCCCAACCCTTGTGCTCCGATTTATAGACGAGTGAGGGAGGTAGGCTTTACTTGTGTTGTACGAATTACAACGCAATGTGATTAAGTGCAGAACAACAGATTTGTGAGGTTCCCCCCTTTGCTGACCCCTCCCACTGAAATGTGAGAACAGATGTGGTGGCAACGCCAGAGCACCCCAGAGAAACCGGTCACAGGCCTCCAGCAGCAGTCCTTCACTCAGCTGCGATGGAAATACAGACCAAGCACTATAGCCCCTCATCCTCCCACACTCCCACAGAGCTCTTTGGGGTGTTTTTCTTTCTTATAAAAACTATAGAATTTTCATTTGTCTCTGGGAAGGAAAGTCTTTCTCTGGGGCCCCTCGTTCTTCCCCTCATTCTCTTTCTAGTCTCGTTTTTCTTTCTTTTTTCTCATGTCTGTTGGTGTCTCTGGCGTCCTCCTCCTCCACTGTTCTGACGCCATCCTCTCATCATGTTGCCCGCACCCCCAAATAACACCATGTAAATTGCCAAGTCCTGACTACACAAAAGTATTTCTTCTGCAGTGTGGGTAAGTCTTCTGCATATTATAACATTTAAAAGATTTGACACTACAATGTTTACTTTTAACATTTTTTTTTTTTTTGGAGACGGAGTCTCACTCTGTCTCCCGGGCTGGAGTGCAGTGGCCGGATCTCAGCTCACTGCAAGCTCTGCCTCCCGGGTTGACGCCATTCTCCTGCCTCAGCCTCCCGAGTAACTGGGACTACAGGCGCCAGCCACCTCGCCTGGCTAGTTTTTTGTATTTTTTTAGTAGAGACGGGGTTTCACCGTGTTCGCCAGGATGGTCTCGATCTCCTGACCTCGTGATCCGCCCACCCGTCTCGGCCTCCCAAAGTGCTGGGATTACAGGCTTGAGCCACCGCGCCCGGCTACTTTTAACATTTTTAATTGAAAGCAAAAATCTACAGATAAAATCCATCTTCTATTAAGACTATTAAATAATGATCTTAAAAAAAAAAAACCCCAGAAAGAGTTTTTCCTTCATGAATCTGATCCAAATGAAAGCCCTGGAGAAAAGAAAATTGTCTAATTGTGAGCACTTCCTCCCTGTCTCAGGATGTGTACATTTCTGGAAAAATCGAGAAATGGAGAGTTATGTATGAGATGAGCTAAACCAAGGGCGGGCATCCTTTTTTGTGGCATCTCCCTTGGATGCTGTGGCTTTGGGGTGCTTTGTCTCTCACTGGGTGAGACAAGAATGCCATTGTTGTTGCTTTCACCACAGTTCTGGGAATGAAGAATAGCAATGTTCTTTATTTTTACATCTCAGTATAATCTCTTTATTGAAGGCCTACATTTCAGAAGGTCTCAATCTGAAATGTGGATCTTGGAAAACCGTACCTAGTAATCAGGAAGAAACCCACAGGGTATATAGGAGATGGAGCCACGCTCCCAGCTGTACTGCTGTGTGGATGCTCTGACCAGAGACATGAGGCCCGGGGGCTGGGGGTCCAATGCCATGGCTCCAGTGCTGGGAGGTAAGAGTAGAGGCTCTGGAATGTGACTGACTGCAGGTCAACCTTGGCTTCGTCACTTTATAATGTGACTTTGAGATACCTCCTTAACTTCTCTCTGCCTCAGTTTCCTCCCTGTGAAACAGGGGAGATAATAGAGCCTGCCTCATGGCATCCTCATGAGAGGTGAATGCATTCATATTTATAGAGTTCTTAGAGCTGTGTTCGCATGTGGTAAGCACTTGTGTACACACTATTATGATTCCCGAGACTCCAGGGGAAATCCAGTTAATGGCAGAATGGTCTTCTTTGTTCTGGACACAAACCATGAATTCCTGGCACTTAATACACTTAAATCTCAAGTCACATAATTCCAGATCCTGAAGACAGGTTTTTAAAAAGACGCCATTCCATCATAATACTGTAACCAACAAGCAAAACAGAGGTAACAATGCAATATATAGGATGCTGTGGAGCCGTTTCAAGGCAAAAACAGTAACCGACCAACAGTATTAGGGTTGTGACATTGCCCTTGTGAGACATGCCTTTCAGGATTTCGGTGTGTTTGTGCTTCAGAAAATGGCACCTTTGAGACAAACAGACTTTTTCCTCAGATTCCCGGGTTCAGAGAAACCCACAGTTCACCAAGGCAGTTTGCTCAACTCTAATTAGGAATCTGATTGCTGGTTGGCCTTGCACAAAGGACTTTTAATTAGGGCTGAGAACGCTTAGAAAAATCCACTTGGCAAGTCGACTCCCTCCCTCTATCTCTTTTTTAACATCTTGCCAAGATCATAAGGAAAGGGAGAGCTTAATTACAGTTGGTGTATATATCTTTAAGAAAAAAAATACATTAAGTGCTTTAAAATAGGCTCTCTTGGCTCTGTGATCACAAGGATTTTACTCACTTCTTATCCCTGATTGGTCTCATTCTCAGTTACAGATGAATCAGACACATTTTGAGCAGCTTTAAGATTTGCTTTTCATCCGAAGCCAAGTAGGCAAATGGCAGTGAATTCACAAGCTTTTCCAAATGATCTCATAGGTTCCTCTGGCTCCACTTTGGGGGCCGTTTGCACTCTGCAAGGCTGTTATCTTAAACACTCCCTGCCTGTTTGTGTCCAAGGAGAGGCCACGGTGTAGGACAAGGCAAGGCACTTCAATTTTTAAAAGGCAAGTTTGAGCCTCGTTTTTTTTTTTTTTTTTTTGAGATGTAGTCTCGCTCTGCTGCCCAGGTTGGAGTGCAGTGGCACAATCTTAGCTCACCGCAACCTCTGCCTCCCGAGTTCAAGCAATTCTCTGCTTCAGCCTCCCAAGTAGCTGGGATTGCAGGTGCCCACCACTACACCCAGCTAATTTTTTTGTATTTTCAGTAGAGATGGGGTTTCACCATTTTGGCCAGGCTGGTCTTGAACTCCTGACCTTGTGGTCCACCCGCCTAGACCTCCCAAAGTGCTAGGATTACAGGCATGAGCCACTGCGCAGGCCAAGTTTGAGCCTCTTAACGTGCATATGGCAGCTGTGAATCAAAAAAGAAGAATAAAAAGAGCACATGAAAAACCTTGAGCCAGAAAGGTGAGCCTGGAGGAGGTGGGGGTGGAAATACAGCCTTGGAGATGGACGCTGTCCTTAAATCCTTCACGAGAGCATTGTCATCTCTCAATGCCTTGTCCACCCTCTCGTTAAGTCTCCCAGCCTGAAAACAGGTGACCCACACTCCCTTTCAATCCATTTAAACCTGGCCCCAGCAGCCAGTGGCTTTTTAATTATTTATATGAAATATCTGATACTACATGAAGCAGCTAAACCCAGTATAATGTATGCTCAGGACGACTCTGTGAAGCTCAAAACAGCCACTCGGATACACAAGATTTTTCCGACTGAAGTTTGCTTTTTACCATTCCTTTCGTCTCTGCCTTTTTTCATGTCTTTGTGCCTTGGTGCTAAGGATCCCTTTCATCTAATCTCAGGAACCTGAAGCTCTGCTATTGAATTACATTTCTTCACTTACTATTTATGTTTGATGCAAAAATAAGAAAGCGGGTAGAACCAGAAGATGCTGTCACTTACTTCAGAAAGGGATATGTCGATCATTCTTGAGCTTCATCCAGCTCTTTCACACTTTCTAAATGTGATGCTTCTGTGCACTCTTGAGTTTGGCTTTGTGGGATTATCTTAAAATTCAGGCACACCCTCCCAGTTGAGCTTGAGACGCTCGTGGTCAATAGGAATTTTAGTCTTCTGCCTTTTGACTGACTACTGGGAGAGGGGTGGAGGAGGCAGGCTGCTTTGAAATGTTCCCCACCACCTGGGAATATCTGACGGCTGTAGAGCACTTTCCTATGCAAACGTCTTTCTAAGGTCACTCTGACTCTGCAGTAGCAGCCACAAATACATTTAATTATCTTTATGGTGAATGTCATTGGACTAAAACCCCTTAATATCAAAGAAAATATTGGAAAGAGAACAGCTTTCTAATTCAAGCCAGGTGAATTTCCAAGATATTTGGCTGATTTATTACACCATATGTATGTCTCTCCTTCACATTGTTTTTACCCTATCGTAAGAGAGACCAGACATTTGTTTGTCATTGTTAGGTTCTTATGCTATTAAAAATAATCGGGTTTATTAGTTACCTTCTTTCCCAACTGCCAAGAACGCTCTCCAGAATTTAATGTTAGCTCTTCTGATGAGCTGGAGAAGGAAATATCATTATCCTTGTTTTACAGATGGAGAAATCTGAAGGCCCCGGAGACTGTTTTGCCTAAAGGTGAAAGTGTTGTTTTAATCCTAGACTTTTATTTTTATCTCTTCAATTTTCTTCCTGGGGGTAGTAATGAGCTTGGAGGATTCATAAGGACTAAACCTTGTCTGAAGACTTGTTTATAAAATTATTTCAATAAAATCTACAATCAGATTGGCTGGGGCAGGTCTTCAAACCGAGTGGCTTCCCTAATGAGCACACTCATCAGGGTGGCAAAAATCTCGTTACCAGCCAGCTTCTCCCACACTCTGTCAAGGCAGAGGATGGGGGCTGGTGGAAATTTATTAGTAATAAAGACCAAAGCCCTAGGAGCTTTTATACTTGAAGAAAGGAGGTTTCTTTTTCATTTGTTTAATTATTTAAAAAGTTAGGCTGCAAAATGTTTGGGGAGCAGCTAATAAGGTGACTTCAGAGAGGGATGGCTTGGGCACATCCTACTCATTAGCTCCAGAGGCCACTTAAAGCTGGACTTTCCTCAATTTAGTTGCTGTCTCCTCATTTCCCTTCCTTTCAGTTGTGCTATTTTTCCCTCTGACTCCCCCCTGCCTCCCTAACTCAACTCACACACTTATTTACAGGAAAGACTGAACCTTCAAATCAAAAGGAATCTAGAAGGAGAATTGTTTTTTTTTTTGAGACGGAGTCTCGCTCTGTCGCCCAGGCTGGAGCGCAGTGGCCGGATCTCAGCTCACTGCAAGCTCCGCCTCCCGGGTTGACGCCATTCTCCTGCCTCGGCCTCCCGAGTAGCTGGGACTACAGGCGCCCGCCACCTCGCCCGGCTAGTTTTTTGTATTTTTTAGTAGAGACGGGGTTTCACCATGTTAGCCAGGATGGTCTCGATCTCCTGACCTCGTGATCCGCCCACCTCGGCCTCCCAAAGTGCTGGGATTACAGGCCTGAGCCACCGCGCCCGGCCGCTCAAACTGAATCTTTATACCACAGAAAATTTTTTTAAATCTTGCTAACTGGATATATATTTATATCAGTAAATGATATCTTACAGATGTTAATTTGTATGTCTTTGATAACTAGCTATTTTTAACAGTTTCACCGAGGTACAATTTACATACCATAAAAATCACCCAGCTTAAGTATACAACTCTAAGATTTTTAGGAAATTTATAGAGCTGTATAACCATCACTAATTTTATAATGATTTGCAGAAATTCTCATTTTAGAAAGGTCCCTACTATCCCCCTCCATCTCTACTCCAAATCCTGTCCCTGTGTAGCCACTGATCTGCTTTCTGACTCTGTAAGTTTGTCTTTTCCGGACATTTCATAGAAATGGAATAGGATGTAGTATTTTGTGTCTGGCTTTTTCACATAGCCTAATGTTTTTGAGGTTTACTCATGTTTTAGCATGTTGTAATAGCTTGTATCTATATTTAAGTCATTTTTTAGAGCTGAATAGTATTCTTTAGTATGGTTGTATTGCATTTTTATTTATTTTATTTTATTTTATTTTATTTTATTTTGAGATGTAGTTTTCCTCATCGCCCAGGCTGGAGTGCAATGACGTGATCTCTGCTCACTGCAACCTCCATCTCATGGGTTCAAGCGATTCTCCAGCCTCAGCCTCACAAGTAGTTGGGATTATAGGCATGTGCCACCACGCCCAGCTAATTTTTGTATTTTCAGTAGAGACGGGGTTTCACCATGTTGGTCAGGCTGATCTCGAACTCCTGACCTCAGGTGATCCACCCACCTCAGCCTCCCAAAGTGCCAAGGTGGCTCACCCACAATGACTTACATGGGTGAGTCATTGTGCCTGGGCTGCATTGCATTTTTATTATCTTATCAACAGGTGATGGACATTTGGATTGTTTCCAGCTTGGGTCCATTATTCATCCTGCTACTATGATTTCGTGTTTTCACATGTTTGCATTTTTCTTGGTAGATTCCCAGGAGTGGAATTGCTGACTCATCTAGTTTTTAAAATGTCCGTCAACTAACTAGTGAATAGATAAACAAAATTGGTTAAATTTTAAATTTCACTTATTTTCTGGAATGGTTTCTATAACATATAAATCATACATTTTCTGAAATTTTGAAGAATTCTTTAGCAAGCCACCTGGACCCAGGAAGCTTTTGAAAGGAGATATTTTGATGATTTTATAATTTCCTTCTCAAGGTTATTGGCTTGTGTGTGTGTGTGTGTGTGTGTAAAACTTACTTTGTTTATATATTACTTAATCAACTTTAGCAATTTTCCCCAGACAAACATCTATTTCATCAATATCTCCAAGTTATTAGCATAGAACATAATCTTATTCAATTTAAATATCCTCTGTAATATGCTCATATTCTTTTTCCCACTTCTAATATTGTTGGTTCATCTTTTCTCTTTTCCTGGATTCAACAGATAAAAAGCACTTCTATATTGTTAGCCTTACAAAAATTAAAAACACTTGGATTTATCAATTATACTTTATTTTCTGATTCATAAATTGACATATTATCTTTCTTTTCCTTTTATTTCTGCTAGTTGGGTTTTATTCTTCTATTTCTCATTTTTTAGCCGTATGCTTTAGTCATATGTTTACTCTCTGGCCTAATAATGACAGCATGTGGCAGCCTCAACATACCTCTCTTGTACTGATCTAGGCAGTTTCTATGAATGCTTCTATATAACATTGTGATTTTTATTACTTTCTAAATAGCTTGTGATTATAGTTTTCATTTTCTTTTTAATGCAGTCTATATATATATATTAGTTTCCAAGTGGTTGAAAGGTGAGTTTTTAAAATTTTGTTTACTTTTGTAATTTTTGTCTAGTTTTGTTGCATTTTGGACAAAAGTTCTCTTTGTGGCCTTTATAGTATTTGTTTTGCTCTGGTTTTCAAATAATACATCAGAAAGGCATATTCTTTGTTGCTAGGGAACAAAATTCAATATTTGTCTATTAATCAACTTTGATAATTGTGGTTTATCAAACTTAGGTGTCTTTTTTTTCCTCTGTTAATTGTCAAAGTCTGGTGTTTACGTCTCTTATAACAATTGTTTTTCTGCTGAGTTCCCCTTTTATTCCTGTCAAATTTTTGTTTTTTATATTTAATATTGTGCTTTTATTATGTGACTTTAATCATTATAATATCTTCATCCTGCATTGTACCTTTTATCAACATAAAATGCCCACAAATGGCTCTTTTATTCCAAGTGTTGCTTTATGATGAATTCTCCTTTGTCTTGTTATTACTGCCATTCTTCTTTTATTTTAATTTGCATTTGCTTGAAAAATAATTGGTTATCATGTTATTCTTCTAACTACTTAGAATTAACTCCAATATTTATTGGTGTTTTTCCTGATTTCAAAGTGAACTCATGTTCATTGCAGAAATCCTAGCAACTACAGAAAAGTACACACATACAAAATCATCCTTTACCCAATATGCAGACTTTTCTCCTTTTTTCTCCCCTCTTCTTTTAAAATTTTCTTTGGTATGTTCAAAGCTGGAAGAGTCTCACACAGGGAGGGGTCTGCAGGCCACAGACCAATTAAACCAGAAACTGTGTCATTCTACAGATCCTAGCGTAGAAGAACAAAGTTATCAAGAAACCAGCTTTTGTTTCTGTTTCATTTCTTGAAATCCAAAACAGCAAAACACATTCCTCCCTAGTCTCCCGTGGGAGCATAGAAACAAAGCGATTAGATTTCCGGGGATTCAAAGCAAGAATGACTTAAAACTGCGGTGGTCCAGAGACCCGAAGCCCAGGCCGGCTCCCTTGTGTCAGGAGTTTAGAGAAGGTGAGTCTAGCAGCTGCCACTAAGAAACAAAACCCCAGCTTCAGCAAGGGCCTGGGGTGTGTGTCGCTGTGGTGGGAGTCTAAGCGTATGTGTGTATGTGTATGTGTGGCTGGTGGTGGTGTGTGTGCATGTGGAGGGGTGAGCCAAGAGGTCATAGCAGTAGAGAGAGTTTGGCAGCAAGCCCAGAGGTCCCGCCGAGGGTAAGCAGATAGTCAACACCTGAGTCCATTTCCTTTCAGACATCTCCAGAGGGCAGAGAAACCCGGGGTCTGAGAACTGCCCCAAGTCATGTTCTGGCTTAAAAAAGTAAGGCCCAGAGCTTGAGCAAAAATGTGTCCTACGTCAAAGAATCTGCAAATAGGCTCTCCTAGGAAAGGTGAAAAGGATTGACTGCCTTTAACATAAAAGATGAAAAGACTAAGTGACTGCTTAATTACTACCATCAAATCCATGAAGGTGTTCTTAAACAGAGTGCTCAATGGTTTTCCGCTTTCTCTGGAAGACAAAAAGGGCTAAATGTGATCGCTTAAGATAATGGAAATGTCAAGGAGGTTCTTAACCTTCAGATTTACACAACATGAAATGTCCAGGCGCGGTGGCTTACGTCTGTAATCCCAGCACTTTGGGAGGCTGAGGTGGGAGGATTGCTTGAGCCCAGGAGTTCAAGACCAGCTGGGACAACAGAGAGACCTCATCTCTACTAAAAGTCAAAAGTCAAAAAAATTAGCCCGGTGTGGTGGTGTGCACCTATTGTCCCAGTTACTTGGAAGGCTGAGGCTTGAAGATCACTTGAACCCAGGAGATCAAGGCGGCAGTGAGCTGAGGTCACATCACTGCACTCCAGCCTGGCTGACAGAGCAAGACCTTGGCAGAAAAAAAAACAAAAAAACCATGAAATGGTCTACAGGGAAAGACAATAGCATTGCCATTGCCATCCCCAGTGATCACTGAAGAGAGAGAGAAATAGCCATCCAGAACCAGAATGCAGGGTCTGTAAACTCCTAGGAAACAGCACAGGCCTCTGGGTCAGGCAGATCTGGGCAGTAGCTCTGCACAATCTCAGAAAGATTACTTAACCTCTTTACCCTTAGTTTCTTCATCTGTAAAATGGGCATAATATCACAGGTATTTGTTGGATTAAAGCAAATGACATAGTAGGTGCTCAACAAATTTTACCTTCCTCCCCCTTTCAACTATCATTTGATAAATAGTTAATCTTGCACACTGACCACTAAAGAGGATACTAATTAAATGCCATTCACAAAAGATTTACTGAGCATCCTCTTTATGTCAGGCACTAATGTGAACATTTGGCATTTCTTGGCTCCCCAGCATCCATTCACCCTCCTTTTGATAAGCCTCCAATTTGTGTATGGATGTCCATCCCACCCTCCTTCTCTCTTGGTCAGTGTGGTTGTGGTGGAGTTTACTGGGGAGCCGGCCCTTTCTTCTCCTAGACCTGAACCTGGGAGGTGGGGACTAGTGGAGCCATCTCACCTCCTCAAGAACCTGAGAATGAAAATACACAGAGGAGAGCAGATCTGAGTTTATAGAAACAGGGAGAAACCAGCCTAACACCTGGAGTTTTCAGTTATGTGACTCAATGAATTCTACCTTTTGCTTAAGTGAATTTGAGTTGGGTTTTCAGTTGCCAAAAGAGTCCAAACTGATTTAGCCTATGGAGGACATGTAAAAACAAATAAGACTAAAAAGCTTATGCATTATAAATAAGATGTTTACAAGAACAATAATACAGGGCAAAACATTTATTATGTACTGTTTATCTAGTGCTTACTCAATACTAGTCACTATGCTAACTTTTTGTACACATTGTTTTATTTAATCTTTACAACAACTATTTTTATGGAAACAACAGCATTTGCCTTTGAACTTGAGAGATGGGCAGAAACTGGACAGGTGCAAGAAGAAGGTAAACAGGATAAATGGAAGAAGGAGCAAATGGTGGCAGGAAAACTCAGGGACAGTTGGGGAAATAGTTGGCATTCCTATTCATTGGGGCACAAAGGGCATGAGAGATGGTAGGGGGAATAATACTGGAAAGGCAGATCGAGATGAATGCGTGAGGAGTTTGGAATGCCAGGACAAGGAATTTGTGCTATTGACAATGAGATGTTCTAAGCAAAGAGGTAAGAGACCCCAAATCCACCCTCACATAGCTTAGATTTATCTGGTGAAAATATTCTTACAATGTAAAGAAGTTATGATCTTTTCCAAGGTGAATATAGAAGTGGGGAAATTATTAATATATAAGCATTCATAATTTAACCCCTGTCCCTAACTTTTAGAGTGACTTTCCCTTTGTGTCAGCAGCCAGATGTCCTCAATTGTGCACAGTTTATATAGTGGGGAAACAATGCAAAAACTTTGAAAACCTAAGAGGGTAAGCTGATCATATAAAGAAGGGTTTACTTGATGCAAAGACAGAGAGACAGAAAGGCTGAGTGTTGGGGCTGGAGAGGTTGGAATTTAACAAGAAAAGAGAGAAAGATTGATTCTTAGGGAGCTGGTGCCGTCCATATGGAAGAAGCTGAGAGTGATAAGGAAAGAGCGTTTTTAGAATGTGATGTCATTTGCTTTGTTAAGAGAAAAAAAAACAAAAACTTGAGGCACATCCTTGTAATTACTTTTCCACTTCCAGATTGCAGGTGCTGGGAGTTACTATCAGTAGGGGGAAGAGCTTGACTTGATACTTAGAGAAGGGCATGACTTTCTCCAAGCTTGAGTTGATACTTAGAGAAGGGCATGGTGGTGGGGAAGAGGAGAAGCATTTTGTGTTCAGCTTGCAGGGCGATACAGCATGGGTCCACAGCATGCACAGACACAGCATGCTCTCCTCTGTGTATTTTCATTCTCAGGTTCTTGAGGAGGTGAGATGGCTCCACTAGTCCCCACCTCCCAGGTTCAGGTCTAGGAGAAGAAAGGGCCTGCTCCCCAGTAAACTCCACCACAACCACACTGACCAAGAGAGAAGGAGGGTGGGATGAACATGGGTCCACATAGGGACCGTGCTAGGAACCCACCTACCTTGAGAAGAGGCATCAAAAACGAAAAGTGAGAACAAAGGGGGAGGTATGTCAAAACCACGTGACAGGCCTCTCCAAAAGTTAAAATTACTGTATGATCCAGCAATTCCCCTTCAGAAAGATTTGAAAGACTACATTCAGACAGATACTTGCACACCAGTGTTCATAGCACCACTATTCACAACAGCCAAAAGGTGGAAACAACCCAGATATTCACTGACAGAGTAATGGATAAGCAAAATGTGGTATATACAATGGAATATTATTAACATAATATATTATTCAGCTTTAAACAAGAAATGAAATTCTGGGGCCAGGTGCGATGGCTCATACCTGTAATCCCAGCACCTTGGGAGGCCAAGGCCAACCCAGAAGTTCAAGACCTTTCTGGACAACGTGGTGAACCCTCATCTGTTAAAAAGAAAAAGTGCAAAAATTAGCTGGATGTGGTTGTCCCTGTGGTCCCAGCTACTTGGAAGGCTGAGGTGGGAGGATCACCTGAGCCCAGGAGGCAGAGGTTGCAGTGAGTCATGATCATGCCACTGCACTCCATCCAGCCTGGGCAACAGAGCAAGAGAAAAAAAAGAAAAAGAAAACGAAAGAAATTCTGATATGTGCTATAACATGAATGAACCTTAAAAACAGTATGTAAGTTAAAATAAGCCAGACACAAAATGACAAATATTGTATGATTTCATTTATATGAGGTACCTACAATAGGCAAATCCATAGATACAGAAAGAATAGAGGTTACCAGGGGATAAGGGAGGAGGAATGGGGAGTTATTGTTTAATGAGTACAGAGTTTCTGTTTGGCATGATGAAAAAGTTCTGGAAATGAATAGTGGTGATGGTTGCACAATATTGTGAATGTACTTAATGCCACTGAATTATGGACTTAGAAATTGTTAAAATGATATCTTTTATGTTGTGTATATTTTACTACAATTTTAAAAACCACATGTGATGTAGGGTTATTGATGCCATACCAGGGAGTGGGAGTTTGCCTACTATCCCCAGAGAAAAGTCTTGATCAGAAGGGAGGGCTATAAAAATGTTGTTCTAAGAAGACTGATCAATAGCCACGAGGCAGAGAAACTTGAATCAATGCCAAGCACCAGACTAGGGTGTGAACTTTTAAAACAGATAGAATGTGTTAACTCTAAGAGCCAGACAAAGAAAGAATCAGGGGGATTTGTGATTATTGGATGGGGAGAGAGGTTTTGGGGATGCCAGCCAGTTTTCATTATTTCAGCTTTTTTCTCCCTTACCAAATATTTGCTTCAGTGTTTGATTTGTATTTTTCAACAAGCCAGATATTTCCTTCTTGATAGTACCTAACGTTACCTTTCTCAATTGCTGCCATACTTAGAACTAACCAGCCACAAAGTCTTTAAATTGTCAACCTCAGCCAATAGACAGTATTTCAACCATATGGGAAAAAGTGGGCAGTCATGACTCAGGCTAAGTGACTCTGTTTTTCTGAATGGAAAAAACATTCCACGTTTTGATCTTGGCCAAGAATGTTACTGAATGCAACTCTGAGGTCTGTAAATAAACTTTTTTTGTGTGTGGTAATGCAATGTTTCCTATTGCATCAGTATATGCTTTGTCAAAGAGACAAATGTCAAACTCTCGGCTGATCAATATAAAGCTATTTTCCAACTTGTTTTTCAGGATCTTTTAAGTTTCACTTTGTATGATTTCACAACCTTACTATTCAAACAATATTTTAAAATTTCAACACATTAAATCTTTGTACAAAATCCAAATGAAGTATATTCTTATATAAAACCTTAAATTCCTACATAGTCAAAAATGGTTTATTGTTGCTTTCTATAACCCTTAGATACATCTTAGCTGTGCTTTATTATCAGAGGGGCCCTGGTACCTCTTAACCACAAATGAAGTTAAAACAGTTAACCTGTTTACCCCACTAACCCCCCCATCACCACATAGTAGCAGAGAAGTGTCTTCCAACTTCATGAACTGAGGAAAGAGGGAGGTATGTTTTGATAACAAGGAGAGAAGTCTAACACCAGACTAGGTCAGTACTAAAGAGATCAGCCTGATTAGGTGCTGCAGTGACAGGCTCTGAGCAAACCAGCAGAAACAGAAAGACAGTCAGAAGAGATGACAAGAAAGGTTGGATCTGATATGAGGAATGAGGTCTACTAAACATTACCTTTGCCTCCAGCAGCCCACGTGTTACATGTGTAAGGGAAATCCTAGTGGGCGCCAATCAGACTAGATCAACCTGACAGCTGGAGATGGTGAAAAGCGTCTATTTGCATCCACTGATGTATGCAGAACTTTGGGGGCCTTACAGGAAAAATACTTGAACCTTGTTGTATTAGTCTGTTCTCACACTGCTATAAAGAACTACCTGAGCTGGGTAATTTATGAAGGAAAGAGGTTTAATTGACTCACAGTTCCTCAGGCTGTACAGACAGCATAAAGCATGGCTGGGAGGCCTCAAAAAACTTACAATTATGGCAGAAGGGTGAAGAGGAAGCAAACATGTTGTCATCTGGTGGCAGAGGAGAGGGAGGAGGAGGAGAGAGAGAGAGAGAGACAGAGAGCAAAGAGGGAAGTGCCACACATGTTTAAACCAACAGATCTCATGAGAACTCACTCACTATCACAAGAACAACAAGGGGGAAATCTGCCCCCATGATCCAGTACCTCCCACCAGGTCCCTCTTCCAACATGGGGAATTACAATTTGACATGACATTTGGTTGGAGACATAGAGCCAAACCATATCACTTGTCCATTTCAAGCAAATACAGATACATTTATTCCCCAAATATTTATTTAGCTCTTCCTGCTGTGCCAGACACTATAGAAGGTGCTAGGAAGACTGAGAAGACAAGGGCCCTGCCCTCAAGGAACTTACAATCTTAGTGGAAGAGACAGCAATAAATAGAATAACAAATACATAAGATAATTAATAATTGTGATAACTACAATGAAGGGAAAAAACAAGGGTGAGGCCCACTTCAGACAGGGTGTTGAAGGATTGCCTTAGAAGAGGGTAACATCTGAGCTTAATCTTCAAGGATGAGAAAGGGCCAGTCAGTCTCTCCTAGAAGGGCAAGCATTCCAGAGGTGAGAGAACAGAAGGCAGAGTAGCTGGAGCTGGTGAGGTGGGTTTGTGGAGCTGGCAGAAGCTAAGTCTTTCAGGGCCTCACAGACCATGGTGAGGGGGGGATCAGAAGATGCTGAAAAGTTTTAATCAGGAGAATGACATGATATGATTTACACTTCTAAAAGATCATTCTGGCTGCTGTGAGGAGAATGCAGGTAAAAGTGGAATTAGATTAGTTAGGAAGCCACAGTGATAGTCCAAATACGTGATGATGATGGCTCAGACCAAGAAAGTGGTTCTCAAAGTGGGGTCCCTGGACCAGCAGTAGCAGCATCCAGCAACTTATTGGAAACGCAAATTCTCAGGGCCTACCCTAGACCCACTGAATCAGAAACTCTGAGAGAGACCAGGCACAATGGCTGGCACCTGTAATCCCAAAACTTTAGGAGGCCAAGGCAGGAGGATCACTTGAGCCCAAGAGTTCAAGAACAGCCTGGGCAACATAGTGAGACCCCATCTAGACAAAAATAATAAGTGTGGTGGTTCACATCTGTAGTACCTGCTACTCAGAAGGCTGAGACAGGAGGATTGCTTTAGTCTGGGAGGTCAAGGTGGTAGTGATCCATGATCTTGCAAATGCACTCCAGCCTTATTTTTAGAGACACAGTCAGACCTTGCCTCTAAAAATAAGTTTTAAAAAAGAAACTCTGAGGATGAGGGCCAGAGATAGGTATATTAACAACTCCTCCAATTGATTCTCATGCATCCTAAAGTTTGAGAGCCTCTGGACTAGGGGTACGGAAATAGAGAAGGACAGAAGTGAACTGCGATGGAAGTAAATGTTGATGGTTGAACTTGGTAATTTGTTGAATATGAAGGACGAGCTCACTTTCAAAGCCAGAGCTAAGGACTCCAGCTTAACCAGCTATGAGAGCAAGAGGCTAACTCAGAGTAACAGTGCAGACATATGAGCCCCTGTCTTGGGACTCTTTGAAAGATGAGGAAGAAGCATGATGGAAGTTTGCCTTCACTGTCCAGCATCTGACCCTTCTTCTTAATTCAGAATATCACCTAGAGTGTGGGTCCTAGTGGGAGACACAGCCCCATCTGTCCCTCTGTAAAAGTGAAAAGGGGGCTGAGTTAAACAATAAAAGAATTAAAATGTCCCCCTTTTATTTATTTATTTTCTTTTAGAGACAGGGTCTTGCTCTGTTGCCCAGTCTTGAGTGCAGTGGTGCTAATCAAAGCTCACTGCAACTTCAAACTCCTGGGCTCAAGCAATCCTCTCCCACCTCAGCCTTACAAGTAGCTAGGTCTACAGGTGCACACTGCCTCACTTGGCTAATGTTTTAAATGGAGATGAGGTCTCACTACATTGCCCAAGCTGGTCTTGAACTCTTGGGCTCAAGGGATCCTCCTTCGTCAGTCTCCCAAAGTGCTGGGATTATAGGCATGAGCCAGAACACCCAACCTTGATTTCTCTCCTATAACTCACTATAATCCAGGGCTTGCGAAGATGACCTAGACTCAGTCAATCAGATGCCCACATAAGACTTTGGCTCTGGAAGGAGTTTATTCAGGGCTATGACAGTGGAGTCAAGGGTTCATTGGGAAGGATGGATGACATGAACTTGGCTGTTATTTTCCCAGCCAGTTTTCCCACACTCCCCATCCATGTATGAGCAATCAGATATGCTTCTGATAGACTCCTTTTCTGCCCAATTTACTAGATTTTTCATCCAAGCTCGCTGGTCAAAAGAAGAACTCTATGGAGACCATGTGTACATGCGAGCTCAGAGTTCTTAATATATGGGTGCTAATTTTTATGTGGTGGTATTTGCACCCACAGGCTGTGGCAGCCAGAGACATTTGGGTTGCAAGTAGCTAAAGACAACAACTTCTGGCAGTTGCTTCCCTGGACTTGTGTCTCTTTGAGTACACAGTCAACAGGCAACTGAGACTTTAAATAACAGAGATTTCCTTTTCTTTCTAAAGCCTTTTGACCTTATCTCCTCATCTTCGAGCCTATTGCCCATCATACTGGTCACATTGTAATGGTCTCTGCATAATCTCTGGTCTCCTCCACTACAGAGGGTGATCCTAGAGCACAGCCCTGACCATGCCATGCCCTTAGCAAGCATCATTCACACAATGTTCAGAATAAAATCCAAACTATTTAGTTTGGTATTCAAAGTCCTACACAAATTCATTTCTACCTATTTTCCCTAACATATCTCTCGGTACTTTCCAACACACACCTTATGCTTAAAATAGTTTGGTCTATTCACTGTGCCCTGGGCATGCGTCATGTGTTGCCATTCTCCTCTCCTCCTCTCTTTCTCTCCAAATCCTTCCCACCCCTCAAGACCCATTTCCATCCCCACTTCTCTTGGGCAACACTTCTTGAGCTTAGCCACTATGATCTCTCCTCCTCTACATGTTTAAAACCTATAATGCTCATGCCAGTCATCTGATGCTCAGCAGGAACTGCCTGATATGTTTTCCTTTTCTTGGGCTTGTGCCTTATTGCATCAACCAGATGATAAACCCATTTAGAGCAGATGCCACACTCTGCACAATGACTCCCTGCTATGATTACCCAACTTCTTCTATATCCTAGACTAGCTCATGGAACATGATTCAGAACAGAATGGAAACATGGATCAGCAAGGATATAATAAACAGGTCTCCTTGCCTGCCCCATCCATGGCCCCTTCTAGAGAATCTAGTCTGCCAGGTTACCTGGAAAGAGCATCACTTCCTACCCCATAACCACCCCTCCCCATCTCCCCCAACCATGGCTGAGTGTACCAGGGTTAGACATCTAACCCCAAAGCAGCTGCTCCACTGTGAAGCAACACATGACCTGGACTGATTGGTCTTCTCCTTACGACAATTTGCCCAAGAGACACAGAGACTGTCATCAATTGGCAGTGACTACTGGAGCTTAGACTAAGGTGGACCGGGAGCTGTGTGGGAGGAAGTAAGCAAGATGAGTATGCAGAGGAAGCAGGTTTAGGAGAAAGGACAATGATGAAGATTTTCAGAGACAGAGATCTCTGCAGCTCCTGAAGATAAAGAGAACGGCTTAGCTCCTGGTGGCTTTCTGGTTCTCAGGCCCAATCTTTCACAGGGACTGACTGCGTTTCCTGTCCATGAGATTTCCCTTTAACATTTCAGGAAATTGGAGCTAGCTTGAATAGCTTTCTGCTTCTTCTCATCCCTCCCACCTTTTTTTTTTTTTCCATCAAAGGAACCATGACTAGAAAGAGGCACCACAGGCTGATAATAATTCTCACCCTCCATTCTTTATACTCTTCCCAGGGTCCTGCCCCTTTCCCTTCTCCTAGGGCTGTCACAGCAAAATGTGACTACTAAATTCCTAATGTGGAGAACCAAGAATCAATTGCTCTAATGCTGTCAAAAATGACATTCAAGTTTGAGTGACAATGATGTCTCTGGTCCTGTCCCTATCCACTTCTCTATTTTTAGTTCTGTTCCTACTCTCTGAAATTACAATGCCTGGTGCTTAAGCAATTGCCAGGAGTTATTTAACAAGTACCTTACCCTTCTTTGAAGACGATGCTTTGATCCTGAGCTTACATCCTTTTCTCAGTGACAGAGATTTTGGAATGTGCCATTTCACAAAACACCAAGTCTCTTCTGTTGTTTTCTTTGAATGAGGGGCTTGAGTCCATTGGCTGGTAACAGAAATTGGAACTCGTCAGAAGAAATTTTCTATAACCCACTGTCTTCAGCAAGTTACTCTGCATATATTAAATAGGGCTAACACGGCCAGGTTTTCTCAAGGATGCTGTGAAATAAATCAATATAATGGGTTGAAAGTGCTTTGTAAACTAATTCCATATAGTACTATCATTCTTATTGTCAATGCCCATCTATCTTCAGATGTATTATTCCAGGTGTAAAGGTGATACACGGACCTTTGAATAGCTCAAAGCAGAGCTATTCAATGTTTAGAGCTGTGTGAGGATGCAGAGGCTACATTAGACATTCAAATAAATGATGGCTATTTAATGCACACTCAAGTATGTATATGTATATACTTCACGTTTGAATGTTTTACATTAAACACAAATTATATCTTCCATCAGAAAAAAAATGTCAAATTTTTAAACCCTATGTACAATTTAGGGATCAATTAAGGCTAGGGAGCTTGAGGAAGGAAGAGATTGGAGAAAGAGTTTAAGCAAGTAAAAAATGTATTACCATTACCTGAAGAATTTATGAAAGTTCATGTGAATCTTACCCAAAGTGTATCTCCATCCTTCACCATTCAGAACATATTGTCAGGAGTTACAGATCAGGTCCTCCAGAAGCAGATTGGAAGTTTATTTGGGAGGGTCCCTGGAAATCACACCTATGGGAGAGTAGAGGAAACAGGATTGGACAGGAGGAGAAGCTGGACTACATTCAGGCATCACAAAAGCCTCAGCTGAATGCTCTGAAGCTGAGATGACCCTGCAGAGTTGCTCCAAGCCAAATTAAGAGGTAGGGTCTTTATGTTCTCATATGTCAGTCATCGAGTGCAGGCTACTCCCAAAAAGGGGCCCAATGCCTTTCTTCAGTCAAGGGCAATTACCAGGAGCGATTACTCCAGTGTGAGCTGCCAGCCATCACTCCCAGCTGAGGGAATGAGCACCTCCATCCTGAAGCAGGGGCTATGAGGAGCTGGGCCACATTCAGCATCGACCACACCAGATCAGAGCTACCATTGTGGGGTTTTGTGTATCAATGAAATAAGAAACTCCACGAAGAAAATGTGCCCTTCACAATAATATTCTTGTCATTCCACTGGCACACTGTCAGGGACAGGAGCATACCCCAAACTAACTGGAATCTGAGTTTCAGTAGAACCTGTGGCCAGAGCAAGAAATCCCCACACAATTCCCTGCACCTATACTCCAAGCCCAACAACAAACACATCATACCATCGGCTCCTTAAACCATGAACTTACATCCTTTGTCAGTTTCTTAATTCTGAGAGTGAGGGCTCAGCTTTAAACAAGCTGAAAGGATTATTCTTGTTTCTCAAGCTTGCCATCTCCTTGGGCACACACAACTGAGGGTTGAAAATATTATTATTTCAAAAAGGCTCATGGCTATTGAACTGAAAATAAAGAGATATTATCAGAAACAATGTGAAGAATTAAAAGATCAAAAATAACATCTAGAATAATTGCTGTCCCCCCATTAAATAAGATATGCTAAAATTTACCTATATACAGTTTTGCAGGATTAAAATCCTTCTAGATTTTCTTTAAAGTTTTATAAATACTCATTCCTTGTAAGACTTGTATAAAACTTACTGAAATATGTTACAAAACAATCATGCCTTATTTTAATCAAAACTGTATTCTTCTTGTAAGATTTAAGAAAGGGAATCTTTTTTCACTCAATGAAATCTTAAAGTGGCATTTCTAGTTGTCTCTTTGTCCCTTCTTGCTAATTACCTTAGGTCAGAAATTTATCAGTGCAAGAACATGTATTAGCTTCCTGGGTAATTCAAAGTTCACAAGTGTATGCTATGATTTTTATCACACCTATGTATAATGCTCAATGTGTCCAGGTTATTATATCCCAAGAGGATCACCATTTAAGCTTTTCCTGAGTGCTCAATTCTTCTTTGTCCATTTGCTAGGATTTTCATCTTCAGCCAAGAGAAAATAATGTACATTGTCTTACATTAATGGTTTGGCAGATTATCCTTACCTGAAGATTTGTGAAAGTTCCTATGAATCTTACTCCAAAGTATATCTCCATCCCTGCTCCCTCCCACCCTTTCTCTTTTTGATGCTCTTCAGATGTTTAAAAATGACTTTAACAAGACCTTTGGGTGCCCCTGGTCCATTCCAAGTTATCATTGTCATACTGTTGATGTACCTAATTGATAGAACAGTAACCATTCATTTTATGTCTGAGTATGAAACCAGTCCCTGTATTCACTCAATGGTATAGATAGATTCTCACCAGCATGTAAGGCTATAGAAATTACTCACTAATAGCATGGATTCTTGAGATAGATTTTCCAACTTCAAATCCTACCTATGCCACTTAGCTATGGAAAAATCACCACCTATGTGTCTCAGCTTCCCCATCTATAAAATGGGAATATCTAGTCATAGGGCTATTGTTAGAAACAATCAATTTAAAAGCAGTGCCTGATATATTTTTTAAAAAGCAAGTACTATTATTGCTATGCTAGTTTTTAGAATTAGTTCTGTTAAAAGCAGTACCTGACACATACGTGCTATATACGTACTAGTACGATTATTGGTATGCTGTTTTTACCAAAAAAAAAAAAAAAAAACCCATAAATTTAAAATTGTTATCACCTACACAGCTAAATTATGGCATTTTTTAAATGACCTCACAAAATCTATCATGAGGCTTTATCATTCTTTTCTGTTATAAACAAGATCATATTCTATGCCACACTCAAGGCACCAAAAAGATGATACCCAAGCTAATGAAAATATGCCTTCATTTACTCCAAACCATCAGAGCACTCTCTCTGAGCATGGCCTTGGGCTAGGTGCCAGTGCTCCAGATATGATTAAGCCACGGGTTGTGTCCTCAGAGCAATTATCATCACAGCTCCTCCCGGAGGTCCACTAAAACTAGCCCTTTGTGAAGGTGAATCTGGACTTCCCAGCACATTTTCTTTTCTCACATTTATTCTCAAGCAATCTTTGTTAGCAAACGCTTTCATACCCTGGGTGTGAAGCTTTCTTTCAGGTAATTGAAAGCTTAAAAGAGATACATATTGCATAGTAAAGAATGAGAACAGATTCCAATGAAAAGATTTAGCAGAAGCTATGGTATTTTTCTACAAAATCATTGTGATATCCCTACCAATATCTATGTCTAGGCAAGAACCTTTTCAAGATCCCACTTTCTACATACCTGCAATTTAAAAGAACTGATATAGCTAATAGTTCCCTTTCCCTGTAATTCCTTGGATAATATAATTTTGCTCATGAAATTGTTTGTTTAGTTTCATGGCTTACTGGTGTTGCCGATAGTATTTATTGAGTATATCTATCACTACTTAGGTCATGTGTACCAACTGAAGGCTTGTTGTGTGATAAACATCATACTATCCAATACACAGGAAATTTTAAAATACCAAAAAGGATGTTGACTAAATTTTTAATTCAAAAATATTAATCAGGGAAAACTTCAGGAATGCAAATTTCAAGCCAGAAAAAGTTACATATATAGATTGGTGACATCGGAAAAGATGGTTCTTGTGTACAACTGGGCACAGAAGAAGGAATTAAGAATTAGAAAATTGGAGAACTGGCTGGGCGTGGTGGCTCATGCTTGTAATCCCAGCACTTTGGGGGGCCGAGGCAGGTGGATCACGTGGTCAGGAGATCGAGACCATCCTGGCTAACACGGTGAAAGCCTGTCTCTACTAAAAATACAAAAAATTAGCCAGGCGTGGTGGCGGGCGCCTGTAGTCCCAGCTACTCGGGAGGCTGAGGCAGGAGAATGGCGTGAACCCGGGAGGCAGAGCTTGCAGTGAGCTGAGATCACGCCACTGCACTCCAGCCTGGGCGACAGAACAAGACTCTGTCTCAAAAAAAAAAAAAATGAGAATCTTCCTATAGTAACACCTCTCTCTCTTTCTTTCTCTCTCTCTCTCTCTCACACACACACACACACACACACCCCTCTGCCCTTTCAAACTTCATGTTTGTATGAGAGCAAAAACAAACCAGTTAATGAACTTGTTGTTGTTGTTGTTTGTTTGTTTTGAGACAGAGTCTCACTGTCTCATCCAAGATGGAGTGCAATGGCACAATCTCAGCTCACTGAAATCTTTACCTCCCAGGTTCAAGCGATTCTCCTGCCTCAGCCTCCTGAGTAGCTGGGATTACAGGCATGCACCACCACACTCAGCTAATTTTTGTATTTTTAGTAGAGATGGGGTTTCACCATGTTGGCCAGGCTGGTCTCAAACTCCTGACCTCAGGCAATCCACCCACCTCGGTTTCCCAAAGTGCTGGGATTATAGGTATGAGCCACCGTTCATGGCCCAGTCAATGAACTTGACAGATGTTGTGGAGTATCTGCCACATGGCTGGACAAGAACCACAGATTATGTGGTCCCGGATGAGGCATGACATTTTAAAGTTCCCCAGATCACTGGAATTCTACATCAGGAATCCCTGTGAACCCCAGGGGAGCTCTCAACCACCAGAGGAAAGCTTCAGATCCTCTAACATCTCTATCATTGGACACTGAGTAGTAAATGTAATTCCCTAAACTGTTGCTTGGAGAATGTTTCCCATCAATACAAGAAGTATTTCAGGGCCACCCAACCCAGAAATCTGTCTCCAACTAGTTCCTAAAGGGCTTTAAAACCTTCCTCTGATGGCCACACTATGGGAAAGAATGGATGCGAGAGAAACCACAGACTAAGAAGGCTCAGGTTAGAAATTCAGAGAGCTAAAACATCTTGTTCCTGTGCCCACCACTAGCAAGCAAAGATCCAGAAGTCTCTGGCAGTAATGAGGAGGCACAAAGAAGCAAATGTCTACACAGAAAGACAAGCTGAGGACAAGAACAACACAAACACGCCCAAGTATCAGACAGGACTAGCTCTCTTTCTGTGGGTCTGATTATGACTGAGGCTTCCAGTAGCTCCTGCAAGAGGAGAGACTGTAGCCTGACATCAAAATCCATGCCTTTTTTGCAATCTTAGGATGGAGAGCAAGTTTAAGCATTTTCAACAAATTATTTGGTCTTCATAAAGGTCCTAGGTTAAAGAACCGTTTTAGGTTATCACTATCTGCACATACCTAGACCCAATGGACACTAGCTTTTGAATTAAGTTTCCAGTGCTTGGTGCAAAGCAAACATAATGGGCATGTCCCCACTCCCTCTATCCTTAAAAAATTGTCCTGAGAGAATTACCTGTGTTTCTTTCTGGCATACAACACAGAGCAGCTACCTGGAGATGAATCATGTGTCTATATCAGGCTGCTCTGGGGCAGACTTTCAGGAATATTCTAAGCACCCGAACCTTCTCTAATCCTGAACTGTTCCTTCAGGGCTGCTCCAGTCAATCTGGTATGAGAAGAAGGAGAAATATACTCATGTTGGTGTTTCCCCAGCTTTCCTAACTTAAACTTGATTCTACATTTATTTATTCATTTGTTTGTTTGTTTAACAAGCTCTTATATCATGCTCACTATGTTCCAGGCACTGTTCTAAGCATTTTATAGAATTGACCTATTTAATCTCAATACCCTATCAACTGTGTACCTTCCTTTACACACACACATCACACATGCACACACATGCAAAACCTCCCTTGCCCCTCATGTGTGTCTACTTCTTGTCTATGCTTTTCATATGATCATGTGTTATGCCCTTATTTATGTGTTTGCATCATCCCAACCTGAATTATAGGCAAGAACTCGTTGCTGACATCAATCCTGTGTCAATGGACTCAATGCTGTGATTTCCAGGAACTTCTACATTTGTTTCCTCTCTGGCAAACTGCTGAAGAGGTGTCCCACTTGCTGTTGGTGTTGTTTCCTCTCAGGAACATGTCCCTCAGGCTTCCTGAGAATCAAATAGCTTGCTTCCTTTGTTAGTCAGGCTTCTCCAGAGAAACAGAACCCATAGGATATTGTGTTCATCTGTTTTGCATAAAGGAATAAAGGAATACTTAAGGCTGGATAAAGAAACGAGGTTTATTTTGGCTCATGGTTCTGCATGGTTTTCCAATCATGGCACCGGCATCTGCTCAGCTTCTGGTGAGGCTTCAGGAAGCTTTTAGTTATGGTGGAAGGGAAGAGGAGTTGACATGTCACATGGCAAGAGAGGCAGCAAGAGAGAAGAGGAGGTGAATGGCTGGATGAGCTTTAAACACCCAGCTTTCACTTGAACTAACAGAGCAGGAATTCGCTCATTACTGTGCAGAGGACACCAAGCCATTCATGAGAAATGCTCCCCCACAACCCATATACCTCCCATCAGGCCCCATCTCCAACATTGGGATCACATTTAAACATGAGATTTGAAGAGAACAAACATCCAAACTATATCAGATATCTATTAGAGAGAGAGAGAGAGAGAGAGAGATTGATTTATTATGGGAATTTGTTCACGCAATTATGGAGCCCGATTATTATTATTATTATTATTATTTTATTTTATTTTTTTAGACAGAGTCTTGCTCTGTCACCCAGGCTGGAGTGCAGTAGCATGATCTTGGCTCACTGCAAGCTCCGCCTCCCGGGTTCACGCCATTCTCCTGCCACAGCCTCCCAAGTAGCTGGGACTACAGGTGCCCACCACCATGCCGGGCTAATTTTTTGTATTTTTAGTAGAGACAGGGTTTCACCATGTTAGCCAGGATGGTCTCAATCTCCTGACCTCGTGATCTGCCTGCCTCGGCCTCCCAAAGTGTTGGGATTACAGGCGTGAGCCACCGCGCCCAGCACGGAGCCCGATTATTAATTCCCATATCTACCATCTGCAATCTGGAGAACCAAAGCCAACAGTATAATTCAACCCAAGTCTAGAGGCCTGAGAACCAAGTGAGTTGATGTCTAAGGGCAGGAAGGGATTGGTGTCCCAGCTCAAAAAGAAAGGGCAAATTTGCCAGTCCTTTGCTTTCTTGTTCTATTCAGGTCCTCAGCAGATTAGATGATGTCCATCAGCACTGAGAAGAGTCATCTGCTTTACCAGTGCACAAATTCAAATGCTAATCTCTTCTGCAAACACACTGATAGACACATGCAGAAATGATGTTGTGCCAGCTATTTGGGCATCCCTTAGCACAGTCAAGTTGACTCATAAAATTTGTTATCATAAGTCCACCCCTGTCAACTTGACACCTGTATGCTTCTCCTTAAACTGTACTTAATCTCCAAATAAAGACAATAACAAAGTAATAACTCCACCTAACATGATACAACTGTCCTGCATGCAACCAAAAATGCACTAATCCCTTCCCCAGAAGAGGAGGTAAAATCCTTGAGTGATGTTTACTCCTCTCTTGATATCCTGTAACTTAAATACCGTGATGTAAAATTAACAATACTTAAATATTCACTGGTATAAAGTCATTTTATGTTGCGTGATAAGGAAATAAGAGGAAATAAAACAAAGATATTTGCTTATTATATGTATATATACACACAAATGTATTTATAACAAAATAAGGAGGTAATATCCATGACAATTATATGCCTCATTTCTATAACTGTTCATGTGGTTGCAGCTGGTATTTATAACTACTTTCTTCTAGTATGCATTCTGTATTCCCTTTGCCACAAGCAAGAACTGTAGCTGGTCATGGTTCTTTAACCGGTGGAATGACCCAAACCTTCATTTCTGAAAGATCTGGACTATTAATGTTCTTGCCTGGATTTGGTTGTTTTCATTTCCTACTGAATGTAATCACAGGCCATGGTAATAACAAGAGACACCCTAAGGGATCTGTTGTATTCCAGACATACTCTTCCATACTTCTGTGGTGGAGCACTAGGAACATTTCCCCCACTTGGTAGTCAGGATCGATCACCCCAACAACACCATAACTCCCTTTTTTTTTTTGCCTGTTGACTCAGAGGCATGGAGGAGCCCAAAGTGGCCAGGTGGAGTCTTAACTTCCAGTTCAATAGAATCATTGTTGAATCTCCTGCCAGAAGCATTCCTCCCTCTGGAACTAAGACCACTAGGGTAGCAGAACATAATGTCTCAAGAATAGGAAGGAAGATTTTTGCTAGTGGGTTTCTAGGGGTAATAATGAGTGGTGTCACTCCCATTTCTACCTTCTTGATTCCTGAAACTATGAATCCTGACTATTGGAGAAACAGCATCATATATTGACACTGATTTAGAGCATATTAGCCTTCTGGAGAATCTTGCTCCCAACCTACAAGGTTTTGCCACCTATCTGGTTCTGAAATTGAGTCTTTAAAATGCCATTTCACTATTCTATCAAGCCAGCTGTTTCAGAATGGTAGGGAATGTTTTAAGGCCAGTGAATTCCATAAGCATGAGCCTATTGCCACATTTCTTTCACCATAAAGACAGTTCCTTGATAGGAAGCAATGTTGTGTAGAATACCACGATGGTGGATAAGGCATTCTGTATGTCCACAGTCAGTAGTTTTGGCTGAAGGTAGGAATCAATTCTACTTGGGGTGGGATGTCTTCTACTAGCAAAGACTCATCAGAATTAGGGGTTCAATGTCCTTAGCTTCATCTGAGTCTTTCCACACACCCCCAATCAACTCACAGGATCCTATTTTTTTCCCTAATCAATGTCTTCACTTTAACAGTGGACATCCTATGAGACTAGGAGTTCCACTTGCATTGTAGCTCAGCCAATCACAGGATGAGCTTCTGCATTTGATTTTCAGCCATTTCAGCCCTACAGCTATAGGAGGTAAGAGTCTCCTTCAGGGCACACCTGGAAGCTCTTAGGTCATTTATGCAGCGCTTCGGCTGAAAATTCAAACCCCTAAGCTCATTTTTTCTTTTCTTTCACCACTTTGTGCAGTGACACTGGGAGCAACCACCCAACATCATTATATTCTCTAATTTTCAAAAAATGTTCAAAAATATAATATACAGAGTCACTCAGTTCCTGGCTTCTTAACATTGATTAGGAGTGGTTGATTAGGAGTATCCAATGCAGATATTTTATTTACCTCTCTAAACAGTTCACATGCCATAGATTATCAGTGCTCACTTTTTCTTTTTTTTTCTTTTCTTAGACAGAGTCTTGCTCTGTCACCCAGGCTGGAGGGCTGGAGTGCAATGGTGCCATCTCAGCTCACTGCAACCTCCACCTCCCAGGTTCAAGCAATTCTCATGCCTCAGCCTCCCAAGTAGCTGGGACTACAGGCACCCACCACCACACTCAGCTAATTTTTGTATTTTTAGTAAAGACAAGGTTTCACTATGTTAGCCAGGCTGGTCTCGAACTCCTAACCTTTGGTGATCCACCTGCTTCAGCCTCCCAAAGTGCTGGGATTACAGGCGTGAGCCACCACGCCTGGCCAGTGCTCACTATACTACTGGAAATAGATACATTAAAATATTTGTATCTTTAAATGTAATCAGATTAGACAGCCAATTCCAGAAACCACAGAACCAATTCAGAAAACTCATCCTTAAAAGTCTGTCCCTTTAGAAACATTCTTGATACTAAAATTTGTATTAGGGTTCTCCAGAGAAACAGAACCAATAGTGTGTGTGTGTACCTGCGTGTGCGTGCGTGCGTGTGTGTGTGTGTGTGTGTAGATAGAGATTTTATTATGAGAATTGGTTCACATAATTACGGAGGGAGAGAAGTGCCACAGTCCTGGTCTGAATCTGAAGGCCTGAGAACTAGCACTGATAACTGAGGGCAGGAGGAGACGGATGTCACAGCTCAAAAAGAGAAAATTTGCCACCATTCCTCTGCCTTTTGTTCTATTCAGAGGCTCATAAAATTGGATGATGCCCACCAGCACTGACGAGGTCATCTGCTTTACTCAGTTCACAAATGGAAATGCTAATATCTTCCTTATATATCCTTACAGACACTCCCAGAAATAATGTTTTACCGGCTCTCTGGACATCCTGTGGCTCAGTCAAGTTGACACATAAAATGAACCACCACACCTCCCTTTCCTCTTCTCTGAGATGGGGTGGGGGTGTCTGTCTAGACCAGCACCACTGCTGCGTGTCCTGCTGCTTTCATGTGCCCCACCCCCAACTCAAGCTTCTCAGTATCACTGAGAATACCTGGAAGACATCATTGTTCTGTTAAATTGCAGGACTGTGTGGACGAGGGTAATAGCAATAGCAGTTTTCTCCCACACCCAGGCCTGTCTCTGTCATGCTCAGCTGTGCTGTGGCTGTGAAACTCTCTTTATGGAGTGCTTAGTGCAGCACTCTGGGCAATTAGGGGTTTGACAAATGCTTTTTCATGATGCTGAAGCTGAAGATCAGCGGAACAAAACATCCCCTAAAACAAAGGATGCATTGTGAGTGAATTCACCTTGGAGAATTGGCTGTCTGGCCACTGGGCCCCTCTATGCCCAACATGTAGGGGATCATCATCCTGAACATAAGCATAGGACTGCGCATGCAGGGACTGGGGCCACGGCACTAGACTTCAGTGCCAAGATGCCTTTACTGCATGAACAGGGGAATAATAAGATCTTAAATTTAATAACCAAGCTGGGAAAACATTAACTGACATAAAGAATTAGCAACTCACAAACTGGCCTGAGCAAAAACCTCATAGATTCCAAACTCAGTAGCAAGTATTTATTCAAAAACACTAATTAGCAGGTAAAATGCAGGTTCATGAAATAAAGCTCATAAGGAAGTGAGGAATGATGGAGAGGTTGGGGGAGAAAAAGTAAGACAATTTCCTTAGTGAGAATGATGAGAGAATTGCTCGCTCAAGGGCAAATTTTATGGAAAATCATGATCCAGTGCTAACGGAGAAATCTTTCCAAAGAGTTAATGGAGCAGTTAGAGAAATTCAGGTTCAGTAAATCATGAGGTCTGAGAGTATTGATCTGAACATTCTGGTAGATGAAAATACGGAGCTGAGCTGCTGACCAAACTATATAATAGAACAGCTCTTCAAAAGTGGCTGGGAATTTTAGTTGCTGAGTTGATGCTGGAGTCTCGCCCATGGAGCGCGCCCTCCCAAGCTGGTTCTCTTAAGAAAGTCTGCACACTCTATCCTGGAGGTTAGGAGGCTCTGGCAGTCTCATAACTGCGTCTTTTATCTCCCTGATGGTTCCCATATTCAAAATTCCTAGCCAAACCTCTCATCTGATCTTCAGGAAAGTATTTTCAAGTCTTTCCAGGACATTTCTACTTAGGGGACTCACTATCATAGTTAATTAGACACTTATCATCCCCAAGACCCTCAATACCATAAATAATGAAAAAAACAAAACAAAACAAAACAAAGAAACAAACCACAAGACCATCCAAATTGTTTTCTCTGTCTTCCAGCCTCAAAAACATGGAAATACCTGTGATTCTTCCCACTTTTCCAGCTCCTCTACCCAATTTACCAAAAACATTAGCATTGAATCTCAGCTAGGTATTTAGTCTTTCTCTGATTCAGTTTTCGCATTTGGAGAATATGAATAACAAATAGTTGTGTGAGGACTGAACAAGGCCATGCATGTAAAGCACTCAGAGCGATATCTGGCTCATAGTTATACACAAGCCATCAGTTTTACCAACACTGGCATTATGTTAAAATCTTTCTTTACTTCTTTCCTCTACAGACTACACCTTCATCACCTCCGCTCTATGTTAGAATCCCAAACTTTTAGAGCCAGGAGACTCTTAAAAGAAGAGAGGACCAGTCCTTGCTGCATGCCAAAATCTGCTGGGTGCTTCTAAAAAATACGGAACCTCAAGTCCCACTTCCAGACTTACTGAATTTGAAACTTGGAGAAAGGGCTGCTTAGGAAGTGATATGGTTTGTCTGTGTCCCCACCCAAATCTCATCTTGAATGGTAGTTCCCATACTCCCCATGGGTAGTGGGAGAGACCAGTGGAAGGTAATTGAATCATGAGGGCAGTTTCCCCCATGCTACTATTCTCTTGATAGTAAGTGCTCATGAGATCTCAGCCCTCTTTGCTTGGCTCACATTCTTCTCCTTCCTGCTGCCATGTAAGAAGGATGTGTTTGCTTTCCCTTCTGCCATGATTGTAAGCTTCCTGAGGCCTCCTCAGCCCTGAGGAACTGTGAGTCAATTAAACCTCTTTCCTTTATAATTTACCCAATCTTAGGCAGTTTTTTATAGCAGTGTGAGAATGGACTAATACAGTAAATTGGTACCACAGAGAGTGGGGTGCTGTTATAAGGATACTCAAAAATGTGGAAGCGACATTGGAAGTGGGTAACAGGCAAAGGTTGGAACAGTTTGGAGGGCTCAGAAGAAGACAGGAAAATGTGGGAAAGTTTGGAACGTCCTAGAGACTTTTTGAATGGCTTCAACCAAAATGTTCATAGTGATATGGACAATGAAGTCCAGGCTGAGATGATCTCAGATGAAGATGAGGAACTTCTTGGGAACTGGAGCAAAGGATTAGTAAAGAGACTGGCAGCATTTTGGCCCTATTCTAGAGATCTGTGGAACTTTGGACTTGAGAGAGATGATTTAGGATATGTGGCAGAAGATTTCTAAGCGGCAAAGCATTCAAGAGAAAGCAGAGAATAAAAGTTTGGAAAATTTGCCACCTGATGATGTGATAGAAAAGAAAAACCCATTTTCTGGGGAGAAATTCAAACCCCTGCGAAATTTGCGAATGTAATGAAGGGCCAAACGTTAATCACCAAAACAATGGAGAAAATGTCTCCAGGGCATGTCAGAGACCTTCACAGCAGCTCTTCCTATCACAGGCCCAGAGGCCTAGCAAGAAAAAGTGATTTCATCGGTTGGGACCAGGATCCCCCTACTGTGTGCAGCTTAGGGACTTGGTCCCCTGTGTCCCAGCAGCTCTAGCCATGGCTAAAAGGGGCCAAGGTACAGCTTGGGCTGTGGCTTGAGAGGGTGTAAGCCCCAAACCTTGGTGGCTTCCACATGGTGTTGAGCCTGAGGGTACACAGAAGTCAAGAATTGAGGTTTGGGAACCTTCACCCAGATTTCAGAGGATGTATGGAAATGCCTGGATGTCCAGGCAGAGGTGTGCTACAGGGGTGGAACCCTCATGGAGAACCTCTGCTAGGGCAGTGTGGAAGGGAAATGTGGGGTTGGAGACCCCACAGAGTCCCCACTGGGGCACTGCCTAGTGAAGCTGTGAGAAGAGGGCCACCATCCTCCAGACCCCAGAATGGTAGATCCACTGACAGTTTGTGCCATGCTGATGGAAAAGCCACAGACACTTAACGCCAGCCATCAAAGCAGCCAGGGGAGTGCTGTACCCTGCAAAGCCACAACGATGAAGCTGTCCAAGGCCATGGGAGTCTATCTCTTGCATCAGCATGCCCTGGATGTGAGACATGGAGTCAAAGGAGATCATTTTGGAACTTTGAGTTTTAATGACTGCTCTATTGGATTTTGTACTTGCATGAGGCCTGTATCTCCTTTGGTTGGGCCAATTTCTCCCATTTAGAATTGGTACATTTACCCAATACCTGTACCCCCATTGTATCTAGAAAGTCACTAACTTGCTTTTGATTTTACAGGCTCATAGGCAGAAGGGACTTGCCTTGTTTCAGATGAGACTTTGGACTTGGACTTTTGGGTTAATGCTGGAATGAGCTAAGACTTTGAAGGACTGTTGGAAAGGCATGATTGTGTTTTGAAATGTGAGGACATGAGATTTGGGAGGGGCCAGGGGTAGAATGATATGGTTTGGCTGTGTCTCCACCCAAATCTCATTTTGAATGGTAATTCCCTTAATCTCCATGTGTAGTGGTAGGAACCTAGTGGGAGGTAATTGAATCATGGAGGTAATTTCCCTCATGCTATCCTCATGATAGTGAGTGAGTTCTCACAAGATCTGATGGTTTTATAAGGGGCTTCCTCCTTCTTTCAACTCTCATTCTTCTCCTTCCTGCTGCCATGTGAAGAAAGATGTGTTTGTTTCCCTTTCCACCGTGATTGTAAGTTTCCCGAGGCCTCCCCAGCCCTGCAGAACTGTGAGTCAATTGAACATCCTTTATTTATAATTTACTCAGTCTTAGGTAGTTCTTCATGGCAGTGTGAGAATGGAATAATATAGGAAGTAATATTTTTTTTGAATAATTTCTCTATGTCTTCTGCTGCAAAGTCAGGTTTGAGAACCACTAAGACAATTATATTGAACTCCCTCATTTTATAGATGAATAAACTGAGACAGGGAGAGATTAAGAGATTTGATCAAGGCTGGGCATGGTGGGTCATGCCTGTAATCCCAGTACTTTGAGAGGCTGAGATGGGAAGATTCCTTTAGCCCAGGGGTTCAAGATCAGCCTCGGCAACATGATGAGATCACTGCCTCAAAAAAAAAAATATTTTTTAAATTAGCTGGGTGTGGTGGCATGCACCTGTGATCTCAGCTACTCAGGAGGCTAAGGTGGAAGGACTGCTTGAGCCCGGGAGGTCGAGGCTTCAGTGAGCTGTGTTGGTGCCACTGCACTCCAGCCCAGCAAAAGCACAAGAGCCCTTTCTCAAAAACAAAACAAAACAAAACAAAAAAACTTGATCAAGAACATAGAACTGGGTAGTGGTAGTTCCAGGGCCCCAGGTCCCATGGTTTTCAACTTAGAGTAATTTCACTTTGCCACACTGACTCCTCCTTAGCCCCATTAGTGCCATAGATTTCTCTGTCTGCTTTTCTCATTTCCAATGTTCCCTCTCTAACTAGTCGACATCAGCCCCAGTTCCAGAACCTATAGTCGTTCCCCAGGGCAAGGCTAGCCCCAGAAAGTACAATCCCCAGGCAAATATATTTTACAAGGCTGTGTCTATATACATGATTTGATTAGAAAATGAGTTTGTGTGAGGTATAGTAATTTACTGGTAAAAATTTAGAATAATAGGTATTCATTCATTGCCCATTCAGTGCGTGTAAAAATTCTTGTCTTCTTCATCCCTCATAAATAAGTTACCGAAAATCAACCTGTGGGAATCATTCTAGAAGTCCAATGGCATGCAGTCTAACAAAAGAAGTAACCTGTTGGTCAGTGTCAGTGGGAACATACGTTCATCAGACTGCTCTCTTGAACTAGGCTCCAGCTTGGCCCTAAGATAATCTCACAGGTATGTAGTTCAGAGCTTCTCTGGACATCTGGTCAACCTTCCCAGATGGCTAGAGAGTAGGATAGTGCTCTGAAGGAGAGAAATGGGATCTGACTTGGACACTCCACCCAAATAATACTGTAGGCCAGGCTTCAAGCAAAGCCATTCAAATCACGGGGGTCCCTGAGGTGTGGGGGCCCAAAGCAGGAGTCCCACCCATTGTTAAAGAGCAATACTGTCTCACCAGCTGGTTAGCAGATTGGGATGCTATGGAAGAGTATTTCAGAACCACTTTTCATAGCTTTATGAAGACATCTGGCCAACTGCATTGTATGTTAAATAAGTAGGAACTCGGATGCATTAAAAATTAATGGAAAATTGTATGAATAATGAATCTGTGGTGGTGTGTAAAATGATCATATATTACCTCCAGGTTAGACAATGCCTCCCTGAAATGGTACGGGCTATATGACCTTACATTCTTTTCACTGAGGAGGAAAGAACAGAAGAGAAAGTAAATAAAACCTGGGCCGGATGAAGAACTTTCAGTTGTGCAAGTTACTTGTGATTACAAAGCAATGTGCTTAATGGTCTATCCCTGATCCTTATTTTTCAGAGATGTGACTTAATTGCAGATGCTACAAACCCCTTGAACGGAGCCAGCCCCCTATAAATGAGAGACCCCTCAGGATGTCAGCAAAACTGGTTTAGGTCAGCCATCTTGGAGCCATGCCAGCCAAAGATGTGGCTGCAGGAATTGCACCGATGTGGCTTGGCCCACAGAGGGTTGGGTGGAGGGGCACCAAAAATAAGGCAGTGTTTACCTAGCACCCACCTTCACCCCATCCTCCTCCTCCCTACCAAGCCTGCTCTGCAACTTCCAAAGAAAAATAGTAGAATCCATGTCTGTCTCCAGGCTCATGGGCTTATTTCCAAAGGTTTGGTAGTTTCTCATGTTTTCCTTTTCATCCTGCCAGTATCCAATTACTTGGTTATGTCTCTCTCTCTCTTTCTCTCTCTCTCTCTCACACACACACACACACACACACACACACACAAACACACACACACATATTTTGGGACAGAGTCTGGCTCTGTCACCCAGGCTGGAGTGCAGTACGGGATCTCGGCTCAGTGCAACCTCCTCTACCTCCCAGGTTCAAGCAATTCTTCTGTGTCAGCCTCCCGAGTAGCTGGGACTACAGGTATGTGCCAACATGCCCTGCTAATTTTTTGTATTTGTAGTAGAGGTGGGGTTTCACCATATTGGTCAGGCTGGTGTCAAACTCCTGACCTCAGGTGATCCACCCACCTCGGCCTCCCAAAGTGCTGGGATTACAGGCATGAACCACCATGCCCAGCCAACAAGATAAATTTAAAACAAAAGCAAAAACAAAACAAGAAGCCAAAAATGTGCATTTTCTGACAAATTAAAGAGAGAGGAGCACCTAATAACACAAGTGATGGGACAAAGATTCACAAAGTCTGTCTCCCTGCATAGCTTCTTTGATTCAATTCTTTTTCGCCCTAAAGGAATTTCATGGTAATGAAATCTGTACTCAAAAACCAAGCCTTCCTAACTAGAGATACCTGGGGACTGTTTGTTCTCTGCAGTGTAGTTGCGTGTGGCGTGACCCTCCGAGTGTGCGTGTGAGAGAGTATGTGTACTGGGAGGAGGGGGATCTTGCTCTCAGTGTGTGATGGTGTCTGCTTTCAAAGCTGATAATCCCAAGGGGGTAAAATAAGATATGGATCTAATTTGATGAGACATTAAAATCTTCTGACTTGTCTTATCTAACAGAATTCTGGTGCTTGTTTTTCATTATGAAGATCTAGGGTAAATAACTTTATTTAGTGCTTGGATTTCTTCCCGCCTGGACAGATAGCGGAAAGTCAAAGACTGATTTACAAACAGAGGTTTGTTAAGTACTATTTTTAGAACAATGCTGTACCAGATTTACAAGGGGGGTGGGGGGAAAAACTACAGTCACTTTTGAGCAAAGTAGCATTTCACTGCATAATAATGAAGTACTAATTGCTCTTTGTCATCACTTTTTATGCAAATTGCCCTGGAGCATTTGCCCAATATGCATTTTACATTTTAACAAAGAAAGTGGAGTCTTGAGGAATAAGAATTGTATACCCAAGCAAAAATAAAAATATCATCTAAAATAAACTGCTTAAGGTGCATTCTCTAAGATATAAATTTTTCTATTATATCATCTCCATTATTAGATCTGTTCGACCAATAAGATTACTTTGAATTCAAAATAACAATTTGTGTGTCAGGCAAAAAAAAAAGTTTGTGCACAAAACTTGCATATTTTACATATCCTACAATTTACAATAGAAGTTTGATGTCGGCCGGGCACGGTGGCTCACGCTTATAATCCCAGCACTTTGGGAGGCCGAGGCGGGAGGATCATGAGGTCAGGAGATCGAGACCATCCTGGCTAGCATGGTGAAACCCCGTCTCTACTAAAAATACAAAAAAATTAGCCGGGCACGGTAGCGGGCGCCTGTAGTCTCAGCTACTCAGGAGGCTGGGGCGGGAGAATTGCTTGAACCCGGGAGGCGGAGGTTGCAGTGAGCCGAGACTGCGCCACTGCACTCCAGCCTGGGTGACAGAGCGAGACTCCATCTCAAAAAAAAAAAAAAAAAAAAGAAGTTTGATGTGAAAATTATGTTTCCAACAGAATTTAAATAGACCAGGTCAAATAAGATTGTCAAGGGAATCAAACTGTGTCAAAGCATTTATCACAGGTACAAGTCTCACTATTTTAGAAGTTTCAGTTATTCTAATGATTTCATTTTCATAGAGACAGTCAACATTATAAAAAAAAGAAACATGATTTTCATATAATAAATAAATACAAAGTTTGAAACATACCTCAAGGCTGTGTGTGTTCAAATTCTGGTCTAGAGACCAATACTGGTCACTATCATACTGACACCAGACAAACAGAAGAGAGAAATGTGATTTTAAAATTTTCCAGGACCTTCAGAGAAACCTAAAATTCAAACCTGGCCTTCTAGGTCATTATGAAGATATATTTGTCAAGGTAAGAGGATAGAACATATTTTATTTAACAGTCTGTTAGCTTGATCTATACCATTTAAATATTTAAACATATGGTATGTAGGCCTACATTTGTACTCTTGCCCTGGGCTCCACAAATCTTAGGGGTAGGTCTACATCCTATAATTACTTTCTTACTTCCAACTCAAAGCTTCAGTGAAGTCTATGCATGCTTATTCTAAAAATTGAATGAAATTGGCTTTAAAGGCAGCTAACTTCAAAGGCTATCACCTCTGCTTTCCAGTAAATCCACACTTTACAAATAGAAAAATACAGTATGTGACAAGGTGCTGTTGATCAAGCAGTAGCAGATTTCTTCCCAAATGCACTGAAATGAACTATTGCCTTTTATGAATGACCATCATAGAGTGTTATTTCCAAAGTAGGATAATTCCTTGGAATAAGAATAATAAACTGTGAAGTTTGTTTGACTCCAGACTTTAAAGCTGTTTACATCCTAAGGTCTACAGCCCCAACTTCTACGTTGGGTCTATAAAGTGTTATACACTCACTTTTACTTTTACCCAACCCCAGATCCAGAAAAATACTTCCCTGAGGTCATTGAATGAGTTGGGGCAAGTGGAGTGTGGAATCATCACTTATGCTCCCAGGCCCCCTCCATTAGACATCCTGATTATGAGATGAAATACTGGTAAATATGAGCTTCTGTACCCAGGAAATGTACTGTGAAGGGCATAATGAATTACTTATGCTGTGTAGTGTATGTATAAATCATATTAAAGCATGCTGAATAGTACATTATCATGCTTCTATTTTGCATTACAAAAGTAACTAATGTAGGCTGCAAAGTGTACTTTTAATCCATTATTCATTTCTAAAAGTAGTCAGACCACTATTCAAGTACCATAAAGGGCTACCAGTATAAGCAAACCTACTTTTCAATTTATGAAGATGAAACAGCAAGATTTTGAAATCAATTTTAAATTAGTCAAGTTGTATTTATCAAAACTTATATTAAATCTATGCATTCCTGTTCAGATGGAGGAATTACAACAAACTGTAACTTTTTTGCTCAAAGAATTTATATGTCTCAAGTCCAGAATCAATATAATTACCTTCATCATATGTGATTTTTTAATATCATTTGTTTTACCTCACTTTTAATGCTTACAGTGGGTCAAAAATCTGTTTTTAGTTTCCTTTCTCATTTGGGTTCAGCTATGCACATCTGGTTTCCCACTGGCACTGCCTCAGTGGGGTTAGCTTCTCTTCCACAAATGTTTCTCCAGTGCACACGCAAGAACTTGGGGTGTGCTGATCTCCCTAGAGCACCTGTCTGAGTGCCGCTCAAAGGTCTTTCTGATCGTAGCTCAAGGTTCAATAACCATGACAGAAAAGATTGATACAAATCATAAAAAAGCAACATAAGCACAGAATACAAATGACAAACTCAGAAAATGTTTGCAACCTATATCACAAAGGGCTGAGGTGCTTCATGATTAGTCTTAGAAATTGAGAAAAGTCCAATAACCCAAAGAAACTGGGCAAGGAATGTGAATAGAAAATTTGCGGGCTGGGTGCAGTGGCTTATGCCTCTAATCCCAGCACTTTGGGAGGCCAAGGTGGGCAGATTACCTGAGGTCAGGAGTTCAAGACCAGCCTGACCAACATGGTGAAACCCCATCTCCACTAAAAATGCAAAAAAATTAGCTGGGCACGGTGGTGGGCACCTGTAATCCCAGCTACTCAGGAGTCTGAGGCAGGAGAATTGCTTGAACCTGGGAGGCAGAACTTGCAGTGAGCTGAGATCGCGCCATTGCACTCCAGCCTGGGCAGCAAGAGCACAAGAGCAAAACTCTGTCTCAAAAAAGAAAAGAAAAGAAAATTCACGAAGAAATGCAAATGGTCCTCAACCACATGAAAAGGTGTGCAAACTTATTCCTATAAAGAGCAATTCAAATGAAAGCTACATGATGACACCAGTTCTCACCTATCATGTTGGCAAAAAAATCCCCAAAGTTTGATTAATGCCAATTGTTAACAGGGCTATGGGGAAATAACCACTTACATATGCTGGCAGGACTTCAAATTAGAATCAGTCTCATGGATGGCAATAGGACAATCTCTATCAAAGTTATTTGCTATGACCCAGTAATCCCATGTCTGGGAATTAATCCTCCAGATGGACACACCTACACACTTATGATATGATGTATGCACTACATTATTCATTGCAGGGATGGGTGTGGTGGCTCACATCTGTAATCCCAGCATTTTTGGAGGCTGAGGTGGGCAGATCACTTGGGCCCAGGAGTTTGAGACCAGTCTGGGCAACATGATGAAACCCCATCTCTACTAAAAATACAAAAAATTAGCCAGGTGCGGTGACACACACCTATAGTCTCAACTACTCAGGAGGCTGAGGTAGGAGACTCAATCACCTGAGCCTGGGATGTCAAGGCTGCAGTAAGCCAGGATCTCAGCATTGCACTCTAACCTGGGTGATGGGAGTGAGACCCTGTCTCAAAAAACAAACAAACAAGGTTAGGTTATTCATTACAGTATTATATGTAATAGCAAAAGTTTGAAAGCTACTCAAGTGCCCATTAATAAGTATAAAAGTTAGTTTTATGTGTTGACTAGGTCACAGAGTGTGAAGATATTCGGACAAAAAGTGTTCTGGGTGTTACTGTGAAAGTGTTTTGGGGTGAGATTAACACTTAAATTGATAGGCTACGTAAAGCAGACTGCCCACCTGCCCTAATGTTGGTGGGCCTCATCCAACCAGTTGAAGGCTTACATAGAACAAAAAGGTTAACTGTCCCCCAAGTAAGAAAGAAATCCTCATGCCTGATGACCTTCAAACTGGGACACTGGCATTTTTCCTGCTTTCACATTTGAACTGAAATATTGGCTCTTCCTGGATCTTGAACTTGTTAGCCTCCAGATTGGAACTACACTCAACTCTCATAGGTCTCCAGGTTGCAGACTTGCTCAACAGACTTTGGGCCTGGTCAGCCTCCATAATCATGTGAACCAATTCCTTATAATACATCTCTTTCTATATACAGGTTATGTATCCCTTATCTGAAATGTTTGAGACCAGAAATGTTTCATAACTTTGACTATTACAGATTCTGGAATATTTGCATTATACATGCTGGTTGAGCATCTGAAATCCAAAAATCCAAAATCTGGAATGCTCCAGTGAGCATTTCCTTTGAGTGTCATGTCGGTTTTCAAAGTTTTGGATTTTGGAGCATTTTTAATTTCAGATTTAGGGTTTTCTGATGATCAAATATATATTGAATAATCTATGTATTTATCCAATTGGTTCTATTTCTCTGGAAAACTCTGACGAATACAATAAAGAATTGACTAAGTAAACTATAATACATATATTAGGAATAGTATAGGCATTCCTCGTTTTATTGCACTTCACAAATATTGTACTTTTTACAAATTGAAGGTTCACGGCAACCCTGAAGTCTATTGGCACTATTTTTCCAACAGCGTGTGCTCCCTTTGTTTCTCTGTGCCACATTTTGGTAATTTTCGCAATATTTCAAACTTTTTCATTATTATGACATCTGTTGTGGTGATCTGCGATCAGTGACCTTTGATGTTACTATTAGAATTGTTTTGCGGTGCCACAAACTGCACACATTTAGGTATCAAATTTCATCGATGAATGTCTATGTTCTGACTACTCTACTCACTGGTCATTCTCGTCTCTCTCTTCTCAGGCCTCCTTATTCTCTGAGACACAACAATATTGAAATTAGCTTAATTAAGAAGCGTTAAAGTAAAAGGAAGAATTGCATCTCAAAAGCCAAGACAGGCGGAAAGCTAGGCCTCTTGCAACAACAATTAGCCAAGTGGTGAATGCAAAGTAAAAGTTACAGAAGGAAATCAAAATGCTATTGCAGTGAACATATAAATTATAAGAAAACGAAACAGGCTTATTGCTGATATGGAAAAATTTTTAGTGGTCTAGGTAGAAGATCAAACCAGTCACAACGTTCCTTTAAGCCAAAGCCTAATGCAGAGCAAGGTCCTAACTCTCTCCAATGCTGTGAAGGCTGAGAGAGATGAAGAAGCTGCAAAAGAAAAGTCTGAAGCTAGCAGAGGTTGGTTCATGAGGTTTAAGGAAATAAGCCATCTCCATAACATAAAAGTACAAGGTACTGACATGATCACTATACATTATATGATAACATCACTATGTACCCCATAAATATGTACATTTTTAAAAATGCAAAGTGAAGCAGCAAGTGCTGATGCAGAAGCTGCAGCAAATTATCCAGATTTAGCTAAGATCATAGATTAAAGTGGCTACATTAAACAATAAAATCTCAATGTAGACAAAACAGCCTTCTATTGGAAGATGTCATCTAGGACTTTCATAGCCAGAAAAGATAAGTCAATGCCTGGATTCAAAGCTTAAAAGGACAGGCTGGGCCAGGTGTGGTGGCTCAAGCCCGTAATCCCAGAACTTTGGGAAGCCAAGGTGGGCGGATCATGAGATCAAGAGATTGAGACCATTCTGGCCAGCATGGTGAAACCCTGACTCTACTAAAAATACAAAAATTAGCTGAGTGTGGTAGCATGCACCTGTAGTACCAGTTACTCAGGAAGCTGAGGCAGGAGAATCACTCGAACCCGAGAGGCAGAGGTTGCAGTGAGCCGAGATTGCACCACTGCACTCCGGCCTGGTGACAGAGAGAGACTCCGTCTCAAAAGGAAAAAAAAAAAGAAAAAAAGGACAGGCTGACTCTGGTTAGAGTTTAATGCAGCTGGTGACTTGAAGTCGAAGCCAATGCTCATTTACCATTTCAAAAATTCTAGGGCCTTTAAGAATGATGCTAAACCTACTTTGTCCTCTATAGATGGAACAACAAAGCCTGGATGACAGCACGTCTGCACATCTGTTTACAGTATGCCTTACTGAATATTTTAACCCTAGCATTGAAACATACTACCCAGAAAACAAAATTTCTTTCAAGATATTACTACTTATTGACAATGCACCTAGTCACTCAAGGGTTCTGATGAAGATGTACAAAGAGATTAACATTGTTTTCATGCCTGCTGACACAACATCTATTCTGCAGCCGATGAACCAAAGAGTAATTTCAACTTTCAAGACTTCTTATTTAAGAAATACATTTCATAAAGCTATAGCTGCCATAGATAGTGATTCCTCTAATGGATCGTGGCAAAGTAAATTGAAAACCTTCCGGAAAGAATTCATCATTCTAGATGCCATTAAGAACATTTGTGATTCATGGGCGCAGGTCAAAATATCAACATTAACAGGAGTTTGGAAGAAGTTGGTTCCAAACCTCATAAATGACTCCGAGGGGTTCAATACTGAAGTAGCAGAAGTAACTGCAGTTGTGATGGACATAGCAAGAGAACTAGAATTCGAAGTGAAGCCTGAAGATGTCACAGAATTGCTGCAATCTCATGATAAAGCTTGAACAGATGAGGAGTTGCTTTGAATGGATGAGTAAAGAAGGTGGTTTCTTGAGATGGAATCTACTCCTGATGAAGATGCTGTGAATGTTGTTGAAATGACAACAAAGCAGTTAGAATATTATATAAACTTAACTTGACAAAGCAGCAGCAGGGTTGGAGAGGATTGACTACAATTTTGAAAGAAGTTTTATTGTGGGCATAATGCTGTCAAACAGCATTGCATGCTACAGTGAAATCTTTCATGAAAGAAAGAGTCCATTGATCCATTAATTATTTTCTGATTTTAAGAAGTTGCCACAGCCATCCCAACCTTCAGCAACCACCACTCTGATGAGTCAGCAGCCATGAACATTGAGGCAAGGCCCTCCACCAGCAAAAAAAAATTGTGACTCACTGAAGGCTCAGATGATTATTGGCATTTTTTAGCAATAAAGTATTTTTAATTTAAGGTACATACATTTTTAAAGCTACAACGTTATGGCACACTTAATAAACTATAGTTTAGTATAAACATAACTTTCATATGAACTGAAAAACCAACAAATTTACGTGACTGGCTTTACTGTGATGTTCACTTTCCTGAGGTGACCTGGAACCAAACCTGTAATATCTCAGAGGTATACATGTACTCAGCTATAAAAAAAACAAGTAGAGATGATCTCTATTGACATTGAAAGATTGCCAGAATATGTTAAGTGAGTAACTGTAAGGTGTGGAACAGGATATCCTGTATGCTAATCTTTGCAGAAAAGGGGGACGGGAGTAGATAAGAATATATATTTATAATTGCTTATATTTGCATTAAGAAACATTGAAAAGAAACACAAAAGTATAAAAATAAAATTATCCTATTGGGGGTCAAAGTGAACCAGGACATATACTTCTAAATGAATACTTTTTCAATCCTTTTGAATCATGTGACTATATTATGAAAAAAATTTAATTAAAAAATCAATAATAGGGCCAGGTGTGGTGACTCACACCTGTAATCTCAGCATTTTGGGAGGCCGAGGTAGGTGGCTCACTTTGAGCTCAGAAGTTTGAGACCAGCCTAAGCAACATGGCGAAACCCCATCTCTACTAAAAATACAAAAACTTAGCTGGGTGTGATGGTGCACACCTGTAGTCCCAGCTACTTGGGAGGCTGAGGCATGAGAATCACTTGAACCCGGGAGGTGGAGGTTGCAGTGAGCCGAGATTGCACCACTGCACTCCAGCCTGGTGATAGAGTGAGACTGTCTCAAAAAAAAAAAAAAAAAAAAATCGATAATAACGTTTTGTTATATCACCCTAACTTATTTTTTTATGGCACTTACCACTATCTAATGTTTTCTTGTTTAATCATTTGTTTCCTTGTTTCCTCCCCTCTAGAATGGAATTCAGCAAATTATAACCCAAGGGCCAAATCTGACCTGCCTGTTATTTCTGTAAATAAAGTTTTCTTGAAACACATCCACATCCATTCATTTATATATTTCTGAGGCTACTTTTGTGTAACAGTGGCAGATGTGAGTAGCTGTAACTGAGAACCATATTTCCCACAAAGCCTAAAAATGTACTATCTGTTTCTTACAGAAAAATAGTTTGCTGACCTTTGCTCTAGAATGTTAATTTCTTCCTAAAAAAACATATGCACAGAAAGCTTATTTGGTCTCCACTCTCTCCCTCACCACCTAAAATAGTGTTTAGCACACAGTAGGTTCTCAATCCATACTGTCTCAGGTTGGGTTCATGGGGAAACTAACTGAGCTGGAGATTAGCGTGCCCGAAGTCCCTTCAGGAATACTCCTGAGATCACCACATGAGCAAGGCAAAGGAGCAGGCCTGGGCAGAGGGAGAAGTTCTGAAAATGGATGACTCTTCAGAGCTGTCTGAATGAGTTGAGGGCTGGGCCTTTTGAGTCCTGCTTGAATCTGTCTTTGAATGGGGGCCACACTGGGAAAGAGGGGTGACCTTGGGGGAAGCAGCTTTCCTCAGCCAAAGCTCCTCCTGAAGCAGCGCTGCCTGCTGAGGGCTGTCTGCCAGCAGCACTCCCAACAGCTGGGGGTAATAAGTCCTTAATTCCTGGGGAGACAGTAGCACAACATAGCATCCATCACAAGTATGAACTGAATCAACACACAACTGGGTGATTACGCACCTGCTCCGGTGATCATTCCAATGGCTTTGGAAGTACCATTCAATACATTTCATTTTCATAATCTTTCTTTGGACTTCTCAGTATGTGTCTGAGTTTGTTCTCTCAAAAGCAGACTGAGACAGTGACTAGGTTTCAAGTCGTTTTTTGCAAAACACAGGGAACACCAGTGGAGGAAAGAAGAAGTCAGATAGGGAAGGAAAAGCAGTTGATCCTGCTGGCTGTGGGCAATATAGAAACGTGCTACCTGACCTGGGGTTCAGGGAATAGTGCCCATCCAGCAACTGTTTGCCAGTTTGACAACCACTGCGTTTACAACCACAGTTGTTATCAATTCCACCTCATTCTGATTCTTGGTTTCTGATCAGAACTAAGCAGATTTTTTTCACTCATTTCAAATCATTAACTTTAAGTTAACAGCCTATACCTGGACAGAAAATGTACGCTGGTACTTAAGTGCTCCAGAGCAGCTTAGTATAAAAATCCCTTCCCTTTGTTCCCTTCTGTAATAAGAAAACCAAACTACCATATCAAATGGAAAGTGTGGGCTTGCCTTTACTGATGTCTCTGCTCTAAGAGGCCAAGGGAAGTTGGAGTCATCTGCCCTCACTCTCCTTCCACGCATCACCATGCATCACCATCAACACAAGGGAAGCAGAAAGAGAAAACAGCCACCTAGAACATTTTCACCCATTCAGAAGATTGCGACCCCATAACAATACTGTTCCAATCAGGGGATAGTAATTTTCACATTTTTCCAGGAAAGGTAAGATATTTCCCACCCCAAACCTAAGTTTTTATCCTTTGAAGCTTGAGATTCCATATTTCTCATTTTAAAACAATGGTTCCTATGGGAACAAAGTATCAGTTTCTCTTAGCAACCACTGAGCGTTTACAACATTGATAAAACTTAGTTTCCACATGAAACTACCTTTAGTAAGAGCTGATTGTTACTATAAAACCAAGGTTACCATAATATAAGTAAAAAAAAATCGAAGATACAAAGTTAGATATAAATTACAATAACTGTAAAAAATAACCTATGTACAAAATACAAAAAGACTTCAAAGAAGCATATTAAAATAGTGACTTACTTTCTTTGCATGCATATTTTCTAAATTTTTGTTTTGTGTGTAAAATATAGTAGAAAACAGAAAGATAACTAGACACAATGTAATTGGATTTTAAATTAGAGATGGAGGATGGGAGTATTGAATTGTGCAATAAAAGCGAAGCTGACCATCAGAGCACTTTTCTTCTAGCTCTGACTTCATGGCTATGTTACTGGGTGGCAGGGCCCAAATCACTTCTTCACAGGCCTCAGAGTCTTCCCATGAAGAAATTAAGTCTATATTTCTTTTGAACTCTAAAATTCACAGACTTATAATTTTACTTTCCCACAATAGTTATATAGGAGTATTGACCCAATATTGCAGCAGTTCTCAAGACTTTTGAGAGCATGAAAATCACTAGGGGAGCTTTTCAGAAACAGATGCCTTGGTTGCAACTTTATAGATTCCCCATCATAGACTGTTACCCAGACATCTGTGCAAGTCTTGAAGACTTAAGTATTGCCTAATAAAATAAACCATTGGGTACACCTAACACTAAGTGGTACAATTAGAAGTTGGGGCAGTTTTTGTCTTACAATATTTTACTCAGAGTCATCTACTCACCCCAGTCACCTTGTTATGTTAATTTTCAGTCTTGGATCCATTAGTATTTTTTCACATTTTTGAAGCATCACTCTGCACCATCTGTAGCATCCTATATGACTCATCACTGAAACATAACAGACTCCCTTCACATGTAGAGCCTGACTCTCAGAAAACTCATGCTCTTCCCATGGCACTGGAGGCTTGCGCGTCATTCTCTAACAGCAGCAGTGCTTTCTCTATTGTCTACAATAGCAGCAGATCTTCCACTGGTGGAATGAAAGCTACAATAAAGCATGGGGACAAAAGTAAAAGAGTTTGCAAATGATGTTTAATACTCCGTATTCAGGAGTAAAAGTCCCATATGTTGATAAATCAGAAAATGAAACAATCAGGCTTTGGCTGGGACCTTTCTTCTCCCGTGAAAATCACCAACGCACTGGTAAGCAAACAAAAAAGTCCTCATAGAGGAGTTGCTTCTTAAATATAACCAAATTTTAAAAATTCAAAATGGAAATGTCTTTACAAGACATTCATTCAAAAAAGCTAGTTTTAAATTTAATAAACAGGAAAAAGCAGGCCGAAAATTGTATAATGCTGTTTTGATGAGCAGTGTGGGTGGGAGATGCCTTTAAAACTTGGTGTTTACACCGTTTAAGATAGGTTCTCTTTAAATGCACCATGGATGTAAGAAAACACAAGCTATAAAACAGGTGTGGTAGCTCATGCCTGTAATCCCAGCACTTTGGGAGGCTGAAGCATGAAGATCGCTTGAGGCCAGGAGTTTTTGACCAGACTAGGCAACATAGCCAGACCCTGTCTCTACAAAAAAATTTAAGAATTAGCTGGGTATGGTGGTGCACACCTGTAGTTCTACTCAGAAGGCTGAGGTGGGAGAGTCACTTGAGCCCAGGAGTTCAACACTGCAGTGAGCTATGATCACACCACTGCCTCCAGTCTGGGTGATAGAACAAGATCCCAGCTCTAAGAAAAAAAAAAGACACAAGCTATGAAAACCAGAATACATGAAACATAAAATGGGGCATAGCGAAACACATTTCAAATGTGTTCTTACCTTTGCAAAGATTCTTTACATAAACTTTGAAATAGGAATATCCCATTCAGCACGTAAAAAATCAATGGGGCCAGGCACGCTGGCTCATACCTGTAATCCCACCATTTTGGGAAGCCAAGATGAGAGAACTGCTTGAGCGCAGGAGTTGAAGGCTGCAATGAGCTATAATTGTGCTGCTGTGCTTCAGCCTGAGTAACACAGAGAGACGTTGTCTCTAAAACAAAAATAAATTAAAATGAAAATATCATTGGATTTACTGGCAATATTCTTTTTTTTTTTCTTCTTTTGAAATGGAGTCTTCTCTGTTGCCCAGGCTGGTGTGCAGTGGTTCAAATGATTCTCTTGCCTCAGCCACCTCAGTAGCTGGGATTACAGGCACCCCCACAGGGCCTGGCTATTTTTTGTATTTTTAGTAGAGATGAGGTTTCACCATGTTGGCCAGGCTGGTCTTGAACTCGTGACCTCAAGGGATCCACCCACTGCAGCCTCCCAAAGTGCTGGGATTACAGGCATGAGCCACCATGCCCAGCCAGTAATATTCTATTTGTTGATCTAGGTGCTGGTTATATGGATGTGTTCACTTTGAGAAGATGCATCAAACTGTGAATTTGTGCTCTTCATAATAAGTATGTTGTATTTTAGTAAAAAGTTTACCTAAAAATTCATTAGATTTATAATCCCATATGCATGCAACTTTTCATGGATGAAAAACTTCTATATCCTTTTTTTTTCTTTGAGATTTAGTCTTGCTCTGTTGCCCAGGCTGGAGTCAGTGGCACAATCTCAGCTCACTGCAAGGTCCGCCTCCCAGGTTCATGCCATTCTCCTGCCTCTGCCTCCCGAGTAGCTGGGACTACAGGAGTCCGCCACCATGCCCGGCTAATTTTTTTGTATTTTTAGTAGAGACGGGGTTTCACTGTGTTAGCCAGGATGGTATTGATCTCCTGCCCTCTTGATCCACCCCCTTCGGCCTCCCAAAGTGCCACCATGCCTGTCAAAAACTGCTATATCTTTGTAGGTGGTATGTAAGAAAACTAAACAAGGGAGGGAAAAAAAGGAACAGGATAGAACCAGCTTCTGAAATACATGAATGAGGCCACGTGAGCTGAGAGCAAAGGACCAAGCTGGAGTAAAGTGTAACCCAAAGTCTATAAGATGGTGTAGCCATCCAATATGACCATTTTTAGGGTAAAGTCAAATGTCAGAGTTGACCATTATTATTAGTCCCCTTTTAAAAGAAGACTAAGGGAGGGGAGTATCACACAGTGGGGCCTGTCAGCGGGTGGAGGGCTAGAGAAGGGATAGCATTAGGAGAAATACCTAATGTAGATGACAGGTTGATGGGTGCAGCAAACCACCATGGCACGTGTATACCTATGTAACAAACCTGCAGTTCCACACATGTATCCCACAACTTAAAGTATAATACAAATAAAATAAAAGAAGACTAACAGGCCAGGCATGGAGGCTCACGCCTGTAATCTCAGCACTTTGGGAGGCGAGGAGGTTGGATCAGTTGAAGCCAGGAGTTTGAGACCAGCATGGCCAATATGGTGAAACTCCATCTCCACTAAAAATACAAAACTGAGTTGGGCATGGTGGTGCACACTTTTAATCCCAGCTACTTGGAAAGCCGAGGCAGGAGAAGCACTTGAACCCGGGAGGTAGAGGCTATAGTAAGCTGAGATTGAACCACTGCACTGATGTCTGGGTGACAAAGCAAGACGCTATTTCAAAAAAATAAAAATAAAAAATGAAAGAAGACTAACAGATGAAGATCCGACCTGGGGCATGAAGTAACGTAATTTTTCTCACAACAAGACTTGAACTCTATTTCTAGAAACAGTGTGAAATCACAGAAGCCAGGATTTGAATATAGAACTAGCCACTTATTAGCTGTATGATACTGGGCATATTTAACCTATCTGAGCCCTAATCTATTCATCTGTAAAAGGGAGACAATAAAACCTACCATGTGGAATTGTGAAGATTAAGCAAATAATATACATGAAATGCCGATCCACAGTCTAGCTTAAATAACAATAATTATTGTTCCTGTTCTGTCCATTAGGTGTAAATACTTTGAAGAAAAAATATGTCTCTACTTGGAATTATTTAAGTTTGCTTAAAGGCAAAATAGAATGTTTTGGTCAAACAATCATTTTATTTTTCCATGGTAGCACTAAACACACTTTTAGTACCAAAAATGATTTCTACATGCTGAAAGAATGTGATTTGGTGTTTTTCCCCTCTAGTTTTTGAACATAATGCAGTACATGTAGCTTAAAGGCTTCTAAGTGGGTACTGACTGTTGATGCTTAAGCTCTTCATAGTTAATATAAACCCTGGATTTACAGGGGCTTCAATTTCCTTTACAACAGTTGCCTGAGTAGGATTTATCACCCTTGTCCTAGTGCACTCGGGAGGATAGACAAGGTGAAAAGAACAGCCTAGCTAGTTAGACTGCCTTAATGTGAAAGTGTCTTTGAGCAAGCACTAGCTTTAATTTTCCCTCCAAAATCAAAATATGATGCAGTTGTGTTTACACAGGGCTTGGATCTAGATCTTGACTTTACTTGTATATACTTACCTAAATGCTTAAGTATTTGGGATTTTCCCTCTATAAATTACCTCTGTGGTAATCATATGCTGTTTGAGTAGTATGAAATAGGTCCACATCTACAAAAACTTTGTTACTTTAAGCAGAAGTCTGGTAACATAAAAACTCTTTACAATAACATGGAAACCAGATGAAACCCACAAATGCAAGTTTAGAGATTGAGTGATACTCTCTCCTTCATTTACCCTGCTGCTTTGATAGTTGAGACTCGGTGAACCGGAACCAAATTCACAAGGGGCAAGCTTGCCATTTCCAGTCTCTTAGATTAAATTGAAGTCTTGTTTTTAATTTCATTTCCTTTTTTATTTAAAAAAAGAACTTGTTATTCACTTTTCACAACTATACTAAAATGTAAGTTAACTGTCCCAGTGTTGCCTCTCTGCCTGGTTGCTCATTGGATAAAACACAAATGTATTATCAAAAATAGCCTTGGTGCGGGCAGCCCAGCACAACCATCATAGTCAGCTGAGGAAGACTCTCAGGAATGAAATAACCAGTATCTGGGAATCCCCTACCTGGTGTTATACAAAAAATCATTAACATGTTTATACTCAAGTCCATTTCAGGTATCGGAAAAGAATAGCTGGGGTTTACTCCATATTTTAAAGAGAAAATTATCAGGAAAATAGAATTAATCCTTGAGTTGACCAAAGATTTATTGCCAACCGTTTTCTAGTTTTGAACCTTGACTCTGTTATTGATAGTCCTTGTCATTCTCAGCAAGTTTTTGAGCCTCAATTTTACCATCTATGACACAGGAATAATACAAGCATGCTTTATTTTCTGCAGTTAATGTACCTGTGAAAACTTGTGTGAATTGAATTGTGGAAAATAAAATCACAAGCTTTGAGTATATTAGAAAAAAATCAATATTTTAAGAAACCTCAAGATGAATCCTTTTGTCAAGTAAAGAATCTTCTTTATACCTTATTTTTTAAAATAAACAAAATTTTTAGTATTACATTCTTTAAAACTAGAACACATTTTAAAAGGGAAAGAATGGTGATTTTTGTGGTCCTCATGGCCATGGGCTTCCCTCTCCTCTTGGAAGGTTTCTCAGGAACCACCTTGCTCTGCTCAGCTCCTTGCTGTAGTGCTGGGGTGGGAAGGTAGGGTGGCCAAAGAGGGGTCTGTGCTTGCAGGATGATTCCTCAGGCATTAAAAACACTCTGTGTTATTGAGAGGATCAGGGGAATGGGCAGTAGAAACCAGCGCTGGGGAGATGGAAGGTAAGAAGAAGAGGCAGACTTAGGGCTGATGAGGAAGTTTAAAGCAGAACTGGTAGAGCGCTTGATGTGTTTGAGAAACAAATCATTGCATGTGATTTAGATGTGATGAATGGAGAGTGACTGAAGGTTAGAGGTAGAGGTAAGGGCCACGTTACACAAAGCCTCATAGACCAGGATATGATGCCTGTGCTTTATCATAACCTCAGTGTGAGGCCCTGCAGGGGCTTTGAACAGAGGGGTGACATGACACCATTCACATGATAGGAAAATCTTTTCACTGCTAGGTGAGTATGGGTTGGACATAGGCAAGAGTGGAAGCAGTGACTGTTTAGGAGCCACTGCACTTGCAGTAGTAAGGGCAGGAAAGTCTACAACTTGGATGGAGATGGATAGCAGTGGACAGGTTCTATAAATGGAATTTGAGGGTAGAATTACCAGATATGGCTGAAAGATGGAATATAAGGCAGTGAGGGGAGGAGGGAGCGAATGATGACTCCTAGGTTTCCAGAATGAGTGTCTGAATGCCCTTCACTCTTCCCTTATTTCTCCATAGTCTTTTGGATATAATCTCAGTATTTCTATTACTCCAGCTATCACTCTATTCACAGCTATTCTCCAGCTCGAACCTCTCTTCTGAGTTTCAGACCCATATTTCCAACTGCCTGCTGCATATCAAATGCAATATCCCCTTCTTCATCACCCCCGTGCTCAAAAACTATGAATGCTTCCTTATTGATGAAGAAATTAAGAGCAAATATCCACGTCTAGTATTCAAAATCCTCTGCCACATAGACACCAGCTCATTTTAGGAGCACTGTCCAAAGAAGTGGCATGACATTGTGGGAAAGAATACGCAGAAGGGGATGGTAGGATCCCCTTGGGCTGGACATGAGCAGATTGAATATGGGGCTGTGCCTGGATTATCCAAAGAAATGAAGAGCTGCTCCTCTTTAAGAAGGCTTTTCACAAAAATACTGTTCATCTTAGAATCAGACCCATCCCAGTTTATAATAGGTGTCTGAAGGAAACTCTAGTGGATATTGGCTCCTTTTGTCTGCCCAACACCCTTCTGTCCCTTAAGATGGAAATGTGCCAATCATAATTTCTCTCTCTCTTTCCTTAATGGCAGGTCCATGGCATAAGCCCGTGATCCAGCAGGGACACACAAAGGCCCATCAGAGGTGTGCACATGGACCCTGGGAGAGGAAGTGTTGTTGCCCCTCCCCAGAGGTGTGGAGCATAAGGACCTACAGTAAGGAGCCTGGAGCTGCTGGTGACCACCTTTCCCTTCACATGGCGAGTACCAGCTTGAGTATGTGACCAGCAAAGAGGAAAATGAAGCTGAGAGAGTGTCAGGGCCCCTGGACTTGGCAGTCGCACAAGGCAAATGGTGACTATAAGGATGGTGGCTCAGAGGGAAAAGTGAAACATTCCAGCCCACTGTCCTCATCGCAGGGAGTCAATGTTTCATTTCCCCTAGACCTGCTCCTTGCCCTTGTGGTGCTCCTTGTCCACTGTTATCCACCCCCGCCCTGGGCCTCCACTCAAGCCAGGGGAGGGGCCACGGAGGTTTCCTTACCTCCCACCTCACAGGCAGGCCTCCATGAGAATGCAGCAGTCCTGGTTTCTCTCTGGCCACTCCATGCATCCCTACCACACTAGAGCTTTGAGAAGCATGCATAACTACTCCACTACCTCTGCCCTCTCAGTCACCAAACTGCGCCCACCCCGGGTTCCCAGTGGATGACTTCAATCCTAAATAGAACGAATTAGCTAAACATTTTGAGAATTGTTCAAGGCAAAATATGGTACCAGTATACCACAGAGTTGGATATAAAACATAACCTTATTTATTGGAGATCAAAAGCAGGAGCATTGAAACACACACACACATACACACTCCTACTACACATACATACACACAGCACAAAACTCTGCATTAGTAAGGTTTGGATAGACGCAATAGAGTATATCCTTTCAGCTGAGGAACAGCAACCGCTGTTCCTGATTTTTAATAAACTTATGATAGATTGAAGAGATTTTTATTGCATTGATTCCACATTTGGGGCCAGATTCTCTTTGCACCTTCTTCTTTGAGTGAATATAGAATGTCTTTGGATGAGCACTGGCTCTGTCAGGCCATTACAGTTACTGTTTTAGAATACTAACTGTGACACTAGTGACCCAGTGGCATTAATGCACCTTTCAAAAGTGCCCAGTTTTCTCCTTGGAAGTAATTTCAGCAGTGATAGGCTACAACTGAGTAATTTCTGATAAGCAATTAGCACATATCAAATCAAGGCACATTATTCAAGGTTTTATACTGCTAGTGGAGATATAGCAGGGGTTACCCATTAAAAAGCATCTGTGAAAAACTTCTGCTACTATTATGGAAGCAGTGGGCAATATTCAAATCGAGGCAACTCAACCATTTAAATAAATGTATTTTTAATCATGAAATGTCACTGTTCTGCAGACCTGTTTTTCCTATTAACATGTGGGAGATAATGTTAATGAGATTTAGTTAGTGTTTTAAAAGCAATTGAAGTCTTATTATGAAAGGCACCAGAAGAGGACACAGCAGTATTCTTCTAAGCTGTGAATCATTCCATATCTGGGTGAAATCTGATAGTGTGGAAATCTACATGGGAATCATCTAAACAACAAAAACATAGACAACAACACAAAATGTCTCTCAAACACTCCTACTCTATATCACTTTTCATACCTAAAATGAAACAAGAAAGGACACTATGGTTGGAAATTTTAATGTGGGGAGGGTCCCCATGTTGATATTTTAGAAAACAGTTCATTCTTGTAGTACGAATGTATTTGAGTTCTCAGTCATTGTATTTACCCATCAATAGTGCCTATAAAGAAAGAGTATCCTACACACAGCATATGCTGAAGGTGAAGGCCTGGGTGACCGTGATTTGTTCCTTGGGACACCCCTCCCCTCTCGCCACCCCCCTCAAGCTGGTAAGTTGATTGGACCAGGGTTGGGCAGCCAATCCATGCCTGGCCTGTGTTAAATCATAAATGGAGTCAATCAGATTTTTTTCTCACACGCGTTTGAACTAAGATCTAGTAAATAAGAAAGTAGGAGCTGAAACTAAAAGGACAGGCATAGAATGGTCATGAAGAGTCAGATATTTAAAGGACATATTTGTTTTTAAAAGTTTTAGAAAACAGAAATTATGGACGTAAAGGGATATCTCGGCTGGATCCCAAGCCAATGCTCAAATTGGCTTGTATGTGAGGTAGAAGAAGCCGTAAAGATCTTCTGTACATTCACAGTATATGCAAGGGCCATGCAATAAGAATCCAGCTACAGGATGGGTGCAGTGGCTCATGCCTATAATCCCAGCACTTTGGGAGGCCGGGGCGGGCAGATCACGAGGTCAGGAGATCGAGACCATCCTGGCTAACCATGGTGGAGATGGTGAAACCCTGTCTCTACTAAAAATACAAAAAATTAGCTGGGTGTGGTGATGGGCGCCTGTAGTCCCAGCTACGAGGGAGGAGAATGGCGTGAACCTGGGAGGCAGAGCTTGCAGTGAGCCGAGATCGTGCCACTGCACTCCAGCCTGGGCAACAGAGCAAGACTCTGTCTCAAAAAAAAAAAAAAAAAAAGAATCCAGCTACATTCCTCAGTTTTCCTGGGCTTGCACACACTAGCAAGTCTGTTTGACAGGCCAGGGAAGAAGAGAAGGAGAGTGACGGGGCTAAATTGCATGGAGCAACTAACCCCTGGAAGGCAAACTCCCAAAACAATGAAGAAATTCCGTAGGGTAGACTAGAAGAAGAAGGGCTTGGGTGTGGGATGAGAAGAGTGGCTTTGTATACAGTCTGAGGCTCCATCTGAAATCCAGACTTTCCCTCACTATCTCCGTCCCCAGGGAGGAGTGGTGTCATCCAACCAAAACAACTCACACATACATGCACACAGCACACCAACCCACAAAACTCTGAATTAGTAAGGTATGGATAGATACAATAGAGTGTGCCTCTATTGTGCGTCCCACGCTTTCCATGGGAATCATCGTCCCCCACATCACCTAGATTAGAGAAGGCTAGCAGAAGAAGTCATTTCCTTAGGAGGGAGATGCCTGCAAGTGAGTGAACAGATGTCCTGGGTGTATCAGAGGTCAGGGTTGGCCAGCACCTCTGTGGAGCAGCATGGGCCATGCTATCGAGAAACATGAACGAGGGCTGGAGTGGCAGCCAGAACAGCCATGGCAGAGCCACAGAAGCTAACAGAGCCATCTCCCCAATCCCCCACTGAGTCGAGGCAGAGCTGAGGTTCTGGGACTTGGCAAGTGGAGACTAGCAATCCAATGGATCCATGGATAATTTACTCCAGGAGACATACCCAGATGCTCACTGGATGGAGCTGAGATTCACATCATGACTTCCCAAGTAAACAGAAAAAGCTGATCAGAAGCTCAAGGAATGGAGCAGAGATACCCAGAGAAAATCAGGACCCCATAGCCCTTCAGAGACAAACCTGATGGCTTTAAAATTCTAGTTTCAAATTGAATCCATGTTTCCTTAAAATTACTCCCCTGACCCGTTTCTCATAGTGCCTTGGAAAGGTCTCTACTTCTTGCAACAGAAGAACAATCTAATTAAACAACAAAATTAAAAGATCCAAGCACAACTAACCCCATCATCTCTTTGACCTCCAGCAAATCACCAAGTTGTTGTTGTTTGCCTGCGTGACTAGCATGCTTGTCCTACTGCTCTGTGCTTCTCCTACTTCCTTCCTTGGGCCTGTCCTGGTAGCTGACAGGTTTACAATCTTCTTGAGCTGGCATGTGCCAGACTGCTCACCTCTGGTCTGACTGTGGACTAGAAGTAGCATTACCACGTTAGTGCTTCTGGGAGTGGGAGCAAGGAGTAGAAAAGGATACAGAAATGCAGCAGAGAGGAACTGCACAGGAAGTAGAAGAAAAGAAGCAAACCAAGACTAGATATGGTGGCTGCTAAGTGGTTCCATAGAAATGATAGAGTAAGTGGAGGATATGAAAGCCCTTCAAGGAGAGCCAAAATCCTGCCTTGCACCACTCCACCTTGAAGCCACCTATCCACCATGCCAATCTGGTCCATATTTCTCAATCTCATGCTCACCAAAATTAAAGGCACCACTAACATCAGAATCAAACAAGACACCAAATCTCATAGCCAATCAAGTCTAGAAAGCAATCTTTGGCATTTTGTCGGCAACAAAGTACAAGTTTCCATTTTTAATTTTGGGAACATTCATATTGTACAATTTACTATTTTCCCCAAAACCACCAGTGATATTTGCCGTCTACTTGGTATCTGGACCAAACCCAAACATTTGTTAGCAGAGGCAGCTTATACTGGCTTGGGCAGCCTTGCATGTTGGTCATGAGAACAGGTCCTGGAGCCAGAATTCGTGAGTTCAAATCCTGCCTCTGGTACTTGATAGGAGTATGTCATTAGAAAATCATTTCACTCCTCTCTGCCAAGTTTACTACTTACCAGGGTGCTTGGGGTGACCAACCCTCCTAGACTGCCCCAGACTAAAGGGCTTCTTGAGATGTGGGACTTTCAGTGCTAAAGCTGGGAAAGTTCTAGGCAAACTGGAATGGGTTGGCCATCCAGAAATAAAATAAGATACTGCAGGTAAAGCACTAAGAATAATGAGTGTTCAACACATGTTAGCCATTGACATTACATGAACCTGCTGCTAATGTGACTACTGGAATGGTCATGCTTTCCCCTAAACTTGGGACTCTGGGACAAGGTCCTGGACTTTTCTCAAAAGCAGGACCCCTTCCATTTACACAAAGTCCTAGCACTGAGAATAGGAGCAAGAAGAAGGTGGGTATGCCTGTGCTGATAGTGAAGTCCGTAAGAAGATGGAGAGTGAGTCAGACCCCAGGCTCCTCTTCGGGCCCAGAATAATGCCAGAAGCCAACCCTCCTTCACCATCCTCCCCTAGACCTGAGCCATGCTGGCTGTCTGGCAGATCTACAGACAGAATCTGATCTACTGAGCAAAAACGTCTAGTTTGTAGAGTCAGATTGCCCCTCGGAACCCCCTGACTTCCCTGCTAGGAGTTTCAAGGAGTTTCTGAAGAATGAAAGTGGCTGGCAAAATCAGGACAACCCTGCACACTCTGGTCTGCCATCCTGCGGGTTCCATTTCTTGCAGATTCTCCAAACATTTTATCTCTGAGGGCCTTGTGAGTTTCCTCACCTGGTCTCAGATACAGAAGAGAATGGTGTACACTTCAATGCAGGGCTTAAGTACTTACAAGTTCTAGACCGCCTGAGTGTGATCGAGGGCAGCTTATCCTCTTTAAACCTTGATTCCACATTTGAAAAGTTGAGTTAATAATTATCAGTATTCCCTAAGCACTTACTATGTCCTAAGGATCTGACATACAATATCTTAACTAAACTTCAAGACAAGCCAAAAAGGTATGCATTTTAGAAATCCCTTATTATAGGACTCTGAGGCACAGAGAGATTAAATAACTCAAACTCATAAAGTCTGACTCCAGAACTCAAACTCTCAATTCTATGTCTGCCTCACGGGGTTATTGTGAAAAACAAATTAACACATGTATAGACACTTTGTACATTGTAAATGCTCAATAAATACTAGGTATCTTTTTTTAAATTTTATTTTACTTTAAGTTCTGGGATACATGTGCAGAATGTGTAGGTTTGTTACAAAGGTACACACGTGCTTTGGTGGTTTGCCGCACCTATCAACTCTATCAAACCTATCATCTAGGTTTTAAGCCCTGCATGCATTAGGTATTTGTCCTACTGTTCTCCCTCCCTTTGGCCCCTACCCCTCGAAAGGCCCTGGTGTGTGATGCTCCCCTGCCTTGAGGTATCATTTTTTAAGAAGGAGGAGGAGGACTGAAAAGATAGTCAAGGTAAATGGTTCAGCATCAGTATACCCTTTGTTCACATATAAGAATAGACAGTGTGTCTACTAAGCTAAGCTAATACTATTAGACAAGTTTAACAAGTGTTTATTGAGCACATACTCACTGACAAATGCTATACAAAGAACTTGGGGTCTAGCTCTGAGCAAAACCAGACACCGTTTCTACCATCCTGAAGCTTATGGCCCAGAGAAAAAGATAAAAAATGAACAAATGACTCCACTTGAAAAAAGAGGAATAAATGAACAATTCAAAAAGGAAATTTAAGAAAACAATTCCATTTATAATAGTAATAGAAGAATAAAATATTTGGGAATAAACTTAACCAAGGAAGCAAAAGATTTACATACTTAAAAATTATAAAGTATTACTAAAAGAAATTAAACATGAAATAAATGGATAGATATCTCATGCTCATGAATTCAAAGACTTAATATTGTTAAAATAGCAATACTATCCAAGATTATCTACAGACTTAATGCATTTCCTATGGAAATCCCAATGGTGTTTTTTGCAGAAATAGAAAAATCTATCCTAATTAATATGAAATCTCAAGGGACCTTGAATAGCCAACACAGTCTTCGAAAGGGAAAAATTTGAAGGTCTCACACTTACTGATTTCAAAACTTATTACAAAACTATGGTAATCAAAACAGCATTGTACTGGCAAAAAGACACACATATACACAAGAGAGCCTAGAAGAAAACCTCTCACATATATGGTCAAATGATTTTTGACAAGATTGTCAAGACCATTAATGGGGAAAGGAGAGTCTTTTCAACTATGCTGGAAAAATTGGATATCCACATACAAATGAATGAAGACAGACCTTACCTAATACTATATACAAAAATCAACTCGAAAATGGATCAAAGACCTAAACATAAAAGCTAAAATTATCAAACTCTTAGAAGAAAATACAGGGAGAAAACTCCTTGACATTGAATTTGGCAATGATTTATTGGATATGACACCGAAAACACAGGCAACAAAAGTAAAAATAGTCAAATTAGGCTACATCAAAATTTAAAACTGTCCATCAAAGGACACAATCAATAGAGTGAAAAGGAAATCTAAAAAATGACAGAAAATATTTGCAAATTATCTATCTGATAAGGGGTTCGTATCCAGAACATATGAAAAACTCCTACAACTCAACAATAACAACACAACAACCCAATCAATAAATGGGCAAGCTGAACACAGTGGCTCATGCGTGTAATCCCAGTACTCTGAGAGGCCAAGGAGGGCGGATCGCTTGAGGCCAGGAATTCAAGACCAGTCTCAGCAACAAGTAAGACCCTGTCTCTACAAAAAAAAAAAAAAAAAAATTAAAAATTAGCCAGGTATTGTGGTGTGTACCTGTAGTTAGAGCTACTTGGGAGGAAGAGGCAGAAGAATCACTCAAGGCCAGGAGTTTGAGGCTGTGGTAAGCTGTAATTGTGCTGCTGCATTCTAGCCTGGGCAACAGAGCGAGACCTCGTCATAGCTAGCTAGCTAGATAGCTAGCTAGCTAGATAGCTAGCTAGACAGACAGGCAGGCAAAGGAATGTAATGGACATTTCTCCAAAGAAGATACACAACTGGCCAGCAAGCACACACACAAAATTCTCAATATCACTAATCATTAGGGATATGCAAATCAAAACCACAATAAGATACCACCTTATACCCATTAGGATGGCAGCTATTAAAAAAAAAACTAACATGAAAAAATAAAATAAAAAGTATTGGTGATGATGTGGAGAAATTGATACCTAGAGTAGTCAAATTCATAGATACAGAAAGTTGAAAAGCAGTTTTCAGGGGCTGGGGAGTTGTTTCATGTTTTGCAAGATGAAAGGCATTCTGGAGATTGGTTGCGCAACAATGTGAATGTACTCAACACTCCTGAACTGTACATTTAAAAATGATTAAGATGATAAATTGTATGTTATGTGGATTTTACCATAATTTAAAAAGTAAATTTTAAAAAAGAGGGGGTGGATATAATTATAATAATTGCTGCAAAGGATTAGGTCCAAGGTACCTATAAAGAGGATCTGACCTGGGTAGTAGTGAGGAAAGCTTCACTAAGCTGAGAGCAGGATGAGTAGGAGTTTGCTGGGGGGAGGAAAAGAGGTAGAAAGAACAATATATGCAAAAATCCTCCTGAGGTGAATGATCTTCATGTACGTGGGATGTGGGATGCTTTCTTAGGTATCAACCAAGTATAAACCTTTGTTTTCACTTGACTATTTCTGTTTTTAAAAATGGAGACATAACTTGTCAACATAGATTGCAAAAACCTTAAGTGAACATCTCAATAAATTTAGTAAAACACTTTGAATCCAGTAACAGTCAAAAAAGGTGCAATTGTGCTTCCTTTATCCCTTCCTGTCGCTTCCCCTAATGCTTCCCTGGGCTGAGCTTTCTACAGTGAAGGAGACTAAAGAGATAGGACAACTAACTGTAACCCGTGATCCTGACTCAAACTTTGCTCCAGAAAGGAAATAGATATTGTTGGTACAGTTGGTGAAATTTGAATAGGGTCTCTGGATTGGGTGGTATTGTTATACTGATGCTCACTTTCTGATTTGGATGTTGTGTTGCGGTTATGTAGCATTATTCCTTTTGAAAATGTGCACTGATGCATTTAGCAGCTGATGGAGCATCACCGTTGACAACTTACTTTCAAATTATTCAGAAAGAGAATAATGGTAATGGGTGTTTATATTAGATATTTATGCAGGCGTACAGAGAGAGAAAGAGAGAACAAATATGTTAAAATATTAACAATTGGGATATCTGCATGAAGGAGATATAGTAGTTCTGTGTATTACTCTTGCAACTTTTCCTAAAGTTTAACATTATTCCAAGATCAATTATTTTTAGAAGATACTCTCTATGATGGCAATGGACTCACAGGTGAGGCAGCAGGTAAGAGAAGTGAGACTAGACATAAAGATAAATATTTTATCTGTCACTGAATTTGAAAAAGCAAAGTGTCAGAGAAAAGAATTAGTGTTCACTTAGCTCTTGCCAGAATGAAGTAGGTTATCCTACAAATAACCCACTTATGGTTATCATAAATTAATAAATAAGCATTCCGATTCAGCATCTGCTTTCATTAGCCTAAGTTGGTCATCAGGTCTGGGAGCACGGGTTCCTCCTCTAGACAACGGCCAGCCACGAATCTTAAGACATCTTGTATCGCAACCCACTTCCCTAGCACCATCTTTTCCAGCTTTAGAAAATTAAGCACCAAAGAAATTTACCAACAGAACAAGACCTGGGCAGGGCTATAAATCCAGAGGGTGCTGAAGTGCAGCTGGAACAAACACAGCACACCTCCATGTTTTCAGTCTTCTGCAAAATTACCAAAGGCCCAATTCAAGTTGGGGCACGAAGCACTGGGTTTCCACACACACCTAACAACCGAAAGGCAGCGAAATTAGCTCCTTAGTGTGTGGTACTGTGGGAGACCTACTTAGGGAGCATCTGGGGAAAATGGAGAAACCGATGACACCTAAATGTCATTCACATAAGCACTATGCCGGATGCACACACGGGGGCACAGAACAGCTGTGCTGACCAGCACATAGCTGCAACCACTGTTCAGGTCGGATGCCCTTGCATAATTATATCACATAAACAGATTTGTGAAAAACAGATTAGAAACTGTAAGTGCCATCTTACATATTCTTTGGGGAAACTGCTATAGGGTTAGTGAACTCAACTTTCTGTGTCCCTCAAAAACTCATAAGCTGAGTTGAGAAAAATAATTCAATCGCAAGTATATTTTTTATCAGAATAAAAGCATCAAGGCTTTCTTTTCACAGTAATTTAAAAATTGTCAGATTACTTCTATCTACAACCAAACTTTTCCAAGTTTCTTTAAGCAAAGATGTAATAAATGCTAAAAATCAGATCACTGATCAAAAACATCTTTTAGAGGTGGGCAGAATAAAGAGATGGACAGTTAGTTAATGGAATAGTTTAGAAAAAACTAGGCATCACAAACTATGAGGGGAAAAAAGGGAAACATTGTTAGAGCTTTTTTTTTTAAAATGGGAAAAAAGAAAGTAATCTTGTGATTATTATAAATTTTATTATTATTTTGCTTACCTGAGCCTGACCTCATCACCTCCTTCCTTGTTTCCCAAGTAAAAAAAGAAGAATTAAGCTCTTACCTCAAATTTCTTGCCTCTTGGCCCTAAATCTTATCCTGAAGCTTCAAAATCTTTGTATTATCCCTTTCTTGGATGTCCCTGTAATCCAGACAGTTTTCAGAGGTGAGATCTCGTCCTGCAAATTCTGTTTAATGTTCACATTCTGCCTTTCTTCCACCTACGCATGGCTGCCCCTGCCCCAGAGTTCTGCATTCTTGCCATTTTTTCCTCTACATCAGTGCTCCTTCTGTTATCTGCTCCATTACCTTACCTTCTATCTCTTCCTTCACTCAGATTCCTACCTTCCTGCCTTTCTCCATCTCTCCAGGCCACCACTTCTCTCATTCATTCCCTCCTCCATCTGCAGTGGGTCTAGAACCTCCTTGCTGTCATATCGCACAGCCCCTACCTCACCAGACCTTTCTTAATCATGGGATGCTATTTCCAGGCCCCTCATTGAAATGCCCTTTTCCTTGCCTTCCTCAACTTCCCAGTCTCTGTTTGATCTTCTACCTTCCTGTTGGCTCCATTCCTGTCCTTTTCATAAACTCCTTGTTCTGTGCCCACATCCATCCCCAACACAGCTATTCCTCAAACTTCAGCGTTGGCCCTCCCTCCTTTTGATTCCACCCTTTACCAGAGTGATCTTAGCCTCCTCCTGCCTCCCAGGGCCAGTTCCCTCCTAGTCACACAGGCTAGAGGCATCCATATCCCTCTTCATCTTCTTCCTCCCTTTCCCTCTCCTCCCACATGAAAATGACCCCTAAACCATAAGCACTTCCCAGCCCTGCTCACTGCCTTGAGGTAGGCTGTAGGAATTCAGCTGTTGTCTTATAGTCTCCAGCCTCTTCGGGCCTCTTCATACGGCCAATGCTGTGTTCTTCCCAAAACCAGATCTGATTATGCCTCTTTGGCAACTGGGGATCAGTCATTGGCTTTCTACCCATGCAGCCAGGCTTTTCAGTGTTTCTGGGGAAATTAGAAGACAAATTTGAAGCATTTTTCTTAAGTACATCCTTCAATACTTTGATTTTGGGTGTGGGAGAGGAACTTTTAGTCCTGATCGTCACAAATTGTTAAACTTTTTTAGTAAAATCAACCCATGTACTTCAAAGAGAACAAAAGAAGTTCAGGTGATTTTTTTTTTAACATATAACAGGAAACTGCAAAGACATTTTATGCTATGAAAAGGCCATTTGGGGCCACATTCTCAGATCCCTAGGAAGTTAGCATTCCATTTTCTCTGCCATTATGAGCACTTCACTGGAAAAGTTCAATGAGAATTTTAACCTGCGGATAAAATTACACCTTCATGCTGATTTCCCACGTCTACCTTTCCAGTCCTATATTCCACTATTGGCTGTCACTTCTAACCATCTCATTTCCTGCACTTCCACTACTCCAATTTTCCTGCCTGGAATGACCTTCCAACATTTTCTTTTCACAAAATCTCACCCTTCAGAATCCAGGTCTGTTGTCACCTCCTCCAGGAAGCCATCCCACATTCTCCTAAGCAAAGTCACTTGCCAGAAGGCTTTTGTCCTATTCGGGCCCTTAGCATGGTGTGCTGTGATGACTTCTTCACCAGTTCACCTTCCCCACTAGTCCAGGAGCCCTGACTTATGCAGTGTTTTATCTCCAAAAGTTAGACTAGTGCTAGTACATAGGCTGCGTATGCTCAAGGCATGTCTGGAAAAAAAGAAAACAGGCAGTCAAGTGATTGCTTCCTAACAGGTACAAGGTCTTGGCCATTGGGAGGGGAAAGAAGGAAAAATCTACATTTTGAAAAAATGAGTCATGATCACAATGGCATTTTGTCACCATAGTACTCCAGTACTCCTTGCTAGCCACGACAGCAGGCACAAATCCCCCATACTTTCCACTTCTGACCTACCCTTCTTGACATCATAACCTCCCACTCTTTCCTAACACTGCACAATATGAATGCTGTAGTCAGATGAAAGTGCAACCTCAAGGGGCCCTTCTGTATTGAAAGTCCAGCCACCTTCCCTCCTTTCTGACTCCTTCCTGGCCTTGAGGTTCAACTCAAATTCCACCTTCTCAGTGAAACCTTTCCTGGCTATTTTAACCCTCATAATGTTTTTCCTCTTAACATCCACAATACTTGAGTTCTTATTAGAATTTAATTATGCTTATTTTGAATTTTACAACTTTTATTGGCTACCTTTATTACAGAAGTAATATATTTATATTAGAGAAACATTTTTTAAAAAGCAAAAGAGAAACCACTTATAGGCTCTTTATTTCAAGAGGACCACTTGAACACTGTGCATACAGACTTCCAGATTTTTCCTATGCATGCACTGGCAATTTTTTTTCACGAATAGGATTCTACTGTAAATACTGTCATACAAATTATTTTAAATTATACTAATAAAATATTAATATGCCAATATACATAAATTTTCATCACTAATTTTTTTCATTTTTTTTTTTTGGTAGAGATGAGGTTTCACTATGTTGTCCAGGCTGGTCTCAAACTCCTGAGCTCAAGAAATTCACCTGCTTCAGCCTCCCAAAGTGCTGGGACTATAGGCATGAGCCACCGTGCCCAGTCACCAATATTATTTTTGATGGATCCATGATATTCATATTTTATATATGAACCACCATTTATTTAGCCAATCATTTCCTGTAAGGTATTTGGATTTTTCCATTTTCTTTTTGCTATCATACAAAAAAGATCTGTACATTCTTAATTTTTTCATTAGTATAAATTCTAACACATACAATTGCTATATAATTTTAAATATTATTAATATATAAAAGTAAAAAATCAATCAAATACAAAATTACTACATTTTTCAATTGTTTCATGTATATTAGTTTTGACTCCTTATGTAGATTTAAGTTCCTTAAGGATAGAGTCCAATATTTCCTAATTTTTCACCTCAACATGTAACAGATGCTCAGTAGTGTATGTTGAAAAATTAGTTTATTTCATATACCATATTTCACTAGTTTATTTCATATAAGCGTTTAGATAACAGTGGCATCAATTCTTTACTATAGAAGAAGATCACTACAGACAGTAATACAAGCACATCACTTTCTTTTAGGGACTATTTCCAAAGTCCTTCTTAGGAACTGAGGCAATCTTTGAGGACATGAAGATAGGACAAATAAGAGATATATAGTTCAAAGGAAAAAGGCTGCCAGCCAAATTGAACAATAGCTAGAAGCAAAATTTTTGCGTTTCCAGTTTGGATTACCCCGATCATTTTTCAAAATGTGTGTGAGATTTTGTACAGTGAGAAATCTCTTCTTGGCAGTGGTGTGTCCAGAAAGCTGCCAGGAGTGGGCCCCCAAGGTCCTCTGCGCTGTCCAGCAATTCTGCTACATCCCTGGTACTGGTTCACATCTTTTCTCTATCCCCTAAATCTGTCCCTCCCTCCTCCACCATCAGTGGATGGTCTGTCTTCTTAATCGACTAAGAAAACAGAATCCCTCAGACAACAGCTTCCCATACTTCCTACCATGATATTCCAGCCTCCCTGCACTTCCCCACCTGTGCTGCCTTTCCTTCTGTTGGTTGGGATGAACTGGCCCCTTTCTCTCTCTGGCTGCTGCTTCTCAGCTTCCTTGGGGGGATCTTCTTTTCTTCATCTTGCTGACCTCTAAATGTCAGAGTGCCCCAGGTCTTAAGCCTTAGACTTCTTTTCTTTGCTCTTCTTCTCCACCCATGTTTCCAGTTGCTGTGTTGATGACACACAGATTTCTATCTCTAGTCTGGACTTCCCTCCTAAATTCTAGATTCCCATGTCTGATCACCTGCTCACCTTTTCCACTTAGATGTCCGATAGACATGTGAAATGTACTATATCCAAAACCAAATGTTTCAGCATTTCCCGCATACCTGCTCCTCCTGTATAAATGAACTCTCCATTAATAAGCTGTTCAGTCCAAAATTCAGAATTTCCCTTGACTCTTCTCTCATAACCTACAATGGAATCATCAACAAAGCTTGTCCAGTTTATGTTGAAAATATATCTAGATTCCATTTATGGCTATCATTTTAGCATTCTATTAATAGTTTCAATCACCATCACCTCTCTCTTGACTTATCTCAACAGCCTCCTATTTGGTCTCTCTGCTTCCATTCCTGTACTTTCCACGACCCAGCAGAGTGATCCTTTAGGAGTCGAGGCCAGGACATGTTCCTGGTCTGCAGAAACCCCTACAGCATCCCACTCCATTCACTTTTGTCAGATTTCATTGGATGTTAACTTTGCCCTGCCATGCCTTATTCAAGGTACCACATTTGAAATTCTGTCTACTGTTCTGCCTAAGAAAAAAGACAATATCTTTTCAACATCATCAAATCCTGTACAAGGTGCTGGAGAGCAAGAAAATCAAAGGCTCAAGAACTGCCCATGTCTTTAGTCTGTCTTCCTTTCCTCATCTGTTTCCTGTATATTTTAATTTTTCCTGTTTTATTTTCTACAATCAAGAAGATTTCTATTATAGAAATAAAGTTTATTTGTTTCAACGCCATGATACAGATTTATTGTCCCTGGAAGTCATATCATGCTTAGAAATGTATCACAGGCAAAGCCCATGCTCTGGATCAACACACGCATGTAATTATGTAGGGAAAAAAATGTGTATCAGGAAAGGTTGAATGCTCCAATCATGAGAAATAAATTGACCTCCACTCAAGTTACTGCCATGATTCTACAGAGGGAAGGACCTGCATCTGTTTCACATCGTAAACACCTAAAGTGCCAGAGCAGCACCACAAGCCCAGGAGTGGCCATGCAAACTCATGATGGAGGTGCTAAGGCTGTCCACAGCCCAGCCTCTGCAGCAGTACTGTTAAATGAGTGTCTAGTACTTGACTTACCTTTTTATTTTATTTTACTTTATTTATTTATTTATTTTTCAGATGGAGTCTCGCTCTGTCGCCCAGGCTGGCCTGCAGTGGCGCGATCTCGGCTCACTGCAAGCTCCACCTCCCAGGTTCACGCCATTCTCCTGCCTCAGCCTCCCAAGTAGCTGGGACTGCAGGCGCCCCCCACCACGCCCAGCTACTTTTTTGTATTTTTAGTAGAGACGGGGTTTCACCATGTTAGCCAGGATGGTCTCGATCTCCTGACCTTGTGATCCACCCGCCTCAGCCTCCCAAAGTGCTGGGATTACAGGCATGAGCCACCACGCCCGGCCTGACTTACCATTTTCATTTCACACAATTCTGAATATATTTTTCAGGCTTGAATTCAAATAACCCACTTCTAACTACTGAAAATAAAGAAGAAAAATGAACTCACTACTAGACTTCAAAGCGTACCTAAAGCAAAGATTTTTGTCTTACAGCCACAGAGGTGCATGATTGCAGAACTGGATGTAACCAGAGAGGCTAACTACTCCTAATCTAGACTCCTTGAATGACTAGATGATGCCACCTATCACGGGTGTATTAGGATTTTTCATCTTTATTTGATGTCCCACCTCATGCTTGAAAATCTCAAAGTGAAAAAGCTCCAGTCTGAGTCTTTAAACAAGCAGACTAACTGAAATGACCTGGAAGCCTTTGTTGTATCCATCTGACAAGATCAGCTTGTAGAATCCAGAATGGAGGTGGGAGATCAGCTGGCAGCCGCATTTCCCTCCTCAACCACCCCCAAGCTGATGTGCCCAACTCCACTCACAGCTGGGCAGCCATGGCTTGCTTGAAAATAAATGAATCTACATCACTCTCATAGGGATGCTCTCAAGCATCCCTTGTTGTGAGAAAAACATTTATTGCTGCTACTAAAATGCATAAAGTTATCTCACCAACACATACTTACAAGAATGAGGAATGCGAAACATAACCATCCATAAGACTATAAGAAACGGCCTAGCCAGGGCAGACCAGGAATTTGTACTCTGTCCTTGCCAGGGGTCAGGCAGGGACCTCAGAAGCACAGTGTTTTGTCCTAGGGGGCACCAGACCAGAGGTCAGGAGACTGAGGGCTACTCCTAGCTCTAGGACTTTTCCTTATCTGAAGGCCGGGTCGGTTAGCAGAGAAAATCTCACAGTCCGCTGCCAGACCTCCACGCAGGGGCTCCGCAGGGCTGTTAAAAAAATTAGCTCAGCACCTCCAGCTTGCTCTCAGCCATCACTTAGCTTTCCACACAGACATTCCAAATGGGGCCTTTCAAAACTCTGCCCTCAAATGAAGGTGGTTCAGAGCAACACTTTAGATGATATCACAAGACTCCCAGGGCGACGCTTCACTGCTTCCTCAGCATATGCCAGTGCCCGTTTTACAGGGGGGATTTATGATTCCTCTCAGTAGAGCGAGCCAAAGTTTTATAATATTCATTAAAAATCAGCACCACATGTAATAATATGGAATACTGCCTGTACACAAGAGGGCCAAGTTATAGGTGTTTAGGGAAACGTGGCAGAATTTTCTGGCCTTGGCAAGAAGTTGCAGGCACCAGCACACACTAACACAATCTTATTTTATTGCAAATGTACATTCAGCCTAAATCCTAATTACCTTCTGTAAAATCCTAGCCACCACCAAGCTTTCTTCTGACAGGGTACTCACACGATGGCCTTTAAGGGCAGTAACAACACCCTAAGAGCCGCAAAAAGGAAAGGCAGGCAAGAGTGGCTGGAAGGCAGTAGGAGCTGGGGCTGAAGCTGGGGAGGTTGGCTTTTAATGTCCTCCTGAAATTGACCGCGCTTTTTCCAAAAACACTGGCTTGAGGGCTTAAGGTTCGCTCAGTGGGGCAGGTGGAGGGCCTCCTGAAAAGGATTCAGAAGTCAACATTAAAAAGGCTGCTTTTACTCGCCCGGTCCCCACCCAAAAGGGAATACGGTCAGCTTTGTGGGGGCCAATGGAGCATCTTTTCTTGCCCCTCGGGGAAAACGCTGGCTAACCCTGGGATCCCAGGTCTCGATGTCTGCTCTCCTTCCCCAGGTGCAGCACCTAGGGCTCTGGACCCTCCCCACGTGCCACACCAGCCTTCACCACTACTCTCACTCTGCTATGCCCCCAACCCTCGTCTTTCGCGGCCAGGAAGTCCAGGCAGAGCGGGGCGGTCAGCCGAGCCAGGAAGAGGGGGCTCTCCCGGCCGCGCGGCCGCACAAAGCGGGGAGATCGGCGGCGGCGGCGGCGGCATGAGGCGCGCCCCCTCCCGCGAGCCGGCGGAGCGCGCGCGCCCGCCCCCGCCCCGGCCCCCCGCCCCAGCCCCCTGAGCGCCATTCGCGGAGCGGCTTACGCTAGTCGCCGGGCGTACCGCGCCCCAGCGGCCGGGGAGGTGCGCTGCCCGGCTCCCGTAAAGTTATTGTGAATGGGGAGCGGGTGACGTCAGCGCCGAATGTCAACAATGTAGCGATTGAGAGTGTGGGCGTTCCGGGGAGAGCGCGAGCCGCGCGGCGCGGAGCAAACAGCGCCGAGCCGCCGCAGCCTCAGCAGCAGCAGCAGCAGCGGCAGCAGCAGCGGCCGTGCACGCCTGGGCTGCGGTCGCACAACGCTAACGTGAGCGGCCGCCGCCCTCGCCACCCCGCCTGCCCACTCCCGCCGCCGCCCCGCTCTCGCTTTCTCCCCGGCCTCCCCTCACCCCTTCCCCTCCCCCTTCCCGGCGCACTCGGGGGGCTGGGAACGAGCTGCCATGTGATGCGCGTCCTCTCCGCGAGCTTTCGGTGACCCCCGAACCGCCCACCTCGCCGGCTGCTGGGAGGGGGCTGCGAGCCGGGAAGACGCGGAGAAGAGGAGGCGGAAAAGGACGCAAAGTTCTTCGGCGAGGTGAGTCCCGGGGCCCGGACCCGGGGCCCCGGCGCCGGGCGGGGTGGCGGGGCAAGTTTGCGGGGGGAGCGAGCAGGCAGGGAGGCGTGGGGAAGCGGCGCGGGAAGGGAGCCCCTGCCGCCGGGCGCGCAGCCGCCCTCCCCGCGCCCTGCCCGCTTTTATGGCATTTTCTAGGAACGGGAAGGGGGTGGGAGCCGAGCCGGCGGCCGCGCCGCGCCGAATATGCGCCCTCCCGCCCGGCTGTTTACAGCGGCTGAGGCGGCATTGTATTTTGCTGGCGTCGAAGGGTGTTTTGGAACAGCAGGGGGAGGAGGAGCAGAGGGTAATAAGTCAGGCGTGGGGAGGGCGGGCTGCAGGGAGGCGCGCGTCTGCGCGAGCCGCAGCAGCTGTCAGACCCGCGGCCCTGCCTCCGACCCAGGGAGGCCCGGGTGCCCCGACCCCCAGCCCGCGATCCCCGCGCAAGGTCGGGCGGCCTCCTCCTTAACCCCCGGTGTGCGCGCCCCGGGCTGCTCCGCGAGGACCTTGGCCGCGGCGCCTTTGCGCTCAGCTGTCAGCCGCCGCCGGGTGGCCCGGACCACCGCGACCGGCGGGGAATCAAAGCCCAAGTTTAGGGTCGCCGGAATAGGCGAGCTGGGGGCCTCGCGGCGCAGACCTGGGTCGAATCTCTCCTAGCGAAAGATCGGGTTGTCAGAAAGTGTCCCGCATAGCTAAGACCTAAGGGCTCCAGGCTTCTGAGAGGGAAACCTTGCACCCCCTCTCCCACAGATCCTGCAAGAAGTCAAAGTGCAACACACACACCCTACACGCCAGTCTCCAAGCCCCAGAAGCTTCACACAGGAGACTGGTTTATGAAGGGGACACTGCCCTCCCCGTCCCCGCGCCGAGGCGCTCCGTGGCCCTGCTGTGCTTCCCTCACCCGGCGGGTGTTCGGGAGCCCGGCGCCGCTGGAGACGGCGGCGGGCGGCGCTCACGGGCTACCCCAGGTGCCCAAGGGGGGGAGAAACTGGAGCGAGCATATCGGCGACCTCAGTCTGGCCGAGGATTTGCAGGAATTCGGACCGTGAGGGGAAGCGGGCAGGGCTGGGAGTGAGTGTGTGAAGGGGCGGCACACTCCTGGCTTCCGGGGTCGCGGGCGCGCGGGGCATCCCCAGCACTCTCCCGCGCGTAGGCGAGTTTGGCAACTTGAGGGAAGTTCTGGCGCGGCCGCTGCCGGGGTGGTTTGTCTGTGGCCCGAGGAGGCGCGCCTCGCAGCCTGCCGCCAGGTCACCGCCGTCGCCGTGACCCGTAGCCGCTGGGAAAAGAGAGGGACTGGGGCGCCCCACCCGCGAACGCGAGATGGACCCGCACCCTCCCGGCGGGCCCGCGGACGGCGAGACGCGGCGTTCCTGGTTTTCACCTTCGCTGTCTAGTGCTGCAGTCTCTCACTCTCTGTGTAAATTTCATCTGTTGAGTGTATTTAACTAAAAAGGGTAATTACTTCAGATAAAAATCCTTTCCTGCCTAGTGGGAACCTTGGCGGAGATGATGCCTAATGAGATATTTTGCTTTTGTCTGTTTAGAGTAACATTAGAGATGTTAATGCTGATAACGGTTTTCTCAGATCATTAAAATGTAACATGTAGGAAAGGCATGTCGAGCTGCAAAGGCTCGGGCTGACATGAAAGAAGCTGAGCGTGAAAGACTGCCCCTCCTTTGGCGGAGAGGGCTATTTTGGTAAAGCAGCGGGCGTCTTGCTTAAAATGTGAGCTCGCCCCACCCTGGTTCTCTGGCTCCTCCCGAGTAAACGGCGTTTTTCATTCTTGCAGGTAATAATAAACGTGAGTCAAAATGACATCTTGTTAGAATTAGTCTTTAGTCTGTAAGAGAGATTGCCAAATTACAGTGTTGCGTTCAAACTGCTCCAGTGAAAGGTCTGTCAGCATTTCCATTGTAAATTCAGTTTTTCTGGAGTTTATAATTTCACCACAAAACTTTGAGTGGCTGAAATGTTTTCCCTTCTAGGGTTCTGGTTTTTAAAAGAAATGTATTGATTGACCATTTCCAGCGTCCTTTTAACTCCTGAAACCTGAATATCATTCAAATAAGAGAAGTCCCAGAAATTGAACACATAACCGTGGAATAAAGTATTTTTGTTAGAACATAACTTTATTGGTGCAGAGCCGTATTTTCATTTTGGATGGCGGGAGGCTTCAGGTTTGCCATTTGGTAATCATGAATGTGTTGAGTAAATTCTTCTGTCTGTCTATTCTGCAGGTGGACTGAAATGTCAGTTGGTGGTGTGTTTGCCAGGATTACATGGAGACACACACTCCTCAGTTAAGTGTGTGTCTGAATTCATAGCTAAATTATGAACACTCCTGTTAGTTACTTTTTTGGTTCTTTGTATGTTGCATGTCAAGATCTGCTATGAAGAAGAAGGGGTGAGGTGAAAGGGAGAGAGGGGATCAGGATTCACTTTCAGTATTACCAGTGCCTGGGAGAAAGCCATTTATTCTCTTGCTATTGAATTATGCCCTTTGACTCAGTATCTTCAGGCAATTCTTTTCCAGTGGCTCACCTCTGGCTGCTGTGTAAGGGGCTTAATTATTTGCAAACTGCCTTGAAATCCCTGGATGAAAGGCACTGAATAAGTGCACAGTATTGTTATTCAGATATGGAATTTAATGATCCATTACAGTTCATCAGGAAAATGCACTTTGCAGTGATGGTAGGAAATGTTTCCACCTGATAGAGGGTAATAATAACTGCTTAAAAGTAGATTCAGATTACAGATGAGATAATTAACTCTAGCCATGTGCTCTTCAATTTGTTGCAATTCATTTTGTGATCAAAGTGAGTCATAGAGAGCCAGATGGTCAGGTTCATGTTCAGATCTCTCCTAGGCCAGCCCTTCGCTTCTGGGCCCACTGTCTGCACAGCCGACAGGACTTAGTTATTCATTAGTGCTTGTGAGCTGTTTCTCAGAATTCGTAATCGAGGCTCCTGTGATGCCAACAAAAGGGCTCAAGCCAATCTGTATTGTTGAGAGCAGTTTAATTTTACTTGGATTAACTTTCAGTGTCTCTGGTGTGGATCCAGTCTTAACAAAAAGGAAAGAGACCCTAGTGGCTCTCTATCTCTCCTGTGCCTGGCCCCTCTACTCTAGTTTTTGAACCTCAGATTTCAGGGGTGTGATATCTAGCTTACTGTAAATACAGGCTTGATTGTTAATGAATGAGAGAATACTTAGATAAATAATTATCTTCCTGTGTGTCCAGGGGGTGAGAGCCAGGACTAGCTTCATGGGCATAAGACCTGTGTAGTTACATAGGCCCCCTTCCCCTTCCCTGGTCAGAAGGACCTCACATTTGGTTTAAGGTTCTGCTGTTTTCTTCGGAAATTCTTAATAATTATTGAACAAGGGGCCCCTCGTTTTCATTTTTCACTGAGCCCCACAAATTATGTACCTACCTGGTTCTGGTGAGGAGCAGGGCATAGTGTAGAGTGGCAGGCTGCCCCTACTTAACTCGTAGATTCTTGCCAGGGAAGAGTTGATAGGACTACTGACTTTGTGTTGCCACATCATTTGGTTTTTCCAGGGGAAGCTGGATATTGGATATTTATGTGGAATTCCCTGATTTTTAAATATTGGCTCAAATCTTTAAAACATTTTTGGATTGAAAGCATATGTAAGAGCTAGAGTCGGCCTGCGGGCTGCTTGTCTCCCACCACTGAACATACTGAAACATCTTTTTTGTTTAATATCTTTCTATGTCTCTATTTTCTAAAGGCCTGGCATATAGTGGATGATTTGTGAGTGTGCACCCAATGAATGGTTACAACTATCTGGAAAATAGAAAGTTGCCAAAAAAACAAAACTCTAAATCAAATCAAGACTGAGTCCCACTCAGGGATTGATCAGCTTCCTTTTTAACAGAGAATTTGGCATGAAAGGCTGAATAATTTAATACCATGAGTACAGTGTGATTCCTTGCAGGTGAATAATCCATTACTTTTGAACCACCTGCCATATATTAGTTGTTATTGACCAAATGGGGTAACTTGGCTGGGTAATGCCTGAGGACCTCCATGGGAGTTTGACATTTGAGAACACTCACCAAAATAATAGTTTTGATTTACTGAATCTGCACTATGTGGCAGACCTAGTGCTGACTACCTTACTTGTATGTACCTCGTTGACTCCTTAAGCAACCCTTTGAAATGGGTGTCGTGCCTGTCCATTCTGCAGAGTTGGAAGAACTAATCTCATGTTGGAATGAACTTAATCTGAATATAGTGCGTGTTTTCTTAAATGTCTAAAGGTTATTTCCCCATTCTATGTACACAGTCCAGTCCTGGAATCAATGACTGGGCATGGTGTAGGACTGTGGCATACGGAGAACATGGTCCCTGCCCTCACATACACAGAACAGAGAACAATATAAAATGTAACATATTTATCAAAATCTGCAATTCAGAGAGCGGACGGACCGGACGCTGTGCATCTGCCTCCCTGTTTCTCTCCTTTCCCTGTCTGGGTGTTGAAGAAGCTTCAGCAACATATGACTCTGTCAGAGGTATTCACAGTTCAGGAGTCAGGGCTGGTTGCAAAAATTGGAATTTCTTTGGAAAAGAAGACAAGCTTTTGGCAGAGCTGGGGCCACATGTGGGAACGCAGCACCAAGGCCTTGGGAATGACGGAAAATTCCTTCTGTCTTGTTAATGGCAATATGTGACCTGTGCTGTCCTCCTATCTTTAAATTTTAAGTAAATATTTACAGATTGTTCAAGTCCAAACTAAAACCTGCTGTGAACTAAACATTTTGTAAACTCAGTAAGATTGCCCAAAATGTAACTCACCTTTCACCTTTTTTTTTTTTGTTTGCAATGACATTTAATTTAAAAAAAAGAAAGTAGTTCCTTTTTTTTTTTTGTCAGTTCAGGGTCTTTTAATTTTTTTCCTTTACTTTTTCCTTTTTTGTTAATTTCAAATATCAGTCTATCTAAAACTGAAACTTAATTTTATTATCAGCATGTTACTTAGCTTCCGTAAGGCTGGAAATATCCGAATCGTACCACTATGTCCTTTTCAAGGGCCATTTCATTTCTGAAGAATGTATAAATTGAACCTCATCCTGCTAGTGACACTACTTCAAAACTCAGGCAGGAATTTTGCCATTTGTTTTTCCTTGAGCTGTTTGTTTTCCAGAATAATAAATCTTCCCAATCCAAAAGCATTTCACGTCCTCCTTCATTCTAGTCATTGGAATTACAGCCAAAATGCCTCTCAGTCTTCCCCAGTGACTTCATAATCACCGTTTCTTCAGCATATTCCCTGGTTGACTTCTCTTTTGTTCCTTAGCCTCATAATGAATTGCCCTTTGGTTCTGAGATGTGTCATTTTCCTCCCTGACCTTTTTGTTCTTTTGCTGAAGGCTGTAGGACATGCTGCTGCTGATGTGATGAGAGCCGGCGCTTGGTTGCTGGGTCCCTCCTGTCCTTGTGTCAGCTTTCATTGGCTCTTTTCCTAAGCATTTAAATCCTCCACTTTCCAGTCCTCCCATACATCTCATTATTCTCTTCATGTGTGCCTGAGCCTATAGCTGGCATGTAGACAAAGTCCCAGTTAGTTAGCGAAGAAAGCTTTTCGAGTTTCCAAGTCTTCCATCACTCTAGTCTTGGACCATCTTCTCTTCTCTCTCCCCTGTCACTTTCTGCAGTTACTTTAGGAATTTCCTCAGGATTTTCCAGGAGTGTAACCCAAAGACAGCTTAGACCTTCGCTTTGGATTTTAAAGTTGGGAGATCCCAGTGTGGTGATTTCCATTCCACAAGTAGGAAACAAAGTGAATGTACATGCTCAGCATCTTTCCTTAGTATTTCAGTATCCATAGATTTTTGCCAATTTTTCTTTTTTTCCTATTCTGTATTCTTCTAAGCAGTAGAAGCTTGTGGATAGTACAAAATGGGCCAAGTGTCCGGAAATACCGTTCCTTAGAGGCAGATACCTCATTCATTCAGTAAACAAATATATACTGAGTATCTCTTATGTGGCAGGCATAGTGTTAGGTGACCACAGTGCTAGTGGGGAGCAAACCCAGTCCTGGCCCCTGGTCTCATGAAGCACATCATCTGGTAGGAAGAATGGCACTGATCAGTTAGTAACAGATAACCCACTGCTCATGAAGGAAAGGTATTTCATGCACCAGAGTGTCTAATGGGGAGATTTAACCTAGTCGGGAGGTTGGGGAAGCCCTCCCTGAGGAATTGTGGAGTGACCTTCCATCAGGGATAGTCTGAAACTTGAGATTCACTTTTTCCTCCAGCTTCCTAATCCTATTAATTCACTACCATCTTTGGCCCTTTGGAGTATTGCATAAGCCATGCTGGAACCTCTGGGGCCATTTTGGCAAATAATAGTTCTTGTATACAGAGTCCAGAATTGATTTATTTACCTGGGTCTTTAGAACCTAATAAAAACAGAAGTTAACTGCCAAGAGTACTGTTGATTTCCATACTTGGAAAAAATACAAGTTAACATTCTTATTTTGAACATATTTAGGGTGATTTTGACAATATTTGAATGATCAGAAGCTACAAAGATATTCTCTCCCAGTCAGCTGATGTGTGTAGGGCCTTTGGTGAAAAAGTGAGTCTAAAATCTGTCTGAAGTCCCTGGCTACTCCAGAGCAGAGGATCTCCATCCTCTGTGGCCCAAAGATGATTATTCCAGGCTTGTGCAACCCATGGCCTGCAGGCCTCATGCGCGTTGAATGTGGATCAACACAAATTCAAAAACTTTCTTAAAATATGAGGTTTTTTTGTATTTTTCGTTTTTGCTATTTTTCTTGTTTTAGATCATCACGTATCATTAGTGTTTAGCATATTTTATGTGTGGCCCAAGACAGTTCTCCTTCTTCCAGTGTGGCCCAGGGAAGCCAAAAGATTGGACACATCTTATTTAGACCATTCTTAGATGCAAAATTAAGGAATTTTGACAGCATCTATTTAAAATAAATTGATTATACTGCATGCTAACACCCCTCTATTTTCTTTTTCTTTGATGACAGTTAACCTGTATTGAGAGCTTCCTATGTGTGCTGCTCATATTTAACTCATGTAATCCTCAGAGCAACCCAGAGCTAGGTGTGATCACTAGAAGCCACAACATAGGTGTCACTCAGCTAATGAATGGTAGGACTGGAATTGGACACTAGCTGTCTGATGCTGGGGCCTGTTTTCTTACCGTGTTATGGCTCTCCCTTTTCCTTTTCTTCTTCGTTTGAAGTTGGAACTCTCTCTAGCAGTTCCCAGAAGCAGAAATAAAGGTCACCTCACTCTAAAATATTGGATGTTTTGTTGACATCTGTCTTAAAGTTGAAAAATAATTTCTCAGTAAACCTGAGTGAATATATCTCCCGTCTTTCACATGGCCCGCTTTCTAATAATTGCATTCCTTAGGTTTTAGTGTCCATTTAGGGATCGGAAAGTAAAAGTGATGCATGTAAAGGCAAAAGAAGTACTAGGCATATAACTGAAATCCCATGGCTCTGTCTCCAGGGTTTACTTGTAACTCACATTCCTACCCTCTCGTTAGGTGGAGGGAATTTGTTTTTTGCCTTTTTTTTTGTTTCTTGGTGGGTAGGAAAAGGTAAAAGAAATTCAACCTGTAAGACGTAGAGTGTTCTACCGAGGAGGAAGAATTTCATTGAGAACTAATTCCATCAGAACTCCTAATTAGAAATATTAGCTACCAGTAACAGATAAAAGCAGGTAACCTTTGTTCTCATTCTGGTCAATTTCAGGAAGAGGTTGTCTTGCCAGATGAGCATGTTGCAACTCTCAACTGGAGATTGGAATGGTTTTAAAGTACTCAGGCAGTTGGCATGTCAGTAACCGCCAACTACCTCAGGTTTGCAGGGTCACTGTTTAGAATGCTGACTCAGCTCTGCCTGGGCCAGACACCAAAGTTGTCATCTTTAGTCAAGAGGCATCATTCTCAGGAGCCACTTGAAACATTAAGCACACATTTGAAGCTCAATTTGGGAAATTATCAAGTGTATGATTGTACAGTACTGTGCTTATTTTTCAGAATTTAGTTCAAATTTTGGAGAAGGCTAAATGGGAGATGCTTAGTGTGTCAGTGTTGGAGGTTTTTAAATGATTTAAAAAATCAAGCAGATGAGTGCATAAAGATTTCTGTGCAAACAATGATGAGCTTAAAGCTGCTGATTTAGTGTGAGAATTACTTGCATTGATTTGTAGAATATCTATATGGGCTCAAGATTCCATATTATGCAAATGAATAAGCCCCGAAGAGTCAAACTGAAAAAAAAAAAAAAAAAATGAAATTAACTGTGAGAGATATTACCCATTCAGCAAGAGGAAAATGTAGAAAAGAGTTAACCCTTCCTTTTCATACATCTTCTTGGGAAGGTAAGTGCCAGGGATGATGGTCTGTGTCCCGAATGTAAAGAAGCTAGGCACGGTTTGCAGCCAGTTCCCCCATCCTCCTTCTGGCCCTCCCTTTTTTGTTTCGTGCTATTTTACCTTTTGGCCACCTAGTCCCCTCAACTAGTCCTTGTCTTTCCCTTCCAAAACCAATCTCAGAGAAATATTTTATGAACACAGTTTTACTAATATATAGGTAACTGAGCATACTTAGTGCGTTACTTTTCTGAAGCATCAGCATATTAATAGGAGACAAAGCCAAAGAAGTAAAACTCTAAGGATAAAAACAGTAGAATTTTGCACACTGGTAACCTGGTGATAGGAGACCATTTCTGAATGAAGAGAGGGCTCGTCATACACAAACACAACCCTAGACAGAGAATATAGGCAAATGAATTACAGAATATAAATCACAGTAGTATTAAAATATAAAGAGAAGATGTTTTTTTTTTTTTTTTTTTTTTTGAGGCGGAGTCTCGCTCTGTCTCCCAGGCTGGAGTGCAGTGGCCGGATCTCAGCTCACTGCAAGCTCCGCCTCCCGGGTTTACGCCATTCTCCTGCCTCAGCCTCCCGAGTAGCTGGGACTACAGGCGCCCGCCACCTCGCCCAGCTAGTTTTTGTATTTTTAGTAGAGACGGGGTTTCACCGTGTTAGCCAGGATGGTCTCGATCTCCTGACCTCGTGATCCACCCGTCTCGGCCTCCCAAAGTGCTGGGATTACAGGCTTGAGCCACCGCGCCCGGCCGAGAAGATGATTTTTAATAATACATTTGTCAGTGAGCATCTCCCGCCTCTTGCCATACATTGAAGTTGATCACATAAATCTCTGTAGCAAGGTGGTATGTTATTTAACATTTAAACAAAGCTTCACGGGAAAGCCATTTGGTTTATGATTAGGGATTTTTGTTATTCAGTAGCAATGAACCTGAAATTCTATATTATCCTTGAATGTTGAATTTTTAGAAGAAAAAAATTGGCAGCGGATCCAACTTCACTTACCTCCCCACCCCACTTGCATTGATAAAAATTGAATTGATATTTATTTCAAAATTAGTGTGTCCCAATTTGACAAACCACAAGCATAGTGGTGTCAGCATGGTGGTGACATCTGGACATTAGGAGAGTTGGTTGATTAGGGAAGCTATACTTATTTTGGATAGAGTTGTTGCCAGGTAAATACCCGGCTGTAGAGTCAATGCTCTTCAGTCCCACCTCTCCCCCACCATACCCTCCTCCAGCAACCATGCTATGTTGAGTTGATGGCTCCATCTAGTGCCAGTGTGTGGAACTGTCTTGCAGGACTCCACTGTCATCTCTGGAGCTGGGTATGAAGAGTCCTCTTTCTCTGGGAACACACTGTCTAGTTGGGGACTGCCCTCTAGTTCCTACCTCTTCTTTGTTTTTGTAGTTTAGTTATGCCTTCGTGTCTTTCTTTATCCCAGACTTAATTTCTTTGTTTCCCTCTTTCTAGTACACCCTCTTTGTACTTGTTTCTCCTCCTCTTTTCTTTTCCAACTGTCAATCCATTTTTTCTGTTTTTGGAGGAAAAAACAGTACTTACAACTGGTAAGTATAAAGAGTTTTTTTTCTAACACTACTTTATGCCAAAGTAAGAGAATTCTATGCATTTTAAATAGAACTAACAATTGAAACCATGTTGGAGAACCAGAATGACCCTAAAGTTGAAGTCTGAAAGTCTCACTTAGAAGACTGTGTCCCTTCATCCTCCTGTAATTAGACATTTCCTCAAACACAGTTAATCAAGAGTGTTTTCTTTTAAATGGTTTTGGAAGTATCATTGTAGTATCATTTTCTACTTTTTAGATAATAAATTTAACCTCTTGTATTTTAAGTTCAAGACATTTTCACAGACTATCAAGGAATGCTAGCTCATTGACCTGGCCCTTTTTCTACGGGGAAATGTATTCTTAGTTCCAGATAACCAGTTCTGCAGATTTGTGGGTCCCGTATAAAATGAGAGAACAGAGATGAATGAGAGGCATTGTCAGACAAAGCCTGGCACATGAGATCTGAATTAGCGTACAGGTTTTAAGTCTCCCACATTAAACAGTACATTTTAAATTTCCACTTATGTTAAGCATCTTGATATTGTGGGTTTGAAAGTAAGTCCCCTCTGAAAAACAGGAACTGTGCTTGTCTGTTACCAGTTCTTGTGGTCGATATGGTAACTATTTTGATTTTTTAGAAGGGAGGAAAAGCAGTTAAATCTAGTTAAAATTAAAACCAGTTAAAATTAACTGGCTCGTGAGATTTCAGTGCAGCTGTTCTACACATAGCAACACTGAGAGTGACTTGTTTATTACCATGATTAATTATTATTAGTTGTTACTTCTTTTTGAGCAGTGACATAGATTATTTATGTTTTTGGTCTAATCTTGGAAAATAGAAACTGCAAGCGTGGAGAGGTTCCCGTTTGCTAATTTGCATGTACCCTGTTTTTGTTTTTGCCAGGTAGGTGTGTGCACCTCATGTACACAAGAGTAATTTAGCATGTCAGCACTTTCCTACCAGCAATGCTTGCTGACTCATGCAGCTGTTGTAGCGCTCAGCTGGCCGCACTGTAAACTGCCCATGGTACCAGCACCGCCCTTGGAGAGAGCTCCAGGCTGCTGGGCTGGTTAGCGACTGGGCTGGTTAGCTGCTGGGAGGCTATTTTCAGATCTTTGGTCACTGCTGAACTGAGTCCTCTTCTCCTGCCAGCAGCCAGACACAGCCTTCTGGTTGCAGGGGAGAAAACTGGACAAATTTCTACCTTTGTAGGGACTGCATATTCATAGATTTTTGGATATACCTCAGGAAAACTCTTTTTGTTTGTTTGTTTGTTTTGCTTCACTTTATTTTTCTGGAAATATTTAAGGGGAGAGGCAAAGTGGGCTAATAATAAATGGAAAGGGAATGTGCTGTTATTTCCTACTTAAGACCAGAAGGAGTTTTCATAAACCTTTAACTTAGGCTTTCTTGGTGTAACTGAAACCTGACCCACTTCTCCCTCAGTGCAAAGCAGTGTGTCCTGAGTAGGGAAGCAGGGGCGAGGGTGCAAGTGACTAGCTTGACATTGTTTTATGTGGCTCAAGTTCCTAAGTGATGACAGCTTTTGTTTATATCCGTTCCCTGTTATTGAGGTTAAAAAACAAAACAAAAAACTTGACCTCTGATCATTTTAAAGCTAGCATATATTTTCAGAGATGGTTTCACTGTTTGTTTTCAGAGTTCAGTTTTGCTTATTTTCATCGGAAAGTGTGAAATGTTGCTTTTTTGAGGCTTCTAAATAAACTTCCTTTTGTAGATACAAGTTTATCCAATCATCGTAAACTGTCTTGAAAAGGATGATTAAAGTAAGATCAGCTGGGGAAGGGAACGCTTTGCACACCCTTGAGGAGTTTGCCTCCTTTTTCTTAAGTTTCAGTAAGCATTCTGAAGCAGCTTTGACCAGTAATAAAGAAAAGCCACAGTGACTGTGTGTAACATGATGTTGATGGAAGTTCTTGGTTTCCGCCGATATGAATGACTCATCAGTATCAATAGAATTGTGACTTCTAATAATAACACAGTGCAAGACCTTCAAAACATGTGGTTTTAGCCCTTGCTTTTAGTGAAAGGTTGGAAAATATTAGTTTGAGCTTTTTTTTTTTAATCTCTTTATTTTGCCCAAGTATAAAGTTGTTTTTTGTAGGAATGATGATCCCCCTGTTGTTTTTTCATCTTACTGTTTTTAGTTTCATTATGATTAAGGAGCCAAACTCAGATCATTTCATCGTTTAGAAATCTCTGCACTAAGCATCTCCTGTCAGGGCTGTGTTTCAGGGAAATGTGGCTGAAAAGCAAATCCTCCCTGAATGCGGAAAGGAAAATACTAGTGCAGACTACAATCCACTGAGCTACGTGCCTCCTACACAGCATCTATTGCGGAGGGCTGTGGTATTGCTGAGTAGCCATATAGCCCTGTGAGTCATTGTCGAAGGATTCCAAGAGGAAGGTTAACAAAATGCGAGTCAGAGGAAACAGCAGAGTGGAGCAGCTAGCTCAGGAAGAATTGTGCTACCTGCTAAGGGGCTGCCCAGATATCACCAGGATTTCAGGTGTACGTTATCTTTTTGCAGCCCATTTCCATATGTCTGCATATGGGGACATTTTTGTTTTTTGTTTAGTTTTGGTTGGTTTTGCTGCAGTTTGGCCAGACAATCAGAGATCACTATTTTAGCTCTGTATTAGAGTGGTCTTATCCCAGAGCCTTTGCTTTTTGTATTTTGTAGTCAGAGCAACTGAACTTCTAGACTATAAGACCAACATGTATATTTAACATAATCTTTTTCTTTCTAAATGCTTTATTTATTTATTTATTTATATTGAGATGGAATCTTGTCCTGTCGCCCAAGCTGGAGTACAGTGACACAATCTAGGCTCACTGCAACCTCCACCTCCCAGGTTCAAGTGATCCTCCTGGCGCAGCCTCCTGAGTGGCTGGACTACAGGCGCATGCCACCATGTCCAGCTAATTTTTGTATTTTTAGTACAGTGGGGTTTCACCATGTTTGCCAAGCTGGTCTCAAACTCCTGACCTCAAGTGATCTTCCTGCCTCAGCCTCTCAAAGTGCTGGGATTATAGGCGTGAGCCACCATGCCTGGCCAGACCTAAAAAATTCTTATATAATAGTACAAAAGTTAAAAATGCATGAGGATGCTGGGTGCGGTGGCTCATGCCTGTAATCCCAGCACTTTGGGAGGCTGAGGCGGGTGGATCACGAGGTCGGGAGATTGAGACCATCCTGGCTAACACGATGAAACCCCGTTTCTACTAAAAATACAAAAAATTAGCCGGGTGTGGTGGTGGGCGCCTGTAGTCCCAGCTGCTCGGGAAGCTGAGGCAGGAGAGTGGCGTGAACCCGGGAAGCGGAGCTTGCAGTGAGCCGAGATCACACCACTGCACTCCAGCCTGGGCGACAGCAAGACTCCATCTCAAAAAAAAAAAAAAGTGAGTAGGACTTCTGTTCATTCACTGATAACTATGGAGAATGAGAAAACAAGCCCAAAGTGGTAAAGATGTTAGTGGCACATAAATAATACTGGTTCAGCACACATAGGAATCAATAAAAAAGCCAGGTAACCAAAAAGAAAAATGATACTGTACATTCATATTCTTAAACATGCATTTCACAAAAGAAGAAACCCAATTGGCCAGTAAATATATCAAAATATGCTCAGCTTCATTAATAAGCAAACACATGCAAATTAAAATCATAGTAACATATGATTACACACTCTCTAGATTGGCAGAAATTTTAAAACCTGACAATACCATGTAAAGATGTGAATGAATGGGAGTTTTTGTATTTAGTTGACAGGAGTATAACTTGGTACAATTATATTGGAAAACAATTTGCTGTTACCTAACCAAGTTCAACCTGCAAATAACTTACAACACAGCCATCTTACCCCTAGGTATACTCCTAAGAAAAATGATTACTTATGTGCTTTAAGAAACATGGACAAAACAAAAAATAATTGATGCTGGCAAAGTTATGGAGAAAGAGGAACGCTTGTACACTCTTGGTGGGAGTGTAAATTAGTTCAACCATTGTGGAAGACAGTGTGATGATTGCTCAAAGTCCTAAAGACAGAAATACCATTCAACCCAGCAGTTTCATTACTGTGCATATACCCAAAGGAATATAAATATTCTAAGACACATACACATATATGTTCATTGCAGCACTAGTCACAATAAACAAAGACATTTAATCAACCTAAATGCCCATCAGCGATAGACTAGATAAAGAAAATGTGGTACATACACCATGGAATGCTGTGCAGCCGTAAAAAAGAATGAGATAATGTCCTTTGCAGGGACATAAATGGAGCTGGGGGGCCATTATCCTTAGGAAACTAACACAGGAATAGTAAACCAAACACTGCACATTCTCACTTATAAGTGGAAACTAAATGATGAAAATGCATGGACACATAGAGGGGGACAACAGACCCTGAGACCTATTAGAGGGTCGGAAGAGGGAGAGAATCAGGAAAAATAACTAGAGGATACCAGGCCTAATACCTGAGGGATTAAATAATCTGTACAGCATACTTCCATGACAGAAGTTTGCCTGTGTAACAAACCAGTGCATGTACATACCCCTGAACTTAAAAGTTAAAAGAAAAAACATGGACAAAAATATTCAAAGAAGCATTGTTCATAAGAGCCCAAAACTGGAAGCAACCCAAATAAATGCTCATCAATATTGAGTCGAATCAACACATTTTGCTATAAGGTATTTATGCACTGTGATACTATTTGGCAATGAAAAATCAACTAGTAAAACCACATATAGAAGGGTGTGGAGAGGCAGCATTTCCTGGTAGTCAAGAGGAAGGATTGTGCCTGGGTTCAGATTTTGGTTCTGCCACTTATTGTGTGACCTTGGATGAATTTCTGAACTTCAGTGTACCTTAGTTTTCTCATCTGTACATCAGGGAAAATGATGTCTACCTGATAGGATTGTTAGGAAGTTTAAATGGGTTAATATATGTGACATGCTTAGGAGAATGACTGGCATTCTATATGTGTTTGTTAAATAAAAGTACATCAAAATGGATGAATCTTACAAACAATATTGAAAGAAAGAAGCAAGATAGAAGAATATATACAGTGTGATTCTATTCATGTAAAGTTCAAAAGCATGCAAAACTAAATGTTATTTAGGGATACATACATAGATGGTAAAACTGTAAAGAAAATTAATATGATTTAATACGATTGTCACAAAAAGCAGTATAACAACTACCTCTAGAGGTGAAGGAGTGAGTATGATAGGGGAGGGGCTCACTGGGGGCTTCTGAGGTCCTGGCAGTGTTTTATCTCCCAACCTGGACAGTGGTCCCAAGGATATTCTTTTTTTACAATTGTTCTTAAAAACTGTATATGTTTTTTATATATGTGTGACTTATTAGATAATAAACATTTTAAAGGATTTATGTGAGTTGTTATAGTAGCAACATGGCATTAAATAGGAATAACTGTAAATTCCTACATTTTAGTTAAAAATAATTGTTCAAGTGGAGATTGGAACACTTGCTTGGTGTTATTTCCTCCACAACATTGTGAGCCAGCAGTGCAGTGTGATTCTTACAGAAGGCAACACCTCCTTAAGGCCACATTAAGAGAGCTGTCCCCTTTAGATCAAGGAATGTAATGTTCCCACTCAGCTACTCTCAGGTCTGGATGTCCCATGTGTGGGAGGCTATGCCTTGTCCCAAGAGTTTATTTTAAGAAAGATTTTCACCACAAAGGGAGCATTTTCTGGGATAAAGGTGTTTAGGGGTCTGGAAACCTATCAGTTCTAAGAGTGGCCAAAGGAAGTGGGGATTTTCAACATGGAAAGAGGAGATGTCGGGAGAGAAAGAGTGTCTTCCATCAGCAGAAGCGGAAGCAGCCTTTCATTGTTGCTTCCCTCCCTGTAATATACAAGTCCCTCCCTGTAATGTCTACCCTTGGAGGCAGGTTTCAAGTCCTGGATACTGGAGATGCCCAAGCAGAGGCTGTGGGACCTCCCTTAGACTTGACTGGGGCTGCAATACCCATTGCCTGGTCCCGGGACCAGCAGCATTGGCATCACCTGGAGCTTGTTAGAAATGAAGTCTCAGGCCCACCCACACCTACTGAGTCTGAATCTGCGCTTTCTCAAGATGCCCCTGGGGACTCACATAAACATCAAAATTTGAGAGGCACTGGGCTAAATGTCTCTAAGATCCCTCATGATTCTTAAGATTTAATGATTTTATAGAATAAACTGTATACTCAACTGAAAATTATCAGTTCATATGGGGACATTATCAATTTAAAACACTTTGGGATGTTACATGTTCACAAAATCATGTAAGTATTTGTTGCTAAATTAGTTTTAAATGGATTTGTCCAGTTTCCCCCTAAAGTCAAAGTTAGGTTGCTTATGTATTTGGGCACCTATAAGAATTAAAATATAACATTGTTTCATTTTCTTCTCTCTAACATACAGGACTAGATTCTTGCTTTAAAATTCTCCATTAATGTCTTCAAATTTTTCTTTTATATTCATTAAAAAGTCAGAAGCAGATTAGGGTTCTGAATACCTGTTAAGAATACTCAAAAATAATTTAAATAAATATATGTCATTAATACATTGATTTTATATTTAGCATATTTTTTTTTCTTATACATAGTCCATATTTTGACCTTATGGGAACCTTTGAGGTCTGAATATTTTATAATGATTCTCCACAATACCTCTTTATCTTTTAGATTCTAGATCTGAGATCAGTCAAGTAAAATAGTTTTACCTTTTTCCCCTCAAAAGACCATGACTAACAAGCTCATTTACTTTTTCCTTAAATATTTTGCTAATTATCTTTTAACTGATGAAGTTCAAGTGGAATCCATGATTCATTTAATCTTTTCCCCTTTATGTAATTAGTTACTTGTTCTTTTGATGTTCCTAGCAAAACTAATATTTAAAGGGCTAGTCATAAAATTCCACAATAAAAAGTTCTTAAATGACTTAAAAATCACAGATAAAATATGCTTTACTGTACAGTAAAAATGGAGAAAACCATTTGAATAGAAAATGTTCTTTAAGGCTGTGGGACCGTGAGGTATTTGATTTAAGCATGTGTTACCAGCTCTGTGTTCTTTCGGTACATAGGACCAATAAACTACTTTATGGCTTAGATAATGTTTGCCGTATGTATGTCATCTAGATGAGATAATGTATGACAGAGGGCTTTATAAAATGATAAAGTACTGTAGACTTTTTTTTTTTTTTTTTTTTTTTTGGAGACGGAGTCTCGCTCTGTCACCCAGGCTGGAGAGCAGTGGCACAATCTCGGCTCACTGCAACCTCCACCTCCTGGGTTCAAGCAACTCTCCTGCCTCAGCCTCCTGAGTAGCTGGAATTACAGGCGTGCACCACCATGCCCAGCTAATTTTTGTATTTTTAGTAGAGATGGGGTTTCCCTATGTTGGCCAGGCTGGTCTCAAACTCCTGACCTCAGGTGATCTGCCCACCTCAGCCTCCCAAAGTGCTGGGATTACAGGCATGATCTTAAGCAGAGTAGGCAGAGAAATCCTCCACTTTTTCTGTGCTCTCATTCAGGATGGCCCTAGGCATGTTACATGGGAAATGAGAATATGTGAATAACTACTCTCATACTTTCTTGGGCCTTAATGAAAACATTTGTTACCATTGTTAGCCATAAATTCAAATTATTTCAGAGTAGGAAATATAACTTTAATTTAGAACATGGCTGTCAGATGAAACGTTTTACACATGTATTACTGTGGTAGACATTCCTTGCATTTATTAAAAGCCTCTCCTTTATAAAGTTAGTGAAGTGTGACTACTCTGACCTCCAAATACTGGGTGTATTTGAACTATGAAAGTAGGTTTAAAAGTTACACTTTAATGCCCATTGATAACTAACTTCCTTCCTTCCTCCCTCCCTCCCTCCCTCCCTCCCTCCCTCCCTCCCTCCCTCCCTCCCTCCCTCCCTCCCTCCCTCCCTCCCTCCTTCCCTCCGTCCTTCCCTCCTTCTTTATTAAACAAGTAAATAATAAAATATTTTACATTTATTAAAAAATTCTAAAATGATTGTGTTTTAAAAGTAAAAATAATTTTTGGTTAGGATTTGAGCTTATTCCATTTTTCTTCTAATTTTCCAAATTAAATGTAAAATGAGAGCATCCCAGGTAGGAGGAGGTAGGGGAGAAACCAAATAATTTTCAAGTCATATTTGAAGAGCAGGTATGTTCTCTCATGATTTATAGTGCAGGTGCGTTTTAATTTAACTGCTTTAAATGATGATAAAAATTCTTCAAGTAGAACAAAGCAAAGTTTTAGAAGTGATTTGTAAACAGCCATTCTTAATTTTTTCCTGTTTTCTCTCCACTTAAGTGACTTGCATGAATTTCTGAAGCAGTCCCTTCAAATGACACTGCTCCAAACATGTGAATTGCGTTCATCAACAAAATCCAGCCCCTTCCTTTGTAGGACAATGTGGGGTCACGGGGCAAGGGGTCTTTTCTTTGTCTAGCCTGGTGCCAAAGCAAAGACTAGTCCTCCCTGCGTTTGGACCCAGTGACATGTTTCCATTTGTCATTGAACACTAGGGGGAGGAACTGCAGCCTCTGAGGTACCCCCTTTGGTCCTCACCCTCTACCAAAGGATTTGCTGCTTCAGCCTCTTCAGTGCCCCAGGTATTTGATGCAAAGATTATGCACTTATGCTGCCAGTTATCAGGGTTGTGTAGGTGTCTTTAGAGGGGTCTCCCCTTAGCTTAGCATTGGGTCTCAATGACAGAATCTAAATAACACAGGTTACTCATCACGAGTTAAAGATTTTTTTCCCTTTTCACATTGATGCTTCTGATATACTTTTATACGTTAGTTGATTGTATGTGCGTACTTTGTGGCTGCCAAGATGCAGCTGGAAAGTGTGTGGGGGTTGTCTGCTTCCTCTGAGGCTGCTACAGGTGGTCAGGTGGGGGCGGCCGTGATAAAGGTACAGCACCCACTTCCGCCAGCTTGTCTTGTGCGCCCTGTAACCCACTGCATGAACCTGAGTGACACTTCAACCGGATTTTCTTGTTGGCACTTTTATCTTTCACTGCTTCTGACTTGCCTGTTGAGGTTTATGACTAAGGTTGTGATTAAAAATTCCTTTTTAGGTATGAAAAATCTTTTCAATTACTTTGTGTTCCTTTTTTTGTTTGGTTTTTGTTGTTTGCATGTGGACTTTCTGGGTTTTGTAAAAATGAATCTTAAAAAAATCTTAATATTATGTAAGAGATAAAGGTTAAGTAGCTAATATATTTCCTCATTAGGGCAATAGAATCAACATGTGTTTTTGGAAGATTAAGTGTGTTAAAATGCATTTTATGATGGAAGCACTTTCAGTTATTTAGAATAGGCATGGAAAATCCCATTTCAGAATATTGTCATAAAATCATTAGACTTGGAAAGGTTTTCGTTTATTCAGTCTGTATTCCCCTGTCTGTTTAATCTTTGCATACTACTGTCCTTGGAGCACGGAGAAACGTGAGCTACCCTTGGAGGTTTATGGTCCCACTGGAAGGGAACCAATGTTTATGCCTGATTATATGATAGGAGCATTACATGTTCTTATTCCATTTTTGAGGAAACCTTATAAATAAGATAATAACTTTTTCAGAGAAAGAAGCTGGGGTTCTGAGACATTACTTAGGGGCACCCAAAGGAAACAGCAAGACCTCCGGCTTCATCACCAGTAATTTCCAGCATGTGAGCTGCCCTCCACACTCTGTAATTTAAAAAACAACTTGATTTGGGGACATCTAGTAAATATTCTAGAAGTTCAGAAGCAAAAAAGCTAGACTGCAGCTGAAGTACTCAGATTTCCCACTGGCTGACTGGGAAATCAGACCTGAGCCTTGACAATGGGCAGAATTTGTATAGAGGAGCCAAGAGAAGAAGAGTTTCCGCACTGCATAAGCCCAATGAGGGAAGGTGTAATAACAAAGGAAAGGTGAGCACACAGGTTTAGGAGATGCTGTGTGGGCCAGTCCAGCTGGGAACCATTACCATTCAACACTTAATGGAGTGCTTACTGTGCTGGGCACTTCTCTAAGTTCTTCACACCTTTTAACTCTTCTTATCTTCACAGCAAGCCTTTGAAGGAGATGTTATTATCAAGTCCCCTCTGACCCCCTGTTTTTTAGAAACAGAGTCTTGCTCTGTTGCCCAGGCTGGAGTGCAGTGGTGTGATCATAGCTCTTTGTGGCCTCGAACTCATGGGCTCAAGTGATCCTTTTGCCTTAGCCTCCTAAGTAGCCAGGACTACAGGTGTGTGCCACCATGCCTGGCTAATTTTTTTCCCCATAGGAACAGGAGCTCGTTATGTTACCCAGGCTGGTTTTGAACACCTGGCCTCAAGCGCTCCTTCACCTTAGCCTCCTAAAGTGCTGGGATTAGAGGTGTGAGCCACTGCACCTGACCTTCATTGAGGGATGAGGAGAAATGAGGCACATAGCAGTTAAGTTGTGGAACTGTGATTCAAAGCACGGCCACCAGGATCCAGAGCCTGAGTTCTTAGCTACTCTGCTGTCTTGTTTTCTCTCAACCAGGCAATGCAGGCTGCTTGTTAGAGGGGTGGTAAGGATTCTCGAATTGCTGGGGATAGCAAGAGGAAGATGAAAATGGCAGGGGTAGTGATAGAAAGATCAAAATGGCAGCAGCACAGCACGCTGGCCAATTTGACAAGAGGAAACATTAGGAAAGAAGAGGAGTTTTTTCTCAGCTAAGCAGGATCTGGTCAGTGTAAGTGGGTAGCAAGAGATAGAAGTGAGATGTAACGAATCGATAGGCCTTGATGAATGACTGGAATTGAAGAAGAGAGAATGAGCAAAAATGAATCTAAGATTTGGAGCTTGGTTGACTGGGAGGATAATTCTGCTATTGCAGAAATCAATGAGGTCAATAGACAAGCACATTTGTCCACAGTTAGTAGTGTTGCAGCAAGAAATGAAGGCTTTTGAATAAGCATATGCAGTAGAGATACCATACGTAGGAAAGATGGCTCCCTGGAGAGTTGAGAATAAAGGAGAGGAGTTCAAGGGAGGGAATGGAGATGATTGGGGGCTATCTACAAGGAGAGAATTGATGTGCTGGGAATAGATGATTTCTGAGAGAGAAAGAGAGAAAAACCTAGGGCCTTAAAAAGTGTCCTTGGTCGAGAAGCAGAAGGAGAAAGAGGAGCAGGAAACCATAAAAGAAGCAGGAGAGAGAGGAGAATAAAAAGAGAAAAAAAGAAATCTACTGAACAGTGTCAGATACTACAAAGAAGTCAAGGAGAACAAGAGTGAAAGGGGGACATAAGATTTGACAAGGAAGAAGGCCATTTGTACCCTGCACAGCAAGTCTTGGTGGCATGGGGAGGTGAAATCTAGTTGCATTAAGGACTGTGGTGTTGCTGAGTTCTTCCTCAGGGGAAAGTCCCTGGACCTTTTCTAAGCACTAAATTTGCAGGTAGTTGAATGTCAAGCCGAGAAGGAACTTGGTTAACAGCACTTGGTTGCATTATACTATGTTTTCTTATAGTGACCTAACTGATCTATCGTGTTTTGTCTTTCAGCGCGTTCATTCACATAGCTCCCAGTTTTAACATTTCGCCACCTATTGAAGACATCATTTGGGGCCAAGCTGATGAGCCCTTGAAGCAGAGCAGGTGAGGCAAGGACCTCAGCTTGGTCTTTGTTTCATAAGTTTATACAGCTAGCTTACATTCCCACCAGCAGTGTGAAAGTGTTCCCTTTTTATCACATCCACATCAGCATCTGTTATTTTTTGTTTTTCAATTATGTCCATTCTTACAGGAATAAGATGGTATCTCATGTGCTTTTAATTTGCATTTCCCTAATAGAGATGTTGAGCATTTTTTCTTATGTTTGTTGGCTATTTGGATATCTTCTTTTGAGAATTGTCTGTTCATGTCCTTTGCCCAGTTTTTGATGGTTTTTTAAATTAGAGTTTATTAGCTTTTAATATAAACATGAGAAAAACCACATAAATTGTAGCATTCTTTTAAAAATAAAACTGCAATCAATACTTGAATATCCAAGCTTTGAACTCCATAAACAATGTTTTTTCTTTCTTTTTCTTTTTTTTGATGGGGTTGTTTTTATCTTGCTGATTTGAGTTTCTTGTAGATTCTGGGTATTAGTCCTTTGTCGGGTGTATAGTTTGCAAATATTTTCTCCCAATCTGGGTTGTCTTTTTACTCTGTTGATTAATTCTTTTGCTATGCACAAGCTTTTTAGTTTAATTAGGTCCCAACTATTTATTTTTGTTTTTGTTGCATTTGCTTTTGGGTTCTTAGTCATGAACTTTTTGCCTAAGCCAATGTCTAGAAGAGTTTTTCTGATGTTCTAGAGTTTTTATGGTTTCAGGTCTTAGATTAAGGTCTTTGATTCATCTTGAGTTGATTTTTATATAAAGTGAGAGATGAGGATCCAGTTCATTCTTCTACATGTGACTTGCCGATTATTCCAGCACCATTTGTTGAATAGGGCATTCTTTCCCCACTTTGTGTTTTTGTTTGCCTTATCAAAGATCAGTTGGCTGTATTTGGCTTTGTTTCTGGATTCTCTGTTCTGTTCCATTGGTCTGTGTGCCTATTTTTATTGCCAGCACCATATTATTTTGGTAACGATAGCCTTGGAGTATAGTTGGAAGTTGGGCAATGTGATGCCTCCAGATTTGTTCTTTTTGCTTTTGTTCTTTTGGTTACGTGAACTCTTTTTTGGTTCCTTATGAATTTTAGGATTGTTTTTTCTAGCTCTATGAAGGATGATAATAGTATTTTGTTGAGAATTGCGTTGAATCTATAGTTTGCTTTTGTCAGTATGATCATTTTCATAATAGTGATTCTAATCCATGAGCATGAAATGCGTTTCCATTTGTTTGTGCCATCAATTATTTCTTTCAGCAGTGTTTTGTAGTTTTCCCTGTAGAGATTTTCACCTCCCTGGTTAGGTATATTCCTAAGTATTTTATTTGTTTATTTAGCAACTGTTGGAAAAGGGATTGAGTTCTTGATTTGATTCTCAGCATGGTCACTGTTGGTTTATAGCAGTGCTACTGATTTGTGTTCATTGATTTTGCCTCCTGAGACTTTACTGAATTCTAGGAGCTTTTTGAATGAGTCTTTAGAGTTTTTTAGGTAGTACAACCACTATGGAAAACAGTGTGGAAATTACTTAAAGAATGAAAAGTAGAACTACCATTCCATCTAGCAATCCCACTATTATCTACCCAAAGGAAAAGAAGTTATTATATGAAAAAGACACTTGCACATGCATGTTTATAGCAGCACAATTCACAACTGCAAAAATATGGAACCAGCTTAAATGCCCATCAACCAATGAGTGGATAAAGAAAATATGGTGTATATACATCCTGAAATACTACTCAGCCATAAAAAGGAACAAAATAATGGCATTCACAGCAACCTGGATGGAATTGGAGACCATTATCCTAAGTGGAGTAACTCAGGAATGGAAAAGCAAATATAATGTGTCATAAGAATGATATAATGGACTCTGGAGACTCAGAGGGAAGTTCCACTAAGGAACTTATCCATGTAACCAGAAACCACATGTTCCCTGAAAACTATTGAAATAGAAAAAAAAATAATTAAAATTTTTTAAAAATTAAAAAAAAATTTTTTTTAAAGTTCACACAGCTGCCCAGCATGTGTCCCACTCACCGGGATCATCAGCTTATTCTGTGTGTTTCTAAGTGTCTTATGAACACACTGATTGTTATAAGGAATCCAAACAATATTGCACTGCCACACTTGGGGCTGCTTTTTGTTTTAGGGCTCTTCTGTTATGTAAAATCCAACCGATATGAAAATAACCTAAATTTTCTCTGACTTCTCAGAAATTCTCAAAACATCAAAATGTGCCCTGTCTTTTGATGCTGGTTACCCATTGGTGGGAATCCAGGATTTCCTTATTTCAGTGTCACAGCTGAGAGTTGTAAAGCATTTCATTCACCACAGTGCTGGTTACAGTTGGTTTTATTTAAGCTGCCAGATTTGGAAATGCACCTCACTATAGCATTAGTTTAAAAAATTTAGGAAGGGGAGAAGAAGCTTGTATGTACAAATGATATGTTTTACTTTTGGACTGTAGGTATGTTTTTTGGTTCTTTATTACAGCAGTTTTTCTGGGTAACTATAACTTGGTGTATCAACTTTTAGAAAACTCAGAAGACTTAGGAGGATGTAAGCTCCCTCACTTTCCTTCCCACCCCTCACCCCCAGCATAGAATATTGGTAGGTGAAACTTTATTAAATAGAGTCTGCGCAGAATAGTCAGACCTTGGTCACACCCACCCCTGCCCCTTGTCTCTGTTACTGTTTTCTGTTGCTATTAGTATCTTCATTCAGAAGGATGAAAGGGGAGAAAAAAAATTAAAATGAAGTTAATTTTGTTCAGGAAAAGTTAAAGTGCCTTTGGCTGAACTCTGGGTAGTTGGTTTTGGAGTTGTGTGGGGTTTCATTTATTCTCCAGCTCTCTTAGTCTTCACTTGTAAATAGAAACTAGAATTCATTTTCCCTGACAAGAACGAACTTAATTATTTACCCAGAATGGTTAGTAATCTGTTCTTATTACCAGAAAGCTTTCTTCTGATCTATTTAGTATCTTTTTTCATAAGAGTTTGAATATATTAGCATGTATTTTCAATAGAATCTAACCTTTCATTATTAAAGTTCCTAAATATATTACTATGTTTTATTATTATGAACATTGACTCTCATTGTTTAGAGTTTTGCTTCTCTAATTATCTTGGGTGAAGGACCAGTTTTGTTTTTAATTTCCAGTATGTCATGGATTGATAATTTTATAAAATATAATAAAAATGATTTACTAGAAAAATGAAATACTAGAAAAATGAAATTTAAAGAAACGAAAAACATAAGCCTGATTAAACATTTATTATTCTTATAGTCAACAGACATAAAATTACTCTGGCAAGCTGCTGTAAAAAACTAAAGGCCTACTCTCAGTTTCTGTGCTTATTCTGGGACTGGGGCTGGTCTGCAGAGCCCAGTTTGAGTTGCACCATTAGACAGAATATATACAATTTAGGAGACCAAAGTTCAGTATATACTAACTTCAGAACATATCCTCAAAGTGGGTTTTTGGGGACTGTCCCCTTCATATTTCTTGCATATATAAAAGGCAAGTGCAGTTTGGGTACAGTGGTTCACGCCTGTAATCCCAGCATTTTGGGAGGCCAAGGCAGGCAGATCACTTGAGATCAGGAGTTTGAGGCAAATTTGGCCAACATGGTGAAACCTCCTCTCTACTAAAAATACAAAAAATAGCCGGGCATGGTGGTGTGCATCTGTAATCTCAGTTACTCAGGAGGCTGAGGCATGAGAATCGGTTGAACCTAGGGGGCAGAGGTTACAGTGAGCTGAGATCACGGCACTGCACTCTAGCCTGGGCAACAGAGCAAGACCTTGTCTCAAAAAAAAAAAAAAAAAAAAAGTGCAGGAAAAAAATCCTGTTTATTTAAACTTTTTCTACTTATAAAAAAAATTATAGGACAGTGCATAAAATAATATTTAGGTGAATGTAGAAAAAGTTGATTGTCTTTCTCCCACTCCTCTGGTTGTTTCTTTTCCTTTCTCTATACATCATATACATACATACGAACGTATACCTTTATATGGAGAGGGGACATTTTTTTCTTCTATGAAAAATGGCATCATAAACAATACTCTGCAACTTTTTTACTTAATATTTTGTTACAACATTTATCTTTCTCAAATATGAATCCAGTGGCTCTTTTTAACAGCTGTATAATATCCTATGGTATTGTCCTACCATACTTTATTCAATTCCCCAGCTGATATACCTTCAAGTGCATTCTAGGCTTCTACCATTTCTAACAACACTGCAGTTAAATTCTTGTACATATATTCTTATGTATCTACTTAGATATTTGAAGGATAGATTCCTAAAAGCGGAGTCAACAACTCATACATGATGTCAGATGATACTCCAGAAAAGTTGCATAGCTGTAGAGTCACACCTGCAAAATATGAGAATACCTGTTTGTCTCACCCCTGCCAGGTGTTAGGAATCTTTTTAAGTGTTCTCTCTGCAGTGTAAAGTGATCACTAGCTGTTTTAATTTGAGTTCCCCTGATTGCCAGCAAGAGTGTGCTTCTTTTCATATGTTTAAGGGCCTGCTGGATCTTTCTGTTCAATTTGGGGGCAACAAAACTTGACAGACTTTATTAGGTCTTTTATGTGCCAAGTTTTCTGTCTGTGGTACACTTAGTGATTGGGATTTATATTATTTGTTAGTTTTAATAGGGTAGAGGACATGGGAAAAGAACAAAGATACAGTGTTGAGGGTTTTTTACTTGGTGGTGGGGGAGATGTCTTAGTTCTGATTTTCTTTGTCTAACATTTTCTTTTTCTTCAAGATCAGCTTACAGGAAATCCGTCCCTATTTGTGTGTAATGTAAAAAGGGCACAGGGTGGGGCATCTTTATAGCTTGGCATAGTGTATATCGTTATTCAGGACTGCTCAAAGACTATGCATTGGCATGTGTACTTTTAAAAAACTGAGGTAAGTTCATATAAAGTTAACCCTCCTCAAGTGTGCAATTCAGTGGCATATAGTACATTCACAGTGCTGTGCGACTGGGACCTCTATCCAGTTCTGAAACATTTTCCTCACCCCAAAGGAAACTCCATCCCCATTAAGCACTCACTCCTCATTCCCCTCATCCCTCAACACCTGGAAACCACTCATCTGCTTCCTGCGTCTATGGTTTCACCTTTTCTGGATATTTCATATAAATTGAGTCATGCAGTATGTAACTTTTTATGTCTGGCTTTTTTCATTTAGCATAACATTTTTGAGGTTCGTTTGTATCGTTGTATCAGTACTTCATTCCTTATTGTGACTGGATAAAATTTCATTGTATACTACAATATACAATAATTTATTTATCCATTTACTAGTTGATAGATATTAGGGTTGTTTCCACCTTTTGGCTGCTGTGAACAATTGCCCATATACACCTAGATGCCAAGTTAAGTCATACAGAGAGAGGGATGAGGGAAGAAGAAAGACAGCTGAGAAGAGCCTCCCAGGGAGCATCTTCTGTCTTCTAGAGCCTTCATCTCTCTGTAGTTGGTCATCTACAGGCTCTTTAGGAGGCTGGGTTAGTTTTGGGGCCAGATTTGGGATCTGTTTCCATTGGCTTCAATATCTTCGTTAAACCAGAGATAGACCCTCCATATTGGATTTTAAATCCACACCCTCTGGTTTTAAAAAGGAATTTACGTCCCACCCTCAGGGCACTAGGTCTGCTCTAGCCTCCGTGGGTGCAGTGGCTGCGAGGAACATTCATGGCTATTCCTCCATGGTTGTTGCCTCTACTCTAGGTTGGAGCTTGTAGAATGTGGTGACCAGAAGGAGGAATCGTGCCCACATAGTACTTGGCATATGACAGTATAGGCTCATTTCCCATCTCTGCAGCCTTAGTCCAGTTATGTACCTCCCAGTTTTCTCCTCTGTAAAATGGCATTACTAGTACTTACATAATAGGGTTGTAGAGACAGTTATATGGGATAATGTATAGAGAGCACTGTTACAGTACCATGTGGTAGTACTTGATAAATGTTCATTTTTTCTTTTCTCAGTGCTTCTCTGTCTTCTCCTATCTGGTGCCCAGGACATTACATACTTCACAAGGTAGTAGTAAGTTTAAAATGAGGTGATAATGCAGATGAAGGCTCTTAGCACCATGCCTGCAATGTAAGTCAACACTCACAATAGATAGAAAGATACCTTATCTTGCAGTTAGGATTTCTCATTGGGAAAATGCCATGCAGTTGATTACAAGCTGTCTAAAGTGTTTTAAGTGGTAAAGATTTCACCTGGGTATATTGAGTTGTTCTGCCGCTTGGTGTTTATTACTATAGACACATCAGGCTAATTAAGACAGCCGTGTTCAGGATAGATGCACTAAGATCGTAATGTGTGAGTTGGGCATTTCCCATCATGTTAGCACAAATACATTAAAGAAAGTTACTTTTATATCAGAGTGTTTGCATCCCAAGGAAAATACTTGTACAGCCTAAAATTCTCTTTCTTGTGAAAGCTGACAAGAGACTTCTGTCTTGCCCTCCAAAGTGGTTTAGTATCCTGTTTTGAGTACTATTTGGGTGCTGTTATTTAGAAATTCTGTTTTAGAGCAAATGGGAAGTGATTTTATAAAAAAGGGAGAAGCAGCTGTCCTCCACCATGCTCTCTTTCAACTGTGTAACAAGCTCTCTGAGTGTGAAGTGGATCCCCATAATGTGGGCCCCATGTGAGAACCTTTTACAAGGTTTTCTTGTTGTAATGGCTGATATAATTAAAGGAGAGAGTTCATGTTTTGTCTGAAATGGAGCATGCCTTGAGTTACAATGTTTTGTTTTTCTCACCAAATATATCCTGACTGTAATAGCAAACAGCTTGTATAAGATTTTTACATAAACATTTGAAAAAGCATTCTTGTCTTCACTGAAATTTTGAAAGCCTTTTAAGACTATTTGTAGCACTTACATTTTTAAATGTCTAACAAGCAGTTGTTTATTTGGTAGATTCATTCCATGAGGGTGCTTTGAATCTACCTCCAGACTTCCCAGGAACCACTGCTTGACAGCTGGAGAGACAGCAGGTGAACCAGGGTCTCACTGGGAGGGAAAGACCAGGAAACCCCAAAGGGCCAGCTTTCTGGAGAGAAATGCCTGGCTGTGCATGCTTCTTCACCTCCATCCCAGACGCACACTTCCAGGATGTGCAAATTGAGTCAACATCATGTCTGTAGAGGACAACAACATGTCTTTTGTTGGTCTTGACATTTCTTTAGCACTAGGCTTCTCAAGTTTTAGATGTGGGATGCTCAAGAAATGCATTTACAGTCTGAAAACCTGGTGCTCATTAAGTAATTCTTTTAAAACTTTTTTCTTTTCCTTTTGAAAAATTCAAACCTAGAGAGGAGAGGAAAGAATCATATGAAGAACATTTATATACTCTTTGTTTATATTTGCCAGTTATTAATATTTGTTATTTTGTCTCCGAATTTATAGTTTTATATGTGTGTTGGCAAGAGGGGTTCATTTTTTATAACTATTTAAAAGTAAGTTGCAGACTTACTTTCATGACATTTTTTCCCTAAAGACTTCAGCATCATTTCTGAAGAATAAGAACATTTTCCTACGTAACCACAATCCTGTTATAAAGTAAGTCTTAATTGAAAACTTCAGACAGAGGACAAAAGAGTAAAAAAGGCAGGGATTGAACAAAGCTATAATTGAACTTGGAAAGTATAAGGAGAAGAAATATAGGGAGATAATTAGAACTCCTGTTTGGTTCCTTAAAGGATAAATTATGTATGTACCAATAAATCACCCAATGAATGCAGATTTTCTTCAAATATTTACTTTGTCTAGTCCAAGGAGTTTCTCCTGGTGCTCTGAAGTCAGTGTTTTGGCCAGGGTTATAAGCTTTTCAGCCTGTAAATACATTTCTTCAGCATCATCAATCTAAAACCTGACTGACCACATCCTACTTAGACTTGTGGTTAGGAGCAAATTTTCAAGGGATTTTGCTGGTGCCATTACATTGAGGACATGGGACCTTCAGTTATTGCAGTCAGAAATGTTTACTAATGGGCAGTTAGCGTAAACATGGGAGTCCTTTCTTGACATTTCATTTAGGTTTGAGTAAAAGCTGATGTGTTAGCACACTATTTTGAGAAATAATTTTACAGGCTTGGCAAAATGTTAAGCTTGATGTCATCACAGACTTTTGCAGATTTAGGCGTCAGGAGTCAGTGCAAGAAAAAATGCTACTCTTATAAGGCTGAGGAGCAGGAACAAAGTTAAGTGGATGGCATGTAGACGCATCACTAATTTGTCTGTTTTAAAACAAAGATATACATTTTCTTGATACCTCCAGCTTATAGAACATTAAACAAATTAAAAGGTTTCTTTGGACTGTTTCCCTGAAAGCCTCCTTCTTTCGTAGGATTTAATAGTTTGCCAGAAGAATTATGTTTGGGGATTTATGTTTCAAATTTTTAAAAAAAGCTGTTTTCACTAAGTTTTGGGATGGGAACCATATTAAGCTGTCTCTCTGACTAAGCACATCAGGCATCATCATGTCAAGAATGAGAAACAGTGTGTTTCCTTTAACAGCGGTGTATGTCATAGAGATGTTTGACCCATGATTTTTCATGAAAAGGTCCGTTTTCAGTAAACTCTTGTGCTTACCTAGTGTCTTCAGTGTGATAACTGGCCTCCCACTGATCAGGGGTGAGGTGCATCACAGAGAGTTTGAAACTATATCTTTTATCTTTCATTTCCTTGTTCTTTTTACTCTTTCAGCCTTCAGTAGCCATGGAGATTTTTTATTTTGAGTGACAATTTTACATATCAAATTTACAAACTGTGACTTTTAAAATAATTATTGTACTCTTTTCTGTGAGTAAATTTTAAAAAGCATTTAATGTAAAATGCATGCGTAGTTTCTTGTGTATCAAAGCCATGCTTTTCCTTAGCTCAGCTTAATCGTCTCTTGTTTCCAATTTGTGTTAGAAAGTTCTGTGTGAAATGTGAACTCTAGTTTATATACTTACTAACAGTTAATGCATGTCCCTTGGGATAATAGCCCTTGAGCTATCTTTGTGGCTGTCTTACATAGACCATTTGAGTCTTTCTCCTTTAATGCCAAGTATCCACTTTTCACATGTGAATTGGAGATGTTACTGCCTGAACTTGGACACCAGTGTGTGCATGTAATGTTGATTGATGTCATCATGGTTTTTGGCTACTCTGTGATAATTTTGTTTTTCAGAGGCAAATTTTGTGGGGCCAAACTTAAGAGATTGGATCTGTACATCATTCGTTCTTTCAGTCAGTAAACATTCATTTAGTGCCTAATCTGTGTCAGTGCTAGTCAAAAAGGAACATGGCAGGATTGCTGTCCTGGAATCATGTGCATGCATGGTACCTATGAACGGGTTCTAACAACACAACAGCCACTTGAATGGCCTAGGAATGGGGGTGTGGGGATGGGAAGGGGCTCCACAGATAGGTGAGTTGGTCTGTAAAAGCCATCGCTGTACAAATGAATCCCCAACCAAACATTGAAAGAGTGCACAGTAGATTCCCCCAGTTAGAACAGGGTCATAGACAGAGCATTTTAGGCAAAGGGCCCATACTATGCCATAGAAGCATGAAACATATGCCACATTGTGGTATGAATTTCAAATAACTTCATATAATGAGAGTTTGGGAGGCTGGCCTTCGTCCTGTAGTCAGTGGGGAACAACTTCAGAAATCTTAATGCAGAGGTTTCATGATGAAATTTGTGCTTTAGAAATACTCTCTTGCAGCACTATGGAGGTACAGCTAAGTACCTCCATAGTGGAATCCAAGGCGAGAGGGTCACTCTGCTCCTGCAGAAGTTCATGGGGCAGTGGCAGTTGGGAGATAAGGAGATGATGGTGCTGAGAGCCAATTAAGAAATAGAATCCTCAGAACTTGGTAACTGACTGATTATGGGTATTGAGAGAGAGAAACTTAGAGGTTTCTCGTTTGGGTGACTACATGAGTGATCTCATCAGTATATAAGTGCTCAATTAGATCATGAGATTGAGGGGCAATAGTAATGTAGGAAACAGAGAACCGAGAGAACCAATGATATAAGCCCTAGGAAGTGGACTTTTAAGGAGGAGGCAAATAAAAAGAAGCTTTAGAAGGAATGATCTGAGGGTATGAGGAAAACCTGAGGATAGGGTGTTCCATAAACCCAAAGCAGGAATCTGCAGAAGGAGGGGTCAACAAGAATGTTGAATACTTCAGAGGGGTCAAGCAAGGGTTCCAGGATGTGTCAACTGGTAGGTTCAGTAATCCTAGCAAGAGAAATTGATGGGCAGTGTCAAATAAGAAATGGGATGGTCATTACTGGGTATATACCCAAAGGATTACAAATCATGCTGCTATAAAGACACATGCACACGTATGTTTATTGCGGCACTATTCACAATAGCAAAGACTTGGAATCAACCCAAATGTCCATCAGTGACAGACTGGATTAAGAAAATGTGGCACATATACACCATGGAATACTATGCAGCCATCAAAAAGGATGAGTTTGTATCCTTTGTAGGGACATGGATGCAGCTGGAAACCATCATTCTTAGCAAACTATCACAAGAACAGAAAACCAAACACCGCATGTTCTCACTCATAGGTGGGAACTGAGCATTGAGATCGCTTGGACTCGGGAAGGGAAACATCACACACTGGGGCCTATCATGAGGAGGGGGGAGGGGGGAGGGATTGCACTGGGAGTTATACCTGATATAAATGATGAATTGATGGGTACTGACGAGTTAATGGGTGCAGCACACCAACATGGCACAAGTATACACATGTAACAAACCTGCACGTTATGCACATGTACCCTCGAACTTAAAGTATAATTAAAAAAAAAAATGGGATGGTTCATTTATACTCCTCTTTCAAGGAGCTTAGATATGAAGGGAAGGAGAGCAAGAGGGTCAAGGAACATTTTTTTAATATTCGTTTTCAAGGTTAAAATCTCAAGCAAGTTTACATGCAGGAGGATAGATATAATCCATTAGAGAGGAAGAAGAAGGACATAATTGATGGAATAATGTCTCTAAGCAGATCTGATGGCATATAAGCTAGAATACATGGCAAGATTAGCTTTGGGTTAGAGAAAGGACAACTCAGTTTTTAATAGATGGGAACAAAGGAGGAAAGACTAGGTGTGGATATGGATAAACAGAGGAAGGAAAGGGAATGTAGGTCTTGTAGGTTGGAAGTTTGAGGGGTGTGGTGCCCATAAAAATGAGTGCTTAGATCTATAGCTGGAAGCATAGTTGACTGATGGCCCAACTACGGCCCCTCTGCCGCCACCCTTGCATTTGTACTAAACTACACATTGCCACTAGCTTCTCCCAGTCATGACCAAGCACAATAGGGTCTCCTATTGCAGGCTCATCCCTGTGGGACACAGGATTTTTCCAGTGGGCCAAATTGGCTCAAGAACTCTTTCTATTGGCCTGAGCAGACCTTTCTTGGAACTGTGTTGGAATCCAAGACTTCCTAGCCATTCCTTCTTCCTTTCCTCTCCATGTCCATAGGTGTGGTTTGAAGGACCTCCCACATTCTGTGATTTCCTTTCTCAACATACCTTTTGTATTTCTAGTTCTATCTTGGTACCTGCTTCTGGGTAGACCCAAATTAGCATAAATAAATTGGTCAAAATATATATATTATTAAGGTAATGCCAGCTGCTGTAAAAATAACTTCTCAATTCAACAATGTGTACATCATTCAGACAGAAAATTAGTAAGAAATGTGGGACTTGAATTGCATTTTTGGCCAAATGGACCAAATAGACCTGTACAGAATTTTCCATCCAACAGCAGCAGAATGTAAATTTTTCTAGAGTACACACGGAACATTCTTCAGGATAGACCATATGTTAGGCCACAAAATTTAAGATTGAAATTGTGTCTAGCATCATTTCAGATATAACTTCAAACCACAGTGATATAAACTAGACATCAGTGACAGGAGGAATCTTGAAAAATTCACAAATATCTTGAAAGTAAACAAAATGCTCCAGAACAACCAATGGGTCAAAGAAGAAATCAAAAGGGAAATTTAAAAAATACCTTGAGGGCCGGGCACGGTGGCTTGCGCCTGTAATCCCAGCACTTTGGGAGGCCGAGGTGGGCGGATCAGAAGGTCAGGAGATCAAGACCATCCTGGCTAACATGGTGAAACCCCATCTCTACTAAAAATACAAAAAATTAGCCGGGCATGGTGGCAGGTGCCTGTAGTCCCAGCTACTCGGGAAGCTGAGGCAGGAGAATGGCGTGAACCCGGAAGGCAGAGCTTGCAGTGAGCCGAGATCGTGCCACTGCACTCCAACCTGGGCGACAGAGTAAGACTCTATCTCAAAAAAACAAAAGAAAAAAATATGCCTTGAGACAAATGACAGTGCAAACACAATATACCAAAACCTATGGAATGTAAGAGAAGCAGTTCTGAGAGGAAAGTTTATAGCAATATATGCCTACATTAGAAAAGAATAAAGATCTCAAATGAATAGTCTGACAGTACACCTCAAGGAACTAGAAAAAGAAGAACAAAACTAAAATCAGATTAGTAGAAGGAAAGAAAGAAAAATCAGAACAAACATAAATCAAATGAATAACAGAAAACCCACAGGAAGAATCAATAAACTAAGAGTCTTTTTTTTTTTTTTAAAGTAAATTGGCAAACCCATAGATAGTCTAACAAAGAAAAAAGAAAACTCAAGTAAAACCAAAAATGAAATTGAAGAAATTACAACAGATACCTCAGGAATAAAAAGGATAATAAGTCACTATTATGAACAATTGTATGCCAACAAATTGGATGGCCTAGAGGAAGCAGATGAATTCCTAGGAAAATACAACGTACCAGGATTGACTCAGGAAGAAATAGAAAGCCTGGGACAGACCAATCACAAATAGATTGAAGAAGTAATGAAAAACCTCTCAACAAAGACAAGCCCAGGACCAGATAGCTTCACAGCTGAATTCTACCAAACATTCAAAGAATTGATACCAGTACTTCTTAAACTCTTCCAAAAAAATAGAACTAGAAAGAATACTTTCAAACACATTTTATGCCAGAATCACCTTGATACCCAGCCAGCCAAAGACATCACAAGAAAAGAAAATTTAAACCCAATTTCTCTGATGAATATTGGTGCAAAAATCCCCAGTAAAATATTAGGAAACCAAATCCTACAACACATCAAAAAGATTACATGTCATGACTAAGTGGGATTTATCCCTGGCATATAAAGCTGGTTTAACATCTGCAGACCAATCAGTGGGATACATTGCATTAGCAGAAAGATAAAAATCACATGATAATCTTAATTGACAGAGAAAAAGCGTTTGACAAAGTCCAACATCCTTTCTTGAGAAAAATGCTCCATAGTGTATGTATAGAAGGAAAGCTTCTCAATGTAATAAAGGCCATTTATGAAAAACCCACAGCTAACATTATAATACATGGGGGAAAACTGAAAGTTTTTCCATGAAGGTCTAGTATCAGGCAGGCATGGATGCCCACTTTCACCACTTCTATTCAACATAGTACTGGAAGTACTACAATAGTAATTAAATAAGGAAAAGAAATTAAAGACATTGAAATCAGGAGGGAAGAAGTAAAGTTATCTCTATTTGCAGATGGTGTGATCCTATATTGTAGGGGGGGGAGAAAACCCTGCAGATTCCACACACAAAAAAAATGAATGAATTAGAACAATGAATGAATTCAGTAAAGCTGTGGGATGCAAAATCAACATACAAAATAAGTTGCATTTTTTTCATACCGATTAGAGTCTATTTGAAAAGAACATGAAGAAAATGGTCCCACTTAATAGCATCAAAAAGAACAAAATACCTAGGAATAAATTCAGCCAAGAATGTGAAAGATGTGTACACTGAAAACTATAAAACGTTAAGGAAAGAAATTAAAGAAGACACAAAAAATGGAAAGTTATCCCATGCTCATGGATCAGAAGAATCAATATTGTTAACATGTCCATAGTACCGAAAGCAATATACAGATTCAGTGCAATCTCTATCAAAATCCCAATGACCTTCTCACAGAAATAGAAAAAATACTTCTTTTTTTTTTTTATTATTATACTTTAAGTTCTAGGGTACATGTGCATAACGTGCAGGTTTGTTACATATGTATACTTATGCCATGTTGGTGTGATGCACCCATCAACTCGTCAGCACCCATCAATTCATCATTTATATCAGGTATAACTCCCAATGCAATCCCTCCCCCCCGCATGATAGGCCCCGGTGTGTGATGTTCCCCTTCCCGAGTCCAAGCGATGTCATTGTTCAGTTCCCACCTATGAGTGAGAACATGCGGTGTTTGGTTTTCTGTTCTTGTGATAGTTTGCTAAGAATGATGGTTTCCAGCTGCATCCATGTCCCTACAAAGGACGCAAACTCATCCTTTTTTATGGCTGCATAGTATTCCATGGTGTATATGTGCCACATTTTCTCAATCCAGTCTGTCACCGATGGACATTTGGGTTGATTCCAAGTCTTTGCTATTGTGAATAGTGCCTCAATGAACATACGTGTGCATGTGTCTTTACAGCAGCATGATTTATAATCCTTTGGGTATATACCCAGTAATGGGATGGCTGGGTCATATGGTACTTCTAGTTCTAGATCCTTGAGGAATCGCCATACTGTTTTCCATAATGGTTGAACTAGTTTACAATCCCACCAACAGTGTAAAAGTCTTCCTATTTCTCCACATCCTCTCCAGCACCTGTTGTTTCCTGACTTTTTAATGATTGCCATTCTAACTGGTGTGAGATGGTATCTCATTGTGGTTTTGATTTGCATTTCTCTGATGGCCAGTGATGATGAGCATTTTTTCATGTGTCTGTTGGCTGTATGAATGTCTTCTTTTGAGAAATGTCTGTTCATATCCTTTGCCCACTTTTTGATGGGGTTGTTTGTTTTTTTCTTGTAAATTTGTTTGAGTTCTTTGTAGATTCTGGATATTAGCCCTTTGTCGGATGAGTAGATTACAAAAATTTTCTCCATTCTGTAGGTTGCCTGTTCACTCTGATGGTAGTTTCTTTTGCTGTGCAGAAGCTCTTTAGTTTAATGAGATCCCATTTGTCAATTTTGGCTTTTGCTGCCGTTGCTTTTGGTGTTTTAGACATGAAGTCCTTGCCCATGCCTATGTCCTGAATGGTACTACCTAGGTTTTCTTCTAGGGTTTTTATGGTATTAGGTCTAACATTTAAGTCTCTAATCCATCTTGAATTAATCTTCGTATAAGGAGTAAGGAAAGGATCCAGTTTCAGCTTTCTACTTATGGCTAGCCAATTTTCCCAGCACCATTTATTAAATAGGGAATCCTTTCCCCATTTCTTGTTTCTGTCAGATTTGTCAAAGATGAGATGGCTGTAGATGTGTAGTATTATTTCTGAGGACTCTGTTCTGTTCCAGTGGTCTATATCTCTGTTTTGGTACCAGTACCATGCTGTTTTGGTTACTGTAGCCTTGTAGTATAGTTTGAAGTCAGGTAGCGTGACGCCTCCAGCTTTGTCCTTTTGACTTAGGATTGTCTTGGCAGTGCGGGCTCTTTTTTGGTTCCATATGAACTTTAAAGCAGTTTTTTCCAATTCTGTGAAGAAACTCATTGGTAGCTTGATGGGGATGGCATTGAATCTATAAATCACCTTGGCAGTATGGCCATTTTCACGATATTGATTCTTCCTATCCATGAGCATGGTATGTTCTTCCATTTGTTTGTGTCCTCTTTGATTTCACTGAGCAGTGGTTTGTAGTTCTCCTTGAAGAGGTCCTTTACATCCCTTGTGAGTTGGATTCCTAGGTATTTTATTCTCTTTGAAGCCATTGTGAATGGAAGTTCATTCATGATTTGGCTCTCTGTTTGTCTGTTACTGGTGTATAAGAATGCTTGTGATTTTTGCACTTTAATTTTGTATCCTGAGACTTTGCTGAAGTTGCTTATCAGCTTAAGGAGATTTTGGGCTGAGACAATGGGGTTTTCTAAATATACAATCATGTCATCTGCAAATAGGAAAAATTTGACTTCTTCTTTTCCTAACTGAATACCCTTGATTTCTTTCTCTTGCCTGATTGCCCTAGCCAGAACTTCCAACACTGTGTTGAATAGGAGTGGTGAGACAGGGCATCCCTGTCTTGTGCCAGTTTTCAAAGGGAATTTTTCCAGTTTTTGCCCATTCAGTATGATATCAGCTGTGGGTTTGTCATAAATAGCTCTCATTATTTTGAGGTACGTTCCATCAATACCGTTTTTAGCATGAAGGGCTGTTGAATTTTGTCAAAAGCCTTTTCTGCATCTATTGAGATAATCATGTGGTTCTTGTCTTTGGTTCTGTTTATATGCTGGATTACGTTTATTGATTTGCGAATGTTGAACCAGCCTTGCATCCCAGGGATGAAGCCCACTTGATCATGGTGGATAAGCTTTTTGATGTGCTGCTGAATCCGTTTGCCAGTATTTTATTGAGGATTTTTGCATCGATGTTCATCAGGGATATTGGTCTAAAATTTCTTTTTTTGTGTGTCTCTGCCAGGCTTTGGTATCAGGATGATGTTGGCCTCATAAAATGAGTTCTGGAGGATTCCCTCTTTTTCTATTGATTGGAATAGTTTCAGAAGGAATGGTACCAGCTCCTCCTTGTACCTATGGTAGAATTTAGCTGTGAATCCATCTGGACCTGGACTTTTTTTGGTTGGTAGGCTATTAATTATTGCCTCAATTTCAGAGCCTGCTATTGGTCTATTCAGAGATTCAACTTCTTCCTGGTTCAGTCTTGGAAGAGTGTAAGTGTCCAGGAAATTATCCATTTCTTCTAGATTTTCTAGTTGATTTGCATAGAGGTGTTTATAGTATTCTCTGATGGTAGTTTGTATTTCTGTGGGGTCGGTGGTGATATCCCCTTTATCATTTTTTATTGCATCTATTTGATTCCTCTCTCTTTTCTTCTTTATTAGTCTTGCTAGCGATCTGTCAATTTTGTTGATCTTTTCAAAAAACCAACTCCTGGATTCATTGATTTTTTGGAGGGTTTTTTGTGTCTCCATCTCCTTCAGTTCTGCTCTGATCTTAGTTATTTCTTGCCTTCTGCTAGCTTTTGAATGTGTTTGCTCTTGCCTCTCTAGTTCTTTTAATTGTGATGTTAGAGTGTCAATTTTAGATCTTTCCTGCTTTCTCTTGTGGGCGTTTAGTGCTATAAATTTCCCTCTACACACTGCTTTAAATGTGTCCCAGAGATTCTGGTATGTTGTGTCTTTGTTCTCATTGGTTTCGAAGAACATCTTTATTTCTGCCTTCATTTCGTTATGTACCCAGTAGTCATTCAGGAGCAGGTTGTTCAGTTTCCATGTAGTTGAGTGGTTTTGATTGAGTTGCTTAGTCCTGAGTTCTATAGTTTGATTGCACTGTGGTCTGAGAGACAGTTTGTTATAATTTCTGTTCTTTTACATTTGCTGAGGAGTGCTTTACTTCCAATTATGTGGTCAATTTTGGAATAAGTGCGATGTGGTGCTGAGAAGAATGTATATTCTGTTGATTTGGGGTGGAGAGTTCTATAGATGTCTATTAGGTCCGCTTGGTGCAGAGATGAGTTCAATTCCTGGATATCCTTGTTAACTTTCTGTCTCGTTGATCTGTCTAATGTTGACAGTGGAGTGTTGAAGTCTCCCATTATTATTGTATGGGAGTCTAAGTCTCTTTGTGAGTCTCTAAGGACTTGCTTTATGAATCTGGGTGCTCCTGTATTGGGTGCATATATATTTAGGAGAGTTAGCTCTTCCTGTTGAATTGATCCCTTTACCATGATGTAATGGCCTTCTTTGTCTCTTTTGATCTTTGATGGTTTAAAGTCTGTTTTATCAGAGACTAGGATTGCAACCCCTGCTTTTTTTTGTTCTCCATTTGCTTGGTAGATCTTCCTCCATCCCTTTATTTTGAGCCTATGTATGTCTCTGCATGTGAGATGGGTCTCCTGAATACAGCAGACTGATGGGTCTTGACTCTTGATCCAGTTTGCCAGTCTGTGTCTTTTAATTGGAGCATTTAGTCCATTTACATTTAAGGTTAATATTGTTATGTGTGACCCTGATCCAGCCATTATGATATTAACTGGTTATTTTGCTCGTTAGTTGATGCAGTTTCTTCCTAGCCTCGATGGTCTTTACATTTTGGCATGTTTGTGCAGTGGCTGGTACCGGTTGTTCCTTTCCATGTTTAGGGCTTCCTTCAGGGTCTTTTGTAAGGCAGGCCTGGTGGTGACAAAATCTCTAAGCATTTGTTTATCTGTAAAGGATTTTATTTCTCCTTCACTTATGAAACTTAGTTTGGCTGGATATGAAATTCTGGGTTTAAAATTCTTTTCTTTAAGAACGTTGAATATTGGCCCCCACTCTCTTCTGGCTTGTAGAGTTTCTGCCGAGAGATCTGCTGTTATTCTGATGGGCTTCCCTTTGTGGGTAACCCGACCTTTCTCTCTGGCTGCCCTTAAGATTTTTTCCTTCATTTCAACTTTGGTGAATCTGACAATTATGTGTCTTGGAGTTGCTCTTCTGGAGGAGTATCTTTGTGTGTTCTCTGTATTTCCTGAATTTGAATGTTGGCCTGCCCTACTAGGTTGGGGAAGTTCTCCTGGATGATATCCTGAAGAGTGTTTTCCAACTTGGTTCCATTTTCCCCCTCACTTTCAGGCACCCCAATCAGACGTAGATTTGGTCTTTTTACATAATCCCATACTTCTTGCAGGCTTTGTTCATTTCTTTTTCTTCTTTTTTCTTTTGGTTTCTCTTCTCGCTTCATTTCATTCATTTGATCCTCAATCGCTGATACTCTTTCTTCCAGTTGATCGAGTCAATTACTGAAGCTTGTGCATTTGTCACGTATTTCTCGTGTCATGGTTTTCATCTCTGTCATGTCGTTTATGACCTTCTCTGCATTAATTAGTCTAGCTGTCAATTCTTCCACTCTTTTTTCAAGATTTTTAGTTTCTTTGCGCTGGGTACGTAATTCCTCCTTTAGCTCTGAGAAGTTTGATGGACTGAAGCCTTCTTCTCTCATCTCGTCAAAGTCATTCTCTGAGCAGCTTTGATCCGTTGCTGGCGATGGGCTGCGCTCCTTTGCAGGGGGAGATGCGCTCTTATTTTTTGAATTTCCAGCTTTTCTGCCCTGCTTTTTCCCCATCTTTGTGGTTTTATCTGCCTCTGGTCTTTGATGATGGTGACGTACTGATGGGGTTTTGGTATAGGTGTCCTTCCTGTTTGATAGTTTTCCTTCTGACAGTCAGGACCCTCAGCTGTAGGTCTGTTGGAGATTGCTTGAGGTCCACTCCAGACCCTGTTTGCCTGGGTATCAGCAGCAGAGGTTGCCAAAGATAGAATATTGCTGAACAGCGAGTGTACCTGTCTGATTCTTTCTTTGGAAGCTTCCTCTCAGGGGTGTACTCCACCCTGTGAGGTGTGTGGTGTCAGACTGCCCCTAGTGGGGAATGTCTCCCAGTTAGGCTACTCAGGGGTCAGTGACCCACTTGAGCAGGCAGTCTGTCCCTTCTCAGATCTCAACCTCCGTGTTGGGAGATCCACCGCTCTCTCCAAAGCTGTCAGACAGAGTTGTTTGCATCTGCAAAGGTTTCTGCTGCTTTTGTTGTTGTTAACTGTGCCCTGTCCCCAGAGGTGGAGTCTACAGAGATAGGCAGGTTTCCTTGAGCTGCTGTGAGCTCCACCCAGTTCAAGCTTCCCAGCGGCTTTGTTTACCTACTTAAGCCTCAGCAATGGCGGGCGCCCCTCCCCCAGCCTCGCTGCTGCCTTGCGGTTAGATCGCAGACTGCTGTGTTAGCAATGAGGGAGGCTCCGTGGGCGTGGGACCCTCCCGGCCAGGTGTGGGATATATTCTCCTGGTGTGCCCGTTTGCTTAAAGCGCAGTATTGGGGTGGGAGTTACCCGATTTTCCAGGTGTTGTGTGTCTCAGTTCCCCTGGCTAGGAAAAGGGATTCCCTTCCCCCTTGCACTTCCCAGGTGAGGCGATGCCTCGCCCTGCTTCAACTCTCACTGGTTGGGCTGCAACAACTGACCAGCACCGATTGTCCGGCACTCCCTAGTGAGATGACCCCAGTACCTCAGTTGAAAATGCAGAAATCACCAGTCTTCTGTGTCGCTCGCGCTGGGAGTTGGAGACTGGAGCTGTTCCTATTCCAAAAATACTTCTTGAATTTGAACAGAACCATGAAAGACCCTGAATAGTCAAAACAATTATGAAAAAGCAAAACAAAGTTGGAGGTGTTATACCTCCTGATTTAAAATTATATTACAAAGTTATAGTAATAAAGACAGTATTGTACAGGCATGAAAACAGACACATAGACCGGTGGAACAGAATAGAGAGTCCAGAAATAAATCCACATATATATAGTCAACTAATTTTTGACAAGGGCACCAAGAAGACACAATGGAAGAATAATAGTCTCTTTCATGTGTACAGCCAACAAACACATGAAAAAATGCTTGTCATCACTGGCCATCAGAGAAACGCAAATCAAAACCACAATGAGATAGCATCTCACACCAGTTAGAATGGCAATCATTAAAACGTCAGGAAACAACAGGTGCTGGAGAGGATGTGGAGAAATAGGAAGACTTTTACACTGTTGGTGGGATTGTAAACTAGTTCAACCATTATGGAAAACAGTATGGCGATTCCTCAAGGATCTAGAACTAGAAGTACCATATGACCCAGCCATCCCATTACTGGGTATATACCCAAAGGATTATAAATCATGCTGCTATAAAGACACATGCACACCTATGTTCATTGAGGCACTATTCACAATAGCAAAGACTTGGAATCAACCCAAATGTCCATCGGTGACAGACTGGATTAAGAAAATGTGGCATATATGCACCATGGAATACTATGCAGCCATAAAAAAGGATGAGTTTGTGTCCTTTGTAGAGACATAGATGCAGCTGGAAACCATCATTCTTAGCAAACTATCACAAGAAGAGAAAACCAAACACCACATGTTCTCACTCATAGGTGGGAACTGAACAGTGAGATCACTTGGTCTTGGGAAGGGGAACATCACACACTAGGGCCTATGATGGGGAGGGCGGAGGGGGGAGGGATGGTATTCTGTGTTTTACCTGACATAAATGACAAATTGATGGGTGTTGACGAGTTGATGGGTGCATCACACCAACATGGCACAAGTATACATATGTAACAAACCTGCACGTTATGCACATGTACCCTAGAACTTAAAGCATAATAATAATAATAAAGAAAAAGAACAGAAAACAAACAAACAAAAAAAGAATAGTCTCTTTGATGTGATATTAAGAAAACTGGATTTCCATATGCAAAAGAATGGAATTGGACTGTTTTCTTATACCATACACAAAAATTAATTCAATATTGATGAAAGACCTAAACGTAAAAGTAGAAACTATAAAACTCCTAGGCAGGAACACAGGGGAATAGCTCCTGGACATTGGCCTTGGTAGTCAGCTTTTGGATATCACAACAAGAGCTCAGGCTACAAAAGCAAAATTAAATAAATGGGGGCTGGGTATGGTGCCTCACGCCTGTAATCCCAGCACTTTTGGGAGGCCAAAGTGGGTGGATCACAAGGTCAGGAGATTGAGACCATCCTGGCCAACATGGTAAAACCCCGTCTCTACTAAAAATACAAAAATTAGCTGGGTGTGGTGGCACATGCCTGTAATTCCAGCTATTTAGGAGGCTGAGACAGGAGAATCACTTGAACCCAGGAGGCGGAGATTGTAGTGAGCCGAGATGGTGCCACTGCACTCTGGCCTGGGGGACAGAGTGAGACTCTATCTCAAAAATAAAATTAAATAAATAAATGGGACCACACCAAACTATAAGGTTTCTGTACAGTAAAGGAAACAATCAACAAAGTGAAATAGCAGCCTACAGATTGGGAAAAAATTCAAATCAGTATATCCCAATATTCCAATGTATATCAGATATATTGCAAACCATATATTTGGTAAGGAGTTAGTACAAAAATTTATCAGGAACTCATACAACTCAATAGCAAAGAACAAATGAATTACTTGTTTTATAAAATGGGCAAAAGGCCTGAATAGGCATTTTTCTAAAGAAGACACAAAGATGGCCACAGGCATATGAAAAGGTACACAACATCGTATCAGGGAAATGCAAATCAAAACCACTGTGATTACCCCGTCACAACTGTTAGGATGGCTGTTATCAAAAAGTCAAAAGATGATAAATGAGAAGGACTCTTGTCCACTGTTGGTGGGAATGTAGATTGGGCATAGCCGTTATGGAAAACATTATAGAGGTTTCTAAAGAAATTAAAAACAGAACTACCATTTTTGACCCAGCCATTCCTCTTCTGGGCATATACCCAAAGGAAATGAAATCACCACCTTGTAAAGATGTCTACCCTCCCATGTTCACTGCAGCATGATTCACAATAACTAAGATATGGAAACAACCTAAGTGTCTGATGATGGACACGTAGAGAAAGAAGTGGCTATAAATATACCACATTTGGTATATACCAAATGAGTATTATTCAGCCCTAGAAAATAATGAGAGCTTGTCATTTGCCACAACGTGGATAAGCCTGGAGGACACTGTGCTAAGCAAAATAAGCCAAAGAAAGACACATATTATGATCTTACTAATATGTAGAACCAAAAAAAAATTCAAATATGCAGAGAGAATAAAACAGTGGTTACCAGGGATATGGGTTGTGGGCAGGAAATGGAGAGATGTAGGTCAGAGGATACAAAGTAGTATGAACAAGTATAGAGATCTAATGTGCAGTATAAAGACTATAGGTAATAATGGGATTCATGCTAAACGAGATTTTAGCTGCTCTTAACACAAAAACAAAAGTAGGGTAACTGTGAGATGATGGATATGTTAATTTGCTTCACTACAGTAACCTTTTTACTATCTCTATTAAGCCTATAGCATCATGTTATATACCATAAATATATGTAATAAAAATATTTTTTAAAATAAAAATTAAAAAATAAAAGATAACTTCTCAACATTTCACTGTTCTAACACAAGTTTCTTTCTTATTCACATGAGGTCTTAAATGGGTGTTGATGAATGGTAGGTGACATTTTCCTCCTGGAAATCCTTCAGGAATTCAGATTCCTTCCATCTTGTAGTTTCTGCATCTTCAACATGTGACTCCCAGAGTTATTGTGCTTGTTTACATCACATCAAGAGAGGGGAAAGAACATGGAAGATTACACATGGAAGGTTTTTATGGAGTAGACCTAGAAATTAGCATAGAAATTAGGCCTAGAAATTAGCATAATCACTTTCACTCACATTTCTTTTTTTTTTTTTTTTTTTTTTTTTTGAGACGGAGTCTCGCTCTGTCGCCCAGGCTGGAGTGCAGTGGCCGGATCTCAGCTCACTGCAAGCTCCGCCTCCCGGGTTTACGCCATTCTCTTGCCTCAGCCTCCCGAGTAGCTGGGACTACAGGCGCCCGTCATCTCGCCCGGCTAATTTTTTGTATTTTTTTAGTAGAGACGGGGTTTCACCGTGTTAGCCAGGATGGTCTCGATCTCCTGACCTCGTGATCCGCCCATCTCGGCCTCCCAAAGTGCTGGGATTACAGGCTTGAGCCACCGTGCCCGGCCCACTCACATTTCGTGGTAGAACTCAGTCACATGTCACCAACTAGCTGCAAAAGAGGCTGGAAAACGTGGCCCAGGTGTGCACCAGGAAGAGAACACTGTAAGTTTCATGGAATAGTCCCCATGGGAAGTGGGAGGACACAGCTAATGCTACGAGGCCTGGATTTATCACACTGTACAATTTATGTGAGGTTTTTTTTTTTCCCCAGGAGCTTCAACATTGAGTTACTGGTCAAGTTGCCGAGAAAGCAGGTGGTTGAGTTTGAAATTCAGAGTTTGGAGGTTCAAAACTGAATGGTTTTGAAAGGAAAACTTGGGCAAGTCTCCATTGGAAAATGTCTTTTCAATGTTTCGGTACATTTTGGGGTTGGTGTGAGAATTGCTGAGTCACAACATATGTCACTCTGTGTGTTGCTGGTTTTGGGTCCTGCACCTGGACAACCAAACAGGACTGGCCCCTTCCTTCCTCCTTCACATTAGACCCTTCAGTCCGAGACAGGATGACTCGCAGAGGGAGAGATGTTTTCAAACCCTGGGAAACCACCCATTGTTCAGATGAACCATTTATCTTGTACTTTTCTCTAATACAAATGAATGAACCCCGCTGCTTCTAGTTAGTACCCTTATTCACCTGCTCTTCTGGTGGTATGCAATGCTCATTACATTTTTTTGCTTTTGCAAATTTGTCTCATTGTGTTTCCTTTGCTTAAAGTTGGCTCTCTTCTTCCTTCTTCTCTTCCCTTGAATCATTGTCAGTCCAAATCCTGGACAGCCTGTCCTCTCAGGCCCAAGTCAAATGCCATCCACTCTATCATTCTCCCCATTTACCACAGTTGAGTGCCTTCTGTCTTCCTGACACCCTTTGGGTCTAGTTTCACCACTCAGGTGGCCCACGGCTGCCTTGTAGAGTAGATTCTTTCGTATGAGTCTTTCACCTACTAGATTTAAAACTTGATGATAGAATTGTGACTTCCTAGTACTACCTGCTCTTAGCACAATGTCTTACAGTACATTTTTAATAAACAATTGTTGAGTGAAAATGAATAAATATTGCTTATTGTGGAGCAGACAGAATGAAGTTCAGTTTGGAGAATCAATCTTGTGTGGCCACAAATCACATGAGGAATGTAAAAGTTAATTAAATAAAACAAGCCTAAGATAATGTGTTAGAAGGGGAGAAAAGGCCTATACTGATTTTTTGCATCTCTAATGATCATAGAGATATGATTTGTATTATTTATGAGGGCTAGAAAAGGAGATCTCTGTTAGGGCTCTGAAGTTTGTGAAGGCTCCAGCCACCTATCTGATGTTGAAAAAGTCAGTTGATTGAGAACCCACCATATTTACAATCTTGACTTATTTTGGAGCATTAATGGAGGCAAATTGAGATTTTGGTTGGTTGTAGGGAGTGTAAGTTATATGAATGCTCAGGGGAGTAGTTTTGAGTTTGAAACATTACAATAACTCCTTCAGACTTTTAAGATGTACATGAAATACTTGTAAGTGGAAGATAGTGAATTGACAAGAGACCGCTTTACACATCTAGAACATATCAAGTTGTTACTTTTCTACAAATCTTCTTATAGATTGGGTTTTGCTGGTTCTGTTTTTATGGTTGTAGCTGTTTGTTGCAGGATAAAAGTCCAAGAGGAAATGGCTCTTAAATATAAAATGTATATTCTAAATATAATATATGGATACTATATATAAGCTATTTTTCTTTTCTAGGTCCTTTTTATTTTCTTAAAGCCAAACATATTGTGTGTGATTCAAACAGGTGGAGAGCAATTAATTTAAAAGTGGCCTAAAACCCACCTCCCTCTACTACCTTTGAAGGGCATTATACCATTATATGATCCAGGGTTTATACAGCAGATTATTGTATCACTACTCTCTTAGAGCAACCAATCAGTCAGCTTCATTTTATTAGCATGCTTTAATATCCCCGTTTTAAAAATGTTTATTGAATATTTTAAAGTAATTTTGAAAAGACCTAGGAAGATTTACATACTCATTTTTTCATGAACAAATTATACTGTATACTTAATTGAGTCTGTCTGTAGGGATCATTTATTTCTATTCATCAACTCTTTATCAAGCTTCATACTAGATATTGAGATGATAGTCTATTGATTTTGTTTCTCTCGCTTATGTTTTTCCAGTATGTCTTATCTTTTGGGGTTTATTTCTGGCCCTGGAGTTCATTCTTTTACATAAGCTCTTAGCTAGTTGTGATTTGTTGCTGAATTACCTTCATTCAGGTTTTTATAAATGAATGTAGATATTTTGAAAATTATTTGTTTTAGGATACTAAACAGACAAAGATACACTGCACAATTGTGTGCAAAAGGTCTTTTGGAATATGACTTCTTTGTGTGTCAAAAGCAATTTGTTCCATGATAGTTTTAAAAAAATAGTTTGGCAAGGATGTTTTCATTTATTACTATGTACATACTGCATTTGAGCAGAGAGAAGTTTTTTATTATGATCAAGGCATCTGTGTGACCAGTTTCAGGTCAAATATGAAATATATGATGTAACAAGTGCAGTGTTTTCTCTTTAAAATACACTTGGATTCTTCCACGAGGTGTATTAAAAATGCTTTGACATCATTATGTCATCTTGAGTTACCCTTTCATTCACTAGCTTGGTTGGAGAAGATTAACTCTTCAATACATGATACAGAAAATCTGTTGATGCAGCCTCCCTCCAGTTCTTAGTATTTAATTTCATGAGAGATGTACCACTTTTCCCCATGTAATTACAGATTGGTAGAGTTGAGCAGGACCTTAAACATCCTCAAGTTTAACACCCATCAAATGCAGATACCTCTTCTAAGGTATCCTAATTTCTATATAGAAAATAATTCTAATTATCAGTTTACTTGGCAAATCTGCCATAATAAAGTCTTTTAAATAAATAAAGTTATTTATGCTCAGTTCCCCTCAGTGTTTATCATGGTATTAGTTCCACAGTCATTCTGATCTCACCCCTTTTTGCTTTCTCCAGTTTATCAGAAAGTTCCTTAAAATATAGTGGACAAAATATAGAGCTGCCTCCCCATTTTGTTTGTTTGTTTGTTTTTGTTTTGTTTTTGATACAAGATTTCACTCCCATCACCCAGGTTGGAGTACAATGGCACAATCTTGTCTCACTGCAACCTTAACCTCCCAGGCTCAAGCAATTCTCCTGCCTCAACCTCCCAAGTAGCTGGGTCTACAGTTGCACACCCCCACACCTAGCTAATTTGTGTATGTCTTGTAGAGATGAGTTTTGCCACGTTACCCAGGCTGGTCTTGAACTCCTGACCTCAAGTGATCTGCCTGCTTTGCCTTCCCAAAGTGCTGGGATTACGGGCATGAGCCACTGCACCTGGCCCTAAAGATACTCTTTCTGAGCAGTTTGAGAGGGACTGTGGCTTATCTGGCCTTGAGAAAAGTGTCTTTATTAATGCAGCCTAAAAGTGCAAACCCATCACCACTGCCTGTATTGAATCAAGAGGCTGCCAGACCTCCACATACTGACCATACAGGACCTCACATTTGAAGCCTAGTAAACTTGACTATATTCATTTTGGCCTATTTTTAACCTTGTGAGAACTTTCGTAATCCTGTTTCTGGCATCCCTGATATTGTGTTTTAATATCTGATATTGTGTATTTTGTAATCCTGTTTCTGGCATCCCTGATATTGTGATATTCTGGCATCCCTGATATTGTGATATTGGTACAGCTGTATTGTACCAATACAGCTTCTGGATCATTGTCTCAATTAGTGATAAAAATGGCAAATACAGACTTTCTGTCCAGAGTGATAATCATATCCACTTACTTTTGCTTTAGATAAGAGTTTTACTGTTGATCATCTTTGCCTGGGAAGGTGAATGGTAAAGCCAGAAGAAAGCATGCTTTCTGATCATTGTAAGTTTTACTTTTATGGAAAGAAATAAAAAAATTAAGCTAAGCAGGAAATTTAAATTTTATTAATATTGTCTCATATACCTTAGAAGATCTAACACTGCCAAAAGAAACAAAATGGTTTACACTGGAGCCTGGTTATAACCTTTCCTTGGTAGCCCATAGCTGTGGGACCCGTAGCTTTGGGGCCCAAAGCTCTCTTTGATTTGGGTCAGAGACCTTCCCATGTGCTGAGGAATTTTGATTAGGGCAGGTGATGTTATCAAGTCTTCATCAGATTTGGCTGGAGGGAAAAACTGTGTGGCACCAAGTTGTGTGAATCTTTGTATTGCTAAATAAGGACACCCGGGCAGTCTTAAAACTGATGCCTTATGTTATTTGAACTTGAAGCTATTGTGATGTTCATGTTTGCTCAGGCTGGCTACTGCAGCTTTCTTACAACATAGTGCTGCTCAGACCATGGTTGAAAGCACAGTGTATTTGAACATAGTCGATTCTAAAAAATATTTTGTTTTCTTTCTTCCTTCTCCTTTCCTTTCTTCTTTCTGTCTTGAAATCTGTGGATTGAACTTTCCCACCCCTGGAAAAACAACTCAGAAAGTATATCCTGTGTCACCACTGTCATCTTCCTTTATCAGTGCAGGTTTATAGAAAGTGTTGTCATATCATCCTGAATTGTTTCTACAGACTATAGAACAAAATTAACTTTCCATTACAATCCTAACAATTGTAATAAATGCTCCTATTAGAAGCTTCTTTTTTTTTTTTTTTTTTTTTGAGGCGGAGTCTTGCTCTGTCGCCCAGACTGGAGTGCAGTGGCCAGATCTCAGCTCACTGCAAGCTCTGCCTCCCGGGTTTACACCATTCTCCTGCCTCAGCCTTCCCGAGTAGCTGGGACTACAGGCGCCCGCCACCTCGCCCGGCTAGTTTTTGTATTTTTAGTAGAGACGGGGTTTCACCGTGTTAGCCAGGATGGTCTCGATCTCCTGACCTCGTGATCCGCCCGTCTCGGCCTCCCAAAGTGCTGGGATTACAGGCTTGAGCCACCGCGCCCGGCCAAGAAGCTTTTACTTCCATCCTGTGAGGTATATCATGCTGAGGGGAAAGTTGCATCTTCATTAGTCACCCATGACTTACTCCAGGTGTTACCCTCTAAGTTAGGAAGAGAGAGGGCAAAATACCCTGGTGACACATATGTTTTTTAAGGGAAAAAATTCTGAAAGCAAAAGGGTTTTCTCTTTTTTTATATGACTAGCAAAAGGGTGTTGATTAAGATGTGTCAAGCAGGTGCTGGGGTATGTGCTAAACTATTTAATGGTTTTCAGAGTACTGAGTGGCTATTTTTAAATTTTTCTATAGCATTCTCAGTTAAGCTGCTGGATGAAAAGTACAAAGGGCTAAAAATATTTACAGTTTCAGTAATGTCTGTTTTAAAAGAAACCATCCTCGTCTATGGCCATACCACCCTGAACGTGCTTGATCTTGTCTAAAAGAAACCATCCTGTGTGATTTTTCTTTTTTTCCATTTGAAGGAAAAGAATATTATGGCTTACAGAGAAGTGGTTGAAGCAGTTTGTTCAACACTGAGGTTTTTAGGAAAAATGACCATCAAAAGGACAGTAAGTTGGGTTACAAATCATCAGGATTTTAAAAAAACAATGAAAACAGTTATTATTCCTTTTACTATATTATTATTACTATTTTTGTATTATTAACTGTAGTTCCAACTGAAAATAATATTATCTTTGAAATTTTTTGTATGGAGTTAGGAGACAAGTTGCTGGTATCAGATTACTTGGGCTATATCTCAGCTCTGTCCATTGGATTTGTGATCCTGGATAAATTGTTTAATCTCTTTGTGCCTCAGTGTACCTGTCTGTAAAATAGTAATAATAATAGTGCCTGCCTACTAAGGTTGTTGTGGTTAAATGAGATGATGCTCTGCTTAACATGGTAAGTACTTAGTAAATGTTGGCTGTGCTTATTTTTTCATTTTAAAAAGTTTGTGGTTAAATGAACACATATCATTTATTCTCTTAACCATGTTTGAGTATATAGCTCAATAATACTAGCTATATTTACATTGTAGTGTAACATCTTTAGAATTTTTCATCTGGCAAAACTGAGATGTTTATTATGTTTTAAAAGCTCATTTTCCTTCAGAGTCAGTTACACAGCTGTGTGGACGTAACACAGGAATGCAAGCACCATTGGGACAGGGAGTTTAGACTCTTCTCTTTACTGCTGTATCAAAAGTGCCAAGATCAGTGTCTGGCCCATAACAGGGCTCAATCAATATCTGCCAAATGAATGAGTGAATGAATGAACAGTGAGGCTTCATTTGACAAACTAGGTGTGTGTTTGAAAATTATTTCTTAAATGCTAAATCCATTTTTATGACTGATTTTAAGTATACATGGAAAGCTGACTCCTTTTGGAGGGCAAAGTGATTTCTAAAACAACTGTTTCATAATTATTTACCAGTTCTGGCTTTGGCAGGTCAATTTTTCTTAATCTGGAAAAAAAATAGTATTCTTAGCGTAGATAGCAGAAGGAAAGAGGATATGTTAGATGATTTGCCCAAAATTTAAACAGGATTCACTTTTTAAATTCAAGCCTTTTTACTTTCATTGAGATCTGGTCACCAGACTTACTTTTTCCTTAAGGCATATATGAATCATCTTGTTCTTTCATTCAGAAATCAAAAGTTCAGGCCTAGATCAGTATTTACCAAAACCGGTGGAACACTACCTTTCCACTAAGAGTGCATTACCTTTTTTGGGTCTTTAAAAAGAATGTCAGCTGAACATGGTCTGGAAGTGGCCAAAACTCTGTGGGTGGGGAGAAAGGAAGAAATAACCTGTCTCCCATTTAAAAACCTACTACCTATTAAATAAATGGCAGTCTTGTTCTGTGGAGTATTCATGGTTTATCTATTCTGATGAACAAATACAAATTCTTGGTTGGGTTTTCTTGCTTCTGGATAAAATGTTTAGTGTTACTTTATATTGTTCAATCTTAGGTTTTTTTATTTTGTTTTTGAGACAGTGTCTCACTCTGTCAACCAGGCTAGAGTGCAGTAGTGCAATCATGGTTCATGGCAGCCTCAACAGCTCCCCGGACTCAGGTGATTCCCTCACGTCAGCCTCCCACGTAGTTGAGACTGTAGGCATGCACCACCATACCCCGCTAATTTTTGTATTTGTAGTAGAGACAGGGGGTCTCACCATGTTGCTCAGGCTGGTCTCAAACTCCTGGACTCGAGTGATCTGCCCGCTTTGGCCTCCCAAAGTACTGGGATTACAGGCATGAGCTACCGCACCTGGCCTGTTTTTATGATATGTATTGAAATGCTCCAACAGCATTTTATTTTTATTTAACATTGCTGTTAGGTAGTAGGCACAAAATATGTCTTATGCCAAAGTTTACTTCCTTCTGCCAAGGAAAGGGTACTCTGCCTCCTGGACTTCGCAGTTATGGGAGGAAGATGACAGGAATCTACATCATCTGCCAGGATTTTTATGGGGCCACATCACATACAGTGCCTGCCTGTAACTAAGAGCAAGAACACATCTCTCCTTTCAGCTGATGTTTGGCAAACCCTCACTCTGCTCTCATGGCAAAGACAGTCACTCATCTTCCAAATTGTGGTATCTTGAGTCATTTCCATTATGACTTGTCTTCTGAAAAGTGATAAAGGGAAATGATCTTACCTAGTCATTTTTTCCCATGCTACACGACAAAGTTTATCTCTGAATCAGAGAGCATAAATCTCTCTTGCCTCTCCGAGATAATAAAATATTTTTATATTTAAATTCTCTGTTAACAGGAAAATGTATAAAACCTTCCCAAATTTTTAACTCCTTCTTTTGATTCTATACCTACGTAGGTTTTTATTTGCATTAGAAACCAAATAAAAGACCGTTTAATGGTCTGTGCTCTTGGGATAGTGAAGCAGCCAATTCATTTATTCTTCATCTGCCCTGCTATGGCTTGCTATTGCACTAAGAATCCAGCCTCCTCCTTGGAGTTGGTGGGACTCTGCTGACCTGGCCCCAGCCAGGCTCTCTGGCTTCATGCAGCCATTTTCCCTTCATTGACTCTGTACCACCACTGTGACCAGGTACACCAGGCTCTTCTTGAGGCTGGTTCTCTCCCTGAAATGCCCACCCCACCTCCCACTTTTTATTTTTCTAACTCTTGTTCATCCTTCACTTGGATTTTAACATCACATCCTCTGAGAAGCCTTCCCTGTTCTCCACCCTTAATGAGCACCACCCAGTTGTCCATACTTCCCTTTCTCCTTTCTTTCCTAGCCCTTATTAGAATTTTAATTTCACGTTTGCCCATGCATTTGTTTCTTTTAATAGTTTTCTCTCCCATTAGTCTATGAGCCCATTAGGGATCATGGCTATTTTGACTGCTATATATAATATCTGCTTCCTAGCAAGCAGGATATACTCAAGGAATAGTTACTGAATAATCATTTAAAAATTTTTTTATTAAGTGAAAAGTATAAGTATCCAGTTCTAAGAATGTGCGATTCTATCAGGAGTGTTCAGTACTGAAAAAACAACAGCAAATTAGTTAATTGGTTGATTTCACAAACATTTGTTGAGAGTTGACAGTGCACTATGATGTGTTGTTCTAGGTGCTGAGTTCATGTGGATGGGATGTTGCCTGGCTTTGCAGAGGTCTCACCCTAGGGGAGATAGCAAAGAGACACAAAGAGAAGTAAAATTAGTGCCTTTCTCTCAAGGAGCATATTTATTCATTCATGTAACAAATATTTGTTGAACACCTATGATATACTCTAAGCTAGAACATACTTGAATATAATGAGTATAACATATAAGAGAGTAAAATTAATCTGTAAGAGAGATTCAGAATGCTGTAGGGGTGAAGATTAAGAAATACTGTCCAATTAGGGACATCAGAGAGCATCCTGGATAAAACAGAGACCAAAGTGCTGCTCAAAGAATGGGTAGAACTTTGACAGCTGAAGCTATGAGGGAGGAAATTCTAGGCATGAGAACCCACTTGGGTGAAGGCATGGAAATGGGAAAACATTCCAGGAATAGCTACTAACCCTTTTTAACTGAAGCATAGGGTGGATGATGGTGAATAAGAAGAAATCAAACTGGAAAAGTAGGTAGAGGCTATACTTTAGCGGAGTGAAGAATTCCTCTAAGTTTAGAAGAAAATGATTTTAATTACTGTAAATAAGGCAATAATGGTACTAATATTGCTGTTTGGTAGCCCTGAAGAAAATGATGCTTGTGACTTGGTACAGTGGCTCACACCTGCAATTCTAGCACTTTGGGAGATTGAGGTGGGAGGATTGCTTGAGGCCAGGAGTTCAAGACCAGCCTGGGCAGCATAACTAGATCCCATCTCAAAAAAAACACAAAAAACAAAAAACAAAACTGTACATAGTGGTGCATGCTTGTAGTACCCAGCTACTAAGGAGGTTGAAACAGGAGGATCACTTGAGCCCAGGAGTTGGAGACTGCAGTGAGCTATGATGACCACTGCACTCCAGCCAGGGTGAGACCCCATCTCTACAAAAAAAAAAAAAAAAAAAGAAGAAGAAAGAAATTGGTACTTGTTTGAGTATATTACATGCCAAATGTACTGCAACAGTCCTCATCAAATGAGAATATAGAGTTTCATCCCTGTAAACTGTAGTCATGTTCCTGTTATCGTAGTAGTTAGTATGCAGGTCAGTAATTTATATGTGGTCTTTAGCTTTGTCTTTATCATAAAACAGTAAAAACAGTACTCTAACATTTGAAGGTTTTTTTTTTTCACATTTGTGATATCAAAAACTTGATTCTTAACAGGTATCCTAAATTTATAAATATGTTTTTCATGCATATTTTAAGGAAATTTTCATAGGAATTTAATGTCAGGTTTCTTTTGAATACTTCTATATACTGTACCTAACATTTTTAGTGTAAAGTTTCATTTTCCTTATCAAATTCTATGTAACTGAGACATTGGTGTTTTAGCCAAGGTACCCTGCTTTATGGAGTGTCTGTGTTCCTAGAAAATTTGTTTTGAAATATGATTTTGTAAATCAGGTTGTATTGTAATATACTTGGTGACCTTTGCTTAAAATCACCTTAAAATAAATCCATTCCTATTATCTAATTCATATTTATAAATCTTAATTTTAATATGTACTCATTTTTCTTGAATTGGGGGTAATTCTGCAAATAATAAACAAGGTAAATGATTTTTTTGTTGTTGCCAGTTTGTACTAAGAGAACATGTTATTTTGTTTCAGGTGAATGTATGTGTGTTAATACACTGCACTACATTATAAATCAATAGGGAGGAATATAACGTGTTTTTCTTTTGCATGGAAATTTGTTGAAACCTATCTTAAAAAGTTTTGAGCAAAAATTGAAGGATGAGCCTCAGGTTTTCTGATTAGTTGGAGAATATTGTTTTCAGTAGACAACAGTAAGAATAAAAGTGGAAAAATTATATCTAAAATAGATGTTTTATAACTTTCAGAAGATGTCTCCATTTTACACATTACACTTAAAAAAGTACAGTAATCAACTCTGCTTTATAACTGTTTTGTGAAGATTATTTAAAGGTCAAGGGAGTATAGTAGAGGTACAGAAAAACAGAATAAAATTGGAACCCTAGAGTTTATGTGCATTTAGGTTAATTTTGACTTAATGGCTTCTGGGTCTCACCATTCTGAGTTGAGTGAAGGACCCACTGTTCATTGTGTTCCAGCAATAGTCACTCAGACCCAGCTTGCCACGTTATCAGTCCAACTTAACTTCTGCCACATCCCACTCCTCCTCCCTTGATAGCTTCTCTAGCTGACATCCTTTCCACCCCTTTGTGCTGCATTCCTCTGGCACTGCCAGCCTCCTGTCATGGAATGAGGGTCTGGGCCTGGAGACCTTTGGAGAAAATTCCTGGAGAGCAAGGTTTCATAGATTTTTTGTCCAACTTTTTTCTGTTTCCACCCTGTTAAAAATATTTTAATCCAAATATGAAAAATGTTTAAATTCAGACTTCTCTTGTTTCAAATTCAGATTGTTTCTAATCACCTCATAGCTAGTTCTTGAAGTTCATCTTTGCACGAACAGAGCTAACTAAACTACTGAATGATGTAAATGAACATATAAAGGCTCTATTTACCTACTTAAGAAATTGCCTTTAGCCAGTTTAGAAATGTCTGCTTCCTTTTTTGTTTTTAAATTTAAAAAGTTCTTCAGAGATGGGATCTCACTCTGTCAGCCAGGCTGGAGTGCCGTGCCACCATCACAGTTCACTGGCTACCTCAGCCTCTGGGGTAGTTGGGACTACAGGTGTGCACCACAACACCTGGGTAATTATTTTAAATTTTCTTGTTAGAATCAGAGTCTCTCTATGTTGCCCTGACTGGTCTTGAACTCCTGACCTCAAGTGATCTTCCTGCCTTGGCCTCCAAAAGTACTGAGATTACAGGTGTGAGCCACTGAGCCTGGCTGAAATGTCCACTTACTTTTAAAAATGAATTGTATTTTAAGGAAGAGTTTGCAATGCTTACATAATTTTCATCAGTTTACTTAAAAACTACTAAAGCCTTTTTTTTTTTTCGAGACAGAATCTCACTCTGTCGCCCGGCTGGAGTGCAGTGGCGTGATCTCAGCTCACTGTAACCTCTGCCTCCCGAGTTCAAGTAATACTCTCCCAACCTTAGCCTCCTGAGTAGCTGGGATTACAGGCGCCCGCCACCACACCCAGCTAATTTTTGTGTGTGTTTTTAGTACAGACAGGGTTTCACCATGTTGGCCAGACTGGTCTCGAACTCCTGACCTCAGATGATCTGCCCACCTCGGCCTCCCAAAGTGCTGGGATTACAGGTGTGAGCCACCATACCTGGCTAAAACCTACTTTTAAAGCATAATTTATATTAGGTATTTTTAATCCTTCATGGTTCTTGTGTGGTTAATTTCAGCAGCTTATTAAGGAAGATGGTTGGAGTTAGAAAGGCCCATGAGGGTGATTGATGGCTCAGAGGGGGCGATAGAAGCAGCTTTTAGGGAGGAGTTAAGTGCAGTAGGTAAACATGGGATGTGCCAGATATGATACCAGACAGTGGTTCCCATAGCACAGGCAGCAAATGTGAGGCACAGCCCAGAGCACATGTACATGAGTATTTGTGTGTCTGTGTGTGTGCTGGGGGAGGGTGGGAAGGGGGTAGTTGCTGTCAGGTGAGCAATATACCCAAATGGAGACCCCAGAAGCAACTGATACTAATCTATCCAAGTAGGCAGCAGTGTCTATCCATGAGAATGTTGGGCTCAGCCATTATCCAAGGATTCTAGACCAGATTCTGGAGAGATCACAACAGAGTTTCTTCTTGACTTCACTGAGCTTCAGTGTTTGAATCTGTAAAATGGAAGCAGTAATAGTGATTACCTCAAGGGGTTATTTTGATGGCTAATTGAAAACATGTATGTGAAACCCTTGAATAGCATCTGGTACATAGTAAGTATTTAGTAAATGTTAGCTATTACTGTATTACATGAAAATGGGAAGACAGTATTTCTTTTTAAATGTCCTATAAATAGTGGGGTGCAGTGGCTCACGCCTATAATCCCAGCACTTTGGGAGGCTGAGGCAGGCGGATTGCTTGAGGTCAGGAGTTCAAGATCAGCCTGGCCAACATGGTGAAACCCCATCCCTACTAAAATTGCAAAAATTAGCCGGGTGTGGTGGCAGTTGCCTGTAATCCCAGCTACTCAGGAGGCTGAGGCATGAGAATCATTTCAACCCAGGAGATGAAGGTTGCAGTAAGCTGAGATCATGCCACTGCACTCCAGCCTGGGCAACAGAGCGAGACTCTGTCTCCCAAAAATAAAAAATGAATGTCCTATAACTGAAGTTTATTTCTCCTCAATTGAGCTATTCCAATCAATAAAATTTTACTGCATTTTAGGTAGATGCCTTCTAGTGGTTTTCTTCCCACAGGGATGTGGGGGCGAGATGGGGAACTGTTCAGGTAGTAGACCTGTTCATGAGGAAAGAAAACTATTTAAATGCTGAGAAAAGGATGCCAGCTTTTTTGGATCCATCATCATTTTTGCCAAATTCATAGAATTTTTGGCCAATGGTGTCAAACTTTAAAATTCGTAGGAAAAAGAGATTCCGTAATTACTCTGTAATATTAGGGAGGGTGTAGAAATAAGTAATGAACATTATGTAAAGACCATAATGCTAGTCAAAGAATGTTCCCAATGGAAAATAATGTTTCTTTCTGCCTCCAGGACAAAACTTTTATGATCTACAGGCAAAACAATAACAAAAACAACAGCAACAAAAACCAACCTAACAATACCAAGTGGTTTTTCATTGTCATGATCATTAAACGTTTTCTCCAAAGTCTCAATTACAGTTTGTTGAGGTTTCATTGAAAATTATACTAAAACAAATTTGTTTAAAAGTAAAATGGAGTTATTGGCATCACAAAGATCATAGTCACCTTCTTAAAAATTGCATAATCTTTAATGACTATAAAGGATTTTAAAGACCATCCTTGTGACTAGTTATTAATACATTTTTTTGAGGCTGTAGAAATCAGATAATTTGGGCCAGGCACAGTGGCTCACGCCTGTAATCCCTGCACTTTGGGAGGCTGAGGTGGGTGGATCACCTGAGGTTGGGAGTTCAAGACCGGCCTGACCAACATGGAGAAACCCTGTCTCTACTAAAAAAAAAAAAAATAGCCGGACGTGGTGGCACATGCCTGTAATCCCAGCGACTCAGGAGGCTGAGACAGGAGAATCGCTTGAACCTGGGAGGTGGAGGTTGCAGTGAGCCAAGATCACGCCATTGCACTCCAGCCTGGGCAAGAAGAGCTAAACTCCGCCTCAAAAAACAAAAAACAACAACAAAGAAATAGAAATCAGATAATTTGCCCAAAGTCAACAGACAGGACTCCTGAATTTTTTAATCACATTATCTTACAAGTTTAGTTAGAACCTGAAAGTTAACTGTCCTTCACTTAGCATAAATAATGCACTGGTCACATTGTATAGATACTAATAAGTTACACTTTGGTAGATGGATTTTTAAATATTAAAAATGATAGATTGGTACAACTACTTTGAAAGTTTGGCGGCAGCTTATAAAGCTCAAGATAGGCTTAACATACAGTTCAGCAACTATGCGTCTAGATGTTTACCCAAATGAGTTGAAAATTTATGTCCACAGAAGAACCTGCATGCAAATGTTGATAGCAGCTTTATTTATAATTGTCAAAAGCTGGAAGCAACTAAGGGGACCTTCATTAGATGAATTGATAAACTGTGGTACATCCAGATAATGGAATATTATTCAGCACTAAAAAGAAATGAGCAATGAAGCCACAGAAAGACACAAAGGAACCTTAAATGCATATTGCTAAGTGAAAGAAGCCAGTCTGGAAAAGCTACATACTGTACAATTTAAACTATGGAAAAGGCAAAAGTCAAAACCATAGAGACAGCAAAAAGATCAGTAGTTGCTAGGAGTACAGGGAAGAGGGACAGGATGAATAGGTGGAGCACAGTGGATTTTAAGGGCTGTGACACTATTCTGTATGATATTATAATGGTGGATAGATAGGTGTGTCAAAATCCATACAATTGTATAACAGAGTGAACTGTTACGTAAACTATATTGACTATTGTGACTAGTTAATCATATATCATCATTGGCTCATTAATTATAACAGATGTACCATACTCGTGCAAGATGTTTAATAATAAGGGAAACTTGGGGAAGAGGGAACTTTCTGCTTAGTTTTTCTGTAAACCTAAAACTGCTCTAAAAAATAGAGTCTACTAATAACAAAAAAATAAAAACAGGATAGATCGTAGCTTAGAACTAAAAAACAATACTCCAAAACAAACAAACAAAAACCCTCATATAATGTCTTTTATATAATATCCCCCACCTTATTTCTCTAGTTGTTGTTTAATTTTTTTTCATTTATGTTTTATCTCATCAACCTTTAGTAACAGGCAGTTAAAAAAATAAGCAGGTTGGCAACTTCCTGTGGCATACGTTTCAAGTTGTGAGCGGAGATGCCCACCACGTGACTGGCAGGTATCCCTCTCCCTGGCCACACCCTGTCCCTCTTTTCTATATACCCTAGCTTTAGTTGTCTCCTACCTTGCTTTTGACAACAGACAGGGTGAAAAATGTGGGCTTGTGGCCGTTGTGCTAAATGTTTCATTTCTATATATTTTTTAATCCTTACAGCAATTCCCATTTTGTAGATGAGGAAATGAGAGCACTGGAAGAGAGGAAATTCCTACCCAAGCAGTCTGATCCTCTGACTGTTAGGCTAATGTGAACACACATGACTCTCTGTCCCAGCCAGCCCCCTGTTGAGTAAGGTGGGAAGGGGAGCAGTTTGGAGGACTTGGTCCCAGTCTATGTGCTATTTAAGTGAGCGGTTGATTTTAGCTGTGGTGAATACCACCGCCCCACAGGCTAGTGTCTGCCATTGAGAAGTATCATCTCATCATTTTCAATCCATTAAGTGATACATTATCACATTATTATTATACATATATATTATAGTATATATTATCTGGAAACCATATAACTATAATTTTAGTCAACTCTTTTTTTTTTTTTTTTTGAGACAAAGAGTCTTGCTCTGTCGCCCAGGCTGGAGTGCAGTGGTGTGGTCTCGGCTCGCTGCACCCTCTGCCTTCTGAGTTCAAGCGATTCTCCTGCTGCAGCCTCCCGAGTAGCTAGGGACTACAGGTGTGTGCCAGCACACCCGGCTAATTTTTTCTATACTTTTAAAAAGTCAACTCTTAATTTCTAGCTTCATATTGAAAAGTGATAGGGTTCAAAAGTAATATCTATTGGCTTTGGAAATAATATTGTATTTAGTACCGTGTTTAATGGAAGTTAGCAGATTTAGCTGCTTAATAATGGCTGGAGGCCATTTTGGCTGGAGGCAGTATTAACCTTTGGTTGCTGTCTTGTGGCCTGCAGATGTTTGTAATGCAAGAGATAGGAACTTGTTCTCTAGGAGAGTAAAGCTAAGGTTCACTCTAAGAAAGCCACAAAGCAGACAGTCTACATGTTGTGGATTAAATGTTGATTTTACGTGGGTCATCATTTTAAAAGTCCATTCACCTTATTTTGTGATGAATATTTAAGATTTTGAAGTACATCTCCTCTTATTTGCTTGTAGTTCTTTTAAGGAAGAATTCCCATTATAGTGGGGCTGGGGAGATAACTATTATTTTTCCTTATGATTGTTTTCTTAATATAAAGCAGACAATAGCAGGATATTTAATGAAATATGTCATGAATTTAATCCTAGACCAAAGCAAAGTATTTTCAAGGTGTTTAAAAAATTTATTTTCACGTAGATTATATTAAAATTCATATTATTTAAGTTAAAATTTTTGAGACAGTTTACTTGAAACATAAAACATTCTTCACTGATGTTAGAATTACTTTATAAGCTATTTTGCATTTCTTAGGAGGCAAAATAAGTTTGCAAAAGGATTAACATGTGTTAAACTTTTTAATATTTCATAAAAAAGATAGTGTTGGAAAAATGCAGTATTTTTTCATTTACTTCCAAATGTCTTGTATTAAACTTTTTTTGACCTAGTAGATGACTAGTACAAATATGACTTTTAAAGATTAGGATATACCTGCTACTTGTAAGGTCAATTTTTTTAATGCTCAAATAATAAAATATATCTATTTTTGTATTTTCTGTAACAATATAGAAGTAGTTCTCATTTCTTTTTCTATAAGATGAATTTTTATATCTTTACTTGGCAAGTCTGAAATAGTGGTGGTTCTGGGGTTGATTCATGTATTTGTTTTTCCTATTGTCTGACTAATTCTCATATGTGGTTTTAATTTTTTAATAGCAAATATATATTTTCGTATGTAAATAGTCAGCATGTGTGTGTGTGTGTGTGTGTGTGTGTTTGTGTGTTTGTGTATTCCCTCCCCCCCTTACTATGGAGATCATGCATATCAGTGCAGAGCTTGGGGAAAACAGAAAAACAAACATGACCTTTGATCCCTCCAGAGATAACATAATCTCTTAGTCATATAAAGATAAGGTCCATCTCTTAGTCATATAGACAAGATTTATATCTTAGTCATATATGGCTATATACATACATATGTGTATATTGCCAGAGATTATTAAAGCATGTACATGCATACGTAAATAATTTTTAAAGTGAAAGAGAACCCTGTAACACCTTACAGGGTGGCTATGTTCTTTTAAGGTTTCGTGGGTACCTCACTGTAATTCTAGAGCCAGCACCTGGCTCAGGTTCACCCATGACATTTTCAGCTGATCTTTCGCTTGTTTTCTAGTTGACCTTCAAACAGAAAGTTCATAGCCTCTTCTCAGCTGGTAATGTGATTTACTTCTTATGTCTGGGAAGTCAAGACTGTTGCTGAATTCATTGTTTTAAGGGGATTGAGGTCCTTGGTTTAATGCCAGGACGTTCCCAGCTGACAGAAAACTAAATCCGCCAACCCTAATTTCAAAGATTACCAGGTTTGTGGCTCATGGACATCTTAGATCCTAGGTCGAGCAACTCTTAGGCTGTTCCTGGCACACCACATACATGTGGGGTTGTGTATTGATTTTAATTCAAGTATCATTTTAGCATTGATTGGCAAACACCCTAGTGGCTTTCAGTCAGAAAAATTCAGTGCAGCAACTAACCTGCTGCTGCTTCTGCCTTAAAGTCAGTATTTGAGTTAATGGTTGTTTAACTTTGCAATTTTGACTCTGTGTTAAAATGTATACTTTTTCTTAATTTTCAAAATAGGAAGTGAGGTGTGCTCTTCAGGTTCTCGAGCTCCCAGCAGGGAGGTTATGAAATATAAATGCAAGGAGACACTGGATGAGTGCCACACAAGGCAGTATCACAGCTCACTCCCCCAAGAAGGAAGCACGTCATCATTTCTTACGCCGTAAGAAAGAGCCATCCTGTCATAGGAAAATGAGATTGAAGAATTAGTCTGATTAAAAACAAATTACCAGAGTTGCTGTTCAGTTAGCTGGCCTGCAGAATATTAGCAGCTGTGGTTGGAAAGCCATCAGGAGTTTCTCTCAAGCAAGACCAAGCTGGTTTCCTTGGATCCCTGTCTTGTGCCCCAGCCTGTTTTATGCCTTTACTACCCTCACTTTAGCTTTTCCCAGTATGAAACTGGCAAGGTAGAGGAAGAGTTTATAAATTCATTCTTACTAGGAGTGAGTTTTTTTCTTTATAGATACTAGTAATCTAAAAGTAGAAGTAGTGTAAATAATTCTTACAGCAGATAATTCAATTGGACATCAGCAGTTGTGCTATCTGTATATGCAAATACTCTAAGAAATTTAATATTTTATCAAAAGGCACAACTCCAAAAATGAAATCTAATGGCTTGTTTCTATGGTAACCACTATTGAAATATGTCTAGCCAGTGTGTGTCTTCCCATAATTTTTCTCTGAGAGTTTCAGGGAGTTCATTAAATTTGCTTTCCCAACATAGATAGATAATCAATCAATCGATAGAGATAACAGATAAATTTTTCCCCCAATGGGGATATGAGACTATTACAAAAGTCTCTTTAGCTTCATATAGAGTATGACTTCATTCTTAGACATGAATATATTTGGCTCAGGGACAAGCCTATTGTTTTATAAATTTAGTTTAAACCAGTAATAAAGCCAGGTTAGTAATAATTTCTAAAACAAGAGATTAATCTTGCTTCATAAATGTTTTCTGGTATTTATATATGGAACTGTTGGATTGCACACACACTGATTTCTAGGATGACCAATGTCCTTTTAAAACTGAAATTCATTTGCTGTTCCTTTGAGACCTTGTTCAATTTCTTTATTGCTCATCCACCATTGTCTTTGTTATCCACCAGGACCTTGAGTGTCCGTCCACCTTGATGGAATTCTGACCTGGATTTGATCAACACCCCTTTGTGGCCTTTCTTCCTTGTCAGAGGTTGTGTGCTGCAAATACAATGAAAGTCACAACTTATTTATTCAGAGATCTTGACGTTTCCCAGCAGGTTCATTCAGAAAAGCTGACTACAATGTTTCCAGAGATACAGAAGAGATTCCATTGCATTTTACATTTAAGAGAAAGTAAATTATTGGTTTGTTTTGGTAAATTTTTCACCAATCTCAAGGCCTGTCATGTCACAAAACAAACAGATGTGGTCAGATATTCTAGTGATAGAAGTGTGCACTCGCTGTGAGTATTAACATTATGGCAGGGTTCATGGAATTTCTCTGGTTACATTCAAAGGGAAAACATTTTGTAAAGTAAAGTGGCAGGAAATAGATACTGAAGAAATAAAACTACACTGGGTCTGACAACCTGGGACTTTCATTTAGTCTACAAAGTTGACAGACTAGGATGTCTCTGAACCTGTTAGATATGGTTGGTCATAATAACATTTAATTGTTCGTTGAGGAGGGAAAACTATTTAACTTAAGGGCCCTTCCTCTATACTTTCAAGCTCTCTCAGACTTCCCAAATAAGAGCACTGGGCCAGACACAGTGGTTCACGCCTGTAATCCCAGCATTTTGGGAGGCTGAGGCGGGCAGATCATGAGGTGAGGAGATCGAGACCATCCTGGCTAACATGGTGAAATCCCATCTTTACTAAAAATACAAAAAATTAGCCGGATGAGGTGGTGGGCTCCTGTATTCCCAGCTACTCGGGAGGCTGAGGCAGGAGAATCGCTTGAACCCAGTGTTCTCACAGAACTCACTTGAGTGCAGTGAGCCAAGATTGTGCCACTGCATTCCAGCCTGGGCGACAGAGAGAGACTCTGCCTCAAGAAAAATAAATAAATAAAACCATTGGCCCTCCTGAGTCCTGGAGAATGGGTTTGCACAATTTCACAGTGGAATCATGGACATAGTATAAGTGTGTGTAGTTTTCAATTTTAATCTGTAGTCTCAATTCTTTCAAGAAGTAGCTGAACAGTGGCACAGTTTTCTGAACAGTGAGCTAAAGTAGGGTAGCTTCATGCAATCAGTGGTTCCATTTCCTGGAATCCCACAGACTCTCTTGTTTGCTGCCTCCTCTGTTGCCCTGTGTTCAGGCTTTACCATTTCTCTTCTGGACAAACATAGGAAACTCTTTACCTGCCTCCTGCTTTGCACATACGGCCAGCCCCTTGGTTCACCTTCCATACTGCCAACCAAATGTTCTTTCTAAAGGCAAAACTAAACATCGTGGCATGACTTTGCTTAAAATCTTCTGAACACTTCTCTTCCTTTGCAAGGCATCTAAATCCCAGAGTGTCTCAGACCTACTTGGCTTCCCAAGTGCTTTGTGCTAATTGCGTGAACTCTTTCTAGGTCCCGCCCTGCAGGCCTGAGCTCCCTCTTGGCTTAGGTATGTCTCTGGCCTAGCATACTGTTTCTAATCGTTCGTTGACGTACCTTCCTGACTGAACTCTTAAAAGTATTTTGAGCACTGTTTCTTGCTTGTTTTTGCTTAACAAATACTGAGCCCAGCACCTGGCACCTAGGTGGTGCTCAGTAAATGTTGGTTATAGGAGTGAATAAATGAATGAAGGAATGAGTTAGTGATTATATCACATAGGAAGCAGAGGTGAAGGAGACGCTGCATTTAGTTAGTAAAACAGACTTGAGCTGCAATTAACAGATTTCAACAAGAGTGAGGCTGGTTGGTTGCTGGGTGGTCCCCATAAGGACATAGCCCTGGTAAATAGCCACAGGACCAAAATCAGTTTTATTAGTTCTTTTAGAGAGATGGGACTTGCAAGAATTGACTTATAGTTACATTTATGAGAGATTAATTCGTAATTGATATGCTCATGTATTCCTTGACAATGAAAAGAGGAAGGCCAGGCAGCACAACTGACATGGGTCATTTGCTCAGGGCACATCCTGCTGGTAAGTAAGTTCATTCAGGAGGCCCAATATTAGAGCTTACTAAATTCTAATATGAGTAAATGCATCCTTTCTAATTGTCTCCAAGGGATTGTCCATCAAGCTGGATTACCCAGAAGAATAATTGTTTTCCTGTTTAAAAATGTTCTTAAATAAGTAAAAGTTTTTTGGAGACAGGGTCTCACTGTGTTGCCCAGGCTCAAACTCCTTGGCTCAAAGGATCCTCTTTGCCTCCACCTCCCGGGTAGCTGGGACTGCAGGCTTGTGCCACAATCCCTGACTTTTTTAGTTGAAGGGCTTTTCTCTATAGAATACTGACTTCTACACAGTCCTTAACAGCAATCAAAACAGTTCTACCTTTGTAATAATAATGGCTAATTCTTAAATGTTGACTGTGTTGGGCACCGTTCTAAATGCTTTATCTGCTTTGACTTAATCGTCACAACCCTATGATGTAATTACTATTATTAGCTCTGTTTTTATAGACTGGGAAACCAAGAGCAAAGATGTTAAGTGATTTATCTCTGTTCTAAGGGGTGCTGGAACTTGAACCTATGCAGCTCTACTCAATACCTCTGCTTTTAACCACACACTGATCTTCCTTTCTATGAATGCAACCAGCATTTCTTGGGTTTGCTTTGTGTGAATTCATTTAATTCTCCTAGCAGCTTCTGCAAATTAGGTGTTAAATCTCTTTTGCTTGCAACCAAAAAAAAAAAAAGTCTTGGTTTTTTGGTTGCAAGCAACAGACTAAAGCAAAAAAGATTTTACCATGTCCTATACCTGAGCTATCTTTGGGTCAGGTTGCTGACTATGATGATGGGTGCCTCAGTTGGTGTGGGGAGGGACAACTTTTCACAAAGGAAGAGGAGACAATGATGGAGAAACAAAATCACATGAAGAGGTGGAAGTTTAAATGACTTGCCCAAGGTCACCCAGCTAGTGAGTGCCAAAGGTGGGATTTGGCCCTAGGCTGCCTCCAGCACCATCTGGGTTCACTCTGATTTGAATGGACCCTTTGCGAACTGTACATCCTGCTGCTGCTGTTCTTTCGTCAGCAGGTTATGCTATCATAACCATAACATGTATCATTTACTTTATTCCATTCTGGTTCTAAGGATACACTGTGACTACCTTCCATGAACCTGGCTGTTTCCCAAATGTAGTGCACATTGTTTTATTTAATTCTAAACTATCTTTTAGGATAGTTACATAAACAGTTTAGTTCATCTAAAATTTTAACTAAAATTTGTAGTGCTTTCCACTTCTGAAAGTGACCTTTTTTTCTGACCTGGCCGCAAATTCTGGAGAAGTCTTGACTGAAGCTCTGTGAGCAAACCAGAGCTTTTTCAGGTTAAGGTTTATGCAAAACGTTGACCTTCGTGGAAATTTTGATTCTTGATCACTTGGGTAAGCAAGTAAGTTCATGGAAATGCCCATCTATTCACTGTCACCTCACAGCCCTACTGTACAGGTCCTTGCTGGGGAGCATGCTCTCTGGAAGGTGGCTTATACTTTGCGCTTCTGAATCTGTTTGTGAGGAAATGACAGTATTTTTCCGCACTTGCACCACTGACTGAAGTGCTGATCCTTGATGTGTTTAGTTTTTACCTGTGCTCATGTCTACATCAAAAACAGAGGAAGCCACAGGAAATTGCTGCCTGTATTTCCAGGAAACTTAACTACATCATCGGCTCCCCAATCCGCACAACCCCGAAGACCCCAATGCTGGCTTCAGGGTTGCTGATGTGGGTGGTGATAAGGGGCTGGGAGTGTTCTCTCATCCTGTTGCTCTGCCAGTGAAAGCCCAGAAGAGATGAAGGCCTCTTCAGACTAACAGGAAAACCCTGAGTCTGGTTCTATAAGCACTCAGTCTCTGAACATGCAGACAGTGTGGGTGAAGTGAGGGATAATTCATCCCAAGGCTGGTGGTCCTCTTTCTTTCTGCTCAGGTGTGCTGTCTTGTCCCTGGTCCATAGGGCTGTGGCTGGCATTCTCTCTGATCACAGAAAATTGAAATGATCCTGGGAAAATTGTCACATGAGCCTGTGGATGGGGTCAGGAGAGATAAAGACCATAGGTTTTACACTGGCCACCAGTAGTTCTTTAAAGAATTATAATAACATAATTGTAATACCAATCACTGATATTTATTGAGCATTAACATTGGTGTGCCAGGCATTTTGTTGAGGACCCTATGAGCATTAATGTAACCCTCACATAAACCCCAAAAGGGACTCTTTATTATTCCCAGTTGTCAGGTGAGGTACCTGAGACTCATAGAGTTTAATACCTTGTCCAGGGTCATATAGCCATTAAAGGATGTCAAACTTGAACCTAAATCTATGTCATTCCAAGCCAGCACTATACATAGTCAAGTAGGTTTTACTGGAGGGTGGAGTGGGGCTGGCAGCCTGTGTGCACAGGCAGACGGAAGCAGACAAGATCCATCCAAGGCAGGCTGAAGACTTATACCCAGAGAAGGCTTTGGTGTAGATCTGCCAAAGTGATATTCTCACGTAGAAGAAAGGATTGGGTGATAGTCCAATAAATATCACAGGGAGCTTATGTGTCTTCTGGGGCCTGGCCAAAGTCATGAGTGCAAGCTCCTAAATAAAAAAAAGGTGGCTTCTCACCTCATCATGATCCCAGCTTCCTAGCATAGCACTGTTCTCTATTTTGGCTTATCAATCCAAAATGTGATTAAAACAAGTATGAGAAATTGATGTTGTTTCAGCTTCTCTGTGAACTGAAACAAATTCTTGTTGAAGCATGAAATCTCCTGCCTCGTGGATCAAAGAGAGATGGTCTGGAAGAAAAGCCCCCATAAATATTTGAGGCTTAATGAAGGCTATCTATTGAATAATACCCCTGCATTATTGTAAGAAATTTTAATTTGGCTCCAGAGATACTCCCCAGTAAAGCAGACAACAAAAAAGTGAGAAAATGAGGCTAGGAATTAATAAAAGATGTCAAGAAGACCATTTAAGGACTTGCTAGAGACAGGCCATAAATGTGGTTTTGAACTTTTTGGCAGCTATTACGAAGATGGAAAGAGAAGTGTCATGGGAATCAATTTTCAAAACTTAAAAGTTCTCTTAAAATTCTAGCAGAAAAATAGTTTGCAGCTCTACACAGGTATTGGCTAGTGTTAGTTTAAAGTGGTTGACATGCAGCCCTACTGCACACCTCTTTATATTCCATTTGTGTTTAGGATTAGAAAAACTTACAGAGTATGATATATCATATGTGTACTTCTGGATTATTTCAAGATTGATAATCTGGTTTGTGTATTATCTTGGTCTTCATTTCTCTTTCCTTCTGGACCTGTTGTTCATCTACTGGACATTTCTTATTATCATTTCTGCTAAATTTTAAACAGGGAAAATAAAAATAAATACACAATTCCAGCTATTTGCAGAGGTGATTTTAATGCTTTGTCAACTAAAGGGAATTTCAAGAGAGATCTTTCTACATCAGTCTACTCATAATAGACCTCCTGGCTATCTTGGGTTGAGCCTGCCTGCAGGTGTGCTCGACCTGGGCCGCAGATTAAGGCAGGTAAGGGAGAAATACCTGCAGAGGTGGTAGGTTTTGACCCCATTATACCTAAGATAAAGGTCACTCCTTGTGAATTGATACAGAATGTGAAAAGGGTGGAAACTGCTGATTAAAACAAGGTGTTTTGATTATCTGGTTTTCAGTAATAAGTATTTTCCTCTTTTCCAGTTATAAAGAGTTGAAAACCTTGCAAGGCACTCTTGTGTAATTTTGCCCTTAAAAGGTTTAGATAACTGGGCTTTCTCTCGCTCTCTCTCTGAACCAAATATATTGTGTCTACTGAAAGTTTGAAGATCAGTACATTTCCTCCTGTTTGGAAAATAATAGCGCCTAGGTTTCACTAGAATTCTTTTTATCTCCAAGGCTCTCTTAAATATTGACTAATTAAGTAAAAAAGAAGGAAGTCTGGCTAAATAGCCTCACTTTGAGGATCAGCCCAGTGGACTTAGAATACCCAGTGATTTGCTGTGTCTCTGAAACAAACAACTGGAAATCTTTTATTATTGGCTGTAATAGCAAGTGGCATCTCTTATTATGTTTGGCAGCTGACATTTCAAATTGCATTTTGGTGGGTTGTTATACATGAAATCGTAGGATATGAGTAGATTAAAAATGAGAATTTGCAGCCCAGGGATGACATGAAATATCTAACATCTAGGGGTTGCCATGACAACTCATCAGGATGTTGCTTTGTGATCTTTTGGATTAGGCTCTGGCCCAGGGTCACTGGGTTGGAATTGGAGAATGGTTTGGTAACAGGATGTGAATGTTGTACCTTTACTCAGTGGCATTTGAGTTTGCAGTTTGGTCATGTTGCTAAGGTCAAATAGAAATGACATTGAGGGAATATTTAAATTCCTGCAGAACCTAGGCAAGGTCACATTTGTCAGCAAAAATACTCAGATGGAATAGTCTGAGACTTAGCAACTGAAAGACAGGATTTCCTGTCCTTGGTAGATAGATTAAAAGTATGCACATATCCATTTATATATGCCTATCCCTGAACAGTTATGTGTATGAAAATTTGGGAAATTAAATGCTTTTTATAATTGTCTTCTGTTATAAAATTGGAACTGAACATCCCTGAGAAAACAGTTTGGCTACAAACAAACCACAGCTGCTTTCTAGTGCTCTGTGTCCTCCCTTTCAGCTGGAAATGGCCTGCAGGGTGTGGAATTTGGACCAGGGAAGGGAATTCGGCAGAGAGAGGAGGGAGGCAATTGGGAAACAGGGTACCACATTCCTCATCCCCCACATTGGCCTTGACCACAAGGATAGCATCTTCCACATGATAATGCACCTCTCAGGCATGCTTCTCACCAGGGATGATCAATGGAAGCAACCTGGAAACTAAAGAGCTCTGTTCCTAAGTCTGATCCCAGTTCTGCCACTCACACTGTGATCTTGAGCAAAACACATTTCAACTCTGGGTTCCCCTAGGAAATGAGGGGGCTGAGTTTCCTCTGGCTGTCAAGTTCTGCTATTTATCATCATGTGGGGGCAGAGCCTGGTCTCCACATAGCTTTTCTTTGCCATTAAGCCCACATTCCCATCATAACTTTGCAGTAGAAGTACCGTTCATGGTTAGTGGGACCTCTTAATAATTAAAAGAAAGAGAAAAAGGATTTCTTCCTATCCCCATACCTTTTAAAGTTGTGGTTGTCTGAAGCAAAGGCTGCCATGCAGTGAGGAAAGGATGAAATTCCAGACAGAAGACAGTCAGTTGCAATAAGTTGTCATACTACCAGTACTGTCAGCATCAGCTCAGCTTATATTTATTGAGTGTTTTCTATATGGAGACAGTGCTAAGCCCTTTATATACATAAAACTGTTTAATCCTTAGAACATATTCACATGTACACATGTATAGGTATGATGCATGTGATTAAAATTGAGCATTTGCTGTGTACCAGGTGTTACGCCAAATCCGTACAATAATCCACTGAGGTCAATAAATGGATTCAGCCAGTCAAGCCTCACAACAAAGGAGGTGTTATCAGTTATCTCTGTTTTTACAAATAAGGAAACTAAGCCATAGCTAACTAGTGGGGCAGGGATTTGAACCCACGTAGTATGGCCCCAGCACCCTCTCTACCTGTGGTTCTCCTCACTCATGACATAACCACACCTGGGGAACTTTAGAAATATAAGAATCTTGGGGCCCCATTCTGGATCAGTCAGAATCTCAGGGATTGTGTCCCAGACCCAGGTTTGCTAATATGCAGCCAGGGCTGGGAACCACTGCCTCGGATGGAATACCAGGGTTATGTTGTTGGAGAGTTGCCTGTAGCCCTACAGCCAGCAGATGACTGACCTAGGACTTGCATCAGGCCGTAGGCTCTCAAGTTGAATATCTTGATGGCACAATGGGCAACAATGCAGTTGTTGTTATCTGGGCTCATATCTATCACCATGCCTACTTCTCTCTCCTAGTCTAAATCCCAAAGCCACAAGTTCATTTAGGGCCATTTAAAGACTATAGGCTACACCAATTATGAGAATCAGAATACAGACTTCTTGTTGCAGCCAAAGTAGTGATTTCCTACTTAAAAGTTTCAGAGGTAACCTTTGCTTTTACCTGTCACCAACTTAAATGTAAGTTATTGTGCTCTTTCCTCATTGAGCAAAATCTCGTACTGACAGAGTCTAGGACAGTGGTTCTAAAACTTTGATGCACATTAGAATCTCCTGGGGGTCTTTAAGAGCTACAGATCCCTGGCTTCCACCCCAGACATTTTTTTTTTCTTTTTTTATTTGAGACGAAGTCTCTCTTTGTAGCCCAGGCTGGAGTGCAGTGGCATGATCTCTGCTCACCACAACCTCCGCCTCCCAAGTTCAAGCAATTCTCTGGCCTCAGCCTCCAGAGTAGCTAGGATTACAGGCGCGCACCACTGCACCCGGCTAATTTTTCTTATTTTTAGTAGAGAAGGGGTTTCACCATGTTGGTCAGGCTGGTCTTGTACTCCTGACCTCAGGTAATCTGCCCACCTTGACCTCCCAAAGTGCTGGGATTACAGGCGTGAGCCACTGCCCGGCCTCTGATTTTATTAGTGTGGGATGTGACCTCGACTATGGGAGTTTGTAAACCTCTCCAGGTGATTCTGATGTGCTGCAGAGTTTGAACAGTGGTTTAAGAACTTGGTCTGTGAGTTCACAGATGTGTTGACTTGAGAAGACTGTGGAATCACCTCATGGATAGAACTCACTTTTTAACTCTCTGACAGTGTCCTTGCATTTCAGCTGGCAGGAATAATTTGCGTTTAATTCCACCCATTTCACTACCTGACTTGGAATTGTACCTTACTGTCAAATGATGGTTTCTCCCCAAAGGTTGTTCTTATGCTTAGGCTCATGCAGTGATATTGGCAACATGTCTGTAAGATCCCTTTGTAAAGTTCCGAGTCTCATTTGACTCTCTTATTTCCACTATAGAATATTTTTTGTGTTATTTTACCTTTCAAAACTTTTTTCTTTTGAGACAGTGTCTTGCTGCCACCCAGGCTGGAGTGCAGTGGTGCCGTCTCGGCTCACTGCCCCCACCACCTTCTGGGTTCAAGCAGTTCTCCACTTCAGCCTCCAGAATAGCTGGGATTACAGGTGTGTGCCACCAAGCCCAGCTAATTTTTGTAATTTTAGTAGAGACAAAGTTTCTTTTCACTGTGTTGCCCAGGTTGGTCTCAAACTCCTGGTCTCCAGCAATCCGCCTGCCTTGACCTTCCAAAAAGTGCTGGGATTATAGGCGTGAGCCACCACGCCCTGCCTGAAAATGTTTTTATGATTTTAATACATGTTGCTTTTTTTCTTCCAAGAGCAAAATAAACACCTCTTCCATGTAATGCCTTATAATAATAACCCACCTATGGTTCTTTTCCCAAAATGGCTGACCATCAGACTCACTGTTGGGAGACAGCAGCTGACGTGCCTGTAGTGTTTAACAGCTGATAACATCCCACAGATAGAGAGTGATATGGTGGAAAGTTGGAGATTATGTAAAGAAGCATTGACTCAGACTTTATCCTCAGAGATTTTAGTAAAGTCAGATTCACATAATCAACTGGAAAACATAGATGTATTATAAAAGTATATTAAAGCAGAAGTGTAAATTTGTTGGCAAGTTTGCAAATGTACTGGACTAATCTAGAAATCATTTTTGCAGTAAGTCTTAAATAGATTTTTAAATGGAGAAGAGATGTTATTTTGTGGATAAAAAGAGACAGGTAATTTACAAGTGGAACAATTCTTGATAAAGGCTGGGGATGGCAAATGGAGCTAGCTAGGCTGGTATGAAAAGTATAAAACTGGGTATAGCAGATAATGAGGAAGGATTGCTGAGGTGGATAGAGCTAGCCATTGCGTGAGATTGAATAGCAGGAATACTTTGGAAGAGTTTTTTTTTTTTTTTTTTAAAGAAAAATATATATATCAGGAATTTCTGTTTTCCTTTGTGTGGTTGTTGAGTCTAGTTGATTTCTAGTCTGTAATTTTGTTGGTATTTCAGATCACCCAACAAGGCTGGTTAGATGGGTTGGTTATGCTTCTGTTGAGGGTAAAGCTTTTTTTTGAAATTAACTCTGCTTCTTTAGGTTTAAAAATTTCTAATTCTGTCTTGTCTACATCTTGCTGCTGTAATCCCCAAGAAAAGAAAAAGGGGTTAGGATGCCTCTCTTTTGAAATGGAGGGGTCAGAGTAGGCAGGGGGCTGTCACTGTTGTTTCTCTTTGTTCAGGAATTAGAACATGTGAGCAAGTGGTTCCACCCCTCATTTTGTGAGCTGTTTTCCTCTGATATTTCCTAATTTTTCCCATGACGTTTCAGCCTGTTTCTTCACAAGATTGTAAGGCCTGAAAGACCCCATTGTTTGACAGGAGTGCAGGCTTGTGCACATTTGCTGATCTGGCTGCCCGGGATCTGAGTGTGGGTGGTACACTGCCGAGGGATCGTGCAGATGGAAGAATGCATGGAGCAGACTCCTGGTAGTTTAAACACTTTCTGTATATTAGGAGTTCATAGAATGTCTTTTTGCAGACAGAAGATGCTGCACTTTAAAAACGTTATTCACAAACTGAAATCTCATTGACAAAAATAGGGACATTCCATTTGGCTAAGAAAAGTTTCTTAATGGCAAATCAAATGGATGAAGGGCTTAGTCAAACTTCACTTCATCTTCAGATAGATTCACTTTTGTTCTTGCAATTCACGCACATTCCTTGATGGCCTGTCTTGGATTTATGTGAGCCTTTGGAGCAGCAACCTCACATACGATGCATGGCAAATCCTAGTCAATGCATACTTTTTGAGAGTGCAAGATGTTAATTACAGTAAGAGAAGGGAAATTCAGTAACAGAGGAATCCCAACTAAAGTTAAATAGATGTGTTTGAATAAAGGAAGCTGAAGTTTAATATTAATGGGGTTTTCTCTAAATGAAGTTAATATATTGTTGTTGTATTAACTTTTCAGGAGTTTGAGGCTGCAATGAGCTGTTATCGCACCATTGTTCTCCAGCCTGGATGACAGAGTGAGACCCTGTCTCTTAAAAAAAAAAAAAAAAAAAATTCTAAGGACTTGGGCTCTGTATTTGAGTAACAGTAATAGAGCAATAGAAGTCATTGCATTTATATACACTTATAAAATAGCATTCACATTTCCAATCAGATTTACAAAATTCTCCCTTATTTTTAAATGTTCTCAGTGGTAGCCGTGACATTGGGACTAGAGTCAGTATTGTGAGTCGTTTATGCACATCTCTTTACAACTCTATGTTCAGTGAGTCATGCTGGCGGCTTGAAATCAGCCATGGTGGGAGAGTTTACACCATGGAAATCAACAGACACTACAAATCGGTGCTCCTCACCCTCAGAGCCTATTTTTAAACATTTAGCAGCATACCACTGCCCAAAATGGAGTTGAGCAGTCAGGGAGTCTCCTCTTGAGGCAAGTCATGTAGTGCTTCTGCTCAACCAAACAGCCAACATGGACGTTTTGCAGTGTAGGCTGTGTGGCTCCTGAAGAAAAGCAGCTCCCCATTCTTCTCTTGGAGCCAAAGCCTTACTGTTATCATAAAGCTGTTCATGCTGTGGCCACCACTGTCCTCCTGACTCTCACCTCCAGATGCCTGGTTTCACCTGTTTCTGTAGAACGTCCTAGACCCACTCCTATTTTAGGGCCTTTTCTCTAGGGCAGTGGTTCTCAAACTTCAGGGCACATCAGAATCACCTGGAGAGTTTGAAAAACAGACTGCTGGGTGCCACTCTGGCATTTCTGAGCTAGTGACAAGTTTCAGGGTAATGCTGGTGGCCTTAGGACCCCACTTGGAGAACCACTGCTTGAACTGATGGCCTCTTGGTTTACCTCTCCCCTCCTTCAGATCTCTGATCCACTTTTACTTTCTCTCAATAAGGCCCACCCTGACTCTCCTATGTAAAATTGCAACCTTCCTCCTCCACCACAGTTCCAATTCCTGACTCCAATTTTTATTTATTTTAAGTTCTGGGATACATGTGCAGGATGTGCAGGTTTATTACATAGGTAAATGTATGGCATGGTGGTTTGCTACACCTATCAATCTGTCACCTAGGTATTAAGCCCCACATGCAATAGCTATTTATCCTGATACTCTTCCCTCCCTACCCCCCTCTGACAGGCCCCAGTGTGTGTTGTTCCCCTTCCTGTGTCCATGTGTTCTCAATGTTCAGCTCCCACTTATAAGTGTGAACATGTGGTGTTTGCCTCACAATTTTTTTTCATTGTACCTTTCACCTATTACCTTACAGCAAGTTTCTTATTTGTGATTATTATCTGTCTCTCCCCACTAAACTCTAAATTTCACAAAGATAGGGAATTTTGTCTGTATCTTTTTTTAAAAAAACAAGGTATCACTCCCATTGCCCAGGCTGGAGTGCAGTGGCATGGTCACAGCTCACTGCAGCCTCGAACTCCTGGGACTGGGCTTGGGTGATTCTCTGCCATCAGCCTCCCAAGTAGCTGGGACTACAGGTGTGCACCCCCATGCCCAGCTAATATTTTGTATTTTTAGTAGAGATTGGGTTTTGCCATGTTGCCCAAGCTGGTCTTGAACTCCTGGGCTCAAGTGACCCACCCGCCTCGGCCTCCAAAAGTGCTGGGATTACAGGTGTGAGCCAGCATGCCCAACCTTTTTTTTTTCATTTTGTTTGTTTGTTTGTTTGTTTGTTTTCATGAAGTATTTCAAGCCTCTAGAACAGTGCCTAGTGGCAGGTGCTCAATAAATTGTTGAATGAATTAATGGATGAACAACATTGAGAAGTGAATACTGTATTTCAAATTTTGGTCCCAGCCTTTTAAATTCTAATTCACTAGAGAATCTTAAAACACTTTCTGCAGTTGTGTTTCTCAGCTTCACTGCTCTTAGGATAATGAGGAATGGTTTCCGCCCTAGGTTGAAGTTTGGGAATGAACTTGATGATCCTTAAAATAGCAGGTGCACCAAATTGTTGTTCTTCCATTTACATTTTAACCTCAAAGTCCCTAAGCCAGTGATCTTCAAACTCTGGTCTGCAGAAGTTCCCTGGAGATACTTCAGAGGCTCTGCAAACATTTAATTTGCATTTCATTTTAATATATTTTAAACTATGTTTTATAACTATGATAAAAGAAAATGCACACAAATGTGTTACTTACCAAATTTTAACACATGAGGGCCACTAGCACATTGAATTGGACTGCCACATTAACCTTGAAATAGTGTTTTCCACTATTTTGGCTTACATATTTGAACTTCTTATAAATAAATGAATCATTGATTAGGAAGTTCCATCCCAGTATTTTTCATATTCCAGCCTGATCATAAATTGAACAGGCAAATTCCTCTTGTCACACATATTCAGCACACTTGATGACACGCCAGGCAGCTGTTCAGAGCCTCTGTGGGATGCAGGCTTCTGTGTAGATTAATGGCTAGTTGTACAATAAGTGAACACCACACACAACACTTAGTGACGGATATTCTGTTAGATTGTCATGTCTCTCCACTCTACATTTCAGATACTCTGACTTTTACCTGAAATAGTTGTCAGATTATCATTAGTGATTAAAATTTGAAATAAAAAAATCTTGACTACTGCATTTTCTCCAAGCTTTTAGATTAGGTTGAGGCATATTATTAATCAAATGAAATGCTAAAGAACTGTTACAATTTCCAATACAACTATGCCTTACAATTCAAATCTGCTCATTTCCAGAATTGAGATGCTGAAATTTCCCATTGTGAATTCCAGTGCAAAGGAATTTGAACTTCTTATATTCATGTCAGTTTTGTTTCTCAGTTTCAGATAGTAAGTAGTAAGAGTAGCAAATAGCAAGAGATTTGTCTGAAAATTTGAGTTTTGAGAGCAGAGATTCAGATAGTGTTATCTGTATTATCTAGGAGTATCAATTTTCTTAATACAGTACAACTAAATACACAGAAGTAAATCATATTCTGGATCACTTTTAAAAATCAATTGAGGCTGAGCCTGGTAGCTCATACCTATAATCCCAGCATTTTGGAAGCCTGAGGCAAGTGGATTGCTTGAGTCCAGGTGTTCAAGACCATCCTGGGCAACATGGCAAAACCCCATCTCTACTAAAAAAAAAAAATACAAAAAATTAGCTGGGTGTGGTGGTGTGCACCTGTAGTCCCAGCTACTTGGGAGGCTGAGATGAGAGAATCACCTGAGCCCAGGAGGTCAAGGCTGCAGTGAGCTAAGATCACACCACCACACTCCAGTCTGGGCTACTGCAGTGAGACCCTGTCTCACAAAAGTCAGCTGATACAGGCCTTACTATCTGAAAGCCCCAGTCCATCTCACAAGTGCCATTGCATACATTATATGAAGCAATTCTAAGTTATACTTTATGGAACATTTTGTAGGCCTCTTTGCATGTCTGTTTATTAATGTACTTAATGCTCTGTTGTAATTTGTTTTGTCTCCTACACTATATTTGAGCTCTTTGAAAGTAAGAATTGCGTTGTGGCTTTGCTTCCCCAGTGCCCAGCATTGCCTAACATGTGGTGGGTACTCAGCACATGTTTATTAAGTGTCGGAAGTAAATGCTCGGTGCCACCAAGTGCAAATAGCACCCAGGCAAAAGTTTTCTCAGCAAGGCAATTTACTTCTATAGAAGGGTGCATCTCATGGATGGAGCAATGGTGAGAGGACACCGGACAAGGAAGGGGAAGGGGGTCTTATCCTTAACGCAGCTAGTCCCTACTGCTCTGTCTTTCTCCTATTGGCTAGAGTTGGACCACACAGTCTAAGCTAATTCTGGTTGGCTATTTTAAAGAGATCAGGGGTGCACGCTGGAGTGACAGGGTGAGTAGTTTTGGCAGGAAGGACTGTTACAGAGCAGGTGACAAAGGATGACTAAGGACAGTGCAGATGACTAAGGACAGAGCAGGTGACTAAGGATGACTAAAGACAGAGCAGATGATGGAGGCCAGGAGGGGGTTGTTTACTGAAACTAGGGGCAAGGAAACATAAAGAATGAGGAAGTTTTAAACTTTAAAATGGAGAACAAAGAACAGGGGAGCTGAACATACTGACATATTGGTTCTTTGAAGAGGAATTTACTATATCCTACATAAGTGACATTGCATTCTACTACAGAAGGAAGCAAGCTTGAAAGGAACAATGAAACTTCATATTAAATACACAATCAGTGATCTTTCATTCTAAGCACAAATTTCAGCATGAAAAAAATTTAATGGTTCTGTGAGTCCTTCACTTGATCCCTCACATACAGTCTTCTAAAGTTTTCTGAATTCCTTTTACAAGTATTTTCTGACTCTGACTCTTCCATGCCATCCTACTTGCCACTGTCCTCATCTGAGCCTTGTTCTCTTTGTCCCTTGCATGGACTGTGGAAGCCACCTCAGAAGCCCTCTCTCAGACCCAGTGTTTCTGCTTCTCCACGTTGTTGCCATTTTCTCATGAAATAAAGCCAAGCATATCCTTCGGTCTGCACTGCCTGCAGAATAAGGGCTAAACCTGTGCTTTCCAATATAATAGTCACTAGCCACAGGTGGCTTTTGAGCTCTTAAAATGTGACTTGTCCAAATTGAGATGTGCCGTTAAGTGTAAAATCCACACCCTGTTTCAAAGGCTTAGTATGAACAAAATGTAAAATAGCTCATTAATTCTTTTTATATTGATAACATGTTAAAATAATACTTTTTCCAATAATATTAAGTAAATTTCTCCTTTTTCTTTTTACTTGTTTAATGTGGTTATTTAAAAAGTTTTAAATTACAGGTTTAGTTCACCTTGTGTTTTTGTTGGCCAGCACTGGTCTAAGCTATATCATGACATTTAGAGTTTCTTATAACCTGGACTCAGTTACCTCTTTGGCCTTATCTCCCAGACCTTCCTGTCCCTCGCAGAATTTCTCATAACCCCCAAACTCCCCAACCCTGTTTATACTTACAGGTTTTAATTTTTTTCACACTCAGTTTCTTCTTTCTGAAATGTCCCTCCTTTTTTAGGTGTCAAAAATCCTGCTCACACTTTTAGGACCTGACTTAATTGTCCCTTGCTGGTGACATTATGCCCTATTTCCTCAAACAGAATTAGCCACTCCTTCCCATGTAGTGTCTCTCAGCACCTCCATTATTGCACTTGTCTGGCTGTTCTGCCATTAGGTGTCTTCTTAAGTAGATTCCTCAAGAGAAAGGCTGCAACTTTATTTCTCTGATGACCGCAGGGCAGTACCTCGTGTATAGTAAGCACTTAATGGATGTTTATTACATTAACTTATGAACTAATTTTCATCCTGCTACACACACTGCTATTTTTATATACATCAGACCTTGATCATCTTAACCACTGGCCATGGAAAAAATTAGATGCTGAGGTGTATAGGACTGGACCTTTCAGCCTTAACCTCAATTTCAGGTTTTGTGTTCAATAAAATGGCTTTATTTTTCTTACTAGGTGGCTTATGATTAAACAATTATAACTTTGAACTTATAAAATCCATGAATATTGTACAGACTAAAAGGATAAAAGGGCAGTGTAAATTACTGCTTTTTACCTATCTCACTTATAGGGATTTCATATAAGATTTTGTTTGATTGAAGATTTCACTGCAAAACAAGTTTGGAAAGCCACTGTTCTATTCCTAAATCTCATTTACATTTCTATACCAAAGGTTTCATTTTGGTTTTGATGAGATGGTTTCTACTGTCATGTTAGTTCACATAAGGCAAGACTTCTCAACTTTAGTTGCACAAAATTGGAAAACTTTTCAAAAATACTGATGCCCAGGCCTCCCCACTCAGGGATCCTTGTATAATTGAGCTGGAGGAAAGGGGCCCAGGCACCAGTATTTATGAAAAGCACAAATATCTGTAAGAAAATGATTCTGCAGTGCTTAGAAAACCAGGTAGTTAACTATGAAAATACTGAAGTTTTAAATTGCTAATTTTTCTTTCTTTTTATTAACTATATTGTCATTGTTTTTCTGGGAGTAAAGCTAATGCACTTTAAAGTTTGTATTATGGTTTTGAGACCTCAAACAGCATTTAATAGATGCCATCGTCTGTGAACAATTTTCCTAAGGCTTCTGAAATTTAAAATTCCCTTTTCTGTCACTCTCTAAAAACCTACATGTGGCAGAATTTTGATGTCCCTTATTGATAGAAATAGCTAACACAACACCTATTTCAGATCATGGAAATGAGGACTGACAAGGGCAGTGGGTTTAAGAAGTTTACACAGGTAGTGGCCTTCCTGGCACCCTTGTTAGCCTGAATAAACAGTCCTCCCCTGACAAATCCTCTGTAGCTCTGCCACATTGATAAAATCCGACATTCTGGTTAATCACTTTTTAATGATATTCTTTCTTTTGTTCTTGGTATGTTAGAAACCAGCCGTTATTTTTTCAGTGTATGGGAAATAATTAACTTTAATTTCCTAATTCAGTAAAACGGGCTGATAATGCAGACCTTATTCTGAGGGGGACAGGAAGAAAAATGACCTAATTTCTATATATCAAATACATCTTCCTTCATACATTTAAAAATGTATAGAGTTATAAAGTACCTTAAATGCTGTAGAGGAGAAACTCTGGGGTAAATACTTTGAAAACACTGTGAAAAAATTCTATAAATTCTGATACCAGGTTCCATTTCATTGCTGTGTACTATTAAAACGTGCAGATGTAAATAAGCATAAGTTTTGCAGGTTGTCAATTTGTTACACACGGCTGCATGTTCTTATTCTTCTAAAGTGTCATCTCTTTCAATGTGTACTGTTTCGGGGGGAAAAAAACTCAGAAAAATACACACTTGGGATCAAATCCTTAGGGCAGAAAAAAGAATAGAAACCTGTAGTTAAGTTGGTTATTTGCAGTGGTGGTATGTCATCCTGTGTGAGACTGACGTCAGGCAGATTGAATGCAGAGGCAAACTTCGGGAGCGTGTGTGTGTGTGTGTGTGTGTGTGTGTGTGTTTTAAAGCCCCACTCCCAGAATATGAAGTGAGTATGAAGGGCACCACAGCAACCCTGGATCTCTCAAGAATGTACCTATTTTTAACATGCTGGATCAAGTGTCAGCACTCAGTAGGAGATGAGGAAGGGGTAGAGCCTGACTTGTACAGATTCCGCGGATGGTAAATGGCCCTCTGGCGTGTTTACAATACAGCTGTGCATTCTTAATGGCTCTGCCGCTGCCATGTCAGGTAAAGTTTTCTTTACACGTGATGAATGGCAGAGAATTCTTTAGCAGAGGGAGCGAAAGGAGCTAGGAGGAGGAAAGAGGAAGGGAAGAGCGGAAAAGAGAGAGAAAAAGAAACACACAGCTCCAGAGGGACGTAGCCTGTGCTTTGCAGTTGCTTGTGTGGATAGAAACCAGATGGTAAGCTGGAACACCCGCTTGGCTATCTGAGGAGCCAAACATATGGTTAATGGTCGGGAGAAATAGCTTTCAGAGCCAGGGCTTTGCTGACTGCTTCATATTACAGATTGTTACAGTGTGTCATTACATTGCCAACCTAAGTGCTTAATACCCACTGCGGGCGCTGGGCATACACTTACAAGAAGGACTTTTAGCTCTTTGCTGGCTCTAAACAGAGAAGTGACATCATAGAGAGGCTGAAAATGTCTGGTGTTGGAGGTGGGGAGGAGGATAATTTTGTAGTGGAAACAACAAATTTTTTTCTTTTTTCACAAGTCTTCACTCCACTGAAGTCTACTGTTTTCTGAGAACCTTTTAATACTAGACTGGTTCTCTCACTCTCTCAGTCTCTCTCGCGTGTGCTGTCACTCTCTATGTGACACACACACACACATACACACACACACACACACACACACAGAAGGGAAACCGAAATTCACAGCCCAGGCCATGTCCTCCAACTCCAGTGAATTTGACAGGCCCCGTTCACCTGGAAGCCACATCACTGCACTCAGAGGCCCTGCATTTGAAGTTTCTGTTTGGGGAGCTTTGGGCAACAGCAGGCCTGTGTTATCTAAGGAACTGCTGAGCCCATTCATCTGCTTTTCACGGCCCGCTTCCTTTTATTTTTAGCCAAATCCGTCAGGCCTGACAGGCGGGTAATTCGAGCCAGAGAAAGGGCAGAGCTCCAGGTCCTTTCCACAAAGCAATTCTTCTCCTCCCTCCTGGGAGGGCTCCAGACTTGGCCTGCTTCAGGCAGATGGATTTGTTGAGTCATGTGAGATCATTTACACAAAAACACAGTGAGGCAGTGGAAATTAAAAAAAAGAAAAGAAAAGAAAGAAAAGAAAAAGAGGAGGGTGGGGGAAAAGGAAAGAGGGAAAGCCAGGGGAATGCGTGCTGCCCTGCTGCTGAGGAGCATAGGAATTTTGCAATGAGGCAGCTAGACTGAGGAATGCCTAGAGTCATTTGTGTATAAGGTAATGTCTAGTTTACAGAGTGGGGCGGGCCAGGCGAGGACGGCGCCTCCAGCAGCTTGCCTCTGTTTAAAAGAAGAAGGAGGTGTTGGGAAACTTTTTAAAAAATTTTTTAGAGCAACACCCACCAAACAAAGACCACACTGTTGACAGCGTTGGGTTCCAGTAGCGGTAAACTACCAAGGGGCTGGTTTACAGAAAACGAGTTTGCTCTGTGATGTCATACAAGTTTGCTTTGTCCTGACGCCAGCATGACACTGAGGCAGCAGGGGAGGGAGAACAGGAAAATTGGAACCGTGCTCTTGGTTAATGGTTTCCAGAGATTATTTAGCAGAACTTGAACAGAGGGAGGAAAATATTGTGGAGGATTGCTGCGAGGTGTACCATAATTGTGGTAGGTAAAACAAAGTCATTACTATGGTTTTCTTGCTCAAGAAGGATTGAGCAATGACTTCAAAATGCCAAGTAAGGTATTATTTTTCCCTACCACAGTATTTATTTTCCTTTGGCTTCTAGGGCATTTTAAAAAAAGACCAACTCTTACATCATGGCAAACAGTATTAATGTTAGTGAATCAATTTTGTTTACTTGTTTATACCACAAGCCTTTAAAACATTCCATTAAAAATTGTCTCCCGCTCATTCATGAAATTCTTTTTTTCCTTCAAATTTGCTTCCATGCATTAGCTTTGTTTGGATGGGGATTTTTTTTTTTTTTTCCTTTTTGGCTGGAGTAAAAGAATGCATAAAAGAATAATGAGTAGGTTATCTAAATGTACATTCTTACAACAAATGTAATGAAAATATGCCATGTGGATGAGAGGGAATATTTGAAAACAGCAAGAAAAACAGAAATGGGGAGCATTTCAAAATAGTCACCTTGATTATTTTCATTATGATGCATTTCTGCAATTCTGCGTTTATTTAGAACCCTATTGTGCAGCTGTTTCTTTTAGCCACCCTAGAATGTAGGTCAGCATCAACATGGTTCCTCATATTTTGTTGGTATTTTAAAAGTTGAAACATTTTGCAACTTTTTCCAGACCTATATATACTTAGGTTATTTAGACAGTTTTAGTGACCATAGAACTTCACGTGTAAACTCCTCCTGTTAATAGCTACCACTGAATTTTGATAGTTGGCACTCAGATCACACCTTGACCTGGAGTAAACAAGGCACTGGTGATGTTGATGATAACATAGTCCAACATTGAAGCTGTTCCACTTCTTCCCAGGCAACTCTGATGATCTTACTCTGTGTAAGGTACAGCTTTTACTTTGCTCAAGGAGAGAACTGGTATATTTTTATGGTTGTTAATTGTTTACATTTTGGGGACCCCAAGTTGCATGATACTACATTATTATAATGTGATTATGAGTTGGCATGATTTTAAGTCTGCCTATGTCCCTGAATGTTCCCTCCCCGTCAGGGTTTCTCAATCTCAGCACTATTGACGTTTTGGACCAGATAATTCTTGATTATGGTGTCTGTCCTGTACATGGTCTCACCCACTAGATGCCAGTAGCACCCTCCCCCAGGTCATGACAACCAAAAATGTCTACAGCATTGCCAGATGTCCCCTGGGAGGCAAAACCACTCTGGTTCAGAACTTCTGCTCCACTTTCTTACTCTGGTTTAGAAGCTCACTCTTTACGTCATGAGCTGACTGCTCAGTTACTTCTAAGATTGAATTAACAGATATGAAATAATGTTTTAAGTCAGAATTCCAAGTTAAGTAGAGTTTTTGAAGGTGCAGGCAAGAGTACTTTTGAGTATGGTTATGCAGAACAACCTCTCTCTTGGAATTCCGACCTTAGCAGGTGGATCCCATCAAGACTCCCTTGTAGTGAGTTTCCCAGTGCTGTTTAAGAGGAAATGACCCCACCGTCTGAGCCAAGGAAAGCTTGATATTAGCATAGCAGAAAGGGAACTTTCCCCCAGTCACCCGAGGACAGAGCCCAGGCCCCAGGCTCACCGCCTGTATATCCAGCCCCAGAAAGAGGGCAAGGCAGCAGCCACAGTTCTTTCTTGGGAGCACAGCCGACCTCCTCCCCATCCCGGCGGCTGCGGTCTCAGAAGCTGAAACTCTCGTTAATAAGGAATGTGGAGCTTTCCACAGCTAAGGCAGGCATAAATTTCCTCTGTTTGTTTTGTGAGGACTAGTGTCAACTGCTGTAATGAGATCAGAGGAGACCCCAGGGTCAACTGCTGGAGCCGCTTTCTGTGGCTGTTCTCTTGGCTGCTTGCTGTCGGAGAACACAGTGACTCCCTGCAGACATCCCTGATGTGGTAAGGTGGTTGTGCTCTTGTTGCGTTTCTTGCCGTCTTTCTACTACTACTCTCATTCTACTAAAACATCAGTGTGCAGTCATCCGGTTCTAAATCATGGGAAAGTTAATGGAAGGCAGATTCCTTTCCACAGAACTGAGGGCAGACTTAGTTGGGTGTGGAAAATGCAGCCTTGGGAAGGAAGGTGACCTGTTTCCTTGGGGTCACTGCCTGGACCTGCTGCTTCTGGCTTAGGGTAGGTTTCTCAAGGCCTGGGCTACCCATAAGCACTTTCTCCCCCCAGTGGCACTCTGTAATGAGGATGAGTTAGTGAAAGAGTCACAGCAATTAGCTTAGGCTACAAAGAACTTAATTCTAGTTGTGGCCTAAATGGCAGCTAGAATTGGCTACATATGGGACCTAAATTGGCAGAATTGCATTTAGGGAACCCAATTCTGGCAGAATGGTATACTGAGCTCATGCAGCCTGGCCTATTTCTGACCACCCACCCCAAAAAGTCCTAAGGTATATTGGTTAAAATAAACCAATATTGGTTAAATATCTTCAAGTACATATGAGTTTTAAAGCAGGACAGGAAAATTCCTAGGTGCCAGAAGACATTGATGCCACTGGCCTTAGAGTGTTTCAGACCCAGCTATAGGCTCTAGACTCTAGGGGCTATGCTGGTTATACTCACACAAGAATTGCTTGTGAAATGGGGGCAAGAAGATTTTCCCCAGTCTCTCTGGGGCTTTAAGTCTGTGTGTTGGGGCACAGACCAGGGAGATGGAAACCCAGGATTACACTGTTTGAATAGCTCTGGGGTCCATAGTTATACTACTACCTGCATGGTATAACTTCAGTTGTTTTGTTAGACACTGGTTTGAGAGCATGGAAAGCCCTTAGGCCATAGTGGAGGCAAACACTAGATCCCTGTGGAGAGGCTTAACAACCTGGGACATGGTACTCCCTCACAAAGAACAAGCTGCACTCAGGAGATGCTGGTAATAAGAAGTACAGAATATGGCCAGATGTAGTGGCTCATGCCTATAATCCCAGCGATTTGGGAGGCCAACATAGGAGGATTACTTGAGCCCAGGAGTTTGAAACCAGCCTATGCAACATAGCAAAACTCCGTCTCTACAAAAAAATACAAAAAATTCACTGGGCAGGGGTGGTGCACACCTGTAGTACCAGCTACTTGGGAAGCTGAGGTGGGAGAATCATTGAGCCTGGGAGGTTGAGGCTGCAGTGAGCCAAGTTGGTGCCACTGCACTCCAGCCTGGACAACAGAGTGAGACCCTGTTTCAAAAACAAGGAACAGAATCTAAGCCCCAGATAAGCAGAGGTTAACAGTGAACCTCTGAGATTGTTTTTCAGCAGAGCCCATCAGGCCAAATAGAGTTTTCTTCTGCAGATTAATGAACATTTCTTCTCAAGAGGAACAAGGCATATAACCCATTCTGGCTTGCTAAGCAGTTTCGGTTGTAAGCGCTAGCCCCAGTTAAGGTGATGATCCTACTTATAGCTTGTCCCCAAGATCTTCTTGAGAATATTTTAGTTCCTTAATTGGAAACTTTTTATTGGAGAGATAGCTGGTCCCCTTAATGCTTCTTTAACAGTGCTCCCATTGCAGTGGGTCACTCTGAAGTAACCCACCAGGCTGTTTGTTATTTCACTTTATCACCAAGTCTTGGGAAATATGTTTGCCTGAATTGTACAGCAAACCCTCCTTCCCCCCACCAACGGAGAGGGAAGCTGAAATTATTTGGAGGGCTCTGGGATTCTTTCAGCATAAAATCAAAGAAACCCAGGTAAATAAGACATGGTTAGTAAACATTTGTTCTAGATGAATATAATTCAGCCTTCTCAATCCAAAGTGAACAAATGGATCAAGAGTCACCTGGAATAGCCACTATATACTCCTCATGCAGTGGCATGCACTGTTGGCAAACATCAGTTGAGAATGCTAAACTTAATGCATGATTCCTTAATTTATTAATAAGACAATGAAATCTCTTGTGTTTAATTTTTTTTCTTCTGAAGTACTCAAAAAGCTGTTGCTAGTAGTACCCAAATAGTGCCTTGCTGACCTAAAAGTATGCCATGCTTCTTAAGAAAAAACTCTTCAGTATTTATTCTTAATTTGGCCTTCTATAAAGTTTAATTTCAAAATATTCTGACCAAGCGAGAAGTAGATATGGATATTGACATTAAAGCATCAGAAGAGGAGAGAATGAAAGGAAATAGGTTCAACTGGTGCCGGACTTACGGGAGATCTTACCAAACATTATAATTAATTTTGGCATATATTGAGTGCTTACTGTATGTAAGGCAGCAGGATAGGTGCTGGGTATTTGGGTACTAGTACTAAATAGACAAGATCTCTTCTCGTGAAATGCTCAAAACAATCCTCAAAATAAGAGGTATAAAGAATTTCCTCCAGTTTTAGGGATAAAGGAACAGAGACTGAGAGAGAGCCAGTAACTTGCCAAAAATCACATTCCGAGAGGTGGAGTTGATATTCAGACTGACTTGGCCCCTATCTGTCTTTGCCCACTCTTCTCCCTGGCTTTCTGTGGGCAGTGAAGCCCTAGCAGTACAACCCAGAGGGGCCAAGAGGCAGGTGGAGAGTTTTCTCCCCCAGAGGTTTACAGGAACAAAGAATCCCCTGACTAACATAGAAGGTGTGCAGTAGAAGAGGCAAACTAGCCAACCAGACCCAACACCTACAAAATTTCCAAAGTATTAGCATGAGTTTCCAACATTAAAACAGCAAATGATTTTATGCAGTCTCTCACCTCTGTTTCTTGAGTATCAGAAGCTCTTGGCACATGGGGCTTGTTCCTGCTTTGCTGGGGCTAGAGCTAAGTGGCAGACTCCCCAGATGCCCTGTTCCTCACTGTCTTCCCAGACCTGACCTTTCACTCATCTCATTCTTTCTTGACCCCTGCAGTCATCTGAATTTGTGGCCGCTGGTTTAAATAGTCACTTAGGCAAAGGGAAGTGGGTCGGGCCAGGTAACCTCTTGGGGGCCCTCTGTGTTGTGCCTTTAAATTGAGATAGTCCTAAATCACTGGAGACTGCGATTTACATTTTACAGTGATAGCCCTGAATCTAAATATTAGATATCCTGACTTATGATTTGACCAAGTGCAAGAAACCCCTAGCCTGTGTGCCAGAAGTGGGTGTATGAAAGTGATGGACACTCTACCACTTGTCACTCTTGGCCCTTTCCTGGCCTCTGTTTCTCCCCATCTGGCTCTCGGACCATTTGTGTGTATGTGTTACCAGCAATGTGTCTCTCTTTTGTAATTTATAATCCTCTTGTTTCCTCCTCTTTATCAGCATTTCCTATTGAACTACAACTCATATATTAGTTAAAATTTCAGAACATTCATTTTCAAATTACCTAACCTATCCTCGGGGAGGAAGGCTATTGATGATGCTTGATGGGAAGATGCTCTTGTCATTCTGGCTTAGAATGTCTGTTTTCCATGGTATGCTGTGAAGGCAGCACACGGGAGCAACGGAGAATGGCAAACGTCTAGTCTCTTGAGGCAGAACCATGTTATAGTGTGTTTGCTGCCTCCATGTGGGGGTGGCAAGGACACTGAAGTCATGGAGAACCACAGCCACACATCTGCTGTAACTTTGAGGATGGAGAGGGACCTGCAGGAATCTCCTTGGCAAGCTCCGCCCTGTTCCTCTTGCCTCTTCTTTAGGAAGCAGGGAATGAACCAGCCAGTTGGAAAGAAGGTGTGTGTGCACTAGGGGAAGGGGGCAGGAGTCTAGCTTCTTTGCCTTTGGATCCATTAATCCCAGCACCATGCCCCCTATTGTAGAAGGGAGGGATTAGCCTTTCTGTAATAAAAATGGCCTTATATTTTTTCAGTTGAAGGTCTCCAGTTGAAGATTGTCCAGACTTAACTTTGAAGCCATGTCAATTACTCCACCCCTTAAAATAGAGTAGAGGAGATTAGGGATATTGCTCTCACCTGTCCATCTGATTTCCCAAGTTTCTAAGTCCTAGATGCAAGAGCATTTTTTTTCTAGACTTCAGAGCCTGTTCACCTTGATTACTTCATTATTCCTTCTCCAAAAGCTCTTGGGCCTGGCATAGGCCCTCATGCTCCAGCCCTCTGCCTAAGCTGCTGGACATGGTGGTGGGAAGGGTAGGAAAAGAGTCCACCCCACAGACTGGCCTCATGGTGCACGATGTCTAAAAGCTAGTGAGACCTTTAACCCTACGAAGAGTGACCTGCTCGTTCTTGTTGGCCTGTCTGTCTCCCACAGGAGTACCTGAGCTCCCTGGCTTTGACAGAGATTACAGAAGGCTTCTAGAATGGACATCATAGAAGGGGGTGGGAGTTGGAGTGGGGAGAAAAACCCAACTCACCATATTCTATTCAATATTGGCAGTGTTAGTTGCATTTTCAAGGGCCAAGAGAACACACACACACACACACACACACACAGCCCTTGACACTTTCAAGCTTCTCTTTAAAGAGCATAGGGTTAAAGGTGACTTATGTTATTCTCAGCATACCTCTATACCACATTAACAGTGATACAGGTAAAATAGGCTTCTCTCCATGGTAGATGGAAGTTGGGATGGTAAATAAATAGTGGTGAATCAGGTAGGCCTGGTGTTTCTCCAACTCCCATTTGCTGACACCTGAGACATGAGAGTATAACCCCAGAGAAACCATGGGATGTGCAGTTGTCACCAGGAGCCCGAATCTCTGGGTCCTTCCATAGTGAGGACCTGGCTGGTGTGGGGCTCTTGGCCATGTTACCAAACCTATCTCTGAGTGTCTTTGTTTGCTTACCTGCCCTTTGTTTTTCTCCACTCTTTGTATCTTTCATCTTTTCTTGTCATTTCTCTCTTCTTCTTAGACTTACTTTATCTCTGCCCCCACCTCCTTTTTTTTTTTTTTTTTTTTTTGTGAAACAGAGTCTCACTCTGTCACCCAGGCTGCAGTACACTGGTGCAGTCTTGGCCCACTGCAGCCTCCGCCTCCTGGTTCAAGCTGTTCTCCTGCCTCAGCCTCCCAAGTAGCTGGGATTACAGGCCTGCACCACCACGCCTAGCTAATTTTTGTATTTTTAGTAGAGATGAGGTTTTTCCATGTTGGCCAGGCTGGTCTCATACTCCCGACCTCAAGTGATCCACCCATCTCAGCCTCCCAAAGTGCTGGGATTCTATAATTCCTGCCCACCTTTCTTCTTACCCATGCTTCTGTCCACCTGGAAAGACAAATTATGTTTTATTAACCTTTTAAAAGTTTTGGAAGTCTAAGATTGACCATTGAACCGACGGTTAAGATCAGCTGAGTGGAAGTCACACAGGGGCTTATGGGATTAACTTTCTCAAGGCACCCTTTAAAGGCATCTGTAGTTTTCTTTTGTTCAGTGCTAGAGGAATCAAGCTTTTAAAAAAATGAAAGGAAACATTGAATAATAAACTAAAAAAAAAAAATTCTTGATTCCACCACGGTAACTCAGGTATCTTTTCCCCTAATGCTTTATATTTAAGATGCAGTCTCCTTTTTTAAGCTGTAGATTTCGCTAAGCTTCTTCATAAACTGAATTGGCTGCAAAACAGCCAGGTTCTCTCGATTTCAAAGGAGATAGAAAGTACTTGATAGAACAAGGCCAGTCTTTTTGGTTGCTGTCCAGAAGTGAACTGACCCAGTTTCTAAAATTGTCGTCTGTTCTGAGGCGTTTTCTGTTAAATGGTGGTCTTGGTCTGTGCGTGTGTGTGTATGTGTGTTGTTTTGGGGGGGTGTTGTTTTGGGGTGTGTGTTGTGTTTATTTTTTATTTGTGGTCTTTCACATGCTTTAATTCCATAGTGTCTTGAAATGAAGTCTCTTCTAGTCCAGGGTCTATTGCTTATTTCAGCAAGAACCAAGAAAAATTCTTTTACCTCTCTGTGTCTGGTTTCCAAATTAGGAAAACTACCACCCAGATTGGTATTAGTATATTAAATGAGAGTATTAATATATAAAAGTGCATTGTACAGTTTGGGGTACTATACAGTTGCATGATATTCTTAATATTTTTAAAAAGATTTATAATCCTGGCATTTAGAGATTTTCCTTTTTAAAAGAACTCCAAAGACAACTGCAACAATTATTAACATTGTTTTTAAGACCCCACACTTAAAAGTCTGTATCATCCTAGGCCCTGTGAGTGATAGCAAAGAAAAAACTCTTGTAACGTTTGTTTTAAAACGTTCTGTGTGACTAATGTTTCCCTCAAAGGGTTTTTAGCCTCGTTCGGTTGTAAAACAACATACATGAGAATGACATAAGAACGGTTGGGGCGGGGGCAGGAAGGGATCTGTAATCAGTTTAGTGCAAGTTATTTATCCAAGTTCTGAGAGTACGGGGATTGTGGCATGATTGGAGCTGGGTGGGGTTCCTCAGGGAAATGATGTTCAAGAATCCTTGTCTGTTTGTTATTATCTTCTTGTGCCCACATTTCCTGTGTTGATACCAATGTGTACATAGAAATTGAATTGTGACATGAGGCATCTTTGCTAGGCATTTGGGCAAGCTTTCCAGTTAAGTTCTGGGCTGTAGTTTTTAAATGGATTGATACAGACATTGAAAAGGAAACAGCATGTATGAAGTTCTACTTTAAAACTAAGAAATTTATTAGCACCTGCTTCTAGAAATCGAAAGAGTAAAAGTTATATGCATTATTTTTTTTTCAGTCACTTTAAGATCAATTAGAATTAGATATTGAATTTTCTTGACTTTGAAGCCATGATTACCTGGACATCATGTACATGTGGAGATGTTTGGATGTATTCATGCTACAAAGTTGGAATTCCAGGAGCTCTCCATGTTGTACCTTATTCTTAAAATATGCTGTTGCTGTGACTGAATGTGGTATTTTCTTTTTTTATTATTATACTTTAAGTTCTGGGGTACATGTGTACAATGTGCAGGTTTATTACATAGGTATACATGTACCATGTTGGTTTGTTGGACCCATCAACTCATCATTTACGTTAGGGATTTCTCCTAATGCTATCCGTCCCCTAGCCCCCCACCCCCTGAGAGGCCCCAGTGTGTGATGTTTCCCTCCCTGTGTCCATGTGTTCTCATTGTTCAGCTCCCACTTATGAGTGAGAACACACAGTGTTTGGTTTTCTCTTCTAGTGTTACTTTGCTGAGAATGATGGTTTCCGGTTCCCTCTATGTCCCTGCAAAAGACATGAACTCATCCTTTTTTATGGCTGCATACCTTTCCATGGTGTATATGTGCCACATTTTCTTTATTCAGTCTATCATAGATGGGCATTTGGGTTGGTTTTAGGACTTTGCTATTGTGAACAGTGATGCAATAAACATATATCTGCATGTGTCTTTATAGTAGAATGATTTATAATCCTTTGGGTATATACCCAGTAATGGGATTGCTGGGTCAAATGGTATTTCTAGTTCTAGATCCTTGAGAAGTCGCCACACTGTCTTCCACAATGGTCGAACTAATTTACACTCCCACCAAGAGTGTAAAAGTGTTCCTGTTTCTCCACATCCTCTCCAGCACCTGTTGTTTCCTGACTTTTTAATGATTGCCATTCTAACTGGTGTGAGATGGTATCTCATTGTGGTTTTGATTTGCATTTCTCTGATGACCAATGATGATGAGCATTTTTTCATAAGTTCGTTGGCTGCATAAATGTCTTCTTTTGAGAAGTGTCTGTTTATATCCTTTGCCCAGTTTTTGATGGGGTTTTTTTTCTTGTAAATTTGTTTAAGCTCTTTGTAGATTCTGGATGTTAGCCTTTTGTCCGATGGATAGATTGCAAAAATTTTCTCCCATTCTATATGTTGCCTGTTCACTCTGCCAATAGTTTCTTTTGCTGTGCAGAAGCTCTTTAGTTTAATTAGATCCCGTTTGTCAATTTTGGCTTTTGTTGCCATTGCTTTTGGTGTTTTAGTAATGAAGTCTTTGCCCATGCCTATGTCCTGAATGGTATTGCCTAGGTTTTCTTCTAGGGTTTTTATGGTTTTAGGTCTTACATTTAAGTTTTTAATCCAAATGTGGTATTTTCTTTGGAATCTGTATTTCAAATAGCCAAGGAGTGATTTGCAATTTCCTCTCCCTATCGTCTGATTTATAAAAGGAATGTAGTAATATTATGTTCTAGAATAGTAATGTGCATGGAGTAGGAGTTTATCTTTGAAAATGTAAATTGCAAAATCATTTTCTTAGCAGTGAAAGATGTTAATATGGGGAATACAGCTTTGGAATTCTCCATGTCCCCAACTTAGTTAGAAGACATGTCATTCTCCAATGTAGACAAGGCTGATTACTAATAACTAAAGATGGTTATGGTAGGCTTGTGGGGTTATGAGTACTTTTTTATTTTCCTATTGAACATTTTCTATGTTCTTAATATATTATAATTAAAAATAGTGTATTTTTCATTTTTAAAAGCACTGCAGTTCCAGTTAAACCTCCAATTCCATGTATTATGGGAAGGTACAGATGTATAAATCCTTCCTAGATGCAACTTAAAAAAAAATGCACAAATTGAGTATCAGGAACCTTACAATGTTTTGCTCTCCTCTCAGTTCCACCTGTAAACACCTTTCAGAGGAAAAGGCTACAAATCCATTTAAGCAATTGAAGTCATTTAAAAAATATTTTCCCCTAATATTTGACAAATTAACCTTGAAACTGGCCAGGTATGGTGGCTCACACCTGTAATCCGAGCACTTTGGAAGGCTAAGGCAGGAGGATCACTTGAGCTTAGGAGTTTGAGACCAGCTTGGACAACATGACAAAACCCTGTCTCTATAAAAAAGACAAAAATTGGCCAGACGTAGTGGTGCACGCCTGCAGCCCCAGCTGCTTGGGAGGCTGAGGTGGGAGGATTGCTGTAGCCCGGAAGGTTGAGGCTGCAGTCAGCCGTGATCATGCCACTGCACTCCAGCCTGGGCAACAGAATGAGACTCTATGTCAAAAAAAAAAAAAAAAAAAAGACAAAGAAGAACCTTTTACTCTGAAACGTAATTCATATGAATCAAAAACTTCATGTAAAGAGTAAATAGCATGAATAAAAACATGGTGGACTATTTTTCTATTTGGGGTGAATTGAACTGTTTAGTTCATTTGGCCCATGGAAAGCTGACCTCCTGAATTCCCTTATGGTACACTGCCTTCCTAGGAAATATGTGGAAGTTCTAGCTGTTGAGTCCTGGCAGCCCCCATTTGCACTAGCTGCTTTTCAAGTGCTCAGTAATAGCCACATCTGACTAGTGGCTACCATGTTGGACAGTGCAGACTTGGATCATTGCCATCATGGCAGCAAGGTGCTGGACATGGCAGTGCTCTGTGCCTTCCTGGGCACCAGCTGATGGATTTCTTCTTTGTTTATTTTCACAGTGCAGCTGTCTGCTTCAGAAAGTGAGGGCTCCAGGAATGAGGAGAATCTTCAAGAGCTGCCTCGCATTGTGACATGTCTGATCCCTTGCTGCCATCCCTGCAGCATGAACAAGGTAAGAGGTACTTTGAGGAATCAGCACTTGTATTTCCTTTATGGTACCATGATTTTCTGGAATGCATATGTCTTTCCACGATGTGAAGAGGTTGCTTCTCCTGCCAGAAGCGTTTCAGAGTTGGAGAGTCGTGTGATCCCCCACAAGCAGGGTCACAGGTGCTAGTGGCTACTCTGACTGCATAGTCCTCTGGAGGTGTCATTTATACTTGCCAGGGGCCTCTGAGTGGCTGAAATACTGGGTTTTAGCATAACTGCCTTGGCATGAATATTGGAATATTGAGACTCTGAGGCTAGATTTCCTGGGACTAAATATCACTTTTTCCAGATGCTAGTGTCAGTGACCCTAGGCAAGTGGCCTGACTTCTTGGTTCCTCAATTTCCCCATCTGTAAAATGCTGATAATAATGGTACCTACCTGATAGGATTATTGTAAGGATGAAATGAGTTACTACATGTACCAGTGCTTAATATAGTGCCTGTCCACATTACAAGCACTTGATACATATTTACTGCTGTTGTTTTTATGTTGGGGACACTATTATCCCTTAGACATAGTTGCAAGAGAGTGTAGGGTGCATCTTTTCCATTTTTATTTATTCCCTGATTACATTGGTGAGTGGCGATTTATTACCAGATGGGCACTGTGGGAATAAACGAAGAATACAACTTGAGACATGCCTTCAGCATGTGCAGACTATCTTGGGGCAGCATAGTGAGTGTGTTCTCTAACAAGGTATGTACCAGAAGCTCTGGAGGCACAGAAAAAGGAACACCCAACTCCGGGGAATCTGGGAAGGACAATGTAGAGGAGGTGACATTTGAGTAGGATCCTGGATGAGAAATGGTAATTTCCTGGACAGGGAAGGTAGGGCAAGGCATTCCAGGTAGAGGAATGTGTTTAAGCACAAAAGCATATGAGAAAGCCTGGTGTGCTCAGAGACCAGCAAAGAGTTTGGTATGACTGGAGCAGGGTTTCTCAGCCTTGACACTTGATATTTGGACCAGGTAACTCTTTGAAGTGAGGGACTGTCTTCTGCATTTTAGGATTTTTTGTAGCATCCCCTTCCCTTCACTCTAATTGTGACAACCAAAAATGTCCTCAGATTATTGCCCAATGTCCCATACAGGGACAGAATTACCCCTTGGTTGAAAACTACTGCACTAGTGGAAGGTGGTCAAATATAAGCCCAGAGAAGGAGGCAAGGGCCAGATCCTATGAGCCACTAAAGGATTTAAAATGGGAGAGATTTTTTCAAAGGCCTACGAAAACAGGTGTGTTATTATGGGCCTGTTATATGGATTGTGGTAGAGTTGGAGAGCACTGTTTAATGATTTGGTTTTCAAAAGAGCATATGGAATCTCTAGGCTTTAGAAATTCCATTTACCTTGTTGAAATTCTTCTACTAAAGGACCCTCTTCCAGTGGTGACTTTTCTCATGGTCATTTACTCAGCCTTCTCATGGGCAGGAAGGGCCCTGGGAAGCTTCAGGGATTGGAGAAAGCTGAAAAAGCCCTCTGTGCACTTACCCTATTTCCCTAGATGTAAGTTTTATGGGAGACATTGGCTGCTTTATCCTATCTGAAGAGACCAGCAAAAAAACAAGCAGTTGTTTCTGAGGAGTTTTCATTTGGCTGAGCTTAGCCAAAGAGAAAGAAACCAGAACTGAGTTTTCCCACTTCAACCCCACCCCAGCTTAAACACTTGGCGTTAAGCCGCATTGGAGAAGTGAGCTGTTGGAATACTGGAAAGTAAGCAGGTGTTCTGCCCCAGGGTCGTGACTGGAGGTGGGGAGGAGGGGAGATCCATGGCTGCAAACCTCTTTTGGCTCCTAGTATTTGGAGTTTGGTGTATTGAAAAGCTAAGGCAACTTTTTGGAAATCTGTTATCAGCAAATGCAGTTTGCTGTGACAGCTCCGCCCTAAGTTTCTCCAGAGCAACCCAACATCTAATGTCGTGGATTCACTCACCATACACAGCTGGGAACCAGACTCCTCAGAAATGTCAAGTCTCAGTAGGTGTGTCTGTTGCTTGGGATGTTATGTTCTGCCTGAGTGGCTCAGTACGTGCTTTATTTTATATTGTTTTCATTGAAAGTAGTGATTAAGCACGATGTGTCACCTTCATAGGTCAGCATTTTTCTTATGGCTTTCTCGGCATAAGACAAAGAATAGGTCACTCTCTGGGGAGGAAACAGCTCTTCTCAGCATAAATAAAACCAGAGAATCTCCTCCTCAATTATGGTGTTAGTTGGAGTGCTAGAAATATTGTTGTGGGTGTGACTGACATTCTAAGTGGATTTGTTCCTAGAAAGTTGGAGACATTCGAATTGTGCACTCTCCTCTTCCTCAGACACACACTGTAATGCTCTCCTTTCTTCCTAAACCCCAGCTCACTGATGGGGCACTTCAGTTAGGGAAGTGTACGGATGGAGGGTGGCCCTGGTGTTCTAGGGTCCTTGTTATTCCTGTGAAGTGCCAGGGTGATGCTGATTGCAGTTAGCCATTGACAGCTCTCTTTTGAATCCATCGCAGACCATCCCTCTAGAAAATACAGAATCACCAAACCCCATGGCACAAAGGGATTAGCGATTGGTTGCACTAATTTAACAGGACTACCCTGATACCTCATGAGTTACTGTCCACCAGGTAGGGCCTTCATTCCTCACCTTCTTGAGCTCCGATCTGTGCCAGGATCTGAGGAAACACCAGAAAGGGGTACACTTCTGGCCTTCGGATAGCTAGCATGTTGGTATATCACTGCTGGCTAAAAACAGAAACAGAGGGCATTCCTGCGCATAAGGCCCATCATGAATCTGCTGTCATCCCGGAGGCCAGTCTACAGGAAATATGTCAGTGTACATGGAATATGATAACAGACTCATGGGTTTACACAGAGTAGACAGCCTCATATTTATTTATTCACCTTTTAAATTTGTAAACAGGCATTAATGGTTGTAAATTCTGAGCCTTACGTATTAAGGAAATTGTGGGGCACATATTTTCCCAGGGTATGCATTCTCCCAAACCCTCATGCAGACTTGACCATCCTTCCAATGTTTATACATTCTTCGCAGCTTTTTGCAAGAGCTGACTTTCCAATCTTTATGTTGATCAAAAACTTCATAATTGCAATTTAACCTTTTTTTTTGAGAGAAAGAGAGGGTCTTGCTCTGTCACCCAGGCTGTAGTGCTCAACCTCCCGGACTCAAGCAATCCTCCCACCTCAGCCTCCTGAGTAGCTGGGATGACAGGTGTGTGCCAATACACCTGGCTAATTTTTGATTTTTTTTTCTTTTTTTTTTTTTTTTTTGAGGCGGAGTCTCGCTCTGTCGCCCGGACTGGAGTGCAGTGGCCAGATCTCAGCTCACTGCAAGCTCCGCCTCCCGGGTTTACGCCATTCTCCTGCCTCAGCCTCCCGAGTAGCTGGGACTACAGGCGCCCGCCACCTCGCCCGGCTAGTTTTTGTATTTTTAGTAGAGACGGGGTTTCACCATGTTACCCCAGGCTTGTCTGGAACTCCTGGACTCAAGCAATCTTCCCACCTCAACCTCCCAAAATGCTGGGATTAAGCCACTTGGTGTAAACCACCACACCTGGCCAAAATTTAACTTTTAAATTCTGTCAAAAGTATTTCTACTACTTTCTTGGTTATTTTCTTGCTAATATGTATAAATATATATTACATATAGTATATTTGCCAGTTTCGGGTTTATTTGTGTTACTGCTGCATTACCATGCTATAGAGAAAAGATTTCAGTGTATCACTTAAAAACCATAGCCAAATGGGAAGCCAATTGAACAGGATTCTGTAGAGGCAAATTGTGCAGGATGATGTACATTCAGTGCATACCGACTACTGCGTACATTCACAGAAAACACACTAGCAAGAAAAGTGTTGTTCTCCCCTTGAAAGATCTTTCCTTCTTAGTAGCAACCTTAGGATTATGATCCTTTACTCGTCTCCCTTGTGGTCACTGTTTTTTATAAAGGCATGTCACATGCTATTCTGTGCTTTAAATTTATGAGGACACTCCATCTGATTGAAAAATAATTGATTTTTCCATTGTTGTACAAAATGACCCTCTCCCTTCCCCCATCGTGAAAAAGAATCTTCTTGAGAACTGTTTCTTCCTTGTTATGTTCAGATCAAGCCGGATCTGATTTTTATTGCTTTGGACAAATGCCAAAACATCAAAATGAAGTAGAGTAGTGCCTCTTGTCTCTTTTAGTGGGTGGATGCCACTGTTTTGCTTAATGATCTGCCTAGCAGAATTTTTTTTCTCTGAATATTTTCCAGTATTCAGCACCACATCCTACTGTCCCAGGTCTGAGGCAGTTTCATGTTTACACGCAGATCAATATCTCTACAGTAAACTAAAAAGTAAAACTGAAATTTAGTTTCTACCTTCATTTGGAGTTTTTCTTACATTGCACCTCCTTCATATGAAGCTGTGAAGTCCAGACTTTATTATCCCTGCCTCGCTCACCCCAAACCTGGCATATACATAGCTCTAGTTGGTAAAACATCAGCTCCAACACATATTTGTCAAGTGGATACTATATGCCATGCACTGTGCTTGCAAGAAATACATTAGTGAATATAACAAAGGTCTTTTCTATCTAAGACAGCTGCCGTTCTGGCAAAGGTAAGAAGAGTCATCATACCCACTGGTTTAATATTTTAACATAAAACTAATGTCAACACTTTTTTCATTTTAAACTTCTTATACTCAAAGAGCAAGTTAACAGAGCTACTAGAGGTAGCATAAGGAATTGGCAAATAATAAACATAAAAGATCTCTCTCCTCTCCTTTCCAGGACACCCTCAATGGTTTGTTTCATCAAATGTCCAATCTATATTTAATAAGCCTTAACAGTCATTTTTCTGAAGGCATTGGCCAGGTCCTCCTTGTGGCAGACTTTAAAGAGCTATTGCAAGGTTTAAACTAGTGACATGGAAGAAAATACAACTAAAAATTAAATGATCTTAGAATAAAGAAGGCCTTATTAATTTCTAGTGTCAGAAACTATCAAGGAAGAGAATGTACTTAGCTTTGTAACACTTCAGAACTTCTTTCAATCAAAAGACATTCTGAACTGTTCTAAAAGATAAAAGACAAGCTGGGGCAGTATTTACCCATATATGAGAAAGAGTTATTAAGTGTTCTTACAAATTGTATAGATTTATGAGATAAAGGTAATTACACTAATAGAAAATGGGCAAAGAACAGAAAGGTAAGACCAACAAAGAAAGAAATATGATCAATAAAATGGAAGAAAAATGTTCAATCTCAACAGCAATCAAAGGAAATGCAAATTAAAATGATGAGATAGAATTTTTCACCTATACAATTGATGAGGATTTGTAACATTTACCTAGTGAAGTTGGGAGTAGGGAACATCAGGCTCTCTCATACACAGTTAGTGAAAGAACACGTTTCTTAAGGGGACTTAAATAAGATATATCAACTCTTAAAAAATTGACACACCTTTTGTCCCAGAACTTGCATTTCTACAACATTAACTCAAAGAGAACCACCATGGATGTGTGCAGAAGTTTAGCTAAGATGTTCATCACAATATTCTTAAAATAGTAATTTTTGAAGGTAATAACCATGGTACAGCCATACAATGAAAATGCCAAGGAGGGATTGAGGAATACTGAGTGACATAAAAAGATGTTTTAAATAAATTGCGAAGAAGATAAGTTATATAACAGTATGTGCAGTCTGATCATATTTCATTTTTTTGAAAAAGGTACAGTATGCACACAGAATAGATTGCTTATACATATCAACATATTATGAGCATTATCTTTATTTTGCTTGTGTGTTCTAGATTTTCTTAAGCAATGTGCATTTCTTTCACACTAAAAATATTTTAAAATAAAATATACTAAGTATCTTTAAAATATGAACTTCACGGTGGGGCACAGTGGCTCACGCCTCTAATCCTAGCACTTTGGGAGGCTGAGGCGGGCAGATCATGAGGTCAGGAGATCGAGACCACAGTGAAACCCTGTCTCTACTAAAAATACAAAAAATTAGCCAAGTGTGGTGGCAGGCGCCTGTAATCCCAGCTGCTCAAGAGGCTGAGGCAGGAGAATGGCATGAACCCGGGAGGCAGAGCTTGCAGTGAGCCGAGATCGTGCTACTGCACTCCAGCCTGGGTGACAGAGCGAGACTCTGTCTCAAAAAAAAAAAAAAAAAAAAATGAACTTCACTGCATTTTAAAAATATGCATGATAAAAAGATCAGAAGGCTATTACCCAGAATGATGACCATGGCTTTCCCAGAGGGTGGAAACAGGACACATTTCTTCCTTTTTTAAAAAATACTTTTTGGTATTTTCAGCTTTTCTACGATATTTGTGTATTTCATTAACAACTAGAAAAGAAACCAAACATTTAAAAAATAAGTACTATTTTAGCTGTTTTGCATTCGAGGTGCAAATTGATGAAGATATTTAGTAAGCAGATAAAAAACAGAGTGGTCAAAACAGAGATTTGGACCTAGGGTCATTCTGCTTGGCATATTACCAGGAAGGATCATTTTAATATACTAATGGTTTGGGGGCAGTAGTGAGTAGAGAAATGCTCTAGAAAAAGATGCCATCCTTTGATTCAGTAGCTCAGTTTTTTAAAATGAACAGTACATCCTCTTACTCAGTACTGTGCCATTTCTTCGTTTACGTGTTCAAAGACACTGCTGATGTGTACAAGTTTGAACTAGACCAGTGGTTCCCAAACTATGGTTTGGGGATCCTTGGGAGGGACACTCTTATACCCTTTCAGGGTGTCTGCCTGCAAGATAAAAGCCATTTTAATAATAATACTAAGATGTGATTTACCTTTTTCACCCTTTCTCTCTTGACTATACACAGTGGTGTTTCAAGAGACTGTGACATGCAATGGCATCACTTCTGGGATGTGTGCCTGTGTTTTCATGTTCCAAAACTTTCTTGAGCTTAACCTCTAGTATGGCAAACATTGATAGAAATAACTCACATAAACAAAAGCTCTTTAGGGTCTGCGATCATTTGTGAGCCTGTAAAAGGGTCGTGAGATGAATTTGAGAACCACTGAGTTAGACTGTGCCTATGTCTTATATGTGGCAGGCTTTCCTCTAACAAGAATCTGGACCCTCAGTCCTGGTCAGTGAGTGCCCTTGGACATTGTAGCACTTCTGTTCTCACTTTCTACATTTTTAAGATATAATTTCCCTTAGCTCTTCAAAAAAAGTTCATTTTTATAGAGTTTGTGAAGCCAAAAAGAAACATTGCTGGCACCAGGCCACTGTAGCCCCTCTGTTACATGTACATTGAGTCCTGTCGAATGTGAGGTTCATGGAAGTGTTAAAGGCCAAGTTAGACCTCCAGACTGTGTCTCCACCTGCCTTATACTGGGAAATTCATGATGTTTCAGGAAGAAAATAGCACTGTAACTCCCTCCTGAGAGGTATGGAAGTACATATTTAAAATACAACTTACCATGTAATTGAGTAGAGGGTCAATTTGGCATGAAAGAGAGATAAGACAAATTTAAAAGAATTAACTGAATATATTTATGCCCATTTGCCTTTAAAATGTGTGCATGCATATAATGTGTGTTTGTATAAATGTGTATGAAACATATACATTCCACAGGATTGCGCCCTAAGTTAGGTAGACTTCTCTCTGTACACAGTCATCTTGACTATGGAGCTACAGTAATGCTTCTATTTCAGTCCCATCTCTTCTCCTCCTTTCTGCCTAACCAGAAACGTATTTCTGTTGTTCTCTCTTTGTTTGCATGGCTCACCAAGAAATCTCAGAGCAGTGTGTGGTGAAGCACTGGCTGGTGCCTACTTCTCCAAGAAGTAATCTGTATTAACGTGTTCTCACACTGCTAATAAGGACATACCTGAGACTGGGTAATTTATAAACAAAAAGAGGTTTAATGGACTCACAGTTACATGGCTGGGGAGGCCTCACAATCATGGTGGAAAGTGAGGAGGAGGGAAACTCCCCTTAATAAAACCATCAGATCTCGTGAGACTTATTCACTGTCACAAGAACAGCATGGGAAAGACATACCCCCATGATGCAGTTACCAGTTACCTCCTACCAGGTCGCTTCTATGATATGTGGGAATGATGGGAGCTGCAGTTTGAAATTTGAGTGGGGACACAGCCAAACCATATCACAGTCTTCATGTTCCAGGGCTTATGCTGAAAATCTGAACCTTTTTGTACAGAGAGTTTGAGCATCAGATGAATGATTGTGCTGGAGCACCTCAAAGTGAGCTCTAGCTCTGAGACTCTGTGCACCCACTACCATGTCATATGGACATGGCAATGCCTTGTCTTGAGTGAAGGGGTCATGTGGCCTGATGTAACATCTCCTGATAAGGTCAGAAAAGATGAAGGAGAGTCTGAACAGGTAGGAGGTAAATTAAGGCTTCAGAATAGAAAAGCTGAACTTTGTGTTTGTGTTAAGACCCTATAGGCCCCAGAGAAGAAAGGATATGTTTTGACATGACTGTAATATAATTTCAAGTCTGTGAGGCCTAGCTGTGAATCATGATAACTTCTTTGAAATACGTCTACAGCTACTGACCATCTGTCAGGTTCTAAATGAGGTCGGAGGAAAGTCGGTGGACGAGTGGCAGGCAGCTGAAAGACCAGTCAAGGAATCTTGGGGCGTTTCAACATGGCTTATTCTCTCTAGGCACAAGGGAGCCGTGCGCACAAGCAAGCCATGGGTACAAGCAAGTCATGGGTGTGAGCCTGGGGACGAGCCACGAGTACAAGCCGTTATGTACAGCGTTAGCAGGGTAATTATACCTTTTACAGACAATAGAGGCTCTGAGTCAAGCATGAGCACACATGAGTGATTACTTAATGCACCTCACATGGCATGGTTACATAACACGTGGAGCTGTGTGCCTGCACTCCAAACTCGCTGAGTCATGCTGGACTAGATGTCTGCCTCGGCCTATTCTTGACCACAGCTCATCCATTTTCCTTACACCATCAAACAGGTTTCATTTGTAGGAAAGATTATATTCAGTCCCACTTCATTCTCATTGCTGGTACTTTCACACACATCGTGATTGTTGGTTTTGAAATCTTGTTCATCCTCATTTTTTGAGGATTTAAAGAGGAGTGCCTAGTATTTTCTTGATTAAAACAGGCTTCGCTTCTCTGCGCCCCCTGCCCCATACCAATGGACTGCCCTGGGCCATCCTTCATCGGGAGTTTTAATTGCATGTTGACTGAACAGGTAGGTTCTTGTCCTATATCATCATGTTGGACTAAGCCCACAAGAGCCTTGCAACCCCAGTAAAGAGGCCCTTTGGATACTCAAAGTGTGCTGCTGCCTTTTTCTTCATGACTGGTAATGGCTGGTTTCCTACAACAGCGGCCAGGGGATTCTGACCTTTATGAATCAGACAGACAAATGTTTCTGTCTTCTTTCTCCAAGTCCTCAACTTTGCCCTTTTTCTCTCAATTAGTACGCCTTAATAGATATAATTAAGAGAATTCTACTTAGTTAATTGGTGACTGGAAACATGATTATTTAGGTACTTAATCTGTGGTTTGTCCATCTTTAGAATATTAACAGTTGATTTTTGCCTGATTTTACAAAGGTATCACCTCAGTGGGATTGTTGTGTATGAAAGGAAATTTATAATGAAAAGATTGCTTCCAATCCAGCTTATTAATTTAAGTACCTAATACTTTAGATTGGCTTTATTTTCCCTTCATTTTTGTGATACAGAGGCCTTATAACGTATAGCTGCTGGTATTCTTCCCAGCTTCCTATTGTCCTTTGTCTTCATAATAATAATTGCTACCCTCTTTTACATTTTTTCATTTTTAAAATAAGCCTAACAGTATTTTCTATATTTTCAGAGAACATTGTGCTTTTGAATATATGTACATCATTGGCTTTGTTTTTTAAAAATCTCATACTGTGTGATAAGATTAATGTACTAGAAAAAAAGGTAGAGATGCCTATTTAAAATAAATACATAAATACATAATTTGCAGAAACTCCTCAGTTACTGTTCAGAAGACACATATTTCTAGTCTAGTAGACATCTAGTAAATGATGTTTACTTTTAAATGCAGAGATTTGATTTGACTAATCATAGTTTATATGTTCTTCTGGTTTATTTGGTTTTCTTTTCTATTTTTTTTAGTGGAATAATTTTGTAATTTCGTACCACTCTCAAACTTTAATAGAGTGGCATTATCTTGAGGCTAGTCTCAGTTAGATATAAATATAAGCAATTAATTAAGATAACCAACCCTAGCCAGAGAGATAAACTATCATCACATGTCATAGTGATCAAGGAGCACCTGTTAATTAGAACAGTAGGAAAACTGCAACCAATCATGAAAAAAACAGTGTTGGGTGAAATTAACAATATCTACGTTTCTTGTTATTTCTTAAATCCAACTCATAAACAATTTGCCGTGACAGCTCTAGGCTGGGATTACAGCATTTGGGATGAGGTCTGATTATAGCTAAAAATAGACATGTGTATTGAAGATAAGAAAAGGAATATTAAACAATTGAAATTTTGTGAAAGACTGATGCTGTTTCATTGTAATAATTTCCCCAAAGGCACATTAGTAATGCTAAATACAGACTTTAATAGACTTTAATAATGTGTACTTTAGAGGCCTGATACACAAAGGAATAATGTATAAAACATTCATTATGAAAAATTGCTACCTTTTTATTTAATAATAAATCTGTTGAAACAAAACCTATGGCATTATGTTCCTGGCTATTAGCAGGCTGAATAATAATTGCTACCCTCTTTTACATTTTTTCACCTATTCTAATCAAGTTGCAATCATATTTTCTTATTTGTTCCATGAATGAAATGGAGATTAAAAAGAAAAAAAAAGTACTTGGATTGGATGGACCCTTGTTCAAATTGTGGTGCATTCTCTCGCTACCTTCGTAATCTTGGACAAGTTACCTAACATCAAACTCTGTTTTTTTATTTGCAAACTGAGGATTGTTCTACCTATCTAACGAGGTAGGAATATGTTAAATGTTGACACAGTGGAGTCCCTATGTAACAGACACTCAGAAAATGCTTTCTATTATGATTACTTTCTACATCTATTTCTCTTTATATTGCTTGTTTCTTTGATGGACTGTAGTGGAGGAGCTGGAAGGGTGTTGAGAGTAGGAAAAAGCAATTAAAAAGATACCTTAAGCAGCTCTGTAGCCAAGCCTTGCATTGGATTTCAATTTGATTTTAATGTGCTGCTGCTGAGAGCCATGCCGTTGAAAAAGAGAGAAGAGTAAGAAGCAGATGCTCTTAGAAGAACAGTGGGGTGTTTATCTCTTTTAATGAGATAACATCATTAGAGTGACAAAGTGCAGCGAATCAATACTCGAAATGGACTGGCGCTATCTTCCCAAAGTGTGCTGATTGTTACACTTCACGGCCTTAGAATCTGCTGAATCACGAATTCTGTCTTAACTGTTAATAGAGCCGCTGGCTTTGATCTCACAGAATAGATCCACACCTTAGGGATCTCCAGAGGAACAGGAAAACAGACTAATAAGATAAATGAGAAAAATCCAAGGTGATTTATAAACTGCCCTGTCATCAAGGAATCTCAGAGAAAGGAGATTGGGCTTGTTTTTTTTCTTGGACTTCTTTAAATGGCTACTCATAACTGCCTTCCCCTCCACCCGCTCTCCTTGCTCTCTGTCTGCTTCTTGGTGTAATGTCAGAAACGCTAATCATGTCAGACTGTGACACTGACAGCCCTGACATTCACAACAAAGAGACAAGAAGGAGAGAGAGGAAGAGGGATGGGGGAGGGGATAGGTGAGGAAAAGCAGCAGGAGAAGCATTATTTTATTGCACATAAAATCCATAGCTGCAGAATCACCCACATCTGGACATATCATATCCAAGGAAAATCAAGGAAGGCTCAAGGTGAATTCCGATAGAGATTGAAACTGAGCTGGGGATTTTCTGCTCTTTTTTAGATTTCATGGTGTAGTTTATATTAGAATTACTGTGGCTATGATTTCTTCTCATCAAGAAAAAAGGCATTTACATTTGTTTTTCCTTTTTCTTTACTATAGTTTTTCTCTTCGAAACAAAGTAAAGTTAAACACAGATCTTAGTAGAAAGTGTGTGCTGTCAGAGGTTTTCCAATTTGTTACCAGATTCCCGTAGTTTAATCTGAACAATAGCCACTTCAGGAAAGAAGTCATGGGTGAGGGATGTTTTCTGATCATGGCAAAGCTGAATGTCATGACAAAGCTGTTCAGTGTCATCCTCAGGCCGCCTTACCCTTGGCTTCTGCGGCACCTGCTTAAAGCTGCTGGATGCAGAAAATGCTGATGTTACCTGTTCCCTGACAGTTCGGAGTGGGCTTCCAAATACCTTTGAGACTTCTATTTCTCTCAGGCACTTTCTCCGTTTGGAACAATGTTGGTGAGTGACGGTCTGCAATCTCTGTCTTGGATCAGTCATGACTTGAAAATCAACTGCCACATCTCACATGTGTTTTGAATCCAGATGCTGTGATCTAAATTGAGCTCTGAGCTCAGGCTGAATCATCCTAGCTTTTCTTTTTTTTTTTTTTTTTTTTTTTTTTGAGACGGAGGCTCGCTCTGTCGCCCAGGCTGGAGTGCAGTGGCACGATCTCGGCTCACTGCAAGCTCTGTCTCCCGGGTTCCCGCCATTCTCCTGCCTCAGCCTCCCGAGTAGCTGGGACTACAGGCGCCCGCCACCGTGCCCGGCTAGTTTTTCTTTTGTATTTTTTAGTAGAGACGGGGTTTCACCGTGTTAGCTAGGATGGTCTCGATCTCCTGACCTCATGATCCGCCCGTCTCAGCCTCCCAAAGTGCTGGGATTACAGGCTTGAGCCACCGCGCCCGACTTCATCCTAGCTTTTCTATAAACATGAGAAGCCAGCTGCCATCTCGGCTTTTGAGGTATTTTGAACTATAAGTCTTAGCGAGGATAGGTATCTTTTCACTTTTTCTTCATGTCAGAAACCAAAAATGGAAAATGGTATCCAGTATTTATTCCATATTAGTTACCCTGTCATAAAAGGGGGTACATTTTTTGTCCATATTCGAACAGAAGGTATTCTATACCTAGTGACTTCTTTTCAGATTGGTTATAAAAATATTGAGAACTTTGGAAAAGGCTGAGAACTCATTTTATGGTGTTCTAATCCTTAGTACCCAAGTAAAATTTTACAAACTTGGGCTACTTGAGAGAAATGCTCCTCTTAATTAAAAAAAAAAAAAAATTAAGTGGATTATATAGTGTAATTGAAGTTCCAGCAATTTTGACATTGTGACTTATTTAATATTCTTGAGGAAATTCTACTTCTATTGGCAGAAGAGAGTAAATTTATACCCTATGGAGGATTTGAGAGAATTTACCCCAAAGTATATTCCTGTAAATTTAAATTTTCTTTGAAGTGTTTTTAATCCTAAAATTTTACATGGATTGTTCCCGGTGATATGTGATAGGTCCATATTTGCTTTCATGTAAAATAATTTAAAATTACTTGCCACTTAAATTAATTAGGTCCTATAGTAGGTAATGACAGCTGGTATAACAGATAAGCCCTCAAAATTCAATGGTTTTACACAACAAGTTTCCTTTCTTGCTTAGCTCTCAGCCCGGTGGAAGTATTTCTGACCAGTGAAGTGCTTTTATTGAGAGGTGATTCAGGAATCCTGAACTCAGGTGCCTTCCGTCTTCTGCCTTACCAACTATTTCGTCTGCTCAAGCTGCTGTAACAGAGTACCACAGACTAGGTGGCTTAAACAGCAGAAATGTGTGCTCACACAGTTCTGAAGACTAGGAGTCCGAGATCAAGGTGTCAGCAGGGTTGGTTTCTTCTGCAGACTGTGAGGCAAGCATCTGTTCCAGGCCTTGCTCCTTGGCTTGTAGATGGTCAGCTTTTCCTGAGTCTCTTCACATCATCTTTCCTCTTTTCCTGCCTGTATCCAAATTTTCCCTTTTTATAAGGATAGCAGTCATATTGGATTAGGGGCACACTCTATTCCAGTATGACCTCATCTTAACTAATTACATCTGTAATGGTCTTATTTTCAAATAAGGTCACTTTCTGAGGTACTGGGGGTTAGGACTTCACCATGTGATTTTTGAGGGGACATAATTCATCCTGTAACACCATCTTAACAGTTGTCTGCACCTTACTTCTTAATCACAGTCACCTTGAAGTAAAGCACCATCTTTTCTCATATTCCTTTGTTGACCACTAGTCACATAGCTGCACCTGGAGGTGAGGTGGCCTGGGAAATGTAGTCCCGTGCTGAATAGCGATTGTGCTAGATCGACCCATGCACATACAGGAGCCACCCTGTCTTTCTCAGAATGTGTATCAAACTCTCCTGTATCTTCCAGTACTTCGGAGCACACCTGTTGGAGAGCTCTCAAAAAGGTAATCAGTGTTCAAGTTTGAGAATCCTATTCTAGCATGGCTAGGAATGCTTTTTAGTTAACACCCCAAGGATTTATATGAGTACCTAAGGTTGCTTACTGTTTTATTTTCTTAAGAATCTAATATATTCTCAAGGGAATTTTACTTACACTAGGGTTAATCACTTTTTCTGTTTATGAAACTAGTGAAACCCAAATGAATGAAGTTTAACTCTTAGCCAAAAACTTAGCTTGTGGTTAGAGTGATTTCTACAGTACAGTAACTTTTTTTGTCATATGTTCTATTGCTGAAAAATAATATATTTCCAAGAGGGAGAAAAAGATATTGTGAGTGCAGAAGACAATTGCATAACCTGCTTTGCTTATCTCAAATGGCTAGACTTTAGTATTTAATTAAAGAAGTCTTGCCTCTCCTATCAAGTTAGTCATTATTTTGAAGGTTGAACGTGGGTTTTATAAGTGACCAATTGCTTTGTATGTTCCTTTTTAATTACAATAAGAAGTCATGAATTCTCTACATTTAGAACTGCTAAAAAGTATTTAGATTTACCTGTTGAATAGGTTTATTCTTAAAAAGATAAAAAAGGAATCAAGAAAAAATTTCCACTGTAAATTTGTGGTTTCTCTAAGGAATTTGTAAGAAATCTCCCATGAAAAAGAGAGTGATAGCAATTTGAAAATGATAAGTAGATGCAGTCTGAAAACTCAGTAGGTAGTGTGAAAGCACATTAATACTGAACCATAATATGTAATGTAAGATTTTAGTCATTGAGAAACAACTATATTGCTGTCTTATTGTTCTGTTACTTTAAAACAGTTTTTATCTGAAGACTTAAAAGCCACCAGTGGTATTGTAAATTTCCTTTGGATCAAAAAACTGACAGTGGTACTGTAGCAAAGCTAGTCATTTGAACAGTGGCCTTCTCATTTATAATGGTTATAGTTTTTAATATGTCAGAATCTTAGCAGGTATTCGAGTCATTTTAAGAATGAATTAAATCCTCATTCATTTTGATGTTATGAATTCAGATTTTAGAGAAGGGTCTAGGATGAAGTTTGTCCTTTGTAGATATTTGATAAATAATCATTATTTTAAGTATTACCATTTTATGGAATCCGTAATGTTTGCCAGATACTGCATTAGCTCCTTTACAATAGACATATAGTATATGTACATAATATATATTGCTAATTTTCTCAGCCAATTTGCATAGTAGGTGGTATTATTCCCACTTTACAGATGGGGAAACGCAGAGACCCTTAAGTAATGAGCCCAGTAATCATATGTCTAGATAAAGCAGATCCAGTATTTGAATTTGGATCTTAGTGACTCCAAAATACATGCATATTTTCATTCTGTCACGTTGGAATGTCCTAAGAATATTTGTTGAATTGAATTCGAAATATATTCAATAAATTTGCAATGAACTAAACACAAATGCAAAATCCCAGAATGAATGTTTTAGTTTTTAAGAGAATGAGCCATTTGCAAGTGTACAGATGAATGCAGTAGTTGAAAATGTGTTCCATCTAATCGTTAAAGCAAGTCTCTAGGACTTTTACTTGGTAACACTTTAGTAGACTGCCACTTCCTTAAATATATGAGCAGTCTTTGATTCAGAATACTTCGTAAATATCCATTATGTGACCAAATTAGAGTTCCTTAGAACTCTTAGAGTTCCTTAAAACTGGTTTCTACTTCACACTCTCATACTTGCCCTCCTTTCTGAATGTGGCCAGGTTATTCAGGTCTTACTGATTTACAGAAGCAAACATAAGAAAAGGTAGCCTTGAGTCATGGATGGGCCTGGCCTGAAGGCAAAATGAAGAAAACCAGTGAGAAGCTCAACCAGAACCCTAAAATGAAAGAAAGCTCTCCTCTCGAAACACTTCACCTTTTCTCCTTTCCTAGCAAAATGATAGGCCTGCTTTGTGATGGTTCAGAGTTACTATCTGCATCATTTTCAGTTTCATCTAGTTTACTCTGCCCATGGTTTCTGCCGAGCAACTATGGCCAAGTCACATCCCCTGTTTGGAACTTGGTGTCTCCATATGTAAAACGAAGCAGTGGAATTAGATCAGAGTTGTCAGTCTGGGGTCTTAGCCTAGGTTGGCTTCAGGGGGTGTCTCTAAAATGCTGGGAAGTGAATACAATATTTGGTATACATGTACTTTCTTCTGGCGAGAGAATGGTTCATAGCTCCCATCAGATTCGCCAACGGGCTTCAGCTTACGAAGAAATCTGTGGGCCAGTTTATCTTTGAAGTCTGTAGGGACTCTAGCATTCTAGTTTTCTATAAATTGTATCATACACAGACTATCACAGGCAAGATAGTTGAGAAAATAAATGCGTTTTGTTTCCTTTCTACAGTGTGACATATAAGGGAAACTCAGTGTGTTTTTACTACAGACAACTGCTTCTCTGTTCTGTAAGACAAGTGTTCTGGAATGTTTGTGGATAGTGACAAAATTCTGTTATTAGCAGAAGAGCAGAAATAGTAAATCAATTAGAAGTGATTCACATTTTGGTGATGAATGAACATTTTTTCAGGCCTGAATATTTCTTACAGTTATCTGTAATGGTAGCTTAAAGAGTCATTTAAAATAGCACTTTCCTATTTGGAATCTCAGGCACTTGGAACATTAGCGCCTAAAAATGCTCAGAGTTGGCCGCATGCAGTGGCTCACGCCTGTAATCCCACCACTTTGGGAGGCCCATGCGGGCGGATCACAAGGTCAGGAGTTCAAGACCAGTCTAGCCAACATAGTGAAACCCTGTCTCTACTAAAAATACAAAAAGTTAGATGAGTGTGGTGGTGTGCACCTGTAATCCCAGCTACTCGGGAGGCTGAGACAGGAGAATCACATGAACCCAGGAGACAGAGGTTGCAGTGAGCGGAGATCATGCCATTGCACTCCAGCTCAGGTGACAGTGCAAGGTTCTGTCTTGAAAAAAAAAAAATGCTCAGAGTTAATAGACCAATTCCTACGCCAAAGAAGCGGAGACCTCAGAGGGGAGATAATGTACCTTTGGTTCTTTCACTGCTGTCGTCTCAGTTTGGAGAGCATGTTGTCCTGCCAGAGAGCCTTCTCATATGTGTCATGGCTCAGCAGATTAACCAACCTGAAGCAAGATCCCTATTGCTCAGCAGATAAACAGATGAAAGAATAAAGAAAAACACTTGAGCACCTCCTCCTTCTGGTAGAGAAGAAAAAGAATTAAGTAGCATCCCCTGTCCAGCTGTTTAGTTTGAAGCCAGAGGAAGCCCACTCTTGAAGTGTTGACTTGCACATTCACTATATTGAAACAACATTTTACTACTCTCCAGAAAATCCTAGTTCAATTCAAAGACTGTCTCTTAGATGTTTAGATATGCCTTTTAAACAATCAGTGATCTTTACCTACATTGTTGCTTCTCTCCAAAAAATGTATTTCTTTTTTTCTGTTGGTGAATGTTAAGAAGTTGCTTTTAGACCAAATGTAAATATACCATATAAATTTCTATATGTGTATATTTCACAGCCATTGACTGTCTCAGTTTCTGTTTAAATTTTAAGCATTTTGGCTCTGTTTTCTTAGGAAACTTTGTAAAAAGAGAGTAATCATGGGTAGACTGCAGTAATATTATTTGTCTTCAAAGTTGCTGTGTATAATTGACTATTAAGATTTATTCTCCAGGGTGAGTCCACAACTTAAAGTCAAAGGAGGCAAAATGTTCAGAGCTAGTCTTTGGAAACTGATGTTATTTTTTATTTTTTATTTTTTATTTTATTTTTATTTTTTGAGACGGAGTCTTGCTCTGCCGCCCAGGCTGGAGTGCGGTGGCCGGCTCTCAGCTCACTGCAAGCTCCGCCTCCCGGGTTCACGCCATTCTCCTGTCTCAGCCTCCCGAGTAGCTGGGACTACAGGCGCCCGCCTCGTCGCCCGGCTAGTTTTTTGTATTTTTTTTAGTAGAGATGGGGTTTCACTATATTAGCCAGGATGGTCTCGATCTCCTGACCTCGTGATCCGCCCGTCTCGGCCTCCCAAAGTGCTGGGATTACAGGCTTGAGCCACCGCGCCTGGCCTATTTTTTATTTTTTTTTAATCCAATACTAAACATGTAAATACTCAGTCCCCTTTTTGCCTTTTTTTTTCATTTTGGGGCCACCAGACCTTGTTACTAGATTGGTAGTATGAAGTAAATATTAAGATGTCCAATTTTTCAGTAGGAACAGAAAAAATAAGTAAAAAATATTAGCTGTATTCTTTCAATTTACTAGAATAAGCTTACAAATGATCAGTCTCTTTTAGTCATGAATGAGTACACAGTATGGCACACAATTTTGTACCGTGTATACTTATATATGTATTTTTTCTTTTTTCTTTGTGTTTTTTTTTTTTTGTTTTCATATATGTATTTTAATAGATATGAATAAATCAGTGCCCAGGTACCAAATAATGAGCACCCTCAAAATTTGAATTTCAAGGAACAGTGGCAGAAAATATCATTTGAAACTAAAACTGTCACAGATCAACATAAAAATGTCTGAAATTAGCTCTGTATAAAATTCCCATAAGTTAACCCACACTTAAACAAATTCATGGTGTGTCTGCTGACATTCTATCAGAAAAAAATTAAAATAAATGTACACAATTAAACTTCACATTTTAGAAATTAGAGCACATTTATATTAAAAGCAAACAGCTGACTGCTGGTCTGTATGACAGTCACCAAAAGGAGTGGGGAGCCCGAAAGTTTTAGCGATGTTACTGATTATGACAGCCCACTGGCAGCCATATGTCACCAGTGCATTTTATGTCTTTAGGCTTGATGACAGCAACCTGTGACCACTGGGCTCCCTTGCCAGCACCTTCTGAACTTTGTGATTTTCCCCATAGTGGGACCCTGGCCTCAGTACTGGGGGACTCGTGCTCTTCTGTGAGCTTTGCTGCATCTCTAATGACCTCAGCAGAGTTCCTCTTCCTCTCCAGGCCACAGCCTCTATCTAAAATGTATTTTAAAAGTACGCACATCAAAGATCGGTTGTGAGAATTAAATGAAACCACTAATGTAAAAGTGCCTACGACAGATCCTGACCCATAGTAGGCACTCAGGAAATGTTTTAATTTAAAAAAACAAAACAAAACCGAATAATCTGATCCCAATGCTCTGTTCTTCTGGGAAATTCTGTTTCTCAGATTGGCTGATAAGCATTTCAATTGATCTGTCAGCCTGGCTTTTATGAGTCTGGGTGAAATGACCCATCTCTGTGAACAGATCCAGATGATTTCTTCATCATGCAAAGCAGAGTCCTCAGTGAGCCTGCGCTCCTGGTGACCCATCACACAGTAGGAGCAGACTGCAGGGAAGAGCCTACCAAAAGCTGGCTCACCCTGCTTCATGACTGCACAGTGATGTTAGTCCTTGTCAGAGTTTTATAGATTGGGCTGAAAAGTTGTTTGTTTCTTTTTAAAACAAGACAATTAAACTAAATATATTCATGTACCATAGCAAATGAGAGAAATATGCATCTCACTCACAATATATATTTTAGATACTGTTACCCTGATTTATTTTTACTTTGACAGATACTTCCGTTTAGGGGGTGCTTTCCACAGATAGATTCTGTTGTGCAATAGAATATTCGGTACATTTTGCCTCTAGGTTTCCTCCAGATCTGTCAGGTGGCCACACCCAAGCCTCTCAGTATTGCCATGCTCTCAATAAGACACTTGAGTTATTTATTTAGTAGATGTTCTTAGTTTTCCCTCAGGAGGTTTTTGTTGGCAGAATTTGTAATTTTTTTTATAGGGCATCATGCTTAATATAGAGGAAGACCAATTATATATATGCAACAGACTCAAATTAAAAGTGGCATAATTGTGATTATTCATTGCTTTTGATTTCACACTTAATTAGCCCTCTGAAGTGAACAAGTCCTTAGTAGTTAAGAGTTTGCACTCTGAGAGTTACCAGACCTGGGTTCAAATTCCAGCTCTGACACAGAGGCGTTGTGAGACCTTGGGCAAGGTCCCTAACCTTTTCCTAAACCTACCATCTATAAAGTACTGATAGAAATGCCCACCTTCCAGAGCTCTTTTGAGGATGATGTTACATCATGCCCACGAAGCACTTAATACTCAGCACCTGCTGAGAGCACTTGGTAAATGTTAGCCTTTGTCACGGGGGCAGGGGAGGGGCATGAGGACTGAGCTTTCAAAAAGTGACTTCTCCGGTTTAATTTAATAAGCACTTGGGATTTCACATTTCCTGTGTATTTCACAATAACCTTGAAAGAAACAGACTAATTTAGGCCAAATTTGGTAACACTGTGTTTTAAATTTCTAATAAGAATACCGCCTGAAAACACTGACAGTCATTTGTAACTTCTTACAGCCACCGCACTAAAAAACCAAAAAGCTACTGTTTATTGATAGGTACATCTTGAGAGTAACTTCAAAAGTTATAGTAACCTTGGTTATATTTTGGGGAATATAAGAACTCTGAGAAGAACTTTGAGGGGTCTGGAAAACACTGTAAATGGAAGCTGCTTCATTGGATATTACTCTAGTGTTGTAAGAGTCGTTTGACTTAGGGGTGTTTTGGTTTCTTAAGTGGAACATTTTTTGTGTATGTCTCTCTCTATTTTATATTAATTCCAGGTCTGAGTCAGTGGCGAGTCCAGTAGTTGAATTAATGTGGAAATAAAACTGTAAGCTCATCCTTAGAATTGCATCCATTATATAACATGGAAATGGGCTAAAACAGAGACAATTACAGTACTGTTTTACTTTCTACTTTAGATATGGTAGAGGATCAGTCTCTTCTATGAGTTTACATGCTGCAAAAAAATTAAAAAGTAGCTCATTAATACACTGTGATTTTAAAGGGGGAAAACAATGTATGTTCTTATTCTGTGTCACTGTCAAGCATCAGTAACACTCAACTGGCTGCCAGAGTGAAAAAAACCAACTACATTTGTGTAATCATCATAAAAATTTGATGCAGATATTCTATCTGCATTTTTAATTGAGCCAGACATTGCACAGAATTAGATACAGCCTTTGCTCTCTGGGAGTTTACAGTGTAAGACAGAAGATACTAATGTGTGTAGACATGAAGACCAGTTGAATTTAACATTTTATAAACATGGTTGGTTCTATTTTATGCCTTTCTGGCCTTCACCAACCCTCATAACCCATCATCAGATGTCATTTCATCCACAGGTAATTTTCTTTTTAATTTAAGTAACCTTTTTTCTTAACTATGAAAATAATACGTTAATTTTAGAAAAATTGGAAAGTAAAGTAGAAAGAAAAAGCAAAAATCGTGTATAATCCCACAACCATAAAAAGATTGTGTTATATTTTAGTGACATTTTTAATATATCATCTTAAATATATCTATATATTTTACATAATTGGGATCTATAAATGCAGTTTTGCCCTGTGCTTTTTCACCTAATGTATCTTTGCATGTTTTACATATTAAGAAATTTTTTAAAACATTTTAGTGATTTTATAATATTAAGATAATTGAAAAGTTGAGAATCCAGCTTTTGGTCCCCTGAAACAGACATTTAATGTGTAAAAAGTCAAAGGATCATTCCAGTTGTTCACCAGCCCATCCAGACCTGTTTCCGAGACAGAGTTATTGTTCACCTAAAGTGGAAGCTCACCCGGCTCTGCATATTTCCTCAGACTGGGTGGCTGTTCCATGGCTGTCTCCCCCCGTTGACTTATCAGGCTCCATGCATACATGCACATTTGTTTATAGCAGTCTTCCTGATATGCAGCCACGGCGTGGGTTTTGGAAAATTGCCCAGCTACATACCATTCATACCGCTGACATTCAGCTTCTAGTAGCTAAACAGGTACTCTTAACTCCTTCAGTCTCTAAAGAACTCACTCTACAGTGCCACAGGCCATGGAGCTAACATACTATCCTCTGAGAGTTTCTATTCATGCACCCAAATGAAAAGAGAAGTAGTGGCGCAAGTATTGTGAGAGGCTACTTGTAAAAATCACCAGCACTCTGTTTGCCACCCCCTTAGCCATACCATAGGCAACTGCTTGAGTTTGTCCTCCTTCAACCTTAAGGCGATGTTTCCTGAAGCGCTTGGAAAACAGAGTCTGCAGGGGCTTCCCAGGAATGATAGAGACCATCCCTGGCCTCCTAGAGGACGGGTGTGCCCCTGGGCTGGGGCTTACCCTTTGTGTTAGGAAGAGTTGCCTCATCATCCCTGAAGCCATTTCTTTCATGAAACTTCATCTGGTCCTCCACTTCCCCCAGGAGCCTGGTCATCGTCTTACCACTTCTGTTTCTTGTGGAACATCAGAGTAGAAAGTCCAGTCTGGATGAGTGGCAGGAAAGGAGCAGTGAAGGGGTAGAGGGAGGAAGGTTAGGCAGAGAGGTGAGTGAGATTGCAACAACTATTGATGAGGTTCAGAATCTTTCTGTTACCTCTGCCAAATCTTACCTTTTTTTCTCCAAAAGTGATTTTTACTCTCTTTCATCAGTCTTCCTTGTATGCAGGAATCTGAAGAGGAAATATTCACAATAATAGCACGAGGAAGGAGGGCCCTAGATAAAGAGGAGATGTTAAAATTGCATTTACTGTAGTTACAAGTGTCTCCACTGAGCATGTTTCAGTAGTTAATCAGAGCTTTCTTGCCTGGCACTTTTTAAAATGATACCATTATCTGGCTTGCTATTTCAGCAGTTCCAGGAATACCTTGCCTGTGGGTCAGGGTACTTGGTTTCACATAAACAACTCATAAGAACCCTTTATAATTTCAGAAAGACAGGCAAGAAAAGAAATAGAAGTTTTGTGGACAAAAAATAAATTGGCAACATTCCTCACCTGTCTAACATAGACACTGGGAAAAGACGTCCTTTGCCACCTCTCCTGGTTAAATGTTGTTTATTGTTTCCCTTCAGACTACACTGAATTTAGTTCCTTGGTAGACTAAGGCACCTTTGAAATTCCAATGGGAGATCATGAAGTACATGCCTAATTGCTTCATGGATGATATGAAGTCTTGGAATGAAATCCACCCATTACTCATTAACTAACTCAGCTTAGTAAACCTTGACAGCTAACAGAACCCAGTCAAACATCCTTGATTACCAGCAGCTCACAGAGCCTGGGGAGTAGATCAGGAAGAACGGTAGAGTAGAATGAGTTATTCCACTAACATCAGCTTCATCTGTTTGAACTCTTCCTGAAATCTGAGGGTGACAGAAATAGACTGGCCAAATGCTTTTCCTGCTTTCACTGGTGGCAGTAGGAACAAAAAAATGAGCATTTTCTTAATTGGGACACTATTCACAGTTATTGACAAGCATAATCAGTTTTTGTTAAAACTTTTTGTCTGACTTAAATCTATGCTAGATATTAAGGGAATAAATGTTATTAGGCATGTTATAATTTCACAGATCACACTTCTCACAGCAGGAACCTACAGCCAGTCAACAGTTTTACTGACTGTATGGTATGTGTGGACATTTGGTCAAGGCATAAACTCGGTTATTATCTACTGCAAAATCAGTGTAAACATAATGGTAAATCTGGTTGATTGATTTGCTTTCTGCTCCATACAACAAACCAGGTAGTGTCTCTGAAAGCAAATACATTCTAAGTTGTATGTAAATATCAGTCATTATTATTTCAGTAGATAATGTCACACTGAGGAGGTAAAGGTTGGTCTGAATTAGTAAAGAGGCCTTCAGTGCACACACACAACGCACATCTCTCACATTCCACCTGTGATTTCACCCTGAATGCCAGCATTTGAGAGGGAGTGAGGGGATTTTCACTTTGTTTTATAAAAATGAAAACGTTATGTGGCGTGTTCTCAAAATGTTAGTGCAGTTTTAAGTTCAAAATGTCAAAGGTATAATTGCTATACCCAGGTAACAAACCCGCACATGTGACCCCTGAATCTAAAATAAAAATTGAAATTATTAAAAGAAGAATTATTATTCCCATAAACTTATGAAAGAACTTTTCATAGCTTGTCCTGCTGTTGCTGAGTTGGAGAAAGGCAAGAGTGAAGATCCACTTGTGTGAATTGTAGCCTCTTTCCTAGTAGTGATTTAGTTCATATTATTTAAAAGCAAAGGATTCTTGGCCTTGTGCGTAGAAGACTGCATGTTCATTTGCCTCAGTGTTGGACCTATCACTTATTTATCTCGTGAATTAATACGTTCTCAATCTCACAGTTTCATGAAACCAATGTTTAATTGAAGGCTATGATGTGCCAAGCACCATGCTGGCCACTGGAACAAGGTGAGAGTGAGACCACACTCTTGAGGTCTCCAGTGGAAGATCAGTCCCTAAACCCATAATCAAAGCCTCAGTGAGCACTGCTAAGAGAAGCCTATCCTGATCCTTGAGAGCTTCACGCAGAGGGTGAAGCAGTTCTTCCTGGACGAGGTAGGAAATCCTTGACGGAGAAGGTGATATTTGAGCTGCAACTTCAAGAATATGGAAGGGTTTTCCCAGCAGAGGAAAAAAATGAAGGACATTCCAAATAGAAGGAACAGTGTGTGACATGTGATGAGCCTGAAGGAAAAAAGCATACCACATGTTCAGGGACTGACAAGTTGTTTCCATTTTTAATTTACTTGAGAGACGGAGACAAAAAAAAAGTGTCTTTGATTCAGAGAAGAACAAATCAATAAGAGTTACATAGCAGTAGTGATAAAAATTATGTATCTGTGCAACAGAGGGTTGCTGTCAGCAACCAAAAGCCTCATGGGTCAGTCAACATGTCTACAGCATCTACCATGCTATCATGCTCCAGCCCAGAAGTGAGAGATTCAAAGGATGATTGGTTGTTTTGAAAGCAGCTCCTGAGATTGACAAGTGATGATCAGGAGCTCCATGCTAGAGAGGCCAATTGCAGGGCTAGTAAATCCTGCCTGTGAGTCCATAACCATCCTAAATCACAATGTAATCCTTCAGGGCTCAGACTGCAGAGTCAGAGAGACTTAGGTACAAGTTTTGGTTCTTCTGCCATTAGCTCAGTATGGGACTTGAGGCAAGTTTCTTTCCTTCTTAAAAAACATAATAATAAGCCTGGGCAACAAAGTGAGATTCTGTGTCTACAATCAATGAATCAATCAATCAGTAGCCAGGCATGGTGGTGCTATAGCTGGTCCCAGCTACTCAAGAGGCTGAGGTTAGAGGATTGCTTGAGCCCAGGAGATTGAGGCTGCAGTGAGCTATGAGTGTACCAGTGCAGTTGTAGCTCACTGCACTGCAGTTTGGGCAACAGAGTAAGACTCTGTCTCTAATAAAATTTAAACATGTAATATTATATAGCTATACAATACAAATGATTTTATATAGGTACATAAATGTGATAATAGCATATACACTTTTTGGTTCCCCATTTTTTTAAAAAAAAAACTTTTCCTCTTTTGTCTGGATGACTCTCCTCCTCTTTTCCCCCTTCTCCCATTTTAACTGCACACATAGCCTTCCATTTTTCCCCGATTTATATAAATGTACAGTCATACACACACACACACACACACACACACACACCCCACAGTGGGAGTGGGGAAATTGTTACTTTGTTTTTAAAAAATGAAAACATGTTATAGCATGTAATGAGTGGATAAAATGTGAGGAGTGTGTGTGTGTGTGTGTGTAATACACACAATTCCATTTCATTCTGTTTTATGACTGAGTAGTAGTCCATGGTATGTAAATAGAATGCATTCCATTCCATTGGACTGGTGTGTATTCCACACTACAAATTGCATTCACACAGTGTGGAATACTACTCAGCCATGAAAAAGAATGAAATAATGTCTTTGCAGCAACTTGGATGGAACTGGAGGCCATTACTCTGAGTGAAGTAATTCAGGAATTGAAAGCTAAATACCACATGTTCTCACTTGTAAGCGGGAGCTAAGCTATGGGTACACAAAGGCATATAGAGTGATGTAATGGACACTGGAGACTCAAGAGGAGGAGGCTGAGAGGCAGTTGAGGCATGAAAAAACTACCTATTGGGTACAGTGTACACTACTTGGGTGACAGGTACACTAAAATCCCAGGATTTACCACTATACAGTTTATTCATGTAACCAAAAACACTAGTACTCCTAAAGCTATTGAAATAAAATAATTAAGTATTAGTGCAGTTTTAAGTTCATAATTTTAGATATATAATTGCTATAAACTTATAATAGAAACATTTAAACATTTAGCTATTTATATTTGTTTTATACTTATTTAACTTTGGAATTTTGAATAATAAATTTTACTCTTAGTTTTTTGTGCATAATAGTTTTTATATTGATTTTAATAGGTAACATCAATATTTTAAAAAATTAAATTTTTATTTTTCATCTATTGTTTCTTGAATGTATGTAGCATTTATACTTCTGAAAGTATTAAAGTTTAAAATGCACTAAGACTTTTAGAACTCCTTGTTATGCATTCTTTTTGTTATGTTTTGCTGTTCTCAGAAAACTGTGTTGAAATCTCTTCGTTCAATTGATAAAGCTCTAGAACATTCTTTTTAATGGGTACATAATATTCCAATGGGGTCACTATTAGAATTTTTTATTCTACAATTTCCCTACTGATGGATATTTACCTTGGTCTCAGTTTTTATGGCCATTGTCAACACTGAAGTCATAAACATCTTGGTATTTGTTCTTAGTTACAGTACTATTAGTTCTATGGCATTGGTTCCCAGGAGTGGGATTGCAGAATTAAAGAGTAAATGTAATTTTAAATTTAATGGATGACACTATAAATGGCTTTAGTTAATTATCATAATACCTTAGATTTTAGATTCATTGAAAAGAACATTCACATGCATTATTTCTTTGATGCTCACAGTAACCGTTGAGGTAGATAGAGTGGATATTATTCCCATTTTACTGGTGAGAAGATGGAGGCACAAGATGCTTCATAGTTTCTTAGAGTTACCCAGTTAGAAAGAGCTTCACTCCAGTCCAGAACTAAGCCTTATCCTCAGTAAGCTCCATACAGTCTTTCTTTACCTACATTTTTTGTTTTGGTAGATCAGTTAGAAGAAAACCTTCCAAATCTATCGAGTTAAGAAAAAGAAACGTACCTTTGGTTATGCCACCAGGAGGGGGCAGTAGTTGAAATACATTTATTTTTCTAAATATTAGTACCCCGGCCCCTTTTAAGCACTGTATCTTTGTTTCTTTGATTTGTAATGTCTTAATATTAGTTTTAGGTTACTTGTTTGATCATTGAAATCTTCATTATGAGAGACGGATACATTTCATTAGTGATCAATTTCTTCCCATTTTTTTTTTTTAAATGTATAGAAATACACACTAGAGTCTCCCAAGGGTTGTAATGCACATTGTTTCCTTGGTTCCCTTAAAGAACTCCTTCACATATTCTGAGTCTGACTGACTGTTCAAATGCCAGTTTTGCAAACTTAATGGCTATGTGATTTGGGGCAGTTCATGCAGTGCTCAGTTTCCTCATCTGTGAAAGGGGGAGAACGTACCTTCCTCCTAAGTATATTTTAACGAGTCATCAAAAACGTAAACCGTTTAGCACAGCACATATCTCAGAGCACAGGCTCAGTACATGCATGTGCATATGTGGGCCCCTGTGGAACCAGGCTAACACTGCTGATAGTAACATGTTGAGTCCAGCCGTGTCTCCCAGGAACACACTGGGTGGGATGTATTTCTTAAATACTTTGCGTCTGTACCATTGCCAAAATGCCATCAAGCTCCTCTGTATTTTGTGCCCAAAGCAAGTATTGATGCAGCACAGCTCCTTAAATAAAAGTGAAATTATAGGAAGTCTCATGGCATTTCTGGGTACTTTTTTTTTGAGTGACAAGTGTTTAAACCACAGTGAATACTTTGGTTCCTACAAGGGTTTGATCGAGAGGAACAGCAAAAAGAAATTTAGTTTCTCTTCCTCCAAGTGAACATTGTTTTCTTAGCTGTCTTTTTTGGGAGTTGGGAAGGAGTGGTTACTGAAAACCAATAGTGTGTGTAAATAGGAGCGAGGAGTACAGTTAGCGTTTACTCACTATTGCTAGTAGACAAGCCCCAGAAATGGGCTCAGGAGACATCTGGGAACAAACAGATTTTTTCCCTTCAAATATGTTAAGAATCTTTTTGTTTCTAGTGGGAACAGCTGTAGGATTCAGCTGTTTGTTTGTAATCTGATGTCTGAGTGACGGATGATGTTGAAGATGTAGTATACTAATATACAAAATGTCGTCTTAGGTAATACTGAGGTGGTGAGGGAAGTGGAATGAAGCTGGGAAATTCAGAGTTGCAGATGACATTTCATTCTCTCCGAGGTTTGTGAAAAGGCCACAGCAAACTTTGCATTTCCCCAGGAAGGAGGGCGGAGGTTTGGTTGGTATCACACCCTGCACATTATTTAAACACTAGCTTGTTCATTTTCTCTTCTGTGAATAGCAGTTATAGAAAGCGTGTTTCTGGCTGACTTCATCCTAGTTGCCTGCTATTTTGGTCTACAGCACTTGGGAACAGGGAGAGTCCAGGTACCTGCTCTGGACTGAGGACAAAAGTGGACATTTTCTTGACCAAAAGTGGCTTCTGGCATCCTTTGTTCAGAAGCAATTTTTCAGTGAAGGAAGAGATGTTTCAAGGCCAATATCTAGAAAGAGTCCCTAGATTTATGATCCACAGTACCTTCTTACCAGCTTTAGAGGGCCTTAAGAGTGAGGATATGACATGGGATCTGTTAAGGATGGCACTTCCCCCATGAGGAAAGTGAAGTCGAGAAAGCCTGCGACAGCCCAGAGTTGACGTGTCAGTGGCAGAACTGGAAAACCCATGTCCTAATGCCTCCTCTAGCATCCTGCATAAGCTTCACAGCCTTCAACCCAGGGCGTAAGTTGGGGGAGATTTCTTAACAATCCGACCCACATTTTGTGTATTACCTTTCACCGGAGGCCTAAGGAGCTAAGGCAATGGTGTCAGAGACACAAGGTCCTAATCAGGGTTCTACCGCTTACTAACTGGAAGGCCCTGGGGGTGTTAACCCCCTAAATCTCAGTTTCCTCGTTTGTAAAAATGAGGTAATTATAAATAGTTCATTGAGTTACTATGGGAACTCATGTCATAACATTTGAAAAGCTTAGTATGGGGCTGCTATAAGGTAGGTGCTCAATAGATGATAGTTTTTTTTATGGGCCAGGTGCTATGCTACCCAATGGAAATACAAAGAAAAATTAAGATACCATCCCTGCCCTCAAGTAGTCTGCAGTGTAGTTGGGAAGACAGACATACATGTGAATAAAATAGTGTGCATTGAATATAATGAGAGCAGCAAGGTGGTCCATAAAGAGAGCAGACTGCAGTCATTTGAGAAGGCTTCAGAATGAAGTGTTGCACAGATGTTTTGTAAAATTTATTTTTATTATTATACTTTAAGTTCTAGGGTACATGTACACAATGTGCAGGTTTGTTACGTATGTATACTTGTGCCATGTTGATGTGCTGCACCCATCAACTCGTCAGCACCCATCCACTCTTCATTTACATCAGGTATAACTCCCAGTGCCATCCCTCCCACCTCCCCCCTCCACATAATAGGCCCCGGTGTGTGATGTTCCCCTTCCAGAGTCCAAGTGATCTCATTGTTCAATTCCCACCTATGAGTGAGAACATGCGGTGTTTAGTTTTCTGTTCTTGCAATAGTTTGCTGAGAATGATGGTTTCCAGCTGCATCCATGTCCCTACAAAGGACACAAACTCATCCTTTTTTATGGCTGCACAGTATTCCATGAAAGAATGAAGTGTTGCACAGATTTTTGAAGATGAATTAGTATTAAGGCAGGCAAGAATTCTTCCTTTCAGGAGGAGAAAAGAGTACATAACGTGCTAATATCTGGATCCATGAAATAATATTTTAGTATTAACATATTAAATTAACATATTAACACGGAGTTGCAATTGGTTTACAGTGCTGTGGTCTAAAGTCTCCAGACAGAGAAGCCAGAAGGATGACAGAAAGGAGGACAATCTAAGTGACTTGGAGGCTACTCTTGGTGGATATAGGTCAATACTGAAAGGTCTTTAAGCTGGGAAGTAATATGGTGATATTTGTGTTCTATAAAGATTACTCTGTGGCTACGTGAAGGATGAACTAGAGGAGGCGGGAGCAGGAGGGCTGGTAAGACATTATGAGGGCATTGATCTGTCTTGGGCAATTGGACTCTTGTCACCAAAACTGATTTGGAAGTGATGATGTTGAGCAGTTCTGACGCTTGTAGACAATGTGGAAGGAGGTAAGGATGGGTGCGGATACACACACATTTTTTGGGTGACGGCCCCTCTTTTCTTCCTCTACATCCCTCACCTCCAGTGTGTCATTTCCCTGATCTACTTCAACCTGCAGATCTGTCTAGCGGGCACCTCACTTGGGGATTGGTTCCCATACCAGCAAGAAGCTTATAAGTTCTTGTGTTAGGCACCTTAAGGGCTGGTTGAGGTTGTCCAGGCACCAAGAGGTGCCTCAGAGCTGCCCCTTCCCAGTGTGCACTTTCCACAGCTATCTCCTGTTTTTCGACCGCTGAACTCTCAAACCCTCAGTATTTGCATGTTCTTGTTTCCTGTAAATTTGCCCCCTCCTTCACTTATCTCTGCTTGCCCTGAGCTCCAGAATTGTCTTTCCCGGAGACCTTGGTTAACATCTGAAACTCCTGGTTTGCTATGTTTTAAGAATGTACATGTTGGATGTGTTAAGATCAGTACGGCCACTGAGGGGGAAATGAGAACAGGGCTTGGAAGAAAGAAATTTGTTATAGTCACAGGTCCCATAGAGGGGTGTCACCACATGCTACACAGGCCACAAGGGAAAACACCCGTTTTAGTCAGGAGACAGAGGGCAGGAGCCAGGGGAGAGCTTGGACCAGCCACGGCCTTTATTGGAGTTTCCAAGGGAAAGGCAAGGCAGGGCAGGGTTAACAGTTTAGAATTGCTAGTTGAAGTAATTTGGTCAGGCTCCAAGCTTTCTGGGTGGTCCCTGCTTGCTTGGTACCTGGCTATGGCAGAGTAAAGGCAGAGGAATATTGTCTCCGAGGGCCGGATAGAGGAGGGATGGCTCTGGATTGGTTAATTTTCTTGTCAAAGGCATGCTACCAGCGGGCTCTTTGTTATCTCTAAGAATTGGCTAGCCCTGAAAGAGACAGTCTCTCTCCAGCCAGAAAGGTAGTTTTAAGATGTCAAAATATCTAATATGCAGAAAATACAAAATATATAAAATACATAATACCTTCTGTTCTTAGTCAACCTGCCTGCCTGTTTATTGATCTGAGATCTGATTTCCCAACCCCCAGCTGCTCACCCCCACCGCCGAGAATTTTGAAAAATTCTCTTTCGAAAGAAGGGATTAGGTTTTTTCCACCAAAAAGTTGTTTTTAGTATAAGAAGTCGAGCCTTTTTGACATTTCTTATTAATTAATATTCTTTTCTTACCATTTAATTGTTCATTTGTTGTTTTTCTTCTCTCTTATACAGGCAGTTCTGAAAAAAAAAAATGGCTTTATTATCTACCTTTAAAACCTACCAAGAGAGTTTCTTATGATTTCAATGTAATAGGAAAACCATTGTATAAATGAAAACTCTCAACTTTCCTAGAATAAGGAATAAGAAAAAATAATAAATGTTAATTTCAAAACTTAGATATAGAAAACTTCCTAAATGCCTGTGTTTTCCGACTTGTAGTAACATTGACTTTAAAATGCATTTCTAACAAAGTTCACTCAAGTTCATTTACTTCTTTAGATAACGAAGTATATCATGCATGTGGAAGGGAATATATAACATGTAGATACGCTTTAAAGGATTAAATAAAGAAAACATCCACATTTCTGCTACTCATCTGAAGAACATTATCACTGCTACTGAAACCCTTATGTACCTCTCTTCTATTGTTTTCTCCTTTCCCCAGCTACTTTCCTGGATTTTGAGTTACTTACTCTCTTGTTTGCTTGCTTTTTTTTTTTTTTTTCAGTTTTACCACATATGTACCATGTATAGTTTTACCATATGTATATACCAAAGCAATATACTATCTTATTTTAACTTTTATGTAATAGAATCATACTGATTATTTTATGACTTGCTCCCCACAAAGCACCATGTTCTGAGTTTCATCCATGTTGACCTGTGTAACTTTAGTTCATTCATTTTCATTGCTATAGAATATTTTATTGTGTTTATTATACTATAGTTTATTTAGCTATTCCACTGTTGAAGAGTCCTGCATTTTATCATGTATATGGAAACTTTATTGGCTTCCTTATTAATAAAAGTAATTTGTAGATTCTTTATATCATTTACAAGTAATGATAGTTTTTTTTTTCCCTTTCCAATCCATAAAATATTAATTCTTTTTTCTAGTCTTACTGAACTGGCAAGAATCTCCACTGTTCAATTAAAATAGTGATACATAAAACTTTAACTTTTCATTTACATTATAAAATATGGTATTGGTTTTAGGGTTGTTTTGTGATATCCTTTATCCAGTTCAGGAAGTTTCCTTCTATTCTTTGTTTTAATCATGAATTATGAGTGTTGTATTTTATTGAATGCTTTTTCTGTATTCTTATCATATATTCTTTCATCTAGTGAATAACACTGATTGGTATTGAAGCAACCTTGAATTATGGAATAACCCAAATTTAGGCACATTATTTTTCTTTGTAAATTATTTGATTTGAATTACTAATATTTTGTTCAGGATTTTTGCATTTATATTCACAAATGAGACTGTCTTATGGTTAGTTTCTCCTTGAGGTTCTTTTATTTTTGGGTTTATATATTTTTAAAGATACATTATTAGGAATTTATTATTATTATATCTTCCCAGGGAATTAAATATTTCTATCGATATATGATGGCCCTTTTTATCTCTTTGCCTAAAATTAATTGTGTATGGGTTTAATTTAGCTACACCAGGTTGCTGGGTTATTATTTGCCTACACACTTCTTCCCCCAACCTCCTTTTTTCAAAGACACAAAAGGCTTTAGATTTGTGCTTTGTAAATCACATAATTGGAATTTGTCTTTCTTACTAGCTTTATTAAGGTATAATTTTCATATAATCAAACTCACATACTGTAAGTGTACAGTTTGATGAATTTTGGCAGGTGTGTATAGTCATGTAACCACTACCACAATAAAGCTATAGATATTTCCGTCATGCCAGAAAGTTCCTCATGCTCTTTTGCTATCAGTTTCCTTCCCTCACATCTGGCATTAGGAAACTACTGATCTACTTTTTATCACTATATTATTTTGTCTTTTCCAGAAAGTCATACAAATGAAATCATACCGTATGTAGGCTTTTGTGTTTGGCTTCTTTCACTTAGTGTAATGCCTTTGAGATTCATTTATGCTGTTACACGTATCAGAGTTTCATTCCTTTATATTTTTTCTGTATCATTTCATTGTATGGATATAGCACAGTATTGTGTTTTGTTTGTTTGTTTTTAGCTATTCACAAGTTGATGGACATTTGGGTCATTTCCAGTTTTTTCAACTATTATGGATAAAGTTGCTATGAACATTCACATACAAGTCTTTGTGTGGGCATACGTTGTCTATTTTTTAATTCAATCAGTCTTTGTCTTTTAACCAGAATATTTAGTTGATGTATGTTGTTTAGCAGATTATGCTAATTATCGATTGCACTAACGCATTTATATTCATTTTGACCATATTATTTTTTGCTATTTGTCCTACTTTTCCTGAGCTTTCTTTTTTCTTTATTGTCTTCATTTGGATTTTGTTTTTTGTTTTTTTTTAAATATAGTTCCATGGTGTTTCTTCTACTAATTTAACAGTTGTACACACCATTCTCTTTTTTCCATGTTTACCCTAGAGATGTTGGCATCCTATGTAACTTACTAAAGTGTTACGCTAAACAGTATTCATTCTTTTCCCAAACAGTTCAGTAATCTTAGAGTTCTTTAATTTGGATCATTCTTTTTCAGCCTAACATGCCATTGTTATTTGGTTTATAGTTTTATCTTATTTTTTATATTACACATTATTACAATTTGTATACAGTAGCAGCTGTTTTATATACTCTATTTAAATATAGTCATATATTTACTATTTTCTTTTCTCACCATTCCTTCTTTCTTCTCAGATCATCGCTGTTTTCTGAAGCATGTCCTTTAGAAGTACCTTTAATGAATGTTTTTGGAAGTAAACTTTCTTATTTTTTGTTTGATTGAAAATATCTTTTATTCATGCCTTGTTTATGAAAGGTAGTTTTGCTAGGTATGCACTTCTATATTCAGTATTATTTTCTTTCAATGTTTTAAAGACATTTTTCCCAGATTTCCCCCAGAGCTTTTTTTTGTGATGGTCTTCTACAGTTTTACCAGGCTTTGTCTGGGTGGGCATTTCTTTTATTTAACATCCTTGGGATGCATTTGGCTTTCTAAATTTGATGATTACTAGTTCTGAAAAATCTCAGAAAAAAAATCATTTTGATTGCTGCCTTTCCCACATTGTCTGTCTTTTCCTTCACATGCTGCCCTTTACATCTCTAAATATTTCTTGTGTATTTTCCTTCTGTATAAGGTTATATATAATTTTTTTTTTTTTTTTTTTTGAGATGGAATCTTGCTCTGTCACCCAGGCTGTAGTGCAATGGCATGATCTTGGTTCACTGCAACCTTCGCCTCCCAGATTCAAGCGATTCTCCTGCCTCAGCCTCCCAAGTAGCTGGGATTACAGGCATATACCACCACGCCCAGCTAATTTTTGTATTTTTAGTAGAGGTGGGGTTTGCCAGTGTTGGTCAGGCTGGTCTCGAACTCCTGACCTCGTGATCCACCCTCCTTGGCCTCCCAGCGTGCTGGAATTACAGGTGTTAGCCACCGTGCCTGGCCGTATAATTTCTTAAACATAAGATTATATTTTTCATTTTTGTATAAGATTATGTACAATTTCTTTATATCTGTTTACCAAAGTACTCATTCCTACTTCAGCTGCATCTGTTTTTGTATTGGACTTACTCATTGAGTCTCTGAATATAATTATTATATTTTCATTTTTAGAAGTTATTTTTGGCTGTTTCTTAAATTCACCTCGTCATTTTTGAAATCTTCTTCCTTTTTCGTATTTTAAGATCCTGTTTACTTTTTAAAAAATATTAAACACATCTATTTTATATCTGTATTCAATACATTCAATAACTAAAGCCTTTGATTATTTCATTCTGCAGTTTGTTTTTTCTCATTCATGTTCATGACAGCTTGATTATTTTGTGATTTTTTATTATGAACTCAATTACTTGGAATTCTTATGAAAATCTCTTGAAACTTAGATTTAACATTCATTATTCTAGAGAGGCTTTGTATTTGCTTCTGCTGTGTGTTTGTAGCCATTTCCAACTCAGGACTGTTTACACTATTTGGATTTGGAAAGGGCACATGGATATGTAATTTCTGGGCTTTGTTTTTGGTTTTTGTGTTTTGTGGGTTTTTTTTTGTTTTTTTTTTTTGAGATGGAATCTTGCTCTGTCGCCCAGGCTGGAGTGCAGTGGCATGATCTTGGCTCGCTGCAAGCTCCGCCTCCCGGATTCACACCATTCTCCTGCCTCAGCCTCCTGAATAGCTGGGACTACAGGCGCCTGCCACCACACTGGCTAATTTTTTGTACTTTTTTAGTAGAGACATTGTTTCACCGTATTAGCCAGGATGGTCTCCCTCTCCTGATCTCATGATCCACCTGCCTCGGCCTCCCAAAGTGCTAGGATTATGGGCGTGAGCCACCACACCCGGCCCCGCCACCGCCTTTTTTTTTTTCTTTTGAGACAGAGCCTCACTTTGTCACCCAGGCTGGAGTGCAGTGGTGAGATTTCAGCTCACTGCACCCTCCACCTCCTGGGTTCAAGCAGTTCTCCTGGCTCGGCCTCCTGACTAGCTGAGACTACAGGTGCACACTACCACACCTGGCTAATTTTTAAAAATATTTTTAGTAGAGATGGGGTTTCATCATATTGTCCAGGCTGGTCTCAAACTCCTGACCTCAAGCCTCCCAAAGTGCTGGGATTACAGGCGTGAGCCACTGCACCTAGCCTGGGCTTTGTATTTTTTGAGGAAACTTTCTTCTTTTTTCTCCTCTGCCATCACCAAGACTTAGTCTGTCTTCTATTTCTGGGAAGATTTTTTTCTTTTTAATTTACCCACTGAGGATTTTGTCTTTCAAGGGTATTGGCTTTGACCTTCCTGTGTGGATATTAGGCTGTCCCTTTGTCTCTTAATATCCCCATCAGGGATTGATGTATGCTGGACTTACCTACTTACTTCCCTAGGTTCTAATTTTCTTGTCATTTTCAACTTCTAACAATTGCTGTTACTTTCTTGCTGCTTAGCCATATCTTTAAAAATGTTTTGAATACTCAGCATTTTTAAGCATTCCACATGAATTTGCCATACTTGACAATCAGAAGTCCTCTTTATTTGAAAGCTGAAACATTTTCCTGGAAGAGGAGCAATAGTAAATTAGTTAGATCCTTGTCATTCATGGATTTCACTATAGTCAAAAAGTTAAGTTTACATTACAATAGAGTCATATTTTTACCTACAAAAAAGTAATATTTGGTTTGTATAAATATTGTTCAAGATTTTGTCTTTTTTTCTTTGGTCTTCTAAAATGGAATTACAAAAGGTCTTTAAGAATCAGTCACTCATTTACTGGCTTTTCAACAAATACTTGTTGAGCCCCTACATTTTAGGTGCTGGGGACAAGATGTTATCAGTGATTAAAGCAGACAAAAATCCTTGCCCCTACTGAGCTTACATTCTGGTTGGAGGAGATGGACAGTTAACAAGATAAATAGGTAAAGTGTATAGTATATTGAAAGGTGATAAGTGCTGAGGGAACACTTGGGCAGGTAAAGGAGAATTGGGAGCTGTTCTCATTATTCTTCTTTTTTAAAAAATTTTATACCAATAGTAAACAATATTATTTATTTTTTAAAGAAGATATTTTAAAAGTAAGAGCCATGTTAATTGAAGTTTATGCAGAAAGTTCCTTTAAATATTCTACTACAGCATTATTCTTAAACTTGTAAATGTTAAGTTGCAATTGATGTGTACATTTGTAGAAGTTCCTAAATTAGGGAAAAAAAGTGTTTTATAATTCCTTGGACACTTGTTTAGTAAGAAAGTAAATGAATAGAAATATTGATCACAATAGAACTTCAACTATATGATGCCAACACTTTAAAAAAATCCTCAGGTTTTAAAAATAGCATGAAACTGGAAAATGTTTTTTTTCTGCCCACCAATTCCCACAAAGGCAAAAACAAACAAAATATCCAGCAACAACTGACTATCAAAGGGGGCTAAATATCTGTTAGACTTAACTCACTAGGCTGGTTCTGAAAGTCTCAATTGGTGAAGGTATAAAAGCCCATTCATTTCTTTAGTGCAAAAACTGACAAACAGGGCAAAAGTAACCAGAGGGAACAAAGAGAGCAGTGGAGACCTTTAAAGACGGCAGCAGTGGACACCAGGGTGCAAAGCAGCAGGCACTGTTTTAAAAGGAGCACCGTTAATCCAGAGACTAAAGCTCTGCAGACCAAGAGCAAAGCACCATTTATAGCTCAGTTCCCACGAGGGCATGACCATGCTCTATTACGAGCACATCAGCTGAGGGACAGAGAGTCTATTATTAAACAATTGTAGTGGCTACCCGCAGGAAGTGGGGTGAATGTCTAGGTTAGTGTCCTGACACCAGTGACTTCATTGATCCAACCTGTGCAAGTATCAGGGAGGGGCTCAGAATAGGAGGAGTTATTGCAGAACGTTATTCATGAGGGAGTTTTTCATCATTAAGGCATCATCCAAGACTCCATTTTTACTGTTGTTTATGCTTAAGACTTTTCTTCACAGTAAAAAATTGGGGAGAATATCCATCTTCTTGTAAAGATAAAGAACTCTGAAAAATACATAAATCACTTTAGTGGTTTTTTTCTAATTGTAAAAAATAACAGATGTTTATTGGGAAAAAGTTCAGAAAATCTTTTTTTAATCACCAGTAACCCAAGAGAAAGCAACTGTTAACATCTTGTTATATACCTGCAGTTCCCAAACTGTGTGCCAAGATGCTCTGGGGCACCACAGCAAATTCTGGGTGCAGCTCTAGGGTTGGCACAGATACTTTCCATCATTAAGGGAAACATTGTACAACACTCTGCCAACTATTAGCTGGAGATAGTTCACAGTTTCAGCATTAGATCACACTACATTCCTTTTGATGACATCATTTCTTTACAAAACTGAGTTTTCAGTGATTGCTGAGTGTTTAGTGATAAAAAGTGTATCACATGAAAACCAGTGTGGAATAGGAAATAAGGGTAGTGGTGTCCAGTGATTCCAAGATTTAAAGTTATGCAGTGCCCAACAGGTGTATACATTCTATAAACAAGTTACAACAAAGTTACTTAAGGAAATAGTAGTTTTCATTTATGTGTGTTTTTTTTTTCAACTGCTAAGTCATTCTGACATAAATAGTTATTACGTTGTTTGGATCTAACTACTTAACAGACAGCTCTATTAGGTATTTGTTTAGGCCTGGAGGCATTATGAAAAATTACTGAGACTCTGAGGGCTTCCAGAATCATTTGGGAACCTCTAATACAGATCCTTTCAGACCTTCCCCTATATACAACCACACATATTTTTGAAACCTGTTGTTTTCTTTGGGCTAACAATATATTGTGGAAATCTTCGCATGTCAATAATGTGTGGATCATTATTTTAAAATTTTAATGGCAGAATAGTTTTCTGTTGTTTGAATTTCCATGTTTTTTAACCAATCCTCTAATGTTAGAGGTTTAGTGAAACTTTACTTTTATTCCCTATTGCACAGGCTGGAGTACAGTGGCATGATCATGACTCCCTGCAGCCTCTACCTCCTGGGCTCAAGCAGTCCTCTGGCCTCAGGCTTCCATGTAGCTGGTACTATAGGCGCCACCATACCCGATTAATTTTTCTATTTTTTATAGAGCTGGGTCTCACTATGTTGCCCAGGCTAGTCTCAAACTCCTGGGCTCAAGTGATTCTCCCACCTTGGCCTCCCAAAGTACTGAGATTACAGACGTGCAGCACCGCACCAGGCCTACTTTACTTTTATAATCAGCGATGTGTTCAGCCTCTTTGCACATCGTCTTTGTTTATATAGCCAGTGACTCCTTAGGCTAGATTCCTAGAAAGTGATTTTCTAGGTCAAAGAATATGTACTTTTTAATGACTTTGATATCCATGTGTAAAATACAGGGAGAGAGAGCCCAATTATCTTTTCAAAGAGATTACACTAATTTCTTTTAACCAACAGTTTACAAGTCTACCTCAGCAAAAAGAAGTGAAACATTGGAGGACTCCCAAACATCTAAACTCAGATTTGTGAACTGGCCAAGCATGTTTCTCTTTCTCAATCACTGAATAAAGTGAATGCCAGTGAGAAAGCTGGGGAAATGTGTACTGTCCAGGAGCACCTGGGAGCCCTTACAGATGTTACAGATGAAGCTCCAGCTGAAGTCAGAGGTAGCTGATAGCAGGCTGGATGCAGTGGCTCACACCTGTAACCCCAGCATTTTGGGAAGCCAAGGCAGGTGGATCACTTGAGGTCAGGAGTTTGAGACCAGCCTGGCCAACATGGTAAAACCCCATCTCTACTAAAAATACAAAAAATTACCCGGGCATGGTGGTGGGTGTCTGTAATCCCCAGCTACTCGGGAGGCTGAAGCAGGAGAATTGCTTGAACCCAGGAGGCAAAGGTTGCAGTGAGCCGAGATCAGTCATTGCACTCCAGCCTGGGCAACAAGAATCAGACTCCATCTCAAAAAATAAAAGAAAAAAGAGGTAACTGATAGCAACATCCAAAATGACACCCACTTAGGGAATAGGAAAACCATTTGCGAGGAAACTTCTCCAGGCTTCGTTCACTAACTAGTTTTTAAAAACATTTTACTCCCCCCAAAGTCATGCTCTACCACATAGCTTCACTCTACCTCTGTGAGGAAGAGGTAAATGATACAAATAGGAACTGACATCAGGAGTTTTTTGAAAGGACAAATTTCAGAGTACTGGGAGGGTCAGACAGACTCCTTGTTCCATGGTCCACAGCACATAAATTCTTATCTGTGACCAAATACCTAGCACATTTTGATCTATATTCAGTTTGTACACATGAGCTGGTGTCTTCAATTATAAGTTATTAAGGAAAAAGTATATTATGTGTCTTAGAATGTGATCATGGAAGCACAGAAATGTGGTACATCTTAGAAATATTTCCATTTTAAGAACACTTTGGAGCCCTTCAACTCTCTGGGAAACTAAGCTATATAGAACACCTCATTCCCAAAGTATCCTGAATGGATAAAATTTGGCTGTAATTTCACAGCATGGTAATGTATATTACCTTTTTCTTTTTACAATGAAGATATCATCTACCTTTAATCTTGATTTAAAATATTTTAAAATCAATTTTATAATTTTATAAAATAGATTAATGCTTTTTGAAAAATCAGGGCTTAGCTGCTTCTGAAAAGGCGAACGTACTCTTAGGGATCCACATTTGACTTTTTTCCAAATTCGGATAAAAATTAGTGGGACAGGGTGTTAAGCAGGATAACTCTACTTAGAACAGAAAATCTTAAAAATTTTGGTGTAGATAATTAAATCTGTGTTGTAAATACTCATCACTTCATTGTTTTTACCTGCCTTCCATACACAGAACCAAGAAGCTATATTCACTTATATCAGAGGAGAAGTAAAAGACGCCACTGTGGTCCGTTTATCAATCAGGTGCTGCAGAGAGGGCCTTTGCCCCTTTGTGTAGAAGGAGAATGTCTGAGCTGTTGGAAGTCTTCATGTGACTCTCTACTGCCACAAGATACTTTCTTTTAAATCTCCGCTAGAGAATTCTACCAAAGTCTGGTGTGTTTGTGTGTGTCATCTTTAGAGAAGCTGATTGTATTAAGAGAGGGGTGAGTTTCTGCCTTTATCTGAGACTGGTACACTTAGGAAAAATAAGCTTTTCAGGAACTTAGGAAAATTTGAAGGCCATATCAGTTATTTTTATTTGAGTAGCAAAGTTCTCTTTATCATCTTTAAAAAACCAACTACAAGTCCGCTTTCAGAGCACTGGACGTGTTTACAGATTTCGGAGACACACGTCAGAGTGTGTAGTGTAATTACTTAATCCTCATCTGTCATGCCCAGAGCAGTGTTCCTTCAAGATAAAAGAATGGGCAGCATCAGAGATGTCTGGGTATTTCCTTCACCCCTGGGTTTTAAATTCAGAAAATCATGATCATTCTTTGCTTGCTTGTCCTTAGAAAATTAAAGTGCATATGAGTAGACAAATTTCTGGTGTCTGAATTTTTTTTAAATTTATTTTTTATTTTTTGAAACAGGGTTCTTGCTCTTGTGACTGGGTTGGAATGTAGTGGCATGATCACAGCTCACGGCAGCCCCAACCTCCTGAGCTCAAGTGATCCTCCCACCTCAGCCCCCCAGGCAGCTGGGACCACAGGTGTGTGCCACCATGCCCAGCTAAGTTTTAAAAAATTTTTTGCAGCAACAAGGTCTCACTAGTCTTGAACTCCTGGGCTCAAGCAGTTCTCCTGCCTTGGCCTCCCAAAGTGCTGGGATTATAGGCGTGAGCCACCACACCTGGCCCTGGTCTCTGAATTATTTGTGATAATCAGGAACTTTCTTTTAACCCACACCATTTTAATTATATATTCACCAAAAGAACAAATTATCTGATAGATAAGAGCACTAGTAATTTAAATAAATCCAGTCCTATGCTCATTGACTTATTCAACAAACGTTTATAGAACTCCATCAATTTATAAACATTGTCCATGCACAAGACAATATGGTTCCTGCCCTTAAGAAGTGTGATCCAATTGGGAAGCTTTCAAGAAAGCCAGTGTCCGAAAATCATGAAGAAGCTCTGGGGTGGAGTCTGAAGACATCCTCTGGAGCAGCGTTGTTGGGTCTAGCTCAGAGCTCAGAGAAGCTTCTCTGAGGAACCCCTGCTCAGTCTGAATCTCAAAGGTTGGGTGGAAGTCAGAGCACCAGTAGCCATGAAATCCAAATAATCTGGCCAGAGGTTCTACTTCTTTTAGTATGCATTTTCAGACCTGTAACTACCGTTGAGATTCTAGTTGGTACCGTTGCCTATTTGCATGGTGCCTTCAAATGGTTCCAGAGCCATCCATCCTATCTGTGGTTGGCATTGGCATTGTGATCCACTGGCCGTTATCTGTTACAGGTTGCAATGGAAAGGTAGGATATTAAGCATTCTGAGATGCTAAGCATTCTGATACTTTTTTCCCCAGAATAATGCCAACTGATGGTGCCAGGCGTGTATTACCTAGATTTAACTTGATTGGTTTTTAAGTGAGACCTTGAATGACTTTCTAATCAGTTGCTTAAATATGCCTAATCATGATGCTTTGTATACTCACACATGCAAATAAGCACATGTATACTTTATTGTTTATATTTATTTAAAATAAATTCTGATGTTAGTCATCTGTGATTTGGGGCAAATCATGAATAGTGATATCAGTATTACCATTTGTAAGATGTGGTTAAGAGTAGCTGTAATTTACCTAACAGGGATTAAATACTTAATGTTTGTAAAGTGCTGTGTTTCATTAGAAAAAATATCATTATTATGGTCATTAATATGATTTGCAGATCATTAGTACCAATCACAGATAATACACCTGCAAAACTCATCACATTTCTATACAAACCACAGTTTAGATAACTTTAACTTTTTTTAATCCCAAACTTTAATTGCTGAGTTTTTTGGGACACAGTCCCTAAAAGTTTATCTTTTTTTTTTTTTTTTTCCTTCCAGTTAGGTCTGTCCCATTGTAAAAGGGCTGTGTAATGATTTGGTCTCTTCAAGGGCAAAAATCCTTTTTGTTTTTTGAGACGGAGTCTTGCTCTGTTGCCAGGCTGGAGTGCAGTGGCGCGATCTCAGCTCACTGCAACCTCCACCTCCCGGGTTCAAGCGATTCCCCTGCCTAAGCCTCCAGAATAGCTGGTACTACAAGCACATGTCACCACACCCAGCTAATTTTTTTATTTTGGTAGAGACGGGGTTTCACCATGTTGGCCAGGATGATCTCGATCTCCTGACCTCATGATCCACCCGCCTCGGCCTCCCAAAGTGCTGGGATTACAGGCGTGAGCCACTGTGCCTGGCCCAAAAATCCTTTCATAAAAACCGTAAGTGGTTTGAGTCAAAACTCCAACTTAGATGTCGTCTCCCTGGGCTTCTTTTGTCTCAAGAGAGACCAAGTCTGAAGAACCATATAGTCTGATCGAAAATTGTGTGGCCTTTTTGGAATGCTTTACAGAAGTTTCTAATTAAGAAGTGGTGTTTGTCTTAGGTATACAGACACTGTTTTTGAAAAGTCTGCAGTACAAAATTCCCATTTAGTTTATTTTTAGCTTGAGTCTACTCTGCTCGTAAAAATAAAACTATTTTTGTACGTGCTGCTTCTAGTACTTAGATCCACATTTTAAAATAATTCCCAGAAAACAGTCCATAGCAGTAACTGTGTGCAGTGACCAGATCGTTACGGAATTGTGTTTTAAACAAGTGTTATGGTGGCTGCATTTTAGCTGCATCACAGGATCCAGCTCACATGATTCCTGCCCCCCACAGCCCACACGTACACATACACAAAGGGCCTCATCCCCGCCTTGCTTACTTAGAGTAAGTACGTGGCGTATCTAAATGTCTGTATTTGTCCAGTGTGCATGTGCTGACTGTCCTTTGTGTATTGCCCAAGGCCTCACGTGCACAGAGAGATACTGAATACATGTCTGTGATGATGGTTCCCCCTAAGAGACGATGGACTGCTCTTTTAGGGAGTTGTGTGTTTCTATGGTAACTCCCTTTTGAAAACTTCAATTTTATCCACATATATTTTGCAGATACTGAAAGCAAGCTTATGTTGAATTTAGAGAAGCTTTAAGTTTTGAAGAAGAAACTGCAGCTTATCAGCAGATGTCAAGAGCATACATACTTTGAAAGCTCGTTGAAAAAAAAATGATGATTCCTTTTGTGCTTGACACTTACCAAAGACCAATGTTCCATTCAGATAATCTTTTATTGTCGGTTTTTTATGCTCCTTAGGGTAAAAGTCACAAATATATACACAGTTTGATAAAATTCAAAAGGAACAAAATAAGCACTATTCCTCCTTTGGCCTGTCTCCGCCTCTTTCCCATCCCCAGTTTTGTACAGTACAATGTCACTAGCTTATTGAATTAAATTTACTTTAATCATCCATTTCCTTTTCTTCCAGTTACTACAATAGCTATGGGCTCTCAGTTAGCCAGCTACATCTGATCTAGAGAAAATAGGTTATGTCCCTGTTTTGAAAAGAGGACTATCTCCATGGCTCAATGCTTTGTGTTTTTAATAGTTAGAATTCTGGAAGAGATGTGCACTTCCTTCCCAAGCAATAAAATATATGTATAGTGACCATTTCTTAATTCTCTAGAGAATGCGGACAAAGTGGTTTGTGTAGTCTATGACGTCTGCATATGTAAGAGTTTTCCTTCGCTTTTAGTTGCCTTATTTTACTTTTAGGATGTTTTGTTTCTTTTTTTAGACTTCGTATATTTTCACTCTTTTCCCTTTCTTTCTGAAACACATGTTCAGTTTTCTTAAAATCAAATCAGCTGTGCCGTGGATACTGCGTTTGGCTTTTTCCACATGTGTTAATTGTTCTGTGGCTTGTTTTGTTTACTGTTTTTGCAGACCTGATTTGCCATGGTCCATGCCTTTGATTCTACTAGACCATGTAGTTGATTTCCCAGTAGGGAAAAGATTCTGCTGTCTTACCCAGTAATTAGTTATCTCATTTCAAAAGAGACAAGTTTCTCTGAGAGGACTTTGTCACATGTTAAATGTCTGCTTTGGAAGATAGAGCCCATTTAGTTACTTGCCCATCCATGTGGTAAAAGAAACGCATAATTAGTCACCGTGGAAATTAAGTATTTGAAGGGCAGAAGATGGTTAATTCGACTATTTGTACTGAGCTATTGAGAGATTATGATGTAGTTTATTAGTGCTAAGAAATCAAAGTAAGAGATGATATTTTTCGGCCCCATGAGGAAGTGGCAGTGTTGTTTATTTCTGAAGCATGCTTTCATTTGCTGAGAGAGGACTTTGTGGCACTTTCCCTTGAATAGTTTTGTGTAACCTTCTTTTGCTATGTGAGCAAGTACCTCCCCTCTCCAAGAAGACACAGAAGGAGAGTGAGGGCTGCCATCTCCATATTGTTACCTCCCTAGAATAGGAGAGGGAAGTAAATGGTGGACTCTGCTCTGTGCTCCTGGGTCTTTTTCCATCCCCCAGCTCAACCACCCATCTCTTGTTACTTACTACACATCATGAAGCCCCTGCCCAGGCCCCTGATCCTGTTCAACCCCATCTCAAAGCCATACTCTTCCTGATGTCCCTTTCCTAGCTTGGCCTCTTTAATTATTTCCTTCCTGTCCCAATCAGTTATGACTGTGTGACTTCATCTTTCAACCCCAACTCCTGGGTCTACCCATGCCTTGCCTCCCACTCCTATCCACCCACCTTTCTTCTCGATGAGATAGTGTAAGTGAAATGGCTAGAAGTATGCATTTTGCAAGGAAGGGAAATGGCCATTTGATACTCACACTACATTGTGCACCGGGGCATTTTAGAGCTTTTGTTTGTGTAAAACTTATGTGAATAAATGGTCTAATTTTTTTTTCTTTTTTTTTTTTTTTTTTGAGACGGAGTCTCGCTCTGTCGCCCAAGCTGGAGTGCAGTGGCCTGATCTCAGCTCACTGCAAGCTCCGCCGCCCAGGTTTACACTATTCTCCTGCCTCAGCCTCCCAAGTAGCTGGAACTACAGGCACCCGCCACCTCGCCCGGCTAGTTTTTTGTACTTTTTTTTTAGTAGAGACGGGGTTTCACCATGTTAGCCAGGATGGTCTCGATCTCCTGACCTTGTGATCTGCCCGTCTTGGCCTCCCAAAGTGCTGGGATTACAGGCTTGAGCCACTGCGCCTGGCCTTGGTCTAATATTTTTACAATTTAAGATGTTTGTTAATCTTATCTTTTGTTGTATACAACTCACATGGACTGGCTCCTGCCTACCTCTTTAGCTGCATCTTGCTCCATGCTCATCCTCACTGTCTGCCATCCGGGTACAGTTTTTGAATGTGCCATACCCCATCCTTCCACTTGGCCACTGCTTGTGCTCCCTTTGTCTAAAATGTTTCTCCATGCCCCTTCCCCAGCAGCTCCATATCCCTACGTCAGGGAGGCATCACCTCCCCGTCAGTTACGCTTTCATGATACCACATATCTTTCCAACATTGCACTTACTACAGTTGAAATTTTATCTTTATTTGTATAATTATTTCATTAATGTCTGCCTTCCTCATTATTGTCTATGGGCAGGCAGTTCCTGGTCTCTGTGTTTCTAGTGATCAGCATAGGAGTGGACATATAGTAGGTGCTCAATGAATACCTTTCGAATGACCATCTGTGGATATCTCCAGGGACTCACTCAATGGCCATTAGCCCCTTTCTTGCTGGTACAACCCTGATTTGGTTGAAGTATTTCCTCTCCACCAAGGGCCATCTGCTCAGGCAGCTGGTCCCAGCCCCAGTTCCTGATCCAGTGGGTGAATTTTGTGTTAAATATACAAGATCTGGTCATCAGCTTGGCCCATGCACAGCTGTATGGGTTTCCCTGGAACCTAGAAAATAGGACTGAAAGATGGAAAGAACTCAGGCCCTCGAGGATATGGTAAGCTGTGGGCTAAACCAGTCCTGGGATGGCTTTACTTCCAGGCAACTTAGTCGTGTAAAATAATAAATTTCCTTATTGTTTAGGTCAATTCAAAGTTTTTTGCTTCTGAAAATAATCTGATGCAGAATAACATGAGTGAATGAATAAAGTAACAACTCAATCTCACTTCCTCACAAATTTTTGTGCCCTTAGAATTCCTTTGTAATTGTTTTGTCTTTTCTCATTTCTGTGAAGTGTTGGTCTACCAAATGAAGATGTTGATTGGTATTGAGCTCAATGCTAAATCCCAAATAATTCATATGTTTCGAAAAGTGTTTCCTTCCACTAAATGCCCCACACCCAGAACTTAAGCTCGTATTCTTCTTCACCTCTTGCCCTTTGGCTCCGCACTTTGTTCATACCTTTTTGGGGCAAGCTCTTCTCTAAGGAGGTTGAGAGTCAGGTTAAGTCATACCCAGCAATTTCCTGTTTGTGAGCCTTGAAGCTCTTGAAGAGTGCGGCAGGTTTGACAGAATGTGTAGGTGTTGTCAGACGTGAGCTGATTCATCCCCTTTGGTAGTTAATTCTCCAAAGGTCTCATCTCCCCAGCTACCATCCCTTCTTCTCTCTGGATGCTGCACAGTTCTTCTTTGTGTGAGGATGAGATTCTCAAGGCCGCCTGGGTCATGTATTCCATATCTTTTTTGGGTTTTGGTGCGTGTATTGTACACCCCACTTTTCTCCATTTTTATGCAAGAGTTACTCCATGTTGTTTCATAGCATTTTTGTTGTTGTTGTTCCTGCGGGGCTTTGAATGGTCCCTGTGAAATCTGCTGTCTTTCTTTTTCATAGTCCTCCACCTCAGCTCAATATAACACAACGTAGCCTAAGAAATGCAAGGCCCTAAGTAAAGACCATCTGAAATGTCTACTGGTTTGGTAGTAGAAACTTTGGTGTTCTCTCATTATTTTCTTTATTTCCGAGCATATTGGCAATGAAAACTAGGCAATAACCCATTTTTGTAAAATGCTCCCCTGAAGAAAACCATGAGAGTGGGGCAGCTAAGTAACCCATCTTTGAGAATGTAATTTTTGGCCATGCCATGCAGAAAAAGGACTGAATTTGTAACCCAAAAACTGGTATTCTTAAACCAAAATAGGAACAGTCCCACTTTGGCCAACTACCCTGGGCAAGTGGCACACTCTCCAAGATTCAGAATATAATTCTTACTGCCTGCAGGGGTTGTTATGACAGTAGAGTAAGATATAGTGGAAGTGTTGCTTATGCCTGGGAAGCGCTCTACAAAAGTATTAAAATTGTAAGGCTATAAAGAAAAACTCTTGTGAAGCTTTTTTTCACACCACTCCACACCTGCCTCAGTTTCCCTCCACACCTCCAGATATGCAAGGCTGGTCATGAGGTTGGGCCCCACGCACATTGGGATTAGGTCCCCTGGAACTTTTCAAGCGCGTCACTGCTCCATCAGATAGCGGAACTGCCCCACCAACCTCAGAATTCCAGTGTTTTTAAAACTTTGGTGATTTCCATTGGGGAAAAAAATCCCTTGTAGTTAGTGATGAGGCCACCTCAGTTGTCATCTGAGAATAGGACTTCATACAGTATTGACAACCCATCCATGACTTTTTCTTAGTTGGCCAGCATTTTTGCATACCTACTTGTGCTAGGCATTGTTCTCAATGCATGGGATGTATCTATCTGTGAACAAAACAGACACAAATTTCTGCCCTCTTAGAGCTTCTATTCTATTGGGGGAAAACAGAAAATAAGCATTAAACAAGCAAATTATAGTATGTTAGAAGGTGGTAATTGCTCGGAAAAAAAAAATTAAAAAGAAGAGAAGGAAAGAGGAGGGCCAGTTTGGGGATAGGAAGAGGTTGCAGTTTTAAATTAGGTGCCCATTGTAGGCCTCCTGTATTTCTAGTCTTTTGTTATTGTTGTGTTGTTGTTTTTGCAGAATGTTGTGATGATTTACTATTGCAAATGAATCATCTCTGTGTAAATTAAATATTGCATGAAATGAAAGAAGTTCAGCTAAATGCAAAATCTGATTGCTAAATGCTTGCAAAAGGATGGGAAGTTGCTCTAGCCCTTGTATGGCATTCTCAGGTTATCTATTCTTAGTTTAGTTTCCTTTTCCAAAAATGATGTTTATTATATAGTCTTCGAATGGAACATATCGCTGACACCTACTGCCATGTGTTTATAGTTAAACATAACTAGCCTCCTTTCTTACAAGAGCAAGAGGTTCATCCAGAATGTTTCCCTTTAAAAGTCCTAAGAAGGCTCTCCTGGTTGGCTTTCCAGCCCATAACCGTGATGGATTTTGCAGCCCTCTTAGTCTAGCCATGTGGAGAAACCTAATGTGGGTAATTCACCCCTTTAAACATGTGCTTTGTGTTTTGGTGGTGGTTGTTTGGGGCTGCGGTGTTTTAGGCATGGAGCTTATTATATCCATATAAACTACAGATCGCAGACACTCCGCCCCAAATAGCACTGGATTTATGATCCCTAGCTCTCCCCGTGCAGTCCCCCTTCTCTTCATGTCTGCTGTGCGACCTGACTTATGGTTGAGCCTGCGTCAAGTTCTCCCTGCCAGTTTGTCTGTCTCCTTTTCCGCAGTCTGCCTTGGTAGCTGACTGGGAGGGGCCAGCATATGGGTTATCCCATTGTCTGTGGCTATAGACAAGAGGCTCTCAGTGGGTCTCTTTCCAAGGACAGGACCCTGCCAAAGTAACACTTGTGCTTCCTGTCCAGTACTGACTAGCACAGTGCTATTCCAAAGGCAGGCTAGAACTAGGGCCATCAGGATGAACACATTTTGAGCAGTGGCAGATACACTTTCTGTCTTCCTGGTCTGTTGTTCCCCATCACTCACCAGATTCAGAAGATGTGGTGCTCCTTAGGAGCAAGGCTGGGGCACTTAGAGAGAGGGTCCTTTAAGGAGGAAAGGGGCTACTCTGGCTCATTATTAACTTTTTGGGTTCTGAACCTGCCACTCATTACTCTGAATTGTGCAGCACATGTCTGTCGCCTCCTAGTATAGAGTGGCCTTGAGAAAGTCACCTACTCCCTCTAGGTCTCAGTTTCTCATCTATAAAAGGAGTAGATTACTCTTCAAATGACCTTCAAAATTGCTTCCACTTCTAATTTTGTTTTAAGGCACTACTGACTACACTTCTCCTAAAAATTGATCTTTTTGACATGATTGGGCTCTTGAGACATTTTTACCCTTTGTCCTGATCTGATTCTCTCCAGGAATCAATTTTGTTCATCTCATCTATCACTCTTCCTCTGTGTGCTTTGTAACCTGCATTTCCTCTACTTCTGGCACTTTTCTGACAATGGAACCTGCAGTTCTACTCTGCAAATAGCTAGGGTTGTTTCCTCCCTCGTTCCCAGCCAAAATACAGCTTTTATAGTGGTATCTCTGAGTAGGGAGCTGGGCTGTTGAGAAAAACATGCTATAGCCCAAAGTCCCTATTTTAAAAGAGATAGAGGTTGGAATGATATGTTCTTTTTAGGGTGTGGATGTTTTAGGCTCCAATGACCATAATCAAAATAGATCTATATCCGAGCAGTAAAAGGGTAATATATGTGAATTTTCTTATAATATGAATCCTAACACAAAAGCAGTTACAATACTTTAAGCGTAAATTGCATAGTCTGCACCAAGATTTTTTTCAAAATTTGTCTTACGAACCTCAAGGAGGAAAATGTACCCCACCGGTTAGGAAAGAATTATTTTCTCGAAGTTCCATAACATAGAAGGAGTGTTTTATTTCCTCAATGCCTTGTGCCTGGGAATATTGAAATGATAGATTCAGCCATGTTATAATAAAATTCCTCTGTAAGAATATTAGCATGGAGAGAGATTGGTATAAATACATGAATGTGACTGGATTTTGAAACTAAATCCTGTAACTATCAGATTGCTATTCACTTAATTGCCACAATCTAAAATTTATCTGTTAGTGTTTCTTTTCTAATTGTTACCAGAGTGATAAAAAGAAAAACTCTTCTTTGTATATAGATATTTATTTCAGGACATTAACTGAGGGTATAGTATAGAAGTGACTTGAAATTGAAGGAATCAGATTTTCTACTGCTTATTTATTCAGAGTATAACTTACCCAACAAGGTCTGATTTAATCTATTTTGAGGGGTAGTATTTAGAAGTAGGATTACTCCTCTTTAGGAAAAGAATCTGGATCTTAGATGTACAGTGACTTGCCCCGAGTCACCTCGTAAATGAAAGAACTACAGTCACCACTTGGGCATGTGATTCATGATCTTGACTATGAATTGATGCCAGTACTTTACATGAAATGTCCATACTCTGGAAAATTATATTGTAGATATAACCTTAATAAATACACTTGCCTTTCACAGACTATTAGAACCAGTTCCTCCTTCATCTTCATGGGGGAGCATGCTTAATGATATATGCACGGGTGAGATTTCATCTTATTTTTGAAAACTTCCAAGAATGTTTCATAGCTCCTTTCATTCATCCACTCTGCTGCTTAGTTAGATTTGATGTGAGAACACTCCCTTTCTTATCTAACTTGAATCCCTCATGCTGTAGCTTAAGTCTGTTTTCTGTCACTCTGCCTGGGATGCCAAAGGCAGCTAATCACCATTATCCATAATAATAGTCACAAAGTCCTCCTTCTGTTTGAAATGTTAGCACTATAACGGACAGTAAATACAACCCCCAAGTATCAGTAAATTATAAACTAGAGAAGACGGACTAACTTGTAGTAAATATAGATGACATATTAGTATTTAGTTGTGATGAATGAGTAACAATAATGTGACTTAAGCATTAAACAGACTAAAAGAAAGGCATTCTTCTGTTAACTCATTCACTTAAATATTTATTAGGCACCTACTTTGTGATACGATGCTACATTCAAGACTTTTGATGAAAACAATTTTTGAAAACTAAAACTTATTATTTCTCAGAAATGTGAATATAGAATAGCCTAATATTAACAAGACAACTTTGTGCCCTATCCAATCATCCTGTGGCGTTTACCCATATTTTGGAGGTGGGGCTGAAAAATAGTCTAATTATTAGAACATCTGTTTGTTTTTACAGCTGCCCTATTACTAAAATATGCAGTTGGCATCAAAATTTTACCATACAGTCACTGCTCCCTTCACCTGGAAGCCTCTTCATTTCAGCATTACTGTTGAAGAGTTACCTGTGTCTGTGTGTGTTTGAACATGTGTGAGCATGCAGCCAGTGTAGCACTACAAGACATTTATCACTATAAATAAATTACAGAGTCGTGCAGCATGAAAATGATATGCCCGGGAATGCAGAACACAGGGTTACCTTCTGCCTCCTTTCTTTATCATAGACAGCAGAGGCAGAAAGGAGAAAGAGATTTATTCTAAAGCCATTTGAAGCTGACCAAGCAATTTGTAACAGATGAAATGCTGATTTATTGCTGCAGAGAAAATAATGGGTGTTCTTGCTAAAATGCCATTAATAGCTTTATTGTTTAAAGTGCAAATTATATTCAGCAATTTGTTAGTCCTCTTTTGAGGCAAAGTTGAAGTAATTCAGTGTAGGCTTTTAGCAGAAAAAAGGACAAAGTAATTAACAAATCGTAAAAGAATTCATTCACCAAGATTGGCTGATAGTTGAATTCTCTGTCTGAACTATAAAGACATAGGAAGAATTTGCATTTAAGAAATCCAAGATGACTCAAGTATTTGTTTAAAACTGAAAAGCCATAAGGAAGTTGGAGTTGGGACACTACAGAATTAGGAGTATGCCTTCTGTTGGTGTCCACTGTGTCTGCAAGATGTGCTAGTCAACCAAAGGGGGAAAAACTGAAAATCACATAGTTCCTACCCTTATGGATCTTACTGTCTTATGGCAGGAGCAGATGATACAAAATTAATTAAACTCTATAGCAGAGGCTAGACGTGGTGGCTCATATCTGTAATCCTAGCACTTTGGGAGACCAAGGTGGGAACAGCGTTTGATACCAGGTGTTCAAGACAAGCCTGGGCAATGTAGTGAGACCCTATGTCTAAATAAAATAAAATAAAATAAATTTGCTTTTAATTAGCCAGGCATGGTGGTATATGCCTGCAGTACAAGCTACTCAGGGGACTGAGGCAGGAGGGTCACTTGAGCCTGGGAGGTCCAGGCTACAGTAAGGTGTGATTGTACCACTGTACTCCAGCCTGGACAACAGAGCAAGACTCTGTCTCAAAAAATAAAATATATAGCAGGAAAGGGTCAGTATTTCCGGAAAAGGACACATGAAATGATTCCAAGGAGGAAAAGATGACATTCAGAAGATGGCATTTGTCTGTTTTAAAACAGCTAGGATTTCTGTAGCCATGGTTTGTGTTATAAAACAGTTCCAAACTGATAGAATGCCAAAAAGTGGAAAGATCTATGCTAGTGAACATTGAGTAGGCCCTTTGATGCATCTGCTGCCATAGAGTGACAATAAATTCTAGTTTGCCTAGATGGACCCTAATTCTACCTATCTTCCTGGTGTAACGATAGCTCCTTCTTCTACTCATAAAAGTGTCCCAGTTTAATGGTAAATTAAACAGTGACTGTGGTAGCCATGAAAATGCACCGCTCAGCTCTCTTGCTTTGGGAGCACTGCTGACTGACTGACTGACATCCCAGCTGCTGCCCCTGTGAACTCACCACTGTTTTGGCACAAAGGCTGTGCTTCCCAAGGGCTGCTCCCAGTCAGTGACCATGCATGGTGGGGGTGCTAAGTAAGGCATGCCCATTCCAGCAACACAGGGGGTCCTCCACTGAGAAACTTGGGCTCAAGCACTCCCCACTGACATGGCTAAACTCTTCTTGGAACTATGCTGCACTCCAAGACACTTCACAGCCTGTCTTCCTTCCTTTCTCCTCTCCTTCCCAGGGACCAGACCTGCATCTCGATCTGAAGGCTTTTCTTGCCTACTCCTGCACCCTTCCCGAAGAAATCTCTAGCACATCGAATCCCATGTTAGTGTCTGCTTCTCAAGACATTTGAACTAATGAAGTGGCCCTAGTAATTGATAAGTGTTAGATATTAGATATGAATAAGACTAGAAAGTAAAATTTGGACTATACTGCAGGCAACTTTGAAAACTGCATGGAAGAATTTGACCTTTAACTCAGTAGACTCTGAGGCTCCATTGAAGAGGGTTTATCCATTATAAAATAATTATTATTTGGTCTTGCTGATGGTGTAGAAGGACAATTGAAACAAGGAGACCAGTTGGGAGGGTACAGCAATTGTCCAGTAAAAGTCCAAACTAGAGTAGTGCATGTGATTATAAACACTGGCATCACTGCAGGGGTGGGCTTGGTTGCTTATCACTGTAGACAGGCATAACTACAGAGAAGGCTCTGGTGCTAATAAAACCCCTCAGAGATGATCAGAACAATAAGAAAGGGAAGAGGAGGAGACCTAATGTTTTCATTAACCTTGCAGTGAGAAAAGTATTGGGGGCTTGAAGGAAAGTAATCATGTCTTGGCTTCTGTAAGTAGCCAATAGGTGATTAAGACCTCCCATTTAATGGCATCTGGACTGTCTGCTGCCGATTTCCCAGACCAAAGAGAGATGATATTGCAGTGCCTGCTCCTATGTTCCCCCCTAAATAATAGCCAGGATAGCAGCAGCTCACTGTTAATGCTAAGGACTTCTGGCAGTTCAAGGACAGACTAACTAGAACCCAGTGAAAGATGCAGGCTGTGTTTTAGAAGGAAAGGACCCCAAGTTTCTTGATACCTTTAGAGCAGGATAAAAAGATTTTCATCTGCCTGTATATCCAGAAATTAGATTTTTGTAATACCACTCTTCCCTTCTCTCCATCATGCACAGGGGGAGCTGGCCTTTCCAGTTCCATGAATATATCCTTTGTAATGTTTCATTCATGCTGGGTTTTACGGTGGGCATCCCCCATGTTATTGATTCAACAACTGAGATGTTTGATGCAATTGAAACGCCAGATGCCTCAGCTGATAAGTTACCTGTATAAATTGAGGTATTCCTCTCAGGAGATCAGAGGAGGCAATGTGCAGCACAGTAGGAAGAAGATGGACTTTGGAATTTATCCTGAAAGCAAATGATAGTTCTGTTACTTGCTAGCCCTGTGACCAATGCTAGTTATTTTAACTTCAGTGTCGTTAACAGTGAATTGGGAGTACTGGTATTTTCTGAATTCTTTTGAGCATTACGTGAGTAAACATGAAGCTTTTACATGGAAGTGTGCTGGGAAAAATGTAGGTTCCTTGCCCCTTATCATATCTCTGTTGTCCTAATTTTCTTAAGTTCTTATTTGTTCTTGTTCCCAAATCCAGCATCACCTGGGACTCACAACTCTGTTGAACTCACACTCTAAAATCATACATCCGCATCACTTCCATTGCACCTACTTACTCAACCCTGCTGGGGCAACCCTTGGCAGCCTGTGTCCCTCTCTTGTTCTGCCTGCTGGGATACCTTACCCAGCTTTTCTGAGGTCAAAACCTTCCCACTCTGGAAGCATTTGGTTCTTCGTCTGTCAAATGAGGGAAGTGGCTCAAGGAGCTGGAAGGCCCTTCTAGCCCTGGTGTTTCGTAGGTCCCTGTACACAAGACCACCACCAGATTGTGTTCCTTTTTCAAAAGCTATTACTGATTTTTCTCTTTATCAAAAAACAACATGTTTCAAAAAAAGGCAGGTAAGGAAAGAACTAAAACACTTATAATTTTACCCTTCCTGAATGTGTCTTACAGTCCTGACTTTATGTGTGTGTGTATGCGTGTGTGTGTGTGTGTGTGTGTGTGTGTGTGTGTGTGTGTAAAACAGACACTTAACCATTACATTCCCACTTTTTGGTGACATCCTTTTAAATGTTGTAATTTCTTGAATTTTTACCATGTCACTTGAATATTCCTATAGAGCATCATTTCAGTTTTCTGTCTAGAATCCGTGTATGAATGCTGCATGGTTTATTACTGGACATTTTAGGTGTTGTCTGGTTTTTCCACTCTCGTAAGCAAGGCAGAGCATGATGAAAAGTGCAGCAAATAGCATCTTCTGTGCATCTATCTTTTCACTTATCCTTGAAATGGAATTACCAGATAGAAAGGCATGCATATTTTTAATGTATTTGGTACAATATTGTCAGATTTCCCAGCTGAAAGGATGGACCTGTTCATTTCCTCCCCTCTGGGCGTCTGATGCTTTGACCACCTGGTTTCTGATTAGACCAGTAAGTCCTACTTGGGCACGGGAGAGAAAAAAATAACATTTTTCCTCACGTGGGTGGATCTGGCTCCAAGTCTCCTATGTTTTTAAACTCTCCTTGAATGGAAAATCTTCCTGGCTAGTGCATGATGATTCGCTGTTTATCAGCCACTAGCTCCTCTGCCTCCTATAAATTGCCACCTTTAAGTCAATGAGCTATTCCTTTAAAGTTAGACCCTTTGGGAAGAGCCTCTCTGTACCTGTGTCTCATCAAACTGGAGAATTTCGTCTGTGTGTCTTTCTGTAATCTCATCTCGTTTTGCAACAAGATTTTCTATTTTCTCTGTTATTGGCCTTTTGATGTAATGTTTTAACTTGGCATGTAGGTTCTTTGTATTACTGTTTTGGATAATTCGTGTCATTCTAGATAGAGTATTGTGTAAACATTTTTTGAAGCATCCTTTTGTGAAAGATGTCTTACAGACCCAATTTATTTATTTGCAGAAACCAAAACAAGATAAAAAGCTGTGCACTTGTGATAACCAGGTAACTTTATTTTTTCAAGTCCAGTGCTCAGGAGAAAACTGCTTGTTCTTTTGTACAACAGGAGGAAGGCAAGCACAATTTGTTTTTCTAATTGACTATCTGGCACATGGGTTGTTGCTTAAACAGGTTGATCATAGCACATTTCCTAATTTTTAAGGATGTGAACCCATATACTCCTTAGAAGAAGACTGCATGCGTTGGCCTTGCTCCTTCTAGACAATGAAGCTACTGTTGTAGGGTACCCTCGTGCTCCCGGAATCCGGGATACCAGCGAGTAGCTGCCGCGGAACGGCTCTCCAAGTGTACTGTTTCGGCAGCATGTGGGAAGGCTTATGGTATAGTGATGTGACAAGCTGCGAACAGCAGATCAGAGAAAAACGTGAGATAATTTAATTGAGGAGTTTGGAGAGAGGACAGCTGAAGAGCAGAGAGCAGGGACGTGGCAGAAAAAGGCCATCTGAGGAAGGGATAAATTATGAAATAACATTCTGAGGACAGGGCGAAAACAGTGCTTCCTCATTCTCTGGCAGTTTGGGTCAATTTCCTACCCTCACATGCTTTGCAATAAGGGAAATAATTTATTTTTATTACTGCCCCTTCTTGCAATGGCTTTTTTTTTTTAATATTGCATATAGCAAGTCACCCATTTCTATGTAAGAAACCAACTTCCTCTTTTTGCTGGGTTTGGTATTTACTATTTCTGCCATATTCTACCCTTTTGGGAAAAATTTTTTTCTTTCTTTTTTTTTTTAAGTAGCAGTAGAAATGAAAGAGTAGGATCGAATATGGTATGTTCTCTTTGACTTATCCTATGTCTCCTGGAGGCTACTGCAAGATTTTTCATTTCTTCACTGTCATTGGCTTTAATATCTGAAATGAATAGTTTTAATCTTCGTTCACAAACCACTTTTTAAGTTAATTTTAGAAGTTATTTCTTATAGTTTACTCCCAGATTTTCCTTACAGGACAAGTCGTTAATTTAACGTTATCCTGTCTTTTAGTAAATCTTAATCCTAATATCCTGAGTGCTTAAGAAACAACAAAGAGAGATCAAAAAGGGTTTACCTAGAAGTTTTAACGTATTTGATTATTCACGTTGAAGCAATTCACCTACTAATTGTTAAATTTTCTATTTTGTGTGTGTGTTGAGACCAGTCATCTATTTAAGTACGTGCGATCATCTTGTTTAAAACAAGGTCTTGGAAGAGTTGACCATCAGTTATGGGTCTTGGAGTAGTTAAAGCCATTTCAGACACTTCTGACTTTATATTTCATTTTAGGAAACTTTCATATATGCCAGTGACAGAATCTGTGCCTCAGAATCATATAGAATCATCAACTTTAGTCCTTGAGGACAGACACCACTGGAAAATGAGGATGAATACACAGAGCGCATGCACACAAGAGAGAGAGGGTTAAATAAATATACTTTGCTTTGTGTTGTGCTCAACTAACAGATGTGGTTTGTCCAAAAGGCAAGCCATAGGAATCAGAGTCATGACCTTGGTCAGTACATTATGTCATAGAGTTCAACACAGTCATGTAACATCACGTCTGCGGGTCGTCTGTGGTCACACATGGTGATGAAAGAATATTGATTCTAGCTGAGATTTAACCCCAAATCTCACTACCCCTAAATTTAATCTTAAAAATAAATTATTCATCTTTCACCTCTTCAGAATTACCTTTCTGTGCACATGCACATAGGTCTACACATAGAATTTAATGTAAAAATTTTAAAGCAAAAATTCTAGCTTCAAACTCTTATTGAAGTTTAATGTGTTATTGGTTACACCATTGAAAATATAGTGTTGTTGGAAGTCAAAGAGAAAAGGTCACAAAATGACGTTGCCAGACACACAAGGACATTGTCTTCCTCTACCAGTTTCTCCCCAGCTGCCTTCTACACTGTCTTTTCTTACCTAAACCCATGTGTTTTCCTCTCTGTGCAAATCCAATCATATACTTTCGGAAGATGATATCCTATTCTTCGTAGTGGAGTGGGTCAAGATGTCCAAATTAGTCAGAGGGAGACTTAATGTGTTCACGTATTATAATATGAATGATTTGATTTAAAGACCTGGCACATCAGTCATATTTGGGAGAATGTCACTTCACACAATTTTAAAGGATATATCTGCAGAAAGAGACCCTCAAAGGAGCTTCAAGAAGCCCCGTCAAGCATTTTTCCATCATTCTGGGAGAGCTTTGATCCTATTTTAAAGTCTTCACTGGAAAGTTTATGTGTGTGTGAGCTAGTTTGTAAAAAGCTGACTATGTACTAGTTTTGTAAACACTTTTTCTCTTCACTCGCCACCCCCACATCTTCCTAAGTTTATCTCCAAATGCTTTATATTACCCAAGCACTTAAACAAGATTGCAGACATTTTCATCTAAGCTAGTAGCAGTTAATTACCTATCTTTGTCTGTGTTTCAGCACTTAATACTATTTTGACAGGGGTTGCATACTTTCTGTCTTTCTGGATTTTTTTAAGTGCTCTTATGAGTAATTTGAGAAATTCCAAGTACAGATTAGATGAGCTATTCTTTCCTTTGTTGCTTTTTTCTTCTTTAAACATTTAAAGAGGACCCACTATGTGTCAGGCAGTATGCGCTTATCTCTCCCACATGTAGTGTCTGATTTAGTCTCTTCTTACCCTGAAACTGCACCTGCAATCACCACCATAATCTCAGTTTATATGTGGTTTATTTGGAGGGTGGGGGGGAGTTGTGTGAGAGAGTGGTATAGAAAGGTCACAATCTCTGAGAACTGTATCCTTTTTTATTAGTGATTTCGTCTACAAGGGTGTTTCTGCTCCCATCTGTCTGGTTGGTAAAATCTAGACAAATAAATGGAAGAGAAGTTGATTAATGGAAGAGAAGTGCTTTACAATCAAGGATGATAGCTCTCTGGGATCTTTCAACATAAGCATGTTTCTGTTTCTTTTGAAAAACCTGTGTTTACTCACCTGCATTGTAGGTGAATAGGAGGCCTAACTCCCCAAATGGAGTGTGTCAGGAAGGATTATGGATTTATTTATGTTTGCTTCTAGAATATTTGTAAGAAATTGGTTTTGTTACTCTCTTCAGTGGGGCTTACTCACCCAGTCATTGTTTAAATATCTCAGGACTGTCATTCTGAAACAGTGGTGTTCCTGAAGGTGCTTTCCCGAACCTGAGGAGTGAAACCTGCCCCAGATGCGGGCAGGCCCAGCCAGGATCTCCCTTTTTTCGCTCAACCCCTGCTTTCCTCCTCTGGGGCCGGACCCATGGCAGCTCTGCCAGTGCCTTACTGGCCTCAGGGATAATGTTCTTTCTCTTCCAGCTCTTCTCTTGACTCCCAAACTTTTCTTCTCTCCTTCTTCCCTCCCTCTTTCTGTGTTTCCCTCCCTCCCCAATCCTTCAGCAAACATTTATTGAGTGTCTACTGATTACACAGCACTGTACAAAGTTACAGGGATCCAGAGCTAAATAAATAAACTTTTCTTTGTGTTGTACACAATTAACAGATGTGGTTTTCCCAGAAGGCAAGCCATAGGAATCAGTTTTTTAAATAAAGGAAAAAAAATATATCTCTAGATGAATCATCTCTATATTCCTATTTAGAGTTGCCATCAAAGTAGTTATAGGTGAGCATTTCCTAGCATGAAAATTTTTCAGGATGACATTCATCCAGCAAATACTTATTAAGTGCTTAGTGTACCAAGTTCTGTGCTGGACACTAGAAACTTTAAAGACAGGTAAGATCAGGCCCCTTTCTCCAAAGACTTGCCTTCTAACAGGGGAAAGAGTTCTATAACATATATAGTAATGTCATAGCTGATCTCCACGGAGATGCTGAAGAGTTCATGTTTATGAGTGTTGAGCAGGGTGGGGGCAGGAGTTTTATTCACTGCTGTATTTAAAGTGCCTGAGACAGTGCCTGACACATAGTAGGCTCTTAATATTCGTATTTGTTGACCAACCAATTCGGGCAGCCCTCAGTCAGGGCTTATTCAAGGAGCTGACGTTTCAGCTGTTTCATGAAGGATGAGGAAAACATTGCCGAGGAGGAGAAGCACATTCTAGATAGATAGAATGCCAGCAAAAGTGGAGGATGTGGAGGTGCACGGGGGTTCATGGAATAGCTTCAGGGTACCTCAGAAGGAAGTGTTGAAGAGATGCTTCCAGAAAGGCAAACGGGTCAGTATGAAAGGTTTGAAGGCTTTGGCCTTTTTCCTGCTCCTTCTATTAGGGCAGGGAGATGTGGGTCAGATAACCTTGTGGAATGGAAACTGTTGTCCTTATTCCACAGATGAGGAAACCGAGGCACAGAGAGTAACTTGCCCAACGTCGCACAACCAATAATGGGCAAAGGAGGTGGATTTGAACCAAGCAGGCAGGCAGGTTCCAGAGACTACATTCTTAACCCCAAGCCATACTGCCTTCATATGTCATTGATGTTACTATTAATTTTTCCTTCGTTGTACCATCTCAGTCCTGTTCCCCAACTCTCTAGCTGCCAAGACTTTGTGGGGAATAGAAGGAAAGGGGTGTCTGGTGCCTGACCTTTCTGATCATCTCGCTTCACATAAAGCAGACCTATCCCTGTCACTGTCTCATTCCCTCCAGACCCTGCCTGAGGATGGAAACGAATTTGATAAATGAATCTACAGTGAATGGAGGATAGTGGATAAATGAGTTAGCCTTCTAAGAAACACATCTACATTTTAACTAACTTGCAACTGGCTGTCATCCAGAAGAGTGACAAATTTCATGCCAATAGGGAATTCGTTTTAGCTGGAATACCTTAAATCACACCCGAGGCTAGCTTAACCTGCCTCTAATCATGTCCAATGTATTATTTATATGATGTCTCTTCCTTTATTTCTTTTTTATTCTTAATAGTATTTCCCTAATATCACAGTCACTCTTACTCATTGAAAGTTTAGAAAATAGAAGCAAATAGAAGAAAATTTAAATCTCTTATAATGATCTTCCTACCCAGCAGTAACCACTGTAGACTTTATAGAGATTTTCTGTCTATAATCTCTTTTTCATTGTGTATACATGAAATACGTCTGAATATAAGGCAAGAAGGGGGTTTTGTTTGGCCAAACATTATCCTTGAAGTGGGCATCATCTTATAATCAAGTCCCTATAAGTCTCTCAGATTATGGACACTCCTCTATTACTTTATTTTGAATAACAAAGTACTACTTGGGCAAAAAGTCCTGAAATAATTATCCTGAAATCACCTCAGTCAACTTGGATAATTATAGAAGTCACTTGATAGAATTGCTATAAAAATAAGTGTTGAAAATGAACATGAACTTAGCCATTATACCTAAAGATGTGACCCCATAGCCTAGGGTTGGATGCCATGCTGAGCAAGTCTTTTTTATATAGAGCACTTTGAAGAACCATACAATAAGTGATTGAATAGCAGAGATCACATACAGCTCAAATGATAACACCAGCTTTCTTAATATGATGCAAATGGATGTTTCCCACTCAGGATCAAATTTCCAGTGACAGCATCACATACTAAGTCAAAGATTCTATCTCAGACAATGAGAGGTGTTAGATGACTCGAAAGACATTCTAACAATGATGAAGACGTTGAAGATGAATGTGAAACGTTTGAATTCAAAAAAAAAAAATTTTTTTTGAGACAGAGTCTAGTTCTGAAGCCCAGGATGAATTGTAGTGGTGCGATCTCAGCTCACTTATAGCCTTGACCTCACGGGTTCAAGTGATTCTCGTACTTCAGCCGCCAAATAGCTGCGATTACAGGCATAAGCCACCACACCTAGCTAGTTTTTGTATTTTTAGTAGAGACAGGGTTTTGCTATGTTGGCCAGGTTGGTCTCGAACTCCTGACCTTAAGTGGTCTGCCCGCCTTGGCCTCCCAAAGTGCTGAGATTACAGGCATGAGCCACTGCACACAGCCTGAATAAAATTTTTAATATGATTTCACAAAACATTTACAAATCAACCTATTATCATGTGTAAAATCTAATTTGAAGTATGTATATACAACTAAATTGATAAATTAGGTGTTATAAGAAGATGATTATTTTATCACATTCCTCAGAGTTTATATACTCAAGTTAGCAAAGCTGTTTGTCTTTTTTGTTATTGTTGTTTTGTTTTGTTATTTTGTATTCTCATTGGTAAATAGGGAATCGTTTATTGAGGCTACCTTATATTCAGATATATATGGCAATATCATTGGTTAAAAAACAAAACAATATATCATTGGTTAAAAAACAAAACAAAAAGGATCAGGGCCAGGCACGGTGGCTCACACCTGTAATCCCAGCACTTTGGGATGCCGAGGCAGGCGGTCACTTGAGGTCAGGAGTTCATGACCAGCCTGGCCAACATGGTGAAACCCCGTCGCTGCTAAAAATACAAAAATTAACCAGATGTGGTGGCGCATGCGCCTGTAATCCCAGCTACTCAGGAGGCTGAGGCAGGAGAATTGCTTGAACCCAGGAGGCGGAGGTTGCAGTGAGCCAAGATCACGCCCCTGCACTCCAGCCTGGAGGACAGAGCAAGACTCCATCCCAGGGGAGGTGGGAAAAAAAAGGATCACACAATACATTTTATTTTATAAACTACTTTGTACATTTTATAAAATTATGATAATTTTCCATACCTTAAGTTTCTTAACCTTATTTTTAATGGCTACACTAGAATTTGTGAACTAGCGTTTATTTAGCCAGTTCTCTCTGGTTAGATGTTGAAGGTTTTTTCATTTCCTTACTATGATAAGTAACCTTGATGAATATCTGCATAGATAAGTCTCTGAGTGTATCTGTGGCTATTTTTCTTAAGTTGTATTTCTAGAAATAGAATTGCTGAGTCAGGAACTTGCAGAATTTTAAGGTATTTAATATAAGTTGCCAGGTCACACCAACCAGGAATACTTTCATTATATCTTAGGGAATTATTCAATTATCGTTCCCTTGTGACAGTGTCTTAATTAATTCAAAGAAACTCTTTAGCATGATCATTTTATTGCTGTCCAATATGTTTGTTTTATCTCCCTCCTTCCTCACACCTCATATGTCTGAATTAGTATTACATACAAGTTAGAGGATCTCATGTCTATTTCATTGTCCAAACCTATTGATTGAAAATGTTTGCTACTGCCTGGGCTCAGTGAAGGTGTTTCTGTAGTACCATGTGGTATATTACCCTTTTCCTGTGAATGACATTAAATCATTAGAAGATATCCCTGTGTCTTTTGAGGTGGAAAAATCTATCATTTTCCTTAAATTCAATGGAATACTATTACTGTAGTTTACTGTAATCATGTTCTTTTTATTTCCATTTGTTGCATATGTTGCTAATCTTCCTATTATACAGCCTCAGAAGATAAGGAAGCTTGCAAAGCCTTCATTATGGAAGACACTGCTAGTTTGACACAAATAGCTTTCTTCTGTTTGTCTACCAGTTAGCAGAACCCCTTGTATAGTTGAGCTGCTAGCCAAAAGTGTGTTTCTCAGCCTCGCTGGCCATGTGACTAAGTTATGGCCAATGAGATGTAAGAAGTGCTTATCGGAGTTCTAGGAAGTCTTAAAGGGATAGGCCGCACCCTTCTTCAGCCCTTCTCCATGTGGTTATTTGGAACATGAGTATGATGGCTGCAGCACCTACACCATTTTGGACTTGGAGGAGGAGAACTGTATCCTAGGATTGGTAGGAAGGAAAACTGGCAGGAGCTTGGGTCCTGATGAATGAGGAAGCTCCGTATCATCCTGGACTGCTTGCCCCTGACTTCTTTTACATGCAAGAAATAAACTTCCATGTTATTTAAGCCCCGATTTGGGGAGGGTGTCTATTAGCTGGAGTCTGGCTTAACTGTCTGAAACAATGATCTTGTAGATTTTATGGCCACTTATCTTCCTGTTCCATTTCCTACATTTTACTTCTCTAGTCTCATTAGCTAAAAGGAATTTCTTACTTGAATTAGAGGACCTCCAACGCCACCTGTGTGGAAAGTACAACTGGTAGTGTTCAGATGGAAGATAAGGACACCTCCGAACACTGTTACACAATCACACTTACCATGTTCATTCACAAATACAGTTGAAGGACTGTTGAATATCCCCAACTCCTACCCTTGCTCCCCAGAAAAAAAGGGAGGGAGATTATTGCATAAAGAACTAACAAATGAACTCTGCTCTATCAGAAAGTAGGTTGGGCGTGGAGGCCTGGAGGTGATGAGGCAGCAGCTGGTCTGTAAGCAACAGCTCCACGTAATCAGCTTGAGTGTCTTCAGGGAGCCGGTCACTGTGCACACACACAGCCTATGGGGAACCTTTCCCCAACTTCTCCCTCCCTTTTCTTACTAAATTATGATCACGTGTTAGGTCTATCTAGCTCTTTCAGTGATCAGCTCAACTACACCACTTTTTACGTGGAACATTAAATATAAAACATAATCATGAGGAACATGGCAGAGGATGACTAGAAGACATAGAGAAAGAAGAAAAGGGTGGAGAAAGGATAAAAGGAGAGAAAAATTCCAGATTTTAGCCCTGGGCATTCAGAATCACTGTAAACAGACTTTTGAAAAATCTGGTGATAGATTCATAAAGGCCTTTGATGCCTTTTTTTCAGTGAAGTCACCCTGAGCAAACAAGGAAGTCGAGTAGGCATATCCTGTTTATTCATCTTGCTAAAGTGCATGTGTACGGGAAGATGATGAGGCGGAACGGGCAATCCTTCAAAAAGATGAACCTGGCTCCCATTCTGGTGTGTCCTACTTGAGGCCTGCAGGATTAACTTCACCCCACTCTCCTTCCCGCCCCGCTTTCTTGTTACAAAACCGTGTGGTACGTGAATTAATACAGACATATGGACATTAAAGTGGGGTCTTGTTATTGAGTTTACTATGCCCCAGTTCATTGTGTTTGTTTGCATTCCTGATAGAGCTGTTGGGAGTTATTATTTAGTGGCAAGAAGTGGGTAGAACTGGAGAGGTGGGCCTGGAAGATGCCTCCTCAGTTTAATGTGTTCTGTCTCCTAGGATGTGACCTGTAGTGGATTTAATTAATTTGCCTCAGTAATTCATATTGGCATGTCATCTCCAAGCTATTATAGTGATTTTTTTCAGTGATTTTTTTAATTACACTTTAAGTTCTAGGGTACATGTACACAACTTGCAGGTTTGTTACATATGTATACATGTGCCATGTTGGTGTGCTGCACCCATTAACTCGTCATTTACATTAGGTATATCTCCTCATGCTATCCTGCCCCCCTCCCCCCATCCCACAGCAGGCCCTGGTGTGTGATGTTCCACTTCCTGTGTCCAAGTGTTTTCATTGTTCAATTCCCACCTATGAGTGAGAACATGTGGTGTTTGGTTTTTTGTCCTTGTGATAGTTTGTTGAGAATGATGGTTTCCAGCTTCATCCATGTCCCTACAAAGAACATGAACTCATCCTTTTTTTATGGCTGCATAGTATTCCATGGTGTATATGTGCCACATTTGCTTAATCCATTCTATCATTGATGGATATTTGGGTTAGTTCCAAGTCTTTCCTACTGTCAATAGTGCTGCAGTAAACATACGTATGCATGTGTCTTTATAGCAGCATGATTTATAATCCTTTGGGTATATCCCCAGTAATGGGATGGCTGGGTCAAATGGTATTTCTAGTTCTAGATCCTTGAGGAATCACCACACTGTCTTCCACAATGGTTGAACTAGTTTACAGTCCCACCAACAGTGTAAAAGTGTTCCTATTTCTCTACATCCTCTCCAGCACCTGTTGTTTCCTGACTTTTTAATGATTGCCATTCTAACTGTTGTGAGATGGTATCTTATTGTGATTTTAATTTGCATTTCTCTGATGGCGAGTGATGATGAGCATTTTTTCATGTGTCTGTTGGCTGCATAAATGTCTTCTTTTGAGAAGTGTCTATTCATATCCTTTGCCCACTTTTTGATGGGGTTTTTTCTTGCAAATTTGTTTGAGTTCTTTTAGGTTCTGGATATTAGCCCTTTGTCAGATGAGTAGACTGCAAAAATTTTCTCCCATTCTGTAAGTTGCCTGTTCACACTGATGGTAGTTTCTTTTGCTGTGCAGAAGCTCTTTAGTTTAATTAGATCCCATTTGTCAATTTTGGCTTTTGTTGCCATTGCTTTTGATGTTTTAGACATGAAGTCCTTGCCCATGCCTATGTCCTGAATGGTATTGCTTCTAGGTTTTCTTCTAGGGTTTTTATGATTTTAGGTCTAACACTTAAGTCTTTAATCCATCTTGAATTAATTTTTGTATAAGGTGTAAGGAAGGGATCCAGATTCAACTTTCTACATGTGACCAGCCAGTTTTCCCAGCACCATTTATTAAATAGGGAATCCTCTCCCCATTTCTTGTTTTTGCCAGGTGTGTCAAAGATCAGATTGTTGTAGATGTGTGGTATTATTTCTGAGGGCTCGGTTCTGTTCCATTGGCCTATATCTCTGTTTTGGTACCAGTACCATGCTGTTTTGGTTACTGTAGCCTTGCAGTATAGTTTGAAGTCAGATAGCGTGATGCCTCCAGCTTTGTTCTTTTGGCTTAGGATTGTCATGGCAATGCGGGCTCTTTTTTGGTTCCATATGAACTTTAAAGTAGTTTTTTCCAGTTTTGTGAAGAAAGTCATTGGTAGCTTGATGGGCATGGCATTGAATCTATAAATTACCTTGGGCAGTATGGCCATTTTCAGATATTGATTCTTCCTATCCATGAGCGTGGAATGTTCTTCCATTTGTTTGTGTCCTCTTTTATTTCACTGAGCAGTGGTTTGTAGTTCTCCTTAAAGAGGTCCTTCACATCCCTTGTAAGTTGGATTCCTAGGTATTTATTCTCTTTGAAGCAATTGTGAATGGGAGTTCACTCATGATTTGGCTCTCTGTTTGTCTGTTATTGGTGTATAAGAATGCTTGTGATTTTTGCATATTGATTTTGTATCCTGAGACTTTGGTGAAGTTGCTTATCAGCTTAAGGAGATTTGGGGCTGAGACTGTTACGTTTTCTAAATGTACAATCATGTCATCTGCAAACAGGGGACAGTTTGACTTCCTCTTTTCCTAATTGAATACCCTTTATTACTTTCTCCTGCCCGATTGCCCTAGCCAGACTTTCCAACACTATGTTGAATAGGAGTGGTGAGAGAGGACATCCCTGTCTTGTGCCAGTTTTCAAAGGGAATGCTTCCAGTTTTTGCCCATTCAGTATGATATTGGCTGTGGGTTTGTCATAGCTCTTATCATTTTGAGATACATCCCATCAATACCGAATTTATTGAGAGTTTTTATCAAGAACGGCTGTTGGATTTTGTCAAAGGCCTTTTCTGCATCTATTGGGATAATCATGTGGTTTTTGTCTTTGGTTCTGTTTATATGCTGGATTACGTTTATTGATTGGCATATGTTGAACCAGCCTTGCATCCCGGGGAAGAAGCCCACTTGATCATGGTGGATAAGCTTTTTGATGTGCTACTAAATTTTGTTTGCCAGTATTTTACTGAGGATTTTTGCATCAATGTTCATCAAGGATATTGATCTTAAATTCTCTTTTTTTGTTGTATCTCTGCCAGGCTTTGGTATCAGGAATCTGATGCTGGTCTCATAAAATGAGTTAGGGAGGATTCCCTCTTTTTCTATTGATTGGAATAGTTTCAGAAGGAATGGTACCAGCTCCTCCTTGTACCTCTGGTAGAATTTGACTGTGAATCCGTCTGGTCCTGGACTTCTTTTGGTTGGTAGGCTATTAATTATTGCCTCAATTTCAGAGCCTGTTATTGGTCTATTCAAGGACTCAGCTTCTTCCTGGTTTAGTCTTGGGAAGGTGTATGTGTCCAGGAATGTATCTGTTTCTTCTAGATTTTCTAGTTTATTTGCGTAGAGGTGTTTACAGTATTCTCTGATGGTAGTTTGTATTTCTGTGGGATCTGTGGTGATATCCCCTTTATCATTTTTTATTGCATCTGTTTGATTCTTCTCTCTTTTCTTCTTTATTAGTCTTGCTAGTGGTCTATCCATTTTGTTGATCTTTTCAAAAAAACCAGCTCCTGGATTCATTGATTTTTTGAAGGATTTTTTGTATTTCTATCTCCTTCGGTTCTGCTCTAATCTTAGTTATTTCTTGCCTTCTGCTAGCTTTTGAATGTGTTTGCTCTTGGTTCTCTAGTTCTTTTAATTGTGATGTTAGGATATCAATTTTAGATCTTTCCTGCTTTCTCTTGTGGGCATTTAGTGCTATAAATTTCCCTCTAACACACTGCTTTAAATGTGTCCCAGAGATTCTGGTATGTTGTGTCTTTGTTCTCATTGGTTTCAAAGAACATCTTTATTTCTGCCTTCATTTCGTTATGTACCCAGTAGTCATTCAGGAGCAGGTTGTTCAGTTTCTATGTAGTTGAGTGGTTTTGAGTGAGTTTCTTAATCCTGAGTTCTAGTTTGATTGCACTGTGGTCTGAGAGAGAGTTTGTTATAATTTCTGTTCTTTTACATTTTGCTGAGGAGTGCTTTACTTCCAACAATGCGGTCAATTTTGGAATAAGAGCGCTGTGGTGCTGAGAAGAATGTATATTCTGTTGATTTGGGGTGGAGAGTTCTGTAGATGTCTGTTAGGTCCCTTGGTGCAGAGCCGAGTTCAGTTCCTGGATATCCTTGTTAACTTTCATGTTATCTCAAAGCTATTATAGTGATTTTTTTCAATGATATTTTTTTTAAGGAGAAGGCTTACATGGATCCTTTTTCTGCCCACTCTTAGATTTGTCAGTATCCCCCTGCTGGTTTATTTTATTTTATTTTTTTTGAGATTGATCTCGCTCTGTCACCCAGGCTGGAGTGCAGTGACACCATCTCAGCTGACTACAGCCTCTGCCTCCCAGGTTCAAGCGATTCTCCTGCCTCGGCCTAGCAAGTAGATGAGATTACAGGCCCATGCCACCACACACGGCTAATTTTTGTATTTTTAGTAGAGACAGGACTTCACCATGTTGGCCTGACTGGTCTCAAACTCCTGACCTTGGGTGATCCGCTGACCTTGGGTGATCCGCTCACCTTGACCTCCCAAAGTGCTGGGATTACAGGCATGAGTCACCGTGCCCGGCCTCCCTGCTGGTTTAAATAGACTCTCACTGTCCAGTTCATGTCCATCTTTCTCCTATTTGTATCTTTGATTAAATCTAGAATGAGCCTTTGGTTATGAGAAAACGTATCAGAGAGAGAGAAAGAGACGTACGTGTGTGTGTGTGTGTGTGTGTGTGTGTGTGTGTGTGTGTTTTAAGAGTATAACAGTCATGATCTCATAGAGTATTAGGGCTGGGAGACTCTGCGAAGTCATCGCCATCACCACTCCTTATGTTTTATTGTTGCAAAGACAGAGTCTCAAAGAGGTGAAATCACTTGCTCTGATCACACAGAGTCAATCTAAGCCTAGTCCCACTCGCTTCATCCAGCTGTCCCACACTGCCTGGCTTTGCAAGACAGCAGCCGAATCTTATTAGAAGTCTGGGCAACGAGTCCTCCTTCTTGGTTTAGAATTGTCTTGGAATAAATCATCCTGATTGGGGAGAGCACCAGAGAATTATAGAATCCCACAGGCTTCTCAAAGATAATTCACTTTAAACTGTTCTCCATAAAAGCCACATAAAAATGTCCAACAAATCATAGAAAAATGAGCTCATGGAGTTAACCACAAACTTGAATAAGAATGTGTTTGTCCAGAGCTAGAAGTATGTAGAAGATGTTTTCAAAAGTGTGGCAAGTAGTAAAAATTGGGAGAAGAAAGAGACTGGAGCCTGCTTTGGTTCTTATTGTTTTTCTGGGAAAGAATGGAGAAACTAGTTAGATCCAGTTCTCCTTGCCCCACCCTAATTTTCAATGTTCTCAGAATTTGTTTCTTTGAAGTTCAAGCTAATAGATTTATGGCCTCTTTAAGCGGTTGAAAACCATCACATTACACTCAAACGCACATGTTTTTTCTCATTCCAGCAGAAACATCTGAAAGTTCTGTTTAGGTATTTGCAAAGAACTAGTATGCCTCTCAGACAGCATGTAGTTTAGGCAGAACTGCTCTTGTCTAACTTATTTCATGTGACTTGCAGTGGAGGAATTGTTGAATGAAATGTTAGTGTGAGTATTCCTTAGGTGATATCATGTCTTGGGTTTAAAAATGGCAGATGGAGTCAAGACAAACCTTTCCCTCTTTCTGTCTGTGTCAGGCTTTGCCGTCTGTTCTCTTCCTGGCTTCACTGGAACAGCCATTTTTTTTTTTTTTTTTAAATGTATGTGCACAGTGCTAGTGTCACAGGATGACGTGGCATTCTACCAGGACTGCCTCACTGTCAGGGTAGGTCCAGTGACTCTACAAGTTCCTTTTTGAAATGGGAATCTGGTCTAGGTTTTTGCACATCTATTAGCTCCTACACATAAGTCCGAGTCTTTCTCACATGGTAGTTTCCTTGTATACTGTTTCTTTGTAGGATTTTTAAAAAAAGGAAAAAGAAAAGAAAAATGGCATGGTTTAGTGCTCATTACTGTAGGGGCTGGCTGTTATGTTCACATTTGGTGACCACTGCTTTTTGCTGCTCCTGTGGAATTAATTTTTTTGCCTTTTTTCATCTTAATCTGTACAATTTTATGATACACCAGCCCTGGTAATAGTAAGTAGCATTTGTAGTTAATCTGTTCATTATTATTAGCTTTGCTTAATTTTGCCAGTGATAACCCCTCTCCTTCCTAACTGTTCCGTATAGCCATTTTCTGCATCACGTTTACAGGGAGAAGGTAAAGAGTGGGCCAGGGGAGGTGCGTTTCCAGGTTGCCTTCTATGTGTAAGGCATTTTATATATTGAATCCTTATCAAAATAAACATATGAGGTAATAATTATCAGTCCCGTTTTGCCAGTGTGACAGCTGAGACTGAGAAGAACTTAAATGATTTGTCAGAGATTCCACAGCTACTACTGCAATTGACAAGGATTTGAAATCAGATCTGACTCCAAAACCAGGCTCTTTCCATACTGTTACATTCACAAAGCAGCCACCAATGTTAATAGTCCTATTTGTCCATAATAGAACTGACCCTGAAGTTTATAAAAAGAAGAAGAAGGTCAATTATGTGGATATCTCTGGAGGTAAAGAAACGCAGCTTTAGCAGTGAGCAACAACAAAACATGGTGCAGAGTCACAGTGCAGGATTGTGCTCGCGGGACTTGACTGATCACAGGAAGGAGAGCCCTGGTGGATGGGTGATGTCTGAGGAAGGGTAACTGGCCTTGGAGAAGTTCAGGAAGCTTGGGTGAAGTGACAAAAGAGAAAGAAGGAAAGAGGCAGAGCAGTAAAAACAAGGAGCAGCCAAGATAAGAAGTAGGCATGATGTGCTGGCCGTGGTAGAGTTGAGAAACAGCAGTGAAGGTGGCCACAGACCTGGTGGCAGTGGAAAGGGTCAGAGACGATGATAGAGGTTCAGTGTATCATCCACATTCCACCAGCCATGAGACTTGAGTCAGCATATCATGTGTGCCCAGTGGATGTCTGGTGAGTGAGGAAATAAGTGGGAGGAGGGCTAATGCAAAGAGAATACAAGGCTCCTAGGAATCTTGATCATAGTAGGGCCTGCTCTTATTAGACAGAGTCTTGCTCTGTTGCCCAGGCTGGAGTGCAGTGGTGTAATCACAGCTCACTGTAGCCTGAACCTCCTGGGCTCCAGCAATCCTCCTACTCAGCTCTCGAGTGTCTGAGACCACAGGCATGTACCACCATGCCTGGCTACGTTTTTGTGTTTTTAGGTAGAGATAGGGTTTTGTCCTGTTGCGTAGGCTGGTCTCAAGGAATCCACCCACCTCAGCCTCCCAAAGTGCTGGGATTACAGGTGCGAGCTACTGCACCAAGCCTAATGCTTTACTTTAAAGGTTGGTTGTGAACAGAATTCTGATCAATGTCAAACATTCGGTAGAACTTTGGGGAGAAGTGTAGCCGAGGGTTATTGGTGCAGAAGCATCATAATCTTCTAAAGTCTTGGTGCAGATTCTCAAAATGTGAGCAATAGATGGCAAGGTGTAGGTAACAAGAAGGGAACATTTTATGATGAAGCTAGAGATAAGGTTTTAGTTGGCTGTGTCAGGAGGGAGGACAATGATAGCAACAAGTAAAGAAAATGTTTGTAGGATGTGAAAACTACTTTGAAGAAGGAAGACAAGGCTGCCTCAGTTTCATTCTCTATTCAGGAAAAAAAAATGGCTTTAGCATGCTGCCAGGGAGGTGATACTGTTGCACGGTCATCGCTCCATTGGGGGAAGAGAAAAATTAAGGAGGCAACTGAAAATTACTCTAATGTAAATCTCAGGGCCACTGCTAAGGCCTGGATCTGTTCATCCCATGTTTCCTGCCATCTACTCTGCCTGTATCTGCCATGTAGATCTCAATCACTGTTAAAGACTCAAGGCCTCAGAGACAGGGAGGCATGACCCTCCTAAGTTGATGGGAAGGAATTGCCCCAGCGCTGTCAGACCCTCTCCCACAGAGGCTACCTGCCCTGACCAAAGCACATGCCAGTTATTTGCACAAGGCTTCAATTCAACCAGAGCGTACCACTCTCCATTTAGACATAAATACCAACTCCTCTAGCAAAATCCCCCTGCCTTTTGGTCAAGAAGACTGGGCACTGTGAAAAGCCTCACTCTAGAGGCTGCCATTCTGGAGATGGTCACCATTCAAATTATTCTCTGCACTGCCTGTTTCTGCTGCATAATTATTACCATCACAGTGATTGCCCATAGGTGCCTGACCACCTGAACTATACATCCCGTAATTCCAGCTCTACCAGGTGTTCCAGGCTACTCCTACCTCACTAACCCCATTGGACCAGGAAGGACTCTTCTCATCCATCCTTTTGTAAATGTCGGCCTTCATCACTCTTCATGCCTAGGTTGATACTACAAACAGGGCACTGATGTACATCATCAAAATATTTCTATACCATATTACAGAAATATTTCTAAATTAAAATGGATTAAAAGCGAAGTCATGTGTTTGAAGTGTTTGGGGGAAAATGCATTTCTAAAGAGGAATTGTTTTCTTTCTTCTTCTCCCTTCCTTACATACTGAATTATATCTCAAAGCCTGAGTTTAAGATTACCTGATTTAATGTAGGTGAGGGCGTTTGGCAGCATTGAAGCTATGCTGGCAGCAGATGTACTCAATTCTGGATTTATTCAGTTCTGGTGTGTATTCCACCCAGCGAGGCCAGTTACATCTGTGCTGAGTTTACTCTTGCATTTCACTTAGATTTCCTTCCTGGTTTCTCCTTAGGACATAGAGAAAAATAAGTCCTTATTTAATATTATGATTGCTACATGAGTTTTGAAGGAGGAGGAGAAGGACAAAAGATGGGGTGGGCAGAGATAATATAAAAAAATAGAAAATATAGTCTTCTGGGAGCTGTGATAAATCTAGTTGAAGAGACAAGAAATTAACTGATTTGCATTTGAATAGCCATCAAAGCAGTAAGTGCTATAAAAGAGATCAAAAGGAGGTACTCTACTTATCACCAAGTAAGTGATCCGGATCTGGGCTGCATGTTCTCAGGGATGACCAGCGCTGTCTTCGTGGAGGAGATGTGGCTTAACTGGATCTCAGAGGGTAGCTAGACAGAAGAAGTGGGCACTTTGGGTGGGAAAAGATGACATGCAAAGACAGGGAGTGGTACACTGCAGGGCTCAAGAAGTGGTTCAGCCAGGCAGAAAGGGGAAATAGGATTGGAAAGACAGGCTGGTACCGAGTTGTTGGGGGCCATGAATACAAGCTGAGTTGTGGACTGCCCTTTTGTAAGCCCAGGAAAACCATTACAATGGCTTAATGGTGGTGTCCCTGACAGGTTGCTGGGGCACAAACCAGAGGTGGAAGACCAGTGAGAGGTTCTTGTAATGGTGTAGCCACGGTGGGGGTGGGAGGAGGAACCTGCACAAAAATGGTGACTGTAGGCGTAAAGAAACAGAGATGGACTCTGGGCACGTATCAAAGGAGTAATCTGTGAGATGTTGGTGAAGACTGAATATGAATATTGGTGGGGCCAGGACAACAGAGGAACCAGAAAGATAAAATCAGAGAAGACCCGGAAGCTCCAAGTCTGGGAGCCTGAAAGTATGATTGGTAGACATAGGGAGGTGGGAGGGGTGACGGTTATGTAACCCAGGCTGGTTCTGATGCTTGGTATATAACCCAGATTTAATCAAAGCTGTTTAGGGGGTATGACCAGCCCTGTTGCATGCTGGAAGGGTATGTTCTGCCTTAGGAAAAAATAGATGAAGACCAAGTCAGGTTGACTTACGTAATACTACATTGCTTGCAAGTAGAAGTCGTAGCCACTTGGCAGAAGAGCATGGTTTACACTCTTTAGATGAGTCTCTAGGACTTAGATAGCTTCCTCTCTTAACATCTGCCACATTATTGCATCCGTTTTTACTGCTACCTGATTCACAGTAGTGTGTGTTTTCATTTACTTTTTATTATTAGCCAGCAGTGTCTTTTAAATGGAATAAGCCTGGATGTGGTTATGTCCATCATCAGCAAAAGTGGCAGCCTCTTGACCTCCTGGCATGAACATGTAGTACTAAGGAGGAGCAGCCTCTGAAGCTCTGTTTCCATTTAATTTAGGAATGCAATCACTTTCATTGGCTGGCATAACAATAGTGAGCTTAATTTTTTAGTTGTGAGTGAAAGCAGCTTGCTCAGCTTGGCATTCTCTTTGCCGTGGCAGCTGGCCCACTGACTTCATCATTTGGGTTCCCTGTTCTTATAGTGGAACCAGTACCACAAAAGTGAAATGCTGTATTTTCCACAGAGTCACGCTACTTGTGATTGTTTGTTTACAATGACATAATGTCTTAAACTTTAGTTCAACCCTCCCAAAAATGGACATAAATGTGGTGTTTGAAGGGTGAGCTCATGTGTAGAAAAAGGATTGAGAATCGCCATAATAAAAGGTTAGGTTAATGACCGCAGTCTGTCCTTCTGGAGCTTGCCTATCTATTCAGAAGCCTTCGCTGAGATTCGGGCCATTTGAAGCAGGAAGTTTGGTATCCTGATGGCCGCCCCTGGTTCTCAGCAGTTTGGTGTCTTTGAACTACTTTGGGAGAAGCTACTGCATTTAGGAATTATTACAAAATGAGGAGTCAACTGCACAAAGGTGACCCTTTCTTTTGAAGGCAGCTGGCGGTGTACAAAGGCATAAGTGTAATCACCAACAAGAAAATTGATGCCTTCTACTCTAATTCAGCAGCTGACACAGGACTTGAAGCAGGCTGTGAGTGTGGAATTTCTGAATTCATTGAAAGTTCATGTTTCTCATCCACATGTCACAGAATTCATCTTCTTGTGTTGTTTTTTAGGGTCAAACTTGACTATTACTAGTAAATGCCTCTGATAACTGGTAAATGCTTCTACGCCCTTTTCCTCAGTGGTCCTCCTGAGAGCCCACTCCTGGATTTGTCAGGTGGGGTAGGTAATACTGATGGGAAAGTCAATCTTCCACTCTCAGGAGTGACTCTTCCCACTGAAAGACCATATGAACACTAACAACATCTAAGAGTTTATGCTTCCCAAAATATTTTGCATGTGTATTACCTTATTCAGTTCTCACAAACAACTCTGTAAAGCAGGTAGTATCAGATGAATTTTATAGATGGAGAAAACTAAAGTTCACAGATTAACTTCAGGTCTTAAAGCAAAGCAACAAACAGGGCCAGGATTTTAACCAGATCTGTTTGCCTTCAGATTTCATGCTCTTCTAACTTCACCACCTTCATGCAAAGCCTCTGCATCTGCAATTTGGCCTCTAGCTGTCTTAGTATTGCCCCACGGTGAAGCAGGGGGTGCTGGCCTGTACCGGCTATTCACAATCAATGGTTCCTATTGAGATGAAACCACTGGAGGTGGATAGAAGGCCATGAGCTCCAGACAGCTGGCTTTCAATTCCAGTTCTGCTGTTCTATTAGTATGATAGCCGTAAGCAAATTATCTAACCTCTTCAAGCCTCAATTTCCACCTTGGTAAATGAGAATACTAAAAGTACTCACGCTCAGGGTCATACTCTACTGGATGAGAACCGCATATGTAAAAGCATGTGGTACGTATGTTACAATGCCAGGCAAAAGAGAAAATGATCCTTTGTTGTTAGCTCCTGTGTCAGCATCACCCTAATCAGGTAGGACCAGTGCATCCTACCTCATGGCTACATTAACACCTGTATCCTGGGCCACCTGTATCCTGGGCATGGGCCTATACTGATCAAGGAGACCTCCTCTATCTTGGAGGACATCTTACAACTTCTCACTGCATCTCATCACACCAGCAGGAATTCCACCAGTCGATGGTGTACTCTAACAAATCCCAAAAGCTGGCCAGGCACCGTGGCTCACTCCTGTAATCCCAATACTTTGGGAGGCCAAAGCAGGCAGATCACATGAGGTCAGGGGTTTGAGACCAGCCTGACCAACATGGTGAAACCGCGTCTCCACTGAAAAATACAAAAATTAGCCAGGCACAGTGATGAGCACCTGTAATCCCAGCTACTCGGGAGGCTGAGGCAGGGGAATTGCTTGAACCCAGGAGGTGGAGGTTGCAGTGAGCTGAGATCGTGCCGCTACATTCCAGCCTGGGTGACAGAATGAAACTCTGTCTCAAAAAACAAACAACAAAAAAAAAAACTTCTTGAACTGATAAGCAACTTCAGCAAAGTCTCAGGATACAAAATCAGTGTGCAGAAATCACAAGCATTCCTTTACCCCAACAGTAGGCAAGCAGAGAGCCAAATCATGAATGAACTCCCATTCACAATTACTACAAAGAAAATAAAATACCTAGGAATACAGCTAACAAGGGAAGTGAAGGGTCTCTTCAAGGATAACTACAAACCACTGCTCAAGGAAGTAAGAGAGGACACAAACAAATGGAAAAACATTCCATCCTCTTTTACACTGTTGGTGGGACTGTAAGCTAGTTCAACCATTGTGGAAAACGGTGTGGTGATTCCTCAAGGATCTAGAACTAGAAATACCATTTGACCCAGCCATCCCATTACTGGGGATATACCCAAAGGATTATAAGTCATGCTGCTATAAATAACCCATGCACACGTATGTTTATTGCGGTACTATTCACAGTAGCAAAGACTTGGAATCAACCCAGATGTCCATCAGTGACAGACTGGATTAAGAAAATGTGGCACATATACACCATGGAATACTATGCAGCCATAAAAAAGGATGAGTTCATGTCTTTTGTAGGGACATGGATGAAGCTGGAAACCATCATTCTCAGCAAACTATCACAAGAACAGAAAACCAAATACCACATGTTCTCACTCATAGGTGGGAATTGAACAATGAGATCACTTGGACACAGGAAGGGGAACATCACACACCGGGTCCTGTTGTGGGGAGGGGGTAGGGGAGAAGGATAGCATGAGGAGATATACCTAATGTAAATGACGAGTTAATGGGTGCAGCACACCAACATGGCACATGTATACATATGTAACAAACCTGCATGTTGTGCACATGTACCCTAAAACTTAAAGTATAACAATAAAAAAAAAAAACTTTTTTTAAAATTCCATCCTCATGAATAGGAAGAATCAGTATCATGAAAATGGCCACACATTCTGCACACGTACCCCAGAACTTAAAGTATTTAAAAAAAAAAAAACCCACATGGACACAGAGAGGGGAACAACACACAGCATGGCCTGTTGGGAGGTGAGGGGAGGGAACTTAGAGGACGTGTCAATAGGTGCAGCAAACCACCACGGCATGCATACGCCTATATTAGCAAACCTGCACATTTTGCACATGACCTTGGTTTTTTTAGAAGAAAAAGAAATATGTGACAGAGAAGTAGGAAACCACTTTAGTGAAGTTTTTAGGGCTCCAGTAGTCTGGGACAGTGGTTCTAAAACTATTTGATATCCTTTATAGATTTTTTTTTTTTTCTTGAGACAGAGTCTCGCTCTGCCACCAAGCTAGAGTACAGTGACACGATCTCGGCTCACTGCAACCTCCGCCTCCCAGGTTCAAGCGATTCTCCTGCCTCAGCCTCCCAAGTAGCTGGAACTACAGGCGCCCACCATCACACCCAGCTAATTTTTGTATTTTTAGTAGAGACAGGGTTTCACCATGTTGGCCAGGATGGTCTCAATCTCTTTACCTCGCGATCCTCCCGCCTTGGCCTCCCAAAGTGCTGGGATTACAGGCATGAGCCACTGCGCCCGGCCTATAGACTCTTAAAGTTGTTGATGATACCAAAAAACTTGTGTGTGTGTGGATTTAGCTATTAATGTTAACCGCCAAACAAATTAAACCTGAGGGGAAAAAATCCCCAAAGCCTAGTAGGATAAATACCTTAAATTGTCAGTCATTTGCGTCTTGATATGGATTCTTTCCTCCACTTCCTTCCCAAGACCAAAAGAAGGGAGAGTTTGGTGCTGAGGAGGAATGAGAGGGAAGGAGAAGCATAGGCCAGGACGGGGTAAGGGGCAAAGCCAGAAGAGCTCTTTGGGCACCTGTGGACCATGGCTGGGGAAATGGAGATGGCGGCATAAGGGAAAAGTGCACGGGAAGGCAGTGAATCCTGGCCCACAGTTTTCCTTGGGGTTAGCTCCATACAAACCTTACTTTCAATAGATACTTACATATCGCCATCTAAGGAAAGTTCTTGCACTGCGTAGTTTTTACACAAGTGGCTACTTCTGATTGTCAGAAGCACCTTTAAAGTGTCAATGGTCTTCATTTTTCAAGTCCCATGACTTCTCAGTGAGGACACTGCTCAGCAGGAACTGTTCAGACACAACAGCCTCATGCCACAGCAGATCGATGAGCTGAGCCAGAGTCTGTACAACATCTTCAAGATGAGGCCACATACTGGCTGTCCCACCTGGCTTCTTTTTTAACTCTAATCATCTCAGATAACTTGAGATAATTAAATCACACTGCATTCTTTCTGATTTTTAATGTAAATCATTTCTGAGCAAGGAAGTCACATCTTCCCAGCCTCCCAAAGCCATTGTAAGTGCAGGGTTATTGTTTCGTAAAGGAAGAGGAAGGTGAATGATTTGTGTCTCTGAAAGCTGTTATCCTGGCATCTCCTTTTCTGCCGAGGTGGTATAATGAGCAGCTCTACCCTGCTTCCCACCATGGTGCCTGAGGCTTGCCCTAAAGGGAAATGCTCTTAAAGGAAAAACCACCAGCAAGGCCAGTTGTAACAGAGACTGGGGGAGAGGCTCGCAGCCTTGCTTCACCTCAAAAAGGGCGGGGGAGGGGCACGTCTTCTCACACCTGCAGCCATCAACACCGGAGCGGAGCGGGAAATCCTTACCTGGAGGGTGGCATTTACAATCTCAAACGCATTTCACACTCTCTCCTTTGAGCAACTTCAGTGTGTATGGGCTGGAAAAGAGGAAAAGTGTGTTACTTTTTTTTATGCAACAACATATAACTGTGTCAACACATAAGACAGTCTGTCAAAGCTTTCTGCTGGTGTTGCTGCTGTGAATTAATTTTGAGCGTCACTTGTGAGCAGTAAACACTTTTGCAGTGTGAACAACTCTTTTGTACAATAGGAGTTGTCGACAGTTTGCCATCCCCCCTTTAAGGGAGGAAAGAAACAGAGGCTGCCTCCTCCCTGACAAGTTAAGTTGGCTGGAGTAGGAGGAGCAGAAATTTGTGGCGCTCCCATTTTGCAGTTTTATCTTTTCTTTTGACCACTCGGCTGTTAGATTTTCAGTGAGACTGGAGAATAAACGTAGTGTGTAGAATTAAGAATCTGACTAAGCCACTGGGCATTTGACCACTTCTTGCTGTTTTAGAATTTGTTCTAGAATGTATGGTCTACATCACTTTTGCCCTTAAATTTGTCAGAGATATCACCGTAAAGAGCAAGATGCAAACACAACACGTCTGCCAAACACTGACTAGAGAGAAATGCTTCTCAGTGTTTCACGTTTTATTGCTGTTATGTTGAATATTTAATTGAACTTTATTTACACAGTTAAAACATAATCACTTCACTAGGGTTGACACTTCGTGTAGCTCTATGTTCATGTTCAGTCTTTTGTTTCTTTTTATTTAAAAGTCTTCGTTCCTTTTTCCCTCTTCATCCCGTAACCAAATATTGAAGTCTACAATTCTCTGTAACTGTGACAGACCCAAAGCTTTCTCTTCTGCCCATGCTGGATCTGACAGCACTGAGAGCATTATATGACACTGTAGCAGCAAGCTTCCTTGACTCTGACCCACATTTTTGAGATGTGTTCCCGAGTCCCCATCCCTTTCAAACCTGTTAAGAATCTATTGTTCCCATTCTAGCAGCTACTGAAATATGTTTTAGCATGCATAATCCTTAAGGTATATGTGCTTCGTGTGTTTATATAGAACCTATTCTATAAAGTCATGCTTCTCCTTTTGTCCTAAAATTCCTTCCTTCGGATTTTGTAATGGGACCCACTTGTTCTAACATCCTGAAATGTGTTGATTAAAGACCTTGTTCCACCTGTTCATATCCCACTGCTCGCAATGTGGAGCATAGAGACTTTCTCTCTCCACGCTTTCCTCTGTTTCCCTGCAGCCGGCCCTCCTGGCCACCTGGCATAGTGCTCTTGCTGTGCTGTATGCAGAGGATGGTCTGCAAATGAGGATGACTGATTTGTCTCAATTCACAAATAAAGCAGCAACTGTAGGGTGGCAGGGGTAGATGAGGTGGGTTTTCACCCATTTGGCATTATCTTACGGGTTGAAAGAGTTCCAGGGGCCCTGTGAGAAGACCCCTGCCACTTGTTAAGAAGTTGAGTGCGCTGGGTGTTGAGCCCAAGGTGGGTGCCTCTGTGACAAAGCAGGCCTGAGGTCACCCTGGGGGTGTGAGGGATGCATGTGCCCTGTGAAATGGGCATGGTTTGCACATGCTACTGAAGTCAACCAGTACACAGCATCTGACCCCACCCCCATTTTTTTCCATTGGTTCTGAGCAGAGAAGCAGTTTTACACCCAGTGAAAAGGATACAACTGTTCTCTTTCCTAAGATGTGAACATTTGGAGAGGATTGGTCTTTTTCAGAGGCAAACGTGCTGTTTCTCTTGCCTACCTGGGAGAGTGGTTAACTCACCCCATTCCTGATGGTAGAGGGGAATCCATATCAAGATAACCTTCAAAGGGTTAACCAAGAAGGTTTTTAAAATGGAAATCATCATGAAATGTATGTAACATGAAAGGCAAATGCAAAAATGCTTAAATGACAGGTGGCATCATTTGAAAAGGATGTGGGTGCTGATCCCAGAGCTGTGATCATACACAGCTGCATTAATTTGCCTAATCACTGGATTGCTGTAACCAGTGTCTATAAATAAACACACCAACTAATCTTTTGATTATCCTTTTTTATGGCACATTTTCTTCTCCCTTCCTTTTTTTTTCTTCTTCATGTCTTTTCATTGTGATTAAACCATATTCCTAAACTCTGTAATTCCACAGATTCGTTTATAACTGTTAAGCAACCAAAATAACTTTGGACAGTTCACAAAATGAGAAATACAGATGGCCGATAAATGTATGAGAAGCTCTTTTATTGCTTTTAGAAAAATGCAAGGAAAAAAAATCAATGAATTGTCATTTTTAAGTATCAGATAGGCAAAGGTTAAAATTATTAGAAAAACTCCAGTGTTGGCAAGAGTGTGAGGAAACAAGCATTTGTGTGCAGGGTCACTGGGCATGCATGCTGGTGTTCTGGCGTTAGGTATCAAAATGATCCGTGTGCATAACGTTGCACACTGGTTGACTTCTAGGGATTTACCCAAAAATAATAGTGACAAAACAGGAAGATACTTTCTCAAGGATTTTTAGGTGAGCATTGTTTACAATGGTGGGAAAAATGGGAAACTAGAAATGATCATCAAATGAGAGCTCATGAAGTGAAGTCTGGTACATAAAGGAATACCGTGTATGTATTAAGAACGATCATAAGATCTGTGTTTATTACCAAGGACAGAGGTTACAATACATTGCAGTGTGAAAAACGCAAGTTACAAAACAAGGGGTATAATATGTTTGCAGTTTTAGTACATCCTGCTGGGTCAGGGCCCAAAATTCTGAATTGTTAACAATTTCCTTAGTGTTGTCAGTGCTGCTGGTCTGTGGATCACACTTTGAGTGGCAGGTTAAAGTGTACACAGACATCTCTGTGTGAATAAACACCTGGAAATACACATGGAAGGTTTCCCGAGATGGTGAATCTGGATATTTACTTTTGTCTTTGTGCGTTTCTGTATTGTTTAATACTTTATAATGCATCTGTATCCAGCTTTACATAAACAATAAAGCTGGGTTTTAAATAATAAATAGCCTGTTGGACACATGTTTTTTTAAAAGTTGACTTCAAATCTACTTCTCAAACATTGAAAGGGGGAGGGAGCAGACGGTCTGGGCCCATCTTTTATTTATTTTATTTATTTTTTATTTTTTTTGAGACGTAGTCTCGCTCTGTCGCCCAGGCTGGAGTGCAGTGGCGCAATCTCGGCTCACTGCAGGCTCCGCCTCCCGGGTTTACGCCATTCTCCTGCCTCAGCCTCCCAAGTAGCTGGGACTACAGGCGCCCGCCACCTCGCCCGGCTAATTTTTTGTATCTTTAGTAGAGATGGGGTTTCACCGTGTTAGCCAGGATGGTCTCGATCTCCTGACCTTGTGATCCACCCGCCTCAGCCTCCCAAAGTGCTGGGATTACAGGCTTGAGCCACCACGCCCGGCCCATTTTTAAGGATGAGAGATCATTAGAATCACATGAGAGACTGAAAAACACAGATTCTCCAACCTGACCCCCAGAAATTCTGACTCAGCCACCCTTAAGTGGAGACATCAGCTTTTGACAAAAGTTCCCCTGGCGACTCTGACTCGCACTAGGTCTGGCCCCATGCAGCCAGCGGGTGCCTTCATCAGTTTTGGGGCCCAGGCCTGCGTTCGGAGGAGAGTCGCACCCTCCCTCCTGCTCTCCTCAGAATCATAGTGCTTTGGGGCATCAGGAGGCGGTCTTGACGTTCTCACGTAAGATTTCTATTTCCAATAGAAATTTCTTGAAGTTTTTCCCCCAGTCTCCTTATAAGCTGTCCTAGCCTTCAGTGTTTTTATCCTAGGTCTGCTTAACAAATTATCACAAACTGGGCGATGTAAAACAATGTTTATTCTCTCACAGTTCTGGTGGCTGGAAGTCCAAAATCAAGGTGTTGCAGGACTACACTTCCTCCAAAGGCTTCAGGGCAAAATCCTCCCTTGCCTGTCCCAGCTTCTGAGGAGGCTCCAGGGAGCTCCTCAGCTCATGGCTAAACTACTCCAATCTTTGCCTCCACCTCCACATGCTCCACATGGCCTTCTCCTCTGTCTTCTCTTCTGTGTCTTCTAAGGACACCTCCCTTGGATTTAGGGTCCACTCAGGTAATCCAGGATGATTTCATCTCAAGATTCTCAACTTCATTATATCTGCAAAGGTCCTTTTCCCATATAAAGTTTCATTTCCAGGTTCTAGAAGTTAGGACGCCTATATTGTTGGGACCTCAATTCAACCCCCTACACCTTCTAAGCTATTCAACAACAGTTTTGAAGTTAAGCAAAACATTCTAGATTTACCATTTTATTTTTCTCTGCCATTAAGTTCTCAAGTTTTATGTCTCTTTTTTATGTGTAACTATAGGAAGGTCTCCATGAAAAAAATAGAACCATTGCCATGGGCAGTCAGTATCTACTCTGGCAATGTGTCTGCCCTGTGAAGCTCAGCCTTCTGTCCTGGCGGGTCTCCCTCTTGTCAAGCAGTTTTCTCAGCCATCAGAGGGGCTGGGAGAGCCAGGCCTCACCAACACTTTCTCTGAACACATTCCCACTTCTTGCCTGTGCTCTTGTTTGCCCAGGCTCTCCTAGGATGCAGAAATCAAGGAGGTGTTTACTGAGGAATAAAACTAATGTCTCAGTAGAAATTTAAGAAAAAGGTCATCATAAGTCTATTATTGATTGTGTTCAGTTGGACTTTGAACAAATTTGGGGCCACTTTCCCCACCCCAGCCCTCAAGGAGAAAGAGAAAGGAAAAGACTAAAATGAGTGTGGCCATGTATCCCAGATTACTGCCTTCAAGAAGTCCTTTCCTGTAAACGTTTTTTTGATTGTTCTTGTTCTGGTAAGGGAGGGTGAACTGGGTTTGATACTGAGACTGCCACAGGTCTGTCTCTTTTTTTGTGTTTTACTGACTCGATCCTTGCTTCATGCTACAGATTTCTCACAGTGGGTATTTTTAGTTGAGGAGGAGGTTTCTCAAAAATGCTTTGCCGATGTCTGGTCATGCACAACCCCTGGGCATCCCCAGTGAAGTGCTTTGAGTCATGGCCCCTTAAAGTCCCCAGCAGAGAGGATGTGCATTTGGCCCATGGTGTGCTTTGCCTGGACATGTGTCATTTCCCAAAATATACAGGAGGAGAACCAGATTAGTAAAAGGAAACCTTGTCACACATGGTAGGGTTCTGCTGCCCTAGAATCAGCCTTTACAACTGGAAAGGTTCAGCCTTTCTTACTTGGAAGGGTCATATTCATTGGCCTGCAGTTAAAACAGTCTTACTAATAGATAGGTAGCCTCACACCAGAAATGGGGGGCAAAAGGCAGACTTACTAAACATTTAAGCAACACGTGAGTAAAAATATTTGGCCTCTTTTTTTCTTTGTTTAAAATATGCAAAGGCAGCCGAGCATGGTGACTCACGCATGTAATCCCACCACTTTGGGAGGCCGAGGTGGGCGAATTACCTGAGGTCAGGAGTTCAAGACCAGCCTAACCAACATGGTGAAACCCCGTCTCTACTAAAAATACAAAAAAATTAGCTGGGCGTGGTGGCGGACACCTGTAATCCCAGCTACTTGGGAGGCTAAGGCAGGAGAATTGCTTGAGCCTGGGAGGTAGAGGTTGCAGTGAGCCAAGATTGCGCCACTGCACTCCAGCCTGAGCGTGACAGAGTGAGATTTGTCTCAAAAAATAATAAATAAATAAAATGCAAAGGCTTTTTGCTCCAAAATAGCTGAAATTTAGATATATATCTTTTTATTAAAATAATGTTATTATTTAAAGAAGCAAGTAATAACCGTTAAGAAAAGTTAGAAAATTTTAAAAATCAGAAGAAGCAGCAAGAAGGAACCGTATCTACCTAGAGCTTCCCAGGGTTCCAGGCTGGTTGCAGAGTCAGAGCCCTCTTATCTAACCTGACTGGGACTGGATGTTTTCTCGTTAGTTGAAAAATCAATTAAACAGTGAATCATTTTTTAAAAAGATACTACATAGCCTCAATCATGTATTTAATCTAAAGTCACAAATGAACAGTTATTTGCCAATCTTTTGATGTGGGCCCAAGGCCTTTTCTTGGAGTTTGGGTCTGCTGATTGGAATTTCATGTAATCTTTTATGCACATTATTGCATGATTTCCATTTTTAGTCTCTTTAAGTGAGGAATTTTTTAAGACACTTGCAACACAGTCTGACTGCAAAGTCATTTTAAATTTTTATTATTTCCCCAATCTTTCACAGTTGTCTCAATCATATCTAATTCAATGGCAGATTTCCTCTAGTGACTTACTTTCATTTCTTTAATTTTACTAAATTTTCATACAAATAACTTTATTTTCACACTCATATTTCATGGGCCAACGTAATATTTAATTTCTGTAATTACAAAGCAAGTACAGCTGGCATTAACAGTTCATGCAGGGAGAGCTGATGTGCTCCAGCATACCAGAGAGAACATTCAATATTAATTTGACCACAGTATTGGTCAGTATATTTTATACAAGGGATGGAGAATGCTGATTGATCCATCCAGTTGATTAGGGCCCATTGGTTAAAAGACTTTCTATTGGATAGGCTCTGAACTCCTCCCAAAAATTCATCAGTAAAAACCCGTTCAAAAAGCAGGCAGCCTTCAGATGATTTGAAGGGTTCTGCCAAACATAGGGACCCACTTTGGCAAATTAAGATCCATGACAAGACTCAAGATACTTGAAGGAGGTTTATGGTTATGCAAATATTTGGCTTCCTCTGAAGGGCCACTAAACATATCAGTGAAGATGTTTGTGAACTAGGCAAGCTTTGCTCTGATAACCTTGTACTTAATTGATTTTCCTAATGGTTTATTTTAATAAAGTAGGGTTTTTTATTTCAAATTTGTTTAACACATTATTAAATGCCCACAGTGTTTGGTACCTGCTGAAGTAGAGAAAGCAGATGTTCTACTCATGTTCTATGGATAAAGAAACGAAGTCAAAGACATTTCATCCCATGAGAGTGGTGACCATCATGGACCTCTTCTTGTGATGTTTGATTTAAACTTCTCAACTCTATGGTCCTCTCCCCATTTTTAGGGTGCTGGTGAGGCCTTAATGAATAAGCTTTGTGAGGGATATATCTGTCTTCTTCATTGATGTCCCCAGCAGCTGGCATGAATAGGTAAATGAATGAATGAGACCAGTCACACTGCTAGCAAGAGCTAAAGTTGGGGTGAGAGCCAGGTCTTCTGACTCTTGATCCTGTGTCTTTCTAGTACATCAAAATCTCCTAGTCCTTTGCTGGCTTTTCTGGGTCCTTAATGTTCCCCTGACCTGAGCAACGCTCATTGTCTAGTCACAGATTGTGACAACACAAACCGAGAGCAAATCCCTGATTTTGACAGATTTGGAGTTTTTGAGCTTCAGAATTATCTGGCAATGTCCCAGTCAGCAGATTTTTTTTCAAGGTGGATGAACATTGTGTTTTAAGAGATTGTTTTTACTAGTAACTAAGAACTTCTAAATATTTGTTTTATTTAAAATATTTTTGCCGGGCGCAATGGCTCAAGCCTGTAATCCCAGCACTTTGGGAGGCCAAGACGGGCGGATCACGAGGTCAGGAGATCAAGACCATCCTGGCTAACACGGTGAAACCCCGTCTCTACTAAAAATACAAAAAACTAGCCGGGCGAGGTGGTGGGCGCCTGTAGTCCCAGCTACTTGGGAGGCTGAGGCAGGAGAATGGCGTAAACCCGGGAGGCGGAGCTTGCAGTGAGCTGAGATCCAGCCACTGCACTCCAGCCTGGGCGACAGAGTGAGACTCCGTCTCAAAAAAAAATAAAATAAAAAATAAAAAAGTAAAATAAAATAAAATGTTTTTACCCCCTAAGAATCTTCAGTAAATGTTAATTATATCCTTTCAACAACTTTTGCAGTTATTGGGTAATATTAAATTCTGATATTTTTCAATAAATAATTACTTTTTCATCTGCTGAGTAACAGCATATATTTTTAGAAGGTTGTTTCTGCAGCTGTTCAGCTATTCTGTATATTCAAATTTCAGGCTTTTAAGTTTAAATTGATAGCTCAGTTAACTGACACCACAAATCAAGTAGAAGATTGAAGATAAGCATTTCTCTATAATGTATAGGGTATTTTAAATAATGCATTTCTGGACATTATATTAGTGTGTGTTTAAGTTGATTTTAGTATATGTGAATTACTCTCATTTATGTTCCTCATTAAGTCTTCATATTATAGTTGTTGATTGAAACTAACATAATTAGGTAAAGACAGAGCTGGGCCCACAGGAGACCCTGGAATAATCATGACTGAATCATCATTTTGAAATGTAGCCACATGGACATGACAGGTATAAATATGAACAGTTCCCACAACATGTAGATAAAAGTTCCCAAATGTCATAGGCACATGGAAGCTTGCAAGTGCCACCTAAAGACTTGCATATAAATAAAGTCTGCATTTTATATGATGTCATGTCACATGTTTGTGCAAAGGAAGATGGATGATAAAGTACAATATTTAATTTAGGTAAAATATTCTGAACATTTGCTATATACTTGAGACTGGGCTCAAATTTTACTTTATATGTATTGTCTCCTTCAATCATCATAAAAATCTTATTTGGTAAGTACTATTATCTCCATTTTATGGTATTGGGTTTAAAGGAGGTAAGGAACATTTTCTAGATCTAGGTAGCGAATGGCAGAGCTTAGAACCAAACCCAGGTCTGGTTAGGCCCCTGCTCCCACGCCTTAATGACTGAACTGGACTGTGCTGCCACCTTCTTGGATAACTGCAAATAACAAATGTTCCTTTGTTTATTCCACTTTGACATCAGATACTTACAGTGACCCTGTTGGCTTAATATGGTCCACTTTTCTTAAGAGTGCATCTTGGTCTTTTCTTGACCAAGGCATTTTCATTCATCAAATGCATGTCTCTTGGATTACTGAGACAATATGAACATTAACAAGTCAATTCTAATTCATGAGTACTGATCATTGATATGCCTGTATTAACAAGAGGTACATATAGATACAACAAAATTATTTATCAAAACTCTTACCAGCGGTGAGGCTGAATCTTTGAAAGGAATAAACTCTCCCAGTGAGACTAGCGATGTACTTAGATGCAATAAAGTGGGCTTCCAGAGAGCTGTTTTAATCGCTCGAGAGCAACTTTTTTTCCTAACTTGCAATCCATCTGCTTAAAAGGGATATTTACTTGTGGTGTATCATGATCCTTTGATCCTGTTTGTATTATCCATAGAGCAGAAAAAGCTAGTCAGTAACAAAGAGAAGTCAGCTGTGTGAAGCTACTGTCCCTGTTCCCTTAATATGAATAATAGATGGTTCCCCTTCAGATTTCTTGGTTAGTATGACATTCCTGAAGGATATCCATAGGAGATGGCTTTGCTTTAAAGCTTATTACCTTAAATTTTAATTGCTTTTGGAACTTCAACTTTAAGGAACTTTACATTCTCTATTAGACTTAAGTGTCTTTAACATAGCCACATAAATGAAACTACAATGAATCATACAAGAAAATATTATAGTCAATAAACACTGCAGAAGACTTTACAACTTGGATGCTTGTAAATATGGGATGAAGTAGAAAATAGTGAAAGCAGAGAAGGTGGAAAGATTTTAGAGGAAAAGGGCCTAAACTTAGGTAAGGTAAAGTTTATTCTTGCTTGGTATGAAAAACACAAAATAATGGAGAAATGTATATTGATCCAAAACATAAGTAAACAAGAATGCTGAAAATTAAGCACAGGAACAAGGAAGAATCAAAGACATTAAAGAAAAAAAAAAAAGCAAAGCTAACCACATATACACTCTCTAGAATTACCTGTTTTGTCTTTGATGGGATTCATGGATTAGTTCCTTTGTTCATAATTCCATAATTATTTTTGAGCACCTGTTGTGTCTTAGGTAGCAGTCTAGGTGCTAGGACTCAGTGATGCACAGGCGAGCAGAGTCCTTGCCCTTACGCAGCTTACAGTTGAATGGAGGAGGCTATAAATGAGCATTCATCATAGGAATGACTAAGGCTGTGATTGCAGAAGTATAGGATGCTATAGAATTACAAAAAAAAAAAAAAAAAAGTCAACCTAACAGTAAAGAAGTAAACGAGACAGGGAGAGTCAGAAAGGTTCTGAGGGGAAGTGCTCTCTAATCTTACACCTAAAAGATGAGTTAGCCAAGGAGAGGGGAGAGGGAAGAAGGAATGAGCCTGTCAATCCCAGATGAGAAAAGAATTGAAATTCAGGATGGCTGGAGCAGAGAGCAGGGTAGGAGGAGTGTTGAAAGATGAAGCTGTAGAGGGAGCAGCGTCCTACTCATAAACAGCCTTGGAAGCCGTATTTGAGCTTCTTCCCAAGATCGATGGGATGAAGGGAAGTGACATCATCAGATTTCCATGTTGAAAGATTATGGAGAGTGCTGGGCGCATGCGCCGTGAGAAGTGGGCCGAAGAGACGAGAAACACCCAACCCTTAGTTCTTTCTTCTGAACAATGGCTGGATTCATAGACAGTACTTCAAGTTATTGTGAGAAATATTATTCATCTTTGCCAGAGGAAGAAGGAGCAACCCATGTCTGTCATTTTCACAGAGGCAAGTTGAAGCTGCACATGTGCTTGGACGTAGGGAATGATCAGAGAAAAGACTGAAAAAAGACATCCCTTGGTGCTGGAGGCATCTATCAAATATCAAAGCCTGCTCCAGAGGCATCCCAGCCTGGTGAGAACACCTCTACATAGAAGTATATCCAGGGACCTATCCTGTCACTGTAGGCGCAAATTACTTAACCAAGAAGACTTATGTGGTAGCAGTTGATTCTAGACAGAGTGTGGACCTGGTCTTCCCCATGTGGTATTGACCATCACTGCCGTCACATCACCTTAATTTTAAGAGCAAGAATAAAGCCACTGCATGATTCTCTTTTTTTAAATTTTTATTTTAGTTTTGGGGATAAATGTGAAGGTTTGTTACATAGATAAACATGTGTCACAGGGATTTGTTGTACATGTTATTACATCACCCAGTTATGCTCCTCTCCCTCCTGCCCTCCGTCCTCAAGTAGACCCCAGTGTCCATTGTTTCCTTCTTTGTGTTCATAAGTTCTTATCATTTAGCTCCCACTTATAAGTGAGAACATGTTATATTTGGTTTTCTGTTCCTGCATAAGTTTGCTAAGGGTGATAACCTCCAGCCCCATTCATGTTCCTGCCAAAGACATGCTCTTGTTCTTTTTTATGGCTGCATGATATTCCATGGTGTATATGTACCACATTTTCTTTATCCAGTCCGTCATTGATGGGCATTTAGGTTGATTCCATGTCTTTGCTATTGTGAATAGTACTGCAGTGAACATTTGAATGCGTGTGTCTTTATGGGAGAATGCTCTATAATCCCATTAATGGGACTGCTGGATCGAATGGTAATTCTGTTTTTTGCTCTTTGAGGAATCACCATACAGCTTTCCACAATGGTTGAACTCATTTACGATCCCACCAACAGTGTATAAGGGTTCGCTTTTCTCAGCAACCTTGCCAGCATGTTATTGTTTGACTTTTTAATAACAGCCATTCTGACTGGTGTGAGGTGGTATCTTGTTGTGGTTTTGATTTGCATTTCTATAATGATCAGTGATATTGACCTTTTTTTCATATGCTTGTTGGCTGCATGTATGTCTTCTTTTGAGAAGTGTTTGTTCATGTCCTTTGGCCTACTTTTGAACAGGGTTGTTTATTTTTCTCTTGTAAATTTGTTTAAGTTCCTTATAGATACTGGATATTAGACCTTTGTTGGATGGGTAGTTTGCAAATATCTTCTTCCATTCTGTAAGTTATCTATTTACTCTATTGATAATTTCTTTTGCTGTGCAGAAGCTCTTAAGTTTAATTAGATCCAATTTGTCAATTTTTGCTTTTGTTGCAATTGCTCTTGGTGTCTTTGTCATGAAGTCTTTGCCCGTTCCTATGTCCAGGATGATATTGCCCAGGTTATCTTCCAGGGTTTTTATAGTTTGGAGTTTTACATTTAAGTATTTAATCCATCTTGAGTTGACTTTTGTACGTGGCGTGAAAAAGGGGTCCAGCTTCAATCTTCTGCGTATAGCTAGCCTGTTATCCCAGCACCATTTATTGAATAGAGTCTTTTTCCCATTGCTTGTTTTTGTCAGCTTTGTCAAAGATCAGATGGTCATAGATGTGTGGCCTTATTTCTGAGCTCTCTATTCTGTTCCATTGGTTTATATGCTTGTTTTTGTACTAGTACCATGCTGTTTGGGTCACTATAGCCTTATAGTGTAGTTTGAAGTCAGGTAAAGTGATTCCTCCAGCTTTGTTCTTTTTGCTTAGGATTGCATTGGCTATTTGGGCTCTTTTTTCATTCCATATAAATTTTAAAATAATTTTTTCTAGTTCTGTGAAGAAATGTCATTGGTAGCTTGATAGGAATAGCACTGAATCTGTAAATTGTTTTGGGCAGTATAGCCATTTTAATTATATTGATTATTCCTATCTATGAGCATGGGATGTTTTTCCATTTGTGTCTTCTCTGATTTCTCTGAGTAGTGTTTTGTAATTCTCATTGTAGAAATCTTTCACCTCTCTGATAAGCTGTATTCCCAGGTATTTTTTTTGTGTGTGTAGCAATTATGAATGTGATTGCCTTTCTGATTTGGCCCTCAGTTTGGTTATTGTTGGTGTATAGGAATGCTAGTGATTTTTGTACATTGATTTTGTATCCTGCAACTTTGTTGAAGTTGTTTATGAGCTGAAGGAGCTTTTGGGCCAAGACTATAGGGTTTTCTAGGTATACAATCATGTTGTCTGCAAATAGAGATCGTTTGACTTCCTTTCTTCCTATTTGGATAATCTTTATTTCTTTCTCTTGCCTGATTGCCCTGGCTAGGAATTCCAGTACTATGTTGAATAAAGTGGTGAGAGAGGGCGCCCTTGTCTTGTGCCAGTTTTCAAGGGAGATGCTTCCAGCATTTGCCCATTCAGTAATATCTTGGCTGTGAGTTTATCATAGATGGCTCTTATTCTTTTGAGGGATGTTCCTTCAGTACCTAGTTTATTCAGAGTTTTTACATGAAGAGATGTTGAATTTTATCAAAAGCCTGTTCTACATCTACTGAGATAAGCGTGTGGTTTTTGTCTTTAGTTGTGTTTATGTGATGAATCATATTTATTGATTTTCGTATGTTGAACCAACCCTGCATCCCAGGGATGAAGACTGCTTGGTTACGGTGGATTCACTTTTTGATGTGCTGCTGGATTTGGTTTGCAAGTATTTTGTTGAGGATTTTTGCATGGATGTTCATCAGGGATATTGACCTGAAGTTTTCTTTTTTAGTGTGTCTCTGCCAGGTTTTGGTATCAAGATGATGCTGGCCTCATAGAGTGAGTTGGGGAGACATTTCTCCTCCTAATTTTTTGGAATCATTTCTGTAGGAATGGTACCAGCTCTACTTTGTACATCTGGTGGAATTCAGCTGTGAATCCATCAGGTCTTGTGCTTTTTTGGTTGCTAGGCTATTTATTGCTGATTCAATTTCAGAGCTCATTGTTGGTCTGTTCAGGGAATCAATTTCTTCCTGCCTCAGTCTTAGGAGAGTGTGTGTGTCCAGGAATTTATCCATCTTGTCTAGGTTTTCTAGTTTGTGTGTGTAGACGTGTTTGTAATAGTTTCTGATGGTTGTTTTATTTCTATGTGGTTAGTAGTAACATTCCCTTCATCATTTCTAATTCTGTTTATTTGGATCTTCTCTCTCTTATTCTTAGTCTAGCTGATGGCCTATCCATTTGATTATTTTTTTCAAAAAAGGAAATCCTGGATTCATTGATCTTTTGAATTTTCATGTCTCAATATTCTTCAGTTCAGCTCTGATTTTTGTCATTTCTCATCTCCTGCTTGCTTTGGGTTTGTTCTTTCTTCTCTAATTCATCCAGTTGTGAAGTTAGGTTGTTAATTTGAGATCTTTCTAACTTTTTGATGTGAGGATTTAGTGCTATGAATTTCCCTCTTAACACTGCCTTAGCTGTGTCCCAGAGATTCTGGTATGTTATATCTTTGTTCTCATTATTTTCAAAGAACTTCTTGATTTCTGCCTTCACTTCATTATTTACCCAAAAGTCATTCAGGAACATGTTTCATTTCCATGTGATTGTATGGTTTCGAACAATTTTCATTGTGTTGACTTCAATTTTTATTGTGCTGTGGTCTGAGAATATGTTTGGTGTGATTTTGGTTATTTAACATTTGTTGAGGATTGTTTTATGTCCAATTATGTGGTCTATTTTAGATTATGTGCCTTGTGGAGATGAGAAGAATGTATATTCTGTTGTTTTGGGGTGGAGACGTTTGTAAAGGTTTATCAGGTCTGTTTGGTCCAGTGCTAAGTTTAGGTCCTGAATATCTTTGTTAATTTTTTGCCTCAATGATCTGTCTAATACTGTCAGTGGAGAGTTGAAGTCACTAACTACTACTGTATAGTAGTCTATATCTCTTTGTAGGTCTCTAAGAACTTGCTTTAAGAATCTAGGTGCTCCTGTGTTGAGTGCATTTATATTTAGGATAGTAGGGTGTTCTTGTTGAATTGAACCTTTTACCATTATGTAATGCCCTTCCTTGTCTTTTTTTATCTTTGTTGGTTTGAAATCAGCTTTGTCTGAAATTAGGATTGTAATCCCTGCTTTTTTCTCTTTTCCATTTGCCTGGTAGATTTTTCTCCATCCTTTTATTTTGAGCCTATGAGTGTCATTAAGTGTGAGATGTGCCTCTTGAAGACCACATACCATTGGGTCTTGCTTTTCTATCCAGTTTGCCACTCTGTGCCTTTTAAGTGGGGGCAGTTAGCTCATTTACATTCAAGGTTAGTATTGTGTGTGTGAATTTGGTTATGTCATTGTGCTGTTAGCTGATTATTATGTTGGCTTGTTTGTGTGGTTGCTTTACAAGTAACACTGGTCTGTATGTTTAAGTGTGTTTTTGTATTAGCTGATAGTGGTCTTTCCTTTCTATATTTTGTGCTCCTTTCAAGATCTCTTGTAAGGCAGGTCTGGTGATAATGAAGTTCCTCAATATTTGCTTATCTGAAAAGGATCTTATTTCTCCTTCACTTAGGAATCTTAGTTTGGCTGGTTATGAAATTCTTGGTTGAAGATTTTTTTCTTTAAGAATGTTGAATATAGGCCCTGAATCTCTTGTGGCTTGTAGGATTTCAGCCTTAGTGGTTCACTGTTAGCCTGATGGGGATCCCTTTATAGGTGACCTGCCCTTTCTCTCTAGTTGCCTTTAACATTCTTTCTTTCATTTCAGCCTTGGAAAATCTGACAATTATATGTCTTGGGGATGATCTTTTTGTGTAGAATCTTGCAGGAGCCACTGTATGATTCTCTCAAAAAAATAAATAAATAAATGACATACATTGTAGAGGATGGCCTGGAGAAGAAAAGGATTAATGACAGGGAGATCAGTTTGGGGAGAGACAATGAGATCTTGGACTCTTATCTTGTTTGATCTGCAGAAAAATAGTCAAGAAGGCAAACATTAATAGCCTGATAATGTCATCTCTGATTTAAATTTGAGATGGCAAAGTATGTACTAGTGAGGGAGAATTACAAGTTATAAGCCATCATTTCTCTTACTTTACATGTATATATTTTGCAGTATGCAGAGAGCTTTCCTGCATGGTATCCTACCACCCATTGTGACTCACAGAAGCATCCACTCAGCAAATACTAATTAATCACCTGATGTGTTCCAAGTATTGTGCTAGATGGTAACAATACGGCATAACACAAGATACAAGATTCCTACCCTTGTGGAAACTCACTTTCTGTTTTAGGAATGCAGACAACAAACTAGCTGTCAAATTAGTGAATAATATCGTTTCAGAGAATGCTGAGTGCAATCAGGGTAATAAAGGGAGCTATGTAATCCAGAGGAGGGCAGTGTATAGGAAGATGTGCATGAGCAGGTTGAGTAATGCCTAACACAGGAGATGAGACCTAAATGAGGAGAACCCTACCTGCTAAAACCTAGGGGAGGATCCTTCCAGGCTGGAGCACACAGGATAGGTTTAAAGAGATCCACAGGTCAAGTGACTGGAGAAGGGGAAAGAAAAGGAGTAGAGGCATGAATGAGGAAATTGGGGCAGCCTGGGTCTGCACCTCAGATGCTATTCTGTGAGCAATGGCACATCTAAAGTTTGGGTTTTAAGCAGAAGAGCGATGTGATCTGACATGCATTTTTAAAAGTTTATCTGGCTGCTCTATGGAGAAGGGCTTCTGCAGAGGCAAAAGTAAAATCAGAGAGACCATCAAGAAGGCTTTTTTGCAAGCCCAGGAAAGAGATGGTGGTGGCCTGGATAGAAGATGGCAAGCTAGTGCCACAATTTTCAAAGTGTGATCTGTGGGTTCCTGGGGGCCCGGAAGATCTTATTGGGGAATGCAAGGTTAAAACTGTTTTCACAGTAATAGCAAGATGCTCTTTGTCTTTTTCACAGTATTGACATGTGCACTGCTAGTGCAATGTAATGGTGGGGAAAACTGCTGGTACCTCAGCATGAAACAAGATAGTGGTACCAAACTGCTAGTTCTTCACTAGCACATACTTACAATAGAACAGAATGCCAATTTCACTTCAGAATATCCTGTATGAAGCAGTAACAACTACTGTTTTTATTAAATCTCAACTTTTGAGTGATATCTTTTTAATATTCTGTGTGACAAAATGGGAAGCACACATAAGCTCTTCCACCGTATACCAGAGTATACTGGTTATCTCCAGGAAAAACCCGTGTGCAGTTTGAGTCGCAAGCTGAACTAGCTGCTTTTTTCATGGAATGCCAATATGACTTAAAAGAACAACTAACAGACAAACTCTAGTTACTCCAATTTGGGTATTTGTTTGACAGATCTTTTATCAAAAATGAATGAAGTGCCCTGATACTTCAAGAAAAACAACTGACAGTATTTGTTGCCAATGACAAAATTTGAGCTTGAAACCAAAATTAGGATTTTGGAAAACACTTAGCTGCCACTGTAAAGCTTGATAACTTCCCAATACATGAAGGACTTTTTCTGATGAGATTGATGGTGATGTTAATGAATGTGGAGAATTTGGTGTGGGATCACGAAATGTGAAACATTCAAAAGATCTCAAAGATCTCCGAACTTAGTGAACAAGTATTTCCAGTTGACCAAATGTGTAATGTTATAAAATTATACACAGGTGAAAAATCCATTCAAAGTGCAAGATAGACAAATAGATTTTAATATTAACAAAATAAGAAAAGTTTTTATTGACAGATTTTCAGGTACCACATTTCAGACTCTACATTTTAAAAACTACCACTTGTTGATTTCTGGTGTAGAATCAGAGAATATCCACAGTTATCAAAAGATGATGAAAATACTTCACCCATTTCCAACTATGTATCTGTGTGAGGCTAGGTTTCCTTCATGTCCTTCCATCAAAACGCCATAGAGCAACATATTGAAGGCAGTACCAGATATATGAGAATCCAGCAGTCCTCTGTTAAGCCAGATATTAGATTTGCAAAAATGTAAGTGTTACTTCTCTCACTTATGTTTTGTAAAATGTATTAATTTTCATAAAATATGTGATTTGTGTTAATATACAATGATTTTATTGTTTTTCAAATACAGTGAATTCTATTTTTTTAAGTTTTATTTTAATTTCTAATATGGCACATATCAATAGATATAACCCACATAATCAAGAACTCTTTGGGGATTTTATTAATTTTTAAGGGTGTAAAGGAGTCCTCAGACCAGCATGTCTAAACACTGAGAAAGTGGTTAATTTCGAGATGTATTATGGAGGCAGGGCAGATGGAAGTCTATATATTCTCTTTTATTCATCTTCAGATATTTGTCCCAAGCAGTTGTGATGAAAAAGACTGGAAAGAAGTAGGTTTGGAGGGAGGATGGAAACAAGAATTCTTTTTTGGCCATGTTATACTTGAGATGCATGTTGAATATACAAGTTCAGGTGCTGAGTAGGAAATTGGATATGGAAATTCAGGAAGAGGTCAGGGGCAACATATAATAAATTTGAGAGACTTCAGCATATAGGTGACAAAACCACAGGCCTGGGAGTGAGTATAGTTAGAGGAAAGAGAAAGTCCATGGATGGAGCTCCAAGACACGCCAGCATTTAGATGGGGAGCAGAGGAGGAGGAGCAGAGGAGAACTCCTGGGAGGGAGCCACAGGTGAAGCTGATGAGAAGCCAGGACAGTGTGGTGCCCCTGAAGCCACAGGAAGAAGTGGTTTCATGGAGGAAGTTGACGACTGAGTCAAGTGATAGTGAGAAGTCTTGTAAGATGAGAATAGAGAGTTGAGCATGGACTTGGCAAGATGGGGATCATCACTAACCTTGATAAAAACAGTTTCTCTGGAGTGACAAAAAATCTACAACAGGTTAAGGAATGAAAGAGAAATGAGGAAATAATGGCAGCAAGTAAAGACAACTATTTTGAGGGTCTTCCTTCAGAACAGAGGCAGAGAAAGGGATTGGTTCTGGAGGAAGCTATGGTGTCAAGAAGGGATTTAAGATATGCCAAGGGAAATGGTCCAGGAGAGAGAAATTGATGTCCTACGGACAGCGAAGGTAAATTCAGGAACAGATTCCCTAAGTGAGAGAGAGGGGATGGGGATCCAGAGCTCAAGAATAGTGATTGATTCCTAAGGGGGGGAAAGAGCAAACAGAAAGCCCAAGAATGGGGCAGGTCATCCCTCTGTCCTCAATAAAAAGGTTAACTGGGGAACAACTAAAATTGAAGAAAGTTACAAAAGCTATAAGACAAGAAGGGCATAGATTCTGTATTTGGGTGGTTGGTTGCTTTTCGCTAGCTTAAGTCTAGAGTGATGAGAGACATTCTCCACCGTCCCAGCCTTTTGGTTCTGTTCCTCAGGGCTGCAGTAAGCAAAGAGCCCACCTGATAATCAGCTTGTGAGTTGGCCTCCTCTGTCTGATCTCAGGCTGTTTCCAAAGCTGGGAAGGAAGAAGGGAAGAATTAGACAAAAAATGCTTTGTGATTTCTTTGGTAGTTCACTTTCAGTAAGAAGCCATGGAAGTGTAATGCAGAGTCCACTCATCTCTAACTAGATTCTTCTTGACCTTTCCTTATTATGTCAATTGGAAGAGGGGATGGCTCTGGAGTTGAAATGTCTCCGTTCTCCTTTGGAGACAATAGGGATTGACAGCTTGAACAGGTAGGCTTAGTCAGGACTATATTTCATCCCAAGGACATGCTGTCCACCTTCCCATAAGGGTATATTAAATATTATTATTACTATTGATAATTAATACCAGTCATTCCCTTGAGATCTCAGGTTAGTGATACATAACTAAGTCTGTGTCATTTCAAGACATCTCCCAGGTGAGGGGGTGGTTTAAGAAACAAAAGGAAGTGAACTGTGTCTGGTTTCATTATGAGGCTGGGACTTGTATCAGTCCTCACGCCCCATGGGCAGGACTCAGCGGAGAGCAAAAATCCTGAAATCTGTTTCATCATTTAACATCCTCTTGTCTTATATAGTTCTCAGTAGGAGAAATAAATAGATGTGGTAAATATTTATTCAGAGTTTCCTCTTGGAATTTACCAAGCAGGATTTGACACAGCATACACACTGAGCCAATTCCTAAAGGGTATTGTTTACTGAGTTAGTTTTCACCCTGACTGCCCACTGCTTTGTAAGCCTTGTACAGTTCCATGATAAAAAAAAAAATTCCCTTGAGCACAGTTCTCTTTCATGTGCTCCTTTGCCACTGAGTGAATAGACAGAAGAAAGAAGAAGGAAACAAGGGACGAGACCCAAGTGAGTTGACATTTAATAATAGGAATAGGTGCCAAGACCTACAGTTGTATCCCACACCCCCACAAAAAAAAAAAAAAAAAAAAAAAAATCACAAATAGAGAATGTGGGAAATAAAACACAATAGGAATATATGAAAAATCCTTGGGGGTTTCATTTCTGTAAGCTCAATCCTAGCCAGTGATGTGATGTAGCTGCCCAAAACATTAATGAAATCGTGGTCTGCATTGTAGGACTAAGAAGGTGAAAGATAGTTCTGTGTACTCATCACTAGTAAAATTGTGCTTTATTTGATATCACATTTGATAGATAGATTGGCAAATGTATTATTGGCTATAACATGGGGTGTTTTTTTTGTTTGTTTGTTTTGGTTTGGTTTGAGACAGAGTCTCGCTCTGTTGCCAGGCTGGAATGTAGTGGCATGATCTCAGCTCACTGCAACCTCTGCTTCCTGGGTTCAAGCGATTCTTCTGCCTCAGCCTCCCAAGTAGCTGGGACTACAGGCACACACCACCACATCCAGTTAATTTTTGTATTTTTAATAGAGATGGGGTTTCACCATGTTGGCCAGGATGGTCTCGATCTCTTGACCTCGTGATCCACCTGCCTCGGCCTCCCAAAGTGCTGGGATTATGGGAGTGAGCCACCACACCCAGCCTATAATGTGGTTTTAAATTGAAATTATGATTTTTAAATTTAGAATTTAAATATTTTTGAAGGACAGTGGCCCAAGACAGTGATAGAGAACCTGAAACCATGTCAAATAACATTTGAAGGAACTAGAAACAGAGAGAAGACTTGGGGAAAGAGGAGGCAGAGCCACCGCTTACTCCCTACCATGTATGTAGGTGTTACCCTTCCTCTGGTTGCCCTGTAGGGCAAACCAGTGTTTTTAGGCTACAAGGAGGCAGATTTGCCTGTAATGATGTGTGCAATGATCTGGTACATATAATTCTCCAAAATTGACTTGGCAGTACCTTTCTTCTCATTTGAAGTATTTAATCAGTGCCACCCACTTGATGGTTAAGACTTTGACACATTGAACTAGCTGATCCCCAAAATGCCTGTCACCTCATAATAGCACAGTCATGCATTACTTAACGATAGGATGCGTTCTGAGAAGTACGTCATTAGGCAGTTTCATCATTGTGCAAACATCATAGAGTGTACTTAATGCAAACCTAGATGGTATAGCCTACTGCACACCTAGGCTGTATGGTATAGCCTACTGCTCCTAGGCCACAAACCTGTACAGCATGTTAGTCTACCAAATACTAGAAGCAGTTGTAACACAGTAAGAGGTATTTGTGTATCTAAACATAGAAATGGTACAGTAAAAAATGGTGTTAGAATCTTATGGGACTACCATCATATATGCAGTCTGGTATCAACTGAAATGTCATTTTTCAGCACATGACTTTATTTACTTCATGGAAAGTGTAGGTTTGCTTTACATTAACCATCTACTTGATTAAAATATTGAGCTATGAAGGCCAAATAAAAAGAGGTGGCCACTTCTCCAGAGCTACTTTTGGTACCTGAGGATAATTTTATGGAATAAATATCTTTGAAATGTTCTAGCTTTTTTGAAACTTCAGCTTTAAAATATGAGAACGCCCTTTCCTAGCAGTCCTTGTCTCAAAGAGAAAAAGAAAAATGTATTGAATGCAGACTGAGGTCAGCAAGCCCCTCTGCCCTGTTTCCTTCTTCCCTCTTCTGAAGCTCAGTTGCTTTAGAAAGGAGCTTTGGAGAGAACAGGAAACAAAGTTGATGCAAGAGTCGCACTAACTCGAAGAGAAACTGTTGGTGCAATCTGTAGTTGTATTGTGAGGTAAGTCTTAAATAATTACTTTGAAGCTTGGAGCCCCAAGTTTTTAAATTTAAGGTCTAAAAATTTAGTCTTTTAAAGCAGATTTTGATGACTAAAACCAGGAAAATGGCCCCATCCTTCACTTTTCTTCTTGTTCAGTTGGTTAGCAGTAGAATTGCCACCCCCATAAACAGATAAAAGGACTGAAAAACAGGAAGCAACATCAAATAGTTTTAAATTACTTTGGGAAACTCCTGAAAGTGGGTGTAATATGTGTGGGCCTTTAAAAATGAATCATATTTATGCATTTGATGTACAGCTACTTAATTATTTTTTACAGTTCAGCCTAACATTCATTGGTATTTTTATTTTCCTGCCTATGTTTTGGTCCTTACTTGCCATGTATAATTGCTGCTGGTTTGTTTCCCACTGGTACACCAAGTTGTAATAAACACATTACAAAGTATGTATGGAATAAAGAAACCACAAGAGATGAAAGTATTAGGTAATTATTTTTTGTAAAAATTAAGATTTGCTTAGTTGGCCCATAGCAAGACCCTGATGTATTTGGCCGCAGCCAAACAGAGAAATATTTGGCTAAGCTGTCTTCAGCACAGTGTTCCCAAAACAAGTGAAGGAAACCTTTGTTGTGTGAACACCTTGATATTCTGGAAATGCCTTGCAGCCACCTCCACTTTATCATCCAGAGGGTCGGTGTCTGCAACATGGAGCGTGTGTAACGCACAACTACACATCTGCAATCTGAAGGCTTCCCAGCCCTGATCCACATGGCTCTGGACAGATCTGGCTCTAGTATTTGTAGGGCTCCAGACAAAGGCACAATTGAAGCTCATATGCCGTACACTTACATATTAAAATTTATGAATCAGAGTAACAAACTGGTTGTATAAAATACGTTCTGTCCTCCTGCCTTGATGTAACGACCTTTCAGAAGGCCAGGTTTAAATTTAGAATTATCACTGTCCTTAGAGTTCCAAATGGGAACATGGTGGTATGGGGGAAACCAGCATACACCTACCCGCTTCCTTCTTTCCTGCTCCTTCTCCTCCCACTCCCCCAGTCCCCCATCCTGCAGGGGCCTTGAAACATGCACATGGACACACCAGCCCAAATGTCCAAGATACATGCACATCTCTGTAAATAGCTGCCCTTGGCCATTCTCTCACCCTTCAGGTGGTGTAGATCACCAAAGGGAGGAAGGACCGAGGGAAAGAGCATCCACTGACCCTGGGAGCTCACTTGGGGCCCCTTGGGTGGGAAATTCTGAAACAGTTTAAGGGAGAGATCATAAGGCAGATGGGGGACGATGCCTCCCTGGCCTAACTGAAGGAGAACAGAGTCCTTCCTTGCCTAGGTCTAGGGGCTGTGCTGCCTGTGGGCATTTAAATAAAATCTGCAGCGTCTCCCATTTTGTCATGACAGCAGTTCTTTCTCTTCACACACAGACCGCTCCTGCCTCAACTCCAAGGGCCAGAGCGAGTTGGCACACCCTCCAAGAGGAGCACCTCGCTTCTGGAAACAGCAGGAGCAGTCTCATTGTTGAGGTTTCAGTAAAGTATTTTGCCTGAAGTTCTCTTACTGGTTCAGCCTCTCCTTCATGCTTTGTTCCTGTTCCCTCTGAACACCCCACCTCTCCACACACACCTAGATCTCTAACTTGAGACCTGGAGAAAGAAACTGCTCTTTTGGGGGATACATCACTCAGCCCTAACGTTTGCCCTCTCCAGAATCAGTGATCTCAATAAAGTTGTGAAGGATTGTAACATCTTTTTGAAAATAATATCAGGGGACCCTTGATACCTGCGGATTTTATTTGGTGCTGATTAAGGGTCAGTATGTCCCTGTGATGCATGTGGCCCCCTCTTTGCCACTTTGTCGGTCACTGACCAGGCCGCTTCACCTCTCTACACTTCATTGTCTGCATCTACAAAAAGTGAACAATAATTCATGCGTGTTTCTATTTCAAATGGATGTTTTCAGGACAAGTTTTTAAATATGTATACGAAGAGCAATCAAAATATCCAGTCAGCCCCCTTTCCAGTAGAACTTCATTTAACTCTTCAAGAGGTTTTGTGTATTACCAAGAAATAGGATTCAGACTTCCCTAAGTTGACAGAAAAGCACGAAATCTGTTTCTAACAGATGTTCCCCATGAACCCCCAAACGTAAACATGTTTTCAAGACGATAGTGAGACAACCTGTTTACACAAGGAAGTACTTTAAAAAGCAAACAAAAAAGCATCACCCAGAGCAGTCATTGTGATCAAAGTGCCGTCAATTATTAGGGTGTAAAGGGAACTGATGACTCAACTTAGCACCACCGCGGTCTCCAGATTTCAGTTTCGTAACAGAGTTTCTTTTCAGGAATATTCTTCATATACACACAAATCCGATTTTCTTTCTAAAATGTTTCTCGATTTTTGTCAAACCGAAATACCAGGATCTCTTCAAAAGATGACTCCGATAACCAGATGATGCTAAGATGAGCATCACACAGACACACTTCCCCATGGAGAGCAAGGTTGCTACTCCCTGGGATCTTGGCGCCTGGGAGGAGGGACAAGGTCTTCCACACAGCAGCTCCTGGCTCTCTCTGCTCCTACACCTCCCCAATTAGTCAGATGCAGCATAGAAACTCTCAGACTGTGTGGTGGTAGAAAATAACTTTCTAAATCAATCAAAGTGTGATATTTTGATCCTTTCACATGCCTGGGTATTCTGGGCAAATGCATGCTCAAATCAGTGACTCATGGATCAAGATGCAAAGTAGGTCTCTGAATGCTGGCTAGAAATCAGTTTTTAAACCTGAAGCAAGATATAGTCTGGTAAAATATATATATATATATTTTGTGTATTGTGTCAAATTTAGCAGATTTTGTGAAAATAACTACCACTGCCCCTCAAAGTATTGTATATTGGGAGTCGGCCCTGACTTAGAAAGAAGAAGTAGGTTAGCAGAAGTGTCTACATAAAAGCCCATAAGAAGTCTTAACTGATTATTATTATTTGAAATGGAGTTTCGCTCTTGTTGCCCAGGCTGGAGTGCAGTGAAACGATCTCAGCTCACTGCAGCCTCCCCTTCCTGGGTTCATATGATTCTCCTGCCTCATCCTCCCGAGTAGCTGGGATTACAGGCACCCGCCATCATGCCCAGCTAATTGTTTGTATTTTTAGTAGAGATAGGGTTTCACCATGTTGGCCAGGCTGGTCTTGAACTCCTGACCTCAGGTGATCTGATGGCCTCGGCCTCCCAAAGTGCTGGGATTACAGGCGTGAGCCACCACGCCCCGCCCAGGAAGGCACTTTTTGAAAGTTTCATTCAAAACTCCTTTAGAGTGTGGTTTCCCATCAAAACAAACCCTTTAGATTCCCTTCGAGAATGGTGAGGCCAGACCCTGTGGCATCTTCACTGAATGATACCCCTTTAAACAGACTTTAGGGATAGGCTGGAAACCTGACCTCTTTTTATAATACCACTTCTATGGAAAATAGATTCATGTCTCACCATGTATCCTGGAGTCCCAGGAACTTTTCAAATCATTATATGGGCTGTCAGTGGCAGTAGGAATGCCACCAAGACTATGACCCAAAAGCAGGATCATTACCCAATGCCACAAGAAGGGGACAAATAATAGTATGAGCTCTTTATATTTATAGTAAAGTTTAAGTCATAGGTTTATGTGCCAGGATCTTCCTGTGATTCAAAATACTTAAAAATACTTGACTGCAGTTCATTAAAAGAAAAAATAAACCACACACACACAAAAAAAGCCTATTAGAATGAATAATAAACAAGATCATCAATTTTGCAGGATGAAAGTTCAGTCTACAAAAATCAATTTCTGTACACTAGCAAGAAAAATGAAATTACAAAAACAATTCCATTTACATAGCATCAAAAATAATTAAATGTTCAGGAATACATTTAAGAAATAGAAGTGCAAGACTTGAACATTGAAAACTACAGAATGCTATGGAAAGAAATTAAGGAAACATAAATAAATGGAAAGACATCCAATGTTCATAGATCAGAAGACTTGTTAAGATGGCAAAACTATCCAAACCTATATAGTCAACACAATCCCTATCAAAGTTGCAGCATTTTTGCAGAAATTGACAGGCTGATTTTAAGATTCATATGGAAATGCAAGGGACCCAGAATAGCTAAAACAATCTTGCAAAAGAGGAACAAAATTGGAGGACTCACACTTCCTTTTTTCAAAACATCCTATGAGACAGTGTAGTCTTCAATACAGTACATGTATGCTCAAAGTTTTCAACAAGGGTTCCATAACAATTTGATGAGGAAAAAATAGTCTTTTCATCATATAGTGCCAGGACAACTGGATATTTACACACACAAGAATGAACTTGCACTTATACCTTACACCGTATACAAAAATTAACTCAAAATGGATCAGAAAAATAAATATAAGCAAAAATTCTAAAACTCTTAGAAGAAAATATAGGGATACATTTTTGTGACCTTGCATTAGGCAGTGGATTCTTAGATATAATACCACAAGTACAAAAGATGAAAGAAAAATCAGATAAATGGGACTTCATAAAATTAAAAACTTCATGCTTAAAGGAAACCATTAAGAGTGAAAAGATGGTCCACAGATGGGAGAAAATACTTGCAAATCATGTATCTGACAAAGGATTTGTATCCAGAATATATAAAGAATTCTTACAGCTCAGTGCTCAAAAGATAACCCAGACAAGTAATGGACAATTAAAATATGCATTTCTCAGAAAAAGGTATACAAATGGCCAATAAGTGAATGAAAAGATGTTCAGCTTCATTAGTCATTAGGGAAATGCAATCAAAATTATAATGAGTTACCACTTTACCCCCACTAGGATGGTTAAAGTCTAAAAGACAGTGGTAAGTGTTGGTGAGGATGTGGAGAAATTGGAACGCTTATACATTGCTGGTGGGATTGTCCTGCTACAGTCATTTTGGAAAACAGTTTAGCAGTTCTTCAAAATGTTAAATACAGAGTTATCATTTGTCCCAGTGTATTAGTTAGGGTTCTTCAGAGAATAGAACCAATAGAGGGGGTGTGTGTATGTGTGTGTGTATAGAGAGAGAGGAAGGAGACAGATTTATTTTAAAGAATTGGCTTACATGATTGAGGAGACTGGCAAGTTCAAAGTTTGCAGGGTAAGCCAGCAGGCTGTAGACCCAGAGAAGAGTTGATGTTGCAGTTTGAGTTCAAAGGGAGTCTGCTGTCAGTATTCCTTCTTCTCGGGAGAGGTCAAGTCTTTTTTCTTAAGGTCTTCAACTGATTGGATGAGGCCCACCTCGTGGAATAATTTGCTTTATTCAAAGACTACTGATGTAAATGTTAATCTTATCTAAAAAACACCTTTGTAATGACATCCAAACGTGTTTGACCACATGTCTTGGTATAGTGGCCTAGTCAAATTAGTACGTAAAATTAACCATCCCACCCAGCGATTTCACTTCCAGGTATATATCCAAGTAAACTGAAAACGTGTCCAAATATGTCTAACCATACAAAAATGTTCTTGGCAGCATTATTCATAATAGCTAAAATGTGGAAACAGTCCAAATATCCATCAACTGATAAATGGATACACAGAATGTGGTACATGAATACAATTGATTATTATGCAGCCATAAAAAGGAATGAAGTATTGACACTTGCTACATCAAGGGTGAACCCTGAAAATATGGTAAAGTGAAAGAAGCCAGACACAAAAGGCCTCATAATGTATGATTCCATTTATACAAAATGTGTAGAATAGCAAAATCCATAGAAACAGAAAGTAGATTGGTGGTTGCCAAGGGTTGAAGGGGAAAGGAAATGAAGAGTAACTGCTTTGGGTATAGGGTTTCTTGTTTGGATGATGGAAATGTTCTGATATTAGGTAGTGGTGATGGTTGCACAGCTCTGTCAATATACTAAAAAACATTGAATTGTATACTTTAAAGGTATGAATTGTATGATATGCTAATCATATCTCAGTAAACCTGTTAAAAAATGCCTAAGGCTCCAAACATAAGTGGTCCTGGCCACCTAATAGAAAGCAGCAGGAGTTGCTTGTAAAACATAAAATGTATGCTGAATCCCATATGTGAAGAGTTAGAAGGGAATGAAATGATCATCACCATTTACTAGATACGTTCTGTGTTTCAGAAGCTATGAACACATCAGCTCTCTTAGTCTTCCTTAAGAAACAAAAACAAAACATAGCCAGTTTTAAGGACACACCCCTGTAGTCCCAGCCACTTAGGAGGCTGAGGCCGGAGGATCGCTTGAGCCCAGGAGTTCAAAGATGCAGTGAGCTATGATCACGCCACTGTACTCCAGCTTGGGTGACAGAGCAAGACCCTGTCTAAAAAAAAATAAAAGCATAAGTTGGCTTTATCTTCCTTATTTGTTCGCATCAGAAAATTGAGCCTTTGTTCAAATTGCTTGGCCAAAGTCAGCAACTATGTTGGGATTAGACCTGGGTCTCTCCGACTTTAGGCTTTTTCCTAACTCACTGCCCCACACTGCTCCTGGAGGAGAAACCCTGTCCTGAAGTGAACAGAGAGTGTCAGGATCTGCTACTTAGAGAGGTGGGCAAAGTCTTTCCAAGAACAAAGGTATGAAGGCGGAAGTATGCTTTTGGAGAAAAAACAAAGGACTTAAATGCAAACGGGAAGCTCTTGCTTTTATGATTTAAAAAAAAAAAAAAAAGATTTAATTTTTAAAACAAAAGTGCCACAAGGACCAACAAGGAAAGTGACGGGAAGACAGAAGGGACCACAGGACCCAAGATGGCAAATTGAAAAGCAAAACCTAACACTGGGGTAGAGCAAGCATGTCATGGACCAGTAAGAGAAATGAATGTTCCCAGAGTAGCCAGCTGAACTGGGGAGAGGCCCAGCTGTGCTGACAGTCAGTTGGACCAGAAGCCACGTAGCGATGTTCCTGAAGCTGAAACAAGTCGTTTCTCATCCAGGGACAAAAGTGGCACCAGAAGAAGCTACCCTGGATGCTCCATGGATAAGGATCCAGTGCAGGGGCTTGTGGACAAAGTAAAGTCTTGGAGTTCTTTTACAAGAGATTTTAACCTGAGGTTTATGGATTCTTAGGGGACCTACATGGTCTTCAAAGAGTCCTGAACTCTTGCTGTCATGTGGAAATGTTTTGTGTCTATGCCTCTTCTGGAGAGAGAGTCTTCAGGTTTTTAAAGAATCTATGTCAGGCCGGGCGCGGTGGCTCAAGCCTGTAATCCCAGCACTTTGGGAGGCCGAGACGGGCGGATCACGAGGTCAGGAGATCAAGACCATCCTGGCTAACCCGGTGAAACCCCGTCTCTACTAAAAAATACAAAAAAACTAGCCGGGCGAGGTGGCGGGTGCCTGTAGTCCCAGCTACTGGGGAGGCTGAGGCAGGAGAATGGCGTTAACCCGGGAGGCGGAGCTTGCAGTGAGCCAAGATCCGGCCACTGCACTCCAGCCTGGGTGACAGAGCGAGACTCCGTCTCAAAAAAAAAAAAGAATCTATGTCAGGAAGAAGATATTTAAAAATTATTTAAATGTTTCTCTTAAAGCACTAGACTAATTTTCTGGCTGTGTGATAGATTGTGTTAAATGGTCTGGCACTCCTAATTTTTGGAATAAAAATGAATTCTTAGTGAATGATCTCACCGCCTGCAGTGCTGTCTGATTCTGTCCTGGCATTTGATAGAACTTGTTAGGGGATTAGGTAAGACAGGATGTTGGTACATTTGAGGTCATTAAACCAAGAAGGGAAGGGGGAGCGAAGAAATCCTGCTAAATATATTGTGGAGCTGAACTAAATGCTGAATAGCTAAGGGACATTCTTTGTGCTCTGTGCCAAGACTTTAAAACCCTGTTTAGAAACAGACTAGAATGATGGAGACAGCTCCATCTAGATGCAGTGCATTGGTAAATGCCTGTCTTTCCAAGAAATACTATTTTACTTGTCCTTTTATGGAGGAGGCGTGGAAGGCTGTGATGTACTGGGTTGTATAACATTTTTGTAAGCGGATACAACTAGTATAGAACCTAGAGAAACAATAAAAGCCGCCTTTTCACATGGTGTCTCACAGTTCCCGTTTCATGACTAGGAAAATAATGAATATGTCACAGAGAACCTAATTCGTATGAAAGGTTTTTGTCAGCTGAAATGCATGCCCAAAAGTTTATTTCCTACCTGTCTTTTCTTTCTTCTACTTTTTTGTTTCCTTCACTCTCATTTTGGATGTATAGTTTTAGAAAATACTCACGTTAAAAATGATTGGATGGATACTGGTGAAGGTTGTACAACAAAACAAATGTACTTGGTGCCACTGAACTGTATACTTAAAACTGATTAAAGTAGTAAATGTTACGTTTTGGATATTTTACCATAATTTTCTAAAAGTATATTGGCCAATACAGAAGGAAAACCCACTTACCCTTTGAGGCAAGAATTCCAAGTATCTTTATATGGTAAATGCCAAGCCTTTCCCACACGCGGTGTGAATATGTAAGTCGTAGGGCAAAGTGTGTATGGGATGGAAGTGCTTATTTAAGCATTGCATGGTCCTCACTCTGTCACTCACTGGGTCTGGGACCTGGGACCCTATATGCCGAAGCAGATGTTAAGCCCTCAACAAATGCTGCCTTCTTACTCCTCAGCCCATTACTCACACATTGGTTCAACAGTACAATGAGACAGTGGGACTCAGTGATCTCCAAGGTCCCTTTCAGCTCTGCTGATCCATAGTTTAAACTCACTATTAAAAAAAAAATCTACAGAACACTATGAAAATTCTCATGGACAGATGTAGTCCACGGGCTTCCCATGTGGACACACAGCAGCTTCTGTTGCTTCTGACTTTCTCTCTCCTCTCCTTCACATTCTTTCTCTTACCTAGCCTGCCAAGAGTCATCCATGAGCTTGGACATGGGAAGAGAGGGCAGACAACAGAAAGAAGTGAGGTGACTCAGGACAGAAGGCTGAGAAAGAGCCTGGCACTGGCTGTTGGACTGGGTTAGGGATGCAGCAAGCCTGGAGTCGGCCCTGACAGTGCCACATGGTTCTGGTTATGGTGGAACCCAAGGCCGTGGCCCCAGATTCTCTGAAGGGTATGTGACCACAGGAGGAGTAAGCATGATTGGTTTTTATACAAGGTGAAGGGTGGAATGTAGAGATTCGATCCAGGGACAAAAACGGAGCTCATCATGTGAGAAAGAGCCACTGTTGGGGAAGAAGAGGCTATGTCATGTCAGGAAGTGCAGCAGGAGAGGAGGGCCGAGGGCAGATGTATGCTTAGTCTCCAGGCAGGGTTTGAGCTGGGAGCGGATGAACTCTGGCCTAGGACTCCAGGGCCGGCAAAGGCAGGCAGATCCCCAGGGCAGTGTGTCTCCTCTGGTCCCTCTATGTGTACCTGTCACTGCACTCTGCAAACACTTGGTCTTCATTCATGTATTGGTGTATCCATTCATTCAAGTTTGTGCCAGGCACTTTTACAAGTGTCAGGTATCAGTGGTGAGCAAGAGAAGCTAGTTCCCTGCCACTGTGGGTCTTACGTGGACCAAGAGAGAAGATAGGCAATTATACAGTAAATAAACATGTGGATTTTGATTATCCTTTGATGGAAACAAGCAGGGCAATGCCTAGCTGTTTGGGAGAGGACAGAGCACATTAAGGACAGTGTCTCTGCAGGTGACATATGTGAACTAGACCTAGTGAAGGAGAAGTAACCAGCATGGCTTAGGGTTGTGGGAGGGCATTCTAGGCAGAGAGAGAAGCAGGTGGCAAGACCAGGCAGGGGCTTTGCATAGTCAAGGGACAGAAACGACACTGAAGTATAACAAGTAAGAAATTATGCTTCATGGCCAGGCGCGGTGGCTCAAGCCTGTAATCCCAGCACTTTGGGAGGCCGAGACGGGCGGATCACGAGGTCAGGAGATCGAGACCATCCTGGCTAATACGCTGAAACCCCGTCTCTACTAAAAATACAAAAAACTAGCCGGGCGAGGTGGCTGGCGCCTGTAGTCCCAGCTACTCGGGAGGCTGAGGCAGGAGAATGGCGTAAACCCAGGAGGCAGAGCTTGCAGTGAGCTGAGATCTGGCCACTGCACTCCAGTCTGGGTGACAGAGCGAGACTCCGTCTCAAAAAAAAAAAAAAGAAAAAAAAAAAAGAAATTATGCTTCATGAACTATAACCATTTTAGCACTAATAAGCTAATCAACTCTTTATACAAATAGTTCAATTGTTGTGGCACCTGCAGGCTTGTCGGTTTACTTTCATGTGTTACTAGTAGCACATGGGAAAGTGGTCATGTTTCCTTCGCAGGAGAAGGATGTAGTCTCCCCACATTGTGGAGGAAGGCAGTGTTGTACAGGGAAGGAGGTAGCCTTGACAGGGCGGCTTGGATTCAGATTGCATGTTGTCCCATCTCCAGCAGTGTGACCTTAAGCAAAGCACTTTGCCTGTCTGAACCAGGGTTCTTTCATGTACCAGATAGGCTAATAATACCTGTAAAATTTCTAGCACAGTTCCTAGCAAGTAGGTATTTTCAGATGATGATGGTGGTGGTGGAGATGAAGATGATGATGGTGATGATGTATCAATACAGTCTAGTATTCCAATTTTTATACATAAAATCTGCAGAAATCCAAGAATTATTTCAAATTATGTACTTTCAACACATTTCTTTCACACTTTTTCTTTTTTCTGGCTTGTTAGTGGCAAGTAGTTCTGCTTGCACCATCCTTTTATGGTGTAAGTGAAAATCTGACAACCTCTTTGCTGTATTTGGGAACTTAAACACCTTGAATGTCAAATAAGTGAATTTTCTAGCTTTAGTTCTTCAGCTAGAGTCCCAGAACCTGAAATGTTGAAGTGGAAACTTTCAGAGCTGTTTAATCTCAATTTTCTCCATCCTGTCTGAAATAACTGCATCTCCCTCCCCACTTCTTTCTCTGTTGCAGCAAAAAGCACATTTTCTTTCATCACCTTTCCATGCCAGTAGAATAAAACACAAAAGCCACAAGATCTATGGTTCAAAGGGGTTCTGCCTTATACAAATGTCTGTTTAAATTCTGTTTGAAAGATAAGAGTTTAAAAAAAAAACTTCATCTCTAAATTTCCAGAAAATTAACATCAGTTGACCTCTTTCTTTTTGAACCCCTTGAGCCATAAAATGGCACGTGACTACTCCATTTAGTGTTTCTGAATATAAATAAGGATTTCAGGGCCACTTTCAAGATGTTTGTTACCAAAACTGTCATCAGATTTTGAGTAATATTTTTATATGGCCTGGAACCAGCTGAACATTTGAGATTTGACCTTTTTAAAAAGGAGATAATGGTCTCTAAATGCAATTTATATTTTTAGAACTAAGTTTTGAAGTGTCATTTTGTTTTCTGACCATTGTATTAAATTGTCTTTCTACTCAATCCAGAGGGAAAAAATGTGTGTGTGTGTGTGTGTGTGTGTGTGTGTGTAGATGTGGAAGAATGACTTATTAGCATTAAAAATCAAAAGTCTGACTTAGGGCAGGGGAACCAGAAGTGGCATTGTGAAGCTCAAAAGATTGGCTGACTGGTGTCATTCTCATTGACATGCTGAACATGATCCCATTGGGATGCTGAGCAAAATCAGGTTGTTTTATTTGGTAAGTTTTTCACCTCGAGTGATAATCTTAATACAGTGGAGGGAATTGGCTTAAAAATTCTGTATCCCAACATGCGGTGTCCTGTCCTTGAAGGTCAGGCAAACCTGGATTCAGGTTGAAACAAGAGTGTTAACCAGTTCTGAGTATCATGTTTTGTGTTTTTTGTATCACTCCAGATTCCAGTTAAGGTAGGAAGAGGTGATTAGGATAGGAGAGAATTGACAACAGGAGGACACTGAGAGCAACATTGGAAATCAGATCATTAAACCACTTTTGTGTTTCTTAGAAATTATTTTGTTGGTATTAAATTTGTAATGTAAATAAAAATACTTTCACCTGTAGTTTCCTAGGGACAGGCAAATGGGGTTTTCCTCATCAAATCCCATTAAAGCCACTAAGAAAATCCTAGCTAAGAGTTGAGTTGGGATAAAGAATTCAGTCAGCCTTGGCTGGGCATGGTGGCCCACACCTGTAATCCCAGCACTTTGGGAGGCCGAGGCGGGCGGATCACGAGGTCAGGAGATTGAGACCATCCTGGCTAACATGGTGAAACCCTGTCTCTACTAAAAATACAAAAAATTAGCTGGGCGTGGTGGCGGGCACCTCTAGTCCCAGCTACTCGGGAGGCTGAGGCAGGAGAATGGCGTGAACCCGGGAAGTGGAGCTTGCAGTGAGCTGAGATCGTGCCACTGCACTCCAGCCCCGGCAACAGAGCAAGGCTCTGTCTCAAAAAAAAAAAAAAAAAAAAAAAAAGAATTCAGTCAGCCTTACTTATATAAAAAGTACCTTCTAGAAAACCTGATCATTTCACAGCTAATTGGAATGAACGTTCCCTTGCCCACCGTTTGCAGCTGGAGACCCACTTGTACTTTTTGTATGGCTGTTGCTGTAATTGAATACCATTTACTTTTCTTAGCTTAAGAATGCGGTTCCTCTGACTTTTCTTTTTAAGTAAGTTTAAGATTATGCAAGAGGTAATTACCTACAGATAATTTCCCATGTCTGGGATATGTTACTTTACTTGTAAGTGAATGAATAGTAACCATTCAGATACCTCTTTTTAAACTTTCCCCCAACTTCTCTAACAGTAAATACGAAGAAATGAAAAAGCAGTGCTTTCATGCTTAGTGTAGCATTACCATATCTCATCACCCACCTTTTCCTAAGAGCAGTCTGGTGAGCCACTTCAAGATTTTGTGAGGTCTTTGGAAACCAATCTAGCGGCAAAATGCCACAAGGCAGGAAGTGTCCATGGTACTCTTATTCACCATGGTTTTGAGACACCTAAACATTGCCCAGCACATAGGAGAAGGGCAGTGAATACCTATTGAAGGACTATATTGGGTATTGTCCTGTGGGCTTCTGGGGTTTGAAATAGGTCCAAGAAAACTAATATGTGAAGCCACCTAGGGCTGCACTATCCAATCAGGTAACCACTAATGATATGTGGCTATTTAAATCCAATTGATTTAAATGGATTAAAGTTAAAAATTCAGTTCCTCGTTCTCACTAGGTACTTTTCAAGTGCTCAGTATCCTCATGTGGCTGCCATATTGGACAGCAGAGATATTGAATATTTGCATCATTACAGAAAGTTGTGTTAGGCAGTGCTAGCAGAATAGCAGTAGTAGAGGCCTAAATTAGTGTCTTTTTAAAGTAAAATTCCCATGTGACCCTAATGCGCACTCATAATCCCAAAAAGAGCCCTCTTACACATCTCCCCTCCATGCTGTAGGAACTTAGCCGAGCAAGGTGGTTGGCCCTCCGTGGTGGCCATCTCTTTGAGACTGATAGATAAACAACAGTAAAACTGTTAGCAAGACTGACAGCTGGTATATACTTATTTGGCTATACCAGTTGTTAATGTTATAAAATACTTGTACCAGTTAATAAAGACCTGCTAGCTTAAGTTTCTTCGGTATTTCCTTCCAATACCCAAGAGGCCCTGGCCATTCCTTTAGGATTTCACCAACCTCCCCTCAGTCCAGCAAAAATGAATTAGTTAATGTCTATCTCATCTCTGGGAGTTAGGGGCTGCTCAAGGACTCTGTGCCAGCACTGCAGGCCTCAGACTGATGGATGCTGCCTTTGACCTCATGGTTCCTTGGCCTCCAGGAGGGATTACTTCCTAAGGCACTCCCATCACTACCATGGCCATATCCTACATCACAGATCCATTGGCTTCCAGAAGACCTTAAAGTCATTTCATCCAACCTCCTCATTTTACTGAAGAAATCAAGACCCAGAGAGTCAGACAGCTAGTTTGTAGCCAATTTAGAAATAAAACTCAGATCTTCTAACTTAGCACTTTTTTTGTTACATCTTCTTGTGTTCTTTTCCTGAACTATGAAATGGCGATTAATATCTTTATGCCTCACAGAGTTGTTTAGTTAAAAAAAAGATACCTAATATTTTATGTATGTCCTATAATCTGCAAAAAAAAAAAAAAACCCACACACTCTGTATACATTCTCATGGGATCCCCACAAGAACCTGCGAGAGGTAGTAGGCTCCGAGGCAGTGAGTGGGGTGCCCAGCATAACAAAGCTACTGTGAGTAGGAAAGTCTGTATCTCTGTGGCTTGGAAAACTATAAACTCTTTTGTAAATGTAAGCTAATATACCATGTGGCAATACTTGCTTTTAGCTTGCGGTGTTTTGCAGTTCAGGATTTAGTGACATTGAAAGTAATAACTTTGTTCAAGTGCAAATGATGCAATGTGTGTATATATATATATATACATATGTATTTTTTTACTTTGACAGTGTGCCAATTGCACAGACTTTGGTTCAGCATTGAAACAGAAGTGGGTTGCTTTGAATATATTTTTAAAATGAGAGAATCCAAATTTGTAATTAGCTTTACAATGATAGTTGTACAGTTTGAGTATCAAGGAGCATCCGGTAATTGTTTGTGTTATTAATGGTGGTTTGTTTTTTGTATTTCCCCTGAAGCAGTTAGGCCCTTTGGAAAAAGCAAAGTATACTGTTTGAGGGGTTATTTCTTCTATTCCCATTTTATTTTTCACACCCTGTAGCTCTGGTCTGCTTAAAAACTTAGTCATATACCTGAATGTGGCAAAGAAAAATCATTTATAAGCTATTCTACCTGCTTTGACACCTAATTATCAGGAAAATGATGCTTAAATTATGAAATAAAGCCACAGTGAAGGAAATGGTCCACTTCTCTTTGGTCTTTTGATCATTTTGATAGAAACAGTCCTTATTTTTACATAAGATTGTGGGAAAGATCAATTTAACTCACTCCCAAAATAAGATTGAAATTTTTGCACCCCCACCCCTCAAACCAGAACCATCTTATAGTATTAGTGGGTGCAGAAATTGAGTTTATATATCAGTTAAAGAGTGAGGTTATTTCATTTAATATAACAAACCACTTCAATTTGCTTTTATTAGCATATGAAAATTGTGGCATTCTCTACACCGATTATCCTGTAAGGTTAAATATACATAAAGGGGAAAGAGAAAGAAAGATTATTAGCAAAAGCTATAAATCTAAAAGAGCCTGGGGCTGTAAGACCTGCTTTAGCATTCCTCATTCGTAGCCATATTTGGGAAGAATGTGTTTGTATGTTTCTTTTTTCAAGGGTGTATTTTATCTGTATCTTCATGTACTTCTCCATGTATAACCTGTTTTGTGTTATATAACACTCTCACCTCACACTTCTCTATTGTGCTCAAAGAGCTGTAGCCTTCCCTGTGTCAATATAGGACTTTCAAAGGGTTTACTATTGTCTAGAATTTTCTTAGACTTTCTCTGCTTCGTTTAGATGCTATAGATGGTACTGACCAAAAAGTGGAAAGATCAAGCTTATGATTTATAGCTAGACTTGGAGTCAACATAGTAATGAGACACTAGGCTTGAATAGATCTTTGAAATTCTGAAGCTCAAATTCCTACAAACTTATTGGGGCATAAGGAGGACCAATGAGTGAGCACATACTTTCAAACTTGCCAGCCACCAGTTTTGATACCAATGCACTTGGCATTAAATGAGATAATGTATACAAGGACCTGGCATTGGAGTGCACACACTGTAATCATGCATAAGGGTTAGCCATTATTATTAGCTATTCTGATTTGACTTTGTCTTCGCATCTTTTTCTGCTTTCTGATGCCATGCTGAGGAACAGCAAAATGTCCAAGAAATAGGAAAACACCAGAAGGAAGGGAAATACAAGGCCTCACTACTCTAGAAGCTGAATTATCAACCACAAATAAGCAGTTGTTTTTCTTCTCATGATGTTATGTGAATTGTTTCTGAATTCCCTCACATGCTTTTCCATGTGAAGACTCGATGGACAAGTCACAGCTCCCCCACTGTCCACATCTAACTCAGTCTGGCCTAATGAGGGTCATTTGATGCTAAACTTAAATTAACTCCATTTCTCTCTTGCTATGTGAAAAACAGCAAGCTGTTCACTATCTTCTGTGTAAGGAAAACATAAATAAAATCTCTTACATTTGGTCATGATTGATTAGAATTTTGTTAAATTGCGTGAGGAGCAAGTGTAATTTTCTCTGTCTATGATAAGGTTCGTAATTAACCAGGCATTCATGCTGCTGGAAAAAATATAAATTGGTGCAACCTTTCTAGAAAATCAAGACTCTCAAAGTTTATGCCCTTTCATGCAATAATTCCTTTTCTAGGAACCTGCATAAGAAAATGTTCAGAAATTTAGACAATCTGATATTCAGAAACGTCCCCTAAAGTGTTATTTACAATAACAAAGAAAAAAACAATCTGCAATTCCAAAAATGAGGGAAATAAATACATAAGATATATTTCTATGGGGTATAATACACATGAACTTTAAAAAACATGTTTTGAATACTTTTAATAACTTGGGGAAATACTCATATTCATATAACTCACATTTTATTTCAGAATTGAATGAAAAAGTAGAAACAATACTCTGAGTATGTGCATGTATCTGAAAAGAATACTGGTCCACAATCCCTTATCTCTAATTCCAAATCCAAAAGTTTTCAGAAATCAAAAGGGGTTTTGTTTTCTTTTATTTTTAGTAACTTCTTTGGTAGGAAAACCTGGCCTGAACTAATATGAGGCTCTATTTTACCCCCACTTAATAAGAATATGCATCTGTTTTTGTGCAGAAATATTTAATGTTTAATATTATAGTGTGCTGCTCCATACTCTCACAAGATAATAATGTAATACATGGTAGCTGCATTGTAATACTCTCTAAAATCCAAAAAATTCTGAATTCTGAAACATATCTGGCCCCAGGAGTTTCGGTAAAGGAGTTTTGGACTCGTAGAACAAAACATCATTAGTGATTTATCGGTGTCAAGGTTACCATTGACCTTTATTTTTTTTCTTTATTTTTCTGTATGTTTCAAATGTTCTACAATAAGCATATATTAAAACGAAACACATTTGAGGCATCAGGGAATCATCTCATTTCAGTCAGAATTCTTAAATTAATCATTTGCTTCCTGGATCTCTTCTGTTTACAATGGCCACATGTGTTTTTTAAACCAAGGTGTTCTGATTTGCTGATAGAAAACGTGAGATGAAATAGAGAAGGTGATAACTTACTGGACACGGAGCTATCTCCTAGGCTGCATTTGGATTCAGGAGAGCCCCTCGTGAGGGCTGCTCGCCTAAAGGAAGGTACCTCAAGGAATAGGGCTTCTACCAGGCAGAGCCCAGGCATTTATACCACGGGCTGTGGTGTCATATTCTGTTCATGAGGATTGGTCAAGAGGCCCACAACCAGAGGCGCAGACAGTTGTGTGAGATCATAACAAGCAGAACGGAGTATGGCGAGATAGCAGGAGGGAGGGGGAAACATTCACATGCATCCTTTCATCTGCTAATGAACAACTTTTCCTACCCAATTAGGTGGACACTCACTGACCTGTCAAAAGGTTGCCCCACAAAACTTTGGGGTCCATGTCTGAATGGATTGCCGGAGTCTTCTCATCTCTCCCTTTGCCCAGTTCCCTGCATCCTAAGACTCGAAGCCAGCACAGGACCTGGAAAAATTACATGTAAGTTTTGACCAGGATTTATATTCCTTAACTAAACAATAATAAATATTTTCTTAGGTGATAGTAGCAAACAGCCCAAGCACACATGAATTCCTTTTTTTTTTTTTAACAAAGGAACTGGAGAGTTATCATTGAGCAAAGGAGCAAAGGTTGGAATCTGTATATTGGTGGCTTCTTAACTCAGTGGCTCTTAAAGTTCAGCTTGAACCAGAATGACCTGGAGGGCTTGTTGAAGTACAGCTTGCTGGGCCTCGTGCCCAGATTTCTGATTCAGTAGCTCTGGTACCGGCTAGGAATTTGCTTTTCTAACAAGTTTCCAAGTGAGGCTGATGCAGCTGGTCCAGGGACCCCAATTTGAGAATCACTGTTTTAACTCATGTGCTTGAAAGGATAAAAAAGGTAGAAAACTGTATATACTTGAGTGATAAATAGCATTAAATTAAGAAATGTAATGCTTTGCTTAATACACTGTGTCTCAGAAAAGAGTTTTAAGGTTCACTTAGCACTTTCACATTTGGAAGTCCAGCCCAGTAGATGCCATTATTCTGTGCCAGCTTTACCCCAGAGTTGCTAGTACCAGCCATTCTTTGTCCCTAGTTTTCAACAAGTGTGACTAGTAGTACTGTTATTAGACTAAAACAACAGCTACAGTCCTTTTGCAGGTGTGCTCATCATGCTTTTAGACACACTCAAAAATCTTTTTTCCCCTGAGTTGGGAAATACATTGTTCCCTTTCAGAGTGAGTCATCATAGCATTATCCCTCCCCTCACACACTTAAATGTGATTTGATTTACAGAACACATGTGGGACAGAAAGACAAACATCACATGTTCTCACTCATGGGATCTAAAAATCAAATTTGAACTCCTGGACATAGAGGGTAGAAGGATAGCTACCGTAAGCCAGGAAGGGTAGTGGGGGTTGGGGGCAGGGCGTGAAGGCAGGATGGTTAATAGGTACAAAAAAAAAAAAAAAGAAAGAATTAATATGACCTACTATGATAGTATAGTAGAATGACTATAGTCAATAATAACTTACATTTTGTAATAAGTAGTATAAGTGGATTGTTTGTAACTCAAAGGATAAATGCTTGAGGGGATGATTACCCCATTCTCCATGATGTGCTCATTTCATATTGCATGCCTGTGTCAAAACATCTCATGTACCTCACAAATATGCACACCTACTGTATACCCACAAAAGTTAAAAATAAAAAAAAATACACACCTGAGAAGGGAAGCACAGCTCCAGTGAATAACCCAAGCCAGGAAGTCCAGGTTTTGTGAGATTTTAAGTTCTCAAGACTGAAAAACTTTGTGAATCATCATGTTGTGGTGTTAGCTTTCAAACAGGCCCATTGCCTAACTGCTGAGGACAAGAACAATTTATTCCATGTTAATAGAAAAAAGTGGAAGAGTTTGACTAAACAAATGCACATTTGGACACAAGTAAGCATACATACAAATGTACATGTGTACCTGTGAATAGATATATGCATTGTATATTTCTGAGCTTTGACTGCAGGAATTTTAAACAGCATTTTTTCTTTTGTTTCATTGAGTCGATGTGAGTGTAAAAATAGTATGAATCATACTGTCCAGGAAACATTTGAGAAATTTCTGGGCGTTTTAAATCTGTGGATAAGCACTGTGGTTTATAACATTTTACTTGGATATGGTAGATGTTATCATTCAAAGTAGCACTTAGGATTTACAGTTCTCTTATTATAACTCTCTGGAGTTGAGAATAATCACTGTTAATAAAGCAGTTGCCAAGCAAATATGTAATGAAAGAACATATGTATTGCCTCAACATTAATAGAGTCAAAAATCCTGGAGATAGACTTAAATGTACAGTAGGTGTATGTTAAAATGTTTAAAATAAAACCCACAATATCAGAAAAATAAGACAAAAACCAGTAAGTGTTAAAAGTGATCTATAATGGAATTAACCCAGAGGTGCCTTCTGGGGGCTGTCCAAAGGGTAACAGGGCTGGGATTAGGGCTGACAGAGTTGTGAGTGATGTAATTATTATTACTCCACCCTCAAAAATATACCATCTCCAACAAGCACTAGTTATTCTGCACTGCATTCCTGGAAGGAAGGTTATCAGTTTATGAGGCATCTTCACCATAAAGTGAGAGAAGCAGGCCGGATCAAATGCCCCTTAGTGCCCTCTCCTGCTCTGCCACTCTGCAGATCTCCACGTTTGCACATCCAGTGTTCCTGTGGGATGACCTTTGCTGTCAGTCAGTTTCCTGTCTACAGGTCAGGAAGGAAAGAAGTTGTTGTGACTCCCTAGGTGAATCATGGCTTCAGGCTCCTGCTGGATCTGGCAGGACCTGCCTGCATCACTCCCCGTAGCTTTGGACATAGCGTTCACTCACCGAGTGAGTATAAAACTGAATCTTGTGGGGCAGAGGGCGACAGGGGGCATGTGGGAAACTTCTGTACTTTCTGCTCAGTTTTACTGTGAACCTAAAACTGCTCTTTAAGATAAAGCTTATGAATTTAAAAAATTAAATACTAAACAGTATGGCAATTCCTCAAAAAAAATTAAACAGGATTACCAAGTGATCCAGCAATTCCACTTCTGAGTATATTCCAAAAGAAGTGAAAGTAGGGATTTGAGCAAATAGATGTGTGTACACCCATGTTCATAGCAGCATTATTCCAGTAGCCAGAGGTGGATGCAGCCCAGGTGTCCATCAACAGATGAATCGATAAACAAAATGTGGTATGTATTAATACATACAATGGAATATTATTCAGCCTTTAAAAAGATGAAATTCTGACACACGCTAACCACATGGAGGAAACTTGAAGATGCTAAGTGAAATAATCCAGACACAAAAAAGCAAATATTAAATATCCCGTTTATATGAGGTACCTAGAACTGTCAGATTTACAGAGTCAGAAAGTAGAATGGTGGTTGCCAGGGGATGGGAGGATGGAAAAATTGAAAGTTGTTGTACAATGGATATTAAGTATCAGTTTGGGAAGATTGGAGAGTTCTGGAGATGAATGATAATGATAGTTGCACAGCAATGTGAATGTATTTAATGTCACTGAAATGCACACTTAAAAATGGGTAAAATGGTAAATTTTATGTTTTATATATTTTACCATAATTTTTAAAGCTTTCCTTCTAAGAATACTGTGCAGAATCACTAGCTAGTGCTTGATAGGGATGCTGCAGTTCATGAGGATGCAGGAAGAACCAATCATTATGTCTCTCACACCTCCTTCATCCCTGTTACCCTTTGGGCAGCCCTTAGAAGACAACAAAGGTAAGGGTATCCACTGAATGGTATATACTTCAGTCCCAAGAATGAGTTTCCTATCAGAGTAAAGACACAGTTGTCAGAAGCCATCAAGGGAATTTGCCTTAAACAACTGTGGCCTCTACTAAAATGCCATTTACACATCTAGAAGACCTGCTTCACTGGGGTGAAGGAAAGCGTAAGCCACCCATGCTCCATCAGTGGGGCTGCTCCATTTCCTCCAGATGGGTGTTTGTAAACCAGTCCATGAACAGAGCACTGGCGTGGAGAGAGTCCCGGAGCTGTGTACCTGACTGTGGCTCCTGAAGGGTCTTAATCAGCGGAGGTGGACATGACGGCAGGAACCAGGGAATGCAGACTTGCTGTAGATTCCAATACAGTAGAAAATGAAAGCTTTGACAGGAAATCCACAACGGATAGTTCTCCCGCTGTAGGGCCTATGATGATTATGATGCCTGTTTTACATTCTCCAAGTGAAGCAGGATTTATCCCCCATCACCAAATCTATGTACTTACAGGTATTATGGTACTGGTAAGTCACAGACAGGTTAGTGAGTGGCCTGTAGTCCTGTGAGGAACACACAGGATGGAATTCACTAGGTTAGTCCATTGTGCCCTACTTTTTTTGGCTTTTGCCTTTTATTCTACATTTCTAGAAATTTGGCCTTGAAAAACAATCAATAGTTTTATGGGGCCCAGTAGCCATACTTTATTCAGGTCGTCTTCACTCCCTTCACCCTCTACAGGCCTAGGGCTGACCAGGGATTAGAATTCCTGAAGAGTCGTATATAAGGATCCATGGTTTCAAAAAGTTCTGACACTGCTATCCTAAATTATCCTACTTTCTCCTTAAGATACCAGTATATATATAGTCTATTACAGAGGCCCTATAGCAGAACCATTATATATAATTTGGCTTAAGGAAAAGGTGTAACTGAAAAGAGGTAAAATGAATTTGTTAAAGTACAATATATATAAATTAGTCCACTCATTCTCATGCCAGACTTTCCAAACCTGCTTAGAAAGAAACTCTTCATGTTTTTCACTTAGGTATTGGAAAACAGGGCAAAGGAAAAGAGGTTTCTGAGTCAGTTGCCATGGGGAGCTGCCGAGATACCAAACAAACAAACAAACAAAAAAAAACTGGAATTAAAGGTTTTTGTAGGGGAAAAAATTCAGGTCAGCAAGTCTAACGGTGAGGAAAGTAAGGACTTATTCATCTTTGACATCCACCCTAAGCTTGAGTTGAAAGGGATGGATATGGAATCTAATCAAAATAAACTCCCCCCCCGACACAATGAGTTCATAGACCATAATTTTTGTACAGACACACTGACACAGATTTTCCCCAGAGAAGAACATCAAACCAGCCATCACCGAGACAAAATGACATAAGGTAGAGAAGACCAACAAAGACAGACATTGGTGGGATCTCCTTGTGTCCTTGTCTCATCATTCACAGGAATCAGATGTGCCTGGTTCCAGACATTGAATTTATGTTTACTGATAGCTTTGCTACCTGGAACCCAACTAGCCAGAACCCTGAATTAGCTAACCTTCATACTTCCCCACCCCTCCCCTTCCCTCCCACACACCCCACCCTACCGCACATACCACACTTCCCTTTTTCAGTGATGAAGAAAACAAGATAGCTTTGGTTTTGAGTAAAGGTGGGGTGTAAACCCTGGAGGGTACTTGTAGCTGATGACACTGACCTGCTGAATCATTGAGAATGGTTAGATGTTTTATAAAGAGGAAAAACTGCTTTGGAAAACCTTCAACAAAAAGCATTTTCTAGTTGTCAATTAACCAGAAAATCAAAATAATAAAAAATATACTTGTCCTCAAATAGTCTAAATAACTGAGGTTTTAGTGTACCTATTTCCATGCTTTAATAATAATCTAGGCCGGGCGCGGTGGCTCAAGCCTGTAATCCCAGCACTTTGGGAGGCCGAGACGGGCGGATCACGAGGTCAGGAGATCGAGACCATCCTGGCTAACCCGGTGAAACCTCATCTCTACTAAAAAATACAAAAAAAAAAACTAGCCGGGCGAGGTGGTGGGCGCCTGTAGTCCCAGCTACTGGGGAGGCTGAGGCAGGAGAATGGCGTTAACCCGGGAGGCGGAGCTTGCAGTGAGCCAAGATCTGGCCACTGCACTCCAGCCTGGGCGACAGAGCGAGACTATGTCTCAAAAAAAAAAAAAAATAATAATAATAATAATCATCATCATCATCTAAAAATGTTGACTGACGATAACAATATACCATTCATTTTTATTCTTCTCAAGAAACTGCAAGTTTTGACTTTTACCATCTTTCCAGTGCCAGGGGTTAAATGTTAAATGTTCTGTTTATGTTAAGCACTCTAAAAGTTGTGATATTACTGGTTTTAAAACTAATATATGAAATCATTTTATGAACCTGTATATTTAGCTCTATAGTCATTGGGAACCAACGACATACTTTTGAAGCCAATTCTGTTTCTTTTTTTTTTTTTTAAAGAACCTATTACATGATTATTTGTAACATTCCATTTCACATTCAGATTATGTTCTGCTCAAGAGATCATCAAAATTAATTTTCATTCTCTGCTAATGGTACAGAGAGGAGTGATGTTACCGGCATGGTTATATACTTTAATATGTAAGTCAAAAATTTCGAATGATAATTCCCTGTGAGTCGTGAGTCTCCAAATAATCTATGTTTTATTGTAAAGCTGCCTACCCAGTGACATCAGTTGTAGCACAAATGGTTTATCAATTTATTCTAATAGTTTCCAATCTGTTGATTTTTAAGAAATGGTTTGTGTGCTTTTTTTTGGATGCACCTGTCACTAGTGAAATGATGCCTCTCTTTGAGCCCGGATTTAACCCAGGGCATTGCAGCATGTTTTTCCAAGGATGTCCCATTAGATAGATCTTCTAAGAGTGTGGCGCCTGCAGAATTGTGGCAGCTGAAAGTTGCATAAACTGTGTGACATGAGGAGGAAAAGCACTTCTGCTCTTCTGCCCTGGAACAGTATTTACAAAGCTTTGCAGGATAGCAAGATTTTTAGAGTCCTTGCGGCACTTAACTAGAAGCTATAAGCTGTTATTTCTAGCATATTTTTCCTGTGTTCCGATCAGTTCAGTTCAGATTAGTATGCTGGGTTCTTGATTTCTTGACAGAAAGTGTCAGAAACGTATTGATTTCTACAGAACCAGAATCAGAAAATAATTGTTTCCTTTTATCTAAGCAGAAGTAGCTTTGTTTTCCTTATTATCAAAGTGATACATGTATTCTACATAATTTATAAAATAGCAGAAAATTGAATAAAAGTAGAGATAAATTACCTGTAATCTGGCTGCCCAAATAGAACCTACCTGTTAACTCATACTTTTATGTATTTTTCCAAACTTTTTTCAACTAGTTAACTAATTTCAAATTTACAAGCAGTGCTCTGGACTGATCACATCCTACAAGCTGGTGGCACTTAGAAATGATGACTTTAAGTGTCATCTTACAGGACAGTGATCTCCTCATTGCTTTTTTTCTCCCTTCTATTAATCAGCTCTTACAAGAACAGATACCTGTGTGGACTCACCAGTATCTTTATCAGGTGGAAATTCCTATCAACCAGTGTTTTAATTTCTACCTTCTGTCAGTCAAAATAATACCGAGTGGCCCTGTAAGATCCTAGTGGGCCTCTAGAATCATAAAGGAAGATTCAGTTATGTACAAGGTGGTTTTGGTGTTAGATCAACTGATTGTGTTGTGATTATTTAGAAATTAGTAATCACTATACTATAAGGCAATTGGGGAGAAACGGGAAAGGTTGAGTTAGCCAGATCCTCCCATTCCCCATTCACAATCCAAACAATATGGATTCCAATCAAATTCTGATTTTATAATTTTGGTAACAAAATTTCATTCAAATATATGTCTTCTTGTGCTGTGAACAGAGTTGTCCTTTAACTTTGCATCCTTTATCCCCCTTCAAAGACGCATCTCTTCAGATTGCTGTAGTGTGATTTTATAGCTCCTTGAATTGTGCTGGTATCTCTGTGCTTCCCTTTGGAGAGTACTAGGCCTTCGGGTTAGGATGAATCCGAACGCTTGGCCAAGGTTAGGAAGGGCTTTGAGCACTGAAAGAAGACCGAGGTAAATTTTAAGGAATTGTTAAAAGATTCATCAAGAAATGTGGTAGAATTGTCATCTACAAACCTCATGTCAGTAGAATAGGAAGTATTTAGTAAGCAGCTGCTAGAAGGGATTTTGTTTGTTTAAAAAAAGAGAAAAACTCTGTCTTTGACATTGGTTATGTCTAGATCTTATCATCCCCTGTACAGGACTCTTAAGTTCCTTGAAAGCAGTGACTTTGAGAGCATCCCTTCATGTCCTCTGTGTCCTTGTATATAATAGGGACTCAGTGTGTATTGAATTAATATTTCTGTGGCTCTTCAGTGATAGATGAACGAATGTGCTCAATTTAGGTAACTACATTTGACCTTTTTCCTACAGCAGTTGAAGGGTGTTTGGGTAGCATCCACGATTGTATTGAATGCCCTGATTGGGTACAGATGTGAGGGAGTGGTATACAGTACTTTGATCCTCCATTGGAGAAGGAGATGCTAATGTGGATAATGAGAATTTGGTTCTTTATCTTTACTTTCGATTTGGCCGCCTTCCTTCACTGAGTCACACGGTTCACTTGTTTAGTGATGGGCATGTCATTTAAGCCTGAGACTGTCCCTCAGACTGTTTATGACATTGGATCTGAATTTCCCATTACATGAACAGCCAGCATTTGACATATAAATTCAAGAACACACTAAAAGTTTGTTGGCTTTGTAGTTGACATTGAGATTAACTTTCTCTAACCTAAACCAGTGAAAACTAAAATGCTCCTCACCACATAAAAGTTTTGCTTTCGCTGTGTTCAGACCCCTCCTACCTTGTCACAGCACAGTCATTTGGAGTCTGATTTGGGGGCGGTGTGGTTGTCTCAGTGGCGTATGACCCACTTTGTGTAATACTTAATTGCCTGTATTTTTACAACACAAGTCAGAAGTTCTGACGATAGTGGACTATCACCCAAAAAAGATTTTCTGAGACATCTCATCAGAGCTGCTCGAGTACCGCGCATGAAGACGGTGTTAGCTCTGCAGGGTATGTGCTAACTACCAGACGATGAAAGAGCATTTCCTCTAGTTTCTGGATAATGAGCAGGCACACAGGTAAAGATGCCTTTCTCAGAGTTGACTCCCTTTGTTTCCTAATGATTTTGGTGATTTTGTTGAATTAGACTTTTAAACATTAATTGTTACCTGCATATGTTTACTGTTGTGGTTTGCAGAGGGCTCAGAGGAACAATCATTTTAATTAGTATCCTGAGACTATAATAATATAATAACTTTTTATTAAAAGTCTGGAAAGACAGTAATCAAAAATAGACTCTCATCTCTATCTTCTCTGTGCCCCTAGCAAACATCCTCTTCATCAATTTTGTTTTTATTATTTGCCATCAAGATGGTTATCTCTAAATATCAGATGCTTCAATCCACAGCGATATCCATGTGTGAATTGATGCTTGATAAGCTTCAGATTATCAGGTGGAGAAGTGTGGTTAAGGTGTACAGAAAGAAAAAATGCACAGAAGGAAAGGGATAGCATGGGGATACTGTGCCTTGGTAAGCGTGGTGCCACTGCAGACTAAAAGCAGATATAAGTCAAGTGCTACTGACTTAAGTTTGGCAAAATCGCTCCTCACAGCGCGCTCTGTTTTAGAAATGTTTATGTTTCTGATATCACTTTTGTTAATTTGAAGAACTTTTAAAATACCATCATTGTTTCAAAACAAAATATGGAAGGTGTGGATCACCTTCCTGAATTTACAGAAAAGTTTTTGGGTACATTTCTTTGCGGAAGATTGGCTGAGATGTGGTTCATGGCAGGGTGGTGCCCGTGCCTTGCGGATCATGTTGTCTATACACTGATTGACATATCAACGTAGAGTCTTTGAAAATGCCCATTGGTAAGTCAACATTGTTTTCCCTGAAAGTCCTGAGACAGAAAAAAAAAATGAAAGTACAAACACTAACTGGAAAAAATGTCACACATTTTAGCCACTTTGCATCCCTTGTTAGGACAAACCCTGGGCTGGGTTTTTTTACATTTGTGAAGTTGTGCGGTAGGTGGGGCAGTGTGGGTGGCCCAGAAAAAGTAGCGGTTAGAATAAGATTTTCCATTTATTGCCCTTTGTGCATGGCTAAAAATAAGAGTCATACAAATCAGAATATGTAGTGCAAGCAAAATCACTCTGTTAATTCTGATGACTGGCTTGCCCACATCTTTGCATCTGTCTGGTAAGTGGTATATTGGGAAATAATTTTTCTCTGTTTAAATAGCAAAAGGCAACCAAGTTTTTGCGTTGTCTACACATGACAGTTTATCAGCACTTTTCCCTTCTGAAGGAAGAAAGATCCAACTCATACATAAACAAAATGTGTTGATGGAAGGAAGAAAGAAGTATGAAACCCTTGAATCTTTTTTAAAAAGGAATTGCGTTATTTGAAATGTGATTTTACAACTTCCATCTTCTTGGCTTATTGTTAGAAAGTTCTTTCTTGTAAACTCATAGCACAGCAAGGAAAGGATATCTTAATGGTGTTGCCCTAGAGATTGAAAAAGTTTTTGTGTGTTTCGATGGGGGAGGGAGAAGAGACAAGGGTAAGCGCACGCTTGCCCTGTAGTACCTTCTGTAGACGCAGATGTTGGAGGGACAGTTAACCAAGTAAAAACTCCCCTGCATCTGGCTGCTGAGTCGAATGCAACCACAGTAAGTGATAACGTGTCTGTTTGTGGCTAGAAGAAACACCAAAGAGAGACGGCACCAGCATTCACAGGGAAATTTGTATCTTCGCGATCCCATTGATGGTGCTGTCCCGTTCCGATGACTGAGTGGCTCTGGCATTTCCAAAGAATGAGATTGTCTGCAAGTGTTCTGAGCCTTTCAGTTTGATGTGCTTTGTGAAATGGATGAGTCAAGAGGGCAGTCATTCCAGAAGACTCTGAAAAATGAAGACTGCAAATCACATTTCTCTTTGGCATCCCCAACTGTGGCAGACAGTGTGGCACAGTGGTTACAACGAGTTGAGAGCTTTAGGAGGGAAAAAAGACTCCGGATGAAATCTTACCTTAGCTACTTGTTGACCTTGATCTGTTAACCTCTCCTAGGCCTGAGTGTCTTTATTTGAAAACGGGAACAGTAGTAGTACTGCCTACCTGAATGAGAGGGTGGTTGTGGGGATTCGGTGAGATGACGTACGTAAAGCACAAAGTCAGCACTCCACAAAATGATGTTGGTGTTATTGTCATTTGTGCAGTTGCATCATAAAATGTGTTGGAGAATTTTAGAGCATTTGGGAGTTCTCCTCTATTCTTGGAGTACAAATTTTGGAATTAAGTGGACAAAAGATCAGCCTCTGGTTCAGTGTTTCAGAAGAATACAGGCATTTATGGAGTGGTTTGCTTCTTCTTAGATTACTAATGCCATCTGGAGGATTTTTTTTTTTATTTTGCCATGAAGTTAGCACAATGTAAGCCTCTCTTTTAAGATTAGCGCTGTGTTGAGCATGTTCAGTAATTTTTACTTTCTCCCTATGTTTTTTATTTAAACATGGATTTTCAGTTCTAACATCTGTGCATGTTAATTGTAGTACCTGCTGGTGTGCATTATGAAAGACAGTGCTAATGTTGTAATCAAGTAAGGCTAAAAAATATTTCAGGTGGAAATGGGCAAAACTTCAGGAGCAATTAGCTTCCATGGTGGTGTAATTCCCCACAGAAAATACTGCATCTGTTATAATTCTGGTTATTGAACAATCTGACAGATTGACCAGATGCTGAAAGGCAGAAAACAATTGCTGTTGCTTTTATTTTTATTTATTATGCTTTGCAAATTATTTTCTGTTTAATACAACGTATACCTGTCCCCTTAGAGTCCTTTTCCACCCATCAAAGTTTTGCATTATAAAGTATATTGTGTATTTCACAATACAAAGTCATAATTGTGGACATAACTTTTTTGTTAGCCTTCAGGATAGGATGCTAAGACTTCAAATCAGTCTCCCTTTAACCTCCTCCAGGACTTTCCTAGAATTCTGTTTCTTCATTTATCAAAGTTAAAGAGAAGTTATGACTGTACCTTAACTTTGCCTCACCTGAGACCTGACAAGAAGTGATGAATTAAACCTATAAGCTAAGGAATTAAAATATGGGACAGATATAAAACAGTGGTGACTTAGTTTTCTCAATTGTTGTATTTTGCTGGGTTTTTTTTTTTTTAATCCTCCTCAAATTTTTCTTTTCTTAGACGGTCCTACCATCTCTGTCCCAGATACGACTTGTGACTTACAATTTACATATTAGTATTCTCATCAGATTTTTGGTTTTTGTGTTAGGAACCATCAGTCTGGAATAAAGACATTTCTCAGGTCAACTCCGCCAGGGAAATCTGTCTTGTATTAAAATGATACCCTGCTTCCTCCAGTGTCTCCAGACAATGCTAATTTCTCCACTTTTCTCCGTTAACGAAATAGAAGAATGCTTTTCAGGCCGAGCAAATCATGCTAGGTGACTTTCAAAGTTCCTGGCATTGCAGATACAGCTTCTGTTCCCTCCACACACTCATATATTCCCCATTATCTTTGCCATCCCTCTTGCCCTTTGCCATAGACCGAAGTTTCTGTAAAAATGATAGGTGAGAGAAGGTGATAAATTAGACTCTGGCCCTGATTCCCTCCCACACCTTCATAAGGAATGACAGATTTTGAAATGCATCCTGTGGATACACCGTGTGCTTCTTCCTGCAAAACTGCCAGTTTTAACTTATCTTTCATGTGCAGTTTGAGGGTACTGGCCAGGCGGGGCTCATTATTCCTTTGATTGAGTAGTGTAAAGTATTTGCAATGGAGATTTTCTCTAATGATGTATTTTAAGTGCATGTCCGCATTGCTGGTTTAATGCACTCAGTCACAGGATGCTTTAAAGTTTATTGCTAATGGGTGAATCCTCTAGAAAATGGGAATTTTCAACAAGATTGACATTTGGAATGAGAAATATAAATCTAATGAGAGTCTTTTAACCCAGGATTGTAATTAGGGCTGAGTGGAGTGAATGTGTACATGCACACCAAAGAAGGGCACGGAGGAAGGTGAAATTGCACGCTCCCCTCTGAATGAGGGATGAAGGCCGATGGATCAGGGTCAGGCCACGACACGTTGGAGTATAAATGATACTGTCACCAAGTACTGCACAGGGTACCAAGGGAATTCCACTCTAGTAAATTACATTATTTAGACAGACCTGAAGGCATTGTGTCGGAATGAGCAGAGGGAAAGGGGGCTGTTGGCACCATGCGGAAGATATTACAGTACAACTAGCTTCAGGGATGGAATTCACTGGTTTCCATTATACCTGCCTATTTGTATTCTCCTTCGCTAATTAGTTTACAGAAAGTTACAAATGTGTACATGTGAAAGAACATCATGTCTGTTTGCAGTATGGGTTACAATGGACCATAAGGGAATAAGTGTTAGTTGATTTGTATGAACTGGTCAGTGTGAGATTCTTTTTCTTTTATTCACAGCTGGGTAATATTAGGTGTTGAGTAAAAACTTGCGCTTGTTTTGTTTTCTTTTTGTGAGAATCTCACATGCATTATGAAGATTTAATCCTCATTCTCTCGGTAACATAATGCATTTCTTTTCCACCCTTCCTTTACATGCCTTTAAATCTCACCTGTCACTGGTCTCCCCTCATCACCTTCCATCCCTAAGGGAAACAGATTGTACTGGCACATAACATTTCATTTTGTGAAAGAACTCAACGTTAACAAAGGTGATTCCTAGAGTGGGACTTGTAAAGAAAAATCATTTTTTTCACTTCTTCTGTTTTATCCCTCCGCAGCAAAGCGAGGCTACCCTTTTTGGGTTTATCTATCTTTTACCATCTCTGGATCATCTCTTACCATCATCTAGATCATTGCAGATGTGCTAGTCACCATTTTCCAGTTTGATTTCAAATGCTCATTCTTGAAAAAGCCAATACCAGGTGCTCTGGAATTAGTCACCGTCATTTCTTAACTAAAAAGCAAGTGTCTTCTCCTGAATGGGTAGAGGTTCTGAAACAATATCCATTCTTTCTTAAGTATGTGTCATACTTTGTCCTTAGTGAAATAAACCTGAGAAGCATCTCTGATCAGTTAACAGAGAGAATACATAGGATTCTGAAAAATGTCTCCACAAGGCTTCCAAATGGCAGGTTTTTAGCAGGCTTTCTGAAACAGGGTCACAAGTAGATCACAGTGACGATAATAATATCTTGGATTTTACTTTTATTCTTTTCAAAATAATACTCTGTTGGGGTCAGGGTATCGTAATTTATTTTGTAGCCATAGTTACAGTCTTATTTTATTCATCCAATCATAAAATAGTAAAGCCAACATACTTGGAAAGCCAGGTTTGAGTGTGGACAGGAGATACCTTGGTTAATAATAAGATACTTCTATTTTATGCAGGGTACCTCCACCTTAAAAATGCTTTTAGTTTATGATTCTAAAATAGTATCTAAGTGTAAAAGGCATCATGTAAAATGTTTTTGTGCCATATATCATCCTCAGCATAGAAAGGCTGTGCTTACAGACTTTGCTTTATTCACTGAAGTCCTACAAAAGTCAGGGACTGTGAGCTGTGTGAGAAGTGAGGGTCTCTCCCTACATAAACTCACTGGAATCTTGCCCTTTTGTATTCTGTTTACTTTAATGGTAGTATGTGCCTTATATCTTAAATGTTCTTTTCGTCCGTGACACCCACTGGGAAATCACATTTTGTTGTTTGCCACAACATTACACATGTGACTTCTTTCTTTTTCCTGTCCTCTTGATGCAGCGTGCTATCAAACTGTATCTTTTGAGTTGTTCTAAATTGAATCCTGGTCAAAGGGATTTAACAGCATCTAAAATGGAACTAGCTTAGATTCTCTTCCATTCTGTAGATGTTCCTTTGTTCCTGCTTACCTACCCATGTCTGTCTGTATTCTATTCTTTTTCTTAGATTAAAATTGGAAAGGGAGAAAGGGGAAGCTCCTTAGGAGAAATAGGTCTGTGGAGAATTGTGAGTACTCATTCAGAAGCTATTCTTAGTTCTAAGAAATATAATGAACTTGAGCTTTGAGTCCTACTGAATCTCCCATTAATGATCCCGCCATCACTTCCACCTCCCATCTGAGTATGTTCTCCCCAAAGGCTACTGATATTTTTTCCCTAATATTCTGAATGGAGTCTCTTCCAAGGAAAGCATATCTTGAAAGGAATTGAGTCCTACTGCAGTAATAGTGTACTGGGTGATTCTTAATTGTTCTATTAAGTACTTCTGTTTTGCATTACCATAATGTCTGCTGTAGCAGAAACTTTTCTATAGACCTTGACTTGTCAGAAGTCAACCCCTTAATGTGAGCACTTCACTTACATTATCATTATGGTGTTTCCAGCTGACAACTACTGCCACACTGCCATGGTCCCTGAGTTCCCAGTGCTTCAGAAAAAGAGACTTTTGTTCTGGCTTGTTGAGGGGAAAACATGCAAACAACAACACTAGCTCTACCACCAGAGATCCTATAAAGACATGTTCAGATGAACAATAAAGTCATTTGTTCACATATGACATAAGGATATAAGAATTTAAACAATAAGACCTCTTGTGAAATGTGGCAAAATATGCACCACAAACATTGTGAAGTTCTCTGTCTTGTGGAAGGCAATTTTTACATGGGCTTCAAAAAACCATTAACTTATAAACTACCCTTTTAAAAAAGAAAAGAAAATCACTTGTCTCGCTATAACATTAAAGCAATTTCTGTTCTAAGGAAAGCTTAAATGCATTCCTTTTTACAAAGTGCATGCACTATAATTTATAAAAAGCACAATACTTTATCAGGAAATGCGGCACCTCTTCCCTCCTTCCCCTGAAATGGGAGATTCCTCCGTTTTTGTCAAGTCTTTTTTTTCTTTGAATAATATTGATTTCTTCAAAATGAAAGAAAAAAATCCTTTAAATCACTTAGATTCAAGACAAAGTTTTAAGGCTTGATAATAATTCTCTAAATACTTCTGACATGGGTGGAGCATGGGGAGGGAATAATCCTGCTTTGAAGGGAAATTTTAATTGAGTTTGCTTTAAGGTGAACCCTGTCCTTTTTTGCGTTGAACCTTTAAGGAAAACTTGTTAATATTTGCAAACCTCAGCAAGGCAGAAAAATGCGGAGATTTCCTTGTCAGCTCACGTCAGGGTGTCTGGCGGCACCTTAAAATGGTTCCGATTTTGATGTTTGAAATGTGACCTTCCAGGAAAAGTGGGAGGAGAGGAGAGCATATGTTAACTGGCCAAAGGTGTTTCATTGAGCTGACTTAGTATTCACCTCTAAAGGTTTTCAAGTATTTGCAGATGGATATGTACAGCATCTTTGCAGAATTCTCTTAATTGAAGAAATGTTTCATCTCGATCTCTGTTGACAGAAAAGATTGCCTACTGATAATTGCTTTGCTTAAGTGTCTGATAATATGCCAGGAATGAGAGCATTCTGTGTTAGGTCATCTTTAATTATGCATGTACCACCTGTCAGCTCTAAATCAGTACCAGATTAGATTCTCACGGAGTCAGTTTGGGAGGTTCAGAGGGAAAGCTGAGGTGATCTCTTTTAGAAGCAACAAAAATAGACAGTAGTAAACATGCCTTCTAACCTGAAGCTTTTTAAAGGAGCCTCATCTTCATTGTTCTTGAGCAAGAATACGCCATTGGTACATCTGAAAAACGTTTGAAACCTCGCCCAAGCGGGGATGACTTACTGTGAAGATGGATGACTGCAAGCGAGGATGGTAGTACCTCCTCCCTCAGTACCATCTGTTGCATTTCCTTTTTGCTCCTTCTCATCGTTGTAAATGAGCCAGGGAAAAGCTCAGAAACATTTTTATAAGCTATGTGAGGACAGGAAATATGTTAACGATGTTAGATTTCATACATTTCAGGGGTTTTTTCAGTAGCGGGTTGGTTTTTTTTAGAAGGACAAGTGTGGGTTGGAAATAATGCTTGTTACCCTCTGTCAGCTTTTGGTAGTTTTATTCTCACTTTTCAGGGTTGTTTGGGACTTTCTGGTGGGATGTTTAGGGTTCTTTACTAAAGGCTCTGTTCTCTCTTCTTCTATCCTTTGATAAGATGGATTTGTGAAAGGTGTTTTTCTTTGTTCACCTGTCAGAGGTCTAAGAAAAACCTTGAGTCATTGTGCACTTTTCGCAGAGGCGGGGTTGGATGACTGAGAAGCTAAAGGCAGAGAAGGGACAGGTAAAAGAAATAACAGATGTGTGAATTATCATGTGGAGGGTTTCTCGAGCTTTGACCTGCGAAGGTGAGGCTCTGAGCCTGTCTGCTCTCTAACCGGAGAAAACTGCTTGATAAGAGTTTGTGACTAACAGTCTTAGAAACAGTTTGGAAATCCTAAAATGTCCCATTTCAACACTGCTGGCCAGAGGCATTGAAGAGAAAAACAGGTCAGCTCATAACGGGGCAAAGACCCTGGAGCACTGTGGTCCAGCCCATGGCCCTGAGTGACTTTTGGCTATCTTTTGATACTTAGGGTACCATTTGCTTTTCTACCCTAATCAAATAGTTCACTCAAGTAGAGGTGCAGCCTCCAAAACAGAGAACAGGCCCCAAAACTACTTATTACAGTAACACCGCCAGTGCTTTGGCTATTTAATGCTCACTTAATACTTATACAGTAAACAAGTTGAAGAACCTTCAACTGCATGCAACAGATGCTTCTTAAAACAGGAGAACATAGTACAATTAACCCTTAAACAACACAGGTTTGAAGTGCGTGGGTCCACTTATACGTGGATTTTTTCTCAATAAAAGTTACACTGGGTGTACCTGCCTCTTCTGCCTCCCTTCCACCTCCTCCACCTCTTCTGCCTCTGCCACCCCGAGACAGCAAGACCAACCCCTCTTCCTCCTCCTCCTCAGTCTGCTCAATGTGAATACAGTGGGGATGAAGCCCTTTATGATGATCCACTTTCACTTAGTAAATGTACTTTCTCTTACGATTTTCTTAATAACATTTTGTTTTTTCCAGCTTACTTTATTGTAGGTATATAATACATATAACATACAAAATATGTGTTAATGGACTATTTATGTTATCACTGAGGCTTCCAGCCAACAGCTGGCTATTAGTTAAGTTTTGGAAGAGTCAAAAGTGATACCTAGCTTTTCGGCTGCGTGGGGGATCGGTGCCCCAACCCCTGTGTTATGAAAGGGTCTTCCCAAGCCTTAACTGACAAGAACATCCAAAAGTGAAGCTAAGTCAGAGAAAGGCTGAAGAAAGGAATTGAAAAGAAAAACAATGGGGAAGAAAGGGCTGTACTGCCATGTTCTCTCTCACCAGCTCATCTTTGCAAAATCTTTTCCATCCACCTGGAAAGACCTTCTACTCTCTCCACCTGGTTTACTCTCACTTGGAGTTGTTCTTCAAGTGTCATCTCCAAGAAGGCTTCTTTGCTCCTTTCTGGCAAAATTTGCTGCCGTTTCTGTGTGATGCCATAGCCCACTGGCTGCCTCCTTTGCAGAATTTATTATGCTGTACTGCGAGACCTTGGTGACTTAGCTTTCTCCTCCACAAAGTAGCTACTGAAAAAGTTAACATTATCCTAACTGTGACAAAAGAGGTCTCATGCCCACAGAAGGAAGAGTCATGATTTCATTAGACTCTGCAGTACTTAGATCACATTAGGAGTATTATACCAGTACATTTGAAAAGGAACATAAACTGGACGTTGTGGGTCATGCCTGCAATTCCAGTGCTTTGGGAGGCCAAGGCAGTGGGATTGCTTGAGACCAGGAGTTGGAGGCTGCAGTGAGCTATGATCATGCCATTGCACTTCAGCGTGGGTGACAGAGCAAGACTCTGACTTCCCCCCCAAAAAAAACAAATGAAAGAAAAGGAAAATAAACAAACTTGAGTGCTCTGTGAACACAGCATCAGGAATGGAGAGGGTGTCAGACACTGTCTTGTAACCAGTGGTTGAAGGAACAGAGAAAGGTTAACCTGGAGAAGAGAAAAACAAGGAAAGACACAAAAACTGCATTTAGATATCTGAAAGACATTTGTTATTCTAGAAAACACAGAACTAAAAGAAATTATAGAGAAAGAGATTTGGGCTCAAAATCCAGATACAGCTAGCCCACAGTGGAACCTGTGGCTTCATTTAGTAACAGTGAACCCCCTGTTACTAGAATGAGAGTCATTGTCTTTTTGGGCCACGTTTGCGGGGGGATGATGTAGACAAGACTGCTGCACTGTGCAGGAGCACAAACCAGACAACCCTAGTATTTTAAAGAATCAGAATCCTCACTCCATGCCGAATCACAGTCAGGATGATCTTGGGACATCAACTGCAACCACCATGCTGGGTCTGCTTGGCCTGGTACTCAGCAGTCATCTGGCCACAGGCTACAGGATAAAGCTGGGGATGGGGTGAAAAGAAGGGAGCCAGCTACTTCCTCAAGGAGGCTGTTCAGTGAAACAGAAGGAGCATTGGATCAAGTCCCAGTCCGTGTGCTTCCTGGTCTCTTGCTAGCTGTGCGAGTGGCTCCCTCAAAGCCTGCATTTCTTGCCATGCAAAATGGAAATGATATTGTTCACTTCACAGAATTGCCTGAGGTTTAAGGAAGATGAAGGAGTCCTTTGTGGATGGCAATGTGCTGTCTGTAGGTGGTTGCTTGTCCAGAGCCCCTGCTCCTCGACTGATAACCTCTAAACTCAGTTTTGTCACCAGTACAATGGACATAATTTCCTTCCTTGCAGGTGGCTTTGAACTGGATGAGTAAATAAAATGTTATATATAAAAGTCCCCAGCAGAGTACCTGCCACAGAGTAGATGATCGTGTTGTCAGCCTCCACCCTCTGGAGCTGAGGAAGATAGGAGAGGAGTGTCGTTTCTCACCCACCTCTGCCAGTCAGGTTCTCGGAAGGTTCTCTTTCACCTGCCCACATACCTGACCTCATGCTCACATTCCTCTCCTGCTTCCCTGTCACCTTAACATGGAGACTTCTTCTCTGCTTTTTCTTCTTCCTTCCTCTTCTGCTTCCATCTTTTCCTAATACTCTTTTCTTCCTTATCTCCCGTCAATTTCCCTAATCGCCGCCTTGTCTGCATTCTGTAAAGGATTGTTCTAATGAGCACAAAGTTTAAAATAATATTCTCAGTAACTTTTTTGTTCAAAACAAGATGTTATATGCAGCATTTTGGGGAGGGAGTGGTGAGTCCTTTTCCATTTTCCTCTGCATTTGCTTAAAGTCTTTTTTTTTTACGTTAACATTTTCCCATTCTTGCATCCCTTGGGCTTGTAGTCATTAACTTGCCAGACACACAGCAACTGATTGTCTTTATGACGTTGCTAAAGTTAGGAGAGTGTCATTCACAGGGAACTTAACCCATATATTAACTCAGACATAGCAAATTGCTAAATACGTGCCTTTAAATAAAGAGCTTCAGAATGCCAATTTGATTCTCTTGTTCACATCCTCTCATTGAAAGGGGGTTGCTGAAACAGAAAAAGCAACGGGAAGGGGAGGAGAAATTTCAGCTGTTTTACTGAGTCAGAAATTGGAACACTGCCATCTGGATACAGGCATCTCATCCATCCTTCCATTCATCCACTCAGTGTTCAGGAACCAAGTCCTTGTCTCAGACCCAGCAGCGGACTGTGGGGCACACACTGAAGTGAGTGATAGGATCCCACCTTCAGGCTTCCTCCCATCCTAGTCTGTGACTCGAGCATCAGGAACTGTGGCTCATTCATCTGTGGATGCCCAGGAATCCTCATGAGATCTAGTTCAGTAAATGTGTGAGTAACAGCAAAAGCAGAAAGACAGAGGGAAGGAAAGAAGGAAGGAAGGAAAAATAATCAAAGGAAGAAAGGAAATTGTATTTTACTTAGTGCCGGGGTGTAAACTGGTACATGCTGTAAGTATGATTTAATGATGACAGCGCGAATCCAGGGGAGCATTGCTGCTTGTGGAAATTTGAATACAGTTTACAGGAAAGTGGTGCTAATTATCCTCATCCATATAAAAGTCAGAACGGAAGCCACACACTCTCCAGGTGCATCCCTTAGAACATGTTGAATTTCTTCTGGTTTTTCTCCCACTTAGCTATGTTGTTTTTTACTTAGCAGAATAACTTTACCACTCCAGTCATTTCTAATTTTTAGGTCAGAAAGCTAAATTTCTTCCTTTCCAAGGAAACAAACAACAATAACAAAAAAAAAAACTGTTTCTCCCCACCTCTTATGGAGCATGGTGTTTCTCTGGGAGCCACTGACTACAGGAAAGAGCGTGGCTCTTGCCTCTTGGGTCAGCTCGGAGCATGGTGTTTCTCTGGGAGCCACTGACTATGGGAAAGAGCGTGGCTCTTGCCTCTTGGGTCAGCTCGTGACTCACTGGCAGCCCTGGGCCTCAGCGTCTCCATGGGAGGTACAGGAAGAGAAATGCTTACCTTGTGTACACCCCGGCATTGTCTGACATTCACATGAGAAGAGACATATGCAAAAGCACTTTGAAAACCAAGGTGCTATATAAGGACTTTTATTGTAAAATATAAAGACATTAGCTTTATTTTTCACAGTACATTTATTTGTTTCTAAAATCTCACATAACACTCAAGGTCATTTGCTGTCCATGGTTTCGTCAGCTGCCAAACTCTGTTTAAAGGAAACTTGTAACATCTTTTAAAAACGAAGCAGTTTTCTTCTTTTCACCAGAAAATGATCTGGACCTTTGTCTTGCACACAAGTAAACATTTACATTTGCTCTTTTTTCATAAACCAATGCAAAGATACTTGAGTTTTCAAGTTTCACTCCTCTGAGTTTCCACAATACTTTGTTCCTATCTTTAGTATCCCCCACACTGCCTCTGCAGAGTTGAATAAAGCCAGACCCCACCCTCAGAGTTCACCATCTAGCAGAGGACCTAAGACATTCACAAACAGCTGTGATGTAGACAGCAAGTGACAGGTGCCAGTTTATTGGCTAGGTAAAGCAGAGAGTAAGGGCATACCTGGTGGAGGCTAACTAGCCTCTTAAGCAGGACAAGGAGAAAAGAAAAAGCAAGACATATTTGGGCATCCTAGCATTGTGTTACCGTGCAATGTGTTTGTCTTTATTTTATCCTTATTATTATGTCATAGGATCTTTGAGGACAGGGACTTTCTGATTCATCACTGCTATACTCAGTGGTGCCTGAGATGAGCTTACAAGTTAGGTCTTCCTAAATGGTTGCTTGAGTGAATATATTCTATACCATGTCATGTTTAATTTCAATCTCAAAATTAATTCCACAATTTTTTAAAAGTTCTGAACTTTCCAAATGGGATGTTTGATACTTTTCCAAATAAGTGTCTTTTAACTCTGGAGGAAAAAAATACCAAGCATTTCTTGAATACCAAGAAATGCTGACTTTAGTTTTACAACATAATTAGAATAAGTACAGTGATTTTGTTTATGCTTTGGGTGTAAACTGAATGCACAGAGATCTCAAGGAACCTCAGAAATATTTGTTATAGTCATTGATGTATCCCCAGTGCTTAGAACTACGCCCAAAATGGATTGGGTGCTTAATAAATATTTGTTGAGTGAATGAATAAGTTCAATAAACATTTATTGAGCATCTAGTATATGTCAAGTCCTGTGGTATACTCTGGGGATTAGCTACAATGATAAATACAACAAACAAAGCTCAATGGCAGCTTAACTGAATGAACCAATGAGTCAACCAGTCAGTCTATGTTCTCATTTCATAGTGAACTTCAGCTCCACCCTCTCCCTCCCCACCTTCATTGTTCCCCAATGTGGCCAGTTCGTCCTCTGCATCCTCTCTCACATGCCCTCTCCTGCCATGGCTCTGGCCACTCCCTGGAAGGGGCATGCCTGACCTTGTTTGTGCCCTCCTTGCATGAGTGTCTCCTGCCTCCACAACACTCGCAGTGCCACCTGGGGTTTGATGGCGTCACTGACCCACTCAGGATCCTTCAGCAGCACCTCACTACTTACTGTGTAACATCCCAGCTCCTCTCCCTGGCATTCAAGCCACTCTGCTGTCTGACCCTAACCTGCTTCCCAGCCTCACCTTCCACCTTGCAACAGCCAACCTAAATTCCACCACACTCCACAAGAGCGGCTACGTCTTTCATCTCTGTTCCCTTCCACAGAACGTTTTCTTTTCCTGGAACGACCTTCCCCTTTCCCCTACTTGTCAAAATCGTCCTCATTTTTTGCCACCAGACCACATGGTATTCTCACTCAAATCCAAAGTGACTGTCCCAGCCAAAAGTTATTTTTCTTTCTCTGCCCTATTACAACACTCAAATTATACCATTCGTGTGTTCCCTATTACATGTTGCTTTTATTGTAATTGTGAATCATACGAGTGCCTGCTCTATTCAGGAACTGCTATGTACATCACCCACCCTTTCTATAATTCTCAACCAGCCTGCAAGGTGAATACCATTGTCAGTGGTGTTCGTGGTCTGTCCAACATCACACAGCTAATAAGAATGGAGCTAGGCTGTAAGGCTGTGTATGTCACTGCAAAGCTTGTACCCTGCCCACTCTAGCAGCTGCCTCACTCACAGTTCCTGGTTGTCTTGTGTTTCTCCATGAGTAAAGTGGGGTCCTTGACCTTATGTATCTTGGTTCCAAATGTAACCTGGTTCTGTTGAGTGTCCTCATGGGCTGAGAACACATGACTTAATAATACCTTGTACCCAGTAAATGTGGCATGAAGGAATGCCTGAGATGTCTCTATTTTCTTCTGTCATTTATGCTGAAGCACAGGCTCAGCTCTATTTGGTGTTTATCAGGACCTGACACCTTGGTATTCCCACCATCTCCTAGGCTAGTCTGCTCTCTTGATCCTGGATTATTAAATTGTCCTAACTATTCTCCTTGCCTGGAATCCACCCTACCCTCTGCCACCAAACTCATCTTCATAAATGTCAACTAGGTGACATATTCCAGTAACATATGGCTTTAACTCCCTGAAAGTCAGGGTCCTTCACTTTGCCTCATCACCCCCAACCCATGACCCAGAGTCACTTGGCCAGCTATAGCTTCTACTTACCCCAATCTCATTCCTCTCCCTGAGCCACTGGTCGCCTCTCTCGAATGCACCACACGAATTCCTGTGCAGTGTTCTTTGATCATTAGGTTTGATTTTTCCACAGACATGCTCTTTCTCCTCTCCAGCTGTGGGTTTATTGGTTTCTTTAGTAAGTATATGTTGAGCCTGGCTGTGAACCAAGCACTGCACTGGACTCTGGGAACCTAGAAAATAGAAAATAAGACCTGCCCTCAGAAGGCGCCCAGTTTACTGGGGTACGTAGACATGAAAGTAGGCAGCATAAAGAAAGATAGTGAAAAAGAAACAGGAATGTTTAGGGAACTGTCATATTCTACCCATTCTTTATGATGCTGCCCAAGTTTTTTGTGTGTCCAAACTAATTTTTCCCTTTTATAAATCCTTATAATTCTAATTCTCCTGCAACATTCATTTTGACATTTAGTCACATACTGCCTTCTATGGTTATTTAAATGTTTCCCACACATGTCCTGCTTCCACAAGTGGATTTTAAGTGCCTTCAAACAAGGTGTATGCTTTATGTGTTTTATACCAGCTTCATCAGTTAGCATTAGCTGTGTAACAACACTTCCAAATTTAGTGGCTTAAAAACCACAAACATTTATTATTTCTCACGATTCTGTGAATTGGCTGGGCAGTTCTTCTGGTTTGGACTGGCTCAGACTGGGGCTGAATAACCTGCAGTAGAGGTAGGCAAACCGTAGCCCACAGGCCTGCCACCTGTTTTTGTAAATAGGGTTTTATTGGAATACAGCCACTCCCATATCATCTATGGCTGCTTCCGCACTACAGCAGCAGAGCTGAGTAGTTGGAATGGGTATGATCATATGGCCCACAAGCCTACAGTATTTACTGCTGGTCCTTTAAGAAAAAGGTTGTTACCCCCGCCCCATTCTAGGATGGTTGGTCTGGGGAGGCCTCACCTGAGATGACTCATCTCTGTTCCACATGCTCTCTCATCCTCCAGCAGGCTAGCCTGGAATTCTTTATATGGTGGCCTCAGGAGTCCAAAAAAAAAAAAAAAAAAAGGCAGCAGGACCTACTGCTTTATACCAAACTGCCTGCTGGACATGCCTCAAGGATTTCATATTAAACCTGTCTGGACTGGAACGCATTACTTTATCAATGTGCAGACTTTTTTTTTTTTTTTAAGTTTCTGCTTACCTCATATTTTCTGTTATGCCTTTGATAAAAGCAAGTCCTATGGCTAAGCCCCGAGTCAGTTTTGGAGGAGGTGCCCAAGACTCTGTAAGGAAGGAATTATTGTAGCCATTTGAAAAACAGTCCACCACATCAGGCCATTCTTCCCAACCCCAGTGTCTGGCATCGAGCACGTGATAGGTACATGCTTGCTGAATTGAATTAAAAATATAAATAGAATTTTTGGAGGAAGAGAGTATATTAAATAGTTATTGTATAAGTACCATGTACCAGGTGCTGGGATACAACAATGTACAAAGCATGCAGTTCTCATCCTCAAGGAGCACACAGTCAGACATCAATTCAGTGCATCCTTTCTGTCCAGTTGTGAAATGGGCTTTCTCTCTAGGATTCTTGTTAAGGATCTTTAGCATTTAACTATGGCTCTACCATCCATTTGTCATTTCCTTTCAACCCCCACTACCCACTCATTAGCTGGACTTTTCAAGCCTGCACAAGGCCTGCTTTAGGATGCCCCTGCTTCCAGCCTCTTCTTAACCAGTCCCCCTGCACATGCTCCTAATGCCCCACTTTTATCAGGCTGCTCCTTGCTCAGGAGCCTAATGCATTCACCAGATTGAGCCCAGACCTCTAATATCCTAGAGACAGCAACCCATCACAGTCCCCACGCTCCTTCTTGTCTGGACTGCTTCTTGTCTGGACCATATTCCTCAGAATATTCACTGTACATCCTGTGTCCATGCCTCACTTGTCCTCTCTGTGTAGGGTATCTCCCCTTCATCTGTCAAGGCCGGGCCAGATGCCACCTCCTCCATGCTGCTTCCCTGGTTGACCCTACTAAAAGTTATTTCCTCTTCTGCATTCACAGGGTATCAAGTTGGGAATGCTACTCAAATGGCACATATCACATTCTCTTGGCATTTGAGTTATCCTGAGTCATCCATTTCATGCATTGCACTCTTCTTGAGATAAGGACCGAGTCTTATTCATTTTCATTTCCTTCTGAATGCCTTGCATAAAGGATACTTTTGGTGAAATCTCATTTTCTGAATAAATAACTGATATTTGCATAGTGCTTTTGCCATTTCCCAACTCTTTTATTTGCCATATTTCTTTTTTTTAAATTATTATACTTTAAGTTCTAGGGTACATGTGCACAACGTGCAGGTTTGTTACATATGTATACATGTGCCATGTTGGTGTGCTGCACCCATTAACTCATCATTTACATTAGGTATATTTCTAAGAGGCCATTGGTTTAAATATATTATGTACCACCAAGAAAGAAAAAAAAATTAATTAAAATATAAGCCACCAGCAATAAGTTATATCCTTCCTTCTGAAATATCATTAAGTGAAAAATGTACAGACTGGAATCTGTGACATACAGAATATTAAATCCAGTTCAGATATCTATCGGTATCCAATTAGACATTTATAAAACACCTAAATATACCAGGCGTTAGAATCTCACAACAGACATATGAAAGAGGTAGGGTGGGTAGTAGTATTCCCATTTTCCAGAGGAAAAAATTGAAGTTCAAAAGGGCTCCAGTGCTTTTTCAGAGTGAAACAAATAAAAGTAAAAGATGCAGCTGGAAACCATCATTCTCAGCAAACTATCGCAAGAACAGAAAACCAAACACCGCATGTTCTCACTCATAGGTGGGAACTGAACAGTGAGATCACTTGGACTCGGAAAGGGGAACATCACACACTGAGGCCTATCATGGGAGGGGGGACGGGGGAGGGGGAGGGATTGCATTGGGAGTTATACCTGATGTAAATGACGGGTTGATGGGTGCGGACGAGTTGATGGGTGCAGCACACCAACATGGCACATGTATACATATGTAACAAACCTGCACGTTATGCACATGTACCCTAGAACTTAAAGTATAATAAAATAAATAAATAAAAAGAAAAAAGCCAAAGCTTATAGCATAAATCTTACGGTTAAAATAAAGCTGCCTTCCTAAAATCACCTGTGGGTATCAAAACCTGTAAGTCACCTCTTATTATCAGTGTGCACCTTTTTCTTTCTTTTTATAGCACTACCTACCCAAAACTATATGCACATCACTTGGCCTTTCAGTTTGTTTTTCCCAGCTGCATTGTTTTGTCATGTTACCCCAAGAACATCCTGTTACTTGGCATAACATAATGTAATGTGATGTGATATTTCATGCTGCTTAGGAAAAATTAGAATGATTGTTGGATGCTTAGATTTTTCTTGGGAAGTAATTAGCAGACAGAACCTCTGTCACACACACACCCCCATAGGAGTTTCTCAACCATCATTAGCCCCAAAATAGTAGAAGGCTTTCCAAACCCAACACTTCACTTAATTAATTACCTCATCTGAATACTTGCTTTTGGATTTTAAGAAATACTTTGTGGAATATGCAGTTGAGAGACAAAACATTTTATTGGTATATTTAGATATTTGTTACATTTTAGAAGGAATCGGTATGTGCACATTTTTACTTTTACATAAAGTTCAAGCTGGTTTTAAAGAACAGGTACACTGAAAACTCTTTTCCATATACATCTGGTTGTATTTTCATTTTATTCAAATTGCCAGGTAAAAGAAGAAAAACGCAAGTGGAAGAGACTTCCCAGATCAGCAGGAACTGGAATATGTTCAAGTCTTGGCAGAGCCAGGTCAGCCTTTCATCTGTCTAAGGGAGCCGTGTTGAAATACCCACACTGCTCTCAGGATTACTCAGACTTTATTTGAGTAGTTTGTTAATTGCTGGTCACTACACTTTAGGGGGGGAAAAAAAAAAAAAACAGTTGCAGAGAAGGGAAAGAGTCAAGAAGACTAGCCAAATGATACAAAATAAGATCTGTAAAGGAAAATCAAGAGAAAGAGGTTGTTTGGCTTAGAGAAGAAAAAGTGAATTTCTAATACATAAAGGTCTTTGGGTGAAGAAAATTACAGTTCAGCTGTATCCTATGACCATTAATCACAAAATTGCTATTTGTGCTAGACACATTGCATGGTGACAGCATCCTAGAAGTAATTCCCAAGGCATAGTGAGGTGTCCGTTCTAAGACCTTTAGGATTCAGTTACCTAAAGTGGATAGAGACCAAACTAGGAAATTTTGTAAGACCCCTTTAGCTGTATGTTGAGTTAATCACGTACTTTTATAACTACCCAAACAACTTTCGGACCATAATTATCAGATATGTTCTATAGCTTCTACCTCTAGCTGCTGTGAAATGGGTAAATTTGAAGGTAAGGTGGAGTAGACTTCATGAGAACTTGGCGAATAAAGATTACTCAGCCCCCAAGTCCTTAGGTAATATAGGTGTCCTAGCCCTTCTGTCTTGTAGGTCATATGGATGACTCACGCCACACACGTTTCACATCACCTCTTAAAGACTTATGGATGCTTAATCTTTTGAAGAATATTTTCCCTGAAAATATTCCCTTTCTTTCCTGCATGATCAGTTTCTCCGTTTGCACTAAATTTTTCCCGTTGGCATAAAAACTCTTTATTATTTCCCCAGGAAAAAACTTCCTTATGTCACATTCCCCTTTAGCTTCTACTGCACTTTACTGCTCCCTTTCACACAAAACACTTCGAACTTCTTGTCTACAGGTATTATCTAGACTCATCTCCTGTTATCCTTGACACACTCCATTAAAGTCTCTGACACCACTGCTTCACCAGAACTGTTCAGATCAAAGCTACCAGTTACCACCTTGTCGCGTCATCTTCCTCAGCTTCTCAATAGCTTCCAGCACAGTCAGTCACTCCCTTCTTCCTGGGACCCACTTTTCTCTGAGCCTCCATGACAGCTCCTCTCTTGGATTTTTTTTTTTTCCTTCTCAATCACCGCTGCTGTCTCCTTCTCTGTTAGTTTCTGAATTGATGTGCCCTGGGGCTCAGGCTGTCCCTATGTTTTCTCTCTGCCCTCTCACTTGTTATCTCCTCTGCTTCCAAACCTTTATGGCAACAACTCCCCAATTTATATCTTCAGCACAGCTCTCTTCCCTAAATATCGGACTTATATGTGCAACAGGGTACTTGACATGTCTACTTGGATGTTTGATAATCATTTCAAACTTAACATATCCAAAACAGAACTCTTAATTTCTACCCAGGCCCTAACCTACACAAACACTGGAAACTGTCCATCTCCCTATTATTCTTATCTCAGTAAATGATACCATCAGCCTTCAACCAGGGATCCTATACCTCACCTTCCACATCCAAACTATCAAAAACTCCTGCTGTTTTATGCCCAATCAGATATCAAGTCATTTCACCTCTTCCTATCTCCTCTGCTACCTCTCTCAGACATGTTGCTTCAATTTCTCGCTTAAACTACATTAGCCTCCTACCTGGCTCTGCTTTCATTCCTACCTCCCTGCAGTTCATTCCTACAGAGAATCTAGAAAAAGCTCTTCAAAATCTACAATCAGATGTGACTCTCCTACTTTCTAAAAATTTTTAAAGAGGACCTCCTCTTCTGCCAGTATAACAGACTTTGTACTCCAAGGGGTATCTCTGTTGCATTTTAGAACTCCTAGGAGGTAATGAAAATATCTAATAAAAAAATACAAGTAGCTAAGTGCATATATGTCCACAGTAATCAAGCCAGAAAAGGCAGACTTACCCATCACTTGTGTTTGTGTGTGATGGTCATGTGGGGGTGCAAATGGGGACTGTACTGCAACTCCCCCAGTTTAAGCCTGGGATTCTAGAAGGGAGATAAAATAGCCCAGGTTGGTAGTACAACTAAATTCCAGATAAAGCAAATGTAATTTAGGCTTCTAGTTTTTTTCACAGATTAGGATCTTGAGCTTTCAAAAAGATTATCAAACAAGGAAACAAACCACCATGAGTGAAAATCAGCAAAAGTAGCATTAATGTATTGATTACTCCTTCCTCACCAAGGACTTTAGATGTTTGAATTATCAGATAAGAAGAAACTAGACTACCTTATATAAAGAAAAATTAACTTAAATATAGAATACAAAAATGGTGAACAACATTGTTGTGGTCTATCACAATCACCAGGCACTTTTGAAAAAGAGCTAAAGAAAACCTTCAGTAATAAAAAAGTAATTATCAAAAAATTTAGTGGATAAGCTTTTTTGTAATGGATTAATTAATGAACTGGAAAATAAAGCTAAAATAGTTTCATGCAATGGAGCACAAACAGACAAAGAGATGGAACTATAAGGAAGAGAGGTTAATAAGTTTGGAGGGCAGAATAAGCAAGCCTAACATAAGCCTATTTAGAGGGTCAAAGGGAACAAAAATATGCAGAATGGAGATGAGACAATGTTTAAAGAGATTGTGGCTCAGAATTTTTCAATAAGATGAGAAATACTGATCCAGAGATACAGGAAGCAGTGTATCTAAAAAGACAAATAAGCATTCACAACTTTTTATACTGTAGTAAGACTGTAAATCACTGAAGACAGCTCTCTTAAAAGAAGCCATAGGGAAAACAGACCACATCCACAAAGGCACAATACTTAGATTGACAGCAGACTTCTCAACAGCAATGACTAAATCCAGGAGACAGTGAAATATTTTCAAAGTTCTGAGAGAAAATAATTTTCAACTTAAATTGTGTTTTCAGCAAAAATAACCTTCAAAATGAGAGTGAAATATTTTCTTCAGACATACAAAACCTAAGGGAGTTTACCACCAGCAGACTTACACTGAAGGAACTTCAAAGAATATACTTCAGGCTGGGTATGGTGACACACACTTGTAATCCCAGCATTTGGGGAGGTCAAGCCAGGAAGATTGCTTGAGGCCAGTTTAAGACCAGTCTGCACAACACAGTGAGACCCTGGTTCTACAAGAATAAATAAATAGCCAAATGGGTGGTGTATACCTGTAGTCCTACCTACTCAGGAGGCTGAAGTGGGAGAATCACTAGAGCACAGGAGCTGAAGACTGCAGTGGGCCCTGATCACACCACTGTACTCCAGCTTGGATGACAAAGCACAACCCTGTCTGTTTAAAAGAAAAAAAAGAGCATATACTTCAGAAAGAAGAAAAGAGATAGCAAAAGGTCTGAAAAATAGAAATGGTAAGCAAAGAAATTGGTAAACATGTAGGCAAATCTAAACAAATATTGCTGGTTTAAAATACTGTGTAAAACTCCCTATATATGAGGAAGGAGATAATCAGAGTTTGCATTATAAGGTCCTTTTGTTCTAAAGGGGTTAAACTACTAATTTTGGATTTCAAGGGTAACTGCTAAAAGAAAGGAACTAGTATATAACTTCTAAGCCTGATGTTCAAAAAAAAAGAAAGAAAAAATGCATAAAGCATAGGAAAGTAGGACAAATAGAAAATAATATTATAAAAACAAATACAAATATATCAGCAATCACAATATATGTAAATGGCCTAAACTTTCTGGCTAAAAAATAGAGTAAAAATTAAGATTTATTTAAAAATATAATACCAATTCAGCTATACAGTGTTCAGAAAAATATACCTTTAACACAGAAAGACAAAGAAAGATCAAAAGTAAAGGGATGGAAAACATATTCGAGCAAATACCAATCAAAAGGGAGCTAAAGTAGCTTTGTTGATAGCAGTCAAAATAGACTTTTAAAGGCTCAGTATGGTGGCTCATGCCTGTAACCCCAGCACTTTGGGAGACCAAGGCAGGCAGATCATTTGAGGCCAGGAGTTCAAGACCAGCCTGGCCAACATGGCGGAACCCTGTCTCTACTAAAAATGCAAAACATTAGCCAGGCATGCTGGCCTGCACCTGTAATCCCAACTCAGGAGGCTGAGGCATGAGAATTGCTTGAACCCAGGAGGCGGAGGTTGCAGTGAGCCAAGATCATCCCACTGAACTCCAGCCTGGATTACAGAGAAAGACCCTGTCTCTCCAAAATAAATAAATAAATAGATGGTAGGTAGGTAGATAGATAGATAGATAGATAGATAGATAGATAGAAGACTTTAAGACATAAAACATTAATCAAGATAGAGCACTACATATTAATAAGGTTTTAATTCATTGGAAAGGTATAACATTTCTATATAGCATCAAAACATAAAACAAAAATTAATAAAACTATAGAGAAATTTCACATTTCTCCAAGTGTGGTCAAGCACATAACAAATAATTGGTAAAGGTATATAAAATTGAAGCAGTACAACTAAATAGTTTGGTTCATAGAATCTTGCATCAATTAGAATATATGTGTTCTTCACAAGGAAGAATTACAAAACTTGCCCTTATACTACGCCCCTAAAACAAGTCTCAATAGATTTCCAAGAATCAATATAATGGCCACATTATCTGATCATAATACAATTAAATTAGAATTCAGTAACTAAAACATAAACCTCCCAAAATTCCCCTTATATGTGGAAATTTTTTAACATTTTAAAATAATTCTTTGATCAAAGGTGTAATAATGGAAAATTTAAAATACTTAGAATTGAATGATAATGAAAATATGATGTATCAAAACTTGTGGGATACAGTAAAAGTTGTACTTGGAGGAAAATTTATAGTCTTATATGTTTTTTTATTTTTATTTTTTATTTTACTTTTAAGTTCTGGGATACATGTACTGAACATGCAGGTTTGTTACTGGAAAAGGAAAAAGTGAAAATTAAGAAGCTAACTTTGAGAAGGTTAAAAAAAAGATGAATGACAAAGGAAGGATGAATAAAGATGAGAACAGAATTAATTAAATTGAAATTGTAAATACTATATAGGGTATCAACAGAGCCAAAAGTTAGTTCTATGAATGGAGTTCATAATACAGGGTTTGGTAACCTTTTTTTGTAAAAAGGCATATAGTAAATATTTTTGGCTTTGTGAGCCATATAGTCTCTCTCACTGCTACTAAACTCTGCCACTGTAGTGAAAAAGCAGCTATAGATAATGCATACATGGGTGGATATAGCTCTGTTCCTATAAAATATTGTTTTAAAAACATGGTAGACTGTATCTAGTCTACAGATCATAATTTGCCAACCCTGTACTAATAGTAAGACTGATGTAAAAGAGCAAGTCCAGTGAGAAAGTTTAGCAAAGTGGCTGGATATAAGATCAATATACAATATATATCAATAAAAATTAATTGCCTTATACACCAGTGACAGAAAAGTAATTTTTAAAAAGTTATTGATAATAACAACAAAAACTTAAGTACCTCAGAACAAATCTAACAGAACTTATGCAAGACCTAAATAAACTAAAATTGTATTGTTTAATTTGCCTCAGGTCAATTGTTCTCAAAATTTTGGTTTCAGAACCCCTTTATACTCTTAAACATTACCACTGGGCATGGTGGCTTATGCCTATAATCCCAGCACTTTGGGAGGCCGAAGTGGGCAGATCACCTGAGGTCAGGAGTTCAAGACCAGCCTGGTCAACATGGTGAAACCCCATTTCTACTAAAACTACAAAAATTAGCTGGGCATGGTAGTAGGCACCTGTAATCCCAGCTACTTGGGAGGCTGAGGCAGGAGAGAATTGCCTGAACCCAGGAGATGGAGGTTGCAGTGAACCAAGATCGCGCCATTGCACTCCAGGCTGGGCGACAGAACAAGACTCTGTCTCAAAAAAAAAAAAAAAAAAATTACTAAGAACCCCAAAGAGCTTTCGTTTATTTGGGTTTTATCTATTTATATTTACCTTATAAGAAATTAAAACCAAACATTTAAAGTATCTATTAATTTTAAAATCACAATAATAAGCCCACTACATGTTAACATGAATAACATATCTTTATGAAAAAACTATGTTTTTCAAGATAAAACAAAAGTGAAAAGAATAGCATTGTTTTGTATTTTCCCCAATTCCTTTAATGTCCAGCATACTAGAAGACATTTAAATTCTAATATCTCTTTTAGTGTTCAATCTTGTGATATGTCATTTTGGTTTCATTATATGAAAAAATTCAGCCTCACACATATGCGTATTTGGACAAGGATAGAGTTATTTTAATAGGTTTTTCAAGTATTGTGGATATTCTTCTTTGATATTACATTAAAATTCGACAAGGGGTAACTTCTTAAAAGTTAGTTGCAATATGGAATCTAAAGCCAGATCGATGAACTTTTCAAACTCCATTATATTAAAATTCATTACTCTGCCTTGCACATCACATCTTTTACCGAGTATGATTTTGGGTGATTGGAACATGTTGCTTTATTAACTTACACAGATCTTCAAAATGATGACACTATCGTAATGTTTAAAAAAAGTCACCTATTAATGTTACCATCAGTCTTATCAGAAAAGTCTTTCAAATTTGGGGAAGTTGCCAAGCTCACAGTAGTAAATACACATTTTCCAAAAATCTGATTTTTATTTGAAAGCTTAGATTTTATCATTGGCAACAAATACTGTCAGTTGTTTTCCTTGAAGTGACAGCTCACTCACCTTGTTCAATTTCAAGAAAATATCTCCCAAATACCCAAGTCTGAGTAAACTTCATTTGTCAGTCATTCTTTCAAGTAAAAATGGTGTTCTCTGAAAAGAGTGATTTGTGCAGCTTGCCACTTAATCCCACAAATGCTTTTCCTTGAGATGACAATCATACTTTGGTATGCAGCAAAAGTACTTTATGTGCATATCTTGTTTTGTCACACAGAGTGTTAAAATGTTATATGTTGAGATTTAGTACAAATAATAATTTTTACTGCTTGATCAAGTTCCTTTGTAAGTGAAACTGGCACCCTGTTCTGTGGTGAGTATATGGTAGTGAAGAACTGATAGTTTGGTGCCACTGCTCTGTTTCATACTGAGATGCCAGCATTTTTACCCACCATTACGTTTGCACCAACAGTGCTCATGTCAACACTATGAAAAAGGCATATAGCATCTTAGTATGACCATGAAAACAGAATTGACTTCATTGGCTTTCTGAAAGGGTCTCGGGATTCCCAGGGATTCCACAGACCACACAGAGATTCATTGCCAGAGGCCCTCCTGTGGCTCTCTCCTTCACGTCATTGAGATCTCAGTTTAAATGTCATGACCTCAGAGAGGTCTGTCATCCATAGTCACCCAGTGACTTCCTATCATAGCACCCTATTTTGTTTTTATAACACTTATCGCTACTTGATAGTTTATTGTTTACTTACACACGTTTATTATCTGTTTTTCCCAGCTAGAATATAAGACCTGAGAATGTAGGGACCTTGTCTGTCCTATTATATATAGTAACTGTGTCTACAAAACTTAAAATAATAACTTGGCATCTAAGCACTCAATAAATGTTTATGGAATGATTGGATCAGATTGAGGTGGTGCATGTAGAGTTGATTTTTCATAATTTCTCATCAGATGGCCTCATAGCTGCAACTATTTTTTGCTTACTCTGGATCCTCTGTATAACAACAAAAGGAACTTTTGAGTTCCCCATTTTGCTTACATTAACACAGTCCTCACTAGAACCCTGCAAGTTGGGTTCTGTTTACCCCTCTTTACAGAAAAAGCATCTGAAGGTAAGCAAGAGCTGTTATAAATCTAAAGAGCTAGTGAGTGTTACAGCCAAAAATGTAACCTATATCCTTCAGCTTCTTCCCAGGCAAACTAACTCAATGGATGCACATTAAGACATACTCATAATTATTGCTCAGAGTGCCAAGGTTTCAAGAGTTGACTGCCAAATGATGAGGCAGTAGTCATTCAGAAAGTGTGCTTGTTAGAGGGAATTTTTAAAATAATTAAAATTGAAACTCTGAAGTTATAACAAATGAGCAGCAGATTTTCAAAATTAACTTTTTTGCACATTTTAGAAATGTTTACCTCAACCCTCAGTTCCCAAGAAACCATTATATGTCTTCAGCCTTTTGCCCAGAAGTTCTTAGGATCTTTCCTAGGAACTGCCACAATGGCAAATGAGCACAAAGTTTCGTATTACATTGACACCAAAGACCTTTCCTTTGCCCTGGTTCCTGGTTGGAACAAGCATGAAATACCATGTGATGACATGCCATGGCAGCATGAAGGCTTAGGCCCAAGGGAGACCGAGGGAGGAGGATTGCTTGAGGCCAAGAGTTCAAGACCAGCCTGGGCAATATAGTGAGACCCTGTCTCTATGAAAAACACAAAAATTAGCTGCACGTGGTTACGCACACCTGTAGTTCTAGCTACTCAGGTGGCTGAGGCAAGGGGATTCCTTGAGCCCAGGAATTCAAGGCTGCAGTGAACTATGATCACACCACTGCACACCAGTCTGTGCAACAGAGTGAGACCCTGTCTCTAAATAAATAAATAAAATACAAATAGAAAGACCTAAACCTGAAACTAATCTCGGTTATTATACCCACTTCATGGAATATGCCACAGGTAAGCTATGACTGAATTTCTAGTTGTCACAAGTCAGTAATAGAATGGAATATGAGTCAGGCCTCTTATCATCTAGACAGGTGCTCTGTTTGCTTCAGGTTTTATTTGAAATCTTTAATACTAAGGAGAGATTTACCGAGAGACTTTCAGGGGAGCCCCTAGCTGAGCCCTTTCGATACCAGATGATTTGAGACCTTTGAGAATCAATTGTCTTGGATTGTGTTTGCCAGCCCTAAGATCCATAACTTCAGAAAATGAAGTGGAGCGCCAACCCAAGTTCTGGTTTGGGAGTATGCTGGAGAGAACTCAGGCCCCGCTTACCTCAGGGATTGATGGTGTGAGTCTACAGGAGGCACTGACAAGGCCTTTCTTTTCCACAATTATCCACTAACTTAACTCACCCTCAGAATATAAATACGCCTAGGAACGTCAGGATGGGTGATTGTAAGTCACAGCTTTCAAAAACTCCGAACGCTCGAAAGTGCTCAGCTTCATCAAGGATACTGTATGAGTAGAGGAAAGAAGTGATTGCCAGTATAACTCTAGCTGACACTGGTTTCTCACCAGTAACCAGAAAGGAATCTGACTGTATGGCACAGAACAGTTACATTATAGGCCCCTCCCACCTCTGACCCCCCATCCCTGATAACTTCCTCAAAGCACCAAGAGGATAAAGGTTTGTAGAAATAACATGGGCAGGCCGGGCACAGTGGCTCAAGCCTGTAATCCCAATACTTTGGAAGGCCAAGGCGGGCGAATCACCTGAAGTCAGGAGTTCAAGACCAGCCTGGCCAACATGGTGAAACCCCTACAAATACAAAAATTAGCCAGGCGTGATGGCAAACGCCTGTAATCCCAGCTACTCAGGAGGCTCAGGCAGGAGAATCACTTGAAACCGGAGGCAGAGGTTGCAGTGAGCCAAGATCACGCCATTGCACTCCAGCCTGGGTGACAAGAGTAAAACTCTGTCTCAAAAAAAAAAAAAAAAGAAATTACATGGGCAATTGGTCAAGGCCTGGGCTTGTCCTCTGTTAATTAGTTGCTTGGGCGTAAGAATATGGTTTAACTTCACCCTTCCCTTTATTCTTGTAATTACAGTGGAAAAAAACACACACACCTAATTCTAATAGCTCTAATGCATTCATTTTTGAATGCTCATAAACTTGAACTTTTTTACAAAAGCGTCTCTGTAGGTCTGTGGAAAAAAACATCTGAAAGAGCCTGTGGAATCAACTCTCCAGTGTGCTCCTGCCTTAGTACCTTCTGTATTGATATTATCCATAGGGTCACCCAGAAAAATCGGATGCTGCTTCTAGCTAGCTCCTTTGAAATTTCAAAATAGCTACTGTGTCTTTTGTCTTTTGCGGGGGAGGAGGTGTACCATATTCATGTTTGTGTACCTAGTACCAAGCTTACAAGGGAAAATGCAGTTAGGGATCCACAAATATTAACTGATTCTCTCTCTGTGCCTTCTCTTAGATAATCAGTTCAGGCATTGCCATTGCTGGGAAGCGTCTCATCTGTCCTTGATGGCATTTGTCTGGTTAGCCACTATATTATGAGCTCCAGAGGCCTGTGTTTGTGACCCAGCACTTAGCAAAGTGGCTGGCATGTGGTAGACACTCACTAAATGTTTCCTAAATGCTTAAATGACTGAATCTTTCCATGTTTCCAAGTTTCCACACAACTTTGCTCTTCTTTGAGTATGTTTTCATTCATCCACTTCAAGGTATCCAGAGCTCTCACTGGCAGCCTGCAGTCGTTCTAAAACAGAACTTTCACTCGTTCGGATATGAATGGAACACTGGGGAAGACATGAGATACTGAGACTTCGTTTTGGGGTCTTTATTTCCTGTTTTGAGGATTACGTAGAGATACGGAGGAATATCTTTGATCACAGTGGAGCAGGGGAGCAGATATGAACAGAATCCTTATGGATTTTAGGGGAGAGAAGCCTGTAAGGCTATGGGAATGAATGGAAATTTTAAAAGTCCATAGAAGCTGGAATCTTTAAAACTGTGCCAACTTTTAGTGCCTCATGATTAAAAAGCAAAATAAATGACAGACAAAACCCTGTGCATTTGGAAAGAAATATTAATTTTAGAAAGTATGCAAAAGAAATTTTTCACAGTGGGATACTTCTTGCATCACCATCCTTTTAGTGTTTTTACATGGGATTATAGCCCTATGGGCCTGAGAAGTTTTTGGTATTAGTAGTATGATATTTCAAGTAACCAAAAGAATTTGGTGAACCCACTGAGTTGGTTTTGACTTTTGAGAAATACAGCTTAACTACCTCAAATTCAATGCAACTTATCTCGGATTTATGACAAAGATTATTTTATCTTAGTTGTGGAAGCTTGCCTGCCTGTTTCTTCAATAGAGATGACAAGTTGCGCGTATGGAGTGTTACAGATGTTGTATTTGTGATCTTCCCCCCCGCCCCGTCTTTCTTAATTTGAGGCGTGTTGTATACATCTGTTAATGTCGTTTCTTTCCTGAAGGACTCACTCTCATAGGTTCCAGCCTGCACTACATGCTGCAATAAGATGCTCGCCAAGAAAAGTGCTTAGTTACCAAGACACCTGAAGTAGGCTGACACACCTTGTACACAAGCCAAGCAATGGAAACTGCTCCAGAAAGTCCTGTGGTCCGCTTTGTCCTCAATAATTTAGGATGCAGGCTTTTCTGAGCATCTAAGGGAAAAGTCTGGATTGGCCATGTAGACAGGGAAAAAAATTAATTCTGTGCCCTCTCAGCCCAGTATTTATTATCTCTTTGTCCAGTCTCTGTAGAGTCAGATGTTATCAGCCTGATAATAGTTTCCTTCCTGAGCATAAACTTGCTTATTCATTTATTCAGCCCACATGAGCTTACTCCCTGGTGATCTCATCCACTCTGTGGCTTTTAAATACCATCTCCATACTAATGGCTCCCAAATTTCTCTCTCTAAAATCAGCCCTGCCCTGAACCCTAGGCTGTGTTCAGTTGCTTACCTCCACAGGGCTGTCTAATCAACTCCTCAAAGTTGTCATATCCAAAACTAACACTTGTTCTCCCCTCATCCCCTACACCTGATCCTCCCCTGGGGTTTCCTATTTCAATAAATGACACCCACATTCATCTGGTCACTTAAGCTGAAATCTTTGGTGCCATCATTAACGCTTTCCAGTCTCTCACTCCACATCCAATCCACTAGCAAATCCCATCAGCTCTACCTGTCAAATCCAGGCACTTTGTCACCACTTTTCTGCTCCTTCCCTAGTTCAGTCCATCATCATGCTTACCAAGACTGCTGCAGGAGCCTCCTAACATGCTTTCTTGCTTCCAGTCTGACCCTACAGCAACCCATTTTCCATATGGAAGCCAAAGGAATCTTTTTTTTTTTTAATTATACTTTAAGTTCTAGGGTACATGTTCATAACGTGCAGGTTTGTTACATATGTATACTTATGCCATGTTGGTGTGCTGCACCCATCAACTCGTCAGCACCCATCAATTCATCATTTATATCAGGTATAACTCCCAATGCAATCCCTCCCCCCTCCCCCCTCCCCATGATAGGCCCCAGTGTGTGATGTTCCCCTTCCTGAGTCCAAGTGATCTCATTGTTCAGTTCCCACCTATGAATGAGAACATGCGGTGTTGTGTTTGGTTTTCTGTTCTTGTGATAGTTTGCTAAGAATGATGGTTTCCAGCTGCATCCATGTCCCTACAAAGGACGCAAACTCATCCTTTTTTATGGCTGCATAGTATTCCATGGTGTATATGTGCCACATTTTCTTAATCCAGTCTGTCACAGATGGACATTTGGGTTGATTCCAAGTCTTTGCTATTGTGAATAGTGCTGCAATAAACATACATGTGCATGTGTCTTTATAGCAGCATGATTTATAATCCTTTGGGTATATACCCAGTAGTGGGATGGCTGGATCATATGGTACATCTAGTTCTAGATCCTTGAGGAATTGCCATACTGTTTTCCATAATGATTGAACTAGTTTGCAATCCCACCAACAGTGTAAAAGTGTTCCTATTTCTCCACATCCTCTCCAACACCTGTTGTTTCCTGACTTTTTAATGATTGCCATTCTAACTGGTGTGAGATGGTATCTCATTGTGGTTTTGATTTGCATTTCTCTGATGGCCAGTGATGATGAGCATTTTTTCATGTGTCTGTTGGCTGTATGAATGTCTTCTTTTGAGAAATGTCTGTTCATATCCTTTGCCCACTTTTTGATGGGGTTGTTTGTTTTTTTCTTGTAAATTTGTTTGAGTTCTTTGTAGATTCTGGATATTAGCCCTTTGTCAGATGAGTAGATTGCAAAAATTTTCTCCCATTCTGTAGGTTGCCTGTTCACTCTGATGGTAATTTCTTTTGCTGTGCAGAAGCTCTTTAGTTTAATTAGATCCCATTTGTCAAGTTTGGCTTTTGCTGCCATTGCTTTTGGTGTTTTAGACATGAAGTCCTTGCCCATGCCTATGTCCTGAATGTTATTACCTAGGTTTTCTTCTAGGGTTTTTATAGTATTAGGTCTAACATTTAAGTCTCTAATCCATCTTGAATTAATCTTCGTATAAGGGGTAAGGAAAGGATCCAGTTTCAGCTTTCTACTTATGGCTAGCCAATTTTCCCAGCACCATTTATTAAATAGGGAATCCTTTCCCCATTTCCTGTTTCTCTCAGGTTTGTCAAAGATGAGATGGCTGTAGATGTGTGGTATTATTTCTGAGGACTCTGTTCTGTTCCATTGGTCTATATCTCTGTTTTGGTACCAGTACCATGCTGTTTTGGTTACTGTAACCTTGTAGTATAGTTTGAAGTCAGGTAGCGTGACGCCTCCAGCTTTGTCCTTTTGACTTAGGATTGTCTTGGCAATGCGGGCTCTTTTTTGGTTCCATATGAACTTTAAAGCCGTTTTTTCCAATTCTGTGAAGAAAGTCATTGGTAGCTTGATGGGGATGGCATTGAATCTATAAATCACCTTGGGCAGTATGGCCATTTTCACGATATTGATTCTTCCTATCCATTTGTTTGTGTCCTCTTTGATTTCACTGAGCAGTGGTTTGTAGTTCTCCTTGAAGAGGTCCTTTACATCCCTTGTAAGTTGGATTCCTAGGTATTTTATTCTCTTTGAAGCAATTGTGAATGGAAGTTCATTCATGATTTGGCTCTCTGTTTGTCTGTTACTGGTGTATAAGAATGCTTGTGATTTTTGCACATTAATTTTGTATCCTGAGACTTTGCTGAAGTTGCTTATCAGCTTAAGGAGATTTTGGGCTGAGACAATGGGGTTTTCTAAATATACAATCATGTCATCTGCAAACAGGGACAATTTGACTTCTTCTTTTCCTAACTGAATACCCTTTATTTCTTTCTCTTGCCTGATTGCCCTAGCCAGAACTTCCAACACTATGTTGAATAGGAGTGGTGAGAGAGGGCATCCCTGTCTTGTGCCAGTTTTCAAAGAGAATTTCTCCAGTTTTTGCCCATTCAGAATGATATTAGCTGTGGGTTTGTCATAAATAGCTCTCATTATTTTGAGGTACGTTCCATCAATACCGAATTTATTGAGCGTTTTTAGCATGAAGGGCTGTTGAATTTTGTCAAAAGCCTTTTCTGCATCTATTGAGATAATCATGTGGTTCTTGTCTTTGGTTCTATTTATATGCTGGATTACGTTTATTGATTTGCATATGTTGAACCAGCCTTGCATCCCAGGGATGAAGCCCACTTGATCATGGTGGATAAGCTTTTGGATGTGCTGCTGAATCCGGTTTGCCAGTATTTTATTGAGGATTTTTGCATCGATGTTCATCAGGGGTATTGGTCTAAAATTCTCTTTTTTTGTTGTGTCTCTGCCAGGCTTTGGTATCAGGATGATGTTGGCCTCATAAAATGAGTTCTGGAGGATTCCCTCTTTTTCTATTGATTGGAATAGTTTCAGAAGGAATGGTACCAGCTCCTGCTTGTACCTCTAGTAGAATTCAGCTGTAAATCCATCTGGTCCTGGACTTTTTTTGGTTGGTAGGCTATTAATTATTGCCTCAATTTCAGAGCCTGCTCTTGGTCTTCAGAGATTCAACTTCTTCCTGGTTTAGTCTTGGGAGAGTGTAAGTGTCCAGGAAATTATCCATTTCTTCTAGATTTTCTAGTTGATTTGCGTAGAGGTGTTTATAGTATTCTCTGATGGTAGTTTGTATTTCTGTGGGGTCGGTGGTGATATTCCCTTTATCATTTTTTATTGCATCTATTTGATTCCTCTCTCTTTTCTTCTTTATTAGTCTTGCTAGCGGTCTGTCAATTTTGTTGATCTTTTCAAAAAACCAACTCCTGGATTCATTGATTTTTTGGAGGGTTTTTTGTGTCTCTATCTCCTTCAGTTCTGCTCTGATCTTAGTTATTCCTTGCCTTCTGCAAGCTTTTGAATGTGTTTGCTCTTGCCTCTCTAGTACTTTTAATTGTGATGTTAGAGTGTCAATTTTAGATCTTTCCATCTTTCTCTTGTGGGCATTTAGTGCTATAAATTTCCCCCTACACACTGCTTTAAATGTGTCCCAGAGATTCTGGTATGTTGTATCTTTGTTCTCATTGGTTTCGAAGAACATCTTTATTTCTGCCTTCATTTCGTTATGTACCCAGTAGTCATTCAGGAGCAGGTTGTTCAGTTTCCATGTAATTGAGTGGTTTTGATTGAGTTTCTTAATCCTGAGTTCTAGTTTGATTGCACTGTTGTCTGAGAGACAGTTTGTTATAATTTCTGTTCTTGTACATTTGCCGAGGAGTGCTTTACTTCCAATTATGTGGTCAATTTTGGAATAAGTGTGATGTGGTGCTGAGAAGAATGTATATTCTGTTGATTTGGGGTGGAGAGTTCTATAGATGTCTATTAGGTCCGCTTGGTGCAGAGATGAGTTGAATTCCTGGATATCCTTGTTAACTTTCTGTCTCGTTGATTTGTCTAATGTTGACCGTGGAGTGTTGAAGTCTCCCATTATTATTGTATGGGAGTCTAAGTCTCTTTGTAAGTCTCTAAGGACTTGCTTTATGAATCTGGGTGCTCCTGTGTTGGGTGCATATATATTTAGGATAGTTAGCTCTTCCTGTTGAATTGATCCCTTTACCATTATGTAATGGCCTTCTTTGTCTCTTTTGATCTTTGATGGTTTAAAGTCTGTTTTATCAGAGACTAGTATTGCAACCCCTGCTTTTTTTTGTTCTCCATTTGCTTGGTAGATCTTCCTCCATCCCTTTATTTTGAGCCTATGTATGTCTCTGCATGTGAGATGGGTCTCCTGAATACAGCAGACTGATGGGTCTTGACTCTTGATCCAGTTTGCCAGTCTGTGTCTTTTAATTGGAGCATTTAGTCCATTAACATTTAAGGTTAATATTGTTATGTGTGACCTTGATCCAGCCATTATGATATTAACTGGTTATTTTGCTTGTTAATTGATGCAGTTTCTTCCTAGCCTTGATGGTCTTTACATTTTTGCATGTTTTTGCAATGGCTGGTACCGGTTGTTCCTTTCCATGTTTAGGGCTTCCTTCAGGGTCTCTTGTAAGGCAGGCCTGGTGGTGACAAAATCTCTAAGCATTTGCTTATCTGTAAAGGATTTTATTTCTCCTTTACTGATGAAACTTAGTTTGGCTGGATATGAAATTCTGGGTTTAAAATTCTTTTCTTTAAGAATGTTGAATATTGGCCCCACTCTCTTCTGGCTTGGAGAGTTTCTGCCGAGAGATCTGCTGTTAGTCTGATGGGCTTCCCTTTGTGGGTAACCCGACCTTTCCCTGTGGCTGCCCTTAAGATTTTTTCCTTCATTTCAACTTTGGTGAATCTGGCAATTATGTGTCTTGGAGTTGCTCTTCTCGAGGAGTATCTTCGTGGCATTCTATTTCCTGAATTTGAATGTTGGCCTGCCCTACTAGGTTGGGGAAGTTCTCCTGGATGATATCCTGAAGAGTGTTTTCCAACTTGGTTCCATTTTCCCCCTCACTTTCAGGCACCCCAATCAGACATAGATTTGGTCTTTTTACATAATCCCATACTTCTTGCAGGCTTTGTTCATTTCTTTTTCTTCTTTTTTCTTTTGGTTTCTCTTCTCGCTTCATTTCATTCATTTGATCCTCAATCGCTGATACTCTTTCTTCCAGTTGATCTAGTCAATTACTGAAGCTTGTGCGTTTGTCACATATTTCTCGTGTCATGGTTTTCATCTCTGTCATGTTGTTTATGACCTTCTCTGCGTTAATTAGTCTAGCTGTCAATTCTTCCACTCTTTTTTCAGGATTTTTAGTTTCTTTGCGCTGGGTATGTAATTCCTCCTTTAGCTCTGAGAAGTTTGATGGACTGAAGCCTTCTTCTCTCATCTCATCAAAGTCATTCTCTGACCAGCTTTGATCCGTTGCTGGCGATGGGCTGCGCTCCTCAGTTGAAAATGCAGAAATCACCGGTCTTCTGTGTCGCTAGTGCTGGGAGTTGGAGACTGGAGCTGTTCCTATTTGGCCATCTTGCTCCGCCCCCCCCAAAGGAATCTTTTAAAGTGTAAATCAGATCCTATCACTTGCCTGCTCTGGCTTCTCATAACACTTGGAGTCAAACCCAAACTCCTACCTCAAACTGCATGCCCTTCACTTCCTGAGTACCTCTGCAGCTTTCTCTGGCCACTACCCTCCAGGTACTCCGGCCTTTTGAGTCATCAGAGCATCAAGTCTACTCTTGCTATAGGGCCATTGAACTAGGCTGTTTATTTCTGCCAGGAAGGCTCTTTTCCAAGATATCTGCATGGTTTACTCCCTCACTTCATTTAGAATCTGCTTGAATGAGATCTTCCATGACTACAGTATTTAAAACAGGACCTCACCACCTACATCCTTCACTTATCTTGGCCTGCCTTATTTTTTTCCTCTACAGCACGTTATTACAGATTAGTTTGTTTGTGTGTATATTGCCCTTATCCCCAATGGAATGAAGGCTCTATGACAAGCACAATTTTGCTTTGTTCATTGCTATATCCTCAGGTACCTAGAACAGTACATGGCATCATATATTATACATGGTAGACATTCAGTCAATATTAATGGAATGAATGAAAACATTTACTGAGTAGCCATCTTTGTTTCAGGCGTTGTGCTCCAGGGAAAAAAGCATGACTTCTGTCCTTGGGGAACTTAACCGGGTGGCAGAGACAGACACATAAGCAATTCTGTGAGACTGAGATGGCTGGGAGGCTGGAAAGCTCCAGCATTATTCTCCCAACTGTGCCTGCAGGAGTCGGAAAGGTAACCAAAGGAGCTGACATTTGAGATTATTCTTGAAGGATGAGCAGGTGTTTGCCAGACAGAGAAGAGTAGGCAGGACACTTCGGGTGTGGAAACGGAACATACAACAGCATGGAGCTGTGATAGGACAAAGATCAGTGAAACTTGAGTATAACCAGCTTATGGCAGAGGTGAATGAGATGAGTGTCTTAGTTTGTTTTCTGTTGCCATAAGTTAATACCTGAAACTGAGTAATTTGAAAAGAAAGAAAGGGCGTGAGGGAGGAGAGAGAGGAAAGGAAGGAAGGAAAGGAAGGGAGGGAGGGAGAGAGGAAGGGAAGAAAGGAAAGGAAATGGGAAAGAGGAAAAGGTAAGGTATTTTCTTCCAGTTCTGGAGGCTGGCATCACATGGTGAGAGCGGTTATGAGAAATGGCCAGACTGGCTTTTATAAAGACTCACTCCTGTGATAACGAACCCACTCCCTCATTAATCCATTAATGAAGACAGAACCCTCATGACCCAATCACCTCCTGAAGGTCCCACCTCTCGGCACTGCTGTCTCAAGGATCAAGTTTCCGACACATGAACTTTTGGGGGCCACATTCAAACCATAATAGTGAGCTTGGACAGGTGAGCTACCAGGAATCAACAATTTATTTCAACCCCAGTCCCCAAACATGCTCCTCCCCTGGAGTTTTCCCTTTTCGGTAAATGACACCCTCATTCATGTAATTGCTGAAGCTGAAATTCGCAAAGTTACCCTTAACTCTTTTCATTCTCTCTCACCCCACATCCAGTCCGTTAGCAAATCCCGTCAGCTGTACCTCTGTATCTTTGAAATGCACGCCAAATCAGCCTGTGGTTGCCACTCTTATGCTTCCTCACTAGTCCAAGCCATCATCATCACTCACCTATACTGTTACAAGAGCTTCCCAACAAGCCTTTCTACATCTCTTCTGACCCATATTCTATGCAAAAACAAATATTGTTATTGTGAACTGCTTTTAAGTTAAAGTTGCAAGAGCAACTTAGGTCAGTGTAAATTAAATGAATGCCTGTTAAAGATTATAGGTATGTATGTTTTGAGGAGAAGAAGGGAAATTATTTTATGTCAAAGTTTGTATCTCTTTATGGTTTGTATGACTTGTCCTTATGTTTCTGTGATATGGTGTATGTGATTATGTGTTTTTATATGCTCATGTGTGGTTTCCTTACTGATGGAAAGACAGAGACCCCTTCATGTTTATTCTCACAGTAGCCCACACTGTGCCTGGTGCACCTGGTCAATACACCATGAATGGCAGCGAAAGAATTATTCTTGGCTGGGCACAGTGGTCGTTCCTGTAATCTCAGCACTTTGGGAGGCCGAGGTGAGTGGATGAGCCCAGGAGTTCAACCAATACCAGCCTGGGCAACATGGCCAAACCCTGTCTCTACCAAAAAAATACAAAAAACTAGCTGGGTGCAGTGTTGCGTACCTATAGTCCCAGCTATTCGGGAAGCTGAGGTGGGAGAATCACTTGAGTCCAAAAGGTGGAGGTTGCAGTGACCCATGATTGCGCCACTGCGCTCCAGCCTGGGTGACAGAGCAAGACCCTGTCTCAAAAAAAAAAAAAAAGAGTTATTCTTCACTGTACAACAGACTCACTGCTGGGCTCCTTTAGTGGTCTCTGCTAACATGTTTTTAAATCATCAGTTTCCCATTGTTTATTTATATGCAATGGTTAAGTAAGTATCTGTTACATAAAGCCAACAAGATCTAAGTCAGTGCCTTTTTAGCAGAATCCAGGAGCTGCAGCTTAAAGCAGTGGTCAGAAGTCATGGCCTAAAATATTTATTTTGTCAAATAAGAAAAATAGAAATAAATGAATTAAGTGTCTAACTCAAAACGTTAGAAAAGAACAATAAAACAAACTTAAAATATAGTGAGAAGGAAATAAAAGTGTATCAAAAAATCCTGAATTCACAAACTGAAAAATTAAAGAATTAATAAATGCAAAAGTATATTGTTTGAAAACCTCAACACAATCAAGGAAACTTTAGCTGACTTGATTAATAAAATAGAGGAAATAATAAAAATAATGTAAATAAAAGATATATTACAAAGGAATCATAAAGCCTGTTTTACTCAACTTTTTACAGATAAATTTAAAAATCCCTAATTGTCTAAGAAAATATAGTTTAGTCACTGACTTCTAAAGAGCAGGATAATCCATCAGACCAACCACCATAGAAGAACACAAATGTAAAATGCTAAATAAAATATCAGCAAACAGAACCTAGCACCATTTTGAAAAAAGAGTGTACCATAACCAAATGAGGTTCATTCCAGGAGTGATAAATATTGGAAAAATCTTTTAATATAATTTATCATATTAATAGATCTTTTTGGAACACTTATTTGATCATGTTCATAGATGCTGCAAAGGCATTGATGTAATTCAACATCTTTTTCATTAAAAACCACTTTATAAAATCAGAAGTGATGGATACCTCCTTAACATAAAATTATTATTTATTATATATATTATTTATTATAAAATTAGCATCACGCTTTAGCAGATGTAGTGTTTATGGGATTACTGGGTCAAATTAGCTACCGTTTGGCCCAGCAGTCCCATTACTGGGTGTATGTCCAAAGGGATATACCCAGTAATAGGGAAACACCAGAAGCCATGTTACGTCAGAAACAATGAAGACAAGGGCACCCATTGTTATTTCTTTAACATTGTTCTAAATGTACTTAGCCAGTGCAGTACAAGAGAAAGAAAGAAGTGTAAAAAGTCAAAAGAATGAGGTTAAACTAATGTTTGTTACTTGCAGATGATGTGATTGCACACTTGGATAGTATGCTTTCTTCTGTGAATCAGCTGGAAGATGGTGGAAACAATAACCCATTAAGTACTAATGGATAATGTAAAACTAAACATTCTTTACGTATATGATCAACTACTGGTTAGAAGATATAATGGAAGTCAATATCCTATTTACAATAGCAAAAAAGAAAAGTTCAAATAAAATATATACACATATACATAAATATGTAATGTATATAAATATAGGAATTGAACCCAAGAAATCCTTAAGATGTAAATCTTTACTCTTGTAAATGAATGAAACCATTTTAAAATCCTCCTGAGATGAAGAGAAAAAACAAAGATGGGAATGAATGGAAAGACAATCCATGTCCGTGGACAGAAAACCTCAACATCCCAAATTTAACATGAACCCAGTGAAAATACCAACAGAATATTTTGTAACCAAACAAGCTGATGCTGAAGTTCATGCAAAAAAGATTAATCAAAAAATAGCCAAGAATAGGAAGAGAGAAAATTGCTCTTTAGATATTAAAAGATACTACAAACATACTCATATATTTGAATTGGTATTAATAGGCAAGTCAGTGGCACCTTATAGAGTCCAGAAATAATCTCAAATACATTTGAAATGTTAGTTTACATTAAGGAAGCATCTCAAATCAGTGTAATAAAAATGGGTGTTCAATAAATGGTGCTGGGACGATTAAATAACCTTCTAGGAAAAAGAAAGTTTGGTGGTTCATATTTACACCAAGATAAATTCTAAATGGTTCCAAAACTTACTTGGAAAAAAATTTATCCTTAAAAGTACTAAAAGGATTCAGGGGAAAATGGTTTATAGTTGGGAAGGCCTTTCAAAGTATGACAAAAATCCAGAAACCACAAAGGGAAAGTCATAAAATGAATTCAATGACACAAAAATCAAAAAATTCTGAGCAGCAAATACCACCATAAACCAAGGCAAAAAAAAAAAAAGTGACAAAGAAGGAAATATTTTTGCAACTCATCTAGAGATAGAACTGATTTCCCTAATATTTAAAGAGCTTCTACAAGGCAGAAAAAGACCAACAATGCAATAGAAAAAAAATTAAAAGAATGCTAAGACTATTAACAATTTACAGATGTGGAAATATAAATAGCTGTTCATAAACATGAAATATATCCAATGTCATTTATTAAAAATTAATGAAAATTAAAACGATAATAAAATGCTGTTTTTTACTTGCCAAACAGGCAGGGGTTTTTTTTGTTTTGTTTTGCTTTGCAGTTTGATAACACAATCTGTTAGCAAGACTATAGATAAAGAATTACTACAGCCATCTGATCTTTGACAAACCTGAGAGAAACAAGAAATGGGGAAAGGATTCCCTATTTAATAAATGGTGCTGGGAAAATTGGCTAGCCACAAGTAGAAAGCTGAAACTGGATCCTTTCCTTACCCCTTATACGAAGATTAATTCAAGATGGATTAGAGACTTAAATGTTAGACCTAATACCATAAAAACCCTAGAAGAAAACCTAGGTAATAACATTCAGGACATAGGCATGGGCAAGGACTTCATGTCTAAAACACCAAAAGCAACGGCAGCAAAAGCCAAAATTGACAAATGGGATCTAATTAAACTAAAGAGCTTTTGCACAGCAAAGGAAACTACCATCAGAGTGAACAGGCAACCTACAGAATGGGAGAAAATTTTTGCAACCTACTTATCTGACAAAGGGCTAATATCCAGAATCTACAAAGAACTCAAACAAATATACAAGAAAAAAACAAACAACCCCATCAAAAAGTGGGCAAAGGATATGAACAGACATTTCTCAAAAGAAGACATTCATACAGCCAACAGACACATGAAAAAATGCTCATCATCACTCGCCATCAGAGAAATGCAAATCAAAACCACAGTGAGATACCATCTCACACCAGTTAGAATGGCAATCATTAAGAAGTCAGGAAGCAACAGGTGTTGGAGAGGATGTGGAGAAATAGGAAGACTTTTACACTGTTGGTGGGATTGTAAACTAGTTCAACCATTATGGAAAACAGTATGGCAATTCCTCAAGGATCTAGAACTAGATGTACCATATGATCCAGCCATCCCACTACTGGGTATATACCCAAAGGATTATAAGTTATTCTACTACAAAGACACATGTACACGTATGTTTATTGCGGCACTATTCACAATAGCAAAGACTTGGAATCAACCCAAATGTCCATCTGTGACAGACTGGATTAAGAAAATGTGGCACATATACACCATGGAATACTATGCAGCCATAAAAAAGGATGAGTTTGCGTCCTTTGTAGGGACATGGATGCAGCTGGAAACCATCATTCTTGGCAAACTATCACAAGAAGAGAAAACCAAACACCGCATGTTCTCACTCATAGGTGGGAACTGAACAATGAGATCACTTGGACTCGGGAAGGGGAACATCACACACTGGGGCCTATCATGGGGAGGGGGAAGGAGGGAGGGATTGCATTGGGGAGTTATACATGATATAAATGATGAATTGATGGGTGCTGACGAGTTGATGGGTGCAGCACACCAACATGGCATAAGTATACATATGTAACAAACCTGCACGTTATGCACATGTACCCTAGAACTTAAAGTATAATAAAAAAAAAAAAAAAAGAATTACTCTTGGCCGGGCGCAGTGACTCACACCTGTAATCCCAGCATTTGGGGAGGCCAGGGTGGGCAGATCACGAAGTCAGGAGATAGAGACCATCCTGGCTAACACGGTGAAACCCTGTCTCTACTAAAAAAACAAAAAATTAACTGGGCTTGGTGACACGCACCTATGGTCCCAACTACTCAAGAGGCTGAGGCTGGAGAATCGCTTGAATCCAGGAGGCAGAGGTTGCAGTGAACCGAGATCGCACCTCTGCATTCCAGCCTGGGCAACAGAGTGAGACTCCATCTCAAAAAAAAAAAAAAAAAAAAAAAGAAGAAGTACTCTTGTACGTCGCTGGCAGGAGTATAAATTGGTACCGTCCCAATGGAGGACAATTTGGCAGTATCAAAACTGCAAAGCTTATATCCTTTGATCCAGTAATTTCACATTTGGGAGAATGTATGGATATGTGTACAAAATTATAAGATTACGTGTTACAGCCTTGTTTATAATAACACAACCCGATAGCTGTCAATAGAGAATTGGTTATATAAATTGTACTATGCCCTTCTAGTCAAATATTATGAAACCATAAAACAAGAATGAAGAAACTATATTTTTAAGTGAAAGCAGGGTGCAGATCATGGCTTAGTATGTAAACTTTTTTTTTTTTTTTTTTTTTTTTTAAGAGACGAAGTTTCACTCTTGTTGCCCAGGCTGGGGTGCAATGGCGCAATCTCAGCTCACTGCAACCTCCGCCTCCCGGGTTCAAGTGATTCTCCTGCCTCAGCCTCCCGAGTAGCTGGGATTACAGGCATCCACCACCACACCCAGCTAATTTTTTCTATTTTTGGTAGAGACAGGATTTCACCATGTTGGCCAGGCTGATCTTGAACTCCTGACCTCAGGTGATCAGCCCACCTCAGCCTCCCTAAGTGCTGGGATTACAGGTGTGAGCCACCACGCCTGGCCCATATGCAAACTTTCGTGTAAAAGTATAAAGATCTATCTGTAAATGTATATGTCTTTGCTTAAATAGGCATCAATTCTCTCTGGAAGGATACACAAAAGACACTTGTGGCCTCTAGAAAATGGAACTGGGTGGCTGGGAAGCTGGAATGGGGAGATTTTTGGAGACTTTTGAGTGTTCACCATTTTATTCCTTTTAGGAAATTTGAACCAACCAAAGCAAAACAAAACAAAAACTTAATATTTTTCAAACCGTCTTTAGAAGAAACTACTCTTATACACAGCAACATGGATGAACCTCACAAACATGTTGAGCACAGGAAGCCAGACACACAAAAAATTTTGTTATTTCTTCCAAGTTCAAAAAGAGACAAAACTAAGGTGAAGGAAGTTAGGATTAGCAGTTCTGTTGGTGGAAATAATGACTTGGATGGGGCATGAAGGAGAATTCTGGGGTGCTGGTAATAGTCTTCATCTGGCTGGTGGTTACATGAATATGTTTACTTGGAAGAAAATCATTGATCTGTGCCTTTATGGTTGGTATACTTTTCTGCATGTAAATGACACTTTTGTTTAAAGCAGCTACTAGAAAGGGAAAAATCTTCTTTAAGGTTGTTCTAGTTTCCTAAGGCTGCCGTAACAAAGTACCACAGACTGGATGCCTTACAACAGAAATGTATTGCCTCACAGTTCTAGAGGTTAGAAGTCCAAAATCAGAATGTTGGCAGGGTCATGCTCCCTCTGAAGCCTATAGGGAAGAATCCTTCCCTCTTCCTAGCTTCTGGTGCTGTCCATTCATCTTGGCATTCCTTGGCTTGTAGCCACATCACTCTCACCTCTGCCTCCATCTTCACATGGTATTCTCCCTGTGTCTCTGTGTCCATATGGAGCTCATTTTAAAAGGACCCATCCTATTGGATGAGAGGCCTACCCTACTCCAGTATGACCCCATCTTAACTAATTACATCTGCAATGATCTTATTTCCAAATGAGGCCACATTCTGAGCTACAGGAGGTTAGGGCCTCACATTTCTTTTGGAGGGAGGGAGAATATTGTGATTCAATCCACAACAAGAGTTAATTAACTTTTAAAGGAGTATAAGAGTTGCTGAAGGAGGACCTTTTAATCCAGTTTTAGTGACTGATAATGTGCTGTTGAGCTTGCAGAGAGAGGTAGGAAATCCAATACTGTTTCCACCAAGAGTGTTATCACCTTGACAATAATTCAGCTGCCGGAAAATGAGGTCCTAATCCACTGACTACTATAGTTAAAAGAAAATTAAATGAAGAGCCTTTCTGCTCCTTTGCTAGCCTCCTTCATGATTTTATAGTTCTGTAAAACTCGGGGCTGTGTCTTTATAGGTTGCAGGCTTGGCATGTTATAATAGTTCATCTTCATCATAAAGCGATAATATTGGTTTGAAGATGGACTTTTTTTAAAAAGTCATTTTTCACATTTAATCCAAGGATCTTGCACAGCCCCATTTTTCACTGGGCATGGGTATGGATTTCATGTTACTATTGAAGAGTCAGCAAGTTTCCAAATGAGTAGCAGCCACAGGGTGTGGTATGTGTCTTCCCTTTTGGTTGTGCATCTAAATTGCCCTTGAAGTATCATGAATCCCATGGTTCTCGCCACCATGGAAGTTATTTTCCTAATTTAATGGAGTAGTTATTTTGTTGTCACTGGCTTTAAGTGTGTGTCTCGTTTTAGGTGCTCAGTGTGTGTTGACTGGAAGAAGAAAAACAGAACAACACTTAGCTACTTTAAGTTTCAAAATTCAGCTGTTTTAGGGCAGGCAGAATGAGTCTGTTAGAAAAACTTGAGCACTGATTGCCTTTGGAGGAGGGGAATGACTAGGATGGAATATGAGGGATCTTTCTGGGGTGATGATTATAGTCTCTAGATTGATAAGGTTTGGTTTACACAGGTATATGTATTTGTCAAAACTCAGTGAATGTACACTTAAGATTTGTACGTTTCGTTGTATGTAAATTTTGCCCCAAAAGAAAAAAACTGGAAACTAATCTTAAACTCTAGCAAGTAATATCCTGCCGAAGTGTTTTGGGGGAAAGTGTGCTGGTTTCTGCAGTTTACTTTGATATGCTTTGAAAAAAATCCGATGGATATAGATGGATAGATGTGTAATGAAATAAGCATAATAAAATGTTAATTGTAGAATCTAAACGATAGGTATGTAGGTATTCACTGTAAAATTCTTTAAACATTTCTGTAAATTTGAAATTTTTTATAATAAAATGTTAGAAATAGTTCAAAGTACAAAATCATACAGGACCTTGCAAATGTGGGACCAAAGTCCACTTGCCATTTTTATCCCTTGTTACAAGCTTGAATGTCTGCTACTTTAACAAGGGAACAATATCACCTGCCAGGGGTCTCCTCCTGAAATCAAGAGCAAATTTGCAGGGATATGCAGGGAACCTGTTTTACTGTCCTGCTGGGAATGTGAAAGGAAGTAGGTGAAAAAAAGGTGAAGGAAATTTATATCTAGTGTGGTGTCCTACCGTATGACCTTGTGCCAACTGCCTGCATGCAGCCCAGGGAAAAAAAAAAAAGCTGATTAGAAGCAATGCCCTGTTTTATAATTACTTTCGTGACTCAAAGGAAACCCATTTTATTTTCATTTAAGGAAATACATGAAGAGCTACAATTCTATAGTGTTCTCTTAGAATGACTCTTCCTTTACCTACCCCCAATCTTATACATAACCCCCTCATAGAAATGAAATATAAGTAAATGGGCTTAATTTTGGAACAAAAATTATCTCCATATGCATCATGCCCCTCGTCCTTGGGTATTTTCTTTAATAAATATAGTGGAAGCCTGGGAATCAGCCATGCTTGAGTTTTTCTTCTGTTATTGTTACTAAATGGTTCTGCGACCTTGAGTAAATTGTTTAATATCTTTGAGCCTAAAAAGTTTCTATAATTTTTAAAAGATCATATTCAATCAGATGATCTACAAGTTCTTCCTACCACTGGAATGAAACTGTCTTTTCACCCTGTCTTTCTTTATCATCTTGTTGGGGCCAGCTGTAGTGAAATCTTGAATTCAGACCCTGGCGTACTCCAGAATGAGGAACCCCCCGTCCCAACAAGACACACAAAAGACTCTGCAAGGAGCTCATTTAAATAATGCCTAAGATTTTAGTCCCAGTGAATTTTCCATCTGTTTCTCCATATTAGTTGAACATAAAGTTAGTCAGATACTTAAGGCATTCAAGAGAGTAAAGCCAAGATGTCTTACAAATCTCTTCTCTAAAAATAGCGAGAAGAAAGAGCAGAGAAGAAAGTGATTTTTATATCTGTGGAACTGTATGTTTAGTTCACTTGGGCTCATCCCCAGGTGAAAATTCTCATTTAAATACTGGTTATGGGAAAAGGCCATAAATTTCTAGCCAGGTTTTTTCCCATGGAATGCAAGCAGAGCAGAGTGAGTATTTCTAGCAGATGAGTGTATTTTCATTCTCAGGATGTAATAGAACTTAAAGGCAAGAGTAGTTTGGTGTGTCACAATATGTAAACAACCCAGAGAGGGTAATTAGATAAACTTTGTATTTTTTCATTTGCTATTTACTCAACTGTGTTGCCAAAGACAGAGATTTACATTATGTGTGTCCCTTGGCTTGGTGTTTAATTATCTAAGGGGTAATTATACAGGCATACACATACGTGTATTCATAGTCAGATATGTTACATACCAAATGTGATTGTATCGCTGTAACTTTTCTATAGGTTATGTTTCTATGTTTGCATATTTTGGGATGTATTCCTACATATTGTCGTTCTTTGATTAGCTGTAAACCAAATGTGTCTAGTAGGACTAGTTGAATAATGTAAGAGGCTAATTATCAAGGACTTTACTAATGTTCTCAAGTTGGAGATGTTTTAGGTGAAGAGAGCATGGGCAAGCCATCTGATTTGGTCCATTATTATATTTTCAATTATCTTTGGTGCTCAAAGAGAGACATTAATATAGCTGAGGATGACATAGCAAATTACCACAGCTCTCTAACCTTTTAAATTGCTAACACTGTTGTAATCTGTAATTATAGAAATCAGTGTGAGAATTGTGGTACTGCATAATTATCTTTCCTGATACTTTATTGCTGAATGAATTATTAATCAGAATCAGTCTTGTATAGTATTTTCAGCAACTCAGAAGAATAATGTATAATTAAATTTCATTATTCCTATTTTTGTGCTAATGTTTTATGATGTTGTAATTGATAATTAATTGGCCAAAAACTCACACAATACTTGGGAGTTTCAGGTGGCTGGAAATGTACAGTGTACTGAGTTCATAAAGTAATGATCACTCTGTAAAGACTACAGAATCTAGTCCAATCTGTACAAGAAAGCTTTTGAAATTGGTATATTAATCATTGAGCATTTCATGTTGCCTTAAGAGAAAGCAGTGACTATGAGCACATAACAGTAATTAAGAGATTTTAATAGATTTCAAACATGGTCAATTGTAAGTAATCAGATGCTAGTTGTTAATATCAGGCTAATACACTAGATACAGTTGGTATGCTTCTCTGTGTATCAGTTTCCATTCTAATTAAACAACCAGCAGTCTCCATATAACTACAGTTTCAAAAAGAATAACAGCCATTTCCGTCAGCCTTTGATGAGTGTAACCCAGGGTGTAGCACAACTTTATAGACAAAGTCTGGTCTAATCTTTTCCAGTTGTCTAAGATACTAAATGGTCATCCTCCTCACAGACACACAGGATTTAAAATCTGAAAGGATTATGAACTTTTCCTTGACTGGCATTCTAACCAAGAATTCCTGATGTCTCTTTTGGTATCATTTGCAACCTAGGTAACCAGTAAAAGCTCTGAATCCAAGAATGTCTTTCAGTCAGCTTGAGTTCTATTGAAAAGAAACATTGTCAGGCATTTTATGTGAACTTCTGCTGTGCCATTTTGATTTTTTTTTTTTTAAGATGGTGATGCTCCTTTCTGGTTTTCAAGTGTCTCCTTCAGAAACATACAATTTTTTTTAACAGATGAGCATCTTTTTCTTTTGAAGAGTTTTGAAAGCATTGTAATAGGGAATTTAACAACACATATGCTGTTATTTAATTAGTTCTTTGCAAAGCTGCTCAGAAAACCATCCACAGAAGACTGTTCCTATACAAATGCACTTCCACTTTCCCAGGAAGATCATGAGTGGTTTGTTTTTACATTAGTTGCGTTGGCTCCAATGTCTTACAATTCCAGATTGTAAGTTATTAAAGAGGACTTTGTCATCAGACCACTGTGAGTAGAACTAAATAAAGCACATTCCTGTACGTAAGGAAACGTTGCTCTGTGGCCTTCCTGCTGGTCTGATTTTCATTCAAAAATCAGAAACCTTCCTCTTACCATCTTCTCTCAAATCCAGGCCTTCCAGAGCCACGTCTCCTCCCAGGGCAGCAGAGGCATGGGCTGTGGTCTCTGTCACATTCTGAAAGCATCATCCTGAGGGTGCCGTTGAGGGTCCTGTGTGCTGGCTATTTCCTGAGGGCTGCAGAAAGGAAGGGCATAATTGGTCCTCTGTTTGGCAGTTTGAGATAAGAGGCCATGGACATAAGCGGGTGGGATCAGAGCCATCTCTCAGAAGCAGGAGCACACAAGCTTTTACTGGGAGAGAACAGCCTAATTCTATTCTGCAAGGATCCACATTGTACAGAGCCAGTGAGCAAGGTATGTGTTTCCGGGTTCGTGAGTATTTGAGCACAGAGAGCTTCAGAAATAAACCACACTCAAGACCTTCTACTCAGCATCTCTGCAAATGGGAACTTTTCCTTCACTGTGTCAATCTAAGCCTTTCTTTTGCTTTTGTACCATCCCATTATCTTGGCTATGTGTCTTGGAGGTTATATCATTAGTTTTCTCTAACACTCGCATTGCTCAGAATAGACTGAGTTTTCTGTGGATAAATGGATAGGCAAGGTGACCTTGAGGCCCAGAAAAGACAGGCAGCTCTGGAGAGCATAGGGAGATGTGTGAAGAAACAGGCTGGAAGGAGAACTCAGCAGAAACAGAAGTGACATATGGACCTGTTGGGATCTAGGGAAAGTCTTTTTTAGTTACTTTCTTATTAAGTATGTATTGAGTGCTTCCTATGTGCATAGCATTTTGAAGTTCTGCGGCTTCAATGGTGAGCAAAACAGATAAAAATTCCTGCCCTCAATAGAAAAATAGGTCATTAACAAAATATGAGTAAAGTATAGTGTGTGTGAGATGTGAAAACGTTATAAAGAAACATAAACAGGGAGAGAGGATGGAGAGTGCAGGCGGGAGGCTGGGGTTGTGGTTTAAATAGAGCAGGGTGGTTAGAGAGGCCTCACTGAGAATCTGATGTCTGCACAGAGACCTGAGGAGGCCAGGGATTGAGCCATCACATTTAAATCTCCTAACAATCTCTCGGGAGACAGTTTTTATCTTCATTTCACACGTAAGGAGATTCCGAGAACTTAAATAAGCTGCCCTAGTGCCCTCGCTCTCAGAATGGCAGTGCAGGGAGTCCTAGTTTGTAGGGCTGTTTTAAATCTGCTGTCATGGGGTTAAAATGCAGATCGCTGAACCCGCTGTAGTTACCCTAAATCTATGCAGTTAGAGAACTGTTATTTCCAGAGATAGGAAGCAGGCTGGGAGAGTCTGGGTGTTAGGTAGGCAGGGCCAAAAGCAGGAAATACTTACGTAAAGAAAAGGCAAGCCATTGTCAAGCTGGAAATGAAATGTGAATGGGGAAAATTGGCATGGTTGGAAAAGAGGAGCTAATTTGATGGACCAGTTACTATATGTTAAATTGGTGAATTGATGAACAAGCAAACATGAAATGTTTTCATCCTCACAGTTCTATGAGATAGATGCCCTTTATCAGGTCCTTTTAGTACAGATCAGGAAAGTGAGGCACAGAAAAGTTAAGTGTCTTGTGCAAGATTTTGCAGCTAGTGAATGACAGAGTCAGAATTCAAAGCCAGGCAGGTTGGCACCAGAGCCTCCATCCACAACCACTGCACTGCCTTGCCTCTGTAGACCATCTTTGTATGCAGTATCTATTCTCCCTATTCTCCAGGAGTCGTTCTGTTTCCCAAGTTTGTGTTTTAAGTTGCTTACTCCTCATGACCACTGGATTACAGATGAGAAATGTTTACAGAGAGCTCACCTGGTTTGTCTGAGGTAGCATTGTGGTCATAGTTCAGATGCAGGCAGGCTGACCCCAGAGCCTGACCTGTCACCACTGCAGGATCCTGCCCCTCAAGATGAAAGAGGATTCTGATTTGGACAGAACATACATGCAAAAGGTAGCAGAGAGAGAAAACAGGAAAAGCCCGTAATGGGAGGGTAGAATATTCAAAGCATGCACTTTTAACAAATCTGAAGGGATGGAATCTTTTAGGAAATGTTATCAGATGAGAATCAATACAAGTCCCCCATCTGCCAGATGCCTTCTTTTGGCATGAGAGTGAACTATATCAGGGCTAAGTGCCCATAAGAGCAGACATTCTTTATATAATTATGTGTAGGATTAGTCAAATAGTGGTGAGGATAATTCCTGATGCGAGCAGAGTACTCTGCACTTCTCAGGGAGGTCTCAGATCTGTTGCCTTATTTGACCTTCATGGTCATTAAGGGATGTTGCAGGAGGAAGTCTACGTAGTGTCACGGCCGAAGTTGCCAGCAAGTACCAGAATGCATACCTATCCCATCATTCTCTTGCAGGTCTTGGATGGAAATTAAGCAAATTGGCCATTCCCCAGGTTTAAGCAGGAGAATCTGGCAAACAAAAATATACATTATTCTTCATGCAGTCCAGATTTGCCTCAGTGTAAGAAATTCTCAGTATATGTAGAATTACAAATGTATATAATATGCAAAGAAATTAACTGTCTTTTATTTGTGGAGTGTTTACTGTAAAACAAGGACCATCCTAAATACTTTATTGCTTCATCTCATTTAATCCTCACATAACTATTTTGTACATAGAAAGACCAAGGATCACACAGTCTAACAATGAGCCCAAAGCCAAGGCCATGCAGCTAGGAAGCAGGAAAGCAGGGATTCAAATGGAGCCCCTCTGTATAAGGATGGAAGGAGAAATGGAAAATGGGTGCATTTTAGAGTCAAGAAAGCACGAAACACTGTGTCTCTCTGGTACCACCTGGCCAATGGGCCCTTGTGGCACCCGTTCCTTGCCATTTGGAGAGGGGGTATTGTCTGCCCCCCTGGCAGTACAATTCTGACTTTTTATAATGAATGAATTAAAAACATAATCTCTTCCTTAATATACTTGGCTTTATCTGAAGCGTATTCTGTGAGGTGAAATCGCATGTGAGTGACAGTGGTATAGGCATATAAGACCGTCTGTATCTTAAACAGTATACTAAGTGTCATGTAGCATGTGTGTCACTACCTTTTGGTTACAATAATCATCATTCTGAGAAGCTGCCAAGGACAGGACAGCGACTTGGAAAGCTCCAAGCACATTCTTTTTCTCCCATTCCTTTTCACTGCCTTTTCCCCATGTTCTCTGGAGGGCATTTCACCTGCGTGTTAACATTCCAGTTCCATTTGACCTCCTGCCTGGTGACAGGTGGTTCAGATGCTTTTATTACTTGATACGGGACTTAACAGACTGCCGACCAGTGGTCTTAGCCTCATGGTTTTAATCGTTTTTAAATGGAAAAACAGGAGTGGGTTTCAGGAGGGCCTAGGCTCCAGTGGAAATCAAACCTTTCTCAAACCACTACCTGAATGACCCTCAAGCTAGATGATTTCCGCCCCATCAGATGCTGCCTGCCTTTGGTGTTGAGTTGCAATTTTCTTAGTTATCAGGTGAACCAACTTGCAATCTAAACGTTATTCGTTCTAGCCTGCATCCCTGTAGAGATGATGTTTCAGAAAAGAATCATGTTATCCAAAAGACCCCAATGCGTGAAAGAAGCAAGTTTTCTTTTATTAAGAACCTTTTCTGTGAAAGCTGTATTTCTGCCAAGCCTCAGTATTCACTTCTGTTTCCTTTCCTACCTGTAAACCGTGTGCCCTCTCAGGAGCTGGGGCAGGCATCAGTATAGATGAGGCAGATTAGCAGCTGTGAAACTATAGATATTCTTTATGTATAAGCAGACAAAAGTGTGTCTGGGGGTAACCCCCCACCCCCATCCCAAGAAGGAGTTAGATTTGGCAATCCCATCTCTTAACATCATAATTCCTGGTCAGATGAATCTAACTTTGGAGGGTTATACATATTAGCATCTATAAGCAATACCTGGCCTGGGATACATACTAGGAACAATGGCATGTCAAGAACGATTGTTTCTTGAAGTCAAGAACGATTGTTTCTTGACTTCACATGGAAACTCGAGCCCAGCGTTGTCACTGACCTGGTGGGCAAACTTCTGACAGTAATTATCATAGGAAAATCTTGCAAAACTAATTTAAGGAACACAATTATTTAATTATACCACTTCGATGGCATTCTCCTCTTTCCTCTGTCTCCCTCCATTCCTCCTTCCATCTCCCCCACCCCTTTATGACATTTGAAGTCCACTAATTACTGAGCTCAATTTTCAGGCTGTGTCTTATGTTTGACAGAAATGCTGAAGTTGAAATTAGACTTGCAGTCTCCCCTCTTTTCTGCATTTGACTATCTGTTGTCTTTTCTTAGTCTTGATTCTCTGTTGTGAGTTTTGACTTGGTTTTTTTCTAAGACAGAATAATTTCTGTCAGGTTCTGGGAACTCCCCTCCCACCCGATGAAGAAGTTTTGGGGAGGAGTTGTGAGCCCCGCGTTGAACTGTGCACTAGGTACAAATTTGCAGTGCCTTCTATTAAAATGTAAAATGATCCGTTGAGTCATCCTCCCTCTGGTTTGACTCAGATGCTTTATGGCGCACTTTGCATGTCATTTCTCTGTAATGATTTCCCCATGGAGAAGGGTGTCTCATAGAATCCAGGCATACTGAAGATTGCTCTGAGTCAAATGGATCTGTTATTCTTTTAGTATTAACTCTTATCTCTCAGTTTCCCATCCTCGTATTTTCTCTGAAGGAACCTTAATGAAGTAAATAAGTTCCACCACCCTCATTTAGCCTCCTAATCACTGTTCACAATTTCTTCTCACATTAGCAGCTTGAAGCTCTAGGGTAATACTTCTCTGGCTACAAGGGGAGGGAAAGGGACACTGAGAGAGAATATTTCATACAGATGCCCTGATAAAGAGAAATGCAGAAAAGAAATGACTTTTCTCTGTCCTCTAGCTCCTAATAGGCACAAAGCAAATGCTAATAGGAAGCAGAGATTGATGTATGAGAAATGAATATAAATGGAGAACATAGACACAAAGAAGTAATACCAGAGACAAACTGGAAGTGACAATATAGAGAAAAGAAGGCTTGCCAAGAGTAGAAAATGACCTATCCCAGAAGAATAGATGGAGGCTTTGGCTATACTCTTAACTGTGGGGTTACACAAACGAAGCAAAAGCAAGCATCAACATATAAAAAAGACCAGTGCATTGATCACAAAGCTGCATATCCAAATCTGCCTATGGCTAGTTGCACATTTTCTCCCTGGTCCACACACCCACTGCCCCACCACCACCAACCACCACTAACAGTCATCATGCGTCTTGGATGGCCTGACATGGGTTCCCTTTCACCCGCTGATTTCATCTCCTTTTTGAGATGACAGTTTATGCACCATGCTTTTGTTAAATCCCAGTTGTAACCTTCTCTCTGGCCCCCTAAACAGTCTTATCTGACATGGCTGGGTGGAGACAAGAGGAGAGGATGGACACCCCACTTTATTCCAGAGCCACATACCTAAGATGGCTTTTGAGGGAGCCCCTGATCTGCACACCAGAGACTGTTTTGGACATGGGAAGAGAATGCTGAACTACTGCTCAGTACTGATGGGCACTGTGTTCCATTAATGTATGAAAGTTGACCTTTGATTCATCCTTCGGGTTGACTCTGTTTATAACGGAGAAAGTTCACACTGTTATTGGATGGGTCTTCCCTCTTCTTCATCTCTCTCAAAAGTTATGTGATGGCATTTTTCCTTTCCAGCCAGTTGTGTTCTTTTGAGCATCTCTAGCTTCCTTAAAAAGTCTTCTCAGGAACCAAAGTTAGAAAAACTCATGTTTCAAGATTTTCCTAAAGTTCCTATACTTTCATAGAACCATAGAAACTAGAACTAAAAAGTCACCTAGTTTATTTCCTCCTTGCATAGATAAGGAAATGGAAGTGCATGAAGTGATTTGGTTTTAACAAGAGAGAAGACAAAACACAAGATCTCTGAAAAAAGTTTTACTGCAAAGCAAAGGCCTGGGCTCAGATTTCTTACCATCTCCCAAAAGGCCTCGTCCCTGTATTTGGCTCATTTTTGTAGATTATTACTGAAAACATACAACTTGGAATTGGTTAGATTTGATTGCCTTTAAGGACCTTCCTGACCATAAGTTGGAGGATTTAAGGTGTGGGTGTATTTTTTTTTTTTCATTTGAAGCCCAAAGTGTACCCTACGACCTTTGCGATTAAGTCACAGAACCTAAAGGAGGTACTCAATAAATACTTGAGTTGTTAACATTCTCCCACAACCTTTAATTTGGGGGAGCTGGGAAAACAAATGTAAAACAAATGTATAACTTAAAGTGGGCATATGTGTACCTGTCACTCATGTCAAGAAATAGAGCATACAACAGCACCCCAAAACCCCATGGTGCCCCTTTCTGGTGAGCACTGCCTCGCTCTAAATGGAACCTCTATTCTGAGTCTTTTCTTTATAGTTTTGCCACCTTTGTATGTGTCTCAGTTCAGGCTGCCATAACAAAGTACCATAGGCTGGGTGGCTCAAACAACAAACATTTATTTCTCACAGTTCTGGAAGTTAGAAGTCTTAAGATCAGAGTGCCAGCATTGTCCAATTCTTGGTAAGGGCTGTCTTCCTGGTTTACAGACAGCCATATTCTTGTGTCCTCACATGGCAGAAAGAGAGTAAGAGGGGTCTCTTATAAGGATATTAATCCCATTCATGAGGGCTCCACCCTTATAACTCAATCACTCCCAAAGGCCCCACCTCCCAATACCATTATACTGGGGATTAGGATTTCCACATATGGATTTTGAGAGGACACATTTACTCCATGTGTTAGTTCTCACACTGCTATAAAGAAATACCTGAGACTGGGTAATTTATAAAGACAAGAGGTTAATTCATGATTCTGCAGGCTGTACAGGAAGCATGGTGGTATCTGCTTGTGGGGAGGCCTCAGGAAACTTAGAATCGTGATGAAAGGCAAAGCTGGAGCAGGCGTCTTCGTGTGGCCAAAGCAGGAGGAAGGGAGAGAGAAGGAGAGGGAAGGTGCCACACACTTTTTAAACAACCACATCTCATGATAACTCACTGTTGAGGCAACAGCTCCAAGGGGGATGGTGTTAAACCATGAGAAACCTCCCCTATGATCCAGTCACCTCCCACCAGGCCCCACCTCCAACATCGGGGATTACAGTTGAACATGAGATTTGGGCAGGGACACAGATCCAAACCATATCAGTCCATAACAGCATATATCCCTAGATGTTTAAGTTTTATCCATTTTTGAATTTAACATACTTGAAACCAGATTGTATGTTATTATCCTGTGTCTTGTTTCTGTAGCTCAGTATTCAGCATTAGGTTTGCGCAGCTCCTCCACGTTGCTGCATGTGGCTCTAATTTGCTTTGTTATATTCCATTATGTGAATGTATGAATATATCTCAGTGTATTTATGCATTCTGGTACTGATAGACATGATGTTGTTTCCAATTGGGAGTTATTCTCAACAATTCTGTGAACACTCTTTATACAGAGTTTGTTACAGATATGCAGGAGTATCTCTAGGGTGTAACCTAGGAATGGAATTACTCGGTCATAATCTATGCATATCTTCAACTTTACTAGATAATGCCAAACTGTTTTGCAAAGAAGTTGATCTGACCATCAGTGCACTTGATATTGTTAAACTTTCTTACTGTTTCTAGGTTGGTGGCTATATATCTTTAATTCTTTACTACCTTTGGACCAATACCTATAGTCTGCTGCCAACATTCTAGTATTTCTTCCACCTCAGTTTCTGTATCAGACTGTGACTCTCCATTTTGGTTACATTCATTCATTCATTCATTCATTTGTTCATTTATTTTTGAGGCGGAGTCACTCTGTCTCCCAGGTTGGAGTGCAGTAGCACAATCTTGGTTCACTGCAACCTTTGCCTGCTGGGTTAAGCAATTCTTGTGCCTCAGCCTCCTGAGTAGCTGGGATTACAGGCTTGCACCAACACACCCAGCTAATTTTTATATTTTTAGTAGAGACAGGATTTCACCATGCTGGCCAGGCTGGTCTCCAACTCCTGGCCTCAAGCAGTCTGCCCATCTCGGCCTCTCAAAGTGCTGTGATTACAGGCATGAGCCACAACGCCTGGCCCATGTCGGTTACATTTAAATATAGGAAAAGTGGTAGTAATTGCTACTACTTTATTACCAGATATTTTGGAAATTTGGGTTATTTTTTATTTTGGTCTATTTGAAAGAATAAAGAAGCAACAATAATAACAAATTAGCAAAAAAATGGGACTTGTTATGATCATTCCTTTTTAAAGTTTTTGGTATATTTTTCAACAGTGCGGTAAAAACCATTGTCAGTAAATGGAACTTTCCCCTAGAAGGTCAAGGAAAATGGAAGTTTATACTGAATTACGAGAACCATTCAGAGCTATTAAGAATTTGATGATACAATTGCAAGTGCTTCCTCCTAACAACAGCCTTAAATTTCAGTTCCCTTAGCACTAACTAGTGTGCAGGCAGATGGAGTGTTTGAGTAAATAAGGAACATAAAACGTTTTAGCTGCTCCATGTCAGGGCCCTTACTTTAGCTACCTAAGGCATTAGGGACATTAAGTGACAAGCACTGCAGTTTTCCATTAGAAAATACTGAAATTGGATTGCTTTTCACTTAAAGTAAGAAGTTTTAGTCTTGATGCATTAGAAAGTGTTTCCAATCCAAAAGTAATAACTAAGTAATTTTTATAGCACTATGCACTCTAAAATGTCTATAGACTTGATAACTTTCTTTCATAAGAACTAACCCTTACAGTTTTACAATAAATAACTTTTTTTAAAAAGCATGTTTTATAAGTGCAGAAATTTACTCAGCAATTACTAAATAATTTAGTGTTTGATTCACAGAAGTATTTACTTAATGCACTGTTTCTGGGAGAAATGTAGTTTGAATTTCAAGTGAAATGGTTTATAATTTGGTCTTTTTCATTACCTGCAAGGCATATTCATTTCTTTTCATCTGAAGCACTCAAGACATGACAGGTTGTCTGAAAATTTTAACATTCTACTTTTTTGTGAATTGCAGCTTTTCAGATCCCACTGTGGTTTTTTTGGTTGGGTGGTTTTTTTTGTTTTGTTTTGTTTTTTACTTTTTTGATTTATACTTTTACCTGCAGAACTATTAGACATTTTCATTTCTAAATATGACCCAATAATGAGTGAAGAGTGAATGAGTGAGTTAATGAGTAAGTCTGTATTCATTAATACTATACCTTCAGGTAATAAGAGTTGTGGTCTGTGTAGCTTCTTAAGGGGATGAATATACTATGATAAAATAATAGTAATTAACTTTTACTGCTGAACCATATGATGAGATGATTGGGGTATATGTGTATGTACATGTGCAGCTGGGTTTTTTTGGCCTGCAAAAAGAAGAATGAGATCCAGCCAAAACCCAAATCAGAACCTTTGGAAAGCTTCCTTACAATCTGATTTCAGCTAATGTCTACATACTTTAACACGTTGTCTAATGCTTAGAGTAAAGATTGGCTGTCATACTCCTCCATGCTATTCTGGGTTCTGTTACTCACTATAAACCATTTCATTCTTAGATCCCATGGGTCCTGCTGCAGATTTCAGGATTTGCTGCATGGAGGAGTGGGGGGGGGGGGGGGAGCGGAGAGGAATGTTGTTTAATTAATATTAGTAAGGCAAGTGGAAAAAGAACACCTAGTGGAAACAGGAGAAGCAGAATTCAGTTTGGCATTGGCCAGTCAAAAGCAGACAAATTGGAGGGAGTTCATAGAAGAGCACCTGTCTTAGCCTGTTTTCTGATACTCTAACTGAATACCTGAGACTGAATAATGTATAAAGAAAATTATTTCTTACAGTTCTAGAGGCTGGCAAGTTCGAGGTCTAGGGCTGCATCTGGTGAGGGCCTTCTTGCTGTTGAGGACTGTCTGCAGAATCCCAAGGTGGCACAGGGTATCACATGGTGAGGGAGCTCACAAGAGATGGCCAAATGGACTTTTATAACAGACCCACTCTCATTATAACTAATGTACTCCTTCAATAACCCATTAATTCATTAATCCATGAGTGGATTAACCTATTCATGAGGGCAGAGCCTTCATGCCCCAATCATCTCTTAAAGGCCCTATGTCTTAATACTGCCACATTGGAGATTAAGTTTCAACATGATTTTCATAGGAGACAAACATTCACCCCATAGCAGCACCCATGATAATTGGAGGTTGAGAAGGGCTGACTGATTTTTTAAAGAAAGCAGAAAGGTATGTTCCATTATGTTTGAAGAGGAACCAACAAGGATGGGTAGGTAAAGGCCAAGGGGAAGAAAGTAATACTGACATGGCATAAAGAATTATTATCCAGAAATAATGTAATATATTCAAGAAAATCCTCAGACAGGTTAAAGTCTAGCAACAGCTTCGTGAAAGCGATACATTTTAGATTATACCATTTGATGAACAAAAGTAATACTTTTTCAGTGTTTTCCAAAACTCTCCAGTAAGTTTATGCCCGTGTTAATGTGACTGTCATAGTCTATTTGATCAACTTGGAGGGCCTATATTGCTACATCTTTGTTTTTCTAAACCTGTCCTGTTAGCAGAATGTGGAGTCTACCCTTGAGAACTTCAACTGTCTTAGAGCCCAGAAAGAGCAGGGGTTGGGGTCTTAGTTTCTACTCTCCCAGAAGCCTATGGTTTCCTTGTATATTTGTTGTCTACCCCATTCCCTGTAACCAGCTCTGCAGGGGCAGTTTTGTTAAGCCATGCAACATCAACAGCAATATAACTGGGCACATAAATGGTCTTTAGAAGGTCAAAGAAAGCTAGCTTCTCTCAGTTAAAATGACAGTATCCCACTCTTTGTGCTCGATCAGGTGTATTTCTTTTATAGACTCATGGAGTTGTAGATCTGCAAGAACACTATTGGTCTTCTAGTTCATGCTTTTCATTTTACAAACATGGAAGCAGGCCCCCAAAAAGGCAGTTTGTCCAGATCCACAAAGTTAGTCAATGCTGGAGCTAAACCAAAAGCCCCAAACATCCCTGGTCCACTCCTCTTGCCACTGCACTTCACTTTCATTTCTCTTTTTATTTTCTTTCATTTCATGTTTCATTAAAGGATTTATGGCTTTGTGTCTTTCATCACAAGCTTCTATCTTGGTGTAGGCACATTAATATGTATTACCCATAAATGAACTGGAAAAAAGAGGCGTCCCTTGTAAATCTCCTACTTTTTATGAATTGAACACACCATCCGTGACCTAGAACATTAAATGTTCCACCAAGTTTTGAGTGTTTCCTTATACATGAGACCTATTATGATTTTTAACTCAATAATTTCTATAGACTAATTGAGGAGACTCAATGTGGTAGGAGACATAGTAATAATTTGAAAACTAAGAATGGAGAAAACAAACCAGAATTGAGACCTTATGTGGGAGATAAGAAAATCCTGAAAACATTCCATGGAAATGCAGGACTAATAAGAAGCCAGAATAGAAAATATTTGTCTTCTTACTAGATAATAAAGAATTTAGCAGCAATTTCCTAGTCATTGACAGAAGCCAGGTGAACTTGATCTTACCTCGTGACTTAGGGTCGTTATAACTGAATTGTGTCATTTTAGAATGCTATTCTAATTCCATTTAAAAAATGATTCCATATAACCTCACAAATATTTTATCTTTTATTGAAATACCAAAGAACTAGTAATTCTTCATCGAGGCATCTTTGTAATTGGGTATTACAAACCATTATATATAGCAGAGCAAAGTTGATACTATGTGGTTTGCTTTGTGATAAGTTATTGTTTGTAAAGTGTTTGGAGTAATTGTAGCACAGAAAATAAACCTATGGCTTTTACTTTCAGCCAAGATGGAGTAATAGGTTCTAGATTTACCCTTTCTCCTAAAACAACTATAGAAACAGATAAAATATATGAAATAATGGTTTTTAAGACAGGGGACATCCAGAATCAAAAGACAGTAATCCCCAAGAAAGGAAAACAAACTGAGCTAAGCATACTGCTTTGAGAGTTTCTAGGCAATGGCACAGGAAGGAAGAACCAAGGAAGAGCTGGCTGACTCTTAAATTGAAGAGACAGAGCTAAGAGTCTGGAAAGATGATAATAGAGTTCAAGAAAGCAGGGTAACAGAAGAGACAGCTGCAGAGAGAGAACTCCAGAGATCTGCAGAGAGTTTCCCTTTAATATTCTGCAGAGTAACGATCAGTAGATGCAGGTGAGAAAACTACCCAAGGGTGGGGAGACAGCCACCCAAAACAAAGGGAACTCAGAGAACTGGGAATAACATCATTTCCTACCAGCCAGACTAGAAAAAACATATATCAGGGGTCCTTGGATAGAGTACTCAGAAATAGTCAGTAGTAAGGAGTAATGAACCCTAGACTCAATGCTGATTTTCCTATCTAACAAATCTCAAAAGCAAAACCTGAAAGGATCAAACTACTTCCAAGTAACTCAACTGTGTCTTAGAACAAAGTTCAAGATTATTTATGGGAACACAAAAATATCCAGCATTTAACAAGGTAAATTTTACAATGGCATCCAATCAAAAATGTTTAATTATGCAAAGAAGCAAGGAAATATAACTCACGATGAAAATAAATAACAATAAAAACTGAACCAGAAGATGTTAGAATTAGCAGGCAAGGACATTGCAATAGTTATTATAACTGTATTCCAAATGTTCAAAAAGTTAGAAGAAAGATTGAACATCTTAAGCAGAGACATGGAAGATATTTTGTAAAAGACCAAATGGGACTTTTAGAGATAAGGACCACAGTGTCTGAGATCGAAATTATACTGGAAAAGATTAATGGTAGATTAGACCTTGCAGAAGAAGAGATTAGTGAACTTGAAGGGTTAGCAATAGAAAATATCCAATGTGGCCACGTGTGATGGCTCACGCCTGTGTTCCCAGCGTTTTGGGAGGCCAAGGAGGATGGATCATTTGAGGTCAGGAGTTCAAGACCAGCTTGACCAACATCGTGAAACCCTGTCTCTATTAAAAATACAAAAAAATTAGCTGGGTATGGTGGTGCACACCTGTAATCCATGCTACTTTGGAGGCTGAGGCAGAAAAACAAAACAAAAAACAAAAAAACAAAACAAAACAAAAGATGGAGTGACTGTGAATATAAGACAAAGTAGATTTCAGAACAAAGAATGTTTCCAGGAATTAAAAGGTGACTTGATAGTGATAAAGGAATAACTACTACAAGAAAAAATTAAAATCCTAAATGTGTATGCATCTAATACGATTTCAGACTGCATGAGGCAGAAACTGATAGGATTACAATAACTGACAGACAAGCCTACAATGGTAGCCAGATATTTTAGTACTCCTTCTCAATACATGACGGAACCTATAGATGGAAGATCAGAAAAGATATTAGAAGACTTGAGCAACACTCATACAGCTTAACCTAGTCGATATTTATAGAACACTCCAGCCAACAACAGAATATACGTTCTTTTCAAGTGCTTATGTAGTATTTACCGAAGAGGGTCATATTCTGGGACTCAAAACACGTCTCCATAAATTTAAAAGGATTAAAGTCATATGAAGTTTGTTATGTGACCATGATGGAATTTAATCAGAAAAGAATAACAAAAAGATATGTAGAAACTCCCCCAAATATTTGGAAACCAAAAAACACATGTGTAAATCCTTTGTGCATTAAGGAATAAATCAAAAGGGAAATTTTAAATTATTAAGAATTGAGTATTCTAGTTAGCCATTTGTCAAATCTTTTTTCAAGGTTTTTAGTTTCTTTGCACAGCGAATGGCTAACTAGGATAACCAATGCAGAGAAGTCCTTAAACTACCTCATAGAGATGAAAACCATGAGACGAGAACTATGTGACAAATGCACAAGCTTCAGTAACCGACTCGATCAACTGGAAGAAAGGTTATCTGTGATTGAAAATCAAATGAATGAAATGAAGTGAGAAGACAAGTTTACAGAAAAAAGAGTAAAAAGAAATGAACAAAGCCTCCAAGAAATATGGGACTATGTGAAAAGACCAAATCTACGTCTGATTGGTGTACCTGAAAGTGACGAGGAGAATGGAACCAGGTTGGAAAACACTCTGTAGGATATTATCCAGGAGAACTTCCCCAACCTATCAAGGCAGGCCAGCATTCAAATTCAGGAAATACAGAGAATGCTACAAAGATACTACTCGAGAAGAGCAACTCCAAGACACATAATTGTCAGATTCACCAAAGTTGAAATGAAGGAAAAACTGTTAAGGGCAGCCAGAGAGAAAGGTTGGGTTACCCACAAAGGGAAGCCCGTCAGACTAACAGCAGATCTCTCGGCAGAAACTCTACTAAGACAGAAGAGAGTGGGGGCGAATATTCAACATTCTTTTCTTTTTTTTTTTTGAGACGGAGTCTGGCTGTGTCGCCCAGGCTGGAGTGCAGTGGCGCGATCTCGGCTCACTGCAAGCTCCGCCTCCCGGGTTCATGCCATTCTCCCACCTCAGCCTCCGAGTAGCTGGGACTACAGGCGCCCGCCACCACGCCCGGCTAATTTTTTGTATTTTTAGTAGAGACGGGGTTTCACCGTGTTAGCCAAGATGGTCTCGATCTCCTGACCTCGTGATCCGCCCGCCTCGGCCTCCCAAAGTGCTGGGATTACAGGCTTGAGCCACCGCGCCCGGCCTCAACATTCTTAAAGAAAGAATTTTAAACCCAGAATTTCATATCCAGCCAAACTAAGTTTCATAAGTGAAGGAGAAATAAAATCCTTTACAGACAAGCAAACGCTGAGAGATTTTGTCACCATCAGGCCTCCCCTACAAGAGCTCCTGAAGGAAGCACTAAACATGGAAAGGAACAACCAGTACCAGCCACTGCAAACGTGCCAAAATGTAAAGACCATCGATAACTGCATCAACTAACAAGCAAAATAACCAGCTGACATAATAATGACAGGATCAAGTTCACACATAACAATATTAACCTTAAATGTAAATGGGCTAAATGTTCCAATTAAAAGACACAGGCTGGCAAATTAGATAAAGAGTCAAGACCCATCAATTTGCTATATTCAGGATACCCATCTGACGTGCAGAGACACACATAGGCTCAAAATAAAGGGATGGAGGAAGATCTACCAAGCAAATGGAAAACAGAAAAAGGCAGGGGTTACAATCCTAGTCTCTGATAAAACAGACTTTAAACCAACAAAGATCAAGAGAGACAAAGAAGGCCATTACATAATGGTAAAGGGATCAATTGAACAAGAAGAGATAACTCTCCTAAATATGTATGCACCCAATACAGGAGCACCCAGATTCATAAAGCAAGTCCTTAGAGACTTGCAAAGAGACCTAGACTCCCACACAATAATAATGGGAGACTTTAACACCCCACTGTCAACATTAGACAGATCAGCAAGACAGAAAGTTAACAAGGATATCCAGAAATTCAACTCAACTCTGCACCAAGCAGACCTAATAGACAGGTACAGAACTCTTCACCCCAAATCAACAGAATATACATTCTTCTCAACACCACACCGCACTTATTCCAAAATTGACCACATAGTTGGAAGTAAAGCACTCCTTAGCAAATATAAAAGAACAGAAATTATAACAAACTGTCTCTCAGACCATAGTGCAATCAAACTAGAACTCAGGATTAAGAAACTCAGTCAAAACCACTCAACTACATGGAAACTGAACAACCTGCTCCTGAATGACTACTGGGTACATAACGAAATGAAGGCAGAAATAAAGATGTTCTTTGAAACCAGTGAGAACAAAGATACAACATACCAGAATCTCTGGGACACATTTAAAGCAGTGTGTAGAGGGAAATTTATAGCACTAAATGCCCACAAGAGAAAGCAGGAAAGATCTAAAATTGATACCCTAACATCACAATTAAAAGAACTAGAGAAGCAAGAGCAAACACATTCGAAAGCTTGCAGAAGGCAAGAAATAACTGAGATTGGAGCAGAACTGAAGGAGATAGAGACACAAAAAACCCTTCAAAAAATCACTGAATCCAGGAGCTGATTTTTTGAAAAGATCAACAAAATTGATAGACCGCTAGTGAGATTAATAAGAAAAGAGAGAAGAATGGCCGGGCGCGGTGGCTCAAGCCTGTAATCCCAGCACTTTGGGAGGCCGAGACGGGCGGATCACGAGGTCAGGAGATCGAGACCATCCTGGCTAACACGGTGAAACCCCGTCTCTACTAAAAATACAAAAAACTAGCCGGGTGTGGTGGTGGGTGCCTGTAGTCCCAGCTGCTCGGGAGGCTGAGGCAGGAGAATGGCATAAACCCGGGAGGCGGAGCTTGCAGTGAGCTGAGGTCCGGCCACTGCACTCCAGCCTGGGCGACAGATTATTTTTCAATAAATAAATAAATAAATAAATAAGAAGAATCAAACAGATGCAATAAAAAATGATAAAGGGGATATCACCTCTGACCCCACAGAAATACAAACTACCGTCAGAGAATACTATAAACACCTCTACACAAATAAACTAGAAAACCTAGAAGAAATGGATAAATTCCTGAACACATACACTCTCCCAAGACTAAATCAGGAAGAAGTTGAATCCTTGAATAGACCAATAACAGGCTTTGAAATCGAGGCAATAATTAATGGCCTACGAACCAAAAAAAGTCCAGGACCAGATGGATTCACAGCTGAATCCTACCAGAGGTACAACGAGGAGCTGGTACCATTCCTTCTGAAATTATTCCAATCAATAGAAAAAGAGGGAATCCTCCCTAATTCATTTTATGAGGCCAACATCATCCTAATACCAAAGCCTGGCAGAGACACAACAAAAAAAAGAGAATTTTAGACCAATATCCCTGATGAACATCGATGCAAAAATCCTCAATAAAATACTGGCAAACTGAATCCAGCAGCACATCAAAAAGCTTATCCACCATTATCAAGTAGGCTTCATCCCTGGGATGCAAGGCTGGTTCAACATACGCAAATCAATAAACGTAATCCAGCATATAAACAGAACCAAAGACAAGAACCACATGATTATCTCAATAGATGCAGAAAAGGCCTTTGACAAAATCCAACAGCCCTTCATGATAAAAATGGTTAATATATTCGGTATTGATGGAAAGTATCTCAAAATAATAAGAGCCATTTATGACAAACCCATAGCCAATACCATACTGAATAGGCAAAAACTGGAAGCATTCCCCTTGAAAACTGGCACAAGACAGGGATGCCCTCTCTCACCACTCCTATTCAACACAGTGTTGGAAATTCTGGCCAGGGCAATCAGGCAAGAGAAAGAAATAAGGGGTATTCAATTAGGAAAAGAGGAAGTCAAATTGCCCCTGTTGGCAGATGGCGTGATTGTATATTTAGAAAACCCCATTGTCTCAGCCCCAAATCTTCTTAAGCTGATAAGCAACTTCAGCAAAGTCTCAGGATACAATATCAATGTGCAAAAGTCACTAGCATTCTTATACACCAATAACAGACAAACAGAGAGCCAAATCATGAGTGAACTCCCATTCACAATTGCATGAAAGAAAAATAAAATACCTAGGAATCCAACTTACAAGGGATGTGAAGGACCTCTTCAAGGAGAACTACAAACTGCTGCTCAATGAAATAAAAGAGGACACAAACAAATGGAAGAACATTCCATGCTTATGGATAGGAAGAATCAATATCATGAAAATGGCCATACTGCCCGAGGTAATTTATAGATTCAATGCCATCTCCATTAAGCTACCAATGACTTTCTTCACAGAATTGGAAAAAACTACTTTAAAGTTCATATGGAACCAAAAAAGAGCCCGCATTGCCAAGTCAATCCTAAGCCAAAAGAACAAAGTTGTAGGCATCACGCTACCTGACTTCAAAGTATACTACAAGGATACGGTAACCAAAACAGCATGGTACTGGTACCAAAACAGAGATATAGACCAGTGGAACAGAACAGAGCCCTCAGAAATAATACCACACATCTCCAACCATCTGATCTTTGACAAACCTGACAAAAAACAAGCAATGGGGAAAGGATTCCCTATTTAATTAATGGTGCTGGGAAAACTGGCTAGCCATAAGTAGAAAGCTAAAACTGGATCCCTTCCTTACACCTTTTGCAAAAATTAATTCAAGATGGATTAGAGACTTAAATGTTAGACCTAAAACCATAAAAACCCTAGAAGAAAACCTAGGCAATACCATTCAGGACATAGGCATGGGCAAGGACTTCATGTCTAAAACACCAAAGCAATGGCAACAAAAGCCAAAATTGACAAATGGGATCTAATTAAACTAAAGAGCTTCTGCACAGCAAAAGAAACTACCATCAGAGTGAACAGGCAACCTACAGAATGGGAGAAAATTTTTGCAATCTACTCATCTGACAAAGGGCTAATATCCAGAACCTAAAAGAACTCAAACAAATTTACAAGAAAAAACAACCCCATCAAAAAGTGGGCAAAGGATATGAACAGACACTCTCAAAAGAAGACATTTATGCAGCCAACAGACACATGAAAAAATGTTCATCATCACTGGCCATCAGAGAAATGCAAATCAAAACCACAATGAAATACCATCTCATACCAGTTAGAATGGCGATCATTAAAAAGTCAGGAAACAACAGGTGTTGGAGAGGATATGGAGAAATAGGAACACTTTTACATGGTTGGTGGGACTGTAAACTAGTTCAACCATTGTGGAAGACAGTGTGGCGATTCCTCAAGGATTTAGAACTAGAAATACCCTTTGACCCAGCCATCCCACTACTGGGTATATACCCAAAGGATTATAAATCATGCTGCTATAAAGACACATGCACATGTATGTTTATTGCGGCACAATTCACAGTAGTAAAGACTTGGAACCAACCCAGATGTCCATCAGTGACAGACTGGATTAAGAAAATGTGGCACATACACACCATGGAATACTATGCAGCCATAAAAAAGATGATTTCATGTCCTTTGTAGGGACATGGATGCAGCTGGAAACCATCATTCTTAGCAAACTGTCGCAAGAACAGAAAAACACCGCACGTTCTTACCTATAGGTGGGAATTGAACAATGAGAGCACTTAGACACAGGAAGGGGAACATCACACACCAGGGCCTGTTGTGGGGTGAGGGGAAGGGGGAGGGATAGCATTAGAAGATATACCTAATCTAAATGACAAGTTAATGGGTGCAGCACACCAACATGGCACATGTATACATATGTAACAAACCTGCATGTTGTGCACATGTACCCTAGAACTTAAAGTATAATTTAAAAAAAAAAATGAGTAAAAATTAAAATTAAACATTTCAAAATTTGCAAGATACTGCTAAAACAGTAGAGTGAAATTTATAGCATTAAAGCCTGTGTTAGAAAAGACAACAAAGATCTCAGATTAATGGGCTCAACTACCACCTTAGGAAACTGGAAAAGAAAAAAAGGCACAATTAAACCCAAAGTAAGCAGAATAAAGGATATAACAATGAGAACAGAGATTAGCAAACTAGAAAATAGAATGATTTTAAAAAACTAACCAAAAACTAGTTATTTGAGAATGTCAGTAAAATGGTTAAGCCTCTAGCCAGACTGATCAGAAAGAGAAGACACAAATTTTCAGTACCAGTAATATGAAAGGTGACGTCAGTACAGATTCAACCAATATTAGAAGGAATATTTTTAAATACTATATATGGGCTGGATGTGGTGGCTCATGCCTGTAATCCCAGCACTTTGAGGGGGCCAAAGCAGGAGGAATACTTGACACCAAGAGTTGAAGACCAACCTGAGTATCATAGTAAGACTCCATCTCTTTAAAAAAAAAAAAAAAAATAGCTGAACATGGTGGCATGGCCTATAGTCCTAGTTACTCAGGAGCCTAAGACAGGAAGGTCACTTGAGCCCCAGGAGTTTCAGGTTGCAGTTAGCTATGATCACACCACTGCCCTCCAGCCTGGGCAACAAAGTGAGACACTGTCTCTTTAAAAAATGAAAAATAAAATAAAATTTACAAAGGCCCCGGACTGTGGCATACACTTGTACTTCCAGGACTTTGGGAGGCTGAGGCGGGCGGATCATGAGGTCAAGAGATTGAGACCATCTTGGCCAACATGGTGAAACCTCGTCTCTACTAAAAATACAAAAATTAGCTGGGCATGGTAGCACACACCTGTAGTCCCAGCTACTTGGGAGGCTGAGGCAAGAGAATCGCTTGAACCCGGGAGGCGGAGGTTGCGGTGAGCCAAGATTGCGCCACTGCACTCCAGCCTGGCGACAGAGCAAGACTCCATCTCAAAAAATAAATTAAATAAATAAATAAATAAATAAATAAATAAATAAACACACACACACACACACACACAATTTTATGCCAATAAATTTGACAATTGCTTTTAAAAAATTGAGTCTGTCGTTAAAATCCCAGTTCAGAAGTCTTCACAGGTAAATTCTACCAAACATTTAAGGAAGAAATAAAACCAATTCTACAAAACAAAAAAAAGAAGAAAAAAAAACCTTTTAGAAAATTAAAGAGGAAGAAATACTTCCCAGCTCATTTTATGAGATTGTTGTTACCCTGATGCTAAAATCAGGCCAGGAAAACTACAGACAAATCTCCCCATTGAACATAGATGAAAAATTATTAACAAAATGTTAGTAAATTGAATCCAACAATGTATAAGAAGGCAAACACAGGGCTGGGTGCAGTGGCTCACGCCTGTAATCCCAACACTTTGAGAGACCAAGGTAGAGGATTGCTTGAGGCCAGGAGTCCAAGAGCAGCCTGGGCAACATAGCAAGGTTTCATCTCTACAAAAAAATAAGAAATAATTAGCCAGGTATGGTGGTGCACACCTGTAGTCATAGCTACTCAGGAGGCAGAGGCAGGAGAATTGCTTGAGCCCAGGAATTCAAGATTGCAGTGAGCCATGAGTGCCACTGAAGAAAAAGATAAGAAAGGGAACAGAAGGGGAGGGGAGAGGAGGGGAAGGGAGGGAAGGAGAGAGGGACAGAAAGAAAGGTAACTTCCTCAGCTCAATAGGAGCATCTATGAAGCATTTATAGCTAACGTCATACAAAATGGTGAATGGTTGAATACTTTCTTCCTAACATCAGGAAGGCAAGGATGTTTAGTCTCACCACCTCTATTCAGCATTGAACTAGAGGTTCTAGACAATGCAGTAAGGTAAGAAAAAGACATTAAAATTACCCAAATTGGAAAAAAAAAGTAAGAGATCTTTATTCACAACATAATATTCTATGTAGAAAATACTGTGGAATCTACCAAAAAAAAAAAAAAACAGTCTATGAGAACTAATAAATAAGGTTTCCAGATACAAGATCAATATACAAAAATTATTTGTATATACTAGCAATGAAAAATTAGAAATTGAAATTAAAAGACAATGCCATTTACAATGACATCAAAAATATTCATACTTAGGTATAAATCTGACAAAAGAGGTATAAAAGACCTATATACTACTATAAAACATTGCTGAGAGCCCAGTGCGGTGGCTCCCACCTGTAATCCCAGCACTTTGGGAGGCCGAAGAGAGACCAGGAGTTCGAGACCAGTCTGGTCAACCTGGCGAAACCCATCTCTACTAAAACTACAAAATGTGGCCAGGCATGGTGGCGCATGCCTTTTTAATTCCAGCTACTCAGGAGGCTGAGGCAGGAGAATCACTTGAACCCGGGAGGTGGAGGTTGCAGTGAGCCAAGATCGCACCACTGTACTCCAGCCTGGGTGACAGAGTGAGACTGTCTGCAAAAAGATTTAAAATTAAAATATTGCTAAGAAAAAAAAAGTCTTTTTTTTTTTTTTTGAGATGGAGTCTTGCTCTGTTGCCCAGGCTAGAGTGCAGTGGTGCAATCTCAGTTCACTGCAACCTCTTCCCGCTGGGTTCACACAATTCTCCTGCCTCAGCCTCCCGAGTAGCTGGGATTACAGGCATATGCTACCATGCCTGGCTAATTTTTGTATTTTTAGTAGAGATGGGGTTTCAGCATGTTGGCCAGACTGGTCTCAAACTCCTGACCTCAAGTGATCCACCTGCCTCGGCCTCCTAAAGTCCTGAGATTACAGGCATCAGCCACCGCGCCCGGCTGCTGAGAAAAATTTAAGATGATCTAAATAAAGAGACCGTGTTCATGGGTCAAAAGGTTCATTATTGTTAAGATGGCAGCTCTTCCTAAATTCATCAGTAGATTCAGTACAATCTCAGTGAAAATTCCAGCAGACTATTTTGTAGAAATTGGCAAGCTAATTATAAAATGTATATGGAAATGCAAAGGATCAAACTAACTTTGAAAAAGAGCAAATCAAGACACTATGTTAGTAATATAAAAGTAGATATAGAGGCTGGGTACAGTGGCTCACATCTGTAATCCCAGCACTTTAGGAGACTGAGGTAGGAGGATCACTTGATGCCAGGAGTTTGAGACTAGCCTGGGCAATATGGCAAGACTTCATCACACACACATATATATATATATATATATGTTTTTGTTTTGTTTTTGAGACGGAGTCTTCCTCTGTCACCCAGGCTGGAGTGCAGTGATGATCTCGGCTCACTGCAACCTCTGCCTCCTGGGTTCAAGTGATTCTCCTGTATCTGCCTCCCAAGTAGCTGGGATTACAGGTGCAACCACCACGCCCAGCTAATTTTTGTATTTTTAGTAGTGATGCAGTTTCACCATGTTGGCCAGACTGGTCTTGAACTCCTGACCTCGTGACCTGCCCACCTCAGCCTCCCAAAGTGCTAGGATAACAGGCATGAGCCACTGCACCCAGCCTACAAAAACTATTTTTAAATTAGCCAGATACGGTGGTGCACACCTGTAGTGCCAGCTACTGCTGTGAGCTATGGCCACGCTACTGCACTCCAAAGTGATAACCTGTCTCCAAAAAAAAAAACAAAACAAAAGTAGACAAACATATAAATAGTAAAAGACAGAGTCCATAAATAGATTCATACATATATAAACAATTGATTTTCAGTAAAAGTACAAAGGTAATTCAGGAGAGAAAAGAGTCTTTTTAACAATGCTACTGGAACGATTGGATATTCATATGCAAAAGGAAAAAGCCTCAATCCATACCTGTTACATATATAAAAATTAACTCAAAATGGTCCATAGACCTAAATGTAAGGGCTAAAAAAATAACACTTCTAGCAGAAAACATAGGAGAAAATCTTTATGACCTTGGTTTTTCAGATGTGACACCAAAATGGTTTTTTGGCTTCATCAAATAAAGACTTTCTGTTCCTTGAAAGACACTTTTAAGGCATGAAAAGACAAGTTACAACCTTGGAAAAAATTTTTGGAAATCATGTATCTGATAAAGAACTTTATATATTCAGAATATATAAAGAACTCTTAAAACTGAAAAATAAGAAAACAACCTAATTAAAAATGGGCAAAGAATCTAAATAGACATTGCTCCAAAGAAGATATACAGAGGTCAAATAAACACATGAAAGATTCTCAACAACTTCAGGTGTTAGAGAAAGCAAATTAAACCCAAAAAGAGATACAATATACCTATTACAATGTCCAAAATTGAAAGATTGACCATACCAAATGTTGGCAAGGCTGTGAAAGAACTGGAACCTCATACACTGCTGGTGGAAATGTAAAATGTTACAACCACTTTAGAAAACAGTGCCAGACTCTTTAAAAGTAATGCTTACACATACCGTATGATACATTCTACTCACAGGTGTTTACCCAAGAGAAGTAGAAGCATATGTCCATACAAAGAATTGTATGTTCACAGCAGCTTTATGTGTAAATAAATACTGGAAATAACCCGAATATCTACTAATAGATGAATGGATTAAAAAAAAAAAGTTATGCTATATTTATACGATAGGATACTAAGTAATAAAGGAACAGACTTGATATATGCAGCAACATGGTTGAATGGTGAAATAATTATGCCAAACAAAAGAAGCCAGACATAAAAGAATATGTAGTGTATGCTTCAATTTATATGAAACTCTAGAAAATGCAAGCTAATATAGAATGTCAGAAAGCTGATCAGTCGTTGCAGGGGTGGGGTATAGAGGGGCACAAGGGAGAAATTATTACAAGGGCCTTAAGGAGACTTTTTGTGATGATGGATTTGTTCACTATCTTTATTGTGATGATGGTTTCACAATTATATACATAATCAAAACATCAAATTGCTCACTATAAATATGTGCAGTTTATAGTATGTTAAAGCTGTTTTTAAAAAAATAAGAAAGCCCAAAAGAAAGTAGGACTCACTACTGGAATTCTTACTACTCTAGTAAACATTACAGAAAAACTATGTAACTCTATAAATTAATCACAGATAGTGTATTTTAAAATACTTCAGTGGGGCCAGGCGCAGCGGCTCATGCCTGTAATCCCGGCACTTTGGGAGGCCGAGGCGGGTGGATCACCTGAGGTCAGGAGTTCAAGACCAGCCTGGCCAAGATGGTGAAACCCCATCTCTACTAAAAATACAAAACTTAGCCAAGCATGGTGGCACATGCCTGTAATCCCAGCTACTCAGTAGGCTGAGACAGGAGAATCACTTGAACCTAGGAGGTGGAGGTTGCAGTGAGCTGAGAAGCACGCCATTGCACTTCAGCCTGGGCTACAGAACGAAACTCCCTCTCAAAGAAAGAAAAAAAAAGAAAGAAAGAAATACTTCAATGGATATTTTTTAAAGCAAAGAACCTTTTGTAAAAGTAGTCTTGACTGTTGAATGCATCTTTTTCATGACTGCTATTGTGATATATTGTGTTTCCTTAAAGTGGATGTACATCAATTCGGCTGGGATAATGACAGCACCATTCCATATCTTTCTAAGAGCTGAGCAACTATAGCATTATGGCGATTGTGCTTTGCCTTGGAGTGGCAGAGGGCAGATGCAATAGCTGACTACTGAGTCTTCAGTGTGCAGACAGTTTGGTGCACTTGTTAAATATGTATTGTGATTTGATGTTTACTCTACTTGGCATCTCAGCCAAATTTCACCTTAGGAACTTACATGTACTTCATCAAGACAACATTAGAAATACTTCAAAATGATTCATTTCCTCTTAACACAAATCTAAATTAGTCCTTGCATGGAGACTATTTACATGTGAAAGTTCCTTTTCAGCCTTCTCACAAAATCAGAACCACCAAGTTTTAAAATACCAGTGTGTTTTAAATGTTCTATTAAAAGATCTGGCTTTGTTACCATGGGGTAAAAGAATGCAGTAAGTAGGAATGATAAAAGTCAGCTGTGGAACTTGACTTTCCAGGTATGTTTTTTGAGCTTATTGTACAGAGTAAGCAATCAGTAAGCTGATTGGCAATTCTCCTCTTTCCTGCCATGCTCATGGCAGTGGGACACAGGAACCATGATGTTCTTTCTCACCTCCTCTCTCCGATCCTACAACTGTGGTGACTCAGCCTTTCTTCCTTTCTTTCTTTCAGGGTGTGAACGGCATGTCTGTGGATGAGAAGCCTGACTCCCCCATGTATGTGTATGAGTCCACAGTCCACTGCACCAACATCCTCCTGGGCCTCAATGACCAGCGGAAAAAGGATATTCTCTGTGACGTGACTTTGATCGTGGAAAGGAAGGAGTTCCGGGCCCACCGGGCTGTGCTGGCCGCATGCAGTGAATACTTTTGGCAGGCGCTGGTCGGACAGACAAAAAATGACTTGGTGGTCAGCTTACCTGAGGAGGTACAGTAATTTGGTTTGTGTGATTGTTAATGGATGTTTATTGACTTACAGAAAACTGGCTGAGTAGGAGCTAGAAGATGTACTAGGTGCCATGTCCCCACTCAGGAGCTGATGTCCAAGTCACACGTTATGTTTGTGGCATTGTCGGTTTCTATTTGATACACTTAAAGTCTCAGAGGCACAGAATATGAATATCTTTCTTGAAGCGAACTGAACCTCACCTGCAGCTCAGTCACTTGTAGTTTCTAGTTCACTTACCCTTCAGGTTTTGAGTGGTTCAGCCTAAGTTTGGCACAGTCCTAGATGTGGGATCTGAATCATTGCTATGATTTCTGTCTTTCAGATGGTGTAAGGATCACTAGATTTCCCTTGAGAGTAAAAGATTGAAAGCATTCACAGCACCTTCTTTGCTTGGGGGAAAAATAAAAGCAACTAGTAATTTTCACCGTTAATTCAGTAAGATTCTAAGAAGTGTAAATTTGCTTTTCTCACCATTGTTGAAAACAGCCCACTCAGGTTTCTTAATTACATCAGTGAGTACGGTTATTTTGGTACTTTGGGGACACTAGTAGCTGGACCTGGTCTGTCCAGAGATGACATTTAATTGGATGGTTTAAGTTGTAGGAACCCAAAAAATGAACTTCACAGTGACAAACCATTAAATGGTCACCCTTTGAGCCCTATATGCACTTCCTCATAATTCATCATCCTGACTTCTGTCATTCCTATGGGACTAAAGGTAATATTTTGTGTTTGGGCAGAATCATTCCCTGTGAACCACCAGCACAGTGTGCAGCTCTTGGGCCACCACCAACAGTTGCACAAGCTGTGTACTCTAACTCCCAGGAGTACAACTCACATCCATAGTTTTTGCAAATAGATTCCCTGGAGTTGTGTAGCGTTCGACTAAGCAACTCTTCACAGCAATCTTAGGAGAAACCAAAGACCCCATCACCTAGATATGATGCTGATGGTTACAACCGGCATTAAATCCCAGAAGTCACAAACTAGATGCCTTCAGGGGCCTGGCAAATAATACAAATGAGTGAAGTAGGTTGTATATAGGACAGTAGGAAGTGATGGGGCACTCACCTGCTCCACCAAAAGGCATCTAAGTTCAACATAAAAAACAAGAAGCCAGGTGTAGTAGAGTGCACCTGTAGCCCCAGCTACTCAGGAGGCTGAGGCAGGAGGATCCCTTGAGCCCAGGAGTTCGAGACAAGCCTGGGCAACATAGCAAGACTCCATCTTTTAAAAAATAATACTTTGGGAGGCCAAGGCAGGCAGATCATGAGATCAGGAGTTTGAGATCAGCCTGGTCAACATGGTGAAACCCCATCTCTACCAAAAATACAAAATATTAGCCAGGCGTAGTGGTGTGCGCCTGTAATCCCAGCTACTCGGGAGGCTGCAGCAGGAGAATCGCTTGAACCTGGGAGGCAGAGGTTGCAGTAAGCCAGGATCATGCCATTGCACTCCAGCCTGGGTGACAGGGCAAGACTGTGTCTCAAAACAAACAAAAAAAAAGAATAATTAAAAATTTAAAACACTATTTGTGTTTGCCCATTTGACAGACAAGACATGGGTAGTGGAGGTTTCTTCAGTTCCCAGTCGCTTGTTAAGCAACATCTGCTGTTACCCATGCTGAGCAGGAAAGCAGCCAGCTGATGAAAGTGAGGACCGGGGCCAGGTGCGGCAGCTCATGCCTGTCATCCTGATACTTCAGGAGGCCAAAGTGGGAAGACTACTCGAGTTCAGGAGTTCAAGACTGTCTTGGGCAACATAGGGACACCCCATATCTATAAAAGATTTAAAAATTAGCTAGATGTGGTGGACACACCTGTGGTCTCAGCTACTCGGGAGGCTGAGCGGGGAGGATCGCTTGAGCCCAGGAGCTTGAGGCTGAAAGTGAGCCATAATCACACCAGTGCACTCCAGCCTGGGTGACAGAGTGAGAACGTGTCTCAAAAAGTAATAAATAAATAAATAAGGACTATATAAACACTAGCATTTTCACGTTTGTATCCTTGTTACATACTCAACATAGAGTGCTCCATTACCACTCCGCATCCCACTAATAAGTAGGTAGCTAGAGAAATCCTGACACTAGAAGCAAAAGGACAGATCAGCTAAATGACATACTGGGGCTGGGATAAGGAGTGGAGCACTGGGTACCAAGTAACAGGAAAGCCAAGGAATGGCAGCTGCAGCATAGCCAGGGGATCCTGAGCTGGCCTTTCCTTAACTGCGCTGTTGGGGACATACTTAACTAGCTGCCCTGCCGTGAAGGCTAGGTGAGATGATAAATACAAAAATTCTCAGCACAGCCCTTATCCTCTAGTAGGCATTTGACAAATACAAGTCTCTTTTTAAAGGCAGAGTCTTGCTCTGTTGCCCAGGTTGGACTGGAACTCTTGAGCTCAAGGGATCCTCCAGCCTTGAATTATTTATCAAAAATACAATACCAAGGCAGTAAAATGTAAAGGAAACTGGGATACATATGTATATGGCATAACCTTAAAGTTTCTTTTTAGATCAAATCCCTGATAATCCCTTATTTCCATGGCATTGGAAATGGCATTTTAAATAAGAGGCACACCGTATCAACATCACACAAAAATCTATTTGGCCTTTTAAGTGAGAATTTGCTGTGTGTTCTCATTTAAATGAGAATTGCTGTGTGTTGATTTTCTTTCTTCCTCCCTCTGTAGAATGATTATCCTCCCTGCATCATCTACATCCTCGAAACCATTGAAACATTCTAGTTGCTCACATATCTGAAATCTCCAGGTAGAACTAGATCCTTTTTTTCTTATGAAATGCAAATTCATATTTTCAGTAATCCAGCTGTAAGTATCTTATTGATGGAACATGCAAGCCAGCCCCACTGGCGTTTTCTTTTGAGGCTGTGTCATTGTTTCTAAGGCCTCCTTTGAAGAGCCCTCCCCCTCTGCTCAGGGCACCTGCTGTGGACCCACGTGCTGGGCATTGTTTTCCTTGTCTTACTGCGTGCACACTGAAATGTCCCTGCAGGCTCAATGGAAATTGTCACACTTAGCTCAGTGAATGGTTTCATAGAATTTGAATTAAGTGGTAAATAAGCAAACATTCTAAACACTACCTTAGAAAGTAGCTGTCTGGAACTAATTGGCATTTGGTTCATAGGATATAAGAAAAAGCATTAAATTAGCTCCTTGGAAATGTTTAAACCTCATCATAATCCTATCGCCGAATTTGAATCAACTTCTGGCCCTGCCCTCCTCTTACTCACACTTGACCCATCTCCACTTCCTTGGCAGCCAACCGCTGCGCTCCTCAAGGGGGCCCACACCGCCAGGCCTGAGAGTTCCTCCTAGGAGCCTGAAACTTCCCAACACAAACTGCCACCCTCCCACCCCACTCCTCATCCACTTTAGGCAGATCTGCCCTCCAGCGACTGTCCAGTTGTGCAGTTCCACCCCCAAATCCCAATTCCTGATGAGCCGCGCCATTACCAGCACATTAGAGCCACTCACAGAGGCCAGCATAGCCTCTAAACTGAAAGAGAGACAAAAATAGAGGGAGGCCTCCTTCTAGAAATCAAGGAATAATTGAGTTAGCTTGCTTTAAAAAGAAAAAAAAATGGCAATCCCTAGAATTTCTAGGACTTGAGTGTTGGTTCCCCACTGAAAAACATACCCAGGTAATTTTGTCAGCAAATAGTAGGAGATAAGCCACTGTACTTAGTACTTTCATTACATAACAAAGCAGATCATTCAATTTTATAATGAGTCAGTATATGTTGTGCTAAGAGATGAAGAGAAAGTAGTTGATGTGCTAAGCATTGCGGGGCCGTTCTTCCACTGTTCATGAGCATGACACCTCATTAGCTGTAGTCATGGAGGCCATTTCAGGTTGGATGCCAGCCATGAGGGAAGTAGCATCATGACTATGAAGTTCAGTCTTACCGCGTGTCGAATTCAGAGGACAGGGAGGGGATGTGCTTCCTTAGAAGATGCTCAGCCCACAGTGGGTTTGCACATCAACCCTCTTCTTACATGGCCGCTTGACTGCCTCACAGAATGCAAGGGGAAGAGCGGCTGTTAAAAGGTAACTGCCAAGGTCTCACCACCTTTCTCTGGCTTGCTTCCTGTGTCCTTGTACCCTCTAGAGAAGGGGATGGGTTCATGCAGGGAATGGCTACAGGCTGGGGGTGAGTATGGCCCCTGCAGGTAGACCTTATGTTTTCCTTGGTATAAATAGATTTCAGGCTTGTGCTGGCTTGTGCTCTCTATCTTTTGCTTTCTCTCTCTCTCTCTCTCAACATTTTAGGGCAAATCTCACTTTTCAGTGCTATACAGGAAAGAAAGCTGACCCAGAAGGATTCTAAAGAAAAGACATTTGTTGTTAAGTCTTAACCACAGGCTGCAATAAAGAACATTCCTGCAGCAGTACTGCCAAGCACAGATGCCAACAAGGAAATTATGGAATCTTCTTGTCTGGAAGTTTTTAGAGGATATGAAAGCTGTTAATGTCTCTGGGATGGTTTAGGTTCAGTCTTTTAAGGAAGCAGTAAGGCAGTCATGATTATCTTTGGGCAACCCTTTCAGCATGTAATAGAAAGTAGTTAACACCACCGTACAGGGTGACAACAGCATTCTGAGCCTGAGGGTGAGGGCAGGGGAAGGTGGAATTTTGGTGGGAAACAAGCTGAAGTCTTCAGGAAGTGGCATGACCAGGATGAAAAGGGCAAAGCACTCACCTAGCCCAGAGCACAGAGCCTGCCCTTTGGCCTCACCCCATTCACCTAAACAAAACTCTGAAGAAGACACCACCACTCTTTGCCTGAAAAAGAGTAATGGGCAGATTTTTTTAAACTAGGATCATCAGCCATGAGGGGCTGGGAAAACCACACTCTGGGCCTTGGTGTCACTGCATGTGAGGTCTTCAGCAAACCAGTCCTCCTCTCTGGGCTTCTGTTTTCTCACTCATTTATTTATTCATTCAACAAATATTTATCAAGACCCTGCTATGTAACCAGTTGCATCATTCTAGGTACTGGGCAAACCTAGCTCACATTCCAGTGGGGAGGAGGAAGAAAGAGAGGAAATTAATCAGTGTTAAATATACTTTGTTAGATGCCATTGAGGAAAAGAAAACAGAGAGGGGAGTTAGGGTAAGAGTATTACAATTTTAAAAAGAGTGGTCAAGAAAAGCCTGTTTGAGTGGGTGACTTTTGAAGAGAGACCTGGAGCAGGTGAGGGAGCTGGCTGTGCTGATGTCTAGGGAAAGAGTGAGCCAGACAGGAGGAATCGCAAGGAGGCTGTGGTGGGCGGGGTGTGTTTGCCACCCAGGAGCAGAGTGAGCCAAGGCAGAGTGGGGAGAGGTGAGTCAGAGAGGTGACAGGCCAGACTGTGCACCTCATTGAGCACTTGGCCTTTTTTCGGAACTAGCTGGCCACTGGAGAGTTTCACAGGTCATTCTGAGTGCCACATGAAAATAGATTGAAAGAGGGCCAGGGCAGAAGCAGGGAAAAGACACAAGAGGCTGAGATAGTAACCCAGGTGTGACCTGATTGCCTACACCAGGGTGATAGCAGTGACATGGTGGTTGGTGTCAGATTCTGGTGATATTTTGAAGGTAGAGCTCATGGGAATTTCTTATACGTTGGATACAGGATGGGAGAGAAAGAGAGGAGTCACAGATAACGTCCAGGCTTAGGATCTGAGCTGTTGGAAGAGTGGAGTTGGCATTAACTGAGATGGGTGAAGTGAAGACTGAGAGGAATAGGATTGGGGACTGGGATAGAATTGGGAGTTTTATTTTGTTTGTTTGTTTGTTTTTTGAGACAGAGTCTCACTGTGTCACTCAGGCTGGATTCTAGTGCCACAATCTCAGCTCACTGCCACCTCCACCTCCCAGGTTCAAGCAATTCCTCCCAAGTAGCTGGGATTACAGGCGTGCACCACCACGCCTGGCTAATTTTTGTATTTTTAGTAGGGACAGGATTTTGCCATGTTGGCCAGGCTGGTGTCGAACTCCTGACCTCAAGTGATCCACCTCCCTCAGCCTCCCAAAGTGCTAGGATTACAGGTGTGAGTCACCGCACCCAGCCTTCTATTTTGCATATATTAAGTTTGAGATGCCTGTTCACATCTAAGTAAAGATATCTAGCATGCAGTTGGATATACATGGCCAGAACTCATGGGAGAAGTCTATCCTGGAGATAAAAGTTGTAATACCAGAAATTTGGGAATACTGAAAGCAGTAAGACTACATACAATCACCAAGGAAGTGATCCTTGGAGCTTTGGAGCTTTGGATTGAGCCCTTGGAGCTTTCTCGAATTAACAGGTCAGGGAGATGAAGAGGAGCTGGCAAGGTAGTCCAAGAAGGAGCAAACCTGAAGTGGGAGGAAAAGCAAGAAAGCATAGTGCGAGGTAAGCCAGGTGAAGAAAGCATTTCGAGGAGGAGAGAGCGTCAACTAAGTCAAATGAAGCTGACTGTCAGCTAAGATGAAGGCCAAAAACTGACCATCCAGCAATTTGGAGGCCATTTGTGATTTTGTTGAGCACTTTTTGGGGAGCAGTAGAAACAAAAACCGATTTGATTGTGTTCTAGAGAGAATGAGGCTTTTTGAGTGAAAGGGAGCAGAGAAGTAGACCAGAGGTTGGAGGGAAACGGTGTCAAAAGAGGTTTCATTTGGTTTTTCATTTTAAGTAGGAAGAAATCCCAACGTGTTTGCACTCTGTGGTGAAGATTACCATTGCTCACCCACACCCAGTTTTCCTCTTTCCTAGACACACAGGAAGACTGAATTTGTCATCAGGTAAGCCATATGACTAGATCTAGCTGATGAAATGTGAGGTGAGGACTCTGCTCCTAGGCAGTCAGAAGTAGGTATGAGCTCTTTATGCTTTGTCGCATCCACTTAGCTGGTGTCAAAGGACTCTACAGTGATCAAGCTGTAGCCTAGGTCCCTGAGTCACTGTTGGAAGAGAGCCAGCAAAAGCCATCTGACTCAAATCAGGCTCTGACATGATGAGAAATAAACTTAAGTTAATTAAGCACTTAAGATTTGGTGTTTCTGGATGTGAAGGCAATCTGGCTGCAACATCTGTCACCCCAGCATCACCAGGTTGATTGGGCTGATCTGGCTGGCCAGGCAGGTGTCCTTTCCCTCCCTCACTGCTCCGTCTGTGTCCCTCCCGAAGCTACATGCTTGGTTGAAGAGGATGAACTTCCCTGATAGAGAAGGACCATTCTTCATTCACAGGTATATACATAGCTGCACTCCCTGCTAGAAGCTCCAAACAATCTCTCAAGATGTGGTGTTTTGTTAGCACAGCAAAGCCTAACCTGTCCTAATACCTGGGCTGAAGGGAAAGCTCCAAAAGAGAGAGAAAACTTGATGATACAGGAGACGGAAGTCCAGTTGCCTTGAGTATGCAACAGAGGATGGGATCTACTAACCAAATGGCCAGACTCAGTAAGTCACATCCTAAGCTGAAAATGATGGATTGGGGCTGGATGATCTCTGAGGTCCTAGCCTGTGTCACACAGGTTTACAGTCCTTGTCACACAGGTTTAGTGTCCTTGAACTTGGCTAGCTTCCTATTGGAGGAAGAGAGAAGAAATCCTGTTGGTCAGGAAGAGCGGAGGGATGTTTAGATTAAGAGGTAGGGAAAAGCCATAAAGATGGGAGGCAAACTGGCCAGGAAGGGATGGAACCACAGGACTCCAGAAGAGACGCAAGCTCAGTTCTCCTACTTTTATGATTTTTCCCTGATTTTTCAGAAAGGGCCTTACAGGCATTCACAGGAGAGACAGCTAAAGAGCAGAAAGAGACCCCTGGGCTGTCTGATCACCTAGGACATAGGCGGATCATGGCTGTTTAACCACGTCAGAAGGTGTTAAGATTTTGAGAAAATTACTTCACATTTAATGACCTCAATTTCAATATGAGTATACAAGGAGTAACAAGGCTAGTTACCAGTTTGACTTGCAGGGCCGCTGTTCAGATAAATGAAATGTGATGTGTTAAACTTCTTGGAAGGATGGTGCTATAGAAACAGTAGGTGTTATTATTCCCCTAAAAGGAAAGAACAGTCTTCTCTGATGAAATGGCTGTTACCTCAGAATCCTCATTAAAAGCTGTGGTGCAATTTTCCAAGTTGCGTTAGTGAGACTTGGCAGCAGATGAAAAAAAAAAGCAAATAAATAAGAAGTCAAAATATTTCAGGTAACTACTTGCTGGCAAGTGAGAAGTTTTCAAGTCCTGGAATCGTGCTGATAATTTTGAAATGCCTAAAGGCAGAACTTATTTATAGTAACGCAGAGGTGACTGCTAGCCCTGAAATGTGGGCCCCGATCTCGGATGGAGTTGCAATAAGGCAGCACCACAGAAAGGGGAGCTAATACTATTGTGTCTCCATCCCTGGAGGCTGCGGTGCTGATACAGAGGGAGGGAAATCTAGTGTGAAAATAGCCACAGCAATAGCTAATTTTAAAACTGAGACACATAAGCTGTTTCCAAATCTCTTACATTTTTTAAATCCTGAGGCCAGTAAGCCTATTTAAAGAAACTTATGCAGAAATGTGTTCCTCTTTTGGCATAGTAGTAGGAGTTGAGTAGACAAAAACCTAAGACATATCTAAAAATCATTTTAAGTGACCTGATTTCAAAGCCATTTTTAAGATTTCCTTTCACTATGCCTATTTATCCCTATCTGATGTAGGATGACCACAATAATCAACATTTTGAAATAGATTTATGACAAGGCCTCTGAAAGTAAACTTGTTTGCATCAAATTTTTAAAAAGTAGTTACCAGTGTATCTGTTCATTTTTAAACTCCTTTATATATGAACAAAATATCCTTTATGTTTCTTTCTTTCTCCCATTATGGAGTCTCTTAGCTATTTCAATTAAAATTAATAATAGCTTTAAAGACAAAGTTCAGAGCTATAAAGTTCCTCACTTGATCAGTCATCATAACTATTATTTTGTCGTAGTTAATCATAGAACCTGGGCCTTTACCAAGGTACTTAATTAAACTTTTTAATTCATGATAAGAATTTAAATAGCACTTGTGAGAGTTTTTCAAAATTATTTCTACTTTCCATCCAGATTACACCCTACACCCTTGGAAAAAAAACAATGTGTGACAAAGAGACATCATGGCTGTCAGCCAAGGGTATTGTAGGTCACACCAGCACAAACTGGCAGCAAGCCATTGTCCAATTAGCATGGCTTCGTCCTTGCAGAGCAATCACTCTTTGAGTAGATGGTTGAGTCACTCATGATGTAGTGGTGCTTCACTTGAGCCAGTCCTTCTTAGAACAGATTTCCTGTTCACTGTTAATACCTGTCCTCCTTTGCCAATACAAGTGCAGGATCATTTAGGCTGAAAGCTGAACAGAAGAGAAACATTGATTATGTATCTCATTTCTCTTGCTTCCTGAAAACTGAGATTGCAGTTAAACAGTGAAAGCACGGTGTGTTTTTTAAGTGAGTTACAAGAAAATACAGTTTCCACACCAAAATACTCAGAGTTGGAATCCAAGAGTCAGTTTTTGTTCTGTCTTTTCTTTGGCAGCTTTAACATTTGGCACAAATCTGAGGATATCAATAAAGTTACTTAATAATCTTAATGGATTCACATTCCATTCAAAAATTTGGAATGTCACCAAACATCTTCAGGTTTCAACTCCATTGTTGGGGTGTTCATGACATTTCTGGTGGGTGTGCAGTTATAAAAGCAGACAGCTTTTGAAAGAGGCCCTTCTTATGGTGAGAACACCTGGAATCTTGGTTGGATAAGCTGTAAGCCAGGAAATTGATTCAGGAATTTTTTAATAAAATGGATCATACCCAGGCATTGGAGTGATGCGTGGTGGTCAGTTAAAAAAAAAAAAAAAGGAAGAAAAAAAAGAAAGAAAGCTGTTCTTAAAAGCACAAAGAAAATAGAATAAAATTTTGGGCACTAATCAGTTAATACCTTTGTTCTCTTGTTTGTTTGGGTTCTGAACCAAATTACAGGCTAGAAAAGAATTGGCTTGTTTTGCTTTGAGGAGTGGAGGAGCAATTAAATAATAGCACTTCTGGTTTCCTAGGATCTCGGAAGTGTTCTTTTTTCCCATTAACTTGGTACACATAGTAAAATTCATCACTTTGCCATAGACTCCTAAAATATGTTGACAGTCTCTGAAACTGACATTGGCACCACCTCCAAGCTAGCTAGTAATGCAATGAGCTTTGCTGAGATGGACTTTCATGTGCAGCCTGGCAAAGGCTGTTTGTGAAAAAGTTAATGCATTCCACACCCTGGGTGGGATGGAGGCAGGCCTCCAACGTGAGCACATTTTTGACTGACTGGCAGCAAAGAGAAATACTGGCAGCTGTTCCCAAGCAAGGCCAAAAGTTGGCCAAGGGAGAAAAAAAAAAAATGCTGGGATTTAGCCAATGAAAGATTCCTGGGCTTAGAAGAAAACCAAAGGAAGGATACAGAAGGTCACAATTACAGGCCTCCAGCTTGTTGAAGAAACAACTATTTCATTTTATCTTCTGTTTTATAAAGGACAGTTATTAAATGTCATTGTTACTCATTTTTCCTGATTCTTTTTAAGCCATCATTTTCTATTGATTTCTTTGATGTTTGTATTCTTTATATGCAAAACCAAATGACAGATTATTCTTCCCAAGAGTAGTACATAGATGACATCATTCCTGGACGTGGCATTAACAACAAGGACTGGGTAGAGCAGGGCAGGTCTATGAGCAGTGGCCACACCCTTGGGTTTATCAAGCCAGATTGAGTGGCACTAGTCAAATGGAAGGCTCTATGTGGGTCACTTCAAAGGTCTGTCCAGAGAAACCCTTCTGATGCCTCCCTGCTTATCTGTTGTTCTTGTCTTATATAATAGTTAAGAAAAGAGAAGTGTAAGGAAAACAGGAAGTTACTAAAAAGGCCAGGGGAATGGCTGTTAACAGACAGGACCATCAAGCGTCTTGCTGTGTAAAGATGAGCACTCTACTACAATGAGAGGCGTTCTGATGTGTGCACTGTTTGTTTCCCACTGAATGCCTTAGTCTATGTGGGAATATTCTTTGTGTTTCTTATACCTGCCAAGTGGATCTGTAGTAGCCCAGGAATTGAATTGTACCCTACAAATAGGAAGGTGGAAAGATTAAAAATGTGGAACACCCAGATTCAGGGTAAGAGCTTCATAGTTTTGGGAAATCAGGGAAGATAACTGAAGATACTAAGGGAAGATAATGGAAGCACACTTTTTGTAACTGGAGATTTTTTGGATGGGTTAAATGCATTCAATTTACAAGGTGTTCATGTAGAGAAATGCAGTAACCTTTCAATGTTCTGTTTAACAAAGTATTTCCATTCCTCCTATTTAAGGCTGCTTTAGTAGATGTTGACCAGATGTCTTATTCACTGACAAGAAGAAATAGCATCCCAACTATACAGGAGGGACTTCAGCTAAATTAGAGGAGGATTTTATAACAGTATAAGATGCTGGACATGGGAGAGAGGCATCAAAAAACACAGAATTACGTTCAGAGGAGCGTGCATGTGTGTGTGTGCCTATGCGCATGTGCTTAAAGCAGATGCTTAACAAGACAAAATGCTTGAGTACAACACTTCATAGAAGCAGAGGAATGGACCACAAGACCCCATAGGTCATTTCTTTGGGGATTTAACTTAGAAATGTAAAGCAAGATTACCTCCATCAAAGAACCCACAATACAGTTGAAAAATCAAGAGAAAAACATAGAAATCAAAGGTGAATGATTCAAGAGTATTCGTTGTAGATGGCAGGTTGTACTGGCAGTTGTTTGTGCTGCAGAGGTTCTGGTGGAGGGAAGGACAGGATTTTTTCTCCCATCTCTTTCATGAAGTTTATCTCACCTAAAATCAACACCCACAGGATGGACAGGACTTCACTAGGGAGCAAGTGGGGAGAGACCCTTCAGGAGAGGACACTGGTGTGGCAAAGACCCAAAAAGAGGCACTCACAGGACTTTGAGGAGGCAGCTTTTATCAGCACAAATGAGAGATTTGGGGAAATAAGTCAAAATATGGTCTCACTACATGGGGCCTTACTATGAAAGAATAAAATTTAGGCAAAAGAATTTAGACTTGACCAGGTAAGCAATAGGAATTCGTGGAACATTGTGAACCAAGAAGTGACATAATAAAAAACAGTTTAAGGAATATCTGTCTAGCAATGGAACGCATGTTGGATGGCAACAACAACCCACCACAGACAGAGAGCACAGTCAGGATACACACCTGAGCCCTAGCGTAGGTGAGAAAGGTCTGCACCTGGGTGAAGAACTGGGAGAATGAGGAGGCCTTTCAGAGATACCAAGAAATTGGGTAGGGAGCACATGGGTGGGGAAGGAGGCCATCAAGATGGCCTTGATAGGTATCTGTAGTGCTTTACATGTGCCTAAGGCAGTGAGATCACAGAGCCAAAGATATAGATAAATAGGAGGAACACCAGCATAGGCAACGACTGGAAACACTAGAAATTGCTGACCCCTTTGAGAAACAGAAAAAAAAGGGCAGGGGCTGAGATTGAGCTCCAACATTCAGGCTCCATGGCTGGTTCCTCCGCTAAGAACAAGGTTTACTCTGAATTGCTGGTGTTAAATTCATCTTCATTTATTTGGAACATATTTAAGCCCCAACAGTTTATCAGACTGAGGATACATATAGAGTTGCTCCCTAAATTGCCTTTTAAGGGGTATGCCTCCCAAGTGATATCACGAGGATCAACTCTTAGTATAGCTGAATGCAAGATCCTGCAAGGGGAGGCTAAATTTCTAAAGGACAAAGCACTTGTTCTCAAAGCTATTTGTAATCTAGTGCCACATATTTTTTTAAATGCTGGGGGTTAAAGCCATTAAGGTGAATGTTTGATGGACACTAGTATTATACCAAAACAACACACACAGAAACACAGTTACATCACACACACTCTTTTCTTGTCACAAGGGAAAAGTCAGAACTGTGCACTAAAGAATCAGACTGTCTTCACAGTAACCCAGACAGGGGTCAATCTGAGCATCACTCCTGGAGTGTCAGCCAGGTGTTAGGTGTCTTCCGATCCAAATATTCATGAAATACATACCATCCCCAATGATGTAGTCAGTACATAAGTTGACCTCATAAAGCTTTGAGAGATAACTTCCAGTGAGAGGAAAATAAAGGATTAGAGGAACAAGCTTACCAACATCATGAGGAAGCAAAGGGACAAATCTGGGGCAGGGGTTGGTGGGGTGGGAAGGTGAGGGTAATTCTACAGGACAATTTCTTGCAGGCCTGATTTCTTCAATAAGTCAGTGACATAAGAATGGACTGTGCTAAGTTAAACAAGATTTAAGAGCTTTAAAAACCAGATGTAGTCCATGGTCCTGGAGTGGTTACTGGTTTGCACAAACCAGTTATAAAGGACTTCGGGATGGGGGAAATTGGAGAAACTCTAATATGATCCAAGTAGTTGGTGAAAGGTAATGATCAGAAAAAGTGGATGGAGGAACGATATGCCCAGTATGATCTCACTGTGGTTAAAAATACAAATGTAAGTGCATGTGGTGTATACATACGAAGAGCCATGAGAAAGTGTGCAAAGTAAAAATATCAACAGGGTGACCTGTGAATGGTAGAAATGTAATGGATTTCTTTTTCTTTGTCTGCATTTTCTAATTTCTTACAGTTTACATTATTACATTTCTATAATGATGAAAGGGTTATTTGAATAGGTAGGTGGATGGAAGGGAAGGAAGATTAGGTAAAGTATGGGGCATAGTACTGGAAAAATGAAACTCTGTAGTATGGCTTTGCATGTGATTTCAAAGGTTCTGCATGCCCCGTGGGATTTCTCCCTAAAGCCACCAGTGGGACCTGAGGGGACCAGTGCTTCCTGGTCCCTTTCGTCTAACTCAGGGCTCTTCATTCTTCTAAGAACCAAAGTCCTAAACTTTGGCTGAGTGGGCTTTCACTCACAGTCTCATTGGTTAAATGAAAATCCAAGAAGCAATAAAGGGACTCAATTAGATTTCTTCCATTTCCTTCTAACTTAAAGTTATAAGACCTTTTTCCATATTTGAATTTGCCCCAACCATTGAAACCTACAGATGCCTTTTTGCATTCCTATATGTTTTCCGGAGTTACATCTCTGGAAATGACTAGCGTCATTTTCAGTGGAAATAGCTCATGTTTTTCCAGCTATCTGACTCTATGTCAGACACTGTATCTGACAGACAAGGAAATTCTTACCTTCTGGTGAAATCTTGTATGACTGTGAAGGAAGCAGGGAGTGTGAGGAAGGGGTATCTCTCCTTTCCCATTCCCTTGGTATACACATACTAAAGTTGAAGAAAACGAGACTCCTTTCATGGGTATTTTCAAACAAATGTAAATGTCTCTAAGTGTGTGCTTTGGAAAGTCACTCAATAAGCATAATGTACACTTTAGGCTCTGGTTGAGTATGGAATATCTCCAAGTAGCTGCTGCTTCAAGGATATATCAGAATGTTCAGTAATAAGGACATGTTTTCATATTAATCAGATGAATTATGACATTTTAAAAACTAATAGTAAAAGAGGCCATTTCCATCCTCAACGAGGTTTTATACAAAAAGAAGACATTTACCTTCTGAGCCAGTTTCATCAAGTATAAAGTATAGAAAAAAAAAGAATTAAAAAAAACAACAAAAAAACATAAAGTCACCCTCAATCCTGGAAGGCCTGGGCCCTGGTGTCCTTGGAGCTCATGCCAGCTTCCTCCCTATCCACATGTCACTTGAATTGGAGTCTGGGAACCATTTACTGTGGACCCTGTGGTAATGAGATGGTTTCCCTCCATCGTGCCCAACATATGGAAGAAGACAACTAATAGGTGTGTAACTGAGATTTCAGAAGAGTGAGTCAGACTAGAAGGTGATGCTCTAATGGATCTGCACCTGTAAGGCTCACACTAATGTTTAAAATGACTTCACGCAAACTACTTGGTGGTCCATGGATTGCCAGGGTTTCCCTTACTTCCTCCTTAGGAGCCTCCAGAAATACCTTTTGTCTTTTTTTATCACTTTTTATCACTATTTTTAAATCACAGTTTATCAGACTGAGGATACATATAGAGTTGCTCCCTAAATTGCCTTTTAAGAGGTATGCCTCCCAAGTGATATCTTGGGAGATAAGTTTTTAAGTTTCATTTTTTTAAGTTAAGTGACTTTCTCTTAATCGTTAGCTTGTTTTCATGTGAATCTACAGCATTTAACTCTTCTAATACATGTATATTATTAGTTCACTCTGGCTGCCATAGCAAAATACCACAGGCTGGGTGGCTTAAACAACAGAAATTCATTTTCTCATAGTTCTAGAGGCCAGAAGTCCAAGATCAAGGTGCCACCAGGGTTGGTTTCTGTTGAGGCCTCTCTTCCAGGCTTACAGACAGCCGCCTCCTTGTGTCCTCACATAGCCTTTCCTCTGTGCGTGTGTGGACAGAGAGTGCCCTGGTGTCTCCCCTTCTTATAAGGACGTCACTTCTATCCAATTAGGGCCCCACCCTTGTGAACTCATTTAACCTTAATTACCTTTGTAAAGGCCCTTCTTCCAAATAGAGTCACACTAGGGATTAGGGCTTCAATGTGTGTTAAAGAGTAAACTTTATAACAACCTACTAAAAAACTCTATAGCAACCTATGAAAAAAATAATAGATTTGTACAGATACAAAACAACATATGCACAAAGTTATCCACATACAACCACACAATCATGTACTGTGTAGCCATAAGAAAAAGGTCTCTGTGAACCGATACGGAGTAATTTCTTCATTTTTTGTTTGTTTTTTGTTTTTTGTTTTTGAGACTGAGTTTTGCTCTTGGTTGCCCAGGCTGGAGTGCAGTGGCAAGATCTCGGCTCACCACAACCTCCGCCTCCCGGGTTCAGGCGATATTCTTCTGCCCCAGCCTCCCGAGTAGCTGGGATTACAGACATGTGCCATCATGCCCAGCTAATTTTGTACTTTTAGTAGAGATGGGGTTTCTCCATGTTGGTCAGGCTGGTCTCAAACTCCTGACCTCAGGTGATCCACCCGCCTTAGCCTCCCAAAGTGCTGGAATTATAGGCATGAGCCACCTCCCCTGGCCCCGATATGGAGTAATTTCTGAGATATATTTTTAAGCAGAAAAACAAGATGCAGAGGGATATGTACACTATATATGGTATGCTTCCTTTTGTGCAAAGAAGGGAAAATAATATATAATTGTAACACATAAATATATATGTGTGATTTATAAATATATACTCATGCATATATTTGCATACTTTGTAAAAAGAAACAGAAAGGATAAACAAGAAACTAGTGGAAAAGATTACCTATAGAAAGTAGGTGGCAACAGAGTGAAAGGTTTGGGATAGGAGTGAGACTCTATCTTTTTGTTGGAACCAACTAAATGTTTTAAGAAATTAAAATCTAATCAACAAAGATGAAAATCAGCATTCCTAAAAATTTAAAACAAACAGAAAAATGAACTCACTGTATATTAAAATAATAAACCAGAAAACAAATAAATTAGATTAACTTTTAAACATAATGCTATGACTAGACATCCTCTGTGGAACATTCTTTAAGACAATTGGCCTGAACTTTTCAAAAATATCACTGTCATGAAAGACGAAATGATGGGGGGATTGCCCTAGATTAAAAGAGACTAATGAGACCAAATGCAATGAGTGATCCTTGATTGGCTCCCAGATTGAAAAAAAAAATCTATAAAGGACATCCTTGGAGCACTTTGGAGAATCTGAATATAGACTATATATTAATTTATAATATTGTATCAACATTACTTTTCTTGGGTGGGAAAATGGTATCTTGGTTATGTAGAATGTTCTGGTTCTCAGGAGATACATGCAGAAATATTTAGTGGTGAAATGTCATGGTGTCTGCAATTTACTTCGAAATGGTTCTGGGAAAACATATGCGTGTGTGTGTGTGCACGCGTGCACGTGTGCATGAACAGGACTGTATGGATATACACTGAGAGAAGAGAGCACGCAAATTTAGCAAATTTAATGATTTAACACAGTCTGTTTCCTCCCAACATTCCAGATTCACCCCCAGCTGAATCCAGACTAAAAGTATGTGGATATATGATTCTTCCATCTTTTCTGTGGATTGGAATTTTCAAGATCAGGAAAGTTGGGGAAAATAAGTCATGGATTTTGATTGGTTTTGTCATGAAGGTTCTCCATTCATTGAAGAAGTGTTTACTGAGCACCTGCTCTTTGTTAAGCCGTTTTAAGTGCTAGGGTTATAGCAATGGATAAGACAGAATCTAAGTTGGAGTTCTTATGGGCCTGCAACTATTGTGGAGGACAAATAAGAAAACAAGACAATTTAAATTACTGTAAGTGCTAGAAGCAAAGTAAAGCAGAGTGATGTGATAGACAGTAATTGAGGGAAATGCAACATTAGATGGGATGGCCAAGGAAGGCTTCCCTAAGGAGAAGAACTTTGCGTTGAGACCTGAATGACCAGAAGGAGTTATTCATTCATTTTAACAGATTTGTATTGAGCATCTACTGTGTGCACTGTTGTTGCAGGTACTAGGGATACAAAACAGGCAAAACTCTGAGCTTTCACAGAGCTTATGTCCCAATTAGGGATGACAGACAGTAAGCAGTAATACCTAAGTTAGTGATTAGCAATGTAAGAGAAAATAAATCTAGGAGGAGGGGAGTGGTTAGGGAGGACAGGAGTTGGAATTTTGAATATGGTAGTTAGGACAGGGCTCACTGAGAAGGTGACATATGAACATGGACCAGAGGTTGGAGGGGTTGGTGGGGGTGGGTACTGGGAGGAGAGAGACCAGCCAAGGCGGATGGGTTGCCTTCACGATTTTAGTTTTTCCTGCAAACTGATTAGAAATGGGATGTGAAATAAAGAAAAAATAAGCCAGTATGACTATGGATTTTGGCCTGAAGAAGCAGAAAAGTGTCTGGGAGAGGAGACACAGGGTTGGGTAGGTGGATAGCAAGATGAGTAGGTGACCAGCGGCCATGAAGAAAGAGTCTAGCAGACGAAGAAGGCGAAAGCTTAGAGTTCTGTTGAGAATTTCCTAGCAGATTTGTGCAAGGAGGATTAGGAGTTTGCCTTACAAAAACTCTTTCAGTAGAATTTTTTCATTTAAAAATTAACCTATTGGTAAGTTGAGCTCAATCAGCTCCGATGGAAATGTTAACTCCCAGTTTGCACTGACTCCTGTCTCTAAGGGTCTAGCTCCCCACATGGAGCTGCTGTAGGAGGCCTCCCTTGTTCTTGGTGCTGGATGGAAGTTTTGGTGGGAAAGGGAGAATATGTGTTGGGGAAGATGTGGCCCTATTCACAGTGACATATGAGGTGGCGTTGTGGGAGTGGCCCCGCAAGGTTCCCAGACATTTTTTTCCAGTGATCCCTCTGACATGTGACTAAATTTCACAGACTGCCTTTCAGTTTTGAAGCCAAATTTCTCTTCCTTCTATGCCCCACGCATGAGTCCATGAGGACACACATTCTAAGCATATTTCGTTCCTCAAGAGCAGGCTCTGGCCGCTTTGAGACTATTCATTCGCATTCCATTGCCTCTTCTGCTCTCCAAGATTCCTACACAGACTGCTCTTAAAATAATGCAGCCTTATTTATTCAGATTCCTCCTCCCCCAGGAAGATGCTGAGAGTGTTTCATGAGAATTCTTCAAGAATTGCTGAGGTTCCGTGGACTTCAGAGAATGTACTTGACATGGGGACAGCTTGGGCCCTTAGTAGATGCTTCTTGATGGAGGTGATGAGCCTTGAGCCTACCTGCCAAGAGGACCTTCTCCTGCAACTGTAACACATGCTGCCAACATACTCCAGCCCAGAAGGATATCCCAGGGGACTCCCTTTCTGGCCACTACCTAAGCAGAAGGGAGATGGATTTGCCATCTCTCTCTCGCTCCGTATGCCCTCCCTTCCCACCTCCCTGGGTTTATTTTCAAAGCTATATTGATGAAATAAGCCCATCACATTAAAAAAAAGTTACTAAATGATTCCATTTATGTGACATGCCTAAAGTATTCAAATTCATAGAAAGTCAAGTGGTGGTTACCAGGGGGTGTGAGGAGGTGGAAAAGGAGAGTTGTTGTTTAATGGGTATAGATTTTCAGATTTCCAAGATGAAAAGGTTCTGGAGATTTATTTTACAATAGTGTGAATATATTTAACACTACCAACCTATACATTTCTAGGTCACATGAAATATTTCTGAAAAGAGTACGATTGTCTTAGCATACAGGGCCTTCTTCCTTGCTCCGTCTTGAAGAACTGGAGGGACATGCTCTGTACCAGCGCAGCCATCTCTGATCAGGGGCCATGAGAGGTCAAGAGAAGGTCCTTCCACTGCTCAGTGCACAGCATGACGCCTTGTTTCGATTGTTCACTTCAAATGTGTGTCTAGAGTTCGACCTAGATTCAGTAATTAGATCAAGGTTGCAGACCTGAAGGAACCACCCAAAAAATTTTAACCCAGGGTCAGGTGCTATCCATTGTCACAGAAAGCAGGTGGCTAAACAGGACCTCTAGACAGGGGACCTCCAGAAGTTAGGCAGTCCCATCATTGTATGAACTTCTCTTTTACCTTTGCCTCCAGTTGCTCATAAGAAACTGTTTTCTTTCCTAATTTTTGCCCATTCTTGATAAATAATAGACATGTAGTGGATATCGACCATGAGTAAATACCACTACTTGCAGCCATGTTTTAGAGTATGTCCTTCAGCCTCCTCTCCTTACTTCATTGTCTTGCATCCTCCATCTCTTCTACTTGTAGTCAGATCTTCTGGTTTCTTTTATACTTGCTGGCAAAGATTCTGAGATTACTTGGTTCTGTCCTAAAACCTGTCGAAGGAGCTATTAAGAAGGAAAGGCTTTGAGCTATTTTCTCCTGCCATTTTAGGGTGTATAGAATGGCAGGGTACGTACAACATTTATATTTTTAATGGCTCAGTTATTATATCAAGCCCAAGAAAATACAAGACGGGGCAGACTGCTGTCTGTTCAGACAAAACTGTGGGTCTGTGTGACTGACTACCCTTGCTCACCTGATTGGCCCAAGTAGAAAAGGCTTATTTGTTCAGTGAGGGGAACTAATGCCTGGAAAAATGCTGTATAAATGTGATGAAATTCAGACTGCTGTGGTCTACATTTATTTAATTTCAAGCTTCTGCAATGGTACAGATGGATTTGTGTTGAAGAGGAATGATAGCCTTTGAAAACTTACATAGGAAATTATTGACTTCATTTTTTTATATACTGCCTTCTATTTCATCCTATCAGTGCTCCCTATGTTTCCTGCAAATTGTTCATGATCTCAGCAAACTAATTGCACTAGGCCAGCATTCCAAACTACAGTAGATCGAAGTAGGTGTCATTGATAGACTTATAGGAGACTTGGAGAAGTTCAAGAAAGCTCTGTTTGTTTTGCCAGTCGTATGCAGAGTAAATGAAAATACTATCAACCTTGTCTTTCTTCCTGGTCAACTTTATGCTGAGGGAATACTAAGAACCATAACACCTGTTGGGCTGTTGTCCTATGAGGTAAGAAGCATCAAAGATTGGAGGTTAAAAAAATAAGGCACGGCCGGGCGCGGTGGCTCAAGCCTGTAATCCCAGCACTTTGGGAGGCCGAGACGGGCGGATCACGAGGTCAGGAGATCGAGACCATCTTGGCTAACATGGTGAAACCCCGTCTCTACTAAAAATACAAAAACTAGCCGGGCGAGGTGGCGGGCGCCTGTAGTCCCAGCTACTCGGGAGGCTGAGGCAGGGGAATGGCGTAAACCCGGGAGGCGGAGCTTGCAGTGAGCTGAGATCCGGCCACTGCGCTCCAGTCCGGGCGACAGAGCAAGACTCCACCTCAAAAAAAAAAAAACAAAAAACAAACAAACAAAAAATAAGGCACGTTAGAATCCAGGCCCTATCCAATTTGGAATTTTTTTTTTATAATAATGGCATAGGCACCACTCCAGCCTCTGCTTGAACACGTGCAACAATGGGGAGCTCACCACCACTGAAGAGAGCTCCTTCCTCCATTTTATACAACTGTGACTACTAGCAAGTTCTTCCTTATTTGTGGCAGAAATCTATCTCCCTTAAAATTTCACTCATGATCCCGTTTATGCCCTCTGGCATGAAAGAGAACAAATCTAATCTCATCTTTACGGAGTCTCCCTTTCTTGGTGTTTAATGTCCTTCTGCCATTCCACATGCCACCTGGGGCGTGGACTCAGTGATCAGTGTAAACCTTCACACACAGCCAGGACTAAGTTTGGCAGTCTCAATCTGATCTGAGTGGTAAAGAGCAGAGCGGAGGTGTGACTCACTGTCTGCATCACACATCTTTCAGTGTAGCTCAGGATCATGGGGGTAAGTTTCCTGGCACCTGTGTCACCATACTGATGCAGCTCCTTAAGCCAGGACTCTCCCATCCTCTTCTTACAAAGTTGGTATTTTTTATCCTGGTACAGGATTTGACATATATTTTTGTTAAATTAAATATTTATGCATTTAACACATAATATCAGCCTGTGGTCATCATTTGGGATCCTGATTCTATCTCCTGGAGTAGCTCACCAGTTGCCACTCACATCTTTTCTAAGACAGAGAGACAAGTTAAGTGTGACAGAGTAGGAGACGGAAGGCTGGGTCACACCACCAGACACTTCTCTTTGAGCTGCAGTTGACATCGATCCATCAAGCAGCTACTCATTGCTCAATTTTACTATCTCCAGACCTCATTTTTTTGTATTATTCAAAGAGTGACCTAAGGATGTCAGCTGACTCACTGAAATCCTGGGATGCTATTTCTGCTGCATTCTCTGAGCAGTAATCCCATCAAAACCAGAAATGAAGTTATTTTGGCATGACTTGTTCCTAATGAAGCTTGAATCATCTGCCACTTTCCTGTCTAGGTTCTGAGTGGGTGATGGTTTGTTTGCCAAACTCAGAAAGATCAAGTATACAATTCAGATGGAGGTGGTGTTGAAAGACTTTGTTTTTACTCACCAAGAGCATCCGAACATTCAGAGAGCGGGTGGAAAGGTTTTTTAAGTGCCATCTAAACATTCAAATTTAGTGACAGGGAAAATGTCAGAGAAAATAATGCTCCATTATGTATATTCATTATAAAAATTAAAGGAAAACTTAAATCATTCACTACAATCATTGGGAGAATGGCTGAAAAGATTTGGGTATTATTAAAAATGAGAAATGGAAGCTGGATATTACGGAAAAAACAAAAACTTTGAATCCCTGAAGCCCACAGTGCTGCAAACCTTTATTAGAGAGAAAGCAAGCTGAACAAAAACACAGTAGGAGGCAGCCTCTTTCAGGCAAGGCCAGCGATCCAGGGCCAGCGTCCCTAGGAGAAATATGCCCACAAGGATTCTGGACAATTGAATGAGCTTGTAAACCCCACAGGGGAAAAAAAAAAAAAAAAAACGCAGACTTTAACGCACACACCAAAAAAAGCCATCCTCACAGAGCTCCCCAATCCATGGCCCAGGCACTAACAGCCCATCCCCTCTGCAGGCAGGCGGCTGAGTTCAGTTCGCTGCGCCAGCATCAGTCTCCCCAGCTTTGTCTTTCCATTCTCTGGTCTCTGCCTTTCTCAGATGCAAGGCTTAAGAAAGCCTTACAAGTCCGGCTATAACAGGACCAGGGAGCACGTGGGCAGCAGCCCACGCCCGCGTCCCTCCAGCCCCACACTGTCTTCCCACAGCTGTACTTTGGTTTCTCAAGCTCCTTCTTTCCAGCATCAGAAATGATTGAGTCCTGAAAAATACCACTGTGGAGTTATTTTTGGCTCCTTTCCTTCTAGCCCTGGTGTCTGCCTGCTCATCGACAACCATTAACAGCTGTTGGAAGGGGCTTTCAATTGCCTTGCTTCTTGCTGAACTGCTTTAACACCAGTTTTCTAAGAGCTCAGCTACACAGGGAAGGTGAGACAAAAATGGCAGAAGAGTTACAGAAATCCCCTTCGTTTGAGTATTCCAGTTTTTCCCCCATTTTGCAGGGAAACAGCCTCCGACAAAAAAGCTGCAGAGCCCCTGCCCAGCTGAGGCTCTCTTGGAGGCTCACCAGTTCAGATGATCTCATGTGTCTGCCCCAGGGGCAGCCCTGTGTCACTCTCAGGGACACGACCCAGGGGTGCTGGACGGATGGACGTCTGTGCATTGTTAATGTGAGAATCTTAGCATCCCGCCCCCACTGGACTGCTGCCACCTCCCCGCAGCATCTGGAGTTGTGAACTAGACAGGAGATGGCCTGTCACCACAGAGGCTGGAAGCTGCCGCCAGGGCCCCCTGAGGCCACCCACAAAACCCAGACTCCCACCAGCCTCTCCAGCAGATGAGAATCCCAGGTGGCCGCCTCAGTTGTTTACTTCCCTGCAAAGGATTGAGAACCACAGTAGATGTTTGGAAACTTCTGTGCTCTCCTTAACGTTAATCCGTTAATTCTCACTAGCCCCGGGAAAGAGAGCAATGCTGCCACTGCTGTTGTTGACTGATGATTAACGCTTTGTGTCTCCAACAGTTTGCTACCTGTTACTACTTCACTCCTCCAAGCACCCACCGCCCACCACACGGAAGTAACTCACAGTCCTATCCTGGAAAATAGGAAAGGCCATGGCCAAATGTCTCCTGCCTCAGGATTCAGCCAGGATAATTGTTTGGGTTCCTAATCCCAGTATTTCCCAGAATAGGAATATGTACAGCATAACCTAGAAGTGAAATGACTTCAGGCGGTATATGGAGAATTTTTTTCAAAATAATTGTTGTTATCTTAATATGTACTGCAGAAAGTATGATTCATGTGTTAAACTTGAGATTTTGCAGATATTGCTTGGGACAAGTTTCTTTTTAAACTATATTTAAAGAAGAAAGTGAATTGCAATTAGAGAAAACATTACAGTTGTAACAGTGGGTCCTAAGTACCTGTAGTTTGGGAAACAAACCATAATTCAGGACTTTTTCAGTCCACCAGCCCTGTCTGTTTTGCACAATCTCTATGCAAAGAAAACCACAATGGCATCTTGTCAGGAGCACCTATTATCCTAAATTGTATATAGAATATAGGAACAGGCTTTTAGGATTCAGTATATGTAGATGAACACGCTTCTTGTGTGTGCTTCTTTCACTCAACCATTCTTGGTTGTCTGATTTACTTTCTCCAACATATCCTAGCTCTTCTGCTTGGGTTCCCTAAGCATCTGTCCAGCCTCCTCACCTATTTCTGTAGCCCTCTTTATAGTGAGGATAGAGAATGACATTCTAGCTTCCTAGTGCTTTGTGTGGCATTACTTGTTTAGGACTAATTTAGATAATTTACAATAATCCTCTCATTTCTCTGTGACCATATCTTTCTTCCCTCCTTTTTTCTTGTGTTTCAGTTCAACGAAGTTATTTAAAAGGCCTGTTTGTTTGACTTTTGTGGACATCCTTGTAATTTAGATGTTCTTCTACAGAATGGATGTGGAGGGCAGTGGGCTTGCTATTAATAACACCGTTTTCTGTTACTAAAATATAGTTTATGGAGAGGACGTGGTGGGAGACAGGACAGGTCCGTTGAGCCTGATTTTAAAAAGCCTTGAATGCCATACTGAAGGGCTTGGGTTTTATTCTGCAGGAAGCAAAGAGATAAAGTAACTGTCATCAGCAAGGTCAATCAGGCACCTATACAAAGGAAGGATTGGGGAAGAAAGAAACAACAGCCAGGTTGTTGCAATGGACTAAGCAAGGAGTAATAAGGCCATGAAATAAGCATATTTGTTGTCCCCCATATCTCTATAACCATTTTAACAAAGTGGCTGTAACACATTTTCTTTTCCCCACTCCTGCTAGAATATGTTTTCCATTTTGATTACTCTTACGTGTTTCAATACCGCCAACTAGCCTTTTCTGTGATGATGGAAATGTTCTTCTGCACCGGCCAATATAGTAGCCTAGTCACATGTGTGACTAAGGAACTGACTTTTTTTATTTTATTTTATTTTATTTTATTTTATTTTATTTGGACGGAGTTTCGCTCTTGTCACCCAGGCTGGAGTGCAATGGCATGATCTCAGCTCACTGCAACCTCTGCCTCCTGGGCTCAAGTGATTCTCCTGCCTCAGCCGCTTGAATAGCTGGGATTTCAGATGCCCACCACCACACCTGGCTAATTTTTGTATTTTTAGTAGAGATGGGGTTTCACCACATTGGCCAGGCTGGTCTCGAACTCCTGACCTCAGGTGATCTGCCTGCCTCTGCCTCCTGTGATTACAGGCATGAGCCACCACGCCTGGCTGTTTTACTTAATTTTAATTAAAGAGACACATGTGACAACCATATTGGACAGTGCAGGACTGGAGTACAAGTTCCAAGTGTCATGCCTGCCTTTTCACAGAGCCGAGCACATAGTAGGTACTCAATAAATATGATGGAATGAATAAATACAAAAAACACTGTAAAACAGAAGCAAGGATGATGTCCTATTCAAATCCATATACTCCTTTCAGGAGAATTTTGGCACCAGCTTAAAGAAGGAGGCGGAGGATGGGGATTTCCTATACACATTTAGGATATTCCCAGATGTTTAAACTGAAGCTCTCAGCATCTGCAGGTGGGATCAAATCAAGGCAAAGGGAACCAATGAAAGCTGGCTGGGTGATGGGAAAGGCCAAGGCCAGGATGCGTCCTGTGGTCCCTGCCTTCTTGGTCTGTTTCTGGCTCTTCCAATGCCCATACCTTTTTTGAAACATGTTAAGAGTAATCATCAAAATTACTCTGCAGGAATGGGGAAAAGAAAACGTGTTAGAGCCACTTTGTTAGAATGGCTGAAGAGATATGGGAGAGATTGTGCATGATTTGGAATGAGGGGCTCAGAACCCAAGACCTGGCCCTGCTCACCATGACTCTGTGACCTTGATTGAGTTGCTTATACTCTCCAAACCACAGTTGCCTAGAAAATGAGAATAAGAATCATAATACCTCATTTACTGAGTTGTTGGGAGGAACAAATAATAGAAAAATCATGTTTTATAATCCATAAAGTACTATTCAGATATTTATTATAGTACACACAAGCCGGAGTGATATCTGAACATACTCCTGAAAAGCACAGCTATATTAAAATATAATTCTTATATGTGCCTTTCAGAAAAAGAAAAATAACTTACCAAATTCTGTCTGCATCCAAAACAGAAACTAAACAATCCAAAACAGACTTTTATCTCTTTTAATATTAAAAAAAAAAAAACCCTCTGGGAAAGCTGATGCCACAGCCTTTTTCTAGTAGCTTGTTATGATTCAGTATGTGTGCTGCCAGGATGTTCTTTGCGTCTTTCCATCCGATCTCTGCCCTTTTAGATGCAGTGGTGACCTCTCTACCCCACCCCCACATGCCCAAGACCACCTCCCGCTTGCCACGGTAGCCTCTTCACTCTTTTCTCTCATCTTCCCTGCTCTATATTTTACCACCTGCCTCAGGCCCACTGTTTTACACTCTTTTCTCTATGAGCTGACCTCCCTGAACTTACAACTTCTCCTGCAGCACTTGTCACCTTTCCTTAGAAATATCTTTTCGGCCAGGCACAGTGGCTCACACCTATAATCCCAACACTTTGGGAGGCTGAGGTGGAAGGATTGCTTGAACCCAGGAGGTCAAGGCTGCAGTGAGCAATGGTCTCCCCACTGCACTCCAGCCTGGGCAACAGAATAAGACCCTGTCTCAAAAAAATTTTAAAAAAAAAGAAAAGAAAAAAGAAAGAAATCTCCAGCAACTTGCATCTCACAGACCCATCGCCTCCCCTCCTGCCCTGCCCCCATATCCCTTTCTTCAGTCTCTGTAATTATAGCGCAGAGTTGGTTATCAGGAGCTCTGTATAACTCTGTCAAATAATATATTGCATTGATTTAGGTGTATCAAATCACACGTGTCCTCTAGGTAACTACTCACGAGAAAGGCTCAAAGCTTTGCCTGTGTGTCAGCTTCTCATGCTGTTCTCCAGACCCAGGATTTTTAAAGAGAATCCGCTTGAAAATAATGTTACCACTAGAGTTATTTTCTTGCTAATAATTCCATTTCTCCAAGACTTTCTTAACTTTGACCTCTTTCCTGATCTTTTTATTTTTTTCTCAGTTTTAATATACTTAAATAAGGAGCCGTAAACTGTAGACAAGTAGATGCTTATCAATTCGACGAACATGAATATCAATTTGCAGTTTTTGCCATTATATTCCCCAGTACTTTCTTTCACTGAGAATGTGTTCTCTCTTTAACTCTGTTTAAAACAGGAATCAGCTGGGCGCGGTGGCTCATGCCTGTAATCCCAGCACTTTGGGAGGCCGAGGTGGGTGGATCACGAGGTCAGGAGATGGAGACCATCCTGGCTAACACGGTGAAACCCCGTCTCTACTAAAAATGAAAAAAAAAAAAATTAGCCAGGCATGGCGGCGGGCGCCTGTAGTCCCGGATACTCAGGAGACTGAGGCAGGAGAATGACGTGAACCTGGGAGGCGGAGCTTGCAGTGAGCCGAGATCACACCATTGCACTCCAGCCTGGGCGACAGAGTGAGACTGTGTCTCAGGGGGAAAAAAAAAAAAAAAAAAACAGGAATCACAATGAACCCTATTAGTTTTTATCATATTTAAGCTAAAACAGTTATTATCTATCTTGCATTTGGGTTATGTTTTTTTTCTTCCCAAAACATCAACATCTAATTAAGCCTAATCAGAATTTAGACCGTTTGTCATCTTTAAACTTTAATTCAAACATCTCTTTGTGGTTAATACACAAGAAGAACATTCTAACCCCGTTCACTGGTTAAAAAATAAATAAATAAATAAACTGAAAACACCATACACAATCATAGTATGACACCTGATTGTGATGAGAACAAAAGGTTAAAATGGTAAATATGCTAAAACTACACAAGATAAACAGAATGAAACCAATACACTTCAGAGTCCTGTGACGTTAAGAAATAAAAAGAAAAGACTCAACACCTTCAGTGGAGGCCATCAGGGTTCTGCAGATGCACTGTTAGGTTTTTAATAGACCCGAAGTCTTCTCAGGTGAATGTCCTCAGGGCCAAAAAGCAGTGAAGAAAAACCACACCTGGCCCTTCTCCTCCCTCTAGAGGGTGGCCACTGAGCCACTGTACCAGGTCGTGACGTTAGCCCTTGTAGTCTAGCTGTTTCCCTGCACCAGCCACTGTGGGCAGCCCCACTTGATGATTGTCATCATAATGGCAATAATCATAACAACAGATTAACCTAGGGCACTTACTATACCGCACTTTTCTGTACAGGGCTACACATGGCCAAACAGAGCCCCATGCTCATGTGTGTGTCCAGGTGTGCTTTTCAGTTTTCATTTTACCAAGGCTGATGTGAGATGAGGATCATCCCCTAAAACAGATTGTTTTTCGTTTTTGTTTTTTTTTTTTTTTGAGACAAGAGTCTCGCTGTGTCACCCAGGCTAGAGTGCAGTAGTGCGATCTCGGCTCACTGCAGCCTCCGCCTCCTGGGTTCAAGCAATTCTCCTGCCTCAGCCTCCCTAGTAGCTGGGATTACAGGCACGTGCCACCACGCCCAGCTAATTATTGTATTTTTGTAGAGACAGGGTTTCACCATGTTGGCCAGGTTGGTCTTGAATCCTGACCTCAGGTAAACCGCCCACCTCGGCCTCCCGAAGTGCTGAGATTACAGGTGTGAGCCACTGCGCCTGACCTCTAAAACAGATACTTTTAAAACACAAGTTACATGACTGTAAGAAGAATCTGCAGTTCATGTTTGCACTACTTGAAACATTTCCATTATCTCATGGATTTGGTTCGTGCAAATGCAGGTTGTATTTTCAGTAGCCCAATGTCTAAGGGAGGAAGGTTACACAGTTTGGATAAATTACATTTCAAAAGTTTGTAAAGAAATCAGTTTGAACTCAGAATGTATTTTTTCCTAGAAACAGGTTATGAGTAATGGTTAGTTACTCCTAAATCAGCTCCCAAACTCATATCTGTATAGCATTTCTTTTTTGTTTCAGTTTGTTCAGTGAACAGATACTTATCATCAATGAGTGACAGAAATTAATTCTATGGTCTAGGTATAAGTGAAGGGCTATGAAAGTACAGAGCGGGAACATGTAATTCTAATGAGAAGATGAGGGAATATGTCATGGAGAGGGAGATGTGGGTAGAATTTCAGTAGATGGGAAATGGCCATTTGGGGTTTAGTGTCCCTCTGCTATATGTCTGTAGCACCTTCTCCATATTTGTCATAGCAGCTGTTACATTGTATTGTCATTGAATTATTGCTTATCTGTCTTCTCATTTGGACAGTTAGATCTTTGTGCAAAAATTGGAGGGGGGTGTTTTCGGTGTACAAATCTACCCTGTATATCCAGGCCAACACTATAGCCATTTGGTGAACATTTGCCAAATAAATGAAAGACATCATTTAGCAAAGTTCTAGAGGCAGGGAATATGTGGTTTGTATTAGGTGAGAATGAGAGGAAGGATTGAAACCAGATCACTGAGCACTGAAGTCTTGAATGCCAGCAAACATGGTATCATTGGAGAAAGAAATTCTGATCCTTGTTTTTCAGCCACACTTCTGTCCGTACAGTTATTTTTTATGGAAAAATCTCTTTGGTGTTCTAGCTAAGGAACCCATCTTCTTCCAGTATCAAGGAAACATACACTTTCTTGAGGGAAAGGCAGAGATCACAAGGCAGCAGTAATTTATCTGTATAGATTGGTATAAATGAGCTAGTGTCTCTCTCTCCACCAACCCCCTTGGAGTTCACTCTTGGAGAACAAAGGGTAGTTGCTCCCACGAGCTTTCATGAGAACTTGCCTGCCATTCGGATTTAAGTACATACAGCTTATTCAGAAAGTAGGGGATGTTTATAAGTCAGGGACAGCATGCATTTTATAAAAATGGTTTCAATCTCAGATTCTGTTTATTTGTGCCACCCATACAAACATACATAGAAAATTTTGCTCAACTTTTTTTTGCATTATCAATTTATTTCTCTCCCTTCTCCACTTTAAAGTCTTCAGCTAATGTTCTGCTGTTTATTTTGCTTTTTTTTTTTTTTTTTTAAAGCCAACGCAACTCAGTCAAAAAATTTAGGTCAGAGTGGCACTTACCCCAGCTGATGGCAAACAGCCTTGAATCAGAGCCTGAGCAGCCTTCTCTGGCTAACTGCAGAGTTCGCTCTCTAGGCTTCAGTTTTACCACTATAATTATGAGCGAGAAGCCTATAGTTAATTACAATGCATGAATGGGAGATATTCCTGGACTTATTTGCATTCATTACTTGCTGGTAGTTTCTCTGTTGAGGTCTCCATCCTTGTTTTTACAGAGCTTTTGGCAGTGTTTCTGCAGTTGGTGTGTGAATTTTTATGATCTGTTGCATGTTATTCATGCAATTTCCTGCCCTGTAATGGTATCAGTTTTCCAGACGCAGAGGAATACAGACTAAAACCCAGGAGCCTGTATTAGCATAAAATGTCCCAGTTCTGTCAGTTTGATTAATTTGTCTCTTTGTCTCCACTCTATATGATAAGTGCTATTAATGGTTGCAGCACTTCATATGTCAAAGTCTTTCTTCCTAATGACTTGAAAATGCGGTTTATTTCCTCCCTTTTTGTATTATTTTTCTCATTTAGCATTCCACTCAAGTATAGATTTATGCCATGCTCTTTCATTATCTTACTGGTTGCAGCACTGGAGTGATTACATATGGTGTAGAGTATGCGTAAAGATGTGATCCCAGGGGCAGCAGCTGCTGATGCAAGCTGAAAATAGATCCAGCGTACGCTCAGCACTTTTCCCAGAGGCCTTTTATTTATTAGTAACAGTCCTGGTACAGGACAGCTTGGATCCTCATTTAGCAAGATGACTTTTTGCCTTTCTGAACACTGCAGTGACTTTGCTCTATTTACTGACACTGCTGTGTAATTTTTTTCAACCGCCTTGTATCTCAGCAATGACTTAACCTAACATAAATTGTAATATAATCTCGATATATAATGAACTCAAGAAGCGACAGGCTCCATTTGAAGTAATAGAGCTTGACAGATCTAAGGTTTAAATTAAATAATCCTATTTGTAAGACAGCGTTTGTACATGGTACACTGCTTTAAAATGAATTTCTATTCTTCTCCAGTGGTTCTTACACCGTTTTTAGTATTCTCCCTTTCAAAAGGACTTTTCTTCAGAAAGAAATGCACTGCAAAGCCAATAGCTCTTTCATAAGGAAATAATAAGATGAAATGTTTTTTTACCCAGTTCAATCACTGAACTGGAACCAGCATCATTAATGATTTGAAATGGGTAGTTACTAATCCAAGGTGGCAAATCCAATAGCTCGGACTTTTCTATCAGCACAGTACTTCTATGATACAAATATAATAGCAGAATTTAGGATTAAAATAATAGCTAACCTTCTGTACATGGTTTTAGGTTCAAATATATATTTTTTCATAAATTTGAAAAGTCCCAATAATGAATATATGTATTCATTTTCCAAATAAATCCAAGAAGGGCTCTTATTTTGTATTATTATTCTTGAGAGGTGTACTTTCAGTAGGATAAGGAGAAAGTTAATTGTATATCTTAGCAGTTAGCATCTAGATAATAATTTCTCACTGCATGATAAAATTTGCCAAATTGCAAAAATGAAAAAGTATTAACATTAAAAGTTTACAGGCAAATGACAAATTGAGAGTATTACTTATCAGCAGGACCTAGTAATATGATGAAGAAGCTTTGAAGAAAAATGAATTTGTAAATAGCGAGCAGATCTTTTTCTGGTGAAGTAATAGATAACGGAGGCAAAAAGCTCAAGCAAGTTAATACATTTGCTTTTTGCTATTTTATGTGTGATTATTTTACCTGCAACAGAGCCAACGAGGTATCTGGACAATTCGCTCCTAAAAGCTGTTACTGCCTTTGGGATAGTACCATGAGTTTTTCTCTTTGGTAACAGAGATTTTATATGATCAAACAGGGCTAAACCCATGATTTCCTGCTAGGTTAGGTTAAAAATTAAAACAGTAATTCGGGATAGAGACATAAAGTGTGGTTGTTCCATTTTAGTGGGTACGTGACCCATAATGCTGTTGAAGGAACAGTCGTTCAAACCGTTTCTAAAATAAGCAAGGCAAGGGACACTTGAGTGGAAGAGAAGACCCCCTTTTCCTGCCCACACACATGATTGCAGGAGCAAGTATAAGACCACAGCATATTGTCAGCTGTGATCATTGTGGTTCATATATCTTTCAAGTTTGTTTGGGAGTTTAGACTGCTAGTAGCCTGCTGTAATGAGAGCAGCAGCTTACCCCTGCCTTACAGATGCCCCCTAAGGCAGTAGTGAGGTGGTAATAATAGGATAGAAGGCAAGCAGGAGCTTGCCTGCAGCTAATGTGCCTGCTTTTTTACTCTTTATTTTGTCTTCCTTTCTTTCTCTCCCATCCTGCTTCACGCTCTCGCATACAAAGAGCACTCAAGCCGGTTCTCCAGGCTCATCCCTAATTCCCTCCTTGTGACACAGTAATGTTATAGCTGATTTTATTCTCTGTCTAGTGGCCTCAGAACAGTGGGCGATCCTGCTTGCTATAGGAGAAGTGATACTCAGGCATGACAAGATGAATTCAGTGTGGGGTTTAAGTATTAACTCTTAATTTCCTAGCTCTTGTGGTTCTAAATTACATTCCATGTTGTTATAACTGTGAGAGAATGTGAGCATTTATATGTATGTGTCTGTTGCTGACACAGTGTTTGATCAATTGAATTGACCTTGTTTTTCTCCTGAAACACATAGACTGTATTATGAAAAAAGCAGTCCAAATGAAGAAAAACATTTCACGTATCTTGTCAAATATTTTATTGGGACCTCTGAAAGATGATATTTCCCTTCTGCCACCAGATCCAAAATGAGAACAAAAGCACTTCATTTTGATAAGCAGGACTTTGTTTTGCTCTGCAACCTTTTTATTTCCAGGATACCTTAGGAGAGTTACCTCTGTTTGGGCTAAGCTTCCCAAGAAATGATGTAAACTCTGAAGGAGGCTCTTGGAGCCAATTATTTGACAAGTAGTTTGTAAACCAGAAAATAAAGGAAGAAGTACATTACCAAACAGAGGCCAGGCAGGGGAAGAAGGAAGAAACCAACTTTATTGAGTACCTACTGTGTGCCAAGTGAATATGAAGGTAATTTGAGCAAAATCGCAAAGATGTGAGAGTCTGAGAAACAAAAGAAAGCTGAGGGACTTACAAAGTTTTGTTTTTGTTTTTGTTTTTAATGGAAGCACTGCGTTTTGCAGAAGTGTTTGAATAGAAGAGAGAAAAGGGAAAAAGACAAAGAAAAACATGAAGTTGTTAAAGTCTATCTTAAAAATTTAATAAGGTGAAAGGATTCAGCCACTAGGACAGAACAAAATCAGTCAAATTCCATACCAAGATAGTTGCTAGCAAGTAGAAATATAATATTCATTTTTATTCCCGTATCCATTAGCAATTTCTGCCTCTTCAAATTCTTTGGAAAATAGAAGAAAAAATCTGCATCTGAGGCTTTGCTTGGCTCTCAGTCTAAGGTCTGCCTCTCCCAGAAAACATCATCATGAAGCCCAAAATCAATGGGATTTTCTTCAATGGATAGTACAAGCCAGTTTTGAGTCTGATTTAAAATTCACTGTATAAATTCATCCTGGCTCGCTACAGCTGTGAGTGTACTCTATTTTCTGTTGCTGACTCTTTCAGTAAAACATACATCCACTCCACTTTCTACACTTCAGATCTCAAGTGGAGGGCAGCTATTGGAAGGCCTGCTCTGAAAACTGACTTGTTAGACCTTGTAGAACTTGCTTTAAAAGCTACCATGAAGATACGTGTGTGTTTACTTTTTGAAAATGATCTTTGATCCAAGAAAATTATAGCATTTGTATTTATGGGCATGTAATTATGCATTGAGCTCTTTTAAGGGATGGTTGTCAACAAGCTGGAGCCCATATACCTCTAGTTTTGGTTATCCCTTGTCCCACGAAAAAGAGACATATGCCTAATTAAGTTAGGATTTATTAGCAAGGCCAGAAGGTGCTAATGGGACAGTAATTTTTACATGTCAACTTTGACTTGGTGCCCTTTAATTGGCAGCAAGGAGAAATGTTAAAAGATCTTGCTAACACAGCATGATGCATGGAACATGAGGACACCAGGGAGTTTTTTATGATTCCCTGTGATATACAGGGAATCATAAAACCTTAGTCTTAAAAGATTATCTGACCCAGCTCTAAGAAAAGGACTGTGTTTTATCTTTTGCGTATCCCTTGTGTCTAATACAGTGATGATGATGATGATGATGATGATGATGATTTTTTTAAATAACCATTGCTGAGCATTCCAGGGTATGCCAGGCACTGCCCTGTGCACTTTACATGTTTAACTCATTGACGCTGTGGGATTGCTACCATTATTATCTCCATATGGCAGGTGAGGAAACTGAAGCAGGAGAGGTTAATTAGCTTGCCAAAAGGTCAGCTCCTAAGCAGAGGGGCCAGGACTTAAGGCCAGGCAGGTTGACTCCACAGCCCAAGTTCTCAACTCCTTGCTTCAATGACAAAGAGTAAGACTCACTAAAGATGCAAATGTCTGTGTTTTTAACAGGTAGGAAACTGAGGTCCAGGGTCACAAACCAGTCAGCAGTAGGTTTGGAGACTCAGTGAGTATCTCCAGCTCTAGTTCAAGTTTCTCTGTACCACACAGAAGTCACCATGAACCCAGTACTAGAAATTTGCCTTTACACAAGAAATAGAAAGGATACTGAAAAAAATTACAATGTAAAGTGATAGAGAGAATATCTGAAATCTGAAATAAATTTTCATCATTTTTCTTTCACTTTATCCATTAATGGCTCTCCTAATTTATGTCAGTTGATCCCATAAAGACATTAATGCCTGAGTCACTTTAACTTACATAAGAACCTACCTTTGCCAGGGGCCTCCTCTATTTTGAGACACCGAGAGAGTAAGACTCCTCTAGGAAACCAGCTAGGCAGATTTTATAACCCAGTATAGCAGGCGGGATACTGGCCCCCAAAGATACCCATGTCTTTATCCCCAAAAACCTGTGAGTGTGTCACGTGACTTAGCAAAAGGGACTTTGTGGGTGTGATTAAGTTAAGGATCTTGAGATGGGGGAGTATCCTGAAGGATTACAAGGGTCCTTAAAAGAAGGAGGCAGGAGGGTCGGAATCACAAAGTCCACTTTGAAGTTTGAAGTCCACTCAAGTGATGATGGAAGAAGCTTCTAAAGGTCCAAGTAGAGACCCTGGTCATAGAACTGGTAGGTTGCTCCACAATTACGAAAATCAACACACAGGTCCTGGGAGGAAGGTCACCTTTCCCCTGCCTTTTCCCCATTTCTGACCATGGCTATATGCAGCATCATCTCACATTATACTAGCTCATCTATTTTTCCAATCACCTTTATTTTTGATATTTTCTTATTTTTTTATTTTCATTCTTTAGAGATGGAGTCTCATAGTGTTACCCAGGCTGGTCCTGAACTCTTGGGCTCAGACAATCCCCCTGCCTCAGCCTGCTGAGTAGTTGGAATTACAGGCCCAAGCCAACATGCCCAGCCATCTTTGTTTTGTTGTTGTTGTTGTCCCAGCCATCTTTGTTTTGTTGTTGTTGTTGTTGTTGTTGTTGTTGTTGTTTTTGAGACTGAGTCTGGCTCTGTCGCCCAGGCTGGAGTGCGGTGGCCGGATCTCAGCTCACTGCAAACTCCGCCTCCCGGGTTTACGCCATTCTCCTGCCTCCGCCTCCCAAGTAGCTGGGACTACAGGCGCCCGCCTCGTCGCCCGGCTAGTTTTTTGTATTCTTTAGTAGAGACGGGGTTTCACCGTATTAGCCAGGGTGGTCTCGATCTCCTGACCTTGTGATCCGCCCATCTCGGCCTCCCAAAGTGCTGGGATTACAGGCTTGAGCCACCGCGCCCGGCCTATTGTTGTTGTTTTAAGATGGAGTTTCGCTCTTGTTGCCCAGGCTGGAGTGCAGTGGTGTGATCTCAGCTCACTGCAACCTCTGCCTTCCGGTTTCAAGCGATTCTTCTGCCTCAGACTCCGAGTAGCTGGGATTACAGGTGCCTGCCACAATGCCCAGCTAATTTTTTTTTTTTTTTTTGTATTTTTATTAGAGACAGGGTTTCACCATGTTGGCCAGGCTGGTCTTGAACTCCTGACCTCATGATCCGCCCTCCTCACCCTCCCAAAGTGCTGGGATTACAGGCGTGAACCACTGCACCTGGCCCATCATTGTTTTTTTAAAAGACCCTTCACATCCCGTAAGAACTTTCACCTCTTTCTCATTGCCAGACCAGAATGACTTATTGGGAAAGTGTGCTGTTTTTAAAAATCCTACATTAGGCAGTAACTGAAACAACAGACATCAAAGGTGTCCATTTAAAGAAAGCCCCAGGCTGCAGAATTCTGAGCCTTATCCTCCTTCATCATTTATGACTCTGAAACCTAAACTGCCTTGGGTCTGCCTGGGAACCTGTACATAATTCCTATTACACACTGTAAGGTGTCCCAAATGGCTTCCAAAGTTACCTTGTTTTTGTCAATGGGGTATCCAGGTTGTGGCTTTGGTTAGTTAGAAGCGACACGATGTTTTTTTTAGTCGTTCTCAGTCTTGAATTGGCCTATACTCTCAGACTTCACCAACTCTTCCTCCTAATGGTCTCTCTCATCTGTCTACATCTCCCTTCCCAACACCACTGCCTATATCCTGGCCATAGTGGCACTTGCCTGGGCTTCTGTGACTGGCTTGCCGCCCATCTGGCTTGTTCCCCAAATGCAGCCAGAGGAGTCTCCCTCATAATCTCATACCTGATAGACTCCGGTGAGGCCCCTCTTGGTGGCCGACACGGAAGGACCTTCCCAGTCCGTCTCCCTGCTCCCTTCTCCAGTTTCACCTGTGCCTTTGCCCCAGCTGCTGCTCCTGCCACACCACACTGCATGCTATGTTCTCTCTTAGGTCTTTGCACATTTCATTTCTTCCACCTGGAACACCAGCTCCCACCCAAAACCTAGCTAATCCTCCCTCAGGCTGCAGCTCATATGTCACCTCCTCAGTTAAATGCCCTTCCGCCAGCAGCTGTAGTTCCCCTGTGACATGGTTTGGCTGTGTCCCCACTCACATCTCATCTTAAATTATAGCTCCCATAATTCCCATGTGTTGTGGGAGGGACCCGGCAGGAGATAACTGAATCACGGGGGCGGTTTCCCCCATACTGTTCTGCTGGTAGTGAATAAGTCTCATGAGATCTGATGGTTTTATAAGGGGTTTCCCTGTTCGCTTGGTTCTCATTCTGTCTTTGCCAGCGGCCATGTAAGATGTCCCTTTATTCTTCCTTCATCTTCTGCCACGATTGTAAGGCCTCCCCAGCCATGTGGAACTGTGAGTCCATTAAACCTCTTTTTCTTTATAAATTACCCAGTCTCCGGGATGTCTTTATCAGCAGCATGAAAACGGACTTATACACCCTGTAAGTAAGAACTGTACTGACAGTTCTTATGGCTGTGTTATGATTACCTGTTGACTTGTCTCCGTCCCATCAGCCTAGAACCTCTCAGACCAAGTACCTTTTCCTTCATATTCATTGTTTTATGCCCCCAGCACCTAAGACACGATAGAACCATGCAAAGTGGTCAGTATGCATTCGTTAAAGGAATAAGGTGATTTGTATCTTACATTGTAATGGTGCCCACCAGTGACATCCCATATTGTGAATTCCTGTGGAGGAGAATGCCTAGTGTCGTTGTCTTGTTGTCAGCCTATAAACTTAATCCAGCTAAGTGCTGTAGTGTCACTGAAACCCACTGGTCTGTGCCTGGGGCTGCATGCTTGTCTGACGCATTTGCTCCCGTGTTACTGTGTGGCAAAGGTGAACTGAAACACCTAGGGGAAGGCAGCTAGCTGTGGAGTGTTAATAATTGCTGACAGATTTGGCAGTTCATAAAGTAATGATATCATTCAGGACAAACTAATAAATCAAATGGCCTTTTAGTCTGCATTAAATATAATTTGCTAAAAATGTATTCTATGTGATGAACAAACAATGAGTTCCAAATTCCCTTTTCATTGCACCTAAAAAATACACCGTTAAGATCCCACATATATTTTTTGAGGCATTTGCTTCTCTTTGCCTCACTCTCTTTCTGTGACTTTTCCTGCGACCCAGATAAAGAAATATCTTGTGTTCTCGTGCTCCCTCTCCTGGTCTTTTCTGTCTTTCAGCCAGAGCATAGTCCTGGAATTGTGCACCACCCAGGTGGGGGCCTGGGCATAGGAACAAAGAAGCCAACCAGCACAGCAGTAGCTTGTTGTAAGATCTGGGGGGACCAGAAACAAATTTCCTTCTTCATTTTTTGCAGTCTGGCTTGACTAAGTGAAAAAGGGCCGTACAGGTGCAGAAAAGAAGCATGCCTGGCATCCTTTCTGAGAAATAAAATGTTCTGCAGAAAAACACACACACGCAAACATTATAATAAAAAAAACCTGATACTATGTTTTTGAAACTGTGCCTCCCCGGAGATATACAAACGCATGTATAAATGTGCCCAATCTGTTAATAGTGCTAATTACCTAATTATCTGGTCAGGTACAGTAATAAATCCCTTTGACATCCTGTTCCTTCCATATGCTAGATAAAGTGTTCTACTATCTCGTCTGTGACTGTATGCTCTGCCCGCCAAGAGTCAGGAGGTGGAAAGATTCTCAAAGCCTGCCAGTGGCGCTTCACTTTAGGGCACAAAACTGGGAACAGGGCAGTGCCAGGCCCAACCTTGAGGTGGCAGGACAGCACTGTCCTTACTCCTCATGAGGGAGGCCTGTACTTCTCAGGGCCTCTTTTGCTCTTCACGTCCTCTGAACTCTGACCCTGCCCACCTTTTTTCTCCTGTTGGAGTCGCTTCTTAGATGCTTTCTAATTTTACCTATTTATCTTACATTCTTCTTTTTTCCCCATTTGACTTCCTGAAATGCCTTCTCTGCTAACTCTCTCTGTGGTCTTTCTTACTTTAGTGTAGAAGAGGATTTTTGTTTTTTCCAAGCTGATCTAAAAGACAGTCATCCCCCAACCCCCACCATCTAAAATTCTCTTACTCTAACTTAGCAGGTTAAGGATGAACCAGTTTTGCTCACTCAACTCACCCAGCCTTCATTTCCAAGCCAGCTTGCAGGATTTTCTTGCCATCCTGCAGTTCCAGCAGGACTGGTATATGTGTCCTCTTCCATCTGTTTTGCTCCATGGTTTTCTGAGCACTGTCAGCCTCTTCCCAACAGATCGTTTCTTTTCCTATCATGTCATTCCCTTTTATGAGCCCCATTTGAAGCTTCCTTTAGGTGGGGTGGAGGGCACTGGTTTCTCAGGTTGAGAAGGGTGTTAATCCCAGGTGCATATGGCAGAGCCTTTCCTAAAAAGCATGAGGCTGTTTTTGACATCTGCCAAGGTGAGGGTCACAATATTTGGAGGACAAAGGCTGACTCCTGTTGGTGCTGCACTCTCTGTCTCCCACCTGCTCCCATCCAAACGTAGTGGTAGAGTAGTGGCAGCCCACATCTGTCCCTTGTCTCTCATATTCTGTTGCACCAGAAGTCTCAACAATGCATAGGTCACATCAATTCTTCTCGTATTTTATATACCAGTCATACATTGTGAGTTCCTCCAGGAATTCTTACCTTCTTAAGACTACATTTTTGCTGGGCGTGGTGGCTCACACCTGTAATCCCAGCACTTTGGGAGGCTGAGGTGGGCGGATCACCTGAGGTCAGGAGTTCGAGACCAGCTGACCAACATGGAGAAACCCCGTCTCTACTAAAAATACGAAAAAATTAGCTGGGTGTGGTGGTGCATTCTGTAATCCCAGCTACTCGGAAGGCTGAGGCAGGAGAATCGCTTGAACCCGGGAGGCGGAGGTTGCAGTGAGCTGAGATCACACCATTGCACTCCAGCCTGGGCAACAAGAGTGAAACTGTCACAAAAAAAAAAACTATATTTTTAAGACAGTTTCTTTTTTTATTATTATTTTTTGAGACAGAGTCTCACTCTGTCACCCAGGCTGGAGTGCAGTGGCACAATCTCAGTTCACTACAACCTCTGCCTCCCAGGTTCAAGCAGTCTTCCTGCCTCAGCCTCCCAAGTAGCTGGAACTACAGGCATATGCCACCACACCCAGCTAATGTTTGTATTTCTAGTAGAGATGGGGTTTCACCATGTTGGCCAGGCTGATCTCGAATTCCTGACCTCAAGTGATCCACCAGCCTCAGCCTCCCAAAGTGCTGGGATTATAGGCATGAACCACTGTGCCCAGCCCAAGACAGATTTTTAAAACTACGCTTTTTGCTTCTTCCAAGTTCACTGCAGCATCCAGCACAGTAAATGCTCAAGTAAATTTTTTGCATTGATTATTTAGTAACATTTATGCAAAATGTCTCATATGTACACAAAATACTTATGGCTTTAGCACTTCTATGATCTAATGATGTTTTATCAATTTAACTTTTCTTAAATACTGTCATCCAACTAGCATGAAAATGTGACCTTTTGTTAATTCTTTCTAAGCATGTAATGTTATTGCCATCTTTAAAAAATACACTTTTCATCACAATGCAGATTTTTAACAGATTTTATTAGAATTTATGCAGAGGACATGTAAGAAGTGTAAGATTTGGTCCTTGACTTTGAGGAACTTCTAATCAACACAGGTCCAGTGGAATATTCAGATAACAATGTAAAACAGCCCTCATGTGATTAAATGCCCAAACTGGTGGTCTGTAAGCAAGTGCTTATTGTCCAGGTCATAGAAGGGAGGCTCCAGTTTAATTGCCACCTCCTTTGCCAGGGTTTCCCCTGGCCCTTTCATTCCACATTGATGGTTACCATCTTCCCTCTCCTCCACGGTTTTCATATGTTGGAATTTTACAGTTGGAATTGGTGAAGTAGAGTCAGCAATGCATCTAGGCAGTGGTCACAGCTTGAGCAAATGCTAGTAAGTCAAAGAAAAGGCTAGAAGCCGGGCTCAAGAGGATACCTGGAGATGAGACTGAAAAGGGAGTAGATTTGGGGGAAATTTGGAAGGCAGGGCAGAAGAGAATCAAGTTTACTTTCTAAACCAGGGAATAGCTGCTTGAAACATAGTCCATGTCAGAAGCATTAACTGAGAGACTCTCCAGCCTCCCTTTGATTGACTATCCAGAGAGATCATGGAGGGGCAGGAGAGAGGAGAGATGGCATCATCAGAGAGGAAAGTTCATAAACACAGAAGTGGGATATAAAAGCAATATTCGTTTTCCCTTTTGCTTTGAGTCTCTGTATTTTTACCACAATAGTGCCTCTACCTAGAGATTCTTAAGCCCCGGCCTCCCACGCTTGTTGAAGAAAGAAATGGCGATGCCATCCAGACACCTGCTAGCTTAGTTGAGATTTTCAAAGCTACACTTCTCTGGGAAGGTGCCATTAAACTACTGTAGATGAGCTCTATGAATCCTCCTTCCCATGAACCAGACATTTCTTGCTATAATAGTGCAAAGAAACTGGAGGGCTTGTTTTTCATTAAGGTTTCTGATTTGCAACCTCAGTGACTAAAATTCCATCAGAATACTGTAACACCCGGGGTGCTCTAGGTGCTTTAACTCACATCCTTAAAGGTATACTCAGAAATAGTTTGATTCACCCAAAACAAGAACACCTGGTGTTCTTGAGACTTGGTGTTTGTCAAAAACCAAAGGTTCATTTTCAGGAAGTTTGGATATCTTTATTTTTAGGAGAAAAGGTGTTTTCCCAGTTATGAGCTATAAATAATGAGGTCTTTCGTAACGGTTCCAAGCCATGTTCAAAATAGATGGCCCAGAACAGCCTCCAGGGTACCATTCTGGAGCACCTGTGACTTACTTCCTTTTCTCACAATCCCCTGTGTTAATGTGAAAAGTGTGTTTCAGCCCCACAGAAACTGGACACAACCAACCAGTCCATTGTTAGAAATTTCTTTCTCCCCTGCCTCGGCATCTCTGCTGCTGCCGTTGTCAAAAATAGGACCCTACCGGCCTATAATCCTGGCACTTTGGAAAGCCAAGGAAGGAGGACTGCTTGAGCCCAGAAGTTCATAACCAGCCTGGGCAACAGAGTGAGACCCCTAACTCTAGAAAAATTAAAAATAAATAGGAGCCTGCCTTCATGCCCCAGCAACCTGAAGTCCTGGATGCACTGCTCTTCCCAGCAAAGGCTTGCTCCCAGTCGCTGTTGATGTCATTTGTATGCCTGGAACCCTGGTGTCCTGGGGGAAGCTGCAGGACAAGAACCCAGTGGCTTCAGGTAAAAATGGCACCCATGGCCTTGCTGATAGATGGTGTCGGCTCCCTTTTCATTCCCTCCCTTGACAGACAGGAATAACATAGAAAATATTCAAACTCAGTTAAGAAGCAGGGAGGGGAGTGGGTGAGTGACAAACCTGACTTCATGCTCCAATTCAGGGGCATGGGTATTGGATCATAACGATTTCTGCATCCCTAAGCGCCACGGAGTGGTCTGTTCTATCTGGGAGTCCTGTAGCTTCAGGGCAGCCATTGTCCAATTCACATATGGGGTTTTGTGTTAATGGCTGCTGTTTAAATCCTCACAGAGCACAGATGGTGCCTGCATTGCATCAGCATTAACTGTTCTTCATTGGCAGAGCCCATTGCAGAAACACAAGAAGGGAGGAGAAATCAGAAGTATATCATCCCTTTGGCAAAAAGTCTGGTTTCCATATATGATTTTTATCCCAACTTACTGTACAGCTTTGAGTAGCCCAGTCAGCATATCTCAGCTTGTTTACATGATGGTTGGTAAAGGACTTAGATGAAAGAAACTAAAGACCGTAGAAAATACTATCATTGCTGCTGTATCAACCATGCTGATAAGGCATACTCTGTAGCTTTGTTCCTTCTGTAAGCCACAGTAACACCACTTCTATTGTCAAGGAAAGGGCTCTGCTTGAGAAACTGATGCATATATCTTCAGAATTTTTAGTACTTTTGTCTCAAAAGCCTTTCAAGTATATTACCTACCTACATATCTTCAGCTTGTCCCTATTTATTCCTATTTTGCAAATGAAAGGGACAAATGGCAGCAGGTATCAAGGTCAGATTGCTTTCCCTGCTAAAGACCAGTGGGCCTCCCTGGTAGCACCTGGGTTCTCAAGGCTATTGGAGGATTAGTGGTGTGTCAAGCTACTTGCTTCCAGAGGCAAGAAGAAAATCATATTTTCCATAAGAGACGTGTGATCTGTCAGTTCTTCAGTTCTGATTTCAGATGGAAAATATGACTTCAGTTCTTGAAGAAAAAATTCCCTGCCCAGGTATGACAGATGTCTTCAAATATGTGATGGATTGTCATGTGAAAGAGGGATTCAAATTGTCTGCTTGCCCAAGTGGGCAGTACTAGGGCTAGCTCAGTTTAGTTCAACTAATAGTTATTGAGAATCTAGGGTGCACAAGGCACACGCTTTCAACTGAAAGTGATGGAGTGGGGAGGAAGAGAGAAGAATATCTTGCGTAACTCATAACACCAATTATGTCTTATACCATGATTTACCAAATATTTTACTTTCCTACCAATATCAAACTTGCTGATATTGGTAGGAAAGTAAAATATTTGCTAAATCATGGTATAAATCAAGAAGTTACAGTCTCCAATGTCTGTTCATGGTTGAAGCAGGAGTAATGTAAAAATGGACTTGGAGATTATTGCCACAGTGATATAATTTCTCAGAGAATCCAAGTAACCTGGTAAGCAGAAAGACATCACATTGAAATATGGCTATGGTAAGGAATTCCATATTCAAAATAAATATGTAACCACTGGAAAGACAAGCAGAGCAAAAAGTTTATCTAGGCCAGTCACTGTGGCTTATACCTGTAATCCCAGCACTTTAGAAGGCCCAGGAGGGTGGATGACTTGAGGTCAGGAGTTCGAGACCAGCCCGACCAACATGGCAAAACCCCGTCTGTACTAAAAATACAAAAAAATTAGCCAAGTGTGGTGGCACACACCTGTAATCCCAGTTACTTGAGAGGCTGAGGCACGAGAATCGCTTGAACCTGGAGGCGGAGGCTGCAGTTAGCTGAGATTGTGCCACTACATTCCAGCCTGGGTGACAGAGTGAGACTCCATCTCAAAAAATAAATAAATAAATAATTATATCCAATAAGGTCTGTAATCTAGAAATATAGGGCAGGGGCCCTCTGAAGAGCACTGGGAGATTAGAAGAGAGAGGAGCAAAATTGATATTGTAGGAGTTTATGGGTCCTACTGTCTGGATAATTAAAGGTTCCAAGTTCCTATTCCCAGGTACAAAATTAGGTCAAATAGCTGCCAGAATTCTCGTTGACCGGTAGATGAATACCTGAGTGGTTACTGATTTGCCACCTTGGCAATTCCACCTTCCAGAAAGTAGAAGATGCAAGGGTAGAACTGCTATTTGGGTCATAATCTGGCTAAAAGGAATTAACAAGAGTATACATGAGAAGATCTTTAGAAGAAGCGGCAGTATCATCTTAAAAAACAGGATAGTCAAGATTTTGTACAGTCCAAAATATTTCAAGACCTTTTGTATTATTATTTTAAAAACACATAAAATTTACCGTACATTTTTATGTGTACCGTTCAGTAGGGTTAAATAAGTTCAGTACTCGTAAGTATTCACATTGTTGTGAAACAGATCTCCAAAACTGTTTCATCTTGGAAAATCTAAAACTCTGTACTCATTAAACAAGTCCCCCTCTTTTTCTTCCCCCTAGCCCCGATAAACACCAGTCTACTTTCTGTTTCTATGAATGTGACTGTTTTTCAATGCCTCATGTAAGTGGAATCACACCGAAGTTTCTTTTTGTGATTAGCTTAATTCACTTAGCATAATGTCCTCAAGGTTCATCCATGTTAGAACACGTGACAGGATTTTCTTCCTTTTAAGGCTGAGAGTCCATTGTATGTGTCTGCCACATTTTGTTGATCTAGTCACTCATTAACAGAAATTTAGGTTGCTTTCACTTCTTGGCCATTGTGAATAGTGCTGCTGTGAACATGAGTGTACAAACATCTCTTCAAGACCCTGCTTTGGATTCTTTTGAAAATATCCCCAGATCTGGGTCTGCTGGATCATATGGTAGTTCTATTTGTAATTCTTTTAGGAAGCTTCATACTGTTTTCCACAGCAGTTGCACTATTTTGCAATCTCTTCAACAATGTACAAGGGCCAAATGCAGTGACTGACACCTGTAATTTCTGCCCTTTGGGAGAAGGAAGCAGGAGGATCACCTGGGCCCAGTAGTTCAAAACCAGCCTGGGCAACATGGGAAGACTCTGTCTCTACAAAAATAAAAAATTAACCGGGCATGGCGATATGTGCCTCTTGTCCCAGCTACTTGGGAGGCTGAGATGGGAGGAGCACTTGAGACTGGGAAGTTGAGCCTGCAGTGAACTATGATCGTGCCACTGCACTCCAGCCTGGGTGACAGAGTGAGACCCTGTCTTAAAAAACGAAAACAAACAAGTAAAATGAAAAATAAAAACAGTGCACAAGGATTTCAGTTTCTTCACAGCCTCACTGACACTTGTTACTCTGTTTTTTTGGTAGTAGTCATCCCAGTGGGTGTAAGGTGAGATCTCATTGTAGTTGTAATTTTTATTTATCTGACAATTAGTGACATTGAGCATCTTTTCATATGTTTATCGGCTATTTGTATGTCTTTGGTGAAATGTCTGTTCAAGTCCTTTGCCCACTTTTTAGTTGGGTTATTTTGTATTTGGCTGTTGGGAGTTGTAGGAGTTCTTTAAATGAGAGTCCTTTACATAGGGGTTCTTTATATATCAACTCTGTATTAGGTTTATGATTTACAAATATTCCCTCTCATTCCATGAGTTGCCTTTTTACTTTGATTGTGTCCTTTGATAGAGTCAGATTTTAAGTTTGATACAGTCCCATTTGTTCATTTTTGCTTTTGTTTCTTGTGCTTTTGGTGACATATCCAAGAAATCATTACCAAGTCCAATGTCATGAAGCTTTTCCCTCGTGTTTTCTTCTAGAGTTTTATAATTTTGGGTTCAAGACATTTTTAAACAGGTTTTTATGTTCATAAGAAACAGGTAGAAATTATGCATATGTGGGGAAAGATGATTCAGGAGGGCTAGGAATGCCCAAAACAAAGTTCACATGAGGACCCTTTTCTCGAAAAAGGGTAAATTGTGCCGGCAGTTCTGTTTCATTCAGAGTTTTATTTTAAACATTGGAAAAACATGAACAACTATGGGAACATGTATGGAACCACAAATAGGGGGTTCAAGAAAACTGAAGCCCAAAATGAGTGGAGACCTTTCAAAGAGGACCACAGAAAACAAAAATGAATTTGTGGTTCTCTTTGGAGCGTAAAGATGAGGAAACCAACAGCTGCTCATTGGGGCTGACTGTGTAGTACTGAGGATGGCAAAGAGCCCAGAGTTAATTTTATATTGTGCGTCAAGGAGAATGACTGAATCAATGACCATAAGACTGAAAAGTGAGAAAAAACTTGGAAAAGGGAATGGAAGCCCTAGGTAGATGAACAAAAAGAAAATGCTTAGCTCCCAGACTGGATGAAGTAAAACCACCAAAGAGGAATAGTAGATATGATTATGATACAACTTGCTATGGTCAAAATATTTCGGGGACTCTGGAGCCAAGGAAAGCATCAAAAGACTAGAGATCAGAAATTTCATCGTAATTTTCAAAACAAAGACAAGAAAGTGGGTCTTTAAAAATTTGACTGAATAGCAGTAATAGGAATGATTTCTGAATATCTAGACAAGTATACACTCTTGGGTCAAAAATTTGATTTTGCAAGGTTAAGATGGACACATGGCTTATCAGTAGCAGATACTGGGAGGAAATAAGCTCAGAGATGTTAATTGTAAATAATAAGTGACAGAGAAATCTGAGCATTTCTAGAAAATAGGATATAGACAGAGAGAGGTGATAGTCTGTCCTGTATACCAATGATTGGAGCATTTATTTAATCCAGGTATCTGCCAGGGGTGTAGTCACAGGCAGTGTGGTTTAGAGGAGAGTAACAAGGAAGGTATAAGAACTCATAACTGACTAAGCCAAAACTTCCATTCCTGAACTTAACATGAAGAACCATTAGAAGGTGCTAATGAGGGGCCAAACTTCTCATCACTGGAAGCCTTCAAAAATGTTTTGTATTTTCTGGTTGAAGATCAAGTGGTTCATAGTTGGTTTGAAATGACTAGAGGGGTTGAGAGGGTGAAACCAGACTTTGACGCAAGAAAATTCTGGCCTAGGAAAATCACTGGTTTCTGGAATGGGGAGAGGGTAGTTTAAAATGGAAATTAGGTAATTTTTTCTAAATTTTTTTTTAAAAATAATTTTCTCTTGGAGGCAGTTTTTCAAATGAAACCATAAACCTTGATGCAGGTTTTACTACTTCATTACCAGTGAGTGGGATGCTTTTCACTTTTATTTTATACTGAAAAACGTGAAAAGTTACTACTATTTCATATCTATTTTAAGACCTACACTTATATTGAAATTGGATTTTTAAAAATTATTCTGTGAACTTCATTTTGTAATCTTTCAGAAGGGAGACTTTCTGTTTTCACCGTATGCAGAGTAAATATGAATATAGTTCCTTGTATCTGTATCATATATGACTTTTGCCTGTCACTAACCTAAGAAATATAACTACCTATACCTGAATGGGAAAATTACAAGTGCCACATATGAAGGAGGTGAGATGAGATGGGCAAAACCACCCTGTTGAAACGAAGATTCCACATACCCAAGGTGTCGCCAGTTCTCAGGAAAGACAATATGGAATGTTTGCTTTTGGAACCTTCTGTTCTCTCAACCTTTTTCTCTCATCTCTGAAATAACCAAAGAAATACCTAAGGGGCAGTTTCATTATATAGCCCCATGACCATTCTGAGCCGACTATCACAGATAGGGGACACGTAACGCTCCCCTCGACGTCAGCTTCATCCGACTGCTGTTCCACTCTGGAACAGAGCTCTGGTGCCATGTGGCACGCCGCCAGAAGGGCATTTCTGCTTTGTCTTCTAGATTCTAAGGACTGATAGTTAGCTGAGCCTGATAATTTACCGAATCCCCATGCGGTAAAAGCGCTTCCTAGGATTTGCAGAGTTTCATTGAGCAGGAAAGGGACACAGCAGTTATCTTCACTCTTCAGGAGGAATCCAGACACTAGAAAAATAGAACCAATTGTGAGATTCACCTTCTGCATACCGAAAGATGTACTGCATCCAGTTGGCCAGACTTCTTTGGATAGAGCTATAGAAAATGGAATATTTTGGAGTAATAAAATTTACAATAACATGTTTCCATATGAAATAGCATTTCTTTCCTGGTTCACTTCAGAGAAACAGCAACAGGTAGAAAGGGAGCATGAGAGTTGAACTCTGTGGTCGGAAGACTTGCGTTAAGCCCTGGCCAGGCAGCCCTGTGGCTTTGGGTAAATTCCTTCACCTTTCTGGGCCTTGGCCTCATTGTCTGCAAAATGGATTATTAAGTCAGGGAACCAGAAACCATGCCAGGTGTTTCAAATAGAGGGGCTATAAAACAGGAAATTGGTTACACAGGTGTTAGAAAACTGGAAGAACAGAAAAGGGAAGGAGAGCTAATGATGAATGACCACAGAAAGTATCTACCACTCCTAGGGCTGGAGGGGATGAAAGGGACCTTGAGCCTGATGGAGGGCTGGTGCCTCAGGAGCTGCAGCTGTGGGGCAGACAGCCCCTTCCAGACACTCCACCACAGAGTCAGGGATGCAGCCACTTCCAGAACACACCACCAAGGAAGGAAAGATAAACAGAACAAGAGACAGAAGGAGCCACAGCGTCTTCATGCCTCCCACCTTCTGAGCTCCCCTGCCTGTGCACCTGTTGGCAGGTCCGATAATAAGTCAGCCAGCCAAAGAGCCTAGGAAATGGAGTTTATGAACTCCCAGCCTCAGCAAGAGGGAAATATGAGAAGAATGGATGTGAGTCCGAGAGACAATAGTAAATAACCAACATACGAGTTTGTAACATCAAACTAAAATTCAGTCAAATAATAGAAGTCAAAATGAGTAGGTGGTCAGCACTATTTCAGTTTTCCAGTTATGTTGTATTAAGGTAGCTTAGCTGTATTAAAGCAGTGTTACAGAAATACACACAGAGAGAGTGGTAGTAGCGTTGCTTCTGGCCTCAACAGTTTCTGAATAATTTTTTTTTATAATTTTTTTTTTTTTTTTTTGAGACGGAGTCTTGCTCTTTCGCCCGGGCTGGAGTGCAGTGGCCGGATCTCAGCTCACTGCAAGCTCCGCCTCCCGGGTTTTACGCCATTCTCCTGCCTCAGCCTCCTGAGTAGCTGGGACTACAGGCGCCCGCCACCTCGCCCGGCTAGTTTTTTGTATTTTTAGTAGAGACGGGGTTTCACCGTGTTAGCCAGGATGGTCTCGATCTCCTGACCTTGTGATCCGCCCGCCTCGGCCTCCCAAAGTGCTGGGATTACAGGCTTGAGCCACCGCGCCCGGCCTTTTATAATTTTTTTAATTAAAAAAGTTTGTATTGAGTCATGATTTAGGAAAAACTACAAGTACATTTCTGAAAACCCTGTGACAGGAGAAATCATAGCAAAAATGTGGGTTATGGTAGGGTCTGTCCTCAAGAATTCTTGAGAATAATTGCAGGGAGTCTGAGTCTGTTAACTGATTCAAGTCATGACTGTATCATGGGGATTCGAGTCAGGCCTTTGCACACTGAGCCTACATGATTTTCCTTTTTTTACTAACCAAAAAGTACCTTGGTGGGCTGACCGTGTTTTTCAGCCCAAAGTTGAAGTCAAATGGCATTCCACTGTTTGACCTCTACCCTGGGATGCCATCACCCCCTCCTCAAATCAGGGAGTCCGTTTCAACTGCAGGGGATAGGTAACGTGTGTGTGCGCGCGTGCACGCGCATGTACTTATGCACGTGTGTGTTATTGACAGGGTCAGCTTCATGAGCATAAAACCTGTGCAACTAATTGCACAGGGCCCCATGCTCAGAGGGGTCCTGCACTTTATTTAATGTTCTCTTGTCACTCTTGAAATTCTTAATCTCTGAACAAGAGGCTAACATTTTCATTTTGCACTAGGCCCTGCAAACCATCTAGCCAGTTCTGGTTTTGTGTTAGGGGAGGGCAATTGTGAATAGAGGACCAGGAAAGGTCTCAGTGAGAAAATGCATTTGAGGAAAAGCTGGAAGATGATGAGGGAGTGAGACATGCCTTTCTTTTACTTATTCTGAATAACTTCAACTCAGAACTTGGCAAGTGTTACCTCCTCTAAGCAGCCTTACACTAACTCCCTTAGCAGTTACTGCTCTAGTCCTGTCCCCCCAGCACCCTGCAAATACCTCCGTTATGTACTCAGGTGACACTGTAAACATTTATATTGAACATCTGTCTCCCCAGTCACCTTGTTAGCTCCTTGGAGAAAAAGGTGGTGTTTTATTCATATTTGTAGCAACAGCAATAATACTGGTTGTTACTTAATGCCAGATCCTGTTCCAAAGGTTTTACTACAAGGCAGACACTGTCAGTATCCCTGTCTTACAGTTGTAGAAACTAAAGCATAGAAAGGTTAAGTAACCAGCCCAAGTGACACAACTGGTAGATAGCAGAGCTGAGACTTGAATCCAAGAAAGTGGAGTCCCCAGACCTTGCATAGTACACAGTGAGTGCCTAGAGCATCGTTGGAGAATGAAAAAATGAGTATGGCTGGACAGAGTGGCTCATGCCTGTAATCCCAGCACTTTGAGAGGCCGAGGCAGGAAAATGGCTTGAGCCCAGGAGTTCAAGGCCAGCCTGGACAACATAGTGAGACCTCATCTCTAAAAAAAAAAAAAAAGAAGAAGGAGAAGAAGAAGAAATTAGTAAACAAAGAATTATAAGTGACTAAATGATCAGATAGAGTCTCAGGAGTAAAACAAATAGGAGAAGGATTTTTACATTGTGGCTACAGATCCAAGTTCAAACCTGCACAGGAGAGAAAAGACACTCCGTTTATGTTTTAAGACATATTCACTAAGACAAATAATGATTTTCTTTAGCTAAAAGAACCACCATATGAAATATGTTTAAATCAATTTCAATGTTGATTTAGTTTTTATATTATTACCTCAGGAATAGAAAACAAGATAAATTCTATCTAAAATTCATAATAAAATTGCCTAGACACAATAGCTAACACCTGTAATCCCAATACTTTGGGAGGTCAAGATAGACGGATTGCTTGAGTCCAGGAGTTTGAGACCACCTGGGCAACATGGTGTCTCTACTAAAAATACAAAACATTTTAGTCTCTACTAAAAATACAAAAATTAGCTGGGCATAGTGGTACGTGCCGGTAGTCCCAGCTAGTCGGGAGGCTGAGTTGGGAGAATCACCTGAGCCCCAAAGGTTGAGGTTGCAGTAAGCCAAGATCATGGCACTGCACTCCAGCCTGCACAACCAGTGTGAGACCCTGTCAATAAGTAAATAAGTAAGTAAATAAAATTAATACGAGGCCAGATGTGGTGGCTCACACCTGTAACCCTAGCACTTTGAGAGGCTGAGGCAGGAGGATCCTTTGAGCCCAGGAGTTTGAGACAAGCCTGGGCAACATAGGGAGACCCTGTCCCTAAAAATAAATAAAATAAAAATTAATAGTAAAAAAACCAGAAGCTTTGTTGAAATAGTAAGGTTAATTAATTTAACAAATACTTTCTGAATGTCTAACATGCTGCTTTGGAAAGAAGAATGTGATAATGTGGATATGAATTACAGAAAATTAAGATGAGGAGTGATGCCTGATCACTAAGCCAGTTTTTATCCTGCAGAGTGGGATACAGTGCAGTAAGAGGGTGCGAAGGGAGAGTTAGTTGTCACCAGCGTTGCTTTCGTTATTTGACAAGTGCCTTGCTGTGCAAATACAACCCAGAGGAGTTGTCAGTGGTCTAGAGTTTTAAAAAGCCCTTGGGCATGGGTTCATTACCTTTATCTTCCTGGTTCCTGCAGTGTGTAAGAGATTCAGCTTCATCAGGAAAGTGTACATGGTGTTGCTGAAGGTGTAAGTTTCCCTTTTTTGTGAAGTTGTGATTAAGGGACCTTGAGAAGCGTGCCAGCCCTCTCCCAGGGAACAGTCACCTGTCCTCCGGATTCATCTGATCAGCCTTCTGCAGATGGGCTCAGTGCTACAGCCATGTGTATATACTGCCAAAACCAACCGGAGACACCTTAATCATGTAGCTTATGCAGAGAATGATATTCCAAGTCTCAAAAATTCTCAAACCCTATTTTCAATAAATGCCTGAAGGCTGACTGCCTCATTCCTGTCATAGTCCAGAGATGGAACTGTTGTAAGTATCCTACCGTAAACTCTGTCCTGCAGCAAAATGGATGTCTCATGAAACACTGAGCTCCCCAGCTCTGCAAACAGTGCCCAGACTTTCTCTACCAGTTGAGTTTTCATCAGCCCATCTTCCTTTCAGCATAGCGATGATATGTTAGAACCCAGTGGAATAAAGCGTTAAGGGTCATAGTTACAGTGGGTCAAATTTCAACACCTTGTCATCATGTCGACTTGCACCATAGGACATGGTAGCCTGGCCTTATTTCCTTCAGGGTTGAACCAACTCATATGTGCCAACTGCTAGCTGAGGTCATTGCCTTCCAGAAAGCAGTCGGTGGGAGATTGGAGGGTTAACTTTCTGCCCTCTCCCTGGTCTCGGCCCCACACGGCAACTGTATTCTGGCCCCATTGTGTGATCTCATCTCATCTCTATCAGAATGAGTATTGCACATTATGAGACCAGGTAGTTACATATTTAAATGCGACGAAAAATTATTCTTTGAAATGAGGCATTCACAATACTTTCATTCAAAATGCAAGACTGTTATCCCAAGTTGTCCCTAATATCGTATTTTGCATTTGTTTCTCATACCTTGAGGCCACTGCTGACCAGTGGATTTTAGCCTAGAGGGGTCTGCTTAGAGCAGAGGGATGCACCTCCGTTAACATCAGTGAATTGGAACTGTTCTTCTATTTCTAGCCACTTCATTCCATTGTAACTTTATGATCATTACTTTGTAAAATACCATTTTATGAGTTTAGTTTTGTGTGTAATTCTCCACCTCCCACCCCCTCTTATTTTTTCCCATTATTAGAGCCTTGTTTGTTAAGAACAAAAAGTAACAGTGCACACTTGTGGTCACAGTTTCATGAACATACAGCTTTTCACTGGTACCTGAATATTTGCCTTCTGAGTATAATAAATGAATTTAAATGGTTCCTAAAAATGGGTAGACAGTGCCAACTTCTCAAGATGGAGGCTAAGCCAGTATTTAGAAAGCCTCTGCCTGTTGTAACACTTGCTGGCAGGTGTGATGGGCACTTGCTTTCTGTTTTGTGTATCTGGAGCAATTACCACTGCCTAAAGTAGATCAGAGATGGGTTCCTTGGAGGGACCCTTGTGACAGTTCAGAAAGTAGCCATCATATCAAAGCAACCCTTGACCTAGAGCAGACACTCAAGGTGTCCTGATAAAAGTGTTCAAGGGGCCCCCTCGCTAGTCCCCTCAGCCTCAGTAGTCTGCTATCCTGAACTTGTCTGGATTTCTCAGTTGACAACTACTCGTATAATCTTGCAATGGGTTTTCCATTGTTGACTTACATTGCTACTTAGTTAACTTTTCATCATTTGTACCTCTTCTACAAAGCTAAATTGTAGGTCTCTTGAGCACAGGCGTGAGTCCTGCACATACCCTTCCCTCACACCACTGAGCACAGAAGAAGAAACAGACTGGACTTGGTTTGGAATCCTAGCTCTCCATTGACTAGCTCTATGACCATGGATAAACTCCTTCACCTCCCTGCTTCACAGGTTTCTTAGCTACAGAATAGGGGCAGTCATGCCTGCCTTGCAAGGCATTAAAAGAGCACAGTGCTGGGCACTAGGAGATACTTGGTAAATAGTCATTCTGGCTCACCAAACAAAGCCTCACACACAGAAGCTGAGCAAAATCTTGCAGACTTAAATATAGCAAAGCAGGACTGAAACCAGTATGGGAGATGAGCTAGTTATGAGCTCTTGAACTTTCATGGTGAGGACACCATTTCCTCTGCCCTTGGGCTTAAGTGCCAATTTACAAACCAGGTTTTTTGGCCAAGCACGGTGGCTCATGCCTGTAATCCCAGCACTTTGGGAGGCCAAGGTGGGCGGATCACGAGGTCAGGAGATTGAGACCATCCTGGCTAACATGGTGAAACCCCGTCTCTACTAAAAATACAAAAAAATTAGTCAGGTGTGGTGGCGGGCGCCTGTAGTCCCAGCTACTGGGGAGACTGAGGCAGGGGAATGGTGTGAACCCGGGAGGCGGAGCTTGCAGTGAACCGAGATCACACCACTGGACACCAGCCTGGGTGACAGAGTGAGACTCTATCTCAAAAAAAAAAAAGGTTTTTTATCTGTGACTCTTTCATGATGATATGACGATCATTTCAAGCTCAGCATGTCTCCTAAGCCTCAGTGATCTAAGGAGTGCCATTGATTTGTGATGTGGAGACTTTGCACATTTGCATCCTTAGTCCAATTCATACATTTAAGCATCAGCTCTTCTCTAAGCGGAGATGCTTTCTCCAGCTCCTTTCAGCCAGCCGTGTGGCAGAGGGTGACTCCCAGTACTGCTTCCTGATCTACAGATCCCCATGGATGTCCCTTGCTTCTTTAGAAATTTTCTTTACAAGAGGCCACAGTGGAGGATAGTGGTAAGGCTTACGTAGACCTACAGCATCAAAAAAAAAAAAAAAAAAAAATGGTGATAAGGATGGGAATATGAGAAAAACTGTGTGAACAGTGTAAATATCATTAAAGTAATTTCCTACATTTCCCATATAGTGAGCACCTTTGCCAAAACTCAAGAAGTGTCTTATCCACCCGTTCGGCAACTGGCACATTACAGGGGAGCACAGGATCATTATGAGGGCAGGGGTCAACTCTGCATTGATTTTATCGTTTCTTTCTTTGTGGTGGAGCCATGTGGCAGTAAAGGAATAGGTCATGTGACATTCTTGTCACCTTCCTCAGTTACCTATAAATACACATTTTCTTGCTTTTTTACTTTCTTTCAAAGATTCCTGGAAGAAAAGGACATAAAACAGATGTATTGCCAGTACTACATTTGCTGAACTTATTACCATGTCACCTTAGCAAGATACAAAATGTCAGTCAGATGAGCTCCTTTTTAATACTGGTACTGTGACACGGGGCAAACAAAGACCATTGCCTGCCTGCCTGTGATCAGTTGATCAGTTTGGTTAGTTGATTTACATGATGCCTTATTCCAAAAGTAACTTGAGACAGCACCCTCTAAACACACTGTGTTGTTACCTTGTGTACACAGTAGTAGTATGTTAGCACACAGTTCAACTTATGACATATTCGGTAACATACAAGCTTTTAACAAGTATTTACCATGTTAGAGACCCCAGGTTAGATTAGACGCAAGGTTACAAAGACAGACAAAACCATTCCTGATCTGAAGGAGCTTGCTGTCTTATGGTAGGAACAGACACAATTAGGTATAATGAAAGGGAGATGGCAGTGATTGCCCATATAGAATTTATAATGTGGGTCTAGCAGTCATGGCTTTTTGTTTTGTTTTTTTAACCAAATATCTCTGGACTCGTCATCTGACAGAAAAAACAAAATTTAAGATGGAATCTTACTTAAGTACTTTAAAAAGATTAACAATTAAAATCCCGTTCAGTTACATGTCTAAGAAATTTCCCTTACTGGAAAGAATGCAGTGATAAGAAGTCAGTGCTGCCCTGGAGAATCCAGCACATTTCCTCACCTGGCTATGAGAGCTGAGAGGACAGTGTCATTCATTCTCTCTAAGAGGACTGGAGAGTGCTCCCAAAGGAGTGAATGTCCAGGTTGAATCTTGAACATCAATTACAGGTCCTTGTAAGAATTTTGGCTCTGTATGCTGCGGTGAGTTTAATACATGCAGAAGTCAGCTACAAAGCTTACCAGTTCACCTTGCAGTGCATTCACTCCCCCAGCTAAAATTTTGTATCACTGCTACCATAGCTTTTAGCAAGGACCCCATGGTTGCTGCTTTCATTTGATTTCTACAGGATTTGTAGACATGCCTCACCTTCCTGTGGGATCAGCGGTGCTTGCAAGAACCTAGAGGATGTGTGGTTTTATGTACAGGGTAAGGAAGCCTACCCTGATGAACACCAGCAAGTTTAATCCATTTCCATCTGAAAAAACAATTGGCCTCAGGCAGCATATTCTTAATTGTCTAAGTCATTGTGTGTAAGCAGGCATTCGTGTGCGCGCGCACGTGTTTGTGTGCATATGCAAGCTGTGCATAAATAGCACACTTTCAATCTGTGTAAAATATAATGGATAAGCAGCAAATGACAGCAGGCTTAGCCCCTGAAGATTTACCAGGAAAAAAAGACAGCTGCATGGCAAAGCTGCTGCCAATAATTAGGGAAGGAATAGCCCATACCCTGTGCCACTCAGCAGCTTCAGCCATTTAAATGACAGCCGGTTTGTTTCGCTCTGCAACCCCCGTTCATTATGGGCCAGGGGTTGATTTCGTCTCAAGCACACCGCTTTTGATTGTTGTCATCTCTGGTGAGATAATGAGATCATCATCATTATAAGATCAGGTAGGACATGATGACCGAAAGTCTCAAGTAGAAACTGTGATGGATGAGCAAAACAGAGTTGTTTTAATGTCTCTTTTAACATTGTAAGTGAGGAAAACCTATTTTTGCAACTCCCTGGACTTAGTTTTTTGCAGGGCCACCTTGACATTTTTGTGGTTGACAAGATAACGTTAAGGCTCTCTTGGGCTCCAGCAAGCTAAGCTGCAAGAAATGTCACAACACTCCCCCCTCATGTAGAATGGCTCTCAACAGGACCGATTGGGAGGGAAATTAATAGGCTCCCCATTGTCACTGTGCATTTTTGCCAGGATATTTCATTAGTGTAAACACTGAACCCGTTGTCATCTTGTTTAGCCACTTGACCCTGGTGATTTTCAGTTCTGCCTGTGCCGTGATGGAGTATAACAGTGGCATGCGCGAGACAGGCACTAATTATTGGAAGCAGAATCATTGCTGACCCAGTACTACAAGATTAACTGCCCCTTTGCAGTCTTTATTCTGGGACATTAGCACTGTCTGGTTATCTTGCTTCAGTTGAGGGATTCGGGACAATAGCGGTGCTGATGGTAATGTTGGCGATTTTCCTGTTTGTTTTGCAGGTCACGGCCAGGGGCTTTGGGCCGCTGTTACAGTTTGCCTACACTGCCAAGCTGTTACTCAGCAGAGAAAACATCCGCGAGGTCATCCGCTGTGCTGAGTTCCTGCGCATGCACAACCTGGAGGACTCCTGCTTCAGCTTCCTGCAGACCCAGCTCCTGAACAGTGAGGATGGCCTGTTTGTGTGCCGGAAGGATGCTGCATGCCAGCGCCCGCACGAGGACTGTGAGAACTCTGCAGGAGAGGAGGAGGATGAAGAGGAGGAGACGATGGATTCAGAGACGGCCAAGATGGCTTGCCCCAGGGACCAGATGCTTCCAGAGCCCATCAGCTTTGAGGCCGCCGCCATCCCCGTAGCAGAGAAGGAAGAAGCCCTGCTGCCCGAGCCCGACGTGCCCACGGACACCAAGGAGAGCTCAGAAAAGGACGCGTTAACGCAGTACCCCAGATACAAGAAATACCAGCTTGCATGTACCAAGAATGTCTATAATGCATCATCACACAGTACCTCAGGTTTTGCAAGCACATTCCGGGAAGATAACTCTAGCAACAGCCTCAAGCCAGGGCTTGCCAGGGGGCAGATTAAAAGTGAGCCGCCCAGTGAAGAGAATGAGGAAGAGAGCATCACACTCTGCCTGTCTGGAGATGAGCCTGACGCCAAGGACAGAGCGGGGGATGTCGAGATGGACCGGAAACAGCCCAGCCCTGCCCCTACCCCCACGGCCCCACCTGGGGCCGCCTGCCTGGAGAGATCCAGGAGCGTGGCCTCGCCCTCCTGCTTAAGGTCTCTGTTCAGCATAACGAAAAGTGTGGAGCTGTCTGGCCTGCCCAGTACATCTCAGCAGCACTTTGCCAGGAGTCCAGCGTGCCCTTTTGACAAGGGGATCACTCAGGGTGACCTTAAAACTGACTACACCCCTTTCACAGGGAATTATGGACAGCCCCACATGGGCCAGAAGGAGGTGTCCAACTTCACCATGGGGTCGCCCCTCAGGGGGCCTGGGTTGGAGGCTCTCTGTAAACAGGAGGGAGAGCTGGACCGGAGGAGCGTGATCTTCTCCTCCAGCGCTTGTGACCAAGTGAGCACCTCGGTGCATTCTTATTCTGGGGTGAGCAGTTTGGACAAAGACCTCTCTGAGCCGGTGCCAAAGGGTCTGTGGGTGGGAGCTGGCCAGTCCCTCCCCAGCTCACAGGCCTACTCCCACGGTGGGCTGATGGCCGACCACTTGCCAGGAAGGATGCGGCCCAACACCAGCTGCCCGGTGCCAATCAAAGTCTGCCCTCGCTCACCCCCCTTGGAGACCAGGACCAGGACTTCCAGCTCCTGCTCTTCCTATTCCTATGCGGAGGACGGGAGTGGAGGCTCGCCCTGCAGCCTCCCTCTCTGTGAGTTCTCCTCCTCGCCCTGTTCCCAGGGAGCCAGATTCCTTGCCACAGAACATCAGGAACCAGGCCTGATGGGAGATGGAATGTACAACCAAGTGCGGCCCCAGATTAAATGTGAGCAGTCTTACGGAACCAACTCCAGTGACGAATCCGGATCGTTCTCGGAAGCAGACAGTGAGTCGTGTCCTGTGCAGGACAGGGGCCAGGAGGTAGGGAACCCACATAAATTCAAGCATGTGACCCACTCTTTAGGCCCTTTATCTGGACTATTCCCTGCCCCCACCACTCTCAGATTGTTCTTACATGCTGAGATTAAAGATGGCAGTAGAGAGACTGCCTTCCCCATCCACAGAGGCAGGATGTGGAAGGTGATTCCACATTAACCACTTCTGTCCTAGAAAAGCACTTGATATTTGATCTGGATCTCAATACTCAACAAGCAGAGGCAAGCTGCTGAGTAAAAACACACTGAAGTCTAATGCATGAAGTGCACTGAGGCACTCCAGACCCCCCTCTTTCTCCTCCCTCTCTTCCCCCTCCTACATCTGCTTTGGAAGGATGCCATGTCCATCCCCCTCATCCTTGCCCTTCACCCCTTCAGCACAAGGAAGATATAGAATCTCTTTCCAGATTGATTGATTGAAACCAAATAGATCAACACTTTCCCAGCACCTTTTAGATTTTCCTTGTCAACAGAAGACCCCAGGGCCATCCCATGTCCATCACAGTGAAGGTGATAGAAGGCTCACTGTTTCTCCCAGTCCTGGGGTCATTACAGAAGCACCCTAGTCGGCCACACGTAATGTATAATGGATCATTTCCCAAGCTCCCTCCAACGCTGGGAAGACATTTTGAGAAGTAGCGGGGTACAGTAGCAGTTTCATCCACCCTGAAAGCCATGTACTTGCTAGGAAAAATGTCCAGAGGCCACATGTGTGTCTTATCATTGCTGTGAGAGGGGAACAGGGGCAACAGCAGCCACGTCATGAGCAAGACTCACAAGACTAAGGGAAGGAAAGAAGAGGCCTCCCCCAGAGGACCCACCTCCCAATAACATGAACATTCCCTAGGAAGACCCGAGAGAGTCTGTGTCGTGACCTGGCGTTCATGGCACTGTCTTGCTGATTGACAGGGTACCAGCTTGAGACTGCTACCTGTGTCTCAGAGCCCCCTCAGGAGCGGTAGTGAACAAACCCAGTGACAAGTCCCTTCTCAGAGCTGTGTATCCCAAAAACACAGGAAGAAATGAAAAGTGGTCCTCCTGAGGCCAGTAACCTTGGTACCCGTCTGTGCTCTCTGGATGTTACCAGCCTCTGTAAGGCAGAGATGTTAACCCAACCAGACAGCAGAAATGCCACATGGGATGAGGTGGCTTTTCACAGAGCCACGTGCAGTTTATTCAGCCTCTGCAAGATTGGCGAGAAGCACATGAGGTTTTAGTTCGGGCATGTTTTGAAAGTAGATGCCAAAGGCCCTATGCCAACTGCAAAAAGTGCCCTGTGGCCACTTCTTCTTTGCTCGCTAGCCTGGTTTCTGCCCCTCTCTTAACTGCCTACCAGACATGGAGAAAGACAGAGAAACACTGAAAGGATTTAATTTAAAATAAATTAGAAAGGAAATTTGGATGGGAGCTATTCCCATGCGCATATACCATCTCTCCTTAGGTTTGGGGTGGCGGGTTGTGCCTCGTGCCCCAAGCCAGCCTCACATCTGTGTCCCTAACATTGGGAAGATTGAGCTTTCCTGAAAATAGTGAAAGGTTGTGTTTTCTCTCTCCTTACTCATTCTTTCCCTCTGACCTCTTTAGTGAGGTTTTCCTTTTGTTCTGAAACTGTGAATGAGCGTGCCTGGTGTGGAAGGCTAGCCACTGTGTCCAGCTCATCTACATCATGGCTTCCTACCAAGGACTGCTGGAGGGAGAAGAGGACAAAGGCCTGCAGTCTGTTTTTTGTCTCTCCTTTAAGAGGAGCCTGGGGCCGGGCGTGGTGGCTCAGCCCTGTAATCCTAGCATTTTGGGAGGCTGAGGTGGGTGGATCACTTGAGTTCAGGAGTTCGAGACCAGCCTGGGCAACATGGTGAAACCACATCTCTACCAAAAGTATAAAAAAAAAGCCGGGTGTCGTGGCTCATGCCAGTAGTCCCAGCTACTTGTGGGGCTGAGGTGGGAGGATCTCTTGAGCCCAGGAGAAGGTTGCAGTGAGCTGAGATTGTGCCACTGCACTCCAGCCTGGGTGACAGAGACCAACTCTGTCTCCAAAAAAAAAAAAAAAACTGGCCATTAAGTTCAAGGGAGGCTTGTGTTTTTATGACATTTGCATATGTTCAAAGAACTGTCAGTTTCAGATACATCTTCTTTTGTGCTCCCCACCCCCTCACCCCGCCACCAATATCCCAAAAGAGAGCATAAAGTCATTTCTTGGAACTCGAGGCCACAGCAAGAACACATGTATTTTTTCTGTGTTGGAGCCATGTCAGTTGTTTACCTTAGAATTAAAAATAGTAACTCAATTAAAAGGAGGACTCATTCAACCTATAAAACAGTCACGAACAGGACTAGCCTTCCCCCCTTGAGAAATACCCCTACTTTTAAAAATATTCTTATTTTTACCTTTAAAAAAATCCATCTTCTGCATTCCTGAACAGTGAAAGAAGAGACATTTACCAAAGCTGTATGCCATTTTGGAAATCATAGTCCCTCTCAGTGGTACAGTTTGGACAGGACAGTTATAGTAAAGCTAAAGTTTTCCCCAATTTTACGTCCTAATTTTCCTAGAGTAGAGGAGTTTTCCCCAATTTTACGTCCTAATTTTCCTAGAGTAGAGGAGGTTAGCTTTCCAAGAACTGTCTCAGGGACTTGCCGTGACTGCTGCTCAAGGAGTTGATAACCTGCTTTTGGGAGTTACTTTGACCCTGGTTGAAGTATTATCCCCAGTAATAGTGCTCAAGGCAGATCCTTCTCCACAAGTCAAAACTTGTTTTCCTGGACTGATCAGAAGAAGCCAGCATCTGCTGGGCTGATTCTGTCCTGCTCTCCTATGAGATCCAGGTGCCTTCTCTTTCAAGTGAACCCCAAGGAGTCACCAGAGTCAGAAGTGAAGATAGGAGTTTCCATCCCTTACCAGACACCAGTCTAATACTTCACGTGCATTTTCCCAATCTCTCTTCTTCCACCCCTGTAGGGAGCCAAAATGTTAGATCAGAAGAAAAGTGTTCACATACCTTATATTATGTGAGAAGTTGTAGTTATACCATGTTAAGCAGCCCTTCCATCTCACAATCATTGGCTTCTCCCATCCTTTTTAACTGTTCCCTAGCTTCAAGAAAGATCAAATTAGCACAGTATTATCCTTTATCAATAATCAGCTTCTTAAAATGACACTCTTTTTTAAATTCTAGAACACCAGCCCCAAACACACCAAATTTCACAGGCTTTCTCTTTGCCTACAACAATATACAAATATATATTCACCTCTCTATGGGTTTGGGTTTTATTTTAATGGCATTATATTGTAGAGTTAGCAGCTTCCTTTTTTCACATAGCTGTCTACCATCCACATGGCTGTAGGTCAGTCACATAGGGCCAAGACATGTTTCTCTAGTATCTCTGGTTCTTGTAAATCGTGGTTCATTCAGCTGTCACTTATCAGTGGACATTTCAGTTGTTTTCAGTTTTTCCCTCTGATAAACATGTCTGCAATAAACATTTTGTGAGCATACTGTTAGTAGTGATGCTTTTATTTTTGTGGGTTAGTTTCATAGATGGGCTAAAGGTTGTGCTCATTTATTAAACACTACCTAATGACCTACCCAAAACGTTGTAGCAATTCACATTTCATCCAACAACTTAGAGTGTCCAGTTTCCCCTATTCTTACCCATACTAGTTGTCACCAGTCTTTTTAATTTTTGCCAATTTGATGGGCAAAAAATGGCGACTACTAATGAAGCTGACATGTCGTTTTGTGTGTATTGAACATTGATATTTCCTTTCCTGTGAATTGCTAGTTCACCTCTTTGCCCATTTTTTCTTTTGTATTGTTTAACTTTAAATTAGCATGTAGGAATCTTAATCCCTAATATTAGGAATATTAACCCTTTCTCATAAATGTTGCTTGGATATTCCCTTAGTCTGCTTCTTTATTTATTGTACCTTTTCCCATATAAAAATTTTTTAGTTTTATGTAGTCAAGGTATAAGTCTTTCTTTATGACTTCTGGATTTGCTATATTCCTTAAGAAGTCAGGTTGGGAATTTTTCTCTTCCAATAAAAAAAAAAAAATGAACAAGTCACATTAAGTGAAAATCACAAAACAATATGCACAAGGTCCTAGTTTGTTTCCTAAATATGCATACCCTATAAATAAAATCAGTATAGAGAATAAGAAAAAACCGGGAGCACCACTGGAGAGGAGTGTAGGGAAAGTTTCATTTCTATGTATGTCTGTAATGTTTGAATTTTATGTAGGTTTATTTTTTAAATTAAGACACAATTCGCATACCATAAAATTCACCCTAAGATGAACAATTCAGGGGTTGTTGATATATTCACAGTGTTGTACAACCATCACCACTGTATAATTCCAAAACATTTTCACCACCCTGAAAGGAAATGCTGTACCCATTAGCGGTTACTCCTCATTGCCCACTCCCCTCAACCCCAGGCAACGAGTAATCTACTTTCTGTCTCTGTGGATGTACCTGTTTGGGGCATTTGTATAAATAGAATCTTGCAAGATGTGGCCTTCTGTGTCTAGCTCCTTTCACTTTAGCATAATACTTTGAAGGTTTACCCTTGCCATTGATGTACTCACCAGAGATATTGTCATGTATTAGTACTTTGTTCCTTTTAATTGCTGAGTAATATTCCATTATGTTGATCCATTTTGCTGACTAATAACACATTTTGTTGTTCATTGGTTGAGGGCCATTTGGGTTGTTTCCACTTTGGGGCTATTATAAATAATGCTGCTGTGAGCATTTGAGACAAGTTTTTTAAGACTTGTTTTCAGGCCGGGCGCGGTGGCTCAAGCCTGTAATCCCAGCACTTTGGGAGGCCGAGACGGGCGGATCACGAGGTCAGGAGATCGAGACCATCCTGGCTAACACAGTGAAACCCCGTCTCTACTAAAAAATACAAAAAACTAGCCGGGCGTGGTGGCGGGCGCCTGTAGTCCCAGCTACTCAGGAGGCTGAGGCCGGAGAATGGCGTAAACCCGGGAGGCGGAGCTTGCAGTGAGCTGAGATCTGGCCACTGCACTCCAGCCTGGGCGACAGAGCAAGACTCCGTCTCAAAAAAAAAAAAAAAAAAAAAAAAAAAAAGACTTGTTTTCAGTTATTTTCATAATATTCCTAAGAGTGGAACTGCTGAATCATATAACTTTGTATTTAACCTTTTGAGGAGCTACTAGACTGTTTCCAAGGTGGCTATACCATTTCAAATTCCCACCAACAATGTATCAGGGATCCAGTTTCTCTGCATCCTCGCCAACACTTGTTATTGCCCATCTTTTTTGTTAAAGCCCTCTAGTGGGTGTGAAGTAGTTATGGTTTATCTCATTATGGTTTATAGGTTTGTTTTTAAATGTTGGAAATTATAGAAAATCACTGTCATTTTCCAAAGTAGTAAGCTTCTTAGTAAGACAGCTTTGTAACTGGACCATTTCTACTTAATTGTAGATTTTAGTAAAGAAGCACCACAGAGAGTTTATTTGCACAGTCAAAAGTATAGATTCATTGGACCTGCTTTATTAGCATATTTTACATTGAGAGGGATAAAAGTGTATGACAGGTAAGAGAGTGTGTTGGGGGCAGGCAGGGGGTGGGAGACAGAGAGAAGGGAAGACAGAGATAAAGTCCAGAGAAAACATGGAAATGGTACAGAAGAGACATCTGACTCTTAACTCTTCCCACCCAAATGCTGACTTTGAGACACATGTTGTATGTAAAATTTGTACAATCATTTTTGTGGTTTGGTGAATCAGGCATGTTTTTAGAAGTGTCTGTAATTGGTCTGCTTAATAAAAAGAAACCTTGCTGGGCAGCATAGAAATCAGCCATATTTCTAATTAAAACAGTGTTTTTATGTTGTCTAGAACATTGTGAATGTCTGGAATTCCAAAGCACATGTCTGTAAGACGAAACCATGTGACAAAGATAAATAGAGCTGATAAACAGAAATAATAATACCTTGTATCTATCAGGCAGTTGAAACTTTCCCAAGCACTTCTTCCCCCTATCATCCAGTTGTATTCTTCACAGCAACCCTATAAGCTAAGCAGGGCAGGTGTTATCTCCCTTTGACTCCTAGATCCTCCAGGAACTTTAGGACAGACAGAATGAAGACTTGCCTGAGATCACACAGCTAATTAATTGAAGTATCACAACTGAATCTCAAGTGTCCTATATTTGTGTTAGAAACTGGACCATGAGAAGAGAGCATGGAAGGACAATTGTGCAGAAAACATTTCTTCACCTGGGAGGGGAGATTTTGTCATTGCCATCTGCCCAGCACTGAGCTGGCTGTCCTGGTTCCAGCAGCACTGGAATCATCTGTCCAGTGGGCATATTGCTTCCTCCTTCGGCAGCTCCCTGGGATCTGAGGGTCTCCTCAGAGTACGGGTGTTAAAGACTTTGGAAAGCTGACCACACCATCAGTGCCTCAGGGTATCATGCTAATGTGACCCTACTTCCGTGGGTTTCAGTCAACATCGGGTAATGAAACCAAGAAATGAAATAGGAAAAAATATTAACAAACTAGTCTTCCACTGAGATTTCTAGAGGAAATAATTGTTTCTGGCTTTTTCTGCAAAATTTGCAGCTACATCCTGCTTTTCCAGTAAACTTCACCGAGCAAACCAGAGACACCAGGCAAGCAAAATGTTTGTTGGGTGAGATAGATACAGCACCACTTGATTGCAACTCCTAAAAAAGATACAGAGAAAACAAAGATCACAGGGAACTCTACCAGAGCGAGAGAGTCACCATTTGGGGATGAGAATTTTTTTTCCCTTCTTTTGTCCTGTATTTTATGAAAGAAGCTATATTATATAATACATAATTTTATATATAATTTAGAGTAATGTATATAATTATATAATACTTATATAATTTTTCAATGTTTCCTTTTAACTGGGGGGAAGGGGATGATGGTTTAGGCTGAAGAATAGTTGTGGCTGTTGGCAGGGAGGAGAAATAATGCAGCCGATTTCTGTTTGATGAGAAGGAAGCACGGGCATCCCGGGGCCCAGCCTACAGTCTCTCCTCTGCCTCGTCGGTGCAGACAGCGTTCAAAGAGACATATGTAGGTTCCATGTATTGTCCAGATATCACAGGCGGACCTGAGAATCCCTGGGCACACTGCACGGACCATCTATTTTACTGACTGCTCAGGGGCTGGAGCCTAGCCAGGCTATAATCACGCCTATAATCCCAACAGTTTGGGAGGCTAAGAAAGGAAGATCACTTGAGGCCAGGAGTTTGAGACCAGCCTGGGCAACAGAGCGAGATCCTGTCTCTAAAAGAAAAAAAAAAATTACAAAGAGCTGGAGTCTCCAGAAGAACTAACCCTCCTGTAGCCAGCCATGCTTAGCAGGACAGGGCAGGTACCATGCTAAAAACCCACCTCAAGTCCTGCTCCTCCTGTTGTGTTCCAGAGAGGAGAAGAGTCAACACTTTGCTGGGCTGAATAAAATCAGCAGCGTATTGTGCCAACGGTGGCGCAGGCCTGTGGTGCCCTGTTTGGCCCTTGGCCTGCTGACTCAGTGGCTACCCTGATTCCCCGAGTCTCTACTGAGAACCAAAGTGGTGGACCCCTGACTAACGAGCGGCGCCCGCGAATCCCACGTGCCCTTCCCCTTATACACTGCCTGCATGCCCGGAGCTGTGTGTGGGTGACTGAGTATAACTAGAGATTATGGCGACAGTTCACAGGACTCTTCACCTCATCACACTGGGTGTTGGGACTATTTAGGAAACCAAGCCACTGCTGCGAAGTGAGATCCTGGAGGAGTGAGTGTGGAGGAAAAAGTCAGTAAGATGTTAAGCCTGACTGGGCCTGTTTGGCTCAGAATAATTATCTAGAAGGAAAAGAGGTGGGCCTCAACCTTTTTGATGTGTTTTCACTTTCCAAGACCTGCTGGCCACCTTTTACTCCTCAGCCCCATTTGAGGAATGTTTTGAGTGCCGAGAGCCTGGGAGAGGCATGTCCTCCACGGTACCAAAGAGTCAGTGGCTGCTTCTTACTTCCAGACAAGATGTCCCTGACTTGGAACTTACTACTCAGGAAACAGCACATGGATGTGGTCAAGTCCCCCACCCGCCCACGCCCCTGTGCCTGTCCGAGAACACCTCAGAGACCCCCACGTGTTAGTGAACATAAGTCCTCCCTTGCTAGAGGGGGAACCGAGACTTGTAAAGAGAAACAAGAGTGAGTTGGGTTTTTTTTTTTTCACCTGGAAGAAAGTCTGCAGTTGACTATTACCTTTTCCTCTGACCCTCTTTAAAAAGCAGATTGTGTTGCAGCAGCTCTGCTGAAGTGTTGTATGGCCTTTTGTCTCGAGGACTTTGAAACTAGCATTGTTGATTTTTCATTTTTCCTGGCAATCCTCCCTCCTATTCCCCTAGTGTTTTATATTCACTGTCTGGATGATTTAAATACAGTAGCTCTTGGTATAGACGTCCTTTTGACTTTCCCCGTAGCCTGAACCTTAGGGATATCTTCTTTCTGAGAGTAAGTAAACACATGTAGAGCAGAAGCAGAATGGCTTTGTTGTCAGCAGAGGGAAAACTCCACAAGCCCACAAAGCGCCACCACCTCTGCTGCGCTGGAACATCCGCGTCTCCAACAGACAGACCTCTGTGTTCCGGAGACACCGTGCAGGATCAGAGTGTCTTGTTTGTTATCCAACGGATATTAAAGAGAAATCATTCTTTCATATCATTAGAAGCCCTGTGCAAACACAGCCCCATGGACAAAGGCCTTTCCCGAGCCCGTAACAAGGAGCTGTTTGTCCTGGCTGCCTGTCTTTAGCAGTTGGAACAGGACCAAGCCGACGGTGATGTCATGGGCCCTACTGCGATTTTGCTTTCTTGGACCAAAGTGTCATGGGACAGAGCTCACCAGGTGGAAGTTGAATCAGAGCACCCACTGGGAACCTTCAGTAAATGCCACACGGAACAAGCTCAGAACTGTGATGGAACCTGGCAAAGAGCTTGCACCCAACCACAGAAAAGTCAAATGATCATTTCATACGTTTGCCTTTGTGCATGGGAATTGACTAGCCACACGTGCCGGCAATCAGGACTCGTGTCTGCCTGCAAATGATGCAACCAAAGAGAAACCTGGGCTCAGGATCAAATGTCTTCATCCTCACTGCCTTGAAGAACACAGACTTAACCCTGCAGCATCTGAACACTATTGAGGGTTAGTTTCTTCACCCAAGAGCATTTTGATCAGCCCAGACCCGTGTGTTTTTCTGGCTGCTGGGATTCACTGAGTCCATTTATTCTGTCTCCTAGAGTTCCACTGTCCAGTTGCCACTTGCTGTACGTGGCTGTAGAGCCCCTGAAAGCAGCTAGTCTGAATTATGAGGTGCTGTAAGGATAAAATGTGCTTTGGATTTGGGAAGTTTAGCACAAAAAAAAAAAAAAAAAACCTGTAAACCATCTTATTAATTACATTAGCTACATGTTGGAAATATTTTTATCTATTGGGTTAAATAACATAGTATTCAAACTCATTTCACCTGTTTCTTTTTACTTCTTTTAATGTGGCTACTGGAAAATTTAAAATCACAAATGTAGCTGGTGTTGTTTGTATTAGACAGGGCTGGGCTAGCGCTTGAAGGAAGTTTAGGTTTGTAGTGCCATCTGCTGGCTCATCCAGAGCAGACGCGCATGTAAACAAGAATCTGAGCTAACCCACACATCTCTTAGCCTGGCAGCACGCAACCTTTTTATTCCAGGAGCTTCTGAAGCAGGACCAGACTGAACCCAGAAGCTGCTGAATCCCCAAGAGCCTCAGGAAGGGGAGTGACAGACCGCTCATAGGTGCAAGCCTATGTCAGCTCATGGGTGCCAAGGAGGCTCTTGAGATAGAGTAGTGGTTTGCTGCTCACCTTCCGCACTTGAGGCTCTTTCATGCAATCTTTTTCACTGGTTGCTATTCTTAAGAAATATTTCAGGCCAGTAACTGTGGTTCACCCTTGTAATCCCAGCATTTTGGGAGGCCAAGGCGGGTGGATCACTTGAGACCAGGAGTTCAAGACCAGCCTGGCCAATATGGCAAAACCCCATCTCTACTGAAAATACAAAAATTAGCCGGGCGTGGTGGTGCACACCTGTAATCCCAGCTACTCGGGAGGTGAGGCAGGAGAATCGTTTGAACCAGGGAGGTGGAGTTTGCAATGAGTCGAGATCACGCCACTCTACTCCAGCCTGGGTGACACACCAAGACTACCTCTCAAAAGAAAAAAGAAAAATATTTCAGGCCAGGAATTGTGGCTCCCACCTGTAATACCAACACTTTGGGAGGCTGAGGAGGGAGAATCACTTGAGCCCAGGAGTTTGAAACCAGCCTGGGCAACATAGCGAGACCTACTCTCTCTCTTTTTTTCTCCCCCTTCTCTCTGGCGCAAGATCTCATCTCTACAAAAAAAAAAAAAAAAATTAACCAGGCATGGTGATCCCAGCTATTTGGGAGGCCGAGGCAAGAGGATTGCTTGAGTCCAGGAGGTTAAGGCTAGAGTGAACCATGATCGTACCACTCCACTCCACTCCTAGATAACAGAGCAAGATCCTGTCTCAAAAAAAAAAAAAGACCGGGCGCGGTGGCTCAAGCCTGTAATCCCAGCACTTTGGGAGGCCGAGACAGGTGGATCACAAGGTCAGGAGATCGTAGACCATCCTGGCTAACACCGTGAAACACCGTCTCTACTAAAAAATACAAAAAACTAGCTGGGCGAGGTGGCGGGCGCCTGTAGTCCCAGCTACTTGGGAGGCTGAGGCAGGAGAATGGCGTAAACCCAGGAGGCGGAGCTTGCAGTGAGCTGAGATCCGGCCACTGCACTCCAGCCTGGGCGATAGAGTGAGACTCCGTCTCAAAAAAAAAAAAAAAGAAAAAAAAAAGAAAAAGAAATATAAGCAATCATTTAACAACATAGTAATGATACAAACCCATCCTTCAGGAGACTGCTGTCCTCACTTTAGATAATACTTACTTGCCTTGATTTGTCAAGAATTGGAATTTGTCAAGAATTGGAATTTTGCTGATAAGTACCTACATCCAGTGTCTATTGTTGCCTAATAAATCACCCCAAAACTTAATGACCTAAAACAATAGTAATCACTTAACACCTCTCACAGTTTCTATGAGAAATGTGAATGTGAGGAAATCAGGAGTGGCCCATCTGAGCAGTTTTGGCTGAAGATCTCTAATAAGGTGAAGTCAGATGTTGACTGGAGCTACACTCAACTGAAGGTTTGACTGGGGCTAGAGAATCTTTTTCCAAGGTGGCTTGTTCACATGACTGGCAAGGTGATGCTGGTTGTTGGCTAGAGGCATCAGCCCCTCTCCACATGGGCCTCTCCACAGATCTGCTTGAATGTCCCCGAGGCGTGGCAGCTAATTTTCGACCTAGCCTCAGAAACTATACACCATTACTACGGCTGCATTCTGTTGGTCAAAAGGCAGGAAAATGCATCTCACCTTTTGATGAAGGAATGTCAACATTTCATTGGAAAATAAAGTCCCAGAGTGCCCAACACTTGTATAGCAATGTATGGCTTTTTTTAAATGCCCTGTTTTTCAGATGAGGAAATTGAATCTCAGAGAGGTGGAGTAGCTAGTCTGAGGTCTCGTGTCTGGTGAGAAGGATGAAAGTCCAGTTCTTCTGACTCCTAGTATATGCTGGTGAAGCCTATCCAAGTTATCTTGTCCTATCTCCCATATGCTATTGTAACTGAGAATCACACTGGGTTTTTTGTGTCTCCAGCATCTTCAGGATATGTGGGGCTCTCTTCATCCAGGTGCTTTAGATATGTCCTTATGTGGTATCTCTCTGTAACTTGTCATTTTATTTAGTTAGGCTGTAGGTCTTATGGAAGTACATTTCAACTAACTGGAATCTTTCTTACAAAAGTGCTTCATCAAAGAAAAATGAAACATTTTCCAATATTGTTCATGCCATTTGCCTCAAAAATCTGCGAGACAATAACATTACAGTATGTGTGTTCTTACTCTCTTTGATTATCCTGGTATTATTACATCTTATTTGTCTTTAAACAGGAAACAAGTAATCGCTGCTTGCTTTCAGTAGTTTCCATATTACTTGGTCATCGTAAAAAGGAGGTTGTATCATTTTTGGTGTTCCGCCTGCCAGAATTAAAATCCAGCTGCCATAATCATTTTCTGTTATTCTTGGTTTCAGGTAAAACTTCCTTTTCCTGTAGATCAAATCACAGATCTTCCAAGGAACGATTTCCAGATGATGATTAAGATGCACAAGCTAACCTCAGAACAGTTAGAGTTCATTCATGATGTCCGACGGCGCAGCAAGAACCGCATCGCAGCCCAGCGCTGCCGCAAGAGGAAACTGGACTGTATTCAGAATTTAGAATGTGAAATCCGCAAATTGGTGAGTTGGCCCATCCACTGTGATCCGCAATCGGAAGTGACCAGGACCAATGTAAAGGAACAGCAAAGAAAGTTGGAAAAGTAGAAAGAAGAGTCATCCTTTGGGGAAGTTTGGGTTTATTGTTTAACAAGTTTCTCAACAGAAGTAATAGCTTTACATCTGCTCTGTGTGTGTGTGTGTGCTCGTGCACACGTGCAGATGTGTAATAGTGTGTCAATATTTTATATCCTTCAGTCATTATTCATATAGAGGTAGTTCTTTTTTATTTCTCATCCAACGTGAAAATAACTGATGTTGGCCAGGTGTGGTGGCTCACACCTGTAATCCTAGCACTTTGAAAGGCCAAGGCAGGTGGATCACTTGAGGTCAGGAGTTTGAAACCAGCCTGGCCAACATGGTGAAACTCCGTCTCTACTAAAAATGCAAAAAATTAGCCGGGCATGGTGGCGCGTGCCTGTAATCCCAGCTACTCAGGAGGCTGAGGCAGGATAATCACTTGAGCAGGGGAGGTGGAGGTTGCAGTGAGTGGAGATTGCGTCACTGCACTCCAGCCTGGGTGATAGAGTGAGACACTGTCTCAAAAAGATAAATGAATAACTGATGTTAATTATGAGCATCTATGGACCAGGTATTCTTCTAAACGGTTTTTGGGGATGATCCCATTTAATCCTCACATTAACGCTATGACTTAGGCACTCCTTTATCCCCGTTTACAGAGGAGGAAACTGCAATGCAGAAGGGTTGGGTAACTTCCCAGTACTTGGTAGAACTTGAATGCAAATCCAGGTGTCTGATTCCACATTGTGTCTTGTACCACTGCTTTCTCCTGCCTCCAGACAGAAGAGAATGGATTAGAGATAGGACGCCTACCTGCAGAGGGGCCGTTGCTCAGGAGATGATCTCCTGGCATCCTTTTCAGCCCCGGGGTCCTTTCTTTTGCAATTCTGCCTCAAGGTGGTTGTCATAGCCATCCCTGTGCCTGAGAGTGTTTTGTCACAGAAAACAAACTCCCGTCTCCCAGGCTCCCCCATATACTTAGAGCTATGTGCCCCCACCCCTTCTCCTTGATAAGCAGCCATAAGCTACAGAAAGTAAATCCAGGTGACCTCTGGCTCCTGACTGTAGCTTTGAAGGCAACCAACTCAACCTCCTTCAGCTCTAACTTTCTGCCACCAAATAACAGAAACTCATCTCAGGTGCCATGTCTGTGTCAGGCTGAAGAAGAGAGAGGCTGCATGGTGTGGTCATGATCTAAGTGTGGCTCCTCAGACTGTTTGCAGCACCCTCTGGCCTCATGGTGAGCCACCAGCTGATGAGAACCAAAGCGCAAGGATGAGATGTTAGAAAAGCACAGGATATATGTTATCAAGATAGCCCTGGACTTCAGGGTTTTGTGGTGTTGTTGTTGTTGTTTTGTGTTTTCTTTTTTTTTTTGTTTTTGACACTCAGCAACCAGGGAAAATGCCTGTCTTTAGTAGCTCCCATCACCAACAAAGAAAGTCCAAGCTTCTTAGTAGGACCTCTCCTGCCCTTTCTGTTTCAGTCTGTAGCTGCCTCTCCAGTGTCACCATCCACTCCCTTCCTAGGACTTGATCCCTGATAAAATCAGTCTCTGCACTTGTGCCTACACCAGTTCCTCTCTGTCTTGGGACATTCCTCTACTTTTTCTATCTCCTTTGTTCTTTAAGAGTCAGGTCATGGCTGGGCACCATGGCTTACACCTGTAATTGCAGTACTTTGGGAGGTTGAGGCAGGAGGATCACTTAAGGCCAAAAGTTTGAGACTAGCCTGGGCAATATAGCAAGACCCCATCTCTGAATGAATGAGTCAGGTTATGCATCACCTCTCTAGGAAGCCCCTTTCCTGAGTCCCCCGTTAGGCTGGGCACCTGCCCATGGAACCCTGATCTGACCTCTGGCTTAGTGCTTATCACTTACTCTTGAGTTATCTTTACATAGGTCTGTTTCCCCAGCCCACAGCCCTCAACTGTCAGTTCCTCAAGGACAAGGACAGTGACTTGATCATTTCTGAATATCCAGTGTTGGACCCATTGCTGGGGTCAAGAAAATGTCTGTTGCCCTAAAATTTGCTGAATATTGTGACTTTTCAGTTCAGGGGATTATGAGTTTCTTCTTTCAGGTATTTCTTTAACATTGTTTACTTTTGTTAAACAACAAAATTTAATTTAAATCACATAAGGAGACAACATTCCTGCTGGTGAGTGTGGGTCTTCTGAAAGCCTGCTGGGCTTAGGTAGTTAAGTCCACTGGGTGTGAGTCTGCAGGGGCCTAGGCACATGTCTATAGTGCCCTGCACTCCTCTTAAGGTAGGAAAATAACTTCAGTCACCCACATTTGAGAAATGCCTGGTTTTGGTAATTCCCCTTCTGCTTAGTGTAGTGTTGTAATACTGAACAAATAAAATCCAAGCCACAGACCAGGCAGATATCTAAAGCACTTTGCCAGCATTTTTCAACTAAAAAACCAAAAGAGCATCATCTAGTTCTCCAACCACTTTTTAGCATCCCTTAAATAATGCGTTGCGTTTCAGTGCTGAATGAGAACACACTCGTTAGTGTGCATGTGTGACTTAGAGCTTCATGGTTTTAACCAAGGCGTGAGTTACACTGTCTTTCCTGCTGCTGTCACACGCAGCACCTCGTTTTTTCCCCCTAGAAAGTGTCCTGGAACATTTAACAGATGAGTAGGCCTGGAAGGGTCAGTGCTTTGGCCAGGGCAATGTGGCAGAATGATCCTGGGGTTCCTCTCCCAGCGCCCAAGCAGTATTGCCCCTCACTTTGCAGATTTCTATACTAAAAGGGGAGAGCTCCAGGTTGCACAGCCACCCATACAAGTTTTCTCCCCAAGGAGACATCCCAGATGTGTTTTGTTTCTTATCTGCCACCCTGTGGCGGGGATGCAGTGTCCTGGCAGGGATGGCGTTGGTGGATGGAGCAGCTTCCACCTCTCCCCAGTCCCTCCCTGCCCAGTCCCCAGCAGGCCCTACACTCACTCCCCACTCCCACGTCGTCTCCCACACACCCGCCACTCAGCTGTTGCAAACTCGCATAATGTATTTCTCTCAAGTTGCACTTCTACATCTGTTTATTTTTCCTTTTTAAAATGTATTTTCTTGATAAATTTATAAATATTTTAGCAGGTGCCCTTTCCTGGTGTAAATCTGTCTTTCCAACACACATGCCCACGCCGCCTGCCAGATTGCGTTCATGTTACGGCACATGCAGTTTCTGTGTCGGAGACCTGTTCCTTGTGCCTGTCGCATGCCTGCTCCTCCCTTTCTCCTCTTCATTTTCTCTCCCATCCTCTTCTGTCTGTGCTTGCAAAGGGTTGGTGAGAACTGACTTCATGCTGCTTCAGATGCCCCTTTTCTTCATCCACTTCATTGTGTGTGCCTCATGGAACCCCATCTCCTCCCCTCACCCACACGCAATTTTTTTTTTGAGATGGAGTCTCACTCTGTCGCCCAGACTGGAGTGCAGTAGTGTGATCTTGTCTCGCTGCAACCTCCACCTCCCCGATTCAAGCAATTCTCATGTCTCAGCCTCCTGAGTAGCTGGGATTACAAGCATGCCCCAACACACCCAGCTAATTTGTGTGTTTTATGGGGTTTCGCCATGTTTGCCAGGCTGGTCTCGAACTCCTGACCTCAGGTGATCCACCCACCTCAGCCTCCCAAAGTGCGGGGATTACAGGCATGACCCGCCACGCCCAGCCCCCTTCCCACAAATGTTGATGGTAAAACCTTAATTAGTCTCCAGTCTGTTGGCTGAAGTCATCTCTGTTGGGATGGTGAATTTCAGGAACACAAAAGCATGTGTAGGATTTTGTTTAAGGAGAAGAACATCTCAGAACCTTGGGCTAGCACGCAAGGGTTCAGGCTCCATCCTTCCTTCTCCCTTCCCAAGTCTGGGAGAATCGCTGCTCCAGACCCACTGCACGTACCCCAGCTGTCCTAGAGAGGGTCCCTCCTGTTCAGTCTGCTCTGCTACCAAGGCCAGAGAGTCTGTGATGTTGGGTTCTATATGAAATTCCATATGCTAGGCAACCATAGGAAATTGCTGATGACTTTTTTTGGGGTTTTTTTTAATACACTTTTTTTTTTGGCGGGGGAAGACAGGGTCTCGCTCTGCCACCCAGGGTGAGTGACACCACCTCACTCACTGCAGCTTCCACCACCTGGGCAGAAGTGATCCTCCCACCTCAGCCTCCCAAGAAGCTGAAACTACAGGCGTGCACCACCACAGCTGGCTAATTTTTGTATTTTTTGTAGAGAGGGGGTTTTGCCATGTTGCCCAAGCTGGTCTCAAACTCCTGAGCTCAAGGGGTCCACACAACTTGGCCTCCCGTAGTGCTGGGATTACAGGTGTGAGCCACTGCACCCCAGCCTGGCTTACTTTTTTAGGAGCAGTTTTAGGTTCACAGCAAAATTGAACACACTATACAGAGAGTTCCCATATGTTCCCTGTTCCCACACACACAGCCTCCCCCACTGTCAGCATGCCCCACAAAGTGTACACGTGTTAGTCAATGAACTTACACTGACACATCATTATCACCCGAGTCCGTAGTTTACGTTAGAGCTCACTCTCGGTGTTGTACATTCTGTGGGTTTGGACAAATGTCTAATGACATGGACCCGCCAGTATAGTGTCATACAGAGGGCTTTCAGCGTCCCCAAATCCTCTGTGCTCCGCCTGTTCAACCCCCTTTACCCCTGGCAATCACAGATCTTTTTACTGTCTCCAGAGTTTTGCTTTTTTTGAAATGTCATGTAGTTGGAATGGTAGATTTTTGCCTTTCAAAAATGGCAACCTGATACATTTGGGGGAGATTTTCAGTCACAAGATTGGGACTGAGAGTTTTTAACTTAACTCTCTACAAACCCCAAATTCCGGGAAACCAAAACATTGACTCTGAAGTTTTCTGATGGGTGACGATTGTGCCGGTTGTTTGCCTGGGCCTTGGAGAGGGATGAAGAGGTGTCCTGGGGAAGTTGTTGGCGTCAGCAGCCCCTCTGGATGGGCTGCTCAGATGGGAGGTGTGGCAGAAGCCCCTTCCTGGGCTCCCTGAATATGTATCTTTAAGTTTCTAGAGCCTGACCTAGTCATTCTTGAGTTACATTATAATGGTGGATGCAAAACAAAGGCTGGAAAACCTCCTGAAACGAGGCCTTCTGTCCTCCAATTCAGGCTTGATCAACCCTTCTCTTTTTTTGTCTGCTGTCCAGGTGTGTGAGAAAGAGAAACTGTTGTCAGAGAGGAATCAACTGAAAGCATGCATGGGGGAACTGTTGGACAACTTCTCTTGCCTTTCCCAGGAAGTCTGCCGAGACATCCAGAGCCCCGAGCAGATCCAGGCCCTGCATCGGTATTGCCCTGTCCTCAGACCCATGGACCTGCCCACAGCCTCCAGTATTAACCCTGCGCCCTTGGGTGTTGAGCAGAACATTGCAGCCTCCCAATGCGCAGTGGGGGAAAATGTGCCCTGCTGCTTGGAGCCAGGCGCAGCTCCCCCCGGACCCCCCTGGGCACCCAGCAACACCTCCGAGAATTGTACCTCTGGGAGGAGGCTAGAAGGCACTGACCCCGGAACCTTCTCAGAGAGAGGAGGACCTCCTCTTGAACCCAGGAGCCAAACAGTGACCGTGGACTTCTGCCAGGAAATGACTGATAAGTGTACAACTGACGAACAGCCCAGGAAAGATTACACCTAGTGACTCGGCTCTGCCTCCCGGTCTGCACACCTCTCCCATCCAGGCATTCTTCAGTCAGCCTGTGGCACTGTTCATCTGCTGTCCCGAAGAAACCGAGAACACATTTGGTGCACACTACAGCGGTCTTAGCAGCAATACTGTTCCGAAGTATTCTCTCCTCTTCTCGAGCAGGAGTGATAGATAGTTACCTTCACAATGGTGCTACCCCTTGCCCAGGCAAGGAAAGACAGCAGTGATGACACTGTCTGTCTGTGGCTCAATTTCAGTCTTCACAGGGATAGACTACAACACCTCTAGGCCCCAACCACGGATTTTTTTTCTCAGTGGCCCATGTCACAAACCCTATCTCAGGAATTTCTTCTGAATGTTCAATTTTTTTCATTGAAGACAGCTTCTATACACATCAAAGTTTTATAGCTAGACTGTACATATTATATATAATATATATATATATATATATATATATATATCCATATGCAAAAGTCCTGCATGCCTCAACTTTCTCATCCTAAAACTGGAAACTTATTTCTCATTTAGAAACAGGTTCCAACATTCCTCTTCTTTTGTCTCTGATGCTAGAACTAGTTTGGTAACTGTTAACATGGTCATTTTTCTTGCTTCACAGTTCACTTTTCAATTTGTACTTATTTATGGACAAAATTCAGTGTTGGAAGCTTTTTCCCAAGGTTTTATTTCAGATTTCTTTTTCATTTGGTTTGGTTTTGGCACCGCCACATGGTGTCATTTGAGTATTGTGGGTTTGTTTTTTGTTTGTTTGGGGGGGGTTTGTTTGTTTTTGGTTTTTTTGTTTTTTTCCTTGCAGATACTGTACAGTAATGGTCAACTTTGCCACTTGCACTGAGTTTTGGGTCAAACCTATTTTCTTAAATGAAGTTGTAACTTCAGTATAACTCAAGTATACTGTATGTTCTTTGCTTTTAGTTAAAAAAGTAAAACATTTTAGCTAATTAAAAAGCACTCAGGTGATAATTATGTAGGAAAAACAATCTTGCCAAATAATGAATTCATCCTAGGATATGTAGACAATAATCTGCTTGAATATTTTTATATTTCACCTCCTCCCCACCTTTCCCTAAGCAAAGTTTAAATGCAGATAGAGAGTTCAGAGTTGATGCTGGATGTTCAGATTCCTAAGTGGGGAGAGAGTTTGGACATCTCACTCAAAAGTACATCAGAAAAACAGGAATCCATGATTTTATACCAGAACTCAGCAGGCATTGGCTCCTAGAAATCAAGCTAGAACGTTTTCACCCAGGGAGTAAGTCCCATTCATTTCAACACGTCCTGAGGCCTCGGCTTGCTCTGGAAGTGTTGTGCTGTAGGACCTGCCCCCACGAAGGACGGGGCCAACCAGCCACCGGCTTTCCTGCCCAGGCTCAGCCTCCCAGGACATCTGGCCTGAGGGGATTTGAATCCCAGCCCCGAAGGTCCTGCCTTCACCCTGTTGGGAGAGAGCAGGGCATCCTGGCATCTGCGATCCATCCCTGACACAGGCTGACACATTCTTTCTCCTTTCCTTCTTCAAAGGCTTGGAGTTATCTTCTGAGGTTTCTCTGCCAGTCTCTTGTCTGAAGGCAGACTTCATTCTGAGGCTTTGGACAAGCTATCACCGGGAGCCCTCCCTGTCCCCTTCCCGAATCACACATATACCCTGCCCTCACCTGATGATAATTTTCTCTTCTTGCTGCAAAACTGGTTGACTTGCAACCCAGAGAGAGCAGCTTCCCTTGGCTCTGGGGGCGTGTTGGCCCCAGCCACGTTTACAGGAAGGTGTACCCCAGAGGAGGAGGAATCAGCTCCCTCGCTCCAGTGGCCTTGGGTCTGGGTCTCACTGAGCAGCCCGAGGGCCACTCCAGCCCGGCTGGGGAAGAGAGTCCTGAACGGTTTGATGTGGGGACGGGGGTGGTGGGCAGTGGGGAATAGATGGTTGACTTTGTTTCTTTCTTTGTGCCATTGTTTGGACAATATTAAAGCTGCATGTAAAAGGGGAAATTAGTATACGATGTAGGCGAACAGTGAAATCATAGTAACATATGTTTTAGTATTATTAACTTTTTTCTGTACAAATATTAGCACTAAATGTTTAAATATGTACGAATGCCAGAAATTTGTCAGTTCATGCAGTAGGATAAAAAAAAAAAAAAAAAGGCTCTTTTTAAACAGTTCCACTTTTAAAACCTGCCTCTGGGTTTTTGTTTTTTCTCGTGTGTGTGTGTGTGTGTGTATGTTTGTGTGTGTGTGTGTGTGTGTGCTTGTCTGAAACAGATCTTGATAAAGCTCTGTGTTGGAGCTGCTGGTTTTTGTTATGGTTGTTGGAATTTCTTGGCCTACTAGGACAGTTCTGTGCTTCACCATGAGGTTTGCCTTTGTGGAAAACTGGTGACAGCGAGAATATAAAGTCAATGTGAATCACGTGGTACTTCACAGGCGTGTGTTATGGTGGAGTCAGCTGACAGTATTTTGCTTTTTAACTCTATTGTTGCCTTTCCAAGTGACCTCTCCTCTTCTTTTAAAAAAAGAACACTTTCTGCTTGTATCATAACCAGGTCCAACCCAGCTTCTTGGCATGAGGTTTACCCTGGTAACAACTCATGTGCAACTGGTAGTCTTGACCACATTCCATCCATTTCCCCAGGTTTCTATGGTTCAGTAGCCCAGACCTGTTTGGCAGTCATTTCTAGGAGGGGCAGGGTCTCTTTATTTCTCTCCACCCTAACTCAGACCTCACCCTCCTCCCACCAACCCCTGCCTCGCTTTTCTTCCTCTTCCCCCACCCTAACTTCTGCCATGGGAACTGGTTAAAAACACTGCTCTAAAAACCATCTTCCAGTTTCGTAGGGATTTCTAACAAGTTATTTCATTCATAATACACCATGAACAGTGACTAGCTTAGTGCAGTTGTTCATGTGATGTGTGCGTGTCTTTTCCTATTGGGAACTGTGTGCTTGTCAAAATTATTTCTGGGTTGATTCAAAGGGAGGACTTGCTGGGGACCAGAATCCAAACGGCCTCAAGTGGAATTTTAAAACCCGGCCTGTCTCTTTTCCCTGGGATCCGTCGGTCAACCCCACGCCTTTTAGGAAAAAAAAAAAAGCAAGTGAACAGCAAGGAAGAGTGTTTGCACAGTACAGTGACATTTGGTTGTTTTTAAGGCTCTTTTACAAAAATAAAAGACCCTCCAACCATGGGCTGTTTAGGAGGATGCCTGCTTGGGTCTCCAAATGGCTGGGGCAGGAATGGTTGTTGGGGCAGAGCCAGTGGAGATGACCCTGAGACTAATGAACATCCCACCTAAATCCAGTCCTCCCCTTGGATCTGCCTTTGTCCTGCTTGTGTCTCCAGGCAACCTCTCTTCAAGTTGGTCAGGCTTTGGGCAGGTGAGTGCTTTGCTGTATGTGTTTGTTTCTCTGTATTATCTGGGGGTGCCTTGATTAAAATTGAACTTCATTACATACTGATTCTGGAACAAAACTGTTAGAAAAACCTAAAAACAAAAAAAAAGCTGACAAAGTTACGAGGCCATCCTGCTACTTCTCTTCTGAGTTCCCAGCAATGACTCAGGCGTCAGAGGTGATGCTGCAGTGGAAAACCTGACTGTGTGTCTGCAACTGTATGTTGTGCGAGTAATTTATTAACTGTCTTTCTAAAGGTTTGCTGCTTTTAAGATGCACTATAATTCAGGATGTAATCCTTATATTGCTTTTCCAAGGAAGTAAAAAAAAAGTGATTAGTATGACAACTGCCACTACTCCTTCAAAAGGAGCCAGGACCAGCGACAGGACTCATAAGAGGACTGGCTAAAGTGAAGTGTGCACAGTGTGAAGTTTAATGCTGTTGTCAAGAGGCCTAAACCCACATTTTCTCTTTTAATATTTTATGATTGCCATCAAAGAAGAAGAAAAAGAAAGAACAGACAAAGGTTTGCAAATGGTAAGCCTGTAAAGACACCAAAAACTCCTGTCCCGTGAAGCTGCTTGACATCCTGTGGAGTAGCATAATCCTCTCAAAATGAGGAAGAGCTGCCTGAAAGCTTTCTCAAGTCCCTATTTGGCTACCTACTCCTCTACATTATGCCCCATTTAAACCAGAAGCTGTTTTAGAGATGACTTCAAACTGCTCCACTATTGCTTACAGTTTAGGAGGAGTCTCAGATCCATAAAGGAGCAAGAATCAAGTTTGGTCCTCAAATGACTGTAAATAGACTAAAGAACAAGGTGTTTCTTTGTTTTTGTTTTTGTTTTTATTTTTTAAGAATAAAGCTGTTCGTTGTACCATGAGTTAGTGTTTCTTCCCCAGATTGAGGACTCTGTTAGAAGTTCGATTTCTGGTGAGCCAGTCCACAGTACAATGCCCTGTTGTGGAGTTGGTATTCACACAGGAAGTCTGTGTGCACGAGGCATTGTGTGTTGAAAGTGTATGTTGATAGTACTGCCCGAGCCATCTCATGACCCCAGCATCCAAAACCGATGCTGTAGAACAGAACATATTTGTACACAAATAGTGTGTGCAAATAGCATTTGTACATAGAAAAGTCTTATTGTGGCAGATTGAGGATAAATTATTCAACTGACGGTGCAAAAACATGACTTGCAAAGAAAAGTAAGTTTATAGTATTTTCCTACACTCCACCCTGGGAGATGATATTTCTATCAAATGAATATCAGTGCATTTTAAATGTAATATGAAAACGATGCTGCCATTTTGTGAAGAATACCCACTTGGTTGCAGAGGCCAACTTTCATAGCTTTGATTTAATGTTGTGACATGGTGTATGCATATCACTGTCAAGCAATGGATAAACAGCTCTGACTTTCATTCTCATTCCAGTTTATTGACCTCAGATAAAACACTGGCCCTTCTTAGAAGCAGAAGTGCACCAAGACCATTCATTTCAGGTAGACTCACATTCAGTGCCAAGCGCTCCCATGGGAATAATCAGACGCATATGTTGCGAAAGAGTGAAGGGACTTGGACAAAGGGGTTTTCCTACAGATGGATGCTCAGTCTTCTACCAAAACATGTTTGGAGGCAGAAGTGTGACCTCCCCTTAAGTCCCAACAATGTATTTTGTGTGTGCAAATCCTGGGATGCCTGTTCACGCTCTGACATAAAGACATGGCACCTCTAGTGAGTGAGCAGGAAGATTCCATATGCGTTTGGGAGCTTCAGGTGCTTGTTAGACACAGTGAGCCATTCAAGGCAAGCAGCACCTTTGCTAGTGAGGCCAAGAGGGCCTGTGACAATTTGTTCCAGAACCAGTCTGATGCAAGTGCACCTCTAATAAATGCCTTACAAACTCCAGAGGCCATATTCAAAACAGGGTCTTCTCAGTGTATGCAAGGGGCCGCAGCCCCTCTTCTCTTCCTCCCCAGGTTGAACAATACGGACAGTTTTCACACATATCTACCTGTATAACCCTCTGTACCTCTCATAACTGGTCAACGACTGTAACAGGTTACATCAGGTGTTTTTCTACATACTTTTTACACAGATTCTATGCGATTAATGTAACTTAATTCAATGCATCATTTTATTGTACTAGTTCTTAGGCTTGTCCTTATTTTTTTCTAAGTGACTGTGGTTTTTCTTGTGGTTTTTATTGTAAAAATGAAAGGCTGTTGATGCTTATTCTCTGTAACTAAGAATTTTTACCTTTTGGGGGAAAAAAGCATTGCTATGAACTAATGAATTGAAACTTCATTTACTCATTGTAAATACACTATTGTGCAAAAAAAGTTTTCACTCAATTGAATTGCTAGTGTTAACTGAATTTTGTCTAGACACCATTTCTGTTGATGAAATAAAGACATATCATTATGCATTGTAAACTGATTTTCTTTCTCTCTGATCCCTGTGTTCCAAATTACAGAGTGAGAAACCTCAGGAAATCTTTTTTCCTAGAGGCCGTTTGTCTTCCTCTGACTTGGCCCCTTAGTTGCTACCTGATTAATGTGATTAGGAATCTTTAACATTTGATAATACTAATGTGATTCCTAAACTCTGAATTTTAAAAATCCCTAGTGCCTGTGAGAGTAGATAAAAGGCTTTAAGCCCAATTTCTCGGTTTTGAGATTGTGCTATCACCATGCAGGATGTTACCACGGGAGAAAACTGGGTGACGGGTATCATTTCTTGCAACTGCATGTAAATCTGCAATTATATCCAAAAAAAAGGCTTAATTTTTTAAAAACTAAATGAAAGTAAATGAGAAAGAACATTAAACCAACACCAAGATGCAATGAGTTGCAAGGGAAGATGTGTAGAATTGTGGTTGAGGAATCCACACAGTCACACATCGGTTAGTGAGGGGGTACGTTCTGAGAAATGCATCCTTACACAATTTCATATTGTGAGCACCGGCCCAGATGGGAAAGCCTATGACACACCTAGACTATATGCTCCTAGGCTGCGAACTGGTGCAGCATGTAACTGTACTGGATATGGTAGGCAATTGTAACACCAGGGTAAGTGTTTGTGTATCTTAACATAGAAAAGGTGCGGTAAAAATAGGGTTTACGATCTTACGGAACCACTGTCATATATTTGTTCCATCATTGACCAAAACATGGTTATGCCACGCATGACTGTACAGTTTAAAAGGTGTATTCTCAAAGTGTATTTGATAGTTGTGTCTTAGGTTTTGACGTAAAGAGAAAACAAGATACCAAATGGTGGGCAGGTCAAGTGACCATGAGCAAACACTGGACTCAGAGGTGAGAGAAAGTCACTAGAGCAGAGCAGGGACGGTCTGAGCTGTCAGCGAGGCTGTAACGAGTGCATGCACATGGTGTCTGGGCAGGGCAGGGCTGTGCTGCCGAGATCCATGCTTCAAGAAGTGCACCTGACCGCCAGATGGGAAAACTGAAATTAAAAGCTGCCAAGGGCCGGGCGCGGTGGGTCAAGCCTGTAATCCCAGCACTTTGGGAGGCCGAGACGGGCGGATCACGAGGTCAGGAGATAGAGACCATCCTGGCTAACACGGTGAAACCCCGTCTCTACTAAAAAAATACAAAAAACTAGCCGGGCGAGGTGGCAGGCGCCTGTAGTCCCAGCTACTCCGGAGGCTGAGGCAGGAGAATGGCGTAAACCCGGGAGGCGGAGCTTGCAGTGAGCTGAGATCCGGCCACTGCACTCCAGCCTGGGCGACAGAGCCAGACTCTGGCTCAAAAAAAAAAAAAAAAAAAAAAAAAAAACTGCCAAGTTCTGCTCCCTCGGGCGAGTCTCCATGGGCACCTATGGAGTCAAGGAAGGCTTCCTGACAGCAGGTCATGGGTTTTGCAAATGTGTGCTGCTCTGACAACATCATAGTCGTAACATTGTCGGTACTAGAGGTGACTTAACTATCCCTGAAGATGGGAAGTTAATCCACTCTGAGAAAAACAGGTGGGTCAGAGTCCCAGAATTTTCTGTGGGAAAACCTGGTAATTTAGAACTGATGGTCCTTTGCACCTTCAACCCTGACATTTGCTCTTGTGATGCAAATAACGGTCATGCATTGAAGCAAAATAAACCTCACCAGCTGTTGTGTCCTGCAAAACAGGTGTCCCCGACCCCTGGGTCGCAGACTGGTTCTGGTCCATGACCTGTTAGGAACATGCCTCACAGCAGGAGGTGAGCAGCTGGAGAGTGAACATTACTGCCTGAGCTCCGCCTCCTGCCATCAGCGGTGGCATTAGCTTCCCATAGGAGCGCAAACCCTACTGGGAACGGTGCATGTGTGGGATCTGGGTTGCAGCTCCTTATGAGACGCTAATGCCTGATGAGCGGAGGTGGAACAGTTTCATCCCGAAAACATCCCCCAACCCCCGCTACCTCTGGTCCGTAGAAAAATTGTCTTCCACGATACCAGTCCCTGGTGCCAAAAAGGTTGGGAATCGCAGCTACAAAAGAGCTTTTAAGCACTGTCCAGCCCCAGGTGGACAGCAGCCATTCTCTTTCCTACTTTACACGTGCTTCTTACGGGAAATTTGTATCTGCCTCTGGGGCACAGTGAGGACAGGTTGCCTCTACACCAGGCCCTGCCAGCAGTTTTGTTATATGTATTTGGAAATAACTGAGCTGTTCTTTGAAATCATTTTAGAATCTTTCCCTCTTCTCCAACCCACCACCTCACCCAACTCTGCCCCACCACTTGGGATGCATTAGCAAGATTATACCTAATGTTTAACACCAGCTGGTGAAGTTGCCATGAGCAAAAATGGGTTTCCAATTCTCCTCACTGAGCACCTATGTCTTCCTGATACAAATGAACACAATACTTCCTGGTGTCAAAAAATCAAGGCCTAGAGAGGTGGAGAAAGCCACACATCCCATTACACAAGTGTCTTTCATTTCACTCAAGAGCATGACATCTCCTGTCTCCACACCCGTCCCTGGTTCCTGCAGATCCTGACACACACCTGCCACTGGCCTGCTTAGCCACAAAGAGGCATTGCTGATTCTCCATGGCTAGTTCTTACTCTTTCTTCTTGAAGACAAGTGCATCCCTGAGACAGTGCCCTTCATCCTGAAGCAGTGAACGGAAACCTTCCGAGACACGCTAGCAGTCACTGGAAACATTACATTTTACACTGGGCCCTTCAGACTTTGTTTTTTGTTCTTTTTAGAGACAAGGCTGGCGTTCTATGGCCATTCACAGGCATGATCATAGTGTGCCACAGCTGTGAACTCCTGGCCGCAAGAATCTTCTCGCCTCAGACTCCTGAGTAACTGGGACTATGGGCAGGCCACCAGGCCCAGCTCAAACTTGATTTTTTTTGTTGTTGTTGTGTTTTGAGACATGCTCTGTCACCAGGCTGGAGTGCAGTGGCACGACCTTGGCTCACTGCAACTTCCACCTCCCAGGTTCAAGCAATTCTCCTGCCTCAGCCTCCCAAGTAGCTGGGACTACAGGTGCACGCCACCACGCCCAGCTAATTTTTGCATTTTTAGCAGAGACAGGGTTTCACCATGTTGGCCAGGATGGTCTCGATCTCTTGACCTCATGATCCCCCGCACCTTGGCCTCCCAAAGTTCTGGGATTACAGGCATGAGCCACACACCCAGCCTCAAACTTGTTTTTTAAAACCTCCATATGTGCTGTGTTGACAACTCTGTAAAGACTTTTCAGAGTGAAAGAAATTGAAATTACAAAAAAAGTTGCCATAGAGGCCTCTGAAACCTATTGACAAACCTATTGACACAACATGACAGAAAGTGAATAAGAAATAAAGACTGGAAAATTGGAAGCAATGGGTAAGGTATTGCCTTTGGCGTTTATACATAAATACATATTCATTCAACCAACACTGTGTTACATGCTACAGCTTTCACAGGCTAGTTGGGCAGAGAGATGTACAAACAAATCATTGCCCAGGGGCTGCTGACTTACAGAAAGGAGAGCAAGGATTTCTGAAAGGACTGCGGGCCTCGGAGCAGCTGGATATGGATTTGAATTCCAGCAGGCACTTCAGCTTGTGTGATCTTTAACTGTGGAGAAAGTTAATCTCTTTGAGCCTTGTCAGATCTATAAGATGAAAATGAACAATAACTTGACAAGTTGTACAAGGTATAGATAATGTGAGCACGTGGAATATAGTATTTCTACAAAAAAAATTTTTTTTTTTTAAATTAGCTGGGAGTGGTGGTGCATCTCTATAGTACCACCTAGTGGGAAGGCTGAGGTGGGAGGATCGCTTGAACCCGGCAGGTGGTGGTTGCAGTGAGCCAAGATCACGCCACTGCACTCCAGCCTGGGCAACAGAGTGAGACCTGTCTCAAAAAAAAAAAAAAAACACCCTATCATCTACCCCCCACCGTTACTATAATTACAAGGCTGCCACAAAGAAAGGCATGGTGAGTGAATGGGTGACTGAGAAGATATGGTGAAACTGCCTCCATGAAAATAATGAGTCCCCAAAAGGCAGCCACAGGATAGGTGGACACTGTCCAGCAGCACACTCCTGGGTGGGCAACAGCAGGCAGGAGCGGGACAGCTGCCACAGCTGGGTTACAAGTGAGAGGCAGGAAATGAGGTCAGAGGCAGGGGCCAGTGCCTGAATTTCCTGTGGCTGTTATCTCACAGGACATAGATGATGCCAAGCCTTATGGCTTTCAACCAAATTGATTCTCCTTATAACCTGAAGCCTTTATTACCAGGTGCGTGGCCAGGGTTGGGGGCTACTCTGGCTGTGGGGTGGAGGATGGGGGAGCTAAAAGGCTCTTTCCATGGGAATTGAGTCCACCTTTATGGCTCTAAAAACTCAGGGCTGGGCACGGTGGCTCACACCTGTAATCCCAGCACTTTGGGAGCACCTGAGGTCAGGAATTCAAGACCAGCCTCACTAACACGAAGCTAAAAATATTAAAATACAAAAATTAGCTGGGCCTGGTCATGGGCACCTGTAGTCCCAGCTAGTTGGGAGGCTGAAGCAGGAGAATGGCTTGAACCCAGGAGGTGGAGGTTGCAGTGAGCCAAGATGAGCCAAGCAGCAACCCGCCGAGCAGCCTCATGGGTTGGCTAGTCAGTGCACATCACAGGGCACACACTCTCCTGGATGGCTCAGGACCCCTGGGAGGGCAGGCAGGGTGAGGAAGAGGTGCTGGCTTCTACCACTCCCAGGAAGCTCCTGGGGGGCACAATCATGGCATCACCACTACCCATGAATGATCCCAGAAGGATACAAAAAAAGCATGCGAATGTTTGCCAGTGTTTTAATCCGTATTTTATTTCCATGCCATCGGTGAATTAAAAATCCAACTGATTCATCCCCAAGAAATGAACTGGTGAGAGGAAAAGCCTGAAAAGTTTCTTGTCAACCTCTTCTTTATAGACAGGAAGCACATCTGACCTCAGGCTGAGCACAAAGCTCCAGGCCTGCTCTGGACCCACGTTTAAGGGGCCAACTGCTACTGTTACTGCCACTACCGAGCTGGGGAACTCTCTTGCAAAATATCCCAGCAGGCTGTGCTGGGACTGGGGAAGAGGAGACATATACCAATCCTCCTCCTCCAGCAGAGCCGCTCTTGTCCCTAGATCTCCTCTGACGGTGTACAGCTCCTCCCTGCCCGAGCATCAGACCTCTCTCAAGCAGTGTGCCCAGGCAGGGTGAGAATCTGTCCCCAGCTCCCAAAAGGGAAGGGTCTCCTGTGGAAGTGAGCCCAGGCTGGGAGCACCCTGAACAGGGCCCTTCGCCTGGTGGGTGTCTGCAGAGGGCGTGGGTCCCAAAGCGCTTCCTGCAGTTTGAGCTGACAAAGGCACAACTCTCCTCCTGCAGGTACCAGCTGCTCCTGATGCATTATTTTTTCATAATAGATGAAAGTTCTAGAAGCATGTTCTGAAAGAGATAGGAAACCAAAAACAAAACAGACTCAAAGGTCTTATAAGAGTCATGCCCTACCCACCCACCTTGGATTCTATATAAGTCAAAAATCCTGGGGATCAAAGAGCTGCTGCAGACGGCAGCTGTCCCTGTGTTTCCCCACAGGTGAACACGCGTGTAAGAGGCGGTGCCCAATAGCATTACAGTGAAAATTCTGGATCCTTCCTGCTGCCTCCTCCTCCTATTGTGGTTTTTGTTGTTTTGTGCAAAAATGTAGGCCTAAAACTAAAAATTCAATTTGTTCCTAAGCTCCATCTTAATCCCCTTACAATTAGCCAGATTTTTTGACTTTAGATCATATGGAAAGGGAAAACTAATTCAAATAAAAAATTGTCTATTTTAGAACAATCAATCTCTGATGTTAAAAATATGTTAAACTCAGGAGGCCACGTGCCGGGAGAGCAAGGGGCAGCCATGGGTGTAGGAACAGGAGTTTGGGTTGAGTCAGACAGGCTGAGGGTCCAATTCCAGCTCACTTGCTCATCCAATAAATATTAATTTATCCCCTGCTATGTCCCAAGGACTGTGTGACTTAGGACAAGTCATTTCTTTCTTTCTTTTTTTTTTTTTTTTTGAGACCGTCTCGCTCGGTCGCTAGGCTGGAGTATAGTGGCGTGATCTCGGCTCACTGCAACCTCCGCCTCTTGGGTTCAAGAGATTCTCCTGCCTCGACCTCCCGAGTAGCTGGGACTACAGGCACACACCACCACGTCCAGCTAATTTTTGTATTTTTAGTAGAGATGGGGTTTCACCATGTTGGCCAGGATGGTCTTGATCTCTTGACATCGTGATCCGCCCGCTTCTGCCTCCCAAAGTGCAGGGATTACAGACGTGAGCCATCATGCCTGGCCACAAGTCACCTATTTCCTTATCTGTAAAATGGAAATTAGCACGTGGCTACAAAGAGGAAGTCCACAGCGTGTCCAGATGATGATCTAGCCCTCAATAAAGTGGTGTCCTTCTTCATCTTCTTCACATTCTTTGGTAATTGTTAAATGGTGTAAAACTCAGCCAAAAGGTTCAATAAATTATAACAATCCACCCTCCAAATATCCACCTCATAATCCTTGTTAATGATGTTGAGTCAGGCTGGGCACAGTGTCTCATGCCTGTAATCCCAGAACTTTGGAAGGCCAAGGCAAGGGGATCATTTGAGCCCTGGAGTCCAAGGCTGCAGTGAATGAGGCCACTGCACTCCAGCCTGGGGGACTGAGTGAGATCCTGTGTCTAAAAAAATTAAAGTAATATAAATAATAATGTTGAGTTGAAAAATACCTTCCCAAATGAGACAAAGAAACTTGAAGGCAAAGAGATTTTTCATACTAAATATAAAACTAAAAGTGTAAAGATGTCATAAACAGGGAAAAAAGACAAGCAGATTGGGAAAAGACTCTTTCAATGCCTGTATAGACAAGAGGTTAATATAATACCATACAAGAACTCCTAGAAATCAGAAGAACAACAAATATCCCAACAGAAAAATAAACAATGACAATTCATGGTAGAAATACAGATAGCCAATTAACACATGAACGACCTGAGTAGTAATCACAGAAATGTAAATTAAAACAAAGAGAAATATTTTTAGTTCATCACATGGGGAAGGGGGTAAGATAATGTCTGCTGTTGGCAAGAGTATGAGGAAATGGGTGCTATGCTGGTGAGAGGTTAGTTGGAATAGCGCTTCCTGTGCAAAAATTGGCAGCATCTATCAAAACGAAATGTAGCCAGGTCTCGTGACTCATGCCTGTATTCCCAGTGCTTTGGGAGACCAAGGTGGGAGGACAGCTTGAGCCCAGGAAATCGAGACTACAGTGAGCTATGATTGCACCACTGTACTCCAAATTGGGCAACAGAGCAAGACCATGCCTCTAAAAAAAAAAAACCAAAATGAGCTGGGCACAATGGCTCATGCCTGTAATCCAAGCACTTTGGGAGGCCAAGGTGAGGGGATCACTTGAGGTCAGGAGTTTGAGACCAGCCTGGCCAACATGAAGAAACCCCATCTCTACTAAAAATACAAAAATCGGCAGGTATGGTGGTGCACACCTGTAATCCCAGCTACTCAGTAGGCTGAGGCAGAAGAATCGCTTCAACACAGGAGGCAGAGGTTGCACTGAGCCAAGATCGTGCCATTGCACTCCAGCCTGGGTGACAGAGTAAGACTCTGTCTCAAAAATACACGCACACACAAAACACACACACACACAAAATGTGCATGTCCATTGAAACCAACAGCTCCACTTCTTGGTACCTATCAAAGATACATGCAGGAAACATCAAATACAACATTGTTTGTAGCAGGAAAAAAAGAAACAGCTTAAAATGGCCATCAGATATATATGGTTCATCATACCACGGAAAAGTATGAGCTGAGAAAAACACCAAGGCAGCTCTATAGGAACTGACAAAGATGCCTGACATAGATCATTAAGTGAGCAAGAGCAAACTGCAGAGACATTTCCAGAGTATGGTCACGTTTATATTTTAAAAAACAAACAATAGACTGGGGGGCTTCAAGAAGGCTGACTACATGCATATGGTATTCGCCTCTTCCATAAAAAGGAACCAAAATAGCAAGTAGATCATCACACTTCAAACAGATCATCTAAACGAGAGCACTGGAATTCCACAGAGGAGTGGGAAACACCAAAAGCAAGGAAGGAGAGGGAAGCAAGACGGCCTGCTCATCTGGGATTGGCTGGGAGCCTGGAGAGGTCCGGTAAAGTGGGGAAAGGGTAAGTGAGAGACCCCCAGCAATCTACATTCCCACCACAGACTCTTAGCTGTAGGAGAGTCCCTCAACCTTCAACCCTCAAGGGCCCTGACTAAGGTAGGGAGCTGCCTGGAAACTGAACGGCAGCACCGCTCCAGAGAGGGAGGTCATGCTGTGTCCCACACACTCCCAAGCCCTAAGCAGCAGCAGCATGGCACCATTTTAAGGGCCCAGCCACCTCCACACTGGGGCTAGGCAGGAGCCACTGACAACAACCACCCAACTGCACCCCCAGCAGAGAGGCAACCAGGCATTTTCACATGCCCTGAGGACACATTCCACTGCCTGCAATGGCAGCACTGTGAACTGCTGCTGTGCCCTAGCTGCTCTCACTGAAAGTAATCCTGGCCTCCCCAGCAGCAGGGCCACAGTGCAGTTGCAGCTGTCCCTACCTAAGCATTGCACTGGCAGCCTGGGGATCACCCCACCCCTGTCTATCATAGCCAGCACCTGTACACATCACCAGAGAGCCTGAGGGCAGGTCTACCCAGCCCAGCTCTAACCCTCAGCCCAGTACCTGAGTATTCCATCTCAGGGTGTGGGAGTTGCCCAGCCCGGTCCACCATCACTGACACCTAAGCATTCCTCCCATAGTCTCTGGTCAGGCCCACCCAATCTCCCACTGCCACTACAGCAGCACCCACCCACATATATCACCTGCAGGCCTAGGGACTGGCCTTCCCAGACCATTGCAGCCACCACCAACACCAGTGCATACCACCTGGATCCCTAAGAGTTATCCCACCACTACAATTGCCATCATCCACACCAGGCCTGCTGCTAAGGGGCTCAAGAACCTGCCCACCCACCTAGCCCATTGCTGCTATTCCTGCCACCCAAGCAAGCCACCTGGAGGCCCAAGAATTGGCCTGATTGGACACACTAATACCTGTGCCAGCATAAGCAACGCTGGGGTGCAAGAACACGCATGCCCAGCCCACTGCTGTCAACACTGGGGCCTAAAGACTGGCCCACCTACTGGCCTAGCCCTCAGCCAAACTTCAACATAGCCTCCACTAATAATCACACCATGAGCCACCAAGAAAATCACAGGCAACACTGATACTGTTTACAGCTGAAGAAATCATACAGAGACTACTCCAGTGCATGCACCAAGAATCAAAGTGCCCTACCCAAACAACCACAGATACATCTTCAGGAAAAAGTCTCCCCATGAAAGCAAATTCAAAAACTAGAAAAAGCAACTTTTACAACAGACGCACAGATACCAATGTAAGGACACAAAAAACATGAAAAAGCAAACAAATATAACACCTCCAAAGGAACATAATAATTCTCCAGTAACAAATCCCAATCAAAAAGAAATTTATGAAATCTCAGAAAAAGACTTCAAAATATTGACATTAAGAAGCTCAGTGAAATATAAGAGAATACTGAAAACCAGTAAAAGAAATCAGAAAAAGAATGCAAGATACAAATGAGAAGTTTACTAAAGATATAGACATCATAAAAAACAACCAAACAAAAATTCTTGAACTGAAGAACTCATTGAATGAAATACCAAATACATTCAAAAGCTTCAACAACAGACTAGATCAAGCAGAAGAAAGAAACTTAGAATTCGAAGGCAAGTCTTTTGAAATAACCCAGTCAGACAAAAATAAAGACAAAATGATTTTAAAAAATGAGCAAAGTCCATGTGATATATAGGACACCAATAAAGTGACCAAATGTTCAAATTTTCAATGTCCCCAGAAGGTGAAGGGGTAAGGAAAACATTAGAAAACCTATTTAACAAAATAATACGTGAAAACTTCCCAAGTCTAGCAAGAGATTTAGACATCCAGATTCAGGAAGCCCAGAGATCCCCAAATAGATACGATTCAAGAAGGTGTCCTCCATGGCACACTATAGTCAAACTGTCAAAAGTCAAAGGCAAAGAGAGAATTCTAAAAACAGCAACAGAAAAGTGTCTAGCACTCATAAAGGAACCCCATCAGACTAATGGCAGAGTTCTCAGCAGAAACTTTACAGGCAAGGAGAGAACAGGATGATATAGTCAAAGTGCTGAAATTAAAAAACTGCCAGCAGGCCAAGTGCGGTGGCTTGCACCTGTAGTCCAAGTACTTTGGGAGGCCAAGGTGGGTGGACTACTTGAGTTGACAAGTTTAAGACCAGCCTGGGCAACATTGGGAGACCCCATCTCTACAAATAAATGCAAAAATCAGCCAGGCCTGGTGGCAGATGCCTGTAGTCCCAGCTACTCAGGAGGCTGAGATGGGAGGATGGCTTGAGCCCAGCAAGGCAAAAGTTGCAGTGAGCCGAGATGGCACCACTGCACTCCAGCCTGGGTGACAGAGTCAGACCTTGTCTCAAAAAAAATAAAAACAAAACAAAAAGTCAAGCAGAGATACTATACCCAGCAAAGTTATTGTTCATAAATGAAGGAGGAATAAAGTCTCCTGGACAAGGAAAAGCTGAGAGAATTCATTACTAGACTTTCCCTATAGAACCACTTAAGATAGTCCTATACCAAAAAGTGAAAGAATAATATGAAAATCATGAAAATATAAATACTACTGGTCAAGCAAGCACACAAACAAGGAAGATAAAAGACTCAAATGTTACCACTACAGAATACTGCCAAACCACAATGATAAACAATAAGGAGCAAAGGATATATAAAACAACCAGAACTTAATTAATAAAATGACAAGAATAAGCCCTCACACATAACCTTGAGTGTTAAACTTTCTACTTAAAAGATACAGAGTGGCTGAATGTATTTTAAAAACATGACCCAACTATATGCTGCCTAAAAGAAACTCATGTCACAGTTGAGATGATACACATAGACTGAAAGTAGAGGGATGGAAAAAGATATTCCATGTAAATGGAAACCAAAAGTAAGCAGGAGTAGCTATGTTTATGGCTGATAAAATAGACTTTAAGTGAAAACAGTAAAAAGAGACAAAGAAGGTCATTATATAATGATAAAGGAATCAACTGCAAGAGCATATAACAATTCTAAATATATATGCATCCAACACAGGAGCACCCAGGTACATAAATCAAATATTACTAGATTTTAAAGGAGAGATAGATAGACTGAAATACAGTAATAGTTGGAGAATTCAACACCCCACTCTCAGTATTAGACAAATAATCTAGACAGAAAATTAATAAAGAAACATTGGATTTAAGCTTAACTTTAGACCAAATAGACCTAACAGACATTTACATAACAGACATTTCATCCACCAGCTACAGAATGCACATTTTTCTTATCAGCACAGGGAATATTTTCTAGGATAAATCATATTTTAGAACACAAAATAAGTCTCAACAAATTCTTCAAATATCTAGTATCTTCTCAGACCACAATGGAATAAAATAGAAAGTATTTAATAATAACAAGAGGAACTTTGGAAACTATATAAATACATGCAAATTAAACAAAATGCTCCTGAATGACCAAAGGGTCAAGGAAGAAATTAAGGAGAAAATTTAAAAGTTTTTGAAACAAATGAAAATTGAAACACAGCATACCAAAACCTTTGGGATTCAACAAAAGCAGTGCTAAGAGGGAAGTTTATAGCAATAAACGCTTACATTAAAAAGTAGAAAGGTTTTAAATAACCTAATGATGCACTTCAAGGAACTGGAAAAGCAAGGGCAAATGAAACCCAAAATTAGTAGAAGGAAAGACATAATAAGCATCAGAGCAGTGGGCCATGCAGACTACTGTAATCCTAGTACTTTAGGGGACTGAGGTAAGAGGATCACCTGAGACCAGTTCAAGACCAATCTGGTCAATATAGCAAGACTCCATCTCTACAATAAATTAATAAAATTAGTTTATTATTTTAAACTAATAATAGTTTAAATAATAACAGCATTGTGGCACAACCCTGTAATCTCAGCTACTCAGAAGGCTGAGATGGAAAGTTTGCTTGAGCCCAGGAATTCGAGTTTACAGTGAGGTATTATCACATCACCACAGTCTGGATGACAAAGCAAGACTCTCTCTAAAAGCAAAAAAAAAACAAAAACAAAAACAAAAACCCATCACTAATCATGATCAGTGACATGCAAATCAAAACCACAATGAGATATCATCTTACCCCAATCAGAATGGCTATTACTAAAAAGAGAGAAAACAAACACATAGATGCTGGTGAGGATGTGGACAAAAGGGAATTTTTTTTTTTTTTTTTTTTTTTTTTGAGACGGAGTCTTGCTCTGCCACCCAGGCTGGAGTGCAGTGGCCGGATCTCAGCTCACTGCAAGCTCCGCCTCCCGGGTTTACGCCATTCTCCTGCCTCAGCCTCCCGAGTAGCTGGGACTACAGGCGCCCGCCTCGTCGCCCGGCTAGTTTTTTGTATTTTTAAGTAGAGACAGGGTTTCACCGTATTAGCCAGGATGGTCTCGATCTCCTGACCTCGTGATCCGCCCGTCTCGGCCTCCCAAAGTGCTGGGATTACAGGCTTGAGCCACCGCGCCCGGCCCAAAAGGGAATTTTTATAGACTGTTGGCAGGATTGTAAATCAGTACGGGCGCTATGGAAAACAGTATGGAGGTTTCTCAAAAACCTTAAAGCAAAACTACCATATGATCCAGCAGTCCCACTACTGGATAGTTATCTAAAGGAAATCAAAAGGATACCTGCACTCCCATGTTTATCACAGCACTATTCACAACATGAAATCAACCCAAGTGTCCTGTCCATCAACTGACAAATGAATAAATAAAATGTGGTATATGTACACAAGGGAATACTATCTGACCAAAAAAATAAATAAAATCATGTCATTTGCAGAAACACGGGTGGAACTGGAGGTCATTATGTTAAGTGAAATAAGACAGGCACAGAAAGGCAAATATCACATGTTCTCACTCATGTAAGAGCTATAAACGACGTCATTGAGGTAGAGAGTGGAATGACAGACACCAGAGGCTGGAAAGGGTATGTGGGTGGGAGCGGGGTGAAGACAGGTTGGTCAACAGGTACACACATACAGTTAGACAGAAAGTTCTAATGTCTGATAGCAGAGCAGGGTGACTATACAATGTATTATATAATTCCAAGTAGCTAAAAGAGAGAAACTGAAATATTCCCAACACATAGAAACGATAACTATTCAAGGTGATGGATACCCCAATACCCTGAAATGATCGTTATACATTCTATGATGCAACAAAATATCACATGTACCCCATGAATATGTAAAATATTACGTATCAATTAAAAATATTTTTTAATAAAAATAAAAAACATGTCAGGCACAGTGGCTCACGCCTGTAATCCCAGAACTTTAGGAGGCCAAATCACTTGAGGCCAGGAGTTCGAGACCAGCCTGGACAACACAGTGAAAGCCCATCTCTACTAAAAATACAAAAATTAGCCAGGCATGGTGGCAGGTGCCTGTAATCCCAGCTACTCAGGAGCCTAAGGCAGGAGAATCACTTGAAACCAGGAGGTGGAGGTTGCAGTGAGCCGCAACTGGGCCACTGTACTCCAGCCTGGGCGACAGAGTAAGATTCTGTCTTTAAATAAAATACATAAAATAAAATAACATTAACAATAAATGTGCGTGGACATATATTTGTCCCCAAGGACTGATTATGAAGGCACTGAGGAAGGTACCAGTGACACACCCTATGGTGTTCACAGAGGACAGAGGTTGCCTTGGGGGAAAAAAATAGGGGTTGAGTCCAGATGAGAACAAGAGGAGATGAACTTTCCCATGGTCAGGTTCACATTTTACTCTACAATATTTTATATTGTTTGAATTTCTTTAAATTAGCATGTATTACTTTAATTTGAAAGACAATAATTCTTTTAAAAACTGTTGTTCGTCCAAATCAGTAAGAGTGGTACCCCTTGTCTGAGCCACCCTCATAGCTCACTGAACCACTGCACAGTCTCCTACCTGATCTCCCTAATTCTACTCTTACCCCTACAATTGATTCTCCAAAAACAGTGATTTTTTTTTAACATATGTATCAGCCCATGCCAATCCCTGTGCCATCTAACTCAAATTTCTATTCATGGTCTCAAAGGCCTACACATCAGGCCCCTGCCCATTCCAACCTCATCCCTACCCCTCCTCTTCCTGGTCATGGTCACAACAGTGCTCTCCTTCTGTAGCTCCAGAGAGCCAAGGACCTTTGCACTTACCAGTCCCTCTGCCTGAGAGGCCCCATCTACCCAGGATTTCAGCACCTTTTCAAAGGCCCACCTCTGACAATCTCATCTAAAGTAATACAATCTACTTCCCAGGGTCCCTTTGTCCACATCACTGTGTTGTTTTCTCCTAGCACCTAAAACTATGTGAAGTTGCTTTAAATATTTGTTTATTTTTCTCTACTGTGAGAAAAGGGACTGTGTTGTCCTGTGAGCCTGTTACATCCCAGCACCCAGCATCCAGTGCCTGGTACCTAGTAAGCATTCAAAAAACACTTCACGGGCCAGGCTCACACCTGTAATACCAGCACTCTGGGAGGTCGAGGTGGGTGGATTACCCGAGTCCAGGAGTTCAAAGCTACAGTGAGCCATGATCATGCCACTGCCCCGCAGCCTGGGCGACAGGGCAAGACCCTGTCTCAAAAAAACAAAAACAAAAAATTAATTAATTAATTAAGAAAGAACAGATTTGGGGGTGGTTAGAAGACAAAAATAAAACAGAAAATTTCTCTTTTGGGCCTATATATTTCTGTGTTGCCTGAATTTTTACAATTTAAACACTTATTTGCACAAAATAAATATTAAGGAAGCAAGTTTCTTTTTTAAAACTGTAGGGTAGTTACTACAGATTATATGGTATTAAGAAGGGGAAAGTGTTTCTCTATTTTTCTAGGAGCAAGTCTTCTCAGTACATTCTTCATCTCCCTAACATCCCAAAAGATTGGAAGAGTTCACAGGGCAACTTTCTTCCTAATGCCAAAATCTCCTTCCTCTACAGCCACAGTTCTGAACGCTGGCTGCAAATTAGAATCCCTGGGAGCTTTACAAAAAAGGAAGAAAGAAGGAAGGAAAGAAGATGGGAGAGAGGGAGGGAAGGAAGGAAGGAAAGAAGATGGGAGAGAGGGAGGGAAGGAAGGAAGGAAAGAAGGAAGGGAAGGGAAGGGAAGAAAGAAAAAGAAAGAGAGAAAAAGGAGGGAGGGAGGGAGGAAAGAAAAGGAAAGAAAATCATGACTCTATCAGACAGCTTTCTGACCTTCTAAAACACAATGAATTCCTTTCACAAGACAATTCTCTGTAAGTAACAGCATAAGCGGCCAAACAACTGTGGTTCTATCAGGAGTCATTTCACTCTGAAATGTCAACTGCTGTAATCAGAATGTATCTGGCTGAGTCATAGAAATTATGCCATCTCGAACCTAATACAACAAAACAGGAGGTTTACAGTTCATTTATTGAAAGTAGAGGATTATCATCCTTTGTTTGCTACACTAATTTCTTTTTTTCTCTCTTTTTTTTTTTTTTTTTTTTTTTTAAGAGACAGGATCTCACTGTGTTGCCAAGGCTGGGCTTGAATTCCTGACCTCAAGCCATCCTCCCAGCTTGGCCTCCCAAAGTGCTGGGATTACAGGCATGAACCACTGCACCTAGCCCCTTACACTAATTTCTAATGAAAGATCCCTCTGTTTACAAGAAGCACCATGTGTCAGTCACTGGTCTGTGGAGTTCAGAGCTGTGGCCTCAATTCCCAAGTGTTTCCATCATTTGGGGAGTGAAGTGGACTGTCATCTCTATAAAAAGCTTGGGAAAGGTGACCATAATTAGGAAAGCTCTGTGGCCAAAGACATTATTTATAATTCCTAGAAACATAAAGAACAAAGAAGAAAGAAAAAAAAAAAATGAAGGCCGGGCGCGGTGGCTCAAGCCTGTAATCCCAGCACTTTGGGAGGCCAAGACAGGCGGATCACGAGGTCAGGAGATCGAGACCTTCCTGGCTAACACAGTGAAACCCCGTCTCTACTAAAAATACAAAAACTAGCCGGGCGAGGTGGCGGGCACCTGTAGTCCAGCTACTCGGGAGACTGAGGCAGGAGAATGGCGTAAACCCGGGAGGCGGAGCTTGCAGTGAGCTGAGATCCGGCCACTGCACTCCAGTCCGGGCGACAGAGTGAGACTCTGCCTCAAAAAAAAAAAAAAAAAAAAAAAATGAAGGCCGGGCGCGGTGGCTCAAGCCTGTAATCCCAGCACTTTGGGAGGCCAAGACAGGCGGATCACGAGGTCAGGAGATCGAGACCTTCCTGGCTAACACAGTGAAACCCCGTCTCTACTAAAAATACAAAAACTAGCCGGGCGAGGTGGCGGGCACCTGTAGTCCCAGCTACTCGGGAGACTGAGGCAGGAGAATGGCGTAAACCCGGGAGGCGGAGCTTGCAGTGAGCTGAGATCCGGCCACTGCACTCCAGTCCGGGCGACAGAGTGAGACTCTGCCTCAAAAAAAAAAAAAAAGAAAAAAAAAATGAAATAAGAAAGAGGGCTCCAGCCTGGCACGTAAGGAGCTTAGAAGTAATCACTCTGCCCTAGCAACAAGTAGAAGTCTGAACAAACTAAAAAATCAGCAATTCTTCTTAGATGTGTTAGAGAAGACAGGTTACTGAACAAACCACTGCCTTCAAAATTAGAAAGTCTAGGGTGCAAAAGATTGAGACCCAGTCATAGGAATATAGAATGTTTCCCCTCCTCGCATACCTTACCACCACACCACTAAAGGCCTATTTACCAGAGTCTTTTTTCTCTTTTCTCTTTCTTGAGACAGGGTCTCACTCTGTCCCCCAGGCTGGAGTGCAGTGGCACAGTCCTGGTTACTTGGGAGGCTGAGGTAGGAGGATTGTATAAGCCTGGGAGGTTGAGGTGGCAGTAAGCCACCTCATGTCACTGCACTCCAGCCTGGGGGACAGAGTAAGACCCTGTCTCAAGGGGAAAAAAAAGAAAGAGAGACAGGGTTTTGCTATGTTGCCCAAGCTGGTCTCGAGCTCCTGAGCTCAAGGGATCCACCTGCCTTGGCCTCCCAAAGTGCTGACATTACAGGTGTAAACCACCACACCCAGCCCCACATTCTTTTCATCTCTGCAAAATATTCACGTTTCAACAAAACAGCACAAAGCATATTAAAAGGAAAAAACACAGTTTGAAGAGACCCAACGAGCATCAGAATCAGAGTCAGACAGGGCGCAAATGTTGGAATTATCACACCAGGAATTTAAAAGTATGATTAATATGCTAAGGGCTCTACTGGAAAAAGTAGACAATATATAAGAACAGGTAGATAATGTAAGTTAGGAGATGAAAAGCCTAAGAAAGAATCACAAAAAGTGCTAGAGATCAAAAACATTGTAACAGAAATAAAGAATGCCTTTAGCCGGGCGCAGTGGCTCAAGCCTGTAATCCCAGCACTTTGGGAGGCCGAGACGGGTGGATCACGAGGTCAGGAGATCGAGACCATCCTGGCTAACACGGTGAAACCCCGTCTCTACTAAAAAATACAAAAAACTAGCCGGGCGAGGTGGCAGGCGCCTGTCGTCCCAGCTACTCGGGAGGCTGAGGCAGGAGAATGGCGTGAACCCGGGAGGCGGAGCTTGCAGTGAGCTGAGATCCGGCCACTGCATTCCAGCCTGGGCAACAGAGCGAGACTCCGTCTCAAAAAAAAAAAAAAAGAATGCCTTTGATGGGCTCATTAGTAGACTGGACATGGCTGAGGAAAGAATCTCTGAGCTTGAGGATATAAAAATAGAAACTTTCAGACTGAAAAACAAAGATTAAAAAAAAGACTAAAACAAACAAAAACAAAATAGAACAGAATACCCAAGAACTGTGGGACAATTACAACAGGTATAACATACATATAAACCAGAAGGAGAAGAAACAGAGAAAGAAAGACAAGAAATATTTGAAGCTGTAATACTAATAAGCTCCCAAATCTGATGTCAGACATCAAACCACACATCCAGGAAGTCCAGAAAACACCAAATGGGATATATGCCAAAAAAAAAAAACTACCTCTAGGCTTATCATATTCAAACTCCAGAAAATCAAAGAGGAAAAAAAAAATCTTGAAAGAAGACAGAGAGAAAAAAACACTTTCCCTACAGAGGCGCAAAGATAAGAATTATATTTAACTTCTCATAAATGATACAAGCAAGAAGACAGGAGAATGAAATAGTTAAAGCATTGAGAGGAAAACACCACACCACCAATCTAGTATTCTGTACTCTGAGAATTATCCTTCAAAGTGAAGGAGAAGGCCAGGCACAGTGGCCTGTAATCCCAGCACTTTGCAAGGCCAAGGCAGGCGAATGAATCACTTGAAGAGTTCAAAACCAACCTGGCCAACTTGGTGAAACCCCATCTCTATTAAAAATATAAAAATTAGCCAGGTATGGTGGCACACACCTGTGATCCCAGCTACTTGGGAAGCTGAGGCAGGAGTATCGCTTGAACCCAAGAGGTAGAGGTTGCAATGAGCCGAGATCACATCACTGCATTCCAGCCTAGGCAACAGAGCGAGACTCTGGCTCAAAAAACAAACAAACAAAAAGTGAAGGAGAAGTAAAGACTTTCTTGGACAAATAAGAATTGAAGGAATGGGCCGGGCGCGGTGGCTCAAGCCTGTAATCCCAGCACTTTGGGAGGCCGAGACGGGCGGATCACGAGGTCAGGAGATCAAGACCACCCTGGCTAACACGGTGAAACCCCGTCTCTACTAAAAAAAATACAGAAAACTAGCGGGCGAGGTGGCGGGCGCCTGTAGTCCCAGCTACTCGGAGGCTGAGGCAGGAGAATGGCGTAAACTCGGGAGGCGGAGCTTGCAGTGAGCTGAGATCGGCCACTGCACTCCAGCCTGGGCGACAGAGCGAAACTCCGTCTCAACAAAAAAAAAAAAAAAAAAAAAAGAATTGAAGGAATGTGGCCGGGCACAGTGGCTTAAGCCTGTAATCCCAGCACTTTGGAGGCCGAGACGGGCGGATCACAGGGTCAGGAGATCGAGGACCATCCTGGCTAACCGGTGAAACCCCGAGCTTGCAGTGAACTGAGATCCGGCCACTTGCACTCCAGCTTGGGCGACAGAGCGAGACTCCGTCTCAAAAAAAAAAAAAAAAAAAAAAGAATTGAAGGAATGTGTGGCCAGTAGCCCTGCCTTGTAAGAAATGTTAAAAAAAAAGTCCTTCGGAGAGAAAAAAAATGATATAGGTTAGAAACTCAGATCTACATAAAGAAAGGGAAAACATTAGATAGGAAACAAGGGAAAGTAAAATACAAAATTGTATCTTTTGTATTCTTAAGAATAACATACAGACGCACATACATATGTTTGTATGTTTATGTACGCATGAATGAATGACAGCAATAGTATAAAGACAGGAGGGAGGCAGTAGGTTTTTTTTTTTTTTTATTAATGGTAGTTATACTACCATAAAGTAGCATAGTGTTATCTGAAAGTGAACTTGGATTAGTTGTAAATGCATATTGCAAACTCTAGGACAACCACCAAAAAAGTTTTAAAGGAAGTATAATATGTTAAGAAAGGAGAGAAAGGTCGGGCGCAGTGGCTCATGCCTGTAATCCCAGCACTTTGGGAGGCTGCGGTGGTCGGATCACGAGGTCAGGAGTTTGAGACCAACCTGACCAAAATGGTGAAACTCCGTCTCTACTAAAAATACAAAAATTAGCCGGGTTTGGTGGTGTGTGCCTGTAATCCCAGATACTCAGAAGGCTGAGTCAGGAGAATCGCTTGAACCCAGGAGGTAGAGATTGCAGTGGGCCGAGATTGTGCCACTGCACTCCAGCCTGGGGGACAGAGTGAGACTCTGTCTCAAAAAAAAAAAAAAAAAAAAAAGAGAAAGGAGAGAAAATGGTGCCTGGCACAGTGGCTTATGCCTGTAATGCCAGCACTTTGGGAGGCTGAGGCAGGTGGATCACCTGAGGTCAGGAGTTCGAGACCAGGCTGGCCAACATGGTGAAATCCCATCTCTACTAAAAATACAAAAATTAGCCAGGCGTGGTGGCGATTGTCTGTAATCCCAGTTACTCGGGAGGCTGAGGCAGGCAAATCCCTTGAACTGGGAGGCAGAGGTTGTAGTGAGCCGAGATTGCACCACTGCACCTGCACTCCAGCCTGGGTGAGAGAGCAAGACTCCATCTCAAAAAAAAAAAAAAAAAACAGGAGAGAAAAGGAAATCATATAGAGTGCTCAATTAAAATCACAAAAGGCAGAAAAGGTGTGCATGACAAAAATAGGAGCAAAGAACAAGGGCAACAAATGGAAATTAGTAATAAATATACTAAATATTAATGCCATTATATCAATAATCACTTTTCATGCCAGTCATCTAAATACACAAAGTACAGAGATTGTCAGAGTGGATCAAAAAACAAGACACAGATGGGGCATGATGGCTCTCACATGTAATCCCAGCACTTTGGGAAGGCCAAGGAGAGAGGATCATTTGAGCCCAAGAGTTCAAGACTAGACTGGGAAACATAATGAGAACCCATCTCTACAAAAAACTTAAAAATTAGCTGTGCCAGAAGCAGTGGCTCATGCCTATAATCGCAGCACTTTGGGAGGTAGAGGCGGGCGGATCACCTGAGGTCAGGAGTTCGAGACCAGTCTGGCCAACGTGGTGAAACCCCATCTCTACCAAAAATACAAAAATTAGCCGGGTGTGGTGGCACCTGTAATCCCAGCTACTCGGGAGGCTGAGGCAGGAAAATCGCTTGAACCAGGATGCGGAGGTTGCACTGAGCCAAGATCATGCCATTGCACTCCAGCCTGGGTGACAAGAGTGAGACTCTGTCTCAAAAAAAAAAAAAAAAAAAAATTAGCTGAGCGTGGTGATGTGCACCTGTAGTCCTAGGTACTTAAGAGGCTGGGGTGGGAGGATCACTTGAGCCCAGGAGGTCAAAACTGCTGTGAGCCATGATCATGCCACTGCACTCTAGCCGGGCAACAGAGTGAGACCCAGTCTCTAAAAAAATAAAAATAAAAACAAGATGCATTATATGTTATCTATAAGAAACCAACTTTACATATAAAGGTATAGATAAAGTAAAAGGAAAGAAATGAAGAAAGATATATCATGCTCACACTAATCAAAAGAAGGCAGGAGTAGCTATATTAATTTCAGACAGAGAAGACTTTAGGAAAGTTATCAGGGATAAAGAGGGGCAATGCAAATGATAAAGGGGTGAATATTCTGAGAAAAAACAATCCTTAATGTGTATGCACCTAACAACAGAAGACCAGAATATGTGAGGCAAAACCTGCTAGAACCGCAAGCAGAAATAAATGAATGCACTATTATAGTTGCAGACCCTAGCTTCATTCTATCAGAAATGGACAGATCCAGCAGGCAGAAAAGCCAAAAGGACATAGTTGAACTCAACAGCACCATCAATTAGCTGGATATAATTAACATCTAAGGCTAATGGGAGGATTGCTTGAGGCCAAAAGTTCAAGACCAATTTGGTCATCATAGTGAGATCCCATCTCTACAAAATGTAAAATAATTTATTAAAAAATTAAGGCCGAGCTCGGTGGCTCACGCCTGTAATCGCAGCACTTTGGGAGGCCAAGGCAGGTGGATCACAAGGTCGGGAGACCGAGACCATCCTGGCTAACATGGTGAAACCCCATCTCTACTAAAAATGTTTTAAAAATTAGCAGGGCGCAGCAGCGTGCACCTGTAGTCCCAGCTACTCTGGAGGCTGAGGCAGGAGAACGGCGTGAACCCGAGAGGCAGAACTTGCAGTGAGCCAAGATTGTGCCACTGCACTCCAGCCTGGGCGACAGAGTGAGACTCTGTCTCAAAAGAAAAAAAAAAAAAGGAAAGAAAAAAATTAACATCTATTGGCTACTTCATCTAGTAACAACAGAATACACATTCTTCTCAAGCTCACACAGAACATTTACCACGATAGACCACATTCTAGGTTGTGGTCTTCTCTTTTAAAATTTTAAAGATAGAAATCATACAATGTCTGTTTTCAGATCACAATGGAGTTAAACTAGAAATTAATAACACCTGGGGCCAGGTACCGTGGTTTACACCTATAATCCCGGCACTTTGGGAGGCCAAGGCTGGAGGGTTGCTTTAAGCCAGGAGTTCAATACCAGCCTGGGCTACAAAGTGACATCCCAGTTCTACAAAAAAATTTAAAAATTAGCCAAGCATGATGGTGCACAACCATAGTCCCAGTTACTGAGGAGACTGAGGTAAGAGGATCACTTGAGCCCAGAAGTTTGAGGCTGTAGTGAGCTAATATAGTGCCAATGCATATCAGCCGGGGGACAAAGCGAGAGACTCTGTCTCTTAAAAAAAGAAAAAAGAAAGATAGCTGGAAAATTCTAAAATACTTGGAGATTAAACTATACATTTATAAATAACATATGTCAAGGAGGAAATCTTGGAAAAAAACATATTTTCAACTAAACACAAATGATAACAACTTATCAAAATTTGTGAGATACAGCAAAAGCAGTGCTTAGGGAGAAATTTATAGCATTGAATGTATAATTAGAAAAGAAGAAAGATCTAGGCTGGGCACAGTGGCTCACGCCTGTAATCCCAGCACTTTGGAAGGCAGAGGCAGGCTTATCACCTGAGGTCAGGAGTTCGAGACCAGCCTGGCCCACATGGTGAAACACCGTCTCTACTAAAAACACAAAAATTAGCTAGACATGATGCTGGGCACCTGTAATCCCAGCTATTAGGGAGGCTGAGACAGAAGAATCACTTGAACCCAGTAGGCAGAGTTTGCAGCAAGCCGAGATCGTGCCATTGCACTTCAGCCTGGGCAAAAAGAGCAAAACTCTGTCTCAAAAAAAAGAAAAAGAAAAGAAGAAAGATCTAAAATCAATTATCTACTTTTAGGAAACTAAAAAAAATTAAATCCAATGGAAGCAGAAACAAAGCAATAATGAAAATTAGAGCAGAGATGAATGAAGTTGAAACAGGAAATTAATAGGGAACATCAACAAAACCAAAATCTACCTCTTTGAAAACATCAATAAAATGTGTAAGTCTCTAAATGTGTAAGTCTCTAGCCAGGCTAATATCATTTGCATATTTGTCCCTCCCCAAATTGTAATCCCCAGTATTGGAGGTGGGGCCTGGTGGGAGGTATTTAGATCACGGGGGCAGAGCCCTCATGAATGGCTTGGGCCATCCCCTTGGTAATAAGTGAGCTCTCACTCTGAGTTCCCATGAGATCTAGTTGTTTAAAAGTGTGTGGCACTCCCCTCTCACTCCCTCACTCCTGCTTTCACCATGTGACATGCCTACTCCCCCTTCCCTTCCGCCATGATTATAAGCTTCCTGAGGCCTTCCTAGCAACCAAGCAGATGCCAGCACCATGCTTCCTATAATACCTGCAGAACGTTGAGCCAATTAAACCTCTTTTCTTTACAAATTACTCAGTCTCAGGTATTTCTTTATAGCAATCCAAAAATAGCCTAATACATAGGTTAACTAAGAAAAAAAGAGAGAAGAAATAAGTTACCAGTATCACAAATGAAAGAGAGAACATCAGTACAGATCCCACCAACATTAAAAGAATAATAAAGGAATATTATGAACAACTCTATGCCCACAGATTTGATAACCTAGAATGTACAATTCCTAGAAAAGACACAATCTGCCAAAACTCACACAAGAAGAAACAGACCATATGAATAGGTTTATATCTATTAAAGAAACTAAATCAATAATTATCAACCTTCCAAAACACTAGACCCAAATGTGTTCAATGGTGAATCTAACAGACACTTATGAAAAAAATTGTATGAATTCTCTACCATCTCTTCCAAAAGACAGAAGCAGAAAGAGTACTTCCTAACTCATTCTATGAGACCAGCATTATCCTAATACCAAAACCAAAGACATGCAAGAAAAGAAAACTACAGATCAATATCTCTCATGAATATAAACGTAAAAATTCTCAAAAAAATTATCAAATCAAATCCAACAATGTATAAAAAGAATTATAGGCCAAGTATGGTGCTCACATCTGTAATCCCAGCACTTTGAGAGGGTGAGGCAGGTGGATCGTTTGAGCCAAGAAGTTGGAGACCAGCCTGGGCAACATGGTGAAACTGTGTCTAAACCAAAAAATGCAAAACTTAGTTGGGTGTGATGGTGTGCGCCTGTAGCCACAGCTACTCAGGAGATGGAGGTGGGAGAACCACTTGAGCCCAGGAGACAGAGGCTGCAGTGACCTGAGATCATGCCACTGCACTCCAGCCTGAGTAACAGAGTGAGACCCTGTCTCCAAAAAAGTAAAAAAATGAAAATAAAGAATTATACACCATGGCCAAGTGGGATTTATCCCAGGTATGCCATGCTGGTTCAACATTCAAAATCAGGCTGGGTGTGGTGGCTCACGCCTGTAATCCCAACACTTTGGGAGGCAGAGGCGGGTGGATCACCTGAGGCCAAGAGTTCAAGACCAGCTTGGCCAGCGTGGTGAAACCCCATCTCTACTAAAAATCAAAAATTAGCTAGGCATGGTGGCACATGCCTGTAATCCCAGCTACCTGGGAGGCTGAGGCACAAGAATTGCTTGAGCCTAGGAGGCAGAGGTTGCAGTGAGCCAAGATTGCACCTCTGCACTCCATCCAGGGTGGCAGAGTGAAACTCTGTCTCAAAAAAAAAAAGAAAAAAATCAAAATCAATTAATATAATCTATCACATCAATAGGCTACCAAAAAAAAATCACATCCCATATCAGTAGATGCAGAAAAAGCACTTGACAAAATCCAACACCCATTGTGATTAAAAACTCTCAGAAAACTAAAAGGGGAACTTGCTCAACTTGATAAAGAATGTCTACAAAAAAATCTATAGCTGACATTATATGTATTGGTAAGAAACTTGAATCTTTCTCTCTATAATCAGGAACAAGGAGGATATACCGTCTTATGACTGCTTTTCAACATTTTACTGGAAGTCCTAGATAATGCACTAAGACCAGACAAGACAAGACAAAAAAATAAAGAAAGGGTATATGGATTGGGAAGGAAGAAATGACTGTCTTTGTTCCCAGAAATTACGGTTGTCTACATAGAAAAATCTGAAAAAACTTCCCCGGTGTGGTGACTCATGCCTGTAATCCTAGCACTTTGGGAGGCTCAGACTGGTGGATCACCTGAAGTCAGGAGTTTGAGACCAGCCTGGCCAACATGGTCAAACCCCGACTCCACTAAAAATACAAAAATTAACCGGGCCTGATGGTGCATGCCTGTAATCCCAGCTACTCGGGAGGCTGAGGCTGGAGAATCGTTTAGAACCTGGGAGGCAGAGGTTGCGGTGAGCCGAGATCGCCCCACTGTACTCTAGCCTGGGTGACAAACCGAGACTCCATCTCAAAGAAAAAAAGAAAGAAAAGAATAATCTGAAAAAGTTGATAGAAAATACTCCTGGAGTATTTATAGTATTTATATCTTGGATTTCAAGACATAAGGTTAATGTGCAAAAGTCTATGACTTTCCTATATACCAGCAATGAGCAAGTAAAATGTGAAATTAAAAACATATCACCAGTCAGGCATGGTGGCTCACACCAGTAATGCCAGCACTTTGAGGCGGGCGAATCGCCTGAGGTCTGGAGTTTAAGACCAGACTGACCAGCATAGTGAAATCCCGACTCTACTAAAAATACAAACATTAGTCCAGCATGGTGGCAAGTGCCTGTAATCCCAGCTACTCAGGAAGCTAAGGCAGGAAAATTGCTTGAACCCAGGAGGCAGAGATTGCAGTGAGCTGAGATCGTGCCATTACACTGCAGCCTGAGGCAATAGAGCGAGACTCCATCTCAAAAAATAATTATATATATAATATAATATTTATATATATTATATATATACACACACACACATACACAAAGAATACTTAAAACTCAACAATAAGAAAACAGAAAACCCAATTCAAAAACGGGCAAAAGACCTGCAAAGATAACTCACCAAGGAAGACATAGATGGAAAGTAAGCATAGGAAAATATTCAACATCATAGGTAATTAGGGAATCGCAAATTAAAACAAGATACTGGCTGGGTGCGGTGGCTCACACCTGTAATCCCAGCACCTTCGGAGGCCAAGGTGGGCGGTTCACTTGAGGTCAGGAGTTTGAAACAAGATGCCACTACACACCTATTAGAAGGGCCAAAATCCAAAACAATGACAATAGTAAATACTGGCAAGAGTATGAAGCAACAGGAACTCTCATTCATTGCTGGTGGGAATAAAAATGGTACAGCAACTTTGGAAGACAGTTTGCCAGTTTTTTATGAAACAAAGCTTACTCTTGCCACATGATCCAGCAATTATGCTCTTTGGTATTTACCCACATTAATTGAAAATTACATTCATATAAAAACCTGCACATGGATGTTTATAGCAGCTATATTCATAATTGCCAAAACTTGGAAGCAACCAAGATGTCCTTCAGAAGGTAAATGGATAAACTGTGGTACATCTAGATAAAAGAATATTATTCAGTGATAAAAATAAATGGGTTATCAAGCCATGAAAAGACATGGAGGAAACTTAAATGCATATTGCTAAGAATAAGAGGCCAATCTGAAAAAAACTACATATTTTATGATCCAACTGCATGACATTCTGGAAAATGCAAGACGTTAGATTCAGTAAAAGATCAGTGGTTGCCAGGGCTTGCGGGAGGAAGGGATGAATAGAGGAAGCACAGAGGGTTTTTAAGACAGTGAAACTCCTCTGTATGATACTATACTGGTAAATCCATGTCATTATACATTTGTCCAAACCCATAGAACGTACCATACCAAGGGTGAATCCTAATGTAAATATGGGCTTTGGGTGATAATGATATGTCAGTGTAGGTTCATCAGTTGTAACAAATGTACCACTCTGATAATAGGATGTCAATAGCTGGGGAGGTTCGCACATGTAGGGGAAGAGTGAGTATATGAGCACTCTCTGTATTTGCCATTCAACTTCACTGTGAACCTAAAACTGCTCTAAAAAAATAAAGTTGATAACACTCTGTGCAGTGACTCCATGGCTCTCTGCAGCCTTGAGTGGCGCCATCCCACCTGGCTCCCTCTGCTGTTATCTACTGTTTCCTTTTCTCTCTTGTCCTTGTGTCTCAGTCAGGAAATAAGGGTGTCAAATCCCATTCTGTCTCTAATTTGACAACAGGATTGGATGTTGTGTATTGTGGAGGTTTTTGTTTATATTGTTCCTAAAGTATGAAAAATAAAGGGGAAAACACTGAATTGGAAAAAAACAAAACGCTTTAACATTCAAAGAGTAAAACAGGCCTGATTAGACGTTCATGTCTTATATTTATAAAAGGTTAGTGGCCAGGCGTGGTGGCTCATGCCTGTAATCCCAGCAGTTTGGGAAACCGAGGCGGGCGGATCACAAGGTCAAGAGATCGAGACCATCCTGGCCAATATGGCGAAACCCCATCTCTACTAAAAATACAAAAGTTAGCTGGGCATGGTGGTGAGTGCCTGTAGTCCCAGCTACTTGGAAGGCTGAGGCAGGAGAATTGCTTGAACCCAGGAGGCGGAGGTTGCAGTGAGCCGAGATCATACCACTGCATTTCAGCCTGGCGACAGAGCGAGATTCCATCTAAATAAAAAAAAAAGTGATGCATTTCCTCAGTGCAAATTATTTTTTACTCCTACTTATATCTATGAATACGATAAAGTCCATACAGAAAAGAAAAGAGAGAGCCTATCAGCTTCATCATCTTCACTCCAGGATTCTGAGCTTGGCTGGCCTCTCTCAAAAGATAAACTGAAGGATTAGGAAATCTATCTCGGCCGGGTGCGGTGGCTCACGCCTGTAATCCCAGCACTTTGGGAGGCCCAGGTGGGTGGATCACAAGGTCAGCAGATAGAGACCATCCTGGCTAACACGGTGAAACCCTGTCTCTACAAAAAATACAAAAAATTAGCCGGGCGTGGTGGTGGGCACCTGTAGTCCCAGCTACTCGGGAGGTTGAGGCAGGAGAATGGCGTGAACCCAGGAGGTGGAGCTTGCAGTGAGCCGAGATCGCGCCACTGCACTCCAGCCTGGGCGACAGAGCGAGACTCCACCTCAAAAAAAGAAAAAAAAGAAAAAGAAAAAAGAAAATCTATCTCACCTAAAAACTTCCTTATCTCCCTCAACAGTCCGCCAATACAAAGGCTTCTCTTGCATGGAAGGTACAAGAAAAGGAAAATGATGAAATTGTATTGCTGACTTTGTAAATTCAGATGAGAAGCGGTGGATGGTCTGAATGTAGTGAGTTATCCCAACTGATTGTTGACAGTCACAGACTGAACTCTTTGTTCTACTCTTTCCCCCCTTCTTACTGCTGCACTTAAAAGGAAGGGAAGGGAAGGGAAGGGAAGGGAAGGGAAGGGAAGGGAAGGCAGGGAGGGAGAAAGAAAGAAAAGGAAGGAAGGAAGGAAGGAAGGAAGGAAGGAAGGAAAGAAGGAAGGAAGGAAGGAAGGAAGGAAGGAAGGAAGGAAGGAAAGAAGGAAAGAAGGAAAGAAGGAAAGAAAGGAAGGAAGGAAGGAAGGAAGGGAAAGAAAGAAAGAGAGAGAGAGAAAGGAAGGAAGGAAGGGAAGGAAGGGAAGGAAGGGAAGGAAAGGAAGGAAGAAAGAAAGCAGGGAGGGAGGGAGGAAGGGAGGGAAGGAGGGAGGGAAAGAAGGAAGGGAGGAAGGAAGGAAGACAAAATTTTTTTGAGATGGAGTTTCACTCTTGTTGCCCAGGCTGGAGTGCAATGGCGCAATCTGGGCTCACCGCAACCTCCGCCTCCCGGATTCAAGTGATTCTCCTGCCTCAGCCTCCCCAGTAGCTGGGATTACAGGCATGCGCCACCACGCCCGCCTAATTTTGTATTTTTAGTAGAGATGGGTTTCTCTATGTTGGTCAGGCTGGTCTGGAACTTCCGACCTCAGGTGATCCACCCGCCTTGGCCTCCCAAAGTGCTGAGATTACAGGTGTGAACCATAGCCCTTGGCTGAAAGAAAGGAAATTTTTTAAAAAGCAGCAGCTTCCACTCGCCAAATAATTCTATTTAATTTTTTTTTATCTTTTAGAGACAGGGTCTCATTCTGTTGCCCAAGCTGGAGTGTAGTGGCATGATCATGGCTCACTGCAGCCTCAACCTTCCAAGCTCAAGTGATCCTCCCAAATAGCTGGGACTAGAGGCATGTGTCACCACACCTGGTTGATCTCTGTATTTTTTTTTTTTTTTTTTTGAGAAACAGGGTTTCATCATGTTGCCCTGGCTGGTCTTGAAGTCTTGAGCTCAAGTGATTCGCCTGCCTCAGCCTCCCAAAGTACTGGGATTACAGGCATGAGCCACCACGCCTGGCCCCAAGTTATTCTAAAATAGTCGTTCTTAACCCTGGCTGCACATTGCACTTACCATGGAAGTTTCAAAAATATTGATGCATGCATCCAACCCACAGAAATTCTGGCTTAATTAGAATTGGATGGGTCCTGGGCATGACGGCTTTTAAGCCTCCCAGATGACTGTAATGTATGGCAAGGGTTAAGAACCCTGCTCTAGTTTGGCATAGGTTTCTAAGCACCCATACATTGATCCTAAACACAGTCTCCTGAATAAATGGCTGGTCACTGACAAGAAATGAATATCAGTTTGAGAGAAGCATTTTAGTAAAAATCCAAGTAGGTTGATTTGCACTCATGGTATGGCTGTAGTACAGTAACATCAGTATCTAAACCCATAGGAGATGTAAAACTAGGGTAGAGGGATTCAGTCATTATCAACACACACACACAAAAATGGAACAAAGGAAGAAACAAGCATGTGAGCTCAACTCAGAAGCTCCCCAACCAACCTTGGGGGAATTTCCTTTTTAATGGAAACAATTGACTATTGGGAGCAGAGAGGAAGCAAGTGTCATCCTTTGTTCCAGAATTGAGAAGAATCCACAGTAAATATCCATTTCATGCTTATAATGGGTAAGAAATGTTTATCCCACAGTGGTTTTTCAGAGAACAAAATTAAAATCAATACAAATTGATTCTTGTCTTTGTAAAATATATCACCAAATATTTGTATATGACTTTGAAATGTCAAAGGTATTAAAAGAATGAAGTACACCCTCCCTTTTTTTTTTTTTTTTTTTGAGACGGAGTCTCACTCTGTCGCCCAGGCTGGAGTGCAGTGGCCGGATCTCAGCTCACTGCAAGCTCCACCTCCCGGGTTCACGCCATTCTCCGGCCTCAGCCTCCCGAGTAGCTGGGACTACAGGCGCCCGCCACCTTGCCCAGCTAGTTGTTTTGTGTGTGTGTGTGTGTGTGTGTGCGTGTGTGTATTTTTTAGTAGAGACGGGGTTTCACTGTGTTAGCCAGGATGGTCTCGATCTCCTGACCTCGTGATCCGCCCGTCTCGGCCGACCAAAGTACTGGGATTACAGGCTTGAGCCACCGCGCCCGGCCCACCCTCCTTTTTTAGTGAGACGAAGGCAACTCAAGGTTACAAATGATCCCTCCTCTGGACCGTTTTCTATACTGTGACAGAAGGACTTTCTAAACTGCAACTCTGATCCGGTCCCTCCTCTGCTCCACATCCTCTGTCAGTTCTCTATGGCTTCCCTACGGGGCCTCCATGCCCACTTCTCCAGCCTTCCCTCCCTCTGCGCCTCCTACCACCCTGTGCTCCAGCCGCACACAGTTCCTCAGACAGCACTGCTGTGTCTCACCTCTTAGACTTTATCTGCACTGCTCCCTCTACCAGGATGGCTTCTTTCATGTGCCCCAGTCCTCTCAGTACTGGAAAAACTTGTCACATCTTTCAAGATTCAGTTCAAGGTAACTTCAACTATGAACCTTTCCCTGACCTATCCATATGACCACTCCCTCCTTTGTTCACTCATTCCCACTAACATGATGTCTTACACTTGATACATTTACATGTTTACCTGTCTAAATTTTCCTCCTACATCCTGAGTCCTTTGATGTCAGATACTGTATTTTATCCATTTATATGCCCAGCACTTATAAAAGCGATTGGTATAAGTTTTTTCTATTTTATGAATTGAATTTAACTGAATGTATTGAATGAATAATTTTATCTCTCCATAAATAATCTCCCTCTCCATCTGCCTCTCTGTCAACAGAAACATACATACACACCCCAGGAAGGAAGAAAGGAAAAAGAAAGCATCCAGAATGGAACAGTTCTTGGGATAGTTCCATGATCGGTAGGGCTGTCTGTCTTACCATTGATGTTCTGTGCCCAGTGACTGAAGGCAGAGGTGAGGGGCTGTTTTCCCAGTGAGGAAAATCCAAGCAGGAGCTATTCCGAGAACCAGAACTTCCTGAGTCACTGTGCAGATGTCGCTTTTCAGACAACAATCTGGACAGAAAGCTGGCCTTGCGACTGCCCGGGCGAGATCTCTCTATCCAGACCCCACTCTCTCTCATGCTGCCTTCACTGTCTCTGCAGTGACTATGAAGATCTGTGAGAGGCTCACCTGAGGGTTCTGGGTCCTGGGACTGCTCCCAGGTTCCTATTGCATAGGACGGACAGTTTCTAGGAGCCACAGTTGTACCTAGCCAGGACTGAGACATTGTATTCTGCAGGCCAAATGAAGATTGGTCTGATTGCTGTCCCAGGTGCTGATTTCCAGCACTGCCAGCCCAGGGACATGGGCTGTGAACATGGAGCTGTCCGATGTGCTGATCCTTCTCAGACCAGTCTTTTTTCCCATTGGAAGGGTCTACTTCAAGTTGCCTGGGCTGTGGGATTTGCCACATGGTTTTAGACTTTGGCACATTAACTCGAATGACTTGCTGTTGATTGTTAGCTTGAAGTGGAGAGATTCTTTCAGGCAAGGAAGAGCAAATCATACACTGCTGGGCCACCGAATATTTCTTCAAATGGAATGGAGGGCCTGTTTCATCCTCAATGCCCTCACCGCTGGATTTCTTATAAAGTGTCCTCATAATTTTTCTGATGCCCAGATGAAATATTTCCAGTATATTGAGTAACAAAGAAATGGCTGCAATGCTGTGCATAAAAAGCATGAAAATTGTCTTCTCAGTGGGCCTGGATACAAAGCAATCCACTGCATTGGGGCAAGGAGGTTGAGTGCATTTGTAAAGGGGGTGCATTTGAAACCCATAGAGAATATATTGGCCTATCATGAATCCTACTTCCAGCACAGATCTGGTCAAGATGTGTAAGACATAAGTACGCAGCAGACATCCTTTCAGAGGGACTTTATGGATCCTCTTCTGCTCCTCTAATCTCCTCAGTTCCCTGTCTATTCTTTGCTGCTCCTCCAAGTCAAGCTCTGGATTCTCCATCTGGGCTCTAAGGTGTGACTTTTTCCTTTGTCTCTCTTTCTCAAAGGCCCTGAGCCTATAAAGCGCATGGCCCATATAGACCAAAGAAGGAGAAGACACAAAGATGATCTGTAAAACCCAGAACCTGATCAGAGAGATAGGGAATGCATCATCATAACAAATATTGTTGCAACCTGGCTGCCGGGTGTTGCAGTCAAATGCTGACTGTTCATCATCCCAGACATCCTCAGCAGCCACACGAAGTACCAGCATTCGGAAGATGAAGAGGATGGTCAGCCAGATTTTCCCCACTATGGTTGAGTGGGAGTGAACTTCCTCTAGGATGCCACCCAATAAGTTCCAATCCCCCATGGTTAAAGACTAATGTCTGAAATATACAGAAAACACTGAGGTTAATAGCACCCATGGTGGTAACATATAGACACAAGCTCAAAAATACAGCAGGTTCTTTTGTATGTCAGCAAAACTATGAAGGATATTCAAGCCCTAATATTTATAGTCCATGCTTAAAATAGGGTATTTCCAAAGACATTAATTTTCAAAAAAACACTAAAGACCCCCCCACAATTTCACCACAGTTTATTTCTTCCTATTCTCTTTTACTCTCCCCCACACAGCTGCTTGTTATTCTAGTATACAAATAGGTCTCCATATTTGTACAATTCATTCTAATTGCACAATTGTATTCATTTTTCTATCCATATGAGATACTCTACTTACCATACATCTGACATGATCATAGAAGAGTCTCAATTCCTCAGGAAGTGTTCCCTACCCATCCCAAGTTGTAGTTATTTTTCCCTTTCCTGAATCCTCACAACATTATTATTAATATTATTCACCTGGGACTGTGCCTAAATGAGTTTTGTGATGGTTGTGGCTTATGTTCCCCTTCCTAGAAAGGTACATCCCTTGCAGATAGAGACACTTTCTAAAGCATGTTGGTCACTGCACACAGAAGTCATCAATATATAATAGCGAATGGAATTGTCTTTTCACTTTAAAATTATGTTCCTTCACCCTATCACCAAAATACCATCAACAGGCAAAATAAAGTAGATCCTCATAATATATTATCCAGGGCTTTAACTGCAAGACAAAGTATAGGTAAAGAAAATACAAATCAGTCAAGTAAACCCTCAGGAACTGGTTCATATCAGGGTAGCGGTAAAGATTAGGCAGACACAGAAACAATACCAGCAATAACACATAATTACATCCATTAAGCCACATCTGGAACATCATGTTTTCATGGAATTTTTGCTAACTTAGAAGAAAAGTGAATATAAACTGCTTATCTAGCAAGCTTAGGATCTGGGAAACAATCAAGGTATAGCTGACATCAACAGGTTACTTGGTTTACCCTGAAAAACTAATGTTTTTCAAGATTCAATAAGGTTAAAAGACTTAGAAGGTTAAAGCTTTCTAAGATATGGAAGACTTCCAGATAAGAAAGATACAGAGGAAAAATAGGAAATCATTATTAAGTTAAAATAGATAATGAGGCTGGATGTGGTGGCTCATGCCTATAATCCTAGCACTTTGGGAGGTTGAGGTGGGTGGATCACGAGTTCGAGGTGGGTGGTCAGGAGTTCGAGATCAGCCTGGTCAACATGGTGAAATCCCATCTTTAGTGAAAATAGAAAAATTAGCTGGTGTGGTGGCACGCGCCTGTAATCCCAGCTACTCGGGAGGTTGAGGCAGGAGAATCACTTGAACCCAGGGGGCAGAGATTGCAGTGAGCCATGAGCTGAGATCACGCCACTTCACTCCAGCCCGAATGAAAGAACGAAACTCCATTTCAAAAAAAAAAAGATAATGAAACAATTCTCCCCTTCCATAATTCATTCATTCAGTAATATTTGCTAATACCTTGCTATTGGCTGGGCACAGTGGCTCATGCCTGTAATCCCAACACTTTGGGAGGCTGAGTCGGGCAGATCACGAGGTCAGGAGATTGAAACCAGCCTGGCCAACATAGTGAAACCCCGTCTCTACTAAAAGTACCAAAATTAGCCAGGCATGGTGCTGTGCACCTGTAATCCCAGCTACTCAGGAGGGTGAAGCAGAATTGCTTGAACCTGGGAGGCAGAGGTTGCACTGAGCCAAGATCCTGCCACTGTACTCCAGTCTGGGTGACAGAGCAAGACTCCATCTCAAAAAAAATAAATAAAAATAAAATAAAATAAAATAAATCAAACCTTGCTATCGCCTATTGTGCTAGATGCCAGGAATTCAATAACAAGCTATATTTGGTCCGAGACCTCACAGCACTTGATCACTAAGGACTCCCACTAACCTATAAAATGAATCAAGACTGATAATACAAAAATGAATATCAACCAAAAAAAAAATGAGAGAAAAACCTGGAATCCTTAGATTTTTTTCCAACTTATCTCCAAACACAACAATTGATTCCAGATGGAACAAAACATTAACTGTAAAAACATATTAAAATAAATTATAAAAGAATATGTTTTTTAATCTTGAAGTAGAGGACTTTTTAAGCACATCAGTGCCAGAAATTATAATTAGAAAAAAATACAGATTCTAGCTGGGCATGGTGGCTCACTCCTGTAATCCCAGAACTTTGGGAGGTGGAGGCGGGAGGACTGCTTGAGACCAGGAGTTGCAGACCAGGCTGGGAAATATAGTGAGGCCCCCGTCTCTATAAAAAATAAATGTAAAAAGTTGGCCAGGCACGATGGTGAGTGCCTATAGTCCTAGCTACTAGGGAGGCTGATGTGGGAGGATCACTTGAGGACAGGAGTTTGAAGCTGCGGTGAGCCATAATGGCACTACTGCACTCCAGCCTGGGTGACAGAGTGAGACAGGAAGGAAGGAAGGAAGGAAGGAAGGAAGGAAGGAAGGGAGGGAGGGAGGGAGGGGGGAGGGAGGGAGGGAGGGAGGGAGGGAAAGAAAGAAAGAGAGAGAGAGAGAAAAAGAAAGAAAGAGAGAGAGAGAAAAAGAAAGAAAGGAAAGGAAAGAAAGAAGAAAGAAAGAAAGAAAGAAAGAAAGAAAGAAAGAAAGAAAGAAAGAAAGAAAGAAAGAAAGAAAAAGAAAGAAAGAGAAAATACAGATTCTACCAGCAAAACTGAATAGCAAAAGTGGAGTTGTCCAGAAGGCATCTGGGTCTAGAGGACAACAACAACAAAAATGGTACAAACAGGAGATAAACATTAATGAATTACCATTGAATAGGTAGAGAGGATCACTCAGAGACAAAAAGAAAAAGTGAGACAATGACAGAACCCTGAGACTAACACAGGGGAAGAAAGAGTCTACAAATAAATATGAGAAATGGCCAAGGAGAGAAAGGAGGAAAACCATGAAAGTGTTGCCTCTGAAACCAAAGCCCATAGAGTTTCAAGAAGGGGGATAGTTGACAACGCCAAATACACACACACACACACACACCACGATACAAATAAATTTAATTTAATGGTGATATACCATGCTCAGGGATTGAAAATTGCAATATAGGTAAAGATGTAAATTCTCCCCAAATTAATCCAAAGATTCAGTGTGGAATTGCAAATCACTCAGTAAAATAAAACTCTGTAAATGTACATGTTTTGTACATTTACACTGTAAAACTCTGTAAATGTATGCATGTATATGTGAAATATATATGTATGCGATTTTAATGAGCATGGAGAAAAAAATGCAGAAGGATACACACCAGGAATTTAATATCGGTTACCTGAGGTCTGTTGAAGGTGATGAAAGTGGATGGGAAGTTAAGGTGGAAAAAAGAGAGGCAAGAAAAAGAAAGGAAAGGAAAAAAGACTTCTAAGAAAGCATGAGTGATTTTTATCAAAAGTGTAGGTTTATGTACATTTTTACCTGTATGTACATATATAAAGAATTTTTTAATGAAATTGAAAAAGTGATAGATACCTCTCAGAATTTGGAAGAGGTATTAATGAGACTTTTATAATTTACGCTATATAGTTGTGAATTGTTTGAAATTCAAAAATTAAGAATGCAGTCATTTATATTACTTGTAAATAAAAATTAGATATTAAAATGAGGACTCAGACCTCATTAACCAAAAGCAATAATTTACTAAATTCTATCCTGTCTTAGAGTTTTGGTCTTTTCCCATAATTATTCCCTTAAAACTTTCTGTTCATTATTCTTTATTTAAAAAAGAGATTTCCTCTGCAGGTAGAGATCTGGAAAAAAAAAATAAAGGATTCCTTTAGCACTTAACCTATAGCTTCTATTTTATATAAAAACCCCGAGGTGGGAAAGCTAACTCGTGTCAATCTTACTCCTATTTGGCAGTACTAAACTATATAATACTTCATTTTGCCACTATCTCTTTAAAATGTGGAAATTATTATTTTTAAATAGCAAGGAAAACTGAGCTTAGCCTACATCAAAAACAAAAATACAATCTTACATATTAGAATACAAGACATTTTGTCCTTTAGACAACTAGTCCGTTTTCTAAAAATAACTACTTTTTACCATTAAATGAGTGTGGGTCTTAGAACTATTACTGAATTTTCTTTTATTATCAAATACAAATCTAGTATATCCTATGTAAAAAGCTGATGGCCCTTTTCTGCATATTATTTCAGATCTTGTCTTTCTATCCCCACAAGGATTTTTTATATATTTCTCATAAACAAGAAACTCCACATATTTACTACTTACCTTATGGGTGAACAAAAAAATCACGATTGGGTTCGCAGAACCTTGAAGTTGCACCGTGTGTGGCTCATTAGTGGAAAAATTGCTGCTGGTTGCAGATATAAAGGCTCTGATCAGGTGGCTGTGGGGCCCTAATCCAGAATGAGCACAGTTATTTTGATCAATGGAGTTTAACCTAGTCCTCCCCCAAGGTTCAAAATGTCCTCTGGTGCTTTGCAATTTTCTTACGGTATTTTTTTCTAATTGATATCAAGCTGGGACCTCTCCGGGTATATCATATTTGGAAACGAAACGTGAAACAAATGAGAATTTTCCTTTTGCGTTGGTGAATGCATACAGTGATTTATGTTTGGGTGCATTTCTTTCAGTCTGTTGATTGTTCTAGGAATCGATGCTCACAGATCAATGAGTCATGTCCGATTTCATAAACAAGTGCCTGGGGTGAGTCTGGCCTCATAAATGTGAACAAATAATAATGGAGTGGCAATCAAACCTAAAGTCTTATTGCAAATCATGACATGCTGAAAGAAGAAACATCTCAAAAAGAGAATAAACATTTTTAGGGTCAGGTGTGATGGTTCACACCTATAATATCAGCACTTTGGGAGGCCAAGGCAGAAGGATTGCTTGAGGCCAGGAGTTGGAGACCAGCCTGAGTAACACAGTGAGACCCCCGTCGTTACAAAAAAAAAAAAAAAATTAACAAGGTATTGTGGTGCATGCCTGTAGTCTTAGCTACTCAGGAGGCTGAGGAGGGAAGATAACGTTAACCCAGGAGTTCAAGGAGGCTGCAGTGCTCTGATTGCACCACCGCGTTCCAGCCTTGGTGACAGAGCAAGACTCTGTCTCAAAAAAAAAAAAAAAAAAAGAGAGAGAGAAAAGAAAAAGAAAGAGAAAGAAAAGAAAAAAAAAGGCCAGCACTTGATGGCTCACGCCTGTAATCGCAGCACTTTGGGAGGCCTCAAGCAGATCGCTTGAGCCCAGGAGTTCGAGACTAGCCTGAGCAACATTGCAAAACCCTATCTCTACAAAACAATACAAAATTAGCTGGCATGGTGGTGTGCACCTGTAGTTCCAGCTATTCCGGAGGATGAGGTGGAAGGATCGCTTGAGCCCGAGAGGTGGAGGCTGCAGTGAGCCCAGATCGCAACACTGCACTCCAACCTGGGCAACAGAGCAAGACTCCCTCTCAAAAAAAAAAAACTCGGCCGGGCGTGGTGGCTCAAGCCTGTAATCCCAGCACTTTGGGAGGCCGAGACGGGCGGATCACGAGGTCAGGAGATCGAGACCATCCTGGCTAACACGGTGAAACCCCGTCTCTACTAAAAATACAAAAAAACTAGCCAGGCGAGGTGGCGGGCGCCTGTAGTCCCAGCTACTCGGGAGGCTGAGGCAGGAGAATGGCGTAAACCCAGGAGGCGGAGCTTGCAGTTAGCTGAGATCTGGCCACTGCACTCCAGTCCGGGCGACAGAGCGAGACTACCCTCAAAAAAAAAAAAAAAACTCTCCTCTCCTCCTCCTCCTCCTCCCCCTCCTCTTCCTCCTCCTCCCTCTTCCTCTTCCTTTTCTTCCCCCTTCCCCTCCCCCCTCCCTCTCCCTCCTTCTCTTCCTCCTCCTTGGAATAGGAGGTTTCCGGGAGGTGGTGCCTCTCAGCGCTGCACAGCCTGCTCCCTGGGTACAGCCACCCATGCGGTCAAGCCCTACAGGCCCCGCCTTCCAGGATGGCTAGCGGCCGCCTGCCTCCCAGGCCCCAGCACAGGACACACGGGGTGCGAGGGCACACGGGATGCGAGGGTACATAGCAGCCAGGCCTTTCACTGGGCCGCAAGCTGCCTCGAGGTAAACAGGTCCATGGGGCAGGGAGGGTTTGCAGACCTCCGGAGGCTGAGGGCCGCCCCTCAGAAGCTGGTGTTCATTGGGACTGGCTGTTGGCCGGAGTCGCCTCCCCGGCTCCCTTCTCCGGGAGGGATTTCACGTGGATCTGGCTGCGCAGCACAGCGACTCTCAGCATCCGGCCTTGGGCGCTGTGCTGAAACTCCCGCGATTAGCAGAGACTTCTCGAAGGTGGTGCTTGTGCTGATCCACATCCTCCCGGATTTGCTGCCTCAGCTCACCCTTCCGTGCTGCCCCGCGGGGCTGAGGGCGGGGCCATCCTGTGTGTGTTGAAGGCGCAGTTGCGAATCTGGGCGTACAGGGTCCTGACGGTGGGGCGGTGGGGGAGTGGAGGTTGGGGAGGTACACATGTCCGAGAGCAGGTTGTCCTACATTTCCTCCTTTTTTGTTTTTTTGGAGACAGAGTCTACCTTTGTCTCCCAGGCTGGAGTGCAGCGGCGCGATCTCGGCTGACTGCAACCTCTGCCTCCCAGGCTCAGGCAATTTTGCCTCGGCCTCCCGAGTACCTGGGATTACAGGCGGACACCACCACAACCGGCTACTTTTTGTATTTTTTAGTAGAGACGGGATTTCGCCATGTTGACCCAACTGGTCTCAAACTCCTGGCCTCAAGACTCAAGGTGGCCACATCGTCCAGCATCTTCAGACACGGGGCACACTTGGACTCGTGGAATTTGAAGACGATGTCTCCAACCTGCGGCTCCAGCTCCAAGAACAACTTGAAGGAGCTGCTGGAGATGAGGTGGTGCTGCAGCTCCTGCCGGTCGAAGGTGGCCAAGGCGCACAGGCCCCCAAAGACGGCCTCGTTGCTGGGGGACAGCAGCTCGGGGACGTCACAATGATCAAACCAAGCCAGCAGGAAGCATTTGGCAGCCTTCTTGTACTTCCTCGCGGCCAGCTCGGCCAAGCCTGCAGCACGTGGGAGGGAGTTCGGTGACGACCGCCTGCGCCTGGCTAGCTGCCCCACTGTCCTCGCTGCTCGGCAATCTGCAGGATGGACTTGGCCTTGCAGACGCGGCTCAGCACGTAAGGCCAATTTTGCAAGTAGACTCTGACCTTGAAGACATTGAGGACATGTTGAAGGCGCGCTTGGCGCTGCTGCAGTAGCCTCAGGCCGTGAGTGACACTTGAGGGCATTGCTGAATCATCGTGGCCACGCCTGGTGCGCTCCTTGGTGGAGTTGCCCTTGTAGTTCTTCAGGTCTGCGTCCGGCTTCTCCAGCTTCAGCAGGGCCTCCTTCTGAGTGGCCTCCACCCAGGCCATGTCCAGGGGCGGGGGCTCCACGCCACTTTCGGGGATGGCGTCAGGTGAGTTCCGCAGTTTCCTGTTGGCCTCCGAGAGCTTCCGGTGGACCTCTTCGTACAGGTCCACGTTAAAGATTATCTGCAGGAAGGAGAACGCCATCTTCAGGGCCTCCGCCCGCAGCAAGGGTCAGTAGTCAGCCAGCAATAAACAGCAGCGGCTCGGTGCGCATCGGGCAGCTGCAGCTGCCAACGCACTGCTCCAGTTCCAGGGTGGGGTCCACCACGTAGTTGACGTCGGGTGCATTCTGCAGGTCCTCCGGGGGATCCTTGTCGACTTGCATGGGCTCCACGGCCGCCTCTTTAGAGCAGCATACAGGACGACAAGCTGGCACTCAAGATTAAGTTCCTGGCCATGCGGGGAGGAGGTAACACCTACAGCAAATTTTATTGTGTGTGTGTGTGTGTGTGTGTGTGTTTAATGAGGTGGAGTCTTCCTCTGTCATTCAGGCTGAGGTGCAGTGGCGCCATCTCGGCTCACTGCAACCTCTGCCTCCCGGGTTCAAGCGATTATCCTGCCTCAGCCTCCTGAGTAGCTGGGATTACAAGCATGCGCCACCACGCCAGGCTAATTTTTGTATTATTAGTAGAGACGGGGTTTCACCATGTTGGCCAGGCTGCTCTCGAACTCCTGGCCTCAAGTGATGTGCTCTCCTCAGCCTCCCAAAATGGTGGGATTACAGGCATGAGCCACCGCGCCGAGCCCCTACTGCAAATTAAGCACCTGAACCGGCAGCGGCATCTTGCACCTGCCCCGCCACAGCATGCCGTCCATTTCTGTGCCAATACTCTATTATTATTGTTATTATTATTATTTTAAAGATAGGGTCTTGCTCTGTCTCCCAAGCTGGACTGCAACTCCTGGGCTCAAGTGATCCTCTTACCTCAGCCTCCTGAGTAGCTGGGACTACAGGTGTGTGTCACCATTCTTGTTGTAGCAATACTCTATTAGGTCAAAACAAATGACTCAAGAAAGTATTTTTCTTTTTAAATAGAGAATCTGGAAGCCAATAGTAACCTTAGAAACCTAGGTCTGATATTTTAGAGAAAGAATGAGAATTCCAGAGAGGTCAAACGACTTGCCCAATACTGATAGACCAGGTCTCCAAACTCTCAGTGTGCAGCATCTTTCACTAATCACATCTCAAGCATATAATCTTCTTGCTATCTTAGAGGTGTTGACTGCAAGGTCATCACTAGAATCCAATAAGAGTTTCAGATCACAGCTCTAAGGCACATTTCTAAGCTTGCTCTTTTCCATATAAAATGTAGAAGTGCTTAAAATTACTGATAGTTCATCGTTATCATCTGCCTATTCTATTTTTGGTCATTTAGTTTTTTAAAAAGGATGATAATGAAAGGTAGATAGGTGACATTAAACTTTCACTAGCCTGGCACATCAGCCCAAAGTACAAATTATCTGTCAGAATTAACTAGAGGTAAAAACATATGCTATATTAATAACTGTATTTGTACAGTATTAGGTAAAAAGTCACCTGAAAAGTAACAGATGTAATATCTTGAATGCATTTATCAGAGTCAGAATATTAAACATTGATAACCAAAGGATGCATGTGTAATCTCTCAGAGAACAATAAAGTTAAGAGAGGTAAAATTGAATTAAAAATAGTCAACCTAAAAGAAATTAAAGAAGAGGAGAGGAATTAACACAGAGGAGATAGGACATAATAGAGGAAAGAGTTGGATGGAAGATTTAAATTCCCCCACAGAAAACAATACTTCATCCTTAGGACAGTTGCAGAGATTAGTGCCTCCATTAAAGTCTTGAAAGGGGCCAAGCACAGTGGCCCCTTTCAAAGGGCCAGCACTTTGGAAGGCTGAGTCGAGTGGATCACTCGAGGCCAGGAGTTCGAGACGAGCCTGGGCAACATGGTGGAACCCATCTCTACTAAAAATACAAAACATAGCCACATGTGGTGGCACATGCCTGTCATTCCAGCTACTTGGGTTGGCTGAGACACGAAAATTGCTTGAACCCAGGAAGCAGAGGTTGCAGTGAGCCAAGGTCACGACATTGCATTCCAGCCTGGGGCCTGGGCAACAGAGTGAGACCCTGTCTCAAAAAAAAAAGACACTAAAGGTGTAGCATGGTACTACCTATCTCATCCTTTGTACAGAAAAAGAATAATAGATCTTAGAAAATTATCACCTTAATCATGCACTGACTCCAATTGCAGTTACTGCTCCAGATGTAGTGTCTTTAATGGAAGAAATCTAATTAGTCTTGTTACACAGTATGCAGCCATTCACATGGCAAATACTTTTTCTCTATATCGATTTGCAAATATTAACAGAAGTCATTTGCCTTAAAAAAGAACAAAGTGAATGAGGCTGTCTTAACATAAATTTTAAAAATATTCTTAGTGACTGGGCACAGTAGCTCATGCCTGTAATCCCAGCAATTTGGGAGGCCGAGGTGGGTGGATCACCCGAGGTCAGGAGTTCGAGACCAGCCTGACCAACATGGTGAACCCCCATCTCTACTAAAAATTTTAAAAAATTAGCCAGGCGTGGTGGCAAATGTCTGTAATCCCAGCTACTTGAGAGGTTGAGGCAGGAGAATTGGTTGAACCTGGGAGGTGGAGGTTGCAGTGAACCCAGATCGCACACACTCTAGCCTGGGCAACAAGAGCAAAACTCCATTTAAAAAAAAAAAAGAGGCCGGGCGCAGTGGCTCAAGCCTGTAATCCCAGCACTTTGGGAGGCCGAGACGGGCGGATCACGAGGTCAGGAGATCGAGACCATCCTGGCTAACACAGTGAAACCCTGTCTCTACTGAAAAAAAAATACAAAAAACTAGCCCGGCTAGGTGGTGGGCGCCTGTGGTCCCAGCTACTTGGGAGGCTGAGGCAGGAGAATGGCGTAAACCCGGGAGGCGGAGCTTGCAGTGAGCTGAGATCCGGCCATTGCACTCCAGCCTGGGTGACAGAGCGAGACTCTGTCTCAACAAAAAAATAAAAAGAAAAAAAGAAAAAAAAAAAAATCTGAGTGAATAAAGGAAATCACAGAACAATACATACATTGGAATACTCTCATAAATTTAAAACTCTCAAATAATTCTATATGTTGTTTATAGAAATACATATTTTCATGAAATATATATATTATATATTTTTTTAATTCTAAGCTTCCATGAGCTGAGCAGGCCTGACATCTGAAAATGGCTCCTTTCTTGATTTTTATAAGGCCCTGGAGTGTTAAAATGTATGCTGCCAACCTCCAACAATTTGCTTTTATCTGGCAGGGTCAACAATACATCTTTCACCATCTTACCTGAAGGCTACATCAATTTTCCTGTTCGCTGCCATAATCTAGACCACAGAGGTCTAGATGATCTTGATATCCCCCGAAATATCATACTGGGTTACTACATTGATAACATAATGCTGATTAGACCTGATGAGCAAGAGAAAAGTACCACAGATGTTTTAGTAAGAAGACAAATGCAGGCCACAGGGTAGAATACAAGCCCCACAAAAATTAAGGGACCTGCCACTTCAGCAAAGTTTCTAGAGATCCAGTCCTCCCTAAGTGAAAGCAGTTTCTGTCCCTTGCACTGCAACTACCACTATCACCAACACCATACAAAAAAAAAAAAAAAAGGTGCAATGCTTGATAAGCCTTTGTGAATTATGGAGGTCATTTGATATGCTACTCTGGTCCATTAAATGAGTAACCTGTAAGGCTGTGAGCTTTTACTGAGAAACAGAGAAAGAAAAAGCTCTGCAATAAGTTCAGGCTGCAGTGCAAGAGTGTGCAAAATCCCAGCAAATTCGATGAACTCAAAGAAACTTTAACTAATAAATATGTGATATGGTTTGACTGTGTCCCCACACAAATCTCACCTTGTATTGTAATAATCCCCAGGTGTCAAGGGTGGGGCCATGTGGAGATAATTTAATCATGGGATGGTTTACCCCATAGTGTTCTTGTGGTACTTAGTAAGTCTCATGAGATATAATGGTGTTATGAATGGGAGTTCCCCTGCACAAACTCCCTTGCCTGCCACCATGATTGTGAGTCCTCCTCAGACATATGGAACTGTGAGTCCACTAAACCTCTTTTTCTTTATAAATTACCCAGTCTTGGGTATATCTTTATCAGCAGCATGAGAACTGACTAATACAATATGTCACCTGGAGGCTCTAGCAAGCCTCCATAAAAGAATCACAGTGCAGAGCTTCAGCGTTCTGGAGCATAGCTATGCGCTGTTAGAGACTGAATGCCTGAGCATGGTACATAAAGTGACCAGGTGACCTGAGATATCCAGAATGAAGTGGGTATTATCTGACCCATGCCACCATAAGGCTGGGCACACACAGCAGCAATACGTCAATAAGTGTAAATGTTATATACAACATCAGACTGAAGCAGGTCTGGAAGGTGTATTAGTTATATAAGCAGACTCCTCTGATACCCAATACTGTACCTGCTTCTTTTCTCACTCAGTCAACACCTAGAGCCTCATGTGAAGTTCCTTATGACCAGTTAACTGAGGAGGAGAAAAAATATTTGGGCCTATTTTCCAGATGTTTCTGACTGATGTACCAGCAAAGGCCAGAAATAGACTGCTGCAATGTTACAACGCTAACCAGGAGACAATGATGAAGGGAAATTTTCCTGGGGGGTAAAACTTTGAGCAGCATGTATGATTGTCTTCTTCAACTGGAGTGGGAAAAGGCCAGACATAGGATGTACATTCAAGGGAAGTGGTTAAAGGTTTGGCTGGATGGTTTAAGACTTGGAAAAAACAAAATGTGACAAGGTCTAAGAAAAAAGTATCGTGAAGGGGCTTCTAGGATTAGAGACAAAATGTGAAGACATTTGTGTTTTATGTCAGTGTTCACCAAAGACACCCACTGTAGAAGAGAATCTCAATGAGATGAACAACATAATACATTCTGGGGATGTCAGTCTTGTCTTTCCCTTGCAAATCCAGTGCTTGCTCAATGGACCCATATACAAAATCACCATGGTGGTGAGAAAGAAGGCGATGGGCTCAGCGACACGGACTGTCACTCACCAAAACTGACCTGGGTGCCTCCATTGTGGAAGGCTTAATATGTCAAGAACAAAGTCAAAGTTAAGTCCCAATATGAACTAGCCAACTACCTACTAGCAGGTTTCTTACATCAGACTGACCCTATCCATGGAGGGGAATGTAATTTGTTCTCACTAGGAGAGACATACTCTTCAGCATGGATTTACCTCCCTGACCTTAATGCTTTTGTCAGCATCAGAAGCACAGCCAAATGGAATACTTATTCACCATTTTGGCATTGTATATATTTTCTGTTCAAGAAACAGATTTCACAGGAGAAGAAGCTCAGCAATGGGCTTATGCTCACGTAACTTTTCAAGAATTTAAAAAGAGGGAACACATTCCAATTCATTTTATGAAGTCAGCATAATAACTTGGATACCAAAACCTTATAAGACATTAAGAAAGAAAAAAATGTGGCCGGGCGCGGTGGCTCAAGCCTGTAATCCCAGCACTTTGGGAGGCCGAGACGGGTGGATCACGAGGTCAGGAGATCGAGACTATCCTGGCTAACACGGTGAAACCCCGTCTCTACTAATAAATACAAAAAACTAGCCGGGCGTGGTGGCGGGCACCTGTAGTCCCAGCTACTCGGGAGGCTGAGGCAGGAGAATGGCATAAACCCGGGAGGCGGAGCTTGCAGTGAGCTGAAGTGAGCTGAGATCCGGCCACTGCACTCCAGCCCGGGCGGCAGAGCGAGACTCCATCTCAAAAAAAAAAAAAAGAGGCCGGGCGCGGTGGCTCAAGCCTGTAATCCCAGCACTTTGGGAGGCCGAGACGGGCGGATCACGAGGTCAGGAGATCAAGACCATCCTGGCTAACACGGTGAAACCCCGCCTCTACTAAAAATACAAAAACTAGCCGGGCGAGGTGGCGGCGCCTGTAGTCCCAGCTACTCGGGAGGCTGAGGCAGGAGAATGGCGTAAACCTGGGAGATGGAGCTTGCAGTGAGCTGAGATCCGGCCACTGCACTCCAGTCCAGGCGACAGAGCGAGACTCCGCCTCAAAAAAAAAAAAAAAAAAAAAAAAAAAAAAAAAAAAAAGAAAAAAATGTAAGCCAATCTCACACACAAAAAAACAACAGAATATCCTAAACAAACATTAGTATAGTAAACTAAATCCAACAATATATTTAAAAAGGATATAATACATTAATACTTTAAAGTTGGGTTTATTGTGTTGACAAGGAGTTTTAAGAAAAAATGAAATAAAAATAAAGTTAAGTTTATTCTGAAACAGCAAGATTTAATTTTTTTGATGATGTATTTTACCACATTTAATAAAGGAGAAAATAAATAAAGGAGGAAATTTTTTTTTTTTTTTTGAGATGGAATCTCACTCTGTCACCCAGGCTAGAGTATAGTGGTGTAATTTCAGCTCACTGCAACCTCTGCCTCCCAGATTCAAGTGATTGTCCAGCCTCAGCCTCCCAAGGAGCTGGGATTACAGGTGTGCCCAGCTAATTTTTGTATTTTTAGTAGAGACAGGGTTTCACCATGTTGGTCAGGCTGGTCTCGAACTCCTGACCTCAAGTGATGCGTCTGCCTTGGCCTCCCAAAGTGCTGGGATTACAGGCGTGAGCCACCACGCCTGGCCTAGAAACTTTTGTAAGCTGATAAACAGTACACATTTTTACCTTTTTTTTTTTTCTGAGACAGGGTCTGACACTCTCTCCCAGGCTGGAGTGCACTGGCACAATCATGGCTCACTGGAGCCTCGACTTCCCAAGCCCAAACAATCCTCCCACTTCAACCTCCTGAGTAGCTGGGACCACAGGAGTGTGCCACCACACACTGGCACCACCACATCTGGCTAATTTTTTTTTTTGTAAAGACAGATTCCCACTATGTTGCCCAGGCTGGTCTTGAACTCCTGGGTTCAAGTGATCATCCTGCCTTGGCCTCCCGAAGCGCTGCGATTACAGGCATGAGCCAGTACACCCTGCCAAGCTTTGTGTTCTTGATGTAGAAGCTGATAAAAAGGAAAATACATTAAAATACATTAAATAAATGAGTAAATAAAAGAAAGCAGGTGCCCAAATATGAACACCTGTGTTTATAATACTCCACAGTAGCCTAAATGTGGAAACAACCCAAATGTCCACTGAATGGTTAAATAAAAAGTGGTAGGCTGGGCATGGTGGCTCACACCTGTAATCCCAACACTTTGGGAGGCTAGGAGGGGGATTGCTTGAGCTCAGGAGTTCAAGACCAGCCTGGGCAACACCGTAAAACCTTGTCTCTACAAAATATACAAAAATTAGCTGGGTATAGTGGTGTGCACCTGCAGTCCCAGCTACTTGGGAGGCTGAGGTGAAAGGACCACTTGAGCCCAAGAGATCGAGGCTGCAGTGACCAGTGACTGCACCATTGCACTCTATCCTGGGCAACAAAGTGAGACCTTGTCTCAAAAAAGAAAGTAAATAAATAAATAATAAAATAAAATAGGCCAGACATGGTGGCTCATGCCTATAATCTCAGTGCTTTGGGAGGCCAAGGTGAGTGGATCACTTGAGGCCAGGAGTTCGAGATCAGCCCGGATAACATGGTAAAACACCGTCTCTACTAAAAATACAAAAAAAAGTCTGGGTGCAGTGGCTCACGCCTGTAATCCCAGCACTTTGGGAATCCGAGTTGGGAGGATCACCTGAGGTAGGGAGTTTGAGACCAACCTAGCCAACATGGAGAAACCCCGTCTCTGCTAAAAATACAAAAAAAAATTAGCCAGGTGTGGTGGCAGGTGCCTGTAATCCCAGCTACTTGGGGGGCTGAGGCAGGAAAATCGGTTGAACCCAGGAGGTGGTGTTTGCAGTGAGCTGAGATCACACCATTGCACTCCAGTCTGGGCCGCAAGAGTGAAAGTCCATCTCAAGCAATTCTCCTGCCTCAGCCTCCCGAGTAGCTGGGACTACAGGCGCCCACCACCATGCCCAGCTAATTTTTCGTTTTTGTATTTTTAGTAGAGACAGGGTTTCACCGTGTTAGCCAGTATGGTCTCGATCTCCTGACCTCGTGATCTGCCCACCTTGGCCTCCTAAAGTGCTGGGATTACAGGCATGAGCCACTGCGCCCGGCCAATGGCATTATTTCTAACAGTTCCGAACTAGAACACAAATGTCTACAACAGTAGGATAAATTGTGGTTCAATTGAAATATATACAGCAGTGAGAAAGAATTTACTATTGCTATACTCAACACAGGCATGAACCTCACATACTGATTAATGAAATAAGCCAAATAGTATCTACAGTTATAATTCCATTTGAAAGTTCAAAGACAAGCAAAACTAATCTATGATAATATAAATCAGAGATAGTGTTCTGATAATGTTTGTCCGTAGGGAGAAGGAAGGACTATTACTAGGAATGGGGGGCACTCTGAAGGGCTGGTAATGTTCTAATTCTTGTTCCAGGTGCTGTTACACAAGTGTTCACTTGGTGAAAACTCTATTTCTTTCATGTACTTTTCTATGTGAATGCCATACCTCAATTTTAAGTTCGACATTTTTATGTTTATACCTTCTTTCTAACAAGGCAAGAACTGTAACACTTGTATGCTTCCTTGATCTCCTCTACTTGCCATTATGTTGATATTGTCTAAAATTATAATTCTGGTTTATTGCTTTCTAAAAAAATCTTTCTCCCCCTGTAGACATGTTACCAAGATATCTGAACACTGCTATCCCTATAGCTTTTGCAGTATCTTCTGGACTTTCTGTTGAGTATGTTTTTCCAAACTTTTTCAATGTGAATCATTGGCAAATCTTTTTCTTTTCTTGAGATAGAGTCTTGCTCTGTCGCCAGGCCGCAGTGCAGTGGCCCAATCTTGGCTCACTGCAACCTCTGCCTCCTGGGTTCAAACAATTCTCCTGCCTCAGCCTCCCGAGCAGCTGGGATTACAGGTGCACGCCACCACACCCAGTTAATTTTTGTATTTTTAGTAGAGACAGGGTTTCACCATGTCGGCCAGGTTGGTCTTGATCTCTTGACCGAGTGATCTGCCTGCCTCAGCCTCCCAAAGTACCGGGATTACAGGCGTGAGCCACTGCACATGGCCCGGCAAATCTTTTTTCATTTTTTAAAAAAATTTTCCAGTAGCTTTAGAGGTACAAGTGGTTTTCAGTTACATGGATGAACTGCATAGTGCTGAAGTCTAGGATTTTAGTGCACCAGTCACCCAAGTCACTATCATTGTATTCAATATGCAGTTTTTCATCACCTCCCTGTTCCACCTTCTGGGTCTCCAATGTCCATTATACTACTCTGTATGCCTTTGCATACCCATTTATAAGCAAGAACATGTGGTATCTGGCTTTTTTTTTTTCCTCTGGTTCCCAAGTTTTATTCATGAACTCATACAAAATATTCCAGATAAATGAATTTTAATCCCTCATCTTCCTCCTCCTGTTTGTCCTGGCTAATTTGGAAGTAACATAATTCATAACTTTCTTCGCTGTTAGCAACTACATGCAACCAATCACACAGATTATTCTTCTTCAAATATTTTTTTTTGTGTGAGTTATTTCAAATACCTTTAGGAAAAAGTCACCTCAGAAGTCATGGTGATCTTGCTCTTGGTCCATTCCATGGTCACAGCCCCTCCACCTAGATTCCCAGCTTTTCCATTCACTTTGATTCCCTCTTGCAAAAACTGCTCAAGGTTAGCAGCATCCATGTTTCCATCTTCTACAGCAGGTGCAATTAAGAGTAAACTTCAGAAACTGCTTCTTTCTTTTTTCTGCCCTGGTTTGCCACAAGCTTTTCATGAGTGCCATGGTGGCAGTGGGGGCGAAAAGGGGTATCTGGGTTTTTTGTTTTTTGGTGCCCAGCTTTGTTGCCCAGGCTGGAGTGCAGTGGCACTATCTCGGCTCACTGCAACCTACGCCTCCCAGGTTCAAGTAATTCTCCCTGCCTCAGCCGCTGAGTAGCTGGGATTACAGGCGCCTGCCACCGTTCCCGGCTAATTTTTGCATTTTTAGTAGAGACAGCGTTTTGCCACGTTGGCCAGGCTGGTCTCAAACTCCTGACCTCAGGTGATCTGCCCACCTCACCCTCCCAAAGTGCTGGGATTACAGGCGTGAGCCACTGTACCTGAATGTTACCTGGTTTTGAATTCCTGAGTTACTTCACTTAGAACAACAGCCTCCAGTTCCATACAAGTTGCTGCAAAATACATTATTTTATTCTTTTTTGTGGCTGAGTAGCACTCCATGATATATGTGTACCACATTCTCTTTATCCACTCATTGACGGACACTCAGGTTTATTCTATGTCTTTGCAACTGTGAATTGTGCTGCAATAAATGTGTGTAGGTGTTTTTCTGATACAGTGACTTCTTTTGGATAGAGATCTTTGGTAAATCTTGATGTTTTTATTAGACTCACATTTGAATGACAATTTAGATTAAAACTTTAAGTCCAGTACTTTAAATACATTACTTTCCTGCACCCAGTATTGTTGAGAAGACTGAAGTCAATCTTATTCTTGTTCCTTTATACATTTACTCTAAAAGCTTGTAGATTTTTCTCATTATCTTGATACTCTTAAATTTCAGTATGTCTCTCATTTGGCGCCCTATGGCCTTTCAATCTGTATTTTTTTCCTCCTTCTAGGCCTCTTACCTGAATGTTGGCACACCTGCTTCTGGCTTCCATCTTGCTTAAATCCACTTTTGTATTTCCTATATTATTATTATTTTTTGCTTCCTTCTGGGGGTTTCTCAGCCTGATTTTCCAACTAATTTATTCTGCATCTGTATCTATCCTATTTTTCATTTTAGTTTTAATTTAATTTTATTTTTGAGACAGAGTCTTGCTCTGTCTCCCAGGCTGGAGTGCAGTGGCATGATCTCAGCTCACCGCAACCTCCACCTCCCAGGTTCAAGCAATTCTCTGCCTCAGCCTCCCGAGTAGCTAGGAATATAGGCACCCACCACCATGCCCAGCTAATTTTGCTATTTTTAGTAGAGACAGGGTTACACCACCTTGGCCAGGTTGGTCTTGAACTCCTGATCTTGTGATCCACTTGCTTCAGCCTCCCAAAGTGCTGGGATTATAGGCATGAGCCACCGCACCTGGCCTGTGTCCTACTTTTACTCCATTTATTGTTATTTATTTTAAATGTTTCATTATTTCTTGTATCACGTTGCTAACATCTTTTGTTTGTTAGTTTCATTTTAGATTCTGAAAGTCTTAGGTAATCCAGTAGTATCTTTCAGTCATACTGTTTGGGAACTCACTTACCTGGTGGTATGAGATCTTCTGCATGACAGTATGCACTGGAGAAGGACTGATGGCCAACCCTCTAGTTGGTATTAAAGGTTCAAAGAGGCCGGGCGCGGTGGCTCAAGCCCGTAATCCCAGCACTTTGGGAGGCCGAGACGGGCGGATCACGAGGTCAGGAGATCGAGACCATCCTGGCTAACACGGTGAAACCCCGTCTCTACTAAAAATACAAAAAACTAGCCGGGCGAGGTGGCGGGCGCCTGTAGTCCCAGCTACTCCGGAGGCTGAGGCAGGAGAATGGCGTAAAACCTGGGAGGCGGAGCTTGCAGTGAGCTGAGATCCGGCCACTGCACTCCAGCCCGGGCGAAAGAGCAAGACTCCGTCTCGGGTAAAAAAAAAAAAAAAAAAAAAAAAAAAAAAAGTTCAAAGAGAGGAAAGGGACAAGCCCTATGCTGGAGAGCCCTAGCACAAAAATATCACTGCTGTTTATTTCAATGTGTAATCCTTTAGGACAGGGCTTCTTCCTTTGAACACCCTGAGAAAAATGGCAATGACAAGAGGCACTTCCTAGATCCTAGGGCCTAGATTATTAACTAAGAATTTCTGTGAGTCTGAAGGCAGAGGGGTGAAGTAACGCCCAAGCTAATCAATCCTTACACCTGTTTTCTTCAAATCTTCACCCAAAAAGCTATTGTGCTACTCTGATTTTATCTGTGAGGACACCTGCAGCAGAGATACGGCTCACCATTCCGGTACTTGCTGTGAGAAGGCAGACAACAGCAATCAGTTTTCTCAAATAATCTACTCAGAGTCATTCAGCCAGCCACATCCCTACCAGGAACCACTTCAAAATTGCTCCCTATGTTAACCGGGACTTTTACCTCTTTTGATTTTTTTAATTATTACTTAAACACAATAAAAGTAAAACATTCCAATCAAAATACAACAAAACTTTACATGGTTTTATTATACATAACTGTTATTGAAAGCAAACTTTATACAAAAAGTTTTATACAGATAAAAAAAATCCTTGGCTAGGCAAAGCCATTTTGTGTGTGTGCATACACAGAAACACACATACATACATATACACACAGTATTTTACATCATCATTATACATATTTATAAATACATTATTTAAATTATTTTACAATATACCAAAACAAGGAGAGGCAATTATAAAAGCAAATAAAAAAATGGATGAACACTTGAACTAAATAGTCACTAAGTTTAAAATGCTACAAAACTATTTTTTTAATCTACAAAGTCATTTCTTTAAAATATCAAAACTAAGATTTCAATACATCACTGTTGCTTTCATTTTGATAAGTTCTAATATGTTTAAAAATAAATATTTTGACCAAAAACAGACAAGCAAATCAGAGTGATGACTAGAACAAGCTGAACATGCTGATGTGAAATTAGTCACCGAGTAATAACAAATGTAGATTATCATCATCTGGTAATCAAAAAGGTGATAAACCTCCCTCTAGTGCTCATTTAAAACATGAGGAATTTGAAGCTTCTGTGTAGTATGCAATATCAATTAAGAGTCCCAGGAATTCAGCAACTTATCTGTAATGTAAGAAAATGCTAAAGTTATTATTCTATTTTTCTGATAGGACTATGTCAAAATATGCTACCTTAAATTAGCTCCATTTAGACAATATTGGTGTTTTAATAAACTAGCTTTCTCATCTTCCAATTGGTCTCAAAATTTAAAAAACAAAACTAGCTTTTGCAATCAGTTTGGTAACTATCATTATACTTTGATATTGATAAAAATTTAATAAGACTATAGTACTTGTGGGGAAAAAAATCAGTTAAGAGGTAAGCTACCAATGAAATAACACACAATATGTGCTATCCTATAAGCAAAGAAAATCTCAAATATCAAATTCATTAAATGGTTTAAGATTTTTGGCCAGATGCAGTAGCTTATGCCTGTAATCCCAGCACTTTGGGAGGCCAAAGCAGATGGATCGCTTGAGTCCAGAAGTTCAAGACCAGCCTGGGCAACACGGTGAAACCCCATCTCTATTTAAAAGAATTTATATTCTCTTCACGAGAGAATCATAACATTAAGGTAAAAAAAAAAGAAACTTGATTTAATTTCTTAAAGGCAGCAAAAATCTTAAAAAGCACAGTTAATCTAAAAGATAATCAAGCCACTTTTGCCTAGTTCTTTAGAATAAGCTTTTTTTAAAAAAAGTTCTTTAGAATAAGCTGCTTCTCCAAATTCCCCATTATTTAAGCTTACATTCTGTTGTGTGTGTGTTTTGTTCAAGTGATTCTCCTGCCTCAGGCTCCCAAGTAGGTGGGATTACAGGCATGTTCCACCATGCCCAGCTAATTTTTGTAATTTTGGTAGAGAGGAAGTATCATCATGTTGGCCGGGCTAGTCTCGAACTCCTGAACTCAGGTGATCCACCCACCTTAGCCTCCCAAAGTGCTCAGATTACAGGCATGAGCCACTGCACCCGGCCACATTCTGAATTATACAAAGAGAAATTTAACATTATAATCACTTGAACCCGAGAGGCAGAGGTTGCAGTGAGCTGCGATCATGCCACTGCACTCCAGCCTGGGCAAAAGAGTGAGACTCTGTCTCAAAACAAACAAACAAGAAATTTAACATCATAGTAAACTACTACACAATTTTGAAGATCTCACTAGCACTGCGCTCCATGTCCAAATCTAGTTTTTTGGTTTTTTATTTTTTTCTTTTCTTTCTGTGAAGGCAGAGCCTCACTCTGTCTTTCAGGCTGGAGTGTAGTGGTGCAATCTTGGCTCACCGCAACCTCCGCCTCACAGGTTCAAGCGATTCTCATGCCTGTCTCCCAAGGAGCTGGGATTACAGAAAGGTGCCACCATGCCTAGCTAAGTTTTGTATTTTTTGTAGAGATGGGGTTTTACCATGTTGGCCAGGCTGGTATAGAACTCCTGGCCTCAAGTGATCCACCCACCTCGGCCTCCCAAAGTGCTGGGATTACAGGCATGCCACTGTGCCTGGCTCTGTATGTCCAAATATAGTTTCTATTCAGATTTAATTCAAACTTCATTTAAAATTGCATGTTTTGCATTCAAATAATTAGGACAGCAAATCAATTAAAAATATTGTGATACATTAAATATCTTTAAAATTTTGCTTACATAAAAATCCAAAATATTTAAGCAATTGGCTGAGATCTTACAGAAAAACCTGCTGGTAATTTATTTACTTACTTAGGTTTTAGAGACTGGGTCTCACTATATTGCCCAGGTTGGAGTGTATTGGTTATTCACAGGCACAATCCTAGTATCCTAGCCTCAGATTTCTAGGCTCAAGCGATCCTCTTGCCTCAGCCTCTCGAGTAGCTGGGACTATAGGAGGGTACCACCATGCCCAGCCTTCTGCTGCTAATTTAAATATTATTGCTCTAATAAACCTGTATTGTACAAGAATGACTTGTATGACAAGTACAAAAACAAAAACTGAGGAAACATGTCTATGAACATTAACAATTTAATATGGTAAATCATGTCATCAGTTTAGATGATGATAGACTTTATGTTTTGTACTTTATTTAGCACTAATTAAAAATGTGAGAAATATTAAATTACCATCACTACACAGACTTCACTGCTTATGAACCACATACTGCTATTCAAGAATGTTTGATTTTATATTTATCTATAAAAACTTTATTATTAATCAAATGGATTTCCCCCCACCTTAGGCTCATCAGCAATCAGAAGGTTGAGGAGAGATGCCATGCTGATCTGAACTGCAGCAGGCTTCACTCTGAGCACGTCCCTGTGGATGAGGTCACCTTAGATGCCTGCTCGAGCAACCATCCTCCAACCTGTGACTGAAGCAGGAACTCAACTGGATGTCTCTCACCCACTATTCACATCTTCAATGACTAACAGGCCATTAACTGCACAACTACAGTGTCAAACATTTATTTTAGTAGTCTCCTGTAGTGTAACCATTAACTACCTGCATTTTGACTTTTCAAAGAGCTTCATTAGCTGCTGGAATCTTTCTGAGACCTGAAAATTTAAAAATGAGTGTTAATTATAAATACTTTGTAATCTTTTCTCATCTTTGAAGAATACTTTCATAAGACAGCTAAAGACAGAGAAAGTCACCTTCAATAACAAAGAGGTGAAGTAATGTTTACAAAAATATCTTCATGGCCGGGTGTGGTGGCTCATGCCTGTAATCCCAGCACTTTGGGAGGCCGAGGCAGGCGGATCATCTGAGGTCAGCAGTTTGACACCAGCCTCACCAACATGGAGAAACCCTGTCTCTACTAAAAATACAAAATTAGCTAGGCGTGGTGGCGCATGCCTGTAATCCCAGCTACTCAGGAGGCTGAGGCAGAAGAATCACTTGAACCCAGGAGGCGGAGGTTACAATGAGCCAAGAGCACGCCACTGCACTCCAGCCTGGGCAACAAGAGCGAAACTCCATTTCCAAAAAAAAAAAAAAAAAGAAAAAATCTCTTCATACTAAAGGTGATTATTAGTCAATTTTTCAATACTGAACTTTTATTTTTTTTTTTTTGAGATGGAGTTTCACTCTTGTTGCCCAGGTTGGACAATGGCGCGATCTCGGCTCACTGCAACCTCCGCCTCCCAGGTTCGTGATTCTCCTGCCTTAGCCTCCGGAGGAGCTGGGATTACAGGCATATGCCACCATGCCCGGCTAACTTTTTTGTATTTTTAGTAGAGATGGGGTTTCTCCATGTTGGTCAGGCTGGTCTTGAACTTGCGAACTCAGGTGATCCACCTGCCTCAGCCTCCCAAAGTGCTGGGATTATAGGCGTGAGCCACCACGCCTGGTATTTTTTTTTTTTTTTTTTGAGACGGAGTTTCGCTCGTCGCCCAGGCTGGAGTGCAGTGGCGTGATCTCCACTGACTGCAAGCTCCGCCTCCCGGGTTCATGCCATTCTCCTGCCTCAGCCTCCCAAGTAGCTGGGACTACAGGCGCCCGCCACCGCGCCTGGCTAATTTTTGTATTTTTTTTAGTAGAGACGGGGTTTCACCGTGTTTGCCAGGATGGTCTTGATCTCCTGACCTCGTGATCCGCCCGTCTTGGCCTCCCAAAGTGCTGGGATTACAGGCGTGGGCCACTGCGCCCGGCCCATTTTTTTTTTTTTAAGAGACAGAGTCTAGCTCTGTCACCCAGGCTGGAGTGTACAGTGTGAAAAGCATAGCTTACTGTAACCTGGGCCCAAGCAATCCTCCAGCTCGGCCTCCCAAAGTGCTGGGATTACAAGCATTAATATTTCTTAAACAAGCAAACATCAGTTTACAAAACAATCAGGATTGTCTCAGTCATACTTCTTCCACAGTTACCAAGTTTTTAACAATCCTACACTGAGTCATACTTTTAAAGAGGCTGCCTAATAAATATCTACATATTCTAACACTCAAAAAGTAAATCTAAGCCAGCTCAGGAGTTCAAATCTAGCCTGGGCAGCATAAAGAGACTCCATCTCTTTTTTTTTTTTTTTTTGAGGCGGAGTCTCGCTCTGTCTCCCGGACTGGAGTGCAGTGGCCGGATCTCAGCTCACTGCAAGCTCCGCCTCCCGGGTTTACGCCATTCTCCTGCCTCAGTCTCCCGAGTAGCTGGGACTACAGGCGCCCGCCACCTCGCCCAGCTAGTTTTTGTATTTTTAGTAGAGACGGGGTTTCACCGTGTTAGCCAGGATGGTCTCGATCTCCTGACCTCGTGATCCACCCGTCTCGGCCTCCCAAAGTGCTGGGATTACGGGCTTGAGCCACCGCGCCCGGCCGAGACTCCATCTCTTAAAACATTTTTTTCACACCAGTAATCCCAGCACTTTGGGAGGCTGAGGTAAGCAGATCACATGAGGCCCAGAGTTCAAGACCAGCCTGGCCAACACAGCAAAACTGTCTCTCTAGTAATCTACTAAAAATACAAAAAATTAGCTGCGTGTGGTGGCACACACCTGTAATCCCAGCTACTTGTGTGGCTGAAGCACAAGAATCACTTGAACCCAGGAGGTGGTGGTTGCAGTGAGTCAAGATCACACCATTGCATTCCAGCAGGGTCAACAGTGAGACTGTCTCAAAACAAACAAACAAACAAACAAAAACTGAGTGAAACTAACTTTAATTTAAAAAAAAATTCAATCTAAACATTTATTTATTTACTTTGTTTGTCTGAAACAGGGTCTCACTCTGTCTCAGGCTGCTGTACAATGGCATGATCACAGCTCACTGCAGCCTCAACCTCCTGGGCTCAAGCGATCCATCTGCCTCAGCCTCCTGAGTAGCTGGGACTACAGGTGCATGTCACCATGCCCTACTAATTTTTTTGATTTTTGTAGAGACATGGTCTCACCATGTTGGCCTTGAACTCCTGGGCTCAAGCGATCCTCCCTCCTCAGCCTCCTGAGTAGCTGAGACCACAGGTGCACACGACAGCACCCACTAATTTTTAAAAATTTTTCTGTAGAGGCAGAGGTCTTACCATGTTGCCCGGTTGGTCTCTAACTCCTGGCTTCAAGGAATCCTCCCGCCTTGGCTGTGCTGGGATTATAGGTGGGAGCCACCACACCCAGCCTAAATTTTAAGTATTTAGAGTAGTAACATCTGTGAACCAATAGAGATGTAAAAATTGGGTAGTTACCTGATTTGGATTTTTATCCAACTTCGCGGCTAAATATGCAAATGTTTTAAATGATGGCCCTCTTTTCTGACACTCCAATAAAATTTCCCGGTCATCATTTCTGAGGAGGAAAAAAATGGTATTTAGTCTTAGTACATTGTAGTAGAAAGGTAATAAAAATCCCACTGCCTTAAAGTCCACCAACCAGGAAAATTTAAACCCATAGGAAAAAGTGTATATATCAAAATACGGACAATGGGTATCTCTGAGAAATAAGATTTAGATGATTTTGCTCTATGAGTTCATATGTATTCTGTAACAAATGTACTGATTTATTTTCCTAATAACAAAATTAAAGTATTTCTTTTTAATTTTACCTTTAATGTATACACTAAAAAACTTAGGGACCAAAGATGGTCACAGACATACTAAGCAGAAGAACCAGAACTAAAATAGAATCCACATCTCCTAATTCCCAGACCTCTGCTTTTACTACATACTCTGACCAAATGTGTATTAATACAATTGCTGAGATTTTATACTGCCATCTGCAAAGTTACTTGAAATGGGGATTTGAGGACTGTGGAATTAACAAAACTGATCACCAGTTTTCACAAAATTAAGCTTCTCTCATTAAGCATTCTAGTCAAGTATATCTACCTCTAGTCCAATGATTCATAACTGTGGTTACTTTTACATCTGAATGGGGTCTTGATTTCCTTAAACAGTTCATATAAAACTCGTAAGTGTATGGGCATAGTGGCTCATGCCTGTAATCCAGCACTTCAGGAGGTGGGCGGATCACCTGAGGTCAGGAGTTCGAGACCAGCCGGACCAACATGGAGAAACCCCCGTCTCTACTAAAAATACAAAATTAGCTGGGCATGGTGGCATGCCCCTGTAATTCCAGCTACTCAGGAGGAAGAGGTTGCAGTGAGCCAAGATGGTACCACTGCACTCCAGCCTGGGCAACAAGAGTGAAACTCTTTGTCTCAAAACAAACAAAAACCCTCAAAAGTACAAATGGTTTACAAAACTGTAAACTTCTAATTTGGAAGAAAAATCAAATTATTAGGTTGCTGCAAAAGTAATTGTGGTTTTGCACCAACCTGTACCAACACTCCCATTTTCTGCTGTTTCATCACTTGTCATTCCCTCTAAGATGCGCTTACACCAGTTCCTTCCAAATGAAATAATTGTTTTTAATTTAAAAAGTGAAGTTAAAACACACTTTTTCACTTTTTTTCACTTCACTTTTTTCTTTTTAACTTCACACTAGAGCTTTTCAAAGTGAAAAGTTCTATCCATGGTGCTACTGCACACCTCTGGTTAAAAGCCACTGTTCTAGACTGTACAACAGTACAGCAGGACTATACTCTAGAATGTATCTTCAACTAAATTTGGTCACTTTTGAAGTCATCATTTTCTTTATTTTAGGATAAAGTTATGAAGACATGACATTAGATCTCTTTAGGCTTTTCTTTGAGACAGGGTTTTGCTCTGTCACCCAGGCTGGAGTACAACCTTCGCCTCCCAGCTCCCAGGCTCAAGTGATCCTCCTGCCTCAGCCTCCCAAGTAGCTGGGACCACAGGCCTGCACCACAACACTTGGCTAATTTTTGTATTTTTTTTGAGATGGAGTCTTGCTCTGTTGCCCAGGCTAGAATGCAGTGGTGCTATCTTGGCTCACTGCAAGCTCCGCCTCCCGGGTTCCTGCCGTTCTCCTGCCTCAGCCTCCTAAGTAGCTGGGACTACAGGCACGTGCCACCACGCCCGGCTAAATTTTTGTATTTTTAGTAGACACAGGGTTTCACCATGTTAGCGAGGATGGTCTCGATCTCCTGACCTCATGATCTGCCTGCTTCGGCCTCCCAAAGTGCTGGGATTACAAGCGTGAGCCACTGCGCCCGGCCCTAATTTTTGTATTTTTTATAGAGACATAAATTTGCCTTGTTGCTCAAGCTGGTCCCAAACTCCTGGGCTCAAGTGATCCACCTGCCTCAGCGTCCCAAAGTACTGGGATTACAGGCATGAGCCACTGTGCCCAGCGAGACAGATTAGATTTCTGAGCTCAAAATTTCCTGGTGATTTAAATGCCTCACAAGATTCTTACCTTGTCCATAAAATGATAATTTCTCCCTTCTTTTTAATAACATTCTTTGCAGAAAGGCTTGTAGAAGTGGCAAGTGCTGCTGATGAATCCTTAATCCCTGGGGTTGCCTTTAATGATGAGGGATCTTTATTCACAGGAGGGGCCCTCTTCTTATTGGCTTTCTTTCCGTGAGCTTCAGTATTCTCACAAGAATCTTGGGCAGGTTTCTTGGTCTTTTCCTTATTGGCTAAGTCTGTTTCCTTTCTTTGTTTCTTATGAGAATGATTTAGATCAGAAAGGTTTCTTCTCTTTTTGTGAGCATTATGCAAAGTCCCAGGCAACTCCAAGTTAACACAATTTGATCCCAGCTCTGATTTTAATTCATCCTTTTTTACTTCACATGAACTGGGAGATTCTGTGGTCAAGTCGATATAGGTTTCCTCAACAATGCACTGCAAAGGCCTGTTTGCCATTTGTGCCTTTTTTTCCTTACAATTATCTTCATCCACCTGTATCACCCCACATCCCAAGTCTTCAACAGCTAATTCAGGATGATTACCTTCACTTTTAGTTTCACTTGAAGCATCTTGTGTCAAATCAATAAAAGCACCTACAGTATCAGCCTGCAAAGAATTGTCTAATATTTGAGCACTTTGATTTAAATTGCCTCCAGAACATCCCAACTGATCAATATTTAAAACTGTTACTTCTATGAATTCGCCCAAGTTTTTGGTTTCAGTGACTGGATCTTTCGTTAGATCTATGTATGTGTTTGGAAGATGATCCCCGACAGAGTGTGAGATTTCTTCCATTGAAGGCAATTCTTCAATGCTTTCAGGCACTTTTGTTTCCCATACTTGATGCAATTTGAAACATTCATCAGCCACTTCATCACGATGACCCATCTTACCTGAAGCATCTTTAAGAAATTCATATATATCAGGAACCTGTGTTTGTATCACAGAGCTCTGTTCTTCATGAGTTGACTTGCTGTTATCAACATTTTTGTTGGAATTTTCCAATTCCTCCACAGATTTAAAAACTGTGTTCTGACATGAAATATATTCTTTATCTGCTCCTTCATCAGCTTCCTTTCCATGTCTGGGCAAAGATGTCAATGATTCATCAGGTATCATACTCTGTTTAAGACCAGAAGAGGTAGATGGTGTTGCACGTCGTATTTTCACAATAAAATGATCATTGGACTTTTCCATTATGACGGCATGCATAGGTAAATTAGGGTGGTACTGAAAGCCTGGAGCAACGGATCGGCTTGTCCAGGAAGAAGAACAACTTGATTTACTGCTAGAATTATCAGACTCCAGAGCTAAATGAATATCTTGCTCAGATGCATCCTCTTCCTCAAGTAAGGCATCTTCACTAAAATGAGCACTAATGACTTCTTCAGGAGTTGAACTAGACGAAACATCAGGCTTTAAAAAACTGAGATGACCATCTGACTTCAGAGGTGACGGTACTGTTAAAGAGACTGCGAGATCTTCAAAAAGTATGGAAGAAACGCAGGGCTTGCTCTTTTCTACACTACACACATTATCTTTACTTAAAGGTAGGTTAGTAGACACTTCAAACATACAACTTTCATCCAACACATCAGGATGAACTGGCAATGAAAGCCCTGAAGACAGAGATGGACCTTTCTCAGATGATAATAATGACCAATTATCATCACTAATCATTTTAGGACATGGAGAAGCCACCCCTGAAACTAGCTCTTCTGTTGTACAAGCTGGTATAGACTCGCACTTAAGAGTCTCTAGCAACTGCTTCTCTGGAGTCTTTAACTCCCACTCACTTTTTTCAGTACAGTTAACACTACTGTCTAAAAGATCAGAACCTTGCAACAAACTTTTAAATATTTCACCCATTTGTGCATCACTCACTAAATTAAAAGTAAGGCTAGATGCTTGCTGTTCAGTAAGAATCTCGAAACTTCGTTCTGGCTTCAAGGTTGCATGCTGGGATGTCTGTGCATCCTCTATACTGCTTCCTTCGTTTTTTTCTGACTTTGGGGTGCTTGAACAGTGTAGTTCCAAGGAGCGCTCTTCGGATTGAGAGTTCTTTGTATTATCAAAGCAGGTGTTAAAATTTTTTTTAATGTCATGCTTTAGAGTGTTAATACTGGCGTTATTTTGGTCTTGATATTTTTCCTCAGATTTTTTACATCCCACTAAAGACTTATAATGAACACAGTCTTCTGATTTTGAGAATTTTTCTTTCAGCAATTCTTTGTTGGAGTTGTGCTCACTCCCTTTCTGACAATCTGAATACTGTGCATTGTGTTTACTTGTTTTCTCAGGTTTGCCTTCATCACTGTCTCTTCCAAAGTTTTTGGAATCACAAAAGTTAACTAAGATTTTCTTAAGCTTTGCAAACAAATAATCAAGTTGGTCATCTACAAACTTCCACAATTTTTTTTTCATATCTGGTAGCTGCTGTTCAAATAAACGATCAACTATGCCATTCTTTTTAACTTGCTTAAGTTTAGACTCTATAACATCACAGAGATTCTTCTGTAAGGTAGTCACTGACTTAGAGATTTTGTGTAAGTTGAGATGTTTAATTAGAGATGTAAAACTCAAAATTGCTGATTCAATAATTCTATGAAATTGTATTAATGAAAATTTTGCCTTGAATTTCATATAATTTTTCCTTACATGTTTTCTTATCATTCGTAACATGTGCATGATCTCTTGTTCAGAAGAGGGTACAGCAATAATTGGAACTATTTTTTCCAAGCTGGAAGTGCTCATCACTTTATCTTTCTTCTCCGTTTTTGAAGATCTGCTAGATTTATCAGGTCTTTTATTCCATTTGTTATTGGTCTGATGGATTCTTACATGTGTTTTCCTACTGTCTTTATCCAAACCCACAGTACTTTTCCCATGTCGTGGGATAGTCTTTGACTTCCGCACATCAGCTGACGCTCTAGGCTTGGAATTTTTTTCAAAACTTTCTTGTGGTTTAGATGTTTCACTATCACTTCTAATTTCCCCTTCTTCTAATTCATCTAATGGTGAATTCTTACATTTGTCTGCTTCTGTACATTTGTCAGATTTGTAAATTGGCTTTTGATTTTCCTTATTGAGATCAGACTGACTCTTAGAGGTAGAATGAGCTGAATTTGGTAAAAACACATCTGTAGAAGAGTAAAATATATTAAATACATTTATAGAAGATAAAAGTATATTAAAGTTTAGTCATTTGACATGTCCATATTAAATATTACATGTAACAAAAAATTAAATACTGAGGCAATTCACTGTTTTCCTAGTTCTTTTTGAAGCAGAATGTTAATGCCTAATACTTGCATCATTGATTTTTTTTTGAGAAGTCTTGCTGTGTCACCCAGGCTGGAGTGCAGTGGTGCAATCTTGGCTCACTGTAACCTCTACCTCCCAGGTTCAAGCCAATTCTCCTGCCTCAGCCTCCTGAGTAGCTGGGACGACAGGCGCCTGCCCCCATGCCCAGCTAATTTTTGTATTTTTAGTAGAGACAGGGTTTCACCATGTTGGCAAGGCTGGTCTTGAACTCCTGACCTCATGATCCGCCTGCCTCAGCCTCCCAAACTTCTAGGATTATATGTGTGAGCCACCACGCCCAGCCTGTATCAATGGTTTTTACCGGTCTTAAAAAGTGCTCAGGGCCGGGCATGGTGGCGGGTGCTTGTAATCCCAGGTACTTGGGAGGCTGAGGCAGGAGAACCACTTGGGCTGGGAGGTGGAAGCTGCAGTGAGCTGAGATCATGCCACTGCACTCCAGCTTGGTGACACCGTGAGATTCTGTCTCAAAAAAAAAAAAAAAAAGAAACAGAAAAACAACTCTGGCTGGGTGCAGGGGCTCACGCCTGTAATCCCAGCACTTTGGGAGGCCAAGACGGGCAGATCACAAGGTCAGGAGTTTGAGACCAGCCTGGCCAATATGGTCAAACCCTGTCTCTACTAAAAAAACTATACAAAAATTAGCTGGGATTGGTGGCACGTGCCTGTAGTTCCAGCTACTTGGGAGGCTGAGGCAGGAGAATTGGTTGAACTCAGGAGGCGGAGGTTGCAGTGAACCGAGATCTCACACCACTGCACTCCAGCCCGGGCAACAGGGTGAGACTTCGTCTAAAAAAAAACACACACAAAAACCTTCCATGTGCACTTCTAGATAACAGGGGCTGAGTAATATGCTGCTTTTTTTTTTTTTTTTTGATACAGAGTCTTGCTTTGTCGCCCAGGCTGGAGTACAGTGGCGCAATCTCTGCTCACTGCAAGCTCCACCTCCTGGGTTCACACCATTCTCCTTTCTCAGCCTCCTCAGTAGCTGGGATTACAGGCGCCTGCACCAGGCCCGGCTAATTTTTTTGTATTTTTAGTAGAGACGGGGTTTCACTGTGTGAGCCAGGATGGTCTTGATCTCCTGACCTCGTGATCCGCCTGCCTCAGCCTAACAAAGTGCTGGGATTACAGGCATGAGCCACTGTGCCCGGCCTACTTTTTATCTTATCAAAAAAGAATATCACCAATTTATCTTAAGTATTTTACATTCTCAAAAAAAGCAAAGTTATAGAATATAAACTAGTACCTTTATGACTGTTATTATACACTGGAACTTGAGGTGGGCTTTCATTTCTAAGAACTTTTGCTACAGGTCTCACTGGACTATTCAGAGGACTGATGGCTTCCGGAATAGGTCTCAGGTGATTAAGGTCAATGCTCAAAACCGAGTTATCATCATCATGATATACTGAGTTTGTTTCACCAGTTGCCATTCTGTGGTCCATTAACTCAGTCTGCTGAAGTGAAGAATCTAGAGTATCTTTAGGTAAGCAAGGCTCCAAATGGCACAATTTACTCTCAACCAGTGGTGTAACTATAACAGAAGGCTCAAATTTTGGGTTATTATCTTCTGAAAGCATTATTGGCAAAATATCAGCTTCCTCAATTGAAGGCTGCAAAATGCTTTCAGTGGTTTCACCCACTGTTGTTGAAAGTGCTACCTTCATTTCCATACCTTCAGAAATACCACAAGAATCTGAATTATCATTTCTTTTGGTATCCAATTCCAATCCAAAGTTTTGAGACACATCTGTTTGTAATACATCCATTACCACAGGAGCTGCTGCCCTTCCATTATTAATGGTTTGTTTCATTCCTGTTGATGGAAACAAGGATTCTGTCTGTTGTATTTCCATAGGAGATGGGAAGGAAGTCTCTGTATCACAAATGGGCACTTCACAATGCATAGTATTGTCAACAGATCTAACTAACAAACTATTTTCTTCTTCCATTTTGGTTTCCGAGATACCAATCCTGGGTTCAGTCACTGCTAGAAGAGCAACTTTTGGTTCCAATAATGATGATTTCGTTTCCCCCATGGTATGTTCACTGACAGAAGCTTCTCCCAAGATATGTTCACTGACGGATGGAACATATGCCACTGTTTTAGCTTGCACTGAAGACCCTGAATCACATACACCACTGGACTTGGGAACATCAGTTATTTTATGCTGATTATCCTGAGAAACAGGTTGCTTTTTAGCAGGAGAAAGAGTTAAGTTCAATTTTTCCATAAAACTCAATTTTAGGTCTTTGTTTTTCGTTTCATTTGGACCATTCTCAGCTTTCATTGCAAGCTCTTTATTATCTGCTCCTTCAGAAACACCATTATCAGGGACTTCTCCCTTATCAGTCTTTGGCTCATTCTGTTTCTTTAAATCAGAAGTGGTTTTCTTAGTTTCCTTATTAGCCTTCTGAAAATGTTCTGTAGGTACTCTTTTTTCATTTCTAATATGCTTATTATCTTCTTTGCTTTCTCGTTCTCTTTTCCTCTTATCTTCGGTTCTATGTCTTTCTGCTTTTAAAGGTGTATTTTCCCACTGGTGCATAGCATCAATTTCCTTAGAGTCAATGTTTTTGTGAGTTCTACTGTTTGAAAGAAAAGATGGACATCTTCCATCTTGAAAACTATGACTGTTTACACTCCTGTCTCTTTTACAATCTTCCCATCCTCTTCTCTCTTCTACATGGTATTTACTTGAATTATGAGAAAATGTTATTTCGTTCTTGGAATGAGGAAGTGATGCTCGTTCAGATCTTCTCCAGTGATCTTGGTCCTTTACTACTGACTTAGGTTTTTGATCAACTTTTCTTTCTTCTTTGTCTTGTGATTTAACTTCTTTCCTATTTATATTTTGTGATCTTTCACTTTGTCGTTCTAGTTTTTTGTCACTTTGAGAGTCTACTCGACTGTGTGACCTTTCTCCGAGGGTCTCTTTCTCCCAAGAAGAGTTAATGCGTTCACCTTTATAGTCAGAATCTGAGTTACTTTTAAACTTTGAACTTTTGCTTTCAGTCTTTGGTTCACCTTTACCATATTTCTCAGGATGTCCTTGCAGCCTTTGACTAGCCTCCAGTATCCTTGGTTCACCATCACCACAGCCAGGACTTAAGTCTTTTCGTACTCTTTCAGTTCCTCTGTTGAACTGGCTATGTCTAATATCTTTTCTTCCTCTTCTACTATCCTCATTTGAGCTACCCTCACCAACCTGATAATGAGAACGCGACCAAACACCATTAGTGCAGTGTTTCTCGACAGATGTAGGTAAATGTGAAGTACTCCTTTTATCAGAATGTGATTTTCCTTCCTTTTCCAGATTTGGCAGTGAAGTGCTATGATGTACATCTTTAGAAACATCACTTTTAGCTCTGTGATCAGTCTTTGAACAATCATCCAAATGTGGAGATCTAGATTTAAGATCTTTTGTTTTAACTGTATCAAATGTCCTTGCGGTTTTATGATTATTTCGAAAATGTGGAAACTCAGACAATCTATTGAGAAATTAAAAAAAAAAAAAAGTTCAATTATATTTGCAATATTCCAAACTTTATTCACATGAGTAATTCATGATTAAGAAATTACCAGCTTTGGCCGGGCATGGTGACTCATGCCTATAATCCCAGCACTTTGGGAGGCCGATGCGGGTGGATCACTTGAGGTCAGGAGTTTGAGACCAGCCTGGCCAACATGGTGAAACCCCGTCTCTACCAAAAATACAAAAAAATTAGCCAGGTGTGGTGGCAGGCACCTGTAATCCCAGCTACTTGGGAGGCTGAGGCAGGAGAACTGCTTGAACCTGGGAGGCAGAGGTTGCAGTGAGCTGAGACTGTGCCACTGTACTCCAGCCTGGGTGACAGAGCAAGACTCTGTCTCAGCTTCAACCTCCTGGTTGAGAAAGAAATTATCAGCTTTGGCCAGGTGTGGTGGCTCATGCCTGTAATACCAGCATTTTAGGAGGCCAAGGCAGGAGGATCACTTGTTTGAGCCCAGGAGTTCAAGATCAACCTGGGCAACATAGTGACATCCTGTCTCTAAAAAAATTTTTTGTTTTAATTAGTCAGGCATAGTGGTACATGCCTGTGGTCCTAGCTACTTGGAAGGCTGAGGTGGGAGGATCACTTAAGACCAGGAGGTTGAGGCTGCAGTGAGCCATGACTGCGCTATTGCACTCCAGCCTGGGTGACAGAACGAAGTGAGACCCTGTCCCTAAAAAAAAGAAGAAAAAGAAATTACCAGCTTCCAACTAAATTAGCCCGTTTTTAAAACATGAAATTCTCTTTCATGTGCTTTGCTCAAATAAGTTTTGAGGACCTGAGGATCTATCCCAATACTTGCCAATGGCTCTCAGACTTACTTCACCACACTGCATAACTCCCCAGCTAACCACAAGTTCACTTCTTTTAGAACAAGTGACATTATTTTCTTGCCTTATTCATTCTGGCTCAACTGAAACACAAGGAAAAGTAAAATCTTGCTAAACAACAGACATGATCAAAGTAAAACTCTACATAATTCTCTATCCTAGTTTTTCTGTTTCACATACAATCCCATAGCAAGCCAAAGCACCAATGGCCATCTTAAGGTGTTATATACTATGCAAAAGTAAAAAGGAATAAAGAGTTGTAATTCTTTCCTAGGAGAATGGTATATATTTACTGTTTAAAACAAAAATCTAAGTCTTAAGGTTTTATATTAGTGTTTAAAAAAACTGTTAGGTTTCCTAGCAATAAAATGCAGAGAGCTCAATTTAGCTTTTTTTTTTTTTTTTTTTTTGAGACAGAGTCTCCCTCTTTCACCCAGGCTGAGTGCAGCGGCATGATCATGGCTCACTGCAGCCTTGATATCCTAGGCTCAAGCAATCCTCTCACTTCAACCTCCCAAGTAGCTGGGACTACAGGCACACGCCACCACACCCAGCTAATTTTTAATTTTTCGTAGAGATGGGATCTCACTATGCTGCACAGGCTGGTCTCAAACTCCTGGACTCAAGCAATTCTCCTGCCTTTGCTTCCCAAAGTACTGAAATTACAGGTGTGAGCCACCGTGCCTGGCCCATTTTAGCTTCTGGTAATAACTTCATCTTCCTGAACTTCCATAATTTCTTTGAAATTTCATATATCTATTTCTAATCAGTATTAAATGTGTAGAAAAACCCAAAACTTAAAAAATTCAGAAATATAGGGCGATTGTTATAAGAGAGGATTAGAAAAACATACAACCTAAAACAGTATGTAAACCTCATGTGAACCCTGTTAAGAGTTGATTGTGGCCGGGCGCGGTGGCTCAAGCCTGTAATCCCAGCACTTTGGGAGGCCGAGACGGGCGGATCACGAGGTCAGGAGATCGAGACCATCCTGGCTAACACGGTGAAACCCCGTCTCTACTAAAAATACAAAAAACTAGCCGGGCGAGGTGGCGGGCGCCTGTAGTCCCAGCTGCTCGGGAGGCTGAGGCAGGAGAATGGCGTGAACCCGGGAGGTGGAGCTTGCAGTGAGCTGAGATCCGGCCACTGCACTCCAGTCCGGGCGACAGAGCGAGACACCGCCTCAAAAAAAAAAAAAAAAAAAAAAAGAGTTGATTGTGTCCCCTCTCCTGACCAAATTCATAATTTGAAGTTCTAACCCATTGTTCTTCAGAATATGACCTTATTTAAAGGGTCTTTACAGAAGTAATCAAGTTAAAGTGATATCCTAAGAGACACAGGAAGTAGACAACCATCTACAACTACAGAGGCCTGAATCAGATCCTTCCTTTAGAGCCCTCAAAAGAAACTAACTTTGCTGACACTTTCATTTTGGACTTCTAGCCTCCAGAACTGTGAGACAAATTTTGGTTGTTTAGGCCACCCATTTCTGGTAGTTTTGTTACACTAACCCGGGAAACCAATATAGATACTGACTCAACCGACCAACTGTTGGTAGATACCTTTGAGATCACTGGAGAAATGTCAACACAAAAAGCACTAACCATAAAAGGAACACCCTTAAAGCTGGGTGCAGTGGCTCATGCCTGTAATCCCAGCACTTTGGAGGGCCAAGGCAGGCAGATCACTTGAGGTCAGGAGTTCAAGGCCAGCCTGGACAAAATTGTGAAACCCCATCTACTAAAAATACAAAAAACCATTGTTTTTTGTTTTTTTAATTTTTCACAGGTGGTGCATGCCTGTAATCCCAGCTACTGGGGAGGCTGACGTGGGAGGATCACTTGAACCCAGCAGGCAAAGGTTGCAATGAGCTGAGATCACGCCACTGCACTGGGCAACAGAGCAAGATTCTACCTCAAAAAAAAAAAAAGGCTGGGCACAGGTGGCTCATGCCTGAAATCTCCGCACTTTTGGGAGGTCAAGGTGGGTGGATCACCTGAGGTCAGGAGTTCAAGACTAGCCTGACCAACATGGTGAAACCCTGTCTGTGTCTACTAAAAACACAAAAATATTAGCTGGGTATAGGCTGGGTGCAGTGGCTCATGCCTGTAATCCCAGAACATTGGGAGGCTGAGGCAGGTGGGTCACCTGAGGTCAGGAGTTCAAGACCAGCCTGACCAACATGGTGAAACCCCATCTCTACTAAAAATACAAAAATTAGCCAGCGTGGTGTGGGTGCCTGTAATCCCAGCTACTCAGGAGGCTGAGGCAGGAGAATGTTTGAACCCAGGAGGCGGAGGCTGAAGTAAGCTGAGATCACGCCACTGCACTCCAGCTGGGCAACAGAGTGAGACTCTGTCTCAAAATATAAAATAAAATTTTTCTTTAATTAGCCGGGTGTGGTGGCGAGTGCCTGTAATCCTGGCTACTCAGGAGGCAGAGCTGCTTGAACCTGAGAGGCAAAGGTTGTGGTGAGCCAAGACTGCACCATCGCACTCCAGCCTGGGCAACAGAGTGAGGCTCTGTCTCGGAAAAAAAAAGGCCGGCACACAGTGGCTCATGCCTGTAATCCCAGCACTTTGGGAGGCTGAGGCGGGCAGATCATGAGGTCAAGAGATCGAGACCATCCTGGCCAACATGGTAAAACTTCATCTCTACTAAAAATACAAAAATTAGCTGGGCATGGTGGCGCGTGCCTGTAGTCCTAGCTACTCAGGAGGCTGAGGCAGGAGAATTGCTTGAACCCAGGATGGGGAGGTTGCAGTGAGCCAAGATCGTGCCACTGCACTCCAGCCTGGCGACAGAGTGAGACTCCATCTCAAAAAAAAAAAAAAAAAGTGAGTTAGTAGAAAGAAAAAAAATGAAAACAAGTTTAGACAACTTTTTCAGAGGTTTGGCTATGAAGATATCAACTTCTCTCTGGAGCAAAATATTGCCTCCAACCAATAAGAGAGAGACATTAATGGAGAAAATCCCCTTGAGAAAGGAAAGAATATACAATTGAGGGATAGTATAAAGGCTGTTTATTAATAGAGTACATGAGCACAGATGCCCTCTTGATATTTTGGTAATTTAGTGGGGACCTAGAAGAACCCATGACATATACACCATCATCCCATCAGGGCAAATAATAGTAGAGCAAGAACTCAGTGTTTTAGGAAACTAAATATATTCAGAGAAGTATGTGGCAATGTTCTATTTTTATTTGCTTCTTTTTTTTTTGAGATGGAGTCAGGCTGTCACCAAGGATGGAATGCAGTGGTATAACCTCAGCTCACTGCAACCTCTGCCTCCCAGCTTCAAGTGATTCTCCTGCCTCAGCCTCCCAAGTAGGTAGAATTATAGGTATCCACCACCACACCTGGCTAATTTTTTTTTTTGAGATGGAGTTTCATTCTTGTTGCCCAGGCTGGAGTGCAATGGCACAATCTTGGCAACCTCTGCCTCCTGGGTTCAAGAGAGTCTCCTGCCTCAGCCTTCCGAGTAGCTGTGATTCTGGGTATGCACCACCATGTCCAGCTAATTTTGTATTTTTCTTTTCTTTTAGTAGAGATGGGGTTTCACCATGTTGGTCAGGCTGGTCTGAGCTCCTGACCTCAGATGATCTGCCCGCCTTGGCCTCCCAAAATGCTAGGATTACAGGCATGAGCCACCACGCCCAGCCAAATATTTGTATTTTTAGTAGAGACAGGGTTTCACCCTGTTGGCCAGGCTGGTCTACAACTCTTGAGCTCGAGTGACCTGTCCCCCCCAGCCTCCCAAAGTGCTGGGATTACAGGTACGAGCCACTGAGCCTGGACACAATGTTCTATTAGTAATCACATATGGGCCAGGCATGGTGGCTCACCCCTATAATCCTAACACTTTGGGAGGCAGAGGCAGTAGGATCACTTGAGGCCAAGACTTCAAGACTAGTGTGGGCTACATAGTGAGACCCTGTCTCCACCAAAAATAAAAAATAAAAAAATTAGGAGACATGGTGTTGTACACCTGTTGTCTCAGCTACTTGGAAGGCTGAGGAAGGAGGATCCCTTGAGCCCAGGAGGTGGAGGTTGCACTGAGTTATAATTACACCACTGCATTCCAGCCTGGGTGACAAAATGAGACCCTGTCTCTGAAAAAAGAAAAAAAAAAAACAGAAAACAAAAAACATTATTTTCATCTTTCCTCTCAAAGTTAAAAATATTCCACATATCAATACCCACGTAATTTATAACAGCTACACCGCTCAGTAATACCTTTGGTGAAGATTACTTATTTCTTCATCCTTGCGGTTTATTTCCACCCTGGCAGTTTTGATAAGTGCTGAAATATTCTTCTTAAGAGACTGGTTTTCATTTATTAAGCTGAAATTCTAAAACACCACAAAATATATTAATAAAGTACATACCTACAGGATTACTAATACTACTACATATATTAGCTGATAATTATCGAATGTTAACTACATGCAGGCATCACACATTTATAAGCCATATGAGGAGTACTATTATCCCCCTTATACAAGTGGGGAAGCTGAGACTGAGAAGATAACTGGCACCAGAAACAGTCCCACTTAAAGTGAAACTACTTAAAACAGAGATTGAAATGAAAAACCAATGAACAGCAGAAAAAGTAAGTTCTGCCTGGCCATGATCTTGAAAATTGAAAATAAAAATGGTAAGAATTAGGTTATATTCAACAGCTTTGGTTAAACTTGCAAAGATGTATTAGTCCGGTCTAGGTGTGGTGGGGCTCATGCCTGTAATCCCAGGACTTTGGGAGGCCGAGGCGGGTGGATCACCTAAGGTCAGGAGTTCAAGACCAGCCTGGCCAACATGCTGAAACCCTGTCTCTACTAAAAATACAAACATTAGCCAGGTGTCGTGGCGGGTGCCTGTAATCCCAGCTACTTGGGAGGCTGAGGCAGGGGAACCGCTTGAGCGTGAGAGGCGGAGGTTGCAGTGAGCTGGAGGTTGCAGTGAGCCGAGATTGTGCCACTGCACTCCAGCCTGGCAACAGAGCAAGGCTCCGTCAAAAAAAAAAAAAGATGTATTAGTCCCTAAGATAAACTAAGAAAGAATTGATAGTTCACTGGTTCTTTCAGGGGAACGAGAAGGAAGAGAAACAATTTTACCAAAAAGTAAAAACTAGAACAGGACATGACATTCCTGATTTTTGCAGCGCAGTCACAAAATGGGTCATTCTGGCAAAAGCTGTGATGGCATCATAAGTGTCTCCCAACAGCCATTTTAAACCCGTATCTTTGTTCCTCAAAACCATTGTTTTAAACCAGTTGTCATTATCTCCACAAATTTTCTATTAATTAACTATTAATTGACCTAAGTCTAACAGACCCTTTATATCAATGTCATTTAACAAATCAAGCCGTTTTCTTTTATCAGTTTCATCAACTCACGAAATAATGCATATTTGTCATATTTGCTATTTCATTCAATTTCATCAATTCAGGAAATAATGCATACTTGCCACATTTGCTATTTCATTTAATACTAAAAGAAAGCTTTTTTATAAACTGTCAACATTTTAACATTTTAATTTCTATTTATAACAACTTTTTTTTTTTTTTTTAAGTGATAGGGTCTTCCTCTGTCACCCAGGCTGGAGTGCAGTGGCACAATCACAGCTCACTGTAACTTCAAACTCCTGAGTTCAAGGGTCCTCCCTCCTCAGCCTCCTAGGTAGCAAGCACTACAGGGGGGCCATACACAGCTAATTGTTTTATTTTTTTGTAGAGATGAGGTTTCGCTATCTTGCCAAGGCTGGGCTCAAACTCCTGGCCTCAAGCAATCCTCCCACCTCTGCCTCTCAAAGTGCTGAAACTACTGGTGTGAGTCACTGTGCCTGGTAATTTGTTTTTTATGTTTTCATTTATACCCTACCTGTGTCTGTATTTCTTTAAACTTTTTCATCAGCTCTTTCATTTGCAGTTGACATTTTCCATATTCTACTTGCAACTATAAAATATAAAAGGATTAAGTATCATTCAAAGTTATTTTCTTAGTTTAATTGGCATTTCAAAATATTTTAAAATCTGCAAATCAATTCACTAAGAAGGCAGATGAGGTCTACTTCTACCAGAAAGATTACCAGTTTTAAAGTTAAGCCTACAAATAATCTATTTTGTTTACTTTCACATTCAACATCCAAACCTTAAAATTCAAATATAGTAGAAAGAAATAGAAGTCTCAGGACATTTTATGCAACATATGATTTAACTTTGTACATTTCATGAAAAGAAAAAATGTTATAACACTGTTTGCCTGTTGAGGTTTTATACTCAGATGCTTAAATTGGGTCAAGCAAAATTATAACTAAATTTAGACAAGTATTCAGAAAACATTCCTTTAAAAAGCAGGTCTGAAGACAAAAACTGACTTAAATATTTATTAATCTAAGAGCTAAGTTCCTAAACAAAATATTTGTTCAAAACTAAGCAGCTGATTGCTCTTCAGAAGCTACAAAATAGTAAATAACTGTCCTTAATAATTGTAGCAACCCATACATCATTATATGTTGCCTCCTTTGCAGTTCCTTCTTCAGTCAGGATCTCTTCGTATAAGTCCAAACAATTTCTTGATGGTACACAGGATTTGGAAGCACTGTCTAAAAACAAACAAAAAAACCTTCCATTAAATTACTTGTTACACTTTTTTGTTTTGTTTTTTGAATCTCACTCTGTCACTCACGCTAGAGTGCAATGGCAGTGGTGCAAATCTTGGCTCACTGTAGCATCACCCTCCCAGGTTCAAGCCATTTTCATGCCTCAGCCTCCCAAGTAGCTGGGATTACAGGTGCACGCCCCCATGCCCCACTACTTTTTGTATTTTTAGTAGAGATGGTGAGATGGTGTTTCACCATGTTGGCCAGGCTGGTCTCGAACTCTTGACCTCAAGAAATCTACCTGCCTTGGCCTCTCAAAGTGAAAATATTTGTTACATTTTCTTTTTTTTTTTTTTGAGACGGAGTCTTGCTCTGTCGCCCAAACTAGAGTGCAGTGGCGGGATCTCAGTTCACTGCAAGCTCCGCCTTTCGGGTTCACGCCATTCTCCTGCCTCAGCCTCCCGAGTAGCTGGGACTATAGGTGCCCGCCACCTCGCCCGGCTAGTTTTTTGTATTTTTTAGTAGAGACGGGGTTTCATCGGGTTAGCCAGGATGGTCTCGATCTCCTGACCTTGTGATCCGCCCGTCTCGGCCTCCCAAAGTGCTGGGATTACAGGCTTGAGCCACCGCGCCCGGCCTACACTTTCTTTTTTTTTTTTGAGACAGAGTCTCCCTGTGTTGCCAGGCTGGAGTGCAGTCACACGATCTTGGCTCAATGCAACCTCCGCCTCCTGGGTTCAAGCAATTCTTCTGCTTCAGCCTCCCTGAATAGCTGGGACTATAAGCACATGCCACCACGCCCAGCTAATTTTTTTTTTGTATTTTTAGTAGAAACGAGGTTTCGCCATGTTGGCCAGGCTGGTCTCCAACTCCTGACCTCAGGTGATCCGCCTGCCTCAGCCTTGCAAAGTGCTGGGATTACAGGCGTGAGCCACCGTGCCCAGCCTTGTTACACTTTTTGATATTTTGTCTACTTCAAAAGATTATACATTTCTCCATCTCCTATACTTCATCCTACATTTCACTTCTCCTACATTCCAAATTTATACTGATTTTACAGATGGACTACCAATTTACCTAAATGGTTGTTGTCAACCAAATTAGGTATGAAGATCATAACTGTTCAAAACTTTAAGAAATCTGGCTGGGCGCGGTGGCTCAAGCCTGTAATCCCAGCACTTTGGGAGGCCAAGACGGGCGGATCACAAGGTCAGGAGATCGAGACCATCTTGGCTAACAGAGTGAAACCCCGTCTCTACTGAAAAATGCAAAAAAACTAGCCGGGCAAGTTGGCAGGCGCGTGTAGTCCCAGCTACTCGGGAGGCTGAGGTAGGAGAATGGCGTAAACCCGGGAGGCGGAGCTTGCAGTGAGCTGAGATCCGGCCACTGCACTTCGGTCTGGACGACAGAGCGAGACTCTGTCTCAAAAAAAAAAAAAAAAGAAATCTGATTATGGAAAAGATTTCTAATTTGAATAGGTCATTAGATTCTCAGCATATCACTCTTACTGATACATTTAAAAATACTTATAGTAACTTACACTTTTCAAATGTTCTAATATCATATAACCTGCAAGAGTATGAGTGCAGTCAGGCGTGGTGACTTATGCCTGTAATCCCAGCACTTTGGGAGGCTGAGGCGGGCAGATCACGAGGTCAGGAGATTGAGACTATCCAGGCTAAAGTGGTAAAACCTTATCTCTACTAAAAATACAAAAAAATTAGCCGGGCGTGGTGGCACGTGCCTGTGGTCCCAGCTACTTGGGAGGCTGAAGCAGGAGAACCACTTGAACCCGGGAGGCGGATGTTGCAGTGAGCCGAGATTAGGCCACTGCACTTAATCCTGGGCGATAGAGTGAGACTCTGTCTAAAAAAAAGAGTATGAGTGAATAGTAACAGACACCAGCACTAGTTGTACTTCAATAGTAGAAAATGTGTTTGCACAAGGCTCAATCAAATCTGAGACCGAGATGAATAAACCTGTTTGCTAATTTGTTTTTCTCATCAAGCTTTGGTTAACATTGGGTTCTGTAAGTTATCGTGGGGGAAAAAGAAAGAAAAGAATTACCTCAGTGTAATTACAAAGAATGGGCAAATTGTTTAGGAGCTATGATATACCAGGATTTGGTAACCACAAAACAAATACAATGAACTGACTAAAAAAATGAAACTATTTTTATGGAATTCACATACCAGAAACAGCACTGTCCAACCCAGCATATATGTCCAATGAGCCTTCATCATTGTTCTTAAGAGGAGAAGCTGCAAGAAAGGCAAAGACTAGTTAAAAATGACTTTAGGCACTGCGATTTTTCCATTCCTACATTGAAGGACCAGGAAAAGAAAGAGACTTAATAGTTTTGCTTTAAAAAAGAGATAAGCCAGGCACGGTGGCTCACGCCTGTAAACTCAGCACTTTGGGAGGCTGAGTCAGGCGGATTGCTTAAGCTCAGGAGATCAAGACCAGCCTGGACAACACAGCATATCAAAAATAAAAATTTAGCCAGGTGTGGTGGCACATGGGAGGCTGAGGTGGACTGCTTGAGCCCAGAAGGTCAAGGCTGCAGAGAGCCATGACTCTGCCACTGCACTCCAGCCTGGGTGACAGTGCGAGATCCTGTCTCATATATATATATTTCTACTGAAAGAGTTCCAATACCAGTTACAGCGGAGTGGTTTCTACGAAACCAATCCTCCTGCAGATAACTACTGTAAACACTAAATAAAATATTCGAAGCTATCTAAAGAGCTAGAGAACACCCTAAAGCAGGCAAAAACTGAAAGGGCAGTGACAACTGAAAGAAAATAGCACCTCCCAAGTTCCCTGTCCCCTTTTATTACTGCTTTCTGTAGAAAGACAGGCCCTAGTTGTAGCTATACTGGGCAGTGACAACTCAAGATAGAAACCTCCAGTCCTTTAGTAGCTTGAAGAACTGGAGAAAAGAATTTGTCATGATAACAGTGACTAGTACACGAAAGGGGAATTACAGAAATCCACAAAGAGCATTACCTAAATTCTGCCCAAATCTCTGGGTGACTCTCAAAAAAGGGTAGAACTCCAAAAAGCCAGCTAAACCTAAAACAGATATTTCAGTTGCTATTACAGAAGGGACCGAATCGCAAGTTCAGCTAAGTTAAATATCTGCTAAAATTAAAAACAACTCTTCAGAGGAATGTTAACAGCATCCAGCCTCTCACATTTCATTTACAATGTTGACTATTCAATCCAAAGTTACTACATGGTGGCCAGGTGCAGTGACTCACACCTGTATTCCCAGCACTTTTGGAGGCCAAGGCCACAGGATTGCTTGAGCCCATGAGTTTGAGATCAGCCTAGGTAACATGGTGAGACTCTGTCTCTACAAAAAAATTAAATGAAAACTAGCTTGAGCATGGTGGCAGATGCCTGTAGTCCCGGCTACTCAGGAGACTAGGGCAGGAGGATGACTTGAACCTAGGAGGTCAAGACTACAGTGAGCCATGTTCATGCGACTACACTCCAGCTTGGCTAACAGAGGAAGAACTTGTCTCCAAAAAAACTACACAGACAAGCACAAACTTACTACACAGAAAATCTCAGAAACAATGAAAAAGAACCAAAGGAAAAACCTACAACTGAAGATTACAATATGTAATATAAAAAGTTATTGGATGTGCTTGACAGGAGAACCACTGAACTTGAAGAGAGATCAACAGAAATTACCCAATCTGTAGATAGACAGACTTTCTTAAAAAAGAACTGAGTCTTAGTGACCTACATGATACTATCAAAAGTTCTCACATAATGTGTATCTGGAGTCCAGAAGCAAATAGAGAATGGGGAGAAACTGCTACTAGAAGGATACCAAAGAATGCTAGGACTGGAAATGGTAAATAAATGAGTAATCATAAAAGACTAAATTTTCTTCTTAATTTCTTTAAGATCCATAGAACTGTTACAGTAAACACTATAGGTTTTTTTTTTTTTTGAGACAGAGTCTAGCTTTGTTGCCCAGGATGGAGTGCAGCAGTGTGATCTCGGCTTGCTGCAACCTCCGCCCTCTGCCTCCCGGGTCCAGGCAATTCTCCTGCGTCAGCCTACAGCTGGGACTACAGGCACACGCTGCCACACCCAGCTAATTTTTTGCATTTTGGTAGAGACAGGGTTTCACCATGTTAACCAGGTTGGTCTTGAACTCCTGTGCTCAGGCAATCCACCCGCGTTGGCCTCCCCAAGTGCTAGGATTACAGGCGTGACACCACGCCCAGCCCAGTAAACACTAGCATTTTATTGTGGGGTTCATAACATGAAAGGCAAGGGTGCAGACAGATGCAACTATACATGCAAGATTCTATATTTCATGTAAAAAGGTACAATACTAGTAAACAGACTAGAAAATGTTAAAGATGTATACACTTCCTCGAACAAGTACTAAAAATAATACAAAGAGGTACAGTGAAAAAGCTCATACATAAATGAAATGCAATTCAAAAAAATACTCAGACATTACTAGCAGTTAGCACTAGTGCTAAAGGGAGAAAAAAATTTTATTTTATTTTCATTTATTTATTTTTTGAGACAGAGTCTCGCTCTGTTGCCCAGGCTGGAGTGCAGTGGCTTGATCTCAGCTCATCTGCAAGCTCCGCCTCCCGGGTACACGCCATCCTCCTGCCTCAGCCTCCCGAGTAGCTGGGACTACAGGCACCCGCCACCACACCCGGCTAATTTTTTTATATTTTTAGTAGAGACGGGGTTTCACCGTGTTAGCCGGGATGGTCTCAATCTCTTGACCTCGTGATCCGCCCGTCTCGGCCTTCCAAAGTGCTGGGATTACAGGCGTGAGGCACCGCACCAGGCCGAGAAAAAAATTTTAAATAAGTATATATTCAAATAATATTTGAAAGAAATCAGAAAAAATAACTGATGAGACAAATTAAACTCAAATATTAAAATGACCTAAATCCAACTACAATAATAAAGAACATTATTCACTGGAATAAAAATAGCAAATCAAATACAAAAGTATTTTATCAGTGTTAAATCTAATGAAACTGAAATTACACTGTGGTTATATAAGAGAACCAACCTTTTCTTATGAAGTACATACTGAAATACTTAGGGGTAAGGGACCATAATGTATGCAACTTACTCTCAAATGGGTCATGAAAAAAAAATGGGTGTGCATCTAGATGTGTGTGTGTGTTTACAAAGAAAGAGTCTAGGCTGGCGAGGTGGCTCACGCCTGTAATCCCAACACTTTGGGAGGCCGAGGCAGGTAGATCACCTGAGGTCAGGAGTTAGAGAACAGCCTGGCCAACATGGTGAAACCCCGTCTTTACTAAAAATACAAAAATTAGCCAGGCATGGTGGCAGGCGCCTGTAATCTCAGCTACTCGGGAGGCTGAGCTAGGAGAATTGCTGGAATTCAGGAGACGGAGGTTGCAGTGAGCTGAGATTGCAACATTGCACTCCAGCCCAGGCCAACAGTAAGACTCTATCTCAAAAAAAAAAAAAAAAAAAAAAGAAAAGAAATTCTATTTTATGAGCTACCAGGTATTGACAGTTATTTATTTCTTTTTCAAACTAATCATCCATTGTGACTATCAATTTTTTTTTTTTTTTTTGAGACAGAGTCTCACTCTGTCGTCCAGGCTAGAGTGCAGTGGCTGAAATTACAGGCACATGCCACCACGCTTGGCTAATTTTTGTATTTTTAGTAGAGATGGGGTTTCACCATGTTGGTCACGCTGGTCTGAAACTCCTGACCTCGTGATCCGCCCGCCTCGGCCTCCCAAGGTATTGAGATTATAGGCATGAGACACCACACCTGGCCCAATTTTTTCCTGAACAACAAACAACCATCAGTGCATTTACTGGAAATATTAACTTCAAGAGTAACAACGACCTATCTTATATATTTTTACATATAATAATAAAAATCATTATCATTCATATTAGTAAAATCACTAATTTGACTACATTCTGAAGCTTGAAAGCATACAGTAAGTTCACACTTATTAAGCATTCCCATGTACCAGGCATTTTATTGTATTAATTCATTTATGTATAGAGAAAAAAGGCTGATAATGACTGTGTTTCCAATGAGAATAGGTAAATGATTTTGTAATTTAAAAAGTAAAGTTAGGCAAGGCATGGTGGCTCACACCTGTAATCCCAACACTTTGGGAGGCAAAAAGGGAGGGTTGCTTGAGTCCAAGAATTACAGACCAGCCTAGACCACATAGTGAAACCTTGTCTCTACAAAAAATAAAATGATTAGATGGCCGTGGTGGCATGTGCCTGTAGTCCTAGCTACTCAGGAGGCTGAGGTGAGAGGATCCCTTGAGATCCGAAGTCTGAAGTCATAGTGAGCTACTGATGGCGCCACTGCACTCCACCCTGGGCAAGTGGGAGAGACCCTGTCTCATTAAAAAAAAAACCAAGAAAACAAAAAAGTAAATTAGAAAGACAATTAAAAGTAGCTCTTACCGGAAAAGACATCAAATAAACTTGTTCCATCACCATTGTCATCATCTGCTGCCATGATCCTATTTCCTTTTGAAAGTCACCACCTATGGTATTAAATATTTTAAAATTTCCACTGTTAAAATAAACCTCACAATTCAGAGAATAAACCTAGCTTCAAAACAAAAAGCAATTTTCAAATTTGGACACATTGAAAAAGCTCACTCTCTATCATTCTTTGTTTTTGGAGACAAAGTCTCACTCTGTCGTTCAAGTTGGAGTGCAGTGGCTTGATCTCCGCTCACTGCAACCTCTGCCTTCTGGGTTCAAGCGATTCTCGTGCCTCAGCCTCCCGAGTAGCTGGGATTACAGAGTAGCTGGGATTACAGGAGTGCACCACCACGCCTGGCTAATTTTTGTAATTTTAGTGAAACAGGGTTTTGCCTGTCTGCCATGTTGGCCAGGCTGGTCTTGAACTCCTGGCCTTAAGCAATCCACCCACCTCAGACTCCCAAAGTGCTGGGATTACAGGCGTGAGCCCCCGTGCCTGGCCTTTCTCTCTACCATTATTAAAAGCAGATTTGTGTTATCAAAAAAAGTGCCTGATACTTTCTAGTAAAAAGTCAAAACTATAAAACAAAAATTTTAAACTTGTTAATATGGCTAGGCATGATGGCTCATGCCTCTAATCTCAGCACTGTGGGAGGTCAAGTCAGGTGGATCACCTGAGCCCAGGAGTTTGAGACCAGCCTGTGCAACATGGTGAAACCCCATCTCTACAAAAAATACAAAAATTAGCCGAGTGTAGTAGCCTGTGCCTATAGTCCCAGCTACTTGGGGGCTGAAACAGGAGGATCACTTGAGCCTGGCAGGCAAAGGTTGCAGTGAGCCGAGATAGTGCCATTGCACTGCAGCCTGGGTGACAGAGTGAGACCCTGTCTCAAGAAAAAAAAAAAAAATTGTTAATATCATTAAGCTATGTACAAAGTAAATGATGCTAATTTTATAAAACAGACCAAAATACAAATTAACTTTTTTTTTTCTTTAGACAGAGTTTCGCTCTTGTCCAGGCTAGAGTGCAATGGTGCAACCTCGGCTCACCACAACCTCCACCTCCCGGGTTCAAGCAATTCTCCTGCCTCAGCCTCCCAAGTAGCTGGGATTACAGGCATGCACCATCATGCCCAACTAATTTTGTATTTTTAGTAGAGATGGGGTTTCTCCATGTTGGTCAGGCTGGTCTCAAACTCCCAACCTCAGCCTCCAAAAGTGCTGGGATTATAAGCCTGAGCCACCGCACCCGGCCAAATTAACTTTTGCACTAAAATAAGAACCATCACTACTATCACAACACACACATGCACACACAAACACACACATATTAGTACTAACAAGAAATACTGATACCAAAAAAAGGTAATCACTTAGACCAAATAGAAAAATGGTCAAAAAACACAGACAAATCTTTAAAAAAAAAAAAAAAAAAGCAAAGCTTTTGAAACTAAAAGATGTTTGACTTCACTAAACACAAATTAAAACAATGAGATATGCCATGTTGTATAGGAAAGTGTTGGCATAGCCAGGCATGGCTACTTATCGTTCGAAAGGCTGCTTACTAAGGCCCTTGGCTGGAGTTTAAGAACTCAAATTTCAGGAGGGTTCCCACAATTTCCAGACCAATAAGAAGTGGCTTGATGTGCCTAAACTGTTCACACACACAATTTGGTTTATCATAAACACCTGTATCCTTCTGGGAGTCTTAAAATTTTAGTACATGACAGGCAGAGGTGTCCTATGTGACCAGCACCCAGTAAAAAGCCTGGGCACTGAGTCTCCAACATGCTTCCCAGGTAGACAACATTTCACGCCTGCTATCACTAGTTGCTGGGGGAACAAACAGTTAAGGGCATGACTCCACTGGGAGCAAAACCATGGGAACTTTAACGTGGTTTCCTCTAGACTTTACTCCATGGACCTTTTTTCCCTTTGGTGATTGTGCTTTGCATCCTTTCATTGTAATAAATCATAGCTGTGAGTACAACTACATAGTGAATTCTATAAGTCTGGAAAATCATCAAACTTAGGGGTGGTGCTCAGGACTCCTGACACATGTTTTCACCAATAACATAGTAAGACAAGCAAATAACAAACAGTTTGATAGTACACTAGGTTGACAAAGGTATGGGAAAAGAGGTACTCTCATAGCTCTCTCAAGTGTACTCTGGTAAAAGCTCTGTGAAAGCAATTTGGTAACAGCTTTGATTTGATTAAAAATTTGATGAAATCTTTAAGTGCAATACTCTGACCTAACAATTTCACATCTAATAATCTGTTACTAGTGTTGTTTATGGTAAAACTAGAAACAACATAAGAATCCAAAACAGTAAAAAAACAAAAACAGGCCGGATCACAGTGGCTCACGCCTGTAATCCCAGCACTATGGGAGGCGGAAGATGGCGGATTAACTGAGGTTAGGAGTTCGACATCAGCCTGGCCAACATGGTGAAACCTCGTCTCTACTAACTACAAAACTTAGCTGGGCGTGGTGGCAGGTGCCTGTAATCCCAGCTACTTGGGAGGCTGAGGCAGGAGAATCACTTGAACCCAGAAGGTGGAGGCTGCAGTGAGCCGAGATTGCGACACTGCACTCCAGCCTGGGCAACAAGAGTGAAACTCCGTCTCAAAAAAAAAAAAAAAAAAAAGGCCGGGCGCGGTGGCTCAAGCCTGTAATCCCAGCACTTTGGGAGGCTGAGACGGGCGGATCACGAGGTCAGGAGATCGAGACCATCCTGGCTAACACGGTGAAACCCCGTCTCTACTAAAAAAAATACAAAAACTAGCCGGGCGAGGTGGCGGGCGCCTGTAGTCCCAGCTACTCGGGAGGCTGAGGCAGGAGAATGGCGGAAACCCGGGAGGCGGAGCTTGCAGTGAGCTGAGATCCGGCCACTGCACTCCAGTCCGGGCGACAGAGCGAGACTCCGCCTCAAAAAAAAAAAAAAAAAAACGGCCTCTCTTCACTAACTTATCTGGCATCCTCTAATCTGTCAGTAAAACCAATGAATGACGCTTATGGCCACTCTGGCCACTTGGGGCTATGAAATTATTAGCAAGCCTGCACCTGCATACTTCTGCTCCCACCAATTGAGATACATGCTTATGTAGTGGAGGGTGTATGTCTGCTGCCTGAATCCTGAAGGACAGGAGATGAGCCAAGACCATGGTGCCAGGCTGAAGAGCCAGTGCCCCTGAGAACCCAAACATTCCGGAGAGTATTTGAGAACCTACCAAGAAAAACAGTCTCATCGCTTAAATACAGTAGGCAATGAGCCAGAAAGTTAGCTTAAAAACAGTTTACAGACAAAAGGGCAGCATGGATCTCTAAAGTTGTCCTGCTGCCATCCAGACTGCCCTTGTAAAAAATAAACTTATTTGTCCTAATAAATGTATCTATTCGCCAAGCTGGACTCGTCTGAATCATTCTTTGGTCTCCTGGCTCCCTCTTAGTTTGGGGGAAGGTTTTCTATATACGATTCTGGGTTTCTCTCAAAGCTTACCAATGTATATTTATTGTCAAATCCAATTATGCCCATTTTCATATTTTTCTAAATCACAACATGATGAAAGATCACATTACCAAAGGGAGTTATTTTCTACTGAAAACCTGGCAGAATGCTATGGAAAGATAGGTAGCAAAACACACACACACACACACACCTGCATGTCAAATCAAGTGCAGAAAAAATGATCCAAAGTACTAGGGGAGAAAATCTAGTCTATACTCAGATCAATTAAAAAGTATCTAAGTTTTTTTTTTTTTTTAAAGACAGAGTCTCCCTCTGTCACCCAGGCTGGAGTGCAGTGGCACAATCACAGCCCACTGCAACCTCCTTGGGCTCAAGCAAGGACAAAACAAAAACTGAAAATCATGGGCAATGTCTGACGGGTGTAGTTCATGCCAGAAAGATGTCAACACTCTCATCATTGGATTCATATTCAAAGATAAGATCATGGTTCTACCACAAGAGATAAATAAAATCAAGGTGTATTATCTTTTTTCCTCCATTCCTCACATTCCTTAATCTAACATTTGTTTCAATTAGCTCATTTGATTAACTGTTATAAAATAGCCTGCACAATTACAAAAAGCACAAATAACATAATCACGTTTGGTAACTAACATAACTGACTCTGCAAAGCAAAATTCAACTGGTGAAATCAGATACTCAGAGGTTTCCTAATGAGAAATCTACTAGTAGTAGCTGTAAGCTGTCACATGGAGAGGGGAGCATTAGTCATGGGGTTTCCTCTCAGAATAATGGAGAATCTAATGATTTGGTTAAAGAGATCAAATAGATCAAAGCTTTCCCTGCACTATTATTTCATACAGCTTTAGTTTATACTAATGACAGGTATTACTTTAAAAAAAAAAAGTGTGGTAACTCACACCTGTAATTTGAGCACTTTGGGAGTAAGGTGGAAGGACTGCTTGATCTTAGGAGTTTGGGACCAGCCTGGGCAACATGGCAAAACCACATCAAGACAAAAAAAAATACAAACAAACGGGCTGGGCACGGTGGCTCATCCCTGTAATCCCAGCACTTTGGGAGGCCAAGGTGGGTGGATCACAAGGTCAAGAGTTTGAGACCAGCCTGGCCAACATGGTGAAACCCTGTATCTACTAAGAATACAAAAATTAGCCAGGCATGGTGGTGCGTGCCTGTAATCCCAACTAGGCTGAGGCAGGAAAATCGCTTGAACCCGGGAGGTGGAGGTTGCAGTGAGCTGAGATGGCGCCACTGCACTCCAGCCCGGCCGACTGAGCAAGACTCTTGCATACATTCTAGCTCTGTTATTTACTGTCTCAAGGTCTCCAAAATCCCAAGGTTCAATTAAATTAGGTTCATGTTTGCAAACACTTCTTGACACGATCTCCCCACATCTGTTCCTTACGACATCTATCTATAAGTTCACAATCAAGTATGGGTGTAAACACCCACAAAACAGAACATGTGAAGGCAAGATCAGAATGTGAGAATAAAGTGTAGAAAGTCACAGGCTCGGAGGGTGCAGTGAACCAAGATCGTGCTACTGTACTCCAGCCTGGATGACAGTGAGACTCTCTCAAAAAAAAAAAAAAAAAAAAAAAAAAAGTCAGGGGATGTATTACATGATTAAGATACTTGGATTCCATCTAGAAGGGAATGGGGGAACCAGTGAAGGTTTTAAAGCATATAATGATCAAATCTGCATCTTAGAAGTTTAACTCTGGCAAGAGTCTGGAAAATATGAGTGGGAAGGGAGATATAAAAGGCTACCAAAAAACAAGGCAGAAGACAAAGAGGTGTCACTCTAAGTTCTTAGCAGTGGAAATAAAAATAAGAAACAGATCTTGGCTGGGCACGGCAGTTCATGCCTGTAATTCCAACATTTTGGGAGGCTGAGGCAGGAGGATTGCTTGTGCACAGTTCAAGACCAGCCTGGGCAACACAGTGAGACTCTCTATCTACAAAAAATAGAAAAGTTAGCTGGGTGTGGTGGCACATGCTTCCGGAGGCTGCAGTGAGCTGTGACTGCACCGCTGCACTCCAGCCTGGGTCAAAGAGCGAGACTGTCTCAAAACAAAACAAAACCAAAAAACCCACAAAACACTAAAAACAGATCTGAGAGGTAGTCAACAAGATTTAATGGAAAGTGTATTCATATGGCCAGTCTTCCCCCATTTCAAATTGTTCTTCAAACCTCAGTATGAGTTATTTTCGAAATGTAAACATGATCGTGTTCCCAACTCTGCTTAAACCCTTCAGTGCCTAGGCTGGATGCAGTGGCTCACGCCTGTAATCCTAGCACTTTGGGAGGCCTAGGCGGGCGATCACCTGAGGTCAGGAGTTTGCGATCAGCCTGGCTAACATGATGAAACATCATCTCTACTAAAAATACAAAAATTAGCCAGGCGTAGTCGCGCATGCCTGTAATCCCAGCTATCTGGAAGGCTGAGGCAGGGGAATTTCTGGAAGCTGGGAGGGGGAGGCTGCAATTAGCACAGATCGTGCCACTATACTCGTCTAGGGGACAGGGCACTTCGTCTCAAAAAAATAAAACAAAACCTCTTCAGTGCTTCCTGCTGATTTCAGGATAAAAAACAAATTCTGAGGCCAGACGCAGTGGCTCAAGCCTGTAATTCCAGCACTTTGGAAAGCCGAGGCAAGCAGATCACCTTTGTTCAGGAGTTCGAGACCAGCCTGGCCAACATGTGAAACACCATCTCTACTAAAAATACAAAAATTGGCCAGACATGGTGGCTCACACCTGTAATCCCAGCTACTTGGGAGGCTGAGGCAGGAGAATCAGTTGAACCTGAAAGGAGGTTGCAGTGAGCTGAGATCACGCCACTTAACTCCAGCCTGGGCAACAAAGAGAGACTCCGTCTCAAAAAACAAAGGAAATATATAATATATACACTTTTTTTTTTTTTTGAGTCTCACTGTGTCGCTCAGACTGGAGTGCAGTGGCACAATCTCTGCTCACTGCAACCTCTGCCCTTCGAGTTCAAGCGATTCTCCTGCCTCAGCCTCCCGAGGAGCTGGGATCACAGGCGCCTGCCGCCGCGCCCAGGTAATTTTTTGTATTTTTAGTAGAGATGGGGTTTCACCATCTTGACCAGGCTGGTCTTGAACTCCTGACCTCATGATCCACCTGTCTCAGCCTCCCAAAGTGCTGGGATCACAGGTATGCGCTACCGTACCCGGCCCTATATATACACTTCCAATGTGTAACTTTTGTATGCTGAGTGGTACATTTCTTTATTTTTTTCGCTTTTGAGTGAATTAATAAGGTATAATTAATTGTCTTGACTTTTAAAACAAATTTTTAGATGGAGGCAACTGGGATGTTTGTGATGATAAGAAAGACATCCCTGACCTGTAGTTAAATTGGTTTGAATTGCAGATATTCATTATTGAATTTACTCCTATTTTCTCATATTTTGGAAAAGACACCTGAATAATAAATGAATCCTGGATAGTGTACTCTCCTTCAAACAATGAAGTGATATTAATACTTGCCTGCAGGAGGCCGGGCGCGGTGGCTCAAGCCTGTAATCCCAGCACTTTGGGAGGCCGAGACGGGCGGATCACGAGGTCAGGAGATCGAGACCATCCTGGCTAACACGGTGAAACCCCGTCTCTACTAAAAATACAAAAAACTAGCTGGGCGAGGTGGCGGGCGCCTGTAGTCCCAGCTGCTCGGGAGGCTGAGGCAGGAGAATGGCGTGAACCCGGGAGGCGGAGCTTGCAGTGAGCTGAGATCCGGCCACTGCACTCCAGTCCAGGCGACAGAGCGAGACACCGCCTCAAAAAAAAAAAAAAAAAAAAAAAAAAAAAAAAAAAAAAAAAAAAATACTTGCCTGCAGGAGATGCATACTACAGGAGAGAGCCCTTAGACTATGTCAGGCCACACTATGAACCTCCCCCCAGCCTCCATTTTTCTCCTTTGTGTTTCTGTTACTGTACTATCGTTGTGGATAAATGACATTGAAATTCTGCATAATGTGAACAGGATAAACTATTTATAAATTGAAAAAAAAAAAAAAACAACAAAAAGAACCATGGGGCTTCTGCAGGGAATACTCTTTCCTCAATATTCTACTTTCACTTAGCTCTTCTTTGATATTTTGCTTAAGTCATTTTGAGTCTCCCGTCCACCCTCTCTTCCCACTAAGTCAGGTCTTCTGTTATATACTCTTACCCCATTGTGTCCTTTCCCTACATGACCTCTTCTTGAAGTTCATGATTCCATTTTTGTGGGAATCCTGGAGAAATGTCCATCTCACCCAATGGACCACCCAGTGGTTCTCCATAAAGACTAGGACCATCTCTGTTCTGTCCCCCAGCTCTCACTGTATCCCTTGCTCTCAGCAGGCCTAGCAGAATGGCAAGTAATAAAAGAATATCTTTTGAATTAATGAAATTCCCAGTTTGTTAAAGACGATTTTCATGTTTCTAGCTATCAAAGACAGTCATGCTTTAACAGCAATGGAGAACCAGTGAAGTCATGTTATCTGCAGGACATCCAGACAAAGATGTCTAACAGCAGCAGGGGGCAGTGGCTTATGTCTGTAATCCCAGCACTTTGGGAGGCTGAGGCAGGCGGATCACGAGGTCAGGAGTTCAAGACCAGCCTGACCAACATGGTGAAACCCCGTCTCTACTAAAAATACAAAAAAATTAGCTGGGCGTGGTGGTGCGCGCCTGTAATCTCACTACTCAGGAGGCCGAGGCAGGAGAATTGCTTGAACCCAGGAAGGGGAGGTTGCAGTGAGCCGAGATCACGCCATTGCACTCCAGCCTGGGTGACAGGGCAAGATTCCATCTCAAAAAGAAAAGAAAAAAAAAGGCCGGGTGTGGTGGCTCATGTCTGTGATCCCAACACTTTGGGAAGCTGAGGCTGGCGGATCACCTGAGGTCAGGAGTTCGAGACCAGCCTGGCCAACATGGTGAAACCCCAATCTCTACTAAAAATACAAAAATTGGCTGGGCATGGTGGCGTGTGCCTGTAATTCCGGTTACTCCAGAGGCTGAGACAGAAGAATTGCTTGAACCTGGGAGGCAGAAGTTGCAGTGAGCTGAGATCGTACCACTGCATTTCAGCCTGGGCAACAGAGCAAGACTCCATCTCCGGGTGGGGGGGGGATGTCTAACAGGTGGAAATGTCATACAGAAAAGGCATGGTAGGTATTATGATTTGGGACTCATTAGCACCTTAGTGATAGGTGAGATTACACTCTTGAAATCACATAGGCCAGTGATTCTCCTGGAAGGAGAGGAAGAAGAAAAATGTATCAGAATCTCTTGGGAAATGGGTCTTTTTCACTTTCCCTCACCTTCTCCCATTTGAGGATCTCAATATATGAGAGTTGCTACCGATAGAAGTGATGCACCTGTGAAAGTGTAGAGGCAAAATTTTCAAAGTTGAGAACCATCATGCTGAAAAAGAGTTTGTATTGGGAGGCCAAGGCAGGCGGATCACCTGAGGTCAGGAGTTCAAGACCAGCCTGGCCAACATGGTGAAACCTCATCTGTACTAAAATCACAAAAATTAGCCAGACATGGTGGCACACACTTATAATCCCAGCTACTGGGGAGGCTGAGGCAGGAGAATTGCTTGAACCTGGGAGGCGGAGGCTGCAGTGATCTGGGATCATGCCACTGCAACTCCAGCCTGGGCAACAGAGTAAGACTCTGTCTAAAAACAAAATGTTTGTAAGCAGATTTATTTATACATAATCTTTTCTGGAACAATTTCAATAGATTCAGATGTGAAAGCAAAGTAAGACAGGAGAAGGATCATGTAGCCTTTTGTCAGGTAGTCTGTTTTTTTTTTGAAACGGAGTCTCGCTCTGTCCCCCAGGCTGGAGTGCAGTGGCCGGATCTCAGCTCACTGCAAGCTCCGCCTCCCGGGTTCACGCCATTCTCCTGCCTCAGCCTCCCGCAGTAGCTGGGACTACAGGCGCCCGCTACCTCTCCCGGCTAGTTTTTGTATTTTTTAGTAGAGACGGGATTTCACCGTGTTAGCCAGGATGGTCTCGATCTCCTGACCTCGTGATCCACCCGTCTCGGCCTCCCAAAGTGCTGGGATTACAGGCTTGAGCCACCGCGCCCGGCCTTGTCAGGTAGTCTGAAGGAAGTTTTCTTTTCAAAATTGAGAGAATGTGGCCGGGCGTGGTGGCTCACACTTGTAATCCCAGTACTTTAGGAGGCTGAGGGCAGTCTGATCACTTGAGCCCAGGAGTTCGAGACCAGCCTGGGAAATATGGCAAAACCCAGTCTCTACAAAAAATACAAAAATTAGCCAGGCATGCTGGTGCACACCTGTAGTTCCAGCTACCTGGAAGGCTGAGGTAAGGATTGCTTGAGCCCAGGAGGTCAAACCTGTAGTGAGCCGAGATCTTGCCACTGCACTCCAGCCTGGGCTATAGTCTCAAAAAAAAAGAAAAAAAAAAAAAAAATCACTACAAAACCGAGATTGTGTCCTTATTGTAGACGCTAGAAGATAAAAAATAAAATTTAGAGAAAAACACACAAGCATTTGTAGAGAAAAACAGGAAAAAGCCAGAGGAGACAGACGGTCTGTATTTTTACGCTCATGGGAAAGGCTAATACTAATACAGCAAGACCCCAGAAGAAAATGTGAGGGGCAAATACTAACAAAAGCTATCACATATGGCACATTTACTATGTTCCAGGTACTAACCTAAATGTTCTAAATACATTATTCACTTAGTTTAAATCCTCCCAGAGTTCTATGAGGTCCATATTATCTATCCTTTTTCCCATTTTACAGATGAGGAAAACACAGACGATCAAGAAATTGCACAAGGCAACCAGCTGGTAAGTGGCAGAGCTGAAATTAGACCCCAGGTCTGTCTGTAAAGCAAGATGGCCAAAATCAAGAATATTCAATGCAATATAAATGTTTTTGGAAAGAAGACCATCTCTTGTAAAACGGAATGCCAGGAAAAGATAATTGGAGGGCATAGCGGGGATAGGAGGGCAGATGGGAGAATCCCTGCCATGAAAGCCTCTGTTCCCCCTCCAATCAAAGAGGCGCTGAGGAAGATGGGAGGAAGGGCCTCGAGGAGAGGCGAAATGTTTGCTGGTGGAGATGTGGAGAACGGAAAAAGACCAAGGAGGAGTCGAAGACAACTTGATGCCTGAAGTACAAATGCTCAGCTCCTGCGAATTCTACATTCACATCTGAGTTAGGGCCTACTATGTGCTAGGGATGAATCTAGGCGCTGCAAAAATGAAAATAAACTTATTTAGGCATGTTGGTTTGATGCCTAAATAAACGTTTCAGAAACAATCAACATCAACGATCACCTGACACTCCAGGAAACCCATTTCTCCAAAGAACTCCATCTGAAAGCTTTTAAGAGTATATTCCAAAGAGAGACTGGATGGTGGGGGGGAGGGGCAGGACGAGCGGCCGAAGGGACAATTCCTGGACGCGCCCGCCCATAGTCCCCCTCCAGACCCTCTCGAGGGAAGACGGAGAGACGCAGGGAGCAAGCCCTGAAGCTGCACAGGGGGCGGAGGGAACGTGGCTACCTGCGCAGCCAGACGTCAGGCGCGGCCCTTCCCCGACCTACTTGGCCGCTCCAGATGGACTCCCTCTGACTCTCTTGCTTCCCAGGGACCGCCGACCTCCACTCGGGGAACTACCGCGCCAGGCAGCCTCTTCCTTAGCAGTCCCTCACGGACCGGGCCCCTACCACAACTTACCCGCCCTGCCCGGCCCAAGACAACCCGGTTCCTTTCTGCCCACCGAGGTCTCCCTGGCATCTCCACCAATACCAGAGCGCAATCAGGGTACGGAGGCGGGACTGAGTGCCTACGGCCAATCATATCAGACGCAAAGCACGTCGCAGCCCCCACAACTAGTTCCCGCCTTTGGAAGGGAAAAAAAAAAACACGGTTGGCGCCAAACTCCAGTAATCTTCGTAGGGCTTTAAGAGAAAGAGGCGGGGTGTAAGGTGGCGGGGAAGGCGACGGGGCGGGTCTTCAATACGGAAGGGGCTGACCTGAGTAGAGGTAGGGGCCGGGCCTGAGAGAAGCTCTTTAGTGAAAGAGACAGGAAGCCTTGAGAAGTCTGTCATTTATTTAATCCTTTACTCTTAAAATTCTGCTGTCGGGCCGGGCGCGGTGGCTCAAGCCTGTAATCCCAGCACTTTGGGAGGCCGAGATGGGTGGATCATGAGGTCAGGAGATCGAGACCATCCTGGCTAATACGGTGAAACCCCGTCTCTACTAAAAAATACAAAAAACTAGCCGGGCGACGAGGCGGGCGCCTGTAGTCCCAGCTACTCGGGAGGCTGAGACAGGAGAATGGCGTGAACCCGGGAGGCGGAGCTTGCAGTGAGCTGAGAGCCGGCCACTGCACTCCAGCCTGGGTGGCAGAGCAAGACTCCGTCTCAAAAAAAAAAAAAAAAAAAAAAAAAAAAAAAAAAAATTCTGCTGTCAGCTGCGTGCTAGGCAAAGTGCTGGGCTCGATTACGATGAATAAATTTGTTCCCTGCCCTCAGATGCGTTCCTGGATGATAGGCAGACAACTTAGCTCCAGATGTTGGGAGCCTTAAGGAAGGAATACTAGTCTAGCGAGGCAGGAGAGAGAAGAGCTTGTTAGAGGGTGGAATACCTGACTTGTCTTATAGAACCTATAGTAATGGGGGGTGCCGGTAGGTCTAGCCTCAGGAGCTTAGCCTGCGCATTGATAGGTGCGAAAATGAGGCCACCTTCCTCGCTACTTATAGTCTGCCTATATTCATCCCTACCCAATTCCTCTTGGTTGTCCACTTAGCTTTTTTTTTATTTTCGCTTTGTCGATCAGGCTGGAGCGCAGTGGCGCGATCTTGGCTCCCTGCAATTTCCACCTCCCGGGTTCGACAGATCCACCCACTTCTGTCTCCAGAGTAGCTGGGACCACAGATGCAAGCGACCACCACCCCTGCTGTTTTGTTTGGTTGTGTTTTTTTCTGAGATGGAGTTTCACTCTTGTTGCCCAGGCTGGAGTGTAATTGCGCGATCTCAGCTCACTGCAACCTCCGCCTCCCGGGTTCAAGTGATTCTCCTGCCTCAGTCTCCCGAGTGGCTGGGACTGCAGGAACGTGTTACCACGCCCAGCTAATCTTTGTATTTTTAGTAGAGACAGGGTTTCGCCATGTTGACCAGGCTGGTCTCGAACTCCTGTCCTCAGGTGATCCACCCGGCTCGGCCTCCCAAAGTGCTGGGATTACAGGCGTGAGCCACTGTGCGGGCAATTCTTTTTAAAATTAGGTGGACTATTCTGAGGAAGAGACACTTGTCATCATCTTCTATTTAGTTACCCAGTGGTGCAATTCACATATGAGAGGCAGGATACATTTTGAAATTTCTCCATTTATCAGCTTTCAAGATTGACTTATTACTCTCCAAAGGCAACAAATTTTTAAAATTATTAGTATATATTCATGGGCTAAACTAATAGGTTTTGATTCATTATAATTGTTATCTTTATTAAAGCTCAGATTGTATCATCTTTGGTCAATGGTAGCATCTACAAGTTGATACCCAAGTTCTCTTTACATGACACTCATAATTTTTTTCAAAAATATTAATTTTCAGAGGTCACCAATGGCTGTTGGGTGGGCACCACCAGCAGAGAAAGTAGCGTAAGACTCAAGAGAGCTTAAGACATTTAAGACTAGGCATGGTGGCTCATGCCTATAATCCCAGCACTTTGGGAGGCCAAGGCTGGAGGATTGTTTGAGCCCAGGAGTGGGAGACCAGCCTGGGCAACACAGGGAGACCTTGTCTATTTAAAAAAAAAAAAAAAAAAAAAAAAAAAAAGAAGAGCTGGGTGTGGTGGTGCATGCCTGTAATCCCTGTACTTTGGGGGGCTGAGGTGGGTGGATTACTTGAAGTCAGGAGTTCGAGACCAGCCTGGCCAACATGGTGAAACACTGTCTCTACTAAAAAATACAAAAAATTCGCCAGGTATGGTGGTGCATGCCTGTAATCCCAGCTACTCCAGAGACTCCAGAGGATGAGGCAGGAGGATTGCTTGAACCCAGGAGGCAGAGGTTGCAGTAAGCCAAGATCGCCACTTCACTCCAGCCTGGGTGACAGAGTGAGACTCTATCAAAAAAAAAAAAAAAAAAAATTTGGGTGTGGTAGCAGGTTCCTGTAGTCCTAGCTACTCAGGAAGATTGCTTGGGCCCAGGGGTTCAAGGTTACATTGAGCTATGATTGCACCAGTACACTCTAGCCTGGGCGAGAGAGTTAAGACCCTGTTTCTAAAATATATACATATTTTTATATCAGACAGGTAATATACTGAGGTCATAACATGGTTTGAGGGAGGCACATATTACACGTGTGTGAAAACCCAATCATCATGCTTATGAACTACAAAAGGATCAAAGATACTATTTTTTTTAGTGCAAAATTTCAAACATACACAAAAGTAGAAAGAAGAGTACAGCCGGGCGCGGTGGCTCAAGCCTGTAATCCCAGCACTTTGGGAGGCCGAGACGGGCGGATCACGAGGTCAGGAGATCGAGACCATCCTGGCTAACACGGTGAAACCCCGTCTCTACTAAAATATACAAAAAATTAGCCGGGCGAGATGGCGGGCGCCTGTAGTCCCAGCTACTCGGGAGGCTGAGGCCAGAGAATGGCGTAAACCCGGGAGGCGGAGCTTGCAGTGAGCTGAGATCCGGCCACTGCACTCCAGCCTGGGCGACAGAGCGAGACTCCGTCTCAAAAAAAAAAAAAAAAAGAAAGAAGAGTACAATAGGCTGGGTGTGGTGGCTTACCTCTGTAATCCCAGCGCTTTGGAATGTCGAGGGGGGTGGATTACCTGAGGTCCGGAATTTGAGACAAGCCTGGCCAACATGGTGAAACCCTGTCTCTACTGAAAATACAAAAGAAAAAATTAGCTGGTTGTGGTGGTGCATGCCTGTAGTCCCAGCTACTTGGGAGGTTGAGGCAGGAGAATAGCTTGAACCCGGGAGGTGGAGGTTGCAGTGAGCTGAGATTGTGTCACTGCACTCCAATGTGGGTGACAAAGCGAGACTCCGTCTCAAAAAAAAAAAAAAGAAGAGAACGATAAACTCCTATTACCCAATATCTGGTTTCAATAATTACTAATACACTGTCAACCTTATTTCATCTATACTACATATGCTCTATTCCTTCCTTATCATCATTATTTTTCTTTTATTATTTTGAGACAGAATCTGGCTCTGTTGCCCAGGCTGGAGTGCAATGGCGGGATCTCAACTCACTGCAACCTCCGCCTCCCAAGTTCAAGTGATTCTTCTGCCTCAGTCTCCCACGTAGCTGGGATTACAGGCATTTGCCACCATGCCTGGGTAATTTTTGTACTTTGTTTTGTTTTGTTTTTTGAGACGGAGTCTCACTCTGTTGCCCAGGTGGGCGTGCAGTGGCACGTTCTTGGCTCACTGCAACCTCTGCCTCCCGGGTTGGAGTGATTCTCCTGCCTCAGCCTCCCAAATAGCTGGGACTATAGGCATGTGCCACCACGCCCGGCTAATTTTTGTATTTTTAGTAGAGACGGGGTTTCACCATGTTGGTCAGGCTGATCTCGAACTCCTTATCTTGTGATCTGCCTGCCTCGGGTAGTGCTGTGATTACAGGCATAAGCTACTGCGCCCAGCCCACAAGTGCACTTTTAATGTTATGGACGCTATTTTTTTATGACTTCCAGAATATTCTATAACTTACACCCCATAGTTTAATATTCCCAATTGAACATTTTCTTCCAATATCTGTATTAAGAAATCTGCAAGGGGTGTCTTTGTCACACTTATGTGAGGATTTCCGTAGGCTAGAGTCCTACAAGGGGAATTGCTGGGGCAGAATGTTAACTAATTAGGTATGAGCAGAGCAGCAGAGCGCTCCCCACCCCACATACACCAGGACTATTGGGCGACAAATCAAATGATGGTCAGGCGGTTCTTAACTGTTTCTCTAACGTTCACCGGCGCCAGCGAAAGGCAGTCTCCTAATAGAAAACACCTGAAACTGATCAGTAGCTTCCCAATAAGATCTCAGGAGTGGGGAGAAGCAGTGCAAGTTCCCGAAAGTATGCCAACATATAAAACCTCAAGTCAAGAGGTCAAGCTGCGCACTTGGTTTCTCAAGGCGCCTACTTGGCCGTCTTCCAAGTTGTACTTTCCTCCTTTTCTTTCCGTCCTGTTCTAAAGCTTTTTGATAAACTTTTCTACTCTGAAATTTGCCTAGGTCTCTCATTCTGCCTCATGCCCTTCGTGGAATTCTTTCTTCTGAGGAGGCAAGAACTAAGATTACTGCTGACCCCTACCTACGCACGGGGTAACTGCCACCGCTAACAAGAAGGGTAGAATCAGCTTTTCTTTTCTTTTTTCGGGACAGAAAAGTCTGCTCTGTCGCGCGGCTGGAGTGCAGTTGCACGATCTCGGCTTACTTTTGTAACCTCCGCCTCCCGGGTTCAAGCGATTCTCTTGCCTCAGCCTCCCGAGTAGCTGGGACTACAGGCGCGCGCCACCACGCCCGGCTAATTTTTGTATTTTTAGTAGAGAAGGGGGGTTTCACCATGTTGCCCAGGCTGGTCTCGAACTGCTAACCTAAAATGATCTGCCCGCCTCCGCCTCCCAAAGTGCTGGGATAAAGACATGCGCCACCGCGCCCGGCTGAGAATCGGCTTTTCTCTCACATCTCATCTTTCCCTGTGTTCAGGCAGAAGGAAGGCACGGTGGGCTGAGAATCACACGCCCCCTCTTTTTCCTCCCCGGCCTAACGCACTCTTCGCTCTGTCCCGCCACGTGCTGAATTCGCGAGCCCCATCACTGATGCATCCAAACCGACTAGATTTTTGCTTCCATTTCCCTCCCGGAAAAGGCGGGACAGCGAAGACCGGCGTTTCCGCCGCTAAGAGGCCGAGGCCGGGAGGGCGCCGCGTAGCCGTCCGGAGCTGATGACGTCAAACGCCGTGTGCTCACCCACGTGTGGTGCAGCTCTCCTGGTGTCCGCGCTGGAGCGGAGGACGCCTTTCCTGGGGGCGTAGTTGGTGGCTGCTCGGGCACTGGGACCTCGGCGGCTTGGGGACGCTGGCCGCGAAGTAGGGAGCGCAGGTGGCCGCTCGGGGTGAGGGCCGTGGGTCATGGAGCACTTCTTGCTGGAGGTGGCAGCCGCGCCGCTGCAGTTAATCGCAGCCAAGAACGAGAAGAGCCGCAGTGAGTTGGGCAGGTTCTTGGCCAAGCAGGTAAGACGTGAAGGGAGAGGGAAAGCGCCGGACCGACTGGGTCGCCCCACTAGTAAGCTTCCTGCGCTCCCCTGCCGAGACTCACCGCTTTAAGGGGAGAGTGGTGCGGCCTCCGGTCAGGCTGGCTCCTCTGGGCCAACCTCTGGGCTGGCGCAGGTCGTGGAGGTTTCCGAGCGTGTTTGAGGCGATTGGAAGGAGTCTTTTGTTTTTATCTGGAGGAGCCTTCCAGTACTCTTCCCATCGCCTCTCACCCCTATGCATGCGCTTTGGCTGCTTGTGGCAGAGGTGGCCTTCCGAAAGGAATGTGGTTTTTCTGAAATTGAGGTTGCGTTTCTGCCGTTTTGACAAATGTACGTATTACCTAAGTGTGCGTAGTCCAGCCACTCCTGTTAGTTTGGGTGAACCACTGACAAATATTGATTGCATTCCTGCTGTGCGTAAGGAACGGTGTGGCGCTGTGAGAAAGTGGATAAATTCGTTACGATGTCTGCCATGAGGGAAATTTGCATCTATTTTTGGAGACAGTTCGTAAACACTTAAAACAGCTGAAGGACAAAGCAAGACAGCGAATACTAACTGTAACTGTACGAATTATGAGGTTAACTAGAGTTTTCTGGGAAATGGGTCTTCGGGCTTTTAAGAACCTTCTCGTTGACTCCTACCTGAGTTGAAGACTTTTTTTTTTTTTTTTGAGACAGAGTCTCGCTCTGTTGCCAGGCTGGAGTGCAGTGGTGCGATCTCGGCTCACTGCACCCTCCTCCTCCCGGGTTCAAGCGATTCTCCTGCCTCAGCCTCCCGAGTAGCTGGGATTACAGGCGCACGCTACCACGCCCAGCTAATTTTTGTATTTTCGTTAGAGACGGGGGTTCACCATGTTGGCCAGGGTGGTCTCGATCTTTTGACCTCGTGATCCGCCCGCCTCGGCCTCCCAAAGTGCTGGGATTACAGGCGTGAGCCACGGAGCAGGTGTGTGTGGTCCCAGTTACTTGGGTCCCAGGTGTGGCTAATTAACTTTTTTTTTTTGAGACAGAGTCCCACTCTGTCGTCCTGACTGGAGTGCAATGGCCCACCATCTCAGCTCACTGCAACCTCCACCTCCCGGGTTCAAGCGATTCTTCTGTCTCAGCCTCCCGAGCAGCTGGGATTACAAGCGTGCGCCACCATGCCTGGCTAATATTTTGCATTTTTGGTAGAGACAGGGTTTCCTTTTTTTTTTTTTTTTTTTTTGAGACGGAGTCTGGCTCTGTCTCCCAGGCTGGAGTGCAGTGGCCGGATCTCAGCTCACTGCAAGCTCCGCCTTCCGGGTTTACACCATTCTCCTGCCTCAGCCTCCCGTGTAGCTGGGACTACAGGCGTCCGCCACCTTGCCCGGCTAGTTTTTTGTATTTTTAGTAGAGACGGGGTTTCACCGTGTTAGCCAGGATGGTCTCGATCTCCTGACCTCGTGATCCGCCCGTCTCGGCCTCCCAAAGTGCTGGGATTACAGGCTTGAGCCACCGCGCCCGGCCTAGAGACAGGGTTTCACTGTGTGGGTCAGGCTGGTCTCAAACTCCTGACCTCAGATCATCCACCCGCCTCAGCCTCCCAAAGTGCTGGGATTACAGGCGCGAGCCACGGTGCCCTGCCCTAAAGTATTTTTTTGATGTATCTCCAGCCCAATTGTTCTGGGGAGTGGGGCCAATTTTGCTCCCAGGGGCAAATCTGGAGACCTTTATGGTTATCACAACTGTTCATTATGGGGCGCTACTAGCATCTAGTGCATCAAGGCCAGGGATGCCGCCAAGCATTCTGTTATGTATGGGACAACCCCCTACAACAGAGTTATCCATCGTAAATGGCAGTGGTGCAAAATTAAGAAAGAAATCCTGCCCCAGCCTGGTTGTTCAGTCTCTGCTCAGGGCTTGCTATTTCAGCAACACTAAGCTGCCTGCAATGACCGCAGGTTGTTACCCTCTACTGTTGTTGACTGGAGTCACCTCCCATTGTTAACTTCTGTTGTTTTTTATTGTCTCGGTCATTCCTTGCCATTACTTGCCTCACTGACTTTGCATTTCCTTTCCTTAGAAGGCTGCATCTCTCTTCTGTGCCCTGCTCAGTTAACTTGTTTGTTCTGGAAGACTGCTTTTGAAATGGTTTTCCCCAGGAAGACTTTTCTGACTTTACGTTTTCCTCTTCCTCTTAACCTTTGTTTCAACTAACTCAGTAGTTGATTGAGAATACTGTCCAGAGAAGGGGACTGTGTAGCTGTAGTGTCCAGTACGGTGTCTGATATGCAGGAGGCAGTAAATGTTTATTGAACAGATTAATGTACTCACAATTTGTGATAGTTTTGTCGATGGAAAGTGTCAAACTCTAAAATATTTTAAGAGATTTATTCTGAGCTAAGTGTGAGTGACCATGGCTCATGACACAGCCCCAGGAGATCCCGAGAACATACGCCCAAGGTGATCGGGTTACCGCTTGGTTTTATACATTTTAGGAAGACCTAAGACATCAACCAGTACATGTAAGACGTACATTGGTTTGGTCTGGAAAGCTGGGACAACTCGAAGGGTGAAAGGGGCGGTCTTCCAAGTCACAGGTGAATTCAAAGATTTGCTGACTGGCAATTGGTTGAGAGTTTATTTAAATCCCTGGAATCAATAGAATGGAGTGTCTGGGTTAAGATAGGGGGTGTGGAGGCCAGGTGCAGTGGCTCACACCTGTAATCCCAGCACTTTGGAAGACCAAGGCAGGTGGGTCACAAGGTCAGGAGATCGAGATCATCCTGGCTAACATGGTGAAACCCCGTCTCTACTAAAAATATAAAAAAGTAGCCGGGCGTGGTGGTGGGTGCCTGTAGTCCCAGCTACTCTGGAGGCTGAGGCAGGAGAATGGCGGGAACCTGGGAGGGGGAGCTTGCAGTGAGCCCAGATTGCACCACTGCACTCCAGCCTGGGCAACAGAGCGAGACTCCATCTGAGGGGGGGAAAAAAGGGTTGTAGAGACCAAGGTTCATATTATGCAAATGAAGCCTCCAGGTAACAGGTTTCAGAGAGAATAGTTTGCAAACGTTTCTTTAAAAAAATTTTTTTAAATTATTTTTTAAAGTGATAGGATCTTACTCTGTTGTCCAGGCAGGTCTGGAACTCCTGGGCTCAAGTGATCCACTTACCTCAGCCTCCCAAAGTGCTGGGATTATAAGCCTAGCCTGTAAATGTTTTCTTTTTCCCCACATGTAGTTTCCTTTCCCCAACCCCCAAACGGAGACGGAGCCTTGCTCTGACACCTAGGCTGGACTGCAGTGACGCGATCGCAACTCACTGCAACCTCTGCCTCCCGGGTTCAAGCAGTTCTCCTGCCTCAGCCTCCCGAGTAGCTGGGATTACAGGCGCCTGCCACTGCGCCTGACTAATTTTTGTATTTTTAGTAGAGATGGGGTTTCACCATGTTAGCCAGGCTGGGCTTGAACTCCTGACCTCAGGTGATCCACCAGCTTTGGCCTCCCAAAGTGCTGGGATTATAGGCGTAAGCCACTGTGCCCAGCCACAAAACAGTCTTTATTATGAGAAAGCAGTGTTACCTAGTTTTTATTATAAGAGAGCAATGCTCTCTGGTTTCTAATAAAATGACAAAGCAGGTTTCTTAAATAATTTACAAAGGGCGGGAATTGCTCTTGAACAGGGCTACCCCTCCTGGCACACCTGTGCTCTGCCAGAGCATATAAATAGGTACCTGTGAGCCCAAGGTTTAAGCCTGGAACTATCTCCTGTGCTTTCCTCCAGAGCCCTGGTAGGGAAAGCAGGGCTGAGAGTGGTGTTCCCAAGAGCCTTGGCACCGGAAACACAGTGGACGAGTGACTTTGTGGATGACTCCCCAAAAACCAAGCACATGGGTACACAGTTCAGAGCTCTCAAACATCTGATGCCGGCTCTTCACATTGTAGAGGAAGCAAATACCAGGCTCAAGGTCAAGTATAGGATGAATTTCTAAGCCCAAGAGTCCCCTTGGGGGACTCCCTACCTCTGCAAGGTCTCCTCAAGACACTCTCAGGCTGTGGCAGGCAGTCACTGATGGGTCCAGATGTGGCTGGAACAGGGGGGCTCTGGGCCCCTTGCTAGTCAGGTCTTTGTTAGCAGCGGCCCAGGTGTACTGATGACTCCTGGGAGCTTCTGCCAGGAAGCTCATGGGGAAGCACAGACATTCTTGAGTATGAAGCTTTGGTGGTCAGACAGGGCTTGTTTCCTGCAGGGCACTTCCTCGATCATGAATGAGAGTGTCATTTCACCACTCTCTTCCGCTATAATGGCTTCATCCAGCTCTTGGGACAGCTTCTGGAGATGCTGAATTCCTGCCCCCCATAGCCTCTAGGTCACTATCAGACTCGCTAGGAGAGCAGAGGAGCTCTGTTGAGGAGCAGGGGCTCTGGAAGGCAGCCTCCTGCCTCCACTGCCGTAGAGGGTGGGCATGTGAGCCTGTTCAGGTAGAGAGGTGGTGATGCACGGGGGTCTGTGGCTGAGTGGTCAGGGGCAGCTCCGGACAGCCGAATATTCTTCTGGCTCAGGCTGCAAGTTGGGGAGCCGCTGCCCTCCCTTTTTTAACCCTATTTTCCTCCTCCTGGCCTTCACCTGGGTCTCCACCAGCCACTTGGTGCTACTTTGGCAGGACTTCTGGATTCTCTGTGACATGGCTGGGTGCTCTTAGCTGAGCGAGCTACAACCTGGAGTCTCTTGCTGCCCTGACTCTGGTTTCTAGGGGTTTCCAGGAGGTGCCTGCCCAGAGGTTGAGGTTGACAGCTCTTAGGGGCAGCTTCCTTTGGAACTGTCTGCACAGAGAACCCAGGGCCCTGGCGGAGATCTCCTGATGACTGGCCATAGGCTGCAGCTCCTTGCTGTCCAGCAGCTGCTCCTGGTGCTGGAGAGATCTCCAGCACATGGAGGCGCTCGCATCCTGCCATGAGAAGCCATCTGTCTGGCCAAGAGTCTTCTCTGCCCACTAGATCTCAACACCCCCAATGTCTGCCTGAAGCCAAGCACTGTAAATGGTAAATGTTTCTTATGAGACTTAAAGAGACAGCTTTTCAGGGCCATTTCAAAATACGTCAAAGCTGTATATTTTGGGCCAGACATGGTGGCTCATGCCTGTTATCACAGCACTATTGGAGGCTGAGGGAGGAGAATTGTTTGAACCCAGGAGTTTGAGAGCAGCTTGGGCAACATAGCAGGGAGACTCTGTCTCTACCAAAAAAAAAAAAAAAAAAAAAAAAAGGAGGGGGGATTAAAATACTCCTGAAATACTTCTTTCAGGGTTTGCTCTCTGTCATATTGGTATCTTAATTGCTACAAGTCTGTTTTGTCAGTCCTAAGGTCTCTGTTTTAATATTAATGCTGGTCAGCTGTGCCAGAATTCCAACAGGAAGAGTGTATAATGAGGCGTGTCTGACCACCCATTCCCAGCATGGCATGAACTAGTGTTTCAGGTTTACTTTGGAATGTTCTTGGCTGAGAGGAGAAGGATTCACCTTCATTCAGTTGGTTGGGGGGCTTATAATTTTATTTTTGGTTTACACTTTCTTTTTTATTTTTTATTTATTTATTTTTTTTTTTTGAGACGGAGTCTTGCTCTGCCACCCAGGCTGGAGTGCAGTGGCCGGATCTCAGCTCACTGCAAGCTCCGCCTCCCGGGTTTATGCCATTCTCCTGCCTCAGCCTCCCGAGTAGCTGGGACTACAGGCGCCCGCCTCGTCGCCCGGCTAGTTTTTTGTATTTTTAAGTAGAGACAGGGTTTCACCATATTAGCCAGGATGGTCTCGATCTCCTGACCTCGTGATCCGCCCGTCTCGGCCTCCCAAAGTGCTGGGATTACAGGCTTGAGCCACCGCGACCGGCCTTATTTTTTAAGACAGGGTCTGGAGAGCAGTGGCCTTGACATCCGAGGTTCAACTGATCATCTTACTTCAGGACCCTCCCCATCCCCTCCAGTAGCTGAAACTATAAGGATATAGTTGGCTATATGTCTGGCTAAATTTTTTTTTTTTTTTTTTAATCTTAGGTAGAAGCAAAGTCTTGCTGTGTTGCCCAGGCTGGTCTCAAACTCCTAGGCTCAAGCAGTCCTCCCACCTTGGCCACCCAAAATGCTGGGATTGCAGGCATACTTATTTTTGGCAGAACATACCTTTAACTTTCAGTGTTTTAAGCAAATGATGACAGTGGTGATGCTTTAATGCTTCCCCTGTCCGAGACAGGGTCTCCCTTTATGGCCCGGGCTAGAGTACGGTGATGCAATCATAGCTCACTTCAGCCTTGACCTCCTGGGCTCAAATGGTCTTCCCACCTCAGCCTTCTGAGTAGCTGGGACAACAGGTGCACAATACCATGCCTGGCTAATTTCCTTTTTTTTTTTTTTTTTTTTTTTTGAGACAGAGTCTTGCTCTGTCACCCAGGCTGGAATGCAATGGTGTGATCTTGGCTCACTTCAACCTCTACCTCCTGGGTTCAAGCAATTCTTCTGCCTCAGCCTCCCAAGTAGCTGGGATTACAGGCACCTGGCACCATGCCCGGCTAATTTTTTGTATTTTTAGTAGAGATGGGGTTTTGCCATGTTGGCCAGGCTGTTTACGAACTCCTGACCTCATGTGATCCTCTCGCCTCCACCTCCCGAAGTGCTGGGATTACAGGCATGAGCCACTGCGCCCAGCTTTGCCTGGCTAATTTCTTTTTTTTTTTTTTTTTTGAGACGGAGTCTCGCTCTGTCACCCAAGCTGGAATGCACTGGCCAGATCTCAGCTCACTGCAAGCTCCGCCTCCTGGGTTCACACCATTCTCCTGCCTCAGCCTCCCGAGTAGCTGGGACTACAGGCGCCCGCCACCTCGCCCGGCTAGTTTTTTGTATTTTTTAGTAGAGATGGGGTTTCACCGTGTTAGCCAGGATGGTCTCGATCTCCTGACCTTGTGATCCACCCGCCTCGGCCTCCCAAAGTGCTGGGATTACAGGCTTGAGCCACCGCGCCCGGCCTGCCTGGCTAATTTCTAAAAAAAATTTTGTGGCCAGGCACGGTGACTCACGCCTGTACCAGACTTTGGGAGGCCAAGGTGGGCAGATCACCTGAGGTTGGTAGTTTGAGACCAGCCTGACCAACATGGAGAAACCCCTTCTCTACTAAAGATACGAAATTAGCCAGGCGTGGTGGCGCATGCTGTAATCCCAGCTACTGGGGTGGCTGAGGCAGGAGAATGTCTTGAACCCAGGAGGCAGAGGATGTGGTGAGCCGAGATTGCACCATTGCCCTCCAGTCTGGGCAGCAACAACGAAACTCCGTCTCAAAAAAATATATATATATATTTTATTAGAGATGGGGAGTCTCACCGTGTTGCCCAGGCTGGTCTTGAACTCCTGGGCTCAAGCCATGCCCCCACCTTGGCCTACCAAAGTGTTGGGATTGCAGGTGTGAGCCACCGCACCCAGCCTAATTGCTTAGGTTTTATAGAGTAGTTTAGGAATTGTTTCTCTTTAGCTGAAAATACACATTTCAGCTGATACATGTAATTATAAATAATAACACTGAGGTAGAAAAACCTGCCTTATCTTTTTAATTAACTCTGCTTTGAGAAGGGCTAACTGATCAATTAGCAGTTGAATATGACAATGTAGTAGTTTCATTACTCAAAATAGTAAAAAGCTCAATACGTTAATCATACAGACATACAAATATGAAGTGTTTTTTTCCTCTTCTATTTTTGTTGGCTAATTATTGGGGAATTGATGAATTTTGTTATATCTAAGGAACGGAATTGTTTGGTATTTTTGCTGGGAAGAGAAGAGCTGAGCCACCTTAAAAACGTTTTTTCTTGGCCAGGCATGGTGGCTGAGCTCAGACAATCCACCTGCCTCGGCCTCCCAAAGTGCTAGGATTATAGGCATAAGTAACCACACCCGACCGATAAAAATGTTTTGTCTTGGCTGGGCGCGGTGGCTCACGCCCGTAACCCCAGCACTTTGGGAGGCCAAGGTGGGTGAGTCACGGGGTCAGGAGTTCGAGACCAGCCTGGCCAACATGTGAAACCCCGTCTCTCTGAAAATACGAAAATTAGCCGGGCGTGGTGGTGCATGCCTGTAATCCCAGCTACTCAGGAGGCTGAGGCAGGAGAATTGCTTGAACCCGGGAGGCGGAGGTTGCAGTAAGCTGAGATCAGGCCACTGCACTCCAGCCTAGGCAACAGAGCAAGACTCCTATCTCAGGAGAAAAAAAAAAATTTCTTGTATTTGTTAAGTCATCATTATTCTTTTGCTTTCCTCATACTTGCTTGTATCCCAGCCACCTAAATAAAACCCATTTAAGCTTCACAGAATATTATTAACAGAAGTGAGAAAATACAAAGGTGTAGCCAGAAGGAATGTAGTCCTTTCCCTTTTCCAGTGGGTCCCAGTCTCCCAAGGAGAAAGGCAGGATTTCCTAAGAATGTTTCGGGAATAATCACAGGTTTAAGAAGTAAATCCTGGCTGCTTGCAGTGGCTCCCACCTATAATCGCAGCACTTTGGGAGGCCGAGGTGGGTGGATCACGAGGTCAAGATACTGAGACCATCCTGGCCAACATGGTGAAATCCCATCTCTACTAAAAATACAAAAATTAGCTGGGTGTGGTGGCGCACTGCTATAGTCCAAGCTACTTGGGAGACTGAGGTAGGAGAATCGGTTGAACCTGGGAGGGAGGCGGAGGTTGTAGTGAGCCGACATCGTACCACTGCACTCCAGCCTGGCGACAGAGTGAGACTCTATCTCAAAAAAAAAAAAAAAGAAAGAAGTAAATCCGTTAGCATTCATTGTTCTGTTTTTATTTTCTACAACAGCAAGCCAACTGACATGGTCACAGATGCTTTGACTAGAAAGGCCCCTGGGCTTAACAGAAGGAGAAAGCCGATTATGTAGTTTTCCTATAACCCCCACTCATCCCCCAGATACTCACAGGTATCCTAGCCTAGCTGGTCCCTTTTCTTGCCGGCCTGGCATTTACCCTTTCATGGGTTTTAGTACAACATTTATTATTTTTTTTAAACTGCATTAACTAGTAGTATTCATGCAGAGTACTTGGAAAATTCAGGAAAGCACCACCAGTATTGTGGGTTAAATTGTGTCTGCCGAAAATATATGTAGAAGTCCTAGCCTGTAATACCTGAATATGACCCTATTTGGAAATGAGGTCTTTGCAGATGTAATAAAGTCAAGATGAGATAATTAGATAGGGCCTTAATCCAATATGACTGTTTCTCTTTTGCCCAGGCTGGAGTGCAGTGGTGCAATCGCGGCTCATTGCAACCTCCGCCTCTTTGGTTCTAGTGATTCTCCTGCCTCAGCAGCTGGGATTATAGGCGTGTGCCACCATGCGCAGCTAATTTTTGTATTTTTAGTGGAAATGGGGTTTCACTATATTGGCCAGGCTGGTCTCGAACTCCCAACCTCAAGTGATCTGCCCACCTCAGCCTCCTAGAGTGCTGGAATTACAGCCGTGAGCCACCACGTCCAGCCCAATATGACTGTTCTTATAAAAAGATGAGAGAAAGACATAAAGGGAAGATGGCCATATGGCGACAGAAACACATATTGGAGTAATAAAGCTGCAAGACAAGGAACAGCAGGGATTGATGATGACAACCAGAAGCTAGGAAGAGGCAGGGAGGGATTCTCCCCTATAGGTTTCAAAGGAATGTGGCCTTGCTGACACCCTGATCTTGGACTTCCAGACTTTAGAATTGTGAGACAATAGATTTGTACTTTTTTAGTTTGTTTTTTGTTGTTTTGTTTTTTTTTTGAGACAAAGTGAGTCTCACTGTGTTGCCCAGGCTGAAGTGCAGTGGCATGATCTCAGTTCATTGCACCCTCTGCCTCCCGGGTTCAAGTGATTCTTCTGCCTCAGCCTCTTGAGTAGCTGGGACTACAGGCACCCGCCACCATGCCCGGCTAATTTTTGTATTTTTAGTAGAGACGGACTTTCACCATATTGCTCAGGCTGGTCTCGAACTCCTGACCTCAAGTGACCCACCCACCTCAGCCTCCCAAAGTGCTGGGATTACAGGCGTGAGCCACTGTACCTGGCCTTGTTTTTTTTTAAGTCAGTTTGTGATATTTTGTTACCACAGTTCTAGGAAACTAATACATGTAAGAAAAACATTCAGTCAGGGACTGCCCATATCAATGTTTTGATATATAATCTTCCAAACTTAAGTTTTTTGTTTTTTTTTTAATGAAACAGTTTCACTCTGTTGCCTAGGCTGGGGTATAGTGGTACGATCATGGCTCACTGCAGCCTCTACCTTCCAGGCTCAGGTAATTTCCCCCAACTCTAGCCTCATGAGTAGCAGGGACTACAGGTACACACCACCAAGCCTGGCTAATTTTTTATTTTATTTTATTTTTTAATTTAATTTAATTTAATTTTATTTTATTTTTTCGAGAGGGAGTCTTGCTCTGGCACCCAGGCTTGAGTGCAGTGGCATGATCTTGACTCACTGCACCCTCTGCTTCCTGGGTTCAAGTGATTCTCCTGCCTCAGCCTCCCGAGTAGCTGGGACTACAGGTATGTGCCACAATGCCCAGCTAATTTTTGTACCTTTAGTGGAGATGGTGTTTCACTATGTTGGTCAGGCTGGTCTTGAACTTCTGACCTCAAGTGATCCACCCGCCTTGGCCTCCCAAAATTCTGGGATTATAGGAGTGAGCCACTGCCCCCAGCCACGCCTGGCTAACTTTTGTATTTTTTTTGTAGAGATGTGGTTCTGCCATGTTGCCCAGGCTGGTATCGAACTCCTGGACTCAAGTGATCCGCCTGACTTGGCCTCCCAAAGTGCTGAGCCACTATGTTCAGTCTTGTATATATAGTCTTTTCTCTATAAATCTGGGAAGATAAAATACAAAGGTTTAAATATATATATGAAGTTTAGTGCTGTAACAGGAAAGAGTAAAATATACATACTTTTTTTGTTCATGATACAGTAACTGGTACTGGATTAGCCCTGTTGCCAAAACAACTAGAAAAACAGGAAAAAAATCCATATGAAAAACTTTGAAACATTGGATGAAAGGTAGCATAGGATTGGGATTCCTAAAAATGGGAAACAAGGTGAGACCTAGAATGATTCTGGCTGTCTACCTGGAATCACTTACAGGAGCACTGACTCAGAGGAGGAACGAAGTTCAGCAGTGGTGGTCCTACTGAGCTGAGAAGACAGAGCTCGGCGTTGAGGCAGTAGTTGGAATATGCTAGGGAGGGTGTTATAGTAGAGGGAACAGCTCTAGAAATATGGGGTCTGGTGAGTACTGGCTGAATGTAAAGCTGTGTTTTCTTAGGGAAATTTTGTGAGCTATGTAAAGAATAACTACTGGAGTTTTTCTGTATAGGAGATGTTCAACTCCTACTAGTTGGAGTGGAAAGACCAAGTTGTATACTGGCATAATTAGGTGTGGAACCCAGAAGGGCCACTTTCTAGGGCTAAATCAGCCCTCAAAGGCCTTACTAGACCAATACTAAGAAAACTTAAAAACAAGTCTTGAAAGGATCAAGCTGACCTACAAGCTGATTAATTGCCTGCTAGAACAAAGGAAGAGAGCAAAATCTAGACACATATCTACAACGTTTAGCATCTGATTAAAAAAGTACTAGAGGCCGGGCGCAGTGGCTCAAGCCTGTAATCCCAGCACTTTGGGAGGCCGAGACGGGCGGATCACGAGGTCAGGAGATCGAGACCATCCTGGCTAACACGGTGAAACCCCGTCTCTACTAAAAAAATACAAAAAACTAGCCGGGCAAGATGGCGGGCACCTGTAGTCCCAGCTGCTCGGGAGGCTGAGGCAGGAGAATGGCGTGTACCCGGGAGGCGGAGCTTGCAGTGAGCTGAGATCCGGCCACTACACTCCAGCCTGGGCGACAGAGCGAGACTCCGTCTCAAAAAAAAAAAAGTACTAGATATAGGAAAAGGAAAATGATGGCTCATTACCAGGAGAAAAGTCAGTCACTATAACAGATCCCAAAATAATAAAGATATTTAAATTAATAAAGACTTAAAAAAGTGATTATACAGTGATGATATGAATGTTCAGAAAAAGAAAAAAGTGATTATAGGCTGGGCCAAGAGGAACCACTTCAGGCCAGGAGTTTGTGATCAGTCTGAACCTGGGCAACAAAGTGAGACCCTATCACTCTCAAAAACATGAAAAAAAAGTAATTGTATGTGCAGGGACTTGAAGGGGGACGTAAACATAATGAGAGAAATTTAAGCTATGAAAAAAACCAAGTGAAGGCAAAAAATGCAATCTTAGCAAGGAATATTTTACTGGATAGGCCTTGTCGAAGATTAGACAGTTCACAAGAAATGAACATTGAATTACAAGATATGGCAGTAGAAATTATCTAGGCTTAAACAGGTTGGGAAAAAGCCAGAATAAAAATGCTTCAGTGATCTATGAGGAGGCATTATCAACTAGTCTACTGTATGTGAATTGGAGTTACAGGAGGAGGGAGAGAAGAGAAACAGCAGAAATATAAAAAGATAATCTCAAAATTTCTAAAGTTGATGAAAAATAATTCATAGATCCCAAAAACTCGTAATCTTAAATCTGATAAACACAAAACCACACCAAGCCACATCATAATCAAGTTGCTAAGAAACAAGTAATAACATCTTAAAAATTTCCAGAAGACACTTGTAGAGGAGCAAAGATAAAAGTGACTCTTGGTTTCTTTTTTCTTTTTTTTTGAGACGGAGTCTCGCTCTTTCGCCCAGGCTGGAGTGCAGTGGCGGGATCTCAGCTCACTGCAAGCCCCGCCTCCCAGGTGTATGCCATTCTCCTGCCTCAGCCTCCCGTGTAGCTGGGACTACAGGTATCCGCCACCTCGCCCAGCTAGTTTTTTGTATTTTTTAGTAGAGACGGGGTTTCACCGTGTTAGCCAGGATGGTCTCGATCTCCTGACCTCGTGATCCGCCCGTCTCGGCCTCCCAAAGTGCTGGGATTACAGGCTTGAGCCACCGTGCCCGGCCAACTCTTGGTTTCTTAACAGAAACAACACTATGAAACATCTTTCAAATGGTGAGAAAAACTGTAAACCCCGTTGTGTGGTGGTGCATGCCTGTAATCCCAGCACTTTGGGGGCTGAGGTAGGTGGATCTCTTGAGCCCAGGAGTTCAAGATCAACCTGGGCAATGTAGTGAAACCCTGACTCTACTGAAAATACAGAAATTAGCCAGGCATGGTTGTGCGTGCCTGTAGACCCAGCTACTTGGGAAGTTGAGGCGGGAGGATCACTTGAGTCTGGGAAGTCGAGGCTGCAGTGAGCTGATATCGAAATACTCCAGCCTGGGTGACGGACACCCTGTCTCCAAAAGTAAAAATAAATAAGAAATGAAACAATGTTTGCTTAAGACAGGATTTTGTATGTAGAAAGTCTTAAGGAATCTTCAGAATAAAGAATTTCATTGATCACAGGTCAATATATAAAGATGCGTTACATTTTTATATTTAAAATTATTGGGGAATGAAATTTATATTTTATGTATTTTATTTTTAGAGACAGAGTCTCATTCTGTTACCCAGGCTGCAGTGCAGTGGGCACGATCATGGCTCACTGCAGCCTTGAACTCCTAGGCTGAGGTGATCCTCTCCTCACTCTCCAGAGTAGCTGGGACTATAGATGCACATTGTTACCAGCTGATTAAGAAAAAAAAAATAATTAAAAAAAATTTTTTTTTATTGAGATGGAGTCTTGGTCTATCTGTTGCCGGAATGTAGTGGCACGTTCTCAGTTCACTGCAACCTCTGCCTCCTGGGTTCAAGCCATTTTCCTGCCCCAGCCTCCCAAGTAGCTGGGATTACAGATACTGCCACCACACCTGGCTAATTTTTTGTGTTTTTAGTAGAGACAAAGTTTCACCATGTTGGCCAGGCTGGTCTCAAACTCCTGACCTCAAGTGATCCACCACTGCCTCCTAAAGTGCTGGGTTTACAGGTGTGAGCCACCGCTCCTGGTCACACCAGCTAATTATTTATTTATTTATATTTTTTTGAAGGGATGACATCTTGCCACATTGCCCAGGTTGGTCTCAAACTCCTGGCCTCAAGTGATCATCTCACATGGGCCTCCCAAAGTACCACCATGCCTGACCAGTTTTCTTTGGATATGTTTCTTTCCTCTGCAATGTAACTTACTTTATTATTTAAAAAATGGGGCCGGGCATAGTGACTCACACTTGTAATCGCAGCACTTTGAGAGGGCATGTCCCTGTTTTATTTTATTTATTTTTTTTTGAGACTGAGTGTCGCTCTGCCGCCCAGGCTGGAGTGCTGTGGCCGGATCTCAGCTCACTGCAAGCCCCGCCTCCTGGGTTTACGCCATTCTCCTGCCTCAGCCGCCCGAGTAGCTGGAGCTACAGGCGCCCGCCAAGTCGCCCGGCTGGTTTTTTTTTTTTTTTTTTTTTTTTTTTTTTTTTTTTTTTGAGACGGAGTCTCGCTCTGCCGCCCAGGCTGGACTGCAGTGGCCAGATTTCAGCTCAGCTCACTGCAAGCTCCGCCTCCCGGGTTTCTTACGCCATTCTCCTGCCTCAGCCTCCCCAGTAGCTGGGACTACAGGCGGCCGCCACCTCGCCCGGCTAGTTTTTTGTATTTTTTAGTAGAGACGGGGTTTCACTGTGTTAGCCAGGATGGTCTTGATCGTGATCCGCCTGTCTCGGCCTCCCAAAGTGCTGGGATTACAGGCTTGAGCCACCGCGTCCGGCCCTTCCCCGTTTTAAAACTGCTGTTACATTGCTGAGCAGAAAGAGTTGTGCAGACCTGTATATACACTAGCAATATAATGCCTTTTATACAGTTTTCAGTTTTCCTTTCTATGCTTACCTACATTCTGAACCCGGGCACTAGAATTTTGTATTCTATTTCATCTTCCATATCAAAGTGTTGCTGTCTACTTTGGATCTGTTTTTTGTTTGTTTATTAGAGGCTGATGCCTTGATCAGCTTACTATGGATATCCTCATTCACTCCCAGGAATTAATTTTTTTTTTTTTTTTTTTTTTTTTTTTTGAGAGGGAGTCTCGCTCTGTCACCCGGGCTGGAGTGCAGTGGCCGGATCTCAGCTCACTGCAAACTCCGCCTCCGGGGTTTACGCCATTCTCCTGCCTCAGCCTCCCGAATAGCTGGGACTACAGGCGCCCGCTACCTCGCCCGGCTAGTTTTTTGTATTTTTTAGTAGAGACGGGGTTTCACCGTGTTAGCCAGGATGGTCTCGATCTCCTGACCTCGTGATCCGCCCGTCTCGGCCTCCCAAAGTGCTGGGATTACAGGCTTGAGCCACCGCGCCCGGCCAGGAATTAATTTTTTTACCTCTGTCCTTTCCTCAGGAGTTGGAAGTTTTGTCTACTAACTGCAGAATTCCATTTTTTTCTTCCAAGAGTTAAAAGAGCTGGGGGAATTTTGGGGTTTTGGATTCCCTGGAGATTGTTGAAACCCCAGCATATAGATTATTTTTCAGAGAAGTCGTGTAGCTTTTAAATGGAATCCAGGTATTAGTCCCTGTACCTCAAACTCCAGTGTACTGAAACTTATTGGTAACAACCTTTATATTAACTTTAATCCTCTATTGAAAAAAATTTCTACAGTATTTTATAATAGAATCTCACTTATGAAGTCTGGAAATTGGACATTTTAGTTCCACCCCAGGACTCTTCTCTGCTTTTCTACAACAGTGCAGATGAGTATTATTTACATAGATATTTTGGGCCAGGCATGGTGACTCATGCCTGTAATCCCAGAACTTTGCGAGGCCGAGGCAGTTGGATCACCTGTGGTCAGGAGTTTGAGACCAGCCTGGCCAACATGGTGAAATCCCCGTCTCTACTAAAAAAAGAAAAAAAGAAAAATTACAAAACTTAGCCTGATGTGGTAGGTGCCTGTAATCCCAGCTACTCATGGGAGGCTAAGGCCTGAGAATCACTTGAACCTGAGAGGTGGAGGTTGCAGTGAGCCAAAATCGCGCCACTGCACTCCAGCCTGGGAGATGGAGCAGGACTCTGTCTCCAAAAAAAAAAAAAAAGAAAGATGTTTTGTTTTGCCTTTCTCAGGTGTGGACATCTCAAGATCGCCAGTGTGTCCTGAGTACCTTAGCACAGCTGCTCTTGGATAAGGACTGTACTGTGCTGGTTGGTCGCCAGCTTCGCCCTCTCCTTTTGGATTTGCTGGAAAGGAATGCCGAAGCCATTAAAGCTGGAGGCCAAATCAACCATGATCTGCATGAACGGCTCTGTGTGTCGATGAGCAAACTCATCGGTAACCATCCTGATGTCCTCCCGTGAGTAGCAATTTTATTATTCACATTTCTCCTTGAGGTGATAGAACCTGCTGTCGCCTGGGATGTAAGGGAGTCTGAGCTGAAAAGGGAAAACAGAAATATAGAAAGGAGAGAGATAAATAGTATTGTTTTATAAAAAGAGTCACAGCAGAAGCCATTTATCCAGCTCAGTTTAGTGAGCGTTTACTAGTTTTCTCTTAAATCTTGGCCATCAGAACAGACCTGGAAAGATGGTCAGGATATGTCCCCAATGCTCTCAAGGATTGTATCATGTGGCAAGACATGCATATACAGCGGAGTAAATGAGGTTTAACTGAGGTTCTTATAACATCCACCTCTAATGGGAAAGATTCCTTGCTTACTAGAGCAGCTGAAGGAGTGGATTAGAAGAGCTGTAGTATCCCTTCCAAATTCTATGAATTAATCTGAATTAGTATACTAAGAGCTGTGTTAGAGCTGGGTTTTAATGTGACTTTTAAAGTGATAGTAAAATATGGTTTGTGAGGCATAGTCAAAAGAGGCAGCAAAACTGAGTGTCAGGGGTTTTTAAATTGAGAAGATTTTTAAAACTTTCGCTCTAAAAATGATTAATATTCTGTATACTAATAGGACATTTCTTTCTTCTTCTTCTTCTTCTTCTTTTTTTTTTTTTTTTTTGAGATGGAGTCCCGCTCTATCACCAGGCTGGAGTGCAGTGGCATGACCTCTGCTCACTCCAACCTCCGCCTCCCTCCTGGGTTCAACTGATTCTCCTGCCTCAGCCTCCTAAGTAGCCAGGACTACAGGCGCCCACCACCACGCCCAGCTGATTTTTGTATTTTTAGTAGAGACGGGGTTTCACCATGTTGGCCAGGATGGTCTCAATCTCTTGACCTCGTGATCTGCCTGCCTCAGCCTCGCAAAGTGCTGGGATTACAGGCGTGAGCTACTGTGCCCGGCCAACAGGACATTTCTTGTATCCAATGTTTAATTTATTAGTCTTCATCTGTACAATAAATACACTTTGGCTTTCTTGGAAGTATGATATCTAATCCGGTCCTTGAATGAGGAAATAAGAAATGAAGACTTGGGGGAAAACACTGTTGGTATGAGCTTTTCTAAAAGGGGATGAGAAAAAAATGGACCTGGTTTCATGGAACTAGAAAATATACAGCCAAGTAAAGATCAGGACTCTGAGAACATTCCTGGCTTTCTCTATGCCAATATGTCAGGTATCAAAGTTCTGTCTTATAAAAAATTATACAGTTTGTTCCTTGCTTTCTTTTCACCTTGATTAAACTTGTGCTCCCAAATTCCCTCAGCTATAGCTTTGGAGACAGTTTCAGAAGGTTAGAATGACACATCATGTGTTGATTATTTTCTTTTTTTTTCTTTTTGAAGCAGTCTCACTGTGTCGCTCAGGCTGGAGTGCAGTGGCATGATCTTGCCTCACTGCAACCTCCTCCTCCTGGGTTCAAATGATTCTTGTGCCTCAGTCTCCTGAATAGCTGGGACTACAGATGCACATCACTATACCTGGCTGATTTTTTTTTTTTTTTTTTTTCTGAGACAGGGTCTCACTCTGTCGCCCAGTCTGGAGTGCAGTGGCACAATCTTGGCTCATTGCAACCTCCGCCTCCCGGGTCCCACCATCAAGCCCCGCTAATTTTTGTGTTTTCTTTTCTTTTGTTTTTTTGAGACCGAGTCTCACTCTGTCACCTAGGCTGGAGTGTAGTGGCGTGGTCTTGGCTCACTCTAACCTCTGCCTCCCGGGTTAAGCGATTCTCCCACCTCATCCCCACTCTAAGTAGCTGGGACTACAGGTGCATGCCACCACACCTGGCTAATTTTTGTATTTTTAGTAGAGGTGGGGTTTCACTATGTTGGCCAGGCTGGTCTTGAACTCCTGACCTCGCGATCCGCCTACCTCAGCCTCCCAAATTGCTGGGATTATAGGTATGAGCCACTGTGCCTGGCCTAACTTTTGTATTTTTTGGGGTTTTCACCATGTTGTCCATGCCAGTCTTGAACTCCTGGCCTCAAGTGATCTGCCCGCCTCGGCCTCCCAAAGTGCTGGGATTACAGGCATGGGCCACCACACCCAGAGATTATTTTCCTTTAATGTTATGTCAGAGTGTAACATTATTTCTAAGTTTTACCTATACTGACTTGACCAGCACCTGCTGTGAATCGTGTCTGCAGTACACAGAAGTATCCTGGACTAGTAAAGAAGAAAAAACAGTTTCTTTTCCTCTACATTTGCAGAACACATCACTTCTAATACCAGATGTATGACTTTTTACCTGTATCTATCAATTCTCTGACACCAGTTTGGTACCCTACAATTCAGTTCAACTCTGAGATGATCTGTCTGGAGTTAGTACAGACCCCACAGGTTAAGGATTCAGTCCCACAAGAGTATCTCACCCATTCCTCCCCTGCACACCCCCTCTCTAGACACCAATCTCAAGTCTAGGTTATCATATATGCGTCTGACCAAACGGCTGTAAATCAGAGACTTCCTTGACCCACCTCTTCAGGTTTGATTATTTGCTAAAATGGCTCACAGAACTCAGGAAAACAGTTTCTTTACCAGATTATAAATGTATTAGAAAAGGATACAACTCAGGAAGAGTCAGTTAGATGCACAGGACAAGGCATGGGGGAAGGGGACAGTAAGCATCTATGCCCCCCGCCAGCTGCAGCACCCTCTCAGCACCTCCATTTGTTTACCACCCTGAAAGCTCTCGGAACCCCATTTATTTTTGTTGTTGTTTTGAGACTGAGTTTCTCTCTTGTTGCTCAGGCTGGACTTCAATGGCATGATCTCAGGTCACTGCAATCTCCGCCTCCCAGGTTCAAGTGATTCTCCTGTCTCAGCCTCCTGAGTAGCTGGGATTACAGGCATGTGCCACCATGCCTGGCTAATTTTGTAGTTTTAGTAGAACGGGGTTTCTCCATGTTGGTCAGGCTGGTTTCGCACTCCTGACCTCAGGTGATCCACCCGTCTAGGCCTCCTAAAGTGCTGGGATTACAGGTGTGAGCCACTGCACCCGGCTGGTTTTTTTTTTTTTAATGGATATTTCGTTAGGAAGGCATGATTGATTATATCTTTGACCGTTGGAGATCATCTTAACCTTCATCCCTTCTCTCCTCTCTGGCAGTTGGGCTGAAAGTTTTAACTCTATTATCACTTGGTTGGTTCTCCTGGCAACCAACCTGTGCCCGCCCCCTCCTTAGGGACTTTCCCATTGTCACCTCATTAACATAAACTCAGGTGTGATTGAAAGGGGATTGAATAACAAAAGAATAGCTCTTACTGCATTGGAAATTACAATTCCTGGAGCTCTGTCCTGGAACCAGATTGAAAACTAAACATATATCACAAATAAGCTCAAGTTTTTAGCAAAATTTAAGTTTCATTCTTAAAAATGTGTATATACTTTTTTCCCGTTGTGGTAGGAAAATGCATAAAATTGATCACCTTTACTATTTTTTTTTTTTTTTTTTGGAGTCGGAGTTTCGTTCTTGTCCAGGCTGGAATGCAATGGCTCACTGCAACTTCCACCTCCCAGGTTCAAGTGATTCTCCTGCCTCAGCCTCCAAAGTAGCTGGCATCACGGGCATGTGCCACTACACCTGGCTAATTTTGTATTTTTAGTAGAGGTGGGGATTTCACCATGTTGGCCAGGCTGGTCTCGAACTCCTGACCTTAGGTGATCCACCCGCCTTGGCCTCCCAAAGTGTTGGGATTGCAGGTGTGAGCCACTGCCCCCTGGCCCAACTTTGCTATTTTTAAGTGTACAGTTTATTTGGATTGCATTGTAGATTAATTTCTTGGTTTCAGTTTTGCATTTGCTGCTGGTTTGTGCTGTGCACGTGTCCCACATCAGTGCTGTCTGTCTTTTGATTGGTAAGAGCAATAGTGGGTGGACCCAGTCACAGCCTTTATGAAGAACAGCAGATGGATTGTTGTGCTGGAGCATGCACTTCCTTTTCAAAGACATAGTCCGTGTGTAAGGTACTGTATGTATGTGACCAGTCATGCGGCCATACAGCAGAATGAGGGACCAAAATAGTTCTGCTCTTACACATTTTAGTTAAAAACTATATCTAGAAATGCTTAAAGGTAACATCTTGTATTTGCTTTTAGACTTTTCTTCCTCTCCAAGAACTACTTTATTCTCACTGTATCCCTGTAAGGAAAATAATGTCCTAGTAGTATAATACCTATTTTCCCTTTTCTTCTTTTAGTTCCAGAAGTGATATATTCAAATAACATTCAACAATACAGAATGGTAGGAAGCTAAAGGTCTTCTCCACCCTGAAACCATACCCTCCAAAGATAGCTGGTATTAATATTTTGGTATGTTTTCTCCCAAATGTCTTTTCTCACTCTTGCACACATCAGAGTATACACACAAGTACATTAATATGCACGCATTTTAAATAGGGCTTTATTGAGATATATATTATAAAAGTACAATTCAGTGGTTTTAGTATTTTCATCACTATATGCAGTCATCACTATAGTCAATTGCATTTTTTTATTTTTAGCTCATGCTAAATTATTTTCAAAAATTTTAACTCAGACATTTTGTTATAAAAACTTGCTACTCATACATAAACTAATATGAACTTACAATTCATCATACATTTGCTTCACTTTTTTTTTTTGAGACAGAGTTTCACTCTTATTGCCTGGGCCAGAGTGTAATGGCGCCATCTAGGATCACTGCAACCTCCGCCTCCCAGGTTCAAGTGATTCTCCTGCCTCAGCCTCCCAAGTAGGTGGGATCACCACCACACATGGCTAATTTTGTCTTTTTAGTAGAGATGGGGTTTCTCCGTGTTGGTCAGGCTGGTCTCGAGCTCCCAACCTCAGGTGATCCACCTGCCTCGGCCTCTTAAAGTGCTGGGATTACAGGCATGAGCCACTGCGCCCGGCCTACTTCACTTTTTAACTTGACTTTCTGGTAAATCTTCCTTTTTTTTTTTTTTTTTTTTTTTTTTTTTTTTTTTTGAGATGGAGTCTCGCTCTCTCGCCCAGGCTGGAGTGCAGTGGCTGGACCTCAGCTCACTGCAAGCTCCGCCTCCCGGGTTTACGCCATTCTCCTGCCTCAGCCTCCTGAGTAGCTGGGACTACAGGTGCCCACCACCTTGCCTGGCTAGTTTTTTGTATTTTTTAGTAGAGACGGGGTTTCACCGTGTTAGCCAGGATGGTCTCGATCTCCTGACCTCGTGATCCACCCGTCTCGGCCTCCCAAAGTGCTGGGATTACAGGCTTGAGCCACCACGCCCAGCCCCCTTTTTTTTTTTTTGAGATGGAGTCTCGCTCTGTCGCCCAGGCTGGAGTACAGTGGTGCTATTTTGGCTCACTGCAAGCTCTGCCTCCTGGTTTCATGTCATTCTCCTGCTCAGTCTCCTGAGTAGCTGGGACTACAGGCGCCTGCCATCACACCCAGCTAATTTTTTATTTTTATTTTTAGTAGAGACGGGGTTTCACCATGTTAGCCAGGATGGTCTTGATCTCCTGACCTCATGATCCACCCGCCTCAGCCTCCCAAAGTGCTGGGATTACAGGCGTGAGCCACCATGCCCGGCCGACTTTCTAGTAAATCTTTAGCTTCTCTGCTTTTGGCTGCTGTGTAGGGAGATCCTCTTTTACTTGGATTGTTTAAGAGCATCATTCATTAATGAGCATCTCATACTTTCCCTTTATTGGCAGTAGGCATTAGACCTAGTATTGATGCTGCCTTCTGTTTTGTCATTTTTAATTCAAACCTACCTCTGTAATAGCCACCACTGAAGGCAGATTTTGGTAGATTTTGAAAAACTTGTTTTACTTGAGGTTCCATATGCTTCATGGCTTGCAAAACATAATGGCCTATGAATCCCATGGCAGCAAATCAGTCCAACTGCTACTATTGTACTGGCCACAGCTCCAGCTGGGTTCCCCTGCCTCCGCTAGGAATGTGAATCATCCCAGCCCAGAGGTTGCAGCCAACAACCACGTACCTTTATCAGGGAGCAACACAGCCACCGACCACAGTCCATTTTTGAACATTTGTACACAATTTTTTAAGATATAATTTTTTTTTTTTTAAGGTGGAGTCTCGCTCTGTCACCAGGCTGGAGTGTAGTGGCGTGATCTTGGCTCACTGCAACCTCTGACTCCCTCCCGGGTTCAAGCAATTCTTCTGCCTCAGCCTCCCAGTTAGCTAGGACTACAGGTGTGTGCCACCACACCCAGCTAATTTTTGTATTTTTAGTAGAGACGGGGTTTCACCATGTTAGCCAGGATGGTCTTGATCTCCTGACCTCATGATCCACCCGCCTCAGCCTCCCAAAGTGCTGGGATTACAGGCGTGAGCCACCATGCCCGGCCGACTTTCTAGTAAATCTTTAGCTTCTCTGCTTTTGGCTGCTGTGTAGGGAGATCCTCTTTTACTTGGATTGTTTAAGAGCATCATTCATTAATGAGCATCTCATACTTTCCCTTTATTGGCAGTAGGCATTAGACCTAGTATTGATGCTGCCTTCTGTTTTGTCATTTTTAATTCAAACCTACCTCTGTAATAGCCACCACTGAAGGCAGATTTTGGTAGATTTTGAAAAACTTGTTTTACTTGAGGTTCCATATGCTTCATGGCTTGCAAAACATAATGGCCTATGAATCCCATGGCAGCAAATCAGTCCAACTGCTACTATTGTACTGGCCACAGCTCCAGCTGGGTTCCCCTGCCTCCGCTAGGAATGTGAATCATCCCAGCCCAGAGGTTGCAGCCACAACCACGTACCTTTATCAGGAGCAACACAGCCACCGACCACAGTCCATTTTTGAACATTTGTACACATTTTTTAAGATATAATTTTTTTTTTTTTAAGGTGGAGTCTCGCTCTGTCACCAGGCTGGAGTGTAGTGGCGTGATCTTGGCTCACTGCAACCTCTGACTCCCTCCCGGGTTCAAGCAATTCTTCTGCCTCAGCCTCCCAGTTAGCTAGGACTACAGGTGTGTGCCACCACACCCAGCTAATTTTTGTATTTTTAGTAGAGACGGGGTTTCACCACATTGGCCAGGATGGTCTTGATCTCTTGACCTTGTGATCCGCCTGCCTTGGCCTCCCAAAGTGCTGAGATTACAGGCGTGAGCCACCTCGCCCGACCAGAAATTTTTTTTGTTATTGTTGAGATGAAGTTTCACTCATTGCCCATGCTGGAGTGCAATGGTGCTATCTCAGCTCATTGCAACCTTCGCCTCCCAGGTTGAAGCGATTCTTTTGCCTCAGCCTCCCGAGTAGCTGGGATTACAGGCTTGTGTCACCACGCCTGGCTAATTTTTTATTTTTAGTAGACACGGGGTTTCTCCATGTCGGTCAGGCTGGTCTCGAGCTCCTGACCTCAGGTGATCCACCTGCCTTAGCCTCCCAAAGTGCTGGGATTACAGGTGTCAGACACTGTGCCCAGCCCAGAAATTTTTATAAAATTAAAAACAAACATTTAATGCATGCTAATTATTTTTATTTTTTAATACTTAATTTAGAGCCATTTTAGGCTCACAGCAAAATTGAGAGGAAGGTACAGAGATTTCCCATATACACACTGTACCCACACACATGCATAGCCTCCCCATTATCAGCATCTCCCATCAGACTTGTGCATTTTTTACAATTGATGAGCCTACTCGAAGTCTACCCAATTAAATTAAGGTTCATTAGGATTAGTGTTAATTATTCTTTCAGTGTTTGGTAGAATTCCCTAGTGTACTCATCAAACTTTTCTCTAGTGCAGTCTCGGCTTTTCTTTGGTGGGAGATTTTTGATTACTGACTAAATCTGCTTACTAGTTACTTAGTGATCTGTACATATTTTCCATTTCTTTATAATGTTCAAAGTTTTTTTTGAGACAGAGTTTTACTCTTGTCACCCAGGCTGGAGTGCAATGGCATGATCTCGGCTCACTGTAACCTCCGTCTCTCAGGCTCAAGTGATTCTCCTGCCTCATCCTCCTGAGTAGCTGGGATTACAGGCATGCACCACCACACCCGGCTAATTTTGTGTTTTTAGTAGAGACGGAGTTTTACCATGTTGGCCAGGCAGGTCTTGAACTCCTTACCTAAAGTGATCCTCCCACCTCAGCCTCCCAAAGTGCTGGGATTTCAGGTGTGAGCCACTGTGCCTGGCCTTGTTCAAAGTTTTAATAATATTTTTTGTTTCCATGGCATTGGTTATATAATGTAATGTCCCCTCTTGTGTCGCCCAGGCCTGAGTGCAGTGGCGTGATCTCACCTCACTACAACCTCCGCTTCCCGGGTTCAAGCGATTCTCCTGCCTTAACGTCCCAAATAGCTGGGATTACAGGCATGCGCTACCACCACGCCTGGCTAATTTTGTGTTTTTAGTAGAGACAGGGTTTCACCGTATTGGTCCAGCTGTCTAGAACTCCTGACCTCAGGTGATCCACCCACCTCAGCCTCCCAAAGTGCTGGAATTACAGGTGTGAGCCACCATACCCAGTCCCGTCTTTTATTTCTGATTTTAGTTCATTCAAATCTTTTTTATCTTAATTAATCTAGCAAAGGGTTTGCAGTTCATTTACTTATTTTGAGACAAGGTCTTGCTCTGTTATCCAGGCTGGAATGCAGTGGCACCTTCATAGTTCATTGTAACCTTGAACCTGGCAAATTATCTTCCAGCTTCAGGCTCCTGAATAAGCTTCAGGCTCCACCATACCCCGCTAATTTTTTTTATTTTTCATAGGAATGAGGTCTCACTATGTTGCCCAGGCTTGTCCTCTTCATTCATTAAGGTGTAACTTAAGCATCTCTTCTTGATTCTCCCCAGATTCAGTTGACTCTTGTGTGTGTATATTTCTTAGTGTTTCTAAAAGTGGCTGTCTTCCTTACTAGGCAGCAACTCCTCAAGAAAAGTATCCCTTTGGTTTTGAATCCCAGTTGTTAACACGGTATCTGGCTCATAGAACTGAATAAATGTTTGTTGGAAATGAGTGCCTTTTCCGTTGAAAACACTTACTTTAAGTACCTCCTACTTTGGTAGGTAATTACTTTAGATTTTTGTATCCTCTTAGTCCGAATTATCTCATGCTGTTGTCCTAGTTCCTGAAATTGAACAGGATACAATTTTAGGACTAGGTAGCTTCAGCATTCATTCCCCTACGTTCTCAGACCTTTGGGAGTTCCGTTCTGTGGTTTGGTCAGAGTAGAGAGATGTGTTCTATGATATTCCCACCAATCAGTGAAAATATAGATACTCCTTGTTGAAAATAGCTTAAGTTGAAAATGCATTTAATACTCTGATAAACCTATTACAAAGCAGAAAAATTACGTCCAACCATTGTTAAGTTGGGGATGTCTGTATTATTTGTGTTTGAAGGTTTGCCCTGAGGTATTTCAAGGACACATCCCCAGTCTTTCAAAGACTATTCCTGGAGAGTTCAGATGCTAATCCAGTCCGCTATGGACGTAGGAGGATGAAGCTCCGGGACCTAATGGAAGCAGCCTACAAGTTTCTGCAGCAGGAGCAGTCTGTGTTCCGGGAGCTCTGGGACTGGAGTGTGTGTGTCCCTCTCCTCAGAAGCCATGACACTTTGGTTCGCTGGTGCGTACCTGGTTTTTTTTGCACTTCTAGTGTGTGGAGTTGTGTGTGTCTCAAGGGAAAGGAAACCATGTAAACTTTGTTAATTTTGTTCTTGTGGCTTTTGGAGTTTTACTTCCTTTCTTTAATCGTGTCATTGCAGAGGAAAATGAGATGATATGAATGGAGTCTCACCTTTTTCATGTTCCATCAAGTAAATCCATTGTGCCTGATTTGTGTTTTCTGTTCTTAATTGTGTAGTAATAATTGAGATTTCCTTTTCTAGTGTTCAGTTGGCTAGTGAATTTTATTTATTCTTTATAATTAACTGTAGAAAAACTGACTTTACATACTTTCTTTTTCCCTAGGTATACAGCCAATTGTCTTGCTTTGGTCACCTGTATGAATGAAGAGCACAAGTTATCATTTCTTAAGAAGATATTTAATAGTGATGAATTGATCCATTTCAGGTTGAGGTAAGCGGGAACCTTCGTGGAGGTCTTGCTATAGCGTTTATTTTTTGTTTTTTCTTGGGGCGACAGGCCAGAGGTGACTGCAGGTCTTGCTATGGCACTTCTGAGTGATAAGGTAATTGACGAGACTCTCCTTTCTCTTAGGTTGTTAGAAGAGGCCCAGTTGCAGGATTTGGAGAAGGCCTTGGTTTTGGCCAATCCAGAAGCCTCCCTTTGGTGTAAGGAGAAGGAGCTGCAGTACTTACAGGGACATCTTGTTTCGTCTGACCTCTCCCCTAGGGTGACAGCTGTTTGTGGTGTGGTACTGCCTGGGCAGCCGCCAGCCCCTGGAGAGCTGGTATGTTGGTATCAGTAGGGGGTGTGTCCCCTTCCCCCTACTAAACACTGAGTGTGCTCTGTCTTTGGCTGGGCTCTATGTACCAGGTGTGAAATAAATTAATTTGTTAAATTGCTACTCCATTTTTGGAAGTATTTAGGGAGAAATTAAAAAGAAATTAATCTTGGGCTTTTCCCCTGATATTCCCACTGTTCTTGTTTTTATTTTTTGTTAATTTTTTAAATTATAGAGACGGGGTCTCACTATGTTGTCTGTGCCACTCTGGAACTCCTGGCCTCAAGGGATCATGCCACCTCAGCCTCCCAAAGTGTTGGGATTACAGGCATGAGCCACTGCACCCAGCCTGTCCCTGTTTAATATGACATTAGAAACTGATGGTGCCTATGTGATGCCTTTCACTTGAGCAGAGCTCATCCATATATTTTCTTGTTTGCTTACTGCAAAAACTGTGAAGTTCTGTAACACATGTTAGGATCCTATGTTGATGTAATTCAAAGGCAGAATTACTTGCTGGAGACCTTTGGACTGTTCTGTGGCAAAGACAGGCCTAGGTCTAGAGATAACTCCCAGCAGCCTTTTCTTTCAGAACTATCTCATTGTGTGAGAGTCCAGTAGCTAGTGAACGTCCTCTCTGCCATATGCAGCAAGCTTCTTTCCACGAATGGCTTGAGACCAGAGACCATACTTGAACAGCCTTGTAGATCATAAATCTGGCACTATTGGGTACCAGTCTCTTTTTTCCATAGCAGTCTTCAGTCAGTTGTCACTTTGTCTGATGGTCAGGCTGGAGTGCAAGTGCAGTGGCATAACCTCAGCTCAGTGCAACCTCCACCTCCCAGGTTCAAGTGATTCTTCTGCCTCAGCCTCCCGAGTAGCTGGGATTACAGGTGCCCCCCACCACGCCTGGCTAATTTTTTGTATTTTTAGTTGAGACGGAATTTCACTCTGTTGGCCAGCCTGGTCTTGAGCGCCTGACCTGGTGATCCACCTGCCTCAGACTGCCAAAGTGCTGAGATTACAGGTGTGAGCCACTGTGCCCAGCCCACCCACTTTTCTTCTTGGAATAAGTTCTGGGTCATTTCTTGAACCATCAGTTGGGTTCTGGTCAGTAGTATTAAAAAAAATTGAGTGTAATATACATATAGGAAAATGCACATTGTCATAAGTGTAGTCAGTGATTATTCATAAACTTCATATAAATAACACCAAACACCCAGTACTTCCAAAGCTCTTTGTGTTTTTTTCTAGTTGTGAAGACCTGTCCCCTTCCCCACTCCCTCTTTATCCTGTAACCAGTATCCCACGTATCCTGTAACCAGTATCCCAACCTAGATTATGTTTAGGGCATTAGGATTTTAACATAGGGAAGGATTCTGGTTAGAATGGCCCTGCTGTTGGTTAGCATTGGGGACGCTGGGGCCGAAGTGCAGGGTAGAGTTGCGCCTGCCTGCTAAATTTTTGAGAGGGACAGCCCTGAGGAAAGTTCAAGAGCTTTTAGCTCTGAATTTCTTTTAGTCCTCACATGTTTTTAGGTAACCAGCCATATTTGAGAACTTACTACCCCTTAAAAGTTATAAATCATTCCCCTTTTCCCCCATGTATATTGGATGCATTGTTATTATTTAAAAAATATAAAAATTTTGATACAACATTTACCATGTTAACATTTTTAACTTTACACATTAGTTCACATTGTTTTTGTTTTGTTTTGTTTTTTGAGACAGAGTCTGGCTCTGTCTCCCAGGCTGGAGTGCAGTGGCCAGATCTCAGCTCACTGCAAGCTCCGCCTTCCGGGTTCACGCCATTCTCCTGCCTCAGCCTCCCGAGTAGCTGGGACTACAGGCGGCCGCCATCTTGCCCAGCTAGTTTTTTTGTATTTTTTTTAGTAGAGATGGGGTTTCACCGTGTTAGCCAGGATGGTCTCGATCTCCTGACCTCGTGATCCGCCTGTCTGGGTCTCCCAAAGTGCTTGGATTACAGGCTTGAGCCACCGCGCCTGGCCCACATTGTTATTTAACCAGTCTCTAGAAAAATTTTTTAGTTTTTTGAGATGGGGTCCCACTCTGTTGCCCAGGCTGGAGTGCAGTGCTGTGATTGTAACTCTAACTTCAAACTCCTAGGCTCAAGGGGTCCTCCCACCTCAGCCTCCTGAGTGTGTGCCAGCATGCCTGGCTAATTTTTAAATTTTTTGTAGTGACAGAGTCTCACTATATTGTCCAGGCTAGTCTTGAACTCCTAGTCTCAAGCCATCCTCCCTCCTCAGCCTCCCAAAGTGCTGGGATTACAGGTATAAGCCAGCCACCACATCTGACTGAGAATGTTTTTGTCCTGCAGAGCTGAAATTCTTTCTCATTAAACTTAACTGGGTGCATTTTAATATTCTTTTTTACTTTTTGTTACAGAAAATGTCACACATATTCCAAAGTAGAAAGAATGGTGTAGTGAATACCCATAGACCTGATGGACCTGGGTATTCAATGATTATCAGTTGCCTTTCGTTTATATTTCTGCATGACTTCCTCACATTATATTACTTAGAAGCAAATACCAGGCATCATACTATTTTATATGAAAATATTTCAGTTATATACTGAATATATATATATATAGAGAGAGAGATATACATAGATATGTATATCTCTCTCTAAAGGAAACAAACTTAAAAAATAACCCTGGTACTGTTATTATACCTAAAAAAAAAGAAAAATTATAAGATATCCTCTCAGGGTCTATATTTCCCTGATTGTCTCCTAAATGTGTTTGTGATCTCAGATCGGAAATCCTAGAATATGGAGAAAGAAAGAAAAGAAAAATCCAACAGTAATAGATGAGGTTTGCACTTCCCCACCTTTGTGCATCAGCTTTTTTGGCTACTTAAACTTTGGAAGACTTTCTTACATTTGCCAACAAATTCTGCTTCCCTACTTCCCACGGCATCCCTTACCCCCAGTAAAATGGAAAGGAAAAAAAAAATCAGATCCTTGCTTTATTTTTATTTTTATTTATTTATTTATTTTTTTGAGACTGAGTTTCGCTTTTGTTGCCCAGCTGGGGTGCAGTGGCACGATCTTGGCCCACTGCAGCCTCCGCCTTCTGGGTTCAAGTGATTCTCCAGCCTCAGCTTCCCGAGTAGATGGGATTACAGGCATATGCCACCACATCCAGCTAATGTTTTTGCATTTTTAGTAGAGACCGGGTTTCACCACGTTGGCCAGGCTGATCTCGAACTCCTGACTTTAAGTGATCCACTTGCCTTGGCTTCACAAAGTACTGGGATTATAGGCATGAGCTACTACACCTGGCCCCTTGCTTTATTTTTATTTTTATTTATTTATTTATTTTTTTGAGACTGAGTTTCGCTTTTGTTGCCCAGCTGGGGTGCAGTGGCACGATCTTGGCCCACTGCAGCCTCCGCCTTCTGGGTTCAAGTGATTCTCCAGCCTCAGCTTCCCGAGTAGATGGGATTACAGGCATATGCCACCACATCCAGCTAATGTTTTTGCATTTTTAGTAGAGACCGGGTTTCACCACGTTGGCCAGGCTGATCTCGAACTCCTGACTTTAAGTGATCCACTTGCCTTGGCTTCACAAAGTACTGGGATTATAGGCATGAGCTACTACACCTGGCCCCTTGCTTTATTTTTAAAAATAAAAATTTGTTTATTTTTAGAGTCGGGGTCTCTTTGTGTCACCCAGGCTGGAGTGCAGTGGTGTGATCATGGCTTACTATCCTTGAACTCCTGGGATGAAATGACACTGCCACCTCAGCACTTCCAGTAGCTGAGACTGGGCATGGGCCACCATGCCGAAGAGATCTTTAGATGACATACCTGTTGTTTTTATAGTTTTGGTACTACTAATTTGCTTACAGAGGTTTGTGTAAGGTTAGTAGAAGGCTTACGGTAGAAATTAACTTGTGTTCCTTGGGGGAAGAACTCTTCTTGACATGGCTTTTGTCTTGCCTCTTTAGGGTGGTAATAGGAGTTCTTCACGTGAGCAGGAGCTGGCACTTAGGTCTTATGTGCTGGTTGAGTCTGTCTGCAAAAATCTGCAGACCCTGGCTATGGCAGTTGCTTCTCAGAATGCTGTGTTGTTGGAAGGACCAATAGGATGCGGCAAAACTTCCTTAGTTGAATATTTAGCTGCAATGACAGGTAGAACGAAGCCTCCTCAGCTTCTCAAAGTCCAGCTTGGAGATCAGACTGACAGTAAGGTAATAAGGAAATGTTAAGTTTTGGTGGCTTGTCATGCTTGTAAATATTTGCATTAAAATATTGCTTTTGCTAAGGGAATATAAGAATAGTTATTGGTCTTGCTTATAACTGTTGGGGCCAACCTATGTAAACCTCAAGTGCCTACTTACTTATACTTACATATAGAATATTAACAGTTAATCAAAGGGTGTAGCCTTGCCACTACAGGTATGGTTTTTCAGTAATTACTTTATCTTCTTTCTGCAGATGCTTTTGGGGATGTATCGTTGCACAGATGTTCCTGGAGAGTTTGTGTGGCAGCCTGGCACCCTGACACAGGCAGCCACAATGGGCCACTGGATCCTTCTGGAGGATATTGACTATGCCCCTTTAGACGTGGTATGTCGTCTCAGGAAATTCATTGTCCCTTAATGTATTTTCCTGTCTTGGAAAAGCATTTTGTTAATAGTGATTCTGGTTGATGATTTAAACAGAAATGTATTTGATTAGACATACTATGTTGCAGGTGCTTCATGGTTACTTACCTGATCTGATTTGTGGTCCTGAATTACTTGACTGGTTTCTTTTTTGATAGAGAATCTATAAAATTTTGGCTGTGCTGTTTCCTCTAGTAGTTAAATATGTGACCAGTTTCACAGTAGTATTTTCCTCCTCTAATTGAATATGAGATCAATTTTTTCCAAGAATAGTTCTGGTTTGGAACATCTCAGCCATGTTACAGGTACATTGAGAACTTTCAGATCCTGCTTCTTAGCTGTGGTAGCTGCAGAGCAGTGGGCTGAGGACAAGTGAAGGAGGAGATGATGTAATAAGACTGTGCTTGCCTTTGTTTCATTAAGAAAAATATGCTGGATGTATTTTTTGGTTTGTAAAAAGACCACTTCTGTATGTATGAAATTAGCCATTGAGACAATCCATGAGGCTTCTGTATTCTGAAAAGTGACAGAAAATGTATTGCAGGATGAAATATTCTTCCTTTGGACACATTTTTCCTGAGATTGGTTTTACGTTTCTTTTCTTTTTTTTTTTTTTTTTTGAGACGGAGTCTCGCTCTGTCGCCCAGGCTGAAGTGCAGTGGCGCGATCTCCACTCACTGCAAGCTCCGCCTCCCGGGTTCACGCCATTCTCCTGCCTCAGCTTCCCATGTAGCTGGGACTACAGGCGCCTGCCACTGCACCCGGCTAATTTTTGTATTTTTAGTAGAGACGGGGTTTCACCGTGTTAGCCAGGATGGTCTTGATCTCCTGACCTCATGATCCACCCGTCTCTGCCTCCCAAAGTGCTGGGATTATAGGTGTGAGCCACCACGCCCGGCAGTTTTAATTTTCTTTTTTCTTTTTCTTTTTATGTGAGACAGAGTCTTGCTCTGTCGGCCAGGCTGGAGTGCAGTAGCACGATCTCGGCTCACTGCAACCTCCGTCTTCCGGGCTCAAACAATTCTGCCTCAGCCTCCCAAGTAGCTGGGATTACATGCATGTTCCTCCATGGCCAGCTAATTTTTGTATTTTTAGTAGAGACGGGGTTTCACCATGTTGGCCAGGCTGGTCATGAACTCCTGACTTCAGGTAATCGGCCCGCCTCGGCCTCCCAAAGTGCTGGAATTACAGGTGTGAGCCACCGCACCTGGGCGGTTTTAATTTTCTTTTAAGGTGAACCCGCTCAAATGAACTGTGTATAGGCTTTTCTGCCTTGGATATGAGAGAACGAGAGAGAGAGAGAGAGAGAGAGAGAGAGAGACAGAGAGAGAGTGTGTGTGTGTGTGTGTGTGTGTGTTGTGTGTGTGTGTGTGTGTGTGTGTGTTTAGGGAGAGATGAAGGGGAAGGAATAGCTGAAAATAAGTGTGTATGTTATATCAGTGTTTTAGAGTATAATGAAGCAAAGATGTTCTGGGGATATTGGCCCAGATAGGGCCTCACAGTTTGATCACTGTGTTCTGGTGTCTTAATGTTCACTTCTACAGGGCCGGAAACTCAGTTTTAAGAAGCCCAGAGCCAAGGCTAACTCCTACCAATGAGACTTAAAAATAAAACTGAGATGTAAACTACAGGGCAGTTGAAAAATATTTGTTGAGTTTTTTTCCTTTTTAGTGCCCTTCGTCTTGGGCAGTTTTTTTCAGATACCAGGTTATCTGGGAAGTCACTGGTTTACTTATTTTTATTTTTATTATTATTTTTAATTATTATTATTCTTTTTGGACAGAGTCTTGCTCTTCTCGCCCAGCCTGGAGTGCAGTGGTGCAATCTTGGCTTACTGCAACCTCTGCCTCTTGGTTTCAAGCAATCCTCCCACCTCAACCTCCCCAGTAGCTGGAATTACAATGTGCGCCACCATGCCCGGTATTTCTTTTAGTAGAGATGAGGTTTCACCTTGTTGGCCTGGCTGGTCTCAAAATTCCTGACCCCAAGTGATGTGCCTGCCTTGGCCTCTTTTTTTTTTTTTTTTTTTTTTTTTTGAGACGGAGTCTTGCTCTGTCGCCCAGGCTGGAGTGCAATGGCCGGATCTCAGCTCACTGCAAGCTCCGCCTCCCGGGTTCACGCCATTCTCCTGCCTCAGCCTCCTGGGTAGCTGGGACTACAGGCGCCCGCCACCTCGCCCGGCTAGTTTTTTGTATTTTTTAGTAGAGACAGGGTTTCACTGTGTTAGCCAGGATAGTCTCGATCTCCTGACCTTGTGATCCACCCGTCTCGGCCTCCCAAAGTGCTGGGATTACAGGCTTGAGCCACCGCGCCCGGCCTGCCTTGGCCTCTTAAAGTGCTAGGATTACAGGCGTGAGCCACCATGCTTGGCCAATTTTTATTTTTGTCTTTTGAGACAGAGTCTCCCTCTGTCACCCAGGTTGGAATGCAGTGGTGTGACCTTGGCTCATTGTAACCTCCGTGTCCTGGGTTCAAGTGATTCTCATGCCCCAGCTTCCCAAGTAGCTGGGATTATAGGCACACACCATCACACCTGGCTAATTTGTGTATTTTTTTGTAGCAATGGGATTTCACCATGTTGGCCAGGCTGGTTTCCATCTCCTCACCTCAAGTGATCTGCTGCCTCTGCCTCTCAGAGTGCTGGGATTACAGGCATGAGCCACTGTCAGGCTGTCAATAGGTTTATGAATGTCTGTGCACATTGTGCAGATTTTTCAGATGCTCTTACTGTTTTGTTTTTTCCAGAACTTCTCAGCTCATAGATGACCCATTATCATTTTAAAGTAGCTTTTACAGACCTCATTCAGGATAATTTTCTTTAGATGCAAGTTTTAGAGTATGTTGGAATTGCTTTTATATTATTTTGGGCTTCTCTTTCAGCTCCTAGCCATGTATAAAATAATGATGCTTAAAATATTATGTCTGATATTTTAGAACCCTCTTCTTTGCCTCTCTGCTCTTCTCACTTTTTTTTCTTTTCTTTTGAAACTTCTATAAACTCACAACTCCTGGATCCATATGTCTAGTCTACACTTTGTTTTTTTGTTGTTGTTGTTATTTAGTTTTTATTTCATAACTATAAACTTAACTCTGCTATCCAATGAGATGTAGAGGGGAATAAGAAAATATGGAACCCAGAGAACTGCAGTGAGAGCACAAAGATTATAGCCTACTGCAAGCAAATGGAGTGGAGGGTGCTCTTGTAGGCTATAGAAGGAATGGGTAAGAGAAGACACAATTTTTTTTTTTTGAGATGGAATCTCGTTGGAGTGCAGTGGCGCGATCTCAGCTCACCACAGCCTCTGCCTCCCGGGCTCAGGCTTCAGCCTCCCAAGTAGCTGGGACTACAGGTGTGTGCTGCCACACCCAGCTAATTTTTATATTTTTAGTAGAGATGGGGTTTCACCATGTTGGCCAGGCTGGTCTTGAATGCCTTACCCCAGGTGATCTGCCCACCTCACCCTCCCAAAGTGCTGGCATTACAGGCATGAGCCACCGCACCTGGCCCCACAGGTTAAGTTTATTAGAGTTGTCCCAGTCAGCAGTGGTGATCTTCTTGTTGGTCTTGCTATTCCTGGACCCAGAACGCTCCATGGCCTCCACAATATTCATACCTTCTTTCACCTTGCTAAAGACCAAATGCTTACTATCCAACCACACAGTCTTGACTCTACAGATGAAAAACTAGGAACCATTTGTATAGGTTCCAGCATTTGCCATGGACGAGATGCCAGGGTCTTTATGCTTCAGGATGAAGTTCTTATAATGAAATTTTTCCCTGTAGATGGACTTGATGCAGGTGCCGTTATGGGGTGTGACATCACCACCCTGACACTTAAACCCTGGAATAATTCTGTGAAAGCAGGAACCCTTATAACCAAATCCTTTCTCTCCATTGCTTAGCATGAAAGTTCTTGCTGTCTTTCAAAACTTGTCTGCAAAGAGCTCAAAGGAAATGTGGCCCAAGGGCTCATCCTCATGGTGATGTTGAAGAACGTAGTGGGGTTGACTGTGTCCAGTGGCAGTGTCTGCAAAGTGGGCTAGTCCACATTCTTAAAAAAATCTCTACTTGCATGCCCATTGCCAGCACAAGTTCAAGATGTCCAAATTGGACTTGTTTTCTTTTTTTTAAAATCGCCTTTTCTTAAGCACAAACAAAGAAAACCAGAAACAAAACCTATTATGGCAAAAAAAAAAAAAAAATTGTTAGAGTCAAAAACCACTTTGCTGGCTGGGCACGGTGGCTCACGCCTGTAATCCCAGCACTTTGGAAGGCTGAGGTGGGCAGATCACTTGAGGTCAGGAGTTTGAGACCAGCCTGGTCAACATGGTGAAACCTTGTCTCTACCAAAAAAAGAAAAAAAATACAAATATTCGCCGGGCATGGTGGCACATGCTTGTAATCCCAGCTACTTGGGAGGCTGAGGTGGGAGGATTGCTTGAACCCAAGAGTCAGAGGTTGCAGTGAGCTGAGATCACACCACTGCACTTCAGCCTGGGCCACAGAGTGAGACTCCATCTCAAGACAAACAAAAACCCCACCACTTTGTAGTGGGCAAAAGAAAACGAAAGGAACACCTTTTCTAACACAAGTTACCACTCTAAACCCTAGACACCTCTTCCTCCTCTCTCGTTCAGTTAGTCTCCGTATCGTTTATTGCCTTTGCCTGACCTCTTTATTCGTTCTTGTCCCATTGTCTTAGCACTGGCTTATTTTAACTACCTATCTGTCTTGCCTTTGTTATCTGAATAGTGTCCTTTTTGACCGTTTTTCCTCCAGGCTAGCTCCTTTCCAAATTGCTACACAGTTGATTTTCTAAAATAAAAAATGGAATTATTTCTTTTCTTTTCAGCCTAAAAGCCTCTCGATAACACTTATGCAAAAGTTCAAAGCCCTTAGCTCAGCACAGGAAGCCTTTTATTACTTATCTCTAAGACTCACATCTTTCTGCTGCTTCTTATGCACATTCTACCCTAAACAAAACAGAATTCTTGTGCCATGGCTTTTAGGCTTCTCAATTTTTTAAAAATGCACGTGCATACTTCTGCCTGAAGTGTATGTACCAGTTCTCTTTCACCAAACCTGGTTAATTTCTGCTCATTCTTCTTTAAAGATTCAGCAAATGTCACTACCTCTGGGAATACTTCACTGCCCTGCTTCTAAATCATTCTGTTCTGATTCAGAACCCCCTCTATCTTTACATATGACTTTGTATACTCTTGGGGTACACCGATTGTGCTGTGTGGGAATTTGCATGCCTTCCCTCTCCCATCAACCTCTAGGCTGTAAAGCCTTGGTCCTGTCTGTATTCTTGTGTCTTCTTGTGTCTTGCTTGGCTGTGATCCACAGGAGGCACTCCTGAATGTCGAGTGTATAAATTGTGCTGGAGTGTAGGAGAGTCAGACATTCCCGCTTGCATATTGACTCCAGTTTGGACTAGGAGAGCTGAAGTTTCCTCTAAGGGTCTGTCTGTCTCATTTTGAGAGAGGGTTGTTTTGTTTTGATTACTTTTGTCTTAATAGCTTTACTTTATCAGTGCGGTTATCTGATTTAGGTTTCTGTGCTGATCCCTCTCTTGGAGAATGGAGATCTCTTGATTCCTGGCCGAGGTGACTGTCTGAAAGTGGCATCTGGATTTCAGTTTTTTGCAACCAGGAGGTATGTACTAGTAACCTTTCTGTTTTCACTCTGGAGCCACTTACTCATAAGTCTGCATGCTGAGCCAGAAGTCCTGTAATAGAGTTCTCTGGGTCTACTTTGAGCAAGGTTAGTTGGAAGTGGTAACAGGGCTAACCTTCTCATTCCTGATTATTTTTAATGAAGATAATTTGTAAACTAAGAGGTTCCCCCCCCCCACTTAAAAATAAGTAACCATTTTTTTTTTTTTTTTTTTTTTTTTTTTTTTTTTTTTTTTTTTTTTTGAGACAGAGTCTGGCTCTGCCGCCCAGGCTGGAGTGCAGTGGCCGGATCTCAGCTCACTGCAAGCTCCGCCTCCCAGGTTCACGCCATTCTCCTGCCTCAGCCTCCCGAGTAACTGGGACTACAGGCGCCCGCCACCTCGCCCGGCTAATTTTTTTGTATTTTTTAGTCGAGACGGGGTTTCACCGTGTTAGCCAGGATGGTCTCGATCTCCTGACCTCGTGATCCGCCCGTCTCGGCCTCCCAAAGTGCTGGGATTACAGGCTTGAGCCACCGCGCCCGGCCAAAAATAAGTAACCATTTTAAAACACTTCACCTTCTTTCATGTATTTTTTTTTTTTTTTTTTGAGGCGGAGTCTCGCTCTGTCGCCCGGACTGGAGTGCAGTGGCCAGATCTCAGCTCACTGCAAGCTCCGCCTCCCGGGTTTACGCCATTCTCCTGCCTCAGCCTCCCGAGTAGCTGGGACTACAGGCGCCCGCCGCCTCGCCCGGCTAGTTTTTGTATTTTTAGTAGAGACGGGGTTTCACCGTGTTCGCCAGGATGGTCTCGATCTCCTGACCTCGTGATCCGCCCGTCTCAGCCTCCCAAAGTGCTGGGATTACAGGCTTGAGCCACCGCACCCGGCCTCTTTCATGTTTTAAAAAATAATCAGAGGTGAGGTTATTGTCAGATAGCCCAGGTTTTGAGTCATGACACTGGTACTTAGTACCTACGTATACCTTGTCTGGTTATGATGGGGTTAATAATACCTTCTTCAAATGGTGGCTGTAAAGAATAAGTGAAATGACTCCTACTAAAGACCTGTCACAATAAATGCCCAGTTAATGGCTGGCCATGATGGTGATAATGATAGGTAGATTTCAGGCAATTGAAAAATTAATTGGCTATAAGCATGAACAAAGGCAAGAAAACTGAACATGCTTAGTATATATTCCTGCCTACATTTTAAAATTACCTTAAGGCAGTAGTTTATTTCTTACTGCTAGTCTATACCTGCACAGCTTCTTCAATGTCTTTAAATGCCCATGAGTGAAACTAACATTCTATAGTTAATTGATTATATTAGTGTTTACCTCAGTTAAACATTCACTTCTATATGGAGTGTTTAGCTAACCCGATATTACTCAAGGAATACCTTCCTAGACCCAATTACTCTTTTTTTTCTTGAAATGGGGTCTCACTGTGTTGCCCAAGCTGTTCTTGAACTTCTGTGCTCAAGCAGTCTTCCCAGCACAGCCTCCCAAGTAGCTGAAACTACAGGCACATGCCTGTGTGCCCAGCTGACCCTGTTACTTTTTTTTTTTTTGAGATGGAGTCTTGTTTTGTTGCCCAGGCTGGAGTGCAGTGGTGTGATCTTGGCTCACTGCAACCTCTGCCTCTTGGATTCAAGCAATTCTCCTACCTCAGCCTCCCAAGTAGTTGGGATTACAGGCACCTGCCACCACACCTGGCTAATTTTTGTATTTTCAGTAGAGACGGGGTTTCACCATGTTGACCATGCTGGTCTCGATCTCCTGACTTCATGATCTGCTGCCTTGGCCTCCCAGAGTGCTGGGATTACAGGTGTGAGCCACCGTGCCTGGCCCAATCCTGTTACTTTTGTTTTATACATTTATTTCATTTTTAGAGACAGTGTTTTGCTTTGTACCCAGGCTGGAATGCAGTGGCTTAATCAAATCTTACTGTAACCACAAACTCCTGGGCTCAAGTGATCCTCCTGCCTCAGCCTCTTGAGTAGCTAGGACTACAGGTGTGCACCACCATGCCTGGCTAAAAACTTTTTTTTTTTTTTTTTTTAAGAGATGGGATCTTGCTGCATTGCCCAGGCTGGTGTTGAACTCCTGGACTCAAGCAGTCCTTCCACTGTGGCCTCCTAAGTGTTGTTATGACAGGCATGAGCCACTGTATCTGGCACTGTTAGTTTTGAGAGACCTTGATTTTTAATTTTATTTAATTAATTTTTTTTTGAGACCAAATCTCACTCTGTCGCCCAGGCTGTAGTGTAGTGGCATGATTTGGCTAACTGCAACCTCTACCTCCTGGGTTCAAGCGATTCTTGTGCCTCAGTCTCCCAGGTAGCTGGGACTACAGGCGCACGCCACGATGCCTCATTGTTGTGTTTCTAGTAGAGACGGGGTTTTTGCCATGTCGCCCAGGCTGGTCTCAAACTTCTAGCCTCAAGCAATCCATCTGCCTCAGCCTCTGAAAGTGCTGAGATTACAGGTGTGAGCCACCACGCCCGTCTTATTTTATGTTTTTTTTTTTTTAGAGATGAGGCCTTAATTTGTTGCCCAGGCTGGTCTCGAACTCCTGGGCTCAAGCGATCTTCCTGCTTTGACCTCCCAAAGTTCTGGAACTGCTGACATGAGCCACTGAGTTTGGCTGACCTTAATTTTATTTATAGAGACAGTGAAGTTCTTCCCTGGTAGATTAAAACACTTCCCAGAAAGACCTGGGACATCGTAGAAAGATGTTAGACAAACTTTTGATCTGATAAACTTGAATTCAATTTTCAGTTCTGCCATTTTCAGTTACAGTTGAGTGTATAAGGGCCATTCTTTCCTTCTCTTCCATTTATGTCAGAAGAAAGGAATGGCATCTTCCTCTCAGGAGAGTTATGAGAACTAAGTGGCTTATGCATAAGCATGTACCTTCCCCAGAGTGTATGTGTAATGTATATTCCTTCTCTACTTTTTTCTCTTCTGGAAATTTTTAATGGTTTTAAGTACTGTAGCTTCTGGTAACAAGCAGTGAACTTAATGTTAATGCTATGAGCCTTAGATTATGCTTTCTCTTTCCTAAAGGTATTTATGTCTTAAGGAAGAGGAACCTGTCATTGAAATAAAAACATTTACTTTGTAGAATTATTTGCAGTGATTTGAAAATATTTGATTAAAGCACTATCACTGCTTCTTAGGAGAAGAGCCAAACATGGGTTAACTATCAGCCTTTCATTTATCATCTGCCCTGTAAGCCCAACAGTGTAGCATCTGGAAACAGAAGGGATTATGAATATTTTTCCTATGTGAGACAGTGTACAGCAAGTAATATCCAAAGGTGCAATTCAGGATTAACATTTGGAATTTTGTGTGACTGTGTTTTTTATTTTGAAACATAGACTCTTGAGCTGTGGAGGAAATTGGTATCGACCGCTAAACAGTCATGCTACTTTGCTAGACAAATATTGGACCAAAATTCACCTGGATAACCTGGATAAGCGAGAACTGAATGAGGTATGTGGGTCTTAGAAAGTATCAATGTTGGCTGGGCACGGTGGCTCCCGCCTGTAATCCCAGCACTTTGGGAGGCCAAGGTGGGCAGATCACAAGGTCAGGAGATAGAGATCATCCTGGCTAACACGGTGAAGCCCCGTCTGTACTAAAAATACAAAAAATTAGCCGGGTGTGGTGCGGGCGCCTGTAGTCCCAGCTACTGGGGAGGCTGAGGCAGGAGAATGGCGTGAACCCGGGAGTCAGAGCTTGCAGTGAGCCGAGATAGCGCCACTGCATGCCAGCCTGGGCTACAGAGTGAGACTCGGTCTCAAAAAAAAAAAAAAATCAATGCTTTTCTTTTTTACGTGAAAAGTTCCAAACTTGCATGAAACAGGAAATAGTATAATAAACCACCTTAGAAGATGTCTGTGATTTTCTTTTTTACATGAAAAGTTCCAAACTTGCATGGAATAGGAAACAGTGTAATAAACCACCAGAACACTCATCAACCTAAATTTTACAGTCTGTGTGCTAGTATTTTACTGTATTTGCTTCATCTATTATTTTTTCTGTACTAATATATTTGAAAGCAAACTCCCAGCATACATCTCTAAAAATTTAATGGCATTTTTATATATAACCACAATAACATTATACACAATAAAATGAACAGTAATTCCTCAGTATCATTGCATTCTTTTTTTTTCTTCTTCTTTTTTTTTGAGACGGAGTCTCGCTCTGTCGCCCGGGCTGGAGTGCAGTGGCCGGATCTCGGCTCACTGCAAGCTCCACCTCCCGGGTTTATGCCATTCTCCTGCCTCAGCCTCCCAAGTAGCTGGGACTACAGGCGCCAGCCACCTTGCCCGGCTAGCTTTTTGTATTTTTTTAGTAGAGACGGGGTTTCACCGTGTTAGCCAGGATGGTCTCGAACTCCTGACCTCGTGATCCGCCCGTCTAGGCCTCCCAAAGTGCTGGGATTACAGGCTTGAGCCACCGCGCCTGGCCTGCATTCTTAAATTATATTCAGATTTTCCTAGTTGTCTCCACAGGATCATTTTACTAAGTTGATTTGACGTCATATCTTTCACACTTAACTTAATGGACATTTTGATCTAGGAATTAATGAGAATTGAGGTAAATCACTTTATAGGTTTTCTACATTGATTCCGTTTCTAGTATTGTAGTTATCCTAGATCAGTAAGAAGTATACTACACTTGACTGTGCTCACGCCCCACTTCCCTTGGATGTCTCACTTGGAAGATTTCCCTTCCCCAGTGCTTTATCTAGGAGAGTGGCAGACAAAGCATTGTCAGTGGTCATGCAGACATGGAAGAGATGCTTTTCCCTTTCTTGATGATGTAGGTATATAGGTAAATATGTGTTACCAAACAAACTTCTTTTTTTTTTTTTTTTTTTTTTTTTGAGACTGAGTTTCGCTCTTGTTGCCGAGGCTGGAGTGCAATGGCATGACTTTGGCTCACTGCAACCTCTGCCTCCTGGGTTCAGGCAGTTCTCATGCCTCAGCCTCCCAAGTAGCTGGGATTACAGGTGCCCACCACACCCTTGGCTATTTTCTTTTGTATTTTTAGTAGTGGTTGCAGCAAGCCAAGATCATGCCACAGAGCACTGTTCTCGGAGACAGAGAAAGACTCTGTCTCAAACAAACAAACAAAAAAAAGAAAATGTAGGAAAATACTTGAAGTTTGTGGCCAGGCACAGTGGCTCATCCCTATAATGCCAACACTTTAGGAGGCTGAGTGCAGGCAGGTCACCTGAGGTCAGGTGTTTGAGACCAGCCTGGCCAACATGATGAAACCCCACCTCCCAGATTCAAGTGATTCTCCTGCCTCAGCCTCCCAAGTAGCTGGGGCTACAGGTGTGTGCCGCTACTGGGGGAACCGCCCCCAATATTTCAACATAGGTTCTTTCTATTTTCCGTAAGGGTAGGCCAACTCAGCAATAAAGAGAAAGAGTACAAAGAGAGGAATTTTACAGCTGGGCCGCCAGGGGTGGCATCATATATCTGTAGGACCATGATGCCCACCTGAGCCTTAAACCAGCAAGTTTTTTATTAAGGGTTTCAAAAGGGTAGGGGGTGTAAGAACAGGGAGTAGGTATAAAGATCACATGCATCAAAGGGCAAAAAGCAGAACTACTAATAAGGGTCCAACAAAGATCACAAAGCAAAAGGCAAAAGCAGAACTACTGATAAGGGTCTGTTCAGCAGTGCACGTGTTGTCTTGATAAACATCTTAACAGAAAACAGGGTTCAAGAGCAGAGAACCAGTCTGACCACAAATTTACCAGGGAGGAGTTTTTTCCCCACCCCAGTAAGCCTGAGGATACTGCAGGAGACCAGGGTATATCTCAAACCTTATCTCAACTGCATAGGACAGACACTCCCAGAGCTGTTTATAGACCTCCCCCAAGGAATGCATTCCTTTCCCAGGGTATTAGTATTAATATTCCTTGCTAGGAAAAGAATTTAGTGATATCTTCCCTACTTGCACGTCCGTTTATAGGCTCTCTGCAAGGAGAAACATACGGTTGTCTGTCCTTGTTCCCTAAAAATCACTGTTACTCTGTTCTTTTTCAAGGTGCACTGATTTCGTATTGTTCGAACACACGTTTTACAATCAATTTGTACAGTTAACACAATTATCACAGTGGTCCTGAGGTGATGTACATCCTCAGCTTATGAAGATAACAGGATTAACAGATTAAAGATAGGCATAAGAAATTATAAAAGTATTATTTGGGAACTGATAAATGCCCATGAAATCTTCACAATTTATGTTCCTCTGCTGTGGCTCCAGCCAGTCCCTCCGTTCAGGGTCCCTGACTTCCTGCAACATGCTGCCACGCCCAGCTAATTTTTGTATTTTTAGTAGAGACAGGGTTTCACCATGTTGGCCGGGATGGTCTCGGTCTCTTGACCTGGTGATCCACTGACCTCGGCCTCCTAAAGTGCTGGGATTACAGGCATGAGCCCCCACACCCAGCTTAACTGATTTTATATCTTATTATTTTTTTGAGAGAAGGTCTTACTCTGTCACCCAGGCTAGAGTGCAGTGGTGCACTGCAGTGGTGCTCAGCTCACTGCAGCCTCAACCTCTCAGGCTTAGGTGATCTTCCCACCTCAGCCTGCCAAGTAGATGGGACTGACTACAGGTGTGTGCCACCCCACCCAGCAAATTTTTTGTAGAGACGGGTTTTCACCATGTTGCCCAGGCTTATCTCAACTCTTGGACTCAGGCAATCTGCCCACATCAGCCTCCCAAAGTGCTGGGATTACAGGTGTGATCCACTGTACCCTGCTCCTTTTACATGCTTTTCATTGAGAAATTACATAATGAACCTTACCAGAGCTGTGTTTGAAATTAAATAGTAATTTAATAATTATTTAATGAATAAATTCCTTGGAGTTGGTTGCATATATTTTGGTTACTTGGAGAACCTTTTAACATGACTTCTACCCCCGACACTGTGTTATAGATGGTGAGATTGCCAGATAATTGAGTTCTGGGTAGGAAGAAAATCATGATGTTTGAGTGAGGTAGATGGGTGGGAGCGGGAGTGGGTAAGGGGAAGTTCTTATTTTTGGTAAAGTTGACACATTTCGTTCATTCATTCATTCATTCGTTCATTCATTTGAGATGGAATCTCGGTCTGTCGCACGGGCTGGAGTGCAGTGGCGTGTTCTTGGCTCACTGCAAGCTCAGCTTCCCGGGTTCACGCCATTCTCCTGCCTCAGCCTCCCGAGTAGCTGGGTGCCTGCCACCACGCCCGGCTAATTTGTTGTGTTTTTTTGTATTTTCAGTAGAGATGGGGTTTCACCATGTTAGCCAGGATGGTCTAGATCTCCTGACTTCGTGATCTGCCCGCCTTGGCCTCCCAAAGTGCTGAGATTACAGGCGTGAGCTACCATGCCCGGCCTATTTTTATTTTTTATTTATTTACTTTTTCTGAGACAGGGTCTTGCTCTGTCACCTAGGCATGATCACTGCTCACTGCAGCTTTGATCTCCCAGTCTCAGATGATCCTCCCTACTCAGCCTCCTGAGTACCTGGGACTACAGGCACACGCTACCAAGCCCAGCTAATGTTTGTATTTTTTGTAGAGACGAAGTTTCACCATGTTGCCCAGGTTGATCTCAAACTCCTGAATTCAAGCAATCCCTCTGCCTTGGCTTCTCAAAGTGTTGGGATTACAGGTGTGAGCTACCGTCCCCAGTGAACAAATTTCATAGAGAAATCCATTTTTTGGCTGACTAGTTTCGGCAGTAGTTTGTGTGCTTTTAAAAATTACCATGCTGGTTGCTAAATTTTCTTTTTTTTTTTCCCTCTGTCAGGTTCTTCAGAGCAGATATCCTAGTCTATTGGCAGTGGTTGATCACCTGCTTGACATTTATATCCAACTTACTGGAGAGAAACATCATTCTTGGAGTGATAGTTCTGTTGGATGTGAACAGGCACCTGAAGAAGTTTCAGAAGCCAGAAGAGAAAACAAAAGACCAACCCTTGAGGGAAGAGAATTATCTTTAAGGTACTGGACTAAACAATTTTTTCTTTTCTTTCTTTTTTTTTTTTGTGAGACCAGAGTCCCACTCTGTCACCCAGGCTAGAGTGCAGTGGCGCAGTCTCGGCTCGCTCCAGCCTCTGCCTCCTAGGTTCAAAGTTCTTACCAGCTAGAAGGAAATGGTCAGGTTTTGAAATTATAGGTTGCTTCGTGGTGTCAGATCCCTTTTTCAGATTTATTTTATTTTATTTTATTTTATTTATTTATTTATTTATTTATTTTTTTTGAGGCGGAGTCTCGCTCTGTCGCCCGGACTGGAGTGCAGTGGCCAGATCTCAGCTCACTGCAAGCTCCGCCTCCCGGATTTACGCCATTCTCCTGCCTCAGCCTCCCGAGTAGCTGGGACTACAGGCGCCCGCCACCTCGCCCGGCTAGTTTTTTTTTTTTTTTTTTTTTTGTATTTTTAGTAGAGACGGGGTTTCACCATGTTAGCCAGGATGGTCTTGATCTCCTGACCTCGTGATCCGCCCGTCTCGGCCTCCCAAAGTGCTGGGATTACAGGCTTGAGCCACTGCGCCCGGCCCCTTTTTCAGATTTATAATTAACGACTGGGAAGGCTTGATTAGGGTAATGTTTTTAACTTTAAAAAATAACTTTTAAAGACAAACTTGTGAATGGCTCCTAACATAATTCTTTCACCAAATGCCCTTTTCTGACACTTGGAGTCTTAAATAAGTCTTGGATTTTGCTATCTATGACTTCTGTGCCGTTCTCTGTTCTCAGTGGTTGACTTTCCCTTTGAGAAGTGAGAATTAGAAATGGGCATCTCCTCAGGCTGGGCACGGTGGCTCACGCCTGTAATCCCAGCACTTTGGGAGGCTGAGGCAGGCAGATCACGAGATCAGGAATTCGAGACCATCCTGGCCAACAGGGTGAAACCTCGTCTCTACTAAAAAAAAAAAAAAAAATACAAAAATTAGCTGGGAGCGGTGGCAGATGCCTGTAATCCCAGCTACTCGGGAGGCTGAGGCAGAGAATTGCTCGAACCTGGGCAAAGGTTGCGGTGAGCCGAGATTGCACCACTGCACTCCAGCCTGGGCAACAGAGTAAGACTCTGTCTCAAAAAAAAAAAAAAAAAAAAAAAACCTCCTCATTCTGATCTGATTTGGTTGCTTCTCTCCTTTCCTGCTACCTTGTCTGGCATGGAAGGCAGAGTAATGATTTTATAGGTCACTTCCTGGAATGGGTGAAGATTGGGAACTCTTTGTTTTGCTTTTAAATTTTACACACAAATACAAAGAGGGGAAGGATTGGGAACCCTTAATTACTGGTTGCTCAAATACCTTTTATCTAAAGCATTGTCAGAAGAAAGAAGAGAGTTGTCAGGTAAGCCCAGACTTAAGTGGGTCAATAAATTCTGATGCCCCTGATGTCTTTGGCCTGTGGTCTTTTCGTTTTTTCTTTTCTTTTTTTTAAAGGGATCTGCTGAATTGGTGTAATAGGATTGCCCATAGCTTTGACAGTTCATCTTTATCAGCATCATTGAATATTTTTCAAGAGGTAAGACATAGTTTTCCAGTCTTTTTTCTTTTGGTTCTGTAAGGCTGTTGACTTCCATTGTTATTTTCTGTCTTTTGATTGTCATCAGACTTTTTTCTTTTTTCCAAGTATGGTTTGTTATTTTTTTTTATTTTTTTTATTTTTTGAGACGAAGTCTCGCTCTTGTCCCCCAGGCTGGAGTGCAGTGGCGCGATCTCGGCTCACTGCAACCTCCGCCTCCTGAGTTCCAGCTATTCTCCTGCCTCAGCCTCCCAAGTAGCTGAGATTACAGGCACCTGCCACCACGCCTGGCTGATTTTGTATTTTTAGCAGAGATGGGGTTTCACCATGTTGGCCAGGCTGGTCTTGAGCTCCTGACCTCAAGTGATCCACTGGCCTTGGCCTCCCAAAGTGCTGGGATTACAGGTGTGAGCCACTGTGCCTGGCCTGGTTTGTTATTCTTAGCTAGTTAAAACTCAGCTAAAGTGGCATTAAAGCTAATTGAATGTAATACGTGTTTTGTGGTTTTTGAAACAAATTATTATTAATTTCAAAAGAAGTATAGTTTGATATAGAGTAAAACAGATAGTGAAATTAAAGTAAAATGAAAGAAACTCCCGGGTAATAATAAAGCAATATTTGTTCCTATATGTAATTTCTTAGTCTGTTTGATAATTTTGTATCTGTCCAATCCCTCTACTTTTTTCTCAGTAGGGCTGCTTGATGTTGCTTGACTGAACCTCTTTGTAAGACACCATAAATCCAGGATGGGTTTCTAATGAGGGTGGTGGACTCTTCTGACTAATGCATCTGGGTTCCATTGTTAGTATCTCTGGTGGGAGCATGTATGTGCACAGGACTTAACCATTCTAGTGGATATTATTACAGAAGACCAAATCATAGTGGTAAGGTGGAATAAGAACAAAAGGAGTTGGATGTTCTTTTAGAAGTAACTCTTTTAAACTGTTGTATATACGGTAACCAGAATAATTGTTCTCTTCTACTCTAAAATATATTTCTACTGAATTTGAGACCAGCCTTTTCAAATCAGTAGTGTATATTCTTTTGAGAACTGGCAAATTGTTTTTGTCCAGCTCTTTTCCCTGCTTATTCCATCCAGACCAAATACCTTTATCAAATATCAGCTCTACTATAATTTATGTTACAGTTAATTTAACAACTCCACCTATATTTTCACGTTAGACCTAAGTTGTGATTTCTCTAAGGACATTGAGAACTTTTTTTTTCCTCAAAAATATTTACAGTCAAATTTGTTCAGAGGAAGATTGCTTTTGGGGACTACTGTTAGCCCTCGTTTCTGTGAGCTCTGCATCTGTGGAGTCAACCAAACTTGGATCTAAAATATTCCATTCCTGTCCCTAAGGTGGACAGTAAAAAGTAAATAAATAAATAAATAAAATATTTCAGGAAAGACATGATGATTGTATTGAACGTGTACAGACTTTTTTCCCTTGGGATTATTCCCTGGACAATACAGTGTAATAACTATATAGCATTTGCATTGTATCAGGTATTTTAAATAATCTAGAGATTTAAATAAAATAAAGAGGGTGTGAATAGGTTATATGCAGATTCTATGCCTTTACAATTTTTTTTTCTTTTGCTTATTTTTCTACATACCGACACGGGCCCTATGCCTTTTTTTTGTTTGTTTTTTGAGACGGAGCCTCGCTCTGTCGCCCAGGCTGGAGTGCAGTGGTGACATCTCAGCTCAGTACAAGCTCTGCCTCCTTGGCGGAGTTTGGGTTCCCGCCATTCTCCTACCTCAGCCTTCCCAGTAGTTGGGACTACAGGTGCCCACCACCACGCCTGGCTGATTTTTTTTGTATTTTTAGTAGGGATGGGGTTTCACCGTGTTAGCCAGGATGATGTCGATCTCCTGACCTCGTGATCCGCCCACCTTGACCTCCCAAAGTGCTGGGATTACAGGCGTGAGCTGCCGCACCCGGTCACCCTATGCCATTTTATATAAGCGATTTTGGTTTCTGTGAGAGGTCCTGGAACCAATCCCCCAGGAATACGTAGGGACAACTGTATTATAATAGTAAATCCTATATTTTTAATATTGATGTTCATAACTTTAGATTTCTGGGTATAAGTTTTCCTGCTTATTACTAAATGTTAGGGTTGCCATTATTTGGGTCTTTTGGCGTCTTGTAAACTGACTTTACTTAAAATTACGGCTTTAAAATATATTTTAATTCTGAAAGGACTAGATTCTTCTTGTTAAAAAACAATAGAAAAGATGATGGAAGAAACTTAACTACTAACTCTACCACTGAGACAAAAGCCATTTGCAGTATTTGGGGCCTATTTTCTCTTTTTTATCAGTTGAGGCAATGCCGTATATTAAGTGTTGTATTCTGAGTATTTCAACTGTCAGAACAAAAATATAAAATACTTTTAAAAAGAAAGAAAAGAAAATAGATCAGATTGTAACTGCTCAACGGGTTCACCTTGCCTGCTGCCTAGACAGAAAATTTATCATGACGGGAATTGCAATAGAGTAATTCACGCAGAGCCCACTGTATGGGAGACCAGTTTTATTATTACTCAAAGCAGTCTTCAAGAGAGCTTGATGAATGCTAGGCTAGCCATATAGGAAATGGAGTTGTTACTCAAATCAATCTCCCTGATAACTCAGAAGCTAGGGTTTTTATGGATAATTTGGTGGGCAGGATACTAGGGAATGGGTGCTGCTGATTGGTTGGGGATGAACTCATAGGGATGTGGAAAATGGTCTTGTATATTGAGTCTGCTTCTGGGTGGGGTGACTGAGTCAGGTGGGGTTAGTTGCCAGAATGCAAAAATCTGAAAATCACCTCAAAAGGCCAATTTTAGTTTTTGTGATGGGGGAAGCCACGAATCTTGTGACCTCTGGCCACATGACTCCTGAGCAGTAAGGGATTATAGAAACTATACCTACATTTTAGCAGAATTAAGGTCCCTCCCATAATCCTAATCCTAATCTTGTGGTCTTTCATTGTGAGTATTTGGTCCCTGAGCAAAGAGGGGGTTAGTTTTAGGGAGGGACTATTATCATCCTTGCTTCCAAGTTAAACTATAAACTAAATTCCTACCATGGTTAGCTTGTCCTATGCCTAGGAATGAGTGAAGATGACCAGCCTGTGAGGCTTAGAAGTAAGATGGAGTCAGCCATGTTAGATTGCTGTAGTAATCTTTGCAAAGGTAGTTTCAATTCTACACTCGTGGTGTCCTTTACCTTATTTTATCTCTCATATTTTCTGTAAATAGAAAATACAGAAAATGCTTGATGAATTCAAGTTTAACATTTTTGGGGTACAATCCATTTTTGGTGGTATTTTATGTTTCATTACGTCAGACAACATAACTGGTTGGCTCACTGGTAGTTGCTAAGATTGAGTACTAGGTTAAAATAATGACCTATGAGGTGTTGCACACCTAATGTTTCTCTTACAGTTAGAAAGCAGTCTTTTGATGTTACCTCAGCACTATATGAGTCAGTTCTCCTTGAAACACATACCCAGTGGTCAACACTAATTGCTCTTCTTTGCCCGAAGCTAGGATTTGCAAAGTGGGGTGTTGGGTGCTTTTTTTTATTTTGCGAGTATTTCAGTAGTCAATTATTTATATTTGTTGATGTCCTATCTTTCCATTATGGTCAGGTCCTGAGTCCTGGATTGGTTCCTTATTTGCACTGCCTTCATTTTTAGAGAAATATTCCTGCTGGATTTTGTGTTTCTCCCTCTTGTGGCCAGGAAAATGATGCTCTATGATTAACATATTATTTTAAAAATCAGTCAGCATTTACCTTGGTTATTTTAATAGGCTCTAGACTGTTTCACAGCAATGCTTTCTGAGCATATGAGCAAACTGAAAATGGCGGAAGTTATTGGAAGCAAACTGAACATTTCTAGAAAAAAGGTATGTGTGCTGTTTTTTTACTTTCCTGTTGAAAGGAGGCTAGGATTTTTTTGCTTGCCTGCTTGCTGGTCTCTAGTCCTTAGTTGGAACAGCTTTTGCAGTGGTGCTTCTTTTGTAAAAGTTGACGCTTTTATTGTGGCCTCTTGTGGGCATACAACTCCCAAATGGCATGAGTGCAATGGCACGACCTTGGCTCACCGCAGCCTCCACCTCCCGATTTCAAGCGATTCTCCTGCCTCAGCCTCCCAAGTAGCTAGGATTACAGGCATGTGCCACCACACCCAAGTAATTTTGTATTTTTAGTAGAGATGGGGTTTCTCCATCTAATGGTCAGGCTGGTCTGGAACTCGTGACCTCAGGTGATCCAACCAGCCTCTGCCTTCTGAAGTGCTGGGATTACAGGCGTGAGCCACTGTGCCGGGCCATGTTCCACATTTTTTTTTTTTTTTTTTTTTTTTTTTTTTTTTGAGGCGGAGTCTCGCTCTGTCGCCTGGACTGGAGTGCAGTGGCCAGATCTCAGCTCACTGCAAGCTCCGCCTCCCGGGTTTATGCCATTCTCCTGCCTCAGCCTCCCAAGTAGCTGGGACTACAGGCGTCTGCCACCTCGCCCGGCTAGTTTTTGTATTTTTAGTAGAGATGGGGTTTCACCGTGTTAGCCAGGATGGTCTCGATCTCCTGACCTCGTGATCCGCCCGTCTCGGCCTCCCAAAGTGCTGGGATTACAGGCTTGAGCCACCGCGCCCGGCCCATGTTCCACATTCTTAAAGGGAGCTTCCTCATGTCTTGTATCTTCTGCAATGTTTTTTTTGTTTTGTTTTGTTTTGTCCCCCAGGCTGGAGTGCAGTGGCGCGATCTCGGCTCACTGCAGGCTCCGCCTCCTGGGATCACACCATTCTCCTGCCACCGCGCCTGGCTAATTTTTTTTGTAGTTTTAGTAGAGACAGGGTTTCACCGTGGTCTTGATCTCCTGACCTTGTGATCCACCCACCTCGGCCTCCCAAAGTGCTGGGATTACAGGCGTGAGCCACCGTGCCAGGCCCTTCTGCAGTGTTTTAGTGAGCATTTATTTTATTTTGTAGCTAATAGACTCAGGACTGTAACTATGTTTTAGTAATACCTTTGTCTGTAACTTAATGCTGCACAAAGTTTTTCCATCTTTTTTATTATTTTCCCTTATTAGAAAAGTTGGCAAGAGACCGAGTGTGGTGGCTCACACCTGTAATCCCAGGACTTTGGTAGGCGGAGGCGGGTGGATCACCTGAGGTTGGGAGTTTGAGACCAGCCTGGCCAACATTGTGAAACCCTGTATCTACTAAAAAAATACAATGAATTATCTGGGTGTGGTGGCACATGCCTGTATTCCCAGCTACTCGGGAGGCTGAAGCGGGAGAATCGCTTGAACCCCGGAGGCAGAGGTTGCAGTGAGCCGAGATTGTGCCACTGCACTCCAACCTGGGCGACAGATCCAGACTCCTTCTCCAGTGAAAACCAACCAACCAAACAAACAAAAATTGTTGAAGAGTAGTACCAGTGAATACCTGGATACTCACTACTTAGTTTCATTGTTGACATTGTTAATATTTTGCCATTCTTGTTTTATGTCATACGTATTTTGGGAGGAGGGATCCTTTCAGCAGTGGCATTGGTGTCTGGAAAAAATGTCTGGGATCATCTTGAAGCAGATGTCTGACATTCTCACATGAATGGTGACTGTAAAAGATCTTATGTCAGGAATTTTACAATAGTAGAGATTTTTATAAGGCTTCTGAAATAGTTGGGGTGGTTTTGGCTGGAGGTCATAAAACGTCCTACTGAAAGGGACTTAAATGATACATATATTAATCGTAAGGAAGAAGAATGAAAACACCATGAATATTCATTCCACCAATATTCATCTTCTTTTGTTGTGGGAGGGCTCACTTTTCCAAGAGCACTTTGCTTTTACTCCTGCCCCAAACCTGAACAAAATCTGTATTCTTTGGAGAAGAGAAGAATGGCTGTTGGGTAGACATCCAGGAGCATCTGCCACAGCTCTTTTTGCTTTGGCTGTAGTCAGATGTACCATAATTTCCTACATTATGTTAGAAATTAAAGCAGAGGAGCGCATAGCTAGAGAAAGATTCGTCTAATTTTTTTTTTTCTTACCTTTTAGGTGTAGGCTTACTGTTCACTTTTTCTATCAGATATATCAGTGTGTTCACTCCATGTATAGGTAGAGCTTATCTGAAAAGTACCATTTTAGGGAATGGTAAATGTTTTGAAAACATAGTATTAGAAGTTTGGAAAATGAAAAAAGAAATTTCTTTATGAAAAGCCAGCTCAACTATCTGGGAAGTAGAGAATGATTCTTTGTAGACTGCTAATTTGAGGGCCAAAATAAGCCTCTGGATGAAGAAATACTCAAAAAGCATGTGGATTTTTACTCAGTAAAATCTTATCTCCCACAGGCTGAATTCTTTTGTCAACTTTATAAACCAGAAATTGTGATCAATGAGCTAGATTTGCAAGTGGGTCGAGTGCGGCTTCTACGGAAACAAAGTGAGGCTGTTCACATGCAGAGGTAAGTAGGACTCTAAACTAAGCTGCCAACTGTGAGGTTTCCAGAAACTTGATAGAAGGTCTGGCTCAGCCTCTTCTCTGTGTGCAAAACACATGTCTGAACTGTGATATCTGTAGTACACTATATGGGAAGGAGCAGTGTTTTCCCAAAGTATGTTCTGTGAAATTAGTTATTAATAGGTGAAAGAGGCAATAAAAGTCATTAGAGACTTGGCACTACCAAAGATGAATTATTGATTTTATTCACTGCAGTGTATTTAGTGAAGTAAGCCTCAGTTGGAAGTCAGGCTTATGTCTAACATCAGTCTTTAAATTCCTGGAAGGCTGGGGTTATATAAGATTCTGAGATCGAGGTGACTTTAAATACTTATTACATGTCTGACTGTGTACTAAGTGCTTTACATATTTTCTCATGTAGTGGTTGTAATAATCCTGTGAATTAATATATTAGTATCCTAGGGCTGCCATAACAAATTACCATAAACTTGGTGGTTTTAAACAATAGACATTATTCTTTCGTAGTCCTGGAGGCTGGAAGTGTAAAATCAAGATTTCGATGGGGCCATGCTCCTCCCCTCTGAAGGCTCTAGGGGAGAATGCTTTCTTGCCTCTTCCTGATTTCTTTCTTTCTTTTCTTTTTTTGTTTTTGAGACAGAGTCTCACTGGGTTGCCCAGGCTGGAGTACAGCGGTACGTTGATTCACAGCAACCTGTGGCTCCCTGATTCAAGCGATTCTCGTGCCTCAGCCTCCCGAATAGCTGGGATTACAGGCATGTGCCACCACGCCCAGCTAATTTTTGTATTTTTAGTAGAGACAGGGTTTCACCATCTTGGCCAGGTTGGTCTTCAACTCCTGACCTCAGATGATCTACCTGCCTTGACCTCCCAAAGTGCTGAGATTACAGGCTTGAGCCACGGTGCCTGGCCTCTTCCTGGTTTCTTTGGCTCCCAGCAGTCCTTGATGTTCCTTGGCTTGTATTTGTATCACTCTTAAGTTTTGTCTCTCTTATCGCGTGGCCCTTCTTCCTTGTGTGTGTATTTTTTTTTCTTTTCTTTTTTTTTTTTTTTTTGAGATGGAGTCTTGCTCTGTCGCCCAGGCTGGAGTGCAGTGGCGTGATCTCAGCTCATTGCAACCTCCACCTCCAGGGTTCAAGCGATTCTCCTGCCTCAACCTCCTGAATAGCTGGGACTGCAGGTGTCCGCCACCACGCCTGGCTAATTTTTGTATTTTTAGTAGAGATGAGGTTTCACCATATTGGCTAGGCTGGTGTTGAACTCCTGACCTTGTGATCTGCCCGCCTCGGCCTCCCAAAGTGCTGGGATTATAGGCATGAGCCACCGCGCCCTGCCTTGTGTGTGTATTTCTGTGTCACCAAATCTTCCTTTTATAAGGACACCAGTCATTGGATTTAAGACCCACCGTAATGCAATATGACCTTATCTTAATTTGATTAAATTTCTTCAAAGACACTATTTTGAAATAAAGTCACATTCATAGGATCTGGGTAGGCATGAATTTGGGGAAGATTATTAACCTATTACAACTCGGTACTGTTGTTACCCACATCTTACAGGTGAGGAAACTGAGGCTAAGACACATTAAGTAATTTGTCCAAGATGAGCTAACTGGTACAGATAGTCTTGTCTTATTGATCTTTTTAATCTTCAGAGCCTAGCATGGTATCAGATGTGTGAGTATTCAGTGTTTGCAGAAAAACTAAATTCTGTAATTTTTGTATGTTGTAAGACTATCTGGTATAACTTGAAGACAGTTACTCTGAGCTGTTTTCTCATCCTTGTTTGTTGAACCTGGAATATCTGGTTTCCCAGAACAAATCTAGGAGAAGCTTTCAGCGTGGTTTTTAAACTCTTTTCTCCTTTCCAGGGAGAAGTTCACTTTTGCTGCTACACGGCCATCCTCTGTTCTCATTGAGCAGCTTGCAGTGTGTGTCAGCAAAGGGGAGCCTGTGTTGCTGGTGGGAGAGACTGGAACTGGCAAAACTTCTACTGTCCAATACTTGGCTCACATTACAGGTAATCCCTAGAGGAAATAAATCTGCCCCTAGACATTTCACACTGACTACTTTTTTTCCTTTTTTAAAAATATGAAATCCAAAGACCACAGAGTTTAAAAAGTGCCAGCACCCCACATACAATCTCTTTGCCTGGAACTAACTACTTTTAATAGATTATTATTAAATTATTTCTAATTTGTGCCTATGCAAATACATATACGAATAGATTTTGTTTTATTTCAAAACAGATATGGGATTATATTCTACATGTTGCATTATACCTCATTTCTTTTTTATTTTTATTCTTTTTGAGACAGAGTTGCACTGTTGCTTAGGCTGGAATGCAGTGGCGAGCTCACAGCTCACTGCACTCTTGACCTCCCAGGCTCAAGTGATCTTCTTATCTCAGCCTCCCAGATAGCTGAGATTACAGGCCTGTGCCACCACATCTGGCTAATTTTTAAAATTTCTTGTAGAAACGAGGTCTCGCTGTGTTGCCCAGGTTGGTCTCCAACTTCTGGGCTGTCATGATTCAGAACAAATGCACATTTGAAAATTTACCTTATTGCTGGGCACAGTGGCTCATGCCTGTAATCCTAGCACTTTGGGAGCCTGAGGTGGGAGGATTGCTTGAACCCAGGAGTTCAAGACCAGCCTGGCAACATCATGAGACCATGTCTCTACAAAAAAAATTTAAAAATTGGCCAAGTATGGTGGTATATGCTGGTAGTCCCAGGTGCTTGAGAGGCTGAGACAGAAGGATCACTTGAGCCCAGGAAGTTGAGGCTGCAGTGAGCCATGATTGGGCCACTGCACTGTAGCCTGGTTGACAGAACAAGAGTCTGTCTCAAAAAATAAAGCCCCATGCCATATTCCCGCAGCCTTAAGGAGTATACTGGATATTATCGGTCTTTAAATTTTTGGAATAACACTTTTGCACTTTCTTTATAAAAGGCCACCGTTTGAGGGTTGTCAATATGAATCAGCAAAGTGATACTGCAGACTTGCTTGGAGGGTAAGTGTGGCTTAACATTCTTTTCTTATTTTTGTGTTTATTACTTGAGGTAAGAAATACTGTTTCCTTAGTGTTACAACCACAGGTTTAGGGTACTCTGTGCAATAGAAAAAGTTTTCTCAGATAAGGCTTTATTGGAGCTTTTGGCAGGGTACCAGGGAGGTAGCACAAAAGAGAGAATTCTGTGGCTGGCCCAACTAAGACAGTCAGGAAAGTAATTTTAAGGGGCTAAAGTAGGAACGAAGTAATATTTAAGCATGTAGAGGCAGGGAACTTCTGGCACTTGAACAGTTTGATAACATGTTTCTTCATTTGTCCCATTAGCATGGGTGTGATTTTTAGCATAGCAATGAAGCTAAGGCGAAGGATCAGTCATTCTTCTGGTCTTGTGTGTGTGCAGGAAAAAGGGTAAACTCCCTTGAGTAAGACTTAAGGTGTGAGTTGCCTATTTTAGTTTCTTCAGGGTCTCACCATCAGTGTGTGTAGTGCTTTGAGTAAGATTTATGGTGGGACATTGCTCATCTTAGTCTCTCTAAGACACCTTGAGCAAGATTGCACCTTACCCCCCAACCACAGCAAGGTACTTATTTGAATTTATTGAGGAGCTCATGGGCGTGTAGATGTTTCTCTTCATTTTAACGAACACTTGAGGCCCTTGTTCTCAAAGGTCATATGCTGGAAGAAGGAGAAAAAGCAGGCAAGTATATAATCAATTAATGTTTGTCTATATAGTACAGTTGATCTAAAGTGTAAGTTCTGGGCCAGGTGTGGTGGCTCACACCTGTAATCCCAGCACTTTGGGAGGCCTAGATGGGTGAATCACTTGAGGTCAGAAGTTCGAGACCAGCCTGGCAGACATGGTGAAATCCCATCTCTACCAAAAAATATGAAAATTAGTCGGGCTTGGTGGTGTGCACCTGTAGTCCCAGCTAGTAGGGAGGCTGAGGTGGGAGAATTGGTGAATCCGGGAGGCAGAGGCTGGAGTTAGCCTAGATTGTGCCACTGCACTCCAGCCTTTCTACCTTGGTTTTATTTTACTTATATTTGGTTGGTTGTTTGAGGAACTTGGCAATCTGTTCTTATTAATATATGTGATTTTTCATTTAAGCAGACATGTCTATACTGCTGTATATATTTATCTTTATTCTTTTTTTTTTTTTTTTTTTTGAGACGGAGTCTCGCTCTGTCGCCCAGGCTAGAGCGCAGTGGCCGGATCTCAGCTCACTGCAAGCTCCGCCTCCCGGGTTTACGCCATTCTCCTGCCTCAGCCTCCGGAGTAGCTGGGACTACAGGCGCCCGCCACCTCGCCCGGCTAGTTTTTTGTATTTTTTAAGTAGAGACGGGGTTTCACTGTGTTAGCCAGGATGGTCTCGATCTCCTGACCTCGTGATCCACCCGTCTCGGCCTCCCAAAGTGCCGGGATTACAGGCTTGAGCCACCGCGCCCGGCCTCTTTTTTTCTTTTTTGGAGACGGAGTCTTGCTCTGTCACCAGGCTGGAGTGCAGTGGCGCAATCTCTGCTCACTGCAACGTCCGGCTCCCGGGTTCAAGTGATTCTTCTGCCTCAGTCTCCTGAGTAGCTGGGACTATAGGCACACACCACCACGCCCAGCTAATTTTTGTATTTTTGGTAGAGACGGGGTTTTGCCATGTTGACCAGGATGGTCTTGATCTCTCGTGATCCATCCACCTTGGCCTCCCAAATTGCTGGGATTACAGGTGTGAGCCACCGCACCCGGCCTCTTAATTCTTTTTTTGTTTTGTGGGAGACAGGGTCTCGTTCTGTCACCAAGGCTGGAGTGCAATGGTGTGATCATGGCTTAGCACAGCCTTGAACTCCTGGGTTTAAGCAATCCTCCTGCCTCAACCTACCCAGTAGCTAGGACTACAGGCGTGAGCCACCATGCCTGGTCTATTTCTCTCTATTTTGTATCTATATGTCTTTAGGAATTTCATGCCATTAATTAGTCCTAACATAAATGGCGTTGATCTTGTACTAACTGAACATGGACTGGGTCCTTCTCTTCTGTCGTGAATTTGTAGTGTTATGTTAGCCATTGCAAGTTGTTTTAAATATAGTGAGTAAACAGGAGTACATTTGTGATGCAAATTGATGACACAAAGAGGTTGGACTCAGAATATGATTAACTAGAATTTTGTTTTGGTGCCAACTTGGTGAATAGAATATATCTGTTTTTCCTTGTTAGTAGGTCAGCATCAGTTATTAAAAGAAAATGCAACTTACATTTCAATTTGAAAAGATCACTTGAGCCTATGAGGTTGAGGCTGCAGTGAACTGTGGTCATGCCACTGTACTTTGGCTGGGATGACAAAGCAAGACCCTGAACAGGATCTCGCTCTGTTGCCTAGGCTGGTCTTGAACTCCTGGCCTCAAGTAGTCCTGCTTCAGCCTCCCAAAGTGTTGAAATTACAGACATGAGCCATCGAGCCTTTTCTCAATTTTTGTGTAATTGGAAATATGCCTTGTTTTCTGTACTCTTACATTACTACAAAGATATATATATTTTTAATTATTATCCTTTAAGTTCTAGGGTACTTGTGTGCAACGTGCAGGTTTGTTACATATGTATACATGTGCCATATTGGTGTGCTGCACCCATTAACTTGTCATTTACATTAGGTATATCTCCTAATGCTATCCCTCCCCTCTCCCCCCCCACCCCATCACAGGCCCTGGTATATGATGTTCCCCTTCCTGTGTCCGAGTGTTCTCATTGTTCAGTTCCCACCTGTGAGAGAGAACATGCAATGTTTGGTTTTCTGTCCTTGCAATGGTTTGCTGAGAATGATGGTTTCCAGCTTTATCCATGTCCCTACAAAGGACATGAACTCATCCTTTTTTATGGCTGCATAGTATTCCATGGTGTATATGTGCCACATTTTCTTAATCCAGTCTATCATTGATGGGCATTTGGGTTGGTTCCAAGTCTTTGCTATTGTGAATAGTGCTGCAATAAACATATGTGTGCATGTGTCTTTTTTTTTTTTTGAGACGGAGTCTCGCTCTGTTGCTCACTTGCTCTGTTGCCCAAACTGGAGTGCAGTGGCCGGATCTCAGCTCACTGCAAGCTCCGCCTTTCGGGTTCACGCCATTCTCCTGCCTCAGCCTCCCAAGTAACTGGGACTACAGGCACCCGCCACCTCGCCCGGCTAGTTTTTTGTATTTTTCAGTAGAGACGGGGTTTCACCGGGTTAGCCAGGATGGTCTCGATCTCCTGACCTCGTGATCCACCCGTCTCAGCCTCCCAAAGTGCTGGGATTACAGGCTTGAGCCACCACGCCACCACGCCCGGCCTGCATGTGTCTTTATAGCAGCATGATTTATTTATTTATTTATTATGATTTTTTTTTTTTTGAGACGGAGTCTCGCTCTGTCGCCCGGGCTGGAGTACAGTGGCCGGATCTCAGCTCACTGCAAGTTCCGCCTCACGGGTTTACGCCATTCTCCTGCCTCAGCCTCCGGAGTAGCTGGGACTATAGGCGCCCGCCACCTCGCCCGCCTAATTTTTTTGTATTTTTAGTAGAGATGGGGTTTCACCGTGTTAGCCAGGATGTTCTCGATCTCCTGACCTCGTGATCCGCCCGTCTTGGCCTCCCAGAGTGCTGGGATTACAGGCTTGAGCCACCGTGCCCGGCCTATAGCAGCATGATTTATAATCCTTTGGGTGTATACCCAGTAATGAGATGGGTGGGTCAAATGGTATTTCTAGTTCTAGATCCTTGAGGAATCACCACACTGTCTTCCACAATGGTTAAACTAGTTTACAGTCCCACCAACAGTGTAAAAGTGTTCCTATTTCTCCACATCCTCTCCAGCACTTGTTTCCTGACTTTTTAGTGATCACCATTCTAACTGATGTGAGATGGTATCTCATTGTGGTTTTATTACAAAGAGATTTAAATAAAATCTTTAGCATATATTATGTTATAGATGAATAGGTGACTCCCTTGTTTAAGAATCATTGTAGAAGATGAGAATACCAAAAAGTTTTTAAAAAGGCAAAGGAGGCCGGGTGCGGTGGCTCAAGCCTGTAATCCCAGCACTTTGGGAGGCCGAGGCGGATGGATCACGAGGTCAGGAGATCGAGACCCTCCTGGCTAACACGGTGAAACCCCGTCTCTACTAAAAATACAAAAAGCTAGCCGGGCAAGGTGGCGGGTGCCTGTAGTCCCAGCTACTCGGAGGTTGAGGCGGGAGAATGGCGGGAACCCGGGAGGCGGAGCTTGCAGTGAGCCGAGATCGCGCCACTGCACTCCAGCCTGGGCGACACAGCGAGACTCCGCTCTCAAAAAAAAAAAAAAAAAAAAGGCAAAGGAATGGATAACAAAATTCAGCTCTAGGCAAAAAGGTGGGATGGGAAAAGATAAATATTCCTATCCTCAGGCTGTGTTGCTGGTTTCGTCTGTTTTATAAGTTATGTTAAATATGTTTTGCATGTGTCCAATATTAATTTTTTTTTTTCTTTTTTTGAGACGGAGTCTCACTCTGTTGCCCAGGCTGGAGTGCAGTGGCCGGATCTCAGCTCACTGCAAGCTCCGTCTCCCGGGTTTATACCATTCTCCTGCCTCAGCCTCCTGAGTAGCTGGGACTACAGGCGCCCGCCACCTCGCCTGGCTAGTTTTTTTGTATTTTTTAGTAGAGACAGGGTTTCACCGTGTTAACCAGGATGGTCTCGATCTCCTGACCTCGTGATCTGCCCGTCTCGGCCTCCCAAAGTGCTGGGATTACAGGCTTGAGCCACCGCCCCCGGTCGTGTCCAATATTAAATAATAACCTCGTTTGCAAATCTGGATCCTTTGGAGTTTTTTTTTTTTTTTTTAAAGATAGAGTCTCACTTTGTCACCCAAGCTGGAGTGCAACGGCATAAACATGATTTATTGCACCCTTGACTTTCTGGGCTCAAGTAATCCTTCCACCTCAGCCTCCTGAGCAGCTGAGACTGCAAGCGCAAGCCACCACATGCAGCTGCTTTATTTTTAGTAGAGATGAGGTCTCACTATGTTGCCCAGAGTGATCTGGAACTTATGAACTCAAGGAATCTTCCTGCCTGGGCCTCCCAAAGTGCTGGGATTACAGGCACTGTAGCTCGTCTTGGATTTTATTTGTTTATTTAATTTTAACTCTTTTTTTTGGGGGGGGGGACAGAGTCTCACTCTGTTGCCCAGCCTGGAGTACCGTGGTGCCCTCATAGCTCACTGCAGCCTCTACGTCCTAGGCTTATGTCATCCTCTTGCCTCAGCCTCCCGAGTAACTGGGACTACAGACGTGCACCCCAATGCTTAGCTAATTATTTTCTGTTTTTGTAGAGATGAGGTCACATTCTGTTGCCCTTTGTATTCATTTGTTCTCACGCTGCTGATAAAGACATACCCAAGACTGGATAATTTACAAAGAAAAGAGGTTTAATTGACTCACAATTCCACATGTCTGGGGAGGCATCACAATCATAGCGGAAGACAAGGAGGAGCAAAGTCACGTCTTACATGAATGGTGGCAGTCGAGAGCTTGTGTAGGGGAACTCCCCTTTATAAAACCATCTAATCTCATGAGATTTATTCACTGTCATGTGAATAGCTCGGGAAAGACCCACCCCCATGATTCAATTACCTCTCACCTGTCCCTCGCACAACACCTGGGAATTGGAACTACAATTCAAGATGAGATTTGGGTGGGGACATAGCCAAACCGTATCACCCAGGATGAATCTTGAACTCCTCAGATCAAGTAGTCCTCCCCACTCAGCCTCCCAAAGTGCTGAGATTATAGGCAGGAGCCACTGTATTTGGCCTTTTTAGATTAATTTTAAAAACTTTTTAAAATTATTTTTGTTTTTTTTTTGAGACAGGGTCTCACTCTGTCACCCAGGCTGGAGTGGAGTGGCACCATCAGGGCTTATTACAGCCTTGACCTCCCTGGCTCAAGCTATCCTCCCACCTTGGCCCTCTTGAGTAGTTGGGACTACAGGCATGTACCACCATACTCAGCTAATTGTTTTTGAACTTTAGTAGAGATGAGGTCTCACTATGTTGCCCAGGCTGGTCCCCTGAGCTGAAGTGACCTTCCAAAGTGCTGGGATTACAGGTGTGAGCCACCGTGCCCCAGCCTAGATTGATTTTATTTATTCATTTATTTTTTTGAGAGAGTTTTGCTCTTGTTGCCCAAGCTGGAGTGCAATGACACGATCTTGGCTCACTACAACGCCTTCCTCCTTGGTTTAAGCAATTTTCCTGCCTAAGCCTCCCGAGTAGCTGGGATTACAGGCATGTATCACCACGTTGGCTAATTTTGTATTTTTAATTGAGACAGGATTTCACCATGCTGGTCAGGCTGGTCTCAAACTCCTGACCTTAGGTGATCCACCCACCTCAGCCTCCCAAAGTCCTAGAATTACAGGCGTGAGGCACTGTGCCCTGCCCTAGATTGATTTTTGAAACAATTATTATTATGGGTAAAGATACTTTATAAAAGTAAGGGCCTTAGAGACCATCAAATTATTTACATTATGGCAAATTGTCTTTTGCTCTTTTTGTCTTTTGCTCTTTGTTAGTGTCCATTAGCCATTACCTCCTTGCTTTTTATTCTTTTGTGCTTCTTGCTTTTTGATTAGTGTTGGCATGATATGTCTTTTTCCTTCATTTAATTTTAAACTCATTTTTGTCATTTTATTTAATATGGGCTTCTGGTAAGCAGCATGTAGACCTTCACGTTACCTGTAGGTAGAGGTATAAATTCCAAGAGTTGCAGGTGGGGAGAGCCCAAGAGAATCTTTGAAAAAGAGTAGAGGGCATGGAAGACTTAGATGTGGCAGATAAAATCATTCCAGAAGGAGAAAGTCTAGCACTAAAGGGCAAAATACAGAGCGCATGTTCAGAGCACTTATTATAGCTTCTGAGGGAGAAACAGAGAGATATAGAGAGAGAGAGAGAGAGAAGGACCAGTTTCCCTGGAGAGCTTGGCAATGAAAGAAGGAAAAAAATAGAGGAAAATTAAAGATATCGTAGAAATAGCAGCCAATCCTTATCTTCCTTGCCACCCACCCATAGAATAGTCTTTAAAAGAAACTGCCCAGAAGAGGGTATGGCAGGAGCATACAATTCGAACTTAGACCCTGTCCATGACATGAAGAGAAAGGGTTTATCATTCTAATTACTCAGCATGTACATTTTACGTTCTTTTTACACTTTTTGTTTTTTCACGTTATAATTTTGTGTAGCCATTCTCACATGAACTCTTACATGTGGTTCCAGTGTATGTAACAGGTATAAGCACAGTTACTTTTTATGAAGGCAGGTGTTCTGGACCTGCTGCTGCTTGGCATTTAAGTGGCTCCCAAGGTGCCTTTCTGCAGAAGACGGTTTCAAAATCTTACTCTTTAGTTGTTTGTAGTTTATATCCTCAGTTCTCTGAGGTGTCAGGTTGGTTCCCATTGAATATTTGTGTTGCAGTTGCAATTGATTTTGTTTTATTTATTCTTTTCTGAAATGTATGTTTTTTCATCTTTTCATGTATTGAAATATGTGTTGACTTAAGGGCTTTAGGTAATACTGTGCTCAGCTTTAAATGAATGGAGCGTTCCTTTTTTTTTTTTTTGAGATGGAGTCTGTTGCCCAGGCTGGAGTGCAGCAGCATGATCTCAGTTCACTGTAACCTCTGCCTCCCGGGCTCAAGCGATTCTTCTCCCTCAGCCTCCTGAGTACCTGGGATTACAGGGGCCCCACCACCAGGCCCAGCTAATTTTTGTATTTTTAGTAGAGATGGGGTTTGCCATTTTGACCAGGTTGGTCTCAAACTCCTGACCTCAAATCATTCGCCTGCCTCAGCGTCCCAAAGTGCTGGGATGACATGCATGAGCCACAGCGCCTGGCCCGAATGAGCTTTTCTTTAAGAATCTCAGTCTACTTTGAAATATTAAGCTGCCTTTTTCATAAATTCAATAGATCAATAATAACAGAGACATTAATTATCCGCTAACTCTCCATGGCAGTCATTATGTGCCAGGCACTGTTTTGAGTCCTTTTTTTTGTGTTAACTCAGCTGGTCTTAAAACCATGTGAGACACCATACTGTTATTCTCTATATTTTAAACATGAGAGAACTGAGGCAAAGGGAGATAAGTCACTTATTCAAGAAAATGGCTGATCCAGGATTTGAACCTAAGCAGTCTTGAGTGTCTGTGTTCTTAACCATTACTCTGCTTCTTCAGTTAACTTTGGATCCCATTTATACTATTATTTTCAAGACTAGCAATTTTGGCCAGGAGCAATGGCTCATGCATGTAATCTCAGCACTTTGGGAGGCAAAGGTGGGAGTGTTGCTTGAGGCCAGATCTTGGAGACCAGCTCGGGCAACATAGTGAGACTTTGTCTTTACAATAAAAAGTTAAAAAATAAATAAAAAGGCTAGCAATTTTATTTAAATGACACGTATATTTTGTTCCATTTCTAACCATTTTCACTGTTGTTGTTCTAGTTTATTGTCTAGTCCACTGCGTTGGTCTCTTATCTTTGCTTCTACTCATAATGTCTTTATAGTCTTTTTTGTTTAGGAGTTACAATAATCCTTTAAAATATAATCAGATAAAATATAAGATTTATTTATTTATTTAGAGACGAATTCTCACTCTGTCTCCCAGGCTGGAGTGCAGTGGCACGATCTCAGCTCACTGCAATGTCCGCTCCCGGGTTCACGCCATTCTCCTGCCTTAGCCTCCCGAGTAGCTGGGACTATAGTCGCCCGCCACCACGCCTGGCTAATTTTTTTTGTATTTTTAGTAGAAATAGGGTTTCACCGTGTTAGCCAGGATGGTCTCGGTCTCCTGACCTCGTGATCCACCCACCTTTGCCGCCCAAAATGCCGAGATTACAGGCGTGAGCCACCACGCCCGGTCCAATAAAGTGTAATTTTTTATGGAGACAGGGTCTTGCTTTGTTACCCAATCTGGTCTCACTCTCTTCCTCAGGTTCCTCCACTGAACTTCTCAATCCATTTAGGATGAAATACAAAGATTTAGAATAAAATGTTTGATTTGTTCAGCCCTTCATAATCTGACAGTGGTACTTCTCTGACATCATCTCCCACCTTCCCCTGTGCTGCTGAGCTCCAACCACTTTCTTCTGCTTTGCACCTAGATGCTTGCTATTCCTTTTGTGTGGCCTCCTTGCACCCACAGATAACTGCTTAGCTCACAGCCTTCCTTGACTTTGGTATCCTTCAAATGTCCCCTCCTCAACAAAGCCTTTCCTGACTGTGATACTCAGATTACCAAAACTCACATCACCCATTCAGCTTTTACCCTACATTATGTTTATAGCAGTTAAGCTACTACTTGACCTCCTGAGCTTGAACAAGCCTCCCATCTCAGCTTCCCAAGTAGCTGGGACTACAGGGGCACACTGGCCTACTTGGCTAATTTTTGTATTTTTTTGTAGAGACAAGGTTTCACCATGTTGCCCAGGTTGGTCTCGAACTCTGGAGCTCAAGAAATCCGCCTATTCAGTCTCCCAAAGTGCTGGGGTTAATAGGTGTGAGCCACCGCACCTGGCCTATTGTCACTTTCATTTGATTGTAAGCTATACGGCAGTAAGACCTTGTGGGTCTTGTTGACTCAGTGGCTAACACATACAGCAGGTGCTCAAAACAGTTTTTTATAAAGGGATGAGTTCTTGCTCTGTTGCCCAGACTGTAGTACAGTGGTATTATCATAGCTCACTGTAGCCTAGGACTCCTGTGCTCAAGTGATCCTTCTTTCTTAACCTCCCAAGTAGCCGAGACTACAGATGTAACCACCACACCTGGCTAATTTTTACAGTTTTTATGGAGACAAGGTCTTGGCTTTGTTACCCAGTCTGGTCTTAACCTCCTGACTTCAGGGAATCCTCCCACCTTGACCTCCCAAAGTGGTGGGATTACAGGCCTGAGCCACTGTGCCTGGCCTCAATACATTTTTGTTAAATAAATGGATTAAAGAAATGCATATACTAATGTGTTAGTGCTGTGAGTAAGTGAAAGTGAGTTTGACGTTCCTCTTCAACTTTTTCTCTTTGGAACTGGACTCTCAGATTCAGATGCTCAGTATCAGGCCATTGGGTTTTACTCATCTCATTGTTTCTCCCTCACTAGGCCAGTGAGTCAGCAGTAATCCATGAATTCCCTTATTATGTTTGTTGTGAAACATATTTTGGTACTTTTTCAGTTCTCAATTTATTTTTCATGGAAATAAAATTTATCTCATTCTTCTTTAATTGTAATGGTATGCTACACAAAATTGTATACTTAAGATTTTCTAGGAGTGAGTAGTACCTCTTAGACATCATATGTTTAAGCTAGAGCAATGTTTTTCAACCTTGTAAAAAGTTATCTCCTACCTCCCCCAAATATTCAAATTTAAGTTAATTTCCTAGCTCCTTAGCCAGAGGAATTTAATGCTAAGGGATAATGAAGATCAAAATACTAAGAAGTACAAGTTGAGCTTTGGAGTACCACAAACCATTGCAATAGCTAAGGTTTTTTTTTTTGGTTTGTTTGTTTGTTTGTTTGTTTTGCGTGCCCTACCCTAATTTTTATCCCATTGAAAGTAATATTATCGTTGCTGTCTCCTACTCTTCCTTCTCCTAACTGATAATGTGTGGGCTGTGTTTAATTTACATGTGTAAATCAATTTCAGATATTTATTTTTCCTTGGATTTTGGTCAACCTTAATGAAATATGGATGGTTTATTATTATGCCCTATACATATTTATGTAGACATGTTGGTAAAATAAATGATGGGAATTTTACTATTCAAGTGGGACTTTCAGGTTTTTTTTTTACTTTTATTTTTTTGAGACAGGGTCTGGCTCTGTTGCCAAGGCTGGAGTGGCAGTGGTGTGTTCTTGGCTCACTGCAACCTCCACTTCCTGGGCTCAAGCCTCCCACCTCAGCCTCCCAAGTAGCTGGAACTGCAGGTGTGTGCTACTGCGCCTGACTAATTTTTGTATTTTTTTGTAGAGACAGAATTTGGCCATGTTGCCCAGAGTGGGCTTGAACTCCTGGGCTGAAGTGATCTGACCACCTCAGTGTCCCAAAGTGCTGGGGTTATAAATGTGAGCAGCCATGCTAGGCTAGTTTTTTTCATAACACTTTTTATCTAATAATCGGTTTTACCTTCATTATAGGCCCTTCAAATGCTTGAGATGAGGTAAACAGATTACAATTTAAAGCTGTAATGTAGATTTTAAATATTTCATTAGTGTTTCTAACTTTAATTAAATGAAATCTGAGACCTACTCCTATTTTCTGAGCCATGCTTTCTAATTTTTGTTAACTTCAGAAGTTTGTGAGTCACATTTACCTATGTCTGTTTCAGTTATAAACCGGTGGACCATAAGCTTATTTGGCTACCCTTGCGGGAGGCATTTGAGGAACTCTTTGCTCAGACATTTTCCAAGAAACAAAACTTTACGTTCTTGGGGCACATTCAGACCTGTTACAGACAGAAACGGTGGCATGATCTCCTGAGACTAATGCAGCATGTACACAAATCTGCTGTTAACAAGGATGGAAAAGAGAGTGAAACTGGTAAGGATGTGACCCAGGCTGCCATGGGGGAGGGCATGGGGCTGGGCTTTAGTTAACAGATTAAGAGTTTTGGTGACGAGTAAAGCAATACAAATTGGAGATTTCTAGGACTTTGGCAGAAGTGACTAATTGTGAAGTATTGTGCCCCATTCTTTACGTGATTTCCACAAAAACAGATGACTGGTAATGCTGATGTGCAAGTACTATTTAGTGGTCAGTAAGGCACATTTCCTGAGAAAAAGCTTGTTTCTGAGGAGCTAGATTCCATAGCCAAGAGGCTTTTGCTGGCTTAGGTTACTTCTGTGTGGTTCCTTATCTGTAAAGCAGGAATAAAAATAACTAGTCCAGAGGGTTGTTGTGAGGGATAAATGAGGCAGTTAATACATGTATATGCATATATCTGGGCTAGTTAGTGTCATGTCTGGCATTTAGTTAGCATTATATAAGTTTTTAGACTTAGTGTTTTGTGTAAGATGCTTACTTTTTGTGTGTTTTGTTAATTGTATTTGTTTATGTTTAAAAGTTGTATATATTACAACTCAAAATGTGTACTAAATTCTTGTCTTTCTTCTTTTTTAGGGTTACTCATAAAAGAGAAATGGGAAGCATTTGGTCTTAGACTCAACCATGCCCAACAACAGATGAAAATGACTGAAAATACCTTATTGTTTGCATTTGTAGAGGTATTTCTGTTTTTGTTATTCAGCTTATGGGAATGGTGATTTTATGCAAAACACAAAGTTTCAGGCAGGTTACTCTTTTGTATTGTCTTAATGAAATAATAATTTTGGGGGAAGATTTTGAAAAATATCCTTCATGGTAATTATGGCAATTATAAGGTCTTAATGAGCACCATTATTTAAATAAAAAATTTAAAAGTACAAATTGATAAATTATAATTGTATATATTTATGAGATACAAAATGGTGTTATGATTTATGAATACAGTGTGAAATAACTAAAGCTCGGCCGGGCGCGGTGGCTCAAGCCTGTAATCCCAGCACTTTCGGAGGCCAAGACGGGCAGATCACGAGGTCAGGAGATCGAGACCATCCTGGCTAACACGGTGAAACCCCGTCTCTACTAAAAAATACAAAAAAACTAGCCGGGCGAGGTGGTGGGCGCCTGTAGTCCCAGCTGCTCTGGAGGCTGAGGCAGGAGAATAGCGTGAACCCGGGAGGCGGAGCTTGCAGTGAGCTGAGATCCGGCCACTGCACTCCAGCCTGGGCGACAGAGCGAGACTCCATCTCAAAAAAGAAAAAGAAAAAAAAAAAGAAATAACTAAAGCTCATTAATATATTCATCACCTCACATACCATTTTCTGTGGTGAGAACATTTGAAATGTACTGCCTTAGTAATTTCGAAATGTACAATACATTATTATTTACTATTTATGGCATGGTTACCATGCTGTGCAATATATATCTCACAGGGAAGAAAGCTTATTTTTTCTGTATAATTTAAGGCTTTGTACTTTCTTTTTTCTTTTTTTTATTTTTGAGATGGAGTCTCACTCTGTCCCCCAGGCTGGAGTGCAGTGGCACAATCTCAGCTCACTGCAAGCTCCGCCTCCCGGATTCACACCATTCTCCTGCCTCAGCCTCCTGAGCAGCTGGGACTACAGGTGCATGCCACCATGCCCGGCTAATTTTTTGTTTTTGTATTTTTAGTAGAGACAGGGTTTCACTGTGTTAGCCAGGATGGTCTCGATCTGACCTCGTAATCTGCCCGTCTCAGCCTCCCAAAGTGTTGGGATTACAGGCATGAGCCACTGCGCCCGGCCAAGGCTTTATACTTTCGTTACTCTATATTCCCTAACTCTCCAGCCTCTGCTGACTACCATTCTGCTGGCTGCTGCTTTGAGTTCTGTTGTTTTAGATTTCACATATAAGTGAGAACATGCGATACTTATCTTTCTGTGCCTGGCTTGTTTCACTTAGCATAATATTCTCTGGTTCTATTTATGTCATAGCAAATGACAAAATTTATTTTTTTCAAGCTGAATAAGTTTCTATAGGATTCCATTGTTTACATATATGTAGATATGCAACATTTTTTTTATTCATCTGTTGATGGAGACATAGGTTGATTCTGTATCTTGACTATTGTGCATAGTGGTGCAATGAACATGGGATTGCAGACATCCCTTCGACATACTGTTTTCAGATTTTTTGGGGGAATACCCAGAAGTGAGATTGCTGGATCTATTATTATTTTTAAAGATGCAATTGATGACAGATAGTGAACTCTGGATTCTTTCTCTTGCCATGTGTGTCTCCAGGGAAAGAGTGTGTGGCTGTGAGAGGGATTTGGACCCGTTCACTTCAGTGCCCCAATTTTAATCCCAAGGCATGGACATCTCTACTGTTTGCTGTCCTGTAACCCTGTAGGAAGGATCAACTTGGTTAAATATTTGTGACTTGGGCATTAAAAAAAATTCATTTCTGTGACAGTCCTTAGATCAAGCCCTAGAAGAAGCAGGAGTCTTACTTGATGTTGTTTTAGTAACAAAGAAAAGGTCTACTCAACCATACGTTATGGGTGTGGAAAATTTGGTCATCAGAATTCTTTTTTTTTTTGAGACGGAGTCTGACTCTGTCACCCAGGCTGGAGTGCAGTGGCGCGGTCTTGACTCACTGCAACCTCTGCCTCCTGTGTTGAAGCAATTCTCCTGCCTCAGCCTCCAGAGTAGCTGGGATTACAGGTGTGCACTACCGTGCCCAGCTAATTTTTGTATTTTTAGTAGAGATGGAGTTTTGCCATGTTGGCCAGGCTGGTCTTGAACTCCTGACCTCAGGTGATCCACCCACCTTAGCCTCCCAGAGTGCTGGAATTACAGGCATGAGCCACTGACCCTGGCCCCAGAACTATTCCTTTTTTTTTTCTTTTTTTTTTTTTTCTGAGACAGAGTTTTGCTTTTGTCACCCAGGCTGGAGTGCAATGGCATGGTCTGGGCTCACTGCAACCTCCGCCTCCCAGGTTCAAGCGTTTCTCCTGCTTCAGCCTCCTGAGTAGCTGGGATTAAGGGTGTGTGCCACCACGCCTGGCTAATTTTTGTATTTTTTAGCAGAGATGGGGTTTCACTATGTTGGTCAGGCTAGTGTTGAACTCCTGACCTCCAGTGACCCGCCCGCTTCAGCCTCCCAAAGTGCTGGGGTTACAGATTTGAGCCACCATGCCCAGCCCAGAATTATTTTTAATAGTATTATTTCTAAAACCAATTAAATTGTTGTGTTCTCAAAACAAGGCTTATGTTTTATGACTTAGTAATATACTGGAGTTAATATATTTGTTCTGTTTTATGTTTTTCAGTTAAATTTGTAGTAGATTCTTTGTTAGGATGAGCATGAAAACAAAAGCATAAAGCAGCTTAATAGTAAAATAGTTTTTGATGTGTCAACTGAGTAGATTATTAGATTTGTTTGTATCACTCTAGGAAATAGAATTTGAAGAGATAACACCAGTGTACTAAAGTCAAAGGATGATGCATTTTGATTTTCAGCAGGTGTGAAAGGCTGTGTATGACAATCACTGAACACTCTGGGATTTAGATATTTGTCTAATCTTGGTATAGCCTGACCCTGTATTTATTTTGAGTTTTAATAGCCACTTGGGTGCCTTTGAACACCTGACTACAATGTAAGCTATTTATCTGACCATCCACATAATGAGAGGATTTAGTTTATTGCATCTCTCTGTTAGGCTCAAAGATATTCCCTTGACCCTTTTGGACATTTAAAAAATTAACTTGGCCTTAACTCTACCTATCTGCTGTCAGCCAGTGGGCAGTTAAGGTATAGGAAATCTTTCCTACTTGATGGGCCTATACCTTGATGGGCCTATGCCTCTATTTCTAACCCTGCTTGCATAACTATTCTTGGCAAATGTGCCTTTATTTGACACATTCTTAACATTTTATTTTATCTTTTTCTAGGGTACATTAGCTCAGGCTGTAAAGAAAGGAGAGTGGATCTTGTTGGATGAGATTAACTTGGCTGCTCCAGAAATACTAGAATGTCTGAGTGGTTTGCTTGAAGGATCCTCTGGATCCCTGGTGTTGCTGGATCGAGGAGACACAGGTAGTAGCACTTGAGTCCCTTGGGATTTGACTTGGTGTCCAGCCCTACGGCCACTTTAGAGTGAGATTTTTTTTTTTTTTTTTTTTTGGTTAGAAGGATGACGTGGGCCTCCCAATGGAATTTGTTCATTCTTTAGATATTAATTTTCTGCAAAGTGCATTGAGCTGTTGTTGGGTGGTATGGGGAATACAAAGAAGAATAGTATAATTTGACAAAGTGTTTGAGTTGTGGATAATAGACACACTTATAAAATAACAGGTGAATGGTTGGTAAAAGATAAGTAACAGTGAATAAACATACCACAAAAGACTGCAGTATAAGATTAGATTGAATACATAGGTCTGGAAAGTTATTTCAGGGGAGTTTCAGAAAAGACAAGGATGGTGTGAGTAGCCAGCATCAGGCTGGCTGGCTCTGGGGGGTTCTGTGGAATTAGATAATCATACCTTTGTTGAAAATTTATAATTTTCTCTTAACAGAGCCACTGGTTCGGCATCCTGACTTCCGTTTATTTGCCTGCATGAATCCAGCAACTGATGTAGGCAAAAGAAATCTCCCACCAGGAATAAGAAACAGGTGAGGGGTTGGTTCTTGGAGACTTTCTTTTTTTGCAACAGGTTCTTGCTCTGTTGCCTAGGTTGGAGTGCAGTGGTGTGATCTTGGCTCACTGCAAGTCCCCGGTTCAAGCGGTCCTCCCACCTCCCACCTCCCACCTCAGACTCCTGAATAGCCAGGATTATGGGCACATGCCACCACCCCCAGCTATTTTTTTTTTTTTTCTTTTTTTTCTGAGACAGAGTCTTGCTGTGTTGCCCAGGCTGGAGTGCAGTGATATGATTTTGGCTCACCACAACCTCCACCTCCTGGGTTCAAGTGATTCTCCTGCTTCAGCCTCCCGAGTAGCTGGGACTACAGGCATGCGCCACCATGCCTGGCTAATTTCTCTCTCTTTTTTTTTTTTTTTTAGTAGACACTGGGTTTCACTCTGTTGGCCAGGCTGGTCTCGAACTCCTGACCTTGTGATCCGCCCACCTCAGGTCCCAAAGTGCTGGGATTACAGGTGTGAGCCACTGCGCCCGGCCTCAATTTTTTGTATTTTTAGCAGAGATGGGATTTCGCCATGTTGCCTAGGCTGGTTTCTAACTGGGCTCAAGCGATTTGCCTGTCTCGACTTCCCACAGTGCTGGGATTACCAAGACTTCCTTTTAAGATTCTCTTTATTTATAGATTGGTAATATTAATGTAACCAAACTTTAGAGCAATGCTTGAAATTGCCTCTGATAGAGGAATCTTTATTACCTTATTTGTCATATTCCTCTACTTTCTGTAGGTGGTAGGCATATGGGAATCTTCAGAACACTGGAGAATTTTTCCCTTTGTGTTAGTATGACAGTGGATATTGTTGAAAATAAAAATCTTTCCTTCCTCAGATAATCTTTTGGCGATTAGAAAAATTTCATAACACAATATAACAGGAAAACATATACCAGTATACGTACATTTTAGGAACACAGTCCTCTTTGGATGAGGCTAATAATTTGAAAAGGCCTTTTAAGTTTCTTTTATTTTTCACCAATAAGCACTGACATGAACAAAGTACTTAGTTGTTGGTGTTTTATGTATGTAACATTTGGGAAAAAATAAATGACCAGATTTATTATTGGTAACTGTTTACTTCATTTTGAGTTTTAAAATAGTAACTTTATTAGATCCTGTCTTTTCATTATAAAGTAATAAAAGCTTCTTAGGGAAGCTTTAGAAACTACATTAAAGTAGTTGTTTTCTCTTCAACCATTTTGTTTTTGATATTGAGGGGCTTTTTATTGCACTTAGTTTTTAAACAGATTTGGTTATGATAAACACCTAAAAATGAGGATAATTCTTATTTTTGTGTCTTTTTCTTCTTGTAAGGACTATACATAGAAGACTTATTGCATAGAAGAAGCAATAATGGTATATTTTTGGTAATGGTTACATTGTCCTTTAATTATGATCAGTTTCTATCTCAGGTTGAAAGACATTTTATACTATAAGCAGTTAAAATAAGCTGACATAGCTTCTTCTGTTTCATGTTTTTCTGTTGTCAACGTAATTGTATTAACTTCCTAAAATATGTTTATTATGTATTGTTTTACAGGTTCACAGAACTTTATGTAGAAGAATTGGAAAGCAAAGAAGACTTACAGGTTCTTATTGTAGATTATCTGAAAGGATTGAGTGTAAACAAGAATACAGTGCAAGGAATCATAAAGTAGGTTCCCTTTGGTATGTCTTTATAAACTCTTTCTCTGAACATGAAAATGTGCTACTCGTGCACACACACAAATACGTATTCTTTTTTACTTCTAACTTGAGAAAACTGATAGCAGGATTATTATTTAGATTCTCTGGTAAAGTTGGAACCTGGTATGAACTCCTTCAGGTTTTTCTGAGGAAATTACATAGAAAGCTATGAATCACTACTTATGAGAAGATATAAACTATCAGATAATGCTCTCCTGATTACTTGTATATTCATAGCTGAGAGTTTGAATTCTTGGAGATGTACATGGCTTGGGTTTTGACCTGTCTTGAAGAAGGTTACTTTTCTATTTGCGATATTTGTAGTAGCTACGTGGGATATAAGGAGAAAAGGGTTAATATAATTGTGTCAGGTTTGGAATTAATGGAAGCTTAGCCTAATAAATAATAGAGTAGTTGTGTGGCTTGGTGCTTTAATTTGAGACTTATTCCTGTTTTTTGTATGCCATATGGACAATGTGCAATCTTTTGTGTCAGATAACCTCAATTCTAGTATTGGTTCTATGAGAAACTAATTGTGTCATTCTGGGCCACTAACTTAACTGTGTGTTCTCCAGAAAGAAATACAACATGTAAGAGGATTGAAATAGGGTGATATTAATGTTTTACTATATATTTGTGTATTTTTTCTCTTCCTTAATACAAATACTTATTGAGTGCCCTGGTGCTAGGGATATAGCTATGAGTAAGGCAGACAAAATCCTGGTTCTTCTCATTGAGCTTTAATTCTAGAGAAGTCATGTACTTTAATTTTAGATTGTGATAAGTGAAAAAAATTACATATAAAACTGAATAGGATGTAAGAAAATGAAGACTTGGAGCTCTATTTTTTTTTTGGATACAGGAGCTTTGCTTTGTTGTGCAGGCTGGTCTTGAACCCCTGGCCTCAAGTGATCTGCCAGCCTTAGCCTCCCAAAGTGCTGGTATTACAGGGATGAGCTACAGCACCTGGTCTTGAAATCCTATATTAAATATTTTAGTCAATGAGGCGTGTGTTTAGAATGCTTCAGAATGGTTTACCACACCACACCCTAAATTGGAATACTTTTTGTTAGCCAAGAATATTTGGACAAAAGTGTAAATATGTATAGCTAAGATTCCAGATGCTAAAGGTAAACTTGTATAAGTGCCTCATTTTATCTAAAGAGGTAGATAAAGAGATAAAATGAGGTACTTATAAAATACTGATAGCACAAGTAGTATATATTCCATATATTAAAAACCCAGTTCCAAAACGTAGATTCTTTCTACAAAAGAAAAAATATTTTTTTAGATAGCAAAGAGGTAAGACAAAGCCCATTTGGGCAGGAACTTGGATTTCATCTGTGATGCATGCACACTTGGTTACATTTGATCTTGTGGTGCTAATTGATCATGAATTTCACAAAGTGCAAGATATTCATGTTTCAGTCTGAAACTTTTCCCATCCTGTCATCATTTGGATTTCTAAAGTGTGGTAGTGACAATAGTAGTGGTCATCGTATCCTCCTGCTTTTTAATGTTTTGTCAGTACTGATTATAGCCATATTTGTAGCCTTTCAAAACACCATGCATTGTTTGCCATCTTTATTCATCCCCATTTTAGATTGCACAGGAACTTTGTTTGCCTCTTAAGCTTGAACAGACTGTGGAACACAGAAGCTTCTCACCTCTCTTTATCAGTACCGTTTTGCTAGAGGAATTGCACATTGTACTTTCCAGTTTCCCAAAGGAAATAGGTGTTCATTTTTTTTTATTTTGAAAGATAGCTCTGAGTACATGAAAAGTAGATTTAAAAGAGACTAAGATATTTTGATGTATGCCCTAGGAAGTTGTGTGCAAGCATGACCATTTCTGATCTAAAAAATGTCCTTTGGGTTTTCTGTAGAGAATTGATAATAATGGATACTTATTAGTCAATAAAATTGCCTGACCTTTATTCTATTTGTAGCTTCTACACAGCTTTGCGGAAAGAATCGGGGACCAAATTGGTGGATGGCACTGGCCACAGACCTCACTACAGCCTTCGAACTCTGTGCCGGGCCCTGCGATTTGCAGCCTCCAATCCATGTGGCAACATTCAGCGCTCACTCTATGAGGTCTTTCTGAAGTCTCTTTGACAGGATATGAGCTTGCTGGATGGGTTCATAGGAAGGAAGGAATAGGGATGCATATGCCAGATTGCCTGTGCTTTCCAGTTGGTCAGATCAGCCCAGAATACCTCATACCAGATCTACCCTGTCTTTTTATATTAAATATTTAACTTTATATTTTAAAATTTTTATTTTTAATTATACTTAAAGATAGGGTGTCACTGTGTTCCCACTCTGGTCTCAAACTCCTGGGCTCAAGCTGTCCTCCTGCCTTGGCCTCCCAAAGTGCTGAGATTACAGGCGTGAACCATCGTGCCTGGCCTACCCTTCCCTTTATCTACCACTTTACTATATTTAAAAGTTGGGAAGCAGCATCACCCAAGAGGTTAAATTTTGTTCTGGAAATAAGTTTGGTTGTATTGCAGAAGGTTACTTAGCATTATGCATATTTGTGTTTTCTTTCTAGGGTTTTTGTTTGGGTTTCTTAACACAGCTTGACAGGGCATCACACCCAATAGTTCAGAAGCTCATCTGTCAACACGTCGTCTCTGGCAATGTCAAGAGTCTGCTGAAGCAGGTATGTTCTTTTGTTATTTTTGACTTGTTATACTTGAGAGGCTGAATTACCAAATTTTCAGCTGTTTGGTTTTTTGTTGTTTTTTTTTCACATAACTTTTTAATTATAAAGGTAATCTGTTGCAAAAAGTTTAAACATTACAGAAACGTACGTTTAGATGGTGCAAGTTTCCAATAAGCGTGCTCTTTGGATATTTAAATACTGTAGATAATGTTTCCAGATAAATTGTATAATGTATGTATTTTATTTTCTTACATATCCGAATTTTGGTATGTATGTGTTGATTTATTGAGGTAAATTGTAATATGCATTTAATGTAAGTGGGACTGTCTCATAAGAATATTCTTTTTCTTGGAGATAGAGTCTTGCTGTGTCGCCCAGGCTGGAGTGCAGTGGTGTAATCTCGGCTCACGGCATTCTCCCCCTCCCTGCCTGAAGTGATTCTCCTGTCTCAGCCTCCCGAGTAGATGGGATTACAAGCACGTGCCACTATGCCCAGCTCATATTTGTAATTTTAGTAGAGACTGGGTTTCACCTTGTTGGCCAGGCTGATCTCAAACTCCTGACCTCGTGATCCGTCTGCCTCGGCCTCTCAAAATGCTGGGATTATAGGTGTGAGTCACTGTGCTCGGCCCATAAGAATATTCTGTAACTTTCCTTTTTAAACTAACTGAATCTTGGGTATATTTTTGTTTTTGTACCATAATTCATTGTGACATGCCTTCTAAGGGCCACATAGCATTTCACTGGATGGGTACACCATAGTTTCACTATCTGCATAGTTTAACTACACAGTTAGGTATGATCTATACCTTCTGATTGATGGTTGGGCCTTTTTTGAGGGGGCATTAGTGTGGGCACTATTATAAGCAATAGCCATTTTGGGTTTGACAGGAAATTACAGAATAGCATGGGACTGAAAGAGGCTGAGAGAAACTGACTCACAATCAACATGTAAACTGGATTGTTTACATGTTGATTGCTTATTCATTAGGAAGAGAGAGCCCTTGGGACTTGGGGTTTCTTTGGACTCAGCCTTTTAAAAAATCATACAAGTAACACATGCGTAAATAGTTTTGGTAAATTGTAAAAACATTGAGAAAAAACTCAGGTTTGCTTTTACCATTGTTGTAATCAAATACCAGTCTCTTCCAGTTGGTCTTTTTGTGTGTGTGTGCCTCAGGGTGTGATAGAAACTTAAAAAGATCCTTCCTCCCCTCCCCCTGTTGCTTCTCAACTCAACTGAGGAGGCCTTAAAAGCAGGGCCTAGACGTGTAGCTTGAAATCTGGGGACCAAATGCTCTAGAAGAGTACTTTTCCATAGTTACAGATTTGACCACCATTTAGCGATTCTTTTACTTATAAAAATGGGATTTTGTATAATCGAACCTAGTAACTTAAACCATATCTCAGCAAGTTATGTCATTATCCACAATATTATCCTTAATGGGCTAGTTGCTCTGAAAAGTCAGTTTTATTTTTAATGTATTCCAGGCAATCCAGAGTGTGATACTGCAAAACCTCCTTCCTTACAACAACATTGGCCCTTTTTAGGGGAACATGGTTTATATGAAATTCATGTTTTTGTTAAAAGTATTTGGAGTGGGCATTTTGATATGTGAGAGAAGAAAACTGATACATAAACCTCCTGGGAATTTGTTTTGATTCAGTTTTTTTTCCAAACCCACCTACTCCATTTTTAAAACCAATATATAACACCATTTTGTTGTCATTCCTCATAATTTTATGTTCGTATTTCACCGAGTTTTAATGTTGAAAGTATGCAGAACAAGACAGCTTGTTCAACAAGTAGCTCTTTTCCTGCTTTATGCTCTTCTCTGAAAGAATGCGCAACTTTGGTTTATTCCTTGAACTTCTGTGTCTTTCAGCCTATTCCAGAGCCAAAAGGAGGTCGGCTTATCCAGGTTGAAGGTTACTGGATTGTGGTGGGAGACAAGGAGCCTACAATAGATGAGACGTACATTCTGACATCTTCTGTGAAGCTGAACCTGAGAGATATAGTCCGAGTTGTTTCTGCAGGGTGTGTGGGATTTTTTCTCGCTGTCCTGAACTTGATACAGGCATAGGCATTGATCACATTTTGGTCTAACTTCCTTAACTTTCAAAGAGCTTTATTCTTATTCATTGGCCAACTGAACAGTTACTTACAAAAGTCAGTACTATAACTTTTTCCTGGTAGAAAACATTGTTTCTAGTTGTGCAGCTTTGGAGGGAGCACTATGGATGCAGATGATTTTATCTATCTTTAAAGTTGTCTTTTGTTATTTTACTGATAAATACCGCAAACTATTCAGTAAATGAGTAAAAGTTCTACTTACAGTTTCTTAGAAATGTTGCCAGCATAGTTGAAATTGCTTTCTTTAGTATTTTTTGAGGAATAATTTTTACAAAGAAACTTCTCAGTATAGGAATAAAAATGTTCTTTGCTTCTTGCAATTTCCAGAAATGTAAAAAGGAAAAAAAAAAGAAAAAAATGCTCTTTTAATGATGCTGTTAAATGATGTTGTCATTCTTTAAAAAACAAACAAACAAACAAACAAAAAACAGTACTTGGCCAAGTGCAGTGGCTCATGCCTGTAATCCCAGCACTGTGGGAGGCCAAGGTGGTTGGATCACTTGAGCCCAGGGTTTTGAGACCAGCCTGGGCAACATGGCAAAACTCTGTCTCTGCAAAAAATACAAGGTTTAGCTGGTCTTGGTAGTGCATGTCTGTAGTCCCAGCTACTCAAGAGGCTGAGGTGGGAGGATCACTTGAGCCTGGGAGGTTGAGGCTGCAGTGAGCTATGATTGTGCCACCACACTCCAGCCTGGGTAATAGAGTGAAACCCTGTGTCAAACAAAACAAACCAATACTCAGTTCTGGTTTCTCAGCTTTGTAAGTTTTTGTTGTTTTAAGTTGCTTAATTGGCTAATCTTTTACAGAACCTATCCAGTGCTGATTCAGGGAGAGACATCAGTTGGTAAAACAAGCCTGATCCAGTGGCTGGCTGCAGCTACTGGCAACCACTGTGTGCGTATTAACAATCACGAACACACGGATATCCAGGAGTACATTGGTTGTTACACATCTGACTCCTCGGGGAAGCTTGTCTTTAAAGAAGGTAGGGTTAAGATTCCATTCCATGAACATAGGTGTTTATTCTTTCACATACATTTCCTTAAGTAATATTCTTCACCCTTTCCAGTTGAGAGGCACATGAACCTTTGCTGTAACAACCAGCTTTTCTTGATGCCTGAGCTAAGATAGTTAAGGGGTGATGCATAAGTTGCTGGCTTTCTTTAGGTTCTACTAACCTTGCTGGCTGTATACAGGACTAGGGCCAAATTTTCTTTTTTTTTTTTTTTTTTTGGAGACGGAGTCTCGCTCTGTCGCCTGGGCTGGAGTGCAGTGGCCAGATCTCAGCTCACTGCAAGCTCCGCCTCCCGGGTTCACGCCATTCTCCTGCCTCAGCCGCCCAAGTAGCTGGGACTACAGGCGCCCGCCACCTCGCCCGGCTAGCTTTTTGTATTTTTTAGTAGAGACGGGGTTTCACCGTGTTAGCCAGGATGGTCTCGATCTCCTGACCTGGTGATCCGCCCGTTTCGGCCTCCCAAAGTGCTGGGATTACAGGCTTGAGCCACCGCGCCCGGCGGGCCAAATTTTCAAGAGGGGAATTGAACTGCTGCTTTATTTTCTAGGGATTCAGATAATGGGGTTAGTGTTAGCCAAAGGAGGTTGGGAATAGACAACAGAATGTGGTGACTTAAATGAAATTAGACTGCAGGGGAAAGATTATACAAGAAACATGAGGTATTTTCAGCCTTGGATTCTTTTCTGTGGGGAAAAAAGGGACTATTTTATTGAAAATTGTTCCTCCTTGATCTGCAGTGTCATAATTTGTTTTGAGGCAAGACTAGCTACAGAAAGTAATTTGCTTTGAAATTTAATGATAGGCCGGGCGCGGTGGCTCAAGCCTGTAATCCCAGCACTTTGGGAGGCTGAGGCGGGCGGATCACGAGGTCAGGAGATTGAGACCATCCTGGCTAATACGGTGAAACCCTGTCTCTACTAAAAAAATACAAAAAAACTAGCCGAGCGAGGTGGCGGGCGCCTGTAGTCCCAGCTACTTGGGCGGCTGAGGCAGGAGAATGGCGTGAACCCGGGAGGCGGAGCTTGCAGTGAGCTGAGATCTGGCCACTGCACTCCAGCCTGGGCAGCAGAGCGAGACTCCATCTCAAACAAAAAAAGAAATTTAATGATAATCTAAGATTTGTTGATTTGTACATAACACATTTTAAAACTTTGGACATACACTGTTTGTTTCTTCCTAGGTGTTCTTATTGATGCTATGAGAAAAGGCTATTGGATTATTTTAGATGAATTAAATTTGGCCCCTACTGATGTGTTAGAGGCACTGAATAGGCTGTTGGATGATAACCGTGAATTGCTCGTAACAGAAACACAGGAAGTTGTTAAAGCACACCCTCGGTTTATGCTTTTTGCCACCCAAAATCCCCCAGGACTTTATGGAGGCAGAAAGGTGTGTAGCATTTATCTCCTTCCTTTAATTTGTTACCACATCAGATTGTAGATTTTTCGTAGTAAGAATGAAATGTTTTTACCTCTCCTTTAATATTTTATGGTGAATGTCAGAGCCTCCATATTGGAAATTAAAAGGCACCTTTTACCGTATTCTTTCTGTGCTTTGTCCAGGTCCTTTCTAGAGCCTTCAGGAATCGGTTTGTGGAATTGCACTTTGATGAGTTACCTAGCTCTGAGCTGGAAACAATCTTGCACAAGCGGTGTAGTTTGCCACCCTCTTACTGCAGCAAGTTGGTTAAAGTCATGTTGGATCTTCAGGTACTTAGTTTCAAATGGAATGTGTTGATTATAGTTGGTGACCAAAATTTCATGGCTTCTTTTGTTAGAAAAAAGAATCTGTCTGTTGATGTATTTTTCCAAGTAGAGACTTTTTTTTTTGTAAGACACGACTGTCCTGGCTGGAGTGTAGTGACACAATCATAGCTCGTTGCAGCCTCGACCTCCTGGGCTCAGGTGATCCTCCCATCTCTGACTACTCACTCCTTAGTAGCTGGGACCACAGATGTACATTGCCATGCCAGGCTACATTTTTTTTTTTTTTTTGTAGAGACAAGGTTTCGCCATGTTGCCCAGGCTGGTCTCGAACTCCTGGGCTCAAGGGATCCACCCACCTTGGTCTTCCAAAGTTTTGGGATTACAGGTGTGAACCACAGTTCTTGGCCTTCAAGTAGAGGTCTTTGAAATGCTTCCCACTAATATATATTTTTAGTTTTCTTTTATCAATCAACTTTTTCTGATATTTACATAAAATTTTTCTGATATTTACATATGATAATTTTGTATTTGTTCATAATATTGAAGCATTTTGTTTAGAATGGAATTTGGCTTAGGGAAAACTGCAGTTTTGGTTTTTAAAGGGATATAGTCCTTGAATGGACATAATTAAAGAGATCAATTCTTTATGGCTCGCCCTAGTCAACTGCAAAGCTACAACTGATCTTTACAAATTCCATTTATCTTATGGGGTTAAATTATTATTATTTTTTTTGAGACGGAGTCTCACTCTGTCACCCAGGCTGGAGTGCAGTGGTGCGATCTCAGCTCACTGCAAGCTCCGCCTCCCGGGTTCACGCCATTCTCCTGCCTCAGCCTCCCACGTTGCTGGGACTACAGGTGCCCACCACCACGCCCGGCTAATTTTTTGTATTTTTAGTAGAGACAGGGTTTCACCGTGTTAGCCAGGATGGTCTCGATCTCCTGACCTCGTGATCTGCCCGCCTCGGCCTCTCAAAGTGCTGGGATTATAGGCATGAGCCTCTGTGCCCAGCCAAAAGTATTCTTTACCAGAAAGTATACATTGTCAAACTTCTTTAGAAAGCTAAGCATAATGAAGACTCCTATCATTATGGTTCCACATTGTTTCACTAATCTTCCTGCATCTTTGCCACCATTTGCATTACTTTTTGTTTGGTTGTTTTTTGAGATGGAGCCTTGCTTTGTCGCCAGACTAGAGTGCAGTGGTGTGATCTCGGCTCACGGCAACCTCTGCCTCTCGGGTTTAAGCGATTCCCCTGCCTCAGCCTCCTGAGTAGCTGGGACTACAGGCGTGTACCACCACGCTTGGTTAATTTTTTGTATTTTTAGTAGAGAGGGGATTTCACCATATTGGCCAGGATGGTCTTGATCTCCTGACCTCATGATCTGCCCGGCTTGGCCTCCCAAAGTGCTGGGATTATAGGTATGAGCCACCGCTCCTGGCCCATTTGCATTACTATTAATCATCTTTTTTCTATGTGGCATAAGAAATGTGGAATTCCATTTTATATTACTAATTTAAAATGAATTTGAACATTTTTCTTCAGAATATTACAAGTTATTTGCATTAAAAATTAATCTCATTTAGTGAAATGAAATCATTTTAATGAGAGCATAAATTTGTTACAAATTTTATATACATTGTACTACAAACTTACCAAGCATTGCAGCTAATGCCACTTTTCATTTGTTTTGATACTTCAACAGTCCTATCGCAGAAGTTCTTCAGTGTTTGCTGGAAAGCAAGGCTTCATCACCCTTCGTGATCTGTTCAGATGGGCTGAAAGATACAGACTGGCTGAGCCGACTGAGAAGGAGTATGACTGGCTACAGCATTTAGCCAATGATGGTATGTTTTCAGTCAGATGCTCTCAATATATAGTTATGTTAAATGTCAAACTTTTTATTAAAACAAATCTTGCCTCACATTGTGATTGATACATACATTTGACTAGGTATTCCAGAGAGCCTGTTTCCCTCCAGTTCTAACAGCTTTTGTAAGTGGTCTTATTCTTGCAGGCCTCCATGCTAATAAGGACTGGTTGCTAAGGTTTTCTTACTCTTTGCTTCAGGTAGCCACATGGGGGAGTCAGGATATGGGCATAGCCTCTTTGGGAGTTTAGGCAGATGGTTGATGGTAGCTTTGTGGGCCGTTTTTCTGCAGTGTCACCACAGGTGGTCTGGCTAGTACCTTACAGACTAGCCTTACTAACCTTACAGAAAGCTGATTTGTCAGAAAACGTTGGCATTCTGAGAGAAAGAATTTATATAACCCGAGGCTCAGATTTTGTTGTTTTCCTTTAATGCATGGGAAAATGTGTTACTGTTCGTGATAGGATACAAAGTGTTTTGGAATCTTCTGATTTGAAAAGTGCTGATGATTGATTAATGGGCTAGTTAATAAGTAAGAAGGGTATGTAAAACTAGTAGTTTTTCTCTACTTGTAAAGAATATTTACATAGAGGAATACTTTTTTAAAAACTTTTTTTTTGAGACAGTGTCTCCCTCTGTAGCCCCGGCTGGAGTGCAGTGGCGTGATCTCAGCTCACTATAACCTCCACCTCCTGGTTCTGGGTCCTAGTTCAAGCAGTTCTCCTGCCTCAGCCTCCTGAGTAGCTGGGATTATAGGCATGCGCCACCATGCCTGGCTAATTTTGTATTTTTAATAGAGGTGGGGTTTCACCATGTTGGCCAGGGTGGTCTTAAACTCCTGACCTTGTGATCTGCCCACCTCGGCCTCCCAAAGTGCTGAGATTACAAGAGTTAGCCACCGTGCCCAGCAAAACATTTTTATTGAGATGTAACATACAGTAAAGCATTTTCCCATGTAAAGCATCACCTAGACCAAGATTTAGAATATTTCTAATAACTCAGTAGGTCTCTTGCCAGTGGAGGTAACCACTACCCTGACTGCTGTCACTACTAACTGACTCCTGTCTGATTATCACTACTAATCTGATTGAAAAGAATTTTGTCTGTCCTTGAGTTTCACCTAGCTGACATCCTGCAGTATGTACTCTTTGGGTTCTGGGTGTTTCACTAAACCTGATGTGAGATTCAGTCATGCTGTTATGTGTATCAGGACTTCATTCTTTTTTCTTTTTTTTTTTTTTGAGACGGAGTCTCGCTCTGTCGCCCAGGCTGGAGTGCAGTGGCCGGATCTCAGCACACTGCAAGCTCTGCCTCCCGGGTTCCCGCCATTCTCCTGCCTCAGCCTCCCGAGTAGCTGGGACTACAGGCACCGCCACCTCGCCCGGCTAGTTTTTTGTATTTTTTAGTAGAAACGGGGTTTCACCGTGTTAGCCAGGATGGTCTCGATCTCCTGACCTCGTGATCCGCCCGTCTCAGCCTCCCAAAGTGCTGGGATTACAGGCTTGAGCCACCGCGCCCGGCCCCTTTTTCTTTTTATATGGTAATCCACTGTATGAAGATGCCACAGTTTGTTTATCCATTCTCTTGGTTATAGACATCTGGATCATTTTAATTTTTTAGTTATGAATAAAGCGTCTCTGAACATCGTGTGTATGTTTTTTGACACACACATGTTCATTTGTGTTTGGGGATACTAGAAGTCCTATCGCTGAGGCATAGGGCAGGTATATGGTTAGTTGTAATAGGCTCCCCTAGTTTTCCCATGTAGTTCTTCAGATTTCTACCTCACCAGCAGCATATGAGAGTTGCTCTTGTTCCATATTCTCAATGTCCCTTGGTGTTTCCAGTAGACACTTGACGATTCCTTTCCTCTTCTTCCTCCTCCTTCTCCCAGGTTACATGCTTCTGGCAGGTCGAGTCAGGAAGCAGGAGGAAGTTGATGTGATTCAAGAAGTCCTTGAGAAACATTTCAAGAAAAAATTGTGTCCTCAATCTCTTTTCTCCAAAGAAAATGTTGTAAAATTGCTGGGTGAGTAGGCCAAAATCCCTAGAGGAGTATGATTTGAGTTGTACTCATTAGAATCTAAATAGTTATCTTTTCTTGGATAGGTAAATTATCTACTGAGATATCCACATTGGAGTCTAACTTCGGCCACATCGTGTGGACTGAGGGCATGCGGAGACTCGCGATGCTGGTGGGAAGGGCATTGGAATTTGGTGAACCTGTGCTGCTGGTTGGAGACACTGGGTAAAGATCTGTGACAGTGACTCATGAGGGTTCATTTCAATTCCATGGGATTACGTGAGTTATTGCTGAAAAACTCATGAAAGTATTAATCCCCCCTTTCCTCCTTTTTCTTTTTTCTCTTTTTAAGGAAGAAACTAAGAGCAGGTGGGGGTCTGGGGGAGGGATAGCATTAGCAGAAATACCTAATGTAAATGACGAGTTGATGGATGCAGCAAACCAACATGCCACATGTATACCTATGTAACAAAGCTGCACATTCTGCACATGTACTCTGAAAAAAAAACAAGAAGAAACTAAGAGATCTATTACTGTTTAGTTTCCTCTACCTTCAGACTAGTTCTTTGTTTATGGAAAAGAATGACTTTATTATTACTATTTTTGGAGATGGGGTCTCACTCTGTTGTCCAGGCTGAAGTGCAGTGGTGCAATATGGCTCACTGCAGCCTTGACTTTCTGGACTCAAGTGATCTTCCTGGCTCAGCCTCCCAAGTAGCTGGGACTACAGGCATGCACCACCACCCTTGGCTAATTTTTAATTTTTTTTGTAAAGTCAGAGTCTCAGCTGGGTTTGGTGGTTCATGCCTGCAATCACGGAACTTTGTGGGGCTGAGGCAGGTGGATCACTTGAGCTGAGGAGTTTGAGACCAGCCTGGGCAACATGGCAAAACCCCGTCTCTACTAAAAATACAAAAATTAGCTGGTTTTATTGGCATCTGCCTGCAGTCCTAGCTACTCAGGAGGCTGAGGTAGAAGAATCGCTTGAGCCTGGGAGTCAGAGATTGCACTGAACTGATATCATGCCATTGCACTCCAGCCTGGGCAACAAGAGTGAAGCCCTGCCTTAAAAAAAAGATGGAGTCTCACTGTGTTGTCCAGACTGGTCTTGAACTCCTGGGCCCAAGTGATCCTCCTGCCTTGGCGTCCCAAAGTGTTGGAATTACAGGCATGAGCCACTGTACCTGGCAAGAATGATTTTTTGCTTCATTGCATTGAGGGCAGTTTTTGTCTGTTTAGTTCTTTTAAACAGTGAGATTCATTCTATACGTATATAGGGAAGAGCAGATAAACTAGTGTCTCTTGAAAGTCTATAAAGTCTGTAAGGATTAGATTTCTTTTCTCTCCCTTGGTGGTGGCTTTTTTTTTTTTTTTTTTTAAGGTGGCATTTTGCTCTTGTCACCCAGGCTGGACTGCAATGGTGCAATCTTGGCACTCCACAACCTCCGCCTCCTGGGTTCAAGTGATTCTCCTGCCTCAGCCTCCCAAAATGCTAGGGTTGCAGGCATGAGCCACTGCGCCCAGCCAGTGGTTGTTGATAGAACTAGGATGGAGTTTGTGCAGTACATATCTTCTGGATAAGGAATATGGGAGAGTGCAGTCGTGCAGAGGGGTGCCGTGAGCCTGGGGTTGAGGTTCCACATTGGCCAGCACTGTTTGCTGCTGCAGTGAGACTCCTACAGTGGTTCTTCTCTTTTGCTGAGGGAGGTGTTTATGGATGTGTATTTGAAACACATACCTTGTTAATCAGTTGCATATCTCTAACAGGTGTGGGAAAACTACTATCTGTCAGGTATTTGCAGCCTTGGCAAATCAGAAATTATACTCTGTCAGCTGCCACTTACACATGGAGACATCAGACTTCCTGGGTGGCCTGCGGCCAGTGAGACAAAAGCCAAACGACAAGGTTTGTCCAGCAGCAGGTGTTCCAGTTATTTTAAAAAACTGCAGTTAGCTGTGCATGAGTCTGTGGTGGGGTTTCTGGAGCTGGGTTCTGGTTTGGTTAAATGTGCATATCTGCAGATTTTCTCTGGTCTACAAGGGCCTTCACAAGCATTCTGGTGTGCAAGTTCTATCTCCTGTTCTCAAATTCTTACTTTCCTCGGAATGCCTACTTCACCCCTGGAAACACCAGCCAGCTGCACGTATATTGTCTGTGGAGCCACCTGCCCTTTAATTTTCCCCACTTTTTCAAATTATAGGAAGAAATTGACACATCAAGACTCTTTGAGTGGCATGATGGGCCTCTGGTTCAGGCCATGAAGGAGGATGGCTTTTTCCTCTTGGATGAGATCTCATTGGCCGATGACTCTGTCTTGGAAAGACTCAACAGGTACATGCCTGAGAGGTTTGCCTTGTGTTTGATATTTTTGCTCAGGTGATTGATGTGATTTTTATAGATAATCTTGTGCACAGTAATACTCCTCATAGGTGCACCTTAGTAAATGCTTGAAATTACTGATGTATTACCCTGTCTTTTGGCTTTAGCATTCAATGTTTCCTAAATTTCTAGGTTTTTTTTTTTTTTTTTGGTATAAATAATCAGAACATGGGATCATGGAATGGCAGGGCTAAAACATGAGCCAAAGTCAAAACTATTTTTTAAGGTGAATTATATGCCTACTCTCTTAAAATTTTGAAAGAACTGGCCGGGCACTGTGGCTCAAGCCTGTAATCCCAGCACTTTGGGAGGCCGAGACGGGCGGATCACGAGGTCAGGAGATCGAGACCATCCTGGTTAACATGGTGAAACCCCGTCTCTACTAAAAAAATACAAAAAACTAGCTGGGCGAGGTGGTGGGCGCCTGTAGTCCCAGCTACTCCGGAGGCTGAGGCAGGAGAATGGCTTAAACCCGGGAGGCGGAGCTTGCAGTGAGCTGAGATCCGGCCACTGCACTCCAGCCTGGGCGACAGAGCAAGACTCTGTCTCAAAAAAAAAAAAAAAAAAAAAATTTTGAAGAAACTGTAGTCAGAATCCTAGATCCATGGCTGTAAGCCATCATTAGACCTCAGACCAGTATGAATCTTGATGTAGTAACACCCATTTTTTCTCTTTTGAGATATAGTTTACATGCATAATTCAGTGAGGTTTAGTAAGTTTATAATCCCATGATGGGTTCTTCTTGCAAGCTATATGTATAGAACTGAGTCACTGAGTTAGTGGTATTGCAATAGAGAAAGAATTTAGTAGTTGCAGAGCTAGCCAAGTGGAAGGACAGGAGTTTATTACTCAAATCAGCTTCCCTAAAAATTTAGAAGATAGATGTTTGTTTGTTTGTTTGTTTGTTTAGACAGAGTCTTGCTCTTTCTCCCAGGCTGGAGTACAGTGGTGTGATTTCAGCTCACTGTAACCTCAAGCTCCCAGGTTTTATTCTTGTGCCTCAGCCTCTTGAGTAGCTGGGACTACACGTGTGTGCCACCATGCCCGGCTAATTTTTGCGTTTTTAGTAGAGATGGGGTTTCGCCATGTTGGCCAGGCTGGTCTCGAACTCCTGACCTCAGGTGATCTGCCCACCTTGGCCTCCCAAAGTGCTAGGATTATAGGTGCGAGCCACTGCGCCCGGCCTGGAGGCTAGGGTTTTTTTGTTTGTTTTTTGAGACGGAATCTACGTCTGTCACCCATGCTGGAGTGCAGTGATGCCATCTTGGCCCACTGCAACCTCTGTCTTCTGGGTTCAAGCCATTCTTTTCATTCAGCCTCCTGTGTAGCTGGGACTACAGGCATGTGTCACCACTCCCAGCTAATTTTTGTATTTTTAGTAAAGATGGGGTTTCGCCATGTTGGCCAGGCTGGTGTCAAACTCCTGACCTCAAGTGATCTTCCTGCCTCTGCCTCCCAAAGTGCCGGGATTACAGGCGTGAGCCACTGTGCCCGGCCGAGGCTAGGGTCAGAGGCTTAGGGAATGGGGAATGCTGTTGCAACAGGGTTGAAATCACAGGAAGTTCAGCTGTCTTTTTGCCCTGAATAAGCTCATGGGATTGTAAGACCTGTTGAGCAACTTTCTTGGTATGGGTTTCCATTCTAGGTGGTGCTAGCCATTCTGTCAGAATCAGGGTCTGAAAGTACCTTAAACACTAATCTTAGGTTTTATAATAGAGATGTTATAGGAGCAGTTGGGAAGGTTATTCAATCTTGTGACCTCTGGCTGTGTCCTGAGCCGTAATTTTAACCTTGTGGTTAGTTTTATGCAGGTGGGGGTTAGTTTTGGGAAGGGGCTCTTACTTTTGTTTTAAAGTTAAATTATAAACTAAATTTCTCCAGTAGTTTACTTGGCCTACACCCAGGAATGAACAAGGGCAGCTTGGAGGCTAGAAGAAAGATGGAGTCAGTTAGGACAAGTTTTGTGGGGTTTTTTTTTACTGTCATAACTTTTTGTTAGATTTTTTTCTCACTCATAATTTTTGCAAAGGTGGTTTCAAGCTTTGCAACCATCACAATTTAGTTTTTGTGTTTTGTTTTGAGACAGTGTCCTGCTGTATTGCCCAGGCTGGAGTGCAGTGGTACAGTCTCAGCTCATTGCAGCTTCTGCCTCTCGGGTTCAAGTGGTTCTCGTGCCTCAGTCTCCCAAGTAGCTGGGATTACAGGCATGAGCCAACACACTTTGCTAATTTTTCTATTTTTAGTAGAGATGGGTTTTCACCATCTTGGCCAGGCTGGTCTCCAACTCCTGGCCTCAAGTCATCTCCCTACCCTAGCCTTCCAAAGTGCTGGGATTACAGGCGAGAGCCACTGTGCCTGGCCCACAATCCAGTTTTATAACATTTCCATCATTCAATAGAATCCTTTGTGTTCATTACACTAAATTTCTGATTAATCTCTTTTTTGTCTCTGTAGATTTGTCTTTTCTGGGTATTTCAGATAAAAGGTCTCTTCTTATTTTGCATTAATGTTTTGAGGTTCATTCCTATTTCAGTACATATTATTAGTTTGTTCCTTTTTATCCCGAATAGTATTGGATATACCACATTTTGTTTATCCATTCACCAGTCGATGATATTTGAGTTCTTTCTGGTTGTTGGCTATTTTGATAAGGCATGCAATTTGTTTATTTTCTTGCAAGTTACTCATTTTTAAGACCAATGCCTTAATAGGTTGTAAGTGGAAAAGTTTTTTTTCCTGATCAGAAATAGCCATTATTACACAGGAATTGAGATACTGAGTCGTTTTAAAATTTGTGATAGGAAACCATTAACTGAAGTAAAAATTCATTAGATAGGTGATAACTTTTTTTTTTTCTTTTAGAAAGCATTGAAGACTGTAAAATAGAAAGATTGTATAAGCCCTTTTCACTGTTCTTCAATTTTTCTTTTAGTGTCCTTGAAGTAGAAAAGTCTCTGGTATTAGCTGAAAAAGGCAGTCCAGAGGACAAGGATAGTGAAGTAGAGCTGTTGACTGCTGGGAAAAAATTTCGTATTCTAGCAACCATGAACCCTGGGGGTGACTTTGGAAAAAAGGAGGTAAAACTTTTCTGATGCACATTTTCTTTCTAGTTTTTGTTAAGTAAAAACTGGGTAAAAGTTTAAAAACCCAAAAATATTTTAAAATAATTATTGGGTTAGAAAACAATTCTGACACAAATATCTCTTTATTTGATATCTCACTTTGTGTGTGTGCCTGAAATGTCATTGTTACAGTCACTTTACCTAACCCTTTACGTATGTTACCCTGAGAAAGCTCACAGGAGCTCTGCAAGAAAGTTATTATTGTAGTTTTATGGATGAGAAAAGTTGGATCTGAAATTTAAATGTAACCTCTGTTTTTAGAGTCCACTTTCTTAAACACACCTCTGCTTTCATGAGTGGTTTTAAAGTGACAAAAAAAGTCACAACCAGGAACCTCTTCTGGTTTGTAGATGGAGCTTATTTGTTCTCGTAAGGGTTATGTGTGTCACTTTCGGACTGCTGGTAAAGTAAAGGGCAGAGGGTAGTTCCTATGTTCAGAGGGTTGTGTTCAGATATATTCGGGAACCAACAACCTTGTCGGTTTCCGGCTCAAGAAACCTTTCAGTAGAGAAGTCAACACTATGTGTTGGATCCCGATCTATTAAAGTTAGGAAGAGAGTGGTGTAACAGGTCAGGGATGATGAGAAGAAACAGAGGGGTTGATCTTAAATAGGGCAATTAGAGTGTTGGTAATTTGGTGAGTAGCTGAAATGATATTTTGGGCCTAGGTTTCCTCAGTATCATAAGATGAAAGATTGTCTCTATGCTTCAAGATATGCTCTGAAAAGAAGGAATAAAATACATCACATTCAAAATACAAAAGCTGGCTTCTGGGCAAGTAGAAATGCCACAGAGAGGTCTGATTTCAAGTTTGTGTATATTAGCTTGGCTGTCAGATTATCTTGTTTTCCTTAAGTCAATGCTTGCTGACTTTTACCCAAAGGAAAGTTACTTTTTAGTTTTGCATGCCTAACAAGCAGAGCAAGGTAGGATGCTGGACACCAGAGGTACTGGTTGTCTAGGATACTGATGAGGTACACACACGTATTCTTTATTCCTGGGTCTCTGTAGTAGACCAGATAGATGATCATCAAGTAAAAGGAAAGTAATAACAAAGTAATCAGACAAACCAGTAATGATGCTTATGGGGCATTGCAAACATTTGTGAATAGTGTTAACTGACCTTGTGGAGGGAAAGGAATCTACAGGGGCAAAGGCCCTAAGACTGGAGTGGCTAAACAATTTCTAGTTATTCAAGAGGTAGAATGTATACTTTGTAAAATCACACTCCCTTTGAGCCACATAAAATAAGTTTCTTCGTCCTATATCAGACTGCCCTTCTCTGTGGGAAGAGAGGTATTTTCTCTGAAGTATTATTTATGTACCTGATGCAAAGTAAAGGTAAAGTAAAAGGAAGAATCTTTACTTCAGGGGAAGAGTTCAGATTTGACTGGGACTGGATGGAATCCTGCTTCCACTACTTAGTCTGTAAGGCCTGTGGACCATGTCTATTAAGAAAGTGATGATGATACTGGAAGGTGTCATGGAATGTAAGGAGCCAAGACAAAGTACATCTTCAATTAATTATATCTGATAGTAGAAAAAAAAAAAAAGTGTGTAGTATTTCCTCGACTTAACAGCTAACAACATTCTTTCAAGACTTGTTTTCCAGCTTTCCTTATAGTTTTAAAAATTCACGTTGGAGTTTTGTGTTTCTTATAGCTGTCTCCTGCCTTAAGAAACCGGTTTACAGAAATATGGTGCCCTCAAAGCACAAGCCGTGAAGATTTAATTCAGATAATCAATCATAATCTTCGTCCAGGATTGTGTCTGGGCAGAATAGATCCTAAAGGTGAGAGTTTGCAGGTGGTGATGGTAGTATTGGATCACAACAGGGTTTGTGTTGGGAGTTGAGGGATCTCTTACAGGACATTAGCCCTATGTGTATATGGCGTGTTGTAAGAAGAAAGGAGATAAATAAATGAAACAAAGTAGACAAGGAGAATATGGTATTATTCTGTTATCTTCTGTTAAAGGGTCCCATCTTCATATTTTCCTCATTACCATTTGACACAATGGCTGTAGAATTCCAGCTGTATTTCTTTAGTTGTCATATATGAATATGTTATTCTTTCACTTTATTTAAAAATTTTTTTGTCCGGGTATGGTAGCTCACACCTGTAATCCCAGCACTTTGGGAGGCCAAGGTGGGTGGATCACCTGAGGTCAGGAGTTCGAGGCCAGCCTGGCCAACATGGTGAAACCCCATCTCTACTAAAAATACAAAAATTAGCTGGGCGTGGTGGCGAGTACCTGTAATCCCAGCTACTCTGGAGGCTGAGGCAGGAGAATCGCTTGAACCCAGGAAGTGGAGGTTGCAGTGAGCCAAGATCGTACCGTTGCACTCCAGCCTGGGCGACAGACTCCATCTCAAAATAAATAAATAATTTTTGTTATGAAAAATCTCAAGCCTAAGGGAAATAGATTAATATCCATAACCTAGAATTAACAATTTAAAATATCCAATAAGAGTCAACACTCTATGTGGTTCTTTTTGTTTTTGAAGCCTGTATTGGTTTGATGTGTGCATATTTATCTTAGACATTCAATGGAATAAATTTAGAACCCAGATCTGGTTCCAAGATTAAATACATAGTTTTTTGGATCTTTTTTTATATTCTTAAAGAATTTTTAAAAAGATACTTGCTTCTTTGAAATAGGAATTCATGGCTATGTTCAGCTTTTTAAAGGTGCCCTTCTGCACATTTTCAAAAATGAGTAGAGTAGCTGTGGAGAGCATCTAATCTGCATGGAACCCATTCTCACCTGTGGTGTTTTAGGGAACACTGACTCTTTAGTCATCTGAGCAAAGACTTCTTTTTAAGAATGGCCCACGGTGAACTGCCACATTTATAGGTATACACACTGCTGCTTGAATGGCCAGAATTCCCCATGTCTTGTTGAACTTCCTTTTTTCTCTACAGTCTCTACCAATATCACAGTCACCCAGTGGCACAAGAACTGACTAAGCCTGTAGTTAGTTGTCAGACTCAGTTGAAGGGCTTGTTGAAATGCAGCTTGCAGGGCCCCACACCCAGTGTTTCTCAGTCAGCAGGGGCAGAGAATTTGCCTAACAAAGCCTCCCCTCAGGTGATGCCACTACTGTCGGTCCAAGGCCCAGGCTCAGAGCCTCAGAACTCAGAACCCATGACTCTTGTGTGCTGTTTGCAGTGGCAATTATTGTGAGAATGCCAGTAAAAGGAGTATAATACAGACTTTTTTGTGGGGGCGGGTTCAGGGAAGACAAGGTCTCTGTCACCCAGGCTGGAGTGCAGTGGCGGAATCACGGCTCACAGCAGTCTTGACCTCCTGGGCTCAAGTGATTCTCCTGTCTCAGCCTCCCGAGTATGTGGCACTGTAGGCATGCACTACCAAGACAGGCTAATTTTTGTATTTTTTTAAGAGATGGGGTCTCACCATGTTGCTTAGACTTGTCTGGAACTCCTGGGCTCGAGTGATCCACCTGCTTTGCCCTCGCTAAGTGCTGGGAACTATAGGCAGGAGCCAGAAGGCCAAAGCAGGCCTGAAGACAGAAATCGCTAATCAAGCATGATTTATCTTTTGGTTCTGTGTTGGAGCTGGATTCCTTCAGGAAGTTACCTCTTCATCTCCTATGGGCTATGCTTATTCCTTTGTTATTTGGATTGTGATAAGAATGACAGAGGGTTCAACTGCTGTCATGACCATGCTTGCTACATCACCAGTGTGCTCCATGCAAGCATGGGAGCCCTGAGGACTTACCTCTGAGCTTCACACCTTGTCCTTAAGGAGCTTGTTTACTCCAGGCTTTCTAGGCTACACAGCAGCAGACTTCCCAAGGAGGCATTAGAGACCTTGAAGGGAGCATGGTGAATAAGGGAAGTGGCTTAATAATTCACAGTTTTATTTTCTAGAAATAGATCAGGAAGGCACACATAAAAACTTCTTTAAAAAATTGTGAAATATAAAGCAGGAAACTAGACATGGCTTTTTGTTTTTAGATTTTCTTGAAAGATAGTTAAGATTTGATGAATTTATTTATTTTTTTGAGACACAGTCTTGCTCTGTCGCCAGGCCAGAGAGTAATGGTGCAATCTTGGCTCACTGCAACCTCTGCTTCCCGGGTTCAAGCGATTCTCCTGCCTCGGCCTCCTGAGTAGCTGGGACTACAGGCGTGCGCCACAATGCCCAGCTAATTTTTGTATTTTTTGTAGAGACGGAGCTTCACCATGTTGGCAAGGATGGTCTTGATCTCTTGACTTCATGATCTGCCCGCCTTGGCCTCCCAAAGTGCTGGGATTATAGGCGTGAGCCTCCGTGCCTAGCCAAATTTAGTGTTTTAACTAAGTGTCCTTCTAAATTGAATTCTGATCCTAATTGTAGTACTTATATTTACTGTATTATCTTAATGAGTATATAAATACCACTGTGGGTTCTACTCAATTTCTCTGGTATTTTTTTAGTTCACAAATCTCGGTAATAGTATTATCCATATATTCATAGTATGAACAAAACAAAAGATTCTAAAAGCCAGGCATGATAGTACGTGCCTATAATCTTAGCTACTCAAGAAGCTAAGGTGGGAGAATCCCTTGAGCCTAGGAGTTTTAAGATTATAGTGAACCATGATTATACCATTGCACTCCAGCCTGGGCAACAGCGTGAGACTCCATCTCTTTTAAAAAAGAAAAAGAAAAAAAGATTCTGAGAAATTGATGTGTTTAAAAAAGAAATTGACCTGTGAAAGGCACATAAACTGCTTTTTTCAGTCTCAAACTTTTGTAAACAGTACCTCTGTGTTACACTGGTTAATGTACCAAATATTGGTACATTAGCCAATACTTTAATGAACTATTCTGTTTCATTAAAACAACCATCGGCCAGGCACAGTAGCTTACACCTGTAATCTCAGCCCTTTGGGAGGCCCAGGCAGGCGGATCATGAGGTCAAGAGATGAGACTGTCCTGGCCAACATGGTGAAACCCTGTCTCTACTAAATATACAAAAATTAGCTGGGTGTTGTGGCACGCGCCTGTAGTCCCAGCTACTCAGGCTGAAGCAGGAGAATCGCTTGAACCTGAGAGGTGGAGGTTGCTGCGAGCCGAGATCATGCCACTTCACCCCAGCCTGGGCAATAGCATGGGACTCCCTCTCAAAAAAAAAAAAACATTTATAATTACTTCTTTGTGTTATATTCTAAAAGTAGAGATAAGAAACTGTATAGTTCTCCTTAGATAAGGTCAGATTGCTCTCCAGAAAGGTGATATCGTTCACAACACTACCAGCAACTCTCTCTTTTTTTTTTTTCCCCCTTCTTCCTTTGAGACAAGGTCTGGCTGTGTCATCCAGGCTGGAGTACAGTGGCACAATATCGACTCACTGCAACCTCTGTCTTCCAGGCTCAAACCGTTGTCCCACCTCAGCCTGCCAAGTAGCTGGAACTACAGGCGTGCACCACCATGGCCAGCTAATTTTTGTGTATTTTGTGGAGACAGGGTTTTGCCATATTGGCCAGGCTGGTCTTGAACTGGAATTATAGATGTGAGCCATGGTGCCTGGCCTCATTTTAAAAAATACAGTAAAATCCATTATTTTATCCTTTTTAGTTTAGCGGAGGTTTAAAATTTCTTTGTCTTTTATTATTAGTGACATGGAACATTGTTTATGTTTTATTTTTATTTTTTTGAGACACAGTCTCACTCTGTGTCTCACTTCTAGCCCAGGCTGGAACGTAGCAGTGCCATCTCGGCTCACTGCAACCTCTGCCTCCCAGGTTCAAGCAATTCTCGTGCCTCAGCCACCCAAGCAGCTGAGATTACAGGCACGTGCCACCATGTCCAGCTAATTTTTGTATTTTTAGTAGAGATGGGTTTTCACCATATTGGCCAGGGTGGTTTTGAACTCCTGGCCTCCAGTGATCTGCCCGCCTTGGCCTCTCAAAGTGCTGGTATTACAGGCATGAGCCACCGTACCCAGGCTTTATTTTTAATAAATGAATCATTTTGCATTTGGTATTCATTATGTCTTTTGGGGTGATACTCTTCATTACATTTATCATAGGTTTTAATATTATGTTACTTTTTCATATTTGTTCTAAAAATACATATGTGAACTGAAAATACATATATGAACCTGTTTATCTCTGATGATCTTCTTTCTTAAATGGTCATAATTTAATTTCTATTAATGGATTAATTTTTTCATTTTTTTAAATTTACCTTGAATTTATTCTTCTCTGAAGTGTGAATCTAAGTACTGGTATTTACTGTCTAGTTGAAATAGAATTTAATTTCTTTCCTCATTGTTATTGAAATTTCCCCCTTGCTTTGTCATTTTAAGCTTTTTTTTTTTTGAGATGGAGTCTCGCTGTGTCGCCCAGGCTGGAGTGCAGTGGCACGATCTTGGCTCACTACAAGCTCCGCCTCCCAGGTTCATGCATTCTCCTGCCTCAGCCTCCTGAGTAGCTGGGACTACAGGTGTCCACCACCACCCCCGGCTAATTTTTTTGTATTTTTAGTAGAGACAGGGTTTTACCATGTTTGCCAGGATGGTCTCAATCTCCTGACCTCGTGATCTGCCCATCTCAGCCTCCCAAAGTGCTGGGATTACAGGCATGAGCCGCTGTGCCCGGTCTTAAGCTCTTTTTAAAGAGTTTTTGTTGTTGTTATCAGTATTCTTCCAACCCATTACGTTTCTTCTAATTCGCAATATATGTAGCTTTGGAGGCTATTGCTGTGCTTTATATTATAGCAGTGCTTCCTTCTAATCTTTTCTTTCTTTTTAAAATGTTCTTTGGTATTCATACTTTATAGATAAATGTCTACTATTGACTTAAGACGTTTTATAAAGTAGTCCACTCAATTTAATTGGGATTGCTTTGACTCTATATATACTGAAATATTTTCTTTATTTTGAGACAAATATTATCTGATAGGAAATTGTGATAATTAGGATATTCAACTTGATTCATGAAACAAAATTTGTGAACCCCCCCTAATGTGCTGAATTCTGATTGCTGCATAGATATAAAAAAAAAAAAAACACTTGAATGAATGGCATTGAAAAGATGACATTCTTTATTACATTAAATGGAAAAAAATACATTTATTTAAAATACAAGTAAAATTATAAGATATGAAATTTGCATATTTTCTAAAATAATTGTGATGGAAGTTCGAAACTGTGTCCTAACTCAAATCAAATGAATATTTCTCTGGGCGGTTTTCAGGTCAGTGTCTAAAACTGTAACTCCCAAGGTTTTGTTTTGTTCTTTGGATAGGGATGGACTGCTATTGATGAATCTTTTCAGAATTTGATCAAAGGTGCACACTGCTTTTGTTAGAAAAAGCATTTATGTACATTCACAGAACTTTTAGGCCACCTGTGTGCCCCAGGTTATGAACTGTTGTTCTGGGATCTCCCGCTAACAGCAAATGCTTTTTTTGTTTCTTGTGTTTAGGGTCTGACATACCTGAAGTGATGCTGGATTTCATTGACTGGCTGACCCACCAAGAGTTTGGCAGAAAGTGCATGGTCAGTATCAGAGACATCCTGTCCTGGGTTAACTTCATGAACAAAATGGGGGAGGAAGCTGCTTCGAAAAGGCCAGAGACCATCTCCACTGTGACGTCTTTTGTCCATGCTGCATGCCTGGTGTACATAGATGGAATAGGTTCAGGTATGTTGTCTGGTAGCTGGTGGGGACAAGGGGCTCGGATAGAGGGGCATAGGAAATGGAGCAAGCCCAGGCCTCTGACCCAGCTATTTTACCGAATCACTTCGCAGAACATCTCCAAAACTCAGAATGGCTTTCCTTTTGTTTGTACTCTTTGAAAAGTGGTTGGCACACAAGATACACTGCAATTTCTCAAAGCTGGTAGACCAGGTACTTAACAAACATGAAGTGGTGATTATGAGTAAAGTAAAGGCTGTTGAAATGTCTTTGCTTCTAAAGCACTGGCTTTTTTTTTTTTTTTTTTTTTTTTTAACTTTATTAAGTTCTGGGATACATGTGTTAGGAATAAAGCTTGAAATTTTAAAGACATTGAACACTTGAACAAAGGCTTTTTAGCAAAGCAATTTTGTTTTTGTGCAGAGGGGTATTTTTTTTGGCCAGTTGCCACGAGAGTACACTTGAACAAAGGGCACGAGAGCCTTTTTTTGACGCAAGTTTTGTTTCTGTATTTTTCTTTTATTGGCTGGGGTTGGGTTGTATAACTTAAACTAATTTTGATTGGCTAGACATTTGAATTTTTTTTTTTTTTTTTTGAGGCGGAGTCTCGCTCTGTCGCCCGGACTGGAGTGCAGTGGCCGGATCTCAGCTCACTGCAAGCTCCGCCTCCCGGGTTTACGCCATTCTCCTGCCTCAGCCTCCCCAGTAGCTGGGACTACAGGCGCTCGCCACCTCACCCGGCTAGTTTTTGTATTTTTAGTAGAGATGGAGTTTCACCGTGTTAGCCAGGATGGTCTCGATCTCCTGACCTCGTGATCCGCCCGTCTCGGCCTCCCAAAGTGCTGGGATTACAGGCTTGAGCCACCGCGCCCGGCCAGACATTTGAATTTTTTTAGATAAGGTGAGGATGTAAAAGAAAGTGGAGAGGAAGGGGAAGGGGTGTTTATAATGAGTTAGAAAGTTAGTTTTTTTATTTTTAAATAAGGAAAGGAATGTGAGCTGGTGTTGATAACACCTGGTGTTGTGGCATGCCTGGGCATTTAACAAAGGCAAAAAGGAGAAAAAGGAAAAGGTGGGGTTACTATGAATTAAAGAATAAAAGATCAGATTATTTGAAGAGAAACCGAATATGCAGGTTTGTTACATAAGTATACATAAGTATAAAGACTCATATGTATACATAAGTTGATATATATCAACATATCATCTAGGTTTTAAGCTCCTCATGCATTAGGTATTTGTCCTAATGCTCTCCCTCCCCTTACCCCCCATCCCCTGACAGGCCCCGGTGTGTGATGTTCCCTTCCCTGTGTCCATGTGTTCTCATTGTTCAACTCCCACTTATGTGTGAGGACATGTGGTGTTTGCTTTTCTGTTCCTGTGTTAGTTTTTTGAGGATGACCGTTTCCAGCCTCATCTATGACCCTGTAAAGGACATGAACTCATTCTTTTTTATGGCAGCGTAGTATTCCATGCTGTATATATGCCACATTTTCTTTATCCTGTCTATCATTGATGGGCATTCGGGTTGGTTCCAAATCTTTGCTATTGTGAATAGAAGCACTGGCCAATTTTTAACATGAGTGGTCATTTTTCGATAATGGGCCTGAATATTTTAAGTTTATTTTAATGTCATAAAAATCACTATGTTCTGGTTTTTCAGCCATGAAGATTTGAAATATAAATCAAAATGGTTACTAGTGCCGTATTAGGTACTATAGCTAGGCTGATTTATCATTGAGTGACTAGAGTGCTTTACTGAATGATCTGCTGCTTAATTGATAATCCATAGATTGTGGGGGATGGGTGTTAGACTTCTTTTTTAGAACTGCTTATACTAGAAATCACATTTAGGCTGCAGTTTTGCTGAGGCCTCTTTTTTCCAGGAACCTGTGCCAGAGCTCCTGCTGAATGGTGGTGAAGCTTGGTGTTGTCCTATTGCTTCATGGAGTGATCCTCTGTCTTTTAGGGGTAACTTCCTCTGGGTTTGGTACAGCCCTTTTGGCACGAAAAGAATGTCTGAAATTTCTAGTCAAGAGGCTTGCCAAGATTGTACGACTTACAGAATATCAGAAAAATGAATTGAAGATTTATGACAGAATGAAGGCCAAAGAATTCACTGGAATAGATAACCTTTGGGGAATTCATCCATTTTTTATACCAAGGGGTAAGAATGGTTTTTAAAAAACCAGTTTTCCTTTTCTATAGATCATAGATACTTGGCTTTTATTGTGACTTAGTTTTAATGTTTAATACTCATGATTATGTTTGTACTAACTGAGTTAGATTCTGACTTGGGAATAACCATAATTGTGGGAATGGTTGAAAATACATAACTGGCATGTAAAAATAGAGGGAAATAGAGACTTCAATCTATAAATAGATTGTCTTATACGGTGCTCATTTTTTTATTAGTTGGTTCCCGCATTAGGAACTTTCCTGTAGTAGAGCTCTAAACTTTACTAAGGTCGACAATAAACTTTTAAGTGGCTTGCAAAGACCTATTTAGCCTATAATGTATCTTAACTGTAGAACCTCATCATCTTTTACAGAAACAGGTTTTGTGAACCTTTGAAGGCTGGTAATGTGTCATTCCTGATCCAGTCCCTGGCATCTGACATTTAGCCTCATAGTCATAGGCACTCAGAAAATTTCTGATGGATAAGTGAATGATTAAATAGGAAATGCAGTAGTCTAGGAGATAGTGGGTTTGTGTTCTAATTCTTCCTCACTTTCTATCTAGATTGCCTCTACCAAAGATTTAAATGAGGCAGTTAGAGTAGCTACTTCTAAGGTGCTCCTACTTTTTCAGGATGTTGTTTCCATAGCAGGGTCTTCTGTTTCTTGTCCCTCCGTCCTCTCTATATTAATGATTGATGAATGCCTGAAATATATGGAGTTGCAGTGGCAATTTACTAGGGTTTCAGTGGTGAACATAACCAGTCCCGATTCCATTGCCCTTTTCCCTCTCCTCAGAGCTCCATCTCTCCTTAGCGGTATTCTCTCTTCATCCCTAATGGGCCGTATTATCTAACCGTCAAATCCCTTCTCTAAGCCGCCATCATAGGATTCAGTGCTCCTGTGTAGTAGATATATGCTAGTGGACTAGAACTGGGGTGGTAAGGGTAAGGTAATAAATGTTTTCCTAGCCTCACTCTCTTTAAACTGGTGTACAAAAACAACAACAGCAACAAAAAGCGAAAACAAAACAAAAATTTTTTCCGAGAGACAGTGACACAAATGTTAACTCTTGCAAGACCATTATTAGTCCTGCATATCAGTTAACTTACGGGTTAAGGACGTAGTCTGAATTGTTTTGGTGGCCAAAAACATTGGATGAAATTGATTATGTGGAACCATGTGGCCCATACGCCTAGCTTACACTTGGTTTTTAGGAAAGTAACTATGAAGGTAAATTGTATAAGTACATACAGAGATTCAGGGTGTAGGTTGTGAAAGGAGAGGTGTGCGTTTGCAATTAGACTTGTGTACCTATGTACATGTATGTGTATAGGAGATGGAGAGATCTGTGTAGTAGGCACAGTTGAAGAAAACGTGCTCTTGGCTATTCCTTTAAAGCATTTTATGGATCTAAAAGTGGGGAAATATTGAAATAGAGATTGAACATTTTCACTGCAAATGGTACTTCACTAACTGATAGCCCACGTGGTAGAATTTTAAAATCTTGAGTTGATGTGTACATATGATTTGGTGGTGTCCGCTTATAAGTGGCTTTGCTTTTCTCCACTTAAGGACCTGTCCTACACAGGAATAATATTGCAGACTATGCACTCAGTGCAGGGACCACTGCTATGAATGCACAGAGGCTCTTAAGAGCTACCAAACTGAAGAAACCCATTCTCCTGGAGGGTTCCCCTGGTGTTGGCAAGACAAGTTTGGTGGGAGCATTAGCGAAGGCTTCAGGAAATACCCTTGTTAGAATCAACTTGTCAGAGCAAACGGTAAGCTCGGTCATCCTACAGCTGATGGAGATAGCTATAGATAGTAATGTCTGTGTCAATTTATAGTTTCCTAATCAGAAATGGTTACATTATCAGTATCCTCAAATATTTCTTTTCTTTTTTTTTGTTTTTTTGAGACAGAATCTCATTCTGTTTCCCAGGCTGGAGTGCAGTGGCACAGTTCTCCTGCCTTACTCTCCCTAATCGCTGGGATTACAGGTGCCTGCCACCACACCTGGCTAATTTTTGTATTTTTAGTAGAGACAGGGCTTCACCATGTTGGCTAGGCTGGTGTCAAACTCCTTATGCCAAGTGATCCACCTGCTTGGCCTCCCAAAGTGTACAGGCATAAGCCATGGCACCCAGCCTGTATCCTCAGATATTTTATATCATAGTAAAAACCATAGCAACATGACCTTCCAAACTAAATCTTCTTTGGATTTGTTAATTGCTGATGCCTATAATATTAATTCTCTCTGGATGCTTTATTCTAATTCTCTTTTGAGAGAGAATTATCTACTTTGGTATTTATTGTAATATAACCCCACTTAATTTTTTGCTTAAATTTTTTTTAAAAAGTTAGTAGAAATAAAATGACTTTTAACAATCTAAGGAAAATATGGTGCAGATGACAAATCGAGAATCCTTTGGAATGGAGTTTTGCTTTCTTTTTTTTTTTTTTTAAGCCGGTCAATTAAATTCCAAGTACAGCCAATGTTGAGAACTGTTAATCTAGAGCACCAGCTCAAATTGATTAATATATGGAGCATGTTGGGAAAGTTCTTGGGGCATGTTTGGGCTCCTGGTAAAGAGGGCTGGGATTGGTTAGTTCTGTCTTGGGTGTAGAAAGGAAGAGTAGTGATGCCAGCCCAGAGTGTTTATCATTTCAGATTTAGGGTGTTAGAATCTAGTTGATTTTTAAAGTAATATTGGCTTTTGTCCATTTCTTCCCCTTTCAAAGGACATCACAGACCTGTTTGGAGCAGATCTCCCTGTTGAAGGTGGCAAGGGAGGAGAGTTTGCCTGGTGTGATGGCCCCTTACTGGCAGCTTTGAAGGCAGGCCATTGGGTGGTGTTGGATGAGGTGAGGAGCCTGTTTGTCATGCTCAAGATGATGATCATGTGTGTGAGGAGTAGGCATCCTTTCACAGCTCCATTTCACAATCCATTTCTCAGTGGAAGATCCTGCTGATGACTTTTCTCTAATGAAAAGGTCCTCTGTAGTTTCCTTTAAGAATAAGGAAGGTCACTTGGCAGAATACACAAAAAGAGACTCCTGTACATAAAACCTACAAACTCTCCCACTGGTTAAAGTTATCCTTCAGAGGAAAACTGCATCGTCACTAGTTTAGTCTCTGACAGGCTTGCTGTTTTTGCATTTATTTTAGAGGCATTTTACAAGTAGTGTCAACCACTTCATGTTTTATTAGTGCACCAGAGAGACTAAGAAAAGACATACAAAATGACCTACCAAAATGAGGAAATGATCAGTTATATGTGCATATTGGGTAAATTATCAGAAGAAAGAGCAGAGCATGAAACATGATAAATACTGAATCTCTGACAGCTGGAGATAGGGAGCTGGGTCAGTTTGGGGTATACAGTATTCGGGAAAAGGCTAGAAGTATTTGTGGAGCTGAAATGATTAGAGTGATATACATGTCACAGGTGAGACTTTGGACACAAGTTGCAACAGGTCCCCCAGGCTCAGATTCCTGGGTCTAGTCATCAGAGAGGGTGCTGCAGGACTTCTGTCTGCTGAGCTGCTTTCTGCATTTTATTCTTGGGATAACAAGGAAAGGGAATTTTTTCCTTTTTTCAGATTTTTTTTTTTTAAAACAAGTTGTCTGATAGAATATATATTAGCCAGGAAAAGAGAAAGCCTAGTTTTAAAGCTGAAGGCTACTGACCATACTGAGTATTTAGTGGAATTGCATATTTAGTGGATTTGCATTCAGGGACTACAAGACATTCTAGATTTATAAACACACTTAACAGCGGCCTTCTGTTTGGGGATATACAGAGCTGTTTGTGCTTTGTGGTGCATATGTAAACATGACACTTGAAATTCTAATACAGTATGCTCTGATTTTTGTCTATTTGCATTTTATTAACTTGTATTTTCTCAATCTCCTTTTTCTGTGTTACCAACAAACCACACATGCTTTCCATCCCTGAGCTCTGAACTGCTCATCTGGAGACCTACATTCAGCTCTTTTCATCCTGGCCCAAGAGCCCCTTGTAATTGTTATTGTTTACAAAATTGGTGGACATCAGCTGTATTGACTCCTTTTATATCCTGACTTTGAAACCTGTTGGATATTTTGTTCAGTGTTTGAGATGGGAAAATATTTAAAAAGTTAGCAAACCTTATCTATTCTCTAAATTAGTGTTATACATCTTTTTCTTTTCTTTTCTTTTCTTTTCTTTTCTTTTTTTTTTTTTTTTTTTTTTTTTAGGCAGAGTCTCGGTCTGCCGCCCAGGCTGGAGTGCAGTGGTGCGTTCTCAACTCACTGTAACCTCCTCCTCCCAGGTTCACGTGAATCGTGAATCTCCTGCCTCAGCCACTCGAGTAACTGGGATTACAGGCATGTGCCACAATGCCTAAATTTTGTATTTTTAGTAGAGACAGGGTTTCGCCATGTTGGCCCGGCTGGTCTTGAACTCCTGGCCTTAAGTGAATCACCTGCCTTGGCCTTCTAAAGTGCTGGGATTACAAGCGTGAGCCACCATGCCTGGCTAATTTGTGTTACACATCTTAAAAACTCAGATTGTGAAAATGAAATATCTGTGTATTGGCAAGGTTTTCTGCAAGTAATTACTTACAGAGTAGGTTAATATAGGTACATATAATTGATAGTTTAACTTTTGAGAAAATTTTTAACTTTAAAATGTAATTTGAGGCCGGGCGCGGTGGCTCAAGCCTGTAATCCCAGCACTTTGGGAGGCCAAGACGGGCGGATCACGAGGTCAGGAGATCGAGACCATCCTGGCTAACACAGTGAAACCCCGTCTCTACTAAAAAATACAAAAAACTAGCCGGGCGAGGTGGTGGGCGCCTGTAGTCCCAGCTACTCGGGAGGCTGAGGCAGGAGAATGGCGTAAACCCGGGAGGCGGAGCTTGCAGTGAGCTGAGATCCGGCCACTGCACTCCAGCCTGGGCGACAGAGTGAGACTCCGTCTCAAAAAAAAAAAAAAAAAAAATGTAATTTGAGCATTTATTCAGTTTAAAGATTATTGACGTGTGTGTGTGTATCTATGTAAGATACCAGCCAAAATCTCTTTAACGTACCTGGGAAATAAAGAATAGAATTGGACCAGGTACAGTGGCTCATGCCTGTAATTCTAACATTGGGAAACAAGGATGGAGAATTACTTGAGCCCAGGAGTTTCAGACCATCCTGGACAACACAGCGAGACCTTGGCTCTACCAAAAAAAAAAAAAAAAAAAGAATTAACTGGGTGCAGTGGTGCACACCTATGGCCACAGCTATGCAGCAGGCTGAGGTGGAGGATCTCTTGAGCCCTGGAGGTGGAGGTTGCAGTGAGCTGTGATTGTGCCACTGCACTCCAACCTGGGTGACAGAGTGAAATCCCGTCTCAAAAACAAAATAATAGAATGGAGACAAACCAACTCATAACTCAGCCTAAAATATAGAAGGTTATCAGTATTGTTTGAAATTCCCTTTCTGAAGATAACGCTAGCTTTTTTTGCTGCATATTATTCCCCTGCATTTTGTTTCAGTTGTACAACATATTTGAGACAAATATATGTACTTTCTTCTTTAAATAGCTTAACCTGGCTTCTCAGTCTGTATTGGAAGGACTCAATGCTTGTTTTGACCACCGAGGAGAAATCTATGTACCTGAGTTAGGAATGAGCTTTCAAGTGCAGCATGAAAAGACGAAGATTTTTGGGTGTCAGAATCCCTTTAGACAAGGAGGTGGGAGGAAAGGCTTGCCCAGGTCTTTCCTTAACAGATTCACTCAGGTAAGATTTGCTGTTGCCATAGAGACCAAATATAAACTGTGAGGAGATAAGACTACTATTATGAAGCCTTTAAGGATGTTCACTGTGAGAATTAGAGAGGAACAGCTTAACAATCCTCTTTCTTGTCCTTATATGATCAATATTAATGTGACTGATTCCCATCATTGCTTCTGTCCTTCATCTTTTGCCCTGGAAGACTGGATGTGTTATCAGCTGGAAGAAAGTAAGGTCCACAGCCTCTTCAGGATTCTGTTACTGCACTCTGGGATGAAGTCCAATCTTGGACCTTTTCACTTGTCCCTCTGATCTATTGAAATATATAAGAAACATTTTTACTGAAAAGAATGCATTTTAACTAAAGAAAAGTAAGAAGGAACAGAAAACTACCATGAAGAATAAAAATCCACTGTTCCCCATTCAGTCATTATTAGCATTTTGGTATCTTATGCCTTTATTCTTCTTACTTGCAGAGGGTTACATGTGTATGTGTATGCTTACTTGTTTTAACATAAGTTTTTCAGAGTTTGGCCAATCCAGAGGTTTGGAAATGCCTCTAGATTTCTTTAGTGTCACTGTCCCTTATGATTAAGAATTGGCTGAGTGTCTTTTAAGAATGTTTTATTGGCTGGGCGTGGTGGCTTATGCCTGTAATCCCAGCACTTTGGGAGGCCAAGGCAGGTGGATCACCTGAGGTCAAGAGTTCGAGACCAGCCTGGCCAATATGGCGAAACCCCGTCTCTATTAAAAATACAAAGATTAGCCAGGTGTGGTGGCGGGTGCCTGTAATCCCAGCTACTCGGGAGGCTGAGGCAGCAGAATCGCTTGAACCTGGGAGATGGAGGTTGCAGTGAGCTGAGATTGTGCCATTGTACTCCAGCCTTGGCAACAGAACGAGACTCCATCTCAAAAAAGGAAGAATGTTTTACTGAGAAAACTTTCAAACATATGGAAAAGTTTGATGACTTTTATAGTGAATACTCATATCTACCACCCAGATTTAAAAGCATTTTACATTATACATAGGAAATTTTTTTTTTTTTTTTTTTTTTTTTTGAGACGAAGTCTCGCTCTGTCACCCAGGCTGGAGTGCTGTGGCCGGATCTCAGCTCACTGCAAGCTCCGCCTCCCGGGTTCATGCCATTCTCCTGCCTCAGCCTCCTGGGTAGCTGGGACTACAGGCGCCCGCCACCTCGCCCGGCTAGTTTTTTGTAGCTTTTAGTAGAGACGGGGTTTCACCGTGTTAGCCAGGATGGTCTCGATCTCCTGACCTCATGATCCGCCCGTCTCGGCCTCCCAAAGTGCTGGGATTACAGGCTTGAGCCACCGCGCCCAGCCTATACATAGGAAATTTTTAAGAACATCTATCTTTTTTTTTTTTTTTTTTGAGATGGAGTCTTGCTCTGTCACCCAGGCTGGATGGAGTGCAGTGGCGTGATCTCGGCTCGCTACAGTCTCCTCCTCCCAAGAGCAAGCTATGCTCCTGCCTCAGCCTCCTGAGTAGCCGAGACCACAGGCGCATGCCGCTGTGCCCAGCTAATTTTTGTATTTTTAGTGAAGACAGGGTTTCATTGTTCTAGTTGGGATGGTCTCGATCTCTTGACCTCATGATCCGCCCGCCTTGGCCTCCCAAAGTGCTGGGACTACAGGTGTGAGCCACCCCACTGGGCCTCTTTTTTTCTTTAATTCACTAGAATTCTAGACCTTAAAAGCAAAACCTCTACTCTGCTGTATTTAGAAGATTTTGTGATTCTTTATTCTCAAAACATAAATTTCTATAACTGAAAATTATCTTTCTCATGTATTGTTATTTGGTGTTAAAGATTTTACATAATAAGACATGGAGTTATTTCTAGTGTTAAAGAGAAACAGAGGCATTTCTTCATGTTATTTTTGGATTTCTAGGTCTTCGTTGATCCTCTTACAGTAATTGACATGGAGTTCATTGCCAGTACTTTGTTTCCAGCCATTGAGAAAAATATTGTTAAGAAAATGGTTGCTTTCAATAACCAAGTAAGTACCTACATGTATTAGTTTCTTTTTTTTCTGACTGTATTTGAACAAGCATTTTTTCAACATAGGATTCTACCAAATTATCAAGATCTCTAAATGAAATTACTTTGAATTCTACAGGTTTCTAGTGGAAGGCACACTACATAGTGGAGGCATCCAGTAATTCATTTCTGTTGTGACTACCAGTGTTAATGCTTAGAGGATATGCCAGGCATCTGGAAGTCTTGAGAAAGAGGAATCTGAATCAAGCCTGTTAATTTTTGTTTCAGATTACGTATGCTTTTGTAGTACATTCTTAGTACTTAATGCGGTGCCTAGTAGCAAGCAGGGCATGTTTCCCAATCAGGATGTTTTCTTTCTAGATTGATCATGAAGTGACTGTTGAGAAGAAGTGGGGGCAAAAAGGAGGACCCTGGGAATTCAACCTCCGGGATCTTTTCCGCTGGTGTCAGTTGATGCTGGTTGACCAGTCCCCTGGGTGTTATGATCCTGGTCAGCATGTGTTTTTGGTCTATGGTGAAAGAATGAGAACCGAAGAAGACAAAAAAAAGGTGAGTTTCACACTTGGTATTTGTATTTCTTTCCACCTGAAAGTTGATTTCCTGTGGGTGAGAAAGGACTTGCTCACACTAATAGCAAGCCTTTTTTTTTTTTTTTTTTTGAGACTGAGTTTCACTCTTATTGCCCAGGCTGGAGTGCAATGGTGCAATCTTGGCTTGCTGCAACTTTGCCTCCCAGGTTCAAGTGATTCTCCTGCCTTAGCCTCCCAAGTAGCTGGGATTACAGGCATGAGCCACCAGGTCCAGCTAATTTTTTTTGTATTTAGTAGAAACGGGGTTTCATCATGTTGGTCAGGCAGGTCTCTACTCCTGAACTCAAGTGATCCACCCGTCTCAGCCTCCCAAAGTGCTGGGATTACAGGCACCACGCCCAGCTAGCAAGCCTGTTAAAGCTGCTTCAAAATTTAAAAGTTAAAAGAACAGACTAAATGTTTTCCTACCTTGGAGTCTCGCTATATAGAGTACCTTGCTTTAGAGGACATAATTTGCTTATCTATCCAAATCCCCATGATCACAAACCTTAAAGCAGTATTGCCCTCCAGTAATAAAGAACTAAGTCTTCATCATCATTACAAGCACCAATGTGAGAAGCAGGAGGAGGCAGACAGGCGATACTCAGTAGAAGAGGAAGGTTTTCTGTTTTGTTTTGTTTTTAAATAAATGTCAAATTACAAAGCATTTTATCTAGAAAGTGTAATCATGTAAAGGAAGAAGATTCTGCGTTTAAGTGAAAATAAAAATACCTGTTTGTAAAACTAGAATTCCCACTGTAAGGAATTGTAATAATGTGTGCATTTTAGTTTGTGGTATGTAAAATTCTGTCTCGCTGAATGTGCACAATAGCTGTAGGCAGGAGGTGCTGTCATGGCATCTTAAAGGTGAAGATCCAAGGCTTAAAGTTATGGAGTGTCACAGGTAGCAGAGCCAGCTTTCCAGTTTAGGCCCTCTCCAGTTTGTCTGCTGTTTCCTTCTAATAAATTTCACTGTTTTAAAATAAAGGAATAGATACATAGATGCCCGCACTAGAAGCAGTAACCTCCTTGTTGAAATGTGAAGATGTGGCTGGCCCACAGCACACATGACTTTCACAGCCCTTTCATTCTGCTTCCCATTCTGTTTGTTCTTATTTTTTTGAGGCAAGGTCTCACTTTGTTGTCTAGGCTGGAATGCAGTGGCACAATGCCGGCTCAATGGAGCCTAGACCTCCTAGGCTCAAGGGTTCCTCCCACCCCAGCCCACTGATAAGCTGGGACTATAGGCACATGCCACCACGGCCTGGCTAATTTGTTTTTACTTTTAATAGAGATGTGGTCTTGCCTTGTTGTCCAGGCTGGTCTCATACTCCTGCACTCAAGCAATCTTGCTGCCTCAGTCTCCCAAAGTGCTGTGATTACAAGTGGAGTGAGCCACTGTTCCCGGCCACCCAGATCTTCTTTAGTGTGGTATTCAGAAACTAATTACACATAACTCATTTATCATATGTAGGTGACTTTCAATCATTCGATTAGGAGAAAGTCTTAGTAGTTTTTAATAGCTTTATTGATATATAATTCACATAATCAGCTAGTATGTTAATTTCTTCATCCACTTATTATAGTATATTATGACCAAAACATGTGCCAGTTGTTGAATGATTGATTCGTCAGGTGCTGGGTCACTGTGGTATGTGGAAGTTTTCCATCACTCTTCCGATTCAGGGTTATTGTAATGGACCTTACAGGTGTTTTCTAGCGGGGGAGACAAGGTCAAGAAAAATAATATCATAGAAGGATAAAGTCTGTAAAAGCTAGAAGAGTCCAGTTGAATTGAATTTTGCTTTTATAAAACTAAACTGAAAAACTAGACTGGGAATTTTTTTTGAGACAGAGTCTTGCTCTGTCACCCAGGCTAGAGTACAATGGCGTGATCTTGGCTCACTGCAACCTGGGTTCAAGTGATTCTCCTACCTCAGCCTCCCCAGTAGCAATATTTGTAATTTTAACCCTCTGGTAGAACATCAGGGGTTGGAGGTTATATCCTTTAGTGTGGAACATGAGGTCATATATCACCTGGACTCATAGGTAGGTGACAGGAACACTTTCCTATGCTGCTTTTAGTCTCACTACTGCCATTGTTTGACACTGATTATTATTTTATCTATATTATTTTTATTTTCTAACTTCATTGCAGTATTCAATTATATGAGTATTGATGCTTTTTAGAAATACTATTTTGTATGCTTTTTTTTTTTTCTGGCTCTAATTTTCCCTACTTTTATGGGCTAAATTAATGTTTTTTATATACCTCTATCCCCCTCCACCATTACTCTTAGATTTTTTAGAGATCCAAAATGAAAGAGAGTTAACGAAACATTTTCTAATAGCACTACTGCTAACGAAAGGATAACAATGTAAATAATTGGTTAGAGGAATAAATTTGGTTTTCGTATCTACATAAATGTTTGGAGGTATAACATGTTTTTGGAGGCTGACTGGCTTAGATTTAAAATCGGTCACTAACCATGGGCAAATTCTGTAACTCTTGTGAGTGCTGTTATCTATATAAAATGGACATGATAACTATTTTGCATGGGTATAAAGATCAGAAATAATCTACCAAAGTACTTAATACAGTGTTTGGTACATAGGAGATGGTTATTGAGTAGTCGTTTTTCTTTATAATCTTTGTATTACCGTTCTATCTTCTTTTTAGGTAGTATCTTCAATGATGAAAGCAAACAGGTCTTTTTTGTCTCTAGATTTCGATATTACAGCGTCCATGGCTTCAGTTTAATTTATGGTGCATTCTCACTGGAATCTCAGATAGTTTGGAATATGACTGCTATGTTGTCAATCTCAAATTTACTTTCATTCCAAAGAATTAAATAAATGCATTCGATCCTTTTTATAAGAGAAAATTCAAAAGGATAAGGGAATTGTGGCCAGTGTTTTTAGAATGGTGACTCTTACCACTGTGCTTGTTTTCTAGCAAGTTTGCCTAAGAATTAGGTGGAGTGATTTGTGTTTTTATTGCATTGTCTTCTTCCTTTAGGTCATTGCTGTGTTCAAGGATGTGTTTGGTTCAAATTGCAAGCCATACATGGGAACCAGACTATTTCGTATCACTCCGTACGATGTTCAGGTAAGGAGACTAAAATAATCCTTTATCCTTTGACTTTTTTTTTTTTTTTTTTTTGAGACGGAGTCTTGCTCTGTCACCCAAGCTGGGGTGCAGTGGCTGGATCTCAGCTCACTGCAAACTCCACCTCCCGGGTTTACGCCATTCTCCTGCCTCAGCCTCCCGAGTAGCTGGGACTACAGGCGCCCGCCACCTCACCTGGCTAGTTTTTTGTATTTTTTAGTAGAGAGGGGTTTTCACCGTGTTAGCCAGGATGGTCTCGATCTCCTGACCTCGTGATCCGCCCGTCTCGGCCTCCCAAAGTGCTGGGGTTACAGGCTTGAGCCACCGCGCCTGGCCCTTTGACTTTTTTTTAATGGTTTCTTCTGCTCCCACTACCAGGCAAGCTCATGAAATCTCACTGGCATGTCTTTTCAGTTGGGCTACTCGGTCCTTTCCCGTGGAAGCTGTGTTCCTCACCCGTCCCGCCATCCCCTGTTGCTCCTGCACCAGTCATTCCAGCCCCTGGAGTCAATCATGAAGTGTGTGCAAATGAGCTGGATGGTCATCCTGGTCGGGCCAGCCTCTGTGGGCAAGACCAGCCTGGTCCAGCTTCTGGCACACCTTACTGGCCACACATTAAAGATCATGGCTATGAACAGTGCAATGGATACTACTGAGCTGCTGGGTGGATTTGAGCAGGTAACCAGTCTGCCTTCATATTTTTTGGCAAAGCGTAATAAACCCTGTGATCTGACTGAGGGTCTTCTGAGTTGGTGGTGACCAACTCTGACCATAGGGTATTCTCTGACCCTATGATGAGTTCATGTCCTCTGGAAATTACAGGTTGATCTTACACGACCTTGGAGGCAGCTGCTAGAGAAGGTGGAGGGTACTGTAAGGGCACTGTTAAGGGATAGCCTCCTTATCAGTGCTGATGATGCAGAAGTAGTGCTGCGAGCCTGGAGTCATTTCCTTCTGACATACAAGCCTAAGTGTCTTGGAGAAGGTGGTAAAGCTATCACGATGGAGATTGTCAACAAACTGGAAGCAGTGTTATTGCTTATGCAGCGACTCAACAATAAAATCAACTCATACTCGAAGGCAGGTATGTATATTTGGATCTCTGTATCAGGCACTTATCATTGGTTATATTGTGTCCATTCACACGTAACAGATTTACAAATGTTTTGTATTAATTTAGTAATTATTAACGATCAGAACTTGTGGGAAAATTTGGCCTAAAAAGCAAAATGAAGCTGAGGTAAAGTATTCAGAATAGTTGATCATGAAAAATCAAATTGGAAAAAAATTGGTTACCATGCTTTGTGGTTTATTTTGTGTGTAATCACCTATAATGATAAACAGCATGTAAAACTTATATTGTTAGGCTGGGCGCAGTGGCTCAAGCCTGTAATCCCAGCACTTTGGGAGGCCGAGACGGGTGGATCACGAGGTCAGCAGATCGAGACCATCCTGTCTAACACGGTGAAACCCTGTCTCTACTAAAAAAAAATACAAAAAACTAGCCGGGCGAGGTGGCGGCTACTTGGGAGGCTGAGGCAGGAGAATGGCTTAAACCCGGGAGGCGGAGCTTGCAGTGAGCTGAGATCCGGCCACTGCACTCCAGCCTGGGCGACAGAGCGAGACTCCTCTCAAAAAAAAAAAAAAAAAAAAAACTTGCATTGTTATCGGCTATTTTTTTACTGAGTAATTCTCAGGAAATAGAGCATTTTAAACTGAAGAATAGGAGTCTGAATTCATAGGATGTGTTTATTCATTTGTGTGGAGATGGAGGAAATACATCATTCTGTATGCCATTCAATTAACATGGAAACTTCTCTGATTTTGTGGTGCCACTTTCAGAGTGGTGGTGAGCATGCTTGTAGGGAGGATTCAACCTAAAGGCCCATAGCTTGTGTCTGTCACTATGCTTGTCTTTCTTTATTTCCCAAGCCTGCTTGTAACTGATTACAAAGTGTTGATTCCTTATGGCTGAAGAAATCAGACTTCCCACTTCTAGGCCAGCAAAAGTTTTATCTGTGGCGGTGGGCCACTCATTTACTTTCTTGTTGATCCATCATTTCTCACTTTAAGCCTGCCATTTGAACTTGAAATCCTTTACTCATTGACTCTAATTATAAAAGATATCTGATGGAGTCATGTGTCATGTATTTTTAAATGGGTATTGTAAAACTCATTATTGAGTTAAGAATTTCTGTTGTAAACACTATACTGAATATATGTACTTTTCATCACCATGACAACACTGCATTATAGGAAGGATTATCTACATCTAATAGATGATGATATGAGTGTTCATGTGAGTGTAGGCAAGTAGAAATTACTTGCCTACAGTTTTGCAGTTACCAAGTGGTTGGGCTATGGTATGTTAAATCTAAACCTTGTTACTCCCTCATCTTTCGAAGTAGAAATCCAATGTGTATTACCTTGTGATATGAGAAATAGTCATAAAACAGTTTCTAACCAAAAAGATCATTTGAAAATTTTCCAGGGAAGGGCTATATAAACTATAAAGCATTTGTCTAGTAATTACCAATTATTACTATAATCATATGATATGCTCATTATAAAGGAAGCGCAGTTTGCACTGTGTGAAGTTATAGCACTTTCATTTAGTATAAATGCACTGATAGGTGGGAAACATCCTCCTTCTGCCATTTGAGAAACCATAATACAGAAAAATCATTTGCCACCTCTATCACCCTATAGTCAACCCCAAGTAGCTATTAATACAGAGAGCCCTTAAGAAGTATTTTCTGTCTTAAACTTAACTTTCCTATCTGTGTATAAACAGAAGCAAAACATTCTTCTATTTATTCTATTATGAAATCTTAAAGACCTTGGCTAGAAGTATCAAGCTTCCTTTTCATAAACTTAATTCTTGGTTTGAAGTTAAGTGCTGTGGATGGTGATTCTTCCTTGTGACATTTCAGAGTTTGCCAAACTTGTTGAAGAGTTCCGAAGCTTTGGTGTGAAGCTTACACAGTCAGCCAGTGGCCGTAGCCATGGCACATTTGAATGGGTTGACAGCATGTTGGTTCAGGCCCTGAAGTCTGGAGACTGGCTTCTGATGGACAATGTTAACTTCTGCAAGTAAGAACCTTATGCCTAATCATCAGTGGTCCAGCCTGAAATTTGGGATATGCTTGTCAAAGTAGAAACCCAGATAGAAGTGCTGATATTTTGAAGATACTATTTTTCTTAATTATGTAGGCACCCTCAGCCATAGTCTATAGACTTCTCCCTATAGTGAACAGTTGTAGTTTGTCATCAGATAGCTGTAAGATTTCAGCTCTGTATGATAATTTTGAGCTGAACCAAAGGCTAACAAAATTGGATTACTTCTGGCAATGTCCTTTGAGTTAGGCCTTTTAATTTAATATCAGAAGTCTTTTGTTAGGGTTTCTTTTTTTTTTTTGAGATGGAGTCTCGCTCTGTCTCCCGGGCTGGAGTGCAGTGGCCAGATCTCAGCTCACTGCAAGCTCCGCCTCCCAGGTTCACGCCATTCTCCTGCCTCAGCCTCCCGAGTAGCTGGGACTACAGGCGCCCACCACCTCGCCCGGCTAGTTTTTTGTATTTTTTAGTAGAGATGGGGTTTCACCGTGTTAGCCAGGATGGTCTCGATCTCCTGACCTCGTGATCCACCCGTCTCGGCCTCCCAAAGTGCTGGGATTACAGGCTTGAGCCACCGTGCCCGGCCGTTTGTTAGGGTTTCTTTAGTGCAGTTTTTTCTAATGCAGAGTCTGACACAGGGCAGGCATTTATTAAATGGCCATCAGTGACACAGCGATTCAACCACGTATTATTCTTGATCTTACAGTAAGGCAAAGGACAAGTGTGAAACTATTGGACATATACAGTTAACATAGAAGCTACTAAAAGTTAGATGATGGCTATTTCTTCATGGAGCATTTATCTGAATGTTACAAATTGAAATCCAGCCACCTTAAATGGATTTGATAATGTGGAGGGATTGGGGGGCAGGAAAGGAAAAAGTGAAAAGGTTATAGTACAAGGAACTTATCAGTATCTTTAATTTCATTTATTCAAAAATATCTTATGTTTAACTGTTTATAAGGCCCTGGGCTATGTGCCTAGGGAAGTGAGAAGGGAAATCAATGGGGAATCTACTTTGGAGAGATCACTGTTGTATCTGGGTGAGTGATTGTGCCAAAAGGAAATGTGAGTCAAAAGCATTTGGAGCCCCATGCATGGAAGGAAAGAAGAGTCAATGCAGCATGTTAACCTATCCACCATCTGAATTCTGTCTCTGCAGCCCATCAGTGTTGGATCGTTTGAATGCTTTGCTTGAACCTGGAGGTGTCCTCACTATTAGTGAGAGAGGAATGATAGATGGATCCACTCCCACGATAACACCAAATCCCAATTTCAGGTATTTATAGCTCTTACATTTCTGCCTCAGAATCTGACAGCCTCAGTAGCAGAGGTAGATGTTCAGTAGGACTTCCTTCTATATTTTATTTATAAACTGAATCATGGGGAAGTTCACCCATTTATTAATTCACTTAACAAATGCTTACTGAGGCTTTACTGTTTGCCAGGCACTGCTGGGCTGTGGGAACATAGCATAAACAAGAGGAGCAAGGTCCTTGCCTTGCACTGGTGACGAAGGTGGGAAGCAGAGATACCAGTCACAATCCTTTTGCAGTAATTTAGGCAACACATCACAGTGGCTTAGATGAGGGTGGTCCAATGAGTTGATTTGCTGATGGACATGTGGGTTGAGAAAAGAAGAATTAAGGATGACACCTATGTTTTTGGCTTGAGTAACTGGGTAAATGGGGTTGCCATTCATTGAGAAAGGATTGCCATTCATTAGTAAAGGAGCAGGTTTTGTTTGGGGAGAGTCTACAGGGAATCAGCTGTTTACTTTCAGAGATAAATGAGAGGTGTCAGATAACTAGATGAAGATGTTGATGGGCATTCAATATAGGAAGCCAGTTGTTTCAGGAGACTACACTTGCTTCCTGTTCTGCTGTCTGTAGGTTGAGTTAAAATAATGAATTAGTACAGCCTACTTTGGGGAATAGCTGAAGGTTAAATTTTTAGAGTTCTCAATACTAAAGGTACACTGGATATATATCATACACAGTTCCTTAGGAAATAGTTTTAGAGAAAATCTTTTGCTATATTGATGCATACTAGAAATAAAAGATCCTTGATGTGAATTCTGTGACAATGAGCCACATAGGATTTGCCCTCACTGACTGATGCTGAGCTACACCTTTGGTTGCACTGGGATTTAAAATAGTTTTTTTCTTTGAATTGCTATTTTTCTAGACTTTTCCTCTCGATGGATCCTGTCCATGGAGATATATCCCGAGCTATGAGGAATCGTGGACTCGAAATCTACATTTCAGGGGAAGGGGATGTGAGCACCCCAGACAACCTGGATTTGAAAGTTCTGCTGCACAGCCTTGGATTGGTGGGGAACAGTGTATGTGACATCCTCTTGGCTCTACACACACAGACCCGGAGCACTGTTGTAGGTGAGGTGCTTGACTTTTGGGCCTTTGCAGAGTTTTAGTCTTCAAGAAATTTATGTTATTCCATTGGACTGCTAATTAAAGATTTCTTACATTTAATGTATATAGAAATTGTCAGGAAAACTTGTTAAAAATGTGGATTTCCAGACACCCCAAGAGATTGGGTTTAGCAGGGCATGGCGAGGCACAGGAATCAGTATCTGAAAGACGCTTCCTATGTCATTCTGATGCGAGTAAGCAGAGGCTAACCCTTGAGTAATTCTGCTTTACGCACTGAGGTTTATGAAGTTTGCCCATCATTTCTCCAGGGTCATCAACAGCCTCTTGAAGTTAGAATAAAGAGGAAACTGAGTTATTTAAAGCAGACAGGTGTTACTTTTTCTAAATGTTCAATTACACAAAAAGGTGCGAGATTAATAAATGGAGTATTGCGTGTTGGTTAACTACTGTGTGTTGGGTACCATGCAGATTGTTTATTTAATCTTTACATTAGTTCTGCAAGGCATATGTTTTCATTTTCCAGATAAGACTCAGAGTTTGAGTAATTTATCAGTTAATAGTAACAGCTGGAATTTGCAAATAGGTCTCTTGGATTTCAAATCCCATGGTCTTTTATGAGGTTACACTCAACTTGCCACCTTCATTGTGTGTCAGCATTAGATTAAGGATATATGTGACCAGGCTTTATCACATCTATAAATGAGTCCTTCATAATAAACTGCACACAACCAGAGAGAAACGGGAGATAGGAATACAAAGGTTCCTACGGGTCCATTGTGCCCTCGGGGGCTCTAGAGTCTACTTAGAAGGTTTTGTAAAGTAAGTATTTGGGTGGGGCTGAGTGGAAGGAGGTTTGATAGAAGGACAGAATTTATCCATTTTCATTGGAGATTTTAAAGACTATTGTTTATAGATGGCAATTTTTTTTAATAGGTTCTCCAACATCTTCTGTGTCAACTCTAATCCGGACAGCCATACTAATTGTCCAGTACCTGCAACGAGGGCTGAGTTTAGACAGAGCCTTTTCTGAAGCATGCTGGGAAGTATATGTCTGTTCCCAGCATTCACCAGCAAACCGGAAGGTACTATGAAGTATTGCAGAATGTTTCTAAGTTATAATACCCTACATTATCCAGTACAAGGAAGTTTTAAAGGTGGCAACCCAGTGACCTGAGAGAGTTGACCACAGTTTGCTTTAATAGAGATCTAGTATCCAGGAACTTCTCTGGAAAACAGCTTGACTATAAATATTCCTTTTTTTTTTTTGAAACTTACATGTAATCAGGAAAAGTAGAATTTAACTTGTGTTTTTCATTGAAGAGTGTATTACAGGTTGTTGTGAGGTGGTCACATGGAATATTATTACTTTGCTGTTTTTTGGCGAATATCACTTTTATGTTGGTACCACTGTATTGTGTTTTTGTCTCCTACCAGCTTGTACAGGCTTTACTGGAGAAACATGTTTCTTCTCTGCGAGCACATGAAACTTGGGGAGACTCCATTCTTGGCATGGGACTGTGGCCAGATTCTGTGCCCTCAGCTCTCTTTGCTACTGAAGATTCTCACCTGTCTACAGTCCGAAGTGATGGACAGATCTTAGCATATTGTCTCAACAGGATGAGCATGAAAACCAGCAGCTGGACAAGGTCAGTGGAGCCTTCAGCTTGTGTCTCTGGTTTCTTGACTGGTTTTTGTTTTTGCTGGAAATGGTCAGGACACAATGTATTTAACTGGAGCATTCTGTGGCCATTTATTATGCAGCTGTCATAGTTTTATTGTTCATTGTGATACCACTCACTATTTATTATTTACTAGGTATGTTTTACCTTTCTTCCTCTGTGGAAGACTCACCTTTTCTCTCTTACCTTTGATCCAATATTTGTGAAAGGGGTTTTCTCAGTTATTTGGAATGTGAAATAAAAGGTTATTCTAGTACTGAGTTTGTTCATTCAAATGAATTTCAGGAGTCAGCCTCTTACCTTGCAAGACTTAGAGAAAATTATGCAGTCCTCCAGCCCTGAGAACCTGAAATTCAATGCAGTCGAAGTGAATACTTACTGGATCGATGAACCAGATGTTTTGGCCATGGCTGTTAAATTGCTCATAGAAAGAGCAACCAATCAGGATTGGATGCTCAGAGTTAAATGGCTTTATCATTTAGCCAAGAATATACCGCAGGGGCTTGGTGAGTAGAACAGCTTAATTTGTCCAGTGATGTGATTTATATACATTTATGCTATTTAAGTGCCTCAGCAGCTGTGTTAATCTGTGACTACACTGTTAAAATTACAGTTGGGAGATCTCCTAGGAAGAAATTCGTGGCCTAGCATTACTGTTGAGGAGCAAGCCTGCCTGTAGATGTGTCACAAGATAAACTTTTGTTTCCATGTTATCCTCTAGCATTTCAGGACATAGTCATCTTCCTAACAAATTCAAAAGGAAAGCATACTGTATTATTTTACTTTTTAGTTTTGAACATCTGCTTTTTGTGCTGTATTGCTGCTGCAGAACCATTCTATCTGGGAAAGGTATTAGTTTTGATAAATGCATTTCTTCTAAAAGTATGTAAGATTCGAATCTTATTTTAGTTCCAGTGTTCCATGCTGTCCCACTTGGAGTTGTCCCTTGGTATCTGTAGGGGATTGATAGGAGGACTCTCCCTCCCCCACCCACCCAGGGACACCAACATACGTGGGCGCTAAGGCCCCTTATATGAAATGGGATAGTATTTTCATATACCCTACACACATCCCCCTGTGTGCATTAAATCATCTCTGGATTACTTAACAATACCTAATACAATGTAAATGCTATGTAAATAGTTGTAGTATGTTGTTTTAAAACTTACATTATTTTTGTTGTATTTTTATTTTTTGTTTTTTTAAATTTTTGAATATTTTTGATCTGTAGTTGGTTGAATTCCACAGATGTGGAACCCTTAGATATGGAGAGCCACCTGTACTTTCTTTGTAGTTCTTTCATTTTAAGAGAGGACAAAGCAACAATAACAACATGGCTTGAATTGTAAAGTACGGAACATGGAATTTGTTGGTGGAGATTAAGTAATTGAGTTTACATGAGCCTTTCTACTTCATGAGAATTTGTCGATAAACCAATGGATATTTATAATATTTTGTAACACATGTCATCTGTTTAAATATGTGTAGAGAATTTTTATAAATATTTTTGTCTCTGTTATCCTATATGATAGCCACTAGCCAGCCACAGAGAGCGACTAAAATGTAAATGTAGATTTAAAAAATCAAAAATCCAGTCCTTTAGTTGCACTGGCCACATTTCAAGTCCTCATATATAACTAGTGGTTATTCTATGCAGCTATAGAACATTTTCATCTCTGCAGAACGTTCAGTTGGATAGCACTGCTTTAGAGTCTAACACTGGTTTCTCCTTCCTCCACAGAGTCCATACAGATTCATCTGGAAGCCAGTGCTGCATCTCTCAGGAATTTTTACTCACATTCCCTCTCAGGTGCAGTCAGTAATGTTTTCAAAATATTACAACCAAATACGACAGGTATGCACTTTTGATTTCTAGCTCTCAGCACTGTTTTGGAAACTTATCTTTTGAGTTTATGGGGAAAAGATCTTACCTGTTAGAGGTCTCAACATAACAGTAGTTTTTAGAAGACTCATGATACGCAGAAGCAAATTTTCCCTCTATTTTTTTGAAACTACCTTTTTTTTTTTCCCCCAATGGGACAGGGTGTCACTAAGTTGCCCTGGCCTCAAATGATCCTCTTGTTTTGGCCTCCCAAAGTGCTGGGACTAGAGGCTTGAGCCACCATGCCTGGCCTGAAACTATGCATTTATCTTCCAGCTGATGGAGGCTGATGATATGCCATGGAGTGAAAAGAATCTAGCAGTTGGAACACTGGGCTGTGGTACCAACTCTGCCACAAACTGGCTTGGTAGATTTTTGGCTCATCATTTACTGTTTCTGCCTGTGTTTAGAAACTAGGGGAATTAAGCTCTTATTTCTCTGAGGTCCCTTCCACCCTTAACTTTGTGTTGTCTACCAGTATTGTTAGTAGGAAGAGTTTCAAACTACGAGAGATTTGACTTAAAGGAAAGTTAAACAGGGTCATTTAATTTAAGAAAATATGAAACTTTAATGATAGATGCAGTGGCTCGTACCTGTGGTCCAGCTACTTGGGAGGTTGAGATAGGAGGATTGCTTAAGTCCAGGAATTTGAGGCTGCAGTGAGCTGTGATAGTGCCACCGACTGCATTCTAGCCTGGGCAACAGAGCCAGACCGTGTCTCTGAGAAAGCTTTGATGACAAAGTTATAAAACCATAGTGATGACAGAAATAGACATCTAAGATATCTGATCAAAGGAAGTATTCAAGATTTTTTTTTTTAAATAAGGAATGAGAGAATAAACATTTCCTAGAACAGTGTAATATTAACTTGATTGACACAAGCATTAATTAGGAAAATGGGCATTTTCACAACACCAGATGTAAAATTTTCTACCTCCATCTTCATTTGATGTTGATCAAAATATGCCACTGGCCATTTGATTTAGAAAAAAATAATGCATGATGCTTTTGTGCTAAATAATTCCTTTATGTGCACTAAAGATCATGGAGTGAATGGGAAGAAATCAAACAATAGAGAAAAATACTTTGCTAGTCAAGTTGTGGCTGAAGTAAGTCATGGCTTTCCACTATGAGAGGATTGTAACTTTTACAAACACAGTTCTACAATAGCAGCTTTCATTTTCAGCAGGCATCACTTGTCTGTTGGAACACATTAACTCTAACTGTCCTTTTCAGTTTTGTAACCTTTTTATCTTACTAAGCGTTGGAATGTGGGTTCCCTCCTTAATGTACCTGCTGTTCACAGTATGTCCTGGGTAGTCTGGGTAGTCTACTATATGGTGGATGATTTTAAAACTTAAAGTGCTCCACTGAACCGTCCTGCCAGCCACCTTCAACTTAATGCTACCCTTTTTGTGTCTTGCCTCCCTTCCTTGGGTTTTCACAACTTCTGGAGAGTGTCAGTCTCCTCCTGCTGCTTCACAGAAGTTGTGTCAGATGTGAGCCAGAGGATTGTGGGGCAGCAGCAGCCATAGCAGCAGGCACACTCTGATTATAGAGAAATTGTTTTTAAGTTTTAAAAAATTGCCTTGTTTTCTTAATGAAAACAGATAGGTGTATTCATTCGTTTTCTGCCATGTACGTAATTTTTTTTTTTTAAGCTAATGGTGACCACTGTGTAATTTAGCCCATGGATTAGTGTGATATCAGGAAGTGAATTCATTGGTTGGAATGTTGTGTTCTAGTAGGGATTACCTTTATATCCTGCATTGGGATGAACTTTCAGTACATATAGATACTTTGCATTTGGAAAAGAAAGAGTGTAAAAGCTATTAAACCCTGCTGTTCTAGTATTATGGGATGAAACTCATGGTGTTTACTGGTTCAGCCTCTTCCCCATCAGGATTCAATGTGCTCACAGTAAAGCAATGAAAATATTCAACTGGAACTTCCCAGGCAAGGAATTTAACTCCAATATTTCTGATTTTTGTTTTGTTCTGTTTTTAAACTAGATGAATTTGTGATCCCTCTGGACCCCCGATGGAATATGCAGGCTCTGGACATGATTAGAAATTTGATGGACTTTGACCCACAAACGGACCAGCCTGACCAGCTCTTTGCCCTTTTAGAATCAGCTGCAAACAAGTAAGTGAAACCTGCTGCTCTGGGCACTGTTTGCCTCACTGGCTTCTCAGATTATACCTTTCCTAAGAATCTGTCAAACAGCTTATGTGTGTTGAATTTTGTGAACCCGAGAAATTGTGGGGTGTTGGACATGATTGCCTTTATCGTATGATAATCATATTTCTACTGTTTTCTGTTTTTGTTTTGCTTTTGAGACAGGGTCTAGCTCTGTCACTGAGGCTGGAGTGCAGTGGCATAATCTTGGATCACTGCAACTTCTGCCTCCTGGGCTTAAGCCATCCTCCCACCTCAGCCTCCCAAGTAGCTGGGACTACAGGTACACACCACCACCACACCTGGCTAATTTTTGTACTTTTTTGTAGAGACGAGGTTTTGCCATGTTGCCCAGACTGGTCTTCTGAGCTCAAGTGATCCACCTGCCTCATTCTCCCAAAGTGCCGGGATTATAGGTGTGAGCCACTGTGCCCAGCCTGGTTTTTGTTTAATTCCTAGCAGCTCCTCCCATTTTCACCTACTTGTTTTTACTTGTCTCTTCCTCAGCCATCTCTCTGTCCACATCATTTCCTGTCCTCAAATGTTGGAGACATAATAACACCTCCATAGTTATGTACACACTCACGTATGAATTTACGTAATTTTCAAAGTGAATCCACAAGTATAGTGTGTACCTCAGAGGTTGCCTTGAAAGCTACCAGCCCCTACTCCGCTACTCCCCCAACTCCTCCATTTCTACCATGGCCACTTTGAAGAGTTCACAGTGCAATTTGTCAGATCGTGGCAGACCGAGGCCTGACAGTCTGCCTAGACCCAGCTTTCTCCATCCATCGATTTTCTTTCCCTTCACCTTAGTAGTTGCCACTTTCATCTCCATCTCTTTAGTCCAAGATTTGCAGATGCAGGAGAGGAACGGCAGGATGAAGGACCCTGATGTTCCAAGTGTTCCAGCAAATAGAGGATATGATTGAAAATGTTATTAACCGATAACTATTTGTTATGTGTTTTGAATCTCATTCCAGGACAATCATATATCTTGATCGGGAAAAACGGGTTTTTACTGAAGCAAATTTGGTTTCTGTTGGTAGCAAAAAGCTAAGAGATAGTGTTTTGAGAATGTCCTTTGAATTCCATCAAGGTAAGAACATTTACCTTTTGTGTTCTCTAATTAAGTATCCGATTGCATAATGTTGCTGAAGTTGAGGCATATTCAGCAGCTGCTGCTGTTTACTGGTTTCTTTTAATCTGCTGGCCTGATTTTAAACATGTCCCCTTACTCAATAGTAATGGCTAACATTTACTCAGCACTTACTTTGTGCCAGGTGCTTAGCTAAATGCTTTTTGTGTGTCCTTGATCTCATTTACTTTTTATAGTCACCTGTGATATACGTCCCCATGTTATTAGTGAGGACAGGGAGACACGGAGATGCTCAAGATCACATCTTTAGCAAGTAACAGAGCCACTTGAAAACTAGGTCTGTCGGCTGAAAAAGTGCATATTCATAAGCATTTATTGTAGAAGGGAGTATTTCTCCCATCTTTATTTTTTGTTAATTGAAAAGATAGTTGTGCTTGTTGAAAAAAATTCAAACTATTAAAGTATAAAAATTGAAAAAGTTCATCTTTACATCAGCTACTGTTAGTAATAGTTTCATTTATATTTCTCATATCTATTGGTGTTAACTATCCATCTAAACATATGTACTTAGTTTTCATTTTATACTTAAATACTTGTAAAAAATATATTTTTTTCTTTATAATCTGCATTTTTCAGTGAGACATTGTTTACATCTGTAGGTATACATGCCTCATTTGCCAAGTTTAATAATACAGATTGAACATCCCTAATATGAAAATTTGAAATCTGAAATGCTCCAAAATTGGGAACTTTTTGAGCACTGACATCATGCCACAAATGGAAAATTTTATACCTGACCTCATATGATAAGCCATGGTCAAAATGCAGTCCAAACTTTGTTTCATGCATAAAATTATTAAAAATATTGTAAAATAGAAAGTTTGGACTATGTATATCCCCAAGATACCTCATTATGTATATGCAAAGATTCCAAAATCAAAAAAAAAATTCAAAATCTGAAAGACTTCTGATTTTCTAAGCATTTCAGGTAAGAGACACACAACCTGTAGTAGGTGAAGAATTTGCTTTTGCTCTTTCAAAATTGACCTTTGTACTGGGAATAACATTTAAGTTGTAGATTACAATTTATTTGGAAAATGTCCAGAGATTATTTTAAATCTGATGAAATGTTCTCATTTATGTTGACTCTCAGATCCAGAGAGCTATCATACTCTGCCCCATGAAATTGTGGTCAATCTTGCTGCTTTTTTTGAACTTTGTGATGCACTAGTCCTGCTCTGGGTACAGTCCTCCCAGGGAATGGTGTCTGATGCCATTGTATATGAGGTAAGGAACTGCACCTTGTTTTATTTTAAACAACAAAATTTATGTTTCTTGGTATAAAGATTCTTAGGGCTAAGACTAAGTTCAGTGTTGATATATGCCCAATGTTATTCAAGAAATTTATTCTTAACAGTTTTAAATATACCTATACACATATTTAAAATCTATTGGGGTATAATTTACATATTATAAACTGCATGTATTTAAAGTGTGTAAGTTTTGACATGTATACACCTGTGAAACCATTATCACAGTCAAGATGATGAACATATCCATCACCCCAAAAAGTTTCCTCATTCCCTTTTTGTATTTTCTTCTTTCCTGCTCCTACCCACAACCAGGTAGCTATTGATCTACTCTCTGTTACTGTGGATCAGTTGTATTTTCTATAGGTGGAATTATGCAGTATATATATGTTTTTGTTTATCTTCCTTCATGCAGCATTGTGATTTGGAGATGCATCCATGTGGTTTCATGTATCAGTCGTTCATTCCTCTTTATTGCTGAGTAGTATTCCATTGCATGGATCTACTACAGTTTTTATTTGTTCACCTGTGTTAGATTGTAACAGTTATTTTTTAATCCACTTAAGTCCTCTTAGACATTATTGTTACATGTGGGTTACGTGGAGTTTTTAATCCAGATTATTCTAGTAAGTCTAGTAAAGTAGAGCAGCCAGTCTTAAACTTTTTGATCTCTGCCTCTGTACTCTTAAAGGTTCTCAAAAACCCCAAAGATGTTACATCTGTCAGTTTTTACGTATTAAGAACTAAATCTGAAAAATATTTAAAAACCCATAAATTTGCTTAAAAATACAGTAGCAAAGAATTTCATGTTAATATGAATAACTTATTTTCAATAAAAAATAGCAATTTCTAAAATTGAGAAAGGGAACTGTTTTATATTCCTGCAAATCTCTGTATGTCTGGCTTGTGAGAAGATGGATTCTTGTAGTATGTTGTTTGGGATAAAGTTTATGAAGAAAAACTGGCCTCCTATAGTTAGGAGATTGGAAAGGGGAGGAGTATTTTAGTAACCATTTCATATAATTTCAAATATTTTTATTTGATGGCACACCAAAAACGACAAATAGTTTTGTAAGGGTTATTAGCAATGGAGAATCTGAACAAATAATCAGTGAACTTCTCGTGTTAAAATTCACTGGCCATGGCCAGGTGTAGTGGTTCACACGTGTAACCTCAGCACTTTGGGAGGCTGAGGCAGGCAAATCACGAGGTCAGGAGATCGAGACCATCCTGGCTAACATGGTGAAACCCCGTCTCTACTAAAAATACAAAAAATTAGCCAGGCATGGTGGCGGGCACCTGTAGTCCCAGCTACTCAGGAGGCAGGAGAATTGCTTGAACCCAGGAGGCAGAGGTTGCAGTGAGTCGAGATCGTGCATTGCACTCCAGCCTGGGGGACAGAGCAATATTCTGTCAAAAAAAAAAAAAATCATTGGCCTAGTTTGCACCTTGGATGGACTTTGACCCTGCATTAGTTTATATCGCGTGCATTGATAACTTGGAAAATATTGTTCACTGAGTTGGCACATTTCATTCTTTTTTTTTTTTTTTTTTTGAGACGGAGTCTCGCTCTGTCGCCCAGGCTGGAGTGCAGTGGCCGGATCTCAGCTCACTGCAAGCTCCGCCTCCGAGGTTTACGCCATTCTCCTGCCTCAGCCTCCCGAGTAGCTGGGACTACAGGCGCTCGCCACCTCGCCCAGCTAGTTTTTTGTATTTTTTTAGTAGAGACGGGGTTTCATCGTGTTAGCCAGGATGATCTCGATCTCCTGACCTCGTGATCCACCCGTCTCGGCCTCCCAAAGTGCTGGGATTACAGGCTTGAGCCACCGCGCCCTGCCAACATTTCATTCTTCAATATAAATAAATAAAAAGTCATGCTTGTGAAAAATCACAAATCTCATCAGAAAAATCGTTACCAGGAAGTCATCAAACTCTGTTTTCCAGATTTTTTTTTTTTTTTGAGACAGAGTCTTGCTCTGTCCGCCATGCTGGAATGCAATGGCATGATCTCAGCTCATTGCCCACCTCTGCCTCCTAGGTTCAAGCAATTCTCCTGCCTCAGCCTCCCGAGTAGCTGGGACTACAGACACACACCACCACATCTGGGTAATTTTTGTATTTTTAGTGAAGACAGGATTTCACCATGTTGATCAGGCTGGTCTTGAACTCCTGACCTCAGGTGATCCACCCGCGTCAGCCTCCGTAAATGCTTGGATTATAGGCATGATCCATCGTTCCCAGCCAGTTTTCCAGAATGCTAAGTTTTGCTTAAAAGCTCAGATTTTATCATGGCAACATATATTCTCAATCTTTTTTTGAGACGGAGTTTCACTCTTGCCCAGGCTGGAGTGCAGTGGTGCGATCTTGGCTCACTGCATCCTCCACCTGCTGGTTTCAAGTGAGTCGCCTGCTTCAGCCTCCTGAGTAGCTGGGATTACAGGCTCGTGCCACCACGCTCAGCTAATTTTTTGTGTTTTTAGTGGAGATAGGGTTTCACCATGTTGACCAGGCTGGTCTGGATCTCCTTACCTCAGATGATCCGCCTGCCTCAGCCTCCTAAAATGCTAGCATTACAGGCGTTAACCACCGCGCCTGGCCTCTCAATTGTTTTTCTTGAAGTAACAGGTTCTCATCATTGATTTTCAATGCAGTGTCTGTCAGATAGTCATAATTTGCCTGTCAGTCCTTCTTTTTTTGTACCATTACTGTAAATGTCATCATAGTGAAAATGACAAATAACATGATGTTATGAAAATAGTTCTGACTTCATGGAACCACTGTAAGAAATCACCAATCTAGAAACAATGTTACTGTAAAACTACATTATTCAAAGAGCCATGTTGGAGACTTATATTACCTGATTTGCATTGCAACCCTGTATTAAACAAAACCGTATGGTGTTGTCTAAGGATAGACATTTAGACCAATAAAACAGAAGAGGGGATTCACAGATAGACCCCACCCCCCTTCCGCACATATGGTCAGTTATTTTTGTTTTTGTTTTTTTTGTTAAATATGTAAAGGTAATTTAATGGCAAAAAATGGTCTATTCAGTAAAGGGTGACGGAAGAATTAGATGTCCATATAAAGTAAAATGAGCCTGGTTGGGCACGGCGGCTCATGTCTATAATCCCAAGTACTTTGGGAGGCCAAGGTGGGTGGATCACCTGAGGTCAGAAGTTCGAGACCAGGCTGGCTAACATGGTGAAACCCCGTCTCTACTAAAAATACAAAAACAATTAGCTGGGTATGGTGGCAGGCACCTGTAATCCCAGCTACTTGGGTGATTGAGGCAGGAGAATGACTTGAAGCTGGGAGGCGGAGGTTGCAGTGAGCTGAGATTGTGCCACTGTGCTCCAGCCTGGGCAATGGAGCAAGACACTGTCTTAAAAAAAAAAAAAAGCCGGCCGGGCGCGGTGGCTCAAGCCTGTAATCCCAGCACTTTGGGAGGCCGAGACGGGCGGATCACAAGGTCAGGAGATCGAGATCATCCTGGCTAACATGGTGAAACCCCGTCTCTACTAAAAATACAAAAAAAAAAAAAACTAGCCGGGCGAGGTGGCGGGCGCCTGTAGTCCCAGCTACTCGGGAGGCTGAGGCAGGAGAATGGCGTAAACCCGGGAGGCGGAGCTTGCAGTGAGCTGAGATCTGGCCACTGCACTCCAGTCCGGGCGACAGAGCGAGACTCCGCCTCAAAAAAAAAAAAAAAAAAAAAAGCCTTTACCCCTACCTCACATTATATGTAGTTACCTCAACATGGATGAAACCTTAAAAATAGAACTGACACTATGAACTGGCTAAAAGAAAACATAGAAGAAGATCTTTACAATCTAATTATAGGCAAAGATTTTTTAGGATTCTTTCTAAATGAAAAAAAAATTGATAAATTGATTTCATCAAAATTTAAAACTTCTATTCTTCATAGATACCTTTATGACTGTACTGTGAGGAAATGAATATACTGGGAAAAACTGCTAACAAAACACATAAATTCCATAAACTAGCTATAATACAACCCAGTTTTTAAAATGAGCAAGACATCTGAATAGAGTATCTTCTCAGAAGTTATATGAATGACCAGTAAGAAGTTTAAAAATTGCAATGTCATCAAAGAAATGTAACTTGAAACCACAGTGAGGTGTACCATCCACTAGAATATAATTAAAATTAAAACTAAAGTTAAAATCATTAACAGCAAGTATTGGCAAAGAAATGGAACAACTGAAACTCTTCTTCACTTCTGGTCGGAGTACAAAATGGTACAGCTGCTTTGGAATACAGTTAGTAGTTTCTTATAAAATGACCTATACTTTGACCCAACAATTCCATTTTGTCTAATGACTTATGCTATAACTAAGCATAAATACTAAGAGAAAAGATTGTAGCCTCCTCTGTCTGCCTTAATGTTCCTACCTATATTCCAGTCCAGTCTTAGACTTTTCATGTATGCAAGTTGAGCATTAATTAGCAATTATAGTCTATGTTGTGTGTCTTTTCCCAGGAGATGCTGGTGAGCAGTCTTGGTTCACTTTGTTTTTATATTTTCTTCTTTTTTTAGTCTTTCCTCATGCCATCTTATCTAAGAGATTTTGTTTTTAGATCTTAGGTTCTCTGCGGTGGCGGGACCGGTTTTGGACTATAGCCGACACAGTAAAAGTAGATGCCCCAGGTCTGGCCCTTCTTGCACTCCATTGGCACTGGGTTTTAAAACATCTGGTCCACCAGATCCCCCAACTTCTGATGAATTATGAAGACAAGTAAGATTCCTATTTAGAGTAATAATGTCAATGATTACAGACAGATGATGTTAAGGATAAGATTTGGAACCAAAACTGCTTCTTTTTCCTTTATTTTGGTTTACTTGGCATATTGGTAAATGTACAATTAAAAAAAAAAAAAAAAGGAAAGTATTAATAGCTTCTCTTACTGTGTAGCGTTTCCCCCTTTCTTTATTTCCCTTCTGCCCTTGTTCTTCTTTAGATACTACAAAGAAGTTCAGACTGTCTCAGAACATATTCAGAATTGTCTGGGGAGCCAGACTGGTGGCTTCGCTGGTGTAAAGAAGTTGCAGAAGTTCCTGGGACGACCGTTTCCTTTTAAGGTACACCTGGAAGCATTTAGTAAATAAAAAGAAATTGACTACTTCTTCTGAAGTCCTTCTGGAACTTGGGAACTGACCCTGTATAAGATTAATCCTTGTCTTCAAAGCATAACTCTTACAGTTTTCCCTTGGCATCTGGGGGTGATCGGTTCCAGGATTCTCCTTGGATACAGACATCCAGGAAAGCCCAAGACTCATATAAAATGGCATTGCGTGTATATATAACTTATGTACACTTTATATTATCTCTGAATTACAGTACCTCATACAATGTAAATGCTGTGTAAATAGTGATTATACTGGATTGCTTAGGTAATAATGACAAGATAAAAAAGTCCTTACGTGTTCAGTACAGACGCAACCATCCATCCATTTTTCCCCCTGAATGTTTTTCTTTTTTTTGAGACGTAGTCTCGCTCTGCTGCCCAGGCTGTAGTGCAGTGGTGCGATCTCGGCTCACTCCATGCTCCGCCTCCTGGGTTCACACCACTCTCCTGCCTCAGCCTTCTGAGTAACTGGGACCACAGGCGCCCGCCACCACGACTGGCTAATTTTTTGTATTTTTTTTTTTAGTAGAGATGGGATTTCACTGTGTTAGTCAAGATGGTAGTCAGGATGGTCTCTATCTCCTGACCTCGTGATCCGCGCGCCTTGGCCTCCCAGAGTGCTGGAATTATAGACGTGAACCACCGTACCCTGCCTCCCCCTGAATATTTTCGACCGACGATTGGTTGAATTGATGCGGAACCTGCAGATAACAAGAGGGCAGGCTCTATCCCATGAATCCTGTTTAGTAATCTGCTACATATTATCATCTTATTTATTCCTGAGACCCTTAAGTCTGGGTAGACAGTTAACTTTATTACTACTGTAAAATCTCTTGACAGCAACAGGAATAAACAAGTCCTTTGTTTTCTGGAAACATTAAGAATATATCATAAGTTTATTCTGAGACCTGTATAGGCTACTAAAGAAAACCACATTTGTGTTCTATAGTATGCTCTTGTGGATTTTGTTGTTTCAGGACAAGCTGGTGGTGGAGTGTTTTTCACAACTGAAGGTCCTTAACAAAGTCCTTGCCATCAGGGAGCAGATGCCTGCCCTTGGGGAGAGTGGATGGCAGGAAGACCTTAATCGTCTCCAAGTGGTTGCTTCTCAATGGACATTAAAGAAAAGTCTCCTGCAAGCCTGGGGATTGATCCTCAGAGCTAATATTTTGGAAGATGTCAACCTAGGTAAAATATTCTAGCACTTGGCTAGCTGACAGATGCTCTGAAAATATCCTCTTGCTGGTAGCTAGTAAGTTTTCCCTTAGATTTTTCTTTTCTGGGTAATGTGAGGGGTAAAGTATATATACCTTTAAATAAGTGTCAGGCATAGGGCTAAACTTCACATATATTTTTAATTCCATCAGTAGAATCATGTGGGTATTAATACCATTTCAGAGATGAGAATCTCAAAGCTCAGGTTAAGGAACTTAACTCTGGTTAGCTGAAGTTAAGCTTGCAGTCACCTAGCAGGTTGTTGAGAATCTAGAGGCTGTACTCTTGACCACTGTGCTCTAATACAACATTTGTCTCTTTGTCCAGATGAGTTGAAGAATTTTGTGCATGCTCACTGTTTAGAACTGAAAGCCAAAGGACTCTCACTTGGTTTTCTGGAGAAAAAGCATGGTGAAGCTTCCTCCCTGTCCCATCCAGACTTGACCTCTGTAATCCACCTCACCAGGAGTGTTCAATTGTGGCCTGCAATGGAGTACCTGGCTATGCTTTGGCAGTACAAAGTGACAGCTGATTTTATGGCACAAACTTGTCTCAGAAGGTAAACCATGCTTTCAGTTGTTTTCCTTGCGGGAACTTTTTTTCTTGATTATTCTGTGTATCCTATACCCATAAACAAACCACAGACTTGATGGGGATGGTTGCTGAAGCAGAGGGAAGTGACTTGCCATTTTGGAAAGCCAAAATTTATTGAAAGTTTTTTGCTAGTTTTGATTCTGCTTTAAAAGTCACTGGGAATTTTATCAGTAGAGTTGTTCATTTTTAGATAAATGTAAGTTTTATGTTACACTTTCCCTAATGTAGCAGCTTTCCAGTAGTTCATTCATAGTCCATACCCCACCCTCTCCCTCTTTATTTTTGGAACAGATGCAGCAAAAATCAACAACCCCAGATAAATGAGGAGATAAGTCATCTCATCTCATTTTGTCTTTATCACACACCAGTTGCACCTCAAGAGCTTCGAGATCTGTGGTCCTTGCTGCATCATCAGAAGGTAAAAATCACAACGAGACATAAGCCTCCTTTACACTACGAGTTGATTAGATTTTCTGTGACAAACTGGTTGCACAACATTTTATTTATTCTCAAAATTCCATGTTGGAAACCTTAGGTTTTTTTGAATTGCCTCTTAAAGGGAAGAATTTTAAATATTCTTTCTTAGTAATTATGAGGGTATATTACAACTCTTGTCACAGGAGTATTCATCTGGTTTCCATTTAACTGAGATGAAAATATTTGCTTCTTAAAATTTCCCAATTGCTCAAAAATACATTGTGAGAGTATTTTCTACTCTTCCTCTCTAATAAATTGAATGTGAATACTGGTACACTCTGGTTAATAGAATTGCATTAGTACAGCTTTAAATAAAACTGTAAACATGTCACATTCCTTGACCAAGATGACCGGGGTGGCAGAGAAACAGAAAAATGTGGATTATTACCTTTAAACTTATGATAGTTTTAGATGGGTCTTAGAAGAAAGAGGACCTAATAACTTGATTTATGGAGTCTTTCTCAAATATTCTCTCTCACCTAATTATTCCTTTATTTCTAGGTGTCTCCTGAAGAAATTACATCTTTGTGGTCCGAGTTATTTAATTCCATGTTTATGTCTTTCTGGAACAGTACTGTGACCACAAATCCAGAGTACTGGCTAATGTGGAACCCTTTGCCTGGTATGCAGCAGAGGGAGGCACCCAAGTCTGTTTTGGACTCCACATTGAAGGTTTGTTGGTCTAAATTATAAAAAATGTTTGATAGTGGCAAAAGAGTTTCTGAATGGATCTATCAATAAACATTTATTCCTAGCATAGAGTAGTAACTAAATAGGTGATTGCAACACTTTATTTTCTACAGGATGTTAAATAAGTGTACTGTCAGTAAAAGTATACCATGTTAAATAATTTGTAAAATTCTGAGATAAGTCAAAAAAGGTTTTATTTTTTCAAATGAAAACATTTTCTCTCTGGAAAAACATTTAAACAGTACAGATATATGTATATATAATATATAATTCATTAGAAATATCCACCCTGCTCTGTATCCTTCTGTTTATATATATTTTTATATTAAATACATATGTAAACAAAAATAAGTACACATATATATAATAGAAATGTGTATGTCATTCCAGCTTATTTTTAAAAGTTACTCCATTGTATCAATGTGCTTGAATTTATTTTAATCACTTATTGATAAAGTGTTAAGTTTCTTGCATTTTCTCCCTCTTCCTATAATAAGCATGCCACATTGACTATCCTAGTATACGTCTTTGTTCACTTGTTGGAGCATTTCTGTGCATAAGTTATTAGAATTAGAATTGAATCCTTGGTCAGAGTGTCTACACATTAAAAACACAATTACGGTTATTATTAGACTGGAGATGTGGTTTTTGCTTTTCACTTTTTTAAAGATGTGAAGAGCCAGTGAAGAGGGAAGTCCTGAAGTCCTAGATGACCACAGTGAGGTTAAGTTTCCTTTAACATAGAGATGAGGACCTGTTCTTCATCTGCTTGCCACACTAGGTGTTACAAACATTTCCAGTTGTTTCTGTCATATAGTTAAAAAGAACTCATTTCCACTTCTTTGATAAATGTGAAGATTTAACATATTTTCACATTTATTGATCCCCTTTAGTTCTTCTCTGAATTTTCCAGTCATACTCGTGCTTTTTAAAAAAAAAAAAATTGTGTTCGTTGGCCACTGTAGCTCACACCTGTAATCCCAGCACTTTGGGAGGCTGAGGCGGGTGGATCATTTGAGGTCAGGAGTTCAAGACCAGCCTGGCCAACATGGTGAAACCCTGTCTCTACTGAAAACAAAAATTAGCTGGGTGGTAGTGGTGTGCACCTGAATCCCAGCTACTTGGGAGGCTGAGGCGGGAGAATTGCTTGGGCCTGGGAGGCGGAGGTGGCAGTGAGCCGAGATCACGCCGTTGCACTCCAGTCTGGGTGACAGAGTGAGACCCTGTCTCAAAAAAAAAAGGGTTGTTCAGCATTAGTTTATTATTGAAGATCTTTTTATATATTATGGATAGTAAGCCTTTGTCCAATATAGGTTGGAAGTATATTTCTAGTTTTCTGTCGTCTCTCGTTTGTTTTCTTACATGTCACAAGTTTTATAATTTTTTCCCTCCAAATATGCCAGTCCCTTCTACTTACTGACTTTAGTGTCATGCTTTTAAAAAATGTCTTGCTTCATCACCTCAAGAGTTCAAAACTATTTTCCATTATTTTCTCCTATATTTTTATTTTATGTTCAAATCTATTTCATCTGTATATGTTATTTTATGATCTAGGGATGCAAATTTTTTCTTTTATACAAACAAATCCAAAAGCGATGTAATAACACCATTTTGACTAATTCATCCTTTCCACTCTCATGTGAAATGCCTTATTGCCCCAAATGTTTTCGGATTTACTTGAACTCTATTCCATTCTTTTGCACTATCAAAATGGATTTATTATAAAACACCTCTCAAAGCCTTTAGTGATAAACTTTGTATCCCTGAGGGTTGTATGGGATTATACAGAGTTGACTGTCACACGCATTTGGCTGTCACCCTTTGACAACCCTTTGCTGTGGACAGCTATTACTGTGTCCCATTTAACAGTCTAAGGAGCACAGACAGTCTAAGGACATTTTGTCCCTGGCTCTTAAATTTGTCTCTCACTCCTTTCCTTGCACCCTAAGTTGGCTCTCATCCGCCTGCAGTGTCTCTTTCCCTTCTGCAAGAATGTTCTCCCTGATTCCTAGGTTTGCAGGCTTTCCTCATGCATTGCTAAAGCATCCATTGCTCATTTCCTAAAGCATGGAGTCCACTTTCATTTAAGGTATGCTAACCCATTCTGTTCTTCTAGTCCAGTCTCTGAGTGATGCTTACCTGTTCCAAGCAACCTGAACTATCTCTTTCTTTCCTCTCAGGTTCCCTAATGCTGCTTCTGGAAATTGTCTTAGTTAATTTCTAAAAGTTACTGACTCTTATCTTGTTCTTTAGGGCCCTGGCAATCTCAATAGACCCATATTCTCTAAGTGCTGCTTTGAAGTCTTAACCAGCAGCTGGAGAGCAAGTCCCTGGGATGTGAGTGGCCTCCCCATCCTGTCCTCCTCTCACGTGACCCTAGGAGAGTGGGTTGAGAGAACCCAGCAGCTCCAGGACATCAGTTCGATGCTTTGGACTAACATGGCTATCTCTTCAGTAGCAGAATTCAGGTATTCCCTCGTCCTGGAAAGCAGACTGTAAAGTTCCTGTCTTTTCTCCAGAGCATGGAGCAAAGACCCAGTGAGAACTTCCTTCTGTAGTGGCTATTTCTGGTGTTTGAAGTGAGGGTATTTTCTGCCTGAATTAGCATGTTTTCAGGCTACCATGAACTGGCTGGTTCATCTGTCAGTTTTAGGCGTATTGTGATCAAGAGGGTGAACTTAGTCAACCAAATAAGACCATGTGAGAACAGAAATTCACCTCCACATATTGATGCTGCATTCTGTGGTTATCATTTCTTGAGAGAATTATAGTGTATGAAAAGGAATGCTTTTTGATACAGTACAAACCTTTCAGTGCTTTCTTATTGTCTCCACAGACGCACGGATTCCCAACTCCAGGGGCAGGTGCTGTTCCGGCACCTGGCAGGCCTAGTAGAGCTGCTACCAGAGTCCCGGCGGCAGGAGTACATGCAGAACTGTGAGCAGCTGCTGCTTGGGAGCAGCCAGGCCTTCCAGCATGTGGGCCAGACACTTGGGGACATGGCTGGTCAGGAGGCGCTGCCCAAGGAACTGATCTGCCAATTGCTCACCTCCCTGCACCACCTTTTTGGTGAAGGGGAGAGTAAGGGGAGCCTGCCTGAGGCAGCCCAGCGTGGGAGCCTCTGGGTGAGCCTCGGCTTGCTCCAAATTCAGACATGGCTTCCCCAGGCACGCTTTGACCCTGCGGTGAAGAGGGAGTACAAGCTCAATTACGCCAAGGAAGAGGTATGGAAGGCAAGAGTTTGGAGCATGGGCTGCCTCACTGACGTGCTGGGTTTGCTTATTGTATTACTCCTTGTATTCCCTTTTGAGTGCCCATATCATCAGAAGCATGATATTGCATAAGCTGCCTTGTGACTTCCCAGGGGTCTGTTTGAGAGACTGTATTTTCCCCTTTGAGAGTTCCCCTGACTATACTCAGGCTCTGGGAGGAGCCCTTCCTAAGGTTCTGAGGTCTCTGCCAATAGGTGCAGTGGGCAGAGGGCAGGTAGAAAACCTGAGCCATTGTCAGAAATAGTGGCATCTCTCACTATCTCTGGACTCTCTCTGCCTGAGCTCAGTTTTGGGTATTTGGGTTTTTGTTTTGGTTTGTTTGTTTGTTTGTTTTTGAAACGGAGCCTGGCTTTGTCGTCCAGGCAGGAGTTCAGTGGCATGATCTCGGCTCACTGCAACCTCCGCCTCCTGGGTTCAAGCAATTCTCTGCTTCAGCCTCCTGAGTAGCTGGGATTACAAGAACTTGCCACCACGCCTGGCTGATTTTTGTATTTTTAGTAGGGATGGGGTTTCACCATCTTGGCTAGGCCGGTCTTGAACTCCTGACTTCAAGTGATCCACCCGCTTTGGCCTCCCAAAGTGGTGGGATTACAGGCGTGAGCCACCATGCCCAGCCTGGATTTGGATATTTCTTTAGATAGAATATAGTATCCCTATGTCCTAGGAATTTTGAACTTATTGGTGCTTGCTATCTAAAACTCAAGAATCAAGTAGAGGCTGGATGTGGTGGCTTCACCCTGTAATCCCAGCACTTTGGGGGGCTGAAGTGGGAGGAGCACTTGAGCCCAGGAGTTCGAGACTAACCTGAGCAACAACATAGTAAGATCCCTGTCTCTACAAAAAAAGCTGGGTGTGGTGGCATGTGCTTGTAGTACCAGCTACTCCCGAGGCTAAAGCAGGATGATCACTTGAGCCTGGGCGGTGGGGGGTCAAGGGTTTGGTGAGCCATGATTGCGCCATTGCACTCCAGCTGGGCTACAGGCTGAGAACCTGTCTTAAAAAAGAATCAAGTTGATTTGGGTAATGTAGTATCTCTTGCTATTTGAAGTTTTGAACCAAGTTCAGGAACTAAATACATTAAGATAATGGTACGTTAGTACATATTTTGAAGAAGGAAAATTATATTAGTTCGAGTGAAGGCTAAGCTCTTATAGCAGAGAGACTAAAAAATTCAGTGGTGTAAATACGGTTGTTTCTTTCCCCTTACAACTCTGATGTGAGTGGTCTAGATTAACGGAGCAGAGCCACCTCTCCTTGGGTCATTCAGGAACCCAGATTCCTTCCATCTTATTCCTCTACATGTCCCCAGAACATTGTCCTCATGGGCATGGTCATAGCTGGGACACAGTGGACTAGTTTCTCTCTTTTCCATTAGTTACACCAACTGCAGTGTGAATGGAAGACCCGGAACCTGTTATCCCAGCTGCAGACTGGAAGAGACCTGGAAGATGAAGTCGTTGTCAGCTACTCTCATCCTCACGTCAGGTAACACAGCAAAGTGACTATTTGTTTTGGGGATTATTGACTGTCCTTTTGATGGAGTTGACCTTTGCAATGTAATTATAGTGTGAGTAGAAGTGATAATACACACCTCTAAACTACATTAGCAATTAGATCCCAAAGCCTTGTTTATAGTCAGGAAAAATATATGCCTTGTGAAAGGAGGGGAGGGGGGCTATTCAAGGCGTGTGTTCGCATGGGACCAAGATGTTTGAAGCCAAAACTTAGTCTCAGCATAGAAGAAGTGGGGTGTGATGGTATGCACTATGTTTCTCTGCTATTCTTGGCTATAGGTCTGTTATTAGGAAATATGGTACAGGTTGAGGATCCCTTATCCAAAATGCCTGGGACCAGAAGTGTTTTGGATTTGGGGTTTGTTTTTTTCTTCAGATTTTGGAATATTTATACCAGTTGAGCATCCCAGGTCTGAAAAATCTGGAATCCAAAATACTCTAATGAGCATTTTCTTTAAGTGTCATATTGACTGGTAGTCAAAAAGTTGGGAGCATTTTGGATATTTGGATTTGGGATGCTCAGCCTGTATAGTCTAGTAGGTTCTGAGTTCCAGTCCTACTCCTGACCTTTGGTTTTAGATGTTGGGTAGATCATTTAATGCCTTAAATCTCAGTGTCCTTATCAGCATAAGAAGAATAATTGTAGTTATCTACTCCAGTGAGTCATGATGAGGCTTCAGTAAGATATGCATCTGAGCACCAGCAGCATACATGACACAGTAACTGCTATGTAAATATTAACCATTTTCATTAACTAATTGTCGGTGTTATTATCACAACTGAGATGATATTGGAAATACTATTTAGCAGCAGCTGATGTTTCTTCCTTCTGTTTTCCTAGCTGAGGATCCAATCAAGATTTGCTGCTCTTCTGACATAATTTGCATATTGTGTTAATTTCCCTTTAGGCTGCTGCGCCAAAGGATGGATCGGCTGGATAATTTAACCTGTCGCCTGTTGAAGAAACAGGCCTTCAGACCCCAGCTGCCTGCTTACGAGTCCCTGGTGCAGGAGATCCACCACTACGTCACTAGTGTCGCCAAGGCCCCTGCCGTTCAGGATCTGCTCACACGGCTCCTGCAGGCCCTCCACATGGATGGGCCACGGTCTGCCCAAGTAGCCCACAGCCTTCTAAAGGAGGAGGCCTCTTGGCAGCAGTCACACCACCAGTTCCGGAAGCGGCTGGCAGAGGAGTACACCTTCTATCCAGATGCCGTGAGCCCACTGCAGGCATCCATATTGCAGTTACAACATGGCATGAGGCTGGTGGCCTCTGAGCTCCACACCTCACTCTACAGCAGTATGGTTGGTGCAGACAGGCTGGGGACCCTGGCCACAGCCTTGCTGGCTTTCCCATCAGTGGGCCCCACCTTCCCCACTTACTATGCTCATGCAGACACTTTGTGCTCAGTGAAATCTGAGGAGGTTCTACGAGGCCTTGGGAAGCTAATCATCAAGTGCTCAGGAGGAAAGGAGGTAGAAGGCAAGGGCCAGAAAGCCTGTCCCACTCGGGAGCAGCTGCTGATGAATGCTCTCCTTTACCTGCGCTCCCATGTGTTATGCAAGGGAGAGTTGGACCAGAGGGCCCTGCAGCTCTTCAGACACGTGTGTCAGGTGAGCCATCTCTGGGAGGCCTGCCCTGCCCTCGCTCCTGCAGAGAGTCAGGTTCACAGCAGGGCGGCCTGCAGGACATTAGCACGCCTAGAGATAAACAGATAGTGTCGTTGGGGCGTGGGCATTCTGTTTTCTGTTCCTTCTTTTTCTCTGTTTACCTATCATGTTTGGGGACCTTTGCCTCTCAATTTTTAAAAGATTTAAAAAAAAAAAAAATGAGAGCACCCTTTTTTATACACTACACATGTTTTCTCCCAGTTTGTCAGTTGTCTTTTGACTTCGTTTATGCTAATTTTGCCAGATACTTATGTCAGCCGCATTAAGATGTTCCCTTATTAATAAAAGTAATTTGCTCTCATTGTATGCAATTAAGAGAATACTAAAATTTCTAATGATCCTACCACTTAAAGCTGTATAAATGGTGCTAACGTATCAGGTATCCCATTCCAGGCTTGCTTGTGTGTGTGTATATATATATTAATATTTACCTGTAGCTGTATGTCTATGACACTCTAAATTTTTAAAAATTTGTTCCAGTGGCTTACAAATTTTTTTTTTTGTAGTAGCAACAGCTTTTAAAAAATACAAATCTTAGCATAATTAACAGAAAAAAAGAGTTGCTCCAGTTGAGGTAGATTCTAATCCCCCGCCGAGCCCCTGAGACATGTCCTTAAATTGCTACAAAATGTACAACAAACCACTAATAAAGTTTATTCTATTTGATAACTATTTGGTTTTAAAAACTTCATGTATAGTGATTATTTTTCTGTTATTCTGTATTCTTTACCTGCTTCATATTTAGTGACTGCCAGGTATTCTATTGTATGTTTATGCCACGAGTAATTTAACTATTTTCCTATCATTGAACATTTACATTTGTATATACTTATTTATACTTTTTACTATTTTGCCACGCCCCCCCAAAATAAAAATAAAAAAAAACCCAATGCCACAGTAAATAGTCTCACAGCTATATATTTGGATACAAATTTTAGAGATCAGGATTGCTGGGACAAAGACTAAACACACTTCTTAGGCTTTACATGCAAATTACCTTCCTAGATGGTGGGTGCTTATTTCCTCAACCTCAGCAGTACTGGATGGTTCTTTAATTTACAGTTTTTGCCAGTTTAAAGATCTAAAATCTTAGAAGTGGTAGGGAATTTCAGAAGTGTCTGGTAAGACACATTCCAGTTTTGCCTGATTGGTGCCCTTTGACCACCCAGTCCCTAGTCTAAGTGTTTCTTTTCTGAACCCCTTGGCCAGCTCCTTGGGGTGCCACCCAAGTGCTATCTGAACCACAGCCCTCTCATGGCCAACCCTGAGTCTGTCCTTGTTACAAAGCACCTTTATTTCTTGACAGGAAGTTCCCATTAGCTGTACTGTGGCAAGTTTTACACCTTCAAAATTACAATGACACAGCAGGGGGAATCTAGGAAACTGGTTGCTGAGGCTACACACTTGGAAAACAAAACCCATTTGCTCTTTATTACATGGAATTTAGTTCTTGGATGTTGACTTTTATTTGTTTTTGAGTCATGATACTTTCATTTTCGCAAGAAATTAATAGCAAATCTTGCCTTTGTGAGTGCCTCAGCAAGGAAAGCTCAGCTTCTGTCTATGTGACTTTCAGGAAGTCATCAATGAGTGGGATGAGCAGGAACGCATAGCCCAAGAGAAGGCTGAGCAGGAAAGCAGCCTATATAGATACAGGAGCAGGAACTCTAGGACAACCCTGAGCGAAGAGGAGGAGGAAGAACGGGAGTTCAGAAAACAGTTCCCCCTGCATGAAAAGGTAGGACAGTGGTGGCAGGGTTTGTTTTGGAATGAATTCCCTTGATGCCATATACATTCCCTCTGATGGCTTTCTCTCTCTCTTTCTGTCTCTCTCTATGCATGTATTTTAGAGACTGGGTCTTGCTCTATCACCCAGGCTGGAGTGCAGTGGTGCAATCACAGCTCACTGCAGCCTCAAACTCCTGAGCTCAAACAATCCTCCCAAGTAGCTATGACTGCATGCGCATGCTACCACACCCTGCCAGTTTTTATATTTTTTACAGAGACAGGATCTCAGTATTTCACCCAGGCTGTCTCAAACTCCTGACCTCAAGTGATCCTCCCGCCTCGGCCTCCCAAAGCACAGGGATTACAGGTGTGAGCCACTGTGCCCAGCCTGTAGTCTTTTAAAATATATTTTAATACATATATTAGTCCTATTTCATTTTCTCAGTCATTCTTACGCTTTTTTCTTTCTTCCTTTTAGTCTGATTCGAAGTAGATTCTGATTTTTAAAAGTTCAATTGCTCTAATGCTATTTATAGGACTTTGCAGATATTTTGGTACAGCCAACGTTAGAGGAGATCAAAGGAACTTCAGATGGGCAAGAAGAGGAAGCAGCCACAAACCCAGCTCTCCTCTCCCAGAATTCAATGCAGGCGGTAATGCTGATACACCAGCAGTTGTGTCTCAACTTTGCTCGATCCCTCTGGTATCAACAGACTCTGCCGCCACATGAAGCAAAGCATTACCTCAGCCTGTTTCTGTCTTGCTATCAGACTGGGGCATCGCTTGTGACACACTTCTACCCCCTGATGGGTATAGTAGTTTACTTTTGTTATGCAGTTGGGAAATTAAAGCAAATGCAAATAGATGCTATTGCTACTTCTGTAACAATCGCACTCATGAATTTCCTGTTTTCGCCTAATTCCTTATTGGAGTTTCCTTGGCTTAAAGAAGTTACGCTGATTCAAGAAAATATTTTAGGATTCTGTAATAAGATGGATTTTCATGAGTGTACAAATGGGTCAAGAAAAAGATGGATTTTTATTGTTTCGATCCTTTGGGGGGAGGGATTAATAAGGATAAGGACTTAAGTGTGTGTGTGTGTGTGTTTTCCTTAGCATTATTTCTGCTTTCTGTCAAATAGCGTTAGCGCTTTTCAAATGAAATAATATATACCTGGGAGCAACCAGTCTCGTGGAATATGGTTTAATAGTTGGTTCAGTGCAGTTTCCTACATGATTTCATGGCATTATTTCATACAAGTAGGAAGGAGGCTTTAAGTTTCCTTTCTGTTTACCTAGAATAGGTATAAAAACTGGGAATTTGGATGCAGTGAATTAACCCCTACACCATTTTGTTTATACCTAGGCAGTTTCTGACTTCCTTTGCGTATTCTAGAAACTTGAGAGCTTTAGGTAGCTACCATGGTATTAGGATTACAGTTCTCTAGGCCAGTATTGCTTTGGGGGAGAATAGCATTTATCAGTCCCCAATTAGTTCATTGTTGCTGATTCATTTATTTATGTATGCATTTATTTTTTTGAGACAGAGTCTTGCTCTGTTGCTCAGGCTGGAGTGCAGTGGCACGATCTCAGCTCACTGCAACCTCTGCCTCCCAGGTTCAAGCAATTCTTGTGCCTTAGCTCCCCAAGAAATTGGGATTACAGGCACAAGTATGTCTGGTTCATGTTTGTATTTTTAGTAGAAATGAGGTTTCACCATATTGGCCAGGATGGTCTCAAACTCCTGGCCTCAAGCAATCTGCCTGTCTCGGCCTCCCAAAGTGCTAGAATTACGGACATGAGCCACTGTGCCTGGCCACGCTGACATCTTTTTGACATGCTGATAGATCAACTTACTGAGTTCACTGACTTTACTGTGATGTTAACTTCACAGGAGTTGAACTGAATGACCGACTCTTGGGAAGCCAACTTTTGGCCTGCACCCTCTCCCATAACACACTCTTTGGGGAGGCACCCTCAGACCTGATGATGAAGCCTGATGGGCCCTATGACTTCTACCAGCATCCCAATGTTCCAGAAGCCCGGCAGTGTCAACCTGTGCTCCAAGGTTTCTCAGAAGCTGTCAGTCACTTGCTGCGGGACTGGCCAGAACACCCAGCGCTTGAACAGGTAGGGCAGCTGTTGAGGAAGGAATGCTCACAGTACTGAATCTGCAAGAAGGATGCAGCCTCACCATTATCCCTGGGGGCACCCCCTTGCACATGCATACGTATAAACAAAAGCTTAAAGAACTGCAGTTCAGTGAGATGCTACTTACTAACTGTAGGATGAACATACCAGTTTTGTATTTCTCTTTTATAAATGATGTTTGGGGATTCTGTTAATTTTATTTGTTGGTTAGGAGTTGCTGACCACATAATAAAATGTTACCATGTTGCTCTGTTTATTCAGAGGTGTTTTAAAAGTAGAGAATTGTGGGGAAACTTCTGGTCAGGACTCTCTTCAGTACCCTGTGACTTTGGATCACTGGTATTCCTACTGAGATACCCAAATCTTTATTTCTGCAGCTCCTGGTTGTAGTGCACAGAATTCGTAATTTCCCACTTTCCAGTCCCATCTCAAAGTTCCTGAATGGCTTAGAGATCCTTCTGGCAAAGGCACAGGTGAGCTAATCCCTCTCTTCCTCATTTTTGTTGGTGGTCAGTTGGCAAAAGATATATCTTGTGGCACCTTTGTTGTTAGACAGAAAATTATAGTTTCGGCTGGGAAAAGATAAACATCCTTAGTTTTTCTGGCATGGGGTGAGATCATTGCCAGTGAGGCCGTTGCGCCTGTGGTGAGGTTTAGCTGCCTTGCCTTTTATCCAGTGGGATGCAGTATCCACCGGTAATGAGGGTGCACTCCTTCCAGCCTTCCAGGTGGGCCTTCAGTCCAACTGAGTGCCCACATACACTATCCCCTTCAGTGCCTTCATGGCCTGAGTCAGCTGTTGCCTCCTCATTGGACAGGAAAGGGCCACATGTCTTTGTTCTAGGTCAGATAGCAAACAGCACAAATTCAGACTCCAGTCTGTAAACACTGTGCTTTTTTGCCAGCCTCTAAACTTGGCTCTGGTGGAGTTCTGTCATGTGAACAGAAAGAACTTGAAGCTAGATACACTAAATTCATTCCTGCAGTTGGTACAAGTTGTTTAAGGGCCCAGTAGTCTTCAGTCAAGCAAAGTTCAAGATGTTCTTGAGGGAGGAGGTGATTATGGCATTGAATAATGTCCATAGTAAATTTTATCTTTGTTTCTTTAGGATTGGGAGGAAAATGCAAGTCGAACTTTGTCTTTGCGGAAACATCTTGATTTGATCAGTCAGATGATCATTCGGTGGCGTAAACTGGAGCTGAAGTAAGTGACTCTCCGTCCCTCTCCTAAACTTAGGTTGTAAGGGCTTTTGTTTTTTGCTAGTTTAAATTTCTTCAGGATTTATATAGTATTACAGCTACAGAATGTGCTTTTCAGTTATTAATCACAGCGTTAACAGTAGGGCATTAAAATCACCTGAATACAGTCTAGACAACAGCATATATTCTTGAGGGAGGAAACTGGGTGACTCCTCCATCTCCATTTGGGAGGAGAGGATAGTGAGCATGTAGCCTCTGCATCTCTGGTGTCAGATATTTCAAATGGGTTTCCCTAAATGCCTCCTTGGCTTCTTCTCATTTCAGCTGCTGGTCCATGAGTTTGGATAATACTATGAAGCGCCACACCGAGAAATCGACCAAGCACTGGTTCTCCATCTATCAAATGCTTGAGAAGCACATGCAGGAACAAACAGAAGAACAGGAAGGTAATGCCTGGCAATACATTTCCTGCCCACTTAGAGCTTCCCAGCTAAATGGAGTGCTGCAAAGTGTAAGATTTTCATGTTCCCGCTTCTCCTGCTACACTGCTTTCATGGGAATGCCTCCCATTTGACTTCATGATATTTCTGAGAGGTCAGCCAAGAAAACTAAATCATGCTTGTCTAACTGAGAGAATAATAACAAAAGTCTGAGAGGTTTAAATGTCTTCTCCAAAAGTCTAGAGAACCAGTCATATGATAAGGTTTCCTTCTTCTCGATGTCCATGATAGAAGTCAAACTGAAAGTTGACTTTTTGGTAGGTAGCAGCCAATATGCTTGAATGAACAGTCTTTTTTTTTTATACTTGTGACAAGCATCTTATAATTCATTTTCATAATTTGCTGTGAGTGCATTTAACACATGCCCTGTGTGCAGCTGCTACTTTTATTTGTTTATATTTATTTATTTTTGTCTTGCTCTGTTGCCCAGGCTGGAGTACAGTGGTGCAATCTCATCTCACTGCACCCTCCGCCTCCCAGGCCCAAGCGATTCTCTCCTACTTCAGCCTCCTGAGTAGCTGGGATTACTGGTGCCCACCACCATACCTGGCTAATTTTTGTATTTTTAGTAGAGACGAGGTTTCACCGTGTTGGCCAGGCTGGTTTTGAACTCCTTACCTCAAATGATCTGCCCGCCTTGGCCTCCCAGAGTGCGGGGATTACAGGCATGAGCCACCACACCTGGCCTGCTACTTTTAAGTCAGCTTAGAATTTAGCCGTGGTCCTTGCTTGAGAGCTTCACATTGTGATGTCTACCTCTTGGCCATCCATAGTATCCCAAATAGATTGTGTGCACGTCATGGTCGAAGGAACATATATATTTTCCTCTTTGAATTTTTAAAGATGACAAACAGATGACCTTGATGTTGTTGGTCAGCACGTTACAAGCATTTATTGAAGGATCCTCGCTGGGAGAGTTCCATGTGCGACTTCAGATGTTACTGGTTTTCCATTGTCACGTCTTGCTGATGCCACAGGTTGAAGGAAAGGGTGAGGATTTTTTTTTTCCTTTCCTTTGACATTGCATTACTAAAATGAGTTAGGCTTTGAATTTTCTACATGAGACAGGTGCCTCGTTGCACTCTAGGTTTTAAATAAGACATAGTTATATTTAATGCGATTCACATTAGATATAGAGAAGAACATTCAAAATGAGGTGCAGATGACTAGTGAGCTCTGACAGAAGTAAATTGCCAGGTGAAGATCTCAGGACCTAGCATGTTGAGGCAGCACATCTCTCTGTCTAGACACTATAAATGTCCTGCGAAGCTGCTGCTTGATCCAGGCCATTATTAGTTTCTTTCATCCAGTGAAAGCACTGCCAACCGTCAAGGAAATGCACATAAAACTGCCCACTGTCAAGTACTATCCCTGACCACAGCAATTGGGATAAAAGTCTCACTGCAAGATGAGTATAGATTGTACGTGAATGAGCATTTGAGGTGAACTGCTTAATATGCCATCTTTTTAAAAAAGCTCAGTTTCTGCTGATTTTACAATAAGTTTCACAGAAAGAATTTGACATGGATTTTAGAAGAACCTAGGAGTACATCATCTTCAAGAAAAAAAAGTGCAAAAAAACATCGGTTATAAGCAGAAGTGAAAAATAGGGGAGTGTTGACAGCCTGCATCTCTGGGAAATGCTAAACTCAGACAGGATCCCTAAATAACATGCCTGTGAAACTCAGTGTAATCTCATGGCATAGAGAGTAATGAGGAAGGATCATCACTGAAATATGAAGGCCACAGCTGGCACCAGTAGCACATGCAGCAAGTGTGGTGTTTTTGTTTCCTTTTCATTTCTTCCAGATTCACTTTGCAGTGTTCTATGGAATTTGTACCATTATTACAAGCAATTCTTTGACCGGGTCCAGGCCAAAATTGTGGAACTTCGTTCCCCCCTAGAAAAAGAACTTAAAGTAAGATGAACAGCTGTCGTGATCACTCTTGGGAGGACAAAATCAGCAAATTCTCTTTCGTTAACCCTGTTGTCCATTTAACACTGAGGCAGGGACCTAGGGGAATACAGGAAAGCATTGCCACTGCTAGGGAGGATGGCAATATGTACATCGGTGGCATTGACTTTTTTTGTCACCTGCAGAGTGTGTGAGGGATTGGTGGAGTGGCCAGTCAGAGCCTCCTCAGAGGACTGCCACAGAAATCTGTTTGTGCTCCCCTGGTCTTGCCCAGGCCTGTCTCCCACCTCAGAGCTATGCCGTGTTGTGCTGGTCCACACACCATTGAATTACCACGGAGGAAGGAGGGACCTCTCTTTTTGATATTCCCAGTGGTTGTGGAACCAACCATGGTACAAGGGACATGACTAACTTGGCGGTTCCTAAGCTGGAGTATATGTCAGGTGACTTAGTGACTGTAGCAGCTCTCTTTTTTTTTTTTTTTTTAAATCACTTTGAGACCAAAACGTGTTGTTTTTGTTTTTTGAGACAGAGTCTCGCTCTGTTGCCTATGCGGGAGTGCAGTGGCACGATCTCAGCTCACTGCAGCTTCTGCCTCCCGGGTTCAAGCAATTCTCCTGCCTCAGCCTCCTGAGTAGCTGGGATTACAGGTGCACGCCACCAAGCCCGGCTATTTTTTCTATTTTTAGTAGAGACGGGGTTTCACTACGTTGGCCAGGATGGTCTCAATCTCCTGACCTTGTGATCCGCCCACTGTGGCCTCCCAAAGTGCTGGGATTACAGGTGTGAGCCACCACACCTGGCCCATGGTTTCTTTTTCAGACTTGTTTTACTTGTTCACTGACACACAGTCCTGTGTTTGGGATAGAGTGGGTCTTTGCTGAACAGAAATCTAGAAAGAAACAGAATCACAGTAGCTTTATAAAGCCATTTCTTGAACATCATTTATCTTACAGGAATTTGTTAAGATTTCCAGGTGGAATGATGTCAGCTTCTGGTCCATAAAACAATCTGTAGAAAAGACACACAGGTAATCCGTCTTTTAAAACTGGGGACAACCAAAATAGAATTTTTGTGGTTGGGAGCAAGACTACATAGTTACCATAACCTGACTTAATATTAAGTGTGTTAAACTTCTCAAAAAATAACACTTTTATTGTTTTGATGTTGCTTTCAACACCACCCTCTTCTTCTCTGAGCAAAGTCTACCTGCAGTAAGGATTGGTGTGCCTTGAGACAAAGCAGGCTATGTCTCAAGTCTTCTGCCACCCACTAGCTGTATACTTTGAGCAAAGCAATCCCATTCTTTCTGGCTTTAGTTTCTCTTCTAGAAAAGGAGGATAACAATAACTGCCATACTTTTTCTCTTAAAAATAAAACAACTATTAATATTTAAGGAGATCACTGTATATAAAAGGTACAGGGTATTAAATTATGTATGGATGCATGATAATGTATTTTTTGTATTTCTTCACTTGCTAATCCACTTTTTTTCTTCTTATCTCTGTGATTACCTGGGGACAGGACCCTCTTTAAATTCATGAAGAAATTTGAAGCAGTCCTGAGTGAACCCTGCCGGTCATCCCTGGTGGAGAGCGACAAGGAAGAACAGCCTGACTTTTTGCCCAGGCCAACAGATGGAGCCGCAGTTGAACCATCTTCCATTCAGAATCTGAACAGGGCACTGAGGGAGACCCTGTTAGCTCAACCAGCAGCTGGGCAGGTACTTGGTTGTGGGACAGTGCTGTCTTATTCCCAAGCCGGTCAAGTGGGATCTATGTGTTATGTGCAAGACATGCCTCAGTACTGGACAAGAAAATGCCTTTGACATATATAGTATGTATTTGTTTGCCTGACTTCCCTGCAAAATAAGGCAAAAAATCTTGATCTCATTGGTAAAAGGTTTTTTTTTTGCTTTTTTTGAGACAGAGTCTCACGCTGTTGCCTAGGCATGATTATGGCTGACTGCAGTCTCAACCTCCTGGGCTCAAATGATCCTTCTATGTCAACCTCCTGAGTGCTGGGACCACAGGCACATGCCACCATGCCCGGCTAATTTTTTTTTTAATTTTTTGTAGAGATGAGGTCTCACTTTGTTGCCCAGGCTGGTCTCGAACTTTTAGTCTTTTTTTTTTTTTTTTGAGACGGAGTCTTGCCCTGTCGCCCAGGCTGGAGTGCAGTGACGTGATCTTGGCTCACTGCAAGCTCCGCCTCCTGGGTTCACGCCATTCTCCTGCCTCAGCCTCCCGAGTAGGTGGGACTAGAGGCTCCTGCCACCACGCCTGGCTAATTTTTCGTATTTTTTAGTAGAGATGGGTTTCACCATGTTAGCCAGGAAAGTCTGAATCTCCTGATCCGCCCACCTTGACCTCCCAAAGTGCTGGGATTACAGGTATGAGCCACCGCGCTGGCCAGACTTGTAGTATTAAGTGATCCTCCCTGCCTCTGCCTCCCAAAGAGCTGGGATTGTGGGTGTGAGTCATCGCACGTGGCCTTGCTGCTTAAAATTTAATGTCAGCCTGTGAGAAATAATTGTGCTTTTACCTGTGAACATTTCATCTGCTATGAGCAAAGATTTGAAGCATCAGTTTAAGAATATGCCATTGAAGCTGTCTGTGGGCTACCACATGAGGAAGCTACAGCACAGGGTGTGAATATGTGCCATGATGTGCTGGTTTATAGCAGATGCTGATTACTGTGGTGTAAATACTCCTATTATGACCAATTTCAAGAACCAACAGTTAAGATTTGGCTTGCAAAATTTCTGAAAATTTAACAGTGATAAATCTTGAGTTAGCAGGTCTGTTATAGAATGGATGTTCCTGCTTCATGTCCTTGGGTGTGGGGAGCTCTAGGATTGGAAGGCACTCTTCAGGAGAGTAATTTCTGGGTAGGCGTAGTGGCTCACGGCTGTAATCCCAGCACCTTGGGAGGCTGAGGCAGGAGGATCACTTGAGCCCAGGAGTTTGAGAGCAGCCTAGGCAACACATGAGACCCTGTCTCTCCAGAAAAAATTACTTTTTAAAGAGTAATTAGTTTTGTTTTCTTATTGTATTTCCTATCTGAGGTTCACAGAGTTAGTAATGAACGTCCTTAAGCTATTTTTGTTATTTTAGTTGTTCAAAACTCATAATGGAAACTGAACATATAGCCATAAGATGGCTGCAGAGATACAATATGGCTACTAAATTTATTTTCTTTTGACTGTATTTGTCAGCTCACTGCTTCTGTCATTCTGATCAACAATTTTGATTTGCTAATAATGACAACATAGGAAGTTCAGGAGAAAATTAAAATATGCCCTTGACGGATGAAAGCTCTTCCCTTCATTTGATATCTGAATTCCTGTGTCTGGGGTGCGGTGGCTCATACCTGTAATCCCAGCACTTTGGGAAGCCAAGGCAGGTGGATCATTTGAGACTAGGAGTTCGAAATCAGCCTGGCCAACATGGTAAAACCCTGTCTCAATTAAAAATACAAAAAATAGCGGGGCGTGGTGATGCATGCCTGCAATCCCAGCTATTGGGGAGGCTGAGGCACGAGAATCGCTTGAATCTGGGAGGTGGAGGTTGTAGTGAGCCAAGATCAGGTCACTGCACTTCAGCCTGGGTGACAAAGCCAGACCCTGTCTCAAAAAAAAAGGAAAGAAATCTGAATTCCTGAAATTTGAACTGTTAATTAGGGGTAAATGGTCATAGGAGTAGGACCAGTTTCGCCTGGCTACTGTGTCTGAGAAACACAAAGTGGCTCAGCACCTTGAGGGCAGCAATGGTATTATTCATTCTACTCTGTTCATAATTCAGAACTGGAGGCTCCTTGTGGCTATCATAGCAAGCATTGCTGGATGTAGGGGCATGGGGATCCTTCCGTTTTAGTGATCTCATATGGAGCAGTAATACGGTTTTCTAAATATCCGCAGTATGTCTCTTTTAATTTTAGTGATGCTATATTTGTTCTCATGAGACTTCTGACATGGTGGTAATTTAATATTTCCTGAACTAGGGATGTGTTTGTGTGTGCAACAATTAAATTTAATTCCCGTGCAGGTTAAAATGATGCCTGCCATTCTTGGCAGTGAGGCTAACCTGTCCTTTGTCTCACAGGCCACAATTCCAGAGTGCTGTCAGGGCACTGCTCCTTCCGGCTTCGAAGGGGAGCTTCTGCGTCGCTTGCCAAAGCTCAGGAAACGCATGAGGAAGATATGTCTGACGTTCATGAAGGAGAGCCCCCTGCCTCGCCTTGTGGAGGGCCTCGATCAGTTCACAGGTGGGTGCCAGCATCCAGGTCAAGGGTGGATCTTTCTCTCTGTTTTCCCCAGTGGCGCAGGAGGGCTGAGAATGTGGCACCTGTGTCCTTTTTGATATCCTGTGTAGTGCTGAACAGTTGATTGAATAAGCAAGTGCGCTTAAAAACCCAGAAGCTCAGAAACAGGAGCCTACTGAGAACACACAGTCATAATTTTCACATTGTCGTCCTCTCATGTAACCTGGCACTGTGCCATATTTTATGAGCGCCTTGTCTGTACTAGTTCCTGTTGGTTGGCGTTACAGGTAAAGGGGCACAGAGGTGGATTTCCCAGTGTCTAAGCTGTCCCCACTGTCAAGAAGTTGTCTCATTTGAGGAGGATTCATCCCCATCTTCTTGCTTTCTTCACTTCAGAGAGGCACAGCAGTTTCATTTCTCAGGCTGTCTTTGCTCAGAGAAAGCGAGAGCCAAGATCTCATAGTGTAACACAGCAATAGCTGGGAAGGGAGCCCAGAATTTTATAGAATGTTTGGGCCCCTGGCAGCCTCTGACTACCTCCTTCACCCCATCTACCCCCCACCTGCAGTGAGTGTGCTGTCAGTGAGGCTGGGTTTCTTTTAATGAGGTTGCATCTAATCTCAGGGAGCTCTTCTTTTTTTAAAACTTGTCAATGTTGCTCAAGGTGACTCAAGCCTGGGGATGGGGGTGAGTGGAATACAGATCCATTTGCATCTCCTGGAGAGGGGATGCGCTGCGGGATGTAAAGCCTCCCTTATCCTCTAACTCTCCTACACTGTCAGTCTGATGTCTTTGGTGTCCTTGTACTCACTGGTGACTGCCTATGTTTGGCTGGTAGTGCTGCCTTAATGCAGTACCACAGACTGGGTGGCTTCAGTGTGAGGCTAAAAGTTCAAGATCAAGGTGTCAGCAGGGTTGATTACTTCTGAAGCCTCTCTCCTTGGCTTGCAGATGGCCACCTTCTCACTGTGTCCTCCCGTGGTCACTCTTCATCTGTGTGTTCTGTGTCCTGATCTCTTCTTTTAAGGACTTCAGTCAGATTAGATTAGAGCCCATTCTCATTTCACCTTCATTACCTCTCTAAGCCCTTGTCTCCAGAAATAGTCACATTCTGAAGTTCTGGGGGTTGGGACTTTTAACATGTGAATTGAGGGGTAAGGGAAGACACAACCCAGCCTATAACACTGCCTGCAGCAGGGAGGCGGCACCCTTGTGTTATTGGTACCCACATGTATTCAAGAAGGCAGCTTGGTGCTGTATAGAAAGAACTTGGGCTTTGAAGTAAGGTAGGCCAGTGTTCAAGTCCTGGCTCATCTACTCATTAACCACATGGCCTTCAGATAGTGACTAGACCTCACTGAGCCTTTCTTGAAGTCTGTAAAATGGAGCTACAAATAGGTGCTTCTGAAGTTGTGCACATGAAAAGAGAATTTACCACGTACCAGCTATAAGTGGAAACTCAACATACATTAATCTGAAATTTCCTTCAAGTGATTATAAAGTTCTAGTATAATGCACTGCACATAGTTGGTGCTCAGTAAGTGCATTTGCTTGATTGATTATAAAACCCCTAAATACAAAAGAATGACTGCTGCTGTTTGGGTTGTTATTGTCAAGAGACTTGAAATCCTGTATGTTATTTTTCTGTTTCCATACACCTTGACCAGTTTGGTTAAAACACTTAATGAGATTTTACCAAATGCTAGGGACTGTGTTAAGTACCCAGGGTATAAAGATGAATGATGCTTGGCCTTTGTTCTCCAAAAGGTCCCTGGTGTTGGGTAACAAACACATTACCAGACCCCTGGGATTTTCTTATTGTCTCCCCTCCCCACCTTGTTTTCCCTTACAGGTGAAGTGATTTCCTCTGTGAGTGAGCTGCAGAGCTTAAAGGTGGAACCCTCTGCAGAGAAGGAGAAGCAGCGGTCAGAAGCCAAGCACATTCTCATGCAAAAACAGCGAGCTTTGTCAGACCTCTTTAAACACCTTGCAAAAATTGGTAAGGTTCTCGCTTGAAACCCAGTGAAATGTAGTCACCAACTTTTACGAAGAGGAATGACGTCTGATTTGGGGGAAATTCCATAGACAGTTGAGATAGTGGACAACAGAAGGTACAGGCAAGGTTTCCAGATGTCTAAGAGTTCCACTCACATGCAGGAAAATCCTGTGACCAGCCATCTATGATTCCCAGATACTTTCCTCTTTGTATGAGGTTTCTCAGAATCTATATTTTTATTTATGTTATGTTGTTATGTTATGTTATGTTATGTTATGTTATGTTATGTTATGTTATTGAGATTGAGTCTCGCTCTGTCGCTCAGGCTGGAGTACAGTGGTGCAATCTCGGCTCACTGCAACCTCTGCCTCTTGTTGCCCAGGCTGGAGTGCAATGGCGTGATTTTGGCTCACTGCAACCTCTGCCTCCTGGGTGCAAGCGATTCTCTTGCCTCAGCCTCCCAAGCAGCTGGAACTACACCATGCCCGGCTAATTTTTGTATTTTTACTAGAGACAGGGCTTCACCGTGTTAGCCAGGATGGTCTCAATCTCCTGACCTTGTGATCTGTCTACCTCAGCCTCCCAAAGTGCTGGGATTACAGGCGTGCGCACCACACCTGGCAGAATCTGTACTTTTAAAATTTCTATCACTGCATGCTGTACCATTGTTTGCTGCATAGCATAGAGAGCAGTGCTTCTCAAACTTGAACGTGCATGTGAATTCACCTGGGGAATCTTGTGGAAGTGCCGCTACAGATCCTGTTTCAGTTGGTGTGGGTGCATCCTGAGAGTCTGCATTTCTAACAAGCTCTCAGGTGATGCTGTTTAGAAGACTTTGCTTTGAGTAGCAAGAGAAAGGGGGGCACATCCATTCTCTCCTAAGCATCTTTGCTTAAACAAATGCTGTTTATTTCCTAGGTTTGTCATATCGCAAAGGTCTTGCATGGGCGCGTTCAAAAAATCCTCAAGAGATGCTTCATCTTCACCCGTTAGATCTCCGGAGCGCATTGTCCATCGTCAGCAGCACTCGGGAGGCTGATTCTAGGTTTGTCTGTTTTTTTTCCCTACTTATAAATGGAACAAGTAATTTAAAACTTATCCTCATTTGCAGAAATGGGGATAGCAACACCACTGTGGCTACCAAAAGTGCCTGGCTCAGGAGCTGACTCCTGGTGGACATTCAAATGAAAGTGTGAAGCTGGGTGCGGTGGTTCATCCCTGTAATCCCAGCACTTTGGGAGTCTGAGGTGGGCAGATCACTTGAGGTCAGGAGTTCAAGACCAGCCTGACCAACATGGCAAAACTCTGTGTCTACTAAAAATACAAAATATTAGCCGGGTATGGTGGCACATGCCTGTAATCCCAGCTACTCAGGAGGCCGAGGCAGGAGTATTGCTTGAACCCAGGAGGTAGAGGTTGCAGTGAGCTGAGATTACACCACTGCACTCCAGCCTGGGTAGCAAAGTAAGACTGTCTCAAAAAAAAAAATTTTTTTCTTTCTCTTTCTTCCTTGCATTCACCTCTCTATTCTTCTTCCTTTTTTTTTTGTCTTGATTTTCCTGAAGTCTACTTACTTCATTTGATCATACGTGTGGAAATCTATTAGAAAATGGTATATTTTTAGTTGCTCTGTATACATACACTCCTCATAAGTTCTAATGTTATTGAATTTGCAAGTCCATACACTATTGAGACAGGCAGAGCTACCTCTATTTACAGCACTGCAGAGGATGTTGTGAATGATGCTTTGCATGAACTGGGTATAGTACACGTGTGTGTGTGTTTTATTTGCTCAGTTGGCCCTCCCAGGGCTTTAAATTTGAATTCAACAATATTGTGGAAGGGAAATTTTACATAAGTATTCTGGATTTTCGGGTTTTCAGGAAAATTTGCCAAGTAGGCTTGCATTCCCATTTGGTCAGCAGTGTTGTCGTTGAATAGTAGTTTCCTCCTTTTGAAAGGACACATGCTCTCCAGCTTACTTGAACCCTCAACAACCCCTGTGTCTTCCCCACATTGGGGTCAGCTGTCACTGCCATGCATCATTTTGTGCTTGGCTGTCCTCAGTCTTCTTACGTTATTTGCCTGGCCCCTGTAGGCATCAGAGTTTATGACCCCCTTGCCTCCACTGCCAAGATAGGAAGATTTCATTGAAGAAACCATATTGTCAGCAAAATTTATTTCCTCATGATACTTCCAGTGCTAAGTTAAGTAAAGGACTAATGAGTGCCTCACCAAATGAGTCCTCATAGAAGTAAACCACCTCAGACAGCTGACTCTTGGTTATGGCCAAATATACCAGTATCTGAGTTTTTCAGGATCTGGGGTGGGAGAGCATGGTTTTAATTAAGTAAATGATGTTGATATCTTTTCCAGGCTGCTTACAGAAATCTCATCTTCATGGGATGGATGCCAGAAGTATTTTTATCGCTCTCTTGCACGGCATGCCAGGCTTAACGCAGCACTAGCAACTCCTGCCAAGGTAGAATGATAGAACATGAGTCTTGCAGGGGCTCAGGGAAAGCTCTTATTCTGTTCATCCCAGGGCCGCATTCTCAGACCTTGTTAAGTGATAACAGCCTGTTAGTGGAACTGAGCTTTTTGCAGTACATCCTTTAACTTAAAATAAGTATCAATGTAATTTTGTGCAAAATCAGAGAACACCTTAAATAAATTCTGTTACACTTGCCAGCAGAACAAATTTTCTTAATGTTTAAGAAAAATTTAAAACTTCAAATTGAGAATGCCATCTTTAGATCTTTCTTCCCTTTGTGAATTGAGAAAAGACCACTAATAAATGCATTTTGGAGTTAAATCCAGTTCCTTTGTATGGAATATCAATGATCGGTGGTAGCATAATTGGAGAAACACTGCTCAAAAAAATGAATGTGTCACCTCTAGAGTGCGGCATGTCTGATGCTTATAGTAGAAACAACTTTCTAGAGGCACATCTGTGGGTGTTTGCCAGCAGCCCCTTCAGCATGTTTTTCCTTCTTCTGCCAGGAAATGGGCATGGGCAACGTGGAGCGGTGCAGAGGGTTCTCAGCACATTTGATGAAGATGCTCGTCCAACAGCGGCGCTCCCTGACCATGCTCAGTGAGCAGTGGATCATCCTCAGGTATCAGCCGATGAGTTGGGCTTGTGGCATGAATTCAGAAGAATTAGATCCAAGTCAGCTCAGAGTTACTGCACATGGGGAGAGGAATAAGACATGCTCTCACTTGTGAAATGAATTTAAGGCCCAAAGAAGCAGGTAGGGTTTCTCCCAGCTCTGCCCCTTGTTTTCAGTGATATGCTTCTAGTGTCCCTCTCCCTCTGTGCTCTGACTGAACCTCCTAAGAATATGGAGCTGTGGAGATTTCAGGGCTGTGTCAGGCAGTGAAAATTGTCATGGCTGAACCATACCTGTGTCTGGAATGAGGATATATATTGCCGAAAGTCCATGTGGGCCAATGGTTAGGCTTGTGTTCATGGTATTAGGGTGGGACAGTCTTGGGCACAGATGAGATTTGAGTTGGCTTCTGTTACTTAGGCTTTGGGGATCCCCCAAATGGCAATCTGAGCCATACATGGAGGCTCCTCAATGGAAACAGATAATTAAGAGATGAGGACAGTTAGGAGAGTTGTCGTCATCTGTTGAATGGATTCGTGGCTGAGAGACAGTATTTCCAGACTGTTCACTTTAGCTTCAGGTATTTTCTCCTCCATTCATTAGGGTTTATGTAGCAAAGTACAGCACATTCACTAGATAATGCTAGTTGAAGTCGCTGTAGTGGTGTAATTGTGTCGTGATACTTCTCCTGAAAGACTGAGAGATGGGTTTAAGTACTTTGGGAGGCATTTTAACAGACTTTTTTTTTACCTGTCTGGGGGATTCTTCCTTCTTGACTGTATTAAAAAACCCATGCTTATTCAGAAACACAAATTTCTTTTAAAACAATGTGGTGACATGGTTTAGAGTGCCATTCATTGTGTTTTTCCCATGGGTTTCTCTGTACAGGAACCTCCTCAGCTGTGTGCAAGAGATTCACAGCAGGCTGACGGGGCCCCTGGCCTACCCCGTGGCCTTCCCTCCTCAGGATGGCGTGCAGCAGTGGACCGAGCGCCTGCAGCACCTGGCCATGCAGTGCCAGATTCTGCTCGAGCAGCTCTCCTGGCTCCTCCAGTGCTGCCCCAGTGTACGGCCAGCTCCAGGCCATGGCAATGCCCAGGCACTGGGGCAGCCTCCTGCCCCCTGCCTGGAAGGACCAGAACTTAGCAAGGGACAACTTTGTGGAGTAGTACCAGACCTAATTCCCTCCAGTCTGAGCTACCCATCTCCAGTACCTGGAAGTCAGCTGCCCTCTGGTTGCCGGATGCGGAAACAGGATCAGCTTTGGCAACAGTCAGCTACGAGAGTAACAGAGATGCTAAAAATCATTAAAACAGTGAAAGCTGATGTCGACAAAATTAGGCAGCAGTCTTGTGAGACTCTCTTTCATTCTTGGTAAGTGTGTCTATGTCTTTACACTTCTCTGTGTGCTTAGGTTCTTATTGTTCTTATCCAAATTGGGGATGGGAAGGGAAGGGTGTTAACAGAAAGCAGAAGCTTTTAGACAGTCCTGGAGTCTGGGGAACTCGTCAGTTTGGGGGATGGGGTGGGGTGGGGATAGGGAGTGTCATCTGCAGGTTCTGATACTTTAGTTAGCAAAAGGATGCCAGACAAAGCCCTAAATAATCCACAGGGAGAGCAAATCACATCCTGCTATTTGTGGTGGTCCAAAATAAAAGCCTATCACACCAAAGACTAATGATAATGGAATATTATTAATGGAATAAATTTATCATTTATTGGAATAAATTAATGGAATAAATTTATTGGAATAAATTACTAAATTTATTCCATTACTAAACCTAGGTGTTTAGTAATAGAATCAAATTATGAAAATAATTGTGCTTCAGTCCTCTGTTCCTCAGTGGACCTGCACAGCACTCTGTGGCATGTGTTTAGCTGCAAACTTCAGCTATGGTGAGTTCTACCTTGCATATATTATAGTGGTTGCAGGGAGGGGTGTGTGTTTGTGGAAATTGTAATGCATTCCTTTCAACATTGTGGCATTTCTGTTGCAGGAAAGATTTTGAAGTGTGCTCTTCTGCACTGAGTTGCTTGTCCCAGGTGTCAGTTCATTTGCAGGGCCTAGAGTCCTTGTTCATTCTTCCAGGGATGGAGGTTGAGCAAAGAGACTCACAAATGGCACTAGTTGAAAGTCTGGAATATGTAAGAGGAGAAATTAGTAAAGCCATGGCTGACTTTACTACCTGGAAGACACATCTGCTTACTTCAGGTAGCCAAGGAGGTAAGGAATATTGTTCAGTCAGGGAATGAAAGCCCACTGTAGAAATGATGTCTTGTAGATGTAAAGTCTCATTGTCCTAAAGACACATTATGTTTTGGGCTATACACGTACCTGTCCAGGGTTCTGAGGCAGGGAGGTGCGGTTGAAATCCACAGCTCTTAACTTTTTTGCCCCATTTGTTTGGATGCCTGTTACATACTTCGTAACACGCTTAGGAAGGCAGCATCAGCTCACTGTCTGTTAGTTTTCCCTTAGATTGAAAAAGTTTGGCACTGATATTTGGACTAAGTTAGTGTTTATTCATACTGTCTTAACTGTTATTTTCATATTTTTACATTATTTTAGTAAAATTTTTAATACAAGGTAATAAACTTACAAGTTTATCGAGGCAAGGAATTTGTCTCTTCTTTGTATCTGGCACAGCTTGACTCAGTGACTCATCAAGAAATGAGTGTTTTTAATGATTTCCAGAGGCACTAAAGCAAATGATTGTTGTTTGTATGTTTGTTTTACACCATGTTACTTGCTAGGAAATCAAATGTTGGATGAAGGATTTGTGGAAGATTTTTCAGAGAAAATGGAAATTGCTATCCGAGCCATCCTCTGTGCCATCCAGAACTTAGAAGAAAGCAAGAATGAAAAAGCAGAGAAGAACACTGACCAAGCAAGCCCACAAGAAGAGTACGGTATGTCTGAAATCAGGCAGAAATTAGTTTCATGCCTGTTTTAATTTTTGTATTTAATGATTTATTTCTGTGGCTAAATAGTTAAGGATGGATGTTAGAAACAGATGACTACATGGATAGAGATGAAAGGATTTGTTTTCTGTTATTCATCATGTTGTTTTCTCTGAATGAGGCAGCAGGCTTTGAGAGACTGCAATCAGGACATCTAACAAAACTCTTAGAGGATGACTTCTGGGCCGATGTGAGCACTTTGCATGTGCAGAAAATAATTTCTGCCATCTCCGAGCTGTTGGAGAGGCTGAAATCGTACGGTGAGGATGGCACAGCAGCAAAGCACCTGGTAACTAACTGTTCTTTACAAACTTCTTCCTCTTCAGAATGCACTGAGCAAAGGCAGAGTGGGCTTTACCTCCCTGCACATGGATAAGTCCCAGAGCAGGCCTCAGTGCCAAAATCACTAAGAACTTGGTCTCTTTATTTATACGTGCAAAGTCATTGACAAGCTTTGAAAAGCTTAGGGCTTGCTAGCTAATTGTTAAATGCATAGGTGCAGAAATGCTAACCATTCAGAATATCTATTAGGATTCTTTCATATCTTACACACTCCCAAATATTTGATGTTACTGATAGATGACATTATCAACAGAGGCTTAGCGGCCACTCTATGTAAACACCATTCCCACTACAGTAAGTGAAGAGTAAGCAGTTGTAGTCTTTGCAGTAAGTCCGGAGAAGCACCTTACTTTGCAGAACATTGTATGTTATTCTGTAGCATTGCCTCCAGTGCTAACTTTCAATCAGCAGAATTTATTTATAAACATTTTATTTTTATTATTTATTTTATTTTGGGACATGATCTCATTCTGTTGTCCAGGCTGGAGAGTGGTGGTGTGACCATGGCTCACTGCAGCCTTGACCTCCTGGGCTCAGGTGATCCTCACACCTCAGCCTCCCAAATAGCTGGCACTATAGGCATGCACCACCGTGCCCAGCTAATTTTTAAAGTTTTATAGAGATGGGTTCTGGCTATCTGTTTTTTTTTTGTTTGGTATATTTGGTAGAAATGGGGTTTTGCCATGTTGCCCACGCAACATGAACTTGAACTCCTGGGCTCAAGCAGTCTACCCAAAATGCTGGGATTAAAGACATAAGCCACTGTGCCTGGCCAACATTATATTTTTAAAAAACCAACACTGTTAGCCAAATGAGACATTGGTTTGAGATTGTACTTTGGTGACGATATATGTAAATGAAGAAATCTCAATGAGCTGTGTGTATTGGGGTGGGATGGGGGTTACAAACACATACATGTAACTTGCCATTATTACTATTTAGTACATTCACAATGTTGTGCAATTACCACCACTGTCTAATTCCAGAATGGAAATCTGGTACCTGCCAAGCAGTGTGAGCAGGCCTTTTGTTCTGTTTTGATCTCAGTTCTTCAGCCAATCCTGTTCCTTGCTGGTGCGCCTGGTGCCGGTCCTCTCCAGCTACTCAGACCTTGTCCTCTTCTTCCTGACCATGTCTTTGGCAACTCACCGTAGTACTGCAAAGCTGCTCTCTATGCTTGCCCAGGTCTTTACGGAGCTTGCCCAGAAGGTAAGGACCGTTCACGTGGTGCACTGTGAGCAGCAGGGACCCAAGTAAATTTCATATCATTGGTCTTTGGTGTGATAGGGTTTTATTTTGGACCACCACAAATAGCAGGATGTGATTTGCTCTCCCTGTGGACTATTTAGGGCTTTGTCTGGCATCCTTTTGCTAACGCTGTTTCCACTAAAGTCTGGGAACCTGCAGATGATACCCCCTATCCCCAACCCACCCTATCCCCCAAACTGATGAGTTTCCTAAACTCCAGAGCTGTCTAAAAGCTACTGCTTTCTGTTACCACCCTTCTCTTCCCATCCCCAATTTAAATCTTCTTCAGCTAACTCTTGAACTACAGTTGTAGGATAAACCCTTAAGGCTATTAAGTTTTCTTTTAACCATGTAGGTGTAATTGTGATTAAATGATAATGGACCTATTATTAGAGTTTTTTCCCCACTGTCACGGTGGGTCACGCCTGTAATCCCAGTACTTTGGGAGGCTGAGGCGGTTGGATCACCTGATGTCAGGCGTTCAAGAGCAGTTTACAATGAAACTCCATCTCTACTAAAAATACAAAAATTAGCTGGGCGTGGTGGCATGTGTCTGTAATCCCAGCTACTCGGGAGGCTGAGACAGGAGAATTGCTTAAACCCAGGGAAGTAGAGGTTGCAGTGAGCCAAAATCATGCCATTGCACTCCAGCCTGGGCAACAAGAGCAAAACTCCATCTCAAATAAATAAATAAATAAATGGTTTTTTTGGTTTGTTTTGTTTTTGTTTTTGGAGACAGTCTCCAAAATTGTAATTGTGATTACAGGCACGTGCCACCACGCCTGGCTAATTTTTGTATTTTTAGTAGAGATGAGGGGGGGTTTCACCACATTGGCCAGGATGGTCTCGATCTCCTGACCTCGTGATCCATCCACCTCGGCCTCCCAAAATGCTGGGATTACAGGTGTGAGCCACCGTGCCCAGCCAGTTTTTTTCTTTAGCAGGGAAGTCATTTGTTCTTTCAGCCATGTACCCAGTATTGTGAAAAGCACTGAGGTTGTAGAGATTGTAGACCCTCCCCATGAAACTCAGGGCAGTAGACAGTGAAATCTAATAGCAACATGGTGTGGGTAGGTCTAGTCATAGAGGTGTCCAGCTCTCGGTCTCTCTTAACCTCACCAAGCCTCAGTTTCCTCATTTGTAAAATGAGATCTGCCTACACTTGTATGCATTTTTGTGAGAACCACCTGCATTTGAGTATATAAGTTTTGTTTTTCTTTTTCCTTAGCATTCTACGATTTTCTCCAAGCTAAATACAGATGAGACGTACTTGAGGAAGATATGAATTTACAAACTGAAGATGGGGTCTAGATTTCTTTTTTTTTTTTTTTTTTTTTGAGACGGAGTCTCGCTCTGTCGCCCAGGCTGGAGTGCAGTGGCCGGATCTCAGCTCACTGCAAGCTCCGCCTCCGGGTTCACGCCATTCTCCCGCCTCAGCCTCCCGAGTAGCTGGGACTACAGGCGCCCGCCACCTCGCCCGGCTAGTTTTTTTTTTTTTTTAGTAGAGACGGGATTTCACCGTGTTAGCCAGGATGGTCTCGATCTCCTGACCTCGTGATCCGCCCGTCTCGGCCTCCCAAAGTGCTGGGATTACAGGCTTGAGCCACCGCGCCCGGCCTTAGATTTCTTATAAACAATTAACAGTTCTTAGTTCTGAGTCAGTGAAATACTGGAAAGAGTTAAAAAGTGGAAGCCAAGCCTAATGCCTTGTATCAAGAGGATAAATATGTTTATCTATAGTAATAATAAGTAAAAGAATGAGTCTCAGGTTTCTCCCCCTCTGGTGGGCACCAAGCTAGTCTTAACATTCCATTGCTTCTTGGAGAAAACACTGTATGCTAAAGACAGTGGCAGGAAAATGTGTGGCACGGGCGCCTTAAGATTTGGCTCAGCTAGATTTGTCCATTTGCACTGTAGCTTTTGTCTGACAGGTCGTAGAATGACTTTGGCCTTTCAAACCTTTGTCTGTTTGCGAGTAGGAATGGTTCTGCTATGTGTAGAACGTTGGGAGCCCTGTGGCTATCCCAGATGTAGCAACTGCAGTAATATACTCTGGTAAGGGCATCTGAAACTCCCTCCTGTGTGGTCTTATTCGTCTGTCTCTGAATGTTTCTAATTTAAATAATGTATTTCAACGGGAAAATCAAGCAAGTAAGCCAAACTGTATTTTCCAATCAACATTCTGAGAATATATGTCCTAAAAGTGGGTTTGCCTTTTTAAAAATTTTTCTAAGTATGCAAATTGTATTCATATCTTTTCTGAGTAGTTTCAAGGGAACTTGAAAGTAGGTTAGACAGTACTAAGATAATAGATACAGGTTGTAATTAAAGCTCTTGATCTACAGGAAGCTGTTTCTGTGTAACCAAGTCATAATTAGTGTTTACTGGTTTTTGGATCTTAATTCCTTGCTAATTAGCAGCTTACTTTTTTGTGCATTCTCATCTTCAGATTGACAAATATCTTCATAGTATATATTTTCTCTTACAAAATTAAAATTTCTGATTGACAGTCACTACTTTTTCTTTTTACTTCTGCCCAGCGGGCTAGTATTCTTCTCAGGTTATTTTCCTGTATAAAATAGTTTTTTTCAACATTTCACAGTTTTTACTATGTCTGACTGTGTTCTCTCCAGAGCCTGTTCTTCCCTTGCTCAAGGACTTTTTCCTAAATACTGTCCTTCCAGTGAACTTCATTTAGGTTTTTGTCTTGGCATAGTGACAAATGACCACATGCCAGTAGCTTCTACAAAGTCAAGTCCTATGTTAAATCTGATGTCAAGCTGTAAAACTGCATAACTGTTAGCACCAAAGAGGAAAAGAATGTCAGAAGTCTACTGTACTTCCAGCAAATTTAAGATAATGAGCTAGAAAAAGAATTCATTATGTGTTTACATTGTTTTCCTGTGGCAAGAATGAAAATCCCCTTTTAAAATTGCTTTTGCGCCTAATTGTTCACTTCCTTTTTCTTTTTTCTAAGGGATTTTGCTTGCCCAAAGAATTTATGGAAGATTCAGCTGGAGAGGGAGCAACTGAGTTCCATGACTATGAGGGAGGTGGAATTGGAGAAGGCGAGGGCATGAAGGATGTGAGTGACCAGATAGAAAATGAAGAACAGGTACGTTTTCACGTGGGTATACAGTTGACAGAAGATCACTCTCTTTCTTTTCAATATGTAAGTTACACATAAAAATGGTTTTTACTAGGCTGTTTTTAATCTGTGATCTACAGAGCCCTAGATATATTGGTGGTTGGGCTGTGGGTGTAAATAAAAAGCCTAAAATCCACAGGAAGGAACCTGGAAACTCCGTCAGTGGTTGTGGCTATAATTAGGGAGGAAATGATTTTTACTTTTTCTTTTTTTTTTAATGGGCAGATATTTGCTGAAATTTTCTAGAGTATTTTTGATAGTATTTTTAAGCATAAAAGGCCTGGCTATCTTAAGTGATAATTGCATTAAACAATAATGCCAAAATTTGCTGTTAATAGGCTTTGCTGTTGTGTATCTTTTAGGCATAGAGAGTTTTAAAAAATCTGTATCCTTTTTGGTTGGAGTCAAGCAACCTTCTGCACTATTCAGATGTTGTGGACTAAGATTGTTACACTGCATGGATTTTTAAAATGCCTGTCTCATTTGGGAGTGATTTGTGTGTGTTGGGTGTATCACTTACATTCTAAGTTAAATCAGATCAGAAACTTGTATTTAAGGTAATTTTATAGTTATTAAAAATAAAGGAGAAAACCAATTCAAATTCCCTCTCTTCCTTGGCAGAGAAAACTGAAAAGAAATTAAAAGCCAAAAGAATAATGCTAGTATTTATGTTATGGAGCTCTAACTTTTTTTTTTGGACCTATATTATCCTTACATAATTGCTTTGTTATTTTGGCCTTTCTGTATTTCTCAAGTCTGACTTAATCACTGTATACTACTTTTCTAATAGAAAAAAAAAAGTCAAAAAAAAATTGCAAACCTAATAGAAAAGTACAGTTCATGCAAAAAACATTATGTGGATTACAAAGCTTCCACAACAATTTGGTAGTGTCTGCTGAATTTTAAATTATGTGTATTCATTGACCCCCAAATTCCATGTTTTCTTATAGAAATGCTAGTGTCGGCTGGGCGCGGTGGCTCAAGCCTGTAATCCCAGCACTTTGGGAGGCCGAGACGGGCGGATCACGAGGTCAGGAGATCGAGACCATCCTGGCTAACACGGTGAAACCCCGTCTCTACTAAAAATACAAAAACTAGCCGGGCGAGGTGGCGGGTGCCTGTAGTCCCAGCTACCCGGGAGGCTGAGGCAGGAGAATGGCGTAAACCCGGGAGGCGGAGCTTGCAATGAGCTGAGATCCGGCCACTGCACTCCAGCCCGGGCGACAGAGCGAGACTCCGCCTCAAAAAAAAAAAAAAAAAATGCTAGTGTCAAAGATAAATAGGTATATGAGTGTGTATATATGTCTGCACATGGATATTTACTACAGCATTATTTATATGGTGAAAATTGTGAATCCAAATATTCATCAGAAGAGAATTAAATTATGGCACCATCCATGCAGAACAATGGTAAAAGTATGAATGAAGCAGAATGAGATGGTTTTGTATGTATCAACATGAAAATAACCTAAGGATCTTATTTCTTTAAGAGATGAGGTCTTGCTCTCTTGCCCAGGCTGGAGTACAATTCTATAATCATAGCTCACTGCAGCCATGAACTCTTGGACTCAAGGAGTCCTCTTGTATTAGCCTCTTGAGTAGTTAGGATTACAGGCGTGAGCCACCACACCTGGCTGAGATGTTTTTAAGAAAAGATGTGTTTTACAGTCTGGGTGTGGTGGCTCACACCTGGATTCCTTTGGAGTCCAAGGCAGGAGGATCCCTTGAGGCCAGGAGTTCAAGACCAGCCTGGGCAACATAGGGAGACACTGTCTCTATAAAATTAAAACAAAACCCAGCCTGGCCAACATGGCAAAACTCTGTCTCTACTAAAAATACAAAAATTAGCTGGGTGTGGTTGTGGGCACCTGTAATCCCAGCTACTCGGGAGGCTGATGCAGGAGAATCACCTGAACCTGGGAGGCGGAGGTTGCAGTGGGCCAAGATCGCACCATTGCACTCCAGCGTGGACGATAGAGCAAGACCTTGTTTCAGAAAAATAAAAATGAAAAAAGCAGATTGCATAACAGTCTGTAAAGCATGATCTCTTTTTTGTTTAAAAAGATGTTGGGAGGCAGGTATTGATAGCTATCACCTGTATCACTAAGTATATGTTGGTGTATTCATAGAAAAAAGTCAAAGGTTCACTAGAATGTTATTGGTAGTCATTCTTTGAGAGGCTTAGAGGATGGAGGTGTTACAGGGAAACTTGTTTTTATTTTATTTTGGAGACAGAGTCTTGCTATGTCCCCAAGGCTGGAGTGCAGTGGCGTAGTCGCAGCTCCCGGGTTCAAGCTATTCTTATGCCACAGTCTCCCAGGTAGCTGGGATTATAGGCACACACCACAACGCCAGGGTAGTTTTTGTATTTTTAGTAGAGACAGAGTTTTGCCATGTTGGCTAAGCTGTTCTCGAACTGCTGACCCCTCAAGTGATCTGCCCGCCTCAGCCTCCCAAAGTGCTGGGATTATAGGCATGAGCCACCATGCCTGGCCATGACTTTTGTATTTTAAAAAGGACTTGTTTTTTTTTTTTGAAACGGAGTCTTGCTCTGTCACCCAGGCTAGAGTGCAGTGGTGTGATCTCAGCTTGCCACAACCTCCACCTCCTGGGTTCAAGCAATTATCCTGCCTCAGCCTCCTGAGTAGCTGGGATTACAGGCCCCCACCACCACGCCTTGCTCATTTTTGTATTTTTAGTAGAGACAGTGTTTCACCATCGTGGCCAGACTGGTCTCGAACTCCTGACCTTGTGATCCACCCGCCTCGGCCTCCCAAAGTACTGGGATTACAGGCATGAGCTACTGTGCTTAGCCTTAAAAAGAACTTTCAAAAATCAACCATAATGAAAGAGGTAACAATCACAAAACTTTTTGCCCCAAATATCACATCAATTATATAGAAACATATAAATTAGGCTGGGCTCAGTTGCTCACAGCTGTAATCCCACCACTTTGGGAGGCTAAGGCAGGAGAATTGCTTGTGCCCAGGAGTCGAGACCAACCTGGGCAACATGTCAAGGCCACGTCTCTAGCAAAAAATAAAAAATTAGCCAGATGTGGTTGTATGTCCCTGTGGTCCCAGCTACTGGGGAGGCTGAGGCAGAGGATTGCTTGATCCCAGGAGGTTGAGGCTGCAGTTAGCCATGGTTGTAGCACTGCACTCCAGGCTGGACAACATAGTGAGACCCTGTCTAAAAACATAAAAAATAATTTTTTATAAAAGAAATACATAAACCAAGGAAGAATGAATAAGATTCTCTTGGGCCACTGTCTTTCAGCGGTCATAGTGACAAAAATAGTATTAAAGAATTGGATAATAAATGATTGATGAACTTTTTATCCTACAAAGAATATATATTCTTGCAAATGTCTCTGGGACTATTTTTACAATTCCCAATAAGAAAACCTGAACAAAATTCTGTACTCTCTGATTACAGTAAGTGGAAAATAACTCCAGAAATTTTACAGATTCCATGTGGCTGTCTCTGTTGTTTCTCTTTTTTTTTCCTCTCCCAAATATATTTTTACACCATTAACGTTGGCATTTGTATCTCAGAGCTGAAGCAAATATTGGTAAAGTTTCATTTATTATGTTTACTGTAATACTTTTTTTATGTAGGTGGAAGATACATTTCAGAAGGGTCAAGAAAAAGACAAAGAGGATCCTGATTCAAAATCTGATATTAAGGGCGAGGATAATGCCATTGAGATGTCAGAAGACTTTGACGGGAAAATGCATGATGGAGAGCTTGAAGAACAAGGTTTCAGATTATCTGTCACTTCATTCTTGTTTTTGAAAGCATAAATATTTTATCCAGGAAATTCCATGTTTCTAATAAGGAACCTAATATAATCTTTTGAAACAAGTTGGTTACTGTGCTTAACTGCAAATGAAAACCTCAGCAACTGCATGTGCTGTCACCACCTCCACTGAGGCAGAAGTCCCTGGTCTCTCATAGATTCTTCTCACATTGACTGATATGCTAGATGCAGTGGCTCAGTAGTGTCCTTCAGGGAAGCCTGAAAGGAGATGATCCCTAATGGAGCTGGGCTCTCAACAAAAGGCAAATTGTTCTGTAGTGTTTAAAATACCTTTTATGCCTAATTAGAAAAATAGTAGATGTTTGTTGTAGATGATTTGGAACAAAAATGTAGAAAAGAAATAGATCCCCCCTTAGGCCTACCACCCATAGCACTTAGTAAATTGTGGTATATTTCTTTCCATTTATTGCATGTATACACACACACAGACCATATACAGTCTGTAGTCTGCTTTTTTTTTTTTTTTTTTTGAGACGGAGTCTCACTCTGTCCCCCAGGCTGGAGTGCAGTGGCACAATCTCGGCTCACTGCAAGCTGTGCCTCCCAGGTTCATGCCATTCTCCTGCCTCAGCCTCCTAAGTAGCTGGGACTACAGGTGCCCACCACCACGCCCGGCTAATTTTTGTGTGTGTGTGTGTTTTTAGTAAAGACAGGGTTTCACCATGTTAGCCAGGATGGTCTCGATCTCCTGACCTCGTGATCTGCCCACCTCAGCCTCCCAAAGTGCTGGAATTACAGGCATGAGCCACCGCGTTGGGCCTGCTTTTTTCATTTAACATCTTAAGAAAATTCTCCCTGTCATTAAAAATTACTTGAGAATTTGATTTTTTTAAGTACATCGTCATCTGTCATATGTTTGTACCATAATTCAGCCCTTGCCCCAAATTTCTGTCCAATTTGAGATACTGTGTCTTATTCTAAAATGAGTATCTTGCAGAAAGTTGACCTTTGTGGCAGTTGGCCTAAGGCACATAGGATATGACCTTTTGCAAAGTAGACCCTGTGCAAAGACAAATGACAATTCTGATTGAGACCTGATTTTAGGTGTTGGAAAATGTCATAGTATATTGAAGATGGGGAGGACCCATGGAAACCACCTAGTCCAACCCCATCATTTCAGACACAAAACTCAGGTTGCTGAGTCCCATAATGGCCCAGCACCAAAACTAGACATCCTCGTAGGTATTTCCTTACTCATTTTACCATCTGTTCACACATTATAGGCTTCCTTGTGCCTCCACTTGGCAAAACACAGTAAGACTGTGTCTGTGTCAGTAGATCTAAAGGCCTCCGCCTGGAGGATGTGTTCTATAGAAAAAGGCAGTCAATCCCTGGTGGGTCCCTTGTCAGGGAATCGGGTCCACACCCCTCTTACGTACACAGGACTGGGTCAGTTTGGAGATCTGCCTAACTAAGCTCAGTGCCTTCCCTTTCAGAAGAGGATGATGAGAAATCAGATAGTGAGGGCGGAGATCTGGATAAACAGATGGGCGATCTCAATGGTGAGGAAGCTGACAAACTAGATGAGAGGCTTTGGGGTGATGACGATGAGGAGGAAGATGAGGAGGAGGAAGAAGACAATAAAACTGAAGAAACAGGACCAGGAATGGATGAGGTAATTAAAAGATTTCCCCCCTTCCAAACAAACTGAGAGGAGGTAATCTGCCCACCACCTAGCATTCTCTGTCATTTACTTCTCTTCTTTTTCTGTATTGTTTTTGTTCTCTTTTTTCCATTCCTCCTTTTCTTTTTTCTATCCTATCTCATTGATTACATTCAGAGCTAAGAGTAGCTTGACCTGAGTCATCCCATATGTTATGGAGGAGGATGAACAAGACCCTGTGTAGATGTTCTAAGCTGATTCTCCTATAGGCCACTGAATTTTTCCAGCTCACAGCTTGGGAGAACTACAGGGCTGAGTGTAACACTGCAACAGCCCAGGGTGATACAATGAATTATCCAACTCACCCCACCATTCACACACCTAATGATATTGCTGCCGTCATGGAGACCTGGATTGTTTTCTCTGTGTCATGGATGGCACTTCATCAGCCATCCATGGGATAGGTCCAGTAGGCAGAAATTATGCATGTCTAAAAGTCAACCAATGCAGAAACAGTTTCTGGAATTGAGTGTGATGATTGTTTTTTCTTCCTCTGACATTTAGGAAGATTCTGAACTTGTTGCTAAAGATGACAACTTGGATAGTGGCAATTCAAACAAAGATAAAAGCCAGAAAGATAAGAAGGAAGAAAAGGAAGAAGCAGAAGCTGATGATGGTGGAGAAGGTGAAGACAAAATTAAAGAACAAATAGATGAGGTAATGAAGATTTGAAATTGATCTGCTCTCTTGACTCAAGGCTCTTGAACTGTATAGTTCTCAAGGTGTCTCGAGACATTTTTTCCCCTATTCGTTGACTGCGCCCCCATTACCTCATAAAAGAATATGCAACAGAGGCTCTTAACAGGACATAAAATAACTAACTGTTGGTTCCTGACAGGGTAGTACACATGTTGTTTGGGCTTATGCTATAGATCAGAAGCTAAAACCTGTGATCCCTTCTTATTTCTTCTTGTAAGTTTCTTTGAGATTGAGTAACATAGCACCACTTGTCCGTGGAGAACCGCACAGAAAGTGAAATCTGAGATTCCAACATGAAAGGTCTAAAAATAAAATACTAATGTGTGCAGATAATTTTAGGGAATAGATATTGTATTCTCTCACAGTGTAAATACTTAGAGCTGATTTTATGGGAATTCTACTTTTAAAAACAATGGTATTTTTATTTTATCCCTGTTGTCTCCATTGTCCCAAAGAGGGAATATGATGAAAATGAGGTGGACCCTTACCATGGCAATCAGGAAAAGCTGCCAGAACCCGAGGCCTTGGACCTTCCGGATGACTTGAACCTCGACAGTGAAGACAAGAATGGTGGTGAGGACACCGACAATGAAGAAGGCGAAGGTGCGTCTTTCAGAAACAAGGAGACCAGTTAGAACTCACTGTTGAACAGTAACTGAATTCTCTTTTGAGAGCTAGCTCAGTGTCATGGCCAGGTGATAAATCATGTTTGGTTGGCTCAATCCCAGTTTGAGAAAATGGTTTGCCTTTCCTTTGTAGTATTTCTCATGTGATTATCCCTAGAGCTCATCAACCAGTAGGTGTTTCTCAAACTACTATCACGTCCTATTCTCACTTTTGGCACTGCTATGTCCTGGTGGTGCTTCACACACAGCACTGTCTCTTCACAGCCATTACTGTGTGTCCCATCTCATGGGATGGCGTAAACACTGTGCAGTCTGGGTATACCAAGCTGTCGTGGAGTCCGGTTATAGCTTTTTTAGGGAAATAATGGTTTCAGTTATTGATTGTCACATGCAGTGGGGAACAAGACTAATCCCAAGAGAAATCACATGGCATATGACAGTATTTAGTGCCTTTGTTGTCCATTTTTCAACCCTAGTGAGTCCTTTAGGGGTGTTAGCTGGCGTTAGTTGAGAGCATTGTGTTGGAGGTGCCCCCGTAACAGGGCCCCATTCCTGCTGCTTAATCAGACAGAAAGATGTGAGCTGGCCTTGCTGATAAATGAGTCAGTTACATAGTTATAAAATCCATTTAAAAAATATATATGTATATTTTTATAATGCTGTATTAGAACAAAGATAGCAAGTTACAAAGGAATAAATAAGAGGTGCCATTTAGGTAAAAATTAATTTTGGAATCTAGTTGCAAACAAAGTCAATAACCAAGAAAGCATAAAATTAAGAAAATTAAAATCCACTGAGAATGTAATAAGCTATCTGCTTTTAAATAGCCAGACTCATTTTATAACTAAGGAACAATTATTTACCATCGTTTGCTAATTGAATAATAGATAATGGATAAAGAAAACCAATAGGCTGGTTGCAGAGGCTTATGCCTGTAAGTCTTCCCAACACTTTGGGAAGCCAAGGTGGGAGAATCACTTGAGCTCAGGGTTTGAGACCAACCTGAACAACATAGTGAGACCCTGTCTCTATTAAAGAAAAAAATAGTTGGGCATGGTGGCACATACCTGTAGTCCCAGCTACTCAGGAGGCTGAGGTGAGAGAATCACTTGAGCCCAGGAGGTTGAGGCTACAGTGGACCATGATGTTGCCACTGCACTCCAGCTTGGGTGACAGAATGAGACTCTGTCTCTAAAAAATTAAAAAATTAGCTGGGTGTGGTGGTTCATGCCTGTAATCCCAGCACTTTGGGGGGCTGAGGCGGGCGGATCACCTGAGGTTGGGAGTTCGAGACTAGCCTGACCAACATGGACCAACACTGTCTCTACTGAAAATACAAAATTAGCCCGGTGTGGTGGCGCATGCCTGTAATCCTGGCTACTCGGGAGGCTGAGGCAGGAGAATCGCTTGAACCCCGGAGGCAGAGGTTGGGAGAGCCGAGATTGTGCCACTACACGCCAGCCTGGGCAACAAGAGCGAGACTCCGTCTCAAAAAAAATAAAAAATAAAAATAGTAAGAGTTATTTTAAGAATTTGCTAATAACTGATTTTTGAAGTGTCCAAAGTATAAGAAAGCTCTTTTGATAAAACTTTTTCAAAATAAGACTGTTTCTGTTTCAGTGTGAGTTGTATTTTCTGTACATGATCATGACATCCACCAGTTGTTCACAATAATTGAGCATTAAGCTGTCATTTCCTAAATTTTCCTTTTTTTTTTTTTTTTTTTTGTTTATGGCCTAAAATTTTCCTATTTGTTTGTTTGTTTATGGGGGTTTTTTTGGGGTAGATTAGCTATTTTTTTTAATGAAATGTGTCATTAAAACAACTGTATGTATAAGTATGGTTTAAAACAAAGATAGGCAAACTTTTTCTATAAAGCGTCAGATATTAAATATTTTAGGCTTTGCAGACCATAAGCTCTCAATTGTAAATACTCAGTTCTACTGTTGTAGAGTGAAAGCAGCCATAGGCAGTACAAAATGGATGGGGTAAACACAATATATGTTGCTGTGTTCCAGTAAAAACTTTACTTTTTTTTTTGGAGACAGGGTCTTGCCTTGTCACCCAGGCTGGAGTACTGGGGCGTGATCGTAGTTCACTGCAGCCTTGACTTCCTGGGCTCAAGTGATCCTCCTGCCCCAGCCTCCTGAGTAGCCAAGACCATAGGTGCATGCCGCCATGCTTGGCTAATTTTTTATTTTTTGTAAAAGATGGGGTCTCACTATGATGCATGCCCAGGCTGGTCTTGAACTCAAGCAATCCTTCTGTCTCAGCCTCCCAAAGTGTTGGGATTATAGGCATGTGCCACTGTGCCCGGCCAGTAGAACTTTCTTCATAGAAACATGTGGAGGCTAGATTTGGCCTATGGGTCACAATTTGCCACTCGCTGGTTTAGGGAATTGTAGTAAAACAAAACTTGCATAACTAGCTCCCAGCTTAAGAAATCATGTGAGTTTAAAAAATTCTGCGTTCCTCCTTTTTGTTGTATCTATACAGAAGAGAATCCTTTGGAGATAAAAGAAAAACCAGAAGAAGCAGATCATGAAGCTGAGGAAAGAGAGACTGAGACTGACCAGAACGAAAGTCAGAGTCCACAGGAGCCCGAGGAAGGCCCCAGTGAAGATGACAAGGCCAAAGGGGAGGAGGAAATGGACACAGGAGCTGATGACCAAGATGGAGATGCTGCTCAGCATCCTGAAGAACACTCCGAGGAGCAGCAGCAGTCTCTGGAGGAAAAAGACGAGGAAAAAGACAAGGATGCTGACAAAGAAGGTGGAGAGAATGGCCCTGCTGACCAAGGTTTCCAGCCCCAGGTATCGTGGGATGTCTGGCTTTTTTCATTAAAAATAATGAGGAGGAGGAGAAGTCACCTTATTCCCCTTAGAATCCCTTTTAGGATACTCCTCCATCAACATGTGGCACTTCCAAGGAGTTCTAGGTTTCTGTTTTAAGACCCTCACTGAGGAGTGGGGAAGCCTGCTTGTTGCAGGGTCTCCCACCTTATGCTGTTCCCCTAGAGCATTTAATGCTGTGTTTGATTTCTCTGCAGAAGCAGGAAGAAGAACTGGAGGACCCTGATACAGAGGAGCAGGTGCCAGAGGTTTTGGAGAGGAAGGAGCACGCCTCCTGTGGGCAGACTGGTGTGGAGAACATGCAAAGCACACAGGCCATGGAGCTGGCTGGGGCCGCACCTGAGAAGGAGCAGGGGAAAGAGGTGATCAATAGTTTCACTGCAGCTGCCGGCTGCCTCTTAGTAGGGTCTCTTCTCCCTGTCTGACATCACATTCTGTGTAGCATTAGTTGGTTTATGTGTCGTTATTTTGTTGTTTGTTTTGTTGTTGACATCTAACAGATCACATGTCATTCTTTAAGCAACGTGTGACTGAACAATTATTTTTTTAAAGACAGAGATACCTTCTGAAAAATGCCTCATTTGGCAATTTTGTCATTGTGCAAACACCATAAGAGTGTACTTACACAAACCTCGACGGTAAAGCCAGTTGCCCCTAGGCTGCAAACCTGTACAGTGTGTTACTCTACTGAATACTGCAGGCATTTGTAACACAATGTAAGTATTTGTGAATCTAAACATGGAAAAGATATAGTGAAAGTGTCTTATTATCTTATGGGACCACCAGTGTACGTGCAGTCTTTCCTTGACTGAAACGTTGTTGTGTGGGGCATGACTGATACTTATTTTTATATGCCTCCCAGGACAAACCCCGGAATATCGGGTGTATTTAAGTGGTGTGCATAATAAGAAAAAGTTGTTAGACTGATAGCTCTAGATGGGAGAATCAGGTTCGTGTTGTTTTTCAGAAAGCTCTCCAGGAAGCAAACGGAATTTAGACTTCAGGCAATGTGTACCTTTAACGGTGTTTTTCTTTTCCTTGCTTATCATCAGGTTTCTAAATGTTTAATTTTAAAAGCAAATAACTTTTTCATTCTTGGATCTAGTGGTGATGTGTTCTGATATGGCCACAATTCAGGTTGCTGGGTGCTATGGAAAGAACATGGAATGTCAACACAGGACCTGCTGGTTACGGTGGTGATTCTGGACAACTTTTAGTCTCTTTGAGTCCTAGTTCTTACTGACAATAACAACCATTTATATTGCTTATACCCTATGACTACCACACAGCCACCACCACAGTTATCCATTGAGCACCCATTAGGTGCTAAGCATTTTCATTACTTCATCAAGTCCTCACTATGTCCCCATGAGATAGATGATATTGTACTATTTTCTTCATTGTATATTTGAGAAAAATAAACCTCAGTAAAGTTAAATGACAACCTCAAGTGTACCTAGCTGGTTGATGATGAAGCCTGGTTTCTATTTGAGGTCTGTCCTGCCTTTGGAGTGAGACATAATACTCCTGCAAAGAACTAAGCAGCCTTACAAAGCCCCCTGAGAGGGTAACGTAAGGTCTGTACCTAGACACTCCAGTTTCTGCCTGTAGGCCAGGCCTTAGTTACGATGAGTTCCAGAGCTGGCAGGTAGGCAGGAGTGATTATATGACTGAGAATAAAGAATAGCAGTGAGAGAAGTTGTATTCAATGCAGCACAGTAACCAGGGACTTGTAATAGCTTCTTTCACCTCATTCTTTTATGGCTTGGATTTCCTAGGAACACGGAAGTGGAGTCGCGGATGCAAACCAGGCAGAAGGCCATGAATCGAATTTCATTGCCCAGTTGACTTCCCAGAAGCACACCAGGAAAAACACACAGGTTTCTATCACTCCTTAGCTAAACTTAGGTGAAGGCAGCATGTAGAAAAAGATGTTCCAAATATAGTGCTTTAAAAAAAAAAAAAAAAGCTATACTCCTGCTTTTGCCATCCCATCAGATATGATAGTAGCCTTGGTGAGCAGACCAGGACCATGGGGTTTATCCAGTGGGATCCCGTCACTGGGCTTCTTCCCTGCCTGTGTCTCTCCCCGACCCCTGATTCCGGCCATGAAGTCTTAAGAGCCAAGTGCTGTGTGCTGCTGCCCAGCACCAACCGTCTCACTCTTTTCATTGTCTATAGGCTTTTGCTTTTTTAAGAGTAAGTGTTTTAAGTAGGGTATAATTTATGCACATGATGCAAAATTAGTGTAAAAAACCAATCCCCTAAAAAGCCTATATCCTATTCCTGTCCCCAAGGGACCCTCCTCAGAGCAACTTGGTATTACCAATTCTTTCTTTGTTCCGAGATACTTTCTGCATATATGGATGTGTGAAGGTGTGTTTCTTTGCCTTCAATTTAGATATCATAGAAGATTGTTCTATATAAGTATATACAGTTCCTATTCTTTTTAATAGCTATATTGAATTCCATTCTTGTATGGCTACATCTGATTTACTTATCCTGTCCCCTAGAGATGGATATTGTGTTTATTTTGAGTCCTTTTGTCATGACAGGCAAGGCTCTGATGAATATCTTTGTATTTCTCACAGAGTTTTAAGAGGAAACCTGGGCAGGCTGACAATGAACGTTCCATGGGTGATCACAATGAGCGTGTGCACAAGAGGCTGAGGACTGTGGATACGGACAGCCATGCCGAGCAGGGGCCAGCTCAGCAGCCCCAGGCCCAGGTGGAGGATGCAGATGCATTTGAGCACATTAAACAAGGCAGCGACGCATACGATGCACAGACCTATGGTATGGTCCTGGGAAAACTGCTGCCTTTGTCCACTGAGCTCTCCTCTGTAAGAGCTTATGCTATGTGACTGTGCTTGGCAGCTAATAGTACACATTTGTATCAGGGGAGAAAAAAATGGCTTTGTAAACATAAGAAATGCGCAGAAATACAGTTTATTTTTGCTACAAAGGGATCTGTAACCAAGTGAAGATGATTAAGATTTCTTGGTTTAGTATAAACCCTTTAAATATCTTAAATATAATAGTCAAAAATAACAGTTGGCCACATCTAAACCCTGATATCAGGGTTTCTTAGTACTGGACATTTCTTTCTTCTTAATCAATGTATTGAGCTTTTGCTTGGTGCCAAAAAACTTTTCTGAGCCTTTGCTGCATGATCACAAACTTCCTCAAATAATCCTATGAGCTAGAGCATCTCTGTTGTATAGGTAAGGACACTGAGGCCAAGTGGTTTAAGAACTCACCCAAGATCACAATGCTGGGATTCCTGTTCCCATGTTTGTCTTCCTGTGCCTTGTTTTCTACTACTTTTTATTATTTTTAATTGACCTATAATAATGATACATATTTGTGGGGTACAGTGTGATGTTTTGATACATGTATACAATGTTTAATGATCAAGTCAAGATAATTAGCACATCTACCACCTCAAACATTTATCATTCCTTTGTGTGGGAACATTCAGATCTGCTCTTCTAGTCATTTGAAAATATATAATAAATTATTGTTAGAGTCACCCTGTAGACCAGTTAAACACCCTATTTTTGTGGTCACATGTATAGTTACACTATATCCTCATAATTTCTGTAGGAGGTAGGGAACAGGCAGTTCATTATGTCAGTAGGTCAATAGGAAATCTTGGGCACAGACAAGTCTCCAAGCCGCATAGCTGGTCAGTGGCACGATTTGCATCAGTAGCATTTTGGAAGCTAGGATGACAGAAACTATACCCACTTAGTATTATTTTGTTCTGCAAAGAACTAGGATTTTTATGTGTGGGTGTGTGCTTTGTTGACAGATGTGGCCAGCAAAGAACAGCAACAGTCTGCAAAAGACTCTGGCAGGGATCAGGAAGAGGAGGAGATAGAGGACACCCTCATGGACACAGAGGAGCAAGAGGAGTTCAAAGCAGTAGACGTGGAGCAGCTGAAGCCAGAGGAAATCAAGTCAAGCACCACAGCACCCTTGGGTGAGTCCTGCGAGTGAGCAAATCCTTCCTAGGCTCTCTGACTTGAAGTAGTCAGTTCTCTCTCACTATAGTCTGGTGTTCAGTTCCATGTCCTAATCCATGGCTTAGATGAATAATTTGCCTATAATAATTTCACTATATTGTTTGGGACCAGAAAATGAAAATATGGACGGGGTGGGTGTTGCAGGACACCATCCTTCAAGGAGTCCCCTGAAACTTGAATTTCTGGCAAAATCTCATTAGTTTTTAAAAAATATGTAGAAGAAACCAGAATAGTATACTTACTACAGCTATGATGAGAAGGTATATTATTAGATAAATGATATTTTCAATTATATAAAAGTATATGCTATTAGCATAAAATGCAGTAAAATATTAAATAGAATGAGGAGTTTCCCTTTTATAGCTAATCAAGTTCTATTACTTGGCAAAAAAAATAACTTTATCAGCAATTGAATAAATGCAAATTCAAAAGAACTTGCCAAATTCGAATCCTGTCCTCTCAGGAGTGTTAGAACTGTTACAACGTTTGACTGCCCTATGTGACAATCCAGGCTTTGCCTCTCACCTCACAAGTTGAAGCAAATTATTCATCTTTTCTTTGCCTCAGTTTCCTCATCTGTAAAATGGAATTGTGGCTTTTATTTTTTATTTCTATCAAAGTTTTACATGGATGTAGTTTCAGGAATCATACAGTTTTAAAAGGCTTCTTAGGACAACCCAAAATTTCCCCTATTTCCCTTTCCCAGAACGTCTGCCTTCAGCATCAGGTGAGGAGGAGAGGAGTTTAGAGATTAAGGACTGGCAATGAGTGTCTCAGAAAGAAACCTCTGAAATCAACATGTGGAAATGTGTTGGAGAGTGAATGAATGAAGTTTGATTAATTGTCAGGAATAACAGGCAATAGCAAAGGCTTGGTCAGTCATCAGGCTAGTATTATGATAAGTAAAATTATGTCCTTAAATGAAAATAGGCTTTGATGAGATGGAAGTGGAGATTCAAACTGTTAAAACAGAGGAAGACCAAGACCCCAGAACAGACAGAGCCCACAAGGAGACAGAAAATGAGAAACCAGAAAGAAGCCGAGAGTCTACCATTCATACAGCTCATCAGTTCCTCATGGACACAATCTTCCAGGTAGTAAAACTCACAAATTACTGCATTGTGTTAATAAATTAACAAAATAACATTTTAAATTAGTTTTAAATCTTTGTCTTTAGAACTTTATGGAACATCTGGTTGTTGAGGGGTTTCATGTTCTTATTCAAAATTTTTAGGAATACTATTGGTATGATAGGTGCTCTTCAAGCACATGATACTGTTCCAACAGTTAATCACAGGGTCACAGTGCCCTGACCTGTCTGTGATGGTGGGTCTGGTCCTTGGCCTCTGGGACTCACATCCCACTTTTCTGACCATCCTTGTGTAAGGAACCTTCAGGACAATTAAGTTTGTGATGGTTAAGTAAAAAATCTTTGGCTTAGTGCCTTTATTTATGAAGAGCTATTTAATTAAGTTCTTGAGCTAAGAGTCTGACTTATTTGATTAATCAGATAACATTTTCATTATTGATGACTTAAAGGTGTTTGGGTTTTGTTTTGCTAGAGTGGCTTTATAAATGTTAAAAGTTTTCTTTATCCATATTGTCTAAGAGGGAAGTAGAATGCTTGTCTGGCATCTTCTCATTGTGCCACTGTATTTGCTGAATTAAGTTTTGAATCTCAGGAGCATTTGACTGTGTACTTTGAGTTCATACTGTAGGGTGAAAGGCAGCCAGTGATACTAAGTTGGCAGTTCCAACCTGGGCCACCTCTTATCTATGGCTTTTTCTTCTTAGCCCTTTTTAAAAGATGTCAATGAGCTAAGACAGGAGCTGGAGAGACAGCTGGAAATGTGGCAGCCACGTGAATCTGGAAATCCAGAAGAAGTAAGTCACTGTTTTTTTCGTAAAATATCTCCACTTTTTTTGTTTAACACATAACAAACTTAATAGGTTCTTAGCAATTACCTTAGTAAAAAGGACCAGGCATATGGAGAATATAATTACAATCCTAAAGCCTACATCTGTCCATCAGTTTCTGCCTGCTTTGCTGCTAGATCTATAGCTTAATTAAAACAGAAATTGGTGTGCTTAATTCCTTTAATTTCTGTTGCTGGCTCTGTAATGGATGTAATAGTTGTGACAGAGGTTGAAAAACTGTGTAAGAGTCTATGCTGTGCCATCCTGAGAAGAGGCCAGCTAGATCATTGCTGGCTGACTTAACGTGGTAGTGTGGATTAACCAGCAGTTTTATTTTTATTTATTATTATTTTTTGAGATGGAGTCTCGCTCTGTTACCCAGGCTGGAGTGCAGAGGTGTGATCTCGGCTCACTGCAACCTCCAGTTCCTGGGTTCAAGTGATTCTCCTGCCTCAGCCTACCAAGTAGCTGGGACTATAGGTGCATGCCACCATGTCCAGCTAATTTTTATATTTTTTTAGTAGAGATGGGGTTTCACCCTGTTAGCCAGGCTGGTCTTGAACTCCTGACCTCGTGATCTGCCCTCTTTGGCCTCCCAAAGTGCTTGGGTTACAGGCGTGAGCCATCGTGCCCGGCCTGCAGTTTTACTTTAAATGATTTTGCATCCTAAATTTACTGTATTATGTACACATTTCACTTTTATATCTATTGTCATAATCACTCTCACCACCTATATGTATTGAGTGCTCTGCCATAGTTGGTAGAAAAATCATGGGGCTTTGTGTTGAGCGTATTGCTGGAGGGATTTGTACTTAGCATTTTTACTTTTTTTTTTTTTTTTTCCGTGAGACGGAGTCTTGCTCTGTTGCCCAGGCTGGAGTGCAGTGGCACGATCTCGGCTCACTGCGACCTCTGCCTCCCAGGTTCAAGCAATTCTCGTGCCTCGGCCTCCACAGTAGCTGGGGTTACAGGCATACCAGGCCGGCTAATTTTTTTTTGTATTTTAGTAGAGATGGGGTTTCACCATGTTGGCCAGGCTGGTCTCAAATTTCAGGTGATCCACCTGCCTTGGTCTCCCAAAGTGCTGAGATTACCTGCGTGAACCACCATACCCCACCCACTTTTACTTTTGAAACATGACTGAGAATCCACCAATAAGTAGCTGGATCTGCTGGTGCCAAAATTACCCATTCACATCTCCCTCCCCATATGAAGGGTACACGTTTTACTCTTTGTAGGTGACGTGAGTAAGGCATTGATTTGGTCATGAATTCCAATAATTAACTGCCTTGTTTCATTCTTTCTCACTTAGAAGTGTGGGTTGAATGAGAGACTTTTTTTTTTTCTTTTTTTTTTTAATTTTTAATTTTTAATTTTTTTGAGACGGAGTCTCACTCTGTCACCCAGGCTGGAGTGCTGTGGCATGATCTTGACCCACTGCAAGCTCTGCCTCCTGGATTCAAGCGATTCTCCTGCCTCGGCCTCCCAAGTAGCTGAGATTACAGGTGCCCACCCCCATGCCCAGCTAATTTTTTGTATTTTTAGTAAAGACAGGGTTTCACCATGTTGGCCAGGCTAGTCTCGAACTCCTGGCCTCAAGTGATCCACCCACCTTGGCCTCCCAAAGTGCTGGGATTACCAGGCATTAGCCACCGCCTCCAGCTGGAAAGAGAGACATTTTTAATCAAGTAAATTACATGGTAGCTTGCTGGGAGAAGATTTAAAGTGCTTCTGTTGAGAACGTTCATGCAGGTCATTTTTTACCACTTTGCTTTAAGGCCTGCATCTTGCTAGAAGACTTGGTTGGCTCTGACATTCTGAGAGTAACTTACATTTTGTTGTTGTCACAGGAGAAGGTTGCCGCTGAGATGTGGCAGAGTTACCTGATCCTAACAGCACCTCTTTCACAACGGTTATGTGAAGAGCTTCGTCTCATATTAGAGCCTACCCAGGCAGCCAAGCTGAAGTAAGTCTTTCCCTCTGGAAGGCCTCACAGTGCTCTGAGAAGATGGCAGCTTCATGATTCTGTTGAACTCAGCAGCTAACCATTCATAGTGCCAGCTTCTAGGTTGTCTCTTCTGCTGTACGGGCACCAGTATGCTGTTCCTTACCCTGTTTTCCTATTATTATCTCGCACAAAAGTTTCTGGGTGTCTGCATTGATCACCTTGTTACATGTTGAGTTATTCAGTTGCAACAGGAGTTAACTCATCTAGATCTTTTCAAAGATGTCCAAAATCATTCATATTTAGTGTATTTTTTCTTAATTTTTAAAAATGTGTCTGGAAAGACCTAATTATTATTGCCACATACATGTCCAATTTTTCTGGCTAGAGGTCAAGAAGATCATGCACTTAGTCCTCAATTGACAGAAACACTTCTATGTACCAGGTTCCTAGTTACTTGGTATTGGTTTTAAGGTATTATTAATGTGATTTTTGTCCTTAATAAAAATTCTCAGGAATTAAAAGTTGTTAACTAATTTTTGCCCGTTTGAATAAATAGAGGAGACTATCGAACTGGGAAACGACTGAACATACGGAAAGTCATTCCATACATTGCTAGTCAATTTCGGAAAGACAAGATTTGGCTTCGAAGGACCAAGCCCAGTAAACGCCAGTATCAGATTTGTTTGGCTATCGATGACTCTTCTAGTATGGTAGACAACCATACCAAGCAGGTAAGGAAAAGAAATGTAGTGGCGGTTTGATAGGAAATTAACATCAAACCATGTTCCTTGGGCCACCAAAATGGATTTTGAAATACCTGTTAGGACTATTTTGAGAATGTGATAACCATCTTTGATAAGACCTAAGATTTAAAGAGTTCAAAAGGGCAGTTTTAGGATGTCTCAGATGTGTTAGTTTCTTACTGTTGTAGGTCTTTTAAGTTGTTTTGTTTCTTGCCCCTGCTGTTTGTTCTTAACTGTCTAGTTGCAGAATAAGTAAACCTGATAGTGCTTATTTTGCAGAAAATGCAACAATGTACTGTTAAAAAAAAAAGTTTTCAGATATTACTGCATAGTCTTAAACAGTTTAAGTATGTATCTAGGATACATTTCTTTTATGTCTGAAATTATCCAGAGTTATTGTTCTGTCAGTGCTAATATTAAGTTTAGGAGCCTGAATAGAAAACTTATACCACCACTGCAGATGCCAAAGAGTGTTTGTTTTGGGCAGTGATGCATGGGCTAATGAGCAACCTAAAATTTGTATGTTTTGCTGGAAAAAGTTAGTGTAGCCTCTGAACTTGGGTTTGTATCCCAGCTCCATTTATTAACACATGACTTTGGGCAACTTATTTCTTATGTATCAGTTTCATCTTCTGAAAAGAGGAATATATATATATATATATTTACATATATGTTTTATATATATATTTACAAGCACACACAGAACAGTAATAACCTCATACTTGCAGAATTATTATGAAGATTAAATGAAATAATAGATGTAGAATACTCAGTTTGCTGTTCTTTTGTCATATTGCAAATGGTAATGAAATTTTCTGATACAGTTATACAGTCTGATCTGACTACATATATATAAATGGATTTTAAATTAGTTTTTAAAATTTGTTACCTACAAGAGGTTACTCTTTATGTAGGTCCAAAAAAAAAAAAAGAAAAATTCATGGACCATATTTCTCAAGGTCTTTGATTTTTGTTTTTGTTTTTGTTTTTTAAGACAGGGTCTTGCTCTCTTGCTTAGGCTGGAGTGCAGTGGCATGATCATAGCTCACCGTGGCCTCAACCTTCTGGGCTTAAGCAGTATAGTCCTCCCACCCACTTCAGCCTCCTGAGTAGCTGGGACCATACGTGTGTGTTAATATGCCTGGCTAAATGTTTTTTGTTTTTGTTTTTTTTTTGAAGACAGGATTTCACTCTGTTGCCCAGGCGGCTCACTGTAGCCTCAACTTTCCTAGGCTCAGGTGATCCTCCTACCTCAGCCTCCAAGTAGCTGGGACCACAGATGTGGGATCTTGCTGTGTTGCCTGGGCTGCTCTTGAACTCCTGGACCTCAAGTGAGCCTCCTTCCTTGGCCTCCCAAAGTGCTGGGATTGCAGGTGTGAGCTACCATGCCTGGCCCTCAAGGTCACTTTTTATTCGATGTCTACAGGAGACCATTCCTATCAGTGTAATGGATTCTAGGTTTCATCATTTGTGGTACCAGGCCACCAAAGCCTCAGGGTTTGTTGTGACTAGAATAGCCTTATTGATGTTATTCCTCTACTTATCAAACAAAAAAAATAATGTTTTCTTTGGGAATCTTGTTGCAAAAAATAGTCGAGAGGCTCTGGTTTAGAGGATATTCTGATTCCTGATGTCATTAACTTTTAATTCACAGCTTGCATTTGAATCTTTGGCTGTGATTGGAAATGCTCTAACCCTCCTGGAAGTGGGTCAGATTGCAGTGTGTAGGTAAGGTTGCTTTGTAATTTCATTGTGAAAACTTTTCACAACCTGTTTGGTTATTTTGGTCACACAGCAAAAAAATAACTCCTGTTGTATTTGGTTTTCCTCTCCCAAGTTTTGGAGAATCTGTAAAGCTATTACACCCATTTCATGAGCAGTTCAGTGATTACTCTGGGTCCCAGATTCTACGTCTCTGCAAATTCCAACAAAAGAAAACCAAGATTGCTCAGGTAAGAGGATGAAATAAAATGTTTTCTGCACAGTTATTTTTAAACTGGTGTAGGTAGGAGGGAGAACAATTTTTATTTTTGAGACAGGGTCTCGTTCTGTCACCCAGACTAGAGTACAATGGCGCCATCATAGCTCACTATAACTTTGAACTCCTGGGCTCAAGCAGTCCTCCTGCCTCATAGGTAGGACTACCTAGTAGCTACGACTACAGGCACATGCTACCATGTCTGGCTTTTTTTTTTTGTAGGGACAGGGTCTCACTTTGTTGCCCAGGCTGGTCTAAAATTCCTGGGTTCAAGTGATCCTCCCTTCTTGGCCTCCTGAAGTGTTGGGATTACCACCATGCTGGGCTGAGAACCCCCCTCCATCCCATGCAGTATTAGGACAGGGATAGTCCTAAATCTCAGCCTGGGTACCACTGGAATAGAAGCTTCCTTGGCATCCATTATAAAACAAGGTGTGACTTCTTTTTCTCAGTTCCTCGGAGATCACTTGACTTTGCATCATTGGTTTTCTAGCTGCCTACTTACTTTTCTGAGTAGTTTGGAACATTCTGTAAAAACAAACCCATCTCCCATACTCTTATCAGGTGGGCCAAGACCTATTTCTCTCCCTCATTAAGCTTAGAGAAGAAATGATATGAAATAAAGCCAGTGACCTACTCAGGAGGACACAAGTTTCTCCTGGGTCCTGCTCTGATTCAGTTTGCTTTTTCTAGGCTGCCCTGGACATTTTATATTTTCTTGCCTTCTCTTTTACTCAGTTTTCTCTGTTCTTGAAAGATGCTGTTTGGTTTATTTGAGTGACTTATTGATTTCTTATGCCCCAGAGAAGCACTTCTTTTACTTTGGGGTATCTTCCAGAACTCTAGTGGGTTATATGTTAGACAAACGTCTCACCTGTGCATGAGAAGGCCTGTATCATGTAGGCATGGTGGCTCACACTTGTAATCCCAGCACTTTGGGAGGCTGAGGTGGGAGGACTGCTTGAGGCCAGGGATTCAAAACCAGCCTTGTCAACGTAGATCTCATTTCTACAAAAGATAAAAAACATTATCCAGGTGTGGTGGCACATACCTGTAATCCTAGTTACTTGGTGACAGGCTGAGGCAGAGCCCAGGAATTGAGGCCGCAGTGAGGTGAGATCGTGCCACTACACTCCAGCCTGGGTGACACAGTGAGATCCTCTCAAAAAATAATAAAACAGAATGTCTGTATCCAAGGATCCTCCTTTTTTAACTACATGTGGCCAGAAGGGACAGTTAGTTGATGGTCTATAAACCTGAGGTGGTTATCTGATAATCACTTCAGTGTCAGAAGTATCAGTCTCTCTGACAATGGAAAGAGCATTTACATAGTTTTCCAATTGTCTATTTCTGGTTCCGGTTTAGTTTCTAGAGTCTGTTGCCAGCATGTTTGCAGCCGCTCAGCAGCTCTCACAGAACATCAGTCCAGGTGAGCTGCATGCCTTCCTCTTCCTAAACAAAACGCTTTCTTGTACTCTGTATTCCCAAGCTGCTTGCTTCAGCTCAATGCCCCGTCACTGTGTTTTAACAGGTGTGCTCCACAGGAAAAGACATAAATCGATGGAGCTGATTTTTACTTATTTATTCATTCAGAAATTTTTTTTGAACCTGTACTCATGAGGCTTATAATCAATGGGGGATCTAGACACTAACTATTTGATAAGAGTTCAGATTTGTGAGAGAAAGCAGCAAGGTGTGTGGAATTAAATATAAAGACTACAGTTGACCCTTGAATACCACAGGTTTGTCTGTACTGTTCAGGTCTATTTACACATGGAGTTTTTCCAACCAAAAGTGGATTGAAAATTCAGCATTTGAGGGATGTTAAACCTGAGTATATGGAGGGCCAACTTTTCATGTATGCGGGTTCTCCAGGGCCATCTCTGGACTTGAATATGTGTGTATTCTGGTATACTGGGGGTGACGGGTATGTGCTGAAACCAGTCCCCTTCGAATACTGTATTCTCTAATATTTTAATGACAGAGGAGAGTAGAGAAGGACATAATTTAACAGCCAGCTAATCCAACCACATTTACTTTGGGGGCTTGAAACATGCCATTTCTTTAGTTCTTTCCAAAAATCTCAGTGTTCTCAGTGTATCGTGCAGAAGCTTCAGATTTTAATGGAAGCAAGTTATTCACACCTCTCAACATTTGCGAAAACAGCCCACCCTCAACTCAAGTACTATATAATCTTTAGCTGGAAACACTATGTAGCAAAAATTTTAAAACATTTTATTCAGTGTTTATGGTTCCTTTCTATTTGGTTTTGTTTAAACAAGTCAAATTTCAAGGGGAAAAAAATACAGAAATTAGGTACAAGGAATTAACAGAAATCTAAAGGTGATTATATGTGGTGACTGAAATTTGGAAGACACAGTTCCAGATTTCTGATTTGGCTACTTTCTTCTAATGCCCTACTCAGTACTATCATTTTTAAAGTTTATAGCCATAAAACTAGTGTTTTAATTCTCATCTACAGTATGTTGCTCTACAATTGAAGTTGAGCAGAATTTAACATTTCCTAAATCACTATTGAGAAATTCTGCTATACTGACAGAAGCGTACTTAGTATCCCTTATTATGCCTTGTCTCTGACTCAAGCATTCTAAGGGATAGATCTCATCAGAGGTCCCTTAGGTTTGTGCACAGAATTCATCAGCTTTAGAAGTCTGTTTAGCTTTAATAGTACAGACTAAGCCTACATTAATTTGTCCTACTTTGGGTAGTTGTGAGTTATTAAAAATGGCTGATCATTTTACTCCCTTGCTTCCTCTTATATGGTCTACAGAAATTGCACAACTCCTCCTGGTAGTCTCTGATGGGCGAGGCCTCTTCCTTGAGGGCAAAGAGAGAGTCCTGGCAGCAGTTCAGGCTGCCCGGAATGCGAACATCTTTGTCATCTTTGTTGTATTGGACAATCCCAGTTCACGGGTGAGTGACTACTAAAAGCCACCTTTTCTGGAGATAAAGTGAGGATTCCTTCAACCTGTTCAATCTGAAATATGGCCTGGATCACTCAGTCATACTGAGAACTCCCAGCATTCATGATATTCTGTCAAGTACCATTGTAGGCACTTGTATTTTCTCTGTTAATCTTTGCAATAAGCCAGTGAGGTAGGGATCATTATTCCCACTTTACACTGAAGGAACTGAAACACATAGTGGCTATAGGTAATGAGCGGGAGAGCCAAGATTCAGAATGACCATCCTCTGTGGGTCATCATTTCCTTCTATGCAAAAGTCAGTGCAGGTATTGCAGCTTTGATAATGGGTACTGACCACTTTGAAATGGAGATCAGGTGTTTCCACAATGACTTAGGTCTCAGCAGCCCTCCTCACAGCAGGAAGCATCGATCGATCGTCTTAGTGAAATATGCCTACAGGGCAGTTCTGTTCCAGGGAAGCACTGTCTCTGCGAGTCACATTAAGGCCTTGATAGGAAGGTAAAGATTTAGTGTGAATGATTCCAAGTGGATGGTGGGGAGACACCACTGTAGGGAAAGCAGATTTTCCTATCTGTCCCTTTTCCTTTTTTTCAGTGTCCATCCTCCTGGAAGGGGTACTCAGAAAGATATCTACCTCCTTCTTGGTAGAGTTCTGAAAATTCTTTTGCTTAGTAATAAAAGCTAGGTTCATATGCAGGAATAAGACACAGCAGATGTAAAAGTTGTTAGCAAAAGAGATCACAGAAGAGCTAGCTAAGGATGCTGGTTTAATCGCTGCCTCCCCATTTCATGATGTCTTTTGTTGACAGGATTCTATCTTGGACATTAAAGTACCGATATTTAAAGGACCTGGAGAGATGCCTGAAATCCGATCCTACATGGAAGAGTTCCCATTCCCATACTATATCATTCTTCGAGATGTAAACGCACTTCCTGAGACACTCAGCGATGCCCTCAGACAGTGGTTTGAGTTGGTGACAGCCTCTGACCACCCATAGAACAGAAAGAGGAGTCCAAAGTGAGACTTAACCATGCTCAGAAGGTCACATTGCTTACCCAGGTGCTCCCTTTTGGACAACTACAAAAAAATTTTATTGTAATATTTTTATTTTATAATGTGATCTTACAGCCTAGAGAACACACTCTGGCTCCTGGCTTTGTCTGGGCTAAGGTTTTTATACCAAACCTGGAAGCAGCAGCAGGTGCCTGAACTCGTAACTAGAGAAGAGTTATCCTTCTTCCCTCCCTCGGAAGCCCTGACCTGGATGGAGGTCATACCCCACTGTTGGAGCCCAGCTGCCCGTTTTCTTTTGCAGGGGATCTGGGCACCTGTGCCTTGAGGAGATGCTGCCAGGAGCATGGGACTCTGACAGTCCTTTGTATAAAGGACTAAAGGGAGCTGCCCTTTTGACCCTGCTCTAAGCTCTGCCTTGCCAAGCCCACAGTGTGTACCCAAAAGCTGTCAAGTGGCCGAGACAGCTGCAGTTTCTGGAGAGTATGAGGTTGTATTTTCTTATTGTGAAAGGAACTACCTTCTCTTAGAGGGTAGGAAGAATGTGGTGTGTGTGTGTTCTCATAAAGCAACCGGACATTATAGGAGCCCAAGTCATCCATAAAAACGATCCTTGGGCTGTGTAAAAACGAAGTGGCTTTTCAGTATCCTCTTTCACACTTGCTGCTTCGGGAGACTATGCAATGATGGGAAGGTGACTGCCCCTTTATTTCATTCAGTGCCATGGTCCCTGTTGTTGTAGTAATTTATTTGTTTAGTTCATTTTTTTTTTCTTAACGATTAAGGGGAAGAGTCATTCCTCACACTGCTTTCAAGCTGGACTGAGCCAGTCTCATTATGGGAAAGAAATGCCGTGTCCAGAACTCAGCAGCTCCAGTCAAAAGAAACTGATTTTTAGGCAGTTTTTTCTTGGCCAGAAAGCAGTGCTTGAATACTTGAAACTGTGTGCTCTGTTCTACTTAATGTTCTGCCAGAATGTTCTTTTGTAGGCAATATGTCATGATGTAATCATCTATCTCCTTGTCTGTTTCCAAGTTACACTGTGAAGTCTGCCACCCTTTTGAGGTGGTCATCAAAGACACAGATTCCCTATTGTTTAACCAAGTGTCCCAAAGCATGGACCTGAAGTTATATCATTATTTTTTATTCTAAAAAGCTATGCAGCTTATATTCTGAAAACTATTAAAACATATACCACTGTTTATGTAATTTGTGACTATTCTTAATGGAAGATGACAGGATTATAAAAGGTACGCTAGGGGACTGATCTTCTCTGCTGGATCAGCCAGCTGTTACTAGTTTATGCTGTGCTAACATGACCCCCCAACTTCAATGTTGCTTTTACTATAAGGGTTGATTTATTATTTGCATTTATGTCCATGGTAGGCTGAGCTATAATATACTGGGTTTGCAGCAGAATGAAAAGGGTGAGTTGGTGGAGCCTTGTAAGGAGGTGTCTAAAAATTCTCCTCCATAAATGATGTTGCATCCATTCACATTTCATTGGCTAAAGCTCTCTATAGGGCAGGCAGTTTACTCTTCCAGTAGGGTTGAGTCTGGGAGGGAAGGACACCAATATTATGACAGTGCTGCAATCTATTATATCTGCCTTTGGAAGCTCCATCTTAGACCTCCCAAACTGGTGTGCCCAGAGTGATTCTCTTGGCCCTGAGTTAGCTCATGAGATCACGGACAGTAGGAATTCCAGGAAGCAGGAACCCAAGAGTGCCATTTTCAACTTGTGCTGCCAACAGGACTTGCAGGAGTAGTGATACATTAATCTGCCATGTTGATAGTTAACACTTGTGCCATCCTGCCCATCCCCCCCAACCCCCAGGCCTTGGTCAAGTAAGTAACTTCTGATATCTAAGCAATGGACAGCAGAACACAAAAGTCCTCCACGCTGTCTTAAAAATCTCACTTTGGGGCTGGGTGCGGTGGCTCACGCCTATAATCCCAGCACTTTGGGAGGCCGAGGTGGGTGGATCATTTGAGGTTAGGAGTTTGAGACCAGCCTGGCCAATATGGTAGAAACCCCATCTATACTAGAAATACAAAAAATTAGCTGGGCATGGTGACGCGCACCTGTAATCCCATGCTACTAGGGAGGCTGAGGCAGGAGAACTGCTTGAACCAGGAGGCAGAGGTTGCAGTGAACTGAGATTGTGCCACTGCACTCCAGCCTGGGCAACAGAGCAAGACAACAACAACAACAACAATAAAATCTCACTTTGGACAACTTCACCACTCCCATGGCCTCCACCATCACTGAAGCAAAAGGACTGTAAAATTCTCCATTCGGGGGTCCAGGAAGTGTACTCTTTGGTATTCTCAATTATATTCAGACATCTGCTGGGGCTGTACTTAGGCAACAGACTCTTCAAATGCATTACATTCAAAATGTCACTCTGTTCTAATTCCCCTATCCCAAACCCATTCCTTCAACATTCCCCATCTGGGATGACCACTCCAACAGCTGCCCTGTTTACAAACTTGGGACTTAACCTATACATCTGCTTTACTTCCTTCTCCATCTCTATCCATACCCCAATCAAATTAATCATCTTGTCCAGTCGGGCTTCTGGACATCCTATCCTATCCCATCCCTCCCCCTCCCTCCACTCCACTGTGACTGGGGCTCTTTTCATCTCTAGCAGGGATTACTTCAATGGTATCCTGACCAGTAACTTCTCTTTGCTTGCTTCACTTCATTGCTATTCACAACATCCAAGATCTTTCTAAAAGTTCTCTAGCTGAAAATCCCTTCAAAGCTCTCCCTTGTGAAGAGGGTAATATTCAAGCTTCATGTGACCTATGAGGCTCTTGCTTGACTCTCCTGTCCCTTCTCTCCCAGCATCCCTGCCAGTGTTTCCATGTGTTGTCTGGAATCCTCTTAGTGATTCTGCGTTTCTGCCAAATACCTATCTCAGACAAGCCTTCCAGGAAGAATAATTTCCCACAGTATGAACCGCAACATTATTTGTTAGCACTATATTGAACATAGAGGTTTTTCTGTCCAAAGCACGAGTCTTTGAGCAAGGAGCGTATATGACTTATAACATTACCAGTGTCTAGCATGAGTGAGTCTTTTTTTTTTTTTTTTGAAACAGAGCTTTGTTCTTGTTGCCCAGGCTGGAGTGCAATGGCGTAATCTCGGCTCACTGCAACCCCCATCTCCCAGGTTCAAGCGATTCTCCTGCCTCAGCCTCCCAAGTAGCTGGGACCACAGGCGTGCGCCACCAGGCCTGGCTAATTTTTTGTATTTTAGTAGAGATGAGGTTTCACCATGTTGGTCAGGCTGGTCTTGAACTCTTGACCTCAGGTGATCCACCCACCTTGGTATCCCAAAGTGTTGTGATTATAGGCGTGAGTCACCACACCCAGCCTGAGTGTTTCTTGATGGGAAGAAGAAATAATGTAAAAGTGTCTTCTCACATATTAATGAATAGATTCAACACTATTTCAAAATTCCAATCAAGATCACAAGACGATTTGGAGGGAAATGATACAAAAGGTTATGGAGAACAGTACTAATGAATTTTTTACAAGAAACTAAAGTCCTGCCAAATAATAACATACATATAAAACAAAAATTAAAAACCCTAAGATGAAACAATTCTGGACAGATTACTCACACTAAAATAATTTATCATACAGTCAAAAAGGCATCCATTACATAAAGCCCCGAAAAAGGAATAAGTTATGTAATAAATGATATTGATACAGCTTAACATGTAGAAAAGAACGTAGATCCACATGATGCTATAAACCAAAATAAATTCTAGATGGAGTAAATATTTTTAGGCTAACACGGTGAAACCCCGTCTCTACTAAAAAATACAAAAAACTAGCTGGGCGATTTGGCGGGCGCCTGTAGTCCCAGCTACTCGGGAGGCTGAGGCAGGAGAATGGCGTAAACCCAGGAGGCGGAGCTTGCAGTGAGCTGAGATCCGGCCACTGCACTCCAGCCTGGGCGCGAGACTCCGTCTCAAAAAAAAAAAAAAAATGAAAGATTTAAAAAAATGAATTACAAAGGTCTGAATGGGAAATGAAAAGCCTCAAAAGGCACAAAAATACATGATTGCATAAAGTTTCTGTATGTATAAAGGAATGACAAAAACAAAATATAGAGCCCATATAAAAGAAAAGTCCTCATTATAAACGGACCCAAGTCATGAACAATTCACAAAATCAGTATAATTTAAAAAGGCAAGGAGTATTTAACTTCACTCCTTTTAAAAAGTTAGTGAACTATTACAGCTAATGTATTAGACAAAATTTAATATATATATTATTGATAATATGGTCATGCAGTTAGCATCATTCATACAATGCCTGGTAAAGTTCAAAAGAACTAATGATTAGAGTTCTTACATGTGCCAGGACCTATTCTCAGTACATTAGAGATACACAACTGAAGTAGATGCTATATTTCATTTTACAGGGGAGGTAACAGGCCAGGAGAGGGGAAATGGCCAGAACACAGCTAGGAATAGGGAGCCCCAGGATGCCAACAGGCGAGGCAGGCAAGTCCCCAGTAAACTAGTAATTGAATGAACATTTTTAGTTCTATTTTAATTCGATACAACACTACTTGGAAAATTAATATAGCAAAGATTCGCTAACTCCACTTCCAGTGATTTAACCTGAAGGTGTGTGGTGTGTATTGTGGGAAAGATAAAACAGCTATGAGGAAATAAAAGCAAAAGCCTGAGGCTTAGGGATGTTAGGCTCCTCGTTATTAGTGATGAAAGTGCTTAAGACTGCAGTGGAGCAGCCATTCAGAAGCTTTGTTTCAACGGATCATGAAGACCACCGCTCCCGGAAAACGCTTGCGCTATAAAAGAACAGGACGAAAACGAGAGAGAAAAAACCAACACAAATTGTAAAAGAAATCGACACTTTCAATTTTAGTATTTTCAACTAGACACATTTTTAAAGGCTCGAAAGAATATTCAAATACGTTTTCACCTCTTTCCCCCAAAAAACCTTTTTTTTTTTTTTTTTTCCCCGAGACAGGGGTCTCGCTCTGTCGCCCAGGCTGGAGTGCAGTGGTGCGATCTCGGCTCACTGCAACCTCCACCTCCCGGGTTCAAGCGATTCTCCTGCCTCAGCATCCCGGGGAGCTGGGATTACAGGCACCTTACAGGCCTCTCGAAGGTCTTGGAAATGCAGGCAAGAGCCACCGCGCCCGGCCTCCTTCACTTTCATTTGAACTCTCTTTACCAAGAACTGTGCTAAGTGTCCTACCTTTCTTCCTTCGTTATCACAACGACCCTATGGTGCACTGCTATCCTATTTTACCGACGAGAAAACCGGCCAGCGCAGCCCATAACCGGCTCCTAACCCTAGGGCTCAGTCCCGAAGTCTCCCGCTCAGTCAGAGCGCAACCCCGGACCGTCTCCTAGGAAACCGGGCTCGCCACACCCCTTGGTCGGACTCCACTTCCGCTTCTGCGCGCTGAGGCTCCGGCGGACCTCTCGCTGACATGGCTGCTTCCCGTTTACCCCCAGCGACGCTAACGTTAAAGCAGGTACCGGCGGTTCTCTGCCTTCCAGAGCGGCTTACCTGGGTCTGAGCTTCTGGATTCTCCATCTCTCCCTCCACCCAACGGGGCGGCTTCCGGGGTCCTGACGCGCCGTGCGCGCCCTCTGAGATTGGCCCGATGCCTGCGGGGCGGTGCTTCGCTCCGCTGGGCCTGACGGGAGGCACGGGCTGCTTCCTTGGTTTTGGTGCGGTCTCGTGAGACGCGTCAGGTGCTTGATTTCCCTGAGTCCCGGTGCATCAGCTGCTCAGTGCCCACGGTAAAGACTACTCTCTATTGCACTAAGCTGTGGCAAACGGCAAATGAGATTACCAAAGATTTGAACAACTGTTAATTTAGAAAAAGTGCTGTCGTTGTATTAACAACTTCTAGGAGACTGGCAGCCCTTTTCAGCCCGGTAGTCAGCTCCTGATTTTTTAATGGTTCTTAGATTTGACAGAGCAGTAAGCAGAAAGATCAGATGAACCTCGTGATGCTTTCTTTAAAACATCTTTTTGAGACAGGGCCTCACTTTCGTGCAGGCTGAGTGCAGTGGCACAATGAGGGCTTACCTCAGCTTAGACCTCCTGGGCTCAAGTGATCCTCCCATCTCGGCCTCGAAACTGCTGGGATTACAGGCCTGAGCCACTGCACCTGGCCAAAAAAAAAAAAATTTTTCTTTGCCTTTTTCAAAATTGACCAAAGAGGACTCTGGTTGCAGCTCGGTTTGCTGAAGTAGAACTTTTCAGGCTGGCGATTGTGCAGAAGTAATTGCTATTGCTCCTCCCTTTTACAGTTCATAAGAAGGCAACAAGTTCTTCTCCTCTACAGAAGGATTTTGCAAGCAATTCGGCAAGTTCCAAATGATTCTGATCGCAAATACCTGAAGGATTGGGCAAGGGAAGAATTCAAAAGAAACAAAAGTGCCACCGAAGAGGTGAGAACAAAATCATGGTGAGGACAGATCCTAACCCTTTTTATTGATCAGTGAATTTTTTTTTTTAAGTTTAGCAGACATCTTGGAATATAGTGCCACTGAGTTGGTATATCTTGATCATTGCTTGTAATGTTACCGATTTTAAATGATATTTTAAAATGTAATATTACTGTATCTACACTCTTCAGCATCATCACTTGACTTTTATGTTGTACATTTTATATGTATGTATGTGGAAATCTTTTGCCTTTTCTAAAAGGCAGCAGTTCCAATACATAGTATTAGTTGTTGATTTTAACAAATAAAACGGTATAGCTATACCTTGTTTAACCAGGTAAAACAATAACCAGATTTCACTTTATTCTACAGGATGCAATCCGGATGATGATTACTCAAGGCAACATGCAGCTCAAGGAGTTAGAAAAATCACTTGCTTTAGCCAAATCTTAACTATAGCATTATTCTGAAGGATTTTCAAAGTCTCCATGTGTTTCGTTGCATTTAGGATTAACAATGGACTACACAAAGCCCAGTCTTTCTATTTGTATGTACAGTATTTGGTGATAGAGGGCAAAGGAAAACACATCACAACAGTTGTCTTAACACTGAAAAACATACCCTGCATTTTGAAAATGCTTATGGATGTCTCAGCAGTTTTTTAAAAAAGAAAAAACCACTAACAAATGGCCAGTAGATGCTGGACACTATCATTAGGGAAGTGTAAATCAAAACTACTAGGAGGCCGGGTGCAGTGGCTCACGCTTGGAATCCCAGTACTTTAGGAGGCCAAGGTAGGTGGATCACTTGAGGTCAGGAGTTCAAGACCAGCCTGGCCAACATGGTGAAACCTCATCTCTACTAAAAATACAACAAGTAGCCTGGCGTGGTGGTGCATGCCAGTAGTCCCAGCTACTTGGGAGGCTGAGGGAGGAGAATCACTTGAACCCAGGAAGTGCAGGTTGCAGTGAGCTGAGATCATGCCACTGCACTTCAGCCTGTGTGACAGAATGAGACTCTCCCATAAACAAACAAACAAAAAAAACCCTGAGATTCACATTCACTAGAATGGCTGTAATTAAAAAGAGAAATAATAGTAAGTGTTGGTGAAGATGTACAGAAATTAGAGAACCCTCATACATTGCTGGTGGGAATGAATGTAAAATGGTGTAGCCACTTCAGAAAACAGACTGTCAGTTCGTCAAAACATGAAACAGCTGCTGTATGATTTAGCAATTCTACTCTTATGCCCATACCCATTATTTGGCACTAAAAAGAAACAAATGACATATATGCTAAACATGGATAAAGCTTGAAAATGCTAAGTGAAAGAAGCCAGTCACAAAAGATCACATGATGACTCTATTCATACGAAATGTCCAGAATAGGCAGGAAGCTTAGTGGTTGTCTAGGCTTGCTGTAGATGGAATGTAGTAACTGCTAATGGGTGTAGGGTTCCTTTTCAGGGTAATGAAAATATCCTACAGTTAGCTTGTGGTGTAGGCTGCACAACTCTGAATACACTCAAATCCACTGAATTGTACATTTTAAATGTAAGCAATGAGTTGTATCTCAATAAAGCTGTTATTTAAAAAAACAAAAAACAATAACTCTGAGGTGTAGGACTGAAAGTATACTGACACCAAGAGATAGCCTGGAACTTTCCCGAAAAATCCTGCATTATCCCTGAGGGTTGTTCAGGTACGTTCTTCACATGTGTCATAGTTTCGTAGAGGACTCATCAAAAAGTTCACCACTGGGCATGTAGCTCTTTGCTGGAAGAGAAAGAGAAGCTTAATGAGCACATTGAAGCACTTACCAGAAAGAAGAGGGAAGACTTCTGGATGAAACCTCTGTGAGTACCTTAACATTCACATGGAAGTAGTAAAAATAAGATTCTGGGTGCAGTTCTCCTCCAATGACAGGAAAAAAAGAATTTGAAGAATACGTTAGAGACAAATACATTACAACCAAAGTTGACTTCAGGGCACTTTTGAAGGAGACCAAATTTATAACAATTTAGTGAAAGATGTGAAAGTGAAAGCTTGTGGAAGATGTTGGAATCATCCATCCTGAAAATTGAAGTCTTCTGTTCATCAACAGAACAGCTAAGAAGCTAATCTAAGAATGACCAGCACCTGAAAGATGTAGACAACATTTTGCAGAATGATAAATGGTATCCAGTACTGGACTGTGCCTGAGGATAGGCATCAACTGAATGTGGATGTTGGTGACCTGGACTGTCAGGGTCCACCTCTACCTCCCAGAGCCTCAGAGCCCACGAGACAAAATAATTCTGAATACTGTTGCATGGGGGTAATCTACTAATTCAAAGTGCTTACCTGTGCCAATTTTCAGGTTTTTATGTAGAAGTATTAACCTGTTGCAAAATAATCTGATAGGAGAAGCATTTGTGACATTTCTGAACAGAGAACACTTTGGAAATATTTTTGTGTGACATGATTGATAAATACAGGCTATCTCTAGTAAATCTAAAATCTTGAAACTCAAAATCATCCTTTTATGGGTGTAGAAGTCAGATTTAATGATGCTTTTCCTAACAGTGGTGTGCACGGAAAGGTTTTCATTGAAGAGCCTATGTGGTTTGCATTTGCAAGATGCAACTAGCACAGACTCCAAGAAAACCTAAGTTTTTTTGTTTGTTTTTTAAAGCAGGTAAGGCCAGGCACGGTGGCTTCCGCAAGTAATCCACACTTTGGGAGGCTGAGGCAGGAGGATCTCTTGAGCTCAGGTGTTTGAGAACAGCCTGGGCAACATAGTGGGACCCTGCCTCTACAAAACATTAAAAAATGAGCTGGCAAGGTGGCAGGTGCCTGTCATCCCAGCTACTCAGGAGGCGGAGGCGGGAGGATCGCATCTAGCACAGGAGGTTGAGGCTGCAGTGAGCCATGAATACGTCACTGCACTTCAGCCTGGGAACAGAGCAAGACCCTCCCTTCCTCCCCCCCTCCCCGCCCCCAGAAAAAAGCAAGACACTGAAAATTGAATAATCTGTCAGAGGCGAAAAGTACTGTAATGGACATGCTTTTACATCATCTCTAAAGAACAATTTAATTTCCTCACTTACATGCTTTGCTTATACCCTCTGAATTATAGGCCAATCTTGTTGGTTAACCTAAGGTATTTAGCAGTTTCTTCTAAAGTATGGAGCCACAATCATTATGAAGTTGGTCTGAATCAAACTGCCAGTGATTTTTATGGAGGAATGAAAAAAAAAAAAAACTGCTGGTGAAACACTTGATCGTGAAGCAATCTTGGTCAGTACTCTGGATTAGACAAACTACTTTCTGGCTGTTTCCTGAAAACTGTTACTTTGTTTAAATGTTAAACTTTTGTTCCTAAAGTGTAAGATGTTTGAATGTCAGTTTATGTATTTGAACCACAATAAATTGATCCTTTTATAGTAAAAAGGTTTTAAGTACAGCGCTTTGTAGCATAAGAAGTGGCTAGGCCGGGCGCGGTGGCTCAAGCCTGTAATCCCAGCACTTTGGGAGGCCAAGACAGGCGGATCACGAGGTCAGGAGATCGAGACCATCCTGGCTAACACGGTGAAACCCCGTCTCTACTAAAAAAATTTAAAAAAAATTAGCCGGGAGAGGTGGCGGGCGCCTATAGTCCCAGCTACTCGGGAGGCTGAGGCAGGAGAATGGCGTAAACCCGGGAGGCGGAGCTTGCAGTGAGCTGAGATCCGGCCACTGCACTCCAGCCTGGGCGACAGAGCGAGACTCCGTCTCAAAAAAAAAAAAAAAAAGAAGTGGCTAAAGCTATTTGTTATATAAGTATTAATTGCCCCTATGTCATTCCCCCCCTTTTAAAATGTGCCATCAGGGCCTGGCATGGTGGCTCACGCCTGTAATCCCAGCAATTTGGGAGGCTGAGGTGGGTGGATCACTTGAGGTCAGGCGTTCAAGACTAGCTAGGCCACTAGCTAGCCTAGCCTGGTGGTACACGCCTGTCATTCCAGCTACTCAGGAGGGCTGCCTCATCTTGAACCCGGGAGGCAGAGGTTGCAGTGAGCCGAGATCACACCACTGCACTCCAGCCTGGATGACAGAGTGAGACTATGTCTCAAAAAAAAGTAAAAATGTGCCATCAAGTTAGAAATTTTAAATTCATGGTACAGTGTCATAAATGTGCCTGCAAGAAACACACAGATGACTTTTTTGAGACGGTCTCTGTTGCACAAGCTGGAGAGTGGCACGAACATGGCTCACTGCAACCTTGAGCTCCCGGGCTCAAGAGATCCACCTGCTTCAGACTTTCATGTAGCTGGGACCACAGGCATGTGCCACCATGACCAGCTAATTTTTTTACTTTTCGTAGAGAGGAGGGGGAATCTCACTTTGTTGCCAGGCTAGTGTCAAACTCCTGGGCTCAAGCAATCCACCTGCCTGGGTGCCCAAAGTGCTAGGATTACAGGTGTGAGTTTTTGTTTTTAAAGAGACAGCCTTACTTCATCCTGTCACCCAGAATGGAATGACTTCCTAAAATTGCAGACAGCAGAACGTATTCCTTGATGGTTATAAAATGTAGTCATATCAAAGGGAAAGAGTATTTCTCCTTAAATAAAATTACAAATAAAAAATGTATATTGTACTCTTACTCATAAAAGGTACTGTAGAATATGAAACGTTTTTCAAACTGGTTTTGTCTTTGATTGACTTTTATAATCCACACTTCAAAGAAGAAATGCATTTAACTTTTAAGAATAACTTAGTCAAAAAGTATAACGCCTTGCCTTGCATAACCTTTATTGCAAAATGATGTTTTGTCCTTCCCCTTTGTCCAGTATTTTCCAAATGGTCAACAGTTTAAACATTTAAGCTTGCACTGAGAAACCTTGCCACATTTCAGCAGTTTTGTTTTGCTTTTGGTGGAGAGCAACTGATCGCGACTTTACAGCCAATGTATTTACTCTAATTTACACTTTTATAGATACAAGGTAACGTGTAGCTGGGTGAAGGCACTCAGAAGCCATAAAATGTGGTCAACCACAATAAATTAAAACGTAAGCTAAACAAAGTATTCACACTTTCATTTTTTTAATAAGGAATTTAAGATCCATAGTATCTTAAAGTTTAATGCTTGGAAGAGGCACAAATTCAAGGTGATAAAAATATTAATTAGAAGACATAATATGCCTCAAGTATATCAACATTTGACTCCACAAACAAGGCATAACCGTGAAAACAACACTTCCTTTATTTTGGGCTCCCGAAATCAAAAGTAAGATTAGAACTAATATATTTAATCTTTCACAGATATTTAGTATACTCAATAATGCACTAATAATTTCTTTTAAAAAACACTAATATTGTACAATGTTTCTGTTTTACATTAATGTTTCCCATAGCTGTTGAAAATTTCCGCCTTGATTTGCAACATGACCTGCATGACAGGCTATAAATTGTCAATAGTTCTGTTTCTTTGGAAAAGTACAGTTGTGGCATTTACTCATTTTAGCAGATAGCTAAAAGGGAAAAACAAGGAAAAATATACACTGGACCTGCAGTTAAGTTTTTGACAATGCCAAGGATCAAAAACAGACGAAAACAACATTTGTTGAAGATGAAAAGGTATTGCATTGGTCTTAATAGATGTTGCCATCTCTGGGTAAGGATGCTGACTGAGCATGTTCTGTCTTCACCTCTGTGTGTTTTCTCTTCTACAACAGACCTCCAAGAGACAAGATCCATGTAGTCAGCCCACACTAGGTCCATTTGACCTTTCTCATTCTTCTGTAGTTTCTTCCCTGATGACTTTTGACGAAAATACTCAGTTCACAATATTAGCTGCCTGCTTCTGATGGGCAGGAGGTATATAATCAAAATACTCCCACCAAAGCACTCTATGGTCTAGACTTTATACTTAAAATTTAGTTTTCAGCATTCGTCAACAAGGATACCTTGAGGTAACAGGAGATATTTTGGTAAGTGAAAATAATTGCGGCTTGGAACACAGCTTACTGAACTCAGGATTTCATTTCTTTTGAGTATTAGGCAGTTCTCAATAAGTTGATGTATACTGAGGAATGATTCTAAAGAGGTTAGTGATATCCTGTTTGAGAATAGATTTAGAAAACTGAAGGTACTCTCCAGCTCTACAATTCTGTATTAGGAACAATAGGGAAATGAGAAAGTGCCTCTATATTGCAATCTAGTGAGTCTCTGGGGGAAGACTGTCTACCTGTGTAGTAGTTGAGAACAAGACAAGCTCTCAAACACAAGAAAATCAACTTGAAATAACATCAAATTCAGCCTGGGCAATATATTGAGACCCCATATCTACAAAAAATTAACCGGGACTGGTGGCACACGCCTGTAGTCCCAGCTACTTGCGAGGTTGAGGCAGGAGGATCGCTTGAGCCTGAGAGGCCAAGACTGCAGTGAGGTGTGATCACGCCACTGCACTCCAGTCTGGGTGACAGAGCAAGATCCTATCTCAACAAAATCAAACAAAAACACCAAATTCATTCCATATTCAGGACAGTGACATGTATGTACTGAATTATATTTTTTTTCTTTTAGGAATGTCTTTATCTATGGATTGTCATTATTAAAAAAAAAAAAAAAAAAAAACCCAAAACTGTGAGCTTGACAAAGGGAATAAAAGCATACTTTGTTTTTCTTGGTGTCCCCATGTTAATAAGTCATTTCTTCTCTTTGGCTCAATGAGCAGCATTGTATTCACAATTACATTCAATAGTCACTAGGTTCCTGTGTCTATAGAAATAGAATTGAAGTTTCTATACATACATGGGATATTGAGGAGATGAATATAAATCCCATATTCCAAAGGACAAGAAGCTTGTCCAAAGTTTCAACATATCCAAGCTACTTTTACAACTTTGTTTCTGCGTTTATATTTCATTATGGAGCAAAGTAAAGTCTTCAGGTCTCCATGAGGCTGGGGAACAGTGGGGCCTAAGTTGAGTTACTGAATATTTTACCTTGACATAGTCACTGCAAAGCAGTAGAAAGCTTTTGAGGTTCTTTAATGACAATTCAAAATGAAATACTTTCAAAAAATAGCCTTATACTTTATAAAATGTAGAGCAATAATCTCAAATTCAGAAAGGTATTCTGATATAATTGGGTTTGATTAGGAATAGGTTATAAATCTTCAGGTAATTGTTACATGAATGTTTTTTCCATTAATCTGCTTTAAAATCACTATAACTGATTTTTTGACTGAAAATACAGAAAATATCAAACAATTTGAATCTTTCTCATTTGATCTCATTGTTTCCAGAGCTGTTAGCCAATTATTCATTATTTAAATAAACTGACTTTTCAATAAATTTTATCATAAGATATATTGGATCTTGTGACATCATGAAAATATTTCTCTTCAAAAATCCAATAACTTTTCATGGATTAAAATGTCAACAGTTGGAGAATTACAAATTTGAGAAAGAGGGTTTATTTAGCACATCTCAAGAGTTACAGCTCTCTTACAGAAAGACACTTGTCTAGGCACAGCAGGTGTGTTCAAATTTATATGAATGACTACTTGAGTTCAGACGGGATTAAGTTTTTCTTGCTTTTGACTTATATTATTTCACACATCTTGAATTTTAGAGTCTAGGCTTACACATCATCCAGTTTCTCGGCATGGCTTGCTTAATCTGAGCTTTCAAACTTCAGATTAACCTGGACTAAGGCTAAGAGTTCATAATGAAACCCAAAACTAAGCAAGCTTCCCCTGGTTTCAGTTTAATTGTTGAGGTCTTCATAACTTCCGGGCATAGGAAACATGTACCTGGCACATTGTAGAATTAGTGATTTTTTTTTAAAAAGGCCAATCTGCAATATATACAATAGATGACTCCTTGGGCATAGCTGTTATGCAGTTGCAAAACTGGAAATCTTCAAGAATCCTTTCGTGTTTCCTCTTTATTGGTGCTAATTTTCCTTCTGCACCCTAATCCTTAGTTTGGCAAGTTCCTCTTCTAAACTTTTAATGTGTTCCTTCAATGTAGCCTTGTCTTGCTGCGCTTTCTGATTGGCTTGGCTTCGTGCTTCTTCAATCTTCCTTTCATACCACTTTTCCATCTGGGTAGAAACAGCCTCAAAAAAATACTGGGTAAGCTCCAGAGCTTGGGAGGTGTCCCGAATGTGAGGGCCAGTCTGCTCGCCGCCTGCTGCTGGTGGCGGCTGCCCACAGGTGCCGCTGGCTGTGGGTTGCTGGGCACGATGCCTTGTTGGCCCACTCTTCCCCAACTTCTTAGTTTGAGTGCCTCTGTTGACGCAGGGCCCAGCCTGGTGATCAGACCTGGCTGCCTCATTCATGGGTAGCAAGGCTGTCTGGACCTTGACGTTCCTCAGTCGGGAGCCTGTACAGTCAGAAGACGACAGCTCCTGCTGGAGTCTCTGGGTAGCAGTGGAGTTGAGGGCCTTTTCTTTGGGCCTAACCACTGGAGGGGAGCTGTCAGAAGCTGCTGCTGGACCTGCAGTCACCACTGATTGATCCACACCTGGTTTCAGAAGGAAAACAAACATGAGGGCAAATCCACATTCACACAGTCATATGGCTGTGGGTCAGTATTTGAGAGTCTTAAGGATCCTGCAAATCACCAGTCTTCGCCATCACCACACACCACGTGTAACGTCTCCTCTGAGCCTTTTCTCACCTTTCTGTTCCTCCCTCCCACTTTGTCTCCTCTGATGATCACTGTGGCTTGCCAGAGCTTTCATGGATTCTGTGTTAGCCACACTGGTACCATTTAAGCCAAAAAAGTTGCTAGCTTTTCCTTCAGCCTGCCTCAATCTACCTGAGAAGGCTCTGGTCCTGTTTCCTGATGCCTGAGGATGATGCCGCTCACCAAGTGTCTCAAAGCAGATTTGGACATTTATCTATGAGAACATGTATTTCCATTCTCTAATGTCTGGGCCTATTCCCTACCAGTGTACTAATAGCTTGACCCAAGCTCCAATTAGGAAAGGAGGCCCCATTTTCCACACCCGGAGCTCCAGGACAAGCTCCAAGAGTAGTCCTAGCATAAAACATTTTCCTGGGATGTTTCCCCATGTTGTTGGCACAAAGATGAAAACACAGTTCCAGAGATGGCCTGTGGTAACACAAAACACTTACATCAAAATCCCCCACTGAGGCCTAGTTACCCAGGCTCTGCATGTCCTCAAAATTGTCATTATTGAGTATAATCACTGTGGCTAATGTAAAGATGGTTTGCTTGCAGCAATTCCTATCTAGCACCAGGGGCAAGTTCGATGTAAGAACTACTGTTTAATGAGGATTTGCATAGTTGGACAAAAGTAAAAGGTAGATCAAAGAGAAGAAAGAGGTAAAAGGCACAAAAGGCAAGGGAGGAAAAGCCCTGCTGAGGAGACTGACGGCTCTTCATCACCTCTCATCTTTGGGGTCCACTCTGATACCATCAACACCGTACTCAAAGCAATGTTATCACCAATCAACAATTCTTTAATTCCTTTATTCAAATAAGTTTGAGCACATAAATGAGTGCTTCATTACTATATAGCAACTGAGTATACGGTTATGAGCAAATACAGTCCTTGCCCCTACAGGGTGCGCTCCACCATCCAGTGTTTCCCGCAGCCGCATCATACGGACTCTGCCTCTCAGTGCGGAGAGAACAGGAGCTGCTGGTCGTGTTCCTTTTGGATCAAAGGGCTCTCTGTATGTGGGTTACCTGTAGAGGACTCGCAAGTAGATGGTGTGGATTTAGCTCTGCAAGCCCTAGAATCTCCAGAAAGCTTCTGCTCCAGATTCTGAATCTTTAACATGCACCAAGTTTTTAATTCATCCACCAAGGAGATCTAAAAAACAAACAAACAAACAAAAAACCAAAAACCCACAAATAAGTAACAGAAGAATCAAGTGAATTTGATACATGGTTTATGAATTAAAGCATCAAGGATGGACTTTTCAGTTATAACAGTTGAGGATACCATCTAACCCAAAAGTTATGGCTTGCCCACTGCTATGGTTTGGATATTTGAGCCCTCCAAATCTCATGTTGAAATTTGATCCCCAGTGCTGGAGGTGGGGCCTCATGGGAGGTGTTTGGGTCAAGGAGGTGAATGCCTCATGACTGGCTTGGTACCATCCTCACAGTTAGTGAGTTCTTGCTGTTAGTTTCTTTTCTTTTTTTTTTTTTAATTTTTTTGAGACAGAGTCTCGCTCTGTCACTCAGGCTGGAGTGCAGTGGCAGAATCTTGGCTCACTGCAAGCTCCGCCTCCTGGGTTCATACCATTCTCCTGCCTCAGCCTCCCAAGTAGCTGGGACTACAGGCGCCCGCCACCTCGCCCAGCTAGTTTTTTTGTATCTTTAGTAGAGGTGGGGTTTCACCGTGTTCGCCAGGATGGTCTCAATCTCCCGACCTCGTGATCCGTCCACCTCGGCCTTCCAAAGTGCTGGAATTACAGGCATGAGCCACCGCACCTGGCCACTCTATTACTTTCTGAAAGAGCTAGTTGCTTAAAAGAGCCTGGCACCTCCCTCCTGTCTCTCTTGCCTCTTCTCTTGCTAGGTGATCTGTGCACACCAGCTCCCCTTTACCTTCTACCATGAGTGGAAGCTTCCTGAGGCCCTCACCAGATGCGGATGCTGGCACCATGCTTCTCGTACAGCCTGCAGAACCATGAGCCAAAGAACTCTCTTCTTTGTATATTACCCAGCCTCGGGTACTCCTTTATAGCAACACAGACAGACTGAGCCACTCTCCTATAGGCCACAGAAGGCACCCAAGCAGAGCTATCTACAATCTTCATTAAGTGACTTAGAGCCACCTTAAACTCAACCACCCGAAACCACCCAAATCTTCCAAACCAAGTACTTCTGGTTGCTTACAAAGCCTGAGTTCTCACACACCCACTGTACCCATTCCATGTCTATTATCTTGGTGAGACAGTAAACTCCCAGAGGGTAGAAACTATGTCTTGTTCTAAAACTGTAATGGCCTAACAAATAAACAATACATGGAATGAGTTTGGGACAGAAATGGCATCTTCCCCAGCATGTTCGGTCTTCATCTGTGGCCAGCACATTCAGCCATGGACATAAACAGAACTACAGGTTATTTTCTATTAACCTCATTTCAGTATTATAAAAATGATACACTACATAATGCAAAAGCTCTTAGGGAATCTCAGCCTCCGAGTTTTCAGTGGCAGGCCTGCCTGAGCTCAGTGGGCCTGTGTGGTAAATCACAAGGACTGGCAGATGCTGGTTCCTACCTGCCGTTTCTCCCCTTCATGCTTCTCCGCGTCTGAGTGCTGTTGCAGGCGGCTCAGGCACTCCGTCCTCTCTGCAGAGAGTCGCTCAACCATCAGCTTGTCCAAAACACGCATCTAGGAGTCAAGGGGAGCACAGTGCAAGACTGAGATGATCTCAGGGTGAGCCCTGGTTTCTCAGCTCCTGCAGAGGGGCTTGGGGAACCAAGTAGGAGCCCCTGTACGCAAACTTCAACCCCTTATCCGATTCCATTTGCATATAGGACTCATAGAACTTTTTCAGAATTCTTGAACATGCTTCTATGAGGCCAATGTTTCTTTTTTTAAAAAAAATCTCATTTGTTAAAGTTTAAGAGGTATAAGGACTATGAATATACAGGCCAGGCATCACGGTGGGTCACACTCCCACCACCTGAGGTCAGGAGTTCGAGACCAGCCTGGCCAACATGGCGAAACCCCGTCTCTACTAAAAATACAAAAATTAGCTGGGTGTGGTGGCACATGCCTGTAGTCCCAGCTACTTGGGAGGCTGAGGCAGAACAATCATTTGAACCTGGAAGGCAGAGTTTGCAGTGAGTCAGAAAAAAAAAAAAAAAAGAAACTCTGAATATCTAGTAAATCCACAACCTGAGCCCATGCAGGCCTTGTAGGCCTTAAAACATTATTTCCCAGACTACTGTAAGGAAAAACTACAATTCAAAGTATGGAGATTTTCTCTTCCCCAACCCCCACTTTAAAAAATGTTAGTGGTTGCCTACAAGGCAGTCAAACGAGCTTTTATCCAGCTTTTCCAGTGAGCAAATATTTTTGGTGCTTCATTGGAAGTAGTTAAAGTATGTAAGACGAGTGTAGAAGGAACTTAAAGGATTGCTTCAGAGAACAAGCAGTTGTCACTTTTTAATCACATTTCCTTCTGAAGTCCCCTTCATCTTGGCATTTCCTGCGGGACCCCCACACCTAGGGGGGCCAACCTTTCACTGCTTTGACAAGGACCAAAGAATGAAAGAACTACTGTTAGGAAGAGCCAATCCGCGAAGGCCCACTGGTGAGCTCCCCTCCTGTCAGGAACACGTGTGGCATTCCACACCCAGATGTTCAAAACATTAAAAGAAACATCAGTTCTGGAGACGTGGTGGGCACCTTCTGTTTTCCTCTTCAGTCCATGTTTTCCTGTGTGCTGTGCTCCTCCTGCTTTCTAGGATTGGCCTACTCTCCCCACTCCCTTAACCTCTTCCTCCAGGTGGCTGTTCTCAAGAGCAGCCATAGGTAAACATTGCTTTGTTCACAGGTCACACTGACTGGCTCAGGTATGAGCATCTGACCCAAGGGGGCCAGGGTCCTTTCTCAGCGATTTGGAAGGAGGACGAAGATTCTATACCCCAATCTGTCACTCCCTTGAACTGAAGCGAGGCCCTTGAGGTTTCCCAACATTCATCTCTCATTCCTTCTTCAGCTTAGGCTAGGCCAAGTAGGGTTTTTATACACAAACAGTCTGCACTAATCTACTATTGCCCTAACAAAATATTTTTTAAATGGCCTTTCTATAAAATACAGATAGCAAATAAGCCTTAAAAATGTTTAATCTTACCAGTAAACAGGGAAATAAAACTTAAACAGTTAAGATGTCCTTAATCAATTTGGCAAAAACTTAAAAAAAAAAAAAAATAGGCAGGGCATGGTGGATCACGCCTAAAATCCCAGCACTTTGGGAGGCCGAGGTAGGTGCGTCGCTGGAGCCCAGGAGTTTGACACCAGCCTAGCCAACATGGTGAAACCCCATCTCTACCAAGAAAATAACAAAAATTAGGCGGCTATGGTGGTGTCCGCCTTAGTCCCAGCTACTCAGCAGGCTGAGGTGGTAGAATCACTTGAACCCACAAGGTAGAGGCTGTAGTGAGCTGAGATTGCCACACTGCACTCTAGCCTGGGTAATGAAAGAAGACCCCATCTCAAAAAAGAAAAACTGTAACAAATATTATTTTAGAAAAACCGAGAAAATCTGAATATGGACTGGATAACATTTTCTCAGGTGTGAAAGCAATATTGTTATGAAGTTGAAAGTGTTATTCTTATTCTAAACATTCTGAAATATTTAGAGATGCCCCGTCAGGACAGTCTGCAACTATATCTGAAATAGTTCAAGAATTTAAAAAAATATGTGTCAGAGAGATAAGGCAAATGTAGCAACATATTAACTGGCTGACTGCAAGGATTATATGCAAGCATTCATTCCATTATTCTGTGAACTTTTCTGTATGTTTGAAAACTTTTAAAATAAAAAGTTGGGAAAAGAAAAAAACATAATTATTCAAATTTTGTATGCAGTGGGAAACGAGTGTAGCAAAAATTGACAAATAGAAAGACATAGAAAAAGACTTAAAGAAGATAAACCCCAATTTTTTTTTTTTTTCTAGATAGAGTCTCACTCTGTGGCCCAGGCTGGGGTGCAGTGGCACGATCTCCGCTCACTGCAACCTCCGCCTCCCAGGTTAAAGCAATTCTTGTGCCTCAGCCTCCCGAGTAGCTGAGATTACAGGTGTGCGCCACCACACCAGGCTAATTTTTGTATTTTTAGAAGAGGCAGGGTTTCACCATGTTGGCCAGGCTGGTTTCGAACTCCTGACCTCAAGTGACCTGCCCACATTGGCTTCCCAAAGTGCTAGGATGACAGATGTGAGCCATCATTCCCAGCCTAAACCCAAATATTAATAGTGCTTTTCGGCACAGTGGGCTTATAGGTGACTTATTTTCCTAATTTTCATATTTCTAAAAATGCTCTGTAATGGGGCTATCTTATTTTTATAATGAGAAGCAATTTAAACATGTTCTTTAAAAAGCTGAACTAAATGTGCTTTAACAAAATCACATAAGCAGAAGCAGGCCTCTTCCATGACAGCCCATTTGGACATCCCAGGGTAGAAGGGTGTGCTGAAGTCAAAGTTGGCTCCTGAGTTCATGTTCCGCCAGAACACTTTGCAGTTAGGAAGCTGGGCCTCAGGACATACTTGGTGCTGGGCCTTATTCTCCATCTGCCCCAGCTTTGTATTCATTTTGTCCTGAACTGATCCCAGCTCTGCTTTTATCTCCTCCACAGTAGCCTCCAACTGATTCTCCAGCTTGTTGATTAGAGGTTCACATCGACAACCATTTATTGGTGCCTAAGAGAGAAACAAAAAAGTTCGTTCCTTCAACAAGTATGTTTTGAGCACCCACCGTGTGCCAGGCAGTATACCAGAGGATAGAGATGATGGAAGAGATAGGCTCATCCTTGTCATAACTTTGGAACATCTTATAGGCGAAGCTTTGGGGAAGAAGATTCAGAGGGTAAGATATGGTCCCTCTCCTCAGGTGCTTTTATATACCCTGGGGCCTCAAGATACCTAGTCACCTGAGGATGGTGCAGCAAGCTCTGCAGCTACACACACACCTCTGTCTGCCTTGGCCTTAGCAGCAGGAGTGGATCTGCACCGTGCCGGTGGGGAGGCCATCTGGCTTACCTTCAAAGCTTGTGCTTAACTAAGTCAATGCCTAAAGTGGCTATCAGCCCCCAGGAATGCCGTTAAACAAAAACCCTTGCTGAAGGCCTATGTTCCCTTCTCCTGACAGTGCTTAGCAAGTACCTGCATCACTTTCCCATCCTTGCCTCGGTACAATGTGTAGAGCTGGTACGCCCTGAACTCATGCGGTGGGGGCGGGGATGAGCACCGATGCCTGTTCCTCTTTTTAGGGTGATTATGAGCATGCAGGTTCTTCTGGTGTCCAGGCTGTTGGTCGGCTGGTGGGGTGGGGTCAGAAAATGCTGATACCTGTGGGAGAGGAAGAGACAACACCCCTGAATGCTTTGACCTTTGCAAGACTGACACCAGTCAGTGGCGCCCATGTCACCCCATTTGGGCAAAGAGCCCCACTTTGTTTCACCTCATGGTGTTCTACTCCAAGCCACATACGTCAAAAGAAACATATCAGCACATTCACCTTGTGTCTGATGTTAACCAGATTTAATTTCTGTGCTCTGGCTCCAAACCAGCCAGCCAAGTGAGGAGACTTTTTAGCTGACGGGCATGACACTCTGCCAGGACCCTTGCCACCCTGCCTCCCAGCCACCCCCTGGGCTGCTTTCTGTGTCTCCTGACCTTGGGCCTTGACTTTCTCCTCCTGTCATCCTTTGCTCTGGGTTCTGGGGAGACTGACAGGAACTCTTCTCTGGCTGCTTCTTTTCTGGCCACAGCCTGTTCACTGCTGGGGGTGTCTCCTGCTGAGACACTGCCCTACAGTAGGAAAAAGCCCAGAGACCTCTTGTGTTTGCTTCCTTGGCCTTTTTCACTAATAGGGGCAGATTTGCTTTGCAAGATACCATATAGTAAGGGACCCACGGGCACCTTTGCAGATGACATAGATTTCAGACATAGGAAACACTGCTTGGTGGTCTTAACATAGAATGTTTTTCCTGGTTGGTTGAACATTTGGCTTTTACTGTATTTATTAGGCCCTAAGCTAAATATATTCCTGGGTCTAATTCGATGCTGTAGAACACCAGGAACCTACCCGACACAAAACACCTCAACATTCGAGAATTTTTGGTCGTTTACATTTCAACAAAACATAACTCACTCATTCTTTGACCTTGGATGCCACCCCCCACCCCCCACCCCCCACCCCCAACCCCACCAACAAAATTCATGGCAAAGAGTAAGAATCCTTTGAAATGAAAAAATATCGTATTTCTGGTCCTTGTGAGAATGTTCACAACTGAATATGTACAATTCACACCTAGGAAGTTAATCAGAGTGGCAATGCCTTAACCCTGGAAACTGATGAGAGGATTCTGAAATAGCAGAGAGAAGAGCAAGCACTTGGTGATAACATTTTCTGTGCCAAAAGCTGTCTCTATATCCCAGACTTCTTCCTCCTGATTGAACTCAAAGGCATGGTTTATTCCAGGGCTACAAGGCACAAGGGCACCTAGCTGAGGTGGAGGCGTGGGGCAAGAGGAGTTGAAATCAGCTCAGGCTCTGCTCACCATGTGTGCCCTGTGCACGGTGGGTCTGCCTGGGGGGGCATATTTTCTAATTCATATAAGGGAGCCATAAAGGCTAGCATAGCCTTGGTCCCTTCCCTAAATGGAAGTGGCCTATACCAGTGGCTCTCAAATGTTAGTCCACATGAGAGTCCCCTGGAGGGCTTATTCCAACACAGATTGCTGGGCCCCACCCGAGTTTCTGATCCCGTGGGTTTGAGGTGAGGCCCAAGAATGATCATTTCTAATAAGGTCCCAGGTGACACACTGGACACCACATTTTGAGAGCCACTGTCCTACACGATCTGGACAAAGTGTTAGAGAAGCAGTACTGCCCACAGGGCATGGCAAAGACCACAGAGCCCGGGCTGGTCAGTGTGCCCCAATGCATACGGGATGGGTAATGGGCAGCGCACACGGAGGCACATGGCCCAGGCTGGTCAGTGTGCCCCAATGCATACGGGATGGGTAATGGGCAGCGCACACGGAGGCACATGGCCTGAAACCTTGGGGAATGGAGGATGTGAAGCCAAAGAGAAAAAGACTGGCAACAGTTTGAAGAGCTCCAGCAAGGAGGAGAGGCAGAGAGGGCCTGGCAGCCACCAGGTGAACCTGGCTGAAGCAGGGAGATAGTTTCCCACCCTCTGAGCACAGGCGGATGTGGGGATGGCGGGAGGACTGCCCCCCACCTTGCTTTGGGCCACCTCATCTCTTGGCACAGACTGGGCTCTCCTCTCTTCCTTGAGCCTCTCTCTCTTTTTCCTCAGGCTTCGCCCACGACTGAAGCGCAAGACCTGAAGGAGGCAAACGGCATTGTTACAACCACTGGTGTGCGCAGCATCCGTGTGAGAGAATTCGCCTTGGAACCGGGGCTCTGACCTAACGGAATTTACAGCCTAGAGGGTGAGAGCAGGTGCACACATCAAGCAAGGCCCTCTGACCACCTACCAACTTCCTAGGTCTTGTCCTGGGCACTACAGGGACGCGGAGACAGGTAGGATACTATCCCTGACCTCAAGAAGCTCAAAGTCTATGATGATAATATCTATAGACACCGATGCCAGGCCGGGACCTCCAATACCCGCACAGAGGCTGTGCTCCAGGGAGCGCCATTCACATCAACTAGGATATGGATGGCGTCTCCTGGAGTTGTGAGACGCAGCAAAGCAGCCCCGTGCGAGGCACAGTCTCTCTCTCCATCTTGGTACACCGGACCTGAGCTAGCCCAGATGTTCCCTTGGCCAAACTGTGTCCAAGTCACATCAATTTGATTCAAACTATTATTAAGATGTATCTATGAGCCATAGTAACAACCACGGGACAGGGATCTCTTCCCCCAAAAGCAGCATTTACTCTGCCTCTTATAGTGCAGAGTGACAGAATGGACACAGGAAAAGGTCTGTGGGTCAGAACAGATCTCAGTTTGAAGCCAGTAGCCACTGGCTGTAGGCTCTTTGGGCAAGTGATTTGATCTGTCTGCACTCTGTCTTCTCAAATGTAAAAATGGGTCAGGCGTAGTGGCTCACGCCTATAAGCCCAACACTTTGGGAGGCATAGGTGGGAGGATTGCTTGAGGAGAGGAGTTTAAGACTAGCCTGGCAGACAAAGCGAGAGCTCGTCTTTATTTTTATTATTATTATTTTTTGAGATGGAGTCTTGCTCTGTCGCCCAGGCTGGAGTGCAGTAGTGTGATCTCGGCTCACTGCAAGCTCCGCCTCCTGGGTTCACACCACTCTCCTGCCTCGGCCTCCTGAGTAGCTGGAACTACAGGCGCCCACCACCACGTCTGGTTAATTTTATTTTTGTATTTTTAGTAGGGGTTTCACCGTGTTAGCCAGGATGGTCTCAATCTCCTGACCTCATGATCTGCCCATCTCAGCCTCCCAAAGTGCTGGGATTACAGGCGTGAGCCACCACGCCCGGCCTCGTCTTTATTTTTAAAAAAGAAAAAGAAAGAAAAACGGGGAGTCATTGGGATTCACCAAGAAAAAACAGATGGCTGGCACACAGTGGACTGTCAGTCACTGTCAGGTGCTTCCCTCCCTGCCTTCAGGTGGCTTAACTGGCAGAGGGTGTTTAACAGAGTACAGATCTTTGAGTTGATGGAAACCTTCAATCTCTGGTCCATAATAGTTAAAAATGTAAAAGAGTCCTTAGACCAAGAAGTCTGAGAACCATTTCCCCAAGTCATTTCTAAAGCTAAATTCAGATTCACCAGGAAATCAAGTATGATGAAAGAAAGTGGGCCGGGCGCGGTGGCTCAAGCCTGTAATCCCAGCACTTTGGGAGGCCGAGGCGGGCGGATCACAAGGTCAGGAGATCGAGACCATCCTGGCTAACACGGTGAAACCCCGTCTCTACTAAAAAATACAAAAAACTAGCCGGGCGAGGTGGCGGGCGCCTGTAGTCCCAGCTACTCGGGAGGCTGAGGCAGGAGAATGGCGTGAACCCAGGAGGCGGAGCTTGCAGTGAGCTGAGATCTGGCCAGTGCACTCCAGCTTGGGTGACAGAGCGAGACTCCGTCTCAAAAAAAAAAAAAGAAAGTGACTATACCCATTGTTCACCTGATGTACCGACTCTTAATACAGCACCAGAATCAGCCTAAAATTTACTTTCAGAGCATTTGTAAACCACACCAATCAAAATGACAAGTGACACTCAGAGGTCATCCAAACTCAAAATTATAATCAGCAAAATTCCCTCCAGTCAGTGAAAATAACTTTGCATGACTTCCAGCCTTTCTCAGCAAACCAGACCATCTACCAGATGGGATGTCATTAATCTTTTCCAGTCCACAGAAATGAGGGAATATTGACTGTGAGGTCTCTAAAAGTAGTATACTATGGCTGGGTGCAGTGGCTCATGCCTGTAATCTCAGCACTTTGGGAGGCCAAGGTGGGTGGATCACCAGAGCTCAGGTGTTCGAGACCAGCCTGGCCAACATGGTGAAACCCCGTCTCTACTGAAAATACAAAAATCAGCTGGGTGTGGTGGCACATGCCTGTAATCCCAGCTACTCAGGAGGCTGAGACAGGAGAATCACTTGAACCCCAGAGATGGAGGTTGCAGTGAGCCGAGATTGCACCACTGCACTCCAGCCTGAGTGACATAGCAAGACTCTGTCTCAAATAAATAAATAAATAAATAAATAAATAGTACCCTCTTAGTACTGCTGTGGCCCATTTAAAATCCATGTCCGTCTATGGGCCTAAGGCAAGGGGATTTCTCTTTTCAGGCAAAGCAAACACTAATGCTATTTCTGTAACCACAGATCAAGAGAACAGTATGCATAACATCTTATCCCTAAAGTTCCTTGTTTGTGTTGAGAATAAGGCTCAGCATATACAATTATGCATAAAATAAACTTTCATAGCATGTCATCCAATTTATTTGTTATTCGATGTAAGCATGGAGAAACTTGCTTAAGTCTTTTTTTAAGTGGAAACAAAAAAGAACTGCACAGGGAAATGGTCCACGGTAAGGCTCTTTTCCCTGTAAGTGAAGATCCTTGGGCTCTGGAAGACAAATGACAGGTGGATTAAAGATCCGTCAATCCTTCTATGCCTAGGGAACCCTCCAGCCCCATAAGACTTGATGATCTTTGTATGGCTGAGGGTGGGGCTGGCTGTCCATTAAATTACCACATACTGAAATTGCCAGAGAAATGTGATGGGTTCTGACGTTTATACAGCACTTCATACTTTTAGATCCATGAGAGACTAGCATTTTTCTATCAGGATTCATGGATGTGATTCCACCTACGATAAAAGCTGCTAGACGTGGAAACCCCGCAGCTTTTCCTACTGACTTCCTTTTGTCAGGAGCTCTGCGGCCTTTCAGAGACCACTGAGAAGGACCAGCTCCATGCACAAGAGGGTGATCAATTTTGCAAAAGATACAAATCTTAACCATTTCCAGAAACTACTAGTTATATTAGGCATGTTTTAAAAACTTAGATGAAATAAAGGCCATCCGAAAGCCTGGGCCAGTATTGGGTTATTTTGCAGCAGGGTAGTGTTCAAAATCTTCCTTTGACTCCCTGAGATTTTATCTTCTTCTTGCAGAATAAGATGGAAAGCCAATCAGTGTTTTCTATAATGTAATACAGAATAGTGCCAATCTGGAAATAACCTAAATGTCCATCATTAAGGAAATGGCTTAATAAAATATTAATAGCAACAAAAAGAATATTATGCCTCCATTATAATGAATAATTATGAAGACTGCAGAACATTGTTTTATAATAGGATAAAAGGAAGAAATACAAAAGAGTATATACATTGTAAGCACAATTATAAAACAATTATGTGTCTGTTTCATCTATTCTGTGGATGAAACAAAAACAGTTGTTTCAGGGGGCTAGAATTATGAATAGCTTGTAAATTATTATTAAATTTCTTTATTGTTACTTAGATAATGTCAACATCAACTAAAGTATCAGCCACCATTTTTAAAAAATTAAATGATGGTCAAAATAACATTATTCAGTAAAAGAGGAAAGAAAACTAGACTGTACTTAACTGTCTCTGGCAGGCGACTGTCTGCCCAGAATGGTCCCCTCCCTCCTGCCTTTCTCTGGGGAACGCACCTTCTTAAAGTCCCTGTCCCACTTCTTCAGGGATGGGCATTTGGCCTAAACTCTGCAATCACGGCCCTCTCCTGCAGTGTCTTAAACTGGAACTTCTTCCTTGGCTGAGTATCTGGGAAGTTATGATCCAGGCAGCTGGCTGTGACAATGATCCAGCCATAGGGAGAAGACGAGGCGGCCCAGGCATGAAGAGCTGGACTTGAAGCCTTTGACTCCCGTCATCCTGGGCCCCATGGATACCTACACCTCCACTGCCTGGTTACATTCCCTATGTAAGTTCGTTTGAAGTGGCTTCAGTAGATTGCAACCAGGAGTCCCACCAACTCTGCAGCCCCACATAATCAGTACCATGGAAAGGGCAGTAAATCCTACCTGGGGAGCTTTAGTAAGGAGAAGAGCAACTTCGGGGTTATTGTGGTAGCGCGCAGTCTCCAGCGGAGTCTGGCCTGCCTGAGGAGAGGCAGAGTAGGACAGGTGAGAAAGGGCCCCTGATCCCGCACGCACATTGCTCAGCTGGCACACCTCTGGCCAGGAGCAGGCAGTTCCATGCCCAGTCACACCCAGCACCTACGTGGCAAAACATGGCCACCTATGTGATGTGGCCCTGGTCACCAGCCTCAGACCCTCCAGTGAGGGAAGTGGGTCACACGGGAGGACACACTAAGTAAAATATATGACACCAGAGGGCAAGGGAAGACCGAGGGGGCAAGAAGTGGTTTAGGAGGCCAAGGCCTGGGCACCACCCACCAAGGAGTGCTTCGCGGAAAAGAGGGGAGGGAAGGCAGCACTCAGGGAGCATCCGGGGGAACGTTTCTGTTGGGGAAACACCACTGAGGATCTGAGCCCCTGCCCAGTGATGAATCTCCCCTGGAAAACAGTGGGAAGATACCGGAGGGGCAGATCAGGGCTGGCCAGAGAGATTCAGGAAGTGGAATATGAAAAGCAGTTACGAGTTATGGCCATAATGTAGGTTCTCAGGAGATGAAGCCAAAACCCAGGAGTTGATAGCAAAAGGAAGATATTCAAGGCGTCATGGAAGAGGTAACTGTGCCCCCAGTACTGGTTGTAGAGCTATGAGAAGACAGGAGGAGGAAGACGGGAGCTAGACACAGGAGCCAAGGAAGCTGAAGAGCCTTGTGCCAGCTTCAGCAGTCCCAGACCACAACCCTCAAAAACACCTCCACACAGCAGCTATTGCACCCTCCAGGCCCTGCTGAACCATTTAGAAGGACAGAGACCGCAGGGCAGCCTCGAAGAAGAAAGCACACCTGAGCTGGTGCCTGCTCTAGGATCTACAGGACACAGTGAGAGGGCGAGGGGGAAAGGGAAACAGTGAGGTCAGGCGAAGTGGAAGAGAAAGGAGTTGCTTTAGAATTTTGAAGCTGATTAACCTGAGGGCCATGTGGCCATTTTTCTGAGCACCACATGCATTTACAGCCTGGAACTCACTTTGTAACATCCACTTGTCAGTTTACCTGAACATCCCTGAGTTCTTTTTCATGCCAGGTGGTGCTCACTGCAGTTAGGCAGCTAAAAGCAGGCCCCAAGGCTTGTCAATTCCTGGGACTGCTCAGAGCCCCATCCCCTTCAAGTCCACCCCAATGGCCCCAGGGGCTGTGGTTCCAGGAGAGATCCCCCCTCTTCCAGAGTGTGCTGGGCCTGGGGGTCTGCAGGGGTTTAGTACACATCCCAATCTGGAAAGGGGTGGGAACCACTTTAGAAAGCAGTGTTACAACTCAACTTACATTGTTAACAATGGTCGTATCTGCTCCGGCTTCCAGTAAGATTTTGGCCACCTTCTTGTGATTTAGGGCAGCAGCAACGTGAAGTGCTGTGTCTCCAGCCTGGAATTGATTAGAAGGCCTGCTGAACCTCATCTGCTCATGGCCTACAGCCCCCAGCTTTTCATCCCCTGGCCTAGGTGTGGCTCTTCAAAGTCAAACTGAGATTTGCCTGAGACTGAAATGGGGCCCTTTGTTAAAGCGTTATGAGGCTCTACTCAAAGAGATCTTGGAACTAAGTGATCTCGGCACCAATATCACCTTTATTTCTGAGTGGGGACACCTGAAATCACACAGCAGGATTAAACACAGGGGCAAAGGAATGCTGGCCTGGGGTTGTTGAGAACGATGGGACCCGAAGCCTCACAGAGACAGGAAGACAGGCCTGGGGCAGGCAGGCTAGTCATTCCACTTTTGACCCTGTTCCTTTACCCAGAGAGGTCAGAGGTCAGAAAACTGCTTGGTGTCCGAGTGCCGGATTGAGCAGGAGAAGCTGTGAAGACAGCAACTTCTGCAAGCACTGGAGAGGTGACAGGCCAGCCTGCAGCTACAGCAGGAAGATCTGAAGGGGTCACTGGGACTCAATCCATCTGCAGCTCGGGATATAGCTTTGTGCGGGTGGAAATACCAAGAACCAGTGTTCACTCAAGACCAGCTGTTTTCTTCATCTTACAGATAGCCTATAAATAAACGTTCACATTATCTTTATACAAGAAATATGCTTTCACAAAATCAATTATGAAAGGAGGATAAAGACAACTGTAGCTTAGTGGGCCAATTCCAAATGCAAATGCTGTCATTTCCAAACAATGATATAAATAAACCAGACAAACATAGGAGAAGTGAAACAATTCATTCTTTCTCCTGTCAAGTGATCAGGCAAAGCGCCTGATACTTTTTTCCTGGGTAGCATGAAAATTCAGCCATCTTTGTGAGGGGTAGGAAATATTTTATTTCATTTCTGAGTCACCTAGCTGTGCGTATTGAAGGGAAGCTCTGCACAGTGCTTTTCCCTTGGCTGAATATTGGAATAAGCTTCAGAGCGTTAAAAAATGCTGATGTCTGGGTCCCACTCCCAGATATTCTGAATTCATTGGTCTGCCATGTGGGCTGGGCAGGGGGACTTTTTAAAGCTCTCAGGTGCCATGACATGCTGCCAAGGTTGAAACGCACTGGTTGGTTGGGGCTATGCAGGGTCATCTGATGACCTAGTACCCCACTGGGGAGGCTGTGGAGTGACAGACTTAGCTACTTGATTAGGTCAGTGGTTCTCAATCCTGGCTGTACACTGAGACAGAGAGCTTTTTAAAAATACCATTGCCTGGACCTCATTCCCAAAGGTTCTGGCTCTTTCAAATGGGGTGGGATCCAGGAACAGTATTTTTAATTCCCCTGCTGAGTCTCATATGCAGCCAGGGTCAGAAACCACTGTTACATGGTATGTTTAATCTATACCACAATCTAATTTTTTTTTAGTTCAGATTTATGCACTCCAACAAAGAAAAGCCAAACAATGTACCCACAGGTATCAATAAATACCAAGACAATCTATTTTTCAAATCCAATGACTGCTGGAAATTGTGCACATTTCCAAGGAAGACAATAATATTCACAGCTTTATTTCAAAACATGGCACTCTCTACAGATTATGTGCCCAATTTTATGGAAATGAAAGACTATCAGCTCAAGCGTAAGTAAGTGGCAGTGCAAGGAACAGAACTCAGGGAGTCCTAAGACTTCTAATTCCTATGCTTGCTTGGTGGTTTTTTTTTTTTTTTTTTTTTCCTTTAAAGAGACGGGGTCTTTCTGTTGCCCAGATTGGTGGGCAACAGAAGTGGCAAGATCATGGCTCACCACAGCTTCAAACTCCTGGGCTCAAACAATCCTCTCACTTCAGCCTCCTGAGTAGCTGGGACTACAGGCACATGCCACTCTGCCTAATTTTTATTTTTTAAATTAATTAACTTATTATTTATTTGTTTTGAGACAGAGTCTTGCTCTGTTGCCCAGGCTGTAGTACAATGGCATGATCTTGGCTCACTGCAACCTCTGCTTCCTGGGTTCAGGTAATTCTCCTGCCTCAGTTTCCTGAGTAGCTGGGATTACAGGTGCATACCACCACGCCCGGCTAATTTTTGTATTTTTGGTAGAGACAGGGTTTCACCATGTTGGCCAGGCCAGTCTTAAACTCCTGAGCTCGAAGTGATCTGCCCACCTTGGCCTCCCAAAGTGCTGGGATTACAGGCATGAGCTACCATGGCTGGACAAATTTTTTAAAATTTTTTTGTAGAGACAGGGTCTTGCTATGTTGTCCAGGCTGGTCTTGAACTCCTAGCCTCAAGTGATCCTGCCTCGGCTTCCCAAAGTACTGGGATGTGAGCCACTGCATCTGGCCTCCCTTGCTTCTTTACTAAATCACATTCTTCCTTGTGAGTTTTCTTTTTAAAATTATATTATAAAACAAAGCCTGCCCCAGGATCTCCAGAAAATGTTCAATATGCAAATGTGGTGATATGCACAGGAATTATAAGGGCACACTTTCTCTAGGAGGCCAGATAAGCCAGGGCCACTAGAACTCAGTGGGACACCCACGCAAAGCCCATTGCTGGCTGAGTCCCAGACAGGTGACATGGCAGCACTTCCCAGCAGCCTCTGCTCCCATTTGCACTAACACACCTGTCCGGTAGCCTTGTGGGAAGGGTGCTGGCAGCCATGAAGAGGATACATGCACTGACCTGGTTCTTTTCATGGACAGAACAGAAAGCACTGAGGAGGAGCCTAATGATGGACAAGTGATTATAGCGCGCAGCAACGTGCAAACAGGTGTCTCCTGCCTGCGGACAAAAATCAAACTCTAAGCACAATCTGAGCAGTTACAAAACAAAATAGAGACAAGTAGAAAGAAAATGCTATTTAAAAGCTGGCAGACTATCATATGCTCTTTAGGGGATCATAAGCAGCTCTTTTAACAGACACTCCATCCCAAGGCTCGCCGTCCTTTGCTGCTACAGGCAGCCCTGCCCCCGTTCTGCCTGTGCAGAACAACCACATGGTCACGGAATCACTGCTTTCATGTTTATGAAACTAGACATCTGCTCCCCATGAGACCTTCGCAAGAGCTAAGGGAGGCTTTGCTTACCCAGTGCTTGAGGAGGATCCAGGGACCCTACTCCCTACAGCCCAAAAGGTCGGTAGCACACTGACTTAAGACCAACAGCCCCTCCCAGCACAGATCCCTCACGGATGAAAGGACAGGGCAGCAGGGGGGTTGTCAAATCTTAAGATCACATGTGCCCCCTGAAGTTCAAGGAGTATCCCACTACAGTTGGACCCCAATATCCTATACGGAGCTATGTAGTGGGGGAGCTGATAAGGAAGCAATCGCTGGGAGCAAAAAAAGGGTATGAAGAAAAACTCAGGGGCAGGATGCTCAGTAAGCACAACAGGCAGAACCCTGTTTCCAGAAAGACAATAAAGAACTGGAGACAAAAAGCTGCCTGCAGTGTTCTCTTGCTGTTTCCATTCTAGCTCTGCCTGGAGAACGCTGGCCACTCGGCATACTTTTCTCCCCTGCATTAAGACGGAACCAAGCTCAAAGCTGAGGTTCAGAGCATTAGATGAGTCTACCCCAAACAGGGAGACCCTCAGCTGAGGACACTTTAGAAAGGAGCCTCAGATTTATTGATTTATTTATTTATTTATTTATTTATTTATTTAGCCAATGTGGCTAAGGCAGGGGATTTATAAAGGAAACACAGTTTCTTTGTGAAGAAGCGATACCCACGTGACCCTTCCAGTCAGCTCATCCCAACGCCTCGGTAATCAATAGGACCTGCTCACTGTAGATGCTGGCCATGGGGCATCAGAGGACCTCCCCTGTAAATGGCACCAGCTCATCTTTGCTGATAATAGTACAACACTCTATGTGGGTAGAGACGTTCTTAAAACATTAACTGGTTTCCTAGTCTGTAATTGGCCAGACACGTGCTGTAAGAAATGATAAACCAAAGATGAGGCATGAAGGGAAAAGGATGGGAGAAAAGCAGTATTTCCAAGTCTTTTGATTCCTCCTCTCATGTGCCTGAATGACCCCTTAGAAAATTGCCAAAAAAAGAACACTTTAGAGATAGTCCCCAAATACTTTTTACATTTTAATTTCTAGATGTTAAGGTTCAAGTATGCTCATGAAGTTATTTTCTGAAGTGACACAAGAAAGAGCATGAGAATCTGGTTTTGTTCACCCACATTATTTTTGAGGTCAGCGCGGGACCCGGCCAGCAGGAGGATGCGCGTGCTCTGGGAGTGGCTGTTCTGGCAGGCCAGGTGCAGAGCCGTGTTCCCCGCCTTGGAGAGAGGCAGAGAGAAGGAGGACATATTAGCAACATGCTTCCGCACAGACCTGCACGCTTTGCAGAGGGGCAGTACTTATTTGGGGGAAAAGGCAACACTCACATTCTCTGCCTCTTGCCCGATGGTTTCGGTGGGGATGCTTCAGAGCTAAGAACATTTAATTTGGAGTCCAAATGAGCAGAAGAGTCCTATTTGTCATAAAACCTTGGTTCCAAGTCCTGGCTCTGCCACTTACTAGTTAAAAGCCGGTCTCTTCAAATGCTCAAATCCCTTACCTGGGAAATGGAGCATGACCCACATCCTAAAACTATGGGGATTTGGGCCGGGCGCGGTGGCTCAAGCCTGTAATCCCAGCACTTTGGGAGGCCGAGGCGGGCGAATCACGAGGTCAGGAGATCGAGACCCTCCTGGCTAACACGGTGAAACCCCGTCTCTACTAAAAATACAAAAAACTAGCCGGGCGCGGTGGCGGGCGCCTGTGGTCCCAGCTACTCGGAGGCTGAGGCGGGAGAATGGCGGGAACCTGGGAGGCGGAGCTTGCAGTGAGCCGAGATCGCGCCACTGCACTCCAGCCTGGGCGACAGAGCGAGACTCCGTCTCAAAAAAAAAAAAAAAAAAAAACTATGGGGATTGACTCAGAATGTCTAGGAAGGCGTTTTCTTAACATGCAATGCTGGAAACATGCACAGCACTCAATTCCTGTCAGATGACTTCCTGCCCCACACGAGAAATAGCTGTGGTTACAATCCCTGCCAATGGTGGGCTAAGTAAAGGTAAAACTAGCCACTTCCTGGAAGGGCAGGCTAATGCAACTGAGATTTAACTTGTAAGCCTTTCTCAAGTCACCCATTCTTGTATTTTTCTTGAAACATCAAAATTTTAACTATGGACAGCAGGCCCCGCCTTTCAGGTAGTACAGTTGCATCTATCACTTAGGACACAGATTGAGACCCTCTTGCTTTTTGGGTCCCTCTTGTTTTTGAGAGCCTCAACACACCACATCACAATGACAACCAAGGGTCAGAATAAGGTCCATAGCAATACTGCAGGAAAAAATTGTAGGACATGAACAGAACTTTTGAGCCCATGGGAGTAAGGCACCTGAGGCTGCTGATAACCCCTAGAAAAGTAACAAGAAAACAAGGCTGTGTGACAGGTGACATTGTGTCATCCAAGAGCTTGCAAGCACTCAGGAGGTTAAACACAGAAGTTCTGCGTTGGTTCTGCTGAGCTTCAGTGCTGGGTCAGGCTTGCAGGCACGTGGGCTCAGAGCATTACACTGCCTGCTCATTGCTTCTCCCTCACCTAGTTCACTCCCCTCTGCATCTCACAGTACTGGCTGCCGATACTCCAGGATATTAGATTCCCGATCTTTTAAAAAGAGAAATGAGTTTAAAAAAAAAAAAAAAACAGAGGAATACTGGATGCGGCCAGTTTACTTATCCCCCTTCTCTTTACCTTAGCTCCAACCAGCCTGGGTGGACCTTTTGTCTCGCTTTTACCTCCAGGAACAGGGAGGATTACAGGCCTGAGGTTCTAGCAGGCTTGCTGGTTCTCAACCTTGACTGCACAATAGAATCACCTGGGGAAGCTTTCAACCAGCCCTGTGCACAGCCACAACCATTCTAAAGGCTCTGATATAAGTGGCCTTGGGGGTGGGTGTCCAGCATCCCCATTTTAGTACTGAAAGTCCCACATTCTGGGAAACCCCTTAGCCCAGGGCAAACTGGGACAGTCTGTTACCCCAGGACTGGTCTTCAGGGTTTTGAGTTTTTTTTCTTTTTTGTTTGTTTACAGTTCCCCAGGAGGGTCTAACATGCAGCCAGGTGGAGAACCACTGCTAGCTTAGTTCTCAGCAACAAGGGGTCTGCCCAGGTTTTAAAAACCCTACTCTCAAGTTGTCTGCAAGTTATGGGCTTCATGGCAACCATTAAATACGTGCTGAATAAATGAGTGAAATGAAAGAAATCTGAGGCCTCTAGAAATAGATCATACCAAAGCTGACATTGCCAATAAGGAAATATCAATGATGTGGAAAAATATTTGCATCAAGAAAATTAAAAACCATAGGTCTGGATAAACAAATTGTGGTAGATCCACACAATGGAATACTCCTCAGCAATAAAGAGGCGTGAATCATTCCTCCATGTAATGACACGGAGGAATCTCAAAAACATTACGCTGAGTTTAAGAAGCCAAACACAGAAGGCTGCATACTGTATGATTCCATTTATATGACCTTTGTGAAAAAGCAAAACAGATCTGTGGTTGCCCGGGGCTGGGAGAGGGTGACTGGGGGCCTGCCACCAGAGGGTGCAAAGGAACTTTCTGGGGCAATGGAAGCATTCTATATGTTATGGTGGTGTCAAAACTCATAGAACAGCATGACTTCATACCTATATGTCAAAACCTGACATTAGAAAATGTGACCTAGGGTAGATACCTATGTAGTAGGTGTTTTTCCCCACCCTGAGTAGTGGGTACTGATTTCCCAGACAGGAATTGCTGTATTTGCTGAATAAGAAGGATCTTTCTACAAGCTACAGCTGGTACAAAATGTCCCTCCCTCTGGGACACATGAGTTTCCTGACCTGTCCTTCTGAAGCCATTTTATCTACACAGAAAGAATTTGCGGGTCAGGTGCAGTGGTTCACGCCTGTAATCCATCACCTTGGAAGGCCGAGGTGTGTGGATCACGAGTTCAAGAGATCAAGACCATCCTGGCCAAGATGGTGAAACCTCGTCTCTATCAAAAATACAAAAATTAGCTGGGCATGGTGGTGCGTGCCTGCAGTCTCAGCTACTTGGGAGGCTGAGGCAGGGGAATAGCTTGAACCCGGGAGGCAGAGGCTGCAGTGAGCTGAGATCGCACTCCAGCCTGGCAACAGAGCGAGACTGTCTCAAAAAACAAAAACAAAAACAAAAACAAAAAAACAAAAGACATGATTACAGGCTGGGATCGGTGGCTCACTCCTGTAATCCTAGCACTTTGGGAGGCCGAGGTGAGTGGATCACCTGAGGTCAGGATTTCAAAACCAGTCTGGCCAACATGGGGAAAACCTGTCTCTACTAAAAATACAAAAATTAGCTGAGCATGACGGCAGATGCCTGTAATCCCAGCTACTCGGGAGGTTGAGGCAGGAGAATTGCTTGAACCTGGGAGGCAGAGGTTGCAGTGAGCCAAGATCGAGCCATTGCACTCCAGCCTCCAGCCTGGGTGACAAAAGTGAAACTCTTGTCTCAAAAAAAAAAAAAAAGAAAAAAGTGATTACACACTATCAACTCCTGTCCCAAACCATGTGCATTTTGAAGAAATGGGCAGCCACCCGCCTCCTGAGCAGTGAGCGAGGCACTACCGGCGATATTACTGTACGTAGCTTGCTGCTCTCCCTCAAGCTCTTGATCCATGAAGGAACCATGAAAAACATGAACCAGGAAACAACAGCACAAAGCTGCATGCGGTGCCAAGGGAGAGCTGCAGAAGCAGCCCGGCGGGTCTTCGGGGAGGGAGGGGGCCTGGGGCCAGGTTGGAGGTCTACAGGCAGGAATGAGAAGCAGGCCAATGAGTCCCACTCTGAGGGCACAGGAGGCGCTCTAGGGGAGAGGAGGCAGGAGGAGCTCCAGAGGTGGGCTGGGAGAGGTTTATAGACAGTTTCGGGCAGGAGCTTTATGGGAAGGTCGCTGAGCAGAGGAAGAGCAGGATGAAAGGAGGGACTAGACTTGAACCTGCCAATCTGCTTGAGGCTTCTGAAATAATCCAGGGAATGCTTAAGAATGAGCATGGAAAGAGGAACAGGCGTGAGACTTGAAGATGTCCTAAGATGTGATTAGGGACTGGAGAGGGGAGACGGATGAAAATGAGGAAGGCATGGCTTGCTTAACTATGCTCCCTAATAAACCAATGGAAAGGTAGTGAGAGCCAGGAGATTTCACCGGAGGGCAAAGCCACTGAGGTGGGTTCTCTTGCTCCCACAGAGATTACATGCACAAAGGAGTTTCAGGCTATCATTTCTATTTCCTGCAGCATGCAAGGTCTGGAGAAGTCACTTCATTGACAGGGTATATTTCTATAGGTTGATTTGCCTGGCATTGCTGTTGAAGATCTTGTATGTAGATGTGTGTATGTCATAAGCTAGAGATACTATGGTTTCAGATTTGACTTGACCATGAAATTGTGTGTGTGTGTATAATGTGTGTTCATATATATATACACACACACATACATATATATAGTGTGTATGTGTGTGTATTAGGGAGGGTACTTACTGCTGCCCATGGTCCCCAGGCTACTGCCACCCAGAACCCCATCCTAGCTCACCTGATTCATTATCCCACCACTATTAGCTGAAGGGGCCACCCTGTGATGTGGCAGTGTATTCTGGGAAATTCTCGGGCCCCTTTAAACCCCTGCTACAGACCCAACCTGGCCATCCAGAGCTCTTCCTCTGCTCAGCGACCTTCCCATAAAGCTCCTGCCCGAAACTGTCTATAAGCCTCTCCCAGGCCACCTCTGGAGCCCCTCCTGGCTCCTTTTCCCTAGAGCGCCTTTTATGACCCATCTTACCTCAACTGCAAATATCTCCAGAGTACTGACAATGCTTATTTTTTAAATAAAATATATCTCTTGGCATGGGCGTGGTGGCTCATGCCTGTAATCCCAGCACTTTGGGAGGCCGAGGCAAGCTGATCACGAGGTCAGGAGTTCGAGACCAGCCTGGCCAACGCGGTGAAACCCTGTCTCTACTAAGAATACAAAAATTATCTGGGTGTGGTGACACATGCCTATAATCCCAGCTACTCAAGAGGCTGAGGCAGGAGAATTGCTTGAACTCAGGAAGCGGAGGTTGTAATAAGCCGAGACTGCGCCATTGCACTCCAGCCTGGGTGAAAGAGCGAGATTTTGCCTCAAAAAAAAAAAGAAAAAGAAAAAGTCTCTTCTCCCAATTATAAAAGAAATAATAGGTTCATTTTGGAAAATTTGGGAAAGGTACAAAAATAAAAATCAATCTTAGCCTCAATTCCCAGAGACAACCACTGTTAATATTCTGATGATATCCTTCTGTGCTTAAATTTTTAAGTACACAAATTTATACTAAGCACTGGGACATGTACTATATATGATCTTATATCTCTTTGTCATGTTCTTTAACAATGGAAAGCATTATCTTCAAAACTATGATTTTTAATATTAATTATATTCCACGGTATGAATGAACCATAATTCTAAGTCTCCCTCCCCATATTTAAAAAATATAACTACTGCTATCATGAGCATCTTTGTTGGTAAAATTTTACTGGTTTTATTGCTTTTTCTTTTCCATATTTCATTTCAATAGCAGGTTTTATTACCTTTTCAGGATGGAGTCCAAGAAGGGTAGGTATCAAGTAAAAAGGACCTTTTTTTTTTTTTTGAGACAGAGTCTAACTCTGTCACCCAAACTGGAGTACAGTGACACGATCTCAGCTCACTGCAACCTCCACCTACCGGATTCAAGTGATTCTTGTGTCTCAGCCTCCCGAGTAGCTGGGATGACAGGCATGCACCACCACACCCAGCTAATTTTTTGTATTTTTAATAGAAACGGGGTTTTACCACGTTGGCCAGGCTGGTCTTGAATGCCTGATCGCAAGTGATCCACCTGCCTCAGCCTCCTAAAGGTTTGGGATTACAGGTATAAGCCACTGCACCTGGCCAATAAAGGACCTCCCCCCACCCCCACCCTCCCTGCGACAGTCTCTCACTCTGTGCCCAGGCTGCAGTGCAGTGGTGCGATCTCGGCTCACTGTAACCTCCACCTCCTGGGTTCAAGAGATTCTCCTGCCTCAGCCTCCCAAGTGGCTGGGACTATAGGCATGAGCCACCATTCCCGGATAAGTGTTGTATTTTTATTAGAGATGGGGTTTCACCATGTTGGCCAGGTTTATCTCAAACTCTGGATCTCAGGTGATCCACCCAAAGTGCTGTGAGTATAGGCATGAACCACCATGCTCGGCCAAAAAAGGACCATTTTTAAGGCTCCTGATTTGTTTTGGCAAATTGTCTCCCAAAGATGGCTGCTCATATCACACTTTCCAAGCAGCATCTAGGGGAGCCCACTTTACTAATTTTGAGTATTAGCATTTTAAAGTTCTTTTGCTGGTATTTTTTAATGTCAACTCCATTGCTGTATTTTTTGAATACAAAAAAAATATGGGACAGTAATCGCATGTAGATTCCCAGCAGCCGTCAGGGCACTCTCACATGAGCAGGGTTTTGGCGCTGTTGGTGGACTTGCTCCTGACCTGGAATATCAATCAGCTTCTAGCCTTTTCTGCAAATAAAACTTCTGGGTCGAATGGACCTTCAGGTTCCTCGTGCCCCTTTGGGCTCTCACTCTTCTCACTGGAAGAAGGCTCTCACAGGGGGAGAAACCCACAGCTATCCTCACCTGTGAATGAGGCATTCTAGCACCTGCCAGGCCTCACCTTGTTCTTGGCAAGCACGTTGGCTCCTGCTTTAACGAGCAGCTTGGCTGACTGGCTGAAACCATGCCAGGATGCTTCATGCAAGGCTGTATTCCCATCCTAAGAAAGACACACAGGTGGGAAAGGCACATTACCCAAGATCTAATTCTTCTCATTATGATCAATACATCACAGTGGATTTTTACGGAACACCAGAGGGCCTTTCTCAATTGGACTTTTTCATCTGAGCCACAGACTACAGAAGATGATTTGAATGGTCAGTTTCTCCATTATCCCAGAAATGATACATAATAAGAACCATTCTAGATGCACAGAAATGAATCCATGACAAACCATGGATGATTATTCATAAAGCATTAGGGGTTAAGTCTCTCTAGTAATCCCAGTTGAGAAAGGCTCCAGGCCCCATCCATAGCTCTCATTTAACAGAAAGCATCATCGCGATGGCATGCCATCTATTTCTTCCCACCTCTACCACCCTTGGAGTCTGCTCTGCTCCTGGCATCAGAGAGAACCCTGCAAAGCTCAGCTTCGTAAGATGCAGGGGCCTGATAGATTGCCCAACCTTTTTTCACTGAAACTTAATCTCACCCACCAAAAGCCTCAGGGCCCCAAACAAATAATGCACAGGGACTAAGGAAACAGTGATTTGGAAATAAACCAGTATCCTCAATGTGTGGCTTTTATTTTTTGAGACAGTCTCATTCTGTCACCTAGAGTGGAGTGCAGTGGTGCGATCTCGGCTCACTGCCACCTCTGCCTCTGGAGTTCAAGCGATTCTCCTGCCTTAGCCTCCCAAGTAGCTGGAATTACAGGCATGCACCACTAAGCCTTGCTAATTTTTATATTTTTTAGTAGAGACAGGGTTTTACCATGTTGGCGAGGCTGGTCTTGAACTCCTCACCTCAAGTGATCCACTTGGTTTCCCACAGTGCTGGGATTACAGGCGTGAGCCACCGCACCTGGCCTAATGTGTGCCTTTTACATAAAAATCATTTAATGGACATAGCTCATATTTGCTTAGCTTACTATTTTACACAAGTATCATTAAGTGCAATGAATTGAGTGGGGTGGGGGCGGGAAGGCAAGAGTTCCAGGGAGGGAGGAGCCTGGAGAGGGAAAGGTGCAGGGCAATCAGCAGGGGTCAGCGCAGGTGCATTCTCCAATTACATCCAGGCTCTGGCTTCAGCTTTAACTCAACCACATCCATGCCCCTGGAAACAGCTAAAAATAAAGGCCTAACACAGGTGACATCCACAAGGGAAAGTCTAGGGTCTCAAAGGCCAGGGGATGGGGTGGTTGCTGGGAACTGTATTGGCGATGTGTGGATTGACTGGATTGGCAGTAGGACTGACTGTAGAAGGAGGAAGCCAAAGGAAAGGGGGGATGCAGGGCGCAGGGGGCACAGGGTATGGGGCTTCTGGGTGCTGGCAATGAGTTGCTTCTTGAGCTGCGTGCTCACACAGGTGTGTTCTGCTAGTGAAATTCAACAAGCTGTACCTTATTTGTCCACTTTTCTGTATGTATATTATACTTTAATGAAAAGTTATTTTTAAAAAGTAAAGCAGAGTTCTTCCCAGCATGGCCTCTTATGGCCTCTTAAAAAAAAAAAAGTAAGCAGAGGCTGAATTGTACTTAATTGTGAAGTTTTGTGTTTTAAGATTGTTTGAAAATTTAAAAACATTAGGTTAATATGTAAGAAGTCATTAGGATGCCTTAAAGAATCAATTTTGCTTTTTTCTTTTTTTTTTGAGATGAAGTTTCCCTCTTGTTGCCCAAGCTGGAGTGCAATGGCACAATCTTGGCTCACTGCAACCTCCGCCTCCTTGATTCAAGTGGTTCTCCTGCCTCAGCCTCCCAATTAGCTGGGTTTACAGGTGTGTGCCACCACGCCTGGCTAATTTTTTGTATTTTTAGTAGAAACGGGGTTTTACCACGTTAGCCAGGCTGTTCTCGAACTCCTGACCTCAGGTGATCTGCCTGCCTTGGCCTCCCAAAGTGCTGGGATTACAGGCGTGAGTCACTGCGCCTGGCCAATTTTGCTATCTATCTTGTTTATTTATTTATTATTTATTTAGAGACAAGATCTCACTCTGTCGTCCAGGCTGGAATGCAGTAACGTGATCATGGCTCACTGCAGCTTCAACTTCCTGGGCTCAGCAATCCTCCCATCTGAGATTCCTGAGTAGCTGGGACTACAGGTGTGCACTACCACGCCTTGCTAATATATATTTTTTTAATTTTTAAATTATTTATGGAGACAGTGGTTATGTTGACTAGGCTGGTCTTGGAAGTCCTGGCCTCAAGCAATCCTCCCACCTCAGCCTCCCAAAGTGCTAGGATTACAGCCATGAGCCACTGCGTTTGGCCCAATTGAGCTTACATTTTTTTCCTGCAATACAGTTTAAAGAGATTAACTTGCTCACTTATCTAAGAAAGTAAAGAGAAAGTCTGGGGGCACATCCCTTGCCCCCACCGCCACCCAGGCCTACACAGGTCCTTATTTCTAGATTTTTTTCTTTACCATTTAAGATTTATGTGGTTGTCACTGATGCCATAGAACAAGAAAAAGATTTTTAAAAAATACAATTGGCAGCTGGGCACAGTGGCTCATGCCAGCACTTTGGGAGGATGAGGTGGGAGGAGCGCTTGAGCCCAGAAGTTCCAGGTGAAGTGAGCTATGATCATGCCATTGCACTCCAGTCTGTGCAACAGAGTGAGACCCTCTCTCAAAAAAAAAAATTACAATTGGCTGGGATACTGTTTCTTTTTTTTTTTTTTTTTTTTTTGAGGCGGAGTCTCGCTTTGTCGCCCGGACTGGAGTGCAGTGGCCGGATCTCAGCTCACTGCAAGCTCCGCCTCCCGGGTTTACGCCATTCTCCTGCCTCAGCCTCCCAAGTGGCTGGGACTACAGGCGCCTGCCACCTCGCCCGGCTAGTTTTTGTATTTTTAGTAGAGACGGGGTTTCACCGTGTTAGCCAGGATGGTCTCGATCTCCTGACCTCGTGATCCGCCCGTCTCGGCCTCCCAAAGTGCTGGGATTACAGGCTTGAGCCACCGCGCCCGGCCGGGATACTGTTTCAAAGGAATTTTGGGCTGATTTAATCATGTTAAATCATAAGTGGTAAGACAAGAATTATAGTATCTTGAGGACTCAAAAGTTTCCAGAGTGGGCTCCTCCAGCTCCCTCGAGCCACTAGCTTCCCTCGCCTTGAAGAGTAAGCAAGCTGTGTCCACTCACCTTGTCTTGTCTGTCCAGGGCACACCCCTCATGGATGAGTGCCGCGATGATCTCTGTGTTCCCGACCACTGTGGCCCGGTGCAAGGCGGTCTGGTCCCCCTGCAAAATGACACAAAGGCAGGAACAGCAGTCAACTCCCCTGCACCCGCCGCTTGCACTACTCACTTGACACTTGGACACAAGGGCCCCTCCCATCCCCACACAGAGCAGAGTGGTTATTCGCAGAAGGGCTTGGTTACCACAGGCAAGGCGGGCTTTGTGGTCTTGTTAGTAGACAACGCACGCTGGCAGAGCAGTTTGGTCCATAAACTAAGAGGGGGACCTTAAGCCAACAGCAAGAATAGCCCTCGGCCACAAAGGCAACCTCAGAATGAGGGTCAGGCTCTCTCCTGCCATCCAGGGGACGTGACTATCACAGGTGTGAAGAGTGGGTGTGAGGGCAGGTGTGTGCTATGCAATTAAAGCAGCAATGCCTGCCGAGTTCCCAGTTTGCAGGGGGACCACTGCCAGTTAGCAGCACTCATGATTTGATGACAGGCGAGTCATTTGTTCATTGACTTGTACTAGTCAAGAGCAATGCAGGGGTTTGCCCTATTTCATCTGAGGACTCCAGGGACTGCAGCTATCACTGCATATTTCTAAGAAGCCTCTTCAGAGATTTCATGCCAACATCCTCACTGATTTATGCTGCACTCTGAGCCCTTTTCTCTGTGATCAGATTCCTGGGATTGCCGGCCGTTGTTCTCCTTTAGGCACCAAAGGGAACTTGACTCTTCCTAATTGCAGTTGAGTGAAGGATGAAACACTCCCAGAGGTAAACAGGTCAAGACTGTAACAGGAGAGTTCTGAAGTCTCTAAGAGCACCCTTTATCTCTGACAGGTCCTCAGGAAGCTAAGTTGAGGTAAACCAAGCTGAGCCTGTGGTCCAGCCTTGAAAGGGAGGATGGGTGGGCAGTGAGGAAATGCTCTGGTGGAAAGCAATGAGCACGAGACAAGGGGTCATTAGGCCTGGGCTGTGCACGGCTTGCTAGAAGCCTGTCTCCCTGCTGGACCTCACGTGTGTCACCCTGGATGATCCCCAGGGTCCCTCCGTTCCCTTCTTGGATACTATGATTTGGTTGGTCAGAGTTTTGTGAAGTTTCCTGGCAGAGCACCAGAGGGGCAAAGGAAACATTCTGGGGCATCCCTGGTGCTTGGCCCAAGAGAGGACAGAGGTCATCATAAGATAAAACAGATTTCTTATTTTTTATTTTTTTTTGAGACGGAGTCTCGCTCTGTCGCCCAAGCTGGAGTGCAGTGGCCAGATCTCAGCTCACTGCAAGCTCCGCCTCCCGGGTTCATGCCATTCTCCTGCCTCAGCCTCCCGAGTAGCTGGGACTACAGGCGCCCGCCACCTCGCCCGGCTAGTTTTTTGTACTTTTTAGTAGAGACGGGATTTCACCGTTTTAGCCAGGATGGTCTCGATCTCCTGACCTCGTGATCCGCCCGCCTCGGCCTCCCAAAGTGCTGGGATTACAGGCTTGAGCCACCGCGCCCGGCTAAAACAGATTTTTTAAAAGAAGGATGCACTGCTACCTATTAACAACCTTAACGAAATACTGGTTTTACTTATTAAACTCCCCGGATCTATAACAAACGATAATGCACACTAAAAACATGTAATCTGTAACAAAGTTCTAAAGATAGATGGTGGTGATGGTTGCACAACAATGTGAGTATAATTAATGCCACTGAACCGTATATGTAAATATGTTCAGATGGTAAATTTAATGCTATGTATATTTTATTACAATAAAAAATCCTAGTTAAAACTCAAAATTGCTTTCTTAAAATTAAAAAAGTCTCCCTTTAAAAATCCATGAGAGGATTTTTCTCTTTTAACTTTTCTTTTTATACTTTTTAATATTTTCCAGCTTTTTATATTTAACACAGATAACTTTTAGCATCAGGAAAAACCACTATTTATTAGAAGTCTGAGCAGAAACAATACCCCAGTAACAGGACTGTCCCTGTCACACACTCTTCCCACTGTTCATTTGTGGAAGGTAAGGAATTTCTGCAGTGAGGGGGTCAGGACACTGAGGACAGGTTACTGTCCTCAGCACTGCCACCACCGACCCTCACCCTTCAGCATCCTAAACTATTATTCCCGTTATCAGTTAGGCTCAGGCTGGTTTTCTTCTCATCCACCTTCCCAGACCCTTTATTCAAAGAGAACCCTTGCTGTGGTTAAAAGAAGAATGTGGCCGCTGGGTCAGTGGCTGCAGGAGGTAGGCTGTGCCATTTGTGCTATCTACCTCAGACCTATTACAAATAGTTCTAGACAAGGAAACTTGTAATCTTATGAGACACTGCCCAAGTCTCAACTTGTTGTTTTTGTTTTGAGACAGAGTCGCACCGTCGCCCAGGCTGGAGTGCAGTGGCGCCATCTTGGTTCATTGCAACCTCTGCCTCCCAGGTTCAAGCAATTCTTCTGCCTCAGCCTCCAGAGTAGCTGGGATTACAGACACTTGCCACCATGCCTAATTGTTTTTGTATTTTTAGTAGAGATGAGGTTTCACCATGTTGGCCAGGCTGGACTTGAACTCCTGGCCTCAAGTGATCTGCCCACCTCGGCCTCCCAAAGTGTTGGGATCATAGGCATGAGCCACTGTGCCTGGCCCCAAGTCTCAACTTTTTAAAATTTCCATAAGATTTCCAAGACGGCCGGGCGCGGTGGCTCAAGCCTGTAATCCCAGCACTTTGGGAGGCCGAGACAGGCGGATCACGAGGTCAAGAGATCGAGACCATCCTGGCTAACACGGTGAAACCCTGTCTCTACTAAAAAATACAAAAAACTAGCCAGGCGAGGTGGCGGGCGCCTGTAGTCCCAGCTACTCGGGAGGCTGAGGCAGGAGAATGGCGTGAACCCGGGAGGCGGAGCTTGCAGTGAGCGGAGATCCCGCCATTGCACTCCAGCCTGGGCAACAGAGTGAGACTCCGTCTCAAAAAAAAAAAAAAAAAAAAAAAAAGGTTTTCAAGACTTCCCATTTCCCTTTCAGAAAGGTGATGGAGTTTCCCAAAATAGGCCTCTGGTGCAATTGATGATTACTGACCTGCTAAGAAAGGCGGTGCGCTTCTTAGCAAGAACCCACGCGACTGCAGCTCACGCTTTCAGGGTAGTACTGACTTGGTTAGATTTCCACTTCTTACAGGCTTTTAAATATAACCACAAACTACCTACATTCTAGTGCTCTTTGGACCAATACAAACAACCTTTTTCCAGGACAAAACTTACCATTCTGTATTGTTCATAAAGTGTGAGCAACAAGCCCTGAGCATATGAGTCATGTTAGCCACTCTTGCTGTACAAATTACTTCACGGAGGGCCTTTACTGGATGACAGGGCACAGTCTAACCTAAGCCTTGGTTTAGGTCAAATGTTTTTATCATGTTTCACAAGCTACCCTCTAAATTATGAGTTGAGGCATCTTTGGAGCCAGAATGGCACCGAAGTATTTATCACTTGCTTTCATCATCAATCTACTCTATTTGCTGCCTTTGAGAAAATTTTCCTTTGTGAAACTCTAGCTCAATGCAAGCAACTCAATCTAACTTTCAGTTTGGACCTTACGAGGAAATTACCAGACTAGCAAGACTCAAGGAGATCTAATGACTTGTGTGAGGTTGCGGAGAGAACACAAATTGTACTAAGCTGCTGGCACAGGTCCTGCACACCCCTTCCTCTTTTGAAAGGACACCAGACCTTTTGGCTGTCCTGCCTGTCTCCAGGCCATAGCTCCCCCTCCCGCCGTCCTCTCAGACAGAGACCTCACTGAGAGCCCAGGTCAGATAAACACCGCTGTCAGCCCAGGCTCGGTCGGACTCTTCCTACCCAAAGTGGCTATCCTTGGCCGGACTGCTACTGTGCTGACACTAGCCGGAATGGTTCTGGAGGACTGAGCAATAGCCTTCTCAGGCTTTGAAAAACCCGCTCTTCTCAAGTCACCAAGATGAGAATTAAAGGCTCTGAGGTGAGGGACATGAAACATGTAAACAATGGTTGCCTTGTGGGGGCGGAGCAAGATGGCCGAATAGGAACAGCTCCAGTCTCCAACTCCCAGCGCGAGTGACACAGAAGACCGGTGATTTCTGCATTTTCAACTGAGGTACTGGGGTCATCTCACTGGGGAGTGCTGGACAATCGGTGCTGGTCAGTTGCTGCAGCCTGACCAGCGTGAGCTGAAGCAGGGCGAGGCATCGCCTCACCTGGGAAGCGCAAGGGGGAAGGGAATCTCTTTTCCTAGCCAGGGGAACTGAGACACACAACACCTGGAAAATCGGGTAACTCCCACCCAATACTGCACTTTAAGCAAACGGGCACACCAGGAGAATATATCCAACACCTGGCTGGGAGGGTCCCACGCCCACGGAGCCTCCCTCATTGCTAACACAGCAGTCTGCGATCTAACCACAAGGCAGCAGCGAGGCTCGGGGAGAGGCGCCCGCCATTGCTGAGGCTTAAGTAGGTAAACAAAGCCACTGGGAAGCTCGAACTGGGTGGAGCTCACAGCAGCTTAAGGAAACCTGCCTGTCTGTAGACTCCACCTCTGGGGACAGGCACAGTTAACAACAACAATAACAAAAGCAGCAGAAACCTTTGCAGACGCAAACGACTCTGTCTGACAGCTTTGAAGAGAGCAGTGGATCTCCAACAGGGAGGTGAGATCTGAGAAGGGACAGACTGCCTGCTCAAGTGGGTCCCTGACCCCTGAGTAGCCTAACTGGGAGACATCCCCCACTAGGGGCAGTCTGACACCCCACACCTCACAGGGTGGAGTACACCCCTGAGAGGAAGCTTCCAAAGGAAGAATCAGACAGGTACACTCGCTGTTCAGCAATATTCTATCTTCGGCAACCTCTGCTGCTGATACCCAGGCAAACAGGGTCTGGAGTGGACCTCAAGCAATCTCCAACAGACCTACAGCTGAGGGTCCTGACTGTTAGAAGGAAAACTATCAAACAGGAAGGACACCTATACCAAAACCCCATCAGTACATCACCATCATCAAAGACCAGAGGCAGATAAAACCACAAAGATGGGGAAGAAGCAGGGCAGAAAAGCTGGAAATTCAAAAAATAAGAGCGCATCTCCCCCTGCAAAGGAGAGCAGCCCATCGCCAGCAACGGATCAAAGCTGGTCAGAGAATGACTTTGACAAGATGAGAGAAGAAGGCTTCAGTCCATCAAAATTCTCAGAGCTAAAGGAGGAATTATGTACCCAGTGCAAAGAAACTAAAAATCTTGAAAAAAGAGTGGAAGAATTGACAGCTAGACTACTTAATGCAGAGAAGGTCATAAACGAAATGACAGAGATGAAAACCATGACATGAGAAATATGTGACAAATGCACAAGCTTCAGTAACCGACTCGATCAACTGGAAGAAAGAGTATCAGCGATTGAGGAGCAAATGAATGAAATGAAGTGAGAAGAGAAACCAAAAGAAAAAAGAAGAAAAATAAATGAACAAAGCCTGCAAGAAGTATGAGATTATGTAAAAAGACCAAATCTATGTCTGATTGGGGTGCCTGAAAGTGAGGGGGAAAATGGAACCAAGTTGGAAAACACTCTGCAGGATATCATCCAGGAGAACTTCCCCAACCTAGTAGGGCAGGCCAACATTCAAATTCAGGAAATACAGAGAACGCCACAAAGATACTCCTCCAGAAGAGCAACTCCAAGACACATAATTGCCAGATTCACCAAAGTTGAAATGAAGGAAAGAATCTTAAGGGCGGCCAGAGAGAAAGGTCGGGTTACCCACAAAGGGAAGCCCATCAGACTAACAGCAGATCTCTTGGCAGAAACTCTACAAGCCAGAAGAGAGTGGGGCCAATATTCAACATTCTTAAAGAAAAGAATTTTAAACCCAGAATTTCATATCCAGCCAAACTAAGTTTCATAAGTGAAGGAGAAATAAAATCCTTTACAGATAAGCAAATGCTTAGAGATTTTGTCACCACCAGGTCTGCCTTACAAGAGACCCTGAAGGAAGCCCTAAACATGGATAGGAACAACTGGTACCAGCCATTGCAAAAACATGCCAAAATGTAAAGACCATCAAGGCTAGGAAGAAACTGCATCAACTAATGAGCAAAATAACCAGTTAATATCATAATGGCAGGATCAAGTTCACACATAACAATATTAACCTAAATGTAAATGGACTAAATGCTCCAATAAAAGACACAGACTGGCAAACTGGATAAAGAGTCAAGACCCATCAGTCTGCTGTATTCAGGAGACCCATCTCACATGCAGAGACATACATAGGCTCAAAATAAAGGATGGAGGAAGATCTACCAAGCAAATGGAGAACAAAAAAAAGCAGGGGTTGCAATCCTAGTCTCTGATAAAACAGACTTTAAACCATCAAAGATCAAAAGAGACAAAGAAGGACATTACATAATGGTAAAGGGATCAATTCAACAGGAAGAGCTAACTCTCCTAAATATATATGCACCCAATACAGGAGCACCCAGATTCATAAAGCAAGTCCTTAGAGACTTACAAAGAGACTTAGACTCCCATACAATAATAATGGGAGACTTCAACACTCCACTGTCAACATTAGACAGATCAACGAGACAGAAAGTTAACAAGGATATCCAGGAATTGAACTCATCTCTGCACCAAGCGGACCTAATAGACATCTATAGAACTCTCCACCCAAAATCAACAGAATATACATTCTTCTCAGCACCACATCGCACTTATTCCAAAATTGACCACATAATTGGAAGTAAAGCACTCCTCAGCAAATGTAAAAGAACAGAAATTATAACAAACTGTCTCTCAGACCACAGTGCAATCAAACTAGAACTCAGGACTAAGAAACTCAATCAAAACCGCTCAACTACATGGAAACTGAACAACCTGCTCCTGAATGACTACTGGGTACATAATGAAATGAAGGCAGAAATAAAGATGTTCTTTGAAACCAATGAGAACAAAGATACAACATACCAGAATCTCTGGGACACATTTAAAGCAGTGTGTAGAGGGAAATTTATAGCACTAAATGCCCACAAGAGAAAGCAGGAAAGGTCTAAAATTCACACTCTTTAACATCACAATTAAAAGAACTAGAGAAGCAAGAGCAAACACATTCAAAAGCTAGCAGAAGGCAAGAAATAACTAAGATCAGAGCAGAACTGAAGGAGATAGAGACACAAAAAACCCTCCAAAAAATCAATGAATCCAGGAGTTCGTTTTTTGAAAAGATCAACAAAATTGACAGACCACTAGCAAGACTAATAAAGAAGAAAAGAGAGAGGAATCAAATAGACGCAATAAAAAATGATAAAGGGGATATCACCACCGACCCCACAGAAATACAAACTACCATCAGAGAATACTATAAACACCTCTACGCAAATCAACTAGAAAATCTAGAAGAAATGGATAATTTCCTGGACACTTACACTCTCCCAAGACTAAACCAGGAAGAAGTTGAATCCCTGAATAGACCAACAGCAGGCTCTGAAATTGAGGCAATAATTAATAGCCTACCAACCAAAAAAAGTCCAGGACCAGATGGATTCACAGCTGAATTCTACCAGAGGTACCAGGAGGAGCTGGTACCATTCCTTCTGAAACTATTCCAATCAATAGAAAAAGAGGGAATCCTCCCTAACTCATTTTATGAGTCCAACATCATCCTGATACCAAAGCCTGGCAGAGACACAACAAAAAGAGAATTTTAGACCAATATCCCTGATGAACATCGATGCAAAAATCCTCAATAAAATACTGGCAAACCGGATTCAGCAGCACATCAAAAAGCTTATCCACCATGATCAAGTGGGCTTCATCCCTGGGATGCAAGGCTGGTTCAACATTTGCAAATCAATAAACGTAATCCAGCATATAAACAGAACCAAAGACAAGAACCACATGATTATCTCAATAGATGCAGAAAAGGCCTTTGACAAAATTCAACAGCCCTTCATGATAAAAACGCTCAATAAATTCAGTATTGATGCAACATATCTCAAAATAATAAGAGCTATTTATGACAAACCCACAGCTAATATCATACTGAATGGGCAAAAACTGGAAAAATTCCCTTTGAAAACTGGCACAAGACAGGGATGCCCTCTCTCACCACTCCTGTTCAACATAGTGTTGGAAGTTCTGGCTAGGGCAATCAGGCAAGAGAAAGAAATCAAGGGTATTCAGTTAGGAAAAGAAAAGTCAAATTGTCCCTGTTTGCAGATGACATGATTGTACATTTAGAAAACCCCATTGTCTCAGCCCAAAATCTCCTTAAGCTGATAAGCAACTTCAGCAAAGTCTCAGGATACAAAATTAATGTGCAAAAATCACAAGCATTCTTATACACCAGTAACAGACAAACAGAGAGCCAAATCATGAATGAACTTCCATTCACAATTGCTTCAAAGAGAATCAATACCTAGGAATCCAACTTACAAGGGATGTGAAGGACCTCTTCAAGGAGAAATACAAACCACTGCTCAGTGAAATCAAAGAGGACACAAACAAATGGAAGAACATACCATGCTCATGGATAGGAAGAATCAATATCGTGAAAATGGTCATACTGCCCAAGGTTATTTATAGATTCAATGCCATCCCCATCAAGCTACCAATGAGTTTCTTCACAGAATTGGAAAAAACTGCTTTAAAGTTCATATGGAACCAAAAAAGAGCCCGCATTGCCAAGACAATCCTAAGTCAAAATGACAAAGCTGGAGGTGTCACGCTACCTGACTTCAAACTATACAACAAGGCTACAGTAACCAAAACAGCATGGTACTGGTACCAAAACAGAGATCTAGACCAATGGAACAGAACAGAGTCCTCAGAAATAATACCACACATCTACAGCCATCTGATCTTTGACAAACCTGAGAGAAACAAGAAATGGGGAAAGGATTCCCTATTTAATAAATGGTGCTGGGAAAATTGGCTAGCCATAAGTAGAAAGCTGAAACTGGATCCTTTCCTTACTCCTTATATGAAGATTAATTCAAGATGGATTAGAGACTTAGATGTTAGACCTAATACCATAAAAACCCTAGAACAAAACCTAGGTAATACCATTCAGGACATAGGCATGGGCAAGGACTTCAAGTCTAAAACACCAAAAGCAACGGCAGCAAAAGCCAAAATTGACAAATGGGATCTAATTAAACTAAAGAGCTTCTGCACAGCAAAAGAAACTACCATCAGAGTGAACAGGCAACCTACAGAATGGGAGAAAATTTTTGCAATCTACTCATCCGACAAGGGCTAATATCCAGAATCTACAAAGAACTCAAACAAATATACAAGAAAAAAACAAACAACCCATCAAAAAGTGGGCAAAGGATATGAACAGACATTTCTCAAAAGAAGACATTCATACAGCCAACAGACACATGAAAAAATGCTCATCATCACTTGCCATCAGAGAAATGCAAATCAAAACCACAATGAGATACCATCTCACACCAGTTAGAATGGCAATCATTAAAAAGTCAGGAAACAACAGGTGCTGGAGAGGATGTGGAGAAATAGGAACACTTTTACACTGTTGGTGGGATTGTAAACTAGTTCAACTATTATGGAAAACAGTATGGCGATTCCTCAAGGATCTAGAACTAGATGTACCATATGACCCAGCCATCCCACTACTGGGTATATACCCAAAGGATTATAAATCATGCTGCTATAAAGACACATGCACACGTATGTTTATTGTGGCACTATTCACAATAGCAAAGACTTGGAATCAACCCAAATGTCCATCTGTGACAGACTGGATTAAGAAAATGTGGCACATATACACCATGGAATACTATGCAGCCATAAAAAAGGATGAGTTTGCGTCCTTTGTAGGGACATGGATGCAGCTGGAAACCATCATTCTTAGCAAACTGTCACAAGAACAGAAAACCAAACACTGCATGTTCTCACTCATAGGTGGGAACTGAACAATGAGATCACTTGGACTCGGGAAGGGGAACATCACACACGGGGCCTATCATGGGGAGGGGGGAGGGGGGAGGGATTGCATTGGAGTTATACCTGATATAAATGATGAATTGATGGGTACTGACGAGTTGATGGGTGCAGCACACCAACATGGCATAAGTATACATATGTAACAAACCTGCACGTTATGCACATGTACCCTAGAACTTAAAGTATAATAAAAAAAAAAAAGAAAGAAAAATACCCTGTATTTGTATGGAAGATTAGGAATAGTATCTTGGGGGAATTTATAGCTGTCCTAAATTCTTTTCTTAAATCTTTTTAATGCATTTATTTTTATTGATAAATAAAATTTGTATCTCTTTATGGGGGGGGGGGGGAAAAAACAATGGTTGCCTCAGGTTATCACCTCGGATCTATTCTTCCTTAGAATACAACACAAACAATTTAGCACCTTGAGGCCCTAAGTTGAAACAGGGTCAGTTATCTACAAATGGACTCTTTCCTCCTATAAGATTAAAATTTACCGTTGAAACATTTCCTCCTTGAAATGACACAGAGAAGAACAAGATGTGGCCTCAACACTTACAAGTGGCTACTTTGACGTAATTCTTACTTGTATATGACACCTAAGTCAATCATGAAATTCTGAAATGCTGGGAAAAGGTAGAGTACTCTCAACAGTGTTTACTGAATTATCTATTCGGTGAACATCCATTCATTTTGAGACAGGGTCTCACTCTGTCACCTATGCTAGAGTGCAGTGGCATGACCTCAGCTTACTGCAACCTCCACCTCCCAGGCTCAATCAATCTTCCCACTTCAGCCTCCTGAGCAGCTGGGACCACAGGCATTTGCCACCATGTCCAGCTAATTTTTTTATTTTTGGTAGATATATAGTTTTGCCATGTTGCCCAGGCTGGTCTCCAACTCCTGGGTTCAAGTGATCCTTCCTCCATAGCCACCCAAAGCACTGGGATTACAAGTGTGAGCCACCAGGCCCGGCCTGAATATTTATTGACTCCCTCCTATGTGCCAAGTCTAATTTTCTCATTTTATTGATGTCTAATTCTCTCATTTTATTGATAAGCCTAGGATAGCATGCTTAGACCAGAAATCAAATTGTCGAGGCTTTTTGCACTCACCCCAAGCTGCTTCCATCCTGTGAAGTCATTATCCTTAAGACGAGCCCCAGAAAAGGTCAGATGCATCTGTGGGGTTGGGACTGCCTCTTTCATAAAGTAAAGCATAGCCACTAGAGCTGCCCCAAAAGCATTTGTTGAATGATTAACTACAAGAAGCAGAAGGAAAGACGCTGTAGCTGGAAACCTGAAGGGCCTGCAACCTTGCAGTTTGGCACGTTGATTTGGAACATGTTGACCCATTTGCAAAGCATGTGAACTGCCAGCTTTCAGTTTTTCTGAGACAGTGTTTCTCACTTTGGGATTTTAAGAGTTTTGGTGCCTGTAAGGTCTAAATCTTTGTTTTGAAATACTGTTATTTTTCTTTCCTACATGGTGAAAAAGAGTGAGTGTAGTGTTGGCATATTCCAAAGGCCATGCTCATGGAGGAAATTCCCATCATGCAAGGGTGCAGTGTGCCCCTCTTCAGGAGGAATCACCCCCATGTGGCACATGCAGACATACTGCAAGGAAGCTCAAGACAGGTTAGGTGTGTAAAGCAAGTTGCTGACCTCTTTTTCTCTTTCTGATCTTCTAGGGTCCTTCCTAACCTTCCCTCTGTGGTTTTTCTTATTTTTATCTTCTTTCATGGCTTTCACTGTGGCCACAGCATCCTGGACTATTTCTGAGGCGGGGGCTATGTGATTGCTCATTGACCAATCAGAGATGGCATCAGTGCTCCAATGAGAGTTGACAGGATTGGCGGGAAGCAAGAGAGAATTTGCTCCTGGAGTTGCATAATATAAAGAACTGGTTTCCACAGGTTGAAATTCATAATAATCCCACTCCAGGTCACTGGAGGTCATTCTTCAACTAATTCTCAGTCCTTACCATGCCATAAAGATCAGTATCTGTAGAATATGAAGTTAGGAGTAAATTCTTCATATCATTAGCATTCTCTGTTTCTACCCACCATCTAAGACAGGTAACTTCTGAGATTTTTTTTCAAATAACTGATCTCCTAGATTCTTTAAAGGACACACATCAAGAGTTTTCTTCCTTGAGTTCTTGCATGTATTTCAAGGCTGGCCATCAACAGCATGGTAAATACACAGAGAACAGGCATGGATCATATGCTGGTAAATACATTTCTTCAGAACTAGTGAAGGTCACTTCTACCTTCTCCACTCCCAACTGTTTCTTGTTGTTGTATTTTTGTTTTAATTTATCTGGGAGAAGCAATATATGCATTGTCTGTCTAGGACAAGGAAAAGATGCAAGAAAATAACTTCAATAAATAAAAGGGGGTCTTTCTGTCTAAAAGTAGATCTGGCTTTTCTTCTGCTGACACATCTCACTTTGGTTACCTAAAAAAATTCTTGCCTATTTCACTTCCTACCTTGCCTGGTATAAACAGCAGCAGTTCTAGGAAATTAGCAAGGGCTTTGCTGCATGAGAATACAGTGATACTTAGAGACCACGATGTGAGGCAGGGGTATCAAGTTGGAATGGGTTAGCATGCCTGACATTTTGGCCTTGCCACTGTGGCAAGCAAAGCCTTTAATTATGCAAAGAGAAGACCAAATGCATCCCAACATGTTTGCACCAGTAATAATTCAGTGCCCCACCTTTTCTATGGTCAAAATCTTTTCTCTCTCCTTGTATTTTTGCTCCTGTCATCTAAGGTATGATATAGTTGAGAATGTTATGATGACCATAGTGCAGGAAAATAAAAAAAGTATTATGACCCAAGGTAGAAATCAACAGCTTAAAGCTAAATCAGCATTTTTTGAAAATATCAACCTTGATGACCCAACAAGTTCCAGATATAACCAGAGATTTATGAAAGACACTGGATGGCCTTCTGCCCATGCATATTTAGTTATTTCTTTGCGAATACTGTTCTTACTGTGTGTTTGCCAAGTTTTATGACATTATACATAGACCCAAAGAAGACTAGAAGCACTTTAGTAAACCACACTGTAGCACAGCTGAAGGTCTGAAATTTGAATCACACTCTTATAACTACAGTTATTAAAGGTGAATTTGGAAGAGGTTATAAGTGCAAACACTCCAACATTCTGTGTTCCCCACAAAAGTTCTTATTTCTTAGCGTTCTACTACATGAATTAGTGTTGCAACCATTTCTAAAAATAGTTTTCAACTGTATTATCAAAGGGCCTTTTCCTAATAGCTGTTGGAGGACAATTTATATGGTCCTTTCTTAGAGAACCGCCTTCTCCAAAGACCCAAGAGGACAGCCACTCTACTATGTGACTCCATCCCAGCCACTGCTGACTCACTCAGGATTGGCCACTTGATGTCAGAGGAGCCAATCAGAGTCCATCTCTAGATAATCTGAATGAATAGACTCAGAGCTGAGTTGGCTGATGGCCAGGTCTCAATAATAGCATGGTGCCAGAGTAAACTCTTTTTGGAGGCCTCTTTTTTCTTAGATTCTATGAGATCTGTGTTTTCCCCTAACTCCCCATCTTGAATAGATCATTTTTCCATGTCATATTCACTGACCAAGAGAAATTAAGATGAGAAAAAAAATTAAAGTTTTAACTCCCATTTTTCCTCCAATAAATTTGGTCATTGACACACATTTCCAGCAGGTCTTGCCCATACTCACTGATGTGCGTGTGTGTGTCTCTTTATGCTGAGACAGGACACAGGCAAAAATCCCCTTTGAGGCATTTTGTACAATAGACAGGAAGTGATCACTTGAATAATAGACAGGAAGTGAACCATGATAGGAGAACCACCCCACACTCCCAAACTCTAACTTGCTACTGAGAATGGGCCTCAGAGCAGGTCTTCAAGAGGAAGTTCTCGCCACCACAGAGACCAAGATGCAGCTAAAACATGCTGGGAGAGCATCTACTACCCTCCCATCTCATAGCTTACACTTTGTGGATTTCTAGCCAGACAAGCTCCCCTGCCAACTCAACTCAATAGAATGATGGCTTCTACTCACATCATCCTGGACATCGAGGTCACAGCCAGCCTTCAGCAAGATCTGGACCACAGGAAGATGGCCCTTATTGGCAGCAAGATGCAGGGGAGTCCGGCCATGCTGTGAATGCAAAGCGAACAATGATTTCAGAACAAGTCATTAAAGCTACTCCCTCGGGAGACAGAGGGCCTAGAGCAAGGTTTGCATGGGGGTTTTTGGATGACCACTCCCTCCTGCCCCTTTGGATTGGCAGGAGATTCTTATGGGTTAACCAAAATTCAAGTTTGTCTCAGTTAATTAACATTGGCTATTGTCATTGTAATCAATGAACACGATATGCTCAAAATGTGAAGATTTCCTTTAGTGCATTATTTCTACTCTCTACTCATCAGACTATTAAGTAGCAAAATGAGGGGGTTTGTGCCTTCTCTTAATTTCTCACTGATGCTAATACTGAGGAATGATGAAGTGGCCATGATGAATCTGGGCAAGAGGCAGGAGAACAGCAAGACGTCATGGTCATCAGCCCCAGAAGAGTCCAGTTATTAACACCTGAAAATTAAAACTGTTGATTGAACTGATTAGGAAAGGTCCTTCCTCTTTTTTTTTTTTTTTTGAGACACGGTCTGACTCTTGCCCAGACTGCAGTGCGGTGACACCATCTTGGCTCACCACAACCTCTGCTTCCCAGGCTCAAGTGATTTTTCCTGCCTCAGCCTCCCAAGTAGCTGGAATTACAGGCACACGCCACTACCACCTAGCTAATTTTTGTATTTCGAGTAGACAGGGTTTCACCATGTTGGCCAGGCTGGTCTTGAACTCCTGACCTCAAATGATCCACCCGCCTTGGCCTACCAAAGTGCTGGGATTACACGCATGAGCCACCATGACTGGCCGGTTCTTCCTCTTTTTAAAAACAAATTCTACTGTGGGTGTGGTAGCTCACACCTGTAATCCCAGCATTTTGGGAGGCTGAAGTGGGAGGATCACTTGATGCCAGGAGTCTGAGATCAGCCTGGGCAACACAGTGAGACTCCATCTCTATAAAAAATTTTTCTTTTTTTAAAATTAGCTGGGCATAGTGGCATGTGCCTGTAGTCCTGGCTACCTAGGAGGCTGAGGTGGGAGGATCACCTGAGCCCAGGAGGTTGAGGCTGCAGTGAGTTGTGACTGTACCACTGCACTTCAGCCTGGGCAACAGAGCAAGACCTTGCCTTAAAAAACAAACAAAAACACTAAACTAAAATTATGAAGTATTTCAACCACTAAAAAATGTAAGTAATATTCTAAACTTCACATAGCCACCAACTATTTCAAGAAAAAAGATAAATCATTGATATTCTTTGTGAACAACTCCCAGGTCTCATTTCTCTTCCATTCCCAGAGGTAACCACTCTCTCAAATTTGGTATTCATCATTCCTTTGCTTTTCATTATATTTTTTACTACATGTTTGTAGCCAAAGACAATATATATAAACACTGTGCTGCTTGTTTCAAACCTTACATAAATAGGTTTTTTTTTTCTTTGAGACAGGGTCTCACTCTGCTGCTCAGGCTGGAGTGTAGTGGCATGATCATGGCTCACAGCAGCTTCAGCCTCTTGGCTCAAGTGATCCTCCCACCTCAGTGTCCCAAGTACCTGGGACCACAGGCATGCGTCACCATGCTCGGCCAATTTTTTCTTTTTGTAGAGATGGGGTTTCGCCATGTTGCTTAGGCTGGTCTTGAACTCCTGGGCTCAAGTGATCTGCCCACCTCAGCCTCCCGAAGTACTAAGATTGAAGTCATTAGCCACTGTGCTCAGCCTAATAGTTTTCAACTACACAATATAAATTGGCTTTTTTTTTTTGTCTAACCTTATATTTTTGAGATTTTTTTTCACGTTGTTCACGTAGTTCTGCTTCACTTATTAATTATTTATTCATCCTCCTCCTGATGGGCACCCAGGCTATTGCCAGGAGGTTGCAGAACACATTAGTATGTGCACCTGAGTAGGCTTCTTAGCCCTGTTGCTGGGCCATTAAGAAGACCATTCACTTCAACTGCCCTAAGCATGGCGGCTCCCAAGGTGCCACATCAAGGGTGACATCCAGAAGAAATAACACTTTTTTTTTTTTTTTTTTTTTTTTTTGTTGTTGTTGTTGAGACGGAGTCTCGCTCTGTCGCCCAGGCTGGAGTGCAGTGGCCGGATCTCAGCTCACTGCAAGCTCCGCCTCTCGGGTTTACGCCATTCTCCTGCCTCAGCCTCCCAAGTAGCTGGGACTACAGGCGCCCGCCATCTCGCCCGGCTAGTTTTTTTGTATTTTTTTTTTTAGTAGAGACGGGGTTTCACCGTGTTAGCCAGGATGGTCTCGATCTCCTGACCTCGTGATCCGCCCGTCTCGGCCTCCCAAAGTGCTGGGATTACAGGCTTGAGCCACCGCACCCGGCCAATAACACTTTTTGATGCGAATCAGCTTCTGTCTAGAGAACTGCCCTGCCAAACTCCTAATTCTTCCAATTCTAAAGCAAACATGTTTCCTTTGCTTTCCCCTACAAGTTTTAGTGTGAAGAAACATTCAAACATCATTGAACCATGGCCCCACCCATGCTGAAGCATACCCCTAAGGTCTTCCCAAAGGCCTTTATTGATACTCTAGCAGGATACACATTTATGATTTCAAGAAAGCACTAGTTTGCCACGGGTAATGAGCCATGAGCCATGGAGGAAAACAGAGATAACAAACAATAAGGGATCTTAATTTCTCCCCATGAAATGTGACCAAAGCACTAGAATGATTCAGGAAAGAGGTCAGAGCTTACTTTAATCACTCCCCAAAAAAGTGGGCTATAAAAAGCTTTCGTAGAAAGGCAGCATCTGAGATGAAGAGTGACCTTTCTCTGATGGTGACTGTGCTCAGCCGTGTGCTCCCCAACCTCAATTCTTCCAATGAAATCATAGCTGATCAGATAGAGTGGCATGACCAGGTTCCACTGGCTGGGCCTGGTCCTCAGCTCCATCTGTCACCACATATCCTTGTCAAGGACCTCCTGACATTGAGTAAAGTGCCCTTCACAAAGTTTCCTAAGACATTCTGAAACAAAGGGGAGTTCATCACATGAGGACAGAGAGGTGTGTGCTATGAGAGAGGTGACAGCATGGTGGGACACAAGTGCTTCTGGGCAGCTGGAAAATACAGACCAGCATGAAGGAGCCTGGGGAGGCTGGAAAGGGGCCAACAGACCCAGGAGTACTTTAAAAATTAAGATGGTGTCTTGCTTTGTTATCCAGGAGGCTGGAGTGCAGTGGCATGATCTTGGCTCACTGCAACTGCCGCCTTCTAGGTTCAAGCAATCCTCTCGCCTCAGTCTCCCAAGTGGCTGGGACTACAGGTGTGTGCCCCACACCCGGCTAATTTTTGTATTTTTAGTAGAGATGGGTTTCACCATGTTGGCCAGGCTGGTCTTGAACTCCTGACCTCAAGTGATCCTCCTGCCTCAGCCTCCCAAAGTGCTGGGATTACAGGTGTGAGCCACGTGCCTGGCAAGGGGTTCTTTTTTGTGTCTCAAGAGATCCTCCTGCCATGCTTGGGATCCCAGATGCCCGAGTACCTCCTGGTACTCTGACCATGGAATTCCCAGCTCCCAGAACCATGAGGAGAAAATGTCTGTTGTTTAACCTACTTACTCTATGTTACCTTGTTAGAGAAGCCCAAAAGGACAAAGGTTCAAAGATCACTTCTGGGAGGGCACTTTAGAAACTCTAAATTACAAGCAGGATAGGCCTAGACTGGAGACACCTTTTTAATCCAAAGTCAACGAAGAACCACCAGTGGAGACATGAAACGCCAGAGGCATCAGAGCTTAGTTTGAATCCCAGCTCTGACCAATAACACCTGTGTCATTTGGTGCTTAATCCCCTAAACTAAGCCTGTTTTCTCATCTGTAAAACAGGAATAACCTCCGCTGCCCACTCCACAGGCTTGAAATAAAGACGCGGTAACATCCACCATCCAGCATGGGTTTCCCTTCCCTCCAGCTGTCCTTAGCCCCCACCCCAGAGTATACCCCAACCGTTCCCTCTCCTCTTCGACACCCCACACCTTTGCCTTCGCAAAGACCAGTGAGATATTTCCAATGTCAAATGGATCTGGGTGAAGAGTTGGATCTCTTCCAACCAGAAGGGCTATGGCTGGAGGGTCCAGGTTCCCATCAGCCAGTCCTGGCCCACTTGTCCACTTCCATTTTTGAAATGTAAACTGTGGTTCCCAGTCTCTGTGTCTCTTCTTGGAAGGGCGTTCTTCACTGACAACACCGTTCTCCAAACTGTGACTTCCCTGATTCTCCAGCAATGCTCCTGGCCTCCCACAGCACTCAGGCTTCCTCAGCAAGGTGGGGTGACATCCTGAGAGCTTCAGGAGCTGAGCTACAACAATGGCACAGGAGTTTTTCTGAGGAGGGGCTGTGTTTCCTGCTCATGCTTGGCTCCTTTTCTGGCCTCTGGTTAAAGCACAGCAATAGCAAAGGCAGTAATAGGTTTCCTATAGAAGCTGAAGCTGTCTCCTTGGTCCCCGGGGCTTTCCTAGCACAAGACCTACCCTCTTAAACACACACCACCTGCCAAAGGAGAAAAGCAAGAAAGCAGCAGACATGTACTTGGTTTTCCAGAACATTCTGTAGTAAATAGCAACAAAAATAGAGCCCTTTGGAGAAGAGGTTGCCCCTATCCAGCACACAGGAACGCCCTCAGGCATGTCTGACTAATGGGAAAGGCTGGAACCCCTCTAAGGGTAAGGGAGCAAATAAAAATTGATCCTTAGAGGCAGCTTCGAATGACTTAGACTTAAGGATGCAACTGCTCTCATTTCCATTTCCGTGCCCCTAGGACTGGCCACTGGAAGAAATGGGAACAGGAAAAAAGGCCATGTATTATGAATGATAAGAAGTTTGGGCCAGGCAAGGTCGTTCACGCCTGTAATCCCAGCACTTTGGAAGGCCAAGGCGGGTGGACCACTTGAGCCCAGGAGTTCTATAGCCTGGGCAACATGGCAAAACCCCATCTCTACCAAAAATACAAAAATTAGCTGAGCATCGTTTTGTGCGCCTATAGTCCCAGCTACTCAGGAGGCTGAGGAGGGTGGATGGATTGAGCCCGGGAAATCAAGGCTGCAGTGAGCTGTGATTGCACCACTGCACTTCAGCCTGGGCGACAGAATAAGACCCTCTCTCTGGAAAAAAAAAAGGGAAGGATTTTTAAAGCATCAATTTGCCCTGAGTCCTACCCCAGTTATCCTGAGTCCTACCCCAGTTATCCTCAAAGATCAGTTCAGCTTAACTCAACCCAGGCCCTGGTGAGCCCAGCAAGACCAATAATCGAGCAGAGCAAGAGACAGCAGTGGCCAGAATTTATTGAACGCTTGGGTCCATTTATTGTGTAGAAGGCACTATGTTAAGAATTCTACACATGTTCGCTAATTCTATCCTCCCAATTATCCTATGAGGTGGACACTATTATCGAGCCCATTTTATAGATAAGGAAACTGAGGCATGGGAGATTCTGTCACTTGTTCTAAGTTATACAGCAGGTAAATGGAGTCTGGAGTCACCCCTTAAGCCATCTGAGCCCAGCTGCCTGCTTTCCCCACCACTCTGTGCGCTGCACTGGTTGTGTTGGGGGTGAGGGTAGGAGCAAAATTCTTCCCTGGCAGAGCAGGGGCTTCATGTCTCACCCCTAGGAAGCTTCCAAGTTCTTGGGTGTTTTACCTTAGCCCAGCCACTAACCTCTGGGGTTTGTTTAAAAATAACCTGATTTTTTTAGAATCTCAAGGACAATGAGAGATGTTTTCTATTTTCTCTGCATATGGCTCTCCTGGGGAGGTTGGTCTGTTGTCATCCCTCTCTATTGGTGCGTAAGCCTCTCCCTCGAGTCTCTGATCAACTCACTGTGGTGAGGCCCAGGCAGATTTTATACAACCTCCCCAGGTGACTCTAATGTGTGACCTGGTTGAGAACCACAGGATGGGATGAGGAGGGGCCAGGATAAACCCTCCCTGGACAGCTGCAGGCCCTTCGGCTAAACCTGCCCTTCAGCTAAACCTGCCCTTCAGGCCTGCTCCAGCAAGGGCTGAAAGAGATCAAATGAAGAGACTAAGAGGCAGAAATGAAGTCCACAGGCAAACAGCCCGGGCGGCGCCCTGAGCCTAGTTAAAGATCGACCCCGGACCTACCCGATTAAGGTTATCTATAGACTCCAGACATTGTAAGGACAAACGTTGTGAAAGTCTCTGTCCTGCTCTAATTACCAGTGTCTGCCACATATCTTAGTCCTGGGCCCAGTACACACAATCCTCTATTTTGTCCCAACTTCCTGAGCCCCATATGCCTGCCCGACACAAACACATGAAGAAAAACAACACCTGGGGAAGCTGCAATAAGGTTACAACCGTTTGTAAAAGCGCAGGAACCGATAAGAAGGCTGCTAAAAGCATAACTTCACATTAACATGTAAACCCATTGTAATGCTGTAGCCTAGAGAAATGCCTTGTTCCTCTGTAACCTGACAAGTCCTGTTTACCTCGAGCTATAAATAGCAAGCGCACGCATTGTTTGGGGCCCTCCTGTATGTTGTGGAACGGAGGGACCAAGTTCGAACTTGCATTAAAGATCCTTGCCGCTTGGCTTTGACTCTGGACTCTGGTGGTCTTTTTCGGGGAACAAACGGTCTGGGCATAACATTTGGGGGCTCTCCCGGGATTCCCCAAGCCCACCAGACCCCTGGTCAACGGATCTACTAGGATCGATCTGCTAATAGGTGAGCCGGCTCGTCTGTCTGTCTGTGTTCGTTCTGAATCAGCGGCTCTCTGAGGCTGCGGCTCGTCTGTTTGTCTGTCTGTGTCCGTTCTGAACCTGCGGATCTCTAAGTCCGCTCTGAGGCTGTTAGCCTGTCTGAATCCGCGGCTCTCTAAGTCCGCTCTGAATCTGTGACTCGCGAGGTCTGAAGCTGAAAGCTGGCATAAGTCCTGGCGGACGCGCTATAGGACAGCCAGTGGAGACGGTGGGAGACGTCCCCTGGCTCTCATCTGATTCTTGTCTGAATTTATTCTGACCCAGATTTCTGGTGCGCGCCTGCGACTGATGTAAACTTGTTGTTGATATTCCAGCAACTCACTTTTCCCTTGCAGGATCTGTTGCAGACGCCACTCCGGGCGCTACTGTTCAGGATGGGTAATACCCAGAGCACTCCCCTATCTCTCCTTACAAGTAATTTCAAGGATGTTAGGGCAAGGGGCCATGATCTTGGTATGGATATCAGGAAGGGAAAGCTAATTACTCTGTGCCGCTCCGAGTGGCCCGCCCTTAACGTAGGGTGGCCACCCGAAGGGACATTCTGTCTCCCTGTCATCACTAGGGTAAAGTCCAAGGTTTTCCAGCCTGGGCATGCTAATCACCCGGATCATATCCCATATATCCTCATATGGCAGGATATAGCTGGGAACCCGCCCCCTTGGCTGTCCCCTTTCCAATTAGCCTCTGAACCCTGTAAGGCACTGGTTGCTCGACCGCTAAAATCCAAGCAACCGACTGCCCCCCCCCCCATCCTGTTCTACCGGATAGCGAGGACCCACTGTCCACAGAACTCCCTCCGTACCTCTCCCGGCCGCAGGCCTCAGCCCCCGCCCAGGTTGAGCCGCGGGAGGGAGCAGGCTGACGGGAGGTGACCAGCGCACCCGGACCCACTACAAGGGAAAGTAACTCTGAAGGGCCGGCGTGGGTCCTCTGTAAGCTGAGCGCTGGTCCCATGGGCCCCGCTTTTCTTTCTCTATACTCTGTCTCTGGGTCTTATTTCTTTTCTAAAGTCTCTCGTTCCACCTAACGAGAAACACCCACAGGTGTGGAGGGGCACGCCACCCCTTCATCTGGTGCCCAACTTGGAAGCTTTTCTCTAAGGTGAAGGTATGCTGGAGCGTGGTCATTGAGGACAAGTCGACGAGAGACTCCCGAGTACGTCTACAGTCAGCCTTGCGGTAAGCTTGCGCGCTCGGAAGAACCTAGGGTAACAATGGAGCAAACTAAAAGTAAATATGCCTCATCGCAGCTTTATAAAAATTCTCTTAAAAAAGAGGGGGAGTTAAAGTGTCTAGCAAAAATCTAAATACGCTCTTTCAAACAATAGAACAGTTTTGTCCATGGTTTCTGGAACAGAGAACTTTAGATCTAAAAGATTGGGAAAAAATTGGCGAAGATTAAAACAAGCAAGTAGGGAAGGTAAAATCATCCCACTTACAGTATGGAATGATTGGGAGATTCTGGCAAAATCCTCACTTTCACCCTCTAAATTTTTACAATTTAAGATTTGGTGGATTGATGGGGCACAAGTGCAGGTCCGAAGAAATAGGACTGCCAATCCTCCAATTAACATAGAGGCAGATCAACTATTAGGAATAGGTCAAAATTGGAGCACTGTTGACCAACAAGCAATAATGCCAAATGAGGCCATTGAGCAAATCAGGGCTATCTGCCTTAGGACCTGGGAGAAAAATCCAAGACCCAGGAACCGCCTGCCCCTCCTTTCACTGTCAGGAAACGAGAGGAGGGGCCGGCCTCAGGCCCCGCAACAAACTGGGGCATTTAAAATTCAATGCTTTGTTCCTCAGCATTTTCAGGAACAACCCCCACTGTCACAAGTGTCTCAGGGAATAAGCCAGTTATCACAATATAGCAATTATCCCCCACCACAAGTGGTAGTGCAGCAGTAGATCTATGTACTTTACAAGCAGTCTCTCTGCTTCCAGGGGAGCCTCCACGAAAAGTCCCCACAGGGGTATACGGCCCATTGCCTGAGGGGACTGTAGGACTAATCTTAGGAAGATCAAGTTTAAACCTAAAAGGAGTTCAAATTCATACTGGTGTGGTTGATTCAGACTATGAAGGCGAAATTCAATTGGTTATTAGTTCCTCAATTCCTTTGAGTGCCAGTCCAGGAGACAGGATCACTCAATTATTACTCCTACCTTATATTAAAGTTGGAAACAGTGAAATAAAAAGAACAGGAGGGTTTGGAAGCACTGATCTGGCAGGAAAGGCTGCACATTGGGCAAGTCTGGTCTCTGAGAGCAGACCTGTGTGTAAGGCCATTATTCAAGGAAAACAGTTTGAAGGGTTGGTAGAGACAGGAGCAGATATCTCTGCCATTGCTTTAAATCAGTGGCCAAAAAAAATTGGCCTAAACAAAAGGCTGTTACAAGACTTATCGGCGTAGGCACAGCTTCAGAAGTGTATGAAAGTACAATGATTTTACATTGTTTAGGGCCAGATAATCAAGAAAGTACTGTTCAGCCAATGATTACTTCAATTCCTGTTCATCTATGGGGTCAAAATTTGTTACAACAATGGGGTGCAGAAATCATTATGCCTGCTCCATTATACAGCCCCATGAGTCAAAAAATCATGACTAAGATGGGATATATACCAGGAAAGGGATTATGAAATAATGAAAATGGCATTAAAGTCCCAATTGAGACTAAGAAAAATCAAAAAAGAAAAGGAATGGGGTATCCTTTTTAGGGGCGGCCACTGTAGAGCCTCCTAAACCCATTCCATTAACTTGGAAAACAGAAAAACTGGTATGGGTAAATCAGTGGCCGCTACCAAAGCAAAAACTGGAGGCTTTACACTTATTAGCAAAGAAACAATTAGAAAAGGGACACACTGAGCCTTCATTCTCACCCTGGAATTCTCCTGTATTTGTAATTCAGAAAAAAATCAGGCAAATGGCGTATGTTAATGGACTTAAGAGCCGTAAAGGCTGTAATTCTACCCGTGGAGCCTCTCCAACCTGGATTGCCCTCTCCGGCCATGATCCCAAAAGACTGGCTTTTAATTATAATTGGTCTAAAGGATTGCTTTTGTTTACCATTCCTCTGGCAGAGCAAGATTGTAAAAAATTTGCCTTTACTATACCAGCCATAAATAATAAAGAACCAGCTACCAGGTTTCAGTGAAAAGTTTTACCTCAGGGAATGCTTAATAGTCCAACTATTTGTCAAGCTTTTGTAGGTCAAGTCCTTCAACCAGTTAGAAACAAATTTTCAGATTGTTATATCATTCACTATATTGATGATATTTTATGTGCTACAGAAACAAGAGACAAATTAATTGACTGTTACACATTTCTGCAAGCAGAGGTTGCCAACACAGGACTAACAATAGCATTTAAAAAGATCCAAACCTCTGCTCCTTTTCATTATTTAAGGATGCAAATAGATAATAGATTCTTTAGCCCCACTCCAACTTTTGATTTTCGCCACTGCGTGTTCTCCAAAAGGCATCATTTTCGAAATACTGATCTTGTAGAGTGGTCATTCCTTCCTCACAGTACAATTAAAACTTTTACATTGTACTTGGATCAAATGGCTACATTAATTGGTCAGACAAGATTACAAATAATAAAATTGTGTGGTAATGACCCAGACAAAATAGTTGTTCCTTTAACCAAGGAACAAGTTAAACGAGCCTTTATCAATTCTGGTGCATGGCAAATTGGCCTTGCAGATTTTGTAAGAATTATTGATAATCATTACCCAAAAACAAAAATCTTCCAGTTTTTAAAATTGACTACTTGGATTTTACCTAAAATTACCAGACATAAACCTTTAGAAAATGCTCTGACAGTATTCACTGATGGTCCCAGCAATGAAAAAGTGACTTACAGAGGGCCAAAAGAGCGAGTAATCAAAACTCAATATCAATCTGCTCAAGAGCAGAGTTGGTTGCAGTCATTACAGTGTTAAAAGATTTTAATCAACCTGTTAATATTATATCAGATTCTGCAAATGTAGTACAGGCTACAAACGATGTTAAGGCAGCTCTAATTAAATATAGCATAGATAATCAGTTACACCAGCTGTTCACTTTGTTACAACAAAGATAGGACATGAGAAATAGGGAAGGTGATAACCTGGGGAAGAAGTTTTGCTTGTGCTTCACTAGGAGAAAATCAGCTTCCTGTTTGGATACCCACTAAACATTTGAAGTTCTACAATGAACCCATCGGAGATGCAAAGAAAAGCGCCTCCACGGAGACAGAAACACCGTAATCGAGCACCATTGACTCGCAGGATAAATCAAGTGGTGATATTAGAAGAACAGATAAAGTCACCACGCACCAGGAAGGCAGAGCTGCCGACCTGAGCACAGTTAAAGAAGCTGACACTGTTAGCTAGAAAAAGCCTAGCCAGCGCAAAGGTGACAGAAACCTCAGAAAAAAAAAAATGCTGCTGGCAGCTTTAATGGTTGTATCAATGGTGGTAAGTCTCCCCATGCCTGCAGGAGCAGCTGCAGCTAACTATACCTACTGGGCTTATGTGCCTTTCCCGCCCTTAATTCGGGCAGTCACAAGGATGGATAATCCTATTAAAATATATGTTAATAATAGTGTGTAGATACCTGGTCCCACAGATGATTGTTGCCCTGCCTAACCGGAAAAAAAGAATTGATGATAAATATTTCCATTAGGTATCGTTTCCAGTTACAGTGTGACTGGAATACTTCAGATTTTTGTATTACACCCCAAGTTTATAATGAGTCTAAACATCACTGGGACATGGCAAAACACCATCTACAGGGAAGAGGAAATTATCTCACTTTAGACATTTCTAAATTAGAACAACAAATTTTAAAGCCTCTCAAAGTCATTTAAATATTGTGCCTGGAACTGAGGCATTAGATCAAGTAAAAAAAAAAAAAAATTTTTTATGGATTAAAACCCCACAACTTAGATTAAGTCTATTGAGAACTCTACTGCAGTAAATTTTGGAATTATGTGTCTCTGTTTAATCGGTTTGTTTTTAGTGTGCTGGACCAGTCAAAGAATCCTATGCCACAATGGAGAGAACGAACGAGCCTTCATCGCCATGGCATGGACATTTTATTAGTTCTCCGAAATTAATACTTTTGTAATTTCTTAGGTCTGTCTTTACTTTAATACTTTTGTAATTTCCTATGTCTTTGCTTTAATCTCTTAGTCCCATCATCTTCTTTGTAAGCTGAGGAGGATATATGTTACCTCAGGACCCTGTGATGATTGAGTTAACTGCACAAATGGTTTGTAGAGCATGTGTGTTTGAACAATATGGAATCTGGGCATCTTGAAAAAAGAACAGGATAACAGTGATGTTCAGGGAACAAGGGAGGTAACCTTGAACTGGCCGCCGATGAGCCGGACGGAACAGAGCCATATTTCTTCTCTTTTTGAATGCAAATAGGAGAAATATCGCTGAATTCTTTTTCTCAGCAAGGAATATCCCTGAGAAAGAGAATGCGCTCTGAGGGTAGGCCTATAAACGACCCCCTTGGAGGCGTGCCGCCTTTTACAGTTGAAGCCGAAGGGATGAAATAAGCCCCGGCCTCCTGTAGTGCTCTCAGGCTTATTAGGATGAGGAAATTCCCACCTAATAGATTTTGGTCAGTCAGGTTGTCTGCTCTCAAACCCTATTTCCTGATAAAATGTTATCAATGACTATGTGTGCCCAAAATTTCATTAGCAATTTTAATGTTAACACCATCCTGTGCTCTCATCCTGCCCCACTTACTTTGTAATATTCTATTACTTTGTAAAGTTTGTAATCTCAGTGTCATGATGACAATGGTAAAATTCCTCTATGTTTCCCCTGTTAGCCCCCTTCCTTGGACCTCTGCTAAGTCTACTATTTCTGCTTACCGTAGGACCTTGTGTTATTAACAGAATTTTGCGGTTTGTCAGGAAAAGGTTTGACACCATACAGCACATGGTCCTCAGAGCCCAATACCAACCTGTAAACGCTGAAACAGAATCAGACTTATAAGACCCAAGATTGGCTCCAGAGGTACCTGAGAAAGGGGGGAATGAAAGAGATCAAATGAAGAGACTAAGAGGCAGAAATGAAGTCCACAGGCAAACAGCCCGGGCGGCGCCCTGAGCCTAGTTAAAGATCGACCCCGGACCTAACCGATTAAGGTTATCTATAGACTCCAGACATTGTAAGGACAAACGTTGTGAAAGTCTCTGTCCTGCTCTAATTACCAGTGTCTGCCACATATCTTAGTCCTGGGCCCAGTACACACAATCCTCTATTTTGTCCCAACTTCCTGAGCCCCATATGCCTGCCCGACACAAACACATGAAGAAAAACAACACCTGGGGAAGCTGCAATAAGGTTACAACCGTTTGTAAAAGCGCAGGAACCGATAAGAAGGCTGCTAAAAGCATAACTTCACATTAACATGTAAACCCATTGTAATGCTGTAGCCTAGAGAAATGCCTTGTTCCTCTGTAACCTGACAAGTCCTGTTTACCTCGAGCTATAAATAGCAAGCGCACGCATTGTTTGGGGCCCTCCTGTATGTTGTGGAACGGAGGGACCAAGTTCGAACTTGCATTAAAGATCCTTGCCGCTTGGCTTTGACTCTGGACTCTGGTGGTCTTTTTCGGGGAACAAACGGTCTGGGCATAACAGGGCCATACCTCTTTCACATTCTTGTTGATGCTCTCGTCAGCCTATTAATATAAAACACCTAAAATACTACCTTGCCGCAACCTACAGCTTCCCAGATCTTCAGAGTATATAAGCAATGTAATGACATTACTAAAAATATGGAAAAGAATATCCTCTATAATTCCACAACCCAATACAACTATTATCATTTTTATCCAGTCATTTTCAGTGCATCTCCAGGTGTGGTTGGAGGTTACGAACCACTGCCTTCAACCCTTTAAAGGTGCTGTTCCTCCAAGGGGCCCTGGTATCAGGCTGGGCCATCTGAGGCCAGCAGGGGTGAGGAGAAGAGGCAGTATCCACCCTGACTTCCTGCATCTCCCTCTGATCCAATCAGGAAGAGGCACAGACTCAGGGCCTGGCTTCCAGGGAACCGAATCAAAGGGTCTTGAGATGTTGCGAAGCAACAACCACAAAAATGTGTCCCCACTGTCAACACCACTGAGGCACTGGCCTGGGATGGTGATTTGTTCAGGCAGGCTGAGCCCTGTGGATCTAACTCCAGCATAACTGCTGCATGGGAACATCAGAGTGACTCCGATTCCAGCAGGCAAGCCATAAATTACATGGAACAAGTGATCACAATGATGCCCAGGATGAAACGGTCCCTGCTATTCACTCTGAAGAGACCAACTCCCACTTGGGAGTGGGAACCTTCCAGGAGGAGGATTCCCGTTAACATAATGATCTCCCACCAGTGAGGATGACAAGGGAGCCCAGCCAAAGGTAATCGGCTTAAAAGAAACCCTGAAAGGAAGTGGAGGTGTTTTCGTTCCCAGCAGGTGTCAGACTGGCGTTCAGCCTCCTTCCTGGACTCTCCCGGTAGACCAAGGCGTTATGTTAGAAATCCCTCCCTAGGAGGGGCCAGGACCCTTGGAGGGAGGCGAAACAGGGCCATTTGAGAACTACAACCTACAGAAACAAGCCAGTCAACTGCCCCTGCTACTGACTGCATGGGGCCTGGGAGCCCAGGGCCATGACCCTGGTCCATCATCACTCCAGCCAGGAGGCAGGTTGGGTCCCAGCTCCTCGCTCCTGCTTGAGTATCTTGGACCCTACTTAATAAAGGGCAGGACTTTCAGACCAATAGTACCTGTCACAGGAATGACAGGTCTAGTAGAGTAGGCCTGGACAAGGCCTGGCCCAACAGAATGCACCTGAAAAGTGAGAAGGAAAGGTGTGGTGCTTAGCCATTCCTGGAACACCATTTTTTTTTGAGACAGAGTCTCACTCTGTCTTACCCAGACTGGAGTGCAGTGGCACAATCTCAGCTCACTGTAGCCTCCACCTCCTGGGTTCAAGCGATTCTCCTGCCTTAGCTGGGAGGCAGCTGGGACTACAGGTGTGCACCACCACACCCAGCTAATTTTTATTTTTAGTTGAGATGGTGTTTCACCATGTTGGCCAGGCTAGTCTTGAACTCCTGACCTCAGGTGATCCACTCGCCTCGGCCTCCCCAAATGCTGGAATTACAGGTGTGAGCCACCGTGCTTGGTCTCAATGATATTCTTACGACCAGATACGACCAGAGTCAAAAGGAGACCTGGGGCAGAAGTCAAAGGAATAAAAGGGCAGAAACTCTGAAGGAAGGGAGTAGGGAAAGGTTGTATAAAGGAATTGAGACTCATTGGCTCAAACAATAAAACAATTTAACCATCTTAACTAGGGACTGTAACAAGGAGGGCAGCTGCATGATGTGACCCACACAAGAAGAAATGGTATAATGGGAAGAATGTAGGTTAAATTAGTGTAATCATTTCATAAAGCTTCTTTTCTTCAGGAGACCCATGAGAAACTGGATCAGGGTCATGCAGTCTTTTTTGAGTCAAGTCTTTTGAGTCAGTCTGCCTATATTATCTGTCGCATTAAGAGAGAAGTAGTAGGAGGCAAGAAAGTTGTAACACTACTAAAATAAGAGTGGCACATATTTTACAAATATAATGTTCAGAATGGGAAGAGTCTTTGACAGTTTCATTTGGCTGAAGAGGTGAAATGAATTCTCAATGTCTCCAATCTTATTTTTGGCAGAACTACAATAGCTGGAATTCTGGCCACTTGGCTCCTCGTTTAGATTTTAAATAGTGGAAGACCCCACCAACTTTTCTAAGTGTCGCAAGGGTCCTTTTTATTACAGATGGTGTTCCCTGAGAGCTTCAGCAGCCTGGAATGGTGTAAATTTGGGTCAGAAAAGTTCAAAGTCCTTCTCAGGCTTATGATTCAATGAAGACAGAGTTATGAAGACATTCAAGAAAACATGGAACACATTCGAGAAAACAACTGAAAAAGTACCATCGATCAAAGAAAATAAAACTTTACATTTAAAAACAATTTATAGTTTAAGAAGCTTTCAGAGTTTTCTTTCCTTGTTGCAAATATATTTTATCTACTTGTCTACTTACATGAGTGATACATCAAATCAGGATCCAAAACAATCTCAGATTGAAATAGGCCAATTTTAAAAAGACAAAATGTAATGGGGGCAGATGGTAATTCCTGCACTGGGGGCCAACAGTCCCATCACACAAGGATGGAAGTATTAGGATGGTCCTGTAAAATAATAATAATCATAAACGATATGGAGAGGTGATTTGAAATGTATATTGGTAGGAATCAGTTATTCCTAACAATTGGGTTTAATTGATAAGAGAATTCCTTTTTTGTTTCTTTTTTGAGACGAAATCTTGCTCTGTCACCAGGCTGGAGTACAGTGGCGTGATCCCAGCTCTCTGCAACCTCCACCTTCCGGGTTCAAGCGATTTTCCTGCCTCAGCCTCCCAAGTAGCTAGGACTACAGGCATGTGCCACCGTGCCCGGCTAATTTTTGTATTTTTAGTAGAGACGGGGTTTCACCATGTTGGCCAGGATGGTCTCAATCTCTTGACCTCGTGATCCGCCTGCCTCAGCCTCCCGAAGTGTTGGGATTACAGGAGTGAGCCACTGTGACTGGCCTTTTGTTTTGAGACGGAGTCTCACTCTGTCGCCCAGGCTGGAGTGCAGTGGCATGATCTCAACTCACTGCAACCTATGCCTCCTAGGTTCAAGAGATTCTTCTGCCTCAGCCTCCCAAGAAGCTGAGATTACGGGTGCCCGCCACCATGCCCGGCTAATTTTTTTGTATTTTTAGTAGAGACAGGGTTTCACCTGTTGGCCAGGCTGGTTTTGAACTCCCGACCTCAAGTAATCCACCCACCTCAGCCTCCCAAAGTGCTAGGACTTTAGGCATGAGCCACTGTGCCCAGACAAGAATTGTTTTGAGGTAACACAGTAATTGCTAGGGTTGGGCTGACTTCTAGAAAGATCCACCAGCAAGAAGGACCAAAATATTTCAGGCAACTAAATTGGCTATTAAGGATTCCATCAGCTTCTACAGTATACTTGTCCCTGAGTGGTTGAGTGGTAAGGCATCAGTTAATGGCCTACACACTCCTCACAGCTGGTGGCCCAGACTACATTTTTTTTCCCCCAAGACAGTCTTACTCTGTCACCCAGGCTAGAATGCAGTGGCACGATCTCAGCTCACTGCAACCTCCACCTCCCGGGTTCAAATGATTCTCCTGCCTCAGTCTCCCAAGTAGTTGGGATTACAGGCATGCGCCACCACGGCAAGCTAACTTTTGTATTCTTAGTAGAGATGGGGTTTCACCATGTTGGCCAGGCTGGTCTCGAACTCATGACCTTGTGATCTGCCCACCTCAGCCTCCCAAAGTGCTGGATTAGGTGTGAGCCGCTATGCCCGGCCAGACTACATTTTTCAATGGGTTGACACTGACAGAGCACAGCATGGTAGGCCAATGCACGATGAACTATGGTTGGATATAAGGACTGTTCTTGCTTCTCTTCTGGTTTCTAACAAAAACGAGAAAACAAGAATCACTGCCTTTTCAGCAACTGTTAATATAATCATGTGTTTTTCTCTTTTAATTTGTTGGTTTAATGAATTATGGAACCATCTTTGCATTCCTGGAATCCACCTGGTCACACTGTATTATTCTTCTCATAAATGCTGCATTCTATTAGGTAATGTTATAAAGAATTTTAAAAATCAATATTCATAATTGAGATTGGTATTTCTTGTTCTTATTTATCTGTTTTTGATATTAAGGTTGTGCTGACTATGTGAAGAAGTACAGCTTTCTATTTTGTTCTGTGCTTTACAATAATTTAAATAACATTGGATTTTTTGTTGTTGATAAAATATAAAACAGGACCATGAAACCATTTGGCCCTAGTTTTGTTTTGTTTTGTTTTTTTTGAGACGGACTCTCACTCTGTCATCCAGGCTGGAGTGCAGTGGTGCGATCTCAGCTCACTGCAACCTCCGCCTCCCGGGTTCAAGCAATTCTGCCTCAGCTTCCTGAGTAGCTGGGATTACAGGCACACGTCACCACGTTCGGTTAATTTTTGTATTTTTTTACAGATGGGGTTTCACCATATTGGCCAGGCTGGTCTCGAACTCCTGGCCTCAAGTGATCCACCTGCCTTGACCTCCCACAGTGCTGGGATTACATGTGTGAGCCACCACACCTGGCCGGCCCTAGTACTTTCTAAAAGTTGCATCTTTAATCGTGTTTCCAATATTTCCTATGCTAATTAGACTAAGTTTTTTGCTTCTTCTTGGGTCCATTTTTTTTTGTGATTTATAAATTTGTGGTCAAATATGCATATACATAAAATCTACCATTTTAACAATTTTTAAGTGTATAATTCAGTGACATTAAGTATATTCGTAATGTTGCGCAACCACCACCACCATCCATGTCTAGGACTTTTTTGGGGATTAAATTCCTCACGTTCTTCTTGCCTTACTGTGGTGGCTAGAACTTCCAGCACTGTGGTGAATGAGCAGACATCCCTGTCTTGTTCCTGATCACAGCAGGAAAACATTCAGTCTCTCACCACCAAATATGATGTTAGCTCTTGGTTTTTGTTTTAGATGTTCTTTATCATGTTGAGAAAGTTTTCCTCAATTTCTGGTTTTCTGAGAGTTCTTTTCCCAAATGGATGTTTGGTTTTGTCAAATTCTTTTTCTGTAACTGTTAATATGATCAGATGATTTTTCTTGTTTAGCTCATTATGGACTAAATGCTTGTTTCTCCCTAAAATTGATACGTTGAAGCACTAACTTGCAACGTGTTGGTATTTGGAGATGGGGTCCTTTGGAAGGTAATTAGGTTTGGATAAGGAAATGAGGGTAGGGCCCTGATAAGATTAGTGTCCCTATAAGGAGAGGAAGAGGGACTAGAGACCCCTCTCTCTGCCATACAGAGAGAAGTCAGCCATCTACAAACCAGGAAGAGAGCACTCACCAGGAACTGAATCTGTAGGCACCTTGATCTTAGACTTCCCATCCTACAAAACTGTGAAAAATAAGTGTCTGTTGTTTAAGCCACTCAATATGTGGTATTTTGTTATAGCAGCCTGAGCTAAGGCACTTGTTGATATGGTAGATTACACTGATGTTGACCCAGTCTTACATACTTGGAATAAATTTCACTTGATCATGGTTTATAATTCTTACACATTGCTCAATCAACTTGGCTAAAAGCAGACTAGGTAGAGCTGCTACCTATTCACCCACATACCCTAAATTATTGGCTTAGAACAAGGAAACATGTAACAGCCCACTCTCACTAGAAACAAACTGACTGGCCTGCTGAGAAAGAATTTTCAGTGTCCTGACAAGTTTCTGGCTTAATTTATTTTGTGAAACCTAAGTCATTACAACTTGAAAGAAAAGAAAAAGAAGACAACTACTAAGAGGGCCTCAGGGAATTCACCAATAGACGCACTGGCTTCTGAGCAGAGGCCCAAGTGGGCAGCTCAGTGGCTTTGAGAGCTCCTTTCCTCTTTGGCTTCTTCATTTCACAGCACTACCAGTGTGTGGATGTGGAGAATCACCCATGCAAGCCTCACAACATGCTGATTACTGGCCTGGAAACCAGTAATCCTCCAACGCATTTTATTCAGGAAAGATACAGGTATTTAGGGAGGATTTTTAAACGCTGACACCCAGCTGTGCCACAATATTATAATGTCTCGTCTAGAGTGGTTAGGACCTACTAAATATATGTTTTCAGGGAGTTTTACTAGCACATAATCTGGGTTATAAAGCACTCAGCTGTGTAGTTAGACTTACTTTTAAGTGCAGACTGCTAAGGCAAGAGGATACAATATGGACAAATCACGGTGGTGGCAGATGGTGGATGGCTTGCTGATTGAACACTCAGGGGTTGGCAGGGCCTCTGGGCCCAAACTCCCACCAAGCCTAAGTAGAGTTGAGGAGAGAAGCAGGCAGCAAACAGGACCTGCCTTCACTGCCACTGAGAACCACTGTAAATAAGGTGGGCCTTTACAGAGGCAGGAGGAAAAGACATTGCACTTCTGCATAGGCAGTGAGGGGCAGAAGAGAGCAGCCAAGAGATTCAGGACGAACTCTTACCTAGATTCTTTTTTGTTTGTTTGTTTATACTTTAAGTTCTAGGGTACATGTGCATAACGTGCAGGTTTGTTACATATGTATACTTATGCCATGTTGGTGTGCTGAACCCATCAACTCGTCAGCACCCATCAATTCATCATTTATATCATGTATAACTCCCCAATGCAATCCCTCATGCAATAACAGCAGCCTAAAAGCCTCTCCTAAGATGACTGAGTTAGCTTTGGGGGCCCATCCCCAAAGTTCTGAGGCTTGTTCTCCTCAATTACAGCGTGTCTGACCTGCCACACCAATCTTCCATTATCCCTCTCATCTGAGGGGCTGGGGATGCCTCTCTTTCCTCCAAAGAGCATCTCCTAGGGACACCTACCTACCTTTGCTAGAAACATGAGTCACTGTGGCGCATGCCTAATTAGCATCCTTATCACAGTAAGTTAACACTTAAGACTTTCATATTATTGACCCAATAATTTTTCATGTGTCGTCTCATAGACAAGCCACACGACAATTCACAGCATACATTTGCCTTCCCATATTTGAGACATTTCTTTCCTGCTAGTAAAATTGTCTCTAGTTTGAATCATGGCATTTAGAATATCAATATTTCATGGTATTCTACAAAGAGCAACACAACTTCCAGATGTCTTAACCACTGTCTTGGCCCAATGCTCAAAGGACAGTGTTGTCCTGCCCTGCATGGAAGGCTCTGAAACCTCAGGGGGAAACACCAAGAGCAGTGACAGGTTCTCTGTCTTGCTGCTCTGAAAAATCCCAAACCTAGGCCATACCCCAGACCAACTAAACCACAGCCTCTAGGTGTGAGCCTGGGCATCAGTATTTAAGGCTCTAAAGGGGGTCACATGCGCAGTCAGCACTGAGAACCACTGACTTCGGTGCCTCTGAGGACAGTTGACTCAGGTGGGGAGATGGTCTTCATGATAATAACAACTCCCATCCGTTGAGCTCTTTCTACGTCCTTAATTACACTGTTCTAAGCACTTTGCATGGATTACCTCATATAATCCTCACCACATATCCTTGAGGTAAGTGCTGTTGTGCTGATTTTACAGACAGGAAATGGAGGCTCAAGGAGGCTAATAACTTGGGCAGGGTTGAAAAGATGATAAATGTGATTCATTGCCTCTACTCTTGGTAAGGAAAATTGTGAGAGACTTTAAAATGGATGACAAATTCATAGAGACAGAAAGTGGAATGGTGGCTGGCAAGGGCTGGGTGGGAAGGAGAAAAGGGGAGTTAGTGTTTAATGGGTACAAAGTTACAGTTTGGGAAGATGAAAAAAGATCTGGAAATGGATGGTGGTGATGATCACACAACTGTGTGAATGCAATTACTGCCACTGGATTGAACAGTTGAAAATAATTACAATGGGGCTGGGCACAGTGGCTCATACCTGTAATCGCAGCACTTTGGGAGGCTGAAGTGGGAAGATTGCTTGAGCCCAGGAGTTCAAGACAGCATGGGCAGCATGGCAAGACCCCATTTCTACAAAAAGTAAAAAAAAGTTAGCCTGGCATGGTGGTGCGTACCTGTGGACCCAGCTCTTTGGCAGGTTGAGGTGGATCTCTTGAGGCAAGGAGTTCAAGACCAGCTTGGTCAATTAATATAGCAAGACTCCACCCCCACCATCTCTACAAAAAAAAAATTTTTTTTAATTGTCTGGGCCTGGCCTGACAATTCTCCTTCAAAACAGTTGTAACATCTTACTGGTTTCCTCTTTAATTAATGAGTTAAATAAAATGTTAACACATGTTCATTTTATAACTTTCTCAGAATTAGCACCATATGTCAATTTTCCACAGAGACTTTTTTATGATAAACTACAAAAGCCTAAGTTTTCCCAGTTGAGATTTTATTCCTACAGGGTTATGCTTCTAGCTATTGTAGAACACAAGCAGATTTTCTGTTTGACCTGCCATGTAACCATGTACCCTCAATGCCCTGTTTGTTTCAGTGAAGAGACACTTGCTCCACACAGTGTATGGATGTGCTAACTCAGAGCAGAGCCAAGCACTGCAGCAGCCCTGCATGGGCTCCTGCCCTTGCCCTGGATGTGAGAACACACTGGAGTACTTGGGGTCAGAATAAAAGACCCAGGTGTCTTGGGAGGGAACTCCGTTTTCCATTTGGGAATGGGGGATGGGGAAGGAGAGGAGAGGTGTGGAGATCCCCCTCTTCTATTCTCCTCCCATCAGCCACTCCCCCACTTTTCCCTTTGATTCCCAGGCAGCTGGCCCCAGACTCAACCCGGAGAAAATTCTATGAAACACATGCTGAAGTGAGGAGGAACCGAGGCCACACAGGCCAAATGCACCTTAGCAGAGAGCTCCTGGAGAGAAGGCTAGAAAGGTAAGATGAGCTCAGATGGTGAAGGGCCAGGAGAGGCAGCAGACAGAGCCCAGTGTACCACTGGCATCATGTGTTTAAAGGTCAGTCCCATCGGGCCCCTCACACATGCTGGTGGAGTGTAGACTGGCACAACCTCTCTGCAGAGCAATTTAGCTCTAGCTGTCAAAATTGCAAGGGGATGCATGCTCTGACTCAGAAGTACCATTTAGAGAAATCTATCACACAAATATAATCGTACTGTGCAATAAGACCTCCGAACAGAGTCACTGCAGCATGCTTTGTAAGGGCAGGAGATTAACATAATCTAAATGCCCATCAATAGGGGATTGGTTAAGCAAATTAAAATGAAGAAGGAGAGTATAGTATCCCACAATTTGTATAAAATGGGGAAACACACAGAGCTACATCTACTTGCATGTATGTACGTAAGTATCTCAGGAACAATGTAAGAAGCAGGTAAGACAGGTGCCTTCAGTGAGGGAAACACTAAGTGGTGGGGGCAGCATGGGAGGAGGACTAGGCAAACTTTGTGCCTTCTGTAGTAGAATCATTACCTACTCCAATTAAAATAAGTGTATGGGGTCCTCTGGAAGGAACATGCTATACACAACACATTCTCCCAAGTGAAACGTTTTACCTGACCAACCACCTTGTAAGTGTCAACTTCCCCCACATCCTGGGGAGTGACAGCTTAAAGCAAATGACTAGGAACCAGCAGGCCGGCAAACATGAGTTCAGGCTACGCCATTCTGGTAAGTTCTAACATTAAACACAAACCCAAGAAATCAAAAACAAAGCAAATGACCACCATGAAAGATCCTTCCTTTCCACTGCTCCCCTGCCTTGGGACACCAGTGTCGCAAACCCTGCGTGGAAGTGAGGTTTTGTCGAAACTGGAAACAGGTTTCAGAGCAGGAAGCCCAGCGAGTGGCAGCAGGAGAGCCTCCCAGTGCAGAGCCTGTTCTCACTGTGTTTCTTGAGGCCATGAATGTATACCATTTATTGACTTCCAGCGTTCCCTTGAAAGTGGCTGCCAGAAAATATTTACCAGTCAGTCATCCTCTTCATTTCTGCAAACACCATCAGGTGCTCACGCTGGGGAAAGTTACTACTTTACTACAGTGGAACTCTTTGCATTTCCCTTTTTAAAAGTTGAAAGTTTATATTGGAGTACAGTAGTTACCAGCATGGGGAGACAACACGATGCAAAACCCCCACAGGAACCACAAGCAACCTACAAAGGACTTATTCAGCCTCCCGAAGCTTCTGTTTCCTCATCTGTAACAATTATACTTAGGAGAGTTATCTTTAAAAAAAAAAAATCAAGTTTCTTGAGGTATAATTTCCATTCAACAAAATTCACTTTTTTAAAGTATGCACTTTCATATGGTTGGATAAATGTATATGGCCAACCCCACAAACAAAATATGGAAGATTTTCATCCCCCCCACCCCAAAATTCCCTCCTGCTCCTTTGCAGTCAATCATTTCCCACCATCTCCAGCCCTTAGCAATCACTGATCTATTTTCTGTCCCTATAATTTTGACTCTTCTAGTAAGCCTGGAAGATACTAGTATGTCTGGAAATCAGGTAGCAAAAGTCCTTCAACTTTGTTGTTCAACGTTGCTTTGGCTATTCTAGGTCTCTTGCATTTCATATAAATTTTAGAATCAGCTTCTCAACTTCTACTCTAAAAAGCTGATAGTTTTATTAAATGTTGGACATTGAGCTAAACACTTTGTCATCTCATTTAGCCTTTTTTTTTTTTTTTTTTTGAGACAGGGTCTTGCTCTGTGGCCCAGGCTGGAGTACAGTGGCACTATCTTGGATTCCTGCAGCTTCCGCCTCCTGGGTTCAAGCAATTCTCCTGCTTCAGGCTCCCAAGTAGCTGGGATTACAGGCGTGCACCACCACACATGACTAATTTTTGTATTTTCAGTAGAGATGGAGTTTCACTAGTCTCGAATTCCTGGCCTCAAGAGATCCACCAGCCTTGGCCTCCCAAAGTGCTGGGATTACAGACTTGAGCTACCGCACCCGGCCTTCATTTAGTCTTGATGGCAATCTCATGAAGTCGAGCTTATCCTCATTTTTCAGATGAGAACACTGAATGGCCTTGGACCACAGCTCTTAGCATTGTTGCATTGTCTGAATCCCCTCAGTGCCTACTACATTTGACAGACTGTGTGCTGAGCACTATTCTAAGTAGTTTGCATATATTGATTCAGTTAGTGCTTAAATAACCTAATGAGGTAGCTACTATTATTTAATCCTCATTTTAGAGGTGATGATATGATGCACAGAGATAAAGTAATTTCCTCAAGACCATAGAGCTAGTAAATATCGTTGGCATTTGAAACAGAGCACCTGGCTCCTGCATCCACGCTCATACCTTCTATACTACACCGCCTTCATCAGGAATTTCTGAACTTGCGATAAAACTCTGGGAATGGTGTGCAGGAGGCAAGGACAGGGAGGAGAAAAGTCCCTTTGGCCCACCCTGCAGACTGCCTCTTTCTCTGTCTGCACTGAGGGGTGGTCAGCATAGTGGTGGAAGGGCAGGGACTATGGAGGCACTGGAAACAAGGGTCAGGAGTGTCCTCCACACAAAGCCGGCTCCTTCCCAGGGCTAGCACCTATTGCTGCTTTGGTCATGGGCAAGTTACTTTCTGCCTGGCACCTCCCTTTCCTTATTGGCATCTCAGAGATAAGAGCACCAGCTTGGCAGAGCTGAGGATTTCAGCCAGATAGTATATGGCAAGCACCTGGCCCACTGCTGGTACAGGCACTCAACACATATTTTTAAACTTGACTTTATATTTGACAAAGTACAAAATTAATATATGCTTATTTTAATAACTGAAACAATACAATGAAAAAAATCAGGCCGGATGCAGTGGCTCATGCCTGTGATCCCAGCACTTTGGGAGGCCAAGGTGGGCAGATCACTTGAGGCCAGGAGTTTGAAATCAGCCTGGGTAATATGACAAAACCCCATCTCTACCAAAAATACAAAAATTAGCCGGGTGTGGTGGTGCACACCTGTAGTCCCAGCTACTCAGGAGGCTGAGGCAGGAGAATCGCTTGAACCCGGGAGGTGGAGGTTACAGCGAGCCAAGATTCTGCCACTGCACACCAGCCTGAGCAAAAGAGCGAGACTCTGTTAAAAAACAAATAAAGGGAGGGGAGTGGAAAGGAGAAAAAAAAAAGCTAATCATCTTCCTTGCTAGGTAGCCAAAGTTAACAGTCTCATGTGTCCCATGTGGTTCTCCTGGCTCACACAAATGCAGGCATACATTTGTGGAGAGAAGTAGACTTGCCTCTTTAAACTGAAGTATATCACATCATATGGTCTCCATGCTACCTGCCCTGTTGCACCTCCTGAGTTTTCTGCTTGCCCATTCTGCAGAGAACTCTGGGGGTCTCACTTTCTATGAACAAGCTCTTTGAGGCCCTGGGGTTTGTGCTTAATTATCTAAATTCCAACTTCATTACTCGGGAAGAGTGGTAGGTATCAAATGGAGATGAATTTTATGAATGAAATTGAATTTTCTTCTTAACCAACTTGTATCAAACAACCTTTGTCTACTTCCTTTTGGAGAAGATAGAAACTTTGGTAAAACATTCCAAGGACCAGCTTTTTTGTTGTTTTGTTTTTTGAGACAGGATCTCCCTCTGATGCCCAGGCTGGAGTGCAGTGGCACAATCATGGCTCACTGCAGCCCCAACCGCCTGAGCTCAAGCAATCCTCCCACCTCAGCCTCCTAAGTAGCTAGGACTACAGGTGTGCATCACCATGCCCAGCTAATTTTTTATTTTCTGTAGAGACAGGGTCTCACTATGTTGCCTAGGCTAACCAGCTTCTTAACAGTTCTAGGAAAAGATACTCTGCCTGGGGACTCCTAGAGGCTCTCAACTCTAATGTTATGGCCAATGCTTGGCACTGAGGAGCAATGCAGAGGGTTTATCCAGATGACAAAACATCTGTTGGTATTGAGGTAACAAAATTAAGCTGTATCAGAAGGTATTTGACTAAAGCACAAGGGAACGGGAGAGAATATGTTCATTTATAAAACCAGAGCATTCTTGCAAAGAAAAAATATATCCCATTTGTTTGTTTTAGTATCAAATATCTCAAGCAGTGCCTGCAGGGGCAACTAGAAAGACACAGAGTTGAGAGAAGTTAGGAAGCATAATGAGCCTCACTTGGTCACTGACAGGAAGCATAAGTGGAGGGATGTCAAAGACCCAAAAGAAAAAAGGATGGCTTTGGGCTTCTGCTTGAGGTGTGCACAAATGGGGCTCCCTTGTACTGATAAAGGAACCTTGGGAAGAGGACCAGGCCTCAGGAGGGGTTGCAGCTTCCAGCATGGGCACTTCAATTTGAACCTGTGGATTCTGCACATAAAGATGCCCAGGAAGGCTGGGCATGGTGGCTCATGACTGTAGTCCCTGTTACCTGGGAGGAGAATCACTTGAGTCCAGAAGTTTAGGACCAGCCTGGGCAATCTAGTGAGACTCCTGTCTCAAAAAAAAAAAGAAATTAAAAATGCCCATGAAGGCAGCTGGCCATGGGGATCAGGAGACAGGGCCAAGTTGGAGATGGAGACATGCTGACTAGTCTTGAGCTGGAATAGCCAAGTGGGTGTAGAGAGGGAGCGCAGATGAGTGCAGAGGGCCTGAGGAAAGCCAATTTTAGAGGCAGGAAGAGCAAAAGGAGATGGAGAAGGCACCTTGGGGAGGAAAACCAGGAGGCAGAGCTGACAGACCCAAGGGGAGCTTCAGGGATAGGAGTGCAGGCAACAGTATCAAATTCTAGCCTGTCTCACCAAGAATGCAAGCTCCGGTGAGGATCAAGATGTTTTTTCCTGTCTTGTTCACCAGTACACAGCTGAAGCTCAAAATATATTGCCTAAATGAGGGAAGGAACAGGTGACTTGGGTGAAAGGAGTAGCAGAAAAGTGAAGGGTCATGAGCCTGAATTATTGTCTCTAATAATTTGCTCCAGAGATATGTCAGACTTCTCAGCATATCCAGTGCTTCTGTCAGATTACCTGTTCCAGCTGAAAATGTGTTTGTCAACATGGTGAAGTACAACCGGTCTAAATATGAAAGTTGTGCAAATGGAAAATCATAGTTCTTAGTGAGACTTTCTCTTAAAACATGAGTTTTAAATTCTTACATGTAGTTCCCACATCAATTTCTAGCTCCCAACCCCACTTGCTCTGAAGACATGTCCTATGCATGACAACCCCACCCTTACTTAGTGAACAACATACTGGAACCATCCATTACGAGCTGAAGTAAACTCTCCAGGACAGAAGAGATGCCCTTATCTGTGGCAGAGAAAATGTCCATGGGAGCCAGGAAATTTCAGTTCTCTTCTGGACTCTGGCATGCCCTATTTGAACAAGTCACTTTCCTTCTGTGACTTCATTTCCTCTCAAGGGAAACCATATATATCTTACAAGGCTCTGGGGACAAGCAACATATATGTGAAAATAATTTGGAAATGTTTTATACAAGTACAATCCCATTATTGGGATATCGCTTATTTTTTTTTTAAGTACCTGAGCAGATTGAGCTCCCAGTCAATAAAACATTTGCAGATTATATCCACGATGTGTCAGGTGCCAAGGAGTATGCTCTAATAAGCAGCAGCCCACAGGAAGTTCACAATCTAAACTTACAAACCACATAGTGGAAACATGATGGTTACCAGTGTTAGGGCTCAAAAAACAATACCCCAAAAGGAAGGCCTCAGGAACAAAGTTTTTTTCTGACCTCTTCCTGCCCTCCTATCTCTGGCCCCTCAACTCCTACCCAGAGGCTAACCACAGAAACTAGAATCCCTCTTCCCCCAAGGCAGGTCGTAGAAACCAGAACCTCCTACCCCTAAAGCCAGCCATAAAACTTAAAAATATTACTCTAACCTTCCCCTCCTCCCCTTTCTGTGTAAAAGCAGGCCATAAATAAATTATCTGACCTAGTTGACTGTAGGTCTTAACACTCCATTCCAGAGAGGGGCCTGCCTCATACCCAGAAGGCAGGAATGCTCAGCTCAGAAGGGCAAAGAAGACCGTAGACAGACAGGCCTTGCTGGGTTTCCCATGCAATCAGCATTAGATCATGCCCTTTTTGTCCAATCATGTTTCTACATGGCTGTCCACACTGTTTTGAACCTAAGCATTAAAATGGACAATTTCCCCTGAATTTTTGGGTCCTCATTCTGAAGGCTCCTGTGTGTACATGTTAAATACATTTTTATGCCTCTAATACAATTTATCTGCCGTTTGTATGTTGATTTTTCAGTGAGCCTTTAAGGGCCAGGGGGAACTTTCCTCCTTGCCTCCTATGGGAGCAACGACTCTCACTCTGGAACTAGATGGCCAGGGTTTGAATACCAGTTTTGACACTTTCTAAGGGAAACCTAGGGCAGGTTACCTGATCATTCCTTGCCTCAGTTTCCTCATCTGTAAAATGGGGATAATAGCCATGGTGAGGTTTAAAAGATTTAATTGTTGTAGAGCTCTTACAAGAGTACCTAATACTCTGCAATTGCTATCAAAGTGTAAGAAATTTACAGTCAATAACCTTATTCCCCTCGTTCAGCATAGATGGGGTCTACTATGTGAGTACCTTGCTAGGCACTGAAAGAGTTGAAAAATAATCAATATTTTACATCCACTTAGATTTTTTTTTTCTCTGTCGCCTAGGCTGGAGTGCAGTGGTGCGATCTCGGCTCACTGGGAGCTCCACCTCCCGGGTTCATGCCATTCTCCTGCCTCAGCATCCCAAGTAGCTGGGACAACAGGCACCCACCACCACGCCCGGCTAATTTTTTGTATTTTTTAGTAGAGACGAGGTTTCACCATGTTAGCCAGGATGGTCTCGATCTCCTGACCTTGTGATCCGCCCGCCTCAGCCTCCCAAAGTGCTGGGATTACAGGCGTGAGCCGCCGTGCCCGGCCCACTTAGCTTTTATAACTATGGCAACATGTGCTATCACATTTAGTGCTTACGAAAACTCTGTAAGGTTTGTGAGGAAATTGAGACTCCTGACATGATTGGCCTAATCCGTGGTTCTGAGGTAGGGACAATTTTGTTGCTCAGGGGATGTCTGTCAATGTCCAGAGACATTTTTGGTTGTCAAAATCCAAGGGAAGGAAGTACTACTGGCATCTACAGCAAGAAGCCACGGATGCTGCTAAATACCCTACAATGCACAGCACAGCCCCAGCAGCACAGGATGATCTGGCCCAAAATGTCAGTGATGTTGCTGAGGATGAGCAACCCTGGTCTACATTAATAAGCCATTAATAAGCAGCAGAACAGGCGCCTATACCAAGGTCTTTGGCTTCCAAATTCAGTGCCTTTCTCCTCTGTCAAACACAGATAAATGAAAGAGAGACACTATGACCCTGGTCACAGTGATGATGCGGTGGGGAGTTCTGAGTACCCACAGAGCAGTAAGAAGGACAGAGTGCATAGAGAACAAGGTTCCATCAACTAGGAGGAGAGCAAATTCCATCCAGGGTACCATTCACTGGGTGGACTTCATGTTGGTGGTGGCTCCTGAGCTGAGTCCTGAATGGGCAGGTCCTTCAAGGGGCAGAGTGGATGCAAAAGGCCTTTCAGAAGGCAGTTGCAAGGAACACTATAAGCTGAGTTTCCCAACAGCAACACTGTAAGCTCAAAGATGAGGCACTGCCTTTGACGTTCTTAGGCAAAATAATTCTCTGCCTAGGTTTCTATACCAAATTGTCACTTAAGCAAGAGGGTAGAATAAGGATTTTTAGACATGCAGACTCTCAAAAAATTTATGCCCATATTCCCTTTCTTAGGAAGATATCAAAGAACATGCAGTATCAAAGTTAGAATGACATGGGTTCCAGCAAACAGGGGATCTAATATAGGGGAGAGGTGAAAGGACTTCTCAGGATGACTGCAGAACTAGAGAGCAACCCAGGTCAATCAGAAGAAGGATAAATGACTCCAGAGGGGATATCCCCAGGAAGAAACTTGGGCTGATAAATGTGTAATAGGTTTACTCACGGAGAATTGCACTGAGAACAGTTTCACAGTTATTGGATAGTAGATGAAACACTTACCAGTAAGTTCAAATCAAATTAAACAAGTGAAAAAATCAGGGTAACTATCAACTCCAGGAAAAATAATAAGCTATATATTTTTAAAATGTAATCATATATATTTTTTAAAATGTAATCATTCTCAGCTAACCAGTGAGCAGCATTTACATAGTCATGATAATTATACATCTGATTTTAAATTGTGATATTTTGGGAGGCTGAGGCAGTAGGATCGCATAAGCCCAGGAGGTTTCTCATTATTATCAGCTAGGCATGGTGGAACACATGCCTGCAGTACCAGCTACTCAGGAGGCTGAGGCAGGAGGACTGCTTGAGCCCAGGAGGTTAAGGCTGCAGTGAGCCGTGCTCGCGCCACTGCACTCCAGCATAGGCGACAAAGTAAAGTTCTGTGTCAAAACAAACAAAAAAACTGTGATATATAGTCACAACAATTTTGAGAAGAACAAAGTTGAAGAGCTCACACTTTCTGACTTCAAAACACATTAAAAGCTACGGTAATCAAAACAGTTGGTATTAGAATAAAGACATATAAACCTGTGAGATAGAATAGAAAGCATAGAAATAAACCTTCATGTATATGGTCAAATGATCTTCAGCAAAGATGCCAAGACCACTCAATGGGAAAAGGATAGTCTCCTCAACAAGTGGTCCTGGGAAAGCCGGATGCCCACATGCAAACAAATGAAGATGGACTCTCACCTTACGCTATATAAAAAATTAACTCAAAATGGAATAAAAGCCTAAACATAAGATCCAAAGCTATAAAGCTTCTACAAGGGGAAAAACTTCATGATGTTGGATCTGGCAATGTTTTCTTGGATACGACAATAAAAGCACAGGCAATAAAAGAAAAATAGACAAATGGGACACCAAGCTTGAAAATGTCTGTGCATCAAAGAACACAATCAGCAGAGTAAAAAGACAAGCTACAAACAATGAGATACAACTGTACAGCTGTCAGAACGGTCAAAATCCAGAACATCGAAACACCAAATACTGGTGAGAATGTGGAGCAACAGGAAATCTCATTCATTGCTGCTGGGAATGCAGCAGTTTGGCAGTTTCTTATAAAACAAAACCCTCTTACCATGCGATCCAGCAATTGTACTCCTTGGTATCTAATGAAAAAAGTTGAAAATGTATGTCCACACAAAAAACTGCACATGAATGTTTACAGCAGCTTTACTCATAATTACCAAAATTTGGAAGCAACCAAGATGTTCTTCAGTAGGTGAATGCTTCCAAAACTGCAGTATATCCATACAATGGAAGATTTTTCAGTCCTAAAAGGAAATGAACTATCAAGCCATGAAAAGGCATGGAAGAACCTTAAATGCATATTACTAAGTGAAAGAAGCCAATATAAAAAGGCCAAATATTGTATGATTCCAACAATATGACATTCTGTAAAAGGTAAAACTATGGAGACAGTAAGAAGACCCAGTGGCTGCCAGGGATTGGGGTGGGAGGAGGGAAGGGGATAAACAGGTGAAGCACAGAGGATCTTTAGAGCAGTAAAAATAATCTATATGATACTATACTTGTGGATGTATGTCATTATACATTTTTCCAAATCCATAGAATGCATAAGAATGAGCCGTAATGTAAACTATGGACTTTGGGTGATAATGATGTGTCAGTATAGGCTCATCAGTTATAACAAATGTATCACTCTGGTGGGGGATGTTGATAATGGGGTAGGTTAAACATGTTTAGGGGCGGGAGATATATGGGAAATCTCTGGACCTTCCTCTCAATTTTGTTGTAAATCTGAAACGGCTTTAAAAAAGTACTTCTAAAGGTAACCATAGAATGAGAAAAAATGTTGCAAATCAAATATATGATAAAGGATTAATATCTAGAATATATTAAGAACTCTTATATTTACATCTTAAAAGATATATAAAAATATATATAAAAAGATATAAAAGATATATAAGATATAAATATGAGTTCTTAATATATTCTAGATATTAATCCTTTAATTATTATAATTATATAATTAGAATATAAGATATATAATATATATCTTAATATATATATTAAAATAATATATTAAGAACTCAACACCAAAAAAATCAAATAACCAGATTAAACAATAGGCAAAGGACTTGAATAGACATTTCTCCAAAGATGATATACAAATGGCAAACAAGCACATAAAAAGACGTTTAACATCACTAATAATCAGAGACGTGCAAATCAAAACCACAGCGAGATATCACCTCACACCCATTAGGAAGGTCAGTAATAACAGTAGCATTTTGGGAGGCCAAGAAGGGTGGATGACGAGGTCAGGAGATTGAGACCATCCTAGCTAACATGGTAAAACCTCGTCTCTACTAAAAACACAAAAAAATTAGCAGGATATTGTGGCCGGCGCCTGTAATCCCAGCTACTCAGGAGGCTGAGGCAGGAGAGATGGCATGAACTCGGGAGGCGGAGCTTGCAGTGAGCCAAGATCGCATGACTGCACTGCAGCCTGGGCAACAGAGCGAGACTCTGTCTCAAACAAACAAACAAACAAAAACAGAAGACAAGTATTGACAAGGATGTGAAAAAGTGGGAACCCTTGTGCACCGTCGTTAGCATTGTAAAATGGTGCAACAGCCATGGAAAACAGTATGGAAGTTACCCAAAACTTTATTTATTTATTATTTATTTATTTTGAGACGGAGTCTCGCTCTGTCGCCCGGGCTGGAGTGCAGTGGCCAGATCTCAGCTCACCGCAAGCTCCGCCTCCTGGGTTTATGCCATTCTCCTGCCTCAGCCTCCCGAGTAGCTGGGACTACAGGCGCCCGCCACCTCGCCCGGCTAGTTTTTTGTATTTTTTTAGTAGAGACGGGGTTTCACCATGTTAGCCAGCATGGTCTAGATCTCCTGACCTTGTGATCTGCCCGTCTTGGCCTCCCAAAGTGCTGGGATTACAGGCTTCAGCCACCGCGCCCGGCCAACCCAAAACTTTAAAAGTAAAACTACCATATTTCACTTCTGATTATATAACCAAAAGATATGAAAGCAAGGACTCAAACACCCATGTACACCCATGTTCATACAGCATTATTCACAACAGGCAAGAGGCAGTAGCAACCCAAGTGCCCATCAGTGGATGAAGGGATAAACCAGATGTGACATATACATAAAATGGATTATTATTCAGCCTTAACAAGGAATGAAATTCTGGTACATGCTACAACACGAGTGAATCTTGAAAACATGCTAAGTGCAATAAGCTAGTCACAAAAGGACAATATAGTATGATTCCACTTATTTGAGGTGCGGCTAACCGTCAAATTCAGAGACAGGAAGTAGAATGGTAGATGCCAGGGTCTGGGAGGAGAAAATGAGAAGTTAGTGTTTAATCGGTATAGAGCTACAGTTGGGGAAGATGAAAAATTTCTGAAGATGGATGGTGGTGATGGTTGCACAACAATGTGAATGTACTTAATGTCACTGAACTATACATTTAAGAATGGTTGAAGTAGTACATTTCGTATGTATATTTTACCACAATAAATAAATTTTAAAAATATAAGAGAAAGGCCGAGCATGGTGGCTCATTCATGTAATTCCAACACTTTGGGAGGCTGAAGAGGGAGGATCACTTGAGTCCAGGAGTTCGAGACCAGCCTGGGCAACATAGGGAGACCCTGCCTTAACAATTAAAAGTGTGCATGCCTGTCGTCCCAGCTACACAGGGAGCTGAGGTAGGAGGACTGCTTGAGCCTAGGAGGTGGAGACTACAGTGAGCCATGTTCATGCCACTGCATTCCAGCCTGGGTGACATTCCAGCCTGGGTGACAAAGGGGAATGTATCTTAAATAAATTACATATATATATATATATATATACACACACACACATATATATACACACACACACACACACATACACACACACACACACATATACACACGAGTATAACATAAAATATTAAACTTGACTTCATTAAAAAAATTAAACTGATGAATCAGGTGGTAGAACATATATATTCATTGGAAATATGGAGACAAATACCAGAAAAGAAATACCTAGGAAGTTGAAAGTTGTTTCTTCACAGCGTAAATGGGAGTGGGCTAAGAATCACTGTTTTTATTAAAAACCTTTAGCAGCATTTGAACTAATAGTTTTAAAATTCCAATGGGCATGGGTTACTTTGATAAAGATAACCATGAAAAAGCAAATGACGTATAAAAAAAGACAGACAAGCACTGGTGAGAATGTAGAGAAACCGAAACCCTCATACATTGCTGGTGGAACGTAAAATGGTACAGGTATTCTGGAAAATAGCTTGGCAGTTTCTTATAACGTGTTAAACAGATTTGCCATACGACCTTGCAATTCCACTCCTAGGAATATACTCTAGAGAACTGAAAACATATTTCCAACACAAAAACTTGTATATAAATTTTCACAAAAGCATTATGCATCATAGCCCCAAACTGGAATCAACCACAAATGTCCATCACCTGATAAAGAGATAAACAGAATGTGGTATACGTATACAATGGATTATTACTCAGCCATGAAAAGGAATGAAGTATTGATACATGCTACAACAGAGATGAACCTTGAAAACTTTATGCTAAGTGAGACAAGTCACAAACAAAAGACCACATACCATATGATTCTATTTATATCAAATGCCTAGAAAAGGTAAGTTTATAGAGACAAAAAGTAGACTCATAGTTGCCAGGAGCTAGGGGTGGGAATGGGGAGTGACAGCTAATGGGTATGATGATTTTTATTGGAAGCCAGGCGCGGTGGTTCATGCCTGTAATCCCAGCGCTTTGGGAGGCCGAGGCAGGTGGATCACCTGAGATCAGGAGTTCGACACCAGCCTGGCCCAACACGGTGAAACCCAATCTCTACTAGAAATAAAAAAATTAGGCAGGCATGGTGGTATGTGCCTGTAGTCCCAGCTACATGGGAGGCTGAGGCACAAGAATCACTTGAACCTGGGAGTTGAAGGTTGCAGTGAGCTGAGGATTTGTGCCATTGTACTCCTGCCTGGGCAACAGATGGAGAGACTGTCTCAAAATATATATATATTTTAATTGTGATGATAGAAATGTTCTAATATTTGAATGTGCTTGTATCAGTCTTCTCAGGCTGTCAGAACAAGAGATTCGTTCCTCAGTTCTGGAGGCTGGGATGCGTGAGTTCAGGGTACCCGCATGGTCAGGTTCTAGTTGGGGCCCTTTTCCTAGCTTGCTGATGACCACCTTCTCACTGTGTTCTCACATAGCAGGGAGGGAGAGAGATAGCAGACCCTGGTGCCTCTTCTTACACAGAAACTAATTTCATCACAAGGACCCCACTCTCATGACCCCATTTAAACCTAATTACTTCCCAAAGGCCCTATCTCTAAATACCATTAGGGATTAGGATTGAAACAAACGAATTTGGAGGAGAAACAATTCAGTGCGTAGCAGTGGTGGTGTAAATACACTAGAAATTATTGAATTGTACAATTAAAATAGGTGAATTTAATGTACGTACATTATATCTTAATAAAGCTGTTTATAAAATAGCAAATAATTAAGTCTATTTATAGAAGAAAAGTTGCAGACTATGCCCTAAGTGCATTAAGTTATTGTAACAATCTGAAAAGCTGACATTATTATCCCTCTTTTACAGATTATTTCAAAGAAATACAAAAAAAAAGAAATACAAAGATAATTTCAAAGAAATTATCTTTTACAGATAATTTCAAAGAAATTAAGCAACTTGTACAATTAGCAAACAAAGCAGAGTTAAAATCTGTGAGCATGTGCCCTAACTACAGAGTTCCACGCTTTCTCCCATTTGTGATTGTCTGGGCCCTGGAAAGTGCTATGAATAGATCACATGAGCTCTGAGTGAAGGCTCCCTTCACTCTCAGTTCCAAACAATCCAATCACCATTTATGTGCAGACCCCTGTTCACCTCCATGGGGACCTATAAGTAGGTCAAGACCTCTCTGGAGGCCGCATAGAATGTGAAGATTGCATATAAGTAAACATGAAAATAGGAGCTGATCAATCTGCCACAGGAGGTCAGAAGTTAACAGATGACCCTCTGTGAAAATTAAACTTTGCCCCTCTTCACAGCTCTTTCTGGGGAGGTCTGGAGGGTGGGCTTCGGAGCCAGACTCTGTGAGTATAAGTTGCATTTCCACCACTCAGCAGCTGAGGGACCCTGGGCAAGTTTCCCCACCTCCAAAATGGGAATGAGAAGAGAATCTCTTCTAGAGGGCTGTGAAGTGCTTACAGCAATACTGGGATAGGGCTCAATCAGTGCTTGCTATCCCAGTGTATTTAAACTCTCCATCTGGCTGCGCAGAGCCTGCCTTTTCTTGGCTTTGCTACAGAACTGCCTTTGGGCAGTATGGTTTCTCATCTTTCATAGCCTTCTCTGTTGGCGCTGGGTAAGCAATGCCCTCCAAAGCTTACCACACATCTTCACTGACCCACATGAAATCAAAGCCTATAGAGGTTGTAGCAGTCATCTGGTCCAGGCCGTCATCACACAGACGGGGACAAAGAGACTCTGCACAGGGGAGGGGCTGTGCACAAGCTGGTCCACCTCCCCGGGAGGCCCATCTAACATGATTATCGCACACTCTGTCCAGTAATCTTTTGTGTCCCAACTTCTCCCAAGAGATCTCCTCTCCATTTGGCTAAAGAAATAGGTGAGAAAAGCCACCGTGATTTTAAAGACTGTCAAATGCTAATTACAAGTCCTCCACTTGAAAGATGGCAATAAAGCATTCTTAATAATCCTCATTCTCCCCAAACCTCCATCACTGGAAGAAAAGCCAGTTCTTTGAAAGCTGCGAACCAAACACAGTGGTTTTTCAGACAATGGTTAAGAGGTAGGCCAGTTCCCAGGGAATGGCTACAGCATATTTTTCTCTTGTTACCTTGGTAACCGCTACCTTGGCGCCCTTGTTGATGAGCTGAACCACATTCTCTGTTTGGCCTTTGTACGCAGCTATGAGAAGGCGCTCTGAAAGTGCAGCGACTGCATCTTGCTGGCTCATGAATTAGGAAAGAAAGGTTTTCAGGGAAGCGGTAGACAAGTTCCTTCAGCTCAACACGAAGTCACTGGCCCGGCCTGGCACCCACAGGTAAAGATGTTCACAATCATCAGAAGATATCTTTATGAATATGCCATCTTCGGGACCTAGGGGTTACAAAACAAAGCTGCCATCAGGGCCACTTGACACACAAGGACAGGTCACACCTCTTCTCTCTGATTTTAAGGCATTCTGCTGCTTGCAGGTTGCAGCGGGGGGAGCTGTGGGAGTCAGGACACAACACACAGGAAGCACACTCCACAGCAAAGCCCCTGAACAGAACTTCCAAGTGGAAGGCAGCAGAATGTGCCAACCTCCCTCCCTTCTTCCCCCATCAGGGACATCCTATGGAATAGTATGGCCAGAATTGCAAGGTTTGCTCTGTTTTTCTCCCAGGGAGTGGAGCCTGGTATAATCCCCTAAGCACCACCTGGTTTACACATCACCTTTGGCAGGGAACTGTACTGTGTGTGATCACCAAAGGCCCCCTGGCTGGGTTTTGTGCGTCCACCATGGCTAATGTGCTGCTTCCCCAGTGGGTCAGCGGCCTGTGGAACACACCCCACAGAGACCCTGCTGAGTGGGTTCTCTCTTTGGGGTTTTCTTCTAACATTTACTGCAGTTCTCTCCCTTCATCCTTTTCTTGCTGTAAATAGTATAGTTCCCGAGTTCTGGAACAGATGGAGAGCTGGGCACAGGCCCGGGCCGATGCCTGGTTCCAAGTGGCTGAAACAATCCACCTTAGGGACAACACAGATGCTAAACACTAACAGTGGCTCTGCCAATGCAGGGGGCTGGTCATGTTGCTTCCTTGCTAACAGGAGGAAAAGAAGTGGCACCAAACCCACCTACAGAACACTAAAGCCCTGTCACAGAGCAGTGATCTGGAGGGTAGGAACTAGTAGCAAACTGAATTCTTCCTACCACATAGCAAAATGAATAGAATTTTAAAGACTGGGACTCCCCCCAGTATACCTGGGCTGCCATTAGACCCAACCAAAGCCATTGGTAATTATTTCAAGGGTGAAGGGTTCTTTGGGCAGAAGAAGAAATACTTAAATGTCTAATCCAGTCCTGCTAGAACAGCAAGGAAGTGAGGGCTTCTTTGTATTTTAAAAGATACTTATTAAAAATACTAGTATATACAAATGGAAAGAGAATGCTACAACAGAGATACCATCCTTCAACCCAAACCCTACCACACATCCTAACTTTGAAAGTCTGGAAGATGCAGCCATCCTTTACATTTGTTCCCAGGCATACCCAAATGTTCTTTCAGTGTCTAAAGATTAAGAAATTGGCCATGATACAGCTGGAAAGCCCTGGACCATATCATGTTTGAACTCGTTCACTGTGGCATTCAGGCAGGTTGTTTGGCCAACCACTCTGTGAGGCTGGGGTTAAATGCCCACGTATAAAACAGACATGAGAACATTTATCTCCCAGGACTGTGGCGGGTATTAAAGAGGGTATTTTATTATGCGAAAGTGTGGCCCAGATGTGAATACTATAACTTTGGAAAGAATTCTTAGCCCCCACTCTTGTGAATTATCAAACTTTCTCATCGTTCTCCATCTGTGGCTCAAAATGTAGGTAAAGAATACCAGGGAAAGAGAGAGGAACCCTGCAAACCCATCCTGCTCCTGCTCACTGGGTCATTAGAAGCACAACAAATCTGGTGAAGGGTCTGCTCTAAAGCAGCTTGGTGAGTCATGGTCTGAGATCCCTAGGATGTGCCAGAAATAGAGCCAAAAAAAAAAAAAAAAGGAATAAGGTTGAGACTCAAAACACTGAAAGAAATGGAACTGGAAATGCCTTTGAAAATTCTCATAGTCGCACTGAATGGCTACAGTCCGGGCTTTATGTTTCCCGGACCGTTACACTATTTGGAAGTGGTCTGTTTTTATAAACATAGCTGCATTGCCTCTTTTCATTCAGGTAATCTGTGGTTTGTTCAAACCAATTATACTGAACTTCTGCTCTGTTTGCCCAAATATTGCAAAATCACTCCAGGCCTAAACGGCAGGAAAATACAGAGTATTAGCCATGACTTACGAAATGATCTCCCTTCCACAATCACACCCTTCCCCTCATCTACCCATTTGTTATCTCTAGACCTAGACCCAATGGGCCCCTTCCATTCCAGAACCTTTCTTGCAAGGGGTATTTGAATGTCTCAATTACAACAGCCCAGTTCATACAAATATTATCATGGCTAAAATTCTACTCATTCTGCTCCATGGCTTAGCCCCTGAGGGTAGAGGTTTTTTTGCTGCAACCTCAGTACAGCCCATCAGCTGAGGTCACAAGCTCCACACCAGCAGCGCTGTGCAGCCTCCTCAGCAATGGATGCAGGGGTCCAGCTGGCCCATAGTAAATTGATAGCCACTCCCCTCCCACCCTCCAGTCCCATGCAATGAATTCAGCCTCCTGGATACTGAGACTGAAGTACACGTATGCCATAGCTGCAGGCTACTGAGATAGCCTTGTTTAGATAATTATCACTGGTAAACAGCCCTTTGCAAGCACAGCCCACATTAATTTTCCTTTCTGTTTGGTTAAACATAGAAAAATACTACAGTGGTGAGAAAACACTGGCCAAGCAGAAACACCCTTCTGTTTTTTGCTTTTCAGTTACAGCTACTTAAAAATGTTCCTCACTCTCACTCCATCCCCTCCACCATAACCAAAGCACCCACAGAGCAGCCTCCAGAACAGGTCCCTCACACAGGATTTTGGATACTCCCCCTACCAGAGTCATACAGAAAACTGCATGCAAGATCAGGAACAGAACCCCAGCTTTACAATTCCTAGTCTGTTGCCAACACCATCCCTATGTGCTTGCACATCTCAACCTCATTTTCAATTTAAGCCCAGTAATCACCTCCTTACTAGGATCTCCAGCCTTTACCTGCAGGGGCATTTACACACAGTTTGTGGGTGGGAGGGTATCAAATGAGGGTCTTCTATTTCTGCTTCTTCCTGCACTTTCAGCCTTGAGTGTGGGTGCAGGCTCAGCAGAGATACCAAGTGCAGGCCAAGCAGAGACACCACCTCTCTCCCTCCCTCATGGTCACTGCTCCTAAACCCCATATCCTTACCTCCCATCTAGAACAATGATCCCCCATCCCTTAGAGTGAGAAGACACTCTGGTTCTCATCTGATGTCCTGACCTGACAAACTGGACCAGACAGAGGTGTGTGTATTGCAGGGGTGGGGAGCAGTTTAAGAAGGGATGGGGGAATCCCTGACAGTAAATTGGGAGGGGAAGGGAATAGAGGGGTGAAACCAGTCTGGAATCAATGAGTTAAACTTCATGCCAACCTGTTGGCTACCTCGGCTGTAGCAGTTCATCCCCTCCTTGTATCTGAGCCTCCTCTTACAGGTAGATCAGCTATCATTCAAGATACTTCCCACTGCTGGCAGTGAGAAATGTATTCTGCCCCAAGCCTATCAATTACATCCCTCTTTGTCACAATGCTCATTTTTCACAGCATTCTGAAGGAAAACCTTAAACGCAAACATGCTGCCCATTCCTTAAGCCAAAAGGAAATAAACACATGAGCATAAGTATGCAATGCATATCCTGAATCTAGATAGCGATTAAGCTTCCTAAGATTTCCCTCCTTCCTCCCAGCCCACTGCCCCATTTTTGTTGCTCTGTAATTTGCTAATTCTTTTGTCTGTCATCACAAATACCAGAGGGTCACACAGCTGCTTGTCTGTGATGCAATCAGTTTTCTTTTTACAGAAAAAGGTCTATAAGGTTTGCTTTTGCTGTTTTCTTGGGGCTTTACAACAAATTCTCCTACACTTTGGAGAATTTGCCAATATCCTAAAGCCACTACATCTGTCTCCTGACAGGCAAAATATTCCAGAAGAGATCTGCAAATAAAAGTCCCAGTCAGGCAGTACGTACAACCCACCCAGAGATGGCCCACAGGCACCCAGGAATCGGTGGCTATGGAGCGCCATCAGCTATAACAACTAGCTTTGCTCCTACTGCTCCAAACCTTGTGTTGAAGAGATGGTACTCACATCCGAGGGGCTGTCCTCTCTGTTCTACATCGTGTTCAGTTTCTGGATAACTGTGGTCAATTCTTTCCTGGAGAGATCATTAGCTTCCTAGGGCTGTCACTCCCAGCAAATCTGCAGTGATTTACGTTATAATGCTTGCTGCCTTTTCCCTTTAGCCTCCTCTGCTGATGCTGGCCAAATCACATCTAAAAGCTTATTAAGACATCCATTCAGCTTGCAATGTTTTGTGGCTTGCTAGTCTGCTCGTCACAGCTTCTGAAAGTCTTGTGTCTGCAGATTTTGACGGACTGCTCCCTCCTGCCAGCAGAGGACCTGTAACACTGCCCCGATTGAAGTCAGGGAACAATTCACAGATCAGAGGAACATTTCTGAATGACGCTTAGATGACAGAGAAACGAAGTTTGCATTATTTCAGCAGTAATGCAAGAAAAGATGAGCATTCGTGTTGTAAGGGAGGGAGGGATGCAGAAAGGGTTGAAATCTGTAACAAACTGCCTCCAAGAAAACAGGAAAATGCTTGCTTTGTGGGAGCAGCGGAGCCCAGACACTCCACCCTCCTCGGCAGAGAGTTCCAGCACAGTGACTGCAGCAGCACAGGAGACAAGGGTCTGGCTGAGCAGCTGTTCCCAACGTTTGTCTCACAAATGCTCCTCTGAACAGTCTCTGTAGGGAAGGGGGAAGGGAGTAAATAGGGAGCAGAGCCCCTTCAGAAGCTGTTCCGAGTGCTGTCGACTGCCCTAAACTCGAAATCGTGTGCTCCAGCCCACTTGTTGAAACAACAGAAATCCAACACCCACCTGGAGACATAGAAAGGAGAGGGCTTTCATTTTGACTTGAGCCAATATCCCCACATTTTCCTCTCTATCTCTAAAGACAGAATTGTTGGTCTCAGAGACGGGAAAATTACTCTACTCTGTCAGCACAAACCCTCTTACCACCCGTCGTCCTAAAGCCTTACCCTATTTCCCCAAGGGTAATAGGGCAATGGAATGGACTGCAATTCTGCTTTGGTCATCATTTGGCTTACACCAAGGGCAGGAGAACAGCTGGAGACTCTGGCAGGTGCATTGCAAAGAGGCTGAATCCCACTGGGGAAACAAACTGCCAGCAGAATAACACAAGCTAAAAAAAAAAGTACACAACCCTCATACTAGTTTATCCAAAAGCAATCACTACTGGGTTACTGTGATCATCACTGAGGGACAAGTGAGGCTGCAACAGAGAGGAATGTGACTCAATCCCTATTTTAAAGAAACTCATCATCTGACCACTGAAAAGCCATGATCAGGGCCCAAAAGCCCAGTTGCCAGAAGATAAGGGTAAACTGAGTGGGAAGGAAGAATAAAGCAAAGAGTGGTTCATTTTCTTACAGCTTCCAGGACACTTCCTCCTTCTGAGAAGATCTATTCCCACAGGTAGGGCCCCTAACACAGCACTACCCATGAGGACACTCAGCACTGACTGATCACGGAACCTGGTGCCCACCAGGACAATTTGCAAAAGAAGGGAAATGACAGGGTGGATATGCTCTGCTTTAGCAAGTCCATGACTCATTATATACACCCCACTGTCACAAAAAAACATGTATGTTTATTTCTTGAGCCATTTAAAGCACAATAACTCTCTTCTTCTAACTCTGACAGTCACTGAATCTTTTGAAATAACCACCTCTGCAGGAGGCAGAGGGGCTATTGCAGTGAAAGCTGAGTGACATCTGAATATTATTCAGGAAACCCGTGACATACCCTACCAAGAAAAGCTGCTTACAGATGTAAAACTCACATAGGAGGAATAAGCACACATCACTGAATAAAGATGTGACTGACAGAAGGCTTGGGAGGTAGAGACCTCCCCTATTTATATATATCAATAACTTAGTGACTGACTAGCACTGCTAGACCACCAGAGCCTCCAGGTCAGGGCTGGGCACTCCCATCACTTGGCAAATGACCACGCACATGCTCAAAGTTCAGACCAAGTGTTATCTCTGCTAAGACTTCTGCCGTCCCTGCCTTTCCCTAGACAAGATGATCATTCCCTCATGTGTGCACCTACAGTTTTCTTTTTCTTTTTTTTTGAGAAAGTCTCGCTCTTTTCCCCCAGCCTGGAGTGCAATGGTGCGATCTCGGCTCACTGCAACCTTTGCCTCCCAGGTTCAAGCGATTCTCCTGCCTCAGCTTCCCAAGTAGCTGGGATTACAGACGACTACCATGATGCCTGGATAATTTTTGTATTTTTAGTGGAGACGGGGTTTCACCATGTTGGGCAGGCTGGTCTCAAACTCCTGACCTCAGGTGATCTGCCTGCCTCAGCCTCCCCAAGTGCTGGGATTACAGGCGTGAACCACCGTGCCTGGCCAGCACCTACAGTTTTCTATAAGCTTCTGCTATGAACTGAATTGTGTCCCCCCAGTTCATATGTTGAAGCCCAAAGCCCCAGTGTGACTGTATTTGGAAATAGGAGATAATTAAGGTGAATTTGATCATAAAGGTGGGACCCTGATCTGATAGAATTAGTGCACTCATGCTTGTGCATGTACTCTGGTGTGCACACAACGAAGAACAGCCATGTGAGGACAAAACAGCCCATCTGCAAGCCAAGAAGACAGCCATCACCAGAAACTGAACCCTGTTGGACTTTGATCTGGGACTTCTAGCCAGAAGAACTGGAAAGTAGAACTGGAAGAAAATAAATTTCTGTTGTTTAATCCACCCAGTATGTGGTATTTTATTATGGTGGCTCAAATAGACTAAGACACAGCATAATTGCTGTTATTGGCTCAAGGTTGGTCTCCCTGGTTATATTAACTCCTTGTGGCAGGAACTCCATTTTGGTCATCTTGTATCCCCAGAGCCTATCATGGTGCTGGGAACACAGTTGGCCTTTAATGTCCATTTAATGAATGACAGAAAAACCAATAACCAATTTATTTTTGGTTATCAATTGGTCTTCAGGAGCCTGTGATCCCATAAGAAATATAAGAGGTACTCACCTAGTCAACTAATCTCTTTCCTTTCCAAATACATGAGGCAGGCTATGGCTCCAGAATGTCCAAGAGATAACAGAGAGGGAATGTAGTCATTCTCCTCTCTCCCTTCCCCCTCAAAATAGAGGACTACAGTTTCTGGGGCCAGATAAATTACGACTTTAGAGGCATCCCTTATTCAGTGACACAGGTCTGTCAGCAGCAAAGCATTGGACAGCACCACAGCCACTCTGGGAATTTCTTCTCATCACCCTCAACCCCTGTTAGGTAAAGACCCAAATGCTAAAGACAAATCAAAATAATTAATGCAGCATCACAATAAAACCAGTTCTATGTAGTCAAATCTCAACTTCTACCCACTCCTTAAATCTGCTCTGATCTGGCTTTTCTGTCCCTAGTTTTTCCACCGAAACCATTTTTGTCATGTGTTTTGTGGTGTACCAAGCATATGTTGAAGAAATAGGCACAAGGGGCTCAAGCCTGTAATCCCAGCACTTTGGGAGGCCAAGACGGGTGGATCACGAGGTCAGGAGATCGAGACCATCCTGGTTAACACGGTGAAACCCCGTCTCTACTAAAAAAAACACAAACAAACTAGACGGGCAAGGTGGCGGGCACCTGTAGCCCCAGCTACTCGGGAGGCTGAGGCAGGAGAATGACGTAAACCCGGGAGGCGGAGCTTGCAGTGAGCTGAGATCCGGCCACTGCACTCCAGCCTGGGCGACAGAGCAAGACTCCATCTCAACAAAAAAAAAAAAGAAAGAAATAGGCACAAGGAACTGTGGAAACTGGGAGAGGGATCATTCTTGCTTGCTGTGCTGGGGTGAAAGGAGGTCAGGAAAGTTTTCACAGAGAAGGCAGTGTGTTAGAGGAGGTAGGATCTGGTTAGGTTAGAAGGGGAGAAGACAGAGGCAGAGGAAACAGCAAGAGCAAAAAGGCAGAGTGGTCTGAAAGTATGTGTTATGAGTAGCAAAGAAAGGCAAAGAGACAACTGCAGCCGGAGCTTGTAACACACAGCAAAGACCAGCGATGGTGTTGGAAAATGAGGCAGCAGTCAGACAGTGAAAAATTTTCACATCACGCCAAATTACTTGAACTTATCTTGCACTTATGATGGAGAGCCCTAGGAGTTGGTCAGAAGAGTGGCTAGTCATATTTTTGCTCTATTTGTAACACAAGCATGCAGAATTAATTATAATTATGGTTTTATGCTATACTCTCAAGATTGTATATGCATGGCTTTCTCTTTCTTCCTGCCCTGTTCCCTCCTTCATTTATTTCTTCTATTCCATCCTTTCCTCTCCTTTTTATCTTCATTGATAGACTATGTTTTAGAGCAATTTTAAGTTTACAGAAAAACTGGGCAGAAAGTTCAGAGTTCTCATATAGCCCTTTGCCCACCCCCATCCCTACAGCTTTCCCTTTTAATAACATCTTGTATCAGTGTGATACATTTGTTAAAACTGATGAGTCAATATTGATACCGTATTAGTAACTAGAGTCTGTGGTTTGCATTAGGGTTATTCTGTGTTCTACAGTTCCATGGGTTTTGACAAATGCAAAATATCATGCATCTGCCATTAAAGTACCACAAAGAGTAGTTTCACTGCCCTAAAACTCCCCTGTGCTCTGCCTATTCATCCCTCTCTTGCCCCAAAGCTCCCAGCAACCACCGATCTTTTTACTCTCTCCAGAGTTTTGCTTTTTCTGTAATTCCATGTGGCTGGAATCCTACAGTGTGTAGCCTTTTCAGAATGGCTTATTTCCCCTAGTAATATGCATTTAAGGTTCCTCCTTGCCTTTTCATGGCTCATTTCTTTCTGGTGCTGAATAATATTCCATGTATACCATAATATTCAATTGTACCACAATTTGCTTTTCCATTCATCTATTGAAGGACACTTTGGTTGCTTCCAAGTTTCAGCAATTACAAATAAAAATGCTATAAACATTCATGTGCAAGTTTGTGTGGACATAAGTTCTATCTCCTTTGCATAAATACCAAGGAGTACAATTGCTGGGTAATACGGCAGCACAGCATTTAGCTTTGTAAGAAATGTCTATACTGTCTTCTAACACAGCAGTCCTCAAACTTTTTGGCACCAAAGGCCAGTTTCATGGAAGAGAGTTTTTCCACAAACCCAGCAGTGGGGAAGGATGGTTTCAGGATGATCCAAGCACATTACATTTATGATATAATTTATTTCTATTATTACATTGTAATATGTGATGAAATTATATAACTCACCATAATGTAGAATGAGTGGGAGCCCTGAGCTTGTTTTCCTGCAACTAGATAGTTCCATATGGGGGTGATAGGAGACAGTGACAGATCATCAGGCATTAGATTTTCATAAGGAGTGTGTGACCTAGATCCCTTGCATGTGCAGTTCACAGTAGGATTCACACTCCTATAAGAATCTAACGCTGCCGCTGATCTGACAGGAGGTGGAGCTCAGGCAGTAATGCAAGTGATCCGGAGCAGCTGTAAATACAGATGAAGCTTCACCAGCTTGCCTCCTGCTCACCTCCTGCTGTGCAGCAAGGTTCCTAACAGGCCACAGACCAGTACTGGTCCATGGTCTGGGGGTTAGGGACCCCTGTTCTAACATGTCTGTAACATGTTGCACTCCCACTGGCTGGTTTTACATTGACGTAATTGCCAAATGCAATAGTAACTTTTTGACTTTTCCTTTACATTATTTCTCTGTTGCATTGGGCCCTGCTACCACCCCTCCCTCAAAATTCCCCCTCTTTGGTTCCTGTGAGCCATTCTCTCCTCATTCTCCTAACCATCACTTGGACAATTCCTTTCTTCCACTGAATGCTTCTTTCACTGATATGTTATATGTTGCAGGTCCTTGAGGTTTTTGGGGATCTTCTCTGCTCATTTTATTCTCTAGATCTCAGTGCTCCCCCTCCCTGCTGCTCACATGCTCCTCTGCTGCCTAGATACAGATTCCTCCGAGTCTACTTCTTTACCCTCAATCACGTTCTCTGAAGCTCTATATTTAAACACCCAACCACCTACCAGACATCTTCCCTGGATGTCCCCTATCAATGTATTCACAACCAAATCACCATCCTTCCTCCCAAACCTGTTCCTTTTCCTGTGTCCTCACCTTGATGAGGGGCTCCATCTTTGATCTAGCTACCCATTTCCCTGATCTGGAACACTCCTCCCATTTTTCTTCTTCCCCCTTCCCCATCCCTCATTCACTAAACCACCAAATCATCCTGATTTGAGACAGTAAGGCATAGAGACTAAAAATATAAGCTTTGAAGTCAGACTGCCTGGACTCAAATCCCAGCTCTGCCACTCACTTTGGGCATATTTCTTAATGACTCTGAGTCTGTTTCTGCATGTGTAAAACAGAAAGGATAACAGTTCCTACCTCATTAAGTTGTTGCAAAGATTGAATGAGATAACGCACATTTTATTCAATGCCCGGCGCATAGAAAGTGCTCAGATAACATAAGCATGGTTACAGGGTTACTGTTTAGATGTTCCTTGATCTGTTCCACCTTCTCTAGTTGTACTACCACTGCCTTAAGTTGTCATCATTTCTTACCTGGGTTATTGCAACAGTCTCTAACTGAATGTTGGAAATGTTTCTTGAAATTCTGTTTGTGATTATCTAAACTTAGAAATTGGGACAAGAGGTAAAGCAGGTTCCAGCTTATATATGGAAATCTGCTTCTGCAGATGGGTTTTCACTTAGGGAAAAACAGAAGCCAAACCAGACTAATATTCAGGATTCAGATAGTCAGTCTGCTTTGTCTCAAAATAGGTCCTCAATAAAAGATAACTTTAAACAAGTCAGCACAACCTGGTCAGCTAGTTCTTGGGATTTCTTAAACTTGACTCCCAGGAAAGACAGAACCATTGAGCCCATGGTGGTTAAATTCTCTGTGCTCTCTCTGGATCTTAGAGGGCAATGAGGCAGTGAGAGGCAAGTTCCTGCTTTCTGATGTGTCAGTGTTAGAAGAAAGGGATAATGAGAACCTAGCCCTTCCCCTTCAGTTTATTTCAAGATGGCAAAGGTTGAGAACAGACAGCTGAGCTGCAATGCAGTAGGAGCCACTGCCACCGTGCCCACTTGCCAGGGAGCGGATTGCTGGCGGTGGTTGCTAGGTCTATGGTGCCTTTATCTATGGACCGCTCTTCCTCTGTGCTTCTTGTCAGAGTGTTTTATGTAAACAGACCATACAGGGGACTAGTGGGACTGCTAATTATGGGCTGAATTTGCATGTAAAAGCCATTCTGCCATGTTACTCTCCCTGCCTCAAGTCCTGCCCTCTCGTCCCCCACCTTGATTTATGTGATCCCTGATGTTACAGTGCTCTTTTCACAACACAAATGTGATTGTGTTTCTCCTCTACCTGTAACTCTCAGTGACACACATTCCCTCAGTACAAAGTCCAGCAATATACAAATCCATGCATAGTCTCGTCCCAGTCTGTTTCCAACCACCTTTTCTTCTGATACCTCGCCCCGCTGCATTCTGCACCCTAACTTGGCCAAAAGGTACTTAGAGCACCTTGAAAGTCCAACCATATCATTTTTGCTTAGAATTCTCTTTAGACTTGTCTAAACTCCTTCTTAGCCTTCAAAGATACCTGATTCAAAGATGTCCTCCTCTTAAAGATTCTCCTAATACTCTTCCAACCTCCAAGATCCCAAGGGTCAAATCCCCTGCCCTGATTTCAAATCCCAGGTCTGCTACTGATTTTGAGCAAGTTTCTTAATGACTATAAGCCCACTTACTTATGTATAAAATAGGAATAACTACAGTTTTTACCCACTGGGTTGTTGCAAAAATTGAATGAGGCCAGCACAAAATAATGTATTTTTAAAATCTCACTGTAATACTTACCAAACTGGACTGCAATTGTGTGATGTCAATACTGTTGGCCTCTCTTCTTACATTCTGAGTAAAAAGCTTCCCATGTGCCTCTCCTTCTAAGGAGACTGTCCTAACCAGAGAAGTTCCTGGGCTTTAGGATGTAGACTTAGAGGACAAGTGGGAGAGATGAGAGAGAAGAAGGCCTACTTGTCAAGGGAGGCTAAGCCCATCTATATAACAAAGTACTGAGGCGGGGGAGGGGGGAGAGAAGGGGGAGAGAGGGGGGAGGGAGGAGAGGATGGAGAGAGAGGGGAGAGGGAGAAATGAATGTGCCATGCAGAATGGGGGAATGTGAGAGAATTAGGAGAGAAAACCAGGATATGAACATTGTACTATGGGGTTATATATTGGGTTTCCTTTACTTTTGAGAACAAGAAATGATTAAAATTCTTTTACAAGCCAATTTTGGTCTTCGGATTGTGCTTCTTTGAATATCTTCTTACAAATACCGGACCATGAGAGACTGAAATTCTCTCAGGTTACTCTTGTGTACAATGTCTTTCCTCGCAGACTCTGAGCTTCTCCAGCACAGGGGCTGTGTCTCATTCCACTATGTAAGTTCAATGCAATCACACAGCCTGTCACATGAACAATACATGGCATGGAAACAATACATGCTTATTGGATAAATAAACACATCTATATTCACCCAACTGCATTACAGACTCTTAGAGAGCAAGTACCTTCTCTTATTTTTCCATGTTTCCAGATAAACTAATAGAATTCTATAGTGAACTGAATGGGGGGTCCCCAAAAGATATGTCCATGTCTTAGTCCCCAGAATCTATATTAATTTATTAATTTATATAACAAAAAAAGAGATTAAGTTAATCCATGGATGTCCTGGATTATCTGGGTGGGTAGTCACATGTGTCCTTCATAAGAGAGGCAGAGTTTTGAGACAGAAGAAAAAGAGGCCATGTGACCACAGAGGCAGAGACTGCAGCGATATGGCCACAAGCCAAGGAACCCTGGAGCTACCACAGAATGGAGGATACAAGGGAAGAGTCTCCTCCAGAGGCAGTGCGACCTCACCAACACCAACAGCTTAATTTCAGACTCTGCCCTCCAGAACTGTGATAGCGTTAAGTGTCTGTTGTTTCCAGCCATGACGTTTGTAGTGGTTTGTTACAGCGGTCAAAGGAAATAGGAATGCCTTCTACATAACGGATGCTCAATAACTCTTCACCAATTGTCTCAGCCACTGAAAATCACAGGCTGTGCTGCCTTTTTAAAGTCACTAACACACCCCCATCTTTAGGGCCAAGAATCAGAGCTCCAACATGTCACTTCAACACCTGTAAATACTTTGTAACCTAATGGTCCCTTGCTGCTGTTTGAGGGATGGTCAGGTTCCAGGGGCTAAGAATAGTCCTACTGGCTACATATCCTTCATAAAATTTCACACACTTTATATGTACTTCTACATATTAATCATCCATCACTCATTCCTTTGTGAGGGAGAAAGTAAGCTGGGGAAGCACCTGATATGGGCATGATGCCAGCAGGAGAAGTGGGTCCTGCTGATGAGGGCGAGAGGCAGCCTGGCGGGGGTCTCTCCAGCTGCCAGCTGAGGCAGGCTGAGTCCTCAGGAGTCTCCCACAGGAAACACCACCGAACTGAAATGAGCGTGTCAGCCTGCCACTTTCCAATTCTTCACCATAAGCTTGAAAAAACCAGGAAGCTGCTCTGCTAGCAAGGAATTAAATATCTGACTCTAATCCTGCAAACACAGTCCCGAATATGGCAAAGGGAAGCCTGGGATAAACATGAATATCTACTCAGAAGTAAACACCAACTGTGATTTACTACTCTAATTTGGTTTCCAACAGTATTTCTTCTATGCTGTCCCACAGAGGACAGAGGCCTTCTCCCAGGGCTGGAGGACACCTGCAAGTCAGTGAGCCCACAATCCTCAGGCACATGCTCAACCTCTCCCAGCAACACATACTTGCTTCTGCTATCAGTCAGTTGTGTGATCCTCCTCTAGAAATGGTGTTTCTAAGTCTTCTGGGCCTGGTTTTCATTCCAGGAGTCCCATTTTATTCAATCATTCTGCCATTGAGGCATTTCTTGAAAGGACATCCATCTGATGCTAGAAATTCCAGATACTATGACACGCTGCTCTTCCCTCTCATCCCCCACTCTCCCTAACCCACATGACCTTCTCTCACAGCTCTCTGCAGCTATCAACACGCATGTCCAGGTTAGGTGTGATTTTATGCTGATAATGTCTACCACCTGTGAGAGGTGATATCATGATCTGGAAACACCTGTACTGCATGGACTGTCCACACCACTATCCACAAAAGACTCTGCTAGGTCCCCTTCTCAATTTTCTTCCAAGGTCAGCTGAGGCAGGAGTGGGGAGAAGCAAGGGAAGGAGAGGATCTATTTAAACAGTCCACCCATAGAATGTGCTTCATGGCCCTAGGCAGGTTATATGACTAACTTCCTTGGGCCTTAATGTCCTCATCTACAAAAATGAGGATAATAATGATAGCTGCTGACTCCATAGGGTAGCTAGGAGGATACGCTAGGGAGCTACTCCCAAGGGAGTAGATAAGCACTGCACTTGGCACAGAAAAAGCACTCAGAAATATTAGCGTGTATGTATGGCTCTGTAAAGTCGACAGAAGGCTAAATTCTCCAATTAGATTTCCAAGCCCTTCCCAATATCTACTCCTTCTTCTGTCTCTTAAATCTTCACCTCTTCTTCATAGTTCCCAAGGGCTGCCCAAATCCTCATTTGGTCTCTGGGCCTTACTCAGCACGCAGCATGACACAGTATTTGGCTTCAGCACTGAGCTTTGCTGGGATCAAGTGTCCCTGCAGGTAAGGGGGACTAGGAGGACTTCAGGTACAGCTGACCATTGGGGAGGCCCCAGGGTCCTCTCCTATACTCATGTCATCACACACAATGATTAACCACGTGCATGCGCAGTCCATGGCAAGAAGAGGCACTCTGACCTGGTGGACTCTGACCCCCAAGGAAGGTAATGCTCCAGTTAGGTGGAGGACATGCTTTGCAAGAATATCCTGTCTGAAGTCAACTTATCTTCAGTCAGCATCTCCCTAACTCTGGTTATATCCGATTATTTCCTAGCTAAGGCTTTCTTCCAAATTGGATATTGTCCATATTTTAAGTTTCAGCCACAGATTAGCTATGAGCAAGTTTGGTCCACTACATTCTTTAATCAATAATTATGTCACATGACAAACATACTAAATTGTCAACAGTATCCATTATTATGAATTATTTAAAATCAAAATTCTGCCGTATCTTTATAAGAAAAGGTTCCTAATGTGAAGGCCACAGGAACAGAAATGAAACCCACCTTGAATTGTGTTTTTAATGCCCAGAATCAGCCCCAAAGATATTTATTCCTGAGAGTTTTAAAGAGTCTTAAAATAAACATCTCTCTCAGGATAGTCTCATTATTATCATAGGCAAATTATTTCTATAACAAAAATATAATTAGCTGAGATTCAGCAGTCTTCGGGAGGCAGGATCCAAAATAACCTGAGAAATTACAAAGCTTAAGATCCTTCTGTGAATAGTTCCAGGTTAACCCTGTGCCCCTTCCCCTATGATCTCAAAGCAAAAGGCTTGGTCTTCTCTCCATAATCTGCATTTGCTATGGTAGATGGTGGAGCTTTCTCTCTTGGGCTTGCCTCTTCCCTGATCTCAGGCGCCTGGGACCCAGTCTTTGGGGAGTACTTTGCAGGGAAAATCCACAGACCTTCTCCTGGGAGGACATTCCAGTCCTGACAACCCTTTTCCTGGGGGATCTCCCAAAGCCCTGGGTGAGGACAGTCCTGCACATTCCCCAACCTCAGGCAGATTGCCTCTTTGATGATAATTTATATCTAGTCCAATGTCAAAACAAAGAGCATGGTGGGAAGTGGGTGACAGAAAAAAGGCAGGAAGAGCTGGGGGTAGGAGAGGAGAAGCAAAGAAGGAAGGACAACATGAAAAGACAGTGAGCATGAGGAAAAGATGCAGCTACTGACGACGGGTGGGGGCTCTAACTCAGTCCCTCCCATCCCTGAGGCATTCTCAAATCCCAACCCTTTCCTAACAGGAAGACTTCCTCCCAGCCCAGGCTCTGTTCTTCAGATACTTGCTGAATTAACAAAGGGATTCTCTCTGATTGAATTTATTACATTTCCATAGTCTGTATCATGTTTAAGATTTATTTTAGAACTAGAGATAGGGAAAATATGAAACCAACTATTTATATGTATGTGTGCATACATATATTTCATTCTTTTAATTTGTGTTAATTTTTGTTTTATTTTTTGTCTCTGTCGCCCAGGCTGGAGTGCAGTAGTGAGATCTTTGCCCACTGCAGCCTCTGCCTCCCAAGTTCAAGTGATTCTCCTGCCTCAGCCTCCCGAGTAGCTGGGACTACAGGCGCCTGCCACTATGCCCTGCTAATTTTTGAATTTTTAGTAGAGATGGGGTTTCACCATGTTGGCCGGGCTGGTCTCGAACTCCTGACCTTAAGTGGTTCCCCCCTCCTCCGCCTCCCAAACTGGTGGGATTACAGGTGTGAGCCACTGCATCTGGTCTACTCATTCTTTAAAAAATTCTAATATACAGAAAAGTGTACACTTACAGCATGTAGAACTTTCTAACAGAATGTACCTGTGTAACTAGCACTTCAGTCAAGAAAAGACTAACCAGTATCCAGCAGCCCCTCACACCCCTTCCAATCACTACCCCCAAGAGTAGTCACTGTCCTGGTCTTACTATTGCAGGTCAGTTTTGCCCATATTTGAACTTTATATGACCGGAACCACATAGGATATATTCTTTCCCGTCTGGCTTCTTTCACTCAAGGTTTTATTTGTGAAATTTATCCAATGTTGTTATAATTCTTTCATTCTTACTGCTATATAGAGTTCTATTATGTGAATATATCACAACTCATTTATCCATTCTTCTGTTGAAGAGATTTTGGGTAATCTTACATTCTGTGTATTAAAAAAAAATAGTGGTGCTGTTATAAATATTCTTATATGCATATCTCTTGGTGAATATACAGACACATATATAGATATACCATATATACCTAACAGCAGAATTACTAGGTCATAGGTATGCATACATATATTTAAACTGTAGCTGGGTTTCTTTTTCTTTTTGAGACGGAGTCTCGCTTTGTCTCCCAGGCTGGAGTGCAGCGGCACGACCATGGCTCACTGCAAGCTCTGCCTCCCAGGTTCACGCCATTCTCCTGCCTCAGCCTCCCGAGTAGCTGGGACTACAGGCACCCGCCACCACACGCAGCTAATTTTTTGTATTTTTAGTAGAGATGGGGTTTCACCATGTTAGCCAGGATGGTCTCGATCTCCTGACCTCGTGATCCACCTGCCTAGGCCTCCCAAAGTGCTGGGATTACAGGCGTGACCCATTGCGCTCGGCCTCTTTTTTTTTTTTTTTTTTTAAAAAGACTAAGTCTCCTTGCTCAGGCTGAAGTGCAGTGACATGATCAGAACTTACTACAGCCTCAAACTCCTGGGCCCAGGTGATCCTCCTGCCTCAGCCTCCTGAGTAGCTAGGTCTACAGGGGCCTGCCACCAAGTCTGGCTAATTTTTTTTATTTTTTAAAGAGACACAGGTCTCACTATGTTGCTTAGGCTGGTCTTGAACTCCTGGCCTCAACAATCCTCCCTCCTTGATATAGCTGATGTTTCTATGCATATTTCTCACATTCAAATGCACCCATCAGTCTGTTTGAAGCATGTAAGACATTGGGTGTCCCAGAGGCAAGAGTGCAGGGCACTGGGCTTCTGTCTCTTCCTCACTACTCTAAAAAGCAGTCTATGACTTCAAAAAGTCACATGAAAAAAAAGAAAGTCATGTAAGAATAAACTCCAAGTTGTTTTTGTTTTGATTTCTTATCAAAGCAGGCTTAAAAAATACCTGAATGCATGAGAGGTTGTCTCAGTCCATTTTGTGCTGCTGTAACAGAATACCTGAGACTGGGTAACTTATAATGAACAGAGATCTATTTCTCACAGTTCTGGAGGCTGGGAAGTCAAAGATAGAGAGGCTAGCATCTTGCAAGGGCCTTCTTGTTGTATCATCACATGGCGATGGGCAGAAGGGCAAGGGAGGGCAGGGGGTGATGGGGGGTTGGGGGTTGGGAGGCAAACTTGCTCTTCTATAACAAACCCACTCCTGTGATAACAACATTAATCCATTTACAAGTGCAGAGCTCTCATGGCCTAATCACCTCTTAATGGTCCCACATCTCACCTCTTAATATTATTACAATGGCAACTAAACTTTTTCTTTTTTTCTTTTTTTGGAGACAGAGTCTCACTCTGTTACCCAGGCTGGCATGCAGTGGTGCGCTCATGGCTCACTGCAGCCTCAACCTCCCAGGCTCAAGCAATACTCCTACCTCAGCCTCCCAAATATCTGGGACTACAGGTGTGCACCACCACCATGCCCAATTAATTTTTGTATTTTTTGTTGAGAACAGGGTTTTACCACATTGCCATGTTGCCCAGGTTGGTCTCAAACTCCTGGGCTCAAGCAGCTCATCTGCCTCTGCCTCCTGAAGTGCTGGTATTACAGGTGTGAGCCACCATGCCCAGCCTCAATTAAATTTCAACACGAGTTTTGGAAGGGACAAACATTCAAACCATAGCAGAGATAACAGAAATGGAAACCTAACTATTACTATGTAAGTCACGTGTTTTCCAGTCTACACACTAAGACACTGTGTAACCCTCAGTTGCTAACACTGGATAATTTAATCAAAATAATAACAAAGCTCCAAAGGAAAAGCCTCTTTTTTCATAGCAGTAGGATCTCTCCTCTGTATTAACATGCTAGCCTTCTATAGCACTGCTATAAAAATTGCCTTATCTATTTTATTTTCATACTTTGAGAAGACTCAGGAGTTCAAGTTAAAGTCCAGTTAATTCATAAAGTTACCATATGACTCAATAATTCCACTCCTAGCTCTGTATCTAAGTGAACAGAACACATATGACCACACAAAACTTGTATATAAATGTTCTCTTCAGCATTATTCAGTCCAAAAGTAGAAACAACTCAAATGTCCATCAATGGTGAACTGATAAACAAAATGTAGTACAGCCACACCATGAATATTATTCAACCTTAAAAAGGAATGAACTACTGATACATGCTATCACATAGAGGCATCTTGAAAACATCAAACTATGTAAAAGAAGCCAGATACAAAACACCACATATTGTATGCTTCTATTTATATGAAACGTCCAAAATAGGCAACTCCATAGAGATGGAAAGTAGATTAGTGGTTGCCAGGAGAAAGAATAGGGAATGACTATTAATGGGTATGGGATGTCTTTTTAGGCTGATGTAAATGTTCTGGATTTAGTGGTGATGACTGACATCTTTGTGAACATAAAAGAAAACCACTGAATTGTATGCTTTTAAAAGGGTAAATTCATAGTATGTAAAATATATCTCAATTTGTAAAATTCTGGTTAAATGTTGGGGCATTGAAATCAGACATGGATTTAATTCCAGTTGACTGCATGCTGTATGCTATGAGCAAGTCATTTAAGCCCTGTAAGCCTCATTTTCCTTCTCTGTAAAATGAGGGTGATAAAAAAAAATATTGACACGGTTACTGTGAGAACCAAAGAAGGTAATAAACAAAGTGTCTGCCACAGCGATGAACACAGGAAATGCCCATTAACGATTAAAGTGACAGAAATGATAGGAGCTGGCTCTCAGCCAACTTACCTTTTGACATTCTTGGGATATACTCAATGATTTCTATCAGACCCAATAAAGGATATAATTTTCTATAAAATATTATGTAAGGAGTTAAACTGATTTGCTATTCAGTCAAAAGAGGAAAATCCTGCCATGAAGGAATATCCACAAGCAGAGAAACAGTAACTAATACCGAGGAAATGCCAAGAGTTGTTTCCCAAGCCCCGCTGGTGCACTGCCAAGCAGCTGCTGTTGGGGAGCCCCTACATGAGTTAGCTGAGCAGGGCAGGCTGCCACCCAGAGGCAGGTCACAGCCCCAGAGGCCTGGGAACAAGACACCACACCTGATGGCTTTCCACCCTGCCCCTCTGTCCTCAGGCATGGGCAAGAGCATCAACATCAGGTCTGCAGGCCATGGCAAAGGCACGTCCCACACCACACCAGTGAAACCACTCAGCCAGGCTGGCTCTTATTGGAGACAGCAGGAGAAAGGACTGCCAAGGGTGGTTTCCCATCTCTAAGACCGACCCTTGCCAGATTAACAACTGCTCCCTACATCTGCCTCAACTCATTGCTAGATCACATATGTAACCCCCCAAATAACAAGTTGTAACTAGTTACCATTCTTAGCAATGGCCCACAAAAGTGCCCCATAAAGTTTCTTAAGGCCAGGCACAATGGTGTGCACCTGTAATCCCAGCACTTTGGGAGGCCAAGGTGGGAGGATCATTTGAACCCAGCAGGTGTGGCTGCAATGAGCCGTGATCACATCACTGCACTCCAGGCTGGACAACAGAGCGAGACCTTGTCTCAAAAAAAATTAAAATAAAAAATGAAGTTTCTTAAAAGTGATATTTCACAGCAGGTCAACAGGTATCCTGTAAGCGCCGAAGACTGGAGAGCGGCTGACTGCAGGCGCTCCTCAGAGTCCTTCAGCTGCTCATCTTGGTAAACGCCAATCACGGTGAGAAGGTCCTATTGGGAGACAGGGATGTCTCCCAATTTTTTCCTTCATTTTCTTAAATGTGGTTTACTGCAGTTAAAAATATATAATAGGCAAGGCTCATACCTATAATCCTAGCACTTTGGGAGGTCAAGGTGGGCAAATCACTTGAGGTCTCAGCCTGGCCAACATGATGAAACCCTGTCTCTAATGAAAATGCAGAATTAGCCAGGCACAGTGGCACACGCCTGTGGCCCCAGCTACTCAGGAGGCTGAGGCACAAGAATCGCTTGAACCTGGGAGGTGGAGATTACAGTGAGCCGAGAGCACACCACTGCACTCCAGCCTGGGTGACAGAGACTCCATCTCAAAATCAATCAATCAATCATCACACTGCTTTCAGCTCTTCTCCCATCCCCCCGCCCACCCCACAACTTTTAGAACATGATTAGCTGGTTACACTGTCCCTTTTTCAAAAATTACATATATATGAAAAATTCTGACCAGTATATATATCTCTCTCTTAAGTTTTCATGGCTTGGTTGGAGAAGCAAAATAGCTGTTATAAACCAGATGGTTAACATTTTAGAGTCAGATAAATTTAGGATCAAATTCAAGCCCCACTCCCCTCCTGGTGTTTTTACTGTGGAGAAGCTGCTTAACTTCTCAAAGTGTCAGCTGTTTCTTTTGTAAACTGAGCATACTATCTCTTTGATAGATGGTTATAAAAATTAAAATAAGGCTGGGCGCAGTGGCTCACATCTGTAATCCCGGCACTTTGGGAGGCCGAGGTGGGCAGATCATGAGGTCAGGAGATCGAGACTATCCTGGTTAACACAGTGAAACTCCGACTCTACTAAAAAAATACAAAAAAATTAGCCGGGTGTGGTGGCGGGCGCCTGTGGTCCCAGCTGCTCAGGAGGCTGAGGCAGGAGAATGGTATGAACCTGGAAGGAGGAGCTTGCAGTGAGCCAAGATCATGCCACTGCACTCCAGCCCAGGCAACAGTGCGAGACTCCAACTCAAAAAATTAAAATAATATACACAGAACATTTAGTCCAGATGCCATCTTTTAATAATGGTCAGTAAATGGTAGCCATGATTATTATTGCTATTATCATTGTTATAATAACAACCACGTTTGATTCAAGTTCAATGTTTTCTTCAAGATTTAGTTCATCTTTTGGGGTCTGAGAAACTTCAGGAGCAACACTTGGCCTCCTAAGAATCCTGTGACTGTATCCATCACACAGGAATTATGGATTTAAATGAAGTACTTACCTGACCTCAGAAATAAAGTCTCATAGAGAAGGCTTGTACAAACACCTCCTGTGCACTACTTCATAATCTTCTCTGCTGCACTACCTTAGCTACTGCTGCTATGACCAGTAGAGCTACATAGCACCTCACCTGGGATACAGTTTCTCTGACACCAAAGAGTGGGACCACCCCTACAGGAAACCACTGTCACAACCCAGAGATGTGGAGAGTTTACCCAGATGTAACCACCCTGATACTTGTGATAGGGACATTTGGTGGACAAGTCCCAGAATCTTGAACTCCCAAATTCCCCTGAACTTTCTAGGCCAGTAGAAACAGCCCTTTTTTTTTTTTTTTTGAGACGGAGTCTTGCTCTGTCACCCAGGCTGGAGTGCAGTGGCACGATCTCAGCTCACTGCAAGCTCCGCCTCTTGGGTTCAAGCAATTCTTCTGCCTCAGCTTCCTGAGTAGCTGGGACTACAGGTGCCCACCACCACACCCAGCTAATTTTTTGTATTATTAATAGAGATGGGGTTTCACTGTGTTAGCCAGGATGGTCTCGATCTCCTGACCTTGTGATCCGCCCGCCTCAGCCTCCCAAAGTGCTGGGATTACAGGAGTGAGCCACCGTGCCCATCAGGACTCACTGTTATGCACTGATGGGAGCTTGGGGGACAGGCAGAAAGGGGATGGTGATGAGGTGAATGTCAGCCTAGATTGGTGAGGCTTTATCTGCATGGGAGCACTCTGCTGTGACTTGCAGTTTAGTATTCTGGCACAGACACCTAAAGCTGGTCCTTGGACACTGGGATGGCTCCCTGCAGCCTGAGCACAACAATGGCCTCATGTAAGTTAAATGGAGATGCTGGAACTGCCTTGGCAGAATATTGAGGAGGTCAAAAGGCTCAAGAGTGGGCATGTAGAGTAGATCTCTTATGAGAGATTAGAAGAGCCAACCATCTGACCATGATCCCAGGAGGGCCGAGAGGTCACTCCCTTCACTAAAGGGATAAGTGCATCTATCTGTGAGGGGCACAGTGTCATTGAGAAGCTCAATGGTTCTGTCCTCTGTTGGCTGGAGTTGACAGTAAGAGACGCTGCCATGGTATTGAGCTTTTGAATTAATGGGGGATGGTAGGATTCCAAAATAGCAGAGGCCAGGTGGTAACAATTAACCGGAGGCTAGATGGATGTAAATGTCATAATGGACAGCAAGGCCAGAGTGGCAATCAGAGTTCTTTGACCACAAAGGATCTGTGGTTGATTGGCATGGGCGAGATGGACGGAAACTAACATGTGTGTTACCTGACTTGTATAAAAGAGAGGGAGCTGAAAAGCAGAGGCTGACATCAGATGCTGCAATTCAGTCTCAGAGTCTACTGTCTGAGGAGAGGACAGGTCTCATTGAGGAAGGAGCCCACAGTACCCACACACAGAGTTCGTATGATAAAGATTTCACTGATCCCTCTACAAAAGAACCTTCTACCACCTACTAGGATCACAGGCCACAGGCAGGTGCTGGGGAAAGGGGAATGCCAGATATTTCAAAGACTGTTAGATATGGGTCTGAGCTGACCCTGATACCACGGGATCTAAAATGGTGGTTCTCTCGTTAGAGTGGGGACTTATGGCGTCCAGGGGACAAGTGGAGCTGTGGCCATGTCTGTTTCACAGTGGGTCTAGTAGGTCCACAGAAGCACCTTGTCCCCAAGTATATAATTGAGGTAAATATACTTAGAAACTAGCAGACCCTCATAATGGTTCCCTGGATGAGGAAGAGTCAGAACACCCTCCACAGAAAAATAACATTTATAGGTCTTCCTTTTCTTAAGTCTATAAAGCAAAATATAGTATGTTGTTCCTGGAATAATAGTTGGCAGCCATCATTTATAAAAAGTAGTATATATTTTCCTTTACAAGATGGCGTCAAGGAATCTCCGCACATTTGCTTTCACCATGTCTGACATTCTTTGCATTTCCATATTTGGCAACCTAAATCCTATCTGCTTTCAGGTAGGCTGAATGTTAAGTACCATAAAAAACCCCAAGAACAAACAGACATTTGGCAATTTTTAACTGAATAAAGGTCATTCCTTTGGATAAATAAAATCCCCACCCTTCCCACAAAGTTACATTCTGTTTAATGACCAGAAACAGAAGTTTGTTAGATAAACAGGAAGAACAAAAATGCTACCAGTTTCTGAAATTGAAATTAGAAGGCTGTAATTAAGAATACCTTTCAGTAAAGTTTTGCCCTCATATGAGTAGATTGTGGAGTGAAGTGATTTAGCACTGAATTACGTATACTGGTGATCTTAAATAATTTCAGGTGTCAGAGCTGATCCAAACAGTGAGACAAAAGTCTTGAGGTTAAAAGACAATGTCCTACTCTACTTTATCCCCGACGTGTCTTCACAGTGCTTTGCAAAGAGTAGATACTCATTAACCAGTAGGTGAGAGCTATTTCTACATGACAAGAGACCTCTAGAAAGTGGAATCAGGTACGAGGACTTTCAGTAATGTCAAAGGACTTGGTGTCCTATACTATCTATGCCTCCTATGTCTCAGGGGGGTGGTCAAAGAGTTGACAAAATGAAGTTTCCCTTTATAAAAGTATCCCATAGATGTAAATAAGCACAGAGATAAATGAAAGAGGAATAACAGGATTAGAATATCACCACTGTGCATTGTCTAATACACTAATGGCTCTTAACAATAATCATCAACAGGTAACATCACAGAAAGAGACAAGCAGCAACTAGACAGTGTGTCCTCCTGCTAAAAGTACATAACATCGGTTATGAAGTAGTCCTGTCCCTTCCACCCAGAAAAAGGGCCCGACTCTGACTAAGCTTTTAGGAGATCTAACTATCAATGTACAGGAAATACAGAAACAGAAGAGCATGTTAAATGACACCACAGGCATGTTTGTTTCTAACTTGGGTTTTTAGTTCTAACCTGTCACTATTTTAAAAATTATATTGATAAATACAAAAACAAAATTAGAAAATATTTTTAAAAATAAAATATAATCCCCATTTTTATTCATAGATTCAAAAGGCATAATAGTACATTCTAATTAGAAAAAAAAAACAAGAAAAAAGAAATTAGGAAAGCTATACACATTATTTATTGAAAGTGCAAATACAATTATTAGAAAATTGCTTATAATCACAACTTTGTTATTCTGCAGTCATAACTAAGTAAAGTTATGAGACTCCATAAGAAAACTACATATAAGATATATATATAAAAACTATATATATATAAAAACTATATATAAGAACTGATAAACAAATACAGTAATGATGCAGGATACAAAAATCAACAGCATTTCTATACGCCAATAGTGAACAACGTAAAAAAGAAATCTAAAAAGTAATTCTATTTATAATAGCCACACATACTGGGAAGCCGAGGCAGGTGGATCACAAGGTGAGGAGTTCAGCACCAGCCTGGCCAACACAGTGAAATCCCATCTCTACTAAAAATACAAAAAATTAGCTGGGTGCAGTGGCTCACGCCTGTAATCCCAGCACTCTGGGAGGCTGAGGCAGGCGGATCACGAGGTCAGGAGATTGAGACCATCCTGGCTAACACAGTGAAACTCCATTTCCACTAAAAATACAAAAAATTAGCCAGGCGTGGTGGCGGGCACCTGTAGTCCCAGCTACTTGGGATGCTGAGGCAGGAGAATGGCGTGAACCCAGGAGGCGGAGCTTGCAGTGAACCGAGATCGCTCCACTGCACTCCAGCCTGGGCGACAGAGCAAGACTGTCTCAAAAAAAAAAAAAAAAAAAAATTAGCCAGACATGGTGACAGTTGCCTGTAATCCCAGCTCCTAGGGAGGCTGAGGCAGGAGAATCGCTTGAACCTGGGATATGGAGGTTGCAGTGAGCGGAGATAGCGCCACTGCACTCCAGCCTGGGTGACAGTGTGAGACTCAGTCTCAAAAAAAAAAAAAAAAAAAAAAGCCACACGTAAAATTAAATACCTAGAAATAAACAATCAAAGAAGTGAAATATCTCTATAATGAAAACTATAAAACATTGATAAAATAAATTGAAGGGGACACCAAAAAAATGGAAAAATATTCCATGTTCATCGATTGGAAGAAATCAATATTGTTAAAATGTCCATACTACCCAAAGCAATCTACAGACTCAATGCAATCCTTATCAAAATACCAATGACGGTCTTCACAGAAATAGAAAACAAAATCCTAAAATTTATATGGAACCACAAAAGACCCAGAGTAACCAATGCTACCTTAAGCAAAAAGAAAAAACTGGAGGAATCACATTACCTAACTTCAAATTATACTACACAGCTATAGTAACCAAAACAGCAAGGTACTGGCATACAAACAGACACACAGGCCAATGAAACAGAATAGGAAACCCAGAAACAAATCCATACACCTACAGTGAAGTCATTTTTGACAAAGGTGCCAAAAACACATACTGGAGAAAGATCATCTTTTCAATAAATGTTGCTGGGAAAACTGGATATCCATATGCAGAATGAAACTAGACCCCATCTCTTGCCATATTCAAAAATCGTATCAAAATGGATTAAAGACTTTAAATCTAAGACCACAACCACGAAACTACGACAAGGAAACACTAGGGAAAATCTCTGGAACATTGGTCTGGGTAAAAACTTCTTGAGCAATACCCCACAAGCACAAGCAACCAACACAAAGAAATGGACAAATGGGTCACATCAAGTTTCTTCTGCATAGCAAAGGAACCAGTCAACAAAGTGAAGAGACAACCTACAGAACAGGAGAAAGTATTCGCAAACTATCCACCTGACAAGGAATTAATAACCAGAATATATAAGGAGCTCAAACAACTCTACAGGAAACAAATCTAACAATCCAAACAAAAGATGGGCAAAAGATCTGAGTAGATATTTCTCAAAAGAAGACATACAAATGACAGACATATGAAAAGATGCTCAACATCACTGATCAGAGAAATGCAAACCAAAACTACAAGATATCATCTCTCCCCAGTTAAAATGGCTTAATATCCAAAAGACAAGCAGTAACAAATCGTTGGTGAGGATGTGGAGAAAAGTGAACCCTTGTACACTATTGGTGGGAGTGTAAATTAGTACAACTACTATGGAGAACAGTTTGAAGGGCCCTCAAAAAACTAAAAATTGAGCTACCATATGATCCAGCAATCCCACTGCTGGGTACATTCCCAAAAGAAAGGAAATCAGTATATCAAAAAATATCTGCACTTCTATGTTTGTTGCAGCACTGTTTACAATAGCTAAGATTTGGAAGCAATCTAAGTGTCCATCAACAGATGAATGGATAATGAAAGCATGGTTATTCAGTCATAAAAAATGAGATCCAGTCATGAGCAACAACATGAATGGAACTAGAAATCATCATGTTAAGTAAAATAAGCCAGGCACAGAAAGACAAACATCGCAAACATCACTTATTTGTGGGATCTAAAAATCAAATCGACTGAACTTATGGACATAGAGAGTAGAAGGATGGTTACCAGAGGTTGGGAAGTTATCGGGGACTGGATGGAGGGAGGTGAGGATGGCTAATGGGTATGAAAAAAAATAGAATAAGATCTACTATTTGATAGCACAGCAGGGTGACTACAGTCCATAATAACTACATTTTAAAATAACAAAGAATGTGATTGGATTGTTTGCAACTCGATGGAAAAATGTTTGAGGGGATGGACACCTCATTCTTCATGATGTATTTCACGCTGCATGCCTGTATCAAAACATCTCATGTACCTCATAAATATATATACAGACTATATACCCACAAAAATGAAAAAAAAATTTAAAAATACAGTTATAAAGGAGGTAGCAATTCTTCATAACAAATACTTATATACATACTGCATAAACACCATGTATATCATTATTTAAAATTTTTAATATGGAAAATAAGTTTCCTTCTAGCCTATTAATCCTAAACTGGGTTAAGGACAACACTACTTGGGAATATTTATATTAACTGTTTCAATGTTTAATAACAATCATAGAAAAAAACAGTCTCACAGAGGTATGCTTATGTAAATGAAAGAATAGATTTTAAAGTAAGTTTTAAATCCATATTTAACTCCAAGATACAGTAATTCCAAGATACTTACTTTTTAACTTTTATTCAAAATGAGACAACTGACATTCCATTTTCATAATTCACCTTCAATTTATAATAGCCAATTCTACTAATTTATCCTGTAACATTAAATTTAAATTATCTTTCTTTTTTTTTTTTTTTGAGACGGAATCTCGCTCTGTCCACCAGGCTGGAGTGCAGTGACGCTATCTCGGCTCACTGCAAGCTCCGCCTCCCGGGTTCCCGCCATTCTCCTGCCTCAGCCTCCCGAGTAGCTGGGACTACAGGCACCCGCCACGGCGCCCGGCTTTTTTTTGTATTTTTAGTAGAGACAGGGTTTCACCGTGGTCTCGATCTCCTGACCTTGTGATCCACCCTCCTCGGCCTCCCAAAGTGCTGGGATTATAGGCGTGAGCCACCGCGCCCGGCCTAAATTATCTTTCAATGAAAGAAATAGATTCCTAAATCTATGTATTTCCCATAGGTGGATCTTCTTTTAATGAACAATTAAAATCAAACACTGATAAAATTCAAAAGGTTGTACCTAGGTATAATCACATGTAGATATTGTTCACTAGTTATCAAATTATGGAATATGTCATAAGAATCTGTTGAAACTCTGTTCTTCCAAGTTTTTTTTTTTTTTTTTTGCCTTTTGATCTTATCTGTCATTGAAAAACTTGTTGCTTTTCTTATTTGCGTGAAAGTATTAAGATCATTAAAATATCAAAGAGATCAAATTCACATTTTTTTAAAAGAAAAAGTTGGAGCCAAACTGGTTTCTTATCCTGAAGAACTCTACGATTTCCTACATTTGATGGAATTTTCCCCTAGATAGTCATAATACTTCAACATGCAGTAACTATTGTTCATGATCACCTTCCACTTAACACTTGATAGAGTCTCGACCTTAACAGATTAGCTTTTATCTAAATAAATAAATTTTACTGCATTACTAAGCCTGTTTAATTCTGCTGAAACTTTTTCATAGTAAGATATTCTTGAAGGAAACAGTATGTTGATTTACATGCTGGTGCATGCTTCCTCTGCTCTAATTACTCTATAATGCTTTCCTGTATTGTAGCAGCACCTTAGAATATCCCCATACACACAACTTAAACCCAAACCACATTTGCTGATGATGCTCATGTGCTTGGATGTTGCAGCAATGTCAAATTGCTGTAATAGTTTCTAAACATTTACTGTCAATTTCTATACTTGTCACAAACCAGCATTAGATCACACTTTGAGAAGCTCTGCTGTAAAAGACAAAAGACCTGATTGCTTCAACAAAAACGGAAAATTGCAAGGGGAAAAATGAGATGGAGAAGAAATGTAGAGATTAAGATTTAAGAGATTTATCACCCAATGACTATTTATGACCTTTGGATCCCAATTTAAAAAAACTTAAAATGTTATTTGACAATCAAAAAAATGTAAATAAGTACTAAATATTTTAGGATACTTTTTGAATATGTGGTAAAGATACTGTGGTTATGTTTTTTTAGAAGAGTAAAGTTAGAGATACAAACTAAAATGCTGTAGTTGACAATGAAATGACATGCTGTCTGGGATTTGCCACAAAGTAATTTGGGAGGGATTGGCATGTAAAGTCCATTATATAATAGTATTCTTGTCACCTTTTTTTTCTTTTTCTTTTCTTTTTTCTTTTTTTTTTTTTTTTTTTTTTTTGAGACATTGTCTCACTCTGTTAGCACAATCATAGCTCACTGTAACCTCTACCTCCTGGGTTCAAGCCATCCTCCTGCTTCAGCCTCCTGAGTAGCTGGAACTGCAGGTGCATGCCATTACACCCGACTAATTTTTTCTTCTTTTTGTAGAGACAGTCTTGCTTTGTTACCCAGGCTGGTCAAGCAATCCTCCCATCTTGGCATCCCTAAGTGCTGGGATTACAGGCATGAACCATCTTGCTACTTTTATATGTATTTAAAATTTTTATTATAAAACATAAAATTATATAATAATCCAGCTTTTTGTGGTCTAGGCAGTCACTCAGAGCATATTAAGTGCCTTTGTAAACCAACATCTAACCATAAACACTTGTCCATTTTGTTTCATCATTACTGGATTCATTTAGCACCTGAATTGAATATGGATTTGGGTTGAAGAAGAATCACTGGCAATTAGTATCTGAAACATACCAGTATGAATGAAGCTCTAAAACCCTTGTGGGGTGTGTGGGTGGGGTTCCTGTAGAAATAATGTAAACTAATACCTTCACAAGTATGTCATTGTACACTCTGCAATGGGGCTTTCCTTGCTAGGTCAGCGTTATGCTCATTTTAATTATTATTTTAATTATACTTGCAAAAGTAATATACCATAAATTGTATTGTAAAATAAAATTCAAATACAATAGATAAAGCAAAATTCCCCAGGCCTCCTCTTACCTTGATTCTCTTCTTACAGGAAACCATGTTCCCAGTTTGGTGTCATCCTTTCCACACTATTTCTGTACACACACACACACACACACACACACATATACACAGTAGCACAAATCACAAACTCTCTCATCTATGCATGTATATTTTAGTACAAATATCATAACTATTATTCGCAATTGCTTAAAAAAAAAAAAGCTGCTATGACTGGGCATGATGGCTCACACCTGCAATCCCAGGACCCCTCGGGAGGTTTACAAAACAACCAAAGGTTGTTTCCAATTGCTTATTTCTGTTACAAATAATGTGGTAATGAACAGATGTCTCTTTGTACCCATCATAATCATTTCCAGATGAGTACATGAAGGTAAAAGAAGGCAACTGCCTTGCCCAGGCTTGTAATATGTCTTAGAGCAGAACAGAAAGGACCCACCAGCCTGCTGGCTTGCTTTTCAAGGTTCTCCCCAGATAATATGAAGAGCATTCAGTTTGCTCTTCCAATGTCTCAATGTGCTCATGAGGGCGCATGCGCAGACACACACACACACATTCAAGTTAGCCTGACAGGGAAGCCTTTGGAGACAACTCCTACTGAATCAGCTACATTCCTTAACAAACTGCCAAACATGTCTTCTACACACACAGGGCCACAGAGGACAGTCACACTGCATTTCACCGAGAGCATGTTCCACCACTCTGAGCCTGAAAGCAATGCAGAGCTGAGTTCAGGGCATCACACACTTTCTTCCCAATAGTGCCTCAGTTGCTGAGCATACACTTTCATGCCGCTTTACTGAGAAAGGGCAGCTGGGAAAACAAAGGTGCAGAGGCAGCCCACCTGGAAAGCAGATGAAATCCAGAAAAGATATGTGTGGACCCAGCAAAAGTGCTAATGTTTATTGAGCTTTTTGCTATAGGCCACACATTGTGGTGAGGTTTTTATCTTCTTTTCCTCTTTCTTTCTGAGACAGTCTTGCTACTTCACCCAGGCTGGAGTGCAGTGGTACGATCTCAGCTTACTGCAACCTCCGTTTCCCGGGTTCAAGGGATTTTCATGCCTCAGCCTCCCAAGTAACTGGGATTACAGGCATGCACCACCATGCCCGGCTAATTTTTGTATTTTAGTACAGATGGGGTTTCCACCACGTTGGCCAGGCTGGTCTCAAATGCCTGGCCTCAAGCAATCCACCTGCCTCGGCCTCCCAAAGTGCTGTGATTACAGGCGTGAGCCACCTCACCTGGCCTATGATAAGGTCTTCATTTAATCCTCCAACAACCCAAGGGATTGGCCCTATTATACCCACATTTTAGATGAGGAAAGTGAACGAGACCACTTACTCGGGATTGCACAACTGGTAAGTGGTGGGGGGGGTCTGGATGTGAGCCCAGGTGGTCTAATTCTACAGCGACTGCTTGGAACTGTCGTGTGACACTGCCTCCCTAGCTTCAAGAAGGAATCAACTTTCCACATTAGGTCAAGGACAGGTCAAGTGCTATGGTATTCTTTCAGATGAAACACATTTTGACTTAAATTTGCCCTGCATGAGGTCAATGGAGCAAAGCCCTAAAGTCTTGGTCACTACTGCCAGGAGTTCTCTGTAGAGCTGTCTGCTCAGTGGAGAAGTGTCTTATGTATGGCCAGGTACAGGGCAAGAATTCAGCCAAACCACCATATGTGCACCACGTTCTATATTTATTGGCAAAACCAAAAGCACAATATTTTTGCACTGATCTGTGTGTGTGTGCGCTTGTATTTTAAACTACAGTTTTAGTCTGTTGTTTCAGCTGTCAAAATGCAATGGCTGAGGAAATATGCAGACTATGGTAGTAGAGTTTCAAACCAAATTTTTTTTTTTCCCCAGGATGGCTAATTCTTGGAAATTTTATCCCATTTTATACTACAGGCCTTTGAGGTTTACTACTTGCAGACATTTAATGAAAGTCAAAGTTTGATATCATCTGGGGGCACACTTCTCTCGCTCTCCTAAGTCAGGATGCCTTCAGACATCATGGAGGAATTCAGATACAGTTACTTACATTAAGTTAATCATAAGGAAGTTTTAAATATACATTCCATTTTTAATGAACTTGATTAAAGAGGCAAATGAGAACCTTACTCTTGCTTAAGACTTGGAATGCCTTGAATGCCTTCCCCTGTCACCGTGCCCTCCTCCCCGCCCCACCAAAGAAGCTATGTGCTCTACTTAAGTTGAGCTGAGAGTCCAAAGAGTTCTGCTAATGGTTTGCCAGGTTTCTGCAGAGGTTTCCATTTCTATCTGCCAAGTGTACAGCACCGCCTTGCAAATTCAGATAAGAAGGTGGGGATAAGGAGCCTTTCTCAGGCATTAGCTCCCTAAGTCCAAAACATTTCTGGCAGTTTGAGAGGGAATAGCTGCCTCTCTCCCTGAACTCCACAGGCCATCATATTACTGAGTTCTATATTTTCTGCACAACAATTGACACCACTTGAACTCACCTGGTTGACTAATTGACTTCTGTGCATCTTGTCTCCCCTCACCCTCATCCCCATGAGAGCTCCAAGAGAGCAGGAACCCTGTTAATGCTCACCACTGAACCCCTGCACCTGGAATAGTCACTGGGCACAGTAGCACTTATAAATATTTGTTGCATGAATGGACAGATGAATGGATGAGTAGATATGAGATGTCTAATCAAGAAAGTAAAAACAGAATCTGAAGACAGTTCAAAATGATCACCCTATCCACAAAAAAATCACTTTATGAACTCACTGGCCAGGAGAAAGTCAGAAATCAAAATTCCTTCCCATGCTTAGGAGGGGAGGCACAAGCTTTCTTTTCTTTTCCCATGCCACTTTTATGTTCAGAAAAGAACTTTTTCATAAGATGGGTTTACTTTATTCTTTTTTTCTTTTTTGGTAGAGGCAACAACCGCAGGGTAATTATAGGCTTTATACTTAACAGGATCATAAATTAATTGAAAAGCTTTGTACTTCCCACAACTCATCTCTCCTTTGACTATCAGCAAGAATCTTTTAGGGTGGCAACATGATATCAACTGAGCAGTTAGAGACAAATGCAGCAAGTCAGCCATAAAATTGTCTAACTGTCTTTGAAAATTAAACTGTTTTACAGCAGAGCTACATTTAGCTGCATTATTAATATTGTGACTTGGCAGAGAAAAAAAATCCCATCATCTGGGGAATTAGTTTGTAATTTAACACAATGCAATAGTCAGTTAGAAAACAATATCCCAATATTCTGTGTGTGTACACATATTCTCAAGTCACCTTGGGAAGACAGACAGCCTCAAAACATACAGGTATTACTGGATTTCAGAAAATCAAATGTTTTTATTGGACCAGATACCGCCAGACACCCCCTTCCCCAGGTCACTAAGAGATGCCAACTCAAAGAAACCAGCTTCCCCAGCCAGCTCCCACTGTCACTATAAGTGGAAGACAGGAAGAGAGGGTTGCTCTCAGGGGAGTACAATGGTCATGGAGAGGCATTCATACATACATACATACACACACACACTCTCTCTCTCTCATTCGTGGTGGCTGGAGGCAAAGGGGCACCTGTAAAGATCAGGAGTACCTTCAGTAAGGGGAGAGCAGCATTCTGCTTCTCAACTGGGTATCTGCTTAGCCAGCAACCTTGCTATCTTGCTCCCATATACTGGGGCAGAGGAAAAAAGTACTGAAGATGGTCCAGACTACAGAGTGAAGAAGGTACCAGGTCCAGATACCAGACTCTTGAGAGATGGAAATGGCTCCTATGGTGTGACTACCAGGAGGCAGAGAATATTGTGGGGCGTCCAAAGGCTACTTATCTCATTGGGTTGCTACAAGTTGTCAAATAAATAGGATAATGCCTGACTCCATGGTTACACTCATTATTATTTTATTTAAAGCCCAGCTTTTATACGACTACATGACCTTGGACAAGTCCTAACCTCTCTGGGCTTCAGTCTATAAAAATGAAGATCACAGTATTTACATATGTCAAGAATCTAGTATCTTCACTAGCCTGGGCAACACGGCAAAATCCTGTCTCTATAAAAAATACAAAAAGCGGCCGGGTGCAGTGGCTCACGCCTGTAATCCCAGCACTTTGGGAGGCCGAGGGGGGTAGATCACAAGGTCAGGAGTTTGAGAATAGCCTGACCAACATGGTGAAACCCCATCTCTACTAAAAATACAAAAAATATTAGACGAGCGTGGTGGCACGTGCCTGTAATCCCAGCTACTCAGGAGGCTGAGGCAGGACAATCGTTTGAACCTGGGAGGTGGAGGTTGTAGTGAGCCAAGATCACACCACTGGCTCCAGCCTGGGCAACAGAGCAAGACTCCATCTCAAAAAAAAAAAAAAAAAAAGGAAAAACACAAAAAAATCAGCTGGACATGCACATGCCTGTGATCCTAGCTACTCAGGAGGCTGAGGTGGGAGGATGGCTTGAGCCTGGGAGGTGAAGGTTGAAGTGAGCCAAGATCATGCCACTGCACTCCAACTTGGGTGACAGAATGAGATCCCATCTCAAAAAAAAAAAAAAAAAAATCAATCTAGTATCTCGTAAGCTTTCAATACATTGTTTCATTCAGTGAATGATCTTTGAGCAGCCGGGAAGTGCCAGGCATGTAACAACAAAACAGATAAGCTCCCTTCCCTCATGGAACTTAAAGTCTGGGGGGAAGGCTGACAATGAACAAGGAACGCTAACTGTGATATGTGTTATTAAGGAAAGTGGAGTGTGCTCTGGTGACATATATCAGAGGGAATGAACCTAGCCAGGGAAATTTGGGAAGTGCCCTGTAAGAAAGGGGAATTGCAGCTGATAGGAGAATTAGAATGAGCCAGATGAAAAAGCACTCCAGATGGAATAAATAGCATGTACAAAGCCCAGAGTTCAGAACTAGTGTAACATATTAGAAAAGCTAGGAGAGGTCCACTATAAACAGACAACAAAAGGCAAAAGAGGGAGGTGATGATTAATAATGTCAACTTGGCTGAGCCACAGGGTGCCCTGATATTTGGTTAAACATGATTCCGGTATTTCTGTGAAAGTGTTTTTGGATGAGATTAATATTTAAATTGATAGACTGAATAAAGCAGATTGGTTCCATAATGTGTGCGAGCCTCATCCATTCAGTCGAGGGCCTGAACAGCACAAAAAGACCAGCCTCTCCCAAGCAAAAGATAATTTTCCAGCAGACTGACTTCAGACCTCATCCACAACATTGGCTCTTCCTGGTTGGTTCTACAACAAACAGTCTGTCTTGAACCACAGCATCAGCTCTCTCAGGTCTCCAGCCTGCTGTCCTTAGGACTCAAACTGCACCACTGACTCTTCTGGGTTTCCAGCTTGCCAACCCACCCTACGGATTTTGGATTCACCAGTCTCCATATGGCATGAGCCAATTCTTTCCTTTCTACTAAATCTTTTTCTCTATATACACACAACCTATTGGCCTTTTTTGTAGGAGAATCTTAATACAAGGAGTGAGGAGAGACAAGGTTGTAGTGTGGGCCACCCAAAGGTCCAGTGATACTGGCAAACTGTGCTACTTAACTCCCAGTTGCCACTGAAAGAGTGTTTTTACTCACTTAAGGTCACCAGAGAATGAGGCCAAACAAAAAAGCTTCCAAAACAGTGATCTACTTCCCCTTCCCTAACCGATAATATTTGGGCATGTCTCATTTTATGGCACTTCACTCTGTTGTGCTTCACAGATTTTTTTTTTTTTCAAACAAATGGAAGGTTTGTGGCAACCCTGCCTTGAGCAAGTCGTATCGGCACCATTTTTTCCAACGACATGTGCTCACTTCATGTCCATGTCATACATTTTGCTAATTCTTGCAACATTCAAACTTTTTTTTTTTTTTCTGAGACAGGGTCTCACTCTGTTGCCCAGGCTGAAGTGTAGTGGCGCAATCACAGCTCACTGCAGCCTCAACCTCCTGGGCTCAAGCGATCCTCCCAGGTAAGCCTCTCAAGTTGCTGGGAATACCAGTGCACATAACCATGCCCAACTAATTTCTGTACTTTTTTGTATAGGCAGGATTTCACCACGTTGTCCATCCAGGCTGGTCTTGAACTCCCAGGCTCAAGTGATCCACCCGCCTCGGCCTCCCCAAGTGCTAGGATTACAGACATGAACCACCATGCTCAGCCCTCAAACTGTTTTGCTATTATTATATTTGCTATGGCGCTCTGTGATCTTTTATGTTACTATTATAATTGTTTTGGGGTACCTCGAACCACACCATGTAAAATGGCAAACTTAATTGGTAAATGTTATGTGTGCTCTGACTGCTCCACCGACCCATGGTTCCCCTTCTCTCTCCCTCTCCTTGGGCCTCCCTATTCACTGAGACACAACAAAATCAAAATTAGGCCAATTGATAACTGTACAATGGCCTCTAAGTGAAAGGACAAGTCTCATGTCTCTCACTTTAAATTAAAGGCTAGAAATGATTACGCTTAATAAGGAAGGCAAGTCAAAGCTGAGAAAGGCCAAAAGCTAGGCCACTAACACCAGTTAGCCAAGTTGTGAATGCAAAGGACAAGTTCTTAAAGGAAATTAAAAGTGCTGCTCCAGTGAACACATGACTAATAAAGTGAAACAGCCTTATTGCTGATATGGAGAATGTTTAGTCTGGATAGAAGATCAAACCAGACACAACGTTCCGTTAAACCAAACCTAATCCAGAGCACAGCCCTAACTCTCTTCAGTTTTACAAAGGCTGAGAGGTGAGGAAGCTGCAGAAGAAAAGTCTAAAGCTAGCAGAGGCTGGTTCATGAGGTTTAAGGAAAGGAATCATCTTTCATAACTATAAGTGTGAGGTGAAGCAGCAAGTGCTGATGTAGAAGTTATAGTAAGTTATCTAAGAAGAGAAAATCTAGCTAAGACGATGATGGTGGCTATACTAAAAACAGATTTTCAGTGTAGATGAATCAGCTTTCTACTGGAAGAAGATTCCATCTAAGACTTTCATAACTAGAGGGAAGTAAATATCTGGCTTCAAAGCTTCAAAGGACAGGGTGACTCTCTTGCTAGGGGCTAATGCAGCTGGCAACTTTAACTGAAGTGAATGCTGATGTGCCAATCCTAGGGCCCTTTCAAATTATGCTAATTCTACTCTGTCTGTACTCCATAAATGAAACAACAGAGGCCAGATGACAGCACATCTGTTTACATCACGGCTTACTGAATATTTCAAGTCCATTGTTGAGACCTACTGCTCAGAGAACAAGATTCCCTTCCAAATATTACTGCTCACTGATAATGCACCTGGTTACCTAAGAGCTTTGATGGAGATGTACAAAAAGATCAGTGTTGTTTTCATGCCTACTAAACAAAACATCCATCCTGCAGCCCATGGATCAAGGAGTTAATTTCTATTTTCAAGTCTTAATACATTTTGTAGGGCCATAGCTGCCATAGTAAGTGACTGCTCTGATGGATCTGGGGAAAGTAAATGGAAAACCTTCTGGAAACGCTTCACATTCTAGATGCTATTAGGAACATTCGTGATTCACCGGAAAAGGTCAAAATAACATTAACAGGAGTTTGGAAGAAGTTGACTCTAACCCTCATGGATTACTTTGAGAGGCTCAAGACTTCAGTGGAAGAAATAACTTACTTTGTGGTAGAAACAGCAAGAGAATTAGAATTAGAAGTGGAGCCTGAAGACTTCTATGTGACTGACTTGCTATAATCTCATGATGAAACTTGAATGAATGAAGAGTTCCTTCTTATGGATAAGCAAAGAAAGTGGTTTATTGAGATGAAATCTATTCCTGGTGAAGATGCTGTGAATATTGTTGAAACGACAACAAAAAATTGAGAATAGTACCAAAATGTATTTGACAAGGCAGTAACAGGATTTGAGAAAACTGACTCCAATTTTGAAAGAAGTTCTACTGTGAGTAAAGTGCTATCAAACAGCATCACATGCTACAGAGAAATCTTTTGTGAAAGAAGAGTCAATTGATCTGGTAAACTCACTGTCGCCTGACTTTAAGAAACTGTGGCTGGGTGCGGTGGGGCTCGAGCCTATAATCCCAGCACTTTGGGGGGCTGAGGCAGGAGGATTGCTTAAACCTAGAAGTTCAAGAGCAGCTTGGGCAACATAGTGAGACCTTGTTGCCACCAAAAAATTAAAAAATTAGCCAGGCATTGTGGTGTGTACCCACAGTCCCAGATATTTTGGAGGCTGAAGTGGGAGGAGCACTGGAGCCTGGGAGTCAGAGGTTACAGTGAGCTGTGATTGTGCTATCACACTCCAGCCTGAGTGACAGAGCAAGACTCTGTCAAAAAACGAAACAAAACAAAAAAAATTTCATAGTCACCCAACCTTTTTAGTAACCACCACTCTGATTAGTCAGCAGTCATCAACACTGAGGCAAGACCCTCCACCAGCAAAAAGACTGCAACTCACTGAAGGCTTAAATGATCAGCAGCATTTTCAGCAAAAGTTTTGGTGTTTTTTTCTCGGTTTGTTTGATTCTGTTTTTGTTTTGAGACGAGTCTCGCTGTCTTGCTCAGTTACCTAGGCTGGAGGGCAGTGGAGCGATCTCAGCTTACTGCAACCTACGCCTCCTGGGTTCAAGTGATTCTCCTGCTTCAGCCTCCCAAGTAGATGGGGTTACAGGCGCCCACCAACATGCCCAGCTATTTTTTGTATTTTTAGTAGAGACAGGGTTTCACCATGTTGGCCAGGTTGGTCTCGAACTCCTGACATCAGGTGATCCACCCTCCTCATGTCCCAAAGTGCTGGGATTACAGGTGTGAGCCACTGTGCCTGACTAAAAGTATTTTTAAATTATGGTATACACACTGTTCTTTTAGACAAAATTCTTTTGCATAAACTTTTATATACACTGGGAAACCAAAAATGTCTGTGACTAGTTCTATTGCAATATTTGCTTAATGCAGTGGTCTGAAACTGAACCTGCTGTATTTCCAACGTATACCTATGCCTGTGATGGTTAATTTTATGAGTGAACTCAACTGGGGTAAGGGATGCCCAGATATCTGGTTAAACATTACATATGGGTATGTGTGTAAGGATGTTTCTGGAAGATACTAGCATTTGATTTGTTGGACTTAATAAAGTAGATTGCCCTCCCCAATGTAGGTGAGCATCATGCAACCTGTTGAGGGCCTGAACAAAACAAAAAGGCCAAGGTGGGAGGGTCGCTTGAAGGCTGAAGTCTCCCTGGCAGTTGAGCTGGGAATTTTCTCCTGCCCTTGGCTCTTCTAGTTTTCAGGCCTTCAGACTTGGATTGGAAGCTACGCCCTAGGCTCCCTGGCCCTCAGGCCTTCAGGTCTATACCATTGGTTTTCCTGGGTTTCCAGCGTGCAGATGGCAGATCACAGGACTTATTGGTTTCCATAACTGTGTGAGCCACTGCCTTAAAACAAATTTCTATCTGTATGTCCTATCGATTCTGTTTCTCGGAAAACCCTAATACCATAGTTTAGGAGTCCTCACCCCATGCCCATCAGGAAATGGTAAACAGGACATACATTTCTTGCAGATCTGAACCACTGTGAAACGGGCAGAGTTCCACTAGGTACTCTCCCCAGCTCAGGCCAGGGCTGCAATTTGAGGAGCCACATTTTAGAGTCTGCCAACAGGACTACTGTGGGCTAACAGCTGCTGTTACACCCTCTCTCTCTTGAGAGTTCGTAGATGAAAAGGTGTAGGAGCAAGGCTGAAGGAGGGAATGGAAGGCTCAAACTGCCACCTCTTTGGTTCATGAATGTTCAATTGTTGTGGCTCCCTGAATGTCAGCACCAGAGATTATGGGGAAATTGGATGGGGTAGACCATTCAGACCATTCTGGACCATTAAATGCCCCTGGCAATCAGAGGGTGTGTACACACATAATTGGTACCTCACAAGCAAGCCAGCAGCTCATGGCAGTGTGATCTGAGAAACCAAAACAGATGTCTCTTTATCAACTAAGACAAACGTTAAGGTTAAGGAAACAAAAGTTACCCATTGGCAGAAGGTAGAGGGTTCAGCGCTTGGCGGGCATAGCCCTGAATTCCTAAATTCCTACGGCTACAAGAAAAACCACACTCTTGCCAAACTCCCTAAAAGTAGGAGCTATCAGACAATTGTCTTCCTAACTCTGATTTACAACCCAGACCACTACAACTTCAATTGGACAGAGAATGGGCCTTACATACATTCTTTCCTGATAAACCACTGCAGACCTCAAGCCAGTTTTGACCAGCTTACAGAGACTGTGTTTTGTGGCCTATAGTTCACCTTTATACAGAGAGCCAAATTCCACTTTGCTTTAATGTTAAAATCCCACCCCAAAGTGAACATGGGATGTATGTTACATGTTTACTCATTGTTCACGTGCTGGACTCCCTTAACTATGTATAGCTTTTTCCCCAAGCCTGCTGAATATGTATGACTCTATTCTGTGATACATGCCCAGTGAAGCATTAAACCCAACCTGCCCCTTCCCTATGCAAAAAGAGAACACCTTCGGTCCATGCCAGAGGCTATCTCTTCCTGGTTGGCATACTGACAGTATTGCCAATAATTCTTTCATAATTAGCCATCCTGGTGGTCTTCTGGACAACAGGAGCAAGAGGATGCCACAGGATATATTTTAAATGCACAAAAACAACAGTATGGAAATGCTAGATTCCCAGTGAGAAACAAGCAGGAGAAAGTGTAACTTGCTGCCATCTGAGAGCCCTCAAGGCGAGGGGTGCAGGTCTTTAGGGAGGGAGCCTGGGCTCAGGGACTCATTTTCTTTTCTTTCTTTTTTTTTTTTTCTGGGATACAATCTTGCTCTGTCGCCCAGGCTGGAGTGCAGTGGCACAATCTCAACTCACTGCAACCTCCGCCTCCCAGGTTCAAGTGATTCTCCTGCCTCAGTCTCCCTAGTAGCTGGGACTACAGGTGTGTGCCACCAGACCCAGCTAATTTTTGTGTTTTTAGTAGAGACGAGGTTTAATCATATTGGTCAGGCTGGTCTTGAACTCCTGACCTCAAGTGATCGCCAGCCTCAGCCTCCCAAAATGCTGGGATTACAGGCGTGAGTCATCGCACCCAGCCTAATTTTCTTAAAACAGAGCAGACTCAACATCACTAATTGGCAGGGAAATGCAAATTAAAACCATAATCAGACACCACCTTACTCCTGCAAGAATGGCTATAATTTAAAAATTTTAAAAAAAATTGATGTTGGCATGGATGTGAAGAAAAGGGAACACTTTTACACTACTGGTGGAAAGTAAACTAATACAACCACTATGGAAAAGAGTGTGGAGATTCCTTCAAGAAATAAAAGTTGAACTGCTATTTGATCCAGCAATCCCACTACTGGATATCTGCCCAAAGAAAAAGAAGTCATTATACGAAAAAGACACTTGCATATGCATGTTTATAGCCCCACAATTCACAATTGCAAAACTATGAAACCAGCCTAAATGCCCATCAATCAACATGTGGATTTAAAAAAATGTGGTATATATGCCACTTTATTTCATTCCTTTTTATGACTGAATACTAGTCGGCCATAAAATACTGAATACCACTCCATCCCAGTTGCTGTGAATGCCATTATTTTGTTCCCTTTTATGACTGAGTAAGAAACGAAATAATGGCATTCTCAGCAATCTGGATAGAGTAGGAAACCATTATTCTAAGCAAAGTAACTCAGGATTGGAAAAGCAAGTATCATTATGTTCTCACTTGTAAGTGGGAGCTACGGACACAAAGATGTAAGAATAATATAATGGACTTTGGGGACTTGGGGGAAAGGTGAAGGCGGGTGAGGGATAAAGGACTACACATTGGGTGCAGTGTACACTGCTTGGGTGATGGGTGCATCAAAATCTCAGGAATCACCAAAGAACTTATCCTTGTAACCAAATACCCACCTGTTCCCAAAAAGCTACTGAAATAAAATAAAAAGAAAATTATCAAGAGGAAAAAAAACAAAACAGCGGAAAGAGCTCCTGTGGTTGCGAACACTGAGCTGAGGGCCCTTTCCTTTCCTGCCAAAGGTTATCGTTCTATTCCTGCTAGTCTGGCTCTCCCGGCCTGAGGTGAAAACCATATAAGAACTGACATCATTCACCTTTTAGCCAATTGCATATGAGTTCAACTTATTATAGAAACATGTTTGGTAGCCAAACGGACTGCACTGTTATCAGATCACGGTGGTAGAGAATTTGCTGTTAGGATTATTCTTTGACACTAGATTACAAATGCTGACAAAAAAGATTTATTCATGCTATAAACTCCTTGAGGGTAGTGGCTTCAACGTATCCATTTCTGCAGGTTTAGCACGTAACACAGTAGTGTCCTAAGGGATTGTGAATAAATAAATGTTCCACCTACTAAAGAAACTGAGCACCGAGAAGTATAAGGCTGGCGGCCTGGGCATGCCACAAATTCTACTATAGCAAATCTTTCTCAGCATCACTATGGGTACTTGGGGCAAAGAACGAAGGAAATACTGGACTTTTGGTAAAAACTGAATTCTAGATCCAGAAGGGCACTAAATAAAGCTCTTCTCTAGGCAAGAGAAGAACGAGTTATCAACAGGATAAACATATAAAGAATTGTCCCCTTCTAGCCACAGATCAGTACCTCTGAGCTACTCTTAGAAAAAGTTCACTGCCCCCAACAAAAGAGCCAGAAGGTCCTCCAACTATAAGCTAGACCAATAACAGAAAAAGCCTTCTTCAACATCTTTAGTTCTTTTGCATGACAGTCTTTGAAGGCAAATTCTCTCCTTTCATTCACTAAGAGCTGGCCATCCATCCCTGGCCTCTCCCATGAAGGTAGCCACTTACCAATGCAAAGAAGCAAACAGCCTTCAGAACAAAAAAGGGAAGATGCTAATCTTGTCCAATGCAAAACTGAGAGTTGATAGTGCCATCACTCCTTAAACACCCTTTTCTGAGGCCTACAACCCATTACACTTTGGCACACATTAACACCTTTGCAGATTTGTTAAGTGAGAATAAAACAGACCGAAGAGGCTGCTCCAGCTCTCAGAAGGGAATCTGCTGTCTCCACCTCACGTAGGCTGACCCAGGGCACAGAATATCATCTCCACATCAACACCTAGGAATGCCTGTGACCTGGAGCAATCCCCAGTCCCTGCACCTGTGCTTCCCTGACATACTGGAGGCTGGGTCTCAGGAGGATTGAGGTAGGGCTTTGGGACGCTAGATTTAATCCCTTCTCTCTTTATGCTCTAGTCGTTGGGGTCAGATGCTTGAGACCAGGAAGAGCGCAAATCCAAATGGGTAGGGCACAAGGCTATGAGACTCTTTCTCCTCATCTACTCTGGAAGAAAATAAACAAATTCTATGGGAAATTTCTCTAAAATCAAGAGATGTTATTCCCTAAATTTTCTGGGGCTGCCCTAGAAAAACCTTCCAGGCCACAGGTGTAAACTGCTGACCCAGGAAGCTAAAACCTCTCCCATGGATTTGGCAAAGCTTAACTAAATCACTGTCAAAGTGAACTAGACAAACGAAACAGGGCTGGCACATAATTCCCAATTTAGAAGAGTAGTGGTTTATTTTTTGGCCTCTCAAGAAGGGTCATCATACTGTTTCAAGATGACACCCCCAATCAAATTTCATTTCTTAATCTCCCCTTTAGCAGGTTTTGAGGAAGCACTTCTATCTCAGCTCTACAGAAAGCCATTTGGCAGTTCATTCTATGACACTCTTTTACTCTGACCATTCAGAGATGCAGTCGAGCTCCTTAAGCATCTCATAAGCCCCAGCAACAGCCTCAAAAAGCCCCTAACAGTTGCCTGCCCTACAGCAGGGGTTGGGGACTAGAACTTCAATAAAGCATCTGCCAGGGACCCTTCTCCCATGGCTTGGATGCCAACATATCATGTAGACATTCTTGCAGCCAGAAGTTAACTAGATTCAGAATTAGCTAGAGAATTCTCCCCTGATAAGTCTCATCCATGATGGGACCAAAATGAGCAAACTGAAAACAGGCCTCAGGTTTATGTATATACACTGGCAAGATCCACAAGTTGACGCCAAGGCATTTCAACTGTCAACATAGGCCAAAGAATTTATATTGGAAGCTTAAAAGGATGTTATTCAAAGTATAGGTTATAAAATAATGTACATATAATTGTCAATATTCAAATTTTGTTTTTAAAATGAATATTATAAATGCACAGAAGAGAGACTAATAGGATTACATCATAAATAAATAATGCTATTCCCTGGGAGATGGAACTGGAGACTTATATTTGGACTCACATTTTCTCAAGGTCTTCTATAATAAAAAATATTATTTATATAATAAGGAAAAAAACATTTTTACAAAGGAAAACAGACCTGATCTATCCAGTTCTCTCCAGCCCACTGCTACCACTCTAGTCCAGGCCCCTATTCTCTGCCCTAATCTAAAATGTCACCTCTCACCTCTCCCCTGGATTAGTAAGTACCACAACTGGACTTGTTGCATCTTCTGTGGCTTCTTCTCATTGAGGTCATAGTTCTCTTTTAAAAACATAAATCTGATTATGTCACTCCCATTCGTAGAAAGTTTCCCAGCATATTTGTTGTCCTTAGGATAAAATTCACAATTCTTAACATGGTTGGGTGTCAGCTGGTCCCTTCACTCCAGCCTCACGTCGGGGGGCTTGCCACATTCCTGAGTCCTGGCATGTCAGCATGCTGGCTCCTCCATCTCTTTAATTCTCACTCATCTCTGAACCCTGAGTCTAGATGACACCTCCCCAGAGAGGCCTTCCCTGACATGCTAGTCCAGGTAAATCCACTCAGTAACTTGTAGGGTTCTTTTCATTACTCTGATCAGACCTGTAATCACTGGTTAAGGGCATCTCCTAGGCTGGACTGTGGGCACTGTGAGGGCAAGGACCACAGAAGCCTCAGGTTGACACATGGTGGATACTCAAATCAGTATTGAGTTTTAATATTTTAAAATGAAGCTGTGACTAACAGAGCAACATTAAATCTATTTCTCAGTATGTTATTTCCTGCAATTCTTTTAAAATTCCATTTTAAAATAAGAGAATGTGGGAAGACAGACTATTTTCTTTTTTAGACATGGTCTTGGCCGGGCGCGGTGGCTCAAGCCTGTAATCCCAGCACTTTGGGAGGCCGAGACGGGCGGATCACGAGGTCAGGAGATCGAGACCATCCTGTCTAACACGGTGAAACCCCGTCTCTACTAAAAATACAAAAAATTAGCCGGGCGAGGTGGCGGGCGCCTGTAGTCCCAGCTACTCGGGAGGGTGAGGCAGGAGAATGGCCTAAACCCGGGAGGCGGAGCTTGCAGTGAGCTGAGATCCGGCCACAGCACTCCAGCCCGGGCAACAGAGCGAGACTCCGTCTCAAAAATAAATAAATAAATAAAAAATAAAAAATAAAAATAGACATGGTCTTGCTCTGTCACCCAGGCTGGAATGCAGTAGCACAGTCATGGATCACTGAAGACTCGGCCTCCCAGGCTCAAATGATCCTCCCACCTCAGCCTCCCAGAGAGCTAGGACTATAGGAGCATGTGCTGGGATTACAAGTGTGAGCCACCATGCCCAGCCCAAGACAGATATTTATTGTGCCATTTTTTCCTGTACCTACACTCCTACTGTTCTGTGCTAGGACAAAACAAACAGCAACTACTGTCATAATTAAAGCCAATATTATTGGCTGTCTTTTTAAAACATGCACCCTTTTTGTTCACATGAAACAAGAATGGCTAGGTTTGCATACTTCTTCCACTCTGCAGCCTAGGATCCAAAGTCCGAGGGATACTTCTTAGCTCATCTGGCCATCTGACCACCGCATCCCACCTGGCTCAGCCAAAGTCATTAATAATCCAGGAAACAGTGATGTGAACTGACAGAAGACCATTTTGATAAGACCATGGGCCCCTATCTTTTCATTCTCTGTAGTTTAGCTGTGGTAATTGCTAACACATCTTTTGAGTCTCTGCTGTTTGTTGTGATGCTGACACATTTGCAGCACACTTCTGTTCAGGCATCCATGGAGGTAACTGCCTGACGATATAGGAGGCTATGTAACCAATTAGACAGCTGTAGGCTGCAGGGCTTTTGCAAAAATTAAAAAGAGGCTGCTGAGTGCAGTGGTTCACGCCTGTAATACCAACACTTTGGGAGGCCAAGGTGGGAGGATGACTTGAGTCCAGGAGTTCAAGATCAGTCTGGGCAACATGGTGAGACCCCATCTTTATAAAAAAAATTTAAAAATTAGCCAGGCATGGTGGTACATGCCTGTAGTCCCAAGTATGTGGGAGGCTAAAGTACGAGGATCAAGCCTGGAGGGTAAGGCTGCAAGTGAGCCGTGATTGTGCCACTGCACTCAAGCCTGAGGGACAGAGCGAGATCCTGTCTCAAAAAAGAAAAGAAAATGAAAAGAGGTACCAAATTTCCAGAGTCTCATAACTTGAGTCCATTTTCCAACCTCTTTCCAAAATTCTTACTAGAAAAGAAAATTACCTACACACTATGCTATGATCTGAATAATAATTTGTTTAGTTGGAGATGCATTCTACTATGTTCTTCAACAGACAGCATTTCTAAAGAGATGATTATGAACTATCTTTAAACTCTGCTCCAGTTCATGTAAAGAAACAGTGTAGACCATAATTTTAATTCAAAAGACATTTATCAAGAATTTAAAATATGCCAGGAAGTACACTAGCTGCTGTTACTATCTGTAGGCCCAAGCCTCTCAAATTCATATCCATATTTCAAATCTCTCCTCCAAACTCCTGACTCAAATAGCCAACTGCCTACTTATTTCCATATGGATGTCTTGAAAGCAGCACCTCATCTTAGATCTAAGACTCAGATCTAAGACCAAACTCATCTGTCTCCAACCTAGTCTTCTCCAGTGTTCCTTATTGCAACTATGCAAGTCAAAAAACTTGGAATCGATCTTGAAACCTCCTTTCTCCCATTCCTTCTATTGAATGCTTCAATCCATCACTGCATCGTGCTGATTTTGCTTCCTAAATCTCTCTCCCATCCATCTATACTACCATGCCAAAATCCCAACTGGTATTGGGCAACACAGTGAGACCCCATCTATACTAAACATCAGAAAAATTAGCTTGTTTCGGTAGTATGCACCTATAGTCTCAGCTACTCAGGAGGCTAAGCGGGGAGGATCGCTTGGGCCAGGGATACCAAAGCTGCGGTAAGCTATGATTGTGCCACTGCACTCCAGCCTGGGTGACAGAGTAAAGTGCTGTCTCAAAAAAAAACAATAATAATAATAACCAAAAATAAATTTATTCTGTTATTAGGGTCCTCCAGAGAAACAGAACAAAAGGAGATATACAGATGGATATGGGTATTGAAAATCTAGAATGAGGCCAGGCACAGTGGTTCACACCTGTAATCCCAGCATTTTGGGAGGCCAAGATGGGTGGATCGCTTGAGGCCAGGAGTTTGAGACCAGCCTGGCCAACATGGCAAAACTCCATCTCTACTAAAAATACAAAAATTAGCTGGGAATGGTTGCAGGTGCCTGTAAGCCCAGTTACTTGCAGGAGGCTGAAGCAGGAGAATCTGCTTGAACCCAGGAGGCAGAGGTTGCAGTGAGCTGAGATCACACCACTGCACTCCAGCCTGAGCAACACAGACTGTCTTAAAAAAATCCAAAACTGGCTCACACAATTTTGGAAGCTAAGTCACACAACCTGGCCTGACCCCTGCAAGCTGGAGACCCAGGAAAACCAGTGGTGTCAATTTGAGTCTGAGTCTAAAAGCCTGAGAACCAGGAGCCCTGATGGTGTAAGTCTTAGTCAAAGGGCAGAAGATTGATGTCTTAGTTCATGGATTCAGGCAGGGAGAAGTCAACCTTCTTCTGCCTTTTTCTTCCATGGGGACTGGCCCTGAGGGGTTGAATGATGCCCACCCACATTGGTGAGGGCCACCTGCTCTACTCAGTCCACCCCTTCACAGGCTCATCTCTTCCAGAAACACCCTCACAGACACACCCAGGAATAATGTTTAACCAGATATCTGGGTATCCCGTGGCCCAGTCAAACGGACACACAAAATTAACCATCACACTTACAGTTCTGTAGGCCAGAAGTCTGAAGTTCAGATGTTAGCAGTGCTATACTCCCTTCAGAGGCTCTAGGGGAGAATTGTTCCTTGTCCCTTTTAGCTTCTGGTGGCTGCAGATGGTCCTTGGTTCAGGCCACAACACTCTAATCTCTGCCTATGTCTTCACTTCACCTTCTCTTTGTGTGTCTGTCTAATTTCCCTCCGTCTTTCTTATAAGAATATATGTGATTGCACTTAGGGTCCACCCAGATAATCCAGAAGAGGCACCTTCTCTCCAGATCCTACCCTGATAATCCACGAGAGCCACCTTCTTTCAAGATCCTATCCAGATAATCCAGGAGAAGGACCTTCTCCCAAGATCCTACCCAGATAATCCAGGAGAAGCACCTTCTCCCAAGATCCTACCCAGATAATCCAGGAGAAGCACCTTCTCCCAAGATCCTACCCAGATAATCCAGGAGAAGCACCTTCTCTCAAGATCCTGCCAATATAATCCAGGAGAGGAACCTTCTCTCAAGATCCTTAACTTAATAACATTTTTGGGGGGCCACATAAGGTAATACCACTCATTTATCATTTAAGGTAATATGCACAGGTTCTGAAGGTTAGGAAATGAATATATCTTTGGCAGGGTGGACACTTTACCTGCAACCATACCAGCCCTACCACCAGTAACAACCAGAAAAGTTCAAAACATTAAATATTAAACAAAACATTAAACAAAAAACAAAACAAAAAATCTGTTTGAAGACCAAAGACCCAAGTCCTTGCAAGAACCTAAGTATTCAAGATCATGAAGGAAAGGGTGGTACAAAGAGGTGAGCCAAATGTTTGGGGACATGTTTTCCTTTGTGGCATTTGCTGACATGCAAGCAGCTGTGAACAGTTTAGGGAACACAAAGGTAGAAAAACTGAGTAAATAAACACTGCAGACTTCGGTTGGAAACCCTGAAAAGGGTTAATCATCCTAGAAATAAGGACATACTGGAAAGACACCAGTTTCCTAAAGACTGATGCCCAGCTCAGAATCAATTCAAATGAAAGAAAAACCAGAGAGGAGATTTATAGTTCACGTATCCAATTAAGGTCTGATGTCCAGAAGACATAAAGAATATGTTCAAAATCAGTAAGAAAAAGATAATCTAATAGGAAAATGCTCCAGAGTTTGAAAAGGTAATTTCACCAAACGGGTTATCCAGACAGCCAACAAGCATATGGAAAGGTGCTCAACTTCAAAAGTCATCAAGGAAATAGGAAGTAAAACCACTAAGCCCAGACAAGGGCTAAAATTTTAAAAGACTGGAAACACCATGGTTGACACAGATCTGGAGCAATGCTAACTTTTTAAACACCTGTGCCTGGGGATGTAAACTGGTATAAGCACTTTAGAAAACTGTTTGTTGGTGCCAAACATCTATGTATCCCATGCCCAAACAATTCCAATTCTAGGTATATAATCAACAGAAATACAAACATGTACACCAAAGGACATATGGGGAATGTTCATTGCAGCATTACTCATAATAATAAACCATAAATTATTGGTAATCCATCTAATCATAGAAATGAAGTGAACTATTTCCACAAAATATATTATGACAGTCTTTTGAGGATATCTTATGCACAACATTGTAATTCCATTTATGGCAGGTGTGTCCAATCTTTTGGCTTCCCTGGGCCACATTGGAAGAAGCAGAACTGTCTTGGGCCACATATAAAATACACTAACACTAACAATAGCTGATGAGCTTAAAACAAAACAAAAACTCCAAAAAATCTTTTTTTTTTTTTTTTTTTTGAGATGGAGTGTTGTTCTGTCACCCAAACCGGAGTGCAGTGGCACAATCTCAGCTCACTGCAACCTCTGCCTCCCAGGTTCAAGCAATTCTCCTGCCTCAGCCTCCTGAGTAGCTGGGATTACAGATGCATGCCACCATGCCTGGATAACTTTTTGTATTTTTGGTAGAGATGGGGTTTCACCATGTTGGCTGGGGTGGTTCCAAACTCCTGACTTCACGTGATCCACCCACCTCGGCCTCCCAAAGAGTAGGGATTACAGGCGTAAGCCACCGCGCCCAGCCCTTCATAATGTTTTAAGAAAGTTGACAACTTTGTGTTGGGCCACATGCAAAGCTATCCTGGGCCATATGGTGGCCACCAGCCATAGGTTAGACAAGCTTGATGTATGGTTTGGCTACTTAAGTCATTGAAATGTGACAGTCTGATAATTCTTGTTTTCACAAATTGGAACATTAAATTTTCCCACATTATACTTTAGAAAATTTATCTATAGAAATAGCGAACGCATTCTGAATTGCTTTGCCATGCCATAAATAGGGAGAGATTGCCTTGTTCTTCACTTTGCTTTCTCTTTGTGTGTCTCTGTGAAGCTCATTGCCACCTAAGACTAACATTAATGCCTTTCTGCTCCAGAATGTAGTTAACCAAAATATTTAGGTCATGTTCTTAAGTAGTTTATTGTTTGGTAATTTAACAGTATACAAAGTTGAAAATGAAATTTAAAATATAATTTTTTAAAACTGTAGTAACAACCAAAATGTCCATTAATAGCAGCAAGGATAAACTGTGATATATATTCATACTATATAAGAATGTAAATCAATAAACTATTACTATTCATAACCATGTGGATAAATCTTGCAAATATCCTGCTAAGCAAAAGAGGCCAGATACAAAAAGGATATGCTATATGATTCTCCTTATATAGAATTCAGAAACAGGCAAAAGTCATCGATTGCATTATAAGTCAAGAGAGTCACTTGGAGGAGAAAGCAGGTAGGGATTGGGAGGGGGGATACTGGAAATTTGGCAGTATTCAATTTCCTGATTTGGGTGGTAGTTATGTGGGTGCATTCCCTTTGTGAAAATTCATCAATCCGTATGTTTACGGTTTGTGCACTTTTCATTTGGTATATATTTTAATTGAAAATTAAAAAGAAAAAGCAGCCATGACAGCCATGAACAGTGGTTCATACCTGTAATCCCAGCTACTCAGGAAACTGAGGAGCTTGAGACCAGCCTGGGCAACATAGTGAGACTCTGTCTCTAAAAAATATTTTTTAAAATTTAGCCAGGCATGGTCGCACATGCCTATAGTCCCAGCTACTCAGGAGATGAGGCAGGAGGATCCCTTGAGCCCAGGAATTAAAGGCTGCAGTGAGCAATGATCCCACCACTGCACTGCAGCCTGGGCAACAGAGGAAAGAAAGAAAGGAAAGAACAAAAGAGAAAGGAAAGGAAAGAAAAGAAAGAAAGGAAAGAGAAGAAAGAAAAGAGAGAGAAAGAAAGAGAGGGAGGGAGGGAGGGTGGAAGGAAGGAAAGAAGAAAGGAAGGAAGGAGGGAAGGAGGGAGGGAGGGAGGGAGGGAGGAGAGAGAAATAGAAAAGAAAAAAACAGCTATGAACTATGAGCCCCCAGATCTGAATTTTCTGAGTGGAAACCATTCACTCTTCTAAGACAGACAACAAGGATTATTACTTTTTCTAGAGTAGCTATGAAATCTATCCCAATCAGTATTTTTGATTAAAACTGATATTAATGTGCAACATGCTACACATCCATTTGCTAAGCTTACTGGCATTTCTGACACTTTTCAGGAAATTCAATTCTATGCTTCACTAATACTGGTAAAGCACTAAAAATATCTCCTCCAGTCAAAGTACAGGTTCACCCCAACAGCAAACACAGATGTTGCTCCCTGTGCCCACCCTGGCCACAGCCCCACACTCCAGACTGCACAGCTGGCTCCCAACAACAGCATGGGATCCCAAAAACCCGACTGCACTCTGCCCCACAACTTGGAGAACGACACTTGTTCTGAGACCAAAACCAAGAGGTGGCTTAGATTTGTCCCATGGTAGTTCATGTGGGAGTGGAGAGAATCGAGTGTGATGACATACCTGTATAACACTTAACACTGCAAAGTTTCCTTTGTTCATTAGGAGACCCAACCTCTCTACTGGATGTTTTACAAATACAGAATTTACTGGCATTTAAGACTATTGCTGTAAGTTTATGTTGGGAGTAACAATGATCAAAGTAGAAGATCATTTTTACTTTTCTATACCATCTATGCATGGAAGTCTACCTACATGGCCCATACAGGCTTATCATAAGGCCTTGTAACTGCTTTCATCTTGACTTCTCCAGGACTCAAAGAACAGTCAAGGTAACCCACAATCAGGACCATACCTAAGACCAAACTGTGAGGCTTAGGTCTGTAATCTCAGTACTCTGCGGGGCCGAGGTGGGAGGATCGCCTAAGCCCAGGAGTTCAAGACCAGCCTGGGCAACAGAGTGAGACCTCGTCTACAAAAAAAAAAATTTAATGTTTTTAAAAATTGAAAAAACACTCTGAGGTTCTTTGGTCTCCACTTTGGCCACATTTCTCTATTCATTTCCCTTGACTTCCCTTTCAGAAGATGACAAGCACGGGAATTCAGTTATTTGCCACAAAATCATTTAGCAAATCATTAAGGCAATCCTAAAACAGAAAAAATGTAGTTCTTTTGTTCCCTAGGGAATAGTGACATCAACAATATCAGGACCAAATTAGATCATGTCAAAAGCCATAGCAAACAAATTCCTGGGCCAGGCACTGCACTAAGCACTTTATATGCATTATTCTATGTAACCCTTACAAATCTATTCATATTACTATTCATATGCCCATTCTACAGATTAGAAATAAAGGCTAAAAAAGGTTCAGTAACTCACCCAGAGGTTCACAGCTAATAAATGGCAGATCTGACCCTGAAGCTTCAGAGTGCCTGACCCCACAGACTATGCCTTTAACCACTAACTACTTTGCCTCCTTATAGTCTTAAATAATATAAGATTGGAGGGGCTGGCGGCAGGTGGTGGAGGCACGGGGCCTGCTCCTGCTGGCACCATGGCCAAGACCATGGCCTATTTCTACGACCCTGACATGGGCAACTTCCACTACGGAGCTGGACACCCTATGAGGCCCCATCGCCTGGCATTGACCCATAGCCTGGTCCTGCATTACGGTCTCTATAAGAAGATGATCCCCAGTGTTTCCCGGGCTCTTTGAGTTCTGCTCACGTTACACAGGCCCATCTCTGCAAGGAGCAACCCAGCTGAACAACAAGATCTGTGATATTATTGCCCATTAACTGGGCTGGTGGTCTGCACCATGCCAAGAAGTGTGAGGTACCACCCTCGGGTGCTTTACATCGATATTGACATCCACCATGGTGACGGGGTTCAGGAAGCTTTCTACCTCACTGACCGGGTCATGACAGTGTTCTTCCACAAATAGGGAAATCACTTCTCTGGCAAAGGTGACATGTATGAAGTCGGGGCAGAGAGTGGCCACTACTACTGTCTGAATGTGCCCCTGCGGGATGGCACTGATGACCACAGTTATAAGCATCTTTTCCAGCCAGTTATCAACCAGGTAGTGGACTTCTACCAACCCACGTGCATTGTGCTCCAGTGTGGAGCTGACTCTCTGGGCTGTGATCGATTGGGCTGCTTTAACCTCAGCATCCGAGGGCATGGGGAATGTGTCGAATATGTCAAGAGCTTCAATATCCCTCTACTGGTGCTGGGTGGTGGTGGTTATACTGTCCGAAATGTTGCCCGCTGCTGGACATATGAGACATCGCTGCTGGTAGAAGAGGCCATTAGTGAGGAGCTTCCCTACAGTGAATACTTCGAGTACTTTGCCCCAGACTTCACAATTCATCCAGATGTCAGCATCCACATCGAGAATCAGAACTCACACCAGTATCTGGACCAGATCCGCCAGACAATCTTTGAAAACCTGAAGATGCTGAACCATGCACCTAGTGTCCAGATTCATGACGTGCCTGCAGACCTCCTGACCTATGACAGGACTGATGAGGTTAATGCGGAGGAGAGGGGTCCTGAGGAGAACTACAGCAGGCCAGAGGCACCCAATGAGTTCTGTGATGGAGACCATGACAATGACAAGGAAAGCGATGTGGAGATTTAAGAGTGGCTTGGGATGCTGTGTCCCAAGGAATTCCTTTTCACCTCTTGGTTGGACTGGAGGGAAAAGGAGTGGCTCCCAGAGTCCTGGAGTGGTCACCCCAGGGCTTTTGCTGACTCTGGGAGAGTCTGGAGACCACATTTGGTTCTCGAACCATCCACCCCCTTTTCCTCTCTCTCCCAAGGCCTGACAATGGTACCTATTAGGGATGAGATATGGACAACGATAGCTATATGGGACATTATTGACAGTGGGCCCTGGAGGTCAGTCCCTAGCCCCCCTTGTCCCTTATTTCTTCTCTGCTTCACTCCAACCCAGAGATTTTGAGGGACGACTGGGTAGACAAGGAATGAGATTGTCTCTGACTTCCTCCTACCCTTGCTTCCAGGGAAGATGAGGAGAGGGATTTGGCAGGGGCTCTGGGTCCCTAACATCTGAATCCCAGATGATGGGAAGTATGTTTTCAAGTGTGGGGAGGATATGAAAATGTTCTGTTCTCACTTTTGGCTTTATGTCCATTTTACTACTGTTTTTATCCAATAAACTAAGTCGGTAATTTTTGTAAAATAATAATAATAATAATGCAAGATGAGTACTTAAAGTAAACAGGGTACCCAGGCTTGGGTCTGCAGGTAGGGGTAGAAAATCCAGACCAGCAAGCCAGGAATGGCTGCAGCACCACTCAGAGCAGGAGCAGGAAATCTCCCAATGCCTCAGGGTGTGCCTCTAAGAAATGGCTACAACCCATAGCTCTGGCCAGGTAGCCAGGAACCAGAGAGGAGAAGGAATCCAGTGAGGTCCTGAGAAAAGTACGTATTTGGGAAAAGTCTATGGAGGAAGAGGAATCGGGCTGTGGTGGGCCCACTCATACCCCTTTATGACCTCAGCCTTGCAATGGGGTGTTTTATAGATTACTAACCCCATGTCAAGGGCAGCTGCTTTCCCTGGGCCTATGATTGCATCCTCATAATAAGCCCTGACACAGAAGTCTCTGGATGAAGAGATGTCGGCAGGTGATTCTACCGCTCCCTTTATTACCTGTCCAGGGCAATGCTAAGCAACACCAGCCATCACCATCTAGCTCTCCGCTCCAACCTTCAGCAACCACTCAGTTACCCAACAGATATAACACTGAGCACCTACTATGTGCAGGTACTGTGAGGGGTACCAGAGTTACAGCATAGAACAAAGCAAAGATCCTTCGTGGAACTTACATTTCACATGATTCTATTTATATAAAATGTCCAGAAAAGGCAAATACATAGAGACAGAAATTATATCAGTAGTAGACTAGGGCCAGGGAGATTGGGGGGAAATGGGAGTCACTGCTAATAAACTGCACAGGTTTCTTCTGAAGGTGATGAAAGTCTTCTAAAATTAATTGTGATGATTATTGCACAACTCTATGAATATACCAAAACCCACAGAATTATACACTTCAAGTAAATTTTATGGTATGTGAAATAGATATCAATAAAGCTGTTGAATTAACAAAAATAATAAGGACCAAAAAACAGAACTTTCCATCTCAAGCTCTGCTCTATGCTATTGCCACAGTACCAGGTGCTTTCTGTATATAAGCAAGAACATGAAAGCTTCCCAATGAGGCTAAAAAAAAAAATAAACTGTTCGGAAAGACTTTTAAGTGCCCAACCTATTTACTAATGTGCCTCTTAATACGTTAGGCACATCTGAGATTATTACGTGACTAAAGATCGGCTAAATTATGCTGTGGTAACAAGCCCCAAATCTCAGTAGCTAAATAACAAGCTGATTTTGCATTTATGCTACATACACTTAGGGCTGGCTGAGGCTGTTTCCTCTCCAACTTGCCCAGACTGACAGAGCAACCACTATCTGGAGCTTTGCCATTCTCCACAGCAGAGGGCAAGAGAGATCTGGAGGGTCACACACTGGTGACTGAGTGACTCAGCCCAAAACTGATATAGCATACTTCTCTCAACATGGCTAGACGTAGTCACATGGCTCCAAAAACACAAGGAGGCCAGGAAACACAAGCCCATCACATGCCTGGAAAATAGAAAGCTTTGAAAAGCCAGTGAACAGTGCTAATGTTTGCACAGGCGATTAAGGTATAGTGTGGTTAAGAATGTGGATTGTGAAGTCAGCATACTTGGCTTAAATCCCAATGCTATCACTCACTATCTAGACATCACCACATTACTTGGGAGAAGTTAACTTGACCTCTTTGGGCCTCAGTTTCCTTATCCATAAAATGGGGAAAGTAATGGTATTCACCTCATAGGTCTGTTAGAAGATTAAAGAGGATTTCTATCTGTAAGGAATGGAGAACAGAACCTGGCAAGTGCTAATACCATTACGTACCATACAACCTTTATTATTTTGAAAAAAAAAAATAAAGGCAATGTTGTTTTATCTGTGTAATATAATGAATTGGCACTGTGTGAAGTATCATTCTACAGAATCCAACACATATAAAGTAGGCATAAAATAAACTGCAGCCCTTAGTAACAGAAAACCAGGACTTCCACGTCTTACTTAGCCCGCCCTTGAACTAGTTGTCCGGTCCCTTGGCTTCATGTTTCGTTCTTATCTTTAAGTGAAGGCTCTCCAGCACTAAAAGCTTGGAATTCTTTATTCATGGGTCACTGACTTGGCCCACTGTGGTCTTTTCACTGTTTGCTCTCTGTTCTTTACCAATAAAGGATGGTCCTCTCCTTCAAATCAAGGGAGCACCAAGACATTCCCTACCTGGTTCCAAAAGGCAAACCTCACCTGGATGCGCCCCTCTGGGCAAGCCGACCCTAGCCCACTTTCTGCCAGCAAGCCATCAGGAAGCAGCCAGGAGAGAGGCAGGTCACTGGTGCACTTCAAAGGAAGCGCCCGCCTCCCAGGGAGAGTGGGGAGGGTGCACAGTCGCCCAGAGGGAGGGCAGCTGGCCTCCACCCAGAGCTCTGGTGAGTTGCCTCCTCCCATCCCTGTGCAAGAGCTTCACGGCCCTCAACAAACAGCTCCATACACCTTTTAGAAGCACCCTCCTCACCTGCACCTTCCCTCCTTGGCCCAGGTGAGTACTGCACCTCTGTGTTGGAGGAGTCCTTGTGGCTTATGGAGAGCCAAACATTCCCACAGATCTGTTGTTTAGTTTGGCCCTATTCTGGGGTCAGGAACGGAATACAAATTTAAAAATTAGGAAGATGTGCCGTGAGATTTTTTTTTTAAATCTCCCAGTAAGGCAAAGCTTTAAAAAGTGGGGGCCATTCGCAATATTTCAACCTCAGTCTAACACGTTAAATATGTGAATAAAATATAGGTAACCAGGAAAATAAATCTCAGTGCTGCTGTTTTTCTAATGTTGATGACCATGTCCAACAATTTCAATCTCAGTAGCTGAGGCATCCTCCCTTTAGGAGCCATTAAAGCCCCCTCCCCCAGTGTAATCCATCTTTTCTGTCGGAAATCCTTTCTGCCCTCCATGTGTATCTCTGAGTCATGCTCTCTTTCTCTTTCTGCACCTGTGCCCTGGCTGGGATGCTATGGCACATTCCACCTCCTGGGAATTCCCTGATTTCCCCAACTCTCATCACTTCTAGGTCACTTACTGTCAACACCCATTTGTCCCTGCCCTGGGCTATCCTTTAAGGTTCAAGCCAACAGCCAAGTGGGCGAGACCTCTTGAAGGCAGATTGTCCAGGCTCAAGCAAAGCACAGAAGACTGCAGCCCCAGCCAATGTCTTAGACTGCAACCTCACACGGGACCTTGAGCCAGAACCACCCAGCCACTCCTGGATTCCTGACGCACAGAAACAGTGCGGAATACTAAACGCTTATTGTTTTAAATAAAGTACTAAGTTTGGGGTAATTTGTTATATAGCAATAAATAACGAATACAGGGGGTCTCCAGGTGATAAAGCAAGTTTAATAAAATATAGAATTTATGCAGGCGGTAGATATACAGGTGTTCACCGTAAAAGTCAGCTTTGCTGTATGTATGAACATATTCATAATCAAACTTGGGGGGGGGAAGTGTAGGCTGCATAATATAAAACTGGCAGCTGGATCAGTCTAGGACACAGCTACAGGAAAGTTTCCTGAACAATAAAATAAAATGATTTGAAAGAAGTACCAAGGAATATAGTGTTTTAGAGGCAGATATCTTTGGAGCATTTACTATATATATTTTATAGTATATGTATGTATATATAAAGTAGGATTAGGTGTGTATGTGCTACTTTATTTTATCCCAACTCCCAATTTTCAAATAGACACTGATCTGCCAATTTCAGTTTTTATCAGCAAAGGCCACTTCTCAGGAATCCCATGAAGACAAGGAATTACCATAATATCAAAGGTAACCTATTTCTTCCAATGAGGCCACCAAACATCCATTTGCTACCCCGTGCTCTGTTTGTTCTGTCTGATTTAATTCCCAAACTAATTAGGCTAGCTTAATTCCCTGCTGCTTTATCAGCTAATGGTTAAAGAAACTGATTAACTTGTACAGAACATGCTCAACATAGAGCTGCAACAAATGGGTAATTCTGCACTCCAGAGAAATCGGACTGGTAAAAACCAGTGCTGATGCCAGTCTGTGCTTTCCTTGCTATTTACCTATACTTAACATCCACCCCTGCATATTTTTATAGTGAAGACTATGCTAAAATTGCTGTTCATATCCAACATCGAGAATGTATTTTTACATAAATAATGCAACTAGCCCAGTCTTTTTATGTAATGATATGAACCATAAAAGATTCTGCATTCAATAGAAATACAAACTCATTATTTTCTTCAAATATAAACAAACCAAAATCTGCCTGTCAGTGATTGGAGCCCACTTTGTTTATTTTACAGATATCAGAGGTGGTCATCACAATGTTGACTGATAACAGTTACCCTGTTACAAAGCACACAGTAATGTACTGGAGATAAGCTTGGAAAATATTGACAGTTGGATTCAGTGTTTAGCATAGAGTCTTATTTATATTGCATACGGAATCCTCAACACTGGCCAATACCAACACACCTGGAAGGAGAGGCCCCTGCAGTATTCACCACAGACAAGCACAAGATGAGGCGGACTAGGGACTGGCTTGTTTAATCTTACCTCATCTGCCTCCTAGTTGGAGAGGACAGAAAGTTAAACACTACATTTTTCAGGCTCCACACCTTGCAGCTAGAGATCGGGATGTGAACCAACTAAAGTCACCTGTGCAAAATTAGGGAGGAAGAAGTGAAGCAGAGGCCTTCTCTAGGCAGCTTTTGGCTGGCAAGCAAACTGTGGAATGGGAGGTGGGCTTTTGTTTCACTTTGTCCAGCTTCATTGAGGTATAACTGACAAATTAAAATTGTACAAATTTAGGCTGGGTGTGGTGGCTCATGCCTGTCATCCCAGCATTTTGGGAGGCCAAGGCGGGCAGATCGCTTGAGGTCAGGAGTTCAAGAGCAGCCTGGCCAACATGGTGAAACCCCGTCCTTACTAACAATACAAAAATTAGCCAGGCATGGTAACACGCCTGTAATCCCAGCTACTAAGGAGGCTGAAGCAGGAGAATAGCTTGATCCCGGGAGGTGGAGGCTGCAGTGAGTTGAGATTGTGCCACTGCACTCCAGCCTGAGTGACAGAGACTCCATCTCAAAAAATAAAAATAAATAAAATTGTATAAATTTAAGGTAAACATGTTTTGATATATGCATACATTCCTAAAGGATTACCACAATCGGGCTAATTAACACATCCATCACCTCAGTTACTTTTGTATGTGGTGAGAATACTTAAGATCTACTCTCCTTGCAATTTTCAAGTATAATACACTAACTGCAGTCACCATGCTGCACACTGGATCTCCAGAACTTACTCATCTTATAACTGAAAGTTTATACCCTTTGACTAACATCTTCTCATTGCTTCCACCACCCTCCCCCAGCCCCCACAACTACCTTCCTACTCTATGAGTTTGACTTTTTATGATTCCACTTTTAAGATTCCATGTATAAGTGGAATCATGCAGTAGTTATCTTTCTGTGATTGGCTTATTCATTTAGCATAATGTCTTGCAGGTTCATCCATGTTTTCGCAAATGGCAGGCTCTCCTTTATTAAGGATGAATAATATACCATTGGGGTTCATTTCCTTTATTCAGTGGACACAGGTTATTTCCACATCTTGGCTATTTTAAGTAATGCTGCAACAAACGTGGGGTGCTGATATCTTTTCATGACAGTGATTTCATTTCCTTTGGATATATACCCAGAGGTGGGATTGCTGGATTACAATGCAGTTCTATTTTGAATTTTCTGAGGAACCTCCATATGGTTTTCCATAATGACTGCACAAAATGGGTAGGTTTTCTGTAACCACACTCTAGGGCCACTCTCAAGTGCCAGGAGGCACTGTAGTGGCAGACCCTTCTCCATTCAGGCTTCCTGAACTTTGGAACCAGCAAAGAGTGGGTTCTAGAACCTACAGCTCCAGTTAATGTCCTGTGAGTTGGCAGGCCTGCCAGAGGACCAGATCTTCACTCTTCTGGGAATTGCTCTGAGGGCCCAGCCCTGCCAGTGACTCGGTGAGCACTCAATTCTGTCTCCTTCTGCTTAAAATGCCTAGAGGAGTTGCTGTTTCCTATACTGATCCCTTACTTAATCACAACAGAAGTCTCATATCTTTTAAGAACACTAAAAAATGAAAATACAATGATTTCTCCACTGTATATTTTCCAACTACTCAATCACTAAGCACTTCAGGATGGGTGATAAGTACTGAAATTGCACAGATGGTGCATACGGGAGGACAGCCCCCGGAGAAGGCAGAAATACAGACGCCTGGTAAGGAAATGGAGAGCCAGCATAGCCCCAGAGTGGTCAGGGTTAGACCAACTCTGCCTGCAGAGAAGAAAGTGTGAGGGGAGGACATACAGGGAAACTAAAACCATAAAAGCTAATCTGAAATTGACATAATAGGCCAATCAGCCACAAAACTTACCTGTGGACACATGTGACTCATGGAAACCAAGCTCGCTACTTTACAGTTAAAGCTCACATGGTATAAGGTGGGGCCAAAAAAAGAAGTTGTGATGTCAGGAGCTCTGCGACGTGTGCGTGATTTCTTTGAGCATTTCCAGGCTGTGGTTGCACAGTGATTTAGAATTTTCATTAAAGCAAAAGGCAGGAAGCCTTCTATTTGGTTTAAAGCCAGCATGTCTGAGTTCTATTCCCCACACTGCTGCTGCAGACTGGATGGGCAAATCCCCAATTTGTTTCCTTTACTTCAAGACCGTCCTTCAGCCAGGCACAGTAGCTCACACTTATAATCCTAGTACTTTGGGAGGCCAAGAAAGGAGGCTTGCTTGAGTCCAGGTGTTCGAGACCAGCCTGGTCAATATAGCAAGGCCACATCTCTATAATTTTTTTTTTTTAATTTAACCAGGTGGGTAGCACACATCTGTATCCCAGCTTCTTAAGAAGTTGAAGCAGAAGATCTCTTGAGCCCAGGAGTTCAAGGGTGCAACAAGCTATGATCATGCCACTGCACTCCAGCCTGGGCAACAGGGCGCGACCCTGTTTTAAAAAAAAGAGAGAGACTGTCCTACAACAAGAGTCTCAATAATAAGAGCAGCAGCTACCCTCTGCGGAGAACCTACAAGCCCATGTTCCCTACGCGTGCCATTTAACCTCAGAATCCCATCAGCTGGTTATTATTAAATGGATACGACCATTCTCCCTGGTTTACCACTCCCATCTTGATGCAGGCCTCCATCACCTCTCAGCTGGATGCTGAACAGCCCCGTGCCTGGTCTTTCTGTTTCCGTTCTTCCTTTCCCCTCCCCACACTATCTCAATACAACTGCCAAGGTGATCCTTTAAACCTCAGGTCAGATCATGTCACTTTTCTACTCAAACACCCTCTCCCTCACCACCACCGTGGCTTCTCATTTTACCCAGAATAAGCACCCAGGTCTGGACAATGGTCTCCAAAGTCCTCCAGCATCTGCTCCCCACTTACCTCTCTGATTACATCACCTCCTGCTCCCCCGGCTCATTCTGCTCTGGCCACGCCAGTCTCCTTGCTCCTCCTCCAGCACACCAGGTACACCCCTGCCTCAAGGCTTTGCACGACGGTCCCTCTACAAGGAATGTTCTTATCACCAGCTAGTGAAACAGCCTTCTCCTTTAGGTCCTACAGGTGTTTGTAGAAATGTTACCTAATCAGTGATGCCTTCTCTGACTACCCTATTTAAAACTGCAGTCTTAGCACTTATTGCCATCTACATAATGTATTAATTCATTTTGTTTACTGTTTGTCACCCTCTCTGTTTCCTTGAGAATAGAAATTGTTTTGTTCAAGCCTATATCAGCCACATATAGCAGGCACTTAATATTTATTGAATTTGACGAAAAGATGAAGAATGTAGGGGATTAGGTAACTTGCCCACATCTACACAGGTAGTAAGCAGCAGCACAAGGGGCCAAACTCAAGTTCCCTCTGACTCAGAAGCCCATACTCTGTCCAGAGCAACCTAAACTCTCCTTCCATAGCCCAGGGGCTTTATGAGATGCAGCAGACATAAAATAAACACCCAAATCAATGGCCTTCTGTCCTCTAATGGCTTTCTGTCCTCTCTCTGCCCAGGAGAGGTGACATCAGGCACTGGCCTAATCTACACGACTTCCTAAGACAGCGTGCACAACCTTAGAAGCAGTGGTACCCCATTTCTGAGGACTCTCCTTGTCTTTCTCTTTCAATCCTTCCCTGAGTGCCCCAGCAGCCAAAAAGCATCAGACCCACCCACTAGTCTAATGAAAAAAGCTCCTCACAGCCTGAGAGTTCAGTAGTTTTGTCCAATTACTAACCTCAGTGAGATATTATAGCTTCTGCAGATTACCTCTGATTCTGGCTGAAAGAACTGTAGGAGTCCAAGCCAAGAACCCTGCTGCCTGCAGGATGAAAGAAACACTGGGAAGGGTTCCCACAGCACTATGAGGAGGTTGCAGAGGGTGTGGTGGAGGGGTTACAGCCCAGAGTTATATAGAAATAGGAGCAGCTGCAGCAAAGGATGGGGGAAATCCTGTTAGAACCAGCCAACCCCCACCTCCACACCCCACTCCCCTTGGTGGAATAAAATTTATTTTGTCATACCCTAAGTGAAGATCTCTGTATTTTTTAATTAAATCAATTAACATAAATAACACACTTAGAATAGTACCTGCCACTGTAAGTACTACATTTCTATAGCTATTATCATAACGGGATTTAATTGCTATGTTTTCCTGACAATAGCCAAAAGCTCAAAAAGGGTCCCATCGGGTAAGGAAAGCAAGGATCAAATCTGCATATGCTTTAAAAGCTAACTTTTTTTTTTTTTTTTTTTTGAGACGGAGTCTCACTGTCGCCTGAGCTGGAGTGCAGTGGCCGGATCTCAGCTCACTACAAGCTCCGCCTCCCGGGTTTACGCCATTCTCCTGCCTCAGCCTCCCGAGTAGCTGGGACCACAGGCGCCCGCCACCTCGCCCAGCTAGTTTTTTTTTGTATTTTTTAGTAGAGACGGGGTTTCACCGTGTTAGCCAGGATGGTCTGGATCTCCTGACCTCGTGATCCGCCCGTCTTGGCCTCCCACAGTGCTGGGATTACAGGCGTGAGCCACCGCGCCCGGCCAAAAGCCAACTTTTTAAAAAAAAGTATTCATCGGCCCAGACTCTTCTAAAAAAATAAATAAGACGAGGCTGTAAGCTTTTGTAGATAGGGATTTGGACCTATTTCTCTTTATCTCTCTTTTTTTAAATAATAAAATTTCGCCATTTTTTAAAATAAAGTTTCGCCACCTTGCCCAGGCTGGTGTCGAACTCCTGGGCTCAAGCCATCCACCTGCCTCAGCCTCCCAAAGTGCTAGGATTACAGGTGTGAGATACCATGCCCAGTCTATTTCTCTTTATATCTCCTTTGAAATGTTCAAATGATTATTCTGCATAACTGTGGTTATTTTTATTATAGCTACGTTAAGTATGGCAATGTTACATTATCTGAAGTAACTATAGACGTGAAACTGGAAAAATCTTTTTCAAGTAAACAGGCAGCGTAAACCCCAGATATGCCTACTATCCTAATAATTACCACGGCTGCTGTGAAGAAACATGGTGGACCTTGGGGAAAAAAGTTACAAACATCTGACAACCAATGAAGAAACTGAATAAAAATTTAAGGCAAGTGTAATTTAATGTTAACAATAAGAATATGGGAGGCTAGGTGAAAGTATTAATCATCTGCAGCAGCTGCCCACCAGCACTTTCAGCTGGAAACCAATGAAGGTGAAACGATCCACAAACCAGACCCATTAAAAGAACACATAAATCCTGTGGGGTGGTGATGAGGTGGGACATACTGTTATTCCCACCACTCAGTTCAAATCATTGCTTTTTTTTTTTTTTAAAGGTAACTCTTGTATCAGAGACTTAGCACCACGATACCTTCTAAATGAGAAATAAATGAAATAAGAAGAATCATAGTTATTGCATCACACAAGCACAAAACATCCATTCACTTTGGTATAAGAAACAATATTTTCAACCATCTCCACATGGATGTTAGCCATAAAGTCCCTCCCCAGGTGTCTGAAATAAGTAGTTTCCTTCAATGCAAAAATACTGTATGATACACAATCAACAGGCAATTTGCTATATTTTGCTTCCTTCCAGAGAGATGCCCTGTGGATTAGTTACAGAGAGTAAAAGCCATGTTGTGAATAAGCCTGGTATTCTCGTGGCTGGGAGCTCTCCTGAGCTCTTCAAAGGAATGTGTTTCTAAAGAATGTTTAAGTAAGCTTAAGGAGTTCCAAGCAACCCAATACCGACATATTTGGCATGTTGGATTTGCCAAGAAGGCATCCCTCTCGAATGCAAATGTAGATCAGAGCTCCACTGACTCGAAGCTCAACTTGAAGAAGGGAGACACAGAATACTTTCTGCTGAAAGTATTTGTGTTTTTTCATAAGCATGTGTTCCTTAAGGAACAAAACCCTGGAAATACTTAGAAACAAGCCCTAGGCTTCCATAAGGGAAAACAACCATAAGTCTTAATTTTGCAGGTATAAATTATGTTCCATATAAAGACAAGTAAACCTCAATGATGAAAAGCATCCCAAGTATCACACGTTCTGAAATTATGATGTGGGCAAAAGTTACTCCTAAGAAATGGCCTTGGGTGCAAGCCCTGTCTTGATGAACATTCCTACTAATGTGTCTGAAAGACACATTAGCTGTGCTTTTTTCTGTGCTAGGAAAAAAAAAAAAAAAGACTAATTGGGGACAATCCTCTTCTGACTTTGTTAAGTGCATCACAATTATCTTTATTATTTACTCAGCTCACAACCCATTCCCTTGGCCTAAAATAGATTAAGTTGGACTTAATAAATCAAAATACAACAAGAATCAACAGAAACTTAAAATTATGGCCCACAGTCCTGGATGCTAGCTCATCTATTACTAATGCCTAAAGCCACTAAAAGCATCATTGCTCTAATGAGAACAGCAATTAACTTTGTTGTAGCTATTTACAATTTCCAAAGTGCTTTCCCATCCCACCGCCCCTTTATTCTCCTGGGAGATTAGGGACCTGGGAGGAGGGCATTAGGCTCTTCCCCCAGTACAGGATTTCTGAGAACTCTCAGAAATTCATGGCTTACTGAAGAAGACACATCTAGTGACACAGCCAGGACTTTTTCAATTCCAGTTACTATTCGTTTTTTAATATATTGTTTTATTACTTAAAATATATATCATATGACATTATTAATAGTATGATGCCTGGGGAAAATTTTGCGGCCTGATACATTTTTCTAAGCATGGTATATTCATTCCATTTTCCAGAGGCTGCCTGTGCTGTGATATTTTTGATGCCAGGAACTTCAGGGTAGTATTTCTATCTTGAATATCACAGTGCAGGCAGCCTCTGGCTTCTCTGCTTGGAATTCCACCTCCAAGTAAAGGGGAAGAAGAAAAGGAGAGTGAGTGATCTGTGGCTCTCTCCTGGGAGGCAGGGCTGGGAGCTCTAGAAGTCGGCCCCAGTGTTGCTCAAGGGACCAGAAGCTGTCTCGGTGACAGAAGCCTCTGCTTCCTTCCTCTAGAAGCATCAAGGCCATTAACTGGAGCAAGACGAAAGAGCCACCAGAGGTGGAAAAGGTGACCATTCATATCAACCCAAGCCCAGGCCTCATAAAACCGGGGTGTGATGGAATCTGGAGAGACAGTGAACAAATTATAAGCCGAGATGCCTCGGAGACTTTTCAGAGTACAATTTTATAGAGGCTTCAAGGATGTCAGTGGGCATTTCATGCTTTTTGTCTCCATTACTCTTTGGTTTGCAGTGCATTTGTCTTCTGTTTGGAATGACGTTTTGATGCTGAAGTCTGAGGAATCAAAGTGGGCCTCATAACAGAGTTGTTTAGGTTGTCCAAGTCAGTGCAGCAGGGCCTCAAGAGCCCTGGGTGGCTTGCTGTCTGTCTAGGACTAAATCAGGGAAGTAGACTAGTGTTTCTTACCATGCATTATGAACTGGTATTGTGAACAGGAACATTTGTGGTATAGCACTGTCTCACATAATACAGGCTATTGGCACCCCTGGCCTGCAGGTGCTAAATAACAGTAGCACCTTTCCCCCAGCACTGCAACCCTGACCCACTGGTTGAGAACCACTAAATTAGATAACGTTTAGGACTTCCCATCTCTAAAATTCCTCAAGACCATGACTAGACCAGAATGGTATCAGGCGTGACAGTGCTCTGAGGTGGCAAAAAGGTGACAAACGCATAAGTATCAATGAAGCATGTAATCAGCTGCAAATAACAAAAAAGCAGGCTCACCAGGCTTTACAAAATAGAGGCTTCTTTTTCTCCCATATGAATAAGTCCTGGAGAAGGCAATCTACAGTGGGTGACAGTTTACCATTACCCTCAGAAACCTAGGCTCCTTTTATTTCTGAATTTTGCCAGCCTTAATGTGAGGGCTTTTATCCTATTTCACCTTATGTTTTCAAAAAGGCTGCTCTACATCTGGGTGTTACATCCACGTCCAGATAAGAAGAAGGCAAAGTCTTTTTTTTTTTTTTATGTTAGATACATCTTTTTATTCAGGAAGGGAGACCTTTCCCAGCAGACTTGTGCTTGGCCAAACCGTATCACATGACCACTCCTGGCTGGAAGGTGGTTAGGAAAATTGAACATTCAGATTTCTAGTCTCAACAGTAGAGGAAGGCAGGAGAGAGTGTTTGGGAATGGGCCCTGAGAAAGCCAGCCTCAAGCATCTGCCGCAGGAATCTTTATCCAATCGTGCTCACATTCTGCAAAGAAGCTGGCACGTATCTTACACTCAAAAATTATGAAAATGTTAAGGAATGGTCCACAAAGCTATTCTGGAGGTTATTTCTCCTTGCTTATTCTAATTCAAAGAATCTATCTAATCCATAGCAAACTGGGCTCCCAAATCAACAGAAACAATGACCAGATTGTATTCCCACCTTGGTCACAATTTCAGATTAGCAAATTTGAAATTATCTGTGTTCACCTCTCTGCATAGCAGGTTTCAAGATAACACTTCACATCATTCTCTATAACACATCTCTCTCTACCCTTAGAACAAAACTTGGTGTTTAGAATAAAAGCAAAATGTAAACAAGGTAAAAAAAAAAAAAAAAAAATATATATATATGTAAAGGGAAATCTATTATTTGCACAGACTGATGTTTGAATTAAGTGCTATAATTATATATTGCAGACCTGGTAGATATATAAGATTTATTATACATCATTATATCCCAGATTGTCATATGTAATATCTTAAACACAGCAAGAATTTTATATGTTAGTTAATTTAATGTTTAGTTCTCTTACCTTCCCCATTACCTAAGTAGCCACATTTTCTCAAAGTATTTAGCTCCTTAGCTATAGAAAAGAATAAGATAAATACAAATGCATATACTAAAATATTTACAAATAAAGTAATAACACTGGCTTCAAAATAACCCAAAGAAGTGGGAAAAGTGGGTGGAAGAGGGAATAAGACTGACCATGGTTTCATAATTACTGAATCTGGGAGTGAGGTACATGTGAGTGAATTACACTAGTCTAATTGTGAAATTTGCCACAATTCAAAGTTTTGTTTTTATTTGTTTTAAATCCCTCTGGAACTGATACTAACATATACTTCATGGATGAACCTCAAAAACATTATGCGCAATGAAAGTAGCTGAAAACAAAAAAGCCATATACTATCTGATTCTATTTATATGTAATATCTAGAAAAGGCAAATTTATGGAGGCAGAAAGGGGACCAATGGTTGCCTGGAGCTAGGGGTGGTAGTGAGGACTGATCACTAAATGGCATGAGGAAACTTTGGAGTGATGAAAATGTTCTCAAACCAGATTCTGGTGATGGTTGCATGCTGTGTAAAATTACTTTAAAAATCACCAAATTGCATAGTTATAATGGGTACATTTTATGATATGTAAATTATACCTTAATAAAACTATTTTAAAATTCGAAAGCTCTGAAGATACACAGACACAGAGAGAGACAGAGAGAGAGAAATACATCCACTGTTATTTGCTAATACTACACTTAGGAAGACAAGATTTGCAGGAAAAGTGTTTAAAAGACACAATTTAGAAAACAGGAGAGTTTCCCAGCACTTCAAAGATCCCCTATTATTGTGGAAAAGCAGCATCTAGTCATATATACCACTTCTTGTAGTCTTCCTACAAAGCTGAAAATTAGAAATAGAAAAAGAATAAAGGAAACAGAGGTCTGTTTTTGGTCCAGCTGAAGCAGTCAGCCCCTACTTTACATGGCAGAACTCATCAGGAGGCAGGAACTTACCAGAGCAAGGAGGGTAACAGTCACAAAGCAGAAGACAGGTATGCTGAGTGAATGAATGGATGAATAAAGAAATAGTAGTTTAAAGCTTCAAATTCAATTTTAAATATCCTAAATGATCAGCTTGTACCAAAGTAATTTTTGTAGATTCAGAAAACCATGAATGGAAACCTGGTTTTTGTTGCAAAGTAATTGTTTGTTTGTTTTTTAAACTTTTGGGAGAATCTAATCTATTCATAATCACGTCAGATCAAACCTACCTGGGAAGGAGGGAAACAATTAATTTGAAAGTTCAGACAGAAAGCATCTCTGACAAGTTGGAATTTATACAAAACAGAAAAGAAGCTATAAACTCACCCAGAGCGGGGGACATTCTGTTTGGGGTAGAAGCTTTGGCTGCTGCAAAGTAAGAAGTGGAATAATTTTTCATCAATATTCTCAGATGCTCTATTAAACAATAAAGGCAAGTGTTTATGCTTAGATGTTACGACAGACTTCTTATTTGCAGACCTAAGTTTTCCAAATTCTGAAACATAGTAAAAGTTTGTTCTTTGTCACTTGAAAATAGACAGCAGGATTTAAATTTTACCTTTCTCCCGGATCACCTGAGGTCAGGAGTTTGAGACCAGCCTGGCCAACATGGCAAAACCCCATCTCTACTAAAAATACAAAAACTTAGCTGAGTGTGGTGGCAGGTGCCTGTAATCCCAGCTATTTGGGAGGCTGAGGCAGGAGAGTTGCTTAAACCCGGGAGGCGGAGGTTGCAGTGACCCAAGATCGCACCACTGTACTCCAGCCTGGACGACAGAGAGAGACTCTGTCTCAAAATAAATAAAGTAATTAATTAATTAATTTTATCTTTCCCCAAGGCACATCTCTGAAAGGGGAAAGGGAGGAAAGACAGACTTCCTGGGCCTGGTCCCAATGGTACCACCCAGCATATCTCTGCCCACATTTCTGTGTTTACACGTTGACTTTAGTGAGTTTCCTGCAAGCTTGTTATCAACAGGATCCCAGCTGGTCATTTACTCTGCCCTCTGCCATTAATCTCCAACAGAACCTCACTTACGGCGTACCCTAGATGACCTCACACCCCTTCACAGGTGGAATTCTGTTCTGTTATTTATTCAAATATTGTCTTCCCAAAGGAAACTCCTAAGTACTTTAATTACAGTTGGGGGGTGTGGAAAAAAGCTTGTTATCCCCGTTGTCCGTGTTTCCGAGACCTGGAGAAGCACAACTGCAGAGTCTTCATTTTGTAGACGGGAGACAGGTTTAGTAAGATGTCCTAAAGCCTGAAGGTGGCCACCAGTTAGCTGCAGGATTCTTTCTCTTTCTTGGGGGCCCATGGAATTGCATATGAACATGTACACTGGGGTCAACAACATGGACTCCAAATCCTGATGCCACAATTACTACACAAGAGAATGTGGGCAAGCCAGAAACTTTCTGGGCCTCAGTTTCCTCACCTAAAAAAATAAAGATAATACCTATAACTTGCAGGTGGTTGTAAAGGTAAAACGAAATAAAGAAAAGGTGTCCTAGATAGCATGCAGCAAAGGGCTAGTGTTTGATAAACTCAATTTATTGAATGCAATACATTATAGTGAGCTGAATATAATTAAATTACAGTATTGAATTCCTACAAAGCGCAATGCTAGAGTTTATTTAATAAGTAAAAAGCACACTTTCTCATTCTGTAGTAGAAAAATGAGCCTACAGAAGAGTACTGAAAAATACTATGAAAGTAGGGCTTCCCTACGCCTGAAGCACCAGCGGGAGCTACTCGCAGAGTGTGGAGTTGATTCCATTTATATAGTACCTGTCAGAGTCCTAGACACAATACAAGCCAACATCTACCTGCAAAGAGGTGAGCCCAGCAAAAGAGCTGTACTGCGCTCAGCCCTGGTGCTATCTAGAGTTTAGGTCAACTTGGGGTCTGACGGCAGACAGATTCCTTCCCTGCTGTGGAAGAGATCCCCCTCGCCTTTCTCCCAGAGGTCCAGTCCTGAAGTTGGACCAATGCACCCCAAGTCATGGGGTTCATGCCAAATCATGACCTTAGAAAAGCCACTTGGCTTTTTTTTTTTTTTTTTTGAGGCGGAGTCTCACTCTGTCGCCCAGGCTGGAGTGCAATGGCATGATCTTGGCTCACTGCAAGCTCCTCCTCCTGGGTTCATGCCATTCTCCTGCCTCAGCCTCCTGAGTAGCTGGGACTACAGGCACCCGCCACCATGACCAGCTAATGTTTTGTATTTTTAGTAGAGATGGGGTTTCACCATGTTAGCCAGGATGGTCTCGATCTCCTGACCTCATGATCCGCCCAGCCTGGCCTTGGCTTCTTATCTCTTGCCAAAGGTTCCAAGACCAGGCCCCAAACCAGCAATCAGTTTCTTCTTCCCACATAGTGACTGATCTAAAATTCTCTCTGATGTGGTGATGAGTTCCCTAACATCAGTCCTCGTGGGTGTTTTATTTTTCCTATAGGTTGAATCCAAACAATAATCTTCAAGCAGAAGTAGGTGTCACTTTGTAACTGGGGGACTGGAAAGCAGAGTGCCCTCTTAACTGCTGTCCTCATGAAGGCAGGCCGTCCACACTGCAAGGATGGTGTGGATAGGAAGAAAAGACTGGCTGCAGGGGAGAAGAGAAGGCGGTAGAAAGCCACTCCTGTAATTAGGCAGCAGCTGCATGCAGTGCTGAGGGTCCCCCACCAGGACAAGCTTGATTGCTGATAACTTCACAACGAAAAGCAGGTTCCTATTAATGGTCTGAGTCTGCAAAACACTGCTTAAAAGATTGTGACAGAGACTTCTTGACCAAACTTGACCAAACTTGAGTTGGACTCTTCTGGGCCCTCTTCTTGACTTGGCTTCAATATTAGTCCCCATCCTTGCCAGGCCTGCACAGCCCAGTGTTAGCAAGAATCTCGCTAAGTCAGTTTAGAAAGAATCCTCCCACCCCTGATATTTGATCCCATTACTATCTAATCAAATTCTTCATCCTCCAGGTGATATCTGATCAAGAGTTATCTGCCTTCAGCAGGAATCCTGTTAGTTTAGCATGAATCACCCAACCCTTGATGTCTTCTCTTAGTAATCTTCCATCCACAGACCCCCATGGCCTTTTCCTTGGGTAACAACACCACTCATTTTTTTTTTCTTGGTAGAGAGGGGATCTTGCTGTGTTGCTCAGGCTGGTCTCAAACTCCTGGTATCAAGTGATCCTCCTGCCACTATACCTGGTCCTCCTACTCACTTGTGTTGTATTCAGAGTTGAACCCAATCTCTCTCCCCTAGTGCAACTGTCTTGACACCTAGCAGGATAATCCTGAATAAAGTCTCCCTTGCCATTTTAACAAGTATCAGAATAACTTTTTCTTTAACAATTGTAGTGGGTTGAACAGTGGCCCCCAAAAAGTTATGCCAACTTCCTAATGCCTAAAATCTGTCAGTATTATCTTATATGACAAAAGAGTGAATATTACCTTATATAACCGCCCAAAATGTGGTTAAATTAAGGATTTTGTGAGGAGGGGCTTATCCTGGATTATCACAGTGGGCCCTAAATGCAGTCACATGTATCCTTATAAGACAGAGACAGGCTGGGCGTGGTGGCTCACACCTGTAATTCCAGCACTTTGGGAATCAGAGGTGGAAAGACTGTTTGAGCCCAGGAGATCGAGACCAGCCTGGGCAACACAGTGAGGCCCTGTCTCTAAAAAAATTTTTAAAAATTAGCTGGGCACGATGGTACATGCCTGTAGTCCCAGTTACTCAGGAAGCTGAAGTGGGAGGATTGCTTAAGACCAGGAGGTCAAGGCTGCAGTGAGCTGAGATCATGCCACCATATTCCAGACTAGGTGACAGAGCAAGACACTGTCTCAAAAAAAAAAAAAAAAAATGTAAAAAGGAGAGGGAGAGAGAAAGATAGAGTTGACACACAGAGACACACAGAAGACAAGAGGAAGTAAAGATGAAGGCAGAGATTGGAGCCATATTTCTCAAGCCAAGAAATACATACAACCCCCAGAAACTGCAAGGGGCAAGGAACAGAATTTCCTCTAGAAACTCTGGAGGGAGCAGGGCCCTGCAACATGTTGATTTAGGACTTCTGGCCTCCAGAACTCTGGGAGAATGCATTTCTGTTGCTTTACACCCACCAAGTTTGTGGTAATTTGTTACAAAAGGAAGCTGATGTGAGGACTGAAGTGCAAGTCCGTGTCTACAGCCAGCTGAAGGGTTATGGAGCCATATATTCACGCCTATCATTTGACATTTTTACAATAAACTTGGATTATTTCTATTATAAAAACTAATAATGAAAAGTCATAAGCCATGAGTATATGTGGAATTTGGGGCATGGGGAAGGGCAAAAATAGAATAATGTGTCATGCAGGTTAGGAAGACAGCTGAAAAGACACAAGACTTTCACCTGCTATTTCTCAACTGGTAGATATAAAACTTAATTAGGTCCCAAAATGTACTCATTCTTAAATTCTAGCTCACTAAAGAAAAAAAGATACCAAATGGTTCAGTTCTTCTAGAATGGGGAGGGCCTGTTGTGAATCTCTGAAAGAGGCGTGGACTGGTTTCATGTTACGAACTTCTTCACCTGGCTTAAAGATGTTTACTACATCTCACAGGAATGAGTATACATTAATTGATCATTTCAAGGAAATAAAATGCCATGAAAATATATTTGTTTAGGAAAAAGCAGCGAGAAGTGCAGGTTCAAGAACAAAACGCAGAAAGTGGCTTAACGCAACCCTCTAGTGGGGTGTGCATGGTTGTCTTCAGCAGGCAAAATCAAGGAGCATTTACACATCAGGGAGCATTACTCTCCCTGCAAACACACGAGTGCAGCCACCTGGGTAACAATCAAACCTCACCCTATGTTTTTTGCTGGGTCACCCAGTGTTAAGAGCCATTACCTAAAAGGCAGCACAATGAACTATCAGATGATCCTCTACAAACAAGGAACTACTCAAACCACCACAAAGGCACCGGGTCAGTTACATGCTTTCCAGCAGTATCTCCTGCCATACCTTTCACAAAATCTGCGCTCCAGCCAGGAAACTCACTTCTCTCTTCCTAAACAGGGCTCTGTCTCCCAGTCCCGGTGCTCTCTCCAGAAATGCCCTTGCAGGGAGGAAAAGCATCTTTCCTTACCCACGCTAGGTTCATGGCTGAGGCCCCTTTACAAAAGATAGATTAGCCAGAGAAAAGCATGCACATTTATTCAATGTAAGTTTTAGGTGACGTGGGAGTCTTCATAAGGAAATGAAGACCCAAAGCAATAGGGAAACCTGTTTTTTAACGCTGGGTGTGATGAAGAAGTGGAGAACAATGAACTATGCTTGGACAAAGGCAATAGGATCTAATGGTAATAAACCGGAGGAAACACAGCACGACCTGTTTGTGCAGATTCTTCTCTGTGACCCTTCATCTTCAGGGAGAATTGCATTCTTTTCCTACAGGTATAAGGAGAGGACCTCATATATGAGGATCTCAGGACCTGCTTCAGGGAGAAAGTTCAGACAATTCTTCCTAGATTGTAAGGACGGCTTCAGGGGAAAAGGGCAGGGGTCGCGGGGGAAATAAGAGCAACCCTCCTATATCTGCAGTTTTCTCAAGTTTCTTCAACTTGAAATATTTTGGGGTCACATGTCCTCTACTCCGACACCGTCCCTTTTGTAATTTCGGCCTATGAAAATCCAGACTGTGTTCATTTTCTAGGATTGTCATAACAGATTAACACAAATGTGGTGGCTTGGTACAACAGAAATGTGCTCCCTCACAGTTCTGGAGGCCAGGAGTCCAAAATGAAGTTGTCGGTGGAGCCGTGATCCCTCTGGAAGCTCTTGGGGAGACCCTACCAGCTTCTGATGACTGCAACAACATTCCTTGACTTGTGGCCTCATCATTTCAGTCTCACTTGTCACATGGCCTCATCCTGTTCTATGTCAGATCTCCCTCTGCCTGTTAAAAGAACACTTGTTAGATTTAGGGCTCACCCAAATGATCCAGGATGACTGCCTCACATTAATCACATCTGCAAAACCTTTTTTTAAAATCAGGGAGCATTCACAGGCTCCGGGGCTTAGGACATGGCCTTATCTTTCTGGGGGCCACCATCTGATCCACTGCACAGGCCAAGCGGAGATGGCACTTCTCCCCAGAAGCCTTCCCTGCTGTCGTTTTCTAAACCACAGAGGTGGGTTTTCTCTCAAAGACACACCCTGCAGTTTCTCACAGCTGTGTTTGGTCCAGCTGAATCAGCCAGCCCGCTGCTTTTCCAGAGCAGGACCTCCAGAACGGGTGCTCATTAGGGCAAGGAGGATGTAACGAGGTATCCTCTGCAGTCACCACTGTGTCACAACAGCCTTTTGCACCTGTCTCCCCACTATCATCCGAGCATCTCCAGGGCAGGGCCCATGTTACTCATCTTTGCATCTCCTGCACCTCATCACAGTGCCAATGAACAATAAGGGCTTCAATGACATCTGATATTTGTCAAATAAAAGAATGAATCTATCTGTATCACTTACACAAAATACACTGTTTTGTACCTTGCTACTCATTATGAGTCACCACGTATTTGTGTACTACACAACACCTGCTGGGGAAGATAAATATTTACAGTATTCTCTCAACAATCCCTGTCAGTTACACCCATAAAACTGATTTGAAGACCCAGTAATGGGTTGAAAACCACAGCCAGAAAATCACTGACTAAGGTGATTGCTAAGGTCTTTTCCAGTACTAAATCCTATGACAACCAACAACTAGAAAAGCAAATGGGCATGGAATTGAACTGAGTTAATCTGGACCAATCTGAGTGACCAGAAAACTAAGGAAAAAATGCCTATATAAATGCAAAGTGCTTAGATGCCATTGGGAAAAATAAAAGGTGACTCTTGGGTAGCATACAATTAGTCATGTTGTCTGCATGGGAATAAATTTGTTAAACAAAACACAGTGGACAACCCAGGACACAGAATCCCTGAGTAGCCAAGTGGCCATAAGAGTTCTGGTCACTCTTGTTGAGTGTTGGTTCCTTCATCTCTAAGCCTTGCTCAAGTCCACCCCAAGTCACAAGGTCTTCATAAAATTCTCATTAATATATTTAAAGGGCTCCACAGTTTATGGAGCTTTCCAATTACCGTTAGACACAGAGGCTTCACCAGGCCGAGCCTGCCCTGCAGCCTCCTCCTCTCCATTTCCTCCTGCTCACCATTCTCTAGTCTGCGGGTCCTTGCTCCTGAATCCCCCGCTCCACCCAAATGTGCATGCCTTGCTCTCAGCACTGTCCAAATCCCCATTATATATTACCTGATACAATCCTAAGGTAGTCTCTTTTCCAATGATGTTTTTATGTTGATCTGGAATTCCAGAAGACCAAAAACTTAGAAGATACAAAAGACCAAACTTCTAAACTTGAAATTTTAGGCACAGGAGACTGAGTAGAGACATTTAAGGAAAATATTTTCTGGACTTCTTCAAAATACACCAACTGAGGAGCCAGATCTCTACCTACTTGAGAGTGAGCCAGCCTGGCTACAGATATATCAATCTGTGGGCAGCTGACATCCTTAATAATGAACAACTTCCTTCTGTTCTGTCAAGAGCAGAGACAAAGACATGATTCAGGGGCACTCAAACTGAATTATTGTCTTCGTTTAAACTTTCCCACTCAGGCAGAGCTGTCAGCTGCAGCAGCCGGTTCAGGGAAGGACCAAAGTTCTCAAAAGCAAAGCTGTTCAAGTCCCCAGGCAGCCAACACAAAGGGCTCTGCCTTGATTTCCTGCCCAGTCCTGTGGCACTGAGACCCCTCCGGGAGCAATGCCCTGGGCATGTACAGCCTGCCCTGGACCCGGTACCAAGACGAAGGCAATGGGCGATGCATGAGACACGTTATCAGTCAACCCACAGTCCTAAGAAACTACCTCTGGAATTGGATTTCCAAACGGGAGGTCATGGCCCATTTGTGGGTCATGAAAATAAGTTAATGGGTCACAAGCAGCATTTTAAAGAATGGAATGGAATGGAATGGAATGGAATAGAAAAGAATAGAATAGAATAGAATAGAATAGAACAGACTAGATCGATATATTTTGGGTGGGAAACATTTGTTTCATTTGTGTGTGTGTTTATGTATGTATGTGTACATACTGGGTCACTTATGTAAAATATAGTTCTTATAGTGGGTCACAGTTAAAAGTTTAAAACCCACTGTTCTTGATCAAAAATGAGTCAAGTATTCAATCCAAAGAAACAACAGAAATGTAACCTATATTTCTTTTTGGAAAGCCAATAATTATCCAAAGTACCTTGGACAGTGTCTAAAACCCAAACTGGCCTTTACGAAGCATACTTCTGGGGGCTTAAAATGTATTTTCAGAAATCAGAGAATCCTCAATGAGAATTTTTACATTCTATGTTCTTAATGAGAATCTAACAAACTGAACATATTTGAAATCTGGATGCCTCCCTCATAATTGCATTGTCATGTGGTTTGTTTTTATTTGCTCATTAGAGACAGGGTCTCACTCTGTCCCTCGGTCTGGAGTGCAGTGGTGCAATCACAGCTCACTGCAGCCTCAAACTCTGGGGCTCAAGCAATCCTCCTGCCTCAGCCTCCTAGGTAGCTGGGACTGCAGCATGCGCCACTACACCCGGCTTCATTATGTCATGTGTATTAAATGCTCATGTTTGCATTTGTGTTTATAAACAAATGCAGGTGGGTGGACTGCTGAGAACAAAATGAAAGCAGGCTTCCTCTGGCAATACTGCACTGGATACAGGTGAAGGCCAGGCTGGCTAGGTCACAACAGGCTGTAGAAAGGGTTCTTAGTCATCCAAACAGAGATGACAGGTGGGAGAACTGAGTCACCACCAGGCACTTGGTAGCACTTGCAGGCTGAAAAAGCATCTGGGCCACAGGACTTAGTATCAAATTACAAATGGTACACTGTGGATCTTACCTCTGTACATACCAACTTGCAGCAATTTCTTTGTGGAAAAGTAAAAGTAAATACAATGAAATAAGTTATTTTTACACATCACAGAATAAAAAGACTGACTTGCTATTTCACAATTTATGTAGCTAATTTCAAGTACTTTTCCCATGATGTTACCAAAGATCATGTTTTTCCTTGCAGTACGTCTAGACATTAAACTGGGTTGCAGGGAAGACAGTCTGAGGACTACACATTCACACCCTCTCACACATAAACATTCCTTGATCAATGAGAGAAGGTGAAGCACAGGTGAAAAAACAAGTGTTTTCACCTTATTCTTTTCATTTGATGATGAAATGTTTTATGTGATTTGTTTTGTGGCTAATTCATTTTCATAATAATGCTTGCCCCAAAACAATATGAAATGAATCTATATTCCAAATTATTGGAATGGGGAGGTCCCACAGCACACAGAATGTTAGAAGGAAGACAAGCTGAATTTTTCAATGCTGAGAAAAGCTGGTAGGAGTGAATACTGAGACAAGCTTCCTGGAAATAAATCTAGCAATATGTATCTTTAAACTGTTGTTTGTTCTTTGGCTCAGAAATTCCACATCTAAAAAATGATGCTAAAGTAATACTCTGGATGTCAAAAAGAATTTAATTGCAAGAATCTAATGCCAGGGGATTCGTTAGTGGGATGTATGGTCATATAATCATGGTGATGGTAGTGCTGGTAAGACGATATTTAACAGATATTAAGTGCTTACTTTATGTAAGGCTCTATTCTGAGCACCCAATATCTATTATCTCATTTAATTCTCAGAACACACCAATGTGGCTGGTATTAACATTCTCCCCATTTTACAGATGAGTAAATGATGCAAAAAGCCATTCAATAATTTGCCCAGTTAATAAGTGTCAGGGCTAAGGTATGAACCCAGAGGGTCCAACTATAGGACCTGCACTCCTTGGCACCATCCTCTTGGTGGATTACCAGTAGTTGCTATGGACTGAATGCTTGTGTCCACCTACCACCCCAAATTCATATGTTTAAACCCTAATCTCCAGTGTGATGTGATTTGGAGATGGGACTTTGGGGAGGTAATTAGGTCATGAGGGTGGAGCCTTCACAATGGGATTAGTGCCCTTATAAGAAGAGATAACAAGAGAGCTTGCTTCCTTTCTCTCTGCTCTACAAATGTGAGGACACAGCAAGAAGACCAGGAAGAGGGGCACTGGCAGAACTGAACCAGGGTGGCTGGCACGTCTAGCACTTTGGGAGGGCAAGGAAAGAGAATCTCTCAAGCCCGGGATTTGTGACCAGCCTGGGAAAGATGGCAAGACTCCATCTCTACAAAAAAATTAAAAATATAGGGTACATAATGAAATGAAGGCAGAAATAAAGATGTTCTTTGAAACCAATGAGAACAAAGACACAACATACCAGAATCTCTGGGACACATTTCAAGCAGTGTGTAGAGGGAAATTTATAGCACTAAATGCTCACAAGAGAAAGCAGGAAAGATCTAAAATTGACACTCTAACATCACAATTAAAAGAACTAGAGAAGCAAGAGCAAACACATTCAAAAGCTAGCAGAAGGCAAGAAATAACTAAGATCAGAGCAGAACTGAAGGAGATAGAGACATAAAAACCCTTCAAAAAAAATCAATGAATCCAGGAGCTGGTTTTTTGAAAAGATCAACAAAATTGATAGACAGCTAGCAAGACTAATAAAGAAGAAAAGAGAGAAGAATCAAATAGACACAATAAAAAATGATAAAGGGGATACTGCCACCAACCCCACAGAAATACAAACTACCATCAGAGAATACTATAAACACCTCTACTCAAATAAACTAGAAAACCTAGAAGAAATGGATAAATTCCTGGACACATACACTCTCCCAAAACTAAACCAAGAAGAAGTTGAATCCCTGAATAGACCAATAACGGGCTCTGAAATTGAGGCAATAATTAATAGCCTACCAACCAAAAAATACTCCAGGACCAGACGGATTCACAGTGGAATTCTACCACAGGTACCAGGAGGAGCTGGTACCATTCCTTCTGAAACTATTCCAATCAATAGAAAAAGAGGGAATACTCCCTAACTCATTTTATGAAGCCAACATCATCCTGATACCAAAGCCTGGCAGAGACACAACAAAAAAAGAGAATTTTAGACCAATATCCCTGATGAACATCAATGCAAAAATCCTCAATAAAATACTGGCAAACTGAATCCAGCAGCACATCAAAAAGCTTATCCACCATGATCAAGTGGGCTTCATCCCCGGGATGCAAGGCTGGTTCAATATACTCAAATCAATAAACGTAATCCAGCATATAAACAGAACCAAAGACAAAAACCACATGATTATCTCAATAGATGCAGAAAAGGCCTTTGACAAAATTCAACAGCCCTTCATGCTAAAAACTCTCAATAAATTCGGTATTGATGGAACGTATCTCAAAATAATAAGAGCTATTTATGACAAACCCACAGCCAATATCATACTGAATGGGCAAAAACTGGAAGCATTCCCCTTGGAAACTGGCACAAGACAGGGATGCCCTCTCTCACCACTCCTATTAAACATAGATGTTGGAAGCTCTGGGCAGGACAATCAGGCAAAAGAAAGAAATAAAGGGTTTTCAATTAGGAAAAGAGGAAGTCAAATTGTCCCTGTTTGCAGATGATATGATTGTATATTTAGAAAACCCCATCGTCTCAGCCGAAAATCTCCTTAAGCTGATAAGCAACTTCAGCAAAGTCTCAAGATACAAAATCAACGTGCAAAAATCACAAGCATTCTTATACACCAATAACAGACAAATAGCCAAATGATGAGTGAACTCCCATTCACAATTGCTTCAAAGAGAATAAAATACCTAGGAATCCAACTTACAAGGGATGTGGAGGACCTCTTCAAGGAGGACTACAACCCACTGCTCAGTGAAATAAAAAAGGACACAAACAAATGGAAGAACATTCCATGCTCATGGATAGGAAGAATCAATATCATGAAAATGGCCATACTGCCCAAGGTAATTTACAGATTCAATGCCATCCCCATCAAGCTACCAATGACTTTCTTCACAGAATTGGAAAAAACTACTTTAAAGTTCATATGGAACCAAAAAAGAGCCCGCATTGCCAAGACAGTCCTAAGCCAAAAGAACAAAGCTGGAGGCATCACGCTACCTGACGTCAAACTATACTACAAGGCTACAGTAACCAAAACAGCATGGTACTGGTACCAAAACAGAGATATAGACCAATGGAACAGAACAGAGTCCTCAGAAATAATACCACACACCTCCAAACATCTGATCTTTGACAAACCTGACAAAAACAAGAAATGGGGAAAGGATTCCCTATTTAATAAATGGTGCTGGGAAAACTGGCTAACCATAAGTAGAAAGCTGAAACTGGATCCCTTCCTTACACCTTATACAAAAATTAATTCAAGATGGATTAGAGACTTAAATATTAGACCTAAAACCATAAAAACCCTAGAAGAAAACCTAGGCAATACCATTCAGGACATAGGCATGGGACTTCATGTCTAAAACACCAAAAGCAATGTCAACAAAAGCCAAAATTGACAAATGGGATCTAATTAAACTAAAGAGCTTCTGCACAGCAAAAGAAACAACCATCAGAGTGAACAGGCAATCTACAGAATGGGAGAAAATTTTTGCTATCTACTCATCTGACAAAGGGCTAATATCCAGAACCCACAAAGAACTCAAATTTACAAGAAAAAAACAAACAACCCCATCAAAAAGTGGGCAAAGGATATGAACAGACACTTCTCAAAAGAAGACATTTGGCTGGGCGCGGTGGCTCAAGCTTGTAATCCCAGCACTTTAGGAGGCCGAGATGGGCGGATCACAAGGTCAGGAGATCGAGACCATCCTGGCTAACACGGTGAAACCCCGTCTCTACTAAAAAAATACAAAAAACTAGCCGGGCGAGGTGGCGGGCACCTGTAGTCCCAGCTACTCCAGAGGCTGAGGCAGGAGAATGGCATAAACCCGGGAGGCGGAGCTTGCAGTGAACTGAGATCTGGCCACTGCACTCCAGCCTGGGCGACAGAGCGAGACTCCGTCTCAAAAAAAAAAAAAAAAGACATTTATGCAGCCAACAGACACATGAAAATATCTTCATCATCACTCGCCATCAGAGAGTGCAAATCAAAACCACAAAGAGATATTATCTCATACCAGTTAGAATGGCAATCATTAAAAAGTCAGGAAACAACAGGTGCTGGAGAGGATGTGGAGAAATAGGAACACTTTTACACTGTTGGTGGGACTGTAAACTAGTTCAACCATTGTGAAGACAGTATGGTGATTCCTCAAGGTTCTAGAACTAGAAATACCATTTGATCCACCCATCCCATTACTGGGTATATACCCAAAGGATTATAAATCATGCTGCTATAAAGATACATGCACACATATGTTTACTGAGGCACTATTCACAATAGTAAACACTTGGAACCAACCCAAATGTCCATCAATGATAGACTGGATTAAGAAAATGTGGCACATATACACCATGCAATACTACACAGCCATAAAAAAGGATAAGTTCGTGTCCTTTGTAGGGACATGGATGCATCTGGAAACCATCATTCTGAGCAAACTATTGCAAGAACAGAAAACCAAACACCACATGTTCTCACTCATAGGTGGGAATTGAAAAATGAGAACACTTGGACACAGGAAGGGGAACATCACACACCGGGGCCTGTTGTGGGGTTGGGGGAGTGGGGAGGGATAGCATTAGGAGATATACTTAATGTAAATGATGAGTTAATGGGGGCAGCACACCAATATGGCACATGTATATATATGTAAAAAACCTGCACATTGTGTACATGTACCCTAGAACTTAAAGTATAATAAAAAAAATTAAAAATATATTTTAAAAATTTTAAAAATAACTAATCCATGCTGACACCCTAATCTCAAATGTCCCAGCTCTCAGAACTGTCAGAAATAAATTTCTGATTGTTTAAGCCACCCATCTATGGTATTTTGTTACAGCAGCCTGAACTAAGACAGAAGTCATGTAAAATTCTGTAACACAATCATGTTACAAACATGGATACATTCTGAGAAATGTACTGTTAGGTGATTTTGTCATGTGAAAACATCATAGAGTGTACTTGCACAAACCTAGATGGTATATATATTTTATTTATATAATTTTTTCATATATATATATATAATCAAATGTCCCAGAGGTATTACTGAATATCAATCATTTCTGCTGCTTGATCTGCAATGCCAATCTCAAGTGCCATACATCAGGTTTCTATATAAGCTCTACCGTAATCTTTTGGGACCACCTTCGTATAGATGGTCTGTCACTGGCTAAAATGTCGTTATGTGGCGCACGACTATATATCTCAGAAACAATACATGATGTATTACAAAGTCAACAAAGCAGGTTGTAAAACGTCATACATTATGACCTCATTTTTGTAAAATGTTTTAAAGACTGGCAAGACAGTATCAAATGTAGTTACTACTGATATTTTTCTTATTTGAATTTTCTTTAAATAAATTATTTTTATAGCGAAAATAACACAATTAAAATGTATGCTTCAGGTAATAGAACACTGTAGTTATTAAGAGTTGTATATATGCACAAACATCACAGCAAATTTCTGGTGAGGATTAGTAATAACTCACCTTTGCTTCCTACAAAACGACAATTTAGAGAGAAGCTTTCCTGTGTGACTTTCATTTAATAGCACTTCACCATCAAATAAGGAGTAATTCAATCATGCCAACCTACCAAAAAATTTAGACCCCAGGAATCTTTTTTCCAGACCAAATCCCCTTCTGCCTCGTCAGAGTTGTCTAGATGGTTCCTGCAGTCTGGCCCGTGACAACAGGCAGCCGGATTTGGGTTTGCAGGGCAGCACCGGAGGCTCCGGAGTGACCCCTTTCTCAACAGATGGGACAGCACCGAGCAGCAGAACAGTGTGAAGAGGCAGCTGTCCTTTGTTTACAGCAGAAAAGCCCAGGGCCTGGGGGGAAGCATGTGGCCACAAACCCACTGCTTCCCTTTGAGGAAAGAATATAAGGAAAATCCAAAGCCAACCAAAAATCCCAGCCCCAGCTCTGCACCTGCTTTTGAGCCATATCAGTATTTTCTGTGCTTACAGTAGAGATTTCTCCCAGTAACAAAGCTCTGAATCTGAGTTGCCACAGCTGAGTGTCCTGACCCAGCATTACCAGATATGACTTCACCCCAGAAAACATAGCGTTCAATGCTAAATGTGAGAGACAGACACTGAGCGTATTGGCATCACATCATTTTAGATGCTTGCCAATACTCCATTTACAAACTTGACAGGAACAAAGCAGGAAAAACTTAAGTAATCATCCAGTCCGGTGTTACTCATGGGGGTGTCATTGATATTCGGAGTGGGCCAATTCTTCAATGGGCTGGGTGAGACAGCCTGGGGCATTTCAAGATGCCTAACATCCAGGGTCCCCAAACTGTTAGTGCTCCCATAGAGTGTGGCAACCTGACATGTTCCCACTCAACATTTCCAAGGGCCCCTGGGTTGAGAACCACTGATATAGTCCATCACTGAAGTCCAAAAGTCATTCACCTAAGGCCACCTAGGTAGCTAGAGACAGAGCCCATGTCTCAAAACACTTTTTTGGTCTTCTTTCCACTGCACCAAACTCCACTAATTAAGTTCATTAGAGCAAGAGACACTTAAAAATTAAGAATAGATTTCACACTCAATAACAGACTTTATGGCTTCTGGACAGAAGACTGATTGCTTGAACTTTTTTTTCCAATCTCATTATGGATATTCTGGTATGTAAACATAAATTCTATTACTGTAATTACTTTTAAAAGAGCAAAAACGTATCTGAATATTCAAGGCCTAAGGATGCACACTGTGGACTGAACTCATATTGCAAAAGGCATCTGTACCAAAGAGACAGAGATCTGAAAACATTTGTATTTTATTAAGAAAATGTTTTCTTTAAAAGCATCATCTCTGTAAGCAGTGAAGGAAGTGAGTCCTATGTGGGAAAACTTTACCAAACAAAACCTTTTACCTCAAGATTTTTTAAGATCAAGATTTTCCTCTTACTCAATCCAGTACTCCAAGTTCTGAATATGAAATCTAAATTTATATTTTAAGTAATCGCTGGCCAGTTAGTAAAGGACTTATAAAAAAATAAGCCCACAGCATGACAAAGACATATATCCTCTACCTTGTGGTAAGAGCATCACATATTTCACAATTCACATATTGAATTTAGGACACTGAAGTTTCAGAGGAAAAAAGAAAAAACATTTCAAAATATTCATTCTTGGCCAGGCGCGGTGGTTCACGTCTGTAACTCCAGCACTTTGGGAGGCCGAGGCGGACGGATCACCTGAGGTCAGGAGTTCAAGATCAGCCTGGCCAACATGTAAAACCCCGTCTCTACTAAAAATACAAAAATCAGCAGGGCACGGTGGTGGGCACACCCGTAATCCCAGATACACAGGACGCTGAGGCATGAGAAGCGTTTGACAGAGGTTGGAGTGAGCCAAGATTGCACCACTGCACTCCAGCCTGGGCAACAGAGTGAGACTCTGTCTCAAAATAGGTTAGAGAGAGAGAGAGGAGGACTATAGAAAACACAATGCCAAAAATAACATTATCCTTCAGAAGTATCAGGTAAAATTCAAAAAGTACTTTGAACCTCGTAGCTAATCTTGTTCTTGTAAATGCACATGCACGTGCAAAAATATATCACTCTCTCCTTACATGATTCAAATTAATAATCACCTAGTAGTATTCATTTTCATTTCAAAAACCTTTAAAGGCCCTATGTCTATATCCAGAAAAGAGCGCATTACAAAGTGAACACTCTGACTGCATGCAGCTGGGAGAACCTTGCTGTCGACAACCACAGTGTAAAATGGAACAGTTTTACAAGAGTGAATACTTACGGTCGGGACTTCCCTCTATAGCTGGGACGGCCTGGGCCTCACAAAGGCAAAGCTGTGGCCCTCACAGAACCAGGGCTTTGTGTGGGAAAGCGGGAGGGTCCACTGGGGAACAGCCTCAGGCCCCTCTGACATTTACATGTCAATGGCCAAACCAAAACTCCTCCAATCCTCCACCCCAGCAGATTCTCCACCCCAGCAGCTGTGGCACCCTCTGACAGCCAGACCCTAGGTTTTGTTCTTCTGCCTTCTCTAAGGAGCCTTGAGTCCGTTGGCTGCCAGCATGCATTTGGCAAACTCGTTATGAGGGATTTGTCACCCTCTTCAGAGTCCTGGGCCTGGGTAAATACATCAGCAATCTACCAGGCAGGCTTTTCAAGTCATCCAAGGACACTGTGCTAGGAGAGATGAATGCTTTAGATAAGACCCACTGGACAGAATCAGAATTCCAAAAGATATCTGGATCGGGAAAGAACGAGCCCAAAGGAAAAAAGACAACATTTCAGAGAAGCATGTTACATCTTGCACTTAGGCTCAAAAAGCAACTGGTCTGGAGTTTTGGTTTGTTTATAAATCAATATGAGACAGTGGTGTGATATGGGTGCCAAAAACAAGTCAACAAACTTAATTTTAGGATTCATTATCGGAAATACAGTATTATGAACAAGGTGGTGGGGACTCAGGAGAATAGATGGTCTGTGTACTATTCTACCTAGTGGAGTAGGTAACCAGGAGGGTGACTTCCAGGAATCCTGTCCAGTGAGGAAGAAATCATTTGAGGGTAGGGGTAGTGGCGTGACCATCCTCAATACAAGAAGGATACAAAGAGTAGATTTATTCTGGGGGCTCCAAACAGCAGAACAAAGGAGTGATGATTGGACGGAGATAGTATCTACACAAGGTGGGGAGAATTTCCAACAACGAAAAATTCTGGCCCCTGTGCATTTGTGAGCAAGGGGCCTCTCCTGCAGGACTGGGGAGAGGGTAGCTTACATAGTGGGTGCTGGGAGAAGCCAGTTAGGTGTCAATGACTTCCTTAGTGGCTGATACAAAGGGTCCCCCTTAAGATAGGAATTTCAGGATTTTTAGACCTGGAAACAAAATGACTATGAAATAAAAATATTGATTTAAAAATCAACATAATCTGTGTAATGTAGAAAGAACGATTTATACTGGGATGAAGCCACTCTTATAATGCTCAAAAATAGTCCAAGCATTAGTCATTTCTGAAATTACAAAATGCAGATTTACAGCCATTTATTATGGTTTGCAATTAGCAAGGTTGGCTCACTGGATCCCATTCCCTTAAATTCCTTTTCCTTTTCCCCCCATTTCTCAAAAAGCTGCTGATATAATTTGGGCCACTTACAGCACTTACATTTACAAAGTGTTTTATGGTGAATTGAATGTTATAAATATTTCAAAGGACAGAATCTCACTGCTGGTCTGGGACTCAGAAGCAAAGGAGGGGAGGGAGTTCCTACGAAGTACCTTCTGAATGTGTGAGCAGGGGCTTGAATGGACACCAGCTATTTCCACCTTATGAGGGGCAATGGTAAAAATCTTTCCTCCCGGAAAGATTATCTTTCTGCCTATGTTATGAGATAATCAAAAGAAGTGCTTTGACCGGGCGCGGTGGCTCCAGCCTGTAATCCCAGCACTTTGGGAGGCGGAGACGGGCGGATCACAAGGTCAGGAGATCAAGACCATCCTGGCTAACACTGTGAAACCCCGTCTCTACTAAAAAATACAAAAAACTAGCCGGGCGAGGTGGCGGGCGCCTATAGTCCCAGCTACACGGGAGGCTGAGGCAGGAGAATGGCGTAAACCCGGGAGGCGGAGCTTGCAGTGAGCTGAGATCCGGCCAATGCACTCCAGCCTGGGCGATAGAGCGAGACTCCGTCTCAAAAAAAAAAAAGTGCTTTGACCCACACTGCCCCCTGGCACTGTTCTGGGTACAAAGCAGACTTGGATGTGACTTCGTTAAGCTTCATCATATAGTAGAAGGCAGGAAATGCTCAAATCACCAGCACCACCAGTACCACCAGCACCAATGCTATCAGTGGTACAGTATCAGCACTGCCAGTAGTACCACCACCACCAGCAGTACCATCACCAGCAGCAGCAGTACCACCAGCACTGCCAGCCATACCACCAGTACCACTACCACAAGCAGCATAACCAGCAGTATTCCTGCCACTACCGCAATCACTATTGCTAATAACATTATCATAAAAGAGCTATCAACATTCCTCTTTTTCTAAAGTCAACAGAGGAAATGCACATGACATGTGTCATACATAAAATTTTGATCATTACTGACAAATTGCCCTCTAAGTAGATTATACGGGTTGAGTATCCTTTAACTTGAAATGCTTAGAAACAGAAGTAGTTTCAGATTTTGAATTCTGGGGGGTTTGGGAATAGTTGTATTATACCTTGAGCATATCAAATCCCCAAATCCAAAATCTACAATGCTCCAATAAGCATTTCCTTTGAGCATCATGTTGGCACTCAAAAATTTTTGGATTTTGGAGCATTTCAGATTTTCAGGTTTGAGATGTTCAACTTGAACCAATTTATATTCCTACCAATATTGTATGAGAATACTCATTTTGCTATGTGGCCACCAATACGGATATAACTACTCTTTTTACGATTTTGTTTTATCTTTAAGAGCTACCGGGGAATGCTCTTTTTTGTTTACTTTGTATTTCACTTTTTGTTAATGAAATTGAGCATCACTGTATGTTTTAAATGCAAGGAAAAAATTTAGAGAAATAGGTCCTAAACTGCAGATCATGGTGGGTTTTCTTTGTGGGGTAGGATTATGGGATACTTACACTTTCTACATTGTGTGCTCCTATAATATTTAAGATACATATAACTTTGCTTCTTCTTTTTTTTTTTGCTTTGTTTTGAGACAGGGTCTTACCTGTCACCCAGGCTGAAGTACAGTGGCACAATCATGGCTCACTGCAGCCTCAATCTCCTGGGCTCAAGTGATCGTCCCACCTCAGCCTCTCAAGTAGCTGAGACTACAGGCATGCACCACCATGCCCAGCAAAAAAAAACACACACAAAAAATGTAGAGATGTGGTCTCACTATGTTGCCCAGACTGGTCTCAAACTCCTGGCCTCAAGTGATCCTCCCGCCTTGGCCTCCCAAAGTGCCAGGAATTACAAGCGTGAGCCACTATTTCTGGCCAACTTTGCTTTTTTTTTTTTCCTGATTTTTAAAAGTAAAATTTTAAAAAAGTAATTAGTGAGTGGGGTATCTTTTAAAAAAAATACACAAAAGTGTATATACAAAATATACAAAAAATATACAAAAATATACAAAAAATATACAAAATATACAAATAGCCCTTGATGTTTATTATTTTGTTGAGTCAATAAAATGCACTCATACTCACTTTTAAGATGAAGGAAACAATACAATCCTTGCTGGCAAACCATCCCCTCACTGAGACAGAGCACCCTGTCATTCCTGACCTGGCTCCTTCATGTGCCCCTATTCCCATGTCTCACCACGACTGCAGTTATGTTACTCCATTACAGTAGATATGTTGCCAACATAAATGGGATTTTGAGTCTGGTGGAGAATGCAGGAGTCATTTTGAAAGACACACAAAATAGAATAGAAATAGCTCACTTGGAAGGCTGATCTTCTGGGATAGTTACCTTTCAGACAGACAACGACCTAGGAGAGTATGAATAGAGGCCAATGCAATATACACACCAGCTGGTGAGAAACCAGCACAGAAACTGTGTGGGCAAGTTTGTGTCAGTATTGTGGCCATTAAGCAAGTTTCTTTTAGGCGAAGGGAGAATTTAAAGAAAAGGGGTTCTTCATCACACATGATACAAACCAAACTTCACTTTCTAGGAAAGTTTCAGCCTTCAAAAGAGGGAAGTATTAAACTGTTTTAACACACCCCAAACAATATAAAAGACTATAAGAAATCAAATTAATTTGTTAATAAATTTCACTTGATTATTAGTGGGAATATGTCAGTATTTTTGAAAAGTAAGTAGACCTTTTTCATACTGTAATTCTATTTCTATGATTCAATCACTAAAGAAATAATTCTGATTATGGAAAAAGGCTTTATGCAAAAAATGTACACTACAGCACTATTTATAATAACAAAACACTGGCAACAGAACATAGGGGGACTGCTATCCAATAAAAGAGGATGATTCAATAAGCCAGGAAAACTCCATCTGGTAGAATATTATGCTCCCTTCAAATGATGTTTCTAGTTTCAAATTCTTGTCTCAGCAGTGGTACGCTGCTGAGAATCTATCCTAAAGAAATAATCCAAAAACACAGGAAAGTTCTCGTTTGCAAAAATGAATAACCGGAAACATCCTAGCGTCCAACAACAGAAAAAAAGTAAGCTCCCAGTGGTTCTTCAAAATTCAGCTCAAGTGATGCATCCCCTGGGAAATCTTCCCTGACCCTCGCCTAACCTAGGCTCCCATGATGCCCTGTTCATTGCCCAAAATTGCACAACCCCAGGGTTCTCTATGCACATGCCAATCTAGGTACCTTCAAGACAGAGAACTTGACTTCTTTGACCTAGTATTCCTAAACCTAGTGCAATGCCTAGCATATATTCATCCAAATGTCTGCAATATGTAAACTGGGAGGCTTAAACAACAGACACTTACTGTCTCACAGTTCTGGAGGCTAGAAATTTGAAATAAAGGTGTCAGCAGGGTAGGCTACTTCCGAGGGCTGTGAGGGAAACATCTGTTCAGGCCTCTCTTCTTAGCTTGTAAATGGCCATCTTCTCTATGTCTCTTCACAAATTTCCTCCTTTTTAAAATAAATTTTTAATTAAATATTTTTCTCTCTTTTTTTTTTGAAACAGAGTCTCACTCTGTCGCCCAGGCTGGAGTGCAGTGGCGCAATCTCAGCTCATCGCAACCTCCACCTCCCCAGGTTCAAGTTATTCTCCTGTCTCAGCACCGCCCCGCCCCCTCCCTACATCCCCACCTCAGCTGGGATTACAGGTGCGCACCACCACACCTGGCTAATTTTTTGTATTTTTAGTAGAGATGTTGGCCAGGCTGGTCTTGAACTCCTGACTTCAGGTGATCTGCCTGCCTCAGCTTCCCAAAGTGCTGGGATTACAGGCGTGAGCCACCGTGCCCGGCCAGTTAAATTTTTTTTATTTTTTAGAGACAGGGTCTCACTTTGTTGCCAAGACTGGAGTGCAGTGGCTATTCATAGGTGCTATCCCACTACTGATCAGCAAGGGAGTTTTGACCTGCTCTGTTTCTGACCTGGGTCACTTCATCCCTCCTTAGGCAACCTCGTGGCCCCCACTCCTGGGAGGTCACCATATTGATGCTGGTGCAGACACCCAATTGCCATAGCACACTACTGCCCAGAACCCCTGGGTTCAAGCCATCCTCAGACCTCAGCTGCCTGAGTAGTTGGGACTACAGGCATGTATCACCGCGCCTGGCGAATTTCCTCCTTTTATAAAGACACCAATCATATTGGATCAAGGTTCACTCTACTGACCTCATTTTAGCTTGATCAGCTCTGTAGAGATCCCATCTGTAAATAAGTTCATAATCTGAGGTACTGGGGATTAGAACTTCAACATGTGAATTTGAGGACATAGATAATTCAATGCACAATAATCAGAAAACGTGCATATTTATAAGAGTTCATAATTATACAGAAATGCTTACTTTATCATGTTTTTAAGGGAAAAAGGGTGGGTATGAATGTATGTATATACTAAGAATTCTATTTTTTTCTTTTTTTTTAAGTAAAAAAATTTTTTTTCAACTGGCCACTTGGTACAAAAAGAATTATTATTATTATTTTTTTTTTTTTTTTGAGGCGGAGTCTCGCTCTGTCGCCCGGACTGGAGTGCAGTGGCCAGATCTCAGCTCACTGCAAGCTCCGCCTCCCGGGTTTACGCCATTCTCCTGCCTCAGCCTCCCGAGTAGCTGGGACTACAGGCGCCCGCCACCTCGCCCGGCTAGTTTTTGTATTTTTAGTAGAGACGGGGTTTCACCGTGTTAGCCAGGATGGTCTCGATCTCCTGACCTCGTGATCCGCCCGTCTCGGCCTCCCAAAGTGCTGGGATTACAGGCTTGAGCCACCGCGCCCGGCCCAAAAAGAATTCTTAATTTGGATTTTTTTCAGATTTTTAAAAAGGTCCATGACCACCCCCTAATTAAGAAACAATGATGGTGTACGATCTCAATTTTTTTTTTTTAGATAAAAATATGTGAAGGTAATAAACCAAATTATTAATGATGTTTGTCTCTAGGTAATGGAATTACAGGTGACTGGGATTATTTCTCAATTTTCAGTAACAATTTCAAATTACTTTCACCAGAAAAAAAATTAATAACCTTTCACCTGCTAGGCACGATGGCTCACGCCTGTAATCCCAGCACTTTGGGAGGCTGAGGTGGGTGGATCATGAGGTCAGGAGATCCAGACCATCCTGGCTAACACGGTGAAACCCCGTCTCTACTAAAGATACAAAAAATTAGCCAGGCGTGGTGGCATGGTGGCGGGCGCCTGTAGTCCCAGCTACTGGGGAGGCTGAGGCAGGAGAATGGCACGAACCCGGGAGGTGGAGCTTGCAGTGAGCCGAGATTGCGCCACTGCACTCCACCCTGGGCGACAGAGCAAGACTCCGTCTCAAAAAAAAATAATTAAAAAAAGCCTTTCACCTTTTTTAAAAAAGGAAAAATGATATTTGAAAAAGAGTTACATGTAAAAATGAATGTTGTTCACAAATAGCGTGCTTGCAGACTGTAAAACAAGAAAATAAAATATTAAGAAAAGACAGGAAGGAAATACATCCTAATGCTCACAGAATTTATTAACAGGAATTAAAGGACGATTTGTGTGTGTCATCCTATTTTTTTGTGTCTTCCAAGTTTTTTTATAAGCACTGTATTACTTTTATAACCACATCAAACCAATCAACCTTATCACTTAAGAACATGCAGTTTAAGTATCTAGTTTTACATTTAATATTCAATATTAAGAACTGAATTAACAAAGTATGGTATAATAACAAAATATAAGATACAGCTTTTAAATAGCCATGATGAAAGATATGGAGAAAGAGGAACCAGCTTATAAGACAGTTCTGTGGAAAAAGTCAAAGATAAAAATACACACATATTGGCTGGGTGCAGTGGCTCACGCCTGTAACCCCAGCACTTTGGGAGGTCAAAGTGGGCGGATCACCTGAGGTCAGGAATTCCAGACCTGCCTGGCCAACATGGCGAAACTCTGTCTCTACTAAAAAAATACAAAAATTAGCTGGGCTTGGTGGTGGGCGCCTATAATCCCACCTACTTGGGAGGCTGAGACAGTAGAATTGCTTGAATCCAGGAGGCGGAGGTTGCAGTGAGCCAAGATTGTGCCACTTCACTCCAGCCTGGATGACAAACCAAGAATCCGTCTTACACACACACACACACACACACACACACACATATTAATTACAAGGGGTAAAATATATTCACATGTAGATGGTAATCTGCAAAAGATAAAAATGTATCCAGTGGGATTATGCACTATTTTAAAAGATTCTTTAATATTATAATATTTTTCATGTAAAAGTACCTATGAAAATGTTCTTTGCTAAAGATATCTGTAAATTGTTTCACACTGTCTGAAACAGCTTATAGCCGTACCAAGAATCCACTACCGGACTAGAAAAGGCAGGCAAACTTGAGGTTTGTCAGGCTTCCCACAAACACTCCCACAGTACTGCATTCAACTCACGGTTGGTTTCACTTTCACTGTGGGTGGATGTGCACATGGGTACAACCTTTCTGGAGGACAATCTGGCAGTATTTGTTAAGTGTTCACTCAAATATTTGAGCATTTCCACATCTGGGAATCTGTCCTATGAAAACAAATCCACACATGTACAAATACAAAGGTGATGAGAACAATCACCGCATCTATCTAGGACAGTGGGAGGTTGGGGGCTGTGAGAGGGACAGTTTCATTCAGAAAAGCTGTGGAGAGAGATCTAGAATAACTACTCAATTTAAAAACCTATGCAGTTATGATTTGTTGCCCAGTTTTTCTATTTTCTCTGATGTCTTTAGTTTTGGCAATCAACCAGAAACAAGGGTGTGCTACAACCCTGCATGTTCCAATCATATTCATGCCAGTACAGATATGCTAACATACAGAATCAATTGAAATAAGCAGGTTTTAGAACTGTTTGCTGTTTAGCTCCTAACTTCATCAACAGAATTTAGAGCATGGCAACTACTTAATTTGAAAATAGGCATGTGATGAGTCAATTTGAAAATAGTCATGGAATGAGAGTCATATGTGCGTGACTCTGATATTTTTGCTTAAGTAAGAAATGTCCAGATTTTAGGTTTGGGCTCCTTGGGTTTGTTTTTTAAATGAGTTGCATTTTCATGCATCTATTCATGTTTTTTTACATAGAGCATTTTGGGTGTTGCTTTCTGACAACTTAAAGTGAGATAAATTTCTCATTATATATTGAGCCTCTTTATGGTTGACCCAAAGTCTAAAAATTCTGGTCAGGTCAAGAATATAGGTTAAGTTAAACTTGGAATATAAGTTAAACTTGGAATACAAGAATATAAATTAAGTTTTACTCTGGCTGTAAAGGAGCCAAAGTAAAAACACAAATAATTTAAAATTAAAGTGAAGTTAACACTAGGTTTCACACTGTCTGAAACAGCTTATAGCCGTACCAAGAACCCACTACTGGATTAGAAAAGGCAGGCAAACTTGAGGTTTGTCAGGCTTCCCACAAACACTCCCATAGTACTTCATTCAACTCATGGTCGGTTTCACTTTCACTGTGGGTGGATGTGCACACTGGACTACATCCAGTGCAACACTGTACTGGGCAGTTTTCAGACTTAAAAAGATGAGAAAGGCCAGGCGCGGTGGCTCACGCCTGTAAACCCAGCACTTTGGAAGGCCGAGGCAGGTGGATCACAAGGTGAGGAGATCGAGACCACCCTGGCTAACACGGTGAAACCCCGTCTCTACTAATAACACAAAAAATTAGCCGGGCGTGGTGGCGGGCACTTGTAGTCCCAGCTGCTGGGGAGGCTGCGGCAGGAGAATGGCGTGAACCCCAGAGGCGGAGCTTGCACTGAGGGGAGATCGCGCCACTAGACTCCAATCTGGGCGACAGAGCGAGACTCCGTCTCAAAACAAAACAAAACAACAGATAAGAAAAAGTTCTAAAAGTTATTCATGTTAGATATCCTCAGATGGAAAATGCCTTTATGAACTCTTAATAATTTGTTTAGGGACCACTGTACATTCTGAACATTTTTTCTCTACCTCAAGCTAATGACAGCTACAGAGATGTGGGAAAAAAAGATAAAAGGAAGTTGGGTGAGCTGTGTAGCGTCACACACAGATCCCTTGTCCATCAGCACCCTTTACTGTGAGGTTTTCTGGAAGAATCTATAGGCAGTGTGTTCACACTTTAGGCACAGGCTATCCTGAGGGCGTCACTGTACAAGACCCAGTAAGTTTTCAGGTTTTTTGTTTTTTTTTTTTTTGAGACAGGGTTTCAAAAGGCGAGACAGTCATCTATTTGGAGAAGTTAGACACACAAACATTGCCTCCTGTTTCTCCTTCATCTATGTCATTACAAGTTGAAAATTTTGTTTTGTTTCATTTTGTTTTGAGACAGGGTCTCACTCTGTTGTCCAGGCTGGAGTGCAGTGGCACGATCTTGGCTTACCTCTCACCGCTGCTTCCTGGGTTCAGGCGATTCTCCTGCCCCAGCCTCCCGAGTAGCTGGGATTACAGGCATGCGCCACCACATCCTGCTAATTATTATTATTATTATTATTTTAAGTAGAGACGAGGTTTCACCATGTTGACCAGGCTGGTCTCAAACTCCTGACCTCAAGTGATCCACCCACCTTAGCCACCCAAAGTGCTAGAATTACAGGCGTGAACCACCACACTCAGCTATAAGTTGACAGTTTTTAAGCCTAAACTCTCACCATTAACTGGACTAACAATACCTGAAAACAATGCTTAGAAAAATCATCCAAATTGGTAACATAAGACATTACTTTACAAAAGTATAATGTTGTTATACTTGATTAGTAAACACTATACTTTTGGTACACAGAAATCTTCTGGTGAGACTTAGATAACCTTTAAAGGATAAGAATAAAGATGAGATTGAAAAGGAAAAGTAAAGAAGTCACACCTTTAGAGTAAAAATTATTTTTTCTTTCCTTTTTTTTTTTTGAGACAGAGTCTCACTCTGTTGCCCAGGCTGGAGTGCAATGGTGCGATCTCAGCTCACTCCACCACCGGGTTCAAGCGATTCTCCTGCCTCAGCCTCCTGAGTAGCTGGGATTACGGGCATACACTGCCATGCCTGGCTAATTTTTGCATTTTTAGTAGAGACAGGGTTCCACCATGTTGGCCAGGCTGATCTCAAACGCCCGACCTCAGGTGATCTACCCACCTCGGCCTCCCAAAGTGCTGGGATTACAGGCATGAGCCACTGCTCCTGGCCAAATTTTTTTAAATGAAACAATATGCTGTTAAATAAATGCTCTAGACCTACATCAAAGGTTATTATAAGATTAAAAGGCATAGGCAAGGGAGGAAAAACTTACATGGTATGCCTGAATTTGATATTTGGGACGCGAAGTTAGAGAAAAAATCTAATAATCTCTGATTTAAACAAACTCTATTAAATAAAAAGTATAAGTAGTTCACCACAAAAACACAGAGCAAGGACAGTGACCATGGGGGCAGTGACCATGGGGGTGGATGGGAGGCTGGGGAACAGGCAGTGACCGCTCTTCCTCTGGGGCTCTTCCTAGCCATATATGAGCCAAGGTAACCAGGGCACCGGCAGAACCTTCTCTGAAGGGGATTAGTTCCAGCTCACAGGGCCAAGGCATATACTCCGACATGGGCCAGTGAGACTGAGTGGTCTTTCAACTTTTAAGCCTAATTCCCTACATGTAAGGTAAGGTGCTTATTCAGTTTAGATTAGAGCTCTGCCAGCAAGAACTTCTATAAGTGTTCCACAACTCAGGCTGGTAGTTAATGATACAGAACATAGTGGTTTCAGTGGGTGGGAAAGACCCAGGAGTCAAGAAATAGAAATCATAAGTGTAGTCAGACCTTTCAAGGAGGTTAAAGTAAAACGGAATTAGACAAGGGAGCAAAATTCAAGTTACAGACTTTACGAAGTAGAAAACCAACAAAATGATTTCCAATGTATATATTATATATCCCAAAGATCCAAGAAAGTCAAATAAGCTATTTGAAACAATGAGGGAGCTTAAAGGGTTGCTGTTATGGATTGAATTGGGTGCCCCGCAAAAGGATAAGCTGAAGTTCTAACCTCTAATACCTCAGAAAGTGAACTTATTTGGAAATAGGGTCTTTGAAGATGATCAAATTAAGATGAGGCCATTAGTGTGAGTCCTAATCCAATGTGACTCGTGTCTTATAGAATGGGGAAATTTAGACACAGAGACATGTGCATAGGGAGACCACCCTAAGAAGATGAAAGCAGGGATTGGAGTGCTGCATCTGCAAGCTAGGAACGCCAAAGATTGCCAGCAACCACCAGAAGCTAGGAGGGAGCTGGGGTGGATTCTCCCTCAGAAGGAGTGGTCTACATTTATGATTCCACTTTCTCTCCTCCTCCTCTCTCTTTTTTTTTTTTTTTTTTTGAGACGGGGTTTCTCTCTTGTTGCCCAGACTAGAGTGCAATAGCGTGACCTCGTCTCACTGCAAACTCCACCTCCTGGGTTCAAGCAATTCTCCTGCCTCAGCCTCCCTCCTTCTCTATCTTGAAGCCAGTCCAGTCAGGCTTTCCTTTGGCCACCCCACTACAATTGCTCTTATCAAGGTCCCTGGTGTTTTCCACATTGCTAAGCTCAAACGTCAGTTCTCACTTCTGGATAACTTGATCCAGGATTTGAAATGTGAATCCTTTCTCCTTGACTTTGCTCAGCTTTCAGTAAAACACACATGCACCCACATACACACGAACACACACAAACACATACCTATTTCCTTCCTAACTTTCTGGCTACTCTTTCCCACATTCTTTTGCTGGCTTTTCCTCCTCTCCCTAGCTGTAACATTAGGTAATCCACGGCATCAGTCCTTGGGCCTCCTGTCTATATATACTTACTCTCTAGGGGTCCCATCCAGCCTCGTGGCTTCAATACCTTCCAGGTGCTAGTAACTCCAGCAATTAACTTCCTGCCTAGATCTCTTCTTTTTCTTTTTTTTCTTTCTTTTTTTTTTTGAGACAGAGTCCCACTCCATCACTCAGGCTGGAGTGCAGTGGTGCAATCTAGGCTCACTGCAACCTCCACCTCCCAAGTTCAAGTGATTCTCCTGCCTCAGCCTCCCGAGTAGCTGGGATTACAGATGCCTGCCACCATGCCCAGCTAATTTTTTAAATTTTTAGTAGAGATACGGTTTTGCCATGTTGGCCAGGGTGGTCTTGAACCCCTGATCTCAAGTGATCCACCTGAAATTATTTAGGTTCAGGTCCCCAGAAGACTGCAGTCTAACTGAAGGAAAACACGAGTGTGCGCACATGCACACACACACACACACAGACATTAACTTACAAAATGATATTCAAAGTTAGTCTTCAAAGAAATGCATTATATATAAATGTGAACATATATATAAAGCCATAAAACTAGTAAAGATTAGGGTGATTGGACAACATCCATATTGGTGAGGGCAGTGAAACATCCACTCACAAATTTATCTAGGTACAACATAACCTTTCTGATGGGCAGTTGGGCATTAACAGCATCTAGAATAAATATACTTTGACCCAGCGATTTCATTTCTAAGAATTTATCCTAAAAAGGTAACAGGGAGGAAAGAGAGTCTAAAGATAGCTATAAAAGACGTTCACTATAGTGCTGGTTATAAGAGGAAAAAAAAAAAGAAAAAAGAAAAAACAGAAATGCTCATTTAAAGGGGGAGTACATCATTATTATTATTATTATTATTATTGAGGTAGGGTCTCACTTTGTAACCCAGGCTGCAGTGGCATGATCTCAGCTCACTGCAACCTTGACTTCTGGGGCTCAAACAATCCTCTTGCCTCAGCCTCCTAAGTATCTGGGACTATAGACACTCACCACCATGCCTGGCTAACTCTTTAAATTTTTTGTAGAGACAAGAGTCTCGCTATGTTGCCCAGGCTGATCTCAAACTTCTGGGCTCAAGTGATCCTCCCACCTTGGTCTACTAAAGTGGTGGGATTATAGGCATGAGCCACTGTGCTTGGCCTATTAATCATTTTTGACTCACTGGAATAATGGAATACTTTACAGCCATTTTCAGTAATGTTTTCCTGAGGATTAACAAAAGCAAGCTTATAAAGATGTGCCCAATATAATGTTGAAATTTTTTAAAGCAGGTCATAGAACAGCATTTAGGTGTGATTTCATTGATACAAAATTGTGTCATGAATGTTGAGTGTGTGTATGTGTGTGCAGTGAGACAGGATGTTTAGTGAAAAGTAATTTATCTCTGGGTGATGGCATTTTAAATGATTTTTACCTTCACCAAGTCCTGTATTATTTGCATTTTTTTCTTGAATGAGCTTATGTATCAGGAAAATCAATAAAGCTACTCATTAAAACAACCATTTATGAAGAAAAGGAGAGAGAGATGGCTGTAGAAGGAGAAGAATTTGGGGTAAAGAGAGTTTGGGGTAGCTGTTGTTTTACAATAGGAGAGATGAGAGTATTGACAAGGAAAAGAACCAGAAGAGAATGTCACACGGAGCACAGACTGTAGGCCATGCAGTCTGAGTATGCTGAGGGGACCTAGAAATGGATCGGTTGGTTCCTACCCTCAGGCAAGAGTAATAAGGGTCGACAAATGTAAAACTAATTCCAGACGAGTGACACAGGAGCTACAGAAGGCACAGGAGCACTGCGAGCTGGAAGGGTCTGGAAAGGAATGCCGGAGGAGAGGTATCATCTCAGCTTCCCAGGTGGGTCAGATTTCTCTGCACAGAGATGGGTGGTAAGAAAAGTGCCGCCTGCTGAAAAAAAAGCAGACTATACAGATCAACAGGGGTGACAATTGATGAGGTTAGAAAATTAAGCTGGGGCTTACGGTAAAGAGGCTGGAAGTAGGTAAGAACTTTGTACTCAGGAGGAATTTTGGGAGAGGTGTGCAGTGACCCACTCCTAACAGCGCTCTGGACATATTAAAACCCAGCAGCTGCTTGTAGGACTTACAGATTGAAAGGATTTGACATGGAGGCAGGAAAAGCCCAATGAAAAAGCTAACGTGGCAGAGATCTGAGCTAAGGTTGTGAATGACAACAGTGGCAGCAAATAAACAGTGATATGAAAGGCATCATGGTAGGGGTCTATATATAGTATGAAACATTTGACAGCTACAACTGCAGTAAACCTACTCTAGACACGACTGAGCTGATTATATGAGGTTATGCTGTTAATATTTTGCATTAAGCATTTTGCTCAACTACCACAATTTATAAACAGGTGCATCCTCCTCTCTTCCCTCTGCAATTTACTTTTGAGATGGGTATAGGAAAGTGCAAAAGTAATTAACAGTTCTCAGGAAAACCCAAAAGCCAGGAGACAGCTTTAGTGCCTCATTAGAAAGAGCTGAATTTATAAGACAAGTCCCAGGCAACAATCATTATTCTTGAGGTGAAAAATCAACAGACCCATAAATGAAGGATGAGGAGGTAAGCCGCGGGAGGAAAGGAAGGGAGAAGTTAAGGAAGGGAGAATCAAGAGAAAAGGTTTGCAATACAATTTTTACAAAATGATATGCCTTAGGAAAGCATCTATATTTCTCGAAATACTAATAAAAATTCTAAATACAGATTAGGGGCCAGGGAAATACAAAAGGTTAGCTAGAAAAGGCAATCCACACAGGTGTCCAACTCTTTTAATGAGGGGACTTTTTTGCTTATCTGTGGTGACAGATATCACAAAAATTATGCACAGAATTTTTTTTTTTTTTTTTAGCTCATCAACTATCATTAGTATTAGCATATTTTATGTGTGGTCCAAGACAATTCTTCTTCCAGTGGGGCCCAGGGAAGCCAAAATGTTGAACACCCATGCTTGAGACACTTAAAAATAGAAAAATTAAGATAAAAAATTAATTCTCAACAAACCTTCAATTGAGTTCAACCATCAAAAACAGCTTAACTATGCCTAAATAAGATCAAAATATTTATAAATAATACTGGTAGAAATTTGACTTGTGGTCTGCTGACTGATACAAATTTTACACGTTTCTCTGTAGTCTATTTTTACCTTCAAATAAAAATTATAGGTAATATGGAATATTTCATTAAACGCCGAGTGAAAAAATCCAGAGAGATAAAATAAATAGCCTCATTATCATCTAATAAAAAATGTGAATTTTTAGACTCTCTGACTGGAACTTCAGAAACTTCCTTATGTTAAGAGACTAAACTATTAAAAAGCCATCTGTAAGACTCAAAGTCATACACGCTTGGTGTGGGTCACTAAATTTCTTTTTGGAAGACTTTCTGCTATCAGCAGTGTCTCCTTGGACCTCTATGGGCAACTTGCCCTTAGGTGGTGAAATGAGAGGCACACTGCCTCAGGAACTCCTTCAGTATAACAAGAATTTTTACGGCTGTTTGAAATTCCAAAAGTGTTTAAATTCCTAGTAAAGTTTCAAAATATACTCTAAGAGAATTCACTTCAGCTCCAGGTTTCACAAAATATACGCTTCATGTTCAAACCCTACAATGCTGCACAGATGAATGCCTCCCCCAACATAAGCTTCAGGAGTTGTATGTGTACAAGGCTGAGCAACAATCATCTATCTGCCCCACACAGGGGGAGCTCTTGGGATAACTCTTCAAAGAGAATCAGTGAAGCCTAAATCTTTTGCCACTTCTCCGGTCTTTCTAAGAATCCCACCTTTCCAGTCATAGAAAGCACTGTGATACTAATCATTAAGAACACTGCTCTAAAACCACAAAATCTGTGGGCCTTCCATCTTCCACTTTTCACCTACACAGGGAGTTACTGAAAAGTACAATGCATAAACCCTGTGGCTGACTGTTAGAGTTAAAATACTAAGACAGTCTCTAGTAAATAGTTGAGTAATCAACCAAGATTGTCATAAGCATCACACAAAATGGGATTCATAACACCCAATCAGGATGAATGAAGAAGTGTATTCCACCAACAAAGCAAGCTCCAAAAGTTAAATCAACTTACCAACAAGTACTTGGTATACTCAGAGAGGATAAAAATATCCCAGCATATCTATAAATAATATACCACATATACTATAATATAAATATCCACTGATTTGTTGTTTTTCTCTAAGAGACCTCATGAATGAAACTTAACGGACCGACCTTAATTTAACAAAGTTGTTGAAACTAAGTCTTTTTTTTTTTTTTAATTAGGAGACAGGGTCTCACTATGTTGCCCAGGCTAGACTTGCATTCCTGAGCCAAGTACTACTCCTGCCTCAGCTTCCTGAACAGCTAGACTATGGCACATGCCACTGCACCCAGCTTGCTTGAAAAAAATCTCGTGAAGTCAACTGACAGCTTTTCTATATAAAAATCTCTGGCTGAGCACAGTGGCTCACACCTGTAATCCCAGCACTTTGGGGGCCAAGATGGGAGAATAACTTGAGCTCAGGAGTTTAAGATCAGCCTGGAAAACAAGGTGAGACCCCATTTCTACAAAAAATTTAAAAATTAGCTGGGTGTGGTGGCACAGGCCTGTTATCTCAGCTTCTTGGGATGCTAAGGTGAGAGGATTGCTTGAGCCTGGCAGGTTGAGGCTGCAGTGAGTCATGAACACACTACAGCATTGTAGCCTAGGTGACAGAGTGAGACCTTGTCTCAAAAAAACAAACCAAACACACAAACAAACAAACAAAAACTCTTACAAATTCACAATTTACAGGAAGGTGAAGACTTGAAAGAAAAATGTGCACAAAAAATTCACAGGCATTTCACAAACACACAGAATAAAAATACAAAGGCTAAAAACATACAAAATATTCAGCCTTCTTTATCATCAAAGAAGAATAAAATAAGATACAATGTTTTTATCTATCAAGTTGAAAGTTTAAAAACCAAGAATAATCGATACTGACAAAAAGGCAAGAAAACAAATTCTCATGTATTGCTGGCAAAATTTCTAGGAGGCAATTAGGCAATATGTGTCAAAAGCCTGAAAACTATAAATAAATATCTTTTGACTCAGTAATTCCATTTCTCTTCATGTAAAGTAACCTCAAGTGTGAAATTAATGTACAAAAAATGTTTGTTTAAGCATTACATATAAAAATAAAAAACTTAAACCACCTAAAGTTCAACACTATGGAAACAGCTTAATAAATATATAACTATATCTACTCAGTGTAGCTCTATGTTTTAAATATAATGATTTTGAAAACTGAGTAGAATGGGAAAACCCTCATGATATACTATTAGGGGACAAAGTTATAAAACAGCATGAAGAGCATGATGTCAATTGTGTACACAAAAAAATATATAAGGGTATGTACCAATACAGTAATAGTGGTTACCTATGGGTAGAAAGATTGGAGAGGATTATCTTCTTTTCTGCTCATTTCCTATATTATCTGCTTTTCTACAATGAATATGTATTAATTTTGCTGGCTAAGTACTTTATCTATAGTAACCTAATGAGGCAGGTACTATTATTATCCTCATTTAAAAATATTTTTTAATTGCTTTATTTATTTTTGAGATAGGGTCTCACTCTGTCACCCAGGCTACAGCACACTGGTACGATCACATCTCACTGCAGCATTGATCTCCCAGGCTCAACTGATCCTCCTACCTCAGCCTCCCAAGCAACTGGGACCACAGGTATGTGCCACCACACCTGGCTAATTTTTAAAAATTTTTTGTAGAGATGGGGTCTCACCACATTGCCCAGGCTGGTCTTGGATTCTTGGCCTCAAGCAATCCTCCAACCTTGGCCTCCCAAAGTACAGGGATTATGGGTGTGAGCCACCACACCTAGCCTATTCCCATTTTAAATAGAGGAAACTGGGGCACCAGGGTTAAGTAGCTTGCCCAAGGTCACGCAGTCATGGAGCCCAGATTCATGCAAAGCTGACCTGCCTCCAGAGCCTGATCTCTTAATCACTTTGCAAATATTCACATTTAAAAAAAAATTAGGCCTGGCGCGATGGCTCATGCCTGTAATCCCTGCACTTTGAGAGGCTGAGGTGGGCAGATCACTTGAGGTCAGGAGTTCGAGACCAGCCTGGCCAGCATGGTGAAACCCCATCTCTCCTAAAAATACAAAAAATTAGCCAGGCGTGGTGGCAAGCACCTGTAATCCCAGCTATTTGGGAGGCTGAGGCAGGAGAATTGCTTGAACCTGGGAGGCAGAGGTTGCAGTGAGCCGAGATCATGCCACTGTACTCCAACCTGGGCAACAGAGCGCGACTCCATCTCAAAAAAAAAAAAAATTAAAGCAATGTGTCCAAAAATCTGTAATTACATGCACTACAAATTATTAAAGAAAGAGGATCTATGTGGGCCAGAATTTTCAGAGGAAATAGGGAGGAGGAATTTCAGGGCAAACTGGGAAACAACAGTTCCCTCTGCTTTCAGGTTTTGTCTTTTTGTTTTTACTCAGATTATCTTAAAGTCACCTATTCCCTTTTCTACCACCATTCTCCCTCCCTTCAACACTGACACAAACAAACAGCATTATTGAAATCTTATTTCGCATGTGGCAGCACTCCCCTGCCTCTGTCCTGGCCCACCCAATTCCCTGAGAATTCCTTTCCTGCTTCAAAGGCCAAGGTAGGTCCCATCAATAACCCCTCAGAATTCTATGCAGACGTAAAAATGTAACTCACATTCTAGGATAAAATAATGTCTTTTCCATTTTACTTCCAAACAGAAATGCATACAGTTTTCCCCTAAGGAAGTTATAAGGTAGTTTATATGAAAGCAAAGTAAGTTCTTGGAAACACGTTTATATTAAAATACAGAAGGCTCTTGACAAACTCTGGTGGGTCACGTGTGAATAGGCAAGAACACAGGATCTTTTCCTGTGTATCATGTGATGTTCCTGCTCTAGCCTCCAAACAAAGGCCTGACAGATATATGAGTGCTTGCAGTTAACACTGAGAACCACCTAGGGCACCTTGGGATTTCTGTATGGAGGCAAGGATGATTAAGTTGGAAGGCACTAAAGAAACATTTTCTGTATCCTAGAGGGAAAATATTAAGAATCAGTATAAAACAAGCTCTAACCATCTGTTACCTATTTTTTTATTTTCTCTTTTTTCTCTGTTATTCTAAAACTGGACATTTGATCAAGTTAAAGAGAAGTGAAGCGCCTGCCAGTGGAGGCAGGAATTTAGACTACTAGATAAAATATCACCACTAATGTTACAATTAACCTATTACGAAACAAGGACAGCTTTTTAACTTCAGGGACTAATAACAGTACTCCCCAGTTAGAGTTCATAAAGGATTATTTTGTTGTATTATTCCAGATCTTATTAAAGGCAAGACTCTATTATTGAAGGGCTGTGGTTTGACACCCGGTAAATTAGAGATTGATTCATATGTCCAGTACACAGATGCACATTATCATATTTTTGTTTCACAAGAATGAATCTAACAAAAGACACTCTTACCAAGGAAGGAGACTAGTGAGGATGAGCTCCTTCAATGAGAAAGATTTATTGAAGCAGGCCCCAAAATGAGGGTCAGTTACTTTTTTTTATAAAATAAGATTTTTGACAGGCATGGTGGCTCATGCCTATATTCCTAGCACTTTGGGAGGTCAAGGTGCGAGGATCACCTGAGGTCAGGAGATCGAGAACAGCCTGGCAAACATGGTGAAGCCCCTCTCTACTAAAAATACAAAGAAATTAGTCCCATCTCTACTAAAAATACAAAGAAATTACAGGCGAGCACCTGTAATCTCAGTTACTCGGGAGGGAGGCAGGAGAATTGCTTGAACCCAGGAGGCAGAGGTTGCAGTGGGCCAAGATCACGCCATAGCACTCCAGCCTGGGTGACAGACAATTTTCATATATCTTTTGAAAAAGTTATGAGGTCTCAAATTTGATTAAATGCTGTGTTAAAATATAATTATTTGAAAAGTATTGTATGAATCTTAAAAAATGTTCATATCTTGCACCCAGTACTTTAATTTTTGGTAATTCATCTTTAGGAATTAATTGTACAAAACATTTATGTGCAATACTTTCTGTGCTTTTTAAATGACATTCCAGAGGTTTCCTTAATGTCTAATAATAGGAAACCAGTAAACTTATGGTATATCCATATGATAAAATATTTTGCAGTTATTAAAAATTATGTTGTTTTAAAAAATTAATAACAGAAATTGCTCAGAAAAAAACTAAATGAGAAAATAACTGATAAAACTGCTCTTATATATTTCACTTCAAAAAGCATATATACTAGAAAATACAGCCAGGTATGGTGGCTCATGCCTGTAATCCAAATACTCTGGGAGGCCGAGGTGGGAGGATCACTTGAGGCCAGGACTTGGAAACAAGTCAGGGCAACATAGTAAGATTTTTGTTTTCACAAAAAAGAATTTTTTAAAAAATTAGTTGGGCATGGTGGCACGTGACTGTAGTCCTAACTACTTGGGACGCTGAGGCAGGAGGATCACTTGAGCCCAGGAGTTTGAGTGAGGTCTGATAGTACCATTGCACATCAGCCTGGGTAACAGACCTTGCCAAAAAAAAAAACTAAAAACTCATCTTGGTGGTCAATACATAGAGGCACTTGTTTACTTTTCTACAATGTAAAAACATCTCTAAAAATAAATCAACAGCTCCAGTAACTTAAGAGATTTGTTAAAACAGAAAGTCTGTTATGGGAATTGCCCAAAGACAATCTTTTTATTGTCTTATGCAACAGACTTTGTTCTGTCTCTAAAACAAAATGCAATATATTAAATATGAAAGAACAGAAGCATGTGAAGCCCACCCAGATCAGGACTTAAAATGGTACTGGTATTTCAGAAGCAATCTAGTTAGTGTAATCAGACACTGTAATTCCTGTATGTGTCCTATACGCGTTAGGACTGTATTCTTCAGCATTTACCAGTCGGAGGTGCTTCACTCCAGCTTCCTATCCTGCAGCACGGAGATGTCTTTGTTTCTAAGGCAGACAGATAGAAGCCATCAAACAGCTTGTATTACGTGTCTGGAAAAAACTGTTTATTACTCACCCATCTCTGCTACAAATAAATTTCAATAACCTTGACTCTGTAAAAACAGTTTAATCCCCAAAGAAGATAAACACTGTAAATTTCCTTCATTTCATTTTTATTTTTATTTATTATTACTATTATTATTATTATTATTATTATTTTGAGATGGAGTCTCACTCTGTTGCCCAGGTGGCTGGAGTGCAGTGGTGCAATCTCAGCTCACTGCAACCTCCACCTCCTGGATTCAAGCGATTCTTCTCCTCAGCCCCCTGAGTAGCTGGGATTACAGGCATGCACCACCATGTCTGGCTAATTTTTGTATTTTTAGTAGAGACAGGGTTTCATCATATTGGCCAGGTTGGTCTCAAACACCTGGACTCAGGTGATCCACCCACCTTAGCCTCCCAAAGTGCTAGGATTACAGATGTGAGCCACTGCACCCGGCCCATTTCATTTTTAAAACTAGCACTGGTTATCTCTAATGAGCTTGTGGAGTACAGTAGAGCATAAATATAATAGTTATAATTTTATGATATGAATTGTATAAAACTCAGTGTGACAGCTACTCAATTTATTAGACAAGCTTCCAGGGATGTAAAGATTCAATAACATCATTTCTCACACTCTGTTCACAAAAGTCTGGGTTGAATGTTGATTCACTTCTGCAGCTGTGTGAAGTTCAAACAAACTACAATACATTAGAGAGCTTATACTGCTGCTATATTTTAATAATGTTCCTAATTTTCTTTTATGAATAAAACCAAAATATCTTTATTTAGCAAATGATACTGAGTTGTTATGAGTGAATGTGAACTGCTAAAAAAAAAATTGAATTCTAAATTAGCATCAGTTCTGCAATGGACACATGTTGGTTTAACATAAAGCCATGAATCTCTTACTTCACACTGTTGTATCACTTGGGTAACTACGTAACTTCCTACAAACAGTGCATAATACTGCAGCACATAAAAAATCTCATCTCTCACTAATTCTATTTTCTCCCATCAACTAATGTACTCTTATATCATATATGTCTTTATGCGAAAGGCCTTTATGCCTTTATGTGAAAGGCATATATGATACCTGAAACTGCTTATCCCAATTCAAAAAATTCAATTTTTTCCAAGTTATATGTAAATCTCAAGGAACTATTAACAAAATTCTCCTTTGAATTCCAACCATAAAACCTGGGTGCAGTGGCTCACTCCTGTAATCCCAGCACTTTAGGAGGCAGAGACAGACACATTACCTGAGGTCAGGAGTTCGAGACCAGCCTGGCCAATATGGCAAAACCCTGTCTCTACCAAAAAAAAAGAATGAATAAATACAAACATTAGCCGGGCATGATGACACATGTCTATAATCCCAGTTACTCAGGAGGCTGAGGCAGGAGGATCACTTAAACCTGGGAGGCAGAGGTTGCAGTGAGCTGTGATCAGGTTACTGCACTCCAGCCTAGGTGACAGAAGGAGACTCTGTCTCAAAAAATTAAAAAAAAAAAAAGAATTCCAGAACACCAATATAATATTAGTACCTTCCAGTAAGTGTAGATATGGTGACTCTGAGATAATTATTTCATTTCTTTATCTTCCTCTCCACTCTCTCATTCTGAAATGATCCTAACTAGCAAATTGAATACAAAACTTGAGAGAAAAACCTCATTTAAAAAAAGAAACTTGGCCAGGCGTGGTGGCTCACACCTGTAATCCCAGAACTTGGGAGGCCGAGGCAGGCGGATCACTAAGGTCAGGAGTTCAAGACCAACCTGGCCAACATAGTGAAACCCTATCTCTACTAAAAATACAAAAATTAGCTGGGCATGGGGGCAGGTGCCTGTAATCCCAGCTACTTGGAGGCTGAGGCAGGAGAATCACTTGAACCCGGTAAGCAGTGGTTGCAGTGAGCCGAGATCGCACCACTGCACTCCAGCCTGGGTGACAAGCAAGGCTTTGTCTCAAAAAAAAAAAAAGAAAAGAAAGAAACTTGCTAATCTATAAGGTATTTCTGAAGCTTCTCCAGTTTTAATAGTTACTTATCTAAGTTGCTTTGGCATATAAATATTGTCTATATTCTCTCTCTTAAAAAGAAAAAAGGATCTAGGAGAATTGGAAAATTAGATTTAAAAACTTTAAGTAAAAAAAAGAAAAAATGTGTTATTAATTGATACTATAATAACCACATTATTATCCAATTCATCAATGTCAGTTAAGTTTCCTGTCTCTGTGATCACGATCTTTCAGGTCTCATTTTTCTCATATCTAGTGCACTATAGGAAAAGGCCGCCTGGATACTCAGTTTGGAAACATGAGGAAGAGCTCCAATAGGGCAATTTCTAAAAGACTGCCACAAAGGGAAAGTGAATGATTTGAATAAAAAGCAATACTTTATTTCTTAGAATGTACGATCTCCAGGATATATTCCAAGGATAATATTTAATCAATTTTATACAGTAGCAGCATAGTTCTAGAAACACTACTGTCAGCTTTCTTTGTCCATAATAATTAAGCAGAGTAAATGTTTACGGAAAGAAGATACAGCCTGATACATCTCTGTATAACTGTCATAATGTTTAAATAAAAACCACCCTAAGCTGGACATGGCAGCTTGTGCTTGTAATTCCAGCTACTCAGGAGGCTGAGGCAGGAGGATTGCTTGAGGCCAGGAGTTCAAGACCAACTTGTGCAACATAGCAAGACTCTATCTCTAAAAATTTTTTTTTTTTTTTTTTTTTGAGACGGAGTCTCGCTCTGTCCACCAGGCTGGAGTGCGGTGGCGCTATCTCGGCTCACTGCAAGCTCCGCCTCCCGAGTTCCCGCCATTCTCCTGCCTCAGCCTCCCAAGTAGCTGGGACTACAGGCGCCCGCCATGGCACCCGGCTTTTTTTTGTATTTTTAGTAGAGACGGAGTTTCACCGTGGTCTCGATCTCCTGACCTTGTGATCCGCCCACCTCGGCCTCCCAAAGTGCTGGGATTACAGGCGTGAGCCACCGCACCCGGCTAAGAATATTTTTTTAAATTAGCTCAGCATGGTGGCACACACCTGTATAGTCCTAGCAACTCAGAAGCCTGAGGCTGCAGTGAGCTTAAAACAACCCTAACCCTTACAAGGCTAGTGAAATCCTTAGATGGCAGTGGAAATAGAGGCTAGAGGACTGAACCAAGAATGGACATTGAAGAGTTCAGTCCTCTGGCACAGAAGCTTTAACCTGAGGCTCCTCTGAGTTATGCTGATTTTATGTACATTGAGGTGATGAATTTAAAGATATGTTCAGCCAGGAGCGGTGGCTCATGCCTCTAATCCCAGCACTTTGGGAGGCTGAGGCAGGTGGATGACCTGAGGTCAGGAGTGCGAAACCAGCCTGACCAACATGCAGAAACCCCCTCTCTACTAAAAATACAAAATTAGCTGATCATGGTGGCATATGCCTGTAATCCCAGCTACCCAGAAGGCTGAGGCAGGAGAATCGCTTGAACCTGGGAGGCGAAGGTTGCCGCGAGCAGAGATAGCATCATTGCACTCTAGCCTGGGGGACAAGAGTGAAACTGTCTCAATTAAAATCATAAAACAAAAAAAAAAACAAAAAATGTTCATTTTAAGAAGACAATTAGAAAAAAGGTGAACTCGGAACCAACAGGATGCAAAGCGCCTACGCCACAGATGTGCACACCCCTCCACATTGCCCAAGGTTGTCTGTTACCCCTTTTGCATGTCAAATGTTGGGGTGGCGGGGCATAGCAGGAGTAGCTGCCCATGGTGCTGAACCCCAGGACACAGCATAGGCCAAGAACTAGCCAAGACCACACACAACTCCTCAGTGGAATTTCACACTGTGATGGTTAATATTGAGTGTCAACCTTATGGATTGAAGGATGCAAAGCATTGTTCCTGGGTTTGTCTGTGAGTGTGCTGCCAGAGGAAATTAACATGTGATTCAGTGGAAGAGGCAGACCCACCCTCAATCTGGGTGGGCACCATCTAATTAGCTGCCAGCTCTGCTAGAATAAAGCTGGCAGGAGAAGTTGGAAGAGCAGACTTGCTGAGTCTTCCAGCCTTCGTCCTTCTGCTATGCTGGATGCTTCCTGCCCTCAAACATCAGATTCCAAGTTCTTCAGCTTTTGGACTCTTGGACTTAAACCAGTGATTTGCCAGGGGCTCTCGGGCTTTGGCCGCAGACTGAAGGCTGCACTGTCAACTTCCCTACTTTTGAGGTTTTGGGATTTGGACTGATCCACCACTGGCTTCCTTGCTCCTCAACTTGCAGACAGGCTACTGGGGGAGTTTACCTTGTGATCGTGTGAGCCAATTCTTCTTAATAAACTCCCTTTCATATCTACATCTTTTACATCTATTAGTTCTGTCCCTCTAAAGAACCCTGATGCACACATATATTCTACTTTTCCACAGTTCCAGCCCAAAATTATTACCAGTTTTCCCCATAATTTCCACTTATTATTTTCACTATTAAAAATGATTCATGTCTTAGTAGTTCTAGCCGCTATAACAGAATACCACAGACTCAGTGGCTTAAAACAACAAACATTTATCTCTCACAGCTCTGGAGGCTAGAAAAATGAAGAAACCAGAAGATTTGGAATCTGGTGAGGGCCCATTTCCCGGTTCATAGACACCATCTGCTCACTGTGTCCTCACATGGTGGAAAGAGGCCTAGAGAGCTCTCTGAGGTCTCTTTTATAAGGACGTAATCCCATTCTTGAAGGCTCCAAACTCACAACTTTATTACATCCCAAAGGCCCTGCCTCCTAGTACCATCACATTGAAGGTTAGAATTTCAATATTCAAATCCACAGGGGAGACACAAACATTCAGTCTGTAACAATGAGAAATTCTCTTTTCATTTACAACAGACCAACAAACTGAGAAAAAAAAAATATAACTCAATCAATGTATTACGGTTCACTCAGCAAGCTGCAAAGTTATTACTGTATCCTGAGAGTCACAATATTTTCCAGTAACATAAGCCAAAATCTACTGCCATATTTTAGAGTTCATGATCCACCATTTGGTTTAAGACCAGTATCTTAGATAAATGATAATGTAGAAGATAAATCTATTAACAGATAAATATATGTATTTGGATGTGTATAATGGTTTTTGTTAGCGAGATTAAGCATAAAAATTTATCCTGAAAACTCTTAAAAATATTACCTCATTAAGTGAGAAGTAGAAAGACAGCATTTAGTAACATTTAATTTTGATGACATGCATGCAAGGTAAGTGAGCATTTGAAGATGGAGACTTGCAAACATGTTTCCCAAAAGTAAGACACTTTTTACCACTCCGATTTATGGCAGTCTGTCTCCAAGATAGTTTCCAATAATCCTGACCCCCTATAATTAACACCCTTGTGAAGGCTTCTTCCACAGTGGATCAAGGCTGAGTCTGTGTGACCAATAGAACATGGTGAAAGTGGCAATACCTGACTTCTGAGGCTAGCATGAAAAGCACTGCAGCTTATGTCTTAGCATCTTGAATCACTTGCTCTGGGGGAAGCCAGCTGTCATGCCATGAGGAAATTCAAGTAGCCAGTGGAAAGGAGATACGGCCTCCCACAGCGGCCACCACCAACTAAGATAGTGAATGCACCATCTTAGAAGTGGACCATCCCACCACAGTCAAGCTTTCAGATGATTGCAGCCCCACCTGGCATGTGACTGCAATTGCCTTTATGGACTAAGGTCTGAACCTCTCAGTCAGGTCACTTTCTAATTAATTCCCAACTGACTGACAGTGAGATACAATAAATCATTGTTGCTGTTTTAAGCTACTAAGTTTTAGGGTAACTTGTTATACACACTTAGTAACTGCAACATAATTTTACCCTACTTAAACCAGGCTAATCTTCAATGCTGTACTTCATGGATGATCCTAATGCTTTAATATAAAATTTCTGTGGCCACAATTTATGCTTTATGAGACTAGTGGTAAACAGCCCAGCTATTTTGATAGACAAGTAGTAAAGAAAAGAAAGGCATGGAGGGTGTCATGGGCAGAACAAATTCATATATTTAAGCTCTCCCAATACCTCAGAATGTGACTATTTGGAGACAGAGCCCTGAAAGAGGTAATTAAGTTAAAAAGAGGCCACTAGGGTAGGCCCTAACCCAGTCTGACTGGAGACACTAAGGATGCACATACACAGAGGCAAGACTAAGTGAGAACACAGAGAGAAGATGGCCATCTGAAGCCAAAGAGAGAGGCCTCAGAAGACACCAATTCCACCAGTACCTTGGTTTTGGACTTCCAGTCTCCAAAACTGTGAGAAAATAAATTGCTGTTGTTTATATCACCCAGTCCATAGTACTTTGCTATGGCAGACTAAGATAGAGGGTGCCAGAGTTGGATATTTGTCACCTCCCAAATCTCATGCTGAAATGTAATCTACAATGTTAAAAGTAAGGTCTGCTGGGAGGTGACTGGGTCATAGGGGTGGGGCAGATCCCTCACCAGTGGCGTATTAGTCCTGCTATAAAGAAATACTTGGCCGGGCGCGGTGGCTCAAGCCTGTAATCCCAGCACTTTGGGAGGCTGAGACGGGTGGATCACGAGGTCAGGAGATCGAGACTATGCTGGCTAACACCGTGAAACCCCGTCTCTACTAAAAAATACAAAAAACTAGCCGGGCGAGATGGCCGGCGCCTATAGTCCCAGCTACTCGGGAGGCTGAGGCAGGAGAATGGCGTAAACCTGGGAGGCGGAGCTTGCAGTGAGCTGAGATCCGGCCACTGCACTCCAGCCTGGGCCATAGAGCGAGACTCCGTCTCAAAAAAAAAAAAAAAAAGAAAAGAAATACTTGACTTTGGGAGGCCGAAGTGGGCGGATCACTTGAGGTCAGGAGTTCAAGACCAGCCTTGCCAACATGACAAAACTATGTCTCTACTAAAAATACAAAAAATTAGCCTGGCATGATGGCATGTACCTGTAAACCCAGTTACTCAGGAGGCTGAGGCAGGAGAATCGCTTGAACCTGGGAGGTGGAGGCTGCAGTCAGCCAAGATTGCACCACTGCACAGCCTGGGCAACAGAGCAAGATTCCGTCTCAAAAAAACAAACAAACAAACAAACAAAAAAAAACAAAGAGAGAGAGAGAAAATACCTGAGACTGCATAATTTATAGAGAAAATAGGTTTAATTGGCTCATGGTTCTACAGGCTGTACAGGAAGCATGGCAACATCAGCTTCTTGGGAGGCCTCAGGAAACTTACAATCATAGCAGAAGGTGAAGGGGAAAAAGGCACATCTTACATGGCCAGAGCAGGAGCAAGAGAGAGGGGGCAGGTGTTACATGCTCTTAAAACAACAAGATCTTGTGATAACTCACTCACTATCATGAGAACAGCACCAAGGGGACAGTGCTAAACCATTCATGAGAACTCTGCCCCCATGATCCAATCACCTCCCACCCGGCCCCACCTCCAACACTAGGGATTACAATTCCACATGAGATGTAGGGGGGGACACAGATCCAAACCAAATCAAATGGCTTAGTGCTGTCCTCATAATATTGAGTGAGTTCTCACAAGACCTGGTTCTTTAAAAGTGTATGGCACCTCCCTGACTCTCACTCCCATTCTCACCATGTGAAGTACCTGCTCCCCCTTCACTTTCCACTGTGAGTAAAAGCTCCTTGAGGCCTCCCCGGAAGTTAAGCAGATGCCAGCACCATGCTTCCTGTACAGCCTGCCAAGCTGTGAGCCAATTAAATCCCTTTTCTTTATAAAATACCCAGTCTCATGTATTTCTGTATAGCAATGCAAGAATGGCTTAATACAGACGGTAAACCCATAGATTAAACACACACACACACACACACACACACACACACACACTGGGTGTGGTGGCTCACAACTGTAATCCCAGCACTTTGGGAGGCCAAGGTGGGCAAATCACTTGAGGTCAAGAGTTCGAGACCAGCCCGGCCAACATGATGAAACCCCGTCTCTACTAAAAACACACACAAAATTAGCTGGGCATCATGGCACACACCTGTAATTCCAGCTACTCGGGAGGATGAGGCAGGAGAATCACTTGAACCCAGGAAGCAGAGGTTCCAGTGAGCTGAGATCATGCCACTGCTCATCAGCCTGGGTGACAGAGTGAGACTCCCTCTCAAACAAACAAACAAACCTCAGAAGACAACAAAAACAGTTAAAGGGACAACACTATACTACGTTATCTAAAAATGTACATTGTAGAACTATTAAAAAAGTACAGGCCGGGCGCGGTGGCTCACGCCTGTAATCCCAGCACTTTGGGAGGCCGAGGCGGTTGGATCACAAGGTCAGGAGATCGAGACCGTCCTGGCTAACACGGTAAAACTCTGTCTCTAATAAACAAACTACACAAAATTAGCCGGGCGTGGTGGCGGCAGCCTGTAGTCCCAACTACTCTGGAGGCTGAGGCAGGAGAATGGCCTGAACCCAGGTGGAGCTTAAAGTGAACCGAGATCGCACCACTACACTCCAGCCTGGGCGACAGAGCAAGACTCTGTCTCAAAAAAAAAAAAAAAAAAAAAACAAGGAAATGATTGCTATAAAAGAATCATGCAGGTAGTCTTCACTTTACATGATTCCAATATGTACAATTTCAATTCCAGTTTAGTTAAACTACAGCAGTGCCCCAATGACATACCTCAAACTTCACTTACCACATTGAATTAACTTTGAGAAACAACATGAAGTACAAACTTCACAAATAGCTCTTCTGGCCACATATCACTATGTAATTAACAGATGTGCATCATGATCAGCGACCAATTACATCACTCCTTTCCAAGTCTATGATTGGTCACTCCGCATCTGTTACTCAGTTATTGCACAGAGAGCAAACCAAGTATCTGTGTTGCTTCCTGATCTCCCAGGGATAAACCCATATAACATTTTACAAAATGAATAAATTGAAAGAAGAAACTGGCCAGCAAAGATGGAAGTGTAGCAAAGAAATGAAAAGTGATTAACACTGGAAGTAAAATATGAATAGAATGTAAACAGAGTTACATATAATAGAAATAGCTGACCATGGGAATGTCGGCATCACCACCACGCGAAGACTCTAGACCCATAAGACTCTATGCACCCATAATACCTTCATAAAGAAAAGTTACTGACATACATGAGAAAAGTGGTTGAGATGAAAAAAATGAAGAAATGACACCAGCAAAAACTTCGCATTAAAGGAACTCTGGCCAGGCACAGTGGCTCACGTCTGTAATCTCAGCACTTTGGGAAGCCGAGGCAGGCGGATCATGAGGTCAGGAGATCGAGACCATCCTGGCTAATATGGTGAAACTCCGTCTCTGCTAAAAATACAAAAAATTAGCCAGGCGTGGTGGCGGAAGCCTGTAGTCCCAGCTGCTCTGGAGGCTGAGACAGGAGAATGGCATGAACCCGGGAGGTGGAGCTTGCAGTGAGCTGAGATCATGCCACTGCACTCCAGCCTGGGCAACAGAGCAAGACTCTGTCTCAAAATAAATAAATTAATTAATTAATTAATAATAAAATAAAAATAAAAAATAAAAAAGTAATAAAAATACAAAAATTAGCTGGGCATGGTGGTGTGCACCTGTAGTCTCAGCTACTTGGGAGGCTGAGGCAGGAGAATTGCTTGAACCTGGGAGGCGGAGGTTCCAGTGAGCCAACATCGCGCTACTGCTCTCGCCTAGGCGACAGAGTGAGACTCCGTCTCAAAAAAAAGGAACTCTTGGAGGCACTTCCCAACGTTGAAAGCACAAAGTATAAAACTTGGAAGCTGATCCAAACTTCAAAAGGAGTATAAAAATTCATCAAGGCATAGAAAAGATGCTTGTTGTATATCATAAGTTATATGATGAGAAAAAAGAAGGCAAGCACTATTCAAACTGCTCTTGATAAGTTTTTACAAAGAAATAAAATCTTCTATTCTCAGTGTTGCTAATGTTTTAAATTATAGGGTACAACACTTTACTATGTTTTCACTTCCCTGTACAATTATAACAGAGAGTAAAAGGGCTTTTAATGTTTTGACAAAAATTTTTAAAGGTTCCAGAACAGTCACAATTTTTCCCACTGATTATTAGGATAGCTTATCAGTGTTTCAGCATGAGCTATCATTTTTACAGTACCACAATGCCGTGCAAAGCAAGAACTGCCTGTAGTTACTTCTGGAGGAAGGGAGGATTGGGATGGAAAACAAGGAGGAGCTTCTGGGGTGACTGGCAAAGTTCTATTTCTGACCAGAGAGATGGTTTTATGAGGGTATTTTCCTTATGAAAATTTGTGAGGCTAAAATAATGTTACTGGCTGAAATCCATGGGAGCAGCAGACTAGTTCATGAGGACCAGTCTGAACCATCAGTCCAGCAGTCACCTTTCTAAGTAAAAAGAAAAGAAAAGTCACAGAAAATTACTTGGCAGAGGGCACAAAGGCTGCTGTCAGACATGAAATCAGAACCCAGGCCTTCCGGGCCGCCAGGTTTACACTCCTCTCTTTAAAGCCTGCCAGTCTTTCATGAAACAGACTTCTCGTAAAGGGCATCTTTATTGTCCATTTCCAAGTGAGGTAATTCAGCCAGGTTTGGGTGTGGGGCCTGGGGATTTAAGATACATTACTTACTGTTAATCAGAAAGAAAAAAAAAATTGTCAGGCCAAAAGAGAGTCACTGGCTTCAAAAAATTTTTTTAAATTATTTCTCAAGTGGAGGGTTCAGGCTTTGCAGACAATAGTAAAACAGTTTGCATCCCTGATCCTAGTGCAACAATACATTCAGTCTTAATAAATGCCATTTACTCTGTAGGGCTCAGGCAGCTCTGCTGTGGATTTATGACATCTGAGTAGGTTACAATCAATACTTTGGTTTCCCTTCTAGATTTAGTATTATAACATTTCCCCCCTCACTTAAATATCTGAATAGCTTCTGATGTTGTTTTTTCATACAAAATCCATCAGGAGTTACATAGCTTCTATTTGCTTAAATTTGGGGGAAATGTTTTCTCTTGTACCCATCTTTCATTAACACTATAAGAAGAACAACTTAACGTAACTGGGATATTAACTCCATCCAATTTACTTAGTTAGTAAATTCACAACACATACTAAAAGTCTTCTGTTTTGTTTTCAGACAGGGCCTCACTCTGTGGACTAGGCTCGAGTGCAGTGATGCAGTCATAGCTTACTGCAGATTCAACTCCTGGGCTCAGGTAATCCTCCTGCCTCAGTTTCCTGAGTAGCTGGGAATACCACACTTGGCTAATTTTATTAGTGGTGCTGAGATGGGGTCTTGCTGTTTCCCAGGCTGGTTTTGAACTCCTGGCCTCATGCATTCCTCCTGCCTTGGCCTCCCAAAGTGCTGGGATTAGAGGTGTAAGCCACTGTGCCCAGCCTAAAAGTCTCTTAAGATTTATTATCTTACTCTTAAAGTAAATGGCCCTGACATTAAAGGAATTTCAAAAGAGTAGCAGAGGGGGTTGTAATAAGAAACCACAGAAGTCCTGGAGCAAAATCAGATACAATATTTTATGTTCTATTTTTAGATGCACAAAAACATGGTCACTTTTAACACAACCAGTCAATTATAAGTACAGTGTTAGGGTTTTCTTCTCTTTAAGTATTAAGGGAAGAATATAAATTAGTCATTTTAGGATGTACAATGACAGAAATGCACTGAGCATAAAGGCAAAACTGGGTTTTGGTATATCAAAATAACAATTAGTTTTTAAAGCTGCAAGCTCTATTTTCTTCAAAATGGCCTCCTTTTCTCCAGGATTTAGTAATAAAATGGAAAGAAATTATGTTTTCTAGAGAGAAATTAGACCTATTACACATTTTGGAGGGGAGAAAGAAATGATACAGAGCTACCATTTTAATAATAGAAGATGGCTGTTTATTTTGCAAACTTTAGAGAATGCAGTCCACAAAGGTATTTCTACCTTTCTGACAAGGATGAACTCCTGAAAAGAGGATGTACTTTGAATTTTATTTCATTTTATTTTTGAGACAGGGTCTCACTCTGTCACCCAGGCTGCAGTGCAGTGGTGTGATCTCAGCTCACTGCAATCTTCACCTCCCAGACTCAAGTAAACCTCCCATCTCAGCCTTCTGAGTAGCTGGGACCACAGACACATGCCACTATGCCCCACTAACTTTTTGAATTTTTTGTAGAGATGGGGTTTCACCATGTTGTCCAGGCTGCTCTTGAATTCCTGGGCTCAAGTAATCCACCTACCTTGACCTCCCAAAGTGCTAGGATTATAGGCGTGAGCCACGGCACCTGGCTGAATTTTAGTAATTTGAATTATACAGGCATACCTTGGAGATATTGTGGGTCTGGTTACAGACTACCATAATAAAGCAAATATCACAATAAAATGAGTCACACAATTTTTTTGGTTTCCCAGTACATATAACAATTATGTTTACATTATATGTAGTCTATTTGGTACACCATAGTATTATGTCTAAAAGCAACAACATGCATGCCTTATTTAAAAATACTTTATTGGCCAGGTGCAGTGGCTCACACCTGTAACCCCAGCACTCTGGGAGGCCAAAGCAGGAGCCCAGGAGATCGAAACTAGCCTAGGCAAGTTGGTGAGACCCCATCTATACAAATTAAAAAAAAATTTTTTTTTTTTTAATTAGCCAGGTGCAGTGGTGCAGACTTGTAGTCCTGGGTACTTGGGAGGCTGAGGCAGGAGGATTGCTTTAGCCCAGGAATTCAAGGTGGCACTGAGCTATGACCACACCACTGCCTCCAGCCTGGGCAACAAAGTGAGACTTCATCTGAAAAATATATAAACAAAAATAAAAATACTTTATTGCTAAAAGTGCTGATGATCATCTGAACCTTCAGCGGGTCATAATGTTTTTGCTAGCGGAGGGTCTTGTCTCAAGCCTGGTGGCTAATGACTGACTAGGGTGATCGCTGCTGAATGTTGGGGTGGCTGTTGCAATTTTATAAAATAAGGTAACAATGAAGTTTCTGAATCCACTGATTTTTCCTTTTTTTTTTTTTTTTTTTTTTGAGACGGAGTCTCACTCTGTTGCCAGGCTGGAGTGCAGTGGCGCGATCCCAGCTCACCACAACCTCTACCTCCTGAGTTCAAGTGATTCTCCTGCCTCAGCCTCCTCAGTAGCTGGGATTATAGGCGCCCGCCACCACACCGGGCTAATTTTTGTATTTTTAGTAGAGACGAGGTTGCACCATGTTGGCCAGGCTGGTTTGGATCTTCTGACTCCAGGTGATCCTCCCACCTCGGCCTCCCAGAGTGCGGAGATTACAGGCGTGAGCCACCGCGCCCAGCCTGATTCTTCCTTTGAGATTTCTCTGTCGCATGCAATAGCTGTTTGACAGCATTTTATCCACAGAACTCCTTTCAAAATCAGAGTCAATCCTCTCCAACCCAGTTGTTGTTTTATCAACTAATTTTATGTAATATTCTAAATTATCTGTCATCATTTCAACAATATTTACAGCATCTTCACCCGGGATAGATTCTTTCAACCAAAAAATATCTCCAAATACGTTAAATTTCTTCAGGAGTTAGAAAAAAGGATTATAAACTGAGATGCACAATGGTAAGCCACATATGCATCTGAAGAGGGGAGGGTAAAAGGAAGCTTTTATTGGCAGAATGAGAGGTTCACATAAGCTGCTTGAAAACAGAGCTCATTGGTTTCAGGGACTCAGAGATGGTGCAGGTTCATTGGTGAAAGTGCCGTTACTGGGCAGGTATCCTTTTGAGGGCATCTTGTCTGAATTGCTGCAATTCTAAAGAAAGAATTATTTGCGGGGTTATTTTGGAAAGTCCTTGAGACAGTCTTTATCTCGGCTACGCAAACATGAGCCTTCCCCTTCCCCATGCTCTCCTGGCTCTAGTTTGTTTGGGTCTGACAAAAAGTAATTTCATCTGGTATCTGCAACTTTCACAAGTCCACCTCAAGAAATCACTTTCTTTGTTCATCCATAAAAAGCAACTCCTTAGTCTTTCAAGTTTTATCATGAGATTGCAGCAATTCAGTTGCATCTTCAGGCTCCACTGCTAATTCTAGTTATCTTACTATTTCCACCACATCTGCATTTCCTTCCTCCACCGTGTCTTGAATCCCTCAAAGTGACCCAAGGGTTGGAATCAGCCTCTTCAGAACCCTGTTCATGTTGACCTCCTCTCATGAATCATGAATGTTCTTAATGGCATCTACAAAGGTGAATCATTTCCAAAAGATTTCTATTTACTTTGCCCAGATCCATCAGAGGAATCACTTTCTTTGGCAACTATAGCCTTACAAAATGTATTTCTTAAGTAAGACTTGAAAAGAGAAATTAACTCCTTGATCCATGGGCTGAGGAATGGATGTTGTGCTTAGCAGGCATGAAAATATTAATCTCCTTGTACGATGCCATCAGAGCTCCTGGGTGACTAGGTACATTGTCAATGAGCAGTAATTTTGAAAGAAATCTTGTTTTCTGAGTGGTAGGTCTTAACAGCGGGCTTAAAATATTCAGTAAACCACCCTGTAAATAGATGTACTGTCATCTGGGCTTTGCTGTTCCATTTATAGGGCACAGGCAGAATAGATGTAGTATAATTCTTTTTTTTTTTTTTGACAAGGTCTCACTGTCACCCAGGCTGCAGTGCAGTGGCACAGTCATGGCTCACTGCAGCCTCAACCTTCCAGGCTCAGGTGATCTTCCTACCTCAGCCTCCTGAGTAGCTGGGACTACAGGCACACACCACAACACCTGGCTAACTTTTTATTTTTTGTAGAGATGGGGTTTCATCATGTTGCCCAGGCTAGTCTCAAACTCCTTGGTTCAAGCAATTTTCCTGGGCCGGGCGCGGTGGCTCAAGCCTGTAATCCCAGCACTTTGGGAGGCCGAGACGGGCGGATCGTGAGGTCAGGAGATCGAGACCATCCTGGCTAACACGGTGAAACCCCATCTCTACTAAAAACTACAAAAAACTAGCCGGGCGAGGTGGCGGCGCCTGTAGTCCCAGCTACCTGGGAGGCTGAGGCAGGAGAATCGCGTGAACCCGGGAGGCGGAGCTTGCAGTGAGCTGAGATCCGGCCACAGCACTCCAGCCTGGGTGACAGAGCGAGACTCCGTCTCAAAAAAAAAAAAAAAAATTTCCTGCGTTGGTGTCCTAAAATGCTGGGATTACAGGTGTGAGCCACCACACCTGGCCAATGTAGCATAATTCTTAAAAGGTCCTAGGATTTTCCAAATGGTAAGTAAGAATTGGCTTCAACTAAAGTCATCAGTTGCATTAGCCCCTAACAAGAGTCGGCCTATCCTTGGAATTTAAAGCCAAGCATTGTCTTGTCTTTTCTAGCTATGAAAGGCCTAAATGGGGCTGGGCACAGTGGCTCATGCCTGTAATCCCAGCATTTTGGGAGGCCAAGGTGGGTGGATCACTTGAGGTCGGGAGTTCCAGACCAGCCTAACCAACATGGAGAAACCCCATCTCTACTGAAACAAACAAACAAAAAAATTAGCTGGGTGTGGTGGCACATCCCTATAATCCCAGCTACTCAGGAGGCTGAAGCAGGAGAATCGCTTGAACCAGGAGGCAGGGGTTGCAGTGAGCCAAGATCACGCCATTGCACTCTAGCCTAGGGAACAAGAGTGAAACGCCATCTCAAAGAAAAAAGAAAGAAAGAAAAAGTCCTAAATGGACTCTCCTTCCAGTACAAGGCTGTTTCATCCACATTGAAAATCTATTCTTCAGTGTAGCCATCTTCATCAACAATCTTAGCTAGAGCTTATGGATAACTTGCTGTAGCTTCAGCATCAGCACTGGCTGCTTTACCTTGCACTTTTATGTTACAGAGACAGCTTCTTTTCTTAAACCTCATGAACCAATCTCTGCTAGCTTCAGACTTTTTTTCTGCAGCTTCCCACCTCTCTCAGCCTTTACACAACTGACAGGAGTCAAAGCCTTGTTCTGGGTTAGGCTTTGGCTTTAGGGAATGTTGTGGCTGGTTTAATCTATCCAGACCACTCAAACTTTCTCCACATCAGCAATAGCAACAAGGCTGTTTCACTTTCTTGTCACTCATGTGTATAGTGGAATAACTCCCCTCCCTTTTTTTTGAGACAGGGTCTCACTCTGTCACCTAGGCTGAAATACTATAGCACAATCATAGCTCACTGCAGCCTCAACCTCCCAGGTTTACTTAAGCGATCCTCCCACCTCAGCCTTCCCGAGTAGCTAGAACTACAGGTGCATGTCACCATGCCTGCTAATTTTTTAATTTTTTGTAGAGACAGGATTTCACTACATTGGTATATTAGTCAATTATCATGCTGCTATCAAGAAATACCCAAGACTGGGTAGTTTATAAAGGAAAGAGGTTTAATTACCTCACAGTTCCACAGGGCTGGGGAGCCCTCCAGAAACTTACAAGCATGGCAGAAAGGGAAGCAAACACCTCCTTCTTCACATGGCAGCAGCAAGGAGAAGAGCCAATCAAAAGGGGGAAAAGTCCCTTATAAAACCATCAGATCTCATGAGAACTCACTATCACAAGAGGAGCATGAGGGTAACTGCCCCCATGATTAAATTACCTCCCACCAGGTCCCCCCCATGACACATGGGGATTATGGGAGCTACAGTTCAGGATGAGATTTGGGTGGGGACACAGCCAAACCATATCAGTTGGCCAGGCTGGTCTTCAACTCCTGGTCTAAAGCAATCCTCCTGTCTCAGCCCCCTAACGTGCTGGGATTACAGGAGGAAGCCACTGTGCTCAGCCCCAGAGTAGCACTTTTAATTTCTTTCAAGAATTTTTCCTTTGCATTCACAACTTGGCTAGCCCTTTGGCACAAGAGTTCTAGCTTTCATCCTATCTTGGTTTTTGACATCTTTCCTCACTAATTCTAACTCTTCACTTAAAGTGAAAGTTGTGAGACTCTTCCTTTCACTTGAATGCTTAGAGGCCATTGTGGGATTATTAATTCACCTAATTTTATTTTTATGATTTATTTAGAGAGAAAGTTTCACTCTTGTTGCCTAGGTGGAGTACAACGACACGATCTTGGCTCACTGCAACCTCTGCCTCCCGGGTTCAAGTGATTCTCCTGCCTCAGCCTCCCTAGTGGCTGGGATTACAGACGTGCACCGCCACGCCCAGCTAACTTTGTATTTTTAGTAGAGACGGAGTTTCACCATGTTGGTCAGGCTGGTCTCAAACTTCTGACCTCAGGTGATTCGCCTGCTTCGGCCTCCCAAAGTGCTGGGATTACAGGCATGAGCCACTGTGCCCGGCCAATTCACCTAATTTTAATATTGCTGTGTCTTAGGGAATAGGAGGCCCAAAGAGAGGGAAAGAGATGGGTAACAACTGGTCAGTGGAACAGCCACTTATTAATTAATTAAGATCTCCTTCTTATATGGGCATGATTCATGGTGTCCCAAAATGATTACAATAATAACATCGAAGATCTCTGATCAGCCAGGCATGGTGGCTCACGCCTGTGCCTAGCACTTTGGGAGGCCAAGGCAGGAGGATCACCTGAGGTCAGGAGTTTGAGACCAGCCTGGCCAACATGGAAAAATCCCACCTCTACTAAATATGCAAAAATTGAGCTGGGTGCGGTGGCTCACGCCTGTAATCCCAGCACTTTGGGAGGCCGAGAGGGGCAGATCACAAGGTCAGGAGTTCGAGACCATCCTGACCAACATGGTGAAACCCCGTTTCTACTAAAATGTAAAAAATTAGCTGGGCATGGTGGTACACACCTGTAGTCCCAGCTACTCAGGAGGCTGAGGGAGGGGAATCACTTGAACTCAGGAGGCAGAGGTTGCAGTGAGCAGAGATCGTATCACTGCACTCCAGCCTAGCGACAGAGCAAGACTCCATGTCAAAAAAAAAAAAAAAAAGTTAGCCGGCCATAGTGGTGCGTGCCTGTAATCCCAGCTACTAGGGGGCTGAGGCAGGAGGTCACTTGAACCTGGGAGGCAGAGGTTGCAGTGAGCTGAGATCATGCCACTGCACTCCAGCCTGGGCAACAGAGCAAGACTCCATCTCAAAAAAAAAAAAAAGAAAGAAAGACCTCTAATCACAGATCACCAAAACAATTTTTCATAATAATAATGAAAAAGTCTGAAATATTGTGAGAATTACCAAAACGCGACAGAGAGACACGAAGAGAGCACATGTTGTTGGAAAACTGGTATTGATAGAAGCTCAACACAGAATTGCCACAAGCCTTCAATTTGTGAAAAACACATATCTGCAAAGTGCAATAAAATGAGCTATCCTATATATTAAATATTTAGGGACTAGGGAAGCTCATTATGTAAAGGAATCCTTTGATAGTCTTACATAGATTTTTTTTTTTTGACATGGAGTTTCGCTCTTCTCACTAATGTTAGAGTGCAATGGTGTGATCTTGGCTCACTGTAACCTCTGCCTCCCAGGTTCAAGCGACTCTCCTGCCTCAGCCTCCCAAGTGGCTGCAACTACAGGTGTGCGCCACCAGGCCTCCCTAATTTTTTTATTTTTAGTAGAGATGGGTTTTCACAGTGTTGGCCAGGCTGGTCTCAAACTCCTGATATCAGGTGAACCGCCCACCTCAACCTCCCAAAGTGCTGGGATTACAGGCATGAGCGACCGCACCCAGCCCTCAAATAGAATTTCTAAAGTCCCTATTAACAGTTTTTGAAATCAATTTCCCTAGATATATCCCAACAGGAAAATATCTAATTAGTTATAAGTCTGCCATTGGATGATAAAATGTTTATTTATATTTCAAAGTACAATATACCCTGGCTTACACCCAATGAAACTTTTAGATTTTACTTCAGCAGGGTAGCAAAGATGAAAAATGTTTTAAGGCATCAAACCTCAGTTTTAAAACAGTGCTTCTAAACAGTAGCAACCTAACTTCAATCATATCAGGTACTGGAGATGTGAGGTTCTGTCATTCTTCCTTCAAGTTTTAACTTTTTTGGTTTTGTATAAAAATCCAACAGGTGCCAGGGGGTTTTGCTGTTATTCATTACCAATCTGCAGCTCTCTCCTAAGTTTTTGAACAGCAAATGGAGGAAAACAAAGGCTTCAGTGAGCAAGCCATTCAATAGATATTATGTAACTCAGGACAGTATACTCTGGAGATTCAGAAAATTATAAACAAACAAGTGTTTGTTCTTAAAGTGCCTGGACTTAGGTCCTTCCTCTTATCAAAGCTCTTTCTTTTACTAACTTTTACCTTGATTTTTTAAAAAGGTGGCTAATCCAGGGCCACAGTGCTCATTTTAACTTTAATTTGTCCTCTGTTAGCATCAAGAGGCAAACTGAGCTCCGATATAAACCATTCACATTCACTAAAGCCCCAGTGCCAACTTTTTCTATCATTTCTGTTTGGAAGCGAAGCTGCAGAGATCTCTATAGGTAACCTCAGAGAGTGAGTGATCTGATTTATAGGACAAGCCTACTGCTCTGTTCAGAAGCTAATGACTAATGCCACTGGGCATTCCCCTCTTGGTTCCAAGCTCTCCTGCCAGATAGGCAAGGCTTCAATGCTGGTTGAGACAAGAACTTTATCTAGAGCTATGAAACAAACTATTTTTAGGAACCAAAAGACAAGTTGCCATAAGGACTCAAATTATTTAAAGAGTGTCAGCCTCGGCAACATGGCAAAATTTCATCTCTACAAAAAATACAAAAATTAGCAGGCGTAGTGGCATGCGCCTGTAGTCCCAGCTACTCGGGTGGCTGAGATGGGAGGCTGAAGTGGGAGGATCGCTTGAACCTGAGAGGTCGAGGCTACAGAGCCATGATCACACCTCTGCATTCCAGCCTGGGTCATAGAGTGAGACCCTGTCTCAAAAAATAAAATAAAGTGTGGACCACAGGTCACCTCATCAGAATCTGGGGTGATTGTTAAATGTGTGCCTCCCCAGACCTAGTGAATTAGAATCAATGGAGTAAGGCTGAGAATTCCCAAATTTTAATATATTCCCCAGATTATTCTTACATTTAAACCAAAAATAAAATTCTAAGCTCCCCCAACCAACTGAATGGATCCCCCTCACCCCCACCCGGGCCAAGGGATTCCAAAGAAACCTGAAAAACAGGTGGGGGTGGGGAAAGCAGACATGCTTCATTATACCCTCTCCCTTTTGGAGTTCAGGCACCACTGACCAGCATTAACATTAAAACAGAGATCTTAAGACTGCAAAACAGATTCTTTGTAGCAATAAGGTACCAATTTCCAATCTGACTCTAGTATCACATGACAGATAAAGAAGAAAATCAAAGTATTTTATCCCAAAATATGTTTCTTTGCCATATTTTGAAATGGCCCTACAGAGCCATCTTTTGTGGGGGGAAAATTGCTTCTGCAAAGAATCTCTATTAACATAACTAGATCTTACCCCCTCTAGTCCCTCCATATCCTGAAGAGATCAACTGAGAGTCCAACATCTTTTAAAGGTTTAAATAGAAAACATTTGCCATCTATGGTCTCTAATGGTGGCCACCTGTGAGACTTCACCTACATAAGAAGAACCTTGGCCTCCACAACCCCTTATCTTAACCCAGACACTTCCGTCTATTGATTCCAGGTCTTTAGATAATAACTTTTGCAACCAATTGCCAACAAGAAAAACTTTGAACCAAACCAATACACCTCACAGATACTGATTGGTGCCTTTTTTTTTTTTTTTTTTGAGACAGGGTTTTACTCTGTTGCCCAGGGTCTTACACTCTGTTGGAGTGCAGTGGTGCCAGTCTTGGCTCACTGGAGTCTAGAGCTCCCAGGCTCAAGCGATCCTCTTACCTCAGACTCCTGAATAGCTGGGACTACAAACATGCACTGCCATGCCTGGCTAATTTTTTTTTTTTTTAAATAGATGGGCTTTCACCATGTTGCACAGGCTGGTCGTGAACTCCCGGGCTCAAGCAATCTGACTGCCTTGGCCTCCCAAAGTGCTGCGACTATAGGCATAAGCCACCTCACCCAGCCTGATTGGTGTCTATGTCTCCCCAAATGTATAAAACCAAGCTGATGGGCTGGGTGCAGTGGCTCAGGCCTGTAATCCCAGCACTTTGGGAGGCCGAGGCAGGTGGATTGCTTGAGCCCAGGAGTTTGAGACCAGTCTAGGGAACACGGCGAAACCCCATCTCTACTAAAAATACAAAAATTAACTGGGCATGGGAGCGTGTGCCTGTAATCCCAACACTTTGGGAGGCCGAGGCGGGCAGATCACCTGAGGTCAGGAGTTTGAGACCAGCCTGACCTACATGGTGAAACCCCATCTCTACTAAAAATACAAAGTTAGCCAGGTGTGGTGACGCATGCCTGTAATCCCAGCTACTCTGGAGGCTGAGGCAGGAGAATCGCTGGAATCCAGGAGGCGGAGGTTACAGTGAGCCAAGATGATGCCATTGCACTCCAGCCTGGGCAATAAGAGTGAAACTCTGTCTCAAAAAAAAAGGAAAGAAAAGAAAACCAAGGCCATGGTCACTCATAGTTAGCTCAGAATAAACCTCTTTAAATACTTTACAAGAGTTTGGCTTTTTTTGTTGATATATACATGATAAGTTTGAGAAGCATTGGTCTAAGGAAGCTAACTGGAAGACAGATAGCTAACAAGAAGATAAATTTGGCCGGGTGCAGTGGCTCACGCTTGTAATCTCAGCACTTTGGGAGGCCAAGGTGGGCAGATCACTTGGGGTCAGGAGGTCCAGATGAGCCTAGACAACATGGCAAAACTCTGTCTCTACTAAAAATACAAAAACATTAGCCAGGCATGGTGGCGGGCGCCTGTAATCGCAGCTACTCAGAAGGCTGAGGCAGGATAATCACCTGAACCTGGGAGGCAGAGGTTGCAGCGAGCTAAGATCACGCTACTGCACTCCAGCCTGGGTGACACAGCGAGACTCTGTCTCAAAAAAAAAAGAAAAAGAAAAATTCAGTAACTTATTCAAGGTCATTTATCCCCACTATAGAGGTGAAATAACAGTGGGCCACAGAGATTAAGTAGGTTCTAACTAGGAACAGAGTTATTATCAAACTGAGTTATACTAATTTTGTATCTAGTGAAGGCATCCTCAACAAATGTTTTTCTGTAAAGAAACAGATAGTAAAATATATCAGGTTTTGTGGGCCAGGTAGTCTCTGTGGAAACTACTTAACTCTGCCATTGCAGTTGAAAGCAGCTGCAGACACCATGCAAAGGAATGAAACAGGCGTCAAGCTGGATTCGGACCATGGTTATAATTTGCCAATATTTGGTCTAGCATATCTTTTTTTTTTTTCCGAGATGGGGTCTTGCTATGTTGCCTAGGCTGGAGTGCAGTGGCTATGCACAGGCATGATCATATTGCACTGCAACATCAAACTCCTGGGCTCAAGCGATCCTCCCACCTCAGCCTCTCCCAAATAGCTGGGACTACAGGTGCTCACTGCCACACCCAGCTAATGCATCTTTAATTCCAATGAAAAGTATCAGGATATGCTACTCCATAATATGCCACTTGGGCATATTAATATGCCACTTTGAGCTGAAGGCAACTGACAAGTGGATAAAAGAAAAGCTCTTTGCCTTCCCCTTTTGCCTAAAAGCAGGACATAAATTAACAAAGGTGTCCCTTCTCCCTTTTCCACCAGGAAGGATAAAGGTTCGCCACAGAAGACAGCTTTAGGTCCTTATCAGCCTGGAGATGGCACCAGAGGCATCTATATAACAAACTGCACTAACTAGCCTTTATCTGCCATTAGTTCCCCATATATTTGCCTTCCTACAACTCGCCATCACTAAAGACTCAAGGTCTTTTTCCTTTGTCTTGTCACTTCTCTAAAAGTATACTGTTCTTTGTTGAAGATGCTATATAAGCCAGGGTTGTAAGAAATCTTTCTGAGAATTACTCTTTCTCCAGTTTTCTCCCATGTATATATGAAATATACATGTTAATAAACTTCCATTTGTTTTTCTCTTGTTAATCTATGTTTTGTTACAGGGGTCCCAGCTGAGAACTCACAAGAGTAGAGGAAAAAACATTTTTTCCTTCACTACACCAATATGAGCACCATGAAACAGGAAACTTTATTTTAAAATTAGGATTTAAGGCCAGTTGTGGTGGCTTAGGCCTGTAATCCCAGCACTTTGGGAGGTCAAGGTGGGCAGATCACTTGAGGTCAGGAGTTCAAGACCAGCCTAGCTAACATGGCAAAACCCCGTCTCTACTAAAAATACAAAAATTAACCGATTGTGGTGGCGCACCTGTAATCCCAGCTACTCAGGAGGCCGAGGCACAAGAATTGCTTGAACCCAGGAGGCGGAGTTTGCAGTGAGCGGATATCGCACTACTGCACTCACGCCTAGGTGACAGAAGGAGACCCTGTCTTGGAAAAAGAAAAAAAAGAAAATTAGGATTTAAAAGATGGTAAAATTTAATTATTTGGGCCTTTTCCTTAGGTATAACAGCCCAATGTCAACTAGTAATGGATAAATGACGCTGAAGCATTACTAGAATCAGTGCACATTACTGAAGTTTCTCCATGACTCTGACTGGGTCTTGGGATCTTTCACATGATCTTGCAATCCTTTAATGTCTACCATTTGATGCTGTGCACCCTCTTCGGCACAAATTTACTTCAGACAAATAAGACAAACAGATCCAAATTTTACAACTTTACTTTCCCTTAAGAGCAAATAAGTAAAAGTGACACATACACTTTGTGATTATGTAACACACTCCATGGCAAAAACTTTTTTTTTGGAAGGGGAAATAAGTTTCATACCTAGCCTATTGCCGGCAGCCTAAAGTAGTTTTAAACTCTTATGACAACATTAACGAAGCCATTAAGACATGCATATTCTTGTCCTGTGCTAATCTTTCTCTGCTCCATCTTTCTCAAATGTACAATTCTTTACATGGTTGGATGATTCTGAGTAAATTAAATATGCTTCATTCCCTAATAAATATCTGAACCTAGATGGCTTAATGGCATTTTTATTTGCTCTCATGGCAATTATGATACATTCGTTTCCTGTGTGGAAGTCTCCTCCACACCCTCCACTATGAAGACATAACATTTTATGTATATAGTGTGTGTATATATATAAACACATACATGTATATACACATACACATATATGTTTAGAAAGTGAGAAATAGGGCCAGGCGCAATGGCTCACGCCTGTAAACCCAGCACTTTAGGAGGCTGAGGTGGGCAGATCACCTGAGGTCAAGAGTTCGAAACCAGCCTGGTCAACATGGCAAAACCCCGACTCTACTAAAAATACAAAAATTAGCCAGGCATGGTGGTGGGCACCTGTAATCCCAGCTACTGAGGAGGCTGAGGCAGGAGAACCACTTGAACCTGGGTGGTGGAGGTTGCAGTGAGCCGAGATCGCACCATTGCACTCCATCCAGCCTAGGCAACTGAGCGAGACTTCGTCTAAAAAAAAAAAGTGAGAAATAAATTACATAAAGGCAGTCACACTTAATTGACCAGTAAAAAGACTAGCACCTTATTGTACAAAAAAATGGCTACTCATCCACCAAACAGTTCTATTCCTTTCCCAAAGTAAATTATTTTTGCTAAGAAACAGTTGCCGCCCAGCCAGGGACTGTATTTCCTAGCTTCCTTGAATCTAGGTGGGGCCATGTGACTGGTTTTGCCAATAGAAGGTAAGCAGAAGTGATGTGTTTCACTTGCTGGTGAAGGCAGTCAACACGATTTCCTTTTGCCATACTCCTTTCCCGCTTGCAGTGACTCTGGAGACCACATGAAGATGGTGGCATCACAAGAGGAAGGAACCTTGATCCCTGAGTCACCTGAAGGACAGCTACCCAGGAGAGCTGCCCAACATGAATAACTGATTTGGACTTGTGTGAGCTAGATTAAACCACTGAGGTTTGGAAATGTTTGTTACAGCAGTTAGCCTCCCTTACCAGAATATACCTGTATTGGTGAAAGACTCAAATCATGATTTATTGAAGTATTTCTAAGATAAAAGCAAATATTGAGGAATCATATGTGTAAGAAGAGCTTGCAGGTTATCATTTTTGCCACTTACCTACCCCATTCATCTGAGTTTAAAACCAGTGTAAGCCTGGGCAACAAGGTGAAACCCTGTCTCTACCAAAAATACAAAAATTAGCAGGGCATGGTGTTATGTGCCTGTAGTCCCAGCTACTTAGGAGGCTGAGGTGAGATGATGGCTTGAACCCAGGAGGCAGAGGTTGCAGTGAGTCAAAATTCCACCACTGCACTCTAACCTGAGTGACAGTGAGACCTTGCCTCAAAAATAAAATAAAATGAAACCAGTCTGAATGAGTAGAGACCTATTTATTAAGTAAATTCTGATATTTAACATCTTTTCTAACACTGTGTAAATGCTATAGCTCACCTATATCACAGCATATGAAACAAGGTAGGATGTATTATATGCTATATTTAGAATACATTTGGAACATAAAGTGTAAACCAGAAGACATTCTTAAAATTAAATTTGCCGGCCGGGCGCGGTGGCTCAAGCCTGTAATCCCAGCACTTTGGGAGGCCGAGACGGGCGGATCACAAGGTCAGGAGATCGAGACCATCCTGGCTAACACGGTGAAACCCCGTCTCTACTAAAAAATACAAAAAAACTAGCCAGGCGAGGTGGCGGGCGCCTGTAGTCCCAGCTACTCCGGAGGCTGAGGCAGGAGAATAGCGTGAACCAGGGAGGCGGAGCTTGCAGTGAGCTGAGATCCGGCCACTGCACTCCAGCCTGGGCGACAGAGCAAGACTCCGTCTCAAAAAAAAAAAAAAAAAAAATTACATTTGCCTCCCCCAAGGCAGAATGTACTGGACTTCAGTCATTCAGTACCAGCTTCATGAGTTTTTCCATAGCTGTGGGCCTCATGTATTATCATTTACTCCATGTGTTTCTGGACCCTAAGGAGGGCAGAGAGAGATGTGGCAGTTGCGAGACTTCAGTTTCACACCTGCCCCATATAGAACTCCAAGATGTTCATTCTGGGCCTTCCTGTGGCTCTTGAGGAATTAGTCGTGGAGTTTTCAGGATCCAGATGAATATCTGGGGGCTCTGAGGAAAAAGAACTGGTCAGGCTTATCTGAGGTCTGAGCAGAAAGAAAGCCTCTTGTAACTGGTGGGGGAAAGACATAAGAGAGAACTGAAACGGGATAAGACATCCAAATAAAGGGGTCTTTTATGGGGTGGGTGTGGGTAGGGCTCTGTAAATATTTCCTTATAGTGCTTACTAACCTTTTTTGACTTAGGAAACCATTTGAGAATATGATGAAAGCTATGGAACTTCGTCCCCCTCAAACATACATAAGAGCATTCACTTAAATACTTATACATAATTTCGGGAGATCTTAGAGTATCTGTAGCCCACCACTGAACCCCAGGTTAAGAATTCTTGTTTTAGCCGGGCGCGGTGGCTCAAGCCTGTAATCCCAGCACTTTGGGAGGCCGAGACGGGCGCATCACGAGGTCAGGAGATCGAGACCATCCTGGCTAACACTGTGAAACCCCGTCTCTACTAAAAAATACAAAAAACTAGCCGGGCGAGGTGGCGGGCGCCTGTAGTCCCAGCTACTCGGGAGGCCGAGGCAGGAGAATGGCGTGAACCCGGGAGGCGGAGCTTGCAGTGAGCTGAGATCTGGCCACTGCACTCCAGCCCCGGCAACAGAGTGAGACTCTGTTTCAAAAAAAAAAAAGAATTCTTGTTTTAGTGGGAAATTTAATAGCTGATCCTCAGGTTTATAAAGGAAACCACTAGTAAATAATGCAGACACTTCCCTATAAAAAAGAGAGAACATAGCTATTTCTTCCATCTCTTCCCCCTTGACGGGATGAGGAAGAGCCGAGAAACAGAGGTAATGTCAACCCTAAGTTTTTCTCTGCTGCTGTCCCTAACCTCAGTGCCTTGGTACAGTCCCACAGTGGGGCACCATCAACAGAACTTGTTTTTAAAAAACTTTTAAAAACTTTATTTTGAAATAATATTAATCTCACATAGAAGTTGCAAAAATAGCACATGAATTCCCTATTCTGTCCTCCCCCAGCCCCTGGTAACCACCATGGAACTACTTTCTGCTTCCATGTGTATGATTACTCTCGGCACCTAATATCAGCGGAATCATATAATATTGTCCCTTCTGTGACTTACTTATTTCACCTAGCATAATGTTTTCAAAGTTTACTGTTTTGGACCCCCTGACTGGGTGTTTTGCAACTATAGCAAATTCAAACAGGCAATGCAGAAAATTTGAAAATTTCCATGGAAAACAGTATACCGAACATGTCTGGACATTGCTGAACCTACTAACTCGAGGTAGTTTGCAGTTTCAACAGCAGATCATGTTACATTCCTATCCATGACAATACATCTTTGCAAAGCTGGGTTTTCTGTGGTTGCTGTGATAAAAGCCAAATGCAGCGGAAATATTAATGTGAAACAGGAAATGACAGTGGCAGTGTCCAACACGATCCCAAGGTTTGAGAAGTAGTACAGGCATACACATCCGGTTATAATTGTGACTTTAAAGGACATAAAATATTTTTTTCTCTCAGTTTATGTATGTTATTTTTTCAAACAACTTCTAAGTAAATATTCAGTTGTTTGAACCTAACTACTAACTACTGAAGCCTAAGGGAATTATGAAAAAATTACTAACTACTGAAGCCTAGGGGAATTGTGAAAAAATTACTCAGACACTAAGGGCTCCATGAAACCAAGTTTCGGAATCTTTGCCTTAACCAAGAAGTAATAGAATAGTGTAAGATTCACCAAGGAAAGCCATGTGACCTTGAAGAAATAACTTAAAGACCATAACACAAACATACCAACCAGGAAAAGAGGAATTTGGGTTGTTAAAACCATTTTTAAAGGTCACTCTTAGCTTAATCCTTCAAATCCCACACAATGCCTTCTGGATAATTTGCATTTTTAAAAAAACTTCTAAAACACATGCACCCAAATTACTGTTTTCCCACTTCTTAGGGACTCAAGCAAAGCTTTTAAAATTACAGCCTCCAAGCTATGTTGGAAGAGACTGGGTCTCCCCTACACAGACAGAACACAACTTCGGGAGCCGTGCCAGGGAGACAGGAGAAACCTGGAAAAAGACAGAGACTCAAAGATCCCCCCACTTTAAGACTTTCAGCTTTTTTGTGGTTTGTATCTTACCCTCAATAGCCTGCTTTTAAGTTCAATAATAATGCTCGTTGAGAAAAAAAGAAAAAAAAAAGAATAATCCAGGCTATTGTGGAAATGCTTGTTGGGAAACTTCCTTTCCTCAGGGTTTTTCATATAAGCAAGGGAAAAAATTAACACAACATCCAGAATAGCGGTTCCCTGGGTGGGAGGTGAGAAGTGAGTGGATAGCCATGGAGAGGGGTATTCAGGGGCTCCAGGGGCCTGGGGATGTTCTAGTTCTTCAGCCAGGTGACACATACTTCAGTGTGATCTATCGTTATTCTTTACATTGCACTCTAAGGTTTATACTGTCTGAGTGTATGATGTATTTCACAGTGGCAGCACCAGTATCTCTATACAAGAAAGAGGCCTTGGGAGTTGGAAGTGTGCCTTGTCTGTAAGCTGAGTTGGATCGCAGGCAGTCTGCTTTTACACAGAGCATATGCTTATCTGGAAAGGCTTTGGGGAAGGTGATGAGTTTAAGTGGGAGACTAAGATTAATGCTCGGTGCCATCATGAAAAAACAAGGAGTTAACGAATTCGCATTTTTAAAAATTACCATTGGTTTATACCTCCCAACACTGCAACTAGTTGTTTTCTGATCTCTTTGATTCCTCTTCATCCCTTTTCTACCCTTCCCTCATCTCCAGTATGACCCAGAGGGCAGAAAATGCTCCCCAGCTTTAATTTGTATCCCTAATTTTTAAAAGATTTTTTGTTACCATATGCTAAACAAATACTAAAGATGACAAAGTGTAACATGCATTGGTATAGACACACCTACTACACTCAAGAACAAGGCTGCAGACCAGTATGGTGGCTCACACCTGTAATCCCAACACTTTGGGAGGCTGAGACAGGAGGAGTTCGAGACTAGCTTGGGCAACACAGTGAGACTCTGTCTCTAGTAAAATAAAAAAATTCAAAATTATCCAGGCGTGGTAGTCCCAGGCTGAGGTGGGAGGATCGCTTGAGCTAAGGAGGTCAAAGCTTACAGCCTGAGCAACAGAGGGAAACTGTGCCTCAAAACAACAACAACAAAAACCCTGCCAAGGTTGCTATTGGTGTTTTGGGGATGAGTAATCCCCCATCAGTACACGATGGATGGGACCACTTTGGACCCAGTTGTGTTTGTCTTCATTGCCCAAGTTCTTTCCACTTACACTGGCCTAACAGAACCTAAGCATGAATGAATTCAACATCCAACAGGTTCGCAAAACAAGGTGTCCAACACACAAGAGTACAATGCCAAGCACTTCATTCACTTCACTGCATGAACACAACACTACGAGGTTATGTACAATACCTGCAGTTTAGAGTTCTAAAAACTAAGGTTTACAGTAGTTGTTTTTCCAAAGTCACACACCTAACAAGTGGTGGAGTCAGAACTCTGTCTCACGGGCCCAAAGTGGCTCTTTACTACCACGTGACCCATCTCATGCTACCTCGCGGGGGAAACATTCTTGACTAGCTTTGAGGCATTCGAGTCCCTCTCGGGTCACAAATAATGCTGCACTTCCCCTCCTGTCCCCGAGATCTACCGGAAGCAACACACTTAAATGCCCAAGATAAGCTCGGGCGAGCTGATGTCTGGACCCAAACCAGACAGCACGTCGGCTCCCTGGACCCCGGGAGATGCCACTTGCTGAGGCTTCGCCGATGGGGCTCCTAAGGAATATCGGCCCCTCTCCTCCTGCGCCTGCACCCCAGTGCGGTCGTCCAGGGCGGGGAGGGACGGGGTCACTCGGAGGCGGCCGCAGGCCCGGGACCGACCCTCCTCCGCGCCGCAGACCGCGGGGTACTCGGACCCCCGCCCCCACCGCCCTTCCTTCAAACTGCAAGCGAGCAGGACAACAAGGGACGAGCCCCAGAAGAAAGTTCTCCACCTCCCTCGCCCGAAGTTCCATATTCCAGGGAGGCAACTGAGGCCAGGAGAAGAAGGAGGCGCCCCGGGGGGTAACGCCTCGCGCCGGGCGTTTTCGGAGGCCGCAGACCAGGGGGCGAGACGCAGTGTCCGGGTCTCCCCCGCGGGCAGTCGGCGATCCTGGGGTGCCGAGGGAGCAGCGCCCCCTTCCCCCAACAGCGTCCTCCCGGACCTCAGTCGCCCACCCTGGTGTAAGCGGGGATCCCAGGGAGCCGGCGAGATCGCCTGGTACCTTTCTCTCCCGCGCCGGACGTCCGCGCCGCAGGGACCGAGGCCGGCGACAGGGTGGGGGCGAGGGGCGACGACGGGGACGGGCTCCCGCTGGCTCCGGCGGCCCCAGGGCCTCGGCGCCGCCTAGCGCCGTGCCTCCAGCCGCCCGCGCGCCAGGCAGCGCTCTCGGCTCCTGCGGGTTACCTGCGGCCGAGCCCGCCGCGCCCGCCGCCGCAGGGCCCTCCACCCAGTCCCGCCGCCCCGCCCCGCCCCGCCGGCGGCTCCTACGCCGGGGCCGCAGCGCCCCCCAGCGGCGAGTCGGGGCACGGCAGGGACCCTCGCGAGAGAGAGGTGGTACCCCGGAGGCCCTGGGCTGGCCCCCGTCTGCAGCCCGCTCCTGGCTGGGGCCGCCGCCGTCTGAAGAGTGGGAGAAGGGGGGCCAACAGTAGGGTGAGGTTTTCCGCTTGTGGGTTGCCAGGAAGTGTATTGGAAGGTGAGGAGAATTAGCAGGAGGAACCTCCCACCTTCACTCATTTCGTGGCCAAGTGGATATTTCAATATAACCATAGCTCACTTAACGGGGGCTGCTCAGTTTGCACTGAATAACAATGATGAATGACCCAGATTTGTTGGGGTAGCTGGAGAGGGGAAAGGAAGCCTTTATTTCTAACAGCTTGACTATAAGTAGCTTGTTGGAATCATCCCATATGGAAACGGCAAAAGCATTGAGCGAGCCTGACTCCCATATTCATATCACACTTTACATAGTGTTATCTCAGTCTGGTTTTGTCTATTGTCATTCACAGTCACTTCTTCAGTACCTAGAAGAGCTCCCTGAACGCAGGAAGCATTCAGTAAGTTACTGTTGAAACCATGTACAGATGGATGGGATCTCATTCCACTCTTTGAAGAAGCATGGACAGGTATCTGCTCTCCAAAGGCGGAGAGATGGAAGAGGAGTCAAGCAGCACCCTAAAATGGACTATCGATCTTGCCTGAGGCTTTGGGACAAGCTTATCATGAATCTGACTTTTCTTTTTCTTTCTTTCTTTATTATAATTTTTTTTTTGAGACGAAGTCTCGCTCTGTCACCCAGGCTGGAGTGCAGTGGCACGATCTCGGCTCACTGCAACCTCTGCCTCCCAAGTTCAAGCAATTCTCCTGCCTCAGCCTCCTGAATAGCTGGGATTACAGGTGCCCACCACCATCTCTGGCTAATTTTGTATTTTTAATAGAGACGGGGTTTCACCATGTTGTTCAGGCTGGTCTCGAACTCCTGACCTCGTGATCCTCCCACCTCAGCCTCCCAAAGTGTTGGGATTACAGGTATGAGCCACCATGCCTGGCTGACTTTTCTTATTCCCTCTGAAACAGGTCTGGTTTCCAGGAGAAAAGAAACATGATGATTTCTTCCTTTTCCTTAAGATGTTTGTTTTCCTCTCTCCTTCAGGGATTATTAGGCAGGAGAGATCCCAAGAGCCTCTTTCCACACTAGAAAGGGGAAGCTCTTGATTTTCTCCTACTGCTTCTGAAATTTCCCCAACCCCATAGTCATAGCTGCTAGTTTTAGCTAACAGGAGGTGAAATCTGTCTTCTGAGTATCCTTTGGCCTTTTCCAGATTTTCTTTTTTTTTTTTTTCCCTTGAGATAGGGTCTTGCTGTGTTGCCCAGGCTGCAGTGCAGTAGCTCAATCATAGCACACTGCAGTTGAACTCCTGGCTCAAGCAATCCTCCTGCCTCTGCCTCCTGAATAGTTGGGACTACAAGTGTGCACCACCATGCCCAGCTAATTTTTTTATGTTTAACACAGGAGATCAAGGCTGGTCTTGAACTCCTGGGCTCAAGCAATCCTCTGGCCTCAGCGTCCCAAAGTGTTGGGATTACAGATGTGAGCCACTGCGCCCAGCCATTCTTCAGATTTGTGCCCCATTCCTGTTGCTGTCCACCTGGAGCTGATAGAAGAATACATTTCCTTTCTCTGCTGGCTTGTAGCTCCAGTTTCCTCTCCAGGCAGGTTACTAATGAGTTCCTGGATAACCCCCAAAGTCAAGGTTTGTACACATGACCTTTCTTTTTTTTTTTTTTTTTTTTTTTGAGATAGAGTTTTGCTCTTATTGCCCAGGCTAGAGTGCAGTGGTGAAATCTCGGCTTACTGCCACCTCCACCTTCTGGTTTCAAGCGATTCTCCTGCCTCAGCCTCCCAAGTAGGTGGGGTTACAGGCGCCCGCCACCATGCCCAGCCAATTTTTTTTTTTTTGTATTTTTACAATACGTCTGTATTTGTACAGATGGGGTTTCACCATGTTAGTCAGGCTGATCTAGAACTGCTGACCTCGTAGTCCACCTGCCCTCGGCCTCCCAAAGTGCTGGGATTACAGGCATGAGCCACACCGCGCCTGTCCATATGACCTTTCAATGTGATAATTTCTCTCTTGTACTTTTCCACATTGAGTTTTCCTAGCTAGTCCCTTGAATAAACTTCCAAAGATGCAAATATTCAGTTTCCCTGAAAGACTTTTAAAACATCACCGTAAAGTCACACTAAGATGGGATTTTAAGTTATATTTGTGGGCAGTCACAGCAATGACCCTGAAAGAAACAGAAAGCCCATGCCAGCCTGCAAGACATGTGAGTGCTCCTGGGAACTGACTGGTCTGCTTTTGTTCCCAGACTTTGATTAATGGGGATTCCTGGCAGGAGGCCTCATGAGAGCCAAAGCAGGCAGTGGCTGAGCTGCCTGTAGATCTTGCTTGCTCATCTCCAAGTGGGCAGACAGTTTTTGGGCAACCAAAGAAGAAGACTCCTAAATCTCCCTCTTTATGAGAAAGGCTTCCAGGTTGCAGCTCTGTTCTTGCCCCTACGTTCAGCTCTATCACAGCCAGCCTCTTATATTCACCCTAGCACACCCTCCTTCTGCCTTGTGAGAAAGAAGTTTGCTCTGCAAATGATCATTTTCACTGCTTTGTGATAACATAATCTGCTCCTATTTTCAACAACATCTCTTTAATGAGCTGACTTCATTAGCTATGTTTCCTGTTGTTAGCTTCAGTGCAGCCTTCAGCACACCATTCTGCCACTCCCTGCCACTCCACTGAAACTGCCTTTGCTAAAGCTTCCACTCAAGGAAGAACCCTTCCATCTGCCCCTCTATAGTCATATCCTTCTCTTTCAGAGGAAACCACCATCCTAAGTTTTGCGTTAATAATTCTGTTATCACAAATATATGTGTCCCTAAACACTACATGGTTTGTTTTTGTGTGTTTTTGAGCTTTTTGTAAATAGAATCATTCTGCATGCTTCCCGTGCAACTTGCAGTTTTTGCCCAGCATTATGTTTCTGAGAGTCACTTATTCGATTTCTCTGCTATATAAATATTTTGTTGTAAAAACATAACACAATTTAATTACCCATTCTACTTTTGGATGTTGGATTGGCTCCAGTATTTGCTATTGCAAACAGCATTGCTGTGAACATTCTTAAATATTTCTCCCGATGCATGTGTGTAAGAATGTTTTTTAGGATATATACCTAGAAGTGGAATCATCGGGTCTTAAGGTATGTGCATGTTCAAACTTACTACGTAATGTTAAACTGTCTAAACTGGTTGTTTTCTAAAGTGGTCATATCAATTTTCATTTCTAACACCTGTATATGAAAGTCGTCCATGTCCCACAATCTTTGCCAGCACTTGTTTTCATCTAAATGATATCTCATAATAGTTGTAGTTTGTATTTCCTCAATTACCAGTATAGCTGAGCATCTTTAATGTTTAATAGCTAGTCCTATTTCCTCTTTTGTTAATTGATGGTGTCTTCTGCCCTGTTTCATGTGTTTTGAGAACTCCTTTCTGACCCTAAAGATATAAAAATATTCTCCCATATTTTCTTTCAAGTGTTATAATTTTGCCTTTCACGTGTAAGTCCACATTCCATCTGAAATTCATTTCTCCTTTCATTTGCAATGCCAGAGCTCTCTTACAATGGATTTTTATACACATACAGGTTTGTTTTCAGTCCTCTATTTTGTTCCATTTCCCTATCACTCTGCTAGCATCATACTGTCTGAAATCTGTGGTTTTCTTTTTTTTTTTTTTTTTTTTGAGGCGGAGTCTTGCTCTGTCGCCCGGACTGGAGTGCAGTGGCCAGATCTCAGCTCACTGCAAGCTCCGCCTCCCGGGTTTTACGCCATTCTCCTGCCTCAGCCTCCCGAGTAGCTGGGACTACAGGCGCCCGCCACCTCGCCCGGCTAGGTTTTTTTTTGTATTTTTAGTAGAGACAGGGTTTCACCGTGTTAGCCAGGATGGTCTCGATCTCCTGACCTCGTGATGCGCCCGTCTCGGCCTCCCAAAGTGCTGGGATTACAGGCTTGAGCCACCGTGCCCGGCCAAAATCTGTGGTTTTCTTTCTTTCTTTCTTTCTTTCTTTCTTTCTTTTCTTTCCTTTCTTTCCTTCCTTTCTTCCTTTCCTTTCTTTCCTTCTTCTTTCTTTTCCTTCCTTTCTTTCTTTCTTTCCTTCTTGCTTTCTTTCTTTCTCTTTCTTTCTTTTCTTTCTTTCTTTTCTCTTTCTTTCTCTCTCTCTCTTTTGTTTTTGTTGACAGAGTCTCGCTCTGTTGCCCACGCCAGAGTATAGTGACATGATCTTGGCTCACTGCAACCTCTTCTCCTGTGTTCAAGCGATTCTTCTGCCTCAGCCTCCTGAGTAGCTGGGATTACAGGTGCACACCACCATGCCCAGCTAATTTTTTTTGTTTTGTATTTTTTAATAGAGACAGGGTTTCACCATGTTGACCAGGCTGGTCTTGAACTCCTGACCTCAAGTGATCTACCCACCTTGGCCTCCCAAAGTGCTGGGATTACAGGTGTGAGCCAGCACACCTGGCCTGTGATTTTATTTCAAGTGTTGATTTCCAAATATACAAGTCCTACTCTGACTTATTTCTCTTTTTTATTTATAAAGATCTCAAGTATTCTTAGCTCTTTGCTCCTCCATAGACATTTTCTAATTCATTTGTTATGATAAACTCGAGATTTTAATTTGAAATCTCAGTAAACATATGTGGTGGATTGCATTGTTCATTCACAATTATTTGTACCCTTCCCATCTTTGCCATGCTTTTTTATAGGTGGGGTAACCCAGTCTGCTCCATTAGTTTTGGGCTTGTGTTGACTTGCTTTGGCCTACACCACACTGGAACAGAAGCTTAAAATACGTTGTATGCTGTAGTGCTTCCCCTACCTCCCTTGAGCTTCTGCCATTTGTCATGAGAATATCATGCCCCAACGAGTGGCTGCACCTTCAGTGGGGATCCCAGAATAAAAAGACAAATGGAATCATGCACAGTCCAATATGGCCACAAAAAGTCTGCAGCCTTCATGTAATGGGAGCAAGAATGTTTCCTACTACTGCTATTTGGAAAAAACTAGCATCTTTATGATATTGAGTCATTGGTACAATGTGTGTATGTGTGTGTGTGTAGCTCTGTGCAATTTTATCACATATGTAGTTTCATTTTACCACCATTCTATCAAAATACAGAACTATGCCATCACCACAAAGAATCATCCTCATGCTACTTAATTATAGTCACAGCCAACCCCCTCCCCCACACCATCCCTAATCTCTGATAATCACTAATCTGTTCTCCATCTCTATAATTTTGTCATTTTAAGAATGTTACATAGGCCAGGTGCAGTGGCTCATGCCTGTAATCCCAGCACTTTGGGAGGCCAAGGTGGGCGGATCACTTGAAGTCAGGAGTTCGAGACCAGCCTGGCCCAAACGGCAAAACTCCATCTCTACCAAAAGTAACAAAAATTAGCTGGGCATGGTGGCGTGCCTGTAGTCCCAGCTACTCAAGAGGCTGAGGCAGAAGAATTGCTTGAACCCAGGAGGCAGAGGTAGCAGTGAGCCGAGATCATACCACTGCACTCCAGCCTGGGCAACAGAGCAAGATTTCATCTCAAAAAAATCCAGAATATTATGTAAACGAAATCATACAGTATGTGGCCTTTTGAGGCTGCCTTTTTCTTCACTCAGGATAATGCCCTTGAGATTTATCCAAGTTGTTGTGTGTGTCAACTGTTGATTCTTTCCATTGCCGAGTAGTATTCCTCAGTGTGGATATACCACAGTTTGTTTAGCCATTCACCCATTGAACAGCATCTGGGTTTGGGTTATTATGAATAAAGCTGCTATGAACATTCATATACGTGTTTTTATATGGACATAGTTTTCACTTCTCTGAGATAAGTAACCAGAAGGGCAATTGCTGGGTCATTTTGTAGTCACATGTTTAGTGTTATAAGAAACTGCCAAACTGTTTTCCAGGGTAGTTACACCATTTTACACTTCCCACCACCAATGTGTGAGATATCTGAGTTTTCTGTATCATTGTCAGCATTTGGTGTTGTCACTATTTTTTAATTTCAGTCATTTTGGTAGTTATGTGGTGGTATCTCACTGTGGTCTTAATAATCTGCATTTCTGGGCAGGGGGTGGTGGCTCATGCCTGTGATTCCAACACTTCAGGAGGCTGAGGAGGGATGATTGCTTGAGGTTAGGGGCTCAAGACCAACCTGGGCAACAGAGTGAGACCCTGTCTCTACAAACAAAATTTTTAATAGCAGGGCATAGTGGCACAAGCCTGTAGTCCTAGCTAATCAGCAGGCTGAGACAGGAGGATTGCTTGAGCCCAGGAATTCAGGGCTGCAGTGAGCTATGACTATACTCTAGCCTGGGTGACAGAGTGAGACCCTTCTCTAATAATAATAATAATAATAACAATAATTTGCAGTATTTAATGTAATGGTGTTGAACATCTTCTCATGTCTCATTATTTGACATTACTATATCCTTGTCAGTGAAATGTTTTTTCCTATTTTCTAATTGAATTTTTTTCCCCTAAGTTTTGAGAATTCCTTATACTTTATAGATACGAGGCTTCTGTCAGATATTTGGTTAGCAAATATTTCACTCTAGTCTGTAGCTTGTCTTTGCATCCTCTTAACAGGGTCTTTGCAGAAAAAAGTTTTTTAATCTTGACAAAGTCCAATTTATCAATTTTTTATCTTATGAATAAAATAAAATAAATGGCACAGTTCTAGTGTCACAATTCTTTTGTTTCATTTTCCAGTCTTATGCAGTCAAGGATCTACAGTACGTCGTGGAATAGGAGTGGTGATAGTGGTCATCATTCTCTGTTCCTAACTTTAAGCTTCTGATTTTCTAATCTGTCTTTCTTCCTCATTTTCAGTTCCTAAGGTAAAGGGACTGTAGTTATCAGTTACATTGTGTTTGGCTACAAGAGTGTGCTTGCCTAGAGTGGCTTAAACAACAAAAACATGTAGGCTGGGCAGGGTGGTTCACACCTGTAATCCCAGCACTTTGGGAAGCTAAGGTGGGAGGACTGCTTGAGCCCAGGAGTTTGAGACCAGCTTGGGCAACATAGGGAGATCCCATCACTACAAAAAATAAAAAAAAATTAGTCAGGTGTGGTGGTGTGCACCTGTGGTCCCAGCCACTCAGGAGGCTGAGGTTGGAGGATCGCTTGAGCCCAGGAGGTCAAGAATGCAGTGAGCCATGATTATGTCACTGCACTCCAGCCTGGGTGACAGAGTGAGACCCTGTCTCAAAAAAAAGTAGTAATTTATATGATAAACATATGTGGCCTTGGGCTCTTTCTGTCATTCTACTGTACCACCCTCAGTTTTGGCTTTTGTCTTTGATGACATCCAGGCAAGAAAGGTTGCAGACTTTCCCACTGTATTCATTTCAGCTGGGGAACAACTTCTTATCAGATGCTCAGGGACATATATCCTTTCACATGTCATTGGTTACCACTGGATGACAAAGATAGGGGAGTGGTTACCATAATTACCATAGACTAACCATGATTCAACTTCTGGGTCTGGGGTTCCTTCCCTGAATGTGCTGACACCCAACATTTAAAGTTATGAAACTAGGCAGGGGGGCGCAGTGGCTTAGGCCTGTAATCCCACCACTTTGGGAGCCCAAGGTGGGTGGATCACCTGAGGTCAGGAGTTAGAGGCCAGCCTGGCCATTCTGGTGAAACCCCATCTCTACTAAAAATACAAAAATTAGCTGGGTGTGGTGGCGGGGGTCTGTAATCCCAGCTATTCAGGAGGCTGAGGCAGGAGAATCACTTGAACCTGGGAGGCAGAGGTTGCAGTGAACCGAGATCATGCCATTGCACTCCAGCCTGGGTGACAGAGCAAGACTCCATCTCAAAAGTAAATAAATAAATAAATAAAGTTACCAAACTAAGGATGAAGGGGGTGAGAGGGAGGAACTGGTTATGCTGCCAACAAGATCTACCCAACATCTATTTGACTTTGTGTTCCCTGTGCCTGGCAATGGCAGATATATTTGGAGGTTTCTGTTCAGCTTATACCACTTTATTAGGAACCACCTCTCCATCCCTGAGGGTAGACCTCTGCAGCCACACAGCGGCATCTCCAGCCATAGTGGAGGGGAACATCAATTCAGTCATCAACACATATTTATTGGGACTTGACCACCATCAAGCTATTTATATTTATATTTATATTATATGTTTATGCTGCACATAAAATACAATGTAAGTAGTATACACTAGAATTATATTTCATCCATATTATAGCTACTGTGCTAGGCACTGAGAATAGAATGGTGGACAAAAGAAGATGGTCCCACAGTCTAGTGGTGAATACAGTCCTCATTCAAATCTTAAACTGCAATTGAGATAAATGCTCTAGAGGACTAGTACATAGTGATATATAGTGCACGATTAGGGGATTAGGCCAGGAGTGAAACATTGGCTCAAACTCAGCCAATCAGATTTTCTTGCCCGGGAATTAAAGATAATAATAGCTTAACACTTACATAGTGATTATTGTCTAATACGGTTTGGCTTTGTGTCCCCACCCAAATCTCATTTTGAATTGTACTCCCATAATTCCCATGTGTTGTGGGAGGGGCCCAGTGGGAGATAATTGAATCATGGGGATGGTTTCCCCATACTGTTCTCCTGGTAGTGAATAAGTCTCACAAGATCTGATGGTTTTATCAGGGTTTTCCGCTTTTGCGTCTTCCTCATTTTCTCTTTGCCTGCTGCCATCGGTGTAAGACAGGACTTGCTCCTCCCTGCCTTTCACCATGATTGTGAGGCTTCCCCAGCCAAGTGGAACTGTAAGTCCAATTAAACCTCTTTCTTTTTTAAAATTGCCCAGTCTCAGGTATGTCTTTATCAGCAGCATGAAAACAGAGTAATACATGGTCCTAAATTATTTTATACAGTTTAATGGATTTAATTCCTTCCCACAACCCTACTGAGGTATATTACATTATCACTAGTTTAGAGATGAGTAAATCGAGGCACAGAGAGGTTAAGTAACTTGCTATAGGTCACACAGCTACTTAGGATGGAACTAGGGTTTAAACCCAGGTAGCCTGATTCCAGAGGATGGGCCCATTATCACTGGGACCAGGAAGGTGGGGCAGCTGTCTCCTGCCCTCTGGTGGGAAAAGCAAAGAAAGCCAGTTTTCATGCAGAGAGAAAAACAAAGGGAAAAGTGCAGAGAGAAGTAAAAGCAAAGTCCCCCCTCCAGTGTTTTTTGAGACAGGGTCTTACTCTCTGTCACCTAGGCTGGAGTGCAGTGGTGCCATTGTAGCTTACTGCAGCCTCAAACTCCTGGGCTTAAGTGGTTCTTCTGCCTCTGCCTCCCAAGTAGCTGGGACTACAGGCACATGCCACTGTGTCTAGGTAATTTTATTCTTTATTTTTGGTAGAGATGGAGTCTTGCTTTGTTGCTCAGGCTGGTCTTGAACTCCTGACTTCAAGTGATCCTCTTGCCTTGGCCTCACAAAGTGCTGGAATTATAGGGATGAGCCACTGCACCCAGCCATGGTCCCTTTCTTGAGGAGTCTTAATTGTCTCCTATAATATCCAGAGACACCTTTAGCAGGATCTTCTGAATATGATATGACTCCTGAATTTCATCACCAAGTGTATGATCAAGCTTCATCCATCCTTTCTTCCCTCTACTCATAAAGGATATCTATTGTGTCAGTTGCTGCAAAGTTTACAGCACCCCACCCACATGGCTTAAGCTGAACTTCCCAACTAGTTTGCCACCATCACTTGTGTGCCATAAATGGCTTATAGCTATGGTCAAGTTTTTGATCCCCTCAGCCTTTAGGGCAGCTAGGCAAGGCCTGAGGGTGACTAAAGTCTTCGGGCCAGTCACCTCTGGCTGTAAGTAGCCTGTCCATTTACACACCAGTGAACCATACAAATAGTGTCTTTTTTTTTTCTTTTCTTGTAAGAGATAGGGTCTTATTCTGTTGCTCAGGCTGAAATGCAGTGGTGCGATCACAGCTCACCGTGGCCTCGAACTCCTATGCTCAAGCGATCCTCCTGCCTCAGCCAATTTTTAAATTTCTTTGTAGAAATGGGAGTTTTGCTATATTGCCCAGGTTGGTCTTGAACTCCTGGCTTCAAGCAGTCCTCCCACCTCAGTCTTCCAAAGTGCTGGAATTACAGGAGTGAGCCACTGCTTAGGCCCAAGTAGTGTCATTTTCTATGTGTGCCATTACCAGACAAGGTGGGGAAGCACTGGCTTAAGGAATAGACTTATAATTTTCTCCTGAAATAAGAAGTGTGGACTCTTTCTGCTGCCATCTTTATATTCCCTGCACAGATCTGGCACTTAATCTGACAGTGAAGAATCAGTATCAGAACTCAAGGAACAAAATTCCACACAACAAGCCCAGGTGGCAACAGCAGCCTCATTCGATGAAGAACCAGTCAAGAAAGCAAAATACAGTTGGAGTGAAGGGTAGGCACATGGCCAGGCACCGTGGCTCACATCTGTAATCCCAGCACTTTGGTAGGCCGAGGCAGATGGATCACTTGAGGTCAGGAGTTCGAGACCAACCTGGGCAACATGGTGAAACCTCATCTCTAGTCTCTATTAAAAATACAAAAATTAGCTGAGCATGGTGGTGCATGCCTGTAATCCCAGCTATTCAGGAGGCTGAGGCAGGAGAATCACTTGAACCCAGGAGGCAGAGATTGCAGTGAGCTGAGATTGCGCCACTGCACTCCAGCCTGGGAGACAGAGTGAAACTCCATCTCAAAAGACAGAAAGAAAGAAAAGAAGAGAAATCACAGAAGGCTATGGCTACGTCCGAACTGGGTCTGTGAAAGGCTACGAGGGACTACGAGGGTTACTAGAGTCGCCATCCCGAAATCTAAGAATATCCTCTTTGTTATCACAAAACCAGATGTCTACAAGAGCCTAGCTTCAAACACCTACACAGTTTATGGGCGGAAACTAAGATCAAAGATTTATCTCAGCAAGCACAGCTAAGAGCTGCTGAGAAGTTCAAAGTTCAAGGTGAAATTGTCTCAAACATTCAAGAAAACATACAGACTTAACTGTACAAGAGGAGAAGGAAGAGGAGGAGTTTGAGGAGACAGGTATGAAACTTAAGGATATAGGATTGGTCTTGTCACAAGCAAATGTGTGAGCAAAGGCAGTCCGAGTCCTGAAGAACAACAGTGCTGATATTGTAAATGCTATCATGGAATTAATGTAATCTGAAGATGAGGACTTTTTGTGTGTGTTTCAAAAGACTAACTGCAGCTTGGTTTGAAATTTGTGCTGTTTGTATTATTAATAAAGTTATGGCTTCTTGTTGGGTGAAAAAAAAAGAAGTTTGCGGTAGGCATTCCCAGTTAGCGTGCACCTGCTCAGCAAGGTCATCTGGGGCTTTCCTCTCTTTACACTGCTATTCCCATCATGGACTTTTATCTTCAACCTCAGGGTTGCATGGTTATTTCATGGTTGCAAGATGGACTCCCCACCTCCAAGTACCATGTTCTTACAAATGGGGTTCAAATTGGGAAATGGTGGTATCAGGGGACTCTTCTGATTCATCAGCCTCTTTTATCAGGAAGCAAACTCTTTCCTAGAAGTTCCCTAGCAGGATTCCTCCTTACAGCAGGAAGAACAGATGTGAAAGAGTCTTGGAAAGTGTCTGATTTTCCCTTCTCTCTCTAATTTGGAAAGTGGGCTTGAAGAAGGTTTGGGAATGGCTTGGAGGTAGTTGACTGATAGTGCCTGCTATTTTTCTGCGGTAATGTAAAACAGTATGTGTAAGTGACAGTTCTGAGACTTCATTCTAGTGAATTTTTAATAAGGTTGTTTCTCTTGAAGTATCTGCTTACTTATATCATTGAATATATAAGTTGGTGTAACTCTCCCATCCAAAGCAGGGGTTGCCAAGTCCAAACCAATCTACAGACATGTGGAGCATTTAATACCTCTGTACTGCTGACTCTGTTGTCAAGAGACAGCTTTCTGCTCTCATGTGATAGCACTATTTATATCAGAAGCTTGTCCTTAAAAGTCCATATGAATAAAAAGTTAAATTTGTTTTTTAGAGACAGGATCTTGGTATGTTGCCCACACTGGCCTTGCAGTCCTGAGCTTAAGTGATCCTTCAATCTCAGGCGCCCAAGTAGCTGGGACTTACAGGCACCTGCCACTGAACCTGGATAAAAGTTAATTTTTATTTATTTATTTATTTTGTTGTTGTTGTTGTTGAGACAGAGTCTCACTCTGTCGCCCAGGCTGGAGTACAGTGGTACGATCTCGGCTTACTGCAACCTCCTTCCCCTGAGTTCAAGCGATTCTCTTGCCTCAGCCTCCCAAGTAGCTGGGATTACAGGCACCTGCTACTGCGCCTGGCTAATTTTTTTTGTATTTTTAGTAGAGACGGGGTTTCACCATCTTGGCCAGGCTGGTCTTGAACTCCTGACCTCATGATCCACTTGCCTCAGCCTCCCAAAGTGCTGTGATTACAGGTGTGAGCCACCATGCCCGGCCAATTTATTTTTATTTATTTATTTATTTATTTATTTATTTATTTATTTATTTATTTTTGAGATGGAGTCTTGCTCTGTCACCCAGGCCTGAGTGCAATGGCACAATCTCGGCATACTGCAACTTCTGCCTCCCGGGTTCAAGTGATTCTCCTGCCTCAACCTCCTGAGTAGCTCAGATTATAGGCACGGCGCCACCACGCCTGGCTAATTTTTGTATTTTTAGTAGAGACTAGAGATGGAGTTTCACCATGTTGGCCAGGCTGGTCTTGAATTTCTGACCTCAAGTGATCCATCCGCTTTGGCCTTCCAAAGTGCTCGGATTACAGGCGTGAGCCACCGCACCCTGCCTAAAAGTTAATTTTTAATAAAAGTTCCTATGTAGCAATTCCATCTCACTAGGTTGAGACATTTTTTTGGATAATCACAAAAGTCATCTTTAGTTCATTCATGGCTTGCAGTCAGAAAACTTCATTTATTTATTTCAACGACAACATGATAGACGTCTAAGAAATGGCCAAAATTGCAGGATTAAGAGAGATGGCACTGTAGCAATACACAGTAACTACGATGTTAGAAATCTAGGACCCTGATTCACTTCTCACCTCCCAATTCTGTTCCTATCTGGGTCTTACTTATTTTGATGAACAGCATTACCTTACATCCGGTTGCTCAAACCAAATACTTGGGAGCAGTCCTTTCCCTGACCACCCACATTAAATCTGTCAATACGTCTTATCTGTTCCACCTCCAAAATTTATCTCAAGTTTATCGACTTCTCTCCCTTTCCACTGTTCTCACTCATTTCTCTCTTACAACTCCAGTGGCCTACCTGTTATTTCTGCTTCCACCTGTAAGTCCCCTACAATCCATTTTTCCCATATCAGCCAGAATATGTTCATCAGTTTATCAGTTATCTACTGCTGCAGAACAAATGACCTCAAATCTTCCTTTTTTTTTTTTTTTTTTTTCAGACAGAGTCTCTCTGTTGCTCAGGCTGGAGCTGGAGTGCAATGGTGTGATCTTGGCTCACTGTAACTTCTACCCCTCAGGCTTAAATGATTCTTGTGCCTCAGCCTCCCAAGTAGTTGGGACTACAGATGCGCACCACCATGCCCAGCTAGTTTATCTGTGTTTTTAGTAGAGACGGGATTTTACCATGGTGACCAGGCTGATCTCGAACTCCTGACAAGTGATCCGCCCACCTCGGCCTCACAAAGTGCTAGGATCACAGGCGTGAGCCACTTCGTCCAGCCCACCCCAAATCTTTTTTTTTTTTTTTTTTTGAGATGGAGTTTTACTCTTGTCACCCAGGCTGTAATGCAATGGCACGATTTCAGCTCACTGCAACCTCCACCTCCTGGGTTCAAGTGATTCTCCTGCCTCAGCCTCCTGAGTAGCTGGGACAAGCAGTGCCAGCCACCATGCCTGGCTAATTTTTGTACTTTTAGTAGAGACAGGGTTTCACCATTTGGCCAGGCTGGTCTTGAACTCCTGACCTCAGGTGATCTGCCCACCTTGGCCTCCCAAAGTGTTGGGATTACAGGCGTGAGCCACTGCGCCCGGCCACTTAATAATTAAAAAAAAAAAAAAAAAAACAAGAAATAGTCATTTTATTTGCTCACAATTATATGGGTTAGCTGAGCAGGACAAGTTCAACTGGAATAGGAAGGCTGTGTTGCATGTAGTGTGGGTTGGACTTTCTCACCTGACTGAAGTTTGGGCTGGAGAACCCAAGGTGGTGTCACTCACATGTCTAGCCCCTCAGCAGGGATGGCTGGAACACTGGGGCCTCGTGCTCTGGTATCCTCCACGACCTCACTATCCATGGGGACTCTCCAGCAGGCTGGCCCAGTATTCTTTCCATATGGCTCAAGGCTCCAAGAAAGCAGCAAGTCCTCTTATAGTCCATTCTCAGAAGTTGCACTATGTCCCTCTCACTTCTATCACATTCTGTTAGTTAAAGCAAGTCACAGGGCCTGCCCAGATTCAGGAGAAGTGGAAACAGAGGGAGAAATGGCAAAGGCCCATTTGCAAAAAGGCGTGTGAGGTGAGATGGATGGTTGCGGCCACCTTGGAAACAATCTAACAGAGTGAGCTTGTATTTATTTATGTTTTTAATTTTATTTCTTATTTTTTGAAACAAGGTCTTGCCTAGTTGCTCATACCGGAATGCAGTGGCACTACTGTAGCTCACTGTAACCTCCTGAGTAGCTGGGACTACAGGCTTACAGCACCATGCCCAGCTAATTTTTAATTTTTTTTTTTATAGAGGCATGGTCTTGCTCTGCTGCCCAGGCTGGTCTTGACTTCCTGGCCTCAAGTGATCCTCCTGCCTCTGCTTCCCAAAGTGTTGGGGCTATAGGCATGAGCCACCATACCTGGCCCAGAGTGAGCTTTAAGAAAAGTATACAACACATTTCACCCACCTCCCTCCCTCCTTCCCTTTCTCTCCTTCCTTCCTTCCTTCCTTTTTTTTTGGGGGGGGGGTCTTGCTCTGTCACCCAGGCTGGAGTGCAGTGGCACAATTTCAGCTCACTCCGGCCTTGACCTTTTGGGCAATCCTCCCACCTCAGCCTTCTGAGTAGCTAGGATTACAGTTGCATGCCACCATGCCTGGCTAATTTTTTCTATTTTTTGGTAAAGACAAGGCGTCCTGTGTTGCCCAGATTGGTCAAGAACTCTTGGGCTCAAAAAGATTATGCTGTCTTGGTCTCCCAAAGTGCTGATATTACAGATGTAAGCCACTGCGCCTAGCCACCTCCCTTCTTAAACTTCTTCAGTGCTTTCAGTGGCACTTAGAATACAATCCAAACTCCCTATCCTGGCTGAAAAAACTGCCTGTCCCTTGTGCCTGCCATCCTCCTGCTCTTTCATTACACTGGCCTTTTTTTCCTCCATCACCAAACCCTGCCCCTTCTTGGTTTTTTCAGTTGCTGAAAACAGCAGTTCCTCGGAAACACTCTTCATCCTGACTTTCATTTTGCTCTCTCCTTCTCCTGGTCAGCTAAAATGTCACCTTTTTAGAGAGCTCTTCTCTGGCTACCCCATCAAAATTAACCTCCTTCCCTCACCCTCAGCTACTCTTTCACCTCCCTCTGTTTTTTTCCTTCAAAGCACAGATCTGAAAATTCCATCTTCTTCATTTTCTTTCTTTAAAAAATGTTCATCAACTGTTAAAGTGATGAAGTTATAAAATATAATCTCTGTAATGGTTATGAGTATGTCTGCACATTTAAAGACCAAGTGTTTCCCTCTAGAGAGAACTGGGGGGCTGTAGGTCAAGAGAGAGAGAAACTAGCTTTTCGTTGGATATTCTTTTGTGTTGTTGGACTATTTTACTATGTGCATTTTTTTGAATTGTAAAACATTTTAATAAGATCTCTTTCATGAGGGATTGCCTCTCAAAAAGTATTCAATAATTTTTAATGATTTCATTAGATCATCAAATGTCTTAGGTGAACTGGAGGCTGTGAGCTGCCCTCTTTAGAAATTTGTTTGGCTTCCCTGGGTTAGAATGAGTCCGGCAGGATTCTGTAGAAGGCTCTTTTCTTTGCTTGCTTCAAGAGAGGATGAATAGCTTTAAATACATATTTAAAAAGAAAGCGTGAAAAGCTTTCAACATGTGAATCCCAGGAACCAGGCACAATGCCATGAGATGCCTCAAAATACCCTAAGATGCAGGATGCAGGCTGTATTTAATTGCTTGCCCTATTCAGAACTGCAATTACTCTGCCTACATTGTACAGGTTTCTTTTAAATAGCTCTCATATTCCTTGTCATCACAAGACAAGGTAACCAAGACTGGTAACAGCAAAATAATTCACTGAAATTAGGAAACAAACTTCTTGCCTTTAAAATTCAAATTTTCAAGCCAAAGTACACTTGGATTTTACACATTGGCTTAGCATACAGTATAGAAATAACATAAACCAGAAAGGGTACTAAATCACTTGCCATTCGTCTTCCTAGTAAAAGGAATGATGACAATCCACAATTGTATTATAACAAGAAGTTTTCTTTCTTTTGTTGGTTAGGAAGCTTTTCAGTTTTTTCCCCCCCTTTCCTCTCAGTGTATCCTGCAAATTAAATCTGGCTGAAGCAACAGATCCATTTTTTGAGTGTCTATATGAGCTTTGCTTCTTTACTTAGGAGATTGGGAGCAGCTTATCACTTCCCTTCTACCCTTTTTAGTTCAACGGCTTTAATGTAGAGTTTAGCCTTAGGCCATTAAATAGGACTGAGGCAGGGGTGTCCAATCTTTTGACTTCCCTGGGCCACATTGGAAGAAGAAGAAGAGTTAATTGTCTTGAGCCACATATAAAATATGCTAACACTAATGACAGTTGATGAGCAAAAAAAAAAAATAGTAAAAACATCTCATAATGTTCTAAGAAAATTTATGGATTTGTGTTGGGCTGCTTTCAAAGCCATCCTGGGCCACGGGGTGTATAAGCTTGGACTAAGGTTTCATGTCAGGCTGTTTGAGTTCCAAAGTAGTTTCTCCATCCATTCTGCACAGTACCTTGGGTGACTTGTTTAACTTGAGTTTTCTTATCTATAAAGTAGAGGGGATGATATCACATTCTTAAAGGGATTATTTTAAAGTTCATATTATCTAGGAACCTCCTCATTTGTAGAAAATCTCAGTAAATGTTAGCTGGCTAAATTTTAATGGATAATAGACAAAGATCTTCTTTCATGATGCTAAAAATGTCTAAAAGTTAAGAGTTTTTTTTTTTTTGTAGAAGGAAAAGTTAGTTTAAATAAAATAAGCCTTTAGTCATCGTGATATTGTGGTCTCTTCAGATCTCAGGCAGTCTTGGACAGATGAAGGCCTAAGACTTATGCTCTTTTTGCATGTCAGCTCATTCCTAGTTGCTGTCTTATAGTTAACACTTCATATTTACCCACACTTTTATTTACCACGCATTTCCCAAGGTTTGGAGCAAGTAGAAAACTTGGCTGCTATTTCTTCCTGAAGTTTCTCTTAGAAATAGGCTAAATCTGTGTGAAGAACCATATACTATCTTCTTCCCTTCTTCCCACCCTTCTTTTCTTCATCCCTTCCTCCCTCCCTTCCTTCCTTCTCTTCTTCTTTTCTTTCTCCTCTCTCTCTTTCTTTCCATAAGCATTTATTAAGCACCTGTCAAGTATAAGGCATGGTTACATACTTGCCATGGTTACATACAACAGCAAAAACCATGGGTAGCCCAGAGACAAATCCTCACATTCTTCGGAGCACTCTCCCAGGGAGACATCCCCAGACATAGGCTGAGCTCCAGTCCAGAGCAGCTAAGGCAGCAGCCAATTCACTGAGCAGATCCCACGCTGAGTGTCTTAAAGGCTTTCAGGGTTCTTGTAGTTTTTTTCAGTTTTTATTTAAATTCAGAAAGATTCTACACACATGATTTTTTAAATTCAAGAACTTCTATTTCTAGGATATTTTCAACATATCTCTTCTTTGAAAGCTGACAGTATTGAAATGATGTCAGCAAAAGAAAAAAAGCAATCAAGGCTTTTCCTGTTCTGTTCAACTATACATTTCTGAAATGGTAGTAAATTAGAATATCTTAAATCTGTATGTGACTCTTTTATCTAGCTTGGGTTAGAATATAATTGAGGATTTGACTTCTACTGATTTTTTTGTGGAATTTTATTCTATTCTTAAGAATGGTCCAGGCCGGGTGTGGTGGCTCATGCCTGTAATCCCAGCACTTTGGGAGGTCGAGGTGGGTGAACTGAGTCAGGTGTTCGAGACCAGCCTGGCCAACATGGTGAAACCCTGTCTCTACTAAAAATACAAAAATTAGTTGGGTGTGGTGGTGCATGCCTGTAGTCCCAGCTACTCGGGAGGCTGAGGCAGGAGAATCGCTTGAACCCGGGAGGCAGGGGTTGTAGTGAGCTGAGATCATGCCACTGCACTCCATCCAGGGTGATAGAGTGAGACTCCATGTTAAAAGAAAAAAAAAAAGAATGGTCCAATTCTCAAGTATCTTGGAGTATGCCACAATCTACTGTTTCCTTCTAAGATCTCTCTTCTTGGGGAAGTTAGAGGATCATCAGACATTTCTGTCCTTTCTGGTCCATAGGCACAGTGGGGCTGTTGGATTATGACCTGCCCTTTCCTGATCCCTTGGGTCCATGGGGCATACACACTTGGCAACCTGCCCAGGAATGCCCTATACATCTGAGTCTGGGTTGACCTTGGACAGTCTTCTAGGATCTCCTAAATTATTATTTGCAGTTTGAATCAGGCCAGTTCAAAGACCTCTTGAGGCTGGTGGGCTAGCTATAGGATAGCTGAAAGTCCTCAGCCACGCTCTGGGAGGCCCTCCTCCCTGAGGTTTCCTTTGATGGAAGGGATGAAAATAGGCTAGGAAAATTACTCCTAGGAAATGAGCTTTGTAAGTACCTGAGATTTTTTCCCCCTCATTTAATCTTCCTAATAATCCTTACAAGGAGTGATATTCTATTGATAAGCAATCAAGTTTAGAAGAGCTTAAGTAACTTGCCTCTGATGGGAGTAAGTAGTGCCTGCTTGTGTTGGTGATGCTCCTTGCACCTCACCCCACCCTGGGACCCACTCCCTGCCCTCCCTAACCAAGCTCTGTCCTGGACTAGGTTCCAGGCTCCCTTGCCTTCTGGCTACCAGATGGGTTTGGCCAATGGGTGACACAGGAGAGTGGAGGGAGGATGGATGGAGAGAGAGAGAGAGAGAGGTCAGGGTATATCTTTGCTCTCTTCTGATGTGAGGCAGTGCTGGCAGCAGCAGCTCCCTCATCAGTTACAGCTCCTGTTTTGTGGCCCTTCTCCAGGACTATAGTTCCCTTCCTTCACTCCTGTAAATTTAGGGGTGGTATTTTCTTCCCACTATTGCTAATACCTGCATTGATTCCCTGAACTCTGTCTACACCCCTGTAAATTGTTCCTTCACTTGAAGGCTTCAGTTTGCATGTACCATTTATTTAATCCTGGGAAGGACCTTAACTGATACAGTTATACCAAATTATACTGCCTGCCTCCCTTGGAAAATCTCAGGACCTTTCCAATTAGAAGCAGCCACCTTCTGGAAAGTGTCTGCATCCACCTTCTACACTCAGAAATTAAAAAAATCCAGGACATGAGTCATGATTTGGTAGACTGCGAGCTCTTTCAGGGCAGGAACACGGCCCTGAGCATTCTTGGACCCCCTACTTAGCCCAGCCCCCGGCATATAGGAGGTGGTTAATAAATGTTTCGTATGGAGGTTAGCACCCTTGGGCCCCGGGAGTCTCCTGCCCGAGCTTCTTCCCTCCGGTTCTGCACCGCTCCACCGGCTGAGCTGCTGGCACCTGTAGGAGCTGGATCATGATGCTGACCAGCCGGTTTTTTCTTATTGTACTCCACAGAAGGAAGTTCATCCACGTGATTTTTTGCAGTACCCAGAAAGGGTGGGTACAGTGTGTTCCGTGGTGAAAAGCTTGTGAAGGAGGAATGCAGGTTTTAGAGTCTCACTCCACGTTGCTGCTATTCCTATTTGAGAATTGCCCCCCCACCACCGCCACTCCCCTACTCCCACAAAAGCCTTGAAATATTTTATTTATGTGGGATTACAGTCTATGCAACAATGAGACATGAGGAGGTGGCCATGAATAGCCCCTGAGTGTGTTATACACTGAGACCTTTTCCAAAAGGCTGCAGAGGAATTATTTAGTCTAAGCAGCCACGAGTCACGTGATTTCTTCAGAAACATTTACATCTGGGTAGGCCTGCTTTTTGAATATTCTTGGTGGGAAGCACTTTGAACCATAAAGGCACACTAAAAGACAATTGCTATGGAGACTGCGCCTCCACTGTGCATTTATCTGAGTTCTCCGTCTGGGGCTCTTGAGCGTCCACAAGGTGTCCTGGGCACGCTGCTCTGGGGTGGGGGATCTGGGCGCGCCACAGTGTTGGGAGGCCACCCACTTGGGACCCTAGCTCGGGACTGTAAGCAGGACGCATCCGCCCACGGTATGGGCTCTGCGGGTGTGTGTGCGTGTGGGAGTGGGACGACGGGGGGACATTCAGGGTGTGCGGCGCCCCCTCCCCCGCCTGTGCGGGGACCACGTGAAGGAGCGGCGCGTGGGGGCCCCTGGCGCGCAGCCGCGGTGGGTGACGGCGAGGCGTCCCGGGGGCCCCGTGTACAGGGCGTGTGTCTGTGTGTGAGTGTCTGGAAGGGTGCGGGGGCCCCGCGCCTCCCTGCTCTCCTCGTGCGTGTGCGTGTGTGTCCTCGGCCCAGCGCCCCGCCGAGTGGTGCCCGCGGCCGGGCGGGCGCGCGCCCGTGCGGGGTGTGTATGTGAGTGTGTGACAGTGTGTGTCAGGTGACTCGGGTCACGCAGTCTCTCTCTCTCTCTCCTCCGGGAGGAACTGCCGCGCTCCGGCTGACTCCTCCGCCGGCGGGCGGGGCGGGGGAGGGGGCTTCGGGCGCGCTGGGAACCGCGGGACCCGGACCTGGGCGCCGCCCGCCGGGGGACGCGCGGCCCCCGCTTCCGCCGGCCCCCGCCGAGCTCTAGACAAACCTCCGCTTCAGAAATAGGCTGCGGACGGCCAGCTAGGAGGCTTGGCCCCCACCCCGGGAGCCCCGCCGTCCCCGGGCCGGCCGGCCGGTGGGCGCGATGAGCCAGGTGCTGGGGAAGCCGCAGCCGCAGGACGAGGACGACGCGGAGGAGGAGGAGGAGGAGGATGAGCTGGTGGGGCTAGCGGACTACGGAGACGGGCCCGACTCCTCGGACGCCGATCCGGACAGCGGCACAGAGGAGGGAGGTGAGCGCCTGGCCCCCGCGTCCTCGGCTGGTGCCCCTTTCCTCCCCTTGGCATCTTCCCGCCCCCAGCCCGGCAGTGCGCTGGTCACCGACTTGGAGGGGGTCCAGGGGAGCGGAGTTGAGGGGTTGGGGTGGGGAGGGACGCCAGAAGCGTGACCTCGAGCTGCCAAATGAGGGAGCGCGGTGCTGGTGGCGGAGGGGCAACCAGTATCGGTGGAAAAGGGGAAGGAGGGAGGAAGCGTCTGGGCCAGAGGAGCGCGCGCTTCTGCCCCCTTCAGAGCCGGTGCCTCCCGCGCCCCTCACCCCAAGTTCTCCGCAGCGTCTGGCGGTTGGGGAGGGGAGGGGACCACAGGCGCGCCCTGGGACCTCTCTCCCTGAACGGTGCTGTTGAAGCCAGAGTCAGATGTCGTGGCTAAAAAAAGGCAGCCGGCGGCAGCGTGACTGGCAGGGTCGTCGGCAGCTGCGGGTGTCAGTCTCGCCCCGCGTCGCCGCAGGAGGGGTCCACCCAGGTGTTGGCTGGGGAGACCCGCGGGGCGGCGGGGGGATGCTCGCCAAGCTGTTCCGGGAGTCGCCGAGTGGCCGCAGGTTTCCCGGGATCCACGCAAATACCGTTGTCAGGACACCTTATCTGCTCTCGGTATCACCACCTGGACATGGCAGTGCCTGCCCGGTAGTGAGCGCGAGGCGGGGGAATTCTTTGCCATTGAAGCAAACTCTTTTTCCTGTTCTAGAAGCGGTTTTAGCAGTCGTTCAGCTTGTGGGGGCTTCCTGCGTTTTCTTAAGGTCTAAGGAAGTTGAGAGCCTTTTGGTATTCCAGAAAGGTTAAACTTTTTTTAGTTTCCCTCAGAAGCGAGCAAAAGTTCCTTTATTGTAAGGTCACTTGGAAAGGTCAATAGAAAGCGGCTGTTAAACATGATGTTATTCTCAGTGAAACTGTATGCATCCAAGAGAAGGAACTAAGTTTAATATTTCACACTGAAGAAATCGTGTGAGAGATACAAGTACCTTTGTGACTATTGATTTTTAAAGAACTTTTATTGAGAATTCACTGAACTTATTTTAAATTCTCTATACAAAGCTTTTCTCACGAGGGTAGTTTCATTATTCTACATCTGGCAGGCACGACTTTCAATGAATCAGAAAGGAAATAAAGTTAACTATGGCTTGCACCTGGTAGATGAGAAAGCAGCCTTCCCACTATGAAAACACTTTTTCATAGTGTTTTCTCTCTTGGGATGATTTGTGCTGATTCCTCATTTGCTTAAACTGATGTGTGCACCTTTGTGCTTTCTGTCTTCTGCACCCCCGGTAATTGGTCTTACCGTTGAGCACCAGCCCACATTTTTGTAGATAAAGCCTTTCAGCCCTTTTATTGGAGTCTCTAGAGCTACCTTCTGTAATTAAATTGTTCAGTCGCCTCATTATTATTCAAATTCCATTTGTTAGCTCCTCCCAGATTCTTAGAAGACTCCAGAGAGATGCAGAATAGGGATGTATTAGCAAGGTATTTGAAATGGTGGACACAGTAGAGTGTGTGTGGGATTCTCTTTTTTAAAAAAGAAAAACAGTGGGGGGTGGAGGGGCCACATCCAGGAGGGAAAGCCCTGTAATTTGATACTGTCCTGAGGCCTGGAGGGTCCAGAAAAAGTACTGGACCCCTCATTTATTCTGCAGTTCTTTAAGTGGGCACTTTTAAAATTTGATTTGGGGACTTGAAATTGAAGTGAAATTAAAGCCCTGCTTGAGGGAAGGGATTCCCGGAACAAAGGGCTTTCCCAGAGCCCAGACTTCCAGGCTCCTTAGCTGTTAACCTAAAGGCAAACTTGCCTGTAACTGATTTTTGGTGACTTGCATAATAAAATCCTTCTGAATGAGCTATTGGGATCAGCTTGGGATCTTGCTATAAAAGGATTAAATATATTGATATTGTGAGAAAAGCAACATGTTTGCTCGGCAAACTTTGCTTAAGCCTGGTTTCTGACCTCCTGGGCCTGCTGTGGATAGGTGGTCTGCTCAGATTTCCTCCATTATATTTTGACCTCTGTTCTTTCCAGATTTTCCTGGCTTTGACTTTCGGGTTTAGGCCTTGATGCAGAATCTCTGTCAGAACATTTGCTCTCTAGTGGCAGACAGGCTCCTCAGTCAGCATTTCCAGCGAGGACTGTTCCTGATGGCTGTCAGGCCAGCTGATATGGTCTGGGGAGTGGGGTTTGGGAGGGGGAGGTTGGGAGTTGTGACTTCCCTTCCTGTGTGCTTCAAAAGGCTGATTCACGTGTTGCATTATAATCTTGTTTTATTTTTGGTAAAATTTACATTTACCGGTGAAATCCCATCTCTACTAAAAAAAAAAATACAAAAAAAAAAAAAATTAGCCGGCCGTGGTGGTGCATGCCTGTAATCCCAGCTACTCAGGAGGCTGAGGGAGGTGAATCGCTTGAACCTGGCAGGCGGAGGTTGCAGTGAGCCAAGATTGCGCCATTGCACTCCAGCCTGGGCAACAGAGCAAGACTCCATCTCAAAAAAAAAAAAAAAAAAAAATTTACATTTACCTACTCTCAAACTTAAGAAGTAGAATGTAGGGAAAAAAGGACCTATTCTGAGAAAAGATGTACTTTGAACCACTAGCAAAGCGTTTCTCTAATGGACCCCTCTCCCCTTTCCCCTTCCTAATAGCTTGGTTTAGTGCCTGCACTTAGTGGAGACCTGGGGCTTTTCCCACTAAGTTCAGAAATCTACCCTGGCAGGTGGGAGGCTGAGGGTGGGATGTGGGACCAACTAGTCTTGCCAGTTAAATTGCAAAGCAATTTATCAGGAGCTGTGCAAGAGAAGTGGACTGAAGGTGGCTATGTAATGCAGTTTTTATTTCCCTCAGTCTGTGGGACTTATGAAGGAACCTCTGATCTTATTTTTAAACCGAGTGTGCCTTGTAAGTTTTACCACATTGTACTAAGTTTGAAAACATAGGGCAACTAAGGTGAGACTTAAATTGCACTTCTCTGGCTTCCACTACATATTTTATTCATGAATAGCAAAAGTGTTCTCAGGCACATTAGTTCTGTTAGGGCAGATTTGGGCACCTTTCAACCTTGCTTTCATGGTAGTTAATTACAGGTAAGGTGAGTCTCACCTTCAATCCCCACACTCCAGATAAAACTCCCAGAGGGGAGGCAATGGTTAGGCCGTTAAAAACAATTGCACCAAAAATAATGATTTTTTTAGATTCATGGACTTTAAATCTTTTAATAAATCACTGTGCTTTAAAAACTGTAATAACAAGGAAAGCAGTTACAAGATCATATTTAATCAGAAAGTAAAATTGTTTTCCCCCCAAAACACCTCCCATTTTTTTAGGAGAAACTTGGCTTAACGTAGCTGTTCACCTACAGTCTGGTGAAGTTCAGTCTTTGTCTTCATAGCAGCCTGTGCACACCCTTAGGGTCTGAAGAAGTGACTGTGTGTAGGTTTCTGGAGGCATGAAAGATCCAGGGTCTTCCTTCCTGAAGGATGTAGATGGGGTGAATCCAGCAATTCATATGTATTAATCATTAGTTCATTAATGTCAGCTTTTTGTGGGGAAGGGACTGGGTCTCTCTATGTTGCCTACGCTGGTCTCGGACTTGTGGGCTCAAGCAATCCTCCTGCTTCAGCCTCCCAAGTAGCTAGGATTATAGGCATGCATGACTGCATGGCTTTTTCCTAAAATATTTAAAAATTATTAGTGACTTCACCTTTTCATTGTTCCTTGGAAGTAGAGATAATGGTTATACTGATACTGAAATCATGGCTCAGAGATACCAGGGGACTTTTCTAGTGCCCTATCATGGGCTAGAAGTGAGCGAAGTTTAGAAGAGGATCAAGTGTATTGAAATGTAAGCCCCTTTTCTTTTAATTCTGCCTTATCGGAAAAGAGCTGGGTTGACTACAGCTTTGGACACAGCTTGTCTCTTGGATTTCCTCTGGCACTGGAAATACAGAAGAGTTGGAACAGATGAAACTATGGAATAGTTTAACATGATGTGATCAAAGTTAAACTTTAGGTAAATACTTATTTGAATGCCTGTATTTAGAGAGTATCTTTTTATATCAGACGTTTTATAAACCTGTGTCAGTGATTCAGGGCATCAGAGAATACTAACTCTCTACTTTTATTAGCGATCTCTTCCATTTTAATACTAGATAGAGGGTAGTCTAATGGAAACAGGAGGCACAAACAAGTTCTGGATAAGAGCCAATGGCTTTGGGTTTGAGAGATCATCTTTTGTCTTTCAAAGATAACTGAGTCTGCCCCAAGTTCACAACCTGTGTTATTCAGTCCTCCCCCAGCCCATAGCAAATGCTGGTGACAATCAATTTCACTTTTAGCATAGCCACCTCGTTCCTGCTCATTTTCTTCTTTCTTTCCTTCTTTTGAGATGGAGCCTCACTCTGTTGCCCACGCTGGAGTGCAGTGGCGCAATCTCAGCTCACTGCAAACCTCTACCTTCTGGGTACACGTGATTCTCCTGCCTCAGCCTCCCCAATAGGTGGGATTGATTACAGGTGCCCACCACAACGCCCAGCTAATTTTTGTATTTTTAGTAGAGATGAGGTTTCACCATCTTGGCCAGGCTGGTCTTGAACTCCTGACCTCAAATGATCTGCCTGCCTTGGCCTCCCAAAGTGCTGGGATTACAGGCATGAGCCACCGCACCAGGCCTCTTCTTTCTTTCTTCTCTACCTCCTTTATTCTTTTGGTATTCTTTTATTTTTTTTTTAAATATTTTTTGTTCTCCCTCCTGTGCCACAGCCTTAGAGCTCTCTTGTAATGGCCTTTCCTAGTTCTGCTGTGACACTCAAAAGACAAAAAGTTTTTTCACTTCTGGGCTACAGGGTCCAGGGTGCTTGCTGGTCGACCTTCTCCTCTTGTGGTCCTCCGAGAAAGACTTCGGCTCCGTTTCTCAGTGTGTAAAATAGAGGACTGCGTAAAGCCAACCTTAGTGCACTCTCAAAGTGATGGTTAAAAAGTTTGTAAGAAGGCACATTAGTAAATCAGAACATATTAGTGAAACGGGAAAAGTTCCCTTGTCCCCCTCGCAGGGTGTGTGATGGGGATCTGGCTTGATTCTTCAGTGCTCCGCTCCTCAAACCTCTAGGGGAGCACACAGATGGGCAGGCTATGGGGCTCCAACCCCACGACAGTGTCTAGGGGTGGATGTTTACAGCTCCTAAAGCCCCAGTGGGCATGTGTTACAGGGTGCTCTTTTAGTTTTGCTATCTATGGGCTTGTGTTAACCAGCTCAGTCAGACCCTCTACCTTGTCACAAGGACAGAGTGCTTTCTGTATCCTGGGTTCTTGCCTTGGAGTACCGGAAGAATCAGATCACACTTGGGCTTGGAGAATGAGTGCAAGACTTTATTGAGTAGAAGTAGCTCTCAGCAGATGGGGGAGCCAGAAGGGAGATGGTTTTCCCCTGGAGTCAGGCAGCTGTTTTCTGACTACTCTGGCCAACCTGGTGTGCTTCCAATGTCCTCTCGACGTCTAGCCGCTTGAATATTCTTCCACCCATCCGCTCCTCTTGATTTCCAGCCGCTTGTGTGTTCCTCCACTGATGTGCTCCTCTCGATGTCCAGCTGCTTCTGTGTCTGCCTTGCTAGGCTCTTGGGTTTTTATAGGCACAGGATGGGGATGTGGCAGGCCAGGGTGGTCTTGCAACATTTGGGCTGGAAATGCCTGACCTCACCTAGGCCTGTCGGGGTGCAGCCCTAGCCAGGGACCACGCCCTCCTCTCTACCTGGCACTTCCCTTCTCCCTTCCAAATCATTTAAAGGGACTACACCCTTCTCTTCCCAGCACTCCCCTTATCATTAGGACTGCTACTGAATACATATGTTAAGGAAATATTCATATGTGGTATTTATCATTTTTTTTTTTTTTTTTTTGAGGCGGAGTCTCGCTCTGTCGCCTAGGCTGGAGTGCTGTGGCATGATCTCGGCTCACTGCAAGCTCCTCCTCTCCGGTTCACGCCATTCTCCTGCCTCAGCCTCCTGAGCAGCTGGGACTGCAGGCACCCGCCACCACACCCGGCTAATTTTTTGTATTTTTAGTAGAGATGGCGTTTCACCGTGTTAGCCAGGATGGTCTCGATCTCCTGACCTCGTGATCCACCCACCTCGGCCTCCCAAAGTGCCGGGATTACAAGCGTGAGCCACCGCGCCCGGCCTTATCATGTTTTTAAGTTATCTGCCAGTGTGATTTGAGAGGATTTCATAAGGATTTAGTTTTCATGCATAAATAAAAGAATCACCTTCAAAAATCTTTATGCCTTTGAAAAATATGTGTTCTGTTTGCATTTAATTTTCCCTGCTAAGTAGTTAATCAAATGGACAGTGAATCTTCATGATTTTTGTATAGCTCTTGTTAGTAGTAGTATTATTATTCATATGATTCATTCCCACTTGGGTTAGAAGTTGTTATTGAACTCTTGGGTCTTGAATGTATAAGTAGTTCCATTGATCAACATAAGCTCCAGAAATTTAAAGGAGCCACAGAGAAAGTTGCAAATAGAAACACACCAGAGGCCTCTTCCTAAAACCATAAGCACATAGAGGCTTAAGCCTTTGTTGATCCCACAGAATACTAATAGCGAAGAAATTCTAATTTTCCCTTAAGGTTGAATGAGCGTCTTACTATAGTCACATTCCACTGAAGACCCTCTTGTTGCCTAGGCTTGAAGTGGGAAAAAAGGAAGGGGAGTGAATGTGTGTATTTGTGTGCCTGTGTGTGTGTCCTTGTGTGCCTGTGTGTGTGTCCCTGTGTATGCTGATAGAGGAGGAAATGAAGGCTCATGGGCAAGGGGACATGTATGGGGTCACATAGCTAGTAAATGGAGAGCTGGGACTTGAACCCTAGTCTGACACTAACACCGTACTTTTTCAGCCATTCCACTTGCCATCACTTCGCCACTACGTTATCTTAATTCTTGCATTAAATAGTTTATTTTCCTGTTTTGAGCCTGTTCGAAGATGTTAACTCTCAGAGAACTCTCCTTAATTATAATAGTTCTCAATCGTATAATGCACTAGAATTTGTGAAGTGCGTTTCATATGATATCTCATTCTTCCTGGACAGACCCTTGAGCTTAGGATGGCAGGGCCAGCCTTAAGAGCTGTGTAAGGAGGTGAACATTGGCTTTCAATTCCCATTTTCCTGATTTCTGGTTTCTTCTTTGTTGTAAGCATTCCTAACCCTCAGATCAGTCAGGCAGGGTCCCCAGGCAGCCCTACTGTACTCAAGGCACTAATCCATCTTTTTCTCCCTTCTTTTTCTATTTACTAAGGCCTGTTGGTTTTTGACAGGGCTCTGCTGGTTACTGGATAATTCCGGATTAAGTGATTAGCCTTCAGGTATTAAAGACTGATATGGCCCAATTTGATGACCCATCCCCATAATGCTGTTCCTTGGGTGGTTGAATTTCCTGGGGTCTACAGCAGTCCAGTTTGAAGGCTGGGCTCTTTGGGCAATCTGGGTATTGATAGCACCGAGTGTAGGAGATGTGAGGTCTATTTGGTGTCCCTGACCATAGTAAATAAACCTTCACCTAGGCATAAAGCTGATCCTCTTGATACCCAGTTCCAAGTGCTGATCTGGGCCAAAGTCAGACGTGAAGTTTCTTTTTAAAGCTTCAGTTAATTTAGCCTCAAATTCTGCTCAGTCACTTTCACGTAATCATCTCAACAAACATCTATTGAGTGTTTGCTGTGGGTAAGCACTGCGGCCTCAGTTTGTTTTAACAACAATTTTAATTTTGTTGAGTTACAAACTGCAAAATCGTGTGTTCGTATTTTTCTATACTTTGTGTTACACAGGCTATTGGGCCCAAATGTTAGACTAATAGGAACAAAGCCCCCTTTGGAATATAATATTAAAATTTTATAGAAAGGTAGGAGTTGCTTACCAATACCTAATACTCCTTCAAATGACAACTGTTTTTTATTCTTCAAGTATGTGTGTAATAACCCATATGGGAAAAATGGCAAAAGGCCACATTGATGTTTTCTGAATATAGAGAATAAAGATTTAAATCAAGAAGTTGTCGGGCGCAGTGGCTCATGCTTGTAATCCCAACACTTTGGGATGCCACGGTGGGAGGATTGCTTGAACCCAGGTGTTCAAGACCAACCTGGGCAACATGGCAAGACCCTGCTTCTAACCACCACCCCTCCCCCCAAAAAATTAAAAAATTAAAATATTAGCCAGCTGTGGTGGAGGTGGTGTGTCCTCGCTACTTGGGAGGCTGAGGCAGGAGGATCACTTGAGCCCAGGAATTTGAGGCTGCAGTGAGCTGTGATTGAGCCACTCACTGAACTCTAGCCTGAGTGACAGAGTGAGACCCTCTCTTGGAAAAAAAAAAAAAGAAAGAAAAAGAAAAAGAAAACCAATCAAGAATTCTGTTATCATCCATGGCCATACACACACACACACTCACACACACACACACACACAGAGCTATATATATAAAATGTATATATCCCCAGGTAAAGACCACTTTGTTGCCTTATAATATTCCACAGACATAAAGGTTCTCAATGCCTGGATGTTCCCTAATTACCTTTGAATTGGTACTTTATGTCTTGACAGTTTTTAAAAATGTCATTATGTTAAAAGCACCTAACATGAGATCTGCCTTAATAAGTTTTTAAGCATACAATATGCTATTGTAGGTACCCTGTTGTATATCAGATCTCTAGAGCTTACTCAGCCTGCTTGACTGAAACATCATGGCCATTGATGAGTACCTGCATGGGAGGTGTCACTGACATTTGTAAAGGATGAGTGTTACCACCTTGAGATGGTACTAACATTTGTAAAGGATGAGTGTTACCACCAGCGACCGCTGGTTGATGAGAGGTTGGAGTGGGTTAGTTTTTGAGCTGTGGCCAAGGCTAAAACTCCTCAAACATGCCCTCACTTTCACCCAACGATGTCGGGGGAAAAGGACCATCAGGCATGGGCTAGCTCAGCAGCCTCCATTCCCTGCTTCAAGCCTGCCACATTCTTACCTCCCTTCTGAGGCCCTGGGTCCTTTCCCAACGTAAGCTGCAGACCAGCAAGCCCCTCAGACTCAACAAGTTCAAATACTTTTTCAGCTTCGTCCCCCTAACCTTCTTGGTGAATGGGCTGCCAGGTCAGGAACCAGGGCTTCTGTCTCCTTTGTCCCCCATGCCTAATGTGACACAGATTTGAGCTCACAAGTCCATTTCTTCTGCCTGTTTCCACAGCCTGTGCCTTAGTTCTTTGTCATTCATGTTCTAGAACAACCTCCTAATTCCATCCTGGCTCCCGCAAGGGAGCCTGTTTCTGGAGTGAACTTAATGAAATGTAAATCACATTAATCTCCCCTTAAAATCCTTAGTGATTTCCAGGCCGGGCTTGGTGGCTCACGCCTGTAATCCCAGCACTTTGGGAGGCGGAGGCTGGTGGATCATGAGGTCAGGAGTTCAAGACCAGCCTGGCCAACATGGTGAAACCTCGTCTCTACTAAAAATACAAAAATTAGCCAGGCATGCTGGTGCTTGCCTGTAATCCAGCCACTCGGGAGGCTGAGGCAGGAGAATTGCTTGAATCTGGGAGGTGGAGGTTGCAGTGAGCTGAGATTGCGCTACTGCACTCTAGCCTAGGCAACAGAGCAAGACCCCGTACCCCCACCCCCCCAAAAAAAAATTCTGAGGATTTCCTCAATGCTTTCAGGGTAAAATCCAAACATCCCAGCATCACACTCCTGAGCTAGCCAGTCACCTCTCCATCAACCAATTTCTTCAAAGATATATATTGAACTCATGCCATGTGCTACCTTGTATTTTGCCTGTGCATATGTGAGAGAGACAAACAAAAAACAAGTAAACAAACAGGAAGACAAACATACTAAAGATGGACTATTAATAGTAATAAGGACTATTAAAAAGGCACAGGGTTATGGCCCAGGAAGTGATAGTGCCTGATTTAGCAGTGGGGGTGACATTGCAGCTGGGCTGAACTGGAGAAGGAGCTCTTGTAGGTGGAGGGAAGAGCAAGGTGAGACCCTGAGGTGAGGAACCTTCTGGAAGGCCAGTGTTGCTGAGGAGAGGGAACAAGTGGAAAAGATGAACCAGGCATGGGTGAGGGGGAGAAGAAGGAATTTGGATTTTATTCTAAATGCTGTGGGGGGCCGGGCAAGGTGGTTCACACCTGTTATCCCAGCACTTTGGGAGGCTGAGGCAGGTGGATGACCCGAGGTAAGGAGTTTGAGACCAGCCTGGTTAACATGGTGAAACCCTGTCTACTAAAAATATAAAAATTAGCTGAGTGTGGTGTCAGGCGCCTGTAATCCTAGCTACTCGGAAGACTGAGGTAGGAGAATCGCTTGAACCCGGGAGGCAGAGGTTGCAGTGAGCTGAGATCGTGCCACGGCACTCTAGCCTGGGCAATAGAGCAATACTCTGTCTCAAAAAAAAAAAAAAAAAAAAAAAAAAATGCTGCGGGGAAGCCCCTGGACAGTGTTGCCTCATCTTGCCTTCAAACTGCATTCCCTAACCTCCAGTTTCCTGAACTTGCAAATCTCTTCCTGGAACAACCTTTCCCTCATTCATCTGGTCCATGCCTCCTCTTCTTTAAGACTCAGATATTATTACTCCTCCAGGGAGCCTCTCTCAGTGCCTAGAACACCTAGCTGGCCGTGCATGGTAATTGCCAGTTTCTCATGTCTGTATTCCCCTCTGATTGCTGGGGGATGAATCGTTTTTCTTTGTGTCTGCAGCCCTGCCTCACGCTTGGCCAGTGTTCAGGGAACCTTCCTGAAATGAGAACAAACTGCCCTCTTGTACATTTCATCTCACTACAGCAACTTCCTGGGTAGGTTGAAGGGGAGCCCTCCCATAGCGGATTTTTAAAGACTTGTCCCCTGATTGCTCCTTTTAGTGGGGCTGTCATCTTTCATTCTCTTTTGCCTGCCTAGAAGCCTGAGACAGAGCTTAATGCTTAGGGATGTGTTGGTGGAGAAAGCCCAGCCTTCTGCAGGAGGCTGAGGCTGAGGTGCCTCCCTTACTGGCATAAGCTCTCTGCCTCTTGTACTCCAGAGAATTTTTTTTTTTTTTTTAGTGCCTGTCCTTGAGCCCCGGATCCTCAGATTAACGCTTTACCGGGGCTAAGCTACCCAGGCTCTATGAGAAGATACTTGAGGAGAGGGTGGGAGGAGATTAGAGGGAAGATTTTTGTCAGCAGTCCATTTCTGATATATAAGAAACCTTTCCTGATGTAAAGTCGTGGCCTACAACATTTTTTACCCTGGCCCACAGTAAAAAACATTTATACTCTGAACAAGTACCCACATACATGTAAATAAACCCAAGAAGGTTTCACTAAGCCGTATTTTTACTCTTATGCTATACCATGTGCTCCAATATTTTCTAGTTTTTTTCTTTTTAAATGTCTTTGTTGTTGTTTAATGCTGTTGCTGTTTAATCCCCACAAATTGATTTTATGAAGACTAATGTGTTCTGACTTAAGGTTTGGAAATCACAGATATAAAATATTTGAAGAGCAGCTGGAATGAAGCCATTTTGTAGAACACCTCAAGGAGAAGTTCCCCTGTAAATTTTAATTCATGAGACATGCAAATTAGACTACAGTTTAGTATTAAATGTTACAGACAGAGAGCTGATTGGTGGTGAAGGTTCTGGGTGAGCACTCAGATGACCAGTCATATGATCTTGGGCAGGTTCCTTCCCCGAGATTCCTCAGGGGTAGAACAGACTTATGCTCCCTCACTGGGCCGGTGAAGTTTGTAGAAATGTCCAGCCCAGACCGGGAACGGTGGCTCATGCCTGTAATCCCAGCACTTTGGGAGGCTGAAGGGGGAGGATCACTTGAGCCTAGGAGTTCCAGACCAGCCTGGGCAACATAGGGAGACCTCGTCTCCACAAAAAGAAAAAAAAAAAAATAGCTGGGCATGGTGGTACAGAGTGCAATGGCATTATCACAGCTTACTGCAGCCTTGACTTCTGGGCTCAGGTGATCCTCCCACCTCAGCCTCCTGAGTAACTGGACTATAGGTACGAGCCACCACAACCTGCTAATTAAAATATATCTATATTTTTTTTTAGTAGAGAGAGGGTTTTGCCATGTTGCCTAGGCTGGTCTTGAATTCCTGGGTTCATGCAATTTGCCCTCCTTGGCCTCTCAAAGTGCTGGGATTATAGGCATGAGCCATTGTACCCAGCCTACACAGCGTATTTCCATACACCCTAGCTGAATGTAATAAAATGCATCTGTTCGGAACTAGGGAGTCCCTGCAAAGTTGATGGTGTTCTTGCTGATCCAGGCCACCCTTTCTCAGCTGTTTAATGGTTGGTGGCCTGTGCTTGAATTTGGCAGGCAGGGAAAAGGAAATACTTCCAGCTGTATGTGTTGTTGCAGCCATATGTGTATTTAGTTCCCTAGCGTTTCTGTGTATGTAAACATGCATGCATACTCCCTCCCTGCTTCACAGTGGTGTCTGTCACCTCGCCACCCTCCCAGGAGGAGGAGATTCAACTTCTACAGGTCATCAGCGTGGATGATCATGCCACATAGAGACTTACAGACTGTGCTGGAGAAACATTAAAATCTACGCCCATATCTAGCAGTATAAATTGGGAAGAAAGGCATTTATAAACACATGAATATTTTTGCGCTTGCACATAATTTAACAAGGAGTTTTGCTTGCATTAATTGGGTGCAGTGTTGCACAGCAGAAAGAGAATGCATAGACCGTGAGTGGGCCAGTCCTCAGTTTGAATGTTACTTGACCTTTCTAAGCCTGTAAACTTTAAGTCATACGATATGCAAATTAGAGTAGAGTTTAGTATTTAATGTGACAAATAGAGAACTGATTGGTGGTAAAGGCTCTGATTGGTGGTGAAGGCTCTGGTGGTGAGGGCTCTGGGTGAGCACTCCACCAAAACCAGAATTTCTTCACCTGTGAAATGGGGATGATAATATCTGTTCTTGAAGGAGCATGAATGGGATGAAGCGTGTAGAGTGCCTAAAGTAGTGGCTGGCACATTGTAGGCACCTTCATACATGATAGTCATTAGTTCTCATTGCATGCATATTTTCCTGTTCCATGCAAGGCATTGTGCCTTTGCTCACATTTGGACTTCCCTCTTCTGGAGGACCTCCTGCCCGCTCCTTCTCCAAATTCTGCAGTACTTTAAATCTGCATTCATAATCTGTGTGATCCAATGGGTCTCTCCCTTGGCCCACAAGCATTTCCCTGTACTTTGCATTGATTAAACACTTGCTGTTTGGGAGGTGATAGCAGAGCAACTGTAACTGTTAAGGTTTCTGTTCTTATCTCTGAGGTTACATTTTTTTAGTAACAACTGTAACTGTCAATTACAACAATTAATTGACATAAAATAACACATATTTGATACGTTTTCACATATGTATGCACCTGTGAAACCATCAGCACAATGAAGACAAAGAACACATCTATCACTTCCAAACATTTTCCCATACCTCTTCCTCCCTCTGACCTTTCCTTACTGCCTACTGCCTCTTCCATTTCTTTTTTTCCTTTTTAATTTTTGAGATGGAGTTTTGCTCTTGTCACCCAGGCTGGAGTGCAGTAGCGCAATCTCAGCTCACTGCAACTTCTGCCTCCTGGGTTCAAGTGATTCTCCTGCCTCTGCCCCCCAAGTAGCTGCGATTACAGGCACCCACCACCATGCCAAGCTAATTTTTGTATATTTAGTAGAGACAGGGTTTCGCCATGTAGGCCACGCTAGTCTTGAACTCCTGACCTCAGGTGATCCACCCACCTTGGCCTCCCACAGTACTGGAATTACAGGTATAAGCCACTGTGCCCAGCCCTGCCTCTTCCATTTATTAGGTAACCACTGATATGCTATTTGCCACTGTGGATTAGATTAGTTTACATTTTTATTTTTTATTTTTTTTTATTTTTATTTTTTTTGAGACGGAGTCTCGCTCTGTCACCCAGGCTGGAGTGCAGTGGCCGGATCTCAGCTCACTGCAAGCTCCGCCTCCGGGTTCACGCCATTCTCCTGCCTCAGCCTCCCGAGTAGCTGGGACTACAGGCGCCGCCACCTCGCCGGCTAGTTTTTATATTTTTAATAGAGACGGGGTCTCACCGTGTTAGCCAGGATGGTCTCGATCTCCTGACCTTGTGATCCGCCCGTCTCAGCCTCCCAAAGTGCTGGGATTACAGGCTTGAGCCACCGCGCCCGGCAGTTTACATTTTTAAAAAAGAAATTTATGAAAGAGGAGTAATGGTTTCTTTCAATTGGCATAATTAGAGATTCATCCAGGTTATGTGTATCAATAGTTAATTTTTTTATTGCTGAGATGCACCACAATTTGTGTATCTAGTCACCTGCTGATGGACATTTGGGTTGTTTCCAGTTTTTGACTATTACAAATAAAGTTATTATGAATCTTTGTGTACATGTTTTATATGGACAAAAACTTTCATTTCCCTTAGGTAAAAACTCAGCAGTGGAATGGAAGGAATAATAAGATAGGTATATGTTCAACTTCTTAAGAAACCACCAAACTGCTTTCCAAAACAGAATCATTTTACATTTCTACCAGCAGTGTATGAGAGTTCTGGTACCTCCACATCCTTGCCAACACTTGTTACTCTGTGTCTTCCTAATTTTAGCCATGTTAGTGGGTATGTAATAGTATCTCATTATAGTTTTGATTTACATTTTATAATGATTAATGATGTATTGAGTATCTTTTCCTATGCTTTTTTACTTTCCATAAATCTTCTTGGGCAAGTTGTCTCTTCAAATCTTTTGCTTGTTTCACTTTTAAAATTGGGTCAGCCGGGTGTGGTGGGTCATGCCTGTAATCCCAGCACTTTGGGAGGCTTGAAGTCAGGAGTTTGAGACCAACCTGGCCAACATGGTGAAACCCCGTCTCTACTGAAAATACAAAATTAGCTGGGCATGGTGGTGCATGCCTGTAATCCCAGCTACTTGGGAGGCTGAGGCAGGAGAATCACTTGAACCCAGAGGTGAAGGTTGCAGTGAGCTACGATCGTGCCACTGCACTCCAGCCTGGGTGACAGAGCGAGATTCCATCTCAAAAAAACAAAAGACAAACAACAAAAAAAAATTGGGTCATTGGTTGAGTGCAGCGGCTCACGCCTGTAATCCCAGCACTTTGGGAGGCTGAGGTGGGTGGATTGCTCGAGCCCAGGAGTTCAAGACCAGTCTGGGCGACATGGTGAAACCCCATCTCTACAAAAAATTAGCTCAGCATGATGGGGCATGCCTGTAGTCCCAGCTCCTCTGGAAGCTGAGGCAAGAGGATTGCTTGAGCCTGAGAGGTGGAGGTTGCAGTGAGCTCTGATTGAGCCACTGCACTCCAGCCTGGGCAACAGAGCAAGACTGTCTCAGTAAATAAATAAATAAATAAAATAAAATTGGGTCATTTGTTTTCTTATTAATGAGTTTTGAGAGTTCTTCATATATTCTGCATACAAGTCCCTTCCCAGATACATGATTTGCAGATACTTTCTTCTAGTCTGTCTTGTCTTTATTACTTAACAATGTCATTTGATGTTTTTCTTTTACTTGATTATTACTTTTTTGAGAGTTGCTGCTGTCTTTTAAGTCCCAACAGATTCTTCATTTTTGGATTTGTTGTGCTTTTCTTTCTTTTTATTTTTTTTTTAGTTTTCATAGGTATTGAAATTTTATTTTAATAAAATCTAGTTTACCAACTTTTGGGGGAGGGAGTCATATCTAAGAGAATTTTCCCTAATGGAAAGTCATAAATATTTTATCCTAGAAGTTTCATAGTTTTAGGTCTTACAGTTAGGCCAACCAATTTTGAGTTGATGTGAGTTGAATTTTTTTTTTTTTTTTGTCATATGGATGTATAGTTGGTCCATCAGTCATTTGGTGAAAATGACCGTCCTTTCTTCATGGAAGTGGCTTTACCTCTTGGTGAAAAATCAGTTGTCTGTGTGTGTGTGGGTTTATTTCTCTGTCTGTTCCAGTGATCTATTTGTCTGTCTTTACACCAACATTCATAGTTTGGACTGAATTTCTTTTTTTTTTTTTTTTTTGAGACGGAGTCTTGCTCTGTTGCCCAGGCTGGAGTGCAGTGGCCGGATCTCAGCTCACTGCAAGCTCCGCCTCCCGGGTTCACGCTATTCTCCTGCCTCAGCCTCCGGAGTAGCTGGGACTACAGGCGCCCGCCACCTCGCCCGGCTAGTTTTTTTGTATTTTTTAGCAGAGACGGGGTTTCACCGTGTTAGCCAGGATGGTCTCGATCTCCTGACCTCGTGATCCGCCCGTCTCGGCCTCCCAAAGTGCTGGGATTACAGGCTTGAAGCCACCGCGCCCGGCCTGGACTGAATTTCTAAGTTTCTCTGAGATAGGAACCATGTTTTACATATCTTTTTGTCTAACCAACATTTACCAAGCAACTACTTTGGGCCCATTAACCCGCATATTTATTGTATGCATAAAACAGAAACTCTAAGAGCACAGCTGAAAGAGAAAATGTGGAGTTGAGATCACAATTTAAGGAGTATTTTATATTTTGAAACATTTGTGTTTGGCAAATAAAGTGAAAGGGAATATGAAAGGTTTTCAGTGAACTTGTGCCTCTTTGGAATTAAACTTAAAAGTCCAAACTTTGTAAATTAAAACATAAAACAATGTGTCAGTTGTCTCTTTTTACTTTGTAAATTTTGTTTTATTTACTTATTTTCATTGACAGATTATAGTTCTATAGATTTAAGTTGTTATTTCTTTTCCCTTCTTTCTGTTTTTTAGAGTTGGGGTCTTGCTATTACATAGGCTGTTCTCAAACCCCTGGGCTGAAGCAATCCTTCTGCCTCAGCCTCCCAAGTAGCTGGGACCACAGGCATGTGTCACCATGTCCAACAAATTATTGTTTCTTTCTTTCTTTTTGAGACAGGGTCTTAACTGTTGCCCAGGTTGGAGTGCAGTGGCACAATCATGGCTCACTGCAGCCTCAATCTCTTGAGCTCAAGGGATCCTCCCACCTCAGCCTTCCAAGTAGCTGTGACTACAGATGCCCACCACCATGTCCGGCTAATTTTAAAATTTTTTGTAGAGACAGGGTCTCTTTGTGTTGACCAGGCTGGTCTCAAACTCTTGGGCTCAAGCGATCCTCCCACCTCAGCCTCCCAAAGTGCTGGGATTACAGGTGTGCACCACCAGGCCTGGCCACCTTCCCATTTCAGTGTCCCTCATGACTCCCTAGACATTAAAAATTGTTTTTCTTTCCTTTCCAAAACCAATTTTAATTGTATATGTGAATATATTTCATTTTTAAAATTAAAACCAAATTCTCTTTCATGATCTCTCTAAATTCTCCTTCTACCTACACTTTGCCATTTGCTGTGTATCCTTCTGGATTGTTTTAAAATGCATTTTGGTACATATTTATATTTGAAATGGTTATCCTTAAATTAAAAAAAAAATACTTAACTATGCTATTCTAGCAGCAACCATAGCATTCTTTGACTTACCTCTCTTTTACCATTCATTGTTTTCCATTGCTGATTACATTGTATAGCATTTTGGGTGTATTTTTCTTTCAGGAGTTACATCCTTGAGTAATTCTTTCAAAGGGATTAAGTGGGCAATAAACTTTCTGAGTCCTTGAATATCTGAAAATGTCTTTATTTCACTGTCACATTTGAAAAATGATATGATTGGTATATTAATGACTTCACAGATTTTTTTTCCTTTTGTCTTTTTAAGATCTATTCTGTTGTCTTCTCATATCTGTGTTGTTGATAAGCATCTGATGTCTTTCTAGTTCTTTCATAGGTAATTGTTTCCCCCTTCTAAGGATTTTATTATTATCCTTGCTTTTTAATTTTTTTCACTTCTCTTTTTGTTCCTATAGATATCCTTGATATTTTGAAGTTACACTATGATTTTTTTTTAAGTGTGGGCTTGTTTTTGTTTAAGTTTCTCCATTTTATTTTGTGAGTTTGTTCATTTTGAGTTTTATCTTTTGTTAATTTAGGAAAGGATTATCTATTATTTAGTCAAATGTTGCTTACTCCCCATATTCTGCATTCTCTCCTTTTGGAACTTCTTTGGTAGAATAATGGTTCTTCTGAATCTTATTCCTGATGCCACTTTAACTTTGATTTCATACTTTCCAGGGCTCTATTCTTTTGTACTGCATCTTAAGAGACTTTGACTAGCCAGTCCACTATTTCCGTCTTCATGTGTGTTTATTCTGCTTTTTAATGCATACATTTTTATTGCCAAGATCTATATACCCCTTTTTCATAACTGCACTTCCTCTGAAACTGTCTGTTCTTGTTTCATGAATGCCATGTTTTCTCATATCTCTGAGTATTTGAAGTATACTTAGCTTGACAGTTTGCTCTGATTCCGTTATTAACTCTGCTTCTTCAGGTGTACATTCTTCCATTTGTTGAGTCTATATTGTCTTCCATGATCTTGGCATTACTTGAATATTTGATGTTCAAGGAAATGTTGGAGGGAAGATGGTACTGTAGCCACCTCTGATAGTGCTCTATTCCACACATTGTAGTGAGAGTTAGGGGAGGTGAGAGGACTTTGAGGGCAGTAGTGGGGATGCTTCCTTGTCCTTCTGGGCATCACTAGCACTGGGGGCACTGACTTCCTTCTCATGCCCAACCTCCTCCATTTTACTGCTTTCACCTGGAAGATATCCTAGTGTGTGTAGGGTAAGTTTGGGTGAGTGGGCCGTGGTGCACAGAGTTTATCTGCTTGGCTGTTTTCACTGTTATTCTCCAAATAATGACTCTGTTGCTTGTCTTCATAATCCTTCCTATGATGGGATTCATCAGTTCTACACTCTACAGCAGAACTCTGCCATTCATAGTCAAGGACTGCAGATTCCCTTTTCAATCTGATCTTTGTGTTTCTTAAGGATTTCCTGGTTGTCAATTTTGAGTTCTCCTTTTTGTTTCAAACTTAGCTATCCATGTTTCATTGTCCACCTATTTGTTTATTATGCATACCATTTCTATTATTTTTAGGGATTTAGTATGGGAAGGGAAGATGAACATGTTATCTGTCTGATTTTTTAAACTTGAAGTCCTATTTCATTTTCAGTTCATGCCCTGTTCTTGCTAAGATTGACTTGTAATGGCAGTACTGTGACTGGGTAGCATATAATCACTGATGAAGAAGAAAGCTGGTTACATTTTGGGTCATTTACTTCCACATTACTGCCTACATTGTATGTCATCAGCAATGTGTTGAATTGGATTCAGTTGAACTGGAAAAGTACGGGTGGATAAGGTAGGGCTGAGGAGTTGCTTATAGTGGACTAATGTCTATGCACATCTGTACCTGTTTAATTTTTCTTTATTCAGTCATTGTTTCATCTGAAATATGTATGTTTGCCTACACCTATTGCAAATTTAAACATTAAAGTATTATATATAGTAAATTAAATTTACTAAGATATTATCAAGTATTAACATGTGTTTTAGACAATTGTAGAGTTTTGGGGGAAAAATTGTTGGTTACATTAGGGAAATAAAAGGTTACTTTTCAGTCTGTATTGGATTAGGTTAGACCAGAGAAAAAGAAAGACATAATGAGGTACAGTTAAGAAGGAAATAAGAAATTTAGGATAATAATTTAATATATATACATCTCTATATTTGTTTATATTCTTTTTTTTTTTTTTTGAGACAGGGTTTTACAGTATTGTCTAGGCTGGAGTGCAGTAGTGCAATCAAAGCTCACGGCAGCCTTGAACTCCTGGGCTTAAGGGATCCTCCCACTTTAGCCTCCTGAGTGACTGGGATGACAGCTGCATGCCGCCATTCCCAGCCAATTAAAAAAAAATTTTTTTTATAGAGTCAGAGGTCTCACTATGCTGCCCAGACTGGTCTCGAACTCCTGGCCTCAGGTGAGCCTCCCACCTCAGCCTTCCAAAGTGCTGGCATTATAGGCATGAGCCACTGTGCCCAGCTCTTTTTTTTTCTTAAGACGTTGGTTTCTTTTCTCGATTCTTCTTTGAGTTTCATACTGGGTTTTTTATTTTTGTGTATTCATGAAACCTTTAAAAAAATTGAGATATACTTTATATACCATAGTATTTGCTCTTTTAAAGTACAGAGCTCAATGGATTTTAGTATATTCACAAAAAGTGTGCAATTATCAACACTGTTAAATTCTACGAATTTTTGTTTGTTTGTTTGTTTTTGAGCCGGTCTCACTTTGTCACCTAGGCTAGAGTGCAGAGGTGTGATCTCAGCACACTGCAGCCTCGACCTCCTTGGCTCAAGCCTCGACCTCCTGGGCTCAAGGGATCAGCAGTGGCATTAGATTCTCATAGGAGTGCAAACCCTGTTGTGAACTGCACATGTGAGGGATCTAGGTTGCACGCTCCTTGTGAGAATCCAATGCCTGATCATCTGTCATTGTCTCCCATCACTCCCACATGGGACTGTTTAGTTGCAGGAAAACAAGCTCAGGGCTCCCATTGATTCTACATTATGGTGGCTTGAGAGTTATTTCATTATATAGGACAATGCAATAATAATAGAAATAAAGTACATAATAAATTTAACCTGCTTGAATCATCCTGAAACCACCCCACCACCCCCACTGGTCCCTGGAAAAATTGTTTTCCATGAAACTGGTCCCAGGTGCCAAAAAGGCTGGGGACTGCTGTTCTGTGTCTGTGCTGTCCCGTATGTTAACCACTTGCTGGATGTGGCCGTTGAGTATTAGCCATGATGAAACTGAGGAAACCTCAAATTTTTATTGTGACCAAATATATATCACATCATAACATTTACAGTTTTAACCATTTTTGGTGGTGAGGGGCGCATAACAATGTGAATGTTATGCGCCCCTCAGCACCATCCATCTCCAGAATGTTCTCATATTCCCCTACCTGAAACTACATACCCATTAAACATAGAACTCCCCATTCCTTTTTTCCCCCAACCCCTGAAAACATTCTGTGTCTATGAACTTGGCTTCTCTAGAAACCTCATAGGAGGAGAATTTGAATTGCTTTATCAATTTTAATTTAAATAGCTGCATTAGGCTAGTAGCTACCTTACTGGATGGGGGCCCTGAACCAGGGTGGGCCTGAGAGATGTCTGCCTCTCACAGACTTTGCATTGGCTGTGTAACACAGTCCAAACCTGCCATGTCTAGTCCAAGGCCCACTTTCCAGGCCTTCGTGGCTTGGGAGAGTACTAGCCATAGGAGGGTGACTGAGAGAGGCATAACTCACGTCACCAAGCATCTCTTTAGTGATGACTTCTCAGAGAACAATATGGCTCCTGAATGCTCAGACCTGGATTCTTTCCACAGACAGTCTGCTCCTGGAAATAAATCTCTCTTCGCGCTCCTGAGTCCCTGCTTGTGATGTGGCATTATGTTGGTGTCTGGCCCCTGGGACGGTGTGAGAAGTGGTGAGACTGCATTGTTGAGTGTTTTGCACTTAACAAAAGCTGTCCCTTTTGCCTGGTGGGAAGTATAGACCAGTGGTTAAGTGTTCAGGCTCTGAAGGTCAGCAAGACTTGGAGTTTAAATGGAGGGATGCCGTTAGCACTCTCTTTGGAAGAGTGGCATCATCTGTGAATCATAAATCACATTTGAGGTGGAAGTGAAACTCCTCTAATTAACCGCTGTGAAAGCATCTCACCTTCATTCTCATTTTGTGGTTTCTCCAGTTCTGGACTTCAGCGACCCCTTCAGCACTGAGGTGAAGCCGAGAATCCTGCTCATGGGCCTGAGGAGAAGCGGCAAGTCGTCTATTCAGAAAGTTGTCTTTCACAAAATGTCTCCCAACGAAACACTATTCTTGGAGAGCACTAACAAGATATGCCGGGAAGATGTTTCCAACAGCTCCTTTGTCAATTTTCAGATTTGGGACTTCCCGGGACAGATTGACTTTTTTGACCCTACATTTGACTATGAGATGATCTTCCGGGGAACAGGAGCACTGATATTTGTCATTGACTCACAGGTAAAGCTCAGAGTCTCAGGGGTATGATGGCCTGGCCGGTCCCCTCCACCCCACGCCATGTTTTTGGTTTGGCTTTTAAACTCTGGAATAGACCTTTCTACCAAACAAGTGTTTTTTTGGTCAGGGCTCTCAGACTTTTCCAAAGATAAAACGTTCCATCCGTGACCAACAATCAACCCATTGAGCATTAGGGAACAATTGACACTTCAGCAAATCATAGACCTAGGAAACCTCACTGATGGAGGGGCCCATTCAGGCCAAATATGTCATCCCCACTGTGGGGCCCTTGGTCAACATCTACAAAAGATCACAGGTTCTCTGCAACAAAAACGTGTATCAATTTACATTTTCAACTGTTTATTATTTCCTATGAAGATAAAGTTCTAGGTGTAAACATTTTTCTTCTGAAACAAATTATTATTATTATTATTATTTTGAGACGGAGTCTCACTCTGTCACCAGGCTGGAGTGCAGTGGCATGATATCTTGGCTCACTGCAACCTCCGCCTCCTGGGTTCAAGCGATTCTCGTGCCTCATCCTCCTGAGTAGCTGGGATTACAGGCGCGTGCCACCACACCCAGCTAATTTTTGTATTTTTAGTAGAGACTGGGTTTCATCATGTTGTCCAGGCTAGTCTTGAACTCCTGGCCTCATGATCCACCCACCTCGGCCTCCCAAAGTGCTGGGAGCCACTGCGCTCGACCCTGAAACAAATTATTATAATTATTGCTTAAGACAATATAATTATATTATGTATTTTATAGATGATTATTAAATATAAAAAGTAAAATTTGAGATAAATATCCCTCTTAAGAAGATGGATATTTGATATTTTTTCCACTTCATGTATCCATGCTTGAATAAGACGATATTTGGCATCAGTTCTATTTTTGTTTTTGTTTATATAGTTATAAACACTGAGAAACTTTGTTCACATAAGTAAGTAGGTGGATATGAGGTGTGTTTTATTCTAGCATTTGTCTAGCTATTCAGATTCCTTCCAAGTTATATCCCCTAAATCACCCAGTTTTCTATCATGAAAAATTACTTTTAGTAGTTTATCAACAGGCTTCCGGAGTAGGTTCTCCTTTCACTTTGTTGGAAGCAAAGAATTGGGAACCCGTTTCCTATGCTTTGAAGAGCCCCATTCTCAGTCGCTAGTCATCCCTGTAGCAGGTTCTTTTCCAGTATTCTGCATTGGCTCCTTGGCACCCTGGGTTTTTAATATCCTGGGGCTTTTCTACTGGAGTTGGTGTAAAGGGGAGGCAAAGGGAGACAGTAGGACCACAGGTGCGTATCAGGCAGATACATTTTAGGAAGGGGATTACAGCAGGATGGGGCATTGGTACTTTCCAAACTATCCATGTCTGGGGCTCTTAGAAAATGCCCAAGACCCGTGGCCCAGCCTGAAGGGTCCCCAAGGGCTCCCTTTTGCAGCTGGGGGGAAATAAATGGCATCAGCCCTTCTCTGCATGCACTGAACCAACTCTGAGGTTCAGGTTGTACCCTTTCCCTATAACTGTGGACCCATAGTGAGACAGGTTGGCCAGCTGCAGGTGTGCATTGCCCCACTAAGCACACCCGGCCCTTCTAGGAGCACCAGAGCTGTTAGGGCTGAAGTGTTACAAAGATTATTCCTGATAATATCATTCTGAGCCCATGCTCGAGAACCATCCTCTGAGCAGACTCCCCATGCCTGAGAGAGTCGTAAGTTCATTCAGGAACTAGGTGCCTGTTTAATAATAATAACAAAATTTTCAACTAAGCCTCTCAGTTCCAAGTGGCTGCATTTGTGTACGTGTATGGCTGTGGGAGCATGGCCAATGGTTAGAGGGGTTCTTTCTTTCCTTTTTGGTAGGGGTGTGGAGGAGGGAGACTTCAAATCCAATGCCTGATCGGTGATCAGCAGTTTACTCTCTTCCCATGGGCCTACCCAGAAACACGTGTGTTACCTGCACCACGTCCAGGGCCTGCTGTCAGCAGCTGCTTTCCTGACTGTCCCACTTGTACTGACCTGTTTTCTGGCCCATCTGTGGTCTTGGCAGTATCCCCTGCCTTACTGTCTCAGGTCTGCCAGCACCATAAATTAGGGAGCTTAGAGCTCGAGGGGAGTGGATGGGGTGTGTGCATGCTGCTGTAGGGAAGGGGAGGCTCTAGGAATGTCATGCTTATCTCTCTCTTCTAAGCTCCATTTCACGCAGCAGCTGTTTCTGTAGTTGTTGAACTGGGTAGCTGTAGTAGTCCTACCCATCGGTGAGTAGATTTCCAACCAGATGACTCATCATTACAAGACAATGGGTTAGTAAGTACTTACTTAAATACCATGTTGTGCTTACATAGCAATTTGCATTTATGGGAATTCAAATGTACAGTGTAATCTCTTTTAGGTGTTTCTAATATGGTTATAATATGGCTAAAATAGGTACATCTGTCTATTTTTAAATTGAAGGCAGACCTTCAATTTAGGTTGGTAAATGTGTTTTTTATTTTAATTGTGTTTCTTGAATTTTTTTTTTTTCTTCCTCAGACGAGGTCTCACTATGTTGCCCAGGCTGGAGCACAGTGGTTATTCACAAGTGTGATTATAATCCACTACAGCCTCAAACTCCTGGGCTCCTGTTTCAACCTCCCAGGTAGCTGGGACTACAGATGCATGCTACTATGCTTGGCTCTTCTCTTGGGTGTTTTTTGTGGGGCAGAGAAAGATATAGGAATGTTTGAGAAGTTCATTTTTTAAGGTTATCCTTTTTTTTTTTTTTTGAGGCGGGATCTCGCTCTGTCGCCCAGGCTGGAGTGCAGTGGTGTGATCTTGGCTCACTACAAGCTCTGCCTCCCGGGTTCTCGCCATTTTCCTGCCTCAGCCTCCAGGTTAGCTGGGACTACAGGCGCCCGCCACCATGCCTGGCCAATTTTTTGATTTTTAATAGAGATGAGCTAGAGATGAGGATTCACTGTGTTAGCCAGAATGGTCTCAATCTCCTGACCTCGTGATCCACGCACCTCGGCTTCCCAAAGTGTTGGGATTACAGGCGTGAGCCACCGTGCTTGGCCTAAAGTTATACTTTTTAAAAAGAGGAGGCTGGGCACAGTGGCTCATGTCTATAATCCCAACACTTTGGGAGGCCAAGGCGGGAGGACCACTTAGGCCCAGAAGTTTGAGGCTGCAGTGAGCTATGATTGTGCCACTGCACACCAGCCTGGGTGACAGAGCAAGACCCTGTCTCAAAAAGAGAAAAAAAACACACATAAAAATAAAGAGTAGGAAAAGCATTGTTAAATGCTGTAATTTATTTAAAATAAGGAATAATTAAATATCCAGTTTCAAAACCTAGTATACTTTTCTGTTGGAAGCAGTGTGTAAAAATCATATTTGCAGGAACCTTTATGGGATGTGATTAGAAGCACTGACAGGAAAATCAAAACTTTGGGGAAGTGTGTCCACAGCACTTGAGTGTCCTTTCCTTTCTTTCTTTCTTTCTTTTTTTTTTGAGATGAAGTCTCACTCTGTCGCCAGGCTGGAGTGCAGTGGCACGATCTCGGCTCACTGCAACCTCCGCTAACTAGGTTCAAGTGATTCTCCTGCCTCGGCCTCCCAGGTAGCCACCACAACCAGCTAAGTTTTATATTTTTAGTAGAGACAGGGTTTCACAGTGTTGGCCAGGATGGTCTCAATCTCTTGACCTTGTGATCCACCTGCCCAGCCTCCCAAAGTGCTGGGATTATAGGCATGAGCCACCACACCCAGCCCCTTTGCTTTATTTCTAAGCAGTGCTATTTTGGTCTCACACCTCATATTTTTATTTTTTTGTTCATGAATTCCTTCCAGTCACAGGATTGCCAGATAAATATATCCCTAAGGAGAAAATGTGTCCTCAGAGAATGTCATGAAATAAAAAAGAATGAAAGCAAGAGTGGTTCCCGTGATCTGTGGTGACACCCCAGCCCTGCTCCCCAGCCTGCAGAATGCACCATATCTCCTGAAGCCCTTGCACATGTGCCTGTGGATCCAAAAGAGAGTTTCTTCTTGACCTGTGCTGGTGTTTGTGACCTGCCCATAATCCCCAGATCTAATTTCAGAGTAGAAACTATGCAATGTATTTCACATTAATGTTTATTTGTCATAGAAAGTAATAAACAATGGGAAAAATCACCTGCAATCCTTCTGTTCTAACCAACCAAGTATTTTTTTCTTTTTAGTCCTTGTAGCTACATGCTTCTTTATCAGTTAGTTGGTAATGAGACCATTTTATATGCTTGGCAGGGAGGTTAGAGTAGCAATTTCCAATCTTTGGAGATGTGATATTCTCTTGACATTGGGTAGTTTTGCTCACAGACATGTTCCCTTAACTCCCCTCCTCAGTTAAAGGCAGCAGTAACACTTTTCTTGAGGTGTAATTTACATGCAATAAAATGCACTCATTTTAACCCTACAGTTCCACAGGTTTGACAAATGTGTACATCATGTAACCACCTCTCCTTAAGATATAGAATATTTCCACCACCCCAAAGGTTCCCTTGTGCCCTTTCTCAGGTGGTCCCCTGAAACGTTGAGCCCCAGGCAACCACTGAAGTGCTGTCACTTTAGTTTGCCTTTTCTAGAATTTCATCTATGTGGAACCATACAGTAATACCTTTAGTTTTTAATGCTTAATCTGCTGACCCAGCATCCGACATTTGCCTTTCATTTAATTTAATTTTTTTTTTTTTTTTGAGACGGAGTCTTGCTCTGTTGCCCAGGAAGGAGTGCAGTGGCTCGATCTTAGCTGATGGCAACCTCTGCCTCCCAGGTTTAAGCAATTATCCTGCCTCAGTTTCCTGAGTAGCTGTGATTATAGGCATGCGCCACCACGCCCAGCTAATTTTAGTATCTTTTTAGTAGAGATGGGGTTTCACCATGTTGGTCAGGCTGGTCTCCAACTCCTGACCTCGTGATCTGCCTGCCTCGGCCTCCCAAAGTGCTGGAATTACAGGCATGAGCCACCGCGCCTGGCCTCATTTTATTTAATTTTTACAGACGGGCTGTCACTCTATTACCTAGGATGGAGTGCAGTGGCAGGATCATAGGATCATAGCTTATTGTAAACTCAAATTCCTGGACTTAAGGAATTCTCCTGCCTCAGCCTCCGAGTAGCTGGGACTACAGGTGTGCACCACCAAGCCTGGTTAATTTTATATATATATATAATATATTTATATATATATATAAAATATATATATACACACACCCTTTTTTTTTTTTTTAGAGATAGGGGTCTCACTGTGTTGTCCAGGCTGGTCTTGCACTCAAGCAGTCCTCTCCAGTAGGTGGGATTACAGGCGCAAACCACTGCTCCTGGCTTTTGTCTTTTATTCTAAACAACTCTGTAGAGTGTGAAGGATGGGAAGGACTCCATTTGCGTTTTTCCCTCTTCATAGTTTCCTATTTGTATAATTAATATTTGATTTACCTAGAGACTAGGGATACATTTTTATTGATGTTTGGAGCATAGAAAAATGCCAGAAAACACCCCTAATTATACTGGCTTTCTGTTTTCTTACTTTCTTAAAAGTAAGTTGTATTGGAACGCCATAAGTGGCAGGGGTGAGGTGCGGTGGGAGAAGGCATTTAGATTCTGTCCTACAGATCTCTTTCCTTTTTTTTTTTTTTTTTTTGCTATGAAAACAAGACCTGTTCACACCCTTCAAATTGGCAATAAATAAGAGATCTGACACCACCAATTGTTGGTGAGGGTCTGAAGCATCAGATGCTATTTACACACTTCCAGGTACGGTCAAGGCAGTCCTACCTATGACCCGACAAATCACCCTTCAGAGTAAGCCATGTGTACATGAGACTGTACACATATCATTGTAATCACATATACATGGAAATATTTACAATGTCCATCAGCAAGCAAATCTATGATAAATTATAGATCATCCATAAAAGGAAGTTTTATAGAGCCATTAAAAGGAACTAATGTACTGTAGTTATGTACTACATAACATTCAATGTAAGTGAATCCCACTGACAGTGTTGAATGAAAAAGGCAAACTATAATATACACACAACTTAATATTTCTTTCCATTTTTAAACAATGTAAATGAATTCTGTGTGTTTGGGGATATATATGTCTGTATTAATGTATACATGAGTGAGAATAAATACTAAACTTGGGATAGTGGTTGTCTCTAGAGGATGAGGGGGTAGAGGGTAGCATGGGTTGGGAGGATGAGGAGAAACACAGAGGGCTTTGGTGTAAATGTTTCATTTCTTAAACAGAGATGAATACACAGGCATTTTATAGGCATGGGAAGAAGAAAAAAGTTAGTATTGTTTGGGGCAATTACTCTAGACCAGGGGCCTTTTTCTGTAAAGGGCCAGATGGCAAACATCTTACGCTTTGTAGACTGTACTGTCTCTGAGGAGTTTCTCTAGAGGAAACTTAACTCTGCCACTGTAGCACAAAAGCAGCCTTAGACAATATGAAAGCAATTGAGCACGTTCCAGTACAACTTACTTTTAAGAAACAGGCACAGGGCCTGCAGACTTTGGTCTGCTGACTTCTGCACTGAACCAGTGGTTCTTAAAATTGCTCCCCACCTCCTTCCCCATCTGCCCAGTGGCCTGTGTCATGCCTCCATCTCTTATTGTTCATCACAGTTCACAAGAGACTGGAAGAGTTAGGATGAACAGTATTCTGGGGAAGGTCTTATGTGGAGTTGGGGAGTTGGGTCCATTTCTCTTCCTGAAACCGCAACTCTGGTTTTTTTTTTTTTTTTTTTTTTTTTGAGACCGAGTCTCACTCTGTCATCCAGGCTGGAGTGCAGTGGTGTGATTTCGGCACACTGCAATCTCTGCCTCCCGGGTTCAAGGGATTCTCCTGCCTCAGCCTCCCAAGTAACTGGTACTACGAGCACCTGCCACCACGCCCGCTAATTTTTTTGGTTTTTTTTTTAGTAGAGACGGGGTTTCACCGTGTTAGCCAGGATGGTCTTGATCTCCTGACCTCATGATCTGCCCGCCTGGGCCTCCCAAAGTTCTGGAAGCACTGAACCACCGTGCCCTGCCAACTCTGATCTTTATGACTGTCATCAACCTCAGTCATAACTGCCTAAATCAGCTGCATTTTTTTTAGCATTTCTTTTTCCTCTCTTTGTTAACAGAACTTAAGTTTTCACACTGGAATTCTAAGAAGCCAGCTTGTTGAGGGGAACCTTTGCAACAGATTTCAGGGGTTTGCAGCCACATAGTTTCCAGGTGAACTGTGTGTGGGGGGGAGGAGGGTCAGGAAGCAAAGCAGCCTTCTCTCACAGGTGTTGCCTTTGGTCCTAGGACGATTACATGGAAGCCCTGGCCAGGCTCCACCTCACGGTGACCAGGGCCTACAAAGTGAATACCGACATCAACTTCGAGGTGTTTATTCATAAAGTGGATGGTCTGTCAGATGACCACAAAATTGAAACCCAAAGAGATATTCACCAGCGGGCAAACGATGACCTTGCAGATGCTGGATTAGAAAAAATTCACCTCAGGTGAGAACAGAAAAGCCTTAAGGATCCCAATAAAGGATGGAAGAAAGCCAGTTTGCGGTTCGGAGTCACCATGATTGGCTTGGCATGGGCAGTAATTTACCTTTTTACCCTGTTTCATGCTGTAGACAGATAGGATTAGGGGAAAACGAGGTTTGCATGTGCTAATGCTAATCTTTAGTGAAAGTGGTGTTTTTTTGTTTTTGTTTTCTTTTTTGAGACGGAGTCTCGCTCTGTCGCTCAGGCTGGAGTGCAGTGGCGGGATCTCCACTCACTGCAAGCTCTGCGTCCCGAGTTTACGCCATTCTCCTGCCTCAGCCTCCCGAGTAGCTGGGACTACAGGCACCCGCTACCTCGCCCGGCTAGTTTTTTGTATTTTTTAGTAGAGACGGGGTTTCACCGGGTTAGCCCAGATGGTCTCGATCTTCTGACCTCGTGATCCACCCGTCTCGGCCTCCCAAAGTGCTGGGATTACAGGCTTGAGCCACCGTGCCCGGCCTGTTTTTTTGTTTTTTAACAGATGGTCAAAGCTAAGGTTCTCCCCTCACATGAAAAACACATTATAGAAAACCCGTGAATATAATTCTAGTAGTTAGTTGATGCTAAAGTTTACAGTTCTTGATAAAGATATTATCTGTAATTATAAGTAAAGGAGTAGTCTGAAAACAATACAAATAGGAATCCTCACAAAGGAAAACAATGTCTCTGTCATTTTTTGTGAGGTAGTACATGCATCATTCATTTTGTAAATTGGGAAATGGAAAAAAAATTTGCTTCAATATCAAGAATAGAAGTTACTAATGGGACAACCTAAGAGGCTTGTGTAAAGATGATCTGGCATGGATTGTCCTGCAGAATGTCAGGAAGCTGGGATGGACACAGATTGCTGCAGTTTTAAGCTTGCCAGTTGGCAGATGAGAATAGGCACAGCTCGGGCTTTTTGGGAGGTGGGGAGGAATGGCTTGCTTTCTACCGAGGTCACTGTAAACTCCGAAGGGGGCTGGACTTTATTTGTTAGGACTATAGATACAGAAGGCAGATTACCGGTGTATTGACATAGCCTAAGCAGCCTGTTCCTCATTCAAAGGGAAAACATGATGAAATACCGTTTCCTCTTTCAGCTTTTATCTGACAAGCATATATGATCATTCAATATTTGAAGCTTTTAGCAAAGTGGTTCAGAAACTGATTCCACAACTCCCAACTCTGGAGAATTTGCTGAACATCTTTATCTCAGTAAGTAAATAATATGCTCCTGTTTGAGTCACTTGTAGAATTTGAAAATAGCATTGCAAGAGTGAAAAAGATCTTATTTCCAATTGCTCCTATAGCATTTCAAGGTCATTTGAGTATTAAAGATTACTCCTACGTGTTGTTTTAGGTCCTTTAAAATTTAACTCCTGGCCAGGCACGGTGGCTCAAGCCTGTAATCCCAGCACTTTGGGAGGCCGAGACGGGCGGATCACGAGGTCTGGAGATCGAGACCATCCTGGCTAACATGGTGAAATCCCGTCTCTACTAAAAAATACAAAAAAACTAGCCGGGTGAGGTGGCAGGTGCCTGTAGTCCCAGCTGCTCGGGAGGCTGAAGCAGGAGAATGGCGTAAACCCGGGAGGCAGAGCTGGCAGTGAGCTGAGATCCAGCCACTGCACTCCAGCCTGGGCAACAGAGCAAGACTCCGTCTCAAAAAAAAAAAAAAATTTAACTCCCGGCCCAGCTTGGTGGCTCATGCCCCACTTTGGGAGGTTGAGGCGGTATGATGGCTTAAGGCCAGGAGTCTGGGACCAGCCTAGGTAACATAGTGAGATCCTGTCTCTACAAAAAAAAAAATGTAAAAACTAGCCAGGTGTGGTAGCACATGCCTGTAGTCCCAGCTACTTGGAAGGCTGTGGTGGAAGGAGTACTTGAGCCCAGGTGTTTGAGGCTGAAGTGAGCCATGATTATGCCACTGTACTCCAGCCTGGGCATCAGAGCGAGAACTTGTCTCTAAAAATAAAAATAAATAAATAAATAAAAATAAAATGTACTCAAATGCATTCCTGCACTCCACTGGTATAACTGGAGTGCTTATTCAAGTTGTAGGCAATCATTCAATATTAATAGAGCCCCACCAGAGGTAGGGAATGTAAAGCTTGGTTTTATTGGTAAGACGCAGACGGTTGAATAGCTTTTTATAAGTTTTACACGCTGTGAATGATGTGCTGAATGAACCCTACACACTACCAGCTCCAGGTAGGCTCTGCTGAGTTGAATTGAGGCAGACCTCTTGGTTGTACTGAACGTTTACTCTATCACTACACAATTTTGAGTGTGTTTGTTTAGTGTTTCTAAGCTTATTTTAAAATTTACAGTCAGTAAAAGTATTTTTACTTGGCCTTTTCCTAACTGCAGGTATACATCTCTGTTAGGAAATATTGCTCAATTTGATTATCTAAAATAAATAATTTGTGATAATTCAAATTCTTTTATTTCTTTTCTTTTTTTTGAGATAGAGTTTCGCTCTTGTCACCCAGGCTGGAGTGCAGGGGCGCCATCTTGGCTCACCGCAACCTCCGACTCCTAGGTTCAAGCAGTTCTCTTGCCTCAGCCTCCCAAGTAGCTAGGATTACAGGCATGCACCCCCATGCCTGGCTAATTTTGTATTTTTAGTAGAAACAGGTTTCTCCCTGTTGGTCAGGCTGGTTTCAAAGTCCTGACCTCAGGTAATCTGCCTGCCTCGGCCTCCAAAAGTGCTGGGATTACAGGCATGAGCCACCGCGCCCAGCCTCTACTTTTTCTTTCTTTTTTTTTTTTTTTTTTTGAGACGGAGTCTCACTCTGTCACCCAGGCTGGAGTGCGGTGGCCGGATCTCAGCTCACTGCCAGCTCCGTCTCCCGGGTTTACGCCATTCTCCTGCCTCGCCTCAGCCTCCCGAGTAGCTGGGACTACAGGCGCCCGCCACCATGCCCGGCTAGTTTTTTTGGTATTTTTTTAGTAGAGACGGGGTTTCACTGTGTTAGCCAGGATGGTCTCGATCTCCTGACCTCGTGATCCGCCCGTCTCGGCCTCCCAAAGTGCTGGGATTACAGGCATGAGCCACCGCGCCCGGCCCCTTTTTATTTCTTATGCAAGTCCAGTATAAAGAAGTTTATGGCAGTGAAGTTTAAATTGTAATAAAATGGTACAATTTAAATTTTTTGTAACGTGAGTTTTGCTCATTTGTATTTTACATTGAGAATGGCATTCAATTTTGTGTAGATATGACATGGGCTGAAGTTGGCTGTTGCTTTAAGGCAGCATTTTTTTTTTTTTATTTCAGAATTCTGGAATTGAAAAGGCATTTCTATTTGATGTGGTCAGTAAAATTTATATTGCAACTGATAGTACTCCAGTGGATATGCAAACTTATGAACTCTGCTGTGATATGATAGATGTGGTTATTGACATCTCTTGTATTTATGGGTAAGTACAACATTCTTTAAGGCCACAATCAAGCCATCCTTCCTTCATGACCTTTCAGGCATTTTGCATTTACATTTACTTACTTGAGTTTAACATTTTTGTCTTAAATGACTGAAATCTATATATAAATACACCATTTAGCATGCAATAATAACAGTTGTTGAGCAAATGCCAGGCATTATGCTAATAATCTTCTTGCATGCTTTGTATTATTTATTTATTTTTTTTTAGCAATAGGGTGTCCCTGTGTTGTCCAGGATAGATCACTCCTGGGCTCAAATGATCCTCCCACCTCAACCTCTCGAGTAGCTGGGATTATAGATATGAGCCACTGTGCCTAGGTTATCATTTAATTCTCAACTATTCTATGTGGCAAGAATTACATTTGACCCTTGAACAACACAGGGGTTGGGGTACCAACCCTTTGAACAGTCAAAAAGCTGCATATATTTCCCCCTCGACAAATTTAGCTATTAATACTAATAGTCTACTGTTGACTGGAAGCCTTACTGATAACATGAATCATTGATTAACATACATTTTGTATGTTACGTATTATGTACTGTATTCTTAACAATAAAGTGAGCTACAGAGAAGAAAATCAAGAAAAGTATAAGGAAGAATATATTTACTATTCATTAAATGAAAGTGGGTCATCATAAAGGTCTTCATCCTCATTGTCTTCACATTGAATAGGCTGAGGAGGAGGAAGAGAAGGGGTTGATGTTGCTGTCTTAGGAGTGGCAGAAGCTGAAGAAAATCCACGGATAAGTGGATTTAGGAAGTTCACATCAGTGTTGTTTAAGGTCAACTGTACTGTATTCATTTTACAGGTGAAAAAACTGAGGTTCAGAGTGGTTACATTTCTTACCCTTGCTCACACTATCAGTAAGGATTGGAACTAGAATTTGAATTCAGATCTGATTCCTGATCCTCTGCTGAAAAAAATTTGTTAACATATCATTCTTAGAAAACTGGCCGGGCGCGGTGGCTCAAGCCTGTAATCCCAGCACTTTGGGAGGCCGAGACGGGCGGATCACGAGGTCAGGAGATCGAGACCATCCTGGCTAACACGGTGAAACCCCGTCTCTACTAAAAATATACAAAAAATTAGCCGGGCGAGGTGGGAGCACCTGTGGTCCCAGCTACTCGGGAGGCTGAGGCAGGAGAATGGCGGGAACCCGGGGGGCGGAGCTTGCAGTGAGCTGAGATCCGGCCACTGCACTCCAGCCTGGGCGACAGAGCGAGACTCCGTCTCAAAAAAAAAAAAAAAAAGAAAACAGAACTTTCGGCCGGGCGCGGTGGCTCAAGCCTGTAATCCCAGCACTTTGGGAGGCCGAGACGGGCGGATCACGAGGTCAGGAGATCGAGACCATCCTGGCTAATACGGTGAAACCCCGTCTCTACTAAAAAATAGAAAAACTAGCCGGGCGAGGTGGCGGGCGCCTGTAGTCCCAGCTACTCGGGAGGCTGAGGCAGGAGAATGGCGGAAACCCGGGAGGCGGAGCTTGCAGTGAGCTGAGATCTGGCCACTGCACTCCAGTCCGGGCGACAGAGCGAGACTCCGCCTCAAAAAAAAAAAAAAAAAAAAAAAAAGAAATAGTCATGGAAGATGAACGCACCCTGATTACAGTGCAGATTGCCATGGTAATCAAGTACAATGAACAACACAATTAATCTGGCACATGCTTAACAATGTGCATGATCATTATTGTGCCATATGGTCATTAGATGTAAGTGGTAAGTTGTTCATGTAAATGATGTTAATCAGAGTTACTTTTACCCAGCTAAAACAAACATGGGTAGGGAGGGGTTAGGAGGAGGCAGCCTGGCTTTGCTGCCAGATTGGTTTTTCTGTGGTGGAGTACAGTTTTCTGAGAACCCACAGGATTCAGTAAGAACCAGTCTAGGTCACAGACGGTTTGTGGGCTCTGGGGTTTCCTCAGATTGTTTGCTGGAGCAGCAATAAGCCAGTCCTGTTAACCAGCAGGAGGCAGGGTTGTGTGCAGAGCCTGGGGCCCTCTTAGGCAATGAGGAAGCAGGTGGTCTTGTAACTGGAGGCCTTGCTGCCCCTCCCCAGCTGCCCAGTGGAGACCAGCAGGCCCTAGAATCAGGTGACCTGGTGCCTCAGGAATTTCTCAGCTGAGGCTGTGCCCCAGCTGGCAGTTCTGTGCTCGCGCATGCACACACACACGCACACACTTTAAAATATGTTCTATCTTCATGCGTTTTCATTGCTTATAGATGAAAAACTTGAGTAGTAAAACAGTTTTTGCAATTGCAGACCTCATCAATATCTACTTGTAATTTTTGGTGGAGTTTTTGTTTTTCTAATTTGTTTAATGTTTACCTTTTTTCTGATTGTGAAAGTAATGCATGCTCATTGCAGAAAATACATAAAAGTCTAAAGAATAAAATTAAAGTAGCCCATAATCTCACCACCTAGAGACAGTCAGTGTTTACATTATTTATATAGTTGTTCTTATTTCCATGCGTAATTTTTAGGATAATGAGATCACATTGTATGTAAAATTTTATATCCTGCTTTTTTCATTTAACATTATCACTTACGAATTTTCCTGTATTATTATTATTATTTTTTTTTTTTTTTTTTTTTTGAGGCGGAGTCTCGCTCTGTCGCCCGGACTGGAGTGCAGTGGCGCAATCTCGGCTCACTGCAAGCTCCGCCTCCCGGGTTCCCGCCATTCTCCTGTCTCAGCCTCCGAGTAGCTGGGACTACAGGCGCCCGCCACCTCGCCCAGCTAGTTTTTTGTATTTTTAGTAGAGACGGGGTTTCACCGTGTTAGCCAGGATGGTCTCGATCTCCTGACCTCGTGATCCGCCCGTCTCGGCCTCCCAAAGTGCTGGCGGATTACAGGCTTGAGCCACCGCGCCCGGCATTTTCCTGTATTATTAAATGCTGCTAATAAACACAGTGTTTAATATCTACATAGTATTGTATTTACTTGGAAATTTAAATGCCATTTTCTTCACTGGATAAAACATGTTAAATGTTTCAGTTTCTTGTTCTCAGAACACTACTTATAAGCAAGAGAGATTGAGCCTTAAAATATAGTAGTTAAAAGCAGTGCAATGGAAGTTAACGAATTCTGTTAAAGCATCTTTAACATTTGAAGTCCAACACTTAAAAGGTTTTTCTTTAATGTTTTGGTAGGTTATAGTGAGTTGAATCCTTTAAAAAAAAAAAAGAACTTCCACAATTTACTTTTTTTTTTTTTTTGAGATGGAGTTTCACTCTTGTTGCCCAAGCTGTAGTGCAATGGCGTGATCTCGGCTCACTGCAACCTCCGCCTCCTGGGTTCAAGCAATTCTCCTCCCTCAGCCTCCCGAGTAGCTGGGATTACAGACATGCGCCACCACGCCCAGCTAATTTTGTATTTTTAGTAGAGACAGAGTTTCTCCATGTGGGTCAGGCTGTTCTCGAACTCCCGACCTCAGGTGATCGCCTCAGCCTCCCAAAGTGCTGGGATTACAGGCATGAGCCACTGCACCCAGCCTCACAATTTACTTTTAAGTGGCCATGTATATGGCAGTTTAAAATACTCTCGAAACTAAAAACCTACATTTCCTAAAAACACTCTTGTGCAATTCAGGCTTTTCATTAAATCTGGCTTGATACTCTACCCCCTTGTGTATTTACAGGATTAAAGCATTAACTTTGAAATTAGCCATATCTAGGTTTGAGGTCCTGGCTTTACCCCTATCATCAACTTTGACCAAGTTATCTTATTTTCCTGTAGCCTCAGTTTCCTTAGAAACTTAGAGGATTCTAGGCTGGGCGCGGTGGCTCACGCCTGTAATCCCAGCACTTTGGGAGGCCGAGGCGGGAGGATTACAAGGTGAGGAGATCGAGACCATCCTGGTGAACACGGTGAAACTCTGTCTCTACTAAAAATACAGAAAAACTAGTCGGGCGTGGTGGCGGGCGCCTGTAGTTCCCACTACTCGGGAGGCTGAAGCAGGAGAATGGTGTGAACCCGGGAGGCAGAGTTTGCAGTGAGCCGAGATCTTGCCACTGCACTCCAGCCTGGGCGATAGAGCGAGACTCTGTCTCAACAACAACAAAAAGAAAGAAACTTAGAGGATTCTTATAGCAGACAGAGGATAATGCATTTTGAGAACTAAGACTGGTTCATATCACATAGTAAATGTTTAATAAGTGCTAGCTCTTAGTGAATGTGATAAGGTTTAACACAATTCCAATTAAGTCAAATTTCTGGTCAGTTATTCATAAATTTGGGGAGTAAAAATAAATCAGAAAATTTACGTACAGTTTTAGGTAAGGGGGAAAAGGTTTAGGGAAGTGTCCTTTGCCTGTGAGGAAAGGATTCATAACTCTTTAATTACACAGGTATCTTCAGAAGGTACAGTTTCAGTCATTAAAGCTGTAATAATAAGTGTGTATTTTATGTTCTCAGCATTATGTTTAGTGCTATATATGCATTATTTCATTTAATCTTCATTAGAAAACTTTGAAATAATTACTGTTAGTGTACATATGAGGAAATTGAGGCTCAAAGAAGTTATTCGACTTGTCCAAGCTCACATAGCTAGCAAATAAAAGAACTGAGATTCAAACTGAAGTCATTTGTGTTTACAGATCACACTTTTTCTAAATAGACCTATATATCTTCTTTTTTTTTTTTTTGAGACGGAGTCCTGCTCTGTCACCCAGGCTGGAGTGCAATGGTGGGATCTCAGCTTACTGCAACGTCTGCCTCCTGGGTTCAAGCGATTCTTCTGCCTCAGCCTCCCGAGTAGCTGGGACTACAGGTGTGCACCACCACGTGGTGCCTGGCTAATTCTTGTATTTTTAGTAGATGGGGTTTCACCCATATTGGCCAGGCTGGTCTTGAACTCCTGACCTTGTGATCTACCCACCTCCCAAGTGTTAGGATTACAGGCATGAGCCACTGTGCCTGGCCAAATAGACCTATATATCTTATTTAACTCTTTATTTTGAAAAAACATTCAAACCTACCAAAAATATACAAGAGTAGTAAAATGAACTCCTGTACAACTCTTCACTGGGATTCATCAGTTTTTACCAATTTGCCATATTTGCTACATCTCTCTTTTTCTAATACATATTGTGTATCCATTTCTTTTCGGTAAACCATTTGAGAGTAAGTTGAACCAGTTCACGGTTCAGCAAATTTAGCATGGCTACATTATTATCTAATATATAGACCATATTCAGATTTTCCCAGTGGTCCCAATTCTATCTTTTGTAGCAGTTTTTCCCAATTCAGGATCCAGTCTAGCACTTGGCTTTCAGGTCTCTTTAGACTCCTTGAATTTGGAACATATCTTCAGCCTGTCTTAGTGTTTCATCAGACCATGCTTTTAACAGCCCGGCTATTCTAGATGAGAAAACAAGAAGCCCTTGGCTACGGAGGTGGGGAGAGCTAACCTCATCCTTCAGCTGGCTTCTTCAGGTGCCTAGAGAGTGGCCCAGCTGCTGCAGATAGCCACTCATTGTCAGTAGGAAGTGACTGTTGAGGACTGTGTATGTTTCTGTGCCCGTGTGTTTCTGAGATCTTTTGCTGAAAGGCACTGCAAGTGTAAACAACTTACGATTATCACTTTTTGTGGCTTAAAGCCGGTCTCTGTCACTGGCTTAGTTTCTAGTTCTTTCTCAATGGTCACATATGTTTTGGTTTCTGTCCCCATTTAGTCTCAAAGAAGATGGAGCAGGAACCCCCTATGACAAGGAATCCACAGCCATCATAAAGCTTAATAATACAACCGTGCTTTATTTAAAAGAGGTGACAAAGTTCCTGGCTCTCGTTTGCTTTGTCAGAGAGGAAAGCTTTGAAAGAAAAGGTAACTTTTTGGTATGATTTAAAAGAAGCATTAAAAGAAGCATCAGACTGCTACTGCATGTATTGTTTGTTGAATGTGGGACAACAGCATGCCCCTCGAAACTTCCAGATGCCAGTCACAGGCCCCCTTGGCTGGGAGGCCAGAGCTGGGTGGGCTCCTGCCCACAGTGTCAGCTTCTGGGCCAGTGAACTGGCCTGCCCTCTAGTGGTGCATCTGCGATTGCAGCGAGGTGGAAGTGGAACCCCATGATCCTCCCAGGGGCCTTGGCATCTCTGCTAGGGGGAAGCTAGCTGGGGCATTGTTGCCAGGCAGTGAATGAAGTCTTTTACCAGGGAGCAGACTCTCAGCCTATATTGAGGGTGGAGGTCTCCACTTTGGTCCACACCTCTAGAAGGTCTTAGGTAACCGTGTGATCTTTTGTTCTTCCCATGTAAAAGAGGGGAAAACAGGTGGTTTGACTTCTGTTCAGCCTCAAAATACTTCTTAAATCTTCAGAACACGGGGATGGCATCATGATTCCGAAAAGGGAAGACCATGAATATACTTAACTACACCGAATGTTTTTTTAGGATCAAATTCAGTTTTATTTTGAAACAAAAGCAATTTAAACTAATTTCCCCCTTCTATAATATCTAAACAAAAGTTACTAACAAAAGTCCCTAGCTTACTGATGTGGCTAGGGACTTTTATTAATAACAGGGTATGGTTTACTAATTTGTTGGGTTAAAAAAAAATCTCCAACAAATAATTAGTTACATATCCTGAATATGTAATAGTAACATATCCTGAAATAGCCTTTTCCTCCTATATTATAAGCAATATAAATCCATTAAATTAAAAATGCTTTGAAAATTTAGGAAAGTACATAGAATAAAACCACCATCTAGAGCTACCCATGTTAAATTTCTGGAATTTTGTTTCTTCCTTTCTCTTTTTTTTTTTGAGACAGGATCTTGCTCTGTTACTTAGGCTGGAGTGCAGTGGCACAGTCATGGCTTTCTGCAGCTTTGACCACCTGGGCCCAGGTGATCCTCCCACCTCATCCTCCCATGTAGCTAGGACCACAGGCACATGTCAACACACCTGGATTTTTTTTTTTTTTTTGTAGAGATTGGGGTCTCACCATAATTCTCACCTAGGCTGGTCTCAAACTCCTTGGCTCAAGGGATCCTCCCACCTCGACATCCCAAAGTGCTGGGATTAAAGGAGTGAGCCACCTCGTCCGGCTCTCTTCCTCTCTTATTTCCTCTCCCTCCTACCCTCGCTCCTTTTCTCCCTTCCTTCATTCCTTTTTTTCCTTCCTTCCAACAAAACTGGGGCCATATTGTCTAATATAGTTTTATATTCTAATATAGTTTTATATGTATTTCACTTATGTATGTAATGACATTTTCCTAATTCATTGGCTATGAAAACATAATTTAGATTGTTTCTTTTTATCAGAAAAGTAATAGATTCTTTTAGAAAATTTAGAAATATTTAGCAAAAAAACAATAATTATCAATGTTTCTCATTCAGGTAACATTTCCTGTATACTTTTCCAGTCCTTTCTTGCATAATGCATTTTCTAAAAGAACTATAATAGATTGCATGATGAATTCTACTTTATAACCTTCACTTAAATTATTACAGACATGTTTCCAATTCACCATCTTTTTTTTAACCACATCATTTTAATGATTGTATTAGATTCTTCTATTTTCAGACATCTATATTGTTTCTAGATTTTGATGTTATAAATAATACCATTATGACCTCTTTTGCACTAAGTATTTATGTGCATCTTTGGTTGTTTCCTAAGGAAAAATTTCAAGTGGAATTACTTAGATCAAAAGGGTAGGCCCATTTTGGGGGCTTCTAATGCATATTACCAAAATGTTCTTCAGAAAGATTTTCCGGTTTTATGCTGCAAAGAGAATATGAATACTTATTGTGCTGTGTTCTTATCAATATTGGGTATTAGTATTTTTAAAAGTTGATAATTGAAAGCTGGTATATTATGTGAATTTACATTTTCTTGCTGCTTAGTGATGTTCTGTATTTTTCCTGTTTGTACCATGACTGACCAAATTGCTTTTTGTGTCCTTTGGCCTCAAAACTTTAAATTAAATGGTGTTCATCTTTTACTCCTTATTTTCATCTTGCTAGAAACAGGAACAGATTATATAATAGATCATGGAATTTTAAAGATAGATAGGAGGCTGGGCGCGGTGGCTCAAGCACTTTGGGAGGCCAAGACGGGCGGATCACGAGGTCAGGAGATCGAGACCATCCTGGCTAACACGGTGAAACCCCGTCTCTACTAAAAAATACAAAAAACTAGCCGGGCGAGGTGGCAGGCGCCTGTAGTCCCAGCTACTCGGAGGCTGAGACAGGAGAATGGCGTAAACCCGGGAGGCGGAGCTTGCAGTGAGCTGAGATCCGGCCACTGCACTCCAGCCTGGGCGACAGAGCGAGACTCCGTCTCAAAAAAAAAAAAAAAAAAAAAAAAAGATACACAGAAATACACCTTGTTTCACCCTCTCTTTTCACAGATGATTTTACTCAGGCCTAGAAAATATAAATGACTTTCCCTCAATATCACACCACCACTTTATGGCAGTCAGGGCTATAGGTTGCTGGCCTCAAGTGATCCTCCCTGCTCGGCCTCCCAAAGTACTGTGCTGTGCCTGGCCTCCTCGTGTGCCTGGTGCCTGGGTATTTTACTGTGCAGCTAGGGTTGAGAACTCCTGAACCAGAGAAGGATGTGGGGCCTTATGAACTGTAGGTGGGGTGAAGAGAGTGTTTATTTTGTTTATGTCTCTGTTCACATATTTTCAAAAGCTTTTCATGAGGGTTCAAATAGCAAACACTGTTTATGGATGTTTACTGTTTTTAAAAAGTCTCAGTTGTGAACTTTTACTTCTTAAAACTCCAAACACAGCAAGATTACTGTTACATTTTGAAATGTGCAAAGATATGTTAAGGTTTGTCAAGAACAATAGGGGCGGGTGCCAGTGGTTCATGCCTGTAATGCCCGCACTTTGGGAGGCCAAAGTGGAAGGATTGCTTGAGCCTAGGGGTTTAAGACCAGCCTGGGCACCATAGTGAGACCTCATCTCTAGAAAAAATTAAAATATGACGTGGAAGGATTGCTTGAGCCCAGGAGGTTGAGACTGCAATGAGCTGTGACCGAGCCTTGCACTCCCACCTGGGTGACAGAGCGAGACCCTGCCTCAAAAATAAGAACAATAGGATATGTCTGAAATTTCCCAAGTTGAGTATTTCATTGTACCCTTCTCATTGAGCCAAGTTCTTTTAGCTAAGCTTTTTAGGACATTTTGTTGCACATAAAAGCAGAGAATCTTGAGGCTCTCACATCTCATATTCAAATTGCCATTTAAAAATCGTTCATTTGCTCCCTTGTTTTTATTACTTTTCCCGTTGCTTGTGTCAGTAGTCTTTCCTTGAGGAAATTGACTGCTGGTTTTACTGCACTAGTGGTTCACTATCTCTGCAGAAGCAGTAGAGGGCACTACTCAGAGGTTTTCCTGCTCCTGGAAACCGAGATGGTGCCCTCCCCTTGCAGTTAGTTGTATAACTAGTTTGAAGAATTTAATCCTTGGCTGGAATCCTAATTCGTCCTTTGGACGGGGCTCTAGAAGCATCCCCTGATAGATAGAAGTAATTGTTGGGCTAGTTATTTTAATAAATTTAAAGATAGTAAATAGAACTGACCACCTTATCCTAATTGGTGTAAACATAACGTTGCTCTCAGGACTTACAAATTACTAGTAATGATGAAAAATGCACTCCTCAAGACTTTGGATTATCTTTTATTCTATTTTTTGTGTCACTGATATATTTCTGAAAACACAAGAAGATTCTCTCCTACTATTTCTCCACTTAAAATACTTAGTACTGAAAAGCTGAGTATCATTGGTTGTTGAATTTCTGCTGGAGTTGGTGAGATGACTGTTAACACTCTGAAATTAGGGGCTCTGCTTTCCCCGGGGCTTATGAGAATGGTTTAAATATAATAGATACTCAGTAAATACTGATTGATACACAGCTTTGGGATTCCAAGTCAGGGTCTGCCTCTACTCAGAGTCAGTCTAATAATGCCCTTTGGGGAGACACATTTTTCATTACAGATTTCTCTTAATTGTAAGAAATCTTTAATTCTGAAAGTTTGAAAAAAAAGTTCAGTTCAGTGGTTCTTTAAATCTTTTAGGGTCCTAGGAACCTTTGAAAATATGGTCTATGCTCTGGAACCTTGCCTCAGGAAAAATTTTCCTTCACAAGACTTTGCCTATAATTCCTAAAGGTTTATAGCAATTTCTGAAAGCCAACTGCAGACATCCCAGGGAAATCTGTGGTCCTTATGCTAAGACCATCCTCTACTGCCCCCTACTGGCTTGTCCTGGCCATGGGTCCCATGAAAAGATGGAGATTATTTCTACGTGACATTTATAAGTATTTTTGTTCTCTTCTCCAGGGCTAATTGACTATAATTTTCATTGCTTCCGGAAGGCCATTCATGAAGTTTTTGAGGTGAGAATGAAAGTAGTAAAATCCCGAAAGGTTCAGAATCGGCTGCAGAAGAAAAAGGGGGCCACCCCTAATGGGGCCCCTAGAGTGCTGCTGTAGGTGAGGTTTCAGGAACACCTTTTGAAACCAGACCTTATCCATGAGACTGCTGCGCCATGTTGCACTAAAGGAAGAGGAAGAAGGAGATTGGGACACATACCATGCATTTGTTGTTAAAAAAAAAAAAAAAAAAATTCCTGCAACCCTCTTGATCTTGTCTTTTATAAATAAAGTAAGCACTTTGAAGCAAAAAACTTGTATATTAACAGTGATGTGAAATCCATTGTCCTTTCATTACACAAATGTAAAATTTTATGGTCTGTATTCAAAAAAATCCCATGTAAGAACTGCCAGGAACTGTACATATTTTGCACTTTTTCATGTTTCTCATTGAATTGAACTTTGATAAAACAACTTTTCTAAGCTTTTTTTCTGTACTTGGTGTCAAGGACATGCATACTGTAGTCCATATCTATATGGCAATCAGAAATTAATCAAAAAGTGATGCATTGGTAATGACTTTTTGTAAATTTGGAAATCTTTGCTACCAGTTGTTGAGAAAAATCATTTTTCAATGGAGCTGGAACAGATTGGAGCTACAAGCTCCAGGAGCAATAAGAACTGTCCCCTATTTATAATGGGTGTAAACAGTTTTGTAGAATAATGTTAGCACCAGACTTACCTAAAGATTTCTATAGTGGTGGCTGTGCTTCCCTGCTCAACGGTTTTTATGAAGCTCTTTACCTCAACACACATCTCTATAATCACTTTGTACAGAGAGGTTATTTCTTTTTGTTGCATTACTATTCTTTTGAAACTTTGGGACCAGATTTCCAAAATGGTGCCGATCACTGGAGAGAAGTAAGAATGTCACTGAATTGCAGGGTTTCTGGAGGCTTTTCTGTACCTGCCACCCAGGGCTAAAGTAACATCAGAGGCCCAAACTTGTCCCAAAAGTATATGATTGGCAACTGCAGACTAAAAAACATATATACATTTCTGGACTTTCGGCCCTGTGCGATGGTCTGGTGTGCTGCATTTAAAGTGCTTATTCAGAACCAGTTCTTTATTGCTCCATGACCATAGTGAATAGAACAAATTGCAGATCCCCACCATGGAGTTCAATCCTGTCAGTCACTTCTATCATCTCCACATCTCCTTCTCACTGGTGATAATGTGCCTCATGTACTCCACTTGTTCTCACCTTATGAATGAGCCCAGCTCAGCCTGCCACCAGCATGCTCTGCAAGGCTGAAGAGTCATCCTGAAGACCCCTAAAGGTCAGTGGGAAAAGGATGGCTGGAGAGACATTACAATTAGCTGTGTAATTGTTTCTGTGAAATTCTTTCACTTACGTTTACTTCAGACTAACAGGAAATTAAGAGTCCTAAATCTACACCTATGCTAAATCATTCCAACTAGATTTTATGTGCTTCTCCAGGGTTAGCACCCCTAAGGCATGCTTGTGGGGAATTAGAAAATGAGATTTTTTTTTTTTTTTTAAAGCAGAGCCTCCTAAGAACATCAAAGTTGGTCCTAGCAAAATATATAAAGTCCCTAAAGCAACTTATACTTGAAACTTTTTTTTTTTTTTGAGGGGGCCTCATTCTGTTGCTTGTGCTGGAGTGCATTGGTATGATCATAGCTCACTGTTACCTCTTGGGCTCAAGGGATCCTTCCACCTCAGCCTCCCTAGTAGCTGGAACTACAGGTGTGCACCACCACACCCGGCTAATTCTTAAATTTTGTTTTTGTAGAGACAGGATCTCACTGTGTTGCCCAAGATGGTCTCAAACTCCTGGCCCCAAGCAATCCTCCTGCCTTGGCCTCCCCGAATGCTGAGATTACAGGCCTGAGCTACTGCGCCCAGCCTAAACTTTCCCACTTCTCTCTGTGGCTTCTTTCCAACCTCTCTCCTTCCTCTCCCCAAGTCCTGTTTCTTTGAAGCTGGTAACTGAATTTAAGATGATATTTGGTTGGGGTTTAAGGTTTGAGCCTCCCAAGGGTCTGTGCATTTTGAAAGGAGATTTCTAAAAATAATTAAGGTGACCTAACTCCTTTCCTCATGATTCCTACTCCGAAACCTGGATGGTTAGGAGCCCAGGGCTCCCTAATCTCCAGAGCTATATCCTGTTGGACCTTTGCCAACAGACCTGGCACTTATGGGCTATTGTTACAAATCTAATTCTCTAATATTTTTTACATGTTGTTTCACTTTGAATAAGCAAATGAAGAATCAGTTTTCTAATATGACTTTATCCTCAAGCTAGAGACACTAGCCTATTTGGTAAATCACACATTACTTAGGTATATTTATTACTATAACCAGGTGGAGCTTCCATGTTTAAGCTGGGTATATGATGGGTTTTTGTTAAAATGTGCCTTAAAAAGCCTATTACTTCAAGAGCAAATGATTCTTTGGGGGAAAGGCAAAAAAATTCTATGACATAGGGCCCAAGTTCATGGTAGTAAGTGCACTCTTTGATTAATCACACGCTAATATAGATTACTGCCTCTAACTTTGTAAGTGTGGCAATGACTTCCTAATTAAAGAAAGATGCAGGAGTTATTTCTAAGCATTCAGTTTTTCAAATATGTGTTATTGGAAATGTCTTCAAGTCATTTTGCATTGTATTTTTGATATGGGAGGCAGCTTATTGCAATGTATGTATGGCCATGTTTCATTCTCAAATTTAATTCTATAAATACGAAGCCTAAATACATGGCTACAGCAACTGCACTGGAACAGTTTTGCCTGGTTTTAGGGATTGAGAACTTGCCTTGCAGGTTTCCTTCCTCAAAAGCAGGGCAGTCCTTTGCCTTTTGAGTCAATTAGAACTTTTACATAGAGGTGAGACTGTGAATTATTTTGGTTATTTTCAGTGATGTAGGTTAGTGTGAATGACCAGGGTGGAATGTTTTTGAAGGAATATAAAGCAAAAACCGGTTGACATTCACAAACTGTTCTTTTGTGAACATATTTTGGACCCTTAAATATGACTAAAATCATAGCAATATTGTTACATACGGGTTATATGCCAACTCTGAAATATACTCTGGAAAAACAGCCGAATTGTCTTGGTTATTAAAGTATGGTATGCACACAACTTGTACAGACTGGATGTAATTTGTAATCAGGTATAGCTCATGTTTTACTTTAAGCAGTACATCACTTATAACCATTGTTAAGCCATGGCTTTCAGGAATGTTAACTGCCAATTTAAAAGCATGTGTCCTGGGTTCATGCTTTGATAAAGCTCTCATTTCAAGTGTATTCATAACCAAGCGTTCTGGGAGCAGAATGGTCTCTTTGGTGAAGAGGAAGTACAGCCTTTCCTGTTTCTGAGGTTGCTTACCATACATGTATGTCACTGTTTCATTGGCCCTGTTATATCCATTTGGTAACATTTATTTGTCCTGATTAACCAGCTCTCCTTTTATGGAAATGATGAAAAATCTCACTACTTTAATTTATGGTTTTATTTTTAAACTCTCTTACATCTCCACATTTTTGATGGGTACATGCCAGTTAGGGCTGTAGAACTGTTACTTTAGTAAACTTCAGATACTAATTCTTGCTGCTGTGGCCCTAATCCCCTAGTCATATGGAAATCCTTTTCCTAACAGTTCACCTTATCATTCTTAACTTTGCTTAGTAAGATTCCATCCTACAATGACCTTTTTCAGATCACCTAGGAGTTCTCAGAGGGGCTAGCATTGGATGTTATATCTCAAATATGAAATCCTGTTTCTGATTGGAAAACCTGATCTGAAATAATTATTTCCAAGATTTTATATCAGTAGTGATGTTGAGCTTAAGAGAAAGAAAATTTTGTCTTCAACAGAAGTATTTAGTAGTACTAGATACTGATTGAGTACACACAGTATGCCCCGGGCACTGCTGTGAAGTACTTTTGCATTACTAAAATTCATAAATCCAAGAGGTAAGTACTGTTACCATTTCTGTTTTTCAGATGAGGCAACCAAGGGCAAAAAGATGAAATAATAACTTGCTCCAGATCATATAGCTAGTAAGCCCACTCTCCCAACTACAACTGTAAGCAGCTTCACCAAATGTTTTTAAAAAATACCTTCCTTAGAGGGGCACTTGGAGGATTTGTCCGGTGGACTAAGACTATGGGGTGTGCCATTTGAGGATGCAAAAGGAGGGCGGTATTCAGGAGAGTCTATCAGAGCCCACCAGATTCATTGGAGTTTATCCACCTAAAGTACTACATTACTACATGGGCATGAATGCTGGCATATTGAGAAAGAAATACCTATTCTTACATGAGCTCCCCTGACATATTTATAGAACCAATAGGAGCAGTCTTCCAAATGTACTTCACCCAGAGAAGAAAGTCAAAGATCATGCATTTTTATTCCTAATCCATTAAATAACTCTAATGCTGAAGATGGTATTAAGTGTCTAAATATCTAAAGAAAATGTAAATACCTTTTACAGACATTTGGTTTTCTAATAGGCAATAGTTATATTTCAAGCTCAGAAAATTAAGAGAGGGTAAGCCTTTGGTCTTAACTGTATTCAACTTTTTACCTTGAGATTTCAATATGTGTAAAAAAATAAAATGCTGATCTGGAATAAAATCCAAAAAGGTATGTTTCCATCCTAATTCTTTTTTGACCTTCAGATCTATATCTTAAATTGCAATTAGCATGCCTTTGCTAGAATCTTCTATAGGTGAAGAGCCTCAAATCTAACATGTCTGAAATTGGCTTCCTTCTTGCTAAATCTCCTATGATGGTGTGACTTTCCTCCCTGTAGTTCTGCCAGACACTTGGGCCTCATTCTTGACTCTACCCTCCCCTCCTGTTCACCTGCAGTCAGTCACTCGGTTCTTTCAGCTCAGCCTTACAAAGATCTATTGAATCTGTTCTCCATCTCCTCTGCCGCTGTCTTGGTTTAGACCACTATCTCCTTTTACTTGGATTTTAGTAGCTTTTTTTTTTTTAAGAGACAGTCTCATTCTGTTGCCCACGTTGGAGTTCAGTGGCACGATACCAACGAACCATAACCTCAAACTCCTAGGCCCAAGTGATTCTGCTGCTTCAGCCTCCCGAGTAGCTGGGACTACAGGTGTGCACCACCACACCTGGCTAATTTTTTTTTTTTTTTTTGTAGAGATGGAATGTCGCCATGTTGCCCAGGCTGGTCTCAAACTCCTGGGCTGAAGCGATCTTCCCACCTTGGGCTCCCAAAGTGCTTGGATTATAGAAATGAGCAACTGCATCAGACCTTTTAGTAGCTGTTTAACAAGTGTCTCTATCCCATCCGTTCATCCACCCATCCATCCATCCACCCATCCATCCATCCTTCACACAGACCCCGAGTGGCCTCTCTGAACCACTACAATTCTGACCTTCCTTGCTTAATACTCTCCAGGTCTGAAGCTCTCCATGACTCCTAGATATCAGCCCAAATTCCTCAGCAAAGTTCATAAGACCTGCTCCCTGGCCTTGCTGCATCTCCGGACTTGTTTCATTCTCCCGCAATGTGTTGAGGACAAGCATGTCCAAGAGTGTAGGGTAAATAAAAGGAGCCATGAGTTTTGATTATTTTGTCAATAATCATTGCTAAATATCCTATGATGGTGTGACTTTCTGAGAGAAATTAACAATGTTCTTTTATCCAACAGATATTTATAGGGTTCCAATTATATTCCAGACTCTGTGCTACTGAAATGGCTAAAAGGCAGATACTGGAGATAAAAGGATTTTAATATCTAAAAATAATGAAAAATAAACTAATTTTTGATAGGCCCTTATAGATGTCAGTTTTTAGAACTGCACTTGTGTAGGACTTTACCATTGTGTGCAGCAGAGACCATGGATAATAATAGCTAATATCCAAGAAATTGAGTTGTCCAACCAATAGATCAATAGCTATATTTACCATTAATTTAAGACTAAATAGAAGTAGGCTGTAAATTGGAAATGTTTATTGATGTGTAGTGCTTTTCCTTGTAATTAGAGGTGAATTATCTTAAAAGTAGGAATTTTTAAGTGTTATTTTAATATTCATACTTTTCCAGCCTAATACATTTATGACATCAGTGTCATTTCCAGAATTAGATTTAATAAAAAGTTTATTTGGCCGGGCATGGTGGTTCACATCTGTAATCCCAGCACTTTGGGAGGCTGAGGTGGGCAGATCACGAGGTCAGGAGTTCGAGACCAGCCTGGCCAACATAGTGAAACCCTGCGTATACTAAAAATACACAAAATTAGCCAGGTGTGGTGGGTGGTATGTGCCTGTAATCCCAGCTACTTGGGAGGGTGAAGCAGGAGAATCGTGTGAACCCAGGAGGTGGAGGTTGCAGTGAGCTGATATCATGCCATTGCACTCCAGCCCAGGCGACAGTGCGAGACTCTGTCTCAAAAAAAAAAAAAAAAAAGTTTATTTTACTTTTCTACCCTTTTCAATCTGTTTGTACCAGGGAAGTATTAATAAGAGTGTTGCCTAAGAATGTTTATATTCTCTTAACATGTCAGTAGAATATGTGAGAACAATATTCTCTTAACAGTAGAATATGTGAGAACAATCTGATGGTAAATGCAGAACTCTTTCACATCATTTAGAATTTTGAAAGACTGAGTGATTTTAAAATGTGTCATACTTGGCCAAGAGGTCCTCAAAAGACCTACTTTTATCATAAATTACAGTTAAGTTCAGGCAGTGATTTTATTTCAGTTGTATCATCAGTATTTTGCAATAGTCCTGGGAAAGTGAAAATATAAGCTCTAGTAGTCTCGTTCGTGATTTTGAGATACCAATTTGGAGTATCATATTATTCTAAGGAACAACTTAATTCCATGATTTAAAAAAAAAATCCAAAACAACAGTAAGAACAGTGCAACAAATATTTACAAGTCAACAGTCTTTTCTTTGTAGAATATTACATTTATGGTTTCAATAAATGATCTAGCAGTTAAAGCTGAGATGAAGTGTGGTTCTCATATTCAATCTTGAAAAACTAAACCATCTTTAAAAAGCAGAACATCCATGTGAACCCATGCCTGAAGCCATGTTTGAATGCTATGTAAAATTGCCCTGGGACAGAACTGTGGTGCACCTTTGTGAAATCCATTTTAAACTTGTTATTGTGGGCAACAATAAATACAGTTCACATTGCAAACTATCACACACTCATACAAATACTACTGAAAAAAAAACTTACCAAATTATATCCTTTCCACATGCAATGCATTCTGGCATTTTCTCTTTCATTTGCTTTTTAAAAAGGTCTCACAATCCACTAATGAGTCACAACCTGTGGTTTGTAAAGCAGTGTTAGAATGAACCCATTGGCCAGATCAGAATCTAAGGATTTTCTTTCCAACCTAAAATAGTTTCCTTCTCTGTTAATTAAGAGATCTTAACAAATGGGAAATTCTGAGTAAGTTCTTGAATTTTTCTTTCATTTGATCACGACTTTCTAGTGTTTACTAGAGTGGTTTTTCTTCTCACTGCCATTCTTGGGTATTTTTGTATGCTGGGTTGATTAGGGGTAAAGGTTGGATGGGGTTGTAGGCCTGAGAGGATCATTTTTATTATAGACTCTATCCTTGACTATAATATGATAGCGTTGGCCGGGCGCGGTGGCTCAAGCCTGTAATCCCAGCACTTTGGGAGGCCGAGACAGGCGAATCACGAGGTCAGGAGATCGAGACCATCCTGGCTAACACTGTGAAACCCCGTCTCTACTAAAAAAAAATACAAAAAAACTAGCCGGGCGAGGTGGCGGGCACCTGTAGTCCCAGCTACTCGGGAGGCTGAGGCAGGAGAATGGCGTGAACCTAGGGAGGCGGAGCTTGCAGTGAGCTGAGATCCGGCCACTGCACTCCAGCCTGGGCGACAGAGTGAGACTCCGTCTCAAAAAAAAAAAAAAAAAAAAAAAAAGCGTTACATGGAGTTTAGTGACTCATGAGCTCATGTCTGACTCCTAAGGGGTCCTTTGTTAATTCAGATGACATTGGTCTTATCTATCATCAAGAATCCATGAGTTTGCCCTTTTGTGCTATTTTGAAAGGAAGCTGATCCAGTGACTACACTCAGGAGGGTGGGGGCATTAACTGGTGTCCAGCTGCCTGAGACCTTGCCCATCTTGCTTCCTCAGTCTTTACTAATACGCTTCTGGGGCCAGCAGTGTTATTCTAGTCTTCCAAAATTTGAGTCATGAAACCAAGCCCCCACTCATGAAAGGCCAACTATTAACCTCAGTCCCATGCTAACCCTCATCACCACATGGAGAATTCCATTCCTATAAGCTGCTTTTGTTTGCCTCCTGCTTTCATTATTACCTAAGTTCCTCAGGCTCCTACTTAGTTTTCCCTCCTCTGGCTTTGCAGAGAGCTAAGCCCTGTAGTATTCAACTTTCCTCACCTAGATAGCCAATAACCTGGAACTAGTTCTGGCCTTCTCCCAGACCGCTTAAAAAGTGGCCTTGGTAATTAGGCTTTTGCTTCTCTTCCCTGGGAAGCAGTACAGTAAAGGGAGACCAGTCCTATGTATCTTTCCATCTCAGTGGGAGAGGAAGGAATTCACTTAGGTTTATAAGATGCAATAAACAGTGCCACCAATACACGTAGTACTGTTTCATTTAATGAAATATGGGCTCTAGGCCCATATTTTCCAAAGTTACCTGATTTTATGAATCATCTAGAGTGCTTAAGGATGCAGATTCCCAATCCCATCCTGGTCTCCTTGAATCAGAATCTCCAGAGAGAAATACAGAAATCTGTATTTTTAAATAACGACCCTAGACAATTCTCATAATTTGGGAGACACAGTTTTCTCTGCAGTTGTTTAAAGGGATAGGGAGGGGAGATGGTGGGGGATTAGGGTTGCAATCACCTAGGGGAGCTTTCTTGCATCTTCCATACCTACATACACATCAATACCCCAAGTGTTAGTATTTTTTCCAACTTGATTATGCAGCTTTAAAAGTCTACATTATTTAACCTATAATTCAAATGTAAACTTTTATGAATGTAAATAATTTTAAGTCTATTTAAACCATTTATTGATTCAGCATTTAAATACTCATTTACATGTAATATCACAAATTATGCAAATGGTACTAATTTAGAAAAACTGCTTTTTCCTCAAAAAATTTTATTCAAATACTTCACATGCATTGTTTACAACTGGGTCTTTATCATCACTGAAACAGCATTCTGAGTCCTCTAACAGTTCCCTCCTAGTTATCTAAGGTAGAGCATGCCTTAAATTGAGTAGAATGCTGTCAGTGGAGATTTTACTACATCTCAAGAACTATTTGTTAAACATCACAGTTTTTTTTCCTACATATTCATAATCACCACAAATAAGTACTTCTTGTATTTCTGTGTCCAATGATTATTTAAAAGCCCACTTAATGATCTCCAATACTTGTTATCCAAGGTCATACCCTCAGGAATAATTAATAAATATGTCTTTGCCTTTTCCCCCCTGATTTTGCTAGGTGACCTTTGTGAGATAGAAAACTTCTATTGCTTGTGGCCCTTTCAAGACTTACTGTCTTCCTGAAGAGTATTTTGTTCAAAAAGGACAAAGACAAAAACACAAGATGACTCTCTTTTCTGAGAAATGATATTTTTGGAAAAATTTTGCTTTCCATTCTGCATATATGATATATATTACTATTTAATAGCACCTGAGCATCTGTACCCACCCCTCCCCCAAATTTTTTTGTATAGAGACAGGGTTTCACCATGTTAGCCAGGCTGGTCTTGAATTTCTGGCCTCAAGCGATCCTCCCACTTCCACCTCCCAAAGTTTTGGGATTACAGGTGTGAGCCATCACGCCCAGCCAGCATCTGTACCTAAACCCAACTTGAATTCCCCAGAGAAGTTAAACTGGCCCCAGTATTTTCTCACAAGATGCTAGAAGGCAAATTGTGGCATACCTATACCTTCTGGTTGTTTAGTGCTGAAAAAAGTACAGGACTACTTTTGAGAAGCTGACTTCTTTTGAGAATGTGGTTATCATTCAAAGTTTGCCTATAATTGTAACTTGGGTTTTAATGGGAAGCAGTGTAGTACTGATTGTTCTGAAGACATTAATAATATTGTCGAAATGCCCCGTGGCTGCAGAATTACTTTAAGAATTTCATAAATCATGTATATGCTGAGCATTGTCTGGAGACTGAAGAATGTTTCTCATATCTATGACATTATTTTTTGGAAGTTTGTAGATGCCATAATCGTGAATAAAATACAAATTTGTTTAAAAGTATTGAACTCAGACAATTCTTGACTTTTGAAGCTGAAACTACTCCCAAGGAAGAGCAAACTTCTAAGCTGTTCAGGTTAGTTTGCTGGTGACCAAGTTTCATCAATCAGCAAGTGGCTAAAAGGGGTCCAGGGAATGACAAATTGGGATGACAGGATATGCGACACAAGAAGAAAGGTAGAGACAGAAGGACAGCGCTTTGCATAGCTATGAGGAGAGGACTCAGAAGGACGGAAGAACACACTTTGGAAGCGGTTGGCAGCTGTCTGCCAGCACACTGCAGTGCACACCATTTTCTCCCCCAGAAAGGACAGTTTTAGTTGCAGGTGTTTCCTTTAGAGCTAAACTTAGAAAATGAAATAACTTGCCGGGCGCAGTGGCTAACGCCTGTAATCCCAGCACTTTGGGAGGCTGAGGCGGGCGGATCACGAGGTCTCGAGACCACCCTGGCTAACACGATGAAACCTTGTCTCTACTAAAAATACAAAAAATTAGCCAGGCGTGGTGGCGGGTGCCTGTAGTCCCAGCTAACGGGGAGGCTGAGGCAGGAGAATGGCGTGAACTCAGGAGGCTGAGCTTGCAGCGAGCTGAGATCGCGCCACTGCACTCCAGCCTGGGCGACAGAGCGAGACTCCGTCCCCACTCCCCCCTAAAAAAAAACCAAAAAAAAAAGAAAATGAAATAACTCAAACTCATCAGTTCATCAGAACTAAGGAATAAGTATTGTACTTTTGTTACTAATTTTTAAAGCACCTTTAAATTTTGAGAAAAACAAGATGCAGTTTATGCAAATACAGCAAAAGCCACAATACTAAGCAGCTTTCTTTTCCTCATCCCTAACACCAAAAGTTGAAATTTTGAGAGAGATAGATAATTCAAAGCTATGGTAACAAATTCGGTCTCAAAGAAAAGACAAATTAAGAAAGCTACGCTAAAAATTACTTTAATAATGTTGCAAACAACTATTTACTATTTTATTTAGAAAACACTTCTTTGCTTACTTATAGGAAAACCTTTTAAAATGAGAAATGGTACACAAGTCATCTGGTGAAGGAACCTACTAAACTAGTATTCTAAGCACTCTACTGTATTTCAAATATATTTGCTTGATATCTCTCCATAATATTTTCTCCTGAAATATATTAGAAAAGTGTTAAAATAGAATGAACAAGCAAGACATATCTTGAACATAGCAGAAACTGAGAAGAAAAAAAACCAGAAGCATTTTCTCTCCTAGATCTTCCAGCCGGCTGCCAGATGGTAAGCAAAAGCGTAACTATTAGACCTGCAATGCAGTAAGGTGCCGAGAGCTCCTTCCTGCCTTTTTTGTTCAGGTAACCAGAGTTTAAACTTGTGTCCCTGGTAATAACTAACAACTCCATTACATTAATACCAGCTACATCCCCATGGGAAAATGTTCCATGTTTCTTATTAACCAATCCCAAGGGGAAATCCTGGGGGTAAAACAAGAGAAACAACTATAGTAGGTGTTTTTTTTTTTTTTTTTTCTTTTCTGGAAAAAAGAAAAAGTATTATAAAGTATTCAAAGTAATTAACAAAAAGTTTACAATAAAGTCTACATTTGATCTTAGCCAAAAGACTGAGAAGCAATGCAATAAAGTCTATATATGGCTTTCTATTTTTCTTTTTTAAAATTTTACTCTCGGAAGACATTGATGTAAAATAAGCCAACTCACACTATCAGTTTAAGTGATAATAGCACTGCAACTGGCAAAACAAGTATGGCAGATATTTTATATATAGAAAAGTATAGGCCGGCTGGGCGCGGTGGCTCAAGCCTGTAATCCCAGCACTTTGGGAGGCCGAGACGGGCGGATCACGAGGTCAGGAGCTCGAGACCATCCTGGCTAACACGGTGAAACCCCGTCTCTACTAAAAAAAATACACAAAAAAAACTAGCCGGGCGAGGTGGTGGGAGCCTGTAGTCCCAGCTACACGGGAGGCTGAGGCAGGAGAATGGCGTAAACCCGGGAGGCGGAGCTTGCAGTGAGCTGAGATCTGGCCACTGCACTCCAGCCTGGGCGACAAAGCGAGACTCCGTCTCAAAAAAAAAAAAAAAAAAAAAAAAAGAAAAGTATATATGGTATAATGGGATATCAGTTCTTAAAATACCTATGCCTTATAAACAAAAGCTCAAGGTAAATACACCAAAATCTGTATCATGGCCTTTTCTAAGCAGGAGGATTATGAGAGATTTGGATTTTGTTCATATTCCACATATTGAACAACCACTGTATTACTTTTATGATCAAGAAGAAAATCATTTAAAAAAATGTTTCCAGTGCTAAAGAATATGTGTGTGAACCAAGAATAGCTTGGAGGTTCTAAGAAGCATATCCTTTTTTCAAATAGTGGAAAAATCAAATGACGCAAAACAGCCTGATTCCTTTTTAGTGAAGCAAAAAAACCCAAGTTTCAGAGTCAGAAGACCTGGACTTGAATCAGGGCTCTTTCATTTTCTAGATAAGTCACTGAAGCTTTTTTTGAATAAGTCATTGAAGCTTTCAGAACCTTTATAAAATATATTTCAAAGTATTCAAACCAAATCAAGAAATAGACAAAAATCTAGAAAAATTCTTCTCATTAACATAAAAAAAATCATATGCCAGAAAGATAATAATCTGTAGTTGAAAAAACTGAGAAGTAGATACTTGATTTCTCTGAGACCTCAATTATCTTCATCTGTAAAACAGGTATTAAATAATTGGTGCCACCACTTTCAGGGCTGTTGTGAAGAATAAATGAGTTGATGTTATGTCAAGTGCCTGATACACAATAGATGCTAAAAAACTATAGTCCAGACCTTGCACAAGGATGCAAATGGTGGTGGGGAAAGGGCTTGGACTTCAAACAACTTCTGGTTCCTAACTAAGGAAAAGATGAATTACACAGGTCAAGGATTGTGGTTCTAAGATGTTTTCTAAGATTCTGAAACATTTTAAACCTCATCTTTTGTAATTTTTGTTAGCTACGAAGTCGGCTTTAAGGATTAAAAAAAATCTTGAAATGAAAAAAAAAGGAGTTTTCCTTAGGATCATCAAAAGTAAAGAAAAATTACCCCAAATTTGATCTGGGATTGAACCTTTACCTGATATAATTTGTAAATTTTTCTTGGAAGAAGTAAGTGTTCTAGATTTAAAAAATAAGTAATTTTTGGATAAGAAATTTTCTGGGGAAATGAGCTCCCTTCCCACCCACTGTCAGTCAAGAATTTAGTAACCTTTAAATAAAATTACTCTTCTCTTTGTGTCTTTTCGAGACATGCTCTATCACCCAGGCTGCAGTGCAGTGGCACGATCATGGCCTACTACAGCCTGCTCCTCCTCTCCCATCCCCCAGAGCTCAACTGATCCTCCCTCCTCAGCCTCCAGAGTAGCTGGGACCACAGGTACATATGCCCAGCTAATTTTTGAGTGTATGTATATTTTTAGTAGAGATGGGTCTTACCATGTTGCTCAGGCTGATCTCCAATTCCTGAGCTCAAGTGATCCACCCACCTTGGCCTTTTTTTTTTTTTTTTTTTTTTGAGATGGAGTCTCATTCAGTCTCCCAGGCTGATCTCCGCTCACTGCAACCTCCACCTCCTGGGTTCAAGCAATTCTCCTACCTCAGCCTCCCAAGTAGCCGGGATTACATGCGCGCATCACCACACCCAACTAATTTTTGTATTTTTAGTAGAGACGGGTTTTCGCCATGTTGGCCAGGCTGGTCTCCAACTCCTGACCTCAGGTGACCTGCCCGCCTCAGCCTCCCAAAGTGCTAGGATTACATGCACGAGCCACTGCACCTGGCCGGCCACTTATCTTTTCTCTGAAAATGTCTCTGCTGAGAGAAAGTTTGGAATTGACTTTGATCTTGGAGCATGATTGTAATTAAGCTTTGATATATGCCCATAATTAAATTGTTATGGGCACATGTCCACAATAAATTGTTGTTGTTGTTAACCAAGGAAGGAGAGATTGTTATTCCTACTGAACCAGTCCAGTGGGAGAAGAGCCCCAGGGAGCAGAGGAGGTGGTGGGGGCTAAGGGAGAGCCCCAGAGGACAACTGCACCCAGAGATTGATGGACCTGGAGTCTGAATAGCAAAAGGCTTCTAGTACTCAGCTATCAAACAGGAGCGCATTATATACAGCACCTGCTTTGCAGGCCTTGCTGTGGTAGGGCCTATTGCACAAATTAGGGGTTTTTGTAGAGCTGTGGTAGGAGAGGGTGTCAAGTGTTAGAAATATCTTAAGATTCAACATAATGAATGAATGAAACAGCATTGGAGTTTGGTTTTGTTTGCATATCTCAGCCAATCAGATTATCAGTTTACTATACAGAAAACAACCTCAGGGAATGGTTTAAAAGATACCATCTGATTTTAGATATCCTTCACTTTTTTTCCTCCCAATTTCACCAAGAAACTCAGATTTAGATTAACAGTAGAAAATAAATCAAATTTAAGAGTTTTATGGCCGGGCGCGGTGGCTCAAGCCTGTAATCCCAGCACTTTGGGAGGCCGAGACGGGCGGATCACGAGGTCAGGAGATCGAGACCATCCTGGCTAACACTGTGAAACCCCGTCTCTACTAAAAACTACAAAAAACTAGCCGGGCGAGGTGGCGGGCGCCTGTCGTCCCAGCTACTCGGGAGGCTAAGGCAGGAGAATGGCATGAACCCGGGAGGCGGAGCTTGCAGTGAGCTGAGATCCGGCCACTGCACTCCAGCCTGGGCGACAGAGCAAGACTCCGTCTCAAAAAAAAAAAAAAAAAAGTGTTTTATATCTTTATATAACAGAATAAAACTTGCCCAACCTGATTAACCCTTTCTATCCGCCCCACCTTCCCAACCCCTCCCTCCTTTCCTTTCGTAAGGTAGGTCCCTACTCCTTAAGTCTTTTGAACTCAGTCCTCTCTCGATCCCACACATTGGACAACGAAGCTGGAAGTGTGTCCTTTGAAGTTTAACCTTTCATATTTTTATGCTTTCCCTCAAATTCAATGTAATTCCATTTTTTTGACAGCTTTTACATCTAAACAAACTAACCAAAAAACCCAAAACTCCTGCAATGCCTAAAACAGTGTCTTGCATCTAACACACTACCCAAGAAAAAAAACTGTTATGAATATCCAACTCCAGCCAGAGCCGTGACTCACGCCTGTAATTCCAATACTTTGGGAGGCCGAGGAGGGCGGATCACTTGAGTCCAGGAGTTGGAGACCAGCCTGGCCAACACGGTGAAACCCTGTCTCTATCAAAAATACAAAAAATTAACCGGGCGTGATGGCACCCACCTGTGGTCCCAGCCACGCTGGAGGCTGAGGTGGGAGGATCGCTTGGGCTCGGGAGGTAGAGGCTGCAGTGAGCCAAGATCGCGCCACTGCACCCCAGCCTGAGCGACAGAGCGGTGACATCGTCTCAAAAAAAAAAAAAAAATTCCTATTCCATTCCCTTATCACTGGCTTTCCCCCTCCTCATTTAACTCCCGCCCCCCGCAACAGCGACTGGATCTAAAAACAAAGCCCTTCCCAGACCCCGCGGGACCGCACGCGGGCAGCCGGCTGCGGACACAGCTTTGCAGCTGGAGCCCGGCGCCCTCTCTGAGCTCTCCAGGGCCCGGGGATCCCGGACTTCGCCTACAGCTGGTAGGGCCGGAGCCGCTTCGCGCCGCGCCGTTCCTCGGTGAAACCTGCCAGCGCCTGGGGACGGACCCCAGAGGGTCTGGCGGAAGGTCGGTTTCCGGGGGCCGGGACGAGAGGACTAGGACGCCGCTCGCTCCTGCAGCTCCCCAAGCCGACTTCGCGGGGCCGGCGGCGGCTGGGTAGGGACCGACCGCCACGAAGCTACTGCCACGTCAGGGCAACTTCACAAATCCCGGACGAGGGCGGGTGACGCAAGCCGGGCGGCCGCGACGGGGCTGGGCCTGCGGCTACCGGAGGAGGCTGACCTCCAGCCCGGGCGCCGGGTTCAGCGACGCCCCGGCCGGCGCCGGTGCCTGCCAGGCACTCAGGGAGGCGGGGGCGCAGCGGAGGAGGCGGCGCCATCGCGAAGCCAGCGCCTCGCCAGCACTCAGCCTTGCCACCCGCCCGCAGTCCGGGCTGGACTAGGCGGCATTTGCCGAGGCTCCTCGGCCAGGCCCTGTCCGCCTGAGCCGCGCTGAGACCTGGGCAGCGGCCGCGTGGAGAGGAGGTGACAGCTGCCCGGGAGGCCGGAGCCAGGCCAGCGACACGCCATGGAGACCCGCTACAACCTGAAGAGTCCGGGTGAGCAGGGCTGGGGCCCCTGGGCTAGGAGGGCGGAGTGACCCTGGACCCCGGGGCGGTCGCCGCGGTCCCCTCACGTCTGGCGCCACTCGCGGCTCAGCTCCTGGTTTCGCGCTCTACGCGAGACCGCCGCCTGCCCGGGAAGTGCAGGCCGCAGGGCGGGGTGGCCGGGAAGACGCCCGCTGCCAATCCCCCGGCCGGCCAGCGCCCCGCAGCACCCAGCCTCCCCCTTTTCTCGTCTTCGCCCGGTCCGGTAGAGCTGGGTCAGAAACTCATCCCTGAGAACAGGTGTAAAGGTGATGTGGGTGGGCGATAGTCAACAACCCCCTCGCTGTACCTGCATCCTGAACACCGTCGTTAATTCCCTCCCCGTCGCTGTCACTGGACTCTGTTAGCCGGCTGATTTACTCACATTTGAGGAGTTGGTCGTTTAAACATCCTATTTGCAGCACTTGGGCGAATGCAATTACAGACATAAAAGGAAATGTTCTGTAACTAAACCAGTTAACTGTAGAGCTAAAGCAAAACAAAACAAAAACAAAACAACAACAACAACAAAAAACACCTCGTTGAGCCCTGTTCTTGAGAGCTAACCTTGATTTTTGCCAGACTGGCTAATATGAAATATATCTGTCTTCAGTCGTAGCGATTCCTTTCCTGCATTTAATGATCCTGCTTTATTTACACAAGCAGTCCCAGCAGTACTAGCCTTTACTTTCTGGTGCATTATAAAGATAAGCAACTAGCTTTCTCAGCTTAATGAAACAGGCTTGAAATAATCATTGGATCCTCTAAATGGTATTTTTTCTATCTGTACCTTGACACATTTTGTCAGGGGGAAGAAACTCCACAGTTAACTCTGCATGATAAACTCTAGGGTATTAGTGATTTCACTAACTTTTGCGTTGCTTAACATTTCCTTCCAAAAAAAGCTGTTTCTCAGTAGGAATTAGCAAGACTAGCATCCTTTTGTAAAGAGTTGACATTGTGAATCTTTCGGTTTTTTGTAAGGTTTCAGAATATGCAAAAACCCCAGAAAAGCCTGAGGATATTGATTGGAGGGAGCTTTGTTAGCCTGAGTGCTGTCAGGCTAAGAAATGTCCTTAGGTGACCAAGTGTGTAGAATTGGTCATAATATTTTAGGGGCCACTGACTCCTTAAAAAATCTGATGAAGACCTGGCACGGTGGCACATGCCTGTAATCCCAGCACTTTGGGAGGCTTGAGCCCAGGAGGTGGAGAGCAGCCTGACCAACATGGCGAAAGCCTGTCTCTACTAAAAACACAAAAATTAGCCAGGCATGGTGGTGGCGCACTTCTGTAGTTCCAGCCACTTGGGAGGCTGGGGCAGGAGGATGGCTTAACCCGGGGAGGCCGAGGTCAAGTGAGCTGAGATCGCGCCACTGCACTCCAGTGTGGGCAACAGAGCGAGACTCCATCTAAAATAACAAAAACAAAAACAAAAAAACAAAAACAAAAAGAACCCCGGGGTGGGGAAGGAGGAAGAAAAGACCAAAGAGAAAGAGGGAAAGAAAAGCTTAATTTTTAAGGTAGATGGTAAAATGATTGAATTCTTTACATTGTGGTAGATTTAACTAGAACTGTTTGGGTAAAAATGTATGATGGCCTCCTGGTCACATGGTTCCTTAGGACAGCAGAGGTGCTCAGTGAAAGGTCCAGAGGATAATGCACATGTGAGTAGTAGTGCAGTTTGGAATGGAGAACTGGTGGAACCCAAGAGATTGTTGTCAGAAAACATCGCTCAATTTCGACAGGTTAGACTTTATACTTTAATGATAAGTTTTTAAAATTCTCCAGAATTTTTTACATTTCCAAAGTATGTCAACTATTGTCAGCTGGTTGAGCTTTGGTTGACATGCTTCTAACTGTGTCATAAATTGCTTCCTTTTTTTGGTTTCATTTCCTCAAAGATAGTGTTGCGGTTCTAAAAAAAAAAAACAGTGCGTCTTAAAAATCTATTTTTGTTAATGTGTGAATTATTTGGAGTTCATGGAGAAGTTGAATTAGGTGAGATATGGGACTTATTGAAAATGCTGGGAGGCATCGTGAAAATAGTTCCTTCCTTTGCTTTATTCTCAGTCCTGTGTTATTTTTAGAGTAGTTCCTGTGTGAAGGGGAGCAACTGAAAACTCCAGTTTCCTGTGTATGGCAGGGTGCACACACACGTAAAACACCAACCAACCAGACAAAAAACAACCACACAATCGGAGGGACATAATCTTTTACTCTTTATCTGATGTGGGATTGTCTTTGATGTATGAGTGGAAAGATTAAGTGAAGACAATACAGATAGTTGGTTAAGGGCCAGTGTACTAGCATGTGGATATAGTAAATTTGTTCATGTCATAGGTGGGGAAACTTTTTCCTTTATGGTTTTTTTTGGAATGGACTAGTGATTGTGGATAGAGCTGTTGTGTAGGATCCCCTCAAAGCCTCTGACTAACCTGTCAGTAGTTGTCTATGGATCAATTTACTTGACCCGTGTTTGGGTCTGCTCTGGCCAAGGAAGTAGGGTCTTATAGTACAAAGTGAGGAGATGTGTATAAAGCACCCCTTTTGGCAGCTTCTTCATCGGGGGCCATTGACATGTGCAGCAGGTAATGGGAGTATAAGAGACTGGTGCAAAAGTACCCACTGCCTCCACCAGAAGTCTAAGAGTAACCTATGCATGCCACTGGTGTCAACTGCACCTTCACACTAATCCACTCAAGGTTTCATGTCCAACTCAGACCCTTCTCCTAAGCTATAGATACACAGAACTTATGGTGATTCAACATCTTCATCTTTATTTCCCATGAAGCGAAAAAAATCTTTACAAGTATAAAGACGAAACTCATAGTTTTCTTCTCCTCCCCTAAACTTGCAGTTTACCCTAATAGTTCATATCCCAGGGATAGACAGCACTCAGGCACCTATGAGAGTCATTTTTTATTTCTTGGTCAGCTTCCTTGCTCCATCCCTGCCTTGAAACACACAACTCAATACACACACACAAACACATATGTCGAATCAGTCACGGTTGTCACCAGGTCAATTAAAACAAAAAATGATTACCCCTCAAATTGAAAAATTTTCAGTAGCTTTCTGATAGCTGTCGATAAAGTTCAAAGTAAACTGCTTAGCTCGGCCTAATGATTGACCCTGGCCTTCCTCACCAGACAAAGACAAGAAGCAGGTCTTGGTCATTCTTTTATCTCCAACACTCAGACATTCTTTAAATGTTTGGTGAACTGATACCTTTGCTGGGTCCTCCTGGGCAGAAACATCACTCTGTAGGCATTTACTGAAGTACGTTCATTATGGGAGCAGGAAGAGGCAGTTAGGGAGCATACCTTCCTTAATATACCTGTCTCCTGAATTTCATTCATGCTTTGGGAATTGATAATATCAATTGCTTTTCAAGAGAAATCCATATGTGGGACACAGTGGCCTGTAGAAGATCCTTTTATTGTTAGCTGGATACAAACCCCAATGTGAGCCTAGTGAGCAAGCCCCGGTGTGTGAAGAATGCTAATGCCTAGGCCCACAGCACCTAGAGCATAGCTCCAGAGTGCCCATGTGGCCTCTACAAGAAGGAAGAACAAGAGCAGGCATCCAGGGGCCACCCCCTCCTTTCCTGGCACATCTTATCTCACCACAGAGAAAGGATTCCATGGAACAACCTTTCCAAGAGGTAGGAGAGGAGCTGGAATAAAAAAGTTTCCTCTCTAGCCGTGTAGCAGCAAGAGATAAAGCATCAGGAGGGGCAGACTATGCTGTAGCCCGGTTGCCAGGCAGCATTCTGAACCATGACTGTTTCCTAACACTGGTATTTCTCCTCAGGAGCCAGGGAGCCATACCATAAGGCCAGCGACATCTGCTGAGGCATGGTTTTGAGTTAGGAAGAATCACTGAGAAGGCCTTATATGCCAGTCCATTTTCAACCTTAATAACTCAGGGCCTGGGCAAGAAGGAGGTGTGAAAAGGAAAGGAGAATTTTCTGGAGAAATTATTGACTCTTAATTGACAGATTAAACATCGAGCCACAATCAGATCAAGTGACTTGTTCAAGGACTTAGAGCTACAAAATGTCAGAGTCAGAATTTTAATGCAGCTCTAAATCGAGTCCCTGTTCCTTTTCACTGAAGCATTCATAATATAGGTTATTTTTGGAAAAAATAGATTATGGAAACAAGAGGCTAATCTCACCTCTTGGCTACATGCCCTTAGCTCTTACATGATATGTGCTTGAGTGACTTAGGAACTAATAAAATCAGCTGTTTAGTTGTTGAACCAATGATCGTTGATTGTTCCTTTACAGGATTGGTACAGATACATTCTTATAACAATTCTGACCCTTTATATATCTCTCATAATACCCAGATACAAGTTTTGAGTGTTTATCTTCTTCTTTCCTGTTTAGGTGAGCTGAGTAGGGGAGAGGCAGAGAAAATGTGATAAGGGTATAGAATGACATAAAATCTGACTTCAGCTTAATCATTATTGAGTTCAGCCAGTTGACAAAGAATGAAGGAAAAACAATCTTTTTGGCATCTCCAAACTAATTAACTTCATAACAGCTTCCGTAATTGTATTTTTATCTACTAATATTAACTTAAAGGAATGATAGGTTTATGTGGCTTGAAAGCAGGGTTTTCCATCCTTGTTCCATGGATTCCTTCAGGAGTGAAATGGAAGGGTGGGGAGTAGATAGCCTGCAGGTCCTTCCACTGGCCTCTGCAACCAAAGCGGTCCTGGGGTTTTTGTTTCACCTATTGGGGTTCTCATTAAACTTTCTTTGAATGAAGGATTTTGTTTTGTTAAGTTGAAAAATCATTGCCTTTAATTGGATTCTTAGAGCTATGTTGAGAGAAGATAGTAAAATGTAACTCAACTAATATTTGAGTGCTTACCATGTGCTAAGCCCTGAGGAGACTGTAGTGCTATACTGTCATTACTATTGCTTAGCAGGAAAAACGGATATTAAAAAAGTAATTACAAGTGAGATGAACTTCATAAGAGGAAAAATACAGTGTTATGGTGGCATAGAGCAAGGAGACTCAACCTGGTCTCTAGGGCAGTGGTTTCTAAATCTAATCAGAGTAATTCAGAGAGCATTCCTAGTCTCCACCCCTCCCTAGGACACCTCAGGGATTTTGATATGCCCAGATTGGAATCTCCAAGCACTGTTGGGGGGGTGGGGGGGGTGGCAACAAGGGAAGGTGTCATAGAGACATTCCTGATAAGTTACTTAAAGGTCTAGGGTAGCCAGACTAGATGGTGAGGTGGAGGATGGGGCCGGAGCAGCCTGGGCCCTGAGGAAAGCTGTATAGAAAGGCCAAGAGTGGAGGGGAGGTAAAGTGTGTTCAAGGAGTTGACCAAAGCCCAGTCTCTAGACTTGGAGGGAGAGGGTGTCTCAGTATGTACATGTTTCAAATATAGCATTTATCATGCTGTTTTGTTTTGACTGCACCTCCCAGCCATAGGTCTTCAGTGACCAAAGCCATATTTTGTTGACGCATGAAGCTGTAGCATCTAGTACCTAGTAGGAACTCAATAAATAGTTGATGATCCAGTGAACAAAGTCTCTGCATATAGGGACTTAGTTCAGAGTAAGAAATGGAAAAGAATATTCATAATTATGAAGTAGGATAGTAACTTAACATTTTTGGCCAGGCATGGTGATTCACGCCTGTAATCTCAGCACTTTGGAAGGCTGAGGTAGGAGGATTGCTTGAGACCAGCCTGGGTAAGATAGTGGGACCCCGGCTCTAGCCAGGCATGGTGGTGCATGCCTGTGGCCTCAGCTACTGGGGAGAGCAAGGTGGGAGGACCGCATGAGCTTGGGAGGTGAGGCTTCAGTGAATGAGCCATGTTCGTACCACTGCCCTCCAGCCTGGAGGTTTTGCTTTTTTTTTTTTTTTTTTTTTGAGACAGAATTTCGCTCTTGTTGCTCAGGCTGGAATCTAGTGGCACAGTCTCGGCTCACTGCAACCTCCACCTCCCAGGTTCAAGCGATTCTCCTGCCTCAGCCTCCCTAGTGGCTGGGATTACAGGCATGCGCCATCACGCCCGGCTAATATTGTATTTTTAGTATAGATGGGGTTTCACCACGTTGGTCAAGCTGGTTTCAAACTCCTGACCTCAGGTGATCCACCTGCCTCGGCCTCCCAAAGTGCTGGCATTACCGGCATGAGCCACTGCGCCCAGCCTTATTTATTTATTTATTTATTTTTTAGATAGAGTCTCTCTCTGAAGCCCAGGCTGGAGTGCAATGGCACGATCTCGGCTCACTGCAACCTCCGCCTCCTGGGTTCAAGTGATTCTCCTGTCTCAGCTTCCCGAGTAGCTGGGATTACAGGCGCCTGCCACCATGCCTGGCTAATTTTTGTATTTTTAGTGTAGACAGGGTTTCACCATGTTGGCCAGGCTGATCTCGAACTCTTGACCTCAGGTGATCCACTTGCCTCGGCCTCCCAAAGTGCTAGGATTACAGGTGTGAGCCGCTGCGCCTGGCCTCAAATGAAATTTTATGCAAAAGTCCTGATACATACCAAACCGTTGTGGTGTATACATGTAGGGGTGGCTTCTCGGTTAGTCTCTCTCCCCATACCATTCCAACCTGTGCCTCTACACATTTTACTTTTATTATTACCTCTTCCTATTCATAGCTACCTGGGTAGTTTCTACTGTTTTTTTTTTTTTTTTTTTTCACATGTCAGTACCTGACTCCTTTTCTTTTCCATCTGCTCTAAAGTTAGATGCCCAGCCTGTCCTCCCAGCATCTGGTGCACATCTCTCTTTTGAACTGCAACAGTGGTTGCAAACACAGTTTTGAGAATCCTTTTCCCTGGCTCAGCCATCCCACTGCAGTATCCTGACATGTTTTAGCACCAGAAGCTTGAGATGAGAGGGGTTGGGATCCAGAGCACATATCAAAGGATTGAATTTTGAGAGCCAATAGAGGACAAAGGGTGCAGATACAGATAGGATTGTAGACTGTGATAGGCATCTGAGCAGCTCCTGCTAGCAGTCATTCATCAGGGAGATAAAAAGCTGGCTGCCATTAACTGAAACAAAGGAGAAATTAGACTAAGGTGGAAAATAATCTTGGAGTGCTAGGTGGAAAGAGTAGGCTGAAGGCTTACTAGAGAAATGTGGGGACAGTAGGTGGCATTGTATCCCAGTAGAGGTTGTTGGTAATGACTCGTAATGGCATTACTGCACCAGACTCTCTGACTTTTTTTCCTCCTTTCAGTGATGCTCAGCTGTTTGGGTGTGGACACCAAATAAGATAGTTGGGTTGGGTCAGGCACGGTTGGATTTTATTAAGGGAGCATGACAGAGGGACTCCTAAGAGCCAAGGGTGTGGATAAAGAGGAAAATGAATATAAGTATAGGAGGGGTGAAGAAAGTTGTGGGGTCAGTGGACTGGAGGTTTTAGTGAAGCTGAAGAATCACTTCAAGAAGGAATTTCATCAGGGCTATGGAGAGTCAGTGAATTCAGGGGAGAGTCCATTAATTTAATGCAAGATAGTGGATGGCAAGTACGAAGAGGTGGGGGATATAGGGGTGTTTCCTGTTCACTGAGCATGAGATCCAGATGATACATTTTTTGTTAATAAAGATATTTTAACAGGGTAGAGCCAAACTGCCTGTGTTGGAATCCCATCTCCGTCATTACTGTGTGACCTTGAACAAGTTATATAATCTCTCCATGTCTCGGCTTCTTCATCTGGAAAATGGGGATAAAAATAATACCTATCTAGTAAGGTTGTATTAAGGGTTAAATGAGTTATTAATGTCTGGAAAAGCACTTCAATAAATACCACCTTATAGGAAGTATGTATAAGTACTTATTAAATAAAAATAGTGTCTTCACTATATATTTAATATATAACTCTTTAAAGTGTTAATGCCTAGCAACTATTTCCTTCCTCTCCCCCTCTATTTATTCCCATCATCTTATAATTAAACCTTTGCCATATGCTCATTTGCACTAGTTCTCTACACATTTTTCATTAGGCTTGTAAGTCTGTGTTAATCATTCAGAAAAGTATATTTTAAATATCTCTATTTTATGAATTTTATTTTAGCTGTTAAACGTTTAATGAAAGAAGCGGCAGAATTGAAAGATCCAACAGATCATTACCATGCGCAACCTTTAGAGGTTAGTTTCTATCTTCATGTTCTTCATATGGATTTTAATATTTAAAACAAATTCTTTAAAATTGCTTTTCATTGCTTTGAGTCATTACAGATGTGTGTGATGTAGTCTGACATTTTATTCACTGTATTTCCTGAATATTTCATTAGCCATTCCAAATCACTTTAGAAGAAACAGATTTTGTGGTCTTTATAAGATGGGTCTCAGATGCTAAGTTGAGGTTAGATCTTTTTTTTTTTTGATATGGAGTCTTGCTCTGTTGCCCAGACTGGAGTGCAGTGACGTGACCTCGGTCCACTGCAACCTCTGCCTCCCGGGTTCAAGCAATTCTCCTGCCTCAGCCTCCTGAGTAGCTGGGATTACAGGCGTGTGCCACCATGCCCGGGTAATTTTTGTGTTTTTAGTAGAGACGGGGTTTCACCATGTTGGTCAGGCTGGTCTGGAACTCCTGACCTCGTGATCTGTCCACCTTGGCTTCCCAGAGTGCTGGGATCACAGGTGTGAGCCACTGCACCCAGCCGAGGTTAGATCTTGAGTCTGAGGGAGGGAAGGTGGAAAGAACCCCAGATACTTTACAGTTTGGAAGCCTCTTGATGGGTCTCCGTAGCTATTCAAGGCTTTTTGTACAAGCATCTCTATCTCTCTCAGTCTTCTCATTGTAAAAGGAGGGCATTTAAATATACTCAGGCAGGTTTTAATGGTAACAGTGGGAATAAAAATATAACTTAAGTGTAAGTATTTTGTAAACTGAAAAGTATATGTTAACTGTAAGATGACATTAAATATATTAATATTACCATTTTATAAATAAGCTCTTAGGTATCTACAAGGGATAATTTTTAAAGATTTGTTAAAATAACCCAAACATAGTAATTTTTTGATTTTATAATTATTGTAATTCGCTATTCTTTTAAGGATTAATTTCTAATTTAAACTTTTAAGTTGTGAATATGTAACACTCAGAAATTTTTAATGTGTTTGTTTGTTTGTTTATTTATTTATTTATTTTTGAGACAGAGTCTCGCTCTGTCACCCAGGCTGGAGTGCAGTGGCCAGATCTCAGCTCACTGCAAGCTCCGCCTCCCGAGTTTACGCCATTCTCCTGCCTCAGCCTCCTGAGTAGCTGGGACCACAGGCGCCCGCCACCTCGCCCGGATAGTTTTTTGTATTTTTTTGTAGAGACGGGGTTTCACCGTGTTAGCCAGGATGGTCTCGATCTCCTGACCTCGTGATCCGCCCGTCTCGGCCTCCCAAAGTGTTGGGATTACAGGCTTGAGCCACCGCGCCCTGCTAATGTGTTTATTATAAAAGATTTTAGCTCAATGGAACATGAAAGCTAGATTAAATAGCTTTCACTTATAATTTATCACTTATATTCTCAAGACATCTCATACATTAGAAACTATACTAGCAATAATACAAAGCATTTAATTTTTCTTGCCTGGTAATATTTCTGATATTCAGATAAAATGATCAAACTTTTTAATATTATTAATTCCTTGTGGATTATTGTTTTTGTTCAGGATAACCTTTTTGAATGGCACTTCACGGTAAGAGGGCCTCCAGACTCCGATTTTGATGGAGGAGTTTATCATGGGCGGATAGTACTGCCACCAGAGTATCCCATGAAACCACCAAGCATTATTCTCCTAACGGTAAGAATTTTGGATTTTTAGAATGCTCGTGACTTAACTCTTCTTGGTAGCTCCAAAATATAGTAAGCAAATTATTTTCATTAAGAAATAATAGAACAGTATAATTTTGCTTTTGGGGTCCAGGCCCTGGGACTACAATTTTTTTCCTCCAAAATAATTCCTAGGAAGCTGATGCATCTGAAAAGTAAAAATGATACAACTGAATGCATAAATGTCACATCATGGTTGTTAGGATTCGATGAATTAATATATGCAAAGCGCTGGGCATATACATCTGGCACTTCATAAGTACTCACTAAAGGTTAGCTAATGTTATTGTACCTTGTAATCACATTGTCTCTCTCAACTTCCCACCTTTCTTACGCTCTCTTCCTCAGTTTTCTCATCTTTGCAAAGAGAATAATGATACTTACCTCACTGAGTTTATGTGGGATGAAAAGTATCAATATCTTATTGTATAGCTCTTAGAATAGAGTCTGACACAGAGTATTCAATAAGTGTTAGCATTATTATTACTATTTATATCTCAGAATTTCTCCCTTTCTCTCCAACTTTACATGTCTTTTCTTCATGTGAAGGAAAACTTCTTTTTTTTTTAGAGACACGGTCTTGCTCTGTTGCCCAGGCTGGAGCGCAGTGGCCCAATCATAGCTCGCTGTAGCCTCAAACTCCTGGGCTCAAGCAATCCTCCCACCTCAGGCTCCTGAGTAGCTGGGACTGTAGGCACATGCCACTGTGCCCAGCTAATTAAAAAGTTTTTTGGTAGAGACATGGTCTCATTGGTCTTGAACTACTGGCCTCAGGCAATCCTCCCGTCTCAGCCTCCCAAAGTGCTAGGATGACAGGAGTCACCATCATACCCGGCCAAGGAAAACTATTGATCTAATTCCTCTTTAATTGTTAAGCTTTTCTTCTCTCATTTCCTTTAATTTTAACTATGTTTAATTATCCCCTAACCTTGAAAGAAGCAAAAACAAACACAAAAACCTTTCCCTGTATCTGTTACCACTTTAAGCTGTGCCTGTTTTTCTCTTTGGTAACCTCCAAGGCATCCTTTCTCTAGTGTAGCCTGCTGGAGTCCACCTTCCACACATAGTGCCCTGTTGAAACATGAAACTACACCAATCTCAGAGATCAGTTTGAGAAATCTCACTGCTTCTTCTCAGTCTTCATCCTGTTCTATCTAAGTTAAACATCTGACCCACATGGAGTAGCAAATGGTGAAACAACAGGTATTCATCAATAAATACCAAATTAATGCTGCTTTTACCTCTATTTTGTATAACAGAGAGAGCATTTGTTTAAGAGCCAGTAGGCCTAGATTCTGACTGGTGCTCTTTCCATTACACTATGGGTGGGTTACATAATGTCTTTAAAATTCAGTTTTCTCATCAGTCAAAAGGAATTTTGTGTTTGGTAATTGTAATCACACCATAAAGTACCTAACATATAGAAGCTGCTTAACAAGTATTAGCTGATACTCCTCTCTTCTTCTTTTTTTTTTTTTCTTTTCTTTTCTTGGGGACAGGGTCTCACACTGTCACCCAGGCTGGCATGCAGCAATGCAGTCATGGTTCACTGTGGCCTTGAACTCCTGGGCTCAAGCAGTCTTCCTGTCTTAGCCTCCCAAGTAGGTAGGACTAGAGGCACACGCCACCCCTCCTGGCTAATTTTCTTTCTTTTTTTTTTTCTTTTTTTGTAGACAGTGTCTCACTAGGTTGCTCAAGCTGGTCTTGAACTCCTGGCCTGAAGTGATCCTCCCGCCTCAGCCTCCCAGAGTGCTGGGATTACAAGCGTGAGCCACTTCGCTGGCCAGTAAAACTTTATGTGTTAATTATTTAGATTTCAGTTGTGCAACTCAGTTTCAAAAGGTGCTGTAAAACACCTTCTAAAAACAGCTTTTATTATTCAGCATCCAACAAGTATTTTTGGAGTCTATAAGGACAAAAAAATCTGTGCCCCATTAGAGGTTACATTTTTTAAAAAAACTTTTTAAGATAATCTCTATATATCTATATAAAATTATTATATATAAATAGTATATTTTTACTTAGAAAGTATAAACATTAAACACATGTATTTAATTTTCTAAATGTATTGTTTATTCCTCAGGCTAATGGACGATTTGAAGTGGGCAAGAAAATCTGTTTGAGCATCTCAGGACATCATCCTGAAACTTGGCAGCCTTCGTGGAGTAGTAAGTGTTAATTTATAGTGAATATAAATCTCTTATAACTTCAGTCAATTCATAGTTATGAAGTATAATACTCTCTTTTTTTTCTTTTTCCAGAATAAACCCAGTTGCTTTTACAAAGCAATTTAGATTGATATTTACTTTTTTATTTCAGTAAGGACAGCATTATTAGCCATCATTGGGTTTATGCCAACAAAAGGAGAGGGAGCCATAGGTTCTCTAGATTACACTCCTGAGGAAAGAAGAGCACTTGCCAAAAAGTAAGTTTTGCATTTCATTCTTGTTGAGGTCTGAATGGTATTCAGGGTAATGGCTGTTAGGAGGTAGGGCCTGCCTCTTACTATGTGACTTACTTTCTGAGTGACTGTAGCTACAGGATCTTATCTCAGTTTTGCTCTTTTAGAAATTCAGTTGTAATAATTTCCTTGGAGTGACCAGAATCTAAGTAATTTATTTAATGCTATCTAGTCTTAAAAAGTAGTTGATACTATTTCACTATTTTTTTTTAATACAGTGGGAGATATATTCTCCTGGAAAACAATACCAGTCATTTGTTTCCACTTATATGGAATTACAGATGGAAAACAACCAGAGCAATTATTTGTAGCTTTCCACAAGATTACAAACTCCTTGAGGGCCGGGAGGGAATCCACTTTATCCATCTTTGCATCTAGCTCATAGCAAGTGCTTAATAAGTGATCTGGAATAAAGCAAAAGAGATTTTCTTTATCAAGTTGTGATTGCCCAGTGGCAATCACAAACAGAGAAGTGACGCCTTCTCTGGTTTTTTCAGGTGCAGGTGCATTTTTGTCTATATAACCAAGATCAGTCCTTCCGTTCAGAGTAGCCCCTCTTTGAGTAGCGCTGATACCTAATTTTTGATGTTGATAATTTTTCTGCTCTGGAGTCTGCTGCCTACCACCCTTCAGACATATTATGCTAATTAAATTATAGCATATTTTACCCTCGCACACCCCAGAGTAGGCCCTCTGCAGATATTTGCTAAATCAAATAGTTACATTTTAGCATCTGGAAGATTTGGTAGACTTCTTGGTCTTATAAGCAACTTTTCTTTTTAAATCTTATTTCCAAACTCTGGGGATGTACTTTATTTGTACAACTCTTGATAGATTACACTATGTACTTTGAATACATAGTATTTGTTTTCATTCAATTTAGATGCTTTTATCCATTTGATTTCATGTGCAAGGTAAAAAAAAAAACAAAAAACAAAAAAACTGGAGTTCTTGTTCTTCTAGGCTTCTCACTATATATTCTAGATGCTCAGTCTATAATAGAAACCTTTTAAAAAATTGTTTTGGGCTGGGTATGGTGGCTGACACTTGTAATCCCAGCACTTTGGGAGGCCAAGACAGGTGGATTGCTTGAGTTCAGGAGTTTGAGACCAGCCTGGGTAACATGGTGAAACCCCATCTCTACAAAAAATACAAAAATTAGCTGGGCATGGTGGCACGTGCCTGTAGTCTCAGCTACTTGGAAGACTGAGGTGGAAGGATTGCTTGACCTGGGGAGGTTGAGACTGCAGTGAGCCATGATTGTGCCACTGCACTCAAGCCTGGGGGACTGAGTTGAGACCTTGTCTCAAAAAAAACAAAGAGATTTTGTATTCAACCAAGGTAATGTGCTACCACTGTAGATAAACTAATACATTCAAAATAAACACTCTCCTTAAGTTTCATCTGACTCAGTTAAAAGTGAATACATTTTGAAGCAAATAATTTGTATATAACCAATTCTCAAAGGCGTGTGGACAACAGTGCCACTTCTGGTCAAACAAGAAATACTCATCAATAAATACTAAATTAGGCTGGGCACAGTGGCTCATGCTTGTAATCCCAGCACTTTGGGAAGCCAAGGCAGGAGGATCACTTGAGCCTAGGAGTTCCAGATCAGTCTGTACAACATAGGGAGACACTGTCTGTACACGCACACAAAAAATTAGCTGGGCGTGGTGGCACACACCTGTGGCCCTAGCTACTTGGGAGGCTGAAGAGGCTGAGGTGGGAGGATCATTGGAGTCTGGGAGGTTGAGGCTGCAGCAAGCCATGATTGTGCCATTGCACTTCAGCCTGGGTGATAGAACGAGGAGACCCTGTCTCAAACAAACAAACAAACAGAAAAACTAAATTATTGCTACTTTAACATATATTTTGTTTATATGATATTTCATAATTTTAAATAGCATGTTCTTTAAGACCTAAGGTTTTTGAATTAATAGAAGTACTATGAAAAACAATTTTTTAAAAAGAAGTTCAACAATATAACAATATATATTTTTATATATGATGCATATTTACTTTCAGTAATTCATATCCTCATATGACTCTTATAAACTTCAAGGAAGTTTTGACTATATCTGGAATACAAAGGGAAAAATGGAAAGACAAATATATTTTAGAAAATAGTCTAGTTAACAGATATATCCTGAGTCTCTACTTAATATATAATCAGTAATAAATTAAGTCTTTGGATTTTCTGCAAGTTCTCCCAAGTCTTTCAAGTTATACTCTACTTGTGAGGGTTTTTTTTTTCTTTTTTTTTTTTTTTTTTTGAGGCGGAGTCTCACTCTGTCGCCCGGGCTGGAGTGCAGTGGCCCGATCTCAGCTCACTGCAAGCTCCGCCTCCCGGGTTTTACGCCATTCTCCTGCCTCAGCCTCCCCAGTAGCTGGGACTACAGGCGCCTGCCACCTCGCCTGGCTAGTTTTTTTGTATTTTTAGTAGAGACGAGGTTTCACCGTGTTAGCCAGGATGGTCTCGATCTCCTGACCTCGTGATCCGCCCGTCTCCGCCTCCCAAAGTGCTGGGATTACAGCTTGAGCCACCGCGCCCGGCCGAGGGTTTTTTTTTTCTAGAAATATCTGTAAATTCTATGTTTAATTGGTTTCTTTACTGCTTTATATATATTTCTGCTAACAGATAATTTGATCTTGTTAAAGGACTTTTTTCACAGCCTTAAAATAGTTTTTGTTCTATGTGATCTCAAGGACTGTATAATAGAGAATTTTCTCATTGTATAGATATAAAACTTATTTTTCTTTAGATAGTTTATTGGAAAAAATAGGATCTGAGCCCTGGATTTTTTAAAATACAGCCTAAGATTTACTTGCCCAGGACTAAAATTATTACATTAATTGTCTAATTCATAGCATGTGGATAAATGTGATGTGGAATTTTCCAATGTTCCTTTCTTTTAAGTTTAATGATTCAGCATTTGAGTGTCTCAGTAAGAGGGAATTAAACATTTAACTATTTGATTTATTTTGATTTAAAAAATTGTTTTCTACCAGATCGCAAGATTTCTGTTGTGAAGGATGTGGCTCTGCCATGAAGGATGTCCTGTTGCCTTTAAAATCTGGAAGCGATTTGAGCCAAGCTGACCAAGAAGCCAAAGAACTGGCTAGGCAAATCAGTTTTAAGGTACTATAAATTCTTAAATAAATTCTAATCTTGTAGCCCTTTTGTTTACTGCTGGATTCTGCATAGAAAGGAAAGCAATGCAGTTCTATTACAATATAACATTTGCAAATGTTTTTCTTTTTTCATTTTTTTTTTTTTTAATTTCTGTGGTTACATAGTAGGTGTATATATGTATAGGGTACATGAAATGTTGTAATACTGGCATGGAATTTTTTTCTTATTACAGAATTCCTAACTACATTCATGAAAGCTTTATAGCATAGTGAGTGAGTAAAACTTGAACTCTGGTATACAATGCCAGGGTTCAAATCCCAGCTCTGTTGCTTAGTAGTAGTATGATGTCAGACATATTAATTAACCACTCACTTTGTGCCTTTTTTTAATCTATAAATAATAATGGTACCTATATCATAGGATTGTTGTGAGGATTGAATTAATAATATATGTAATACATGGGTTGCATTCAGAACTGTCCCCGGTGCTTAATAAATTCTACCTATTAATACAGAAAATATAGATAATAAGAAGAAAATGATGGCTGGGCATGGTGGCTCACCCCTGTAATCCTAGCACTTTGGGAGGCCTAGGTGGGCGGATCACCTGAGGTCAGGAGTTCGAGACCAGCCTCAACATGGAGAAACCCCATCTCTACTAAAAATACAAAATTAGCTGGATGTCATGGTGCATGCCTGTAATCCCCGCTACTTGGGAGGCTGAGGCAGGAGAATTGCTTGAACTTGGAAGGCGGAGGTTGCAGTGAGCCGAGATCGCGCCATTGCACTCCAGCCTGGGCAACAAGAGTGAAACTCCGTCTCAAAAAAAGAAAAAGAAAAAGAAAATGACGTTCATAATCCCACCCTCAAGAAATAGCTACTGTTAATTTGGCATCCCTCCCATATATCCCTTTTTTCTGTGTATGTTTTACCCAACCATAAGATTATATAGTATTTTAATACTTTGAGTATTAAATATTTAATTATTGAAAATATTGGCTGGGTGCAATGGCTCACGCCTGTAATCCCAGCACTTTGGGAGGCCGAGGCAGGCAGATCACGGGGTGAGGAGATTGAGACCATTCAGGCTAACACAGTGAAACCCCGTCTCTACTAAAAATACAAAAAATTAGCTGGGTGTGGTGGTGTACGACTGTAATCCCAGCTACTTGGGAGGCTAAGGCAGGAGAATCGCTTGAACCCAGGAAGCGGAGGTTGCAGTGAGCCTGTCTCACTGTATGTATTTATGTTTTATGTCTCAAAAAAACATAAATACATACATACATACATATATAAAGTATTAAGTATTTAATCCTCCTGGAATTTAATTAGCTTCACAAACAGAAATGTCAACCTGCATTAAGCAGCATGCTCTCTCCTCCTCCCTGTCCACTTCTCTATGGACTGTCTGTCTTTCCAGGTTCAGTTCCCTTCTCTTTTATTGTAGTGCCTGGAGGAGGAGTAGCTCAGAACATGTCTGCTTTCTTCCTTCTGAGGATTCCTATTACACTTAAAATTGCTTCTGAAAAATCTCAGGACCAAATGTGTTTTGTACATGAGAATTTTTCAGACTTAAGAAAAGATCTTCCTATACCATATATTAACTAACCTGCCATGTGATCTGGGGCAGCACCTCATAATCAAATCCATTAGGATTTCCTCAGCAAATCTGAGAATATTACATTAATGTGGGATTAATGTTTACACTAATGTGGGATAAAGACTATTCATAGCTTCATATCAGCTCATATCAGGCTTTGCCTAAAATTTACCAAGAAAACCTTGAGTTTTGAGAGCTTTTTAGCATTGTGGACTGTGAACCATGGGTGTTAGTTTTGTCCCTTACCAAGGAACAGCTTTTGAGAACAGGTGTTGTTTACGTTTCTTCCTATGATACTTAGTACAGTGTTGGACACAGGAGTGCTCAGTGCTTAACTGCCTGATAATAGATGTTCAACTAGCAATTAAATCCAACAGAGGGGATTTAGCAGGTTGTAGATTGTGTATGTTTCCTGTTGTAACATTGCTCTTGGGCCTATCTTGTTTATAGGCAGAAGTCAATTCATCTGGAAAGACTATTTCTGAGTCAGACTTAAACCACTCTTTTTCACTAACTGATTTACAAGATGATATACCTACAACATTCCAGGGTGCTACGGCCAGTACATCGGTATGGCTCTTATCTTTCAATATATATGTATGTCTCTATCATTATCATTGTTTTGCAATAGGAGAAGAGATCCTAGATCAAATATCTGAAAAATTTGGTTCTCTTAACAACTGGATTCTAACTCATCAGTCCCTCTAATGAATTATATTATGTTGAGCAAGTTGTTCATGCTTTGTGGCCTCAGTTTTCTTTTTTTGTTAAATGGGGCTGGATTAAATAATTGTTGTCTTGTCCCTCCAGAATTCTATGATTGTCTGAAAAGTTAATTTTAATATAGTGTTAGACTCTGAATAAAACAAAATATCCGGCGGGGCGCGGTGGCTCAAGCCTGTAATCCCAGCACTTTGGGAGGCCGAGACGGGCGGATCACGAGGTCAGGAGATCGAGACCATCCTGGCTAACATGGTGAAACCCCGTCTCTACTAAAAAATACAAAAAAAAACTAGCCGGGCGAGGTGGCGGGCGCCTGTAGTCCCAGCTACTCGGGAGGCTGAGGCAGGAGAATGGCGTAAAACCCGGGAGGCGGAGCTTGCAGTGAGCTGAGATCCGGCCACTGCACTCCAGCCCGGGAGACAGAGCAAGACTCCGTCTCAAAAAAAAAAAAAAAAAAAAAATCCATATGTTAACCACTTTCTAAATAGACACTATTTTTGGCAGGATTGTTCAGCCGCATTAAAGTACTGACTTAATAAAGTCCTAGAGCCAAAAATTTGCTTTAGAGTTGCTCTGTCCAACACAGTAGCCACCAGCCACATGCAGCTATGTTTAAATTTAAATTAATCAAAATCAAGTAAAATTTAAAATTCAGTTCCTCAGTCACACTAACCACATTTCAAGTGCTCCATAGCCACATGTGGCTAATGGGTACCACATTGGACAGTGTAGACATAAACATTATTATCATCACAAAATTCTGTTGGACAGTGCTACCTTGTATATAGTAAGTGTCCAGTAAATAATTGTTGAATAAAAGAATGAATGCTAAGGGTGTTGTTAGTTGCGCCTGTTGTCTAAGAAGTTGGTTGGCCTAGGTGATCAGAGAGTGATTTAAAAAATGACTGGATTGGTGCCAAAGAATTAGGATTATGGGAAAAAAATGATTTTCCTTCCCATATTTAAAAGATGAACTGTCTTTTAAATATATTAAGTCTTTTTGGTAACAGCTTGTTTGGTTAAGTAGTCACATCTTTTTTGTTGTTGTTTCTCCAGTTTATTGAAGACTTTAAAGGGTGAGGGAAAATTGAAATAGAAGTTGGGCAAATATAGATTTGCCCTTTACCCAGCAAATAACTTACATAAAGTGGGACTGAATAGTCTTGAGTGAGTCTCTCCTGTTCAGAGAATAAGCTGGGCAGAGAAAAGCTGGTTGAAGAAGAACAGGGTAGTAGTCTAGGGGGACTGAAGATGGAGGTCCGAGAAAAAAGTGTGTCGGGATGAGTTTAAATCATTTTTATGTGATCCCAGTGTAATTTTATGAATCGCAGGGGAAAATAATGAATTAATTTTAAAGTCAATATGTTTTAGTTCAAAATATTTAAAAAGGTTTCTAATTACTTTTTATTTCATAGTTTTTGGTTTTTTTTTTAATAGAAGCATTCTATTACAAAAAGGAAGGTGGTAATCTTTTTTCACCTTTTAGGACAGCCTCCTAATGTTTGTGATGTATTTAAATCTTTTGTGTATTTTCAATCTGTGTTAAGTTCCCTTGTTACATATTCCAGTTATACTTATTCCAGTTGTAATTTACTTTGTCATTATTTATTGTCTATCTCTCTTCCCAGAATGTAAGTTCCGTGAAGATCAGGAACTTTCAACTTCTCCACTGTATCCCCAGTGCCTGGCTTAGTGCCTTCTATATAGTAGATTGTCAGTGTTTACTTGTTGATGGAATGAATGAATCTTAGGATTGGTACTTTTAAAATATGCTAGGAATACAACTAAATAAATCAAGAAGTTTAAGTAAATTAGAGTGTTTACTCTAATTTACTTAAAATATAGTATTATAGTAGTATTTCTCATTTTGATTTAATACATAAAACTTAGAATTCTTGTTCATAGACAGAGGTCATTAATTGAGACCATTTTTGGTTAAAATACCAACAAGCAATAAATTGTCTACAATTGCAAGTTAAGTTTTTAATTATATTTGCATATAAACTCTCTTAGAGTATGATTATATAATTTGACCACTATGAAAGTAACTGAAACCTGGTTTGGCTAAGGGTGGTTATTTTACATTAAGTGTAATATAAATTAATTGAGATGTTATACATCAAATCCCAGATAAGCTATGATTTTTTTGTTGTTGTTGTTAACCTTGAGGAGAGGCAAGAGATTGCCAAAACTCTAAATACAGCAGATAATATCAGGCCATCTGTTGCTTTTTGATGCAGATATTTTAGCATCAAAAAGCAATGGGAAATGTAGAAATGGGAAAAACACTGATGGCAGTTTTGTTTTTGCAGTCTGTCAGGTTTTTTCCTTTTCCCAGGGCAGGGATCGAGGTTCTGAATAAGCCATTTCTTTTTATATTAAAAAGCAAAACTCCCTCACACATGCTGGTTATTCTAGCTTATTATAGAAAAATTTATATCTATAAATATATATATATCACTAGGGACAACTAAGAATGTGATTTTTTTTTTTTTTTTTTAAGAGAGAGTCTCACTCTGTTGCTCAGGCTGGAGTGCAGGCATGTGATCATAGCTCACTGAAGCCTCAACCTCCTGAGCTCAAGTGATCCTCTTGCCTCAGCCTCCCAAGTAACTAGGACCACAGGTGGGCATGACCACACCTGGCTAAGTTTTAAAATTTTTCTGTAGAGATAGTGTCTCACTATGTTGACCAGACTGGTCTCAAATGCCTGGGCTCAAGCAGTCCTCCTGCCTGAACCTCCTGAAGTGCTGTATGATTGTTTTAAATAGGAAAAAATTTAGAATTTTATAATATCAAGGCACTTGATTTTTAGTCAGTGATATACCATCCAAAAGGCATCTGAGGCTGGGCACATTGGTTCACGTCTATAATCCCAGCACTTTGGGAGGCCAAGGCAGGAGGATCGCTTGATCCCAGGAGTTCAAGCAGCCTGGGCAATGTAACAAGATCCCATCTCTTAAAAAAAATGATTAAAAAAATAGAGACAAAAGGCGTCTGACATTTTTAATTAAATTAAAACATTATATGTATATAAATATTTTCATTAAGTGTATGTGTTAAAATATCATCTACAGTCAATGTTTTAAGGGAATGTTTTTCTAAATATATTAATAAAACTATTAAAAGGTCAAAAAGCTGTCCTAAGTTATGACTTTTGTTTGAACCTAAATGTAGATGCCCCTCAAGGGATATATTATTAGTAACAATCATTCTTGGTAGTGTTGCCCTTAGTCATATGTTGTCCTCTGAGATTCTGTGTATTCTTGGATAGATAGCAAGTATATTTACAAACTTATTTGCCAGTTTCAAACAAAGTTTCTTAAAATTTCCTAGTATGGAGTCCAGAATTCCTCGGCAGCATCCTTTCATCAACCTACCCACCCTGTAGCTAAGAATACCTCCATGAGCCCTCGACAGCGCCGGGCCCAGCAGCAGAGTCAGAGAAGGTCTTCTACTTCACCAGATGGAATCCAAGGCCACCAGCCAAGAGACACCCACACTGATCATGGCGGATCAGCTGTACTGATTGTCATCCTGACTTTGGCATTAGCAGCTCTTATATTCCGACGAATATATCTGGCCAATGAATACATATTTGACTTTGAGTTATAATATTGTTTTGTGACTTAAGAGCTGTGACTCAACTGCTTCATTAAACATTCTGCATTGAGTATAATCTAAGAATTGTTTACAAAAAAGTTATTTTGTATTTACCCTTCATTCCTTTTTTGATCCTTATAAGTTTAGTATAAATATATCTAGACATTCATACTATGTCTAGCAGTTATGTCCTGCTTAAAGGGACTGGAAGTCAAAGTTCCTTGTCTCACTATTTGATCTGCTTTGCAGGGAAATAACTTGTTTTTTCTCATGCTTCACCTTCTTTTTATGTACATTTGTAATACTTTCCTATATAGCTCTTTGAAATTTTTGGATAAAAGATGATGTTTTAAGTTCCAGTGAGTATTACTAGTTACTCAATACTACTTATTGAGTACACTGTTTCTACGTATGTAGAATGTATAGGGATAGAAGAGTTGAAAAGGGAAAGGAAAACTCCTCAAGTAGCTTCCTTAAGATGTCATTTATAGGAGATGTTTATAGGGATTGCTCATTCTGTGACTTTATTTGTGTCCTAAACATTCTTCAGTGAAAATAATTTTATTTCAGTCAAACATTTATGAGGAAATGAGATCACATCTTTGTCACTGGATGCTACTTGAAGAGGGAGTACTTTGTAACCACTTTGATATGCTGTTATCATCACTGCCCCCTGCCCCCTGCTGCCATACCCACACAAGTTTAAAAAGAAATAAAACAGTCTTCCATAGATTTTTGTTTAAGGAAGAAAGGGCCCAAGCCAGGAGATGCTTGGTTTTCTTCCAGAAGTTAAATGGGGGGATCTTAAGATTTGAATGTTTGCTCTGCTTTGAAATGTATGTCTTTTGGGATGTATTATATGCCTAGCTTTATAATCAGTATAAATTTCAATTATTCCAGGAATATGCATAATATTGAAATATTTCATGTACTATTTTAATAGAAAACCTCAGGGCCCAAGTAACAGTGATAGAAGTTAGAAAAACCTTTACTTAGAATTGTCCACCTAGTCAGAGCCCAGGAAGGAATTTGCAGTGGAAAAATCAATATATAACTTAGTTCTAGCTAGCTCCACAAGTAGATAATATCATCACAATGGCTGGTGAGACCATAGAATCACAGAAAAACGTTGCCTTCAGCATGTTCAGTTCGCAGCACTGAGGGCACTCTTGAGGGTGTTGTTAATGAAGACTTAATTTTTAAATACAGGTAGTTCCAAGCTTTCAAATAGGTTATGCTCCAAAAGTGTTATTTGTAAGTTAATTTTTTTACAAGTCAGACAATGTTGGAAATGGTATTTAGGTTCTAGATCAGTCCACGAAAGTTAGCCCATATGTATATCTTGAATAGTATAGGGGAGGGTATTCATAAAGTCCTTACGTGGTTTTAACTAAGTGAAATTATGGACAAGAGAAATAATTTGAAAAATCATTTTAAAGGCAAATTTAATTTTTACTCCTGTTTATGGAACGTTCGTTCTATTAACTGTCAGACACAATTTCTGTTTTCATCTGAGAGACAACTTTCCTTTATTTCTACATCTAAACTAAGAACATATTGTACACTATTATATAATACAGAATTGTCTTAAACTTTAATAAATTTTCATTTTAAAAGTGTTTACATATTATTTTTTATATCTGTAGCTGAATTTGTTAAAGTCTAAAAAGCTCAAGGACTTTATGAAGATCTCATTATATGAGGAAAATCATAGGTTACCATTTTATAACTTTATTGCTGTAAGAAAATACATTCTAAAGTCTTGATTTGAAACATATTAGAAACCTTGGTTCAGTGCTCAGTGGTCTCCTAGCAAGAAGTCACCAACCCAGCTGGAAAAACCAGGTAGCGTCATAGGAGAAGAAAGAAATCCCCACCACCTCAACCTCTGCTGAGATTGTGTGCTAGGAACAGTCTTCCCTCCATTTCCCCTCAGTCAAACTTGAGCCAGCCTCTGGATCGACGTGATCTTGTTGCACGTTTCCATGGGATATACCTATACTTTAAGCCAATCCTGCTGCATTCACTGCTAAGTTAAAAAAAAAAAGCCAAGAAGATTTTGCATTGTGCAGATCCTTTGCTATCTGACTTGCATCTCTTCCCTCACCTGTCAGCTAGCCACCTGCTTGTTTGTGTTGGGATTTTTTTTGGCACCTGAAGCACCATCTGAAAGGGGCACCATTTTCTTCTTCCCTTTTCCTCACATATGCTACCTAAAAACTCTTAAGTTGTCAATCTGACCCCCAGCATGAGGTTAATGAGTAAAATTGGTCTTTGGGGCCCTTTTTGTCCAAGCCCCACTGAAAGGCCTCTTCATAAAACTATTATCTTTAAATCCTACTTTAACTCCTTAATTCCAGCATACAGCTAAAACTGATGTATATTCTGGTAAGTAAAGGCTGAGGACTCCTCCTTACTTTAATCCTCAGATCTAGATAACTCATGACATTTTCTTTGACCAACATAGCACATGATGAGATACCAAGGTAATTAAAACAGCATGCTTGAAAAAAAAAATACGTAATCTGTTTCACCTGTAACTGTTTAAGCCAATGAACTTTTCAAAATTTATGTAATATGGGACTTTTATGTAGCACTTTATGTTTTCATGCTGCTTATTGTTTTATTCTACTGAAATAAATGAATTTCAAGATTCTCAACTTTAATTTCAAAAACTGTTTACTGTTTTGACTATAGGAATACAAAATTTCCTATTTCAGGAGAATAAGAACTCCCTTTGTCATTTTTGGCTATAAATAAACTTTGGTTTCTTGAGACCACCCATTTTTATAGATCAGAATCAGAAAACAAGTAAACCTCACGCATTTGAACTCATTCGAACAAAAACCTAGGCCAAAATACTGAAAAGCCTTGTGGGGAAAAGAAAGAAAGATCAGACTGTTACTGTGGCTATATAGAAAGAAGTAGACATAAGAGACTCCATTTTGTTTTGTATTTGAGATGCTGTTAATCTGTGACCCTACCCCCAACCTTGTCCTTGCAAGAGACATGTGCTATGGTGACTCAAGGTTTAAAAGATCTGGGGCTGTGCAGGGTGTGCTTTGTTAAAACAAGTGCCTGAAGGCAGCTTGCTGGTTAAAAGTCATCACCATTCTCTTAATCTCAAGTACCCAGGGACATGCACACTGCCAAAGGTCGCAGGGACCTCTGCCTAGGAAAGCTAGGTATTGTCCAAGGTTTCTCCCCATGTGATAGTCTGAAATATGGCCTCGTGGGAAGGGAAAGACCTGATCGTCCCCCAGCCTGACACCCGTGAAGGGTCTGTGCTGAGGACGACTAGTACAAGAGGAAAGAAGGCCTCTAAAGAAGGCCTGTTGGCGGTTGTTGGCAGTTGAGATAGAGAAAAGCATCTGTCTCCTGCCTGTCCCTGGGCAATGGAACATCTTGGTATAAAACTTGATTGAACGTTCTGTTTACTGAGAAAGGAGAAAACCGCCTTAGGGCGAAAGGCGGGACTTGCTAGCGCAATGCTGCTCTTTATGCACTAAAAAGGTTTATGGAGATGTTTACATATGCATATCAAGGCACAGCACTTTTCCTTAAACTTATTCATGTCACAGAGAACTTTATTCATATGTCTTACTGCTGACCTTCTCCCTATAATTATCCTATTATCCTGCCACTTCCTTTTCTTTAAGATGGTAAAGATAATTATCAATAAATACTAAGGGAACTCAGAGACCGGTGCTGGCCGTGGGTCCCCTGGGCCCACTTTTTCTTTCTCTATACTTTGTCTCTGTGTCTCATTTCTTTTCTCAAGTCTCTCGTTCCACCTAACGAGAAACGCCCACAGGTGTGGAGGGGTAGGCCACCCCTTCAACGCCTCTGTGTTTTTCTTTAATTGAAAGTATATGTAAGGTTAATGCATTTAGTGAACTTGACTAACAAAGACTAATGTGCACATTAACAGACGTACTTTTTAAGGTTTTATGGGAGGCTGTGCATTGCTCAAAACTGTTGGGAACACCTTTTGAACAGTTGCCTTCAGAACTAGCTTGAGCTGCTCAATAAAACCAGTGACTTTACTCATACCCTGTTTTTGATCAAAGGTTGTATTCTTTACATCATCCAGTCTTGTCTCTCATCCATTCTACCTCCTGGAATATTTCTCTCACATCTCTCCACTTCCCAAACTAGGCACTACCCTGTTTAGCTATTAACTCCTCCAAATTGGTGCAGTAACCTCCTAAACAGGTCTCTAGTCTCACTCCATTCCTTACATTGCAGCCAGAGTTTTCAATATACAGTCCTGATCCCTTCTCTCCTGTTGCTCTTATATAGGGCCAAACCCTTAACATAAAGCACAAGGCTGTGTGTGACTAGAGTCCCATGTAGGTTTCTGGCATAATCAGACCTCAGCAAACGCCTCCGGGGCCATCCCACAGCTCTGACTTTGATGCACTGGGGCTATACCCTGCCCTAAGAAAAATGAGCAAATAAAGTTATACCATCCACTGCTTCACACCATATAAGAAAATTAACTCAAAATGGATCGAACACTTAAACGTAAGAGTTAAAACTATAAAGTTCTTGGAAACTTAGTAAACGTGACAATGGGATATGCAGTAGTTTCTTAAATATGATATCAGAAGCACAAGCAGGTCTGGCATGGTGGCTCATGCCTAGAATCTCAGCATTTTGGGAGGTAGAGGATCACTTGAGGCTGGGAGTTTGAAACGAGCCTGAGCAACATAGCAAGACCCTGTGTCTACAAAAATTTTTTTTAAAAAATTAGCCTGTAGCCCTAGCTATGCAGGAGGTAGAGGTGGGAGGATTGCTTGAACCCAGGAGTTCAAGGTTACAGTGGGCTGTGATAGCACTACTGAACTCCAGCCTGGGCCACAGAGAAAGATCCTATCTGTTAAAACACACACATGCAACCAAAAAAAAATTATATTTCATCAAAATAAAAAACTTGTGTCTCAACACCATTAAGAGGGTGAAAAAACACAGAATGGGAGAAAATATTTGCAGATCACATATCTAATAAGAGACTTGTATCTGAAATATCTAGATAATTACAATTCAGTAATAAAAAGGAAATAACCTGATTTTAAAATGGCAAATAATCTGAATAGACATTTCTACAAAGAAGATATCCAAATGCCCAATAAGCACCTGAAAGGAAGCTCAGCATCCTTAGTCATTAGGGAAACGCACATCAAAACCACAGTGTTTCCAGTTTACACTCATAAGAATGGTCAGAACAAAAAAGCCAGATAGCAAGTGTTGATGAGGATATGGAGACACTGAAACTCGCATACGTTGCTGATGGGAAGGTAAAATGGCGCAGCCACTTTGAAAAACAATTTGGCAGTTCCTCAAAAAGTTAAACATAAAGTGACCATATGACCCAGCAATTTCACTGCCACATATAATATCCAAAAGGAATGAAAACATTTACACACAAACTTGTACACAAATATTCACAGCAGCATTATTTTTGATAGCCCAAAAGCAGAAACTCAAATGCCCAGCTGATGGATAAACAATACGTTATATCTATACAATGGAATATTATGGCCATAAAAAGGAATGAAATGATGATATATGCTTCATTGATGAACCCTGGCAACATTATGCTGAGTGAAATCAGTTACAAAAGGCTGCATATTATATCATTCCATTTACATAAAATGTCCAGAATTGACAAATCCATAGAGACAGAAACTAGTGTTGGTTGCCAGGGGCTGAAGGGAATGGGAAAGGGTAATGAATTCTAATGGGTATGAGTCTTCTTTTAGGGGAGCTGCATAACTGAATATTCCAATATTCCAAAAGCCACACATTAAAGGGGTGAGTTTATGGTATGTGAATGATATTTCAATAAAGTTGTGATTTCAGAAAAAAAATTATACCATCCAGCAATGGTTTTTTCCTGACTGTAATTACAACTGAAAGAGACCAAATGAAATCTACAGGCAGGCAGCCCGGGCGGCGCCTTGAGCCTAGTTAGAAGTTGACCCTACAGGCAGACAGCCCGGGCGGGCGGCGCCTTGAGCCTAGTTAGAAGTTGACCCTACAGGCAGACAGCCCGGGCGGGCGGCGCCTTGAGCCTAGTTAAAAGTTGACGCCGGACCTAACCGATAATGTTATCTATAGATTTCAGATGTTGTATAGACAAGCAATGTGAAAGTCCCTGTCTTGTTCTTTTTCTGTTCTAATTACTAGTGCTTGCCATATATCTCTCAACTTCCTGAGCCCAGTATAAACATATCCCACCATATGTCTCCCCTCCATATATCCCTCAACTTCCTGGGCTCATCCCACCATATGTCTCCCTACCATATATCTTTCAATTCAAAGACTACCATATATCTCAACTTTAGAAGGACACCACCTGGAAAATCCCCGATAAGAACACAGCCGTTTGTGAGAGCGCGGGAACCAATAAAAAACTGCTAAATGTATAAACTTGAAATGTTAACCAATTGTAATGCTGTAACCTAGAGAATTCCCTCGTTCCTCTGCAACTTTACAAGTCCTGTTTACATTAGGCTATAAAAGGCAAGCGCACGCATCGTTCAGGGCCCTCCTGTATGTTGTGGAACGGAGGGACCAAGTTCGAACTTGCATTAAAGATCCTTGCCGCTTGGCTTTGACTCTGGACTCTGGTGGTCTTTTTCGGGGAACAAACGGTCTGGGCATAACACAACAATTGAACTATTGATAAAACCATGGATAAAAGGGTTTTAAAGTAAAAAATTGGTAGGACCTACAGTTGTCTACATGTAAGAAAACAAATATTTATTGAAAACCAACATCTTATGCTGCCTTTACAAAAATTATAACTGAGAAAATTATGACAGTGAAAGAGATCTGACCTGACTCTATCTTGCTTCTGACCTCCCAGCTACCTTGTTCATTCCTGGGCATAGGCTAAACTAACTTTGGGAGGAACTTAGTTTATAGTTTAACTTTGAAACAAAGACAGTAACGGCCCTTTTCCAAAACAAGCCCTCTATCCACCAAATTATCTTTAAAAGCCACAATCCCTTAAGAGTTTTCCGGGAGACTGATTTGAGTAATAATAAAACTCCAGTCTTCCATACAGCCAGCTTTGCATGAATTAAACTCTTTATTCCCGTTCCCCTGTCTTGATAAATTGGCCCTGTCTGGAGAGTGCGCAAGGAGAACTTGGGTGATTACGCATCCAGGCACAATCCTAGGGTTCCAGCCAGTCCTTTATAAGCTTATTCCAAATGGAAGTAAGGAAAAGAAAGATCCTTTGAACAGAATCTATGGAAAAGAACTTTAATAGGCCTCATGCCTCCCACTACTAAGTCTTCAGGAGGAGTAGGACTTTTAAACAAATTCCCTTGATAATTCTGAGGCACGGTCAGATTTGGGAAACACTGAATTAGTCCCTGTAATGAATTACTCCCACCCTCGAGTACCTACTTAACCCATTGTAATTTGACTTCCTGCCGCATTTCACAAGTGAAACTGCAGTTATGGAAGCCAGGAATGATGTGTTGGTTGCCAGATCCAGTAACCTATTTTCTGCCTTCACCTTGCTTGACCTCTTCACAGCACTGCATGTTGACTACCCTTCTCTTTGAAGCTCCTTCTTTGATTTTCATAGTCAACTTCTTTTCTAGTTCTTTTGTAAGAAGAAAATAAAATTTTAGTACCTCCTAGATTTATTAAGCCACGGGAAAAAGTTAAGCCCTGGAAACTGACTCATAGCACATGGCTGTGTTTCCTCTCTGGTACATGACCATTATTTCCTGACCTTTGAAATGTTATATGCTAACCAGACACCTCATTCTTCATTCAAACCTAGGCTAAATGACACTGGAAATGGAGACTCTTGTGATTGTTACCTCTTTGCAATATAATGTTAAGCAACCCTCTCAGAGTGTAATCAATAGCAGCCAATCAAATCTTACAGGTGAGCTTTTGTATGGGAAACATAATTCTGTTCAGCACCACTATTTTGTTTTATTTTGTTTTGTTTTGATTTGTACAAACAATCCTTATTTTTTCCCACACTTGGTGCAATTGATCACCATTCTTGGGTGTAGCTCTGCTTCCCTGATGGCCACCCTCACACTTTGCACTTGAATGAACTCTAATTGGAACCTGAGTTTTTTCATTATTTTAGGCTGAGATTTCTATGCTTTTGTTCTGGCTGCTCCATCCATCCTTTAAGAGTGAAGATTCTCCAAGATTCTGTGCTTGAACTTTGACCTCTTCTATGTCCCTGAAGATTTCATCCTTTCCTATAGCTAAACTATCACCTGTGAAATAAAAATAAAATCATTTTCAGGTCTTAGTCATGAATTCTTTGCCTAGGCCAATGTCTATAAGAGTTTTTCTTTTTCTTTTTTTTTTGAGGCGGAATCTCGCTCTGTCGCCCGGACTGGAGTGCAGTGGCCGGATCTCAGCTCACTGCAAGCTCCGCCTCCCGGGTTTACACCATTCTCCTGCCTCAGCCTCCCGAGTAGCTGGGACTACAGGCGCCCGCCACCTCGCCCAGCTAGTTTTTGTATTTTTAGTAGAGACGGGGTTTCACCATGTTAGCCAGGATGGTCTCGATCTCCTGACCTCGTGATCCGCCCGTCTCGGCCTCCCAAAGTGCTGGGATTACAGGCTTGAGCCACCGCGCCCGGCTATAAGAGTTTTTCTAATGCTACCTTCTAGAATTTTTATGGTTTCAGGTCTTAGATTTAAGTCTTTGATCCATCTTGAGTTGATTTTTGTATAAGGTGAGAGATGAGGATCCAGTTTCATTCTTCTAGATGTGACTTGCCAGTTTTCCCAGCACCATCTATTAAATAGGGTGTCCATTCCCCAACTTGTTTTTGTTTGCTTTGTCAAAGACCAGTTGGCTGTATGTATGTGGCTTCATTTCTGTGTTCTCTATTTTGTTCCGTTAGTCTACATGCCTAATTTTATGCCAGTACCATGCTTTTTGGTAACTACAGCCTTGTAGTATAACTTGAAGTCCCGTAATGTGATGCCTCCAGATTTGTTTCTTTTGCTTAGCATTGCTTTGGATATTTGGGCTCTTTTTGGGTTTCATATGAATTTGAGGATAGCTTTTTCTAATTCTGTGAAAAATGATGTTGGTATTTTGATGAGAATTGGATTGAATCTGTAGATTGCTTTGGCAGTCTGATCATTATTTTAGGTTGACATTTCTATGCTTTTGTTCTGGCTGCTCCATCCATCCTTTAAGAGTGAAGATTCTCCAAGATTCTGTGCAAAGACTTAAATATTGATTCTTCCAATCCATGAGCATGCGTTGTGTGCCATTTGTATCATCTATGATTTCTTGCAGCAGTGTTTTTTAGTTCTCCTTGTGGAGATCTTTCACCACCTTGGTTAAGTATATTCCTAGGTATTTTATTTTATTTTATTTTTTGCAGCTGTTGTAAAAAGGATTGAGTTCTTGATTTGATTTTCAGCTTGCTTGTTGTTGGTGTATAAAACTATATGTTCTCATTTATAAGTGGAAGCTCAACTGTGAGTACCCAAAGGCATACAGAGTGATATAATGGACTTAGAAGAGACTTAGAAAGGGAAGGTTGGGAAGGGGACAAGGATAAAAAACTACTCAGGTGACAGGTGCACCAAAATCTCAGAATCTATCACTATATAATTCATCCATGTAACAAAAAACCACTTGTACCCCCAAAGCTATTGAAATAAAATTAAAGAAAAATCCTAAGTGCCCAATTGAATGAACCCCTCTTGGCCAAGGTGACCCCAGAAAAACTTTAAAAACTACGTCTCCAGCCATGGGAAGGTCAGTCATGCCTCACTGAACCCCCTTCCTCACTAACACTCGCCAGACTTCCCTAAGAGTTAAACAGAAACCAGTCTTAGAAAGACAAAGAACGGCCGGGCGCGGTGGCTCAAGCCTGTAATCCCAGCACTTTGGGAGGCCGAGGCGGGCGGATCATGAGGTCAGGAGATCGAGACCATCCTGGCTAACACGGTGAAACCCCGTCTCTACTAAAAAATACAAAAAACTAGCCGGGCGAAGTGGCGGGTGCCTGTAGTCCCAGCTACTCGGGAGGCTGAGGCAGGAGAATGGCATGAACCCGGGAGGCGGAGCTTGCAGTGAGCTGAGATCTGGCCAGTGCACTCCAGCTTGGGTGACAGAGCGAGACTCCAGCTCAAAAAAAAAAAAAAAAAAGAAAGACAAAGAACACAAGATACTCCTTTGCTGACTTGAGCCAACTGCCTAACGCTGCAGGGGAACTTCCCTCCCCCCTGCAGTTTCCACATGACAACTGACAAGGCATTCCTTCCTGATAAGTGACCACTAACTGCAGACTGGTTCTGCAGTTCTGTCCATGAAGGCTGCACACAAGGTAACTCTGTGTCTTCTGTTTCACGTTTTGAGGTATAGAGACTAATTTTGCTGCATTTTAATGTTAAGTCTCCACCCTAACATGAAAACGGGACATATGTGACATACATATTTGCTATTCACCTGTGATGTCCTCTCATAAATATTCATAGCTCCTCATATCCTGATAAATATGCATGCCTAGCCAATCCTCAAGTATAAAACTCCCATAACATGCTCCCTCCCTAGAAGTGCCTACTTTCTGTCTCAGCCTGAGGCTTTTTTTCCCACCCTGCAGGTTACAACTCTCTATAAGAAATAAATCTCTCCTTTCCAAATGTATCAGTCTCATGATTTTAAGTTGACATGCCATACTCTAATGCTTCTGTTGGGGGCAGAAAATGATTCAGCATGTTGCGTGCTTTGAAAATTGAAAGGCCTCAGAAATAATTCTCAAAAGCAAGGTCTCTCTGACCTTTCTCCTATATCCCTGTCTGTTTGTTCCTCTTTTTAAAAACACTTTTATCTTTATATATTTAGAGGGCACAAGTGCAGATTTCTTACATGCATACATATTGCTTAGTGGTGACATCTAGGACTTCAGTGTACCCATCACCCAAATAGTGAACATTGTACCTAATAGGTAATTTTTCGTTTTTCATTTGTTTTTGAGACAGAGTCTTTCTCGTTGCCCAGGCTGGAGTGCAATGGCACGATCTCGGCTCACTGCAACCTCCACCTCCCGAGCTCAAGGGATTCTCCTGCCTCAGCCTCCCAAGTAGCTGGGACTACAGGTGCATGCCACCATGCCTGGTTATTTTTTTGTATTTGTATTTATTTTGTATTTGTATTTATTTATATTTATTATAGTGATGGCATTTCACCATGTTGACCATGTTGAACTCCTGACTTCAGGTGATTCACCCACCTAGGCCTACCAAAGTGCTGGGATTACAGGCATGAGCCACCATGCCTGACCTCCAATAGGTAATTTTTCAACCCTCATCCCCCTTCCACCCTTCCACCTTTTGAAGTCTCCAGTGTCTATTATTCTATTCAGTATGTCTATGTATACCCATTGTTTAGCTCCCACTTATACAACATGCAGTCTTTAACTTTCTGTTTCTAAGTTATTTCACTTAGGATCATGGCCTCCAGTTCTATCCATGCTGCTGCAAAAAATGTGATTTCATTTTTCTTCATGTCTGAGTAGCATCCCATGGCATAGATACCACATTTTTTTTTTATCCAATCCTTTGTTGATGGACAGGTTGATTCTGTATCTTTGCTATGGAAGTTGCCTCCTTAGTGCAGGAGGCAGCACATCAGTCTCATATCTTTGCTATCATAAATAGTGCAGTGAAAACATATTAGAGTTAAAGAAAAAGGAAAGAAACACGAAAAGTGACTCAACAGTCAAAGACAGGTTTGTTTTGGAGAATAAACCTGAGATGGGCTTCTGGCCGATTTTTTTGGTCAGGAGTGTTCTCTCTTACAGACTAAGGATATTTAAGGGTTTAGGAAGAGGGGGGCTTATCATGGGTTCAGAATGTTTCTATGTGAGGGAAAGGTTACTGCAGGGTTGGAATGTCTCTGGTTAGAGGGGAAGCTATCTCCGGGTTGGCATGTTTCTGGTTGGAGTGGGTTTATCTTAGGGGTTGGAATGTTTCTGGTTATTCTGACAGCCATTAGGCTGATGTTTTGGGGCTGGATTTAGGCAGTTTTGTTTTATTTTGTTTTTTAATCAAGGGAAACTTAAAGTGGTGATGTTTGTACAAGATGGTGAAGCTCCTGTTCTGTTACATATGAGTACAGGTATCTTTTTGATATCTTTTGGGTATATACCTAGTAGTGGGATGGCTGAATTGAGTAGTCGTTCTATTTTTAGTTCTTTGAGAACTATGCATTCTGTTTTCCATAGAGCTTGTACTAATTCACATTCCCACCAACAGTGTGTAAGTATTCCCTTTTCTCTGCATTCTTGTGAACATCTTTTGTTTCTAGACTTTATAATAATAGCCATTCTGACTAGTGCAAAATGGTACCTCATTGTGGTTTTATTTTGCATTTCTCTGATGGTTAGTGATGTTGAGCATTTTACACGATTGTTGGCTGCTTGCGTGTCTTCATTTGAAAAATGTTCTTGTCCTTTGCTCATTTTTTAATGGAGTTACTTGTTTTTGTTGTGGTTGTTATTTGTAGATTCTGGATATTAGCCCTTTGATGCATAGTTTGCAAATGTTTTTTCTTACTTTGTAGGTCATCTGTTTACTCTGTTGATTATTTCTTTTGCTGTGCAGGCAGCTTTTTAGTTTAGTTAGGCCCCGTTTGTCTACTTTTGGTTTTGTTGCATTGGCTTTTGAGGACTTGGTCATAAATTATTTGCCCAGGCCAATGTCCAGAAGAGTTTTTCCTAGGTTTTCTTCTAGATTTTTATAGTTTCAGGTTTTATATTTAGGTATGTAATCCATCTTGAGTTACTTTTTGTATACTGCAAGGTATGTGTCTAGTTTCATTCTTCTGCATATGGCTATCCAGTTTTCCCAGAACCATTTATTGAAAAGAGTGTCATTTCCCTAGTGTATATTTTTGTTGGTTTGGTCAAAGATCAGTTGGTTGTAGGTATGTGGCTCTATTTCTGGATTGTATATTCTGTTCCATTGTTCTATGTGTTGATTTTTATATCAGTATTATGCTGCTTTGGTTAGTACAGGATTTTAGTAAGATTTGAAGTCAGGTAAAACCTCCAGTTTTGTTCTTTTTGCTTAGGATTGGTTTGGCTATTCCAGCTCTTTTCGGTTCCATGTGACTTTTAGAATTTTTTTTCCTAATTCAGTGAAAAATGATTTCAGCAATTTAACAGGATATGCATTGAATCTGTAGATTGCTTTGCGCAGCATGGCCATTTCAACAATATTGATCCTGCCAATCCATGAGCATGGGATGTTTTTTCATTTTTGTTTGTGTCATCTAGGATTTCTTTCATCAGTGTTTTGTAGTTCTTAAAGAGATCTTTCACCTCCTTGGTTAAATATATTCCTAGGTATTTTTTTTTTTAAGCTGTTGTAAATGAAATTGCCTTCTTGATTTGGTCCTTGGTTAGATCTTTCCTGGTGTGTAAGAACACTACTGACTTCTGTATGTTAATTTTGTATTCTGAAACTTTACAAAATTCATTTATCAAATCTAAGAGGGCTTTTGTGGAGTCTTTTTTGATTTTTCATCATCCTCCATGGTTGGATTTTGCAGAGTTTTTAGGGTTTTCCAGATACAAGATCATATCGTCAGCAAACATAGATAATTTGACTTTCTCTTTTCCAATTTAGAATTTTTTAAATTCTTTAACTTGCCTAATTGGTCTGGTGAGGACTTCCAGCACTATATTGAATAAGAGTGGTGAAAGTGGGCATCCTTGTATTCTTCCAGTTTCTTAGAAAGTTTTCAACTTTCCCCCATTAAGTATGATGTTGACTGTGGGTTTGTCATATATGCGCTTTATTATGTTGAGGTATCTTCCTTCTATGCCTAGTTTGTTGAGAATTTTTATCATGAAGGGATGCTAAATTTTATCAAACACCTTCTCTGCATCTATTGAGATGATCACATAGTTTCTTTCCTTAATTCTGTTTACGTGATGTATCATGTTTATTGATTTGTGTATGTTCAACCATCCTTAAATCCTTGGGATAAATCCTACCTCATCATGGTGTATAAACTTTTTGATGTGCTGTTGTTTTCAATTTGCTAGTATTTTGTTGAGGATTTTTTGCATCTATATTCATTGGGAATATTGGTCTGTAGCTTTTGTTGTTGTTGTTGTTGTGTCCTTGTCTGGTTTTGGTATCCAGGTGATACTGGTCCCATAGAATGAGTTAGGAAGAATTCCCTCCTCCTTGATTTTTTGGAATAGTTTCAGGAGGATTGGTTTTAGTTCTTTATATGTTTGGTAGAATTTGTCTGTAAATCCATGTGGTCCTGGGAGATTTTTGTTTTGGGGAGGTTTTTTTCAAATTACTGATTCAATCTTGCTACTTGATATTGGTCTGTTCAGGAGGTCTATTTCTTCCTGGTTCAATCTCAGGAGATTGTGTGTTTCCAGAAATGTATTCATTTCCTCTAGGTTTTCTAGTTTGTGAGCATAAAGCTGTTCATAACAGACTCTGACGATCTTTTGTATTTCTGTGGTATCACTTGTAGTGTCTCCCTTTTCATTTTTGATTGTTTATCTGGAGCTTCTCTCTTCTTTTCCTGGTCTAGCTAGTGGTTTGTCAATTTTCTTCATGTTTTCAAAAAAACAACTTTTTGTTTTGTTGATCCTTTGTATCATTTTATTGGTCTCTATTTCATTTAGTTCTGCTCTGATCTTTGTTATTCCTTTTATTCTGCTAACTCAGGGTTCTTCTTATTTTTCCTGTTCCTTGAGGTGTCATAAGAGGTTATTAATTTGTGATCTTTCTACTTTTTTGATAAAGGCATTGAATACTATAAACTTCTCTCTTAGCATTGCTTTTATTGTATCCCACAGGCTTTAGTATGCTGTGCTTTTTTTCATTTAAAAAAAATTTTAAATTTCTGTCTTAATTTCTTTATTAACCTACTGATTGTTCCGGCTCTCTGCTCTTCTTTCACAAAGAATTGGCAGGGACTCTCTGGAATTTCCCTATCTAAGAACGTTTAAACGCACTTAAGACCCCCTCCCTAGGGATCTCACAAAATAACCAGGAAAGATCAACCATCTGAGAAGAGAAGAGACTGGGAGTCCTCACTGCACCTAGACAGACTTTTCATCTAGTCTTCTGAGGGCAGCTTTAAGAGATTACCTGTTGGACTTTAGCTATATAAGACAACTTCCGTTCCTGTGCAGCTCCACCCCTCACTTTCCTCCTGGGTCCATTCATCCTCCCTAATGATTTACTGTTCCTCAAAAGAATTGTCTATATCTCCCATCTCTTCCTTATGAAAAAGGATATATAAACGTCTGTACCATGCTGGGTAATTGGGTAATCATGATGTGATTTCCCCCCATGCATGTTGATAAATCTGTATGCCTTTTCTCCTATTAATCTTCCTTTTGTCAGTTGATTTTTCAGTGATCCTTCATGGGGCAAGGGAAAATTTTCACTTGGTCTCTACAGCTCTATTTATATAGTCTAGAAAATAGAACTAGACTTTCTCCTGAACGCCAGGCTCATGCTCTAGCGTCCTTTTTTTTTTTTTTTTTTTTTTTGGAGACAGTCTTGCTCTGTCACCCAGGCTGGAGTGCAGTGGCATGATCTCAGCTCACTGCAGGCTCCACCTTCCAAGTTCAAGTGATTCACCTGCCTCAGCCTCCTGAATAGCTGGGATTAACAGGCACATACCACCACACCTGGTTAATTTTTGTGTTTTTAGTAGAGATGGGGTTTCACCACGTTGGCCAGGCTGGTCTTGAACTCCTGACCTCAGGTAATCTACCTGCCTCAGCCTCCCAAAGTGCTGGGATTACAAGTGTGAGCCACCATAGAATTCTTGATATTGTTGTTGACTTTTCTCTCTCTCACCTTCTACTCTATCTGCACAGGCACCAAATGTATGCTACCTTAGAACTAACTTGAGTATCTCACTCTGCTGTCTTCCTTTCTCTTCTCCCTTCTTCCTTTCCCTCAGAGCAGGACCTTATCCTCTTTTGTCTCATAAGTTCCCTGATCCAATTGATCCCAATTAGGAATCCTTTCAAAAATAAAGTGGATCGGGGGCATGCCCAAGATGGCCGAATAGGAACAGCTCCAGCCTCTCGCTCCCAGCGTGAGCGACACAGAAGATGGGTAATTTCTGCATTTTCAACTGATGTACGGGGTTCATCTCACTAGAGCGTGTTGAACAGTTGGCGCTGGTCCGTGGGTGCAGCCCGACCAGCAAGAATGGAAGCAGAGCGAGGCATTGCCTCACCTGGGAAAAGCAAAGGGGAAGGGAATTCCTTTTCCTAGCCAAATGAAATCGAGACACACAACACCTGGAAAATCAGGTAATTCTCACCCTAATACTGCGCTTTACCAAGGGTCTTAGCAAACGGCACACCCGGAGGTTATATCGCACACCTGGCCCAGAGGGTCCCACGCCCACGGAGCCTCCCTCATTGCTAGCACAGCAGTCTGAGATCTAACTGCAAGGCGGCAGCGAGGCTGGGGGAGGGGCGCCCGCCATTGCTGAGGCTTAAGTAGGTAAACAAAGCCACTAGGAAGCTCCAGTTGGGTGAAGTCCACCTCAGCTCAAGGAGGCCTGCCTGCCTCTGTAGACTCCTCCTCTGGGGACAGGGCATAGCTAAACAAAAAGCAGCAGAAACTTCGGCAGAGGTAAATGCCCCTGTCTGACAGCTTTGAAGAGAGCAGTGGATCTCCCAGCACGGAGGTTGAGATCTGAGAATGGACAGACTGCCTGCTCAAGTGGGTCCCTGACCCCTGAGTAGCCTAACTGAGAGATGTCCCCAACTAGGTGCAGACCGACACCTCACACGGCGGGGTACACCTCTGAGACGAAGCTTCCAGAGCAAGAATCAGACAGCAACACTTGCTGTTCAGCAATATTCTATCTTCTGCAGCCTCCGCTGCTGATACCCAGGCAAACAGGGTCTGGAGTGGACCTCAACCAAACTCCAACAGACCTACAGCTGAGGGTCTTGACTGTTAGAAGGAAAACTAACAAACAGAAAGGACACCCACACCAAAACCCCATCAGTACATCACCATCATCAAAGACCAAAGGCAGATAAAGCCACAAAGATGGGGAAAAAGCAGTGCAGAAAAGTGGAAATTCAAAAAATCAGAGCACATCTCCCCCTCCAAAGGAACGCAGCTCATCGCCAGCAACGGAACAAAGCTGGATGGAGAATGACTTTGACGAACTGAGAGAAGAAGGCTTCAGTCCATCAAACTTCTCAGAGCTAAAGGAGGAACTACATAACCAGCGCAAAGAAACTAAAAACCTTGAAAAAAGAATGGATGAATGGATAACTAGAATAATCAATGCAGAGAAGACCTTAAAATAACTGATAGAGATGAAAACCATAACACGAGAAGTACGTGACAAATGCACAAGCTTCAGTAACCGACTCGATCAACTGGAAGAAAGAGTATCAGCGATTGAAGATCAAATGAATGAAATGAAGCAAGAAGAGAAGTATAGAGAAAAAAGAGGAAAAAGAAATGAACAAAGCCTCCAAGAAATATGGGATTATGTGAAAATACCAAATCTACATCTGATTGGGGTGCCTGAAAGTGACAGGGAAAATGGAACCAAGTTGGAAAACACTCTGCAGGATATCATCCAGGAGAACTTCCCCAACCTAGTAAGGCAGGCCAACATTCAAATTCAGGAAATACAGAGAATGCCACAAAGATACACCTCGAGAAGAGCAACTCCAAGACACATAATTGTCAGATTCACCAATGTTGAAATGAATGAAAAAATGTTAAGGGCAGCCAGAGAGAAAAGTCGGGTTACCCACAAAGGGAAGCCCATCAGACTAACAGCAGATATCTTGGCAGAAACTCTCCAAGCCAGAAGAGAGTGGGGGCCAATAATCAACATTCTTATTTTTTTTTTTTGAGACGGAGTCTAGCTCTGTCGCCCAGGCTGGAGTGCAGTGGCGCGATCTCGGCTCACTGCAAGCTCCACCTCCTGGGTTTACGCCATTCTCCTGCCTCAGCCTCCCGAGTTGCTGGGACTACAGGCGCCCGCCACCTCACCCGGCTAGTTTTTTGTATTTTTTAGTAGAGATGGGGTTTCACCGTGTAGACCAGGATGGTCTCGATCTCCTGACCTCGTGATCCACCCGTCTCGGCCTCCCAAAGTGCTGGGATTACAGGCTTGAGCCACCGCGCCCGGCCAACATTCTTAAAGAAAAGAATTTTCAACCCAGAATTTCATATCCAGCCAAACTAAGTTTCATAAGTGAAGGAGAAATAAAATCCTTTACAGACAAGCAAATGCTTAGAGATTTTGTCACCACCAGGCCTGCCCTACAAGAGATCCTGAAGGAAGCCCTAAACATGGAAAGGAACAACAGGTACCAGCCATTGCAAAAACATGTCAAAATGTAAAGTCCATGATGCTAGGAAGAAACTGCATCAACTAGCAAGCAAAATAAACAGCTAATATCATAATGACAGGATCAAGTTCACACATAACAATATTAACCTTAAATGTAAATGGACTAAATGGTCCAATTAAAAGACACAGACTGGCAAATTGGATCAAGAGTCAAGACCCATCAGTCTGCTGTATTCAGGAGACCCATCTCACATGCAGAGACATACATAGGCTCAAAATAAAGGGATGGAGGAAGATCTACCAAGCAAATGGAAAACAAAAAAAAGCAGGGGTTGCAATCCCAGTGTCTGATATAACAGACTTTAAACCATCAAAGATCAAAAAAGACAAAGAAGGCCATTACAAATGGTAAAGGGATCAATTCAACAGGAAGAGCTAACTATTCTAAATACATATACACCCAATACAGGAGCACCCAGATTCAGAAAGCAAGTCCTTAGAGACTTACAAAGAGACTTAGACTCCCATACAATAATAATGGGAGACTTTAACACCCCACTGTCAACATTAGACACATCAATGAGACAGAAAGTTAACAAGGATATCCAGGAATTGAACTCAACTCTGCACCAAGCGGACCTAATAACATCTACAGAACTCTCCACCCCAAATCAACAGAATATACATTCTTCTCAGCACCACATCGCACTTATTCCAAAATTGACCACATAGTTGGAAGTAAAGCACTCCTCAGCAAATGTAAAAGAACAGAAGTTATAACAAATTGTCTCTCAGACCACAGTGCAATCAAACTAGAACTCAGGACTGAGAAACTCAATCAAAACCGCTCAACTACATGGAAACTGAACAACCTGCTCCTGAATGACTACTGGGTACATAACGAAATGAAAGCAGAAATAAAGATGTTCTTTGAAACCAATGAGAACAACGATACAACATACCAGAATCTCTGGGACATATTTAAAGCAGTGTGTAGAGGGAAATTTATAGCACTAAATGCCCACAAGAGAAAGCAGGAAAGATCTAAAATTGACACCCCAACATCACAATTAAAAGAACTAGAGAAGGCCGGGCGAGGTGGCTCAAGCCTGTAATCCCAGCACTTTGGGAGGCCGAGACGGGTGGATCACGAGGTCAGGAGATCGAGACCATCCTGGCTAACACGGTGAAACCCCGTCTCTACTAAAAAAATACAAAAAATTAGCCGGCGAGATGGCGGGCGCCTGTAGTCCCAGCTACTCGGGAGGCTGAGGCAGGAGAATGGCGTAAACCCGGGAGGCGGAGCTTGCAGTGAGCCAAGATCGCGCCACTGCACTCCAGCCTGGGTGACAGAGCGAGACTCCGTCTCAAAAAAAAAAAAAAAAAAAAAAAAAAGAACTAGAGAAGCAAGACAAACACATTCCAAAGCTAGCAGAAGGCAAGAAATAACTAAGATCAGAGCAGAACTGAAGGAGATAGAGACACAAAAAACCCTCCAAAAAATCAATGAATCCAGGAGCTAGTTTTTCGAAAAGATCAACAAAATTGATAGACCACTAGCAAGACTAATAAAGAAGAAAAGAGAGAAGAATCAAGAGAAGAATCAAATAGATGCAATAAAAAATGATAAAGGGGATATCACCACTGACCCCACAGAAATACAAACTACCATCAGAGAATACTATAAACACCTCTACGCAAATAAACTAGAAAACCTAGAAGAAGTGGATAATTTCCTGGACACTTACACTCTCCCAAGACTAAGCCAGGAAGAAGTTGGATCCCTGAATAGACCAATAGCAGGCTCTGAAATTGAGGCAATAATTAATAGCCTACTAACCAAAAAAAGTCCAGGACCAGATGGATTCACAGTGGAATTCTACCACAGGTACAAGGAGGAGTTGGTACCATTCCTTCTGAAAATATTCCAATCAATAGAAAAAGAGGAAATCCTCCCTAACTAATTTTACAAGGCCAGCGTCATCCTGATACCAAAGCCTGACAGAAATACAATAAAAAAAAGAGAATTTTAGACCAATATCCCTGATGAACATCGATACAAAAATCCTCAATAAAATACGGGCAAACCGAATCCAGCAGCACATCAAAAAGCTTATCCACCATGATCAAGGGGGTTTCATCCCTGGGATGCAAGGCTGGTTCAACATTCGCAAATCAATAAACGTAATCCAGCATATAAACAGAACCAAAGACAAAAACCACATGATTATCTCAATAGATGCAGAAAAGGCCTTTGACAAAATTCAACAGCCCTTCATGCTAAAAATGCTCAATAAATTCGGTATTGATGGAATGTATCTCAAAATAATAAGAGCTATTTATGACAAACCCACAGCCAATGTCATACTGAATGGACAAAAACTGGAAGCATTCCCTTTGAAAACTGGCACAAGACAGGGATGCCCTCTCTCACCACTCCTATTCAACATAGTGTTGGAAGTTCTGGCTAGGGCAATCAGGCAAGAGAAAGAAATAAAGGGTATTCAGTTAGGAAAAGAAGAAGTCAAATTGTCCCTATTTGCAGATGACATGATTGTATATTTAGAAAACCCCATTGTCTCAGCCCAAAATCTCCTTAAGCTGATAAGCAACTTCAGCAAAGTCTCAGGATACAAAATCAATGTGCAAAAATCACAAGCATTCTTATACACCACTAACAGACAAACAGAGAGCCAAATCATGAATGAAATCCCATTGACAATAGCTTCAAAGAGAATAAAATACCTAGGAATCCAACTTACAAGGGATGTGAAGGATCTCTTCAAGGAGAACTACAAACTACTGCTCAGTGAAATAAAAGAGGACACAAACAAATGGAAGAACATACCATGTTCATGGATAGGAAGAATCAATATTGTGAAAACGGCCATACTGCCCAAGATAATTTATAGATTCAATGCCATCCCCATTAAGCTACCAATGACTTTCTTCACAGAATTGGAAAAAACTGCTTTAAAGTTCATATGGAACCAAAGAAGATCCCACATTGCCAAGACAATCTGAAGTCAAAAGAACAAAGCTGGAGGCATTATGCTACCTGACTTCAAACTATACTACAAGGCTACAGTAACCAAAACAGCATGGTACTGGTACCAAAACAGAGATATAGACCAATGGAACAGAACAGAGCCCTCAGAAATAATACCACACATCTACAGCCATCTGATCTTTGACAAACCTCAGAGAAACAAGAAATGGGGAAAGGATTCCCTATTTAATAAATGGTGCTGGGAAAATTGGCTAGCCATAAGTAGAAAGCTAAAACTGGATCCTTTCCTTACACCTTATATGAAAATTAATTCAAGATGGATTAGAGACTTAAATGTTAGACCTCAAACCATAAAAACTCTAGAAGAAAACCTAGGTAATACCATTCAGGACATAGGCATGGGCAAGGACTTCATGTCTAAAACACCAAAAGCAATGGCAAGAAAACCAAAATTGACAAATGGGATCTAATTAAACTAAAGAGCTCTGCACAGCAAAAGAAACTACCATCAGAGTGAATAGGCAACCTACAGAATGGGAGAACATTTTTGCAATCTACTCATCTGACAAAGGGCTAATATCCAGAACCTATAAAGAACTCAATCAAATTTACAAGAAAAAAACAACTCCATCAAAAAGTGGGCAAAGGATATGAACAGACACTTCTCAAAAGAAGACATTCATACAGCCAACAGACACATGAAAAAATGCTCATCATCACTCCCTATCAGAGAAATGCAAATCAAAACCACAATGAGATACCATCTCACACCAGTTAGAATGGCAATCATTAAAAAATCAGGAAACAACAGGTGCTGGAGAGGATGTGGAGAAATAGGAACACTCTTTTCTTTTTTTTTTTTTTTTTTTTGAGACGGAGTCTCGCTCTGTCGCCCAGGCTGGAGTGCAGTGGCCAGATGTCAGCTCACTGCAAGCTCCGCCTCCCGGGTTTATGCCATTCTCCTGCCTCAGCCTCCCGAGTAGCTGGGACTACAGGCGCCCGCCACCTCGCCCGGCTAGTTTTTTGCATTTTTTTAGTAGAGACGGGGTTTCACTGTGTTACCCAGGATGGTCTCGATCTCCTGATCTCATGATCCGCCCGTCTCGGCCTCCCAAAGTGCTGGGATTACAGGCTTGAGCCACCACGCCTGGCCAAAATAGGAACACTCTTACACTGTTGGTGGGACTGTAAACTAGTTGAACCATTGTGGAAAACAGTGTGGGGATTCCTCAAGGATCTAGAGCTAGAAATACCATTTGACCCAGTCATCCGATTACTGAGGATATACCCAAAGAATTACAAGTCATGCTGCTATAAAGACACATGTACACGTATGTTTATTGCGGCACTATTCACAATAGCAAAGACTTGGAATCGACCCAAATGTCCATCAGTGACAGACTGGATTAAGAAAATGTGGCACATATACACTATGGAATACTATGCAGCCATAAAAAAGGATGAGTTCATGTCCTTTGTAGGGACATGGATGCAGCTGGAAACCATCATTCTGAGCAAACTATTGCAAGAACAGAAAACCAAATACCGCATGTTCGCACTCATAGGTGGGAACTGAACTATGAGATCACTTGGACACAGGAAGGGAATCATCACACACCGGGTCCTATTGTGGGGAATGGGGTTGGGGAGGGATAGCATTAGGAGATATGCCTAATGTAAATGACGAGTTAATGGGTGCAGCACACCAACATGGCACATGTGTACATATGTAACAAACCTGCACATTATGCATATGTACCCTAGAACTTAAAGTATAATAAAAAAAATATAAAATTAAGTGGATCATGCCATCTCACTTTGCTTAACGGAATCAAAGAGCTTCTTTTTATCCTTTTATACACACTAAAATCCCAATTCTGTTTCACTTACAGCTATCCCACCTCCTGATCTCCATCCTCATCTCCCTATGTTTTTACCATGAAATTTTCCATTGCCAGGACATAGCAAGCAATGTATCTCTACAATTCTAACGTCCTTAATTTACTTACAAATCCCAGGATAGGAATCAAGCCTAATTTGTGATTGATTTTATACATTTTAGGGTTAAAGGCCAAAGTCAATTCAATGCTCATAGTAGGAAGAAGAGCTTACATAATCATGAATTATTTGACTGATGCCATCCTTCAAACTAAAAATGTATTTTATGCTTTGATGTTTTCACTGGAAAAAGTTGATCTGTATTTGTGAGAAAGGAAGTATTCGTGCTCATAGGCAAAGCATATTCTCTTAGCTCCATAAATAAATCAACCCTAAGGAAACAGGTCATTCATGTTTACTCAGCATTTCCTGAACACATTTATGTACCCATCTAAACGTCCACCAAGTCCTCTCTGCAAATCTACTTGGAATCCGAGCTGACCCCCTGGTGGATGGGACAGACTGGTTTTATGCAGTCAGAAGATGGACCAATAATCTCAGCACAAAGCTGGCATGTTCAAGAGATTTAATTTTTTATATAACAGCTTTAGCCAAAGCTATTCTAGGATTCAGCGGAAGCAGAATTTCATGACAGGACAAACTTCTTGACTAATGGCCAATCACTAATCAGCAGGGAGGGCAAAGCTTGGTGTTTGTGTCACGGCCTGGAGTGGAGGGGGTGAGTGAGGCATCAATATCAAATAGTAAATTGGGACAACCAGCCTGGCCAGCCTTGCCCTCACAGCCTCTCTGAGCAACCCGTCAGGAGGCAGCAGACGGATCAATGGTCAAGCCAGGGGGGGGATTTGCTCTGCCACAGGCTACTGGAAAGCAGCTTTTTGCCTCACAGACATCCACAAAATGCCTTATTTTACAAGACTCATTTTGTTCTTGTTTTGCCTGATGGTTCTTGTGGAGAGCAGAAAGCCCAAGAGGAAGCGATGGACAGGGCAGGTGGAAATGCCCAAGCCAAGGTAAAGTGGGTGGGAAAGGAGGGAGGTTACCCTGCATAGTAGCAGCAGCAGTGGCACAGTGGGACGGCTCCCCAGGGGGTACAGGTCCTATTTTGATACCACTCTATGAGAACCCAGCTACTTCACTGAACGCAGCCTCTCACTGGGCACATACACTCTATGTGTCACAAGCACTGAGAGCAGAACTAGACTGCGGTGAGCCTTCCATTTGCATGCCTGTGTTCAGCTAAAGCATTTTAATTTGAGGCAGATATAAATAGTTGGAGACATAGTGGGTAAAATCATTCTTTGTACAAATCACATTGTGTGCTTTGTTTCTCAGGGTTACAATCGGTAATCTGCTAAATAATTACACTCATATATTCTGGGGAGAACTGTATATAGGAACCTAGCCTGAACTATTAAGAAAAAAATGCATATGAGAGTTGTCTTCCTTAAATTATTTCCAGAGAATAACTTTATAATAATATTGGGTTTCATTTTACTGTTTTGAATCTTAGAAGAGGTGTTCAGAAATTTGCTTAATTATCAGAAATATATGTGTGGACCACAGTGAATGCAATTTCATGATGTAATGGAGACATTCCCAAGAAATACTGACCCAGGATCTGCATTCAAAATCATTACATTACAAATCTAAGTTCCTTAGTACGTTTATTTTGAATTGACATACAAAGCATCATACTCCAGGCCCGAAGTAGACATAAGGACTGTTAGACATGGAGATAAGAAAAGAACAAGCAGCTAAGATATAAACACCATGTGTGGCATGTTACACATTTATTTTCCATTCTACTAAGCATCAGATAAAACTAGTGATTTTGAATATAAATTAATATCTTGAGGCACATTTTCTAGGTCAGTGGTCCCCAAACAGTTTTGATCATGCACTGCTGTCAATGACAAGTTTTTGAAACTATATCTCTAATACATGCATGTTTACTTACAAATCTCATACATGTGCTGTTATAAAAATGTATGTTAAAGTTTAATTGATTTCTTGTTTTTAGAAAAAAAAAAAAAAACCCTGAATATAAATAAGAGTTATAGCCTCTACTTCCAGTATCCCAGTGGCAACTGCTGCTCTGGGAGAGGTAATTACTCTCTTTTGTTTGTTTGTTTGTTTTTTGAGATGGACTCTCTGTCACCCAGGCTGGAGTGCAGTGGTGCAATCTTGGCTCACTGCAACCTGTACCTCCTGGGTTCAAGCAGTTCTCCTGCCTCAGCCTCCAGAGTAGCTGGGATTACAGGCATGTACCACCATGCCTGGCTAATTTTTGTATTTTTAGTAGAGACAGGGTTTTGCCATGTTGGCCAGGTTGGTCTCAAACTCCTGACCTCAAGTGATCCACACACCTTGGCCTCCCAAAGTGCTAGGATTGCAGGTATGAACCACCACACTCAGCCTATAATTACTCTCTCTGGGGCCTAGTCCTACTCAGCGGAAGGCAAACAGATCAGAACCCTCCAGAACAGTGCGAAAGAGGCCCTGCTCTGAACAACCCATGCGGGTTGTGTTACCAGAACCATAGGCTGTTAAACTGGAAGGAGCCTCAGATGTCATCTGGCCCAGCAAGTCCCCTGAACTCTAATTTTGGGAAACATGAATGGCTGTTGAGTGAAATGGGGTTCCAGGGTCACCAAAACTTGGAAAACCTTGGTTTAGACCATTTTCAACAGATGTCTTTACAGTAGAACTTTTAGAACTTTTGTTATGCAAATAGGCACTGTGAGAATCTTGAAGAGAGGGATAAATTATGCAGCGCTTCTCAGAAACAACTAAAAAATCCAGTTTTTTGGACTGTCTTGTAGGCTTCCTACTCCATGGAGCACACACTGGGAAACTGCCCAAATCAACTCATTTGACAGATGCTGAAATGGCTCAGGGGCATGAGTAAGTCACACGGCCTGCTAGTGGCTTCCCAACACTAGAATGTAGGTTCCTCATTTATTTAGACTGGAGGAAAATCTGTTTAAAACTGTCTATTCTGTAAGAACTGGGGTTCAGCACAAGTTCCTCGGGGGTGCCCACGGACCCCACTCGGCAGCCTGGGCTGTGGCGGCACCTCCGTCACTTTTCCTCAGAAGTCCACAATCTCATTCCCAGACCCCTGCATGAGCCTGGGCACAGCTGGCTCTGACTCTTAGTGGGGAGGAGACTTTGTTGAAATCAAGCCCATGAGGTGTTAAAGTGGAAAAAGATGAACACATACATCACAAGGAAGTAAAATATTGATTGAACTGAGGCTGGGGAAAAGGACAGGGAATGTGGTTCTGGGCCTTTCTGCATCCATGAGAGTACACACATGGTCAGACGGTCAATGGGGCAACGCCTCCCTGTGAACATTTCAGCCAAGCCTCTGACAATTTATTTTTCCAAATTACTTTCATTATTGACACACAGGGGTCAAGCTATACGAACAAATAAGAATAAAATGACCTGACCCTTTCTGATTACAGTTTTAGAATGCTTTATCTCTTTAGGACAGCGACTTTTCTTAGAAGTCCTGTTCACACGCAAACTCTCATACACAGTCACACTCACACACATACCACACACCGCATGTGTGGCTTCACGGGCACACACTATGCATATGGTCAGCCTCACACATGCACACTGTGAAGACCTCTTTGAACCTGGAAGCCTTCCCTGTTTCACCCCAGCCAAGGCATGCACACAGAACAATGATTCTGCCCAGCAGTTGCTTTTACAAAGACCGGTCCCTGTTTTCTGCTGCTTTGTGTCTCTATGTACTAAATGGCTGCAGAGTGAGTCTGTTTCCTCTTGGCTGTTGTTGGTTTTGTTCTGCTCTCCCAGCTCTGAGCCTCCCAACTTTATTCCTACTCCTCTTGGCCTGCTGCCAAAGTTGGTCTCCTGACCACACGATTGCCATTCTTTCTTGCCAAGGGAGGCCCTTCTCCCTTGAGAGCTGAAGAATAAACCAGACTCTGGGCTGTGCCCTGGACAGCACTGTCAGGCCCCTGCAGGTTTCAACCTGGAGCCCACTCTGTAGCTTCCTTCCCCATCTGCTGCCTCCTCAGTACCTCTACCTCGGCCATCCTTCCTGGGTCTGTATTGTGGTTCTGTTCCGCTGGATGCAGGAGCAGCTTTGCTTTCCAGCCAGACGGTGACCCTCATCTACTGCTGCGGGTCTTGGCAAAGGAAAAGGAGTTGGGAATTCAGGAAAATCAGGTTCAGACTCTGGTTCTGCCGCCGTCTAGCCACGTGGCCATGTTTCCTGCTCTCTCTGAACCTCAGCTTCTCCAGCTGAAAAGCGGGACAGTGAGCCCTTCCCCATGGGGATGTGAAGATGGGGTGAGGTCAGCCTAATGTCCTGCAGTTCAGGGCCTGCACGGGGAGGAGGGGCATCCACGAACACCTAGTTATCCTGGTTGCTGTTATTGCCAAAAAATCACAACACGATGACACTAACCCTGCTTCCAAAGGCATATTGGATCCATTTTTCTTCTTCCCTCACCCAAAGGCCGGGTTTGAGGTTCCATGAAGGTCCTGGCTGTTCTGCCGTGGGTGGGTGGGGGCTCAGGAAGGAGTCTAGGGTCTGAGGGCTGAGACTGTGTGGGCCATCTCCCGTGTGAAAGGATGAATGGAGAACATATGGCTCTCGCAAATTGCCCAAGGCTCAGATCTTAGTGGCTTGATCTCTTAAAAAAACTCTGGGCCCTCAATGGCAGCGGGATTTAAATCTCTCTCTTGTTGGGGTGGTGGCATTCTGGGACTTCCGCTCCCCTAAGCCTTTCCCTAAATGGATGTGGAAAGTGTGCTGGCCAGGAGGGATTTACTCCCTGTGAGTCAGAGGGGCAGTGAGCCGGCTGCACTTACGGTTTAATGTCTATGATCTGCTAAACCCTCGGCCTGAGCTCTTCATCTGTCTTCCGGGAGCGTCTTTCATGGGGCGTCTGTACATGGCCCCTCACACAGACACTGGCCAGAGACCCAGGCCTGGCCCCACTTGACTCCTGGAGGCAAGGCTTGAGGAAGAGATCAGTGTGCTGAAAGTTCCTTGGCAGCACCCGACTATGACTACACATGGCTTAAAGGGGCTGGATGGAAGCCCCATATTTCAGCCATAGTGGAGGAAGTTAAATTGGACTTTCCTCTTTGATCTGTGAAGCTATAATGGGCTTGTCTAAAAGCGAATCTTATCATAGCTTCCTCTTCCATCTGCCTAACACCCTTTACTGTCTTCCCATTGCCTCTGGATAAAGACAGAATTCTTAACATGACTCTCAAGGCTCTGCCCTGTCTGGCCTTTGCTCGTCCCTGCCGCTTCATTCTCTTCATTCATTCCTACCACACCCCCGACTCCATCCCGATTCTCATCTAATGCTCACTCATTCTTCAACCTATGCCACTTTAAACTGAGTGCAGCCCAAACCAAACTATGCATGCATTGAGTTCAGATGCCTATAGGATCTGAATTATATCTGAGTTCAGATGCCTATAGGATCAGATGCCAATTAGGGATGTTGAGTTAGGCAGTCAGATATAAAGGTTGAGAGTAGAGGGTAGGGATTTAAGAATATCAGCATGTTGATGACAATTTAAGCCATCAGCTTAGGTGGGTCTGCCAAAGAGAGGGTAGAGAGAGAAGATGGCTGGGACAAGGTCCTGGGAACACTGACATTTAAGGGATGGGCTGAAGAATAGGGGGACACTGCCATGGAGAAGCGCCTGTCAGAGAGGTAGGAGGAAAACCAGAGTACCTTGTCCTGAAAGACAGTTTCTGGCAGAAGCATGGACCTTCCTGTCTGCAGCTGCGGAGAAGCCAGACTTCAGCAAGAGCACCTGCAGGATCAGGGGTTGGGCATAAATAGGCAAAAGGGCTTGGAGTGAGGCAGCACCAGCAGCCTGTGGAAGATGGCTATTTGGAAGAGTTAATTATTTACCGAGGGGGGAAAGACATTTTTTTTTTTAGGTAGAACAGTGAGGATTTTTAGGGCAATGAAACTATTCTATATGATATCATAATGGTGGATATACATCATTATACATTTGTCCAAACCCAGAGAATATCAACACTAGGCTGAGGGTGGTGCCTTACACCTGTAATCCCAGCAGTTTGGGAGGCTGCAGCAAGAAGATCTCTTGAGGCCAAGAGTAACACAGTGAGACCCTGTATCTACGAAAAAAAAAAAAAAAATTAGTCAGGCATGGTGGCATGTGCCTGTTAATCCCAGCTGCTCAGGAGGCTGAGGTGGGAGGATCACTTGAGCCCAGGAGTTTGAGGCTGCAGTGAGCTACAATTGTACCACTGCACTCCAGCCTGGGTGACAGAGCAAGACCCTGTTTCTAATAATGATGATGATAATAATAATAATAAGCAGCAGCAGCAGCAGCATGGGTGCTAATGCTAATGCTGTGTCAATGCAGGATTATCAGTTGTAACGAATGCACTGCCCTGCGGGGGAAGCTGACAGTGGGGAGGCCATGCATGTTTAGGGGCAGGGGGCACACGGAAACTCTGTACCTTCTGTTCAATTATGCTGCAAACCCAAAATTGCTCTAAAAAAAAAAAAGTCTTAAACATTTTTTAAAAAAGGAAATATTTATTTATTTATTTATTTTTGAGACGGAGTCTCGCTCTGTCGCCCAGGCTGGAGTGCAGTGGCCGGATCTCAGCTCACTGCAAGCTCCGCCTCCCGGGTTTATGCCATTCTCCTGCCTCAGCCTCCGGAGTAGCCGGGACTACAGGCGCCCGCCACCTCGCCCGGCTAGTTTTTTGTATTTTTAGTAGAGACGGGGTTTCACTGTGTTACCCAGGATGGTCTCGATCTCCTGACCTCGTGATCCACCCGTCTCGGCCTCCCAAAGTGCTGGGATTACAGGCTTGAGCCACCGCACCCGGCTAAAAAAGGAAATATTTAAATAATATAACCAACACACGTATATTGCCATCACTTTCAATGCATTTTGCATGAGTTGAGAGTTAGAGGAAAATGTGGAGTTTAGATGGGTTTTCTGCTTAGTTGTAATTCCAGGTGGAAGAGCCTAGAATCCAGTTTGAATACTGATGGGAAAGAGCCATGAAAGGGAGGAAGCTGTGGGGAGGGGACATGAGGGCAGGGTTCAAAGAGCTCTGTGAGAAGGGGAATTAGGCACTTCTGCTGAGCCTCCGTTGCCTCACCACCTACATGTCTGGAGGACGTGCAAACAGGGCGGGACAACGTGGAAGGCAGCAGCAGGGTGGAAGGACGAGAGGGTGGGTGAGTTTGGAAAGCAGATGTGAGTGGCTGGGTGAGATGGCTGCCAAATGGGAGGCTGTCCCCATGCAAGTCAGGCTCTCCTCAGGACATTTGCTCTGCTGTTTTCTCAGAATTACTTCCTTCAGGTCGTCTCATGACTCCCTCCCTCCCTCCAGGACTCAGAAGAATCACCAGTCACCTCATCTAAACAGTCCTCCATTCCAACCCATAGCTCTCTATTCCGCACCCTACTGTGTCACATGATTTATCATCCACCTCCTCAACTAGGTCGGAAGCCCCTTGAGGACTGTGAATATATATGCCCTCCCCATGGCTCGGGCAGTGTCTGCACAGAGTAGGTGCTCTATAGAAACGTGTGTCTGCACAGAGTAGGTGCTCTATAAAAATATGTTGCACAAATCAATTTGAGTCTAGGAATTGGGGAACTGTGTGACCAGGGTGTGGGACAACTGTCTATGTGGATGTTGACATCCTCAAGGTAGATGGAACTAAATGGAGAGAAAGAGAAGCAGGTGGTTCCTGAGCCCTCATGGGAGTGGGGAAATGACTGGGAGGTCTGGGGCAGTGAGAAACTGGGCCAGGCAGTGTCAGGAGTACGGCTGTAAAGTAGGGCTGAAAATCCTGACTTATAGGGGAACCTGGGGTGGGCAGGCTAACTTTTATAATAGCACCAAATAATAAAACTTTTGGTGATTATGGAAATGTTTTTTTATTATCACACTACACTGAGGTAATGGAAAGGTTATGTAGCTGCCCTGTCCAGCACAGTAACAACCAACTGCATGGGGCTATTGAACACATATGTTTGGCTAGTGTAACTGAAAAACCAAATAGTCATTTATTTAGCTTTCATTAATTGAAACAGCCATATGTGTCTAGTGGCTACTTTATTGATCAGTGCAGCTTTAGACCTCCCATTGAATTATGCTATCTGTGCAGAGACGGTGAGGAATGAAACTTAAGGATTTCGGCTGGGCGTGGTGGATCACGCCTGTAATCCCAGCACTTTGGGAGGCTGAGGCGGGTGGATCACGAGGTCAGGAGATCGAGACCATCCTGGCTAACACGGTGAAACTCCGTCTCTACTAAAAATACAAAAAAATTAGCTGGGCGTGGTGGCGGGCGCCTGTAGTCCCAGCTACTCAGGAGGCTGAGGCAGAAGAATGGCGTGAACCTGGGAGGTGGAGCTTGCAGTGAGCCGAGATTGTGCCACTGCACTCCAGTCTGGGAGACACAGCGAGACTCCATCTCAAAAAAAAAAAAAAAAAAAAAAAAAGAAACTTAAGGATTTCATAGGAGGATGCCTCCAAGATCAGAACCTCAAGAGAGGTCACCATCGCTTTCCTCTTACAGAGTTTAAACAGGAAACACACCTGTTGCTCTCAAAAGTGAATGAAGGCCGAGCGTGGTGGCTCACGCCTGTAACCCCAGCACTTTGGGAGGCCAAGGCAGGTAGATCACCTGAGGGCAGGAGTTTGAGACCAGCCTGACAAACATGGTGAAGCCCCATCTCTACTAAAAATACAAAAATTAGCTGGGTGTGGTGGCGGGTGCCTGTAATTCCAGCTACTCAGAAGGCTGAGGTAGGAGAATCACTTGAACCCAGGAGGCGGAGGTTGCAGTGAGCCGAGATCGCACCATTGAACTCCAGCCTAGCGACAGAGCAAGACTCCATCTCAAAAAAAAAAAAAAAGTGAAGTATGACAAGAACAGGGAGGCAAATAGAGGTGTATGTAAATAAACAACAAACACTCAAAACCAAATCTCCATTGATTTCTAAAAACCTTCAATAAGCTGTACACAACAGAGTCACAGGCCCTGAGGGCTCTGGTTTCTTCAGCGGGTGAGTTAGCAGTTCCTCACTTGCTACTACTAAATTGTCAGCACCAACAGGTGCCCTAGGCAGCTCTCAGGATGCCGCCAAAGGCATTGGATTAAGGCTTATCCTAGTGGTTCTCAAATGTTGCTCCACCTTGGAATCACCCAGGAGCTTTAACAAATTTCCAGTGCTGAGACCTCCCTCCCAACCAGTCAAATTCAAATCTCTAGGGGTGGGATTTAGGCATCATTGGTTTTAATATCTCCTCAGGTGATTACAATCTGTAGCTAAGTTTGAGAATCATAGGTCTAGCCAACAAAACACAAAACCACATAGAGTTTATTATCATTAAGGTATTACAAGATCTAAAAATGCTAAGTTTGGAGTGACCGTGATTCTCAGCCTTGATTACATGGGAATAGCTGGTGAATTCACCCCAGAGAGGTGAATTTGACTGGTCTGGGGTACAGCCTGGGCATCAGGGTTTTTAAAAGCCCCTGAGATGATTTTTTTTTTTTTTTTTTTTTTGAGACGGAGTCTTGCTCTGTCACCCAGGCTGGAGTGCAGTGGCCAGATCTCAGCTCACTGCAAGCTCCGCCTCCCGGGTTTACGCCATTCTCCTGCCTCAGCCTCCCGAGTAGCTGGGACTACAGGCGCCCGCCACCTCGCCCGGCTAGGTTTTTGGAATTTTTTTTTTTTTTTTTTAGTAGAGACGGGGTTTCACCGTGTTAGCCAGGATGGTCTCGATCTCCTGACCTCGTGATCTGCCCGTCTCGGCCTCCCAAAGTGCTGGGATTACAGGCTTGAGCCACCACGCCCGGCCGGTCCCTTGAGATGATTCTAAAGTGTGGTTAAGGCTGAGAAGCATCTGGGTTACAGATGATGTTGACCAAATGTATTAGAATGGAACTGGTTTAAATTTCTCCTAGAAGTTGTGTAGTCATGTTGCTACCTTTTATTGAGTGCCTGCTACATGCCAGGCATTGCACTAAGTACAATGAACACAGAGATAAACCCTAGCCTAACGCTCTTAGAAGGCTAAGTGAGACACGTACATAAAGTAACTTAAGTGTCAGGCACAAACCAAAAGCCTGTAAGAGGAACGGGTAAGGTACTGTGGATTAGCCTGGCTGTGTGAAGGTTCCTTCCTCCTTTTTACTTCTTTCCATCTTTTTTCTTTTTTGCTCCTTCTTTCTTTCCTTTTCTCTCTTTTTTTTTTTTTTTTTTTAAGTAATAACTGTCAGTAGACATTTGCCTCAGAACATTTTGGATCTGACTGCTTTAGTGTGTAGTTGTGGTAAAAAAAAAATGATCTGGAAAGAGTGAGTGTGAAAAAAGAAGAGAGAATCGCTCCTTCACCATTGCCTGATTTAGAGGAAGGACTGACCAGGGCTGTGTCCTGGACTCCAGCTCTGGGTGCACCGCCTAGCTGGGTGGTTGGGGCAGCTCTGTCCTCCACTGGGTGTGAATTGTCTTTCTGAGGAGGGAGGCTTTGTCCCAGGTTGGGTTCTGCAGACCTGGACTGAAGTAAGGAGCATCAAATTTAGCAAAGATAAAACCAGCATTTAAAATTTTTGACTATATTTGTCTTAGAAGTATATTTATCACAAAACCATTCTTAGAACATCATGAGAATTTTTTTTTTTTTTTTTAAACACAGGGTCTCACTCTGTTACTCAGGCTGGAATGCTCACTGCAACCTCAACCTCCCAGGCTCAAGTGATCCTTCTGTCTCAGCCTCTCAATTTGCTGGGACCAGAGGCGTATGCCATCACACTTGGCTAATTATAGTTTTTTTTTTTTAAAGAGATGTGGTCTTGCTATGTTGCCCAGGCTGGTCTCAAACTCCTGGGCTCAAGCCATTCTCCCGCCTGGGCCTTCCAAAGTGGTAGGAATACAGCTGTGAACCACTGCACTTGGCCAAGAAATTAAAAAAAAAATCATGATCTCCCACTACTCAACACAATCATTTTCTTTTTTTTTTTCTCATCACAAATTTATTTATTTATTTATATTTATTTACTTACCCTGGGTGAGATTCTCATTTTTTAAATTTCTATTTTAGGCTCAGGGGTATATACACAGACTTGGTATAGAGGTAAACCCATGTCACAGGGGTTTGTTGTACAGATTATTTTGACCCCCAGGTACTAAGCCCTGTACTCAATATTGTTTCTGATCCTCTCCCTCCTCCCACCCTCCACACTCAAGCAGGCCCCGGCGTCTTTTGTTCCCCTCTTTGTGTCCATGTGTTTTCATCACTTAGCTCCCACTCAGAAGTAAGAATACATGTGGTATTTGATTTTCGGTTCCTGTGTTAGTTTGCTTAGAATAATTTCCTTCCAGTTCCATCCATGTTCCAGCTAAAGGACATAATCTCATGTTTGTGTGTGTGTGTGTGTGTGTGTGTGTGTGTGTGAGAGAGAGACAGGGTCTTTGTCACCTAGGCTGGAAAGCAGTGGCATGATCATGGCTCACTGCAGCCCTGACCTCCCCCCTGGGCTCAAGTGATTCTCCTAACTCAGCCTCCCAAGTAGCTGGGTGTGGCACCATGTTGCTCAGGCTGGCCTTGAACTCCTGGGCTCAAATGATCTGCCTGCCTTGACCTCCCAAAGTGCTGGGATTACAGGTGTGAGCCACCACACCCAGCAGATCAAATTCTTTTTTATGGCTGCAGAGTATTTCATGGTGTATGTGTATTACATTTTTTTTCTTTTTTTTTTTTTTCTGGAGACAGAGTCTTACTCTCTCACCCAGACTGGAGTGCAATGGCACAATTTTAGCACACTGCAACCTCCACCTCTCAGGTTCAAGTGATTCTCATGCCTCAGCCTCCTGTGTAGCTGGGATTACAGACGTACGCTACCATGCCCAGCTAATTTCTGTAGTTTTAGTAGAGACAGGGTTTTGCCATGTTGGCCAGGCTAGTTTTGAACTCCTGGCCTGTGATCCACCTGCCTTGACCTCCCAAAGTGCAGGGATTACAGGTGTGAGCCACCATGCCTGGCCATACCACATTGTCTTTATTCAATCTGTCACTGATGAGCATTTAGGTTGATTCCATGTCTTTGCTATTGTGAATATTGCAATGAACATGCATGTGTCTTTATGGGAAAACAACTTATATTCCTTTAGTTATATATCCAGTAATGGGATTGCTGGGTAGAATGCTAGTTCTGTTTTTAGCTTTTTGAGGAATCACAACACTGCTTGCCACAATGGTTGAACTAATTTATATTCCCACCAACAGTGTATAAACATTCTCTTTTTCTCTGCAACCTCACCAGAATCTGTTATTTTTTGACTTTTTAATAATAGTGATTCTGACTGGTGTGAGATGGTATCTCATTGTGGTTTTGATTTGCACTTCTCTAATGATCAGTGTTATTGAGCATTTTTTCATATGCTTTTTGGCCGAGTGTATATGTCTTCTTTTGAAAAGCACCTGTTCATGTCCTTTGTCCACTTTTTTTCTTTTTGAGATGGAGTCTCGCTCTCATCTAGGTTGGAGTACAGTGGCACGATCTTGGCTCACTGCAATCTCTGCCTCCCAGGTTCAAGTGATTCTTGTGTCTCAGCATCCCAAATAGCTGGGATTACAGGCACACACCACCACACCCAGCTAACTTTTGTTTAGTAGAGACAGGGTTTCACCATGTTGGCCAGGCTGGTCTTGAACTCCTGACATCAAGTGATCCGCCTGCCTCATCCACTCAAAGTGATTCTCCTGCCTCAGGCTCTCAAAGTGCTGGAATTACAGGCATGAGCCACTGTGCCCACTTTTTGCCCACTATTTAATGTGGTTTGTTTTTTCTTGTAAATTTAAGTTCCTTATAGATGCTGGATATTAGATCTTTGTCAGATGCATAGCTTGCAAATATTTTCTCCCATTCTGTAGGGTGTCTATTTACTACGTTGATACTTTATTTTGTTGTGCAGAAGCTCTTAAGAAGATCCCATTTGTCAATTTTTGGTTTTGCCGCAGTTGCTTTTGGTGTCTTCATCATGAAATGTTTCCCACTTCCTATGTCCAGAATGGTATTGCCTAGGTTGTCTTCCAGGGTTTTTATAGTTTTGAGTTTTATACTTCAGTATTTAATCTATCTTGAGTTGATTTTTGTATATGGTGTAAAAACCAGGTCCAATTTCAATCTTCTGCATCTGGTTAGCCAGTTCTCATAACACCATGTATTGAATGAGGAGTCCTTGCCTTATTGCTTATTTTTGTTGGCTTTGCATAAGATCAGATGGCTGTGGTGTGTAGCCTTATTTGTGGGCTCTCTATTCTGTTCCTTTGGTCTATGTGCCTGTTTTTGTACCAGTACCATGCTGTTTGGGTTACCATAGCCTTGCAGTATTGTTTGAAGTCAGGTAATGTGATGCCTACAGCTTTGGTTTTTGTTTGTTTGTTTGTTTTCCCCTTAAGATTGCTTTGGCTATTCGGGCTTTTTGATTCCGTATGAATTTTTAAATTGTTTTTCTAGTTCTGTGAAGAATATCATTGGTAGTTTGATAGAAATAGCATTGAATCTATAAATAGTTTTAGGCAGTATGGCCGTTTTAATGATATTGAGTCTTCCTATCCATGAGCATGAAACGTATTTTCATTTCTTTGTGTCATGTCTGATTTTCTTTTTATCTAACAGCAATAGATTTATTAAGTATCCCTGAAAATATAAACACAAATCAGTAAAAAACAAATCCATAAAATGTCAGGCCTGGAGCTGCAATAAGACAGAGACAGGAGCAACACACACGTGGTCTAGGTGGGGAGGATGGGTGTAAATACAGCAGGAGGGTGGCAAGGGAGCCCTATGGTGAGTGACAAGCTGGTGGGGGAAACCTGGGGACGCTGTCCACAGCAAGATGGCTCTGGAGGTCAGACACTGCTGGCCTTGGCCCCGGCTGCCACCTGCCCCTCACTCCAGCTGCAAACAGCTTCCCTTGGGGCCCTGGGCCTCCAACTCCTCCTCCTCATCTTCAAACATCTCACCCTCCTAGGTGGTGGCGTCCTGGTACTGCTGGTACTCGGATACCAGGTCATTCATGTTGCTCTCGGCCTCGGTGATCTCCATCTCATCCATGCCCTCGCTCATATACCAGTGTAGGAAGACCTTGCCCCGGAACATGGCCATGAACTGCTCCAAGATGCTTGAGCAGTTCCTGGATGCCTGTGCTATTGCCGATGAGGGTGGAGGACATCTTGAGGTTGGGGGGCGGGATGTCGCACACGTCCACCTTCATGTCGCTGGGGATCCACTCACGAAGTAGCTGTTGTTCTTGCTCTGGATGGATAACATCTGCTCATCTACCTCCTTCATGGACACGCGGTGCCGGAACATGGTGGCCACTGTCAGGTAGCAGCCGTGGCGCCGGTCGCAGGCAGTCATCATGTTCTTGGTGTCAAACATCTGCTGGATGAGCTCGGACACGGTCAGGGCCCGGTACTGCTGGCTGCCCGGGCTTCATGCCGGGCATGAAGAAGTGCAGGTGGGGGAAGGGCACCATGCTCACCACCAGCTTGTGCAGGTCCTCGTTGAGCTGGCCCGGGAAGCGCAAGGAGGTGGTGATCCTGCTCATGGTGGCCAACACCAGGTGGCAGAGGTCCCCATAGGTGGGCGTGGCCAGCCTGAGGGTGTGGACGCAGATGTCATAGAGAACCTCCTTATCTATGTGGTAGGTCTCACCTGTATTCTCCACCAGCTGGTGGATGGACAGCGTGGGGTTGTAGGGCTCCACCACCGTGTCTGACACCTTGGGCAAGGGAACTACGCTGAAGGTGTTCATGATGCGGTCTGGATATTCCTCATGCACCTTGCTGATGAGTAGCGTGCCCATGCCCGAGGCTGTGCCCTCAGCCAGCGAGTGGGTCAGCTAGAAACCCTACAGACAGTTGTAGTTCTCACATTCCTTCCGCACATCCAGGACGGAATCCACCAACTCCGCACCCTCCATGTAGTGACCCCTGGCCCAGTTGTTGCCGGCCCTACTCTGACCAAAGATGAAATTGTCAGGCCTGAAAAAATGTCCAAAAGGCCCTGAGCAGACACTGTCCATGGCCCCGGGCTCCAGGTCGACCAGAATGGCCCAAGGCACATACTTGTGAGAAGAGGCCTTGTTGTAGTAGACGGTGATCCGCTCCAGCTGCAAGTCCGAGTCCCCCACGTAGTTGCCGCTGGGGTCTATGCCATGCTCGTCACTGATGACTTCCCAGAACTTGGCCCCGATCTAGTAGCCGCACTGGCCGCCCTGAATGTGCATGATCTCCCTCATGCTGGGCGCGTCTGGCACGTGGCTGCAGACCGGCAGGGGGGCTGGGCTGGCTGCTGTCATCTCTGATTTCTTTGAGTGGTGTTTTGCAGTTCTCATTGTAGAGCTCTTTCACCTCCCTGGTTAGCTGTATTCCTAGGCATTTTATTCTTTTTGTGGCAATCATGAATGGGATTTCATCTCTGATTTGGCTCTAGGCTTGACCATTGTTGATGTGTAGGAATGCTAGTGATTTTTTACATTGGTTTTGTATCCCAAAACTTTGCTGAAGTTATCAGCTGAAGGAGTTTTTGGGCCAAAACTGTGAGGTTTTCTAGATATAGAATCACACCATCTGCAAATAAGGATAGTTTGACTTCCTCTCTTCCTATTTGGATGCCCTTCATTTTGTTCTGTTTCTTGACTGCCCTGGTCAGGACTTACAATACTATGTTGAATAGGAGTGGTGAGAGAGGACACGCTTGTCTTGTGCTGGTTTTCAAGGGGAATGTTTCCAGCATTTGCCCATCTAGTATGATGTTGGCTATGGGTTTGTCACAGATGTCTCTTACTATTTTGAAGTATGTTTCTTTAATACCTAGTTTATTGAGAGTTTTTAATATGAAGGAGTGTTGAACTTTATCAAAAGCCTTTTGTGCATCCATTGAGATAATAATGTGGCTTTGTCTTTAGTTTTATGTGATGAATCACATTTATTGATTTGCATATGTTAAACCAACCTTGCATCCTGGGGTTGAAGCTTACTTGATTGTGGTGGATTCACTTTTTGATGGGCTGCTGGATTCGGTTTGCAAATATTTTGTTGAGGATTGTTTGCCTCAATGTTCATCAACGATAGTGGCCTAAAGCTTTCTTTTTTTTGTTGTGTCTCTGCCAGGTTTTGGTATCAGGATGATGCTGGCCTCATAGAGTGAACTGGGGAGGAGTCCTGCCTCCTCAATTTTTTGGAATAGTTTTAGTAGGAATGGTACCAGCTCCTCTTTGTACATTTGGTAGAATTTGGCTGTGAATACATCAGGTCCTGGGTTTTTTTTTCTTTGTCATCTGGTAGAATTTGGCTGTTTTTTTTTTTGGTTGGTAGGCTATTCATTATTGATTCAACTTCGGAGCTCATTATTGGTCTATTCAGGGAATCAATTTCTTCCTGGTTCAATATTTGGTGTGGGATACGTATGTGTTCAGGAATTTATCCATCTCTTCTAGGTTTTCTAGTTTGTGTACATAGAGTTGTTCATGGTAGTCTCTGATGGTTATTTGTATTTCTGTGGGGTCAGTGGTAACATCCCCTTTGTCATTTTTTTTTTGCAACAGAGTCTCACTCTATCGCCCAGGTGGCACAATCTCCACTCACTGCAACCTCCACCTCCTTGGTTCAAGTGATTCTTGTGTCCTAGCCTCCCCAGTAGCTGGGACTACAGGTGCGTGCCACCATGCCCAGCTAATTTTTGTATTTTTAGTAGAGATGGGGTTTCACCTTGTTGGCTAGGCTGGTCTCAAACTCCTGACCTCAAACAATCCACCCACCTCAGTTTCCCAAAGTGCTGGGATTACAGGGTGAGCCTCTGCACCCAGCTCCCTTTGTCATTTCCAATTGTGTTTATTTTGATCTTCTCTCTTTTCTTCTTTATTAGTCTAGCTAGCAGCCAATCCAACCATTTTTATCCAATTATAGCCTTTACCAAAGGTAGACTGCTGTCCTGCCCAGGAGGGCATCCACTTTCGGAAGGCTCTGGAAGAACCTGATCCTCAGGTCAGTCCACCTGTGAGGATCTGGGGTGTGCGTGGAGGGTCCTTCAGCCCTCCTCCTCCCCTGGGCCAAGAAGGAGAATGGAGAAAAGGTGCCTAACAGGTAGATCTTGCAGGGAGTAATCGCCCAAATCATCTCACTCAATGCATTGATGAGCCGATGGAAAATAGTTTCTTGCTTGTCTTTGCAGTCACTTATATAAGAAGAACCTTGATGTGACCAAGATCCGGAAGGGAAAGCCTCAGCAACTTCTCAGAGTAGACGAGCACGACTTCAGCATGAGGCCTGCCTTCGGAGGTAGGAATGTCCATCCTTTGTGCCAGGTGGGATGTTGGCCCCAGGAATGTGAGGTGCTGCCCTCTCTGGCTCCCTCTGGCACAGCCTTTCCTCAGACGCTGCAATTTTCCCACTCAGGTAAACCCGACTCCACTTCCTGAGTCCCTAATTTTCCCAAGGAGAAAAGAGCAGGAAGTGGTGGAGAGGGCCGTTGACTAAAGAGGGCCCGCCAGTGACTAAGCCATTTACATTCACAAAGGAGATGGGCCCTGCGGCTGCCAACTTTTTTGTCCTACAAAAATAAGAGCAGGCAAAGGAATCAGGACACAAAATAGCTCCTCTGTCATTTTTATAGAGGAAGAGGCCCATGAAGGCAGAGGTGCCCAGGATCCTCAAAAGCCCTAGCATGGCCCTGCCTCTGCACTATTCTGGCGCATGGGTGTGTGTCCGGGTGAGGGTGGAATTCCAAACAAGGCATTGTAACTTTGTGGCCATGACTAGCTGGGAGTTTACTGTTTTGATGGAGTCACCTGTTTTCCAAAGCAGCAACAACAGCTTAACTTATTACAAAGACTCCTCGCACACCTGCCCCCAAAGGTGCTCTGCTACTCTTGGGGTCAGGGAGGGGAGGCATGGCCAGTGACTGTCCTTCCCAGGAACTAGAGAAATGCTATGGAGAAGGGGGACAATGTCTTAGTCAGTTCCGGCTTTCACACAAAACGCCATAGGCTGGGCGGCTTAGAGACAATGGAAACGTATTTCTCATGGTTCCAGAGGCCGGAAGTAAGATCAAAGTGCCGGCAGGTTCCATGTGTGGTGAGGTCCCACTTTCTGTTCATAGACGGTGCCTTCTCACTGTAACCTCACATAGTGGGTGGGGCAAGGCAGTTCTCTGGGGCCTTTTGTTTTCCTTTGAGACAGAATCTCCCTCTGTCGCCCAGGCTGGAGTGCAGTGGCACTGTCTCCTCTGCTCACTGCAAGCTCTGCCTCCCGGGTTCATGCCATTCTCCTGCCTCAGCCTCCCAAGTAGCTGGGACTACAGGCGCCCACCACCACGCCCAGCTAATTTTTTTGTATTTTTAGTAGAGACAGGTTTCACCACGTTAGCCAGGATGGTCTCGATCTTCTGATCTCGTGATCCGACCGCCTCGGCCTCCCAAAGTGCTGGATTATAGGCACGAGCCACTGCGCCCAGCCTGGGGCCTTTTTTATAAGAGCACTAATCCCACTGGTGAGGGCTCCACCCTTAGGATCTCATCACCTTCCAAAGGGCCTACTTCCTAGTACCATCCCATTGCGGGTTAGGATTGTAACATACGCATTTGGCAGGGACATAAACATTCAGGCCGTAGCAGTTGGGAAAGGAGTCAGTCATCTGCTCTGACTAGGCAGAGTGGGGTAAGAGTAGCAGAATGTATGAGATCCCTGGGCCAACTTTTCTCTCCTCTTGGGGAAACTGAGGCCCCAAGAATTTCAGATGAACCTTGGCCAAGACAGACCCAGGCGGGCTGGCTTTCCTTTCTCCCTTTTCTCTGCCCTTGATCCTCTAGTAGGTCCCATCGTTCTGGGGCAGTAAAAAAGGAGCGGCGGTGACCCCAGGCAGGTCACCAATCCTTTGAGCCTCCATTTGTTTGTTTATAAAATGGGGAGAGTAATCCCCACGTATGGGGTTCTTTTCCAGATTAAACATGATAATGTATGTAAAGCCCCTGACAGACATTTGTTCCTGTCCCCTCTGAAAAACCCAGCTGTCAGATCTTCCTCTTGTGTGACTGTTAAGGGATTAAGAAATTAATTTATCCCAGAGGCCTATGCATTTTAAAAGGCCTCAAAGCCTCCCACTAAATTCCCTGAGCTCTGACACCTGCTAAGCAGAAGGAGAAAAGCAGGTGGCAGATTACAGGCCTGTCACTCATCTCCTTCCCAACCGCAACCTGATTGACGCCCACGGAAGGTCAAGAAGAGGCCACAATATTTCTGGTAGCTCTTGGGTTTCCTCAGGGGTTTGTCATGGGCAAGCCTGCCAAGGAATTTTACAAAAATAAAGTTATACTAATAAGCAGCTTTAAAATAGCTGCATCTGCTCCAGGAAGTCTGAGCAAGTCGTCCCCAAAAGCGGGAAGCTCCACTTTTCTTACCCAGCAACAGTTGCGAGTACAGAGGGGTACAGTGGCTAGGAATCGTAATAACCGACAATAACATGCATGACAACTACCACTTTTTTTTTTTTTTGAGACAGAGTTTCACTTTGTCGCCTAGGCTGGAGTGCAGTGGCACATTCTCAGCTCACTGCAACCTCTGCCTCCCAGGTTCAAGCGATTCTCCTCCCTCAGCCTCCTGAATAGCTGGGATTGCAGGCATGCGCCACCATGCCTGGCTAATTTTTTTGTATTTTTAGTAGAGAAAGGGTTTCACTGTGTTGGCCAGGCTGGTCTTGAACTCCTGACCTCAAGTGATCCACCTGCCTCAGCCTCCCACACCCAGACACACACACATGTGCCAAAATAGTGCAGAGGCAGGGCCATGCTAGGACTTTTGAGGATCCTGGGCACCTCTGCCTTCATGGGCCTCTTCCTCTATAAAAATGACAGAGGATCTATTTTGTGTCCTGATTAAGTAGTGTGCCCTGGTTAGAACCTCCAGGGGCACAGGGTTTCTCCTCCTTTTGTTAGGAGAAATGCTGTAATTCTGATTTTTATTTATTTTATTTATTTGAGACAGGGTCTTGCTCTGTTGCCCAGTCTGGAGTGCAGTGGCAGGATTAGAGCTTATTGCAGCCTCAACTGTCCGGGCTCAGGTGATCCTTCCACCTCAGCCTCCTGAGTAGCTGGACCCAGGAAGTTGTATGCCTGTGGCCCACAACAAAATGTTTTTGCTTTATCTTAAGAAAAACAAAGTGCTGGGATTACAAGCATGTGCCACTGTGCCCAGCCACAACTACCACTTTCATAGTGAGTTTTTTTGTATGCCAGACACCATTCTAATCAAGGTACATATATATAATCTTATTTTAATCCTCTCATCAATTCTATGAAGTAGATACTATTATTGTACCCAGATGAGGAAACTGAGGCACAGATAGGTGAAGTAAATGTCCCAGGTCAGCAGAGATTGGACCCCCCCCCCAGCTGGGTCCCTTTCTTGTCTCCTACTTGCATGTCTCAAGGCAGAGCTGACATACCCATTAGGTGGCATAAGCACACTGCCTGGGGCCCACAACAAAATGTTTTTGCTTTATCTTAAAATAAGAAAAACAAACTGTTAAGCAGAAGTTGTTTTAATATATACTATTAATATGTTCGTCATTAAACTAACACAATCGTAAAATATTTTTTTTGATTTTTTTTTTATAGAGGAAGAGGCCCATGAAGTAAAAGTGCCCAGGGTCCTCAAAAGTCATAATGTGGCCGTGCCTCAGTGTGGTCTTTTGTGGGTGTGCACTGGGTGTGGGTGCTATTCCGAACAACATGGTGTACCTTTTTACCCAAGTCTGGTGATGCTATCAGGAGCCTGGGCCATCACCTGGTCAGTACCTTCAGTATGTAGAAGAAGAGCCTGGGGTCCCAGGAGTTGGGTGATGGCCACAGAACAGCCAGAAGCAGAACTTAGGTTTTTTTTTTTTTTTTGAGACAGAGTCTCGCTCTGTTGCCCAGGCTGGAGTGCAGTGGCCGGATCTCAGCTCACTGCAAGCTCTGCCTCCCGGGTTTACACCATTCTCCTGCCTCAGCCTCCCGAGTAGCTGGGACTACAGGCGCCCGCCACCTCGCCCGGCTAGATTTTTGTATTTTTTTAGTAGAGACGGGGTTTCACGGTGTTAGCCAGGATGGTCTTGATCTCCTGACCTCGTGATCCGCCCGTCTCAGCCTCCCAAAGTGCTGGGATTACAGGCTTGAGCCACCGCGCCCGGCCCAGAACTTAGGTTTCTTTTGTGACATCAGCTGCAAAACTGAAAGCCTTATGAAAATGCTCCCACCAGGAGCTAGCTCTCAGGAATGGCAGATGAAATCCTGCCACGTTCCCAGAAACCCTGACTCTGAGCAGAATGCTGCAACACACCACAGTCCCCATCAGGCTGCTCCTTCCTCAAGCCAGTTCCAGGAGCAAAGTGGACTTCTTGAGGTTTGACCACTGCATCTTCTGGGCCCTTCTGCGGGGCCCTCCAGAGTGTGGAGGGTCAGGACGGCTCCCTGCCCCTGCCTGGGTAAGCTTCTGACCCTGGGCAGGGCTCTGACTTTGGGGGAGTTGCTAAGGAAAGAGGCATCACCTTCCATAGAAGTCAAGATCTCAGCCACACAGCATAGGTAGGGGCCACTCCTCCTTCCTTCTAGCCTCCTCCCCATGGCAGTTGGTCCTCTGGGCCCTTCTGATCTCCTGCAGGGCTTTCCTGGATGCCCAGATGTCACTTGGATGAAATGCGGGGAGGAGAGCACATAGTGAGGTACCAGGGCTCCCTGCCTCCATGAGCCCATAAATAAGACACCCAGAGTTCTGGCCAGTCAGGCAAGATGGGATGATTGCAGAAACAATGATCTTTATAACCTGTACCCTATGGGAGCATCTGAAGATGGCTTAGAGACAAGAAACCTTCCCTGCAGGTGCTCCTGGGTGTCCCCATTTCACTCAGCGCCTCATGGGCAGGTCTCTGTGAGAAAGGAGGCTGCACAGACAGCACATAGGTGACTCTGTGCAGGTGATAGAAGGTGTCTCATTCCCTGGAAGCAGCCCCTGACAGGCTTCTAGTTAGAAGTAGAAACTGGGCCCAACCCACCCAAAGTGCGGGCCCAGCCTAACACCCTCTTCCAGTAGCACGCACCACACTAAGCAGATAATTTGAGCAATGATGTCCCTCAATAGCCTCAATACTGTTGTGGACTACATCCTCATTCCCATCTTATTTCTCTAAGTGGGGCTTCCTGTGGAATGGTGTTTAAAAGTGGTTGATAGAGGCTGGGTGTGGTGGCTCACGCCTGTAATCCCAGCTCTTTAGGGGGTTGAGGTGGGTGGATCACTTGAGGCTAGGAGTTTGAGACCAACCTGGCCAAAATGGTGAAAACCCATCTCTATTAAAAATACAAAAATTAGCCTAGTGTGGTGGCACACGCCTGTAGTCCCAGCTACTTGCATGGCTGAGGCATGAGAATTGCTTGAACTCAGGAGGTGGAGGTTGCAGTGAGCCAAGATTGCACCACTGGGCTCAATTGCTCCAGCCTGGGCAACTGAGTGAGACTCTGGCTCAAAAACAACAACAACAAAAAGTTGTCATGCTCAGTCTATACCCCAGACCAATTAAATCAGAATCTCTGGGGGTGGGACTCAAACACCAAGTTTTTAAACAAAATATTTTTTAAAAAATTAAAAGTAGTTGATAGAGAAGAATCAGCTTAGGACTAGATACCCCTTGGGTGACCTTTTTAGTCTAGAAAGAGAAAAGATTAAAAATCTGTCAGCTTCCTAATAATCCCATGGATCAGTTGAAACAAAAATACCTTGTCTAAGCAACCAGCTGTTTGATTAGGTAGTGTGCCCTGGTTAGAACCTCCAGGGGCACAGGGTTTCTCCTCCTTTTGTTAGGAGAAATGCTGCAATTCTGATTTTATTTTATTTTATTTATTTGGACAGGGTCTTGCTCTGTTGCCCAGTCTGGAGTGCAGTGGCAGGATCAGAGCTTACTGCAGCCTCAACTGTCCAGGCTCAGGTGATCCTTCCACCTCAGCCTCCTGAGTAGCTGGGGCTACAGGCGTGCACCAACATGCCTGGCTAATTTCTTTACATTTTGTGTAGAGATAGGTTTTCACCATGTTGCCCAGGTTGGTCTCGAACTCCTGGGCTCAAGTGATCTGCCTGCCTTAAGAGCATGAGCCACTGTGCCCAGCCCTGATTTTCTTTTAAATTTCATTTTTAAAATTGTGGTGAAATACATAATATAAAATTGACCCTTTTGAGCATTTTTGAGTGTACAGTTCAGTGGCATTAAGTATATTCACATTGTCACACAGCTATCACCAGCATCCATCCCCAGAACTCTTTTCATCTTTCCAAACAGAAACTCTATATTCATTAAACGAGAATTCCCTATTTCTTTCTCATTCCTCCAGCCCCTGGCAACCACCATTCAACTTTCTGTCTCCATAATTGACTATCCTAACTACTTCATATAGGAATTATACTACTTTGGAGTGGCTTTTATGACTGGCATACTTCATCTAGCATAATGTCTTCAAGGTACATGTTGTAGCATGTGACAGAATTTCCTTTTTTTAAAGGCTGAATATTCCACTGGATATGTCTACCACATTTTGTGTATCCATTTATCTGTTGATTGACATTTGTGTTGTTTCTTCTTTTTGGCTATTGTGAATAGTGCTGCTATGAACATGGATGTGCAATTATCTGTTCAAAGCTCTACTTATGATTCTTTTGGAAACATACCCAGAAGTGGGATTGCTAGATTATATAGCAATAGATGAGCACACACATATATATATATATATATATATATTTTTTTTTTTTTTGAGAAACCACCATGCTGTTTTCCACAGTGGCTGCACCATTTTACACTTCCACCACCACAATGCTGATTTTTAATTCAAACTGCATAGATGGGAGGTACAGAAGGGATCTAGTGTCATCATGGAATCTTTTCAAATATATCCAAGGAGCTCATCAAAATGGCCAGAAAAAAATGGAGACAACAAAGGTCAGATTCTCCAACCAAAATGGTTTTGTTCATAAGACACATATGTATTTTTTGAGCTGCTCCTATGTGTTGGGCAGTCCTTGGCCCTATGGACCCAGTAGGGAGCAAGACAGACACAGTCCTTGGAGTTTATGCTTTAGTTGGAAGACCAGTTTAATGAAATCCTCATGTGGAGATGTCAAATTGTGAGGACCACTGGGAAGAAAAGGCTGGGGAGCTGTTGGGGTACACAGCGGGTTCTGATCAGGGCACAAGGGAAGGGCGGCCCTGGGGAAGAGCTGCCCTTGCCTGGGAAGTTCGTACTATTGGAACTGTTTTTACATTAAATTACTTTGCACAAAATGAAATATTGTTCTCAAGAAGCTGATGGTCTACTGGGGGGAAACAGATAAATGATGAAGTGCTATCAAGTATGACAGAAGTGATGTAGGGTGTCTCTACCGATGGAGTAGGAGAAAGGAGGGAATGGTCAGCTCTGCCCAGAGAGGAGATCACAGAAGCTTGCATCCAGGCGGTGACACTTGCAGTGAGTCTGGAAGGATACCCAGTGGGTGAGCACCAGCAGTGAGAAGGCAGGAAGAAGGATACACCCCGGAGCAGGAAGCAGTGCAGTGTCAGGGGGCAGGAGCAGGTCCACGTGGCTGGATTATGTCTAGTGTATGCGTGTGTAAACAGGAGGGAGTGCAGGGCAGGGGCATATCAAGAGAAGGCTGGAGCAAGGGGCAGCGCTGCTCTGGGAGGGCTTTGCTGAGTTCAGACTCTTGGCAGCACAGCCTAAGCTGAGGAGCAACAGGATGCGTCTTGGGCTTTAGGAAGCTTACTGTGGACCTGCATGGAGGAGGCTAGAGGGGCTGAGGATGGATGCAGGGCACGGGCTGGGCCCTTCAGGGATGCTCCAGGCTACAGCTGGTGAGGAGCTGAGCTAAGATCACAGAAAAAAGTGGAGGGACCTGAGAGATGCTACGGAGGGAAGAGAGCCAGGTCTTAGTATCCCACAGAATCAGAGGAACCTGGGGCACTTCCTGAGTGTGTGACCTGGGTGAGGCCATTCACTGAGATAGAGCACTGAGGAAAAGCAATGGCGAAAGGATAGAGTAACAGGAAGCAGTTGGCATGCTCCAAGGGGTCACTGAAGAGAGCCTAGTGAAGGTGCATTTACAGAGGCATGGGCAGGGTCAAGGGAAACTAGCAGCTGTGGCAAAACCTGAGAGCCTGCAAAGACTGTGGAGCCATTGTCAGGCTGGGCCTGAGCGTGAGAGGAGGACGCAGTTACCTGAGCCTGGAAAAGAGCTGTCGCTGTCAGAAAAAGCTGCCCGATGGGAGCTGTGGCCTTCAAAAGGAGGACACAGCCCGTAGCTGGGCCAACAGTGATGCAGGAGAAGCCATTCCCCTCATCTTCCTCCTTCCTTCCAATACCTCCTGCCTTCTGATACTGACTGGCACCTTCATTGGCAGAACAAAGCAGGAGGTGGAGGGCAAGGACCTGTTGTCAGTGGCAGCCTCAGACTCAGGCAAGAGGGGCCCTGCTCGGGCCACACACACGGCTCAGTGTCGAGTCTGTGGGGCCCAGGGGAGAATGCTCACCTACTGTTCCTGCCCTTCCCAGCCACGCTTGGGTACTGGGCCCCAGGATCACTGTCTACACAGCCCCAGCCTACCTCCAGGGCCTGTGCACGCCTCTTCTCCAGGCAAGCCCCCCGAGGGCACTGTTGCATTGCCTGTGCCAACCCCTGGTCCTGAGAGGTGGCCGGGGATGGCTGTTTCAAGGGGTGTGAATGGCTTAAATATGTGGACAGGGTGACCACATGCATGCACAGAGGTTCTTCCCTGTGCAGGGACCTGCTGTGGCAGGAAAAGAAGAAAGACAGCTCATGGGCTGGGCCCAGTCTCCCTGTGCTGCCACACACCAGCCTGTAATTCCGTGGAGTCTGCAAGTTCTGAAGCTGGGCTGAGCCATTCTCAGCTGATAGGAAGGAGTATTTGTCAAAACAGCAGGATGGGGGTATACATCATTTTACAGTTTGTTTTTAGAGACAGGGTCTCTAAAATGCTGATGGGCCTCATGGGAGGTGTTTGGGCCATGGAGCTCCACTTGGCACTGTTTTTTCTCTTGGCAGTAAGTCGAGTGAGTTCTCACTCTCAAGAGACTGGATTATTTCTCTCAGGAATGAAAGAGTTCCCATAAGAGAAGGTTGTTATAAGGCAAGGTTGTGCCTTGGTCCCTGCACACACCCACTTCCCCTTCTGCTTCTCTGCTGTGTTGTGACATGGCACGAGGCCCTTACCAGAAGCCAAACAGATGTGGGTGCCATGCTCTTGGACTTTCTGGCCACCAGAATCATGAGCTAAATATACTTCTTTTCTTTATTACCCAGCCTCAGGTATTCTGTTATAGCAACACAAAATGAACTAAGACAAAGCCCTTGTTGATTTTGCCCTCCTCCTCACCCTTCCCCTTCCAGATCCATCAAGTTATATCAATCCATCTGTCAGACTGTAATTCAGATCTGCCCCTTATTCCCCCGCTCTGGCGTGGCCCCCATCCCTTACACCCATGTTCTCCACATGATCTTGGCGGGTGAAGGAATCCTAGCTGCACCCTCTCTGACAAAATCTTATCCTTAGTATTTAATTTAAATCATAATTAATTCAAATTCAAATTAAATTCTCTCTTTAGGGAATGATAATGATAAAGTTGAAAATATTGCCATCCCCCAACACCATGGCCTTAATCTTCCAGCATCACCTCTGGCTCTGCCATATCTCCTAGGCAGGTTCACTTTCCAAACACCGCTTCCTCAGCACTGCTCCCTCTGAAGCTTCAGGGCTTCCCCTGTTCTATAGGATGCAACGCAGCTGGATCTCAACACCTCTCCTCAGCCTGGCCCACTGCCTCCTCTGCTCACTTCCTCTCTCCTCCCAGACAAAGCTTCTTCTCTCCTAGCATGCTCTCTGGCCCTGCACATCTGTGCTTCTTTCTGCCTGTGAGCATTTGTTCACAGCATCCCACTGCACAGTCTTGCTTCTTCTGATAGACTCACCATGCCTACAGCCCAGCTTAATCTCTTTCCTCTTACATGAAGCATCTCTCGGCTGTTTTGAACTCAGTATATGACTTTTTTCTTTGACATCATTGATTCATTCTTTCATTCACTTATTGATTAATTAGTTTGTTCACAGTGTGATTGAAAACATTAGCTGGGCATGGTGTCTTACACCTGTAATCCCAACACTTTGGGAGACTGAGGCGGGAGGATCGCTTGAAGCTGGAATTTGAAACCAGCCTGGGCAACACAGTGAGACCTGTGCTATTTACAAAAAAATAATTTTTAAAAATTAGCTGAGCTTGGTGGTGCACATCTGCAGTCCTAGCAACTTGGGAGGTTGAGGTGGGAGGATCACTTGAGCCCAGGAGTTCAAGACTTGCAGCGAGCTATCTGTACTCCAGCCTGGGCAACAGAGTAAGATGCTGTCTCTAAAAATAAAAATAAAAAGATATGGACACTGGGTTTCTGGTTACTTACTCCTGCATCATAAGCCACCCTAAGACAGTGACTTAAAGTAACAGGCATTTATTTATTTGCTCACAAATTGGATTGACTGGGCTCAGCTGTGCAGTTCTCACTGGGGCTGTCACACAGTTGTAGTCAGATGGTGGCAGCTGATGGGGTCCTCTCGAAGGTGTTTTCATGCTTGCGTCTGCTGCCTGGGCTGGGAAGACCGCAAAGCTGGGACTCCTCAGGCATCCTGGCATCATCCCCCCTGCTCTCTCTCACTGCTTTCCTCCTTTTCCATTCTCTGGTTCCCCGCTCTCTGATCCCCTCTAACCCTCTCTTTTTTGTCTCTGCCCCGCCCCCCATCCCAGTGCTTTTCCCCATTGGTCCTCCCCCCTCTGGTTTCTCTGTGATCTCCATGGCAGCTGAAGAGAAACCAGCATATGGAAGTTTGCAGCCATCATCATTCCTGCTAAATTCTGTTCATCAAATTGATTACCAAATTCCACCTAGGTTCAAGGGGAGGGGAACTAAACCTCTTCTCTTGCTAGGAGTGTTAAAGAATTTGCAGAGATGTTTGAAAACCATCACACGGAGGCAATACTACCCTGGAAAGTCCAAATCTCAGCTCTGTCTCTCAGTGTGTGGCCTCAGGCATGTTCTTGAGCCTCTCTGTTCCTTCATTGCCTCATAAAGTAGGGATAATAATAGTACCTCCTGCAGAGAGGGGTTCTAAGAATTAAGTGAGTAATGCGTGTGACATCTCTAGCACAATACATGGCATATAGGAAGTTCTCAGTAAACAATATTTGTATTTATTAAGAATGTTCTGCATAACACAGGGCAGTGATTAAGCGCAGGGCTCTGGACGTAGACCACTGGGGATCAGCTCATGGCTGTGCCTCCCTCTAGCTGGGGACTCAGTCACCTTCTAATCCTCAAGTCGTCACGTGTGGAATGGGGGCGATATCAGCACCCACCTTAGCCAGCCATTGTGAGAACGGACTCAGATGTCCCACTGGAAGCACTTAGTGCAGCCCGGCCAGCGCAGCCAGTGTGTGCAAGGCGGTGACCGCGATGGGGGTGCACGCAGCACTGCAAATCCTCCAGCCATAAACATGACAAAGACATGGGCCCTGCTCCTGAGGAGCCAGTGGCCTGTGCCTTCTTGACACAGCTCATGGCTCGCTGAGGACCTTAGGGCAAAGACTTGCACTGCTTCTTAGGTTTCCACCTGGTTGCTTCCCCAGCGGACTGTCTCCAATGTGGTGCTTTCTGAAGGAACTTTCTAGGGTCATTCTGTCACACAACTTTTACCTCGCTGACTACTTTAGCACCCAAGTGTGCTGCATTTGGAGTGCCCAGATTGTGAGCAGAGACCCTCGTACTCCCTTGACTCTCCTGGTGCTTTATTTTGTGGCCTCTTCCCTAGAGGAGGTTTGACCCCTGGACTTCCAAGTCATAGGAGCCTGGTCAGCAGGGTCCCCGTTGCCGCTCCTCCGGCCCCACCAAGGTTCACGGAGCTGACTCAGAGCAAGGGCACTGGCTCACTTTGGGGCAGCAGCCACTTTTCTGAGCTGCTTCTTGGACTCCCTGGCTCTGCCTCCCTGCCTTCCCCACACTGGGTGAGGTTAGTGTTTCACTGCTACAATTTAGGAGAAATGGGATGGGGTACAGGAGCTGGAGAGAAGCTGGCCTTCTGGGGTTCCCTCGGGCTTCTTCCCAGGGGCTTCTACCCTTGAAGGAGGGGATGCCTCTGACCCTTCCCTAGCTTCCCTCTGGAACACAAGCCCTAACCTGACACCATGACGCGCTCCTACTTGCTCCTTCCATTAAAATTAAACTTCCCTCCCTGCCCTGTGTCCCACACAGCCCCTCCTCTGCAGCTACCCACCCTCGTGGCAGTCTCCTTCCTCTGCCTGGTACTTAATGACCCCATCCGAGTGGAGGTGACCATCGCAGTCTCTATGCTTCTGAAGGACAGGGCTGCTGGGCAGTGGGGCAGGGCTGGGTCCCACTAGACAGGTCTGTCATAGTTTTTTTTTTCATTTTGTTTTCTGCTTTGAGGTATAATTAACAAGTAAAAATTGTATATATTTAAGGTACACAATTTGATGCCTTGATATGCATATATATTATAAAATCATCACCACAAAAATGCTAATAAATGTATCACCTCACATAGTTACCATTTTCCTTTGTGACGAGAATACTTAAGGTTTACCCTCTTAGCAAATCCCAACTACTCAATACAGTGTTGTTAATTACAGTCACATTGCTGTACATTGGATCACCAGAACTTACTCACCTGGCATAACTGAAACTTGTACACTTTAATCAGTATCTCCTCATTTTCTTCATCTTCCAGTCCCTGGCAACCACTGTTCTACTCTCTGCTTCTGTGAATTTGACTATTTTAGATTCCACATCTAAGTGTGATCATGCAATATTTAGATAGGCCAAATTTAAGAAATTGGCCAGATATTCCCTGGAGATCTCTTGTAGGCATTGCAAAACATTTAGGCAATAGGAGTTAAGTCAGAGATAGGCCCAGGAGGAAGACTGTCATTGGTTTTAGGGTGAGAGTTGGTTGTCTGGGGCGGCGGGTGGGGAGCTGAGTATCTGCAGAGAAGAGAAAGGGCCCAAGGCCCTTGAGAGGGAGAGGAGGAGTGGGGGGAGAGCTGTGTCACAGATACCCCAGAGGGAGGGAGTTTCCAGCAGGGCACACCACGGAGAGAAGTCAAAGAGGCCAAGGCCTAGGAAAAGTCTCTGCCACTCAGTAAGTGCAGTGGGGAAGGAGGAGGCACACCGGTGGGAGATACACACAGCTGGTCCAGATGGGATGGTGGAAGTCTGACAGCAAAAGGGAATCGGCCACCAGGACACAGCAAGTTGTATTCTCACTCCTGGATATCTCCTTCAAGGTCAGTAATCCAGGGGTTCTCAACTTGTGTGTGGATCAGCATCACCCACCAGGCTACCTTAAACCCAGACCCCTGAACACATCCCCACAGTGTCTGATTCATCGGGCCTTGAGGGTGGCTGAAGAATTTGCAGCTCTAAGTGCTTGGGTGATGGTGGTGCTGCTCTGGAGCGGGGAGCCACAGATGGAGGGCATCTCGCCCACCCCCACCCTCAATCGTATGCTCACACCTGGTGCTCATCACCTGTTTTGGAGCCAGCCCTCACCATGAGAAAAGTCAGGCCTATTTTTAAACTGAAACGTTCGATTACCCCCACCAAGGGAAAAAGAGTCATTGCCAACATTTCAAATTAACTCAAACTTTGCAAGAAGCCCTCGAGGAAAGGAACATGCAGGAAATGCAAAGTCAAGCCATATAACCCCAAGTAACAACAATTCCCCTGCACCAGCAATGCCAGGGCAGCTGGGCCCAGTCTGGCCACTCCCAGGCTGTCCCATGGGGAGAAGCCTAGGTGCTGCTGGGGACTGGATGTTTTCCACCCTCACAGAGGCAGGGCAGAAGGCACCTCTTTCCTCCAGAGCCCCTCTCCCTGTCTCAGGGAAGAAGAATGTCTGAAATGTTTCCCCACACAATGAAGCGTAGAGTCAGTGGAAAAGGGCAAGGCTGCTCACAGGCAAAACTGTTGTTTTCACAGAGGAGAGGGATACAGGGCTGTGTGCCTGGGAAGTCGGCTGTGGACAGGGAACTCTGAATGTTGTGCTGAGGTAGTCCATCAACATATTCTTTATAGTTTATGCAGGGGTAAACTGTTCCAGGCCTGTTCCAGCGTGCTCCCTAGTCCACCTCAGACACTCTCCTAAAAAATTTTTGGAAGGTACAACATTGTATTACTTTCCTCTAAGTTTTAGAACAATTTATCACAAACGTGGAGACAACACAAACAACACAGATGTATTATCTTACAGTTCTGTGGTTCAGAAGTCCAGAATGGGTCTCGCTGGGTTAGAAGCAAGGCGTCAGCAGGGCCGTGTTCCTGTCTGGAGGTTCTAGGCAGCATCCATTCTCTTGCACTTCCTGGGTTCTAGAGGCCGTCCACATTCTGTGGCTCCTGGCTCCCTTTCTCTGTGGTCAAAGCCAGCCACAGTGGGCTAAGTTGTTTAAACATGGCGTCACTCTGACCTCTTCTGCCTCTCTCTTCCACATTTAAGGATATTTGTGATTACATTGGGCCCGCCTGGGTACTTCAGGCTACTCTCCCCATTGTAAGGTCAGCTGATTTGCAACCTTAATTATCTGCACATGTTCTTAGTTCTCATTTGCCATGCAAACGCACACGTCCCCAGGTTCTGGTGGTGAGTATGTACAAATCTCTGGGGCATTATTCTGCCTACTACCAACATATATATGTAAAGTGCACAAGTCTTAAGTGTATAGCTTGAATTTTTACATATGTAAACAGTTACCCTTGAAAACACTATGCAGATGGAGATACAGAACTTTTCCAGTTCCCAGAAGGCCCCCTCACAGCCCCTCCCAAGGTACCCTTGGTACTTCCCAAGGGTAACCATTTTTCTGACCTCTGTCTCCATGAATTAGTTTTGCTTACTCTTGAACTTCATGTAAATGAAATCATGCAGCATGTGACCCTCTCTTGAAACAACCCCAACCATCTTTGGAGTGGTGGGACCATCAGAGAGTTTGCATCATTTTTGAGGGCCAATCTGTCTCTTTGAGGCTCCTATGTACACGAACTTGAGAGCCGTAATTATGGTGCTATTCGGAAAAAGTCTCTCTTCCACATGACTATCCTTCAAATAGCTGAAGACTGTTTTCCGAAAGTTTTTAATTTTTGCGACATCACTAATGCATGCCCTTCAACAGACTCTAATATAGTGTGATCGTGCACGTGCCCACCCTGCACACTTCTCTCTGGACCCGTGCTATTCACAGGCAGCTCCTGGTTCCAAACGCTGTTCCTCCTGGATGTACTTGGCTCATGCAGAGCCAGGGGAATCATCCCTTCTGTTTTTCTAGATGCCTATAAAAATCTTTTTCATGTCCTTCCAAAGCTATTTTATGCATATGAAATATGCATATATATCCTTCCCACCCCACTTTCTAGACGATTGTGCTATACGTACTCTTGTATAGCTATCCATGCTCTCGTTGTTATTGTACTATACATACCCTTCTGTCCATTTTGTTTTTTTTACTTAGCACTATATCTTGGGAGTCTATCAGCTCATAAACAACTTCATCATATTTTTAATGGTTGCTTATGATTCCATTGTATGGATCTATCACACTTTATTTGCCAAATGTCTTATTGAAGGACATTTAAATTGTTTCCACTATTTTGCTATCACAAGTCATATGTAAATATGTCATGTTTTCAATTTTGTGCATCTCTAATTTTGAAAATCATAGGATTCTCTAAATAGATATGGAAAAAGCTCTTGATAAAGAACACCTATTGATGATAAGAATCCTTGGCAAACTAAAATCTCCTTACAACAAGCAAAAAAAATTAAAATCCAGTAGAAAAGTGTGCAAAGAATAGAAACAGGCAATTCACAGAAGACGAAATCCTAGACCAGAAACATAAAACTGATCAGACTCATTGGTAATTAGAGAAATAAAAATGAAAACATTGAGAAAGAACTTTATACCCATCAGATAACTGAGCCTCAGAAAGCTGAATCATGACAAGTTGAATCATGAAAGTCTCTGGGCTTTGAGGAGTCCGTCCTCACTAGTGAGTGTGACCATGTGTGCAGCACACAGGGTGGGGTCAGCACCATAGTCACCAGTTCCAGGTGTCTACCTGAAGTCAAGAACACGGAGCTGCGCAGTATTGTGGGAATGGGAGGACTCTGGGAGGGGCTGGGGAAGTGAGGATCTGGAAGGGGGAGACTGGCTAGCAGACAACTCCACTCTCCACTTCGGTCCAAAGCCTGCTGAGCTGGGCAGGTTGACCTTGTGGGAAGCCCCACTTTGGGCTGCCTCTGTAGGCCTGGTGTTGGGCTTGGGCTGCTGTTGGATAGAAGGCCTTTCCAGGATCCCATCGCAGTTTACCTTGCCACACTTTCTCCCAAACAACAAACTTTTGCATGCCCTATGCTACTCCTATATATTTTGCTCCCAACTCCCCAAACACAGTCGCATCTTCATGTCATTTCACGGTGACAAGGATAACGGTGGATATTGAAGCAATGTGTCTTCATTGTCAGAAATCTCTAGTCTAAATAGCAATGAACTCTCATAGCAAGAGCCATGCCAATTAGTACATTGGGTTTTTTCACTGTGAAGATAAAATACCACTTCTGCCATCAAGGCAGAAATGTGAGATGGAATGCCTGGGTGCCTGAAGAGGAATTCCTAACGAACAGGAATAGGGCATGGCAAGCCCAACCCGGGGGCGCTGCAGGGGGAGAAGACAGATGGGTATGCATAGAGGTCAAATGCATGTATCCTTGTTTCCCCCTGGAGGGCAAGATTAGTGTGTGAGATAGCCCAAGAACTCTGTGGGTGTGGTGGAGGAGGGGGGCTGGTGGCTCACTGCCTGGGTCTTGCATGGGGAGGTCGCATGTGTGTGTGAGAGAGTGTCTATGTATGTGCGAGTGTGTGTGCAGTATGCAGTGTTTGCTGCTACACTGAGTAGGAGGAAGGAGTAGTGATGCAGTCGTGATGGAGGCAGGTGACTGGACTGAGGGGTTGAAGCTGAGTGACTGCCCCCACCAGGTCAGAGAGGGGCATGACAGCCTTCTGAAGTCCATGGGTGCTCAGTGTGCAGTAAGCAGAGGCAGGTTCTGAGATGGAGAGCACACCAACATAGGCTTCGGTCTGGACCCAGAGGCCCTGGCGTGAGAGGATTTCCCTGCTGGAGGCCAGAGGACCATGGATTTGCCAAAAGACAGAGGAGATTCATTGTACCTCAGCAGACACCAGTCCACACAAGCACTTAGTGGCAGAGACTAGCCAGTAAGCAAGGATTCAAGGGCCCCCTTTTTCCTCTGTGCCACAGGTCATCTATGGTGGGAGGAAATCTGAAACACTTTAAAACCTGGACTAGGCTCAGCATGGTAGCTCACGCCTGTAATCCCAGCACTTTGGGAGGCTGAGGCGGGCGGATCAGGAGGTCAGTAGATCGAGACCACGGTGAAACCCCGTCTCTACTAAAAATACAAAAAATTAGCTGGGCACGGTGGCGGGTGCCTGTAGTCCCAGCTACTCAGGAGGCTGAGGCAGGAGAATGGCGTGAACCCGGGAGGCGGAGCTTGCAGTGAGCTGAGATCCCGCCACTGCACTCCAGCCTGGGCTACAGAGTGAGACTCAGTCTCAAAAAAACGAAAACAAAATCAAACAACAAACCTGGACTACACTGAGCTGCTGTTCATTACAACTTTTCCACCCTTAACAGGCAAAAGGGCTTGTGAGAAGGATCAAAGAAACTACCTTTAAAAAAAGTGCACATCTGAGAAGTGTGGGGGAATGACCTACTTGCCACACTACACTTATGCTCATCACACAACCCGAAGTGCCCTTCTTCCTCCCGCTACCTGTTAGAAGTAACTAGTGCTTCGGCCGGGCACGGTGGCTCAAGCCTGTAATCCCAGCACTTTGGGAGGCCGAGAAGGGCGGATCACGAGGTCAGGAGATCGAGACCATCCTGGCTAACACGGTGAAACCCCGTCTCTACTAAAAATACAAAAAAACTAGCCGGGCGAGGTGGCGGGCGCCTGTAGTCCCAGCTACTCCGGAGGCTGAGGCAGGAGAATGGTGTAAACCCGGGGGGCGGAGCTTGCAGTGAGCTGAGATCCGGCCACTGCACTCTAGCCCGGGCGACAGAGCAAGACTCCGTCTCAAAAAAAAAAAAAAGAAGTAACTAGTGCTTCAAAGTCCAACCCAAATGCAGCCCGTTGGTGATACTTTCTCCAGTTCCTGTGGCCTAAATTCAGCAAAGCTGTCTCTTGTGTGAAATGTTCTCCAATGCCTTTCATTGGACTTCACTGATCCTTTCTCTGGATCATATTATGAATACCTCTTTTTCACTTCTGTGATGTGTCCTGAAACAGAGCCAGTTGCCCCTCTCCATGGATTTTAAGCTCCTGGAGGAAGGAACTGTGGCCTATGCATCTCCATATTGTGAACTGCGGTCCGCTTAGGGCTTGGTCTAGTGGACACAGTCAGGACAGGTATGAACCACTCAGTCAGTGCAGGCACGTGGACCCTAGGAAGCAATGACACATGGAAGGTCTTATTCAAATTCATCTCTGATATGGATCTATTTCTTGAAATATCGCGACACTTAAAATATCAGACAGAGAATTAGTGAAAAATCATTATTAGATATTTATTTTTGCTTAAATTCATTTTACAAGTTTGACAAAATTTCATCCTAGGGCGAAGCCTTGTGAGAGAGCCTGAAGAATTTACTGACCACAGCATTTCCTTGGGCAAATCCTTGCTGTATTCTTGTTTCACTGTAATGTGGCAAGTTCTCCTTGACTGACAAGCCAGAACTTTAGAAAAAGCTTGTAAAAAAATTCTCCATAATAACTGGGAGCATGCATTGCTGACAATGACCAACTTTTCTTCAAGTGTGGCTCACAGATTTTTCTGCTGCTGGCTTCCACCTTTTATTCCATGGCACAGGTTGGAATGCTCTATTTCCGCCCACTCTGCTGGAGCTGAGCAAAACTGCATTCATCCATGACAGCAGCTTTGGAGCCCAGGACCAGGAGACAGTTCAGGACCCTTGTTAGGGCCTGTAGAGTCTAGAGACAGTGGGCAATATGCTGGCATAGCAGGCAGCCCATCTTCGGTGCCTGTGATCTCCTCAGGAAATCGGATTTGCAGAGTGTGGCCCTCAGTGACATAGACACCAGTGCTAAGAGGTTGGCAGAGTCATTCCTTCCTGCAATGCGTATTCAGCCCCCTTCAGACCATACTGTCTGCTCTGTGAGTGCTAAGGGAAGTATATGAGAAGTAAGAGCCTCAGGCTCTTACATAGGCCATAATAATAATGACAATGTTAATGTAACTATGTGTGTGTGTGTGTGTGTGTGTGTGTATATTATTTTTTAGACTATGTCTTTATCATTCAGGCTGGAATACAGTGGCGCGATCTTGGCTCACTGCAACCTCCACTTCCCGTGTTCAAGTGATTCTCCTACCTCAGCCTCCAAGTAGCTGAGATTACAGGCATGCACCCCCACACCTGGCTGATGCTTTTATTTTTAGTAGAGATGGGATTTTGCCATGTTGGCCAGGCTAGTCTCGAACTCTTGGCTTCAGATGCCCCACCTGCCTCAGCCTCCCAATGTGCTGGGATTACAGGCGTAAGCCACCACGGCCAGACAATGTAACTATTTACAGAGAACATCTTATATGCCAAACGTTTCCATGGGCTTTACATGGATGAGCACATTTAATCCTAATGATAGCCTGATTACCATATGAAGTTGGTATAATTATTATACCTATTTTAGAGATGAGGAAAATGAGGGAAAGAGAAATTATGTATGTACAAAGTCACACTACTAAGAAATGATAGTGACAAAATTCAGATACAGGCAGTGTGTCAGTGGGGATTTTTTTTTTTTTTTAAATTTTTTACAGCTGGCATAGTGGCTCACACCTGTAATCCCAGTGTTTTGGGAGCCTGAGGAGGGAGGATCCCTTAAGGCCAGGAGTTCCAGGTTATAGTGAGTTATGATCTTGCCACTGCACTCCGCCTGGGTGACAGAACAAGACCTTGTCTCTAAAAATAAACCAAAGAAAAAAAAAAGTTTTTTGAATCATAGTCCTTTGAAAGTCTGTTTCCCAGAAGAGTAATTAAAAATATCTGCCTCTGTCAGTCACACACATACACCAGAGTGAGCACATACCCGCATGCATGCACACACACACACCTGCATGCGTGCACATACACCGCATGCATGCATGCACACACACACACACACACACACACTTTTATATGCAGTTTCAGGGTGTTCGCAGAATCCCTGCACTGGTCTTCAGGGACTCCATGGACACGGGGCTCCCCCGTGCCAGCCTGACACAGACAATCTCAACGCGGGGATGATGGTGGACGATAGAGCACAAACACAAGGAGACTGTCAGGAGCAGCTGTGGGTGGCATGAAGGACAGCCAGAGAGGGGATGCAGGGCCAGGCCGGGGATCCGAGGTACAGAGAGATGGCTCCACTCTGCTCGCGAGCCGGCTTCATCTTGCCGCCCATGCATAGGGCATGGTGGTTTCTTGGGCTTATCCTCCACTTCTTGGTATTGGTCATTCTTGGTATTGGCCCATGCTGTTGGCCACAGCAAACAGAGGCCCCTCAACCACTGGAGAGCTGGTTGGGGAAGGCTGGAGTAGGGAATTCAGGGGCCCATTTCCTGAGTCCAGGTTGGTGAATGACCTGCCTGTGGGACCACAAAGCCATCAACACCACCCTTCCTCCTCTTCCTCCCACACCTCAGAGGAACTTTGTGCCATTTGACCTTAGATCTTGGTCTCTATTAATATGCCAACCTGCCCACCCCCACACTAGTAGGGGTGGGTGGGAGTGGGGGCTTCTGGTGTTTCCTTGAGTGCAGATTTTGGAGGCTGACAAAGCAGAAAGACAGTTGCTCTCCCTGAAAGTTGATGGAGGAAGCAGGTGAATGTTACACTAGGAGAAGAATGGGACATTGTGGGGACCCCATGACCTTACCCAGGGGCTCAGGAAAAGCCCCCTAGAAGAAACGTGGAGTTTAAGTTGAGACCCTAGTCAGTTTGCCTAGATTTGAGACTCAAGCCCCTCAGCCTCACCTTCTCAGATGAGCTTTTAAGCCACTGTTTCCAAATACTGGTTTCTCAAAATATTAATAGGTGTTATTTTTCTTTACTATTTTTTAAACTTTGAGCTATAATACACATTGAGAAAAGGATGCTAAACAAATGTACAGTGAAATAGCTTAAAATAAACACCCAGGTGACCATCATTCAGATAAAGAAAAATAATATTTCTATTCTCCAGAAACCCATCACCTCTCCACATGCCCTTCCAGTCGGTTACCTTTTGGCCATCACTTCCTTGACTTTTTATGCTTTCATCTCCAACATATGTAATCTTCAACCCCATAATTTAGCTTTGTATGTTTTGGAATTTTATATAAATGAAAGCATACAGTACATATTTATCCATAAGATGAAAATCTCTTATGTTATTACATGTAACTACGAAATTCCATTGTATGAATACACCACAATGTATCCTGTACTAGAGACAGACATTTGGGAGATTTCCAGCTTTTAGCTATTACAAACAATGCTTTGTGAATATTTTTGTGTATGTCTTCTGGTGCACATTCACATACATTTCTAGAAGTGGAGTCCCTGGGTCATGGGGTGTATATAGCTTCCATTTTGCTAGGTAATGCATTCTAAGGTAGTGGTATCAATTTGCACCCCTGCCCCCCACCATTGGCAGTGTTTTATATGTTGCCCCATATCCTTGCCAACACTTGGGGTAGTCACCCTTTCATTTGAGCCACCTTTGTTAATATATAGTAAGAATATCTTATTGTGGTTTTAATGGAGCTACTAATGAGGTTGAGCACCTTTTCAGATGTTTATCATTTTTGTTGTTGTGGTAGTAGTAATTATTTTCTTATTTTTTTAGATTCTAGATTCAGCAGATACATGTGTGTGTTTGATAAGTATATGTGTAATGGTGGTCACTGGGCTTCTAGTGTACCCATCACCCAAATATGTTTATTGTTAATTTTCTCTTTTGTGAAATGCCTATTCAAATCTCTTGCTTGTTTTTGTACTAGGTTATTTGACTTGTTCTTAATGGAACTCTTAGGAGTTATTTATATATTCTGTATATTAGCTCTTTGTCAGTTATTTGTATTACATAGTATATTAGTCTATTCTCACACTGCTACAAAGAACTGCCTGAGACTGGGTAATTTATAAAGGAAAGAGGTTTAATTGACTCACAGTTCAGCATGGCTGGGGAAGCCTCGGGAAACTTACCGTCAGAGCAGAAGGTGAAGGAGAAGCAAGGTACCTTCTTCACAAGGCAGCAGGAAGGAGAAGTGCTGAGCAAAGTGGGGAAGAGCCCCTTATAAAACCATCAGATCTTGAGAGAACTCACTCACTATCATGAGAACAGCGTGGGGGAAACCACCCCCATGATTCAATTACCTCCACCTGGTCTGACAAGTGGGGCTGATGGGGATAATGAAGATTACAATTAAAGATGAGATTTAGTTGGGGACAGAAAGCCTAATCATGTCAAATAGTGAATATTCCAATACATGAACATAATATATTTCTCCATTTATTTAGATCTGCTTTAATATCTCTCAATAATGTTTCATAGTTTTTTACATGGAGAACTTCAGATAGTTTCATAGACTTATTTCTTTTTTTTTTTTTTTTTTTTTTTTTTTTTTTTTTGAGACGGAGTCTCACTCTGTCGCCCAGGCTGGAGTGCAGTGGCCGGATCTCAGCTCACTGCAAGCTCCGCCTCCCGGGTTTACGCCATTCTCCTGCCTCAGCCTCCCGAGTAGCTGGGACTACAGGCGCCCGCCATCTCGCCCGGCTAATTTTTTGTATTTTTTTTAGTAGAGACGGGGTTTCACCGTGTTAGCCAGGATGGTCTCGATCTCCTGACCTCGTGATCCGCCCGTCTCGGCCTCCCAAAGTGCTGGGATTATAGGCTTGAGCCACCGCGCCCAGCCTCATAGACTTATTTCTATGTGCTTATTTCTAGGTACTTTTGATGCTTTCACAAATGATAGATACTTTAAAAAAAATCGTTTTTTAAACTCTGCTGGTATAGAGAAATGTAATTGATTTTTATATACTGACTCTATATTTAACAATCTTGTTGAACTCTTTTATCAGTCTTATGGTTTATCTGCTGATTTTTAAATTTTATATACTCAATCGTACAACATGCAAATAATGTCATAACTTTCCAATTGTCATAACTTTTTTCTTTTCTTATAGAACTGGCTAAAACCTTCAGGACAATGGTAGTGGCCTCAATGACATTCTTGTCTCATTTACAATTTCAAAGGAAATCTTACAACATTTTACTATTAAAGATGTTATTTAATGTAGATTTTTTGGTAGCTCTCCTTCATCACATTGAGAAAATTCCCTTCTATTCGTTTTTTTAAAAATCATAAATAGGTACTGATTTTAACAAACGCTTTTTCTGCAATTATTGAGGTAAAGAATTTTTCTCTTGTAGTCTGTTAATGTGGAAATTTATATTGATTCTATGTTTTATAGTTTTCTAGTTTTATGCAGAAACTCTCAATCTTTTTTTGTTTGTTTGTTTTTGTTTTTGTTTTGAGACGGAGTCTCGCTCTGTCGCCCAGGCTGGAGTGCGGTGGCCGGATCTCGGCTCACTGCAAGCTCTGCCTCCTGGGTTTACGCCATTCTCCTGCCTCAGCCTCCCGAGTGGCTGGGACTACAGGCGTCCGCCACCTCGCCCGGCTAGTTTTTTGTATTTTTTCAGTAGAGACAAGGTTTCACCGTGTTAGCCAGGATGGTCTCGATCTCCTGACCTCGTGATCCGCCCGTCTCCGCCTTCCAAAGTGCTGGGATTACAGGCTTGAGCCACTGCACCCAGCTAGAAACTCTCAATCTTAATGTTTAAAAATCTCTTTGCACATAGTAAACTTCGATATTTTAAAGTCTATCTTATTTCAGTATCCCAAGACCCCTATAGATCTGTTTATATTCTTTATTTTCCTGCTGGTTATTGTGTATGCCTTATTTTCTGATGTGCCTGCTTATTTTTGCTTATGAACTTATTTATATAATAATATAAATAATAATTTATAATTTATATAATATAATGATTTATAATTTATATTTATTGCTGCCAGGTGCCTGGTGGCATTAACACCCGAGGTTGCTTGAGGGGACTACCACTCCAGAGAGCTTTAATCCGTGTTCAGTGACTGACATAATTTAAGCTGCGAACCCTACAAAGGTTTATTTACTCTGGTCCACCTTCATTTCTAGAATGCAGTCTTTGGGATGTACCATGTATGAACTACAAAGCTCCACTAAGTGAGCACTTGGACCCTAATCCCGTCCCACAGCCCCTTGAAGTAATCAAAAGCATCTCTCTGCCTCTCAATTCCCCTCCTGAGTCGGCAAATGCCCCTAGGAGAAGTAGATCCAAATACTGGGCCATCCCTTTGGGACTCTGCTTCCCCCAGACCCCCAATCCTGGCCTGTTTTGTTAACTTTGATGCCTTCAAAAGTAAGTGTTTCTTGTGGCATATTGGTTCACGCCTGTAATCCCAGCATTTTGGGAGGCTGAGGCGAGCGGATCACTTGAGGCCAGGAGTTTGAGACCAGCCTGGCCAATACAGTGAAACTATAAGAATTAGCTGGGTGCGATGGTGCACACCTGTAATCCCAGCTACTTGGGAGGCTGAGGCATGAGAATCACTTGAACCTGGGAGGTGGAGGTTTCGGTGAGCCGAGATCATTTAACTGCACTCCAGCCTGGGTGACAGAGCAAGATTAGTCTTAAAAAAAGAAAAGAAAAGAAAAGAAAAAACGTAAGTTTTTATATTTTTGTCCAATTTTTAAATTTTCAATAGAAATATTAGTGTGAATTACTTAGCTTGCTATTACTGGAACTCCTTGATTGATTTTCTAGTGTTAAAACCAGTTTTGCATTCCTGGAGTGAACCTGATTTGGACATGTTTTATTACCTTTTTCAATGTTTTGCTGGATGTGATAAATCCCTAAAGTGTGCTTTCCACGACCATGCAAAGAAAAATTAAGGCGGAAAGTTAGGAACCAAGAAGAGCCCTTGGCTAAGTATGTATTTCCTTAATGGTGCCTTGAATTTGTCACCTAACTGGCTACACTGCCTGAAATCTCACCAGAGAAGAGAAATCCCAAAGAGAAGACTCTTTGCGTTACCAGATCCCTCATTATTATTATTCTTAAATTATTTATTTACAGACAGGGTCTCACTCTGTTGCCCATACTGGAGTGCAGTGGCACATGCTCACAGCTTACTGAAGCCTGGACCTCCGTGGCTCAAGCAATTCTCCCCTCTCCGTCTCCTGAGTAGCTGGGACTACAGGTGCATGCTACCATGCCCAACTAATTTTTGTATTTTCTGTAGAGACAATACAGATTTTTTTTTCTGTAGAGACAATACAGGGTTTTGCTGTGTTATTGAGGCTGGTCTTGAACTCCTAGGTTCAGATGATCCACCCACCTTGGCTTCCCAAAGTGCTGGCATTATAGGTGTGAGCCACTTCACCCAGCCCAGCCCCTCTCTTAAAGCAGAAAACCCTACAGCAGTGTTAAGGGGCCAAACCTCGTTAGTGTAACGAGACTACTTTCCTTTTAAATAGGACTTGTTAGGACTCAGCCCCACTCAAAACATAAAATTGTTCATGGAAGAAGGAGAAAGACCAGTAATTTGCAAGAATTTCTCCCAAACCTAGGTTAGGAAGGGCCACAAAGTGGAGATCTGGAGAGCCAGGCAGTGGGGCAGGTCAAAGGCAGTGCTCAGACCAAGGAGGGCAGAGCCTTTGGTCTCTGCTCAAACTTGAGGTGCGAGTTTCCCTGAATGTGGTTTTGCGACCTCCTGAATAGACAAATTGTTTTCCTCCAACAACCCGGGGTGCCTGAAACTTTGACCTGCACTCCGTGTGGGCAATACCTCCAGAGCACTGATGCCTCCCTTGCGGTTTTTACCAAATTTCTCCTTAAAAGGGCACTGGAGCTCTGAAGAGCAAGCCAGGCCCTGAGAACAGACACAGTAACTAACACCAGGCCAGCTGATATTTTATCTGGAAAATGCCTGAGCCAAAAGTAGCTCCTGGTCAAACACTGTGCGCATTATCTGAAAACCAGGCCACTAGAACATGAATCCAAGAGGGCCATTGCTATATTGTTTCTTCCCTGCGGCTCTTGGGACTGCTGTATCCAGCAGGTCACCTGGCACTTTAGAGAAAGCAGGTACAGGAGAGACAGGGAACGGGGAGACTACTGTACATCTTCCACAGGAGGCTGTGCTACCCCGGAATTTAAAGTGCCACTCTGGGCCATTTGAACACCTCAGACTAATGAAGGGTCCCAAGATGAGGGAATGAATGGTGTTGGAAACCTCTAGCAGGGAGTGGGATCCAGGTACTAGGAGACAGCCCTGTCCAGGCTGCCCACACACCCTCCCTCGGGTTGCAAGTCCCTCAGGGGAGAAAAACAGGCAATTGGTAAGCCCTGAGGAAGGGTTTCCTCCCACAGGGGCCATCCCATTTCTGGCACCCTCAAAGCACTTCTGGAGCCTGGAATAAAAAGAGAATGCAGGCAGGTGTGGTGGCTCACGCCTATAATCCCAGCACTTTGGGAGGCCGAGGCGGGCAGATCACCTGTGGTCAGGAATTCCAGACCAGCCTGGCCAACATGGTGAAACCCTGGCCTCTACTCAAAATACAAAAAATTAGCCAGGTGTGGTGGTGGGCGCCTATAATTCCAGCCACTCAGGAGGCTGAGGCAGGTGAATTGCTTGAACCTGGGACGCAGAGGTTGCAGTGAGCTGAGATCATGCCACTACACTCCAGCCTGGGCAACAGAGCGAGACTCTGTCTCAAAAAAAAAAAAAAAAAAAGAGAATACGGACGACTGTCAGAGCAAAGATTTCTCATGGGCCCTGATCTTAGCTATCATCTGAGGAACACAGAAAAATAGAACGTTCAACTTATACCCTGATTTATCTGAGAGGGAAAAATTAAAGCATTGTACTTATTTTCTTTCACATTTAAGAAATAGAAAATCGTCACCCAACCTCACCAGTAATGAATAAAATACTTCCATTCTGTCAGGCTCAGCCAAAACAGGAAATCTTGAATGGTGGGATTTCAAGTGTTTGCAGGTCTATGTGGAGCCGTCGGGGAGTCAGTGAGGCCATCCCCTGCCCTGGACTACTTCCAAGAGGACCTCTACCCTGCATTTGGGCTGGAACTGAGGATTGGGCTTTCTAGTTCCTACATACGCCGTGTGAGAATCTCTAATCCTCCTTCCCTGCCCATGGCCAAAGTCTCAGCCCCTTCCAATTCTGCTCATCCCTCAGGACTCAGACTCACCGAGTCCCCCTAAGGTTCTCCCTGCGCAGACCACAGTGGATCAGAACGTCCTGATCCCGTGTTCCCTGGTCAGGGCTCAAGAGGATCCATGTATAGCTAGGCTGGCCTCTGGACAATGCCCTCTCCCCCTGAGGCCCAGCCCAGCTGCACCTGACTTCAAGTGTAATGGCATTCATTAATATGACTGACAGATGCAGGCTGTTGGTTTTTCCCTTTCTAAGTTTAAAAAAATATTCAAATCCAAAAAACATTTTACTAAAGCGTAACATACACACAGAAAAGTGCACCCATTATAAGTGTATCACTCACTACATTCTCCTAAGGTGAACTTATCCACATAACCATCACCCAGCTCAAGGAAAAGGACAGGACCCTACACACAAACTCAGTTTTGGAAATCTTGCTGTAGGCCAGATGAAGTTCAGTGCTAGTTTCCGTGCTGGGTTTTCTCATACTTCTAATCTGACATGGCCTGACAAGGTTTCATTGTCCTTTGCTGTGATGTGACATTGCACAGAGAAGATCTCGTCTCACCCTGGGTTGAAGGCCTCTAGAAGGCTGGACCCCAGCTATATGTGAGGGTCTGCATAGGTAGAGCCTGAATGACTGAATGAATCCAGACCAGGGCATGCAGGTGCCCAGCCCAGAGTTGGAGGCTCTTAGGCCTCATTCTCTTTTTCAGTCGTCACAGGAGGCCCAGTGACCAGTGTCTCTGGTCAGGCACTAGAGCAACATTATTACCTCTACCCTACAGAGACAGCCCTGGGATGTAAAAAGTAGTGATCAGCTCGTCGATTCATCCAATAAGCATGGGTTACACATCCAGCCTGACCCAGGGATGGCACGTAAGGCAGGCACAGTTGCTGACCTCGTGGAGAGAGCTCAGACACCCAACACGTCAGGAACTAGCAAGAAACCCTCATAGAATTCTAAACCTCTGCCCTAGCCTGCTCCAGTCCTGGCTCCCCGGGGGAAGCCAACGGGGGCTGTTCCCAGCCCAGAGGTAGAGAGGAAGGTGCCTTAACCAGCTGTCTCTGCTCTTCTGCAGGCCCTGCCATCCCAGTGGGCGTGGACGTGCAGGTGGAGAGCCTGGACAGCATCTCCGAGGTGGACATGGTATGCAGCGGCCTCCAGTGAGACAGCGTGAGAGTCTGTAGTGTGGTGGGCCTCGGTGGTGCAGGCTGTGCCCGTGTGGGCAGAGCGGGAGCTGGAGATGATAAAATGGGCACTTGGAAGTCAGCCCTGGAGCGGTAAAATCTAGAGCGGGCATTCTCAAGCTGCGTGGGTAAAAATAACCTGAGGAGTTGGTTAAATGTGGGTTCCTGGGCCCCATCTCACACTTCCTGATTCAGAAACTCTGGGAGTGAGACTTTGCATTTTCAACACGCCGCAAATAATGCACGTGACCAGGCGAACCACACCTGGAGGGGTACTGGAGGTGGACAGTTTCAGGCTGAAATTTTGCAGCTTTCTGATGTTCAGTTCCTGCTGCAAGTGCAGTTCCCCAACTCACTCTGCGGCAGTGCCCCCCAGTCTACGTCTACCCCCGTTCTACCACCACAGGCCTGGGTGTCCTGCAGGGCTCACAGTGGAGGGGTGCACGCCCCGCCCCAGGGCCCCAGCCTCCTCTCTTCCTTCTTCTGTCTGCCTCTCTTTCAGTTTGCAAACTTCTCTTTCTTCTGCCTCAGGGATCTTGAGCATGCTCCGGCTCTGGCCCTGCCCACAGCTATCTCCTTCTTATCCTTCAGGCCTTAGCTAAAAAGAGACTTCATCAAAGAGGCTCTCCCAACTTCCTGATCTAAAGAATTTCTGTTTCTTCTTCATAGCCTACATCATCATTTATAATTGTGCTATATATTTATTTGGGGGTTTTTCTTGTATATTGGTTGTCTTCCATGCTTGACTATAAGCTCCATGAATGCAGAGACTCGTGTGTTTCTTTACCCCAATATCTCCAAGTCTAGTCCAGTGTGGCCCCCCAGGGGCCCTGAAAATGTGTGGAATAAATAAAAGTCGGGGAGGCTCCACTTTCCAGCACTGCATCCCACTTGCAATGCTGTCATCTGCCCTTGAAGAGTGGGAACTCCCCTGGCTCCTAATCGACCCAGCCTGGCAGAGCTGATATGATTGATACTGAGGTTGTGCACCCCCCATAGCTCCAGCACCTGGTAAAATATGGGGCCCAGGTGTGAAAGGTTCAGGTATGACAGTTTCCAAGATGCTAGATTGTACATTGCCAGCCTCTTTGGATATCCAACAGCTGAGCCCAGTTCTAGAACCAGCTGTGTCTAGGACAGCCTGGCTGCCCTAGACTGAATCAACCCAGATGTCTGTGCTGAGTGCAAAGACTTTTGTCCTGTGTGGCTCAGGATCGCAGGGAGAGGTATCTAGAATGACCTGCCTCTCACAGAGCAACCACCAACCTGTGGGAAGGCAGGTGGACTCCAGCAGTAGGTAGGTAATATCCAAGGTAGCCATACACACCTGGTGCTTGTGAATCTGCACTTCCCCTGGGCGATGGCCCTCAGAGCCTGCTCTTCAGCTCTGTGACCTAGAAGGGAAATAACCAGAAGGGGTATTTGGCTGGTTTCTTCCTCCTCATGTATTGGCTGCTCTCCTTGTGTGTGGAAGGGTAGTTCCTGGCAGCTACTGATGCACTGGGAGCCAGGATCAGTCTAGGGACAGACTCTCATGCATGCACTATCCCAGTGCTCGCTCATTCTTTCCTCTCTTCCTGGGGCTCCCTCTGGGCCCACCACAATCATGCACTCTCTCCAGCCTTTCTCCACCCAGAAGAGGATCTTTTGGGCAGTTATTTTTCCATTTGCACCTGTGTCAGCTCTGGCTGTGGGCAGGACCAAACTCTTAAGGGATCAACCATGCAGGCAAGGAGACACTTTTGAACAAGATAAGATTTCAGGCAGAAATTATAGTAGGTATGCAGCTGCCCAGCCCCTCATCCATTTATCTCCCCAATCTTTCAACCAGCAAATATTTATTAAGCGTCTACTACGTGCTTTCCCAGGCACTAAATTCTATGGTGAATGGGGATGCAATGGTGGGCAAGACACAATTTTTCCTTCAAGGATCTTACAAGCCTAATGGCAAGAATCCTCCTAAGAGGGACTTCGACTATCCAGGTTTCTGGAAGTGGCCACTAAGCTGAAATGGAATGGTTAGCCAGTGGGTAAGTAAGGAACCATGTGTGGAGACGTCTAAGTGAGAGAGAGCAGAACTTTGGAGAAATCCTTCCCCACTGGCTGCCAGGCCAGGCTGCAAGCACAGCCACAGTTTTCATTTGCAAGGCCTGAGGGGCTGGGTGCTCAGTCTCCTGGGCTCCAAGTGTATGATGCATAAAAATGGGCCATTCTCTTTCCAGCTGCATAGTGCCATCATGCCACAGGGCTGCAGAACTGTCCCCTCTGAACCTGGAGGCTGAGCCTGAGATATCCATCACAGTAGTGGATGATGGGTTGATTGTAAGGAAGAAAATTTTCTAAACCATTTGTGTCGGGTCTCACCCCGGCTCCCACAGGACTTCACGATGACCCTGTACCTGCGGCATTACTGGAAGGATGAGAGGCTAGCTTTCTCCAGCGCCAGCAACAAGAGCATGACCTTCGATGGCCGGCTGGTGAAGAAGATCTGGGTCCCTGATGTCTTCTTTGTTCACTCCAAAAGGTCGTTCACTCATGACACCACCACTGACAACATCATGCTGAGGGTGTTCCCGGATGGACACGTGCTGTACAGCATGAGGTAGCTGTCCGGGGGCCACTGTTCCTTTGTCCAGTGCCATTCCAGTATGTGTGGTCAGGCCCTTTGGCCCTGAAGACTGTCACTGTGGTTGGGTCTGTGGGTTCCTGGATGGGAGGAGCCTTCTGATGCCAGTCACAACTATCTAAACATGACATGGCCACCCCAGCAGGGGATGACTTCCTCATCACTGGGGGTCTTAAGCTTGGGTGAGAAGACTACTTTGGCCTGAATGAGACAATGACCTTCCACATGCTGTACCTTCTGTTCACTGAGAGCATGTCATTCTAGTTGATTGGTAATAAAGGTTTTTTAAAAAATAGCCTTTTAAAAAAAAAAAAAAGATTTAAAAAAAGCATCCCCCCCCCAAAAAAATAGCTACTGTCTATTGAGGGCTATTGCAGACTAGCTTCTGGAGTACGGCCGAGTCATGTAAGCAGTCATGTTCCACATCTTTAAAAAAAAATGCTTTTTTCTTACTTGTCACTGATGAAGCTCATTGTCCCACATCCACCTGGTCTGCTTGTACAATTCACCAGAATGCAATGCTGATACTAGACACTTCTGGCCTTGGGTGGAAGTTGAGTAGGGGGCCTCCCAGGTGTCTCTTGAGGAGGTGGCCCTGCTGGCTGAGGGCAAAGCCCAGAGAGAGGCACGGGAGAGAGCCATTAGCAGCCAGCACCGCCAGTGGCTGGGGAAGGGGTGCACCAGCCCAGTAACGGGGATCTGGCAGAGCATTAATCCTCTACTACAGACGACAAAACTCTAGAAGTTAAGGTTCTATAACTCAGATAACTATGTTTCCAAGCTTCTGCAGCAGATGTGAGGAGGCAGCTGCTCGGTTGTGTACTGTGCCTTCTTGCTCTGGGCATATGTAGGAGCCAGTAATTCACTGCACAAGCCAATACGTGACTCTGGGTTGTCTAGGATTACGGTCACTGCCATGTGCAACATGGACTTCAGCCACTTTCCCCTGGACTCCCAGACCTGTTCTTTGGAGCTGGAGAGCTGTAAGTATTAGCATTCCTAATTCCTTTGCCTTTTTTCCTCTCTGATCTTGGTGCCATTTTAGTAATCATGAGGCTGAGCCCTGCCTGCCAGCGTTAAGACCTATTTACCTCTGGACTGGCATGGGATTTCCCTGTTACTTCACCCTGCATCAGAAGCAAAGGAGGCATATTAACTTGTTTTCCTCTTCCCAAAGATGCCTATACAGATGAAGATCTGATGCTGTACTGGAAGAATGGGGATGAATCCCTAAAAACAGATGAGAAGATCTCCTTGTCTCAGTTTCTGATTCAGAAATTTCACACGACTTCCCGACTGGCCTTCTACAGTAGCACTGGTAGCTATCTTTTGCCACAATCTGATTCAAATGTGCAAGAAAGCACATTTGAATTCTTCTTCAGCCTTAACCCCAAGGAAAATATGTTTTGTGTGTGTTTTGTTTTTTGTTTTGAGACAAGGTCTCACTCTGTCTCCCAAGCTGGAGTGTAGTGGCAAGATCATGGTTCACTGCAGCCTCAACCTCCCAGGCTCAAGTGATCCTCCCACGTCAGCCTCCTGATTAGCTGGGCCTACAGGCACGTGCCACCATGCCCAGCCAATTTTTTTTTTTTTTTTTGGTAGAGATGAGGTCTTACTATGTTGCCCAAGCTGGTCTCGAACTCCTGGACTCAAGCAATCCTCCTACCTCGGGCTCCCAAAGTGCTGGGACTGCAGGCGTGAGTCATCATGCTCAGCCTAAATTTTGATTATTAGAATAATGTAGCCTAGAATACGTTCTGGCTTCTGCCTACCAGGAGTTCGAGACCAGCCTTGCCAACATGGCAAAACCCCATCTCTACTAAAAATACAAAAATTAGCCGAGCATGGTGGCACGCCACTATAATCCCAGCTACTTGGGAGGCTGAGACAGGAGAATTGCTTGAATCCAGGAGGCGAAGGTTGCAGTGAGCTGAGATCGTGCCACTGCACTCCAGCCTCAGGGACAGAGTGATACTCTGTCTCAAAAAAAAAAAAAAAAAAAAAAATTAGCCAGGCATGGTGACACATGCCCCTGGTTCTAGCTACTCAGGAGGCTGAATAGGGAGGATTGCTTGAGCCCAGGAGTTTGAGGCTGCAGTGAGCTATGATTGTGCCATTGCACTCCACGCTGGGCAATAGAGCAAGACCCTGTCTCTATCCAAACAAATAAGGAGAGAGAAATAGAATAAAGGTTCCAGGAACTCATGGGAGGGGGAATGGAGAGTTATTGTTTAATGGGTGCAGAGTTTCTATGTGGGATGATGAACAAGTTCTGGCAATGAATAGTGGTGATGGTTGTACTATATTGTGAATAATATACTTAGTGCCAGTGAACTGTACACTAGCCTGGGCATTGGAGGCCTGCATTGAAACAAGCGCAACTGACTCTAGCTAAGGCTTTGGAAAAGCCTCTCAGAGTCTCATTTCCTCATGTCCCAAATGTCAGACTTTAGAATCATGTGAACAGCCTATTTCTTTCTGTGACAGATGTGGAGTTTGCATGGTAAAGGGTTAGGGTCTTACAATAAAGGTGACAATTTCACAACAAAGGTGACAGTGACCAGAGCCTAGCTCCCGCAGCTCCTGCCTCAGTGGTACTGGCCTCAACAAAATAGAACTATTCCGACCTCTCATGCTCTTGAGCAGCAAGTCACTCAAGAGATATGGTTGTAATTTGCAAATTACAAATACAGAACAAACAACTATAGCCTAGGCAACATGGCGAAACCCCTGTCTCTACAAAAAAATACAAAAAAAAAAAAAAAAATTAGCTAAGCATGGTGGCACGCACCTGTAGTTCCAGCTACTCAGAAAGCTGAGGTGGGAGGATCGCTTGAGCTTGGGAGGTTGAGGCTGCAGTGAGCTGTGAGTGTGCCACTGTACTCCAGCCTGGGCTACAGAGCAAAACCCTGTCTCAAAAACAAACAAACAAAACCCAAATGACTAAACTTCCCTTCTGTGTAGTTCTACCCTTTCCCAAAATACTGTGAAGAGAAGTTGGGTAATACCAACTGAGATAGTAAGTGTACTAGATATTGGCAAGATATTTATATACAGGAGAAAGTGCTTAGATTTCGGAAAAGAAAGGTATTATAAGCCAACTGATCATTAATTTCAACTTTCTGTTGCTGATGAGGGCCATGTCAGTGAAGGACGGGTTCCCAGGGACACAGTTTGCTTTTACCTCTCAGATGGAACCTCATTGGCTTCTTCCTGTGTCCCCCAGGCTGGTACAACCGTCTGTACATCAACTTCACGTTGCGTCGCCACATCTTCTTCTTCTTGCTCCAAACGTATTTCCCCGCCACTCTGATGGTCATGCTGTCCTGGGTGTCCTTCTGGATCGACCGCAGAGCTGTGCCTGCCAGAGTTTCACTGGGTAAAAGCATTTCATAAGATGTGGTAGGGTGGTTATATTTTTTAACTTTTCACTATGTTTACAAAAAGTAAAAATCATTATTTAGAGTTCTTAACTGATGAGCTGTTAGAGTCAGAAGGAGCAACTTCTCCTACTTCTTGCCTTTACCATCTAGATACTGGCCTCAGTTTCCTCCACATTGTGAGAGCCAGAGGGAGCTAAAACAACATCAACTGTGACTGCATCACTTCAGAAAGATTTGGGGTATAGACTTCGACAACTGGCAGTATCAGAGCTCAGTATTTAGATAAATAAGATGATTCTGCACATGCCAACAATTCCTTCTGTAAATACAAAAACTTCATTTGCTGACCTTGTTTAGACAGAGGGCTTGGAAGCAGGGTACAGAATATGAGATTTCTGGGAAAAGGAGGGCCACGTTCCCTGGAGCTGTGGTTTAGCCTTTTACAGACCCTGAATTCCAGAGTGAGAGTTTACAACATGTCGTTGTAAATTTAGACAACATTAGGCTGGGCTTTGAGAAAGGTGAGGGTTTAAGCAGCAAGACAGAGTGAAGAAGAATCCCGCACGATGGGCCTCTGGGAATTTCCACAGTCTTCAGGGACTTTAGATGAGGGAGAATGTGCCTATTCCTTGAAGTCTGGGAATGTTCCTTCAGAGGTGTCCTTTAGTCACTGTCTTTAATTCCACATGAGAACAGATCCTCTCCTTGTCGGTCACATCACAGAAACACAGTCTTTCAGGTGCCTGAAGGATAATGAGACAAGCAGTGGGTTGGCTCCGGGGAGAATAGGCCTGGCATCTGGTGGAGCAGATCCTTGCCCCTCTCCGAGGCAGAAACACACCTGGAACTTTCTCATGTGGCTTAAGAGACAGAGTGTAAAATCGTGACTTAGTGAGATGTGGGGGCAGTTCTAGATCGCTGTCAGCAGCCCAACTAAGGCCAGGTGTTGCAGGTATCACGACGGTGCTGACCATGACCACCATCATCACGGGCGTGAACGCCTCCATGCCGCGTGTTTCCTACGTCAAGGCCGTGGATATCTACCTCTGGGTCAGCTTTGTGTTCGTGTTCCTCTCGGTGCTGGAGTACGCGGCCGTCAACTACCTGACCACCGTGCAGGAGCGCAAGGAACGGAAGCTGCGGGAGAAGGTGAGAGGGCTTCTTCTGCCCTTGTCTAAGTCCATGCTACTGGGTGAAAATGAACGTTGGCTGGGCAGGGGGCAGAGGCAGGGGTTGCATGTAGAAAAAGGAGATGTTTGTGCAAAAGGAGGAGGATCTTGTTTTAGAATAGGTTCTGGCTTCTACCCCAAAGGATTCCAGAAAGGGGAAGGTCTTTGGACAAAGACTAGGAACAGGAAGACTTGGGTCTTAGACTCAACTTTGCCACCTATGCTGAGCCTCAGTTTTCTCATCTGTCAAAGGGAAATTACAGAACCCTCACCTCTACTGTAAGAGTCACATGAGATAATGTATGTGAAAGTTGTTTTGATCTTTCACATACATCAGGATCTAGACAAACTCTCACTATTATTAGTGAACATGTCTAAGGACAATGCCTCCCTGTCTTATGACCAGAGAAGGGAGAGTTCTAGAACAAAAAACCACCTTTATTTATCAGTGCCCAGTGAAAATTCAGCCACAGTAAGGACTAAAGCGAAATATTTTATATATATTTCTTTAAAAGAAAAAACTTCTATGTGTAGCTGTAGAAAGAAGTTGGAAATACTGTATTATTGGCCTGGCATGGTGGCTCATGCCTATAATCCCAGCACTTTGGGAGGCTGAGGTGGGTGGATCACTTGAGGTCAGGAGTTCAGCACCAGCCTGGCCAACATGGTGAAACCCCGTCTTTACTAAAAATACAAAAATTAGACGAGCATGGTGGTGCATGCCTGTAATCCCAGCTACTCGGGAGGCTGAGGCAGGAGAATCCCTTGAACCAGGGAGGTGGAGGTTGCCATGAGCTGAAATTGCACCACTGCAGACCAGCCTGGGTGACAAAGCAAGACTCCATCTCAAAAAAACAAAATAAAAAAATAAATACTGTACTATCTATACTGTACTGTACCATATTATACTATAGTTGATCCTTGAACAAGGCAGGGTTGGGGGGCTGACCCCTTGTGCAGTAGAAAATCCAAGTATAACTTTGGGCTCCTCCAAAACTTAACTACTAATGGCCTCATGTTGACTGGGAACCTTACTGATAAGATAAACAGTCGATTAACACCTATTTTGTATGTTATATGTATTATAAACTATATTCTTACAATAAAGTAAGCTAGAGAGAAAATGTTATGAAAATCATAAGGAAGAGAAAATATTTTTATAATTCATGAAGTGGAAGTGGATCGTCATAGGGACTTCATCCTGGTCATCTTCACTCTGAGTAGGCTGAGGAGGAGGACGAAAGAGCGGGACTGGTCTTACTGTGTCTGGGGTGGCAGAAGTGGAAGAAAATCTAAGTGAATCTCCACAGTTTAAACCTACGTTGTTCAACGGTCAACTGCAAACTATGAGATAGAATACAACTGGGAGATTTCACAAAGCCATGCTCATGAGCCTTTGGCACAGGGAGGTAGTCTTTCGTTCACAGTCAGATTCCTATTCATTTTAGTGTTAGGTCTGTGCAAAAGTAATGACATAAACTGCAATGACTTTTGCACCAACCTAATCGTAAATAATAATAATGCTGGCTTGCTCCCCGATCATTGTCAATCATTGCACTAATCAAAATGGGGGTTCATCTAAAAGCTGTGGAGATAAAGGGACATGAAAATCTCACATTTATGCACAACTGAGTGGCCATTAGCCTTTCAGCATAAGGGAGCTTTTAAAATTAAAATAATTTATTTTTGCCATGTAATGACATTTTGGTCAATGGGACCTTTACATTTTAGGAGAAGAGAATATGTCGCCTTTCAAAAATTGTCTTTCAACACTTGCATTATACCTGTCAAGTATTTCCACTTTGTTTCTGTTAACTTAAAAAAATCAAAAATTTATAAATTTGAAAAAGGAGACTTTATTTCTTATAAAGGATTCCAGTCTGCAAGGTGGCCATCCTGCAGGCTGGGGAGTGCAGCCTCCCATAAAGACCTGGACACAGGTACTTTGAAGGAGGAGGTGTTGGAGTAGGAGCTTTATGCTGAATATGGCTAAATATACATAATCAATAGGCTATAGGAAGATTTACGAATATTTTTGAAGGTAGTCCTGACACATGCCTATTGAACAAATGTGCATGTAACATACAACCCATGTTCACCCTGGGGTGGAGACTTAACAGTTCAATGTATTACAATTAGACCCTATATGCAAAAGGGACACAAAGGCACTCAAGTGAACAGCCTCTGTAAACTGACCAGGACTGGTCCAGGATTGATGGTCTTATCAAGAGAAGGTTACTAAAATCACTCTCTTGTCCAGTCAAAGCTATAGTTATGGCTGGTGGAATAGGGGCCAGGGGTTGGTGACTCAGTGTCTGATGGTCGGTGAGCTGCAATTTTTTTTTTTTTTAAGACAGGGTCTGGCTGTGTCACCCAGGCTGGAATGCAGTGGTTGCTAACTGCCCCCGTCTCCCGGGCTCATGCTGTCCTCCCACCTCGGCCTCCCAAGTAACTGGGACCACAGGCATGCGCCACCACGTCCAGCTAGTTTTTATATATTTAAAAGAGATGGGATTTTGCCATGTTGCTGAGACTGGTTTCAAACTTCTGGAGTCAAAGCCATCTGCCCCCTTGGCCTCCCAAAGTGCTGGGATTACAGGCGTGAACCACCGCACCAGCCTCAAATTGTTTTAACATCATTTATCTTGAGACCAGTGCTTGTTTAGTTGAAAGAGAAAAAGAAAAACCTTGTGGCAGCACACAGTATATTCTTTAAGTGCAGGGGTATGTGACTTCACTGTGGCCCTAGAATGGCCTTAGGTACTGTTCGTAATTTGGTATCTTAGGGCCATAAAGAATCTGTTCTGTCTTACGATCTCTATTTCAGCATTAACGCTGGTCAGTTGTGTCTAAACCCCAAAAGGAGGAGGAATACCAAGGTGTGTCCGGCCTCTTGTCCCGTCATGACTGGGAACTCAGTTTTTAAGGTTGCTCTGGGGTCCCCTTGACCAAGACGGGGGTCAGTTCAGTCAGTCTGGGGGCTTAGAACTTTATTTTTAGTTTACATCTCCAAATATATTATACTCGGTTGCTTATTTTTAAAGCTCTAGTCAAACATTTTTTACTTCAGAAAATGGACTTGTTTAAACTTCGGTAATTTGTACACTGGTCATTATCACAGGCCTTTGGACCATATTTAAACACTTTTGATTTATAAATCATTAGACTTTCCTGTATAGAGCAGTTGAAAAAAATAGCAAAGGCTTCATCTGACAAACAGGGGCTCACAAACGAACAGTTCACTAGCACAACTTGCCCTGTTTCCATATCAGGTCCTGATCTTTGCCAGCAATTGTATGACTTTGTTTAAAGAGACAAGGAAGTCATCTGTGGAGAGGGCCTCAGGCCCCTAAGTCTCCCCCTCCGTCTGTGTGAGAACAGACATGCAGGAGGCGAGAGCTGGTACTCTGCTATTGTCAAATGTAGGATTTAAGACCAAGAAGCATAGTTGCTGGAGAGCAGACAGAGGTGAGAAGGCACCATCTGCTGTCTCACAGAGAAACTAATATTCATGGTCATTGAAATGGTTCCCAGTAGAGCTGAGGTTCCTAAGTGGAAGCCATGGAGTACCTGCCCTGGAATCACCTCCTGAGTCTGCTAAAAATAGATTCCCTGGTTTGAGACAGGTTCTCAAAAAATAGATTCCCGAGACCACTACTGGGGGAACCCACCCCCAATATTTCAACATAGGTTGAATTACAATCAATTCATACAGTTAACACAATTATCATAGTGGTCCTGAGGTGATGTACATCCTCAGCTTATGAAGATAACAGGATTAAGAGATTAAAGACAGGCATAAGAAATTATAAAAGTATTATTTGGGAATGGATAAATGTCCATATTAAGATGAAATCTTCACAATTTATGTTCCTTTGCCGTGGCTCCAGCTGGTCCCTCCATTGGGGGTCCCTGACTTCCCGCAGCAGACCACACCCTAGGTCTACTGATTCAGAATCTCTGAGGATGGCACCCTGGAATCAACATTTTAAGCAAGCTCCCAGGTGTTTCTGATGCTCACTGAAGTGTGATTTCCACTCTGTAAAGGGAAAAGCTGCCTGGGACCCAATAGGCCCACCCCTGGTTTGAATGGCAGACATGTGCAGGTGGGAGCACGTGGGAGCCCAGGGCCTGCCTCCCCTCAGCTGCTCTAATACTTTGGCTGATTAGCCAGACCTTGTCTGACATGCCAGGAGCCACTTCCTCTTTCTTAGAAACAGGCCAATCTGGAAAACAGGGATTTATCGGAATTTTTGGCATTTCCTGATTTGAACTCAAAATCGTAGGAGAAAAGTCTATTTCATTTTAGCAGAAAGATTTTCAGTTTAGAGCAAGGAGAAGAGGTAAAGACCCGTGCCTTAAATAAATAAATAACCCCCCATGGATAATATCACACAATTTTATCAGTTTGGGTGTGATTATACCTAAATACAAAGAGTTGAATAGGGCTGGGCATGGTGGTACACGCCTGTAATCCCAGCACTTTGGGAGGCCAAGGCAGGTGGATCCCTTGAACCCAGGAGTTTGAGACCAGCCGGGGCAACTTGGCAAAATCCCATCTTACAAAAAATACAAAAATGAGCTGGGTGTGGTGGCGTGTGCCTGTAGCCCCAGCTACTCGGGAGGTCAAGGTGGGAGGATCCCTTGAGCCCAGGAGGTGGAGGCTGCAGTGAGGCGAGATGGCATCACTGCACTCCAGCCTGGGTAATAATAAAGCAGGACCCCCTCTAAAAAACAAAAAAAAAGAGAGAGAAAGATGACCTCTTACTGACCTTTTATCCCTAATTCCCTTATATCTACGAGTCTTTGTTAATTATTCAAGAATTGTTGGCCGGGCACAGTGGCTAATGCCTGTAATCCCAGCACTTTGGGAGGCCAAGGCGGGCAGATCATTTGAGGTCAGGAGTTTGAGATCAGCCTGGCCAACATGATGAAACCCTGTCTCTACTAAAAATACAAAAATTAGCTAGGCATGGTGGCAGGCACCTGTAATCCTAGCTACTCAGGAGGCTGAGGCAGGAGAATCGCTTGAACCCGGGAGGTGAAAGTTGCAGTGAGCCGAGATCAAGCCACTGTACTCCAGACGGGGAGATAGAGTGACTCTGTCTCAAAAAAAAAAAAAAAAAAAAGAATTGTTACTGATGGAACAAAGACACAGCAAATAATAATGAAACAATCATGCCTGATTAAAAAAAAATAGCCCCTCAAACCACAAACAATTTCTTAAGAATACTTCAAGTAATTCTAATTCTGCATAAAATCATTCATCTATTTTTGCATTCTAAAGCTTTATGATATTCATCTGAGAGTTTCAAGATCCGTAACAATAAGAGGCAGGTTGTGAAACTTCATTATTTCACTTTCCTAGATGGAAAAACAGAGGCACTGAAGGGCTGAGAGCCAGGTCAGAAACATACTCAAATCAACACCAATTGGCTGTGTCAAGTGGGCCTCCTGCCCTTGATCAACACCAAGCATCCAGGCACCAGTGGAAGCCCACTCTCTACTGACTAAACTATGGGGAGAAGTCAGGCAAAACCATTTCCTTTCCTCCCACTTAGAATGTCTTATGAACACTTTCATACTTGCAGAAACTATTAAAAGAATAGGGTCGTGTACATTGAGGTACCCAGCACCTAGATCCAACATTGCTAACATTTTTCCATTTTTGTGTGGCAAAAACTGCACCAACAGATACAGCTTATATGGAGAAAATGGATTATGCATTCATTTTCTGAATGAATGTATATTTTCTCCATATAAACATGTATCTGTTGGTGCAGTTGAACTGTCTAAAAACACATTGCAGATACCATGACCCTTGATTCTTAAATGTAACTTTTTAAGATAAGGACACTCTTCTACCTCATCATCTTTTTCTTTCTTTTTTAAAAAAGAGACGGGGTTTTGCTCTGTCACCCAGGCTGGAATGCAGTGGCATGATCACTGCTCACTGCAACCTTGACCTCTTGAGCTCAAATGATCCTCCTGCCTCAGCCTCCCGAGTGGCTAGAACTACAGGTGCATGCCACCATGCCTGGCTAATTAAAAAAAAATTTTTTTTTTTTTTTTGTAGAGGAGTCTAACTATGTTGCCCAGGCTGGTCTTGAAATCCTGGTCTTAAGCAATCCTCCTGCCTTGACCTCTCAAAGCACTGAGATTGTAGGCATGAGCCACTGCGCCTGGCTCCTAGTCATCTTTTGATTCATGCACAGAAAGGCGGAGTCCTGTAGCTGGAATTAGACTATGTGGATTTCAAGTCCTGCTCTGACACCAGCTGTGTGGTCTCAGAATTGTATAGTTCTCTGGGTCTTAGGTTTTGCCTCTACAATTGAGGGATTTGGACTAGATCAGTGGTTCTCAATTCTGACTACACAGTAGAATCACCTGGGGATTTTAAATTAATTGCTCTAAAGTACAGCCCGGGCACGGCCAGTTTAAAGAGCTGTGCAGATGATTCTAATATGCAACCAGGGTAGAGGATCGTTGGACTAAGTAATCTCTGGAGATCTTTCTAGTTCTGTCTTTCTGTGGTTCTGAATAGCAATGTGGCTTTGCTTTTGAGCCAGGCCCCCTCCTCTGCCCACCTCACAAGGCTTAATGATGTTCTTCGTGCTTGCTGCCCATAGTTCCCGTGCATGTGTGGAATGCTTCATTCAAAAACCATGATGCTGGATGGAAGCTACAGTGAGTCTGAGGCCAACAGCCTGGCTGGGTATCCCAGAAGCCATATCCTGACGGAAGAAGAAAGGCAAGACAAAATAGTGGTCCACCTGGGCCTGAGTGGTGAAGCCAATGCTGCCAGAAAGAAGGGGCTTCTGAAGGGCCAGATGGGTTTTCGTCTCTTCCAGAACACCCATGCCATTGACAAATACTCTAGGTTGATATTCCCTGCCTCCTACATATTTTTCAACTTAATTTATTGGTCAGTGTTTTCCTAGGGGCTCCAAGGCTGTTCCTAGAAGAGGGCATAGACATCAGGGGGGCCTGGCCAGTCACTGACAGGTGGACTTGTTGACCACACGCCCCTCACCAGACAGAGCAACAGCTACTGGACCACCCTGAGCAGCACTCATCTCTCAGAGGAGCCCAGGAGCCTTCCAGCTACCCTGACCCCAGACCTCGTGGGGCTACTCCTTGTTCATGCTATGTCTCGCGTCACACTTCACGTCTCTCTGGGACCTTCTGTTGTTGTGTGTGAACTAGTTCACAAGAACTCCCCTCCTATAAATAAGGACTCAAATGCCTCCTAGACATTCTTAGACGCTCAGGATGCCTAGGATTCAGCTGTGGAGGGAAAAGGAAGAACTGAAGTGCAAGCTGAGGGGCATTCTGGATAGGAGACAGGAAATTATTAACAAAAAAACCCCGTAAACCCATACAACTGGATTAAGTGCCTACCTAGAAGGGAAAAGAGCTCAGATCCCAGACAGGAAATGATTTGCCTGTGGGAGTATGGCAACCCACAGGATTTTGCAATATTAGAGGAGATTATTCATTTAGCCATCCATTCAACCATTCTTTAAATATTGAGGTCCCACTCTGCATCAGGTACGGTGGAAATGAAAAAATAGAGTCTCTTTCCTTAGAGATCTTCTCTAAGCTGTGCTCATTCTACATATGGCATGATGTACTTCTGCTCTTTCCCCTCCTTCAACCCCATTTACCCCATAGACCCATTCTGTTTGTTGTTGCTTTTACTCTTAAGCATATAAGGCAGGGTCTGGGAGAGGCCAGGTCCAGAACTTTCAACTGTCCTCCTCCAGTGAAGTTACGCAGACAGAACTAACTTTGCCCAGCAATGATGCGTAGCAATGTGCATGGAGTATTGCCAGCCAGGGAAACTCACCCAAGCTCACCACGGTGTACGGTTTTTTTTACTGGGGTCGGTCATGGATTTATGGCTGATTGCCCACATGGCTGACTTTAGTCTTTTGCCCCTCCAGAGGTTGAGCTGGTACCTTGAGGTCCAGGGCACCTATCATAAATCACATTGTTGGCATAGATTACCTGGTGTGGCCCAAGGCCCCAGTAGACAAAGACCCTTCTATCTCACAGGACATTCCAAGGGCATAGAGGTTGCCTCCCAGGAGCTGGGACTAAGGCTCAAACCTTTTTTGGGGCAAGGTTAGTCCTTTACTACACAGCAACTCTTGTCAATTCCTTATTGTTAATGTTAATTGCAGTGTTACTATTATATATTCAGGCAAAAACATTTTAAAGTATCTTTGCACTAGGTACAGTGGGGTCCAAATTAAGAATAAGAGTAGTCAAAGCTCTCAGAGAAGGAACTAGTAGAGGAAATGCCACACGAATACCTATAATATAAGATTAAGAGTGTTTAGTGCCTCAGTAGTAGTTCAGTGTGAGATGGGAATTCTGCGGGAGGAAAAACAGTCCCACCAGGGATCCGGACCTCATGGAGAAAGCAGCCCTGAGATGCCCCTTGAAGGTCAGGATTTTAAGAAGAAGAAATGGGACAGAATACATCCTAGATCTGGGCTGTCTAATATGGTAGCCACTAGCCACAAGCCTATTTAAATTTAAATTAGTTAAAAATATTAACTGGGTGTGGTGGTGTGTGCCTGGGGTTCTAGCTACACAGGAGGCTGAGGCAGGAGGATTGCTTGAGCCAAGGAGTTCCAGGCTGCCGTGAGCTGTGATCAAGCCACTGCAGTCCAGCCTGAGTGAAAGAGCGAGACTCTATCTCTAAAGTAATAATAATTATTATTTAGATTAGTTGAAGTTCAATAAAATTGAAAACTCAGTTCCTTGGTTACACCATCCACACTCAAGTGGGCTCAATAAGCACAGCTGCTGGTAGCTGCTGCATTGGGCTGGGCAGACCTAAAGACCAGGAAGCCCTACCAGCCAAGAGACCAGCCTAAGCAGATGCATGGGGAGAACGGGAAGGTTTGCCATTGCAGAGAATAGGGTTTGTGGGCAAATCATTCATTTTGGCAGGATCCTAGGCTGTGGGAAGAGGAGGTGAGAGACTGGCTTTTTCCACAGCCCTAGAGATCAAGTACCATGCTGGTACTTATGAGGACAGCTTCCCCACTTTGGAGTTGCTGAACCCAAGACCACTAGATTTCCCAGCCTCATAGACCAATGAAGAACAAAGGTGCATAAACATGGGTAATTGGGTGGTACAGGGCATCTGGACTAGTTTAGAAATCTTTTTTTTTTTTTTTTTTTCTGAGACACAGTTTCACTTTTGTTGCCCAGGATGGAGTGCAATGGCTTGATCTTGGCTTACCACAACCTCTGCTTCCTGGGTTCAAGCGATTCTCCTGCCTCAGCCCCCGAGTAGCTGGGATTACAGGCATGCGCCACCATGCCTGGCTAATTTTTTTATTTTTTAGTAGAGATGGGGTTTCTCCATGTTGGTCAGGCTGGTCTTGAACTCCCGACCTCAGGTGATCCGCCTGTCTCAGCCTCCCAAAGTGCTGGGATTACAGGCATGAGCCACTGCACCCATCCAGAAACCTTTTATCTCTAGAGACTCTCCCAAGCCACAGTGCTGCTCAAAGAATGATAATCTTATTGTCATTAAATATATCATATTGCTTTGGTTGTAAGACTTATTTAATTCCAACACTACTCCACTTCTGAGTGCATTGTTTTCATGAATTATGACTCATATAACATGGTTGCCTGTTCACAAATTAAAACAAATAAAGATTTATTTTTGCTAGCTTCTGTGTTAAACTGGAGTTAATTCTATAGCAGACATATTTAGAATCATAAACAGTGTTTTATCATGCAGGGCCATGATACAATGACACCATTGTATTTAGCATTGCCTTATTACAGTATAATAGTCTGACACTACTTGAGAAAAGTAGGAAATTTAAAGAGGTAAACTGGAGAAAACATCAGTAGGAGTAGAAAACAGGAACTATGGAAATAGAACATGGGATGATTCACCCTGGAGGCAAGACAGAGAAGCAAACACAATCATTATCAGGAATGCATGAATGATACTTTACTTCACTGACATCGTGAAATGTAAGATACACCCATATTTTATGTACTGAGAAAAAATACTAATAATCAAATTCTGGAATGCCAATGATTATAATATGAATCCTGATTTCACCAATATGAAACTGAAAAAAATGTTAATGCTACAATAAAAGAAATGGGTTTTATACAAAAACTGGTGATTGAACATACTTCACTGACACCAAGGAGCCAACATTTATTTAGCATTTGTCCTCAAGGTCTTGTGCTGAGGTGAGGGATGGTGGTGATCGGTAAAGAAATGAATGGGGAACACGCTTCAGTCATTAAGAAGCTTACACTCTAATGGGTATGGTTCAAAGGAGGGAAAGATCATAGAATTTGAGGAGTGTTTTCTGATAAATATTGAGTGATGAATAAACACAGCTTTGAGTACCAGAAAAGGGAAGGAAGGGATGATAACGTGGAAGAAGGAAAGCTCAGGTATGTTCAGGGGTCAGTGAATAGACACTCTACGGAATGTACAAAAGACATAAGATAGGAAAAGTAAGTTGGGGCAAAAAGGGCTTTGGGCAGGGAAGTGACAATCTTTTGGAAAATTAATTAATTTGCCATCAGAATATAAACTGGTGTATTTTTCAACCATTTTAATTGCCAGTGACAGAAATTCAACTAAAAATGGTACAAGCGAAAAGAGGATATATTGGAAGGATACTCTAGGGGCTCTTAGAACGACAGGGAACTTGAAGGAAGCAGGGAAGCTCTGGGGACTTAAGGGTCTGGAACTGGGTTTCAGCATGTCCCTTCAGGGTCATGTCTCCATCCAACACTCTGTCTTCATTCTCACCCACTGCAGACAAGTTTCCTCCACCTGGTGTGGGTGGGTGGAGTGGCCTTGATGGTCTTAGGCCCACAGTTTTCTAGTTCAATTACCCAGTGTCAAGGGTCTTTCTATATTTATTCCACTTAGAATAAAACTGGGGAATGAGTTTGACTGGTCTGGGCTGGGCCATGTATGTTGAAGATGATCAGAGCTCTGTGATGTGTTTAAGCTGAGAAAGCTAGAACTCTTCAAAAACACTTTTATTTGGTTCCACCTTTTTGCAAGCATCTGTTAAAGGGAGGCCATCAATTTGAAAAATAAAAGGCTGCTTAGTTTGAGGAAATCAGTGAAGAAGGAAAATAACATTAAGAATAGTGGAGAAAGTTCATGCTAAGTTCAGTAATGTGTGAGGGCCACAGTCTATGTGCTGATGTTCACAGAGACTAGAAAGCCAGGAGAAAGAGCTGGCATGCATGGAGGATGAGGAGTTTGAGTTTCACAAGGAACTAGAAATGTGAAATAAAAAGTAGTAAATGTTGGTGTAAGACTGAGAGGGAGATAAAGATTTGGAACCATATCCTAGATATGCTGAATGAAGCTATGAAAATGGACAAAACTCCTGAAGGAGAAGAAGTAGTAGACAGCAGGTCTGTGGACAAGAGCTCAGGAGTATATATTTAGGTGGGAGGAGGATTGTGGTAGAAGCTGGGAGGAGGGAGTTTCTCAACAGGAGGAGGGTGGGGCTGGGAGCAAATAATAACCATAAACACGAGAAGGGTAAAGACTGAACGGATGTGGCAAGGTGTAGGCAGGAGGCTTGGTGGCCACAAACACCAGGTAGACAGCCATCCGTGGTTGTCTCAATCACCGTGATTTAGGAAGGTAGAAGGAAACATGTTCAGAGAATTATGTTACTTATTATGGAAAGACTATTACAGATTCTTGTATTTTTGAAGGCTTAAAACATAACATGGTAGCATACCCAGCCTGAATAAGGGCTGTGTTCTCAGTGGTTGGTTCCCCGAACTATTACACTGGAATTTGGGGGAGTGGCACAAGAACAGCATTTATAACTGGATCATCAGATCCAGTCATCACAGAAGATAAGAGAACAGCCATTAAAGTGACCATATAAGGTAAATGGTCAAGTATAGAGTGCATCCTCTGCTCAGCACCATGCTAAACGCCAGATGTGTGGTTCCTAATTCAGTTCTCACATCAATCCTGCTGTGGTAGGAAGGACTTTCCTGTACTCCATACCTGCTAAGCTGTAGGGCCTTCCATAACTGTATTCAACATGTCTAGGTAGGTGGACCTTGCATGAAAGAATCCATTTCTCATAGTATTTTCAGGAAAAAGGTGATTCATTTCCCACTTAGATGGACAGAGAAGTGGTTAGAAAGAGCAGACAGAAAATCTGGGTTATGCTGAAACACATCTACATCGTTATCTCTACACTCAGGTGAGAACTTGGAGTTATACCAGGACATCCTGGTTTAGCTCCTTGAGGCCGGAAGCTGGCTTTGAGAGACATGACATGCACGTATTCAGGACAGCCAGGGCAAAGGCATTATGGGTTTCTAGCACTGACGCTGTTAAAAGGCATTATTCATTTAATTAGTGCACAAGGAGAATCCACAGCCCCCGCCACCACTACCATTTGAAACATCTTGCCTTTTTCATTCCATTGCAAAGGAACGGATGGCTGTGACCTAGAGGATTAGCACCGGTTTGGAAGCAGCTGACTTCCCACTCCCACCAATCACTAGGAAATGGTACCAGTAAAGAAGGCTGTGTGCCCTGCATGTGTCTGAGGACAAGTGTGCTGGACTGTTCTCCCGGAGAGTTAAGTCCTGTGCTAGGAGGGTCTCATGGCCCAGCCTGCCCAGCCTCCAGAGCCATCCGGAGCCTGCCCACATCTGCAGCATAAGAACGTTCCCCATTAGCAGATTGGATAAAGCACTCAGTCCTGACCCTCTGACCTTCAGATGGCATTTAAAAAATGACATTTCGGCCAGCCATCGATAACATTAGGTTTCAGATTTATTTTAAAAGCTAAATTGAAAAATAAACCTTGGCTGTAGCACACCGTTGTTTAATCTAAACTGACCAGGTTAATGGTGGTGGATGCTCTTCTCCACCGTGTTCATTTAGCCCAATATGGCTCAAATTTTAATGTGCACATGAATAACTTGGATATCTTCATAAAATGCAGATTTTGATCCAGTAGTTTTGGGAGGGGACCCTGGATTATGCATTTCTAACAAGCACCCAAGAGATGTTGGTGCTGCTGGTCTGTAGACCACAGTTTAAGTAACAAGGTCCCAGAGCCCCCTGCTCATCATTTGAAGTGAAACTCAGATGCGTCACCTCCTGTCTGTGGCATCCTGACAAGAGAGCTCACATTCCCCTCCCAAGGCAGAATTTATTATTATCTCATCTGTGATTCCAAAGCATTTTGTGCATTGAGGCCTTCCTTTATGTTGTGATTATTCTACTTGAACAATGGTTCCCAGGCTGGCTGTATGTGAGTCACCTGGGGAACTTTTGAAAAACTATCAGTGCCTAAGCCCAGCCCCATTCTGATGTTACTGTGGTCTCAACTCTCTCTCTCTTTTTAAATGACACCATTTTTAAAAGGCTGTTAAGCGGGGATCACTTGAGCCCTGGAGTTCGAGACCAGCCTGAGCAATGTAACAATACTCCTCTACAAAACAATTTAAAAATTAGTTGGGTGTGGTGGTGCGCACCCAGGCGTGCACCCATAATCGTAGCTACTCAGGAGGCTGAAGTGGGTGGGAGGATTGTTTGGACCCAGAAGGCTGATGCTGCTGAGAGCTACGATTGTGCCACTGCACCCCAGCCTGAGTGACAGAGTGAGACCCTGTGTCTAAAAAAAAATAAAGGCTGGTACTAAAGTCTGAAATAAATTTCTCTGGGAGAGTATTGTCTGGATGTAGTTTCTAAACTATGTTTCCTGGGAACAAGGCGTTCTCTGGAGGGGCTTTAAGGTCTACTCTGGGGGAATGGGTGGGAGACAGAACAAGAAGAAGGAACACAGTGCGTGGGGGCAAGAGATAGAGCCAGTCAACCAGCCCAACAAAGAATACAGAGCCTACTATGAGCAGGTGCTGTTCCAGGAACCCAGTGCTTTAGTTCTTCCAGGAACCCAGTGAAGAAGGGTTTACAGAGAGACAAGAGGTAAAGGGGCTGGGTTCCAGGGCCAGGGCTGGAACTGGGGCTTCTGTCCCCAAGTCCTTTTCACTTTTCACAGTTTCCTGTAAGAAAGCTACGGAGTTCCAGATAAAAAAAAATGGCCCAAGGGAGGTTTTAGTCTTCTTCTACCAATGTCCTTTCAGATCATTCCAGAAGGCATCTGACCTCCTGGCTGCAGGAATGGGAATCAGGGGTGGGAGGGTCAGATAAGCACCCACAGAGCTGGATTTGCCTGAGCTGCTTGGAAGAAGCTTCCAGCCCTGGATGCTGGGCCTCTGGTCACCAGCCCTCTTCTGGCCTCCGGCCACCTGCCTCTTCTTTTACTTTCCCTAAGATAGCACCCCTGTTCCACCTCCGCTAGGAAGTTGGCAGTTGCTGCCTCCACATCTCCAACTCCTTCCTGGTGTCTGCTCTGCCATGGCATCGGAGAGGCTGTAGAGTGGCACCTAGCCACAGACGTTTCTCATCCTCCTGTGAGTAGAAAGGGTGCAGGAGGGGAGGTTGCCCGCAGAGAATGTAACCATGGATATAATAAGAAGCCCTAGAAGGTAAGCTCCCCGAGAGCAAGGATTTTTGTCCATTTCCTCAATTGCTGTAATTTAGGGTCCACAACAGTGCTTGACACATGACAGATGCTCAGGAAATATTTATGGAAGAAATGAGTGAACTCTTCTCGCCCATGAGGCATTGGGTACTGTGCTGGATGCTTACTTACTTTGTGTCATTTATTGTTAGCTACTGAAGTATCTCATTCATGTTCACTGTTGGGGCAGGAGCCTGGAGATTCAGAGGATGCACTTTGCTAGCTTTGTGGCCATGAGCCATTTACTCTCTCTGAGTTTTAGTTTCTCTAAGTGAAAAAAAAAAAATGTGTATGTGTGTATGTGTGTGTGTGTGTGTGCACATAATTGTGGCCTCTCAAAGTGGATGTGAGAAGTGAGGGAGCCAGTGTGTCTACTCAGCCCAGGCTGGGTATAAATGGCTCATGCCTGTAATCCCAACACTTTGGGAGCCTAAGGAGGGAGGATCACTGGAGCCCAAGCAACATAGTGAGATCCTGTCTCTACAAAAAATATTTTAAAATTAGCTGGGCATGGTGTCACGCACCTGTAGTCCCAGCTGTCTGGGAGGCTGAGGCGGAGGGACTGCTTGAGCCCAAAAGTTGAAGGCTGCAGTGAGCCGTGATTACACCATTGCGTTCCAGCTTGGGTGACAGAGAAAGATTCTATCTCTAAAAAACAAAACAAAACAAAAACTAAAATACTCAGCTCAGTGTCTGGCCCCTGAAGAAAAATGAAGTAGAAGAAAGAGAGGAGAGGGGAGGAAAGTGAGGAAGGAGGAGAAGAGTGTTGCCATGTTCCCAAGAGGGGAAGAGCATTGCTAAGTTTTAACTGCCAAATGAAAATATTTAAAACCACCCAAAACCCAGAATATTGCTTCCATGTATTATCACTGCCATTTTATTTTTTTTTTTTGAGAAGGAGTCTCACTCTGTCACCCAGGCTGGAGTGCGGTGGCACGATCTCCACTCACTGCAACCTCCGCCTCCTGGGTTCAAGCAATTCTCCTGCCTCAGCCTCCCGAGTAACTGGGATTACAGGCATGAGCCACCACACCCGGCTTATTTTTGTATTTTTAATAGAGATGAGGTTTCACCATGTTGGCCAAGATGGTCTCAAACTCCTGACCTCAAGTGATCCATCTCCCTCGGCCTCCCAAATTGCTGGGATTACAGGCGTGAGTCACTAGCCCACTGTCATTTCTAAAACAAAAATTTGAACACTGAAACTGTGGGAAGGTCTGATTTCAGAATATGTGAAATTCTTCCCAAGAAAACTCAGTTTGCACTTTACCCTTGACATTTTCACCAAAAGAACAGATGAGGGCCAGGCGCAGTGGCTCATGCCTGGAATCCCAGCACTTTGGGAAGCGGAGGCAGGCGGATAACCTGAGGTCTGGAGTTCGAGATCAGTCTGACCAACATGGCGAAACCCCGTCTACTAAAAATACAAAAAATTAGCTGGGCGTGGTGGCACACACCTGTAATCCCAGCTACTCAGGAGGCTGAGGCCGGAGAATCGCTTGAACCTGGGAGGCAGAGGTTACGGTCAGCCAAGATCATGCCACTACACTCTAGCCTGGGCAACAGAGCGAGATTCTGTCTCAAAAAAAAAAAAAAAAAAAAAAAAAAGGATCCTGAGTGAGATAAACAGCTAGTTTAATTTTCTGGATGTTCCTTCTTAATAATAAAATAATATAAGAAATAAGACAGCATTTAAAAACAACATTGTGAATAATAATGTGTGACTACATGAGTCGGTAATCTGGGCCATTTGTACACCTGGGATTCAAGTTACTGCTTATCTTAAGACCATAGTGTCCACGAATAATGACATCTTTCGTTTTCCACAATACTATTCTGCCCGTCTATTGCATGTCATGTGCACATGCCATGTGAATATGGGCATCTAAAGAGTGGGAATGTGTAGTTATATCTGTGTTCTGGGAAAGTTACCTCTTCATAAACTATACCAGGTAACTGTATAACTACCGACAGCTGATAACTTTTATCGAGGTATGATTCACAGGCATTAAAATGCATGATCTTAAGTGTATATTTCCATTCGTTTTGACAAAAGTGTGCACCCATTGGCCCACAATCTACAGAGATAGAACACTGTTGGCACCTCATGAAGTTCTTCCATGCCCCAGATTAATCCTTATAATAACCTTCCTTTACTTCACAGCTACTGTTCTGAGACCCATCACCATTACATTGGTTTTATCATTTCTAAAAGTTCATATAAATGGAATCATGAGGTATGTACTCTTTCATGTCTGGCTTGCATTCACTCCACATAGCATTTTTTAGATTAATTCATGTTGTTGCATGTATCAGCAGCTCATTTCGATTTGCTGCTGAGCAGTATTCCATTGTACGAATAACCAGAATTTCTTTATCCATTCTTCTGTTGATGGACATTTGGGTTGTTTCCAGTTTGGAGAAATAAATCTTCTTATAATAAATTATTTAAATGATTTTAAAATAATAAACTTATTTATAAATAAAGCTTCTACAAATATTTGTGTACAAGAGTTTGTGTAAACATATGCTCTTATCTCTCCTGGTATGTACGTAGGAGCAGAATTATTAGGCATTAACTAGGTTGGTGAATTTTTTTTAAGAAAGCATTTTATTGACATATAATTCACATACCATACAATTTGCTTATCTAAAGTGTACAATTCAATGATTTTTAATATACTCACAGAGTCATGTAACCATTACTGCAATCAATTTTAGGATATTTTCATCACCCTAAAAAGAAACCCCCGTCCTTTCACCATCACCCCAATTTCCACATTCCTACCCTCCCCTAGCCTTAAGTAACCATTAATTTACTTTCTGTTTCTATAAATTTGCCTATTCTGTACACTTCATATAAATGGAATCATGCAATGTATGGTCTTTTGTGACTGATTTATTTTACACTGTGTAAGTTTTCAAGGTTCATCCATGTTGTAGCAGGTATCAATACTTTATTCCTTTTTAATTGCCAAGTAATATTCCATTGTATGAATATACCACGTTTTTTATGACATTTGGTTTGTTTTCATTTTCGGCTACTATGAATCATGCTGCCATGAACATTTGTGTACATGTTTTTGTGCAGACATATTTTTTTGTTTCTCCTGGGAATAAACCTAAGAGTGGAATTGCTGGGTCATATGGTAGCTCTGTATTTAACTTTTTGAGGAACAAGTGTGGGCATCATTTTACATTCCAACAAGCAATTAATGAGGCTTCCAATTTCTCTGAATATTCATCAACACTTACTACTGTCTGTCTTTTATTTTAGCCACCCTAATGGGTGTGAAGTGGTATCTCATTGTGGTTTCAATTTGCATTTCCCTGATTGTTAATGATGTTGAGCATCTTCTCATAAGTTTATTGGCTGTTTGTATATTTTCTTTGGAGAAATGTCTATTCGGATTGCCCATTTTTAAGTTTGGTTGTCTTTAATTATTGGGTTGTAGGGGTTCTTTATGTATTCTAGACACAATTAGCAGGTATTTATCAGATATATGCTTTGTAAATATTTTCTCCGAGTCAGTTGGTTGTCTTTTCACTTTCTTGATGGTGTCCGTTGAAGCAGCAAAATTTTAAATTTCAGTAAAGTCCAGCTTATCTGCTGTTTCTTTGGTTGATTGTGCTTTTGGTGTCATACCTAAGTCAGGCATACATTTAATCTTATAAAATCCTGAAGGTGTTATGTGAGTTGTGCATGTCTTAACACAGAAACATGCTCATGAAAGATAGATTACTTGTGAATGAAGCTCAGGGGTGGTGAATATACAACTAGAGGCTTTGTGAGGTTCAAGTGAAGAATTTGTGGAAGAAGTTGCCAAGATGAAGCAAAAAAATACAAGTTCATGCAGTTTTTAAAAGTTATCTACCAATTGCAATCAAATGAAGAAAATAGGCTTGGTTTGAACATTCACGTTTAAAATTTGGAGCCAAGTTGCTCCTGGTGGGCTGTTGATGTCTCCATTTTACAGTGGAGAAAATTCCTGGACTGTTTCCTTATGTATAAAATGGAAGTGCTGACTCCTATCTTGCCTAACTCACAGGGTTGTTGTGAGAAGCAAATGAGTGAATGCATGGGAATGCTCCTGTCAGCTTAAAGTCCTGTATAAGTGCGAAGTGGTGGTGTTGTCTATGATAAATTCACACAGTTTTCCCTTGAGCAACTGTTGTAGAACTTCATCTTAGTCTGTTCAGGCTGCTATAACAGAATACCATCAACTGGGTGGCTTAAACAATGAACATTTGTTTCTCATAGTCCTGAAGGCTGGAGAGTCCAAGATCAAGGCCCTGGCTGATTCAGTGTGTGGTGAAAGCTCTCTTCTTGGTTAGCAAATCCTCACTTGGAGGCAAGTGGAGACAGATCATCTCTCTCATGTCTCTTCTTATAAGGACATCAATCCCACCTGTGAGGACTCCATCCTCATGACGTAATCACCTCCCAAAGGGCCCTGCCTCCAAATACCATTACATTGAGAATTTGGGTTTCAGCCTAGAATTTGGTTGGGGGCAGACACAAACATTCAGCCCACTGCAAACATTTTACCCATATCATGCATGATTCTAAGCATTTTACATTTATTAACTTGTTTACCTCCTTAAGAAGTAAGTATTATTGCTATCATTCTAGTTTCACAATGAAGAACTTGAGGCTTGAACAGGTTTCCCTCCCAGAGTCCACACAGTTATAAACGCTCAAGCTAGGATTTGAACACAGATAGAACTGGCTGGAGCCGGGCGCGGTGGCTCACGCCTGTAATCCCAGCACTTTGGGAGGCCGAGACGGGTGGATCACGAGGTCAGGAGATCGAGACCATCCTGGCTAACACAGTGAAACCCCATCTCTACTAAAAATACAAAAAAATTAGCCGGGCGTAGCGGCGGGCGCCTGTAGTCCCAGCTACTCGGGAGGCTGAGGCAGGAGAATGGCGGGAACCCGGGAAGAGGAGCTTGCAGTGAGCCGAGATCGCGCCACTGCACTCCAGCCTGGGGGCAGAGCGAGACTCCGTCTCCAAAAAAAAAAAAAAAAAAAAAAGAACTGGCTGGAGTCTGAGCTGCTACTATTGTGCTGTCTGTCTTTCTAAGAAGACACTGTCATACCTCTGAGTAGCATCCCTACGTTATAGTAACTCTCTCCATCCACAGCCTTTGCTTACTTGTGGGAGGGTTACTATCTTCAAATTCTTTGGAGTGTTACCCATTAGACATAACAGAAGATGCTGAAACTTTGCCTAAAATGTTAATGATTTTCCATTTTGGTCTTCTAGAGGTTTGTAATGAGATGGCTGGGTAAGCCATATGCTTCGTGCACACTATAACAATCTTTGTATTTATGGGACAACTAGAACCACCAACCTGATAGAGCAGATCTCATGAGCTCCTGTATGAGGCTGTCTTTCCCAGGACGTGCAACATGGTGACCAGCTGAGGTGGTAAATGCCCTTTGGCTTTGATTGCTAAGAAGGAAGCATTCCCACATCCAAGGTCAATCTCCGTCCTCACCGCCTAGACGGTTTGGCCTTGCTCCTTATAGACTTCTCTGGTGCTCAGGCTTTGCCTCCTTTTGCCTGAGAGGCTATGGTAACCAGGCTGGAGAGGTACCTTGCATGACTGGGTGGGGACACCTGGGGATGGAGAGAGCACTCTTTCTTTCTTTTCTATTTTAAAACAACTAGGGACCACTAGTTGACACCTGTAAATTGACCAGAAAGCAAAACATTTTTTAAGCAAAATAATTCTGGTTTTCTAAAAGTTGCATATCCCGATTACTGAGGTTTCAGAGCATCAGCTGTGGAAATTCTAAATTAGGTGAAATTTCACTCAGCAACTCCGGAAACTACTGAATATTCAACTCAAGAAGAACCAACTGAGTAAACCACCTGCATTGCCAACTTTAGCATTTTCTACAGAACAATTAGAAGCAGAAGTCACAGCCCCAAAGATCACATCACTGGAGATAGGCTGGCTCCATCTCCAGCACTGACTGAAAGGGACAGGAAATTATCAGTTGTACCTAAATGGTACTTATAAAAAACAAGAAGCTCCTACAACTTTATAGCCACTTGGGAAAAGCAAACAACATTTGGATGAATAACCCCTCCAAATGAGTTTTCTGTTGGTAAATGAGGTAGATTAACTTAGGGGAGCCCCAACATCTCTCCCACCTGAAATAGTCATGATTCTGAAAGATGCCTAGGGTAAATTCATGTCACCAATGATCAGCTGCAGCCCCCGCAGACCTGTGATTTAAATTCACATCCAAGCTGCCCTGGATGTTCTCCTGGGCCCAGGTTATGGAGGAAGATTCACAGTGACTCAGAAGCCCCTAGGGAAAGCATAACCTAGGGAAAGCCTAGCCCTAAGCCTCACAGGGCAGAAATCCACAAAAATTAGTTCCACTCGTTCATAAAGAGCCTGTGTTTTCTCTTTTCCTTAAAGCAAAGAACCAAATAATCTGAAAAAAAAATGAAGATGAATGAAAACACTCTGAAGCTTATTATTTTGTTTTCGTTTTTCAATAGATTAAAAGAGAGTGGAATTTATATTAACTTATTTTAAGAAATTACATGCCATCAAAGTTACTCTGTGAGTCAAGACAATCACATGCTGGAAAAAGTTAAATAGTAATACATTAAATCACATAACTTATGTTGTGTTATGTTGTTCTTTCCTGTTGTATCTTTACCCATGAGTTCAATTTAAGTGTGTTGTGTATTTTACCTTAAAATTAAATCACACTCTTTCTTTTCTTCAAGAGTTGACAGTTCCTAATGTGGCTTCTCATTTAACGAATTTATTCTTGTCATCCCCCCAAGCCTCTATTTCATTCCAGTGAATCAGCTCCTCTAATTAGCAGGAAAGAATCTGGAATTAATTAACTAAAAGATCTGAGCTGTCATCAAAATGTCTTGTTGGACAACATGGTAAATAAGAAGAATGTGTCACAAATAAAATCATTTTACAGATCAGCCGTTTCAGGAAAGGGCAGGAGAAGACAGAGCTCACAAGAAAGCCCAGGCCTGGGATCAAAAGCACAGGTTTTCCTATCTATTAATCATGTGTCCTGGGGCAAACGACTTTATGTTTCTGGGCCTCAGGTGCTTCCTCAAGGAACTGGAGGTAGTAACCTATGACTACTTCAAGGGCTTGTTCTTGGGGCCAATGAAATCACTGATGTGAAAATGTTTTGTAAATGCCAAAGCACCATTCAATTGCAAACTATTATTATTCCGAGGCAGCTGGATTTGCTGGGAGGAACAACAAAAGAAGTCTTTGCATTTTGTATTCAGTCCTCAGACAACATGCTGAGGGGACCCCATTTCTACAAGCCTCTTCCATCCTAGCAGCCCCCATGAAGGTCTCCTCACTGCCATCGTAGCTTTAAGCCTAATTGATCTCATGGCATTTCCTCTTTTCACCACCACATCTGCCCCTAGTGACTTCCCTGAAACCTGGCAAGCATATCGAATTTGATCAAAAAGAAGCCTGGAGACTTCTTGTGAGTCTGTATTTGAGCCTAGAAGCCTATGTATTTCAATCAAAGGCAGGCTTGGAAATGAAGAAAAGGTTGCCTTAAACAATTTTACTGTGATTCCAGCAGAGGGAGACAGGACTGCACTTTCCCACAGGATATATGCATTTTAATTTAAAGGTTTGCAATATGAAGAGCCAGCCTTCCTTCCTTCCTTCCTTCCTTCCTTCCTTCCTTCCTTCCTTCCTTCCTTCCTTTTTCCATCAAATCACGGTACTCATGATTTTAATGTCCCTTGGTGGAGAAAATACATGGCTGAAGACCATTACAAATTCAGCTATGCTTCCAAAATGAGTTTGTGTCTATTGATCACAAGAGCCATTAGGGCATTTGGAAACAGCAGTCAAGGCATGTTATATATTCTTACTGACTCTTCATTGATAGTTCATATTTATAACCTCTAATTTAAACTGGAGATTGCATTTCAAAAACCACTTCTGGCTCCTGGTGGAAAGAGCTAGCTAGCAAAAGTAAGAAGTAGGGGTTGCCTCATTGGAAGGAGACTAAAGTGCTCAACTTCCTAAGAAGGATTTTGGTCAAGTATTTAATGGAGTGCTCAGATAATCACCAGATAATTGATCTGAGTAGTTGTAAGACATTTATTATTTGTGGGTTTTTTGAGCCAGGTCTTTAAGCAGAAGACGTTTATTATTTGATCAACAATGAAAAATAGGCCAGGTGCGGTGGCTCACGCCTGTAATCCCAGCACTCTGGGAGGCCAAGGAGGGCGTATCACCCGAGGTCAGGAGTTCAAGACTAGCCTGGCCAACGTGGTGAAACCCCGTCTCTACTAAAAACACAAAAAAATTAGCTGAGTGTGGTGGCAGGCACCTGTAATCCCAGCTACTCGGGAGGCTGAGGCAGGAGAATCGCTTGAACCTGGGAGATGGAGGTTGTAGTGAGCTGAGATCGTACCATTGCACTCCAGCCTGGGTAACAATAGCGAAACTCCATCTCAAAAACAAAAAATGGTGAGAAATAAGAACTCAAAAAGAAATGTAATTTTTCATCCAATAGTGTACAAAGTGTTATGCTGGGTGCTGACTGTAATAAAAAGATGAATAAGATACAGTGATGCCATTTAGATTGTCCTTTGAGAAAGAGGACTAACAAGGTATATGTGAAACAGTAGCCAACCGTTTTAGGCAGCAGATAATTAAACCCTAAAGTCATGTGGTACAGAATAAATGCCACTGGTACATGGACAAAGAGAGCTCCCAGTGAGCTACTGTGGTCAGGAGAGGTTATTTTATGGAGGACATGAGTTTCACATAATGGTTTGGGTTTAGATAAACTTTTCAAGGTGAGAAAAATTGGGGCAATTATGGTATTGGATTTTTAAAAATTAAATCAATGACAATCAGAAATACTTTTTATTTCAACCCTTGTTGAAGTTTTTCCTAAAATGTATGAATATATGGACATCTGAAATTGTTTCCTATATTTTGAAAATACTTCAGGATTAAACTCAGAAAAAAATTAAATGTATTTATGCATTTCTTTTTAGGAAATAAAAGCTTTAGGCATTTGATAGGTTAATTTATTCATTCATTAAATATTTATTGAACACCTACTGTAAGCCAGGTAAGGTTCTAAGTGGTGAGCAAAATAAATATGTCTCATTGATTATTAAAATATTGGGGAGGTCAACAATAAAAAAGTACTTAGATATGCTTCAAAGGAAAAGAACAAGTTGAAGTGACAGCAAATAACAGATGTAAAATCTACTTAAGTAGAACAGTCAGGGAGAGCTTTGGTTGAGATTTAAAGAATGAGCAAAGCCAGGCCAGCAAAGTGGGGAGCAGAGCTCCAGGTAGGCCCCTAGGGCTAGTTTGAGGTGCCCAGGTATAGTATCATATGCAGGTTGTATGCACATATATATGTATATAAAATCATATACATTATATATACTGTATATCCTACTTCATTTGCTTATTTATTTCAAGGAATTGCTTATGTGATTATAGGGGCTGGCAAGTGTGAAATTTGCCGTCCAGGCCAGTAGGTTACAACTCTTGGGTGGTTGCTGTAGTCTAAAGGCAGAATTTCTCTCCCAGGAAACCTCAGTTTTGTTGTGTTTAAGGCTTTCGAACTGATTGGCTAAGGCCCACACACATAATTGAGGGTAATCTCCTCCTACATAAAGCCAACTGATTGTAGATGCTAACCACATCTACACAATACCTTCACAGCTAGATCTAGGTTAGCGTTTGATTAAATAACTGGGTACTATGACCTAGCCAAGTTGACACATTAAACCAACAATCCCAGCAGGAAACCATCACATCTAGCACAGTGTCTGGAGTACTGTGAGATAGGAAAAGAAAGTCAGATAAATTTGGGAAGTTGCGTAGCGGTCTTGAGGCTAAGATAGAGTTCAGCTTTTATTCCCAGTGCATTGGGAAACCACAGAAATGTATCACCAGGGAATGGAGATTGATGCATCTTAGAGCCTATTTTTCATTCTCTTAATCTGTGGGACCCAAATTAAAAAATAATCCACTCTGGCTACTCTCTGGAGAATAAAATAAAGAGTGCAATTTGGGGAGAATAAAATAGGGATCCTAGTCAAGATCTAGTGGAGAGGCAGAAACCAATGGAGTGACTTCAACAGGGAACATTTGATAGAAGGAGTTGTTAACTATGCACAAGGTGGATAACTTTTAAAAGGTGTAGAAGAGGGAGCAACTGCAGAGAACACCTCTAGGGCTGAGAGAAGAACAAGGAAGGAACTTGGAAATCTAGAGGAGGTCCTGCAAGGTCTGTGATCAATGCTCTGATGAGAAGGTGTGACTCCTGCAGGAACACGCTATTCACCACTGTGGGGAAGAAGAAACTTGCAGGGGGCTGCTTGCTGGAACCATAAGGACCTCAGCTGCTTTGAAGAACACCACAGGAAATAGCTACACACTGTGCCCCTTCCTGCCACTTAAAAAAAATGCATTGTATTGACTGGCAAAGTAGAAATGTGGTTTTACAGAGTCAGCTCAAGTATTTTACAGTAGGGCAAAGAAAGTTGGGCTTGAGGATAAGAGCAAATAAGTGGATAACTGGCACTGGGATCAAGGGTGGATTTGGTGGCCAGGTGTGGTGGCTCATGTCTGTAACCCTAGCACTTTGAGAGGTCAAAGTGGGAGGACTGCTTGAGACCAGGAATTCAAGACCAACTTGGGCAACATAGGGAGACCCTGTCTCTAAAAAAAATATAACAAATTAGCTGGGCATGAAGGTGCATGCTTGTAGTCCCAGCTACTCAGGAGGCTGAAGTGGGAGAATTGCTTAAGCCCAGGAGATCGAGGCTGCAGTGAGCGGTGATCATACCACTGCACTCCAGCCTGGAATCTGCCTCAAAAAATAAAAATAAAAATAAATAAATAAAAAAGGGTGCACTTGGAGTTGAAGCTTTTAGGAAGCTATTGCAGTGGTCAAGGGGAGAGTTGATGGGGGCTGGATGACAGTGGTGGCAACATAGTTGGAGAAGTAGACTTATTCAAGTTATCTATTGGAGGTAGGTACTAAAAAATGTTAAGTTGGCATCTTTATTCATTAGAAGAGAATATTGAAAATATGAAAATTCTATGGTGTGACTTAGGCTCTTAACATTACACAAATAATTCCAAACATGAAGTCTTAGTGGCAGTATTTATTAATTCACTTATTTGTGTAGCAAAATAAATTTAAAAAGTCTAAATAAATGGAGAGATGTTCAATTTTTATGGATAGAAAGACTCAATATTTTTAAGATGTCAGTTCTTCCCAACTTTATCTAGAGATTCATTGCAATTCCAATCAAAGTCTCAGTGAGTTACTTTGTGAATATTGACAGACTCTAACATTTGTACAGAAACAAAAAAATAGAATGGTCAATACAATATCAACGAAGAAGAACAAAATTGGACTACATACACTACTCAACTTAAAGACTTGTTATAAAGTACAGTAATTAAGACAGTGTAGTATTGGTGAAAGAGTAAACAGTAGATCAATAGCCATTTCTGCCTTGTCTCACAGGGGTCCTTGGGGAGGGCTGCCAAAGGAACTGGGAAAATACCACAGGGAGAAGGAAATAGAGAACCTAGAAATAGACACAAATATATTCAACTGATCTTTGATAAAGGATCGAAGGCAATTCAGTGGAGAAAGGATAGGTTTTTTTCCAACAAATGGTGCTGGAATAAGTGGACTGCCACATGCAAAAAAAAAAAGAAAAAAAAAGAAAAAGAAATCTAGACATGGGAGGTATCCGGAAGAAAATGGTGGATAGGAGGCAGGATCACATTGCAGCTCTCACTTGGACAGACAGAGCAGCCTGTGGAGACTTGCACTGTGAAATTTTGCTCCAAGATCTACTGCAAGAATATACCAGTAAAGCTGAGAGAATCCACGGACCTTTTGAAGGAAGTGGATTGCCCTTGCAAGACCTAGGAGAGATCCCAAATACTGCAAGTGCCCATACTGAGAAAATGGGAAAGGGGAATTGTCCACCCACAATCACACAGCCTCCCTGGGGAACCTGAAGGTCCAGATCACAGAAAAAGGATTTGACTTTATCTGGAGCTGAGACAATTTAGGGAGCCAAGCAAAATACAAGGGTAGAGGAAGCAGTAGGAAAAGCCCTGTGGGCTCTCTGGGTCCCAGGGAAGCCATTTCTGCCTTGTCTCACAGGGATCCTTGGGGAGGACTGCCAGAGGAACTGGGAAAATACCACAGGGAGAAAGAAAACTCCTGCTGAACTTTATAACAATTCCAACCAAACATGAAGTTTCCTGGCCAGAACTTGGGGGAGGGCATAAATCCGGTGTACAGACTTCACAGGCAGGGAGGCATGAAAGCCCTGTTTGCTTTCTCAGCCAGGAGACTGGTACCCTGGGGCAAGTTCTCAGCCCTGCTCACCCATTTCCTAGAAACAAACTCGGTGCTGTTGGAGTGGGGGCATGGTGGGAGTGAGACCAGCCTTTTGGGTTGCACAGGAGCTGGGTGAGGCCTATAACTGCCGGCTTTCCCCTGCTTCCCTGACAACCGGCATGACACAGCAGAGGCAGCTATAATCCTCCTGAGAACATAACTCCATTGACCTAGGAACCACACCCCCATCTCCCACAGTAGCCACAGCAAGCCACGTCCAAGGAGAGTCTGAGCTCAGACATGCCTAACCCTACCCTTCCCAATGGGACTTCCCTCCCACCCTGGAAGCCAAAGACAAAGGTTATATTCTCTCGGGAGTTCCAGGACCTCACCCATCACCCGATCCTCCCCATACTGCCATAGCTAATGCTCTCTTGAAAGTTCCACCTCCTGGCAGGAGGCCAACCAGCACAAAACTACAACTACAACTAAGGACTCTCAGAGTCCATTTCACTCCCCTACCACCTCCAATGGAGCATTAGCTATCCATGGCTGAGAGACCTGAAGGCAGTTCACATCATAGGACTCTGTGCAGACACTCCCAGCACCAGCCCAGAGCCTGGTAGCTCTGCTGGGTGGCTAGATTCAGAATAGAATAACAATCACCACAGTTCTGCTCTCAGGAAGCCACATCCCTAGGAAAAGGGGGAGAGTGCTACATCAAAGGAGCACCCCGTGGGACAAAAGAATCTGAACAGCAGTCTTGAGCCTCAAATCTTCCTTTGACAGAGGCTACCAAAATAAGAAGGAACCAGAAAAACAATTCTGGTAATATGACAAAACAAGGTTCTTTAACACCCCCTAAAAAAAAAAAATCACACTAGCCCACCAGCAATAGATCCAAAACAAGAAATCCCTGAATTGCCAGAAAAAGAATTCAGAAGGTTGATTATTAAGCTAATCAAGGAGGCACCAGAGAAAGGTGAAGTCCAACTTAAGAAAATCAAAAGGATGATACAAGATATGAGGGGAGAAATCTTCAGTGAAGTGGATAGCACAAATAAAAAAAATCACAACTTCAGGAAATAAAGGACACATTTAGAGAAATGCCCTGGAGAGCCTCAGCAATAGAACTGAACAAGGAGAAGAAAGAACGTCAGAGCTCAAAGACAATGTTTTCGAAATAACCCCAATGAAGACAAAGCAAAAAGAATGTTAAAAAATGAACAAAGGCCTCCAAGAAGCTTGGGATTATGTTAAATGACCAAATCTGAGAATAATTGACATTCCTGAGGATAAAGAGAAATCTAAAAGTTTTGAGAACATATTTGGGGAAATAATTGAGGAGAACTTCCCTGGTCTTGCTATAGATCTAGACATCCAAATACAAGAAGTTCAAGAACACCTAGGAAATTCATCACAGAAAGATCATTTCAGAGGCACATAGTCATCAGGTTGTCTAAAGTCAAGATGAGGGAAAGAATCTTATGAGCTGTGAGACAGAAGCACCAGGTAACCTATAAAGGAAAGCCTATCAGATTAACAGCAGATTTCTCAGCAAGAACTCTACAAGCTAGAATGGATTGGGGCCCTATCTTCAGCCTCCTTAAACAAAACAATTATCAGCCAAGAATTTTGTATCCAGTGAAACTAGGCTTCATAAATGAAGGAAAGAGACAGTCTTTTTCAGACAAACAAATACTGAGAGAATTCACCACTACCAAGCCAGCACTATAAGAACTGCTAAAAGGAGCTCTAAATATTGAAACAAATCCTGGAAACACATCAAAACAGAACATCTTTAAAGCATGAATCTCACAGGACTTGTAAAACAAAAATACAATAAATATAAAAATAAATAAACCAAGGTATTCAGGCAACAAATAGGACAATGAATAAAATAGTAGCTCACATGTCAATACTAACTGAATATAAATGGCCTAAAGGCTCCATTTAAAAGATACAGAATTGCAGAATGGATAAAACTTCATCAACCAAGTATTTGCTGCCTACAAGAGCCTCACGTGCTCATGCCTTAATCCCAACACTTTGGAGGCCGAGGTGGGTGGATCACAGGCCAGGAGTTTGAGACCAGTCTGACTAACATGGTGAAACCTCATCTCTACTAAAAATACAAAAATTAGCCAGTGTAGTGGCAGGCACCTGTAATCCCAGCTACTCAGGAGGCTGAGGCAGGAGAATCACTTGAACCCAGGAGGCAGAGGTTGCAGCGAACTGAGATCGTGCTACTGCACTCCACTCCAGCCTGGATGACAGAGTGAGACTCCGTCTCAAAAAAAAAAAAAGCTTCACTTAACACATAAGGACTCACATATACTTAAGGTAAAGGGGTGTAAAAAGATATTTCATGCAAATTGACATCAAAAGCAAGCAAGAGTAGCTATTCTTATATCAGACAAAACAAACTTTACAGCAATAGCAGTTAAAAAAGACAAAGAGGGACATCACATAATGATAAACAGCCTTGTCCAACAAGAAAATATCACAATTCTAAATATATATGCACCTAACACTGGATCTCCCAAATTTATAGAACAATTACTACTCGACCTAAGAAATGAGATAGACAGCAACACAATAATAGTGGGGGACTTCAACAAAGAAACAATAGATTTAAACTATAACCTAGAACAAATGGGGCTTAATGGATATTTACAGAATATTCTACCCAACAACTGCATAATATACATTCTATTCATCAGCACATGAAACATTCTCCAAGAGAGACTATATGAGAGATCACAAAGCAACTTTCAACAAATTTAAGAAAATTGAAATTATAACAAGTACTCTGTCAGACTACAGTGGAATAAAATTGGAAATCAACTTCAAAAGGAACCTTCAAAACCATGCAAATACATGGAAATTAAATAATCTGCTCCTGAATGATCATTGGGTCAACAAGGAAATCAAAATGGAAATTTAAAACTCTTTGAACTGAATGATAATAGTGACACAATCTATTAAAACCTTTGGGATACAGCAAAGGCAGTGGTAAGAGGAAACTTCACAGCCTTAAATGCCCACATCAAAGAGTCAGAAGGAGCACAAATAGACACTTTAATCACCTTCAAGGAATTAGAGAAACAAGAACAAACCAAACCCAAACCCAGCAGAAGAAAAGAAATAACCAAGATCAGAGCAGAACTGAATGAAATGGAAACAAAAATACAAAAGATAAATGAAACAAAAAGCTGATTCTTTGACAAGATAAATAAAATTGATAGACCATTAGCAAGATTAATCAAGAAAAGAAGAGAGAAGATCCAAATAAGCTCAATTAGAAATGAAATGGGAGACATTACAACTGATACCACAGAAATACAAAACATCATTCAAGGCTACTATGAATACCTTTACATTCATAAACTAGAAAACCTAGAGGAGACGTATAAATTCCTGGAAAGATACAACTCTCCTAGCTTAAATCTGGAAGAATTAGAAACCCTGAACAGACCAATAACAAGAAGGGGGACTGAAATGATAATTTAAAAAAATACCAGCAAAAAAACAGTCCAGGTCCAGACGGATTCGCAGCTGAATTCTACCAGACATTCAAAGAAGAATTGGTACCAATCCTATTGACACTACTCCACAAGATAGAGAAAGAGGGAATAATCCCTAAATCATTCTATTAAGCTAGTATCACCCTAATATCAAAACCAGGAAAGGACATAACAAAAAAGAAAACTACACACCAATGTCCCTGATGAACATAAATGTAAATATCCTTAACAAAATATTAGCTAACCAAATCTAACAGCATATCAAAAAGACAATCCACCATAAACAAGTGGGTATCATACCAGGGATGCAGGGATGGTTTAACATATGCAACTCAATAAATGTGATACACCACATAAATAGAATTAAAAACAAAATCACATGATCATCTTAACAGATGCAGAAAAAGCACTTGACAAAATCTAACATCCCTTTATGATTAAAACCCTCAGCAAAATCAGCATACAAGGGACATACCTCAATGTAATAAAAGCTATATATGACAAACCCACAGCTAACATAATACTGAATGGGGGAAAAGTTGAAAGCATTCCTCTGAGAACTGGAACAGGACAAGGATACCCACTCTTACCACTTCTATTCAACATAGTACAGGAAGTCCTAGCCAGAGCAATCAGACAAGAGAAAGAAATAAAGGGTATCCAAATCGGTAAAGAGGAAGTCACACTGTCACTGTTTGCTGATGATATGATCGTATACCTAGAAAACCCTAAAGACTCCTCCAAAGGCTCCTAAAACTGGTAAGTGAATTCAGCAAAGTTTCAGGATACAAAATTTATGTGCACAAATCAGTAGCTCTGCTATACACGAACAGCGACCAAGCTGAGAATCAAATCAAGAACTCAACCCCTTTTACACTAGCTGCAATAAAATAAAATAAAATAAAATAAAGTAAAATAAAATAAAATAAAATAAAATACATAGGAATACACTTAACCAAGGAGGTGAAAGACCTCTACGAGGCAAACTACAAAACACTACTGAAAGAAATCATAGACAGTACAAACGGAAATACAACCCATGCTGACTGATGGGTAGAATCAATATTGTGAAAATGACCATACTGCCAAAAGCAATCTACAAATTCAATGCAAATCCCATCAAAATACCACCATCATTCTTCACAGAACTAGAAAAACCAATCCTAAAATTCATATGGAACCAAATAGGAGCCCACACGTGCAAAGCAAGACCAAGCAAAAGAACATATCTGGAGGCATCACATTACCTGACTTCAAACTACATTATTATAAGACCATAGTCACCAAAACAGCATGGTACTGGTATAAAAATAGGCACATAGACCAATGAAACAGAATAGAGAACCCAGAAATAAACCCAAATACTTACAGCCAACTGATCTTTGAAAAAGCAAACAAAAACATAAAGTGGGGAAAGGACACCTTATTCAACAAATGGTGCTGGGATAATTGGCAAGTCACATGCAAGAGAATGAAACTGGATCCTCATCTCTCACCTTACACAAAAATCAACTCAAAATGTGTCAGGGACTTAAAGACCTGAAACTGAAAATTCTAGAAGATGGCCGGGCACGGTGGCTCTCGCCTATAATCCCAGCACTTTGGGAGGCTGAGGCAGGTGGATCACGAGGTCAGGAGTTCAAGACTAGCCTGGCCAACATGGTGAAACTCCATCTATACTAAAAATGCAAAAATTAGCTGGCTGTGGTGTTGGGTGTCTGTAATCCCAGCTACTCAGGAGGCTGAGGCAGGAGAATTGCTTGAACTTGGGAGGCGGAGGTTGCAGTAAGCCAAGATAATGCCCCTGCACTCCAGCCTGGGCGACAGAGCAAGACTCTGTCTTGGGGAAAAAAAAAATTCTAGAAGAAAACATCGGAAAAACTCTTCTACATATTGGCTCAGGCAAAGACTTCATGACCAAGAACCTGAAAGCAAATGTGACAAAAACAAAGATAAACAGGTGGGACTTAAAATAAAGAGCTTCTGCACAGCAAAAGGAACACTCAGCAGAGTAAACAGACAACCCACAGAGTGGGAGAAAATCTTCACAATCTATACATTAGACAAAGGACTAATATCCAGAATCTACAACAAACTCAAACAAATCACAAGAAAAAAAAATTCCATCAAACAGTGGGCTAAGGACAGGAATAGACAATTTTCAAAAGAAGATATACAAATGGCCACCAAACATATGAAAAAATGCTCAACATCACTAATGATCAGGGAAATGCAAATCAAAACCACAATGCAGGCAGGGCATGGTGGCTCACACCTGTAATCCCAGCACTTTGGGAGGCCAAGGCAGGCAGATCACCTGAGGTTAGGAGTTTGAGACCAGCCTGGCTAACATGGTGAAACCCTGTCTCTACTAAAAATACAAAAATTAGCTGGGCATGATAATGCATACTTGTAATCCCAGCTACTACTTGGGAGGTTAAGGTAGGAGAATCACTTGAACTCAGGAGGCTGAGGTTGCAGTGAGCCAAGATCATGCCACTGCACTCCAGCCTGTGCGACAGAGCAAGACTCCATCTCAAAAACCAAACCAAAACAAACAAAAACCCTGGCGGCCAGGCATGGTGGCTCATGCCTGTAATCCCAGCACTTTGGGAGGCTGAGGCAGGCAGATCACGAGGTCAAGAGATCAAGACCATCTGGCCAACATGGTGAAACCCTATCTCTACTAAAAATACAAATCTTTGCTGGGCATGGTGGCACACGCCTGTAGTCCCAGCTACTCGAGAGGCTGAGGCAGGAGAACCGCTTGAACCCAGGAGGCAGAGGTTGCAGTGACCTAAGATGGCGCCATTGCACTCCAGCCTGGTGACAGAGCAAGACCTCTGTCTCAAAAAAACCCCAAAATCCCTGAATGCAATACCACCTTACTCCTGCAAGAATGGCCATGAATAAACAAAAACAAAACAAAAACAAAACAAAACAAACAAACAAAAAACACATAGATATTGGTGTGGATGCAGTGAAAAGGAAACACTTCTACACTGCTGGTGGGAATGTAAATTAGTACAACCACTATGGAATACAGTGTGGAGATTCCTTAGAGAACTAAAAGTAGAACTACCATTTGATCCAGCAATCCTGCTACTGAGCATCCAGAGGAAAAGAAGTCATTAAATGAAAAAGACACTTGTGCACACATGTTTATAGCAGTGCAATTAGCAGTTGCAAAAATGTGAAACCAGCCCAAATGCCCAACAATCAATGAGTGGATAAAGAAACTGTGGCATATATATACAATGGAATACTACTCAGCCCTAAAAAGGAATGAATTAACGGCATTCACAGCAACCTGGATGGATCTGGAGAATATTATTCTAAGTGAAGTAACTCAGGAATGGAAAACCAAACATTGTATATTCTCGTTCATAAGTGGGAGCTAAGCTATGAGGATGTAAAGACATAAGAATTTCACAATGGACTTAGAGGACTTGGGGAAAGGGTGGGAGGGAGGTGAGGGATAAAAAGACTACAAATTGGGTTCAGTGTACATTGTTTGGGTAATGGGTGCACTGAAATCCCACAAATTACCACTAAAGAACTTACTCATGTAACCAAATACCACCTGTTCCCCAAAAACCTATGAAAATTTTTTTAAAAATCTAGACAAGGACATTGATTTTTACCCACTCTCAGACATCAAGTTTGTGATGATGCTTGTGATGACAAAATAATATATATGGATAAAATTGAGGCTCTGCTATCAAAAGGTCATAGTTTAATGGTCTATTGATCCTTGGCACCACAGTTGTGGTTGGAGCCATTGTGGAACGCTGGCCTGGGTGTGTTCAGACCACAAAACTTAGACTGTAAAAAAAATTAACTCAAACTAATTGAGGCTTCCTGTCCATCTAGATTTCTCATCAATCATGAAAATTTCAGTATAGATGGTGGGCAGTCTCCAAAAAGCCTATTGTCATCATCGTAATTAATAAGTAAAGTGCTTTCAGAGTGACACCAGCACCAGCTGGTTTATGGCATTGGTAACTCAGCAGGGAAGGAGAGACAGGGAAATGACAAAAAGAGCACATTACAGATGGGCATTAAAAAACCTCGAGATCAAGGAATCTGACCTGAATTAAACGAGCAGATGCAGAATGGGGGTGGTTCCTTTGGAAGCACACTATAAATACCACAGCCTTCCCGACAGGACTGATATTAACGGTCTGACTAATGTTTTGTCCCCTCTGTTTTATTTGGATGTTCTGACTAATCTGAGTATTTGGCTCCAGATATGCAGTGGGCCAAGGGGAAAAGGATCCCCACAAAGTGGGTTGACAGGAATCGAATTTGGGATCCAAGTCACTGCTACTTAACTCTTGGGATGGGAAGAAAAATTGGAGAGTTCAGCACATTGCTGACTGTTCCCTCAAATTTATTCTTTGTTTTCATCGTGATATAATTTTAGCTAGGTATACGATGACTCATCGAGAGACTACATTTCTTGGACTCCTCACAGTTAGGAGTGACTACGAGGCCAAGTTTCTTGCCAATGAAATGTGAATTGAAGTGATGAGTGTAGCTCCTATGTCACTTGCCTAAACAGAAATTGCTTGCCTTTCATGTCTTCTCTGCCTACTGGCAGCCCAACTTTAGCCAGGTACACAAAGACCACACCCTGAGAAAGAGCAACAAGACAAAGAGCACTTCGTTCTGGAGCAGATTCCCATCAGCCTGGACCACTCACCTCTAAGCTGTTCCATGACAAAGAAATGCTATTCTATCTTTTTATTGATCTTTCCATGGTTCGATTACAAGCAGCTTAAATTGTAGGCTTGGCAATATAGTGAGTAAAGAAGCAGCTGCTTTAGGAACTGAAAAATGGCTCTTCGGGTCATTGTTTCATCAAATTCCTTTCCTTTGCCTTTTTAATTGTCCCTTATCCCCCACCTGGCAAGGACCAGTCCAATACTGGGAGATTGTGTTTAGGCCCTGAGCTCAGAGCCAGAAGCAAAATTGGTGCACTTGTGCAGTCATCCCTCAGTACCAAGGGGATTGGTTCCAGGACCCCAAGGATTCCAAAATCCATGGATGCTTAAGTCCTTTCATAAAATGGGGTAGTATTTGCATATAACCTATGCACATTCTCCTGTATACTTGAAATAATCTCGAGATTACTTCTAATATCTAATACAATGTAAATACTAGCAAGTAGTTGTTATACTATATCAGTTTTTTGAATTTGTGTTCTTTAATTGTTTTTCTATCCCCAGATATTTTTGATCTGTACTTGGTTGAATCTACAGATGGAAAGCCCATGAATGCAGAGGGCTGACTGTGGCTAGAAAATGTGCTGCAGGGAGCACGTGCAAGCAGCTGATGAGCACCTGCAGCCACTGTCTGGAGCAGCTCGGTGTGCTGCCTGCAGTTCACCCATCAGTCAGTGAGTGCCTTGTGTGTGGTGCTGGGTTGGCTCTAAGGGCTTGGGGCAAGGGGACATTGGATGGCCATGAGAATATAAGGTGGAGTTAAGTACTGCCTGGTCGTTCCTCTGCTGATGAAATCATTGCCCTGGAGACCCTGTATTGCTGCAAGGAAGGCCATGATGGCTGAGGAATAAAAAGGAGAGCGATAAGAGAGAGAAGGCTGGTACACTCAATAAAGGAAAAGAAGAGTTTTGTCAAAAAATAGTGTTTTTGGCCAGGTGCGGTGGCTCACGCCTGTAATCCCAGCAATTTGGGAGTCTGAGGTAGGCGGATCACCTGAGGTCGGGAGTTGGAGACCAGCCTGACCAACATGGGGAAATCCCATCTCTACTAAAAATACAAAATTAGCCGGGCCTAGTGGCGCATGCCTGTAATCCCAGCTACTTGGGAGGCTGAGGCAGGAGAATCGCTTGAACCCGGGAGGCAGAGTTTGCAGTAAGCTGAGATCGTGCCTTTACACTCCAGCCTGGGCAACAAGAACAAAACTCTGTCTCAAAAAAAAAAAAGTATTTTTAAAAATTGGTCTGGAAGTGTTATAGTTCAGTAAGTCAGTCTGGATCCTTAATATGCTCTGATGCTGGCCCTAACTGGTTCTCTCAGGCCTCTTTACAGCTCCCTCCTACATCCTTGTCCTATAAAGAGGGCACAGATACTCTCCGCATTAGAGTCACATGTTGTTAGTGGGAAATAACGTTGATTAAGAACATTTACAAGCAGCAAAGTAGCGAAATGTCATAGCTTTCTGAGCTCTCATGATAGCAGTAAGAGGGATGCATGGTTGGCTCGAGCCCAAAGCAGAAGGGCTCTAAGACAGGGCCCCTCCCCTCAAGGTTCTGCCATAGGAACTTCCGGGTGGAGGAAGTGGCCTTGTTGCAAAGGCTCAGCAGCTGGTACCATCTGTCCTGCCATCAAGCTAACTGGGGACCTGCTGAACCAGCTGTCTGCTAAGAGAGGGTAGGAAATGCGTGTTTGAGGCCTTCTGGTTTGCTCTCTTTGGTTATGCCCAGGCTCCTGTCTCCTGGAGCTAGCCCAGGATCCTCTAAACAAGAAAGAAACATATTTTCCAATCTGGGCATTGGAGCCATTTAATGTCCTTTCTACCTCCCCAATTTAATGCCTTATTGTACTATTCATTTTGATGTACTCAGCCCCAGAATGTCTCCCTTTAGACAATTTGGTCTTTAAATCAGCAAGTCACTACAACTTAAGTATCTAACCATGCTTAGCTTACGTTGACCTCGGGAGACATCACATATTCTGCCTTTATTTCTATATGTTGAATGTTTTTGACATCTATTAATTGAAAGTACATTAAAGGATGATTTGTATAAGAGGATATAATCATGACTCTCACCTAACTATAAAATGAACAGACATTGAAGATTTTATTTAACTCATTATTTAGCTAAGGGACCAGTAAGATGTTACAACTGGTTCAAATAAGGACTTGATTTATAGAGATTTATACTCTCCACAGCACAAAAGGAATAATTTGCATAGTTATGGACAGGAAGGATATGCGTTACTATCAGTTTTCTACGTGTTAACATCCACTATTAGAGAATTGTAATGGGCCGGGCGCGGTGGCTCACGCCTGTAATCCCAGCACTTTGGGAGGCCGAGGCGGGCGGATCACGAGGTCGAGAGATCGAGACCAGCCTGGCTAACACGGTGAAACCCCGTCTCTACTAAAAATGCAAAAAATTAGCTGGGCGTGGTGACAGGGGCCTGTGGTCCCAGCTACTTGGGAGGCTGAGCCAGGAGAATGGCGTGAACCCGGGAGGCAGAGCTTGCAGTGAGCCGAGATCGCGCCACTGCACTCCAGCCTGGGCGACTGAGCAAGACTCCGTCTCAAAAAAAAAAGAGAATTGTAAAATAGCCTAAAGACAATCAAAGGCATACATTCCTATAGGATGAGACAATCCCTGAAGGTCCCACTGGACAAGGCTCAGCATTCTATTGAAAGAACACCCAGTAATCTATTTTGCTCATTTCAAAGTTTGACAATTTTTCCTGACCATCTTCCTTCTCCTTGTTATTATATACAATTCTAAAGATTATTCTTGATCACAAAAAAAAGGCTGGACTCCTTAGGTTTGGCTAATTACTTCTACAGTGCATCAAGAGAGTTATGCATCATAGAGACCTCCTTTGAAGTTTGCTTTGCAAAACCTAGAGTCATACAGTGTTGAATGATTCCAAATTAGCTTCTGCCTAGAACTTATCATAAGGCATCTTAGATTGGACTTCTAAAAGTGTCTATTCTTTTCTTTTTTGGGGACGGAGTTTCACTCTTTGTTGCCCAGACTGGAGTGCAGTGGCGCAATCTCAGCTCTCTGCAACCTCTACCTCGCAGGTTCAAGCGATTCTCCTGTCTCAGCGTCCTGAGTACCTGGGATTACAGGCATATGCCACCACATCTGGCTAATTTTTGTATTTTTAGTAGGGACAGGGTTTCATCATGTTGGCCAGGCTGGTCTCGAACTCCTGACCTCAGGTGATCTTCCCACCCTGGCCTCCCAAAGAGCTAGGATTACAGGCATGAGCCACCATGCCCGGCCATGTCTATTATTTTCTATCCTGCTAAAATTAGGAGACCAAGCCCAAGAAACTCCACCAAATTTTACCTGCAGTACCTATAGATTTGAGTGAACTCCTTTCTTCTAGAGGTTTCAGAAAAATACCCAAGTACTTGCCTGGAAGTGACTTTCCTTACTAACTGTAAGACTGGACACTATAAAGTGGACCTACCTCAGTTTTCCTGAGAGGACATTGTAGGCATTGGTTCTGTAAGTACAGCCAACCTTTATTCCTTAAAATGGCTTGTCACACTTCACTAAATTAACATTATTCTCAAACAGGGCATTTAAGGCAAGGCTTTCATTGCATAACTGATACTTCTGTGTCCGGAATTGGTGGGTTCTTGGTCTCGCTGACTTCAAGAATGAAGTCGCGGACACTTGCAGTGAGAGTAAACAGTTCTTAAAGATGGTGTGCCCGGACTTTGTTCCTTCAGACATTCAGATGTGTCTGGAGCTTCTTCCTTCTGGTGGGTTTGTGGTCTCACTGACAGGGGTGAACCTGCAGACCTTCACGGTGAGCGTTACAACTCTTACAGGCAGCGTGGACCCAAAGAGTGAACAGCAGCAAGATTTATTGCAAAGAGTGAAAGAACATAGCTTCCACTAGTGTGGAAGAGGACCCCCGATCAGGTTTCCACTGCAAGCTCGGGCAGCCTGCTTTTATTCCCTTATCTGACCCCACCCACATCCTGCTGATTGGTCCATTTTACAGAGAGCTGATTGGTCTATTTTACAGAGAGCTGATTGGTCCATTTTACAGAGAGCTGATTGGTCCATTTTGACAGAGTGCTGATTGGTCCATTTTACAGAGAGCTGATTGGTCCGTTTTGATAGAGTGCTGATTGGTATGCTCACAATCCTTGAGCTAGACGCAGAATGCTAGATGGAGAAGTTCTCCAAGTCCCCACCAGGTTAGATAGATACAGAGTACAAATTGGTGTATTTACAAACCTTGAGCTAGATGCAGAGTACTGACTGGTGTATTTACAAATCTTGAGCTAGACACAGAGTACTGATTGGTGTATTTACAAACCTTGAGCTAGACACAGAGTGCTGATTGGTGTGTTTATGATCCCTTAGCTAGACATAAAAGTTCTCCAAGTCCCCACTAGACTCAGGAGCCCAGCTGGCTTCCCCAAGTGGATGCTGCACCGGGGCTGCAGGCAGAGCTGCCCGCCAGTCCCGAGCCGCACCTGCACTCCTCAGCCCTGGGGCAGTCGATGGGACCAGGCGCCATGGAGCAGGGGGCAGCTTGGGTTGTGTGGGAGCCCACTGCAGGGGAGGGCTCGGACATGGCAGGCTGCAGGCTCCAAGCCTGCCCTGCAGGGAGGCAGCTGAGGCCTGGTGAGAACTCGAGTGCAGTGCCAGCACACTGGCACCCTCTGCAGCTGCTGACCCGGGTACTAAGCCCCTCACTGCCCTGGGCCAGCGGCACTGCCAGCCGCTCCATGTGCGGGGCCCTCCAAGCCCACGCCCATGCCTGCCAGAACTCGCGCTGGCCCCGTTAGCACCATGCGCAGCCCCGGTTGCCACCCGTGCCTCTCCCTCCACATCTCCCCGCAAGCAGAGGGAGGCAGCTCCGGCCTCAGCCAGCCCAGAGAGGGGCTCCCACAGTGCCATGGCAGGCTGAAGGGCTCCCAAACACTGCCAGAGTGGACGCCGAGGCCGAGGAGGCACTGAGAGCGAGGGCTGCTAGCATGTTGTCACCTCTCAATCCCCCCTCTAAACAGGACACCCCAACTGCTGTTGGGAATTTGGCCAATGACTGCTCTAGTTACTTCCTGCTGGATAGGGGCGATGAAGAGGCCCTGCAGTTGTGGTGTCCTCCAGAGGGGAGTTCTCTAGGCCAGTGAAAGTGCCAGCGGTCGGTCCAGTGGTCCTTGGTAGAAGTTGTTGGTTGAGCTCGTTTGGGGTTCCATTTGTAAGACCATCTGTAGCTTGATGGCCTTGATTCTAGAGGAAACACATTTGACAAGAAAGTTAAAGATACAGGCCCCAAAGATGAGTAACAGCAAGATGGCTGCCACAGGGCCTAGAAAGGGGAGAAGCCATGTTGCCCAACTCCAGAGGTTGGTATAAGAGTTTGAAAGGTATTGTCTGATTTCAGAAGCATTTTCCTGTAAATGCCAAGCGGCATCTCGTACTATCCCTGACTGGTTAGTGTAAAAACCACACTCTTCCCCTAAGAAGGTGCAGAGTCCTCCTTTCTCAGCAGTGAGGAGGTCTAGGCCTCGGCAGTTTTGGAGAGTCACTGCTGCTAAAGAGTCTATTTGGGATTGTAAAGTAAGGATAGATTTTGTTATTTCTTGCAAACTGTCTGAGAAATCCTTTGAGAGTGTGTGGTGGTAGGATAATGAAGTAGATAAACCAGCTATTCCGGTTTCTGTAGCAGCAGCAGCCATTCCTAACCCTATAAGTAGGGGTATTAGTTGTATGGCTCTGTGTTAACGGACTTGAGCTTTGAGGCATACTGATAAGGTCTGATTTCCTTGGGCAATATTAATATTGGGACTTAGAAAGACTAAGATGCAGGTGCCAGTCCAGTTACTGGGAAGGCAGAGATACAGGTTGACGTTCCACATAAGAAGAACATGCCTTGGCTGGGTAGACATTTAGAAATTTACCCTGGGGGCTTTTAAAGGAATAGGGTACATTGTTTTTTCTTTACTACTTCCATCTCTCTTTCTTTCTCTTCGACTTCTCCTTTGTCTCTCTTTCTCTCTGACTCCCTCTTTGTCTCTTCCTCTCTTTCCTTCTTGCTGGTATTTCCCTGCCTCTGCCAGCTGCTTATGCTGCTGTTCTCCCCTCTCCTTCCCATTTTGATGGCTTTGGCAGTGTAAGACTGCCACCTCCTTGGGTTTTTGCACTGTGTGCAATAACTCTGTAATTTCCTTGTGGTATTTAATGGGGGTTCCCCCAGAGGTTAGGAACTCCCTTTCTTTCCATATTGCAGCATGGGCATGTAGCATTAGATAAGCATACTTGCTATCTGTATACACATTTATTCTTTTTCCCTTTCCCAGTTCTAAGGCTTGGGTAAGTGTCACTAGTTCTGCTAACTTGGCACTGGTCCCTGGGGAAAGAGGCTTACTTTCAAGTATGGTTACATCACTAACTATGGCATAACATGCCCTTCATATCCCATTCTTCACAAATGAACTTCCATCGGTATATAGGTTAAGGTCAGGATTAGCTAAGGGGACTTCTAAGAGATCATCGCGAACAGCATAAGTCTGGACTATAATTTGGTGGCAGTCATGCTCGATTGGTTCCCCATCCTCTGGGAGAAAAGTGGCAGGGTTGAGGGCCATGCACGTATGTATTTGAAGCACTGGTCCCTCAAGGAGTAGCACCTGGTATCTAAGTAGGCTGTTGTCTGATAGCCATAAACTTCCTTTGGCACCTAGTAGGCCATTTACATCATGAGTAGTCCAGACAGTGAGATCCTTTCCTTGTATTATCTTGATAGCCTTTGACACTAAGACAGCCACTGCTGCAACTACCGGTAAACAGTGAGGCCAGCCTTTTGCTACCACATCAATTTCCTTACTTAGGTATGCCACTGGTTGTGGGGTTGTCCCACGAGTCTGAGTAAGGACTCCAAGAGCTATACCTGCTCTCTCTGTGACATACAGAGAGAAGTTTTGTCCTGTGGGAAGGCTTAAAGCTGGAACTTGTACTAGGGCTTGCTTTAAAGTTTTGAAGGCTGTTTCTGCCTCTGGTTCCCATTCTACTAGATGAGTATTTGCCTTCTGGGTTTCCTTGATTAGAGTATAGAGGGGCCTGGCTATATTGCTGTATCCAGGGATCCATAGTCGGCAAAAGCCGGTAATTCCAAGGAACCCCTGCAACTATTTTAATTTCTTAGGGCAAAGATAAGTCAGTATAGGCTGCATTTGTTCCTTGCTGAGGGCCCTGGTCCCCCTGGCTAAGATTAGGCCTAGATATTTGACCTGCTGTAGGCAAAGCTGGGCCTTCAACCTAGACACCTTGCATCCTTGATTAGCTAGAAAGTTCAAGAAATCTAGAGTAGCCTGCTGGTATGAGGCTTCCGAACTGGTAGCCAAAAGGAAATCATCCACATACTGAAGGACCAGAGTGCCTGGACTTGAGAAGTGGCCTAGACCTTGGGCCGGTGAACGACCAAACAGGTGAGGGCTGTCCCTAAACCCTCGGGGCAAGACCGTCCATGTAAGTTGGGACATGTGGTCTGTGGGATCCTCAAAGGCAAAAAGAAACTGGGAGTCAGAGTGCAGGGGAATACAGAAAAAGGCATCGTTGAGGTCCAGAACCGTGAACCATTCCGCTTCCTCTGGTATTTGAGAGAGCAGGGTATAGGTGTTGGGTACAACTGGATATAGACGAATTACTGCCTCATTGATGAGTCTAAGATCTTGCACTAGTCTCCACTGACCGTTCAGTTTTGTACTCCTAGAATTGGGGTGTTGCAGGGATTGCTGCATTTCCTTACTAAACCTTGAGCTTTTAAATGTTTAACAATATCCTGTAATCCTTTATGACCTTCGGGCCTTAAGGGATATTGCCTTTGATAAGGAAAAGTGGTGGGTTCTTTTAACCTGATTTGGACTGGGTGGGCACTTTTTGCCCTTCCAAATTGTCCTCCCAGTGCCTAGACTTCAGGGTTGATTCCCTCCTCAAGTAGGGGACAACAAATGGGTAACTTGTTCCCCATATTCATGTAGATACTAGCTCCAGCCTTGGCTAATGTATCCCTCCCTAATAAGGGTGTGGGACTCTCAGGCATAACAAGGGCATGTGAAAAGAGCAAAGTCTCCCAATTACAACTGAGGAGATGGGAGAAATACCTGGTTACAGGCTGTCCCAGGATTCCTCGGATGGTAACGGACCTTGAGAACAGTTGTCCAGAACAGGAGATTAACATTAAAAAGGCTGCACCAGTGTCCAGGAGGAAGTCAATTTCCTTGCCCTCAATGGTTAAGCATACCCGGGGCTCAGTGAGGGTGATGACATGAGCTGACACTTGCCTCGGGCACCCTCAGTCCTGTTGTTGGATCATCTGGTCGGGGGTTTCTGACCCAGAGAACCTTCGTCCTCTGGGGCAGTGCACCTTCCAGTGATTGCCTCAGCATAGTGGACGTGGATGAGGGGGCAGTTTGTTTCTCATTGGATAGACTTTTTTAAAGTGTCCCAGTAAACCACACTGATAACAAAGCTTACTGGGTGATTGGCCTGCTCCATTTTCTATCCTCTCTGAACCACCAAGGTTTGTTTGTCTGAGGGCCATGACTAAGGCTGCGGCCTTTCTCTGATCTCACTTTTTCTTTTGGGCCTGTTTCTCTTGGTCCCTATTATAGAACACCCAAGTTGCCAGGTTTAATAATGCCCCCAAATTTTGTTCAGGGCCCAGGACTTGCTTTTGGAGCTTTCTCCTGATATCTGCGGCTGACTGGGTAATAAACTTATCTTTTAGAATCAATTGACCTTCAAGTGATTCAGGTGACAGGGGAGTATATTTTCTTAAGGCCTCCCATAGCCGCTCGAGGAAGGCAGAAGGATTTTCTTCCTTTCCCTGGGTTATGGTGGACATCACTGAATAATTCATGGGCTTTTTCCTAATTCTCCTTAGTCCTTCTAGAACACAGGTCAACAGATGTTTACGACTCCAGTCTCCATGATCTGAGTCAAGGTGTCAGTGGGGATCCATACTGGGGATGGCTTGCTGACCGGTAGGGAATTTGTCTCTTTCTTCAGCTGTCATTCTATCATTTACTTGACTGAGATACCAGATGTCTCCAAACTCTTGGGCTGCAGCCAAAGCTGCATCCTTTTCACTAAAGGCCAGTGTTTGATCTAACAATAGCATGACATCTCTCGAAGTGAGGTTGAAGGTTTGCCCTAGACCCTGTAGGACATCTACACACCTATCAGGATCATCTGAAAACTTCCCCAGGTCTGTCTTGATCTGCTTTAAATCACAGAGGGAGAAGGGGACATGTAGCCAGGTTGGGCCAAATTCCCCTCCTCCTACAGCTTGAGGGGACATAACCAATAGCCTGGGGGTTTCTGTGGTCCTTTGGAGATTTCTTTGCTTATTTCCTTCTGGTCAGGGGAGAGTAGAGGAGGATTATCATTAATAGGAAGGGGAGCTATAGAGAGGCTAGGATATGGGGGTAAGCTGAGAGGTCCTCCTGTGGGATGTAAATTGTAAGCTTTGCATAGTTGTGTATTCTCCCTCAATGAAAAGAAAGCTTGGACATAAGGTATTTCACTCCATTTGCCTTCCCTCTTACAAAAAAGGTCAAGCCACAGGATAGTATTGTAATTTGTACTTCCCTCAGGTGGCCATTTTTCCCCATCAGAGAGAGAATATTACAGCCAAGCCATAGTGCAGAAAAAAATGAGCCGCCTCTTTTTCAGGGTTTGTGGGTCAAATTGGTCTCAATGGCTTAGGATGCATTTCAAGGGTGAGCCTGTTGATGCCTGCGTGTTTGCCATCTGAAAGACAAAACCGCCTGCGATTTCGGTTTGTTTTGTTTCTCCCCCTTCCCAAGAATCCACAATGGTCCCCGGACCCTGCTGATCGGAATAGTTGCGCTCACTGATGCAGCAGCAGAAACAACCCCTGCTCAAGAACCTGCAACGGTCCCTGGACTCTGCTGATCAGAATAGTTGCACTCACCGATGCAGCAGCAGAAACACTAGTTTTTCCCCCAGACCACATGGAGGACCAAGGAAGGTCGGATTTAGTGGCTCTTACCAATGCATTCTCGAAACCCTGTACCCTTGCCTGTCCACTCAGACCACATGGAGGACCGGACTGAGAAAAATCGGATTTAGTGGCCCTTACTGACGCATTCTTGAAAACCTGTTAGAGTCCTAAGCATTCTCCTGTTAGCATTAGGACTTTACCGCTGTCCTATAAAGATGTTATACTCCAAAACTGAAGTGGAGGGCCATACCCTGAGGGAGGGAAGGGATCTCCAGGGTTGGAATAGTGACATCTTTTGTCCTCACTTACATGAATAGGAAGGATACAATTGCTGAGGCTCCCCATATCCTAGCTTTCAGGAATAGCTTTTGTTAGGCCTGTTAGTCTGAGCAGGGATCCTAAAATTCCAGGTAGTCCCTGCTATGACAGGGCTTTGAGCAAAAACTGTCTTTCTGATTGGTGAGTCCGGGTGCCTAAAGAAGGTAATAGAGTCTTGGAGTTCATATTAGAAGTCATTCTTACAGGAGAAACTAGAAAACCACCAGAGACAGGGATCGATTTTTAGAAGCGGGACTAACCTCAGAGAGGAGAAGTGAGAGGAAGTTTGTCTGGCAGGCATTAGGACCCAGGGGCAAGGGTCAGAGTAGATAGAATAGATGGGCGAGTCTCACTTGGGTGACATGCCTTTGAGAGTTCTGCTCATGGCTGCAGGGTCAACCAACTTGTCGGGACCCTGGAGCTGCATGACTTTCCTCTCAGTCGACCCTCGGCTCAGCCCAGAGGTACAGCAAAAGCGGAATCTGGTTCGAGGCAAACCAACGCTCCCAACTCCAAAGAGTCGGGGGTTGTTAGAGAGCCCTTTCCCAAAAAGCCTCACACCCTTGTCTTAAGTCCGGCGGCTGCGCTAGTCGCTTTTAACTGGCCAACAAGTGCCCGGTATTCAGCCCACGAATTCTAAGGAAAAATAGGACAGAATAGCAAGCGAAAGGGGTCCGTTGGTGCTCACCACTCGGTGATAGTCAGTGTCCCACTGCTTGGTGATAGGTGAAAGTCTCACCGCAATAGGCGAAAGTGTCAGCACTTGGGGATAGGCAATAGTCCCTTTGTGGTCGCCAAAATGTGTCTGGAATGGGTGGGTTCTTGGTCTCGCTGACTTCAAGAATGAAGCCACGGACCCTCACGGTGAGTGTTACAGTTCTTAAAGATGGTGTGTCCAGAGTTTGTTCCTTCAGACATTTAGCTGTGTCTGGAGCTTCTTCCTTCTGGTTGGTTTGTAGTCTCGCTAACAGGAGAGAAGCTGCAGACCTTCACGGTGAGTGTTAACAGCTCTTAGAGGCAGCGTGGACCCAAAGAGTGAGCAGCAGCAAGATTTATTGCAAAGAGTGAAAGAACAAAGCTTCCACCAGCATGAAAGGGGATCCCAGCAGGTTGCCACTTACAGCTGGGGCAGCCTGCTTTTATTCCCTTATTTGACCCCACCCACATCCTGCTGATTGGTCCATTTTACAGAGAGCTGACTGGTCCATTTTACAGAGAGCTGTTTGGTCCATTTTGACAGAGTGCTGATTGGTGCATTTACAATCCTTGAGCTAGAGGCAGAGTGCTAGATGGAGAAGTTCTCCAACTCCCCACCAGGTTAGCTAGATACAGAGTATCCATTGGTGTATTTACAAACCTTGAGCTAGACACAGAGTATAGATTGGTGTATTTACAAACCCTGAGCTAGGCACAGAGTGCTGATTGGTGTGACAATCCCTTAGCTAGACATAAAAGTTCTCCAAGTCCCCACTAGACTCAGGAGCCCAGCTGGCTTCACCTAGTGGATCTCACATGGGGGCTGCAGGCAGAGCTGTGGCCAGTCCCGACCCCTGCCTGCACTCCTCAGCCCATGGGTGGTCAATGGGACAGAGTGCCATGGAGCAGGGGGCGGATCCCGTCTGGGAGCCTTGGGCCCTGCAGGAGCCCACCACAGGGAGAGGGGTGCTTGGACATAGGGGGCTGCAGGTCCCCAGCCCTGCCCCGCACAGAGGCAGCTGAGGCCTGGAGAGAACTCCAGTGTAGTACTGGCCCACCGGCACCCTCTGCAGCTGCTGGCCTGGGTGCTAAGTCCCTCACTGCCCTGGGCCAGCTGCGCCAGCCAGCTGCTCTGGGTGCAGGGCCCACCAAGCCCACGACTGCGCCCTCTGGAACTCCCGCTGGCATGCAAACGCCTCCCACAGCCCCGGTTCCTGCCAGCGCCTCTCCCTCCCCACCTTCCCGCAAGCAGAGGGAGGTGACTCCAGCCTCAGCTAGCCCAGAGAGGGGCTCCCACAGTGCTGTGGCAGGCTGAAGGGCTTCTCAAACGCCCCCAGAGTGGATGCTGAGGCCTAGGAGGCGCCAAGAGCGAGGGCTGCTAGCACGTTGTCACCTCTCACTTCCAGTTGTATTTTGGCAAAAGGGAGGACAGATTCTTACTAAACCTATGCAAACAACTATATTGCCAAGAAATGTTAAGAGACTGGGTAAGAGTTTCTGAATTCAAATAAGGAGAATCGTGTCAGTGAGAATCATATATCATTCAAGAATACTTCATTTTGGTTTATAAAAGTAGAATTTAAAAACTTATTGTGAATTACAGATAGCATAAGAAGAGAAAGACAAGGCTTCTTACGATCTGGAAACAGAACCTTAAAACAACTACATTTCAAATAACCCCAACAAAATTTCTCTCATCAATTCGTTCAGTCCTGTGTAATTAATTCTCATTCTGTTGTATCTTGGGTTAGCAGTTGTGTGAAACTGCTTTTCAGCTATAGAGTTCTGGGAACCATGACTCAGTTTACCAGTACAGTCTGAAAGTTATCAAAACCATATCAGCTCAGCTTTGAAGAGATAATAGTTTGGAGTACCTAGAACAGTCTCTTCCACGAGGCTCTGAGACTGTCTTTTGATGAAGACACAAACTCTGGCCTGTAGATTATAGCAGAGTCTTGGAGTAAGCATCAAAGCAAAAGAAAAACTGTCTATAAATAATACAGACTTGAGGCTACAGTTAACTTATTACTGGTATTTTTGAAATGTGGAAAGTGCAGTGAGGTTCATGATAAGAATAATGCAACTGACAAGGAAATTTACTTATTTCTGTGCCAAACAAAGACAAAAAAGCCTCTTCCCCAGTTGCCCTCCCAATCTCAGCCATATAGACAGCCCACGCAGGTACCAGGCCCTGGGGTTTCAGGGATTCAGCCACAGGAAGTGGGGGCAGGGAGCTGTTCAAATCCAGCCCTCAGCTAAAGCAAATAATAATGGCTGTAAGCTTAAAATAGATCCAGGGAGGAGCTCATTAGTGTGAACATAGAAAGCAGTTCTGCACCTCTGGCCTTACTCCTTTTGAAAATTGCTTTGGTCCATTTTTACTTTCCTTTTATTCAACGCACCAGAAAATAAGACTTTCACCAACATTTTTACCACATTTGATGATGAACTAATTTAGACCGGCCAAAATAATTGTTCCACTGGGACACAGGAATTCAACCTCAGTTCAGAAAATCCCTGACATCTGACGTAGGAGGATTTATAGGTTTAGTGGAAATTGCTTTCTCCTGCTCTCCAGATTGCATCCTGTGGGTTGATTTTTTTTGCATGAGTAAACATCCTTCTAATAATGAACAGACCAATAATGTCTTAAAGAGAGAAAAAGAACAACATTTTCCTTTTTGCTGTTTCTGGAGAGAGCTGTTTGAATTTGGAAACCCATGTTGACTGTCCCAAATATGAAATTTGGCATCTTTCTTTTGTGGTGGGGATGGGTTTTGGCCACTGAAAGCAGAGTGCACTGGCCTGGAAGAGAAGTCCACGAGATGTCTAAGAAAGGCAGGTGAGTGGACATTTAGGGATAGAGGATTTAGGAAAAGAGGGTGCGCAAAGCGAGCTTACAGTATTGTTCTAGAAACTGAGCATCATTTCCAGCATATGGTATTTTGTGTAGATGCCTTTTTCTTTCCTTTCCCTTTGTTCTCCTGCTGCCCTGCTTTTAGAAGGTTGGAATTACGTTTTCTTTTAAAATGATGCTAGATTTGATCATTTTATCAGTGCATATTTTAAAATTCCTTATGAATTGTCCTGGGTGAAAGGTAGGTTCTGGAAAATAGAATATATGCACACTAAAAATAAAAATCAAGGGCAATTATTTGCTGTCTGTGTCCTAGGGTCAGAACAAATCTGTGAATTCTCAAATTACCAGTGGGACCTATATTTCATGAGAATGATTCTGCTGTAATTATTTCTGTTAGATTTGTAAATCACTTTTTAATATTTTAAAAGAAAGTAGCTTTCTCCAAGCTGTATGACTAGAAGGATCATTATTAGATGGTCCACTACCTGTAAATGGGGAGGGCCAGGGACGGAGGTGCCTGCAGGCAAGTGCTTGCCTGTGGTCAACACCAAAGGTGCATGCTGCCCTGTCTGCCAGCACTTGCAGAGGGAGCTTAGACAGGAAACCAGGTTCCCCACCAGCCCCTTAGCACTCGGCCTCGCCTGGGCCATTCTGACGGCAGCACTGGCAATGTCTATCTGGGATGCAACCTGCTTGCCCGGCATCAGTCAATAATACAGGAGACTTGGAGACAACCTAATGCAGTGCTCTCTTTGTACTGATGAGGAAATGGAGACAGTAGGGCGTTGTTGATTCTTGGTCCTTTATTAGCCTTAGCTTCAAATTGAACTTCACCTTTCTTTGAGTGTAAATATAAATAGAGTGTGAGAGATCAATGAATATGAAAAGAAATCTAGCTTTTGAGAGTTTGGGGTTAGGAGGAGGGCTGTGTGTCTAGCGCCTCAGCGCCCTCCCTCTGGGGCTGGAGGGAGCCCTCCTCACATGGGCTCCCAGACAGCCAGCTGTAGCTCACAGCATTGTTTCAAGCTGTTCTTAACAAAACTAGGAGCTGAAATATCCAGTGGTCATGGTGAGCCCTGGGGTACTAAGAGAGGCCACTGTGCCCTATTACCATCAGAGTCAGAAGGTGCTTGGGCAAACACTGGAACTTGTGGAGTGGTACAGCCATAGAGATTATTTGATCCAAATGTGCTTATAGGGATTAAAAGCCACAACAACAACAAACTCTGTTGGTCTTCATCAAAAACTTTTCCCAAGTCAGAGTTAGAGTGGCAACCTATTCACAAATATCGGTGATTAAGAAGTCTAAGAGAGTGAAATAGACTTTCTTTTAAATAATTTATTTTAAAAATTTATATTTTAATTGATAAATTATGACTGTATATATTAATGGAGTACATACAAAATGATGTAAGGATATATACATGCAATGTGGAATGATTAAGTCTAATTAATGTATCCATTACCACAAATACTTACTATTTTTTTGTGGTGAGAACATTTGAAATTTACTCAGCACTTCTGCAATATACAATACACTATTTTTAACTATGGTCACCCTGCTGTGCAATATGTCTCAAAAAACGATTCCTCCTGTCTAACTGAAACTACCTCTTGGCCAACATCTCATACCCTCAATCTCCCAGCCTCTGGTAACCATCATTCTGCTCTCTGTTAATATGATTTTTATTGTTTTAGATTTCACATACAAATGAGATTATATGGTATTTGTCTTTGATGCTTGGCTTATTTCATTAAGCATAATATCCTCCAGGTTTATCCATGCTGTTGCAAATGACAGAATTTCTTTTTCTAAGGTTGAATAGTATTCCATTGTATACCACATTCTCTTTATCCATTCATCCATTGATGGACACTTAGGTTGTTTCTATAACTTGGCTATTGTGAATAATGTTGCAATGAAAATGAGAGTGCCGATATCTCTTCAACAAACTGATTTTAAGTCCTTTGGATATGTACCTGGACATGGGATTGCTGGATCATATGGTAATTCTGTTTTTAGTTTTTAGAGGAACCTCCGTCTAGTTTTCCATAAAGGCTGTGCTAATTTACCTTCCCACCAACGGTGTTACAAGGGTTTTCTTTTCTCCACATCTTCGCCAATTCTTGTTATTGTTCATCTTTTTAAGTTTGTTTTGTTTTTTGTTTGTTTTAGAGACAGGGTCTTGCCCTGTTACCTAGGCTGGATTATAATGGTTTCATTAATTTATGAATACTTGGCTAATTAAAAAAATTTTTTTCTGTAGACAGGGTCTCACTATGTTGCCCAGGCTGGTCTCAAGCTCCTGGCTTCAAATGATTCTCCCACCTTGGCCTCCAAAAGTGCCAGGATTACAGACATGAGCCACCATGCCTGGCCATCTTTTTGATAATAGCTATTCTGACTGGTGTGAGATGATATCTTATTGTGGTTCAGATTTGCATTTCCCTAATGACTAATGATGTTGAGCATTTTTTCATATATCTGTTGGCCACTTGTATGCCTTGTTTTGAAAAATGTCTATTCAAGTCCTTTGCCCATTTTTAATCAGGTTACTCGTTTTCTTGCTACTGAGTTGTTTTCCTTCTATATTTTAGATATGAACCCCTTATCAGATGTATGTGCCTTACAAATATTTTCTTCCAATCTACAGTTTGTCTCTTCACTGCATTAGTTATTTATTCTGCTGTGCAGAAACTTTTTAGTTTGATGTAATCTCATTTGTCTGTTTGCTTTTGTTGCCCAAGCTTTTGGAGTCAAATGCAAAAAATTCACTCCCTAGACCAATATTGTGTAACTTTTCTCCTATGTTTTCCTCTATCAGTTTTACAGTTTCAGGTCTTACACTTAAGTCTTTAATCCATTTTGAGTTGATTCTTGTATATGGTGTGAGATAGAAGGTCCGATTTCATTCTTCTGCATGTGGATATTCAGTTTTTTCAACATTTATTGGAGAGACTTTTTTTTCCCGTTGTGTGTTTTTAGGACCTTTGTTGAAAATCAATTGATTGTAAATGTATGGGTTTATTATTAGGCTCTCTCTTCTGTTTCACTGGTTAATGTGTTCATCTATATTCCAGTTCCATGATGTTTTAATTACTATAGCTTTGTAATATAGCTTGAAATCAGGTAGTGTGATGCCTCCAGCTTTGTTTTTTTTGCTCAAGATCATTTTGGCTATTTGGGATCTTTTGTGGTACCATATGAATTTCAGGATTTTTTTTTTATGCTTATGAAAAATGACTTGGAGTTTTGACAAGGATTGTATTGAATCTGCAGATCACTTTGGGAGTATGGACATTTTAACAATATCAATTCTTTCAACCCATGAACATACCTTTCCATTTATTTGTGTCTCTTTTAATTTCTTTCACTGGTGTTTTACAGCTTTCATTGTACAAATTTTTCACCTCCTCAGTCAAGTTTATTAGGTAGTCTTTTTTTTGTAACCACTGTATATTGGATTTTTTTAATTTCTTTTTTTAGATAGTTTGTTGCTAGTATATAGAAACACTTCTGATTTTTGCATGTTGAATTGAATCTGCAACTTTCTTGTATTTGTTCATTAGTTCTGACAGTTTTCTTGGTGAAGTCTTTAGGGTTTTCTATGTATAAGATCATGTCATCAGCAAACAGCAACAATTTCACTTCTTTCTTTCCTATTTCTATGCCTTTTCTTTCTTTCTCTTGTCTAACTGCTTTGGCAAGGACTTCTGGTACTATGGTTGAATAGAAGTGGTGAGATTGAGTCTTGTTACTGATCTTAGAGAGTGAAATAAAATTTCTTTGTAATTTTACTTTTAAAAACTTTCATTTCTTTAGTTATGAAAGACACATATAACTATTATTTAAATTTACCAAAAAAAAGAGAAAAAAAAATTTAAAACATCCAAGAATTGCCCATAATCTCCAAACCCAGAAGTAACCTTGTTAACATTTTTGTGTATTTTCTTCTTGTCTTTTTTGGTAAGCATATACTGAATACTAAGTAGTTTGGAATTATGCTATACATATAGCTTTATAATCTTATTGTATTTAATATAATATTGTCTGCATGTTTACTTATTTTAAAAGTCAATAGAATTATCATTTGATTGGCTGCATAATAATGCAAATATGTAAATTAATGCACAGTGTGCTACCATTTAAGTGTTTTTCTCTATTTACAGACATTTGGTTGCTTCCTCTTTGTTATTACAAATATTCTGTTTGTACGTCTTTGTATATAAGAAGAGTTGTTCATATACATAATTATTTAATTAGGATAGACTCCTTGAAGTGGTATGGATCAAATGGAACAAACAAAAACATTGAAAGCTCCAGATACATGTGGGCAAATTTCTTTCCAGAATGTTAGGTGGACCCAACTTATACCCCACCAGCCAGGTTAAACTTCATTTTTATGTAGCCTAAACTTTTAAAGGGCTTACTGAATTTCATCCAGACTCTAAATCCATAAGCTGCTGGTAATTTGTATCCAGGCTTCTTTACATGGTCATGCTAATAAAATAGCTTAGGTAAACATGGGCACACCAGAGGGTGAGTCTACTGAGGTGCCTAGGGTGCAAAACTGAAGGAGGTGCTTACATGCCCCAGAGAGTGACTGGCTCTTAACATTTTACTCCCTATGCACCTTACCTACCTCACTCTAGTCTACACCTCAGCAAATAATTCATGTTTTCCCAGAATCTCCATGGGAGGGACATCCAGATAGGACCCATCTTCACCAATCATGCAGAATCAAGATCAGAATGCCAGGGCACTGGGCAATGTTTCTAGAATAAATCAAAACTTACTGTCTCAGGCTGGGCATGGTGGCTCATGCCTGTAATCCCAGCACTTTGGAAGACTGAGACATGAGGATAACTTGAGCCCAGAAGTTCAAGACCAGCCTGGGGAACAAAGTGAGACCCCGTTTCTATAATAAGTACAAAAAAAGTAGCTGGGCATGGTGAAATGTGCCTGTAGTCCCAGCTACTCAAGAAGCCGAAGTGGGAGAATGGCTTGAGACTGGGATGTCAAGGCTGCAGTGAGCCGTGATCATGCCACTGTACTCCAGCCTGGGCGCATCTGACTCTGTCTCAGAAACAAAACAAAACAAAACAAAACCCAAAACTTACTGTCTGTCCTCTCCTCCTCTCTTCCCTGGAAGAATGGAAACACAAGCTGTCTACACTACAGGCCCCTGGACAATGCCAGCTCAGGCTGTGGGAGGGCAAACTGATCCTATCAGAAGCTGGAAGTACATTATCACGCATTCTTTGTCGTGCTACAGAATTCGCATTTATTCTGAAGGTAAAGAGGAGCTGAATGGTCTCAGCAGATTTCCATTTCAGAGAGACGATGCTTCCTTGCTCAGCAGCATGATGGAACACCAGGAAGGGGGCTAGAGGGGAAACAGAGAAAGTAATCCAGAGTCTATGACCAGAGTCTGAGGCCAGGTAAGAGCTGGTGTAAAGCTCATTCATAGTGGAATGAACAGGATGGGGATGGGGGAGGAATGAATATGAGAGATTTCAAGGAGCTAGAATGGTCAGAATCTGATTGGCTTCAGGGTAAGGGAGAAGTTTAGGGTGAATGTTCAGCAGGTATTTGGATTGTACGACTCAGTAGATGGTGGTGCCAGGAAGGAGAGAGGCGGAGGAGTAGGTTTGGGGGTGAAGGTGGTGAGTTTGGTATGAACATATGGACCTAGATGTGCTTGCAAGATACCAAGAGAAAGCTGTCCAGTCAGCAGGAAGGGATATAAGTCTGCAGCTCAAGAAGGAAACTGGGCCTGGAGAATTAGATTTAAAGGGAGTCCCCATAGGTGGCAATGGATGAGGTGGCCAGAGATGGCATGTGGCGTGAAATAAGGACCAGATCAAGGTCAGACCTTGGGGAAGAGCAGCATTTGAGGAGAAGATAAAGGAAGGGGACTCAATGACGGAAGCTGGAAATGAGTGACCAGAGAAACGGGTATAGAACTGGAACACAGAGGTGTCGTGGATGTTAAGAGGCGCATTTTTTCCACAGTTATCAAATGCTTATTACAGGGCAGGCACTACACTGGGCAATGAGCTCTTCACCAATCACTCAATGAGATGCAGGCTGTGCCATCAGAGGCTTTCTGACTAGGAAGGGGTTCTAGTGAGGTGTCAAGGGTTTTAAGAAGGAGGGAGTGGTCAGATCACTACAAGGTCAAAATTAACTAGTCAGAGGACTGAGAAGTGAGCCCTAGATATGGGAGCTACGTGTCATTAATGATCATCCCACGAAGAGACAGATGTCAGTGGGTTGAGGAGAGGAGAAGAGAAAATGGAGTGAATATAGACAGTATTTACAAGAAACTTGGTGTGAACTGAAAGACTGAGACGGGATGAAGGTGAAAGAGGAAGACAGGAGAGCTTTAGGGTAGGAGGGACTTCGGAGGTTTCAAAGGATGAAGAGAGGCCAGGGGTGGCAACAATGTGGCATGAGGTGTTGCTGTCAAATCCTTGTGATGTGTGACAAAGAGAAAGCTGTGGGATTATGGACTGGGTCTCTGATCACCCTAAACACCTTGAAATTTGATTTTCTCTGAAGCTAGTAGCACTCTCTTCGTCTTGTCCCTCTGCTCCCCAGAAAGTTTGCTTGAACTTTTGAGTCCCCACTTTGTGCTGCCTGGTCCTTGTCTCCCTGCTGATTACGACCTGCCCCTCCTCCTTGCAGTCTCCTAAGGCCTCTGCACCTTCTGCTCCCATGCTCACAATGCCATTCTCTTTCTTATTTCTCTGACCCATTTTTTTTCTCCCTCCAATATTTAGCAGTGGTGTCACCTCCTCTGAGAAGCCTTCCGTGGCCCTCCCTCACCCCCTGCCTCTCAAGTCTCAATTAGGTGGCTTACTTCTGAGCTTCTGCAGCTCTCCACCACTCTTCTGTCTAAGGACTAATCACTCAGCATTGCCTTTTTTATCTCATTTGTCTCTGCTTCTAGACTGTGAGCCCCTTGAGGGCGCATTTATCCTTGTTTCCCCACAATCAAGAACAATGGTGAATGTTCATGAAATGTTGGGCATGAATAAATGAGTGAATCCTGACCCTTGCTATTTCCTGTACTTCATTCATTCATTCAACAAATATGTATTGAGGGCACTATACTCCAGGCACTGTGCCCATGGCTTGGGAGGCAATGGTAAGCAGAAAAGACCTGCTCCTCCCCTCGAGGTGCTGACAGTCTAGTGGGGGAGACAGACCTTCGTCAGACCGTTTTTGTGAAGACAAAAATCAAAAATTCTGCAGAAGGCTGGGCATGATGGCTCACACCTGTAATCCCAGCACTTTGGGAGGCCAAGTCAGGAGGATTGCTTGATCCCAGGAATTCGAGACCAGCCTAGGGATCATAGTGAGGCCCCATTTCTACAAAAGCAAGCAAAAGTACCCAGGTGTGGTGGCACATACCTGTGGTCCTAGCTACTTGGGAGGCTGAGGTGGGAGGATCACTTGAACCTGGGAGGTCGAGGCTTCTGTGAGCTGAGATTGTGACACTGCATTCCAGCCTGGGTGACAGAGTAAGATCTATCTTCAAAAAAAAAATTCTGCAGAATGTCAGACCTTCAAGGACCTTAGAAACCCCCTCACTTTAAAGATGAAAAAAGCAAGGCTCAAAAAGGTACACAAACTTGTGCCATAGTCACATAACATACCCGCAGAGCCCCACAGACCCCACGTTTCCACTTCTGGTGCTCTCCTCTCACCATCAGAAAATGAAAGAAAGTTATATTGATGGACATAAAACTCAGGTTGAACCAAGTAAATATGTTTTTGTACGTCACAAACAGTTGAATGTCAGCCATTTTCTGTGGTTCAAATTAACATTTTCTTGCTTAACTCTTACAGCATGCCAGTAAAGTTAGTATTATTCCCCCCATTTTATAGGAAACTGAGACACAGAAAGATCAGAGGTGCCACTGCCCAAGGTTAACAGCTAGTTTGTGGCTCCCCTGGGATTCACACTAAAGTCTGACTGATGCCAAGTCTGCACTCCTTCCAATACCGTAAGCTGCTTCATCAAATAAATCTAACCTCAGACAAGCAGTGGTGGCTCTTGGGATTGCGGTGATAGCATTGAGAAGACCTCGTGAGTCTTGACTAACCTCTGTTGAAGGCCTGGTCTCTGCTCTACTCCCCAGGCAAGAGGGCGGGAGATGAAGCGAGGTAGAGATATTCCATCCACAATTTCACATTCTGAAATGCATTGCAGGCTGTCCCCTTGACAAATACTCGTTTTTGTTTGTTTTGTTTCTGTTTTTAAGCACTGAGACATTTAATTGGCTATGGGAATTTCATTCTAAAGGCATTGACAAGAGTCTAAAATGTTGGCATTAGGGTCAAATAGATATCTACAAGTTAGAAAGTAGTACGTTCTATGAGAAATGGGAATAATACAATCTGAGAATTCTAATAAAGAAAATAGGTGGACAAAATTCAGAGCTTTAAATTAAAAATAAATAAATAAATAAATAAACAAATAAATAAAGTAACCTGACATCTTCAAGTGGGAAGGCATATGGTATTCCCAGGCATAGGAATTCAGACATATGTACAAGGGGAAAAAAGAGATGATCTAGGCTGAGATTTTTCATTTAAGTCCGTAACTTGGACTATAGGCTGAGATCTTATCTAAGAAGCAGTTAGACAAACATATTCTTGATGTGTTCTTTTTACTCTGTGGCAAGGCAGTAGCAGGCCAAGGCTGTCTGTGTGTTAGGGGCCCAAGTTTGTGGGAACAGAAGTCAGTAATGGTGGCAAGACAGCTTGATCAAATACCCTGAGACCGGACAGAAGCTGATAGGTCAAAGCTGGGTTGGTACCCCCACCCCAGACAGCCCTCGCGGCCCTTTGGCTGCAGGCAACAGCTCAGATCTCCCTCAGATGTGCAGGCCTCAGAGGTCAAGGAGTGTTCACACTCTATCCGTCAGGGATCTCCAGAGGAAGAGAAGCAATAGGCTGTCCACATCCATATCCTTATGCCTTTCTCTGTCTGGATCACACATTTGTGGGGACTGCCAAGTCTGAGATCTGCAGGGCAGACTAGGAGGCTGGAAGTTCTGGCAGAAGCTGGCGTGTTGCTGTCTTGAGTAGGAAGGCAGTCTGGAAGCAAATTCCTTCTTCTTTGAGAAACCTTAGTCTTTTCTCTGAAGGCCCACAGCTGACTGGATGGGGGCTCCCCACATGATGGAGGGTAATCTGCTTTACTTAAAGTCCGCTGATCTAACTGTTAATCACCTCTTTTAAAAATATCATCACAGTAACATTTAAACTGATGTTTGACCAGAACCAATACCATGGTCTAACCAAGTTTACCCATAAAATTAACCATCACACACACATTTTAGAGAACATGATTTGAAAAGCAAAGTAGTAGTTACCAAAAATCCACTTAGGAAGGAATCAAAGGAAATGAACTATTTAATATTTACAGCCAAGGAAAAATACAAAATGCTCAACTCATTATGTGGAAGAATGCCCAGCCCCTATAACAATTCAAGAAATGCAATATAAATAACATGATGGGTGCATGCTCATTAAATTCATGAAAGTTAAACACACACACACCCCCAGTGCTAGTGGGTCTGTGTGGAACCCACACCCCTATTGGTGCAGCTCTGGCAGCGGACCTACCTTTCTAGCATCGCCTTCAGCCAACAGGACTAGAGCAGTGAAGCGCCTCGCACATCTCAGGGAGCCTGCTGACTTCTGGAATGGACTTGAAAGGTTTCGAAGCCATCTCATTGCCTAAACCCTTACTTCACAGCTGAGGAAACAGATCTGGAGAGAAGCAACTTGCCATCTCCCACCAGTAAGCAAAACGGGTTCAAGGCAGTGTGCTGGCTTCCTGACTGCCTGTTGTCTTCCTGCTGTACCAGGTCATGGCCTCAGAGAGCTGTGCAAAGGAGCTCCATTTTTAAAATTAGAAATCACAACTTTGGTTGAACATTGGAATCACATGAGATTTGAAAACTGTTGATGACTGGGTCCTACCCTTAGAGGTTCTGATTTAATTGGTCTGCTCTGTGGCCTGGGATTTTTAAGCTCCTCAGGTGATTCCAATGTGTAATCAGGGCTGAGCCTTAGATGGTTGTATGCTACATGTCCACTATTCTGGTAGCAAATAATTCTTTTCTCTCTTCCTGAAGACCACACTCTTTGATGGAGAATAGCAAAGTAAAATTGGATTCTGTTAGCAGAATCTCAGCCTCATCGTAACTGTTTATTAACATTGCCTCATCTCTGCCAGGCGCAGTGGCTCACACTTGTAATCCCAGCATTTGGGAGGCTGAGGCAGGCAGATCACTTGACCTCAGGGGTTCAAGACGAGCCTGGGCAACATGGCAAAACCCCGATTCCACAAAAAATACAAAACTTAGCTTGGCATGGTGGCGAATGCCTGTAATCCCAGTTACTCAGGAGGCTGAGGTGAGAGGATAGCTTGAGCTCAGGAGGTCAAGGCTGCAGTGAGCTGAGATTGTGCTACTGCATTGTAGCCTGGGCAACAGAGTGAGACCCTGTCTTCAAAAAAAAAAACCAAAATTAAAAAAAATGAAATCTTGTTTCATCTTCTCCAAGTGGTATACTTCCTTCTACTGACTCTCCTAGCTCAGGATGCAACTGGAAAGAATTCTGCTTGTCTTTACCATGTCACCTGAGTCTCATTTAGACTCTGGCCTCCCTTGACTCATTTTTATGGGTCCCTTCAATTCTGTGGAATTACACCCTTGAGTTTGTGCTTCTCCTTCCATATTTCATGCCTGTCTTTGTAAAGTCAATTCTGCACACTGCTAAGGGTTTATAGAGATGTGTAACATACAGGCCAGGCATGGTGGCTCACAACTATAATCCCAGCACTGTGTGAGTTTGAGGCGGGAGGATCCCTTGAACCTAGGATGTGGAGATTAGCTTGGACAACATAGTGAGACCCCTTCGCTACAATTTTGGTTTTTTTAAATTAGCTGGGCATAGTGTCACACACCTGTGGTCCCAGCTACTTGGGAGGCTAAGGCAGGAGAATTGCTTTAACCTAGGCGGTTGAGGCTGCAGTGAGCTATAATTGCACCACTGTACTCCAGCCTTGGGCAACAGAGAGAGATCTTGTTTCAAAAAAAGAAAAAAAATAGAGTTTCTCATCGATTGATCCCACTGTGAAGTGAGTGGGATGGTCAGAAGGCCTATTGCCACAACAGCACGGTGTGCACATTCTGATGAAAGCATGTAAAGGAGAGAAGCACTGAATTCAGTGGGAAGGAGAAAAACTGAAGAATGCTTTCAGGAGGTGGTATTTTATCTGGGAATGCACGGAGCTGTCTGGGTAACAAAGGGTATGAAGACTTACAGGAAGGGAATTCCAGACAGTTGGGACATCGGGAGCAAAGCATAGAGATGTAATTGACAACAGCAAGAAGTTGGGGGCAGAGTGGGAGCTGAGAGTGGGAAAGTGAGTAGGAGCCTTACTATGGGCCTTATATGCCCAACTTCCATGGATTTTACTTTGAGGATGAAGGGTTTTAAGAGGGGAAGTGACATAATTGTGATTTTCATTCCATGGTATTGGTGGGATGGTTGGATTAGAGAAGGATGAGACCAGAGGCAGGAAAGCCTGCTGCCTCCCATATGCTAAGTAATGACACCTAAGGCAGCAGGGTGGGGATGGAGAGGGCAAGACAGCAGGGGCAGGGTGGGGGACTTTGAGAAGGAGGTCAGCCAGGACTGGCCGCCTGACTGCTGTGGGCAAGGCCCCAGCTGGCCTTTCATGGCCTTTATGCACATCAGAAAAATGGACCCGTATGAGCAGATACATATCTAAGAAGTGGAGCTAGAACTGGATGTACCCTGGTGTTCTCAGTGGCTCTGGAGGAGGATTGAGAGATGGGCGGGGGTTGGGGGGTGTGCGGGGTGGGGGTGTGCCAACATCTGGGTGTTTTGCACTACATACAAGGACTTCTTTTCTTGGCTGTTTCAAATGCTGAGAAAGGAAGATCATTTTCATTAGCTGGTTTCTGCTTCTTTGTAAAAATTAAGTTCTCTATCTTGTCAGATGAAATAGTCAGCAAGGTGAAGTGTAACTTATCAGATGCTCGGCCATTAGCTGAATGAGACTTCCAGCAGAGCTCCCTCGTCACAAACCCCCATCCCTGCTCCAGCTCACCACTGAGAAAGTTCTGACACCTCTTGGGAAAACATCCACGCACAGACTAAGAACTAGAACAAGCAGACATCAATAAGTCTCATAGGTTGGAATTTGTCATTTTATCTAAAATAAAAATGGGTGTTCAACAAAAGTACACCATATGTTCAGTTCAAAAAGCTGTCTCGAATGTCATCCTGTATCACCTTAACTTGGTACATGCCTATCCTTTCTTCATAACCTCCTGGGGCTCATTCAATAAATATTTATCGGGCACCAACTTTGTGCAAGGTCCGTGTTAACTTGTATATGAGGAGACGATAAGCTCAGATCTTCCACATCTAAGCCAATTTCCTGGCAGTGGGAGGCAGATCTTCCAACGTGATGCTATGGCCAGTCTTGCTTCCAACCCTGGAGCCAGAATCCCTGGCTCTAACTTCTGGCTCCTTCACTTTTACAAGTTACTTAAAGTCTTTGTGTCTCAGTTTCCTACATATAAAATAGGGATAATGACAAGGCCTACCTCCTAGGGTTGTTTTGAGGAATAACCTGAGTTAACGCATGTAACAGGAGTTAGCATAGTAACTCGCACGTAGGAAGTGCTCGAGCAGTGTCAGATTTTCCTATTACTTGCTTTGTGTAATACATCATTTCAATATTAATAACCATACTCTCAGATGGCGAAAAGATGCCAATGACGCAAAAAATATTCCATGATATATTATAATTTGAGTTTAAAAGAAAGTTTCAAACAGTGTAATTCTTCGAGAATTATAAGAAATACAGATGCAGAATGGCAGAGGTTACTTGTGAGTTATATTCATCTTCTCCTTTATGATTAATCTATTTTCTAAATTTTTTTACATGGGCATGTAAACAGGAAAAAAGTTACTTAATAATATTAACAATAATGAAAAAGACCATAGCTATATCCTATTCATCCGTCTTCTGTTGGCTAGAATCCAGGCTTCATGAAGGCAAAGGCAGTGGCATCTCAGAATTTGACAAAACTCCTTTCGTCAGTGTCTGGTTCCATTTCAGGCCGGCCCAAAGTCAAAGTAAGAGCTGGGCCAAGCTTTTTTCCATTCCAACCTCCTCTTTCATTCCCTCCTGTCTCCCCTCTTAAGTGCCCATCTAACGGGCTGATTCCTTCCTTCATTCAACTAATAGGTATTGAGGGTCCACAGGGGTCCAGCACTGTGCAAGGGACTGAATGCGAAGAGAACTCTGTCCCCGGTGTCCTTCGGCCTCATGCTGCCCATCAACTGTGATGGCCCATTGCCCGGAGTGCATGCCACTCCCCGGTCTTAACTCTGCCCACGCCTGCAGAGCACACACCTGTCTCTGCTCCATTTTCTACAGATGACATAATCCCTGTGCATCTGTCCTGATGTGTCCCTGTGCATCAGTTGAGTCCTGGCAGAAAATAGCATTGCCTTCAAAAGGGCTAACTCATGAGAGTTAAATAAAAGGACAATTCGAAGAGATGTAGGCAGAGTTCAGGGATCCAGTCAGGCATGTTGATGCCCCCAAGGACTAGGAATAGCAGGAAGCCAGGACTACTCCTTGACTAGAAGGGGAAATATTATTATTGGAGTTTATTGAAGATACTGTGATTATCTGCAATCACAGAGTAACACAGGCATTGCTAGTCCCTGGCATCAAAGCCAGGAGAGAATGAGGAATAAATACCCTGACGTCTTTCTTCCTCCTCCTCCTCCTCTCTCATCTCCTGTCAGTGCCCATTTGGCTGAAATCATGAGCCAAAGAACGAGGATGCTCAAGTGATGCAGTTCACCTAGCAATGTGTTACTCTCCATAATGATGGTTTTATGGTGGATCAAAGTTAAAATGTATACATCCTTAAGAGCCTTATAAAAGAATGGCGTCCATTTCAGACCTGGGTAGACCAGTGGGGGAGATTATTTTAGGTCAGACCTCTTCAAATTAGACCTTCTGAGTAATGAATCCTCCAGTTTCTTCTGTAGGTACTTGGAAAATGCTCAAGAAGAGGCTAAATGAATGCATTGAAACTTGGTAGTTTTTTCTCCTTCTTTCACATTTTATTCTGGTTAGATTTGAAGCAAATCTGGAGGGAGAGGGGTGCTTGGTTGATTTGAGTAACTAGACTGTCTCTACAATGTCTTTACTTTTTTTGTTCATAGTAGGCCTCAAAGACAAAGACGAGAAGTACACGAAGATGCCCACAAGCAAATCAGGTATGACCATAAGCACATGCACACTGTTTTGCAGATGTTTCTTCCCTGAACCTTGACCATAGTGATTTTCGGCAGAGCCCCTCCCTGACCCCTCACCAAGGATCAGAAAGTGGAGGGTGGGGGACCAGAGGAAGGGGAGCCTGAAAGGAGACGGCAGCAGCGGGTGGGGAACTGGCTCCTGGATCAAGCTGGTGAGAGAGGATGTCCGTGGCAATGGGAGCTGGTGTTCCTTCTCTTGACAAACCCGGCTTCCTCTCTTATAGCTGTAAGCAGCTCGCTGGTTCCAGTTCTTTCCCTGGGCCACCTGCTTTGCTGCCAGCAAGGTGATTCCTCGCTTTAGAAGGACACTTCCTGGTGGGTTCAGAAATAGCAATGGCTCCTCCCATTTGTGTACCACTTTCTAGTTTGAGAAGTACTTCTAGGTTGGGTGTGGTGTCTCACACCTGTAATCGCAGCACTTTGGGAGGTCTAGGTGGGAGGATTGCCTGCAGGCCAGGGGTTTGAGGCCAGCCTGGGCAACAACATAGTGGGACCCCTGTCTCTACAGAAAATTTTAAAATTAACTGGACTCAGTTGTGTGTACCTGTAGTCCCAGCTACTTGGGAGGTTGAGATGGGAAGATCACTTGAGTCCAGGGTCACTCGAGCCCTGGAGTTTGAGGCTGAAGTGAGCTAATGATAGGTCACTGCACTCCAGCTTGTGTGACAGAGCAAGACCCTGTCTCTAAAAATAAATAAGTAAATAAAAATATAAAATAAAGAGGGGATAACTAAGAATATATATCTGTATATACTTGTATACAAGAAACTCTGCTCAGATAGACAAGAAACCAGTAAGAGAAATACCTGGCCAGGTGCGGTGGTTCATGCCTGTAATTCCAGCACTTTGGGAAGCTGAGGTGGGTGGATCACTTGAGGCCAGGAATTCAACATGGCAAATTCCCTGTCTCTACTAAAAATATAAAACTTAGCTGGGCATGGCGGTGAGCACCTGTAATCCCAGCCACTTGGGAGACTGAGGCATGAGAATCACTTGAACCTGGGAGGTGGAGGTTGCAGTGAGCCGAGATGATACCATTGCACTCCAGCCTAAGTGACACAGTGAGACTCTGTCTCAAAAAAAAAAAAAAAAAGAAAAGAAACACCTGTGGATGAGGGCTGGGGCAGGTGGAGGCAGAAGTGGGAGGCTGAGTCTTCACTACATTTCTTCTTCTAAAAAATTTTCAAATGCTAAAAGTATGTTACCAATAGAGAAAAAGAGAAAATAAATACAAATAACCCCAGGTGCAGTTCAGAAGCAGCAGCAGGAGTAGCCGCCTTCCATGCAGACGGGATGGTCAGCATTTCCCTCGAGGGCAAGGTCCTGCTCCCTCCACAGTGGGCCAACAGAGATCAGGGGACCAGGCTCGGACCATACTCACTTGCTCTCCCCTCCAGCTCAAAACCCCTCAAAAGGCTGAGGCACTTTAAGGGAATTTGGGCTGTTAATAACAAGACTAGAACCAGCGATTTTCAGTGTTGGTTACACATTAAAATCATCTGGGAAACTTTAAAAAGACCAATTTCTAGGCCCTATTTCCAGACACTCCAAATCAGCATCTCTGAGGTGGGGCTTGGCCATCATTTTTAAAGCTCCACTGTCAAGGTCAAAGTCAATGTCTTGGATCTTCTGGGTCAGTTCATTTATCCAGAAAGATGGAGAAAGGAAGAGCAGATGTCCAATAGCTTAAAAGAAAAGCAGCACACCCCACCACACCTATCAAGATCAAATTAGAATGCGAGTGACTTTGTATTTGTCTTGGTTGGAATATATGATCAGCCTGGTTTCTTCCCCCTTGGCAGCCCAATTCTGAGACGAAGCCCGGACATCACCAAATCGCCTCTGACAAAGTCGGAACAACTTCTGAGGATAGATGACCATGATTTCAGCATGAGGCCTGGCTTCGGAGGTATGGGACGTGTGCTCTCGGGGTGCGCTCTTTCTTCTGGTCCTCTGTCTGTGGGCAGGAAATTAGCCAAGGTACAGCACAGCTTTGCTCTCCCCTGACCCAGTCTGCCTCGTCTGTGCTTGGTGGACAAGACATCGAGCCGACAGTACATTCTGAGCATCTGCCTTGCCCCGCCCTGGGTTCTGCTGAACACAGTCTGAGGAGGCATCTGCTGCTGGGTGGCTGCTGCCCCTCTAGGATGGCTCACAACGAGGGAGGCCAGCAGCTGGCTGTAGGAAGGGCAGGGGAACACAGAGCAGCTGCAGCCCAACACTGCCTCCTCAAAATACCTGGAAATAACAACCTTGGACTAAATTTGTTGTCATCTGGAAGCTGGCAGATAGAGTTCAGGGTACATATCTTAGGGCAGAATGTGATCTGCTCATTTTAATTAAATGAAAATAGCTTGAGAGAATAATGATTTAGTGCAGAAGAATAGCAAAGCCCTATGAAGCTTAGCCTGCAGCTGCTGGGTTTCAGCCTTCTTAATGTCAAGAAGTTTTCATCCTTATGGGTTTATTTTCCTGGAAAAAAAAAATATTTATTTTAGAAATCATTCTCAGCCGGGCATGATGGAATACACCTGAAATCCTAACACTTTGGGATTTCATCTGCCCTTGCTGAGGTGGGCAGATTGCCTGAGCTCAGGAGTTTGAGACCAGCCTGGGCAACATGGTAAAACCATGTCTCTACTAAAAATACAAAGCTGTGGTGGTGTGCACCTGTAGTCCCAGCTATTCAGGAGGCTGAGGCAGGAGAATCGCTTGACCCCAGGAGGCGGAGGTTGTAGTGAACTGAGATCACACCACTGCACTCCAGCCTGGGCAACAGAATGAGACTCTGTCTCCAAAAATAAAGAAATAATTCTCTTGCCATTTATTTCTTCCAGTCACTTTTATCCAAAGAATAAATAGGCTGTAGAAGAGAGTCTCTATTCAGTCCGTAATCCACCATTATTGAATCCAAACCCACCTTTTTAATACTCTATAATGATTCAGTGTGCTCCATGCCTGCCCTTCATCCTGAGAGCAGGGAAGAAAGGGGGCAGGAATTGATTCCCTTCATTATCTTCCTTACTCTTTATCTATATTGAGTCCATATGGCCCAGAAATAACAAAAAATCTAATGTTTTAAGGTCACTTCATCACATTGCAAAGATGCAGATCTGTGGGTTTGGCTAATGACCTGAATATGACTTTGGTTCTGAGTGCCTATTACCAAACAATGCCTTTCTCATGGCCAGACAAGAGACACTGACTTCCAGGGTGAAAGAGGGTGCAAAACTAGAAGCCAAATACAGGGAATAATGTGGGTGACCTCATGCTAAGAAGTCAGTTACTCTTAGATCAGACCCAGCCTTTGACCTAGGTCTTCATCATACCTTCAGATGAGCATATATAACCAAGAAAGGATGTTTTCAAACTTTTGTTGGAATATTTCAGAAAGCCAGCCTATGGTTCCATGCTTTTGTCTCTGGTTTGACTTCAGGTTGGCATGACCAAACCTCCAAATCTGACATGACGTTGAGGTTCCAGGGGAAATGCTTCTTTTGCCTATTTCCTCCATAGTAAAATTTCAAGTAAAAACAGTGAATGCTCTTATCACACTCTGTTCCCAGGCCCTGCCATTCCTGTTGGTGTGGATGTGCAGGTGGAGAGTTTGGATAGCATCTCAGAGGTTGACATGGTAAGTGCTTCTCTGACTAGGGCCGTGGCAGGGGGATTCACAAAGCCTGTCCAGGGCCAGGAGCTCCACGCACCTGAATTCACTTAGTCTCACAACTGACCGGGGCGATGGGAATCCCCACACTCCTTTTACAGATGGCTCAAGAAGATTTGCCCAAAGTCACCCAATTGGTATGAAACAGAGCCAGATAACAAGCTTGGCCTTTCCCACTCCAGTGGTCAGGCTCTTGCCACTGGGATGCATTTTCTGGACAAAGGCTCTCAAATGTAAGCAGCAGGGCCCAAATTTGCAGCTGCCAAGTAAACACATCTTATTCCTGTGGATTCTGTACCTGGCTGTGGAAATGCAAAAGAAGCAAAAGAGTGTCCTTTTCTCCCCACTTTTTGGTGGGTTCAGATAAAAAGTGCAACATTCTCTAACTCCTTGACTTACAGGACATTTTAGGGACCTAGCTTAGTTTGGGTCCCCCAAGAAGCAGACCTGAGACAAGCAGTCACAAGCATAAGTATAAGCAGTTTATTTGGGAAGTGATCCTGGGAAACACCAGAACAGAGTAGGGAAGGGAGAGAGGAGTAAAAGGAAGCAAAGAGGGCTGTGCTATCAAACCAGTTACTATGGAACTGGTATAGAACTCAGTTACAGAACCACAGAACTCAGTGCCACTGGAGTAGTCTGGGAGTCAGCGAAGAACACACTTCAGGGTTATCCCGACTCAGGGGTGCGAGAGCTGGGGTATTTATCCACCACCTTCTCTCTGGTTGAGTGCTGCTTGCAGGCATTAACTTTCTGGCACTTGTGGCTTGAGTCACACATGGTGGCAGTAGCAGCCCCTCAAGTGTAGAGCAAATGCCAGGGGCTTGAGGCCGGCCCAGGCACGCTCACACTGTCTGCTCCAGGCTTCTCATTGAGTTCCTTGCCACTGCACCATTCTCTTCCTCCTACTGCAGCAAACTCTGGGGACTAGAAGCAAGACCTCCCTTGGCTCGGTTTCATTCCCCAGCTAAGTGATGGCTCCACAGGGGCTACGGAATCCACACTTCAGTGGGTTTGTGTGTGTCTGGGGTTCCCTCTCTGCCCCTCTGCCCCAGGACTTTACAATGACCCTCTACCTGAGGCACTACTGGAAGGACGAGAGGCTATCTTTTCCAAGCACCAACAACCTCAGCATGACATTTGATGGCAGGCTGGTCAAGAAGATCTGGGTCCCTGACATGTTTTTCGTGCACTCCAAACGCTCCTTCATCCATGACACCACCACAGACAACGTCATGTTGCGGGTCCAGCCCGATGGGAAAGTGCTCTACAGTCTCAGGTAGGAAGAAAAGCAGATTTTTCATATTAACCAAGAAAAGCATTGGTTTCACAACAGCAATTTGGGTTTTTGACTCTGAATGTCTACTTTCTAACTTTTCAGTAGCTGCCAGCTTCTCAACATCAAGGAAAACTAACTTTATATGTGAGTAGAAATTTTAAAGAATTAGCCTTGAAAATACATTTGGGGCAACTTCTCAAGCTGATACTATTCTATATGTTATCTTTCAATAATAAACAAGTTTTTTTCTCTAGTAGGAGTCAGAGAAATAAATAATGTGTTCTCAAGGACTTACCTCCTACAATCTCTCTGATTCCCATTTTTCAGGAACATTTTAGAACTTTTGTTTAAAAAAAGTTCTTCTGCTTCATCTGGCCACCACAGGCATGTTTTCTGTCCTTTCTCTCCACAGTGTCCTACTTGAGAAACTATGGGGACCCCCGGCTACTTTATGACTTGACATGCCATTCTGAACATCACGTTTTAAGTATAATAAATAAAATCTTCTTACCAGTTCAGACACTTTAAAAACATTTAATTGCTCATTAAACGCTGGCCTGAGGAAGCTTTCCTTAAACTCAGCTCCACAGTGTGGTTTTCAGGCTGCACAGGAGCTTTAGAAACTCATGGTACTCTAGGCATGTGGAGATGAGCAGCAGGCCTTCACAGAGAAGGGATGTGGTCACTTGCTGTGGTCTGCTCCTATTTTGCTGTGTGGACGATGCATTCCAGTTTCACGGACTTTGCTTTGGCTTCCATGTTGATGAATGGTAAAGATGAATCCACACATCAGTGTATAAGTAGAAAGTTCATGGATGGTTGCACAGTAGACCTATAGATCTATAGAGTCAGAGATTACAATGTTGAAGCTGACTTTCTGTCCCCATTCCCCAAAGGAATATTTATGATGATCCCTCCACACTCATTCTGGCCTGGAACCTAAGTAATTAGGTACCTGACACAGAGTGGGATTATGGGGTTTTCATCTTTAAGGCTTAAAATGCTTCCTCCCATAAGAAGTACTCAGGCGGATGCAGGATGTGCAACCCCTTCCCCAAGCCATGTTGAGCTGGTTCTCCCTGAAGTCCTCATTTCTGAAGCAGGTTTTCTTTCTTTTTCATTTTTTTCTTTCTTTCTTTTCTTCTTTTATTTACAGAGTTTTGCTCTGTTGCCCAGGCTAGAGTGCAGTGGCATGATCATGGCTTACTGCAGCCTCAACCTCTCAGGCCCAAGCGATAATCTGACCTCAGTCTCCTAAGTGGCTAGGACCAAAGGCATGTGCCACTATGCCCAGATAATTTTTTTAAAAAATATTGTTGTAAAGACAGAATATTCCTATATTGGCTCAGGCTAGTCTTGAACTCCTGAGCTCAAGCTGTCCTCCCACATTGGCCTCCCAAAGTGCTGGGATTACAGGTGAGAGCCACCACACCTGGCCCACTGAGACAGGTTTTCAAGGCATCTTAAGGTTCAAAAACTATCAACACAACAACACAACTCAGTGGCATCACCAGGGCTACAGAGTACTAGACCATAACATATGTGACCATTGGTATGCCAGTAAATGTTTAACAATTGGTTACCTGGGGGAAAAGTATGCATATCTATGTGTATATAAGTTTGTTATAAACATCACTGACATAAAGGATGTATAATGCTCTTTGTTATAAATTCTATGTTATGTATTTATAACTTAAGCACAATTTCCTAGTTCTTGGAAAAACCACTGTAAGTTTTTTATAATTCTATCATCAACAAATGAATGTAGATCTGATGAATGTTGGTTGATATTTTCTTTTCCATTAATAAGACAAAAGTGAAACAATGAAGGACTATATAGGAACTTTACTCATTCATCAAAGAAAAAGCAAGTTCTTTGCTGAATTGGATGATAGCTTTCAAACATTGAAATATGTCCTCAATATTTTGTACTACTCACAATGTAATGGTAATAGGCATAACGCTCTTTTAGGCTTAATCTGCCTTAAGTCTAGACAATCAACAAAACAATAAATCAAGCCCTGATTTATAGTGTTTGCTGATTTCTGTAGTGTAAATACTCCCATCCTGGCTGATGTCAGGCTCCCAACCTGATGTCACTAAATGCAGAATTAGGAAGAAATTGATGGCAGCACACCATTATGCAGTATTTCCGCCATACAGATGCAATAAGTGTAAATGACTTCAAGAATATAGATAATAATAAAATGTAGTTAAATGATTAGGAAGTGATGAGTATTTTTTACTTTTGTTTTTACAAGATAAGTCTGGTAATAGTGAGTTCTCTCAGCTTTTGTTTGTCTGGAAAAAGACTATCTCTCCTTTACATTCAAAGGATAATTTTGCTGGATATAATATTCTTGGATGACAGTTTTTTTTTTTCCTTTGAGCACTTTGAAATGTTCTTCTACTTCCTCCTGGTCGGCATAATTTCCACTGGGAAGTCTGTTGTCAGACAAATTGGAGCTTTTTTTTTTTGGAGATGGAGTCTCACTCTGTCCCCTGGGCTGGCTCACTGCAACCTCCACCTCTCAGGTTCAAGTTATTCTCCTGCCTCAGTCTGTCAAGTAGCTGGGACTACAGGTGCATACCACCACCCCCAGCTAATTTTTCTGTATTTTGGTAGAGATGAGGTTTCACTGTGTTGCCCAGGCTGGTCTTAAACTCCTGAGCTCAGGCAACCTGCCCGCCTCAGCCTCCCAAAGTGCTAGGATTACAGGCATGAGCCACTGTGCCCAGCCCAAGTTGGAGCTTTTTAATGTATTATTTGCCTTATTTATCTTGCTGCTTTTAGGATCTTATCTTTGTTCTTGACCTTTCAGATGGATTACTATATGCCTGGAGGTAGTCTTATTTGCATTGATTCTGTTTGGCATCCTCAGACCTTCCTATACCTGTATATTTATCTCTTTCTTGAGTTTTGGAAAGTTTCTTGTTATTATTCCTTTGAATATGCTTTCCACCCCTTGCTCTTGCTCAGCTCTGTCTTGAACACCAATAATTCTTAGATTTGGTCCTTTGAGGTAATTTTCCATATCTTATAGGCAGCCTTTGTTCTTTTTTATTCTTTCTTCATGTTTTCTCCTCTGACTATATTTTCAAAGAGCTAGTCTTCTAGCTCACAGATTCTTTCCTCTGCTTGGTTCGTTCTGCTGTTGAGAGCTTCTAAAGAGTTTGTCAGTTCAGCAAATGTATTTCACTCACAGTTCCCGCATTTCTGTTCGATTTTTGTTGTTATTTCAATCTCTTTGTTAAATATCTCTGACAAATTTCTGAATTGCTTTTTTATGTTATTTTGGATATCACTGCATTTCCTTAAAATTGCTATACTGGATTCTTGGTCAGAGAGATTACAAATCATGGTCTTGTTAGGATCCCCTTTTGGGGAGGTCCTAATTCCCTGTTTGCTGTTGTTTCTTGTTGGTATACATCTACGTCTTTGCATTGAGGATTAGTTATTTATTCCAGTTTTCTCTGTCCAGTTAGTTTTGTTTTTTATTGACTATATTTGTTTAGTGAATCTGTTACTAGGTTGCTGCCTCCTTTTCAGCTCTAGGGGGCACCTTAAGCCCAGGTTCGCCTCACTCCAGTAACCTGTCTGTCTGTGCACTACCAGTCCCAAATCGGGGAGGTCCCGAGAGAATTATCCCAGCAGTGTGGGAAGGCTGGCTAGGAGTTCGTGCCCAGGGGACCTACAGAATGTTCTTCCTACAGTACTACTGAACAGCCACTCTGATTTGGCATCTCCTTTGGTCAGGTTACAGAGCATAATTTCCAGGATGAGGATGGTAGTCCTGCCTCCCCTTTGTCTCTGGCTGTTCTCAGGGCTATTTCACCCTTCAGGCAATCATGATGCTTCCCATTGGTTAAGGTAAGGAGAAATCTCCTGCCAGGGAACCCAAGAAAGTAGGGAATCTTACTGATCACCTCAATTTCACTTTTTCCAGTGTAGAAGTCGTAAGTTGGGGGGAGATTTTCCATGCATTTGGTGGCAAGTAGAATGGGAGAGAGGAGCATCAGGGATGTGTTAGTCCAGTTCTCCTACTGTCATCTCAGTTTTTCTGCTTCTCTGTGACCCAGGGAACTGTCTCATCCTCATCCTTGAGCTCTGGGTTGTTGCTGGTGAAAATCTTGGCGTGATATATTTGTTTTTGGTTTTCGGTGATGGGGAGTAAAGCAGCTTGCCTCTATGCCACGATTTTGGAACTGGAAGCTATTGTTCATGTTTTTTACTGTGACATTTAACTTTAATGTTTAATAGTGACTGTGTTTAACAACTGGCTCACAAGCTTCCTAAAAATCTAGCAATCAGCTCCCGAAAGCCTGTAGAAGTCTAGTCAGTGCACCACTGGATGTGAGTGCAAGAAGGGAGTAGAAAATCTTTTGTATGTTCAGAATAAAAAATCCTCAGTGAGCCTCACCCACCAGGAAAACACCTCCTTTCCCTCTCTGTGCCTGAAAACAGATGAGTTAATTTCTCATTGCAAATAGAGTTATGAGTTTGTTCAATTTAAATGAAAAAAAAAAAAAAAGAGGTCTGCGTTACTGAAGACCACCACTTTGAAATTTATTTTAAGGAAAACATGTCAGCTCTGTTAGCCACTGGCCAGCTCCTAAAATACATCTAATTAACCATCTCCTCACTTCATTCACTCATTGATTACTCCACCAGGGTCTTATTAACAGCCTCCTGGGTGCCATGGTGGCCTGGAGAGTTGTACGAATGAAAGCCATGCCAGGTTCTAGATCAAGCTCTGGGGACATAAAGACAGAAATAGAGGTCACTGTCCTTCCTGGGACTGCAGGCTAGTGGAGGAGACAGGCACAGAACCCAATGCTTAGTACACAAATGAGGAATGCAGCAGTGCAGTGGGAGGAGGAGCAGGGAGCCACAGATAATAGGATGATGAGAACAGTTTCCTAGGCATCAGCATAAAATAAAAACTGAAATCCACAAGTAAGATGCTCTGTTATGCTTGGTAAATATTACTAAGGTAATATTGAAAAACCAGTTCCTTGACTTTTGAATCCCTAGTCAACTTCAAGATATAAAAGAGTCAGTGAGGCCGGGCGTGGTGGCTCAGACCTGTAATCCCAGCCCTTTGGAAGGCTGAGGCAGGTGGATCATCTGAAGTCAGGAGTTTGAGACCAGCCTGGCCAATATGGCAAGATCCCATCTCTACTAAAAATACAAAAATTAACTGGGCATGGTGACACATGTCTGTAGTTGCAGCTACTCTGGAGGCTGAGGCTGGAGAATTGTTTGAACCAGGGAGGTGGACGTTGCAGTGGGCTGAGATCGCACCACTGCACTACAGCCTGGGAGACAGAGCAACACTGTAAAAAAAAAAAAAAAGAAGAAGAAGAAGAGGAAGAAGAAGAAGAAGAAGAGGAGTCAATGACAGCGGGAGAAAGGAAAGATTTGTGAAATTTTCCCAGGAGAGCACTGTGGGCATGCCGTGAGTGGGCCTTCACTGGGACCGCTCAGAAAGTTTGGTGTGTGTGTGCCTGCAGTTTGGGACACTGTGCAGTTAGGTGGGAGAGAAGAGCTGTCTGACCACCCTGGGGGCAGAGCCAGAAGTTTTTGCTGCAGTGGGATCAGCCTGTACTTATCTGTGAGTGTATGTGGAGAGGATGGTGGGTGAACCAAGAGCTGGAAAACAGAAGCCTGCAGTGTGGAGGCGCCCAGTCATGGGAGTGAGGAAGCCAGGTAAGAAAGTATCAATTTCCACCAGGTAGCAGGCCCAGAGAGCAGGAAACCGCCCAGCCACAGAACTGCCCTGCGCCCACCTGCCTGTCTCCTTGCACTTCCACCTGTGCAGGAGAAGATCGGAGATGGGCAGAAGCTGACCACTCAAATGCCAACTTTTTTTTTCCTTTTTTTTTTTTTTTGATGGAGTCTCCCTCTGTCGCCCAGGCTGGAGTGCAGTGGTGCGATCTTGGCTCACTGCAACCACCACCTTCCAGGTTCAAGCAATTTTCCTGCCTCAGCCTCCTGAGTAGCTGGGATTACAGGCACACGCCACTACACCTGTCAAATGGCAACATTTTATCTTAGCTGAGGAGGGACAGCAGAAGTCTTCATTTGAATGAACTTTGAAGCTAATGAATACCTCAGACCAAAACTCTTAATTTCTGAATTAGGGTGTTGTTTGTAACTTAGAGAGGGTTTTGACTATTACATGAGAGTGAGCAGAAGAGCCACGGGACCTGCCAAGTTTCCATCCAGGGCAGGGAAGAGCCCCGCCAATGAATCCTTTAAAGGGACTTGTGGAAACGACAATAAACATGGGCTTTGATTACATCACAAATAGTTGTTTTACATTTAAGTTATACGGAGAGAAGCATCAAGTCAGGGTGGGAAGACCCATTCTGATTATGTCTGTAATTCTGAAAACAACTAACAGAAAGAGAAGGAGTATTCAGTCCCCTTGTTCGTAGCAAAACATTTCCTTCCTTGGGCATTCCATGTCCCTAAAGTTAGCTCCAAGTGCCCCTGAAGTTAGTTCTTAGCTTATTTCATGTTGATGATGCCATTGGGCATCGTTATGCAGTGATGTACCCACAGAAATGGAAACCCATCCATTACACATCCCAGTCAGCTGCCAGCCTGACCCCCACCTCAACCCTGCACCCTAACATTCCCTGTTTATCAGGATTTCCGGGACACAGAAGACCACCCAGCTGCTGGCAATCAAAAATGCCTCATAGATAGAATATAACCATTCCATCCTCAAAGCAGTGGGAAAAAATGAGGCAAATGTTTGAAAAATTCCATTTCAAGAATGCTCTTTTCCTTGAAATTTCCATTTAAATTAAAAGTGATTTTTCTTTTTGACCATGAAATTATTCATATAATTTCCACAACTTTTACATAGCAAATATTGCGTGGTCGAAGGAAAAGTAGTCCACTCAGCACCAGCGAAGAAGAGTTAATCATGTCCTGCTGCGAAATTTCCCACTGGATAGGAGGCTTTTCACCTATGAAGAATGATCTGTATGTGTTTGGCTTTTGATGCAGAAGCCTCTTTCCAAGTGTAAACTCTGAAATACAATCACTCAGTGCCAGCAAGTGCTTGCCTGTTAACACAATAAGAACTTTCAGTGTTTTTCCATTACTTTGATCTTTGATCTCCAAGGAATTATCCACTAACAACACATATGTCCACTATACTATTATCAATATAAAAATATCAACATTGTTAAAGAAAAAGTGCCAGGCTTGGCAACTGGGGTAAGTGTACACCATATTGTATACGATATTGAATATCAATAAAATCAATAAAAGAACAAAAGAACTGGAATTTATCTGAAACAGGAGAACAATATATGGTCCTAGGGCTTCTTTTAAGAAACCACATCATGTAAGTTTTTATTTCACATTATTATGTTGATTGAGACCATTGCTTCTTTAAAATGCTTGAATGTGATAAGAGTTAGCAGAGACATTCTATTTGCCTCACACTGACCCTTGGGTTAAACATAAATACCAAAGAGTACTCCAGTGAGGATATCTCTCTCTCTTTTTTTTTTTTTTTTAGTAGAGACGGGGTTTCACCGTGTTAGCCAGGATGGTCTCGATCTCCTGACCTCATGATCCGCCCGTCTCGGCCTCCCAAAGTGCTGGGATTACAGGCTTGAGCCACCGCGCCCGGCCAGGATATCTCTCTTAAGCTACTTATCTAAACCCTGACACATTGCTTATGAAGTATGAGAAGAGGCATTTATGATATTGGAAGGAAGCAGAAGATTTTCTGTTTGTTTTATCATTTTGCACTTGTCTTTTGCAGGCTCTGAATAAATCAATTTTGTCTTTTTGGCCCTAGGGTTACAGTAACTGCAATGTGCAACATGGACTTCAGCCGATTTCCCTTGGACACACAAACGTGCTCTCTTGAAATTGAAAGCTGTGAGTAGACTTGTGCCCAGGCATCAGCACATAGCTCCCGATAATTCTCAACACCTCTACACCTCTAACTCTCAGCTGCAGGAACAGTGTGTGTTCCTTATTCATGAGTAGACTTTTTTTTTTTTTTTTTTTTGAGATGGAGTCTCACACTGTCGCCCGGGCAGGAGTGCAGTGGCGCAATCTCTGCTCACTGCAACCTCTGCCTCCCAGTTTCAAGTGATTCTCCTGCCTCAGCCTCCCAAGTAGCTGGGATTACAGGTGTCTGCCACCACACCTGGCTAATTTTTTGTATTTTTAGTAGAGATGGAGTTTCACCATGTTGGTCAGGCTGGTCTCGAATGGCTGACCTTGTGATCCACCTGCCTCGGCCTCCCAAAGTGCTGGGATTACAGGCGTGAGCCACCGCACCCAGCCTTCATGATTATACTTTTAAAGTAATGTGGTAGACTGAAGCTAGGTCTAGGGTAATTTTAAATATCGGGAACAAATTTGAAACTAAAATCTTCATTGCCGTAACTGGTCTTTTTAATGCCCTATGGCAATGGTTTTAAACTTTGTTCTATTGAATCAGGGTAACTGCTTGGGAAGGGGAAGGAGAGGGATAAGCGAATGTGGGTCTCCTAAGCCCTTTGCCCAACACACACACACACACGAGTTCATCCAGAGAGCTCATTTTTGATATGTTTTATTGCTCTTCTGAATGTAATTTCTGCTGAAGAAAAGATTTCCTGGCCAAAACAAGTCTGACAACAGTTGCCCTAGGGAACTGCCACTGTGAGTTCATGTGGTGGATGAGACTCTCAAGCACAACAAGCGACTTCAGGAAGCTTGCACACACACAGACATCCTGGAAAAGCTAAAAACCAGGCCCCGTGACACCATAGGCGCAGGTGACAAAAGAAAAAATATGCAAATTGGACTACATGAAGATTGTTAATTTTGAGCATCAACATTATCAACAGAGTAAAAAGGCAACCCACAAATGGGAGAATATATTGATAAATCATCTATCTGATTAAGATTGATATCCGGAATATAAAGAGAACAACTAAAACTCAACAACAACAACAAAACAATCTGCTTAAAAAGAATGGACAAAAGACTTGAATAGACATTTCTCCAAAGAAGGTATACAAATGGCCAAGAAGCACATGAAAAGATGTTCAACATCACTAATCATTAGGAAAATGCAAACCAAAACTACAATGAGTTACATTTACTGGGATGAATACTGTCAACAAAACAGAAAACAATGCTGGGGAGGATGTGAATAAATTAGAACCCTTATGCTTTGTGGGTAGTAATATATAATGGTGCAGCCACTGGGGAAAACAGCTCCTCAAAAAATTAAAACAATGGCTGGGCACGGTTGCTCACACCTGTAATCCCAGCACTGTGGGTGGCCGGGGTTAGAGGATCACTTGAGTCCAGAAGTTGAAGACCAGCCCGGGGAACATATAAGACCCTGTCTCTACAAAAAATACAAAAATGTGCCGGGCATGGTGGCTGGTACCTGTGGTCCCAGCTACTCGGCAGGCTGAAGCAAGAGAATCACTGGAGCCCAAGAGCCTGAGCCTGCAGTGAGCTATGATTGTACCACCGCACTCCAGCCTGGGTGAGAAAGCAAAAGCCCTGTCTCAAAAAAAAAAAAAAAAAAAAATTAAGAACATATGATCCAACAAATCCATTTCTGGGTATTGTATACTCATATTTATAGGAGTTTTATTCATAATTGCTAAAACATGAAAACAACCCAAGTGTCCATCATTGGATGAATGGATACACAGAATGTAGTATCTGCATACAGTGGAAGAATGTTCAGCCTTAAAACACAAGGGTTTCTGATACATGCTACAGCATGAAGAAAACTTGAGGGCAGTGTGCTAAGTGAAATCAGCCAATCGCAAAAGACAAATACCGTATGCTTTCACTTTTAAGAGGTATTTAGCAGAGTCAAAATTATAGAGACAGAAAGTAGAATGGTGGTTGCCAGAGGCTGGGGGCGGGGAAGCAGGGATGAGGGGTTATTGTTAAATGGGTATGGAGCTTCAGTTTGGGAAGATGAAAAGAGTTCCGGATGTGACCATCATAATGGTTGCATTTATGTAGTAATGTAGTACAGCATAAATACTACATGAAAATTCAAAAATGCTGTGCATCAAAACATTATCAACAGAGTAAATGCAACCCATGAATGGGAGAATATACATTGGCAAATGGTATGTCCAACCATAAGAATGGTTGTATTTATGTAGTAATTTTCATGTAGTATAATTTTCATTATATTTATCATGCATCATAAATACAACACTAAGAATGTAGTGCAATATCACTGAAGTTACACTAAAGAATGGTTAAGATGGTAAATTTTATGTTATGTGTATTTTAACACAACGCACAAACACACACACACCAGAAACCAGGCCACAGAAAGAGCCAGGCTGAAGCTGTGTAAAATGATCCACATGCGTCTCTGTCCCTCTACATGTCCGCTCCTTTCTCCTCCCTGCCAAAACACTTTCTCTGACAGCACAGGGGACACCTTTGTGACTCCTACACTCCCCCTGAATGCTGGCACTCCCTGGCAGTGTCAAAGCCCTAGTGAGGGTTCTCACTGGTCCAGGGCACTTTGTAAGCCAGCCTGGGCTTGTGGCAGTGGATCAGGTGTCCCCTGGCTCCAATCACCTGGGACCAAGGAGTGCAGGGATGTTGACATCACACACCACTGGGGCCAAAGGCACAGCTGCCTAGGGCATTGAATGTGGGGAAAGGGTGTAATAAAACCCAGGACCAAGGGAGGGGCTGCTTATTGCACAATGGCTTTACCTCTGCCTTGTCATGCAACCCTCACAAGAGCCTGATGAGCAGGTTATCATCATTTTACAAAGGAGGGACAGAGCTCGGTGGCAGAGCCAGTCTGAAATACTGAGTTCATTGTCTCCAGAACTTAGTTTTCCCCACTATGCCTGGGCAGCTTCTGCCTCCATCTGGAATGTAGCCTTTTTTCAGGTTGTATCGGTCATGGCTCCACCAAATAAACAGAACCAGTAGGATATACAGAGTAGAGATTTATTGCAAGGAAGTGGCTAGCGGGATTGTGGGGGCTGGCTAAGAGTCCCACATCTGCAGGGCAGGCCATCGGGAGTGCAGGAGGGGCACTCTGGGGCAGGAGTGGATGCCACAGTCCACAGGTGGAATTTCTTCTTCCAGGAAGCCTCAGCTCTGCCCCCAAGGCCTTTCACCTGATAGAATCAGGCCCACCCAGATTATCCAGGAAAATCCCCTTTAAAGTCCACTGGTGGTCGATATTAGTCACACCTGCAAAACATTTTTACAGATTACTGTTTGATTGCATAATTGGGTACCATAGCCAAGCCAAGTTGACTCATGAAACTGACCATCACACAGGTCAAGTGTTAGAAAACAGGAATAAAATAGTGCCAGGGAGTCCTGGAAGGAATTGTTTACACATGAGCAGAGTGGACTGGCAGTGCCATGAGGCTTTTCCTCAGTTATGCTCAGGCTGGAGGTAGGTTTGTTCACTTGGAGTTCACCGGAAGCAGGTGAGGGAAGGGGAAGTGGTAGCACCAGAAAGGGTGATGATCATGGATTCACTTCGACTTTACCCTGAGTAGGAGTAACTGGAGTCCTACAGAGGAGGGACTTGTTCCACTCCCGTCTCTTTGTGGGTCTTTTCTTGCTAAAATGCAGCCTTTATTACCTGATAGTGTTTACAGGTACTTGCCATCAATTGGTGAGTCGCCATACTTTGAAAGAAGAAAGGAAAAGGCTAAATTACTCCCTGTTTGTAAGGCTGAGCCATGTGAAATTTTGCCAATATTTAACCGTTTCTAACTTACAAAAATAGCAGTTTCATTTGATTGAACCTAATAAATGGCAGGCCAAATTGTAGGGTGAAACTTTTGCAGGAATTATGAGCATTTGGGCTTGAGAACTTTGCTCTGATGACTTTTGGAAGAGTGGAGATAATTAAATTTGTCTTTTTGGATATTGTTTTGCTTTATTTAGACTGGTTTGTTTTTCAAACTATCATGTCACAATCCCAGTATCGGTGTGGGAGGTCAGGGCACAGCTTCCACATAGCCCCACAGACCATCCTGTCTTGCCACCACCTTGTGTCTGACGCTGGCCCCTGTCTTTTCAGATGCCTATACAGAAGATGACCTCATGCTGTACTGGAAAAAAGGCAACGACTCCTTAAAGACAGATGAACGGATCTCACTCTCCCAGTTCCTCATTCAAGAATTCCACACTACCACCAAACTGGCTTTCTACAGCAGCACAGGTAAGTGTGGAGTGAGGGCTGAGAGTCAGGGCAGGCTTCAGCTTGGTCTCAGACATTCACCCTCTATTACAGGAAAGGTTTGAATTGGTCATCAATTGAGCAGTGTCACTTATATTTGAAACTAAAGACAGAGGCAGGGTGCAGTGGCTCATGTCCAAGCACTTTGGGAGGCCAAGGTGGATGGATCGCTTGAGCTTAGGAGTTCAAGACCAGCCTGGCTAACATGGCAAAACTCAGTCTCTACTAAAAATACAAAAATTAGCCAAGCATGGTGGCACACGCCTGTAGTCCCAGCTACCCGGAAGGCTAAGGTGGGAGATCCCTTGAGCCCTGGAGTTTGAGGTTACAGTGAGCCGAGATCACACCACTGCACTCCAGCCTGGACGACAGAGTGAGACCCTGTCTCAAAAAAAAAGAAAAGAAACTAAAGACAGAAATCCTAAGTGAAATCTAGTGGGTAGCAAGCAGTGGGTGGAAGTGATTTTTTTGATACCACCAATGCATCAGAGTAATAACCTAAAAAATTAGTAAGGACTGAAAACATAAGCCGCGTGAGCGGGTTTATTTGAGACAATTGCATTGCCAGCTTAGTAGGCATCTCAGCCATGATATGCCGATCTGAGCCCCTCCTTGACAGCAAGAAACAAGTGTAATTCAGGTCTGTTGTTTTCAATTTACGTTCTCCCTGCTCCAGCCAGCCCCGTGGGGTCACTCCACTCTTGACCAGTCTGCTCTTGCTATGCTGCTTGCACAGCCCCTCCTGGTGACTCCCTTCTAAGTCTCAGTGCAGTCCCCTGTGGACCCAGTTGTTCCTTTTTGAACCAAGGGTGGGCACAGGCTCACCCTCTCCTGTTGCCTGAGGGCATGCTCTGTGACCTCTGTCCTGGGAGTTTGCCTGCACTAAATAGCTGAGGTTAACTCGCTCCATTTCTTGCCTTTAAAAAAAAAAAATTTCAATAGTTTTAGGGATACTAATGGGAATACTAGTGGGTTTTGATTACATCAATGAATTGTATAGTGGCAAAGTCTAGGATTTGCTTTGTTTTGTTTTGTTTTGAGATGGAGTCTCACTCTGTTGCCCAGGCTGGAGTGCAATGGCCAGGTCTGGACTCACTGCAACCTCTGCCTCCCGGGTTCAAACAATTCTCCTGCCTCAGCCTCCCGAGGAGCTGGGATTACAGGCGCCCACTATCAAGGCTGGCTAATTTTTGTATTTTTAGTAGGGATGGGGTTTCACCGTGTTGGCCAGGCTGGTCTCGAACTTTTGACCTCAAATGATTCGCCAGCCTCGGCCTCCCAAAGTGCTGGGATTACAGGTGTGAACCACCATGCCCAGCTGAAGTCTAGGATTTTGGTACATCTGTCACCTGAGTGGTGTACATTGTACCCAATAGGTAGTTTTTCATCCCTCACTCTCCTCCCACCCTCCCCGCTTCTGAGTCTCCAGTGTCCACTATACCACTCTGTATGCCTTTGTGTTCCCATAGCTTAGCTCCCACTTGTAAGTGAGAACATGTGGTATCTGCTTTTCAATTCTTGAGTTATTTCACCTAGAATAATGGCCTCCAGTTCCATCCAAGTTACTGCAAAAGACATTATTTCATCTTTTTTTTTTAATGGGAGAGTGGTATTGCATGGTGTGTATATACCATATTCTCTTTATCCATTCATCTGTTGATGGACACTCAGGTTGATTCCATATCTTTGTAACTGTGAATTGTGCTTCTTGCCTCTTTTTTGACCAGTCACCTTTCAGGATGATTTTGCTCAAATCTTCATGCAGTTTCTATGGCTAAAATTTGCGCAACTGACTGCACAGGGAAGCACATTCTTTTTAAATACCCCATGGTCTTTCTAATCTGTAAGAGGGAGAACCAACACAGCACTGCAACCCAGCACATATTATCTCCTGTATCCATCACCCCAAAAGTATTGGTTCCTTGGGGGAACCCTGTTCTTTTGACCCTCAGCATTCGGACAATCCCTATGCAGTAGCTTGCTGGTAATCAGAGGCATGTCCCATGCGTTATAATGACCTGGGATGCCAAGTTTCCAAGTTCATATTGCCAAGTCCCCATCCATTTTATTTTCAGTCCTAAGCATCTCATGCATATAAGGCCTTTTCCTTGTTTTTTTCCATCATCCTCCCTTTCTCTTCAACTCCTCCATGCATATGTTTTCCTTGTAAGGATACAAAAGAAGAGCTAAAATGTAGCTGGACCTGTGATTGTTCACTGTGTTCCTAAATACAATGTTGTATTTAACTTTCTTTTTTAACTTAAAGCACATTTCTCCCCTTAAGGAATCTAAAGAGATTGTTTAAATCAGTGCTTCTCAAACTTTGACACGCATATGAATTATGAACAAATAATAAATATACATATATATATACACATATACATATTTGTTTTTTTCCTTTTTCTTTTTCTTTTTCTTTTTATTATTTTTTTTTGAGACGGAGTCTCGCTCTGTCGCCCAGGCTGGAGTGCAGTGGCCGGATCTCAGCTCACTGCAAACTCCGCCTCCTGGGTTCACGCCATTCTCCTGCCTCAGCCTCCCCAGTAGCTGGGACTACAGGCGCCCGCCACCTCGCCCGGCTAGTTTTTTGTATTTTTTTTTTAGTAGAGACAGGGTTTCACCGTGTTCACCAGGATGGTCTCGATCTCCTGACCTCGTGATCCGCCCATCTCGGCCTCCCAAAGTGCTGGGATTACAGGCTTGAGCCACCGCGCCCGGTCTCACTATGTGGCTCAAGCTGGAGTGCAGTGGGGCGATCATAGCTCACTGTAAACTCGAACTCCTGAGCTCAAGCGATCCTCCCACCTCGGCCTCCCAAAGTGCTGGGATTACAGGCATGAGCCACCGCGCCTAGCCAAGAATACTGTTCAATGGATGTCCAATTAAGTAGGTTTGGGTTGGGGCCCAGGTATCTGCATTTATAACAAGCTCCCAGGTGATAGTGAGGTTGCTGAACCCTAGACGAGGTAATGGGAGTAACAGGAGTTTAAATGACCCAGGCATGATGGTGGTTCATACCTGTAATCTCAGCATTTTGGGAGGCTGAAGTGGGTGGATCACTTGAAGCTGGGAGTTTGAGACCAGCCTGGTGAACATAGCAAGACCCAGTCTCTACCAAAAAAATTTAAAAATTCACTCGGTGTAGTGGTACCAGCTACTTGGGAGGCTGAGGTGGGAGGATTGCTTGCACCCAGGAGTTCGAGGCTGCTCTGAGCCAAGATTGAACCGCTGCACTCCAGCCTGGTGACAGAGCGAGACCCTGTCTTTAAAAAAGAAAAAAATTTAAATGATCTTTTCAAGGGGTTCCCTTTGTAAATAGGACAAGGGCCAAAGGTTTCTTGAAACAGATTCACCCAGGTGGTATGTGTTGCTGTATAATCACTTTGTTCCATGATTTCTCTCACTTTCACCTTATAAAGACATGGTCCAAGAGTCCATTGGAGTGTCTAAGGCACTTACAATTTCCTGAATAAAATGTGTTTTATGAAGGAGCCATGATGTGTACTGTCTTTTATTCCTGTGTCCCCCAGGCTGGTACAACCGTCTGTACATTAACTTCACGTTGCGTCGCCACATCTTCTTCTTCTTGCTCCAAACTTATTTCCCCGCCACGCTGATGGTCATGCTGTCCTGGGTGTCCTTCTGGATCGACCGCAGAGCTGTGCCTGCCAGAGTCCCCTTAGGTAAGGAATATCTCAAGTGCATATTCGAAGCATCTGCAAATATAGGTATTAACAATTCCTTCCAGATAAAACCATTCTTTTCAAATTAATTCTGTACCCCTTTTGGCGTTATGACTTGGAAAAACTCAAGAGTTATTTATTTATAGGTAAAATCCCGTAATTAGGAATCTATGTAGCAAAATGCTTTCCAGGACTCTGCAGGTGCCCATCCAAACGGACCCCCTTTAGTCTTGTCGAAGCCATGTTCCAGGGTGGGTGAGCCTGGTCTTTAGGTGCCTTCTTTGCTCACCTGCAAAATGAATCATATCCTACAACAGTGTTTCTCAAATGGTAGCTCAAGGGCTCTTTGTGATAGAATCTTTGTGGGAAATTGTTAAAAACGAAGGGTCCTGGGTCTCATCTGCATCTATAGAATGAGAATCTCTGAGGGAGGACCAGGAACCTGCATTTTTTACAGGCTCTCCCAGTAATTATTCTATGCACTCAAGTCTGAGAATCCCTTCTCTATAAGCATTCCGCTTATGGCTATTTGCCATCAGCTCTTTTTCTCACCTTAAATATTGTACCCATTTATACACACCACCACTGCTCAGACAGTTCAGGGGCTGCAGGGGAGAATGCGACCCACCAGGTTTTAGTGAAACTGGATTGGAGCTGGCCCTTAAGATGACCCCAATCCCCTGTGATTTGATGTTTGCCAAACAAATGTTCTGAGCTTAATTTGAAATCCTGGGCAAATTTCCATGGACAGATGCCTTGTCCTCCAACAGTTGTTCCATAGCTTGAACAGTTACTGTGCTAAATAGATAAACACACTAGTTTTAAAATCTGTTTCCTATAAATGAAGTCAATGTTGTCATCCTTAGTGAAATTGACCCATGAATCCTCAAGTGAACAATACTGAATGGGCAGCTAGGTCCAGCATGGTGGTGGCTGCTGGGGGTGCCCTGGCAGCTGTCGACACAGGCTCAGGACAACAGGACTGCACACCAAGAGCCAGGACATGATATTAAAATAAACCTTATGGGCTTTTTCCCCTTGATGGAGCAGTAGTTATAAGAAACATATATACCTGTTCATACATGCAACCTCTTATTTTGTAAAACTTGAATTGAAACAAATGTTTTAATGTCAAAATGTCTAGGGTTCTTTGCAGAAGAATAGTGGCACAGATGCTATGATGAATACACACGGTATGCAGAGGGGTGAAAGGGTAGGGATGCAGGGGGAGAGGAACAGGAAAAGCTTCATGAAAAGCTGAATCTTGAAAGATGTGTAGGTGTTTGCTAGACAGTGGAACAGGGATGGCGACATTCTAGGTTGAGGGAGCAGCAGGGACAAATGAGCAGAGGCATGAAACCATCCCATGTTTGGTGAAAGACAAGCAAACACTTGTTTCTCATTCTTGTGTTTGCAGGTATCACGACGGTGCTGACCATGTCCACCATCATCACGGGCGTGAACGCCTCCATGCCACGCGTCTCCTACATCAAGGCCGTGGACATCTACCTCTGGGTCAGCTTTGTATTCGTGTTCCTCTCGGTGTTGGAGTACGCGGCCGTCAACTACCTGACCACCGTGCAGGAGAGGAAGGAACAGAAGCTGCGGGAGAAGGTGACTTTGCCATGCGCTTGTAGTGTCTGGTCAGGATGGAGCCTGATCTAGTTCTGGAACCTCAGGCAGGGCAGACCTCCCCTGTAAAGCAGGGTCATGAAACCCTCTCCTGTGCCTACTTCACAGGGTTGTTGTGAAGAGCAAACAAATTGCTGTATTTCAAGTTATTGTGAAATTTACTTTGGGTGACATCTTTCATTCATTGAAACTTTTATTTTGCACTTACCACATACTTGGACCACGTCTTAGTTAAGCATTAGGGAACTTCTTGGTGTTGTTCATAGTTTAGTGAGGGAATTCCAGGAGAAAAATAAATGACAATTTAACATGGTGGAACAAATTATTTATGAACATAAAAGTGTAATAAAAGAATTGTCCAGGAAAGAACTTTCTCATTCTAGGAAATCTTTCTTCATATGTAACCTCATGCATCCTCCACCTTTCCCCAGGTTATCTTCCCTCCCACCTGACTCTCCTTTCCTCCTGCAGTGTGCAGCTCAGTGGTTATCTCCCCCAGCAAACTCTAACCATATTGCAGTAATCTGTCCCCACAATGCCAATCCCCATCCCCATGGCAAATGCACATGTTCATGCACACACTTGTAATAATGTGATCTGTAAACATTTTCATCAAGGGCTCATAACAGCTTATGATCTCATGGAGAACAGGGTGATCTATGAATCATGAGCATTCTTATTGGTCTTTGGTATGGCATTGTGATATTTCCTAAGAGTCAGTATGCAGATTTTAGGTCAGCAAAAATGGATACCAGGCTGGGCTCAGTGACTCATGCCTGTAATCCCAGCACTTTGGGAGGCTGAGGTGGGTGGATAACCTGAGAGCAGGAGTTTGAGACCAGCCTGGTCAACATGATGAAACCCCGTCTCTACTGAAAATACAAAAAATCCATCTGGCACGGTGGTGTGTGTCTGTAATCCTAGCTACTTGGGAGGCTGAGGCAGGAGAATCGCTTGAACCCCGGAGGCAGAGGTTGCAGTGAGCTGAGATTGATTGTGCCATTGCACTCCAGCCTGGGCAATAAGAGTGAAACTCAAGTCTCAAAAAAAAAAAAAAAAAAAAAAAAGGATACTTACCCTCTTCCCAAACTGGGAATACCAGAAACCAGAAAAAGGTAACACCCTCCACTATGCAGTTCCTTTTGAAGGGCTTCTGAGAGATGATGCTGAGCTCACACCCCAATGTGTGTTTGCTGTTTGCAGCTTCCCTGCACCAGTGGATTACCTCCGCCCCGCACTGTGATGCTGGATGGCAACTACAGTGATGGGGAGGTGAACGACCTGGACAACTACATGCCAGAGAATGGAGAGAAGCCTGACAGGATGATGGTGCAGCTGACCCTGGCCTCAGAGAGGAGCTCCCCACAGAGGAAAAGTCAGAGAAGCAGCTACGTGAGCATGAGAATCGATACCCACGCCATTGATAAATACTCCAGGATCATCTTTCCAGCGGCATACATTTTATTCAATTTAATATACTGGTCTATTTTCTCCTAGATGCTTATAATTCTAAAAATTTCACATTTCCATGGCATGCACTACAGAAATAACTATATAATGAAAAAGAATTTAAGGGTATGGTTAAAAAAAAAAGTCCCAGGACGCACCCATGTTTTCACTATCCCTTCTGCAGCTTTGCAAAGCTACATTGACAAGACACTTACTGGTTTAATTTGTACTTATTAACCATCTATTGAATATACAGCATTATATTAGGTGCTGCAGGATTATGACTCTGTAGTGATTGATGTTAGTTGTTACCCAGATCCCCTGGAAAAGCACACTACCAGTGTTGCGGGCACATTTAGTTCCACCCGTTAGACCCTTGATGCTGTTCGCATGAATAATTTATTTTCCTCGTGTGTCATTACATTCATCAGGCTAGGTGGACTTGGAAGCACCTAAAGGCCATTTGCATGAAATTCACATGCACCTAAATCCTCACTTTGACAGAAACTCATGCTTCAGTTTATAACCTATTACCTATTTTGTATGCGACTCTGCCTCCGCATGTTTATTTTAATAAAAGGCAATGATAATATTCACATTATTTTTCTTTATATGCTGTGGTTCACAGGTTTTACTCCTTCACAAGAAAAACTCTTTAGATTGGTGCAATTGCTTCTGATTTTGGTACTTTGCAGATAAGAGTACACACATGCATTTTGTCTGTTGGGTCATAGAGGTAACTAGGCTAGAAAATTTGTGTTTAAATGTTCCCTTTTTATATAATCACCACTTCATGTATCTTCTTCTTGGAGCATGTCCTTGTTCAAAGAGAAGTCCTTTTTCAGTGATATGATATCTTCACTGAGGAACTTGGGTAGAGAATGATTTCTTCTGCATAAACATTTCAAGGATATACATTATTTGGGACTACTTGTAACTCATTAGAATGAGAAATACTCACATGGTTTCTTAAGAGAAAAAGAACATCAGAAAGCAAAATAAGTGGGAAGACGTCACTGGACATCTGCATTTATACTCGAAATGCCAGCATTTTCTATGAACCAGAAAACTGCCATCAGCTAGACCACACAGCCCAGATACCAGGCAGAAGGATGGCCCAATGGCAACTGATGTCAGGGCATGGGGTAAAGGAGCGGGTTCTAATTTGATGTATCATTGAAAAACAGTTATATATATTATATATCTACTATATAGGTCAACCCCTACCAAACTTACCCAAACAGCATTTGTTTTATTTGAAACTCACTTTAATAAAGTGAATTATATACACAATAATGTCATTTTCATTTCGAAGTTAATTTGACTCATCACCAGTACTAAATATTGTATTTCTACATATGCAGGACTGTATACTAATTTGTAAAAGCCTATTTGCCTAAACGCTAATTATAATGTAATCTCCCATTATCTCCAATGAAAACTCGCCAAAAGAAAGTTTTTTGGCAAACTTGAATAAACTTAAAGGGATTTAGATGAAATAGTTAAATTTTAAGTCTTTAAATGTTGTGTTCTCATTTTACTTTTTTGAGACAGGGTCTCACTCCGTCACCCAGGCTGGAGTGCAGTGGTGCCATCTCAGCTCACTACAACCTCTACCTCCCAGGCTCAAGTGGTTCTCCCACCTCAGCCTCCTGCATAGCTGGGCTACAGGCGTGCTCCACCACACTCAGCTAATTTTTTAAAGTTTTTGTAGAGACAAGGTCTCATTATATTGCCCAGGCTGGTCTCAAACTCCTGAGCTCAATCAGTCCTCCCACCTCAGCCTCCCAAAGTGCTGGGATTATAGGCGTGAGCCATCGCACCTACCCCTAAGTGTTAACTTTTGATATTTAAAAATGTTATTTTAAAAACACTGCTTTTTTCCATTATTATTTTATAGAACAATTGCAATCAAACTCTTCACAAACATCTTTGCTGCTGTCTTCTTCCTCATGATCACTAGGGCCACTGTGAGTCAGCTGGAATGCATCGAGGGCACACCATCTGAACTTCCGTCTGTTTGTACGGGATACTCCACCATTTGAAGCAGCCTAAGGAATGCTCTATCAGTGTGCTAAAGTTGCCATAGCGAAGTACCACAGACTGGGTGGCTTAAACAACAGAAATTTATTTTCTCACAGTTTTGGAGGCTGAAGTCCAAGACCAAGGTGTTGGCAGGCTTGGTTTCCCTGGAAGCCTCTCTCCCTGGCTTGTAGATGACTATTTTCTCACTGTGTCTTCACATGGTCTTTCCTCTGTATATGTCCCATGCTAATGAACTGATTTAACCTTTGTAAAGGTTAAACCTTTGTAATTAAACCTTTGTAAAGGCTTATCTTCAAATACAGCTACATTGGGAGTTAGGGCTTCAATATATGAATTTGGGGGCCATAGGGAGACCCAGTTCATTCAATAACAGATGCCAATGGAAATTATCAATTTGCTTAATAGTATAATGCATCTTTTAGATGTTTATTCTTGATTTTTATGACATAATCACATGCAGCATTGTTTTTTAAAGTGAGATTTAAAAGACTTATTTACATTGATAGTCACACCAGTGATTGTGAGGAATCAGTGATTAAATTCATGTTAAATGTCTTTGCTATCTTTTCTGGCAATTCCCGGTGACCACTATGAGTATCTAAAACTAGCATTAATTGAATAATTTCCATGCTAATGTGTTTTTTTAAGGCATTACTTTTTCTGTCAAAGTTATGTAATTGACAGAGAGCCCTGTAGTATAACTTAGTAAGGACCCAAATATAAAGCAACTCCCTCTTTTTTGAAGGATAATTTTGGAGAAAACCACATAATGTATCTGAGCATCTATAGTACTTAATACATTTTACTGGCAGGAATAGGAAGATTTGGTTAATAATATTGTCTGGTTAATGGGCAGATATCATGTAGCCATATTGAATATATTTTTTTAATTTTTAAAATTTTTTGAAGAGACAAGATCTCACTATATTGCCCAGTCTGTCTCAAGTAAAATTCCTGACCTCAAGCAATCTTTCTCTGCCTCAGCCTCCCAAAGTGCTGGAATTACAGGCATGAGCCACTGTGCTTGGCTTGAATAATTAATTTTTAAAGAGTTAAAATATATTTGACTAAAACCATATCAAACATAATGTATTCTCTGCCTGGTATTCAGAAGGTGCTGTAGGATTCTGAAGGATTTTTATCACTGTGATACAATGTGGGCATCATCCAGATGTGCAGAGGGGTTAGGCAGTAGAGAACTGGAGTTTCACTATTCTCTAGTTGCCTTCATAATTCATACTTTAAAGGGAAGGGTGGTGATGCTAGATCTTAGAATATGGCTTATATTTTAGTGACAATGAAACCTCACATTTGTAAATCCAATTTTACAAAAAATACTTTCACATTCTGTATCTGAATGAGGAACCTGAATGAGGAAATTCTAAAAGCCAATAGAGGCTGATGGAACAACATGCAGATAACATAGTTAATAAGTGAAAGACACTTTTTTTTTTTTTTTGAGACAGAGTGTTGCTCTGTCACCCAGGCTGGAGTGCAGTGGTGCAATCTCAGTTCACTGCAACCTCTGCCTCCCAGGTTCAAGCGATTATCCTGCCTCAGCCTCCTGAGTAGCTGCGATTATAGGCGCCTGCCACCACGCTTGGCTAATTTTTTTTTTTTTTTTTGTATTTTTAGTAGACATGGGGTTTCATCATGTTGGCCACGCTGGTCTCGAACTCCTGACCTCACGTGATATGCCCACCTCAGCCTCCCAAAGTGCTGGGATTACAGGCGTGAGTCATCGTGCCCAGCCTTAAGTGAAAGACTCTTGACTCAATGTTCATTCACCTTATTACAGATAATAAATACTGGACAACCAAACCGTCATACACAATACATAAACATTGCTATAAGGAAATATTTTAACTGATCATTGGTATATTTTAATTAATTCATTCATTTATTTATTCATATATTCATCAAGTCATACAGAGCACCTATTACATTGTAGGAAACATTTTAGACCAGAGCTTCTCAAACTATCTGTGGTGAAAGTTCAGCTTGTTTTATTTTTTAAAATGTCAGTCCATCAGCTATTTGTATGATGAGTTTTTTGAACATGGAGAGTCCCTGACATAACCCAGTCCTGTGCCTGCATCTCCTCCTTCAGAACCCTGGAGCCCAGTACCGTGTGTGGCTAAAATAACAATCACAATAATCCATGTATAGAAAGAACAATTTAATTTTGATGTTATCAAGAAAATTGCTACAACTGAATTTCAGGGCTTGCTATGTATGGGAAATTTCAGTACCTGCAGTAATAAGAAAGTACATTCTCCAATGCACACGTCAACAATGTTAAAAGTAAAACCATTTAGCCCACTTCAGTATTATCACAACTCTTAAAATAAGTGGATGTGTTTTCAATTCCATATTCTAAATTTAATTTCAATCTATTTCCTTTCAATTATTTCAAGTATTAGTATTTACGTAGAAGGAAATATCCTTACTTTTCTTGAGACCAGAGTATTTTACGAAAGCCCTCTAGTTTACTTCAAAAACAATGAACAGATCCTTATTGGTGAGTTTAGTGGGTTTCTTCAGGTAGCATTTATAGCTCTGTACACACTTGGTGCCTATTGTGATGAACACAGGCATTTGTAGGCTACTTGGCTGGCAGGCAGGCCTTGGCCGTGAGAAATGAACGAAGATAATGGAATCTCTTTGAGAATCAAAGCCATGCCTAAGTGAGGTTAACTTATATGAAGTGTTCAACCAAACAACTATACCTTATATCTATAATGGGGAGTGGAGAATAGAGAAGTGTTCAGCTTTTTCATTTTTCTTGATTTGCAAGCTTCAATACTCTGTTTAAAACAGCATAATTTTAGCCAGGCACAGTGGCTCCCACCCATAATCCCAGCACTTTGGGAGGCTGAGATGGGAGGATCACTTGAGCCCAGGAGTTCAAGACCAGCCTGGACAATACGGTGAGACCCCATCTCTATAAAGAATAGAAAAATTAGCTTCAGCTGGGCATGGGGGCACATGCCTGTAGTCCCAGCTACTTTGGACACTGAGGCAGGAGGACTACTTGAGCCCAGGAGGTCAAGGCTGCATCAAGCCGTGATCACACCACTGCACTCCAGGCAGGGCGACAGAGCAAAACCCTGTCTCTAAAAAAATAAATAAAATATTGTGAAAGTAATTAAGGAAATTTTTTAAAATAGGAAATTTAAAATCTAGTTAGCAGGACAAAACAAAAAGTGAAAAACTTCCATTTCAGTCCAAATGGAGTTAAACACAATCCCACTGACTGAAAGATAAAAATTTAGGCAATATGTTTTGAGTCTATACAACGTTAGACAGTTTGACTGGTATGCTGAGTTGAATAATTGCTTTGGCATTTTGTAGACTGAACCCTCATGTACCTATCTAAACTTTGTGATTCTCCAATAAACAAAAGTCCTTTAAACGTTTCAAAAATCTAATTTGTTTTGAAAACTAAAAATAAGACAGGACAGCTGGGCACAGTGGCTCATACATGTGATCCCAGCATGTCGGGAGGCTGAGGTGCAAGGATGGCTTGAGCCTGGGAGTCTGAGATCAGCCTGGGCAATATAGTGAGCCTCGTCTCCACCAAAAAAAAAAAAAAAAAACTTAAAAAAATTAGCTGAGTGTGGTGGGGTGCACTGGAGGGAGGATCGCTTGAGCCCAGGAGGTGGAGGTTGCAGTGACCTGAGATGACGCCACCGCACTCCAGCCTGGGCAACAAGCAAGTCCTTGTCTCAAAATCAATCAATCAATCAGTAAAAATAAGCAAACATAAGACAGGGAACCACATGCCATAAAGAGGTGCAAAAAGTAAATCCTCTCAAATTCCCACCATTTCCGTGGCTTAAAATTTTAATCGGCATTTCTAAAAGTGGTCACTAACACTGAGGAAAACCCACTGGAGCAAGAAAAAAAGTCCAGCAACAAATAAAAAACATAACCTCAAATTTAATTTTTTGTTGCAATGTACCCAGATGAATGTCATTCCAAAACACTGTTCCTAAAAATGATAGATTCCAAAGAAAAAGACATTAGTCGCAGGGTGAGAGGTGAGTGGAATTATTTGAGAATTAAAGAGGCAGAAGTTGCTTTAGGAATTTTTACTGGCTGCAGTGCCAAGATTTCTGTTGTTCAAAGGCCAAGTTTTAAATCTCATTCAGGCATGTTATAACAGGATTCCATTTGTAATTTTCCAGTGGGTTTTTTCTCTTAGACTTTCTTCTTCTTCTTTTTTTTTTTTTTTAGACAAAGTCTCGCTCTTGTCCCTCAGACTGGAGTACAATGGTGTGATCTTGGTTCACTGAAACCTCCGACTCCTGGGTTCAAGCGATTCTTCTACCTCAGCCTCCTGAGTAGCTGGGCTTACAGGTCCCTGCCATCACACCCGGCTAATTTTTGTTGTTTTTTTAGTAGAGACAGGGTTTCACCATGTTGGCCAGGCTGGTCTCGAACTCCTGACCTCAGGTGATCTGCCTGCCTCAGCCTCCCAAAGTGCTGGGATTACAGGCGTGAGCCACTGTGCCCGGCCCTCTTAGACTTTCTATTGGAAAGCAATCAACTTTATATTGCCCAGTTAATGACATGTGCAGAGAAACAGATCAAGCATGATGAGAGAAGAAAAAATGATCTTTGAAAATTTCTCAGTCTTCACCCAAAATTGGTACCGTTTCTCATGTTTTGCCTCTGCATGTAACTATCCTTATTTTAAAATCAATTTTAATGTTCTGGCTTGTCTCCAAAACACTGTAATTACAACTTAATATGAACCTAGCTATAAAGTTGCTGGCTTTGCCATCACAAATAGTTAACATTCTTTGCAAAATGGTCTTTAGTTATGATATATGGTATGATTGTACTCATATATATCGGGTAGATTTACCTAAAAACTAAAAACTTAAGGTACAGCATTAGAACTATTTTCCCATTTTGTAATATTTTTCCATAACACAATTTAATTACCATGGCATTCCTCTAGTTGAATTTCCACTTTAGGGTAATCACTGCACTTTTTTTTTTTTTTTTTTTTTGAGATGGAGTCTTGCTCTGTCACCCAGGCTGGAGTGCAATGGCATTATCTTGGCTTACTGCATCCTCTGCCTCCTGGGTTCAAGTGATTCTCCTGCCTCAGCCTCCCAAGTAGCTGGGATTACAGGCACCTGCCATTATGCCTGGCTAATTTTTTTATTTTTAGTAGAGATGGGGGTTTCACCATGTTGGCCAGGCTGGTCTTGAACTCCTGACCTCAAGTGATCTACCCGCCTCGGCCTCCCAAAGTGCTGAGATTACAGGCATGAGCCACTACGCCCGGCCTCAATGCACCTATTTTTAATTGAGATAAATACAATTAGGTTCTTGTAACTCATAGTATCCCCAGAGCAGCACTGGCATTACCTTGGAATATGTCAGGGAATCAGACTCTCAGGCCCCATCCCAGACCCACTCTGTTAGAACCTGTAGTTTAACAAGATCCCCAGATAATTCACATACACATTCAAGTTAGCAAAGCTGTAAACTAGGTTCTCATAACCATACACCTTTGTCATTCACAGAAAGTGATGAGTGTTGCATCTATATATTCAACAATTTATTCCATACTGAGTGGTTTTATTGTTTGTTTTTTTGTTTTGTTTTGTTTTGTTTTTTTGAGTCGGAGTCTCACTTTGTAGCCCAGGCTGGAGTGCAGTGGTGTGCTCTCAGCTCACTGCAAGGTCCGTCTCCCGGGTTCACGCCGTTCTCCTGCCTCAGCCTCCCGCTTAGCGGGAACTACAGGTGCCCACCACCATGCCTGGCTGATTTTTTGTGTTTTTAGTAGAGATGGGGTTTCACCCTGTTAGCCAGGATGCTCTCAATCTCTTGACCTCATGATCCACCTGCCTTGGCCTCCCAAAGTGCTAGGATTACAGGCTTGAGCCACCGCGCCCAGTCACTGAGCATTTATTGTATGTGCTAAGCACTGTGTTAAGAACTATAGCTGATCTATTGATCTCAAAGAAATTGGTAAACTATCCCCCTAGGGTCTGCACCTTCAAACACCAAGCTTTTTAAATTTTTTCTTAATTTTTAATTTTTATTTTTCTTGAGACAGAGTCTTGTTCTGTCATCCAGGCTGGAGTGCAGTGGTACCATCTTGGCTCATTGCAACCTCCACCTTCTGCGTTCAAGCGATTCTTCTGCCTCAGCCTCCTGAGTAGCTGAGATTACAGGTGCGTGCCACCACACCCAGCTGATTTTTGTATTTTTTAGTATAGATGGGGTTTCACCATGTTGGCCAGGCTGGTCTCAAACTCCTGACCGCAGGTGATCCGCCTGCCTTGGCCTCCCAAAGTGCTGGGATTATAGGCGTGAGCCACTGTGCCAGGCAGAAGCCCAGCTTTAAAGAACACAATTCTCTCTTCAAAATAGGAAGAATGTTTGTTCAGGAATATTTCTTTAAATTATTCCTCTACCACAAAGCTCAGTTAAAATTTTTTTTTTTTTTAATTCTGATGGAGTATGAATCTGAGTTACCTGGGATTTAAGTGTTGATTGTTTTTTTCCTTTTTTTTGGCAGTGGGGTAACCTGTAAAGTTCACCAAGTTTTAGAAGGCAGAAAAAATTGATCTTTTTCTTTTCCAAAACATAGCATTATCATTTTTCTACTAAAAACTCTCCACATTTTGCAGCCATTATAACAATTCCACACTATGGATATTGAATCTTTTCCCTAGTATTGAAAGAAAAAATAATATTGTGATGAATACTCCTTATATTCCTATCACAGACTATTTCCTCACATTAACAATGAGCATATAGAAGGAGGTTCATTTGACATCAATGTTCTTTATTATATTACGGTAGTACAACTCTAGGTCCCTAGCTTTTTAAGACTTAAAAAAATCAGGAAAGGGTATGAAACTATACCTTAGTGACATTTGATTTTATGAACAGTAACCCACTCAAACTAGCCTAAGAAAGAAATAGAATACAGGGGAATCTCACAGGCAGGAAATAAAATGAAGCGCAGCTGGGGCTCACTGGAAAGATTTCAGACAGCTGCCCTTTCTAAGCAATACACTACTTTTCTTTACTTCTTGCTGGACTATTGCTTTATTCGTAAGATTGGACTTCTCATAGCCATAAAAAAGAAAGAAATCATGTCCTCTGCAGCAACATGGATGGAGCTGGAGGCCATTATCCTCACAGAAACAGAACACATAAACAGAAAATAAGTATCTCATGTTCTCACTTACAAGTAGGAGCTAAACAAAAGGTACACATGGACATAAAGATGAGACAATAGACTCTGGGAACTCCAAAAGTGGGGTGGGGAGGGAGGAGGGTGATAGTTGAAAAGTAACCTATTGGATACAATGTCCATTGGACACTGTAGGTAGTATGTATCGCATGTATACATGTATGTTACATGTAATACCCATGTAACAAGCATATGTACCCCCTGAATCTAAAAAAAAACAAAGTCCCACTTCCCTGGATTGTGTTATTGAAATCATCTTTGCAAGAATTATAAGTGAGAAAATTATGACAGTGAAAGAGATCTGACCAAACTGACTTCATCTTGCTTCTACCCTCCAAATTGCCCTTGTTCATTCCTGGGTGTAGGCCGGACTAACTTTGGGAGGAACATAAAGTTTAACTTTGAAACAAAGATAACAACCCTTTCCCAAACAAACCCCCTTCTTGCCTGAGGGCCAGGCTGCCTTTGTTAAGACTAACAAATTAGCCACAAGTTTAGAAATTATAGTTTAGGAGTCATTGTAACCAGAGGCCACAAGATCCTGAACCTCCCTAATTGTTCCTAGGGATAACATCACTATAGCAAAACCTAAGATCGGTGCTTCAGGTATTCTCCAGTACCTCACTCTGATACACCAGCCGGAGCCCCCCAGACCCATAATCTGGCTCAGCCAGCTCTGTGATCCCACCCAGGAACAGAATTCAGCAAGAACCCACTCGGGCCCCACTGTGATCGCATCTCCGACCTGACCAATCAGCACTCACCTCCCTGACCTCCCCCCCCTCAACCTGCCAAATCAGCCTAAAAAACCCCAGTCTCCAGATTTGTAGGGAGACTAATGTATTAAATCTCTGTTCACCTGTTTAGCCTAGCTCGGTGTAAATTAAACTATTTCTCTATTGCAACTCCCATCTTGATAAATCAGCTCTATCTGGTCAGTGGGCAAGGAGAACCCATTGGGCGATTACATTATCAGCTACTTGATTTAAATGATGTAATTATATTATTTAAATTATTCTGTTAAAACATTAGACTCCTCTGACATTCAGCTGCAGGATTATTGACCTCAAATTCCAGGGCTCATCATCATCAGTGGAACTTCAGGCCAGGAGAATTTAGAAAGTGCAGAGGGGGCCAGGCACAGTGCCTCACATCTGAAATCCCAGCACTTTGGGAGGCTGAGGCAGGAGAACTGCCTGAGCCCAGGAGTTCGAGACCAGCCTGGGCAATATCGTAAGATCTCCATCTCTACAAAATGTGTTTAAAAATTAGCCAGGTGTGGTAGTGCACACCTGGAGCCCCAGCTACTCCAGAGGCTGAGGTGGGAGGATCACTTGAGCCCAGGAGGTTGAGGCTGCACTGAGCCCTGATTATGCCACAGCACTGCAGCCTGGGTGACCTAGTGAGACCCTTTCTCAAAATAAACAAACAAAAAATAAGAAACATTATGAAAAAGGAAAGTACCAGAGGGTAGGTGGGGGGTAGTGGCAACATCAGAAGCTGGGAAACAGATTCAAATCTGCTTGGGAAATGCTTAATCATGGTTGTAATCTCTTTCTGCCTGGGATTTTTTCTTTTTGAGATGGAGTCTTGCTCTGTCACCCAGGCTGGAGTGCAGTAGCACAATCTCGGCTCACTGCAACCTCTGTCTCCCAGGTTCAAGAGATTCTCCTGCCTCAGCCTCCTAAGTAGCTGGGACTACTGCACCACCACGCCTGGCTAATTTTTGTATTTTTAGTAGAGACAGGGCTTCAGCCTGTTGGCCAAGTTGGTCTCAAACTCCTGACCAAAGGTGATCCGCCCACCTTGGCCTCCCAAAGTTCTGGGATTACAGGCGTGAGCCACTGCACTCAGCCCGGATTTTCTACTATAAACTATTCTTACATATTTTTACAAGGGACCTTTTCTTAAAGAACACACAACCCACCTATAAACCTTCAAAAACTATGGCAAACACACCAAATAGCTGCTGTGAGTAACTGCTCCATATCCAAAGAACGTCATGGCTCCACAATCATTTACCACCACACAATGTTCAGAGATAACGGGACTCGGATATTAGTTTAAAGCATTAGGTTTCAACTGCATCTGAGTTCACTTCTTCCTGGCATCCTATCGTGCTCTCAGACAATGAGCAAACTTTCATTCATTCATTGAGACGGAGTCTCGCTGTTGTCAGCCCGGGCAGGGGTGCAATGGCGCGATCTCCGCTCACTGCAACCTCTGCCACCTGGATTCCACCAATTCTCCTGCCTCAGCCTCCTGACTAGCTGAGATTACAGGTGCCCACCACCAGACCCAGCTAATTTGTGTATTTTTTTAGTAGAAACGGGGTTTCACCATGTTGGCCAGGTGGTCTCGAACTCCTGACCTCAGGTGATCCACCCACCTCGGCCTCCCAAAGTGCCGATTACAGGCGTGAGCCACCGTGCCCGGCCCAATGAGCAAACTCTTAACTATTTATACTCAAGGATTTTTACTCAGCTTCTAATCAAACTCTTTAAGGTTCTGTACTCTAACACATGATCTTTCTTCAAGGAAAGTGTCAGATCAGATGACATGCCATGAGGCTACTGTTAATCCTGAATCCTTATCATTTCAGGCAATAACCAGTGAGTCAATTTAGAAGCTTTGGTTTATCTTAAATAAATGCAAATGGAAAAGATGCAGGTTTTTAACTCTTTTCCATTCTCTTGAGCTAAGTATGTTGTCAGTGACTAACAACACAACAAACAGAAAAAAAATTCAAACTCCCAAATGCGATTGTTCATCCAGGGAGGCAATGTCTACTGTCTCTGACCTCAACAAGATTATTGTCCACTTAAGACGCTGACCTGATAATCTTCTCTATTTTGTATTTCTGAGGTTTCTTTTTTAAGGTGGTTAGGTGCTTTGATCTATTGAGCTAACAAAAGCTAATCTTAAATATTAATCTCTTTAAAAAAAGAACAGATTTGGGCTCTATTTTGAAAGCCAGTCTAAGGCTGGGCTCAGTGGCTCACACCCTAATCCTAGTCTTTTGGGAGGCCAAGGCAGGAGGATCGCTTGAACTCAGGAGTTTGAGACCCCATCTGTACAAAAAGTTTAAAAATTAGCTGGGCACATGCCTATAGTTCCAGCTACTCAGCAGGCTGAGGCAGGAGGATCGCTTGAGCCTAGAAGGTGAGGCTGCAGTGGGCCGTGATCACAACACTGACTGTACTCCAGCCTGGTTGACAGCGAGACCCTGTCTCCAAAAGTAAGAATAAAAATAAAAAACCAGTTTAAACAAAGAAACATGGACATTTGTGACTTTTCTCATATGAGGCACTTATACTTTAACCAGGATCTAAAAACCTGTTCCATTGCATTTGTGTTATTATATGGAATTACTCTGTATCAAAGGTGGAAACTTTTTTTAAAAAAGGACTCAATACTATAACTATGTATTCACCTCCTGTCATGTACAATTTGCACTGCAATTTTTTAGTTTCTGAGACTAGTGAAACATTCATTTTTCAACAAAAGAACTTAATTGTTCTTTTAAAATATATGACACATAATGGAAAAGCAAGTCAACATCTATGATACTGATGCATAAGAAAAAGTATAGTATATCACAATGGATTTGGGTAATTGTGCTTTATCTTCATATATATCTTGTCATTAAAAAAGCAAGACAATTGCTATCAGATAAACATGTTTATTATAGATTTTTCATACATATTTTATGTACTTATTAAAATATTACAAAAAAGCTTATAATCTGATGGTAGTAGACTGTTTACTTGAAAATATTTTCATACATATCAAAATTATATAATAGTTGAGGATGGTATATAATTGGACTGCAAAATGCTTGCTATGAAGTATGTAATAAAGAAGCAGTTTATCATAACTTACAACCTTATAAAGGGTTGCTATCTAGTACAAAGATAACATTTATCTTACAACAAAAATCTGATAGTTTTAAAGGTTAGTCTTATGTAGGATATTTTCCAAAAGACTAAAGAGATAATTCAGGTAAAAAGTTAGAAATGTATAAAACACCATCAGACAGGTTTTTAAAAAAGAACGTATTACAAAATTAGACAATCATCCTCAAAAAAAAAAAAAAACTTTTTGCATCAATTTCTGCTGTTCAAAATGACTGAAGTATTTTTAAATATTTCAGAAACACTTCCTCAAAAATTTTCAAGATGGTAGCTTTCAGATGTTCCCTCAGTCCCAGCGTTGCTCAGATAAATAAATCTCGTGAGAACTTACTACCCACCACAAGCCTTCTGGGGCATGCACAGTGTCTTTTCTTTCTTTTTTTTTTTTTTAAAGGCACAGAGACTCATCATTTTTATTCGGATAACCAATGGTCTCCAAATTATATTGAAAAACAAATCCTAATTAATATCACTCTTGTAAAAAAGTTGAGCACACTTTTCACAAATGATTTATGTAAAAGAGAAGAAAATACACATAATTTTACATAATATCTTAAACTCTTTAATTCCCTACCACACACATTTTGTCTTTTGTTTGCTTTCAGTTTTCTACAATTTCAAACTTGTACCTGTGTTTAATACTGCTTTAGTGTGCTAAAGACATTAACTGATTGCTTTTCTAAATCTAAGGATTATATAGTTTTAGTATAAATATATATTACATATTTTCATAAAATTTTGACAAAACCAAATAAGTAAGCCTTGTTTTAAGTCCATGCTCCTGCCACTGTTTACAAAATCTGATTTAATGATCAAAAAATTCTTGGTTGTCACTCTTCTGTTATAACAATCTTCCTTCTGAACTGCCACCCAGTTTTTACATAATAATAACAAGCAATAGACAAACCAAAGAAATTATGTTAATCTTAGTTCTTCCTCTTGCAGTGTCTTTTCTTCTTACACCCAGTGCTTAGAAATATGCACTCCTCAACCAATGTTCACTGAACTCAACTGCTAAAATTGTAACAGTTAAAATATCAACACAACTCTTAATAAATAAACATTCCTTTGGGAAACTGTGGGAGATCAAAACACTTTTAAGTTTATACAAGTATTCATAAACATAAAATATTCTAGTTTATCCTAATGCCCTAGCTCTTATGAGTGTTATAGAGACAATTAAAAAGGGAAAATTCCTTGAGTAGTTCACATAATGTGGAGAATTTGTTAAAACTGAAAGGCAGTCCAAAATTTTTAAAAGGCATACTAAATATTAGCTATACTCACTATTACATGGTATATAGCAACTTAGTAATTCACAGTACCACATAATTATTTTACTTTAAAAGCAGGTCCCATATTAAGGCCTGCTTTTAAAATTACCACTAAAAAGAAAATATTCTCAATTTGTATATTTAAACCATTAACTTAGATAATATCTTTTAAAGTCTATAAATTTAACATAGCCAAGAGTTGGTATTTGAGAAAAAGGTTTCAGTACAGGGCATGAACAATGAAAAATTATAAAGGCGTGTAATAAAAATGTTCCATAAAAACAAAGATATCTCAAGCAGGTCCACCTATACCTCTAGTTTAGGTTAGAAACTAATTCCGCATTTTAAGAATCGTATAATTTTAAACTTTGCACTACGTCAGCCTAACCTTTTTAAAAAAATGAGTCAGGGCCAGGTGCAGTGCCTCAAGCCTGTAATCCCAGTGCTTTCAGAGGTTGAGGTGGGAGGACTGCTTGAGTCCAGGAATTCGAGGCTGCAGGGTGCTGTGATTACACCACTGCACTCCAGCCTGGGAAACAGAGCAAGAACCTGCCCATTAAAAAACAAAACAAAAATGGGCAGGTGTGGTGTCTCATACCTGAAATCCCAACACTTTGGGAGGCCAAAACAGGAAGATTACTTGAGCCCAGGAATTTGAGACCAGCCTGGAAGATATAGTGAACCCCTGTCTCTACTATGTAAAAAAGTAAGAAGTTTTTTTAAAAAGAGGTTTTCTTATGTGTACCTGAAGCAAAGTAGTAAGTATATCTTTTCTTCTCCAGGCTGTACAAGAGATGACTATAATCACAATTAAAACTCATCTTAGGATCATGGTCCGCCCACGAAGCTACTTTAAACTTTGATGATTCCAAGCAAGGAAGCAATATTTGCTTATTCAAAAAGTACTGTAACAATTTAAAAATACCAACATACGTGTGTCTTAAAAAGACACTGGCAGGCCAGGTGTGGTGGCTCACGCCTGTAATCCCAGCACTTTAGGAGGCCAAGGTGGGTGCATCACCTGAGGTCAGGAGTTTGAGACCAGCCTGGCCAACATGGTGAAATGCCGTCTCTACTGAAAATACAAAAATTAGCTGGGCATGGCGCCACACACCTGTAGTCCCAGCTACTCGGGAGGCTGAGGCAAGACAATCACTTGAACCTGGGAGGCAGAGGTTGCAGTGAGCCAAGATCGTGTTACTACACTTCAGCCTAGGCAACAGAGCGAGACTCTGTCTTTAAAAAAAAAAAAGAAAGATACTGGCTTCAAACATACAATCTGGTAGAGGAATAATATACGATTAGAGAACAAGTTTACCACCCTATACCACAAAACACTCATAGGTGTCAATTCTGAATACAAGGTTTGAAATCTCTTAAACTTTTAAAAATACAGACAACATGTAAGGCTTATAAAAAGGTTTATTAAAATATTTTATTAAAATGATGCCATGTATACTCCAGGTAGTTTAAGAAATGGTATCACTACTGTGAAGGTGAGTGGTTGCGGGGGAAAGAAAAGAAATGGCATCACATACCAGCTCCTGTAATATAATCCCATCGAGTACGGATTTGCAAAAATTTTCACTTCAGATATGAGGTAATATGTTTTCTCCACACCCTGTCCTCACGTATCAGGTAAAAAGAATTTGACTCCTTTAAGATTAAAAAACAAGCACACCTTCATTAAAAGAGATTAAAAGAAAAAAATCATCACATCTTCTTGATTTATAAGCGGTCCCTAAGTCTTCCTTCTATTCTACTGCATTTACAAACTGTTCTTCTTGAAGTTTCAGTTTAAAGTCCTCTCTGATTCTTTCCAGTAACTCTGGTTTAAAAATAACATCCAGTGCTGTCATTGCCAGGGCTTTGGCCGTCCGCAAAGTGTAGAACTGAGCTTCCTGTGATCCTAAAAGGTAGAGAAAATAAAATACCTTCTTACTTATTTAAACTGTATTTAATTTCACAGGTTAGCTATCCGTATCTCAACTGGCTCTCCAACTGCCCACCACAGTGCAGTATTCACTGAGGTGATGTTATGTAGTGAAACAGTAGGTTAAACAGAAAGGCAGCTACTACAGAAGAGTGTGCGTGCCAAAACGGTCACATACAACAACACTTACCAGCAGCTTCAGTGTACTGTTCAGTGTGATTCAAGGCATTAGATCCAATGTGAAAATATGGATGAATTCCAGGAACCACAAAAGTAACATTTCCAAAATCTGTAGATCCTTGGAACACACAAAGGAAAAAAACTCTATTTAAGTATACGTGGTTAAGTATTCTTGAGTTACAAAGTCACAGTCCCTGTTAGAAGAGACCCAGAGAAGTGAGCTTCTTGGAGAGTTGTCCATATGCTCGTGCTTTCACGGGCTCACCTTCCACTGAGTCCGCCACACACTCCTCTGCATCAGTCACATCTCATGAAGGTCACTGCAAACCTGTCCTTGCCTGGTCTTAAGGCTTTTACCGGCCCTCTTAGCCAGCACTCCACACTGTCACTTACTCCCTTTCTTCTCTTCTGTGACACAGCACTTGCATGGTTTCCCTTCTGCCTCTCTGACGGCCCCTTCTTCTGTCTCTCTTGGGGATACAGCCCCCTCTACCTGACGATGAAATATTAGTTACGGGAGACTCCATTCCAGGCCCCTTTCTCTTCTCACTGCATATTCTTTCTCAAGATTTTGTCCATATGTATTGCTTCAAATAATCACCAACTCAAATCTCTTCCCAGTCTCTTCTAAATTCTATGCTCATACATCCAGTTGCCAGCCTGGTATCTTCTCTTGGATGTCTTCAAGGTAGATCAAACTTACCATATCTAAAGTCAAACTCATGATCTTTCTCCTCTTCTACCTCCACCCCACCTATTAACAGTATCTGCCAAATATCTCAGAATCCTAATGCTCTTTGCATCACCATCACCAACACCTGTCTCCAGTTTATGCAATCATTATCTCTTGTCTGAACTAAAAGTTTCCTAATTGGTCTAGCAGCATCTACTCTATTTGCTGATTTTTTTTTTTCAATCTTCATTTACCTTTCCAACCTGATCTCATACCACGTTCCCACTATCCTCGATGCCCCAGCCACTCTAGACACTCACTATGCTCTCCCCGTCACAGAACCCTTGCACATGCTATCCCTGCATCATCCCTGTAACTCTTACTTAACCTTCAAATTCCATCTTAAGCATCATTTTCTCAGCAAAGCTTTACTTACTTCACCTCCCCATAAAGTGAAATTCCTCTAGGACAGGCTCTCACAGAGATGTATTGCTGTCCTTTACAGTACTTTTTAATTTTCCATGTATTGGATGATTTGGTTCATGCTTATCTCAGAAACTAGATTATGAGGCTGTACACGGCAAGAAATAGTATTTGAAATGACTGTGTATCTAACTTCTCACAGGATTGACACACAGACACTTGCTGAAGAAATCACAGTAAAAACAAGGCCTTATGTTCACTCAATGGATATTTACTGAATGTTTATTACATGTCAAACACCAGGCAGGCAAAGTGAGACTACACAGTGAGTGGTAAGAGAACAAAGGAATATGTAACAAAGAGTAGCTAACATTTATCTGGAATACTCCGTTCCAAACACAATCCTCAGTGCTTTGTATGTATTCTCATTAACATTTAGAACAGTTTCCATTTTAAATATGAAGAAACCAAGGCTTATGGGTATTAAGTAACATGCCAATAGTCTCACAGCTGCTAGTTATGTGGCAAATGCAGACTGAGGCCAGACTTTGAGGCACAGTAGCCTCTATAAAAGTACTGCTTCAGAAAATATTCACTAAGCACTTAACTGTGCCAGAAATGGCTCCAGACACTGAGGATGCACAGTGATGGGACATCAGTGAACAGGATGGAAAAAGCCTCTCTGGTGTTTAAAGAGTCTGAACAGTCTGAGTGTGAAAACAAAACAAAACAAAACAAAATAGGATGGACAAAAAAAAGCCTGTTGCATATTTTAAGATATTACTTGTGGAGCTAGACCCTAGAGCCCACAAATCATACCAAAATCACAGCCACTTTATCCTACTGATTTGTCCATTATATAAAACCCAAACCCGGGGTACAGCTGTCCGTGTGTCTTTCCTTCTTCAGCTAGACTGCAGAAACCTGCTAGGGTAAAAGAACAGAACCATGAAGACTGCCTTAACAACAAATTCATGATCTTCAATGCTGAGCTGAGCTCTCATGCTGACCAGAAACAAAAGAAAACATGAAACTCTGATGTCCCTGGCCAGCTCCTCTCAGTGGCAATTCTCTCTCAATCCCTCAGCCCTACCAGCTCAATGCTCACTGTGCACTACTTCCTAAAGGGAAAGTCTCTGAACTCCCTGACCTTCTTCCTGAACATTACATCTACTTCTCAAGTATCTTCCCTTAAAAACTATTTTCGTGGCCAGGCATGGTGGCTCACGCCTGTAATCCCAGCACTTTGGGAGGCCGAGGAGGGCAGATCACGAGGTCAGGAGATCGAGACTATCCTGGCTAACACAGTTAAACTGCGTCTCTACTAAAAATAAAAAAAATAAAAAAAATAAAATTAGCTGGGCGTGTGGCGGGTGCCGGTAGTCCCAGCTACTCGGGAGGTTGAGGCAGGAGAATGGTGTGAACCTGGTAGGCAAAGCTTGTAGTGAGCTGAGATCCGGCCACTGCACTCCAGCCTGGGTGACAGAGCGAGACTCCGTCTCAAAAAAAAAAACAACCAAAAAACAAAAAACTATTTTCTTTTCCATATTTCCCTCAAGCTTGTATCCACTCTATTTTTCTTGAAAGCTAACTCTCTTGAAAAAGAATAGTCTTCCTTTGCTACTTCCACTATCTCACCAGTCAATGCTCTGGGTAGAGAAGTGAGACCCAGCATCTGGTACCACTGGTCTTGTACCATTTTCTTCCAGACAATTTGTGAATTTCTAATTACTAGAATCCAGCGGACACTAGACCATACTCATCCTATTTAGTCTCTACAGCACCTGACATGTTTACGCCTCCTTCTCTTCGGTAAGTTTTGTTCTCCCTTGGCTTCCATGACTCTCCTTCTCCTCTCTCCTGATTGTCTGGCTTTCACTCTGTTGACTGTTGACTACCAATGTCTGATCTCTGGGAATCTTTTTCCTTTATGTATTTGGGCAACCTCGTCGACATCTTCTATTACCTTTCGTATATGGACAACTCCTAAATCTCCAAACTAGACATCTTTTTGGGTTCTAAATTTAACAGGTACTGAAGAGCTCCACTTAGAAATACTATAAGCACCTCAAGTTTAACATACTAGTTTGTAACAACCCCCTCTTACCCTAACCTGCTCTTTCTCTTGAACTCCTTATCTTAATGAAAAACAATGACACCCCATTTCACCACCAAGTCCTTTTGGACCTACTTCATCAACATCTATTTTTAAAACAGAAGATACATCTCTAACTTGCAAATGTGTTAGTAATAATATGCTTTTCAAAGGAAAAAAAACTAACATAACCCCAAATATGCTTATTTCGATTCTAGTTGTCTGTTGCTCCTCAGAAACTGAAAATGCCCCAGATAACTAAGTACTTAGTAACCTGCTTATAGTGATGACTAAGAACGAATTAAAATTCTATATCCCACCTTGGCCACTTACTTAACAATTAAAACTAAAGAAACTTAAACACTAGAAAATACTTAGAATATAGACAAAAATGTAGGTTGACTATTTCTAAAATCAAGTCGGCTCGTTTGACATTCTACACTCACTCAAGAGCCCATTAGTTTCTTTCCTCTAATCATAAAGTTTGTGAAAATATTAAAAATGTCAGCAGTACCTCCCTACCTCCCAAACCATTAAATAAAACCAATTTAACCAAAGATGGTATTTCTCTTCCTCAAATAGCTCAATATATTAAAAAAAGAACTTAATTACCTGAAGGGCCATTCAACATTGTATCTTCTGAAATGAATTCTATTCCTAGTTTTCTTCCATTTTCCATATAGGCTTTCCATAGGCTCTTATTGGGAAGGACATTGTAATAATCATGTGCTCCACTTTTAATTTCCACCTAATAAAAAATTGCAAAACAAACTTTGAAATAAAAAACTCAAATTCACTATCTAATTTTCAAACCAGTGATTGCTCTCTAATAGGAAGAGGTTTTAAGAGAAGATACTTTCCCTTCTAGATATAAACACTCTCAAATCTCTTGCCTTAAAAAAGAAAAAAGAAAAAAAAAAAAGATGTATTTTCTATAACGAGAGTTCCTAAGCCTCTATCTCCTTTATATTATATAAACACTAAACCCCACAATGTCACCAAGCTCTGTACTAGCTAGCGAGTGTCAACTTTAGTCACCTAGATAGGGTGTGAGGAGGGCCCAGAAATGTTTATTAATTTTTAATTATTTTATTTTTAAGATGGAGTCTCACTCTGTTGCCCAGGCTGGAGTACAGTGGTGCGATCTCAGTTCACCGCAATCTCTGCCTCCCAGGTTCAAGTGATTCTCCTGCCTTAGCCTCCCAAGTAGCTGGGATTACAGGCACCAGCCACCAAGCCCAGTTCATTGTTTTTGTATTTTAGTAGAGATGGGGTTTCGCCATGTTGGCCAGGCTGGTCTCGAACTCCTGACTTCAGGTGATCTGCCAGCCTCGGCCTCCCAAAGTGCTGGGATCACAGGCGTGAGCCACTGCGACCAACCTAATTTTTATTTTAACCAGCACCCTCCAAGACATTCTGACACAGGTGACCCAAAAACCACACTCTGAGGAACAGTGCTCTAGGATTCAGTCTCCAAAAAAAAGAAATTAAGCTTTACTAATATTCAATATGCAAACTGACACTGACATCACTGCCTGGTGTGAGAGGTAGAAAAGCACTCTGAGGGAAACGGAGAAGATTTGCAATGAGGAAGGGTTGACAACAGTCCTCATTTATTAATTTCAGAATATAAAGATACGGAAGCAGCTTTTATGTGCCCAGTTAAGTGGATTTACAGATTCAGTTTTGATTAAATGAAAATTGGCAATATTCCCTCAAACTAAAGGTAACACCAATATTAGCAAAAGCCAATCATAAATAGCAGAGATGACATTTCTTTTATTCTTAGCAACATCTATGGTAGAAACTATGACAACTGAATCAGACCTTACAAGCCAGCCAAAATGTCAGAAATTACTAAAAGATTATTTAAAATATAGATTCAGGGCAGGCAAGGTGGCTCACACCTGCAATCCCAGAACTTTGGGAGGTCAAAGCAGGGGGATCACTTGAACCCAGGAGTTTTGAGACCAGTCTGGGCAACATAGGGAGATCCTATCTCTACAAAAAACTTTAAAAATAAATTAATTAAATTAAATACAGATTCAAATCCAGTAACAACAAACCTTACCATAAGGGAATACTGTATGCCTTGAGATATTGCCTAATGATAATAGTTCACATGCATATGTATTTCACAAATAAATATTTATAATTATAAATAAATAAGGGAATAAATATTTAGTTTTTACTGTCCTAGGCTATGGACACTTCATAGTTTTCATTCACTAAATCTATACCCATCTTCTCTAGTCGCAAATGAGAATACATCTTTGCTCCTACATCTGTCCACATGTTTATCTATTCACTACAACACAACATAAGCTTTTATATTCTTATCTTTGCTGACTATATTCCCTAAGAACTGTCAGTCTCTGTCCTTCCCATGCATATCTGAAAGTACGATCACCCTTCAAAACCCAATTCAGGTCTGCAGTCTTCCACAAAACCTTGCTCCAAGGTTAACTGCCCCAGACCACTCTTTCCCACCTCTGATCCTCATGACGCATTCCATACTACTTTCAGGACACGTAACATGCTTTCTGAGAATTACTGCTACTGTGAGATACTGCTACTATATGAATTAATCATACACCTCTAGACTAATAAGAACACAAAAAAATAAGGTAATATAAATGAAGGCTGGGCTCTAAAACCTTCAGAAACATTATCTCATTTAATTTTCACAAGAACCCTAAGATAGACTGTTATTATCTCCATTTTTCAAGCAAGAAAATGGAGGGCCAAAGACACTAAACATTTCTAAAGGTTATAGAATCAGCTAGGTTGAGAGTTATGGGTCAAGATCCTGTTTCGCCAACTAGACCTAAACAGGCTCCCTCCAGGGCAAGATTCTTATCTTGTATAATTCTAAAACTCACTCCACTTTACGCAGTACATGATTGGTATTTAAATACTGCTAATTTTATGGTTCAAAACCAGTTGGCGTGGTGGCTCACACCTGTAATCCCAGCACTTTGGGAGGTTGAGGCAGGTGGATCACGAGGTCAGGAGTTCGAGACCAGCCTGGTCAACATGGTGAAACCTCATCTCTACTAAAGATACAAAAAAATAGCTGGGTGTGGAGGCACGTGCCTGTAATCCCAGCTACTCAGGAGGCTGAGGCAGGAGAATTGCTTGAACCTGCAAGGCAGAGGTTGCAGTGAGCCAAGATCACACTACTGCACTCCAGCCTGGGCCGGGGTGAGACTCCATCTGAAAAAAAAAAAAAAATTAGCTGGGTGTGGTGGCACGCGCCTATAGTCCCAGCTACTTGGGAGGCTGCAGCATGAGAATCGCTTGAACTCAGGAGGTAGAGGTTGCGCTGAGCCAAAATTGCACCATTGCACTCCAGCCTGGGCAACAGAGCAAGACTCTGTCTCAAAAACAAACAAACAAACAAAAACAAATGAATAAAACCTCTTAACTAACTTACGTGTCTATTTTATCTTCCATTCCAGCAAGCCATAGTATTTATATCACTACTATATACATCCTAACTTCAAAAATAGCTTTCACTGGCTGGGCGAGGTGTTTCATGCCTATAATCCCAGTACTTTAGAAGGCCGAGGTGGGTGGATCGCTTGAGCTCAGGAGTTTGAGACCAGCCTGGGCAACATGGTGAGACCCTGTCTCCACAAAAAGATACCAAAAATGAGCCAGGTGTGGTGGTGCATGCTTGTAGTCCCAGCTACTCAGCGGGCTGAGGTGGGAGGCAGAGGTGAGAGAATTGCTTGAGCCTGGAAGGCAGAGGTTGTAGTGAGCCAAGATCGTGCCACCACACTCCAGCCTGGGTAACAGAGCAAGACCCTGCTCCCCCTCCAAAAAAAAAAAAAAAGTTTTTGCTGATTTTGCCACAAAGTTTCCTTTATAGAAACTACATAGAGCAATTCTAAAAGTATAACTGCCAACAAGGAAGAATATTAACTTGTAAAAAGTCAGGGATTCTAGCACAGAAGTATCAGAATTATTCTAATTATTATATAAGTAAGATGACCTGTCACCTTCCCTGTTGCAGGCACTGAGGAGTGAAACATGTAAAAATTAAAGACTTTCACATTAACTATTCAGCCAACAAATTCTGCATATTCAACATGTCACCAAATAAGAGAGTCAAGTTAGGTTTCAATCTAACAGCACTAGCCCACATATATACCTCTGATTGTAACTTAGATTAAGTTTTAAACGTTCTTACTGTGCACCCTGAAGCCAAAGCTGCAGCTCTGAAGCAATCTTCTGCCTTTTTGGTCAAAACTTGAAGTTCTTTCATTGAAGGTGCACGGAAGTAATAGATTAATTCAGAATAAGAGGGAATGATATTGGGTTTTATACCACCATTTTTTATTATACCTATAAAAAGAACCAAATTACTAGAATTAAGCTTGGTGACCATTTATTTAAGCTTAAATACACTCATTAAGTTTTTCAGTCAATATGTTCATAAAGAAAAATAATTTAAACTCACTAGCTCCACCAATATACCAATCAAAGATTTTGATATGTTGTACAACTGAAATTTCTGTACATAGGGTGATATTTTTTGGCTGATAAGAAAAAAATAATTACCCATATGTACTTCATTCAAAGGAATTTATATAATGTTAAGAAATTATGTTACAGACTATAATGAAACTTAAAAATTATATAACCACACACACACAAAAACTTAGTAACATCTTAAGCTTTCTGGAAAAGATTTTACCATACCTCCACAACGGTATGAGGTTCTATAATTACCCTCCTACCTCAGGAATCCCATGAACATTTTAAATGGCATTTAGCTCTAGAAAAATAATTTTCATGCCAAGAAAAAAACCAATGCAGGTCAAAGATCACTAAGTATTATCAACTGTCAAAACAAATGCATTTATTTGGAATTATAAAGAATTAAGATTTATTCATTTGAAGTAATAACTAAAATAGATACGAAAAATCCAATGTCATATGACCTACTTTAAAAAAATATTTCTACACATTCCTGTTTGTTCCTTTTAAAGAAACTAAGACAGGAAAACTGGTAAAAGTACAATTACAAATTGACTTCAGGCTACAGCAAAATCAGGTAAAGAATAGATACTAAAATATAATAATTTCCTAAATCATAAAGAAACAAATTAAAAAACAAAAGTGTGCCTTCAAGATAGTACTTTATGACTGTATTTATATTATGGTGACATATGTATAATTTTAAAAGACACTATTCAGAACCAGGCTTAGTGGCTCACACCTATAATCCCAGTACTTTGGGAGGCTGAGGTGGGCAGATCACTTGAGGCCAGGAGTTTGAGACCAGCCTGGCCAACATAGCAAGACCCCATCTCTGCAAAAAATACAAATATTAGCTGGATGTGGTGGTGCTCGCCTGCCTGTAATCCCAGCTATCTGGGAGGCTGAAGCAGGAGGATCACTTGAACCCAGGAAGCGGAAGTTGCAGTGAGCCGAGATTGCACCACTGTACTCCAGCCTGGGCAATAAAGCAAGACTGTCTCAAACACAAAAAAACACCCAAAAAAAGATATTACTCAGGACTAACGGCACTTAAATAAAACTAGCAGTTACTATACATTTTTTTAATTGAGGAAGTAACAAAATTTGGTTATCATTAAGAAATAATGAGGACAATTGGAAAATCAAGATCCAATTTTCAAACACCCACTGAAAGAACACAGTTCCTTACATAAAACCTTTGATACTGAAAGATGACATTCCATTTATGTACAATAATCAAAACTGTCTTTCTACCCATATATAGACAAACATCTTAGTATCCTGTCACATTCATTTCTGAAAATATGCTTAAAAATCAGAATATTCATATGAAGTACAAAAATATTTCCAAATTTTAAAAAATTGAATATTAAATAATTATACTGCACTGAACTCTATTAAGCACCATCTATTATAGAAGGTATTTGACATTCATACCATGAACTCTCCAGGTTGGTTTCATTTGCTGTCTGAACACAGACAGATTGTTATAGGCCAGCACAGCAGCATCTAATGCATTTAATCCTTCCCAGGGATAAGCAGCAGAATGAGATGCTTTTCCATAGTATTTCACAGTCACACTAGGAAATAAAAAATCATTTGAAATTACTTTTCTTATTATTGCTAAAGTAGTCAGAATTACCCAACTACTATTCAAAATTAATTCACATTGCTGGACTTTTGATTTGCAAGTTATCTGTAGTAGTAACACTATAATTTATTTATGTTAGATATAGTTTATTATTAGGTAACATAGTGCTCGACACAAAGAAAGCATTCCCAAAAAAGAGAGAAAAAGAGAACAGATTAAATGTATACACAATTTGATTCAAACAAACATGCAATATGGTATCAAGTGCTGAAATTACAAAAAAAAAAAAAAAAATGGATCCTGTATGTTTGTACATAGCATTGTGATGATTCTGTATCAAAAGTCTGCAAAAAATCAGAAATTCTGTCTGAAGAGGTGGAAGGTCAGGAAAGACAGAAAGGAGTTACTATTTGAAGTGGGTTAAGACAACCTCTGAAAATCAGATTATATTCAATGTTATCACAAGATACCCTAGTATTAAAGCAGTTGTTCCTGACCAATATCCGATATTTTATTAATGTTCCAAAATGCCTATATCACTAATATTTTACATTTTTATAAATTGTTACTCCACTTACAAAGAGTTCTCACACCAGTCTAACTCTCTAATACAAAAAAAAAAAAAAATTAGAGAAAGGATTGTGTGTTGAATAGTTACTTATAAAGCTCTGTGATTGGCCGGGCGCGGTGGCTCAAGCCTGTAATCCCAGCACTTTGGGAGGCCGAGACGGGCGGATCACGAGGTCAGGAGATCGAGACCATCCCGGCTAACCCAGTGAAACCCCGTCTCTACTAAAAAATACAAAAAAACTAGCCGGGCGAGGTGGCGGGCGCCTGTAGTCCCAGCTACTGGGGAGGCTGAGGCAGGAGAATGGCGTAAACCCGGGAGGCGGAGCTTGCAGTGAGCCAAGATCCGGTCACTGCACTCCAGCCTGAGCGACAGAGCGAGACTCCGTCTCAAAAAAAAAAAAAATAAATAAATAAATAAAGCTCTGTGATTGACTTGCCTAGATAACACTTTTTAAGCCTGATTAATAGTACCCACATTTAGATGATTAAAAAATCTGGACTTATTTTAATGGGTTAGATTCAGAAGTCCTTAGAATGCTTGTGATATTTCTTAACTGATTCCAGACATTTTATTAGCAGGACAAAAATCAAGTAAAAATATCAAACATATATTAGATTTCAGGATACTGTATTGTTATTTCCTTGATATATATCTTATCACCATGACCTTGAAATGAATTTTTTTTTTTGGATACTCATCTCGCTCTGTCACCCCAGCTGGAGTGCAGTGGCGCAATCACAGCTCACTGCAGTCTCAACCTTCCGAGTTCAAGCAATCCTCCTCTGCCTCAGCCTCCCACAGATGAATAGCTGAGACCACAGGAGTGCTCCATGTCCAGTTAATTTTTTATTTTTTTGTAGAGCCTGGGTGACAAAGCGAGACTCTCTTGAAAAAAAAAAAAAAAGAATTTTTAAGAAAAGTGGATTAGTAATTAAAAAAAAAAAAGGAATTCTTGATCTTGTTCTTTTTTTTTGAGGTGGAGTTTCACTTGTCGGGCAGCCAGGCTGGAGTGCAGTGGCGCAATCTCGGCTCACTGCAACCTCTGCCTCTCTGGTTCAAGCAATTCTCCTGCCCCAGCCTCCCGAGTAGCTGGGATTATAGGCGCCCACCACCATGCCCAGCTAATTTTTGTATTTTTAGTAGAGATGGGGTTTTGCCAAGTTGGCCAGGCTAGTCTCGTACTCCTAACCTCAGGTGACCCACCCATCTCAGCCTCCCAAAGTGCTAGGATTACAGGTGTGAGCCACTGCACCTGACCTCTCTTTTCTATCTTAAAAGATGACCAAAGAAGGCCAGGTGTGATGACTCATGCCTGTAACCCCAGCACTATGGGAGGCTGAGGTGGGTGGATCACTTGAAGTTAGGAGTTCAAGACCAGCCTGGCCAACATGGTGAAACCCCATTTCTACTAATAAAGTATAAGCTGGGCGTTGTGGTGCATGCCTGTAATCCCAGCTACTCGGGAGGCTGAGGAAGGAGAATCACTTGAACCTGGGATGCAGAGGTTGCAGTGAACCAAGATGGCACCACCGCACTCTAATCTGAGCAACTGAATGAGACTCAGTCTCAAAAAAAAAAAAAAAAAAAAAAAGAGAGAGAGAGAGATGATCAATGAGAAAGCTAAGAAGGCAGACACTAAGAGAAGGCCTGGGGTCAAATGCACTAACTTCAGAACCAAGACCATGAAGCCTAACCCTAAGTCCCAGAAGGGTAACGAACTGCAGAGCCTGCCTGTATATGCAGGCCCCTTCTAGCCAAAGGCAAGGGCAGAAATTTCTAATCCCCATTGTTTTCTAGAGATGGACTACTTTACCACCATCCTTGAAACCAAAGTTCAAAGATTCCTCCTACTGTCACAGTACCAATTCCCAGTGATAAGAAGGAAGATATCCTAATAGTTAAAACGATTGAAAACAGGGCCTGGTAAGGTGCTAAGAGGTGGGATACGTGGGTACAATCTAGAAGCACTGCTGTGATGGTTCTGCCATCACTCCTTAGGTATGAGTTACTTCTGAGGAAAACACATGGTTTTGCTGAAGCAGCTAAGCAGTGGCTCCTTGTGCCTGGACCATTAACTACTATTGCTGCGGGAAGTCAGGGACCCCGAAAGGAGGGACTGGCTGAAGCCATGGCAGAAGAACATAAATTGTGAAGATTTCATGGACACTTATTAGTTCCCCAAATTAATACTTTTATAATTTCTTACACCTGTCTTTATTGCAATCTCTGAACATAAATTGTGAAGATTTCATGGACACTCATCACTTCCCCAAACAATACCTTTGTGATTTCCTACACCTGTCTTTAATCTCTTAATCCCGTCATCTTTGTAAGTTGAGGAGGATGAATGTCACCTCAAGACCCTGTGATGATTACATTAACTGCACAAATTGTTTGTAGAGCATGTGTGTTTGAACAATATGAAATCTGGGCATCTTGAAAAAAGAATAGGATAACAGCAATGTTCAGGTAACAAGAGAGATAAGACTTCTGGCCGCAGGTGAGCCAGATGGAACAGAGCTATATTTCTCTTCTTTCAAAGGCAAATAGGAAAAATATCGCTAAATTCTTTTTCTCAGCAAGGAACATCCCTGAGAAAGAGAATGTGCCCTGAGGGTAGGTCTATAGATGGCCCCCTTAAGGTGGCTGCCTTTTACGGTCGAAGCCGAAGGGATAAAATAAGCCCCAGTCTCCTATAGCGCTCCCAGGATTATTAGGATGAGGAAATTCCTGCCTAATAAATTTTGGTCACACAGGTTGTCTGCTCTCAAACCCTGTTTCCTGATAAGATGTTATCAATGGGCCGGGCGCGGTGGCTCAAGCCTGTAATCCCAGCACTTTGGGAGGCCGAGACGGGCGGATCAGGAGGTCAGGAGATCGAGACCATCCTGGCTAACACGGTGAAACCCCGTCTCTACTAAAAAAAATACAAAAAACTAGCCAGGCGAGGTGGCGGGCGCCTGTAGTCCCAGCTACTCGGGAGGCTGAGGCAGGAGAATGGCGTAAACTGGAGAGGCGGAGCTTGCAGTGAGCTGAGATCCGGCCACTGCACTCCAGCCTGGGCAACAGAGCGAGACTCCGTCTCAAAAAAAAAAAAGATGTTATCAATGACAATGTGTGCCTGAAACTTCGTTAGCAAATTTAATTTCGCCCCATCTTGTGGTCCTGTGATCTCGCCCTGCCTCCACTTGCTTTGTGATATTTTATTACCTTGTGAAGTATGTGATCTCTGTGACCCACACCCTATTCATGCACTCTCTCCCCTTTTGAAAATCGCTAATAAAAACTTGCTGGTTTTACGGCTCGGAGAGCAGACACCCAGCTTTAAATTTCTCTCTCTTGTGCTCTTTCCCTTTATTTCTCAAACCATCCGAGACGCCTAGGAAATAGAAAAGAATCCATGATAAATATCGGGGGTGGGGTTTTCCCCCGATATACTATGGTTACTACTATGGTTGAAATTTCTGGTATAAAAAATCCAAACCACTTCAATGACGTGTGCTCCTAGGTACTAAAAAGTGAGTTCTTCAACATAAAGACAGACAAATAAAAGGTTTCAGTACAAGACAAATCGGAAAAGCACAGAATGAGAAGTTCCACAAAAATCACAGCTACTCATGTTCCATATTCTCTCTCAGGACATAATTTATCCTCTTTGCAAAGAACTCAAATTAAAGTAAATAAAATGGAGAAGGGTGTTTTCTTTCCATATCTAATAGAACGATCTCTTGCAAATCTATTCAGTTGCAAAGACAACTTCATATCAAAGGATAGATGCTTTCCAGACACCAGACTATTGACAGTTCAAAAGAGAACTTAATTGTCAACATGTTTGTTATTCCTATGGTTTCTAAGTGCTACTACTTTAATACTCCAATTATGAACACCATAATGAATCTCAATTAAAAGAGGCTTGCCAAATGTCACTCCATAGATCAAGACATCTTGTCATTGTCTTTCAATTTACTTCTTAAATGTACAAATGAGTCTTCATCTCTGGTTTAGACATAAAAGTATTCTACAGCCTGTGTTCCCCTAAGAAGTTTATCTTCAACTTGATTACTTACTCATGTTCAGCCATATCTGGTAGATAAGCAGCATTCTCTTGTGATGGATGGGCCATAAAAACAACATCAAGATTTGTAAAAGCCCCTGCTTCAATTAAATCAATTTTGCCACCACCATCTTCTTCTGCAGGGGTTCCCAGGACAATTACCTAGAAAGAAATACTCATGTCAGGGAAAAACAACAAAATCCTCATAGGAAAATATCAAACAGGTTCACCTGCATATGTATTCACAATCTATATTAAAGTCCTTAACCTATTAAGAGAGGTTTTGTTCTATGATGCTTACGCAGTGGACATCAACAAATGGTGCTAAATTAATCACAAAATGTACACTGTTATACCAACTTGGTGCAAAGTATGTACTAAAGACACTATAAAAAGCTTTTCCCAATTTTACAAGTCAACTAATGGCAAAGATTAAAAAAAAAATACTATAAGTTTAGTTCCTCCAAATTTGTTAGGATTTGTTTCATAAAGCTTCCTCTCGACTAAGCCTTTTAGTGTATGTATATAATTATTCTTAAGTACTTTATAGGTCAGGAACTTTCTGGTAACTTACTACTTATCCTCACAACAACCCTGTGAGGTAGGTGGGCGATCTCTATCATCATTTTACAGGGGGTGTTTTTGAGGAATTGAGTGAAGTGTCTTGCCCCAGGTCACAGAGCAAGTCTTCAAGCAGAATTAGGATTAGATGTCCTGACCTTCTGGCCTCAACTCTGATTCTTTACTGGGCTACCTACTTTAAAACTCTTAACTCATTAATCCTTTATGAAGAACATTAAACAAGTCTTAATGCCATAGTTAGAAACAGCCAACTATTACACAAACTTACTAATTCGATTCCACCAGTTCAACCAGGCAGATTTATTGGTCACCAAACACCTAATTAAACAAAAGAGAACTTTACAGAATAAACATTTTACTTTGATATTTAAGTTTAACTTCTTCAAACAATTTTAAAAATCAAAATAAACAACTAATATATTTTCAAGATCATGTATAAGAACACAATGAAACAAGCTGGAAAAAAGTCTTGGCTTGGAAAGGAAATCAACTTAAATTCCATTTTCCGATAATTAAAAACTTAACCTTGCTAAAACTGAGAACAACCATTTGAAATTAGAAGTGTGGGCTGGGAGCGGTGACTCATGCCTGTAATCCTAGCACTTTGGGAGGCCAAGGCGGGCAGATTACCTGAGGTCCGGAGTTCGATACCAGCCTGGCCAACATGGCTAAATCCTGTCTCTACTAAAAAATTCAAAAATTAGTTGGGCGTGGTGGCACGCACCTGTAATCCCAGCTCAGGAGGCTGAGGTACGAGGATTGCTTGAACCCGGGAGGTGGAAGTTGCGGTGAGCCAAGATAGCACCACTGCACTTGGCCTGGACGACAGAATGAGACTGTCTCCAAAAAAAAAAAAAAAAGGTGTATTACAATTTCCCAAAGTCTAGCTTTTTTTGGCGGTTCTAGCGGTTCTACAGTGCTCAAACTCTGACATGAAGCTGCTCCTCTTTTTTTTAAATTTTTTTTTTAGAGGGAGTCTCGCTCTGTCGCCCAGGCTGGACTGCAGTGGCACGATATTGGCTCACTGCAACCTCTGCCTCCTGGGTTCAAGAGATTCTCCTGCCTCAGCCTCCCAAGTAGCTGGGATTACAGGCGTGAGCCACTACGCCCAGTTATTTGTTGTTGTTGTTGTATTTTAGTAGAGACAGGGGTTTCACCATGGTGGCCAGGCGGGTCTCGAACTCCAGACCTCAACTGATCCGCCCGCAGCTCTTCATTCTTAACCCTTAACTCATTAAATACAATGTGCCTGTCGCTGACTACTCAGAACCTTTCAGAAACGTGGTTGAAGTGAAATCTTTTCCAGTATTTTGTGACATGGCAAAGGATGCTCCCCCCAACCCAAACAAAAACCTAACAAATACAAAAACGAGCCCCCAGAGACAGAAAAGAGAAGGCAGCTAAAGTGAAAAAGCCACAAAAGATGTAGTGTTAGGATAAAAGAGGAAGGTTACTGACACTGGGGAAAATGAGCTAAAGAGTATAAAAATAAAACAATTGTTTTCCCCTTAACCTGAATGACGATTGAATCTTAGCTCACAGTGTAGAATATACCATCTGGAAAAACAGAGTAACACAGGATTAAACTTGCCCTACGAAAAACATAAACGACATTTCCCCGTTTAAAAAGACGAGATATTTCTTAAAATCATAAGACAAAAAAAATTAAGACTTAAGGATGTATTAAGCATCTATGTATAATGCTCATTCACTTCCCCTTTATTTGTATACTTCTAGGGGTTTGGTGGTTTAGCGACTGAAAATTCCTATCCAAATACCAATGACTTGAATCACAACATTTCCCAGGACTGCCACAAAAGATTTGGAGACGAATAAAAAGGGGCCGTACGATTCCTTACAAAAAGTTATTTCCTCCTGAGATTGATGGCACAACCTTGTCAGCAAATTGAGGTGGCCTCTCAGTTACCAAAAATAACCCGTAACAAACACCAGGCTTGGGTGTAAGTTCTTTCCTAAGGGAACAACTCAGCAGAGCTGTTTACAATTAGAGAGGAGGAAACAATAACCTGCAAGATGTTGCTAGGGTCGGCAACGCGAATCGACTTTGGGGGTTCAGCTCTGCTCCTGCGCTGAGGCGAGGCCCGCACGTTTACCCCGGTCCCGCACACACCTGCCACGGGCGGAAGGGCACCCAGACGCGCGGGACGCACCAGGGTCCCGCCCTTCCCGGGCAGTCGGATGGGGTCCCGCACCCGGGCCCCACCTCACCTTCACGGGCGGAGGCGGCCTGGGGAGGCCCTCCAAGGCCCCCCTCAGGCCCAGCGCGGCCGCCGCCCCGACCTCGGCGATGAGGTTGTGGCCGCAGGCGTGGCCGATGCCAGGCAGCGCGTCGTACTCGCAGAGGAAGCCCAGGTGCAGCGGGCGTGGCGCGGCGCTCGGCGCCTGGGCCTCCGGCGGCTCCCACTCCGCGCGGAAGGCCGTGGGCAGCTGGTAATGCGGCTGCACTGCCCAGGAGGCGGCTGGCGGCTCCCGCTCGAAGAAGTGCGTCAGCACGCGGTGGGCATGGTGCTCCTCGTAGGCCAGCTCGGGCTGGCCCCAGATCGCGCGACTCAGGGCCCCCAGCCGCTCGGCCGCCTCGTCGATGCACTCCGCCGCGCGCAGCTTCAGTAGCTCCAGCTCGGAGCGGCCATCGCATGCGCCCCCTTCCACGGACCGCTCCCCTCCCGGCCTCATGCTGCTCGAGCCAGCTGCTCTCGGTGCCCTCTCGCTCCCTCGCTCGGCTGCAGGTAGCAACGGCCCGCGCACGCGCCCAGCGGCCTCCAAGACCCCGGCGGAGCACGCACGCCGGCCACACAGCTCCTGAGGCGCCGCCTCCAGTCCCGGGGCCGCCCCCGGCGCCCCGCGGGAAACGCTGGCGGCCGCTCGCATCCTGCCAGGCGCTCTCCCCCGCCGTGGGGTTTTGGGGGTGCTGTGGAGAAGGCGGGGCTCGGGACTCTACCACCTCCTTGGCTGCTCTGGCCTTCTGAGTTATGCTCTAAGATTATCGCTTACTTTTCCGTTGTTGCGTACTTCCCACAGCAGCAGAATGATAACGGTTTTATTAGTTAATAGCCATCAGAGACAGACCAAGTGGAACATAGTCCTCGGAAAAACGCCACTCTCTAGCATTAGTAATTAAAAACCTCACCAGGTTTGTATTTCCTGAAGGAGGCCGTCAGTGTCAATGCTGTACTAAGGACGTTACTATACGTAAGTTTCGGTACTGCCCCCACTTTCTTCTTGAGGTTGTATTACTAAAAGCTGCAGCTACTCTCTACAGTTTTCTCATTAGTTACTGATGTCTGGAACAGCAGCTAGATTATGCAGTAAGCTCTTGGTATGTATTAGCTATTATATAATAATTTATTTGAATAGAGAACTAAAAATTTGAAATGAGTTAAAACGAAAGAGTTAAAAGATTTATGGTAATAAATAGTCATACTGTTTTGTTGATTTGGACAGTTGTCTTGAACAGCTTTGAAAGAGAACATATGACAGGTTTCGTTAATAATTTTAATTGATGCTGAACTCCACTAACATGCTATGTTCAGCTGGTGTTACATTATAACTGGGTTTTTAAATTACCCAATGAAAAAATTCAAGATGTGATGCTCTTGTTTTTCTCCAGAGTGAAGCACAAAGTCTGAAAAACTGTTGTTGACGATATGCCTATTAATAACACTGTAGATGTTTATATTCTGAGGTTTTCCACATATTAAAAGCTTCTATCAGCTCTTCATACCCTATCATCTTTCCTTAATTTGTCTCAACTATGTTAAGTGGGACACAATATGTTGTGATAAACCAAATGTATATTTTGAAAATAAGTCTAAAGGAAGCTAACATGCATGAAGACTATCAACTACTGTTTTTACTACTCTATATGCTAATAATACCAGAGTAAATGTCACATTCCATTCGCGTCTGAAAACACTTTCTTTCTCAGTTAACACTCTAACAAAAACTCAGCTCTAAAAACAACAAATGTGTTATTAAATTCCTGGGCCCCCTTGGTGATACTTAATAAATCTTTCTCTGGTATTCTGCTGATGAAAATTTTCCCTGTATCCACGAGATTCAATATTATCCTGCTCAGTTAGTTGGCTAAAAAAAAGGCGGGGGGATTGGAGAGCAAAAGCAATATGACATTTGTAGAGCAATTACTCTGTGCCAGGCACTACACTGTTCCAAGGGCTTAGCATGTGTTAACTCATTTAATCCTCATAGCAAACTATGAGGTTGTTAATGTGGTTATTTATCTTCACTTTACAGATGTATATCCAAGGTTATAGAGCTAGTAACTAGTGGACCCACTGTAGAACAGAAGCCTCTAGTGGTGGACTTTCAGCCACCATTGTCTATTGCTTATGTAAACAGACATGCAAATTCATAAATGCATCTACAGCTTATCTATTCAAATCAGAACCCACAACAATCACTCATTTTGAATAAATTTTACTGCAGCAACTCTGTCTGCTGACATCAGTAGAACCCATGTTTGCCCTCCTCAGGCATCAATAAACAGCAACAGAAAAGGGATGCATATAATTTCATAGAGAAGCTGCTATTTATATTGCTTTGCAGGAATTAACAAAGCTGCCACTTGAGGTGGAGGAAAGACAGATTCATTTCAAGCTCTGTTCCTTGTGTATATATGTGGGTGGATGGGTATACATGCCCACAGGCATGTATGTATTCCGCTTCTACTGTTGACACCTTGTATTTCTTGCCCATGGTATTTTGCACTCTTGAATTCATTTATCTGATAAACTCTGATAACTTGCTGACCGTTTATCTTCCTCTCCAGCCTTTAACCTCTTTTGTTTTCCCACTGCATTCCCCAGCACCTAACATCTTACGGTCAGCGTTTCCTCCATGTTAATAAGTATTTGTTGGCTGCTTATTCTTCTTGAATCTAATAAACTAATTGAGTAATGGCAGCAATTAACCACTAAACTACACTGACTACCAGCAGACATTGTTATGCTTCTTCCTAGACTTCTCAGTCCTTTATGTGCAGCTGGGGGCAGGAAGAATTGCTTCTGGAAGCTGACAGAGTTGGACATGTGGCCTTCTTGAATCTGGGCAGCTCATAAATTCTTACTATTACTTTCATTTGTACCCATAATATTCATACAACTGTCTACCCTATCTATGTGCTACTGGTAAGGAACCTGGATATTTTTATTAGAAACAAAAAGATTTATACAAGCTCCTTTCCTTTAGCTGGTGCTGGATCTGAGGAAACAACACAGTATCCAGAATTCAGAATTTAGTATCAAGATATGTGTGTGTGTGTGTGTGTGTGTGTGTGTGTATGTGTGTGTGTGTATATATATGTGTGTGTGTGTGTATATATATATATAACCTTTTTTGGGGGGTGAGAGTACAGATAGTTCTCTCTTGAGGACTGGTTTTAAAGTATATAAATATTCTTTCTTGGCTCCTGATGAGAAAAAAAGGGGAAAAAATATATAAAGATTCCTCTTCTTTCCTGGCTGCTTACAAAACCACCTGTCATCACAACTGACTCAATAACTTTGAGAACAGGACATTCATGACAAATGAGTGCTGTGGTAGAAAGAGTGGATCAAAAATTTCCTTTACCCTGGAAAAGCAATATTATTCATGTCTGAAATACAGCCAAATTGTACAAGACTATACTGGATATTATTTTGGGCTTCAGATTCAGAACTCCTTTTGACAAGGCAGCAGGCTTTTGTATGGTTTATATTATTTGAATTAAGATAGAAATAATAAAATCCCCAACAGAGCAAAGCACAAGCTCATGGCAAAGTACGAGCTGAATGAGAAAAAAAAAAAAGTTTTTGAAAACATAGAAAAAGGAATGGGAGAAAAAGTAAATAGAAGTACCAGAGAGCTTCAGTGCAGGCTTTCAGGAATGAAAAGCAAACAAACGAATTGTGGGAGTAAGGAATAAAAAGTGCAAAAATGATTTGATCCATGGAGAGAGTGCAGATATTTCACCAAAAAAAAAAAAATCAAACTTATAATACCTTCAAAATATACAATATTTCCAAAAGTACATGTAAATCCAGTCTACATCTTTTCAGTTTAACAATACTTGGAACTACAGCAATTTTCTCCTGAATAAAATGCTGACCACTGCACGATTTGGGGATTGCTGCTACCAGCATGGAGAAGCAGCAAATCACAGTGTCACTCTAGTATACTGGTCATTTACAACATTCTCCTAAGCATCCCCAGACACACATGCAAACTTGGTTAACTCCAGAAACCTCTCTAGCTGAAATAAACACATAACATGCACTAGATAGCACATGTAAAATCAATCTGGGCTAAGGTGTTGGAAGAGCTGGTTGTCATATGGCAGAAAGCAGACAAGAGAGTAGGTGAGCAGAAAGGTGAATTTGATTGGGGATGAAGGGACATAGAGGAAGTGTACAACACATTGCTAAGGAATTACAACTTTATGCTGGTTTTGGTGGCTCATGCCTGTAATCCCAGCACTTTGAGAGGCCGAGGTGGGAGGACAGCTTGAGCCCAGGGGTTCAAAACCAGCCTGGACAACATAGGGAGACCCTGACTCTACAAAAAACAAAATAAAATAATAAAGTAAATAAGCCAAGCATGGTGGCACACACTTGTGGTCCCAGCTACTCTGGAGCCTGAGGTTGGAGGATCGCTTGAGCCCAGGAGGTCAAAGCTGCAGTGAGCATGATTACACCACTGCACTCCAGGCTGGGCAACAGAGTGAGACCTTGTCTCAAAGTAAAATAAAATACAACTTAGACAATGGGTGAACTATTGGGATGTTATTAAGCAGGAGAGAGACAAGATCAAAAATTTGTTCTATAAGAATAATTGATGACTATGTGGAAGATGAATTGGAAACAGACCTAGGTCTGAGATAAGTTGAAAGCTTTTGCAGGCCGCAAGCGGTGGCTCACGCTTGTAATCCCAGCACTTTGGGAGGCCGAGGTGGGCGGATCACTTGAGGTCAGGAACTTGAGACCAGCCTGGCCAAAATGGTAAAACCCCGTCTCTATTAAAAACACAAAAATTAGCTGGGTGTGGGGCAGACACCTGTAATCCCAGCTACTCAGTAGGCTAAGGCAGGAGAATCACTTGAACCTGGGAGGTGGAGGTTGCAGCGAGCCAAGATTGTGTCACTGCACTCCAGCCTGGGTGACAGAGTGAGACTCTGTCTTTAAAAAATAATTTAAAAAATTAAAAATAAATAAAAGTCTCTTGCAAAGTCCAAGGATTCCAGAAACATTCCATGGGCAGAAGTGGCCAGACTTAATGCCTCACTGAATGTTTGTTTAGGTGAAGAAGGTGCTACAGAGAAAGGGGGAAAGAGAACTGAAGTTTCTCAAGTTAACAGCTGAGTGAATGGTAAAGCCATGAAACAAAATAGGGGCAGTAAGAGAGTGAGGGGCAAGTTGATGGATGTGCATTAGACACGTGGAGAGGAGGTAGATGCAGCTGTCCAGGAGGAGACCAGCAGAGCACCAAGGAAAGTGCATTTCTACATAGCTAGTATAAGTAATGGTATACCCAGATGGGAATTAAACCATCCAGGGAGTGAGTTGAAAGGGGAAAATGTAAGCTGAGGAAGCAACCCTGGAAAACAAAAAGGGAATGAGCAAAAATGCCTGGCAGACCCTTGCTTCTGCTGGGCAAGATTCTTTTACAACTTGTTTTCAAGTTCTGTACAGATTTCTTCAAATGGCCCACAAAGTGAAGGCAGCAACTTTAAAGCCCTGAATGTCCTGGTACCTGATGACTTGAGGCTCCCTTTGGCTTTCCTTCTCTTGGCAGTGAGATTAGCTGCTCTGTTCTCTATCGCTCTTCCTGGAAATGAGGACAGGGAGGTTCTGAGAGGACAGGCTTTTCCTTTGCCCTGATTCCCCAGAGTGTGTACAAAACAACACTGCAAAGACGTAACCCAGCTTGTGGTAAACAAGAACATTTCTCTCCTACCGTTATGGCTTAGGAAAATGGGTGGAGAACTTTGACTGCCCCTGGTCCTCTATACAACATCTAGAGCTTGGGCCCAGTGCAGTGCTTTGAAAGTCCTTCAAGAGATTCCTACATTGATCCCTCAAGCAATGTGTTCACTTTGACTGTGTACATACCATGGTTAATAATTACCTTTACTAAGGATTCACTTCGCAAACTTCCTGGTCATTTTGTTGCTACATATTTCAAAGATGCTAGCAGGAATGGATGGCAGGTATAGATGGTCACAGGTTTACAATCCTCAAGGTGTTCTATGGGAATTTTATAAAAAATGTGATAAGAAGTCATGAATAAATAAAAATATGTGTGTTCAAAAATTAGTAAATAGGCCAGGACTGGTGCTTCATGCCTATAATCCCAGCATATTAGGAGGCCAAGGCAAGAGGATTGCTTGAGCTCAGGGGTTCAAGACCAGCCTGAGCAACATGGTGAGACCCCCGTCTCTACAAAAAAGTTAACAAAAAAAAATTAGCTGGGTATAGTGGTGTGTGCCTGTAGTCCCCAGCTCTCTGTCTCTGCATGTACATATCCTCACGTTTGTGTAACAAATGTAATCTGTTTATGGCTGGGGCCCTTTTGCAGATTCTCTGTTAGCTCCATTTTTATCTTTAGGCCAGACTTGAGGCATTAAATTCAAATCCAGACCACAGATGGTTATTATAGATTTTATTGAATGCTTTGAAGGGAAATAAGGCATTACATCATACCTTGCACTGTAAACTTGCCTTAAAATGCTTTAAGCATTTCTCTTTTTCCCCAAAACCTCTCTCCCTCTGGCAACTGACTCATCTCTTCTTTCCTGCCTATGTATACCCAACAGCCACTCCAGCTGGGGCTCCACCCTTATCACCTTATTTATTTATTTGAGACAGGGTGTTGCTCTGCCACGTGGGCCAGAGTGCAGGGGCGTGATCACAGGTCACTGCTGACTCAACCTCCCAGGCTTAAGCAATCCTCCCACCTCAGCCTCCAGAGTAGCTGGAACTACAGGTCCAAGTGCTAACCTCCAATGTGACTGTATTTGGCAGTAGGACTTTAGGTAGGTTAATTAAAGTGAAATAAGGTCATAAGGGTGGCTCTTGCCTATAATCCCAGCACTTTAGGAGGCTGAGGCGGGAGAATGGCTTGAGCCTAGGAGTTCGTGCACAGACCAGCCTGGCCAACATGAGACTTTACCTCTACAAAAGAATATAAAAAATTAGCTGGGTGTGATGGCACAGGGCTGTAATCACAGTGCTTTAGGAGGCCTAGGCAGAAAGATCGCCTGTGGCCAGGAATTTGAGACCAGTCTGAGAAACATAGCAAGATCCTATCTTCTCACACAAAAAAATTTAAAACCTAGCTGGTCATGGTGGCATGTGCCTGTAGTCCTATCTATTAGGGAGGATCAACTGAGCCCAGGAGTTTGGTAAGCAATGATTGTGCCACTGCACTCCAGCCTGGGCAACACAGTGAGACTCGGTCTCTAAAAAACCGAAGATTAAAAGGTTCCTCAAAAGCTTCATTTTACAGTCCTATTTCCTCTAAGTTTTCTAAGTCAACTAACAAAAATTTCATCATTGCTATTATTGTAGGCTACCCGACTTTGCTAAAATTAGCTTCCTTCGTTATAAATTAATTTGGCTTAGGGGAAAAGTTTGTTCAAGATGAACTATGATAGAGATATTTATTTATTTGTTTATTTTTCCAAGACATGGTCTCACTCTGTCACTCAGGCTAGAGTGCAGTGGTGCCATCTCTGCTCACTGCAACCTTTGCCTCCCAGGTTCCAGCAATTCTTCCACCTCAGCCTCCCAAATAGTTGGGACTACAGGAGTGCACCAGTACACCCAGCTAATTTGTGTATTTTTATTAGAGACGGGGTTTCGCCATGTTGGCCAGGATGGTCTCGACCTCCTGACCTCAAGTGATCTGCCCGCCTTTGTGATCAGCACTTTGGCCTCCCAAAGTAAGCCACTATGCCAGGCCTGATAGAGATATTTAATTCAATTTTTTTCAGGCAAATGTGATAGCTGGTCAATTTTTTGTTTTGTTTTGTTTTTAAATCTTTTTGTTTGTTTTTTAGAAACCTCATCTGGAAAATTTCTAAAAACCTAGAATGCCATTTTTATTACCATTTCAGAAAAGTAAATAGTTTCTTCATTGTCTAATTCATACCAAGTGGCAGCAACTAATACTCTCATTTCTTTTCTTGTCTAAAATTAGCTTATAATTGTACCCGAGTGTTGTTGTTGGCAAGCAGTCCAATTTCTTTCTCCAGAAACACTTGATCATGCAGAGGTCTGCAACCATGAAGACATATAATATGGATCTATCATGTTGCTTTGAAAGTTTGATGCTGGGTGCAGTGTCTCACGCCTGTAATTCCAACACTTAGGGAGACCACGGCAGGAGAACGGCTTGAGCTTAGGAGTTTAAGACTAGCCTGGTAAATACAGGAAATATAGTGAGACCTTGTCTCTACAACAAATGCAAAAATTAAAAAAAAAAAAAAAAATCTTGAAATGCCAGATTTGACCATAGCACTAAATACCAAGGGTTAGTACAAGACAAAATTAATTGTACAACAGTGTGTGCTGTTGAATGGAAGTGAACCAAAATTATATTGAAAGTGTGAATAAAAGGCCTAAAATCAGTTTTAAAACTGGAATGTCCGATGATTTATATTTACCATTAGAAGAGACCTATACCACATAAATTAATTTTAGAGTAATAGAGAAACTATCAAAGGAAATGAACAATGAATGTGTCTGAAGGAAAGAGAAAAGAGGGGGAATAAGGAAACAGTATGCAGCTGTGAAATTTTTACACCGTTGTAGTCTGGTCTAAATATTTCTGTTTAAAAAAATTAAGTCTGCAATAAAATAATAAAATAAAAACTCAGTGTTTTTGGAAGAGCGTTTCAGCTAGGTGCAGTGGCTCAGGCCTGTAATCCCAGCACTTTGGGAGGCCGAGATGGGTGGATCGCCTGAGGTCATGAGTTCAAGACCAGCCTGGGCAGCATGGTAAAACTCCATCTCTATCAAAAATACAAAATTAGCCAGGCTTGGTGGCACATGCCTGTAATCCAAGCTACTTGGGAGGCTGAGGCAGGAGAATTGCTTAAACCTGGAGGCAGTGGTTGCAGTGAGCCGAGATCACACCACTGCACTCCAGCCTGGGCAAGAGAGTGACTCCGTCTCAAAGAAAAAAGAAAAAAAGAGGATTTCACAGGTACTGATGTGAACTTCCTTCAGAAGAGCATATGATGTCTGGATGTTTCTCTTTGTATTAATTTAGAAGTCATTTATGGCCATTGTCTGGACCCATTACTTCATTAGGGATTGCAAAATTATGGCATTATAATTCTATCATCTCTTCTTTATTTTATTGACTGGAATACTTTTAGAAAAACAAAGCAAAACAAAACTTCATTCATCAACCATTTGGGTTACCCTGAGGAATAAATCTATACAGGAAAGTTAGGATCCAAAGGTGACCAATTAAGGTTGTTTTTTAGTATAATTATGAACTTGTGCACTTAAAAATATTTGATATGTTTTAATTCATTGCAGTTATTGTTCTTATTGCTACTCAGATTGTCTTATCTCTAGCCAGGATGGTCTTTGGAATCCTTTTCACATGACCCCAGAAGCTTTTGATAACTTTTTTCTGATACAACAAGGTATTTTAGGCTCATCCTATACATTTTTCCCTCAAACATGGAATCAGCCACACTTTCAAAAAGTCATTGTCTATTTTAAGACAAAATTATATTTAGGGATTATGGTCTGGGCCCTAAGGGGTGCCAGATGATACTGGGCTGGTCATTGTTTCTAAGCCTTTTCAGTGGACAACACTAAGAACTCATTTTTTTTGTTTTAAGACGGAGTCTCGTTCTGTCACTCAGGCTCGAGGGTAGTGGCGTGATCTCGGCTCACTGCAACCTCCACCTCCCAAGTTCAAGCAATTCTCTGCCTCAGCCACCCGAGTAGCTGGGATTACAGGTGCCTGGCACCATCCCCAGCTAATTTTTCTATCTTTAGTAGAGACGGGGTTTCACCACCTTGGCTGGTCTTGAACTCCTGACCTCGTGCTCCACCCGCCTCGGTCTCTCAAAGTGCTAGGATTACAGGCGTGAGCCACCATGCCTGGCCTTTTTTTTTTTTAAGACAGGTCTTTCTATGTCCCTCAGCCTGGAATGCCGTGGCGCAATCATGGCTCACTGCAGTCTTAACTTCACAAGCTCAAGTGATCCTCCCACCTCCGCCTCCCCAGTAGCTGGGACTACAGATGCGTGTCACTACACCTGGCTAACTTTTTAATTTTTTGTAGAGACGGGGACTCACTTTGTTGCCCAGGTTGGTCTCCAACTTTCAAGCCATCCTCCTGCCTTGGCCTCCCAAAGTGCTGATACTATAGGCATGAGACACCATGCCCCAGCCAAGAAATACTTTACTTTTTTTTTTTTGAGACAGAGTCTTACTCTGTCGCCCAGGCTGGATTGTAGTGGCGTGATCTCAGCTCACTGCAACATCCACCTCCCAGGTTCAAGTGATTCTCCTGTCTCAGCCTCTCAAGTAGCTGGGGCTACAGGCACCCACCCCAATGCCCAACTAATTTTTGTATTTTTACTAGAGATGGGGTTTTGCCATGTTGGCCAGGCTGGTCTCAAACTCCTGACCTCATGTGATCCTCCCCTCCGGACCTCCCAACATGCTGGGAATACAGGCATGAGCCACCATGCCCAGCTGAGAAATATATATATATTTTTTGAGACAGAGTTTTGCTCTTGTTGCACAGGCTAGAGTGCAATGGTGCGACCTTGGCTTATTGCAACACCCACCTCCTGGATTCAAGGGATTCTCCTGCCTCAGACTCCCGAGTAGCTGAGATTATAGGCACCCGCCACCACACCTGGCTAATTTTTTGTATTTTTAGGAGAGACGGGGTTTCACCATTTTGATCAGGCTGGTCTTGAACTCTTGACCTCAGGTGATCCACCCGCCCCGGCCTCCCAAAGTTCTGAGATTACAGGCATGAGCCACCGCACCCGGCTGAGAAACACTTTTTAAAAGAGAAAATATATCACACGCAAGACCCCTTTAACTGATCTGCTTGTACCAGTCTCTACTGTTCCAATTCATCCTCCACATTTTTGTCAGAATATCCTTATTAAACACAATTCTGATCTTAATCTCCTGCTTAAAAAATCTTGATGGGGCCAGGTACAGTGACTTATACCTGTAACCCCAGCATTTTGGAAGGCTGAGGCAGGGGGATCACTTGAGGCCAGGAGTTTGAGACCAGCCTGGAAACATAGCAAGACCTACCTCTACAAAAAAATTTAAAAATTAGCAGGGCATGGTGATACATACTTGTAGTACCAGCAGCTTGGGAAGGTGAAGTGGGAGGATTGCTTGAGCCCAGGAGGTTGGGGCTGCAGTGAGCCATGACTACACCACTGTGCTCCAGCCTGGGCAACAAAGCAAGACCCTGGATTGAAAAACAACAACAACAACAAAAACGTTCACTCTAAATCTCCATTCCAATCTCTTTAGCATTCTTCCTTTCTTCTCCCCTAGTTCAGCAACACTACACTACTCTCACCACAAATGTCATCAAGTTCACTTTGCTCCTCAAGTTCACTTTGCTTTTTCTATTCCTGGGTGAATTTAATTCAATAAATAGCTCAACATTTATTTCCTCGAAAATAACTTCTAGTACTCCCCGCCCCCCCAGAAAACTAATCTGTTTCCATTATATCCTCCATACTACTCTGAAATACCTTTACGTGGCACTAATGAAACCGTATTATAATGACTTATTTACATACATGTCTATCTCTAGCAAGAATGTCTCTCAAAAATTAAAGATACTCACCAGTGGTGGTACTATTTAGTTTTATATGTTACACTGATGAGACATTAAATGTGGAATTGTGTATTGTGAGAGTTAAAACTACAGGCACACACCACCAGCTAATTTGTTTTTATTTTTATTAGAGATGAGGTTTCGTATGTTGCCCAGACTAGGCCCTTTCCTTTTTTTTTGAGACGGAGTTTCACTCTTGGCATGCCCAGGCTGGAGTGCAATGGTGCGATCTCGGCTCACTGCAACCTCCGCCTCCTGGGTTCAAAAGCATCTCCTGCCTCACCCTCCCGAGTAGCTGGGATTACAGGCATGCGCCACCACACCTGGCTAATACTGTATTTTTAGTAGAGATAGGGTTTCTCCATATCGGTCAGGCTAGTCTCGAACTCCTAACCTCAGGTGATCCGCCCACCTCAGCCTCCCAAAGTGCTGAGATTACAGGCATGAGCCACTGCGCCTGGCCCAGACTAGGCCCTTTTCATATTTACATTAGGGAGAAAGTTTTAGTTTTGTGCCAGTATGTCTTCAACATCTCTATATTGAGTCATTAATTTTCCTTTTCTAAGAGAGAGCAGGCTTGGAGCCTGTGGAGACAAAAGTAATCGACTGGAATTTCCAACATGATTTTGTTTTGGTTTCTGTTTTATTATTATTATTATTATTATTGAGATAGGATCTTCCTTTATTGCTCAGGCTAGAGTGCAGTGGCACGAACACAGCTCACTGCAGTCTCAACCTCCTGGGCTCAAGTGATCCTCCCACCTCAGCCTCCAGAGTAGCTGGGACTCCAGGCGTGCTCCACCATGCCCAACTAATTTGTTTTTATTTTTATTAGAGATGAGTTATCATATGCTTGCTCAGACTAGTCTTGAACTCCTGGCCTCAAGCAATCATCCTGCCTCAGCCTCCCAAAGCACTGGGATTACAGGTGTGAGCCACTGTGCCCAGCTCTCCTTCTGTCTAAAAAACTTTTTTTTTTTTGAGACAGTCTCGCTCTGTTGCCTAGGCTGGAGTACAGTGGCACGATCTCAGCTCACTGCAACCTCCACCTCTTGGGTTCATGAGATTCTTGTGCTCTAGCCTCCTGAGTAGCTGGGACTACAGGCACACATCACCATGCCCAGCTAATTTGTTTTTATTTTTATTAGAGATGAGGTTTCATATGTTGCCCAAACTAGTCTCAAACTCCTGACCTTATGCAATCCTCCTGTCTCGGCCTCCCAAAGCACTGGGATTACAGGCATGAGCAACTGTGCCTGGCTCTCCTTCTGTCTATAAAACTTTTAAAATTAGTATTGGTGATAGAGCTTTCTTTTTAAATAAAAGTGAGCTAATTTAAAGTAAACATATTACAGTAAAGAAGTACATCATTATGGCAAAAATCTCAAAGGATGGATGAAAACAACAAGTCTGGGAAACAATGGACTAGGTCCTTGAGAATTAGGGAGCATAACTTCTATTTTCATCCCCAGTTCCTAGCACCATGCCTCACATACAACAGATCAAGACTAAACATATGGCAAATTAATTAGGAAAAAACACCCCCCCAACATTTTCAATACCCAATATCATTTTAGGGAATATACAGGAAAAGTGACAGGCCTTCTTCTAAGTTGACTTTTCTGAAAAAGTTAGCTTGATCCCTCCTAGTTACATTATTATCCTATAAATGACCTTTTTAAAAACATGATTTCTTATGGCTATAGCAGAAGAGATCAAATTCATAAGAGAATACAATCATAGATTCTCCAACTGATTGTGTGGAATGATGATGTCTTATAAACCAAAGCACATAGATAATAGAAAAATATTTACAATGTGTTCTATACAAATCCCCACATCACTCTTCATCTTGTCATGGTTTGTTTTAAGAAAGGATAGGCTATGGCAGCTCTCACTAGAGGAAAGCTAGCACCATCTGTTGGAGAGTGAGTTCACAACATAAAATGATATTCTCTGTTGACTTCATTAATCCTGACACTGTTTCTTCAAGGTACTTTTTAATCACACAAATTTCAAGACAATAATACCTACCTAAATACAATTTAATTTTCAATTAGTTCTAGTTATCCACTATGACAGTAATAAACAAAACTAGTTAATTAATCTGATTAAGATATTAATCAGATTTATTATTTAATCCTGTTAAAATATTAATCAGTCTTTTACTATTAGACTCCTTGATTAGACCTGATGATTAGCCCATTCTGAGCCATTTAAGAAATGGAAGAAAAACTTATTCAACCACATACTCTATCAGATTGCTTTAGAATAACAAATATCGTATGTATTGCTCAACCTTGTAAACCTGCCTCAACTTCTTGATTATCCATGGTAATTAGAAAGAAATAGCGACAGCCTTGAATTGTGAACTTTACCAATAATCCAGAAACAGTGATTTTCTACATTCATACTCTTCTCCCACAAATCTACTGATGATATTGAGAGGTTTGTGCTTCTCCTGTACCATTTAGAATAGATGCTTCTAAGAGACAAAAAGAATGTAAGAGATAGCCAGCTCAGACTGTGTGCACATAGATAGAGATAAGAGGAAAGTCCTAAGTGTTTAGATTCTAAATGACAGTAAGTTATGGTCATATCTGCAATTTCCCCACAGACAGGATTCAGGAGTAAACACCCAAACATTATTAATAAATTCATATGTGGCTCTATTTTAAATACAACATAGACTACTAATTTTAAAGACTTGTAAAACTGAAAAAAGATTCTGAATTTTTCTTGCAATACTCTTTATGAAACTGTGATTTCAATGAAAAAGTTTAAAATGTATTTACTTTTGAAAAGTCAGATAATGATATCTAAATGAGAAATGACACAGATTTTCCTAAAATATTTTCAAATCAAAGTCTCTCTTAGAAGAAAAATTAAGAAGCATTAAATTGATCATAATTTTTTAAATGTATTAAATAAAAAGTAATGGAAGTAACAGTTACTTCGAAGAACAGTATGTGAAACTCTCATGTAAAAAGGAGGCTTTTGTCATAGGAACAGTTGTCAGATTTGCCAGTGGTATACTCCTTGGGAATCCTCTGGCAATTTAGGAAAAACATTAACTCTCCTACGCCTGGAGGGTACCATTTGGTGCTTTAAAGCAATGATTCAATAAAGCAATACTTTTGTTAAATGGCACCTAAGTTTTAGGACATGGGGTAAATATGAATATGTTTGTGAGTCCAGGGACAGGCAGGGTGTTTACTCTTGACCTAAGCCTTTCCCCTACCTCTTCAAGTACCCTAATCTACCAAAGGGAAGACAAAATACAGCTTCATCAGTTACTCATCTCAACTGGTTTAAGGACCAGGGCAAGACACTGGCCAAGCTGACTATAACATTCCTGAGCTGGCCATGCCCGACAGTGTTCTCTCCTTACACCTTCCAACCAGAAAACAGCTTTCTTGCACTTTACACTAGCTGTTTCAAATCATATCTGGAAAAAAGAACATACATTTTTATGTAATATAAATAATTATGGTTCCACAACTTATTTTATATCAATTCCAGCTACTTTTTAAGTTCAAGTTGCTAAGAGAAACTCCTTACACAGTTGAAGACCCTTTCCTCAGGTACTTCCATCAAAAGGGAACAGAAAAAACACCCCCCATCCATCCATGCATGCTAAGTATTTTTGGATACTCCTACAAAAGCTTTTTTCAAACTGTAAAGAGCTTTGTGTTTTTTTTCTATATTTATAAAAAGCATTTTTAACAAAATCTGACAATACTAAAAGGTAAGAAGAAAGCAAGTATCCGAGTATAATACCTATACCTGGAAAAATTCTATTTATACATGAACACACAGATAAATTTATTTATTTATTTAGAGACAGGGTCTTGCTCTGTCACTCAGGCTGGAATGCAGTGCACTGGCACAAACATAGCTCACTGCACCCTCCAACTCCTGGGCTCAAGCAATCCTCCTGCCTCAGCCACCTGAGCAGCTAGGATTACAGGCATGTGCCACCATGGTTGGCTAATTTTTTTTTTTTTAATTTTCTGTAGAGATGGGGAGACTCTCTTATGTTGCCCAGCTGGTCACGAACTCCTAGCTTCGATTGATCTTCCCAACTTGGCCTCCCACAGCACCAGGATACAGGCATGAGTCACCATGCCTGGCCAATATATTTTTAACTAAACAGGTTAATCGTTCACATGTCTCATGAATTGATTTTTCTCCACTTAACAATATGTCAGGGATGAGTAATTGTGACTACCCGCCAGGTCAAGTTTCTTTTATTTGCAAAGTCAATGTAGTGGGTTGAATGGTGGCCCCCAAAAATACATGTCCAAATCCTATCACCTGGTATGTATCCTTATCTGGAAAAAGAATCTTTGCAGGTGTAAGTGAGGATTTCAAGATGAGATCATTCTGAATTAACCAAGTGGACCCTAAATCCAATGACAAATGTCCCAGAGATAGAACAGGATAGGATAGATGGCTAGTATCATTTGGCTCTGTCCCTACCCAAATTTCATCTTGAATTGTAGCTCCCATAATTCCCACGTGTTGTGGGAGGGACCTAGAGGGAGATAACTGAATTGTGGGGGCAGTTCCCCATACTGTTCTCCCGGTAGTGAGTAAGTGTCATGAGATCTGATGGTTTTATAAAGCAAACCCCTTTCACTTGACTCTCATTCTCTCTTGTCTGCCGCCATGTAAGATGTGCCTTTTGCCCTATGCCATGATTGTGAGGTCTCCCCAGTCTGAGGTGTGTCTTTATCAGCAGTGTGAAAACGGATTAATACAGTGGTTCACACCTGTAATCTCAACTTTGGGAGGCCAAGGCAGGAGGATCACTTGAGTCTAAGTTTGAAATCAGCCTAGGCAACATAGACTACATCTAAAATAGAGACAGAGAAAGAGAGAGAGAGAGAGAAAGAGAGGAAGCCATGTGAAGACAGAGGTGGAGACAGGATCTATGCATGCACAGCCAAAAAATGTGTGTGGCCACTAGGGACTGGAAGAAACAGAGGATTTCCCTCGAGTGCCTTCAGAGAGACTATGGCCCTGTGGACACCTGGATTTCAGACTTCTGGCCTCTGAAGTACAAGAGAATAAATTTCTGTGGTTTCAGGCCACCAAATTTGTGGTGCTTTGTTACGGCAGCCCTAGCAAACTAATACATAGTGAGCATTCTAAGCTTTTGTATTATGAACCCAGCCTGCTCTCCAGCTTCATTTTCCAACTCTTCTCCAGCTTCATGCTTCTGTTTTGCCTCCTTTACTATATTGCCTCAAAGCCTTTGCACGTGCTGTTCCACTGCACTAATTACTCTTCTCCATTCTTTACCCATCTCTTCAAGACTTGTTCAGGGAACCTAAGTGACCCTCAAGCCTTGCTCATCATCCCACAATGCCCGCTCTCAGCAACATATAGTTCTTTTCATAGCCCTGTATCATAGTCTGTATCTTTACCAGTGTGACTGTTAGATTCTGCCTCCTTACCAAATTCTAAGCTCCAGGGGAATAGGCACAATGCCAGTCTAGCCCTGTGCCTGCAGTACCAAAGCAATCCCTTCTGAATGAAAGAATAGCCACCGTTCCAGTACAGCTGCAGACCCAGGAACCTCCACAGCCTCTGGGAGGGCTGGGAGCTAGAAGGGTGACCATGACATGTATTCTTCAAATCCTACCACTTCAGAGAGCGAAAAGGGGTACTCTTCACACTTAGGAGTTGCCTGGTTACAGTCCCAGCCCTGAGTAACAGGCTGTGCCTGCAGGCCACAGGAGCAAGGCGAAGACAAGAGTCTAACCAGAAAGGAATGGGCTACAACATTTTGGGGGAATGGGGAGAGGGTAATTTAAATTTTGCTTAATTGTCCCCGCATTTTAACTGCTGTCTTCTACATCATGTATTCATTTGTACATTCGTTTGTCCCCCTCTCTAGAAAGTAAGCTCTGAGAGCCGGGCTTGGCCTGTTTGTTCATTGCTATATCCCACGCTAAGTGCCTGGTACATGGTAGACGCTCAATAAACATTTGAATGAATGTACTCACAGCTGAGTGTTATGTCCCAAGTGAATAAAGGATGAAGAATCATATAATACTTAAAAATCCAACAGGCCAGGCGCGGTGGCTCACACCTGTAATCCCAGCACTTTGGGAGGCCGAGGCAGCAGAGGCTTGAGCCCAGGAGTTCGAGACCACCTAGGCAACACCGCGAGACCCCGTCTCTATTAAAAAACAAATCCGAACAAAACCGAGACCTCACAGTTGGAAAGCCGAAGGCTCAAGACCAGAAGGGCAGGAGACCTACCAACTGCCAAGGTCCTGGGTTGAGGACGATGCGCTGAGGGCCGGGGGGGGTGGCGCGGTTGAACGCGGCTCTCACCGCCCCCACCTCTGCCTCTGCCCAGCCGCAGCCCCGCCACCACCTCTGGGTCCTCTAACCCCCGACGTCCCCGACGCGGCCCCAAGCCCCCTCTGGCTTCCGTCCTCCTGACATACACTGGCCCCCGCCGCCCCCTCCCCAAATCCCGTCGCACTCCAGGACCCTCCATACCCGAATCTCACAGAGCCTCCGAACGGCCACACTCCTGTCTTCGGGATTCCCGCGGTCCCCGGGCCGCGCCGGCCCCGCCCCCGCCCCCGGCCCGTGCGTCCAGGCTGGCGCCGCGCTGCGCCCCCTCTGCGCCGGCCTCTGCGGCTGCGCGCTGGCGGGGCTGAGGCCGAGGGGTGGGGGTCGCGCCGGGGGCCGGCGGAGCTCCTGTGGCGGCAGCGGTGGTAGCGGGAGAGTGAGCGAGACTAGCGGCCGCTGGCACACCCAGAGCGAACGGAGGAAGCGGTCATGTCTCGCTACACGAGGCCCCCCAACACCTCCCTGTTCATCAGGAACGTCGCGGATGCCACCAGGTGAACGGCCGCGGCTGCAGGTTGGGGGCTCGGAGGAGGGGCGGGGTAACGGCTGCGCCGCGGCGCCCGGCCGAGGCCCGGCGGGACTGCGCGGAGCCTCCCCGCGGGCCCAGGCTGCGCAGCCGGCGGAGGCGCCTCCCCGGGGGAGGTGTGAGCCCGCTGACTATTCCGCGGCCTGGGCGGGACTCGCGCCTCCGCCCTCCCGGCCAGCTTTCAGCCCTGGCGCCGCGCACATCGCTTGCCGGGCCCACGCCGCTTTCCGCGCCTCAGCGGCGCAGCCAGCGGGCCGTGGGGGCACGGGGCGCCCCTCTCCGGAGCCCAGATCGCTCCCCGCCTCGAACCGGGAGGGTTTTCGCTCCAGCGAGTGCCCGCGTTTCAGCCCCTTTGTCGCCATGCCCCGATAAAACCGCGCATCCAACCCTCCTAGATGAAGAGGAATTGGAGCTGGTGAGAACGTACTGTACCATAATGCGTACTCGGGCCTTACAGTTTCTTTCCCCCAGTTATGGTCTACTTACAGACGGTGCTGCTTGCATTTTATTCACACAATTTTATTCTGCACACAAAAAATAACTTCAATGAATGAGATCGGTGCGGTTTTCTTTTAAAGTTCTGAGTCCAGTATTAACACCCTTTTTAATGGCTTGAGGATAGACTCACCTGGTTGATCCTGATGCCCTACCCCTCTTTTGAGAATTCTGTCTACAGAGTGTCTGAACACAGATATTAAGGAATTACTTCTTCATATAGCACTTCCTTCCTTAATGGAGCTGGAGAAATTGGGGACGGGGGAGAGGGAAAATAGACATTTTCATTTCACTGGGCTTACTTCATTTACTTCCCCCAACCTTTCTACCTATGCAGTACTGTTTTATTGTACATAAGGGAGAGCAGAAGCTAAGAGTTCTAGTGATTCACCTGGGACTGACTAGACAGGTACAGATATATGGAGCTCTTGACTCCATAGTCATCTGAGATGAGTATTATAATTTACCTTTGAGAAGTAAATAAGTGTTACGTATTTTTTATTTTTAGTTATTTTATTTTATTTTGTTTTATTTTAGACGAAGTCCCGCTCTTGTCCCCGAGGCTGGAGTGCAATGGCCCGATCTTGGTTCGCTGCAACCTCTGCCTCCTGGGTTCAAGCGATTCTCCTGCCTCAGCCTCCCGAGTAGATGGGATTACAGGCATATGCCACCACACACGGCTAATTTTTGTATTTTTAGTAGTGACGAGGTTCCGTCATGTTGGCCAGGCTGGTCTCCAACTCCTGACCTCAAGTGATCCGCACACCTCGGCCTCCCAAAGCCACAGTGAGCCACCGTGCCCGGCCAAGTATTTTTTATTTGATCACTCCAAGTACATGTGTCAACTATATGCTGTGATTAATATATCTTAGTTAACACCTAAAAGGTGACTTGTTTACATTTCTTCTCTCAGCCTGTTTATCAATATATTACATAGAAAACACGAACAAAATTCATGATTTGGGCAGAATTTTAAAACCTCGCAGTTGAACAGACAACTTGAAAACGGAGTAAGCATCAAGCCTTTTCAGGGTGTCTGTAGAAAAATCAGAGGTTTCCAATTCTAATGGTTCACAGGGGCCGGCCAGGGTAATATAAACGAGTGAGGCTGCCAGCTTATAAGGCACAGTAGGATGGTGTGGACTATCAAATAGAAATAGAATAGCAAATAGAAAAGGAAATATGCCATCTAAAAGGAGCAGCATCTGCCTCTAGGCTCCAGCTGACAGCTGCCATGTAGACATCTGGACTTACTGTTAACATATCATCCTAGTTTTAAAGAGAAATCAGAAATCTGGATTTTGTATGTGTAAACTCAGTCTTTAGATGTTAGTATTAAGTTGAATCATATGAAAATCCCATTCATGGCCGGGTGTGGTGGCTCACGCCTGTAATCCCAGCACTTTGGGAGGCTGAGGCAGGCGGAATAAGAGGTCAGGAGATGGAAACCATCCTGATTAGCACAGTGAAACCCTGTCTGTACTAAAAATACAAAAAATTAGCCAGGTGTGGTGGCGGGCGCCTGTATTACCAGCTGCTCGGAAGGCTGAGGCAGGAGAAGTGTGAACTCGGGAGGTGGAGCTTGCAGTGAGTCGAGATTGCGCCCCTGCACTCCAGCCTGGAAGACAGAGCGAGGACTCCGTCTCAAAAAAAAAAAAAAGAAAAAGAAAATCCCATTTGTAGATTTGAAAGCTGTAAAATATAAGGCTGGGCGCGATGGCTCATGCCTGTAATCCCAGCACTTTAGTAGGAGACTGAGGTGGGTGAATCACTTGAAGCCAGGGGTTCGAGACCAGCCTGGCCTACCTGGTGAAACCTCGTCTCTACTAAAATACAAAAATTAGCCAGGCATGGTGGCTGGCATCTGTAATCCCAGCTACTCAGGAGACTGAGGCACAAGAATTGCTTGAACGCCAGAGGTGGAGGTTGGCAGTGAGCCAAGATCAGGCCATTGCACTCCAGCCTGAGCGACAGAGTGAGACTCTGTCTCAAAAAATAAATAAAGCTGTAAAATATAGCCTGGTGTATGACACCTGTAATCCCAATTACTGGGAAAGCTGAGGTTGGAGGATCACTTGAGCCTGGGAGGTCAAGGTTACAGTGAACTATGATCATACCACTGCACTCCAGCCTGGAGCAGAGAGACCTTTAGAAAGTCTAAAAAAATAAAAGCTGTGGCCGGGCGCGGTGGCTCACACCTGTAATCCCAGCACTTTGGGAGGCTGAGGCGGGTGGATCACAAGTTTAGGAGTTCAAGACCAGTCTGGCCAACATGGTAAAACCCCGTCTCTACTAAAGATACAAAACATTCGCTGAGCGTGGTGGTGCACGCCTGCAATCCCAGCTACTCGGGAGACTGAGGCTCTACTAAAGATACAAAAAATTCACTGAGCGTGGTGGTGCACGCCTGCAATCCCAGCTACTGGAGGCTGAGGCAGGAGAATCGCTTGAACCCAGGAGGTGGAGGTTGCAGTGAACCGAGATCGTACCATTGCACTCCAGCCTGGACGACATGGTAAGACTCTGTCTCAAAAACTAAAAATAAAAAATAAAAGCAGTAAAATATTGGCAATTTCATGTTTATACACATTGTTTTAAATGTTTAAACGTCGTGCAGGCCAAATAAAACACATCTGCAGGTGACACCTGATCTCTGATCTATGTACTTCATTCACCAATGAGTGATTGAGACTGATAGTTGAGATTTACAGATTTCCTTTTCCATTTTTTCACTTTTGTTTTTTTAGCTCTGCCACTGGCATACAATCAAAATCTACAAGATTATATTGCATGAATGAAATAATCTCTAACATTTGTTGAATACTCACTGTGTACTAGGTGCCATACTAAAAACCTTACATATATTAAATTTTCGCAGTAACCCTATAATGTATAGTTTGTGGTTGTTGTTTTTTTTTTTTTTTTTGACACAGAGTTTTGCTCTGTCAGCCAGGCTGGAGTGCAGTGGCACAATCTCGGCTCACTGCAACCTCCACCTCCTGGGCTCAAGCAATTCTCCTGCCTTAGCCTCCCGAGTAGCTGGGATTATAGACGTGTGCCACCATGCCTGGCTAATTTTTGTAATTTTTGTATTTTTAGTAGAGACGGGATTTCATCATTTTGGCCAGGCTGGTCTCGAACTCTTGACGTCAGGTAATCTGCCCACCTTGGCCTCCCAAAGCGCTGGGATTACAGGCATGAACCACCGTGCCTGGCCGTATGTTCTTTATTAACCCCATTTTATAGATGAAAAACCAACATTTAGGTTAAGTATTTTGCCTAAGATCGAATAGCAGGTGAGTGATGATATGAAGTTAGAATCATCACATGTAATCTATATTAACCTTTTAGTACAAAGTGGTATACAGTATAAGTTAGCAATGTGACATGTAAACATGTTTTAAATTGGCTTTAAAGGTAGGGCACAGTGGCTCATGCCTGTAATCCCAGCACTTTTGGAGGCTGAGGCGGGTGGATCACTTAAGCTCAGGAGTTTGAAACCAGCCAGAGAAACATGGCAAAACCCTGTCTCACCAAAAAATTAAAAAATTAGCCAGGTGTGGTAGTGCGCACCTGTCGTCCAACTACTTGAGAGGCTGACATGGGAGGATCATCTGAGCCCAGGTGGTCAAGGCTGCAGTGAGTCAAGATTGCACTACTGCACTCCAGGGGTGAGAGTGAGACTCTGTCTCAAAAATAATTAAATAAATAGCCTTTAACATTTAGTATGCTTATAAACAGAATCTTTGGGGCCTGGCACGGTGGCTCACATCTATAATCCCAGCACTTTGGGAGGCTGAGGCGCGTGGATCACTTGAGGTCAGGAGTTCGAGACGAGCCTGGCTAACAAAGTGAAACTCCATCTTTACTAATAATAGAAAAAATTGGGCCAGGCACGGTGGCTCACACCTGTAATCCCAGCACTTTGGGAGGCCGAGGTGGGCAGATCACGAGGTCAGGAGTTCGAGACCAGCCTGGCCAATATGGTGAAACCTTGTGTCTACTAAAAATACAAAAATTAGCTGGGTGTGGTGGCACTTGCCTGTAGTCCCGGCTACTAGGGAGGCTGAGGAAGAAGAATCGCTTGAACCTGGGAGGCAGAGGTTGCAGTGAGCCAATACTGGCCACTGCAATCCAGCCTGGGTGACAAAGTGAAATTGTGTCTCAAAAAATAATAATAATAATAAATCATTGTGATAAAATGTTATATAAAATGTATGTAAAATTATATACACAGCATGATTTCAATTACAGTCATGCATCAGTTAAGGACAGAGATAGGTTTTGACAAATCCATTTGGTGATACTGTTGTTGTACAAACCCAAACCTACTTTACATAGTAAAGCCAGCTATACACCTAGGCTATGTGGTAAGGCCTGTTGCTTCTAGGCTACATACCTGTATAGCATGTTACAATATTGAATACTGTAGGCAATTGTAAGACATTTACCTACATGTATCTAAACATAGAAAAGACACTAAAAGGCCGGGCGCGGTGGCTCAAGCCTGTAATCCCAGCACTTTGGGAGGCCGAGACGGGCGGATCACGAGGTCAGGAGATCGAGACCATCCTGGCTAATACGGTGAAACCCTGTCTCTACTTAAAAATACAAAAAACTAGCCGGGCGACGAGGCGGGCGCCTGTAGTCCCAGCTACTCGGGAGGCTGAGGCAGGAGAATGGCGTAAACCCGGGAGGCGGAGCTTGCAGTGAGCTGAGATCCGGCCACTGCACTCCAGCCTGGGTGGCAGAGCAAGACTCCGTCTCAAAAAAAAAAAAAGAAAAGACACTAAAAATATAGTGTACAAGATTTTTTAAAAGGTACACCTGTCTAGGACAGCTTTGTTATAAGATTATGGGGCCACTATGATATATATGGTTCATCATTGACTGAAACATTGTTATGTGGTGCATAACTATATTAAAAAATGAAAAAAGGAAAAACTATAAATGGAAAATGAGACTAGGGCCAGGCTCAGTGGCTTATGCTTGTAATCCCAGTGCTTTGGGAAGCCAAGGCAGGAGGATCCCTTCAGGACAGGAGTTCAAGGCCAGCCTGGGCAACATAGCAAGACCTCATCTCTACAAAATAAAAGTTAGCCGGGCATGGTGATGGGTGCCTGTAGTCCTAGGTACTGGAGTTCAAGGTTGGAGCAAGCTATGATTGCACCACTGCACTGCAGCCTGGGCAACAGAGTAAGACCCTGTCTCTAAAAAAAAAGAAAGAAAGAAAAGAAAATGAGACTAGAAAGAAATTCATTTGGACAGTAGGACTTAATTTTCCTCTTTTTTCAAATATTTTTCAAATTTTATTTACTAGGAATGTTTTAAAACAAAATCAATTTTTAGAAAATTAAAAGCAGAAGACACTAAAAGGCTTTGTGAATTAGTGTAAAATTTGACAGAAATGAAATTGAACACAATAACTGAAGAAATTTTAAAAATAAGTTTTAGGCTGGGAGAGGTGGCTCATGCCTGTAATTCCAGCACTTTTGGGAGGCTGAGGTGGGCGGTTCACCTGAGGATCCCAGGCAGACTGAGTCATGAGAATCTCTTGAACCGGGGAGGAGGAGGTTGCAGTGAGCCAAGATCACGCCGTTGCACTCCAGCCTTGGCAACAGACTGAGACTCGGTATCAAAATACATAAAGTTTTAAAATTTGTGTTGTGTTTCTTTTCACTGGTGAAACAAGATGTGGCTTAGGAAAAATAATATCTTTGCTTTTGTACTATATAAAGGAATAATTTTTTAATGTCAAATATAGTGTATTAATGGAACTGCAGTCTAGGTGACAGAGTGAGATCTGAGACCCTGTCTCCAAAAACAAAAACAAAAAAAACCAGAAAGTGTGAGCAAACTAGGAATAGAAGAGAACTTCTTTTTTTTTTTTTTTTTTTTTTTGAGACGGAGTCTCGCTCTGTCGCCCCGGCTGGAGTCCAGTGGCCGGATCTCAGCTCACTGCAAGCTCCGTCTCCCGGGTTTACGCCATTCTCCTGCCTCAGCCTCCCGAGTAGCTGGGACTACAGGCGCCCGCCACCTCGCCCGGCTAGTTTTTTGTATTTTTTAATAGAGACGGGGTTTCACCGTGTTAGCCAGGATGGTCTCAATCTCCTGACCTCGTGATCCGCCCGCCTCGGCCTCCCAAAGTGCTGGGATTACAGGCTTGAGCCACCGCGCCCGGCCAGAAGAGAACTTCTTAACCTAATAAATGTCATCTGTAGAAAACATGGCTAACATCATACTTAATGATGAAAGACAATGCTTTCCTTGTAGAATCAGGAACAAGAAAAGAATGCCACTCTTACAACCTCCAACATTTTACTGCAGGTCCTAACCAGTGCAACAAGGCAAGAAAAAGATATAAAATACAAAAATTGGAAAGATATAAGTAACCATTCTTAGGTGACATATTTGTTTACATAGAAAATACTAGGGAATGAACAAAAAAACTGCTAGAACTAATTAGTAAGTTATGAGGATATAAGGTAAATTTACAAAACTTTTATTTCTATATATTAACAGCAAACAATTGAAAACAATGACAATTTAAAAATTGCATTTACCATAGCATCAAAAGGCATACTTAGGAAAACAGTTAACAAAAAACATGCAGAGGCCGGGCGCGGTGGCTCAAGCCTGTAATCCCAGCACTTTGGGAGGCTGAGACGGGCGGATCATGAGGTCAGGAGATCGAGACCATCCTGGCTAACATGGTGAAACCCCGTCTCTACTAAAAAGTACAAAAAACTAGCCGGGCGTGGTGGCAGGCGCCTGTAGTCCCAGCTACTCGGGAGGCTGAGGCAGGAGAATGGCGTGAACCCGGGAGGCGGAGCTTGCAGTGAGCTGAGACCCGGCCACTGCACTCCAGCCTGGGCGACAGAGCAAGACTCCGTCTCAAAAAAAAAAAAAAAAAAACATGCAGAACTCTGTGCACCAAAAACTACAACATATTTTCAAGAGGAATTTTAAAAGCCAACATAACAAAATCCCATCTCTACTAATAATAGAATGAACTGGGTGTGGTGGCACATGCCTGTAATCCCAGCTACTTAGGAGGTTGAGGCTGCAGTGAGCCGAGATTGTGCCACAGCACTCCAGCCTGGGCGACAAAGCAAGACTCCATCTCCAAAAAAAAAAAAAAAGACAAAACAAGTCTCACCCTGTCTCCCAGACTGGAGTGCAGTGGCATGATCATAGCTCACTGCAGTCTCAAGCTCCTGAGCTCAAGTCATCCTTCTTCCTCAGCCTCCTGAGTAGCTGGGATTATAGCCACCACGCCCAGCTAATTTTTTTTAATTTTTTTGTAGAGATGGGGTCTCACTGTGTTGCTCAGGCTGATCTTGAACACTTGGGCTCAAGCAGTCCTCCCACCTTGGCCTCCCAAACTGCTGGTATTGCAGGTGTCAGCTGCCGTGCCTGGGCAACAGTGGGAATTCTAACACATGTTTTTGGAAATATAAGTTGGTTGGGCCACTCTGAAGAACATGTAGTGAATGAAGCTTGAGATAGGCATACCCTCCAGCCTACCAATTTCTCTGCTAGTGATACTGAAGCAGGAGAATAGGGTCTGGAGGCAGGGAACCTAAGGCTGATTCACACTGACTTCCTAGAACTGAATCAAAAGGAGAACTCCACCTCTCTACACCCAAGTGACAAAAGGATCAGAGGCTACTCCCTTTGCACTGTATTACAGATAAAAAATGGAAAGTACCTCTGACTGGTTCCCTCCTGCAACCAATCAGACTGGTCCCAGGCCAAGTCTTCATGTGTAACTCTGTAGCTTTGCTTCAGCCTCTGATTGGTCGCCTCCCTCCACCAGACTGGTGGTGGGCCAAGTCTTCATTTACATAGGGTGTAACCAAGTAACCAATGGAAAACCTTAGAGGGTATTTAAACCCTAGAAAGTTCTGTAATGGATGCACTTGAGCCGCTTGCTTGAGCCTGTTCCTACTCTGTGGAGTATCTTTTCATTTCAGTATATCTGTGCTTTCATTGCTTCATTTTTTCATTGCTTTGTGCATTTTGTCCAATTCTTCGTTAAAAATGCCAAGAACCTGGAGGACTCATAGTCAGGACCCTCCGTTGGTAACAGAAGGATGTAATATTTCTTTAAAAAATACTGAAAATCATGGCAAATATGTCAAATACTGAGAAAATAATTTTTTTGTTTTCTTTTCTTTTGAGACAGAGTCTTGCTCTGTCACCCAGACTGGAGTGCAGTGAAGCGATCTCAGCTCACTGCAAGCTCCGCCTCCTGGGTTCACACCATTCTCCTGCCTCAGCCTCCCGAGTAGCTGGGACTACAGGTGCCCACCACCACGCCCGGCTAATTTTTTGTATTTTGAGTAGAGACAGTGTTTCACTGTGTTAGCCAGGATGGTCTTGGTCTCCTGACCCGCCCGCCTCGGCCTCCCAAAGTGCTGGGATTACAGGCGTGAGGCAGCTCGCCCGGCCAGAAAATAAATCTTATTGGTAGATACATGGGTGTTTATTATTCTCTGTACTTTTTTGAATGTTGAAGTAGATCATACCAAAAGTACAAAAATAAATGAAAACAAAACAACAGCTAACAGGTGAGGGAGTGGAGACAGTGAATGGGAATTGGCTCTTTTGAAAAGACCTGTTCCATCCGACTCCCATCACCCTTGGCTTCCAGGACTCCAGACCTCTGTGGTACACAGTGCTCCAGCCTCCTCCTTTATATTATCTGTGGTCCCTTTCCTCTTAGCCACTACATTTGGTTGATGGGATTTGTTGTCTTAGAAGACCCTCATTTGAATCCTAGCTCTGCTACTGGCTGTGTAGATCGCTGGGCAAGGTAACTTCTCTCACCCTCAGTCTCCTTAACTCTTAAATGGTAACAGTAATGTATTCTTTATTCATTGATAGGCAAATGTGTATTGAGTACCTACCGTGTGCCCAGCAGCTACATTAGGTGCAGAGATACGCTGGTGAAGACACCTACTTTAGCAGTGATTCTCAACCTTCAGTCTCAGAATTGCCTATGAAATCCTGAAAAAATACAACATAACTGGGCCTCACTAAGGAAAATACTAATTAGATCCGAGTTAATGCATCAGGTTGGGGTGCCTATGTCTGTAACATCCCTTCACAGATGATTACAGTACTCAGGAGAGGTTGAGACCCTTTATACCACTCCATGGTCTGTGGGAGCAGGAATTGTGTTTTTCTTGTTTCTCATCATATTCCTAGAGCCTGGCACATAGTAGATGCTCAATAAATATTTGCTGAATTCTGAATAAGTGAAAGAAAAAGACGTTGTCACTGTCCTCAAAAACTAATAGTAAAAACAAACATGTTCTATTAGTATTAAGTGAAATAAAGTATGTCATAATATTGACTGAGCTACTGGCATATAGTGGATGCTTAGTCAATTTTTGTTGAGTCTTATATGTAATAATTTCTAAATCCCCATCTCTAGCCTTAATCACTGGCTTCTAATAATTATATTAATACACACTAATTAATATAATGCATATAATCACAATTTTCTGTTGCTTATAGAGCTCTTATCGATGTTCTACCATCACCTCAAATTCTGCATTTCTAAACCTGAAAGTTGCTTTTGCCTCTTTTCTTCCTCCTTGATCTAGCTCTTTTCTAGTTTTTGTCACTGACACCATCTTTTTTCCATTTGTCCAAGCTCGAAGCTTCTTAGTCATCTTTGAATCTTTATTTCTCTTGAGCCACATTGTATGATCATAGCTTGATGCAGAATCCCTGTGATAGCACCATGAAGCAGTAGGGTGTAGTGGTTAAGATGGACCAGTGTGAGACTGAAAATTTGATTTCTAGCTCTGTCACTTGCTGGCTCAGTGACCTTAGAAGGGTTAATCTGTCTGTGTCACCTGTAATCTGCCTGTATCACCTGTAAATAACCTGAAATCTGTCTATATCACCCGTAATTTGTCTATATCATCTGTAAATAACCACAGGGAAGTTGTAAGAATTAAGTGGTTGTAAGGTGAACAGTGGCTAATATATAAATGCACTGTAACTGTTAGCTATTATTGCTAAATATTTTGTCTCTTCAGTTAAATTGTAGCTCCATGAAGATAAATATCATGCTATTTAATTTTTTTTGGTATCCCTTCTGAAGTTCCTAATCACACTAGAAGGCATATAGCAGGCTCGAAATACCTATCAAATTTGGGAATACAGTAGTTACTTTGTTTTATGTTTAATATTAAAACATCCATTTTTCTTTAAAGCCTGATAAATAATTTTAGGACTTCTTTAGAATCTAATTCTTGCTATCTGAAAACAAGATAAACATAAACATGAAATTAAAGTGAGGCAAAATGAATGTGTTCTTAGTGCAACAATTACTTATTAGATCTTATAATAACTTTCAGAGGTGGATATCCTGGGTCAGTGTTTCTGGAAATTAAGCGTAACAACCACCTGGAGTGCTTGTAAAGATACAGATTTCCAGCCTCTAATCCAGACTTCCTGAATCAGAACCTATAAGAGAGGTGTGAGAATCTGGGGAGGTTTTTTTGGTGTTTTCTTTTTTTTTTTTTTTAAGACAGGGTCTCACTGCCACCCAGGATGGATGGAGTGCAGTGGTGTGATCTTGGCTCACTGCAGCTTCAACCTCCTCACGCTCAGGTGATTCTCCCACCTCAGCCTCTCGAGTAGCTGGGACTACAGGCACATGCTACCACACCTGGCTGATTTTTGTATTTTTTTGTAGAGATAGGGTTTCACCATGTTGCCCAGGCTGGTCTTGAACTCCTGGGTTCAAGTGATCCACATACCTTGGTCCCCCAAAGTGCTGGGATTACAGGTGTGAGCCACTTCGCCTGGCCTGAGAATTTTTTTTTCCTTTTTTTCCCTTTCTTTCAAAACCTGCATGATTCTTACAAAAAACAATTTTAGATAATGCTGGTCTAGATGATGTTCTTTCTTTTGAAGGTTTCAAGTGGATTTCTGTAGGCAAAATATTTTAATCCAGCTATTCATATTTCTTTGCCTTATTTCTAAAACACTTCAGGCCTGAGGACTTGCGCCGTGAGTTTGGTCGATATGGCCCTATAGTAGACGTTTACATTCCACTTGACTTCTACACTCGCCGCCCAAGAGGATTTGCTTATGTCCAATATCCTTTATTTTATTGTGTGCATGTGAATATACTGTATATGCGTGCTTATACGTATATGTATTCAGTAGCATATGTTACGAGATTAATATTGCCTAATTAAATGTGTTTATTTCTTTATCTCAGAAGATCTAAAGCAGTCCACAGTAGCTGGCAAGCACCCCCCAGTTTGAACCAACCTGTTAGCTAGAATCCAAGCATAAACCCAGCAGGCGAGACAAAAGGCACCTAAAGTTCAAGCATCAAGGAGTAAAGAGGGAGGGTGGACACAGATATAAAGACCTGGAAGAGGGGAAGTCTTTATCAAGCAAAAGACAAAGCCAACACCAGGTTGAGACTTCGGCTTTCCTACATTTACTCAGAGTTCCAGAGTCAAAGCCAAGTCTGATTTTGTTGGTTCTGCGTCTCTTGTAAAGTCCATCTTGCAAGCCTTAAAGAGTAAAAGTCAAGGTTCAAGATCAAGTGACATTGAGGTAATTGCCAGTCTCGTTTTATATTGCTTATCTTGAGCTTTTTCTGTTTGTTATTTTTTTAATTAAACCAGTGAACAACCTCCTAAAAAAAGTTATTTATTTTTATATAGCTAATTTCCATTATAGCTAGGTTTAATATTATATAATTCATATACATAAGGAAGTTTAGTGGGATATTACAAACCAGTATATGTAATTCCAGATATTTACAGATTGCCCTTATGTTTCTTTTATATTTATATCCCAAGTAGTAAAAACATAAATGTTTGGCGGGGTGCGGTGGCTCACACCTGTAATCCCAGCACTTGGGGAGGCTGAGGTGGGTGGATCCCCTCAGGTCAGGAGTTTGAGACCAGCCTGACCAACATGGCGAAACCCCATCTGTACTAAAAATACAAAAATTAGCAGGGTGTGGTGGTGGGCACCTGCAATCCCAGCTACTTGGGAGGCTGAGGCGGGAGAATCTCTTGAACCTGGGAGGCAGAGGTTGCAGTGAGCTGAGATCACACCATTGCACTCCAGCCTGGGTGATGAGGGAAACTCCATCTCAAAAAACAAAAACAAAATAAATGTTTGAAGTGGTAGGTTCAAAAGTAGATACCATTTTGAAAGGACTAAATCATTTTTTTGTTTTAACTCACTTGTATATGTGCAATTTTGTTTGTAAGTGATGTCTCTTAAATGTCAAATTTAAAAGCCTTTTAATGAAAGAGTAATTTTAATTTCAGAATAAAGGCTTCTTCATGCTGATATTCAGTGAAAAACCTGATGGATCCTTTATCTGAAAGAAGGGAGTGAGTCCTAAACAGTTTGTAATTTTATAATGCTAGCCAAATTTGGACTTTTTTTTTTGGTTTTCTTGTTTTCAAATTATACATGCATACTGCAGCCACACTATTGTAGACACTAAAAGTACAGTTACATGTTTGTTTTGTTCTTTTTATTTTTAGACTCACTCTTCTAAATCATAATGGGTCATTTGTTTTCATGAGAAAAAGTGAAAGTTTTTTTTTCTGATTATTCATACTATATTGAAGATGTGAACTTAATAACGTGAACTTGATTTTCATATTAATTTCATTTCATATGTAAATAATACTTTTAAAATATGTTTACTTGATATCTCGTGTTCAAAGTGTCCTTAACAGCTGGTCATATTTGAAGATGTTCGAGATGCTGAAGACGCTCTTTATAACCTCAATAGAAAGTGGGTATGTGGCCGTCAAATTGAAATACAGTTTGCACAAGGTGATCGCAAAAGTAAGTGTGACTGAATGCCAGATTTTATTTATTCAGCAGAATGAGTTTCAGTGATGACTCATTTTTTTTTTTTTTTTTTTTTTTTTTTTTTTTGAGACGGAGTCTCGCTCTGTCGCCCAGGCTGGAGTGCAGTGGCCGGATCTCAGCTCACTGCAAGCTCCGCCTCCCGGGTTTACGCCATTCTCTCGCCTCAGCCTCCCGAGTAGCTGGGACTACAGGCGCCCGCCATCTCGCCCGGCTAATTTTTTGTATATTTTAGTAGAGACGGGGTTTCACCGTGTTAGCCAGGATGGTCTCGATCTCCTGACCTCGTGATCCGCCCGTCTCGGCCTCCCAAAGTGCTGGGATTACAGGCTTGAGCCACCGCGCCCGGCCGATGACTCATTTTCTAATTTAAAATTCTTTTAGTAAATGATTACTAGTTGAGTGGTTGTTACTGTGGTGTTCAGGTAACAAATTATGTCATAAGTCTTGTTCTTTATGTTCCAGCACCAGGCCAGATGAAATCAAAAGAACGTCATCCTTGTTCTCCAAGTGATCACAGGAGATCAAGAAGCCCCAGCCAAAGAAGAACTCGAAGTAGAAGCTCTTCATGGGGAAGAAATAGGAGGCGGTCAGACAGCCTTAAAGAGTGAGTACAAAATACAAGAGGACCAAAAACTTCATTTTCTACTTTTTCTAGGAAATATATATAAATATATATGTTTTTTGATAGGGTCTCACTGTTTCCGAGGCCGGAGTGCAGTGGTGTGTGATCATGGCCCACTATGGCATTGACCTCCCAGACTCAAGCAATTTTCTTTATGTTCCAGCACCCCAAGTAGCAGGTACTACAGGTGTGCACCACCACACCAGGCTAATTTTTTTATTTTTTGTAGAGATTGTAGGTCTCGCGCTGTTGCCTAGGCTGGTCTTAAATTCCTTGACTCAAGTGATCCTCCCACCTCAGCCTCCCAAAATGCTAGGATTACAGGTATGAGCCACTGTACCCAGCCTGGAAAATATTTTAAAGTTTTTATAAACAGTCCAGCTGAGTCATTTTGCTTAATGTACGAACATAATCAATTTTTGTTAAAAGATAACACTCGGCCGGGCGCGGTGGCTCAAGTCTGTAATCCCAGCACTTTGGGAGGCCGAGACGGGCAGATCACGAGGTCAGGAGATCGAGACCATCCTGGCTAACACGGTGAAACCCCATCTCTACTAAAAATACAAACACTAGCCGGGCGAAGTGGCGGGCGCCTGTAGTCCCAGCTACTCGGGAGGCTGAGGCAGGAGAATGGCGTAAACCCGGGAGGCGGAGCTTGCAGTGAGCTGAGATCCGGCCACTGCACTCCAGTCCGGGCGACAGAGCGAGACTCCGCCTCAAAAAAAAAAAAAAAAAAGATAACACTCTTCTCTATTTATCATATATTGTTATTTAACTTGGGTTTATGGGATTAATTCTTATGTTAAAGTTACAGACTTAGCTTTTATCTTTTTACATAAGAAGATAATATATAGTGAGCAGAAAACAAAAAGTAAAAAAAAATACATACTCAGCCGGGTGCAGTGGCTCACACTTGTGATCCCAGCACTTTGGGAGGCTGAGGTGGGCAGATCACAAAGTCAGGAGTTCAAGACTGAACTGAACAACATGATGAAACCCCATCTCTACTAAAAATACAAAAATTAGCTGGGCGTGGTAGCCACACACCTATAACCCCAGCTACTCAGGAGGCTGAGGCAGGAGAATCTTTTGAACCTGGGAGGCGGAGGTTGCAGTGAGCCGAGATCACACCACTGCACTCCAGCCTGAGCAACAGAGCGAGACTGTGTCTCAAAAAAAAAAAAAAAAAAGGTGATGAGTTTTAGATAAATAAAATTTTCCTAAATGTGCCCAACAGTTTGTAGTCTTTAACTTTAAAAATGTTTAAATGTGGAATAAATAGAATAAAACGTACAGGTGCAGTATTCTCAGCACTTTGGGAGGCTGAGGTGAGAGCATCACTTGAGGCCAGGAGTTTGAGACTAGCCTGGCCAGCATGGTGAGACCCCATCTCTACAAAAAAAAAAAAAAAAGAAATGTAATAAAATCCCTTGTGAAAGGTGGTTGACTAAAGTTAATGTAAATCAATGTACTTATAAAAGATAAGTTATCAAGAATAAATTCCAAGTATTGAAGAAGACATATTAAATAGTAATTTTGGGGGAGGGGAAAAGATATTTTGAAGAAGACATATTAAATAGTAATTTGGGGGGAGGGGAAAAGGTATATTCAAGTTATTTATTTTGCTAGCCAGTTTATCACAACAGAAATTAATTATATGAACCGGGCATGGTGGCTCATGCCTGAATCCTAGCACTTTGGGAGGCCAAGGCGGGTGGATTACTTGAGGTCAGGAGTTCAAGACCATCCTGAGCAATATGGTGAAATCCTCTCTCTACTAAAAATTCAGGGTCAGCACAGTGGCTCATGCCTGTAATCCCAGCACTTTGGGAGGCCACGGTAGGCAGATCACCTGAGGTCAGGAGTTCGAGACTAGTCTGGCCAACATGGCAAAACCCTGTGTCTACTAAAAATACAAAAATTAGCTGCGTGTAGTGGCACACGCCTGTAATCCCAGCTACTTGGGAGGCTGAGGCAGGAGAATCGCTTGAACCTGGGAGGCGGAGGTTTCAGTGAGCTGAGATTGCGCCACTGCTCTCCAGCCTGGGTGACAAAGCAAGACTCCGTCTCAAAAAAATAAATAAATAAATAAACAAATAATTTAAATTGATTTTTCTAAATGCATTACAGCTTTAGTGAACCAGTTTTTTTTCTCTTGCTCGATTTAAATAAGGTGGATATTCACATCATTTTCTGCCTTCTGGTGGAAGTAAAGTATAATACCTGACTGTCTCAAGTCATTATCGAGTATCAGGGATAGAAGGGCCACATCTTTCAGGACAATGCTATTCTGCTTTGTACTTGTTATCAGACCATTGCTTAACCTCCCTGACCCCAGTTTTTCTCATTTTAAAAATTGTATTATGGCCAGGTGCAGTGGCTCACACCTGTGATCCCAGCACTCTGGGAGGCCAGGGTAAGATCACGAGTCCAGGAATTCAAGAGACCAGCCTGAGCAACATAATGAGACCCCCATGTCTACAAAACTAAAACTAAAAAATATTAGCCGGGTGTGGTGGCACACACCTGTTCCAGCTACTGGGAGGGAGGGAGAGAGAAGGTGGACTGAGGTGTGAGGACTCCTTGAGCCCAGTAGGTCAAGGCTGCAGTGAGCCATGATTGCATCACCACACTCCAACCTGGGCAAGAGAGGAAGACTGTGTCTCACAATAAATGAATGAATGAATGAATGAATGTAAGAAAAGGTATTCCATAAATCTTTGTTAACTTTATATCAAGGAATGTGTATGTTAGAACTCTAAATGTTCCTAACAATGTTAAAATTGCTCCTCAACTCCCTTTTCTTTAGTCCAAATATATTATAGCATCCTTCTTGTACTATGTTAGGATTTTTTTTCAAGGACATTTTCTTCATTTTGCTTCCTACAGCTGTCTACAAAATGAATGAAATTTAATAATTTCTAAAAGACTGTGAATTTATTCCAGAATATATTCTACATCAGTATATTTTCAGTATAAATATATAATAAAAAATTCAAGAGAGGCAAGGTGTAGTGGCTCATACCTGTCATCACAGCACTTTGGGAGGCTGAGGCAGGTGAAGCACTTGAGGTCAGACAAGCCTGGCCAACATGGCGAAACCCCGTCCCTGCAAAAGGTACAAAAATTGGCCAGGTATGGTGGCGTGTGCCTGTAATCCCAGCTACTTGGGAGGTTGAGGCAGGAGAATCGCTTGAACCTGGGAGACAGAGGTTGCAGTGAGCCATGCTTGCCCCACTGCACTCCAGCTTGAGTGACAGAGCAAGGCTCTGTCTCAGAAACAAACAAAACAAAAAATTAAAGAGGCTCTGCATGGTGTAATCATTCTCCAAAGAAAGCTTTTTAAATTTCTTCATCTAGTTCAATGTTACTATCTAGTATCATTTTTCTTCAGTCTAAAGAATATTTAGTATTTCTTTTTTTCCTCTTTCAGCTCACCAGGAAGTACCAGGGCAGTGAATATTTAGTATTTCTTGTAGTATACATCTGCTGATAGTGAATTCTCTCAGCTTTTGTCTGAAAACATCTTTAGTACTCGTTTGTGAGAAATATTTTTGCTGAGGATCAAATTCTATATTGGCAGTGATTTTATTTTTCTCTTTAAAAATGTCATTCCATTGTTTTTCTGATATCCATAGTCAGTTGTCAGTCTTATGATTGCTCCTTTGAAGGTAATTTGTCTTTCATTCTCTGGCAAGGTTTTCAGATTTTTTTTTTTTTTTTTTTTGAGACAGTGTCACTCTGTCACCCGGGCTGGAGTGCAGTGGCCCAATCTTGCCTCACGGCAACCTCCGCCTCCCAGATTCAAGCGATTCTCCTACCTCAGCCTCCCACTACCACATCCAGCTAATTTTTGTATTTTTAGTAGAGGCGGAGTTTCTGCATGTTGGCCAGGCTGGTCTGGAACTCCTGACCTCAGATGATCCGCCCGCCTCAGTCTCCCAAAGTGCTGGGATTACAGGCATGAGCCACTGTACCCCGCCAGTTTTCAGATTTTTTCTTTGACTTTGGTTTTCATCAGTTTCACTGTGATGTGTCTAGTGTAGTTTTCTTTGTCTACATGGGTTTATTGAGCTTTTTGAAATTGTGAGTTAATGCTTTTTGTTAGTTTTGTAAAATTCTATGCCATTATCTTCAAATATTGCTTCTGCCTTATTCAGTCTTTCCTCTTGCCTGTGTGACTGTATGCTATACATCTGTTGTGTTCTTCTATGGATTTCTTAAAATTCCTTTTCTCGCATTGTATTTCAGTAGGATGTTTTTCTAATGATATTTTAGTTAACTATTTCTTTTCTTTTCTTTTCTTTGACTTAGAGGTTTTCTCTTGTTGCCCAGGTTGGAATGCAATGGTGCGATCTCGGCTCACTGCAACTTCTGCCTCCCAGGTTCAAGTGATTCTCCTGCCTCAGCCTCCCAAGTAGCTGGGATTACAGGCATGCGCCACCACGGCCGGCTAATTTTTGTATTTTTAGTAGAGATGGGGTTTCACCATGTTAGTCAGGCTGCTCTTGAACTCCTGACCTCAGGTGATCCTCTTGCCTTGGCCTCCCAAAGTGGGATTATAGGTGTGAGCCGCTGAACCCAGCCTAGTTCATTATTTCTTCTGCTATATCCAATCCAGATTGCTGTTAAGACCATCTAATGACTTTTTAATTTCAGATACCATATATTTTTAGTTTTAAATGTCTATTTGTTTCTTTTTATAGATTCTAGTTTTCCACTGAAACTATCTTTTTATCTGTTTTGTCTTTTCCTCTTATTTTCTTGAACATATTATTCATAGTAATTTTTAAAATTCCTGTTTGATGATGCCAATATCCAAATCATTTTGGGAATGATTCTTTTGCCTTTTTTTTTTTTTTTTTTTTTGAGACGGAGTCTTGCTCTTTCGCCCGGGCTGGAGTGCAGTGGCCGGATCTCAGCTCACTGCAAGCTCCGCCTCCCGGGTTTTACGCCATTCTCCTGCCTCAGCCTCCCGAGTAGCTGGGACTACAGGCGCCCGCCACCTCGCCCGGCTAGTTTTTTGTATTTTTAATAGAGACGGGGTTTCCCCGTGTTAGCCAGGATGGTCTCGATCTCCTGACCTCGTGATCTGCCCGTCTCGGCCTCCCAAAGTGCTGGGATTACAGGCTTGAGCCACCGCGCCCGGCCTCTTTTGCCTTTTATTTTCCTTAGTTTTTAGTTATTCTTGCCTGTTTTTTTTTTTACATGCCTCATAATTTTTTAAAATAGCATGTTGGACATGGACAGAAAATTGTAGAGGCTCTGCATCACATTATCATTCTCCAAAGACAGTTGTTTTTTTTCTAGCAGGCAGAGTACTGGCGGATCACTTTGATCTTAAGGCTTGGTTTTGGGCGTTGTTAAGGCTGCTCATTTTGGCTTTGTATTTATTCCTAGGGCATGGCCCTTGCCTCTAGAATGTAGCCCTTCTGGATTGTTGCCTAATGTTCCTCATTGACCTTTTGGGAGTTTGGACTGTAATCTCTCTCCCCAGCACCATGTGTCTGATAAAAATTTCAGCTCATTTCTTGAATTTCTGAATTCCAGTTTTTTTCTGGCCCCTTGGAATCTCTTCCCATACACACACAACTTAGAAGATGGCCAGTGATTTAAGGAGAATTTGTAGGCAAATTTTAGAAGTACTTTTTGATCTCGAATTTACTCATCTCTAGAGTTTTTGCCTCTCATTGTCCCACCCATTTTGGTAGCCCTGAATTCTAACTTTCTTCAGCTTAGTCAAAAAGCCATTTTCTGGTTGGGCTCAACTCCTCCATGCTGTCATTTGAAAAATGGTTTTATTTATTTATGTATGTATTTATTTATTTATGAGACGGAGTCTCGCTCTGTCACCCAGGCTGGAGTGCAGTGGTGCGATCTCGGCTCACTGCAACCTCCGCCTCCCGGGTTCTGCCATTCTCCTGCTTCAGCATCCTGAGTAGCTGGGACAACAGGTGCCCGCCACCATGCCCGGCTAATGAAAAATTGTCTTAGTAATAAGAGCCAAGGCTTGTAATCCCTCAGGTTCTTCCTGCTTGTGTTGATTATCCTCCAGTGCCTTTGAACAGTTGTTTTATAAGTGTTGTGTAGCTTTTCAATATAGCTGTTTTCAGCCAGGCGCGGTGGCTCACACCTGTAATCCTAGCACTTTAGGAGGCCAAGGCAGGGGGATCACCTGAGGTCAGGAGTTTGAGACCAGCCTGACCCCCATCTCTACTAAAAATACAAAATTAGCTGGGCGCGGTGGCGCATGCCTGTAATCCCAGCTACTCCAGAGAATTGCTCAAACCTGGGAGGCGGAGGTTGTGGGGAGGTGCGATCGTGCCATTGCACTCTAGCCTGGGCAACAAAAGCGAAACTCCATCTCAAAAATATATATATATATATGGCTGTTTTATATGGGAAGATTATTCTAATACAAGCTGTTCTGTCATGGCAGGACCCAAAAGTCCTGCATCTAGATTTTTATTTTTATAAGCATTATTTGAACTGTAAGTAATTGACTTTTTAATCTTTTTTTCTTCAGATTTTTGTACCTCTTAAGAGCTGTATAACCCAGACTAAATATGCAGTGCATTTTTCAGAACTGATCCCTATAAGATACGTCTAGCAAAGTAAAAATTTTTGGCTATGTATTCTAGTATAACAAATATTACAAACTTGTTACTTATGTTTTAACCAAAAGCATGCATGATAAAATGAGAAATTTTTTAAGCTTATCTAGTAAAAATATAACTAATGTTATGTAAAGTATGTAAGTTCCTGAAAGTGTTGTTTCCTGATCTCTTATTTTGTATGAAATATATGCTCTAACATTATGGATGTTTGCAGGTCTCGACACAGGCGATTTTCTTATAGCCAGTCTAAATCTCGTTCCAAATCATTACCAAGGCGGTCTACCTCAGCAAGGCAGTCAAGAACTCCAAGAAGGAATTTTGGCTCTAGAGGACGGTCAAGGTCCAAGTCCTTACAAAAAAGGTCCAAGTCAATAGGAAAATCACAGTCAAGTTCACCTCAAAAGCAGACTAGCTCAGGAACAAAATCAAGATCGCATGGAAGACATTCTGACTCAATAGCAAGATCCCCGTGTAAATCTCCCAAAGGGTATACCAATTCTGAAACTAAAGTACAAACAGCAAAGCATTCTCATTTTCGGTCACATTCCAGATCGCGAAGTTACCGTCATAAAAACAGTTGGTGAACAGCAACAGAAAGAGCACCACGCAGTCTTTAATATAAGTTATTAAACTCTCATTATGTTAAATAAAAATTCTTTAAGGCATACAGAAAATGCGAGTTGATATTACTTTGGGCATAGGGAAGAAATAAAATCTCTAGCTTTGGATTAATAAAAATTTGGTCTCCATTTAAAGGGCCTACACTACAAATTATGATTTGTCTAATGTCACCATTTTATGGACCATTTTTTATTTACATTGTGGCAGAAGGGTACTTTTCAAGGGAAATTAGTAAACTGGAACTAATTTTTAAACTTCTACTTGGATAGAATTGATTAGTACTATTAAATATTTTTGACTTTAAAGCACTTTTATGTAAAAAGTAACTATGACTGTATAATTGCATAGAGCAGACTTAAGCTGTTTGACACCTATGTCTCTTTTGTGTCTTCTGTTTAAACTTGGGCCAATTCCTGGTGGATATTAGTTCATACTACAAAATTCTGATGTTCCAAAAAGTAGAATTTATATAGAGATCAAACATTCAAAAGATACATTCTCTCCTAAGCTCAAAGGTTATATTTTTATTGGGTAGAACAGTATAGGTAAGTTGACATGAAATTGCATCCTGCACCATGTCCACATTAGTAATATCAAAACTTTTGAGAAATACTGGATTTTGAATGGTTTGAGACTAATTCTTTAAAAATTAGGCTGAGCAACACTCACAATCCAAAAATATTCATTTTAAGCCTTACACATTTGAAGAGTGGTACATTTTGTATAAAATCATATTTCATACCATTATTTCCACATACCTACTTTTCATCTGCTGCTTAATTTTTTCTTTTTAGAGTTCTTGCTCAACTTTAAATTATATAGAATAAGTCGTATTATTTTTGAAAGAGTGTTTAGTACCTTGTATTAAGAAACTTGGCCAAGGTGGTGGTTCACTCCTGTAATCCCAGCACTTTGGGAGGTCGAGGCGGGCGGACTGCTTGAGGCCAGGAGTTTGAGACCAGCCTGGGCAACATGGTGAAACTCTGGCTCTAAAACTTAAAAAAAAAGAAGAAGAAACTCAAGACTACATCTTCAAAAAACAACTTCGCATTATTTGAATTTTACATTATACTGCCCTTCATTTCTGACAGCCAAATAACTCTTGATATTTATTGCTTTTGTAGTTGTTATAACTAATAATTTCTTTGAAAATGTGTTGTAGTTTATGTTTTTCAAAGGATTTTGGTAGTATTTGTGATAGAATGGTTTTGCATATGATTATTATAGGGGATATATTTATAGAACTCCACTTGTATACTTTGCGACTTACGAAAACTTAAAAGTTCTCAACCCATACAGTTAGTATTTGTATCCAGAGTGTTTAAGAAAAAAATCTGTCTTATATTTTTAGTATATAGGAGCCAGTGTTGCTTCTATTTGTTTTGAATACAAATTCCATTTTTCTTTGCTTATTAGATCCCATATGTAAGAAACAACTTTACACAATAATTTGTATGCTGGTAATATTTGGACAAGTGCCATAAATTAATGTATGTTGTACTTTCTGAATAGATTTTCTCTAATCATAGCAAAATTTATTTCAAAACCACAACTCTTTGAAGTATTCAGCTATAATAAAATTTACTTATAAAATTATGTGGCACTACTGAATATCTAAAGGATAATCTGAAGAATGAGTAAGACAAATATTGATAGTAATTTTTAGTATTTTCAAAATGTTTGGGATCATACACTTAAATGAAATCATTTGGGCCGAGCGTGGTGGCTCAAGCCTGTAATCCCAGCACTTTGGGAGGCCAAGACGGGTGGATCACGAGGTCAGGAGTCCTGGCTAACATGGTAAAACCCCATCTCTACTAAAAAATACAAAAAACTAGCCGGGCGAGGTGACGGGCGCCTGTAGTCCCAGCTACTCAGGAGGCTGAGGCAGGAGAATGGCGTGAACCTGGGAGGCAGAGCTTGCAGTGAGCTGAGATCTGGCCACTGCACTCCAGCCTGGGCGACAGAGTGAGACTCCGTCTCAAAAAAAAAAAATCATTTTAAAAACTAGGGGCTGGGCACAGTGGCTCACACCAGTAATCCTAGCACTTTGGGAGGCCAAGGCAGGAGAATTGCTTGAGCCCAGGACTTTGAGACCAGCTTGGGCAACATAACAAGACCCCTTTATCTATAAAAATAAAAATAATAACTAGGTACTATTGTGAAAAATAACTAGGGATTGATTACAGTGTCTTTACTATGTGTTCACAAATTGATTTCTATATTCCCAAACATATTTAATCCTTTGATTTACCTCTGACCAGGTTTGTCATTGTAATCCCTAGGCTGCTTAGGAGGATACCATTTGATTTGATGAAAAAGCTGGAATGATAACAGCTCGAACTCTTGAGCATTTAGTACATGCTTGGCACTGTTCTATATGTTTTAAGTTATTCACTCATGTATTTAACCATCAACACTCTTATAAGGTAAATATCCTGCAGTTACTTTTGCACCAACCTAATACCACTGCAGACAAGGAAACAGATGCAGAGAGGCTAAGTTACACACAGCCATAAACTTCGGATCAGTAGAGTGACTGGGCTTCGAAGTCCTCTTCCTGACTGCCGTTCCCGTGTCTTTTGCAAAGAGAAGTCTTTGACAGGTATGTGCTTTATTAAGATCATGCTTAGAAAGAAATGAGAGAACAGAATTAGAAAAAGAAATGACTGTAGGCTTCGATGAAAATTACTTTTGTGACTAAGTGAAAATTGTTTGGCTAGGTATCTTGGAAAATTGTCTTCTGGGAATATCTATATTCTAGGGTTCACTTTTGTCTTAGAATTGTTTCTTGGCCCATTTACGAGAGATACTTTGTTTATTAATAAATGTTTTAATTTTAGACATCTGTGATCAGTTCTTTTAAAGTGACTGTACTTACTTAAGTACTTCCCAAGTTTAGCGCAGGGGTACTACCTACCATTTATTCAGGATCATAGAGGATAAGTTAGGGTCATAGAAAATAAAGACTGCCATGAGAGCTGCTTGCTTGCTTTCTCCCAGGAATAATGCACAAATAATTTCTGTATAGCAGCTGATATTTTTCGGTGTTAACAGATAAAAGGGGAATTTGCTGAAATTTTTATTTGGAGCTTCGGATTTAATTTTATGCCACTGGGCTAATTTATTTTTAAATGTAAATTAATTCCAGTACTCTATTTGTAAAGTTTACTTGAGATCTAACTATTCTAAGACACGCTGTTGCATTACAAATAAGAATTGCTGCTTTTATTTTGATCCCATTGCCAGAGGCAAAATTAGTCAAAATTTAAAGGTATGTAGAAATACTTTTGTAATCCTTCTAAACTACATTAAATTTCTGGCTGACCATGGTGGCTCACACCTGCAATCTCAGCACTTTGGGAGGCTGAGGTGGGCAGATCAACAAGGTGAAAGCATGTCTTTACTAAAAAATACCAAAAAAAATTAGCCGGGGATGGTGGCACATGCTACTCAGGAGGCTGAGGCACGAGAATCTCTTGTACCCGGGAGGTGGAGGTTTCAGAGAGCCGAGATGATGCCAGTGTACTCAAGCCTGGGCTACAGAGTAAGACTCTCTCTCAAAAAAAAAGTAATTTATTAGATTTAAAAACTAAACTTGTTTTCCAAAGAAAGAGGGTAGTAGAGTATGTAGGGTACTTGTATAGATAGATATATGCTACTTAATGCAGTACAGTCTGGTGCAGGGGATCTTAACGTGGCATAATAGACCCAGAGCTTCAAGTCTAGGCCGTGTAAAGTGAAATGCCAAACTACCGTGTGTGCATGTGTCAAAAGAAAGGTGATGTAGTTTTACACAATTTTGAACCAAGTCCATGACTCCCAAGGGTTTAAGGACCAATGATTCAGTGAGACTTTTACAGATTTTGAAGTCAGAATTCAGTGTGAATTCTACACACATTTACTAGCTATGCAACCTTGGACAAGTTGCCTCACATCTGTGAGCCTCAATTTCTTAACCTGTAAAATGTGGATATATTTGCCCCATTGGGTTGTTAGGGTTAAAAAAAAAAGATGCTTAGCAGAATGCCAAGTACCTGATAGGCATTCAAATATCAATTTCTTCTTTCATTTTTTTATTTAAATATTTAGAAAACATTTCCTATTTCTAAATGTGAATTATGCACCTTAGCATTTAAATCACTCCCTGGATGAAAATAGGGTACTGAGGATACCCTAGGTATATGTTTGGTTCACATAATTCAAAACACCATAACCTACATCTGTTTATAAGCTAGTAAATAGGTTACAAATTAAAATCAAGACTATCTAGGCTGGGCGCGGTGGCTGATGCCTGTAATCCCAGGACTTTGGGAGGCTGTGGGGGAGGGCGGGGGGATAATTTGAGGCCAGGGGTTTGAGACCAGCCTGGCCAACATAGTGAAACCCTGTTTCTACCTAAAATACAAAAATTAGCTGGGTGTAGTGGCACACCCTGTAATCGCAGCTACTCAGGAGGCTGAGGCGGGAGAATCGCTTGAACCCGGGAGACAGAGGTTGCAGTGAGCTGAGATCGCACCACTGCACTCCAACCTGGGTGTCTCAAAAAAAAAAAAAGTCCGGGTGTAGTGACTGATGCCTGTAATCCCAGCACTTTGGAAGGCCGAGGCGAGCGGATCACTTGAGGTCAGGAGTTTGAGACCAGCATGGCCAACATGGTGAAACTCTGTCTCTACTAAAATTACAAAAATTAGCCAGGCATGGTGGCAGACACTTGTAATCCCAGACACTCAGGAGACTGAGGCAGGAGAGTCACTTGAACCTGGGAGGCAGAGGCTGCAGTGAGCCAAGATCACTCAACTGCACTCCAGCCTAGGCAACAGAGCAAGACTCGGTCTCAAAAAAAAAAAAAAATCTTACTGTATATCAGGTTTCAGGTTCTTTCAGAATATTGGTAGATGAAAGGGTCATTCTCTTCACATGAGAGACTGCCTAGCCAGTAATTAATATTTAGTCCTATAACTACATTGCTTGCATGTTCATTACTGTTTAGTTTTGTGTGTGCTAAAGCTTGTGTAGGGTGAGTAGTTCCTCAGAAAATGTGTAATTGAAGCAAGAAGCAAAATTACTACTTCTCTAGGAGTAAAATTCTATTAACCAAATGCATAAGTACTACATGCTTTTTAGAAATTGCTTCATAGAGGTAGATGGAGGGACACGATCCAGAATTCTTAGTATTTGCTTGTGACCACCTGTTTTGTTCTTACAGAAGTGTGGCTTATAAGACTGATCACCTGTTATCTAAAGAAACAACTATGGCCAGGCACGGTGGTTCAGGCCTGTAATCCTAGCACTTTGGGAGGCTGAGGTGGGAGGATCACTTGAACTCAGGAGTTTGAGACCAGCCTGGGCAACCTAGTGAGACCTCATCTCAAATAAATAAATAAATAAATAAAACTACATTCCAGTTTTCTTAGCTTACTCCTAATAGTATGGATTTTTAAAAAATGCTGTTAAATTGACTTTGTCAACAAAAATCTCAATATAAAATAACCTTCCAAGCCCCAACTGATAGCCTGTTTCTTTTAATAGTAAGAAAACATTAACGGACTTTTGTGGGTTGGGGGAATTACACTTGTGAGGTAGTATCAGATTCATAGTAACAATTTTACTCTGTTAAATATCTTTTCAGAATTGACATAAGCTGTTAACTTGTCAGACTCTTCTGAGCAATGTTATATTTTTAAAATAAGAAGGGGCCAGGCATGGTGGCTCACACCTGTAATCCCAGCACTTTGGGAGGTTGAGGCCACAGGATCACTTGCACCCAGGAGTTCAAGACTAGCCTGGGCAACATGTTAAGACCCTGTCTCTGCAACACTTTTTTTTTTTTTGAGACAGAGTCTCACTCTGTCCCCCAGGCTGGAGTGCAGTGGTGCGATCTCGGCTCACTGCAAGCTGCACCTCCTGGGTTCACGCCATCCTCCTGCCTCGGCCTCCCGAATAGCTGGGACTACAGGCGCCTGCCACCACACCCGGCTAGTTTTTTTGTATTTTCAGAGAGATGGGGTTTCACTGTGTTAGCCAGGATGGTCTCGATCTCCTGACCTCGTGATCTGCCCGCCTCGGCCTCCCAAAGTGCTGGGATTATAGGTGTGAGCCACTGCGCCCAGCCTCTGCAACAAATTTTAAAAAATTAGCGGAGTGTAGTGGCGCATGCCTATAGTCCAGTCCTACTCAGGAGGCTGATGTGGGAGGATCACTTGAGCCCAGGAGGTCGAGGCTGCAGTGAGCGGTGTTTGCACAACTGCACTCCAGCCTAGGTGACAGAGCGAGACCCTGTCTCAAATAAATAAAAGGAATGTTACTCAAATTTATCTGAACACTGTGAAGTATTTACATATTTTTTTTTTTTAGATCGAGTTTCGCTCTGTCGCCAGGTTGGAGTGCAGTAGCGCAATCTCGGCTTACTGCAACCTCCGCTTCCCGGGTTCAAGCGATTCTCCTGCCTCAGCCTCCCGAGTAGCTGGGACTACAGGCGTGTGCGACACGCCTAGCTAATTTTTGTAGTTTTAGTAGAGACGAGGTTTCACCATGTTGGCCAGGATGGTCTTGATCTCTTTACCTCGTGATCTGCCCTCCTCGGCCTCCCAAAGTGTTGGGATAACAGGCATGAGCCACCACACCTGGTAAAATATATTTATATAATTTCATAGGACTATTAGAAAAAAAATCTTTAAACATTCATTGTCAGTAAACGTTAAAATGTTGGCCTTAAAATGTTAAACGTAGCTGAATTTAAAATATTAATATTCTAGTTAGGATGTTCATTACAGTTTTTAATGGATATAGTCATAGATCACTTAATGACAGGATACATTCTGAGAAACATCGTTAGGCGATTCTGTTGTGCAAACATAGAGTGTACTTACACAAGTCTAGATGGTATGTATATTTAAATATATTTTTTCATACAGAAATTCAAATGTCCCAGCACTGATACTGAATACCAGTAATGGGGATGCTTCCGCGACTTGATCTGCAGTGCCACATTAAGTGCCACGTATCAGGTTTCTATATATGCTCCATTATAATCTTATGGGACCACCATCATATATGTGGTCCATTGTTGACCTGAATGTTGTTAGGCAGTGCATGACTATGTAAATTCTAGCAATTTTTGATATTGTTTTACACTTTATAATTTCTTACTCATATATCCTGTTAAATAGGATTTTTTAAAATACCACTTAAAAACATGGATGAAAATTTTGTATTCTAAAGTACAAATAGTCCTTTATACAAAGCTCTGAGCTGCCTGTCAGTGGTCAAATATAATTGATACTCATTTGGGCTTTTGTGACCACACCTTGTCATACTCATTTGGGCTTTTGTGACCACACCTTGTCTACCCTTTATTTTGACCAAAAGATTGTAGTTTCAGTGTCTATCATAGAAAGTGGAACAACATTACTTAAGGAATAATTTCTTTCTTTTTTTTTTTTTTTTGAGACGGAGTCTCGCTCTGTCACCCAGGCTGGAGTGCTGTGGCCAGATCTCAGCTCACTGCAAGCTCCGCCTCCCGGGTTTACGCCATTCTCCTGCCTCAGCCTCCCGGGTAGCTGGGACTACAGGTGCCGCCACCTCACCCGGCTAGTATTTTTTTTTGTAGTTTTTAGTAGAGACGGGGTTTCACCGTGTTAGCCAGGATGGTCTTGATCTCCTGACCTCGTGGATCCGCCCATCTCGGCCTCCCAAAGTGCTGGGATTACAGGCTTGAGCCATCGCGCCTGGCCAAGGAATAATTTCAAACAATGCTTTTAGCATCTCATTTACTTCACTGGTGTTAACTCAGCATGAAAGGCTTTAAAAGGCAGGAACCGGTGAAATGTTAAGAGTTGCATGCTGCCTTACACTCTACTCCCTAGTCACTTCAGTGCTAAGTAACCCTCAGTCAGCCCCTTTCTTTTCTGGGGACATGCATCTTTTATTTATTTATTTATTTATTTTTTGAGACAGGGTTTTGCTGTGTTGCCCAGACTGGAGGGCGGTGGCTCTTCGCAGGCATGATCCCATTACTGATCAGCACGGGAGTTTTGACCTCCTTGTTTCCAATCTGGGCCAGTTCACCCCTCATTACTAAACCTGGTGGTCCCCCTTCCCAGGAGGCCACCATGTTGATGCTGAACTTAGTGTGGACCCCCAACTGGCATAGCATAGTACAGCCCAGAACTCTTGGACTCAAGCCATCCTCCTGCCTCAGCTTCCCAAGTAGTTGGGACTATAGGCACACACCACCATGCCTGGTGACATGCATCATAAACACATTTCCTTTCACTGCTTGCAGTTTGTTATTCCATTTGCATTTCTTTAACTCTCTTCTCAAACCATGGACAGTTAATAAATCCCTTTCAGAATCTTTGTAGAGATGGAGAGTCTCACCATGTTGCCAGGTCTCGAATGCCGGCCTCAAGTGATACTACTGTCTAGGCCTCCTGAAGTGCTATAATTACAAGCATGAGCCACCAAACCAAGCCCTTTTCAGAATCTTTATAATCCCCACTTACCTCTGTATCCTTCTCTAATTATTCTTCAAGTATTAACATTTATGTCAACATTAACATTAAATGTTATCTGTCACATTTCCTAAATAAGCCAGTGCTTAAATACGTTATGGTTTCTCTAATCTTTCAGCTCTTACTTACAATGGCCTTGGTGTTTCTGTCATTAACTAGAGTTCTGTTTTTTAGATGTTATAACCAATTAACCAACCTACTTGAAAATGCAGAGGAAAACATTCAAAAGATTCAAAGTTTACAACCTCGTAAGATCAACTTATTTGTGCTGTATGCTACATATAAGTGAGCTTTTAGAGTTATTAGAAAAAAAAGGAAATATTCAAATTATATGTTATGTTGGAGTCAACCAGTAAAGCAGCCTTAATTTTCCCCAACTCTATTTTCTTTAAGGCTTTATTATAAAAATATTTAGCATAAAAAGAATGTTAAATGTAGCTGAATTTTAAAGTAGAACATCCATATACCCCCTACCTAGATTCTACAGTTAGCAGTTAATTACACCTGCTTTGCAACATATATTTCCATCTATCCCCCAAGTATTTTGAATTTAACAAAGTAAAGTTTAAAAAAAAAAAAAAACTGGAATATTCGTACTGGGGTATTCTAATTAGCTAAAGTACAGCCAGAAAACGTTGGTTGAATAGCTTTCATAAACAATTCTGTTTTCTTATTTTTGAAATTCGGGATCTGGTCTCAGGCATCTACAAGAACTTAAGAAATAGACCTGGATGGTTAAGGAGACTGGACTGAATGCACAGTGACTCTAAGAGCCTTGAAAGACTGGTAGAAAAGGGACATTTCCAGTCTTTGATAGTAATCCTGTCTAAAATTTGAGAGCATAAGTACTTATGACTTAGAGTAAGAACAACATTTGAGGCTGGACACGGTGGCTCATGCCTGTAATCCCAGCACTTTGGGAGGCCGAGGCGGGCGGATCACGAGGTCAGGAGATCAAGACCATCCTGGCTAACACGGTGAAATCCTGTCTCTACTAAAAATACAAAACATTGGCCGGGCGCGGTGGCTCAAGCCTGTAATCCCAGCACTTTGGGAGGCCGAGACGGGCGGATCACGAGGTCAGGAGATCGAGACCATCCTGGCTAACACGGTGAAACCCCGTCTCTACTAAAAATGCAAAAACTAGCCGGGCGAGGTGGCGGGCGCCTGTAGTCCCAAGGCTGAGGCAGGAGAATGGCGTAAATCCGGGAGGTGGAGCTTGCAGTGAGCTGAGATCTGGCCACTGCACTCCAGTCCGGGCGACAGAGCGAGACTCCGCCTCAAAAAAAAAAAAAAAAAAAAAATACAAAACATTAGCTGGGCGTGGTGGCGGGTGCCTTCCCAGCTACTCAGGAGGCTGAGCCGGGAGAATGGCATGAACCCAGCAGGCAGAGCTTGCAGTGAGCAGAGATCCAGCCACTGTACTCTAGCCTGGGCGACAGAGTGAGACTCCGTCTCAAAAAAAACAAAACAAAAAAAATTTGAGAGCATTAAATGTCTAGTCATTTGAGGAGTAAGGTTAATTTTGTTGAACTTTGGAAGGCATTGTCGAAAGCCCTTGTTTTATAGTTAGAAAATCCCCTCAAATTGTAACTTATCCAAAGTTTTGATGGGACCAGAAAGCCCTCTGATTCTATGTTGTCAAGTAAAGTGAAATAATAAAGATCTTGTGTTTAAAAATCTTACTGTTAGTAGGCAATTGTGAGTTCAATTTAAATCAAACATTTGCAATTGGAAATAACCAAAAGTCATCAAAATGGCTACAAAAAAGGAAGAAATCACTTAAAAATCCTGAAAACATAAAAAGGGAAAATGTTTTTGGCTGGGTGTGGTGGCTCACTCCTGTAATACCAACACTTTGGGAGGCCGAGGCCAGTGGATCACTTGAGCTCAGGAGTTTGAGACCAGCCTGGACAACACAGTGAAACCCCATGTCCATGTCCCTGTAGTCCCAGCTACTCAGGAGGCTGAGGTGGGAACATCACTTGAGACCAGGAGGCAGAGATTGCAATGAACTGTGATCCTGCCACTCACTGCACTCCAACCTGCGTGACAGAGCAAAACCCTGTCTCAAATAGAAGAGGCCCAGTGGGGTGGCTTATGCCTGTAATCCCAGCACCTTGGGAGGCTGAAGCAGATAGATCACTTTAGGCCAGGAGTTCGAGACCAGCCTGGCCAACATGGCGAAACCCTGTACTTACTAAAACTATAAAAGCCAAACAGGGTGGCGTGCACCTGTAGTCCCAGCTGCTTGGGAAGCTTCAAGTTCAGAATCACTTGAACCCAGGAGGTGGAGGTTGCAGTGAGCCAAGATTGTGCCACTGCACTCCAGCTTGGGTGACAGAGCAAGACTCTGTCTCCAAAAAAAGAAAAGAAGAAAGAAAACACTTCCGCTTGCCATCCCTTGACCAAGATCCTAAAATGCCAAGATGCCAGAACACATTTGTAATTTGCATTTGACAACGTCAGATTAACAAACTCTAATCTTGGAATGAGAGAACTATCTGTAATAATTTAGTAGGAGCAGCCATGTATATAACCAGCTTTGGAGAAGTGTGATTATTGTCTAGTGTCTTTACAACCAGATATAACATATTTTTCTGAATGCTAATTGTATTAGACTAGGAAAAATTACTTAACTTTCCTGAATCTTTTCTTCCACATTCATAAAAATATTGTGTGAATAACTAGAGAAATGAGGTATTTTTATCATTGTTTAATGTCATTTTGTCTTTTATTGTTAAATGTTCAAGATTATCTGACCTCTTCTAATTAAATGCAGCTTGAATAGAACATGTAGACTCCTTTGATAAATGTGCATCTGACTTTCATAAATTATGTGGGTTGCTTCTATCAATTGTCCCACTTTGTTCCTTTTTACCATTATTAAATTCAGAAACTATGATTAATGTCACATAATCTATGATAAGCTATTCCTTTAATGAGGGAATTTAAAATTTGTGTAGCCAGTTCTACACTAAGCCCACATTATTATAAACCCTGCTCTAGAAAATGAATTCTAAAATCTCAACAGTGGACCCTCACTAAATGCAACACCTTTTATAAATCTTAAATTGTTATTGAATTAGGCATTTTTATAATTCAAGTTAACAAAACAAGTAGTTCTTGAATTACACGATTTGTGTTTACACAATTCTGTCTCCTACACCATCTCATCTCACAACACAGGCATACTTTCTTTCCCCATTTGAAAACTCATGGAACAGTTTCCGGGAGATTTCTAGATTCAGAAGGAAAGAAGTACAACAATGAGAAAACAATTTGCAGGAGTTAGCTCAGGGATCAGACTCAGCAAGGCAATTCTGTGATTTTAAAATGTATTTAGTTTAGCAATGTCCTTCAAAAATTTAAATATAGGAGTATGATGGCACTATCAGCCTTTCATACCCAAGGATACATATACTTGATTCCTTCAACCTGAAGCAGATATCAGTTGCATATAAATTGCCTTCCACCCAGGAAAGCAAAGGATAGTTTATCCAGCAATAAGATGAAGAGAGTTATAAGGAGATGAGAGAGCTGCCAAGAAGAGATAAAGAGTTATAAAAGATCAGTTTCACCCAATTTCAAATTGTAGAAAAGGGAAGGAAATTTCATTCCTCCTTTGCACCAACTGGGCCCCTGCTATCAGAATTCAGAATTCAAATTAGAACTGTCTGCTAACACAGACTTCTACAGGTATGGAAAAAAACCAACCTCTGTGTAAGTTTCATGAGGAATTTTTTTTTTTTTTTTGAGGCGGAGTCTTGCTGTGTCACCCAGGCTGGAGTGCAGTGACCGGATCTCGGCTCACTGCAAGCTCCGCCTCCCGGGTTTACGCCATTCTCCTGCCTCAGCCTCCCGAGTAGCTGGGACTACAGGCGCCTGCCACCTCGCCCGGCTAGTTTTTTTTGTATTTTTTAGTAGAGACAGGGTTTCACCGTGTTAGCCAGGATGGTCTCGATCTCCTAACCTCGTGATCCGCCTGTCTCGGCCTCCCAAAGTGCTGGGATTACAGGCTTGAGCCACCGCACCCGGCCTCATGAGGAAATTCTAATTCAACAACTAATTTACTATCACTGTTAAGTTGATAGTCCATAGGAGGCAGAGAGGATGAGGTCAAGACTACTGGTAAAGCATTATTATTATTATTTTTAGACAGGGAGTCTCACTCTGCTGCCCAGGCTGGAGTGCAGCGGCGTTATCTCGGCTCACTGCAACCTCTGCCTCCCGGGCTCAAGCGGTCCTCCTGCCTCGGCCTCCCAAGTAGCTTGGAACACAGGCATGCGCCACCACACCCGGCTGTTTGTATTTTTAGTAAAGATGGGGTTTCCCTGTGTCACCCAGGCTGGTCTCGAACTCCTGGACTCAAGTGATCTGCCCCCCTCAGCCTCCCAAAGTGCTGGGATTACAGGCGTGAGCCACCGTGCCTGGCCTAAAAGCATTAAATCTTATGGGAGAAAAAGGAGAGGATATAGAAAGACAAAATATTCCACTTCCATTTCCCTGTTGTAATTACTGCTTTGTGCACTATTTACCAAAGGCATACCTCTGGATCTGACCTATTTTCTATCTACTTGCTGTGCTTTTCCAAATGGATGTCCTAGAGGCACCCCAAAGTTCAACATGCCAAATCAAAATGACCTTCCTTTATAATTCTGATCCCCCTGCAACCCCCTGAGTTTTATCCTTTGAGTTGCTCAATTTCAAGTCTCTTCCTTACCCTCTATTCAGATGCTCAAGCCTCAGTTCTAGCTCTAAAACATTCCCCCAAATAAGCCCATGCCTCTGATAATGCCCTCCAGGTCCTTTTCTCTTTTGAGCTACTGAAATATCCTCACCTAAGTAGTCTGTTTCAAGCTTTCCCTTATGAAGCTGTCCTCCGTATTTCTACGTTTTCTTTTTGAAGAATTCCATTCCCTACTCATAAACCTTTGAGGACTGCCATGCTTACAGAATAAAGTTGAAGCTCTTCCGCATGACACTGAAGGCCCTTCGTGTTCTTACCCCAATATACCTTCAAAAAACTTCCCTTCCTTCCTTGCATCTCTCTTAAACTACTGGACATTGTACATCTTTTTTTTTTTTTTTTTTTTTGACACGGAGTATCACTCATTGCTCAGGCTGGAGATCAGTGGCACAATCTTGGCTCACTGCAACCTCTGCCTCCCAGGTTCAAGCGATTCTCCTGCCTCAGCCTCCAGAGTAGCTGCAATTACAGGAATCCACCACCACACCCAGCTAATTTTTTGTATTTTTAGTAGAGACAGGGTTTCCCCATGTTGGGCAGGCTGGTCTCGAACTCCTGACCTGAGGTGATCCACCAGCCTCAGCCTCCCAAAATGCTGGGATTACAGCGTTGTACATCTTTTTACACCGCCATCTGCTCAGACTTTTACCTCTCGCAATTATTTTCCCTTTTTTGTGTGTCAAGTACTTTTAAGGCTCAATTGTTACTTTTTTTTGAGATGGAGTCTTGCTCTGTCGCCCAGGTTGGAGTGCAGTGGTGCGATCTCAACTCACTGCAACCTCCACCTCCTGGGTTCAAGCAATTTTCTGCCTCAGGCTCCCCCGAGTAGCTGGGACTACAGGTGCCCACCACCACGCCCGGCTAATTTTTTTGCATTTTTAGTAGAGATGAGGTTTCACCATTTTGGCCAGGCTGGTCTTGAACTCCTGACCTTGTGATCCACCGTCTCAGCCTCCCTAAGTGCTGGGATTACAGGCGTGAGCCGCTGTGCCTGGCTCAACTCAAGTGTTACTAAGGCGTCAGATTCCCAAAGAGAAAGTTTTCTCACCAAAATTAATCCCTTCACCCTACCTTTTTCTCTCTTCAGGCATTCGTTGTTGTAGAGTGGGGAATATAGCTTGTATTTTAGTTATGTCTTTTCTCCCCATCCCACCTGAACTTTCAGCTCTGCCATATATCCTTCTATTTCCTTAACATATATTACACATAAGCCCCCACACATTAAATTGCAGACATACTGCTCAAAATGACAAGAGCTGACAAACGCTGGACAAGGAAAGAAGGGTGGTTGAGGTAGTAGGATTACTACGTTGTGTAGGAATTTTTATAACCATATGCAAAAATGTGTTAAAACCTGTGACAATGTCCTTTTCTAGAATCACAAATTGATTTGGGAGAGATGTCAGAACTCATTGTAGTCAGTCATTAGTATTAATATTTACAACAGACTACTAACAAAAGCTAAAATTGGTGACTAAAACTTGGGACATCTTCAAACTAAACTTTCAAATGAGCTTCCCATCCATTTGTGAGGAAGGCCTATCTGCATTTGTAAGGAAGGAATGGTGACTCTTACAAAACATCAAACAGAAGGTTCCTTTGTATCTTCCATCTTCTTTGCTTGACCTGATTGCTTAACATTCCCACTCAAAATCTGTCTCCCTTACTTCCTCTTGGCCTTTTTCTTTTTTTTTTTTGAGACTGTGTCTGTTACCCAGGCTGGAGTGCAGTGGCCTGATCCTACCTCACTGAAACCTTCACCTCTCAGGCTCAAGAGATCCTCCTGTCTCAGCCTCTAGAGTAGTCCAGTACTATGCCCAAAAACCTCAATGCTGCTCCTGGTAAGAAAATGTAGATTATGGCCAGGCATGGCGGCTCACATTCAGCCACTATGAGTAGAAGTTAAAAAAATCCAACCACACAAAATCATCTAGTCACACATTCAAACATGAGAAAGCCACACACAAAGAGTCAAGACTATTTTAAAAGGGGGGGCCAAATTATTATTATTTTAAAATTTGATTACAACCAATTTTGTTGGCATTAAAATTAAAGGCATTAAGCTGGAATGGATATATACCAAAACCAGAAATTGAGTTTGGCAAAAATGGGAATAGGAGTTGTTCAGTAATTTCAAATTAGAAATCAATTTAGAGAAACAAACCCCATGCTTACATTGATTGTGCCACAGATTTAAACTTCAGTAGTGCATTAGTAAACTGTTCACATTTAGATCTTCACCTTGAGATTTGACAGCTGTTTCTTGAAAAAAATCTCAGTACCTTGTGCAAATAAAATCGGTCTTCCATGTGCCTTAGCACACACTTAAAATTTCTCCATTGTATATATACAAAACACCTGCAATGTGGGCAGGGCAAAATACATACTTTCATAACAAAACTATAATATACCTCTCAAGTATGAACAATATACACATAATACATGGTATACAGTATTTACAAAATATAAAATATAATACAAGCTGTTTGTATGTAATTTTTTAAACTCATCTTTTGCAATTGTATGTTGTTGCAACAAGGCAAATTTCCATTTCTGTACCAATTTTCTCAAGAGTCCAGGGATATGGGAAAAATTATGTTTTACACACATACTGAAATCTGAAATCTAAGTTTGAACTTTCAGGAGCGTTTTTAAGTGTACTGCCATCAGCTCCCTGTTTTGGTTGGAATTTTCAACAGTGCTTCCCATCCAGTGACTAGGAGGCTTTGGAAGAACACTAGGAGAAGGTGGATCACTAAACTTTGCCCCAGCATAATTTTCCTTTTGGCTCACTTCAGTTAGAAATGCTGATTTCTTCAAATGCGAATTTTTAATGTTCTCGGTATTTTTAAAAGGCTTTTTTTCCTGCTTCTGAATTCTGTCAGATGAAACAGAATCCTGCCAAAAGCTGTTTTCATTTCTTTTTGCAGAGGTGATCTTGGTTAGTGGCAAGTTATATTTGCTTTTCTGTCTGTTTATCTTTGGTTGCTCATACAAGTGTATACCATGAACAAGCTGGCCGTGGGGAAGGGCAATTTTCTCCGATTTTCCCATCTTTGATTTTAAAACCTACAAAGACAAGAACACAAAAGTAAATATAGTTTCTAGATATAAACCAGTTATGAACCTCATATCACATATCTAGTTTTGTTGTGTTTAAGTTTGCCCACAGCCATAGAAAAGAACAAAATTATGTTCTTTGTAATAATACATATGTAGTTGGGGGCCATTACCCTAGACGAATTAATGCAGAAACAGAAAAACAAGTATCACAAGTTCTCACTCATAAGTGAATTTGGGAGCTAAACGTTGCGTACAACATGGATATAAAGTGGGGAACAACAACAGACACTAGGCACTACTAGACGGGGAGGGGACCTATAGGTACTATGCTCACTACCTGGAATGGGATCATTCATACTCCAAACCTCAGCATCACGAAATATACCGATGTAACAAACCTGCACAAGTACCTCCTGGATAAATAAAATAAAAGCTGAAATTACAAAACCTTTAATTGGGATGGTGGCTCACGCCTGTAATCCCAGCACTTTCGGAGGTCAAGGCAAGTGGATCGCTTGAGCTCAAGGAGTTCGAGACCAGCCTGGGCAACATAGCAAAACCCCATGTCTACTACAAATATAAAAATAAGCCCGGCATGGTAGCACGCGCCTTGGGAGGCTGGCTGAGATGGGATCCCTTGAGCCTGGGAGGGGGAGGCTGCAGTGAGCGGAGATCCATCGTGCCACTGCATTCCAGCCTGGAGTGCGATACAGACCGACCTGTCTCTAAGAAAAAAAACAAAAAAAACTTAAATTTCCCTTGACTTTTAAGTTCACTCTTGTTTGCCACTAAAAATGCAGTTAATCACCACTGCTAGTTACCAGTATGCAACGTGAACCAGTTCTAAAATGTCAAACTAAAAATGTCTGAAATAACCCAAGTCGACCTTTCTACAACTGTAAGTTAGACTAATGAGCTCTCTTCCAAATACCAGTGCCAGAAACAACGTTTGCTGTGTACCCCCCACTTCCTGGTTTAGTAACTGCTTCAAGAACGCTGCTTCACTAATCTTAATCTTTCCTAACTTAAGTGGGCCTTATAGGAAGTCTTGAACAGATGGAAAATCATAAGGTAATCCACTAGATCACTGCACTACCAACGCTTGTAACGCGGTAGTAAGCAAGACACGATACGAAAGTAGAGCACAACTTTCCACGTCTGTAAGGTTCACTGCCAGAGCTCCCTGGTTAGTAGCTGTTCTAGAAAACAGGCCAGGAAACAAGCACAAAAACTTTTAGGTAATCACGGATATTTCAAAAGTCGTGTAATTTTAAAAGGTGGGAGACACTGAGAACATAAGTTAAAGAAACACGGTGGGCGAATTTAGTAATTTTTTCCCAAGGGCACAAACCACAAATCCCTAATTCAATGCAACATTCTTCACTACATAAAGGGAACTTTTTCATTTCATTATTTCGAAGAGTCACTTAAGTCCGTCAAACGTTATTTTGACAAGACTTTGAAATCATTTCGTAGACTTAATCCCATTTAAACTTCTATCCATTTTATTCTAATCCAACAGCACTGCAATCAGCAGTCGCTAACTCTTCTGAAAACTTATTCCGGACACACTAACACGAAGTACACAGTGGCAACGGTAATAAAATGAGTTTTGTGCGGCTCCTGCCAACTCCGAACTTAGAAGGAACCATTAAGTAGGTCAAGCCCGCGGCCTGGACTGCGCGTCCCACACGGGGCACCTCATACTTCGGCACAACTCCAAACGAAACCGAGCTGCTCAGAGCCCACTCCACCCCCCACGGCGGGACGTCAGAAACCGTCTCCGCGTTTCACCGACTAGGACTGGGGCTCTCCACAGCCGGGAGGCCGAAAGCGGGGCCCCGTCCTCCCCTGGCCGCCCACACTCGGCCTCGCCTCCTTCATGGGCGCCGTAGCGCCGGGCACGTAGCGCGCTGACGTCAGCCCTCCCGCGGGCCCAGTCCCTGCCCCCACACTGCCGCGCGCCCGGAACGCCGAAACCCCCTGGAACGCCGCCAGCCTTCTAAATCGGGGCTGTTGCTGGGGCGCAGCGGCGCTTTTCATTGGCCGACTCCTGGAAGCCAATCAGAAGCACCAGCGCATGCCTCCCCTTCCCCCTTCTTCCCCCAAAGCAAGAATGGAGAGGGCGTCACGGAAACTTCCCTCCCGAGTAAACAGCCGCCCCCCCACCCCGCCCCCACCCGCCCGACCCCCCGGGTGCAGGACCTGCAGCCCCAGAGCTCAGCCGCCACCGCGTAAGGGCCCGACTCCCCAAAGGCCCGCTGGCATTCCTTACTTCTTTCCTGAGCGGGGTTTGGCCGGGAGCCGCGGGCCGCAACGGGGCAAGGTCGGGACTGGCTCCCTCCGTGCGGGTTGCGGCTGCAGGACTCGGGGGCAAGGAGGCGGCCGGGCCCGGGACCTCCTGCGCTGCTCCGGTCGGGCCGGTCGCCGGGCTCCGGCCGCCCTCCAGACTGGGCCGGTGCTGCTGGTACTGGTGGAAGCGGCTGGGCAGCTGCCCTGCGGGGCTGGCCCGCACCTTCTTCTTTCGCCGCTTCTTCGGCGCTGCCCGAGGGGTGCCTCCCGCCACGGCGAGGCTGCGGTTGGGCAGAGCTGCTGGAGCGCGAGGCTGCGGGGTCAGACACGGGCCATCTCCCCCTAAGAAGTGAGGGAGGAAGAGGGTCGGGGGCAGTGCCCGGGGGTCCGGGATCCGGGGTAAAGGAGGCGGAGCCGTGGTCACCATCGGTAGGGCTCCGAAGTAACCGCGGGAGGAAAAGCCAAGCGGCGCAAGGCGGCCACCCAGGACAAGCGGCTCCCGCTGTGGGACGGAGACGACGGTCATAGCGCTAGGAAGCTTGTCGCTCAGCAACGAGGCGAGAAGGAGGTGAAGCCAGTGAAAATAGGGTGACGGCGATGGATGCTGCTAGGAGAGCCAGAGAAGATCGCGGTACATGACTCGGGCGGTGGCGGCGCAGCAACAAATAGCCACAGCCCCAGTTCCGAGTGTTGTTATCGGAAGCTCCGCCCCGCGCCCGCCCAGTTCCCTGCGAAAGCCCAATCAGAGTGCGACAAGGCAGGCCACGCCCCTCGCTCCGCCTCCGCCGCTTTGGGTAGACACACACAAACAACCAGCTTGCCGCAGCCTGGCACAAAGAGCGAGCACTGCGCAGGCGCTGCCGGGGAGCTCTTTCGGGAAGAGTCGGTCCCGCGAACAATGAAATTGGGTTTCCGCCCCACCCTCCTTACCCCTCCCCAGCACGCCCCCGCGCTTCGCCCGGCTAGGGAGTGGTGGGACTGAAAGGTCCCGGCGGAGTTTCTTGATGGGGGTGGGGAAGGGAGGGGGCAGAGGAGGACGGCAGTAAGAACGGGGACGGGGAAGTGGGGGACGACTCTGGCAAGGCCACGGTTGCCGCCTCCGCTGCTGACCTTGGGGAAGTATCCGTTTTATTTTCAGCCCAACATTACAGCGTTATCATTTTAAAATAAAGATTTCTAAGTACGCTGTAAGGATTTCTTCTCTAGCAATCGTGGAGAAAATCAGTCTACATTTAAATTATATCTACTGAAGTGTGGCTCACGCTTCTTTCATTTACTTGGTTCAGCATCGCTGCTTATTAGTCTCGGTGATCAGAGTTAAAATCAAAGCGACTTACTGATTGAATTGGCCCCTCAATGTATAAAAAGTTCTGCGTAAATCCATAAATGGAAGCTGGAGTTTTTACTGACTTCATACTTGAAGGATTGTGAGACTTTGGGATCGCAACATTGTGCCTGGTTACTTGAGGCAAGGCATTCCGGCTTGCATCTCAAAGGGAGAAAGTGAAACAGCTCTGCAATATACAGAGTATTTTGTTAGCTGCGTGTGGATAGAAGTTTCTCATGATCTCCCCGCACTGCTCAACCACAGAAAAGAATTGTGGCCATAATTTATCAAGCATTTATGTTCCAGGAACTGTTATTTACATAAATTGTCTCACTTTAACCTCACAACAACCCTTATGAATAGGTACTAAGAAAGATCAGACCTCAGCTCTGCGAAGTAGGCAGGCTGTCGTTCTATTCATTTCACTACCAATGCCTGGGGCAATTGTTTAAAGGCATTTTGTTCCTGATTAGCTGCCTACGCATTATCTTTATGTTTCTGGAATTTAAGATAACAAAGAATGTATAGCTAGTCAAGAGCCCATGATATTGTATGGTAAACACACACATTCATGGTAAACAATTTAGGAGCTGCCTCTTTTCCTTTAGAAACGTACTTGTAACTTGCTAATCTGAGTGTATATTCAGGGCAGCTTGAATCTGTGGTCCTGGGTTGCGGTCCTCAAGCTTGGCCTAATTTTGCCCCAGCTTCTTTTTAGAGGGACACTGCTATATTTTATCCCCATTTTACAGCTGGGGAAACAGGCTTAGAAAGGCTAAAGGATTTGTCAAAGATCAAACGGTAAGTTAACATCAGAATTTGATCTCCAGTCCAGGTACGGCAAGACAAAAGTTTTCATTTTTTTTTTTTTTTTTTTTTTGAGTCTCGCTCTGTGGCCAGGCTGGAGTGCAGTAACGCTGTCTCGGCTCACTGCAACCTCCGGCTCCCTGGTTCAAGCTATTCTCCTGCCTCAGCCTCCGAGTAGCTGGGATTACAGGCACGCGCCACCACACCCAGCTAATTTCTGTATTTTTTAGTAGAGACGAGGTTTCGCGGTATTGGCCAGGATGGTCTTGATCTGACCCCGTAATCCACCCGCCTCGGCCTCCCAAAGTGCTGTGATAACAGGCGTGAGCCACTGCACCCAGCCCTGCCACACTGGATTCTATGTTACTAGAAGACCACAGTAATCTTACACTTCTGTATCCTCACCGCCTCTCCGCTAGTTTTCAGCTTTGGAGTAGTAAGTAGTTAGTAAGCAATGAAACGTTTTATGATTGATGGACAGATTGAATATCCAGAAAAATGCTTCCCAATCACTTTATAAACTTTTTTTTTTTTTCTTGAGATGGGGTTTCTTTCTGACACTCAAGTTGGAGTACAATGGCATGATCTCAGATTACTGCAATGGCCGCCTCCCAGGCTCAAGCGATCCTCCAACCCCAGTCCCCCATGCCGCTGAGTAGCTGGGACCAGCAGGCACACACCCCCACTCCTGGCTAATTTTTTTGTGTTTTTAGTAGAGACAGTGTTTCATCATGTTGCCCAGGCTGATCTGGAACTCCTGAGCTCAAGTGATCTGCCTGTCTCTGCCTCCCAAAGTAATGGGATTATAGGAGTGAGCCACCAAACCCAGTCAACCTTACAAGCTTTTAAAACTACCTTTCAGGCCGGGCGCGGTGGCTCAAGCCTGTAATCCCAGCACTTTGGGAGGCCGAGGCGGGCGGATCACGAGGTCAGGAGTTCGAGACCATCCTGGCTAACACTGTGAAACCCCGTCTCTACTAAAAAATACAAAAAACTAGCCGGGCGAGGTGGCGGGCGCCTGTAGTCCCAGCTACTCGGAGGCTGAGGCAGGAGAATGGCGGTAAACCCGGGAGGCGGAGCTTGCAGTGAGCTGAGATCCGGCCACTGCACTCCAGCCCGGGCGACAGAGCGAGACTCCGTCTCAAAAAAAAAAAAAAAAAAAAAAAAAAAACTACCTTTCAGGCCGGGCGTGGTGGCTCACGCCTGCAATCCCAGCACTTTGGGAGGCCAAGGCGGGTGGGTCACCTAAGGTCAGGAGTTTGAGACCAGCCTGGCCAACATGGTGAAACCCTGTCTCTACTAAAAATACAAAAATTAACCGGGCATAGTGGCGTGTGCCTGTAATTCCAGCTGCTAGGGGGGCTGAGGCAGGAGGATCGTTTGAACCTGGGAGGTAGAGGTTGCAGTGACCCGAGATCATGCCACTGCACTCCAGCCTGGGCAACAGAGTGATACTCCGTCTCAAAAAACAAACAAAAAAACTACATTTCATTCCGATTGCTGAATTTTACTCATTTTTGTTTCTGCAACATGTAATACATAGTAAGTGCTCATGTTCATTGGATGAGTGGGAATCATGTACATCCAGAGCTGCGAAAGAATCTACTTTTTCAAGGTACTTTCCATCTGTCATCTCATTTTGTTCTTACTCTAGCACTTTAAAGTAGATATAGACAGATCCTATTTAACGTGTGATGTAAATAAATCTAAATATATAGTAACGTGTGTGGGTGGGTCACACAATGAGGTAGGAATAACTCGAACTCCTGATGCCTAGTCCAATGTTCTTTTCACTATATCCCATGGTTTTTAGGCTTGACTTTATCTGGGGATAATATCATACAGTCCTGGAGAATAATCTACCCTTCAGGGACCTGGTCATTGGTAGCCAGCTCTGTGGGGCCCTTGGTCAAAGATACTTATCATTGTCTATGTGTATTTCTTGGGTGAATGTTGGAGGAATTATGTGTATAACTTATCATTTTGAGGCCTTAAGGGTAGGCTTCATGTTTGCCCTGGGTTCTGTACTGTTAGAAAAGTAACCTTGCAGCTGTGACCACCTGGGTGATGGATGCTAAAATTGCTAAAATGCTGCCCACCACTAAGAAACAGAATGGGAGCTGAAATGGGGCACCAGAAGAGAGCAGTTGAGGTGTTATAAACTAGATGATTGGATTTAGTGTTACTCTGTGTGTGTAGTCTTTGTAAACTCTTAGTCTTTAGTAATGTCTAATTTTACTGTTTAAACCTAAGTGTTTTAGGTTTAAACATATAGTGTTAGCTGTGCTATATGATATAAAGGAAAAAGATCAGCCTGGGTGCCATGGCTCATGGAGGGCAAGGTGGATGGATCACTTGAGGTCAGGAGTTGGAGACCAGCCTGGCCAACATGACAAAACCCTGTCTCTACTAAAAATACAAAAATTAGCCAGGCATAGTGGTGCATGCCTGTAGTCTCAGCTATTTGGAAGGCGGAGGCAGAAGAATCACTTGAACCTGGGAGGTAGAGGTTGCAGTGATCTGAGATCACGCCACTGCAGTCTAGCCTGGGTGACAGAGCAAGACTTCATCTCAGAAAAAGAAAAAAAAAAAAAAATCATATCCTTTTGCTTGGGCCCAAAAGGCCAATCTTGGAGGTAACAAGATATTCCAAGGGTAAAGGAAATTTTAGGAGGACTCTCAGAGTTTTTGAAGCTTTTTGTTCCAGTGTGTACGTCTTGGTTTTATTTTTGTTAAGCTAATCTTTAGAAGAGTTAGAAGAAAAATAAAAGATTGGAAAGTAAACCAGGTATTAAAGAGCAGAAAAATGAGGTAATGCCCGTTTATGAAATAAGCAACTTACCCGCATTAACACTAAGCAGAACTCCAAATTCCACTTCCCTCTCTTCTATCTTCCTTTGTCTGTCATGTATTTTACTTCTGTCCTCTTTCTCTCCCTCTGTCTGTGTGAAATGTCATTTTTCTTTCCTGCTACACTGAATGTCATTTTTTCCTCTTTATATAGGCTTTATTACCATTTTCTCTACCTATTATTACTTCGATTTTTTTTTTTTTTCTTTTTCAAGACAGGGCTTCACTCTGTCACCCAGGCTGGAGTGCAGTGGCGCAGTAACAACTCACTGCAGCCTGCACCTCTGGTGTTCAGGAGATTCTCCCACCTCATCCTCCCTAGCTGGCGCATGCCACCATGTCTGCTAATTTGTGTGTGTGTGTGTTTGGTTTTTGCCATGTTACCCAGGCTGGTGTTGAACTCCTGAGTTCCAGTGATCCACCCACTCTGGCCTCCCAAAGTGCTGGGATTACAGGCCTGAGCCACCCCACCCGGTCTGTTGCTTAGATCTGTAAAGTCTAAGGTGTGAGGGACACCTGTGTGAAAAGAGGAACACTTAATCCAACTTCTATTTTGCTTTTTTTTTTTAGACGGTGTCTGGCTCTGTCGCCCAGGCTGGAGTGTAGTGGCATGATCTCGGCTCACTGCAACCTCTGCCTCCCAGGTTCTAGCAATTCTCCTACCCCAGCCTCCTGAGTAGCTGGGATTACAGATGCACGCCACCACGCCTGGCCAATTTTTGTATTTTTAGTAGAGATGGGGTTTCACCATGTTGGCCAGGCTAGTCTCAAACTCCTGACCTCAGGTGATTCACCTGCCTCAGCTTCCCAAAGTGTTGGGATTATAGGCGTGAGCCACTGCACCCGGCCTTCTGTTTTGCTTAATGCTCAAATTATTAATCTTTCAAATTTATAAAATAATAGTCTTCTAAACGTAAAACCAGGAAATCAAAATGTTTTTGTTTAGCAAGTAAAAATTTTCCTAACATTTCAGCATTGATTATAAAATTTATAATGTACTCTGAAGAGTTCAAATAAAAATCTAAAATTTGTGTTAAAAAGCAAAATATGCACAAATTTTCACAATAATGACAAATTTATGACACTTGGAGTGCTTATAAAGTATGTTTCCATAGATTGAAATTAATGTCTCCATTATCCCTATACTTATACCTCTCTGGGGTTACAGGTTTGTACAGGTTATAATTTGCATGAGGGTGCCTGGCAAAAGAGTCAAGGGGGAGCTGAAATAGAGCTTTGACTCTGCTCTTGAAGCCATCTTCCCAGGGGCTGGGGCCATCTGGGCATTGCTATGATTTGAATGTTTGTGTCTTCCCCAGATTCTTATGTTGAAACCTAATAACCAATGTGATAGTATTAGGATGTGGGGTCTTTGGGGAGTGATTAGGTCATCAGGTTGGAGCCCTCATGCATATGATTAGAGGCCACAGAGGCCCCTCCTCCTTGTACCATTGAGGACACAGCAAGAAGTTTGCAGTCTGCAACCCAGAAGAGGGACCGCACCAGAACCCGACCAGCTGGCACCCTGATCTTGAACATCCCGGCCTCTGGAAGTGTGCGAAATAAATCTCTGTTGTTTGTTGTCTACCCAGTTTATGATATTTTGTTATAGCAGCCAGAATGGATTATGGCAGATGTCTTTTTCTTATTGGTATAAAGGTGTCAAAAGGACTAATGGCAGCCTTAGGATACAATAATAATGATGGACATTTGATTCTATTTCATCCTCGATATAAAATCAAAAGAAAAAGTATGTTATGGCCGGGTATGTTGGCTCATGCCTGTAATCTCAGGACTTTGGGAAGCTGAGGTGGGAGGATCGCTTGAGCTCAAGAATTTGAGACCAGCCTGGGCAACATGGCAAACCCCACAAAAATTAGCTGGATGTGGTGGTGCCCTCCTGTCATCACAGCTACTCAGGAGACTGAGGTGAAAGGATGGCTTGAGCCCAGGAGGTCAAGGCTACAGGGAGCCATAATTGCACCACTGCCGTCTAGCCTGGGTGACAGAGTGAGACCCTGTTTCAAAAAGAAAAAAAAGAATAGAGAAAGCATGTTATTTAGACCAGCTGATGTTTAACCAATTGCATCTTAGCTGGGTAACAGTCTCCATTATGCCTTCCTTACCAGAGCCTTGCTCTCATTGTATACATTGATCAAGCTTTTAAAAATCTTTGCCATTTGCAGAATGTATTTATTTATTTAGTTAGTTTATGGAGATAGGGTCTTGCTCTGTTGAGCAGGCTGGAGTGCAGTGGTGATCATAGCTCACTGTATCGAACTCCTGGGCTCAAGGAATCCTACCACCTCAGGTTCCTGAGTAGCTGGGACTACAGGCAAGTGCCACCACACCTAGCCAATTTTTAAATTTTTTATAGAGACAGAATCTTGCTATGTTGCCCAGGCTGGTCTTGAGCTTCTAGCCTCAAGCATTTCTCCCACCTGTACCTCCCAAAGGACTGACATAAGTCAATGCCCCTGACCCTGGAGAACTTTTAATGTCTAGTAACTTGATGCCTCTCCCTGAAATACAGTGTATTTTTTAAGTTTCAGTTGACTAGCCTTGCAAAACCTAGTTTCTTATCATTATATATTGACCTGGCCTGTTAATCATTTTTGCAGACTGATTTTGCCTCATTAAGTTGTTATAATTAATAGAGTCATTGAAAGGGTTCATCATGCATGAGATAGGGATAGAATGTGCACGGTTAGCTGTCTTCTTCAGGGCATTTGATTTGGCAAATCTTCATCTTGAAACACACGATTGAATTCTGTTTCTACATGATCCTGTGTGACTCTGGTGCTGACTGACTATTGGATCTCCATTCTGCCTGGCTGGTAGGTGTGACAGATGCTGTGGAGCAGTTCTTTCTGTTCTTGGTATGGCTAATTGTTTTTCCAGGACTGCTTGACTGATGCCCACTTCCCACTATTCTTCTCTCCCTTCTTTCACAATGAAAGGCATGTCTGTGCTTTATAAACTAATATACACTTTAGATGTAAAAAAAAATCATCCACACATATAACTTTTTTTTTTTTTTTTTTTTTTTTTGAGACGGAATCTCGCTCTGTCGCCCAGGCTGGAGTGCAGTGGCCGGATCTCAGCTCACTGCAAGCTCCACCTCCCGGGTTCACGCCATTCTCCTGCCTCAGCCTCCCGAGTAGCTGGGACTACAGGCGCCCGCCACCTCGCCTGGCTAGTTTTTTGTGTTTTTTAGTAGAGACGAGGTTTCACCGTGTTAGCCAGGATGATCTCGATCTCCTGACCTTGTGATCCACCCGTCTCGGCCTCCCAAAGTGCTGGGATTACAGGCTTGAGCCACCGCGCCCGGCCACATATAACTTTATTTCTGCAACTTTAAAAAAATTAACATCTATGTTATCACATTCACTATCTTTTATAGTCAAACTGTTTATTACTAAATTTTTCCTCTGGAGAATCATTATGGACTTTAATAGATTCAAATAGTTTTAATTATCCATAATCATTTTCCTTTTTTTTTTGCTCAAACCTTAGGGTGTAGCCAGTGAAAACCAAGATATTTCTATTGTAGCAGTTTTGTTGCCTCAAGTATTACCCCAGCTCTTTGTCTCACAACCAAGAAAATTAAGGAACATGGACACCAAGAGTGAGGTGGGAGCAAAAGTTTAAAAGACAGCAGAGAGGGAGTCTGAGTGGGTTGCCATTTTTACAGTTGAATACAAAACTTTTATAAGAAACTCACCTCTTCTCTGTAGCTGTTTGTGTAACTTCCCTTATATGTGAAGCTGTGTAACTCCCCTTATCTGTGCAGCTGCAGACATGTCTTTAGTCAAACACAAAGCATAGCTTCTCTTGTTTGTACAACTGTGGATATGTTTTGGGTAAGTACCCCGACTCTGTACAAGTTCCCCTGGAGCCCACCGTGTACATGCCTGAAAAGGGGAGGAAACTTTTTCCTGGGAGTCACTGACTACACCAAGAACAAAGGCTTCTGTGTTGGGCCTTGCTTTCTTTTCTGTGCAGTTGCAACCTGAGTTTTTCCCCAGGCTGCTCTATTGGTGCCTGTAGCTTGATTTCTCAGGCTTTCTGTTTAAAAGAATTTTACCAAAGACTAGCTTTAGCTGTCTGCCCAACTCATTTTTCCTTTTATCCTCCCGCACTATTATCTCTTTAGCACTTCTCCCAAATATTTAAGAAAACATTTTTGCTTTATATCCATAACAAGATGTTCCATACTTATCTTGGCCTTTCTCTGATCCAAGACATGAAGTGAGCTATTCTATTCTATAAGAAATTTTCGGCCGGGCGCGGTGGCTCAAGCCTGTAATCCCAGCACTTTGGGAGGCCGAGACGGGCGGATCACGAGGTCAGGAGACCGAGACCATCCTGGCGAACACGGTGAAACCCCGTCTCTACTAAAAATACAAAAACTAGCCGGGCGAGGCAGCGGGCGCCTGTAGTCCCAGCTACTCGGGAGGCTGAGGCAGGAGAATGGCGTAAACCCGGGAGGCGGAGCTTGCATTGAGCTGAGATCCGGCCACTGCACTCCAGTCCGGGTGACAGAGCGAGACTGCGCCTCAAAAAAAAAAAAAAAAAGAAATTTTCATTTCTTTAAATGAAGAAAAAGCAGCAAAATCTGGGCATCAGGGATCAACATCAGATAGTTCCTCACGAGACTTGAGATAGGGAAGTGTTTTTCCTACTTTCCACTCACACACTCACAACAATCAACACAGCACACTTCTGTGACCAGATGCATGAAGTTTTCCCTCACACACCAAGCACTTTAGGGGACAACAACTGAGTGTCCTATATATATCATTCAATTTAATTCTGACACTGTCTACCTGGAGTTAGAGTCAGATCCCATAGGTTAAGGGCTCAGTCCCACAAGACTGCCGCCACTTCAGACACCAATGACAAGTAGTAGGTTGTCACCTATACTTTATTTATTTATTTATTTTTGACACAGGGTCTTGCTCTTTCACCCAGCCAGGAGTGCAATGGTGCTATCATAGCTCACTGCAGTCTTGACTTCCTGGGCTCAAGTAATCCTCCCACCTCAGCCTCCTGAGTAGCTGGGACGATAGGTGTGTGCCACTACTTCAGGCTAATTTTAAAATTTTTTGTGGAGGTGGGTTCTCACTTTGTTCTCAGGCTGGCCTCAAACTCATAGGCTCAAGTAGTCTTCCTGCCTCGGTCTCCCAAAGTGCTGGGATTACAGGTATGAGCCACTGTGCCAGGCTTCCCTCTACCCTCTTCTAGAGTTAGATTAATTTGCTAAAACAGATCACAGAACTCAGGGAAACACATACATTTACTGGTTTATTATAAAGTATAGATAGGATACAGGAGGCCAGGCACAGTGGCTCACACCTCTAATCCCAGCACTTTGGGCAGCTGAGGTGGGTGGATCACCTGAGGTCAGGAGCTCGAGGCCAGCCTGGCCAACATGGTGAAACCCTCTCTCTACTAAAAATACAAAAATTAGCTGGGCATGGTGGCGGGTACCTGTAATCCCAGCTACTCAGGAGCCTGAGGCAGGAGAATTGCTTGAACCCAGGAGGCAGAGGTTGCAGTGAGCTGAGATCACGCCACTGCTCTCCAGCCTGGGCGATACAGTGAGACTCCGTCTCAAAAAAAAAAAAAAAAAAAGAGAGAGAGAGATTATTGTTTACATTATTTTTTCTTCATTGCAAGAATTAACTTAGGTTACCTAACGTAATGGGTTGTTTTAAGGATATGCACACATAGACATAAGGAAGACAAGAAGACTGACCACATACCAGGCCTCATAGGATACCAGGAAAACCTTCATACCCAGAACTCATGGAAGGAACAAGAATTGTAATGTAGTACCTGACTGACTTGAAACGACATTTGGAAACTCAAAATTGATTCAAGATCCAATACAGCCTTAATTACTAGGTTACTTGTTACTTCTTAGCAAATGTTTGTTGAGCCTTACTCTAAAAGACTCAACCACTCTTTCTGTTTGTTCTTTTTCTGTATTTCTACTTCTACTATCACTACCACCTAGCTCTCTGTTTACCTAAAGTTCAAATTCCAGAGAGAGGGAAGCTGATTGGTTCAATATGGATTGGTCCAGACAGGATAATTGGATGGTTAGTCAATATCATCTACATTCAGCAGCACTCTCTTACTAGACCTGTCCTGGGTGGCTTCTGGCCAGGATGGTGAGGCACCTGTCTATAAAGAACCACTGAGGTCCATTTCAGGAACTGTGGACAGACAAAGCATTGAGAGGATTGGCCAGGCCAATGTGGTAGTTTTAGGAGGTTGAGATTGTTTCAGGAATGAAAGCAAGAAACCCAGGGCAACTTGAGGAAGTAAGAATCCTAGGGCAACTCTAGGAATTTCTGACTTCTCTTGGAAAATTGAATTCATTCCTTCCTTCCTTCCTTCCTTCCTTCCTTCCTTCCTTCCTCCCTCCCTCCCTCCCTCCTTTCCCTCTTTCTTTCCTTCCTCCCTCCCTCCTTCCCTCTTTCCCTCCTTCCCTCCCCTCCCCTTCTCCCTTCCTTTCCCTTCCTTTTTCTTTTCTCTTTACTTTTCTTTTCTTTCTGACAGGGTCTCACTCTGTCACCCTCGCTGGAGTTCAGGGGCTCAATCATAGGTCACTGTAGCTTTGACCTCCTGGGCTTAAGTGATCCTCTCACCTCAGTCTACTGAGTAGCTGGGACTATAGGCATGTGTCATCGTGCCTGGCTAATTTTTTTTCTAATTTTTAAAAATATTACAAAAAAGTAGTTTATGTAGCTTTACAAAAGAGAAATGGGGTCTCGCTGTGTTGCCAAGGCTGGTCTTGAATTCCTGGGCTCAAATGATTTTCCTGCCTTGGCCTCCCAAAGTGCTGGAATTACAGGTGTGAGCCACTATGCTCAGCCGGAAAACGGAATTTCTAGTAACACTGTCTCATTGATCTCTGGTGGAGCAACAATTGGCTAAAGCTGAGTAGAGAATACCCTCTTAAAATAAGACCTGTGCTCACCCAGCTTATTTCGCTCCTTTACTTACCTGACTCTGGGCAAAAAGCTTGAAACTCCTACACATATAGACTGGAGGCAGTGAGGCAAATGGTACTAACTCAGCTGTGGGCACTTGGGGACTTGGACTAAGATAGTTCAGAGGAAATGGAAACGTAGACATCTTAATAAAAACCTGAGTCCTGGCCGGGCGCGGTGGCTCAAACCTGTAATCCCAGCACTTTGGGAGGCCGAGACGGGCGGATCACGAGGTCAGGAGATCGAGACCATCCTGGCTAATACGGTGAAACCCCGTCTCTACTAAAAAATACAAAAAACTAGCCGGGCGACGAGGCGGGCGCCTGTAGTCCCAGCTACTCGGGAGGCTGAGACAGGAGAATGGCGTGAACCCGGGAGGCGGAGCTTGCAGTGAGCTGAGAGCCGGCCACTGCACTCCAGCCTGGGTGGCAGAGCAAGACTCCGTCTCAAAAAAAAAAAAAAAACCTGAGTCCTGGTAACTGGTGACATTGGTCAAGCTGGGAGACTAGACAGGGTAGAAAAGATGAGGATCAGGAGAGGAGAGAAGAAAGAAGAGTAAAAGCGTGGCTCACAGGTTTCCAAATCTAGTTGACTTAGAGAGGAGCGATAGCTTTGACAGGGATATGAAAACCAACAGGACAATTCGGAGAGAAAATATGATTATCTTATTTATTTATTTTTACTTTTTTGAGACTGAGTCTTACTTTGTCACCCAGGCTGGAGTGCAGTGTTGCGATCTCAGCTCACTGCAACCTCTGCCTCCTGGGTTCAAGCAATTCTCCTGTCTCAGCCTCCCAAGTAGCTGGGATTACAGGCGCCCACCACTACACCTGGCTGATTTTTTTGTATTTTTAGTAGAGATGGGGTTTCACTAAGTTGGCCAGGCTGGTCTTGAATTCCTGACTTCAAGTGATCCACCTGCCTTGGCCTCCCAAAGTGCTGGGATTACAGGTGTGAGCCACGGCACCCAGCCATTATCTTGATTTTTTGTTTTTTTGAGACAGAGTCTCTCTTTGTCGCTCAGGCTGGAGTGCAGTGGCATAGTCTCGGCTCACTGGACCCTCCACCTCCCTGGTTCCAGTGATTCTCCTGCTTCAGCCTCCTGAGTAGCTGAGACTATAGAAGCCCACTGCCATGCCCGGCTAATTGTTGTATTTTTAGTAGAGACGAGGTTTCACTATGTTGACCTGGCTGGTCTCAAACTCCTGATCTCAAGTGATCCACCTGCCCCAGTCTCCCAAAGTGTTGGGATTACAGCACTTGAGTCACCGTGCCCATCTGATTATCCTGGTTTAATAACATTTTCTTTCTCTTTCTCTCTCTCTCTCTTTTTCTTTCTTCCTTTCTTTCTTTCTTTCTTTCTTTCTTCCTTCCTTCCTTCCTTCCTTCCTTCCTTCCTTCCTTCCTTCCTTCTTTCTTTCTTTCTTTCTTTCTTTCTTTCTTTCTCTTTCTCTTTTCTTTCTTTCTCCCCTCCCTCCCTCCCTCCTTCCTTCCTTCCTTCCTTTCTTCCTTCCTTTCTTCCTTTTTTCTTTTCAGACAAGGTCTCACTGTGTCATCCAGGCTGGAGTGCAGTGGTGCGATCATGGCTCACTGCAGCCTTGACTTCCCTGGCTCGAGCCATCTTCCCACCTTAGTCTCTGGGTAGATGGGACTAGAGGCTCATGCCACCAAGCCACGGTAATTTTTTATTTTTTGTAGACACAAGGTCTGGCTATGTTGCTCAGGCAGCTCTTGAACTCCTGGGCTCAAGTGATCTTCCCACCACATCCTCCCAAAGTGCTGGGATGACAGATATAAGCCACCATGCCCAGCCAGGTTTTATTTTTCATGTTCTTCACTTTCAAGCCTGATAAAACTGGATGCAGAGGGTTCACCCTTGTAATCTCAACACTTTGGGAGGCTGAGGCAAGAGGAGAATCACTTGAGGCTAGGAGTTGGAGTCCAGCCTGGGCAACATAGCAAGACCCTGTCTCTATGAAAAAATTGTAAAAATTAGCTGAGCATGATGGCACACAACTGTAGTCCCAGCTACTCAGGAGGCTGAGGTGAGAGGATTGTCTCAGCCTGGGAGGCTGAGGCTACAGTAAGCCATGATTGTATCACTGCATTCCAGCCTGGGCAACAGAGTGACTCTGTTCCCCCAAAAAAGAAAAAAAAAAATCCTAATGAATTGAAATTTTTATGTTTTCTCTCTTAAAAACAAAAGAATCCCCAAATAACTAAGTTGCTTTTTAGTTGCCTGCGAACCATTTATACAAAAAGTGTTCCTACGCTTGTGCAAAATATGGAAATCTATTTATTTAATCATTCTGGTTATCCTTGGTTATTTGACTTGACATCTCCAGAATGGGAGTAAAATTATTTTCAAGAAGTTTAAAATAAATTAAGGAAAATGGATTGAAACATACCCTGCCAAATGTCATTTACTTTTCAGGCCTCAAGACAGTCAGTTCATTCCTGTCCTTCTAGTCAGCTAAAATTCCATAAGGGAAATAGCATATTTCATTTTTACAAAATACTGCAGTGCCCCAATTTTTACAGTATTTAAATTTAAAGTGATATGATAGAATAGAATTTCAGGCTGCAGAGCTCTTTCAACTATGTGATAGTAAAAGGTTACAAAATGAACACTTGTTTTGGAGAAATGCTTATAATTTTTTAGCCTGAGTGAGACTGTATAGAGAGTTTTTTCTTTAGTTTGTAACACTGGAACATAAGAAGAAAAATGAGATTTGATTAATGATTTTCTGGCAATTCATACTAAGAAAAGAACATTTTCATGTCCTTATAACATCAGAAAAATTTAGGATTTGTACAAAACAATCAAATTGACATTGCCTGATTTTTTTTTTTTTTTTTTTTTTTGAGACAGGGTTTCACTCTGTCACCCAAGCTGGAGTACAGTGGTGTGATCTTGGTTTACTGCAACCTCTGCCTCCCGGGTTCCAGTGATTCTCTCACCTCAGCCTCCAAGTAGCTGGGACTACAGGCATGTACCACCAAACCCAGCTACTTTTTGTATTTTTAGTAGAGATGGGGTTTCACCCTGTTGGCCAGGCTGGTCTTGAACTCCTGGCCTCAAGTGATCTGCCCGTCTCAGCCTCCCAAAGTCCTGGGATTACAGGCATGAATCATCGCGCCCAGCAAGTTATCTTTATCATGTTTTTATTTTATCCTTCAAAATATAAGGTTTGTACAAGAAGACAAAACTGACATTCCCTAAGTTATGTCATTTTTACAATTCCTGAACACACAGAGAAAGACCAGAAGTATGTCTGGATTTCAGAGCTGAAGAGCAAGCACAGCCGCCTTCACAGGGAAGCTCAGGATGAACCTGTGTGGTTGATATTCTGCCAAGTTTTATTTGAGACATTGATTATGATTCACAGCCAAATATGACTTATTGCTATAAATGCTATATCTAAAAAGACGGCATTAGCTTTTTGAGTTTCAGGGCAGAGGAGAGGGTGATATTTTAGCCTAACTTGTAAATTAGCATATTACAGTTATTCTTAACATATACAAGTGCATATAATGTGATTGGTTTAAATATTGACACTCATATTCTTTAATTTCTAATGTTCTTTAAGATACTTTTTTTTTTTTTTGAGACGGAGTCTCGCTCTGTCGCCCAGGCTGGAGTGCAGTGGCCGGATCTCAGCTCACTGCAAGCTCCGTCTCCCGGGTTTATGCCATTCTCCTGCCTCAGCCTCCTGAGTAGCTGGGACTACAGGCGCCCGCCACCTCGCCCGGCTAGATTTTTGTATTTTTTAGCAGAGACGGGGTTTCACCGTGTTAGCCAGGATGGTCTCGATCTCCTGACCTTGTGATCCACCCGTCTCGGCCTCCCAAAGTGCTGGGATTACAGGCTTGAGCCACCGCGCCTGGCCTTTAAGATACATTTAAGCCAGAGGATCACTTGAGCCCAGGAGTTGGAGACCAGCCTGGGTGACATGGTGAGACCCCTCACCCCTGCAAGGACTAAAAAATCAGCTGGGCATAGAGGTATGGGCATGTAGTTCCAGATACTCAGGAGGCTGAGGTGGGAGGATCACTTAAGCCTAGAAGGTTGAGGCTGCAGTGAACCATGATTGTGCCACTGCACTCCAGCCTTGGTGACAGACTGAAACCTGTCTCAAAAAAAAAAAAAAAAGAAAAAGATAGAGCCCAGCCAGATAGATCATCCCATAGGGAAGTCCACAAGCCAGTGAACTGCAGGGGCCAAGGGTAAACTTCCTCTTTGCCCTCTGAAGGTTTGCTGAAAAATCAGCTCACAATAGACGTTAATTGGAGAAAAGGCACAGAAATTTTTCCTGGGGAGAATCACAGAGTGATTACTCAGCCCACACCACCGGGGAGTTTAGAAGCTTATATATCATCCTGGCAAAAAGGCTGTGGGAGGAAGAAGAAGAATCATTCTGTTTAGGGGATTAGTAAAGAGAATGAATGATAGGGGAACAGAGCTTAATTTATATACATTATCTCCTGAAAGAGTCTCTTCAGATGTGGTCTTACAGGAAGAGGAAGAAAAAAATTGTGCCTTTTGGTGGGTCTGGATCTTAGGCAGATGAAGGAACTTCAGCTTGATCCTGTGCTTTGGGAGAGATGGTGGGGAGCGTGGTCAGAGAAAGTTTGAAGCTTCTTCCATTTAGCACATCTAAGCACTATATTTTGGGATACTGGTTTCTGAATCCCCCAACAAACTCAGAGCATGCAATTGGCCTCTTACTGCAATATCCTAAAGTGTAAGCAGCCAGGCAAGGATGACTTAGTTTTTGAGGATCAAACCATACATACAATTAAATAGGAATAAAAGGAACCTGTAGGACATAAATACAGCAGAAGAAAAAATGTTTAAAGCCCCTCTAATTAATAGCCTCACTGTGTTAGAAATATAGTACATACATGAAACAAAAACAAGATACAATAAAAAGAAAATTTAAAAACTTGCTGGGATCACAGGCTGAGCCACCATACCCAGCCGAGAATCTGACCAGCAGAGCCTAGCCCAAATTATCAAATTGTGAGCAAATAAAGTGGTTCCTCTCTATATCTCTTTTGTCTTCTTCAAGGTTATCACTGGTCTCTTCTTACCAGTTTAATATCTGATACGTCCTCTGTCTGAGGACAATATATTAAATGGATTTTTGGAGCAGGGAGATGGAATAGGAGCTTGCTCCATCCACTCCACGCATAGACCTGGTATTGCAGTACCTCCAGGATCCTTGCTCTGTTGCCCAGGCTGGAGTGCAGTGGCATGATCTCGGCTCACTGCAACCTCTGCCTCCCGAGTTCAAGCAATTCTACTGCCTCAGCCTCCTGAGCAGCTGGGATTAGAGGCACCTGCCACCATGCCTGGCTAATTTTTTGGTATTTTTAGTAGAGACAAGGTTTTACCATGTTGGCCAGGCTGGTCTCAAACTCCTGACCTCAAGTGATCTGCTCACCTCAGCCTCCCAAAGTGCTAGGACTACAGGCATGAGCCACTGCACCTGGCTAATTATTTATTTTTTGTAGAGATATGGTCTTGCCTTGTTGCCCAGGCTGGTCTTGAACTGATGGGCTCAAGCGATCCTCCTGCCTTGGCCCCCCAAAGTGTTGGGGTTACAGGTCTGAGTCAGCACACTTGGACTTTTTATTTTTGAGACAGGGTGTGGCTCTGTCACCCAGACTGGAGTGCAGTGACATGATCATAGCTCACTGCAGACTCGAACTCCTGGGCTCAAGCAATCCTTCTGCCTCAGACTCCCAAGCAGTCGAGACCACAGGCATGTGCCACCACACCTGGCTAACCCCTGCACTTTTTTTTAGAGATGAGGTGTATGTTACCCAGGCTGATCTCGAATTTCTGGCCTCAAGCAATCCTCCCTCCTCATCCTCCCAAAGTGCAGGGGCTACAGGTGTGAGCCACTGCACCAGCCCCACATTACAAAGCTTTTAAAGTTAGGCCCAGAAGGTCCAAGGTTGTAGTACAACATGATCATGGTTGTGAATAGCCACTGCAGTCCAGCCTGAACAACACAGCAAGACCTGCTTCTCTTAAAACAAAACAAAACGAAACAACAACAACAAAAAAAATCTCTTGGCTGGGTGTGGTGGCTCATGCCTGTAATCCCAGCACTTTGGGAGGCCAAGGCAGGCGGATCACCCGAGGTCAGGAGTTCAAGAACAGCCTGGCTAAACGGTGAAACCCCATCTCCACTAAAAACACAAAAATTAGCCAGGTGTGGTGGCACATGCCTGCAGTCCCAGCTACTTGGGAGGCTGAGGCAGGAGAATCGCTTGAACCCGGGAAGCAGAGGTTGCAATGGGCCAAGAATGCACCAGGTGACAGAGCTAGACTCTGTCTCAAAAAAAAGACAGCCTTCAGAAAACAACGTTACTCAAAATGCCTTGTGTTTAAATTTTAAAACTTTATTGGCTGACAGAAAACTGCCATACTTTCTTTCCACTACCGTCCTGCGATTCCTGAAATAAATTTGCAAAAAGAAGTATAGACCAAGAAGGGTTCCTTAGGTGCTCAACAGAATTTAAAGAAGTGGGAAAGATAAATTTACAATTAGAAAATAAAACTTTTCTCTCAGTTAAAAAAATTTTGTTTCTTTGTACATATGTAGAAAACTGCTATTTATAATGTCTTTGGAAGGATACTCCATTTTGTAATTGTGGTCTTCCAGATTCTTCTGGGTTACAGATGATGAGATGTATTCCATGGTACTAGCATTTCCGATAAATCCATGTTGTCTGGAAGATACTTCCTTTCAGCTTTCTGACATAAAGAATTAGTAGAGGGGCAAGAATTCTTTCCCTGTTAGTTTCCACAATGCAGCCATTTAACACCATCTCATCCAAAATGATGTGTACTTTATCCAAATTAAACATTTTGTCTAATTCACTCACTCGGCTGAAATACTCATCTAAAACATCCACAGAGTTATGAATGAATTCATAAATAGCCATCTCTGTCTCAGTGTCATCAACTCCAACCACAATGAAGAGAGCTGCATACTGCCGATGTATCAGCTTAAAATCCTTATATTCAATGAAAGAGCATTGTTCATTGGATCGAGAGAGACATCTCTTTACGACTTCTGTTTCCAGAAGTGTATGCTTATTAATATCCACATGTTCATAGTACTTAGAAAATCGAGTCTGCCCTTGTTTATTCACTATGAGGAAAAATTTTATCATTTTTCGTTCCTGGCCAGTATTTTTCCAAATGTAGTTCAAAAGTTATGACAAGGGATGGCTGTAACTGGAACTTGTGCTGCTCGGAGTGTGATGGTCCTCTCAACGACTTTTCCAGGAGTCCCCCTCCCTCTTTCCTGCAGTAGCTTGCTCCCCAACCTTCACTAGCTACGCAGTGCGGGCCTCCTCAGGGCAGCTGTTTTGGTTTTTAGTATGGCGTCTGCCATGCCCGGCTAATTTTTTTAAAAAATTTATTTGTATTAGTGGAATCTCCTTGTGTTGCTCAGGCTGGTCTCAAACAACTGGACTCAAGTGATGCTCCCACGTTGGCCTCCCAAAGTGCTGACGTTACAGGTGTGAGCCACCACTACAGTCTTTCTAAGGGAAAAACAGGTCACCCACAAAGCATCAGAATTGGAATAGTATCTGCAGTCTCAGTTTGAAGCTAGAGGACAATGAACAATGACTTCAAAATTTCAAGGATAAATTAATTCCAACTTAGAAGTCTGTTTCCTATCAAACTGGCAATCAGACATAAGAGTAGAATAAAAATCTTCCAAACACCTAACACCTCAATAAATTTGTTCCCGATGCAGTCTTTTCCAGGAAGCTACAGGAAGAAGCGTTTCACTGAAGAGTGTAAACCAAGAAAGAACAAGACATGGGATCTAGGACGCATGAGAGCTCACTCAGGAGAAGAGTGAGAGGAATTTCCGGGGGGGAGGGTAAGAGGCAGTCTCCATATGACATCTGTACAAGAGGGCCAGAGGGAGACTAGCCCAGCCTGCAGCAGGAGGACAGATGAGTCCTGGGGCAAGGGGAAGGTTTCAAAGAAGAAGATGAAATTGCTGGAATTCTCCGTATGTTTGGAGAACTTAAGAAGAGATGTACACTTCCGGCAGAGACCTTGGGGTTGAATAAATGCTGGGTAAATAAAAAATGAGGTTAAAGAAAAGAGTGTAGGAGAGCCAGAGATCACCTCTATTCCCGCTGTTGGTCTTACGTGGGTTCTTCAGTTTGTTCTAGAACCCAAATCGACACCATGCAGATTAACAAGAGAAAAGCATACAAATTCATTATTTTTTTTTTGTTTTGAGACAGTCTCCCTCTACCACGCAGGCTGGAGTACAGTGGTAATATCTCAGCTCACTGCAACCTCCACCTCCCAGGTTCAAGTGATTCTCCCACCTCAGCCTCCCAAGTAGCTGGGATTACATATATGTGCCAACACACTTGGCTAATTTTATTTTAGGAGAGATGAGGTTTCACCATATTGGCCAGGCTGGTCTCGAACTCCTGACGTCAAGTGACCCGCCTGCCTTGGCCTCTCAAAGTGCTGAGATTACAGGCATGAGCCACCGCACCGGGCCCAAATTAGTTAGTATTACACATACATGGGGAGCTTCACAAGAGCGTCAAGTCCAAAAAATGGCCAAAGCAAGACACTTTTATACTTTTGGGACAAAGAATGATAAATCTGAGAAGAAAGCACAGGACAAAGGGGACCTGAGTAGGAGCAATACATTTCGAGGGGTGTCATTAGGAGACATATGGAAGATAAGGGTGATTTCCATAAGTGTATCTGTCAGGTAATTGCAATCCCACTCTGAGGTAATGGCTCTTTTCTGAGCCTGGTGTGGGAGAGTGCCCCTCCCAGAGGAAAGTTGATGGCTTGCTGCACGTGGCAGAAGATGGTCAGCTCACCCTTTCCGAAACTACATCTCCAATGTTTTCAACTCAAAATAATCAAAATACCAATTTGGTATATTTTGGGAAGGCATATCATTCACTTCTTCAAGCAAGTGTAAGGCACTTATTAATTGCAAAAAAAGAGAAAAAGTACAAGACGTTGTCTCTATAGCACAATTCATTATACATGTAAACATAAATATCAATAGAACCCAAACTTATGACATAACTGTATTAGGAGGATGGGGAAGGAGAATGTATGTATATATTTAAATGTCTTTAGATGACATTCTGGGTAATAATAGAGCTAAAAACCTCATCTTCATAGTAGAAGTAATCAGTTTATATCTAAAACCAAGATATAAAAATTATAGCACTATACGGGCCAGGCACAGTGGTTCACACCTGTAATCCCAGCACTTTGGGAGGCTGAGTTGGTCAGATTACCTGAGGTCAGGAGTTCCAGACCAGAAACTCCATAGCTGGCCAACATGGTGAAACCCCATCTCTACTAAAAATACAAAAAAATTAACCAGAAGTGGTAGTTCACGTTTGTAATCCCAGAACTTTGGGAGGCCGAGGCGGGTGGATCACTTGAGGTCAGGAGTTTGAGACCAGCCTAGCCAACATGGTGAAACCCTGTTTCTATTAAAATACAAAATTAGCCGGGCATGGTGGTGCACGCCTGTAATCCCAGCTACTCAAGAGGCTGAGGCAGGAGAATCGCTTGAACCTGGGAGGCAAAGGTTGCATTGAGCTGAGATTGTGCCATGCCATTGCACTCCAACCTGGGCAACAGAGCGAGACTCTGTCTTAAAATATATATGTGTGTGTGTGTGTGTGTATAAAATATGCATTTTATTTTAAAATATGAAGGTATACACTGAAGGAAGAAGAAGGATTGAAAGGTTGTCTGGGGGAGGAAGGAGCAGACAGGAAGCAAGGGTGGTTAGAGGGAGTCCAGGAGACCTCTGGGATTGTTTTAGACCTGGTAGTACTTACTTTACTTCAAACAACAACATGAATTTTTTTTTTTTCCTTTTTAAGACAGGGTCTCACTCCGTCACTCAGGCTGGAGTGCAGTGGCACAATCACAGCTTACTGCAGCCTCAACTTCCTGGGTCCAAGTGATCCTCCTACCTCAGCCTCCTAACCCAGTCTCAAGATGAAAATAAAAATAAAAAATATATAAAATGAACAAACAACTGTATGTGATGCCAAAGTGAGCATGTCTATTTAAGTCCTTAAACGTCCTTAAATTTAAGTCCTTAAATGTCTATTCCCCAAATTCATATGTTGAAATTCTAATCCACAAGGTGGTGATATTAGGAGGAAGGGTCTTTGGGAGGTAATTAGGTTATGAGGACAGAACCCTCATGAATGGGTTAGTGCCTGTATAAGAGAGAACCTAGAGAGATCCCTTGCCCCCTTCCACTGTGTGAGTTACAATGAAAAGATGATCGTCTATGGGGGAGTGAGGCCTCACCAGACAATGAATCTACCAGTGCCTTGATCTTGGACTTCCAGCCTCCAGAACTGTAAGAAATACATTTCTGTTATTTATAAGCCACAGTCTATGGTATTTTGTTATGGCAGCCCAAATAGACTAAGGCAAATCCTTTGCCCATTTTTTAATCATATTGTCTTTTTTTTTTTTTTTTTTTTTTTTGAGACGGAGTCTCGCTCTGCTGCCCAGGCTGGAGTGCAGTGGCCGGGTCTCAGCTCACTGCAAGCTCCGCCTCCTGGGTTTACGCCATTCTCCTGCCTCAGCCTCCCAAGCAGCTGGGACTACAGGCGCCCGCCATGTCGCCCGGCTAGTTTTTTTTGTATTTTTTAGTAGAGACGGGGTTTCACCATGTTAGCCAGGATGGTCTCGATCTCCTGACCTCGTGATCCGCCCGTCTCGGCCTCCCAAAGTGCTGGGATTACAGGCTTGAGCCACCGCGCCCGGCCATATTGTCTTTTTGTCATTGAGTTATAAGTGTTCTTTATATAGTTTATATAGTAGACCCTCATCCGGCATATGTGACTGACTTTTCTGGCTGCAGGAACAAAATCTCTTGCCATTTTTTGGTCAGGATATTCTCAAAAAAACAAGGTTTTGGTTTGAGCACATTTACCACAGGTTAAAATCCATATTTTAAATGAACATAAGAATATCCCATACTTCTTTTTGATACAGTAGTTTCTGCTACAGAGGTGCTATTAGTATTTATCATCGTCCCACTGCATTCCAGCCTAGGTGACAGAAGGAGATTCTGTTTCTTGAAAAAGAAAATTAAAAATCACAAACACTGGTTCGTAAGTTGACCAGCTTATTTTTCCAAAAAATTAGGTTTTGGAGGCTTACTGCTGTCTCATGCTCGGCTGTTCACTGGTTCCAATGGTCAGGCATAATTTATCTCTCAAAATTCACTCAGCCTTATTACTTTGATACAACAGCAACACCATTGCCACCAGGTTCTCAAAAGTGCCAAATTTTCTATTTGCTCAGTGCATACGGTTTCTTTCTTTTCCAGATTTTCATATGTGAAAAAGCAAGATTCTGCTTACTTTACAATCTTTGAGTGGTACTGGTATTTTAGAAGATGGATCACATGAATCCCTTGGCTTCTCATACTCCCTGGTCACTGACCAATGTATATGCACCCTATTTTGCCACTCTGGGAGTCTTTAGAACCCACTTATTTTCCAGACAAAGAAAGTGAAATAATTTCGAATTAAGGGTAGTGGCCGGGCATGGTGGCTCATGCCTGTAATTCCAGCACTTTGGGAGACCGAGGCAGGTGGATCACCTGAGGTCAGTAGTTTGAGACCAGCCTGGCCAACATGGTGATAACCCATCTCTACTAAAAATACAAAAGTAAGCCAGGTGTGATGGCACATGCCTGTAATCCCAGCTACTCAGGAGGCTGAGACAGGAGAATCACTTGAACCCAGGAGGCAGAGGTTGCAGTGAGCTGAGATCGTGCCACTACACTCTAGCCTGGGCAACAGAGTGAGACTCTGTCTCAAGAAAAAAAAGAGAGAGAGAGAGAAAGAAAGGGAGGGAGGAAGGAAGGAAGGAAGGAAGGAAGGAAGGAAGGAAGGAAGGAAGGATAGAACCCAGCACTCAGGGACTGAGCACTGTGGCTCATGTCTATAATCCCAGCACTTTGGGAGGCCGAGGTGGGAGTTTGAGACCAGGCTGGCCAACATGGTGAAATCCCGTCTCTACTAAAAATATAAAAATTAGCTGGGGGTGGTGGCGTGTGCCTCTAGTCCCAGCTACTCAGGAGGCTGAAGCATGAGAATCACTTGAACCCAGGAGGCAGAGGCTGCAGTAAGCCAAGATCACACTACTACACTCCAGCCTAGGTAACAGAGTGAGATTCTGTCAAAAACAAACAAACAAACAAAACACACACACCACACAGAATGGGAGAAATTATTTGCTAATCATATATCTGATAAGGGACTTGTATCTAGAATATGTAAAGAACTCTTACAACTTAATAGTAAAAAGACAAACCAATTTTAAAAAAGGCAAAGGATTTGAATGAACATTTCTCCAAGGAAGATATATAAATAGCTGATAAGCACATGAAGAGATGTTCAACATGGTTACTGTAGTTATTAGGGAAACGCAAATCAAAAGCTGAAATGAGGTACCACTTCACATCCACTAGTCCGGTTACAATTTAAAAAGATAGAAAATAATAGGTGCTGGTGAAGATATGGCAAAATTGGAATCCTTATACATTGTTGGTGGGATTGTAAAATGATGCAATTGTTTTGGAAATAGTTTGTCAATTCCTGAAAATGTTGAACAGAGTTATTTATGACTCAGCAATTCTACTCCTTGGCATATAGCCATGATCATTGTAAACATATGAGCACACACAAACGTGTACACAAATGTTTATATCAGCATGATTCATAATAGCCAAAAAGTGGAAACAACCCAAATGTCCATCAACTAATGAAAGGATTAACAAGATGAGATATATCCATAACATGAAATGTTATTTGGCCATTACAAGGAATGAAATACTGATACATGCAGCAACATGGATGAATTATGGGAACATTGTGCTCAGTGAAAGAAGCCAGACACAAAAGGCCAACTTTGCATGGATTCCATTTATATGAAGTGTCCAGAAAGGAGAAAAACCATAGAAACATAAAGTAAATTAGTGGCTTCCAAGGGCTGGGGGAAGGGAGACAATGGGGAGTGACTGCAAATAAGTATGGCGTTTCCTTTGGATTGAAAAAAAGGTTCTAAAACAAGATAGTGGTGATGATTACACGATTCTATGAATATACCAGAATCCACTGAATTGTAAAGTTTAAAAGGGTGAATTTTATGTTACGTGAAATGTATCAGCTGGGCGTGGTGGCTCACGCCTGTAATTCCAGCACTTTGGAAGGCCGAGGCAGGTGGATCACCTGAGGTCAGGAGTTCAAGATCAGCTTGGCCAACATGGTGAAACCTCATCTCTACTAAAAACACAAAAAAATTAGCCAGGCATGGTGGCAAGCACCTGTAATCCCAGCTACTAGGCAGGCTGAGGCAGGATAATTGCTTGAACCTGGGAGGAGGAGGTTGCAGTGAGCCAAGGTAGTGCCACTGCTCTCTAGCCTGGGCGACAAGAGCAAGACTCCATCTCAAAAAGAAAAAAAAAGAAAAAAGAAAAACATGTCAATAAAGCTGTTATATTAAAAAACAAAGACTCGCCGGGCGCGGTGGCTCAAGCCTGTAATCCCAGCACTTTGGGAGGCCGAGATGGGCGGATCACGAGGTCAGGAGATCAAGATCATCCTGGCTAACACGGTGAAACCCCGTGTCTACTAAAAAAAATACAAAAAACTAGCCGGGCAAGGTGGCGGCGCCTGTAGTCCCAGCTACTCGGGAGGCTGAGGCAGGAGAATGGCGTGAACCCGGGAGGCAGAGCTTGCAGTGAGCTGAGATCCAGCCACTACACTCCAGCCTGGGCCACAGAGCGAGACTCCGTCTCAAAAAAAACAAAACAAAACAAAACAAAGACTCAGTGTTTTTTTTTTTTTTTTTTGAGACAGAGTCTTGCTTTGTCACCCAGGCTGGAGAGCAGTGGCACCATCTCAGCTCACTATAACCTCCACCTCCCAGGTTCAAGCAATTCTCATGCCTCAGCCTTCCACGAGCCTGGGATTACAGGCATGTACCACCACACCTGGCTAATTTTTGTATTTTTAGTAGAGATGGGGTTTCACCATGTTGGCCAGGCTGGTCTCGAACTCCTGGCCTCGAGCAATCTTCCCGCCTGGGCCCTCCAAAGTGCTGGGATTACAGGCGTGAGTCACTGCGCCTGACCTCAACTCAGTGCTTTTTAAATTTACCAGTTGAGCTCAGAGTAAAGTGAATTCTTAGACACAGAAATATTCTTTCCAAGTGGGAAATTCCTCTATCTAGCCTCTCCGTTAATTAATTCATCTCTTTAATGTCTGTCAAGTTTTTTATTGAAATATCGCATCTTCCTTCCCAGGGCACTGCTGCACAGATTTCAGGAAAAATGTGTGGAAGCGTTTGAATTTTACACAGACAAAAACAGAGCTGCTTTGATTATAAATGATATAGGGTACCTGGCATGTTCATCGTATGTTTTATTTTTATTTTTATTTAATTTTTAATTTTTTTTGAGACAGAGTCTTGCTTTGTTGCCCAGGCTGGAGTGCAGTGGCACGATCTCAACTCACTGCAACCTCCACCTCCCAGGTTCAAGCAATCCTTGTGCCTCAGTCTCCTGAATAGCTGGGACTACAGGCCTGCACCACCACACCTGGCTAATTTTTGTATTTTTAGTAGAGATGAGGTTTCGCCATGTTGGCCCAGGCTGGTCTTGAACTACTGGACTCGAGCAATCTTCCCGCCTGGGCCCCCAAAGTGTTGGGATTACAGGCATGAGCCACCGAGCCTGGTCTATTATATGCTTTAATATGTAGCCCTATTTGATTATGTAATACATATTTAAGTCAACCATTTTAGCTGGACTGTTTCTGAATAAGAGGAAGCAATACATTAGACCATAAATAAATAACTTTCTCTACTCTAAAACCTTTAGTGGGATTTACAAAAATAAGCAAGTCTTGCCCTGTAGCAAAATGATAAATAAATATAGCTTTTAGTGCTATAAAAGAAGAAGAAAAAAGTGTCTTTAAGAAGGATTTGAGGGGCACTGCCATAAGATAGGTGAGTGCAGGATGATGTGTATAAAGTCTTTAATAAGCCTCAAATATATTGTACTTTTTCCTGCTTTCAAAGAATTTATACCTTCTTGAGGAGGCAGGCTTTCCATGAACAATGTAATTAAATGGGATAATGTACGAAAAGCACATGCTTTTGGTTCACATTAAATAAGACCATCAGGCCGGGCGCGGTGGCTCATGCCTAAAATCCTAGCACTTTGGGAGGCCGAGGCAGGCGGATCGCTTGAGGTCAGGAGTTTGAGACCAGCCTGGCCAACATGGTGAAAACCCGTTATATGGTTAGGCTTTGTGTTTCCACCCAGATCTCATCTTTAATTGTAATCCCCACGTGTCAAGGGAGAGGCCAGGTGAAGGTAATTGAATCATAGGCGGTTTCCCTCATCCTGTTCTCATGATAGTGAGTTCTCACGAGATCTGATGGGTTTATAAGGGGCTCCTCCTCCCCTTCACTCGGCATTTCTCCCTCCTGCTGCCCCATGAAGAAGGTGTCGTGCTTCCCATTAGCCTTCTGCCATAACTGTCAGTTCTCTGAGGCCTCCCCAGTCATGAGGAGCTGTGAGTCAATTAAACTTCTTTCTTTCCCTAAATTACCCAGTCTTGGGCAATTCTTTATAGCAGTATGAAAATGGACTAATACATCTATCTCTACTAAAATACAAAATTAGCCAGGTGAAGTGGCCAACGCCTGTAATCCCGGCTACTTGGGACGCCAAGGCATGAGAATCGCTTGAACCCGGGAGGCAGAGGTTGCAGTGAGTAGAAATCGTGCCACTGCACTCCAGCCTGGGCAACAGAGTCAGACTCTGTCTCAAAAAAAAAAAAAAAAAAATTCGTCAGAATTCATTTATTTAACTTTCTTTCACTGAAAACTTAAGTGCCTTCTATGTACCAAGCACTATATTAGACTTGGAAATTGTGTTAAACAAGGATCATGTTTAGGCCTCCCAAATAGCAATGTAGGCATTAATGCAAAAGGTGTCAGAAGTTAGTATAGGATGAAGTGCAATAGAGATAGTTTATTTCTTAGAAAAAGCTTCGGAAAATTCTAAGCACAAAGGTTGGACTTGTTATCTGCTTACTAAAATGTGACTCTTTCAGGTTGCAGCAGCAGTCACCTACATTCATTTTTTCAGTGCAGAGCTGGACTACTTGTCATGGAAGGACGGTGAGCAGTATTTGGGGCCTGGCTAGGGCTACTGACAGCTGGCCAACTGTATCTTTTCTCTGTAAAGCAGGTAAGGAAAATACACAGTAAAGGTGTCCTTGGTGGTGCTGGCCCATGGCTGGAAGAGCTTACAAACCAGAAAGTATTACCTAAGGCCTTTCTACCCATGGTTACAAGCCATTCCAACATGCTGGGGATTTACTCGTCTTACATCTGTACCTAGTAAGAGTCTGCTATATTTCCACCAGTTCCCCAACGAATGGGGCAAAGCTGTGGCTCTGCCAGCTAGACTCAGGAAGTTACAGAGGTACATATATAATTATGTCACCAACTTTTCTCCTTCTGAGAGCCAGCTCCTTCCACACACACCCAGCAGGCTGAGCTTCATTGTTTCTTCTTCAGCCTGGGCACTGAGGCATGCTTGTTCATGAATGTACCTGAGCTTCTGAAGCTGTTGTCTCTCCTTCCTGAAACTGCATGATGTGTTTTCTTGTCCTCAACACCCCACTTCCTTGGGGTTTTTGTTTGTTTTTAGAAACAGGGTCTTGCTGTGTTGCCCAGGCTGGTCTCAAACTCCTGGGCTCAAGCGATCCTCCCTTCTTGGTCTCCCAAAATGCTAGGATTTCCAGTGTCAGTCCTTTTCTAGGATGTCTAGTCCACTCGCTTTTACCCAGGGCAAACATTGTCCCTCAGGGACTCACCTCTATCCAGTTTTCCTGCGCAAGGCTGCCAGATGTTTCATACATTACTGGAAAATTGTGCAATTCTAAGAAAAGAGGCTGGAGGCTGGGATTATGTGCCAATATTAGAGTCTGAGGTTCCTGGAGGGCTGGGGGCTCTGTCACAGAGAAGATTGTTATCCTTGTCACAGTAACTATTGCTCTAGGATGGCAGTTTCAGAACGTGGTCAGAGAAACCCTGGAATCTCTGAGATCCTCCCTTTTCCAATCGCCTATCTGTATGAGGTCAGATTTCAACCAAAACACTTCGCAACAGATTGAATGCAGATGTAGGTGTGAGAATCCAGCTCTCTTCTATCAAGAGATTTGCAAAAAATTAAAGTTTTTGTTTTAATTTTAATACAATAAATATTGACACAACCCATGCGAAGAAATGCCTTGGAGTCCTCAATAATTTCTAAAAGTTGTAAGGGGGTTCTGAGATCGAAAGTTTGAGAACTGCAACTTTAAGCTACTCTTGGCCCTACTTTGTTCTTCCCATTCATCCTGAGGGACCTCATAAGACTCATTGCTTCAACTACCATGTCCAAGTTGGTGATTGTTGTGGTCAGCACATAAGCTTCTGTGTGTTGTTCTGCAAGCGCCTGGGATAAGGGAAATAAGATTGCCCCTGAGAATTAAACTGGATAAATCCATATACAGCAGATATGACGCACCATTCACATATTCAACAAATATTCATTGAACACCTACTCTGTGCCATACACTCTTCTCAACACTGGGCTTACAAAACAGAAAATACCTGAACATCCTACTGAGGTATATTGAGAGATGATAAAAGAGTATAATGGGGTCTGGGTACAGTGGCTCATGCCTGTATTCTCAGCACTTTGGGAGGCTGAGATGGGAGGATTGCTTGGGGCCAGGAGTATAACACTATCCTGGGCAACAAAGTGAGACCCTGTCTCTACAAAAAATTCAGGAAAAAAAAAAAAAAAAAGAAATGAAAGTAATGTGACAAGAACTGTATGTGTGTATGAGTTTGTGTGTATATGCCTGTATTTTCTTTCTTTCTTCCATAAATTATTCCCCAATAGCCATTCTGCTAGTAGCCCTCCTGGGAAGTGGTGTCTACAAATTTCATCTTGGTAAGGAGGCAGATATGATGTAAGACACGTTCCTTCCAGTCATGGAGGTGGGGTAAGGAAGAGAGCCAGGACAGCAGACCTTAGAATTGGCAGCTCAGGGACAAGGGCAGACCAGCATCCTTGCAGCACAGGTTGGCCGCCATCCAGAGGAGAAAAGCATGGGCTATGAGCCACCATGAGGTCACCTAAGCACCACCCTTCAAACACCATCTTAAAGAAGGAAAAGAAAAAGGGAGAGAAACAGCTCTAAGGCGGAGTTATTAGCTGGAATGCGGCCTTAAGTGCGAAGAGTGAGATACTTTTATTGGTAATTTTAAGTTCCATTTCAAACATTTTATTTGCATGTCTGAGATGTAGTGTGATAAAATTTCACTCTGTGTGCATTAACGTTTTATTGTTCCTGGGCTGTGTCTGAAGCCTTGAGGCAGGGAACTCAGGCAAAAATGGCTCTATTAAACTCTTCCTTCTCATTCAATCTAAACCCAAGTGTTACCGTCCAGATGGTCACATGGGAGAAAGGAGACTGAAAAGAGGACCCCAGGAGGCAATGAAAACAGGATGCAATCTCTTCCTTGTTGAATTGTGCATTTGCACTTTCAAAGTCAAAGTCTTTCTCAAATTTCATTGGCCCATCTTGCCGAATACCAAATCTTCCCCTGCCACCCCGATGACCCCCACGCCCTCTCCTTGGAGCTGAAGGAGCACCTGGAGCTACTTGTCTCTTGTTATCATTTCTGAGTTGCTCATTTTCTGGCCTTGAAACTTTGTACTTCAGCTCGCCTGTGCTCCTGATTCTCTATTGCTTTTTGGCTGGTAGATGGCAAAGGCCTGGTTGATACAGGACTCCTTCTCCCAACAGGTGCTAGAGCAGGTAAGTGAGCCGAGGCGGTCTGCACTGCTTGTTCCATGGTTGGGCTTTTTCTCAAAGGGTCTAACTGAGGGCTTGAACGACCTTGAGATAACTGTGTTTTTAGAGATCTTGTATCCTGTGGTGGTGGTGGCAGAGGTGGTACCTTTACTGCCCCTCGAGGATTTCCAGGTGGATTCAGAGGAGGTCGTGGGGGCCGGGAGTTTGCAGATTTTGAATATAGGACAACAAAGTTGCTGCATAGTCTACAAACAAGTCTCTGAAAATAGGTGAATTTCTAGCTCTTCATGGTCCTGAAAATTGATTTCAGTCTTTGCGAAGAATGAAGAAGTGAATTCGCTGTACATTTGTCACCAGCACTGGGTTTTGTTTTTTGTTTGTTTTTCCGCTTAATTTCAAAGATAAAATGCAGTTACTTTTGGGGGTGGAAGGCTCATCTTAAAACATGAGCGTTAAATCTATTTGGAATAGCAGAAGGTTAAGTAATTTCTTATGTATAGTTAAACTAAAGCAGTACTTCAGTTGGACTTACAAGTATTTTTTCATCACTGAAAGGTTTTTTTTTTATCACTAAATTGTATTTGGCAATTGCAAGTTGCCTGCAGATAGGGCCGTGATACTGTGTTTTGAGCCACAGAAGGTAATGTGTGTGCGTGCGTGTGTGTGCGCGCGTGTATCTCTTTCCTCCTTTCTTTTGGGGAATCCTGTAATATGAGGTAGTTTATTTCGTCAATTAATTAGGGTGCTGGATGGTAGAGAATTTTGTCAGTCAACTATGTACACACAGTAAATACTGTTTCTTAGGCAAAGGTAACTTTTTTATATACTTGTAAAATTCCATTATATTCCATTGCCAAAGAAACATTAAGAACTTTGTATAGCTGTATAAAAAGCGACTAATTTTTTAAAGAATAAAAATTTTAAAGTCAGCAAAAAAAAAAAAAAAAAAAGAAAAAAGAAAACAGGATGCAGGTCTTTTTTTCCTGAAGGAAACAGTTCCATCCTCTTAACCACTTAGGCTACCTGGAAGGGAAAAGCAGAAGAGCGAAGAACTGGTCACTTATCACATGTAGCCTGCATTTAAGAAAGAAGAAAGGGCTACAGAGGGAAATAAAGGGCGGGTCTTTTTCTGAGGGTGCCAGAAAATTCTGACCTTCTGACAAGATGAAAAAAGACAGACAACCCCTCTCATGTGGCCTAATCGGTGTCCCTGGAATGACCCATCAGATTAGGGGCTCCTTCTTGGAGTGGGAATGAAGATAAGGATCAAGGAGGAACATGGATGAACTCCTCTCTCGTCATACCCGAACTCACAGTATCCCTAAAAGGCATTTTAAATGGAGAAATTGAGACTCAAAGTAGAGAAAATAAAGTGAAGTCATACACTAGGAGCAGAGCCAGGTTTTGAACCCAGATTTGACTGGTTGTAAAGTATAGCCAGTTCTGGCCAAACCCCAAGACTCCCCACTTCCACTCCCCATCAGAACCTATTTGGTTTTCTGAGATGGAGTCTTGCTCTATCACTTAGGCTGGAGTGCAGTGGTGGGATCATAACACTGCACCTCGAACTCCCAGGCTCAAGTGATCCTCTCACTTCAGCCTCTTAGATAGCTGAGACTACAGGTACATGCCACCACACTGGGCTAATTTTTTTTATTTTTTGTGGAGATGGGGTCTTGCCATGTTGCCCAAGCTGGTCTTGAACTCCTGAGCTCGAGCGATCTACCCACCTCAACCTCCCAAAGTACTAGGATTACAGGCGTGAGCCACCTGACCCAGCCCAGAACCTGTTTTATTTAGTGGAGGCAATCTTTCTTGCATCTTGCAGTCTAATGTCTTTTCCTACCCTGGGATATAAGGTGAAATTCCTTGTCTAGAAGAACCACAGCTATAGCAATTATTCATCTATCCAGCAAATATTTGTTGAGCGTGAGGTCTGTCCCTGGTTCTGGGTCATGAAATCACTTCTATGATTAATTCAATTCCCTGAAATGTGATAAGCAGTTAAATGGATCCAGCCCTAGGAGAACTGATTGAAAAGTGAGGAAATAGAGGGTGAGAGGACAATGACCAACATTTAAAAGCCCTAAAGTAGCTGAGGTTCCTCACTGAGGGTAGGACAGGAACTATGCTGTTTACACAAAATGAGATGGTGTCAGTGAAGCTTTTCTGGGGGATGGGGGAGAGTGTGTGCACATACTCGTTTCTCCCTGATTGTTTTCTGTGCTGATGGGATCTTATTCTACAAATAGATTGTGCTTTTTTTTTTTAATTCATTTTTTGAAGCTGATTGGCAGTTTGTAATCTTTCCAACCTTTTCCTGAGCAATTCTAATCGCCTTTCAGCTTTTTTTCAGGTACTATGCAAAGCAATCTAATTGTTGACATAAACCAATGTTGGTTATACAATTAACCCTAGCACAGAGTGGATTTATCTACTCTGGTTTATCCTTAGCAAAATGTAAATCCCACACCTACCACAGTTTCAAACTACTTTCCTTCAGCCTTCTATTAATGTAAGTTCAGGTAATATTAACTTAAATGTGGTTTGCATGATAAATCTGTTCTCTAAAGTTATACAATGTTTTCCAAATCAAGTATGCTTAATTTTTAGATCCTCTAGGAGAAAATAGAGCACAGTAATAAATATCAAGGGCCCTGAACTTCACCATCTAGGTGAAGCCCCAGTGACTGCATTTAGTAGCTCTGTGACCTTGGCAGAAACATTGAACTTTTCTCTGCTTTTTCTTATATATAAAATGGGGATAATAAACAGCTTCTTTTCCAGAGTTGAGAGGGGAATAAATGAGTCAGTACTGCTCAGCAGGAAATACATGAAAGTCGGTAAATGTCAGTTTATTTTTTATTTATTAATTTTTTTCAGGCCAAGCATGGTGGCTGTAATCCCAGCGCTTTGGGAGGCCAAGATGGGTGGATCGCTTGAGACGAGGAATTCAAGACCAGCCTGGGCAACATACTGAGACCCTGTCTCTACTAAAAAAAAAAATTTGCTAAAAAATTAAAGAAATTTTTTTCTTTTTCTTTTTTTTTTTGAGACAGGGTCTTGCTCTGTAGCCCAGGTTGGAGTGCAGTGGCATGATCACGACTGACTACAGCCTCAACCTCCTGGGCTGAAGTGATCCTCCCACCTCAGCCTCTGTAATAGCTGAGACTACAGGCATGAGCTGCCGTGCTCAGCCTAATGTCAGTTTTCACCATTATTAGTTTTTAAGTTTCTTTCCCTCTGCTGCCTTCCATTTGAACAATTAAAGCCATTTATTTCATTTTAAAAAACCTGATTAAATAATATTTATTGATTCTCTATTAATTATTGGTAAAAGATGCAGAGCAGACACAAAAAGATGAAACAATAAAAACTACCCCTTAATCCTAGGCCTAAGAAATATAACCACTTTTAAAACAACTTTCAAGAAATCTGGCCGGGCACGGTGACCCACACCTGTAATCCCAGCACTTTGGGAGGCCAAGGTGGGCAGATCACTTGAGGTCAGGAGTTTGAAACTAGCCTGGCCAACATGGCAAAACCCTGTCTCTACTAAAAATACAAAAATTAGCCAGGCGTGGTGGTACATGCCTGTAATCCCAGCTACTAGGGAGGCTGAGGCAGGAGAATCACTTGAACCTGGGAGGCAGAGGTTGCAGTGAGCTGAGATTGCACCACTGCACTCCAGCCTGGGTGACGACAGAGTGATATTCTGTCTAAAAAAAAAAAAAAAAAACTATTTACTAGACTTACTAGACTTTCTAAGAAATGTCCAAAATGTTGATTATTTGGATTTATAGAAAGAAAAAGCTCGTTTGTACCAACGTGCTATTTCTCTCCCTTGACTGTTTCAGTAGGAATTTGTGTATGAGTAAACAAATTTCTAGTCATCACATAAAATTTTCTTTGCCAAGAAAGATTAATGAATCATCCTCAATTTCCACTCTTGTCTCCTCTGACACAGCCTCAGAGGAACCCACTATCATTACACTTTTCCATCTCCATGCCTTCACGTCCTCATTTGAAGAACAGGGACAGCGAGAACTTGACGCACTTCTGGTCCATGTTTCTCACACAGGGACACAAAGCCTAGGAAGAAGCAGTCATTGCTGGAACTGGGATTAGAGGCCGGTACACTTCCCCCCTTTTTTTTTTTTTTTTTTTTTGAGACAGAGTCTTGCTCTGTCACTCAGGCTGGAGTGCAGTGGTGTGATCTTAGCTCACTGCAACCTCTGCCTCCCCCTGGTTCAAGTGATTCTCCTGCCTCAGCCTCCCGAGTAGCTGGGATTACAGGCATGAGCCGTCATGCCTGGGTCATTTTTGAATTTTTAGTAGAGACGGGGTTTTGCCATGTTGGCCGGGCTCGTCTCGAACTCCTGACCTCAAGTGATCAGCCCTCCTGGGTCTCCCAAAGTACTGGGATTACAGGCTGAACCACTGCGCCCAGCCAGGCCAGTCCGCTTCCCACACCACTGTGCAACCGTGCCAGGCTGAGCTCAGAGCATTCTGTCCTGCGCCCAAATCTGGCTTCCTACTTCTAAAACCACCCTCATCTGAGAGGGTGGCTCTAAAAAGGAAGCAAGGCCAACCTGTGAAAGAGCTTTGAAAGAGGAACAGAGATATTCTGAAGCTGCAGGGTTTACTCTTTGTGCTCAAAAGCATGCAGACCTAAAACAATGGTTCTTAGATGTGTCTTCTTGGTGGAAGCCCTTTTCGTAATTTGGAGTAGCTTGTTTCCCAGGTCTGTGTGAGAGAAGGCTGTTCTTTAAAAATAAATCACAGCATAGTGTCTCAACTATGAGTAAGGAAAAGGGTGATTTTGGAAAATAGGTCGGCTTCAGGCTGGTGGGCCACTCCCAGTCAGAAAAAGCGGGGTTGGGGGAGAAGCCCTGAGGACTGAGAGGAAGAAAGCCCTCAAGGACTTTTACAGGAAAATAGTGTTACACTCACCAAGCAAACACCTGCAGCAACACAGAAACAAGTACACAAGGTGTGCAGATTAATACCAGGCGGAAGGCAGACATAGCTACATTGGTGAATATGTCTTTGGAGGAAACCCTGGCTTGTCTGTGTCTTTTTTTTTCAGGAGGCTGAGGCAGGAGAATTACCTGAGGCCAGAAATTCAAGACCAGCTTGAGCAACTAGTGAAATCCTATCTCAAAAATAAAGTAAAACAAAATAAAATAAAATAAAATAAAAGTGAAATATTCAGGATCAAAAAGAAAAATGAAAGCCAGGCACAGTGGCTCACATCTGGAATCTCAGCACTTGGGGAGGCCAAGGCGGGTGGATCACTTGAGATCAGGAGTTTGAGACCAGCCTGGCCAACATGGTGAAACTCCATCTCTACTAAAAATATAAAAATTAGTGGGGCATGGTAGTGCCCCACTACTCTGGAGGGTGAGGCAGGGAGAATTGCTTGAATCTGGGAGGCATAGGCTGCAGTGAACCGAGATTGCGCCACTTCACTCCAGCCTGGGCGACAGAGCAAGGCTCTGTCTCAAAAGAAAAAAAAGAAAAAGAAAAATTAGATACTTCCTTTGTTACTTCTATTTGATCTTTTCATATTGAGTTTTTTTTTTTTTTTTGAGACAGAGTCTCGCTCTGTCTCCCAGGCTGGAGCGCAGTGGCCGGATCTCAGCTCACTGCAAGCTCCGTCCCCCGGGTTTACGCCATTCTCCTGCCTCAGCCTCCCGAGTAGCTGGGACTACAGGCGCCCGCCACCTCGCCCGGCTAGATTTTTGTATTTTTAGTAGAGACGGGGTTTCACCGTGTTAGCCGGGATGGTCTCGATCTCCTGACCTCGTGATCCGCCCGTCTCGGCCTCCCAAAGTGCTGGGATTACAGGCTTGAACCACCGCGCCCGGCCGGGTTTTGTCTTTTTTTTTTTTTTTTTTGAGACAGAATTTTGCTCTTATTGCACAGGCTACAGTGCAATGGCACGATCTTGGCTCACCGTAACCTCTACCTCCCGGGATTCTTCTGCCTTAGTCTCTGGAGTAGCTGGGATTACAGGGATGTGCCACCACACCTGGCTAACTTTGTATTTTTAGTAGAGATGGGGTTTCTCCATGTTGGTCAGGCTGGTCTCGAACTCCTGACCTCAGGTGATCCACCCACCTCGGCTTCCCAAAGTGCTGGGATTGCAGGCATGAGCCATCATGCCTGACTGTTTTGTCTTTTTAAAGAAAAACAGGCTGGACATGATGGCTCATGCCTGTAATCCTTGCACTTTGGGAGGCCAAGGCAGGAGGATCACTTGAGTCCAGGAGTTTGAGACCAGCCTGGGCAACATAGACCCCTTTGCTACAAAAATATTTAAAAATTATCCAGGCATGGTGGCATGTGCCTGTAGTCTCAGCTACTCAAGATGCTCAGGTGGGAGGATTGCCTTAGCTGGGAATTCGAGGCTGCAGTGAGCCACAGAACTCCAGCCTAGGTGACAGAGTGAGATCCTGCCTCAAAAAAAAAAAAAAAAAAGTGACAACGCTCTAGTGTGTTTATATTTGGATGAGACAAAATTAAATAAGATCAAATATGCAAAGTGCTTGTCTTATATAGGCCTTTTTTCTCTTTTTTCTTTTTTTTTTATGACAGGATCTAACTGTCACCCAGGCTGGAGTGCACGGGTGTGATCATAGCTCACTGCAGCTTCAAACTCCTGGCCTCAAGCAGTCCTCCCGCTTCAACCTCTCAAGTAGCTAGGATTACACATGAGCCAACACACCTGGCTGATTTTTTATTTTTTGCAGTGCCAGGGTCTCACAGTATTGCTCAGACTGGTCTCGAAGTCTTGGCCTCAAGTGATCTTGCCACTTTGGCATCCATTGGTTCAACACTAGGAACTGGTTTTATCTGTGCAGTGGATAGGAAGAACCTGTTGGGTGATTACAGTTATAATTCCCTTCTGGCAGATGAGAAAACAAAAAGACAGAGAGGTTAAATGATTTGCCCAAGGCCAATAATTAGTACCACACGATCCCAAATCTATCAGATCCATTTTAACCTACTATGATCGGGCTTTCTGCCCCATCGATCACTCCACCAAAACCACTTTTTCAGTGACTTCTCCACTGCCAAATCCTATTATCAATTTTCAGTCCCATCTTACTCCACCTGTCAGCAGCATTTGACACAATTGATCACTTCCTCTTTCTTAAAACCTTTTTTTACTCTATTTGGTTTCCAGCACTCCACCCTGTCCTTCCTCTCCTGTATCTCTCCAAATCTCCTTTGACTAATCCTTCCCCTTGTCCTGAGCATCTCAGGGTTCAGTCCTTGGATTTCTCTGTCCATATCCATTCCTTGGATGCTCTTGATGTAAACACCCACTCCCTACCTCCAAACCTATTCCTTCTTGAATGTTCCCCATTCCAGTGGCTCAGGGCTAAACCTTAAGGTGATCCTTTAATGTTTTTCTCTCCCATTTCACACCTAATCCATCAGTAAATCCTGTGAGATATATGTGTGTGTGTGTATACATATTTTATATATATGAAATTAATATATATATATAAAATCTCAAATTTGACCATTTCTCCCTGCCTTCATTGCTACTACCAAGTTCAACTCCCACCTAACACTGCAGAAGCCACCTAACTGGCTTCCCTTTGCTCTGCCTTGCCCCTCTACATTTAGTTCCCCACATGGCACCAAAGTGATTTTTTAAAATGAGAATCAGATCCTGTCACTGGTCTGCTCAGAAGCCTCCAACAGCTTTCTGTCTTGTAGAGAAAATTCCCAAGTGCTTACCATGACCCCTGACTACCTCTGATCACTCTCACTCCCTCTCTTGCCCCTTCCTACACACTAGCCTTGCTTTTCCTTGGTCATGCCAAGCTGGTCTGGTCTAGGGGTCTCTGTTCTTGCTGGAGTCTGTCTGAAACGCACTCCCCAGACCTCAGCAGGGCTTACTCCTACACTAAATTCAAGGATCCTGTCAAAGGCTGCCTCACGTATCCTCTGATTGACACTCCCACCCCTCTCTATTGCTTTACAATGATATGACTTATTTTCTCTATTGCTTTACAATGATATGACTTATCACTACTTGTCTTTTTTGTTCACCGTTGTACCATCAGTGTTTATTATAAAACAGGACACATAGTATGCCAGGCACTGTTCTAGGCTCTGGAAATACGGCAATGAATAAAATAAAGTTCCTGCCTTGATAGAGTTTATGTTTCATGAGATGCCACAAAAATATACAAACATGTAGCACACCTGATGGTGGTAAGCTCTTTTTCCTTTCTTTTTTTTGCTGAGACAGGGCCTCAGTCTGTCACTCAGGCTGGAGTGCAGTGGCATGATCATGGATGGCTCACTGTAGCATCAACCTCCCTGGGCTCAGGTAATCCTTCTGCCTCAGCCTCCCAAGTAGCTGGGACTACAGGCACATGCCACCACACCTGGTGAATTTTTTGTACTTTTTGTAGAGACTGAGTTTTGCCATGTTGCCCAGGCTGGTCTCAAACTCCTGAGCTCAGGTGATCCACCCGCCCCGGCCTTCCAAAGTGCTGGGATTACAGGCATGAGCCACTGTGCCAGGCCCTGATGGTGATAAGTTCTATAGAGAAAAATAAAGCAGGGCAAGGGGGGATTGGGAATGCGAGGACACAGGTTTTGGATTTTGCTCTTTTGAATAGAGTGATCAAGTCTCACTCATAAGGCAAGGTTTGAGTTGAGACCTCAACAAAGGGAGGGGGGAGGTCATAAGAATATATGGGAGAAAGAATGGTTCAAACAAAAGGAAGGGCAAGTACAAAGAACCTAAGGCAGGAGTGTGTATGACTTGTTGGAAGAGCAGCAAGGAAACCAGTGTGGCTGAACAGAATATATAAGAGGGAGAATCAGAAGATGGTGACCCAAGGCCGGGCACAGTGGCTCACGCCTGTAATCCCAGCACATTAGGAGGCCAAGGTGGGCAGATCACCTGAGGTCAGGAGTTCAAGACCAGCCTGGCCAACATGGCGAAACCTCATCTCTACTGAAAATACAAAAATTACGCAGGTGTGGTGGCACGTGCCTGCAGTCCCAGCTACTGGGGAGGCTGAGACAGGAAAATTGCTTGAACCCAGGAGGCGGAGGTTGCAGTGAGCTGAGATTGCACCACTGCACTCCAGCCCGGGCAACAGAACCAGATTTCGTCTCAAAAAAGAAAAAAAATAAAGAAGATGGTGACACAGAGGTAAGAAGGGGTGAGAGTGTGTAGTGCTTGTAGTTTATGTAATGACTTTGATGCAAAGGTTTTCTTTGAGAGAGGAAACTATTGGAGTGTTGGAGTGTTTTAAGCAGAGGAAGGGCATGATATGCTTACATTTAAAAAGAACTATTCTGGCTAGGCATGGTGGTGGTTCACGTCTGTAATTCCAGAGCTTTGGGAGGCTGAGGCAGGAGGATTGCTTGAGGCCAGGAGTTTGAGACCAGCCTGGGCAACATAGGGAGACCTCGTCGGTCTCTTCAAAAAACAAAAAGAAGAGAGAAAGCCAGGTATGGTGGCGTGCACCCCTGTATTCATACTTACTGAGGAGGCTGTGGTGGGAGGATCGCTTGAGCCCAGGAGTTCAAGACTGCAGTGATCTGTAATTATACCACTGCACTCCAGCCTGGGTGACAGACTGAGACTGTACCTCTGGAAAAACATTACATAAATAAATAAAAAGGACCCCTCTGGTTGCCGTGTTAAAATGAGATTATAGAGGGGCAAGGGTGGGAGCAAAGAGACCAGTTGGCAGGCTGACGCAGTAATGCAGGCGGAAGGTGATGAAACCGTGGTCTCCAGTGGTAATGATAACGGTGTTAAGAAGTGGTGAAATTCAGGCCGGGCGCGGTGGCTCAAGCCTGTAATCCCAGCACTTTGGGAGGCCGAGACGGGCGGATCACGAGGTCAGAAGATCGAGACCATCCTGGCTAACATGGTGAAACCCCGTCTCTACTAAAAAAAATACCAAAAAACTAGCGGGCGACGTGGCGGGCGCCTGTAGTCCCAGCTACTCGGGAGGCTGAGGCAGGAGAATGGCGTGAACCCGGGAGGCGGAGCTTGCAGTGAGCTGAGATCCGGCCACTGCACTCCAGCCTGGGCGGCAGAGCGAGACTCCGTCTCAAAAAAAAAAAAAAAAAAAAAAAAAAAAAAAAAAAAAAAAAAAAAAAAAAGAAGTGGTGAAATTCAGGATGTATCTGTATTGAGTTAACAGACTTTATCAATGGATTGAATATAAAAAATGAGAGAAAGGGAGGAGTCAAGGATAAAACCAGTTTTTGACTGGGGTACTGATAAGATGTAGTTGCCATTTCCTAAGATGAGGAAGACTACAGGAGTGTGGAGACAAAAGTGATTCCATCTTGGAGGTTAATCTGCCATGTTGACTTCTGATTAGCCTTGGTCCTGTGAATGCCTCCCGGTTTCTACTTTATTTACTGTCCCAAGTGTAAAAACAAAGCAACCTTGATGTTATCGCACACATTAGAGGCTATGATGCATATAGCACTCTTGCCTGTTCTGGAGGATTGCCTTTCATTGTCTTGCTGGAGGGAGTGTGTACACCCTTTCCCTATGGTACATAAGCCCTGGGTCTGGGGAGTAACAATGCAGAGATCTACCTGTCTTGTGGCTGTTTTGTTTTTTCTAAGACCACCAGATCGGGCGCAAAGGAACCAGCGACTAGGCAAGGGTAGGAGCAAAACTGCAAGTTTATTTTGGTCACCTAGCTTCAGGGGAAGAAGGTGGGTAAGGAGAGGTCTGTTGGCCTCCGGCAAATGAGGCCCACAGAGTTCTCCGTGCAGCCCTCCGACGGAGTTCCCACAGTCCCGACCGCAGTGGGGAAGCTGGGAAGTCCACGCGTGGCACTCGTCCGGAGCGGCTTTTCTGGGAGTGGGAGGGCGATAGGCGGGGCACGGGCGTGTCCGGGGGCGTTCCGCAGGTGCGACCAGGTAAATCTTGGTCTCTTCAGATTGACGTCACCTGGCGCATGCCCAGTTGGTCTGCACCTTCCCGGGAGTCGGCTGCATTTTCGCGCGCGCGGGAAAAGTTGGGGGGGATGAAGAACCCGGAAGTGCGCCATCTTGCCTCCGTTCATCCAAACAGTGGCTTTCCAAGACCATGCCTCTATCTGTAAGTTCCTCCAGTGAAACCCTATACTGACCTACATCTGCCTTATTTTTGGGTTTCTTGGCTCCTTAGGCACTTGAGGCTGCTTTGCATATATGGCCCTTTCACAGAACAAGGAGGCACAGATTTAGGAGCTGGGGAATCAGGCGTTTTCTTTTAGACATCTACATTTAACATGCCTAATAAATATACATTGGTGATATCACTCAGGCATCTAAATATACGATTGGAGTAGGTTCAACAGAGAATGGAAGAAAAAGAAATGGAGACAGCACGTATAGACAATGCTTTCAAGTCTTGTGTAAAGAGAGGCAGAAAGATAAGGTGGGAGGCAGAAGAGACACATGAGGTTGAGAGATAGATGATGTCATATGTTAAGATGAGGTTATTTTAGAGCATGTTGATAGGCTGATTGAAATAATTTAGTAGAGAGTAAAACTTGACTGTACAGGACAGAGGGATAATTTCTGAGGTAATACCTTTGAGTAGGCGACAGAATATTGGATTTAGTACACAAGTGGAGATAACAACCTTGGACAGGAGCTTACTTTATGCATGACAACACTCATGGAAAGACAGAGAAAATGGTAAATGTGTTAATGGGAGCATGTAGAAGACTATTTTTCTGGTTGCATCCTCTTCTTAGGGAAATGGGAGGTAAGGTCATCAACTGTGAAAGATTTAAGGTGAGAAGAGAAGGTGCAAAAAAGTGAATGATTTGGGGAAATGCAGGATTGTCAGGCAGCACTAAGGGCACACCCAAGGATCGTGGTCATAATTTAATGTGAGCCACTTCATATAGTTAATTGTTTTCCTCCAGCCATGTTTAAAGAGGAGCAGGTGTGATATGGTTTGACTGTGTCCCCACCCATATGGTTTGGCTGTAGTCCCCATAATCCCCACATGTTGTGGGAGGAACCTGGTGGGGGGTAATTATGGGGACCTCCATGTTGTTCTTATGATAGTGAGTGAGTTCTCATAAGATTTGATGGCTTTATAAGGGGCTTTTCTCCCCCTTTGCTCTGTACTTCTCCTTGCTGCCACCATGTGAAGAAGGACATGTTTGCCTCCCCTTCCACCATGATTGTAATTTTCCTGAGGCCTCCCTAGCCCTATAGAACTGTGAGTCCCTTAAACCTCTTTTTCTTCATAAATTACCCAGTCTTGGGTATGTTTTTATTAGCTGCATGATAACAGACTAATATAGTAAACTGGTACCAGGAGTCAGGTGCTACTGTAAAGATACCTAAAAATGTGGAAGCAGCTTTGGAACTGGGTAATAGGCAGAGGTTGGAACAATTTGGAAGTCTCAGAAGAAGACAGAAAAATGCGGGAAAGTTTGGAACTTCCTAGAGATTTGTTGAATGGCTTTGACCAAAATGCTGATAGTGATATTGACAATCAAGTCCAGGCTGAGGTGGTCTCAGATGGAGATGAGAAACTTGTTGGGTGCTGGAGCAAAGGTGACTCTTGTTATGCTTTAGCAAAGAGACTGCTGGCATTTTACCCCTGTCCAAGAGATCTGTAGAAATTTGAACTTGAGAAAGATGATTTAGGGTGTCTGGTAGAAGAAATTTCTAACCAGAGCCCAAGGGCTCTTTAGTCAGTGGGTGATGGATCCTGCCAGGACTGGGTCTTTCCCTTCAAGGCAAGGTAGTTTCCCTTTGGTCCCAGAGTGTGTCTAGACATGTTGTCTAGTAACTAGGGCTTGAAATGGGGCCTCATGACTCTGACCAGTGCCCTATCTTACTGTGGCTGAGCTGGTATCCAAGATGAAAGACAAAGTCATCCTTTTTCTTCCCTTTCCTCTTGTCAAGCAGAAGGAAAAGTTCTCTTCTGGAGCTGTGAGCTGCACTGACTGTGGTTGCAGGAGGGGTGGCATAAGTACTCCTTTTGCTGCCCTCTCACTGGGGCATGTGCTCTCCAAGTCCACTGGTTCCGAGCCCAGCACAGCATTAGGACTTGAAGTCCTTGTGGCCTAGACTGCCATTCAAGTTGATTTAGGGCCCCAGAGCATTTCAGCCTGTAGTGTGAGGCTTACCAGAACTCAAGTTCCAACCACTGGGATGGGCGATTTCCCCTCTGGCTAGGGCTGGTCTGAATGCTCCCTCTGTGGATGAGAGTCAGCTGAGTTCAGTCTGGTTTTTCTTTCTGTTGTGACAGGGCAGCACTGAGTTCAATGCAAAATCTCACAGTGCTTTGCTTTCTGTCTCCCAAGCACACATTTATCTGTGCCACGCAACAGCTGCTGTGGGGGCGCAGGAGGGGATGAGGGGTGGGTGGTGTTGGCAGTTCAGGACTGTCTTTTATACTCTCTTCAGTGCCTCTTTCAGTGGAATGAAGTTAAAGCCAGGTACTGTGAGTGCTCACCTGATTTTTGGTTCTTATGATGGTGATTTTTTAATGCAGATAGTTCTTAAATCTGGTGTTCCTGCGGCAGGGGATGATTGGTGGGGACTTTTATTCTGCCATCTTGCTTCACCCCCAGTTACAGACTTTTTGTGACTTACCATTCGCTCTTGAAATTATCGTCTATTGAAAAACTGAAATAAAAAGCTCAAAAGTGAATTCTTATTGTGGTGATGATTGTGCAACTCTGTAAATGTACTTAAAATTATTGAATTGTGCACTTCAAATGGATGAATTTCATGGAATGTAAAAAACCCCACAAAAACTGCTTTAAAAACTGAATTTATATTTGTTAAATATTATAGAGACATATTTGAAATTTAAAGTCAAGGTCTAGCTTAAAGTAGTGCTCAGTGTTGATTTTTTAAAATAATTAAGTAACCTACCAGAGCATAGCTCTAATAAAAGGAAAATCCACTGGAAAAGAAACAGGTCACTCATTATGTGTTTCTAGTACTCGTTAATATGAAACAGTGAAACTGCATCATTGCCCGGGATTACTGGAGTTTGCATAAGGCTCCAGGAAATTCCTTACTTGCAACACTCCTTGGCCAGCACTGTATCTGCCCTTGTCCCTTCTGATAAAGTCCATCCCATGTTGTCTATGTACTTGTCCTTAATCTTTCTTTGCTTGTCAGTTGGCTAGAAATGCTTTACTGCTAGGAGTGTAACCATTTTTAGTCCTGACGTAGGAAGACAGCTAGAAGATAGTAGTAAATTTTGCTGACAGGAAAAAGGCCAAGTTGGAACTCGCATGCATGTAAATCATCCTGCTAGTTAGTCATCGTTCTCACCAATAACACCAGGGATCTGGAGTGTGACTTGAACAGAGTGGCGGTGTGAATGCTCAGCTGGCCTGGATTCTGTGGACTTTGGAAAGCCCTTAGGTGGGTCCGGAGTGTTCTGAGGTGGGGTGTGCTGAGTCATGTTTTTGCAGCTGCTCTTTTGTAATAATTATTCCTGACAGTGACCAGTCACTGAACATTCCAGGCTTACGCCTATGTTACTAGACTTTTTATGTTTATTGCCAAACTGAAATGCTGAAAACGTGCAGCAGTGGTACGTACACTGCAAGTCTCCAGTCAGAAGGCCTCCATTCCGGGACGTTTAACATCACGTGCCAGTCCTGTCGCTCTGCTTTTCCTCCCAGGATGCTCCAAGCTCCCAGCTGCACTCCCAGCCCATCCAGCCTGGACACCAGGCAGCTTCCTGTCTCAGCTCACATTACGCCTTCCTGAAGATCTGAGACAGTCTCTCCCAACTTCACGCACTGGCTCTGCCACTTAGCAACTGTGTGACTTACAGATGGTGGTTTGGCAGTAGATGGTCAACACAAATGATTATCTTTCCTGGCTGTTCTAGAGTAACAATACCATCACTTTCCTCTAACTGGAATTTACTTCATAATTTAGCAGTTAACCTTAAACTCTCTTGTACATTTGCCCACTATTTCGTGTGGTGTTTATTTTGTTTCCTTCGCCTAAAACCTCCCTGGGAAGACAGAAAAGGCTTTATTTTCTTTTGGAATCCTCTTAGAGTGTCTTCTTCATTCACAGAGCAAGCTTATGCAGGCTTTGAATATGTCACAGTTGGTGGGCAGTTTAGTCTGTTGACACCACTGTTTTCGGATCCATTAGGTTGGGGAATAGAATCCCATCAGGGCATCGGGACTGAGTTGTTGAACCGGAGAGACCATGGCTGACTACGATGTGGGCGTTGTCTCATTGCATCAGAAGAGTTCCATTTTTCAGAAAGTGGGAAGTCCTCATTTACATCATCAGTCAAAACAGAGGGCTTCTCTTACAGCCTAATACATGAAATGTCTATTTCTCTTCTTCATTACAGACACCCAGTTGCCCTTGCCAGAAACTTGAGTCATTCTTAACGCTTCCCTCTTGACTTCCCTCATTGCCCAAGCTGAGAGTGTCAGCAAGATCCAGTAGACTCAGCCTCTCTGTGTCTCTGCAGTCTGACCCTCCTCTCTATGCCCTCCCCAGGGCTTTAGTTCTGGCTTCCGTCGTGTCTTATCAGCATCTTTATAATAACCTCACAGCAGGTCTCCCTGTTGTTCAATTTACTTCTCTGTCATTTACCTCCAAAATGCTGCTGCCATTATCTTTCTCAAACAACAGTCTGATTGTGCCACTCATATACATATATATATATTTTTTTTTTTTGAGACATTCTTGTTCTGTTGTCCATGCTGGAGTGCAGTGGCACATTTTGGGCTCACCACAAACTCTGCCTCCTGGGTGCAAGTGATTCAAGTACTGGGATTACAGGTGTGAGCCACCACACCTGGCCAGATTGGTATGTTGGCAAAAAAAAACCGTTCTGACTACAATACGGGGAATAAATTGAAGAGGGAAAATTAAATTCTAGGATCTTTTTTTTTTTTTTTGAAATGGAGTCTTGCTCTGTCGCCCAGGCTGGAGTGCAGTGGTGCGATCTCAGCTCACTGCAACCTCCACCTCCTGGGTTCAAGTGATTCTCCTGCCTCAGTCTCCCGAGTAGCTGGGACTACAGGCAACTGCCACCATGCCTGGCTAATTTTTGTATTTTTAGTAGAGACGGGGTTTCACCATGTTGGCCAGGATGGTCTTGATTTCTTGACCTCGTGATCCACCTGCCTCAGCCTCCCAAAGTACTGTGATTACAGGTGTGAGCCACCACACCCGGCGGGTCTAGGATCTTATAATTACATTTGTAGCAGCCCTGCTTCCTTGGTACAGGCCTATACTTGACACATCGCTGATTCTCACTTTGTGTAATTTCACCTTAATTTGCTGTGCCAAAGTGAGTAACATTGTTTTACAGGTTTTGGAAAGAAAAAGTCAAAATGATATAAATAATTGTTAAATTATTTAACATTATTAGGGCATGGAGTATTTAGCTGCCAGTTTAATTTGCCTGATGCTAAAAAGTATAGTGGCTGCTTTGGAAAGTCCCCTGCTTTCCTGTGCTGGAAATTCCCATGAGTTGACAGTTCAGGGAGCGCCAATTCCAATTCTCTCCTCATGAACTTCTTCCTTCTCTTGGTTTCAGATCCACTTCTATATAAGTTTAAAATTTGCCATTTATATGGGAATTTACTGTTTTTAAAAAAGTATTTCAAAACAGTAGAGAAAAGATGAAGTATTCAATAAATAGCATCAAGATAATTGTCTAGTCATTTGGAAAATAAAATAAAATAATAAAATTCCTGCCTCACACTAAGATCTTATGTTTGTGATCTTGGAGTTAGAGAAAGCCTTAAACACAAAAAGGAAAAACCACAAAGTAATGAGTAGGTAGGAAATATTTTATATGTAGGTATATGTGGATACAGATATTTATATAGATATTTATCATAAAATACATAGAAAGACTACTAAAGATGAAAAAAGGCAAACACTACATAGAAAAAAAAAGGGACAAACAGTATGAAAATGTAATTCTATAAATAGATGTTCAGGCCAGGTGCAGTGGCTCACGACTGTAATCCCAGCACTTTGGGAGACTAAGGCAGGCAGATCACTTGTGGTCAGTAGTTTGAGACCAGCTTGGCTAACATGGTGAACCCCATCTCTACTAAAAATACAAAAATTAGCCGGGCATGGTGGAGCATACCTGTAATCCCAGCTACTCAGGAGGCTGAGGCAGGAGAATTGCTTGAACCGTGGAGGTGGAGGTTGCAGTGAGCCGAGATCACGCCACTGCACTACAGCCTGGCCGACAGAGCGAGACTCCATCTCGAAAAAAAAAAAAAAGATATTAAATTTTATTAGCAATTATGCAAATAAGAATCCATAGTCCACAGATATGCATATATCCACACACACGTCAAGGTACAGGAAATGAGTAGCCTCATTCGCTGCCAGAGGGAGAATAAACTGTTACAGGCACTTCTGCAGCAACTTGGCAGTACTTGTAAAATTAAAATAGATCTAAGATATTACCCAGCTATCCTACTTCTCAGTGTTTAATATGGAGAAATGTTCAGACTTATGCACAAAGAGACATGTACGGGGATATTTATCTCTGCATTGGTTGCAAAATGAGAAAGTGGAAGCAACCTAATTACCCATCAATAAGAGAATGCTAAGTAAACTAGAGTCTATCCATGCTATGGAATACTATGCTACAATTTAAAAGAATAAGGCATACCTGGCCAGGCATGGTGACTCATGCCTATAATCCCAGCAATTTGGGAGGCTGAGGTGGCCAGATCACCTGAGGTCAGGAGTTCAAGACTAGCCTGGCCAACATGGTGAAACCCCATCTCTACTAAAAATACAAAACTTATCCAGGCGTGGTGGTGGGTGCCTGTAATTCCAGCTACTCAGGCAGCTGAGGCAGGAGAATTGCTTGAACCCAGGAGGCGGAGATTGCAGTGAGCTGAGATTATGCCACTGCATTCCAGCCTGGGCAACAAGGGTGAAACTTCATCTCAAAAAAAAAAAAAGGTCGGGCACGGTGGTGGCTCACACCTGTAATCCCAGCACTTTGGGAGGCTGAGGTGGGCGAATCATGAGGTCAGGAGTTCACAACCAGCCTGGCCAACATGGTGAAACCCTGTCTCTACTAAAAATACAAAAACTAGCCAGGAGTGGTGGTACACGCCTGCAGTCCCAGCTACTCAGGAGGCTGAGGTAGGAGAATTGCTTGAACCTGGGAAGTGGAGGTTGTGGTGAGCCGAGATCATGCCACTGCACTCCAGCCTGGGTGACAGTAAGAGACTCTGTCTCAAAAAAAAACAAAAAAAGAATAAGATATACCTATATGGACTGGCATGGAAGGCTTTCAAGTGTGAATAAAGCAAGATATGAAATAAAATACAGTATGATAAAAAAATAAAAAACACAAAATCCATACATAAAAACAAAAAATACATATTTCTATAAGGAAACAGCCTGGAAGAATGAAGAGCTATTCATTTTGGGGGGAGGGTAAAGGATTAAACTTGCTTATCAAAGGAGAATTTAACTTTATCTGTAACATTTGATTTTTTTTTAAATAATGAGAATGAATTATTTCTTGTGTAAACTAACTTTTTTTGTTGTTGTTGAGACAGAGTCTCACTCTATTGCCTAGGCTGGAGTGGGGTGGCGTGATTTGGCTCACTGCAACCTCTGCCTCCTGGGTTCAAGCAATTCTCCAGGCCCAGCCTCCCTAGTAACTGGGATTACAGGCAGGCATCACAGGGCCTGGCTAATTTTTTTTTTCTTTTTTTTTTTTTTTTAGTAAAGACGGAGTTTTACCACGTTGGCCAGGCTGGTCTCAAACTCCTGACCTCAGGCAGTCCACTCATCTCAGCCTCCCAAAGTGCTGGGATTACAGGTGTGAGCCACCTCACCTGGCCCAAACTTTTAAAAAATATCTTCTTTAAATGCCATGTATAAGCAAAATATAAACACAATTTTTGTTAGGCATAAACAAAACATCTTTTTATTAAACAGCTTTGTTGAAATATAATTCACATACTATATAATTTATTCATTTAAACTGTGCAACTCAGATGTTTTTAGTATATTCACAGAGGTGTGCAACCATCCCCACAATCTAATTTTAGAACATTTTCATCACCCCCAAAAGAAACAGTCACTTCTCATCCATCACTCCCACCCCCCTCAGACAATGATGAAACTCTGTTTCTATATATTTTTTCCTGGAAATTTCATATAAGTAGACTCATACAGTATGCAGGGTTTTAAAAGTTTATTTGTTTGTTTTAGAGATGCAGGTTTCCCTGTGTTGCCCAGGCTGGACTCAAACTCCTGGACTCAAGGGATCTTTCTGCCTTGGCCTTCCAAGTTGCAGGGATTACAGGTGCATAGCCACTGTGCCCAGCTAATAGGTGTTTTTTTGTGGCTGGTTTTGTTCACTTAGCATAATGTTTTCAAGGTTCAACAATGTTGTAGCATGTATCAGCATTTTATTCTTTTTTACATAACATTCCACTGTATGGATGTATGGATTCCACTGGATGGCTATACATTATATTGTATGGATATTACATTCTATTGTAGGAATATACTGCATTTTGTTTGTCCATTGATCAATTAATGAACATTTGGGATATTTCCAGTTTTGGCTATTATGAATAATGCTGCTGTGAACTTTTGTGTACAAGTTTTTGTGTGGACGTGTGTTCTTGTTTCTTTTGAGCATATACCTAGGAATGAAATTGCTTGGTCATGTTAACGCTGTGTTTAACCTCGTGAGGTACTACCAAACTGTTTTCCCAAGTGACTGAACCATTTCACATTCCCACCATATGGTTTGTCTTTTGAAAATTGCACTATCGGCCGGGCGCGGTGGCTCAAGCCTGTAATCCCAGCACTTTGGGAGGCCGAGACGGGCGGATCACGAGGCCAGGAGATCAAGACCATCCTGCCTAACACGGTGAAACCCCGTCTCTACTAAAAATACAAAAATTAGCCGGGCGAGGTGGCGGGCGCCTGTAGTCCCAGCTACTCGGGAGGCTGAGGCAGGAGAATGGCGTAAACCCGGGAGGCGGAGCTTGCAGTGAGCTGAGATCTGGCCACTGCACTCCAGCCCGGGCGACAGAGCGAGACTCCGCCTCAAAAAAAAAAAAAAAAAAAGAAAATTGCACTATGGGTTAACGTATGAGAGGCAATCGCTGTTTCATTTAAACTACAGCAAAAAGTAGTTTAACCCATAATCATAATATAACCCATAGTGCAATTTTTGAGGTTACAGATACATGTGTGTATGGTAATATATTTAAAATATACTGAAAATAGTATGTGCATATATATACTGTTTATATATAATATAAAATTTATAGTAAAAAGCAAAACCCTGGGTGAGTACTATGTTGGAAATCCCCACGAGCTGGGGAGGGGAGTGGGGGGTAAGTGCAAGGGTCTGGCAGGCACTGGGTAGAGCAATCTGAAAACAAGTGCAGGATGACTGAAGTCGATAATGCAAGCCTCTACATCTGGAGGATGAAGGAAACAACTTGGAGCCAGGAATCCTGTTTCTCTGCTTTCTTTGGGGCTTCACAAGGTATTGAAATAGGAGGACCTAATGCATAAGAGAGACGATTAGAAATAGGGTCATTTTAAGGGGAAGGGGTCTGCTGAGAGTCAGAACCCAGTGCAAGGGTTGGTGGAGCTGGTTTTGACAGCCTGTTAGCCAGAATTCAAGGCTAGGCTCTAGTCCTTGCATCTCAGGGCTGCAGAACACCTGGTATGAAAGATGCGCCCTCCTGGAGAATCAGGCACGATGGGAGCTGGGTGGCTCACATACCAGGCATGCCAGCTCTAGGGACCATTTCCCAACTGGCCAGTGGGAAGGGTCATTTTAATACAGCAGGACACAGTTTTTCTGTTTCTAGACCTGGACGGACAGCAGGGGCAGGAGGGCTGGAGCAGGCATGGGCCCATAGTATCTTAGCACAGCAATGACAAGTTTTAAAGAACTTTCATACCTGGTGGGTTGGTTTGCTCAAGGATTATTATCCCAAGCTATCTTAAAACTAAAGTCTAAATTGCCATTTATAACTTGGTGTGGACTTTCACAACTCTTTCCTAAGCAATTAAGATATAATTGAGAAACTCAGCTCCCCAGAATGGGAGCCCCTCAAAATAATAATATTTAAAGAATCTTAAGTAGTTGTTCAACATTTCTAAATGCAGAGTGTATTAAATGACATATTCTCGATACAATTATTTACTTAAGATTAATTTGCTCTCTTACTTCCACTAGCCAATGTAGAGTTTAATGATCTGAAAAAAAAAACCTAGCACAATAATTCCCATTTCTCTGTGGTTCTTGTTGTCTTTCTAGTTTCCTTTTGTGATTTTGTTTGGAACAAGATAATTTCTTGTAAGATGTACTAAACAGATTAAAATGCAGTTAAGAAAATAAATCACTTGCTTCCTCTGGTAAACAGGACCAAGGCCATCCATTCACTGTTCAATCCAGAGGTTTAGTTGATGAGGCTGCTTATATGTACAATTCAAAAATATTCCAAAGCAGATGAATTCACATGATGAGATTTTTGTTTTTCTTTTCTTTAAATTCTTTTTTTTATTTGTTTTTTTGAGACGGAGTTCGCTCTTGTCGCCTAGGCTGGAGTACAATGGTGCAATCTCAGCTTTGCCTCCCAAGTTCAAACAATTCTGCCTCAGCCTCCTGAATACCTGGGATTACAGGCACCCACCACCACACCCAGCTAATTTTTGTATTTTTAGTAAGACTGGATTTCACCATGTTGGCCAGGCTGGTCTCGAACTCCTGACCTCAGGTGACCACCCACCTTGGCCTCCCAAAGTGCTGAGATTACAGGCATGAGCCACCATGCCTGGCCTCTTTTCTTTAAATTCTACTCACAGGCACCATTTGTTTCAACAGTGCCAGGGAAATTTTACTGATGTAAACCGTAAGAAGCTGTATGTGGAAATGTGAGTCAACAAACACCACATTATATAGTTTATTTGCAAATGATTTGTGCCTATGTGAGGCACCTGGGGCAACTGCCTGGCTGGCTTGACCCTGAACCCAGCCCTGTCTTGTAGTGTTTACTTTCTGTAGCCACCGCCTCTTGGAGTAATGGATTCTATATTTTAGCACATGCTATACATAGAGCTACTTCTTTTATTTTTGTTGGAAGGACCGTTAGGCTTCAAGGAATGTTGCCTATTTGGATTTTTTTCAGGATTTGAGAAAATTATGCTATTCTTTGTGAGTTTAAGATGAACTTTTTTTACAATGGCATCTTTTTTATCAGTGTACATGATTCCTTCTGCCCTTAATCATTTTTGGTGTCCTCTGGATCTTTTCTAGTTCCATTGTATCTTCAAGAAGCAGAGATTAGAACCCCATAAAATTTTCATCATATAAAAGATTCCAGGGCCAGGTACTCTTTCAGTTATAGTCACTTCTCGTTCTCTCTTTCTCTTTTTTTTTTTACAATAATCTCCAGACATGTTTTCAATTGTTTCCCCTGATGCATCTCCCAGACCTGTGCTTGCCAGAGACTGAAACTTATTTGAGAATTCACGGCTGGTTCCTCCATTTTTACATGAACCAAATCCAAACAGAAATCATACTTGAGATCATAAACTTTCCTTCATCAAATATTTATTGGAGTTTAAGAAGGTGCCAGGCATTGTGCTAGGTATGTGGAGGTGGAAATAGGAGGTGGTTTCAAATATTAATAAAAAGCAACAGCTCTTGGTGGGGCATGGTAGCTTACACCTGTAATCCCAGTGCTTTGGGAGGCCAAGGTAGGGGGATCGATTGAGCTCAGGAATTCAAGACCAGCCTGGATACCATAGCAAGACCCTGTCTCTACAAAAAATTACAAAAATTAGCCAGGCGTGGGCACGTGCCTGTAGTCCCAGCTATTCAGGAGGCTGAGACAGGAGGATTGCTTGAACCTGGGAGGCAGAGGTTGCAGTGAGCCAAGATCATGCCACTGCACTCCAGCCTGGGGTCTAGAAGGAGAACCTGTCTCAGAAAAAAAAAAAAAAAAAAAAGGAGAGGAGTTAAAAAAACAAAAAAGAACAGCAGCTCACATCTGGGCATGGTGGCTCACATCTGTAATCCCCGAACTTTGGGAAGCTGAGGTGGAAGGACCATTTGAGCCCTGGAGTTCAAGACCAGCCTGAGCAACATGGCTAGACCCTGTCTCTACAAAACATACAAAAATTAGCCAAGCATGGTGGCACATGCCTGTAGTCCCAGCTGCTCAGGAGGCTGAGGCAGAAAGATCCCTTGAGCCCAAGAGGTCAAGGTGGTTTCAAATATTAATAAGAAGCAGCAGCTCTTGGCAGTTCACTGGGTGCAGTGAGCTGTGATTGTGCCAATGCACTCTAGCCTGGGTGACAGAGTGAGACCCTGCCTCAAAAAAAAATTTCTTTAAAAAAATGTTATTTTTTATTTATTATTGTTATGATTTTTTGAGACGGAGTCTCATTCTGTCACCCAGGCTGGAGTGCAGTGGCATGATCTCGGCTCACTGTAAGCTCCGCCTCCCAGGTTCACTCCATTCTCCTGCCTGAGCCTCCTGAGTAGCTGGGATTACAGGTGCCCGCCACCACGCCCGGCTAATTTTTTTGTATTTTTACTAGAGACGGGGTTTCACCGTGTTAGCCAGGGTGGTCTCAATCTCCTGACCCCGTGATCCGCCTGCCTTGACCTCCCAAAGTGCTGGGATTACAGGCGTGAGCCACTGCGCCCAGCCTAAAAAAATTTTTTTTTTTTTACTTTTAGAGCAGATGATTCTGTACTAAAAAAGAAAATAATAAATAAATTAAAAATTAAAAAAACATACCTACTGGGTGAGAAAAATGAATGAGAAATTATCTATCTGCATGTAAATGTTAGGGGTTCAACCCATCTCTAGGAAGTTATATTCATTTCTATTACTGCTGTAAAAAATTACCACAAATTTTGTGGCTTCATTCAACACAAATTTATTCTCTTAACAGTTCTGGAGGTCAGAAGTTAGAAATGAGTCTTAAGGGCTAAAATCAAGGCACTGACAGAGGCAGTTCCTCCTGAAGTCTCCAGAGGAGAATCTTTCCTCCTGGCTTCTAGAAGTGACTGGCATTCTTTGGCACGTGGCTGCATCATGCCCACCTCTGCTTCCATCATCACATCACCTCCTCCTCTCTTTCACCTCCTGTCTTCCTTTTAGAAGGACCCCTTGTGATTACATCAGACCCACCTTGATAATCCAGGGTACTCGCCTATCTTAAGATCCTTAATCACATCTGCAAAGTCCTTTTACCATGTAAAATAGCATACAGACAGGCTCCAGGGACCAGGATGTGAACACCTTTGGGGAGCCATCATTCAGCCAACCATAGAAGTCAAAAGAGCAATGACTTAACATGACACTTGAATTTTGAGTGCAGCAATAGCTGGCCTTAAGTGGGCCTTTGCTCTGTGCCAGGCATTTCACTAAGGGTTTTACATTTGCTTTCTCATTCAATCTTTATACTAGGCAGGCCGTGGTGGCTCATGCCTGGATCCCAGCACTTTGGGAGGCCAAGGCGGGAGGATCTCTTGAGCCTAGGAGTTCAAGACCACCCTGGGCAACATGGCAAAAGTCAGTCTCTGAAAAGAAAGTACAAAAATGAGCCAGGTGTGGTGGTGCATGCCTGTAGTCCAGCTACTCGGGAGGCTGAGATGGGAGGATCACCTGCGCCTGGGGAGACTAAGGCTGCAGTGAGCTGCAATGGTGCCACGGCACTCCAGCCTGGGCAACAACAGAGTGAGACCCTGTCTCAAAAACAAAACAGTTTTTACACTAGGTCTCAGAGGCTGTAGTTGCTATTATCTCCATTTTCCAGGAGAGGAAAATAAAGCTCAAGAGGTTAAGTAACTTGCCCAACATCCTGGCTAGCAAACAGAGGAGTTAGGATTTGCGTGAAGATGTGACCCAATTACTATGCTGTACTGATAAAAGGAAAACTGAAGGAGAAGGGCATGCCAGGACAAGGAAGCAGTATATTAAAAGGCCTAGAAGCTGGAAAGAGCACAGAGCCTTCAAGGTATGACGAAGGCTTACCTTGAAGATGGGGTGACGAAGTGAGGGGAAGAAGGGTGGGAGACAAAGGTGGGAAGGGAGACGAGGGCTGAATGGTGATGGACTCCATGGGAGAAGAAGGGTTCCTGTAGACAACCAGGAATCACTAAAGGATTTGAGAAAGGTGATACTGCCGGGTGTGGTGGTTCAATGGCTGTAATCCTAGCCCTTCGGGAAGCCAGAGTGGGAGGATTGTTTGAGCTCAGGAGTTGAAACCAGGTCTTTGTGTTGCAGTGTGTGGAGGATGGGAGAAGAGAGCCTGAGGGAGAGGATGCACTACAGGTGGCATGACCTGTAGTCCCAATTATTTGAGAGGCTGAGGTGGATCATTTGAGCCCAGGAGTTAGAGGTTGCGGTGATCTTGCCACTCTATTCCAGCCTGGGCAACAGAATGAGACCCTGTATCAAAAAGAAATTTCAAAATATAAAAGAGGCTGGGCGCAGTGGCTCACACCTGTAATCCCAGCACTTTGGGAGGCCGAGGCGGGTGGATCACCTGAGGTCAGGAGTTCGAGACTAGCCTGGTCAACATGGTGAAACCCTGTTTCTACTAAAAAATACAAAAATTAGCTGGGTGCAGTGGCTCATGCCTGTAATCCCAGCACTTTGGGAGGCCCGGGCGGGCAGATCACGAGGTCAGGAGATTGAGACCATCCTGGCCAACATGGTGAAACTCCATCTCTACCAAAAATACAAAAATTAGGTGGGCGTGCTGGTGGGTGCCCATATAGTCCCAGCTGCTTGGGAGGCTGTGGCACGAGAATCACTTGAACCCAGGAGGCAGAGATTGCAGTGAGCTGAGATCATGCCACTGCACTCCAGCCTGGCAGCAGAGCGAGAGTCTGTCTCAAAAACAAACAAACAAGACCTACAAAAATTAGCTGGGTATGGTGGTGGGGTCCTGTAATCCCAGCTATTCTGAAGGCTGAGGCAGGAGAATCTCTTGAACCTGGGAGGCAGAGGTTGCAGTGAGTCGAGATCGTGCCACCACTGCACTCCAGCCTGGGTGACAGAATGAGACTCCATCTAAAAATAGAGAGAGAGATGGAGGAAAACAAATTCCTGGTGACGTCATTTGAAGCCCTGGATACAGCCATACTTGAAGTCAAACCACTGGGCCCTGGACTTTCCAGGAACATAAATGTATACATTCTGTTTCTCTTTTTATTTTTGTTTATCTTTTTTTGGTTTGTTTATATTTTTGCTTGAGTCAGTTTGCTTTGGGATTTTACCACTTGCATCTGGAGGTTTCCTAAAGAATGCAGTGGCACCACATGGTCTGGCCCCTTCCTGCCTGTACCCACTGTTCCCTTGATCTCTGTGCTCCAGCAAACTTGGCTTTCTTTCAGTCACTTAGAAACGCCCGGGGCTCCTCTGTCATAACTGCTTTGCATATACTACTGCCCTGCCTGGAACATTCTTCCTCCCTCTTTGCTCAGTTAACTCTTACTCATCTTCCAGGTTGCTGCCTAAGGTCACTCTAATAGCTTGTTACAAGGTGGCCCCAGATGAATATCATCTTCCAGTATTCATGCCCTTGTGTGACAGTCCCCTCTTCTGGACTCTGGGTAGACTGCTTTAACCAGTGGAATTCAGCAGATATGATGCTGTGTCAGTTCCAAGCCTAAGCCTTAGGAAAGACTGGCAGCTTCTGCTTCTGTGCTCTTGGAAGGCTTGGGCCAACATATAAAAAGTCTGATTATCCTGCTGGAGAGACCAAATGGAAAGATTACATGTGAGAATCCCAGCTGTGGGCTAGCCTAAGTGCCAGCTGGATGCAGCCTCATGAGTGACCATTGACAAGACCAGAGAAACTGACCATCTGAGCCCAGCCCAAATTACAAATTTGTGTGCAAATAAAGTGGTTCCTCTCTCTATCTCTTTTGTCTTCTTTAAGCTTGTTACTTTGTGCTATTATGTTTCGGGGTAGTTTGTTGTACAATATTAGATAAGGGAAAGAGTCACTTCAAGAAAACTCCTCCGGTCAGGCGCAGTGGCTCATACCTGTAATCCCAGCACTTTGGGAGGCCAAGGCGGGAGGATCTCTTGAGTCCAGGAGTTCAAGACCAGCCTGGGCAACATGGCAAGACCCTATCTCTACAAAACATACAAAACTAGCTGGGCATGGTGGCATGCACTGGTAATCCCAGCTACTCAGGAGGCTGAGGTGGGAGGATCGATTGAGCCCAGGAGTAGGAGGCTGCAGTGAGCCGAAATCACATCACTGCACTCCAGCCTGGGTGCCAGAGACAGACCCTGCCTGGAAAAAAGAAGAAAACTCCTCTAACACTCCTAGAACAAGTCAATCCCATTGTAGACATTTTCACAGGGAAAAAGATGTGATCATAGTACTATGCACTTTTCCTTTAGAACACTTATTACAATTCATAGTTGGAGCTTTCACTCAAGAATGACTTTTCTTTTCAGGGTCCCTTTTCTGTGATAAACTCAATAATTTCAGGAGTATTTATCCAACCTAAAGACATCAGTCTTTATTGTGGTTGGAAAGTTAGGTCTGTCTGCCCAAGGACCCAGTTCTCCGCTTCCGCTCCTGCTGAATCTGCTGCTGATCCTCCAAATGCAGGTTCAGTAGAAATTGTGGCACGAAAGTTTCCCACAGAAAAAGTCCCAGAGGGCTCCCTTCCCCCTCCCAATTTGTGATTCTACTCTTAAGCATTTAGGCACCATTAATAGGAAAACTAGCTTTTAAAAGATTCATGGTGCATGGTTTACAGTATTCAGATTTACACAGCAGGTTCTTTCGAATTACACTTAGGGGAATAAATCAGTGACTAACTTTGGCAATCTCACAAAGCACAGAGGCTTCCAATTTTAAAGGTTTTTGTTGGTGAGTCATTAAGTTAAAAAAGGAAATCTATATTGGTGATAAATCTTTGTAGAAGTACTCTATGTTCTGCTAAAATTGATTGTTTCTAGGTGGCTACTTCAACTAACATTATGAAAAGAATAGATTTCTGTTGTAATATAAAATGATACTTCTGAGGAATTGTTCCTAGTCTTGCTTTTTTAAAAAAAAAAAAAAGTTGACACAGGAGATTTATTACAGAGGGTACTTCCAGAGGACCAGAACTTTTAATAAATTTATTCTGTGGTTATTTTCATTGTTTAACATTATTGATCATACACATTCACCAGATTAGAAATTTGTGGTTGCTGTACTTGTGGGGAGATGGCATGGTAGAGACCTAAACGTTAAACAGCTTAGAGCTTACTCTACTGGCAGTCCACAACTTCAACCATGGTGAGTGAAGACAAAGGAGGATTCCTGAACCCCATCCTCTCCCTCAGGCTGTCTTCTCCCACCCTCCACACACTCCATCACAAAGACCTGTATAAGATTTCTCTCCAGTTGTCACCTCCTCTCCTTTTCCACGTTTGCTGCTTTAGTTCAGGCCCTTGTCAACTAGACCTTCAGACTTTTGCTATGTCCTCATGGATGGTATTCTTGCCTTTAGTATCAGCTTCCAAATCCATCTCCTACCACACTACTGCAGTGATTGGCTACTTCGTTTCTTAAAACCCTTCAATGATGCATCGTTTCTGCAAGAGAGGTCCTTAACCTATGGTCAGCAGATATTTAGCAGACATATGGACAAAGGAACTCTCTAAAGTGGTGTAGACGAATGACATAAGTATATCTATTCTCAGGAGAGGACCTGTAGCTTTCATTACACTGTCAAAAAGGTCTGTGTCTCAAAAAGAGGGAAGAACTACTGGCCTATAGGTGAGAAAACCAGTTACTTGGCATGTCACATATCAAAAGGGCGGAGGTGAAAAGATGCTGCAAACGCCACAGGCAAAAGGTACCAGTTCCTTCACCCTGCAGAACAAAACACAGGACTTGGCAGTATTCAGAATGGTTTCTCCCAATTGTTCTGAGAAGTGCGTAGCTGTCCTGTCTCCGTGACAGCCTGCTGGTGCAAACTGCGCATCAACTTTCTCAGGGGAGGCGATATTTACCTTCATGCCTCTTTTCAGCTTGATATTGGAGACAGTATGAATCAGTCCAAGCACATTTCTAAGGGACCACAGTGGGCCGTGGTGGAATCCAAGAACAGTTTCAGGTGACCTCTGAATCCGGCTTTCCCAAACAGGTTGGGCTTCAAGCTTACTGAAGCTCCATCTCTTACACAACTTCCAAGGTCCTTCATGACCTAGCTGCTGCCTAGCTTTCCAGCCCCATCCTTCCCGTGCGTCCCATGCTTCAGACACACAAAATATTAAAAACTCGGCCAGGCGCGGTGGCTCACGCCTGGAATCCCAGCACTTTGGGAGGCTGAGGCGGGCGGATCACCTGAGGTCAGGAATTCGAGACCAGCCTGACCAACATGGTGAAACCCTGTCTCTACTAAAAATACAAAATTAGCTGGACGTGGCAGCACATACCTGTAATCCCAGCTACACAGGAGGCTGAGGCAGGAGAATCGCTTGAATCCGGGAGGTGGAGGTTGCAGTGAGCTGAGATGGTGCCACTGCACTCCAGCCTGGGCGACAGAGCGAAGCTTCATCTCAAAAAAAAAAAAAAAAAAAAAGAAATCAAAACTCTCTGAGCCAGATACACACTTTCACGACCCTTTGCCTTTGACATAACAATAACATAAATGATAATAATAGTCATAATTTAAAATTCCAATGAAAACTCTGTGAGGTAGGTAATACCCCGAATTTACAAATGAGGAAGCCAAAGCTAGTGGCAGTTAATGTGCCCAAACCTAACAAAGGAAGTAAACGTGACCTGGAATTACCCCTTTCTTTCTCCTCTGGCAAATGCTATTTGTTACAGTGTCAGCTCACATCACTTCCTCATGAGGTTCACTCTAACTTCTCCAGATAGAGTTAGGCATTCATGCCTTGGTTTCCAAAACATTCCAAAGGATTTTTTATTTTAGTAGTAAACTATATTTATTCCAGAAAATTGGGAGACTCAGAAAAACAGTTCTCAAGAGTATATCTATCCAAATGCAGTTATTGTTAGCATTTTTGTAACTCTTCTGACTTTTTAATATTGCTATTGCCATTATGTGTATATTATCTTGTATTCTATATTTTAGGGACTAGTAGTATAAGCATTAACATTTCCCCATCTTGTTACACAGTTTTACGATATCTTTATTTGCTCTGTTAGGATACTTCTGGGTGCAAGTAACAAATAACTGTTAATTCACATTGTCTTAAACAATAAGGAATGTATGGTAATCCCTGCTTTAAAACTTCTCAGAAGTAGGGCAGGACCCAGGCATGCTATAATTTGGGTTCTGGCACTGTTTTACAGCAGTTATCTCACATCTCCCTCTCCGCTTTTGACCGTCTGTTACTGTCCTCAGGGATCCCTTAGATCACAAGCTGGGGCAGCCTGCTTCCTTGTTTATGTTCTGCACAAGAGGAGGAGAATGCTACCCTAATGATGGAATAAAGTTCCATTTTAAATCTGATTGGGTCATTTTTAGGTCATGTGTTTCTTCCTGGACGTAGAATAGTCCTTGGGGCAATGTAACTCACTTTAAGCTTAACCCTTGGCTTATTTTTATTTTATTTTATTTTATTTTGAGACAGGGTCTCACTCTGTCACCCAGGCTGGAGTGAAGTGACACTAACATGGTTTACTGCAGCCTCAGGCTCCGGAGGTCTTGCCATGTTGCCCAAGCTGGCCTCCTACTCCTGGGCTCAATCAATCCTCCCACCTCAGCCTCCTGAGTAGCTGGGATTACCAGTGCATGCCACCATGCCCAGCTAGTTTTGTGTCTGGCTTATTTCACTTAGCATAATGATCTCCAGTTCCATTCATGTTGTTGCTAATGACAACAACATTCTTATTCTTTTATGGCTGAGTAGTACTCCACTGTGTATAAGTACTACATTTTCTTTATCTACTCATCTATTGATGGACACTTAGGTTGCTTCCAAATTTTGGCTATGTGAACAGTGCTGCAACAAACATGGGAGTGCAGATATCTCTTCAATACACTGAATTCCTTTCTTTTGGATATATACCCAGCAGTGGGATTGCTGCATTGTATTTTCGGTTTTTTGAAGAAACTCCAAACAGTTCTCCATAGTGGTTGTATTAATTTTCATTACCACTAACAGCGTACGAAGGTTCCCTTTTCTCCACAGCCTCACCAGCATTTGTTATTGCCTGTCTTTTGAATAAAAGCCATTTTAACTGGGGGGAGATGATACTTCATTGTAGTTTTGATTTGTATTCCTCTGACGGTCAGTGATGTTAAGCACTTTTTCATATGCCTGCTTGCCATTTGTATACCTTCTTTTGAGAAATGTCTATTCAGATCTTTTACCCAGTTTTTAATCAGATTATTAGATTTTTTTCTATAGAGTTGTTTGAGCTTCTTATATATTCTGGTTATTAATCTCTTATCAGATGGATAGTTTGCAAATATTTTCTCCCATTCTGTGGGTTGTCTCTTCACTTTGTTGATTGTATCTATTGCTGTGCAAAAGCTTTCTAAGTTGATGTGGTCCCATTTGTCCATTTTTGCTTTGGTCACCTGTGCCCGTGAGGTATTTACTCAAGAATTTTTTTTTCCTAGATCAGTGCCCTGGAGAGTTTCCCTAGTGTTCTCTTGTAGTAGTTTCATTACTTAGATTTAAGTCTTTAATCCATTTTGATTTGATTTTTGTAAATGATGATAGATAGGGGTCTACTTTATTTTTTTTCTTTTTTTCTTTTTTTTTGAGACAGCATTTTGCTTTTGTTGCCCAGGCTGGAGTGCATGGCATGATCTTGGCTCACTGCAACCTCCACCTCCTGGGTTCAAGTGATTCTCCTGCCTCAGCATCACGAGTAGCTGGGATTACAGGTGCCTGCCACCACACTTGGCTAATTTTTTGTATTTTTAGTAGAGCCAGGGTTTCGCCATGTTGGCCAGGCTGGTCTCGAACTCCTGATCTCAGGTGATCCACCTGCCTTGGCCTCCCAAGGTGCTGGGAGGTGTGAGCCACTGCGCCTGGCCCTTGTGGGGTCTACTTTCATTCTTCTGCATATGGATATCCAGTTTACCCAGCACCATTTATTAAAGAAACTGTTCTTTCACCAATGTATGTTCTTGGCACCTTTGTCAAAAATGACTTCACTGTAGGTGTGTAGATTTGTTTCTGTGTTTTCTGTTCTGTTTCACTGGCCTATGTGTCTGTTTTCATGTCAGTATCATGCTGTTTTGGTTATATATCTCTGTAGTATAATTTGAAGTCAGGTAATGTTATTTCTCCGGTTTTGTCCTTTTTGCTCTGGATAACTTGGTCTATTCTGGGTTTTTTTTGTTTTGTTTTGTTTTTTTGTGCTCCATATACATTTAAGAATTGGCTGGGCATGGCGGCTTATGCCTGTAATCCCAGCTCTTTGGAAGCTGAGGCAGGCAGGTCGCTTTGAGCTCAGGAGTTTCAGAACAGCCTGGGCAACGTGGTGAAACCCCATCTCTACAAAAAATTAGATAGGTGTGGTGGCTTGCACTTGTAGTCCCAGCTACTAGGGAGGCTCAGGTTGGAGGACTGCTAGAGCCCAGGAAGTGGAGGTTGTAGTGAATCAAGATTGTGCCACTGCACTCCAGCCTGGGTGACAGAGTGAGAACCTGCCTCCCCTCCACCAAAAAAAGTTTTTCCTATTTCTGTGAAGAGTGTCATTGATATTTTGATAGGGATTGCACTGAATCTGTAGATTGCTTCGGTAGTATGGACATTTTAATAGTATTGATTCTTTCAGTTTATGAACTTGGAATATCTTTCCATTTTTTTGATATCTTCAATTTCTTTCATCAGTGTTTTATAGTTTTCATTATAGAGATCTTTCACTTTTTTGGTTAATTCCTAGGTATTTAATTTTATTTATAGCTACTGTAAATGGAATCACTTTCTTGATTTCTTTTTCAAATTGTTCACTGTTGGCATATAGAAATGGTACTGATTTTTGCATGTTGATTTTGTATCCTGCAACTTTACTGAATTTGTTAATCAGTTCTAACAGTTTTTTGGTGGAGTGTTTAGGTTTCTCCAATTATAAGATCACCTCGTCTTCAAACAACAATAATTTGGCTCCTTCCTTTCCAATTTGGACGTCCTTTATTTCTTTCTCTTGTCTGATTACTCGATATAGGACTCCCAGTACATACTGAGTAACAGTGGGCAACCTTTTTGTGTTACTGATCTTAGAGAAAAGGCTTTCAGCTTTTCCCCATATAGTATGATGCTAGTTATGGATCTGTCATATATGGCTTTTATTTATGTTGAGGTATGTTCCTTCTATACTCAGTATTTTGAGGGGTTTTATTGGTGTTTTTTCTGATCCTCTTCTTCCTCCCACCTTCAACCCTCAAGTAGGCCTCAGTGTCTGTTGTTCTTCTCTTTGTTTTCATGTGTTTTTGGGGTTTAGCTCCCACTTATAAGTGAGAACATGTGATATTTTTGTTTTCTGTTCCTGCATTCATTTGCTTAGGCTAATGGCCCCCAGCTCCAACCACGTTGCTGTAAAGTACATGATCTCATTCTTTTTCATGATTGCATAGTATTACATGTTGTATATGTATCACATTTTCTCTATCCAGGCTACCATTTATGGGCATTTAGGTTGATTCCATGTCTTTGTTATTGTGAACATATGTGTGTATGTGTCTTTATGGCAGAGTGATTAATATTCTTTTGGGCATATACCCATAATGAATGAAATTGCTGGGCTGAATGGTAATTTTGTTTCAAGTTCTTTGAGGAATCACTACACTGCTTTCCACAATGGCTGAACAAATTTATAATCCCATCAGCAGTGCATAAGCATTCCCTTTACTCTGCAACCTTGCCAGCATGTGTTATTTTTGACTTTTTAGTAATAGCCATTCTGACTGTAATGAGATGGTATGTCATTGTGGTTTTGATTTGCATTTCTCTAATGATTAGTGATGTTGAGCATTGTTTCATATGCTTGTTGGCCACATGTATAAAGAGCCTAAATAGCCAAGGCAATTCTAAGCAAAAAGAATAAAGCTGAAGGCATCATGTTACCTGACTTCAAACTATATTACAAGGCTATAGTAATCAAAAGAGCATGATACTGGTAGAAAAACAGACACACAGACCAATGGAACAGAATAGAGAGCCCAGAAATAATGTCACACAACTACAACTGTCTGATGTTCAGCAAAGCTGACAAAAGCAAGCAATGGGGAAAAGACTCCCTAGTCAATAAATAGTGCTAGGATAACTGGCTAGCCATATGCAGAAGATTGAAACTAGACCCCTTCATTCCATATACAAAAATACACAAAAATCAGTTCAAAATGGATCAAATACTTAAAAGTAAAATCTAAAACAAAGGCTAGGAGCGGTGGCTCGTGCCTATAATCCCAGCACTTTGGGAGGCCGAGGAGGGTCGATCACTTGAGGCCAGGAGTTTGAGACCAGCCTGGCCAAAACGGCGAAACCCTGTCTCTACTAAAAATACAAAACGTAGCCGAGCATGGTGGTGCATGCCTGTAACCCCAGCTACTCTGGTGGCTGAGGCACAAGAATTGCTTGAAACCAGGAGGTGGAGTTTTCAGTGAGCCGAGATCACAGTACTGCACTCTAGCCTAGGCGGCAGAGCAAGACTGTTGCCCAGGCTGGAGTCTCAAAAACAGAAAAACAAAAAACAAAACACAAAACAAAACACCCTAAAACTATAAAAACCCTGGAAGATAACCCAGAAAATACCATTCTGGACATAAGACCTGGCAAAGATTTCATGATGAAGACACCAAAAGCAATTGCAACAAAACCAAAAGTTGACAGATGGGACCTAATTAAACCAAAAAGCTTCTGCACTGCAAAAGAAACTATCAGTAGAGTAAACAGACCACCTATAGAATGAGAGAAAATATTCACAAAGTGGGAATCTCACAAAGGTCTAATATCCAGAATACAAGGAACTTAAATTTACAAGCAAAAAACAAACAACCTCATTAAAAAGTGGACAAAGGACAAAATGACACAAACAGACACCTTTTTTTTCTCTCTCTGTTTTTTTTTGTTTTTTGTTTTTGTTTTTTTTTTTGAGATGGAGGTCTCAGTCTGTCATTCCGGCTGGAGTATGGTGATGTGATCATGGTTCGTGGCAGCGTTGACCGCCTGGGCTCAGGTGATCCTCCTGCCTCAGTCTCCTGAGTAGCTGGGACCAAAGGTGCACACCACTACACCCAGCTAATTTTTATTTTATTAATGTATTTATTTAGTGACAGAGTCTTGCTCTGTCACCCAGGCTGGACTGCAGTGGCGTGATCTTGGCTTACTGCAACCTCCGCCTCCTGGGTTCAAACAATTCTCATGCCTCAGCCTCCTGTGTAGCTGGGACCACAGGTGCCCGCCATCACACCCAGCTAATTTTTGTATTTTTAGTAGAGACAGGGTTTCACCATGTTGGCCAGGCTGGTGTCAAACTCCTGTCCTCAAGTGACTCGCCCACCTTAGCCTCCCAAAGTGCTGGGATTACAGGTGTGAGTCACTGCACCTGGCTATTCCAGATAATTTTTAAAAATTACTCGTAGAGACAGAGGCTTGCAATATTGACTAGGTTGCTGTCAAACTCCTGGGCTCAAGCAATCCTTCCACCTTGGCCTCCCCTAGTGCTGGGATTACAGGCATATGCCACCGTGTACTGCTTTTCTTCTTTTTCTGGACACTTTTCAAAAGAACAAATAATGGGGATTTTTCTTTCTTTTTTTTTCTTTTTTCTTTTTTGAGATAGTCTCGTTCTTGTCCACCAGGCTGGAGTGCAATGGCATAATCTCGGCTCACTGCAACCTCCGCCTCCTGGGTTCAAGCGATTCTCCTGTCTCAGCCTCCCAAGTAGCTGGGATTACAGGTGCCCACCACCACACTTGGCTAATTTTTGTATTTTTAGTAGAGATGGGGTTTCCCCATGTTGGCCAGGCTAGTCTCGAACTCCTGACCTCAGCCTTCCAAAGTGCTGGGATTACAGCCATGAGCCACCGCGCCTGGCTAATAATGGGGATTTTTAATGTTACACATGTTCCTTCTTATCTTTGAGTAGGGGCATGTCTTTCTTTTTTTTTTTTGAGGTGGAGTCTCGCTCTGTTGCCCGGACTGGAGTGCAGTGGCCAGATCTCAGCTCACTGCAAGCTCCGCCTCCTGGGTTTAGGGCATGTCTTTCTTAAGAACAATTTATGAAGGTTACAGCCTATTAATGACATCAGCTTTCTTTGAGAAGGAAAGTCCGTGGTTCCCTGCCGGCTTCAGGGAATTTCAGACCCTGTGAGGTGCTTTCCTATAGCTCCTCTGTGATAGAACTGACCTAGTTTGGGAGGTGAGGGATTACTTCACTGAGGAAGTGATATTTCAGTTGAAACCTAAATGATGAGTATGACATATAGAAAAGAAGAGAGGCCTAGGGAGGGCAGCATTCCAGACAAGGAAACAGCATAAGTGGAGGCCTTGTGACCTCAGACAAGCCTCAGTCTGGGGATTTCAGGGATCCAAAAGTCTCATTGATGTGCAGAGAAATGTGCAGAGAATGAAGAGGGGACAGGTGCTAGATGATGCTGGAAATGGAGGCAAGGGTGAGATAGAGTCTCACTCTGTCCCCCCAGGCTGGAGTGGAGTGGTGCAATTTTGGCTCACTGCAAGCTCTGCCTCCAGGGTTGAAGTGATTCTCGTGCCTTAGCCTCCCGAGTAGCTGGGACTACAGGTGCACACCACCACACCCAGCTACTTTTTGTATTTTTAGTAGAGACAGGGTTTTGCTATGCTGGCCAGGCTGGTCTTGAATTCCTGGCCTCAAGTGATCTACCTGCCTTGGCCTACCAAAGTGCTGGAATTACAGGCATGAGCCACCATGCCCAGCCTATATAGCCTTTAGACAGTGTTATGAATTTAGAATTCAGGCCAGTTCTGGAAGTAAGAAACTCAAGGTGCCACTGAAATAGAGCTTTGAGGTCATAGCCAGGACAGAATTTATGTGCATAATTTTTTTCTGCTCTTAATATCTCATTATATAATTAATTAACATTATGAAATATATTAAAATTTAATATTCATGTTGCCAAAAGACAAAATTACGACAAATTTGGTTTAAAGATCTTAAATGGCTTTGATTTGTGATTCTAGCTAGAATCAGGCAACACTTCATTCCATAAAATAGAACGAATGTTCCAATGAGCTGAGCAGAGGAGGTTGGTTTTATAGACAGAAAAGAAATGAGGAAAGCAGAAACAGAAAACGAAAAGTATATTGGTTGTTTCAAAGTTGCTTTTCTTGTAAAAGTTAAAGCAGAAGGGACTTCCTTATCATGCAACTTAAAACTGGCTTGTTAGGAGAGACAACTCACACCTGTAATCCCAGCACTTTGGGAGGCTGAGATGGGAGGATCACTGGAGTCCAGGAGTTGGCAACCAGGCAACGCAACAGTGAGACCCCATGTCTAAAAAAATTAAAAGAATCAGCTAGGCATGGGGGTGTGTACCTGTAGTCCCAGCTACTCAGGAGGCTGAAGCAGGAGGATCGCTTGAACCCAGGAAGTTGAGGATGCAGTGATCTGAGATCCTACTACTGCACCCTAGCCTGTGCGACAGAGCTAGATCCTGTCTCAAAACAACAACAACAACAACAATAATAACAACAGCAAAACCCCCCAAAACTGGCTTGAGGATTTGGCTATGATCACTCTCCTGATTTCTCAGAAGGTCCGATAAACGGCTTAGTTCTAGCTTGGTAGAGTGGAACTTCAGCATGAGTGACTCCATTTTGGTTTAGCCTTGTCAGCCAAGAAGAGGTGAAAGACCAGACTGCAAAGCAGTGAACCAGGCATTTGTTGGGGTCTTCGGAATTGTAATTCGGGAGACACAGATTCAGCTCCAAACCAAACTGTTCTAAAGAGAGGGAAGGGAGTAGGGTTTTTAAAAGGGAGCTGGGGGTGATTACCCAAGGTATTTTGAAAGAATTCTCACTGGTGGAGGTGGCTGGCTTAGTATGTGTGTCTACAGTTCATTGGTTGTTGCTGTTCAGGAGTTGCTGCACTGGTGAAGTTAAGCTGTTTTCCAGGATATTTACGTTCATGAGCATTACAATTTGGGCCAATTCAAAGGTTCAAAGCAAGTTTCTGCCCTTTTCTTTTTTTGCTTGGTTGCAGGTTATGCAGAAAGTCCTTCTTAAAATGGCTTCCTGACGCCATTTTATAGCTCTGAACCAGAGTGGTGCCATTTTGTATATCACATTTCACATTTCTGCCCTATTGCTCCAGATAGGGGATGAGGAAGCATCACTGATCAATGACTGGTGGTCAGTCGCAGAGCTATTATCTGTTTCCCTCAGAGCTGGGAGCATCTGTTTCTGAAGGGTTATGTTCCACGGAGGGGGGTTGTTGTTGTTGTTGTTGTTGTTTTTGAGACAGAGTCTTGCTCAGTTGCCCAGGCTGGAGTGCAGTGGCGCTATCTTGGCTCACTGCAAGCTCTGCCTCCTGGGTTCGCGCTATTCTCCTGCCTCAGCCTCCTGAGTAGCTGGGACTACAGGTGCCTGCCACCATGTCCGGCTAATTTTTTGTATTTTTAGTAGAGACGGGGTTTCACCGTGTTAGCCAGGAGGGTCTTCGTCTTCTGACCTCGTGATCTGCCCGCCTCGGCCTCCCAAAGTGCTGGGATTACAGGCGTGAGTCACTGCGCCTGGCTGGAGGGTGGTTGTTGAAAGTCAGTGTGCATCCAAGATTTCAGAGATGGGCCATATTTGAGTAACAAAGGAGCTGTCATAAATAAGGAGGTCTGCATTAGTGATTAGCTGTATATCGGGAGAGACACACATCTGATTAACTATGTCTAAAGGTTGTAATATCATGATCTTAACATCTTGGATAGTCTGGCAGCAATGAGAAATATAGATGGTACAAGTTGTTAAAAGAAAAACTTTAGACAAATTAAACTTAACAGAGTTTAATTGCACAGAGACTGATTCATGAATCTGGCAGCCCCCAGAACCAGAATAGGTTCAGAATAACAACAACACAGGGGCAGCCACATGGTCAGATAACATTTATTGACAGAGAAAGGAAAGTGACATATAGAAAACAGAAGTGAGGTACAGAAATAGCTGGATTGGTTACAGCTTGACATGTGACTTATTTGAGCACACTTTGAACAGTTAGTTGCCTGTGATTGGTTGAGACTAGGCTACTTGTTAAAAGAGTAGGTTACAATCTGTTTACATACCCAGTTAGGTTACAGTTCTCTACCTATGGAGAAACTTTTAGGCTATATTTAAAATACATAAGGAGGCAGGTTGGGCGCGGTGGCTCACGCCTGTAATCCCAGCACTTTGGGAGGCCGAGACGGGTGGATTATGAGGTCAGGAAATCCAGACCATCCTGGCGAACACAGTGAAAACCCGTCTCTACTAAAAATACAAAAAATTAGCTGGGTGTGGTGGTGGGCACCTGTGGTCCCAGCTACTTGGGAGGCTGAGGCAGGAGAATGGCATGAACCCAGGAGGCAGAGCTTGCAGTGAGCCAAGATTGCACCACTGCACTCCAGCATGGGCGACAAAGCGAGACTCCGTCTCAAAAAAAAAGAAAAAAATACATAAGGAATCAGCTTTAGGCAAAACTTTTAACAATATAAAAATTTAACAATTCTCCCCTTCTCCGTCTCAAAAAAAAAAAAACAAAAAGAAAAGAAAAAGAAAAAGAAAAAATACATAAGGAGGCAGCTTTAGGCAAAACTTTTTAACAATTTAAAAACTTAACAATTCTCCCTAAGAAATTAGGCTAATTTCTTAATTTTTGAGAGATTGACGAAAACTTTAGGAATTGACATTACACTCTCACCATTGTAAAAGGACTTATTTGGGCTCAAATCTCTCTTTAAGACAGGGTCTTGCTATGTCACCCAGGCTGGAGTGTAGTGGCATGATCTCAGCTAACTGCAAGCTCTACCTCCCGGGCTCAAGCAATCCTCCCACCTCAGCACCCCCAGTAGCTGGGACTATAGGTGCATACCATCATGCCTGGGTGATGTTTGTATGTTTTGTAGAGACGGGGTTTTGCTGTGTTGCCCAAGCTGGCAGATTACTTTTTGTTAAGGGTTAGAGCAGAGGAGGCTTCTTTATGATAGAATCTCTTTTTTTCAGACTTGTCAGGTCTTAGGTTCCCCTGACTGCAGTTTCCAGAAGAGCAGAGAAGTATCCTGCTTACATTACCAAAACTGTGTGGGCAAAAGGGAAACTTCCCCTTTGCTCTTTGAAAGTTTGCTGAAAATCAACAGACAAAAGGCATTTAATAGGAGAAAAGGCAGATTTATTAATGTGTGTTTGTGTATGTGTTTGGGAACCAGAGTGTCATTGAAGCTGCTACATTGTCTGGGGTATATACCCTGGGTTTTGTTGTTGCGTGCCAGGAAAATTTAGGACATGGGCACACCCAAGGAGTTTAGGAGCAGAGGTTTAATAGGCAGAAGAGAAGAGAAAGAGAAAGAGAAACAGCTCTCCATAGAGAAAGGGGTCTCCTAGTGCAAAGGACCAGCTGGTGGTGAATGTGCCAGATTTTATAGTGTAGTTTGAGGAGGCGGTGTCTGATTTGCATAGGGCTCACAGATTGGTTCCATTAGGTATGATGTTTACATAGTACATAGTGAAGGCTGGTTGCCCCATCCTAATCTTATTATGCAAATGGACTTTCCAGTTGACCAGCACCGTCTTATCTGTTCCTTACAGTACACGGGGCTGACAAAGAGAAGGAAAGATGAGTCACTATCTTGAACATGTCTGGTTCCTAGTTCCTGCCAGTATTCACCTGTGCAAGCTCCCAGCTCAACTTTATAGGCTGCTCTTTGTTAGAAAATGATTTGGGGCTGCTTTTCATTAAAAAAAAAAAAAGAAAAAAAAATGCCTTATTGAAGACTACCATACCCTTACTCTCTACCTAAGTGATTTATTCTTAACTCCTGTATCATCATTACCCCATACCCCAACAGGGTACAGAAGCTTGTATAACCTTTTTCATAGGTGAGAAAAAAGATGGGGAATGTAGACAATTCTTTTGAGGTGCAGGAAGTGATCATCAGAGAGAATAAATGGGCGAGGGAGATAGAAATTAACTTATAGATGATTCTCTTTTGAATTTGAATGAGTCTGAGAGGCAGGCAGGCATTACCTTGTGACAAAGTCCATGTAGGTGTGGTTGTATTCCTCACTTTCTTTTCTGAACAAGATAATGATATTTCAGGGGAAAAACAGAATGCGATTGAGTTTCCTTTGGAAAGAAAATTTGTTGGTCGGAGGTTCCAAGATGGCCAAATAGGAACAGCTCCAGTCTACAGCTCCCAGCATGAGTGACACAGAAGATGGGTGATTTCTGCATTTCCAACTGGGGTACAGGGTTCATCTCAATGGGGCTTGTTGGACAGTGGGTACAGGACAGTGGGTTCAGCCCATCGAGCGTGAGTCAAAGCAGGGCGAGGCATCACCTCACCCGGGAAGCGCAAAGGGCCACGGAATTCCCTTTCCTAGCTAAGGGAAGCTGTGACAGATGGCATCTGGAAAATCGGGTCACTCCTACCCTAATACTACGCTTTTCCAATGGTCTTAGCAAACGGCACACAAGGAGATTATATCTCGCACCTGGCTCAGAGGGTCCCATGCCCACGGAGCCTCACTCATTGCTAGCCCAACAGTCTGAGATTGAACTGCAAGGCGGCAGTGAGGCTAGGGGAGGGGCTTCCACCATCACTGAGGCTTGAGTAGGTAAACAAAGCAGCAGGAAGCTCAAACTGGGTGAAGCCCACTGCAGCCCAAGGAGGCGTGCCTGCCTCTGTAGACTCTACCTCTGGGGGCAGGCGTAGCTAAACAAAAGGCAGCAGAAACTTCTGCAGACTTAAATGTCCCTGTCTGACAGCTTTGAAGACAGTAGTGGTTCTCCCAGCACAGAGTCTGAAATCTGAGAATGGACAGACTGCCTCTTCCAGTGGGTCCCTGACCCCTGAGTAGCCTAACTGGGAGGCATCTCCCAGTAGGGGCCGACTGACACCTCACACGGCTGGGTGCCCCTCTGAGATGAAGCTTCCAGAGGAACGATCAGGCAGCAACATTTGCTGTTCTGCAATATTCACTATTCTGCAGCCTCCACTGGTGATACCCAGGCAAACAGAGTCTGGAGTGGACCTTCCAGCAAACTCCAACAGACCTGCAGCTGAGGGTCCTGACTGTTGGAAGGAAAACTAAGAAACAGAAAGGACATCCACACCAAAACCCCATCTGTACAACACCATCATCAAAGACCAAAGGTAGATAAAACCACAAAGATGGGGAGAAACCAGAGCAGAAAAGCAGAAAATTCTAAAAATCAGAGCACCTCTTCTCCTCCAAAGGAACGCAGCTCCTCACCAGCAACGGAACAAAGCTGGACAGAGAATGACTTTGATAAGCTGAGAGAAGAAGGCTTCAGACGATCAAACTTCTCCGAGCTAAAGAAGGATGTTTGAACCCATCGCAAAGAAGCTAGAAACCTTGAAAAAAGATTAGACGAATGGCTAACTAGAATAACCAGTGTAGAGAAGACCTTAAATGACCTGATGGAGATGAAAACCATGGCACAAGAACACATTCACAAGCTTCAGTAACCGATTCGATCAACTGGAAGAAAGGGTATCAGTGATGGAAGATCAAATGAATGAAATGAAGTGAGAAGAGAAGTTTAGAGAAAAAAGAGTAAACAGAAATGAACAAAGCCTCCAAGAAATATGGGACTATGTGAAAAGACCAACTCTACTTCTGATTGGTGTATCTGAAAGTGATGGGAGGAAGGGAACCAAGTTGGAAAACACTCTTCAGGATATTATCCAGGAGAACTTCCCCAACCTAGCAAGGCAGGCCAACATTCAAATTCAGGAAATATAGAGAACTCCACAAAGATACTCCTTGAGAAGAGCAACTCCAAGACACATAACTGTCAGATTCACCAAAGTTGAAATGAAGGAAAAAATGTTAAGGGCAGCCAGAGAGAAAGGTTGGGTTACACACAAAGGGAAGCCCATTAGACTAAAAGTGAATCTCTCGGCAGAAACTCTACAAGCCAGTAGTGAGTGGAGGCCAATATTCAACATTCTTAAAGAAAAGAATTTTCAACCCAGAATTTCATATCCAGGCAAACTAAGCTTCATAAGTGAAGGAGAAATAAAATCCTTTACAGACAAGCAAATGCTGAGAGATTTTGTCACCACCAGGCCTGCCTTACAAGAGCTCCTGAAGGAAGCACTAAACATGGAAAGGAACAACTGGTACCAGCCACTGCAAAAACATGCCACATTGTAAATATCATCGATGCTAGGAAGAAACTGCATCAAGTAACGAGCAAAATAACCAGCTAACACAATAATGACAGGATCAAATTCACACATAACAATATTAACCTTAAATGTAAATGGGCTAAATGGTCCAATTAAAAGACACAGACTGGCGGATAAAGAGTCAAGACCCATCAGTGTGCTGTATTCAGGAGACCCATCTCACATGCAGAGACACACATAGGCTCAAAACAAAGGGATGGAGGAAGATCTACCAAGCAAATGGAAAACAAAAAAAAGCTGGGGTTGCAACCCTAGACTCTGATAAAACAGACTTTAAACCAACAAAGATCAAAAGACACAAAGAAGGCCATTACATAATGGTAAAGGAATAAATTCAACAAGAAGAGCTAACTATCCTAAATATATATGCACCCAATACAGGAGCATCTAGATATATAAAGCAAGTCCTTAGGGATCTAAAAAGAGACTTAGACTCCCACACAATAATAATGGGAGACTTTAACACCCCACTGTCAACATTAGACAGATCAACGAGACAGAAAGTTAACAAGGATATCCAGGAATTGAACTCATCTCTGCACCAAGTGGACCTAATAGACATCTACAGAACTCTCCACCCCAAATCAACAGAACATACATTCTTCTCAGCACCACATCACACTTATTCCAAAACTGACCATATAGTTGGAAGTAAAGCCCTCCTCAGCAAATGTAAAAGAACAGAAATTTTATCAAATTGTCTCTCAGACCACAGTGCAATCACACTAGAACTCAGGATTAAGGAACTCACTGAAAACCACTCAACTACACAGAAACTGAACAACCTGCTCCTGAATGACTACTGGGTACATAATGAAATGAAGGCAGAAATAAAGATGTTATTTGAAATCAATGAGAACAAAGACACAACATAACAGAATCTCTGGGACACATTTAAAGCAATGTGTAGAGGGAAACTTTTAGCACTAAATGCCCACAAGAGAAAGCAGGAAAGATCTAAAATTGACACTCTAACATCACAATTAAAAGAACTAGAGAAGCAAGAGCAAACACATTCAAAAGCTAGCAGAAGGCAAGGAATAACTAAGATCAGAGCAGAACTGAAGGAGATAGAGACACAAAAACCCTTCAAAAAATCAATGAATCGGCCAGGTGTGGTGGCTCACGCCTGTAATCCCAGCACTTTGGGAGGCCAAGGCGGGCAGATAACGAGATCAGGAGATTGAGACCATCCTGGCTAACATGGTGAAACCCCGTCTCTACTAAAAGAAATACAAAAAATTAGCTGGGCGTGGTGGTGGGCGCCTGTAGTCCCAGCTACTTGGGAGGCTAAGGCAGGGGAATGGTGTGAACCCAGGAGGTGGAACTTGCAGTGAGCTGAGATCGTGCCACTGCACTCCAGCCTGGGCGACAGAACAAGACTCCATCTCAAAAAAAAAAAAAAATCAATGAATCCAGGAGCTTTTTTTTTTTTGAAAAGATGAACAAACTTGATAGACCGCTAGCAAGACTAATAAAGAAGGAGAGAAGAATCAAATAGACACAATAAAAATGATAAAGGGGATATCACCACTGATCTCACAGAAATACAAACTACCATCAGAGAATACTATAAACACCTCTATGCAAATAAACTAGAAAATCTAGAAGAAATGGATAAATTCCTGGACACATACACCTTCCCAAGACTAAACTAGGAAGAAGTTGAATCCCTGAATAGACCAATAACAGGCTCTAAAATTGAGCCAATGATTAATAGCCTACCAACAAAAAAAAGTCCAGGACCAGACGGATTCACAGTCGAATTCTACCATAGGTACAAGGAGGAGCTGGTAACGTTCCTTCTGAAACTATTCCAATCAATAGAAAAGAGGGAATCCTCCCTAACTCATTTTATGAGGCCAACATCATCCTGATACCAAAGCCTGGCAGAGACACAACAAAAAAAGAATTTTAGACCAATATCCCTGATGAACATCGATGCAAAAATCCTCAATAAAATACTGGCAAACCGAATCCAGCAGCACATCAAAAAGCTTATCCACCATGATCAAGTGGGCTTCATCCCTGGGATGCAAGGCTGGTTCAACATACACAAATCAATAAACGTAATCCATCATATAAACAGAACCGAAGACAAAAACCACATGATTATCTCAATAGATGTAGAAAAGGCCTTTGACAAAATTCAACAGCCCTTCATGCTAAAAACTCTCAATAAATTAGGTATTGATGGGACGTATCTCAAAATAATAAGAGCTATTTATGACAAACCCACAGCTAATATCATACTGAATGGGCAAAAACTGGAAGCATTCCCTTTGAAAACTGGCACAAGGATGCCCTCTCTCACCACTCCTATTCAACATAATGTTGGAAGTTCTGGCCAGGGCAATCAGGCAGGAGAAAGAAATAAAGGGTATTCAATTAGGAAAAGAGAAAGTCAAATTGTCCCTGTTTGCAGATGACATGATTGTATATTTAGAAAACCCCATCATCTCAGCCCAAAATCTCCTTAAGCTGATAAGCAACTTCAGCAGTCTCAGGACACAAAATCGATGTGCAAAAATCATAAGCATTCCTATACACCAATAACAAACAGAGAGCCAAATCATGAGTGAACTCCCATTCACAATTGCTTCAAAGAGAATAAAATACCTAGGAATCCAACTTACAAGGGATGTGAAGGATCTCTTCAAGGAGAACTACAAACCACTGCTCAATGAAATAAAAGAGGACACAAACAAATGGAAGAATATCCCATGCTCATGGATAGGAAGAATCAATATCGTGAAAATGGCCATACTGCCCAAGATAATTTATAGATTCAATGCCATCCCCATCAAGCTACCAATGATTTTCTTCACAGAATTGGAAAAAACTACTTTAAAGTTCATATGGAACCAAAAAAGAGCCTGCATAGCCAAGACAATCCTAAGCCAAAAGAACAAAGCTGGAGGCATCACGCTACCTGACTTCAAACTATACTACAAGGCTACAGTAACAAAAACAACATGGTACTGGTACCAAAACAGAGATCTAGACCAATGGAACAGAACAGAGTCCTCAGAAATAATACCACACATCTACAGCCACTTGATCTTTGACAAACCTGACAAAAACAAGCAATGGGGGAAAGGATTCCCTATTTAATAAATGGTGCTGGGAAAACTGGCTAGCCGTAAGTAGAAAGCTGAAATTGGATCCCTTCCTTACACCTTATACCAAAATTAATTCAAGATGGATTAAGACTTAAATGTTAGACCTAAAACCATAAAAATCCTAGAAGAAAACCTAGGTAATACCATTCAGGACATAGGCATGGGGAAGGACTTCATGTCTAAAACACCAAAAGCAATAGCAACAAAAGCCAAAATTGACAAATGGGATATAATTAAACTAAAGAGTCTCTGCACAGCAAAAGAGAGTACCATCAGAGTGAAGAGGCAACCTACAGAACGGGAGAAAATTTTTGCAATCTATCCATCTGACAAAGGGCTAATAGCCAGAATCTACAAAGAACTCAAACAAATTTACAAGAAAAAAATCAAACAACCCCATCAAAAAGTGGGCAAAGTATATGAACAGACACTTCTCAAAAGAAGACATTTATGCAGCCAACAGACACATGAAAAAATGCTCATCATCACTGGCCATCAGAGAAATGCAAATCAAAACCACAATGAGATACCATCTCATACCAGTTAGAATGGCAATCATTAAAAAGTCAGGAAACAACAGGTGCTGGAGAGGATGTGGAGAAATAGGAATACTTTTACACTGTTGGTGGGACTGCAAACTAGTTCAACCATTGTGGAAGACAGTGTGGCGATTCCTCAAGGATCTAGAACTAGAAATACCATTTGACCCAGCCATCCCATTACTGGGCATATACCCAAAGGATTATAAATCATGCTGGTATAAAGATACATGCACACGTATGTTTATTGTGGCACTATTCACAATAGCAAAGACTTGGAACCAACCCAAATGCCCATCAATGATAGACTGGATTAAGAAAATGTGGCACATATACACCATGGAATACTATGCAACCATAAAAAAGGATGAGTTCATGTCTTTTGTAGGGACATGGATGCAGCTGGAAACCATCATTCTGAGCACTATCACAAGGACAGAAAACCAAACACCGCATGTTCTCACTCATAGGTGGGAAATGAACAATGAGATCACTTGGACACATGAAGGGGAACCTCACACACTGGGGCCTGTTGTGGGGTAGGGGGAGCGGGGAGGGATAGCATTAGGAGATATACCTCATGTAAATGACGAGTTAATGGGTGCAGCACACCACCATGGCACATGTATACCTATGTAACAAACCTGCACGTTGTGCACACGTACCCTAGAACTTAAAGTACTAAAAAATAAAATTAAATAAAAAAAGGAAGTTTCTTGGTCAATGAGGAAATTCCAGAGAGTCTCCAGCTGCTCTTGGGAGGGGGAGGAACAAAACAAGGTTGGTGAGACCTTGATTCTAAGGCTATTTTTTCAGGTTTTTCAATTTTCAAAAGTTCTCAAAATGCCAAAACATCATATTTTGGGGAATCATTTCCTGCAACCCCACGTTTCCCTCTCTGAAACATCCCTAGTCGTTTCACACACCAAAAGCTGAGTTGGTGGCTGTGGAGAGAAAAATTGAGTGAATAGTGGAGTGGCAAGGGATCCTATTAAATCAGTCTCTCATTTCTGGAAATAGGCCCGTCCAATTAACCAGGTGTGTCTCATTTTGTCAGAAGTATTTGAACCAGAGTGACTCCATCTTGAGTAGGGCTGTGTAAAATAAGGCTGATACCTGCTGAGCCACATTCCCAGGAGGTTAGGTATTCTTAGCCACGGGATGAAATAGGTCAGAAGGACTGGTATTACAAGATACAGGTCTTGAAGACCCTGCTGATAAAACAGGATGTGGTAAAAAAGCTGCCCAAAACCCACCAAATACAAGATGGTGAGGACGGTGACCCCTGGTCATCCTCAGTGCTTGTTATATGCTAACTATGATGCGTTAGCATGCTAAAAGACACTCCCACCAGCACCCCAACTGTTAACAAATGCCATGGCAACATCCAGAAGTTACCCTATATGTCTACAAAGGGGGGAACCCTCAGTTCTGGGAATTGCCTCCTCCTTTTTCAGAAAACTCATGAGTAGTCAACCCTTTGTTTAGCATATAATCAAGAAATAACCACACAAATAGCAGCCCTTGGGGCTGCTCTGCCTTTGGAGTAGCCCATTCTTTTTTAATTTACTTCTCTAATAAACTTGCTTTCACTTTCCTCTATGGACTTGTTACTGGTGGCGAATCCTTATGCCTCTGCAGCAACCTCAATTCTTGCCTCCTCAGAAGAAAGAATTTGACTGAGGGGTATAAAGGCAGGAGAGACTGAGGCAAGTTTGAGAGGAGGAGTGAGTTTATTAAAAAGCTTTAGAGCAGAAGGCTGGGCACAGTGGTTCATGCCTCCCAAAGTGCCTGGAATTGCAGCAGTTTGGGAGGTCAAGGCGGGCCGATCACTTGAGGTCAGGAGTTCAAGATCAGCCTGGCCAATGTTGGTCACAGCCAGTGACAAGGAAAGGCAGTCTCTCAATAGATAGAAAAAGCCTGAAGTCAATAAAAGAAACTCCGTCTCTACTAAAAATACAAAAATTAGCCAGTTGTGCACCTGCAGTCCCAGCTGCTCAGGAGGCTGAGACAGGAGAATTGCTTAAACCCGGGAGGTAGAGATTGCAGTGAGCTGAGGTCATGCCACTGCACTCCAGCCTGGGCAACAGAGTGAGACTCCATCTCAAAAAAGAAAACATAAATAAATAAAACTTTAGAGCAGGAATGAAAGGAAGTAAAGTACTCTTAGAAGGGGGCCAAGAGGGTGACTTGAGAGATCAAGTGCCTGGTTTGATCTTTTGACTTGGAGTTTTATAAGTTGGCATCCTTCAGGGTTCTTGTCTTAGTTCTTCCCAGGTTCTTCCCTTGGGGTGGGCTGTCCGCATGCATAGTGGCCTGCTAGCGCTTGGGAGAGGCCGCATGAGCAGTGTGTGTACTGGAGTTGTATGCATGCCCACTTGAGGCATTCTTCCATTACCAAATGCTCCTAGGTCATATACCAGTTAAACTCTGCTATTTGGCCTTTTAGTGCATATGCTTGAGCCCACTTGACCAACTCCTGAGATCTTAATGGGGAGTTGCTGATCACCAGCTTAATGTTTTTTTTAATCTGTTGGGAGACTGCCTTTTTCTGGCACTGGCTGTGAGCAATTATTATTTGAGAGAGACAGTTAACAACTGCTTGACGATCACCTGATGGTCGCCTGACATTCCTGGTTGGGGTGGCCGTCTCCTGCTCTGCTCATGTCTGACTAGCTGCCTACAGTAACAGACACCCTGAATTATTTCTTGCATGAGGTCCAAGAACTCTCTCTTGACGCCTGAATTGGGACCCCTTTCCAGTAACAATTTTAGGAGATGGCATTGCAGACAGGCTCTCAAACAGAAGAAAAACAAAGGATAATGTTTGGTTTGTTGAAAATGCCTGGAAAGAAAAAAAAAAAAAAGGTTAATGTTTGGAACAGTCTATATACCAGTTTTTTTAGAGTCTGGAGGGCAGTCGAGATGTCTAGATGTTAGAGTCGAAGCATCTTCAGTTAAAGTGGAAGTGGGCAGTGGCAATCAGACAGATTTTTCTGTTGTTTGCATGGCACAAGGTTGTTTACACAAGCTTCAGCTTGCAGGGCATCAGGGAAAAGGTACAATTTTAGTGAATTTAAGTCAGAAAAATGAAGGAAAAATTTGGAAATGTTAGTTTGGAGACTTGTAGCCAGGAAAGAATTCAGAATTTTGTCCAAATTGCAGACAAGGAATAAAATCTCAAAAACAATGGTAGGGCTAGAATCTTTTTTTTTTTTTTTTTCTGAGACAGGGTCCCACTCTGTTGCCCAGGCTGGAGTGCAGTGGCATAGTGATGGCTCACTGCAGCCACCACCTCCTGGGGCTCAGGTAATCCTCCCACCTCAATCTGTTAAACAGCTGGGAATACAGACACATGCTGCCACACCTGGCTAATTAAAAAAATACATTTTTGTAGAGATGGGGTTTCACCATGTTGCCCAAGCTGTCTTGAACTCCTGGGTTTAAGTGATCTACCTGCCTTGGCCTCCAAAGTGCTGGAATTACAGGCGTGAATCATTGTGCCCAGCCTAGGGCTAGAATCTAATAGTAGGTGTACTATAATTTTCTTCTGAAACATAACTTTTTTTCTCTCCAATCTTTCTTTCTACCAAAGATAAATTATAGTAAGACCAATTTACTTGCAAAATAAGTTTTACTCCTATTATACTTGGCCTGATTATTTGCACAAAATGCAGCAAGAAGAGTGATTGGCTCTATAGGCTCTTTTAAAGTTGGCTTTTGTTGATGAAAAGAGTTTAACTTTGTAAAATGCTTGAAGAGATTTATTCTGAGCCAAATATTAGTGACTATGGCTCATGACATAGCCGCAGGAGATCCTGAAAGCATGTGTCTAAGGTAGTCAGGCTACAGTTTGGTTGTATACATTTTTTTTTTAGACAGAGTTTCACTCTTGTTGCCCAGGGTGGAGTGCAATGGCGCGATCTTGGCTCACTGCAACCTCTGCCTCCTGGGTTCAAGCAATTCTCCTGCCTCAGCCTCCTGAGTAGCTGGGATTAGAGGCATGCACCACCACACCCAGCTAATTTTGTATTTTTAGTACAGACGGCATTTCTCCATGTTGGTCAGGCTGGTCTCGAACTCCCAACTTCAGGTGATCCACCCACCTTGGCCTCCCAAAGTGCTGGGATTACAGGTGTGAGCCACCATGCCTGGACATACATTTTAGGGAGACATAAATCTAAGATGTACATTAGTTTGGTCCAGAAATATGGGACAACCCAAAGCGGAGACTTCCAGGTCATAGGTGGATTCAAAAAGAGTTTATCGGCCAAGTGTGGGGCAGATCACGAGGTCAGGAGATTGAGACCATCCTGGCCAAGATGGTGAAATCCCATGTCTACTAAAAATACAAAAATTAGCTGGGTGTGGTGGTGTGTTCCTGTAATCCCAGATACTCCGGAGGCTGAGGCAGGAGAATCGCTGGAAACCAGGAGGTGGAGATCGCAGTAAGCCAAGATAGTGCCACTGCACTCCAGCCTGGCGACAGAGCGAGAGACTCCACCTCAAAAACAAAAAACAAAAATAGTTGATTTAAAAAACCTGAAATCAATAGAAGGGAGTATCTGAGTTTAGATAAGGGGTTGTGGAAACTAAGGTTAATAGATTGCAAAGGTTTCTTATTAGACATAAAAAGATGCCAGACTCTTCAGTTAGTTCTCTCCTGGATAAGGAAAAAGACATGAAAAAGGAATGGGGTTCTCTCTAGAATTTAGATTTTCCTCACGAGAGAGCTTTGCAGGGCTGTTTCAAAATACGTCAAAGAAATATATTTTAGAGTAAAATACTTCAATTTCTTTCAGAGCCTACCATCTCATGTTGGTATCTTATCGTTATAAAGAGTCTGTTTTGGCTGAGTGTGGTGGCTCACACCTGTAATCCCAGCACTTTGGGAGGCCAAGATAGGCAGATCACCTGAGGTCAGGAGTTTGAGAACAGCCTGGCCAACATGGCAAAACCCTGTCTCCGCTAAAAAAAAAAGAATACAAAAATTAGCCAGGCGTGGTGATGCACACCTGTAGTCCCAGCTACTCGGGAGGCTGAGGTAGGAGAATCACTTGAACCTGGGAGGTGGAGGCTGCAGTGAGCTGAGATTGCACCACTGCACTCCAGCCTGGGCAACAGAGCAAGACTCTCTATTAAAAAAAAAAAATTGTTCTGTCAGTCTTAAGGTCTCTGTTTTAATGTTTTTTTTTTTTTTTTTTTTTTTGAGACGGAGTCTTGCTCTGCCACCCAGGCTGGAGTGCAGTGGCCGGATCTCAGCTCACTGCAAGCTCCGCCTCCCGGGTTTATGCCATTCTCCTGCCTCAGCCTCCCGAGTAGCTGGGACTACAGGCGCCCGCCTCGTCGCCCGGCTAGTTTTTTATATTTTTAAGTAGAGACAGGGTTTCACCGTATTAGCCAGGATGGTCTCGATCTCCTGACCTCGTGATCCGCCCGTCTCGGCCTCCCAAAGTGCTGGGATTACAGGCTTGAGCCACCGCACCCGGCTGTTTTAATGTTAATGCTGATCAGGTATGTCTGAATTATAAAGGGAGGAGAGTATAATAAGGCATGTCCAAATCCCCCCTTCCTATTTATGGCCTGAACTAGTTTTTATTTATTTATTTATTTTGAGACTGTGTCTTGCTCTGTCACCAAGGCTGGAGTGCAGTGGTGTGATCTCAGCTCACTGCCACCTCTATTTCCTGGGTTCAAGTGATTCTCATGCTTCAGTCTCCTGAGTAGCTGGGATTACAGGTGTGCACTACCACGCCTGGCTAATTTTTATGTTTTTTAGTAGAGACAAGGTTTCATCATTTTGGCTAAGCTAGTCTTGAATTCTTGACCTCAAGTGATCTGCCCACCATGTCCTCCCAAAGTGCTGGGATTACAGGTGTGAGCCACTGTGCCTGGCCTGAACTAGTTTTTCAGGTTAACTTTGAAATGTCCTTGGCCAAGAGGAGGAGGTTCATTCAGTCAGTTGAGGGGCTTAGAATTAAATACTTGGTTTGCATTTTGCTGGACTTTTTTTTTTTTTTTTGAGACGGAGTCTCAGTCTGTCGCCGAGGCTGGAGTGCAGTGGCGCGATCTTGGCTCACTGCAAGCTCTGCCGCCTCCCTCCCGAGTTCATGCCATTCCCCTGCCTCAGCCTCCCGAGAAGCTGGGACTACAGGCGCCCGCCACCATGCCTGGCTAATTTTTTTTTTTTTTTTGTATTTTTAGTAGAGATGGGGTTTCACCGTGTTCGCCAGGATGGTCTCAATCTTCTGACCTCGTGATTCACCCACCTCGGCCTCCCAAAGTCCTGGGATTACAGGTGTGAGCCACCGCGCCCGGCTTTTTTTTTTTTAAAGACAGAGTCTCACTTTGTTGCCCAGGCTAGAGTACAGTGGCATGATAATAGCTCATGGCAGTCTCAACCTCCTGGGCTCAAGCAATCCTCCCACCTCAGCCTCACAAGTAGCTGAAACTACAGGTGTGCACCACCACACACAGCTAATTAAAAAAAAAAAAATTTGTAGAAACCGAGTCTCCCTTTGTTGCCCAGGCTGGTCTCAAACTCCTGTGCTCAAGCAATCCTCCTGCCTTGGCCCCCCAAAGTGCTGGGATTACAGGCACAAGCCACTGTATTAGTTCATTGTCACATTGCTATAAAGAAATACTCAAGAGTGAGTAATTTATAAGAAAAGAGGTTTAATTGGCTCACAGTTTTACTGGCTGTGCAGGAAGCATGGCAGCATCTGTTTCTGGGGAGGCCTCAGAAAACTTACAATCATGACAGAAGGTGAAGGAGGAGTCAGCACTACGTATGGCTGACACATGAGGAAGAGAGAGATGGGGGAGGTGCCACACACTTTTAAACAACCAGATCTCATGACAGCTCACTCACTATCACGAGAACAGCACCAATGGGGAAATCTGCACTCATGATCCAATCATCTCCCACCAGTCCCCACCTCCAATATTGGAGATTACAGTTTGACATGAGACTTAGGGAAGGACACAGATCTAAACTGTATCAGCCACCTTGCCCAGCCTGCTGGAAGTTTTTAATAAAGAACCTCGCATTAGACTTTTAAAGGCTGGGAAGCCAAGCTAAAGATCTGCCACTAGAGTGTGCCTGTAATACCTGCATGAATTCAGTGAATTTCTGTCTTCTTGAGGTTCCCCAAATATCTTGAGTTTCTTGGACCTGTCAGAAAATAACACTCTTTACTTACCATAAAATCAGGAACTCTGCAAGGGAACAGTGTAGACAAGGTACCAGGCCAATCTTTTCCCAAATCTACAGGCTTTAACATCAATCTTGATTCCTCAAAGCAGTCTGGTCACATCTGAAAATACGACATTCCAGTCAAAGCCTTGGTAAAATAACCAGTGTCTCCAATTGTGTCCTGTCACAGAAGAAAACAAATTCTTATTCAACTTATGTAAATACCTACATTGCCAACTTGTATGATAGTTTTTGAATTCTGATGAAATCAGGTGCAGAAAAAGGTAAATGTTTTAATTTTGCTCACAAAAGTATACTTTACCTAATTGCTGTAAGCTACAAACAGCTTAAGAGAAAAAAAAGTTTATTGACTATGGAAAACAAAACATAAGAATCAGCAATGCTTGAGCAGGACATCCGACTTCTGAGTAGAAACCTTTGTGGCACCAGTGAAAAAAACAGAATTAAATATGGGTGATGTTTAGAAAGGCAAGAAGATTTTTGTTCAGAAGTGTGCCCAATGCAACACCATGGAAAAGGGAGAAAAATCTGTAATCCCAGCACTTTGGGAGGCTGAGACAGGAGACCTACATAAGCCCAGGAGGTCAAGACCAGCCTGGGCAGCAGAATGGGGCCTTCTCTCTACAAAAAAGAACAATGAAATACAGCTGGCCTTGGTGGTGCATGCCTGTGAGAGGCTGCAGTGGGAGAATCGCTTGAGCCCAAGAGTTAGAGGCTGCAGTGAGCTGTGTTATATCACTGCACTCCAGCCTGGGTGACAGAGTAAGACCATGTCTCAAATAAATAAATAAATGAAAGAACCAGCAATACTTCAAGCAGAACAGCCATAGGAAAGTTATTTCAGCTGGGTGCAGTGGCTCATGCCTATAATCACAGCACTTTGGGAGGCTGAGGCAGGAGGATCACTTGAGCCCAGGAGTTTGAGACCAGCGTGGGCAACATAGTGAGACCTTGCCTGTACTAAAAATAAAAAATTAGCCAGGCATGGTGGTACATGCCTGTGGGCCCAGCTGCTCAGGAAGCTGAGGTGGGAGGATCGCTTGAGCCCAGGAGGTCAAAGCTGCAGTGAGCTGATCATGCCACTGTACTCCAGCCTGGGTGACAGAGTGAGACCCTGTCTAAAAAACATAATAATAACAACAATTTCAGTCCTTTATCACTTTAGTCTCATGTAATTAATTCTTGCTCTGCTTGATATTGGTTAGCAGTTTTATGAGTCCCCTTTTTTCGCTGAAGTTTTTGAAATTCTTATGCAATTCAATTGTGTGATCTAAGTTATCAGCAGAGGTGTGTATTTCAGAGTACCTGTGAGAGTCTTCATTTTTTTCCATCAGTCTTCTTGAAGACACAACACTCTAGGATTTACAAAGAGAATGTAGAGAAAAAGCATTAGAATAATGCAATTTGCCAAGATATAACAGATTTTTAGGAATCTCATGCAATTTTTGAACACATGTTAACACATTTATACACATGTAACTCAAAGAAAGTTAAGCATCATTTCATTCTTTTTTTCCCCAAGGAATGACAAAGCTACTTTTAATCCTTTGGGGTGAGCCCCATGGGAATAAAAAACATGGGGAAGAGGTAACTCTGTCAGTCCCACGGCCAGGGGCAGAGAGGCTACCTGAGGAGAAGGAAGCACGAAAGGCACCTGCTGCAGACGCAGGGACACTGGTGAATGGCAGGAGGGTTGCGCATGAAGCCACAAAGCTACTTGGGTTTCTCCTTCTTCTCATTTGCCTTTTTCTGCTTTTGCCGCATGATCTCTGAGTCCCTCTGCTTGCAGGTGGCATCAGAAAGCTGGTCATCTCGGTGCTTTGTCTTACATAAGTTACTCTGCTTTTCCATATTTTCTGGTGGGTGAGCTCACGCTGGTTACCGTGGGTCATGGCATTGACGACACACTGGGAGGCCAAGGTGGGAGAATCACTTGAGTCTACAAGTTTGAGACCAGCCGGGGCAACATGGTGAGACCCGGTCTTTAACAAAAGTAGGCCGGGCGCGGTGGCTCAAGCCTGTAATCCCAGCACTTTGGGAGGCCGAGACGGGCGGATCGCGAGGTCAGGAGATCGAGACCATCCTGGCTAACACGGTGAAACTCCGTCTCTACTAAAGATACAAAAACTAGCCGGGTGAGGTGGCGGGCGCCTGTAGTCCCAGCTACTCGGGAGGCTGAGGCAGGAGAATGGTGTAAACCCGGGAGGCGGAGCTTGCAGTGAGCTGAGATCCGGCCACTGCACTCCAGTCTGGGCAACAGAGCGAGACTCCGCCTCAAAAAAAAAAAAAAAAAAAAAAAAAAAAAAAAAAAACAAAAGTAAAAAAAATTAGCTGGACATGGTGGCACATGCTCATGGTCCTAGCTACTCAGGAGACTGAGATGGGAGGATTGAGCCCAGGGTCAGTTTGAGCGGTGATTGTGCCATTACACTTCAGTCTGGGAGAAGGAGCAAGAGTCTCTCTTAATAAATAAATAAATAAGAAATAATAATTAAAAGATTTAAAAAATCTGCTCTTTGATAGAGAGGAAACTCAGTTTTTCAAACAATCTGAAAATTATTAAAGACATTGTGAGGCAAATTCCTCTCTCTCTCTCTTTTGTTTTTGTTTGTTTGTTTTTTTTAACAATTTACTCAAAAGTTGAACAACTCTTTTACTATTTCTTGTTAACACTACAGGAAAATATTACTCAAAAGAAAACCTCAGAACAAGAATTCCTGAGGACAAAAAGAAAAAACAGAAAACCAAATTCTATCTTTGTATCAGTGTATTACTAATGATAAGGATACTTTGGATAAAACCTTATAAACAGATTCATCCAATCTCAATCAGCTTTGACCACACAAGATTTCCATTGCCTTTTATTTATTTTTTTTTTAAAAATTGAGACTAGGTCTTGCTGTGTTGATCAGGGTGGTCTCAAACTCCTGGCCTCAAGCAATCTTCTGCCTTGGCCTCCCAAAGTGCTAAAATTACAGGTGTGAACCAGCACACCTGGTCCCATAAACCTTTTATAACCTGTTACAAATTTTTTTTCACTCTTTTTCCCCAAACTTTCTGTATCCATTCAGTTTTATCTTTTTCTCTTTTCTTCCCTTATTTTTTCACCAATCATTTTGTTTTTTATTTCTTTAATTTAAAAGAATCTTTAAGGCCAGGTGCAGTGGCTCACGCCTATAATCCTAGCACTTTGGGAGGCCGAGGCAGGTGAATCACGAGGTCAGGAGATCGAGATCATTCTGGCTAACATGGTGAAACCCCATCTCTACTAAATACACAAAAAATTAGCCAGGTGTGGTGGGGGGCACCTGTAGTCCCAGCTACTCGGGAGGCTGACGCAGGAGAATGGAGTGAACCCAAGGGGCGGAGCTTGCAGTGAGCAGAGATCGTGCCACTGCATTCCAACCTGGACGACTCTGTCTCAAAAAAAAAAAGAACCACACAAAATTACTTTTCCTTGAACAAAAAGAACACATCCTCATGTTTTTTTTTTTTTTTTTTTTTTTTTTGAGACGGAGTCTCGCTCTCGCCCGGGCTGGAGTGCAGTGGCCGGATCTCGGCTCGCTGCAAGCTCTGCCTCCCGGGTTCACGCCATGCTCCCGCCTCAGCCTCCGGAGTAGCTGGGACTACAGGCGCCCGCCACCTCGCCCGGCTAGTTTTTTGTATTTTTTAGTAGAGACGGGGTTTCACAGTGTTAGCCAGGATGGTCTCGATCTCCTGACCTCGTGATCCGCCCGTCTCGGCCTCCCAAAGTGCTGGGATTACAGGCTTGAGCCACCGCGCCCTCCCCATCCTCATGTTTTTAAAATAACTTTCTTTACCAAAGACACTTGCTACTGTTCTTATGTACTTTGTATACAGAATTATCTTATATCTAAGAGTTTTAATTACATATATTAACTATAACTTTAGCTCTTAGTAATGCTAATTTCCAGCAAAAATCCTAGTAAGTAAACAATTTTTTTTTTTTTTTGAGACAGAATCACTCTGTTGCTCAGGCTGGAGTGCAGTGGCATGATCTCAGCTCACTGCAACCTCTGCCTCCTGGGTTCAAGTGATTCTTGTGCCTGGGCCACCCAAGTAACCCAGGTGTGTGTCACTATGCCTGGCTAATTTTTATATTTTCAGTAGAGACGAGGTTTCACCATGTCGGCTAGGCTGGTCTTGAACTCCTGGCCTCAAGTGATTTACCCACCTTGGACTTCCAAAGTATTGGGATTACAGGTGTGAACCACTGTGCCTGGTCAAGCAATTTTGATTATTTGGTATCAGGTGCAGAGCCCACCACAGAGGATAGAGCAGTCAAGACAATGCCTGGAGGATTTGACTCTTTCTAGCATGGCCAGGAGACACAGCTGGGTCAGGGAGGACATACTGGGCTTGGTTTGACCTTGTAGTTGGTGGCCTAAAAGGATATGCATATGTATTTAGGTCTCATCATGGCCACCTCTCTAGGCCACAGAATCTAACAACTCAAAACCAAAGATATAAGCTCATAGATAAACCAAGAAAATATCAAAAATGTCACAGAAGCCACAGTTTTATTACCTAAAAAAAAAAAAAGCAGAGACAGCATATATTAGTATGACCAGTATACCCAAGCAAAAATGTCTAAAATTCTGAAGATATTTATATTTTATTTTACCAGCAATTTAAAATCTAGCTTTACTTAATAGAGACGACTAAAGTCATGCGAATTTGAAAAGCATTTGGGCTATTTACTTTATGAGTGCTCATTTATTCGTAGGTCAATTTGGTACCCTGTAGACAATATGCAAACAGACATGTTTATACATGTATACATAAAGATACAGGCAGTCAGGTGTGGTGTGGTGGTATGTCCCTGTGGTCCCAGCTACTTAGGAGACTGAGGTGGCAGTTCAGCCTGGGCAATTTAGTGTGACCTTGCCTCTAAAAAAAGTTAAAAATAAAAAAAAGTTTTACTTTTTTTTTTTTTTTTGAGGCGGAGTCTCGCTCTGTCGCCCGGACTGGAGTGCAGTGGCCGGATCTCAGCTCACTGCAAGCTCCGTCTCCCAGGTTTATGCCATTCTCCTGCCTCAGCCTCCTGAGTAGCTGGGACTACAGGCGCCCGCCACCTCGCCCGGCTAGTTTTTGTATTTTTAGTAGAGATGGGGTTTCACCGTGTTAGCCAGGATGGTCTCGATCTCCTGACCTCGTGATCCGCCTGTCTCGGCCTCCCAAAGTGCTGGGATTACAGGCTTGAGCCACCGCGCCCGGCCCTAAGTTTTACTTAAAATATAGACACCTAGGTGTGGTAGTTCATGCCTTGTAATCTCAGGCCTTTGGGAGGCTGAGGCAGGAGGATCACTTGAGTCCAGGAGTTCAAGATTAGCCTGAGCACCATAGCAAGATCCCATTTATACAAAAAATATTAGCCAGGTGTGGTGGTGTGTGCCTGTGGTCCTAGCTACTCAGGAAGCTGAGGCAGGATGATCACTTGAGCCCAGGTAGTCAAGGCTTCAATGAGCTATAATCATACCACTGTACTCCAGCCTGGGCAACAAAGTAAGACATTGTCTCAAAAATTAGTAAGTTGGGCATGGTGGCTCATGCCTGTAATCCCAGCACTTTGGGAGGCGAGGTGGGTGGATCATTTGCGGACCAGAGTTTGAGACCAGCCTGGCCAACATGGTGAAACCCCATCTCTACTAAAAATACAAAAATTAGCTGGGCCAGGTGGTGCATGCTTGGAGTTCCAGCTACTCTGGAGGCTGAGGCACAAGAATCATTTAAGCCCAGGAGGTGGAGGTTGCAGTGAGCTGAAATTATGCCACTACACTCCAGCCTGGGCAACAGAGTGAGAGTCTATCTCAAAAATAATAATAATAATAATTAATTAATTAATTAAAAAATACAGACAAACATACAGACTTAACAGCTTCAATTTAAAAAATTTTAGCAATTAGATATGTAAAACTCACTATTTTATTTATTTTTTATTGAGATATGGTCTTACTATGTTGAGTATGCTAACCTTAAACTTCTGAGCTCAAGCAATCCTTCCGCCTCAGCCTCCAGGTAGCTGGGACCAATGGCACATGCCACTGTGCCCAGCTTAAAACCTACTAGTTAACAAAAGGACAATTAAATTAAGTCGTGCCTCTGTAAATGGAACAAGTTAAAGTATCTGTCTTACATGGCCAAAGCCTTTCCCTCGTTTTAGAGGAAACAGAGTAGCAAATTTACATCTCAATGTAAAGAGAAGGAATGTAAGGGTTTTTAAGAAGGAGTCTGGCTGTGTTAGAGGAAGATTAAACATGGATGCCAAGGTCAAAGTCATAGGAATTTACTATAGATTTTACAAGGAAACATAAGATAAGCCTAGAGAAAATTCAGAAACCTTTTCCAAATAATCAACTGAATGCTAGAAAGCTGTATTTTGGAGACCAATCTTGTTAGATATGTGGTTTTAAAATTTAGTTTATGTTTCTTAACTGGATCACTGAGCTCAGGGCAGACCCCATTAAAAAACAGGGCCAAAAAAGCATTTGCAGCTTCTAGGGTCTAAGACTAGTATATGTGAAAAGCAGGTAGAGCTGGAAGGAGAGCATCTAGAACCCCAGAAATCCAGGATCCCATTTTAACACTGAATCCTGGGTCCTTAAAAAGAGGGTAACACTAAGCCAGGTGCGGTGGCTCATGCCTGTAATCCTAGCACTTTGGGAGGCTAAGGTGGATGGATCGCCTGAGGTCAGGAGTTCGAGACCAGCCTGGCCAACATAGTGAGACCCCGTCTCTACTAAAAATGCAAAAAGTTATCTGGGTGTGATGGGGGGCACCTGTAATCCCAGCTACGAGGGAGGCTGAGGCAGGAGATTCACTCGAATCTGGAAGGCAGAGGTTGCAGTGAGCCGAGATCGCGCCATTGCACTCCAGCCTGGGCAACAAGAGCGAAACTCCATCTCAAACAAACAAACAAACAAACGGAAACACTGTGGGATCAGGCTGTGCAATGTTTCCACATTGCACCTTGTTGCAAGGATATTCCCCCAAGGCTGGTGGGTGACTCAACATCAGTTTGCCTACTCTGTGATCAAATCATCCCCCATGGGAGTCTTATCACCTGGTGGTGGGTGTTCCTACAGCCTCCAGGTGTCCAAACCACACCTCTCTTGATCTAAACGCAGGAAGAATTAAGTAGCTTCCTGTAGTAATAACCATTTGTGATAACCACTGCTAGCCTCCTCCAAAACTGCAGCCCTTACCAGTGACCCACCAGTCTTCACACACAGAAAGGTCAGGTTTCTCTCACAGTACAAAATAATCCCTGCCCCAAAAGGCAGAGAGATCAGGAAACTCAGCGCAAAAGAGAGCGGAACTTTAGACATGAGAGTAACCTGCCCATGACTCTTGAGGCTCCAGGAGGAAAAGAAAAGACCCTAAAAAGGAGATGTATGGCACATTTTTCTGTGTTCCTCAAGGGGGTCTCAGGGCCATTAGATATCCCCTCCAGACCTCTGTATGTGGAAATGAAAGTGGCAAAAAAGCCACTCAGTGGCTCATGCCCGTAGTCCCAACACTTTGGGAGGCTTAGGCGGGAGGATTACTTGAGCCCAAGAGTTTGAGACCAGCCTGGGCAACATAGTGGGACCCCATTGCTACAAAAAATGAAAACATTAACCAGGCCTGGTAGTGTGTACCTGAGGTCCTAGCTATTTGAGAGGCTGAAGTGGGAGGATCCCTTGGGAAGTCAAGGCTGCAGTGAGCCGTGATTGTGCCACTGCACTCCAGCCTGGGCAACAGAGTGAAACCTTGTTTAAAAAAAAAAAAAAAGAAAGAAAGAAAAGAAAAGAAAAAAGGCAAAAAGGAAGTAGAAGTGGGAAGAAATGGAAGAACAAATCTTAGAGGAGCCAATTTGGAGATTTTAAGCTTTCTTGGCCACTGAAATTTTATATTTTTCTCAGCAAAAATCTTGCCAATAAAAAAGGAACCAAATAGAAGAACCAAACATATAATTAAAAACAAAATTCAGGCTGGGCACGGTGGCTCATGCCTGTAACCCCAGCACTTTGGGAGGCCAAGGCGGGTGGATCACGAGGTTCGGAGATCAAGACCATCCTGGCTAACATGGTGAAACACCGTCTCTACTAAAAATACAAAAAATCAGCCGGGCGTGGTGGCAGGCGCCTGTAGTCCCAGCTACTCAGGAGGCTGAGGCAGGAGAATGGCGTAAACCCGGGAGGTGGAGCTTGCAGTGAGCTGAGATCGCACCACTGCACTCCAGCCTGGGCGACAGAGTGAGACTCCGTCTCAAAACAAACAAACAAACAAACACGAAATTCAGTCGACTGGAAAAAATTCCCAGAAACAGGAGCCAAAAGAAAAAGATAAAGAAAAAGGCTTTTTTTTTTTTTTTTTTTGAGACAGGGTCTCCCTTTGTCACCCTGGCTGGAGTGCAGTGGCACAATCACAGCTTACTGCAGCCTCAACCTTCCAGGTTTAAGTGATCCTCCTACCTCAGCCTCTCAAGTAGCTGGGACCACAAGTACGTGTCACAACACTGGGCTCATTTTTTATTTTTTGTGGAAATGGGATTTCACTATGTTGCCCAGACTGATCTTGAACTGCTGGCCTCAAGTGATCCTCCCAACTCGGCCTCCCAAAGTGCTGGGATTATAGGTGTGAGCCACTGCACCTGGCCAGTTTTCGCTTTTCAAAAAAAAAAAAGGAAAAAAAGAAAAAACAGAAAACAAAAACATTATAGTCTAAATATCAGCTTTTGATTAAGCTGACTTCTGAATGACCATAAAGATTAAAAAATATATATTTTCAAATCCCTTACTATCAGATTTTATCCAGGACAAACAGCCAATATTCCTGGCTTTTGAACTTTTTACCAAAGATATCTTCCAAGCGACTCACAAAAACCAAAACACCTTAACCAAGATTATGACTAAACCAAGGATGTATAAGGCATCGCCAAAGAGGTGCAAATCAGTCCTCACAAGATTCAGAACCACCCCAAAGATAGCTCCAAGAAAGGAAAGTTTCATTAGATACAAATGGGGTACAACCCACATTTCTGTCTGACCATATCCCTATACATATCAGTCAAAGCAGATTTAAAGACAAGGAGTATTTCTTTTTTTTTTTTTTTAAACTTAGACTGGGTTTTCCATTTATTTCTCCCTTTCTCTGCACATAATAAAGCCCCAAAGCACTTAGCTCTGGTTTCTTTCTTTCTTTCTTTATTTTTATTTTATTTATTTATTTATTTATTTATTTTTATTATACTTTAAGTTCTAGGGTACATGTGCATAACGTTTATATCATGTATAACTCCCCAATGCAATCCCTCCCTCCTCCCCCCTCCCCCTGATAGGCCCCAGTGTGTGATGTTCCCCTTCCCGAGTCCAAGTGATCTCATTGTTCAGTTCCCACCTGTGAGTGAGAACATGCGGTGTTTGGTATTCTCTTCTTGTGATAGTTTGCTAAGAATGATGGTTTCCAGCTGCATCCATGTCCCTACAAAGGACGCAAACTCATCCTTTTTGATGGCTGCATAGTATTCCATGGTGTATATGTGCCACATTTTCTTAATCCAGTCTGTCACAGATGGACATTTGGGTTGATTCCAAGTCTTTGCTATTGTGAATAGTGCCGCAATAAACATGCGTGTGCATGTGTCTTTGTAGTAGAGTAATTTATAATCCTTTGGGTATATACCCAGTAGTGGGATGGCTGGGTCTTATGGTACATCTAGTTCTAGATCCTTGAGGAATCGCCATACTGTTTTCCATAATGGTTGAACTAGTTTACAATCCCACCAACAGTGTAAAAGTGTTCCTATTTCTCCACACCCTCTCCAACATCTATTGTTTCCTGACTTCTTAATGATTGCCATTCTAACTGGTGTGAGATGGTATCTCATTGTGGTTTTGATTTGCATTTCTCTGATGGCGAGTGATGACGAGCATTTTTTCATGTGTCTGTTGGCTGTATGGATGTCTTCTTTTGAGAAATGTCTGTTCATATCCTTTCCCCACTTTTGATGGGGTTGTTTGTTTTTTTCTTGTATATTTGTTTGAGTTCTTTGTAGATTCTGGATATTAGCCCTTTGTCAGATGAGTAGGTTGCAAAAATTTTCTCCCATTCTGTAGGTTGCCTGTTCACTGTGATGGTAGTTTCTTTTGCTGTGCAAAAGCTCTTTAGTTTAATTAGATCCCATTTGTCAATTTTGGCTTTTGCTGCCGTTGCTTTTGGTGTTTTAGACATGAAGTCCTTGCCCATGCCTATGTCCTGAATGGTACTACCTAGATTTTCTTCTAGGGTTTTTATGGTATTAGGTCTAACATTTAAGTCTCTAATCCATCTTGAATTAATTTTCGTATAAGGGGTAAGGAAAGGATCCAGTTTCAGCTTTCTACTTATGGCTAGCCAATTTTCCCAGCACTTTTATTAAATAGGGAATCCTTTCCCCATTTCTTGTTTTTGTCAGGTTTGTCAAAGATCAGATGGCTGTAGATGTGTGGTATTATTTCTGAGGACTCTGTTCTGTTCCATTGGTCTATTTCTCTGTTGTGGTACCAGTACCATGCTGTTTTGGTTACTGTAGCCTCGTAGTACAGTTTGAAGTCAGGTAGCATGACGCCTCCAGCTTTGTCCTTTTGACCTAGGATTGTCTTGGCAATGCGGGCTCTTTTTTGGTTCCATATGAACTTTAAAGCAGTTTTTTCCAATTCTGTGAAGAAAGTCATTGGTAGCTTGATGGGGATGGCATTGAATCTATAAATAACCTTGGGCAGTATGGCCATTTTCACGATATTGATTCTTCCTATCCATGAGCATGGTATGTTCTTCCATTTGTTTGTGTCCTCTTTGATTTCACTGAGCAGTGGTTTGTAGTTCTCGACAAGGAGTATTTCTAAAGATAAAGAAGTTCATTTTGCAATGATAAAAAGGTCATTTAAACAAGAAGACGTAATAATTGATTTTATTATTTATTTATTTATTTATTTTTATTATACTTTAAGTTCTAGGGTACATGTGCATAACGTTTATATCATGTATAACTCCCCAATGCAATCCCTCCCTCCTCCCCCCTCCCCCTGATAGGCCCCAGTGTGTGATGTTCCCCTTCCCGAGTCCAAGTGATCTCATTGTTCAGTTCCCACCTGTGAGTGAGAACATGCGGTGTTTGGTATTCTCTTCTTGTGATAGTTTGCTAAGAATGATGGTTTCCAGCTGCATCCATGTCCCTACAAAGGACGCAAACTCATCCTTTTTGATGGCTGCATAGTATTCCATGGTGTATATGTGCCACATTTTCTTAATCCAGTCTGTCACAGATGGACATTTGGGTTGATTCCAAGTCTTTGCTATTGTGAATAGTGCCGCAATAAACATGCGTGTGCATGTGTCTTTGTAGTAGAGTAATTTATAATCCTTTGGGTATATACCCAGTAGTGGGATGGCTGGGTCTTATGTACATCTAGTTCTAGATCCTTGAGGAATCGCCATACTGTTTTCCATAATGGTTGAACTAGTTTACAATCCCACCAACAGTGTAAAAGTGTTCCTATTTCTCCACACCCTCTCCAACATCTATTGTTTCCTGACTTCTTAATGATTGCCATTCTAACTGGTGTGAGATGGTATCTCATTGTGGTTTTGATTTGCATTTCTCTGATGGCGAGTGATGACGAGCATTTTTTCATGTGTCTGTTGGCTGTATGGATGTCTTCTTTTGAGAAATGTCTGTTCATATCCTTTCCCCACTTTTGATGGGGTTGTTTGTTTTTTTCTTGTATATTTGTTTGAGTTCTTTGTAGATTCTGGATATTAGCCCTTTGTCAGATGAGTAGGTTGCAAAAATTTTCTCCCATTCTGTAGGTTGCCTGTTCACTGTGATGGTAGTTTCTTTTGCTGTGCAAAAGCTCTTTAGTTTAATTAGATCCCATTTGTCAATTTTGGCTTTTGCTGCCGTTGCTTTTGGTGTTTTAGACATGAAGTCCTTGCCCATGCCTATGTCCTGAATGGTACTACCTAGATTTTCTTCTAGGGTTTTTATGGTATTAGGTCTAACATTTAAGTCTCTAATCCATCTTGAATTAATTTTCGTATAAGGGGTAAGGAAAGGATCCAGTTTCAGCTTTCTACTTATGGCTAGCCAATTTTCCCAGCACTTTTATTAAATAGGGAATCCTTTCCCCATTTCTTGTTTTTGTCAGGTTTGTCAAAGATCAGATGGCTGTAGATGTGTGGTATTATTTCTGAGGACTCTGTTCTGTTCCATTGGTCTATTTCTCTGTTGTGGTACCAGTACCATGCTGTTTTGGTTACTGTAGCCTCGTAGTACAGTTTGAAGTCAGGTAGCATGACGCCTCCAGCTTTGTCCTTTTGACCTAGGATTGTCTTGGCAATGCGGGCTCTTTTTTGGTTCCATATGAACTTTAAAGCAGTTTTTTCCAATTCTGTGAAGAAAGTCATTGGTAGCTTGATGGGGATGGCATTGAATCTATAAATAACCTTGGGCAGTATGGCCATTTTCACGATATTGATTCTTCCTATCCATGAGCATGGTATGTTCTTCCATTTGTTTGTGTCCTCTTTGATTTCACTGAGCAGTGGTTTGTAGTTCTCGACAAGGAGTATTTCTAAAGATAAAGAAGTTCATTTTGCAATGATAAAAAGGTCATTTAAACAAGAAGACGTAATAATTGATTTTATTTATTTATTTATTTTGAGACAGGGTCTCTCTCTGTCACCCAGGTGAAGTACAGTGGCATGATGTCAGCTCTACCTCTCAGGTGCAAACTCCACCTCCCAGGCTCAAGCTATCCTCCCACCTCAGCCTCCCAGGTAGCTGGGACTACAGGCATGCACCACCATGCCTAGCTAATTTTTAAATTTTTTTCTACATATAGAGTCTTGCCATGTTTCCCAGGCTGGTCTCAAACTCCTGGGCTCAAGCAACCCACCTGCCTCAGCCTCCCAAAGTGCTGGGATTACAGGGATGAGCCACCGTGCCCAGCCAAGAAGATGTAACAATTCTAAGTGCACGTGCACCTCATAACAGCTTCAAGGTATATGAAAGCAAAACATTGATGAAAGAGAAATAGATCTCCAGGCATCCTTGGAGGTTTTAATGCTTCTCTTTCAGTGTGTGATGGGATAAGAAGACAAAATATCAATAAGGTTATAGAAGATTTGCATAGGCCGGGTGCAGTGGCTCACACCTGTAATCCCAACACTTTGGGAGGCCGAGGTGGGCGGATCACCTGAGGTCTGGAGTTCGAGACTAGCCCTACCAAAATGGAGAAACCCTGTCTCTACTAAAAATACAAAATTAGGCGGGCATGATGGCACATGCCTGTAATCCCAGCTACTCGGGAGGCTGAGGCAGGAGAATCGCTTGAACCTGGGAGGCGGAGGGTGCAGTGAGCCGAGATTGTACCACTGCACTCCAGCCTGGGCAACAAGAGTGAAACTCTGTCTCAAAAAACAAACAAACAAACAAACAAAAAGATTTGGATAACACTCTCATAATTTTGACCCGATTTACATGTTTAGATAATCTAATAATTGCAGAGTATACATTCCTTATAAGTTCTTTCCATTGATCAAGATATACTTTTGCTGCTGCATTATATAATCAATTTAAAAATAGTACCATTTACAAAAGTATCAAAATATAAAATACCTAGGAATAAAAAATTAACTTTAAAATAATTTAAAAAATTTTTTTATTTTTTAGACATAGTCTTGCTCTGTGGCCCAGGCTGGAGTGCAGTGGCACGATCTTGGCTCACTGCAACCTCTGCCTCCCGGGTTCACGCCATTCTCTTGCCTCAGCCTCCCGAGTAGCTGGGATTACAGGCGCCTGCCACTACGCCCGGCTAATTTTTGTATTTTTAGTAGAGACAGGGTTTCACCGTGTTAGCCAGGATGGTCTTGATCTCCGAACCTCGTGATCCACCCACCTTGGTGTCCCAAAGTGCTGGGACTACAGGTATGAGCCACCGCGCCCGGCTGGAATAAAAAATTTAATCAACAATGTGCAAAACCTACACATTGAAGAACATTAAATATTACAGTGAGAAATTAAAGACCTAAATAAATGGAGTGGTAAATTGTGTTCATGGATTGGAAGCACCCATCTTATTAAGATGTCAACTCTCTTGATATTGGTTCATAGAGCCAAAGCCATCCCAACCAAAATCCTAGCAGAATTATTTAAATAGAAAGGAGCAAGTTGATTGTAAAGCTTATATGAAGTTGCAAAGAATCTAGAACAGCTGAAATAATCTTGAGAAGGACAAAGTTGGGAGACTTCAACACTTGATTTCAAAAATTATTAAAAGCACTTTGGGAGTCTGAGGCAGGAAGATTGCTTGAGCCCTGGAGTTCAAGACCAGCCTGTCTCTACAAAAAATAAAAAATTAGGCTGGGCACAGTGGCTCAAGCCTGAAATCCCAGCACTTTGGGAGGCTGAACTGGGCGGATCATGAGGTCAGGAGATCGAGACCATCCTGGCTAACACGGTGAAACCCCATCTCTACTAAAAATACAAAAATTAGCCGGGCGTGGTGGCAGGCGCCTGTAATCCCAGCTACTCGGGAGGCTGAGGCAAGAGAATGGCATGAACCTGGGAGGCGGAGCTTGCAGTGAGCTGAGATCTGGCCACTGCACTCCAGCCTGGGCGACAGAGCAAGACTCCGTCTCAAAAAATAAAAAAAAAAGTAAAAAAAAAAAAAAAATAATAAATTAGCCAGGCATGGTGGCACATACCTGTGGTCTCAGCTACTCAGGAAGTTAAGGTGGGAGGATTTCTTGAGCCCAGGAGTGAGCCCTGATCACACCACTTGCACACCAACCTGGGTGACAGAGCAAGACCCTGATCTCAAAAAATAAAATAAAATAAAATAAAATAACTAAAAAGCTACAGTCATCAAAACTGTGATACTATTGTAAGTAGATCAATGGAATCCAGAAATAGACCCACACATACACAGTGAATTGGTTTTTTACAAAGGTGCCAGGGAAATTCAATGGGGAAATTGATAGGCCAACAAATATGACTAGAACAACTAGATATTTGGAAAAATTATAATTTTATATTACATTTGTAGTACACATTTATGACAAATTACAATTTTAAGCCTATGTTATCCATGTTCTGGGAAATAAATTATATATGTTACTCCTATACAGTTTTCTCAAGCCACAGGAGTATTATTTATTAAGTAAGCTTTGTTAAGGGGCTGCAGTAACATTGTGGACACCAGGGTATCATTTAGAAAACAGTTTGAATTTATTAAATAATGCTTTATATTCTGGATGATATAATACAAATGGCCTTCTGTTTTTAGTTCCTCCACTTACATTCATGATAGAAGTTTCTAATTCCATTTATGACCAATAATACGTATTTGTGAGACTGCTAGCAGGTGATGGAAATACAGGTGTTACCTCCTCACAAAATGAAATTTCACAAACAAATAGCTAAATTGATTGAAAGAATTAATAGATCTACTGTAGTTTATTTCTAAAGCATCTTTCTCCTGACCTCTTCCAGGAGGTTGGGGGGGTGGGTCTGAAAGTTCCTCTAATCCTGCCTTCGTCTTTGGGGTGACTGGCCCCCATCCTAAAGCTGCATAGGAGTTGCCAGCCATCAGTCAACTAATTAGCATGCAAAAGTATATTTATCGCTTCAGAGAGTCCAAGGATTTTAGGAGTTATATGCCAGGAAGTGGAAGACCAAATATATATTTCACAATGTTCAGTGACTAATGAAGGTTAATCAAAAAGGAAGTTCCTGTTCTAACAAACTAAAATGTAAATGTAATTTAGTTTTGAAAGCCCTTTCTACAGATTGTGTTTTGAGAGTGGTTTCTTGAGGAGAAAAGATCAGGCTGCTGTGTGATTCTGACTCCCAGATCAAGGGGGCTTTGTAATTGGGTCAAGCTTGGTATTCCCCAAGGAGTTCCTGTCTTCAAAAGGGCCTATTGATACCAGAGGGTAAAGTTACAGCTGGAGTAACAGCACAGTTTCTTTCTTATCATTCCAACAATCCAGGAAAGTCTCCCAATGCTGGGACAAAAGCTCCCACCATGAAAGACGTGTTTTCTCTTCCATATAGTGTCAGAGACACACCATAAACTCTCTCTCTCTCTCTTTCCTGCCACCCTATTTTCGCAGTGTTTTTCCCACTCTGGTCTGTGCAGTCAATGACATTTCCATTACTATAATGTTACTTGACATGTTCAAGTAACTGGAGGAATGATTAGATTACATTCTCTTTACAGTTGCCCTTCAGCATCTGTGATTTATTGATTCTAGGAGCCCCCTTTGGATAGCAAAATCCATGGATGCCCAAGTCCCTTATATAAAATGGTGTAGTAGCTGGGGATGGTGGTGCATACCTGTAATCCCACTTACTCAGGAGGCTGAGGCAGGAGGACTGCTGGAGCCCAGAAGTTTGAGACCAGCCTGGGCAACAATAGTAAGACCCTGTCTCAGAAAAAAAAAAAAAGAGAGAAAGAAAATGAGAGAAAATGGGGCAGTACATCCTCTTGTATACTTTACATCATCTTCAGATTACTTTTAATAGCCAATATAATATCAATGTCATATAAATACTTGTTATACTGCATTTTAAAATTTGTATTATTTTTATTGTTGTATTTTTCTTTTACCAAATATATTCAATCCCCAGTTGGTTGAATCTGAAGATGCGGAACCCACAGGTAGGAAGAGACAACGGTAATTAAATAACATGCCTGAGGACACACTTTTAACACTAACACTGTCACTACAGCTTGCTTTCTTCTTTCTTTCCTTTCTTTCTTTCTTGCTTGCTTGCTTGCTTTCTTGCTTTCTCTCTCACTCTCTTTTCTTTTCTTTCCTTCTTTCTCTTTCTCCTTCCTCTTTTTTCCTTCCTTCCTTCCTTCCTTCCTTCCTCCCTCCCTTCCTCCCTCCCTCCCTCCCTCCCTCCCTTCCTCCCTCCTCCCTCCCTCCCTCCCTCCCTCCCTTCCTTCCTTCCTTCCTTCCTTCCTTCCTCCCTCCCTCCATCTTTTTGTCTTTCTTTTTCTTTCTTGTTTTGAGACCGAGTCTTGCTCTGTCATTCAGGCTGAAGTGCACTGGCATGATGTTGGCTCACTTCAATCTCTGCCTCCCAGGTTCAAGCAATTCTCATGCCTCAGCCTCCTGAGTAGCTGGGGCTACAGGCATGCACCACCATGCCCAGCTATTTTTGTATTGCTTTTTTTTTTAGTTGAGACATGGTTTCACCATGTTGGCCAGCCTGGTCTGGAACTCCTGATCTCAAGTGATTCGTCCGCCTCAGCCTCTGAAAGTGCTGGGATTACAAGCGTGAGTCACTGTGTCTGGCCTGCAGGTTACTTTCTAAGGCCTCCTACTACCTGTTACAAATGATCTCTCAGGAAGGATAACATTTGCAAGTGGGTCATCTCAACCATTTTGTGTTGATTCTTAATTTGCTATTTTATGGAGCATGTACCAAGGGCCAAGCTAAGTGCTTTATCCACATTTTTCTAATGTAATCCCTATGACACACTCTCAAATAGATACTTCTACTTCTCCATTTTACAATTAACTTACTTTGGGTCAGAGAATTAGGTGATGATAGAGCTGGATTTCAAAAGCAGATCTGCCACACCGGAAAAAGGCCTTATGAATACAGTGAATGTTGAAAGCCTTCACCTGAAGGTATCACCAACCTCTTTCAGCATTAAAATTCCACAATGGAGAAAGGCCTTAAAAAAAAACAAACAAGCCAAAAAAAAAAAAAAAAAAAGACAATCTGAGCTCAGAGGGTGACAATCCTGACCTATCCCAAATCCTATGGATCTTTTTTGTTACTCTCTTTGTATTTTCTATCACTTGGTCACCTAATCTAAGCAGAAAAACTATATTAGGCAGCATAGGATGAGATACAGCAAAATGCAAGAAACTGCTTTGCCTTTGGGGAGAGTTTCATCTTGTTAAGATTTAGTTAAGCAGTGGGTCTCATTATGTTGCCCAAGCTGGTCTCAAACTCCTGACCTCAAGTGAGCCTCCTGCCTGAGTCTTCTGAAGTGCTGAGATTATAGGTGTAAACCACTATGCCCAGCCAAGCAATGGCTTGGCTTTTCTTTTCTTTTCTTTTTTGAGATGGAGTTTCACTCTTGTTGCCCAGGCTGGAGTGCAATGGCACGATCTTGGCTCACTGCAACCTCCGCTTCCTGGGTTCAAGCAATTCTCCTGCCTCAGCCTCCCAAGTAGCTGGGATTACAAGCATGCACCACCACACCCAGCTAATTTTTGTATTTTTAGTAGAGACGGGGTTTCTCCATGTTGATCAGGCTGGTCTCAAACTCCCGACCTCAGGTGATCTGCCCACCTCGGCTTCCCAAAGTTCTGGGATTACAGGTGTGAGCCACTGCGCCAGGCCAAGTAGTGGTTTTCAATTTAAGATACATACTAGAATCATCTGTGAAACTGTTTTTTTTTCATTTTGGAGACAGGGTTTTGCTCTGTCATCTGGGCTAGAGTGCGGTGGCATGTTCATAGCTCACTGTAACCTCAAACTCTTGGGCTAAAGTGATCCTCCTGCCTTGGCCTCCCAAAGTGTTGGGATTACAGGTGTGAGCCATTGTGCCTGGCCCATCTGTGGAACTTTAATAAATACTGATGACAGAAATTCTGATTTAATTGGTCTGGGGTGAAGGCTGGGCAACAGGACTTTTCAAAACGTCCCAGGTATTCTAATGTGCAACCAAGGCTGAGAACCAGGGTGAAGGTAGAAAGAAGATGGTATAAATGAAAAAACATTAGAGCAACTACAATGTACAAAATGGCATATTTTGAAATATATTTATTTCCGTGAAGGTTATCATAATCGAAATTGAGTCATTCATGTTAAATAAAACAAAACAACAAAACAACCTGGACAAATAGAGCCAGGGAAGGCTATGAAGAGAGGATTCTCATGCATGTATACCTGATAAAAACTATCATAAAAGATTCTGCAAATAATACAACATTGCACAAAGGCCATCATAATGTTACACAAAAAATATTTTTGCAGGGACATCTACCCAGTAACTGCCTGTCTAGCCCAGACTGGCGTCACCCTTGTTATTGATCTTCATAGCCAAGGATAATTATTTCAAATCAATTATATAACCTCCTCATTTTTTTTCCTTTAAAAAATCTTTGTCTTTCTTTACCTCCCTGAACACACACATAGTTTACTATGGCATGCATACTCCTGTTGTAATGCTCTATTCCCACATAAACATCATTTTCTTTTAGAGAGTCTCTCTCTGTTTGTTATTTAGGTTGACATTCCTTACCTCCTTCCACAAAGGACATGATATGGCTAAAAAACTATTGGGTACAGAATGAATTCCACTGAAGAGCACAGAGTTTGAGGTACTCATCGAATAGGCCAAAGAGGGGCTAGGACATGTGAGGTCGGTATTGAAATAATTCAGGTACATTTTTATTTCTCTGGTTTTGGTTTGCAAGGCAGCAGTGGCAGATTTTAGAAAAAAATAGTTCTTAGAAAAGAGCTGATTGGTCCAGGTACTGTTTCTAGGTGACTAGTCCAAGACTGTTTCCAGGCAATTGATTGGTCCAGAAGCTGTTTTCAGGCTGCCTAGCCAGTAGATTGCCTTGTCTCCAAGGGTTACTCAATCTACAAAGTGATAACAGGTCTCCAAGGCTTGTGTGGAATTAAAATGTTTCCCAGCACATAAGCTTATTGAAGAAAATACCAGTATTTTAACGATGACTCATAGGCACACTGTACATTTCTTTGATCCATCTTCCCTAAGGGTTATGCATTGCTTATAATGCAGAAGCTTTCTAAATGATTTTTTCACAAGTCAAGGAGTGGCTGGAGCTATTCTATGAAAAATTTATAGCTGTTAAAAGAGCAACTTTAAACTATTTCATACAGTTTAACTGTTGAACTATTTCCAGTCTTTTCTTTCCCCTTCTCAAGAGTAGATGAAGCTGTTCTCAGTTTAATATCAGAAGAGAAAGAATGATGTAAACAATGATGGTATAATAATACATGAAGAAAACCAAATAAAAGGGTAAAATCACTGCAATCCTATAATCTTAATACTTAACAATTTTTATTTTCACGTAGTTTTCTTCTAACCTAAGGTCAATATTATTTGGACAATGATATACATAAAATTTAAGGCTTAACTGTCAACCGTATGTTTAAAAGTACTTTCAGTGCCAGGTGCAGTGGCTCACACCTATAATCCCAGCACTTTGGGAGGCTGAGGTGGGAGAATTACTTGAGGCCAGGAGTTGGAGGCCAGCTTAGCCAACATGGTGAAACCCCATCTCTACTAAAAATACAAAAATTAGGCAGGCGTGTTGGCACGTGCCTGTAATTCCAGCTTCTTGGGAGGCTAAGGCATGAGAATCGCTTGAACTCAGGAAGCAGAGGTTGCAGTGTGACAAGATCACACCACTACACTCCAGCCTGGGCGACAGAACGAGACTCCATCTCAAAAAAAAAAAAAAAAAAAAAAAAAAAAAGAGGGATTTTTAGTTGATTTTATTGTGGCTAACCACATTAAAAAAAAAAAAAAACATGATATGATTTGTGAGCAAAATTAATGTTTTTATCTTCAGATTCAATGGATCTTTTGAGCAGCACACACACATATGCTGGACATTCATTTTACCAATTATCTCATTAAAAAACAACAGCAATAAACATTTGTGAAGAAGCCCTATTGTGGCAGGCTGTGTGATAAGGACTGGAGATATGGCTGGGACGAAAACAGACAAAATCCTCTTTCTCTAGAAGGGAAAAATAGGCTATAACAATCACAGCAAACACAAAATGGTTGTTGTTCCATGTGCTTTGCGTGTATAAACTCATTTAGCTCTCCTAACAACCCCATGAAGTAGATGCTATCATTATCTCCATTTTACAGGTGAGGGAACCAGTGCACAGAAAGGTGAGGTAACCTGATGAAGATGCACAGCTAGAGAGCATGAGAGCTAGGATTTGAACCCAGGCATGTGGCTCCACAGGCTACATGCTTAACTGCTGTGCTGTTCTTTCTATAATCCTCTATTCTATGTATTCTGGTGACACAAGGAACCAAAAGTTTTCCTTTTCCTTTCTCAAATATTTTCGTTTTTGCTTCAAATATTTAACTATTTGAAAGCTAGGGCCAGGTATGGTGGCTCTTGTCTGTATTCCTAGCACTTTGGGAGGCCCAGGTGGGAGGATCACTTGAGCTCAGGAGTTTGAGGCCAGCCTGGGAAACACAGTGAGACCTTGTCGCTACAAAAAATTTAAAAAGCTAGCTGGGTGCAGTGGCATGCACCTGTAGTTCCAGCTACTGGGGAAGCTGAGGTGGGAGGATCACTTAAGCCCAGGAGGTCGAGGCTGCAGTGAGCTGTGAATGAGCCACGGCACTCCAGCGTGGGCGACAGTCAAGACCCTGTCTCAGGAAAAAAAAAAAAAAATTCCAGACACTTAAAATCATGGTTGCTCTTAAAAGCACAGCTTTGGCCGGGCGCGGTGGCTCAAGCCTGTAATCCCAGCACTTTGGGAGGCCGAGACGGCGGATCGCGAGGTCAGGAGATCGAGACCATCCTGGCTAACACGGTGAACCCCGTCTCTACTAAAAATACAAAAAACTAGCCGGGCGAGATGGCGGGCGCCTGTAGTCCCAGCTACTCGGGAGGCTGAGGCAGGAGAATGGCGTAAACCCGGAGGCGGAGCTTGCAGTGAGCTGAGATCCGGCCACTGCACTCCAGTCCGGCGACAGAGCGAGACTCCGCCTCAAAAAAAAAAAAAAAGCACAGCTTTGGCCGGGCGCGGTGGCTCAAGCCTGTAATCCCAGCACTTGGGAGGCCGAGACGGGTAGATCACGAGGTCAGCAGATCGAGACCATCCTGGCTAACACGGTGAAACCCTGTCTCTACTAAAAAATACAAAAAACTAGCCAGGCGAGGTGGCGGGCGCCTGTAGTCCCAGCTACTTGGGAGGCTGAGGCAGGAGAATGGCTTAAACCCGGGAGGCGGAACTTGCAGTGAGCTGAGATCCGGCCACTGCACTCTAGCCTGGGTGACAGAGCGAGATTCCGTCTCAAAAAAAAAAAAAAAAAAAAAAAAGCACAGCTTTGATTTAGATTCACCTGGAATAAGTTCCATGTTTGCCACTCAGTAGCTGTGTGATTATGAGCAAGTTTCTAAATCTAAAGTTCTCTTTCCTCATTAGTAAATGAAAATAATCGTTTACCTCCTAAGGTTGTTGTGAGAATTGAGGATAATATGCATGAAAATCATTTGATCCTGGCACAAAGTAAGTGCCCAGTGAATGGTTACTTTTATCCAGTCATACATTCATTCAATCAGCAAATATTTGTTGAGCATCTGCCATGTTTCAGGCATTGTTCTAGGTACTGGGGATATAGCAGTGAGTAAAACAGACGAAGGTCTTGCTCTCAAAGCAATTCTTTGGCTTTTTAGCCTTAATAAAATGTGTTTAATCTTCTTAAATGTGTTTATATTAATTAAATTGTACTTTAAATTTCTATTAATTTATTTTTAATTAAATTGTGTGGTATATAGTTACCTAAATGCATTTAATATTATTTTTAAAGCATTAGTAAGGTGTGTTTAATCAGTTGTTCCCTCTTTTCTCCACTGGCTTTTTGTCATAGTCACTTACATGTAATCAAATTTCTTTTATATTTATTTCTTTTCTTTTCTTTTTTCTTTTTTTTTTGAGATGGAGTTTTGCTCTTGTTGCCCAGGCTGGAGTGCAGTGGCATGATCTCGGCTCACCACAACCTCCGCCTCCCGGGTTCAGGTGATTCTCCTGCCTCAGCCTCCCGAGTAGCTGGGATTACAGGCATGCGCCACCATGCCCGGCTAATTTTGTATTTTTAGTAGAGACAGGATTTCTCCATGTTGGTCAGGCTGGTCGTGAACTCCCGATCACAGGTGATCCGCCCACCTCAGCTTCCCAAAGTGTTGGGATTACAGGCATGAGCCACCACACCCGGCTTATTTCTTTTATTTATTTTATTTTGTTTTTTAATAGAGACATGTTGCTCAGGCTGGTCTACAACTCTTGAGCTCAAGCAATCCTCCTGCCTCAGCCTTCCAAAGTGCTGAGATTACAAGCATGAGACACCATGCCTGGCCACATTTCTTTTATATTAAAAAATCCCTGAATCAACCCTTTGACTTCAAGTTAGCTGACAGTGGCTGCTTTGGTTCCTTGCTCCCTTGGCTATACATATTGTCTCACTCACTGTCTCCATTCTCTAGGTTGACGTCATGACTTCTCATTCATACTCCAGAGCACTGGAAGCAGTCTCCTGTTTCTTGGAGAGAGGCCATGTTATGGCAGGCTGTGTTCTAAGGACGGGAGATGTGGCTGGGATGAAAACAGACAAAAATCCTCTTTCTCTAGAAGGGAAAAATAGGCTATTGCTGTCAATAATAGGTAACACTCTCAACAAGGTCACCCCGTTCCTTAAAACCATTCAGTGACTCCATATTTGCCTCAGTGACTCATATTTACTTGATGAAGTTGTGCAGCTACAGATCAAGTCCAAACTCTTTAAAATGGCATGTAGGCATGTTCTAGCCTTCCTTCCCACCATTCTCTTTTCTACCTCCACTCCCTCCCCTGCTCACTGCCCCAACACACACACACACACACACACACACAGTTCCCATTCTATAGATGGCCTTGACATTGCCCAAAAGTACCATACTTTTACCTGTAAGCAGTGGTGTTCTAGAATTGATTTGTATGGGCATGTGAGAGCATATGGTGCATGTCTCTTCCCAATTCCATGTTCAGTGAGGTCATGGTGGGAGTAAATCAAGGAAACTGGCAAAATCTACAAATTAGGGCATTCTTGCTTCTGTCTAGAGAGACAGTTATTAAACATTTACCAGCTCACCATAGCCCCTAGGCCTTTGCATTTGTGGCCCCTCCCCACTCTAACTTGGCTCAGCTTAAATGTCACTTCCTCCTGGGAACCTCTTTTTGACTCTTCAAGATTGGGATAGATGCCCTTCACTGTGATTCTTTGGTAACTTGGGCAGCAGCCCCATTATTTTTCCTGTATTCTCTACTGGCCAAGTAAAGTCCTTGAGGTCAGGGTCCTTGTCTTGATCATTGTTGTTGTCTACCTAGGATACTGTTTGGCACATAGCAAGGTGCTAAACCATATTTTTAAGTGAATAAATACATGAGTAATTAAAGTAAGCCCTCCCTACTAATAATAGGCTTTTCATGGTTCAAGAATGTCCCTTAATCTTTGTATCTCCTGAAATTCCTCATACAGAGAAAGTTTAGTAGAAGTTTGAATAGATTGAATGGACTAGACTTGAATGTACTTTATATGAGTCTAAACTTGGGCCCACATTTAAGATACCCATTCTAGAACTAAGTCAATGATATTTGAGATTATGATTCTGTAGAATCAAAACCTGGAGTATTGAAATATGTCACCAGAAACTTAAGATTTTCCCTAGCCATTAATCTGCTTTGATTTATTACTCTTATTTCCTTGTTTTTTCTAAGGTGATCCCAAGCTTGTTCCACTTCCTTCTTCCCCCAACCTGGCTTGTCTTTTTGAGACAGGGTCTCACTCTGTCGCCCAGGCTGGAGTACAGTGGCATGATCTTGGTATGTGCCACCATGCCCAGCTAATTTTTGTATTTTTTTTTTGTAGAGATGGGTTTTGCCATGTTGCCCAGGCTGGTCTCTCACTCCTGGACTCAGCAATCCACCTACCTTGGCCTCCCAAAGTGCTGGGATTACAGGCATGGTCACCATGACCAGCCACCCTATTTTTAATGTACAGCTTGGGCATACTCTTTGCTCACACAATGGTACGCTCATTGAACCATGAGTAGGAAAGCAATATGGTGCAGTAAGAAGTGCTTGAAACTTGAAGTCAGGAGACACTGGTTGTGTTCCTGTATGTCACAACTTTCTGGTCTTTTCATCTGCAACAGGAAAGGTAATATCTTCCCTATCCAATTCACTAAGTTTTAAAAGATGAAATGAGTTAACAGAGGTGAAAATGCTTTTGTAAATTGTAAAGTACTACATAGAGTAAATGCAAATTTCTCAAACAAATTGATATTCAGCACATGCTATCATTTACTTAATAACTCCCTAGCAAGCAAGTGATATCTGCAAAGAAGTAAGAGTGATCCAGTAGAGAGAGAGGTTATTTGCCTGGGAAACAGGATGCCTGTAATTAGGTAAAAATGATGGTTTCATGTTGCAAAGACTTAAAACATCAGCTTTATATCAGATTCTACATAGGAAATCTGGGGTGATTCTGCCTGATGCCAAGTGTGCTATCAATTAAGTATAAAAAACAACTGACCTAAAACATGAATTATAAGGATATATTGGTAGCTGATGACTGGAATAACAAAGCTTCATTCTCCCAAAGGATCTGATAGACTCCAATTAATTTAGAAGCATAAAATGTCAAATACAGATCTGTATCAAGCAGCAAAGTTCTGCTTTCAAATAGACAATTATCAGTGAATATCTCAAATTGCAGACATCGATGCAGATATATGGTTTGCCCATTTCTTAGTTTTGGGAGATATTTTCCCTTTGCAGAAGTTAGTTATTAGCCTCCCATAAAAGGAAGGGTACTCAGTGTGGTCCTTCAAACAACAGCATCGTCATGGCCCCAGAGCTTGTTAGATATACAGTATCTCGGGTTCACACCAGACCTATTTAATTAGAATCTGCATTTCAATGCAGTCTCCAGGTGACTGAGTGCAGTTGCGTTTAAAGTGTACCACCATAGGGACTATCTATTCATTTTTCAAATGAAAAATACAAAAACTCAAGCCTTGAAGGGTGATTTTTTTTTCCCTTTTAAGGTCTAACACACTTAAATCCCAGCTTGGATTAGAACAAAGGTTTCCTGCCTCTGCTGGCAAGTTCCAGCATTGCACACCCTCTTGCAGCCTGGTTCTTTGGCTTACTGGTTGGAAGGTTTGGGGCAAGTTATTGAACCTATCGCTGAGCTGGTTTCCTCGTCTATAAAATGGAGATGATAGCAATGTCTACCTCATACAACTGTGAGGATTAGGCTGGGCATGGTGGCTCATGCCTGTAATCCCAGCGCTTTGGGAGGTCGAGGTGGGCAGATCACTTGAGGTCAGGAGTTCGAGACCAGCCTGGCTAACATGGTGAATCCCTGTCTCTACTAAAAACACAAAAATTAGCCAGGCGTGGTGGCGGGCGCCTGTAGTCCCCGCTATTAGGGAGGCTGAGGCATGAAAATCACTTGTACCTCTAGGAGGCAGAGGTTGCAGTGAGCAGAGATCATGCCACTGCACTCCAGCCTGGGTAAGAGAGTGAGACTTGGTCTCAAAATATATATATGTGTGTGTGTATATATTGATATATGTAAGGCACAATACACACATAAAATTGTATTATTGTCAAGTGAAAAGATGGTGTTCCACATAATTCAAACAGTAGAATTAATTTTTTAATTTTTTTCATTAAATTTTTTATTGCACACAGAAGCAGAGTTATTATCTCTGAAAACCTTTGTGCCTTGACAGTAGTGTTCAGAAAGCAGTTGTCTTCCTTTTAATCTTTAGTAAAGAAACTTAAATAAAAGCTGGATAGGCAGAGGTACCCTGCTAGTCACTGTTATTTAATCATGTGGTAGGTTAGGCTGACCTCTGTTATTAATAGTTTGGTGAAGCGGGCCAAGCCCAACATTTGGAATAGGCACACACCATGTGTAACAGAAGAACCTGACTCACTGACCCACTTTCTTGGTTACCAAAGCAATGAGAGTTTGGATTATCTGGTTTTTAGCTCCACCTAGTGACCATATATATGGCTCAGTTTTCAGCTGTAAAATTATGGAGAATTCGTTTTACGTTTAAACAAAAATACATTCAACTTCTCACTATTCAGGGGAAATGATCCCAAATACATATTTTTGATGTTTTTTGTTATGCATAAAATAATAGGCTTAGAGTTCTTGGAGATGATCAGAAAGTTGGAGGGCTTCCTATTTAGAACGGAAAGATTGGAGTCAACTTTGATGCTTCCCTCCTTTGGGATGTCCATTCTGTCATCAAGCTCTAAAAAAATTAATTTCTCAAAACATCCAGCCACATGTACTAATTTAATGCTTCCTTTGGGATTGTCTGCTTAGTGAAGGAATGTATTGGACATTACCCTAGAGTTTGGGATTCCAGGCCCTGCTCCTTTGCAGTGCTTTGGAGAAGAATTATTATAGGTGTATCTAGAAAGAGAAGGCTTGAGAAACAGAGTTTCCAGTCCTACAAAACTTGCCTTTTCCTACAGTGTGGTTGGTTGAGAAGCAGAAGAGAGCTTTTGGACCTGAGGGAGCCATGTAAAGGATCAGCACAAGCTATGTGACCAGATGGTCAGTGATAATAGGCAACATTTCCCTTCACTCACTTCTTGGAAATGTGTTGTCTGAGCCCTCAGAACCAATAGATAACTCTAGGGATGGGGTTAGGGCAGGAATCCCCAAGGATTCCAGAACTGAGGGCTGGGCGTGGTGGCTCACATCTCTAATCCCAGCACTTTGGAAGGCTGAGGTGGGAGGATCACCTGAGGTCAGGAGTTTGAGTCTAGCCTGGCCAACATGGCAAAACCCCATCTCTATTAAAAATATAAAAATTAGCCAGGTGTGGTGGTGTGCACCTATAATCCCAGCCACTCAGGAGGCTGAGGCATTAGAATTACTTGAACCCAGGAGGCAGAGGTCGCAGTGAGCCAAGATCACGCTACTGTACTCTAACCTGGGTAAAAGAGTGAGACTCTGTCTCAAAAAGTTTTAAAAAATGCCAGAACTGAAATTTCCTCCCTGTTTAGCAAGAAGGAGACTCAGAATCAATATTAAGGTGATTTACAGAAAATAAAGAAATGTCCATCCTGGCCAACATGGTGAAACTAATACAAAAATTAGCTGGGTGTGGTGGCACGTGCCTGTAGTCCCAGCTACTGGGGAGGCTAAGGCAGGAGAATCACTTGAACCCAGGAGGCGGAGGTTGCAGTGAGCTGAGATCACACCACTGCACTCTAGGCTGGTGACAGAGCGAGACTCTGTATGAAAGGGAAAGGGAAAGGGAAAGGGAAAGGGAAGGGAAAGGGGAGATGCAATATTTTTGCACACAGGTTTGTGGCTGGAGAATCAGATCTCTGAATGTAGGAACCTGTTCAGTGTTAGCTGTACTTTGCAGTCCTGGAACTAGAGTTATTTCATATTGAGACCTTGTTAAGGAATTGATGTGCAGACATGAATTTGGGCCTTTAGAAGTCACTGATCAGTGAGGGAATGCCTGCAGACTCTGAGGTAACAAGATTTGAAAGCATGCTATGGAAAATTTTAAACTCCTTGGCACCTCAACAACATACTAGCAAACCAAATCCAACAACACATCAAAGAGGTAATTAACCATGATCAAGGGGTTTCATCCCAGGCATGCAGAGATTGTTCAACATATGGAAGTCAATAAATGTAATGCACCACATAAACAGAATTAAAAACAAAAACAATATGATCATCTTAATAGACACAGAAAAGCATTAAATAAAATCCAGCATCACTTTATAATACAAACTCTCAACAAATTAGGCGTAGAAGGAACCTACCTTAAAAATAATGAAAGCCCGGGCACAGTGGCTCATGCTTGTGATTCCAGCACTTTGGGAGGCCAAGGCAGAAGGATCACTTGAAGCCAGGAGTTCCAGACCAGTCTGGGCAACAAAGTGAGACCCTGTCTCTACAAAAATAAATAATAAGTAATTAAATAAATTTAAAAAATACAAAAGCCATAGATGAAAAATCCAGAGCCGCCGGGCGCGGTGGCTCAAGCCTGTAATCCCAGCACTTTGGGAGGCCGAGACGGGCGGATCACGAGGTCAGGAGATCGAGACCATCCTGGCTAACACGGTGAAACTCCGTCTCTACTAAAGATACAAAAAAACTAGCCGGGTGAGGTGGCGGGCGCCTGTAGTTCCAGCTACTCGGGAGGCTGAGGCAGGAGAATGGCGTAAACCCGGGAGGCGGAGCTTGCAGTGAGCTGAGATCCGGCCAATGCACTCCAGTCCGGGCGACAGAGCGAGACTCCGCCTCAAAAAAAAAAAAAAAAAAAAGAAAAATCCAGAGCCAACATTATACTGAATGAGGAAAAGTTGAAAACGTCTCCTCTAAGACCTAGAACAAGACAAGAATGCTCACTTTCACCACTTCTATTTAACATAGTACTGAAAGTCCTAGCCAGAGCAATCAGGCAAGACAAAGAAATAAAGGGCATCCAAACTGGAAAAGAGAAAGTCAAACTATCCCTGTTTGCAAATGATATAGAAAAGTCTAATGACTCCTCCAGAAGACTTTTAGATTTAAGAAATTGATTCAATAAAGTCTCAGGTTACAAAATCAATGTACACAAATCAGTAGCACTGCTATACACCAACAAGGACCAAGCTGAGAATCAAATAAATAATTATAATAATTATAAATAATTAAAATTTATAATAGCTGCAAAAAAGTAACAATAAAATAGGAATATACTTAACCAAGGAGGTGAAAGATCGCTACAAGAACTATAAAATATTCCTGAAAGAAATAATAGATGACACAAATGGAAATACATCCCACGCTCATGGATTAGAAGAATCAATATCATGAAAAAGACCATTCTGCCCAAAGCAATCTATACATTCAATGTAACTCCTATCAAAAAACCAACATCAGTTTTCACAGAATTAGAAAAAACAATCCTAAAATTCATATGGATTCAAAAAAGAGCCCAAATAGCCAAAACAACCCTAGGCAAAAAGAACAAATCTGGAGGCATCACGTTACCTGACTTCAAATTGTACTGTAAGACTACAGTAACCAAAATAGCACAGTACTAGATAAAGTAGATACGCAGACCAATCAAACAGAATAGACATCACAGAAATAAAGCCAAATACAGCCAATTGATCTTTGACAACGCATACAAAAACATACATTGGGGAAAGGACACCGTAATTCAGTAAATGGTGCTGGGAAAGCTGGATAGCTACACGAAGAAGAATGAAACTGGATCCCTATCTCTCACCCTGTATAAAAATCAACTCAAGATGGATTAAAGACTTAAATCTAAGACCTGTGACCATAAAACTTTTAGAAGAAAATCTAGGAAAAACTCTTCTGGACATTGGCCTAAAGGCCAAGAATTTATGACTAAGACCCCAAAGCAAATGTAATAAAAACAAAAATAAATAAATGGAATCTATTTAAATTTAAAAAGTTTCTGCACAGCAAAAGAAATAAACATCAGAATAAACAGACAACCCACAGAACGGGAGAAAATATTTACAAACTATGTATCTGACAAAGGACTAATATCCAGAATTTATAAGGAACTCAAACAAATCAACAGGAAAACAAAAATAAAAACAATTCCATCAAAAAGTGGGCAAATGGCTGGGTTCAGTGGCTCACATCTGTAATCCTGGCACTTAGGGAGGCTGAGGCAGGAGGATTGCTTGAGCTCAGGAGTTCAAGGTTACAGTGAGCTATGATTGTGCCACTGCACTCCAGCCTGGGTGACAGAGCGAGACCTTGTCTCAAAAAAAAAAAAAAAAAGAGGGGGTGGGCAGATTACATGAACAGACACTTCTCGGAAGAAGATATACAAATGGCCAACAAATATATGAAAAAATGCTCAACATCACTAATCATCAGGGAAAGGCACATTAAAACCACAATGAGATATCTACCACCTTATCCAGCCAGAATGGCCATTATTAAAAAGTCAAAAAACAGTATACCTTGGTGTGAATGTGGTGAAAAGGGAACACTTACACACTGCAGGTGGGAATGTAAATTAGCACAATCTATATGGAAAATTTCTCAAGTATAGAGTATGGAGATTTCTCAGAGATCTAAAATTACACCTACCATTTGATCTAGCAGTTCCACTACTGGGTATCTACCCAAAGGAAAAGAAATCATTATATCAAAAAGACACGTACATGCGTATGTTTACTATAGCACAATTACAGTTTCAAAGATGTGGCACCAACCTAAGTGCCATTAAGTGATAAAGGAAATATATAAACACACCATGGTATACTAAGCCATAAGCAAGAACAAAATAATACATTTTGCAACTACTTGGATGGAGCCGGAGGCCTTTTTTTTTTAATTTTTATTTTTTATTATTTATTTTAATTTTTTTTCTTTTTTTAAATAGAGATGGAGTTTCATCATGTTGCCTAGGCTGGTCTGAAACTCCTGGGCCCAAGTGATCTGCCCACCTCGGCCTCCCGAAGTGCTGGGATTAGAGGTGTGAGTCACCGTGCCCAGTGGAGGCCATTATTCTAAGTGAAGTAGCTCAGGAATGGAAAACTAAATACTATATATTCACACTTATACGTGGGAGCTAAACTGTGGGGACACAAAGGCATACAGTGTGGTATAATGGGCATTGGAGACTCAGAAGGGGATGGTGGGAGGGCAGCGAGGGATGAAAAACTACATATTGGGTACAATGTACACCACTCAGGTGACGGGTACACTAAAATCTCAGACCTCACCACTGAATAATTCATCCATGCAACCAAAAACCACCTGAACTCCAAAGGCTATTGAAATAAACTATATATATATATATATAAAGTGCTCATATTTTATCCTAGAATGTAAAGTTTTATTTGTTAGGTTTAGATATTTAATTCATCTGTAATTTATTTGGGGATGAGGAGTGAAATAGAAATCCAGCTTCTTCAGCTTCTTTTTTTTTTTTTGAAACAGAGTTTAGCTCTTGTTGCTCAGGCTGGAGTGCAGTGGTGCGATCTCGGCTCACCACAACCTCCACCTCCCGGGTTCAAGTGATTCTCCTGCCTCAGCCTCCTGAGTAGCTGGGATTACAGGCATGTGCCACCATGCCCAGCTAATTTTTTGTATTTTAAGTAGAGACCAGGTTTCTCTATGGTCAGGCTTGTCTCGAACTCCCGACCTCAGGTGATCCTCCTGCCTCAGACTCCGAAAGTGCTGGGATTACAGGCATGAGCCACCGCACTTAGGGAAATCTAGTTTTCTTTTAAACCTAAATGGCAAGCCAGTTGTTGTAATAACATGTATGGAATAATCACTCTTCCTTCTCCACTAATTTGGAATGTAATTCCCAAATATTTTGGGGTCTACTTTTGGGTTCTCTATTATGATCTATGTTAATAAAAATAACAATAACATAAAATAAACTCCTCCTGCTGGTTCAGAGTTGTTGTGTTGGCAGAGGGAAGGCAGGGTGTGCCAGGCAAGGTGTCAGAGCACCAGCATCAGGAAGTGGTCAACTCATGGGTTGGTAAAAAGAATTTACCTTGGGAGGCCGAGGCAGGTGGATCACTTGAGGTCAGGAGTTCGAGACCAGGCCGGCCAATATGGTGAAACCCCCTGTCTCTGTTAAAAATACAAGAATTAGCTGGGCGTGGTGGTGCATACTGGTAATCCAAGCTACTGGGGAGGCTGAGGCAGGAGAATTGCTTGAACCCAGCAGGCAGAGGCTGTAGTGAGCCAAGATCATGCCACTGCACTCTAGCCTGGGCCACAGTGAGACTGTGTCTCAAAAAAAAAAAAAAAAAAAAAAGAATTTACCGACAACAGTTTGAAAAAGGAAAGTTTTATTAGAAAGAAAGCAAGCTGCAAAAGAGTGCAGCAGGTGCCTCAGCAAGAGGACTGAGCATGCCACGGTAGATTTTTCTTTAGGAGCATTTATGGACATTAAGGTGCAAGTTTAAGGGTAATTTGGACTACATTAGCTACGGGGGTCATGATAAATATTTACATTTGTAGACATTTTGGTGCCTTAATGTCAGCAAGGGTTGCACAGTGAGTTTCAGCATGACATTCTGGAGATGTCTAGAATAGATTCTATTTACTTATAATTTTTGGGGGGAAAGAAATCCGGAACCAGATGCTTGCTTTAGATACTAGGGAAGTCTACTTACTTTTAATTTCCCCAGATAAAGAGTGTTTGACAGGCCTCAGATGGCCTGTTTGATACTCACCAGGTGGTCTTTGCTCCCTTCTAAATGCCTTAGTTCAGGAGTTTTTGTCTCTGGGGCCTGTTCAGTGGTCACCAGGCGATTTTGCTCTCATCAGGGGTGAAGTTCCTTCTTTGCAGTCCCTACCAGTGTTGAAAGAAAGGGAAGGATATGGAAGGTAATTTTTAAAGTATCTATCTCAGTCTCTGACTTTCTAAAAAACTTCATGATTCTTTCAACCTAAATAACAAACCTAAATAACAAACAGAAAGAGACTCTCTAAAAGAAAATGATTATTTGGGAATAGAGCATTGCATTGGGATTTTGTGTACCATAGTAAACTATGTGTATGTTCAGGGAGGTAAAGGAAGACAAAGGTGTTTAAAGGAAAAAATGAGAAAGATTACATAGTTGTTTTGAAATAATTATCCTTGCCTCCAGAGTTCAATAACAGGGGTGATTGAGGCTGGATAGGCATTACCGGAAAGGTGTCTCCCTCTGTTGCCCAGACTGGAGTGCAGTGGTGTGATCTTGGCTCACTCCATCCTCCGCCTTCTGGGTTCAAGCAATTCTCCTGCCTCAGCCTCCTGAGTAGCTGGGATTACAGGTATGCACCACCATGCCCTGCTAATTTTTGTATTTTCAGTAGAGATGGGGTTTCATCATGTTGGCCAGGCTGGTCTCAAACTACTGGCCTTATGTGATCTGCCTGCCTCAGCCTCCCAAAGTGCTGGGTTAAAGGGGTGAGCCAACGTGCCAGGCCCGCATAAATATTTTTTTGCATAAGGTTGTGATGGCTTTTGTGCAAGGTTGTGGTTTTTGCAGTCTTTTGTGATGGTTTTTGTTATCAGGAACACACACGAGGGCCCTCTTTTCACACCCTTTATCTGGCTCTCTTTGTCAGGGTTTTTTTTTTTTTTTGGTGGTGGTGTTTTTTAAAAAACAGAAATGACTCCATTTTGATTCTGACAATTTTCACATTTCTCAGAAGGAAGACATACAGCAACCAAATTTCTGGGGCAACCAGAATCTGGAAGAGGCAAGGAAGGATCCTCCCTTAGAGGCATTGAAAAGAACATGGCCCTGCCAACAGCTTGCATACGTCTAGCCTCCAGAAACGTGAGAGAATACATTTTTCTTGTTTTAAGCCACCCAGATTGTGGCCTTTTGTTACAACAGCTCTAGGAAACTGATGGGCACCCTCTAATGGGAGGTGAGCTTCTGAAGTCTGAGGGCATTTTCTGGGGTGGACCCCTGGTGAGTGAGGACTGTGGAGATACTGGCAGGTATGTGAGTTAATGCTTGTCACCTCCAAAGGGATACCTCATGGTTGCTGCCTTTGAAGACCTCAGTGCTCTTTAAGCAAACAGTGATTTAGTCTTTGTGGCTGAATGTCTGAGTTCTTTAGAAAATTCTTTTTGGGCATTAAAAGCTCAAGAGTGTACCAAGTAAATTCTCTTTAAAATAACTTGGGAAAAGTTTGCTGAATTTATACCAAGGTTAGATACTTTGGTTCAGAGAACACTGGCTCCAGGAGCTTTAGAACCAGAAAGCGTCAGTTAGAACAGGGGCAGGTCCAGGTTTTATATGGCTTTGTATTAGTTTCCTAGGGCTATTGTAAAAGAGTACCAAACACTGAGTGGCTTAAAACAAGATATTTATTGTCTCACAGTTTTGGAGGCTAGTGGTCTGAAACCAACGTGTTGGCAGGGCCGTGCTCCCTCTGACAGCTCTAGGGGAGAAAGCTCACTTGCTGCTTCTGGTGTCTGCCAGCAGTCCTCAGCGTTCCTTGACTTGTAGATGTGTCACACAGCCATCTTTCCTCCGTGTGTCTTCATGTCATCTTCCCTCAGCGTCAACGTCTTTATGTCCAAATGTCCCCCTTTTATGAGATACCAGCCATACTGAACTAGGGCCCAACGTAACGAACTCATTTGCACCTGCTAACCTCTATAAAGACCCTATTTCCAAAGGTGGTCATATTCTAAGGTACTAGGGGTTAGGACTTCAACGTATTTTTTTTTATTTTATTTTATTTTGAGACAGGGTCTTGCTCTGTTGCCCAGGCTGGGACTGTGGTGGTGCCATCTCTGCTCACTGCAACCTCTGCCTCCTAGGTTCAAGCAATTCTTCTGCTTCAGCCTTCTGAGTAGCTGGGACTATAGGCATGTACCACCACACCCAGCTAATTTTTTTTTTTTTTTTTTTTTTTTTTTAGTAGAAGCAGGATTTTGCCATGTTGCCCAGGCTGGTCTGAAACTCCTGAGCTCAAGCAATCTGCCCACCTCTGCCTCCCAAAGTGCTGGGATTACAGGCATGAGCCACTCCACGCAGCCAAGGACTTCAACATATTTTTAGTGGTGGACAATTCAACACATAACAGTTTTGAACTTAAACAACTTGGTGGGTGGGGGGAAGGGGGTGGTAAGAGGGGAGCATATCTCTTTAAAATTATCCTTTTCAATGATATAAAATTACAGATACCTAATTTGTCCTTGGGAGAAGCTTATGCAAGTAAGAAGCCTCATAGTAAGTCTTCTGGTATCTTCTGTTGGCAGGTATCATTTGACAACAATGAAGTAACATCACATCCATATTTAATTCCTGTGAATTTACCTGTACAAGTGTGGGCATACGAGAGAGAGAGGCTGCTTGTTGTTCTGCTCCCTGGACCTGTACCCTGAAGTAAGATGTGAACTGAGACCTTTTGGAGAGGAGCATCAGGCTGTGAAAAGCGTGATTCTATTGTTTAAAGATTGCTATTTTTTATATGACAGGGCCCTAAATGCTAATGACTTCAAGTGGTGTTCAAATGAAAAAACAATCGAGGGTAATTTTGAGTTTTTCTTTTGTCCAAAACCCTGAATTTAGAACCTGACCTCTATGTGAGATGGGACTCTAGTGTTCTTCCTCAGCTCTAAACTTAACCCAGTTTGATTTCCTTCTGAACTTCTCCCATCCACTGAAGCTGGTACAGTACAGGTAGGAGGCGGAGGTGGTGGGTCACCAGTATGAGAAGGGAGCTAGGCACATACGACACCAGCTCAGTCCCTGCCTAGTAGAGAAGATGAGGATCGGTCAAAAAAGCAACACTGCTCAGTCTCAGAGGGGGTACATTTCTGTAATAGCCTTTAACAGTTGAGCAAGGCATAAACACCTGTTGGGGAAAAAGTTAGCAATAAAACCTCCTCTCAACCCAGAAAATTCTCTTCATAAATGTAGGGAAAAGAAGAGTTTTATTATTGAGTAGGGATTAAACCAGACTAAGATGTACAACACAAGCTATCCATTAAGGAGATTGCAGAGACAGAAAGAAATCTCACTCTTTTATATATCCAAGTACATACAATCCTTTATATACATGTTCTCAAGATAAACAATAACTTGTCCTTATAGAGGAGGACTTGGTAGTATCATTTATTATATACTCAAGGTTCATCCTAGGTTCACTTGGTTATTGGCAGTGGCCATCTGTGTTAATTAACTGCTGTTATTTGAAAGAAAACCAAAACTCACTCCTAACACAAACAGGTAGTAACTAAGAACAAAGAGCCTTGGCCGGGCGCAGTGGCTCAAGCCTGTAATCCCAGCACTTTGGGAGGCCGAGGCGGGCGGATCATGAGGTCAGGAGATCGAGACTATCCTGGCTAACAAGGTGAAACCCCGTCTCTACTAAAAAATACAAAAAACTAGCCGGGCGAGGTGGCGGGCGCCTGTAGTCCCAGCTACTCGGGAGGCTGAGGCAGGAGAATGGCCTAAACCCGGGAGGCGGAGCTTGCAGTGAGCTGAGATCTGGCCACTGCACTCCAGCCTGGGCGACAAAAGTGAGACTCCGTCTCAAAAAAAAAAAAAAAAAAAGAACAAAGAGCCTTAGGCTAAACTATCAAGGTGACAGGAAGATGGGGGCACTATCTTACTTAATGTTTACATTTCAAAGAGACAGTGGAGGTGGGAGGATCTCTTGAGCTCAGGAGTGCAAGACCAGCCTGGCATAGTGAGATGCCATTTGTAAAATAAAATAAAATAAAATAAAATAAACCAAGACATACTTCCCAGACCCTAAAAAAACACTTATTGTTGTAAGGGCTGTAAGGCAGGCAGGCAAGAGACTCACTTTGCTTTTGAAAAGATTTATCTGCAGATCAGCTGGGTGCCGTGGCTCACACCTGTAATCCCGGTGTTGTATGACTTTCTTCTTGGTTCAGCAAAGAACTGGGTCCTTGTCACATGGCTATGAAATATTAGGCTCACAGACACTTTGAAGAGTGAGAATAATGATATTTATTGGGCAAAAAGGAAAAAAAGGAAAAAAAGGGACTCTCTGCAAAGCCAGAGTCCTGCAAGTGTGCTTCCTGGCTCGCAGACTGAATCCCAGGTTCCACTCAGGAAGAGGAGGGGCCAGGCTCTTCCCCGCTGCAAATGGTGCAAACTTCCCGAGGCTCCACCCCAGTGCGCACTTCTCCCAGTGCCCAGGCCGGCTGGAGTTTCTCTAGGGACCCCTTTACACTTGGCTGTACATTGCCAGGGAGGAGCTACCTGTGCTCTGAGAAGGGGTGGGTGTTCCCTGGTCCCCTTTCTTGGGCTGGGGTGAGGAACGGGGACCAAGGAACACCCGCCTGCCCAGAAGAGTATCTGTTCCTCCTAGAAAGAAGCTGAGCAGCCTCTGGAGATGACACTCCAGAATGAGTGGGAGGGAGCTGCCATTTAGCAGGTGTTTAGGGGTCCGTGCTCTAAAGAAGTCCATTTAACTGCCATTAGGATAAAGATAAAGACAATGACTGATCTTAACTGCTTCCAGCTGATGGGGGCGCTGTTTGGGGAAACAGCAGTTAGAACTCCCTCAGACGCCTATTTAAGTGTTCCCGGCAGAAGAGGCCGTCATCAGAAGCTCTGGTTGCGTGATTGTTTGGAATGTGATGGCTCCAAGGCAAGAAGAGACAAATCGGGTTATTAGAAAACATATATTAAAATGAAACGAGGGGAGGGGTAAGGGCAGCTCAAAAATCCCAGGGCCTTTTACCAGGTGCATGGGGAGAGGGAGGCCACAAGCCCTACTGGTAGTAAACTTGACCCTTTTGCCAGCATGTTGGGCTTCTGTGTTCCCTTCCCCTGAGCCCAATCCTAAGCCGACCAGGTTAAGGTTTGGGAAATTAACCTTTCCAGTTTGGAGGATGCATCTGATGGGAGTGTCCGGTATGACAGAGATGCATACCGGACACCTCCCGGTGAAGAGAGGACAGAGGAGGAGAGAGGAAAAAAGATGGAGCTTTTTAAAGGAGTCTCAGGGGTTCAGATGCATTTGAAAGAGGTACAGACTGAAGATGAATGGCTACCCATCTAAAAGAAGGAGAGCAGCAATCCCTGGTTCCCTTCTCTTCCTAGCAGATACCCCAGGTATGTGAGGGAGAGAGGGAAGAATGTTCTCTTTTCCTCTTCTGTGTTTGCATCCCTGAGTCCCAGCAACCTTGTCAGGTGCTGCTGTGGGTGCCAAAGCAGCTTGCACCCACGAAGCAGGGAGGGCCTAGAAAATAGGAATTATCTGATTTTACCAATGTTTCTATCCCACCTACTGTCAGTAGTCTGGAGTTCCCTAGACTTTATTTCCAATGTGCCAGGATTACAGGTGTGAGCCACCGTGACAGGCCTTTGAGCTCTTTTTATAGACATCATGTATACAACACATATATAGCTACACAGGCAGGAGAAAACCAGTCCCAACAACATCATTTTTCACAACCAAACTTTACAGAGAATATAAACAGGGATCCTTATCATTCCTAGCCTAATGAAAAAGAAAAAAAATCTGGTTTAAAAATTAACTGCTGATGGGGTGAAGAAAAAAAGGATGCCTGGGGGAAGCACCTCTTATTCTTATGCAAATGGTTCCTCTACCAGGGAGAGAAGCTTAATTATTGTCCGATCCAGTTGAGCCTTGGCCAGGGAAGGGGAAGAAGCTGTGGACATGTGGCATTCTCCAGCCCCAGCTGGGAGGAGAGAGGGAGCTTGAAGCCACGGCTTGCCTGTCCTTCCCAAAAAACGAAGGCAAAGGCCATGGAAAGGCCCCTGACCCCGGGGAGCGTTGGGGGAGGGGGCACGGTTTCCCTACCCTCAGAAGTCCATGCATGAAGAGGCTGGCTTAGAAATGACAGTGAGAAGTTTTGAGTCCCCATGTCACTTACCACTTCTCAAGCCCCACATTGGGTGCCAAAGCTGTTGTAGGACTTTCTCCTTAGTTCAGCTAAGAGCTGGGTCCTTGCAACATGGCCATGAAATACTAGGCTTGGCCGGGCGCGGTGGCTCAAGCCTGTAATTCCAGCACTTTGGGAGGCCGAGACGGGCGGATCACGAGGTCAGGAGATCAAGAGCATCCTGGCTAACACGGTGAAACCCCGTCTCTACTAAAAATACAAAAAACTAGCCGGGCGAGGTGGCGGGAGCCTGTAGTCCCAGATACTGGGGAGGCTGAGGCAGGAGAATCGCGTGAACCCGGGAGGCGGAGCTTGCAGTGAGCTGAGATCCGGCCACTGCACTCCAGCCTGGGCGACAGAGCGAGACTCCGTCTCGAAAAAAAAAAAAAAAAAAGAAATACTAGGCTTGCAGATGCCTTGAAGGGTGAGAATGGAATTTATTGGGCAAAAAGAAAAAAAGGGAAACAGAGACTCTCCCCAAAGCCAGAGTGCTTCCTGCCTGGCAGACTGAATCCCAGGTTCCACCAGGAAAAGGAGGGACCAGGTTCCTCCCCACTGCGAATGGCACAAATTTCCCAAGGTTCCACCCCAGTGCGCATTCCTCCCAGTGCACAGGACAGTAGGAGATTCTGCCAGGGAACCCTTCCCACCTGGCTGTCTTATCAGCACTTTGGGAGGCTGAGGTTGGAGGACTGCTTGAGCCCAGGAATTCGAGATGAAAAACGTATAAAAAAGTTAGTGGGGTGTGGTGGCCTGCACCTGTAGTCCCAGCTCCTTGGGGGCTGAGGCAAGAGGACTGCTTGAGCTTGAGAGGTTGAGGCTGCAGAGAGGCTGCCCTGATCATGCCCACTGCACTCCTGCCTGGGTGAGACAGTGAGACCCTGTCTGCAAAAACAAAAGATTTATCTACATATCAAAGTGAAGAGGAAGGATTAATAAATACAGGTTTATCTCAAGGAAATGTCCTAGGAAAAGGGAAGACAGATAAGATCTCTCTCTTTTGCCAAAAGAGAACGTTCAATCTTATTTTTTACATGTATACACTCTTCCTTAGGGACAAAATGGATGTTTGATGAAAGATTCACCAATGAGGAGAATCTACATCTGATAAAGAGGAGACAAAGACATATCTGGGAGTGTGAGTCAGGGGTTCCAGGAAGCGGGGGAGGAATCACGTTGGTCTATGAGTGTCTATTTTTCTTCTCACAGAGAAGAAAGAGACTTGGACCTAGGAGCAATATGGCAGAAAGACACATCAGGCAAGGCATTCCTGACAGGCAGAGAGAAAATGCCTACTCATCGCGATGCTGCTCTCCTATTCTACTCTCTATTGTGGGCAAAAGGTAGCCCCAGGGTCCTCCGAATTCTGTGGCACTGAGTATGAAGAGGGCATAACTGGATAGCTGAATAAAAATCCAGTGCACATTGCTGCCTTACAGCCAATAATAGTTGCTCACCAGTGGTATGAAGCCTCTGTGTGCCTAGAACTGAGCTACTGGGTAGATACAGTGTGTGTGGGAAGGGGAGTCTCCAAGGGGAGTCATCCCCAGAAGGGGAAGGTAAGATACTCTTCCAGGATCAGGCTCACCGTTCCCATCCTGGGAGGGGGCTGGGGATGGAAGGTTTTTTTTTTTTTTTTTTTTTTTTTTTTACCATTTTGAGCATGGTACACACTCTATCAGCAGAAAAGGGAATTAATAGAATATTTGGGTAGACTGATGGCCTTAAAGCAAATTGGGTATTATCTTGTTCTGTCAGGGGAGGAGTTGACACTTTCACTAACAGTTCTGAGCAGACGCAACAGCAGGACAGACCAGAAGTGTGACCTAACTCAGGCTGCCTCCGAGAGATTGCTGTCGGACTGTCTCTATTGATGGGACTCTTACCGAGGGGATCCAGGCATTCAAGGGGTTGAGTTTCCCAGAAAGTTCCCCACCGAAGCTTTAAAAATGTATTCCCTGCAGCCTTATGCTCTTGCAGTTCCAAATACAACACTGGTGTTTAAAGCCAAACTACTTTATAATTGATTTGCCATCATCCAGCTTTATATTTTAACACTTTAATCTGGTAACAAAGGAAAGGCTCATTAAAGGACGGCATTTATAAAATGCTTCCAAGCACCTCTGCTTAACTCGAAGGGAAAATAAAAGGGACTGTTTATTTGGTAGGCAAAGGAGAACACCGCCACGAAGAGGTTCTCCACTGAGCAACTCCCGCCTTTGTCAATTATACACATTAATTAGTAACTTTTTTGGAGACATGGACCTTCTCGGACTCCCCAGTATGCTTTGAAACTTTGATACAGAAATATACAAACAAAACTCGAAGTGTTCTGGAATTAATTTCAGAAGCTTCATAGATCCTCGTAAGTGCTCACCAAAAGAAAAATTCCCCATTTCTGGTACTCCAATCTCACGCCCTTAGAATTCTCGTAAGACTTGTTCCCTTGAACAACTTTCCCTCATTCCAAATCAAACCTAGATCCGGCTGGGACGCCAAGCTTGAGCTGTGGTAACGCTCAGAAGGCCTCCTTCATCAGTAAAACAGATGCCTTAATGGAAGTGGCGGGCAATCAACGCATGGAAAGGGGCTTGGCTTCCCTCTTTTTTTGGTTACTCTAGGTTGTCTAGATTGGAAAAAAATACACGCTTCGTCCTGCGGAGTTCGGTACAAACGCAATTCCACATACGCAAAGGCAAACCCGGAGCGCAAGTGCGCGTCCGGGGAGCGCGACCGGGCGGGGCGGGGCCGAGCGGGGCCGGAGAAGGCCCGCTCCTCCCATTCGTCGCCGCCTTAACTCTTTGCTATCCTTCCGCAGAGCTTCCTCTTCTTTCCCTCTGACCTCGGAAAGAAGGGGGCGGGGTCTTCGGGGGCGGAAGTTGCGGTGCATTGTGGGTTCTCCTGAAGCCGTGGAGTTGATCCTGAATGAAAGTGGCGCGCTGCCCCCGACGTTACCGCGATTGGAGCGGCTGGAATTCGGATTACTGCTGCGATTCGGGTGTCTCGGACCCCGGTGCGCACCGGACCACGGGGAGGCGGCTGCAAAGGCGCGGCGAACGTTGGTGAGGGAGGGCAGCTCTGCGCAGTCCCCAAGACATGGCTCACAACAAGATCCCGCCGCGGTGGCTGAACTGTCCCCGGCGCGGCCAGCCGGTGGCAGGTAACCTGGACTGGGGGGTGTTCGAATCTTCACACTCCGACGTGCCCGGGGGTGGGCCGACCGAGGAGCTCAGCTTTTGGTGGTTCTGTGCCCGTTAGTGGTATTTCAGGAGTGGGATATGCTCTGATTACGCTTCGTGGACGAATGTTTGGGAACATGAACGGGAGGGGATGGTCGGCGGATGGGGGGCACTTGTCACTATTACTGCAAGGCTAACTGTGCGAATGTGAAGGTAGAGAGGAGATTGGTGGCAGGAGGTGAGGATCCAGGAATACAGTGGGCGTACTTTGAGTCTTAGTAGTTTGCGAACCTTTTAGGATTCAACCTTCCCCTCGAAAGAAGGGATGAGTGTCAGTCTTGAGATGGAGGAAGATAAGGAGGGAAGGGGTGGTTCCCAGCGGTGAAATGGGGTCACACTGAGACTGGGAATCTGTAGGGTGTTTTTGTTAGTTTTTTGTTTTTATTTTTTTGTGAAACAGGGTCTCTCGCTGAGGCTGGCGATCCTCCCACCTCAGCCTCCCAAGTAGCTGGGACTACAGGCTCCTGCCACCGCACCCGGCTACTTTTTTTGTTTATTTAATATATATATACACATTTATAATATATATATTTGAGACATAGTCTCTCTCTGCCGCCCGGGCTGGTGATCTCGGCTCCCTGCCTCATCTTTCCAAGTAGGTGGGATTACAGGTGCGTGCCACAACACCTGGCTAATTTTTGTGTTTTTAGTAGAGACGGGTTTTCATCATGTTGGCCAGGCCGGTCTCCAACTCCTGTCCTCAAGTGATCCGCCCGCCTCGGCTTCCCAAAGGGCTGGGATTACAGCCGTGAGCCACCGCGCCCAGCCATAATTTTTTTTGTTTATTTTTTGTAGAGACAGGGTTTCACTATGTTGCCCAGGCTGGTCTTGAACTCGTGGACTCAAGCGATGCTCCCACTTCGGCCTCCCAAAGTGTTGGGATTATAGTTGAGAGCCACCCCGCTTGGCTGGGTTTTTGTTTTTTTAAATCATTTTTCTTGTAGTTTTTTTCATCTTTATTGAGCTTGAATACAATAGGCTTTAAAGCGTACAATTTGATAAATTTTGACTATACATACAGAAATACATCTCTTTCCTAGGAAGCAGTCATGAAACCATCACCCTTCAAAGTTTCCTCCTGTCCCTTTTTAAATCTCTTCTTTGCCTGGCAACTGCTGATCTGCTTTCTGTAATTATAGTTTGCATTTTCTAGAAATTTTTAAATAATTGGAAACATATAGTGAGTACTCTGCTTGGGGTGGAAGGAAGTGTGTGTGGCTTTTTTCACTAAGCATAATTATTTTGATACTCATCCAGATTATGCATGTATCAATAGTTTATTCCTTTTTATTGCAGAGTAGTAGTCCATTGTTCTGGGTATACCACAATTTGTTTACCTCTTCATCTATTGATGGTCATTTGGGTTGTTTCCAGTTTTTAGCTATTACAAATAAACCTGCTGTGAACATTTATGTACAATTCTTTGTATGGACATATACTTTCATTCCTTTTGTGTAAATCTCTAGGAGAGGAATGGCTGCAGCATATGATAGGTGTATGTTTAAAGAATTTTAAGAAACTGCCAACCTCTTTTCCAAAGCGGTAACACTTGATAGTCCCACCATCAATGTATTATACAGAATAAATTCAAAGGACTTAAAAACTCGCAAAAAATTTGTACACTTCACAAAATAAGATATATGAATAGCCAGAAAGCTATGATGGTGTGGTGGTGTGTGCCTGTAATCCCAGCTACTCGGGAGACTGAGGCAGGGGAATCACTTGAACCCGGGAGGAGGTGGTTGCAGTGAGCTGAGACTGCACCACTGCACTCCAGCCTGGGTGATAGAGTGAGACTCCATCTCAAAAAAAAAAAGTAATTTGTACTTAATTGTGTAATTTATTAGTAAGGGTTTTCTACAGGGACAGAACTAATAGGAGATATATATATATATATACACACACACACACGTAAAAGGGAGTTTATTAACTATTAACTCACATAATCACAAGGTCCTACAATAGGTTGTCAGCAAACTGAGGAGCAAGGAGAGCCAGTCTGAGTCCCAAAACTGAAGAACTTGGAATCTAGTGTTTGAGGGCAGGAAGCATCCTGCACAGGACAAAGATGTAGGCTGGGAGGCTAGGCCAGTCAAGTCTTTTCACATTTTTCTGCCTGCTTTATATTCTAGCTGTGCTGACAGCTGATTAGATGGTGGCCACCCAGATTAAGGGTGGGTTTGCCTTTCCCAGCCCACTGACTCAAATGTTAATCCCCTTTGGCAATGCCCCCTACACCCAGGATCAATACTTTGCATCCTTCAATCCAATCAAGTTGACACTCAGTATTAACCATCACAGTAATTTCTTTGATATTTTGCATATTGAAGAAAATGTTATGGCAGTTCAAACTTATATGTTGTAAATATTAGGATTCACTTTACTAGTAGTAGAAGTTCATAATTTTCCTGAATCAGAAAGAAAATGGTGCTAACTACATATAATATGTTTCCCTGTGAAGTCACCTTCTCTAATGAAACCAGACTTGCAATGAGAGAGAGCTCTTGGAGACAGGGCCAAGCTTTATTTTCTGAAGAATTGTTTTTTCCTCCTTGTGTGTTAATAGATTTCAGGTGAATACTTGGAAGAAAACAAACTTATAATTTCTTTTCCTTTTTCCTTTTTTTTTTTTGAGACAGTGTCTTGCTCTGTCACCCAGGCTGGAGTGCAGTGGCGAGATCTTGGTTCACTGCAACCTTCTCCTCGTGGGTTCAGGCTATTCTTCTGCCTCAGTCTCCTGAGGAGCTGGGACTACAGCTGTGCACAACCATGCCCAGCTAATTTTTGTATTTTAAGCAGAGATGGGGTTTCACCATGTTGGCCACGCTGGTCTCCAACTGCTGACCTCAGGTGATCTGCCTGCCTCGGCCTCCCAAAGCGTTGGCATTACAGGCGTGAGCTACCGCACCCAGCCCTCCCTAGTTTCTTAAGGTATATCATTCAACATACAATTATTTCATCCCTGCTATGTAAAGAGCTTACTAGGAACTGTGGGAATGTGAATATGAGACACAGCCAGGTGCATTGGCACATACTTGTGGTCCTAGGTACTAGGGATAGTGTGATGGTGATAGTGATGGTGATTTTGAAGTCATTTTATTTAGCAGATATTTAAATGTCTACTTTGTGCTAGTCCTGGGTGCTAGGGAGATGGCTAAGATATATTACCCTTAAAAAGCACAGTCTCATGGGAGTAGCAGACCATCCATTTTAAGCACAGTTCTGTTGTAAAACGTGTAGCAAAGACTATTGTAGTATACGATGGGAATCAGAGGTAATACACCTAATTCTTTGAGGTTGAGGAAGAAGAGATGGGAAGGAAGGAGATCAGGTGAGACTTCCCAGAGGAGGTCATACATGAATTATCTTGAGTAAATAGAAGTTTTCTAGATAAATAATTGGCAGGGGGTGTTTTTGGAAAGTTTCTGTTAGGATAGGATGATGTAGGATGATGATGGGAGAGATAATAGACTGAAAAAGTGTTTTTATTCTGGAAGATGTAAGTGAGGTTATGCAGTTGGAGAATAGCCTGATCATACAGGCAAGTAGGGTGTGATAAGGTATCTTAATATTCATATGCTTTAAATTTTCACTGGCATACAATTGCAGTGTATTTCAGCATCAAGATGAGATTATTTGAATCCAGGTTAAAAGCTTACTTTGACTTTTCTGTGTTTAATGAATTGATGGAGAGAGGAATGGAAATAGACTAATTAGGAACTTGTAGCCCAGGTCAAAGACAGTAGTGATGGTTCAGAAGTGACACATGAAGAGTAGAAGGCTAATTTGAGAGATATTAAGAAGGGAAAATGGATGGAACTTAATGTATTTAGAATGAGGGAAAGAGGGTCAAAATTTAGTCTGAAATGTCTGGCTTATGCAGTGAGATAGCTGATATTATTAGGGCTTATGGAGAGAGAAGCAGGTTGGAAGAGATACTAAGATCCTGATTGCTCAAATAGAGATCTTTAGTAAAGATTTTTTTTTTTTTTTTTTGAGACGGAGTCTCGCTCTGTCGCCCATGCTGGAGTGCAGTGGCCGGATCTCAGCTCACTGCAACCTCCGCCTCCAGGGTTCATGCCATTCTCCTGCCTCAGCCTCCCGAGTAGCTGGGACCACAGGCGCCCGCCACCTCGCCCGGCTAATTTTTTTGTATTTTTAGTAGAGATGGGGTTTCACCGTGTTAGCCAGGATGGTCTCGATCTCCTGACCTCGTGATCCGCCCGTCTCGGCCTCCCAAAGTGCTGGGATTACAGGCTTGAGCCACCGCGCCCAGCCAGTAAAGATATTTTTAAAGAACATTTTAATTTTATTTCAGTAGTTTTTGGGGAACAGCTGGTTCTTGGTTACATGGATAAGTTCTTCAGTGGTGATTTCTGAGATTTTGGTGCACCTGTCACCCAAGGAGTGTACACTTTAGTAGTCTTTTATCCCTCACCTCCCTCCCACACTTCACCCTGAGTCCCCAGATTTCATTATATCATTGTTACATCTTTGCATCCTCATAGTGCAGGTCCCGCTTACAAGTGAGAACACAGGATATTTGGGTTTCCATTCCTGAGTTACTTCACTTAGAATAATGGGGTCCAACTCCATCTAGGTTGCCGTGAATGCCATTATTTCATTCCTTTTTATGGCTGAGTAGTATTCCATGGTATATATACACACCACATTTTCTTTATCCACTCATTGATTGTTGGGCATTTAGGCTGGTTCCACATTTTTGCAATTGTAAATTGTGCTGCTGTAAACATGCCTGTGCAAGTGGCTTTTTCAGATAATGACTTATTTTCCTCTAGGTAGATACCCAGCAGTGGGATTGCTGGATCAAATGGTAGTTCTTCTAGTTCTTCAAGGAATCGCCACACTGTTTTCCATAGTGGTTGTGCTAATTGACATTCCCACCAGCAGTCATTCATGCCAACATCTGTTATTTTTTGATATTTGATAATAGACTGAAAAATGGTCATTCTTGCAGGAGTAAGGTGGTATCTCACTGTAGTTGTAATTTGCATTTCCCTGGTAGTGATGTTGAACATTTTTCATATGTTTGTTGGCCAACTGTGTATCTTCTTTTGTCTGTTCATGTCCTTTGCCCACTTTTCGATGGGATTATTTATTTTTTTCTTACTCATTTGAGTTCCTTGTAGATTCTGGATATTAGTTCTTTGTCAGATGCATAGTTTGCAAAGATTTTCTCTCACTCTGGGGTTGTCTGTTTACTCTGCTGATTATTTCTTTTGCTGTGCAGAAGCTTTTTAGTTTAATTAGGTCCTATCTATTTATTTTTGTTTTTGTTGCATTTGCTTTTGGGTTCTTGGTCATGAACTCTGCCTAAGTCAATGTCTAGAAGAGTTTTTTCTGATGTTATCTTCTAGAATTTTTATGGTTTCAGATCTTACTTAGGTTTGAGTTGATCCGTCTCCAGTTGACTTTGTATAAGGTGAGAGATGAGGATCCAGTTTCATTCTTCTACACATAGCTTGTTAGTTATCCCAGGACCATTTGTTGAATAGGATGTCCTTTCCCCACTTTATTTTTTTGTTTGCTTTCTTGAAGATCAGTTGGCTGTAAATGTTTGGCTTTCTTTCTGGGTTCTCTATTCTGTTCCATGGGTCTGTGTGCCTATTTTTATACCAGTACCATGCTGTTTTGGTTACTATAGTCTTATAGTATTGGGTAATGTGATGCCTCCACATTTGTTCTTTTTGGTTTGTTTACTTTGGCTATTTGGGCTCTTTTTGGGTTCAGTATGAATTTTAGGATTGCTTTTTCTGGTTCTGTGAAGAATGATGACGGTACTTTGATGGGAATTGCATTGAATCTATATATTGCTTTTGGCAGTATGTTCATTTTCACGGTATTGATTATATCCATCCATGAGCATGGGATGTGTTTCCATTTGTTTGTGTCATCTATGATTTCTTTCCAGTAGTGTTTTGTAGTTTTCTGTGTAGAGCTCTTTCACCTCCTTGGTTAGGTATATTCCTAAGTATTCTATTATTATTTTTTTGCAGCTGTTGTAAAAGGGATTGAGTTCTTGATTTGATTCTCAGCTTGGCTATTGTTGGTGCATAGCAGTGCTACTGATTTGTGTAGGTTGATTTTGTATCCTGAAACTTTAAAGAATTCATTTATCAGATTTAGGAGCTTTTTGGATGAGATTTTAGGGTTTCCTATGTATACAATCATATCATCAGTGAAGACTGACGGTGTGACTTCCGCTTTACCAATTTGGATGCCTTTTATTTCTTTGTCATTGTTCTGACGAGGACTTCCAGTACTATGTTAAATAGAAGTGGTGAAAGTAGCATCCTTGTCTTGTTGCAGTTCTCAGGGGGAATGCTTTAAACTTTTCCCCATTCAGTATAGTGTTGGTCATGGGTTTGTCATAGATGGCTTTTATTACTTTGAGGTATGGCTTTATTACTTTGAGGTATGTCCCTTCTGTGCCAGTTTTGCTGAAGGTTTTAATCATGAAGCGATGCTGGATTTTGTCATACTTTTTCTGTATCTATTGAGATAGGTCATGTGATTTTTATTTTTAATTCTGTTCATGTGATGTATCACATTTATTTTTATTTTATTTGTTTATTTTTGAGACAGAGTCTTGCTCTGTCAGCCAGTCTGGAGTGTGGTGGCACCATCTCAGCTCATTGCAACCTTCGCCTCCTGGGTTCAAGCGATTCTCTTGCCTCAGCCTCCTGACCTTGTGATTTGCCCACCTTGGCCTCCCAAAGTGCTAGGATTACAGGCATGAGCAGTGCACCATGCCTGGCAATGTAGGTATTTAATGATATGAACTTTCCTCTTAGTAGTGCTTTTGCTGTGTCTCAGAGGTTTTGATAGGTTGTGTCACTGTTACCATTCAGTTCAAAAAATTTTTAAATTTCCATCTTTATTTCGTTCTTTTGTCCCACAGGCTGATCCCTTCATGTTGTGCTCTCTCCCTTCCTCTAGGAGTGGGGTTTGGGGCTTCCTGAGAGCTGGATTGGTGTGATTGTTATTGCTCTTCTGGTTCTAGTCACACTGTGGAGCTACCAGGCCCCAGGGCTGGTGCTGAAGAATGTCTGCAGAGTCCTGTGATGTAATCCATCTTCAGGTGTCCCAGCCATTGATACCAGCTCCTACTCTGGTAAGGGTGGCAGGGCAGTAAGTAGACTCTGTGAGAGTCCTTGGTTGTAGATACATTTAATGTGCCGGCTTTCTTGAATGCTGGTTATGCTAGTAGTGAAGTTGTCATGTGGACAGACTCGGGACCTCTCGTTAGCCAGATTGTTGCAGGCAGTGGTATATTAGCTGTTATTTTATCTTTCCTGGGAGCAGGATTATTTTGTCGTGAGTTGCTGTAATGGCCTGAGTTAGTTGGCTTGCAGCCAGGAGGCGGTGCTTTCAAGAGAGCATTAGCTGTGGTGCTAGTTGGGGGATCTAAGTTTGTCCTAAGTTGGCCAGGGTAAGTATTCTGGTTTCTCAGGCAATGGGTGGGGCATAAAGCTCCCAAGAATTTCTGTCTTTTGTGTTTAGCATCCAGGGCAGGTAGAGAAATACCATCAGGTAGGGGAAGGGTTAGGTGGCTCTGAGCTTAGACTCTCCCTGGGTGGGGCTTACTGCAGCCACTGTAGGGGATGGGGGGTAGTTCTTGGGCCAATGGGGTTATGTTCCAGAGAGGATTATGGCGGCCTCTGCTGTGTCATCTAGTTTGCCAGGGAAGTGGGGGATAGCTGGTAATGAAAGACTTCACCCAGCTCCCATGCAGTTGGTGAGGCTGGTCTTCTGTGGTACACTCCCCCACTCCTCAGACCTTGCCTCTGAATGTAAGTTTCCCCACTGAGAAAGTGAGCATGGCTTTCAGGCCCTGTCCCTCCCTGTCTGCCTCCGTGTCTGCCCCCTGGGCAGCTTCTGTGCTTGTATCTGCAGCAGTTCCCATTCATTCCCTGGATTCTGCTCAAGAAAATTCATGCCCAGTCAGAATTATTAGGAGTTTCATTTGGAAGCTTTTTCCCCCATGACCCTCCCTAATTCTGCTGTCTGCTTTCCCTGAGGGCCCCTGTGAGATGTAGTCAAGAATGGCTTCCCTGGACTTGAGCTGGAGACTGGGAGTGCCCACAAGACTCTGCCTGCTGCTGCTTCTACTTTTAGACTTCACTCGGCTCCCTAAATTCATTTCAGCTGTAGGTAAAGTTCAATCCTTCTCCTGTGATCTGGATTTTCAGATTCCCCAGGGGGGAATGTGTGTTCAGAGGCAGGGTTTTCCCCCCTTTCACACTTTGGGAGCTCGTGGTTTTTCGCCTGTCTCATGGAATTTGCAGTGCTGTGTGGCTTCTCTCAACGGATCTCTTTAGCTGTGGCAAGTTTTTGAAATCAGACAGTACTGAAGTTTGCTGCATAGATTGATTCTTCCCTTCATGAAAGATTTCTCTGTAGCATTTTAGCCATGGTAGAACTTTCTTTAGCCGTGGTAGAACTTTCTTCGGGGTTGGAGTCAGTTCTCCCCAACCCTGCTGCTGCTTTATCAGTTAAGTTTATGTAATATTCCAAATCCTTTATTGTCACTTCAGCAATAGTCACATCTTCACTGGGGCCCGATTCCATATCAGGAAACCACTTTGCTCATTTGTAAGAAGCAACTCCTCATCTGTTAAAGTTTTATCATGAGATGGCAGCAATTTGGTCACATATTCAGGCTCCGCTTTAAAAAATGTTTGTATTGACCAGGCGTGGTGGCTCACATCTGTCATCCCAGCACTTTGGGAGGCCGAGGCAGGCGGATCACTTGAGGTCAGGAGTTTGAAACCAGCCTGGCCAACATGGTGAAACTGCATCTCTACTAAAAATATAAAAATTAGCTGGGCGTGGTAGCAGGCGCCTGTAAACCCAGCTACTCATGAAGCTGAGGCAGGAGAATTGCTTGAACCTGCGAGGTGGAGGTTGCAGTGAGCCGAGGTCGCGCCACTGTATTCCAGCCTGGACAACACAGTAAGACTGTGTCTCAAAAAAAAACAAAAACAAAAACAGTTATTTTTTATATTTTTTTGAGACAGGGTCTCACTGTGTCCTCCTGGAATGGCTGGAATGCAATGGCATGATCATGGCTCACTGCAGCCTCGAACTCCTGGGTTCAAGCGATTCTGCCACCCCAGCCTCCTGAGTAGCTGGGACTACAGGTGTGTGCTACTATGCCTAGCTAACTTTCAGGCTGCACTTCTAATTCTAATTCTTCTGCTATTTCCACTACATCTGCAGTTACTTATTCCACTGAAGTCCTGAACTCCTCAAAGTCATCGATGAGGGTTATAATAAACATTTCAAACGCCTTTTGTTGATATTTTGACTTTCTCCTGTGAATCATGAATATTCTTAATGGCATCTAGAATGGTGAATCCTTTCCAGAAAATTTTTTATTTATTTTGCCCGATCCATCAGAGAAATTACTACATATGGCAGTTATAACCTTATGAAATGTATTTCTTAAATAATAAGACCTTTTTAGGGAACCCACTCTGTGAAGAAAAACAAAAATAATATAGGACTTGAAAATTGAAACTACCCCTTGATCCATGGGCTGTTATGTTAGTAGGCATGGAACCAACATTAATCTCCCTGTACATTTCCATCAGAGCTCTTGGGTGCCTAGGTGCATAGTCAGTGAGCAGTAATATTTTGGAAGGAATCTTTTTTTCTGAGCAGTACGTCTCAAGAGTGGCCTTCAAAAAATTCAGTAAAACATTCTGTAAACAGATGGGATGTCATCCAGGCTTGTTGTTCATTAATGGAGCACAGACAGAGTAGATTTAGCATACTTCTTAAGGGCCCTAGTATTTTCAGAATGGTAAATGAGCACTGGCTTCAACTTGAAGTTACCAGCTCCTGACAAGAAAGTCAGCCTGTCCTTTGAAGCTTTGAATCTAGGCATTGTCTTCTGTCTAGCTATGAAAGCCCTAGATGGCAATTTCTTCTAATAGAAGACTGTTTTTCCATTGTTTAGTGTAACCATGTTCGTCAATTATCTTAGCTATATCTTCTGGATAATTTTCTACAGCTTCCATAACAGCCCTTTACCTTGTACTTTTATGTTAGAGAGATGGCTTCTTTCCTTAAACCTTATGAATCAACCTCTGCTAGCTTCAGATTTTTCTTCTGCAGCTTCGTTACCTCTCTTAGCCTTCATAGAATTGAAGGAAATTGTTGCCTTGGTCTGGGTTAGGCTTTGGCTTAAGTGGAAATGTTGTGGCTGGTTTGATCTATTCAGACCACTGAAATTTTCCCCATATCAGCAATAAGACTGTTTCACTTTCGGCCAGGCGTGGTGGCTCATGCCTGTAATCCCAGCACTTTGGGAGGCTGAGGCGTGTGGATCACGAGGTCAGGAGTTTGAGACCAGCCTGGCGAATATGGTGAAACCCCGTCTCTACTAAAAATACAAAAAAATTAGCTGGGCGTGGTAGCGTGCACCTGTAGTCCCAGCTACTCAAGAGGCTGAGGCAGGAGAATCGCTTGAACCTGGGAGGCAGACAGAGGTTGCAGTGAGCTGAGGTCACGCCACTGACTCCAGCTTGGTGACAGAGCGAGACTCTGTCTTAAAAAAAAAAAAGACTGGTTATTTCGCTTTCTTATCATTTGTGTATTTACTGGAGTAGCACTTGTAACATCCTCCGCGAGTTTTTCTTTTTCATTTACAACTTGGCTAACTGGTGCAAGAGGCCTAGCTTTTGGCGTATCTGGGCTTTCAGTGTACCTTCTTCACTGAACTTAATAATTTCTAGTTTTTGATTTAATTGAGAGACATATGATTCTTCATTGCACTTGAACACTTAGAGGACATTGTAGGGTTATTAACTGACCTAATTTCAATATTATGGTGTCTCAGGAAATAGGGAGGCTTAAGGAGAGGGAGGGAGATGGGGAATGGCTGCTTGGTGGAGCAGTGAAAACATATACAGCATTTATTTATTAAGTTTGCCATCTTATGGGTGTCATTCATGGCACCCCAAAACAATTACAGTTGTAACATCAGAGATCACTGATCATAGATCACTGTAACAAATATAATAATAATCAAAAAGCTTGAACTGTTGTGGAAGTTAGTTCCACAAAATGTGGCACAGACACAAAACGAGCACATACTGTTCGATAAATTACACTGATAGACTTGATAGACAAAAGGTTGCCACAGACCTTCAATTTATTGAAAAATGCAGTCTCTGTGAAGTGCTGTAAAGCAAAGTATGCCTGTAATACTCGTTCCTCTCATAAACAACTGCTCAAAACTCAGGAGTTCCAATCAAATTATATTTCTTTTTTTTTTTTTTTTTTGAGACGGAGTCTCGCTCTGTCGCCCAGGAGGGAGTGCAGTGGCTGGATCTCGGCTCACTGCAAGCTCCGCCTCCTGGGTTTACGCCATTCTCCTGCCTCAGCCTCCCGAGTAGCTGGGACTACAGTAGGCACCCGCCACCTCGCCTGGCTAGTTTTTTGTATTTTTTTTTTTTTTAGTAGAGACGGGGTTTCACCGTGTTAGCCAGGATGGTCTCGATCTCCTGACCTCGTGATCCACCCGTCTCGGCCTCCCAAAGTGCTGAGATTACAGGCTTGAGCCACTGCGCCCGGCCCAAATTATATTTCTTGCTCATATCAGAATGTGTTGTATTGGGCAACTTTCCCAGGCTACTCTTCTCTGATTAGCAACTTGCTAGGCTCTTTCCATTTTGTGATGCTGTCATCTTAAACATGTGGCTTCTAAAGTTGCCATGAAAGTGGAGGAGCAAGCATGGGTGATCTCTCGTGGGGTTTTTGGCCAGCCTTGGTAGTTGTATAGTTAACTTTGGCCCGTATCCCATTGGCCAGAATCCAGAACATGGCCCTCACCCAACTACAAGAGAAACTGAGAGAGCTAGTCTTTCATTGTGTCCTGGAAGAAGAAAGTAAATTGAATGTGACGAACAGATAGTGTCATTTCTACCATGGCAATAGATGAAACTTCTCCCAGGCAGAGACCGTAGAGAGAGTAGAGAAGGTGCACAATGGAACACCTAGAAACCTGACATTTATAAGTTGGTTAAAGAAAAAAGAGGGAACAAAGAAGTTGAGGACGAATAGCTAGAAATTGAGGGAGGTGTTAGGTGGGTGATTGAAACTAACAGGAGTTTGGGTGTCATGGAAGGCAGAAGAGTTTTTCAAGAAGGAAGGAGTTGCTGGATACGTGAAATGCTGCTGAAATGTTAAGATACTAGAAAAGTTGGTAAAATCTGTTGGTGACTGTGACAAGTATTTTCAGTGGCAATGTGGGATCAGAGGCCAGATTGGAGTGGATTAATGAGCTACTTTGTTGCAAGTCTCTTAGAGAGTTGTAGAGGATTGCTGAGGAATGTGCGTAGATGGCTCTGAGACCTGTTTAAGAGGCTAATTGCTACCTTTCCTACCTTTCGGATAGAGTGGTCAAAAGAATGAGCATAGAGTGGCCAAAAGGAATGATCAGAAGTGACTTGAGAATGGCCAGCTGGCTGAGGAGGAGGCAGGCATTGGAACATGGAAGATGTAGGACTATCTTCATTAACCCATCTACCAAGGCTATGGATGGGCCTTAGTCATATCAGCAGATGCTGCTGGGATGGAAACTAATGATGCCCGAAGACCAGATGCAATACAGTTCAGTTTACTGGAAGCAAGAGAGGAAAAAGATGGTGTACAAAATAGCAGTTGCTCTCCTTTCCCCCAGTGCCAGGGTCTTTACCTTTGAGGAATGTAATCACATCCAGGAGGAGAGTCCTGATTTGACTGTGGGCTATCTTGAATGGGAGCTCAAAAGCTAAATTATGCACAGTTATAGGGAAGTAAAGTCTACACTTCTGCTCACACATGTATACATAAATGAATTGGAGGTAATGAAGATAGGAGTATGTGTATTAAACTTTTAAAAAAGTTTGATTATGAAGAGGAGTAAAAATGAAGCATAAGTTGGGGGATAAGGGAGAGTTTAGAGTTTGTTTAAATGCTGATGGGAATGAGCCAGCAGATGTCTGAGATGCTGAAGATGTTGGGGGTGAGGGTTGGGAGAAGAAGAAAGGATTGTTTGATGGCCCTTGAAAGGTAAGATGGTAAGGAAATCTTGAGCAGAAGGGAGGATTTTTAATGGGAGGAGGAGTATGGGCTCAGATACAGAAAGGTTTATAGATTAACTGCAAAGACAAGGCAAGTTTCTGCCTAATGGTGGAGAGGCATTGTTGAATAGTGGTTTCATTCATGGGCTCTACATCCATAGTCTTCATTTGAATCACTGTTTTTACCATTTATGAGTGGTGTGACGTGCGGCAATTTGCTTAATCGCTCTTGCTTTGTTCCCCTCATCTGTAAAATGAGGAATAATAACAATACTTATTGTTAGGAGTAAATGAATGAATTATGTACAATATTTTAAACAGTGTCTGGCATGTGGTAAACATATACAATTAGCTTTAATTATTATGGCTTCTTTTTTTTTTTCTTTTCAGTGAAGTCTAACTTAAAGTTGTCAGTTGAAAAGGGGATGTTTTGGGAATGAGGAAAAGATGTAAAATATTTATCATAAGGAATAGTTAGTGGTGTGTGGTAGGACTGCCTTTAATATTGGTGATTATGAAGTATAGTGTCACCCATCTTTTGTGCTGTGAGATTTGCTCTAGGAGGCCTCAGCTACATAAGTGTAGGCACAAAGAAGTTAGGTGGTTGGGTTCATTGAGGTCTGGATTTTTCTCAGGTGAGTGTGACTGGGTAACGGGGGCAGAGCAAGGAGGTTAAGGGTATTTACAGAGGACTAATTGTGATGATCTACTGTGAACTCTGATGTTGGATAAGAGGGAAAGGGAACCCTGAAAGAGCTGATGGAAATAGGATTGGACCTCTGAGAGTAAGTAGTAAGAGGGAGAGAAAGTCTGATGGGATGAATCTTCTTATTTATTTATTTTTTATGTTTATGGTTTATATTTTCCCAATAGAATATAAACACTATGAGGGCAGCAGGGTTTTTCTGTTTTTTATTTGTTTGTTTTTTTCCTTTTCACTAATGTAATCCATGCGCCTATAACAATGCCTGGTACGTAGTAGATACCCACTATGTATCTGTTAAACTAAATGAAGTAAAAGAAACCTAACTTAGATGATGGTGGAGGTAGTGAGAAGTGGTCAGATTTTGGATGTATTTTGAAGGTGGAGCTGCAGGATTTGCTGATGGATTGGATGTTAGGTGTGAGAAAAGGAGAATAGTCAAGTATAACCTAAAAGGTTTCGGTCTTGGGCTACTAAAAGAATGATGTTACTATTTGCTGAGATAGGGAAGAGCATGAAAGGAGCAGGTTTTAGAGTTTGAATATTAAGAGATGAGATTTGGATATCAAATCTGAGACATCTGTTAGGCATAAAGTAGAGGTTTAGTAGGCAGTTGATAACCATCTAGAGTTAAGGGAGCGATTTGAACTGGAGATATAAATTTGTAAGTCATTAGCACATTGATGACTTTTAAAGCCGTGAGACTAGATGAGACACCAAGGGAGTAAATGAAAATATAAAAGAGATCCAAGGATTGAGTCCTGAGACAAAACATAGAGGAGTCAGGGTGATGAGGGGGAACCACTAAAGATAACTGAGGAGAGGCCTCTAGAGAGCTAGAAGGAATACCAGGAGGATATAATAGTATTCTAGAAGTCACGTGAAAAAATGGTTCAGGAATTCCCTCTTTCATCAAAAAGTGATCAGTTTTTCTTATGTTGCTGAGAGCTTAAGGTGAGAACTGAGAGTTGACCATTTGATTTAGCAATGTGGAGGTTATGGGTGGTTTTGATTTTGTAGAAAACAGAATCTTAAAAAATTATTTTTTTCATGAAATTTAGTTTAAAGTCTTTGGACAAATGTTAAGACTTCACTTAGGTAGATAATATTGTTTTTATTGTGTTTGGAAATATAAGGCCAGGCTCAGTGGCTCACGCCTATAATCCCAGCATTTTGGGAGGCCGAGGTGGGCGAATTGCTTGAGTTTAGGAGTTGGAGACCAGCCTGGGCAACATGGCGAAACCTCATCTCTACAAAAAATACAAACAATTAGCTGAGTGTGATGGTGTGCGCCTGTAGTCCCAGCTACTGGGGTTGCTAAGGTGGAAGGATCGCCTGAGCCCAGGAGGTTGAGGCTGCAGGGGCTGACATCACGCCACTGCACTCCAGCCTGGGCAACAGAGTGACACCCTGTCTCAAAAAATAATACATATACATAGATCAGTTAAAATAAGCTTTTAAAAAATTGGTTATATGAGGTGACTTCCTCTATGCTGTACTGTCATTCAGAAAAAAAGATAAAAAAAAATCAATCTTTCTAGCTGAAATAACCACTGATAGTTGTTTGAAGGATGATTTTGGTTAGCATTCTCTCAGAATGATGTCATGTTCTAGCATGATCTTTATCCTGAGATATAGAATAAGGTCTACAACCTTTTAGTATCAGGTTGGAGAAAGTTCCAACCTGGTAATAAAAACCGTATAGGGCATGTAATCCCAGCACTTTGGGAGGCTGAGGTGGGTGGATTGCTTGAGCCCAGGAGTTTGAGACTAGCCTGGACAACGTAGTGAGACCCTGTCAACCCGTTCCCCCCAGCAAAAAAATTAGCTGGGTATGGTGGCATGCACCTGCAGTCCCAGCTACTTGGGAGGCTTAGGCAGGAAGATTGCTTATCTTTTTAAGAGTTTTAAATTAATAACTTTTAATGTAGTGGTATAGAATAGAACTTAGGGTTTTAATGGAAGTTCTATTCACTGGTAATTTTTCTTTTGCTGTTATATTTGATTGTCAATTTTTATAATTTTTTTGTCCTTAAAAGATATAGGGTATCTTTTAAAAGTACAGTTTAAATTGAGAGTACTTTGTGAAGACTTGCATTTTTAGATTGCTTTTCCATTTAAAATGTTTTAAGAGGCTGGGTGTGGTGGCTCACGCCTGTAATTCTAGCACTTTGGGAGGCCAAGGCAGGTGGATTGCTTGAGCCCAGTAGTTTGAGACCAGCCTGGCCAACCTAGTGAAACCCTGCCTCTACTAAAAACACAAAAATTAGCCGGGCTTGGTGGTACACACCTGTAATCCTAGCTACTTGGGAGGCTGAGGCAAGATAATCACTTGAACTCGGGAGGCAGAGGTTTCAGTGAGCCGAGATTGCACCACTGCACTCTATCCTGGGGGACAGAGTGACACTTGGTCTCAAAAAAAAAAAATGTTTTAAGAAGGTGATATTCGAGAATTGTTAATTATAGAATTTTAATCTGAAACATTTCCTTTAATGGAAATTATTACCTATCTTTGTTGTTTAGGAAGATTCTTACCTCTGAAGACAATGTTAGGACCAAGATATGATAGTCAAGTTGCTGAGGAAAATCGGTTCCATCCCAGCATGCTCTCGAATTACCTAAAGAGCCTAAAGGTAAGAAACAAAACTTCTTTTTGTCACTGATTTAATATACTTTGTTCATTCTTATTCTTCAGGTGACTTTTAAAAAAATCTTGTTATTTTAAAATAATTAATAGACTCAAGGGAAGTTGCAGTAATTGTACATAGAATTCTGTGAACCCTTCTCCCAGCTTCTCACGATGGTATCATTTTATATAATTATAGTACAATATCAAAAGCAGGAAATTGACATTGATACAGTACTACTAACTGATTGCAGATCTTATTTACTTTTTACATGTATTTGTGTGTGTGTGTAGTTCAGGACAGTTTGATCTCATCTGTAAATTCATGGTGGTGGTTATAGAACTGCTGCATCTCCACAAAGGAATTCCCTCATGCTACCTCTTTATAGTCAGACTCTCTCCTCACCCCTGTCCCTGTACTCTGGCAGCTGCTAATCTGTTCTCCACGTGTAGTTTTTCCATTTAAGAGAATGTCCACCTGACGTCCTGGCCCCCAGCAAAACTTACTATAGCCTCCACTAACAACTACACCCTAAGCTACCAAGGAAACTTGACTCTGTTTACAGCTGAAGAAACCATACAGAGACTACACTACCGCATGCATCCACAATCATAGCCAAAGTGCTCTACCCAAGCAACACCACAGATATATCTTCAGGAAAAAGTCCTTCCCTACAAAAACTAATTCCACAAATTGGGACTGGGGCTGGGCGCTGTGGCTCATGACTGTAATCCCAACACTTTGGGATGTGAGGCAGGTGGATCACTTGAGGATAAGTGTTTGAGACTAGCCTGGCCAACATGGCAAAACCCTGTCTCTACTAAAAATACAAAAATTAGCCAGGCATTTTGGTGTGCACTTGTAATTCCAGCATACTCAGGAGGCTGAGGCACAAGCATCGCTCAAACCTGGGAAGCAGAGGTTGCAGTGAGCCGAGATCACACCAGTGCACTCAAACCCAGGCAATAGAGCGAGACTCTATCTCAAAAAAAAAAAAAAGAAAGAAAAACGGGCTGGGATGGTGGCTCATGCCTGTAATCTCAGCACTTTGGGAGACTGAGGCAGGAGGATCACTTCAGGCCAGGAGTTTGAGACCAGTGTGGGCAGCATAGGGAGACCCTGTCCTACAAAAAATTAAAAATTAGCCGGGCATGGTGGTGTGTGCCTGTAGTCCCAACTATTTGGGAGGCTGAGGTGGGAGGATCACTTGAACCCAGGAGGTTGAGTCTGTAGTGAGCCATGATCATTCACTGTAGCCTGGGCGATAGTGAGACCATGTCTCAAAAAAAAAAAAAGGAGAAGCGAGTGTTACACCAGATGTGCAGATATCGATGTAAGGACATGGGAAACATGAAAGAGCAAGAAATATGGCGCCTCCAAAGGAACACAATAATCCTTCAGCAGCAGATAAAAAATTCATAATCCTTCAGCAGCATAATAAAAAAACTTCATGAAATGGTGGACAGATAATTCAAAATTTTGATACTAAGGAAGCTCTGTGTAAGAAAGAAGAGAATATTGAAAAGCAATACAGAATACTGAAAAGCAATACAAATCAGAAAAACAATTCAGGGTATGAATGAGAAGTTTACCATAGATAGATATCAGAAATCCAAACACATTCAGGAACTGAAGAATTCATTGAATGAAATAGAAAATAGAATGAAAGCTTCAATAATAGACTAGATCAAGCAGAAGAAATAATCTCAGAACTTAAAGACAGGTCTTTGAAATAACCCAGTCAGACAAAAATAAAGATAAAAGGCTAAAATAGAATGAGCAAAGCCTTCATGAGATATAGGACACCAGAAAGTGACCAAATATTCAAATTTTTGGTGTTCCAGAAGATGAAGAGAAAACAAAAGGGTTAGAAAACCTATTTAGTGAAATAATAGATGAAAACTTTCTAAGTTTAACAAGAGGTTTAGACATCCAGGAGGATCAAATATCCCCAAAAGATAACATCTAAAAAGGTCTTCTCCACAAGATATTATAGTCAAACTGTCAAAAGTCAAAGAGAAAATTCAAAAAACATTAAGAGTGTCTAGTCATTTATAAGAGAGCCCCCCATTAGACTAATAGTGGACTTCACAGCAAAAACCTTATAGACCAAGAGAGAGTAGAGGATATATTCAAAGTTCTGAAAGAAAATGCCTACCACCCAAGGATACCATACCCAGCAAAGTTATTTTTTCTTCATAAATGAAGGAGAAATAAAGTCTTTCCCAGACAAGCAAAAGCTGAGGGAATTCACCACCACTAGACTGGTCCTGTCAGAAATGCTTTAGAGAGTCCTGTACCTGAAATTGAAAGACTAGTAACTGTCATCATGAAAACACAAAAATATAAATAAAAACCACTGACAGAGCGAACACATCAACAATGAAGGGGAAAAACTCAAATGTTACTACTACACAATACCACCAAACCACAAAGATAAAACAATAAGAGAGAAAGAAAGGACAAAGAATATGCAAAACAACCAGAAATAAATTAATAAAATGACAGGAATAAGCCTTAACATATTAATAATAACCTTGAATGTTAGTGGATTACACTTTCCCTTTAAAAGATGTAAACTGGCTGAATGGATATAGAAACATGACCTATCCATATGCTGCCTACAAGAAACTCATCTCAACTGTAAAGACACACATAAACTGAAAGTAAAGGGGTGGAAAAAGTATTCCATGCAAATGAAAACCAAAGGTGAGCAGGAGTAGCTAAACTTATATCAGATAAAGCAGACTTTAAGTCAAAAACAGTAAAAGGAGATAAAGAAGGTCATTATATAATGATAAAAGGATCAGTTTAGCAAGAGGATATAACAGTTCTAAACATATATGCACTCAACATCAGAGTACCTAGATACATAAAGCAAATATTATAAGATCTAAAGGGAGATATAGTCTCCCATACAATAGTAGTTGGAGACTTCAACACTTCACTGTCATCGTTACATAGACCATCTAGACAGAAAAAACAAACATTGGACTAAATGGATCTAACAGACATTTACAGAACATTTCATCCAGTAGCCACAGAATACACATTTTTCTCATGAAGAAATGGAACATTCTCTAGGATAGACCATATGTTAGGACATAAAACAAGCCTTAACAAGTAAAAAAGTCAAAATGATATCACATAGCTTCTCAGACCACACCACAATGGTAGAAAAGCTAGAAGTCAATAACAAGGGACTTTGGAAATTATACAAATACATGGAAATTAAACAACATGCTCCTGAATGACCATTTGGTCAAGGAAGAAATTAAGATGGAAATAAACCTCTTAAAACACATGAAAATTGAAACACAACATACCAAAACCGAAGAAGTATAACAAAAGCAGTGCTAAGAAGGAAGTTTATAGCATAAGTGCCTACATCAAAAAGGTAGAAGGATTCAGATAAATAATGATGCACCACAAGGAACTAGAAAAGAAAGAACAAACCAAAAATCAGTAGAAGGAAAGAAATAATAAAGATCAGAGCAGAACTAAGCAAAATAGACACTAAAAAAAAAAAAAAAATACAAAGAATCAACAAAATGAAAAGTTTGTTTTTTTGAAAGGATAAACCAAATCAATAAATCCCTTCCTAGACCAACCAAGAAAAATGAGAGAAGACTCAAGTAAACTGAATCAGAAATGAGAAAGATAATATTACAGTTGATACCACAGAAATACAAAAGATCATCAGATACTTTTTTTTTTTTGAGATGGAGTTTTGCTCTTGTTGCCCAGGCTGGAGTACAACGGTGGGATCTCAGTTCGCTGCAACCTCTGCCTCCCATGTTCAAGAGATTCTCCTACCTCAGCCTCCTGATTAGCTGAGATTACAGGCATGCGCCACTGTGCCTGGCTAATTTTTTGTATTTTTTACTTGAGACAGGGTTTCTCCATGGTGGTCAGGTTGGTCTCGAACTCCTGACCTTAGGTGATCTGCCTGCTTCGGCCTCCTAAAGTGTTGGGATTACAGGCGTGAGCCACTGTGCCCAGCCCATCAGAGGCTATTATGAACAACTATACACTAACTGGAAAACCTGGCAGAAGTGGATAAGTTCCTAGATATATACAACTTACCAAGATTGAATCAGGAAGAAATAGAAAAGCTGAGCAGACCAATAACAGGTAGGGAGATTTAATCAGTAATAAAACATTTCCCAACAAAAAGTCCAGGGTCAGATGGCTTCACCACCAAATTCTACCAAACTTTTAAGGAAGAACTAACACCAATCCTCAAATAATCCTCAAAAAATTGAAGAGGAGGGAATTCTAGCTCATTCTGTAAAGCTACATTATGTTTATGCCAAAACCACAACAAAAAGAGAAAACAGGCCAGTATCTCTGATGCAATGATGGTTCAGCATATGCAAATCAATAAATATGATACATTACATCAGCAGAATGAAGGACAAACACCATGCGATCATCTCAATAGAGTCAGACAAAGCATTTGATAAGAACCAACATCCCTTCATGATAAAAACTCTCAACAAACTAGGCATAGAGGGAACATATGTCAACATAATAAAGGCCATATATGACAGGCCCACAGCTAACATCATACTGATTGGGGAAAAGCTTTCAGCTTTTGCCCGGAGAATTAGAACAAGATGAGGATGTCCACTTATTCATCATGGTACTGGAAGTACTATCTAGAGCAGTCAGGCAAGAGAAAGAAATAAAAGACATCCAAATTGGAAAAGAAGTCAAATTGTCCCTCATTGCTGATGATATAATCTTAAATCTAGAAAAACGTAATGACTCCACCAGAAAACTCTGAGATCTGATGAGAAATTCAGTAAAGTTGCAGGATACAGAATCAACATGCAGGCTGGGCAGCAGGTCACACCCCTGTAGTCAAAGCGCTTTGGGAGGCTGAGGTGGGAGGATTGCTTGAGGCTAAGAGTTCAAGAACAGACTGAACCCCAAAGTGAGACCCCTTTAAAAAGTACACTTTTATACTTTTTAAAAGTGTAAAAGTTGTCCATGCACAATGGTGCATTCTTCTAGTTCCAGCGACACAGGAGGCTGAAGTGGGAGGCTCACTTGAACCCAGGTGTTCCAGGCTGTGGTGAACCATGATTGAGCCACTGCACTTCAACTTGGGCAAAAGAGTGAGACCCTGGCTTTGAAAGAAACAAAAAAGAGAAAACAACCTACAGAAATCAGTAGTGTTTCTGTATGCTGATACTGAACTAGATGAGAAAAAAATCAAGAAGACAATCCCATTTATAATAGCTCCAAAAAGGGCAAAATACCCAAGAATAAATTTAATCAAGGAAGTGAACGATCTTTACAAGGAAAACTAGAACAGTGATGAAAGAAATTGAATGGGACACAAACAAATAGACCTCCATGCCCATGGATTGGAATAATTAATATTGTTAAGATGACCATACTTTCCAAAGCAATCTGCATATTCAGTGCAATCCCTATAAAAAAAAACCAATGACATTTTTCATAGAAATAGAAAAAACTCCTTTTTTATTTTATTAAATTTTTTTTTTTTTTTAAATGGGGTTTCACTGTATTATCTAGGCCGGTCTTCAACTCCTGGGCTCAAGCAATTCTCCCACCTTGGCCTCCCAAAGTGCTAGGATTACATGCATGAGACACTGCACCCCACCTGAATCCTAACATTTATATGGAACCTGAAATGAGCCTGAATAACCAAAGCAATCTTGAGCAAAAGGAACACAGCTGTGGGCATCACACTACTTTATAATATATTACAAGGCTATAGTAACCAAAACAGCATGGTAGTGATATAAAAACAGACTAATGGAACAGAATAGAGAATCCAGAAATAAATACACGCATTTACAGCCAGCTGATTTAAACAAAGACACCAAGAACATGCACTGGGGACAGGACACTCTCTTTCATAAATGGTGTTGGGAAAATTGGATATCCATATGCAGAAGAATAACTGGACCTTTATCTCTCACCATATACAAAATCAACTCAAGATGGGTTAAAGACTTTAAATGTAAGACCTGAAAGTGTAAAACAGTAGTTTTGGGAAGAGGACATAGGGAAAACACTGTAGGACATTGGTTTAGTAACAATTTTATGGCTAAGACCTCAAAAACACAACTAAAACAAAAATAAACAAATGGGATGATAGGGAAACCAGAAAGCTTCTGTGCTGGGTGCAGTGGGCAGTGGCTCACATCTGTAATCCTAGCACTTTGGGAGGCCAAGGTGGGAGGATTGCTTGAGCCCAGGAATTGGAGAACAGCCCGGGCAACAGAGTGAGACCTCAGTTCTTGGTGGCACATACCTGTGGTCCCAGCTACTTGGGAGACTGAGACAGGATGACTGCTTGAGCCCAGTAGGTCAAGACTGCAGTGATTTATATTCACACCACTGTACTCCAGCCTGGGCAATGAGTGAGACTCTGTCTCAAAAAATAAAATTAAGAAAAAAAAAAAAAAGCTTCTGCACAGCAAAGGAAACAACAGAGTGAAAAAACAACCTATTGAATAGGAGAATATATTTGCAAGCTATTCTTCTGAGGGATTAGTATCCAGAATATACAAAGAACTGGACACAACAGGAAAAAAAATTCCATTAAAAAGTGGGCAAAGATGTGAATAGACATTTCTCAGAAGAAGACATACAAATGGCCAACAGATATATGAAAAAATGCTAAAAACATGCTCAACATTATTAAACATCAGGAAAATGCGAATCCAAACCACAGTGAAATATCATCTTGCACCAGTTAGAATGGCTATTTATGACCAGATACAGTGGCTCATGTCTGTAATCTTAGCACTTTGGGAAGCTGAGATGGATGGGAGGATTACTTGAGGCCAGGAATTTGAGACCAGCCTTGATAACATAACTAGACATCATCTCTAAAAAAATTTGAAAAATTAGCCAAGCTTGAGATACGTGCCTACCATCTTACCTACTCAGGAGACTGAGGTGGAGGGATCCTTTGACCCCAGAAGATCGAAGTTACAGTGGTGAGCTATGATTGTGCTACTGCACTCCATCCTGGGTGGCAGAGCAAAACCCTGTCTCTCTCAAACAAACAAACAAAACAACAAAACTATTATAAAGACAAAAACCAACAGATGCTGGCAAGGTTGTGGAGAAAAGGGAATGTAAATTAGTGCAGCCACCATGGAAAACAGTATGGACATTTTTCAGAAAACTAAAGTAGAACTGCTATACGATCTAGCAGTTTCACTACTGAGTATGTACCCAAAGGAATAGAAATAATTATATCAAAGGGATACATACCTGCACTTGCATATTTATTGCAGCACTGTTCACAAGAGCAAAGGTATGGAGTCAACCTAAGTGTTCATCAGTGGATGAATGAATAAAGAAAATGGGGCATATATACATAATGGAATACTATGCAGCCATGAAGAAGAATGAAATCGTGGTTTGCAACACATGGGTGGAACTTGAGGTCATTATGTTAAGTAAAATAAGCCAGACACAGAAAGACAAATTTCACATTTTCATTCCTTTGGGAGCCAAAAAAGGTCATCTCACATCTGTAGTCCTAGAACTTGGGAGGCTGCGATGAAAGGATCACTTGAACCCAGGAGTTTGAGGTTACCATGAGCTATGATTGTGCTACTACATTCCAACCTGGGCAACAGAGCAAGACCCTGTCTCTTAAAAAAAAATTGATCTCATGGAAATAGAGAGTAGAATGATAGATGATAGATATCAGAGGGTGGGAAAGGTGTGTGGGCAGGAGGAGCGTGGTGAAGGGAGGTTAGTTAGTGCAAACATATAGTTAGATATAATGTATAAATTCTTATTTTCGATAGCAGGGTAAGGTGACTGTTGTTAGCAATGATGTATTGTGTATTTCCAAGTAGCTAGAAGGGAGAACTTGAAATACTCTTTAACACATAGAAATGATAAATACTCAAAGTGATGGATACTCCAGATACCTTGATTTCATCATTACACATTACATACAGTAACAAAATATCACATATACCCCATAAATACATAAAATATATCAATTAAAGTAAGTGCAGATTGTTTCTCTTGCCTTTTTTTTTTTTTCCTGTGGCGACCCAAGGGGGAAAGAGGGAGGGAGCGGAAACTCAAGGGTTAAAGTGGAGAAAGCGTGGCTTTTTCATCCTGGCTGACACAGTGAAACCCCGTGTCTACTAAAAATACAAAAAGAAATTAGCCGAGCGTGGTGGCGCGGCCTTCCCAGCTGCTCGGGAGGCTGAGGCAGGAGAATGGCGTGAATCCGGGAGGCGGAGCTTGCAGTGAGCCGAGATCCTGCCACGGCACTCCAGCCTGGGTGGCAGAGCGAGACGCCGTCTCAGAAAAAAAAAAAAAAAAAAAAAAAAAGAGGGAAAAAAATAAGGGGTTTTGGAGGAAAGTCGGGGTGCTGATAGGAGAGAAAATAAAGATAAATACCAAGCAGGAAAATTTGGGGATTGAAACAACCATCAACCTATGTGGTATAAATTGTCTTATTTTTTGTATTAGAGTATATGCTTCAGAATGAGGTGGAAGATGTATGAATTTACTACTACTTTTTCTAGCCTCAGTATATGGTGTGCATTTGTTAGTGAGACTGCCTTGCTGGCTGATTGTGATTCTAAGTTTTAAAGATTTTTCATACTTAAGGCTCCTGAACGCAAATCAACTTCTTCAGCTAGTGCTCAACAGAAGAAATAATGATTTTTGTTCCAATCCAGAAAGAAACATTGGCTATGATCGACTTATTGAGATGGGATTAAGCCTCCAGTAATATGCATATGGCCATGTATACTGTTCTTCATTGGTTATTTAAGGAATTTATGAGAGAATTTTGACTGTACGTACTTTTTTACCCTATGTGTTAGAATTTAACTGCCCAAGGTGTGATTCTTAGGCATCACATGGTACCTAAAAATCATGATAATGATTTTTGTCATTTAAGAAATAGACAATACGTTCACTTATTTCAAAAATCCAAAAGTTTTAAAAGGTTGGTGTCATGAAGTCTCCCTCTCACTTTTACTCTCTATCTGCCTAGTCCCTCACCACATACCACACAGGTTCCAATGTTTTTAGGTTTTTTAATACATCCTTTCAAAATTTCTTTATGTGTATATAAGCAACAAAGAACACAGATTGCTGTGTTCTCCCCTGCACACTCAAGGTAGCACATTATATATGCTGGTGTGAACCTTGCATATCCAACTTAGCAGTATACTCTGAAGATCTTCATATATCAGCACATAGAACTTCTTGTTCTTATTTTATTTTATTTTTTTTACAGATTTATAGTATTCCATTAAAGTATGTACAGGTTGAGCGTCCCTCATCCAGAATTATAAAATCTGAATCTTTTTTAGCATCTACATGATGCCCAAAGGAAATGCTTATTGGAACATTACAGATTTTGGATTTTTGTATTAGGATTGCTCAACCTGTAAGTATAATGCAAATATTGAAAAATCTGAAATCCTAAACACTTCAAGTCCCAAGCATTTCAGTTTAGAGTCTTCTTACTGCTTTACTTGGATGGTTTCTTTATGAAACTGGAATATATGTGCTGACATTTTGTGAAATTTACCAGCATGGGGTCATTTTTACTGCTTTTGTGTGTCTTCACTGTATTTCCCCCTTGCGATGCTTCTGCTTCCCTGTAATCTGTCCCATCTTCTCCAGATTCCTTAGCTCTTGTGTAGATGAGAGATAGGTCTGCCACTTTATGGTGAGCTCTTTCTTACTGGAAATGTACTTTTGTTGCCTTTTTTCTAAAATCTGCTGCTCCTGGGTCTGCTTCTCTTTTCTTCCTTTCTATATAGCTTCTGCAGTGTTCTTAACTTTTTGGCAGAACTTAGACATTTTTTATGAATGTGTGGATTTTATGTGCCTTAGTTTTACAGAAAATGAAAGTTTTTTTTTTTTTTTAAACAATGTACCTTGTTTTTATATGATAAAGAGAGGGAAATTTCTTATTTAATTTTTAAATCGTTTTTCCCCCAAACACATAGTTTTTCAAGTGATCGTCTTGCTATGGCCTCTCAAAGTGCTAAGATTACAGGCATGAGCCACTGTGCCTGGCCAAATATCTCTCCCATACTGCCATCTTCTTAATAAGATTGTCTCTATTTTTAACCTTGCTTCTTTTCAAAAAAATGTAACGAGGCTTTAGTATATTTTCAGAAAATAGAAGACTTGTTAATAACAAAGAAAGGGATATCTATATAATATATATATAAATGAGATAAGATATATATATATATACACACACACACACATCATATATGTGATATAAATGGTTTGTCTCATCTTTTAAGCCTGGGATATAAAATGGTATAGTCAGTAGATATTAACAGAGTTATTGGTAGTGGCTGCTTGGAAGGCTGGGGTGGGTGATGTGTGCCTGGCGCTTGAGTTGTGGTGTATTTCAGATAGGTGCTATTCCTGCTCTGGCCTCTTGTCTAATAAATCATTGGTGCAGAGGTATATGCAGCAAACACTAGAGAAAACTCTAGTGTTTTCTCTCTTGCATAGACTTTTGTGATGTTGGCAGTAGAATTTGTTTTGCTTATATTCCTGTGCCTTCCTTAGTTTGGGAGTTAATTTATTTTATCAAGTGCCTGCTTAGTTTTAGTGTCTTGAATAAGACTTAGATAAGTGGTACTTTTGTTATCAATTGCTCAGGGGCTAAGTACATAAAAAATCTCTCTCAATGTAGATGGATGCACTGTAGTATTGCCATTTAGTCAACTTATTTGGGAGCAAAGTAAGTTACTAGTAAATCTGCCCTTTCTTTTTTTTTTTTTAGGTTAAAATGGGCTTATTGGTGGACCTGACAAATACTTCAAGGTTCTATGACAGAAATGACATAGAAAAAGAAGGAATCAAATATATAAAACTTCAGTGTAAAGGGTAAGTTACATATTGAGATTCTTTAATATTGAAACCTTTCATCACAATTTGTAATCTCTTTTTTCAAAAAAGCTTTTTCTATATTACTAGACATGGTGAGTGCCCTACCACTGAGAATACCGAGACCTTTATTCGTCTGTGTGAGCGCTTTAATGAAAGAAATCCACCTGAGCTTATAGGTATGTTTGGCTTTACTTTGCCACTGTTGAATATTTTATTTTGCAGTTAGGTTTCTGTTTTCTTGTTTGCAAATAAGTTGATATGACAGTTTTTTTCCCCTGTTTTAAATAATGACCAAGTAGTATTTATTAAAATGAGAGATTGAGTTTTGTGAATTATGTAATAAATGTATTTTCATAATTTTTACATTTGTCAAGATAAAGCCCTGATTTCCCCTCTTCAGGTATCATGTTGGGAAAGTCTGTCCTAAACACTACATATTTATTTTTTATACTTCTACATTTTATAATTTTACATTTTATACTGTATGTATTATTCTGAAACTTCATTTTTTTATTCAGTATTTCTGAGACGATGTATGATGATGTAATTGTAGTTCATTTTTGCTGCTATATAGTATTCTATTATACAGATACACTACAGTTTATTCTCTTGTTGATGCACAATTCCTTCATCAGATTTTTATTGATTGCTACTCTATCTATGCCAGGCATAGGCTCTTGGAACACATCAGTGAAGAAAACAGGAAAAAACATCCTACTCTTCCAGAGCTCATATTCTAGTGTGGGCTGGAGGCTGAGGGAAGGAGGGCAGGCAATAATAAATATAATAAGTAAATTTTCATAAAATGGCAGTTACTGAAAATGACATTTGAGTTATGTTCAGGTTTTTTTTTTTTTTTTTTTTTTTGCTTTTATAAACAATGCTGCTAGGAGTGGTCTTCTAGAATTTTTAAGGTTTGGTTTTAAATTTAATTTTTTTTTAATGAAAGAAAAATTATTTTTTGAGACAAAGTCTTGCTATATCACCCAGGCCGGAGTGCAGTGGTGCGATCTTGGCTCACTGCAGCCTTGAGCTCCTGGGCTCGAGTGGTCCTCTCTTCTCAGCTTCCTGAGTAGCTGGGATTACGGGCACACGCCACCGTCCCCCGCTATTTATTTTTATTTTTATTTTTATTTCTTGTAGAGACAGGGTCTCACTATGTTGCCCAGGCTTAGTTTGAACTCCTGGTGTCAAGTGATCCTCTTGCTATGGCCTCTCAAAGTGCTGAGATTACAGGCATGAGCCACCGTGCCTGGCCAACTTTGATTCTCTGTTATTTGTGTTGGTATATGGTTTAAATTGAGGATGCAATTTAAAGTTTCCTTTTTTTTTTTTTTTTTTGAGATGGAGTCCCACTCTGTTGCCCAGGCTGGAGTGCAGTGGAGTGATCTTGGCTCATTGCAACCTCTGCCTCCCAGGTTCAAGCGATTCTCCCACCTCAGTCCCCTGAGTTGCTGGGATTACAGGCGTACACCACCACACCCTGCTAATTTTTGTATTTATTTATTTATTTATTTTTGAGATGGAGTTTCACTCTTATTCCCCAGGCTGGAGTGCAACGGCATGCTCTCACTTCACCGCAACCTCCGCCTCCCGGGTTCAAGTGATCCTCTTGCCTCAGCCTCCCAAGTACCTGGGATTACAGGCATGTGCCACCATGCCCGGCTAATTTTGTATTTTTAGTAGAGATGGGGTTTCTCCATGTTGGTCAGGATGGTCTTGAACTCCCGACCTCAGGTGATCTGCCCGCCTCGGCTTCCCAAAGTGCTAGGATTACAGGTGTGAGCCACCATGCCCAGCTTACGTTTTGTATTTTTGGTAGAGATGGGGTTTCACCATGTTGGCCAGGCTGGTCTTGGACTCCTGGCCTTGGGTGATCTGCTTGCCTGCCTGGGCCTCCCAAAGTGCTGGGATTACAGACATGAACCACCGTGCCTGGCCAATTAAATGTTTTCTGCATAACCAGCCATTTGTTTCAGCGTAGTTTATTGAGTAGTTCTTTCTCTTCTTAGGACTAGATGATGTAAATTAGCTTCATATATCTACTCTTTGAAAATATTTCCTATTCATCTCATTTTAATTTTTTGGTAATATTTTAAAACTTTTTTTAATCAAATTTTTTATGTCTTGCTTGATTTTAAGTAGCTAATGTTTTTCCTTATTTAGATAATTGACAGAAAAACTGTTAGAAAGTTTGGGAATATATTGAGAACATAAGGTAAAAAAGAAGACATCAGCAACTTTCCTGGAAACAAGCAATGATTAGTTAGAAAATATGATTAGAAAATAGTCCCATTAATCTTAATAATATTGGCTATCACATACTGAACATTTCCTTCCTGCAGGTCTTTGTGTAAAACCTGTCACACACATTGTCTCATTTTCTTTTCATAGCAATTATATTAGGTAGATAGTATTGTTATGTCTCTATATTAGGTAGATAGTATTGTTATGTCCCTTAACTTGGAAAAGTTAAGACTGCTGAAGGGTAACTCACACAGCTAGTAAGGGCTAGAGCCTGGATTATATCCGAAGCAATCTGAGTTGCAAGTTCATGCTTAAAACTACCTCTGTCTTCTATAACAGAAGTATAAAACACCAAGGAATTGTTATTAATAAATGTAGATGGTCTTAAGGAAGAAAATATATTTAAATATTAAAATAAACATGAAGAAATGGAGAGGCATTACTTGTTTCCACATTAATTTCAAAGTTTTAATGTTATTCCAACAAAAATCCCAATGAAAATTAGGCAGAATTACTTTGAAATTAATTTGTAAAATCCTCCACCTCTATTAAGTCACTGAATATCACCAGGCACAGAAAAAAATAGTTTGGCAAATCAGACACGCAAGATTATGAGCAAGAAAAATTTGAAAAACAAGAGTAATGAGGAGATTTTTCTTTTCAGTCATTAAATCATATGGTAAAGCAATGGAACTAACAGCAGTAGTTCCTAGTGGTAAAGAGATGTTTTTAAATTAGAGAGGAAAGGTGTGATTTTTCACCAAATGGTGTTCCATTAGCCAACCACATAATAAGTGAATTTTAGGTGCATTAAATATTTTTAAAAGGATCAATAAGAATATAGGAGAAAATAGTCAATATTTATTTAATTCTGGAGTAAAGAAAGAAGGATATTCCACGTATATCACCAAAGACAGAATCCATAAATGAGTATTTTTCTTTTAGGAGTGCTCCTGGACTGCCTGCGTCAGAACCACCTGCAGATACTTGTTAGAAAAGTATGTTTTAGGGCCTATCCTGGACCTAGATAATCAAAATATCTAGGGATGAATGTTAGGAATCCAGATTTTTTTTTTTTTTTTTTAAAGAGACAGGGTCTTGCTATGTTGCCCACTTGGAGTGCAGTGGCTATTAATAGGCATGATTATAGCATACTACAGCCTTGAACTCCTGGCCTCAATTGATCCTCCTGCCTTGGCCTCCTGAGTTGCTAGGAGTACATGCACCCTTGCACTTTTGCCAGGAATCTAGATTTTCAAAAGAAAAGTGTTAGGTGTCTTTTATGCAGACTTAAATTTGAGAACTGCTGTTGGAATTTAAAGTGTGGTGCCTATTAATGATGATAGTAATAGCTAGTTTTTTGTTTTTTGTTTTGTTTTGTTTTGTTTTGTTTTTGAGGTAGGGCCTTGCTGTATTGCCCAGGCTAGAGTGCAGTGGTGTGACTTCGGCTCACTGCAACCTCTGTCTCCAGGGCTTAAGTGATTCTCCCACCTCAGCCTCCCAAGTAGCTGGGACCACAGGCATGCACCACCACACCCTGCTAATTTTTGTATTTTTTGTAGAGGCATGGTTTCACCATGTTGCCCAGGTTGGACTTGAACTCCTGGGTTCAAGCGATCTACCCACGTTGGCCTCCCAAAATGCTGGGATTACAGCTGTGAACCCTTATTTATTAATAAACTAGTATTAATAAATGCTTATTATTTGCTCAGTGGACTTGGGAAACTATAGATAAAGAAACTGAGTCTCAGAGAAGTTAAGTACTTTGCCCATGGTCATGCATCTAATAAGTAGCTGAGCCAGGTTTTTTCTTTTTTTTTGTCTTGTCACTGCTATACTAACATGGATAAGCCAGGTTTTTAATCCAGTTTCTGGCTTTAACGTTGAAATCTGTAATTAGTTGCTATGCTGGTTTCTAGTTGGCCACATAAAAGTGAAACATTTTCATGTTAAAAAAAAAAACAGGCCGGGCGCGGTGGCTCAAGCCTGTAATCCCAGCACTTTGGGAGGCCGAGACGGGCGGATCACGAGGTCAGGAGATCGAGACCATCCTGGCTAACACGGTGAAACCCCGTCTCTACTAAAAATACAAAAACTAGCCGGGCGAGGTGGCGGGCGCCTGTAGTCCCAGCTACTCAGGAGGCTGAGGCAGGAGAATGGCGTAAACCTGGGAGACGGAGCTTGCAGTGAGCTGAGATCCGGCCACTGCACTCCAGTCCGGGCGACAGAGCGAGACTCCGCCTCAAAAAAAAAAAAAAAAAAAAAAAAACACAACAGGTGGGTGTAGTGGCTCACTCTTATCTCAGCACTTTGGGAGGCCAAGATGGGAGGATCACTTGAAGCCGGGGGTTTGAGACCATCCTGGATAACAAAGTGAGACCCTGTCTCTGTAAATAAAAAAATTAGCTAAGTGTAGCAGTGTACTCCTGTAGTCCCTTAAGAGGCTGAGGTGGGAGGACTGCTTGGACCCAGGAGTTTGAGGCTGTAGTGAGGTATGATCACATCTGCACTCCAGCTTGGGCAATAGAGTGAGACTCTGTCTCTTAAAAAAAAAAAATTGGAGAGGAAAATGTTTGAGGGCAAAGAAAAAAACAAAACATAAAACAACAACAAAAGACATAACAGAAGGAAGGCAAAAAGATGTTGAACAGATTGGGGTCTGACTTGGTGGCATATACCTGTAATCCCAGCTACTTGAGAGGCTGAGGCAAGAGGATTGCTTGAGCCCAGGAGTTTGAGACTGGTCTGGGCAACATAGCAAAAAATCTGTCTTGAAAAAAGATTTTGACAAATTTGGAAAAATATCTGAAGCATATGTGACATAAAAAACTAATAGTCTTATTTATGAAGATATCTTATACACCAGTAGGTGAAAGAGGCATTCCTTAATAGAAAATTATGGAAAACAATGAAAGAGCAATTTACAGAATATGAAATACAAGAAACCAAGAAACATGAAAACATTGTTCTCACTTGCTAATGAGATACAAATTAAAATACATGCTGTTAGCTGCACTCCACATCAAATTGGCAAAGATTTAAAAAATTATATTTCTGAGAGCTCCTGGGGGACTTTGCCCTGCACCAGCTGGGAGTGGTGTCAGTTCAGTTCCAGACTTAACAAGGCCCTTGCACATGGCATGTTGGGGGCCCAGCCTAAAGTTCTTGTCACCTCCTCATGCGAAACCAGCCAGCCATCACTATCCTGGGTGGAGCCCCCCAGCATTGAGGTGGCCCTTGGCCACCCCTCCTCAGGGCCTCCAGGATAACTGAGTACCCCTCCCAGTGGCTTCCCCTTCCCCTCCCTGGGGCTGCCAGGGGCACGTCGCTCTGTGCCATGGACTGAGACCAGCTCCTGGTGACATAATGACCTGTTTGTTGGAAATGCCTTGTTGCCAGAGAAAGGAATCTTGGAACAAAACTATTTAGTTTAATTGAGAACTGGCCACAGGGTAACTTTAAAAAAAAATCAACTTATTAAGTTGGAGCACTGTAATAGCTCTTGCTGATTTAGCAACGATGTGTTTGCTAAACACATAATGTTATGTTTTATGAGGAAAAGGGATCATAAGCAAGAGTGATGACATTAAGTGGGTAAAAATAGCCTCGTGTTAGTGTCTGTTTCTACACGAGCCTTTGGGTTTTGTTCTCTTTGTCAGGTAAATGTTTGTTGCATACCCTGCTGCACAGAGAACCTCCCTGCATCTGTTTCTCTGTTCCTCTGTGGCTGACTCAATAAACTTTTCCTTCTTGGCCAAACAAAATTATAATGTCTGTTAGTGTCAAGGATTGGATAAAATGGGTGAATTCATACATTTTAGAGTGTTAATTGATAGTCTGTGCAGAGGACTCTGTGGAGAGAGAACATGGTGGTATTTCTCAAGATCCTTAAAAGCGTTTCTCTTGACTCATCAAGACCACGAACTTATTTTACAGAAGTAGTCAGAGATGGACATAAAGAGTTATGTGAAAGGAATTTCATCACAACTTCCTTGGTAACAAAAAAACAACCTGGAAACAACAATCATCAATGGTCAGTAAAATCATTAAGTAAAAGACAAAAGGAGCAGCCACCACTTGAACCCACTTACTCATCTTAGTACTGCTAAAAGTGGGACAGCCAAACATTGTGTGCTTCTTGATGTGTTATGAAAGAAAATACACAGTACCGTCTGTAAAATATTCTTACCTACAGTCTTAAAAGTGAATCTAATTATGTCTCTGGATTTAACTATCAATTTACAAGACATGCAGGAGATAAGAGAACAAGCTAATTGATACCATGAGGATGCAATCAGATAAATCCAGAATGTGGAACATTTCACAGAACAATGGCTAGGTTTTTCCATCATATTGATGGCATTTAAAAAAAGAGGGAATCAGGGACACTTGAGAGACATAACAAAAAATGCAATTTGTGGATATTGTTGGATCCTGGTTTGAAAAACTAACTTTGTCCCAACACTTTGGGAGGCCGAGGAGGGTGGATCACGAGGTCAGGAGATTGAGACCATCCTGACTAACGGTGAAACCCCATCTCTACTAAAAAAATACAAAACATTAGCCAGGTGTGGTGGCGGGTGCCTGTAGTCCCAGATACTCAGGGGGCTGAGGCAGGAGAATAGCATGAACCTGGGAGGTGGAGCTTGCAGTGAGCCGAGATTGCGCCACTGCACTCCAGCCTGGGCGACAGAGTGAGACTCTGTCTCAAAAAAAGAAAAAAAAAAATTTTTTTTAAGGTACTCGAGGAAATCTGAAAAGAAACTAGGCTCTAGATGACATTAAGGAATTTATAACTCTTCTTTTGGTATAATTATTGCATGGTAATCATATCATATGAAACCCAGAGTCCTTGTTAGAGATGTATACTAAAACATTTTTAGTGACGTATCTGTGATTTGCTCTAAAATACAATTAAAGGTCATGAAAATGCTAATTATCCTGATTTGATCATTATACATTGTAGACATGTTTTGAAATATCACACTCTACTCCATAAATATGTACGGTTATTGTGTATCAGTTAAATAAGAGCTGGGCCCAGTGGCACATGCCTGTAGTCCCAGCTACTTGGGAGCTAAGGTGGAAGGATTGCTTGAGCCTAGGAGTTGAAGTCCAGCCTGGACAACATAGCGAGACCTGGTCTATAAAAAACTTTTTAATATAATCATAATAAAGGCAAAAAAAAATTAATGCAGTTGTTCCTCAGATTCCTCGGGGGGTTTGGTTCTAGGATCCCCCTCAGATACCAAAATCCTCTGATGCTCAGTGCTCAAGTGCCTTGTATAAAATGGCATAGGATTTGCATATGACCTATGAATATCCTGCCCTTTTCTTTAAATCACCTCTAGGTATTACTTATAATACCTAATACAGTGTAAGTGCTATGTGAACAGTTACTATACTGTATTTTTAAATTTGTATTATTTTTTAGTTTTTTTTTTTTTTTTTTTTTTTTTACTGAGCTTTTCCCCAAATATTTTTAATACAGATATAGGAAGGCCAATTGTACTCCAAAAATATTATTAAGGGTGGAGGATGAAAAAAAATCGGCAAAATGATAGTTACCAAAGCTGGATAATGGATACATGGGGTTTCATTTTTCTATTCTCACTACTTTGGATGTGTCTGCAAATTTCCATAGTAAAAATAATTTGAGAGTACTGCCCCAGAGAAGCTAACAATATGGTAAAAATCGAAAACATCTGGTTCTAAGGGTTTCAGATAAGGGACTATGAAGCTGTAGTTACTGCTAAGGATTAGAAAAGGTTTCAAGCTTCTGTGTGTTTCAAGAACTTTGTATTTCCACCAAGCCTACAACATTAGCCCACAGCTTCACCAGTTATCAACTGATAACTGAATCAGTTGTCAACTGTAATTGATAAATTAACAATTATATTAGCTAATCCAAGATTACTTTTTTTTTTAAAGACCAGGTGTCACTATGTTACCCAGGCTGGGGTTTTTTTTAAAACCAAGACAGCGTTGAAAAGAAACCTGAGTCTAACTTTTACCACATCACAAATGTTTACTACTGGTCACAAATACTGATCAGCAAGAGTTTGTGCAAGGCTGATACAAATCTCTTTTCTGAAACTAAAAATAAATGAAAGTACTATAAAAGCAGGACAATGTTTTCAGATCCTAAGACTACTTAAGCTTGATTCTTTAATGTTTTTTATTTAAATAGGTGTTATCAGCAATCAGTTCTGAGACCAGTTCCTGTTATTGTCTCTACAGTAATATTATAAGAAATAACTGGCAATACATCCTGTGCTCCAAAATTTGGCAGGGCCCAAAGCAAATGTTTCCACTTCAATCCACGTGAACAGAATCACTGCTGGGAATATAAAACAAGTTATATCTATATCACTAGGTTCTATAAATTTTATAACCTGTAAACACTCAAAACAATTAGATTTTTTTCTTATCAGTTTTTCTAAGAATACAACTGCACAATTTATAACAAGGATGAATTTGTTTTCCTAAACCTGGAGTATGAATCTTTCTAAAATCATGACCTCTAATGCCAGAGATTAAAATTGCTTGACTGCCCTTCTTTGAATTCATTAAGCATATTTAGCGTTTACTCCTATAATGGCTTCTCTCAAATGAGAAAACACTTTTGTGAGTTGTTTTTAATTATTCAGATAAAGGCCTCAGTATTACCTTAAGCTGTGTAGGTTCTAGTCATACACCTCAGTATATGAGTATATATGTGTGACTGTTACATATATTCATGTAAATATATGAATATATGCACACAGACCCTTAGTATATTTCATGTATATCCCATAATATTGTTCTATTATATAATAGCTGCATACTGTACCATATAAATAACCTGCTTTTTTCAAAACAAAAAATATAGTATAGTAACTGTTCACATAGCACTTACATTGTATTAGGTATCATAAGTAATACCTAGAGGTGATTTAAAGAAAAGGGCAGGATGTTTATAGGTCATATACAAATACTATGCCATTTTATACAAGGCACTTGAGCATTGAGCATCAGAGGATTTTGGTATCTGAGGGGGAGTTCTAGAACCAATCCTCTGAGGAGTCTGAGGAACAAATGCATTAAATTATTTTTGCCTTTATTATTATTATATTAAATAATTTTTTAGAGACCAGGTCTTGCTATGTTGTTCAGGCTGGACTTCAACTTCATCCCACAAATTGTGACAATTAAAATTGTCTCTAGACATTGCAAAATGTCCCCTGGGGGGCAAAATCTTCCTCAGTTAAGAACTACTGAACCCTGGGTGCAGTGGCTCACGCCTGTAATCCCAGCACTTTGGGAAGCGGAGGTGGGTGGATCACCTGAGGTCAGAGTTTGAGACCAGCCTGACCAACATGGTGAAATCCTGCCTCTACTAAAAATACAAAATTAACCGGGCGTGGTGGTGCATGCCTGTAATCCCAGCTACTCAGGAGGCTGAGGTAGAGGTTGTAGTGAGCCGAGATTGCTCCATTGCACTGGGCAACAAGAACAAAACTCCATCTCAAAAAAAACAAAACAAAACAAAAAATACCAAAACAACTACTGACCTAATTAGACTGATCAGATAATTAGGATTTTAAGCATTAAAAAATTTAGCTAGCTAGTGAGATAGAAATAAAATTGTGGGCCAGGTGTGGTGGCTCATGCCTGCAATCCCAGAAGATCAAGAACAAGGATCTCTTGAGCCCAGGAGTTCAAGACCAGCCTTGGCAACATAGAGAGACCCTGTCTGTACGCCCCCCCCACCCCCCAAAATAGTATATGTTGAGATCAGGCTTTATTTAAAAAGATACATTGTCACCAGCCCTTTATAAACTGCCCCTAGCATGTATAGCTATAGCTGATCTCTCTGTCCATTTGTTGGGGAGTTTCTTTCCTAGTTTGATTGTAAATGCCATATACATTTATTTCATCATATTAGCTTGCCTAGAAAAATTTGAATAGAAGTTGCCTTGAAATAGTTAATTGTGAGCTAATATTTAGTTAAAAACTGAGGCTTACTTACCACTAGATGGACCCATTCTCATGATGAAGAAAACTGAAAATTGCTTTAAAAAAATACTGAAGACATATCTAAGCTTGTAGTATACCTAATTAATGGATTTTTTTTATATCAAATACGTAATCTCCCACATTTTTCTATAGAGGTTTGTTATGATGGTTTTGTAACTTTATAACCCTATCTGTAAATGTTTTAATGTATAACTGAACCATTAGACTAAGACTCTGTGTATTTGCATATAAAGAATATTAAAAGGAAAATGATACTTTCCTAAATTACATATCTTCACATGCGTATTAGCTAATTGACAATTATTCTTACATTTCCTATTCATAAAAATATTTAATCTTGCAAGAGTAAAAATTGGATACAAAAACAGTAGCTTAGGTGAGAAACATCAAAAGTTGAAATATTTGTTGCTTGAATTGGTCTGAAATAGAAGATAGTAAGGAAATTTACATGTTGGATTAAGACACATGAATACAAAAATGCATTTGCAGCGCACATCTTTGTGTGGCTTTTTTGAAGCACTTTTTCTTACAAAGTAATGGAGATAATGGAATTTATAGATTTTCTTGGTCATAGCTATTTATTTCTAAGTAATGTCTTTCAGTTCAAGACTGATCTCTCTATTTTTTATCTTCTTCCTTCAGAAACTTCATTTCACTTATATTGTTTCTATTATTGTCAAGCTTTGTGGTTTAACTAGGTTCTTGTCCTGAGCCTGTAAACATACCTAAACTTGTTAAATAATCCCCTCCCGCTAAAAAAAAACCCCATACACTTCTTTCTGTTTTGCATTCCCTCTTCCTTTCTCAGCCGACTTTTTAAAAGAATCTATACTTAAATCCATTTATTCCTATCCACTTTGTTGCAGTTTGGTGTCCTCCCTCAGCACTGTTTTTTGTTTGTTTGCCTTTTAAGACTGTGTCTCACTCAGTCATCCGGGCTAGAGTGCAGTGGTGTAATCATAGCTCACTGTATCCTCAACCTCCTGGTCTCAAGCAATCCTCCCACCTCAACTTCCTGAGTAGCTGGGACGACAGGCACTTGCCACCATGCCTGGCTATTTTTTAAATTTTATTTTTTGTAGAGATAGGGTCATACTCTATTGTCCAGGCTGGTCTTGAACTCCTGGCCTCAAGTGATATTCCCGCCTTGGCCTCCTAAAGTGGCAGGGATTACAGGCGTGAGCTACTGCACCTGGCTAGCACTCTTAATCAAATAGTGATTTTCCATTCTAATCATTATGTGACATTTAAACACTCATATCTTAGAAAAGTTCCCTTACTTGGCGTACATGACCCTGTGTTTTTGTTCTTTGAAGCCCATCATGGTTCATTCTCAGTCTTTTTTTGAGATGATGTCTCACTCTGTCGCCCAGGCTAGAGTGCAGTGGCATGATCTCAGCTCACTGCAGCCTCTGCCTCCTGGGCTCACGCGATTTTCCTGCCGCAGCCTCCTGAGTAGCTGGGATTACAGGCCACCGCCACTAACTTCAGTTAATTTTTATATTTTTAGTGGAGATGGGGTTTCTCCGTTTTGGCCAGGCTGGTTTTGAACTCCTGGCCTCAAGTGATCCACCAGCCTCAGCCTCCCAAAGTGCTGGGATTATAGGCCAGAGCTGTAATACAGCTGTAATCAGCTGCAATCAGGAGTGGTTTTTTAAACTCTGGTAATTTTATTGCCATGCTTAAAATTCTTCACTATATCTCCATTGCCTTTATACTCTTTAGTATGTTTCACAAGTTTTTTCAGGATTTTGACCCTTTCATTCTCTCCAACTGCATTTGGCATTTCTTACCACACCTCATATTCCAGCCATTCTGATTTATTTATAATTTGCCATATGTGCTTTTTTGATGAATATATTTACATTTGCACAGATTGTTCCTACTGTCTGCAGTTCCATTGTATAAATATCCTTGTTTATTGAGGGTTGGTCAATGACTAAGGTTTTTATTCTAAATATTAATGGTTATCTTATTATACCAGGAATGTAGAAATTGGTGATTTGGCTCAATTGATAGTTTTCAAAAAATTTTTAAGAGTAACATGTTTTGTGGTGGGCAGGCCTATGCAAACCTATCCCCAAAGTCCAAGGAAGCAAAGAAACCAAAGAAAGAGGCTGACAAATCCGATTTCTTAGAAAGAGATATTTAATAGGGACTTAAAAAGAAACCAAGCCTGCATCTCAGGTGGCAGTGAGATAAGATGGTGGATCCCCAACATTACTCCCAAGAGCCAGGGCTTATATACCTTAGGAAACAGGTGATTGAGAAGGGATAAGTAGAACAAGTAAGTACAATCACATCAAGGTTGTTTTTACCCATGGACGAGATTTATAGTTGGGACATGCTCTTACACAAAGAACAGAAGATAAACTAGAAATCTTAGAGGCCTTCCCGGAACTGGGGTTAATCAGAAGTCAACACGGGCAGATTAGCATCCAAGATGGAGTTGCTTTGGCCTTCACCTAGCAAAAGCTTTTTTTGGAAAGAACTCCTACCATAATAAACAAATGAGATTAAAGTGATTTTTTTGGCATGTATTTTTAAATGTATCAAATGTATAATCTGGATTTTTGATAAAGTTCATTGCTGAGAACAAGGCCATATTGATGAACACAAACATTTGGATGATGTTATTAATACAAACTGCAGACTTATACCAGCATCTCACTTTAGCATCTAGCTAAAAAAATCAACATATTGAGGTATAATTTTATATAAAACAGCATTCATTTACATTGTACAATCTGATGATTTATTTTAATTTTTGAGACAGTGTCTCACTCTCACCCAGGTGGGATTGTAGTGATGCCATCGTGGCTCACTGCACCCTCCACCTCCTGGACTCAAGCCATCCTCCCCTCTCAGCCTCCTGAGTAGCTGGGACTACAGGCACTGGGACTACAGGCACACACCACCATGCATGGCGAATTTTTGTATTTTTTCTAGAGACAGGGTTTTACCGTGTTGCCCAGGCTGGTCCTGAACTTCTGGGCTCAAGTTATTTACCCAGCTTGGCTTCCCAAAGTGCTGGTATCACAGGTGTGAGCCACCGGCCTAGAAGAGTCTGAGGTTTGATAGATGTAGATACTGGTAAAACCACAGTATGAGGGTTCCAGTTCCTCTGCATCCTCAGGAACACTTGATAGGGGGTCACTCTTTTCAATTTTAGCTATTTGAATGAATGTATACTAGGATCTCATTGTGGTTTTAACTTGCATTTTCCTGACAATTGATGATGTTAAGCAACTTATGTGCTTTGTGGTCTTACATATTTTATGAAGTTCAGATCTTTTGCCCAGGTTAAAAAAAAATTGAGTTATCTTATTGAACTGTAACGGTTCTTTAAAAACATTTTTTTTTTGTATCAGCAAATATTGCCTGACAAAATAGTTCTTTATATATTCCAGATGTAAGTCCTTTGCCAGATGTATGTGTTACAATTGTTTTCTGTGGCTGGCCTTTTGGTTTCTTTATTTAAATTTAAATTTTAGATTCAGTGGGTAACATGAGCAGGTTAAGACCCCACCCATCGGATCATCTGGAACTTCTCTCCGGCGACGAGAGACAAGAAACGAGAGACTGACTGGAAATCCTCTCGGTCAAGGTCCAAACCTAAAAGACTCACTGGCACAGACATGTTATAAGGGTATATTGTGAGAGGCAGCAGTTTGGGCGTCTGTTGGTTTTATTACCCAGATAGTGAGCATAGTACCCAATAGGGAGTTTTTCAGCCCTTGCCCTTATTCCTGTCTTCCTCCTGTTGGAGTCCCCAGTGTCTGTTGTTCTGTCTTTATGTCTGTGTGTACCCAGAGTTTAGCTCCAGCTTATAAGTGAGAACATGTGATATGTGGTTTTCTGTTTCTGCATTAATTCACTTGGGATAATGGCCTCCAGCTGCATCCATGTTACTGTGAGGGATGTGATTTCATTCTTTTTTATGGCTGCGTAGTATTCCATGGTATATATGTACTACATTTTGTTTACCCAGTCCACCATTGATGGACACCTAGGTTAATTCCATGTCTTTGCTATTGTAGATAGTGCTGTGGTAAGCATAGAAGTGCAGGTATCTTTTTGGTAGAATTTTCCTTTGGGTATATTTCCAATAACGGGATTGTGAGTCAAATGGTAGTTCTGTTTTTAGTTCTTTGCAAAATCTCCAAATTGCTTTCCACAGTGACTAAACTAACTTACATTCACCCCAACAGTGTATAAGCATTCCCTTTTCTTTGCAGCCTCTCCAGCATCTGTTATTCTTTGACTTTTTAGTAATAGTCATTCTGACTGGTGTGAGATGGTATCTCACTGTGGTTTTTATTTGCATGTCCATGGTAAGTGATGGTGAGCATTTTTTCATTTTTGTTGGCCACTTGTATGTCTTCTTTTGATAACTGTCTGTTTATGTCCTTTTCCCACTTTTTAATGGGGTTATTTGCTTTTTGCTTGTTGAATTATATAGATTCTGGATATTAGTCCTTTTTCAGATACACAGTCTGTGAATATTTTCTCCCATTCTTAGGTTGTCTTTTTACTCTGTTGATAGTTTATTTTGCTGTGCAGAAGCTCTTTAACTTAATTATGTCCCACTTGTCAATTTCTGTTTTTGAGGACTTAGACATAAATTCTTTGCCTCGGCTGCTGTCCACAAGGATATTTCCTAGGTTTTCTTCCAGGCTTTTTATGGTTTGCAGTCTTACATTTAAGTCTTTAACCCATCTTGAGCTTTTTTTTTTTTTTGCATGCGGTGATAAGTAGGGGTCCAGTTTAAGTCTTCTGCATATGGTTAGCCAGTTTTCCTAGCCCAGTTTATTGAATGGGGTGCCCTTTTCCCATTGCTTATTTTTGTTGACTTTGTTGAAGATTGGTTAGTTGTAGGTATGTGGCTTTATTTCTGGGTTCTCTATTCTATTCCATTTGTCTATGTGTCTATTTTTGTAGGAGTACCATGCTCTTTTTGGTTACTGTAGCCTTATTAGTACAGTTTGCGATTGGTTGTAATGTGATGCCTTCATCTTTGTCCTTTTTGGTTAGGATTGCTGTGGCTATTTGGGTTTTTTTTTTTTTTTGGTTCCATATTTTATAATAGTTTTTTTCTTCTGTGAAAGAAAAATGCTGTTGCTAATTTGACAGGAATGGGGTTGGATCTGTAGATTGCTTTGGGCAATATGGACATTTTAACAATATTGATTCTTTCAATCCATGAACATGGAATTTTTTTTATTTGTGTTGTCTGTGATTTCTTTCTGCAGTGTTTTGTAGTTCTCCTTATACAGATCTTTCACCTCCTTGGTTGGATATAGTCTTAGGTATTTTATTTTTTTGTGTCGCTATTGTAAATGGAATCGTGTTCTTCATTTGGCTCTCAGCTTGAACATCATTGGTTTATAGAAATGCTATTGACTTTTGTATGTTGATTTTGTATTCTGAAAATTTACTGAAATAGAGAACATTTGATGTCGTATCTTCCTATTTGGATGCCTTTTATTTCTTTCTTTTGCCTGATTGCTCTTGCTAGGACTTCTAGTACTATGCTGGATAGGAGTGGTGAAAGTGGGCATCCTTGTCAGGTTCGTTTTCTTAAGGGGATTGGTTCCAGCTTTTGTCTGTTCAGTATTATGTTGGCTGTGGGTTTAGCATAGATGGCTCTTATTATTTTGAGGTATGTTCTTAAGTGTGTAGTTTGTTTAGGATTTTTATCATGCAGGAATGTTGGATTTTGTCAAATGCTTGTTTTGCATCTATTGAGATGATCATGTGGTTTTAGTTTTGAATTCTGTTTATGTGTTGAATCATACTTACTGATTTGCATATGTTGAACCAACACTGCAACCCAGGAACAAAGTTTGCTTGAAGCAGTGAATTAACTTTTTGATGTGGTGCTGGATTTGGTTTGCCAGTATTGTTTTGAGGATTTTTGTGTCTGTGTTTATCTGGGATATTGACCTATAGCATTTTTTTTTGTTGTGTTTTTGCCAGATTTTGGTATCACAATATGCTAGTTTTGTAGAATGAATTAGGAAGGGGTCCCTTCTCTTCAATTTTTGGGGATCGTTTCAGCAGGATTGGTACCAGCTCTTTGTAAGTCTGGTAGAATTGGGCTGGGAATCCATCTGGTCTAGGGCCTTTTTTTTTTTGAAACAGTTTCACTCTATTGGCCAGGCTGGAGTGCAGTGCTGCAATCTTAGCTCACTGCAACCTCTGTCTTCTGTGTTCCAGCAATTCTCATGCTTCAGCCTCCTGATTAGCTGGGATTACAGGTGTGTGCCACCATGCCTGGCTAGTTTTTGTATTTTTAGTAGAGACAGGGTTTCGTCGTGTTGGCCTGGTGGTCTTGAATTCCTGGCCTCAGTGATCTGCCTGCCTCAGCCTCCCAAAGTGTTGGGATTATAGGTTTGAGCCACTGTGCCTGACCAGGGCTTTTTTGGGGTTGGTAGGTTTTTTATAACTGGCTTAATTTTGGAGTTCATTATTAGCTTGTTCAGGGTTTCAGTTTCTTCCTTCTTCAGTTGTGAAGTTGTATGTTTCCAGGAATTTATTCATTTTCTCTAGATTTTCTAGTTTGTGTGCATAGACGTATTCAGAATAGTCTGAGAATCTTTTGTATTTCGGTGGGGTTGGTTATAATGTCACTGTTGTCATTTTAGATTCTGCTTATTTGGATCTTCTCTCTGTTTTTTTTCTTTGTTAATCCAGCTAATGGCCTGTTGATCTTGTTTATCTTTTCCAAGAAACAACTTTTCATTTCACTATATAGTTTTCTTTGTATGGCTTTTTGGGTCTCAATTTCTTTTTGCTCTGCTCTGATTTTAGTTATTTCTTTTCTCCTGCTAATTTTGGGATTTGTTTGTTTTTGTTCTTCTAGCTCCTTTAGATGTGATATTAGATAGTTTGAGATCTACTTTTCTTTTCTTTTTCTTTTTGGTGACAGGATCTCACTCTGTCAGCCAGGCTAGAGGTCAGTAGCATGATCATAGCTCACAGCAGCCTCAAGCTCCGGGGCTCAAACAGTCTTCCTGCCCTAGCCTGAGTAGCTAGGATTACAGGTGCATGCCATCACACCTGGCTGATTTTCAATTTTTTTTTTTTTTTGTAGAGATGGGGTCTTGCTTTATTGCCCACGCTGGTCTTGAACTCCTCGGCTCAGGTGATCCTCCTGCCTTGGCCTCCCAAAATGCTGGGATTGCAAGTATGAGCCACCATGCCCAGGCATTTCTATCTTCTTCTTTTTATTTTATTTTTTGAGATAGGGTCTTACTTTATCCCCAGGATGGAGTTCAGAGGCACAATCTCGGCTCACTGCAGCCTTGACCTCCTGGGTTCAAGCAATCCTCCCACCTCGGCACTCCCCCAGTAGCTGGGACTACAGGCACGTGCCACTATACCTGGCTTATTACTTTCTTTCTTTTTTTTGCAATTTTTTTTAGAGATGGGGGTCTTGCTATGTTGCCCAGGCTGGTTTCGAACTCCAGACCTCAAGCCATCTGCTTGGCCTCCCAGAGGGCAAGAATTACAGACATGAGCCACTGCCTCCAGCCATTTCTATCTTCTTGATGTAGGCATTTAGTACTGTGAATTTTCCTCTCAACACTAATTTTGCTGCATATCAGAGATTTTGGTATGTTTTACCTCTGCTTTCATTTGTTTTCAAATAATTTTTTGTTTTCTTTCTTAATTTCGTTGTTTGTCCAAAAGTCATTCAGGAGGAAGTTGTTTCGTTTCCATGTAATTGTGTGGTTTTGAGAGTTTATCTTGGTATTAATTTCAATTTTTATTTCACTGTGGTTCAAGCACATACTTGGCATGATTTAGATTTTTTTAAATAAATTTATTGAGACTTGCTTTATTATCCATCTGGAAGTTCTTGTTTTATGAATCTGCATGCTACAATATTGGGTGTATATACATTTAGGATAGTTAAGTCTTGTTGAATTGAACTTATTATTATTATATAATGATCTTTGTCCTTTTTTATTGCTCTTGGTTTAATGTTTATTTATCTGAAATAAGACTAGTAACCCCTGCTCTTTTTTGTTTTTCATTTGCATGACAGATCTTTCTCCATTCCTTTACTTTGAAGCTGGGCGTATGAGTTGGTTTCTTGAAGACAGCAGAAAGTTGGTTCTTCTTCTTTTTTTTTTTTTAAATTCAATTTGCCACCCTGTGTCTTTTAAGTGGAGTGTTTAGACTGCTTACATTCAAGGTTAATGATAACTGAGATTTTTTTCCAGTGGTGGTGCTGTTGGCTGGTTGCTTTGTAGCCTTGATTGTGTAATTGTTTACAGGGTCTGTGGGCTGTGTACTTACATGTATTTTTGTGGTAGCAGATACTGTTTTTGTTTCCATGTTTAGAACTCCCATAAGTATCTCTTGTAAGGCCAGTCTAGTGGTAACAAATTCCCTTAGCAATTGCTTGTCCCACAAAGATTTTATTTCTCCTTTGCTTATAAAGCTTAATTTGGTGGAATATGGAATTCTTGGCTTGAATTTCTCCTAGGATGCTAAATATAGGTCCCTAGTCTCTTCTGGCTTGTAAGATTTCTACTGAGAAGTCTGCTATTAGCCTGATGAGGTTCCCTTTGTAAACTCTTTTTCTAGTTGCCTTTAAGAGTTTTTCTTTTACATTGACCTTGGAAAGTCTGATGACTGTTATAGTACCTCACAGGGGTTTTCTGAATTTCTTATATTAGCATGTTGACCTGTCTAGCAACTTTGGAGACATTTTTGTGGATTATTTCCTCAAATATGTTTTTCATGGTGCTTATTCTCTCTTCTCAGGAATACCAGTGGGTTGTAGGTTTGGTCACTTTATATAATCCCATTATTTCTCAGAGGCTTTGTTCATTTGTTGAAGATTCTTTTTCTTTATTTTTGTCTGACTCAGTTGCTTCAAAGGATTGGTCTTCAAGCTCTGAGATTCTTTCCTCTGCTTGGTTTAGTCTGTTGTTAATCATCTCTTATAAGGCCAGTTGTTAAGGTTTTTAATTGTATTTTGAAATTCCTGTGGTGAATTGAATTTCAGATTGGTTCTTCCTTAGTATACCTATGTTCTATTTCAAATCTTGGATTGTTTTTCTGGTCTCCTTGGATTGGGTTTCAACCTTCTTTGGGTCTTGTTGAGCTTCCGTGCCATCCATATTCTGAATTCTGTGTCTGTAATTTCAGACATTTTCTTCTGGTTGGGATCCATTGCTAGGGAGTATATGTAGTCCTTTGGAAATAACAAAACACTCTCACTTTTTGAATTGCCAGAGTTCTTGCACTGATTTCTTCTCATCTGAGGGAACTGGTGCTTCTTTTTCTTTTTGTATTTGCTGTTGATTGAATGGGGGGTTTTGTTTTTATATTCTTTTGTCCCTTGAGAGTTTGACGGTGGTGTATATTGTGTATAGTCAGTTGGCTTCATTTCTGGGTACTTTCAGAGGGCCAAGGGTCTGTATGGGTTCCTGGGTTGTAGATAGGTTTCTGTGAGGGTTTCACAGGCTTTGCATGTTAAAGCAGTGTATTTTTGTTTGGTGGTGGAATTCAAGCTGCAGCTGGTGCTTGCATGTTAGGGCAGGTGGGCTCTTACACAGCTGCGCACGCCCTCTTTGTATTTCACTGTATCCTCAGCAGTGCTCTGGAGAGATACCACTTTCTCTCCACGTCTGTTCTTAAGCCTTGGTGGTATCCCCCTCAATACTGGCACTGTCTCACGTTTCCTTTGCTCTGTGTGGGGCTTTGGTGGGCTTCTCTTCCTGCTCCCTTAGGTATGATTCAAGCCAAGGGTTAGGCCACCAGGAGACCTGAAACTCCTTAGGGACCTACCAGTCCCCTGTGCTTCTCAGTCAGAGTGGGTTGTGGGTACGTCTGCAGGTGGTCTGATAATGCAGTGGGTCAAGCAAGGGTGGTGGGTCCTCAGGCAGGGAAGTGGCACTGTGTGTGTGTAGCCAGTATAATGACTATGGCCTGGGGTTTGCAGCCCAGCAGATGGCTGTGTGGCCCTCACAACTTGCACTCCCCCGACCTGGCTGGTCTCTCTCTGATGTCTGTCCCAGGAGCAGGCACAACTGGACGGGCCTGCGTGCCCAGTTTTTTGAGCCATTTCAGATGTTCCAGGCCATGGGGCTTCCTGGGGAAGAAACCTTGGCTGGCTGTCAGGCCACACCTATCCTGGACTGGTCTTCTGAAGAGAGGGATGCCTAGTTTCCAGGCCACGCTCTTCTCTGTGTTCTGAGAGTGAGGGCTCCTTTCCTGCCCAAGCTCAGGCTGCAGATCTCAGCTTAATACTCCTGGGCAGTGTGCCTGAGTCCTGGGGAGTTGGGACCAGGCCTGCACATTTGTCCTCCGGCCCCTTGGGATCAGGGACTGACTGTGCTGGGAGTGATAAATTGCTCCCAGGCTGCCAGCAGAACACTCAGGCAGGGAAGTAGAGGCTGTTCTATCAGCACCCTCTTGTGGGAGCAGCCAGGCAGGCAGTCTTGGAAGAGCTGGCAGGCAAAGGGGCATGTGGATCAGATACACTTCGGTCGTATGGCAGTGTCAGTCTTACTCTCTTTGCCCAGCAGATAGCAGGACCTACAGCCACTCAGTACAAGCTGGAGAGCCTTGGAGGATGGGTGGTGGTGTTTTGCTGCAGCTGCACTGTGGTCTATGGGGTTCATGGCTACAATCTTGTAGCTAGGATCCCAGAGGACCACGGTGGGAGTGTGGTGCCCCAGGGTTCCTTCTCTCAGCCCTCCCTTAGGTCCAGACCGGAACTGGGGGCCAGTCCTGGTGCCTAGTTACTCCAAGCAGTCTGCCTCGCTTCCTCCCTCTTCAAACACTGTGTCTGCATTGCCTCTCTATTGGCTTTCAGTGTTTTCTCTCAAAATATCTGTTCAAAGTTGCAGGATTTTTATTGTCAAGTTTTTGGTGGTTCAGAGTTTGGTGGCCTACTTGATACTTTGGTTCCTTTTCATGGAAGAGGCGTTTTGCAGCTGTAGGTAGTTGGCCATCTTGCCCAGAACTCCTTTTTTTTTTCTTAATGATGTCTTTCAAAGAGCAAACTCTTACTATTTTGAAGTAGTCTGATTTATCAGTGTTTTTCTTCATTTCATGCTTTTTGTGTTTTATCTAAGAAGTCTTTTCTACTCTAAGCTTGCAAAGATTTACTTCTATATTTTCTTCTATAAATTTTGTAAATCTATCTAGTTTATTTCTATAGTTGATCTTAGTTGTACTCTATCAGTATGATCTATATATACAGAGAAGAATAATTTGTAGAAGGTAATGTTAGAAGGATACAGGCTGGGCATTGTGGCTCACGTCTGTAATCCCAGCACTTGGGGAGGCTGAGGTGAGAGGATTGCTTGATCCCGAGTTTGAGAGCCGCCTGGGCAACATAGTGAGACCCTGTCTTTACCATAAAAGAAAAATTAGCTGGGGACAGTGATGTGAGCCTATAGTTCCAGCCACTCTGGAGGTTGAGGCGGGAGGATCACTTGAGCCCAGGAGGTCAAGGCTGTAGAAACCGATCATGCCACTGAACTCCAGCCTGGTTGACAGTGAGATCCTGTCTCTAAAAACAAAAAAGATACAGCTTAAATATCAGGATATCCTTTAATTAAATAGAAATAACAGGAAAAGCTTCATTTTGAGGGCTGTAGGAGAGTCAGCAATATTGTCATGTTTTAATTACTATTTTCAAACTAGTTATATTAGCCTGTTCTCACCCTGCTAAAAAGATACTGCACGAGACTGGGTAATTTATAAAGGAAAGAAATTTAATGGTCTCACAGTTCTGCATGCCTGGGGAGGCCTCAGAAAACTTACAATCATGATGGAAGGGGAAGCAGGCACATCTTACATGGTGAGAAGAGAGAGCGAGCATGTGAAGGAGGAACTGTCAAACACTTACAAAACCATCCGATTTCATGAGAACTCACTCACTGTCACAAGAACAGCATGGGGGAAACCACCTTCATGATTCACTCACCTCCTACCAGATCCCTGCCTCGTGGGGATGGTGGGGATTACAAATTGAGATGAGATTTGGGTGGGGACACAGAACCGAACCGTATCAGTAGTTAAAATGATCTTGAATATGTTCTGAAAAAGAGTTTAAGAAAATAAATTTCCTTTCTCAGCTGGTTTCTTTTTTCTAAAAATTCATTTCCAAAGATTATAACCTAACTTGAAAATACAGTTAGTTTCTAGAGGGCTTCAAGGTAACTTTATTTTTATTGTACTATGTATCTACCAATTAATTATTTTCTGTAGCTAGTCACTTTTGTTGATAATAGTTAATTAATATCAGGCCCCATATGAATTCATATTTCTATTAGTTTATTTGCTCTGGTCTGGTTTCTGGATTTTAGAAAATAGGGTTTGACTGTTTTGCAAATATATGCCATTGATCATGAAGAGGACCGTTTTTTTTCTACTAGAGAAATTTAAAGCTTGAGGGTCAGAAGGGTCTTGCGTGTATGTGTTTTATGTGTCCTTTTGAGTTGTGTTTGATGAAAATACCTCCTTATTTAAAATGCTTAGAAACTTCTAGTTTTAGTAGAACTTGTTAAACAGTAGAGACAGTTTTAAATCAATACACCTATATATTGCACTTAAACTTCTAGCTAGCTATAAATTAGATTCTAAGCAATTTAAACTGACAAGTTATCAAGTTATAAGAGGTGTTTCAAATTAAAAAATTAAAAAATGTAATTGTTTTATAAACTAGCTGAAATGTTTTGGTTGCAGGTTGGAGTTTAAAGTAAATGTGACCTCTTAAGTGACTTATTAATTTTAACCAAAGCTACTTTATTTTCTAGGTGTTCATTGTACTCATGGCTTCAATCGCACTGGTTTCCTTATATGTGCCTTTTTGGTGGAGAAAATGGATTGGAGGTATCTGTATCTTGTTATAATGGAAGATGTATTTGTAATTAAAATTTTTATTGATATTTTAGTTGCAGAATTTGTATTATCAAGTTTTTGGTGAACTTATGATTAATGTAATTTGTACTGCTTTTCATTTATATATGGTTAATCTTTATACTACCATTCCTTGGTGGGGGGGTGTGTGTGTGTGTATGTTTTGTTTTGTTTTTTTGAGACAAGGTTTCCTCTGTCATCCAGGCTGGAGTGTAGTGGTGTGATCATGGCTCGTTGTAGCCTTCACCTGTTGGGGTCAAGCAGTCCTCCCACCTCAGCCTCTCAAGTAGCTGGGACTACAAGTGTATGCCACCTATGCCTGGCTAATTTTTTCCTTTTTTGTATTTTTTTGTCTAGTGAGGAGGTCTCCATATGTTACCCAGGCTGGTCTTGAATTCCTGGGCTCAAGTGATCCTCTACCCTTGGCCTCCCAAAATGTTGGGATTACAGGCATGAGCCACCACATCCAGCCAGCTGTTTTGTATTAACCAGGAAAACACTTTGAGTGCTTATTAATTTCATAAACTGTGTATTTACTTTTTCAGATTTTTTTTCACCTCTTATAGAATTATCACAGACAGATTCTTCTATTATTTTGTATTTGTATCCAGCTTTGGAAATTACTATTGTTGTTTTTTACCTTTTAAATACAGGTTGTGTATCCCTTATCTGAAATGCTTGTGAGTAGATGTGTTTCGGATTTTTTTTCACATTTTGGAATATTAGCATTATATTTACCAGTTGAACATCCTTAATCTGAATATCCAAAATCAGAAATGCTCCAATAAGCATCTCCTTTGAGCTTCCCATCAATGCTCAAAAGATTTTGGGTTTAGTAACATTCAGGATTTAAGAGTTTTGGATTAGGGATACTCAACTGATAGGTTTTTTATAGCTGTTGAGTACTAGGAAAAGTTTATAATGATATACAAAAGGAATTATTTTTGAGAGAGTGTTACTCCATTTAAGTCAACCAGCAAGTGTTTGTTGAGCATCTGTTATTTTTGAAGTATGTTTTTAGATCCTGAGAGATTATGACTTTAGTACCTAATATTCTTAGGAGAATATATTACTAACTGAATTTTCTTGTTGACTGATGGAGCGTCATTATTTATGTTTACAAAGGTTTTCACATAGTAGGTCCTTTTTTGAATATAATCAGATGAAGTACACATATGGTTTTTGCATTTTGCAGTATGCATTGTTGGTGGTTCTGTACTGCATGTACTTTCTAGCTCTGACCATTCAGATGCTCTCCACAGTTATCTCCGTTTCCTGTGTCAGATTCAGCCTATGCTTACCCTCTCTTTGATGATCTAGACTCAGTGCCTGGATCTGTTGAAAGTTCCTGTAAAATCAATATGCTTTCATTTTTGCTCACATTGTTGTTTTTTTGACTGATGTTTCCCTGCAGAGTCAGACCTCAACCTTCAAGACTTTATTTAAATTCTTCACAGACCTTATCTAGGCCTCTACTATATACTCACAGCAATTTACTTTTAGAATTTCAGAATTTTCAGAATACCTCATGTTAAAACGTTTTCACAACGAGTTTGTCCCTTAATAGATTGAATGACTTGAGGGTGAGGATTGTGATTTGTCCATTTTATAAACTTCTATTATACTTTATATGGAGCCTTGAATATAATAAGTGAGATTTTGATAAGCCTGCATAAATGGAGGATAGCGAGGAAATTGCATGGTGTTTGTTTCCCATAGTATCGAAGCAGCAGTTGCTACTTTTGCCCAAGCCAGACCACCAGGAATCTACAAGGGTGATTATTTGAAGGAACTTTTTCGTCGGTATGGTGACATAGAGGAAGCACCACCCCCACCTCTATTGCCAGACTGGTGTTTTGAGGATGATGAAGACGAAGATGAGGATGAGGATGGAAAGAAGGAATCAGAACCCGGGTCAAGTGCTTCTTTTGGCAAAAGGAGAAAAGAACGGTTAAAACTGGTAATGTGTAAAAATATTATAATAGGTTTTATTTCTTCTGCAAGCGTATTGATATTTATAAAAATGGAATATTGGCCATGTTTCTTTAGCTAGGTTTGTCAGATGATTCATCTTAGCCCTTTCTAAAAACAAAAATTTTTTTTTTTTTTTCTTCTTTTTGGAGACAAGGTTTTGCTCTGTTGCCCAGGCTGGAGTGCAGTGGTAGCCTTGACCTCCTGGGCTCAAGTGATCCTCCCACCTCATCCTTCTGAGTAGCTGGGACCGTAGACACGTGGCAACATGACTAGCTAATTTTTAATTTTTACATTTTCTGTAGAGAAGGGTCTCACTTTGTTGCCCAGTCTGGGTTTGAACTCCTGGGCTCAAGTGATCCTCCTACCTTGGCCTCCCAAAGTGTTGGCATTACTGGCATGAGCCACTGTGCTTGACCTTTAATAGCCACGAGTCTTTTTCAAAGAGAAAAATTGCAGTTATGTAAATTTCTCCTGCTTTTGTTTCTTAGGGAAACCAAATAATTTTAGATATTAGATTGAGAACTTACTATTTCTTTACAAAGAATTGTGAGATTTCAACTAAATACCTAGTGATTATTTTTGCTAATGCTTTACAAAATTGTCACACAGTTAAAATAACTTTGCATATGAATTCTGCATCCCCCTCCGTGGGTGATGCTTTCATGCTTTCCATAAAATTAAATCAAGAAGACTCACTTCTCTAGCCAACCTTTAATAATCTTCTAGAAATAAACTTGGTAGTTTTTTCTTTTTTCAAACCTTAATTAGTAAATCCTAAAATTATTAAATATTTTACTCATAAGTAATATATTAAAGATTAAAGAACATTAATCTTTAGTTTATTAAAGAAAGTTTGAAAATGAAAGAAATAACTTATCCTTCAACTTTCATACTACCAATGGTATGTTTGTCTTCTTAGAATAATTTTTCCCTATTTATTTATTTACTTTTAAAACATACACAGATGTCTTAAAGATTAGTTTTTTTTTTTTTTTTGTAAAATATAAATGCAAACATCTAGGAGTATATAGAGTTAAAAGGCAAAATATTTCTTCATTCCCAAGCCAGTTGCTCTCTACTTTTTGGTTATTTCTGTGCATATGCACAGAAAACTTAGTATAGAAGAATAACTTAGTGTAGAAGAATATATACTGGGAATATATATATATATATATATGTATACACACACACTTAGTATATATACTAAAAATTATATATTGTAAAAATTAAATACTATATAAAAATAATACTATATATACTAAGAAAGGAAAAATTTAGTTTTTCTATTTGAGAAAGCAAATGGAACCTTTCTTTAGAAGACAAGAGAGGCTGTCAATCCATAAAATAATAGCAGGATATTAAGAAGAGGAACAAACTAGAGATCTTGGAAATGAGAAGATTAAAAAACCACTTAATATGTGGGATGAGTAGCAGAATGAAATTATCAAGCTAGAGGATCTAGCTAAGAAATCCAGCATGCAGCATGAAAAGACAAAAGAAATGTAAAATATGAGAAATAGTTGAGAATTAACATAAAGGGAGAAATTTAATAGTATGATTTAACAGAGAGGACAAAATTCAATAAGGACAGAAAGTATTTATCTGAGGATTATTTTCTGTGGTGCAGTAGGGCTGGGTCAGACTGGTAATTTTAAGAAGCTAATGGAAGACGAGAAAGTGGAGACAGAGTTGTGTTAGGGGTTCCCTGTACCACCCTCACTTTTGGAGATTTACTAGAATAACTCAGGACTCAGCATATGGTTGTACTCATAACTGAGATTTATACAGCAATGTACTAAGGATATACAGCTGGATCATAAGAGACAAAGACAAGTAGAGTCTGGGGGGAGTTAATGTGCCGGCTTTCCTATGCTCTCTCTTTCTCATGAGGGGTCATCCTGAGCTCAGTCTTCCTGCAGCAATGTGTTTGTGATGTTTCTGCCTGCGGAAGCTCATTAAACTCTTACTGCTCAAGATTTTTATTGATGGCCAGTCACGTGGGCACTGTCTGCTTAGCGTGTACCAAAATTCCAGGATCCCAGGAGGAAAAAAAATTTATTCAGCATTAAACTGTATTGTTGGCACAAATAATCTAGGTTTGGTGAGTCATCCTTATCAGCTGACTGAGAACACTCTGAAAGTCAAGTTCTCAGGTGCCATTCAGGAGCCAAGTTTGCAAGTACTAGTGTTAGGTTAACCCTTTTCTGCACACTACTATAAACTATTCATTCAAGTGGCTTGGTTATGATAAAAAAAGGAGAAGAGTAATTGATGCAGACATAGCCAGAAAAGACTTTCTAATATGGGATACATTCAAGCGTATTTATGAGTGTGGATAAGGAGCTAGTGAAGTCAATGAAGTTGAAAGTAAAGATTTAGGAAATAATGATAGAGAAACCTCTGAGGAGATGTAAGGGAATGGAGGTCACGTGTAGTTTTTGGAGTAATAGATCTTCAGCAATAGGAGGGAAATATCTTTCTTAGTACTGGAGATGTAATTGAGATTGTGATTTTTTCCTCAATAAATTTCAGCTGCCTATGTGTGGGAGTGGAAAAGACTAACAGTAGGTTGACTCAAGGCTGGAGAAATTTAGTTTGGGTGTGATGAAGAACAAGAGGTAAGGGGCACTGAGGTTATCAGGGGGAAAATAATTGAAGTAATCAGCCATAGGTTCTCGGCTGAATAGGAAGTAAGGTCAGGATGAGGTGCCGTTAGAATGTGTGAAGGAGAAATGAAGGGACCGTTAGTCTTGGTGAAATTGAAAAGTGGGCATAGTGACAGTAAAAGAGTTTATAAAAGTTAGAGCAACATGTTGGTTTTAGAATGCTGTCGGCACTCAGTCAATGTGAGTTGAATTGAATCAAAAGGTAGAGTGGTTTGAAATGATTGTGGTATGGCCATGTAGCAGGATGTTCCAGTTGGACAAAGATGAGGGTCATTGAAAATGAGATGACTGAACTGTAAAGGTTGTACGATAGGTCAAGTTATTTCAGTGGATGTTGATGTTACCAATATGATAGAAGTTAGAACAGTGAGAAAGACCAACCTTTTTTTGATGAATGTAGGGCAATATCTTTCAATACACAAAGGATAGAGGATTTTACTACTTTAGACTCTCTGACTGTAAGTAGCAGAAAATAACTTTAGCTTAAATATTAAGGGTACTTATTCATGAGTAAATTGGTGGAACTCAGGCACTGGAATATGCCAGATTTTAGGACAACATTGGAACCTGGACCTGGAAAGTTACTTAGAACCTAGTTTCTGCTATTTCTTCTTAATATCTCACCTCTGCTTTTGTACCTTTATTTGTATCAGTCTTCTCATTGGCTCTGTCTCTCAAGACAGGCTCTTCCTGATTTCTCATTTTCCTGGGAGATTGTTAACTGTCTCAAAGCTTCTAAGGTAGCCTGTAATAATTTTAGCCACATGCAGAGACTAACTGCTTGTCTCTGAATCCCAATTCCAAATTACCAGGAGAGAGAATCTGATGGCTTCAGACTGAGTTAGGGTTATTTGTGCTCCCATCAACTTTGGCTGGAGTAGTATGTTATCTTGTAATGTCATATAAAATGGCCATTAGGCCCCATCTTTGTGGGTGGGGAGGGCAGCTCTTAAAGAAAGTTATTATGCCAGCACCCACAGTGGATTTCTGCTTTACTACAGCTGAGTGGTATAGCTGAAAGGAATTAGTGTAAACGGAAGAGGGGCTTTTGAAAGACATTAGAAAAGCAACGAGGAGGTAGAATAGTAGTTTAAATTACTGCCATGGATCTTGGGCAGTAGGAGAATAAGTAGCTTTAAGATGAAGTGGTCTCTCTGGGGAGAGCTAGCTTTTAGTTGAGACACAGGGTATGGGTGTTCAAGAAAATGGTTGAGATGATAGGGGAAGATTATTTATGGAAAAGGAATTCCAGGGTTTACATTGGAACCCTTTGGGAAGGTGATTATTGATAAGATGAACCAAGGAAAAGGGGCTTTAAAGCAGTGAGTACAAAATCATCAGAGAAGAAAGGGGACTGGAGAGTTGAATTGTGGATGGTGTCACCAGTAGTTGACCTATGGTTGACAGGGATGAGAAGCGTAGATATAATTACTTATTACATTTATGGTTGGAAACGCTTTCATTTTTCTTTTATTTTCATCTGAGGTTGAAGATAGTTGACAGAGGCAATCTAAGAATGACTAATTATTTTGTAGATCACATCTCTTGACATAATGAAGGTATTTTTGGTTTGAGACTTTATTTTTGTTAAGCACAGTCTTTTCTGATTCTTATATTGATGTAACTATATATTCAAGTAATGGACTCCTTGTAGTTACTTTTTGATAGTTCTCTTTGGGTTTGTAACTGTGATACATGTCCTATTCTGTGCTTGGCCCCCTACATTCCTAAGACACCTTCTTTATTCATCTTTTGAGTACATGCATTACTGAGTTGCAAGAGTATGACTTACATGTGTGTTGCTTGCTCCTTGAACTGATGTCTGAAATCATTTCTTTGAATACAACAATGAATGTATTTTCCTCATTAAGAAAATATGCTGCTTGTACATATATACTTGTATACATTTTCTCTGTACACACACACACACACACACACAGCTCTCTGTCACATAAATTGCCCCCATCTTCTGTACTTACTAAATTTCTGTCTAAAGGATCACTCATTTCTGTTGTGATAGCCATGCAGATTTTAATTTTAAGGCTAGTTGACTCTGTTTATGAAATATATTTCTATAAACATACTTTTTTAGCTTTTGATTTTTTTATTTTCACAAATAGAAATAATAATTTGTTGAAAAGTGAAAATAAATGTCAGTGACTTTAATACTTAATTATAGTATGTACGTAATAATTCCAGACCTAAGAATTGCTATTTATAATTTATTTTTAAAATTAATTATTTATTATTTATTTTTATAAATAGAGATGGGTCTCACTATGTTGCCTAGGCTGGTCTTGAACTCCGGGGCTCAAGCAGTCCTTCTGACTCAGCCTGGGATTACTGGAATGAGTCACCACATCTGGCCACTGTTTAGAATTAGTGATCTTTCCATTATAAAGATTTAACTATTTAATGCTGAAGTGGCCATGTTTTCAAGGAGGCCATGTTTTCATGTTTTCAAACCATCTCATACATAACAATGAAGGTTGTCAGCCATAGACTTGGAATGAGATCACATAATGGGGATGAGATCCTGCTAGTTAGCCTAGTACTGCTATACTGGCCTGTGTGTACATGGGGTCCTTCAACTCAGGCCTTGCAAGGCATGCCGGCTGTGCCATGTTTGTAAATGGGGCAGAGGAAGCTACAGCAATGGAAAACTAAGCTATGTATGTTAGGTACAGCTATTAAAACAAGGTAGGAATGAGGCTAGGCCCTTAACTTCCCTAAGGTATACTTTTCTAGCTACTTTCTGTCCTGTGTTGGGCACCTACATCCTGGATGATTGTTCTCTTTTATCCATTCTGGATTTTTTAAATAAAATACATATGAAAAGCATCTTGATCTCTTGTTTGTGAGAAGTGATGCCCTTAGATTTAGCTTCAGGAATATGTCATGGCTAATGCTTACCATATTTCCCAAGGAGGGAAATACAAGATTTTCTAACACTAGTTAGAAATGCAAATTCAAGATTTGGAAGGACTGGTATAATGAAATAATGAGCAGTATCAGCATGTGCAAATCTTGTTTGAAGGATTTTATTTTCTCCCCTGTTAGATCTTTTGTACATTTAGAATGTTGGAACAGTTTCTAGATCTCTAACATGAAAACCAAGATAGCTATTTTCAGGTTGCTTTCAGCTCTAAGTAGAAATAACCAGAATTGGCTTACATTAAACAAACTACATCTAGAAATAAATAAAAAAAAAAATTAGTGATCTTTCTTGGGTTATTACATAATTTTGAATAATATAAAAATGGTATTTTGTCAGAGAACTATTGTGGTAACATTAAATAGCAAATTATGTTAACCTAAAGTTACCAAGGATGATTTGTGTATGAAGTGTATCATACTTTTTTTCATTGGACTTAACTTCTACCTTTCCTTTTACTTACTTGTTGTGGAAGAAAATAGAGGAAGTTAAAAAAGAAGTTGATGCATGGTAGGAAAGATTAAGGAAGAAGAACAATAAATGCATGACAACCATTTACTGGATGATTGGGGTTAACTTTTATAACCAACCTCAGTAGTTGTTAGATATGTACTGATGCTCAGTATTTATTGGCTCTGTTAAATTAAAAATATTCAGCTTATTCAACCCTATAGAAATGTTATTAAAATATTTCTATGGTAATATTGTGGGAAAGTGCTTGGTTGAATGTTGATCATATTTTCTATGCATTAGTCCTTTTTATTGTTTGTTAAAAAAAGAAATAGTGTTTGTGTTTTTAGTAGTAACTTAGGTTAATTTGGCCTTTGCTTTAATTTTGCCCATTTCAGAAGTTAATGTAAATTTCTTAACTTTGCATAGGAAATCCATGTTGATAAATGAAGCTAGATACTTTCTTCGTGTAAAACTTAAAAAGAACATTTCATGCTGTTAATACCATCAGAATTAAGATGCTTAATATTGAACTCTCTAAAAAGAAGTGTTCTCTTTTTAGTTAGCGTAAGATATAATTTTATAAGGATATTGAAATTATCTGAGCAGTCAGTAAGTAAATATGTTACAAACCTCATCTATCTGATTGAGCTTTCTTTTCAAAATACTCTTTTTTTTTTCTTTAGCTGTTGTACTTAATGATAGAAATGGTTTTAAACAGAAAAGCCATTGACTAGTACAGAGAAGTAATGGTATAATAGGAGAGGGATGGTACTCCTTGGTCCTTTGGCTTATGAAGTTCCTAAATTATGATTATTTAAGGAAAGCAAAGTAGAAGACAGATAAGTACAAAAAGTGATTCAAAATTAGGGACAAACAGTAGGACTAGTGTTTGCTGGAAGGATTCAGGATTCTTCTAGATTTGACAGGAATGTATGTGGGTGAAATATTAAGTGTTCTTTTTTTCTTCTCTCAAGTGGCTCAGGTTGCCAAGTCTTTGCCAGAAGGCTGAACGTTGTAGCTTGTAGACTAAATTTTTATTCCCTAATTACATTAACAACTAGAATTGTTTTATAGATTCTTCTTAAGACTGATGGCAGCCCTTTTCTGGACCTGAAAAGAACTGTAGCATACATCTAGACTATTTTTTTTAGGTTTTAAGGTTTCCAGAAGTGTTCCTTATTTATTTGATATTCTCCATCTGCTTTACTTCGCTGTGATATTTCAAAATATGTAGTTCTGAGTTAAAAAATTTAGATTAAAAGTTCCATGATGAGTAATATTTTGTTCTATTAATATGTTAATATATCCAATGACTGTGGCTTAGCCACTTTGCCTTATAATCTTACTCTGGTTTACAAAGGTAGAGGTTTTGGTTTTTATCCCCTTAAAGTCCATACTTCACTCATAATAACACAACTCCTTCTCCCTTCTCTCCATTGGTGACTGGTATAGTGTAGGCCTGTTCAAATTCTGTCTTTTACCAGTTGATTTATGTAAAATCTTCATGCCTTATTTACTCATCTCTGAAATAAATATAATACAATCTATTTTTTCAGTGTTGTAAGGATTAGAGAGAATATTTGCAAGATGCCAGACATTCTGCTTGGCTCTCAGTAAATGGTAGATAAATTATTATTACTGTTACGATTTGAGAAGTGCCTGTAGAGTACATATGTATATTGAAGAAAACTATATGCTGAAGAAAACTATATGCTAAAGAAAACTATATGCTGGATTTAGGAAAACTAGTGTACAATCCTAGAGGAGTTTATACAGCAGACCATTTCTGTTAGATATATTGACTTGCTAAGATTTGTGAAAACAAACTAATTTATCTCTCAGTCACTTCTTTGTAAATGAAGTTGAACTCTAATAAAATATTTTTCTTTTTCTTGTTTTTCCTTTTTTTTTTTAAAGGGCGCTATTTTCTTGGAAGGTGTTACTGTTAAAGGTGTAACTCAAGTAACAACACAACCAAAGTTAGGAGAGGTACAGCAGAAGTGTCATCAATTCTGTGGCTGGGAAGGGTAATAAATATTTTAAAATTTTAAATAAAATTTACTCTTACTTTGCAACACTTAAAATTAATAGAAGCATTGGCATATCTTTTTGGCTCCTTGAAGTTAGTATGTTTGCAATAGAATACTTTAAAGGTGTCAGATTTCTTTCAAGAGAATCAATGCAATAACCAGACAGTTGAGTCAAAATTAGACGACTCACATATTTTCCTAAAGTAATAGAAAATTGTTTTCACTGACTAGTATTTGTTTCATGTCTTTGACTCTACTGCTACTGATTAATGTTTGAGCTAGTCTCTCAGTTTGTTAAGAGGGAAGAGGTGAAATTTTGATCTGCCTCATTTTCCAGTTTTTCTGTAATCAGAAGTCTAGGAAAATCAGCTTTAAATATATTCAAGTCATGGCATTCCCTGCCATGACTTGAAAATATCTTTCAGACGTGTCATAGTGGATTCAGGAGAGCATACATTGCTCTTACCTGTTGCTCTCAGGTCTTGGTCTGTGGTTATTTCTGCTGGTCATTGGTATCTGTGGCAGAGAATTGTAATACGGTTGAATGTAATGAAAAAGGATTATTGCTAAAAATTCCTAATATAAATTCCTAATGGAAATAACTTTTATTACTGTTAGATGAATACCAGATAAATCATTTAGTAGTAGTTTTAACTAAAATATGAAAATAATGAAGAAATAAGATCAGTTTTAAAGTTGTGTTAAACCTTAATCTTGACCTATACCCTTGGTTTTAATGTTGTGTTGAACCTTAATCTTGACCTGCATTTCTCCTGCTTTGTCACTTTTGGGTATCTTTCGAGGAGAAAGTTGCCAACCTTGCTGTTATGTCAAGTTGGCAGTGTCATGTTGGAGAAATATGGGGTCTAGAATATTATGTAAGATAATAAAGCCAAGATTTAAACTTCTTCCTGAAGTACAAGACTTGTAAACATACCTACTTTACTATTTAGATAATGTATACTAATATTTTAAAATTAGCTCAGTGATTATACTATAGCAGTGGTAATTTAGAACTCTGTTAACTTGTATTCTCAAATGTCAAGAAAATGATAATCTTTCATTAGTATTTTTGTGAAAGCAGATGTTATTCCAGTTGACATTAATCTCATAATAGAGAGAACCTTGTGATAAATGTGTGATTCATTTGAGATTGGTTTAAGACATGTATTGCTTTGTATGAACACCAGCCACAATAGTAATACCATGTTCTTCTTTAAGGTCTGGATTCCCTGGAGCACAGCCTGTTTCCATGGACAAGCAAAATATTAAACTTTTAGACCTGAAACCATATAAAGTAAGCTGGAAAGCAGATGGTACTCGGTAAGTTAGACTTCTAAAAAAATCATACAAATAACCTTAATGCTTGAAGAATATTGCTTTGTTGTTAGGAAAGTTTACACTCTTCAGAGTGTGGATTTCTGATGTGAACAGAACAATAAATGTTTCAAAAAATTATGTATTTTTTGTTTTGCTAGTATTCTAAGCTGTATAGTACAGTTATCTCTCATTCTGCTAAATTTTTGATTTCCGAGCATAGCTAGTTTAATATAAATCTATAATCAGATGTTAAGTTTGAAAGTGTTTTTCTCTTAAGGATACAGTTTTTGGTATGTCTGCTGCCCACTACCTTTTTTAATGATATTGGACATGTTAAAGTTAATAGAAAAATTGCCAGTTTATAATCTAAAAATGATGAACTCTCTCTGATTCATTCTGTATTTTACTTCTTTGAATAATTTGCCTTATTCTCTTTATATACTCGTAAGGTTATTGCATTATTACAACAAAGCTTAATTTCAAATTTTATATTTCTAAGTTTTAAGATTTTTAAAATTTGAGACAAGGTCTTGCTCTGTCACCCAGGCTGGAGTGCAGTGGCACGATCGAGGCTCATTGCAGCCCTGAACTCCTGGGCTCAAGCAGTCCTCCCACCTCAGTCTCCTGAGTAGTAGTTCAGCATCCTGAGTAGCTGGGATTATGGGAATGTGCCACCCTGCCTGGTTAATTTTTAAATTTTTTGTAAGGATGAGGTCTCCTTATGTTGCCTAGGCTGGTCAAGGTATTAGTAGAGATTTTATTCTTCCTCAGCAACATTTTACTTTTTTCTTTTGTAATCCATATTTTTTGGATCCATTACAGTTTTGCTATATGTATGTATTCATTCAGCAAATGTTATAAATAGTTGAAACAATTATTTTAACATATTAATATAGAAGTCATTATTTCATATTAAAATGTTTTAGAATAACTAGAAGTACATATATGTTAGCTTTTAAATGTTATTTTGAAGATGACAGATTCTATTTAATTTTTATGAGTTTTGGAAAGTCTTAAGTGGCAGTCATACTCTTTGTATCATGCCATCTCCATCTCCATCTAACATGTAGTTACCTTAAAAGATAAATATGGAGACAAGAAGTGGAGCAGATATAACTCGTTTTCTTTTCTTTTTATTTTTTATTTTTATTTTTATTTTTTTTGAGACGGAGTCTCGCTCTGTCGCCCAGGCTGGAGTGCAGTGGCCGGATCTCAGCTCACTGCAAACTCCGCCCCCTGGGTTTACGCCATTCTCCTGCCTCAGCCTCCCGAGTAGCTGGGACTACAGGCGCCCGCCACCTCGCCCGGCTAGTTTTTTGTAATTTTTTTTAGTAGAGACGGGGTTTCACTGTCTTCACCAGGATGGTCTCCATCTCCTGACCTCGTGATCCGCCCGTCTCGGCCTCCCAAAGTGCTGGGATTACAGGCTTGAGCCACCGCGCCCGGCCATAACTCGTTTTCAATATTAGGTGACTGTAATGATATTTTAACCTGATATGCTTTCTAGAATGTTTAAGTATTTTATTATATTTGATTTTTATTGGGAATATGTAAAAATATTTTCATTCATTTTAATTGTCTGCCTCTGTTGGAAGCAACTTTCCCCTTAGTTTAGCATTTTTTAGCTTTTTAAGGGTATTTTATAGGCAAGAGTTTCATTTGACAAAATTCAGAAAATAACATTAAAAAAAGAAGAAAATAAAAAGAAATTTTACCACCTAGAGATTATCACTACCATCATTATGGTATTGACCTTTTTCTCTGGGTTATATGGCAGTTATGGTTTTTATTGTTATTATTTTTTGAGACGGGGTTTCACTCTTGTTGCCCAGGCTGAAGTGCAATGGCGCAATCTCGGCTCATTGCAACCTCCACCTCCCAGGTTCAAGCGATTCTCCTGCCTCAGGCTCCCAAGTAGCTGGGTTTACGGGCATGTGCCACCATGCCCAGCTTATTTTGTATTTTTAGTAGGGACAGGATTTCTCCATGTTGGTCAGGCTGGTCTGGAACTCCCCACTTCAGGTGATCCGCCTGCCTTGGTCTCCTAAAGTGCTGGGATTACAGGTGTGAGCCACCATGCCTGGCCTATGGTTTTTATTATTAATGCTTTGTGTACTAATTCAAGTAGTTAAATAACAAGTATTTGATATATGTATATGTTTATTTGTTCATATTATTTTGAATTTTCTTAATGAACTAGCCTTAAAAATTAATAATAATGCATAATGCAAAATTGAAACAGCGTAGAAATGAAAAAATGTGCCTTGTGTGCTTGCAGTAGTTATACAAAGACAGATATAGATCAATATACAGATAATTTGGATCTTTTACCCATTCTGGACCCTTCCCTGTGGATATGTGTTTTTGACGGATAAATGAAAATTAGCCTCTCTGCTTATTTTCAGATTATTAAAACTATATTTAATATGTTGGGTTAGATTATGTTCAGAATCTATTAAATTGGTAGTAAGGATGTTAAGGATACTGTTGAGACATATATTTTAATAGATACCTTAACAAATGGGTTTATTACCTACTTCTTTGGGTGGAGAACGAGTGGAAAATGTGAGGTCAGGGTGTCTATCTCTAGGCTTTACACTACAAAATAAACTGGGTATTTGGGATTGAGGCATAAATCTAACCTCTTAGGAGTTTCATATTTTAGGTACTCTTTTTTTTCTTTTATTATTATTATTATTATACTTTAAGTTCTAGGGTACATGTGCATAATGTGCAGGTTTGTTACATATGTATACTTGTGCCATGTTGGTGTGCTGCACCCATCAACTCGTCAGCACCCATCAACTTGTCATTTATATCAGGTATAACTCCCAATGCGATCCCTCCCTTTTTTTTCTGTTAAAATTTATTTTATTTTATTATTTTGAGATACGGTCCTCACTCTGTTGCCTAGGCTAGAGTGCAGTGGCACAATGATTGCTCACTGCCACCTTGACCTCCTGGGCTCAAGTCATCCTCCCACCTCAGTCTCCAAAGTAGCTGGGATTACAGACATGCGCCACTATGCCCAGCTAATTTTTAAAATTTTCTGTAGAGATGCGATCTTGCCATGTTGTCCAGGCTGGTCTTGAGCTTCTGGGCTATAGTGATCCTCCCGCCTTGGCTTCCCAAAGTGTTGGGAAGCCACCACGCCAGGCCTTAGATACTCTTTACTTTCTGCATTGCTTTCTTCACAGTATCATGGTAAGCTTTGGGCAAAATAATAAAGCCTGCAAAATTTGTCTCTAGCTTCTGTCATCAAACTTTTATGGATTTTGTTTCTCTTCTGTAGTTGTATACCCCTTTCTCTGTGTCTCGGTATTGTTAGACCCTTAGATGATTGGCTAAAGTAATTTTTTATGAAATAATTGGTTAAGGTGTTTTTGATTGGTAATGGAAATATCTAATTTCTCCTAGAACCAGGCTCCACCAAACACAAAAGGAAAACCCCTGAGTATTTATTGAATACCTACTCTGTTTTAGGATACTTTATTCTGGGAGAGAAAAAATTTTGCAAGGTATTTCTGGACCAGTGTAAAATCTGTCTTTTGCACAGTAGGATTTAAGTCCAATAGCATGGAAGAGGGACTTTCTGTGAATAAGGTGAAAAGAGCCTGAGGAGGCTGTAGAATGGTCTTGGAGGCTATGAAATCAGAATAGCTGATTAATAGCTATGAACCCTGGACTCCATTGTCATTAAAACTATGTCAGGATAGAGTGTAGAATTTCTTTTTATTATCCTTATTTCATAATTTAATGACAATTTGTTATATCTATTAACAGTATTTAAACCAAGGATCTCTGAAATTGAGTGTAATAGGAAACCTGGATATAGTTAACAGTAAAAGGTACTGTATAAGAATTTTGCATTAGCCTGACCAAGGCCTGAAGGCCTGGAGATAACAGTGAGTAGAGTGACTTTAAAAAAAAAAAAAAAAAAAAAAGAAATTGTGTTTTGCTATGTCGCCCAAGATGGTCTCAAACTCCTGGCCTCAAGTGATTCTCCCCTGTTGGCCTCCTGAAGTACTGGGATTATAGGTGTGAGCCATTGAACCCTGCCTAGAGTGCTTTTGACAGGAAACTCTAATGGATTCTAAAACATTGTGGAATGGGGAATATTTCTGAAGTGTAAAGCTGGGTAATAAAACAGAAATACAAAAATTATTGAAAATTAAACAGTGAGAAATTTATATTAGTTGTAATAGGTGAATTGATGGAGACTAAGCTACTGTAGTCTCAGAAACAAATGAAATGAAAGTTTGTTTGATGGAAGAATTAATTGTGTTTCATGTATTTCAATAAACTCATACTTTTAAAAGTGAGGTGTCTTTAGTTTTTATAGTTCTGAGTACTTTTGGTTGCAGTTTTTGATCTCTAATAATTAAACATTTAAAAAAAATCTTCTAATTTGGAATTATGTCAGACTTAGAAAGTCTTCCAAAATAGTACAAAGAATTTCCATGTGCCCTTAACCAGATTCCCCAAATGTTGACATCTTATACTATGACAGCACAATGGCCAAAATCAAGACATTAACACTGATGTATTGATTATTGATGTTATTCAGATTTCTCTAAAAGTGTCAATATTATGTCCTGTTTCTGGTCCAGGACCCAATCTAGGATCACTAGGTTGGTGATCAGCCCAGTCATTAGGTTGCCATGTCTCTTCTTCTTTTTTCTGCAATAATTCTTTAGGCTTTCTTTCATGACTTTGACACTTTTGAATAGCATTGGCCAGTTATCTTGTAGCTTGTGTTTCAGATTGAGTTTGTTTGATGTTTCCTCATGATTCAAGTTGGGCATGCTTGCAAGAACATCACAGTAGTAATATTTGCATGTCATTTCAGGAGGCACATAATGTTGAATTGTCCTATTAGTGATGATGTTAACTTTGATCTCTTGATTTAGTTGGTGTGTGCCAGATTGATAATTTTTGCTTATTTCATTTTTGTTTTGTATTTATTACTTTATTTATTATTTATTTATTGATAAAGGCATATCTGCCATGATAAAGTTATTAATTTTCCTTTACTTAAGAATCTGTGAGGGAGATACTCTGAGATCATGTAACTATCCTGTATCCTGTTTCCTTTACTTTTCCCCATTATTTTTAACATTCTTTAATGATTCTTACCTGAAACAGTTACCACTGTTATGTTTGCTAAGTAGAATAGTGGAATTCAGCTGTTGGGAAGAACTTTCCCTTCTTTCTCATTTCTTTATTTTCTTTCTTTTTTTATTCCTATCAGTGTGGACTCATAGACACATATTATATTCTGTGGGTTATAATCTATCTTACTAATTATTTTATTGCTCCAAATGTCTCATTTGACCATTGAGAGACCCATCAAGTGAGTCCTGTCTTTTGACATCTCCCCCTCATTTTTTTAGTACTTTCTTGTTTCTGGCACCCCTAGATGTTGCAGACTTATCTTGTACTTTTCCTACCCCAGCCCTGGAATCAACTGTTTCTCTAAGGAGTGGTATTTAGAAACCAATTTCTGCACACAAGTTGGGCTTATTAGTACCGGGGTACCATTGCTTCTAGGCCCTCTCAGAAGATAGAGTTAGGAAATGTGTGTGTGTGTGTGTGTGTGTGTGTGTGTGTATACATAAATACACACCTATATCTGTTTCAGTATCTGTCTCCATCTGTATGTGCATGCATACATTTTTTTTTCAAAATCATGAGTTCATACTGATACTTCCAGTTCTAATGTACTACCATAGGATTTATTGAATTTTTTCTCATTTTCTATTTGTAACTCCTCTCTCTGATAGGGAGACACTAGGTTTTCATTATCCATAATATTTACTGTAATACACATAAAGTAATTTTGGAATTGCTATCCCAAACCGCTGTGAGAAATCCATTTGAATAGAGTGTAATATTTGTGAACAGTTGGTCTGACTTTAGAGCCTTAGGGTATATAAAGTATACTGTGTTCCAAAGTTACTTAATTATTTTCTATCTTCCTGCCAACCAACTCCTTTAGTGTAGATAGTTTTTGTTTGTAATACAATTAGTTTCATTTGTTTCTGCTTATATTCTGAGTTTGCCCTCGTCCTTTGTTCATGTTAATTTTTCATGTTTCTGAGTGTGTGAAACACTACTGTGATTCTAAAAGTCTACACTCAGTGTAGTTCTGAGTATACTCCGAGAAATGTTACTTTCTCCTATCCTTTTTAACCCTTTCCTGAGTATACTCCAAGAAATATTACTTTCCCCTATCCCTTTTAACCCTTTCCCTTTCTCTTATCTTTTCATTCCATTCCTACCCACCCCCTTAAGTAACCAGCCTCATCATTTTCTGCTTTACCCTTCTTGCATTTCTTTTTGTACAGATGAGCAGATGCACTTTTCTTTTTCCCCTTTCTTACAGGAAAGATACCATACACTTTAGAATTAGTCTTTTCACCTTGCTTTTTCCATTTAACAGTATGTTCTAGAAACCACTGCATTTCACTTCACAGATATCCTCATTCTTTTTTTTACAGCTGCATTGTACTCATTGTGTGAATGTATAGTTTATTCAACTACTTTCCTATATGGAGATATTTAGATCGTTTCCAGTATTTTGTAATTACAAATGATGCTGTGGTCAATAACTTTCAGCTGACTTCCCCCCTTATTGTTGAAAGCCAAACCTCAAGGTCAATTTCTAGAAAGAAGGATTGCTGAGAAGGCTAGGTGTATATTAAGTTTAATTAGATACCACGAGTTTCTGCTTCAAGGGGTAGTGCCAGATTGTCTTCCCACAGGCAGTTTGTGAGAATGCCTGTACCACCGCAGCCTTGCTAACAGAATGTGTTGGCAAATTTTTAAATTTTCACCAATCTGGTTAGTGAGAAATGGTATTTCATTCTCATTTTAATTATGAATGAAGTGGAACATCCTCTCACATGTTTAAGGGCTATGCTTATCTTTTTTGTGAATTATCTGTCCTGGTTTCTTTTCTGTTGTCTTTTGACTTTGTTCATGTTGTTTTTTTGCCATACAAAATTTTATTATTTTTATGAAGTCAAGTTTATTAATTTGTATTGCCTCTTGATTTTGATTTATAGTTAGAAACCTTTCCTTATACTGAGATTAAAGAAGAATTAATTTTCTCATATTTCTTCTAATATTTGTATGGTTTGATTTTTTTAATCTGGAAGACTTTTTAAATTATAGGCAATCTAGCATTTCTACGTACTTAAAAACTCCTTTTATTGTCATTGTTATTATTATTACTTTGCTGTGAAGAATTAATATCGTAAATTCATTTTGAGTGAAGACTGTCTTCTAAGGTTGGAACTGAGTCATGATGATCCACTTGAAAGTATGTCATCCTGATAGTGACCACCTTGCTTGTGTACTGGGTGTTAATACACAGAAGGCTTGTTTTAAATTTACTATTCAGCAGTGTTTCGTTATTTCTTTGCAGTATCTTTTACAGTAACGGAAGTCTTTTGAGATGAGAAATGTATGGTTTTGGTAGCAGTTGAGGAGTTGAGGTCAAAAGGAAGGCCTAGTATCTAACTCCGATTCACAGGCTTCTCACTTAACTTTGCAAAGAAGGACATGATTTACAAATGTTTTATATAGTGTGTGCTGTGCGCCTACTTCCCAAATGCACTTCAATTTTTTTTTTCTTCCCATAAAGAGTCTGGACTCCTTCCTGTTCTTCTCTCTACAACTCAGCCTGTACCTGAGTGGTATTATCTATTCTTATATTGCTTTTCTATGGAGGAAAACACAGTCTTCTAGAGCTGAAATCTTAAGAATGTTTTGGGAAGATCAGAGAGCTTCTTTAGAAAAAGTTTCCAGGCATTTAATCATACTTAGTATCTTATCTTAGTTCATTGGTGCTGCTATAGCAGAATACCTCAGATTGGATAATTTATAAAGAACAGAAATTTATTTGTCACAATTCTGGAGGCTGGGAAGTTCAGAGTCAAGGTGCTAGCAGGTTCAGTGTCTGGTGAAGGTTGCTCTTTGCTTCCAAAATGATGCCTTGTTGCCGCGTCCTCCCATGGCTGAAGGGGTGAATGCTATGTACTCAAATAGTGGAAGAGCAAAAGGGCCTAGCTAGTTACCACCACCCCTTTTGTAAGATCCCTAATCCCATGCACGAGGGCAGAGCCCTCATGGCCTAATTACCTCCTAAAGGTTCCATCTCTCAGTACTGTTGCACTGGAGATTAAGTTTCACCATGAATTTTCAAACTGTAGCACTTGTTTATATTTTAACTTGTTGAATTTTTGAATTTTTAAATTTTATTTAACTTTTTCCTGAGCTATGAAAATTATTTCTTGTTACATTCCCCACTCCTAAGACTTTAGTAATTCACTAAATTATAGTTTCTGTTTCTTGGATTCCTCTGTGTGTCAGGTACTGTGCTAGGTTCTGGGGAAACAGCAGTGAGCAGTGTGGACACTGTCCCTATCTCATAGAATTTGCAGGTAGTTATTTAACTAATAATAAATTATTTGGGGATAATTGATTAACAGCTTGACACAAATTCAATTTAGACCTTCAGCACGTATCTCATAGCCAGATAAATTCCCAATTGATTAAATAAGTGTAAATAAAATTTATTTTCTGAGAAAACAAGATAGCAGAATAAATTAGGTTAGATATACCTCTGGCACATGTTTCCTTAGCATTCTTTGGATATTTAGGTAGTTGGATCTTGGGTTTAGGAGAAGAATGTGGATTGAAAGTACAGATTTAGGAGACAATAGCATGTGATAGTAAGACAGGGATATGGACAGGCTGCTGAGTAGAGGAAGCAATGGTGACTGAGAGTAAGGGAGGTGGGTTAAAATCAGGAGAAATATCTGCCATTCAAGCTGAGGGAAAGTAAAAATGTCTCCAAAGAAAGGTTAAATCTTATAGAGAATTAGTAAGCTAAGGAGTGAAAAGTGTCTGTTGAATTTAGCAACAAGATATTTTGGATTGGGTTGGGATGTTCTCAGTTTTTGTATAGTATAGAGTAGGGTAGTGGGAGTAAGTTGAAAGTGATGACACTTTTCCTTTAAACATTTCCTCTCTTTTTTTCCTTTGGCTTTTGTTAACAAATGTCTCTTCTGAGGCAGATTCCAAGAGAGCAAAGAAAACGTTATTAAGAGTTAGTGAAAGTACCTTGTTTCATCCAAGAGACAGTTATGGCAGGGCATTTTATCTGTCAGTGTCTGCCTGCCTGCCTGCCTGTCTCACATTGAAATTCAAATGTGAGATAATTGGCAATAAATGTTTATTAACTTGTTTATTTGGAATAAAAATGAAGTTGGACTCTTCCTGTCAGATAGTGGGACTTTCGATTTGGCTGAGGTTTTGATAGTGAGAGTTGGTCAAATGAGTATTACATGGCAAGCATTTTTGTGTAGATTAGATCAACCAAAACTGCAGTTTTGGGATTTTGATGAAAATAGACTTCAAGCATTTGATAAAATAAAATCATTTTATTTAACCATAATATTGGTGAAGGTGTATTGAAATATAACACTCCCTCTGCCCCTCCCCCCACTTTCAGAGTTAAACAAAATGATTCTCAATGAAAGATTCGCAATTACATTTGATAGTTGCTTCATATGTCTTTATGCCTCCTTGATTAGATTGTCCTTCAATTTTGTTGAAAGCTGCCGAAGAATCAAAGTCTATTTTATTTATTTATTTATTTTGAGACGGAGTCTCGCTCTGTCACCCAGGCTGGAGTGCAGTGGCTGGATCTCAGCTCACTGCAAGCTCCGCCTCCCGGGTTCACCCATTCTCCTGCCTCAGCCTCCCGAGTAGCTGGGACTACAGGCGCCCGCCACCTCGCCCGGCTAGTTTTTTGTATTTTAGTAGAGACGGGGTTTCACCGTGTTAGCCAGGATGGTCTCGATCTCCTGACCTCGTGATCCGCCCGTCTCGGCCTCCCAAAGTGCCAGGATTACAGGCTTGAGCCACCGCGCCCAGCCCCAAAGTTTATTTTAAACAAGCTCGTTGAACTTCTGACAGTTCCTAAAATACATTAAACTTTTTTCTTAATATTTCTTTTGTCTTGAGCACTCTTATTTCATTATTTTCATGGCTCTCCCCAGGAGGGGGAGTCAGTTCTACTTGAGTGTAAATGCAACACCAGGAGAAGTGATACAATGTTACTACAGTTACAGTTGGAATTGAACTGTCCTGTAATTGTGAAATACTGCTTTTTCACAGATATTTTGGGAAAAGATAGAATTTTATAATAAGGATTTATCTGTGTACTTAGTTTATTAGTAGACTTTGTAATGCAGTTAAATAAATTAAGTCTTCAAAATAATTTAACATCGATTGAAAGTTGTGAAGACTTAGAACTATATAAAAATTTTAGAATTAATTTTCATGCATTTTAATTCTGCTGAGAGTTTGAGTACTATAAATTTAATTTCAACTGTTATTGAATCAGTAGGTAAAAACCAAATGTTTTTAACAACTACTGTTGTAAAACAAATAGTAAAGTAAAAGGTAATAACTCAGATTATGCTTGACGTAGGAAAAATGTAAGGCTATGGGAATAATGTAATAGACCAACAAAAGGGTTGGTGCTGTGGTTGCAATTTTTACATATGTATCTATATCTGTATTTATATCTGTATCCTTTGACTTACATATTTATATAATACATACACATATACAAGCAGTCCTGCTTCAAGAAAAACTGAATATAAAAGTTAAATTTGGGACTTGCTTTATAAGGAAAATTATTGCAGGAATAAAAAAAGTCACTTAGGCATTTATGGAAATGTAATTTATATTCAGCTTTTTATAACACATTTGTTAAGTAGGTGAGATACATTTGCAGAATATTTCTTGAAGGAAATTATAGACACGTTTATTTTCCTGGATCCTGGTCTGGGGATTTCCTCCCTCCCCCCTCCTTCCCTCCCTCCCTTCATTCATTCAGAAATTATACTGAAAACTTATTTACCTCTAGGGCTCTGTGTTAGGTGCTGCATGGATTAGGACTGCTTAAGACAGAATCCTCCGCTTTAACTTTTTCCTGTAATTCAGCTTTAATTTTTCGTTCTAAACATTCTCTGTAAAGGACCTAATAGTAAATATTTTATTTGTGGGTTTTGTGGTCTCTGTCTCAAATACTCTGCCATTATAGCACAAAAGCAGCCATATCCCACTGATCTTACATAAACCAAATGATGTATTTCAATAAAATTTGGTGGGTGTATTTCAATAAAATTTTATTTACAAATTAGCAGGTCACATTTGGCTTTTGGACCATAGTTTGACAACCGATCATTGAATACATTCTCCTTAAAAGACGGTCTTTACATCTTAAGTGTTCTTTCTTTGTAAGAAAGTATAAAAAGTGAGCTTAAGGTAGGGAAGCATATTTAATATAAAGATTTTCTAAAATTTGCTTTTTTTACATTTTGAAGTAAGATTTCTTCCCATTAATTGTAAGTTCATGCTAAGCCATTGGTACTTTGACAAGATTTTTTATGTAATTTACTAAATGTATACATTTGAAAGACAAGATTTTTTTTCTCATGAAAATCATTCTTATGCCTTTGTTAGAGCAGGGTGCTCAATGTATGGTCATACTATATGTGCCCTGACAAATATACTTTGTGACTTGTGAATAGCATGTAGAAATAGCTGTTGTGTGGATAAACTGTAATATGTTCAGGCAGCTTCTGTATTTGCTGCTGTAACAGTATTTATTTATTTAGAGACGGAGTCTCACTCTGACACCCAGGCTGGAGCGCAATGGCATGGTCTTGGCTCACTGCAACCTCTGCCTTCCAGGTTCAAGTGATTCTCCTGCCTCAGCCTCCTAAGTAGCTGGGACTACAGACGCGTGCCCCCACACCTGTCCATTTTTTGTATTTTTTAGTAGAGACGGGGGTTTCACTATTTGCCAGGCTGGTCTCGAACTCCTGACCTCATGATCTGCCCACCTCAGCCTCCCAAAGTGCTAGGATTATAGGCATGAGACACCGCACCTGGCCTGTGAAGGTTTTTATACAGAACCATGCGATTACCCCAGGTGGTTAGTAGCTTGCTTGGGTCCCTTGATATGGATCTCATTAATAATGTTTGTAGCTTATGTTTATTCTAATGACTGGAGCCGAATGTTCAGACAGGTATAGTGTGGATAAGGTAATACGATGCTAGACTAGAAAAGTTTTACATACTGAGAAGAATATTAAAGAGGTTTCAGATGTCTCTGGAATAATTTTCAGTGAACTACAAACAAAAAAGTGTATCTTACCATTTAGGAACAGAATGAGTCAAACTATGATCAATTGGGTATTGTGTCTACTGCTTTCATTTAGATTTGTTCACTTAGCTCTTTATAAATTTCTTTTTGGCTCTAGTTTTCTTCTGAAAGCAAAGCAAATAGCTCCTGATATGTAACATAAGAACTGGAGATGAGATGAATATTGGAATTAAATAAGAATTTATCTCCTATCTTATTATTTACAAATAAATATCATTTATAGCCATTATATCATATCTAGTATTTAGGAATTCAGCAGTAAATAAAGTTATGTCTGGGAAGGACTTTTACTTTTTTAATTGTTCTGGGGAAACTTAGAGTTTTTGTGGAGGTGTCTGAGGGACCAGACTCTGGAAAAGTAAAATATTTGTTTCAAATCATATAAGTAGGTAGTGGCAAAATCAGCATCATTCTGTATTTTAGTAGTTGGGCTTTTACAGTTAGGTTTAAGCTGAGTATGGTGGCTCATGCCTATAATCCCAGCACTTTGGGAGGCCGAGGTGGGTGGATCACTTCAGGTCAGGAGTTCAAGACCAGCCTGGCCAACATGGCAAAACTCTGTGTCTACTAAAAATAGAAAAATTATCCGGGCATGTTGGCTTGCACCTGTAATCCTAGCTACTTGGGAGGCTGAGACACGAGAAACGTTTGGACCCCGGGAGGCGGAAGTTGCAGTGAGCTGAGATTGTACCACTATACTTCAGCCTGGGCTACAGAGCAAGACCCTGTCTCAAAAAATAAATAAATAAATACATAAATAAATAAGTAAGTAAATAAAATTAGGTTTAAGGTAGTTTTTCCTCATAATAATGGGAATTATACTAACTATACTAATTTTAGGACTCAATCAATGTTTAGTATCATACCTCTGGTGATAACCAAAACTCTTAGAGAGAATGTAGGCCAGATATCGTCATTTAAAGACTCCAGCCCTGTTTGTAATAGTAGTTTCATCAGAACTATAGTTAGGGATCCAGGCCCGTTTCCTTGCAACTGGGTGGAACACAATAAAGCTCCTGTGTTTCTTTTTTATCACGGGGAAGTGAGACTACCAGAGAATATTTAAAGGTCAACTCAGAAACACTGTTTATTGATCTGAAGCTACGTTTAATGATATCCTGTGGTAAATTGGTTCAAAAAGAAGGACTCTTTGACTCCCTCCCCAAGCCTAAATGTTTCTTTGAGTCCCCCTATATGGAATAGATAAAAGCAGTAATGCTTTGGTTGCTGCAAATTGAGGAAAGCATATGGGGTTGCATTCTGGCGTGGCGTCTGAGGTTACCGTGAACCTTTTTAGGGCAGCATTTCCAGTTGCGCTACCATCATAGGAACCTTTTATTAAAAAAAAAATTCAGAGATTCAAATTCATTAAGCCTGGATTGGTTCTGAGAAAATGCATTTTTGAAAAGCACCCCAATTATTTGTGATTTTTAACCTGATTTGGGAGCTGCTATGTGTAGTGCCTCATGGAACAAAATTTAAAAATCAGTGACCTAATTCAAAGTAATATTTAGCCAGCTATTGAGTTAAGAATATACCTGAGAATTTCTCCATTAGTTGGTGGAGACCTACATAAAATGCTTATTAGTACATTATTCAATTCATATTAGTTATTGTTGTTATAACTGAAGACTGTTTTGAAAACCATTATTACATGGGAACCAACATTGGTTTCCCAGAGTTCACTCAGAATTCTTTTAGGGTGTGTTACAGTTATTGTACAAGAAGAAAATTAAGTAAAGGCAAAACAATCTAACATTTTAAAACCAAATCTTCGAAATACCTGTTGGCTACTAGTCACATCTTTAGGATTTACTAAAGGATAAAAAGGTCCCTTAAATAGTAGCTTAATCAAATCCTAAGTATGAGAGTTTCTACTGGTTAATAGGGATACTATCTTTGAAATGGTATTTAAAAATAAAAATTAACCAAATTTATTACCTATTACCAAAATCTGGCTAGAGAACTCTTAGAGCTAAGCAGATACAGATAAAACTTTGGTTGCAAACATAGGTGCAACCCTAAGTCAGAATTTTCAGTTGCCCAGGTTCTGGGGGCAGCAAACATATGAAGCTTTGAAAGATTAAAACAAAATTTTCATTAATATTTTCAAACATTTTTTTCCACTATATAGAGCTGGACTACTGGACCCAAACAAATGAGAAACAAGGAATATACGATAAAGAGATTGAATTTGTCTTTGTTCATTCATGTAGTTGACAAATATTTATTGAACATTTACCATATGCCAGGGATTATGCTAGCTGTGGTAGGCTTAGCAGGTAATTAAAACTAAACTATATGATGATTATGATTATTGTTTTTTGAGACAGGGTCTCACTCTGTTGCCTAGGCTGGAGTGGAGTGGCACACTTAAGGCTCACTGCAGCCTCGACCTCCCACCTCAGCCTCCAGAGTAGCTGGGACTATAGGCTTGTGCTGCCACACCCAACTAATTTTTGTATTTTTTTCTTGTTGAGATAGGGTTTCCCCGTGTTGCCCAGGCTGGTCTAGAACTCCTGGGCTAAAGTGATCTGTCTGCCTTGGCCTCCCAAAGTGTTGGTATTACAGGCCCGAGACACCATGCCCAGCCATGATTATTTTTGTATGCTGCTTTTTATTTTAACACGAGTATATTTCATTGTTATAACATGTATTTTTAAAGTGACTCAATTGCCGCCAAGAAAAAAATAGTTTACCCTCAATTATAGGGACATTGAGACTCCAGTTTTTTCATTGCTGTAAATAACTGTACTGATCTTCTTATACCCATCTTTGCATAAATTTTGACAAAAATAGTATTACTTAGATATAGTATGGAAACCTTTGAAGTCCTTGATATACCTTGCTAGAGGTTGTAGTGATACACCCCCAACAGCAGTGCTCCAGTGTACACCCTTGGCAATTTGGGGTAGTTTCACTTAATGTAAGTAATGTAGCCGAGTTGACAATTGGAAAATAAATTTTTTTCTTAAAAGATTTTATTGATGTAAAAATTAAGGGAAAATGAATTTTAAAATTGCTTTGATTAGCCTTCTTTTGAATACTAGTGTGGTTACACAAGTTCATTCTGTATTTTGGCTATAGCAGCAGTTATAACAGGTAATACTTGTTGAATACTTAATGTGTATTAGGCATTGTTCTGAGTACTTTTCACAGAACATTTATCCCATTTAATCCTCACAATGCTATAAGATAGCGTTGTGAATAAGTAGCTTTTTCAAGGCCACACATACAGTTATTGTAAGTAGCAGGACTGGGATTTGAATGCAAGTGATCTGGCCCCAGAGCCCAGAATCTTTTTTGCCAGGTCATGTCCCCATTATTTTTTCAGTATTTTGATAGTTATTTTTACTGCTTTATTCTAATAGGTGAATTTTTCTGTCTTAAAATATATTTATTCTGATAATGTCTTCCTTATAAAACATTAAAAAGACATTAAAAAGTTCTTCCTGTGAGAGCTTTTATCCCACCCCTTGTGATAATCAATATTAAGAGTTGGGTGTTTGGTTTCTCGAGACATTATGCCTTCATCTCCTTATCTGCTGTTTTCTTTCCTTACTTTCTGATCCTCCACATTATGGGAATGATATATGCTGTTCTCTTATAAATAAATAATAGAAAAAACTCTATCAATTGTTTTCAAATTACTTTGTGATGGTAATTCAGATTGCATTGTTCCTTTCACTTAATGGGATAATAAATATATTTGCAGAAAGAATATTTACTGCTTTAATAGATAACTATTAAGCTACTGTAAGCTTTAGAAGGTCTCAAAGACAATACAAGATACTAGAGGAAAATAAAATGATAATTCCTACTCTCAGCAGGAAAATGAAGTACAATTTAAGATGTAGTAAGAGATATGACAAAACTATGTGTGGTACCAGACAACTAAGTAAGTGACACCAAAGAGCTAATAAAGAGCGTTACTTGATACTCTATATGAAATATGACTGCTCGTTTTGATTTTTAGAGTGTAATATTGGGTGTTCAGAGATGGATTTTTAAATTTTATATAGGAAATAAGTAAGGCATATTTAGTATTGAATATTGATATTTATTATTGAGTAGTGCTGCTGACCAGATGGAAGAACATTTGCTCCAACCCATCTCAGCAGTAGAGCTTAACTGTTAGATGAGATGTTAACTGGATTTTCATGTTTTTTTACGATTCTGTGATACTTTCTTAACTCATTATTTGCTCACATACTCTTATTCATTATGTGTGATTATGGAAGTGGCAAATACTGGCTTGGATAAAAAAGGGGAAAAAACTTGATCCTCTTTGTGAATCAGTGAAAAATTGTTTGAAATAATTATAGTTGATTTTTCTAGAATGCGTGCTTTATACAAAAGAAATTTGAAAGTAATCAGCCAGTCAGGGACAAATGTAAAACAAAACAAAACTTGTGGGAAAATTCTTTTGATGTTTTCTTTTCATGACGATGGATTACTTTATAAAAATTAAAATGTTTTTTACATGCCTCTGTGATATGTAGTGCTGCCCAGAACATGTTAAGTGGCTTTTGAATTTTATTCCATATCAAGGTAAATCTTTAGAGCAATAGATGTGGCATACCCTGATGGAAGATCACTTAAAAGAATGCTATATTTTGCATATTTAACTTGTATGGCTACAGAGTTCTGAAAAGCATGACTTGTTACATAGATGGTAATTAAAGCAAATGAGTATATCATTTGATTTTACGCTTTGAAGTCTAGTGTAGACACTGTACATTCTCATTATGAGAGCTACCTAATCGGAAAGTAACTAATTAAGATAACCAAGAGAGGCTTCTTATATACAGAACTGGTGGATTCAAGAGATTTATTTACTAGTATTGGAACTAATTACCTGATCTGTGCTACGAATAATAAGTTTCCAGTGTCATGTTAGTTTGCAAGCTTTTCAAATTCTGTTAATTAGATCAAGATCAATGAGTATGTCTATATCTTACTAAACCTATTTTATTATTAATAGTAGTAGTTGAAACTTTTTCTGACTTGGACTTGAGCATTTTAGTAAAAATTTCTTTTTTGCCTTGTGATTCTGGTCTTATGATGAAAAAATGATAATGTCTTAAAAATATGTTTCCCCTTTATAAAAGTAATTTGTATTCATTGTAGAAAAGTTAGAAAATGAAGATAAGGAACAGGACAAACATGAAAAACATCCGTAATTTCACCAGTTAGAGATGGTTGCTGCTTACATTTTGGTGTGTATGCTTTTAGACTTTTCCCTCTGTCTATATATATTTTTTGTTTCGTTGACTAAATGAAAAACATATTCATTCCACGATTTTTTAAGTGTCTATTATGTGCCAAGTACCATTCTAGATGTTGCAAATTATAGTGACCCTGCTATAATGGAACTTCCATTAGGTGATATATGTTTTCTATACAAACTGTTTAGTATATTTTACTTATAGTTTAGTAACATACTATTTTTGCTTAATATATCCTAAATATTTTTCTACTTCATTAAGTATTTTTCTATTAGTGGGTTAAACATAAAATTATTACCTGGTTAAGATAATACACATGTATACATATATAACAAACCTGCACGTTGTGCACATGTACCCTACAACTTAAAGTATAATAATAATAATAAATATATATATATATATGTAAGAACAGAAAAAAGAACTGACTTTACTCACAGAAAATCAGTCATGCAAAATGTTAGCTTATGAGAAAAACAGATACATCGTGTCAATTTTAATGTAATTACCAGCTTGTACTGACCTGGTCTCTCACAGTCTTTTCTGGTTCTTTAGATTTTGTGTTCACTTTCTGTCTTCTGATCACCTTGTCTTTTAGCTCAGTCTTGTGTTTATCACCTTTTATTATAAAGCAATTTAAAAAATGTTAAACAAATCAAATAATACTGGAAAGCTTGCAATGGAGGAAAGCTAGAACCCATTCTCATCCCTTCCTCCTCTCAGTCTTGCTCCCTCAAGGCAACCACTTTTAATTATTTTTATTTTCAACTCTTGTAAGTACCCCCAAATCTGTAAATAATGTGTTTATATCATGGTCTATTAATCACCTTTATGTGAGTTCCTGCAGATGTAGCTTATCAAAGTCTCTGTGCCCACCTTTCCTTCCTCTTAGTACAAGAACCAGGAAATAAGTTTCTCTCTCCTTTTTTCCTGTCTCCTGCCAGTGAGCTGGCAAGGGAGTCTGGGAAGTGTAGTTTGCTTGCTTCTCAAACCAGGTTACACCAGAGAGCACACAAGTACAGGAATGGGAATGACCACCAAAGGACAGCTAACTTGCCCAAGGTTCAATGTCATGACCCCTCTACCACTGCTTTACGTGTTCCTAGTGTTGAATTTAAATACTTTTATATGTCTTTACAAATACCCTATTATCAAGTGTTTTCAAGGTTTTAGTAATTTTATTTATTTCAGTTATCTTTTTGTTATCCCAAAGACTTTTCTTTCTTAGAGCCTTCTGTGATTTCCTGCCTCTATAAGACTGTACTTCCAACTGTTTTCCTGGTTGGATCTAGCATTCTAGATTCCATCTAACTTTTCTTTCTTTCCTTCTCCTTTATTTCTTTTGGTTTATTTTTTCACTTTGTAAGGATGTCTCTCTAAGTCAGTTCCTAAGAATATGCAGGAAGTAACCCATATACACGCCTGGTTTATGAAAACACTATTGCTCTGGCCCTGTATCGAATAGTTTGGCTGTATATAAAATTTTAGATGGAAATGATTTTCCCTCAGAATATTAAAAATCTTGTTTCTTTATCTTCTAGTAACCTCTGTTACTGATAAAAAGTCTGTTTTTTTTTTTTTTTTTCTTCCAGATTCTAGTTTTTGATAAGTGGTCTACTCTCACTACTGGAAACTTTTAGAATTATTTTTTATTTTTGTCCTAAAATTTCCCAGTGGATGTGTGTAATTATTTGTTGTTATTCCTTCCCCCTTACCTGGCTCCCTCAGTTGACTGTGATGGTCCGTTGTGATGATGATCTCTTTGGATCTGAAAACCTGGGTTCTTCCATTAAGGGAAATTTGATCTCATCTCTGATACTTTATTTCCTCTGTTTTGTTTTTTAAATTTTCCCTTTCTTCTTAGAACTATTGGTTATTAGACTTCCTAGATTCTTTTCCATGTCTAATCTTTTGTCTCATAATTTTTACCTTGTCTGTTTTTCAACTTTCTAGGAAGTTCTCTTATTTTCTTCCTTTCTTTTTGTTGAATTACTTATTCTGGTAATTATGCTTTTAATTGTCAGTAGTACATACATTCTTGTTCTCTGCCTGTACCTTTTCATGACAATTTGTTCTTGATTTATGGATAACTTCTTGAATCTCTATGAGAATACTAGTTAAAAGCGTATTTAAAGTTATTTTTCTCTTCCTTGAATTATCTTTCTTATGTTTCTAGTTTCTTCAGATGTGTGGTGATCCTTGGTTGGCAGTGCATTTGAAATGAGACAGAGAAGCTGCTTGGAAGCTCTGTGAATGTGGGCTGAGTTTGTCAACTTCTGACCTTTGCTTTATGATAAGCAATTGTGCTTGGTTGCTCTCCCCTCACTACCCATTTGGTTCAGTTTATTTTTCTTTCTTTCTTTCTTTCTTTTTTTTTTTTCCTGTTCACTCTCCCACCCTGTTTCAGTTTCTTTAGAGAAAAGCTCTCTGATTTTTCTTTTTTCTTTTTTTGCTTGAGGAATAACCTGTGTATTGTGTGTATGAGTTGTGAGAATTTAATTGTTGTATATAGCTAAAAATAACAAATCCCTCCTTTTCAGTCCATATGTCACTATAGTCATCCTGTGCACTTGGTGTTTCTGGGTGTGGATCTTCTTTGGGATTTTGTAAAATAGGCACCTCCATCTGTGAATCCTGCTACCTCTGTGCATGCTTTTCAGCACTTTTCAGTACTTCTCCATCTATTTCTTGTCAACCAGAAATTTATTGAAATAGTGCATCTGCTGATGCTCTTTTCTCCTTCCTTTCGTTATCTTCATTGTTATAACCATTTCTAATAAATTACCCTAAAATTACCCCAAAATATAACAGCTTAAAATTCTAATATTTACTATCTCATAGTTTCTTGGGAGCAATGTAGTTGGGTGAGAATTTTTGTTTTTCTTAAATCCATCGCCTCAAGCATTTATCCCTTGTTACAAGCTATCCAATTACACTCTAAGTTATTTTGAAATGTACAATTAAGTTATTGTTGATGATAGTCACCCTATTGTGCTATCAAATAGTAGGTCTTATTCATTTATTCTTTTTTTTTGTACCTATTAAGCTGGGTGATTCTGGTTCAGTGTCGTCTAGCAGATTGCAGTCAAGCTGTTGGCCAGGGCTATTGCCATTTCAAGGGTCCACTTCCAAGCTCACTCATGTGGTTGATGGCAGACCTCAGTTCCTCAGCTGGCTGTTGGCATGAGACCTCCATTTCTTGCCAGTGGGGAGGAAAAACTTTCCTGTACCCACTTAGGTTCAATAGTTAGGGGCCTACAAATTAAACTGACAAAACATAGATTAGCAAGAGAAAAAACAAAGTTAGTTTATATGTGTATGGAAGTACACAAAAGAAGTGGCTTACAAGATGGTTGAAGTTAGTATTCCTAACTTAATGGGACTAGGCCTAAAGTTTGTATTCCTAACTTAATGCCTCAAGTTTGTATGTCTAATTTAATGGGGGAAAGGGATGGTGGAAAATAGGCTTCAGTGTAAGAAAAAAATGGAATTCTTTAGGAAGGATAAGTGGATTTTTACAGGAACAAATAGGAGTTAAGAAATGTTTGTTTTTATAGGGAGAATAGTCTTTTCCATCTTCTTCATGGCTATAAATTCCTGGAGAGGGGATTATATGATAGTTTTACTCTCAGTCTTCTTTCTGGGAGTGAAGCCACCTAGAAGAAAGGATTTATGGCAGCTTAATTCCCGGAAGTGTCTGCTTTTAGTCAGATAAGGAAAGCTCTGAGAAGCAACCTTTCTGCATTTGTTGACTCTCAAATGTCTTCTGGTTAAAATAATCTTCATACCAGCTCTGGGGTTCTGAGTGGGTTCTCACAGCTGCCCGAGTGTCCTCACCATATGGCAACCAACTTTACTTATAGCAAATGATCCAAGAGAACTCCAAGATAAAAGTGGTAGTCTGTTAATCTAGCCCAAGAAGTGACATACAATCCACTTCTGCCATATTGTATTTGTTGTAATATATAAGTCTAGCCCAAACTTAAAGGGAGGGGAATTAAACTCCGTCTCTTGAGGTTAAGAGTGTCAAATAATTTTGTGGACTTTCAGGACATATTTTTAAAGCCATCATATATAGCTTTATACTTAAAAAAAAAAAAAACTCTGCTATTATTTTAATAGTGTCTTGGGAAGAATCATTCTGTTGTATGGAACATTCCATTGTATAAGTGCATCATACTTTGACAGTTTCTCTGTGGTTGTGAATTTAGCTTGTTTTGAAATTTTTGCTTTTATAAGGATACTATGATAATATTCTAAATAACTTTTTTAAATGAGTAATTATTCACCTGATAGCTTATTATGGTAGTTTATTGCTATGGTCTATATACTCTAGAATGCATTTGTGGAAATATGCATACATTTTCTTTAGAGTAAAATACTCCAGTGTATTTATTATTGTAGCAGTTTTTGTAGTAAAATGTTTTAAACAGCATGTTCTGAAAAAATTAATGTATTTTAATGAGTTTTTGAATAGATTGATCACTGAACAATTGTCACTTTTTTTTTGAGAAGGAGTCTCGCTCTGTCGCCCAGGCTGGAGAGCAATGGCCGGATCGCAGCTCACTGCAAGCTCCGCCTCCTGGGTTTACGCCTTTCTCCTGCCTCAGCCTCCTGAGTAGCTGGGACTACAGGTGCCCGCCACCTCACCCAGCTAGTTTTTTTTGTGTTTTTTAGTAGAGACGGGGTTTCACCTTGTTAGCCAGGATGGTCTCGATCTACTGACCTCATGATCTGCCCGTCTTGGCCTCCCAAAGTGCTGGGATCACAGGGTTGAGCCACTGTGCCCGGCCACAATTGTCACTTTTGATTTCATTTTGGGATCTTACGACTTCGCTAGATGGCAGCAGAGGACCAGGTTTAATTCAGGCTGCTTTTGTGAAGCAGTAGAATTCTAATGGTATCCAGTGCATTGGACATCTATTTTGTAATACAATCCAGAATATTAGCTGGGGATTATTAAGAATTTAGTAAGGATTAGTGGGATCCTGTATACAACATTACTGAAAGCATAGCCATTTTGACAATGTTGGTGTGTTCTTTTGTGCATTGCATCTGAATTATATTTGCAAATGACCTCATAGTGCCATTTTGGACCTTTTTTGGTAAAAACAATGTAGTCACATTGAAGTCCTTAGAAGTATTTTTTCTGCATCAGGAAACAGACATTCTTATGTTGAAATCTCAGAAGGAAAGAATGATATGAAGATTCTCTTTTATCCCATTTGGAGTTTTTTTTGCTCTTAATTGTGTTGGGAGCAAAGGAGTCTAATAGAAAAACATGATGTTGGAATGTAGCTCTTTTATTTATAGACTGAAATTTTTGTTCATAGGATAGAAAAGTTATTTGATTTGTATGTGGTGTATGAGGAACAGTAATTTTTATATATGTGCCCTAATGATATATTTTGAGGAAAAAATTCTTTAACTGTATGTTTTAAAATCATATATAGGATTTTCATTTTCTGGAGGAACTATATTTGGTTTTTGCATGTTTGATGGTAATTTGGTTCTCAAAAGGCAGTAACATGTGAACTAGGTAAAGAAATCAGAAAATGGGTAATTCTGACAGTGCTTTTAAATTGCGAAGTCTGATTTGAAGATTATATAGGTGGCCCATCTTAGTATAGTATCTCTCTGACGTTTAGCCCAGATTTAATGTTGCTGCTATTTTTGCTGGCAGGTGAGCTTCCTTGAATACATTTTATTTTAGTAACATTTTGGGATTTAGAAAATTTAATTTTTAAAATACTTTTGCATGGACAGAGAACTAAATTTTGTCTCCCTATGAATTATCTAGAATGGCATTTAGGTCTTTTACATCTTATGTTAGGATGATAGAATGTAAACTACTGGCTAGAGTTACAGGATATAATATATAACTAGAATAAATCAAATTGCTACATAAATTACAACCTTTAAGCTGCTGCACATTAAGGCTGCTCTGTGATGTGGCCTTGGTAGGTGCCTTAATGTTATGAGTCCATAATATATTTATTTTTATAGTCTCAGTAGTATTTAACTGTTGAAATTGGTGCTTCTAGGATTTCTCCTGGTACTTTTACGTGAACATAAACAAAGACCAGTAGCAACCAGTTGATTTCTAATAGTTCGATTCATTAAGAATTACTTGCTAGTGTTAAAAGGAAAATAAAAATGGAGGTCACAGTTTAGATGTATCCCAAGGCCAACTGCCTATAACCCTGTAACCTAAACTCAAGTCATTCTGAGTCCCCTGAAACACTATCTCTACTTATAAAACAACCACAAAGCATGAGGTTTGCGTCTTTGCCAGCATGATTCAGTGAAATTAAACCAATCAGCTATAGACAAATCAGTTTAAACAGCTCCACTTGCGTTAAAATAATGTTAATGTCTAATGACCAGTCACGAAAAAGGTCAAAATACTTTCTCCTTTATAAACTGCTATAACTCCTATAAGGAAGCTTCTTATGACTTAAAAGTTTCAGATCTCAATCTGTACTTTTTGCATGATAGTGAGCTTTAAAATTTTTCCTAACTTGATCTAATTTTATTTTTGATACCAGTAAATGGAGAAATTACAACTCACTTAAAACATTTGGTGCATTTAGATATGGTTTTGCTTACTTAGATTTTTACTTTGTGCATGAAGCAATATTAAATAAAATCAAGCATCATCATGTTGTGCATCTTCTACATGTGTTTTTATCTCTCTTTCTTAAAAATACTTTAGTTGTGTTATTAGCACATTTCTAAATTTAAAATAATGGGTGATCTTTATAGTAAAATATTTATGGTAAAGTATAATGCCTGTGTTAAAAGTAAATTTATTTCAAGTTTCTTGTAGATTATTAAAATCCCTTTCAGTAAAATTTTTTTCTGAAAATGTTCGTTGTTCTAATAGAAATAACATGAGAGTATGAAAAAGATGGTGCTTGCTTTAAAGGAAATTCCTAATTTCTGACAAGTTTTAAATGGCTGCTGATTTGATTACACACTCAGAGCTGCCAAATATAATATTTTGATATGTGGTCAATTTCAATGGCAGTAAAGTTTTAAAAGGAAAAAGAGTTTGTGTATATTTAAGAAAAGAAAATTGAAGATGTGGTTCATGCCCTAAAATAGGTCAAAGTCTAATGAACAGTATAAGTATAATTGTATATAAATGACATGACATAGACTCTAAGAATGTAGGAGTTCTTAGGAGGAGGATGAGTGAAGGATGAATAACATGGGTGAGGGGAGCAACATGAAGAAAGTCTTGAGGTAGAAACAACCTGAGCTGGACCGACCTGATTAATAATTGATATAAATCCACAATCTCTGTGAGCTCTTAGAGTTAAGGTGCTTATGAGAAAATTGTTACACTGGTGGCTGCATAAACCCTTTGTTTATATTTTGAAGCATGTCAGAGTTTTAATGATTGCTAAGCCATAAGCTTCTGATTTAAACTTTGACTATAATGTCAACTCCTACTCCTTGAATTGTTCTTAGGAGGCTATTAAAATGGGAGATCCTTTATGTCAATCTTCTTGAAGTTTAGGACCACCTGATTTGCTGAGTCAGTTGGTTCGCCCCCCATAGCCTTTGAGGCCTTAAAAGAGCTGTTTTTTTTTTTTTTGGAAATCAAGTAAAGAGTGTGGTAAGAGACTATTTTCCATAGTGATACAAAGGCAGGGAAATGAACATTCTGAGGAATAGTTGCTGTGGCAGTGGAAGAGGAAGCACTTCACCTACTTACATGACTGAAGGAAGAAAAATGCTGTGATGGCACAGAAAGCTAAGCCTAGGAGACATCCCTAAGGGGCTTTCCCAGCCGGAGGCACAGGGAAAACCCTATAGTAATTCTCTCCCAGTCATCCTTCCCAACATTTTATTTCCTATTTTCAGCTATAATTAAAAGACTGTTAGGTGAACCTTGTTTGGCACTTAGTGAAAATTTTACTCAAAGTAGCTTACATTTAGCATTCATTCAATGAGACTAGCCAATAGTGAATTTCAAAGGCTGCATAATATAAAATGTGAAAATTAGAAGACTGATTAGAACTAATTTGTGATCATGCTTAGTTTTTCTTCTAGTACTGTTTGCTCTTTTTAATCCTAGTTAGGGTCAAAAAAGAACATTTCTATAGCTAAGAAGAGAAAATCTATTGAATATAACTTTTGGACAGATTCTTCAGTGAAAACTTTTTTTTTTTTCAGATTAAAATAATTTTTAAAATTATTTTGCTTTTTTTGGACATCTCTCAGGCTTCCCATTTTCACTCTCTCTCTCTCTCTCTCTCTTTTTTTTTTTTTTTTGAGACGGAGTCTCGCTCTGTCGCCCAGGCTGGAGTGCCGTGGCCGGATCTCAGCTCACTGCAAGCTCCGCCTCCCAGGTTTACGCCATTCTCTCGCCTCAGCCTCCCGAGTAGCTGGGACTACAGGCGCCCGCCATCTCGCCCGGCTAATTTTTTGTATATTTTTTTAGTAGAGACGGGGTTTCACCGTGTTAGCCAGGATGGTCTCGATCTCCTGACCTCGTGATCCGCCCGTCTCGGCCTCCCAAAGTGCTGGGATTACAGGCTTGAGCCACCGTGCCCGGCCCTCTCTCTCTCTCTTTTTCTTTTTTGAGATGGAGTCTTGCTCTGTTGCCCAGGTTGGAGTACAGTGGCATGATCTTGACTCATTGCAACCTCTGCCTCCCAGGTTCAAGTGATTCTTGTGCCTCAGCCTCCCGAGTAGCTGAGACTACAGGTGTGTGCCACCACGCCCAGCTAATTTTTGTATTTTTAGTAGTGATGGGGATTCACCATGTTGGCCAGGCGGGTCTCAAACTCCTCACCTCAGGTGATCTGCCTGCTTTGGCCTCCCAAAGTGCTGGGATTACAGGCATGAGCCACCATGCCCAACCCTGACTTTTCTATTTTCTTTTACAATTTGAGTGTTAAGGGTGGCCTGAGGTTATTTAATCTAGTGCTTCTCACAATTCTATGTGCATATGAATCACCTGGAAATCTTGTTAAAATGCAAATTCTGATTCAGAAAGTCTAGGTTGGGACTCAAGATTCTGCATTTTTGACAAGTTTCCAGGAGATGCTAATGCTATTCGTCCAGGGACCACATTGTAAGTAGCAAGAATTGACTCCATTTTCTCAAGTTATAGATGAGGATATCAAAGCTAGGGAGACCAAGTGGTTTTTACAAGGTCCCATACCTAGTTAGTAAGGGTGGACTTTTAATTTTTAATGCGACAAAGTCATATTTTTCAGCATAAGGAAATACTTAAAAACCAAGAGAAATCTTCCTCTTCCCGTAATTAGATGGCAGCTCATTTGTTAAGCCAACTTTATTCAATTTGAATCTTTAAGATGTGTCTTAAGATTTTCTCTTCCATCCTTACTGCTTTTGAGGATTTGAAGAAAAATAAATAAATGGATACATTGATTTATTTGAATATGTCTGTATCCAATTATTAGAGTCCTTACTTTTTGGACTTTAGATGATCAGGAAACAGGTTTAAGTGACCTTAGGAGATAGTAAAATATATTCAAATCTAGTTTTTGAGGTAGAAGCTTCTTGCTATGGTAGGGTAAATCATGTTTTTATTTAAAGTGACTGTTAATCTATACTTTGTTTTCAGACATTTTACAAACTGGAGGAAGTAATGTAACTAGTTTTTTGTGTCTTTGGTAGTGCCTGTATGAATACTGTTTGCTCTTGTCTGTGAATCTAGTCTGGTTTTTCTTGTGCCTTAAGAACTTTTAGGATTGTTGCAGCACTGGAGGTGGGGTATAAACGTGTGTAAGTGCATGCTGCTTGGGGGAAGTGGGACTACGTAAGAACCCTTTCAGCTCTTGATAATTCCATAATTCTCTAATTCTTTGAAGATCGGCGAAATGGAATAGGAAGCATATTCTAGCCCACAGAAGTGGCAGTTAGTGAGATGCATGTTGCCCTTAGCAAATGAATTCAGTCCTAACTTGACAGTTCTTTTCAAAAAGTGAAAGATATGCTTTGATAATTTACTCGTTGCACTTCCCCAAACTGTTAGTTGATTTTATAAATTTTAGAGGGTGGAGACTTTATCAGTCAATTTTTATTGTTATGACAGTTATTGTATTTCTTTTTGGTAGATAAAGGAAACATGAACCCAGGTAGATTTAATTATAATTTTATTTAAGTTATCATTTTACTAATCTTTATTTTAATGAGATAGACTGGACCAGAACATGGTCAATGATCATTTTCCATTGTGTATTGTAGCTTTCCAGTTTATTGTGTATGTACCATTATTGTTAGTAAATCCTAAGAAATTCTTCCCATATATTGGGATATTTCAAGCTCTGGGTTTGTTTTTATCATTCTAACATTTAGAAAACAAGCTCTTAGACAGATTGAGGCTCACCTGATTCAAGTTTTTAAAATATGAATTCTCTGTTTTGAATTATCACTCAGTGCAGCGTCTGATTTTACAAAATTTACTTTGGTTATACCTATTTATAGAAAAATGAATTAAGGAACTATTTTACTGTAGTTGTTGACTGCCTTTGACTGTGTAAATATGTTTATATGTTTGGGTTTGTGGTCTGTGGGTAACCTTTACCAAGGGTTACCTGTGATTCATTTCTCTATGTTTCAGAATTTCTGTGTTCAGTTATCTCTTTCTCTTCTGTGTTCAAAAGGGATGGCTTCCTCTTTCCTGTTTATGGGGTTCTTAAGCTAATCCCTTCTTTTTTTTTTTTTTTTTTTTGAGACGGAGTCTCGCTCTGTCGCCCAGGCTGGAGTGCAGTGGCCCGATCTCAGCTCACTGCAAGCTCCGCCTCCTAGGTTCACGCTATTCTCCTGCCTCAGCCTCCCACGTAGCTGGGACTACAGGCGCCTGCCACATCGCCCGGCTAGTTTTTTGTATTTTTTAGTAGAGACGGGGTTTCACCGTGTTAGCCAGGATGGTCTCGATCTCCTGACCTCGTGATCCGCCCGTCTTGGCCTCCCAAAGTACTGGGATTACAGGCTTGAGCCACCGCGCCCGGCCTATCCCTTCTGTTTTATTCAGGGTTTTGTTTTATCATTAACCCCAACTCTAACTCTTCTTTGGATCGTGTAAAGTAGTACTAGTAGCAGTTGTAGTTGTAGTAGTAGTACTAATGATATCTAGCTTTAATTAAGTACTTAATTAAGTACTCTGTGCCTTGGACATAATAACAATAGCTGATACTATATTACTATGTATTAATCACTATTCTGGTATCCTTTATATATTAACTCATTTAAATCTTCAAATTTTAAAATTGTGGTAAATTACACATAACATAAAATTTACATTTTAACCATTTAAAACTATGCAGTTCATGGTATTAAGTACCTTTGTATTGGTGCAACTGTCACTAACATCTATCCTCAGAACTCTTTGATCTTGTATAACTGAAATTTTATACTCATTAAGCAGTAACTTCCTATTCTCCCCATTCTCCCTGGCAACCACTGTACTCCATTCTGTCTCTGATTTTGATTACTCTAGGTACTTCAGAGGGAATGATATAGTGTTTAGTTGTGACTGGCTAATTTCACTTACCATAATGCCCTCAAGGTTCATATGCTGTAGCATATGTCAGAATTTCCTTCCTTTTAAAGGCTGAATAGTTTTCCATTTTATATATATGCTGCATTTTGCTTATTTATTCATCCCTCCATGGATACTTGGATTGCTTCAGTAGTTTAGTTATTGTGAATAAGGCTGCTGTGGACATGAATGCACTAACTCATTTAATTCTTAAAACTATTTTAGGAGGTGAGTACTTCTGGTGAGGAAATGGACAGTCAAGTAACTTGTGCAAAGTTACACAATTAGTAAGAGCTGGTATGGGATGAATGATTTTTTTTTTTTTTTTTTTTGAGACGGAGTCTCGCTCTGTCGCCCAGGCTGGAGTGCAGTGGCCGGATCTCGGCTCACTGCAAGCTCCCCCTCCCGGGCTCCCGCCATTCTCCTGCCTCAGCCTCCCTAGTAGCTGGGACTACAGGCGCCGCCACCTCGCCCGGCTAGTGTTTTTGTATTTTTTTTAGTAGAGACGGAGTTTCACCGTGTTAGCCAGGATGGTCTCGATCTCCTGACCTCGTGATCCGCCAGTCTCGGCCTCCCAAAGTGCTGGGATTACAGGCTTGAGCCACCGCGCCCGGCCAGGATGAATGATTCTTAACTACTGTAGTAGACTCCCATATAATTTTCTATGCTGGTACCTTCTCTTTTGCCTACAGATATCTTCACCCCTCTTTGCTATATGTTAACATGTAATTAATGGTATGTAGTACAAATACTTTTAATACTAATGTTGGCAAATGAACAATCAGTTCATTTCATTTATTGGTGTTTGCTGTATTTCAGCTATACTTCAACCCAATTACAAAATGAAGTTGAAACTCCTTAAGCTGGATTTTAACACTCCTACTTGCTCCCTGTATGCTTCTCTTTCACCATGATATGATCATTTATTGTATGTAATAGCTATCTAATTCCTGGACAAGTTGGAGTGATAGAGTGCTTTGACTAGGACCTGTTAATTGGAGTATGGGAGATTTCATGGGAGTTCTGAATAGGATTTTGAAGATACGTATTTTGAGACAGGATGGTGTAGTAGTATAGCTACGTGGGCTTAGAAACAGACATACACAAATTTCTGAGCAGTGGAGGATGGCAAAATGAGAAGAGAATAAGGAAGTTGCAATTGCAAAGTTAAAGCATATAGTTAGGAGTTGGACAGCTAGAATCGTTCATAATATTGGATGAGATTTTTTTGGTTCCAGTCTGTCTGCTTGATTTTTAGGGATCTAGATAGCAAGCATTATTGAGTCTGGAATTACAAGCTCTGGAGCTTGACTTTTTCGTCAGAGCCCATAATTATAGCAGTCTTACCATTGATAGTTTGCAAATTAATTTTTTAAAATTGTTGAGTAGTTTGGAAAAAATCTGCTCCTTACTTACACTTGGTTATTTATATTTAATATGTCATTAATTTTGTGGAATAAGAGAGAGGAATCTAGAAACTGACACTGGGCCCCACGCCCTGCCAAACTGTCATAGTGTTGCTTTTTAAATTGACAGATTTGCAAAAGACTTTAAATCTCGATGGTTGAAAGGGCTTTCTTGAAACAGATTTTGAAGACGATTAATAATCTGTTAATAGAAATAAGCACACAGTAGTTTGATAAGGCTTGAGATTTTGTGATTCTTTATGGTAGGTATCTCTACGTCTTCAAAATTTACTTGTGATGAATTAACTAAAGTTAAAATGAAAGTTACAGTCTTCTGATGACTTTTCTATAGACGTAATTTACCCAGTACTTTTTATTAAGATTAAGCCATTTAGATAAACAGGACATAGTAAAAAAATGTGTGGTAGAAACCACATATAAAATAAAGATGGCTATGCTTATGTAGAAGACATTTAAATGTTGGCAAATTGTCCAAATCTTCAGTGGCATGCTGCTGGCCTGCCATTTAATATACACTTAACATTCTAAGATCAAAGACTAGTTAGATAAACTTGACAATTAAATTGGTGGGGAAGTGAATAGGCTTTGCAATTTAAAATTAAATAATACATGTTGTCTGCTTAATTACTGCTGTGTTCATGTAAGTGATCACATAATAGAAGGGAGCTGTGGGCTTAAAGTGAATTTAAGACCATAAAGCCATAATCAGTCACATCTGTTTCATGACTTTAAATTGATGGGGTACGAGTATGAAAGAAGAGCTCATCCTTTGAAGAGGCCTGCTGTGCTTATATAATCAATAAGTCAAAACAAAAATACCTGTAGGGTTAGAATCTTTTATATTGCTGAATGAAAATTTTGATAGTTTTTGGTAAAGAGATTATGTTAGAGCTATGTTGTCATTTCACTGATTGTTAACAGCAGTAGAAAGTAAAAAAAAATGGTTAGACAGTGTTACTGTATGTGGGTGTTCTTTTAAATTTGTTAATGTGAAACTAAGGAACTTAATATGAGTCAGTTGAATTTCCGGGAAGATGACGTAAGGTAAAAAGTCCTCAAGACTTCCCCCTCTTCAGACACAGTTGAAAGTCTGGGCCTCCAGAACTTCTGATCAGCCACCTTCAATTTGGGGTTCTCACAACCCCCTCTTTGGATTCAATTAATTTGCTAAAGCAACTCACAGTACTCAGAGAAACTTATGTTTACTGGTTGATTATAAAGGATAGTACAAAGAATACAGATGAAGAGATGCATAGGATGACTTGTGGGGAAAGAATGCAGAGCTTTCATGTCCTCCCTGGGTGTGCCACCCTCCAGTAACCTCCACGTGTTCTGTTGTCTGGAAGCTCCCCAAACCCCGTCCTTGGTCTCTTATGGAAGCTTCATTATGTAGGCGTGATGGAGTAAACCATTGGCCGTTGGTGATCAACTTAATCTTCAGCCCCTTCTCCTTCCTAGAAGATGTGGGGTGGTGCTGAAAGTCCCAACTTGCCGTGTTCTTTCCTAGTCCCCATCCCGAAGCTACCTAGGAACTACCAACCATCAGTCAACTCATTAATATACAAGAAAGCATCATTTTGGTGTTTCTGAGGATTTTAGGATTTGTATGCCAGAAAATGGTTGAAGAACAAATATATATATTTTGCAATATCACAGATGCAAACAAATGATGTTTAAATTGGTCTTTTTCTGAGATTCATTAAGTTTAGATTGTATTTCTATGGAATTATACTATAAATGATAATTAGGTGCCCAAACTAGTCTATAAAGCTTATTCCTAAGGTAGCAAAATTACTTACTATGTATATATACTATGAAAAATGACAAAATGTACTGTTTCAACACTGGTAATTAAGCAAACTGCCATTGTAACATAAGAAGTTTATGAAAACTATTTTGAATAATTTTAAAACTTTGGGGAAAACTGGATTTTATAAGATAAGGAGATAGAGACTATTATATAAGGAGAATGTGAAGGGGGTTTTGACACTGATTCTTTATTATGTAGATGGATTAAACAACTTATTACTTTAAATTTTGCTTTATACAGAAACTTTGATTAGAGTTTTCATTGGTTCATGAATGGAACTAAGTTAAAGGAGGTGAGAAGGAGAAATATGTTTTTCCTTTTCTTTTTACAAAATTGCAGTAAAATATACTTAAGATTTCTTATTTTAAAAAAAAGAGTTGAAAGAAACAGGAAAAAAGTGGGTTAAAGAAGACATGGGTATACCTTGCAAAAGAGGTTATCAGAGACAGTTTACTGAGCAGTGAGGTAATTAGAGGAACAGGCAAAGTGTGCATGAGCCCCATGAGGAAGGAAGAAAACTGGAGTTTGGTAAGTCAGCTGTTCTTGTATTGTTTTTTGAACACATGACAGGTCTTGGTGAGTAGGGGGCATGGTCTGACCAACTGCTTCTATGTCAGGAAGGTTTATATATTCTGTCTGGGGAAGTAGTCTGAATTTTCTTTATAAGAAATTTTAGTATACTTGAATTTATTTCTGTATACTAATACAACATTGAGAATTAGCTCTCAGGGACTTGTGTGCCAATTCTGTTGGGAATGAAAATGAGAGGAAATGTAGCTTGTATAGAAATAGCAGAGGTTTGGTAGTGAATTCTTTTTTGTTTTTGGGAGACGGAGTGAATTCTTATGAGAGAAAAGATGTACAGAGAAAGTAAACTCTAGGCTTAGCATTATACACTTGTCTATGCTGAAGGATGGTAAATAGATGGTGTGTCTCAAGTTACTAGGTAAAGGGCTAGTATTATGTTACCCTTGGAATTAAGGATATGTTAGGGACATTACAGTGGGATTTCATCATAGGCACATTAAACTTCCTTACATTTAGCTGTATATATTGAGGCAAAAACAACAACAACAAAAAACCCATTAGCATCCTTTTTTTCCCCCCCAGTTAAAAAATAGAGATGTAGTCTCGCTATCTTGGCCAAGCTAGTCTTGAACTCCTGGCCTCAAGTGATTCTCCTGCTTTGGCCTCCCAGCGTGCTAGGATTACAGACGTGTGTCACTACGCCTAGCCTTGTTAGCCTTCTTGACTGTAAGCAATAGAAATCAACTTTGGCTAATTCATGCAAAGGAATAAATAAGGAGAACCAGTCTTGGAAAATGGATAGGAATCAAGGGAAGCCAGCAGCAAGGACCAGAGCCAAGGTCAGGGCACTGGAACACTTTGATTAGGAAGCCACCATTAGCACTTGCTGACAATGTCTCTGCTGTTGCTATAAATAATTCTGCAACTATTCTTATGCTTCTTTGTCATTCAAGTTAAAAGTTTTGGGAAAGGAACACGGATAGCTGGTCTAGATCCTGAGCCTATTTCCAGCCTGCTAGGGGTAGGGAAAATCTGGGCCTTTGGTTTCCATCTAAACTCATGGTGTCCATCATTTCTTCCAAACAAAATGGAACAATTACTGCTTCCTTCTTAAATGCCCCATGGCTCAGTAAGTATACCCAGTTCCTGAAGCCAGAACTTGGAACTTCTCTCATTTTCTCAGTCACATATCCAGTAAATAGCATATTGAATTCCTGTCAGTCTATAACTTGAATATCTTGAGTTTATCTATTTATCTCTAAAATTATTGTTACTACTGTCCTAGTCACTGTGATTTCTCACATGGTCTATTAAAGAAGCTTTATGATTTCTCTTGTCTACAGATTGGCCCCTATTCTGTTGGGGTATACATTATGTGTTGATGAACTTTTAAAAATGCAGATCAGATTATGTCATTAGTTTGCTTAAAACATTTTAGTGGTCTGCATTTATTTACCTCCCATCTCTCGGTTCCAGTCCACCCTTTTATACTGTGTTAGGGCTGGGACTTTGCAACCTACATTTCCCAGACTCCCTTGCCAGCTTGCTTGCTGTTGAGTTTTACCACTGGGAGCACTGGCAGGAATTTGGAAGGTGAGAGAAGGGACTACTCTTATTTTCAGTTTCTGTAAGAACACCTCCAGCAGCAAAGGACAACTGTTACTCCATTCTCCAACTTCTTTTGTCACTTTCCACACCAGTCTTGCTGTTACCTCTCAGAGAGAACAGCTTCTGGGCAGGGCATCCTAGTTAGATAGAGTACCCCTTGTACCACTTCTTAACCTGCTGGACTTTGTTCCCTTAGTGGTTTGACCATCCTCCATTGGACACCTCTTCATAGGGATTCAAACCTTAAGCTACAGGGCCATTTGTGGCCACCTTCTTAGAGGTTAGAGCATCCCACCACATGGACCTCTTTCACCCTCTTCCAGGCATAGCCCCATAATGCTTTTCTTCAAGCTCCTAGCTTTTCAATAACAGACCTCTTTCATTTTGTTCCCCTGGTCCTGTGGGTCATAGTGTTTCCTGCAACTATTAATCTCTGGATTATTTCAGGCTTCCTGTTCTGTGTTCTCTGCTTTCCAGTGTCTGTGTAACCAACGTGCTGTATTACATCTCCTGGGTTTGAATTCTGCATTATGGTTTCTGTTTGTCTCATACAAGTAGTTTTTTGTTTTCTAAGATAAAATAAAAAAAAATTAAAATAACTGGTAGCTGGGGGTGGAGGGATTAAAAAAAATTTCAGGCTGAGCATGGTGACTCTTGCCTGTAATCCCAGCACATTTGGAGGCTGAGGCGGGAGGATTGCTTGAGCCCAGGAGTTCAAGGCTGCAGTGAGCTATGTTCACACCACTGCACTCCAGTCTGCGTGACAGAGTGAGATCTTGCCTCAGAAAAAAAAAAGTTTTCATAATTCCTCTTTCTCTGTTACTTCTTTAGTCTCATGCCATACCATTTTCCTGCTTTATCTTTACATTTCAGTATTCTGAACCTTTTTTAGTTACCAGAACATTGCTGCATTCTATCTTGTCTGAAGGACATTGCACCTACTAGTCTGTGTACTCCAACCCTCCCATCCCTCATTTCTCTTCCTGTCTCACATTACAAACTATGCTGGGTTGACTCCTACATACTGAATGTGAGGGGTAGTATACTGTAGAGGGTGTATAAATAAACTATTGTCTAAGTTTGAATATCAGTGTTGCTGTTATGCCAGCGTTATGACATTGGGCAAGTTACTTATGTGTGTCTCAGTTTCCTCATCTGGAAAATGGGGATAATAATTTTACTGACCTGGTAAGGTTATTGTAAGGATTAAATGAGTTAATAAATGAGTTAAGAAAAGTGCTCTTTTCTTCAGAACATAGTAATTGCTCAGTAAATGTAACCTGTTGTTATTATCAGCTATGCATGAATTCCTCTGGAATGCTTTCCCTGATCTCCAGACTCTGACAGGTTCTACCTTTGTAGGCTCCTGTAATAGCTTCTACTTCACTGTTCTAATATGTATTATGGTTGGAATTATTTAATATCTTGTTTTCTTGTTAAGAGTGTAAATAATATGAAGTTGAGAAGAGAGTCGGTGCCGTTTGCTGTTTTAACCCTAGCATCTAATACTGCCTGGCATCTAGACTGGCTCCATTTCGGCCCTTCAACTTTTATTTAAAAAATTAATTGATTAAAAAATTTAAGAGAAAAGCCATAATAAGTTTGATAGGGGTTAGGAAAAATGGATAGAGGTAGAGATGGTGGTGAAATAAATCAATATAAATGATCAGCTTTTCTGTTTTTATTGCCCATCAAAAAGCTCTAGTGTGGAGGCTCTACGATAGGAGAAGAGGAATGTCTGTTGTTTTGAAGCCTCTGTAGTACAGAGAACAAGATTAGAATCCTTTCTTAATTCATTGCCACTTTGCAAAGGGAAAATGTTTCTCTGGGTCTGATTATAGACTACATTTCTGGCTTGGTAGCTTTTTTCCCCCTTGCAGCTTTAACTTTGCCCCCTGTGTCTGAAAGCAATTTGTGTTTATTTCTAAAAATTTTGAAAATACAGAAAAGCATAATGAGGAAAGCAAATATCATTGATAATTCTATTACATAGAGATGGGGCAGCTCTTAATATTTTGGTATAGGCTTTACTTTCTGTATTTACGATATACACACAGTTTTATCCTCCTCCTTTCCCCTGTCGTTATTTCATCTATTCTGGTTTTAAACTTGCTTTTTTCCCACTAGGTATATTGTAAATCTCTTTCTGTATTAATGAATATTTTTATCATTGTTTTAAAAATGCTTGAATAGTATGCTTTTACATGAATATGCAATATTTATTTTACCTATTTGCTGAATGATGGACATTTGAGTTTTTATTCTTTCACTGTTATAGAATATTATGATGAACTTTGTTGTACATACAGCTTTGCTTATTCTTTCACTGTTACAGAGTATTATGGTGAACTTTGTTGTACATACATACAGCTTGGCTTAACAGATATTGAGTGCCTTCCTTTAGTGTGTATTCAGATAGACTGTGCAAGATACTTAAGCTGTGGGAAAGAACAAAATAGATATGATTTCTGCCTTCATAGAGTATAAGATAAATTCCTAATTTGATGATCAGAGTTGGGTCTAAATTGGTGTTAACTTTAAATTACAAGGAGTTTAAGGACCATTTTACTCTCAGACTACTGGGAGGAATGTGAATTAGAACTCTAAGGTGGTATTAGTTACCATTGTTTTCCATCAGTTTTCCTTCTCTTTAATTATGTACTTCCTAATTTTATTAATGTATATTTGGTGGTTTTACTTAATTATATATCTCACATCTCAGTGACTGCTCTGAAAGATTATTTCCAGTTATGGTAGAAAACCTTCATTTACAGTAAAGTAGTCTATACATCTGGCTTTTCTTTAATCCATACACCTTTGGTATATATATGTTAGCATTTTCTATCTGGGAAATGTATACTGAATTAAGTTTTGCCTTTTAATGGGCATGAATATAATACAAATACCTATTGGTAATTCTGAATATTAAATTTGCAGTTGAGATAATTTCCTAATTAATAAATTATATTGCACCATAGTTATATACATAGTTATATACTGACAGTCTGTGAGGTAGTTGCTTCTTTTGAAAGAATCTGACTGCTTTCGAGGACTTCAGAGTGATGTGGAAATATTTCCACATTCCTTACATGAAATAGCTCATTACTTTTTGTTAGTATCACATAACAAAAGAACATATGATTTGGAATGACTGGAGTTCAAACAAAAAATCCTAGCCCAGAAACTTGTGTTCCAAAGCCTGAAAATTTATGTGTGCAGAAGAATCCCTAAATACCAAGTGCTAAATAATTTCTCTGGTGTTTCTGCAGATGCAAGCTGTGTTTCTCATAAGCTATCCTTTTTGTAAATTCCATCCTCTAAAATTTTTTCTTCCTTAGTCTTTTAAATCTGTTTATACGCATGTGTACATAGAGAGTATTTTCTTTTGATTGATACTCTACTTGATTTAAAAGCAAAGGTCTGATACTGAGACACACACACAGGTGTGTGTTTGTGTGTGTCTATGTGTGTGTAAAATAAATGTATCTTCACCCTGGGATAATACCTATTCTACTTAAGCATTAAATTTAAAATTCTCAACTTCTGGGCAGTCAGTGAAAGGGGAAATATAGTTGCAGTTATCATTATTACATGATCATAAGAGTAAACCATTTCTTTTTTCTGAATTCTAACATTTATTAGCTTAAGTGAGCTTTTCTCAAATTGTAAGTATAGAACACCAATTCTGCCAAATTTTAATGGACTAAATAAGAAGAACAGACTTATTTATATATTTTATCATAACTTTAAATATCCTAATATATATCTTGACTTTCTAAGAGAAAGATACAGTGGTTTCCTAACTTATTTGCCTTGAAATACCCTTTTGGTGAATATCAACTTTGCAAAATGCCAGCCTAAGTCCTTAACAACATGATGGGTTGTGCGTCTTCCATGCCATTTTTGCAGACGATGTCATCATTGCTTTTTATTTGATCTTCCCTTTTGTTGATTTAAATTCTTTTTGAAACATAATCCAAGGCAAAGGTAGCTTAGATTTTTTCTATACATCAGGAATTGCTGCTTTTGAAAAGCATGTGCCAGAGGGCCTTGGGAACTAAGTATTCCTGTTGTCTGTATGCCGTCTGGCCTGGCATTTGGTCTAGGAGTCTTTCAGATACACTGTCAGTCCAGACTGAGGCTGAATTTATTTTTCCTAATGAAACGTGAGTCCCCACACTCCCCATCTACTAGGGCTGCAGCTTTTATAGCAAGGGCCTGAGCTCTCCATCTGCTCCCCAGACACCTGCTGGAACTAATTATCATTATTATTAAAACTCTAAAACAATTTTTCTATTATGTTGCCTTTTTTCCTTTCCTCTTTTTTCACTTTTTTTTTTGGAACTAATTATTTTGGAAACAGCAAAGAACAACATACTTCACAATCTAATCCGAAAACACAATCTAACCCTTTGGTTTTCCATGCTGCTCTTTTCCATTTTGTTTGTACACCTGTTTTCCCTTAATCAGCTCTCCTATTTCTCTTCACCTATCCTAAACATGTGCACTTTGCTCTTCAGAACATCGGTTTGTGGTTAGCCAGTTATCCACTATTATATTAGCTTCCATATATTCTGTTAGCTTGCATCTCTTCATTTAATATTTCTTCTGTCCCCTAATCTTAACTTGATTCAGCTACATCTTTCAGTCATTGCTGCCTTTTTTTTTTTTTTTTTTGGACATACCTTAGGTACTTTGCGGGTAGGTGGTTGGACTGTCTGGTCAGTGTTCTCTTTCATTTTCATTGGTACCTCCAGACTACTCTTCCTTCCATTCTTTCATTTAACACCAAACACCAAACAAGAACAGCCTAACAGAATGATTCTGTTTCTTAGAGGCTTATGTCTTTTAACTTTCTAATCTTTCATGCTGTGAATTTTTTCTCATTCTTTTAAGACTTTGGTTCCTGGATATAATCTTCATTTTCACCCTGAGTCTTCTTACTATCCATTTGGTAGCATAGCTTCCCAGACTGTAATGTCCTCAACTTTAATCCATCCGGACTTTATATATGGTGTGAAATAGAACTCCATTCTTGATTTGCTGATGGGAAATCAGTGATGATAACCTGACCGACCATTTGAAGAATGACAGGTTGTTAAGTGTATGAATTCCCCCATATATTGATTGAGTTTAAGAAGATAAGAGCTAATTGAAAATCTTATGGCTGTGTCTAAAAATATTTTAATTTTATAGTCATAAATGAGAAGAAAAATTGTACCTGATATTGTGGTATCTGGCTATATCATGATATTGATTCAAAGAGAGGGGTTAGCTGTTTTGCTAACAGGTATGGTAGAAAGAGCACTGGATAATTTAAAGTCTGGCAAATGGCAAATCACTTAATGTTTTTCACTGTTTTTTTCTGTTTTGAAGTGGCGAGAATAATACCTAATCCATATAGTTGTTGAGCTAATAAAATACATTTATATATGTGTATATGTGTGCTTCAATGTTTAAGATCTCATAAAAATTAGAGAACCATTCTCTGTTAGGATGGATTCATAAGGTTACTCCTGAACATCACATTATCTCCATAAAAAACTTTAATTTCCCTATACTCTATGTTTTCTATAGGAAATGAAAAAAGTTAAAAAAAATATTATTTGTGGGCTAGGCGTGGTGGCTCGTCCTTGTAATTCCAGCACTTTGGGCGGCTGAGGTGGGCAAATCACTTGAGGCCAGGAGTTCGTGACCAACATTGTGAAACTCCATCTCTACTAAAAAAAAGAAAAAAACAAATTAGCTGGGCATGGTGGCACACACCTGTAATTCCAGCTACTCTGGAGGCTGAGGCACAAGAATTGTTTGAACCTGGGAGATGGAAGTTGCACTGAGCCACTGTACTCCTTCCAGCCTAGGCAACAGAGCAAGACTCTCTCTCAGAAAAAAAAATTGTTATTCATGATACTTTAATCTGCATGATAGAGAGACTCTAGTGAACATTAGTCTAATGATGTTTAAGGTCTATGGAAAACCAGTTTGTTATTTCTCATGACCCTGTTCTTGATATTATACTGCAAATACTAGCGTTTTAATGTTTCGTTTACAGGTACATGATGTTGATTGATGGCACAAATGAAGTTTTTATGATTGATAGAGACAATTCAGTATTTCATGTTTCAAATTTGGAATTTCCATTTCGTAAAGATCTTCGTATGCATTTATCAAATACTCTCTTGGATGGTGTAAGTCGTATTTATGTATAATATAAAATTAAACATTGCCATTTTTCTTTTCCTTATAAGTAAATGTGTATTTCTATTGGTTAAGAAGTTTCACATCTAACTTTTTTTTTTTTTTTGAAATGGAGTCTCTCTCTGTCGCCCAGGCTAGAGTCCAATGGCTCACTGCGACCTTCGCCTCCTGGGTTCAATTGATTCTCCTGCCTTAGCCTCCCTAGTAGCTGGGATTACAGGCATGCGCCACCACACCTGGCTAATTTTTGTATTTTTAGTAGAGAAGGGGTTTCACATGTTGGTCAGGCTGGCCTCGGACTCCTGACCTCATGGTCCACCCGCCTCGGCCTCCCAAAGTGCTGGGATTGTAGGTGTGAGCCACCGCACCTGGCCAAATCTAACTTTTATTAGGATGTTAAATTTCATTTATTTCTTATGTGTGCTTACACTGAATTAAGGTCCTTTTGAAGAGGGATCTGCCAACTGAATCTTTGAACATAAGTAGGACTTTGAGATATTTTCTTTAGTGGAGAAACTTGTTAAAGATGGAAAGGGTATTAAATGATTCCTCTGGTCAAATATGTATACATATGGATAGTTACATAATTTTGCATGAAGAGAAACAAATGTTACATGTGGTTAGTAACTTATCTTTTTTCCCCATACTTAGCAATATGTTTTGGACGTCTTTTTCACATAAATGTCTGAATGGTTTACCAATGAATATATAGAGACCATGAATTGGGGCTTCCAAAATATCGTGATTGTGAAAATTGTAGGGTTAAAAAATTACTTGTTAAAAATATGACCTCTTCCAAGAGCGTATCCTAGACCATATGAATTGGAATCTCCCAGGGGCCTACATGTTCGTACAAGTGACCAAGTGATTGTAATCAGGCAAGTTTGAGAAACAGTTCTGTAATTTATTGAACCAGTCCCCTTTTGTTGGACAGTTTGATTTTTGTATTTTTTCCTGTGTCTAGTAAATTTTTATTCCTATAACAGCATGTGTAACAAAATATCACTTTCTAATAAAACATAAATATATATATAATAAAACATATACACACATATGTACATGTATATGTATCTATATGTATATAGATTTAACTATCATCTTATAGTTAATGTGACTGGCAACCTTGCAGTTGTATAGTACATAAAAGTCGTAGTCATTTGTGGCAACTCTGGTAGTTGGTTCATGGGAACAGCAGGAACATTTTAGTTTCTGTTATCTTTATTTAAGGTACTTTTTTTAGCATTATAATTAATAAAATATAAGAAAGGAAAAGAAGTAATAGCATTTGTCAAAGTTTAGTATAGTTTATAATTGAACTAATGTTTGTTGAGTGCCTATTATGAGTTGCTATACCAAGAGTATGGGTATTGCTTAGAGGTTGAGGAGAAGGCCTCACCCTTGAAACATTTTACTTAATTGAGTCAAGGGTGGAGAATGAATGGTAATGATGGAAGAGACCTTCAAATAAAACAATAACCCAAAGAGAGGTATATAAGTCCTGAGGTAGTTTAGAGGAGAAATAAATCATGTCTAGTTAGTCTGGAACTAAATATGTTTTATGTAGGAGTTGGCATTAGAAACAAAGATTTCTATAGAAAGATTTTTGATGGACGTGGGCTGAGGGCATTCTAGGTAGGAAATAATGCTTAAAAATTAGATATTTAACCATCTGCAGATTTAACTTAGCAATACTATTTATTTCACCTCAAACTTGGATAACTGAGAGCAGCGTAATAGATTCTTGTGAAGTTTTAAAAATAGCAATATGTTTCATGATGTCAGTTTACTTGGGCTAGAATTATAGTTGCCATATCTGTTTTTTTTTTTTTTAGTTAGTTAATTAAAACAGTCCTCGGTAGTTTCCTGTTTCTTCTACATTTTCATGTGCAAATTGCTTTTGTAAAATTCCAAATCCAAGAATAACTCAAACTACCTAATTGTCTGACTGTCAGATGTGAGCATTGAAGCTTTTGTTTTGCTTTGCTTAATTATGTTCTTTGACCTATAAAATGTGGAAAATAGGAATTTAGAAATATTGCATTAATTTACTTGAAACACATCAGTGAAATTTAATCAATTTAATATTGAGACTAAGATAAGAATATAGTGGTTAATCATTAAAGTTAATAGCAAGAATTTTGGAAAAATTCCATGTCTTTTTCAACTATTAATTTTTTATAAAACACTGCATGCGTATTACTGAAATTTTAGAAAGTCTGTACATTTAAAGTAGAGAAAATTAACAGTCAAGAAGAGATGACATTTTATATTTTGATGTTAAAAGGAAATATCCTTTTAGTAACTTTGTTGTGCTAATAACTATGTAACATGTATAACTAATATGTATATAGCTGACATTTAATATATGTTGTGTATCTGGGGTTCTGTTATTCCTCTTCAATCTGAAGAACTGCTTTCAGGATTTCTTTTTTTTTTTTTTAATTTAGTTCTTTTTTTTTTTTTTATTGAGATACAATTTACATACTATGAAATTCACTATTTTAAGATGTTCAATCCAGTGGTTTTTAGTCTTTTCACAAGGTCATATAATCAATACCACTATCTAATTCCAGAACATTTCATCACCTATATGGACTATGATGGTTAGAACCAACAGGGCCTTATATGAAAGATTTCAAGGAATAAATTACAGAGATGAGCATTGAAGGTCCATGGGTTTTGAAAACCCTTCAGTGGTTCCCTATTACTCATAGCAAAAAAGTCAAACTATTCAATATAATATTCTTTATATCTGAAGCATGCCTGTGTCTTCAGTCTCATCTTTGATTGTGATTGCTAATCACAAACACTGAGCTTTGGACAATTTACCCCAAGCCATCTTTTTTCATGCCTTTGTTATACCATTTGGCCTATCCACTATCCTGCTGGAAAATATACTCTGCATCTTTCAGGATGCAGTTAATGGTCATGTACCTTACTACCAAACTTTCTCTTATTCTTCAAGTAGAAATAACTACACTCCTTCTACTTAGGCTTAGGTAATGCTTTCTTACAGCAACAAAATATATTTTTACTAAATCAGTGTTTTTTTTTTTTTTTGTAATTTTAGATGGTTGTACATGGAATTTCTGTTATAAAATTAGATAGCAAGAAAACCTACCTGGTTTCCTAGTAAGAATATGAGGAAAGAAAAATAATTTTAGGTCAAAAACGTGTTAACAATTAAAAATTTTATGTAATACTGCATTTTACACCTGTAGTCATCCTTTAATGTCCTTATCTTGTTCTGTTATACTGTAGATTTTATTTTAACTTTTTAATGGCTATGGTAGATTTACAGTGATTTGTTCATACTCTCTTGCCCTATTCCCTTTGATCAAAGCCTAGTAAAGTGGCATGAAACCAAGAAAGACCACTTGGCTCACTTGGGAATTCGATCTATAATGGGGGTGCCATTTATTGTCATAGATTTTATGATTAAAGTAATTGGCACATAACAAAATTTAAAGCATTAATGATTAAACAAAAATATTTTTAAAAAGGATTCTGACTTTTAGAATTTAAAATTTGTAGTCTCCCAACCCTTGATTGTTGCTTAGTAATTCAAGCATAAAGCCAAATGTGGCATAGAAATTCAAATATGAAAAATATGATGAGATACTGTCAGGTGATTCTATTTCAGTATAGAATAAATGCATGATGGGGATGGGGGAGCTAGCAGTTTATATGATCTGGGTACAAGTGTGTTCACTTTGAAATTTCATCAAGTTGTATATTTATGGTTTATGTGCTTACAGTGTGTATGCTATATTTCAGTCAAATTTAAAAAATTGTATTAAAGTATGAAGAAACTTATCTTCTTTTCTCTTTCAAGGAGATGATTATTGACAGAGTAAATGGACAGGCTGTTCCTAGATATTTGATATATGACATAATTAAATTCAATGTAAGTACCTATAATATATAAAATAAAAGTTATTACTGAAATAATGGATGTGTTTTTGACAAATAGTCTTTGATACTGCCTTAGAGACAATAGGAAAGAAAATTTATGACTCAGGTTACTCACTGGGTACCTTTTTGTTAATCCTTTTATATCTCCTTTTCTTTCTCTTATTGTTAATTTTCACACATTTCTTTGTTTTAGGTTTCTTTAACTTGCAAGTGAGTAAAGAATAATGGCTTAACTCTGGTAAAATAAGACAGCGTTTCATAAAATGAAAATTTCTTCATTTCAGTTATCCTGTACTTGATTTTTTTTCTTGTAAATCTCATGAGTTTATTTCTGTCACCAAAATAGCAACAAAACAAAAGAGAAACTTATTATGAGCTGTTCAGTGGGTAATAAATTACAGTATTAATTCAGGTTATTAAAAGGCATTTTTTTCCTGGAAATTTTTAATGCACATGTCTTATTTTTTGATTGAATTTCTGTATTTAAAACACAGAGCTTCAAATTTAAGAGCCTCAGGGCCAGAACACACCAAGTTTTATTTTGTTCTGATTGACTACTGTATTCCTCAAAAGTAATGCTTTCGAGAATTGGCTTGATCTTATCACAGATCTTGGAATAACATTCATTGGCCTGTAACTAGATATAAGGGGTGGGGTGGGGGAGTGGCTTTATTTCTTTGTGAATAGGGAAGTTCTCTCTCCTTTAACTCTTGACACTGAGCTCTGCTTTAATACATGTTCAGTCTGGGCTTACTCTCTCTTCTTAGCTGAGTACTCTCTCTTAGATAGCAGTTTTCTAATACTTTTTAAAAATATGAAAAATTTCACCATATACAAGAGCCTAAAAAGTAGTATAAGGAATAACTCATGTACTGACCAACTGGATTTGTTAAAATTTCATACTTTTGGTCCACTTTATTTTTAATAAGATGTGATTCAGTACGAATCCAATAGAAGTTTCTTAGTTACACCTCTCTCCTATTCTCAAATCTCTTGCCCAGAATCAGCCTCTATCCTAAATTTGGTGTTTATTGTTCCCATGAATGTTTCAGACACTTTTACTATGTGTGTATCCATAAAATATATATGATATTCTTTTGCAAGGTTTCTAGTGTTATGTATATGTTATTGTACTGTACCTTGGCTGACCTTTGCTCAACAAGATAATGTTGAGATTTATTTGTACTAATACATCTAGATTTAGTTCATACACTTTAATTACCATTGAGTGTTACATTGTATAAATATACAGAATTTATCCTTTTTCCTTTTGATGAACATTTTGGTTTCCATTTTTTGCTTTTATATTACTACTGTATTGAACAATTTCATATGTTTTTTTCTTGTGCACACATGAAAATTTTGCCAGGACAGTTGTTCTCATTCTTGGAATGTAATTACCTGGGAAGTGTTTTTAAAAACTCTATTCTGTCATATATATTATATCATGGAGATTGTGATTAAATCAGCATCTTCAGCTGTATTATCTACATTGCTAAATTTCTCTCAGAAGTAATTGTTTCAGTTTGCCAAAGTTGGTTTTATCAGACATTTATATTATCGCCAATTTGATGTGTGTGAAATGATATCATCCTGTTTTAATTTGCTTTTCCCTGATTACTAACAAGGTTTAACATATTTCTTATTTTTTTTTTTTACTTGTTTGTAATTTGTATGATTTAATTGCAAGTTTGTATAATCTTATATACAATCTTCTGTTTTTTCTATTTGGTTGTCTATTTTTTTTCCCTGATTACCAATGAAGTTGAACTTATTTCTGAGGTTTGTTTTTATTTGTTTGTATTTTTCTTTTGTAACTTAATTGCAAGTTTGTTCTATTTGGTTTTCTGTCTTTTTTTTTCTTTTTAATATGTAGGAATCAATTATCTTTTCTGGATTCTAGTACTTTCCTGGTTATATGTGTGACAATATGTTTTCCAAATCAGTGTTTATTGATGCACAGAAGTTTTAAATTTTAATGAAATCAATCTCATCAGACCTTCCCAAATATTGTACTTTTTGTTTTAAGAAATTAATCTATATTTTATTCTAAAAATGATTGTTATACTTTTTGTCTTTAGGTCAATAATTGTTTATTCAGTACATATTTATTGTGTGCCTATTACCATATTTCGTGATTTTAAGTCACATATATTTTTACATTTCTGATATTGGGCTGCATTTATAATTGAAAATATTGTATATTTAATTCTTTAATTTACTATGGAGCCTTTATGGATGATTAACAACATTATTTATTTTGTATCACGAAATCAGGGCCACTGTTAGAAAAATAATTTTTTTGAAATAATATTTAAAGTCCTTTCAGTCCCTTAGTTTATTAACTTGTCCAGAAAGAATTTCATCAATCATCTTTTTTTTTTTCACCCTCTGACTCTCAGCATTGATCATCTTTTATATGTCAAGTACATATGTACTGGGTATACAAAGATGAATGAGACATAATTTCTTGACTTTAAAGAATTCACATGCTAGTGTACTGGCTTCCAAAGAAGGCCATTTGCACAGCATTTCATTGGAATTTGGGAAGGACATAGGAGAACTTTAAAAAGAAATTTAATATATTATTTTGTCTGTTTTATAACATTTTACGTTAAAAATGTAATATTTTATAGTATTTTACAGTTGTATATGTATACACATTTTAAAAAAGTATGCATTTTTTAATGTATTTGTTAGGATATGTGTTTAGATTGGATATAAAATTAAAGCAAATTTGCAGACTATTATGGATGAAATGGAAATGTAAAGAAATAATTACAATTTTAAAATCATAAACATAACAAAGGTATATAAAAGATACAGTGGTATTAGGGAGGTGAGAGTGTTTCAACTTCTCTGGCTATAGTTGAGTCACTGAAGTGTGGAACTGCAGACCAAGAAAGTGACACAAATTAGTTTTGAAGGATTGAGTCATGGAGGTGAGGAACGTGAGATGGCTTGTTAGCATACATTTTTTTTTTTTTTGAGACAGTCTTCCTCTGTCGCCCAGGCTGGAGTGCAGTGGCATGATCTCAGCTCACAGCAACCTCTGCCTCCTGTGTTCAAACAATTCTTGTGCCTCAGCCTCCTGCGTCGCTGGGACCACAGGCGTGTGCCACCACGCCCAGCTAATTTTTGTATTTTTAGTACAAAAATAGAAATACATGGGGTTTTGCCATGATGGCCAGGCTAGGCTGGTCACGAACTTCTGGCCTCAAGTGATCTGCCCGCTTTAGCCTCCCAAAGTGCTGGGATTACAGGTGTGAGCCAACTGCACCCAGCCTGTTAGTATACTTGATGGATGGTAAGGTGTGGGACATAGCAAAAAATGAGAATGGATTGTTAAGTAGAGGGCCAGATTACTTGAACGAGGCGTTTTAACTTAGTTCTTTATGTAATAAGGCATTGTTAAAGGGTTTTCATTACAGTAATGATATGAACATACTTTTACTATTTTGAAAGATAGTTTAACTAGTGGCAGCATGGATAATGTTTTGAAGGGAGTAAGAACTGAAAACAGGGAGACAAGCTAGTCAATAATTATTGAGTGTTTCCTGTAGTCTCTTCTCATTGATTCAACACCTATCTGTTGAGAGCTTAACTTTGTTCATAGGCATTGTGGATTTGAGGGTGAACTTGCTTTCAGTCTATTCTTGTTGTTTGATGAATGTATGTATAAAGATAGAAAGCTTCTAGGAGGCAGTTTAGACATTTACTTATGTTTTAACAGTTGTTAGACTTTTTTTTTTTTTTTAAGAACAAAAAAGAGGACTTGTTTATTCTACTTCAATTTTATAGGTGTCTGAATTCTTTTAATAAATCTAATAAACAAGCCTAACATTTTAGATTTTTCAACCTTGTTGATGATGTTGATTGCATAGAAGAGATGACACATGGACTGTATGGTTATTTACTAGCATTTCCCCAATAAATATCCTTTACAGACAGTTGTATGCCTTTATGTAAAGAGAATGTGTGCTACCTCATACCTCTCACTCACTTTGTCTCACTCCTTTTTCTTTGCCAAATATCAAAATTGTCATCCTTCTAAAGTTGAGAAAAAGACATCCCCAAGGTATATTTAATGTTTACTCCTGAAGCAAGTGCTACCACCCCATGTAAACGTTAGGTTGAGTAAAGTTAGGTTGGAGAATATACATTGGAGAAGAGGAAAAAGATAGAGGAAAATGTATGTAAGGTGTGTCCAGTTGCAAAGTAAAAAAGAAGAGTAGCTTATGTGCCTTTGAAGCGGTAATTACTAATTTGGATGATTACTGTCAACCAGATAATACGTTATAACTGAGTTTGTGTATGCCACATGGATAGGACGAGACTTACCCTCAATTCATACAAAAGTGTTCATGTTCTTTCTGTGTCACAGTTCAAACCATATATGCTTTAAGAACACTCAAGGGAAAGTGTATTTGAGTAAGAGAACTATTTCTTTATAACTGTATAACTTTGAACATATTATGTAAACTTCTTCTGTGTTAGCTTCCAGAGTTGAGGGTGTATTTGATACATATCTTCTACTTGCTGATATATATAACATTAGCACTTTAAACAACAAAAAACATTGTAGGTAATTGTGCTACTTATTTTGGTGTGTTACTCGCTTGTACTTTTCTGAATTCTGTGGATTTTAGTTTTTATACTGTAATAGGTTACTGTTAAAGGGTTTTAACTAATTTATATACATAATAAAAAAGACTAGTGAGTATATATTTTTTTCTTTTAAGTGATTCTATACCTATAAATAGTGAGTATATTAATACTTTAATTCAGATGTGAAATTGCTAATTTTTTATTTTTTAAAATTTGGGGGTGGTGGTCTTGCTATGTTGCCCAGGCTAGCATCAAACCCCTGGACTCACGTGATCCTCCCACCTCAGCCTTCCAAAGTACTAGGACTACAGCTATGAGCCACTACACCCAGCCTAGATGTGAAATATTTAGATCAACTTACAGTAGAATTGTGCCACTTTCTCATACTGTTTTATACAGTTGTATTTAAAAATAAGTCTCTTTGTGTGTTTAGATAGTTCTATTGTTAGTCAAACTAATTATTAGGGTTGGTATATATGTTTGTGCAGGCTGTGTGCTGGGTAACTCCAGAGGATGCTGTTTACACAGACTATTATGTACATTGTGGCAGCCTTGATAATTATGCTGATAAAATAGTTGTTAGTGTGAAATTTAACTAATTCTTTATTTAATTCAGTCACAGCCTGTTGGAGATTGTGATTTTAATGTTCGTCTGCAGTGTATAGAACGAGAAATTATAAGTCCTCGACACGAAAAAATGAAGACTGGGCTTATTGACAGAACACAGGAACCATTTAGTGTCAGAAATAAGCCATTTTTTGACATCTGTACTTCAAGAAAGGTAAAAATTTACTTTTTTAAAAATTAGTGCTTATAATGTCTCATAATTCAGCTTACAAAATGAATATGAATGACATTTTGCTGCCCAGTTGTCTTGACTCTGTCAGAAAATACTCGAATTGGGCATAGCACTGTTTTGGCCAAACATGGTACGACTCCTATTCCTAGGCTTTTTCTCTTGAGTAAGATTCTCAATGGTGGCACCTTAAACTAGGTTGTTTCCGTTTTTCTCATAATAGCTTTTGTTTCATGGTCATTGGTCATACTGTGTCTTTTAAGAAGCTATAAACAACATAGAACTGTATTGAATGAAAATCATTAGGCCTGCTCCTACACATCCTGAAGGTACAGTGTTTGGTACGTACTCTTATTAAAAATATACATTTATATCTCTCTATCTCTATACCTATATATATATATAGATATATATATGTACACGTACACATACATTGAAGGTTTTCTTTTAGTATTTTTGTTGTTTCCACTTAAAATGAATCATATACTAAGGCCAGGTGCGGTGGCTCATACCTGTAATCCTAGCACTTTGGGAGGCTGAGGCAAGCAGATCACAAGGTCGGGAACTCGAGACTAGCCTGGCCAATATGGTGAAACCCCATCTCTCCTAAAAATACAAAAATTAGCCACGTGTGGTGGCAGCTGTCTGTAGTCCCAGCTACTCGGGAGGCTGAGGCAGGAGAATCGCTTGAACTCAGAAGGTGGAGGTTGCAGTGAGCCAAGACTGTGCCACTGCACTCCAGACTGGGCGACAGAGCAAGACTCCGTCTCAAAAAAAAAAAAAGAATTATACTACATATTCCAGGATGTTGCTTCTTTTTGTTTTGTTTTGTTTTTTCACTTAACAGTATGGCTTGGAGATATTTCCATGTCAGTGCATAGAGATTTGCCATGTTATTTGTTAAGTGCTGCATGGTAATGATAGTAAAGATGTACTATACATTATATTATAATTGATGGGTTTTTAGATTGCTTCTAGTCCTTTGCTATTACCAGCACTGTTTCAGTGAACGTTTTTTTTCTATGGGTGGATATCTCTTCAGGGTAAGTAGAATTTTTGGTTTAAAGATTATGAGTAATGTTAGTAACTACTGCCAAATTCCTTTCCAAATAAAGCAATTTTGTCTCCAGCAGATGAGAGAGCTCATTTTCCCATTGCCAGCATCTTTTTCTTTTTTCTTTTTTTTGATCTGTAGGCAAGGCACTGTATTGTAATGGGAAGGTGAGTATGAGTTTTTTTTTTTTGAGGCAGGGTCTCACTCTTGCTCAGGCTGGAGTGCAATGGTGCCATCTTGGCTCACCACAACCTTGACCTGCTGGGGTCAAGTGATCCTCCCACCTCAGCCTACCGAGTAGCTGGGACTACAGGTGCATACTACTATGCCCAGCTAATTTTTTTGTGTTTTTCTAGAGACCAGGTTTCCCTGTTTTGCCCAGGCTGGTCTCGAACTCCTGGGCTCAAGTGATCAGTCTGCCTTAGCCTCCCAAAGTGCTGGGATTACAGGCATGAGCCACCATGCCTGGCCAAAAAGTTCATTTTTATGTAGTTAAATTTGGCAATATATTTCTTGCATCTTCTGGTTTTCTGTCTTGCTTAAGAAGCCCTTCATCTCTAAAATGTTTTTATATTATGTTCTGATATTGCTATGATTTTGTCTGATGATTACATTTAGATGCTCTATTTTTACTCTTTCATTCCTTCAGGGAATTGTCTTCTGTTTGCATAGTCTATTTAGCATCCAGTTTCTTTTATTCACTGTCTCTTCTTCATGCCCTGTGTTCTCACATGAACATACTAATTCTGTTTATGTCTCATCTTCTCCATTTTCCTTTTCATTCCCTTTTTTTTCTTTGTTCTCTTATTATTTTTAGTGTCACTAATATGACTACTATTATTACTGGTACTACTGTTACTGCTGCTGCATAGTTTGTTTTCAATGGGATATTTACCAGATCTAGTGTTTAAAAGCAATTGTACCTTGGTATATCTGCTTTTTTAAGACATGACATATAAAGTACATATTGACTATTTCCTAAGACTTTTCTCCATTTCTCGTTTGTGCTTTTGGTGAGATTCTTATTTCTTTGTATATAAATTATACAGTGTGTTCTGTGTGCCTGTTATGTGTTAGGATGTCTGATTTATTGAACTCACCTTTTAATTTGTTTTTCTTCTCTGACTTTCTGTTTTCCTTTCTTCCCTGTTTTGTAATTTCTCCGCAGTTTTGAATATTTGTGAGACATTCTTGCTTTTGGTAGTGGTTAACTTTCTTAGCAAACCTGATTGGTGGTTCTAATTCACAGATATGTTAGTTGGCAGTCATAAAGCTCTGCTCTCCTTATCAGAATATAAATGTATTTTGAGCCTGCATACCACATGGTCCCATGCTTGATTGTATACTGATAAACATTTGAAATGTTTTAAAAGTTTTAGAAAGGATAAGGAGGCACATTTGGCATTCACAAGAAGGCCAGCTGGCTATTTCTTAAGAAGCCTGAAGGGATGTTATACCTTTTGTGAAATTTGTCATATTCCAGAATCAGGTATGTAACTTTACAGATTCAGAAACCTTGGGAGCCATTTGCTCTTTTTTATATTTCTGTATTGTGAGTTAAATTTATAGTTCAGCTTTGATACTGGGTTATGAGTACTTTTACATGAAAATTGCATGTGGCATCCAAGAAGTTGCGTTATGGTGGGATTTTACTTTCAAACCAGTGTTTTATATGCCTGGTTTAGGGCATTTGAAAAATTGGTGGCCACGAAGAACCGTGGTCTGTTTATATTCAACCCAGGGAATAGTACCCAAATAATTTATATTTTTTGGGAGGAGGGTGGTTATGATAGAATTGTACAGAAATATAGCAACATATGCAATCATGTTTTAAACTCTTCACCTGCTCCTACTCTAGTCCACTTAGTTTGGTGTTAGTCTTTGGATATGATATTAGCTGTAAGTAATCCTAGCACTATTGAGTGGCTATCTTTTTCATTCAACAAATACAGAGTAATCATCCTACTTTTATTACGATTTTATGTAACACCTGCTCGGCATGGGAATTTTGGTTGACCGCTGCCACTGTGATCTTCCCAACTGTTCACTGCTTGCTTTTTGTGTCTGTTTTGGCAGCAGGATATTAAGGGGGTACCTACAAGAGCCTGTGTACTACTGTGCCGTGTCCAATAGGTTGGGTAAAGATAAAGTTAATATTTAACATCTGCTGTGTCCATGGTGGAAATCTATTAACTGGAACTATGTTCTCTTATGAGAATATTTTCTAAATTGTAAATACAGTATAAAAGTTGAGCAAAAGCCAAATTGCTTTGGTTTGTGTTCGTTTTTGAAAAATGAGTTTGACAGGTTGTGCTGTCATAATTCAGAGTTCAGCATTTAAGAAAATGTGTTTAGATAGTATAATTTCATTATTCAAATCAGTACTGCCTAGAAATATTTTCTAATGTGTAACATCAGAACTATTTTTTAGGGATTTGAAGCAATTATGTGGAACAACTTTTTATGTAGTTTTTCACTAGAAAGACAGTGATCTTACTGTGTTTTTCTTTATACTTAGCTTGTGTAATTCCTTAAAATCATAGGATATTTCTTTTTTAAAAGCAATTCTAGCTAGGCGTGGTGGTCCACGCGTGTAATCCCAGCACTTTGGAAGGCCAAGGCACTTGGATCGCTTGTGCCCAAGAGTTCGAGACCAACCTGGGCAACATGGCAAAACCCCGTCTCTACAAAAAATACAAAAAAATTAGCCGGACATGGTGGCACATGCTTGCAGTTCCAGCTACTCAGGAGGCAGAGGTGGAAAGATTGTTTGAGCCTGGGAGGTTGAGGCTACAGTGAGCCACGATTGCGCCACTGTACTTAAGCCTGGGTGGCAGAGTGGGACCCTGTCTCAAAATAAATAAATAAAGAATAAAAGCAATTCTAATTTTTAGAATTTTAAATAGTCTCCTCTCCTCACTTTCAGTTCTTATTATTGTATTTTGTCCTTAATGTCTCTTACTGAAGTAGTTTTGGTTGTAGAATACCAAAGGAAGACATGTTTTGTAGCAGAATTGGTATAACATGTAAGATCTTAGTAACACCAGTTATAGGATAATAACTACAATTGAAAGGTTATTGCTGTGGAGATTTTTATCTTTGCTAATAGGATGGTAAAATAGTGATCTTATGAACCTTACAGCTTTTCAGGGAAGTATAGATCATTTATTTTAGGAATGGTAGCTTTTATGAAGTTTTAAACAAAATTTACAACTATAAAACATGCATACTCATTTTGTAGAAAAATAATAGAATTTCATATTTGTGTATCTTTAAAATCTCAAAGATGATTCTGATTTTTGGAATTTATTAATATAGCTCTATAACTCTTTGTTTTGTTTAATTTGATCTGTTAAACACAATGAAGGGATAATTGTTCAGTTTTTAACTTTAATATACAGTCAGAATACAATATCCAAAATAGTAATAACAAGTTGTTTTTCAAATTGCGATTCTATTTACATTTCCAGTGAAGGCCAATTCAAAAAGAATTATTTGAGTAGATTACATATGACTAACAAAACTCTAAAAACATGCAGTAAAAAGTTTCTCTGAAAGCTCCCCATCCATTTATCACCTTATCAGTAACCATTGCTGTTAGCTTTTAGTGTATCCATCCAGAATTTCTTTATGAATAAATAAATGCATTTATTTATATTCTTACTACCTCCATATAGGGATGATTTTTTTTTTCCTTTTTTCGAAACAAAGTCTTGCTCTGTCATCCAGGCTGGAGTGCAGTGGTGCCATCATTGCTCACTGCATCCTTGACCTCCCAGACTGAAACAGTCCTCTCAACTCAGCCTCCTGAGTAGCTGGAACTATAGACCTGAACCAGCATTCCTAGCTAATTTTTAAATTTTTTTAGTGATGGGATCTTGCTATATTAAGTAGGCTGGTCTCAAATTCCTGGGCTCCAGCGATCTGCCTGCCTTGGCCTCCCAAAGTGTTGTGATTACGGGCATGAGACACCATGACCAGCATGGTGACTTTTTAATACACTGTTCTGTCCTTTTCTTTTTTTCTTTTTCTTCTTCTTTTTTTTTTTTTTAAACTTGACAGTATGTCTTAAGTCTCTTCACCCCAGTATTGGTACACAGAGATTAGATCATCTTCTTTTTTTTTTTTTTAACAGTTGCACAGATTTTCATTGTATCAGTATACCATAACTTAGCTAACATCATAGTCATAGACATTTGGGTTCTTCTTAGTCTGTTGACATGGTTTTTGTTTTTTTTTTTTGCATATAGATATTCAGTTGTTTCTATACCAGTTGAAGAGACTATCCTTTTCTCATTGAATTCCTTTTGCACGTTTATAAAAAATGAAGTTAGTTGTATATGTCTGGTTCTCTTTCTAGACTGTCTGTTCAGTTCCCTTGATCTATTTGTCTGTCTTTACTCATGTACCATACTGCCTTGATTATTTTTGGTTGTTGTGAATCTTGAAATCCGATAGTATAAATGTTCTAACTTTGTTGTTCTTTTCTAAGTTGTTTTGGCTATTCTAGGCCTTTGAATTTTTATGTGAATTTTATAATTAGCTCTCAATTTCTACAAAAAAGTCTGCTGTTGAGTTTGGTTGGAATTGTAATGAATATATAGGTCAGTTTTGGGGAAGAACTAACATCATAACAATGCTGAGTTCTCTAGTTCATCAACCTGGCATATATTTTCTTTTATGTAGGTCTTCTTTATTGTCTCTCAGCAATTTTTGTAGTTTTAAGCATGAGATTTTGCTCATCTTTTTTCAGATTTATTTCATACTTTTTGGTGTTGTCATAAAAGTCTTTGAAAAATTTCCATTTCTGACTATTAGTAGTGTATAGAAGAAATATACTGACTTTTTTCTCCAAAGGAGTATGTTGATTTTTGTATATTGATGTTTTATCTTACAGTCTTGCTAAACTCAATTATTACAGTAATAATTTTTTGTGAATTTCATCAAAATTATTACATAGACAATAATATCAGCGAGAAAGGTGCTACTTTTCCCTTTCCAACTTGGATGCTTTTAATTTTATTCTCCTGCCTTGAATAAAATTCAAGATGTTGAATCATTCTGTCATTCCTAGGATAAGCCCTACTTTGTCTTAATACATTGTTTTAAAATATATTATTTTAATAATAATATTACATTATTGTTCTGCACTGGCTAGAATCTATTGTTTAATGTATGGAAGCAGTGAGAGTGAGCAGCCTTGTCTTCTTCCTCATCTATGGGGAAGCAAAATTTGGTTTTAACTATTAAATAGGATGTTAGCCATAGGACTCTAGAATAAGATGCCTTTTATACACGGTTAGGTTTTAAACCTGATAATTTTGGCATACTAATCTTATTTATCTAACTCTCTTACTTCATTTTGTTATTGCTTGTAATAATTTTGCAATTTTTTTTTAGGTATTCATATTAAGTGTAAATAGTGATATTTTTACTTATTGGATTTTTCATACATTAACTTTTGACTAATTTGATTGTACACAAATACAGTTTTAAATTGTGGCAGTAGTTATGTGGATTCTTATTTCCTGATTTGAGTGGGAATGCTTCTGGTGTTTCTTCAGAGTATGATATGCTGCCTTTAATTCTGAGATCTGTTTTATCAGATGAAACAAGTATGCATTTGGTTCTATTTCACTAAGTGATTTTATTTTTAACCACAAATGAGTGTTCAGTTTGGTCAAATGGCTTTTCATCTACTATTTTTTCTTTCTGTTTAGATCTGTTTATCTCACGAATTATATGAAAATATTTCCTGATGTTGAATCATTCTTTCATTCCTGGAATAAGCCCTTCTTTGTCTTAATATATTATTTTAAAAAATGTGCTGCCCAGTTTTTTTCTACCTCTTTAGAAGGATTTTTGCATTGATGTTTATACATAATCTTGATATTTTATAAATCTTTGGAAACTTTTTCATCAGTGGTATGCTCTGTTACACTCTTTTCATCGGTGTTATAAAAAGAACTTGGTTTAAAAAAATACGTTCTAGAGCTGTTTTTTGTTATTGGTGGTGGTGTCGTTGTTGTTGTTTTAAGACAGGGTCTTGCTCTGTTACCCAGGTTGGAGTGCAGTGACATAGTTATAGCTCACTACAGCCTTGAACTCCTGGGCTCAAGTGATCCTCCCGCCTCAGCCTCCCGAGTAGCTGGGACTTCAGGCATGTGCCACCACACTCAGCTAATTTTAGAATATTTTGTGGAGGTGGTGCCTCTCAGTATGTTTGACCAGGCTGGTCTTGAACTCTTAGGCTCAAGCAATCCTCCTGCCTTGACTTCCCAAAGTGTTGGGATTACAGGGTGATCCACTGTGCAAGGCCAGAGCAGTTTTAATAAAAACATTGGAATTACCTGCTTTTTTAGGTTTTTGAGGAATTCCCCTACAGAATTATTTGGATTGTAGTGCTTTGAGTTTGGGTTAATATCTTTTTCACTTCCTATGTGAAAATTGGTACATTTAAATTTTTCTCTCCCTTTGAGTACAATATCCATTTATTAAAATACTTGAAGTTTCTTCTCTCTCTCTTTTTTTTTTTTGTGTGGGTATTTTTTTGCACTTAATCTTAGCCAAGAAGTTGAGAACTGATTTTTAAAAATGTGATAGCTATTTAATTTTTTCTCCTCCCATGAACTTTTAGTTTAATTTTTTATTTCTGCTCTTTTCCTAAGCCAAGCCTAGTTCTTTTTTTATTTTATTTTAGAGATAGGATCTTGTTCTGTCACCCAGTGGAGTGGAATGGCATGATGACAACTCACTGCGGCCTTGACTTCCTTTTCTGCAGCAAACTTCCCGCCTTAGCCTCCTGAGTAGCTGGGACTACAAGCATGTGTTACCACGCCCGGCTAATTTTTGTGTCTTTTGTAGAGATGGGGTTTCACCATGTTCCCCAGGCTGGTCTTGAACTCCCGAGCTCAAGCAGTCTGCCCACCTCGACCTCCCAAAGTGTTGGAATTATAGGCGTGAGCCACCACACCTGGCAAATGTCTGATAATTTCTTTGTCATGTTAGTAAGGGTTTTGTGGTTTTGGTTTATTTTTTAATCTTTCCCAGGATTGTGAGAGTTTTAAAATTTCGACTGGAAGAGTCTTTATTTTCTGAGTTTATTCTTAATTAAAAAATTTTTATTGTAGTGACATGAGAGAATATTATCTGTACTTTTTCTGCAATGTATTATAAGGTATCAGTTTTATATATATATATATTTTTTTTTTTTATTTTTATTATTTATTTGTTTATTTATTTATTTATTTGAGACAGAGTCTTGCTCTGTCGCCCAGGCTGGAGTGCAGTGGCACAATCTCGGCTCACTGCAAGCTCCACCTCTCAGGTTCACACCATTCTCCTGCCTCAGCCTCCCGAGTAGCTAGGACTACAGGCGCCCGCCACCACACCTGGCTAATTTTTTTGTATTTTTAGTAGAGACGGGGTTTCACTATGTTAGCCAGGATGGTCTTGATCTCCTGACCTTGTGATCCACCCACCTTGGCCTCCCAAAGTGCTGGGAATACAGGCGTGAGCCACCGCGCCCTGCCTTTTAAAATTTTTTTATTTTATTTTTTTAAAATAGAGACAGAGTCTTGCTATATTGCCCAGGCTGGTCTCAAACTCATGGACTCAAGCAGTTCTTTCACCTCAGTGTCCCAAGTAGCTGAGCTGCAGGCATATACCACTGTGCCTGGCTAATTATAATACTTTCTAAAACTTTCTGGTACAGATCTATCAGCCTTAAAATTCTGGTAGTTACTGACTTTTTGTCCTATTCTGAGGTTTAATGTTTTTATACGATGTTTTTCATAGGCATTTTAGTAGGGGTTTTGGAAAGTTTGTACCAGATCTGTTAGATAGACAATATTTTAAACTAGAAAGCTCTGCTATTATTTGCTTAGTCTGAGAAGCTGCTTTTTACATTTCATAATTATTTTCCCCTTATTTTCAGGGAATAGGTTATCTGTGTGTATAAGTAGATGGGAAAGACCACTCTAAAATTGCTGCCATTTATGGAGTGATAACATTGTCTGATATATTCTTGTCTAATTGCCCATTTTTCTGGCCAGTTGGCAAAAATAATAACACATTCTCTTCTTTGACAAACTTCTCATGTTTACTTTTCCCACTTGTAAAGTTCTATTGCTGTTGAAATAGTATGTTGTCTGTCTTTATTTTCTGCTTGTCTGTGTCTTGGAACTCTGTACATTTCCCTTAGGAGGAGTCAATTGTGTATAGTTAGGATGTAGTGAAAGAACATGCAAAGAATCACTCTTGAGTGATTTTAGGAAATTGTCTTTGATTAAAAAATAAAAAGCAAGTCTCTGTGCCCTTCCCCCCATTTCAAAAGCTAGAATTAAAAACGAAAACAAAAGAACAGATAATCTCTTGAAGTTCCTAGTGGCAAAGCTTTTCTCTGCTTGGAGTCATTTTATTTTCTACTGTGTAGTTAGACTAGAAAAATTTTATGTGGAAAATATTCGTAAATAATTTGCTTATTGCTGTTTCAAAAGTAAAATGTTTGCTTTGTAGGATGACAGAGTAGTAAATGTTAAGATCTCCTTCCTGGCCGGGCGCGGTGGCTCAAGCCTGTTATCCCAGCACTTTGGGAGGCCGAGACGGGCGGATCACGAGGTCAGGAGATCGAGACCATCCTGGCTAACACGATGAAACCCCATCTCTACTAAAAATTCCAAAAAAAAATCTAGCCGGGCGAGGTGGCGGGCGCCTGTAGTCCCAGCTACTCGGGAGGCTGAGGCAGGAGAATGGCGTAAAAACCCGGGAGGCGGAGCTTGCAGTGAGCTGAGATCCGGCCACTGCACTCCAGCCTGGGCGACAGAGCGAAACTCCGTCTCAAAAAAAAAAAAAAAAAAAAAAGATCTCCTTCCTAATAATTGTTGAGAGAATTAGACAATTATGAAGGTTATTGTTTTACTACATTTAATTTTTCAAGGACACATCTACTTTTAAAATAATTTTATTAATATTTGTTATTTGCATGCTTTGTTAGGTAGGAATTTAAATTTTATGTTTATGTATTTCATTTGGCATTCAGATTTATTTTCTAGGTACTGGTTTTCTTTATTTTCTTATTTATCACTAAATGTGAATTTATAAGTTCTTAAGTGTTTGTTCAAGACTAGTAGTTCATAAAACCATAAGGCTTTTTCTTTTTATATCACTGTTCTATGACTTTATCAATGTTGTATTGTTTGTGTCACAGTAAAAGAAAAAGAGCCTTTGAGAGTTTGTTATGGCAACGGTGGTTGAAGAGAAGAAAGAATTTTTGCTTAAACATGAAGATCTGTTGTTCACACATAGAGATTTTCAGTGATTGTGCCTAATTTTTAATGAAATTACAGATAAAATGGTGCAACTGCATTTTGGTTTGAAAGCAGATGCAAGATAAAATAAGGATGACCATTCTCATGTTTGCGGTGTTCAGTTTTGCATTATCTAGTCTATTAATATGTCATTCATTATTGGTAATTGAATATGGCCTGATGGATCCTTTCAATCTCATTCATATGTCATTTCAGAGGGAAATTTAAGAAAATAATATAATGCATACTAAAGAGAATTCATACTTTCATATGGCAAACCTAAAGATTTATTGTCCCAGATAACTTCTTTTGGAGTAGTAAATCTTATTTACTGACACATGAAGAAATAATTGTATCTCATGCCATATATATTTGAAATATTTCTATGAAAGATTTATAATTGTAACATGGAGAAATTTCTATGTTTGCCCAATATGAGAGCTAAATTGTTTTATAATTAACATTAAAAAATACCTATTTGTAGATTCAGAGGAAAACGATGATTATTTTGTTTTTTTTTTTATTCTTTTTTTTTTGAGACGAAGTCTTGCTCTGTTGCCCAGGCCAGAGTGCACTGGTGCTATCTTGGCTCACTACAACTCCTGCCTCCCGGGTTCAAGCGATTCTCCTGCCTCAGCCTCCTGAATAGCTAGATTACAGGTGTGTGCCACCACACTCAGCTAATTTTTGTCTTTTTAGTAGAGTCGGAGTTTCACTATATTGGCCAGTCGGAGTTTCACTATATTGGCCAGACTGGTCTTGAACTCCTGACCTCGTGATCTGCCTGCCTCAGCTTCCCAAAGTGCTGGGATTACAGGTGTGAGCCACCATGCTCTGTCAAAAGATGATTATTGGCCTCCAAAATAATTAAGAGGCAGTTACTTTGTCTAAATCTGATGAATTAATTGTTCTGTGATTGTGAGTTTGCTGCAGGTTAACAAAGGCATAGGATTGACATAGATCACATGACTGTATTCACATTCAACTGAACGCTTTTTTAAACATTATACTTTAAATTCTGGGATACATGTGCAGAACATGCAGGTTTGTTACATAGGTATACATGTGCCATGGTGGTTTGTTGTGCCCATCATCCTGTCATCTACATTAGGTATTTCTCCTAATGCTATCCCTCCCCTAGCCCTCCACCCCTGACAGGCCCCTGTGTGTGATGTTCCCCTCCCTGTGTCCATGTGTTCTCATTATTCAGCTTCCACTTATGAGTTGAAGATGCAGTGTTTGGTTTTCTGTTCCTGTGCTAGTTTGCTGGGAATGATGGTTTCCAGCTTCATCCATGTCCCTGCAAAGGACATGAACTCATCCCTTTTTATGGCTGCATAGTATTCCATGGTGTATATGTGCCACATTTTCTTTATCCAGTCTATCATTGATGGGCATTTGGATTGATTCCAAGTCTTTGCTGTTGTGAATAGTGCTGCAATAAACATACGTGTGCATGTGTCTTTTTAGTAGAATGATTTATACTCTACTCTGGTTATATACCAGTAACCTAGCTAATCTAGTGGGGACTTGGAGAACCTTTCTGTCTAGCACTCTGTGTCTAGCTCAGGGATTGTAAACGCACCAATCAGCACACTCTCAAAACATACCAATCAGCTCTCTGTAAAATGGACGAATCAGCTCTCTGTAAAACGGACCAATCAGATCTCTGTAAAATGGACCAATCGATCATTGTAAAACGGACCAATCAGATCTCTGTAAAATGGACCAATCAGCAGGATGTGGGTGGGACCAGATAAGGGAATAAAAGCAGGCTGTGGAACCAGCCAGCGGCAACCAGCTTGGGTCCCCTTCCAGGTTGTGGAAGCATTGTTCTGTCGCTCTTTACAATAAATCTTGCTGTGGCTCACTGTTTGGGTCCATGCTGCCTTTAAGAGCTGTAACACTCACTGGGAAGGTCTGCAGCTTCACTCCTGAAGCCAGCGAGACCCAAACCCACTGGGAAGAATGAACAACTCCAGACATGCTGCCTTTAAGAGCTGTAAGGCTCAGTGCGAGGGTCCGCGGCTTCATTCTTGAAGTCAGCGAGACCAAGAACCCACCAATTCTGGACACACTCTTGTGGGCATTTAGTGCTATAAATTTCCCTCTAAACACTGCTTAAGCTGTGTCCCGAAGATTCTGGTACATTGTGTCTTTGTTCTCATTGGTTTCAAAGAACTTCTTTATTTTTGCCTTAATTTCATTATTTCATTATTTGTTTCTTCCTTAATTAACTTCTTTATTTCTGCCCTGTAGTCATTCAGGAGCAGGTTGTTCAGTTTCCATGTAGTTGTGCGGTTTTTGAGTGAGTTTCATAATCCTGAGTTGTGATTTGATTGCACTGTGGTCTGAGAGACTGTTATGATTTCTGTTCTTTTGCATTTGCTGAGGAGTGTTTTACTTCCAATTATGTGGTCAGTTTTAGAGTAAGTGTGATGTGGTGCTGAGAAGAGTGTATATTCTGTTGATTTTGCTTGAAGAGTTCCGTAGATGTCTGGTCTGCTTGGTCCAGAGTTGAGTTCAAGTCCTAAATATCCTTGTTAATTTCCTGTCTTGATCTGTTTTAATATTGACAGTGGGTGTTAAAGTCTCCCATTATGATAGTATAGGAGTCTAAGCTGTAGGCCTCTAAGAACTTGCTTTATGAATCGGGGTGCTCTGTATGGGGTGCATATATATTTAAGATAGCTCTTCTTGTTGCATTCATCTCTTTACCATTATGTAATGCCCTTCTTTGTCTCTTTTGATCTTTGTTGGTTTAAAGTCTATTTTATCAGAGACTAGGATTGCAACCCCTGAGTTTTTTTTTTATTTCCATTTGCTTGGTAAATCTTCCTCCATCCCTTTATTTTGAGCCTGTGTGTGTCTTTGCACACAAGGTGGGTCTCCAGAATACAGCACACTGATGGGTCTTGACTCTCTATCCAATTTGCCAGTCTGTGTCTATTATTTGGGGCATTTAGCCCATTTACATTTAAGGTTAATATTGTTATGTATGAATTTGATTCTGTCATTATGGTGCTAGCTGGTTATTTTGCCCATTAGTTGATGCAGTTTCTTCATAGTGTCGACGGTCTTTACAATTTGGTATGTTTTTTGCAGTGGCTGGTACCAGTTTTTTCTTTCCATATTTAGTGCTTCCTTTAGGAGCTCTTGTAAGGCAGCCCTGGTGTTGACAAAATCTCAGCATTTGCTTGTTTGTAAGGGATTTTATTTCTCCTTCGCTTATGAAGCTTAGTTGGCTGGATATGAAATTGTGGGTTGAAAATTATTTTCTTTAAGAATGTTGAATATGGCCGGGCGCGGTGGCTCAAGCCTGTAATCCCAGCACTTTGGGAGGCCGAGACGGGCGGATCACGAGGTCAGGAGATCGAGACCATCCTGGCTAACAGGGTGAAACCCCGTCTCTACTAAAAATACAAAAAACTAGCCGGGCGACGTGGCGGGCGCCTGTAGTCCCAGCTACTCGGGAGGCTGAGGCAGGAGAATGGCGGGAACCCGGGAGGCGGAGCTTGCAGTGAGCTGAGATCCGGCCACTGCACTCCAGTCCGGGCAACAGAGCGAGACTCCGCCTCAAAAAAAAAAAAAAAAAAAAAAAAAAAAAAAAAAAAAAAAAAGAATGTTGAATATTGGCCCTCACTCTCCTCTGGCTTGTAGGGTTTCTGCTGAGAGATCTGCTGTTAGTCTGACAGGCTTCCCTTTATGGGTAACCCGACCTTCCTCTCTGGCTGCCCTTAACATTTTTTCCTTCATTTCAACTTTGGTGAATCTGATGATTATATGTCTTGGGGTTGCTCTTCTGGAGGAGTATCTTTGTGGTGTTCTCTGTTTCCTGAATTTGATTGTTGGCCTATCTTGCTAGGTTGGGGAAGTCCTCCTGGATAATATCCTGAAGAGTGTTTTCCAACTTGGTTCCATTCTCCCCATTGCTTTCAGGTACACGAATCAAACATAGGTTTGGTCTTTTCACGTAGTCCCATATTTCTTGGAGGCTTTGTTAGTTCCTTTTCATTCTTTTTTCTCTAATCTTGTCTTCAGGCTTTATTTCATTAAGTTGATCTTCAATCTCTGATATCCTTTCTTCTGCTTGGTTGATTCGGCTATCGATACTTGTGTATGCTTTATGAAGTTCTCATGCTGTGTTTTTCAGCTTTATAAGGTCATGTATGTTCTCTAAACTGGTTATTCTAGTTAGCAATTCCTCTAACATTTTTTCAAGATTCTTAGCTTCCTTGCATTGGGTTAGAACATGCCTCTTTAGCTCAGAGGAGTTTGTTATTAACCACCTTCTGAAGCCTACTTCTGTCAATTCCTCAAACTTATTCTCCATCTAGTTTTGTTCCCTTGCTGGTGAGGAGTGGTGATCCTTTGGAGGAGAAGAGACATTCTGGCTTTTGGAATTTTCAGCCTTTTTGGGCTGGTTTTTGTTCATCTTCGTGCATTTATCTACTTTTGGTCTTTGATGTTGGTGACCTTCGGATGGGGTTTCTGAGTGGACGTCCTTTTTGTTGATGTTGATGCTATTCCTTTCTGTTTGTTAGTTTTCCTTCTAACAGTCAGGCCTCTCTTCTGCAGCTCTGCCAATCTTACTAAAAGTAAAATATAGAAAACTTGTGTGTTATTATTGAATGATTGCAATAAAATTTTAAAATACTTTCAGAAATTACTTCAGTGAAGCCCTTAAACTCGTAGGTTTAAGTAACTTCTCTAAGGCATGAGTGTGAAGACAAATGCATGAAAACAAACTGTAAATCACAGATATGGTTCTAGTACCTAATTGGTGATGATGTTGAAGAAGGGTGTCAGACAACTCTGTTGTTTATACGGAACCAGATTTTCTGTACCTTGTTTACCAAATAAGATGCTATCGGTTGTAAGACCATGCCCCCTGCCCACCTTTTTCTTTTCATACCTTTGGAAATGTGTTACCCAGTGGTACATGAAGTCAACTGTGATTTGTCATTGTAAGATAAGTGCTGTTTTCAGACATGTGAACGTGTGGGCTGTGAAATAGGGAAGTATATATTTCCAAATAGAGGGAGGAACTCTATATTTTCTATGCTAATTTTAAAATTGGTTTGAATAAACCAGTCATTTGAATAGATTAGAAAGAGATCAGCATCAATTTGTTTGTATTCTACTATTGTGCCATCAGTCTTGCCTTACTTTGTTGGACATGGGTGCAGAGTGAGGAGAAGGATAGTGGAAAATGCAAACAATTTATATGAACATATGGAATATGGCAACTGTAAGTGTCGTGTAGAGGCAACATTTAAAAACAGTGGTCATAATCAGAGCAATTTTGTATATTGGTGATAGCTGAAAAGCTCTAATAGTGAACTGTTCCAGTAGAAGACCAATAGAACACACTGTGCGTTGCAGTGGAAGAAACAGTACCACTGTTTAACAAAGTTTGGTTGTAGACACAAAACAAAGGCAAGATTTACATGTATTCCAATAAATATTAATATATATATATGTCAAACATATACACACACACTGATTTGGAAAATAGGCTGTATTTATTTAAAAAATAACGATTTTCAGCCGGGCGCAGTGGCTCAAGCCTGTAATCCCAGCACTTTGGGAGGCCGAGACGGGCGGATCATGAGGTCAGGAGATCGAGACCATCCTGGGTAACACAGTGAAACCCCGTCTCTACTAAAAAATAACAAAAAAACTAGCCGGGCGAGGTGGCGGGCACCTGTAGTCCCAGCTACTCGGGAGGCTGAGGCAGGAGAATGGCGTAAACCCGGGAGGCGGAGTTTGCAGTGAGCTGAGATCCGGCCACTGCAGTCCAGCCTGGGCAACAGAGCGAGACTCCGTCTCAAAAAAAAAAACAAACAAACAAACAAACAAAAAAAACGATTATCAAGTTAGTATCTCTTATTGGATATTTCGATTGCTACCAAAGTTTTTTTTTCTAATGTTTTGATGAATATCTCTTTAGATAACTTAGTGAAAGTTCATGAGTATTTCCTTAGGATAAATTCTAAAAATGGAATCTTAGGCTCTTATCTATGCGACTACATATTCCTGAAAGTTTGTGCTACTGTGTGTCTCCAGCCATGTGGTAGGTAGAATTCTAAGGTGACCCCCAAGTGCCTGTTGTGTAACCCTGTCCTCTTCAGTGTGGGTGGGATCTGTAGCTTGCTTCTAACCAATAGATGGCAAATGTGATGGGATATTGTGTCAATTATTAATTTATATTCTTACTTCTCAGTGTACCTTTCAATATATGCTCTATGATAACTGACAGACTTCCTTTGAGCATTTTCATTTAAGAATTTTGGCATTTTGTAAATAACTTTTGATTATTACTTTCCTTTCATTTTTACCTGTATGTTTTGTAGAAAACAGATAGAAGGCTGGGCGCGGTGGGTTACACCTGTAATCCCAGCTGTTTGGGAGGCCAAGGCGGGCGGATCACTTGAGGTCAGGAGTTTGAGACCAGCCTGGCCAACATGGTGAAACCCCGTCTTTACTAAAAATACAAAAAGTAGCTGGGTGTGGTGGTGGATGCCTGTAATTCCAGGTACTCCAGAGGCAGAGGTAGGAGAATCTCTTGAACCCAGGTTGCAGTGAGCTGAGATCACACCACTGCATTCCAGCTTGAATGACAGAGCAAGACATGGTCTCCAAAAAAAGAAAAAGAAAACAAACATGTTTTCAATTTATTGCACGGTCCTTTTTGTTGGCATCTTGTTTATATGTATTTTCTTTCAAAGCAGACCTGTCCAACTGAACATCTGTAAGATGATGAAAATGTTCTGTAGTCTTTGCTGTGTACTACAGTGCCTCCTAGCCAAACATGCTTATTGAGTAGTACTTGAATTGTGGCTAGTACAGCTGAGGGGACTGGATTTTTAATGTCATTTAATTTAAATTTTTGTAGCCATATGTGGCCATTGAATAGCACAGTTTTAATATATAGTTGTGTGCCACTTAACAATGTTTTGGTCAGCTTTGGACTGCGTATATAATGGTGGTCCCATAAGATTATAACAAAGTTGCCCTGTACAGGTGTACCATTTTTTATCTTTTATACATAAATACTTACCAGTGTGTTACAGTTGCCTGCGGTATTCAGTACAGAGCATAATTACATGCTGTACCGGTTTGTAGCCTAGGAGCAATAGGCTATATATTATATATCCTAGTGTATAGTTGACTCTACCATCTCGGTTTGTGTAAGAACACTCAGTGATGTTTGCACAATGACAGAATCACTCAACAATGCATTTTTTAAGAGCATACTCCTGTTGTTAAATGATGCATAACTAGATTTTTAAATTTAATTTGCTGGTATGTAGGATTTTTGTGTCTATATCATAGATTCTTTTTACATTTAAAGTAAAATAAAACTTATCTTGATGTATACCTATATGATCTAGTTCCTGCCCACCTTGCTGCTAATTTTCTACGACTTTCTTTTACAGTTACTGTTCACTGGTGTTTTTATTTCTTGTATTCCCACATATGATACTTTATAGTTCATTTTAAGACATTTGCACTCTGGAACTGTGCTTAGTTTTTATAGCTGCCTCTTTCTAGTTCTCAGCTAAATCTCAACTCCTTTGTTAGCCTGATCTCTGATTTTTTTTCCAACAACATTTTATTTAGAAAAAAATTTAAATATACAGAAAAGTTGAAAGAATTGTATTGTGAACACCCGTGTACCCAGGGCCCAGAGTCTTTATTTTACTGTACCACCTCTAACACATACTAATTCATCTATTTCTCTATCCATCCATTAGTCTATTTTTTGGGGTGAATGTCAGAGTAAATTGTAGACATCTGTTTATTTTCAGTTTTACTTTTTACTGGGTTTATCTCTTTATTTTGTTGGAGAAGTTCTTTACGTATCTTGGATATTGGTCTTTTGTCAGATATGTTTTTCTGATATATTCTCCCACTTTGTAATTTGCTGTTTTATTTTCTTAACAGAGGCTTTGTTGTTGTTGTTGTTGTTGTTGTTGTTGGGACGGCATTTTGCTGTTGTTGCTCAGGCTGGAGTGCAATGGTGTGATTTTGGTTCACTGCAACCTCTGCCTCCCAAGTTCAAGCGATTTTCCTGCCTCAGCCTCCCAAGTAGCTGGGATTACAGGTGCGTGCCACCATGCCCAGCTAATTTTTTGTATTTTTAGTAGAGACGGAATTTCACAATGTTAGTCAGGCTGATCTTGAACTCCTCACCTCAGGTTATCCACCTGCCTTGGCCTCCCAAAATGATGGGATTACAGGCGTGAGTCATCATGCCCGGCCAGTTTTCTTAACAGAGGCCTTTGATAGCAGAAGTTATTATTCACTCGTTTAATTTATGAATTATTTTTCTTTTATGGATAGTGCTTTTTTGTGTCTTGCCTAAGAAACCTTTGCTTGACTAACCCAAGGTCAGAAATATATTCCCCTATGTTTTATTCTAAGAGCCTGTGGCTTAGCTTTTATGTTTGGGTATATTATCCATTTCAAATTAATGTTTCTGTTAGTAGTGTGGAGTAGGAATTGAGATTCATATCACCCTCCCCACTAGTTATTCTAGCACCGTTTGTTGAAAAGACTTCTTTTCCTGGATTGCATTGACACCTTGGTCAAAAATTAAATCACCATATTATAAATCACTGTATTATAAATTATGTATTTGTTGGTTGATCACCTGTTTTTAATTGCCATCCTATCAGTGCTCACTCTTTTTATGTGATACAGACACACTTTCTGATAAACTAGTGTGATAGATTTGCTACTGTATTGCAAATGCCTGGAACTACGGAATGGATGATAGAAATTGGTCTATAGTTGACAGTAGATGGAGAATGATTTTGTAGTTGTCTGTTTTTATTATGTAAAATGAATCGGGGGATTTATGCCTATTTTTCTGTGACAGAGAATAGTTTATTTATATTGTAGTGAACTGTTCGGTGAAAGCTTGAATGAACTCAGTTCTAAAATAACTTTTAGGATATTTTTAAGGAAGAAATTCTTTGAAAAACATAGCTAGCAAGTTTTAACATTTCTATGTGTCACCTTTGTTAATATGTCATTTTTAGAAAATTATCAATGTCATTAAAATGTTTAAGTGTATTTATGTTGGTGTTGGACATGTATTTTCTTTTAAATTTTGTTTTCTATGTATCTGTGTAACATTAGCATTGTGCTATCATCTCGAGGGGAAATCCAGGTGTGTGTTTGAATCTCTTCCCAAATACGTCTCTCTAATTCCCTGAGCCCACTAAAATCTCCACTTTTTTCCTTTTCCCTTAGCAGTGGCCTTTTGCCTAGGGAAAAAATATGGATTTTCTAAGTTTTGCCATATGTTTAGAATTGGGAAATGCCCTTAGAGAAAAACTGGCTGTATAAATTCAGTTCACTTTTTGGCCCTTCCCCTGACTGCACAGCACTTAACAGAATGTTTTAAAATTTGAAGTTTATCAACTTTTCCCCTTTATTTTTAACTTATTTGTTTTTCTTAGTTCTAATTTTGTTGTTGTTGTTTGTTTAGTGACTAGAGAATGTAGTTGGTATAATTTGTAGGAATTTGCTGTTTTTTTTTTTTAGTGGCCCAGTATATCATCAGTTATTATAAACATTTCTATGAATGTTTTTATATTCTACTTTTGTCATAGGTGAGAGAGGAATATTAAAATGGTTCAGTGCTATTACTTTGTCTTTTTTCTAATATATTAAAAATTTTAGCACATAAGCATTTATTACTCATTTCTTCATTATGAATTTTATTATGAAAATCAGTTGACACCATTTTTTCTTTCAGTTTGCTTAGGCATATTTTACACAGAAATATTAATTTCTTTTATTTTGCTTTTGTTTACTTTGAATTTTGCTTAATCATATTTTGCTTAGAAATATTAATAATAGGTTTGCATAATATTTAGTTTTTCTTAAAAATTTTGCTTAATGTGCTTCTATATATTTTATCTTTTATACTTTTCTTTGTTCTTCTTTTTTGTATTACTGGATAATTTCTCAAAATGCCCCATATTTCACACATCTGATTTTTAGCATAGCATATTTTTCAGAAATTTGAGAATGTAAAGCATATGCTTTCTAAAATTTAATTAGCACATTTTTTTCTTTAGTGTTTCTAAGCAGACTTTTGCTTGGGGATGTATAATACACAGTGAAACGTACACAAATCATAAGTTTGCAATTTCAGAATTTATTTATTTATTTTTTGCATGTGAAGGTTCGGTTGTTCTATCACCATTTGTTGAAGAGACTATTTTCTCTTCATTTCATTGCTTTTGCTCTTTTGTCAAAGATCACTTGACTGTATTTATGTGGATCTATTTCTGGGTTCTGTTCCATCCCACTGATCATTTGTCTGTTCTTTTGCCGATATTATTCTGTCTTAATTACTGTAGCTTTGTAAGTTTTGAGTCTGGTAGTGTCAGTTGTTGCCCTTACTCTTCTCCTTCAGTATTGTGCTATTTTTTTAGATCGTTTGCCTCTCCATACAACCTTTAATATCAGTTTGACAATATTTAGAACATAACTTTCTGGGATTTTGATTGGGATTGTGTTGAATCTGTAGATCAAATTGGGAAGACTGACATCTTGACGATATTGAGCCTTCCTATCCATGAACATGTACTGTCTCTCCATTTATTTAGTTCTTTGGTTTCTTTTGTTGGAATTCTGTAGTTTTTCTTTCTTTCTTTTTTTTTTTTTTTTGAGACGGAGTCTCGCTCTGTCGCCCGGGCTGGAGTGCAGTGGCCGGATCTCAGCTCACTGCAAGTTCCGCCTCCCGGGTTTACGCCATTCTCCTGCCTCAGCCTCCCGAGTAGCTGGGACTACAGGCGCCCGCCACCTCGCCCGGCTAGTTTTTTGTATTTTTTAGTAGAGACGGGGTTTCACCGTGTTAGCCAGGATGGTCTCGATCTCCTGACCTCGTGATCCGCCCATCTCGGCCTCCCAAAGTGCTGGGATTACAGGCTTGAGCCACCGCGCCCGGCCGGAATTCTGTAGTTTTTCTAATACAGAGTTTTTATATATAGTTGTTACGTTATCCCTAAGTATTTCCTTTTTGGAGGATGCTAATGTAAATGTTTTTGTATTTTAAATTTCGAATTTCACCTGGTATATAGGAAAGTGATGGATATTTTTTCTATATACCGTTGCTGTCATACAGGAAAGTGGTTGAGTTTTGTATATTTGTGTCATGAAACCTGGCTATAATTGCTTATTTGTTCCAGTAGTTTTTGTTTATTCGTTTCGTATTTTCTGCATAGGCAATCATGTCATTTGTGAAAAAAGACAATTTTATTTCTTCCTTCCCAATATTTAAACCTTTTACTTGTCTTACTTTATTGGCTAGAACTTCCAGTATGATTCTGAAAGGAGTGCTGACAGAGAATGTCTTTGTCTTGTTCCTGACATTAATGAGAAAATATTTGATTGTTTTTTGATTCTCCCTCTCATATTAGCCAAACATGGAGGGCTGGGTAACTGGCCAATGTTTTAAAATTTTGCTTTATTTATTTAATGGTGTGGAACTGCTAGCCTCGGATAAGTCATCCATCATCATCATCATCATCATCATATCACCATCATTGTCATCATCATTAGTAGTATGTTGTTAAAATTAGACTTTTTCTTTTGATAACTGGTAGGAGTCTATAGGTTTTCCTGTGATAAGTTCAGTCCTCAGAAAGCACCACTCGTATGGCATTTCAGGGCTTAAATTCTGAATACTATTCACTTGGTTTTCCGAGTCTAAAACATCGTTCCATATAGGATTCTGTACAATCCCATATCTAGTCATATTGCAGTGCTGAGAATTGTAGTCCCAGAGAGGCATCTGTGGAGATAGGGTTTGAGAATGTTCGTGAAATGTTTCTATCAAGTCCTACCTAATAGGTGAAATAGTTTTTGAAAGATAAAATAAAGATCCGAGCTGTAGCAGGTAGATAGAAATGCCTCTTTCATTGTTGGATGGGAGACATATATTGTAAGAGAGTGATCTATTAGAAAATACGTTTGATGTGGAGTACTTTGAAATAATGATTTAGCAACTGTCTGTTAGTAGAGATTAATGAGGTAGAGTAGAAGAGAATGTCAATAGAGTTGAAAATATTTAAGATCTTGGACACTAGGATGCTGAGTAGATTGTCCACCTGTATGATAGCATACATGAAGAAGACAAGGATGATTCAAGTACTAAAGTCTTTATTGGTAGTTTGATGAATTACATGGAAAAATTAGGGTTAAGATTAGAGTAGCTGGTGGTTATGATGCCAAAGGATTAGGACTCTTTACTCAAAAGTAATATAGTGTCTTGGAAATAACATTAAATTTCTAGGAGAATGCACATCCTACTGTGGATGGTTGTTTTGTGGCACATGTGTTTATTAGCTGTGTGAGCTCTTTCAGCACCCCTTTCAGAATTTGCCCGTTTTCATTCTTTTTTCTTGGGGCTGTTTAATTAATGTGCCCCACCTTACCTTTCCTGTTACTGTATCTGTGAGTGTAACAGACTATTTCTATTTGAAACCTTCCTCTTAACGACCTTCTCTTTTCTATAGTTCAGTTAGGTGCTAAGACATCATTTCAGGAAAAATGACTTTATCTTTTATCTTCTAAAAAATATGTTTAAATTTTATATAATTTTGGGGAATACTTAATGTTATGAAGAATACTATTCTTGACATGAAATAATTTGTTCTAGGTCTCATAAATGTTATAATAACTGTATATTTCAAAATTAAATTTTCTAATAATTTGCTGTTTATTGAATTATGAACTGAAAGAAAGTAGGTTCAAGATATTAAAGGACTAGTATTATTATCTTTATTGAAACTGTGATGTGGATATAATTTTACCTATCAGCAAACAAATATTTTTAACAGAAGTCTGTTTGTATTTATTATGCCCTGCAGAAGACAGAGAAATGTATGGTCACATAAATGGTTTTGGCTAACTAACTATAGTTCTGTGTAGAAAAAACATAATGATTAAATTTTGCAAAGTCATTTATTGCTGATTTTAAGAGAAGTTAATTTTATTAAAACTGTTCTCAGTATGTATCACAAACTTATTTTTCTCTTGTTGATTATGGCTTTTGCAGCACAATTACAAAACATTTTGAACTGGGTTTATCATACTCATAATGAATTGGTAGTTAATTTCATAGCCTTATTTTATCAGTAACTGTGCATTCATCTTTAACCTGATTTGATTTGGTTTCCGATGGATGAAATAAACTTTTTTCTTTTTTTCTTTGAGTTGGAGTTTCACTCTGGTTGTCCAGGCTGGAGTGCAATGGCAGGATCTCTGCTCACTGCAACCTCTGCCTCCTGGGTTCAAGCGATTCTCCTGTCTCAGTCTCCTGAGTAACTAGGATTATAGGTATGTGCCACTATGCCTGGCTAATTTTTGTATTTTTAGTAGAGACGGGGTTTTACCATGTTGGCCAGGGTGGTCTCGAACTCCTGACCTCAAGTGATCCACCCGTTTTGGCCTCCCAAAGTCCTGGGATTACAGGCGTGAGCTACCGCGCTCGGCCCAAAATAAACTTAAATTATGCTCCTGGTTAACCCAATGTCTTGAGCTTATGCTTCTAATATGCTGATTTTCAAAAAATGTTAGTATATTTGACTGTATTTTTAGGTGTTTAAGAATACTCAGGAGCAATTGCACATGATGCTCAACCTGATGGAAATTATAAATGGATAAAAGAAATTAAATTGTTAGATGTTGACTCATCTTACATCTGTATAGAAGAATGATTTAAAAATGATGTGAATAGACTTGGATGGTGAAGGCATGGGATAGGTTAGTTATCATTTAGGTTCAGAGGTTGGCAAAGTACCTGAAGGAATAGGGTTAAGGTTGCTGATTACTTTGAGGAGAGGAGACATGATATAGTTCAGAGTGGTTTATTAATTTTCTGATAGTTGGAGAATATGCATGTGTGTGTGTGTGTGTGTGTGTGTGTGTGTACATGTAGGTGTTGTGTGTGTGTGTATTTATATCTACACCTCCCCCCACCTTTTTTTTTTTTTTTTTTTTTTTAACTTTTTTTTTGTAGCGATAGGATCTGGCTTTGTTGCCCAGGCTTTTCTTAAATTCCTGGCTTCGAGCGATCCTCACACCATGGCCTCCCAAAGCGTTTGGATTACAAATGTGAACCACTGTGCCTGGCCCACATTTTGGATGGGATGACCAGAAAAATCAAACTGTAAAAGATCCAAAAAATACAGCTTTTAAATTCCATCTGTCTGATATGTCTGAAGTGAGATAACTGTACCTACTTAGTCCAGATATATGGTATGAAGAGGTTCTGAATACCTTGCATATTGCTTTTTGCTGTCTGAGAAGAAAGGGGTTTAAATGAAAGGCATGTATATGTTTAGGATTCCTTTTATGTACGCTAGACCAGAGTGGTTTTTGCTCTAGAGTGTACAGGGTGCCACCATTGTTTTTCGGTGTGGCCCTAGAGCTTGCAACAGGCTAAAAGTATCTTTTGGTGATTCAGATCTAGAACTGTATTCACTGGCCAGACTTTAAGGATTGAGTTGAAAGTTTCAGCGATGATTTGCATGTGAATCGTTTTAGGTCTCCATATTATTGTTTGGAAATAATGATAATCTCTCCCCCAGCCCGTGCATCCCCTATGTCCCCATTTCCTCCTTAGACTGTGATTACTTCCAGGAAACAATGACATTGAAATTTTAAGTACTCATATATCTGGGTCACTTTTTCTAAGTTTTGGTGTATTGTAAATCAATGCTTTCTCTAGATATTATTAGAATAGGTTTTAATACTGATTCTAGGGTGCTCACAAAGATTTTTTTGAATGTTATTTTCAAATGCAAGCTTGAATGACTCAGTTTCATATACTTGAGAACAAAAGAGTAATAAATGTAAATTGGTGTTGTTACTAGTTTAAGTACATTGCTTTTGCAATACTTAAAATGTACTTTGCTTAGTCTTACCTCTGATACCTAGTGGTCTATGTCAAATACCCCATTATATGCTATTGATTTTGTCCCACTGGTTCTATTCATTCTTTTTTCTCATTAAGAAGATTTTCATTTCTTCCCCCTTTCGTATACTTTGCCCTTCTTTTTGCATGTTCTTAGAATTCTTAGTCTTAGCCTAGGGACTATAAGTGCACATATATGTCCACATATACTGTATACACATATGTGCACCCCATGAGAAGATTGTAACTCGCTAGACTGAAGTAGGATGGAACCTTTCTGGGAAATAATGTCCATATAGATGCATGGAAGATAACTAATAGAACTTTAATTTTGACATTGGAGCCTAATAACAATAAAATGAATGAAAGTTAGTATTCTTTAAAGGTGTTATGTCAAATCCCAGTGAACCATGTAATTACTTTGCTGCGTTAAATTGTTGATAAAAAGCTTAATTTTAAGTACAGGAAATAAAATCACCATAACAGAGGTGTACATATTTTGCCATTTTGTTCACAATATATTTCATACAACATTCTAGATGGAAATCTTAGGTCTTATTTTTATATGATTTTGAGCTTTCTCTTTCTGTCCTAGCTTAAAATTGATACAAAGAATAGGGAAATGTTATACTTTTTTATATTGTGGAAAGTAAAGTTTATTTCTGAAACTCTCACTTCCATTTTCCTGTTACTTTATTAGGCTGCAGAACGTGTTTAGTTTACAGCTAAAATGCCATTTGATATCCCAGTGTGGGTTGTCCTCGTCCGGAGATATTCAATGTCTCTATTAAAGCGAAGCTGAAGGTCTCATCTGTGGTGGCTAACCGGGTCACTTTACTCACTAACAGAGAAGGCATCTATGGCATCATTCTAGTCTGCCACTTCCTGAACAGCCTCTTGGCAATAACGCCTCACAGGGGCAGTCGTAAGCTTTCCTGCTGATGGGTGTGACTTTGAGGACAGCTGAAATGGTATCGACTAGAGAAACAGAGTGACAGAAACCTATTGGAATATGTTTAGACCAACCGCACGGTCCTTGCTTCAACACCAGCCTCAAGTTTGGGGGTCCCTAGGGCCTCCTTTACTTCAGACTGGCTGGCTATAGATAGATACTGAGGTCCCCAATGACTCCCTCAGATTTGACAATTCACTGGTATGACCCACAAAACTCAGAGAAGCACTATACTTAGAATTAGAGTTTTATTATAATGAAAGGATACATACTAAAACCAACCACAGGAGAGGCACGTGGGCAGAATCTGGGAGAGGCTCAAAAGCAAAGCTTCTGGTTGTCCTTTCCTGGTGGAGTCATGGATGGTGTTACCTATTCCTGGCTATGATGTATGATAGTCCAGGGAAGTTTATGCAAGCTTTTGGTGTCCACAGTTTATACTGGAATTTGTTCACATACTGACCCCGTGTCTGACCTTTAGTCTTTATCTCCACCCAAAAGGTCAGGCTAATAAGTTTAGTCTCTAGTTCCTTTGGAGATCAGAGCTGGTAGGGTATTCCAGGAAGCTCCCATCATGAGTCACATTGTTAGACTCTCCAGTGACTCCAGGTACTCTTGTCAAGGAGGATATCCCTGGGGCCTAGAGATCATCTCCCAGTAGCTGAGGGCAAAGGCCAGGACCTCTCTTTGGTAAAATGAATTCCTCAACGCACCTATTTAAACAGAGGGTGTATTTTTGCAATTTCTCATATTACTCTTTGTTTGAAAATCTTAAATTTTATTTTACAAATGAATGATTTTCCCTTTATGTTCAAATTAGAACTATTTAGCCTTTTCCTTTTTTTTTTTTTTCAATCTCTCTACTTTTTCTCCCTCATGACATCCAGATCAATCATTTATTCAGTTTAGTTGTATTTTTACTGCATTATGTATTTATGGCCAAATATCCATTGTATTCCTATATTTGTTTCAAAAGTACTTACTATTCTTCTAAACTGATAGGTCATGCTTTTCTACCCACAAAACAAATATTCACTTATATTTCTTACGAGCTGCAATCTGGATACAGAGTATAGCATGAACAAAGGTTTAATGATATCAAAGTATATAAACATTTTAGAAAGGTGAGCATTTCATTGTGGTTTGATTACAGACATATTCAGGAGAGTTTTCCCAGAAAAAAGGGCTTTCAAAACCATGCTAAGGCAACTTGGACTATAGACAGTGAAGAACATTCAAAGATTTTTAGATATGGCCACGACACACTACAAATTGTTTGTTTTAGAAAGTCAGTGAGTAGCATTAGTGAGTAGAAATAGTTTGAAGAAAGGAAATTAACCTAGAAGCAACTCTGTATGCCCAGTTAGGACATTATTACTGTTGTCTTCACTGGAGATATATATAGGTAATAAAGGATGATTTTTGAGGAAGTTATTAACTTATGAGGGATGACTTTAGCTTTTTTTTTTTTTTTAATCTTACCCCTTTCATAACATGTATACAAGTCTAATAAACTTTTAAACTTTTCTAACAATTTTTTATGTTTTCATTACACACAACCTCTTGGGATAATACTGCCTATATATTTTTCTACCTAACCTATAACCTATGGTTATACCCTAGCCATACCAGCTTATTTTTATAGATCCTTGCACTGTGTTATTCATTTTATATTTATTTAACACACATTTGTTGAGTGAGAGGTTACTGTGCACCAGATTATTGTAATAGATGTTGAAAATACAATGAATATAAGATGTGATTCCTGACCTCAAAAAGCATACATGTCAATTAGTAGTCAGATAGATGGGAAAAGCCTGTGATGGAGGAAAGCATAGGATACTTTGATAGTTTATTGAAGGAGCATATAACCTAGACTAGACTAGAGATTAGGAGAAGATTTTTGGGACTCTGACACTCTAGAATAGCAGTTAAAAATATGGACTCTGGAGCTAGAAGGCATTTGGATTCTCAATTTCTTGTTGTGTAACCTTAGGCAAGTTCTTAACTTCACCTTTAAAATGGGAATCACAATAATCCCTACTTTATTTGGTAATTATGAGGCTAAAAATGTTACTGAGCAACAGGGCTTGCTGCGTGATGCGCTAGAAGCCAATACTGTGACACGTGAGTTTTTGGGAAAAGAAAAGCTTTTTATTACAAGTCGACTAACAAGAAGAAAGGAGTCCAGCTCAAATCTCTCTCTCTGTGCTGACTTTAAGGCAGTAATTTCATTAGAAAAAGTTTAGTTCTGGGATTCGTAGGTGATTGGTGGAAGGAGAGGGGAGGTCTGGAAAGTCCTCAGGCATGCACAGCTCTTTATTCATACTACCTCATGGATCTCATGTGCAAATTTCAGGGGGAGTTAGTATGAAGCCTTCGGTGGAAATTTGATCTGTGACACCGGCAAGTTCGTTCTGTGCAAACGCCGGTGGGCCATATCGGTTCCAATTGATTTCAGCCAGGTTTTAAATCTCATAAGTGGAGGGAGTTTCAGTGTTTGAGCAATTTGTTTCTTTTTTTAATTTGCCACCCTGCAGGCTCAGTAATTTCTGCCAGTCACTGGTTTCTTTAACTCTTTAGGGCATAGTTTAAAAATAAGTTAAAATATGTAAAGTGCTTGGAACAGTACCTGGCATATATTAATAGTTTTGTGTGTGTTACTTCCTTCTCTTGCTCTTCTCATCATTTTCTAAAAAATGAATATGTAATTAGTACTCAGTAAATATTTGAATAAATCCTTGAATGATAGATGAAAATATAATTACTGTTTTGTTCCCTTAGAAGTCTTTAAGCATCTCCACTGAAAGCATTTAAGGTAAAATAACTATTTTATGTGTATTTAGGTCCATATTAACTCATAAATTCATGAGTTTCATAAAGTGTAAGCTCATATGACACGTAAGCAGTGTTGAATTTGACTGCTTGTAGATGAGGATGTCCTCTCCAGTTGGTCTCACACGTCCGTCTTACTATATACCCTGTCCAGTTCAGGTTATGGCCTGGCACGTATAGACATTTTAGTTTGGGGTCTCCACACTAGACCCTGCCACCCGCTCTTCCAAGATGGACATAGAGTAAACCCTTTTACATCTCAAACACTTAACACAGTGGTTGCCACTTATTGGTACCAGGTAAATGTTTGTTGAATGAGTGAATGATGCCTAAATTATGAAACTGAAAAGAAAAATTAGAAATCTGACAAAAAGAACTTTTATTGCTCCATGAGGATGTAGTTGACTACTTCTTTCTGGATATATGAAGGGATTTTGGTAAAAATAAGACTAACAGCAACCAAAATTAAGAGGTTATATTTTCTAGAGAAATTTTGTTTTAAGATATTCTAACTTGTCAAGTAGGATTCACCAGAATTATTATGCTTCTTTTTTATTGCAATAATATGGATTAATGAAAGAGCCAACAATAGTATTGCAAAAGTGATTTATATTTTGATTAGCTAACTTGAATGACATAGTTGTTTAGGCACTATTGGTAAGTAGTAGCAATCAAGTCATTCTTTTTTAAAAGAAGATGATGATGTTGGCTTTGTGATGAACAAGGGTGACTTGTAGGATTATTATTTACTGATTAGAAAGACATTCAGAGTACAGAAGCATTGAATAATCTTAACCTGAGCTAGAAGTTAGACTTTGGGATTGAAAACCAATAAAGATTAGTATCCAGGGGAGTGCAAATTTCCATTTTTGGGGGGGTTTTTAAACTAAACCTTGGATTTGTGGAGAGTTAATGAAAGCACGTAAAAGAGTCAAGAGATAGAAGTTACTATATTGAGTATTCTCAGGCAATGAGTTGAGGCTTTGTGGGACTATCTGCTCAGAAAATGTCTGAGTAGAATAGACCAGAACTGAAAGGTGGAGGTAGTTTCTTCTTTTTTAAGTATTCCGTTGGTATATTTTTCCATACTATAATGAATTCATATTGCTAATTCGTATTTCTAATAGCATTGGAGATTCAGTTTCTTCTTCACTGTAGTCTTAAGCTGTCATTTTGCTTATTATTTTTAAAAGGCTCCTTTCTATGCTTTGTAACTTTGCAGTTTCTATTTTGTTTCTCATGTTTCTAATGTCAAGCCTTTTGCATTATCTTTCTCTGCTTATGCATTTATAACAACTTGGTTTTCGGATGCATCATGATTCATAGACATGAAATATCAACTTGGAGTCAATCATATGGTAACCTTTGTCAGTTCCTCCAATCTTTGGTCCATGCTACATGCCCTCTGTAGGATATTTCAGATGGTATTCAAAGATAAGATTATGTTCATAAGTAAGCAAATTTAAATTTTAAAGGAAAAACCTTATGAAAACTATCAAGCTTTATTAAAAATTGATATATAATGTCTACTGTTTTACTTTTCATCCAGTTACCTTTGAATTTTGTCTGGAGGGAAAATTATCAAGAAAATCGTAATTCTGAAAAGGATTGTATCCTAGTTTAGGGTAATTGACCACACATATTCCACTTTAAATTTCTCCAAGATTTTTCAGTTAAACATTTCTAAATTAGGATTCTTTTATTTGTTAGAAGTGTTTTAAAAGCATCTAGGGTAATTTAAGTAGAACCACATTTCTGAAGAAAGGTTGACAGGGAGAAATTGTAGTTACGTCATCACATGTAAATGTTTTTACTGCCAAATTGAAATTAAGGTATTATTTAGGCATATTGGCCAAGGCTTATATTGTTGTTGGGTCCTCATATCCCTCACATCCCATTAGCGTGTGCTAATGCTGGCTTGGTTTCTAGCATTGGAAGGCAGTCAGGAAATACCTATCTCATTGAACACTGCATGCAATTGTATTTTTATTGGGGTGTTAATTAACCAGTAAATTGTCTATGAAAAACTTAGCTTAGTACTTCCTACATTAGGATACCAGTGCAACTCATGAATAAGTTTTACTTTATATATAGAAAAGGAGAAAAAGAAACAGTAGCTTATTTTTTTGGATATAGTATCAGATACAAAAGAATATCAAAGTGAATTTAAAATTATATCTGATATTTAAATTATTAAATAAAACCTGACCGTTCAAGTCACGCTATTTTAAGCATATTGAGACTCTATTTTTGGCTTTTTGGTAACTCCTCTTTTCATGGAGACTGTGCCTGATAGACTCTTCTCTCAAAGGCTGCCCATCATCGTTGCTGAATACACTTCCCAGTGTTTGGTTTGACTTATAACCTTGGCCTCTCAATTTCTTTGAAATTTTTGTCTCAGCGACTTAATTTTGAAATTTGGGAATTCATTCCTACCTATTAGTCAGTACCCTATAGTTTTAAATTTGGACATACTGCTTTGAGACAACTTCCATCTTTAAAAGCAGCTGGGACATTTCATTAGCTTCACCATCCAGTGAGCTATGGCTGATCTGTCTTCAGTGAGGTCTGGTCTTAGTCTTACGAGGGGATAGGTTGCTTTTATTGTGTACACTATCTCAGCCCACGTGGCTATTTTTTATTTCTGAGATTATGAAATTCTTTACAGTTCTCCTTACTTTCTTAAGGTGGAAGTTGAGGTCATTGATTGTAACCTTTTTGCTTAAAATTTTTTTTTTTGTAAAAATGGGTAAATTTTTTTTTTGCTTTTCTTAGGCGATATCTAATTCTGTTGCCCAGGTTGGAGTGTAGTGCTGCAATCAGGACTCATTGCAGCTGCAACCTCTGGGGCTCAGATGATCCTCCTGCCTCGGCCTCCTGAGTAGCTGCAACTTAGGTGCATGCCACCATGCCCGGCTACTTTTTAAATTTTTTGTAGAGACAAGGTCTTGCTATGTTGCCCAGGCTGGTCTCAGTCTCCTGGCCTTAAGTGATCCTCCCACCACAGCCTCCCAAAGTGCTGGGATTACAGGTATGAGCCATTGTGCCTGGTCATTGACCTTCTTTTTTAATTAGGTATTTCATGCAGCAAAATTTTCTGTAAAATGCTTTAGCTGCATCTCTCAAATATTAATCTACTCTGTTTTTGTTTTCATTGTGTTTATAATACTTTAAAATTTCCCTTTTAATTTCTTCTTTTATTCATGGGTTATTTAGAAGTGTGTTATTTAATATTCAAATATTGGGTGACTTTCCAAATATTGACATCTAATTTAATTCATTATGGTCAGAGAATATACTTTGAAATGTGTTGTATGCTTTTAGGAAAAAAAACATTTTTTCCTGGTTTGGGTGGAGTATTTTATAAATGTCAGTTAGGTCAGGTTGTTTTATAGTGATCTAGTCTTACATATCCTCACTGGCTTTGTGTCTGCTTGTGTTTTGTAAGTCTTTTCAAGGTGTCTTTACTACTAGTGATTTTTTTTTTCTACTTGTCCAGCTGTTTGCTCAGAGAAGAGTGTTAAATTCTCTGTTATAATTGAGGATTTCCCCACGATGTTTCTTTTTTTTTAGAGACGGAGTCTCGTTCTGTCGCCCAGGCTGGGGTGCAGTGGCCGGATCTCAGCTCACTGCAAGCTCCGCCTCCCAGGTTTATGCCATTCTCCTGCCTCAGCCTCCTGAGTGGCTGGGACTACAGGCGCCCGCCACCATGCCCGGCTAGTTTTTGTATTTTTTTAGTAGAGACGGGGTTTCACCATGTTAGCCAAGATGGTCTCGATCTCCTGACCTCGTAATCCGCCCGTCTCGGCCTCCCAAAGTGCTGGGATTACAGGCTTGAGCCACTGCGCCCGGCCTCCCCACTATTTTTCTTATCTATTTTGTCAGTTTTATTTTGAAGCTTTTTTTTTTTTTTCTTTTTCTTTTTTATTTTTTATTATACTTTAAGTTCTAGGGTACATGTGCACAACGTGCAGGTTTGCTACATATGTATACATGTGCCATGTTGGTGTGCTGCACCCATTAACTCGTCATTTACATTACATCTCCTAATGCTATCCCTCCACCCTCCCCACTTCCCACAATAGGACCCAGTGTGTGATGTTCCCCTTCCTGTGTCCAAGTGATCTCATTGTTCAATTCCCACCTATGAGTGAGAACATGCGGTATTTGGTTTTTGTTCTTGTGATAGTTTGCTGAGAATGATGTTTTCCAGCTGCATCCACGTCCCTACAAAGGACACGAACTCATCCTTTTTTATGGCTGCATAGTATTCCACGAGTAAAGCATGTATATACATTTAAGATTGTTACAGATTCTTGATGAATTGACCCCCTTTGTCAGTATGTATTGTTTTCATCTCTAGTAATTTCTCGTTCTGAAGTTCTCGTTGTCTTATATTAATATAGTCTAGATGCTTCAGCTTTTTTTCCATTAGCACTGGATTTGACATCTTTTTCCATCCCTGTACTTTTTACCTAATGGACTCTTTATGTACAAAGTGGGCTGTTGTAGACACTATGTATATAGTTGGTTCTTTTTTTTTTTTTTTTTTTAAGAGGGATCTCACTCTGTTACTCAGACTGGAATTCACTGGCGTGATCTTGGCTCACTGCAACCTCTGCTTCCAGGGCTTAAGTTGTCCTCCCACCTCAGCTTCCCAAATAGCTGGGACTACAGGTGCACACCACCATGGCCTGACTTTGACTATGGTTTTGACTTTGCTTTTGACTATGATAAATCAACATTTTAAAAATATTTTTTGTAGAGATGGGATTTTGTCATGTTGCCCAGGCTGGTCTTGAACTCCTGAGCTCAAAATATCTGCCTGCCTCTGCCCCTCAAAGTGCTGGCATTACAGACATGAGCCACCACACCCAGCTGGTTCTTGATTTCTTAAAAAAATTTATTAATAATGACAATCTCTGCTGGTTGATTTTGTAATGTTGTGGTTTCTAGAAGAAATATCATTAGAATGAAAAAAAATCAATCTCCTATAAATCTACCTTCTTACTACTTGATTTACTACATGGCTTGCCCCATGTTTTCTCATTTTCTTTTTTCTTTTTGTCTTGCCATCCTTTGGATTACTTGAGAATCTTATTCCATTATATCTCCACTTTTTTGGCCTATTAGATATACATCTTTGTGTATATTTTAGCAGTTGTTCTAAGGTTTATAGTATCTCTTTTCACAATTTACATTTAATTTTTTTTTTTTTTTTTTTTTGAGATGGGGTCTCACTCTGTCACCCAGGCTGGAGTGCAGTGGTGCAATCTCGGCTCACTGCAAGCTCTGCCTTCTGGATTCACGCCATTCTCCTGCCTCAGCCTCCTGAGTAGCTGGGACTACAGGCGCCTGCCACCACTCCTGGCTAATTTTTTTTTTTTTTTTTTGTATTTTTAGTAGAGACAGGGTTTCACTGTGTTAGCCAGAATGGTCTCAATCTCCTGACCTCATGATCCACCTGCCTTGGCCTCCCAAAGTGCTGGGATTACAGACGTGAGCCACTGCGCCTGGCCTAATTTACTTTTAAATAATAGTATGCCACTTCATAGTTGTGGTTCTTACCTCATTTCCTTTTATACATTTTGTTTTTACATATGTTATAAATCCTACAATACATTGTTAATATTTTTACTTTAATTAGTCAATTATATTGTAAGAAAAGAAAGAGGAACACAGATTTCTTATATTTATTCTAGTTTTTAACCATTCCAATGCCCTTCATTATTTCAGTTTAGATACAGATTTTAAAATTCTTGTATCATATTCCTTCTACCTAAAAATTTTCTTTGAAAATTTCTTATGTTCTAGCTTGGTGGAAATATATTTTATCAGCTATTGTCTGTCTGAAAAAGAACTCTACTGTGCCTTTGTTATTGAAAGGTATTTTCATTTGCTGAAGATTTTTGGATTAACATTGTTTCTATTAATATTAGTATGTTAAAGGTGAGGTTTCATTGTCTCTTAGCTGGTATAATTTCAGATAAGGAGTCTGCTGTCAATCTTATTTTTGTTCCTCTGCCTGTAATCTTTTCCCCCTTCTTGCTGGGTTTTGACTATGATAAACCTACATGTTTTTTTTTTCTTAAATCTTTCTTCCTGTCCTCTTGGAGTCCTTTGGGGTGTGTGTTTGTGTTTATGTGTTTAATTAGTTTTGTAGTAATTGAAGGCATTATTTATCTTAGTTGGTTTCTTTGCTTCCTTATATCTTTCTTTTCATTTTCACATTCCAGCCATGCAAGTGTTCTATCTTTGGCTGTAGTCTCCCAGCTCTTTGATTCTTAGCGCTGTTTCTTTTTTCCCTCTTTTTTCTTTATTTTGATTGGAAAAAGTGCCACATACCTTTCTTCTTCAAGTTCGGTGACTTTTCTGTGTCCAGTCTGTAGATAATCTCATTATCATTCCCACTGATTAACATTGTTTTCCTCTGATGTTGTGTGTCTTTATTTCTGCATTTTCAGTTGTTTCATTTTTATTGTTTCCACCTCTGCTGAAACTCCATATCCGTTTATGCATGTTTTCCACTTTTTTGTCTAGATCATTTAAAATGTTATTTTTAAGTTCAGGGTACATGTGCAGGATGTGCAGGTTTGTTACATAAGTAAACGTATGCCCAGGTGGTTTCCTGCACAGATCATGCCATCACCCAGGTATTAAGCCAGCATCTATTAGCTATTCTTCCTAATGCTCTCCCTTTCCCTATGCCCCCCGCAGGTGCCTGGTGTGTGTTGTTCACCCCCATGTGTCCATGTGTTCTCATCGGTCAACTCCCACTTATGAGGACATTCAATGTTTGTTTTTTCATTCCTGCATTAGTTTGCTGAGGATAATGGCTTCCAGCTCCATCCATGTCCCTGAAGGATATGATCTTGTTCCTTTTTATGGCTGCGTAGTATTCCATTGTGTATACGTACCGTATTTTCTTTATCCAGTCTATCAGTGATGGGCATTTAGGTGGATTCCATTACTTTGCTATTATAAATAGTGCTGCAATGAATTTACACATGCATATATCTTTATAATAGAATGATTTATATTCCTTTGGGTATATACCCAGTAATGGGATTGCTGGGTCAAATGATACTCCTGTCTTTAGGTCTCTGAGGAGTCATCACACTGTCTTCCACAATGGTTGAACTAATTTACACTCCCACTCACAGTGTAACAGTGTTCCTTTTTCAGGCCGGGTACGGTGGCCCACACCTGTAATCCCAGCACTTTAGGAGGCTGAGGCAGGCAGATCACGAAGTCAGGAGATTGAGACCATCCTGGCTAATGTGGTCAAACCCTCTCTCTACTAAAAAGACAAAAATTAGCCAGGTGTGGTGGTCCATGCCTGTAATCTAGCTATTCAGGAGGCTGAGGCAGGAAAATCCCTTGAACCTAGGAAGTGGAGGTTGCAATGAGCCGAGATCGTGCCACTGCACTCCAGCCTGGGTGACAGAGTGAGACTCCCTCTCAAAAAAAGAAAAGGTGTGTTCCTTTTTCTCGACAATGTCGCCAGCATCTGTTGTTTTTTGTAAATGTTATTTTTAAAGTCTTTGATAATTCCAAAATATAGGCCCTCTCTTTGTCTGCTTCTGTTGACTGCCTTATCTTTGAGTATAAGTCATTTATTTTTCCTTTGTGTATGTGTGTGTGTGAGAGAGAATTTTTAAATTAGACATCTTTCTTGGATTTTTGTTTTCCTATTTGAACAAAAGAGACTGAGGTAAGTATCTTTATGCTTGGTAGCAGGCGTATTTCTTTTAGTTTGTTAATAGGCTTCGTTTGTGGGTGGGGAGGGGTAGTGGTTGAATCAGCCTGTTCTATGTGTTGCTATATAATTATATCTTCAGTGCTCCAAAGAATTTATATTTTCTCAGCAGTTGGCTGCAGTTACTTGTATTTATTGTAATGCCTAGAGTATAAGAGTTTTCTCCTGGTGTTTCCGTTTCACGTGTAGCTTTCAGTAAGCTCTGCTCCCTTGTACCACAGAGTATTCTATTTTCATACTTCTAGTACTTTTCCCCATATGTAAACAACTATTTCTTGCCGCTCAGTGCCAGGCTTGTGGAGTTTTCTTAGTTTTTCTTCTCTAGGCTTAGTATTAAACAGAACCTGAGCACCTGAATCGCAGGCATGACTTTTCCTCAGTGGGTCTTCCCTGTCCCTCTTGCCAGTGAAGTTTTGCCTTGCATAGGGATATTTTGTCAGTACCGAGTCTTTCTGCTTTTTATCAATATAATATCATTGTTCCAAGCCTGTCTCCAGCTTCTTGTATAGCTGCATATGAATTTATTCCCAGGTAATGTTTGCATCGTATCAAGAAGGGTTTGGAAAGCAGGAGGGTTTTAATGTCTGTGTACAACCAAGGTGGGGCATTCTCTTGTGTCCTGCCCTGCCTGTGATCTTTCTTGTGAAGCCTGATAGAAGCCTGGGAAAAAGTTTGTATCTCTTGCATTTTGGGCTTCCAGGGATTCTAAACTGTTCCACTCACCCAGACTTAGTTTTTAAGAATTGGCCAGATGTTCAGTTGTTTTCTTTGTACTCACTTATGGCTGCCACTTCCTCTTCCTTTTCCCTACCAAAGAAGACATGAATTCATATACTTCATCCTCGTTTGGAGGGGCTGGGATTAGTTTATGTGGTTGCCTACAGATGTCAGCTTTCTGATGGCCATAACAAAAGTTATGATTTGATAGATTATCTGCTTTTTTATTATCATCAGTGTGGAAGCAGCATTCTCTTACTATTTTTCACATTGTAAATGAATAAGGAACTTTTTCTTAAACCAGCGTTTTAAAGATTTCTTCAAAGAGCAAAGCACTTTAAGATTATGAACATAGATCTATGAAATGAATGAGGGGAAAAAGCATTTTCCTGACGTTAGTCAATCAGTACTTGTAGCTTGCGGTAACATCTACAGTTAATAGTTTCATGTATAATTTGAAGTATGCTGTAAATCAGAGACAGCAGCAGTGAAAGTAATGGAAACTGGCTAAATGACTTAAATGTTGGCTCTCATGATGAAGATACTGATATATGGAAGATGGCCATAACAAGTTTGGATACATTTTTTTTTAAGAATTGTGAATAGACAAAAGGTGATATTTCTAATTTAATAAACACATTACATCTATGATCTCATATGAATATATAAATCAGTTAAAGTATACAATATTAATAACATTTTTAGATTTCATCTCTATTCCTAGAAAATCTTTTTTTCCTCGAGAATTTTACCTCCCTTCATATTCACTTTATTCATATAGTATATTCTATAATGCATTTAAAGTCTATAAAATTTTTGTTAAATATAGAAATGGGGTCTTGCTGTGTTGGCCAGGTTGGTCGTGAACTCCTGGCGCCTCAAGCAGTTCCCTGCCTCAGCCTCCCAAAGTGCCAGAATTACAGGTATGAGCCACTGTGTCTGGCCAAGTCTATAAAATTTAAGTGGCTATTGGAGGACCTATATATTTAGGAACTTGCAGAAATCTTTGGGGCATTTGTTTCAGAGAGTCATAAGACTTTATTTAGTTATCTCTTTATTTTTAAAGTCTGATATAATCTGTTCGGAGTGATTTTACTTTACTGTCTGAATTAAAGCTAGTTGCTTATGTCTGATGACCTCAGTTTCCTTTTCTGGCAAATTGAATAATAATTCAAAACTTGAGAATACACATCTCATGAGGAGTTATGTATTTTGAATGGTATGTTAAGTACCTGCCTCAGCCTCCCAAAGTACTGGGATTACAGGTGTGAGCCACCACGCCCAGCCAACTTTTTCATCCTTCAAAACTGAAACTCATTGAAGACTATCCCCCAAGCCTCTGGCAATTACTGATCTAATTTCTGTCTCAGTGTGAGAAGGGAACATTAAAATTTTAAGGAAATATAGATATTTAAACTCAAATTTGAACTGCCCTCAGTTTAGAGAAATTATGGATTTTGAAGGATGAAATGGCAGAGAAGATGAAGTCACAGTTTGGGAGGAGAATCACAGATTTTTATTCCAAGTGAAATATGTACTTGAAGTTTTGGTTGTTGCTTTTGGAAAGCAAATCTTGTAAGCTTAAGCGTAGTACTTTGAGGAGTGTGTGATTGTGACAAAAGGGATGTATAACACACAGCATATCCAAAAATTTAGGAGACATATTTGAATCCTAGAACTATCCTTAATTTTCTGTTAATTGGCCAGATTCTAGATAACCTGGTGTATGGGAGGGACCTGGTGGGAAGTAATTGATTCGTGGGTGCTATTTTCCCCCATACTGTTCTCATGATGGTGAGTTCTCATGAGATCTGATGCTTTCATAAGGGGTTTCCTGCTTGACACTCATTCTCTTGCCTGCTGCCATGAAAGACATGCCTTTGCTCCTCCTTCACCTTCTGCCATGACTGTGAGGCCACCCCAGCCATGTGGAACAGCAAGTCCATTAAACCTCTTTTTCTTTATAAATTACCCAGTCTCAAGTGTGTCTTTATTAGCAAGTGTGAAAATGAACTGACACACCTGGCTCTGTGACAGTATGTTTTGTTCTCTTCCCCGACACGCAGAAATTCGTGTTTCAGGCCTCCATCAGTGATACACATGTTAAGTTCTTCAAAATAATCAAAATCTGTGAAAGAGATGCATTAAAACACGTAGTAAGTCAGAATTAATTAGAGGATATAGGGTCTATAACTGTTGATACGGCATTGAAAAAACTGTTAATTGTATTTTTTACTGTGTATTCTTTGCAATGAAATTCTCTGCTTGGAAAAATGTAGAAAAGACACACAAAAAAAACCAAAGTAAGATTAAAATCGTTTTCTAAGGGTTCTTGGAAAACACAATGTATTTTTGGATTATAATCGCCATGTTTCAGCTGGTTTGTGGTTACAAATTTTTGCCCCCAAGCAAGTGTCTTTGTAGCTTTGGACTATAATCTTCATGTTTGAGCTAGTTTGTAGTTACAGATTTTTGCTTCTGATTTTTTTTGTGTGTTTATTTTTTATTCCTTTTATCTATTACTTTCCAGAGTTTCTACTTTCACTTTGTTTTTGCTTCTGTGTCTTTCTTCTTTTTGTGCTGGCTTAGGAAGAGATTTAAAAATATGCTTTCAATGCTTTATTCATTATTTTGGCTGTTGTACTTAGGACTATTGTTTAGAATATCTAGCCTGGCAAGGAATGGAAATTTTCGTGTGTGTGCATGTGTGTGTGTGTGTGTGTGTGTGTGTGTGTGTGTATTCAGATCTTAGAATGTATTAACCTAGATTCCTTTAGACCTATCCCTTTGTCTTATTTTGTTTTTCAGTTCTTATAACTTACATATTACATTTTTATAAAGCCTAGCGAGACATTTAAATACTTTTAAAGTGATTATTATATTTTTAAAGAATACATGTGTATTTATTTTATAGCTACTTGAAGGAAATTTTGCCAAAGAAGTGAGCCATGAAATGGATGGACTTATTTTTCAGCCTACTGGAGTAAGTTCATTTGTCTGTGTGTGTGTGTGCATTTGTCTGTGTGTGTGTGTGCATTTGTCTGTGTGTGTGTGTGTGTGTGTACACAGATATACATATATATACACATAAACATATATGCCTCAGACTTATTTACTTAGAATTGATTACTGCTGTGATTGCTACTTTTCCTTAAAATAAATTGCTCATTATGAAAGATTTTATTTATATCTAAATACATGTAATACTAAAATAAGCACCTGTTTTTCACTCAGCTTACGAAATAAGCATTGTTGGTCATTACATGTCAAAGAAACCAGTCTTTTAATATAACTAGTTATTAAAAGATAATTCTCTACCAATAACATTATATAAATGTTTATTTCCTTTTGTAACTTGGTATAGTTTTATGTATTAATCTCTCTAAAACTTCATTTTGCTGTAGTTTACTGTAGAGTAAAATTCAAACAGTTGTCACTACTTGACAAAAAATACAACTTTTGAATATCTTTCCCATATTAACTTTTTGAAATGCACTGAAGAACTTTTACCAACTTAATGGTTGAATCATATATTTGAAGTAAGTTGTATTTTACTCTATAGCAGGTTTTTTCAACCTTAACCACTGATGTGTTGGGCCAAATAATTCTTTGCTGTGGGAGCTGTCTTGTGCATGGTAGGATGTTTAGCAGCATCTGTGGTCTCTACTCACTAGATGCCAGGAGTATAGATGCCAGGAGCACCCCTTTTACCATTTGTGACAAGCAAAAATATAGTCTGACATTGCCCAGTTTCCTCAGAGAACATAATTGCCCCTACTTGATAACCCATGTTCTGTAGGGCAGTGATTTTCAAAATGTGGCCTGTAGAGGAGGATTAGCACCATCCAGGAAGTTTCACAGATGCAACTCAGCCCCACACCTGTTGAGTAGAAACTCTGGGGATAGAGTTTAGCAGTTTGTGGGTTTTTTGTTTTTTGTTTTGAGACGGTGTCTCGCACTCTCGCCCAGGCTGGAGTGCAGTGGCGCCATCTCAGCTCACTGCAAGCTCCACCTCCGGGGTTCACGCCATTCTCCTGCCTCAGCCTCCTGAGTAGCTGGGACTACAGGCACCAGCCACCATGCCCGGCTAATTTTTTATATTTTTAGTAGAGATGGAGTTTCACCGTGTTGGCCAGGATGATCTCGATCTCCTGACCTTGTGATCCGCCCACCTCGGCCTCCCAAAGTGCTGGGATGACAGGCATGAGCCACCACGCCTGGCAGCAGTTTGTGTTTTGACAGGTTCCCCAAGTGATTCTAATGCATGTTCAAGTATGAGAGTTACTTACTCTATAGGAAAGAGTTTATTTCTTGTGCAGCCACCTCATCATATGGTGCTTTTTTTCTTCACCAACTCTTCTTTTAGTAATTAGAGTATAAGCTAGTTGAGAATTTATATATGGAGACATCAGACTGGGTGCCTGGGGTAAAAGAAAGGGAACAAATAATTTGAACACAGTTAAATACTGTACAGGTTGAATATCTCTAATCCAAAGACTGATATGCTATAACATTTATAACGTTTTGAGCACCAGCATGATGCTCAAGGAAATGCTCGTTGGAGCATTTTGGATTTTTGGATTAGGGATGCTCAACTGGTAAGTATATATAATACAGATATTCCCAAATCTGAAAAAAATCAGAATCCAAACCACTTCTGGTCCCAAGCATGTCAGAGAAGGGATATTCAACCTATGCATGTAAAGCATTATATATGCTTTACATATATAATAAATCTCTGCTAAAATGCAAATTTGGAGACAATGTGATATGTGATTGGCATCTGTCTGTCTTCTAGCCCCCCTTGCCAAACAGAAAACAGAAAAATCTTATCTTCTGTGTTTGAGGGAGGAGGAGATGGAGGAGCACTAGAGGTTAAGGATGGAAATGGAAGAAGATACTATTTTAGGAAAAATAAAGTTGAATCTTGTAGTTCTAACACATTCCAGTCTCCCTAGATGGAAAGAAGCAACGTCTAAATATAACAATGAATTCAGAAAATTTCAGTGTGTGAAACTCATGGTTCAGATATGTGCATATATGGCATATGTAGGAAAAATGGCCTGACAAATAAGTGAGTCTCTTTCTTGGATGTCTAGTATAGGCAGTTGATTTGTCAGTCTGTTCCCTTTCTAGTAACCATACTTTTTTTTTTTGAGATGAAGTTTTGCTCTTGTTGCCCAAGCTGAAGTGCAATGGCACAATCTTGGCTCACTGCAACCTCCGCCTTCTGGGCTCAAGGGTTTCTCCTGCCTCAGCCTCCTGAGTAGCTCGGATTGCAGGCATGCATCACCATGCCGAGCTAATTTTTTGTATAGTATGAATGGTGTTTCACCACGTTAGCCAGGCTGGTCTTGAACTCCTGATCTCAGGTGATCCGCCCCCACCTTGGCCTACCAAAATGCTGGGATTACAGGTGTGAACCACCGTGTCTGGCTGTAACCACACTTTTTATTACAATGACTTTGTAATTGATATCTGGTATTAAGTCAAGTCTTCCTGTTTGCCAGCATTACCTTAAATATTTGTAGACAATTGGTTTAACATGAAAGTTTCAGAATCAGTTTGTCATGTTACCCAGAAATTTTTGCTAGGAGTTTAATTGGAACGTCTTTGAATTTAGACTAATGCGGAGAAAACTGATGTGTTTGCAGTGCTAAATCACTTTCTCAGTGAATGCTGTGGCTTTTTTTCAGGTCTTTTTCTATTCTGTAATTGAGTTTAAGTTTTTTATTATTGTTATGGTAACTTCTAAATATTTGTCATTTTCTGCTTTTGTAGTAAATCATGTCTGTTTTTTTTTAATGCTACTTCTAGTACACCGCCTAGATTTTTTATTTTATTGATTCAACAATCCTGTTGAATTCTGTTAGTTTTCATCATTGTCTAATTTTACACATTGACCAAGACCTCTAGTACTGAATTAAGTATTAGTTCTAGTTAGATGAGGGAGAAGACATTTATACCTTCCTCTCAACCTCAAAGGGAATGTAACTAAATTTTCTCCATTAAGTATGTTTGTGGTAGAGTTCTGTTAGATATCCCTTATTGTGTTAAGAAATTTCTGATTCTGTTCTTTCAATAATTCTAAAAATCATAAATAGGTTTTGGGCTTTAACACCTTTTAAGGCAGTAATGCCTCTTCGGTATCTATTAAGATTATCATGTCATTTTCTTTTTTACACCATTTATGTGGTAAATTACACTGATTTTTCTTACGTTGACCCATCCTTGCATTCCTGGGATAAATGCTACTTGATCATGATATATGTAATTTTTTAAGCACACCTTTGGATCTAGGTATAATTGCTTCTTGAGGATTTCTGCCACCTTATTTCTTACAGTTCATTTTTTCTCTCTTTCTCTCTCTTTTTTTTTTTGGAGACAGGGTCTCACTTTGTCACCGAGGCTGGTGTGCAGTGGCACAAACATGGCTTACTGCAGCCTTGACCTCCTGGGCTCAAGCAGTCCTCTCACCTGAGGTTCCCAAGTAGCTGGGACTATAGGCGCGCACGACCACGCCTTGCTGATTTGTGTATTTTTCGTAGATACGGGATTTTGCCTTGTTGCCAAGGCTGGTCTAAAGCTCCTGAGCTCAAGCAATCCGCCTGCCTCAGCCTCCCAAGTGCTGGGATTACAGGTACGAGCCACTGTACCCGGCCTATTTTTCTGTTTTTTGTATATTCAAAATAATGAAGGTAATATTTTTTTTTGTTGAAAAAATTATGTAAGTTGCACATAATCCGTGGTAATACCTATCCATGATTTTAAAATATCAATTGTATGAGTGATTTGTACTGAAAAATAGAACAGTCTCTTACCTTTTTCTGCACCCTAAGTAATACTCCTAGGAGGTAATTATTTTCCTCTTTTTGTTTTGCTTTTACTTCTACAGTTCCACACAATGTATACTGTTCTTTTTTAGTTTTGTATTTTATACATGATCTGCTTACTTTGTACTGTGGAAGAATAGGATTGAGCCCTCTAATTCCACTAACCCCCTCCACTCCCCTTTCTCCTTCCGTCATCCTATTGTAATTATATCACATGTTTGGTCAAATTAATATTCAATTTTTATATTTTTATGGTGACATAAATATTGTTCCTATCTAAGTCAAATAGTATACAATTATATTTTCTTTTTTAGAAAAGTCTTGTCACCTAGCATTAGGAATATTTTTGGTATTATAATTATTATTTCTTTCTTTAAACTCTCCAAAAGAACTATTTGATTTTTTTCAATGCAATCAAATATATAAGGTCCATTTTTCATTTGAAGGCATTCTTTCTGAAGCCTTCCATTCTTTAGTCCTGCTGCATAGCCTTTTCTTCTTAGAGTTTCTTTTCACTATTTCATCCAGGAAATCCCTTTTACCTTTCTTCTCTGAAAGATTTCCCTACTCTTTCGACTTTTATCTTTTCTGCTTCTTTGATTTGAGTGATCTTGAAAACGTAATGCTGTACAAACTGGTCGTTATACTTATGAAGCTTTTGTTTCAGCTGTAAACTGAACATGTTACTCTCAGTGGTCTGTAATAGCAGATAGCAGTGGTCATAACTGATAGCAATATTAGACAATAGAACTGGAAAGAAGAGAGTAATTTTACTCAAATTCTCTATTTGTAGTAAGCCTCCTAAGACACTGGCTTTCTTGGCCTCTTCCACCTTTTGGATGGCTGTCTTTATACTTGTCTTCTAAGGTGGTTCTATCCCCCTTTTTTTCTCTTCATAGAGAAAAGTGTATGGCTATAGGTGTTTTGGTTAAACCAACCTTTAACCCATGCCTTTTATTTTGCTTCTAGTACTCTATTTCTTCATTTATACTATACATTTCCACTAGGGACAACCAGTCTTCAAACAGTCACTGAAGTCTATTTATTCCTTATTTTAAAAAGATCATGTCAGATTTGGCTCAAATTGTTTTGTATTCAACCTATTTCAGTAGCTTCTTCACTGCTCTTTGTATCTGTATTATCTTTCCAGTCTACCCCTGTTTTGTGACCTAGTAAAATTATATTCTGGAAGAAAGCCTAATATGGGGAGACTGATACTGGCTGATAGAAACATAACATGTAACACAAATATGATCCACATATATACTTTAAATGTTTCTAGTCGCCACATTAAGAGAAAAACAAAGTGGTGAAATTAATTTTAATAATATATTTTAGTTAAACCACTATATCAAAAGTATTATCATTTCAACATTTACACAGTATAAAAACAATGATTATTTTTGTACTAAGTATTTGAAATCCATTGGGAATTTTACACTTGCAGCACATCTTGGACTTGCCACTATTCAAGTGCTCAGTGGCCATGTGTGTAGTAGACAGTGCAGGTATAGATATATTGATTTATTGTTTCCCATTTCTTGTATGTGCTCATGGCATTTGTACGTGATTCATTGGTGATCCTCAGTTGAATTGTAATTCTCTGTGTAATGATAGATTTTATACCCTAAAATACTACCATTAGACTAACAGTGTGGCTTAAAAACACCTCTCTTCAACACTATCATCATAGAGGGCTGAAGGCAGTAAATGCACAAAAAAAGGTAGTTACTAGGTTTCTTTCATATTACCTTAGTCATGAATATTTAATCTTAAACCTCTTTAAACAAAATTGATACATACATATATGCATTAAATATTCCTCTATCATCACTTTTAGAACAGCTTGATCAGAAGTGACACACCTTTGTCTAGAATTAGATCTTTCCTTCCATGACAGTCTAGGTCCTGATCATCAGCCTTTACCTTCTGCTTCTCTGACATGGAGATTTTTCAGTTCTCTGGTAGCAGCTGATCTCATTCTGAGGCCACCAGTCCAAGAGAGATGAGATCTTAGATTCCTATGCACACACTGTGTCTTCATTGCTCTCCATTCCATAGGATTTGTGGGCGATTGGTTTGCTTTCATGAAGCTGAAAGCAGTATCTTTTTCTATCTTTCCTCTTGAAAAATTGTTACTAATTGTCAAATTGCTTCAGAACTAAAACTGATTGCTTGAATCATCCAGAATATAATTTTACTAGGTCATAAAGAGAATCAAAAATGATTCTCTTTAAAGATGCCTTACTGTTTCTAGCTACCCCTCACAAGCTATCTTTTGGTTATTTTTTTGCCTCAAAAAATCTATGGACTGTGGTTATATTTTTGCCTCACAAAATAGTCTGAGGTTATTAGTCCTTTCCTTCCTTATTTCTTTTTAAACCTCCATTGTCTAGGATAGCGTTTAGCCCAGTATATCTTAGAAACTGTTAAAGGAATGAAAATGCATCTTTGTGTTTTCCCCAGTCTTTCAGATTTGACTAGTTTTATATGTTACCAATGTAGGTAAACAGCTTGTAAATTTGTAGCTATTTTATCTTCCTTGCTTCATGGGAGCAAGAAACTTATCAGTGGCTTTCTTTAAATTTCCACTTTTCTTTGCAGAGTCCAGAATCCAAACACCATTCTTCCCTAAAACAATAACATGAGCTTTGTCCTCTGCATGTTCTCTTCAGAGACTTCCCAGTGGGTTAGGAGTGGTCTCTGGTTAAACAAACAAACAAACAGACAGACACCACTGAATATCTTTTTGATTCTCCAGTTTTTCATCTGTAAAATGTAGAGGCTGTAAGAGCTTAGCTTTGAAATTCTGTTATGGTCATATGATGATCAATGCAAATGATATAAATCAGTACTTAAAAATGCCTTCTTTCTGCCAATACCTGGTGAAAATCTACTAAGTAATGAATTTTTAATAAAAGAATAAACTCTTTTATTTTAGTTTCCAAAAAATGATTTGTCTTTTAAATGGCAAGTGAGACAAAATAAACTAGACTTCTTAATGACTATTACATGACTGTATTCCTATTAATTTTTTTCTCCTGCCATCATTTCTTTTTTTGGTGGGTGAGACAGAGTCCTTCTCTGTCACCCAGGCTGGAATGCAGTGGCGCAATCTTGGCTTACTGCAACCCCTGGTTCCCAGGTTCAAGCGATTCTTTAGTAGAGACGGCATTTTACTATGTTGGCCAAGCTAGTGTCGAACTCCTGGCCTCAAGCGATTCACCCACCTCGGCCTCCCAAAGTGCTGGGATTACAGGCATGAGCCACCATGCCTGGCCATCCTGCCATCATTTCAATAGACTTTTCACTTTTTTATCTTTTATCTCCTACGTTGTTAAGATTATGAAATATATGGAATGTCTCTGAAAGGGTCACATTTTGTTCATCAGTGGATGTTGTCAACTTCTTCTAAAAATATTAATTTATTTTTATTAAAACAGATTTATTTTATAACAGATTCTAGATTAGTTTACATTTATAACTTATTTCAGAAAACATGTTTCACAACTACCTATTTTGGTAACAGTTTAATTGATGGCATAGCACTATGCTAATTATACTAGTTATGAGTATCTAGTTCATCATTTTCATTTTCCATGAAGTTTTAATGATTTCAGTGTTTGTTTTTTAATGTTTTATTTCTGATTATAATTTCTCATGATAATTTTCTATCTAGTTTTTTTATTTCTTAAAAGCACATGTTACCAACTTTAAATCTCTTAGTTTTTATCACTAATATATACCTTTCATCATATTTTTGGTGTGCTCTTTAATTGGATGGTTAATTGCTAACACGGCATCTGGCTGTAAGAAGGATGTATTAGATAATCACATGTCTACCCATACTAGTTAATTCAGTGGTTATTTTACATTCCTACTATATTTTTGGTAAATATTCTAAAGGGTATTCTAAGTATAAATATATATTAACTATGCCATCCAGAATAGGCTCCAGTTTCGCATAAATCCATTCAGGGTAGCAGGAGGCAATTTGCTCTCTCAAATGCAAAATTTCATTATGTTGAATTGTGTAGCCTTTGTTATTTTTTCCTAATTTTGGTTTTGTAAGTTCAACCTCGGAGTCTCCTGCAAAAGCTGATTTTTTGCTATTTTTAGTTCATCCTCAGTTTAGGCCACCATCACAAGATTGGTTTTATGTATTCCACTTTCAGACTTTTGATTTGTCAAAGCCCCAGATTAAACCTGTACTTAGCTCTTATGCAGAGATTTATGACTTTTCTACCTCTTTAAAAAAATGGAAATATGTTTCTATTAAAGTTGAATGACATCAGACACTATATGATATTCTGCTAAAGACTTTAAGACACATTTTTCTAATAATTCTTACTCATAAATTCTCCTTATGACTTTAAAAGAAAGAATACTTAAGATTTTTCTTACTTCTTTTATGCTTATACATTGTCATCAATTTCCTTTTCACCAGGTGAAATAGCCTTTTTTTTGATCGTTGTTTGTACATTCAAAGGAAACACCTAAATTTTCCTTTTCACCTGCTCTAAGTCTTATTTGTAAGGAAGTAAGAAGACAGTTGACTATAGACAGGTATGGCTTCTAGTGGTGAGAGGAGACATGATTTTAGGTGGTCCAGGGACAGGGCATCAGATGACATTGCATCATACAATGAGAAATGTAGTCCCATTCTTGTTTTTATTCAGTCTTTCAGATTATAAGGAGAAAGTCTATTTCTAGTTTTTAATATCTAAGACTTGCTGATCTTTCCTTTTCAACAGAGTGTGGACCCACTTTTAGACTATTCAATAGGCAACATATCTACTAGGATTTAGTATCATTGATTAATTTCTATCTTTTCTAATTTTAGGACTACTGGTTATTCAGGGTAAGCAATACCATTTTCTAGTATAGTATAAATGGTAAACCATTTGTTATAAAGTTTCCATTTAAAATATTTATTTTTTAGATTTTAGAGTGAACTAATTTAAAGAAAAATATAATAATAGTAGTGGTATTTTGATGTAACAGAAATCCTAAGGGTGGTAAATGCGAAGTTGAAATTTAGAAAACATGGTGATACTAGCTAGTTACTATATTAGTTTCCTATGGCTACTTTGACATATTACCACAAACTTGATGGCTTAAAACAACATGCATTTATTCCCTTACAGATCTGGAGGTCCCAGCACTTTGGGAGGCCGAGGTGGGCGGATCACTTGAGCCCAGGAGTTTGAGATAAGCCTAGGCAACATAGTGAGACCCCATTTCTATAAAGAATGAAAAAAATTAGCCAGGCATGGTGGCACACACCTGTAGTATTTGGGAGGCTGAGGTAGGAGGATCGCTTGAGCCTGGGAGGTCAAGGCTGTAGTGAACTATGATGGTGGCACTGCACTCAGGCCTTGGTGATAATTGTTCTAAAAAAAATTGAAAAAAAAAAAAAAAAGAGTACTTGTGATTGCATTTAGGGTTCATCTGGGTAATTCAGAATAATCTCCCCTGCCCTTGAGTAGCCTTAATTTAATTATGCCACCAAAGTCTCTTTTGCCTTATAATGTAACACATTCCTGATTAGGTGGCCATTTTTCAGCCCACCAAAGTTATAGCTTAATAACACGTTTCGGACGGATAGCTGTAGACCTTAATACCCAGTGTAATTTCTGATTCTGTCTTTATAAGATTTGTAAATTACCTTTCTTCCTTAAACTTCCTATTAAGAGCAAGTTCTAAATGAGAAATTTAGGACCCTTAATCAAGCCAAGAACTTTTTAAGTAAAATTTGCCAACGTTTCAAAATTTTTCTCTTGGGGAAGTCTGAAACTTTTTGATGAACTCAGCTTTAATAATTAAGTGCAGGGCAAGTAATGCATTGTTATGACAAAAGTAATATAGTATATTAGAGGTAATCTGCATTTTAAAAATAATGTTAAAATGTGTATAAATTTTTCTTTTATTTTTACGTTGGAGGATATACAAATTTTATAACGTGTAGTTATTTTCCCTGAAATTCTTTCACCAGTCTCGAGGTCAATCCTTCAGTGTCTTGCCTGTTGTTACTATTCGTGGAGTAGAGAAGGTAAAGGGGCTAGGGTCCACTCTTGGGTAAACTTTCACTTAACCTTGCAGTTTCAGTTTTTCTCTTCTGTTTTGAATCTTCTCCACTGTAGCTCTGTCCTTCAGCTTTTTCACAGAATAAACATATCTCCTGCCTTTTGCCCGCAGTAGAGGAGAGAAAGAAGCTAGAGGTTTAGTGGTCCTTCTATAGACTTTCCCTGGTCTCCTTGTTATATGTCCTATGGCTTACCTTTATCTCCTGGCGGCTGTGTAGGTTACCTGTTACTTATGTGACTCAATCCTTTCTGGGGACTGCACCATGCAGCAGGAATGACTTGCATTGACATCCTTCTTTGCATGTACTTAGTATTTGGTTTTCTTTGCTCTATGCTCTGTTAACTTCTGTACTTTCTATCTTTCAAAATTACATTGCTATGGTTTTTTTTTTCTGCTATTGTTGGTCTCCTATTTTTGTTTTCCCTTTCTGTTGATACTTCTTTTTTCTGTAACTCTCACCTTTAGTGAGGTTTTATATCAAAGCGGGCATAAATACATGTTTAGTCTACCATTTATCATAAAATCTTTGAAACTTCTTACAGTGTGGTGTTGCATCTGTTAGTTCCTATTAGCCAACAATTCAAGTAAATCAAGAAAGGGATAGCTGAGTGATCAGCCTAGTGATCTGAAAGGGTGAGTGTATATAAAGTGGAGAACAAGTCCTGATGAAGCACAGGCAAAGCCTGTTATCCATCCTCTGGTACCACAGAAATATTCCAAAGGCAAATGAATGGCAATGGATGATGAGGATTACTAGTGCATCTACTTGTGAAAAAACTCCTTGGTCTAACTGTGTTTGGTGCTAGTTACTTAAAACTTAGCAAGAAGTTTATTTTACTCTGTTACATTCATTATAATGAGTGAATTGAGGTTGAATAAAGGGTAGAAGATGTTAGTACTGTTGAAAAAAGAAGATATGTCTATAGGTATCTATAGATATCTACATATTTGAGACAGAGTCTTGCTGTGTCGCCCAGGCTGGAGTGCAGTGGCGCGATCTTGGCTCACTGCAATCTCCGTCTGCCGGGTTCAAGCAGTTCTCCTGCCTCAGTCTCCCGAGTAGCTGGGACTACAGGCTTGTCCCACCACGCCTGGCTTATTTATTTATTTATGAGATGGAGTCTTGCTCTGTCACCCAGACTGTAGTGCAGTGGCGCAATCTCAGCTCACTGCAACCTCCGTCTCCTGGGTTCAAGTGATTCTCCTGCCTCAGTCTCCTGAGTAGCCGGGACTACAGGCACATCCCGCCATGCCCAGCTAATTTTTGTATTTTTAGTAGATACGGGATTTCACCATGTTGGCCGTGATGGTCTCCATCTCCTGACCTCGTTATCCACTGGCCTCGGCCTCCCAAAATGCTGGGATTACAGGCGTGAGTGTAATTAACACACTTGGCCTAATTTTTTGTATTTTTAATAGCGACGGGGTTTCACCATGTTGGCCAGGCTGGTCTCAAACTCCTGGCCTCAGGTGATCCACCCACCTCGGCTTCCCAAAGTGCTGGAATTGCAGGTGTGAGCCACCATGCCCAGCCAAAAAAGAAGATATTTTGAATCCTAGCAAATTATTGAAGAATAGTGATACAAAAATACTATATTAAGATGATGATTCTATTGAGAACGAACTCCCAAAAACCAGCTTAGGAGAAAGTTTTATTGTTTAGCTCTTGATTTAATATTCTACTTTCAGAGACGTAACTATGTAACACATTCATAATTGGACATTTTTACTTACTACTTTTTTTTTTACTTTTGTTTACTTATTACTTTTATAAGAAGGAAAAGTTAATCTGTGGTTTAATCAAGGAAATAAAGCTTAGAATATTTGTGTTTATAAAGAAGTACCCTAATACCTTATTTTGACTAAGACACAGAGCAGTCATTAATCGTCATGAAAGCCTGGATTCAGACAAAGTGGATTACATTACATTTACGGAATTATAGAACAGCAGAGGTTATCTAGTTCACTCACTGGTTTCAAAACGATGAACTCCAGTGTTCTAGATTTCTGTGAAGTGCCTCAGGTGACTGCATGGAAAGATAGGTTACTAGGTCAGCATTCTGCTTCCATTGCAGTGCTGCTGATTTACTAATACTACTTTTATATATTGTACTTGTAGATAAGATTATGTTTTAAAAAGGGCTTTAGCTGCTAAGTAAATGATGTTTGAATCAACTGCTTTTTTGAAAGGTTGCCATCATCTCCTTTCGTTGACAAATCAAGATACATTTTCACCCTTTTTTACTGGATCAGTTAGTGTTAGTCTATATTCTGTTCACTCTTTCTTGAAATACTTTCTTTTATGGCTTCTGTGACACCACATGCTCCTGATTCCTCCTAGTCTTTTGCCATCCTTTGCGGTCCCTTTCGAGCTCTTCGTCTTCTACCAGCCGTTGAAGTTTGGTGTTTCTCGGGACTCAGCACAACAGATTTCATTCTTTCTCAGGCCCTGCTCTTCTTCTAGTAATCTCATCCATACCTGTGACTTTAGTTCTTTTTTATCACATGTTACTCAGACTTCAGATTTCAGATTTCTATGTAAGCCCCAAAGTTGGTTATCTTATTGCCCACTCTGATGCTGCCTTTTGAATTTCTCAAAAACATCAGAAACACAATACAGACAGTTCCCAACTTATGGTGGTTTGACTGACTATTTTTCTGGGGACAGTAATGCCATTTTAAGTTGAGAAGCATCTGCATATCAAAGACAAACTCTATCTCTATTCCTGAAATGATCAAGTAAGCAGACATACAGACTGGTTCTTTTCCAGCATTTCCACCTCAGTTACTAAATGCAGTTACTTAAATCAGAAATCTAGCTGTTATCTTTGGCACCGTCCCCTCCTTCCTCTCCAAGTCTTTCTTTATCTTTTAAGTATCTCTTAAATTATTCCTTTTTTTCTCCATTGTCACTGCTACTACTATAATCCAGTTTGTCCTTCATTGCCTCTTGCTGGAATCACTACAGTGGCATCCTAACCAGTCTTACAACATCCATTCTTGCCTTCTCTTCATTCCTTTTTTTTTTGAAATGGAGTTTCACTCTTGTTGCCTGGGCTGGAGTGCAGTGACGCGATCTGGGCTCACTGCAACCTCCGCCTCCTGGGTTCAAGCAATTCTCCTGCCTCAGCCTCCTGAGTAGCTGGGACTGCAGGCCCATACCACTACACTCAGCTAATTTTTGTATTTTTAGTAGAGACGGGGTTTCACCATGTTGGCCAGGATGGTCTCAATCTCTTGACCTTGTGATCTGCCCGCCTTGGCCTCCCAAAGTGCTGGGATTACAGGCATGAGCCGCCAAGCCTGGCCGAATCTTTTTTTCTTTCCATATCCAGAGTGATCTTCCTTCATCTCTAGTGCTTTCTCCTGGTTCTCAGGTTAAAGACCAAAATGAATTTGGAGCCAGTTTACTTTTTTCTTTATTATATTTTGCCTTTTGGTTTCCCTGTGTGTTTTGCTGTTGATTCAAAAATAACGTTAATGTTTTTTTATTTAAAGGTGGCTTAATTATATTATTCGCAAACAGTGATATAAACAATAATATAAACAGTCAATCAGTTTGGGATGCTATAACAAAATACCATAACCTGAGTGGCTTACAAACAACAGAATTTTATTTCTCACAGTACTAGAAGCTGGGAAGTCCAAGATCAAGGTGTTGGCAGATTCAGTGTGTGGTGAAGGCCTGCTTCATGGCTCATGTTGTGTCCCACACAGCAGAAGGGGCAAGGGAGCTTTCCTGGGTCTCTTTTCTAAGGGTAGGAGTCTCATTCATGAAGGCAGAGTCCTCTTGACTTAATCACCTCCCAAAGGCCCTACCTCCTAATACCATCGCATTAGGGGGGTTAGGATTTAAACATAGGAGTTTTGGAAGGGGCACAAACATCAGTCTGTAGCACAGTGTTTAAAAAAAATTTGAAATGTAACTTATACTTGACAAAAATACTTAAATATTTGAGAAAAATTTTGGTATTTTCTTCAAAAGAAAAAAATTATCTGTTTATTTTCAATATAAATCTATTTTCTTTCTAAGGTTTAAGATTCAAGTTTCATCAAACAGAAATGATCATTTTTAAAAAGAACCACTATCAAATTGAATTTTCCATCTCATTATCAGCTTCTATAATAAACTATGTTTTATTAGACGCCTATCTATATGGTTTTCAGTTCTGCGATTACATTTCCATTTTGAATTGCTAATTTTTGGCTGTTCATCATGTAAAAATGAATATTTTAACATGATTTGGTATTTTAATATGCAGGTATTAGATCTTTTACATGATAGCTATTCGATTGTTTAATTTACAAAGTTGGTAGTAAAATTAAATCTTATTTGTTTACTAACTTTTATAAGTAGATTTTAGTGCATATTTATGCACTACATAAGTAGATTTATGTAGCATATTAAATTTTTACATGTGGAAATAACATTAATTTTTAACCTTTTGAAAAATCAGCTTTGATTTTACTTTTATCATCTGGAGAAACTATGTTTCTAGACAAGAATTGTATGCCATTAATAATCTATCACTGTGAAATAAAAACAGAATAGTAGATTGTATAATTTAAGTAAGAATAAAAATCTTGAAAGTATTTTTGTTTTATATTTAGAAAAATGGCTTTTCTTGTTGTACCTACTAACTCTACTATGGTTAGTAAAACATAACTGTTTCTGTTGAGTCTAGAGTTATTTACTTTCAAACAGTAAAGATATAATTGTTTTTTAATGTTTTCATCACTATTTTGATTTTCCTGTAAGGTGGGTCAGCTTGATTTTATGTATCTGGTATTCATCAGTTTGCATAGAAATTTAGAGTCAGCTTTGATTTTAATATTGCATTATTTTGAAATATTAATATTTTTATTAAATCTTTACTACTGCCAGGTATTTGAATATTATGGATAGATTGTAAAATGAAAATTGGAATTAGCCTAATGCCTTGTCTTGAAGTACATGACGAATTAGAATGGTTTTCCTCTGTAGCAAGGATGTTACCATGGTGAGAGCTTCTGTTTCCATGACATTTGCTTGCATATTTTGATAGGTCTTCAATTGAAGAAGGGCTCTGTTTTCTGGCAGGCTGCAAAAGTGTCATTCTATCTTTTCTCAAAATGTGTTATTTTTATTGAAAAATATAATTTTCCAGGGAATTGTAATAGCAAAGTGCCAAGAAAGAAAATGCACCTTATTTTAATTTTTTTTCCTTGTTCAACTTTTAGAGCACAGCAAAATATTCTTAGCTTGCTTTGTGTAAGGAAGAAAAAGGAAAACATCATTTTCAAGTTTTAAAAATAAATATTTAGTTTTTTTTTGAATTTTGTTGGCAAAATAAACAGCTACAGATGCATAATTTGTAATCAGTCTCAGCTAGATATAGATATATCTGTACAACTAAAAGGAATTGCTAATGATGATATATTGGTAGCAGAGAAAGGGGAAATATATAAATAAGGACTTCACAAAATGAAAGAAGTGGTGAACTCCTAGAGGGTAAATATACAGAATACCAAATCAGTTCTCATATAAATGATACATATTAAACACTTAATGAACTAGGGATAGTTCTTTTTATTAATAACTTATGTTTAAAGTTGAAACATTAATGGTAGATTTTTAAAATTTGCATTTTACAGTGCTATAACTTTAATTTTTAAACTAGATAATACAATCACGTGGTTCAGAAATTTTAACATGTATTTAAAAAATACATAGAAGAAAGTCTCCCTCTCATACTTCTTCCCTAGTTTCTTTATATATATAGAAGCAAATACAAATGTGTGAATACATTCTTATTTTCATTCCACTTTTTCAAAAAGATAGCATATTATTTTACTTTTTGTTTACATATTGTTTGCTTTTCAGAATTTGTCCAGGTATATTTTTAATGTCTATTTTGTTTTTGTTAGTGCTCTGATTTAGGCATCTAGGGAGATATACTGGAATCTTAGCAAAGAGATAGGGGTTATTAATTGTTATCTCTTATCCCTTATGCTTATAGCAATTACACATTTTAGAAGGAAATATGTAAAAGCACACATTTTGTCTATGTAGGGTACAAAAATTGATTTTCCTTTTGTTGTCAAAGTTCAGTGATAACTTTAGTGGCTCTTTCTTACTGATAGACCAATTCATTTTATAAGAGCTACAAACTGAAAGAGTCTCTAAAAAATATGTATTTATACATGCTATTTCTTCTGCCTGAAACTATTTTCTTTTTTATATTACTCCCATTTATCCTTGAACTATCAAGTTAGATGTGCTTCCTTGAGGAAGCCTGGTTGTCTAGCTGAGCTTCACTCTCCCCTGCCCCCACAGTATTCTCATTGGCCTCCATGCACTTAACATGTATGAATTTTTAGTTATTTTAAAAACTACCATTTCTCTTACTAGATTGTAAGTACCATGAAGACAGAGATCATCTCTGTCTCATTCACAGTGATACTTTTAGTGCTTATAACAGTAGGGTGAATATTAAATACTGTGTTGTACATGTAGGCAATCTGAATGTCTTAGTTCCTTAGATTCACTGTACTTTCTCTTATAGCTACTTAACTCATCCTTATTGCCTGTGTAATTCTCAGCTTAAATTTTACTTCCCCTGGGAAACTTCTCTTTATGTTTTTGACTGTGTTAACATTTCATTTTCTCTGCTATTATAGCACTCTGAACTTCATATTTCATTAAATTCTTCACAGTTTTTTGTAACTGCTTATTATTTGTCTGAAACCCCCATTATCTTTATCTTACTGGCCCCTAGCACAGATGTTGACACAGTCTTAGCAGTTGATCAATAGATATTGGTTTAAAAAAAAAAGAATGAATTCATACTTTAGATCAGTGGTTCTCAACTGGCATGATTTTACTTCCCAAATAACATTTGACAGTATGTGGGGACATTTTTTATTATTTTGATTGGCCCATAGAGGCCAGGTATGCTGTTAAACCTCCTACATTGGCACGGAACAGCCCCCACAACAAAGAGTCTACTGGCCCAACGTCAATAGTATTGCTGTTAAACAACCCTGCATTAGACTCTGGATTTCTTTGCTTTCTCCATATTTTCTTAGATTTATAGATTTATAAATTTATAGGGCTTTTGAATGTACTTGAACAGATATCTTAACCATTTTGTCTTTTTTCTTTAAATTCTATGTTTTGTGACAATTTTACTTTTTTGACACATAGAAATTGTATAAATTTAGGGCATACAGCTTGATGTTTTAATGTACATTGTGAAATAATCACCACATTCCAGCTAGTTAACATCTAAGATTTCTGTCTACTTGCCATTTTTGTACCCTTTGACCAAAATCATCCCATTTCTAGTTCCCTCCATTTCCGGGCAGCCACCATCCTAATCTCTGCTTCTATGAGTTTGACTAATTGGGATTCCATGTATAAGTGAGATCATGCAGTATTTCTCTTTCTGGCTTATTTTTGCTTAGTACAATGCTCTCCAGCTCCATCCACGTTACTACAAATGGCAGAAGTTACTTTTCTGGGGGTAAGGCTGAATAATATTCCATTATATATACACCACATTTTCTTTAACCATTCATCCATTGCAGGACATTTAAGTTGCTTCCATATGTTCGCTATTGTGCATAAAGCTGCAGTCAATGGGAGAGAGCAGATATCTCTTCATGATCCTGTTTTCATTACTTCCAGATACATACTCAGAGGTGGGATTGCTGAATCATAGGGTGGTTCTGTCTTTAATTTTTTTGAGAACCTCAATACTGTTTTCACTAATGGGCTGCACCAATTTACATTCTCACCAACAGTATACAAGGGTTCACTTTTCTCCATATCCTTGACAACACTTGGTATTTCTTGCCTTTTTGATAATAGACATCCTCGTAAATGTGAAGTGCTGTCTTATTGAGGTTTTGATTTGCATTTTCCTGCTGATTAGAAATGCTGAGATGCTTTTCAATAGGCCTGTTGGCCAACCACTTTCTTGCTTTGAGAAGTGTCTATTCAGGGCCCTTACCCATTTTTAACAGGTTGTTTGTATTTTTAATATTGAGTTGTATGACTTCTTTATATATTGGATATTAACCCCATGGATGTATAGTTTGCAGATTTTTTTTCTCGTTTCATAGTTGGCTTTTCACCTTGTTTGTTGTTTCTTTTGCTGTGCAGAAGGGTTTTAGTTTGATGTAGTCTCTCTTGTCTGTTTTTGCTTCTGTTGCCTGTGCTTTTGGTGTTATATCCAGAAAATAGTTGCCAAAACCAATGTCAAGAATTTTTTGTTTGTTTGTTTTCTTCTAGGAGTTTTACAGTTTCCATTTTTGTGTTTAAATGTTTAATCCATTTGAGTTGATTTTTGTGTATGGTGTGCACCTTTTTTTCTTTCCATTCACCCCATACAATGTGGTAGTTAGTATATATTTTGGAATCTGGAATAAAATACTTGGGTTCAAATATCTTTTCTACCAATTTCTTTATGACTCTGTTTTGTGATCCATGAGAAAAGGGTACCATGTTAGCTTGACCTACCTCATGGAGCTATTTTGAGAATAAAGTTATTTAAGAGAAGTCAAACCAGTAACTGGTGAAAAGCAAAAACCCAGTCGATGTTAGCCCTTAGAAGTTATTACTGCCTTTATTATTCTATGTAAAGGGCATAGGAGGGGATAAAACTAGAGAGGATGAATAAGGCTAGATAAGCAGGCAGAGGGGAGGTGGTCTTTGGTTGTTAGGTTGAGAAGCTTGTATTATTTTCAGTAAACCATCTAACCAGATGGATTCAGGATCAGTTGTATTTGATAGGGCCTGTTGATAATAGGGATAACAATTAGGTTGATCACAGTAGCCTGGGTGAAAAAGTAATAGAGAAAATTGGTGGAATATGGAACTGGTAGAGACTGCATCAAAGATGATTAGAGAGTTTTGAACCTTTCTGGTTAGGAGCATTATGTTAATCAGAGATGGAAATCAGAATGGAGATGAACTTGTTTTTTGTTTAAGAATATGAATGATTCAGTTTTAGATTTAAAACTTTAGGCTGCCTTTAGGATATTAATGAATAAGCCAGTGCCTTACATACTTTTATTTGGGAGAAAGTTAGTATGAGAGATGAAGAATTGGGAGTAATTTTCATTGTAGGTATATTTGGAGTGTTAGAGGAGTGGATTCTTTATAATGTGTAATAGTGAAAAGGCAAATAATAGATTCTTGAAGAATGTGCGTTCGTAATTGATTCCATTGTTTTACTGTCTCTAGCAGCATTACTGTCTAGGATTTTTAAAGTTTTCTTTAAAAATAAATGCTGTAATAAAACTAATACTATAGTGAGGACAGGGATCTTTCTTAGCTTCAGATGTGATCTTTGTGAAGAAGGCATTGTGTCTCAGGTTTTACTGTAGAATCTGGTGATAACTACTCACATTTTACTAGTGGAAATAATAGAATAACATAAGCCTGCAAGGTGTTTTTGGATATCTTTGGTCTAGATACCCTGTTTTAGGCAAGCAAAATGCTATTATTACATTTTTACAAATGAGATAGATACAGCCCACTTTGAACTTGCTTTAAATAATTACGTTAGTAGAGGCAAAGAGGGACTAAATATGTTGCTCCTTTGCCGTTACTACTGCTAGCTTCATTTGCATCAGGGTTTCTCAACCTTGGCACCATTGACATTTTGGGCTAGATAATTCTTTGTTGTGGGCAGCTGCCCTATGCTTTGTAGGATGTTTAGTAGCATATCTAGCCTTTAACCACTAGATGGCAGTAGCACTCCCTCCCCACCTCTTTTTCAACCAAAAATGTCTCCACGCATTGCCAAGTATCCCTTGGAGGCAAAATCTCCCCTAATTGAGAACCAGTGCTTTACACCACAAGTATATATCACGTATACCTCCAGTTAGCTTCCTCTCCACCTTAGTTTTACAGACTTCTCTTTGGCATATGGCCATCTTCTACCTCTAAGCCAGGTTCTGTTTTCATCTGGTCAACACTTTTCTAAGCATCTTATTTTGCTGCCTGACGTTTACATGTATTATATTTTTGACTTTAAGATGGCAACGGATATCTTGGGTTATATTGGTAATTACATTTACACCTAATATATCCCCAGTTTTTTTTTTGACAGCTCACCTGATACAATCAGATTTATTTCTATAAACTAAGTATTGTATTTGTCAGTTAACTATAGCTCTGGTAATTATTTTAACCTAGATACATGCTGATAAATTGAATTATATTACTCTGACTATACACAGGAACATGTAGAATGAAAGGGTGTTTTTATATCCTTGTTTATAGTTCAGCAAGATTCTGTATTTCAAGTTTGATAAATCATAAATATTTATTTCTAAAAGGCTTATTCAGTTCCTGTATTTATAATATATTTGCTGTTGTTATTTTGGGGATCATGAAAAAAGGATTATTTGATAGTGATTTATATATATAATCTTTCATAAATATTGTTAGCTTGTTTCATAATCTCAGATGTTTCATTTTTCAATTAAGTATACCTGAGACAGATATTTTTGTAGTAAGTTTTGAAATTCTGTATTTTTAATTGTTCAAGTATTCAAGCATTTTACTAGGTGTTTTATAGGCACAAAATTGATACGATTTTTGCTAAAGTAGAATTACATTCTAATGAGTATTTCAGTATATTTTACTCATAGAATCTGTGTCATTGTTGAATCTACATTCTGTAACTGGGAGCTATAGTATTTTTAATATACCATTTTCTAAATTAATTAAATAACTAATTAATTAATTAGTTATTTAATTAATTAATCTAAGAGTCTCACTCTGTTGCCCAAGTTGGCATGCAGTGGCGTGATCTCGGCTCACTGCAACCTCCACCTTTCAGGTTCAAGCAATTTTCCTGCCCCGGCCTCGCAAGTAACTGGAACTATGCCCAGCTAATTTTTGTATTTTTAGTAGATACCATGTTTCATCATGTTGGCCAGGCTAGTCTTGAACTCCTGACCTCAGGTGATCCGCCCGCCTTGGCCTCCCAGAGTGTTGAGATTACAGATGTGAGCCACTGTGCCTGGCCCCATTTTCTAAACTTTTTTAATCTTTAATTTTCATAAAGGTGCTTTGAAGTTCCTAATAATATCAAGTCTAGTATTCCAAATTAATATGAATGATTTGGTGTGCATTGAGATTGAGGAGTTACTTAAGTTTCTGAATTATTGCCGTGTAAAAACAGAAGAGTTGATACATGTTTTCTTATTAGACAAAATTGAGTCTTGATTTACAGGCAAGAAAATGTGAATATTTAATATCTATTGTACAAATAAAATTACATATTAAAGCTTTTTAGATTTCATCATTAGGTACCTGTTAGGAGATATTTTAAAACTAGACCATCATTCAACTTTTCTAGATTTAATAACTTAGATTGATATTGGTTTCTAAGTGGCCTTGTAGCCACTTATATAAACAAGTCGGAAGCAGAACTAAACGATGATTTGTCTGTAAATATGAAATTTCCTTGGCAGAGATTGCAAATGCGGTGGGATGTGCGTAGTGTGTTTCAAGCTACACAAACTTACTCTTTTTCTTGAGCCCATTCTCTCTTGCTGACACTCCCTTCTCCCCTTACCTTTTTTGACCCTTTACTACTATAATGAGCCACTGTTACTTAAAGGCCTGTGACTTTTCTGCCAAATAAGCTTTACTAGGAAAATGACTATATTTTATCAGATTCTCTTCATTAATGAGTTGACAATGGGAAAATTTTGCAGTTCCAACGTTCCAAAAAAACTTACATTGAAAGCCAGTCTAAGGAGATTTATTTGTGATTATCCTGAAGTATATATGTTACCTAAATAAATCTCTCAGGGCAAATGTATGGAATAAAATTTCCACTGAAAAATTATATATTTGATTTTATACTTACTCATGCTTCAATACAAAACTTGAGGGAAAATAATGTGCATTATTTTCTTACACGTGTCACAGTTAAAAGGTGTTTCCTATCAATTCCAATGATTTTTCTTTCTTAGCAAAACCAGTTATATTGGATCGTCATTGTATGGACTTGTTTGAAACAAGCCATCCTGTGATTATGATTTTTGCAGTTTTAAATAATTTATAAAAATCCGTTTGACCTGGGTGCAATGAATTGCACCCTTCATCTCAGCTACTCAGGAGGCTGTGATGGGAGAATTGCTTGAACTCAAGAGTTCAAGGCTGCAGTGCTTTGACTGCACCTGTGAATAGCCACTGCATTCCAGCTTGGGCAAGATAGCAAGACTCCATATCTAATTTGAAAAATCAAATTAAAAATTTGTTAGAATGCAATTTAACTTGGATAATTAAAAAATATTAGTATTGAGAAACTTAGCAATTATTTCCTTCCTAAGTATTTTTCTCATAGTATGGACCCACCTTCCATAATGCACACACTGAATTGGGAGACTTGCCTCTCCTTTAGCACATCCTATATTTTTCTACTCCTGTGTTTTTGCTCATGTTTACTTCATACTGCAAATCTACATGAGTGAATGTTACCCATCCTTCAAGGCTTACAATGTTCATTCCTTTATAATCAATTTTAAGACACTCAGATAATACCTTTTCTTTTTTTGCTATGTACTTAGAATACATTTAAAATCCCCAAGTGAAATTTATCCCTGGATCACAAGGTTGGTATAAACATATGCAGATCAATCAATATGATATACCACATTAACAGAATAAAAGCTAAAACCACATGACCATCTCCACAGATTCATACAAAGCATTTGGCAAAGTTCAACATCCTTTATGACAAAAACTTCCAATAAAATAGGTATAGAAGAAAATTTTGTCAACACAAAGGCCATTTATGAAAAGGCCATAGCTAGCATCATAATTAATAGGGAAGAAGTAAAAGCTTTTCCTGAAAAATCCAGTACAAGGCAAGGATTCCCCTTCTTGGTTCTTCTATTCAACGTGATCCTGGAACTACTAGCAAGAGCAGTCAGGCACGAAAAAGAAATAAAAGGCATCTAAAATGGAAAACAAGTAGTTTATCACTACTTGCAGATGACATGATCCTATATGTAGAAAAAGACTGTTATATCAAAAAAAAAAAACTGTTAATAAAGTTGTGGGATGCAAAGTCAACATACAAAAATCAGTTACATTTCTCTGCACCGATCAATAACAGCCTGTCTGAAAAGAAAGTGAAGAAAACAATCTCATTTACAATAGCATCAAAAAGAATAAAATACCTAGGAATAAATTTAACCAAGATGGAAGAAATTGAATATGATACAAATAAATGGAAAGATATTCCATGTTAATGAATTAGAAGATTTACATTGTTAAGATGTCTGTACTACCCAAAGAGATATACAGATTCGGTACAATCCCTATCCAAATACCAATGACATTTTTTACATAATTAGAGAAAAACAATTCTAAAATTTGTAGGGAACTAAAAACCCTGAAAATAGCCAAAGCAGTTTTGAGAAAGAAGAACAAAGTTGGAAGCATCACACTTCCTGGTTTCAAGTTATATTACTAAGCTCTAGTAATTAAAACAGTGTAGTACTGACATAGAAACAGACACATCGACCAATGGACCAGAATAGAGGGCCCAGAAATAAACCCAAGCATATATGTTCAACTAAGTTTTGACATGGGCACCAAGAATACACCATGGGGAGAAGATAATCTTTTCAGTAAATGATGCTGGGGAAACTTGAATATCCATGTACAAAAGAATGAAATTGGACCCTTATACCATATCCAAAAATCCACTGAAAATAGATCAAATACCTAACTGTAAGACTTGAAACTGTAAAACTCCTAGAAGAAAATATAGTGGAAAAGCTCCTTGATGTTGGTCTTGGCAGTGATCTTTTTGATGTTACATCAAAAGCTCAGGCAACAACAGCAATAATAGACAACTGGGACTACATGAAACTAAAAAACTTCTGCACAACAGAGGAAACAATCAACAAAATGAAAAGGCAGATTGGGTGAAAATATTTGCAAAGCACATATCTGATAGGCACATATTTAATATTATAGATATAATATTAATGTCTATAATATTAAAGGAATTCACGGCCGGGCGCGGTGGCTCAAGCCTGTAATCCCAGCACTTTGGGAGGCCGAGACGGGCGGATCACGAGGTCAGGAGATCGAGACCATCCTGGCTAATATGGTGAAACCCCGTCTCTGCTAAAAAAATACAAAAAACTAGCGGGCGCCTGTAGTCCCAGCTACTCGGGAGGCTGAGACAGGAGAATGGCGTGAACCCGGGAGGTGGAGCTTGCAGTGAGCTGAGAGCCGGCCACTGCACTCCGGCCTGGGCGGCAGAGCGAGACTCCGTCTCAAAAAAAAAAAAAAAAAAAGGAATTCACAACTTGGTAGCAAAAAACAAAACAAAAGCAAATAATCTAAGGACTTGAATAGACTTTTTTTTTTTTTTTTTTTTTTTTTCGAAGAAGCCATAAAAGTGGTCAACAGGTGGCCGGGCATGGTGGCTTACGCCTGTAATCCCAACGCTTTGGGAGGCCAAGGCGGGTGGATCACCTGAGGTCAGGAGTTCAAGATCAGCCTGACCAACATGGAGAAACCCCGTCTATACTAAAAGAAAAAAATTAGCTGGGCGTGCTGGCACATGCCTGTAATCCCAGCTACTTGGGAGGCCGAGGCAGGAGAATCACTTGAGCCTGGGAGGCGGAGGTTGCAGTGAGCCGAGATCGCGCCATTGCACTTAAGCCTGGGCAACGAGAGGGAAACTCTGTAAAAAAAAAAAAAAAAAAAAAAGGTCAACAGGTGTATGAAAAGGTGCTCAACATCATCAATCACAGGAAATGAAAATTAAAACCTCATTGAGACATTACCCCATGCATATTAAAATGACTATTATCGAAAATACAAGAGATAACATACAAAATAGTTGGTGAAAATGTGGAGAGTGAGGGTGTTCCACTGTTGGTAGGAAAGTAAATTGGTACAACCATTATGGAAAACAGTATGGAGGCTCCTCAAAAAAGTAGAAACCTATTATATGACTCAGCAGTTCCTCTGAGTATATACCAAAAGAAATGAAATTAGTACTTCATAGATATATGTATGCTCTCATGTTCATTACAGCATTATTTGCAACAGCCTACATATGGAAACCACCTAAATGTCCTTCAGTGGGTCAATGAATTAAGAAATTATGGTATATTTACGCAACAGAACATTATTCAGGCTTAGAAAAAAAGATCTTGTCATTTATAGCAACATGGATGGAGCTGGGGGGCATTGTACTAAGCAAGATAAGCCAGACACAGAAAGAGAAATGGTGTGTGATTTCACTTACATATGGAATCTCAAAGAGTTGAGTACACAGAAACAGAATGCAAAAAACACCTATTATTAAGCTACTTGGTTAATAAGCTCTTTTAAATGGGGGAGAAACAAACCCAGTTGGTAATTTATTAGTAACAACTTTTGATTATAGGTGATAAACTAATTCTGTACCTCCTTATTGTAATTGAAACAGATATAAATTACTCTGTCAGTTCTAACTGTACAGTCTTCTGTGGTTAGAAGTATGAAAAAATTAGCAAGCTCAGGTCAGAGGGAGAGCTATGCTTTTTGTCCTCCCTCTCAATTGTGGGTATTCAGAGGGATTTGTTTTGTTGAAACTAGAAGGTACTGTTCAAGACTAGGAAGAAAGTTACCAGTGCTGGGGGTGGGGGAATTGGGGAGATGTAGGTTAAAGAGCACAAATTTGCAGTTAACATAGCCTGAATAAGTCTGGAGGTCTAATTTACAGCACAGTGACTGTACTTAATAATATTATTTTATATAGTGGAAGTTTGCTAAGAGAGTAGATTTCAGATGTTCTTGACACACATGTACGCAAATACAAGGTAACTGAGGAGATGGATAATGTTAATTTGCTTTACCATGGTAATCATTTCACTATGTATATCAAACATTGTGTTATAATGTTATATACTTTACATATCAAAAAATTTCAATTAGTTTTTCATTCTGTTGAGTAAATGCATTCCAATTAGGATACCTATAAAGTGAATATATAAATGTATCAATTAGTGTGATTTATTTATATTTACATATTATATGCATTAGAAAGCTATAATGCTGAGTAACACAATTATTTACAAAGCTTTTGTTTATTAAAATAATTTTTGTAATTTCTAATTACATGGACAGTGTTGTACAACCATCTCCACTATTTCCGCAACCTTTTCATCATCCCAAACAGAAATCATTTAACCACTAAGCAGTAACTTCCATTTTCTTCCACACTGTAGCCCTGGGCGACCTCTAATCCATTTTTGGTCACCGTGATTTTTTTCTATTTTAAATATTTCATGGAAGTGGAATCATAACAATATTTTCCTTTTGTGTCTGGCTTATTTCACTTAGCATAATGCTTTTGAGGTTCATCCATTTGGTAGCATGTATCAAAACTTCATTCCTTTTTATATTTGGATAATGTATATATATACAACCTTTTGTTTACTCACCTGGTGATGGAAACTCGTCTACCTTTTAAGTTTTGTGAAGAATGCTTCAATGAACATTGACATACAAGTGTCTGTTTGAGTAGCTGTTTTCAGGTTTTTGGAGTGTGTACTTAGAAATGTAACTTCTGGGTCATGTGGTAATTCTGTGTTTGGCTTTTTGAGGAACTGTTAACCTTTTATCTATAGTGGCTGCACACTTTTACATTTCTAACAGCAATGTGCATGTTCTGATTTATCCACATTTTCACCACTACTTGTTATTTTCTGTTTTTTTTTTTTTAATTATAGTCACCCTAGTTAGTGTGAAGTGGTATCTCCATTTGATTTTGATTGCATTTGTTTAATGATTAATGATAGTGAATATCTTTTCATGTGCTTATTGGCCATTTGTATATCTTCCTTGGAGAAATGTTTATTCAAGTCTTTTGACTTTTAAATTTGGGTTTTTTTTTTTTTTTGCTGTTGTTAAGTTGTATGTATTTTAACAATATATTCTGGATATAAATAGGTACCTATCCAGATTTACATCAGATGTATAATTTGCAAACATTTTCTCCCATTCTATAGGTTGTCTTTTCACTTTCTTGATAATGTTCTGTCATGCACAAAGGTTTTTAATTTTGATTAAGTCCAAACTTTGTAGTTTTTCTTGTTTCTTGTGCTTGTTTCTTATGCTTTTCTTGTTGCTTATGTTTTTGGTGTCAAAACTAAAAATATACTGCTAAATCTAGGATCGCAAAGCCTTATGTTTTCTTCTAAGACTTTTATGGTTTTACATGTTATATTTAGGTTGTTTATTCATTTTTTGTTAATTTTTGTATATGGTATGAGGTAGGCATTCAATTTCATAGTTTTGTATGTGGAAAACCAGCTGTCCCACCTCTCTTTCTTAAAGAGAGTATTCTTTCCCTCATTGAATGGGCTTGGCATCCTTGTGGAAAAGAAATCAATTTGCTATAGATGTATGACTTTATTTATGTACTCTTAATTCTATTCTGTTGGCCTTTGTGTCTGTCTTTATGCCGGTACCACCTGTTTTGATTACTGTAGCTTTGTAGTAAGTTTTGAAAAGTAAAATGTGTGACTCTTTCAATTTTTTTCTTTTTTCAAGATTGTTTTGACTCTTTAGGCCTCTTGAAATTTCACGTGAATTTGAAGAGCACATTTTCATTTCTGTGGAAAACACTGTTGGAATTTTCATAGAGATTGCATTGAATTTGTAGATTGTTCTAGGGGTACTGACATCTTAACACATTAAGTCTTCCTATCCATGAACATATGATGTCTTTCCATCTTTTTTTTTTTTTTTAAAGAAATCAATGTTCAGCATACAGATGATTCACCTTGGTTAAATTAATTCCTACATATTTTTTCCTCTAGATGCTATTGCACTTTTTTTTTTTTTTTTCTAAAGACAGAGTCTCTCTCTGTTGTTCAGGCTGGAGTTCAGTGGTAGGATCATGGCCCACTTTAGCCTTGACCTCCCAGGCTCAAGCAATTCTCCCACCTCAGCTTCCTAAGGAGCTGGGACTACAGGCATGTGCCACTATATTTGGCTAATTGTTAAAATTTTGTAGAGATAAGGTCTTACTTTCTTGCCCAGGCTGATCTCGAATTCCTGGGCTCAAGCTGTCCTCACACCTCCGCCTCCCAAAGTGCTGGAATTACAGGCGTGAGCCGCCGCACCTAACCCTATTGTAAGTTTTTAAAAATTTCCTTTCCATTTTTTCTCTTCTGATTTTTATTGCTGGTATATAGAAGCAAAACTGAATTTTTGTGGTGATAATTTCACCAAAAATAGTAAATTATTAGGCATAAATTTAACAAAAGCCATGCAAGATCTCCATACTGAATACTACAGAACATTGTTAAGATTCATTTAAGGATGAATAAATGGAGAAATTTACAGTGTTTATGAATCAGAAGATTCAATTTGGTTAAGATGTCATTTCTTCCCTAACCTATTGATTGATTCAGTATAATCCTCATTATAATTTCAGCAGGCTTATTTTTCATAGAAATTGGCAAACTTGATTTTAGAATTTATGTGGAAAGGTAAATGCTACCTTAGCTAAAAGTGTTCTGAAAAAGAAGAATAATGTTTGAGGACTTAACAGCCTGTTTTCAAAATGTATAAAGTTACAGTAATTGAGACTATTCTATTAGCAGGAAGAAAGGCATATATGTCAATACAGCAGATTAGTAAGAAAAGAAATGTGTGTGTGTGTGTATATATATATATTTATATATACACAGTCCTGTGCTTCATACCATAGAAATTAATAAACCTGAAGTGGTTTGTATACCTAAAAATAAGAGCTAAAACTATAAAACTTGTCTAAGAAAACATAGTAGAAAACTGTAATGACTTTAAGAAAATATTCCTTAAATAGGTCACAAAAAGCGTTATATAATTTTTAAATGGATAATTTTGGCATTACTAAAATAAAGAACTTTGGTCTTCAAAAGAAATTGTTTAGAAAATGAAAAAGCCAAAGACTGGTGGAAAATATTTGTAATACATATATCCAACCAAGACTATTTATTTAGAATATATAAGTAACTTCTTACAAGGCAGTAATGAGTCAGACAGCTCAGTGAAAACAAGAGTAAAAGATTTGAACAGACACTTCACCAAAGAAGGTATACAGATAGCAATAAACAAAAGCAAAGATCTTCACCATCTTTGTACCATTAGAGAAATACCAATTAAAATGGTGAGACATACACTTTAGAAAGGCTAAATTAAGAAGACTGACAGTGCCTCGTCTAAGGCAGATATAGAGCAAATGGTCCTCTCATTCATTTCTGTTAGGAATAGAAAATGTTACAGTTTGACAGTTCTTACAAAGCTAAACATGCATTTGCCACGTGATACAGTCATTCCACTCTCCTAGTTATTTACCCAAGAGTTAGGAAAACATGTCGGCCGGGTGCAGTGGCTCAAGCCTGTAATCCCAGCACTTTGGGAGGCCGAGACGGGCGGATCACGAGGTCAGGAGATCGAGATCATCCTGGCTAACACGGTGAAACCCCGTCTCTACTAAAAAAAAAAGCTACAAAAAACTAGCCGGGCGAGGTGGCGGCGCCCGTAGTCCCAGCTACTCGGGAGGCTGAGGCAGGAGAATGGCGTAAACCCGGGAGGCGGAGCTTGCAGTGAGCTGAGATCCGGCCACAGCACTCCAGCCTGGGTGACAGAGCGAGACTCCGTCTCAAAAAAAAAAAAAAAAAAGGAAAACATGTCAATGTTTTGGCAACATCATTCATGATAGCCCAAAACCGGAAACAACCCAGATATCTGTCACCTTGTAAATGTGTAAATAATTTGTGGTATATACATACAATGAAATCCTAGTCAGTAATGAAAAGGAACACACTACTAATACATGCACCAGGATAGATTCATCTCAAAACTCTTATGTAAAGTATTTCTTTATTTTTTATTTTTAAAGTTTTTCTTTTTTTTTTTTTTTTTTGAGGCGGAGTCTCGCTCTGTCGCCCAGGCTGGAGTGCAGTGGCCGGATCTCAGCTCACTGCAAGCTCCGCCTCCCGGGTTCACGCCATTCTCCTGCCTCAGCCTCCCGAGCAGCTGGGACTACAGGCGCCGCCACGTCGCCCGGCTAGTTTTTTGTATTTTTTAGTAGAGACGGGGTTTCACCGTGTTAGCCAGGATGGTCTCGATCTCCTGACCTCGTGATCCACCCATCTCGGCCTCCCAAAGTGCTGGGATTACAGGCTTGAGCCACCGCGCCCGGCCAAAGTTTTTCTTATGTAGGTACAACTATAGTCGTAGAAAACAGATCACTGTTGCCAGAATGCTGGGGGAGGGAATTGACTGCAAATGTTAGCAGGAAACCTTTTCAGGTCCTTGAAATGTTCAATATCATGATTTTGGTCGTAGTTACGTAACTATATATATTTGTCAAGATTTGTTGGTTAATTTTATTCATTATAAATTATCCCTCCGTAAAGCTGAACAAGAAAAAAAGCATTTTAAAAAATCAGGCTTCTTTTAAGTCATAGAAAGCTTGGATAGAATCACTGGTTTATTCTTTTTCTGGACTTTCACAAACAAGGGTCTACATGTCTTTGGTAGGAAAAGAAGAAAGGTAATCAATAAGAATGTAGCTATCTAGCCTCAGGTGTTGGTTGAAGGTTAAAGTTATGTTTAGAAAAGAAGTAATTTTGCTTAATAAAAAGTTACATTAGGTTTAATACATTGAATATTTAATTTTTAGCTTCTTAGTAATGATTGTCATCATTTTAATTGGCTTTAGAAATATAAACCTGGTCGATGTGATGATATTTTGAAATGGAAGCCTCCCAGTCTGAATTCTGTGGATTTTCGTCTAAAAATAACAAGAATGGGAGGAGAAGGGTAAGTTTGCACTTTTGTACTTTTTGCATGAAATAATACTGTTTGTGTAAGGCTTCACCTTTTACAGGGTATTTCATGTATACTTTACAATACTTTAAAGAAAGAAACGAAAATACTTTATTTTACAAAATATTTTACATATATATTAATCTCATTTTCAGAGATTACTCCTTTGACCTGTGTCAGCTAACATTTTGCAGTTTCCTTTAAACTTTACTGATCTTTGTTTTAAAATCATTTTTCATTAATATAACATATTATTATATTAATAATAGCAATATGAAAGTTAATAATATTAAAAAATGAACTTTGGCTGGGCGCGGTGGCTCACGCCTCTAATCCTAGCACTTTGGGAGGCCGAGATGGGTGGGTTGCTTGAGCTCAGGAGTTTGAGAGTAGCCTGGGCAACCTGATGAAACTCCCTCTCTACCAAAAATGCAAAAATTAGCTGGGCTTGGTGGCACATGCCACCAAGCTACTCGGGAGGCTGAGGTGGGAGGATTGTTTGAGCCTGGGAGGCAGAGGTTGTAGCGAGCTGAGATTGCACACTGCTGCACTCCAGCCTGGGTGACAGAGTGAGACCTCATTCCCCCTCACCGCCCCCCCGCAAAAGAACTTTGTTAAATTGCAAAGTGAAAATTTTACTAAATTTTGAGATTTTACTAAAAAATAGTTCTGTTATATTAATTATAGATCTAGATATAAGATGATCATTGGTATTATAATTAAGCATATCAAAATAAGTCTTTTTTACTTTGAAGGAAAATACTTCATGTTTGCATTTGCAGAGCAAGTATTTTCTATACTTTTGTAGGGTAAGGGCTTAACTGTTGGCTTTCATTAAGGTTTTTCATAATGTTTATTAAGTGTTAATTTTTTAATTTATTGGTTAATCTTCCTTTTATAACTTTTTTGGTTGCTGTCTTGGTATAAAAGATGCTTTAGCATGAATATTTTGAAAATTTTTCCAAAGCCTTGTTTTTATTTCGCTTCTGTTCTATAAATGTTTAAGTATCTTGTCTAAGTAAATACATTACAACAAAATAAGAAATCCTTATTCAAGGAAATCAGAGAAAGTAAATAGGATAATATTAGCAAAGAAATTAAAACTTACCAGTGTATCCTGTGAAATTTTTACTTATCAAAGATAAAGCACCGATAGCATTTTTACTAGCTGATGGAACAGGGGATATATGGAGTCCAGACTCCAAAAGATTAAAATATTTTAAGAAACTATGCATTATCAAAGAGAGGAAACTGCATTGTGGTGAATCTTAAGTGAAAAGGTGGGTTTAATAAAGCATGTGGATATTCGTTTTCAAACAGTAGGGTATTTAATATTTTATTTTAGGCTGGGTGTGGTGGCTCATGCCTGTAGTTCCAACACTTTGGGAGGCCAAGGTAGGAGGATCGCTTGAGGTCAGGAATTTGAGACCAGCCTGGGCAACAAAAGGAGACCCTGTTTCTAAAACAAGCAAAAATTAGCTGGGTATGGTGGTGCATACCTGTGGTTCCAGCTACTTGGGAGCAAGACTTTGTCTCAAAAAAAACAAAAAGAGAAAGAAACACACACACATGCACACACACTATCCCTAAATGTTTGTGGCTTAATTTACAATTGAGACTTACTGGCAAAAAATTGTTACAACAATTATCTGGAACCCCCAAGAATATATTGAACTCTATATAGAGTCTGATTATAATCTGAGGCTAGATAAATTTGATACTATAGAATAGGTGGAATACACGCGCGTGAATGACTTTCAGGATAATTTCAAAAATATCTTTCTCTTATCTAAACATTGGATAAATACTGATATGTTGAACTCAAGATTAGCCCAGTGTACAGATTTTCTCAGTTGCCAGTCAAATGTGGGATTGTTGATCACTAATCGTGCAAGTTGGGTGTAGGCTTGATATGTTCTTCTGGAAGTGCCTTATAGAAGACCATCTCGCTGTTAGAAAAATGGAGGCTAAGAAACTAATTCTAGTGGGGCTACACTTGTTTTGTTTTGTTTTGTTTTTTTGACACAAGCAAATACAGTTCTTTGAAAAATAAGACTTCAAAGATGAAGTAAAATTTGTTAAACTGCTTCATTACTAGATCTTCTATTTTTCTTAATGCTGTATTTATATTTGGTTAAAAAATATAGACTCTCGGATTGTTTCGTTGGGTTTTTAAAAAATCGCTTACTTTTGCCTTTTACAGTCATAATTCTTAGTGGCACTTAAAGGCTTCATGAGGCTAAACATAGAATACTCAATTCTCTAGTAGTAAAAAATGTTACTTTTACTTGTAATTTCCTATTGTAATTAAACATAGCATGATGTAATTCAGTTTAGTAGTTTGTCATCCTAGTTTTGCTTTTTTCATAGTACGTTTTAAATATATTTTGTTCTTTTAAAATTTTACCTATTTATATGTCTTCTTCCTAAAAAATGGAATTACTTTTGAGTTTAGCGCATCTTTAAAACTCATCCAAATGTCACTCTAAGATGATTTTCAGATAGGAATGTGCAACTTACATCAGTGTATGTACATTATTTGTGTAATGGTAGCCAGTTTTCAAATATAGAATATTTAATATGAAATATAACATGGTAACTATTACATAAAACATATTTAGTTAGCCAGAGTAATATGCTTTTTCTAAATGTAAAGAATGTTGTGCATTATAGCCGTCTTTACTGAATAAATGAGTTTATATCTAATGCTTAGCATTAACTCAGTATTTTAGAGAATATTGTAAGAAATATGCCTATAAATAGTTTGAAAGGGGAGTAGGTATGTTTCTGAATCATTAAGCATGCACTAGTGAAGTGGGACTAAGCTATTAAAACACCATGAGAGAAGCTCATTTCTTTGATTGTACTTCCAAATATTTCCACAAAGCCTAAAATGGAATACAATATCTTGAAGGTATATAAATAGTAGTCTTTGAAAATGACTGCAGTGGTTTTCTAAGAAATGAAGACTGAGGCATTCTAGGTATGTTATTGAGTTTGACTTTACTGAGGTGCTAATAGTATAGATTTCTGTTAGATTAAAATTTAATACAAATAGAAAAATCTGTTCTATGTGTTGAGTGCCCTGTTGATGGCAATTAAAATCTGTACTTTGCTCTTTTCATTTCCTATTATCATTTCTGAAAATTTGAGATATATTAAGATTGATTTATCATGGCCAAATATAACTTTTGTATATCTTAGCAATTGATATTGTGTTGAGTTTTATAGACAATACAGATTTTCATCTGAGAGCTATTCGTTGTTTTAAAAATATGATGGCTTTATATTAACTAACTTGTGACCTAAGAGTATGGTCATGGTCAAAAGCTAGAATTACAAAAGTAGTCTGTACTCTGGAAATTGCAAACTCTTGAGTACAGTGTCAGTGATATATAGTGATTGGTATAAACTTATTATTTGTATAGAATAGTATTTTAGAATACAGATTTTAAAGCTGGACTGCCTAGGTTATCTCCTTACTGTCTGTGTGATTGAGCACATTACTTTTTTCTGTTTGTCAAGTTCTTCATCAATAAAATAAGAGTTGGCCTCATGAGACTTTGTAAGGATTAAATAAGCTAATGTATGTAAAATGTTTAGAACATAACCCGGTACTTGGTAAACGTTGAAATATTTGCCATTATTTTTATTGTTTTAATCAAAACAAATTTAAAAGTGCGTCTTCCCTTCTTGCTGCTTCTGCAATACTGTTACTTGCTGCACTAAGTCCAACTTTCCGTGTGAATCATTTCCTATTTGATTCCAATCTTCGTTAATTTTCCCTTTTAAAATGCATGTATCTTTAGCTTATTTGTGTAATTTATCATAACTGTTAAACACCTGGAGAGCAAGAGCACAGCAAAGTCAGTAACTTTTCATTATAGATGTTTTTGTAATAAGTCTCTTAAAATAACCTTGACAGTATATATACTGGTATAAATAGTATATAGTGGTTAAGAACATAGGTTATTGGCTAAGTTTGCCCAGAACTAAATCCAAGTTCCACTACTTATTTGTTGTGTGCTCTTGTTACTTAACCTACCTCATCTGTAAAATGTCCACAGGAATAATGTTTATTTTGTGGATTTGTTGTGCTGAAGATTTATTTATACTCAATATTTAATTGCAGGGGTAAACAAAGTAAATGTAAGTCTGCCTTTATAGAATTTACAAGCTAATGGGCTAAAATGAAAAAATAATACTGCTTTATGAGGTTCTGTGAGGATTAAATAAATGATGCATGTAAATTCAGTATAAAACTCAATAAATAAATGTTTCCTTTAAAAAATGGTTATAGTTATTAACTGAACCTCAGCAGAATGTATGGTTAAGTCATGAATTAAAAACATACTCTGTATTATCAAGTGGAAAAAAAGTGCCCTGAATGAAGAAGCCTCACTTGGCTGTGAAAATATAAAGATTTTTGTCCTTCTAATAAAAAATATACATTCTAAAACAAGAGTGAAATGTAATTTTTTTTTTTTGAGACGGAACCTCACTCTGTCTCCTAGGCTGGAGTGCAGTGGTGCGACTCAGCTCACTGCAAGCTCTGCCTCCTGGCTTCATGCCATTCTCCTGCCTCAGCCTCCTGAGTACCTGGGACTACAGGCACCACCACGCCTGGCTAATTTTTTTGTATTTTTAGTAGAAACGGGGTTTCACCGTGTTAGCCAGGATGGTCTCGATCTCCTGACCTCATGATCCACCCATGTAGGCCTCCCAAAGTGCCGGGATTACAGGCGTGAGTCACCGTGCCTGGCCCAAAATGTAATTTTTTACCTATCACATTGAAAATATTAACATTGTCCCTTTTGGTTAGAATGTGAGCAAATAGGTACCCTCCTAAACTGTTTGGTAGGAACAGAAGTTGCTACAACTCTTTCAATGGGCAATAAGGTAGTATATATCCTGAGAAAATATGCTCCAATTTTGTGAAAGGAGATATCTTGTTTGTCTTCTACAGAGTTGTATTCTTAGTACATAGCGTGGTGACTTGTTTATAGTAGGCGCTCCAGAAATATTTAGTGATGGAATGTATATACAAACAAATAAGAATATGTAAAAGTATGTGTATAATAATTTTATTGAAGCATCATTATAATAGTGGGAAACTGGAAATATTCAATGTCTTTTTCACTGTAAAAGTCTTTTGTAAAATATAGTTGTATACATGTGTCTTCCTGTATGTGTTTCCAGGAAAGTTGTTAATAGTACTCTAAAAATCTCTAATAGTTATCTTTTACAAATTGGCCTAGTCTGTTGAGATACAAGATTTCCTAGAGCTTTGAGGTTGAGCTCAGACCTAGCATCTATATTTGTTGTTTGATTTTGAATTCACACATAGTTGTGTGATGTTAATAGACATACCAGTTTGGATTTAGTTAAAAACAGAAACACAGCAAATATTTTAACAGAATGAATTTAGTTTGAAGAATTGTCTGTTACAAAAGAACTGAAGAGATGGAAAAATCTTGCAGAGAAAGCAAGCACTGCAGGAAGCATATACTATGCAGAGAACTGGGGTAACAAAGAAATGAGGGTAGATGATTAAAATTTAGAAGATTGGAGGAGGCCTTATAGGGTTCATAAGAAGCCAGTTGCTGTCCAGCTGTCGTTCTTGCCACAAGATCTTGGAGGAAGGATTCAGAGACTCCAGACAATTGATATACTGGGTTATAAGGCCCAAGTGGCAGAGCAACTTACACTACAGCCTGAACTTGTTGCAGAGTCATCTGTTGTTCTGATTTCAACTTAAAAATGGTAGTCTAACAGGTTCCTTGGTCAATGAGTTGGAGTACTGCCTCAAAATCCAGTGATTGTTAACCTTTGTAACGTCCTTTTTAGTATCCACTGATAGTGCAAGTACAGTAACTTGTCTCTGACACCTGGGAGAAGCTATCCTGATAGGCTTCCAACCATTGGACCCCTAGAAATCTTACTTAGGCAATGGGCTCTTATATTTTGTGGGTTTTATGTCTTCTGTCTTACATGTGTCTTAGTAAGATGTCTAAAGAACTTTATACTTCCTCCTTATCACTCTCAATAAGTACAAAATCATCAGCATTGTTGATCAGTGATTTGCTCTGTGTAGTGTCAGAGGGACCACTGTCTCTGAAAAAAATTAAAAAGACAGACAATAAGAAGTGATAGTGAGAAACTGGAGTCCTTACACATGGATGTTGAGATTGTAAATTGGTGCAGCCACTGTGACAGTTACATAGTTCCTCAAAATGTTTAAGATAGACTTACCATATGACTCAGCAATTCCACTCTCAAGTATATACCCAAGAGAAATGAAAATGTATACCCACATGAAACTTGTATGTGAATCTTATCAGCATTATTCGTAATAGCCAGAGGGTGAAAACAGCCCAAATATTTATCAACTGACACATGGATAAATATGCAAGCAAAATAACTCTTCCACCAGGCACAGGTCCCAGCACTTTGAGATGTCTGAGGTGGGCATATTGCTTGAGTACAGGAGTTCGAGACCAGCCTGGGCAACCTGGTGAAACCCGTCTCTAACAAGAAAAAACAAAAAAAAGCTGGCCATGATGGCACATGCTACTCAGAGGCTAAGGTGGGAGAAACACCTGAGCCTGGGGAGGTTGGGGCTACAGTGAGCCGTGGTAGTGCCACTACACTCCAGCCTGAGTGACAGAGTGAGACCCTTTCTTAAAAAAAAAGGAAAAAGAAAATACCTTTCATTTAGATGACTGTAGTGGATCCTCTTAAGCAAAGAGACTCTGGATATTATGCCAACTGGATTTCAGTTCCACCTCTGCCACTCTTTACTCAAGTTATCTCTGTGTTGCTTGTGTTTCTGTAACTTCATTATGTGGGTAATAGTGCCTACCTCATGTAGGACTTTAATGATATAATACATGTAAGTCCTTTAAACTACTGCATGCTACATAATAAGTACTATATATATATTTACTATTTTTTAAAAAGACCACTGTCTCTGTAGATTATACTATGGCAGAGAGCAGAAAAGCAGTATGCTATGGCTGCAAGATATACTATTGGTCATGCTAGGCAAGGGCAGATGTCTTCCAATAGCACCACAGATTGGTACGGAGAAAAAAGCATTTGTCACCTTGTTGTATATAAGATTTTAGAGGCTATGCTGATTTGTTTCGTTAAAGACTGCACATCTGAAATGGCAGCTGCACTTGGTTTAACAACATGATTAAATTTATGATAATCAAAAATTATTCTAAATCTTTGATGGTGGTACTAATTTTTGCATTTCCCTTGGAGATATATTAGTGCTTTTGGTTTATTTTCCTGGTAGGGAGGGCTGGTTGAAGGGGCTTTTATTTGGCCTTTCCTAGCATAATGACCCTTATTCCATGGGTCAGACAGCCAATGTGGAAATTCAGTTTCCAAGTATTTCTCTTCCAGTTACACATCCAGTAACTGGAAAATAACCGCAGGTTGTATTTGTGGACATACCGTCCCACTTAGATTTAAATTTGAGCCAGTAATCCATTTATGACCAGATTACCCTAAGCTCTCCATTTAACTTACGGACTGCAGTGGCATTTTGGGTCCTTGGCAATTCGTGTGTGTTTAAAGTTAAGTGTCTGGTAATCCCCTAGTGGTCCGGGTGTCCTCTCTTTTGGATTAGAATTTTTCTTTTGAAAAAGAGAACACCCGGACCACTAGGGGATTACCAGACACTTACTTTAAACAGACACGACCGCTAGGGGATTTACCCCTAGGGGATTACCAGAACAATCGCTTTAGCAAGTGCTGCTCATCCTTTGAAAAACAGTTGGAAGATTTACAGCAAGGGTCAGCACATTTTTTCCATGAAAGGCCAGATAGCAAATATTTTAGGGTTTGTTGCCTGTATATCTCAACTACTCAAGTCTACCATTGTGGTGGTAAATCAAACCTAGACAATATGTGTATGAGTGAGCATGACTGTGTCACAGTGAAATTTTATTTACAAAAACAGCTGTGAGGCCAGATGTGGCCTGTAGACTATAGTTTGCCAACTGTGGATTTACAGTACTGTGCATGGTTGTAGTAGTATTGCAGTGCCTTCTTTAAGGGGATCTGGCCTCCCACTTGTATTAGGAGGCTTAGGTATTTTTGTTGTTGTTTGTTTGTTTTGAGACGGAGTCTTACTCTGTTGCCCAGGCTGGAGTGCAGTGGTGCGATCTCGGCTCACTGTAACCTCTACCTCCCGGGTTCAAGCAATTCTCCTGCTTCAGCCTCTGGAGTAGCTGGGATTACAGGTGCCTGCCACCATGCTGGGCTAATTTTTTGTAATTTAATAGAGATAGGGTTTCACCATGTTGGCCAAGCTGGTCTTAAACTCCTGACCTCAAGTGATCCACCTGCCTCGGCTTCCCAAAGTGCTGGGATTACAGGTGTGAGCCACCACGCCTGGCCAGAAGGTTACAGTTTGTTAACCAGCTAAGGTCTGCACATTTAAAATTGAGAAATGCTAGCTTCCTAGCAAGCACAATGGAATATATAGAATTGACTACATGGTTCTTCTTACTTCCTATCGGAAAAGTCTTTTTACTCTGCTGGCAGTGTGTGTGTGTGTGTGTGTGTGTGTTTTGCTTAAATCATTAAAAAAGAAAAAAAAAAAAAGAATGAGCTGGGTTTGGAAGCTGAGGCAGGAGGATTGCTTGAGCCCTAGGAGTTAGAGTCCAGCCTATACAATACAGCAAGGTCTCTTCTCTGCGGGGGAAAAAAAATTCGTTTTCTCCTGCTTATTTGAATTAGTGTTATTCTTTTTGAGAAGGAAATTATGGTGGTAAAATATTTTTCTGAATGTTGAAAAACTGTTCTTATATAAGGAAGGATTAAGTATGGGGGAAAAGTCTTATTACTTTGCTGAGCAGCATTTTTCTGTTTTCTACCCTCTGCCTCTTTCTCAAAATGAAATGCTTAATTCTTTTATTTACATTTTATTTAAAAATTATTTTAAAGAAAGTAGAGATAAAAACACTAATGTAATCACTGTTATTCCAGAGTATGCTTAATGACTAAGCTATTTGGCGTATAGCTTGTTGTATTTTTTAATGTATAACATAGCTATTTTTATTATTTAGCAAATGACCCATAGTAACTGCTTTCTTACTTGAAAATATTCTCATCACCCAAACATGTTTTAAGACAAGTGTTTCGTTGGCTTTCGGTCTTTGAATGGTTAGTACTCTTAACATTCTTGATTATGTTTTACTTCCAGTGTGCCTAGGAGAGGCAAGGAGGAGCGGTGACTGAACTCTTCTCAGTTCCTTTGCCTGGTTATCTCTTGGGTATTAGTAACTCTTGTTTCCTCTGGTATTTCATCCTTCCTGCATTCAGCAGAAAATCTTTCCCAGGTCTCTTACCAAAAACCAACATCATAATCAAAGTGCCTAGAAGTAACTAGTAGAAGAAAAGGAGTATGTGGCTTTAAAATATCTACTTATGATCTCACTGGAGTCAAATTCCTTATTTTTACTTGTTAATTTACTAAATAGAAATGTATGTCACCTTTGTGTTATAATTTGGTTCTTTGGAATTTAATTTTCATATTTGTTTTAACACTATTCTTTACATTAGAACCTTTTGCTTATGTAATTTTTCTCAATGTATGTTTTCCCTAATTGCAATTTCTCTAAGTTACCTTTTGTTTGTGTTATAAAAAGCTTGTTACCTGGTGGATATTATGTAGATTAAATATTAGTTAAATTCCTACTTTGAATCACATTGAAGGTGGTGGGGGGAAAACGAAGTAACTTAGGAACATAGGATTTGAGGGCAGATCCTCATGAGAGATGAGATGGGAAGAACTGCAAACAAATCTTGACCTCCTTTTTTATTAGGTTTGTTTTTTGCTGTAATTATGGTTGTGAAACTCCAAACTACTTTAGAAGTGTTATAGGATTGAGCAAATGGGTTGTCCGGGTTCTCAGTGAGGAGGGAGAAAGATACAAGTATGAAATGGAGGAAGGCAGTGAAGAACCCTGTGAGATGGATTAGAATTTTTAAAATATTTGAATATATATGTTCACATGTATGTGCATGTATGTGAATATATATACATGATTGTGTTTGTGTATGTAACATGTGATATGCATAAACTTATTTCCTAGCTCTGTCCACTGACAGGACCTATAAGCAGAGGCACCCTGGTAATAATGAGCATATCCAGCACAAAGATTTTGGTGTCTAACACCATTTCTCACCAAAAAGAACCAGAGATCTTCAGAGAAATGGCTAATTCTAGAGCTGGGTAGGGAAGATGCAGGATAGGCGTAGAATACCTTCTTATGCCAGAAAGTAAGAAACTACATCCCCAGCTTAACAAAAACAATGTGTGTCAAAAGGATACAGGAGCCAACTTGAAGGTGTTCCCACTGGCCAGACCTGGGATATAATGTGGACACCAGAGGGGCAGTAATGAATTATAAACTTTGCTAAAAATAGGAATCTATGAGTCCATACTGCCATGCTGGTAATAAATGAGAAGAGGTGGTTTAGCTTTTAGCAGAATGCATATTGGTAAATGTTCTAAGAGTCCTGGATTTGGAAAATTATTTTGCCACCACCATAGTAAAGATCAGCTCAAGCAAAAATAATCAATGAATGCTAAGTCTGGGAGGGAAATTTTTATAAGAAGCAAGATATTTTCATTGTTGTAAATGTCTTTCCGTGGATTGCTTGTAACTTGCAAGGGCAAAATAATAGATTAGAGAGTTGAGAAATTGGACAACCCCTTACTAGCTTATCAGAGTTAACATCAGCAGTGAGGATAAAATGAACATTATGCACTACGTCAGTACTATACCTAGTATTTTGACTATGGGTGTCTAGCTCTAATCTAATAATGAGGAAGCATTAAACAAATCCCAAATGTGGAACATTATGTGTTTTTTAAAGGGTCTCTGTGTTATTCAAATATGTCAGGTTCATCAAACAAAATCTGAGGAATTTATACTTAAAATATACATAATTTCAGATGATCAGAAACTACCTGGAGTAATAGACACCTTTCAACAAAAGTATAATAGCTCTGAGAGACTTGCCTTGTGTAATTGACTATCCCCTTCTTGGTTGAGCGTTGGTTCATTTATTCCTATCTGTGTACTGGGCACTGGGGTGTATTCAGTGATTATTTTCTAAATTGAATTTCTGAATTACAGTGATCATAGCAGTTATAAAATTAATTTTGGTAATTTCTTATCAAACAGGGTTTTAATTATTAAAGAAAAATTCACAAACACTTTTGCCAAACGTTAATCAATTAAGGGCTTTTTGTTTTTCTCTCCCTTATGAGGAGGGAGCATCAACCTTTTAAAACGATGCAATATAGAGACAAAGACTATCAAATAAGTAAAAACAATCTGAGATAACTGAATTTGAAGTATAGTAAGAAAAAATAGATATGAAATCATTTAAAAACAGTTTTGAAATCTTTTAAATCACTTAAATAACCATGTGTCTGATGTATGGTATACTGAAACTTAAGATAATGCTTATGTGACAGATGAAGATTGCCTAAGACTATCACTTAAACATGTAACAATAGGAGTAAAAGTTGCTTTTTGGAATCTGAGGTTGGAAATTTTCAAAGAGTTTAGGATTAACTTTCAAAAAATTTAGCTACGTGGTTGGCCTGTCAAAACTTAAAGATGATTGAAATCTTATGGTGTGACTTCAAAATATGTCTTTGTCTTTTCAACCAAAATGTATTTTGTTATGTTTTGTTATTTGTTCCTACTTACATTGAATTTAATCAGAAAATTTAACCTGAAAATCTTTTGAAAACATTTTGTTAATCTTCTCTATAACATCATATGTTAACTTTTCTGGATTTTCTTAGACATAACAACAGTGAAATTATTTCTGCTATTTAAGGAGTACAACATTTTCTCTTTGATTATGAAGTTAAATATTAAAGTTTGTGTTAGTAAATTCCTTTACTCTCTTTACTTGTTCTACCCCATATAAGAGATACTTGAAGCCTTACATTATAATTGTTTGCTTTGCATATTTAATACCTTTGTATTTAGATACTAGGTTTGATTTCTCCAGATATACAATTGATATTTTTGCCCCCCAAATCATGCTTTTTGTTATTAAATCATGTACTTCTTCTTTCTTTTTATTGCCTTTAATCCTAAATTTCTCCTAGCATGGTACTAATATTGCCTGTTCTGCTTGCTTTTTCTTGAATTTGTTGTGGATCTTTTCTCCCATTCATGTATCTCCAGCCTTTTTGTTTCACGGTGGTGGGTCACTGCCAAAACTATCGTGCTGAGATCATCTGGTTTTAGGACATAGCAAATACATGATCATATATCCTCAGGGACCAGTAACTGATACACATTTATAGTGCAACTGTACATGTTTGATGACTAGTCCTTTTGTGAAATTAGTTGGTAATGTAACAATGTGGCATAGTGGATGTTAGTTGTTAAAACTGAAAAGTGGCTCATTAAAGACAATTTGTTTTTTTATGATAAAATTTTGTAACTTTTTTAGTGTTTTAGTCTGAGGATACAAGAGTCATAAAAAGCTGATAACCTTCACTCTCTCAACCTGTCTATCCAGCGCTTTCCTTGACCTTCACTCTGGACAGTTTCCCCCACATTGCTAGCACTTAGCTCCAAGTGAACAGAGTAAGCCCCAATGCCATGTTTTTTGAGTTTTCCTGATTTGATGCTATGTTACTGAAACCTGTAGGTTATCTATTAAGAATGTAATTATAAAGCATAATTTGTATGTAGTCAATATAGTCATTATTTTAAAGCATCAAACTCAATCCTTCATTGGAAAAATTCTTTTACTTTAAGTGTGTACTTGAAAATATAGTTGGTTTTATTTAACTCAGTCTGTAGCCTCTTATTTTTAACATGAGAATTTAGTCCAACATTTGTATGCTAAAATATGTAGCTTTATTCCTTCTACTTTGTTTATTAATTTTACCTCTTTTTTGTTTGCTTGAGATGGAGTCTCACTCTGTCACCCAGGCTGGAGTGCAGTGGCATGATCTTGGCTCACTGCAACTTTTGCCTCCCTGGTTGAAGTGATTCTCCTGCCTCAGTCTCCCGAGTAGCTGGGATTACAGGCATGCACCGCCATGCCTGGCTAATTTTTGTATTTTTAGTAGAGACGGGGTTTCACCATGTTGGCCAGGCTGGTCTTGAACTCCTGATCTTGTGATCGGCCTCCCAAAGTGCTGGGATTACAGACATGAGCCACCAAACCCAGCCTATTTTTACCTCTTTAACTTCCCTTTTTAAAAAATTGTTTCTGTGTGATAATTGGAATTAATTGACTTTTCCTCTTTGTTAACCTGAACTCTATATTAACTTTTCATTATATTATTGGTTACCTTTCCTTTTCTTATATTCATCATCAGATATATTTCTCTGTTATTACTTGAAAATAAGGTACCAACTCTCCCCCACCAAGATGTTCTTTTTTTTTTTGAGATGGAGTCTCGCTCTGTTGGCCAGGCTGGAGTGCAGTGGCGTGATCTCAGCTCACCGCACCCTCCACCTCCCAGGTTCAAGCAGTTTTCTGCCTCAGCCTCCCAAGTAGCTGGGATTACAGGCACCCGCCACCATGCCTGGCTAACTTTTGAATTTTTAGTAGAGATGAAATTTCACCATCTTGTTCAGGCTGGTCTTGAACTCCTGACCTCGTGATGCGCCTATCTTGGCCTCCCGAAGTGCTGGAGTTACAGGCGTGAGCCACTGTACCCAGCCTCAAGATGTTCTTTTCATCCTCCCCTCATCATGTAAAAATTTTAGAATACTTTCTAATACCTTACATTTCTTCTTACTTTAGACGTCTTTGGCGTGCTTTTAGTCTCACCACCCATTCGCCCTAGCTTTTGTTGGAAAATTTTACTGGAACATTTTCCCCAACCCAATCCCTACAGGTATTACTGAAAAAACTTAGTAGTTTTGCTTCTAGGCTGTTTTGTTGTTGTAGTAGTTTGTTTGTTTTATGAATTTCTCTTACAGCCATGAATGTCACTTATATTTCAAGAATCTTTTTGTTTGGCTCTTGTACAATTTCCAGTCAGTCTGCCATTATCCAATTTAAATTTAATGGCATTTATATACTGCAAGATTTGTCACCTACCACTTTCTCCTTTTCTTCATTTTCTCTTTCTTGTTCACATTTATTTATTCTTTGGAGTAATTTTCTCAGATGGGAATATATAGATTTTTAATATGAATTTCTTGCCTAACTGCTAACATTTTTTTTCCAGACAGGTAAATCGTGTCTTACCTAGATATAGAATTATTGGGTGCAGTTCTTTTCTCCTTCTGATTGTCTTTTGGCTCCTTTATGGGGTACTACCGAGACCTGCTTGGTCTTGGAAACCCTAACCCAGCGGCACGAGAAGAATTAAAGACACACACACACACAGAAATATAGAGTATAGAGTGGGGAAATCAGGGATCTCATAGCTTTCAGAGCTGAAAACCTCGAACAGAGATTTACCCATATATTTATTGAGAGCAAGCCAGTGATAAGCATTGTTTCTATAGATTATAGATTAACTAAAAGTATTCCTTATGGGAAACAAAGGGATGGGCCAAAATAAAGAGATGGGTCTGGCTAGTTATCTGTAGCAGGAACATATCCTTAACGCACAGATCACTCATGCTATTGTTTGTGGTTTAAGAACGCCTTTAAGCTGTTTTCCTTCCTGGGTGGGCCAGGTGTTCCTTGCCCTCATTCCAGTAAACTCACAACCTTCAGTGTGGGCGTCATGACCATCAGGAGCATGTCACAGTGCTGCAGAGATTTTGTTTATGGCCAGTTTTGGGGCCAGTTTATGGCCAGATTTGGGTGCCTGTTCCCAACAGGTTACTTTATTCCCATTTTTACTTTTTGACTCACTGGGGCTCAAGTCTGGTTTTTGGAGTGCTCTAAGTGGTGGCAGTCTACACAAGAAGGAAAAATGTATGTTCTTTATCTTGATGGATCATAACTGGAGAATTGTTCCCTACATCCTCTACTCTGTAAAATCTTTCATGTTAGGCCTCAAATATGTTCAACCCATAGGAAGGTCAGGCACATGACCTGGGGCAATGTTGGCCTGTTCTCTAGGGTTTTTAGATTTCAGTGCCCTGTACTCTTCTCAGGATTTGCTAATTTTCCAGTCTTTGTCTTGAGGCTCTTCTCAATCATTTCCCCTGTCAGGAAGCCCTCAAATTTCATACCTCACTTTACTCAGTAGACACTTGGATTCACAGGCTGATAATTCAGAGTTGGGTATGAGGAGAAGTCAGACATGTTTAGATTTATCATCTTCCTAGGATCCTTAATAGTTTATTTTTAATTTCCGAGTAGTCTTTGTCTTCTTTTTTGACCTTATTATTTCTTTTCTTGTTTTATCATTATGACAAGAATGTTCTGAACAATTCCCTCCTAGGGAGGAGAGGGGCAGAATAAAGATTTTCTTTATTTATGTTCTATTTTAACTTCTATTTGTAATCATCCTTAAATTTGTCAAAGGCCTGTTTAACTGGTACTTTCTAAATATCTGAATCTAGAGTGAAACCCTGTCCCTAGTAAGACAAGAAGCTCAGACTATTCAGCTACTTCTCTGCTTCTGCTGCTCTTTGTCAGTATAACCTATGATTTTAGATACAAATCATGTATATTGTGTTTTTTCTTTCAAAAAGTTTTCTTGCATTTATATTTTAATTATATGATTCTGTTTTTAACAGTTATTTAAACTCATTACTATTTAAATGGTTCCATTTTGAGTAGATTAATATTTAACACTGATTTAAACTTAAACTTTTCTCTATTTTAATTAGAATTGGTATTGACAGTCATTTCATATCTGGCTTTATTCCTTTTTCAGAACTTTTCTATCAGTTCAAGTAGTTTTATATATATATATAAAATATTATATATATATATTTTTTGAGACGGAGGTCTCACTCTGTTGTCCAGGCTAGAGTGCAGTGGTGCAAACACAGCTCACTGCAGCCTCAACCTCCCAGAGTCCAGCAATCCTCCTGCCTTGGGCTCCTAAGTAGCTGGGACTACAGGCGCATGCCATCACACATAGCTAATTTTTAAATTTTTGTAGAGATAGGGTCTCACTATGTTGCCTAGGCTGGTCTCAAACTCCTAGGCTCAAGCAATCCTCCTGCCTCAACCTCCCAGAGTGCTAGGTGTGAGCCACGTGCCTGGCCTTAGATTATGTTTGTAAGAAGTTATGTTTGTTATTTCTTCACAATCATTATTTCTTCTTATTTCCTCCTAACCAGGAATGTTTCTATTATAGTCTTATTTGCAAAAATACATAATTATCTTAATTTTAGGGGGAAATAAAAGATAACATTACAGCAGCTTTCACTGATTTGTTTTTTTAAGTACTTTGAAATATTAGTTCTATTTATATTTATTTTTATAAGAAGCTTTTTCTCCAAAGAGTATATAAAGACATTTTCTGCTTTTAGAATCTTGATAATATCTGTGGGATCATCAGAAAATTTTAGATTATGAAATTTTTTTTATTTTTTAAAATTTTTGTGGATACATGGTAGGTGTATGTATTTATGAAGTACATGAGGTGTTTTGATACAGACATGCAATGTGAAATAAGCACATCATGGAGAATGGGGTCTCCATCCCCTCAGAGCATTCCTTTGGTTTACAGATAATCCAGTTACATTCTTTAAGTTATTTTACAATGTACAATTAAGTTTAGATGGTGAAATCTTGAAACTTGGAGAATTTCCACTTCTAAAAACATATTTCTCTTCCTAAGTTTGTATTGTATATATATTCAAAAAGATAGAATATTTTTCATGACATTACTTTAGTCTACTACAAGAACAATGGTGTATAATAAAAATATTACTAAGCCTTGGTAAAATGAAGCAGTTATATTGTAGTCTGGTGGCTTATATTTGATATAATTGTAGATGGAATTTTTTAAATTAGCAATTTGTTATAGTTTGCTCTATTAAGATTTAGCCTAAAGTGTTTATGAAATTCCTATATTTTTATTGCTAGACACTCCAAGTTCAAATAATTGTTTATATCCTCAGGATAAAGAAGGAAAGATTTGAGCTTTTTAGCCACTGTACATTTCTTAATTAAAACTAGTGAGGAATAAAGTAAATAGCTGTGATTATTAAAATAATAGCAAAATAATTAGTAATGGAATGATATTTCTTTAACTTGCACAGTCTGTTTTGAACCAAGTCATTTAATTTGGTTTAAAGAGTTAATTATGATGAGAGGATATTTAATATCCTGTAGCATATGACAGCTTCAAAATATAAATATGGTAATTTATTATAAAATGAAGAAAGCTGGGGCACATCATTGTTAATGCAGTCCTTTTATCTCTGGAAAATGGAACTCATATTAAGCTTTGACTCTCAAGGGAGAGAATATGGGGGGAGGGTATGGAAGAGGTTTACTTTATTCTTTGTGTACATCAGAAAACTATCTTAGCAAACTAGACTTCCAAGTTTTGAATGATGGGATTATGGGAACAATTATGACAAAAGATTTTTGCAGAGCTACATATAGTGGTGGAGCTAGTGGTTGATTTTAATTTTATTATATTGGCACCTATTATATATGAACTTTGTTTAAAAAAATTCACCTTAATTGTAGGAAATGCTTTTTAGTGTATAATAACAATTTAAGCTGTAGATTTTTTAAATGCCCATATAACATACCAGCATTGCCTAGTATAAACACTACACATTTAACAGTTGGATTTATATTAAATTATTGCCATGTATTCTTTTAATAGAAACGTCTATCAATGGGAGGGTTTCAGTATTTACAGCTCCAAAGATGCTTTATGTTCATATTGATAAGCAGAAGCCACTACAGGTTTCAGAAACATGTTTTCAGTCATCAAATGAAGTCCAGGTTATGTGTCCTTTTGAACAGTAACACTGTATTTTCATTTAATTGTTTGAAGTTGATACTCTAAATGACTATAGTTAATATGTTAGTATCAAGAATATTTTTACTGATCATTATGCAGTTACATGAGTTATTTAAATATTCATCAAATTTACTTCTTTTTGGTAGTGTTCTAATATTTATAAGTGGAGCTGGAATATGTAGTATTCAGATTTAAAAACTGCATGGGCATTTAAGTGGGTTCATTGTAGAAGGCATAGACCATATCATATGATCTCAAGGGAGTTTAGAATAAATTAACTGTAAATTACGTGAATTCATTACTAAGGAACAAAGGTGTTTGTTCATCTTTTTCAGAATCTGTTTTATGAAAAAGAAAAAGAATGGACTGGCTTACTTGTCTTCAATTTACTTTTAAACTTTCATTGTTCTAAGTAGCAGTGCTAGTTATAACTGATTCGTCACTATTCAGTAAGCATTTATTGAAAACCATCTATGTGCAAACCACATTGTTAGGTGCTGCGAATAAAACGATGGATAAGCCCTATCCTGGAGGAGTCAAAACCTGACTAGGATGGCAGATATAAATAACTATCATTGTGCCAAATGCTATACTATTAGAGTGAGTAATGCTAGTGAAGGAGCCTAGACAATTTTATATCTTCCACATAAAAAACAGAAAAAAATGTAACTATGAAAAAAATGTAACAGAAAAAAATGTAACTATGAAAGCATTTTCCTTGTTAGTAATAGGACAAAGAAGATTCCAGAGAAGATGGTTCACTTGAGTAAAACTTTATAAGTATGTAGGAATGACGTTCAAGACAGAAAGCATAACCTGAAAGAAGGCGTGGAACTCGGGAATGTTTATCTAATAACTAGAGTTTATGGAAATAAATAAATCAGGCCAGGACCACACTGTGATAGATCAAGAAAGCCAGAGTAAGAAATTAGGGCTTACCCTGGAGAGTTAGTGAACAGTAGTAAATAGAATTGATATTATCTGTATTTTAGAATGAACTGGCTAGGAGATAGATAGAGGTTGTCAACATGTTCCAACCAGTTTCATAAGCCAGAAACCTGTGGACCATCTTTGCCTCCCTCACCTGACTATCCAGTGAGGTACTGTCAGTTTTGCTTCCTAAATATTGCTTATCTATTGACGTGCCCCTGTTCTGTAGACATGATTGTTATTCAAACTAGCATTATATTGCCTGGACTAATGTGTAGCCTCTAACTGGTCTTACCATATTACCCTTGCTCTTAGTACATTATTTGACATTACTAGAACACTGCTATCTCCCACCCCAAGCCCCTTCTTTTTTGTTAATATCTAGTATTTGCCTGGTGTAGTGGGTTGAATTGTGCCTCTCAGAAAGATATGTTGAAATCCTAACCCCTGGTATCTGTGAATGTGACCCTATTTGGAAACAGGTTTGTTGCAGGTGTAATTAAGATGAAAGTTAAGATGAGCTCATACTGGAGTAGTATGGGCCTTTAATCCAATGACTTATGTCCTTGTAAAGAAGGAAGACACAAAGCGATACTATACATGAGGGGAGAATGTCTTGTGACTATGGACGCAGAGACTGAAGTGCTATAGCTGCACGTCAAGGAACACGAAGAATTGCTAGTGAACCACCAGTAATTAGGAAGAGGCAAGAAAGGATTCTTCCCTACAGGTTTTGGAGGGAACATGGTCCTGTCTATAACTTGATTATCAGACATCTAGCCTCCAGAACTGTGGCATAATAAATTTTTGTTGTTTTAAGCCATCTACTTTGTTGTGGTTTGCTATGGAAGTTTTGGTAAACTAATACTCTTGGTATACATTGTTTTATATTTTAGCTTTCAGTATTTCTCTCCTTATATTTAGATCTCTTGTGAACAGCTTTTATCTGGATTTATTTTTTATTGTTGTGACTCATTGACAATCTTTACTTTGTAAATGGAGCATTTCATCCATTTACACTTTATTAATCATAAGTAATGAATTTTTGCAATCTTATTTTGTGTTATTTGTCCTGCCTTTTCTATACTTTTTCCTCTTTCTTGCCTTTTATTTTTATTTTTTCCTTATTGTTTTTTTTTCCCCTGCTCAATTTAAAGTCATAGTTTGAAATTTTGGGGTTTTTTTGGTGGTTACCCTAGAAATTTTAGCATGCATATCTAACTCTTTAAATCTAAAGTTAACATTTGTACTTTTCCAAGAAATGTAATTCAGATCACTCCTTTCCAAGTTACATTTCTATCTCTTTTCTTATAGCCCACAATACCTTATTATTTTTGTTACATACAGTCAATATTTGATTGCTTTTCCTACATATTTACAACTTCTTTTGCTGTGCCTGCCTTCTGTTACTTCAGACTTTCTGCCAGTAGTTACATTCTTTAATGTTTCTTTTGGCTCTGCTGGTAGCAAGTTCAGTTGTTTTAGTGACAGTCTTTATTCTATCCTATTTATTGGATATTGAATTCTAAGTAAACAGTTATTTTTTCTTCAGCATATAGACAGTTTTATTCCAGTGTCTTCTGACTTTCCTTGTTGCTGTCAACAAATCAGCTGTTCGTATAGTTGTCTTCTTACCCCAAAAGAAAGGTAACCTTTCCTTTCTTTGTTCTTGTTTTGAAGATTCAATCTTTGTATTTGAGGTACTGTAGATTTACTATAATGAGCCTAGGTATGGATTTTTTTTCCCCCAACTGGAACTTATTAGGCTTGTGGAAAATGCATTACATTGTTTTTCATCAGTTCTGAGCTTTTCCTGCTGTTATTTCTTCAAATATTACTTTGCCCCATTTTTTTTTTTTCTTCTTTGCTTCTGGAATTTCACTTGATTAATTAGTTAAACAAATAAATATTTTCAGTATTTGCAGTTACTATTGTAGGAGCTTGTGATATATTAATGCAAAATCAGATCCCAGATCCATGGAACTTATGTTTTATTTAGGAGAGACAGACAATAAACATAACAAATAAGTAAATTAGGTAATATGTTGAAAGCTAAATCAGTATTTGCAAAAAATTAAGTATAATAAGGGATTGGGTGTTCCAGTTTGAAGGGGAGGAGTGACAAATTAAAATGTTTTAAGTCCCATTTTAAGTCCCATAAAGTAAGATTTGAGCAAATAGTTGAAGGAAGTGAGGGAGTTAGCAAAGCAGATAGTAGATATAGGAGAGAAGCACCAGATGGAAGAAACAACTGGAGCAAAAGATCCTGTACAGACCTTGGAGCCTGTGTGGCAAGAGATGACTAAGTGAAGGAGGGAGAGAGAAGTAGAAGAGATTAGGCCTTGTATTATCTCATCTTATGGCTACTGTTAGGGCTTCACCTTACACTTTGAGGGAAGTAGGAGGCATTGCTAGATTTCAGGATGATAACTGACATAATTTGACTTTTTTTTGTTTTTTAATTTCCCTTTGAGAATCCCTCTTGGATAGGGAAGGGCCAGGGAAACCAATTAAAAGTTCACTGTAGGAATCCAGACAAGCGTTCTTGTGACTAGGATGGTAACATTAGTAATGGTGAGAAACAGTCAGATTCTGGATCTTTTGAAGGTGTAGGTGGTGATTTTCTTTACTGTGTTAGTTAAACTAAAATTGCATTTCCTAGAATTCCCTTCCTTGTGTGGTACTAGGTTATAGCTAGCCTTGAGAAATGTGTGATACTTGGAAGGCAAAAGTAAAACAGCAGTCATTACATTCAGATGTGTGCATAACCATTGCTCTGTTGGCTTACCTGTTAGCTTCTCTGAGTCATGGGCCGAATGAATGTATAGCTCCGTAGGAAAGGGAAACAGCTTCTTCTGCAGGTCATCTACAGCATCAGGTTTAGATAAGGTTGAAAACAGACTTGGCTTCCAGTTTGTCTCCATCGTTCCAGTTTGTTCTCAGGCATTGCAATTTGTCCTAGTTTATGTCCAGGCTTTCTTCCCACCTGTCTGCCCTCCTGTCATAGACTTTAGGCTTACCATCAAACACGGGGATACAGGCTTTTAATAGACTTCTTCAAAAACTCCCATTAATGGTCTCTGGTTAGAAGTATTTTTCTGATCCTCCAACCATCTCCTTCAGGATCTTTACTCCCTAGCTTCTACCACAATAGTATAAGGTCTAACTCTTATAATAAACCCCCGATTCTGTATCACTGGATGGTTCGGCTTCCTAGATTAACGCATAAGTGGTATATTGAGCTGATAGATTTGAGAGAGAGGAGCCATGATTGATTCCATAGGGAAGAATGTGGGATAAGTGGTTTGGGAAAAAGGTTGAGGTTTTTAATTGTTCACAGTCATTTGAGATTTATATGATGTATGTGCAGGACAGACTGATAATTAAATGGGAATGTGATAGATGTCACCCTTCCTGCTTCTTTCAAATTTTGATGCCCACCCCCCGCCCCAATATGATACTGCTTTTGGATTACTCTTTTGCAAGGCAAAGGAAGTTCCTAGAGCTTTTCTTTATCTCTTTCTACTATAATGACCCTTAACTCATGTATAAGAGAGTGCCTATGGGGATTCTGCCAGTTATTAAGTATGTCTATTCCAATTATACATTCAGGAACAGAAGAAAGTACCACAGGGTGAGTCTGTGGACTAACTGGGTCTGCTATGGTCAAACTTGTGTTAAGACTTCACGCATTGGCTGGGCGCGGTGGCTCAAGCCTGTAATCCCAGCACTTTGGGAGGCCGAGACGGGCGGATCACGAGGTCAGGAGATCGAGACCATCCTGGCTAACACGGTGAAACCCCATCTCTACTAAAAATGCAAAAAACTAGCCGGGCGAGGTGGTGGGCGCCTGTAGTCCCAGCTACTCGGGAGGCTGAGGCAGGAGAATGGCGTGAACCTGGGAGGCAGAGCTTGCAGTGAGCAGAGATCCAGCCACTGCACTCCAGCCCGGGCGACAGAGCGAGACTCCATCTCAAAAAAAAAAAAAAAAAAGACTTCACGCATCACCTGACTTCTTTAAGTCTTCACTTTGATGTATTGTGTCATAGTAGTGTGTCGTGCTCCAAGAGTTGGCATCACTTCCCTGGAATCAGTATAGAGTGTTTCTGAAAAGTCTGGATATTAATTTTTCTCCATGACATAATCATTCTAGTATAGGGGTGCCCAACCCCCAGGCCAGACCAGTATAGGTCTGTGGCCTGTTAGAACCACGCTGCAACAGCAGGAGGTAAGTGGCGGAGGAACAAGAATTAATGCCTGAGTTCCACCTCCTGTCAGATCAGCAGCGATATTAGATTCTCATAGGAGCACAAACACTACTGTTATCTGCTCATTCAAGGGATCTAAGTTGCATAGTCCTTATGAGAATCTGACTAATGCCTGGTGATTTGGCATGAAACGGTTTCTTCCCCAAACCATCCCCCACCCCCATTTGTGGAAAAATTGTCTTACACAAAACCGGTTCCCGTTGCCAAAATGGTTGAGGACCAAGGCTGCTCTAGTAGATAGCAGTAGGTCTTTCTGGGGATGATTTGGTACATAATTTAAAGCATATACTTGTGGCAAAACCATAGGGTCTTTCTGCAAGGGGACCTGGCCTCGCCTTGCATCAAGGGCCTTTGGGTGGGGACTGACTTATATCTGAAAACTGGGTAAGAGGGGAGCGGTAGGCTCACAGGAAGCAGCCAGTTGGTCGTGAAGAAACTTGCTGGAAAATGTTGGAAAATCAAAGCTGGTCTGCTAGAAGCCAGTCTTTGGTGGTGGGGAAATTTGCCAGAGAATACCAGTAGGCTAGAGCTGGTCTGCTAGAGGCTTGGGGGAGAGTGCCACCAGGCTTCCCACACAATATTTAACTGACAGCTGCATCCTAGGAAAAAAATCCAAACCAGAGCCCAGGATATGCCCTTGTAGTGTCCCTTCACTGCTCTGTACTCACAAAGCCCAACATTTGTACCTGCTGGCAAAGGAGTAGTGTTACAGGGTCCTGATCTTGTATCGCAAAGCAGGGCAAGAGGGGTAGCTTTGGAAATAAGAGACAGTAAATTGATAACTGCCACAGTTAAAATTGATAACTGGTACAGTTATATTTGAAGTATATAAGGGGGCCAAGTTATTATTTTGAAAGCTGATCAAGGGCAAGAATCAAGCCTTTATTTCTTCTGCTTTTTTTTTTTTTTAATATATACGACACATACTTCAGATAGCCAAATGGTAAGGGTAGGTTTCTTTTTATGAAAGTTTTCCAGCCATGTAATGAAGAAGGAATAATAGACTATCACCATTTTGTAACTTCTAATGTATCTAGACCAACACTGTTCTATAGAAATATGTGAGTCACACATGTAATTAAATTTTTCTAGTAACCATAATAAAAAGTAGAAACAGGTGAAATTAATTCCAATAACATATTTTATTTAATTCAGTGTATCTAAAATGTCATTTCAACATCAGTCTAATATGTATCACCCCATGTGTCTTTTCCCTTTTGCTGATTTTCTATGCATCGTTTTGTTGTAATAGCTTGTAACTGTGAGTACAACATCTGAGTCCTTTGAGTTCTTCTAGGGAATCCTTGAACATGATTCCTAGTACCTCAATTTGGCTTTGTCTGGTACTTTCTCATAATTAGATTGGGGTTAGGCACTTTTTGTAAGAATACCACAGAAACGATGTGCTGTTTTCAGTGTGTCATTTCAGAGTAGATGATACAGGTGTGTCTCATTACTGGTAATGTTAACCTTCATCACTGTTAAAGGTGGTATCTGCAGAGTTTCTCTTCTGTAAAGTTGCTGCTTTCCTTTTTCTAGTTAATAGGTTCTTGGAGAGTCTATGCAAGTACTCTGTTTCTCCTCAAACTTTCTTCTACTAGTTGTAGCTTCTGTTAGTAGATCCTGCCTGCAAAAATTATCCCTGCAGTGTTCCTTATGGTAATTTTTTATTTCCAGGAAAAATACTTTGTTTTAACCTCTAAACTGATTAGAACTATATATACTTAGAAACAATAAGTTGGTTTTATTTGTAACCAAAAATACTCATAATTTGATGCATTTCCTTAGCTTGTTATTTATATTAAGCATCATATTTGTAATGTTTCCTTAACTTCCCAAATACTTGAAATTTATCTCATTTTAGTTGTCATGATAGCAGATTATTATAATCCTGAGGTTTTAAGCTACTTTCTCCTAAATTACTCATCTTGTTTAGTATATGTTATAGTAGTAATACATTGAAATTGTCTTATTAAGAATCAACCTCATATCATAGCATAAAAAAACTATCCATATGTAATAACAGAAATCAGGTTTTCTAGAGGAAAAGAGCCAATATAACAATTCGTTTTCTCTTCTTCTATTGTCTTCTGTATTTATAAAGAGTAGTAAGAACAGGCCGGGCACGGTGGCTCACGCCTGTTATCCCAACACTTTGAGAGGCTGAGGTGGGTAGATCACAAGGTCAGGAGATCGAGAACATCTTGGCCAACATGGTGAAACCTCATCTCTACTAAAAATACAAAAATTAGCTGGGCGTGGTGGTGCACACCTGTAGCCTCAGCTACTCTGGAGGCTGAGGCGGGAGAATTGCTTAAACCCGGGAGGCGGAGGTTGCAGTGAGCCTAGATCGAGCCACTGCACTCCAGCCTGGATGACAAGAGCGAAACTCCATCTCAAAAAATAAATTAATTTAAAAAAAGAAAAAAAAAAGGAGTCATAAGAACAATCCTATTCTTACCAACTATTTTAGAATGATTACTAGTTTTTGACAAAGCTGTTTTATTTCCTTATGTTAAATCATATCGTTTAGAGATGATGAACTCATGAAAGCTTATTTGATAATGAAATTTATTATATAATGGCAAATGCAAATATAAATTCAATATTAAAATGTAGCTTATATATGGTATTTTTATTTCTTTGTGGGGAAAAAGGTGAAGAGTACCAACAAAATATTTTTAGGCTTTATACTAAGCCGTTTATATTTATCATTTCAATTCATCACTCTAAACCTATAAAACAGATGTTGCTGTCTTCATTAAAAATAAGTAAACTATTGGCATGGCTGCTGTGGAAAACAGTATGGTGATTCCTCAAAAAATTAAAAATCGAGTGACCATATGATCCAACAATTCTGCTTCTGAAAATGGGGTCTCAAAGAGATTTGTACCCCCATGTTTATAGCAGCATTATTCACAATAGCTAAATTGTGGAAGTGATATGGTGTCTATAGATGACTGGTTAAGCAAAATGTGGTATATACATACAATAGAATATTATTCAACCTTAAAAAGGTAGGAAATTCTGACATATGCTACATTGTGAATGAACCTTCAGGACATTATGCAAAATGAAATAAGCCAGATACAGAAAGACAAGTACTATGTGATTCCATTTATATGAGATGCCTAGAGACAGGAAATAGAATGGTGGTCACCAGGGGCTGGAGGGAGTGGGGAATGGGAAGTCATTTTTTATAGGTGTAGAGTTTCAGTTCTACAAAACGAAACAAAAAAAAAAACTTATGGAGATGAATGGTGGTGATGGTTATATGACATTATGAGTGTATTTAATACCACTGAACTGTACACTTAAAAATGGTTAAGATGTTACATTTTGTTCTGTGTATTTTACCATAATAAAAAAAATTGGAGAAAGAATAAGTAAACTTCTTTAAAGTGGTTCAGGAACTTCTCTAAAATCACGTAAGTCTTAAGTATAGGAATTAATATTCAAACAAATCCTTGTTATACTCCAAAACTTACTCCTTTTCTATCATAGGCATGGTTTCCAAACTGCTCCATGAAAAATACTGTATTTTGTTTGAGTGAAGAGTCTTCGCTGCCTTTTTGTGCATTTTTAATACAAAAATTAATATTTACTTCTTATGTTACTATTTCAGATCTAGCTTTGGGGAATATAGCATATCTTCAAATTTGGAAATTGAAGGACTAGCCCTATAATGCCTATTTCTTCTTAGACATTGCTTCTGTAATCCATATCTTTTTCTCCAAATGCAAGGTGATGTCTTAAATTGTGACTTAGCAAGCTACCTATGCATTTGCCTTGTATGTAAATATAAATAATAGGGGCAACATTCTGTTTTTCTTCCGAACTGTAATTCTAGAAAACTTCTCTCTAATTGCTACTCATAAGCACCCTTTGAAAGGTTTTTAAAATCACCTATACATTTTAAGTGAATGCTGCCAAACTTCAACAATTAGCTATTGTAATGTAATCTAATCTTGGAATTCATTTAGTGCTTACTGGTAAATTTTCTTTCCTACCCGGGACTAACTCTTCCAAGCCTTGTCAATAGATCTGGGTCACTTAGCCACAGCACTCTTTATCACAATCAGAGCATGCTGTGACTTCCTGATATTTCCCTCGATAGCTTCTGACAAGCCCTTCTTTCCCTCAATGTAGTCCCCAACTTTTCCTTTGAGATTATAAAAGGGAAAGATGAAAGGAGAATGGATTATTGATGGCAGTGATTTAAAAAGCTATCATGGTATGTTAACTAGTCATGTAGCTATATGTGTAAACTTCAAATAATTTTTGAAACTGATATGATATGAGCTGGCTGTTTTAAGTCTTTTAAAAACATTCTTAAAAGAAATGCTTTTCCATTGCATATTTTAAATATATTTGAACAGAACTGATTAGCTTTTAAACAAAAAGTCATTTCCTCTCAGTTGTCTGATTTCTGTCTTTGGGCTATTGACCTTCCCTCCTTTTTGGAAGGTAAATGCTCAACTTTCTGCCTTTATCCAATACATGTTAAAAGTATTGTTTGTTTTGGCTTTGCTGTGTATATGTCCTATTTGTCTGAATCAGCATTTTCACTTTACACCCTATGCTCATGGAATTCAGGACCTCTTGTTTTTACAGTGCATTGTCATCATGCTATAAAAGAAAATGCATTTAATAAATGTTTTTTAACATCAGTTAATGAAGTATGTATGTTTCAGCTCTTTTCTTATAATGTTTTAGATTTAGGTTATTTTTATGATGTAGATCATTATGAAAAGAATACATGATCCTATTAATAGAAACGGAAAGATCAGGTCATCCTACTAATCGATAATTATTTGGGGTTATTTTCAATTATAAAGCTAATATGTATTTACGAGGAGATGGAGGAAGAAAACAAAAGTTCAGAGCCATGAAAAGGAAAAGTCTGCCCCCTACCCATTACCCACATATAACCACTATTAATAATTTTTTGTATGTAATTACTCATCATTAACTCTCTTGAAAATGTGCTTTCGAAGACTTCATTGCTAGATTTTGGATTGTGATGCCACATCATCTTTCAGCTTTGTTTATATGGAGCAGGGGGAGCAGTTTTTCATTTCATTTATTTTAAATTTAAAAATTTTTGAAAATAATTTTAACTTTTATTTTACACTCAGGAGGTATTTGTGTGATGCTGAGGTTTGGGGTATAATTGATCTTGTCACCCAGGTACTGAGCATAGTACCCAACAGTTTTTCATCCCTTTCCCCTCTTTCTCCCTACCCTTGAGTCCCCCATTGTCTATGGTTACCATCTTTCTGTCCATGAATACCCAGTGTTTAGCTCCTACTTATAAGTGAGAACACATGGTATTCAGTTTTCTGTTCCCGCATTTAGAATAATGGCATTCAGCAATATCCATGTTGCTGCAAAGGACATGATTTCCTTCTTTTTTATGGCTGCATAGTATTCCATGGTGTATGTGTACCACATTTTCTTTATCGAAGCCACTGTTGATGGGCACCTATGTCAATTCCATGTCATAGTTATTGTGAATAGCACCACGATGAACAAGTGAGTGCATGTGTCTTTTTGGTAAGACCATTTCTTTTCTTTGGATATATACCCAGTAATGGGATTGCTGGGTCAAATGGTAATTCTGTTTTAAGTTCTTTGAGAAATCTCCAAACAGTTTTCCATGATGTTCAAACTAATTTACGTTCTCATCAGCAGTGTACAAGTGTTCTCTTTTTTCTGCAGCCTCACCAGCATCTCATACCAGTCAGAATGGCTATTACTAAAAAGTCATTTCATTTCTTTTTTTTTTTTTTAATTTTACTTTAAGTTCCAGGATACATGTGCAGAACATGCAGGTTTGTTACATAGGTGTATATGTGTGCCATGGTGGTTTGCAGCACCTATTGACCCATCCTCACCTAAGTTCCCTCCCCTCGTCCCCCACCCCTCAACAGGCCCTGGTGTGTGTTGTTCCCCTCTTTGTGTCCATGTGTTCTCATTGTTCACCTTCCACTTATGAGTGAGAACATGCAGTGTTTCGTTTTCTGTTACTGTGTTAGTTTGCTGAGGATGATGGCTTCCAGCTTCATCCATGTCCCTGCAAAGGACATGATTTCATTCCTTTTTATGGCTGCATCTTACTCTTTTCCTTTCTTTTTTCTCTTTCTTTCTTTTCCCCTCTTTTTTTTTTTTGAGACAGGGTGTGTGTTACCCAGGCTGGAGTGCAATGATGTGATCACAGCTCACTGCAGCCTTGACCTCCTAGGCTCAAGTGATCCTCTTACCTCAGCCTTCCACGTAGCTGGGACCACAGGTGTGTGCTACTGTGCTTGGCTAATTTTTTAACTTTTTGTAGAGACAAGGTCTCGCTATGTTGTCCATCCTGGTCTCGGATTCCTGGGCTCAACAAATTCTCCTGCCTCGGCCTCCCAAAGTGCTGGGATTAAAGGCATGAGCCACCACGCCTGATCCCCTTTTCATTTTTCGATCACTTTTAATTCTGCTGTTCCATTTCTGAGCAGGTATAAACTCTAGAGTAGCCCTCTTGCTTTCTCCCGAGTATTCTTTCCTACTTGTCTCACAGAATTCCTTTACTTTCTTCTTTCATAATTTTCTCTTTCTGCTTCTGAAAAAGAAACATTGTAATTTTAGGAAAAATGTGGTTTCCTGGAAGAAGAGTAGGATGATTATCTTTGGTGTCAGTGGAATGGGCGATAACTGATGAATGAATTTTATTGATTCCTCCAAAATGGTATTAATTTGTAGACGTATTTTATGTATTACTTAAAAAAATTAATTCTGCTATTCCAAAAATTATATCCAAAGGATAAATCCTCATGGAGCTTCATATAGCAATTCAAATTTTCTATTTGCTTGGTATAATAAAATTAAACAATGTTAGTTTAGATAAATGGAGCATGTGTTAGGATATATATACATATATATATGTATATATGTATATATAATTTTTTTTTCACACAAGTTACACTGGGGAACTATATCCTAATTCCAAAGTGTGAAATTTGAACTGACAGAATTATAAACATTTTTAACATTTTAAAGTATTTTCAATCTGTTCTGTATGCAATGAGATATTTTTTGAGCCAGGCTTTGTCACATTAGAAAATAGTTCCTAAAAGCAGAAGCTCTCTAATTACTTTCTTGTTTTCATACATAAACATAAGCTTACTTAAAATTTTTCTACCCTATTATTCCAGTGGTGTTTTTCTGTGTTTCTGTATTTATTTAATGATGCTTTTGAATGTCTTTACTGTTACAGGAAAGCTGTTTTCTCTTAGTTTTGTCTTCTCCCTTTGTTCTTCATTTCCCCTGCTTACCTCAAATCCAGCTGGAAGTGTTTCAACTGTGAATTGTTGGGTATTGGCCCAACATGAAGAACCCTCTAATTTAATAAGCTTCTTAGAAGAGTTCTTGGTTCCATACATTTGCTTCACTTTTTGTCTTACCAGCTTGTTAATAATAAGAATAACATCATTTATGTGTTTAATGCTTCTAATATGCTTGATTTTCCTTGTATGTGGTTTATATACATTATCTCATTTAATCAAGCTTTTTAATGATTTCTGTTGGCTACAATGAAAATTTGAGAAAGTTTTTCTATCTTCTTTATGTAATTCCGTCACATACATTAATAACATAAAGTATAAATTGGTATCAGTTTTCTAAAGGAATAATTTTAAGATATAATTATTTTACATTAAGAATTTTAATTTAATAATTATTTATAGATCATTTATTTTAAAATTTCTTTTATGTGAATGCATGATTTCCTCCTGTTTTTGGAAGGGGTGTGTGTGTGTGTATGTGTTTTATTTGTAGACTTTAGTTTCCAGAACAGTTACAAATTTACAGAAAAATTGAGTACATATTAATAGAACAGAAAGTTCCCATATACACCTCTTGGTCCCCCCACAAACAGTGTACCCTGTTATTAACATGGCAAACTTACTACAATTAATGAACCAATATTGGTATGTTATTTTATTTATTTATTTATTTATTTTTTGAGACAGGGTCTCACTCTGTCACCCAGGCTGGAGTACAGTGGCGCCATCTTGGCTCATTGCAACCTCCGCCTCCCAGGTTCCAGAGATTCTCTTGCCTCAGTCTTCTGAGTAGCTAGGACTACAGGCATGTGCCACCATGCCCAGCTAATTTTTGTATTTTTTGGTAGAGATAGGGTTGCACATGTTTGCCAGACTTGATATGTTGTTATTAACTAAGGTCCGTAGTTTATTCAGATTTCCTTAGTTTTTACTTGATGTCCTTTTTCTTTTCCAGGATCCTATCTAGAATACTACATTACATTTAGTTGTCATATCTCCTTAGGGTACTCTTGGCTGTGACATTTTCTCATACTTTCCATGTTTTTAATGACATTGCCAGTTTCGAGAAGCACTGCTCAAATGTATTATAGGATGCTCCTCATTTAGAATTTGTCTCTTGTTTTTCTTATAATCAGACTTGGGTTATGGGTTTAGGGGAAGAAGATCACAGGTGAAGCGTGATTTCTGTCACACTATATCAAGAGTACATATTACGAACATGAATTTATGATTTTTGATGTTGACCTTGACCACCTGGCTAAAGTAGGGTTTGTGAGTTTTCTTCATTTTAAAGATAACGCATTTCTTCCTCCTTTTCTTACTGCACTCTTCGGAAGGAAGTCACTATGTGAAGCCTACACTCAGACACTGAAATGTTACACTCTCCCCTTTTTAGGGTACTGTATAATTCTTTTTATACATTGGTGGATTTAGTGTTGGTAATAATTTGTTGAGGATATTTGCATTTATGTTTGTCTTAGTCTCCTTGAGCTACCATAACAAAATACCATAGACTGGGTGCCTTAAACAACAGAAGTCTATTTTCTTATAGTTCTAGAGACTGAAATTTCAAGATTACAGCAGGGTTGGTGTTTGGCAAGGGCTCTGCCCTTGAGTTGCAGATGCTGTCTTCTTACTGTGTATTCACATGGCACAAGGGGAGGAGGAAAACACTCTGTGCTGTCTTTTCTTATAAGACCTCTAATCCTATTGTATCAGGACCCCACCCTTGTGACCTCATTTACCTTTAATTACTTCCTAAGAGGCCATATTTTCAAATATAGCTATGGAGGTTAGGGCTTCAACATATGAATTTGGGGAGCGGGGACAAACATTTCAGCCCTGCCTCCCTTCCCCCAATTTATATCCTTCTCACATGAAAAATACATTCATTTTATCCCAAGTCTTAGTTCATTCCAGCATCAGCCTTGAAGTTCAAAGTCTCATCTGAATATCATCTAAAGTGGAAAGGGGTAAGACTCAAGGTATGATTCGTCCTGAGGCAAAATTCTCTCTAGCTGTGAATCTGTGAAACTAGCAAGTACTACTAAAATATGGTGGTGGTACAGGCACAGGATAAACATTCCCATTCTAGGAAGGAGAAATCAGTCTATGGCCATTCCACCCTGAACGTGCCTGATCTCATCTAAGAAGGAGAAATCAGAAGAAAGAAAGGGGTGTTATGTCCCAAACAAGCCTAAAACCTATCAAGGAAATTCCATTAGATCTTAAGGTTTGAAAATAATCGCTTTGATTTCATGCTCTGCCTTTCAGAACAACTGGCTTTGCCTTCTGGATCCACTGAGATGGCAGCCCCACCTCCATAGACTCCTGCCTCCAAGGCTCTGTGGAGTGATTTGTCCCCAAGGCTCCTGCGTAGCAATAACCTAGCTTGTTGAAATCATGAAGGAATGAAATCATCCTTGCCCTTTTAGACAGTGGTGAGAATGGCAGCTCTCTTATGATTTCTAAATCACATTTGGTGTTGTTACATTTTCTTGAAGGATAATGTATGTTCACACCCTGATGGTTGTATGTTTCCATCTTGTATAATCCATGAAGGCTGACTTCCTTCATTCAGTCCTTTACAGTTCATACTGGCAGTGTATCTGCTCAGATAATTTCATAGTCTCTTTACTGAGTGATAGTACAGCCACAACCTTGATGTTCTCCTTAGAAAGCTCTCATCTTTTAAAATATGAACAGACTGAGAATTTGCCACATCTTTAAGTTCTGGTTCTTTTTTGCCTAACAGCTTTATTTCTCTTTCTCTTGCATTTTACTATAAGCCATAAGGAGTAACCAAGCTTCTTAATACTTTGTTTAGGTATCTCCTCCTAAATGGTAGAGATACCTAAACAAAGTATTAAAGAAGTTAGGTATCATTCTCCTGAGTGAATATCCAATTTCGTTGACTACAAGTTCTACATTGCACACATTCAGTTTATGACAGTGTCCTTGAGAGACACTCATCTGTAGTTTTGTTTTATCATATGTTTATCTGATTTTGGTGTTAAGGTAATGTTCTCATAGAATGAGTTAGGAAGTATTCTGTCTATTTCTATTTTCTGAAACAGATTATAGAAAATTGATGTCATTCCTTTTTTTTTTTTTTTTGAGACGGAGTCTCGCTCTGTCTCCCAGGCTGGAGTGCAGTGGCCGGATCTCAGGTCACTGCAAGCTCCGCCTCCCGGGTTTACGCCATTCTCCTGCCTCAGCCTCCCGAGCAGCTGGGACCACAGGCGCCCGCCACCTCGCCCGGCTAGTTTTTTGTATTTTTCAGTAGAGACGGGGTTTCACCGTGTTAGCCTGGATGGTCTCGATCTCCTGACCTCGTGATCCACTCGTCTCGGCCTCCCAAAGTGTTGGGATTACAGGCTTGAGCCACCGCGCCCGGCCATGATGTCATTTCTTAAATGTTTGTATAATGCACCCAGTGAAAACATCTGGGCCTAGTGCTTTATTTTTGGAAAGGTTAATAATTATAGGTTTAATTTTTAAAATAAATATTGGCCTTGTTAGATTATCTGTTTCTCCTTCTGTGACTTTTGGTAGCTTGTGCCTTTCAAGGAATTGATCCACTTTATCTAAATTATCAAATTTATGAGCATAGAGTGTTCTTAGTGTTCTTTTATTATCCTTTTAATATTCATGTGATTAATAGTGATGTCCCTTCTTTCACTTATGGTATTGGTAAATGTATGCCTTCTTTTTTTCTTCTTGATTACTCTGGCTAGAGATTTATCAATTTTAAAAATCTTTTCAAATAACTAAGGCTTTGATTTTATTGATATTCTCTGTTGATTTCCTGTTTTCAAGTTCATTGATTTCTGCTCTAATTTTTATTATTTCTTTTTTTTCTGAGTGCTTTAAGGTTAAATTGCTCATTCTCCAGAATTTTCAAAAATGGAAACTGGTTACTGGTTTTAGATCTTTTCAAATAAATGCCTTCAATGCTGTACATTTCCCTGAAATCACTGCTTTCACTGCATCCCACAAATTTTGACAAGCTTGTATTTTCGTTTTGATTTAGTTCAAAATATTTTAACATTTCTCTTGCCTGCTTTTTCTTTCCTCCTTCTTCTTCTTTTTTTTACACTTGTGTTATTCTGAAGTAAGTTGTTTAGTCTCCAAATATTCTGGGATTTTCCAGAATCTTTCTATTACTGATTTCTAGTTGAATTCCATTATCATCTAAAAAAACATTATATTTGTTATGGTGTATTTTATGGCCCAGAATGTGCCTCTCTTTTAGAATATTCCATGTGAGTTTGAGAAAAATATTTATTCTGCTATTGTTGGATAAATTATTCTATAAATATCAGCTAAATTCAGTCGATTAGTGTTGCTTATCAACTCAACAACATTTTTACTGCTTTCTTGCCTGTTGGATCTATCAGGTACTAAAAAGGGGATGTTGAAGTTTCTAGCTACATAATAGTGGATTTGCTTCTCTTTTAATTCCATTAGTTTTTGCCTCATATATTTTGATGCTCTATTTTTAGGCATATGCATGTTAAGGATTGTTATGTCTTCTTGGAGAATTGACCCCTTTATCATTATGTAATACTCCATTTTATCCTTGGTTATTTCCTATTCTGAAGTCTACTTCATTTGAAATTAATGAATACAGATGCTCCTTGACTTATGGTGGGGTTACTTCCCAATATACTTATTGTAAGTTGAAAATATTGTTAAGTCAAAAATGCATTTAATACACCTAACCTATGTAACCACCACAGCTTAGCCTAGCCTGCCTTAAATGTATTCAGAGCACTTACATTAGCCTATGGTCAAAATCATCTAACACAAAGCTTGTTTTATAATGTGTTGACTATTTCATGTAATTTATTGAATACTGTACTGAAAGTGAAACACAGAATGGTTGTATAGGTACTCAAAGTATACTTTCTGCTGAATGCATATTGCTTTTACATCACCATAAAGTTGAAAAATTGTCAGTTCAACTATTGTTAAGTCAGGGACCATCTGTACTCCAACCTTCTTTTAGTTAGTGTTAACTTGGTACGTATTTCTCCATCTCTTTTCGCTTACCTGCATCTTTATGTCTAAAATGGGTTTCTTATAGAAAATATTAGTTGGGTATGTTTAAAAAAAATCTTCTCTGGCAGTCTTCATTTTTTAATCAATATATTTAGGTCCTTGACAGTTGAAGTGAATTTTGATATCATTGGATTAATATCAACCATGTTTGTATCTGTTTTTTATTTGTTGTACTTGTTCTTTTCATTTCTAAAATCTCTTTTTCTGACATCTCTGGTTGAATGAAGACCTTCAATTATTAATTATAGGTTTTAAATTTACCCTGGCTTTTAAAGGAATAGGACACACTCTTTTCTCTTTACTACTTCTCTCTCTCTCTCTCTCTCTCTCTTTGACTCTGTCTCTTTCTCTCTCTTTCTCTCTGACTTCCTCTCCCAGTTTCTCTTTCCTCTTTGCTGGTCCCTGCCTCTGCCAGCCACTTATGCTACTGTTCTCCTGTCTCCTTCCCCTTCCCCTAGGGGAGGGACTGGCGGGAATGGAGCTACTCTTTCTTTTCCTAAGAAGAAAGGAAAGGGGGGTTCTGAGTAATTTTCTTACTACCAGAGGTTTGCGTGAGATTCTACCCCCACTCATGGGAATTTCTCACCTCTTTCTGAGGTTCATCCCCCTCCTCAATGGAGATCTCTCACCTCTTTTTAGCCTCCAAGGAATCCCAACTGAGGAATACTTCACCACCCACCATGGCTTTCTTTCCCTAGTCCCTACTATAAGGAATGCTTTACCACCCCTGCGGTTTCTCTCTCCTTGGTATGTCCTAACCAAGGAATGCTTTACCACCCTGCAGCTTTTTCCTTAGTCCCAACCACCAAGGAAATACTTCACTGTCTCCAGTGGCTTCTCCTTCCTTGGTGTGTACACAGAGTCATCTCCGCAGTATATGAGGATCCTTTAAGCTAGGTTCCTGGCCAGTTTCTTTCCACGTTGCTGAGAGCTTTGGTTATTCTTCACACTGAGTGGGTCCTGATTTCTCACCCCTGAGGCTGCCACAAGTGGGCGGGGCACACCTCCTCGTGAGAGAGAACCAGAGACCACCCCGGAAGGGAATGTAATCCCAGACGAGCCCCCAAATTGTTATAATTAAGTTGTGGTGCCACAAAACAAATAGCACTAGAATATGAAATTTTCTTTTTAGTTGTCAGCAAGGCAAGGTACTTCTATAGAAGGGTGTGCCCTTACACATGGAGCAATGGTGAACGCACACTTGGGCAAGGGAGGGGAAGGGGTTCTTATCCCTGATGCACGTGGCTGCTGTTGCTCTGTTGTTCCCCTATTGGCTAGGGTTAGACTGCACAAGGCTAAACTAATTCCGATTGGCTAACTTGAAGAGAGTGACAGGGTGAGTGGTTTGGCGGGAAAAATGGTTATGACAGAGCAGGTAATGGGAATGAGTCAGGGTGGAGCAGGTAATTGGAATGAGCCAGGGTGGAGTAGGTAATTGGAATGAGTCAGGGTAGAGCAGGTAATCGAAAAAGGTTGCTTTACGAGGAAGTTTAAAAGTAGAAGACAAGGAATTGAACATACTGACATATTGATTCTTTGAAAAGAAATTTAGAACTCATATCTAACAATCCTCAAAAGAGCACGAACCCTATTATGAACTGTACATGTGAGGGATCTAGGTCACGTGCTCCTTATGAGAATCATAATTCCTGATGATCTGAGGTGGAAGAGTTTCATCCCAAAATCATCTCTCCCTTACCCTGTCTGTGGAAAAATTTTCTTCCATGAAACCAGTGCCTGGTGCCAGAAAGGTTGGGGATCACCGTCCTAGATGCTATTACCTACCATACACTGAGGCTATATGGCATAGCCACTTGCTCCTAGGCTGCAAATGTGTACAGCATGTTACTATACTAAATATTGTAGGCAATTGTAACACAGTTGTATTTACATATTATAATATTTCTAAACAAGAAATTGTACCGTAAAAATAAGGTACAAAAGATTTTTTAAAATGGTACACCTGTATCAGGCACCTAATAGAACTTGCAGGACTGGAAGTTGCTCTGGGTAAGTGAGTGAGTGGTGAGTGAGTGTGAAGACCTATGACATTACTGCATAATGCTGTAGATTTTATAAACACTGCACACTTCAGCTACACTAAATTTATTTAAAAGTTTTCTTTAACAATAAATTAACCTTAGCTCACTATAACTTTTTTACTTTACGGACTTTTAGGATTTTTTTTTTTTTTTTTTTTTTTTTTTGAGACGGAGTCTTGCTCTGTCGCCGGGGCTGGAGTGCAGTGGCCGGATCTCAGCTCACTGCAAGCTCCGCCTCCCGGGTTTATGCCATTCTCCTGCCTCAGCCTCCCGAGTAGCTGGGACTACAGGCGCCCGCCACCTCGCCCGGCTAGTTTTTTGTATTTTTTAGTAGAGACGGGGTTTCACAGTGTTCGCCAGGATGGTCTCGATCTCCTGACCTCGTGATCCTCCCGCCTCGGCCTCCCAAAGTGCTGGGATTACAGGCTTGAGCCACCGCGCCCGGCCGGATTTTTTTTTTTTAACCTTTTGACTCTTTTGTAAAAAGAGTTAGGTTAAAACCCAAACACGGCTGGGCTCAGTGGCTCATGCCTGTAATCTCATCACTTTGGGAGGCTGAGGCAGGCGGATCACCTGAGGCTGGGAGTTTGAGACCAGCCTGGCCAACATAGTGAAATCCCATCTCTACTAAAAATACAAAAATTAGCCAGGCGTGGTGGGGCATGCCTGTAATCCCAGCTACTGGGGAGGCTGAGACAGGAGAATCACTTGAACCTGGGAGGCGGAGGTTGTAGTGAGCGCACATTGCACCATTGCACTCCAGCCTGGGTGACAGAACGAGACTCTGTCTCAAAAAACAAAAAACAAAACCTAAACACATTGTACAACTGTATAAAAAATTTTCTTTCTTGATATCCTTATTCTATAAGCTTTTTTATACTTTCAAAATTTTTAATTTTTAATGTTTTAAATTTTTAAAATTTTACTGTTTTGTTAAAAACTAAGATGTTGTAGGTAGTGACTATCTGGGGCTGGTGACACAGGTGGTAAAGGAATTTATCAAGACAATTATAGGTAAAGAAAGGTAGATTTATTAGAGAAAGTGAAAATAATGTTGCAAAGTTACAGTGGGCAGCACAGCAGAGAAGGGGTTGTCTGCAAAGTGACAGGGGCTGTAGGGAAGTTTTGTAGGGTTGTGCTGAGGGGACTACATGGGTCATTGAGTTCTCAGGTTGTTTGTGATTAGCCATCTGTCAGAAGAATTGTTCATTGTTCTTTCCTACCTGGGGCCCCTTCCTCATTGTTGCTTCCTTATCAGAACTCCACATACATTAGCCTAGGCAATATAGGGTCAGGATAATCAGTTTCACTGTTTTTCACCTCCACATCGTGTCTGGTTTGGAGGTCTTCAGGGCCAGTAACATGCATGGAACTGTCGTCTATGATAACAATGCCATGTTCTGGAATACCTCCTGAAGGACCTGCCTGTGTTAATCTCTAAGTTAACTTTTTGTTGTTGCTGTTAAATAAGTAGAAGGAATACACTCTAAAATAACAATAAAAATACACTATTGTAAATACATAAGCTAGTAACATTTTCATTACTATCAAGTGTTATGTACTGTACATAATTATATATGCTGTACTTTTACACAACTGGCAGCACAGTAGGTTTGTTTACACCAGCATTACCACAAACATGAATAATACATTGCACTATGATGTTATGATGTCACTAGATGATACGAATTTTTCAGCTTCATTATAATCTTATGGGACCACCGTTGATAACCATGTATCATTGTTCCAAATATTGTTATGAAGCTCATGACTATAGTTACTTTTCTTCTCCCACTCTCCTATATGTGAGGGGATTTTTCTTGGATCTTTAATGTGAGAACCTTGTCAAAAACCTGGAAATAAAGCCCATCAAAGTATTAAGGTTGCCCTAAGACTAGGTCACCAGCAGTTTTTTAATACCAAGTAATCCGTACTCACTTCCGTAATTTGTCAAAATTATCATGCAAGTGTTCTTACCATTTTATGACTCCAGCAGCTTTTGTTCAAGATATGCTGATCTGTGCTGTGCTTGGCTATGATTCTTTCTTTTCTCCTGTGTCTCTAGGTTTTAGGGTAATAGTTTGCCCTGTGATCTGAATTCTCTGATGAGTCTTAGAAAAGTCATATATTTTTGGTTTGTTTAGCCCTTTTTCTTTTTTTAGGGTGGGAATGATGACTTGCAAGCTGTATTACATGTTGTAGCTGAAAACCAAAATCTGTGTTCTTAAAATTTATATATATCTGTTCTGTATTTCCTCATGATCACCTCTTTAATTACTTAATGAAAAAAATACAACAGTTTTTACCACTCCAGAAGCTTTTCTCAACTAGAACGTGCCTTAACCCTTAATGAATGTTAACTACTCATCATATACCCAAATTTACCTTTTTTTCCCTTATAAATAGTACTTTTATATTTTCATAAGCGGTAGACCAGATTCCTAATCTGTTCGATAGTATTTTTCTTTAAAAGTGATCAGAAAAATTCTTTTTTTGAAATTATAATTTCATTAATGGCATAGCAAATACCATATTTATAACCTGGGCAACGAACATCTCTGGAGCTTTAGGGATCAAATTTAATGAAACAATAGTAAGTACTAGGTTATTAAGGATGATTGGGAGGATAAGTGTCTTGTCGTTCTTTCTGATTAAGTCCAGGGTTTGGATGAGAACACTAAACTCAGGAGAATGTTCCCAGAGAGGTGGTATAACTTGTATGAAAAATTAGAGGCTGACGTGTATATTGTGGTGTTTAGGTGAGGGTAAAGGGATTGTGGCTAGAAAATGAAAAAAGGCTGAAGACTATAGAAATTTGTTATCATTGTAAAGTTTAGGTGGGGCAGAAAAAATATCTGAAGGTCTTGAAATCTGTAAAGTATAGATTTAATAATAATTTTATCTCATAGGAACTGTAACATATTGATAATGCCCAAAATCTTTAATAGGTTGTGGAAAAGTTTAACTTTTTTACTTAGGATATTCTATGTAATTAATGGCACCATTAAATATTAGTAGCATGCACCATTGGAGAATGAATGCTTTGTAATTGAATTCTCATCATAACCAATGCAATGGAAACATGTTAGACTAGGAGTTGAGCTCAACCAAGGTTTTAGTTCTCCTCTAAACCACTAATCACAGAGTAGGGATGTCTTTTTATTCTTTACTCTGCACCAGATGCCAGCCTGGAGATGCTCAACACTTCTTGAATGATGAAATGAGTAGATGGACTGACAGGTGAACCAGTAAACACGAATGGCTTTTTGTTTCTTTATATGTAAAGTAAGAAAGACGGACAAGGAATTCTGCTAGGTTATCTTTGAATTTCTTACCTATTTTTATGATAATACGTACTTTGGTACAAGTACCCTGAGAACTTCAAATTAAATTCTTTTGAAAGAAATAAAACATTTTGTTAAATACACATCTTTTAAATGCAAATTGAAAAGCAAGTGTCCTTGGATTTCAGAGGCTTTTTTTTTTTTTGAGATGGAGTCTCGCTCTGTCACCCAGGCTGGAGTGCAGTGGCGCAATCTTGGCTCACTGCAAGCTCTGCCTTTCGGGTTCACGCCATTCTCTTGCCTCAGCCTCCTGAGTAGCTGGGACTACAGGTGTTCGCCACCAGGCCCGGCTAATTTTTTATTTTTATTTTTATTTTTTTAGTAGAGACCGGATTTCACTGTGTTGGCCAGGATGGTCTTGATCTCCTGACCTTGTGATCCGCCCACCTCGGCCTCCCAAAGTGCTGGGATTACAGGCGTGAGCCACTGCGCCCGGCCTCAGAGGCTTTTTAATATAGATAAAATTTAAATTGAGTTCTTTAGCCAAGCTGAATAAATGTACAAGGTAAAAATGCAATCTCTTCATAAGTTTCACAGAGTAAACACTGGAAGCTACAATAATAAATATGTAAAGTTTTTGTTTTTATTACAAATGTAAAGGATTACAGGTAGTTTAACATTTGGAATGCAAGTATTAAAGTACTGTAATCAAGTTGGAAGAAGCAGTATAAATCTGAAATTTTCTCAGTAACCAGTTGAATACATTTAGACTAGAAAATGAATCATTTATTTCAGTTCAAAGTTGCAGTGTCTGAGTTGAACCACAGAAGGAATAAAAAACTCCCAATTTGTTTAAGAATAGCAGATAACTGAATTCCAAGTGATAGCCTGTGATTTTCAAGGCAGTCAGAAAAGTTTCATGGAAGCCAAGTGAAGGGAAAGCCAAATGTCAAATGTGGCATTCCTTCATTAAGTAAGCATTTATTGATAGATTGCAGTATTCTAGGCAGAGGGATTGAAGAAGGCCAACCATGATGACCTCTCTAAGTCTATTGAATTTGCCAGTAATACACTTGCACTAAGTGGTCCTAAGTGAGCCTAAATCTCAAGTCTGCTATTTTCTTAATGCCCATTTTCTTATCCAAATAACTTGTACATTAGGCTTGTAACTGCTTTACTTAGATGCTTATTTTCTATGCCTCTAAATATATATCATTGCTTTTAACCATTTTTATACTATGGAAAGGGATAGCCCGCTGCTGCAATGAGATTTGTGAACATATATTTTAAAAGAAATATATCAGCTAAACATCTGGTTTTGGACATACTCTGTATCCTCTCTTCCACTAATTTTTTTTTTTATTATTATACTTTAAGTTCTAGGGTACATGTGCATAACGTGCAGGTTTGTTACATATGTATACATGTGCCATGTTGGTGTGCTGTACCCATTAACTCGTCATTTACATTACGTATATCTCCTAATGCTATCCCTCCCTGCTACCCCCTCCTCACAATAGGCCCCGGCGTGTGATGTTCCCCTTCCTGTGTCCAAGTGATCTCTGTTGAATTCCCACCTATGAGTGAGAACATGCAGTGTTTGGTTTTCTGTTCTTGCAATAGTTTGCTGAGAATGATGGTTTCCAGCTGCATCCATGTCCCTACAAAGGACACGAACTCATCCTTTTTTATGGCTGCATAGTATTCCATGGTGTATATGTGCCACATTTTCTTAATCCAGTCTGTCACTGATGGACATTTGGGTTGATTCCAAGTCTTTGCTATTGTGAATAGTGCCGCAGTAAACATACGTGTGCATGTGTCTTTATAGCAGCATGATTTATATTCCTTTGGGTATATACCCAGTAATGGGATGGCTGGGTCAAATGGTATTTCTAGTTCTAGATCCTTGAGGAATTGCCTTACTGTTTTCCATAATGGTTGAACTAGTTTACAGTCCCACCAACAGTGTAAAAGTGTTCCTATTTCTCCACATCCTCTCCAGCACCTGTTTCCTGACTTTTTAATGATTGCCATTCTAACTGGTGTGATACGGTATCTCATTGTGGTTTTGATTTGCATTTCTCTGATGGCCAGTGATGATGAGCATTTTTCATGTTCTGTTGGCTGTATGAATGTCTTCTTTTGAGAAATGTCTGTTCATATCCTTTGCCCACTTTTTGATGGGGTTTGTTTTTTTTCCTGTCAATTTGTTTGAATTCTTTGTAGTTTCTAGATATTAGCCCTTTGTCAGATAAGTAGATTGCAAAAATGTTCTCCCATTCTGTAGGTTGCCTGTTCACTCTGATGGTAGTTTCTTTGCTGTGCAGAAACTCTTTAGTTTAATTAGGTCCCATTTGTCAATTTTTGCTTTTGTTGCCATTGCTTTTGGTGTTTTAGTCATGAAGTCCTAGCCCATGCCCATGTCCTGAATGGTATTACCTAGGTTTTCTTCTAGGGTTTTTATGGTTTTAGGTCTAACATTTGGGTCTCTAATCCATCTTGAATTAATTTTCGTATAAGGTGTAAGGAAAGGATCCAGTTTCAGCTTTCTACTTATGGGTAGTCAGTTTTCCCAGTACCATTTGTTAAATAGGGAATCCTTTCCCCATTTCTTGTTTTTGTCAGGTTTGTCAAAGATCAGATGGCTGTAGATGTGTGGTATTATTTCTGAGGGTTCTGTTCTGTTCCATTGGTCCATATTTCTGTTTTGGTACCAGTACCATGCTGTTTTGGTTACTGTACCCTTGTAGTATAGTTTGAAGTCAGGTAGCATGATGCCTCCAGCTTTGTTCTTTTGGCTTAAGATTTAAGATTGTCTTGGCAATGTGGGCTCTTTTTGGTTCCATATGAACTTTAAAGCAGTTTTTTCCGATTCTGTGAAGAAACTCATTGGTAGCTTAATGGGGTTGGCATTAAATCTATAAATTACCTTGGGCAATATGGCCATTTTCACAATATTGATTCTTCCTATCTATGAGCATGTATGTTTTTCCATTTGTTTGTGTCCTCTTATTTTACTGAGAAGTGGTTTGTAGTTCTTCTTGAAGAGGTCCTTCACATCCCTTGTAAGTTGGATTCCTAGGTATTTCATTCTCTTTGAAGCATTGCGAATGGGATTCATTCATGATTTGGCTCTCTGTTTGTCTGTTATTGGTGTATAAGAATGCTTGTGATTTTTGCACATTGATTTTGTATCCTGAGACTTTGCTGAAGTTGCTTATCAGCTTGAGGAGATTTTGGGCTGAGATGATGGGGTTTTCTAAATATACAATCATGTCATCTGCAAACAGGGACAATTTGACTTCTTCTTTTCCTAATTGAATACCTTTCATTTCTTTCTCTTGCCTGATTGCCCTAGCCAGAACTTCCAACACTGTGTTGAATAGGAGTGGTGAGAGAGGGCGTCCCTGTCTTGTGCCAGTTTTCAAAGGGAATGCTTCCAGTTTCTGATCATTCAGTATGATATCAGCTGTGGGTTTGGCATACATCGGTCTTACTATTTTGAGATACATTCCATCAATACCGAATTTATTGAGAGTTTTTAGCATGAAGAGCTGTAGAATTTTGTGAAAGGCCTTTTCTGCATCTATTGAGATAATCATATGGTTTTTGTCTTTGATTCTATTTATATGCTGGATTACATTTATTGATTTGTGTATGTTGAACTTCTTCCACTAATTTTTAAAGGTTTTCCTCATATAATCTACTTCTTCACTGTGGTTCATTTAATTTTTTCCTAATTGGAAGATAGCACAAAGAGTTGGCAGTATACATTTCTATGTGACTTTAAGCACATACAGAAATGTTGCAACTTCAGTCTGATTAGGAATAATGATAAAATAATATAAATATAAATAAGGAGTAAAATAAATTAGAAAATAAGGGGCTCCAAACCTCTTTAAAGTATTTTCCTTTTGTTATAACCCATTTTTTTCTTATATGAACTCATTTTTATGATATAGTCTTGTCGTTAGGGCAAATCATAGGCTTGAATTAAAAGATAAGTAGACACCACTTTATTTTTTTTAAGTTTTTGTCAGCCTCCATCTATTAACATATCTTTCCTTCCATTTCTCCAGCCTAGTGCCTTATAACAATAGGAGCTCTATAAATAGTACTTTTTTTTTTCTTTTTTCGGGGGCAGGGAGACAGTCTCACTCTGTTGCCTAGGCCGGAGTACAGTGGCACAATCTTGGCTCACTATAACCTCCACCTCCTGGGTTCAAGTGATTCTTATGCCTTAGCCTCCTAAGTAGCTAGGATTACAGGCATGTGCCACTACACCCGGCTGATTTTTGTGTTTTTAGTAGAGATGAGGTTTCCCCATGTTGGCTAGGCTGGTCTGGAACTCCTGGCCTCAAGTAATCCGCCTGGCTCCCAAAGTGCTAAGATTACAGGCATGAGCCACCACACCTGGCTATAAACAGCACTTAAATGGTGAGTTAGCACTTTCTTGTGAATTTCTGTATTACACTCTATTCTCGCCCTACTCTTTGCCTCCTGACCAGATTGATTCAGTAGCAGCTACTATTGAAGATAATTAACCTAGGAATGAAGTTGAATGGTCTCCCCTTGGTCTTCACTGATATCTTTGTGGGTGGCTCCCCCACTCAGCCTTCTCTGTTCCTACCCCAGCAGAAGGTTGGGACTTCTTTTTACAGCCTACAGAGGATGGATGTCTAGCTTCACCACTTGGCCTTTGCTGGTAGGGTTGGGGGTGGGCTGCTATTTTTTTCTGTGGTGTTTAGCTAGAGTGGAGTGGTTCTTGTTGAAAAGCTTCTGTCTTGGTAGGCTGGCCTACTTCCTGGATAAAGAGGGCATGCTTTTCGTGGGGCTTTTTTTTTTTACTCTGGGTCTCCTCCCATTGGTGTTTTTGGGTTGTTGGTGTCTCCAGTACCCAGTCTGAAATACATGAGACAAAAAGAAAATACATGAAACCAACCAACCAACCGAACAAACAAATACATGAGACAAAAAGAAAACCCATCATTTTGTTCCTTGGATCCTGAGCTCCCTTGTCAGACTGCACTTTCTCTCCATCTTCTGAAAACAGAAGTTTCGCAGGAACATATAATTTAATTTACAAAAGTTATATTATGCATAACCTAAGAACAGTTGACACTGTATTTGCTCACTAATTACTTGTTGAATTGAAATAAAGAATAGGTGCATATTTCTTGAGATGTTTGTATCCATCTAAGATCTTTGTGATTTGAGAAAGGAAGAGGTGAGTAAAATAAACACCTAAAGCAGTTCTACCACATTAATTTTCAAATCAACAATTTCTACATCTTTTAGTAAACAATTTATAATTTAGAGGAGGAAAGATAAAAAGTATTATATTGAACAATAACCTCAGTCTTTTAGGATTGTTACATGAAATTCATTTTGGATAATCATTTATCTTTTAATTCTTCTAGTGCTGTAGATTAAATGAGCCTGGTGTTGTATCACTAAACTATAGATCCTTTATGGAGCCAGTGGAGGCTTTCTCACTTATTTTGGTGCTGTCCCACACCCTGAAAGATGAAGGTTCAAATGCGTCAGGTGATCTTTTCACAAATGCAATTGGAGTGTTCAGTTTACATTTTTAAAAGTACTTTAAAAGTACTTTTACTTTCAGCTTGAGTCACTCTTCCCAGGCTTTATCTAGGTGGCTTCGGTTAGCTAGGGCTGTGTCCCATGATGTACAGTCCCTTTACACAATGTTGGAGATCAAACTTGGCTTCATGTCTTGCTTCATATTCCCACAGCCTCTCAGAGTCCTGTGGACGATGACTGAGGAGACAAACCATGCAAGCAACATACTTTTTAAAAAGTCAGTTTCAATAATGACTTAATTTTAAGTTATAATTTCATGGAACACTTTCATCACTTTCTGTTTCCCAGTATTTTACGCAGTTATTAATTAATCTAAGTAGTGTATCTTTGGGAGGTAAGACAGTTCTTTCCATTTTACAGATGAGGAAATCAAGAAAAGTCATTTAGTTTATGACTTATCCAAGAGCATTCAGTGAGTTGAGATTAGAAGTGGAACAACAGACCAAGATTGGAACTCTAAATGTTTTCTTTAACCACCATCCTGTGCTTAGCCCAATAGACCGTGCCAGTAACCAAATTAAATTTATTTATCTTTCACAGTGAGAACAAGGGGGAAAAAAGATTATCCAATTAGAATTTTGTTATAGACAAGGTCTGTAAATATCTAATTTTTCAGTCTGATGCATCAAGAATGTTAAATCATTATCATATCTCCTCTTTCATATGTAGCATAATAGAAAGCCCATAATACAAGATGATAATTAAAAAAAATACTGTTATTAAGAAATATGATAGTTATTTGAAAATAAATAATTCCATTTAATTTTTTACAATGTAAAGAAAAATATGATATGTACATAGCAAACATAAATATAGTACATATACTTTTCATTAGATACATTCTATATCTGCACTTCATACATTATACATACACAATGTAAGACACTGAAAATTTGGGATAGGTTTATAAACTATCGATGCTACCACATGAAAGAATACTGTTGTGTGAAATAATTGGAGTTTGGGAACAGGCTTATTTAATTTTCATCTTTGCCTTCCCCATTAGTTTAAATGTATTTAAATATTTATCTAAATACAGTGTCAGATTGGGCTGCTATAATAAGAATACCATAGACTGGGTAACTTAAACAACAGGTATCTACTTTCCCTGGTTTTAGAGGATGAGAAGTCCAAAATTAGGGTGCCAGCATGGTCAGGTTCTGGTGAGGCCCTCTTCCTGGTTTCCATATGGCGGCCTTCTTGTTGTATCCTCACATGGCAGAGAGAAAGGAAGCAAGTGTTACTGAGTCTCATATAAAGGCATTAATCCCATCATGAGGATTCTACCCTCATGACTTAATTGCATCCCAAAGGTCCCGCCACCTCATACCATCTCTTTGAGGGTTAGGGTTTCAACACATGACTTGGGGAACACATAACATATAGATATAGTTTCTTTTTAGAGTAGTTTGTTTCATGTTGGGAAAAAGTTACTTAAAATTAAGGGCCTAAATTCTAGATACATCTCTTAGTCTGCTAAATATATTGATTATGGAAGCACATTTGTAGGATTGTCTTTGAGAGTTAGCATCCTGACATTGCAATTCATTTGTATTGTAGCATCATCATGGAGATTTCTTTTGTGCTTTTTCCTTTTCACACTTTATCCTATTCCTGAGATTCTCTTTTTGCACTCTATTAAAATTCAAGTCAACATCAGGTAAAGCTGGATCATAATGTATTGCTTTTTCAGACAGCGGCTTCTGTTTTTCACATTGAATATTTTCTTTAAAATGACTCAGTTTGAAGTGATACCAAAGAAGTTTAAAATTAGAGATCATCGCTCAGTTATCTAAGATTAGGAATGCCTATAATAAAACTAAAGTATTATCAAGCACACCGCCTTGTGCTTACAGTCCTAGCATTTTGGGAGGCCAAGGTAGGAGGATCACATGAGGACAGGAATTTGAGTCCAGCCTAGTGGGCAACATGGTGAGACTGTATCTCTACAAAAAATAACCAGAAAATTGGGCATGGTGATATGTGCCTGTAGTCTTAGCTACTTGGAAGACTGAGGTGGGAGGATCACCTGAGTCCAGGAATTCAAAGCTGCAGTGAGCTATGATCACACCACTGCATTCCAATCTGAAGGACAGAGTGGGACCGTATTTTTAAAAAACAACACAACCTATTTATTATACATTTTATTTCCCAAGTCCAAATTAATTATTCCTATGTTTGAAGTCCCATAGTATTTGATTATTAGCATATATTTTATTTTGCCTTGTATTGTATGAGCTGTTTACTTAATCCTCACAGAGTGTAATAAAGTGCTTTACACTTTGCCTATTCTCAAGTACATGTTTTAGATTAAATTTATCCCCCTAAAGAAAAGATCAGCATGCGACCCCTTTCTGATATCTGGTCCGTTAGTGTGGATATGTTGATTTTGTTTTTATTCCAGCTTGCTTCTCTTTAGACTATCAAACTATAGATTCATTTTTAGTTTTACTTTCCGTTAATAGTGTATTCACCTAGTTAGATTGTTTTCCCAGTAGTCTTTTAATTTCTCATGGTAAAAATAGATTATCATTTCTCAATTACTTCTAAATATAAATTCCATTCTAATAAATGCCATTTAGATATCCAGTCCAACTGTAACAGTGCCTACCACACAGTAGGTGCTCAAAAAATGAATAAATGGATGAATGAGTGAACTAACGAATGTTCCTTGCCGCCTGTCCATTTAATAGTTTATTCATGTAGGTATTTATCAGTATGGCTGCTATGTTCATATATTTGCAGTTGCTAAAAATTCTTAAACTCCTTAGTGGTAAAGGCTGACTCTCTGCAAGTGGGCCTGAACATGTTACCTCAAACCTATTAATTTAAGATGTAGCAAGTTAATATTATCCAAAGTAGATTGATAGTCTAAGACCCACTAAGAATTGCATGGAATTGTTATATAGATTAAATGAGGTATAATGTGTGTTTGTAAAGGGAGTCTATGTAACTGTAAAGTACTACACCAAGGTTAGTTTGGTTAAGCACACTTTTATTAATATGAAACTAATAATATGTGTTGTAGTTATGTTGTAGTTACTAACTATATTTCTTAGAATATGCAATGTACGTTTGAGCAAATAGACTGGATTATATAAATTGTCAAGATTGGAACTAAGCTCTTCAGGAGTATCTAATTCTTGGTAAGGTGTCTTTAGGTGTTCCTAAATAATTGGAGGATGTAATTATGAGAAAATTTATAAATGAATAATAACTAAGTATGTACTGTTGACAGATCGTTATTGAAAAGCAGATTTCTAGATGTCGGCACTACAACTTAAAAGTGAAGCTTTTTATTTTGAATGAAATATTAGTAGTTAGGGTTTATTTGTACAAAATATTCAAAGACTGGATGTTGAAAGATTAAACTTGTCTCTAGAGATTATTTAAGAACAAGACTAGATTTTCTGTTCATTTGAAATTAGAAATGAAGGAAACAAGTAAAATGGTTTATAGTTGAAAATGTATTGTGAATTGGAAAGGATGTTCAGTTCCACTCAAGAAAACATTTAAGTCCATTAGTAGTATCTGGCCTTTTAATTTTAAGCCAAAAACAATTTACTAAGGATAGTCTAACTTTAAAAAAGTCACTGTGAAATATGTTTCTTGGTTTACAGTTTTGAGCGTTTGGAAAGCTATATAATTTTTTTCTTACCTCATACAAAAAGAGAGCATTTATCTTTTTTCTATATAATTTTCTTTTCACTGGTGTCATTTTGTTATGCTCCTTGCATTTGTACAATAGGATAGTACAAAGTACTGTGGTCTTATTATTCAATGGAAATGTGGCCTTTCAGGGATCATTTGCTGTCTAGAAGTCTATTTACCAGTAGTTATGAACAGGTTGTGCTTCACTGTTAGGTTGATGTGGTTGCAAGGCAGCATTTTAAAAAGAGAAGAGTTTTAAGTATCATGCTTGGAAAAGATCTGAAGGACAATTAAAATCTAATGTCTAATAACCATTTTAATGCAGATATCATTTTAAAATTGTTTATATTTTGTTCCCTTTCTTTGATATAATAAGTCCGTTAGTCATGATTTCTTTTAAGAACCTACTTAGGATTTTAGGCAGATAAAGGCAGTTGTCTTAACCTCTAGACAACATATAGTATATTTAAATACATATGTATGATAAAGCCTTGCAATTTTAGATCAGACCCTTTTGGAAGTCTAGATGTGGTCTGCACACTGGTTGAGTAGAAATTCACTTTTTTTGTTAGTTTGTTTGTTTGAGAGATGGGAACTTGCTATGTTGCCCAGGGATCCTCCAGGCTCAGCTTCCGGAGTATCTGGGACTGTAGGTGCAGTCTACTGCGCCCAGCTCCCAAGTTCATTTCTGTATTGACTTTGTAGAGCAACTTGCTTAACAAATTGATAATTATACATACATTTCAAAAAATATGTTTAGCCTTGCTAAGAGAAAAACAAAATCTTTCAAAGAATCATTAAGCAATTTCAATTGCATTTGTTTATATACAAACAATATACTGTTTATATTGTCTAGCATAACTTCTTTGTATATGCTCGTTTTAGTAACAGTACAAGGCTGAATGAGGGAAACATATAATAGAGAAATGGCAAGCTGACTGAAAGATATAGTTAAAATAGTTTCTTAATTCTGTTTGTACTTTCCAATATGGTAGCCACTAATGATGTATAGCTGTTGAGCTAGACTGCAGTGAGATGTGCTGTAAGTATAAAATAACACACCACATTTTGAAGACTTGATGCAAAAAGAAAGAATGTAAAATATCTCACTAATAACTGATATGTACTGCTATGTTGAAATAATGTTTTAGAACATACGGTTAAATAAAACGTATTATTAAAATTCATCTTTTTTTAATATGACTACTAGGAAATTTAAAATTATATATGTGCTTGTATTTCTAGATAGCACTATTAAACAGCACTGATCTGTATGATCTTAAACATTGCAATTATATATTGGATAACTGCAGCTTTAGCTTGTGTTCGAGAAGGAGTTCAGATGTTGTACCTGTTTTGGCCGCATTTTCCTTCTTTGTATTCTTCTCTCACTTAGCCTCGGTCCAGTTTGAGAGCTGTTAGTGTTCCAGCATAAGATTCTCTTCTTAATCCTCTTTTTTTTTTTCTTCTTTTTTTTTTTAAGACTGAGTCTCACTCTGTCATCCATGCTGGAATGCAGTGGCGCAATCTTGGCGCACTGTAACCTCCACCCCCCCGGGTTCAAGCGATTCTCCTGCCTCAGCCTCCTCAGTAACTGGGATTACAGGCGTGTGCCACCACGCCTGGCTAATTTTTGTATTTTTAGAGGCAGGGTTTCACCATGTTGGTCAGACTGGTCTCGAACTCCTGACCTCGTGATCCGCCCACCAAATTGCTGGGATTACAGGTGTGAGCCACCGCACCCGGCCAATCCTCATAATATTTTAAGATGATTTCATCTTCCTTCCTCTGGAGGTCACAGACATTGGCAAGTCATTCCCTAAGTGAATATGAATAATATTATGTGTTTTGAAGCAGTGAAATCTGTGGTCTAGCTACCTTTCAGATTCCCCTTTTCTCTCAGAGGAAGGCTTTTGCCTGCATAGTAGTATTGTCACAATCTGTAACTTATAGTTCAGATTCAAAAACCCCTTTTCTTACTGGAAAGCATATACAACAACAGAGAAAATAAAAATAAATAAAAAAACAGCATAAATGCCATTTTTAGAAGGCAAAAAAAAAAAAAAAAAAAAAAAAGTCTACAAACCCCAAAGTGCTGCTTAAAGTGATTGAAACCCAGCAGAGAGGTGAAACAGCACTGGGGGCAGGGAGCTGAGAGGCCAGCGTGGTGACAGATTTCAGAACGCACCAGCACTAAGGAACTACCTAAAGGCCTGGCACCAGCCCTAAAGACCAAAGGCTGGAGCTGGTGCCACCATGGTCAAAACTGAGATCTGGCATTAGGCAATAGCCACTTAGTCAGGGGAAGGAGGAGAGAGAAACAGAAGGTGTGGGACAGTATCTAGTAGGATCAGACCTCAGCCGGCAAACAGAAATACATTTTCTGAAGTTCAGGTGTCATCTTGGAGAGTAGGCCTGTTACTCTTGGGACAGTGGTCAGTGAGGTAACTAGGCAACTAGGAGCTAAGGTGGCTGCAGAAGCTCTCCTGGACCTAGTGATGCAAAAAACTAATTTGAAAAAGATAGTTTCACACTGTGGCATGGAAAAGAGAGCTCTTGAAGATTGGAAAAGGCTGCCTTTATCCCTCCTTCCCCCAGTCCTTCCCTGTCTGGAACCTCCTACCTGGTCCAGGAAAATCTAATCTATTCAGCCAACTTTGTAACCATAAGTTACAAAGTGTATTCATATGACATCAGTTCAAACATACTATTAAAACAGAAGAAAAACACATGAGAAAGAAGCATACTGGCAGATTAATTCTTTCCTAGTCCACTCATCGAACCTGAGTGCACTAGTGCTTCTGCTTGTCTACTTAGATCTTGATTTTTTTGGTTTCTTTTATTAAAACATAATATTTTGAAGAGTAGAAACTATTGTTCCAGCACAAAATGTAGTATCTACATCCTAGAAGGCCTTTTATACTTTAAGATGGTGTAAATGCTTGGGTAATAGCATTTATCATGATTGGAAAAGGATTGCCATCAGTCTCTCTAGAGTAGGAAAAAGTGGTCTCAGAATGGTGGAATTTTTAGTTTGCCTTTTTTTTTTTTTTTTTTTTTAAATGTTAGGGAAGCTATGAAGTGTACTTATTATTGCCAAATTCACCTGCTGAAGGCTACTTTATGCATAGTGTGTGGCATTCATCCATGAGTTTCAGGTAGGGAAACAGGCACTGACATGAAGGATCCCAGACAATTTGCGGATCCCAGACAATTTGCTGACTTTGAAGCATTAAATGGGTAGTTACTTGTTCAATTTTTTCTGCCTCTTAGGAGACTTTTCACAGGTTGAAAGCACGAAGAACCAAGTGTAATAATAGTGTTCACATCTTTTCTAGATAGCATACTCCTTTCAGATGAAGGCTCAAGACCTGCATACTCACTCCCCCGCCCCACCCCCCACCCCCAAAAGAATAAAAACATACTCCAAATTGCATGTGATTTTAGGTGGTTTGAAGATCCTCTAAAGCTTCTCCATGGGCCCTGAGTTAATAACTCCCATTTAAAAGAGTATACTTTTTTTTTTTTCTTCTCACGGTGGAATCTTTTGGACTTCCTAGAGGGTCAGTAAGGCAGGCTCTGGATTTCTGATGTCATCTTTTCAGTTGTTATATTTAAAATTGGACTTATAATTTACTCGTCTTATTGACTGATACAATAAAATGTAAATGATTATTAGTGTTTTGCTTATAAATTGCTTGACTAATTTTTGCCTACTATCTAAAACATTTGCCAAAATTTCTCAAAGAACCAGTGCTAAGCTTAATTTATCACATTAAGCTTGATTCATCACCTTTTTCCTCTTTATTGACTTCTCTTTGTGTAGTCATTGATTTAACAACAAGTATTTTAATGTCTTCGTTGTTTGAGGAAGAATTGGCAGACCTAAATATATACCAGTTTCTTATTATTTAGAGTTATAGAGTAATGATTCATGTGATAGGTTCTTGCTAGTTTTTAAAGTATATATCTAAAACCATTTATGAGTTAATTTTTATGTAGGTAATTTAATTCCAAAAACTGTGTCAGGCTGAGTTAAAGAAGTTACAAAACATTTATTTGTGTCTTTTAGACATAAGTTGTTTCACTTTATTCTAAGCTTCCTTGATATTTGCTTAAGTTACATTTTTATCTTGCAAAATAGTTGGAAACAAACATGCCATTTTCAGGTATTATAGTAGAATTCTATTTTGAAAAAGTACTAGTCGAAAGAGGCTTTTTTCTAACTTTCAGATTGCTGCTTGGAACCCTTTAAATTACAGAATCATATTAATGTGCCTTTTTTACCTGATACCTGACAAGGAATCTATTCATGCTGTTTCTTATTTATAGTGCCAATTCTTTGTATCCCTAAGTTATTTATATGAAATAGATAAATTTACAGTGTCTTTTTTTCTTCTCACTAGCCATGTGTTTTATCTAATAGTAAAGATTATACCTTGAAAAATAAAATACAGAGGCACCTCTATTTTCTTGTAAAATGTACCTGATCTCAGAGACAACACCTTGCTTTACCTCATTTTACCACCAAATACAGAGTTATTTCTTTTCTACTGAAAAAAGCACTTCAATGCATTAATGACATACTTATCCCATTGATGCATATTCATTCTAAGGCTTATCTCATGATGCTTGCTTGCTGATGATGATTTGCTCATCTTAATTTTTTTTTAAGTCATGAGAACAACTTTTGTGTTTTTGGAGTCAAGGAATATTGGCAGATTCAGTCCCTGCTTGTCTTCTTAACTGAAGTCTCTTTATTGTTGGGATCTCTTATGGTATTCTACTGATTTCTCTTTCCTTCTCTACTTTCCATTCTGCCTACTCCCTTCCAAATAATTCACATCTAAGACTCCTGAAACAGAAGTGTTAGTCTTAGGCTCCTTTACATATCAACACCATTTTGAGTATCACCTGCTAGAAATTGAAAGGAGGCTCTGAGTTTGTGAGTTCCACAGTAATAACAACCAAACTTCAGAAAATGAAGTGGAAAATTTCAGTTTGATCATAGCAATAAATTCACTTTGTCTCTACTGACCATAGTCATAATATTTGCAAAGTGATGTTTCTTGACTCTTATACCACAGATGACTTCAGATGTGTTAGTACCAGCTAAGAATGTAATACCACAGCATTTAAAAAATTTGCATGAATCTTGGGTTTCTTTTTCTAACGCTAAATTAAGGAAGAATTTTAGGAAGCTGTTAAGCTTCTTCATTACATATTTCTATTTATGCTTCATCTCTTATCTCATTTATAGGAATCCTTCCTTAAATTTCCCTAAGACCAGGTAATCTTTATCTTGTTCAGATCATGTTAGAACTTTAGCTGTCAGTTTTGGTTTTGCATATCAAAATATTTTAGGGAAAAGTAATCTACATGTAAGTTTGCTTCATATTCTTTCACTAAAAAATCTGTATTACATTTCTGAAGTATATTTTAGACTGACATTATACCACTGGTTAGTTTTTCTACAAGGAGATATGTGTTATTTTTTGTTTGTGTTGCTTTTTCTTATTTATCAAGCAACCATTGATCACCTGCCATGTGTCAGGCACTATGCTTAGAGGCTTGGGATTAGGATATAAAATGTCTTATGATGACACTTGACAGGTTTTGATAAGAGACTCTTAAAATATGAAACTTTTATCAGTGTGAGTTTCAGTGTTGAGTCGTAGTGCATCTAAAGGAATTCCATAAAACCAGCATTTTAGTGTTAGGGTTGAGAAGTCTTTAGTAATGAGAAGACTACTGTACTACATGGTTCATGTGAGCCTGTAATCAAATTCACCAGTTTTTTTTAGGTTTCTTCAAACTTGCTGCCTCTTTAAGATGATGAGCTCCCAAGAGTGGGGAGCTCTACCTGGTCCAGGGTCTGACATATACTATAAATAAGTAATATATAATATGATTGATGAGTGGATGATTCAAATTCTGTGAAGAGGGAGAAGATGGGAAAGAGCCAAGATGAATAGAAGTGTAGCCTAGTTTTCCTCCTCTATTGTTGCCTTTCTCTTTTTTTCTCTAATTCCCTTTTTAAGAAGCAGACCATGTTGACTGAAGATACCCTCTGAAGAGGCTGGATAGAGCTTTTCAGGCCCAAACTGATTTTATCACTTAGATTTGATTATGTTCTGGGAGATTAATTATCCTTAACCAAACTTCTTAATTATTATTTTTTAATGAATTTGGGAGTATCCATGGTTTATTAAGTGAAAAAAAATTAAGATGCTAATTAAAACATTTCGTGTCTTCCCATTAGGTTAACATACACTTAGATAAAAGTTTCATGTCCCTGTGATCATAAAGGAGAGTGAAATGATTCACTCCCATCTTGATCATATTGAATATCATAGGAAGGAAGAAGAGAAGATTATTAACAGTTGCATTACATACCTTTTATTGTTTGACTTGTTATGGGCAGGCATTACTCTGGTAATTAAACAAAATCAATAAAATACATAAAATTTAAACAAAACACAGCAACAAAACAAAGGATTGAATCTGTCTCTTTTAATATAAGCAGTCGCATTGGCCTCTATTCAAATTTGCCTATGTACAACACAAATATTGTGATATATTAGAAAGAGGCCAAAGCTTGCCAAGCTTAAGGTGGGTCCTGGTATATCTTTCCTCAAAACAAGGTACCTAATAATCGACATTAAGCTAAACTGAGAGATACCACATTAGTGATTCTTTCCAGATAAAGATCCTCTCTAAAGTGATTCATCAGCTTCCCCTGGAAAGAATTATGGCATTACTCAAGCTTATTTACTTATTTATTTATTTATATTTTATTTTTCCAAACTTTTAGATTCAGGATGTATATTTGTAGGTTTATTACCTGGGCATATTGTATGATGCTGAGGTTTGGAATATGGGTGATCCCATCACCCAGGTACTGAGCATAGTGACCAACAGTTTTTCAACCATTGCCTGCCTCCCTTCCTCCTTCCTTTAGTAGTCCACATTGTCTATTGTTGCCATCTTTATGAGTACCCAGTGTTTAGCTCCCACTTACGAGAACCTGCATTTTCTGTCCCTGTGTTAATTCTCATAGGACAGTGGCGTCCAGCTATATCCATATTGCTACAAAGTACATGATTTTGTCCTTTTTTATGACTCTGTAGTATTCCACGGTGTATGTCTACCACATTATCTAGTCCACCATTGTTGGACACCTAGGTTGATTCCATGTCTTTGGTATTGTGAATAGTGTCACAGTGAACACGAAAGTATGTGTGTCTTTTTGGTAGAATGATTTGTTTTCTTTGGATATATCCCCAGTGATGGGATCGCTGGATCAAATGGTAGTTCTGTTTTACTTTCTTTGAGAAATCACCAAACTGCTTCTTGCAGTGGCTGAGCTGCTCTACATTCCTCCCAAGTGTAGAAGCATTTCCTTTTCTCCATAGCCTTGCCAGTATCTGTTGTTTTTTGACTTTTTAAATAATAGTTATTCTCACTGGTGTGAGATGGTATTTCATTGTGGTTTTGATTTGCAGTTCCCTGATGATTAGTGATGTGGAGCATTTTTTCATATGTTTGTTGACTGCTTTTATATGTCGAATTTTGAGAGATCTCTGCTCATATCTTTTGCTCATTTTTTAATGGGATTATTTGTTTTTTGCTTGTTCGGTTGTTTAAGTTACTAATAGATTCTGGATGTTAGACCTTTGTTGGATGCATAGTTTGCAATATTTTCTTCCATTCTGTAGGTTGTTTACTCTGTTGATAGTTTCTTTTGCTTTGCAGAAGCTCTTTAATTATGTCTCACTTGTCAAGTTTTGTTTTTGTTGCAATTGCTTTTGAGGACTTAATCATAAATTCTTTCCCAAGGTCAGGATCTAGAATTGTGTTTCCTAGGTTTTCTTCTAGGATTCTTATAGTTTGAGGTCTTACATTTAAGTCTTTAATTCATCTCGAGTTAGTTTTTGTTTATGGTAAAAGATAGGGGTCTAGTTTCATTCTTCTGCATATGGCTAGCCAGCTATCCCAGGACAATATATTGAATAGGGAGTCCTTTCCTCATTGCTTATTTTTGTCAGCTTTGTCAAAGATTAGATGACTGTAGCTATGCAGCTTTATTTGAGTTTTCTATTCTGTTTCACTAGCTTATGTGTCTGTTTTTGTACCAATATCATGCTGTTTGGCTACTGCAGCCTTGTAGTATAGTTTGAAGTTGGATAATGTGAAGCCTTCATCTTTGTTCTTTTGCCTAAGATTGCTTTAGCTATTCAGGTTCTTTTTTGATTCCATATGAAGTTTACAATAGATTTGTTCTAATTCTATGAAAAGTGATGGTAGTTTGATAGGAATAGCATCGAATCTGTAGATTACTTTGGGCATTATGGCCATTTAAAGGTATTGATTCTTTCAACCTATGAGCATGGAATGTTCTCCATTTGTTTGTGTCATCTGTGATTTATTTTAGCCATGTTTTATAGATCTCCTTGTAAAGACCCGTCACCTCCTTAGTTAGATGTATTCATAGGTTTTTTTTGTGTGTGTTTTGTGTGGCTATTGTAAATGAGATTTTGTTCTCGATTTGGTTCTCATCTCGAGCATTATTGGTGTATAGAAATGCTGCTGATTTGAATACCTTGATTTATATCCTGAAACTTTACTGAAGCCCAAACTTATTAAAACAACGTCTATACAGCATGAGAGTTAGAAACAAAGAGCCAGAGAAAGTGAAGTTTGATTACCAGTTGTACTTATTAAAATATGTGTGCCTTTAGATAAATTGGTCATTTCCATTAGCTTCCATATCTATTAAATGAGTGTAATCATAGGACTTAACTCATGGCATTCTTTAAAAAGATTAAATGGCAGTCCTAAATCCCTAACACTAAAAGAGTATTCAAATTAAATTAATAGCAGAGAAGAGCAATGTAATATAAAATTATAGTTAGCACAGAGCCTTGCATTTTGAAATTCTCAATAAATAATTTTTTGTTGTTGCATTAGTAATTATCAGTACTAATTTGTAGAAACATATCCTTACTAATATACACTATATATGTAAATATACACACACATATATAGAATAAAGTACACACATATACATACATGCTCAGGGCTGCCATTTAGAGCATCCTATTTACAATCTACTCAGGAAACTTAATTAGTTATCAGAAGTTGGCTTTGTGAAAATGTGATCAAAGAAAAACAGATGATCCTGGAGGGTATTTCATCCAGGCTGTAGTAGAGCTTGGAAAATTAGGCCTTCCACATTAGTACATACTTTTCCAGCATTCATGTTACTCATCTTTGCTAATTATATCAGTGAGTCTCTGCCTTCCCCTCTGACCATCTGCTGCTGCTGCCTCCTCCTCCTCCTCTTCTTCTTCCCCCTCCTCCTCCTCCTCCTCCTCCTCCTCCTTCTTCTTCTTCTTCACATAACATTCATACATACATTCTTCTTTCATGCATATACTATATGAACTCTGACAGATTTATATTTTTGAACTCTTGTTATTAACCATGAACTTCAATATTTCATGCAAGGCAATTAATTTTTTCTTTTCTTTTTAATATCATATATTTTCCAAATATGTGTACTATGATTTTTTAATGCATACAACTCATTTAAACATCAAGTAAGCATGTATATTATTTCATTTAATCTTCAGAGCATCTTTGTGAAATAAGTCATATCCATTCGTCCAACAAAAATACTGAGGCTAAAGAGGCATTAAATGAGTTGCCTGAAGTTATGTAGTTAATAAGCACCATAGTTAGGAATTCTGTCTATTGCATGATTTCAGGCCCATCTTTCCACAGCGTCACGACAACCTTAACAGAAAGGTCTTAATTTATGAATCTTCTCTCTTAGGATGGATTACTTCTATAAATATGTTCATTTTGTAGTGATTTTTACTTGACTCAACTTCATAATAACCTTTCCTGACCTTGTAACCCACCCACACCCTCCTTATTAACTGGCATAATGGAAGAAAATAAAAGATTACGGATCCTTGAGAAAACAAAGGACAAAGAATGTCTCAGATGTGATGGTATCTAATAATTAGAGGACAGCTTCAGCAAGGAGGAGATGAGGAAGGAAAAGAGAATATATGTCTAGAAATAACAGGTGAATTGAAGGGTGGATAAACCTGGAGATCAAGACTGGGTGTTCTCCATTCAATTAGAAATGAAAGTTTGGGGAGTGAGTAAAGAAAGGGACGAATATGAGAGATAAAGAAACTTGGAGGAAGGAGGCAGTCTGTAACAATTTCTGTGGGAACCTCAGCATTGAATCAAGCAGAGAAATGTGTTTGACGTTGTTGATAGCCTTGTGCTTTAGGAATTTTTTTTTGGTCATTTTTTTCATTGTGATAAAATCCATGAACCATGAAAATTACCATTTTAACCACCTTTTTTCTGTCGTGACAGCATATTATTCAGCATTCAAACTATTTTCAAATGTACAAATCAGTGGCATTAAGTACATTATTAATCTCCTGCCACTATTTTCACTGTCCATTTCCAGAACTTTCTCATCATCCCAAAAAGAAACTCTGTAGCTATTAAATGGTAACTCCTCATTTCTCTCTCTTCTTCACCCCTGGTAACCACTATTCTATTTTCTGAATTTGTGAGTTTGCATATTCTGTATACCTCATATGATTCAAATCATACAATATTTGTCTTTTTCTGTCTGGCTTATGCCACTTAGCATAATGTTTTCAAGTTGTATCCATATTATCACATGTCAGAATGTCATTCCTTTTAAGGCTAAATAATATTCCATTGTAGGTGCATACCACATTTAAAAAATCCATTGTATTTTTTTTGTTTGTTTGTTGAGACAGAGCCTTGCCCTGTTGCCCAGACCCGAGTACAGTGGCGCGATCATGGCGCACTGCAGCCTCAACCCCCTAGGCTCAAGTGATTCTTTTACTTGAGCCAACCCAGTAGCTGGGACTACAGGTGTGTGCCACCATACCTGGCTAATTTCTTTTTTTTGTAGAATTGAGGTCTCGCTGTGTTATTCAGGCTGAACTTAAACTCCTGGCCTCAAGCAATCCTCTTAATTCAGCCTCCAAAAATGTTGGGATTACAGGCATGAGCCACCGTGAAAATTTTTTTTTTTTTTTTTTTTTTTTTGAGACGGAGTCTTGCTCTGCTGCCCAGGCTGGAGTGCAGTGGCCGGCTCTCAGCTCACTGCAAGCTCTGCCTCCCGGGTTCACGCCATTCTCCTGTCTCAGCCTCCCGAGTAGCTGGGACTACAGGCGCCCGCCTTGTCGCCCGGCTAGTTTTTTGTATTTTTTAGTAGAGACGGGGTTTCACCGTATTAGCCAGGATGGTATCGATCTCCTGACCTCGTGATCCGCCCGTCTCGGCCTCCCAAAGTGCTGGGATTACAGGCTTGAGCCACCGCGCCCGGCCCCACCGTGAAAAATTTATTATTGATGGGCATATGAGTTGTTTCTACCTTTTGGCTATTGTGAATAGTACTGCAGTGAATATTGGTGTACAAAATAATCAATTTTAAAACTACATGAAAATCTTTTGTGAAAGTACTGTTTTAATTATTGTTTCATACTATTTAAGTCATTCAGAAAGTCTGATAAATTTGTGTGAGGAAAAGAGAGTATTATATGACTACTTTTCACATTTTTGCTGAGCACATTCTAAGGTTGTGATGACCATAACCTGCTTCAAAAATTCACACCAGTCATCTAATAGAATGGAAAAGTGTTATTATTATTAGATCTCTGTCTCACTTTTTGGGAATAATCTAATTCGTTTCCCCACGAGGATAAGTGGGTCTTTAAGTCACTTATAAAGGGTGATCCTAGTCAGCTAGGTGATTGTTTATACTCAAGATTTTAAGACATTTTAGAGTTATGCGTACTGCATAGCACTCTGCACTGAGCGTGACTTTGTTAATGGACATCTCATGCTTTCTCCTGTTATCAGCTCAGCACATGAGATTCTAGAACTTTGCCTTGAATGCTTAGAATAGAACTTAGTCATCCTATGGAGGTTGAACTCCCTCATACTTTATGTTAACTTTTAACTTTTAGTTGAACAATGCATATAGGTAGGATAAGTGTAGTAATTTATAAACAAAAAACTTAAGACTGACAATTTAGCCTTCTATTTAATTCCTTTTAAATTTGAAGTAATTAAAATAGTTTTAGTATATATTATTAGTATAAATGTGTTTAGAGCTGATATCAAAAGAAAGGATAAAATAAATTGTAATAGTTCAAATTATTTTACATGAGATACTCAGTTAAGTAAAAAGTTCGTTCAAGGCCTTTTACAAATGATAGCTAGACAGTAGTTATTCTGTTTGAACATAAGAATATAATGACTCCGTTAAAGTACGTACTGTCTGTTAAGCTAACTCAGTAGGCTGATTCATATTTATACAGTCATGAAAATGATAAGGAATTAATTACTTAAATATCAAGATAGCTAGCAGTTTTTCATATCTAGCATTGATTATATATATTTTTTCTTTTTTTCTTTCTTTTTTTTTTTTCAAGACAGGATCTCATTCTGTCACCCAGGCTGGAGTGCAGTGGCGCAATCTCAGCCTACTGCAACCTCTGCCCCTTGGGCTCAAGTTATCCTTCCACCTCAGCCTCCTGAGTAGCTGGGACCACAGGCATGCACCACCCCACCCCGGCTTTTTTTTTTTTTTTTTTTTTTTTTGTATTTTTAGTAGAGACAGTTTCTCACCATGGTGCCCAGGCTGATCTCGAACTCCTGAATTCAAAATCTGCCCAATTCAGCCTCCAAAGTGCCGGGATTACAGGTGTGCACCATGGCACCTAGCCCAAAATTCGTATTTTAATAAAAGGGATGCATATCTCATGTTTACTAAAGGATTATTCAAGTTAAAATTAATAGTCACTATAGTGAAGACCAATTTGACTTATATTCTATAAGTGAGACACTGAGACGATTCTTTGTATTTTGGTTATAGTTCATGTTTCCGTCAGCATTCTGTAGAGAGTTCTATGAAGCTGAACTCATCCTTGAAATTTAGAGTTGCCATAATTCTTTTTAATGTGGAATATAACAATCTCAGTCTTTCTGGGATCTGGAATTTCAAAAACAACATTTTTCTTTTTGATTGATCATAGCTATTATTGGAACAGCTGGTAACATGTGACATAGTACTATAATTTAGACTGAAAAAATTGATTTGTGAATTATATCCACTCAGCTTACATTTCTCTGTTTCTGGTCTCCAGAGCGTCTTTTGTACTTCTTTTTCTGCAGAAGCGGCTTCTTAACATAATGTTCTTACATTTTCCCAGGGGAAGAGGAAAACTCCATGGTCAATTTTCTTAGCTGTCTGAAGCATAAAAAAGAAACTCTTTACACAAAAATAGAGGGAAAATCAAAGTAAGATTCAGAATTTCCCAACATAGGAAATCAAAGATTTATTCCATTTAACTAACAAATGCACTTTACACATTGTGTGTGTGTGTGTGTGTGTGTGTGTGTGTGTGTGTACTTCAGCATTTCTGTTCATCCTGCAGTTAATGTCAAGGAGATGAGAATTTATGAATATGATGATTCAGATGATTTCAGATTTGAGACTAATTCCCACATAAATCATTCTCCCCTCTTTTCTTTTGTAGGTAAAAGTAAGCCATAGAATAGTTCTTAGGATCATTAGATAACAAGTTAGGTAGGGAACTATTATGTATTTAATGATTTCCCTGTTAAAATTCACTTTTCAGCTATTTACATAAGTATTCAAATAATAAATCAACTATCCATTTAGAATGATCAGGAAGATCAGTTTAGAGATTTTTTATTGTAAATTGACAAATTGTCATTATAATTACAATATTTATGAGGTACAAAGTGATGTTATATGTACACAAAGTAAAATTATTAAATTAAGCTAATTGACATTCTTCACTTCACATACTTACACTTTTTTGTGATGAGCACATTTGATATTTGGTGTCTTAGCAATTTTGAAATGTATAATACACTGTTATTAACTGTAGTCATTATGCTGTGCACTATATCCCAAAAACCTTTTTCTTCTTGTCTAATTGAAAGTACACTTTGATCAGCATCTCCCTATTTCCCCCATCCCCTAACCTTTGGTCACCACCAGCCATTCACCTCTCTTCTATAAGTTAGATTCTTTTCAATTTCACACGTAAGTGAGAACATGCAGTGTTTGTCTTTCTGTGCCTGCCTTATTTTACTTAGCATAACATCCTCAAGGTTCTTCCGTGTTGTCAAAAATGACAGAATATCTTTCTTTAAAGGCTAAATAATATTCCATTGTTTATGTATACCACATTTTCTTTAACCATTCATCTGTTGATGGACATTTAGGTTGATTCCATAACTTGGCTGTTGTGAATAGTGCTGCAGTAAACACGACAGTGCAGATATCTCTTTGACATACTGATTTCAAATCCTTTAGATATATACCCAGAAGTGGGATTGCTGAATCATATCATAATTCTACTTTTAGTTTTTGGAAGAAGCTCTATATAGTTTTCCATATGGATGTACTAACTTACATTCCCACCAATAGTATGCAAAGGTTTCTTTTTTCCTTGCAAAAACTGGCTATCTTTTGTCATTTTGATAATGTAGTGGTATGACGTGGTATCTCATTGTGATTCTGATTTACATTTCCCTAATGCTTAGTGATATTGAACAATTTTTCATATACCTATCGGCCATTTGTATGTTGTCTTTTGAGAAATGTCTATTCAGGTTCTTTGCCCATTTTAAAATCAGATTGTTTTCTTGCTTTTGAGTTTTTTTTTGAGTTCCTTATATATTTTCGGTATTAATACCTTATCAAATGTATGGCTCACAGATATTTTCTCCAAATCTGTAGGTTGTCTCTTCACTTTGTTGTTTTCTTTGCTGTGCAGAGGTTTTTAGTTTGATGTAAATCCATTTGTCTATTTTTGCTTTTGTTGCCTGAACTTTTGGGGTAAAATTCAAAAAATCATTGCCCAGACCGATGTTGTGTAGTTTTTGATCTATTTTTTTCCAGTAGTTTTACAGTTTCAGGTCTTATATTTAAGTCTTTGTCTTAGTTTGTTTGTACTGCTATAACAAAATACCACAGACTGGGCAATTTGTAATGAACAGAAATTTATTTCTCAGAGTTCTGGAGGCTGAGAAGTCCAGAGCAAGGGGCTGGTATGTTAATCAAGGGGCTAGTATATGATTAGGGCCTTTGTGCTGGGCCAGGCTGTGGTGGAAGGTGGAAGGGAGGAGAGAGAGGGAGAGAACCTCTGTCAAAAATCAATTGACCATAAATATGTGGGTTCATTTCTGAGCTGTGTATTCTCTTCCATTGGTCAGTCTGTCTATTTTTATGGCAGTACCATGCTGTTTTAATTACTATAACTTTGCAATACAGTTTGAAATTAGGTAGTGTGATACCTCCCGCTTTATTCTTTTTGCTCAAAATTGCCTTGGCTATTCAGGGTTTTTTGTAGTCCCATAGGAATTTTAGAAATTTTTTTTCTATTTCTGTGAAAAATGTCATTGTAATTTTGATAGGGATTGTATTGAATCTGTAATCACTGGGTAGTATGGACTTCTAAACAATATTGATTCTTCTAATCCATGAACAAGGAATATCATTCCATTTACTTGTGTCTTCTGTTTCTTTCATCAGTGTTTTATAATTTTTAGTGTATAGGGCTTTCACTTTCTAAATTTATTTCTAAGCATTTTTTTCATTTTTTAACTATTATAAATGGGATTGTTGATTTCATTTTTGGATAGTTTGTTGTTAGGATATAGAAATGCTACTGATTTTTGTCTGTTGATTTTATATTCTATGACTTTGCTGTATTTGTTTATTAGTTCTAACAGGTTTTGTTTTTTTTTTTTCCTTTGGTAGAATCTTTACAGCTCTCTCTATATAAGATCAGCAAATATGGACAATTTCACTGCTTCCTTTCCTATTTAGATGCCTTTTCTTTCTTTCTCTTGCCTCCTTGCTCCAGTAAGGACTTCCAGTACTATGTTGAAGAGAAGTGATGAGAGTAGTAATCTTTGCTTTGTTCCTGATCTTAGAAGAGAAGCTTTCAACTTTTTATTGTTGAATATAATGTTATCTGTTGGCTTGTCATATGTGGTCTTTAGTATGTTGAGGTACATTTCTTTCATACCTAGTTTTTCGATAATTTTTTATCATGAAAGAATTTTGTCAAATTATTTTGCCATAGCTAATAAGATGATCATATGAGTCTTGTTCCTCATTTTGTTAATGTGGTTTATCACATTTATAGACTTGTATATGTTTAACTGTCCTTTCATTCCTGGGATAAATCCTACTGATTGTGATGTATGATCCTTTTAATGTGCTATTGAATTTGATTTGCTAGTATTTCATTGAGGATCTTTGCATTTATGTCCATCAAGGATATTGGTCCATAGTTATCTTGTAATATTCTATCTGGTGTTGGTATCAGGGTAATGCTGGCTTTGTTAAAAGAGTTTGGAAGTATTTTCTCCTCTTGGATTTTTGGGAAGAGTTTGGTAGTATTATTAGTTCTTTAAATGTTTGGTAAAAATCAGCTTGAGGCCATCAGGTTCTGGGATTTTCTTTGATGAGAGATTTTTTTTACAGATTCAATCTCCTTACTTGTGATTGGTTGGTTCTAATTTTCTATTTCGTTATGATTCAGTTCTGATAGGTTGTATATGTCCAGGAATTTACCTGTTTCTTTTAGGTTATCTAATTTATTGGCATATAGTTGTTCATAATAATCTCTTACGATCCTTTGTATTTCTAACGTATCCGTTGTAATATCTCTTCTTTCATTTCTGATTTCATTTATCTGGATCTTTTTTTCTCAGTCTAGGTAAGGGTTTGCCACTTTTGTTTATCTTTTCAAAAAATCAATTCTTAGTTTCATTGATTTCTTTTTTATTTTCTAATCACTAATTTTTAAAATTTCTGCTCTGATCTTTATGGTTTCCTTCTTTCTGCTAACTTTGGGCTTTTTCTGTTTCCTTAAGATGTAATATTAGGCTGTTTGAGATCTTCTTTTTTGCTATAGGTGTTTATTGGTATAAATTTCCCACTTAGAACTGCTTTTGCTGCATCTCATCAGTTTTGTTATGTTGCTTTTTGTTTGTCTCAAGGTAATTTTTTGATTGCCATTTTTGTTTAGAATTATTTGCAGGCTCATTTCGCTGTATGGTCTGTGAACAGCTGTAGATTTTCTTTTACCTTTATATATATTTTAAACAAAATTTGGGGGATGAATTCTGTATTGTTTACAGGTTTATTGAGGAATAATTGATTTATAATAAACTGCACACATTTCAAGTTTTCAAGTTAATCAGTTTTTACGTATGAACTCACTGTTCCCAGGATAAGATGATAAACATGTCCATCACCCCCAAAATTTTCCTTCTATCTTTTTCTAATTCTTCCCTCTTTTCCTTCTTCCCTTTTTCCATATCCTCACTCCCTTCTCTGGCAATCATCTGCTGGATAGTATTCATTTTCTATAAATTTATATCAATAGTAACATACAATATGTGTTTTATTGAGGGAGTGTGTCTGGCTTCTTTCAACGTTGAATTCAGCCATGTTGTCACGTTTATCAACAGTCCTCTTTTCTTTGCTGAGTGTTATTTTGTTGTGTGACTATATCACCATTTACTAGTTGATGGACATTTGAGGTATTTCTAATTTTTGGCTATTATTAATAAATTGCTTTGAAACTTGGATACAAGCCTCTTTGTGGACATACACTTTCATTTATTTAGGGAAAGGGCTGGCAAATAACCAGATAGCAAATATTTTAGGCTGCATAGGCTTGCATTCTTCCTTCTTGCACTATGGTCCGAAAGCTCCAGGTAGGAAACCAGGGTAGTCATGGGCTACACTTCATTTGCCTCCTCTCTTTCAGGTACCACTGGCTTGCTCTGCCTGTTGTTCAGTTTCTGAAAACCATCATTTTGTTCGTTGTGTTTGTGGTCTTGTAACTCTGTCTTGGTTGAGTCTATACATTTTAATGTAGTTATGTTTCTTTTTTAAAAGTTTAGTGTGTTTGTATTTAAAATCATTATGCCAAGATTATGTGAGATTTTTGTTTTTATATTATATTTATGCAGTTCTATGCTAAGAAGGGGATGAATGACTTCAGGGTTTTCTAGAAGCTTATCTCTTAAAATATTCATCTATCGCTATTAAAATGTGTTAATATATCAATTAATATTATACCCCTTGTTTAGGAGTCAATCTGTCTCTCTTACTGATTACTTATGTTGGTTTTTTCTTTGTGTTTTTTGTATTATATAGTACAACCTTTTATAAAATACAATACCCATATAGGAAGTTCATAAAACATAAATATACAGCTTAATGAAATTTTATGTAACTAACACCCATTTAATCACTACTTAGGGCAAGAAAAATAATATTGCCAGCACCCTAGAGGCCCTAACATGCTGTTTTTCAATCACAGCTTTGTCCCACCCAAAGATAGTCAGTATCCCAACCTCTGTGGTTTTTACTTCTTTGCTCTTCTTTATACTTTTACAGCTTAGGTAGTCATCTGTAAAATTAGTGTTTGCTGTTGCCTGGTTTTGATCCTTATATAAATACAACTGTATTAGTTCATTCTTGCATTTAACTGTATTAGTTTGTTCTTGCATTGCTATAAAGAACTACCTAAGACTGGATAATTTATAAAGAAAAGAGGTATAATTGACTCACAGTTGTGCAGACTGTACAGGAAGCATGCCTAGGGAGGCCTCAGAAAACTGACAATCATGATGCAAGGCAAACAAGAAGGAGGCACATCTTACATGGCCGGAGCAGGAGGAAGAGACAGCAAAGGGGGAGGTGCTACACACTTTTAAACAACCATGTCTCGTGAGAAGTCATTCAATATCATGAGAACAGCAAGGGGGAAATCCACTCCCATGAGCTGGTCACTTCCCACCAGGCCCCTCCTCCAACACTGGGGATTACAATTTGACATGAGATTTGGGCGGGGACTCAAATCCAAACCACACTTTGTTCTTTTATTTTTAGCTTCTTTTGTTCAGTATTAGGATTTTGAAATTCATTCATGATGTTGTGTGGAATTCCTTCCTTTTCATTGGTGTATAATACTATATATAGGCACTTGTTGGATAGCAGTTTGAGGTGCTTACCAGTAATAGCCAAACATACTGCACATGTGCTTTAGGACACATGTATTCACACAAAATTGGAATTGCCAGATCCTAGGATAGTCATATGTTCAACCTAGGAGATAATGTGTGTTATAAATTTCATCTACTCATTGGCTTCTTTCAGTCTGTAAATGATTTCATTTTAACTTTTTAAAATGTTATTTATTTATTTTTGAGATGGGATGTCTCACTCTGTCACCCAGGCTGGACTGCAGCGGTGTGATCACAGCTTATTGCAGTCTTGAATTCCTGGGATCAAGCAGTCCTCTCACCTCAGCCTCCCAGGTAGCTGGGACTACAGGTGCGTGCCACCATACCTGACTAACTTAAAAAAAAAATTAGACATAAGGTCTTGCTGCATTGCCCAGGGCAGTCTTAAGCTCCTGGCCTCAAGTCTCCTCAAGCGCTAGGATTATAGGTGTGAGCCACTACACTTGACCAATATTTTTTTTTATTTTAAAATAATTTTAGACTTACAGAAAAGTTGCAAAAATATTTCAGAGTATTCCTGTGTATCTTTCATATTGCTTCCCCCATTTTTGATATCTTACATAACCATAGGACATTTATTAAGATCTCAAAATAAACATTGGTACGATGCTATCAACTTTCGTACATTTATTGTTCTACTTTTGCCAGTTTCCCCAATAATATACTTTTTGTCATCTAGGATCCACTCCAAGATCCTATATTACATTTAGTTGTCATGGCTCTTTCATCCAATCTGTGATAATACTTTCTTCTTATTTTTCATGACCTTGATACTTTTAAAAGAATACTGGTCAGTTATTTTGTAGACTGTCACTTAGTTGGAGGAATTTTACTGTAAACAAGAACTGTCTCTTCTTTCTCATATATTTATTTATATTGGTATAGACTTTTTTTTTTAAACAGAGTCTTGCTTTGTTGTCCCAGGCTGGAGTGCAGTGGCGGGATCTCGGCTCACTGCAACCTCTTCCTCCCGGGTTCAAGTGATTCTCTTGCCTCAGCCTCCTGAGTAACTGGGATTACAGGCACCCACTACCATGGCTGGCTATTTTTTGTATTTTTAGTAGAGACAGGGTTTCGCCGTGTTGGTCAGGCTGGTCTTGAACTGCTGACCTTAGGTGATCTGCCCGCCTCCCAGAGTGCTGGGATTATAGGCGTGAGCCACCATGCCTGGCCTGCTGTAGACTTTTAAAAAAATATTCGTTTATTTATTTTTTATAGAGACAAGTTCTCACTATGTTGACCAGGCTGGTCTTGAACTCCTGGCCTCAAGCAGTCCTCCTGCCTTGGCCTCCCAAAGTGCTGGGATTATAGGTGTGAGCCACCACACCTGACCTATTGGTATGGACTTAAGAATAGAGTTGATCCTTGAATAATGCAAGGGCACCCTTGCAGTAGAAAATCTGCGTATAATTTTTGACTCCCCCCAAACCTAGCTACTAATAGCTTACTGTTGACTGGAAGCCTTACCAATAACATACACAGTCAATTAACATGTATTTTGTAGTTACATGTGTTATATACTATATTCTTATAATAAAGTAAGCTAGAGAAAAGAAATATTAAGAAAATAATAAGGAAGAGAAAATAAATATGCTATTCATTAGACATGAGTGGATCATCCTAAAAGTCTTCATCCTTGTCATCTTTACATTGTGAAGGCTGAGGAAGAGGAGGGGTTCTTGCTGTCTCAGTGAGGACGAGGTAGAAGAAATCCGTGTATAAGCAGACCTACGTGGTTCAAACCCATGTTATTCAAGGGTCAGAGCTGTATTTTATTTTATGGGTTATAATCCAATATTATAAATGTATTTCAGTGTTTTGATTTTGATTTGACCACTGGGAACTCTATCAAGTTGGCTTCTGTGTCTTTTTGACATGCTTTCCATCATTTTTCAGTACTTCCTTAGTTTCTATACCATAAGATGTTCCAGAATCTTCTGTTTTCTTTCCTTCACCTAGGGATTAGCTGTTTCTCTAAGGAACCCTGGTTTTTTTTAATTGGTGAATGATAGTTAGAAATAAAAATCTAATCCTAGGTGTGGTCACTGCTTCTGGGTGTCATTTTAAGCCCTCTCTGCTGACAGAGCTAGGAATGTATCATATACTAACAAGCAGCAACATGTATATTTATATTTATTTCTTCTTCCATCTGTCAGTATATTAAAAGGCTTGAGGACTTACTGATGATCCTTATCCAACATCAAAATGTTAATTCTGTCCTTTCTCCTTTTCTTATTTGTAACTCTTTGTACAGTGAGAAACCTACATCTCATTATCCATGATATATTTGTTTGTTAAACCCTAGTATATATTTTCGTGATTACTAACCAGTACCCATATGAGAAACAAGTTTACTGACTCAAGTACGGTGTTTGTCTACAGTTCTTTTTGTCTGTAGCCTTGCAGAATATAGTCAAAATACTGTTTTCTGAAGTTACTTAAATTAGCTCCTTTCATCCCCATCACCCTTAATGTGTATTATTCATTTGTAAATATAATTATTTTCATTCCTTTTTAGGTTCTCTCAACATAGTGATTGATTTTAATTGATCGTTTGGTATATGAAACATTGTAATGGTTCTAAGTCCTAACTATATAAAAAGGTACTCTTACAGATATGTCACTCTTCACCCATCCTGCTGCCCTATTTGTATTCTCCCATGAGTTCTACCTGTTTGCACCTATCCCTCATGGGAAACCAGTCTTTTTAGTTTCTGTTTTAGCCTTCCTGTAATTCTTTTGCACAAAGGAACAGATACATGAATGTTTTATACTTTTTCTTTACCAAAGGATAGCGTACTATATATGCTCTCTTGTGCCTTCTTTTTTTTCACTTAACGCAGTAAATATATCCTGGGAATCATATCCTATTGGTAAGTAGAGATTGTCCTCATTTTTTACAGCTGCATATTATTCCATTATGTGGATTTAACCGTAACTTATTTAACCACTCTGCCATGTCTGAGCATTTGGGTTGTCCTTAACATTTTGCAACTGCAAACGGTGCTACAATAAATAGCCTTGTGCATATGTATTTTTTAGTTTTAGGGGGTACATCTTCAAGGACATTGTCAGAAGAAAGATTACTAGGTCAAAAGCTAAGTGCACGTGTAGTTTTGCCAAATTTCCCTCCAGACGGGTTATACTAGTTTGCATTTCTAATAGCAGTATATGAGAGTGTCTGTTTTCCACAGCCTAGCCCCAGAATGTGTTGTCCACACATTTTAATTTTGCCGATCTGGTAAGTGGGAATGGTATCTCAGTGTTGTTTTAATTTGCATTTTTCTAGTTACAAGTGAGTTTGAATATTTTTACATATGCCTAATGTCCATGTTTTTTATTTTTTGAATTATGTTTTTAATGTGTTTTTCCCATTTCTTCTCAATGTTTAAGAGTTCTTTATATATTAAAGTTAGTAGTCCCTTTTCTGTGGTATATGTTACAGATATTTTCTCCCAGTTTGTCAGTTATCTTTTGACTTTGTTTTTGGTGTTTTTTTGCCATGCCATTTAAAAAAATTTATATAATATGATTTACCAACATTTTCTCTTATTTCCTTGTTATATTAAGGTTGAAGAGGAATTCACTCAGGTTTTCTTTTAATATTTGTAAGGTTTCTCCTTTTTTTGTACTTAGATGCCCAATCCATTTGGAGTTTATTCTTGTGACTTGTGCGAAGTTCGGATCTTAGCCTATCTCTTGATAAATGTAAATTATTAATTTTAATGTAGTCAGATATACCAGTATTTCCTGTATGGCATATTTTCATCTGTGTGGATAGCCAGTTATCCCTGCACTATTTATTAGAAAGATTATCCTTTCACTTCTGCTCTGCAATGCCACCTTTGTTATAAATTCAGTGCCTATGTGTAAGACCGTTTCTAGGTTCTCTATTCTATTCTACTGACGTACTTGTTTGTCCCTACATCAATCCCATTTTCGTTACTGCTAAAGTATGAAAAGTCTTGATATCTAGTAAGTCCTCCTACTTTGTTCTTCTTTAGGATAATTTTTAATATTTTTGTTCTTTTGCTTTTCCTCATGTATGTTTGAATGAGCTTATGAAATTTCTCATACAAATTCTGTCAGGAGTTTTTAGATTGCATTTAATATATAGATCAGGTTGTGAACATTTTATGTGGTAACAGTGTTGTGATTTCCTATCTATGAACATGTTGTATTCTTTCATGTACTTAGGTTTTCTTAAATTTCTTGCAATAATGTTTGATACTTTTATTAATTAAGGTCTTTCACTTCTTTTGTTTTATTCCTAGATTAAAAATATTTTTGAATTGGATCATCCATAGTTTCATTTTTTAACTGCATGTTAATACAACTGCTATCTTTCTCTAATGGATCTAGTATCCAGGAATCTTACTATAAAATCACTGATTAATCCTAATAATTTTTCTGCATTTGGGGGAATACATATGTATATATATTATGTTTATGAATACTGTGAGCTTTTTTCCCTCTAAACCTTAGATCATGTTTTTCCTTGCCTAATACACTGGCTAGGGCCTCTAGTACATTGTTAAACAAAAATGGTGATAGAAGGTGTTTTTGCATTCTTCTCCATCAAAAATTTAAAAATTTCCCCATTAAGTGTGTTTCCTGTAGGGTTTGATTTATTTATTTACTTAGATCATTTAGATAAAATTGAAAAAGTAGCTTCTCTTCCTTATTTAAGAGTACTTATACAAGGGTGTTTAGTTTTTTTCAAATACCTTTTCTGCCATTATAACAATATGGTCTTTCCCCCCATCCTGTTCCTCAGGTAATTACAATGGTGAGTTATTTAATATTAAATGATTTTTTAGAATAAACCCAGTTTGATGGTTTTCTTTGCTTTTTTTTTCTTCCCTTTCCCCTTCTCTCTTTCTCCCTTTTCCCTCCTCTTCCTCCTTCTGTTCCCTTCTCCTCTCTGCAGTTGGCCTATAAGTTTCCTTTCTTATACTGTCAACATTGCATTTTTAAAAAAATATTTATGACTTATTTTTATAGGTCTTTTTCCACATTTATGGAAAATTAAACAGAAAGTGCAGAGATTTCCTAGATACCCTTTCTCTTTTGGCATACAGTTTCCCTTATCATGTTGTACTAGTGTGGTACATTTGTTACAACTGATAAACAAATCGGTTGTATTGTTGACTAAAGTCCATAGTTTCCATTGGGTTTAGCTGTGTTTTATAGTTCTATGGATTTGGACAGATTCATAATGTACAGATGATATCAACCATTACAGTATCATACAGACTAGTATTCTGCTCTGAAAATTTCCTGTGCAACACCTATTTATTCCTGTTTTCCTCCCCCTGATCTCCTGGCAATCACTGATCTTGCCGCTATAGTTTTGCCTCTTCCGAATGTCATATAGCTAGAATCATATAGTATGTAGTGATTTTAGATTGGTTTCGTTCACTTAGCGATATTCATTTAGATTTCTTCCGTGTCTTTCTGTAGCTTCATAGTTCATTTCTTTCTTTAAATAGACTTTATCTTTTAGAGCAGTTTTAGGTTCATAGCAAAAATTGAGCAGAAAGTACAGAGAGTTCTCATATACCACCTGCCCCGCACATGTGTGGCCCTCCCACACTATATCAGTACTCTGCATCAGAGTGCTAATTTATTAGAATTGATGAACCTATGTTGCCATGTAATTATCACTAAAGTCTATATAGTTTGCATTGAGATTTACTCTTGGTGGTGTTTTGACAAATGTATAATGACATATATCTAGCATTATAGTATCATACAGAATGGCTTCACTGCCTTAAAAAAATCCTTTTGCCTTTCTCAGAATATCATATAGTTGGATCATATAATTTGTAGGCTTTTAAGATTGACTTCTTATACTTTTAATTTCCTCCATGTCTTTTCATGGCTTTGATAGCTCATTTATTTTTGACATTGAATAATATTCCATTGTCTGTATGTACCGTCATTTATTTTCACCTGTTTAAGGACATCTTGGTTGCTTCCAAGTTTTGGCAATAATGAATAAAGCTGCTATAACCACCCATGTGCAGGTTTTTTGTACGGACATAAATTTTCAATTTGAGTAAATACCAAGGAATGTGATTACTGGGTCATGTGGTAAGGGTATATTCAGTTTTGTAAGAAACCACTAAACTATCTTCCAAAGGGGCGGTACTATTTTGCATTCCCACTAGCAATGCTTGTGAGTTCCTGTTGCTCCACATCCTTGCCGGCATTGGTGGTATCAGTGTCCTGGATTTTGGCCATTCTCATAGGTGTATTATGGTATCTTACTGTTACTTCAGTTTGTATTTCCTTAATGACATATGAGACTGAACATCTTTACGTATAACCACTTGCTATCTGCATATCTTCTTTTGTGAGGTGTCTGTTCCAGTCTTTTGACCATTTTTAAATCAGATTATTTATTTATTTGTTTTTTCTTTTTCTACAGTTTTGTTTTTAGAGACGGGGTCTTGCTGTCACTCAAGCTGGAGTGCAGTGGTGCGTTCATGGCTCACTGTAACCTTTAACTCCTGAACTCATGAGATTGTCCTGCATCAGTTTCCTGAGTAGCTAGGACTACAGACACATGCCACTGTGCCCAGCTAATTTTTATACTTTTTGTAGAGATGGAGTCTTGCTGTGTTGCCCAGGCTGGTCTGGAACTCCTGGCCTCAAGTGATCCTCCCACCTTGTCTTCCCAAAGTGCTGGGATTACAGGCATGAGCCACCATGCCAAGCGAACTTGTTTATTTTCTTACTGTTAAATTGTAATAGTTTGTTGTATATTTTGGATGGAACTTATTGTTCACATATGTCTTTTGAAGATATTTTTTTCTCAGTCTGTGGCTTGTTTTCTTATTCTCTCTTAATGCACATTGCATTTTGTGTCCGTGTCAGAGTTATGCTAACTTTATAAAATGAATTGGGAAATATTCTTTTCTATTTTCTGGAAAAATTTGTATATAATTAGAATTAATTTTGGGAGAAGTTGCTGGTGAATTTGCTAGACCTTTTATTTTCTTTGTGGAGTAATTTAAAATTGTTTATGATGAGACAACTAAGATTTTCTATTTTTGTCTTGTGTCAGTTTTAGTGCATTATATTTTTCTAGGAGTTTATTCTGGCTTTTGAAACTTGATGGGATAAAAGTATTTATTATATTCTCTTATTAGTAATTACTACATTTAGGCTGTTTTCTTTGTACTACTGATTATTTGTGTGTTTTCTTTGTCAACCTCATTCAGAATCAACTCAATTATTATCTTAGAAGGAACAGTTTTTAGTGTTTTTGATCCTCTCCAGTGTGTTTTCCATTTCATGAATTTCTGCGAATTGTTACCTCTTTGCTTCTATTTTTGTTGGGTTTCATTTACTGTTATTTTTCTAATTTCTTGAGGTGGATACTTAACTCATCAATTTCTGTAAAGCATTTCTTCTTTTTCATATATATGTTTTGGATTATAAATTTCTTTATAAGTTGGTTTTACCTGCAACCTACAAGTTTTGATATATTATTATTTTGCTATTCAGTTGAAGACATTCCATAATTTCAATTATGATTTTACCTCTGACCTATGGGTTATTTTAAAGTATACTTCTGCCTTTACAGACATGAGGATTTTTCTGGTTACTTTTATGTTATTGATTTCTAGCTGAATTATGTTCTGAGGCTATGATCTGCATTACTTTATTTGTTCAAAATTTGCTTTATGTGGGAGGAAGGAGAGTATCAGGAAGAATAGCTAGTGGATGCTGGGTTTAATACCTGAGTGATGGGATGGTCTTTGCAGCAAAGCATCATGGCACATGTTTACTGATGTAACAAACTGGCACATCGTGCACACATACCCTGAACTTAAAATAAAAATTGGAAATTTTAAATAAAGGAAAAAAAATTAGCTTTGTGAAATACACTTTTAAAATTTACATCCCACTACAAGATTCGAAGAATAATGTAGACCTTATCAATACTATGCATTTTCTTAAGTTCAAGATGGCACTACTGATCCTATATTAAGTGTATTTGCTTTCTATTTGTTTGGTTGTTTGGTTTCTAATAGTAGATGTATTGGATGTGGTCTGGTCTTTGGATAACTTGCTAAACAGTGGAATTTTATGTAAGTCAGTATTCAAGGTGCTATAAGTTGTTTCAAGGTATTTTGTTGCAATTTAAAAATATATCTGATAATGGGTACTATAGTTATGGCTTGTACATAGAACAGTTAATTTTGAGTTATTTAGCTTATTTTTAGAAAGAATCCCTTGCCCCCTTTAAACTTGTAATTTGAAATAATTACAGACTCAATTTACTTTTAAAGCAGGTTTTCTGTGTTTGATGTATCATCGGTATTGGGTGAATGAAGTTCTTTTAAATGTTTTTTCTATTACCTGACAAGTTTTACTTTCTTTTATGAGAAACTTTTCTGGAAACAATTTTGGGGCTTTCTTTTCAGAATAGATATTGGTTAGTGTTTGTGTTTGGAAAATTGAAAGCAAAATAGATATTAGTCTTGTCTATTCTTAACTTCTAAAGCTGTAATAGATTGTTTTTGTCCAACAGTGTCTCTTTATTGCTACTTTCCAAAAACATCCTCTTTGGTAGCCACAGTATAGAAACATTTAGTTGCCAAAAAATATCTCAGAGTTGTTAGCATTTGTATAAAGGTTATGGTAATGTTCGCCTAACTTAAGGGCTAAACAATTACCTGGTACCAAGTAAGTCAGGGCTTCTATTTTTAAATATACGTATAAATGTGTTTATTAGTGCTGAATTAATGCTTTACTCTGGGGATTTAAAATGTGTGATTGCTATATTGTACATAAGCACACTGCATGATGAAATGGTACATATTACTTGACAATAATTACGTATACAATTTGCAAAAATACTTTTTGAAAGGTAAAAATATTTAAAGAAATCCATTTTAAAAGTGGGAATTTGTGTTCTCGAAGTATTATCTTATGCATAGCAGGCCTTTAAATTATGACACATGTTAAAATCCACTCAAACGAAGGTGGTAATATATGGTAAGGGATAATGAGTAAGAAAGAAGTATATGAATAAGAAAGACTAGTAATTTTAAAAAGTGAAATATACATACATACATATATATGCTAACTGATATATTTAAGAAATTTCTTATTTAGGGAAAGGTAGTTATTAGACAAGTTGGAGGGAGGGACACACTAAATAGTATATTGGCAAGCTTCCTGAAATGCATATGGATAGTAATTTAGAGGCATACTGATTTTTAAATGTCAGGCAACTTTTGTTCTTTTCCTTTTCAAAGCATCTATTTGTATGAACAGTGACTATTGCTGCTGCTAAAGGAGGTTTTATCAAGCTTTCTATGAACATTTGTTATATAGGAAATAAATTAAACTACTGCTATATATACCTAACATTCAATTTATGATACCAGCAATGATTTGGGAGAGATTTAAAGTTTTGTTGGTTAATTTCTTATTTGTCAAATGATGGGCTAAGAAATTCTCCATTTCTTAGATTAGGGGACATTTCCTATGTTTCCTATTTGAATCTACTAAACAAATGCCTTTAGTCATGTTTGTAACCATCAACAGTATGTTTCAAATTACAGTGTCATCACTTACATTCCAAATGTGAGAAAGTTTTTGCCAAGTTGGCTTAATTCAGAATTGTGTTTAGCAGCTATTAATATTCTCTTAGTGACCCTTTAATACTTTATAGGCTCTTTTTTTTTTTTTGAGATAAGAGTTTCACTCTTGTTGCCCAGGCTAGAGTGCAATGACATGATCTCGACTCACTTCAACCTCCGCCTCCTGAGTTCAAGCGATTCTCCTACCTCAGCCACCTGAGTAGCTGGGATTACAAGCATGCGCCACCACGCCCAGCTAATTTTTGGATTTTTAGTAGAGACGGGGTTTCTCCATGTTGGTCAGGCTGGTCTCAAACTCCTGACCTCTGGTGATCCACCCTCCTCAGCTTCCCACAGTGCTAGGATTACAGGCATGAGCCACCACGCCCGGCCTATAGGCTCTTATAGAACATAGGGTACAGGGGATATTCCCAGGAGACTAAATATCTACCTTATTTCATAGAATCTAAGTTGCTATGAGACTGTGCTTTCATGGTCTTAGTAGAGCATGTCAATGAGGGGTAATCACACAACTACCTCACAACGGTCACCTGGTTATTATTATGATACCACCTAGCATCACAGGCATTTCAATTTCAGAGAAGTTAAATTATAAATAAATGTATATCCTGGAATTGTTGAAGTAGGGTTTTGAAGTCACTAACAGAATTTAAAAGAGATGGTTATGATAATCTCGTGTTCTCATTTGCTGTGATTATATCAATATGGCATGCCGAGAAGTTTTTTATTGTTTTGAGTTTCCAATTGTTGTTTAGTTTTTTGTTTTGACTCTAGATACTACACAGTGTTCCATTCTGAGATTCATGCAATCGAATTTATAGCCATCCTAGAAATCATTAGAAATCTATTACGTTAAAAGGCCATTAACTTTCAATGTCGAGACTTTGAGAAGTGACATTGCGTAGTTCTTCTGGGCAAGGAGTATAGGCAATTTGTTTTTTCTTCTTCATGTATAGTCGTGTTCAGACTGAAGTTGTATCCATTTATTCACAGTGTCCATTATGTAAAGATTTGTGATAAAAGAAAGATGAGATATATGTACATTTGGTCAGTTAAATGCAAGAATATTTAATTATGTCCTTCCTATACCCCACACCACTACCAGTTCCCTACATACTCCACAAGCACAGTTATGATAGTATTTCTTCATTCTCAATGTTTCATTGCATTTAAGAGTGAGGACATATTAGAACTGTGGGAATAAGAAGGAAGGGATAATGCAGAGACCATAATCATTACCATTTTTTAATATTAGACCTTTGTTTGGTTTGATTTTTATTTTCATGTTTGTTGTTTTATAAGAAATAAGTATATCTTTTAATATGACTCCATATTGCCTACAAAATAAAGTATATGCCATTTGAAATTGTTCATGGTTAATTCTAAACTTCTTTGAGTTCTCATCTCCAACTAAATTATTCCTTACTCCGTCCATACTTGTGCTGTCTTTGTCTCAAATCTTTTGTGCAGGATGTTGTTTTTTTTCCTTTTGTGTTACCCAATCTTTGAGGCTAATCCCAAATCCCATCTATTCAAACTTTTCCAGATCTCTTCATAGCAAATACCTTTATTCCACTACTTTCTAATGGTGAGTTTCTCTGTTATACCTCTTATTGGAGGGTACCTTTTGTTAAGGCTATGTATTTGTCAGGTTTTCCTGTTAGATTTTGGTACCGATGTATTTAGGTTTGTATTATCTCCTGTACATTGCATAGTGGTGGTACATCATCATACACGTCTTCATCCTTGTCGTCTTCACATTGAGCTGGCTCAGAAGGAGGAGGAAGAGGGGTTAGTCTTGCTGTCTCAGTGGTGGGAGAGGGAGAAGAGGTAGAAGAGGTGGAAGGGGAGGCAGGAGAGACAGGCACACTCAGTGTAACTTTTATTGAAAAACGATCCCTGTGTAAGTGGACTCATGCTGTTCAAACTTGTATTATTCAAGGACCCTCTGTAATTTTGTTAGAATTACTAATATGTTAGAGTGTTCTACATTTAAGTTTTCATTCTCAACATTTTACTTATTATTATTATTTGAGACGGGGTCTCATTATATTGACCAGACTAAAGGGGGTAGCTGTTCACAGGTGCAGTCATAGCACACTACAACCTTGGACTCCTGGAGTCAAGCAGTCCTCCTGCTTCAGTCTGTCGAGTAACTAGGACTGGAGGCACACACAACCACACTTGGCTCCCATTATTTTCTGAAATATAAAATTATTTATTTGATGATTACTGTCTTATAGTGTGAAAGACAAGAATACTTTTCTCACGGCATCCATCTAATATATTTTATAATGTATCTATATTATATCTATTATTCAAGTTTTGATAATTATACAACCTTACTCATAAGGAGTATTTTATAAATAATGCTTTTTTTTCTTTGTAGGTTACTTCCTCAGAATGTTGGCCTTCTGTATGTTGGAGGTTATGAAAGACCCTTTGCACAAATCAAGGTATGTTTGTTCATTTTCAGGGTACTTTTCCTGGATGTTCTCTTATCTAGAATCCATCAAAAACTTACTAATAATCATCAACATATAAAAATATGGTGTCCCAGCACTTCGGGAGGCCAAGACAGGTGGATCACTTGAGCCCAGGATGTTGAGACTATGTTGGGAACCGTGTCTCTACAAAAAAAAAAAATTTTGTAATTAGCCAAGTTCAATGGCATGTGCCTATAGTCCCAGCTACTCTGGAGGCTGAGGTGGAAAGATCACTTGAGCCCAGGAGTTTGAGGCTGCAGTGAGCCATGATCACACCACTATACTCCAGCCCGGGCGACAGAGTGAGACCCTGTCTCAAAAAAAAAAAAAGTGAATGTGAAGTGATAATTTCATTAGCTTCTGCGTATTTCTGCTGAAGAAATCATTCAGCTTTTCAAAGGAATTGGTTATTTTAATATTCTTGCCATAGTAAAGATGACTTTGACCAAAATAGTTCAGTGATTAATTTAGAAGAGTACATTTAGAGATTAATCTTTGAGATCATCCCTTTTGCCATTAAAAAAATGTTTACAGGTCAAGCACATGGCTGATGCCTACAGTCCCAGTGCTTTGTGAGGCCAAGGTGGGAGGGCCAGGGCTGGAAGATTGGTTGAGCCCAGGAGTTCGAGACCAGCCTGGGCAACATAGTGAAACCTCATCTCTACAAAATAATAAAAAAAAAATTAACTGGGCATGGCATGGCAGTTGTCCCAGCTTCTCAGGCGGCTGAGGCTAGAGGATTCCCTGAACCTGGGAGGTCAAGGTTGTAGTGAGACATGATCACACCACTGCACTCCAGCCTGGGCGACCGAGTGAGACTGCCTCGAAAACAAAAAGTTTTTAACAGCTTTATTGAGATCTAATTAACAAACAACTGTACAATTTGATAAATTATGACATGCTTGTAGTTGTGAAACCATAACTGCAATCAAGATAATTAACATATTAATCACTTCAAAAAGTTTCCCTGTGCCCCTTTGAAATTTCCCCCTCCTGCCCCCCCCTTTTTTTTCTTGTGGTCTCCAGGCAACCACTAATCTGATTTTTGTTGTTATAGATTAATTTGCATTTTCTAGAGCTTTATATAAGTGAAATCATATAGTGTATATTCACTTTCTCTCTTTTTTGCCTTCTTTCACTCAGCATAATTATTTTGAGATTCATCCACATCATTGCACTTATCACTAGTTTATTATTTTTTATTGCCAAGTATCAGGTTGGTGTAAAAGTAATTGTGTTTTTTTGCCATTAGTAGTATTCCATTCTATGGCTATAGCAAGTTTGATTATCCTTTCACCTGCTGACAGGCATTTGGGTTGTTTCTGGTTTGGGGCTGTTACAAATAAAGCTGCTGTGAGCATTTGTGTACAAGTTTTGCATAGACATAGGCTTTTCTTTCTCTTGGGTGAATATCTAGGAGGGGAATGGCTGGGTCATGTGGTAGTTGTATTACATTTCCATAATGACTGAGATTCTTTTCATGTACTTTTTTCTCATCTGAATCTAGTCAAATATATGTTCATATCTCCTCTAGTGAAGTATGTCTTCAAATCTTGTTATTTTAAAATTGGGTTTTTTGTTTTCTTACTGAGTTTTGAACATTTTTTGTATCTTCTGGATATAAGTCCTTTATCAGATTTGTGATTTGCAATTATTTTCTCCCAGCTGTAGATTGTCTTTTCATCTCTTAACAGTGTCCTCAAAGAGCAGTTCTTAGTATTGATGAAGTTCAGTTTATTTTTCTTTCATGGCTCATGCTTTTGTTGTTGTATCTAAGAAATATTTTCCTAACCCAAAGTCACAAAGATTTTTCTCTATGTATTCTGATAGAAGTTTTATACTGTTAGGTTTTACATTTAGGTTTATTGTCCATTTGAGTTAATCTTTATAGAAGAGTCAAGTATGGATTGATGTTCTTTTTTTTTTTCTTTTAATCTTTTTTTTTCCAGAATGTTACTCTCAAACTTTTTTTTTCCAGACATGTTGATATATAGGTGTTCCAAAACCACTTTCGAAAAGAATAAAGACCTTACAGCTTTGTTGAAAATCAGTTGATCCATATGTGTGTAAATCTATTTCTGGACTCTTCCATTCCATTGACCTATGTGTTTATCCCTCTACCAATAACCACACTATATTGGTTTCTGTAGCTTTATAACAAATCATGAAGTAGTGTAAATCCTCCAACTTTGTTCTTTCTCTATGTTGTTTGGCTAATCTAGGTTCCTTTCATTTCCATATGAATTTTTATAATCATCTTGTCAGTTTCTATAAAAATGCCTGTTCAGATTGTGACTAGGATTGTGTTGAACGTATAGATCAGTTTTCAGAGAACTGAAATTTTAACAGTATCAAATATTCCAATTCATTAAGGCCACATCGCTCTCTAGTTATTTAGGTCTCTCAGCAATATTTTGTTGCTTTCAGTATATTGGTTTTAGACATTTTTCAAGCAAATTTATCTGTTTTGTATTTTGTACACTATTATAAAAGTTTTCTTTTAATTTTTTTTTACTCACCCTGACACTTGGGCAGGATTTAATTTTAATTTCTGATTGTTTAATGGTACTTGCTACTCTGTAAAAAGCTAATTGATCTTTTTTTTTTCATGTATTGGCTTTAAACTCTACCATCTTGTACTCGATTATTAGTTCAGTAGCTTTTATGGAGATTTCATAGGATTGTCTACATAAATGATAGTCCTCTACTAATAAGGACAGTTCTCCTTCTTTCTGATCTTGATGCCTTTTATTTTCTTTTTTAAAATTTTCTTTTTATAGAGACAGGGTCTTGCTGTGTTGGCCAGGTGGGTCTTGAACCCCCGGCCTCAAGCAGTCCTCCTACCTTGGCCTTCCAAAGTAGTAGGATTACAGGCATGAGCCACCACCCCTGGCCTGCTTTTTCTTTATTGCACTGACTAAATCCTACAATACAGAGTTGAATAGAAATGACAAGAACAGACATACTTGTCTTGTTTCTTATCTTAGTGGGAAAGCATTATTTAATCTTTTATCAAAAATTGTTTTTATAGTAATATTAGTTAAGGGTTGGTTAATTGATTCCATTAAGCTTTCTTAAGAGAAATGAAAAAATATTAGCATTCAAGGCAGTTTATAAAAAGGAAAGAGTTGAGACACTCAGTTTTGTTTTTGTAACTTTCTATTAATGTTTTCCGAGAAACATATATATATGTATTTTTTTTTTTTTTTTTTTGAGACAGAGTTTTACTCTGTCACCCAGACTGGAGTGCAGTGGCACAATCTTGGCTCACTGCAACCTCTGCCTCCCGAGTTCAAGCGATTCTCCTGCCTCAGCCTCCCAAGTAGCTGAATTACAGTCTCGCACCACCACGCCTGGCTAATTTTTTGTATTTTTAGTAGACCTGGGGTTTTGCTGTGTTGACCAGGCTGGTCTTGAACTCCTGACCTCAGGCAGTCCACCCGCCTCAGCCTCCCAAAGTACTGGGATTACAGGCATGAGCCACTGCCCCTGGCCAGAAGCCAATACACTTGTTTTGTGATTTTTTTGTTGTTGTTACATAGTTTTCTGATTTTTCTTCACATTTGTTTCTTGGCTCCATGTGTTATTTTTCTTCTATCCATGTGAGACTTGTGAGTTAAAACTCCTTTCCACTTGCTTATATGACATCTTTTTATGTTTTGAAAAATAAGGATTTTTCAGAGTAGACTAAGGCTAAATAGAATATGCAACATACTTAATACTGAAGATGTTCAGTCATAATATCAACATCTTTTTTTTGGGACAGAGTCTCACTCTGTTACCCAGGCTGTAGTGCAGTGGCACAATGCCAACTCACTGCAGCGTTGGCCTCTCAGGCTCAGGTGATCATCTCACCTGAGTCTCCCAAGTAGCTGGAACTACAGGTGCATGCCACACGCCTGGCTAATTTTTTTGTGGAGATGGGGTTTTGCCGTGTTGCCCAGGCTAGTCTCAAACTCCTGGACTCAAGTGATCCGCCCATCTCAGCCTCCAAAAGTGCTGGGATTGCAGGTGTGAGCCACCATGCCTGGCCATCACAATATCAACATTTTTAAATGAAAAATCTTATCTTAGTTACCATAGCATTAGCACCTCTTTAAATAACTCCATTAATTTAACCTAAATCTAAACATTCTCTAAAGTTCATCATTAGGATCTTAAATTATGGAACCTCTTGACTTTTCTAGTTCCTTACATAATGACAAGTATTCAAGTCCATTTTTTTCTTCCATTCTTAATATCCCTGTAACATGAGGAGAATTGGCAAGATTCTCTTCATAAACTCCTCTCACTATCCCATTCACCAAATTCAGCAGTATAGCCAGGAATCCTAATAGGTTTCAGCAGGAACATTTATGACAGCTCAATATTTTTCTGACCAATGATTTGGAAAATCCTGTTTCTCTTTATTAGAGTTGAAGTAACTAAAGAGAGAGAGGCTTATCTGATATATTTCAGTAAGGAGAGAATTTTTGTGTTCATGGTGTGAGTTACATGGTGTCTCAAAAGCACAGTCTGAGTTTTGTGTATCTGAGTGCTAGTTGCCCTATCACTCACCTGATTTATTAATATAACATTTTCTTTATCTGTGCATTTCCTAACAAGCTCAGTGACAAAAGTCAATCTCTTGTCAATCCTTTATGCCTAGATAATCGGCCCTGTAGAAAAAAGTTCATGATTTTAGGGTGTCTTTTTCCTTTGATGTTGTTGTGGGAAAGGTTTCTTTCATTCACTGTGAAAAGATTCTTTTTTTTTTTTTTTTTTTTTGAGACGGAGTCTTGCTCTGCCGCCCAGGCTGGAGTGCAGTGGCCGGCTCTCAGCTCACTGCAAGCTCCGCCTCCCGGGTCACTGTGAAAAGATTCTTATCCTTATTAATTGTTGAAGTTCTTTCATAATTCCTATGGCTCCATCAAATTACATGCATATTAATTAGAATGTAAGTTAATTGGATAACAATTTAAAAATCATAGTTCAAATGCTTGACATTAGGTTATAAAAGTTAGGTTCATTTCCTATGTTGGCTTGTACCTGACTTGTGAATACGAAATACCAGTATTTGTTATGTTCACTTTTTTCCCATTAAGCTAAATGTAAAGATAATATATTGTGTCATAAATATGAGATATAACCTTTAAAACATGGAGACTGCTTTGCTTTTCTTAAGAACATATTGGTTGTTGATTTTTAAAATTAAATCATGATATGAAATTGTTCACTTGATCATGGAGGAAAAGACATTCTCATTCATTAACATCACAAGACTTAAGTTCCTCAGTGTGGGTGGCTTGGTGTTGCAGGCAATGTTTGCTAGAGATATTTTACCTAAAAACGAGCTCCATTTTATAAAGGTCAGAAAGAGAAAAGAAAGAACACAAAAAGATAATAGATATTTGGACACATGTTAAATGAATTCAGAAATTTGCTATAGCATGCCGATAAATACCTGTACATCTGTACTATTAGTATTAAATATATAAAATGGAGCATAACAATTATTCCTACAGCTGAACACACACACACACCCTTCCATTATTTACTCATCTTTTAGTTTTAGTTTTCTATCTAAGCCCTACATAAAGACATAAATATGTGTAAACTTGGGACTTTTAGGATCGTTTTTTCTAGTTCTGTGAAGAATGATGATGGTACTTTTATGGGAATTGCATTGAATTTATAGATTGCTTTTGGCAGTATGGTCATTTTCACAGTATTGATACTACTCATCCATAATCATAGGATGTGTTGCCATTTGTTTTTGTTGTCTGATTTCTTTGAGCAATGTTTGGTAGTTTTTCTTGTAGAGGTCTTTCACCTCCTTTGTTAGGTATATTCCTAAGTATTTTATTTTATTTGCAGCTGTTTTAAAAGGGTTGAGTTGTTGATTTGATTCTCATCTTGGTTGCTGTTGGTGTATAGCAGTGCTACTGATTTGTGTACATTAATTTTGTATCCTGAAATTTTACTGAATTCATTTGTCAGATCTAGTTTCTTTTTGGATAAGTCTTTAGGGTTTTCTAGGTATGCAATCATATCATCAGCAAAAAGTGACAGTTTGACTTCCTCTTTACTGATGTGGATGCCTTTATTTATTTCCCTTGTCTGATTGCCCTGGCTAGGACTTCCATTACTGTGCTGAATAGAAGAGGTGAAAGTGGGCATCATTGTCTTATTCCAGTTTTCAGGGGGAATATTTTCAACTTTTCCCTATTCAGTATAGTGTTGCCTGTGGGTTTGTCATTGATGGCTTTTAGTACCTTAAGGTGTAGCAGGAACAGTTGCAGACAAAACCTCTTGGACACTGGTTTTATGAGGGAAGAGGCTTTAATCATCTGGGAGCATTGGTAGACTCACGTCTCAAGATCCGAGCTCCCCAAAGTAAAGATTCCTGTCCCTTTTAATGGCTTACAACTCTAAGGGGTTCACATGACATGGTTGTGATACATTGTGCACGTGGGGGCTACATGACTGAGGGCTACATGCATCAGTGATGGGGGCTAGCAGAACAGAAAGTTTCACAAGTCTTCCTCATACAATGTCTGGAATCTATGGATAACACAAGCGGCTAGGTCAGGAGTTGATGTTTAACTACCAGACCTGGTTCTTGGCACCATGCCATCTGGCCGTTAATCTCACTTCTTCTTTTTTTAACTTTTTGCTTTCTCATGAAACAGGAGACAATGGGAGAGGTGGTCTCCTTCCTTAGTCCCCCCTTTGAGAATCTCACTTATTAGTGGGAATTTTCACTTTCATCCTCACTATCTAGGTCTTTTTGCGAGGCAGACCAATAGTGATTCATGTAATACATTTGTGCTGAAGTATTTTGGTGAATTAAAGTAGTGACAAAGTTACTCATTATTTGAAGGAGCAAAGGCAGCAAGCAGGGGAGCAACAAGTAGGTTCCTTTTACTATTATTACTCCTATTGTAAGAGTTTTAAATCCTTCTAATGCTGGGAACCATTTTCCAAATACAGACCCAGGATCAAATTCATGCCAAACCTGCACAGGCATATGTGCTAACTTTGTCATATCTCTGACTTTGTTTTCGACTACTTGCCCTTGGTCATCTATATGCAGACAGCAACTGGTCAGGTTGAATTTTCTACAGACCCCTCCTTCAGCTGCCAGCAAGTAGTCTAGAGCCAATCTATTTTGATAAATAGCATTTCTCATCTGGGTTTCTTGCCGCACTAGAACAGTCAAAGCTCTGCCAGTTTCATTAGTGATTATTTCTAAGATAGCTTGTAACCATATAATCCGGTTGAGCATGTAAATGGGATTTCAGTATCCCCACGAACTGTCTTGTGCCCATGTGGCAGGCCCATAGTACTGTATGATTCTTTCAGGGGGCCACTCATCATCTTTCCAATTGCCTATGGCTATGCTCCTCTTTTCTCAGGAAGCATAGACAGGGAAGCCTAGGAGCTCACCTGTTTTTATGGGCAGCAGGAAAAAGGATGGTTTAATGGTGCCGATGACACAACTGCCTGTCCATTGGTCATAGAGCAATATGTCAATAGGCTCTATATCCACATATCCAGTATAGTCTAGCTGGAGCTGTCCAGTCCCGGTGAGACTCTGGATGGGCCCAAACAGTTTGCAACTTAGTAAACTTACTAAATGGGTTCTTCTCAGTATGGTTTAGACCCCACTATTGTGCTGTTATATAGCTTTTGTCTAGGCAATTGAGCCTTCTTAGGGGGATAGTGAAGTCTTTTCCTTCTCTAGCTATGCAGTATTGCCCAATAATTGAGGTTTTTAAGACCCAAAAGTTACCAGTGTGGGCCTTCTGGACTGGAATTATATCAGGAACTGGATCCATGGGCACTAATTCTTGGGCCTCCCAAGGCCATTGGTCTCCCATAGTAGTTCCCCCACATACATAACAGGAAGTAACATTGAGGGAATGGGCTACATTTTCTGCTAACTGCAGGAACAGATTTTTTGTCTTCCCTGGGAGTTCTGGTATTTGCACATTTAGTTCATCATAAAAGGTCTGGAACACTGATTTGGGGGAGCGCTTGTGGATCTCCCCTTGGATTAAAAGGTTGACTCGGGGGTCAAACCCAGTTCCATCAATTCCTAGGCTTACATTTTCCCCTGTCTTCCAGTGGGGGTCCTGGGGGTTAGTAATTATTCATTCTAATGGGTTATAGTTACCGGAGGTGCAAGACAAATTACTTTTTCCTTTTTGTAGGTGAACAGGTGGCCCAAATGACACAGGACCAATAACTACATTCAATACCCTATAGACCTAATTCATGACAAATGTACTTATTTTCTGCCATTTAGCTTTTTTTTTTCCCAACTGAGAGAACCACATCCCATCCCTAGCTTGTTACTATTAATGACCGTACAGGCATCAAATCTTAAGGTGACTTGTTTGGGAACTCCTTTTCCTTCTGTTCTGGTTATTACTTTACTTGTATCTTTCATGAGTCCCCACCAGTCCTCAGTTCTTAATCTTTTTTTTTTTTTTGAGGCGGAGTCTCGCTCTGTCGCCCAGGCTGGAGTGCAGTGGCCGGATCTCAGCTCACTGCAAGCTCCGCCTCCCGGGTTTAGGCCATTCTCCTGCCTCAGCCTCCCGAGTAGCTGGGACTACAGGCGCCCGCCACCTCACCCGGCTAGTTTTTTATATTTTTTAGTAGAGACGGGGTTTCACCATGTTAGCCAGGATGGTCTCGATCTGCTGACCTCGTGATCTGCCCATCTCGGCCCCCCAAAGTGCTAGGATTACAGGCTTGAGCCACCGCGCCTGGCCCAGTTCTTAATCTTATTTCAAAAACTGTGGTAATAGGAGGCTCAGACGGGTTGTAACACACATCAGGTTGATCATTCCCTGGGCTACACACCTTATACCGAGTGGCATTATATAAGCAGGTCCCTTTCAAAATTCCTAGACATTCACAGTAACTATAAAACAGAAAGGTTATTTTAACTTGTTGCCCTACCTCAGTAACCTGATGAATACACTAGGTACAGTCCTCGATGTGGGGGAAATCAGCTGAAGTGCTTATTGAACAAGTCCAAATTTTGAGGAAAATGAGTCCCACGATGAGTTTCCTCATGCTTCAGCTGTGTGTAGACCAGTCAGCTTCCGGGTGTGACTGGAGCAGGGCTTGTCGTCTTTTTCAGAGTCATTTTGCAGGGATTGTCCAGGCTTGGTCTCACCTCCCAGGTCTCAGGTTCTGCGGGTTTCACGCGGCTGTGGTGGATCCAGGCCGGAATTCCTTCTACCTTCACGGTGGTGGAAGTGGTCAGGATGACAGTCTGGGGTCCTTTCCACTGTGGCTGCAAAGGGTCTATGTTCTAGTCTTTGATCCACACTCAGTCACCTGGGGAGAAAGGGTGAACTGGGGAGAATAAGCTAATGGGGCATCTCTCATTTACTTAGGCTAAAATTGTTTGTGTAACTTTTCCTAAAGCCTGTAGTTGTCTTTGCAGCTCAATTTCTCCTAGCTCCCGAGGAGTGCCTGGAAGTCCCCGTAATATGGGAGGGGGTCTATGATACAATATCTTATAAGGGGAATATCCCGTTCTTTTAGAAGGAGTGCACCTGATTTTAAACAATACCATGGGGAGAGCCTGTACCCACTTTAATCCCATTTCTTGACACACTTTCCCTAAGCTATTTTTGATAGTCTGATTCATTCCTTCCACCTTTCTGAAACTCCGAAGTTGGTAGGCTGCATGCAGTTACCATGTGATCCCCAATACCTGTGCTGTCTTCTGTACCAAGTCAGCCACAAACGCTGGCCCATTGTCTGAGCTGATCCATAAGGGCAGTCCAAACCTAGGGATGAGATCTTGAAGAAGCACACGGGTTACTTAACGAGTTGTCTCAGTTCATGTCAGATAAGCCTCTACCCACCCAGAGTATGTACATACTAGAACCAGTAGATACTTGTTACCTCCACATTTGGGCATCTCGGTGAAGTCTACTTGGAGATCTTCAAAGGAGGCTACTCCCTAAGCTTGTATGCCGGATGGGATGGTTGGACCTTGCCTACCATTGTGCTGCTGGCGGGTGACACATTGCTGTGTTACTGTTTTGGCAATGGCTGACAGATGTGAAATGTAGAAGTACTGGCCTAACAACTTTTCAAGTGACTCTTAGTCTAGATGGGTGGTCTCATGCACATTGAACACAACTGCAGCCCCTAGTAGCTGTGGCATGGCATGGCTACTCTTCCATCTGGTAACCAGATCCATCCTTCCTTTATCGCTTGCCACCTTTCTGCCTGGAAAAAGTCTCTTTCCTCTTTAGAATAAGTAGGCACTAGATTGGGTGCCTGAGGGAGCAGAGCTCTGTGGGGGTGGATGCTGCTGTGCAAGCTTCTGAGTCTGCTCAAGACTTCCTTAAGGCAACAGAAGTGGTGGTTCACTGATATCCTTTACAATGCATTACTGCCACCCTCCAAGGCTTCCATACTGCTTCTAATAACTGTAAATTTCTTGCTGATATTTAATGTTCTTTCCCTCTGAGTTCAACAGGCTTTTTTCTTTGTATAATGCCCCATGCACTTGGAGGGTTAAAAAGGCATACCCAGAGTCATTATAAATGTTTACAGTCTTACCTTCACTTAGCTCTAAAGCCCGAGTGAAAGCAATGAGTTAGGCCTTCTGGGCTGAAGTTCCCTAAGGCAGCGATTTGGCTTCAGTAACAGTGTCCAAGGTTACCACTGCATATCCAGCACACCTCTCTCCCAGTGGGTTAATGAAGCTGCTTCCATACACATATAGCTCCCAAACATCCAAGGTTGGTCCCGGAGGTCGGGTCTGCTAGAATAGAATTCAACACCTCTACACAGTTATGTTCAACTGGGCTCTCTGATACTGGGAGCAAGGTGGCGGGGTTCAAAGTGTTACAAACTTCAATGATTATATGGGGATTTTCACAGAACAGGCTTTGGTAATTGTTTAGTCTGGCATTTGTCAGCCAATGATGTCCTTTGGTATTCATTAAAGTCACCACTGCATGAGGGGGCTTTATGTTCAGGTTTTGCCTAAGAGTTATAGTTTATCCGCTTCTCGTGCTAGCAGGGCAGTTGGTGCTAAGGCCCTCAAACATGGGGGCCAACCTTTAGAAACTCCGTCTAGCTGTTTACAGAGGTTGGCCACTGGCCTCGGCCAGGGGCTTACGTCTTGGGTTAAAACTCCAACTGCTATTTTTTTTCTTTCTGACACATACCATGTAAATGGCTTTGTCAGGTCAGGTAGACCCAGGGCTGTGACTGACATGAGTTTTTCTTTTAACTGATGAAAAACCTGTTGCTGTTGGGACCCCCATTCGAAAGGTTCCGTGTCACCCCCCCTTTGTAACTTGGTACCGGAGGTTTGGCCAGTACTGCAAAATTTGGGATCCATAACCTGCAGAACCCCACAGCTCCTAAGAATTCTCTCACCTGCCTTCTGGTCTTGGGCTCTGGTAGGTTGCAAATGACCTGCTTTCTTTCTGATCCTAGGTTGCGCTCCCCCCGTCGAATAGTAAATCCCAGGTAGCTTACCTGCTGTCTGCAGATCTGAGCTTTCTTCCTGAACACCTTATACCCACAGTCCTCCAGGTGCTGGAGCAGGGCATCTGTTCCTTTGGCGCACCCAACTGCCGCGGGGTGTCCTAGCAGGAGGTCGTCGATGTACTGGAGCAACACGCAGCCTAGGTCTCTGGCAGGAAACTTTGGGAGGTCTCGAGCCAGTGCCTCCTCAAATATGGTGGAGGAGTTCTTGAACCCTTGGGGAAGCCGAGTCCAAGTGTAGTGAGTGGTGACACCTGACCCCGGATCCTCCCTCTGAAAGGCAAACAGTTTCTGGGTCTCTGGAGCTAATCTGATGCTAAAGAAGGCATCCTTCAGGTTTAGGCAGGTGAACCAGCTTCCTTAGCTGGCAATAACCCCAACAATGTGTACGGGTTAGGTACTGTTGGATGTAAAGTCACTGTGACTTGATTGACCAGTTGCAAGTCCTGTACTGGCCTGTAGTCCTTGGTCCCTCACTTTGGAACAGGTAGGAGGGGGGTGTTCCATGGAGACCGACAAGGAACTAAAATTCCAAAAATTCTCAGGTGCTTAAGATGAACCTGGATACCTTCCAGGGCTTCTCTGGGGGCTGGATACTGGTTTTGCCTGACTGGCTCGGCCCCCGGCTTAACTTCTATGAGTACAGGAGCTTGATTGACTGCCAATCCAGGAGGGTTGTCTTCTGCCCATTCTTTTGGTCACCACTGGGCCAGAGCTGGCCCCATCTCTTTGCCTGGTTTGGTTAGGAAGAGTCGCCACTCTTCCTCTCGGGGAACTGTCAGGGCCATGATAACTCTTGTTCCAGGCAACTTCAGTTGTAAAGAGCCTTGCTTTGTAAAGGAGATAATAGCTCTCAGCTTGCTAAGCAGGTCCCTTCCTAACAAAGGCAAGGGGCAGTCAGGCATGTACATGAACTGGTGAATCACTTCATATTCCCCACACTGAGCAGGTCCAGGACAAACAGAAAGCCTGCTTTGTCGAAACTCCTGTTGCTCCAATTATATCAAGTCTTTTTAGACAAGGGGGTGACCGGGGTGGTCACTCCTGAATGTTCAGCACCAGTATCAACCAGAAACTTAATGTCCTTGTCCCCAACTGTCATTCTGACCATGGGTTCCTTGGGGGGCACTTGAGCCCAGTCCCCTTCAGTAACCCCTTAGCCAGATTGAACAAGGTTCCTTTGTCCTTGTCTGGGGTCTTTTGCTCTGAACCACCTTGCTTTTCTTTCAGCTGAGGGCACCTATCTTTCCAGTGTCCTATCTCTTTACTCTAGGCGCACTGGTTATGTTGCAAGTGTGGACGGTCAGACTGGGTATTTTTCCCAGAGCTCCCCTTCCCTTGTCCTTGCGGGGGGACCCCTCTAATAGCTGCAGCTAGTAGGTCAGCGTTTCACTGGGATTGGCATTCGCCTTCTTTGCGGCTGTCTCTGCAGCTCATTGCATCCCAGTTTACAAACACTTGGTTGGCTATTTCCAGTCATTGCAACGTATTCATACCTGCAAACCCAGCCTGTTTCTGCAGCTTTCTCCTAATATCCTCTGCACTTTGACTAACTAAGGCCATGTTAATCATGTGCTGATTTTCAGGGCTATGTGGGTCAAAGGGAGTGTACATGCAATAGGCTTCACACAGTGTCTCATAAAATCGCACTGGACTTCTTCCTTTCCTTGAATAACCTCGGAGACCTTGTTTACATTTGTGGCCTTTTAGGCTCCTCTCCTCAACCCTTTTAAGAGTGCTTCCCTATACTGAATTAGCCTTTGCATACCCTCTGCCTCGTTTGGATCCCATTAAGGGTCAGTTCCTGGTAGCTGGACTCTCACATACTGTTGGAGGTTCTGATAATCCACTGGAACATGCTCTTCCAGCCACTTAGTTGCTACTTCGAGCACTGTCCTCCTCTCATCCGTGTTAAAGAGGTACATGAGCAACTGGTGGCAATCAGCCCAAGTGGGGTTATGAGTTTGGATAATAGCGTGGAGCAAGTCAATCAGAGCTTATGGCTTTTCAATATAGGATGGGGTGTTATTTTTCCAGTTGAGGAGATCGGCAGAGGTAAAAGGTTGGAACACGAAGGCATGCCTTTCTACCATATGTCCCTCCTCATTTACCCCAGTATACCATTGCTGTCTTAGGGGCATTTGTATCCCAGTTTTAGGTTGCAAGGAAGCTGCCAAGGGAGAGGTTTCTCCCAAGGCTTCATTTCTCTTTTGTCTGTTTTAGGTGGCCTTGGGGTGTGCGCACCTTGCGGAGGCTCAGGTGCTATGGGCTCCGATGTGGGGAGCCTCTCTTCTTGGTAAGGAGGGGCACCACTGGTGACATTTCCTGCCATGCATCCTCTGATGTGGGGTTGGACAGAACCGTAGGAGCTGACTTCCCTCGGTGGGGTGGAGCAAGATTTTTCCTTGGCTATCTGTCCCTTTGCTACTAGTTCTGCTGCTGCCTTTTCTCTTAGCCACTGTGGGGGGTCTAAAACTAGCTGCAACCAAGTATCTATGTATGAAAACTGGCCTGGGTGTCCTGATTTACCAATTACTTTGTGCCATACCTTTGAAACTAGGGACCTGTCTAGGCTTCCTTCTGATGGCCATCCCACCGGCCAATCTACCTCACACAAAGCCTTAAACTTTCCAGGTGTCATAGCAATTCCATAGTCTCCATTGAATCCTTTCTTGAAATTCTTTAACATAGTTCCTAACGGGGTAGGCTTACTTTGTGTTTTACCCATTTTCCTCTCTCAGGAGACAAAACATTCTTACCACAAAGAGGGAAGGGAAAAAGAGGCAAAAAGTCACTCACTCACCAAGCAATTCACACTAAAACAAAGTATGGATAAGGAGTTACTCATTCATCAAGCAATTTGAGCCAAGTCAGAACCAAAATCATAGCCAAAACAGTTCAAATCCGAAAGTCAATACTGAAATCTAAACCAAAACAGTTCAAATCTAGTCGAAATCAAAACCAAAACCAAAGTGCTGAGAAAGGCACGCTGTGGGTGATCAGGCCACACTTCCACTCAGATGGAGTGGGCACATTCCAAGACTGGTCTTACCATGTGCCAGATGTCTAGACTCCAAGCGCCAATTCCTTCCTGGTGTTCAACCACTGCGTTAATCCTCCGCGGGAGTCTGCCGCACACTGCTCTGGCGAGGCATCCCACCAGGGCATGCTTTTTCTGCGTCTATTGATAGCGTTTTTGTTTTTAATTCTGTTTATGTGGTGTATCACATTTATTAACTTGCATGTGTTAAACCAACCCTGCATCTCTGGTGTGAAAGCCACTTGAAAGTGATGTATTACCTTTTCAATATGCTGTTGGATTCAGTAACTTAGTATTTTGTTGAGGATTTTTACATCTGTGTTCATCAGGGATATTGGTCTATAGTTTTCTTTTTTTGCTATGTCCTTTCCTGGTTTTAATATTAGGGCAATAATGGCTTCATAGAATGATTTAGGGAGGATTCCCTCTTTCTCTATCTTTTGGAATAGTTTCAGTAGGATTGGTACCAACTCTTCTTTGAATGTGTGATAGAATTTAGCTGTGAATCCATCTGGTCCTGGACTTTTTTTGTTGGCAATTTTTTTTTATTACTGAATCCATCTCACTACTTGTTATTGGTCTCTTCAGAGTTTCTGTTTCTTCCTAGTTTAGTCTAGGAGGGTTGTATAGTTCCAGGAATTTATCCCTCACCTCTGGGTTTCCTAGTTTGTGTGCCTGAAGGTGTTCATAGTAGCATTGAATGATTTTTTTAATTTCTATGGTATCAGTTGTATTATCTCCCATTTCATTTCTACTTGATCTTATTTGATTCTTCTCTCTTTCTCTCTTCTTTTCTCGGTTGATCCCACTAATGGTCTATCAATTTTTTTTTTTAACCTTTTCAAGGAACCAGCATTTTGTTTTATTTATCTTTTGTATTGCTTTTTTTGTTTGTTTGTTTCAGTTTCATTTAGTTCTGCTCTGATCTTTGTTATTTCTTTTCTGCAGGGTTGGGTTCGTTTTGTTCTTGTTTCTCTAGTTTGTTGAGGCGTGAGCTTAGATTGTCTGTTTGTGCTCTTTCAGACTTTTTGATGTAGGCATTTAATGCTATGAACTTTCCTCTTAGTACTGCATTTGCTGTATCCCAGAGGTTTTGATAGGTTGTGTCGCTATCATCATTCAGTTCAAAGAACTTTTTAATTTCCATCTTGATTTCATTGTTGACCCAAAGATCATTCAGGAGCAGATAAGTTAATTTCCATGTATTTGTATGGTTTTGAGGGTTCCTTTTGGAGTTAATTTTCAATTTTATTCCACTGTGGTCTGAGAAAATACTTGATATAATTTCAGTTACCTTAAATTTATTGAGACTTGTTTTGTGACCTGTCTGTTTTATGGTCTGTCTTGGAGAATGTAACATGTGCTATGATAAGAATGTATATTCTGCAGTTGTTGGGTAGAATGTTGTGTATATATCTGTTAAGTCCATTTGTTCCAGGGTATAGTTTAAGTCCATTGTTTCTTTGTTGACTTTCTGCTTTGATGACCTGTCTAGTGCTGTCAGTGGAGTATTGAAGTCCCCCACTATTATGGTGTTGCTGTCTATCTCATTTCTTATGTCTAGTAGTAATTGTTTTGTAAATTTGGGAGCTCCAGTGCTAGGTGCATATATTTATGATTGTGACATTTTCCTGTTGGAGACTAATCCTTTTATCATTGTATAATGTCCCTCTTTTTCTTTCTTTTTTTTTTTTTTTTTTTTTACCATTTTTGCTTTAAAGTCTGTTTTGTCTGATATATAAGAATAGCTACTCCTGCTCACTTTTGGTGTTCATTTGTGTGGAATATCTTCACCTCTTTACCTGGAGTTCATTTGAGTCCTTATGTGTTAGATGAGTCTCTTGAAGACAACAGATAGCATATTTGGTTGGTGGATTTTTATCCATTCTGGTATTCTGTATCTTTTAAGTGGAGCATTTTGGCCATTTACATTCAATGTTAGTATTGAGATGTGAGGTACTGTTCTATCCATCATGCTAGTTGTTGCCTGAATAACTTGGGGTTTTGTTTTGTTTTCATTGTGCTGTTTTATAGGCCCTGTGAGATTTATGCTTTAAGGAAGTTCTATTTTGGTGCATTTTGAGGTTTTAAGATTCAGAACTTTTTTAGCATTTCTTGTAGTGCTGGCTTAGTAGTGGCAAATTAACTCAGCATTTGTTTGTCTAAAAATGACTATCTCTCCTTCATTTATGAAACTTCATTTTGCTGGATACAAACTTTTTACCTGACAGTTATTTTGTTTCAGCAGAGTAAAGATAGGACCCTAAGGCCTGCTGGTTTGTAAGGTTTCTGCCGAGAAATGAGCTGTTAATCTGATAGGTTTTCCTTTATAGATTACCAGAGGCTTTTGTCTCACAGCTCTTAAGATTATTTCCTTTATCTTGACTTTAGATAACCTGATGACTGTGTGCCTAGGCAATCATCTTGTTGTGATGAACTTCCTGAGCTTCCTGTGTTTGGATGCCTAGATCTCTAGCAAGACCAGGGAAGTTTTTTTTTTTTTTTTTGAGGCGGAGTCTCGCTCTGTCGCCCGGACTGGAGTGCAGTGGCCAGATCTCAGCTCACTGCAAGCTCCGCCTCCCGGGTTTACGCCATTCTCCTGCCTCAGCCTCCCGAGTAGCTGGGACTACAGGCGCCCGCCACCTCGCCCGGCTAGTTTTTGTATTTTTAGTAGAGACGGGGTTTCACCGTGTTAGCCAGGATGGTCTTGATCTCCTGACCTCGTGATCCGCCCATCTCGGCCTCCCAAAGTGCTGGGATTACAGGCTTGAGCCACCGCGCCCGGCCAAGACCAGGGAAGTTTTTACTGACTATTCCCTCAAATACCTTTTCTAAATTTCTAGATTTCTCTTCTTCCTCAGGAACACCAGTTATTCTCATATTTGGTCATTTTAACATAATCTCAAATTTCTTGGAGGCATTTTCCTTTTTTTTTTTAATTCTTTTTTCTTTGTCTTTAAACGTCTGATTCTAAATTTCTAGATTTCTCTTCTTCCTCAGGAACACCAGTTATTCTCATATTTGGTCATTTTAACATAATCTCAAATTTCTTGGAGGCATTTTCCTTTTTTTTTTTTAATTCTTTTTTCTTTGTCTTTAAACGTCTGATTGGGTTAATTCAAAGGCTGTCTTCAAACTCTGAAATCCTTTCTTCTACTTGTTTTAGTCTGTTGTTGAAACTTTCCTGTGTATTTTGTATTTCTCTAAGTGTGTCTTTTACTTCCAGAAGTTGTAATTGTCCTTTCTTTGTGATATCTATTTCTCTGGAGACTTTTTTTCCATATCCTGTATTTTTAAAAAAATTTCTCTGATTTTTACCTTTCTCTGGTGCCTCCTTGAGTAGCTTAATAATCAACCTTCTAAATTCTTTATCTGTCAGTTCAGATTTCTTCTTGGCTTGGATCCATTGCTGGGGAGCTTGTGTGATCTTTTGCGGGTGTTGTAAGAACCTTGTTTCATCATACCAGAATCACTTTTTTGGTTCCTTCTCATTTGAGTAGACTGTTTCAGTGGATAGATCTGGACCTCAAGGGCTGCTGTTCAGATTCTTTTATCCCACAGAGTGAACCCTTGATGTGGTGCTCTCCCCTTGTATGTTGGGGTTCTCTACTTGGACAGAACTAACAGGATAGATGTATATATGAAGGGGAGTTTATTAGGAGAATTGATTCACACAGTCACAATGAAGTCCCACAACAGGACATCTGCAATCCGAGGAACTAGAAAGCCAGTCCGAGTTCCAAAACCTCGAAAGTAGGGAAGCTGACAGTGCAGCCTTCAGTCTGTGGCCGAAGGCCTGAGAGCCCCTGGCAAATCACTGGTGTAAGTCCAAGAGTCCAAAAGCTGAAGAATCTGGGAGTCTGGTGTTTGAGAGCAGGAAGCATCCAGCACGCGAGAAACATGGAGGCCAGAAGACTTAGCCTTTCTAGTCTTTCTGTGTTCTTCTGCCTGCTTTTATTCTGGCTGTGCTGGCAGCTGATTAGATTGTGCCCCCCTGAATTGAGGGTGGGTCTGCCTTTCCTAGTCCACAGACTCAAATGTTAATGTCCTTTGGCAACACCCTTGCAGACACACCAAGGAACAATACTTTGCATCCTTCAATCCAATCAAGTTGACACTCAATATTAACCATCACACCCTCTTCCCCTAGGGATTGGGCTTCCTGAGAGCCAGACTGCAATGATTACTATTGCTCTTCTAGGTCTAGCCACCCAGTGGGGCTACCCGGCTCCTGGCTAGTGCTGGGGAGTGCCTACAGAGTCCTGTGATGTGAGTCATCTTTAGATCTTCCAGCTGTGGATACCACCACCTGCCCCGGTGGTGACGGGACTGAAGTGGACTCCGTAGGAATCATTGGTTGTTGTTTTGTTCAGTGTGCTGGTTTTCTTGAATATGGTTATGCTAGTGAAGTTGTCACATGGACAGACTCTGGACTTTTGGTTGGCCAAGGTGTTGCAGATGGTGGAATTAGCTGTTGTTTTCTCCTTCCTTGGGTACAGGATTTTTCTGTTATGAGTTGCTGTAATGGCTTGAGTTGACTGGCCTCCAGACAGGAGGTGGTGCTTTCAAGATAATATCAGCTGTGGTAGTAGGAGGGGGATATAATCTTGCCCTACATTGGCCAGGACAAATACTTGGATTTCTCAGGTGATCACAGGGCCATAGAGGTCCCAAGAGTTTATGTCTTTTGTCTTTGCCTACCAGGATGGGTAGAGAAAAACCATCAGGTGGGGCAGGATTGGACAGATCTGAGCTCAGACTCTCCTTGAGAGAAAATTTTCAAGAAAATTTTTTATTTGAACTTGATTTTAAACATGCTTGATTATCCTCTTGCTTTAGCCTAAAATATAATAAGCTAAATAAAACACCAATCATTTTATAATGAGTGGTCACATGGAGTAAGAAGGGAAATGCTTAATATATCCACAACTATAGTTTGATACTATAAATGAAGCAGATTTCATCCTCATCCAAGACTGTAACTCATTTGACTTTATTGAGATTAAATTTCTAAATGTACTGGGATGTATGCCACTTAGGATTTTATTAAGTAAGCGATGTAGTTCATTATACCTTTATACGCAGTCTTTGAAATTAAAAAGGGAAGTTTTTCAGAAGTCCTTTATGTGAGGGTTGGGGACTGGGTATTTCTATATAACATAATACCTTTATCTTAATAATGTATATATGTATATATTCTATTTTTCGTATCTTATTTTTGTAGATATGTTCTAGTTTAATAGTTTACATTTTACACCAGTTACTCTGTGTTTTTTTCTAGAGCATTTTAAAGTCTAGTAAAAATCTTAATGCTAATACTTGTAGGTTTCTCATTGTGAAAGCTTCACTTACCAGCCAGAATTCATAAAACCAAGAAGGGTTGAAGCCTCTCAGCATCACATTTAATCAACCAAAGGGTTGTTATGGAGAGACACAAGGCCACAGGGCCATTCCTTGATATTAGTTGTCTTTTCCAGTTCTGACAGTCCAAGAATTGTGAGTGGCTGTAAAGCTGAGTCAGCCCCAAGTTTCCACTTGGACACTGCAGAAAGGCTTGAAAAGTCTTCTATATTTTAAGTCGGAATTTTTTGCAGCAACCATATATGGAAAGTAAGGACTATAACCGTTATTTGGGATTTTTTTTTGAGGCAGTTATTTTACAGTCAGTACAGCAACATTATTCCCTGCCTCAGTCTGGTTCTGTCCCTGCTGAGTAACTGGGTGCCATTAGTCACAGTCAGATACTCTAAGCTTTCTGAGCTTGAATTTTAAAAAATCTCTACAGCCAAGGAAATGTAAGAGTGTTTGTATTCATATGCATATGTAATAGATTCAAAGAAATACCTATCTCTTCATTTTTGAAGTCAACATTGAAAATCTATCAAACCATCCACTTGGGCTTCATTTCTGTATTTTTTAAAGTAGCATGTTTTTCCTTTAAGGTATTTCAAGCTCAGATTGTTATTTGTTATGTTAAAAATATTTTTGAGATTATTAACAAGTAAATTTTAATATTTAGCATAAATTAAATTTAAAAGTAAAGTATTTATTTGGAATCTTTCTATTATAAAAGACTGAAATATGCTAGGAAACCTGATAGTAATAATTTGGTTTGTTTACTGACTGATGGTCTTTTAGAAAATATCTGGCTTATTAGATCAACACCATTTTTACTAAAAGAAACTAACATTCATATTTTAAACCTCTAAAATATCTGAAGAATAACTGAATGTTCTAGTTTGACGACTTCCAAACTTTTGTTCATAACCTGTAGGGCTGCACAAAATATATTTCCTCAGGTTCTGGTATATTCCTCAGGTTCATGTGTATTTACATACATGTAATGTGAACTGGTTTCAAAATATGTGTGATGTCATTTTGTTTTGTTTCTTTTTCTTTTGATTTAATTTTTAGATGCTGGTCTCAACCCACTAAATTAATTTCTGTATTGGAAAATGGGTCATGACTCACAGTTTGGCAAACACTGCTTCAGGGTAGGACTTGTCCAGCTAATGCTGCCATACGCTTCTGGCAGGAGAGTGCCACATTTTGTGATACAGATGATAGGGAGGAGGCTTACCTGTCCCTGAACTCATGATTACCCTCAGAATGGCTTTGTAGGGAAAGAAAAAGATGAGATCTTATAGTTGCTGGGAAGAGGAAGGAAGGAAAAGATGAATGAGAAATGAATTAAAATGTTTTATGGAGCCAAGTAAAGCTATTTTCTGTTTCAAAATTACTCATTCTCAAGAACAGAGGGGAGTCTTGCACATCTACTCTGTCTCCCAAGTGATTTCATGTGTTTTGAGGATAGAGAAAGAAATAAAGGTAAGATCTTCCGTAGATGAAAACATTAGAAAAGGAGGTGGGTGAGAACTTGAGAGAAAGAAATGAAATCAGGTCTAGATCTATGTGATATAGTCGTTGAATAATGACTAAATTTTCTGTAATATTCTTAATGATGAGGAAAATTTTCAGTGTCTCATATTACAGTAATAAAGGATGAAGTGTTTATCCCTTTGTTGAAAATAGATTCAAAAAGTAAAAGAAGGTTAAAGGAAAACCTTTTGGATACTAAAATTCTCACTACTTCCATGCAATAGCTATTAAGTTGCTAACCACTTCTTATTCTCCATAGTTGCTGACAGAGCGTTTTGGGATCCCTCCTGGGTGTCGAGCTAGCCTACACTGTAACTTTCTGGATGTTAAAAATCATGCAGTGATTACTAACAAGTCATACAGTAGTTGTAGACAAAAGTTCTAAAAGGTACTCATAATGGTTGTTCTCCTACCCAGGTGCTTTTGGTAGCATTATTGACAAAACAGAATGCCACGTAAGTCCTAAAATACACACGTTTCAATCTCAGTATTATCTTCATGTCCTTAGACAACTTATCAACAGACTATAAGCCCTATGAGGCTGAGCTGTTTCTTGTCCACTTCTGTATCCTCAGGATTTAGCCCAGTTGCTGGTATATGAAAACACTAATAAATATTTCTTAACCTTATAATTGAAGAATGACTGGAAAGCCAAGTGGGCTTTGTTTTTTGTTTTCTATTGTTTTTAACATTAAGTATATACCATGAAGTTCATCAAGCTATTTAAAAGCTCTGGTTCTAATTACATACATATTTACTGGATTAAAAAATTTTAATTTCTAATCTCTATTACATCTTGGGCTTAGTATATCCTTGTGTCAGTACAAATTAATTTTATTTTCTAATTTAAAATTGTGGTTGTAAATTATTATTAACATCAGCAACTTTATTTGGAATGTAGATTTTGTGAATACACTATTCTGAGAACGCTTTCAATATAGTCCTCAAATTGTTTTTCAATTAAGAAATTTAGCATTTTTCTTAGCCGGAAATTTCTATGACTTTTCAGCTAGACGTTTTGTAGAAAACTGTTGGAGATATTTTGGCATATTCTAGTATTTTTTTAAACATTGTACTACATCAAGGTGAGTTCTTGTTAAACATGGCTTGAACAAAGAACAAACAATTTTCTTTTGTATCTTTGAAAAGTTTTCCAAAAAAAGAAAATGCAATACTTTACTTACTTAGGTATTTACAGTACAGTCAGTGGACCTCCTATTTTGGTGAAAGGAACTAACATGGTACTTCTTATCCTGTTTTCTTTAACCAGTATTTTGCTTCTAAAAATAAATAGTTCTCTTGCTTGAATTTCAGAGACACTAATAACCATATAAATATAAAAGATTGTGTAAAAATGGCTATTGCTGAAGTCATGTCTGATAAATAATGCCACAGTTTCTGATCTAGATTCATATTAAATGTCTAGAAGTTAGGCATTTTACTTCTCACAGAAAGGAGACAAATCGTTCCTTCAGCAAATACTAATTCATTATAAAAGAGTGTTCTCTTGTCCTCTTGCCTAATAAAGTCTCAAAAAACAAAATAACTCTCCCTCCATCTTTACCCTAAATGCAGGCACAACAGTAAAGACCCATTTCAAGTGGTGTGTGGCTGTAATTCATGCATTTAGGAAAGCTCCAGACTTGTGCTTGTTTTGGTTGACTCTTCTGACAACATGCACATTGTGAACAACCCCAAGCAAAACAAGACCCATCTTCCTGATGATTCTCTCTCTGCCTCCACCCCAAAGAGCACTAACAAACTCCAAGTCTAGGTCATAGAAATCCACACGTTCCCCAAATTTTTAATAGGAAGTATTAACTTGGTACGTGAGCACCTTCAGAAGTTTGAGATTGCTGCCGTAAGTGACATCCTGTCATTAATGTTGTGGTGTGTGGATTGGAGGGATCTTTAATTTTCTGAAACAGGAATAAAGACATGCATTCAAGTAAATTTAATAATCTCTTAAAATAGTTTTTTTTCTAAGTTGTCAACTAAGTATTTGTCTTCTCCATGTCCTCAAGTTTTATTATCTACAGAATTAATTGCCTATAAATAAAATGACAAGTTTGCAGTTCAGAAGATTTACAAACTATACTAAATGCAATGAAGTACAAGATTTGGAGAAACTTGTAAATTTGTAACATTGAAAATAGAAGTCAGCATTAAGTTACCATTTGGATATTGACAGTTTTACTAAAATATGTTAAATATTTAACTGTATATTTAAATTCTTTTTATAGTGTCACAAGATCAGAGCATTTCCAATACTCAGGAAATAGCTTCACAAGTGATCATTCATCTGCTGAAATAATATGTTGCTTCTGATTAGTTGACTCAGTTAATAATAGTGAAAAATTATAAGTTATTTAAGTTTTTTGCTGAGATTTAAGTTTGGTAACTTGAAAAATATTAACAGTGAACACACATTTTATTTACATGTATATATACATATTTACATACATACTCTTTTAAAAATTAATCTATCCACAGCCTATGTGCACAGACATAAAATACATTTTAGGTCATAATTTCTTCTCAATAGATTGTAGTATTTTACATCAGATTTGCTCTCTAAGTGTTGTTAGCCAGTAAAAGCAATTATCTAGTGGAAATTTTGTTTAAAATAAAAATTTGGAGGGGCGAGAAGGCTAAGACATAGGGAAACGAATAATATAAAAGGATATTTAAATTTAATGTATTCTTTATATATAGTATTTTTTACATCTTACTGTGAAATGTTACAACCATATTGATATATTTTTGGAAATCCATCTTTTTTTCTTTGTCAGTATTTTATAACTTTAATATGAAAAAGAAAAACAGGATAATTTATTTGTTTAAAACCAAAAACATGAATAATTTATGTTTTTGACTTTTAAAGTTAGTGCTTTTATCAAATAGAAAAATAGCCAACATTTGTTGAGCACTATATGCCCACCAGGCACTATTCTAATTAATTCTCAAACAACCTGTTAAAGTGTAGGTACTTTAAACATTCCAGTTTTACAGATGGGGAAGATGACAATATAGTTAACATTATATTGCCTCATATGCAGAGTTATGTTTCTGTATACTATTTTGAAGTAATTAGTTACTGTTTCTATTGCATTATTGTCATATACAGTATATTATTATAGTTCTTGAACCCTTTCTGAGTTTTCTGCTTGTACGCCAAAATTATCCCTGTAATTTATATAATATAGTCCACTGACTGGACTAAGTGACTTGACCAAAGGGATATGGTTTTAACGACAAAGACCAAAATAGAGAATCATTGTGTTTTGTTTTGTTTTTAACATAAAAAAGAGATAGGAGTATAGAGAGCTCAAAGTTATAATCTCACCTCTGCTACTCATTTAGTCATGTTGAGTGTTTACCTTCCTTCGTTGTTAATAGCAAAAGCTGAGAATTCTTGCATTGGGAATACTTGTGAATCTCTGAGATGTTAAAGCGCTTCTTATTATAGTATTTTCTGATACCGTTATGAAGTATTTTCTGTTTCCAGCGCATCCTGTTTGGAAGTTTACTATGTCATGTATTTCTCCTACCTGTCATTTTTTAGAAGGGTCAACCCTACTTGTTGTTTTTCTTTTACTTTCAGTTGATTACTTCTTCATGTCCACAAGATTTGGGTAACAGTATTATGTAGTTATTAATTGGTAATAGTCTCTAGACGTCTATTTTGTTTCTTTAAGAACTAGCTGGTAGGAGATCACTTACGTGAACAAATCACCTATGCATTTTGAGTGCTCTGATTAGCTCAGAAAGATAAAGATAATATCTCATTTGCAAGATTTTTTTTCAAGTAGGTTTTGCCGTCACGCTAGATTCAGTGAAAACGGTTTCTCGTTTTTTTGTTCAAAGTTGAGTATGCCTTGTGTGAACATAGCTGGAATTAAAACATTCTAATGTTTTTCAAGATCAGTCTTTCTTGGAGGCATTTTGATGACTCAAGACTGATTTCAGCTGCAAAAAGAATTATAGCAGAATTGCAGGGAGAAGGAACAGATGTTTTTTAAGTTTCAGAATGAGTAGGTTGGTTGCATAGCACATGGTTAATTGGATGATGTAAAAGGCAGTGACTGTGAGAATAATCAAGAAAAGGTTCCCAGGTTGGTTATAGTTTAGCAAAAGAATGAATGAAGTAAAGTAACGTGCACGTAATTTAGGTATTAGATGTCACTAAATGGAGATATCCAGAGAGGAATAGCCACACAAGGAAAAAGTGGAAATTGTATTAGTGAGGAAAAGTTACCATTAGTGATGAACTCTTCCATGCTATTCTATGCAGTCTCCCAGACCCTTTTAGGAGTCATTCTTATCCATAATAAGTAAAATCTTAAGCAAAGTCTGACAGTGATTTTCAGGTGCTTTTACTGGTTTAAATGATTTAATAAATCAGTAAAATCATGAAAAATTATAGTTTGGGAGGAAAAAGGTAAAGACAGTTCTGTTCTTTTGAATTCTATTCATCCATGTTAGAGTCCTAGGAATACCCTTACTTGGTCCACTCTCCTTGAGGCCTAGTCTCTCCTTCAGTCAGCACTGTTGGCCACGACAGTTAACATCCCCCTCTTCTGAATGCCCTGGGCTAGGTCCACATCACTTTCCTCCTCAAAACCTTCCATTCCTTGATAGTCTTTATTTTGGGTATCTTGATACTCTAGCACAAATTCATTCTCCCATTTATGGCTTTTAGAACCTTTTTATGCTGCATTAATTTGATTTTGACCACTTTTACATTAAAATGAACTGTTGCCACTGTAGCAAACGTAAATTCCTTCCATCATGTTTTCCCCTCCCATCATACACCCACTTACGTCTAATGCATGACATGTGTTTACAGTCCCTCTTTCTGTGACTATCCATACTATTCTCTTATCCATTACATGTCTCAAAATTTACCTGCTAGTCAAAAACAAACATACAAACATTAAATAAACAGTAAGTCCTCACTTAACATCAGTGATAGGTTCTTGGAAACTGACTTTAAGAGAAATGACATATAATAAAACCAAGTTTTTTCCTTGCCAACATTATAACAAAATGATGTTATTCAAGGACCTACTGTACATTGCTTTGCTTAAAGTCGCAGTTTCCAAGAACCTGTTGATGGTAAATCAGGACTTACTGCATATGTACAAGACACTTTGGTGGAGACTGGGCATATAAAGATGAGTAACATATTTTATCTGCCTTCAACTTATAGCCTGATTTACAAAGAAATCTCTCTGTAAAAAGGTAATTAACAACACAAAGTTAGATGTGATGTGTCAGATGCCTAGAATTGGTTATAAATGTCAAAAGCTGAGGAAAACCTGTGGACTGGAACTGGGGCAGTTGAGGTAGGATTCACAAAGGAAGCAAGAACTGTTTTGTACTACCAATTAGGAGGATGGTAGGTTGTGAGTGAATGCATGCATGTGTGTTTTTATCTTTCTCTGCCTCTGTGGAGATAGAAGGATGGAGAGGTAATTTAGGAAAATAGAGAAAGCAAAGTGGAGTTTTGTTCGCCTGGGGTGTAAGAGGCATAGTTGCGTAGGTGCAGAGGTATGTATAGGGAGATAATAGGATATGAAGAGGTAAATTGGTGTTAGAATTTTTTTTAAAAAATCATGTATGTTGACAACAATACAGACTACCATAACAATTTCTAAATTAATACTAGGGGTACTGATATTTTCTTGGTAATTCGTACCAGTAATTCAGATGGCTTTTTTAGGTCCCAGCTTAAAAAAGCAACTAATAATAAATGGTCATTGCCATGGATGATAACAAAAGGGTCCTGGATTCCTAAGTCTTACAGTCTTACTACCTGTGAGGTAGTAAAATATTTTTATATCTTCTTCACAATATTTGAAGTATTGGTTTCTAAGAGAAAGAAATGGAACTAATATAAAAATAGTTGAAGTTAGTGTTTCTATTTGTTGTTTCTGATGTTCTGTTGCTGCTCAAGTTGAGCTATTATTTGTGACAGGAAGTGAATGCAAACATAGAGATCCTTTCTTAATGTGGCTGATTATATCTTTGAATCTGACAGTTCAAGCCATGGAAGATTCTTCTTTTCTAATAGTTGTTATTTCAGTGATGTCCATCGTTGTTTTGTATCTTAAGAGTTTAAAATCAAGCCTAAGTCTGTTAGACATACTTTTCTTCTTTTTTTATTTATTTATTTTTTTATTATACTTTAAGTTCTAGGGTACATGTGCATAACGTGCAGGTTTGTTACATATGTATACGTATGCCATGTTGGTGTGCTGCACCCATCAACTCGTCAGCACCCATCAATTCATCATTTATATCATGTATAACTCCCAATGCAATCCCTCCCCCCTCCCCCCTCCCCATGATAGGCCCCGATGTGTGATGTTCCCCTTCCCGAGTCCAAGTGATCTCATTGTTCAGTTCCCACCTATGAGTGAGAACATGCGGTGTTTGGTTTTCTGTTCTTGTGATAGTTTGCTACTTTTCATAAGAGAATTTGATTCAGGAAAAATAGAACAGATTGATTGGTTCAAGTTTGTTCAGGGCATATTTTTCCTTCCCTTCCCCCCACCCCACTCCACTCACCTCCCCTCCCGTCCCTCTTCTCTCTCTTCCTTCCTTCTTTTCTTCTTCTTCTTCTTCTTATTCTTTTTTTTTTTTTTTTTTGAGACGGAGTCTCGCTCTGTCGCCCAGGCTGGAGTGCAGTGGCCGGATCTCAGCTCACTGCAAGCTCCGCCTCCTGGGTTTACGCCATTCTCCCGCCTCAGCCTCCCGAGTAGCTGGGACTACAGGCGCCCACCACCTCGCCCGGCTAGTTTTTTGTAATTTTTTGTAGAGACGGGGTTTCACCGTGTTAGCCAGGATGGTCTCGATCTCCTGACCTCGTGATCCGCCCGTCTCGGCCTCCCAAAGTGCTGGGATTACAGGCTTGAGCCACCGCGCCCGGCCTTTTTTACTGGGTGTTGGCTTTGTCACCCAGGCTGGAGTGCAGGTGCAATCACTGCAGCCTCAAACTTCCAGGCCCAAGTGATCCTCCCACCTCAGTCTCCTGACTAGCTGGAACTACAGGTGCATGCCACCATGCCCAGCTAATTTTTTGTAGAGACAAGGCCTCCCTATGTTGCCCAGACTGGTCTCAAACTCCTGGCTTCAAGTGTCACCTGTCTTGGCCTCCCAAAGTGCTAGCATTACAGGCATGAGCCGCTGTGTTCATCTTGTTCAGTACATATTTTCATTGTGAAAGAGCAATCAGATCATTGCACCCTTTTCCCCATTGAAGATGATAATTACCCTTTGTTATTACATTCACAGCTTCTTCAGAAAGTTATCTTCACAATTTTGAAAATATAGCATCAAGAGTTTGAGTTAAAAATAATAATTATTTATAAACTATAAGTAACATATAAGTCTAAAAATCTAGCTTCTGTAGTGTACTATTACCATTAAACATTTCTTTCAGTGTTTCTCCATGTTAATTTGGAAGAAGAAACCTGTACTCTGGTGTTAGCTGCCCTATAATAGAATTTGCATATTTCTGGTTCAATATATAACACTGATGGTCCCGAACCTCAGTGGTTCAACTTATGATTTTTCAATTTATGATGTTATGAAAGTAATACACATGCAGTAGAAACTGTGCTTTCAGTGCCCATACAATCGTTCTTTCCCTTTCAGTACTGTATTCAGTAAACTATATGAGACATTCAACACTTCATTATAAAAATAGGATTTATGCTCTCTTTTGTGTGTGTGCTTCTTTTTCAGACCTGGTCAACAGAAAGTATAAAGTAGGGTTTATATTAGATGATTTTTTTTTCCCAAATGTAAGCTAATGTAAATGTCTTAAGCATATTTCAGGCAGGCTATGCTAAGCTGTGAGGTTAGGTAGGTTAGGTGTATTAAATGCATTTTTGACTTAATGATATTTTCAACTTACAGTGGGCTAAGCAGGATGTAACCCTATTGTAAGTCGAGGCACATTTGTACTTCCCTTTTGGAAAAAATAATCTTTGACATTATTTTCAAGGTTAGACATTTGTGTTGAGATCAACGATAATTTTTTAAAACTTAGCTGTGGCATAAATAGAATTCATGACTTTTATTGTACTAGGTATAGAAGAAAAAGTATTTTTATAAATAGGCAGAATAATTATTTTTATTGAGCACATATTATGTGCCTAAGACATATTATACCTTCTAGTGTTTATAGCAGTCTTACTAAGTAAATGTTGCTTTTATTTGCATATAAGAAAATGGAAACTCAGAGAGGGTAAATAACTTGCCCATGGTTATAAAATCAGCAAATCATGGAATTGAGATTAGAACTCAGGTTTTTCTGGCTTTCCAACCGCACCCTTTTTGTTCTTATGACACTGTTCTTGCATAAATATTGCTGACTTAAAGTTTTCATTTGAAAATGTCAGGTATTTCATGGGAGCCAGCACATACAAGAGTACATTTTAAAGAAGGACCTCTATAGAAATGTTAGACTATATATACTTACTTCAGTTATCCAACATCATCAATTAATGAAGTATTTTCCCTGTAGCTTTTTAAAGCAAGCATTTATGTAAAATTTCCCCTTTGATATATTAGAAGTATCCCTACCTTCTTAAAGTGTTCTATAATTTATATAACACTTATTTTGGTTATCATCTTAGGCTTTTGCCCTGTGCTTTAATAAAACAGTAGCCTCAGGATTTGTTAAATGTCTCTTAAGTCAGTTACTGCCTTGAAAAGTGGCCCATGATTAGTATATTTTTGTAGTTAGTGATTTGCTGCCAGCTGTCATTTCTCAAGGTCAGATTCTAGCAGTTCCTTGCATCCTATGGTATACACTCATAAGCTTTGACCTGTGAGCCTGAAGATATCTCTATACCCTCCTGGAGAAAGATATAGTACTTTGATTCACTGACATTACATTCCTATTCTCTCTCTCTCTCTCAAATGACAAGTTAGCTAATTCTTCTGTGTGTTCCTTAAGGCAGTATTATACACTGGTAGTGCCAGTGGTTGTATGTTTAAAGGACCTACAGACTTACTTTTTATTTCTTTTAAATACATATACTTCTCCTGTAATCGTAAATATTTGAATGTAATGCTGCTGTATACTGGCTGTGTATGTGTGAATACAACCAAGAAGACAAAAAGCAGCTGCAGTTATGCTCAGAAAGAATGCTGTTTCATTTACAGTGGTTTCTTTTCTTCAATGAGTCTGCTGCCCTTACTCAAAAATCTCCCTTTCTTCACTGTGGCAGCAGCTGGAGTCTTTGTTACTGCCACTCACAGCCATACCAAGTGATGAAAAACAGGTTTGAAACTTAAAATACTCCTCTTTCCAACTTAGCTTGTACTCATTGTAAATTCAAGTCTCTCCACCCAAATGACTGAATCAGTTCTGTTTTCTATTTTGTCTGTCAGTGCTTTACTGGAATTTTCACTTTTGTTTTAGCAGTAATAGTGTAGTGTGATTTATAATCCACATTTCTCTATTAAGTCATTCTGCAGATTTAGATCCTTTGCTTGTCTCTACAACACAGAGCTCATCTGTGGTACCTGAGTGTTTATGGTATGTAATCATGCTTACAGTATATTTCAGCTTCACCATGGTTAATTTTTTTTCTTTTTTTAGACTCTCGCTCTGTTGCCCAGGCTAGAGTGCAGTGGTGCCATCTCAGCTCACTGCAACCTCCACTTCATGGTTTCAAATGATTCTCCTGCCTCACCCTCCCAAGTAGCTGGTATTACAGGCACCTGCCCCCGCGCCCAGCTAATTTTTGTATTTTTAATAGAGATGGGGTTTCACCATCTTGGCCAGTCTGATCTCAAACTCATGACCTCGTGATCCACCCACCTCAGCCTCCCAAAGTACTGGGATTACAGGCGTGAGCCACTGCGCCCAACTGGTCATCTTAAAAAACACAGCAGTATTAATGTGAACTGAGAGCTTTTTATCCAACCGGAAACATGCTAATGGCAGTTTCTAGGGACTCTCATAGAAGCAATATATTATTAGGTATGAAAATAACCCAAGCAGCTTATTATACTATGCAGAGGAATCTCTTAAAGAACAGTTTCATCTACTTTTTTCCATTAATAGGGACCTTATCCAAATTTTTATTTTTGGAGCTTACAATGTAAATATATAGTGTTAAGGTCTCCTGAATATACATGTAATACATATTCAGAAATAGGTGAACTGTAATGTCACAGCTTTGTCATGGTCATTTGTAACTGGAATAATAATATGCAGATGACTCTAATTCTTTACCTCTAATCCTCAATCCTCATTCTTCTCTAAAACCTCAGTTTTAAATCTTCAGCTGCCTACTGGGCAGTTAAATTGACAATTTCAACATCACCTCAGATCCAGTTATTTTTGTTGCTCTTTTTTTTTTTTTTTTAGACAAGATCTCGCTCTGTCACCCAGGCTGGAGTGCAGTGGTGTGATCATAGTTCACTGCACTATCTCCCAGGCTCAATAGATCTTCCTACCTCAGCCTCTCGAGTAGCTGGGACTACAGGCACATGCCACCACGCCTGGATTTTTTTTTTTTTTTTTTCGTAGAGACAGGGTCTCACTATGCTGCCTATGTTGGTCTCAAACTCCTGAGCTGAAGATATCCTCCCGCCTTGGCCTCCCAAAGTGCTGGGATTACAGGCATGAGCCACTGCACCAGCCTTTATTGCTCAATAAATGACATTTAATGAATACCTACCACATGTTATGCATCATTCACTCATTAAACTGACATTCATTAAGCACCTTTATGTGCCAAATCTTTTGATAGGCATTGGGATGCAAGTGGTGAATAAGACTGAAGTGGTCCCTGCCTTCCTGGAGTTTACTGTCTGCTGCGCAGGGCTGCTAATTGAATAAATACTTCAGGATTGAAGTATTCATTATACTTCATATAATATATATATATTATATACATTATGTATTTATACTTCTCATATATAATTATATATTATATAATATAAGTATTATAAATACTAACATAATGATAATGATAAAGAACATAACGGGACTCTTCAGATGGAGGGCAAGGGTACCTAGCCCTGTCTAATGAGTCACAGAAGGCCTCCCTGACTGAAGTCATTTTTAAGCCAAGAATTGAAGGGTGTGAAGGAGTTAGATGAGTGGGGACAAACTATTTTTTTCTCTCTGTGCCTTAGTTTCCTCATTTGTAGAGATACAAAGAGAAAACAAATAAGTAAATTCCTTAATGCATGTGAAGGTACTTAGAACAGTACCTGGTTCTGAGTGTGGCTGCTGTCTTCATCCTCTTTATCATCATTAATCACTCATTCAGGTTTTCAAACATCTATTGAGCACTTACAAAGTACTAGGCATTTTTCAGTATTGTGGTGGGATTCAGAAATGAAAATCGTAAAAATCTATCCTTCCAAGGAGATGTGTGTACAAATAGCTACAAAACAGAGAGTAATACAGCAAGAACCGTAAGGGAAGTATGAGCCAGTTTCTGTACAGGAGCATTCCTTTTTATTTGGGAGTGGGTATGATTTGTGCCACTTACTTGGCAAGTGCTTGTAAACTGCCTGTGAAATCTTATTTTTTCTTGTATTCTTATTTACTTTGTGAGATTTTGCCTGTGTATATCTTTACTTGCCACTGAAATTTTTCACGTTTGAAATGAGGAAGTATGTATCTCACAGACTGAGGTATATGAATAGTAGGTGCACTGTATGCTGATGAGTAGTCTTAAAAGCCTATTAAACTTTTTTGGGTTACTTATTTTAAAAGCCTTGTAACTGCTTAAGGCCTTTATTATAATAGTGTCACATGCTTTAGAGGGACTCAATGTAGAAGAAGAAATAGATGTTACCTCCTCTAAAATAAGAAAATGTTATTCATGGATGTATCATCTGTTGATTCTACCAAATGTCTGTTCTAATATTTGCTGTAGTAAAGTGACATCTCTGACATCATTTTTGAAATGTATTACCATATTTAACTGAAAAAAATAGAGTAACAGTCAAAATTGGTAATAATTTAAAATTTTGTTTAACATTACCAAAAGTTGTATAATTCAGTTTGGCTGATACAAAATATGAGGCTTAGCAGACAGTTACATATTTGAACAAATTGAAGTTTTCAAATGTTGCTTACATTTCCCTCTTGAGAGAAAAGTTACTGTGTAGTAAATAATATACTGTAGTTTTTAAGGAAAGTGTATATTTAAAACATGTGTAAAGATAGTAAAGTACCTCTGTTTAACTGGTAAGAGACCAGAGTTAACGTCTCACTTTTTGTAGCCAATAATATTCTAGCTCTGATTTACTAAAATAAAATAAAAATAATGAATATTTTATTTTCTATAATCTTTTGTTTAATGTTTTAATGTGGTACATTCATGATTAAGATGCCAACTTTGTTTTGGTCTAAACTTTAAAGCATATAGCTATTCTTTCTAATAAACATATTTTCTTTACAATTAAGTAGAACATTGAACTTATCACAACAAAGATACCCCCTGTCTTAGAGATAATAAATCATCTATAAAAGCTGATTAATGGATTTCTTAGTTAAGAGTAGACTTCAGAAATGCCATGGTAATAGGTCTTTGCAGTGGCTTTTAATCTCTTAAAACATGAGGCTTGCATGGGATGAGGCATGAATTAATTTTCCAGCTTTTGATGGAATTGAATTCTAAAACCATCCACATACATATGACAATCACGTCTAAAAAGTAATTAGCTTGCTATAAATACAAGAGATTTCCTGTGAGAAAACTGCTCATACTATCTAACCAGTAGAGAAATTTGGCAGATTAGAGAAAAAGTATGTCTTATCTGAAAGAATAGAACCCTTCAGTTTTTTAGTTTGTTTTGGCTCATGTGCTTTTTTGCTTAGATTCCATTATGAGTGAGGTGGCAGGCTGGTTTGACACAGGTTTATGTCCAAAATCTTCATGGAAATTTTTTAATGAGCCTATTAAAATGCACAAGGGTGATTTGTCATCCAATTGAAAAGCAGTCTAATCCTTAGGACAAACTTTAGAGCTAGAAAACCCTGGTGGGGTTCTCATTCAACTCAGTAGTAGTGGGTATGCCTTGGCTTTTTGTCCATAATGGGAATGGCAATATGCACTTCTTAGAATTACTTTAGGAATTGTATGGAGTTGTGTGGATAAAGCACCTAGCACAATACCAGCCTCATACAAGTCATTTTTAAAAATAGTATTTCTTCACCACAATCATCCCTTTCCCCTAAAGCAGTTACAAACCATTGCAGATGGGGCCTTTTTTATCATCTTGGGATCCAGATCATTAGGATTCTCAGATGCACTTTCTTTTTACATGTTTCGTTCACGTGAGAAATTATGACATGCCACAAGAAACCGAGCAAGCAAATAACTAAAACCACAGGGTATTCCTTTGAATATTTGTTTCAGGGACTCTGGCTCTCTGGAATTTGGTATACATTTCCAGAAAGCATAAGTTGTGTGGGGGCACTGCTCAGGAGTTACATCTGTGACATAGATATCTAACTCGAAACATTTTGAGCTCCAAGCGCTCTGTTTCAAAGCCATGTTTTACTTCATAAGTAACCTCATGGAATAGCTAGCCTTTTCCAATTCAGTCTGAATTGGAACAACAGAATGAAAATAAACTGAATAGTTTATTATTTTTCTTCATTTACTACCATTAATAGTTTTATGCTAAAGAATATATTGAATAAGAGTGAACTGAATGGCATTTATTTCTTCAGTTTAGTTCTGTTTTCTTGTTTAGTTGAAGGAGAGGGAATGGAAGAAAATTCTTCTGTTTGTGTGATATATTATCATACTTTTCTACATAAATTGGGTGCAGAATAACTCCAGGAAATTAACAGGAAAGCAAACTAACCAAGTTGAGTGCCCCCATGTCTACCAAATGGTTTGTATGTGTTAACTCATTCAGTCCCAGCAGCCACCATCTGGCAGATTCTGAGCACTGTGCTTCAGGTTACCTTGCTTAAAAATTGAATAAACATAAGGATTGTGAAGTATGGAGCCCAATGCACATTTATCAAAAGCATCTGATTCAAGATTTTAACCTAGTTCCACCTTTTTCAGAGTTCTTGATATTCTCTTGTAGTATTCTTTCCTAAATTTTGTCAGTAATGTAGCAAGATGAGGAAGATACTAGATAGAATTGTCCTTAAACTGCATGCTATGTGGTTATCTGTGAAGAAGCAAAAGGGAAGCAGTGTGGTATGTTGAAAGGAACTCAGGATTGGGTGTAATATTTGGGGTTCTTGTCTTTGTCTTAAAAAAAAAGTTGTGTTTTTGTTTTTTGTAATTAATAATGTGGTTTTTCATTAAATCATGTCTAGGATCCTTTCTAGTTTTTTTTCCCCTTAAACCAAAGCCATAATACCATTGTTAATGATTATTTGACCTTAAAGAGCTGTAAAAAGAAGGTGAAATATTTAAAACCAAATAAAATTATTGCTTTGAAAATACTATTCAGATTATACGGATAAGAGCTTTGGAGTAAGAGGAAGTAAGTTTGAAACCTTTAATGACTAGTTGCCTGAGTTATACAAACACTATCTGTGACCTCCTGGTAATATATATCTGCTCATTTTTATAGGTTTGATCTAGTTTACCACAGGGGTGATATATTAGCAAAAATTAATTAGAATTACTCTAAAACAGCCTTCCTTATAACACAGAATTCTGAATAAGTTAAATCTGCAGGAGGCTATAACCAAACTGGTTTTCCTAAAGGAACTGCATCAAATCCAAGTTACTCAACAAATATATGTAACAGAGAGAGCTTTCAAATGAAGTTCCAAGGGTGAACCTTCCTGCTTATTCAACAGGGAGTTGCTGGAGATACTCTTAATGGTAGAAGAATCTAGTTGGTTTCTTTCTGATATAAATGCACTCCCAGGTGGTGTAAGGGAGGTTCTCTTGATTCATCAGAATATGACTGCACAATAGTAGGAACTGAAGAAATATTTGTTGTATAAATGACCTATATCTCTTAAAAAGGAGGATATGCCCCTTTTCTGTACCAAGAAGGCTGAGAACCCTCCATGACTAGCAAACACTATCTGTGATCTCATGGTAACATATATCTGCTCACTTTTACAAGTTTGATCTAGTTTACCATAGGAGTAATATATTAGTTGGCAAAAATGAATTGGATTTACTCTAGAACAGCCTTCCTTATACCACAGAATTCAGAACAAGTTAAATCCACAGGAGACTACAACCAAACTGGCTTCCCTAAAACAACGACATCAACTCCAAGGTACTCAACAAACGTATGAATCTATGAGCATTTTCAGATACCAGAGTTAAATATTAGAAACCACGAGTTGTAAATCTACAGATCTGGAAATTAAGAATAGTCACATACATACAAATGATGAAATTAAGTATGTGTTGGGCAATGTGATATAGAGGAGAGACTGCAGGACGATAATCAAGAATGTTAGATTCTGTTCCTGAGTCTGTCATTTTTTGACTGTATGGGCATTTGTATATATGTGCATTGAGGGACTGGGATTTGCTCATCTTTCTAGGACTGGAAGGTTAAAAGATGGAAGATGAGTTTTCTTTTCCTATCCACTCCTCAATTGGAAGCCTTGATTTATTCCTCTACATAAATTTTAACAGTTCTTGTAACCAAATATCAGCTACATGCTTTCTAAAATCTCTGGATTTTGTGTTTTCAAATATGTCTGAACACACACAAACATCACATATACATGTTTATGATATATATAATACATACACTTGCAAGCATACATATATAAACACACACACAACCCAAACACAGAAAACAATACAAAGGAATGATTGCTTCTGTGTTTATTTTTGCCCTGTTATTTTATCAGGCATTTTATACTTTTCTGAGTAAAGAGAAAGGATGGAAAAATGAGTGAGCCTAGCAGACCACTACTCAAATGTAACCTCAGTTCTCCATCCACAATTATTAGCTCTATCGGGAATTTTTTTTCATCCCTCAAGAGTCTTTCCTCCAAAATTCGGTATCCCATTAGAGCAACATAACTCTCTCTGTTAAAGAAGATAAGAACTATTAATAATAACAATAATGTATAATACTTCATTTTAACCTTGCTCTGATTTTCTTTTTTTTTTTTTTTTTTAAGTTCTAGGGTATATGTGCACAACGTGCAGGTTTGTTACATATGTATACGTGTGCCATGTTGGTGTGCTGCACCCATTAACTCATCATTTACATTAGGTGTATCTCCTAATGCTATCCCCTCCCCCTCCCCCGACCCCATAACAGACCCCGGTGTGTGATGTTCCGCTTCCTGTATGCAAGTGTTGTCATTGTTCAGTTCCCACATATGAGTGAGAACATGCGGTGTTTGGATTTCTGTTCTTGCGATAGTTGCTGAGTATGATGGTTTCTAGCTGCATCCATGTCCTTTCAAAGGACACGAACTCATTCTTTTTTCTGGCTGCATAGTATTTCATGGTGTATATGTGCCACATTTTCTTAACCCAGTCTGTCATTGATGGACATTTGGGTTGGTTGCAAGTCTTTGCTCTTGTGAATAGTGCTGCAATAAACATACGTGTGCATGTGTCTTTATAGTCGCATGACTTATAATCCTTTGGGTATATACCCAGTAATGGGATGGCTGGGTCAAATGGTATTTCTAGTTCTAGATCCTTGAGGAATCACCACACTGTCTTCCACAATGGTTGAACTAGTTAACAGTCCCACCAACAGTGTAAAAGTGTTCCTATTTCTCCACATCCTCTCCACACCTGTTGTTTCCTGACTTTTGAATGATTGCCATTCTAACTGGTGTGAGATGGTATCTCATTGTGGTTTTGATTTGCATTTCTCTGATGGCTAGTGATGATGAGCATTTTTTTCATATGTCTGTTGGCTGCATAAATGTCTTCTTTTGGGAAGTGTCTGTTCATATCCTTCATCCACTTTTTGAAGGGGTTGTTTGTTTTTTCCTTGTAAATTTGTTTGTGTTCTTTGTAGGTTCTGGATATTAGCCCTTTGTCAGATGAGTCGATTGCAAAAAACCCCCATTCTGTAGGTTGCCTGTTCACTCTGATGGTAGTTTCTTTTGCTGTGCAGAAGCTCTTTAGTTTATTTAGATCCCATTTGTCAATTTTGGCTTTTGTTGCCATTGCTTTTGCTGTTTTAGACATGAAGTCATTGCCCATGCCTATGTCCTGAATGGTATTTCCTAGGTTTTCTTTTAGGGTTTTTATGGTTTTAGATCTAACATTTAAGTCTCTGATCCATCTTGAATTAATTTTTGTATAAGGTGTAAGGAAGGGATCCAGTTTCAGCTTTGTACATATAGCTAGCCAGTTTTCCCAGCACCATTTATTAAATAGGGAATCTTTTCCCCATTTCTTGTTTTTGTCAGGTTTGTCAAAGATCAGATGGTTGTAGATGTGTGGTATTATTTCTGAGGGCTCTGTTCTGTTCCATTGGTCTATATCTCTGTTTTGGTATCAGTACCATGCTGTTTTGGTTACTGTAACCTTGTAGTATAGTTTGAAGTCAGGTAGTGTGATGCCTCCAGCTTTGTTCTTTTTGCTTAGGATTGTCTTGGCAATGCAGACTCTTTTTTGGTTCCATATGAACTTTAAAGTAGTTTTCTCCAATTCTGTGAAGAAAGTCATTGGTAGCTTAATGGGGATGGCATTGAATCTATAGATTACCTTGGGCAGTATGGCCATTTTCACAATATCGATTCTTCCTATCCATGAGCATGGAATGTTTTTCCATTTGTTTGTGTCCTCTTTTATTTTGTTGAACAGTGGTTTGTAGTTCTCCTTGAAGAGGTCCTTCACATCCCTTACAAGTTGGATTCCTAGGTATTTTATTCTCTTTGAAGCAAGTGTGAATGGGAGTTCACTCATGATTTGACTGTCTGTCTCTTACTGGTGTATAAGAATGCTTGTGATTTTTGCACATTGATTTTGTATCCTGAGACTGTGCTAAAGTTGCTTATCAGCTTAAGGAGATTTGGGGCTGAGACAGTGGAGTTTTCTAAATATACAATCATGTCATCTGCAAACAGGGACAATTTGACTTCCTCTTTTCCTAATTAAATACCCTTTATTTCTTTCTCTTGTGTGATTGGCCTAGCCAGAACTTCCAACACTGTTTTGAATAGGAGTGGTGAGACAGGGCATCCCTGTCTTGTGCCAGTTTTCAAAGGGAATGCTTCCAGTTTTTGCCCATTCAGTATGATATTGGCTGTGGGTTTGTCATAAATAGGTCTTACTATTTTGAGATGCGTTCCATCAATACTGAATTTATTGAGAGTTTTTAGCATGAAACGCTGTTGAATTTTGTCAAAGGCCTTTTCTGTGTCTATTGAGATAATCATGTGGTTCTTGTCTTTGGTTCTGTTTATATGCTGGATTACGTTTATTGATTTGCATATGTTGAACCAGCCTTGCATCCCAGAGATGAAGCCCACTTGATCATGGTGGATAAGCTTTCTGATGTGCTGCTGGATTTGATATGCCAGTATTTTATTGAGGATTTTTGCATCGGTGTTCATCAGGGATATTGGTCTAAAATTCTCTTTTTTTTGTTGTGTCTCTGCCAGGCTTTGGTGTCAGGATGATGTTGGCCTCATAAAATGAGTTAGGGAAGATTCCCTCTTTTTCTGTTGATTGGAATAGTTTCAGAAGGAATGGTACCAGCTCCTCCTTGTACCTCTGGTAGAATTCGGCTGTGAATTCATCTGGTCCTGGACTTTTTTTGGTTGGCAGGCTATTAATTATCACCTCAATTTCAGAGTCTGCTATTGGTCTATTCAGGGATTCAACTTCTTCCTGATTTAGTCTTGGGAGAGTGTATGTGTCCAGGAATTTATCCATTTCTTCTAGGTTTTCTCGTTTATTTGCATAGAGGTGTTTATAGTATTCTCTGATGGTAGTTTGTATTTCTGTGGGGTTGGTGGTGATATCCCTTTATGATTTTTTATTGTCTCTATTTGATTCTTCTCTCTTTTCTTCTTTATTAGTCTTACTAGCAGTCTATCAATTTTGTTGATCTTTTCAAAAAACCAGCTCCTGGATTCATTGACTTTTTGAAGTGTTTTTTGTGTCTCTGTCTCCTTCATTTCTGCTCTGATCTTAGTTATTTCTTGCCTTCTGCTAGCTCTTGAATGTATTTGCTCTTACTTCTCTAGTTCTTTTAATTGTGATGTTAGGGTGTCAATTTTAGATCTTTCCTGCTTTCTCTTGTGGGCATTTAGTGCTCTAAATTTCCCTCTACACACTGCTTTAAAGGTGTCCCAGAGATTCTGCTATGTTGTATCTTTGTTCTCATTGGTTTCAAAGAATTCTGCCTTTTTTTTGTTATGTACCCCGTAGTCATTCAGAAGCACGTTGTTCAGTTTCTATGTAGTTGAGCGGTTTTGAGTGAGTTTCTTAATCCTGAGTTCTAGTTTGATTGCACTGTAGTCTGAGAGACAGTTTGTTATAACTTCTGTTCTTTTACATTTGCTGAGGAGTGCTTTACTTCCAACTATGTGGTCAGTTTTAGAATAAGTGCAATGTGGTGCTGAGAAGAATGTATATTCTGTTGATTTGGGGTGGAGAGTTCTGTAGATGTGTCTGTTAGGTCTGCTTGGTGCAGAGCTGAGTTCAGTTCCTGGATATCATTGTTAACTTTCTGTCTCATTGATCTGTCTAATGTTGACAGTGGGGTGTTAAAGTCTCCCATTATTACTGTGTGGGAGTCTAAGTCTCTTTGTTAGTCTCTAAGGACTCGCTTTATGAATCTGGGTGCTCCTGTATTGGGTGCATATATATTTAGGAGAGTTAGCTCTTCTTGTTGAATTGATCCCTTTACCATTATGTAATGACCTTCTTTGTCTCTTTTGATCTTTGTTGGTTTAAAGTCTGTTTTATCAGAGACTGGGATTGCAACCCCTGCCATTTTTTGTTTTCCATTTGCTTGGTAGATCTTCCTCCATCTCTTTATTTTGAGCCTATGTGTGTCTCTGCATGTGAAATGGATCTCCTGAATACCACACACTGATGGGTCTCGACTCTTTATCCAATTTGCCAGTCTGTGTCTTTTAATTGGAGCATTTAGCCCGTTTACATTTAAGGTTAATATTGTTATGTGTGAATTTGATCCTGTCATTATGATGTTAGCTGGTTATTTTGCTCGTTAGTTGATGCAGTTTCTTCCTAGCATCTATGGTCTTTACATTTTGACATGTTTTTGCAGTTGCTGGTTCCTGTTGTTCCTTTCCATGTTTAGTGCTTCCTTCAGGAGCTCTTGTAAGGCAGGCCTGGTGATGACAAAATCTCTCAGCATTTGCTTCTCTGTAAAGGATTTTATTTCTCCTTCATTTATGAAACTTGGTCTGACTGGATATGAAATTCTGGGTTGAAAATTCTTTCCTTTAAGAATGTTGAATATTGGCCCCCACACTCTTCTGGCTTATAGAGTTTCTGCCGAGAGATTTGCTGTTAGTCTGATTGACTTCCCTTTGTGGGTAACCCGACCTTTCTCTCTGGCTGCCCTTAACATTTTTTCCTTCATTTCAACTTTGGTGAATCTGACAATTATGTGTCTTGAAGTTACTCTTCTTGAGGATTATCTTTGTGGTGTTCTCTGTATTTCCTGAATTTGAATGTTGGCCTGCCTTGCTAGGTTGGAGAAGTTTTCCTGGATAATACCCTGAAGAGTGTTTTCCAACTTGGTTCCCTTCTCCCCGTCACTTTCAGGTACACCAATCAGACATAGATTTGGTCTTTTCACATAGTCCCATATTTCTTGGAGGCTTTGTTTGTTTCTTTTAATCTTTTTTCTCTAAACTTCTCGCTTCCTTTCATTCATTTGATCTTCAATCACTGATACCCTTTCTTCCAGTTGATTGGATCGGTTACTGAAGCTTGTGCATTTTTCACGTAGTTCTCGTGCCATGGTTTTCAGCTCTATCAGGTCATTTAAGGAATTCTCTACATTGGTTATTCTAGTTAGCCATTCATCTAACTTTTTTTTCAAGGTTTTTAGCTTCTTTGCAATGGGTTTGAACTTCCTCCTTTAGCTCGGAGAAGTTTGATCGTCTGAAGCCTTCTTCTCTCATCTCGTCTTTGTCATTCTCCATCCAGCTTTGTTCCATTTCTGGTGAGGAGCTGCGTTCCTTTGGAGGGGGAGAGGCGCTCTGATTTTTAGAATTTTCACCTTTTCTGCTCTGTTTTTTCCCCGTCTTTGTGGTTTTATCTACCTTTGGTCTTTGATGATGGTGACGTACAGGTGGGGTTTTGGTGTGGATGTCCTTTCTGTTTGTTAGTTTTCCTTCTGACAGTCAGGACTCTTAGCTGCAGGTCTGCTGGAGTTTGCTGGAGGTCCATTCCAGACCCTGTTTGCCTGGGTATCAGCAGCGGAGGCTGCAGAAGAGTGAATATTGCTGAACAGCAAGTGTTGCTGCCTGATGGTTCCTCTGGAAACTTCATCTCAGAGGGGTACCTGGCCGTATGAGGTGTCAGTCTGCCCCTACTGGGGAGTGCCTCTCAGTTAGGCTGCTTGGGGTTCAGGGACCCTCTTGAGCAGGCTGTCTGTCCCATTGTCAGATCTCAAACTCTGTGCTGGGAGAACCACTACTCTCTTCAGAGGTGTCAGACAGGGACATTTAAATCTGCAGAGGTTTCTGCTGCCTTTTGTTTTGCTATGCCCTGTCCCCAGAGGTGGTGTCTGTACAGAGGCAGGCAGGCCTCCTTGAGCTGCAGTGGGCTCCACCCAGTTAGAGCTTCCCAGTGGCTTTGTTTACCTACTCAAGCCTCAGCAGTGGCGGGCGCCCCTCTCCCAGCCTCTCTGCCACCTTGCAGTTAGATTCTCAGACTGCTGTGCTAGCAATGAGTGGGGTTCCGTGGCCGTGGGACCCTCTGAGCCAGGCAGGATATAATCTCTTGGTGTGCTGTTTGCTAAGACCCTTGGAAAAGCACAGTATTAGGGTGGGAGTGACCTGATTTTCCTGGTGCTGTGTGTCACAGTTCCCCTTGGCTAGGAAAGGGAATTCCCTTACCCCTTGTGCTTCCTGGGTGAGGCAATGCCTCGCCCTGCGTCGGCTCTTGCTCAGTGGGCTTCACCCACTGTCCTGTACCCACTGTCCGACACACCCCAGTGAGATGAACCCAATACCTCAGTTGGAAATGCAGAAATCACCTGTCTTCTATGTCACTCAGGCTGGGAGCTGTAGCCTGGAGCTGTTCCTATTCGGCCGTCTTGGCTGCACTCCGATTTTCTATCATTTTTCTCTCCACATTGATTACAACATTTCCATTTTCACTCACATGTTAAACATTTACCATTACTTCATCTTTTATATTTTTTTAAGTTATATTTTATTTTCTGCAGTTATTTTTTGCAAAAATACCTCCTCTAAGTTTCTTTCATTATGTTACTTTTTCTAATGAAGATTCAAAAGAACCTCTGAGTTTGAATTTTGATCTTATCAGTATGCTATTCATTAAGTCATCTGTTGGATGATTAATAAAATGATGAATTTTAAGGGACTTGAAGCCAACTCAGGGCAGACTCAAAGAGGCTTGTCATACGTCTTTTCTCTGTAGCCTTTTAGCTTTATACACTCCTAGTGAATATTATTACCGAGGCCAATTTGAACTAATTTGGCAAGTCATATTTCATGAGACAATTTGCTGATCCTCCTCTCTGTAGATCTGGTGGAAAATTATAATGGAGATATTTCTTAAGATTTTTATTGTGGGAAATACATGGAAAATTATTTTAAGAAGGAAATGTAGGCTCATTTTAGAGTGGCACGAGAGGCAGAAACTTACTTTAAACCCATCCTTATTTACATGTATCCTAGGTCCACTGTTTAAAATAAGAATCTTGTAAAACTAGCTTATAAGAATATGAAGAGTTAATGTTTATAAAACCTTTGAGTTCCAATTAGTTGTGCTGTATAAATGCATTTTTTATTTAAAATTTGCATGTTTAAGGTATATATTATCCTGTGCACTGGATACAAAAGGGAATAATGCATTTCTCTTTTTTTCTATCATAAACAATATTGATAAATGCTGGATGGATGAGTCATTATCTTTCATATTTTAGGAAGCAGAAAATTATTGGTATGTAATGAATATGATGCAATAGGATGCCTTAGCTATTTTGGTTGCTTGTTTCCCATCTGACATAAACATACGTGTAAGATAGTTTGCTTGCTTACTTTCTTCTCTCTGTTCCTCTGCTCCCCTCTCCCCAGTAGATGATATTGTATGTCCTAATTTTATGTGGTAGCATGGTCTTAAGGGACTTCTTAAAAAGAAAAAAAAAAACAAAACAGTGCAGTTGATCCAACTACTAATTACCCTTATGATTTGGCCAATAGGTTGGGCTTATTCTGTTTTGATTTGGTTTTCAGTCCAAAGTGTGTAACTTTTTATTAATAGATGTATGCAGAATTGGAAAGAGACTGTATTTTAAAAATGTAAAGAAAAAAAAAAGAAAATTTTAGTTGAGCACTTACAGTGCCAGGCCCTTTATTAAAGTTCCATCCTGATGGAACTTATTGTCAGGTTGGAGATAAAGACAATTCAACATACCATCTTTCCAAGATGTGGGAAGAATAAGGCATTCTTACCAACGAAGCACAGGAAGCTGTAGAATCAGAAAGGGCTTTCCAGAGAAAGAGATCCTGGTGAAAGAAGCGGCTATCCAGAGGGGAGGATGCACATGCCATTCAGGGGGAAGAGTAAGAACAGAGTCCTAGAGCAAGAGACCCTGGTCCAAGGATGAAAGCCGTGTAATGTTTGATGTCAGATTTTTCTTAAGACTTTTTCGTAAGACATCCGAAAAATCTGATGTCATTTCTTTAATTCCTTTGTATAATGTTCATCAAGTTTTTTTTTTCTACGCATACTTATTGAGCACCTTTTATGTACTCAGTGGGGGAATCTGGCAGTGAACAAAGTGACTGCCCTTGTTTTGTTCACTTAAGGAGCTTACCATCTAATGGGGGTGCATGTAAATGAAAGGAAGGGATTATACCCTGAAATAATATGTCGTGATATTTCAGGATTTGACAAAACAGACTCAGTTCTCTAGAGAAAAATGCCATCTGTAATTTAAATTAAAGCCAAGCATCAACTATACTTTGGGAGCAATGTTATACCAGAAGGACTACAGAAGAGATGGGTGAGAACATTTGCCCAGCCAGGACAGCCTCTACAGTATAGTCATTGTGGGAAAAGAGACAATATGTGGGAAAGGAAGGTGGCAGAAGCCATGAGACGGGATCTGATTTGGCATTCTGAGTACCAAGACTCCTGTCCTGAGAGTTGTCTGCCTCTATTGTTTATAAAATTCAAGATTAGAATTACACTAGACTAGAATTAACTTCCATGCTAGTCGCTTGAAATCAATCCATTATTCTGTTTGGTATTCTGTGAGATTTTTTTCCCCCAACTTTGATGGTTGGTTTTGAAATCTGTTTAGTGGATCTCAATCAGGTTTGTTTGGTTTTGTTGTAATGAAATAAAGTAGAAGAGAAAATAGCATAGAGTAAGGAAATAAATTGCTTCATGAAACGTGTGTGCATGTGTGTGTATCTGTGTGTATTTGTGTGTCTGTAGTTGGTTGGTATATAAACTGTTTTTCTTGCATTAGATGAACTGGATCAAACTTAAATGACTGCAAGTAAACATGTGCCCTGCAAAGTTATACCTTTTGTTTATGAAGGGTTGTCTTGTAGATGACTCCATAGTCAATGTGCTGGACTGGGATGCCACAAGTCTGGACCCTGGTTCTAGTTCTGCACCCAAAGAGGCAAGTGCTTTGGATAAGTTGTAGGCTTTCTGTGAACCTTAGTGTTTTCCATCTAAAAAGAGAGTTGGGGTTGAGCATGGTGGCTTATGTCTGTAATCACAGCACTTTGGGAGGCTAAGGCAGGTGGATTGCTTGAGCCCGGGAGTTTGAGACAAGCCTGAGCAACATGGTGAAACTCCCATCTCTACAAAAAATACAAAAATTAGCCAAATGTGGTGGCACACACCTGTAGTTCCAGCTACTAGGGAGGCTGAGGTGGGAGTATCACTTGAGCCTGGAGGTTGAGGCTGCAGTGAGCTGTGAGCGTCCCACAGCACTCTAGCTTGGGCAAAAGAGCAAGACCTTGTCTCAAAATAATAAATAAACAGTTTGCCTAGGTGGACTTGGTACTCTTTCAGAAGCACTTGGCTATAAAAAATCAGTTGTCTTAAAGTTGATTGGACATTTGTACAGTTCTCTGTTACTAACTCAGATAAGTGGTTCCAGAAGGTTAAAAAAGAAAAAAAAACTTGAAGCAAATATAGCCTACTATCACATGATTCTGGTTCCTGATGGTAGATGTTTTTCTCCCAACCTCGGTCCACTGCAGGCAAACAGATCTTCTGAATGAAATAAGGGGCATAAAAGCACATGGCGTGGTACCTGCATCATAGGGCCTCAAAAAAAAAAAAAAATGTAGAGTTGAGAAAATGCTGCTCAAGATCTCAGCTCCTACACTGGCCACTGTCATGTGGGCTACTTGTCACAAAAGTAAGGAAGTCATGAAAGGGAGGGAGGGATACCTCTAGAGCCTTTATTCATTTCCATTTATTGGATCTGCATATAAGTGCTCCCTTATTCCTTTGTGAGTTGTCAGGGTGACAGAAGGCATCTTCTGGGTACCTTTTCCCCACTGCATGCAGTAGGGAACATCAAATACCAGAGGGATTCTGCAGTCTCAGCCCCTTTGGTGTAAAGACTACCTAAAAAGACAATCCAGCCATATAAAAAGTAACAGCCCATTTATCTCATCCATATGTCTAAGGTCAGTTTTCTTGTAGGATCTCTGAGATAGTAGCAATTAAACTGAGCCATATGTAGCAACATAGTACATGCTACAAACTAAGTTAAAATTGTCAAGTAACTTTTCGTTTGTAGCAGTTTCTTAATGTTATGAGGGACAGAACTGTGTGGCCATCAGAAAGACAGAGCTGCTAACAACTCCATTTGGGGCATTGTTAGGCAGTTCTGTTGACACATGAATATATTTCATATGATTATCATAAAATTGTGGCCTGGAAATTGAGCAGCCATGGTGCTGCATTTTAGACTTCACATTTATAATAAGCTGTAATAAAGTAAACATTTTAAATGGATATAAGAATAGACATTACTTGCAATCACAAATGTATGTTCAATTGAAGTGCTTTTGAAGCTCAATTTAACAAAGCAAACAAATTTCCTGGCATTATTAACATAATTGTTCTCATTGTTGGGTTTTGATTTCTAAAAAAATATTTAAGCAAAAAAACAAGTTACTAAAAAACAAAAATCACAAAAGGAAATGTAACTAAGAATGAGTTACTTTGCCTTTTATCATGTCAGATTAAAATAAAATTAAAAAGTCTCAGATGTTCATTCTGCCACCCCCACCCCCCTGATTTGCTGAACTATTCCTTGGGCTGTTTAACTCAGAGATCATATATCAGGATTAATTTAAGGTTAAATTCAGCTATTTGCTCTGCCATCAGGAGGCTTTGCAGTGGGCCTACTCAACATTTATCTACTAGTGAAACTCCAGGCTGTGTAATAGTTAAAACAGGGAGCTTACAGAAGAGGACTAGAATATCCATTTTACACCAGAGTTGAGGAAGCATGACTATATGCAAGTTTAGCACCAATTAGATGGTAAGATTTGAAGGACCGTGGTCCCTGGAATATTCCAAAAGCAAAAATGGCAATGATAGTGATAACATCGGAAGTGTGGTGGCAAGACAGTTAAAACAGTGCTAATTTGGAGCCTCTGGGCACAGAACAGTACCAGGAGGCGATCCACTGTGTCTTCTTTGGCAGCTGGCAGCTGGCAGACAAAGCAAATTATGAGTCTTTGGCTTGTTACTTTTCACCATTCCATAGTGGTCTCCAATTTTGAATAAACCCCCAAAACAAACATCCTTCCTGCATTGTCATTTAACTATAGCAGACCCTCATATAGCAAGTATGCTACTGACCCAACAGTCTACACAGTGGAAACCACAGGAACTCAGGGTTGCAGGTGTACTTGCTTAAAGGTTAGCGTAGGCACAGCATGGCACTGGCAGGAGACGCATTCTTCAAAGACTCACATGGTGATTTCTTATAGTCAGGGAGTTGAGCTGACTTAATCAAGATTAGAAGGAGGCGTGCTAGTGTGAGAATATCCTGTAAAATACTCACCACTTGAAAGCATTTCTGGCAAGCATATCATTTACCTGATATATAATTTTTATTAAGCACCAAGATTGTGCTACTTTTTAGAGAAAAGATGAAAAGCTCCCTACCTTAAATTATCCTCGCACTTAATTTCTTATACCTAGAAAATAACTTTCCAGAAAATAGTGGTAACCACAGCTACCTAATTTAGAATAGATCCTCTGAAAGCTTGCTAAGAGCAGTTGAGTGGTGAAGGTCCAAAAATGTACAGCTTTTTTTCTTTGCCTGCGTAATTTTGTTTTTTTTCTTTATTCCCACTGGGACACATTCCCCTTACCCTCACTGGAACAGCACTAGAACAGATACCTGAGGAAATATGGGAGGTCAGGGAAGGAGGGAACAAAATGAGAAATTTAATGTGGCTCCAAATGTAATCTTTAAGAACTGTGAATTGTGAAAATTCTTATCTCCCAAAGATCAGGCAATCAGATACTTCTAAATGTAGAAATCTTTAGATAATAGCATGTATTTTACCTGCAGGCTGAATTTTATGTTTGCATCTTTTTTCCTGCATCTTTGAAAGTGAAAGCAGATTAACCAGTTGCCAGAACGGAAAAGACTGTTTTAATCACTGGAGCCTGCTAAAAATTTAAATAGTGCTGATAAATCAGTAAAATGTTTATCTATTACTCAACTGAAATGCACTTAATCTCCATTTCACAGACCCAGTTTATGACACTTAGAATTCTCTTTCTTTATCTTCTTCTCCACATCTTTTCCCTACCCACTTTGGAGATTTCTCCTACTTTGTTTGTCCTGTCTTCTTTCCAGACCCCTTTTCTCCAGACTGGTACTGACCAACACATGGCATTTGAGGCTCATGGTGTTGGGGTTTTTTTTCTTCACATGCAGCCATGCAGCCTATGTGTCTTATTTCTATTTTAGAAGATTATGTTACATTAAACTCAGCATGACCTATGAGAGTTCACATGTCTCTCCTTTAGTTTATGGTGACTGCAACGGATACTCCATTAGCCCAACTCCCTTAGCTTTTTAAACTGTTAGTCATTTCTTGATTGGGAGTAAACAATAATAAAATTTTCCTTTTCCTCTAGTATGTGGAATTTCCCAGTTAGTACCAAGAGATAGTGCGACGTAGAGCTCTGGATCCAAATGCTGTCTTGAAGGAACTATTTAAATATTCTCATTCTTAATTTCCTCATTATTATAAAAAGGCTAACAGTGTATGTAAAGTGCTCAGCTACATCACAGGTAGTTAATAAATGTTAGTCTCTCCCCTTCCTTTCCCTATGAAGGAAAAAAATCTCAGTCAATAATTTAAAAAGTAAATATCTCTGATGACAATAAATATATTGGCTATAAACCTTAAATTAATTTTGAGTACAAGTTACCAAAATAATGAATTTGCTATTTCCTCTGGTTTTATAACACCCCAATACATGAATGTTCACACATATGCACCAATTAATAGAGATAATTGGGGAGGGCACTTTAGCACTTGAATATTTCAGAATAAAAGGGTTTGATTTGATGATTTTAAAGTTTCCTGCTTGGAGTTTCAGCTCTAAAATGTTTGATTATCTGAGAGAAGTTATTGTGGTGTTTTTTGGGTTTTGGGGGAGAAGGTATTTAGGGAATGTAAAACTTGATGCAGATAATTTATTGTAATCATTTTCAGATTTTCAGCATTTTCTGAGTGGCTTTTTAAATAACCGCTGTACCTGGAGCTGATGAGGCAGATTTAAATAAATCCATCGTGAATGTTTTTCAAGGAGTGCATAGAGACATCGGATGGAACTCTAGGGCTCTGAGCAGTGTGATTATCACTCTGTACTTGTGTAATGCCTTTGTCAATAACTTCAAGATTTCTTTCTCGAAGTAGAAGAAATATAGTTGTTGAGAAAGCGTATATAAAATTGCAGTGATCTATGCATGGCAAACAGTAAAATACCCAATTGGACATATCAAAGGCAGGTTATAGCTGCAAGTTACTGTTGGTCAGAAGGTCTCAGTGAGAGGTGGCATTGACTTGAGGTACAGGCTTGTAAGAAAGGAATCCTAGAAGTTTGTTTGCTCAGGTGAGTCCACATCACCACAAGAACATTTTTCACTAAAGAGTTCTGTGTTTCTAGTCTAATGGTTCAAAGGTATGTGAGTCTGTGGTCTTTGGTGCCTGTAAGTGCCACTAAGGCAAATTGAGTGATTTTAGAGGAGAAAGAGTTTAGAAGATTAAAAGGAGAAAACCTCAACATTATTGTTGGTGTTCTAAGTGATAGGCTGAATAAGAAGGGAATCTTTATTTATTTTTTAAGCATTTTGGTTTACTCCCACATAACCACATTAGATCTGTCCAGAGGACAGTTCTCTTGAGGTCTCTCTGTCCTGTAAGAAAGGCATAGTTGAATAGTTGAGTTTAAAATGGGTGAGAAAGGAGATAGTTATATGTAACCAGCACACATTGCTAAAGGAGTGAAAAAAATAGAAAACACTACTGGATCCAAATGTTAGCAAGTCCTTGAAAGTAAATGTAAGGACTCCTTGAAGTAATTTGAACTATACATTGACATCTTAATGAATTGATTAGTTCAAATATTATTAGGTCTAATATATTGTGAACTTTGTTAAACATGGATTGTGTGTGTGTGTGAAATTTTTGTTTTATTTGATTTTATTTTTAAACATGGATTTTTAATGATCATTAAAATAAACTTAGGTATTTGTTACTGCCAGAAGTAGGTAGACCATTTATTAAATTAATGTGAAAAATAAACTTTATGAAATATTTGCATTAGTTATGTAACAGACATCTTAAAAAATGAGCAACATCAGATAAGCCAGTCATTGTATGTATAACTATAAAGAAAAAAAGTGTTAGACAGGCATATTGCATTTTTAGCCTCCTCCTCATGTTAATGGTGGATGTTAAAGCTTTCCTTGGTTGTATATCGATTTTATTATCCCAAGCATGCATTGAATCCATGATCTGCTGGTAATTCTCATCATGCTTGGTATTAGTACTAAACAGAGAACCAGTACCTTATGCCATAGAGTTTGGCACTCTGTTCAGTAAGTCATTACCACTACCTCACCTTACCTGGCAGAGCTGCTTGTTTTGTCCACACGACCTCTTATTTTTGCTAGTTATGCCTACGGAAAGGTCATTCAACCCAATAATGGCTTCTCATTTAGTCTAGAATTCAGACAAAAGCTTTGCAGCTGTGAAATGAAGCCCATTTAAAAATTAACCTATTGTAAATTCTTAATGATTGAGAAATTCTGCAATTTGCTATGATTTGTGGTTTGTGCTGCAATGAGAATAGCAAACAGCAGAGATGATGCAGTCAGAATGACGTGCATTTGGGAAGTGAAGAGAAAGAAACTTTAGCAGATACTGTGCTTGGTTCAAGCCCATGTATTATGTCCTTCTGGCCTCATCAGTCATATATCACTTTGTCTGCCACCTTTAGACAATCCGAAGTGAAATATAATCCTTGGAAATAATTACATAAATTACTGTTTTAAATACTCAAGAAGTAAAATTATCTATTAAGTGTAGTCTACCTTTTCCTCCTTTAATATTTTTTCAACCTAGAGCCTAGATTCTTAGGGAAAAGAAGGACATAGATGTTTGATTCATGAAGACCTGGAATTCAAATTTTGATAATAAAACAAATCAGCTCTGTATCCTCATGCAAATTACTTAAACTCTCTGGCTTCAGCTTCCACATCTGGAAATCTCACTGGACTCTTGCACAGATTAAATTAGATACTGTATTAGAGAACTTAGTAGGGATACAATACGTTTCTTCACCATTTACTACCTATTAACCCCTGATCAAATTATATAACTCCTCTATACCTCTGTTTCCCTCTGTGAAATGGGGATATTAATACCTACTTCCTAGGGTTGTTATGAGGATTAAATAAATCATGCAAAACCCTTAAAACAGTACTCTACATCTAGTTAGTATTCCATAATTATTAACCATCAGATTGACAAATCAGTAATCAACAAATAACTTACAATGATCAATAATGTAAATGAAACATGTAGGGTACACTAAGACAATTTATTAGAGCTAGAAAAATAAGCAGGGCTATGTCATTTAGTGCTTTGCAATGGGAAGCTGACAAGGATGACGTGATTGGAATTACTTTTTTTTTTTTTTACCTGACCTGTTTCTTGTTTTTTTATTATTTTTATTTTTATTCACCTTCTTCATACAGTAATTCACTCCTTTTGGTGTATGAGCTTAGACAAGTACATATAGGCATAGAGCCACTACTAGAATCAAGACAAAATAGTTCTATCACCACCCCTCACCACTGCCATTAAAAGAGCCCTACATGACAGCCCCTTTGTAACAAATTGCTTTCCCCACTCCTGAATCCTAATCTGCTTTCTGTTGATACAATTTTGCCTTTTCCAGTATGTCATGTAAATGGAATCGCATTCTCTATAGCTTTTAAAGTCAAGCTTCTTCAGTTCAGCTCAGTGCATTTGGAATTCATCCATATTATTGTATTTATCAGTAGTTTACTAATAGTTCTTATTCCTGAGTAGTATTTCATCGTATGGCCATACTGCAATGTATTTATTCACTATTTGAAGGGCATTTAAGTTGTTTCCAGTTTTGAATGGTTACAAATAAATATACTGTAAACATTTTTGTTCAAGTTTCTATGTGAACAAATGTTTTCATTTCTCTTGGGTAAAATACCTAGGAGTAAAGTTGCTGGCTCTTATGGTAAGTGTATGTTCAACTTTATAAAGAAACTGTCAAACTGTTTTCCAACATGGTTATACCATTTTACATTTCCACTAGCAATATACAAGAGTTCGGTTGCCTTGCATTGTTGTCAACACTTTGATATTGTCAATGTATTTTATTTTAGACATTCTAGTAGGTATGTATAGTGTCTCATGTGATTTTAATTTGCATTTTCCTAATGAATAAAATGATTTTGAACATACAGTATTTTTCTTTATTTGTCATTTATGTAACTTCTTTGGTAAAGTGTCCAAATATTTTGCCCATTTTTAAAATTTAGTTGTTTGTTTCTTATTGAGTTTTAAGATTTTTTTCATGTGTTCTGGTACAAGTTCTTTGTACCAGATATGTGATTTGCAAATATTTTATTATAATATATGCTTTGTCTTTTCATTCTCTTAACAATATATTTAGAGAGCATAAGTTTTAAATTTTGATGTAGTTTATCAGTTTATTTTATGAATAATGTTTTTGGTGTCATTTCTAAGAAATTTTGCCTAACCCTATGTCACAAGGATTTTCTTTTATGTTTTCTTTTAGAAGTTTTATAATTTCAGTTCTATATTTATTTAGGTGTACTTTACAGTTTAATTTTTGTGTAATGTGAATGATGTAGATTGAGGTGTGTATTTTGTGTGTGACTATCCAATTTTCCCAGTACCATTTATTGAAAAGACTATCATTTCTTCATTGCATTGACTTTGTGCCTTGGTCAAATATCAATTGACCTTATATTTGTGGATTTATTTGTGACTTCTCTCTTCTGTTTCACTGATCCATGTGTCTCTCTGCTTACCAATAATACCACACTGCCTTGATAACTATAACTTTATACTAAGTCTTGAGATCAGTTAGTATCACTTATTCAAATTTGTTCTTTTTCAAAATTTTTCTAGTTTCTTTGGCTTTCCATATAAATCAGGTTGTTGATATCCATTAAAAAAATCCTTTTGGGATTTTGCTTGTGATTATGTTAAATCTATAGATCACTCTGGGAAGAAGTGACATCTTAACAATATTGAATCTTCCAATCCATGAACATGGTATATATCTCTTTTTATTTAAGTTCTCCTTGATTTCTTTCTTTCATCAATATTTTGTAGTTGTCAACATGCAGATCCTGCACATAGTATTTTTAGGTTTATACCTATTTCATGTTTTTTAGTTGTGTTGTAAATTATACTTTTAAATTTTAAATTTCTAACTGTTCATTGTTGGTATGTAGAAATTCAATTGGTTTTAGTATTCTTACAGTCTGCATCCATTTATGTATGTATTTAACATCCTTGGATTCTGCAGCCTTGTTAAACTTATTCGTTCTAGGAGCCTCTTTGTAGATCCTTCTATGTAAGTAATCCTTGTTGTCTGTGAAGAAAGACAGTCTTCTTCCTTTTCAATCTGTAGGTCTTTTATTTGTTTTTCTTTTAAGCAAGAGAATGACTTGATTGGATTAACATTTTTCAAAAGTAAGTGTGGCTTCAGTATGAGGAATTGATAGGATGGGAAAATATAAAAGAGGCCAGTTTGGAAGCTTTCACAAGAATCAGGACACTGTGATAGGTTGGACTATGATGATTACAGTAAGAGAAGAAACACATATACTCAGATTATATTTTGGTTGTAGAATTAATAGGCCTGAGTATTGAATTGAATATTAGGGGAAACAAGAGGAAGGGATCAGGAGGACACCAAGAAGGGATCAGGAGGACACCAAGATCTCTGTCACAAGGAATTGGGTGGATGGAGTTGCCATTTATTGCATTGGAGAAGACAAGAGAAGAAACAGATTTGGAAGCAGGTGAAAAGCTGAGTTTTGAAAAAGCATATATATTTACCTATATAGGTAAACATAGGAGATAAGAAGAAGAGCTTGGGAATGAGTTAGATCTATGTGGGACCCCATTCAAAGGCTTCTAGAGACATTTCCATTGCTTTGCCTTTGTAGCTTCAGCATCCAAGATCATCAGATCTTTTTTACCTCAGGCCTTTGGACACATTGTTAATCACTGCCTTAAGTGTGTGTGTCTCCCCTCCCCTTGGCACTCCCACTTACTTTTCCTTCCTTTCTTCTGCCTTTCCTTCCTCCTTTCTTTCCTTCTTTAGGCTGAGGTCTTATCATCCAGTAGGTCTTAGCTTAAATATCATCTCCTCAGAACCCACCTAAAACCACTTATCTTTCTTTCTGCATTAGTCTCTGTTACACAATATTTTCTCCATAGGCATTATCATTTTGTAAACATTTTGTAGTTGTTTTCTTGTTTGTTGTCTGCCTTTCACACTAGACTACATTCCAAAGATCAGAGACTGTGTCTACCTTGTTTACTGTTATGTCACCAATCCAGAACACCTTACCGGGCACATGGTTGATCAGTATCTGTCAGGTGGGAGGAATGATGGTTCTAGAGCTCAGGAAATATGGCAAGAAAAGAACATTTGGGAGTTATCCACATATAGATGGTATTTAAAACTATGGAGATCAATAAGATTGCTAGAGAAAGAAAAGAACCCAGTACCAGCCCCTAGGGACTTGTCAACTTTAAAAGAGAAGAAGTTAGCAAAGAAGCCTGAGAAAGAGTAGCAAAGGATAGAGGAGGAAAACCAGATTTTGTTTCCTGGAAGTCTAGAAAAGAGAAATGTTTTTAAAAAGACAGAATGTAAATGCGTAAGACCATACTGAGGGGTGAAATAAGATGAGAACATTTGATTTAGCAACAACACAGAGGTCATTGATGAACCCAGCCAGAGTTTTGCTGGAGTAGAAAAAGTAGAAGCCACATGGGAGTAGATGAAAGAATGATAGTCATCATAGTAAATACAAACTAGATGGATACTTGACTGTAAATTTTGTGTATGAGTATCCACAAAATATTTGCCATCCATCAAAGCTATCTTTTGAATTAGCTTTGTATATCAGCTAACACTCATATGCCTATATAGGTGTTTAATAATTGAGTATATTTTATAAACTTGGTGTTTAACTGAAACATTTACTTTCATTTTGATTTGTCAGAAGACAAAATTACAACAAATTTAAAGATCTTAATTGGCTTTAATTTGCAATTCTAGAATCGGGCAACATTGTATTCCATAAAATAGAATAAGTGTTCTGATGAGCTGAGCAAGGGAGGTTGGTTTTATATACAGAAAAAGACTGAAGAAAGCAGAAACAAATGACAAAAAGTAGAGTGGTCATTTAAAGTTACTTTCCTTCTGAGGTGGGAACAGGGAAACACAACAACAGAAAAATAACTGGTTAACATCAGGTTGTTTCAGGTTACTTTTTCGGGGATAAGGGTTAAAGCAGAGGGAACTTTATTATCATGCCAACTGAAACTGGCCTGTTTCAGAATTTTGGCTGTTATCTCCCTCTGATTTCTCAGGTCAGGTAACAACTAAGTTTCAGTTTGGTGCTGTGGGACTTCAGTCTAAGTGACTCCATTTTGGTTTTTAATCTGGTCTGTTGGGGCTTAGTGTAGGAGCTTAGTCCAAACTAATGGCCTCATGTACTTTTAATTTAACAGATTGTAGTGCTGGAATAGATGCCACCTTAGACACTGAGAAATAAGAATAGATGCCACCTTCGTCACTCAGAAGTAGAGTACAAATGCATAATGTTCATTCTTGTGTCAAAGGGAGGATATTTAAGTCTTAAAACCTTTTGTTTTGTTTTTGGGGAGGTGGGGAAGGAAAGAGTAGGAAGGAGAAAGGGAGGCAGAGAAAAGCTTAGAGATAATACTAGCCTCCTTTACTTAACCAGCTATCAACAGTACAAGCTGCTTGCTAAGCTAAGGCACATGATTCTGGAATTTAAGGAAATGTCTTTCCTGAGGATCTCCTCTACTCTAAACTGGTACAACCAATGAAGAGTACTTATTTTATTGATCTAGATCAGAGTTAATGAAATTAAGTTCATAGAAATTCTGTTCTTTACCATGATCTGGTTTCTGCACCTGCAGCAAAGTTCTTCATACTCTGGTTGGTTTCCACTAAATGCTAGACATAAATCTGTGTGTAGGTTTTCGAGATAGGATCAGAAAGGATGAATGAAAAGGACTTAGGCCAGAGGCTAGCAGATGTGCTTGGTTCATGTTTCCTCATACACAGCACCTCTAAGCCAAAAGAAATACCTAAGAATTCCACTTATTAAGCAGATAGATCCAAACAACTAAATGTTTATGTCCAAACAACTTAGCATGTGTTAAAGACCATACAACTTCTCAAACCTTGGAATCGGATTCGAAACCATCAACCACATGTCCTGTTCCACGTTGATATTTTTGCACAATATGTGGTTTTAATCAAAATAACTGTTTTTCCCTAAAAATGTAAAATATTCCACAATGCTCTTGTGAATTTGCTGTAGCTCTCTGGGGTGCCTCATTGCAGTTTGCGAGCTGTGGACTCAGAGCATTATTCCAAGACTTTTTGTTTTCCATTTAAATATTTATTTCTTATATTTTGTACCTCTACATTAAAAACCAACCAGATCATTGGTGAAACAGTTTATTTTAGGATTTTTTGTTTCAAAATGTATGAAAGTTAAACATACATAATGTTGAAAATTTGGAAAATACAGCAAAACATGGAGAAGAAAGTAAAAATCACTTCTAATTCCACCATCCACCAATAACTACTACTAACATGTTTTGGTTTATCTGTCTAGTTATTTTCTATGAAGTAATAACTATGACTAACTCTGATTTTATTGGATGGTGGAAATCTGTAGTTTAGTGTGAATTTCATACCCTTTAGTTGTGACTTGTCTATAATGACTTAGGATAAGTAAATAAGGTGGAGTTATAGCTGCTTCTTTCCTAAGTAACTGCTTTCATTAGTTGTGTATCTGACTTCATGAAGGGCATGAAGACCCCACCATTCAGGAAGGAGAAGCCTGCTGCTGTGTTTCTAACCTAGCAAATGCAAGGTGTGCCATTTACACAGTGGTTCCTCATTATAGAGGCACAGACACCAATAGATTTCAGTAGGGGAACTTTTTTTGAAGTACTAGTCTAATATGTTTTAAAAAGATAACGTGACACGTATTTTACTTCTTTTAGCAGGTGGACACACTTTCTTAAAGTAATAATATGTCATGGCCCTGCTATAAGATAGTAGTTCTAGAAGACTAATAATTCAGACTAAAGCTATGCATATTGCTACGACACCACGTGGAAAACTTTTATAATTCCATCTTATTTCTGATGTATATGTTTTATTTTCTATGCCTTCATAAGGACTAAAAACTGAAGTTACTTACATGAAAATAAGATTTTTGTTTGAGTTCATTTACTTGAGATATGTTTTTAAAATCCACCTTCTGTCACACTATAGAAGTAGATTTTGAATTATCAAAAGGTAGAATTATAACTTCAGAAAAGAAGAAAATGGCCAATTTAGTTTAACTCTGTGTACAAAAATTTATTTATAGTCTCATGTATTCATTCCACACCCCCTTTCTTCTTTCCTTCTTTCTCCCTCTGTCCTTCTTCTTAATAATAATTTTTAATTCTGACCAAAATAAGTTGTGGCAGTACTTTCTTAGCATAACTTGGACTGTTGAAGGGTAATTCTGTTCTTTTAAAAAATCCCTAATAGGCTGGGTGCAGTGGCTCACCCATGTAATCCTAGCACTTTGGGAGGCAAGGCCAGAGGATTGCTTGAGCCCATGAGTTTGAGACCATCCTGAACAACATAGGCATACCCCATCTCTACAAAAAAATTGCAGTATTAGCCCGGTGTGGTAGTGCACAACTGTGGTCTCAACTACTTGGGAGCTGAGGCGGGAGGATGACTTGAGCCCAGGAAGTTGAGGCTGCAGTGAGCTGTGATCGCACCACTGCACTCCAGCCTGGTTGACAGAGTGAGATCTTGTCTCAGAAAAAAAAAGAGGTAAGGGGCCCCATGGAGAAAAGGTGGAAGCAAGATAAAAAGACATGGGAGCCAACCTGAGAGTTTGCAGTGGCCAAAACTAGAACAATTTGAGCAACAAAATAAGTGATGAGTATTTTATTATAAGCCAAAGAATAAAATAAATATCCATTAGTCCATAATGATACAGAAAAGTAATTAAATGAATAAATAGGGGAGAAGGGGCAAATCTTTCGTACGGAAGAACTCTAGATAATAGATGTAGAGGGAATGGAGGATACAGAAAATCCCATTAGAACACCGCAGGAATAATTGCTCAGGCAAGAGTTACAGATGAATGCCAAAATTAGTAAGTGAAACTTTTCTTTGAGCTGCTAATTTAAAATCTTCAGAAGTACTAGATCCAGTTTCATCTGATAGTTTCTTAACCCCAGATTACTGATAGATTCAAATAGTATAGAAGTGTGGTTATGCAGTAAGATGGATATAGCCAACAAATTTTTTTCAACGTAAAATATACTGTGTGTTGCTCTGTTTTTTTTTTTTTTTTTTTTTTTCCAGAAACAGTAAAACCTCATCAATTCAATGTAATTTGGGGTACAGATGTGAAATCCTGTTTTATAAATATTTTATTCTTTTTATTTTCAAGGTCTCGTTAACTCAAACTAGGATAACAGTCGATTAGAAGACCTAATGGGGTCCTGTTTTGGTAAATAATAATATGTAATTGACTGAGGATGATTATTGTCATAGTAACAAATTAGATACTAAAATTAAACTCCTCTCCTGTATACCAGTCATTCCTTTGATCTGACCATTAATGGAAGCTGTTTTTAGTTTGTGTACATGTGGGAGACATTATTTTTATTAGTTAAATATATTTTACCACTTAACCAAATGAGTAACTTGTAGTGTGTCTATCTTGGGACTATAACTGGTGTGATCAATGAAGAATGATGTATTGTTCTTAAATGTGGAAATACGTTTAGGTTAGTAGTGGCAGGTGCATGCATTTTCTGGAAAGCTCTGTTTACCAGATTTTTAGTGGCCAAGGAGTTACACAGATAGTTAATAGTACTGTTTAATTGTTGTAGTCAGATTGAGTAACATGTAATTCATAGCAATTCTGAAACTGAGAACACAAGAATGATAAGCTATATGATAAAGATCACAATTGCTAGTTAGCAAAATACAGACTACACATTGTTGACTAGCAAGCCATTCTTGTAAAATGCATATGATAAAATTTTCTTGACAGCTGTTTTCAAAGTGAACCTTTCTATGTCATCATGGTTCCTTTAGTAAATTTACTTGTAAGGTTTTTTTTTTTTTTTTAATCAGTGTTTCTTGCTGAAAGAAATCAAAGAAGATATAAATAAATAGAAAGACATTCATGCTTGTGGAATGGGAGACTGAATATTATTAAAATATCTATACTACTAAAATGCATTCCACCCCTATCAAAATCCCAATGGTATTTTTTGCAGAAATTAAAAAACTGTCTTAAAATTCCTACAGAATCTCAGTAGACCACAAAAGGTCAAAACAATCTTGAGAAAGAACGAAGTTGGAGGCCTCACACTTCCTGATTTCAAAACATACTTCAAAGCATCTAATTTAGATGGCATACTTAATTACTGGCATAAAGATAGAGGTACAGACCAATGGAGCAGAATAGAGAGCCCAGAAATAAATCATTGCATATATGGCCAAATGATTTGCCACAAAGGTACCAATACTACATAATGGGAAGGGACAGTATATTCAACTAACAGTGTTGGGAAAGCAGTATCCACATGCAAAAGAATGAAGTTGAACCCCTACCTTACACAACATACCAAAATTAACACAAAAATAAAGACCAAAACATAAGACCTTAAACTATTAAACTTGTAGAAGATAACACAGGCGAAATCTTTAGGACATTGGATTAGGCAGCAATTTCTTGTGTGCAACACCAAAATCATAGGCAACAAAATAAAAAATAGACAAAGAGGACTACATCAAAGTTAAAATCTTACGTACATCAAAGGAATCAATCAGCAGTGTGAAAAGGCAGCCTACAGAATGGGAGAAAATAATTGCAAATCGTACATCTGATAAGAGGTTAATGTCCAGAATATATAAAGAACTCCTACATCTCAACAACAATAAACAACCCAATTAAAAAATGGGCAAAGGTCTTGGACAGACATTTCTCTGAAGAAAGTATACAGCCAATAAGCACATGGAATGATAGTCATTAGGGAAATGCAAATCAAAACCACAATGAGATAGCACCTGACACCATCAGGATGGCCACTATGAAAGGAACAAAAAGTTTAAATTACAGCACAATAAACAATGGGAGTCAATTTAAAAAAAAAAAAAAAGAACAAAAACTAACAAGTGTTAAGGATGTAACGTTGGAACCCTTGCATACTGTTAGTGAGAATGTAAATTGATGCAACCCTTATGGAAAACAAAGGGGTCCTCAAAAGATTAAAAATAAAATTATGATCCAGTGATACTGCCTCTGGGTGTATATCCAAAATAATTTAAAACCGAATCTCAAAGAGAGATTTTCACACCCACGTTCATTGCAACATTATCCAAAATAGCCAAGAGGTAGAGGCAGCCCACGTGTCCATTGACAGATGAATGGCTAAAGAAAATGTGATGTATACATACAGTGGAATATTATTCTACCTTGAAAAAAAATTTCTGTCACATGCTACAACATGAATGAACCTCAAGGACATTATGCTAAGTGAAACAAGCCTGTCACAAAAGGACAAATAGTGTGTGATTCTGTTAATACTCATATGAAGTATCTAAAGAGTCAAAATCATAGAAACAGAAAGTAGAAAGGCAGTTATCAAGGTCTGGGTAGAGGGGAAGGGGCAGAATTAGTGTTTAGGGAGTATAGCATTTCAGTGTTGCAAGATGAAAAAGTTCTAGACATCTGTTGGAAAATACGCGGATACACTTAGCACTGCTGAACTGTACACTTAAAAATGGTTAAGATGGAAAATGTAATGTTTTTTTACCACAGATTTTAAAAAGCAGTGTTTCATTGCCTAATTCTATATTCGGTTAACAATTTTACTGATTGTCTACTATGTCCCAGGCACTTTCCATTATTATTCTTTCAGTGACACTTGTTCCCCATTTTAGAAATTAGGAAATAGACACTGAAAGGTTTAGAAACTTATTTCTGTTAGACCCTACATGTGGTATAGCAAAACTGTGTTTACCTAACTGAATGAGTTGTCCAATACTTGCATATAGACAGTGTTTCCAAAATAAAAGGAAATGGGTCGCTAGAAAGCAAGGCAAGAGAATTGAGACTAAAATAATGAATATTTGAGGATAAATTCAGCAAGTTTGCTACTTGGAATATCACTTTTTTGGGCATGTCTAGTTCCAAAACCAGTGAATGTATTGGACCTGTTGGATTTGTTGAAAATGCAGATGGTACAATCAAATGTAATACTCATAAAGGGAAAAGAATACAGTTTGAAAGTTTTTATGAAGACGTACTGCCTAATCTGTGAATTGAAAGCATCTTTTAAAAACTTACTTCCCGTCATATTCCTAGGTGGTAGTGAATATGTTTCAGATGAGAATGTTTCAGATAATCCTAGTGAAGTTAAATGATTGCAGTCTACCATATTGTGAGGAAAAGTTGTTAGCCGTGCAAGATGAGGACAGAATTAAAATATTACCATAACTGGCATTTGATTTGAAAACTACAGAGATAAGCTTAGGTTCCTATTTATGAAAACCATTCTCACAGCCCAGTGAAATATCTTTTAAAAGGTTCTATAGTTACCATGGATACTTGTTAGCTTTGATAGAGTATCCATATTCAGTCATCTGAGGTGAAGAAGCCAAAAAACCCATGAACTAATGTCACAAGTAGCTTCATTTCTAAATTCGTACTAGTTTGGGGATGGAAAGGGTAAGTTTCCTGAAGATTAGAGTGTTGGCTAATTGTCACTGCTTGGAAAGCAAAATATTTAGGATGCACATTGCCTGAATTTGATCCTAGTATTCACTATTGATATGTAACTTTTTCATTTAACTAGTACAGGCCATTTCTTAGATTTTAACATAGGAATTTAGATGGTTAGACCTTTCTGAAAGTTGATGAAACCTAGGGAGTATACTCAATTTCTGAAAGCCATAGAGACACAGACAATATTGAAGGCATTGGTCCCCATGGTAACATATTTGCATTTGGCCCAGCGTGGCTGATTTCTGCCTAGCTTCTTTTAATTGCTATATATTGACAGCCGTTTTCACAACTATTTGTAAAATGTCGGATAAGTGAGCATGTGTACAAGGGAGTGCACACCATACCTTAAGCTTGATTAGATACTTCAGATGACAAAGAGCTCTGCATGAAGAGTTACTGAGGTATTTTTATCATTTCCTAATGTGTCTGTCACGTAGTAGAAGCAAAAAGCCTTTCAAGTTATTTAAATATTTTCCTCAATTCTCTTTTAAAACAGGTGACAAAAGAGCTGAAACAGTATGACAACAAAATTATAGAATGCAAATTTGAGAACAACAGCTGGGTCTTCATGAGACAGAGAACAGACAAAAGTTTTCCTAATGCCTACAACACTGCCATGGGTGAGTATGACAACTTACCAGTGCCTATTATATTTAAAAAAAAAAAAAAAAATTAAGATGTTAGACCCAAAGTGTGCTGCCTTTGTTGTTTTGCTTAATGCGGCATAGTCATTTGGACTTCATCCTTGTTTGATGGGAAAGATATGTCAAGTCTGTATTCTCTCTGGCTCCAATTGGCTTGTAGGTTCTCCTCTCTAAACTGGTGGTCTTATGCCCATGCGCCCAAAAGAGAAGTTTAAAGGGCAGGATACTGGGCTGTATACAAGTTGAATTTATTGAACAACAACAACAACAACAGAAACCACAATAATTTCAGATCTATTCAGAACTATAAAAACCATTGTTTGCCAGATGGTAAAAGACAAAATTAGCAAGGGGAAATGTAATTTCCAGCTCTTAAAATAGCTTTACAAACAATGGAGAACAAAGTAAACGAAAACCATTTAAAAAGACAAAATCTGCTATGCTATTCTTCAGAGTGTTCTTTGGGTACAATATGAATGCTTTGGGAATTCAGAATAGTAAGTTTCTTTCATGGAGAACAACACAAATTAATTGAAGTTTATAAGGTATACCACTACCAGTAGCTGTTGTTGCTCTGGATTGCATTTTTAGTGGAGTTGAAAAAAGGTAAAAACCAAGATAACAGGTTAATCAAACTTTATTTTTAGAATGTGCAGTTGATGAGGAGGATATGATAAGCTAATGAGAAAATGTTGAAATTTCCAGTTTCAGCTTTGCAGTTTAAAAGTTACTGTTGTACATTTAGGAGTTCTCGTTGGAACTAGCATCCATTTTCAGACCAGATGAGTTAAGTTCCAAAGTAGGGATGATTACGCCAATGTCTTTTCTTCCAAGACCAAATAGGTAAATAAAATGAAAAGGACTGGCACTAAATTTTGATGAGAGAAGATAATATGGTCTGCCAGCTACAATGAAACCACGTATTCAGTAGGAATGGGAGCTGGTGCCACGTTTTATGTTTTGTAGAGTGGACTTCTTTCTGAGAGAAAGATTGAAGGACTATATATAGTACACATTTTACAAGTTTTAGTTGAATTCAGACTGTGATGTAATGCATTGTGTTAGATTAAAATCCCATAAAAACTGGTTTGGAAGGGATAGAAAACTTTGGGGAAGACATGCTTGTAGCCCAAATGTTTAAAGTTTTGGTTTAAAATTAATACTGCCATAAAGAGTAGCCATTAGACAAGCACATATTTTGGATGTAGGGGAGGGAGGAGATAGTTCAATGTGAAGTATGTCACTCAAATGGGTAAAATGGAAATATTTAGCATATTGGGATGAAAACCTTTCTCATAAGCCTGTGGTGAGTCAGCTGCCTTAATTAACCCTCACGTGAGACCCGTGTCTCCCTTTGTCCACAGCTGTGTGCAATAGCATCTCAAACCCTGTCACCAAGGAGATGCTGTTTGAGTTCATCGACAGATGTACTGCAGCTTCTCAAGGACAGAAGCGGAAGCATCATCTGGACCCGGACACAGAGCTCATGCCACCACCACCTCCCAAAAGACTGCGCCCTTTAACCTAAGACCTGCTTGTGACTTCAGGGTTAAGAAGAAAGATGAATGAGGAAAAAACGCTGTTGCCCACTTTTGTAGCCAGAGAAATTGAAAGACGACTGTGGCTTGATGTTGATACACATTTGAATTTTTTTAAGAAAAGAAAGGTATTGTAGCCAGCCTGTAAATACTTGATGCATTTGTTTCCTCAATGCTGCAATACATCATGGACTTAAACGTTTTATTTATCTGATAAACTCAGCCTTACCTTGTGGAATCTGAAGATTGAAATATCCAAAGGTTTAAAAAGATTGAAATCAATGAAAAAGAGGCCTTGTTTATATATGGGTAACTTCACATTTAATTTATAAAGTTAACAATCTGGAAACTGTGAGCCCATAAAACAGTATCTTTTAGAAGCTGTGTTACAACTATAGCAAATTTTCCTTTTAAAAAATTCAGGCAATGGCATTAAACATTCTTGCTGTCATTTACCATGGATTTCCTACATTTCTGAGATCCCTGTATTCAAAAACAAACGACAAGGTTGTTAAGTATTGTACTATATTAAACAGCTTGGTCTGGTTTATATCATTTTAACAAGTTTTTTGGAAATGTAAAAGAAAAAAGTAAAGCTCCATTTTTGTGAATTGCATTGTTTCTAAAGGGAGTGTTTTGAGTATTTTCATCTGTTTGTATTGTTTCGACTATGATACCAGATATCCAATGTGTCCATTCTGGCAGTGGTTTTGAGTTACTTCATGGAACTTAGACATACACCACCAGGTCCTTTATGTGTTGTTCTCCTGGAAGACTTTCCTTTTTTTTTAAATGCCAGGGCTACTTCTGCTTTACCTCAGTGGTATCAGCACATTGTAAATTACCTTAAAACACACAACTCACTGTGATCTGTGGGAGCGATATCAAATACAAACGATGTTGTGTTACTTCCCTCGAACAAAACAGCAAAGGGAATGCCAGCTGACTTCTTTGATTAGAAGGTAATGTCATGGGATAGAATGGTGTCACTAGAAAATGCTCTCCCACTGCTAGATAAATGCAGAGGCAAAGTGTAGACATCTGTAGGAACTAAATATCAAGGAAATCAAGACATTTATTTTCAAAGCCAGAATTCGATCTGCATTCTATTCTGCGGATGTTATTTCTGTTATACATCTGAATTTCAAAATGTTTACTGATAGATAATGGATTTAAAGGGCGGCTAATTGATTGTCGGCCATTGTTAAGAAACTGTTCAAATTGGTTTGTGTAAGAACTCTGAGAATTAGCTAAATGCAGACTAATGTATTTATTTTTAGAGGTAGAGGTTTTAAGTAAATGTATTTAAAACAAATGTTCATGATCTGAATTGTATATGTATATGCATATCTGTGTAAGTATACGCAAGTGTATATTCTACCGATTCAGTCAGACACGAAATCCAACTGAATTACCTGGTAGACTGAATATTTGACAGGATTTCTATATGGACATAGCACAGATGAACCAAAAATGTATTTATATGCACCTGAGTTTTAATGTTTTTAAGCAAAGTTTTCTCCTGCAGTGCTTTTCTATATGAAATAGTTGAGTCATGCTTGGGCTTTTTCTTCATTGTTCCCAAGTCATGTAATGTATAGTGAATTTATCCAAAACGCCATTGTCATGTTTTTTACTAGAGTGCTTTTGCACATTTGGGCGCTAAAGGGATTAAAACAACTGATGCCACAGTGACTATTGAAAGAGGGAAAAATCTCAAGGTTCCATAGTATCTTTTACAAAATGGATTTTAGAAAAATGCCTGTGCAACTCCAAATAGTCTGGTGCCTGCTTCCCCAGGACGAGTGACTCTTCCACGGTGTGCTGCTTTCCTCCGAGCCAGTGGAAAGGCAGATCCCTCTTGCAGATATGAAAGCAAGCTTTTGCCAGTGATCTTTAATGGAGTTAAAATATTTATGGTAATTGTAACCTTTCAAATGAGTTACGTGAAAAGAGCATCTCACTCTTAATACACCCAGATATTTTCTTCATGTCTTTGTGCGTTTTAGCAGGACTTAATTTTCTTAATTTATTCTTTCCTTTCAATTATAGTGACATAGAGTAGTTGGCCTTATAAGTAGATCCCATTTAGCCCCTGAACGTAATACCATCTGCAGTGTTATAAAAGTCATTTAGAAGGTCAGGGGGATAATCTAGAGGCAGGATTTTGGACATTGTGAAGGAAATGTGCTCTTTCTCAGCTCACTTCAATAACTATTTTCTGAGATTGAAGTTTTTTAGACAGGAATAAGAAAACTTTGCTTTCTTCAGTTATCACATGTAAAAGCTTTTGCTTTTTGTTAGGAAAAGGTGTGGATGACTCTACTGCGTGGATGGTTACATTTGCTTTCCGTGAAATGCTCAGAAAATGTCAGGACATTCCTTTTCCAATTGTGTGTCAGTGCGTATTGTAATAAAACTACTGATTTAAATTAGCATAAGTGTATCTACTTTGTTTTACTGGTGATACTCTTGTGTCCCTTCTATTGCTGGCATCACATCCTACTGCTGTCAGCCACACCCAGTGTAATCCATCTGGCTTTGTAGAGATTAGCATAAAGACTTGGAAAGCCTCTATTTTTCTTTCTGAGAAACTGAGAAATTTGATTGACACAGGGGGGTGTAGTTTGAACCTTTTATTTTTGAAGTGGAGAGGAATGGGAGAAAGCACATCTTTATATAATGTTTATATTATTTCTCTTCGTCTAATCTTAGCAGTCTACTGTATGAGTAGATATTCTGTTACGTTATTTTTAATGCATTTAAACTTTTTAGAATACTCAGCAATAGCAATAAATATTCTGAAATGAAGTCATGAACTACCAATTTTTTTTTTTTTTTTTGCATTGCAATTGCATTTTTATAGTATGGAATTTGCCATCTTTAAATGTTTAAATGATACCACCATTTTGGACTCTGCATATAGTTTTCCGTGGCCAAAAAAAAAAAAACCTTGGAAGCTAAGAAGCAAATACTCCCAAGTGGGAGAACTCCTGTGGTGGAGAAAACTGGACTAGACTCACGCAAGTCCAGGCTCTGCCTCCTGTTGGCTGTGTTCTGTCTAGATCTTCCCACACACACACCCCCATCCACCCCTGCCACTTTGTTCCATCTATAAAGTGGCAAATCCCATCTGTCACACTGGGCTAGATGATTTCAAAGCCTTTCCAGGTCTAACCATGATTCCTGTGTTAAAGCCAGTACTTTGAAAATCTCCCATATTCACCATAATAGCAGTATTACCATTATTGAATATTCACCAACGACCAAGACTGTCCTAAACATAACCACTCCATGCAGGTAGGTACTGTTAGCAACCCCACTTTTAGATGAGGAACCTGAGACTAAGTTGTGAACTGAGATCCAGACATAGGTCTTTTTACTCCAGCACCTAAATTTTTGCACAGTACTCTCCCAAAGGCTTAGTTACATAGTTACATACAAAGGCTTAGTTACACAGTTGCATACAAAGGCTTGGTATGTAACTGATTTCATGCCAGAGGGTCCCAAACTAAGGCATGTTTGGGGTGCTAAGGGGGTAATAGGCTAATAAAAGAGGTGAAGTTGGGAGCACAGAAGTAAATACACTTTAGGGCCTTATTTAACTATTTATTTAACAATATTTAAATGTGAGTGACAAAGCAGCCATGAAGGGGAAGTTTAATGTCCTCATTAAGATGCTAAATTCTAAAGAGGTAATTAGGAAGAAATAAGTGATTAAATTACACACTGGGCTAACATTTTCCTGATTGTTGCATAGTTAGCTGTCAACTCTGCTGCTGTGGCAGGTCATTGTCAGCCTTGGTTAATGCAGATGTGTCCCTCCCCTCACCTGACTGATGTCAGGTGAGCACTGTGCAGTATCAGGAAGACGGTAGTGGAGCGGACTCTGAGCAGGTGAGCAGGGGCCATGTGGTCTCCAGAATTCACATTTTCAAAAACCAGCGCATGGATCCGGGGTTGCCAAATATTTTGCCATGTCAGGGCATTAAATAAATTATCTTGCCATTACTTATTAAAACTAAGGAACTCTTTTTTTTTTATTTTTTTATTTTATTTTATTTTTTTTTTTATGGATTCAAATTTACAAAGATAGTACAGGGAGGTTGCAAGTACCCTTTACCCAGTTTCCCCCAATGGTTACATCTTACATACTTATAATGCAATATCAAAATCAGGAAGTTGATATTGGGGCAATGCGCATGTATATTTCTTTTTTTTTTAACTTTTTTTTATTATACTTTAAGTTCTAGGGTACATGTGCATAACGTGCAGGTTTGTTACATATGTATACTTGTGCCATGTTGGTGTGCTGCACCCATCAACTCGTCAGCACCCATCAATTTGTCATTTATATCAGTTATAACTCCCAATGCAATCCCTCCCCCCTCCCCCCTCCCCATGATAGGCCCAGATTTGTGATGTTCCCCTTCCTGAGTCCAAGTGATGTCATTGTTCAGTTCCCACCTATGAGTGAGAACATGCGGTGTTTGGTTTTCTGTTCTTGTGATAGTTTGCTAAGAATGATGGTTTCCAGCTGCATCCATGTCCCTACAAAGGACGCAAACTCATCCTTTTTTATGGCTGCATAATATTCCATGGTGTATATGTGCCACATTTTCTTAATCCAGTCTGTCACAGATGGACATTTGGGTTGATTCCAAGTCTTTGCTATTGTGAATAGTGCCGCAATAAACACCCATGTGCATGTGTCTTTATAGCAGCATGATTTATAACCCTTTGGGTATATACCCAGTAGTGGGATGGCTGGGTCATATGGTACATCTAGTTCTAGATCCTTGAGGAATCGCCATACTGTTTTCCATAATGGTTGAACTAGTTTACAATCCCACCAACAGTGTAAAAGTGTTCCTATTTCTCCACATCCTCTCCAGCACCTGTTGTTTCCTGACTTTTGAATGATTGCCATTCTAACTGGTGTGAGATGGTATCTCATTGTGGTTTTGATTTGCATTTCTCTGAGGGCGAGTGATGATGAGCATTTTTTCATGTGTCTGTTGGCTGTATGAATGTCTTCTTTTGAGAAATGTCTGTTCATATCCTTTGCCCACTTTTTGATGGGGTTGTTTGTTTTTTTCTTGTAAATTTGTTTGAGTTCTTTGTAGATTCTGGATATTAGCCCTTTGTCAGATGAGTAGATTGCAAAAATTTTCTCCCATTCTGTAGGTTGCCTGTTCACTGTGATGGTAGTTTCTTTTGCTGTGCAGAAGCTCTTTAGTTTAATTAGATCCCATTTAGACCAATATCCCTGATGAACATCGATGCAAAAATCCTCAATAAAATGCTGGCAAACCGGATTCAGCAGCACATCAAAAAGCTTATCCACCATGATCAAGTGGGCTTCATCCCTGGGATGCAAGGATGGTTCAACATTCGCAAATCAATAAATGTAATCCAGCATATAAACAGAACCAAAGACAAGAACCACATGATTATCTCAATAGATGCAGAAAAGGCTTTTGACAAAATTCAACAGTCCTTCATGCTAAAAATGCTCAATAAATTCGGTATTGATGGAACGTACCTCAAAATAATAAGAACTATTTATGACAAACCCACAGCCAATATCATACTGAATGGGCAAAAACTGGAAAAATTCCCTTTGAAAACTGGCACAAGACAGGGATGCCCTCTCTCACCGCTCCTATTCAACATAGTGTTGGAAGTTCTGGCTAGGGCAATCAGGCAAGAGAAAGAAATCAAGGGTATCCAGTTAGGAAAAGAAGAAGTCAAATTATCCCTGTTTGCAGATGACATGATTGTATATTTAGAAAATCCCATTGTCTCAGCCCCAAATCTCCTTAAGCTGATAAGCAACTTCAGCAAAGTCTCAGGATACAAAATTAATGTGCAAAAATCACAAGCATTCTTATACACCAGTAACAGACAAACAGAGAGCCAAATCATGAATGAACTTCCATTCACAATTGCTTCAAAGAGAATAAAATACCTAGGAATCCAACTTACAAGGGATGTAAAGGACCTCTTCAAGGAGAACTACAAACCACTGCTCAGTGAAATAAAAGAGGACACTAACAAATGGAAGAACATACCATGCTCATGGATAGGAAGAATCAATATCGTGAAAATGGTCATACTGCCCAAGGTTATTTATAGATTCAATGCCATCCCCATCAAGCTACCAATGAGTTTCTTCACAGAATTGGAAAAAACGGCTTTAAAGTTCATATGGAACCAAAAAAGAGCCCGCATTGCCAAGACAATCCTAAGTCAAAAGAACAAAGCTGGAGGCATCACGCTAACCTGACTTCAAACTATCCTACAAGGCTACAGTAACCAAAACAGCATGGTACTGGTACCAAAACAGAGATATAGACCAATGGAACAGAACAGAGTCCTCAGAAATAATAGCATACAGCTACAGCCATCTGATCTTTGACAAACCTGAGAGAAACAAGAAATGGGGAAAGGATTCCCTATTTAATAAATGGTGCTGGGAAAATTGGCTAGCCATAAGTAGAAAGCTGAAACTGGATCCTTTCCTTACTCCTTATACGAAAATTAATTCAAGATGGATTAGAGACTTAAATGTTAGACCTAATACCATAAAAACCCTAGAAGAAAACCTAGCTAGTACCATTCAGGACATAGGCATGGGCAAGGACTTCATGTCTAAAACACCAAAAGCAATGGCAGCAAAAGCCAAAATTGACAAATGGGATCTAATTAAACTAAAAAGCTAAGGAACTCTTAACACACAAAAAGGAAGTAGAACATACTTTGGAAGACAGACCTTTGTATAGAACAAATTTTGTTTTATGAAAGATTCACTCCACTGTCCTTTGCTTGTATATTTCCTCCCAAACTGATGAGAACTTTTTCATGAACTGGTGTTGGGAATCACTGCAGAGATGGAAATCCAGTTGGGGCTTGTAAGTGGGAAGGGGACATGGAAAGTAGCAGCAGCTCTTGTTTCAAAACTAAAGATCATTTGTATAAGCAGAGCTGTCCGTGGCAAGTTATTTCACGGTGGTTGATTCTCGGGGTTGATTACATTCTGTCCTTGTGATATAAGGTATACAGATGAAAAGTGCAGTTATCTGAATGCTTATACATACCCAAATAGAATGAAACCTTTACTTGCTTGAGATGCAGAAATAAGCAAAGCAAAATACAACACAGAAAATCAGCATTTGGCTTTGACAACAAGTCAGACCAACAAAGTCATCGGTTTCCACAACTTCGAGCTTGCTCCACAGTCTATTTTTCCTTTAGATCGCTGCCACCAGTGTGATCTTTAAAAACTCAAACCTGCTCCTGTCATCTCCCCCCATGAAGAGCTCCCTGGCATGTGATGGAAAAGTCCCTTTGTGACCTGGCCTCAGCCTGTCCAGGGTTGTGCTGCCTTATGGGACAGTGGTGTGACTCCTTGTTTTTCTCAGAACTCCGTGCCCCCTAAACCCAGAAACCTTTGCACAGGCTGCTGCTGGCTGCTGCCAGAAACCCCAGCCTCCCCTCATCTCAGGATCAAGGAAGCTTTTTCTCATAGACAGCTTCCTAAATTTCACACTATTATGGTAGCCTCCCTTGGTGTCCTCTCAAAACAAGGAGCTGTAGACTCAGCACAGGGACTGTGTGATCTCGGACCCATAGCACAGAGCTTGGCAGTAGTGGGCACTTGGTAGTAATTAGGGCAGGAGGTGCTAATGCTCTTTTGCACAATTGTCCCCCTCAGTTTAGCCATGTATGAACATAATTTCCTGCCACTCTAGCCTTCTCCCTATAATAGAAGGACTGATGACATTTTTTTCTTAAGAATTTCTTCCAGAGTCCATCTCTGACATACCTTGTGTTTCATCCTGATTAGAAGTATCTTTTCTGTTCTTGCCGTTTGCACTGACAATGAGTGCTTCTGACAGAACCTTCTCAGCAGGAAAGATTTTTTAAAAGTGCCCTGGTCTCCTTGCTGTGATACCCTCTGAGGGAGGTGTGAGGGGAAGAATGTTTTTAATCATGTCTTATTTTTCTAGTGGTTTCACTGAACTTGCCAGTATCTTAAACTAGAAGGCTCCGTCTCCCTACCTACTCATTCTCACCAAATTTCTGAGGTATCCAAGCTCCGTCTCCGTACCTACTCATTCTCACCTAATTTCTGAGGTATCCAAAGAGAAAAGAAATCTTTTGGTAACTGCTGAGACTTTTCAGTTAGTTTTAAAAACAAATTTCAGTCCGTGATCCCTTAGTATGAGTTTGTGCTTCTAGCCTTGCCTTTGAAGTGGGAAAGGCAAGTGCAAGATATTCTTGTTGCTACTACTGAATGCTATTTTCCAGGATCTAAAGGAATAAGAAGCTTTATAGTTTCTGTAGTTCTGCTTTCCTTCTGAAAGCCATCAGGGGAACATTGTGTAGTTTTTGACCTGGAGTATAAACATGTAGTGTGCTCTGAGATGTATTAAAGATAACACCTACAGAGACTCCGATGGAACACCGCCACAACCAAAGCTCTTCTATAAAAAAGATTCTTGAAAATGTGACATGTAGATAAAAACTGTACACCAGGAGACATCACATGATGCATGAGGTGGGAGGAGATTTAGGCCTCGATGGATGGGTGGGGTGACTGGGGCAGGGGAGGTGTGAAGAGAGACTGTAGGGCAGAGTTTGATGCAGGGGTTTGTCCAGAGCTGTGTGAAGGAGAGTAGTGGGAAGCAGAGCTGTAATCAGTCCGTCTTAAAACTACCAAACCAACCAACCAACTGCCCTTGGCCCGTTGATATCCCTCTAGCTGCTGACTCATTTCTCTCTTCCTGTTTCCTGCACCATTCTCTGAAGGAGTTGATTGCATTTGGTCACTCCCCATCCTTCCCTCCTAGGCTCTCTTGAGTCCACTGCCCACAGGCATTCAACTCCATGGAAACTCTTCTTGTCCCTACCACCAGTGCTCTCTACAAGGTCAAATCCACTCTTCTAACTCTCCTAATCAACCTCTCAGCAATATTTAACAAAATGTATCACTCCCTCTTTTTTTTTTCTCTTTATAATAGGAAATTTCAAACATATACAAAAGTAAACAGTAAAATAAACTCCCATTTACAGACTCAGCAATATTCAACCTATGACAGTTCTTTCTCTATACACTCCTCAGTCTATGCACACATGCACACGATTGTTTTAAAATAAGTCATAAACTACTCCCTCTTTGGTGAACCCTTTTTGCACTTGACTTCCAGGCCACTGTAGTCTCTTGGTTTTCTTTCCTCCAACCTACAGGCCACTCCATTTCAGTCTCCCTTGCTGAACCCTCGTCACCTTCCCCTTCTCTATGAGCAGTGGCCCAGGCTCCATCCGCTGACCTCTCTCTAAGTGAACTCTGCTAATCTCTGAACACAAATACCCTCTAGACACAAACAATTTCCAAATATATTTCTAGCCTGGATCTCTCTCTTCAATGCTAGACTCAAATTCCAACTGACAACTTGACATCTTCACTTGCATGTCTGATAGTCATCTTAAACTCAACACACCAAAAACAGAACTTCCCTCCTCCAACAGATTTCCTTGTCTTCCCACAGTCTCCTTATAAAGCTTAGTTAATGGCAATTGTATTTTTCCAGTTGCTTCTGAATCATCCTTGACTCTTTTCTTGACGTCCAATCCATCAGCAAGTGTTGTCAGCACTACCTTCAAAATATAACCAGAATTTGACAGCTCCTCCATCTCTCCAGCACCTCTCGTCTCATCCCTTGCTTAGACTGTTGCAGTAGCCTCCTAACTGGTATTCCAGTTTCCACTCTTGTCTCTCCATCCCCCCGATCTGTTCACACAGCCGTCAGTGTGATATGTTTTAGAACTTTCCACCCTACTATGCAGAACCTTTCAGTCCTTTCCACCTCATTCACAATAAAATCCTAAATGCATACCACAGTCCACAGGTCCTCCGTAACCTGACCCCCCTGCGACTTCTTTGATCTCATCATCTTAACCTTCTCATTCACTCTGCTCATCCACACTGGCTCTTTTGCTGCTTCTCCAGCTTGCCAAGCTAGTTCCCACTGAATTTTCTTTTCCTCTACCTAGGATGCTCTTCCCTCAGGTATCTGTAAACCTCCCTCTCTTACTTCATTCAAGTCTCTGGACAAATGCCACTTCATCAAAAAGACCTTCCTACCATCCTATGTAAAATTACCACTCCCATTACCATCTACCCTCTTATCCTGCTTTATTTTTCCACAAGCATTTGTGATCTGACATATATGTTGACTTGTTTGCTTATTGTCTGACTTTACGCTCTAGAATGTAAGTTTCATATGAACTGAGAATTTGATTTCACTCATTGCTGTATTTCCAGCACCTAGGCCAGTCTGGCATAACGCATAAGGATTCAATAAATATTTCTACAATCTATGAAGTAGACCTACATAGACAGGCTGGGGGCAGATTATGAAGGCCTTTGATGTCTGGCAAAGAAGTTAGGCTAAATGTTATCAATAATAAGGAGCTATTGAATTAAACAAAGGAGTTTTCTTTATGAGAGTAATCTAGTAATAATCTGTCTGAGGTGGGAGAAGGAAGAAAAACATAGGTGATAACACACTTAGGAGGCTATTGTCATCAGATGAGAGGTGGAAAACCTAGAATAGGGTGGCATCTACAGAAATGGAAGAGATGGGTGTGACAGGCATTCAGGAGGGAGGCTTATCAAGATTCAACAATCAGTTGAAAAGCCAAAGCTACCTTCCAGAGTTTGAGCCCAGGGAGGGAACTGGTGGTGCTCTTAACATAAACAGTGGAGTGAGAAGGAAGAGCTGATTTGGGGCTGGGAGGAATAAAGGGCTTGGAAATGTGATGAACTGGAGATGCCGTCAGTAGCATCAGCTGGAACTGTCAAGGGGAAAATTTAGAACTGGAGCTTAGGCAGTCAGACTGCTGGTGAGATTTCAAATCTGTCCACACAACAACAATGGTAAAAGCAGTCAGTAGGAGGTATGAAGTAAAAAGAGGACTAGGGACCCCCACATCTGTGGGTATAAGAAAAAAAAAAATAACTAGCAAAGAAAAGGCATCCAGAAGTAAGGAAAAGAAATTAAAGTCAAGAAGTGAAAAGACACTCAGGAAGGTGCTGGCCCACAGAGCTATAAGACAAAAGTTTTTTGATAGTGGAGGCAGAAAATAGTTCTGACTGCTCCAAGGAAGTCCTGGAGAGCCAAGGACTGAGAAAAGGACCTCAAATTTGGTTTCTAGGGAACCTGCAGAAGCATGATAGGGATGACTGAAGTCGAGTGTTGATGAAAAGAGTCAAACTCTGTAAAATACTTTTAGAGATCTATTCTGATCCAAATATGAGTGACCATGGCCCGTGACACAGCCCCAGGAGGTCCTGAGAACATGTGCCCAAGGTGATCGGAGCACAGCTTGGTTTTATATATTTTAGAGAGGCATGAGACGTCAATCAAATACATTTAAGAAATACATTGGTTTGGTTCAGAAAGGTGGGACGACTCAAAGTGGGGAGGGGCATCCAGGCTCTAGGTAAATGTAAACATTTTCTGGTTGACGATTGAGTTTATCTGAAGACCTGGGATCAATAGAAAGGAAACTGTTAAGATAAAGGATTGTGGAGACCAAATTTTATTGTGCAGAGGAAGCTCTCAGCAGACTTCAGAGAAAGAGCAGGTTGTAAAATGTTTCTTACCAGGCCTAAAACAGTGCCTGGCTCTTAGTTATCTCCTGGATCTGGAAGGGAAGGAAGGAAAACAAAGGGGAAAAGTGATTCTCGATAGACTGTGGATTTTTCCACAAGAGACTTTGCAGTGCAGTTTCAAGGTATGGCAAGGAAACATATTTTGGGGTTGAATATTTTGATTTTTTTTCCCCTGTCTCATAATGTTATGCCAGAGTCAGATTGGGAAGTAAGCCACGATATATAGAGTCAAATAAAACCCATCTGATGAGAATGTGTGGTTTATAGGGCATGACTCCCTGGATCCCTTAGACAGGAATTTGGGCATGATAAAAAAAGTCAGAGCTTAGTCCTCACAAGAAAAATGAGAAAATAGAAGGAAATGGAGGTGATGGGGTTTGGAGTTAAATCTATGTCAACAGATGAATTAATACTCCCAAGGATAGTGGTTACATGAGCTGCCCAGAACTTCCCAACCCCTGTCTGGAGACACTGTGCCTTGTCTCCAGGGAGTTGTAGATGTTGATCTTCTCAGCCCGCAGGAGTGGCCAGGATCTCTGCCTACAGCTAAGGGATGCCTCTGGGCTCCGGAAGGGGAGCACCCCGGGACCCCTGGAGGCAAAAGCACAATGACCAACATCAGATACACAAGGTATACACTCGTTCTCCACCACAGAGACTGGACGAGGCCAGATGCAGTGCATGACACTGCCTATTCTGGACAAGGGGCTCATAGAGCTACTGGGCACATGACCTAGGGTGTGGCTGACCAGAAAAGGGTGCCTGGGAGTCTGGTAAAGGCCCTAGAGGGTGGCACCAAGTGTCTGCCTTCACCTGTGACACACCATTTTGGTGCCATTCATTTGGGGTACTGAATGACTGAACAATGCATGCACATGCTGCACATCTGGACCTCACCATTATTTGGAAATAATTGATGTAAAATAATATCGTTGGATTGGAAGTCCATTTGTGTTATCACAAGAAATGTCAATGAGAAATCACAAGAAGTCCATAGAAATGAGAAAAAGAAAAAGTTGATTCTTTAAATGTAATTTCAACCATTGACATTTTTGAAAGGTTGCAAAAAATAGTTTTAATTTTTTCATCACCCACATGTGCAAAGTTTCTCATTGATAGTAACTATGAAGAATTTGAAGAGACTTTGCTTCAGAAGTTTTGCTTAGGATTTGAGGAGAGCCATGTGAAGCATTAAACCTGATGTTTAAAAAGGCATATTCATGGACACAAGTTCAGGTTTCAGGCTTAACATTTTAAAAAGGTTTTATTTCAGAGTTTCCTACAAAGCCATATCTTCTCTGGGACTTTGTATTTTACTTTGTCTTGTCACAGTTATGTAAATAAAATGTAATGGACCTTTCCCCCCAACACTCACTTAGACATGCTAATTCTTTTTTTTTTTTTTTTTCTTGAGACGGAGTCTTGCTCTGTTGCCCGGGTTGGAGTGCAGTGGCCAGATCTCAGCTCACTGCAAGCTCCGCCTCCCGGGTTCACGCCATTCTCCTGCCTCAGCCTCCCGAGTAGCTGGGACTATAGGCGCCCGCCACCTCGCCCGGCTAGTTTTTTGTATTTTTAGTAGAGACGGGGGTTTCACCGTGTTAGCCAGGATGGTCTCGATCTCCTGACCTCGTGATACGCCCGTCTCGGCCTCCCAAAGTGCTGGGATTACAGGCTTGAGCCACCGCACCCGGCCCGACACCCTAATTCTTTAGTTTACCCCAGGGTGCCATTCACATATTATTGTTTTCTATGTTTGCCATATTATGAAAAGGACTAAGAGGCATTGTTCTGATGGCTCAGGATTGAAGAATGGCAAGGTGAGAACAGAAGAAAGTTGAGAAGGTGAGGAACCTTCTTACCCAGACTGGGTAAGAAATCAAGTCGAGTCAGAAAGGGATGATAGCAGGGTGCATGGGAAAGAGAAAGAGGACCAGAACCCAAGATCAGAAAGTAGAGCTGGCTCCAAAAAGGTGAGGGAGAGTGGGGGCTGAGAATGGCAGAGCACCTGTCTTAGTCCATTTTCTGTTGCTTATAACAGAACACCTGAAACTGGGTAATTTATAAGGAAAAGGAATTTGTTTCTTACAGTTCTAGAGGCTGAGAAATCCAAGGTCGGGTGGTGCCTCCTTGCTGGTAGGACTCTTTGAAGAGTCCCAAGGCGGTAAAGACTATCACGTGGTGAGGGGGCTGAGTGTGCCAGTGTGCTGGCTCTGTCTTTCTTCCTTTTCTTATAAAACCACCAGTCTCCTTCTCATGATAACCCATTAACCCATTAACATATTAATCCATGGATGAATTAGTCCATTCATAAAGGCAGTCTCCTCATGATAAGCCATTAATCCATTAACACATTAATCCGTGGATGAGTTAGTTCATTCATAAAGGCAGGGCACTCATGATTCAGTTGCCTCTTAAAGGCCCCACCTCTCAATACTGTCCCTTTGGGGATTAAGTTTCAACATGAGTTTTGGAGAGGATGAACAACCAAACCATAGCAGCACCGTTTTCCATTCCTCTTAAGCTTGACTTTCCTTTGCTGTCTTACCCTAGATATCAGAATTTTTTCATTACAAATGTCAGAAAAACAAACTCACCTACTCTAGGTAACAGCATAGTCCAGAAGGCAGGCATGGCTTCAGGCATGGCTTGATTCAGGAGCTCTATCTCTTAACTCCTAGTGTTATTGACTTTCTTCTTGGACTTTATAGGCTATTCACGAGACAGAAGAAAAGTAACAATAAGCAGAAGGCTGGCTGGATGGATGGAGGAAGGAGCTACTTCTTTGACTCTGATCACTCCCTGGGATCTTCCCAGAGTGAAGAAAAGCAAGAGATTGGTTTCAAACTGGAAATAGCCTTCAAGGGCATCTGGTCCCCTTTTACAGGCGAGCAGAGTAAGACCTGGAAATGAAAGGAAACTGTAGCAAGGTCACACAGCTGGTCTTCTAACGTTCTGATTTCCAGCTCACTTGGCATTACTCTCTTTGGAAATAAGGATGAGGATGAAAACAAATGTCTTCAATTAGGCAGTGGGTTCACCCTTTGAGAAAGCCTATGTGTAGTCCAGAAACAACTGCTCTTTACCCTTTTCTCATCCTGGAGCTTGGGCGACCAGGGACACCAGATCCCCGAGGGAACACTGGCACACAGTCACACCTCCAGGGCTTAGAAGTTGATCCCAGGTGAAGCAAAGACCCCAGGAACCCTTGATGTGTGCTCAAAGTTGTGTAACCCAAAAGTGCACGTCTACTTAGAAAAGTTTGATTTTGATTGCCAAAGAAGGCAAAACATCTTAAAATGAAGTTGAGCTATCTTTGGGTAGGATGCAAATCCGCCCATGAGTATATCACATCAGAAACGATGTGTGATTTCTTCCAGTCCCTCAACCCAAAAAAGACGAACAGATTTAACTGATGTGTTCTAAAAATAAATAAATAAATAAAATCTGCTTTGAGCTCAAAACCAAGTATGGAAGTTTCTGGGTTTTGAGAGGAGGGGTGTGGGGAAGAGTAGTGGAGGGATAGTGAGGTTAAAGGATGGTGGGGAAAAATTGTTTTTTCAGTGTAAAAACCAAGTTATAACAGTGTTACTGCTTTAGCTATGAACATCTCTGCTTGGGAATAACAAGATGACTAAAGGTCACAGAAACAAGGTTGGCTTGAAAAAAACTTATGAATGGTGGTTATAAATTTAAATCATCACACATATGGCTGAGGAGATTTCTTCCTCAGAGTTGAAAACCACAGTGAAAGTCTCAACACTCCTTTATACTTGCATTTTTCATAACAAAACAAGTCAAACCCACAAGTGACCCAACCCACAGGACTCAGATTTGGAGGCCTAGCATCTGCCTTCCTGAGGAACAGTATTCAGATGCAAACCTGGTTGACTTGGCCCCAGGTGTTCTCAAGCTCCTCCCCAGCCTGCCTCCCACCTCCCAATGCCTCTGGTGGAGGAGGCGTCCCTGTGTCCATCCCACACAGTCATGCACTCTGCTGGCTGGAAATGGCATCGGCTCTGGCTCCCTTCTTCTTTGAGGCACGTCTGAGCTTGCATTTATTATATAACAGGGTTTTCTTGATAGAAGCGAAATGTCCTTCACAAGTCACCCAGTATTAAAGTGGGCAACTTATTAAATTTATTTTGTTGTGTAAGTACCCCTCTGGTGCCCCCCCACCCACCCACCAGCAGTACTCTTTGCAGTGAAGGTTGATTCTTTGAATTCTCTTTGTCTTTTTCAGAAAAAAAGAATGTGTTACTGTGGTGCAGAAAATCAATGGTAATTTTTCAGGCTATATAGAATTATTCACATGGCCAATTAAGTCTAATGCTGATAGAAAGAGACAATTTTGTTGCAGAGGAAATCTTCAAGTTTGAAACATCACCACTGGTGTATCTGTGTAGCTTTTCTTCATAGAACTTGAATATTTATCCCACTACACTAAATGGGTTAATCCCAGCAGTGTTCATTTGATCCCAATACTGCTGGGGATGGTGATGGGTGTAAGCCGAATTCCCTATCAACGGACCCCTCAGAAGCTTATAAATGTGAATGTGTGTCGGGGCCAAGGGTGGGCAGTGGGGATAGATAGCAAAATATATTGCACAGATGAGTAATAACTGATACAAGGCAGAAAAGTAGTGGGATGTGAAGGCTACAAATTGCTATGAAGTTTCGAAAGAAGCTGAAATGGTCTTTGGTTGACTTTAGGAAACCGCTTCTTGGAAGAAGGGCCATCATCATGGGCAAGTATTCCTGGGAGGTTTATAGTAAACAAACCACATCCAAGCCCTCACAGCCCCTCTGGAAAGTAGGCATCGCTATTCCTGTTGCTCAAGGGAGTAGTCTGGAGTGCAGAGAGTTTAAGTGATAGGCCCGAGGTCACATGACCAGGAAAGGGCGCTTGATCCCTTGTTTCTTTCTCCAGGTGGTCCTGTGGTGGCATTTGATGTAGGTGGCAGGGCGGGGAGAATTCTAATTACTTGAGATTTTGCTAGTGAACAGAGACGGACTTCAGGGGAACTCAGCTGCATGAGAAAAGGCATGGGCCCAGAGACACCGAATGCTACAAGCTCAGGGCCAGGCGTGGCACTTGGCAGACCTTAAACAAACAGAAGACCCAGTTCTTCTAGAACTTACCCCAGGGTTGAGAAGATGAGAAACGTTGTATGAAAACCCTGAAGAACGATTTGCAGCAACTTGTAAGCAGAAAAAATGTTGATTCTCATCTGCCACCAACTCTAGTGTTCTGTCCTTTAAGAGGCCTGAGCGCTTTTCACGCTAAGCCAATGCCTTATCCCAAATACCAATGCTAAATGGATGAGTGGGCCCTGTCCTGTCTGTTCTTACCATAAAACCTCAGGCCTGGACAGCTGTCAGATAGGGGCTCACTCCTGGGACCCTTCTCTTCCACCCCTGACCCACCTATCATCACACCTATGGGTAGAGGGTGTTCCTAGGCCCTTGCTAACCCACATAGTGCCTTTATGAGCATTAGTAAAAACCGCCTTCTCTGGGCAGATGCAACACCAAGATTGCAGAGCTTGTTAAGCCGAGAGTGAGCTGGCTCTTACCCTCTCCTCCATCCTCAGCGGGACACAAACTGCACATCACTGGGGGTGTACCTGGTCGTCCCTGTCAGCTCTTACTGGGGGGAACCAATACCCTGCCAAGCAACTTACTCTGTCCCTAGAGAAATGTTCCCCCAAAACTCAGCACTTACATGATCCCAGCGAAAAATCTGGATTGGATAGTGATTACTGAAGCATCTAGGTCTAGTGACCACTCCTGACAGTGCATTTGGGGTACTGGGAAGGAAAAGGTGGTAACCACACAGATGGAAAATGAGCCTGACTCCTGAAGTCTTATTTCAGCTGCAAGGTAACATATGCTTCAGCAGCACAAAATTACAGCCCAGCTAGTCAGCAATGAATCACACCAGGGTGAGAGAACTTCCGCAAAGCTCATTACTAACATTGTCGCTAAATACACCTTGGACAAACGCTGCTCAGATAAATTATCAGAAGCAGATGAGACACTCGAGAAAATATCAGTGACACACTCCAATTCAGACAACCTCTTGAAGCAGTTGGGATTGCAGTTGACACACATTCTGGAGAAAACCAGTTCCTTCCAGCCTTCTTCCTCAGAGACCACCTTGCTCCTTCACACCACAGGTGTATCTTGCTTTATTGGCAGAGATGTTCCAGTTGTTGTAAATAATTTGAATTTTGGTTAAAACTGATCACTTACAAGGTATTCTGGGAGAACACAATAATTTGCACATCGCAGCAGAATCTCCTCCTTGGAGGGGCTTCTTTGTCATCACCTAAAACAGGATGCAAAACTGGAGGTTGTAACTGAGCTCCCAAGCTCTCTGCTTTCAGGGGAAATTATAGGCAAAATTTCTCTTTCTGGAATGAGGGTTCAGAACTTCTGCCTAATTAATACTCAAAAGGTTCTACAATCCAGAAAGTTTCAGAACACAGAACCAAATTTTTTGGACAAGTTTGGAGTTGGAATGTTGGTACACACCTGTTCCTGGAAGGGCAGGACTGTTTCTTACATGGACAATGGCTATCAGCTAAGTTTTGGTCAGGAGATTTCTTATTCTTGGCACCTGACAAGTTACCAAATCTTTTTGGGTGTATTTGTAAAGACAACAGAGAAAGAATGCCAGACGCAAAGCCAACCTTGCCTGCTCTTTCCAGATAGAATGGCTGACCTACATTCACGACACAGGGCTGCACCACTCAGAGCCTGCGCTTCTGTCGGTATGAACTCATGTAGCTTTACCGGTTCAGGTGCCTCTGGTCCATGTTTTGTCCTGGGTTTCCTAGAAGGGCACGGTCCAGGGTTGAGCTATGCTGAGGAGTCTGTTTCAGGTTCTGGCTGCACTGTTCACTTGGGCCCGTGCTCTGAGGTTGGAGTCTCAAGGCCCGGGCCCTCTTTCTCCCTCCTTTTTGTTTCTTCCATGCAGAGAATAGCATCTTCAGCAATGCTGAAGGTTTCCCCTGTTGTCAGCATCTGTGCTGGGATTTGTCATTAAGTGCTGGTGGGCTACTGGATTTTGACATCACATTGGACCCTAAAAGACAACTTCCCGAGCCAATGTTGTTGAGGCTGTGTTAGAAAATGTCAGCTGGAGAATGGGGAAAGGTTATTATTGTTTCTCTGCCTTCTGGGCCAAGTGCTTGTACATGAGCTTTGCCCAACAAGTCACTATTCCAGGGACCAGGGAGCATGAGGGAGGGAGTCAAGGTTCTAGGACCTTCCAAGGATTACTGGGCTCTAATCCTAGCCGCTCTGAAATGAAAAGCTGAGGCTCAGATGTTTTTCTAGATTCTTAGGGGTGAGCCAGGGGTCTAAGACTTGGCTCTAAGACCCAGCTGTGAAACTTGGTTTAATTTGTGAACGGTAATCAGACAGTGCATCGCTCCGTCATGCACTTTGAATATTTTCACTGTTGTTCCTTCCTGTCCTTTCCAAAAGAGAGAGGGTGTGGACCTGACATGCTGGCCGTATCTGCAGAGTGGCTTGTAGGTAGGCAATTTGTCCTCTCCACCCTGACTTCCACATGAGGTAAATGCTGCCCAGGAAAGCATAACTAATGTTTCAATTACCCAAAAACTCAGAGAGCAAACTTGCCTAAGCCAACCAGGCTCTACTGGTGTCTTTTGAACAACCCCACGACATAAAGCATTTTCCTTGCCAACACACTTGGGACACTGGTTTATTTTTGATGATTTCAGAGATTTAAAAATGTCAAATAGATTCTGGCTGTAAATGTCCCCACAGTGATTTTGTCATTTTGTAGAGAAAAGAAAGCAAGCTTCAACACCACCCCTTTCAGAACCGTCCAAGCTGTGGGCCCCAGCCCCTCCTTTCACAGCCCCTTCCTACCACACCCCCATCCTATTCATATTCTGATCTTCGACACACTTGAAAATATGTTATTTCAAATGTTCCTACTAAAGAGAAATTTTTTCTCGTGTTTTTAGTCTGCCATCAAAGGACTTAATCTGCATTGGGGGCCGGTGGCTGCAGATGTGAGCGCTGGAGGCAAGAGATTCATACACAGTGCGGTGGAGCTGGAGAGGCCTTGGCTTCATGGGTGAACCCCCTGCACACACCGCAGAAGCCTCTAAGTTTTGGTCAGGAGATTCCATATTCTTGGCATCTGGCAAGTTACCAAACCTTTTGGGGTATATTTGTTGGGAGCCAGTTGGTCCAAGGTGGCACAACACAGAGACGGGAAGGTCCCAGACCTCCTGACTCCCAGGGCAGGGAGGCTACTTCGTCCTTCAGAGTGCTGTGTGCTTAGCTGGGGACAGCACTAAAACTAGACACAGCAATGCATTCGGGCTTCCTGATTCAGAATTCACAGTCAATTGATAAAGGTTAACACAAAGGTTACCCTTGCATGCAGTGCGTAAGAGTCAGTTTGCCAAGAAAATTAATCAGATAAGAATGGATGGAGAACTTTTAAAAACAATCTGAGAAGACTAACTCTGGTATTCTCTTGACAAGTATTTGTTGATAGTCTACTTTGTGTCTGTTGATGAGGTAGCAACATACATCCCCGCTCTTAAGGAGTGAAACAGACACATCAACAGGCCAGCTCTGAATGAGTGCTTGAATGCTACACGAGGACAAGCATGGGTGCTAAGCGAGTGGGCTGGAAGGGCGCTTACGGCAGACTTGGGTCTTGGACTTTTTCCCAGTGGAAGCCATGTTGAAACTGAGATCTGAAAGATTTAAAGTGAAGAGGTGATTTAGAAAAACCACACTGGCTGCAACACGAGAAATAGGTGAGAATGCCAAGATAGAAGGTGGAGAGGCCATGGGGAGGCCACCACCGCTCTCCCAGGAGGAGTGGCATGACCTGATTTAGGGAGGTGACAGTGGGTGGCATCTGGCATCTGACAGTGGGTGGCTTCTTCACCCCAGCAGCCTCAGAGATGGATGGGGTTTTGGAGGAGAGGGAGAGAGAGAGCAGAGTATGTGAAGAGGTGCAGGCTTCTGAGAGAGGTGACTGCATGGATGGTAGTATATTCACTGATGAGGGGACCCTGCTAGAGAGGGTGGAGCAAGAGGGAAGGACACGTCACCACTGAGAAGCAGATTTCTTAAAAGAGGCTCCAAGTACAGGGAGGGAACAGAACTTGAATTCAGTTGTAGACATGTTCTAGGTGCTTCTGGAATATAGAGAGAAGTCCAACAGGCAGGCAGATGGGTGAGAATGCAGAGGAGAATGAGGGCTGAGATCTAGGAGGTGAGATCTAGGGGTCCTTGGGTGGCTGAAGACTTGAGTGAGAATTACAGGCTTTTCCAAGCACTTTAGCAGCATCCTTAGCAATCAAGAATTTGGTGCTAATTACAGATAACAGCAGGCCTCATTTGCATATTAACAACTAAATGTACTAATTACAAATTAGCTTTATCTATTCATTAAAATAAGCCCAGGAGGCCTTTTTACTTGGAAAGGCTTTGAGAGTATTTAGTTAAATTACTGTGTGTGCACCTGGAAGTAATAACAGCTGCATTTCTTGTACACCATTGTATAAATCAGACTGGCAAAAGAGAGGCTTTAGTGGATTTAAAACCAGGACGATTTGAGTTTGCAGCCTCAGAAAACCAATGCCTGCATGTGGTTAAGAGTAGTTTCCAGAGTAATTAGAAGGAAAGTCTCAAATTATTCTAGTTTTGTTTTAAGTTTTGTATAGCTCCTTCTACCTGAGGAAGCAGGTTTCCCAAATTTTCCCCTAAAGGGCCTTTGAAGGCAAAGGGCTTCCAGGCTGACAGCAGAAGCCTGGAGTGCTCAAAGGTATAGAAGGAGATCTGGAGCTCAGTTGGTGAGGTTGGGAATGAATCAGTGATAGTTACATGGAAAAATCAAACAAACTGACAATTACAAACTCCTAGAAAAACAAAAAGTGAACAAGAAGAAAACACTGTTCTAGTATGTGAGGGGGAGCAGCTGTGCTGAAACACTCAACTAACCACTGATGTAGCTGGAAGTGGTGAGGAAAAGGTTTCGAAAATAGAGAGATGGCATGGTTTTCCACAATAAAGCTAGAACTGAAAAAAAGAAAAAGCATCCTAAGTACACTGTTCCACAAACAAAGGTGAATACCAGAAGATGTTGGGGAAGAATTAGGAGGCAGACAGATGGGGCAAGAATGGCAGTCTTCTATTATATACCTTCTGGTCATGTTTGACTTCTTAAACCAATGTACATGTGCTATTTAATTGAAAAAATACAGCCTCTGAAGACATGTTTGTTTGGCTTCAATTGCTAAGCAAAGTCATGAACAAATAATGCTGCCTCAAGTCTACTAACTCACCAAAGCAGAAATGAACCAGCTGGATGTGTGACCATCCAAGACCACACATCTCCCAAGCACATGTTGCCAGGACAAGGGCAGTGTTGGCTGATCTAAGTTACAGTCCTACTGTGGCACTTCCCACAGCCTACCTGAGGAAACGCACATCCTTCAGGGCCTCTCAAATATGGGCCCTGCCAACCTATCCACTTCTTTTTTTTAAAACAGGGTCTCACTCTGCCACCCAAGCTGGAATGCAGTGGTGCAATCATGGTTCACTGCAGACTTTACCTCCTGGGCTCAAGCAATTCTTCCGCCTCAGCCCTCCAAAGTGATTACAGGCATGAGACACTGTGCTCAACCACGTCTCTACTTCTTAATGTCCCCTTCTCACACTTGTAACATCCTCTACACACACACACACACACACACACACACACACACAGAGTATTCGTCCATTCTCACACTGCCATAAAGAACTGCTCAAGACTTGGTAATTTATAAAGGAAAGAAGTGTATTATAAAGGAAAGAACTGTAATTGACTTACAGTTCCACAGGGCTGGGGAGACCTCAAGAAACTTACAATCATGACAGAAGGGGAAGAAAACATGTCCTTCTTCACATGGCAGCAGGAAGGAGATGTACACGGTGAAGTGGGGAGAAGTCCCTTATAAAACCATCAGATCTCATGAGAATTCACTATCACGAGAACAGTATGGGGAAACTGCCCCCACGATTCAATTATCTCCACCTGGTTCCTCCCAGGACACATAGGGATTACGAGAACAACAATTCAAGATGAGATTTGGATGGGGACACTGCCAAACCATATCACACACATACCATGGCAGTTGTGGACTGTCCTCCCACCACCCCATGACCTGACTGACTCCTGGCTTCTGCTCACTTACCCTCTGTGTCCTAGCCCAGACTCTTCCTTCTCTGGAAAGCCTTTCCTGACCCCTCGGGTGGCGTGCCTGTGGGCTCCCAGCAAGCCCAGTACTTACCTACTGCATTATCTGTTGTCCTTCTCTCTCCCTCACAAAACCCTTAGAAGAGGAACTGTGCCCAATACAGATTGCACAAATGAGTGTGATCACTCTGGAAAGTAGCTGAAGATCCTTCTTTTTGTCTTCCCTCCTTCCATCCTTCCAGTCCCCATTCACCAGCAAGGGCCCTGTCCTTACCAACACCACACTCAGCCTCTGCTTCTTCCCTCCCCTACAGAAAAGAGAAAAAATCCAGCTCTAATGATGGAAGGAGGGAAGGTCAGACAAGTCTCAAAAAGGATAGAGAGAAAGGCCTGGGATATTGGACATTTTCATGTGTGTTCAAGCCCAGATACCAACCTCCAAGTCCCGGCCATGCATTCCCAGTGCTGTGCAGTCCCTCACTGAATGATACATATGGGCTCCCTGAGCCAAAGGCACTCAATCCTTCCAGGAAGCACAAGGCTTACATCTCCCTGATCCGGCATCTCCTGATGCACTAGCTCAGATTTTGCTTCCTGAGGGAGAAAGTCCAGAGATGCGCTCTGTCCTGCCTTCTCCCAGACCTTAGCTGGACCCAGCCCTGCTGTGGTTCAGAAAAGCTTTGTTCTTCTTGCCTCCTGGCCAAAGCGACCAAGCAATCACACACTATAGGGTCTCACACCGCTTGGCTAGTAAGAACACTCAACCCGGCCCAGCATCCCAACAGGAATCCAGCAGAGAGAGGAAAGGGAAAACTCAGCATCAGTTAGAGGCTCTGTGAGAAGGGGGCCTGGAGGCAGTATGAGTCCTATGATGGTGGTAATAAACATCACAACGATGGCAAACAGTTTTTTGTTGTTGTTGTTGTTGTTGTTTTGTTTTGTTTTGTTTTTACAGAGTGGAGTGCAGTGCAATCTGGGCTTACTGCAACCTCCACCTCCTGGTCTCAAGTGATCCTCCCACCTCACCCTCTCGAGTAGCTGGGACTATAGACCCATGTCATTACACCTGGCTAATTTTTATACTTTCAGTAGAGATAGGGTTTTGCCATGTTGGCAAGGCTGGTTTGGGACTCCTAAGCTCAAGTGATCCTCCTGCTTAAGTCTCCCAAAGTGCTGGGATTACTGGCATGAATCACTGCACCCAGCCAGCAAACAGTTTTTGAACCCTGACTTTGTGCCAGGCATGTGCTATGCGCTCTACACACATCACCCCGTCAACCCCATCAGCAATCCTGGGAGGCAGATGCTGTCTTCGCTGGCACTTGGCAGAGGTGGATTCCGAGGCCCGGAGGGGAGAACTCACTTTTCCTGGTCACCCCAAGATGGTTGAGTGAGAGGAAGTCCCCCACTCTAGGTCTTCCTGCCCTCAAGGAGTCTGAACTTTTAACTTTCCTATTATGCTGTTATGAACCAGGTTGGCAAAGGAGAGGAGATGCAGAGAAGAGAAAAGAGGTGAGAGAATTTGTTTTTAAGGGAAACTCAGCACATTTTGAGAACCAAGTTGTAAGGAAAATCTAGCTCTTGAGTGGGGTGTGGCCCCCAAACCCCATTCCTCTCAAACCCACAACCAGTGGCCCAGATACTTCAGGGGTTCTGAAGTCACTTTTTCTTCCTCAGTACCAAAGTTGAACCAAGTGTAAACAAGTAAACGCTTTAAATAATGCTTCCTGAGGTGAGTCCTTAATCTGCATCTCATCTAGGCTTTCTAATGCCTCTGCAGGAGCGCATAGATCCTCTCAGCGTCTACATTTTTGACAAGCAATAAGCTCACATCATTCAGGCTGATGGCTCCGGGTGCCTTTGGCAGTTAGTAATTTCAGATGTGGTGGGAGGAAGTTCTCAGTGGAAGAATCACACTTTCAATCCAAAATTAAAGCTCAATTTGGTCTAATTGTCCTTGATTTTATCAGTCGCATAAAATGGCTGATTCCATATGCAAAAATAAATAAATAGTTGTGCAGCTTTGAAATCCCTTCTTATCCCTGGGGACAGAGCCCATCAAGTTCTGTGCTGTCTCTTGTGTTATTTTCATCCACCAAACAGTGCTGATCTTTCTCTACCCTTTTCTATTTTCTCTCCCTTCTCTGCACTTCCCCCAGCCCTTTCCAAAAAAAGAAAAGCATAGTGTCTCTCTGTGTGTCTATCTCCTCTGTCTGTGGCTTGTATAATTTTAGAATGGAAGTTCCTTAAGAGCAAGAATAGTTCCTTTATGAGATGATGACGCCCAGAAATCTGGAAATGCCTATTTAAATGGTAAATTAGAATAAAGAAAATAATAAAAGTGGCTGTTTATTTCTCCCACAACAATTTCTTTGCAAAACCCAGCAATAGAGACCATACCTAGAGCCTAGGATGAAGAGGCTGAGAGACTGTCCGGGGCCTCTGGTGGGAGTATGCTTTCCAAGAACAACCAAAAATTTACCCTCAAGCAGTGAGGAAGGTGCCCATCTCTAGTCACCAGAAAACCTGAGTTCTGGCCTGCCTCTGCTTTCAGTTGGCTGTGGAATTTAGGACAAGTCCCTTCACCTCTCTGGTACTCAGGTTCCCAATCACGAGAGTGAAGAGCTGTGATGCGGTCTGAAGTGCCTTCCAATGGTGGCTGGGGTAACCTCTGGGAAGGAGGAGGGCTGACAGTGACCCAGAGGAGACGTTGGAAGAGGCACAACTTTGGCAATGGCAGGGGGATGGAGAAGTTGCGGCATTTGCAATAAATTTAGGGGGTGAAGTCAACAGACAGGACCTGCTACCCAGTGGGTTTGGGACAAGGAGACAGGAGTCTGTAAGAGAGGAAGTCCCCCACCCTAGGTCTTCCTGCCCTCAAGGAGTCTGAACTTTTTCCTGTTATGCTGTTATGAACCAGGTTGGCAAAGGAGAGGAGATGTGGAGAAGAGAAAAGAGGTGAGGGAATTCCTTTTTAAGGGAAGCTCAGCACATTTTGAGAACCAAGTTGTAAGGAAAATCTAGCTCTTGGGTGGGGTGTGGCCCCCAAGCCCCATTCCTCTCAAACCCACAACCAGTGGTCCAGATACTTCAGGGGTTCTGAGGTCACTTTTTCTTCCTCAGTACCAAAATTGAACCAAGTGTAAACACGTTAATAAAGCGTTTACTTTAAATAAGAGGTGATGTATTCTGCCTGGGGGACCCAAGAGGGCGTGTGTGGATGACACGGATCAGGACGGTGATCAGAGAAGGTGTCAAACATTTTCCATCTCTACTAGTTGTAAAATATGTTCACAAATTCCTTAACACTGTTCTCATTAAGAGGTGGAGTCTAATTCTCTTCTCGACAATGGATGGCCTTGATTTGGTGACGAGCTTCCGATGAGTACAGTGCAACAGAAATAATACCGTGTGGCTTTTAAAAGACCGGCTTGTGAAGACAACACAGCTTCCACGTGGTTCCTTCCCAGGACCTTGCCCTTGGAACCCAGCTGCCATGCTGTGAGGAAGCCACGGCCACAGGAAGATGCCCCAGTTGAGATGCCAACAGACAGCCAGAGATGCGAAGGAGCCTGTAGGGTGGCTCCAGCCAGAGCCCCTGTCTGACTGCAGCATCTTGAGCAACGGTGAGCCGGAGCCACCCAGTTGGGCTGAGTCAACAGCCAGGACCAGGAGAAACAGCAGCAGTGCCTGGCTGCCACGGTGTCATGCCACTATGTTTGGGTCGTTTCCCAAATGCTTACAGACCAGTAGGATAGGAGGTGCCACATCCTTCTCGCTCCTGGCCAGAAACACACAGTGCATTTACAAGAGTTGAGAACAGAAAGTTTGAAGAAGTGAGTATTTACAGGGGCAGGGGCAGGGGCAGGGGCAGGGTTAGGAGAACCGAAGAGGAATGGTAAAGTACCTGGAAATCAACAGGAGGAGCCATTCCTGCCCCTAGGCCTGAAGGGACAATGGGGAAGGGACAGTGTGACTGGGAACCTGGCCAAGGGGCCTGGGGAAAATGAGGGCCTGCCAGAATCAGCAGAACCCCTCAGACCATGAGGGAGTAAGGAGGAGGGGTCATAAACCCCACCCTCTCTCCTCTCACCCACCCATCTTCTGCGGTGTCTCCCACTGACTGAGCCCAGCTGGACACCAGAGGGCAAAGGAAGGCTGTAATGCGGTCTGTGGAGGTCAGCCTCCCAGAGCAACATGGAGAATAGATTTGGCAACAGCAAATAGAAAACAGCGTAAATGAATAAAGTGAAAAGAGAGTGAAAGGTGGAAAGGTGGAAAATGCAGCCTTTCAGGACAAGCAAAGCAGAGATGCCCCCAGGTGAGAAGGAGCAGGTGAGACTGCACAGGCAGGAGAAGCAGCAGATGGGAAGGGCCTGCAGCCCATAGACCCAGCAAGGGGAGAATTTGAAATGGAAGTAAGGGGCCAGTACAGCCACGTTGACTTGGGAGGTGCTGACATTTGTGGACAGCTGGGCCCCTCCAGGGCTTTGCAGGAACAGAAACCTGGGAAGGAGACCAGGTGGAAAGATGCTGCTGCAGGCAGACGTGTCCCTCACAGTGACTGCTGTGTAAACTGGTCTTCTTGGCCTTTGATGCTCAGTTCCTCAAGGTCCGGGACAGTACGTGCTTCTTGTGTCCTTGCATTGTGTACACACGGACTCGGGTGCCACCTGAGGACTGGTGGGGCCGTGGCCCCGTGGGAAGGGTGAAATGGAGGTCAGAGGTCCCCTAATGGAGCCAACCAGTGAGTGGGTTGGGAAGTGGGGGCAGGCCCTGGTCCCAGCCCTCATTGGCTGGAAGAACCCTGAGAGCATAAATCTTGTTCCACATTGGTATCCTGGAGGGAGAACTAGCCGGCTCCCAGCAGGCAGCACTGTGTTCTGGTGTGCCCCTGCCCTGGCCCAGTCCTTGAGTTCCTGGTGCACAAAGCAAGCCGGGGAAGTGGCCACTGGGTAAGAAGTCCTGTGACAGGGACAGGGGTGACTGTAGGGAGGGTGGCTGCTGAAAAGTTCGATGTGGAGCTCATGCTTAGGGACCTTAGAGAGAGGATGCCATGGGCATGCGGGTGCAGATCGGGATCGTGGGGACTGTGTCTCCTTCTCCACATGTCAGGGCATTAGGCGGCCCTGGGACTCAAGCCCTGCGGCGGCAGGATAGTCTGGGAGGGCTTTCTGCAATGGCAGCAGTGTTTTTCTATGCGGTTGCATATCCCAGCCACTACTAGCTACAGGCAGCTATCGCAGCAGCCGAGAAGCGGCTAGTGCAACTGAAATACTGAATTTTAAGTTCTATGTAATTTTAATGACTTCCCATTTAAATGTACAGAGCCACATGTGGCTGAGGCTACTGTGGTACTGGACAGTGCAGGTAGAGGCTGAGCTGCTTAGAAGGGCGGGGAGAAGGACTCTGTTCTGGACATTGAGGAAGAAAATAACTCACCGCCCTTTAAAGAAAATGCCTGGACTCTTACGAAGCTTAGCGAGCATCTGGCCGCAGCGCTTTACTTAACAGAGGAGGATGCAGGGGCTCAGCAGGCTCCCGGGAGGTGCTTGAGAGGATGGAGGGGGCTGGCAGCAGCAGAATCATAGGGAAGATTTTCCCGTCCCCCACGATCCAGCAGGCATGGTGTAAAGCGGGAAGGGTTTAGGACCAGAGCAAAGTCAAAGCGTAAAGTTGGGGACAGATGAGAAGAGGAGGGAAGGAAGAGGAAACAGACTTGTGGGATCCCCGAAGAGAGCCCTGCTAGACTCCGTGGTTTAGTCCTCAGGGGAACGCACGCCCACCTCACCTGCCAGCGCAGAGCCGGGGACATGTGACAGCTATGGAGCATTCCCTGGAAGGAGTCTGGGAGAGGAGCTGGTCCCCCTCCGCAATCCTTGGTGCGCTAGGAGGGTAGGGGGCGCTGCCTAGAGCCTTGAGGTCCAGCCCTTCCCTGCGCGGCTCCTTGGGGGCTCTTGCTGCTAGGGCCTCCAGAACCACGGACCCCAAGCTTAGGGCCTGGAAGCAGGTCCCAGACTCCAGCGAGACTGGTGCTTTTGGACGGGCAGCCGGGAAGGGCAGGGGCTCCTCTGCCTGGCACACTGTTTGACACTGGTGTTCCCGTTCCTGTTGGGATCAGGAGAGATACTACTGTTCCAGCAAACATATATTTTTTTTCCTATCCCGATGAATCACTTTTTAAATAAGAATAGGACCTTGGTAGCTGGTTGATCTTGGCCTAGAAACTGAATAGTTCCAGGTCTTGGTGCTTGGCCAGGGCTTCCTATTCCTGTGGACCTTTCTTGGGAGAGACAGTGTGCTTGCATCAGCCAAGGAAGAGACACAGATGTCAGTGCGGGGGAGAGTGCTCCAAGTCCTGCTCTTTACTTCTGCATTTGTCAGTCAGGGCCAGAGCCAGGAAGGAGCTGGGCTCTCCTGCCGGACACCAAGGACAGCAAGGCTGACAGGTTCCCCAGCACCACGCAGTCCACTCAGTAGACAAGGGCTTCAAGAGGCCTTGGAGCAGCCTACTTCTACTCCCTTGTACCTCCTCCATGTAGTCACCCACCCACCCACCCATTCAATAACTCTTTTTAGGAACCTTTTGTGGGCACATGGTTGAGAGGAAGAAACCCGGCTTCCGCATAAGAGATGGCATTGCTATGCAGCAGGTGTGTGGATGACAGGAAGCATGGTGCTGTAGAGTGGCATCGAGGAGGAGACTACTGTCTGCTATGAGCCAGCATCCTGAGAATGGGTCTAGGGTCAGGGCGGCTTCCCTTTGAGGTGGGCCAATCATTAGTGCGGGACAACCTCAGCTGCTCTTTTACTTTAAGAGGGAATCTGATTTCACCGGGGGTGCCACTGGGAACATGGACAGCAAGAACCACAGTGATTTCTACTGAACTTGGGAGTTGATTTTGAATAAAAATTCTCCAGGGTCCTGAGTTAATGCCTTCACCTTCAGGGATGTGATCACCAAACACCACACAGGTGCATGTAGCATTTATGCACACAGCTGCACTTCTTTCACTGATGAGGGTGCTGGTGCTGTCCTTTAAACCCACACCAAATCCAACGGTCTTCCTCAGGGGATCAGGCCATGAAGAGGCCACGAGAATGAAGAGGGGATGGGAAGACGCATCAGGAATGTGCGTGAGAGCATGAACACCTCCTCAGTGACTGAAAGAGAAACATGCCTATGTTTCTTTGCACAGATTTTGCATTCCATTTGGATTTGGCTCAAGCATCAGTCATTTTCTGCCCTTCTACCCTAAGCAAGTTTCGCTGTCAGTGACCAGGGCAGGAAGCCCTCTTTGGGAGTAGGCAGAAAGGTGACACGGTCCCCCTGGACCATACAAACGTAGAGCCCAATGAACAAGTGAAGCTGGTGGGCGTTCTCTGCCTGGTGCTCACCCAGATCTAGCTCTATCTCTCACCCGGAGCTGAGGCTGGCTTTCACACTCCTGAAAAAGCTCGTCGGTTTTCTCATGTTCTGTTCCCTGAGCAGCCAGGCAATGTGTCGTCTTAAATAGCGACACTGTACAAATGGCAGTTCAGTCTCAAAGGAAATGCCTTGCCTAAGAAATAATCTCACCATGCCAATTGTGGGATGATCGTTTTCCCACCAAAAACACTAGGAAAATGTTGGCTTTTAAGACGTATAAACAGCAGAAATGCGAATTCACTGGCTAACGCCAGTAGAGAGGAGAGAAAGCAGCTTTCCTCAGGATGGCAAGCTGAGGACGCTCAGCTTCTGCCTCACATTTTCCCAGGCAGAGTTTCCCACAGCTGCTTAGGAACGGCTACTTGTGCTTTTCAGAGGCGGTGGCATCGTCAGCACTGTTTTGCAGGTGATGCTCCTGAGGCTCCCAACGGTTGGGTGTCTTTACCACGCTACCCCACAGGGTCGGTTTTGGGGCGATCAGATTCCCCGGTGACAGACTGCAGTTGTTCACACCATTTTCACCCTCCCTTACAAATCTGCAGTGACAAAGGGCTGGTTTCCTCCTCTTATGTTTTCTGCTTTTGCTTGTTTGGTTTTGCTTACTGCCTGTAGCAAGTTGCTGGAGCCAATTTGTATTCAAATTCAAAGCCAAGCTGGCCTTGCTCAGCAGGAGTTGGCAAGTGTGTTCAATTTGTGACGCTGCTGCTCACATCCTCTCTCTGGAGAAGGTCTGGACATGGCAAATGTGAACAAGAGCCACTGCTCCCTAATCAAGAAGAATGCCTCAGGTTGCCTCTCAGCCCCTTCCCAGTATCACTGTCTGTTAAATGAGAAGTAGCAAATGCCTCATTTATTGTCACCTCTCTCATGTACCCTTCTGAACACATTGAAGGCTCTGTGGATTGGTTATTGCTTTGTCTAGCTAATTGCATTACCCCCCAAATCTCGACAAATGCTAGGCTGCACCCTAATGTTGTCTCACAATGAGAATTAACTTTTCTTTTATGTGATGTAAATAAATAAGAACAAGAGCAAAACCCACTTTGGGAGGCCAAGGTGGGCGGATCACGAAGTCAGGAGATTGAGACCATCCTGGCTAACATGGTGAAACACCATCTCTACTAAAAATACAAAAAAATTAGCTGGGTGTGGTGGCGGGTGCCTGTGGTCCTAGCTACTTGGAAGGCTGAGGCAGGGGAATGGTGTGAACCCAGCAGACGGAGCTTGCAGTGAGCCGAGATCATGCCACTGCACTCCAGCCTGGGCAACAGAGCGAGACTCCATCTCAAACAAAACAAAACAAAACCTAATGATCCTCTTCTGTGTTTGGTAGAGAAGTAAGAACAGATGCAATCATATCACCAAGATGTAATCCACAGACATCAGATATATCCTGTGTGACAAGCAGGCTACTCTAGCCCAGAGTCCATGGGTCAAGGCTTATTTCAGGGAGCTTGTGTCTACAAAGTTAAATTTACCTTGATGCCTGGGAACAGCACTTTATATTGAAACTATGAACGCTGGGGCCTCTGATTCCAGAAAAAATGGAGTAAGTGCATTCTACCTATTCCTCCTGCTAGTTGTACCTGAAAACCCTAGACAAAATACATAAAGCACTAACTACTAGAGAATCCTGAAAGTTGGAGAAATGAAGATGGATGGCTAAAGACTTTGTAATTTGAGAATAACCCAAGATGTATTTCGTGTTGGGATGGGAAGGAGGGGTGTTTTCCTCCCATATATCTTATTCTGGGCACTAAAGAGCCCCCAAATCTGGAAATGCCAACTGGCTTGGACAATTGAAAAAAGAGCCCCAAGGAAAGCCTACTTTCTCTAGCTAAAGAACCAGGAAAAGGGTGGTCCTATGTTACAGAATTCTTCTGACTATGCCCACCCTCTGCTAGGCAAAGATAACAAAAATATCTGCAACCATCTGCCTCCCCTTTGGGTGCTGTGGCTGTGGAGTCTGTGAAGGCTATGATCAGAGCCCCATGGACCATCCTTCTCTGCATTAAGGAGGCAGCAGACCATCCCCTCTCCATCTGTCATGGGGAGACTGTGGGGTGAGACCCTGCCCACCATCCCCACTTGTACTAAATGAATGCCAGCAAAGAGGAAACATCCCAGCCCTTCCCTAAGGTGGGCATTACAGAGAAGAGGAAGCCAAACAAAAGGGATTGGTAGGCGGGAAGATTACAGAGAAGATTCTGTAAACTTCTCTGAAGAAAGAGATTTTTAAAATCCATGAATAAAGTTGTGGGAAGACCCTCAAGTGGACTGTGAGTGAAATTGGTTAGAATTAACACAGCAATAGGTTTCAGATTGACCTCTGAGTAGTGTGCAAGTGGGGCAGAGGAGAATAGCACCATAAAGTCTTTGAAAACAAAATTGACATTTAAACCACAAACCCACAAAAGTAGGCCATGATGTGTGTTCTGAACCTAAGCAGGTTGACTGATTACTAAAAGATATTAAACAGGTATCTATTACGTCTCATGACGTAATACATAAAGTGTTTCAGAGGTAATCCAACATAATTCTTCAAACTAAGAACGAGAAAAATGCTAACTCGAATAACAAATACCAACATTGAGATAACACAGATGTTAGGATGATCTCATAAGGATTTTTAAGTAGCCATCATAAAAGTGCTCCAACAAGCAATTATAAATACTCTTGAAACAAATAGAAAATTGCAAACTCTCAGCAGAAAGATGGAAGCTATAAAGGAGAACAAAATGGACATTTTAGACCAAAAAATATAGTAACCAAAGTATTTTAATTCTTTTTCTAGAGGCAGAATATTGCTCTGTAATCCAGGTTGAATTGCAGGGATACAATCATAGCTCACTGCACCATCAAACTCCTGACTCAAGCAATCCTCCTGCCTCAGCCTCCTGAGTAGCTAGTACTACAGATATGTGCCACCACACCCAGCTAATCAAAAAACAACTTTGTAGACTTGGAGTCTTGCTTTGTTGCCCAGACTGGTCTTGAACTCCCGGGCTCAAGGGATTCTCTTGCCTTGATCTCCCAAAGTTCTGGGATTACAGGCACGAGCCCCAACTCCTGACCCAATAACCAGAATTTTAAAACTCACAGGATGAGTTCAATAGCAGAATAGAAATGACAAAGGAAAATGTTATTAAACTCAGAGATAACTCAGTAGAGCCATTCCTATTGACTTACCTTTGAAAAAGTCTAGATAATTATTTTATTGACTTATCTTTAAATAGGTCTAGATTTATTCTGAATAGAATAATTTCTAGATAATAAAATAGAAATAAAATAGAATAAACAGAAATAAATTAGATTAGTTCCTAATCTATTTAGAAAGAAAATAGATTTTTAAAAAAACTATTCTCAAGGGCTGGGGGGCAGGGTCTGGGGGGACAGTGACAGAAGATTTAGCATTCATATCATCAGAGTCCTAGAAAGAGATGAGAATAAATAAAAGTGAGCAAATATATTATGAAATAATGACAGGAAACTTCCCAGATTTGGTGAGAGACATAGACTTACGGATTTAAGAAGTGGAGTAAATCCAAGACAGGGTAAATTTAAAGAAATCCATAGGCAGACAAATTTCTGAAAATTAAACACAAAGAGTATCTTAAAAACACCCATAGAGGACGATTTTAATGAAAGCGAATTTCTCATCAGAAACCACAGAGGCCAGAAGGAAGAGTCAGAATGTTTTTCAAGTGCTGAAAGAAAATAACCATCAACTCAGAATTCTATATCTAGCAAACTTCTTCAGGAACAAAAGTGAAATCAAAACATTCCCAAGTGAAGGGAAACAGAGAATTGGTTGTCAGCAAACCTGCTTGAAAAGAATTGCTATAAGAAGTTCTTCAAACAGAAAGGAAATGATAACAGATGGAAACTTGTGGAACATCAGTTATGAAGAAAAAGCAATGAAAAGAGCAAATATCTAGATAAATATATATACTATCCTTCTTTTGAGTTTTAAATAACTTTTATGATTGGAAGCAGAAAATTACAACAGTCTGATGTGATTCTCAACAAATGTAATAAAATTTGAGACACTTCAGTCATTAACGGAAGTGGTAAAGAAGCCTGCATGGAGGTAAAGTTTTAATATTCATTCCACTTGAAGTAGTAAGTTGTTAATATTGGTAGGATGTAATGTGTTATGTGTGTATATATGTTGTAATCACTATAGCAAACACTTGAAAACCATGTAAAAAGATACACTCAAAAACCATTATAGATAAATTAAAATAGAATACTAAAAATTGTTCTGGTAACCCAAAGGAAAGCAGGCAAAGGCAAACAAAGGAAGAAAAAAAGTGGAGAGGGAGAAACGAACTGAAAACAAATAATAAAGTAGCAGACTTAAATCCTGAAATAACAGCAGTTACATTAAATGTAATGGCTAAGCACAGCAATTAAAAGACAGAGATTTGCAGAATGGATTAAAAACGGAACAAATGGCTGGGCGTGGTGGCTCACGCTTGTAATCCTAGCACTTTGGGAGGCCAAGGCAGGTGGATCACCTGAGGTCAGGAGTTTGAGACCAGTCTGGCCAACATGGCAAAACCCCATCTCTACTAAAAATACAAAAGTTAGCTGGACATGGGGGTGGGCGCCTATAATTCCAGCTACTCAGGAGGCTGAGGCAGGAGAACTGCTTGAACCCAGGGGCGGAGGTTGTAAGTTAAGATTACACTACTCCACTCCACCCTGGGCGAAAGAGTGAAGCTTTGTCTCAAAAAAGACAAAAAACTGGACCAATTGTATGTGGTCTACAAGAAACTTACTTCAAATATTGTGATATAAGTTGTTGAAATGTAAAAGTATGAAAAGTATATATAAAAGACAGATGGAGGGTGTTCATATCAGACAATGTAGACTTGTGCAAAGGAAATGCCAGGGAAAAGAACAGTACACAATGATAAGAGAGTCAATTCACCAAGAAGATGTAACAGTGTGATGCATCAAATAACAGGTTCAAATATCTGAGATAAAAGCCAATATAACTGAAAGAAAAATATACATATGGTCAGAGACTTCAACACTGCTCTTTCAGTAACGAAGAGACTACTAGACAGGATATCACAAAGGATACAGAAGAACTTAACAACACCATGAACCAACATGATCTAATTGGCATCATAGTGCACTCCAACCAACAATGGCAGAATACACAATTCTTGTCAAGTGCACTTGGAATATTCACCAAGAAAGACCATATTTTGGATCATAAAACAAACCTTAACATTTAAGTGAATTAAAGTCATATACAGTATGCTATCTGACTATTAAGTCAATAACAAAAAATAAGAACATCTCCAAACACATAAAATAACACACTTTTAAATAATCCAGGCATCGAAGGGTAAGCCTCAAGAAAAAATAAAAATATATTGAACTTAATGAAATGAAAATAAATACACCATATCAAAAATATATAGGGTACAGCTAAAGCAGTGCTTAGAAGGAATTTTGTAGGACTAAATACTTATATGAAAAAGAAGAAAGAATTCAAGTCAATAATCTGAGCTTCTATTTCAAGATATTAGAAAAAGAAGTGGGAAAAAAAAACCCCAAAGTAAGCAGAAGATAAGAAGTAAAACAGAAATCGATAAAATTGAAAACAGCAAATAATGGAGAACATTAGTAAAACCAAAACCTAGTTCTTTGAAAAGATCAATAAAATTAACTTCAAACAAGACTGACAAAGAAAAATGATGGAAGACACAAATTCCCAAGGTCACGAATGAAAGAGACGGCCAGGTGTGATGACTCACGCTGTAATCCCAGCACTTTGGCAGGCTGAGGTGGGTGGATCACTAGAGGTCAGGAGTTTAAAACTAGCCTGGCCAATGTGGTGAAACCCCGTCTCTACTAAGAAAAAAAAAAAAATTAGCTGGGTGTAGTGGTGCACACCTGTCATCCTAGCTACTCGGGAGGCTGCGGTGGGAGAATACTTGAACCCGGGAGGTGGAGGTTGTACTGAGCCGAGATCTCATCACTGCACTCCAGCCTGGATGGCAGAGAAAGACTCCATCTCAAAACAACAAACAAACAAAAACACAAAGGATGTTACTGCAGATTGCATAGATACTTAAAGAATGTTAAGGGAAAATTACAAACAACTCTATATACATACATTTGACAACTTTGATGAAACAACCAATTTCTCAAAAACCACAAGCTACTAAAACTCACCCCATATAAAAGAGATAATCTAAATAGTCCAATAACTACTAAGGAAATAGAATTCATAGTTTAGGATTTTCTGAAAAAGAAATCTCCAGGTGTACTGGCAATTTCTATCAACGATTTCGGGAAGAAATAACACCACTTTTTACATAATCTTTTACAGAAAGTAGAAGAAAAGGGAGGACTTCATAATTCACTTTATGAGGCCAGTATTACCCTGATACCAAACCCAGATGAGGACAGAAAGAGAGAGAGAGAGAGACTATTGGCCACTATTCTACGTGACTATAGACACAAAGCCTTGAATAAAATGCTAGCAAATTGAATCTGGAAATATATGAAAGTAGCGATATGCTATAAACAAGAAAAATGATGTTTTCCCTATTTGTAGACAACGTAATTGTGTATGTAGAAAATCCCATAATCTACGTAAGAGCTCCTAGAACTAAAATATGAGTTTACTAAGGTGCAGGATTCAAGGTCAATGCACAAAAATCAATTGTATTTATTTAAATATAGAAGGAACGAACCCCTGGAAACCACAATTAAAAACAAAATGCCATTTATAACAGCTTCAGAAATTGAAATACTTAGCATACAGAATCTGTATGCTGAAAATTACAAAAGGCTAATGAAAGAAATCAAGGAACTCAATAAATGAAGAACATAAACATTCAGGAATTGAAAGACTCAACATAGTAAAGACCTTAGTTCTCTCAAAAATTGATCTATAGTTTTAATGCAGCTCCTATGAAAATTCCAGTAGGATTTTTGTAGATATATACAAGTTGACTCTAAAATGTGCATGTAAAAGCAGTAGAGTGAGAATAGCTGAAACCTTCTGAAGAAGAAAAATAAAGTTGGAGTAATCACATTATCTGATTTTAAGGCTAACTATATGGCAGCAGTAACGGTGTGGATGATCACATGGATCAGTGGAATAGAATAGAGTCTAGAAATAGACCCACAAAAGTAAAACCAATTGGTTTTTGATAAAGGGACAAAAGTGCTTCAAAGAGAAAGGTGGTCTTTTCAACATGGCTATTGGAAAAACTGGTGGGCATTCATAGGCAGAGGGAAAAAGGAACCTTAACCTATACCTCACGCTTTATATAAAAATCAACTCCAAATTGATCATAGATCTAAATGTGAAATGTAAAACTAAAATGTACTCGCAATAAATATAGGAGAAAATCTTTGCAACTTCAGGTTAGGCGAAGATTTCTTTAGATAAGATGCCAAAAGCACAATCCATAAAGGAAAATTGTCAAATTGGACTTCATCAAAATTCATAACTTTTTCTATGCAAAAGAGACTGTTAATAGAATAAAAAGACAAGCCACAGACTTGAAGAAAATATTTGCAAATTATATATCTGACAAAGAATTTGCAACCAGAGTAAGAAGAGAATTCTTTAATCCTGACAGTAGGAAAACAATGCAATCAATAAATGGACAAAATATTTCAATGACACTTCATCAAATAGAATGAGTGGGTGGCAAACAAGCATGTAAAAGATGTTCAACATCACTGGCCATTAGAAAAATACAAATTAAAACCATGGTGAGATACCACCATACACCTATTATGAGGATTAAAATAAAAAATATCGACCATATCAATTGCTGGCCAGAATGTGAAGCAGCTGGAACACTCACATTTTGCTGGCAGGTTACAAAATGGTATGACCACTCTGGAAAACAGTTTGGCAATTTCTTAAAAAGTTATACATACACTTACCACATGACCCAGCAATCACACTCCTGGTTATTTATCCTAGATAAAGGAAAGCTTATATTCATACAAACACCCATACACAAATGTTTATAGCAGTGCACGAACATTTATAGTGGCTGTGTTCATAACATAAAAGCTGGAGACAACCCAGATGTCACTCAGTGCTAAATGGTTAAACAAACGGCGGCACAGCCACACCCCAGAATCCTGCTTAGCAGTCACATAGAAGAAGCTATTGATATAAGAACCAATATGGATCTTAAGGGCATTTTGGATCTTGGATGGCCCTTAAGTGCATTTTGCTGAATGAAAAAAAGAACTAAAAGGATTACATACCATGTGACTTAGTTTACATAACATTTAAAATATGACAAAATTGTAGTAATATAGAACAGATATGTGACTGGCAAGAGGACTATAAAAGGTGCCACAAGGGATTTCACATTGCTGATGGAATTCTTCTCTATCCTGATTATAATGGTGTTTGCATGAGTAGGTCTGTGTGCTAAAATAGTGAGATCTAAATAAGGTCTATAGTTTGGGTATTGATATGATACCAATATCATTTTCCTGGTCTTGATAATGTGCTAAGGTTATTTATGTAAGATGTTATAATTCGTGGAGTTTGGGTGAAGAGTACATGGGAACTCTCTACTATTTTTACAGCTTCTTGGAAGTCCAATGTAATTTTTAAATAAAAAGTGAAAAACAAAGTGAAACAAAAAACTGAACAGGAGCAATTTCTGATGATTACTCTGCATATAGACCTGCAGTATTCCTGCCTCTCTTACTTTGAACCATCACATTTACCCGATTCCTCTAAGAACATCTTGAGAGCAATGCAAGAAAACACTGTTGTGCCCAAACTACCTGTGTAAGAGAAGCTGAGCCTCTCTTTCCAGGTGTTGAAGAATCTTTAACCCTTTTTCATTCACCTACTCCTCTCATTTACTTCACTGAATGCCAGTGTTACGGAACTTTGTGGCTAATTTTGACCTATCAGCCCATGTTTACTAAGCATAGACAATGTGTGTGGAAAAAATGTAATTTATTTATTATTTTGGTATCCATACCTGTGTAAGTGGACATAGATGTCAGGGCTATCCTTAGGAGGGTTGAGGGTCCAGGACAAACTCCCAGGGTCAGAATCGAGGGCAAATCTGTACCCCCTTCGTTGCCCTAAAAACCCTCCCCTCGAGGCTCCCACAGATGCTATTACATTGTGGTGTATTTGCTTGCTGTTTTCTATGTGTCCCTTCTCACTGGGATAAAGATCCTGTCTTCTAGGAAATCTTCATCAAATTCTGGAGCTGCCATTTGCTGGGTAAGCCTCAGTTTCCTCATCTCTGAAGTAGTGATAAAGTAATCCCAGCACTTTGAGGGGCCAAGGCATGTGGATCACTTGAGGTCAGGAGTTCAAGACCAGCCTGGTCAACATGGTGAAACCCCGTCTCTACTGAAAATACAAAAATTGGCTGGGCATGGTGGTGTACACCTGTAATCCTAGCTACTCGGGAGGCTGAGGCAGAAGAATTGCTTGAACCCAGGAGACAGAGGTTGTAGTGAGCCAAGATTGCATCACTGCACTCCAGCCTGGGCAATACAGTGAGTGAGACTCCATCTCAAAAAAAAAAAAAAAAAAAAAAAAAAAAAAGATGGTGATAAAGACTGGGCGCAGTAGATCACACCTGTAATCCCAACACTTTGGGAGGCTGAGGCAGGCAGATTGCTTGATCTCAGAAGTTCAAGACCAGCCCGAGCAACACAGGCCTCAGCTGTGGCCTCAGCTACTCAAGAGGCTAAGGTGGGAGGATCACTTGACCCCAGGAGGTTGGGTTGCTTGACTCCAGGAGGTCAAGGCTGCAGTGAGCCATGATCACACCACTGCACTCCAGCCTGGGCAACAGAATGAGACCCTGTCTTTAAAAAAAGCAAAAGCATGGAAGTGCCTTTTGTCCCCTTCCCTCTATCTCCTGCCTGAAGTCTGGATGTGATAACTGGTGTTTGCGTCAGTCTTTGCTCATGGGGCAACCTTCAGGCTGAAAGCCAGCAGCTAAAGATATAGAGCCAAAAGATCGAAGGCACCTCATCCTGGATGCCTGTTGCCGTGCCAGCCCAGGACTCCCACTGGGAAACTTTCATGCAAAAGGAAAATAAACTTCTATTTCCTCTTCATTTTGCCTAGCAGTTGAACACAATTCCCAAAAGATGCACTCCTGAGTTAGGCATTGCCCTAGCCTGTCAGCCTTGAAATCTACTTCAAAAGGGCATGAAGTGGCTCTGGCAGGTCTCGTTCCTAGTGAACATATTCACTTTCGATTTCAAGGGATTTTGGTTCAAGGGAACCTTTGAAGAAGGACAAAGTTGGAATGCATGCCTGAGAGGAAGTGTAGATAAGAAGGGACAGACTTGGCCTTGGGATGGATAAAGGGGTGATATTTGATTGAATGCATGTGAACTTTAAGCCATACTCTTGGCATCAGCTGGTAGAGGGGTCGCCTTCTTCCAGAGCTGCTTTCTGAGCCATTTTCCCTGCCCAATGGGTCCTGGGAACTGAGCTCCCTGTTATACCCCCGACACCCTGCCCACACCGAAGCCATCCCTAGCCCTAGTGAAATAGAACCTAGGAGGAGGGCAACTACCCCCAAAGGGTGTATCTGTGGTGACTTGTGGCTCAGCTCCTGTATCTCCTTTTTCCAGACATGCATATGCAATAGGAAGAGGTTAAGCAATGGTTAGCTTCCTGCCTGATGTCAGTCCAGGGCCTTGATTTTAAAAAGAAACGGAACGTGTGGGGAGGGGAGAATAAAGTCCATTTAGGCCTGGGTATTTGCCTCGGGAAACGCAAGGCTGTGTACAGCTCACAGTTTGCAGCGGGAGGAGGAGAGCTGTCTTGAAGCTCTTGGCTTGTCTATCTATGGCTTGCAGTCTGTGTCTAGCTCTTTGTGTGAGGAAACAATGAGAAAGAAGCAGCTCTTGTTTGCCTGAGTGGCATCATGGCTGTGACTCTGACATTTCCATAGGACACGTTCTTCTCCCTGCCAGGCTCGTTTGAGCTCTTGCGCATGGGTCCTGCCCTCTTCAGTCATGGGGATGGCCACTCCGGAGGTGCTGGTGGCCATTACGAGTTTTATGGCTACCAAATGGAATGAAGTTCTTTGGTTTTGTTTTATTTCTGTGAGGGTAGGAATGACATTTAATCTAATTCCTTTCTTCCTCTACCTTCCTCTCAGCACTTGATTTTATAGCTCCCTCCTGTGGGGGCCATCACCTCCCAACAGGCAGCCACAGGAGTCTGCTCCAGCCCATGCCAAACTGGCCGAGGCCTTGCTGGTATGGATGCAACTGGAAGGTACAATGAGGCTCTTCTCCCAGCTCCAGATACGAATTTAAATTAAACCTCATTTAGTCAGGCGCTCCCTTTTGATTTATCGGCAGATGCCTCTTGCTGTTTGAGCCTTGTTAAATTGCTCACAAACACTTCACTGACCAGCTGTTCCTATTAAGCCAAAAGAGCGCTGCAGAGCAGGGGTCAATCCCCTTGCACTTTGGATGGTTCTTATGTGTCATCCCCACGGAGCGGCCACAGGGAGGGCATTGTCCCCTGCTCCCTGAGAGATGGCTGGTTAATGGGAATAAGGGATTCTTGTGCCTGTGGGTGGGAATGGGCGGGGGCCGGCTGCTCTGGTTGGACCTGGCTCTGTTCTGCATGTGGGATTCCTGCCACGTTAGGCTCTGGATGAAGGCAAAGTCCTGATGCCCAGTCTTTGGGCTATCAGGTAAGTACCTGCCCCATGGATGAACAAGCATAGCACCTGTATAATGTTCTCCCCACTTGCCAGGCAAGGATGTGGTTTTACTGAGCCAGAGCCTCCCAAGCCCAAGCACAGGTGCACGTCACTGCAGGTAACCTGTGTGCTCGGGAGAAGAAGGGAAACTCATGTTCATTCGTTGTCTCCCAGTTGCACCAGCAATATGTATTGAGTGCCCCATGTGTGGAAGCTTGGGGCTGTCCATTCATGCATGCTGCATCTCTGACTGAATAAGAAAGAATCCCCATCCTCAGGGTAGGCACAGGCCTGCACTAGGCCTGAGGGCTAGGCAAGCAACCTCCACATGCAGCTTCTGCCTCTGTGGGCAGCTTTGTGCGGTGCGGGAGCTGCATAACTGCATTGGGCCTCCTATCAGTCACTGCTGGGAGTGAGGGAGCATGACTGTCTGCCTAGCCTTTTTCTCCATAATTTGCCTTCCACACTCCCCAGTGTGCCCTTGTGCCCTCCTGTCTCATGCACTTATTCTCTTCTATTTCCCCAAATTGGAGCTTCACCAGGTCACAAGTGGTCTTTTCCCCAGGGACTGAGTACAGAGTGTGAGGCCATCTACAGCAGAGTTCAGGGCGTGTGGCCCCTGGACCAGGGCTAGCGGGGGCTCATGTGCCAGACCCAGGGGCCAGGGAAAGTCTTGCTTCTAAGTGGTCAGTGACAAAGACAGTGGTGGTATTGACACGGGGACTCGGGTTGGAGGAGTCCCGGAAGTCATGGCCTCCACTTCTGATCCTTCTGAGAATCTAAGAACTCTTCTGAGAATCATCCTCACCTGAGGCTCTTGCACTAGTAGCAGAGGAATCTTTGGATTTAGAAGTTTCAGCAAAATGTCTCAAAGGCAAGATCCTGAGAATGACAACACCGCCCCAAGCTCAGCCTAGGACCACTCTCCCTGTGGCTGTGGACCTATGATCTGGAGCCAGTCGGCTGTGAATGGCTTGGGGGTTTTCATATGCCCTGAGTGACAGGCCACGTCCTGGGCCGAGTCTGTCTCAGAGAGAAACTCCACAAAGATTCTTCAAAACTGAATATTAGTGTGTGAGAGTATCCACTTCAATACCCTCCTCTTCTTGTCTGCTCAAACACAAGGATGAACAATATAAAATAAACCCCAGGCCAGAGGAGGGGCTCCTGGATGTAACTTGTCCAAGGACACACTGTCTTCTCTGAACTCAGACCCTCAAGTTGAGTGTGGTGCTGTGAAAACCCCAGGCTCTTGAACTAATTCTCAGGATTCAGCCTGGGCCTCTGTGGCCAAACCTCCTCTCCTGCACCCCTGTCACAGTCATGCTGCTTTCCTGAGATGCCACAAGGGAGGTCCAGGGGCAGGTTCAAGGTGAGCTCATGTTCTCAGTTGCTCGCAGAGCCCTCTCTGAGGATGCTCAGCATCTTCCTGACATTTTTGGTGCCAGAAATGGACAGCATGATATTTTCAAAAAACCCCCCATGATTCTCCCACACTAGTATCCACTCATTCTCCTAATGAAAACATTGTTTTTAACCTTGGTAAGAGTTTCACTGTTGTTTTACTTTTGTTTTCTACTTTGTGACCGATGCCTCTCCCAGTGATGCCCAGTGGCTTTCGTATCCTTTTCTTTAGAGGGCCCATGGGCAGCTGTGTGTCCTCTGGCACAGCCCACATTCACCCAGGACCCTTGCTGGAGCAATGCTACCAGTTCAGAGCAATCCTCCTTTTAAGTCCAGTTTGGGTGATTTTCTCCAAGTGCAGTTCCTTGCATTTTCCCCTTGTTAAAACTCATTTGCCATTTTGCTGTCCACTCAGCAGCCTTGAAACAATTCTTGGTTCGTTGTTCCCTTTAGCTTAGCATTTTCCTGCAGACTTGAAATTTCTTCCTCCCTTTCAGCATTGTTTTCAGTAGTTAAGTGTGTTCTGGTCTGAGTCAGGCTTCATCTCTGGATCCTTTAGGCTCGATTTTCTGTATTTTTCTTTGTTCTCCACTGGCCTCTCAAAAAAATGATGTTTGTCCATTAGGCACAAGGGAGGGAAAAATAGAAGAGTTCAGCCTCCTGCCTTCTATCATCTTCACATACATCAGTTCCAGTTTGGAGCCCACTTTCAGGAGGCAGCAAAAAGGTCTTGGGCTGGAGAGTCAGACCTGCATTGAATCTCAGCCCCTTTCTAGCTGTGTTATCTTGGGCAGCTTATTTAACCTCTCTGAGCTTCAATTTCCCAGCCATGAAATGGGGGTACTAATCCCTGCTTCAGAGAGCACCCAAACAGAATACAAAGGGTGGAGCCATTTCATGGCCAGGGATGACAGTGTGATATGGTTCAGCTCTGAGTCCCCACCCAAATATTATGTCGAATTGTAATTCCCAATGCTGGAAGTGGGGCCTGGTGGGAGGTGACTGAATCATGCGGACAGATTTCTCCTTTGCTTTTCTCATGATAGAGTTCTTATAAGATTTGGTTATTTGAAAGTGTGTAGCACCTCCTGTTTCACTCTCTCTCTCTCTCCTGCTACCGTGTAAAAACGTGCTTCCTTCCCCTTCACCTTTCTCCATGATTGTTAGTTTCCTGAGACCTCCTCAGCCATGCCTCTATACAGCCTGTAGAACTGTGAGTCAATTAAACCTCCTTTCTTCATAAGTTACCCAGTCTCAGGTAGTCCTTTATAGCAGTGTGAGAGTGGACTAATACAGAAAATTCATACCAGAGGGGTGGGGCATTGCTATAAAGAAAATTGAAAATGTGGAAGTGACTTTGGAACTAGGTAATAGGCAGAAGTTGAAACAGTTTGCAGGGCTCAGAAGAAGACAGGAAAATGAAGGGAAGTTTGGAACTTCCTGGAGACTCGTTAAATTCTTGTGACCACAATGCTGATAGTGAGATGGACAGTGAAGTTCAGGCTGAGGCGATCTCAGTTTGAGATAAAGAACTTACTGAGAACTGGAGTAAAAGTCACTCTTGCTATGCTTTAGCAAAGAGACTGGCAGCATTGTGCCCTGCTTTATGGATCTGTGGAACTTTGAACTTGAGAGAGATGATTTAAGGTATCTGGTGGGAAAAATTTCTAAGCAGCAAAGCATTTAAGATGTGGCCAGGAAGGCTGCATGCAGTGGCACATGCCTGTAATCCCAGGACTTTGGGAGGCTTAGGTGGGTGGACTGTTTGAGTACAGGTGTTCGAGACCAGCATGGGCAACATGCTGAAACTCTGTCTCTAAAATTTCTTTAAACTAATAATAACAATAAAAGAGATGTGGCCTGGTTGCTTCTGACAGTATATACTCATATGCATGAACAAATAGATTATATGAAACTGGAACTTATATTTAAAAGGGAAGCAGAGCATAAAAGTTTGGAAAATTTGTAGCCTGACCATGTGGTAGAAAAAAACAATCATTTTCTGAGGAGGGATTCAAACAGGCTGCAGAAATTTGCATAAAAGGAGCCAATTGTTAATAGCCAAGACAACAGAGGAAATGCCTCCAAGATAATTTTGAGAGCTTCACAGAAGCCCCTCCCACTCATAGGCTTGGAGGCCTAGAAGGGAAAATTGGTTTTGTGGGCCAGGCCCAGGCTCCCCCTGCTCTGTGCAAACTTGTGATATGGTACCCTGCATTGTGGCCTCTCCAGCTTCAGCTGTGGCTAAAAGGGGCCAAAACGTAGCTTGGGCCACTGCTTCAGAGGATGCAATGGCTTCCACATTGTGTTAAGCCTGCAGGTGCGCAGAGGACAAGAGTTGAGGCTTGGGAGCCTCCATCTAGATTTCAGAGGAGATATGGAAATACCTGGATGTCCAGGCAGAAATATATTGCAGAGGTGGAGCCCTCATGGAGAACCTCTACTAGGGTGGTGAACGGGATTGGGAAGTGTGGGGCTGGAGCCCCCACACAGAGTCCCCACTGGGGCACTGCCCTAGTGGAGCTGTAAGAGGATGCCCACCATCCTCCAAACCCCAGAATGGTAGACCCACCAACAGCTGGCACCATGCACCTGGAAAAGCTGCAGACACTCAATGCCAGTCCCTGAAAGCAGCTATGGAGACTATACCCTGCAAAGCCACAGGAGTGGAGCTACCCAAGGCCTTGGGAGTTCATCTCTTGGATCAGCATGGCCTGGATGTGAGACATGGAGTCAAAAGAGATTACTTAGAGCTTTAAGATTTAACAGCTGCCCTGCCAGGTTTCAGACTTGCATGGGGCCTGTAGCTCCTTTGTTTTGGCTGATTTCTCCCTTTTGGAATAAGGGCATTTGCCCAATGCCTGTACCCCCATTGTATCCTGGAAGTAACTAACTTGTTTTTTATTTTAAAGGCTCACAGGCAGAAGGGACTTGCCTTTTCTCAGATGAGACTTTGGACTTGAACTTTTCAGTTAAAGCTGGAATGAGTTAAAAGTTTGGGGGACTGTTGACAAGGTATGATTGTGTTTTGAAGTGTGAGAAGGACAGGAGATTGTGAAGGGGCCAGGGGTGGAATGATATGGTTTGACTCTGTGTCCCCACTCAAATCTCATGTTGAAGTGTAATTCCCCATGTTGGAGGTTGGGCCTTGTGCAAAGTGATTGAATTATGGAGGTGGATTTCCCCTGTGCTTTTCTTGAGATAGAGTTCTCAAGAGGTCTGGTTGTTTGAAAGTGTGTACAACCTCTCCCTTCTCACTCTCTCTCTCCTTCCACCATGTGAAGATGTTTGCTTTCTGTTGGCTTTCTGCCATGATTGTAAGTTTTCTGATGCTTCCCTAGCTATGCTTCCTGTACAGCCTGTGGAGCTGTGAGTCAATTAAACCTCTTTTCTTCATAAATTACCCTGTCTCAGATAGTTCTTTATAGCAGTGTGAGAAAGGACTAATACAGCCTGCTAACCTGTTTCCCAGATGTCCCGGAGTCTTTGTCTGTTTGGATTACTATAACAAAATATGAGAGGCTGGGTAGCTTATAAAGAACAAGTACTTGTTTCTCACAGTCCTGGAAGTAAGAAGTCCAAAATCAAGGTGTAAGCAGATTCAGTGTCTGATGAGGACCTACTTTCTGGTTCATAGATGATGCATTTTTGCTGTGTCCTTATAAGCAGGAAGGGGTGAATGAGCTTTCTTGGGGGCCTATTTTATAAGGGCTTGAATCCCATTCCTAATCACCTCCCAAAAGGCCTCACCTCCTAATATCATCACATTGTGATTAGGTTTCAACATAAGAATTTGAGGGGATACAAACATTCATACCATAGCCCCTGTCCTCCCTTTGCTTCCTCATTCTTATACTAAAATGAAGAGAAACTGCCAAAAAAGTGCTTTTAAAAGTTGAGCTTGTTTGTACACCTATATTTATAGCAGCATTATTCATAAGAGCCAAATGTAGAAGCAACCCAAGTGTCCATCAATACTTGAATGGATTAAAAAAGTATCACATTTTCATATTACTATATATTTATTCATATGCATTATCATATATATGCATATTATTAAGCCTTAAAAAGGAAGAAGGCCAGATGTAGTGGCTCATGCCTGTAATCCCAGCACTTTGGGAGGCTGAGGCAGGTGGATCGCTTGAGCCCAGAAGTGCAAGACCAGCCTGGACAACATGGCAAAACCCTGTCTTTATTAAAAATACAAAAATTAGCCAGGAGTGGTGATGTGCACCTGTGGTCCCAGCTACTTGGGAAGCTGAGGCTGGAGGATCACTTGAGCCTGGGAGGCAGAGGTTGCAGTGAGCTGAGATCATGCCACTGCATTCCAGCCTTGGTGACAAAGCAAGACCCTATCTCAAAAAGAAGAAGAAAAGAAGAAGAAGGAGAAGGAGAAGAAGAAAGTTCCAATGCATGCTACAACATGGATGAACCTTGAGGACATTAGGCTAAGTGAAATAAGAAAGTCACAAAAAGGCCAAATACTATATGATTCCCTCTATATGAGGCAATTAGAGCAGTCAAATGTATAGAGACAGAAAGTAGAATGGTGGTTGTCAGGGGCTAGGGAGAGGAGTGGGGGAAACACGGGATTATTGTTTAATGGGTTTGGAGTTTCAGTTTTGCAAGATGAAAAAGGTCTGGAGATGGATGGTGGTGATGGTTGCACAACAATGCAAAGTGAGTGTACTTACTGCCACTTAACTCTACACTTAAAAATGATTAAGATTGTACATTTTATGTTATGTCTATTTTACTTCAATTAAAAAAAGAAACCTGGGCTGGCCCTGCTTTTCAGTTACGTTGTCTTTCAACTGTTTACCAGTTGAGAGGAAACATTTTATTTTACTTAATTTTTTAAATCACAGTAATTCATGCATGCAAATGAAAAGGATCAAATAGTACTATGCTGAAAAATGTCTGGGACCTTTCTAGTCCACTGCACTCTGGCTGTTCCCTAGTTGCTGTAAGTTTTTTTTAGCTGAGAAATGAGCTACCTCGGAGAGCTGAGGGGAGGGTCAAAAACAGACCATTTCCAGGCAGGCCCCAGGACCAAAGATGTGAAGATGTAATTGAAGCATCAGACGCCACACCAAGCTCTAGAACAGAGCCAAGCTGCAGAGGAATAGACTCAATCTGACAGGCAGGCAAGGCAGAGGCAGTGTGGGGGACCTGGCTGGGCTCCTCTAGCTTCTTCTCTGTTCCCAGTTATATGAGCTCAACCCTCTACTTTGCCTAAACTAAAAGAAAACGCAGAGGTGTGCTGGTAAGAAATAATGCCAAAAATGGCACCAGTGGGTGGGTTTAGAGGTAAAAAGTGCATTTGTGAAAAGTTGGCATGGATCATGATCCTCGCCAACCAGCAGAGCCCTTCCTGTACACGAGGCATTGCTCTGAGCATATGTGCATCGCCCCACTTCATCCTCACATGGCCCCATCAGGAGGGTGCCACTATTGCCCCCTTTTACAGATGTGAGGTTGAAGTAGAGAGATGGGAGAGCAGCTTAAGATTACACGGTTGGGGGTAATTCAGCTGGGTTCAAATCCGGGCTGCCCAGCTCTAGAGTACATAGTCTGGGCCGCTACCCTAGGGGGAAGAAAAGGAGAGACAACGAAGGCACAGCTCTGGGAGCCTCGCAGGAAGGGCTACATGCAGTCACTAAAAGCACCCAGTTCCTGGAAAATCGGCTTATGAGGACCTGGGGAGGTGGGTGAATGCTTCCGGGGGGCTACAGCAGTGTGGGGGCTGAGCAAAGGGGCCATTTAAGGGGATTCTTAAATGAGGTGTCTTCAGAGGGGACCTCCAGGGGAAGAACAGGAGGCTGAGGGCCACGGGAGGCGTGAGAGTAGAGGTTCAAGGTTGTGTTTTCTATACCAAACATTGAGAAGGGCTGGACCGAGTGTCACAGGCAGGTCAGGAACCTGAGAAAAGACCCTGAGCTGGAGCCACAGAGGCTGTGAAGATGGTAATTTCCTTCCTTCCCTCCCTCCCTCCCTTCTTCCTTCCTTTCTTCCTCCCTCCACCTTTCTTCCTTCCATTAATCAATCCTTTTATTCATCCATCCCTCTATCTTTTCTTCCATCCTTCTTACATTCATCCATCCATTCATCATTTATCCATTAAGTTATCTGGCAAATATTGAATTGCCTACAATGGGTCAGAGACCCAGGAGCTATAAAGGTCAAAGATCTCCCCAGGCAATGGGGAAACAGACAGTTACAAGCTGGTGGGGAAAGCAGTGGGACAGAGTTGTGCACAGTGATATGGAAAAGGACAAAACGGGGGCACCCTGACTGAAATAGGGGTGAGGTGGTAGGATGGGGGTGACAGGGAAAAGCTACTAGAAGACATGGTACTTAAGCTAGGTATTGAGTGGAAGTTAACCTGGCAAAGACAGTGGAGGGAAGGGAGAAGGGCACTCCGGACACAAGGAACTGAGCGTGCAAAGGCACGGATGTGGAAAAGAACAAGGCCCAGTTGGGGACCTGCAACAAGTCCATGCTGCTTAGAAAGTAGAGTGCATGTGGCAAGAACTGAGCTGGAGGAGCAACAGGAAAGAGCTGTCTGCGCCTGGACATAGGGGCTTGTTTGATCCTAGAGACAGGAGGGGTTTTGAGCAAGCGAGGAAGTCTTTTGGCACACCCTGAACAATGGGTGTCTTATTTATCTTGCTTATTGTCTGCTGTGCCATCTAGACTGTAAGCCTCTCTGGGCAAAGAGTTTTGTCTGCTTTGTTCATTGCTGTATCCCCAGCTCCTAGAGCATTCCTGGCACAGTAGGCGCTCCGTGAATGTGTGGAGTGAATGATTTGATTTGTGTTTAGGAGGCTCAGTCTGACAGACATTGTTTGGAACCCTTAAGTGAAGCCGGAAGATGTTACGGGAAACCACAGAGGTGTGATGAGCTGAGAGACAACAGAATGTTTGAGCTGGCAGGGAGGGAGATGAGCCTTCTGGAAGTCCACGCTCTCCAGAGACGCTGCCTGGTGCTCTCGTGCTCCATGTGACTGACTGCTCCCTTCAACCTGGCACACAGTGCAGTGAAGGTCCTCCGCAGCTCCAACTCCTCTGTAGGACTGGGAAGCCCATCACTGGTCTGATGTGTACATGTTCATGCAGTCCGCACGTATTTATTGAGCACCTACGTACTGTTCTAGGTGCTGGAAATACAGAAGCAAGCAAAACAAGACTGGGCATGGTGGCTCATGTCTATAATCCCAGCACTTCAGGAGGCCAAGGTTAGGGGCTCGAGACCAGCCTTGCCAACATGGTGAAACCCCATCTCTACTAAAAGTGCAAAAATCAGCCGGATGTGGTGGCACGTGCTTGTGGTCCCAGCTACACAGGAGGCTGAGGTGGGAGAATTGCTTGAACCCGAAAGGTAGAGGTTACAGTAAACTTAGATCACTCCACTGCACTCCAGCCTGGGTGACAAAGTGAGACTCAGTCTCAAAAAAAAAAAAGTGAATAAAACAAAACAAAATGTCTTCCATCAGGTTATATTCTCACTGAGGAAGACAGTACTGATTATGAATAAACACAATAACTAAGTAAATTATAGAGTATGTGTATTGGTCATAGTTTGCTAGAGAAACAGAACCAATAGACTATATGCATTATCATATTGGAAATACGTGTATATATATTGTGGATAAATAATTTTACATATATTTAAAGACAGTTATTGTGGAGAATTGGCTTGAGTGATGATGGAGGCTGAGAAGTCCCACAGTCTGTCGTTTGCAAACTGGAGAGCCAGGGTGCCAGTGGTATAATTCCAGTTTGAGTCCAAAGGCCGGAGAACCAGAAGAGCCAATGGTGTAAGTTTCAGTCCAAATATGGGAGGAAACTGATATCCCAGCTCAAAAACAGGTGGAGAGAGCAAGTTCTTTTGTACCCCACCTTTTGTTCTATTCGGGCCGCCACTGGATCGGGTGAGGCCCACCCACACTGGAGAGGACAGTCTGCTTTCCTCACCCATCCCAATGTCAATCTCATCAGAAACACCCTCACAGATGCACAAAGAATGACCAAGTATCTTGGCACCCCATGGCCCAGTCTAGTTGACACATAAAATCAACCACTGCAGAATGTAGAAAGTGGTTATGTAGAAAAAAACCCACAGAGCAGGGTAAGGGGGCCAGCAGTGAGGGCTGGGGTGGTGTGAGGGTGCAGTGTGACGGTGGTCAGGCGGGGCCTCCGTGAAGAGGGGGAGGAGTGAGCCCGGCGGACACCTAGGGGAAGACCGTTCTGGGCAGAGGGAGCAGCTGGAGCAAAGGCCCTGAGGTGGGAGCTGGCCTTAGGCGCTGCGGCGTGGCTGGAGCCAGGCAGGTGAAGAGGGGCAGAAGAGAAGCTTGGAGGTGCCATAGTAGTGTGTGTGTGGTGGGGCGGGCCTGGAGGACTATCCTGTGGACGTTTGCTTCTCTTGAGTGTGGAATGGAGAACTGCTGCAAGGCTTCGCAGTGCCTACTCCTGTATCTTTGTAAACTCACAAACTCTTAAATCTCAGTTTAAGATTTAAATATGAATTCCCAGACGGCAGGCTGGTATCTGAATGATCAGTGTATGACTCAAACACACGGAGCCGTGTCACCGAAGGGCGCTTCCTAAGCACTTGAGAGAGTGGAGGTGGGAAATGGGACAGACCCAGGAGCTCCTTTCCCCGGAGACCTAGTCTCAGCCTCAGCAGAGACTGACGGAGGGCAGGAGAAAGGAAAAGCCACTCATAAGAAAATGGTGTCAACTACAGCAAGAGAGAGAGCAAGTTTTGACTCAGGGGAAAGAGAATCTTCCCTGGATGACTAAAAGTATCTGGAAGAAGCCACCGGGTGAACATTTAGAAGACCAGGTCTCTCTCGTAACCAGCAAGAACATGATCCTGCCTGAGCATGCTGGACCAGAGCAACTTTTCCAGCAATGGCCAGTTCAGAGACCCCGTACACCCACCTAGTTCCTTTGTCAAAGTCATTTCCAATGTGGGCTGTGACGACAGTGTGAAATTATACTCCAGTGTCAGCTGGGCTTCTCGCTCCCCTTCCCTAGTTCTCCTTGCTACCCATAGATTAAAGAAAAAATTAACATGGTGATTATCAAGGCTCTGTCACAGAAATCTCTGTCAAAGAGAGATATTACCAGGGTGAGATGAATGATTTATTCCTGAGGTCCAGAGAATCCAGAGCAGCCTTGACAGCCAGCCGCTCTGGGGGCTGCCAGGCCTGCTCAGGTTGAAGGATGCCACCAAGGTGCTTTGTGGGGCAACATTTGTTGCCTGGAATGAAGAGGAGGGAGACCAGTTGGGCGAGCTTCAGGCCTGAAAGCAAACACACGCACATCTTCTGGCGCTCACTGTGTCCTGCCATTGTGAGCTGTCACCAGGGGCGAGGTAGCCTTGAGTGACGCTCCTGACAATGTGGAGAGTTTTGCATTTATCTAATTTTCTAAAAGACAATTGTATACCAAGAGATTATTATCAACTTTGTCCCCGTGGAAGTTATTGATGCCCTGACTTCAGGGCTGACAAAGTAATGTGTAGTTCATGACATCCGTCAGCCAGACGGAAGAGAAAGCCATTTCCTACCGGTAAGCAGATTGAAAGGAATTTGAGAGATTAGAACCAGCAATATCATCACTCCCGGGTGAAGGGATGTCAGTCAGAGGCCATTGGCTTTTTAAGAAGGGAAAAGAGCATTATAGACCTTGACTGTGAAATTGACTGAGCCTGACTTGTATATGTGTGCGATATGAAGATTTTTCCAGACACCTGGGAGGCCCAGAAGAATGGAAAGAAAACTGATCTTCAGATCAAAAGTAAGCTTCAATTCTGGTCCAAATCTGTCACCTTTCTGGAAATTCTCCCTGTAGACCCCAATGTGTGGGCTCTATCCATGCTCATTGATGGCGCCCACAAATCAAGGTTTTGAACTTTTAACTGACATCTTAAATAGACACACTTATTATTGGAAACGTTACATAAGTTCAGCTCAGGTCTTAAATGTCGTCAGCGACGTTTATGTTCTAATGCAATTTATAATTCTTCACAGAAAGGTTAGCACTTAATTAAAGTACTGCTGGAAATTGCCTTTTTGATAAACCTGGGCTTTGAGCTTTCCTTTGTTTGAAGTGAAGAAAAAAATAATCTTCCATGATCTGCAGGTCTCTCACTAAACATACTCATTTCTGGACCAGGAAGGAAGCCAAGGACAAAATGGAAACAGGGTTTGTGGCTCAAAATCCCAATCTCTAGGCCCTCAGAGAGCAGCAGCACTGGTTGAAACCCTCCTGGCAAAGGAGGCAGTTGACTGGGCCATTGCCAAATGTTGGATTATTCTTCTTTTGTTTTTAGTTGGAAACCAGCAAAGGTTGAACTAAAGGCAGATTGCTGGTTTCTTCTTGGGTAAATTATTCTGAAGAGAAACAATATTGGTTATGAGAAAAAAACTTGGAAGGTTACAGGCTGGGGAACCAGAGAGATGTTTACATATTGTTCACAAGCTTCTTCTGTGGAGGAAAGCATTCTGTGGCCTAAAAATGATGATTAATCCAACCTATTATTAAAAAAGTAAAAGCCACTATTAATTCAACCTGGAGTAATGCTGTTCCACACTCAGTTAGGAAGCAGGTGGTTCTGAGAAAGCAGTGGGAGGGCCAGGTGGCCCAGACAGAGTAGTGGGTTTAGCAGCTTCAGAAGCAGGAAAAGGATTAACAACCTGGAACTGCAAATAGGAAAATACGTGGCCACATATCTGGAGTCCCTGTGCATTTTTCTGGGCTTCAGTTGATCAAATTTGCTGTAGAGAAAGTTGCCTGTGACTTCTTAGTTTGAAGCATTTTCATGTTACATAATCTTGTTTGGTATCAGTATCTGTTTTTTGGTTTCTTACCTACGCACAGCTTGCTGAAAGTGTTAAAAATGAAGGCATAAGAGTTTTAACATGGCAATTTTTTAAAATTTCGCTTTTGTTTATAAAAGTAAAATCTCAGCAAACTAGTAACCATCAAATTATTGCAAGAGCTAATAGTTTCTCAAAACTTACTTTGAAATAGTAAAGATATTTATATACTGATTATATTAGGCTATTCTCACATTGCTGGAAGGAAATACCTGAGTCTGGGTGATTTATAAAGAAAAGAGATTTGATTGTCTCACAGTTCTGCAGATTTTTTACAGGAAGCAGGGCAGGCACATCTGCTCGGCTTCTGGTGAGGCCTCAGGAAGTTTTACTCATGGGAGAAGGGGAAGAAGGAGCAGGCATGACATGCAAGGAGAGAGGGAGCAAGGCCGGGGGGTGCTACACACTTTTAAACAGCCAAATCTCACGAGAACTCATTCACTCTCATGAGAACAACACCAAAGGGATGACCCTAAACCATTCATGAGAACTCTGCCCCCATGATCTAATCACCTCCCATTAGGCCTCACTTCTAACACTGCGAATGAAAATTCAACACGAAATTTAGAGGGGCAAAATCCAAACTATATCACAGATTAGCAAAAAAAGCATTATATGGTATAAGGAAATGGATCAAATCAAAGGAGACTGAAGATATGTACAGGAAGAAAACCTGTCCTATAAATGCCTTCTTATTTGATAATGAGCAATGAGCAGTAATGAGCAGTAAGATTGGATGCAGTAAGATTGGATGCAGTAAGATTGGATGAGCAATGAGCAGTAAGATTGGATGACTACCATTGATAAATGCCTGATGTGACTGGCTTTTGCCTGTTATGAAGCTGATGTGACTGGCTTTTGCCTGTTGCTTGTTATTTCTTTAAACACATAATCTGATAATGAACTTGTCTGCCTAATATATGTGCCATATTGCAAACTTATTCAGAGACATCTAAGTGAATCCAGAAGAACTAGAAGATTAAAAAAAAATTTTCTTTTTTAGCACATCTGATTTGGAAATCAGAACTCCAGCCAAATCACCAATGAACTGAATGATAACAGGAACTTTAAGGGGACCCTAGTTTTAAGAAATGGAGGAAAAGCTAGTACTGCCCTTTTCCTCAGGCTCCTGTTCCTTGAAACTAATCAGAGGGCACTAGATCAGCCCACAACATCTTAAAACTCAAGACAGCAGCAATGTAGAGGCAGCATCCCACAGTGGCATCATACAGAGAGCAGTGTCTACAGGGCAGCATCACTTACCAGCTGTGTGATCCTGGGCAGGCTACTTAACACTGCTGTATCTCAGATTCTACAGCTGTGAAATGGGGATACTAATAGCACCAATCTCACAGGGTCATTCTGAAGATTAAATGAGTGAATGTATGGAAAGCACTAGAACGGTGCCTGGCACTTAGCTCAACAAACGTTAGCTCTTCTCATCAGTATTTCGTGTCAACTTGGTTTGTATGCGAGGGTAGGAGAGACTGGTCTTCAGTTGAACCATCTAAACAAAAACTTGCCAGACCTTGGCGTTTGGCAGGGCAACTGAGAAAGAGGTTAATTGTTTTAGCCTTTCTAAAAGAGTTCTGGTGGGAGATATCAGCCTTGGCAAATGAACTTGCAACAGATAAATATACTGTGTTTTTGGTCACATCCTCTATTATTAGTAAGAAGCACATTTCCCTTTGGGGTGAACATTAGGGACAAAAATAAGGCTCTTCAGATTACCACCCCTCTTATTAACGCTGTGGAAACAGTTGGGCTTGCATTGAGCCTGACTGGCAAATGCATCCTCACAAAAGCAAATGTGGTGCATTTAGGATCCTATTCACTACGAGCAGAAAAACTGGGGAATTTTGGCGCTGGAAATGTAACGCATCATCTCAGCAGTGGCTGTTAACATTCTTAGATGGGGATTCTGGTCACAGCTCTAAGGGGTCATAAAGTAGGGAGCAGCTTAATGTTATTCTGAGGCTTCTCGAAAGATCTGCAGGCATGTGGGTGCACATTTGCTGTTTACGTACAGGCAGGTTTACCTTTAAAAGCAAATGATTTTGCTGAGCCTATTTCTCAACTTCAGCAGGTAGATATTACATCTTTCAGTGAGTTTCACTGTTATTTGGAACCAGTGAAAGAACAAGAAAAAAAATCAAAGGATTGCTTAATGGCATGGTTTCTCCTAAATCCTTTACATCAATTTTGTCTTTCCCAGCATTACCAAGCTTTGTGACATCTTGTATTATAAGAGTTCACAAAGCTGCAAAGACTCTTCTTGAGTATTCAGACTTTTCATCTGAAGAGAATCCTGCAGCACCATGGGTGCCAGGCAAACTTGTTTGTCTAGGAGACCCAGCCATGCTCCAGGAACAGCGGGATGCCCTTCGGTAAGAGTTCTCAAGATGCTTCGCAAATTGGGAAAAAGCAAGTCTCCTCCTTGGCTTCTTCTATCACCCAGATGCACTTCTGCCCTGAGCTGAGGGTTTGGAGTTGTTGGTGAAGTGAAGCTGAGTAGATTCTGGCCACATCCCTTGTGAGAAATATCAGCTGCTTCAAAAACGAGTTCATGTAAAAACTTCACATGTAAACCTAAAACAAATGAATTTACCTTTCATTGTGGTTTCCGGCTACAAACTTAGGTAAAACAAATTTGGTTCCATCATACCCAGAGAAAGTAACAACTAACTTACAGCCACCATGATGACCCTCGGAGTCCTGCGCGAGTCTGGGGGTATACCATGCACGGACATTTTAAAGTTAGAGGCATAACACTGAAACGAAGTTGCCCTGAGAGGCCTTGCAACTCCTTTCCTTGGAGACTTTGAGAAGAGCACAGATTATAGGGAGGAGCAGATACTGAGAGCTGAGGGGACGTTTCTTGCTTCATTCTTTTCTGTGATTCCATAAACGTCAGCCAGAAACTTGCCTTTGTAAACAGTCAAGTTACATTTGACACAAACCAAATAACTAGAGGGCTGATTCAGTATTTAAATTGTTCTGAGAAACTTTTAAAAAACTGCTTTTGCATTTATATTTTACAGAGTGAAAAAAAGACAATCATGGAAAAGCACAACCAACTGTGACTGATACAAAATGGAAAAAAACCTGAGCATAACAATGAGAAGCCTTATGGGCGGAATTGCAAGAAGACAGCCTAAGCTCTCCTCATCCGCATGTGCAATTATGTATGGATGAAAAATTACAGAGGCTAATAATTACAGTAGCAATTGTCCACTTGCAGCACAATTAGCCCTTTGCTCCTCATTCTAAGAAAGTGACTAATTGTACCCACAGCAAGCCAACTCTCCATGTATTTGTTTTAGAATGAAATGTTATGCTTGCCAGAAAGTCCCATCTACAAGAGCACGGGACCCAGGGCACCATGAGGCCCAGTGCCCAGGGACTCAGGGCTTTGAAAAACCTACTTTCTAGCCCAGGACAGGCCCTGCAGTATGTGGTAAAGGGGATAAAAATACTAATGCTGGAGCTCTTGTGGACTACATCATGCCATCTATATATTAAAAATGAGGAAGGTAAAAATAGAATTCAGGTGATGATAACAATTATACTTAATGAGTACCTTTCATCGGAGATCAGAAATGCCTTCTAGTTAAATTTCACAGCCTCTGATGAGATATAAGGGGAAAATATTTGTAAGCTAAGCCTCACTTTTCAATCAAAGAATCAGAAGCACTTAAGGCAGTGGTGAATAGCAGTGTGTCTGAAATGGATAGAGGATAATGCTCAAAGATTTCTGACTACTTGCTCCAGAAATTACATTCCTGCTTGTTTTGTTAAGGTAAACATCTTTTCAAAATAAGGCATGTAATGTGTCAAGTGGGTTATAGATGAGCAAAAAGAGGTCCTCCTACACTCCCCCTGCACCCCCCAACACACCCACCTCCACCATGACGTGACATTATGTTCTTGGTTTCCTTAGCCAATAATACAAAGTCTTCTGAGATGTGGGGTAAACACTCAGGGCAGGAAGAGATGGCCTATCTCTGGGTGACTTCTGTGACCCTCAGATTTTTTTACGGGGCACACAGCTGCTGACAACACTGTCCACACATTCAGGTCTCTACCAGTTCTTGCTGTGCAGAGATCTAAGACCTGAGTTCACTTCACCATTCCAGAAGATCTTACTCAATCAATCATGCCTTTTCATTTGAGGAATATTCACATATATTTTTGAAGGTCATTGGCTTCAAGAATGTAGCGTCATGGCCTTGGGGTCCCTGAACAGCCTGTGCCTCCAGCCTTCTAGGGTCCTGGCACAGGCTACCCTCTGGCTCGGAGTATGTTGTTTTTTATGGTCTGGATGTTTTAATGATTTGGTCAGAGGACTTGATTGCATATCTGTTTGGCTACAGGTCACTCCCTACCCCTGGATGGCTAGTCATATGTTTGTATATTTTGCATCTGTTGGTAACAGACACAGATCAACATACAGGACTCTCTAAAGTGTGAGGCCCAGGTGGGGGCTCATCTCACTCATGGCTAGCAGTAGTACCACTGAAGCATGCAGCCTTCTCCTCCTCATTCTCTTTTCTTTTGAAAGCTGCTGAGTGGTTTTTCTTCTCCTCCTTCTTCTGGTTAAGTCTCAATGGACTTCCTCCCCTTCTCACTGCTTGGCTCGTTTATCTTGGAGAGATCTGGGGTACGCACGGGCTGCCATGGGGAGGTTGAGTGGATGCGGGGCCTGGTTCTACTGGGGGCAGGGGCTGGGGTCCCACCACCCTCCCCTCTCCTGCTTGCCCTGTCTGTCTGCTTCTGTCCCTTGTACCAGTGTTCCAGGTGATGGTGCATGAGCTCTCCAGCGGGCCTCTGCCCAGTTCCTCCCTCTCAACTCCCTCGGTTTATTCTCACCGTAGGAGACATTTTCTAATGAAGTCCCTGATATTTTTCTCTTCCAGTGCTCAGTACTGTACCCTCTATCCAGTACCATCAATTTCACACGCTCCCCAACATCTGCGATGTTCATCTCCCACAGCAATCCCCTACATTCTACTGAAAAAAAAAAAATACAGAGGCACAGCTGTCTAATCACCTTCCTTGGCACAGAAGCTCAGATACCAAAGAAATTGTGGCCTCACACCAAGATCTTAAGGTGTCCCAAAAGAAAGGAAGAACAGGTATTGTCCTAAGATTTCCAGCTTTGGAGATGCTGGGCGCATTGCCAGCCTTCTCCTTATCTCCCGGCTCTGACCCAGCAAGACCATTTATGCCCCAAACCAAAGCATGTCTAAAACACAGAAGTCAGATACTTAATGCTTTAGCTGAATTGTCTTGAGACCATTTTAATTCAGTATTCTTGGGAACCATGAACATCCTGAAAATAGTGCCTTATACACTTTTATTTTTTCTAATTTAGTTGAGACACTCAAATACTTTACTGTGTCAGGTTATATGTGCATACCCACTCCAAGTAGAAGTTTCAGAAACAATTGCTTACCTTTTTGCTAATAAAAATGCTATGTTCTTATTCAAGAAAAATATGAAACTTAAGAAGACAAACTTTAAACCAATTACTTCTCAGTATATGTGTCCAAATCTATCTCAAGGAAAGATTTGCATGTCCAGGGAACTATTTTGCACAATTTTAGAAGCAGAATTATTCACAGTTAAGAATTTAAAATTTCATAGTCTTATATGAAGGACTATCTAGTCTGTATCCAGGTATTTTTTTAGTCATATTTTTCTCCTTTGACCTCTTGACACCCTTTCTAAAGTCAGATCACGGTGTTAGGAGGGTCTTTCTGCCACGCCTACTTGGACATGACTGTGATGTTGCTTTTGGGATGTAGATTCGTGAGAAAGACTCAATTTTCATGTATGCCTGTTCCCCTGGCAGACTGCCTCACTCTACCTTCAGCTGTCAGGTACCTCTCTTAAATAGACTGAGATATAACATCTTATCTGGATCAATGAGGAAGAACACAAAACAAATCTTGGTGTAGCTTCTCTTGGTCCCTGAAATCTATAATGGGGGCTTGGAGTTGCCAGCAATACTGTCCAGTTCTGTCTAGATCATGAAAGCACAATTCTTGCTAACTTTCACCCATGTTTAATCTCAAGGATTGTATCAGTATTTCAGAAACATCCACACTAATAGTCTATGTACTTTCATTTAAGGGAATGTTGATAAACATCCCTAGAGTCTCCTTGTTCTTAAGCCAAAGTCAGATTTATTGACATTTGGGTGGTTTGTATAAATGAGTGGGGTAGAAGTCCGAGGAGATTGGTTGAGGCAATAAAGATAATTAAAGATATCAGTATAAGGGATCAGGTTCATCCTTTGATACTATGTATGACTCATCAATAAGGCCAAGATTTTGGGGGTGGGGCATTACATGCATTAATGAATCACAGCTCCACATCCACCTTTCCAGTGTTCCAGAAAGCCCCTTTCCTCACAATAACATTTCACCTTATTTCTCCAAGTCTGTACAGTGACTCTATTGTCTACCGAATCTAGTGGGAACATTCAGGTCTGCTTGAAGGCATGCTGTGTTTTGGAGGTAGCTTGCCTCTCCACTGCTCAGTCACCATATTCTGCTGATGTCACAAACTCTATGTCCTCACACAGCAACTGTATTTATTTCCCTGCACCCATTTGAATCATGCTATTTCCCTCACCCAGAATATTTTCAGCTTTTCTGTCCTATCATCTAAATTCTGTATCTGGTATTTTCCTGGCATCCTCTTACCCTTCATCTGGAATTTCCCTCTAGGAACTGTCCCTTTCTCTGCTCTCAGCCGAGACTCACTTTACCACACAGAGATGCATTGTGGGCCCTGGGCCTGAGGGAGACCCACTCAGAGCCAGACTTTTGCTGAGGACGCTGAGATAGAGGCAAGCCAGCTTCCTCCACTAGATCTGAATTTGACAGGAAATAATGTTCAGAGCTATTGGCCACCATCTTGAAATTGTCAGGCACAAGCCAGCGGGAGAACAGAGCTAACCCAGAGAAAGTGGAGCCAGGGAATGATGGGAGAGGAACGTGGTCCTGACACCGAGCCCTGCAGAGGGCTCAGGCTGTGCCTCAACTAGCCTTGGCTTTTTCATTATGTTATCTTTTTATTTTCTTATTGTTTTGCTTAGGTCAATTTGCACTGAGTAATCTCCTTATCCTTCACTATGTCACTTTATAGGGGTTATGATGATGATGATATGGGAAAATGCATATAAACTGTCCAGCACAGTGCCTTCTGCAGAAGAAATACTCCACAAATGTTAGCCATTACTATAGTGATGGCAGAAGGGGATTAAATCAATATAATCTTTAAACATTTTAAGGGCTAGTTTTCCCAGCAGTTAAGAATAGTATGAAGTGCTTGTTCTGTGCAGTAACGAATGATGAGAGGAACTTGGGACAGTAAGGGGGAAATACACCAAGGTTTGCATTTGATGTTGGACTTCCCTTTGTTATTTTTCTGGAGGATCAGAAACAGTGCTTCATGTGTAAAGATTGTTTTTCATGCTTAAGAAACTCCTTTCAACATTTTTGATTTTCCAGGACAATTTATCGTCTTCTCTTAGTAAACTAGAAAGGTGTTCAAAGAAGCTTTTGTGTGTGTGTGTGAATTTTTATTTTGGAGTCTCAGATGCAGGACGGCACATAACTTTAACATCGCAACTAGATTCTTCAGTCTGACACACTCCATTGGATACTAATCTGAGTTTTCTCACATGTCTCCTTGGGACCTTAGAAAAGGACCATTTCCGCAGGTGGAGAGCTACCAATCTGGCAGATGCTCCCCAAATGGGGAATTAACTTGCTCATTATTTCAGATGCATAGTAATTCATTCGCTTTAGAGATATTTTCTGTTGCCTCACAGCAAGATCTTCTTTGAATGGTTAATATTATCTCTCCAACAGAGTTCAAATCCTGGCCTGACCATTCGTTGACTTTCATAATTTTATCAAATAGCTTGGACTCTCACTACCCCACAGCAGCAATATTTGTAAAATGCAGGAAGTTTATATTTTCCGCCAGATGTTGGAATATTGCTTTGTACTCTGATATTGATGAGATGTTCCAAAGTAAGTGGTCATTATCACTCTCACTCATTTTTAGCTGAAGGGAATTTAATAATGCTGACTCTAATTTTCTTTTGGTCTGATAATTATAGGGCATGTGGTTTTAGTCCAAATAAAGGTTAACATCTGCCTTAATTTGTCTCGGTCCTTTACTCTCCAGTGCCTTATATTGAGAACAGTGACTGCCATCACTAAAATCACAGAAATTTTCTTGTTATATATGCTGATATTTTCTATGGCACTCCACACGACATGGGTTTTTCTGGTGCTTACCTTATAAGGGAGATAATGGTGATAAATAAGTGTGATAAATTTACCTGTCCATCCAAGGGTTCAGCAAGCCTTTCTTGAAGGTTTCTCAAAGGACGCTCATTAAAAATGAAATAACATAATCATTCTTTATTCTACATCCTGTAGAAATTATTTCTCCTTAGGACAAGTAGACTGGAGGTTGTTAAGGATTCTTTGGAGAAAATGCCCTACAAAATGGTATCATTTTCTGTAATTGTTACTGTCATTTAATATTTAAATTCTAGAATTTAGAATAGGAATTCTTTCTCCTTTTAAAAATGTATACTTTTAGTTTGTGATAAGGATGAGCAAAGACTTAAATGAAGTGCAATATAAATCAAAACGAACTCCCAGGAGAAAACAAAAAATGATCACTAGGATAAGGGATTTGATATATGAGCTAAACTCTCAACAGATATTTAACAGGCTAATTCAATACTGTGTTGATCCCAAACCTCTCAGAAGTTAGAGTGAGAAGCAAGAGGGATTTAAGAGTTTAAGGCATGACATGATTTATGTAAACTTTAAGAAAATCACACACACAAAATACTAATTATAGTTCATGGATACCTGCCATACTATGAAAGTATAAAATCAAGGATGGAAATAAAAGCACACTTGTCTTAGGACAACACTAAGTTCTCAGGAGACAGAGTGGAAGAGGTCAGAGAAGGCGTCAAGCAGGGCTTCAAATGCATTTATGTCCTATTATATCTTTTCTTTTGTTAAAAACAAGATAAGGTTTTGAAGAAATATGGCTAAATTTTAAGATGTGCTAAATATTGGTGGATGGAAATTAGTTATTATAATGCTATTTTGTATGTTTTAAATGTTTCACATGAACAGGATTTTTTCCAAATTTCATTTTCCAAGAAAATGTATTGTTTATCTGAGTAGAGGAATAGAATCACAGAATTGATGACCTGAGAGAGTAAAGTATGGCTATGGTTTATGGTCCATGTTTTATGAATGAGGACACCAAGCCCTGAGAGGTAAAGTGATTTTCTTAAGGTCCTGGGGCCAGGTGCCATCATGGTGTCACTCAGGTTCATCAGAGCCCCTAGCTGAGAGCTCTTTTCAACATATATTGCAAGCGTGTCTCGTAAGCAAAACTTTCCTAATGGTGAAATAGGCACTGCTCTCACTCCAGGGTAAGTGACAGAAGAATCCTCACTGGAGACATTACAAACATGTCTGAACATCTTTCTAAAAGGACACTTTGGGCTTGAAATTAATTCAGTCCAACAAATCTATTGAGTACCTAGTAATCACAAGGCATTATATGTCCTACCCAGAGAAGATTCTTATAGATCTTTTCCATCTGTAACTAACTTTGTGATAGTTTTCCCCTTAACTGGCTTCATCAAGGCAGAGAGACATAATACTGAACCCAAACGTCCTTGATAAGCCAGAGGAGAGGCTAGAAGCCAAAGACCAAGTGGGAAAAAACCCTGGGACATGGCAGCCTCGAAGTTTCTAAAGGTAAAATCTGTATTTAGAAACAAGCGGGGATGGATGTCTATGACCAATCTAGAACTTAGGTGTTCCCATGTAAATCCATAAATAATAGTGCCATTAGAAGAGTCTGATTTCCAGGGTCTAGAAGTAATGGGTAAGAAACGATCCTTCCTAATTCAACTCATAATCTGTGAGACGGAAAGTAATTGTGCAATCATGTGGATCAAGGCAGGTGACTAAAGTGTTAGGAAGGAAAGAGTGAAGAGAGGATGGCTCAACAAAGGATGCTTCACATTGGCAGAGAAGAGGAAATAAGTTCTAAATTGCGGAGATTGTTTAACATAGGAGTTCCTGGCTGCTCATGTTGGCATATATGAGAATAAATTTATTGAGAAAGGTTTTGGAAGCGCTGTCTTTAGGCAAATTCTAACAACAACGTTTATTCATATGTGACTGAAACAATTCCCTTTAGGGTCAGTAGTTGGAGCAGCTGTGTTCTCAAGGGTTCTCCCACATCTGTGGTCCTAAATCAATTTCTGTCATTGAGGCTGAATGCGGGTTCACCAGTGGAGTTGCTCAGAGTGGTTTGCCCAGTGCAAGTTTGGGCTTCCAGGTTCCACATTATGAACTGGCTGAGGAGCTGGTGGGGGTGAGGTGGGTATTCCCACAATAAGGCTGGTGTTGGCAATGGGGTAGACTGAGGATGGGGAGAGTACATCCGGGGCCACATGCATTCCTGTGGAAGGCCCTACCCAGCCATCTCCATGTAGTCTGACAGCGACAGTGGCAGAACCTGAACATGAGGTGGAGGGGAGGTGCTGTGGAGATGGCCACACCAACACCCACCCACCCCAGCCCCACTTCATAACCACCACCAGCCACAAGGTCACCGGGGACATGAAGGATTGGACGTCCAGGGATGTGGTGGGGATACGATGGGGACCTGGAGGGAGGGAAGAGGAGTGGGCAACTGGATGGATTGATCATACTTCCCAGTTTGCCTAGAATGGTCCTGGCATATGCTCTTTTTTCCCCCTGAAACTTGTTAAAAGTGTATCTCCTTTCACTCTCAGACCTGTTCCCATCTGGATGATAAATTATATGGTTACCCAAAGGGGGTCATGGGGCATAAGACAAGTGTATATATGGCCCATCTTAATCCAGCTGAGAACATTAAAGTCATCCCTTGAAAATGTTGGCACTGTGATAGTTTGTGTTCTGACTCACAGCTGAGTTAAGGGGCAAAATGTCAGCATCACCACAATTCCTTATATCCAACTGTTACGGAGGCTGTGAATTTAAATGGTTCCTGTCTTTGAAGTTGCAAATGAACCCTGTCAAATTCCCAGAGTTGTCAGAGTCCTCGCTGAGATGTGAGTCCAGCAAGGGCAGATGGACTCTTCCCACCAAAATTACCTCCCCAGCTCTGTAAATGAATATCCTCAGCAAAAATTGCTTTGAAAAAATTATCTTCCCATTTAAATATGGAAAGCTGGGCCACATGCATTTTGCAGCATGTTTGAGACTATATCTCTGGAAAATTTAACTGATTATCTTTAAGATCAACCGACACCAACTATCATCCTGGCACAGATGAAAGAATAAATGATTAAATCTGAAAAGAAATGTGGGTACTTTAAAAGAATTGGATTTTTTTGCCAACATAATCATCTTATTCATGTGTTTTTCATCCTCTGGTAACATTTTGATATACAGCCCATGTTCAAGATCAGCAACGGAAGCAGGCACAGAAATGAAATGAAATGAACTTCCACAATAGCCAGTTTTAGATATTCTAGGCAGTTCTCCCTGTAGGCCGGGGACTGCCTAATAATGCAATGAAGGTCTCAGGGCTCACCAGCAAACCACAAAGCAGCTAATTTGGTATTTCTTGCAGAAAAAGAACTGGAAGCTGCACAGTGTTTGTTTAGGAAAGAACTTAGCCAAGTTAGTTGATTAGGGTGTTTCAGGAAGGACAGTTTATACTCCAATAATCGTCAGAATACAAAATAGAGATGTGAAGTGAATTCTATCGAGGAACAGTCTTTTCCAGAAGCCCACGTTGGGGCTGGTGGGAGTGTTACACACAAAAGAAAATTGTATCTTCCTCTCCTCAAGACTCCACGCAAAAAATCCACATAACTGTTGAAGAACGGCCCACCCCGTACACATACAGAGGTAAAAGAATAGGGGACACCAGTCTTCTGTGTGGTCTCAGGCAGGCCCTGCACATAATTAGAAACCCACCAGAGTAACGAAAGAAGGTAAAGCACTGTAAACCGGGTGCTTGGAAAGGGAAGGTCCATGCCACTTGGCAGGAGAAAGTTCACAGGGAAAAGAGAGCTCCTGACCTCTTCTGGTAATTCTCAGATGAAGGTGGAGACTGGCCTGCCATGTCTCTAGCCATTCAGAGGCCAAAACAGGAGAGCAAGATCTGGTGGGTGGATGCTGAAGAAGAAAGAAGCAGAAGAGAAGGAAGAGAAAGAAGAGGAGGAGGAAGCACAAAAGGAAGAGGAAGAAGGAGAAGAAGAAAAAGGAGGAGGAGGAGGAGGAAGGGAGGCAAAGAAGAGGAGGAGAAGACAAAAGAGGAGGAGGAGGAGGAGGAGGAAGTGGAGGAGGCAGTGGCTCTTAAGAGGGAAATGTTGCTTTTGAGCCTTCTGCCAGCTTAGACATTGTGGGACTGAAGTTGGTGGCCCCAAGTGTTGTGACTCATGTGTTGATGGCTCATTGGTGGCAAACTGGAGCTGCTGGGAATGGGTCCCAGGGCTGTAGAAATAATGATGCCCTCAGCTCAAAGCTATGGGGCAGCCAGATCTCCTCGGTGGTGGCCTCGGGCCACGAACAGTCACATCCTTGCCCCATCGTGCTGCTGAAATGCCATTTCTATGTGTGTTAGTGAAGTGACCAAGGCTGGGAAGCCCTGGAATAGTGCCTCCCTCTGGTACTTCCAGGTGCTAGTGGGGGTCAGGGGTGTTGAGGATGTGGAATTTATTTCTGCTGTGGTCCTAATTGTGTTCCCAAGAAAGATAAGTGGGAGTCTTTTCCTCTGGTACCTGTGCATGTGACCTTATTTTGGAATAGTCTTTGCAGATATCATTAAGATCTGAGTATGAGATCATCCTGGATTTAGGTTGACCCTAAAGCCAATGACTGGTGTCTTTGTAAGAGAAAGGAGAGGGAGCTTTGACAGGTGCAGGGAATAAGGCCATGTGAGGATGGAGGCAGAGACTGGAATTATGCAGCCACAAGCCAGAGAATGCCAGGACCCACCAGAAACTGGAGCAGGCAAGGAGGGATTCTCCGTAGAGTCTGGAGGGAGTGTGGCCTTGCCAGCACCTTGTTTTTGGAGTCCTGGTCCCCAGAATTGGGAGACAGTAAATCTCTGTTTTTTAAGCTAACAAGTTCATGGTCATTTCTTGCAGCAGCCTTAGGAAGCTAATTTGATTTCCATTATGCCATGTCTTCTTTCTGAACAACTTGAATATGTATGGACTCCACTCTACTGTCATCGATCCCTGCCTTCTTCCCCTCACTCCTTTTCTTCCATCTCCCTTCCCCTATGTTCCCCTCTTCTCACAGAGGTCTCCACTCACTGCTCTACTCTAGGCATTGTTAGTCTGTGGGACTCCAGGCATGGATAGACATGGCTCCTCTCCTCAGCTCAGTTTGGTGGAGGAGATAGACCTAAGCAGGTCATTTCAAGGGCGGTAGGTGCTGGAGTTGACATTGGTACAAAACGCTGTGGGAGTCAGAAGAAGGAGCGATTCATTCCGTGGGTGTAGGGGAAGTTTTCCCAGAGGTGGGAGCATTTGAGCTGCACCATTGGAGCATGAGTGAGATGAAGACAGTCAAGCGGAAACAGGCACTCTAAGCAAGGGGAAATGTCATCTGAGGTGGATCTCTGATGGGTGAGTCATCAGTGACATATCCCTTACTTGTGCTTCTTTCTATTCCTGTGACATGTGATGAAATGTTGGGCTGTTTCATACGTTCCTTGACCTACCTTCCATTACCTCTAAGGCAATTTCTGTGCTCACAGTCTGGACTGTGTTGGGCACAGGAATCGATTATAGCTCAGAGCTGTCCCAGGAAGTGTGGTCTGCTCTTGGCCTGGTAGGCCCAGAGGTGCCATATTGAACTTCTCATGAGTTTGCGCTTATTGGAAAGGAGGAGAGCAGAGTCACCATGGAAGAGACCCCCTGGGTGCACCTGCACTCTGCTGGAATCATGGGGTACAGACCAGCATTCTCAAAGGTTGTAGTGATAGCCACAGAAAGGCACTGTGGATCCTTCTCACCTAGAGTGGAACTGGCCCATGAAGTGCTCTCTAAAAGTTTCTCTACCCCAAGGGGAATGGAAAACTAGTAAGACAGTCTCATTTTGAAATTAAAGTAGTTGAATGCTGAGACTTTGGTATTATCCACTTTTGAAAGTATGTTTTTGATTTTTAAGTTGTATTTGTGTCTGGGTTTAAGAATTTGCACTTGACTCTTCAGGTATTCTGTATTCAAACTAGAGACAGGTTGACTTTGTCCTGAAACATCAGACTGTGGATGAAGCTCCAAATATGCTAACTTAAGCCAAAGGGTGTTAATTATGGCCTGCACCTTGGAGCCAGGTCACCTTTCAATAGACAGGAGTCAGCTTAGTATAGGGCAGGTCAGGGTGAGGGAAGCAAGGCACTAAGTCCCCAGGGAGACATCAGCTCCTCACGTAGTGTAAAACCCCTTGGTGTATCAGGTGCAAGTCCTGGCTTTTCTCTTGTGTGTCTTAGAGCAAATTGCTAACCCACTTGTGCTTCAATGTTCTCATCTGTAAAAAAGGCATAATATTAGCATCATCTTCAGGTGTTGTGAAATTAAAACGAGTTAATGCATGTGAAGTGCTGCATGCCACCTGGCATGAGGACAGCAATCATTGAAAGCTCTGTTATTATGAAGACCATGGCTACTTTCTGCAAAGAGTCAAATGAGATGATGTAGGTGAAGTGGTTAGCATAGTGTGACTGCATGCTAGGCCCTCAACAAGTATGAATTCCCCTTTACCTGAAGGCACTTCCCAGCTGACCTGGAGTGGGAGGCAAGGACTCAAGGCACATAATGCACAAGGGTCTAGAACAGATGTGGCACAGGTACCGGGGATCTGTGTCACATCTGCTCAGGGCAGCCCCGGGAGCCTGCCTGACCATACACAAGCGGGTGGCTCTTGCAGCACCCCAAGATGCCAGGCTGGGGAGATGACAGGAACCATCACCAACTGCTCCTGCTCCAGGCCTGGCAATGGACAGAGCCACCCCCAGTAGCAAACCCATTTCCTTAATGCTATTTCTAGAAACTTCATGGGTGCTTGCTAAAGAGCATGGGGTTCAGGTCCTATGCCTGTGTGGGGGGTGGGGGGTGGGGGGTGGTGTTGTCAGGGGTACGGGGCTGGTCCAGCCTGGTCCAAGGCAAAAGCTACTGGAGGAAACAACATTGAGCACTGAATTAGTGCTCACTCTTGCATCTCACTGGATTCTCACAATAACCTTCCAGGGTGGATATGAATATCCCCATTTTTATAGAAGAGGAAAGGAAGATTTAGAAAAGACAGTGACCTGCCCAGGGCTACCCAGCTAATAAAGGCAGAGTTGAGAATCAAACTCACTCTAACTCAAAGCTTCAGTTTCTTTCCCTCCACCACACTGTCTCTCTGCTTTCATATCCCCTTAATGATAAACACACACTTCTGATTTTACTATAAGATATTTTTCTTCTAAATTTCATTTTAAAGAGAAAAAACACTATATTTTTTGTTCAGTTAAATAGAGCTTTTTATTGTGCTCAGAAGAATATATAGGAAACTTGGAGGATAATGAAATTGGACATACAAACTTTCTAATTTACTAAACATACCATATCCCTGTAAAGAACTTACCTAGTTTTGCTTGCAAAAGAGGAATAAATTGAGAAATTATAGGAAAAGTATGCTTTCCTTGTGAATCTAGAACAAATTGAAACTAGGATATTATCTATATGGAAAAATACTTTGGGGAGAGAACTTCTGAATTGTTTTAGAGATTCATTTCTGTGCTTTAACCAAAATCTCAAATTTGCATGAAAAGAGAGATGATAAGAGGAACCTGTAGAATTTCTGCTAAATCCAGATTCTCATCCTCAGCATTCCTGGCATTTGGGGCTGAATGAATCTTTGTTGGGGAGCTGTCAGGTGTATAGTAGGATGTACCACAGCATCCCTGGCCTTTACCCACTAGATGCCAGTAGCAACTCCCTAGTCGTGATAACCAAAGACGTCTTCAAACATTGTCAGATATCCTTCTGGGGCAAAATCACATCCAGCTGAGAACCACTGAGCTAGATGAAAAAATGTTATCATCAATTAATTTTCATGCTTATTCTCATGGTTTATGGCATTATATCAAGAGCACATCTGCTTCCTGGCAGTTCCCAAGAGGGACCAGCAGAACAGAGAGACCTTTTCATGATGGGATCATATTGGGCCTCTCCATTCTTCATTCTTCTTAAAAAAAAAAAAGAAAAGCAGCTTTATTAAGATATAAATCACACACTACAAAATTCCCTCTTTTAAAGAGTAGCATTCAGTGGTCTTTAGAATATCCACAGAGTTGTGCAATCATTACCACTACTTAATTTTAGAACGTTTTCCTCACCCCAGCTCCTGGCAAACACTCATCTACTTTGTCACTCTGGATTTGCAGGGATCCATTCCCCAGTGCGAGATGTCTAGCTTGAAAACCAAACAGCCAATGTTGATAGGGTTCCTTCCCCTAACCCAATAGCTCCTTACCCTCCCTTAGGAGTTTTTAAACTTGCTTTAAAATCTGGTTTAAAATTATCCCCTTCCAGGAAGCATTCCCCAGTTTCTTCCAGGCTGGGAAGACTGTCTGATCGTTGCCCCCAGGGCCTCCGATTATAGCTACTCGAACAGAAGAGCTTTGCAGAGGCAGATGTCTTCTGGCCTGGCCCTGCAGCTGCCATTGTGCACTCAGGCCAGCAACAGGAGTCAACATGGTTCCTTGTTTGATTTGCTCTGGGTCTCAAAAGCTGCTTTGCTTTGTGGGAATTAAAAAAAAAAAAAAAAAGCAACAGAGTATATTGAGTAAGGAGCTAGGCAGGCAGGTCTGTGGCCGGTCAGATTCCTGGACCGTCAGTAACTGAGGATCTTTAAGACGGAGCCGGTAGGGCAATGGGCAGAGATGAAAAAGTCGAGATGAAAATCCATGAATGGTTCTAGCTATAACACTCATTCCAATGGGAAAAAAACAAGCAGGAGGTGTTAGTGCCCAAATGTCTATGGTTTTGTTTGTGGAGAGCCAGAGCAAGGAGTTCGTTTATCTTGGTCTCAGAACTGCTTTCAACCTGCCACCCTCCAACTTTAATGAGGTGGCAGCAAGGTCTGGGAACCCAACCCCGGGGCCTCTGTGAGAAGGAAGCAGGAAGGGCGGGAAACGACCTCTCCCAAGCATTTGCCATCTGTTAGCACTGGGCCAGAAGGACCATAGCTGAGAATGGAGCATCCACCATGTGCCCAGTTCAGCTCTAAGTCCTCACATTTAGTTCCCAAAGCAAGCCAATGAGATGGGTGCTATCACTGTGCCCATTTTGGAGACAGAAAAACTGAGACCCAGGGAAATTGAGTAAGTTGCCCAAAAGGTCACTGAAAAGTGGTGAGTGTGGGGCTCTGGTCCAGAATCTGGGCGTGTAACTACTGCCTGATACTGCTTCTCAGAGGAGCACTGCCAGGTGCTCTGACATGCATAACCCCCTTAGTTCTCATGACAGCTCTTAGTTCTCATGACATGCATAACCTACCTTAGCTCGTCAAAGAAGAGAGCTAATTATGATTCTAGTTATTTACATAATTTAGATGACAATCTTGAAAACATAGTTATCCTTCAGAGGTTCATGTCTCTGTGCTCTCGTGTGAATATTATTACCTTGTTGTCCAAAGGAGGAGCCTAATGCTCAGAGAGATTAATGATCACGCAGCTCCTAGGTGGCAAAGCCAGGTTTAAACCCAGGCTAAAACGTGGTCATCCCACAGGGACGTTGCCAAGGACAGTGCCAATGACTGGGTCCTTCCAAAAATCAGCCTGGAAGCCTCAGCTCTTACCCCTTGGAAAGAAGAACCACTGGTTATTTAGGGAAAATGGCTTAGTTCTTTTAGCTTCAGGCAAAGGTGAAAAACAGGCAGTGCTCCTAGAAGGATCTGAAAAAATTTTCCTTACAGAGATAGAAAGAATGTAGAAAGAGAAAAATGGTGCTGAATCATAGGATCCTGAAAAGGAGTTAGGAGAAATAAGGATCCGACTGCATTCCTTGGAAGAATCTCCCAGGACTGAGGACTGGGATACGTGAGTTGAGAATGGACAGGAAGGCTGGTGGCCAGGCCATTCTTGGTCAGGATGCTCACACGACACTTACCCTGGGAGGATCCCTCCTGCACAGTCATGCCTGTCTAGGACAGAAGTACACCTCAAACTGATAAATATACATAAACACACCTCAAACCTGAATGGAAGCTCATCAAAGAAGAGAGCTAATTACAGTGCTAGTTATTTACATAATTTAGATGACAATCTTGAAAACAGAGTTATACTTCAGAGATTCATTACTTTAATCAGGTTGCAAGTAATGAAAAATAACATAGATCAAGCCAGGCTGATTTGCATGAGCATTAAACATATAGGTTAGTACTTATACATAGAGCAAAATGCCAGAGATTGCAAATTATCTTAGAGTCATTCTGGGATAAATGGGATAATGGATCAAAAGAGAAAGTATGAAAAATAAAAATTGATCAGGACAGTTATTTGAATGTGGACTTAGATGGCTCCGTAACTGCTTTAATCAATGTATATAGCTGTAGCGTGAAAGAGTATATCTTAGTGAAAGCTTAGTGGGTGGGAACATGGCATGAATAAAGGATTTTATTACCATAAAACCATAAAGTTCAATTTTATGCAAAAATGAAAATGACAGGCAATATAACAATTGGGCTATCCAAGAAAGAGTATCCCACAGATATAATTTACTTTTGGGTTGGCTGTGGACGGTTTGATTGCTTCAGTAGGAGGTAACTAACTGACTACATGGAGTGACTTGCTCTTTCTCTGGAGGTTTTGTCCCACCTCCAGACTTACATACATGTTGTTCTTCTGCCTGCAGTGTCCCGCCTCCTCTTGTCAGCAAACACATATTCGGCCTTCAATGCAGAATGGAAGGCAATCTGGTAGCACAGTAGAAAGACTTGGAGTCCCAGTTTAGCCATTGTCTGAGTGGCTGGTCTTGAGCAGTTTACTTAACTTCTCTGATCCTCTCTCCCCTGCAACCTCCAATAGGGAACATAGCATTAGTCCCCCATCAGTGATCTCCTTTGTCATTTTTGCTTTCCTTATCACTATCATAGCATTCACAATTATAGACTACTTGCTACTACATCCACAATTATCCACTACTTGTGGATGTAGCATTTGGCTTGCAGTCAGAAGTCTTGAGTTCATATTCTAGAACTACAACTTACTGGTTAAGCCTCAGTTTCCTCAGCCTGTAGTCCCAGCCTGAGCAACATAGTGAGACCCCCGTCTCCACAAAAAATAAAATAAAATAAATTTGCCTGGGCATGGTGCACTCCTGCAGTCCCAGCTAACAGGGAGGCTGAGTTGGGAGGATTCACTTGAGCCTGGAAGATCAAGGTGGCAGTGAACCATGATTACACCACTGTGCTCAAGCCTGGGCAACAGAGCAAGCCCCTATCTCAAGAATAAAATAAAATAAAATAAAATAAAATAAAATAAAATGATGGTAAAGCCTGTCGAGGCAAAGACTGACAGGTGATCACCAAATCTGTCATAGCTGGTCACGTGACTGAGTAGAGCCAATAGAATATGAGCAGGGATTATGAGGGCCACTCACAGTACCCGGCCCTTAAAAGCCCTCCATGCTTCCCATTCTAACAAATTAAGGTAGTTGAGAACTGTAACCTAATAAGCCAAATCTTGAAAACAACAGAGACACAATATGGGGGAGTCTTAGCCCCCCTGAGTCATCACTTGGGAGAGCTCATCCCTCCATCCAAATAAGGAATATCTATTTTGGGCTTCATGTGAGTGAGATACACGCATCTCTTGTAGTAAGCCACTGAGAGCTGGTGGTTTGTCTGTTACAGCAGCTAGCATTACTTTAACTAATACATCAATACTATAGAATTGTTGTGAAGATTATAACAACACCTGGCAGGGTTCCTAGTACATAATAGGCCCTTAGCAAAGTCTGATAAATGAATGGACCATTATGTTCTCCAAAAGAGAAAATAGAATTAATATATATGATGATGTCCCCCATGCCAAGCCAAGTTTAATTTTTTTTTCTGTCAAGTTAGATACACATAATTGGGATTCCTCAGAGGTTTGTAAGGATGATACTCTCTTGTGGCTAAATTAGTATAACTTGTAATCAAATTTCTCACAGATTTCCAGAGTATTGGTGCTAAATGGGATCTTAGCAAGCAAGTCACACACACAACTTTCTCATTTCACAGATGAGAAGACAAAGGCTTAGAGAGGGTAATTACTCTTGGGTAATCAGGGGCAGAGCAAGGGCTTTTAATTATTTCCACAATAATAGAGAGATTTTGTGATTGCCAAAGTTACAAATGATTATGGCTTAAAATTGAGAAAATAGAAAAGTTTTATTTGATGGAAAAAATAAGATTAACTCTCGAGTAGCCATGGGTTATGTTTTTAATCTTTTATCTATATAATTTGAATAGCATTTAACAGAGATCACGGTGTTTACACAATTTTAACTACTGGGCACCAAAACTTGACTCTGGGCCTCAGGAAGAAATGGGGCTCCCTGGGCCACTCTTAGAGGTTGAGATCTCGGAGTAGGATCGCCATGGCTGCTTTGACAAAATGACATCTCATAGGGTGAGAGAATTCCCACTTTCTACTTGAGGAGGTTGGGTTGGAGAGCAGGGGTGGTGAGAGTTGGAGCCTGTGTATTCAGGGTCAAGCCCTCTACCAGCCTGGTGCTTCCCAACTCCTGCCTGAGTGGCAGGCTCTTTGTCCAGAGGACCCAGATAGAGTCCCACGCATGCAGCTTTCAAAGCTAGGAAGCTGGAGCTGTGGCTTCAAGCCTGGGAGCTTCCCCTGCCCACTTCCCTAGCAACTCTCAAATAGTTCTCTCCTCAAATATCCTGAATGGTGACTTTTGGGAACTGAGCACTTCTTTTGGCTATAAAGTGAATTCTTCCTGATGGTAATTTGTTAATAACTTCAATAAACCCTAAGCAGAGATTGTTCTGTCACAGGTCCCCTTTGGCCCTCAAGATGGTGGATACATCTGGAGAAACTGCCAAGGGAGAGACCAGAGGGAGGCTCTAATCCCTGGTAAAGGGTGGTTAATGGCCTTTCCAGCAGATGAATCCTGCCCTCACTACCATGGCACCTCCCGATTAGCCTATGAGGGTCAGCAGTGCTGCTTTGGTCACAGAGGAAACCACCGACCGACATTGAGTGACAAGAAGGAGGTTGTTTCATGGAGAGCAGATTTGGGGTCCTGCGGCTCTCTGGGTCTCAGTAACGCCTTGGGCCTCGTGATTGATGGTGCTCCCTGAGTGACAGAGCTTAATATTCAAAGATGGTGTGATGGAAAATTGAGCCTGGCTTCTTTACGCCATCGTGAATGTCTTGTTTCCTCCACTTTTTTTTTTTTCTGTCTGAACATCCCTCTCCCACTGACTCCACTTTCCTTGCCAGCTATTTCTCAGACTTAGTGTCTACAATGATGTAGGACATATCTGTGGCCCATACAAAGATGAGTTGCCGTGTGGCTCTTCCTCTGTATGGAGTCACATTCAAAGTACAATCTGTCACCCCAAAATACTTAAAAGTAACTCGAGTCTTCACTATAGTTTATTGAGAAAATGCTGAAGATGCATACCAGTCGTAATGCACAGAAAACTAGAAGTTCTTTCTCTCCTTCCCCCATACCCAGTACAGCAGCTTCTCCCCTGCCCCTCTGCAGTCTCTCTCCTTCCTTCCTCCTCTTGTTTACCTAACCAGTAGGTGGGGGCAGGGTCCCGCATTCCCTGCTCTTTTACATATATACTCTCTGCTCTTTCTGAAACAAACCTAGCCAGACTTTGAGGTTCTCCCCCACACAGCTTCTGTTATGCTCTTAGAAAAAGCCCAGAACTCTCTCAGGCAGGGAAGAGGGCAAGGCTCTGAATATTTATATGTTAATATTTTTCCTTGTCTCATAGCTTAAATTCTTCCCTTCAGTTTAGTTGTGTTTTATTGCAACACAGCTTCATTTCCATGATGGATGCCTTTGCAGGGGGTCTGCTTAGACATGGAGCAGGCTCGCAGAACGAAATAAATAAGGTGGTGACTGACTTCAAGACATTGAAAACAAAAGCCCACGGCACACAACAGGAGCCAGTGCGTTGTTTCCAAAACCATTTTGGCAGTTCCCTTTTGCCTCCAGAGTTATTTTTCCTCTTGCTCTCCTCTTTATTCATTTTCTTCCCCCATTCTCCCTATTATTTCCTTTCCACCCTCCCAAGCTGTCAACCACAGCTCCCCTAGACTCTGCCTAGCACAGAATTTTGCTGACTTCTGAGAAATTCAAGTGGCAAACCTGCAGGGCAAAGAAAGTGAGTATAAATGTATACTGACTTTCATAGGCAGGGAAAGGAAAACCCACCCCCACCTCCTGCAACTGGAAGTTAACACTTCCAGCCAAAGAGAAATGTGAAAATGAAGCCTTCACAGTACTGCAGACAAAGAAGAATGGATATCGTGCTTTTAATTGGCAAATGTGACACTGTCTCCCATGAGGATTGGAGTGGGATGGTGGTGGTGGAGAGAGGGAAATGGCTCAGAGTAAAAAAATCAGACAGGGCGATTTTATGTGAAAAATATAACTGTAGCTGACATGATCAATGTATTGGTACAGGAGGGATTAAATCACTTAGAAAGCATCTGTAAGGAGAGGTGGGATGGGAACATCAGGTGAAATGCTGCCCAAGGCACATTTGAGGTCAGATACATACTGGTCTGGGTCACCCCCCAGTTTGCACATTGCAGCTTCCTCTAAGTACACACATAGCAGCTGTCTGATAATCACTGGCTATTGGTTGACTAATTAATTAAACATATTCCTGGTGTCATTTTAGGAAACTTGGGAAAAGAAAGGAGTGTTGCAGGGAGATCTGAGGCGAAGAAGAGCAGTTGGGAAGAAGCACGTAGAATCTGTCTCCCTGTGCTCTGGCAAATGATCCTTTCATAGCTGTAGCCACCACCATGCATCCCATTCAAGGGAGTTTCCTCTGTTGTTGAGCCAAGTGGCCTGCCCCCCATTTCTGCAGGTTCTGTTGGCTAAGTTTACTTCTAGCCCCTCCATGCCCCTCTACCTCTGCCTCAGCATGTCCATGACAAGGACAGAAGCAAGCTATGGTCTCATGCCCCATCTGCCTCCCTCCTCTCCCACATTCAGAGGCAGCACCTACCATGGACAGCGGCTTTCGTCAGAGGCTGCCCACACTGGAAACTGAAGCATGACACCTCAAGCCTAAAAACCTTTCCTCATTAACGCTTCCTCCTAAAAGCACGCTGCTGCCATCATCATGAGCATGCAAGCCATTTGCAGCCCAGGTGAATGAGGAGTTTTGGCTCCTCTTTATGTGAAACTATCTTTGTCACAAGGCTGGCTTGATAACAGTGAGATTTCCCAGTGTGGCTGTTCCCAGTTCCATTATGCCACTTGTCTTTGTAGCAAAAATGTTGTGTGCTTATTACATGCTATGGGGCTAAGTGCTGAGACTAAAAAAGGTGAACCAGACCCATTCCTGGCCTTTAGAAGTTCAGAGTCTAGACACCAACTCAAATTATTGCAATATCAATCCATGCCACCAAGTCTAATGTCGGCTCTGTTTAACCTGCTCCAGCCCTTCCAAGGCCTAAGATGAGAAAGCAGGACAAGCACTCCAGGCTGATGGTGCCCTTTCTCCTTCCCTGAAACAGTTGATCTTATTTTTAGTTAATTTTTTCACTCTTAACCTTATTTTGCCATCTTGAAATTTTACCATCAGCTCCTCCCTTGCCTTCGCCCCCTCACATACAATCACCATCTCAGACATGTTTTCAGACTCTCTCCCATATCCTCCAATCCCTGGGCCCTCTTCCTTCCTGGCCTTGAGAGCTGACAGCGGTCAAGTGCCCAACTGGTCTCCTTGCCCCCAGGCTCTCACTCCTCAGTCCTTCTGCTATCCTGCCTACATGGTTATTTTCCTAAAATACAAATCAGATTGCATCACTCCTCACTTAGAGACAATCACCGACTCTCAGCTTTCAGCGTGACTGGGCTTTGCACCATCTGCAGACACTTGGTGGAGGAGGGGGTATTAATGGCATTGCCTGGCCTAGGGAGAAATGTGAATGGAAGGGAAGGGGACTCAACCTCGGGATAGGATGGGCAACGGCAGGGCTCTCAGCATGATTGCACATTGAGACCACCGGGGAGAGCTTTGATGACCACAGATGCCAGAGCTGTTTCACCTCCCCACCACCCCCAGCCATTGGATCTGAGTCTGTAGGTCAGATCTGGGCACCTGTAGATTTAAAAATCTCCCTGGGATGAGTCATGTCACAAGCCCCTGTGCTGGGGACCTCAGCAGGCTCTGCCTTTTGGGATGGATTATGTGCTTTGAAAAGGCACCCTCACATCAGCTCCACCTCATGGGAAGGGAGGCACCCTTGTCTCTCCATAGTCTTTTGGCTCATGGTCCCAAACCAAACAGTGGCTGGTGGACCATGAGGCCATCCCAGCCCTGATTTTGGCTCTGCAGCTCCCTAAGCTCTATCCATCTGATCTAATTTACCAAAAGCCAGGCTGTTTCACAGATAATATAATGCTTAACCAATTCCTCAGCCTAGGCATACTCTGTTCTCTATAGGGAGTTAATCCACAACATTTTAGTTGTTTCCTTAAAATAGCAGAGTGGTATATTTTATGAGCACGACTTGAACCAAACACAATCTTTGTTTGCTTCAGGCTTGATTTGGAAAACTTCTTGAAGTTCTGGGTTTTGCAATACTTCAGCAGTATTAGAAAATATTTAGATTTACTTCTAGTTAACTAGGTGCCCTTTTGGGGAGATGGGGGTAAATCCGGTTGATCTTGTAGTTCATTAAGAAGAGTATTGTCTCTTCCACTCAGGGTTCAGCAAATGTGTGTGTGTGTTTGGAGTGGGGGTGGTTTTATTTGATTTTTGGCATTTTAATTTACTTCTCATTAGGAAACACACATTTCCTTTGATGGTAACCACAACAGCGCTGCTGCGCTAAACTACTCCATGGCTACAAAAAAATGACAAAGTGTCGGAAGCCTCCTATTTTCTTTGAGGATGGTAGATAAGCCAAAGACTTTTTAATTTTGTTTTGTTACATAAGTCTCTGCTACTGGCCTCAGGCTAGTCCAAACAGCCTCATTATTCAAGTCAGGACCAGCCCGGCTTTGGGCGAGGCTGCCTGGGTGGAAACGTTCTGCTCCTTCGTCTCCGTCCTCCGCACGTCATTGTGCACCGCCCCCCGCACAATCCAAGCCTAAAAATACCCCAGTTGTCCACAGAGGCTCGTCTCTGCTGGCCTTGCCTCTTAATGCAGGCCTTTCATTCTGTCTTCATTGCCTTGCCCCTTCCCCCACCTCCTTCACCCATTTTTCCCACCTAATAATTATAAAGAAAACCATTAGCCATGAAACCTTCCCCTCCCCCCCTTGCTCTTTTATCTACTTAAATATCCTTGACTGCGAGACATCGAGTACAGCACATTCATTAATTTTTAATCTGTCTCTTCTTGTGGTTACTGTGTTCCAGGGACTGAAGGACCTCGAACAATGGTCTCTGAAACCTTGGGCTGAGCCTCTTTTGTTGGAGGCAGGGAGGTAGCTGAGGGCATAATGGAGTCTGATCAAATAAATATCTGTTATCTGAAATAGCCTGTTCAAGGTGAATATGGATTTTCATCACATTAAACTCAAGCTGGTGAAACAGGGTTTTGGGCCTGAATATTATTAGCAAACAGAAAAATAATTTTGAGAGATGGTAAACTGAAAGAATTATTCCTCGTGGGAGAGCTGTTCTGGAGGCAGCCCAGAGGACTCTGAGGGCAGACAGCTGCAGAACCACAGGGCCCCCTCATTGCTGGATCAGAGGAAGGAAGTCCAGGGAGGGCCTTATGGAGAAGCTCTTGTGTGCTATTGGTGCTCCTGGGGGCCTGCCACAACCCACTTCTCCTTTTGCAGTGCACACTCTCCTTGGAGGATCTCATCCACTCTACCCCTACCTGTCTGTGCCTCCCATAACTGGTTCTCCAACCTGCTTTCTCCCCTGAGCTGCAGAACCACATATGCAGTGGCTCCTGGGAATCCCCAGGAGGGAATCCCCAGGTAGGTCCAGAACAGAACTCACTCTCCAGATATCCCAGTCCTGCTCCAAGCATGTCCTTCTCCTGAGCATTCCTCTCATAATGGATGGTACCATTGCCTATCCATATGCATAGGCTGGAGGCCTCGAGGCGCTCCTTGGTTTATTTTCTCCACTATTTTGCCCAACAGTTTGGTTGTAAAGGCTTGTAATTGTGTCTCAGACGCATCTCTCGAGTCCATCTGAACCCTCTATTGTAGTTCATTCATTTTCCTTCTCTTGCCTGGAAGGGCAAATGCCTTCCAGGTGAGCTTTTCAACACGTACACATGTTCCACTCTGGCCTGTCTGTTACACTGCCATAATGTTCCACAGCACATGTCCCATCAGGCCACGGATGAAAAAATCTCCCAGGCTCTTAGAAGTCTACAGAGTAAGGTCTAAACTTGTCTTCACGGATTCTCAGACTCTTCACAATCTGGCTCCAACCTGCTTTCCTAGCCTTATCTTCCAGCCTCAACCAGCTGCGCACTCTGTTGTCTACTTGCTGAGCTCATGCAGCTCCCTGGATTCAAGTTTCTCCTACCTGTCACTTGAATTCATGTGACGTCTGATATGGTTTGGCTCTGTGTCCCCACCCAAATCTCATGTCAAATTGTAATCCCCACATGCCGGGGAGAGACCTGGTGGGAGGTGATTGAATCATGGGGGTTGATTTCCCCTATGCTGTTCTCATGACAGTGAGTGAGCTCTCACAAGATCTGGTGATTTACAAGTGTGGCACTTCCCCCTTCATTCTCTCTCTCCTGCTGCCATGTAAGACATGCCTTGCTTTCCCTTTGCCTTCTGCCATGATTTTAAGTTTCCTGAGGCCTCCCCAGCCACTCTGAACTGTGAGTCAATTAAACCTCTTGTGTTCATATGTTACACAGCCTCAGATAGTTCTTTATAGCAGTGTGAAAACAGACTAATACAATGTCCTTACTCTGTGCTAAGCAATGTGTTAAGCATCATGGATTCAGAGAGAAGTGAGGCATAGCTCCTGGAAGGGCTCAGCCCCCAAAAGGGGAATACACAAGAATAAAGATAATTGCAAGGAACACCAGGAAAGAGAGAGGAACAGTCTGTAGGACTTCATGGAAGGAAGCTCATCATTCTTCCTGAGACGGCTAGAGAAGCCTTCCAGAGGAATTAGCTGTTAAGCTAAGACTTCAAAGACAAGTGCGTGCTGAGTCCAGTGACTCACGCCTCTAATTCCTGCCGTTTGGGAGGTCAAGGTGGGTAGATGACTTGAGCTCAGGAGTTTGAGACCAGACTGGGCAACATGGTGAAACCCTGTCTCTAGAAAAACAAAACAAAACAAAACAAAACAAAGCAAAAATTAGCCAGGCACAGTGGTGTGTGCCTGTACTCCCAGTTACTCAGGAGGCTGAGGCAGGAGAATTGCTTGAGCCCAGGAGGCAGAGGTTGCAATAAGCTGAGATTGCACCACTACACTCCAGTCTGAGTGAAACTCTATCTTAAAAAAAAAAAAAAAAAACGGCCGGGCACAGTGGCTCAAGCCTGTAATCCCAGCACTTTGGGAGGCCGAGACGGGCGGATCACGAGGTCAGCAGATCGAGACCATCCTGGCTAACACAGTGAAACCCCGTCTCTACTAAAAAATACAAAAAACTAGCCGGGCGAGGTGGCGGGCGCCTGTAGTCCCAGCTACTCGGGAGGCTGAGGCAGGAGAATGGCGTAAACCCGGGAGGCGGAGCTTGCAGTGAGCTGAGATCCGGCTACTGCACTCCAGCCTGGGCGACAGAGCGAGACTCCATCTCAAAAAAAGAAAAAAAGAAAAAGAAAGAAAGGAAGAAAAATAAATGGAGAGGAAACAACCTAGGTAAAGGCACAGAATTATGAGATGTCAAATCATGCCCTTGGGATGGTGAACAGGTCCATATGACTGGAGTAGAGGGTGCCCAGGAGAGCAGAATAGGAAATGAGGCTAGGGAGAGGGCTGGGGAAGGAGGAAGCACTGTGTATGTCAGCTTACAACATTGGTACTTCTGTTTCTATTCTATTCACATGTTCACAATGAAAATGTGTTATCTGTATTCATTTCCTGTGGCTGCTGTAACAAGTTACCACAAACTGGACGGCTCGAAATAATAGGAATTTATTCTTTCACAGTAGTGGAGGCCAGAAGTTCAAAATCAAGGAGTTGGCAGGGTTGCCTCCTACTGGAGGCTGTAAGGGAGAACCTGCTCCATGTCTCTCCCTAACTTCTGCTGGCTGCTGGCAATCCTTAGTGCTTTTTGTCTTGGAGATCCATCACCCCAACATCTGCCTGTCTTCACCCGGTGTTCTCCCCGTGTGCCTCTGTCTAATGCCTCTCTTCTTGTAAGGACGTCCGTCACTGGATTTGGATCATCCTAGATCAATACAAGCTCACTTTACCTTAATTACGTTTACAACGACTCTATTTTCAAATAAGGTCACATCATCATCACCAGGAGTTAGGACATGAGCATATCTTTTGGGGGAACACAGTGTAACCCACAACACCATCCTTGATGCCAACTACATAAGTGTTTTAATGCAATGTATTAGTTCAATTCAAAAGGTATCTATGGAGTGCTTGCTCCATGCCAGGTGCCCTTCAATGGCACCGGGCTTTGAAAGTAGATGTGGGACAAGCACCTTCAGCACTCAAGGAGCTGATTCATATCATGCAAGGTTCTTGATTTAATGAATCCAACCAGCACTGGAGTGTCTACTACTAGGTGAGTGACCCTGCTCCATATTGCTCAGGACAGTTTTGTTTTATGCCAGTTGTCTTCGTATCCCATCGAGTTAGCCCTCACTCTCACTCTCATTCCTGATTCGAATAATAAATTTTATGGTTCCCAGCAATAAGGGAGCTACTGTGTTAGGTGCTGGAGGCACAAAAGTGAAAGGATGGGGATGGAGAGGTCCCTGCCCTCAAGGTCACAGGAGGGAAGTAAAGAAGCAGGAGGAAGTAAAGAAGCATTTATAGTTCAGCACAATAAATGCTCACCTTAGCCAGTGACAGGATGCCACAGTAGTGCATAGGGGTTTCAATTGGAGGGTTCTTGTCAATTCATTGAAAATCAATTTAATGAAGAACTGGCTTACCTCAAACTGACAGAGAAATAACTTCTGCTAAGTCTAGGAGAGCTGGCTGGAGTAGCATCGCTCTGTGACCCTGCTTAGAGGAACCTCTCTCTCTCACCTTCTTCTTTTCTTAGTGTGGCCAAGAGTTGGGTTTGGGGTTGGGCACATGTGAGCAGGTGAAGCAGAACAGACATGGTGTGGAGCCAGCCTCAGGGGCAGAAGGCTATTGCTGTGGAGGGCCAAGGCCTCTGTCTACCTCTCAACAGACTAGAGATACCAAAACTAAATACTGGGGCAAAAATCTCCAAAATTTGTTGAAACCACCTGTGCACCAATATGGCTATAAACTCTGTAGATGGTTTGTGGACATTTTTGGTAACTTGATAAGTTAGCAAATTAGCTTTCGGTAAACTGTTTTTTTGGTTTGTTTGTTTGCTTGTTTGTTTTTTGTTTTTGAGAACTGGCTTTTGGAAAATTGGTAGGTTCAGGTCATTGGATATCAATAAAGAAAATATGGAACATTTGAGGCAAAATGGTTAAAAATCTCGACCATGGGTGCAGTTGAGCTAAGTTGGAATTCTGGCACTTTTATGGTGATGCTCTCTGGACCCATAGCCTGAGGGCGAGTTAGAGGAGGGAGAGGGCCCTGTGTCTCCCAAATCCTCTGGGGCACCCAGCAGCCAAGGGCAGTGCTTTTCTGTCAGTGTCAGGGCCCAGCTAAACTAATGTCAATGCCTGAGCTGGAGAAGCCTGCAGCAAAGTCCAGCCTGAAGGAGAGGCCAGTGGGAACAGAGAAATAAAACCCTCCCTTTCTTTCCTTCCTCCCTCCGTGTCACACAGCAGTCAGTTAACTTCCCGGAGATTGTTTCCCAAATTGGGACAGCATTGTCTCAGGTTTTTAGGGGATTGAATTTGCTGCTGTTCGTAAAGGCTCTTCCTAGAATGCCAGGTTCAGAGCACAAGGTAGTTGTTATTAACATTATTATTATCTTACTAGATCAGTGTTTCCAATCCCAAATTATTGGCTGGCCAGTGCCTGAGGATGCCAGGGGCCTTGGCTGTTGATGGGAGAGGGCTCAGGAGGGGAGACAGAATGAAGATGTGCAGTCACCCCATTGATGGTGCTCTTTGTTACTGTGAATGGAGTATCCGTACCTTGAAAAACATCTCAGGAGATTTCCAGTGTGAACCTGGGGGACTAGTCCCAGCCCCAGAGATCCTGGCTTAGTTGGTCTGGGAAGGCCTGGTCGTCAGGCTGGTAAACGTTTCCTCTGGTGATTCTGATATGCCGCAGAGTCTAAGAACCACTGTACTAGACCTAAGGAGCTTTGTCTGTCTGCCTCTCCATCTGGAGTGGGCCCATTCTGGGGTGGGGTGAGAAACATGTTGTTCCCTGCCCTCAGCCCCAAAAGAGCTGGGAGAACCAGCAGCCAGAGGGGGCAGTTTCAATCCCGATGCTGCTGGGGGCTGTCTGTGCCGGATGAGGAGCAGAAGCGTTCCGGAGAGTACTCGACACGCAATACTCAGACCTCTCAGAGGGAGAGCTTGGCTTCCTCCTGCAGAACTGTGTCAAGAAGAAAATTCTCTTCTGGTTAGGTACAAAATGTTTGCCATGGCCTTTCACAGCAAGTGGAGAGCCTGTGCTCAGGTGCTTACAACAAACAAGCAGAGGATATATGCGTTCTGGTCTCAAATTTCAGCAATCTCAGTCCCTCGGGTTCCCCAACTTTCTCTTTTTCCTGCTTGGTGGTGATGCTTTCTGGACCCATAGCCTGAGGGCGAGTTAGAGGAGGGAGAGGGCGCTGTGCCTCCCAAATCCTCTGGGGCACCCAACAGCCAAAGGCAGTGCTTTTCTGCCAGTGTCAGGGCCCAGTTAAGCCAATGTCAATGCCTGAGCTGGTGAAGGTTGCAGCAAAGTCTGCCCTGAAGGAGAGGCCAGTGGGAACAGAGAAATAAAACCCTCCCTTTCCTTCCTTCCTTCCTTCCTTCCTTCCTTCCTTCCTTCCTTCCTTCCTTCCTTCTTTCCTTCTTCCCTTCCTCCCTCCCTCCTTTCCTCCCTTCTTTCATTCCTCAGTTCCCTTCCTTCCTTCCCTCCCTCCTTACCTTCTTTCTGATTCAGGGCAGGATGAGAGTGTCTCCAAATGCAAGGTAATGCTCCCTTTTACTTTGTAGCACTCGTGGCTTGATCTTTGGACTCCCGGGGTACTTAGGAGGATACAATCAATTCCACTGAAATCTTCTTTCTTCCTCAGACTTCTTACCTGCCCACTAAGACGAGTTCTTTTGTAAGAGGGAGGTTTTAAAAGTCTGTTAAAGAGGCCGGGCGCGGTGGCTCAAGCCTGTAATCCCAGCACTTTGGGAGGCCGAGACGGGCGAATCACGAGGTCAGGAAATCGAGACCATCCTGGCTAATACGGTGAAACCCCGTCTCTACTTAAAAATACAAAAAACTAGCCGGGCGACGAGGTGGGCGCCTGTAGTCCCAGCTACTCGGGAGGCTGAGGCAGGAGAATGGCGTAAACCCGGGAGGCGGAGCTTGCAGTGAGCTGAGATCCGGCCACTGCACTCCAGTCTGGGTGGCAGAGCAAGACTCCGTCTCAAAAAAAAAAAAAAAAAAAAAAAAGTCTGTTAAAGGACATTACCAAGAAGGCAGACCTATGAATTTACATCCCCTTAGGGGTCCTCCTAACACCGTGCACTCCATGAACTTCTTTGGATGGTAGCTCAGAAGGTGGGATTATTATTCTTATGGGATCTCAGCTGCTTTGATAGATCAGTAGCATAAAAAATGGGGTCACATAGGGTAAGAGAACCAAAGGAATGAGGCAGACCTCAAGCGGGGCCTGGGAGATTGGAGTTACCTGCCATGTCTTTTTATTTACTTTTTCTTCAAAACAGCTCTACGTGATGAATTGGTACCTGACCTTCTTTCATAAGAGGGAAAACTGGGGCATGGAACTTGTCAGTGAAGCCCAGCATGCTACAAGAGCATTTTGGTTTATCCTAGTTGAGGACTGGAAAATCTCAGTCTCTAGTCAACAAATGGTGACTTCTCTCTCGGCTGCTGCAATCAAAATGCCAGCTTAGTCAGGGCGGCATCCTCGGCAGGTTGATAAACCAGCCCACCCAGGGCCTGCCTGTGCACACAGACACGCCCTCTACCATGAGGCGCAGACAGACCCTTGTTTATCTGCCTTTATGACATAAATCCCAGAGAAATAGCCAACATCAGACAGAAAAGACTTCAGAAAGGGGATTTTCTAAAACTTGTAGATACTGGAGGAAATAAGCCCAGTGTCATTTTCATGGCAGAGCTCTCCACAACAAAGAAGACAAAGAGCTAAGGTTTTTAAAATTTTTATTTATTTATTTTTTTTTTAGTGCTTATTTGACCATGCTTTCTCTGCTTAGGTCTTATTTCTTGCTGGCCATGCCTCAGAGTGTTCCTACCCAGAGATGGCCTGCTTTGGAAGATGCACAATGCTCTGGCATAGCCTGCAGGAGCAAGCATCAGCCTGAGAAGAGGACTGATATCACATCCACCCACCCACCCACTCATTTGTTCAGTGCTCCAAATATCTCCAAGTGCCTTCTATGTGTCAGGCAAAGCTGAGACCTGGCTCCCACTCATGGCTGCTAGGTGGTGAGAACTCAACTCCTTCGCCCCCTACAATGGTAGAGAAGCATTTGCCCCTAGAATAGGAAGAGCACCATGCAGCCCCACTGAGAAGGAGCAGGATGAAAGAGCCGCTTCCTCATAATGACGTTGTTCAAGAATGACCATGCTCTTCACTGATGCTCCATCCAGCCCAGCATTGTGCAGCTACGTGGATGTTATTATTCTATCTTGTGAAAGCACACAGTGAATGCTGGAATCAGTGAATCATCCAAATAAATGAGAGGTGGGGTGGATGGGCGGGTGGAGCCACCAAGCTAGAGACTTCCTTTGTCCTCACAGGCAGCGTTGGTCATCGTACTGGGTTTGAAGGGACGTGGAAGTGACACGTACCACCTTTAGGCCGTGGCCTTATGACATGGGGCACTGGTTCCTCTATCCTCTCATCTCCCTTCCTGTGGGCTGGGATGGATAAGCAGTGTGACCCAGCCTTCATCATGCTTGTGAGGCTAACACTGGGGATGCCAGGACCTGAGATGGAGAACCTGGGTCCCCAAAGAGTGTGTGAAGTGGAACCTGCCACCAGTCTAGACTGCTCACCTCTCCTGTGTGTGAGGCAAACATTTCCGTCTTATTTAAGCCACTGACCTCTTGGGCTACTGTTACAGCAACTTAGCCTTTGCCCTACTAATATAAAGGTGTGAAAGAGCAGCCTTCTCTTCCTTTCCTGAGTTTAGAACCAATTAAGAGAAGGATAGTGGACCCAGAAAGATGCAGAGCAAAACAGTGTCTGTTACTGGTAACACTGGGCTGGAAAATGCAGCATCGAAGCTGTGGCCATGCAGCCTTGCTAATACCTCGCTTTCGAGTTAGACCTACCTGCCTAGTCCCTGGAGCAGCTGCTGGTACTGGGGGCATATGGAGGGGCAGAAATGGTGCCTCCAGGAAGGAGAGAAGAGGCTGAGCCAAGAAGACTTGTTTTTTCCCTCTGAAACTCATCAATCAGATAGATCTTTTCTCCTCTTCTGGGCAGAGTAGGAGAGGCGGGTGGGCAGAGGTGAGGAGGCTACCATAGTGAAAGGCCTCTCCCAGAATGTGAGGAGAGGGCACTGGTGGTGTTGCTACCAAGGCCCCTGTGTAGGAGTTAGACCACTGAGCATTCTCTAATCCTGGGTGAATCTGCTGGAAGGTTTCAAACAGAGGTTTGGGACGGGTTATCATCAAATGGTTTAATGAAAATCACCTCTGTTCCTCCATTTCTGATGACTTATCTATGAGCACGCTGGCATGTGTGGGGCACAAAGACGCTCAGGTGTGCAGATGAATGAGCATATTTCCGTGGAGGGATGAGTGTAAGAAGGAGCACATATTCTTATTTCTTAGATCAATGAGTTTTTGTGATGTGTGAATCTCTACATGTTTTGTTTTTCATTTCGGGAGCCCAGATATATTGAATACTTTTGGTATTGGGGCTATTGATAAAGAAGAAATCTTTCTAGGGCTAGTGAAGAGCAAGCCCGCAGGCCCTGCACATGTTCAGGCCTCAGCACCTCTAAACCAGAGATCGTGCAGCCCTGGAACTGGTTTCCCTGTCTCTGCTATCTACCCTCTCTAACACAGTGGTAGCAGAGTGCCCTTCTAAGACCAGGTCTGATGTTACTCACCTTCTCCAAAACCTCTAAGGGCTTCCCATGTCCTAAAACATGAAGTACAAATCTCTTGTGTGGCATTAAAAGCCTGCTCTGATCTGGCCTCAATGGACATTTCCAGCAAAAATTCCCCTTGGCCCACTTTAAGTTTTGCTCCGCACTCTAGTCAAGCTGAAGTACCTTTCCCTCCCTCCCTCCTTCTCTTCCTTCCTTCCTTCCTTCCTTCCTTCCTTCCTTCCTTCTTCCTTCTTCCTTCCTCAGCATTGGGAAAGGCCTCAACATCTTGGATTATGTAATAGTCTCCTAAGGGGTCTCCCTGCTTCTACTTTGACCCACTACTGTCTATTCTTACCTCAGCAACCAGACCAATCCTGTTTAAAACCTAAGCCAAATTTTGTCAGTCTGCTCAAAACCCTCCAATAGAAGGCTGCCAGATTTAGCAAATAGAAATACAGGACATTCAATTAAATTCAAATTTCAGATAAGCAACAGTACTTTTTTAGTGTATGTTTCATGCAATATTTGGGATATGCTTGTATAAAAGAAACTATTGTCTACTTGAAGTTCAAATTTACAGAGCATTCTATATTTTATCTTGTGACCCTTGACCAATGATTTCCCATCTCACTCAAAAATAAAGGCAAAGTCTTTACAATAGCTCTGTATGATCCGGCACTTCAATGTTGCTCTGACCTCATCACCCTCACTCTTCGCCATGTCCTCTTCCCCAGCTTACTGCCCCCTGATGGCTCCTGCAACACACCTAGCATGTTTCTGCCTCAGGGCCTTTGCACTTGCTGTCTGCACCGCCTGGAACACTCTTCCCTCCCAGATGGCCATGCATGTCTCCCCCTCACTTCCTGAAGCACTCTGTCCACAGGCTGTCTTTTCAGTGAGGCCTTCCTGATGATTCTGATAAATTCCCACTCTCCAGGTTCTGTCTTCTCTTACCCTCCTTTCCTGCTTTTTCCCTAGGGCACCGATCATTATCTGACAGACATTGGATTTACTTGTTGATTTCCTCATTTTCAGTCTTTCTCTTCAACCCTAACTGGAATACAAGTTCCCTAAGAGCAGGCACTTGTTTAATACAGTGCTATAATCCCAGTGCCTAGAATAGGTCTGCTAGAGTAGGTAATCAATGAAGAGATGATGAATAGACAAATAAATCAATAGACAGATAAATTTATAATACAACTCTAGGGAGTGACAAGTGCTACAGAGACAAATTAAGCAGAGCAAGAGTAAAGAGTGAGGGGAGGCACTCTCTCCTGTGAACTGGGCTGCTCTGAGAAGGTGGTGTTTTAGCAGAGACCTGACTGAAGTTTCGATGAAGCCCCTCCACCTTCAACCTTGCCTGTGTTCTTTGTGCTACCTGAAACCACCCTCTTTCTCACCTCCTTGGGTACAAGTCCCACCTCAACTGCTTAGATAGCGTGGCCCTTGGACCTTATCTTATGAACATGTCAGTAAAACCAGGCTTTCTCCTTCGTTCTGCCTACATAACTGACAGAGAGAACACTGAATGAGCTGGTGGGAGTGATGAGGGATTTATTTTTCACATGTCTTAAACTCTGCAGTCGCTGCTGTTTGAATCACGCTGACAACCTCTGGCAAGGGCTTGGCATTTTAGTGCCCCTCCGGGTACTGGCTTGTCCTAGGCGAGAAGGACTACGTGGGACATTGCTGGGAGTTTCTCTGAAGCTACTCTGTTTCTGCACTTGGTATTGGATGCTACAGTCAAGGGCTTTACTCAGGAAACCAAAATAAAAGTCAAATTCTGTGAGGGTCACATCCTGGGAGTCTAAGGTTTCTTGTCTTATACATTTAAAACCAACAAACTCCCTTCTCTCAATAAGGACCATCTGGAAGATGGTCGTTTTGAAGCTTGAAAAAAAAATCTAATGCTTTAATCTTCTTAGTGTCTTCAAACGTCAGGTCTTCTTTTTCAAACTCAGTTGGGGGATGAAGTTCTTTATCTACATCTGCATTGCTTGCTGAGAGAATATGTCCCTGGAATTGCACACAGAAGCCACCGTGCCTTACCTCAGAAAGTGTTGCTTTAGAGATTTCAGAGAAGCACGGTGTTAAACTCCTTCAGCAGATGCAAAACCCCTAGGTAAAACTGCAGGATTAGCGTCTCTGTTCGCGGGCGCTTTCTGTCTCTCAGTGAACTTCACTTTTGTCTTCTCTGTCTCCTCAGGATTTGTCACACATATTTTGCAAATTTAAATGATAAAACAGTTGTGTGAAAAACTTTCTTATAGCTTCCAAATATTGCAGAAACTGAACAGCTTTGCTCTGAATGAGAAACCCAATAACACACGTTTTATTTTCATTTCATTTTCTCTTTGGCTGTTCTGGGAATTTATATTGGCCATTTAATTTTGCTGTTATGGTTTTATAAGGATATTATCTCTGTATACAATAACATTTTAAAAAAAGAACTGTAAGTTGTATTAAAGCTTTAGAGATTACATTTCCAAAAGCTGAATATTCTTATCTTTTTATTTTCCATGTGAATTTTGAAAGTCATGCTCTTTTCAGATTGGTACCTGAAGGTAAATCAGAAATGCTGGAATTTTCTTCCATTTCATTATATAACTCCGGAGAAGTCACTTTCCTAATGATAACAAAATAGCATGTGTGAAATAAAGAATATTTATGTTTTTGTTTGGAATACGATTAGAATTCAGTTAAAGATAATAGGGTTGGAATAAATTTATCTATCTTCTGTTTATATTTACATGATCAAAGCTTATAATTTATGATTTCTTCTTGATCAGAGGCATGACTATATCATAAGAATAGTTTATAAGACCAAATTTATAACCTGTAAAGAAATATTTATGGAAACTCAAATGACTTTCATTTATTAAAGGCCAGAATTGGAGGCAGACATAATAATAATAACTATTATTCATTAAATATTTACTTCATAAGAGGCACAATGTTAAGTGCTTTACATGAATTATTTTATTTATTCCCTAATTAGTTGAATTCCATTATCACCATTTTACAGACGAATTGAGGCTTAGAAAGTGTATTCCCAGGGTCGCATAACTGACAAAGGGTAGAACTAGAATTTGAACTCTAGAGGCTTAAAGCTTAACCACTATGCTATAACGCCAACCAGCTTTGGAAATAGTCATGGAAGCAGAAATACAATTCATTATTTAAAACAATTTTTTTTTCCTGCCGAGAATTAGAGTGACATTCCTGCTTCAGATGCTCTCTCTAGGACTTGAAATCTCAATTCTAGCCTTTTCAAAGCTCAGTGCTCAGCTATTTTAATAAACAGCCAATACTTACCATTCTGTTACAATATAACTGACATTAGCAAGTCAAATAATGCTTAATGATAACAGAAAAAAAAATCTATGAGAGCGGCAAAGCAGCACGGCCCCATGAAGAATTGATGATGTCCAAGGTCACAACTCAGCAAAGCTCAGTCAGAGCTAAGTTTCCAAGAGATGACTCATACAGAGAAAATGTACACAGGACACAGAATTTGTGAATAATCAGAGTATGAGAAGAAATAGAAGAGTCAGCAGAATGAACGTGTGGTTATCTGGTCAGGGATCTGAAGATGTCTTGGTAGCTCCTGAATGTCTAGCAGAATGCCTTTCATATCACAGGCACTCAATCAATACTTGTTGAATAAGTGGATGAAGAAAACCTTCTAATCTCGCGGGAGGCCAGTATTCCATTCAGCAGATTCACTCGTGTCACAGTATGAACAACTTTAAAAGATACTTAGAAGTTGTCAAGAAGAAAGCAGAAATGACTGGTAAGAATGGTTTTCTTGATCCACAGTTTCAGAGAAAAGAAGGACTTGGGGGGTGGAAAATAACTGGTAAACAAAGAGAAATGGTGTTATCACCATCATTATAAGGCCTGGTTAAGTCAACTTTACTTTTTAAAAGTAGAAGTGGATGATTTTAAAGTCTAGAGAAGCCCAGACAGGTTGTCAACAAAGTTTCACAGTTGGCAAGATCATTACAAAAGATTTTATGGATCTGAGAGTAGATGAAAGACACTAAGAAGTGATAAGTAGACTAGAACATCCCCAAAGGGCAAGATCAATGTGTAAAATAAAATCAATAGGTAAATTAGACAGTCATCCTCAAATGCCCTTCTGCAGAATATTGGTATCCAACTAATAAAATGATTGTAATGTTTTCTTAATGGGCAGAAAAATAAGTTGAAGTGTAACTTCTTCAACTGAACACTCACCTCTCCTCCTTCATTGAATTTTTTCTTAAAACTTCCATATCTACTATATGAAAGAATGGATAGAAATGAAATATTATTGGAAAATTTCAGGAAAAGGTAATAATTACACATCTAATACTTTGATCTTTCTGGGCATGTGTTTATTCTTTTTGTGATTTTATATTGTATACTTTTTTTGCTGATAAAATTATTCTTTGTTGGTGTGACGAAAGGTCAGTTTTGCTAACCGCTGCATATTACATTCACATATGCAGCTTCTGCTGTGAACCAAGCCACTTCAATCTCAGAGGTTCAAAACAATAAACATTTATTATTTGCCATGATTCTGTGGCTCAGTTCTGGTCTGGGTTTCCTCAGATGATCTCTGCTGAGCTTACGCATGCCTCTGTGGTCAACAGGATCTGCAACATCCCATTGCAAGGGCATGCAGATAGAGAAAGGAAGACTTTGTAGCCATTTAAAAAAACCTGTGCCAATCTGCAATATGGATAAGCCTGGGCTAGCATGCTACAGAATGAGGCATGTGAAGAACTAAGGCAACTCAATGGGCAAACTACAAACTACCTAACTTGTGCATGGGGCCACCTAGATCATCCAGCCGCTCAGCCAATTTGCAGGCTCCTGGGAAGTAATACATGGTTGCTGTTTTAAGCCATTAAGTTTTTGAGTGGTTTACTGTGCAACTATGGTAGGTTGAAACGTAACTTGCTGCTGTCTTAAGGTTGTGTTTTTTGGGAAACAGACTGTGAGGAAGATTTTCATGCATGCAATTTATTGAGGAATGCTCTTGGGACTATCTGTGAGGGCATGAGGGAAACAGGATCGGACAGAGGCTATAAGAGTGGCCTTAGTCAATCTCATGGGAGCTCTGGATGTGGAAGGAACCCTCAGAGGTGTCTTTCATTGAGATAAGGGGTGTGAGTCATTGGATTGGAGTGCCCCTGAGGGAGCGGTGTAACCTGAGGTTAGGAAACTCCCTTTGGCAGAGGGCAATTGCTGGGGAGGGACTCAGCTGTGCTATCAGCAGCCAATACTTCCAGGGGGTAGGGAAGGAGTGCGTTGGTTCAAGAAGGATCAGGGCCTTACAACACAGCATCCACTATGGTAATGCTTCCTTTCAAAAGATGGAGTTTATTTCTGGACTGGCCTTATGACTTGCTTTGACCAACAGAATGTGGTGGAAGTGACATTGCAGAGCCTAGGCCTCAAGATGCTTTGCAATGCTTGCTTTTGCCCTTTTGGAGCCCTGAGCCCTGATTTTATCTTGTAAAAAAAAAACCTGGGCTGGCCAACTTTAGGACGAGACCTTGTGGAGCCTGTGGCTGGAAGCAACCACCAGAGACACCTAAGCCATCCCACTCCAGTCAAATTGCCAGAGACTTCTGCTACATGAGAGATCCCAGGAGAGACCAGAAGAACAATGGCCAGCTGAGTCCAGACCAAATAGATGATCCACAGAATCATGAGAAAATAAAATTACTAACTTTTGGGATGGCTTGTTATGCAGCAACATATAACTGATACAGCAGAAAAATTGATACCTAGAAACAGGTTGCTGCTGAAACAAAAACTCAATACATGTGCCATTAGCTTTGGGGTTAGGCGGGGAGTGAATCTGGAATAGTGCAAGGAAACTGTTTGTGAAGACTGGAAAAAATGATGAAAACTATTTTTCAAAGTTGGGAAGGTGGCAATACATGTAACATAGTAGCAAAACAGTTGTCAAAAATGTACATAGTAACTTGGAAGATAAAAAATGTACCTCACAGAATTTTATATTTGGTTAAGTAGATTTTCAAGTAAAATGCTGAAAGTGTCGAGATGCTTGTGGATGTATATAACAAGATATTGCAAAAGAGGGATGAGTTAAAAAAGGACTCTTTAATTTGCAAGCAGAATTGAGGGGAAATTAGAGAGCCCAGGACTTGCTGGTTTGGAAAATAAAACTGTTTTTCATCCTCAGACTCCAGACAGTAAAAGATTTTCAAAGTAAAAGGAGTCCTGGTGCTAAAGGTCAAATCAAGAGTGTATCTATAAGATTCTTGGTTTATACTTCTGAATGATTTAAGGTAATACTCATTAGACCATGTCAGTTAGACAAAAGAACTTCCAAGAATCTTAAGGCATTATGCTACAGTAGCCTAATATGCTGCTCAAAGTAGAAAGGGCCTACCTGGAGAAGAATTGTGGATGTAACGTTTGTTAAAGGGAGTGGACCATAATCTGATTCATGAAAAGCCCATAGATACTTTAAGGGAGTTATACCAACCAAAGAACAACACATTTGTTCTAAAAAAAGAATGAAATTGCTTCAATTGCAAAGAGATTTCCGGCCTCCTGACTTTCTCTATGTTGAAAGCATTTGTCAAGAACTACAAAGGGCTGAGATTTTATTCTACTTACAAGCTAACATATTATGGGTGTTGTCAAAGACATGGATCTCCAAGGTCAGAGATTAAAATAAAGGACAGTTTATTATTCGTGGCATGAGAAGCAGCGTGAGCAGGAGAGTATTTGTGTTAGTTCTCTGACCTGCAATTCCCATATGGTGACAGAAGGAGAGCCATGTGACACGTGCACATGCAATGGTTTGCAATATAGGAGAGGAACTCCAAAGTTTGGGAATCTGAATCTTTTATATTAGGCAGTAGGTATGTCTGCCCATTGTCTCAAATGTTATCTCTATCTTCTAAGGCGAAAGCAAACCTGCCCTTTGCTCCAGAGGGCGACACTGTCTCTACATTCCAAGACTGTTCACTTTACAAACATCTTTAAACAAAAGATAGGTCGGAACAAAAACAGTCAGTGATGCTACTTGTAAGACGTACAGAAATGCAAAAGACCCTTGGAGAATTATCTTCCCACCGCAGGCAACTTCAAACATAGGCCATTCTATTGGGAAAAAAGGAGCATATCTCAGATGGCTAATTCAAAAGGCCAAGAGCCCAGAGGGTGAAGCCACAGTCTTGAAGGACAATGGACTAGACATCCAGTCTCAAGGAGAATCAGAAAATAACAGTCTGGGGAGCTATTTCCAAGGAGCAGAACCGGGCCCTAATCAAGCAACATTCTCTGCCTCCACAGCAGGGGATCCTGGCAACCTATGCTCCATTGTATTTCACAATTGCCATGGACTGGTGACTGGTAGGTACTTCCCATTCTTTCCCTTTTGGAGTAGGAGTGCCTACTGCAGTTCTCCTGTTCTTGTCTTGTGATTGCATGTGGGTGTATGAGGGCAGATAGCTCATCTTTTAAGCTCATTGGACTCTGGGTCAAGAAGAGCTACATGTTGACCTGATTTAGGTCACAAAATCCCAGACTTCAAATCCACTACCATCACGGGAAGGGATTTTCAGAATTCCTGGGATGGCAGTGGGAGTATTTTGCATGTGGGAAGAATGTGAACAGTTTGTGGCTAGGGATGGACTTTGGTTGATTGCAAGAATAGCTATGTGGTCTTTGTTCTTTGCATCCACTCTCTTGCGATGTGACTTTGCAGATCCTTCCATCAGGGGTAAAGTCTGTTTCTTCACCTTTTGAATCTAGACTGCCCATGCAATTTGTTCTGGAGAGTGGGATTTTAGCAAACATGATGTAGGCGGAGTTGTACTGGGGCTTGCTGTACCTGGATCCCTGAAACTGCCATGGAAGCAATTCTGAGCTAGCCTGGAAGGATGAGTGGCACATGGAGAGGGACTTAGATGTCTCAGCCAACACGTGCCAACTGCCAGGCACGTGAGTGAGATCATCCTAGATTCACCAGTCACCAGTCACACTGCCAGCTAATCACGGACACATGAATGAATCCAGCGGTGGTCTTCCCAGCTAGCTCAGGGTAGAAGAACTGCCCTGCCTTCACACAGAATTGTGAGAAACAATATATATTTGTTATTTGAAGCCACAAAGTTTAGAGGTGATTTGGTAGACAATAAAAATGAACTGATAAACCATCGCACCCCAAACCCAGCACATAGGAGATAGTCAATAAATATTTGTTGAATGAATATTTATGAAGTTATAAGATATATAAGAATATCATAACTAGTTATAAAAGGGCTGCCACCTGACTGGGTTTGTACATCACTGAAATAGTTTATATGCTCTGAAAACTACCAGGTGTTAAGATAGAGCTTTAAAAAATATATAATCATGGAGGCAATTAAGGAAAGTGAAAGGTGGGGAAAACCCAAACAGCTTCATGTCTGATCTCTTCTAGATGTTTCCTTAGCTAACACAAGTAATAAGATTAGATTAGAAAAATAGATGATCTTCCAACTCTATGTTTAAAACAAAACAAAAAGATTAATTTATTTTTATATTCTGTCTGTGTAAAACAAAAAGAGAAAGCCAAGAAAAATAGTAAAGTTTATAGGGCAGCATATAAAACATCTCATAAGTTTAACAGTTATTTAAATAAGTTATTTTTAAGAGAAAGGTCAATTCCTGGTTTAGACATCAGCAACCACAACAAATCGGAATTGAGCATATAGCTGCATACAAGAGATATTCATGAAACTAACATAAGTAGATAGACTAAAAGTTACAATGTTGTCTAAAGTGGGTACACTTGCTGGTGTGTATATAATGTGCTTCAGTCCCTGATTAACCATGTTTTGCCCCAAGAGATGTCAGTGGCAAAAGGAAGGTACATTGTCCACTGGGAATATACCATGTAATTGCTCTCTCCCCCTACGTTATGCTAGACTTTTCTGGAAAACAGATAAGCAGTAAAACTAAGGTTTGTTACACATTTCACTTTTAACACATTTAAAGATAGAAACTCACTGCAAACAACAAAATAAGCACACCTTCCACTGGCATCTTTGCTGCTCCCACCCTCCATTAGGACCACATAGAATCCAGTAGGCTGCCTCCTGGACTCATGGAGATTCCTCTGCCCTTCCCTAATAATTTACCCCAGAGCTGTTAACGCCAGAATGACTCATCCCTGTTCTTCAAACTGGTAATGAAAAACAATCAAACAAACAGCGAATACTGGATTCTTATGTCGATGAGGGCATGTCACAGACTCTCTGACCCTTACTTGATGCTCCTGTGTTGACCACCTGTTTCCCGGATTAGAGGCCCTGGCAGAGTGGGAGGAACCACCATCTGGCATAGCACTAGGAGTTGCCTCCATTGTTTATCTTTGATTTCAGTCTATTGTGACAAAGGTTTTGCTATTCTTGCCAAGCATGCAGAACAAATATAAAAGTAATTTGCACTTTCCACTTTAGGTAGCTGGTTTCATGTATGACCAAATGTCAAGTGCTGATATGTTTCTGTTGCAATCTGCGTTTCCCTGGGATGTCAAGAGTTCAAGAGCAGGAAGCGCAGTGAGTTGTCCTTGACATAAGTCCGCTCGGGGTGCCCACCTCTGACATGTACACGTTCTGTCTCTGGAGATACACAAGTACACAGACTATAGAGTCTAACCGAGAAGAGAATGAGAGAAGGCTTCCAGGAGATGAGTGGTCTCTTACAGGAGACCTGAAGAACTTGAGAGTGTTCTCAAATGGAAGGAATGGGAATCATATTAAGCCCAGAGAATAGAATAGAATGATCTTGAAAGCAGGAAATAAATTAGTGTAACTGTACTAAAGGGGATAAGGGGTGGGCAGATGGTTCATTGCTGAGAGACGAGGTTGCAGATGCAGGTACCACCAAGCTAGAGGTTATGGGTAACATTTGAATATTCTAAGCATAGAAACAGCATGGTTTCAGAAAAATCCCTTTGGTTGTCATATGGAGAACATCTGGAGTGTGTGTAATGGTGGGGAGGGATTGGGGAAGAGTAGAGTCAGGTGAAACTGGAGCTGGTAATTGATACTCCAGGGAGGAGGAAGGGAAGAACAGTTAAACCAAACCCAAACCAAAACCTCTATCTATGTCCAGGCCTGAATCTGAAGAGAGAGAAGACATTGTATTCAAGAGCTACAAGGGAGGTAGAATGTGCATGACTTGGTGTCTGATGAGAGTGAGGGTAGAAGAGAAGACAGGGTCAGTGTTGACTTCTGAGTTTTGAGCTTGTGCAACAGGGCACATGGCTCACTGCAATTAGAAATATCAAAGGAACAGGAGGTTCTGGGAGAAAGATGAATTTTCTGCTGGTTGTATTAAGTTTGAGGTGTTTGTGGGATGTCTTGGCAGCAAAGAGTTGCGTAGATGTGTTTGTTGTTCTGGGAAGTGGGGCTTGGGGTAGAGATTTTGGAATTGGAACCATAGGAGGCAGTGAGTACAAATGGGGTGAATGTGTGAGAAAAGGATATAGGATTAATTCACGACACAGACGAAAAAACATCTTTCTGACACCAGTGATTCAAGGCTGAAAAATGCAATGAAAATGGAGGTTCTGTTAAAATAGAAACAGGACATTAAATTCTTGGCTACTAATGTCATCCAGGACAAAAAGATGTATTTAAAGAATCTATAACACTCTAATGAGGACAATAAAGGCAGACTTGAGTAAGTAGGGAGCTATACTACAATATTGATTTGAAAGAGTAAAAATAGTGAACATGACAGTACTCCCTAGGTTAATATATGGATTTAATGCAATGCCTATTAAAAATCACAGCAAGATACTTTATAAAACTTTACAAAATAATGGTAACATTCTTTTTGAAATAATTAGCGGGCAAGAATGCAAGAATGCACATATAGATCACTATAGACACATTTATATAACACTTCAGATTCTACAAAGTATTTTCACAATGCTCTCATTTAATTCTCACAGTGACTCTTATAATAAGGTATGTTTAACTGTTATTCCCATTTTAGGGTGACCACAAGTCCCAGTATATCCAATGCAGTCTTGTTTTATGCTATTGCCTTAATGTTTCCCTTTTATTTAATATTTCTCCCAGATATTTTCATTTTTAAGGACAGTATTATTGTTAACAGTTGCAATAAAATAATCTGGGCTGGATTTGGTACCATCTCCATGAAGTACTTCTTAGTCTCTGTCATGGTCTTGTCTAGTAGTGGGTACGGTGCATGCGTAGTGAACAGAATTCTTATTTTAACACGTGTTCAGTCTGAGAGATGATCAGTGATAACCTTTTTCTCCCCAACTCCCCTTACCTGGTGAAAAGTAACTCACACATCTCTTGCATGCAGCATGCAGGAAGAGGACATACTCTCCAATGAATCAACTTGTTCCCACACTCTATGGATAGCTAATTTTTTCTAGTTCACGTGACAGTGGGAGAAGTATTTGATGTTGTTACCGGCTCCTCCTGGAGACTTGATGTACCAACTAGCTGCTTATATGAACCATTTTCATGAAGCCATCAGGCTGTTTGTTGGTGGGGTCAGTGGATAACTTGAGAAATTATAGGTTATATATAACAATAGAAATACGTACAAGATATGGGGGCAGAAGAGTTCTTCAATAGAGCTCATAGAATATCCTAATTTTTTTAAACAATCGTTTGTCATTTAATATGTAAAATAAAAATGATCAGTTTTTTTACATTTTTACTGTGGCAAAATATACATAAAATTTGCCATTTTAATTATTTCTAAGTACACAGTTGGTGGCATTAAGTATAACCACATTGTTCTGCAACCATCTCCACCATTGATCTCTGAAACTTTTTTATCTTCCCAAAATGAAGCTCTGTGCCCATTAAACACTAACTCCCCCAGCTTCTGATAACCATCATTCTACATTCCTCCCCTATGAATTTAACTGTAGATCCAGGTATCTCGTATAAATAGAATCATACAATATTTGTCCTTTTCTGACTGGCTTATTTCACTTAGCATAGGTTCATCCATGGTTTAGCATGTGTCATAATTTATTTCCTTTTAAAAGACTGAATAATATTCCATTGTAGGTATACATCAGTTTATTTTGATGCTTGGGATTGTTTGTTAATTTTGTAATAAACTCTTGTTGGCAATTAGGCTAAAAACAAAAGTTCATGTTTCATGAAATATTGAGTACTAAATTTTTTTTCTTGAGAAAGGGTGAGGAATGTGTAACTTGCATAAATATTTATTGAAATATGTCATCCACCAAAGGAGATTGTTGTATTATAATTGGCATCATAAAAAACAGAAGACATAAATCTAATGAAGAAACATCAGCATTTACTACAAAAATTAGTAATTATTTTGAGAAAATAGTTTCTGAAAACAATGATTTAACACATGTGGTGGCAAAAAGTGCATTGCATATCACTGTGGATCATCACTTTTCATTTAGATCAAATTACTGTTGTAAATTAATTTCATTTATTTTTGATTACTTTTTTTATACATGTCTGAATTTTTTGTTTGTTTTTTTGAGATGGAGTTTCACTCTTGTTGCTCAGGCTGGAGTGCAATGGTGTGTGCTATCTTGGCTCACTGGAACCTCCGCCCCCGAGTTCAAGCAATTCTCCTGCCTCAACCTCCCAAGTAGCTGGGATTACAAGCATCTGCCACCATGCCCAGCAGATTTTTGTATTTTTAGTAGAGATGGGGTTTCACCATGTTGGCCAGGCTGGTCATGAACTCCTGACCTCAGGTGATCCACCTGACTTGGCCTCCCAAAGTGCTGGGATTACAGGTGGGAACCACCACACCCAGCCTGAAAAAGTTTTTTTTTAAGCTGAGTGGCAAATTTATTTTGCCTAGAATTGAATGATAAATAGAATACATAGAAAGATGGCTCTATCACTGTATCTCAGCCAATATGCTCTTTTAAAATTGTAATGTTGACACTCCCCGTTCATGGATAGGACTTTATGCTTCCTCCCAGTGATTCTTTCTCTCACTATTCATTCTTAGACACTCATAATATGAGGAGGTCCAGGGTCAGGACCAGGTCACATGGAGAGGCCATGAGTCAGGTGTTCTAGCTGACAGTTCTGAAGATCTCAGTTAGCAGCCAGCATCATGTGGGTGAAGGAGTCTCTCACAGTTGATTGCAGTCCTAGCCTTCACCTTATCTGAAACTAAGTGGTGCACAGACTAGCCATGCTGCCAAGCCCTTCCTAAATTAAAGATTTGCAAGCAAAGCAAATGTCATTGTCATGTTTTAAGCCTCTTTGTTCTGGAGTAACTTGTTACTGAGCCATGGGAACTAGAACAGTGTTAATTCATTGGCTGCATTGTGGAAAAATAACTTCACAAACTTAAATGATGCTCCTTTGGTATCAGTGTCATCAGATGCTTCAGTGGGAATATGAGGAATTCTAGTACAATATTTAGGTGACTTCTAAACATGTTCCAGCTCTGATCTTTGCTCCCATGCAGGCAAATGGAATCTTATCTTGGTTCTGAGTAATAACTAATAACTGAATCTTTTCCTTGTTCATCCAGTACCTGCACCTATGCTTCGACAGGTTATTTAGGAGTGAGACCCTGCTTAAATGATCAGCTCCTGCATTTATAATGATAGAAACAGTTACCATTTATTAAATGACTCCTATGTCCCATGTCCCACATAGTGCACCATGTATTTTATATATAATTCTGGTCCTTACAACAGCCCTACAACAACAGTCATTTATTAGCCCTATTTTATAAGTAAGAAAATAAGGCTCAGAGAGGTCAATAACTTGTTTAAGATCACATAAGCAGGAGGAAATCATGCTTTCCTACCACTGGCAAGGGCCTTTCCACTGTGTCACACTAGAATTCTGCTTTGATCCCAGGCACTTGGCTGGGTGTCTTAATCTGTTTTGTGTTGCTATAATAGAATACCTGAGACTAGGTAGTTTATAAAGAAAAGAGGTTTATTTAGATTATGGTTCTGCAGGCTGGTAAGTTCAAGAAGCACGGCATCAGCAACTGCTTAGCTTCTGGTTAGGGAATTCTTGGTGCATCACAACATGGCGTAAGGTCAAAGGGAAAGTGGGCACATGCAAAGAGGCAAACAGGAGGGGCATCCCAGCTTTATAACAATCCATTCCTTGGGGTGCTGATTCATTCCCACAAGAACAAATCCAGTCTCACCAGTGCAAGAACTCGCTACCACAAGAATTGGTGTGCGCTACCAAGCCATTCAGGAGGGATCTGCCCCTATAACCCAAATACTTCCCACTAGGCTCCACTTATCAGTACCACCACATTCAGGATCAGATTTCAACATGAGCTTTGGTAGCGACAAACTCAAACCATATCAGCTGCTAAACTGATCATAGGCATCTTTCATGCTGATTATCTTTCTGCTCATGTTTCTGAATGTTGCCTGCCCCAAAGACCTCTGATGATAGGCCTACTTATCTGTCATTCATCTTTTCACCTTTTTCTGAACCCTCCTATTGACACCTGCGTGTCTGGGTTCTGCAGGTCCTCAGTGCTTCAGCTCTGACTCATTCCCATTTCAGTTAAACTGGATGGTTCATAGACTTGATGCAGCATCAGGGCAAGAAGTCATGACTTTGGAGAAGAATGAACCTGGACTCAATCACTCACCATATGAAGTCATACAAACAGAGCAAAAGTTAAATAAGCAACAATAATGATACCAGAAACCTTTCCAAAATCTGAAAGTAAACAACACTATATTTATCCTATATGTGGACCAAATAAGTTTTTCTCTACTAATGAGAAGAAAATATGGAAACAAGATGCATATATCTGAATATGCAAAGATTAGAACAGGAAGAGCAAAAGAATACAAAATGAAAAGCAATTAGAAATGAGTTTTCACTGGAAAAAATGGAGACCAGAAGGCAATGACATATTTCAGGTGCTGAAAGAAAAAAAAACTGTCAACTAGAAGTTCTATATCAAGCAAAACTACCTCTCAAAAATCACTATGACATAACATATGTGCCCAGGTAGCACTCCATGATACAGTAGCTCTTACTGTTAGACGTCTGGTCACACACAAAGGTGACCTCTCCTTGCAACTCTCTCACAGGATATTCTAGGTTGTCCATTTTCCACCTGTTTCATCCATCAACCACTCTCATTTGTATTTTGTTTTCCAGATATAAAATACATTCCCAGATAAACAAAAAATAAAAGAATATGCTTTTAGAATATGTGCCCTACAGAAAATACTGAAGAAAGTCAGAAAGTTAGTTAGGCTGAAATAAAATTCCACCAGATGGTTATTCAAGTCCATAGGAAAAAATGAAGAACACCAACAATGTTAAATTTGTGGGTAAATATAGAAGACTGGAAATATATTTTTTCCTCTTTTCATCTCTTAATTAAAAAACATGTTTCTTTAAACAATAACTATGATACCATATTATTGGGTGTGTAATATATCTGCTACATTACACCATATATATGTGGTAATATAATACATAAGTGGTAAGTTACTCCATGCCCTCTAAGAGTTCACCTTAGCTTCAGGTTTTACACCCTCTCTCTGAGAAGAACTTCACAGCTGAAGGGACCCTATAGCTTTCTGTCTGCTCTCTGGGCTCTGAGGTGAAACAGAGCAAAGAGAAGCTGACAGAGCAGGGCGATGGAGAGTCTTAGGTGGAAGGCGTAGCTGAGCTGGAAATAATTAATGAGTCAGGAAAATTTTACTGCCAAAAGATTAAAAATAACATGATTATAATTCTCCTTATTAGCAAATTTGGTGTTTTACATGGATCCAGAAATAGATTAAAACTGAAATCAAATGAGGATCTCTGAGTTTCCTCAAGAAAAGTACTGAGAAACTGTTTCAATGACTAAGAGCCATGGTTTCTCTTTTCCCCACAGATTTTAAGTATAGTTCCTGCATTTACTCTAAGAATCATTCTTTTTTTTTTTTTTTTTTTTTGAGGCGGAGTCTCGCTCTGTCGCCCGGACTGGAGTGCAGTGGCCGGATCTCAGCTCACTGCAAGCTCCGCCTCCCGGGTTTACGCCATTCTCCTGCCTCAGCCTCCCGAGTAGCTGGACTACAGGCGCCCGCCACCTCGCCCGGCTAGTTTTTTTTTGTATTTTTAGTAGAGACGGGGTTTCACTGTGTTAGCCAGGATGGTCTCGATCTCCTGACCTCGTGATCCGCCCGTCTCGGCCTCCCAAAGTGCTGGGATTACAGGCTTGAGCACCGCGCCCGGCTAAGAATCATTCTTAATGTTCTGAGTCAGACCTTATAAAAAGTATCCATGATACCCAGAGACTTATGGTTCATGCTCTGACCATTGCCACAGGACTAGCTTCCTATTACCCATGCATTATCTTCAACATCCTCACTATAGATGTTTCAGGATGAGATTTATAAAAATCTACACTCTGATGACGAAAATTGGATAAATATCAGATGTCATATTTCTTGAATCATAACAGATGATTGAAAATCACAGGATTTGAAATGAACAATAATTGAATGTTACTAGGTGCAAGGCATTTTGATAATCGATGGTGGATACAAAGATAATGATGGTGCCTGCCCTTGGTGGTATATTACACTGCTCCTGCTGCTATAACAAAATACCTTAGGCCAAATAATTTGTAAATAACAGAATTAATTTTTACAGTTCTAGAGGTTGGTGTTGGCAGATTTGGCATCAAGTAAGGGCTTGCTCTCTGCTTCCAACATGATACCTGTCGTTGCATCCTTACCTGGTAGAAGGAAGGATGTGCTTCTTTTCTATGTGCTTACATAGAAAAAGGAGTGGAAGGGCCGGGCAGCTCTCTGAAGACTCTTTCATAAGGGCATTAACCCCATTCTCTGCTGACATGCCCCACCTGACAATAAATGAACACTCCATCTCTTTCTCATGGTTTTTGTCCTTTTCTTATTTTTCTCACCTCTTCTCCTCATAGCTATTGGCAGTCAAAATGCATTGGAAAAAGCTGGTTTAGTTATCTGTACTGGAGAGACTTGGCCCCCACAGGGGAATGTGATCTTGGCTGTCCTCAGTACTACCTGTCTGAATGGCCTGGGGTTTTGCCTTGTATGCCTGAGACCAGGGCCAGGTCTGGGATGGTGGCCTGCTTGTGGAGAGCACTTTCACAAGGATGTTTCTGAGGGTGCCCAGAGTGTTTTTATAATGAAGAACCAAGGGATAGTCTCTTGTCTGGTTTTAGTGCCAGAAGAACTGTGCTTCTCTTGAGCAATTTGTTTGTTTCTATGTCACAGGCAAGGTGGATTTTCTGACTCATCAGGTAGTGTGTGTGTGTGTGTGTGTGTGTGTGTGATTGTGTGATATTGGCCTTTAGAAAGATTACAGGCAGATGCATGTTTCTCTCATAGCCAGTTGATATGGCTTGGCTCTGTGTCCCCACCCAAATTTCATCTCGAATTGTAATCCCCTCGTGATGAGGGAGGGAGGTGATTGAATCATGGAGGCAGTTTGGTGATAGTGAGTGGGTTCTAAGGAGATCTGATGGTTTTATAAGGGCCTCTTCCCCCTTCACTCCCTCCCTCTCCTGCCACCTTGTGAAGAAGGTTCCTGCTTCCCCTTCCACCATGATTTATAAGTATCTTGAGGCCTTGCCATGCTGAACTGTGAGTCAACTAAATCGCTTTCCTTAACAAATTACCCAGTCTCAGGGAAGTTCTTTATAGCAGAGTGAAAACGGACTAGTATACCAGTGCATAGGATTTGAAGACATGTGTGTTTGTATTATTTCTGACTTCTTCTGACCCAGTCTTTATTATTTGCCTTATCTGTTCTCACTTGGCTCTTATTTATATTACCTTGTACTTTCTGTGTCCTTGTAAAGGTGCCTTATGTTCTTCTTGGAAACAGACAGGGTATAAATACATGAATAAATATAGAAAGCACCTGGCTTTCCGAGCCTCTGGCTCCACATCACACTCCACTGCTTCTCAGCCTTTTGGCTCAATCCAAGCCCAGGGTAATAGCAGGCTCTGTTTCCGCGCGGGGAAGGTGCCCCATGACTGCCACTTAGGACTGCACTTAATTTTTGGCTTTTTGTTCTGACTCTTTGATCTGGTTTCCAAACCTTCTCTTGTCTAACCAAAATTTCTGGCGTCCGACATCTCTGTTGCCTACCTCCTCACACTAAGGCTGGATTTTGCTTTCTGAGATCCATAGTCTCTGCCCTCCTCTGGCTTTAACCAACATCTGTAGAAATCCTTTCTAGCCTGCCTTACATAGTATTTTTAGGGCCCTGGGGAGGCAGTGTGGTGTGGTGGTTTTGGTGTCATTTGGATTTGGGTTGGTCCAATCATCCCTCCATTCATCCAGCCATGCACCCATCCAATCTTCTATCCACCCACCACTCCGTGTGTGTGTGGTGGGGGGTGGGGGTGGGGGGTGGGGGGGTGGTGCTGATCATGTGCCAGGAACTGAACTAAATACTAGGAATATGATAGTGAACCAGAGATATGAATTGAACTCAAGCTCTGACACTTACTACCTGTGAAAAAGTAGGCAATTATTTAATTTTTCTGAGTCTCCAATTCTTAATCTATAAACTGTGAATAATAATATCTACTGCCTGAAGTCTTTTCAAGGATTAAATACTATAACATAAGAAAAGCACATGGCCCAGGGTGTGGGCCCAGGCAGCACTCCACGACTCAGTAGTTCTTACTGTTAGATGTCTGGTCACGCAAAGGTGGCCCCTCCTTGCAACTCTCTCACAAGATAGTCTAGATTATCCATTTTCCACCTATTTCATCTGTTAAACCACTGTGATTCATATTTTGTTTTCCAGAAATTTGCTGCAGTTTCTCATTCACCAAGGCTCTGCATTTCTGTTCTCTCCCATTATGGATTTATTTCTCTTTGTTTTTGAAAAACAGAAAACATTATTGGCAATAAATAGTAGTACCGTGTCTTGCAAAACAGCTGAACTGCACCAAACCCATGACAGGTAAGGTAATATAAGCTCAAACTCTTGTGTTTATAGTTACTGTATTAATAGTAAACCCCTGTGGACTCACCTAAGACCACTGATGGTTCCAGCAACTGCCTAATTTCTAAATTCTGACCAATCCCTGCTTAGATCATACCTTCTAACTTCCACCCTAAGGCCCTGAGCTCTGCTCTGTAAGTAGCCTCTGTGAAGTGGTTCCCTCTTTTGCTCTGCGAGTCTAATACAAAACCTTGCTGGTGGTCTCTGAGTTTGTTGGGGGGCTTTGGCACATTTATATTTTGGTGGAGAGAGTCTCTCTCAAGAGGGACTCCAGACAAATACATGTGTCTAGTCTACGATTGTAAACCAGAAGTCTCAGTCAAATTTTTTTTTTTTTTTTAAGACATGGGGTCTCACTGTTACCCAGGCTGCAGTACAGTGGTGTGATAATCTTGGCTCACTGCAGCCTCAACCTCCTGGGCTCAAGTGATCCTCCTGCCTCAACCTCCTCAGTAGCTGGGATCAGAGGGGTGTATCACCACACCCACCCTAATTTTTTTGAATTTTTTTTTTTTTTTTTTGTGGAGACAGGGACTTGCTAAGTTGCCCGGGCTGGTCTCAAACTCCCAGGCTTCAGTCATCTTCCTGCCTTGGCCTCCCAAAGTGCTGGGATTACAGGTGTGAGCCACTGTGCCTGGCCTCCACCAACATTTTTTAGCTGACAAAGTAGCACAACAAACAAACAAATGAAAAACCCAGGTACATGTGGCGTGACGGTGCCTCGTTTGCCTTTGTGCTCTCAGGCAATGTGAGTTGAATGAATTCTCTGATGGGAGAGGTTCAGGGGTCCAGGGCTTTTGAGAAGCAGCAGGAGGAATGCCTACCAAACTTGACCCCTTTCTCCACACCCACGTCCCCTTGCCACTGTCCATACCGTGCCTTGTGCTACGTGCCAGCAAAAGGGACAATCATCAGCAGCTGACGGTTTAGTGAGAACCACCTGGACTCAGGAGTTTTTCAGGAAGTGACTGTGGTTTCAGATTTAATGAGAAGCATGAAGGCAGATGAACCTGGAGGTGGGCTCCCTCCTTCACACAGATTCCGCTTGTTAGGGTCACAGATAACTTCTGCTAGCTTCAGAGATTATGCTGGTTGTCTGATCTCTCAGCAGGCCTGCGTGGTGTTGTTTCAGTGACTGCAAACATGATCTGAATGTTCAATGCTAGAAGGAGCAGTTGGGGTGGTTCACTCGTGCAAATCATCTCTGAACAATTAAAAGGATGGATTCCATCCATTCACGCATTTTCCTTCATGGCAAAGATGATTCTAGGAAGAGGACTTCTACTGCTTTTATGAGGATTGTACTGATGAGGATTGCCTCATTGATAAATGAGAAAAAGTTAACTTCTTCTCATAATTATTGCTAGAGGAGCCCAAACCTGTGAATCTATGGTCAAGCTGTCAGGTAGGAAGTGAGACTGTTGTGTTTTAAGTTGTAATTGTGGCCGTAAGCAGGGCGTGTATTCAGGGGACCAACTCTGGGATGGGTTTACCAGTTGTTAAAACATTCAGTACTTCTGTGCTGGTTAGGAAGCAGCCATTGCCCTGAGTCCTGAATGTTCCGTGTCCCTCCTGTCACCCTCAGACCTCATACCACCCAGTAACAAAGGCTAACCTAACACATTGGGGGCCAAGACCCTGCCCCAGTACTCAATGCCTTGCCAGGCCCTGTCCTACTTGTTATTGACTATTTGGAATATCATTCCTGCTCTTAAGTACTTTTGATTCATCAGGAAAAGGAAATGAGGATTATAAACTTAAATTGTGGAGTCCTGGCTATTGGTCAGACTCAGAGGGACACCCTGTATGCCCTGCGTTGATGGCTAATCCCTGAGGAATGGGACTTTGAAAAGTGAGGATGATCACAAAGGAAAGAAAATCAATGAAGACTTAGAGCTGCTGACTCAGAGCTTCAGAAGGGGGGCTGCAGTGATGGGTTGGGGACGGGGGTGTCAGAGAGGGGTCTCAGCTGGGATGGTGGACAGAGCCACCTGTGGTGGCCCAGACAGGAGAGAGATAGAAAGACAAATATAGCAAGGATGTTTTCATGGAGTAGTACAATGTGGGCAAAAGGCTGAATGAAGCTCATCAGTCCAGTGAATTATGAGAGTGGTCACACATCATTGCTCCTATCTCACTCACTGCCCCCACCCAATTCCAGCCGCAGTGGCCTCCTTGCCATTCCCCAAACACAGCAAACCCCTTTCGCCTCAGGATCTTCCCTGCTCCCTCTGCCCAGACCCTGCCCCCTAGATACCTGTCTGGCTCCCTCCCTCCCCTGCTCCAGGTCTTTCTCAAATGCTACTTCTGCTGTGGCCCCCTCCACAAACTGCCCGACACATGCATATGCACCCATCCCCCTTCCTTGCTTCATTTCTTTTCCTAGCACTTGTCACCACCAAAATATGCTATATAGTTTGCATTTATTTTATTTATTGCTCTATTCCCCTTACTATAACATAATGGAAGCTCCATGAGAGCAGCAACTTTTTGGTCTGTTTTGTTCACCACTGCCTCCACAATAGTTAGAAGAGCACATTAGTAGGTACTCAGTGAATGTATGCTGATTGAATGAATGAAAAAACCAATGACTTCATGGCTACCATGAATCAGATATTGTGTTATGCTCCATACATTTCCCGTGGAGCTCCCTATCAGCCCTCAAAGAGCTGCCTCAGATGTGTATCAGGGGCTGCCTCCTCCTTCTACATTTGTAATTTGCATTAACTTACATAGCCACATGTGCCTAGAATTACTCTCCTGGACAGGGCAGTTCTAGCATAAGAGATAAACAAGTGGAGCTCATGTTCTCCCGCTGGGCAGACTGGAGTGCTTAAAGTCACCCAGTGACCTTGGCAATGCATAAGCCCCCACGATAATTTCTGGGTTCTGGATCAAGCCCATGCCAATGCCCCCTTTTCGTTTTGTCTTGGCCTGAGCAGGGCCAGGCTCAAGGAGATGAGTGAGGCATTTGCCTTGGGTGCAAAATTTAAGGGATTATTGAAAAACTCATTAAGATAGTTATACAACATTTCAAAAATTGAAATTATTGCAAAAAATCCATGATGAACAAAATATTAACATTTAAAGTAAAGATAGGGTCAATATTACTGGTTTGTCCTTTTGCCTGAAGCTCCAATATGGACTGCCATGGCACTGCAGTGCTTATGCGGTAATACAGCAGCTTCTACCAATGGCCAGAGGAGAAGTGAAGACAGTAGATCTTCAAATGTGTGGTGTGTGTTCAAGGGCAATGTGGACTGTTGGGTGTTTCTTTTTTTGTTTTTTTTTTTTGTTTTTTTTTTTGAGACGGAGTCTCGCTCTGTCGCCCAGGCTGGAGTGCAGTGGCCGGATCTCAGCTCACTGCAAGCTCCACCTCCCGGGTTCACACCATTCTCCTGCCTCAGCCTCCAGAGTAGCTGGGACTATAGGCGCCCGCCACCTCGCCCGGCTAGTTTTTTGTATTTTTTGTAGTAGAGACAGGGTTTCACCGTGTTAGCCAGGATGGTCTTGATCTCCTGACCTCGTGATCTGCCCGTCTCGGCCTCCCAAAGTGCTGGGATTACAGGCTTGAGCCACCGCGCCCGGCCTCTTGGGTGTTTTTAAATGTAGAGTGGAATTACCTGGGATTGTGTCATGAGTAAAATTCATCCCATGTCTTTGGACTGAAGAGCATGTAGACTGGAATGCACAGATCTGGGATGGAGATGACAGGAGAGGAATGATGCTAACACTGTGAAACTGTTAGTGTGTGGTTTTGAGCTCATTGCAATGTATATCAGAAGATGCCACAGAAGTATAACAAAGAAAATAAACGTCACTTTTAATCCACCAAGGCATTTTTTCTTTACTATATTAAGACTGTTAAAATTTTTTTAATGATGCTATTTTCTTATAATAAGTAAGGAAAGAGACATATAAAGTAAAGCTAATAATCTTCCCACTCCACCGAAAATTCATTCCCACCAAGATAATCTATGTTCCTAGTTCTTACCATTTGTATCAGTTTGTTCTCATACTGCTACTAAAGACATACCCAAGAGTGGGTAATTTATAAAGGAAAGAGGTTTAATTGACTCACAATTCAACATGGCTGGGGATGCCTCAGGAAATTTACAGTCATGGCAGAAGGGGAAACAAACACGTTTTTCTTCACATGGTGGCAGGAAGGAGAAGTGCCAACAAAGTGGCGAAAGCCCCTGATAAAATTATCAGATCTTGTGAGAATTCACTATCACAAGAACAGCATGGAGGAAACTGCCCCCATAATTCAATTACTTCTACCTGGTCATGCCCTTGATATGTGGAGATCATTACAATTCAAGGGGAGATTTGGGTGGGGACACAGCCAAACTCTATCATCATATTTCTCTGTTTTATTTAATGTTTTGACAAAAATGGTATCATATTGCCCATATTAATACTCTGCAACTTCTTATTCTTTCTTAATACATTATAGACATCTCTCTAGGTCCAAACATATAGCTCTTCTTTTTAAATTAAATTTTGTTTATTTTTGTAAAGATAATACATGCACATGATAAAAAACATAAAAAGGAATAAATGTTATTTGCTGAAAATTGTGCTCCTTTTATTCCTGTCCCAAAGCCATGCATTTCCCCTCCACAGAGCAACCACTGTTATCAGTTCTCTTTTGAAACCCTGCAGAGCTGTTGCATGCCTGAAAATGTATTCTGTTCTGGGTAGAATTCTTCTCACATTGTTCTCACTTGCTTTTTTCACTTAATAATATATCTTGGAAAGTGTTCCTTATCAGTTTGTAAAACTGTCTCTTTTTTTGTTATTATTATTATTATTATTTGGTTTTGTTCTTTTAAATGTCTGCCTAGCTTTCCATTATATAGGAATACAAAATGTATTTAATGTACTTCCAATGGAAATTCAGCTGATTTTTTTCCTACTCTGGCATTTACAAACCATGTTGGAATGAATAACCTTGTAATTATATCACTTTGCACACATGTATATTTATCTGTGGGTTATATTTCTAGAAAGGGGCTTGCTAGGGCCATTGGTGATTTCAGTTTTGACACTTATAGTTCTCCAGAGAGGCTGTGCCATTTATAGTTCACCAGTAAGGTGGAACCCAAATCCCCACACTCTTGCCACCATGGTGAGTCATTAAACTTTCTGTCCCTTGCCAATATGATAGGTGAAAACTGGTATCTCTGGGGTAGTTTTAACTTTGCATTTTTCTCATTATAAGGGATATTGAGTATGTTTTCCAGTCTTTAAGGGGATTTATTTTTTTCTGTGAACTATGTATTAGTATCCTATGCCCATTAGAAAGTTTGGAATATTCATTCTTTTCAATATTGATTCATGAGACCTCTTTGTATGTTACAGAATTTTTCCTTTTGTCTCAGATAAAGTCTTCTAAATGGCTACATAATATTATATATGAGCTATGCTTAGTATTATATATTCCTTTTTTTCCCCCTGGGAATTGTTTGTCAGGACAAATAATGTTGCAAAAATATCCTGGTATATACATATGAACTCGTACTTTTATTTTTGTAGGGTATATTTCCCAAAGTGGGATTGCTTGTTCTAGAAATACATATATTTTAATATTAATAGATATTGTCAGATTACTTTTTCAAAATTCTGACATAATCACATTCCCACCCTTAGTGGAAGGAAGTGCCTGTTCCCCTGCACACAGTCAGCACTGTTACCACTCTCTTACATTTTGAAGTGGTAAATGGTGTCTTCTCGTGGTTTTACTCTGTATTTATCTGACCACCAGTGATGCTGAGCATCTTTTAATAATTTTATCAGCCATTTACGTTTTCTCTTCTGTGAGTTTCTTGTTCATATCCCCTGCCTGTTTTTTCCTCCTGAATTTTTGGGTTGTTTTCTATCAATTTGTAGGGACTTTGTGTGTACAGTCAGTCTTCTGTATCTTCGGGTCCTACATCTGCAGATGCAACCAACCACGATTAGAAAATATTCCAAAAACTAAAAAAGAAAAAAATGACAAGAATAAAAAAATCTAAATTAAAAACAATAGAGTATAACAACAATTTACATAGCATTTACATTATATTAGGTATTAGAAGTAATCAACAGATGATTTCAAGTATACTGGGGGATATATGTAGGTTATATGCAAATACTATGCTACTTTATAGAAAGGCCTTCAGCAAATCCTTGGGATCCTGGAACTAATCCCCCACGGATACTGAGGGAAACTGTATTAGCAACATTAAAGTTTTGTTTGTAATGAATATTTTTTCCAATCTCTTATTTGTTTCTGTACTTTGTTTATAACTTTTACTAAATGAATTTGAATTTTTATGCTGTCGAAGATATCTTTTCATGTATGGCTTCTGAACTTCCTGGCTTTATTAAGGAGTTCTTCTCCACTCTTTCTGTAAAGGGCCAAATAGTAAGTATGTCAGGTTTTATGGACCATGTGGTCTCTGTCCCAACTACTCACTTCTACCATTGTAACTTGAAAGCCACCAGAGACAAAAGAAATGAATGTGGCTGTGTTTCAAGAAAATCTTATTTATAAAAACAAGTGGTGGGCTGGGTGTGGTGGCTCATGCCTGTAATTCCAGCCCTTTGGGAGGCCAAAGCAGGTGGATTACCTGAGGTCAGGAGTTGAGACTAGCCTGGCCAACACGGTGAAACCAAATCTCTACTAAAAATACAAAAATTAACTGGGTGTGGTGGCACGTGCCTGTAATCCCAGCTACTCGGCAGGCTGAGGCAGGAGAATCACTTAAACCCAGGAGGCGGAGGTTGCAGTGAGCTGAGACCACACCACTGCACTCCAGCCTGGGCAACAGAGAAAAACTCCATCTCAAAAAAAAGCAAATGGTGTACTACTGGCTGTAATTTGCTGACCCTTGTGTTGAAGTCCTGCTGGCTGTAGTTTGTTGACCCTTGTGTTGAAGTGAAAGTCAAACGATGAAATCCTTTGTTCAAATTCTCTGAAGGTTCTCTATCTCACTTAGATGAGTACAAGCCAAAATTATACCCCATTTCACCCTCACTACCCTTCTGACTTCATCTTCTATAACCCTCCCCTTGGTCAATCTGCTCTAACTGCAATAGCCTCTCTTTGTGCCTTGTACCCACCAGACAAACCCCAAACCAGGCTCTCTCTCTCTTTGCATTTGTTTTTCCCACTGCTTAGGATGCTCCTCCCCCAGATATTTGGGTAAATCTTTTCCTCACTTTCTTCTGGATTTAGCTCAAGTTTCAGCATATCAGGATGTGCTCCCCCAATCACCCTATTTAAAATTTAACCCCTGTTCTGTCACGTGCTTTCTATTCCTCGTTCCTGTTTTTTTCCTTTTAACTCCCCACTAATATTGTATAGTTTACTTATTTATAATGTTGATCATTTCCTCTCTTAAAATATAAGTTTCACAGGGGCAAGAATTTTCATCTGTTTTGTGTCCTCAGCACTTAGAAGAGTGTTTGGCATATAGTAATTTTTGTTGAATAATTGAATATGCATAACAGAGAGGGAGAACTGAAGATACAGATACACACACACACACACACACACACACACACACATATATATGGAAAGAGAAGCAGGGTGTGATATCAGGAGGAAAGTCCTTGAGAATAAGAGATAACCAGCTTTGAGGAGAGCAGAGACACTTCTTAATTGGAGTAAGAGATAAAAGGGGTGCCTGAGCAGATTGGTCTATACCAGGGCTTCTCAACCTTGGCATTATTGACATTCTGGGCTAGACAGTCCTTTGTAGTTGGGGGCTGTCTGCTGTAGGATATTTAGCAGCATGTCTGGCTAAGAGATCCCAGTAGTAGCCACCTCCTCCAGTTGTGACAATCAAAAATGTCTCTAGACATTGCCAGATGTCCCCTGGGGAGAACAATTTCCCTTGGTTGAGAACCACTTGTTTCTTTATTTAGACTGTGAAGGGGGACTTTTTAGTGATGGCTCTTATTCCCTCAGTTACGTATAAGATGCAGTCATCAGATGAGAGTATAGGGGGAAGGGGTAAGAGGTTTGAAGAAAAAGAAGGCATGTTGTGGTGGCCTCAGAGTGGGAAAAGGCAATGTGAATAAGAAATAGGCTTGCCTCCTTCCTGCCCTGAGGAACATGAAGTGGGGTGAAAAATGGCCTCTTTGTCAGAGGGCTGCAGGGGTGGCATGCTTGGTGGATAGTCATTCACATTGTCCAGAAATTAGGTTTCTGATGATAGACTATGAGTTTTACAGAGCTCATTCAAAAAATTGGGGAGGGAGGGGTGTTGGATGGGATTAGGCTTGTTCAGTATAGTGTGGGGGCTTAGAGATCCCATATAACTGCTAATGGGAAGCCTCGGGTTTCTGAAGGAGACTGATATACAGTGGGCTGGGACTAGTCCTGAGAGCATAATGGAAGGTTGGGAAGCTATCAGATCAGTGTCATAGTCCTGAGTACTTTACTTGAATGTGTAGTGAGCCTCCTGGAGGAGAGGTGGCTAGCCCTTCCATGCTTTCATTACTAATGAGAATGGAATTATTGTTTGTTTCCCTTTCAAATCCGTCACTGCTAGTCTAGAGAAAAGCTTCATGGTTTTGTATATTTATCTTATCTTTAGCCTCTTTGCCAAATTCTCTTATTAATTCTAATAGTTTTGATGGAGTTTATTAGTTTTTTAGTTAAGCAATTATACCATCTGTAAATAAATTTCACACTTGCAACGTGACCAATACCAACTGAGGTCCACTGTGTAAAACTCATTCCTGGGACCCTTTTCAGCCCCTCAACTTTGTCTCCCCCTTCATGGTTAAAGCAGTTATTCTTTTCAACCACTGGATGGCAGTGACTCAGCATATCTGTGATACTTGGTTGGTTTGTAGGTTTGTGGAGATATTAGCTGAGCAAACTTTATTCCCAATAGAAAAAAACAATCTATTTCTAGCAAATTCAAAACAATTTAGAACCAGTCAACTTTCAGCTAGCTGTAAATATGTATCTACAGATTATCTTATATCAAAGAAACCTAAATGAGTACTTGCTCATTAAAAGGCCTTTCTGTTCTTATGGTTCTTTAGCAAGTCCAATAACTTTAAGGATCATTTACAGTGGGAAAGATCTTTATATTTCAGGAATTCCTTCTTCATAAGCTGGGCTTAATTTTGGGAGATCATCTCCAGCTTTTTCCTTTGAATATTTGAGATTATCTGCTTTTTAAACAGAAATTATATCAATGTTATGAAATCTATTGCTATTTTTCTATTTCTTCTGCTTCATTTGATAGCTTGACCCAAAAAGGAATGGTACATATCAAGACAAGCTGTCTCTCCAAGATCTGGTTTTCTAATATTATCTTGAAAAACTTCATGTGAAGTCATCCCCAAATGTTTTACTTCTCTGTTTACCAGCCTTGCTTTGAACTCAGTGGAATGAGTCACTAACCTTAGCCCTCCTGGGAAACAACAAACCAGGAGTATCACTGGATTCTTATGATCAAATTACCCCAAACAATATATAAAATTTATATTATCTGAAAAGAGTAGGAATAAATACAGTTTTCTCTATACTAACAACTACATTGTTTGGTACAATGAAAGCACAGAATTTGTGTCCTAAATTTCTCTTACTCTACAACAGGAGTCAGCAAACTTTTTCCATAAAGGGACAGACAATAAATATTTAGGTTTTGTGCATCATATGGTCTTTGTAATGACTATTCAACTTTGCTGCTGTAGTGCAAAAATAACCCCAGACAATACATAAATGAACGAGTAGAGCTGTCTCCCAATAAACTTTTATTTACAAAAACAGGCTGTGGGCCAGTTTGGGCCTGTGGGTCATAGTTTTCTAATCCTTGCTTTATAGTAAAGTTGTTCAATGGAACTCTGAGGATGTGTTGGACTTCAGTGAATAGGGTCAGAGAATAGGTTCATAGCCAGTGAAATCAGAGAATGGATCTGGGGGTACATCAGGACCCACAGAGTAGGTGTTTGTGGAAGACAGCCCATGTTTCAACTTAGAGAAGTGACTATAAAAATGGAACTAAAACCTAAGAGCAAGAAGGGAAGAGACAGGGGCACGGTGCTGGTTTAGATTCCCTATCTGATTTCCTTGTAGCTGTGAGAATCACACTGCTAATTATAGTATCTTGAAACAATTTTCAATCCCACTCTTTCCCTGGGAATAATGGATTGTGCATAGTGCAAAAAAGTGCATTTTGTCCAGTCAGTGTTTCCCGAGGGACACTCCCCAAAGAAACTACCACCGGAGAATTTGAGTGTGACAGTTTCTTCTCATTAGAGATTCCTAAAGGCCTTGGAATAATCTGCTGTTTATAGTCACTGCTAACCTTTTCACTACATTGAGGGATCCTAATGGGCCTTTCTTCTTTGGGTAGAAGGAGAAAGAGAAGGATGTATTAGCCTCTGACACAAAGAGACAAAGGGAGGGTCAGAGGCAAGGGGAGCCAGCATATGGCTCCATGGCTCTCTGGAGTATCGGGGCAGGGATTGCTTAGCCTCATCACTTTTGCATCTCTAGGCCCTGGGGCAATGCTGGCACACAGTATGTACTGATTACTGCTTATAGAATGAATGAATGAGTTTGTTTTCAATGGATAAAGAAAAGAGTTAATCGGATCATCCATTTTCTTCTTATGTTCTACAGTATAGAGTGAAAAAGAAGGACTTCAGGTCAATGATTATACAGGAATTCATTCTCAAAGAATTTTGGGGTCCAGGCCATATTCTTCCTGTAACATACAGACTTCCCCTTTCCACTTAGCCCATTAGGAACCCTCTGTTCTTGGAAACTGCTCAGCACTGATTACTCATCTGGCTCTTTTGTGTACTATGCAAGTGTTCAGTTTAGCTTACTTTTTTTTTTTTTTTTTGGAGCCAGGTCCAAGGGGGACAGAGTTGAATAAAACTGTCTCCACCCTCAAGAACTCATGGTATGACACTCCTATATTATGTGTCTATGTCTTTTCTCCCCTGTGAAGATTATAAACTCCTTAATGTCAGGTACCCCTTCTTTTGAATCTGTCCAGTTACTACTATGGGGCAGAGGATTCAGCTTAATGAATATTTGCTAAATCTACAATATATATACTTATTAGGCCATCTCTTGGGGACAGCTCTGAACCAAACTGAATTATTTGAAAATGGCCCACTCAAGCTGAAAGCAAACTGTAGTCAGAGCAGGATGATTCCAAGTGTATGTTCCAAGTGTATGTTCTACTCTCACTCTCAGCTTTACCTTCAGGTCATCCTCCAGCTCAAAGTGACTTCAATACTCCTCTCTCATCTCTGTTCCTTCACATGAAAGATGGGGATACATGAACCCTGACACCATGTAGTTTTCCCAGTGCTCTGAAATTCCTATATGAAAGGGTTTAGGCAAAATATGAGCACATTCATATGTGAGTGCTATAAGCTTTCATCTCAAAGCCTTCTCAGTTTAGAGTTTCGATTGGGAAATAAAACCACTTCAGGGACAGAGAACTGTTGGCTCCCAGCAAAGTTAAGAATAAGGGAAGTTTTACTTTTGGTGCCTCCTCTTATCGAGCTCTTTCTCTATCCAGTCTCCTAATTGAAACTTGGAGGGGGTGGGCAGAGAGAAGGGAATAGATACACTAATTTTTAAGTTTATATCATAGAATAAAAAGGGGAAAATTATCAAGGAAATTTTGAAAATTAACAGCTAATAAAATTTAATAAAAATTAAATTATATAGTGGTTGAAATAAAAACAGAATGATACTACGATGTAGTTATAGACAAATTGGTCATTGGAAGAGAACAGATAAACAGATCCAAGCATATTTAAGGAATTTGACGTATAATAAAGGAGGCATTTCATTTTAGTGGGAAAATAATGGACTATTTAATAACTGGTACTGGGAAAACTGGCTATGCATTTGAATAAAAGGATTTTATATTTACTCACGTATTTACCATTTGTGAAGCTCTTCATTCCTTTGTGCAGATTCTAATTTCCACCTGGTATAATTTTTCTTCTGCCAGAAGAACTTTAATATTTTTGTTAAAGACCTGTTGGTGATGAATTCTCTCTGCTTTTGAAAAATCCTTTATTTCATCTTCGCTTTTGAAATGAAGAATAGTAATCCCTAACAGACAGGAACCAAACTAGGTGAAACTTACTATTGCTCTAGTTTACTGCCTTGAGTTTTCAGGCCACAGCAAGGGGAAGGTAACTCAAGCGGAGCCCAGAGGTGTCCAGAATTGAAGTCCAGGGAGATCACCGTGGCTGGAATGCACAGGACTAGGCCAAAGCCTTGGAGGAGGGAGTTGTACAGAGAGAGCTTCAGAGATGTGTAGATGGGCCTCTAGAGTCTTCAACAGAGCACTGACCAGCACATGAATGTGAGAAAACAACCCGAGGCCTGAAAGAAAGCACCCAAAAGGATTCTTGAGAATAACGGCCATTGCACACTGTTGCTGTAAACCAGCTTGCAAACTCCCATAATTCATGGGCATTGGGCAGAATACTCAGAGGGGTCTTGCCTTGGCTGTGGAAATTTATTAGCCCTAAATTAAATGCTACTCTGAACCCACTTGACAAGTCTTAAGAGCAAGAGCCAAAAGGATCAAATAGTTTCCAAGGAACTTAACTGCATTCCAGAAAAAAGCTGCTCAAGAACATTTATAGGAATATAAAAATATACAGTACTCAAATAGGTTTAATTCATAATCTTTGATACCCAGTTAGATATTAGTAGACTTGCAAAGATGCAAGAAAATACAACCCACAATGAAGAGAAAAAGACTCAACTAAGCAAAATGGAGAACTGACGCAAATGTTAAAATCAGCACACAGAGACGTTAAAAATAGTTATTATAACTGTAATCCAGATGTTTGAAATATTAACTGTGGTCATGAAATACATAAAATAGACCCAAATTAAATTTTTTTTTGGAGACTTTTTTTTTTTTTCTGCCCGGGCTGGAGTGCAGTGGTGCAATCTTACCTCCTCCTCCTGTGTTCAAGCAATTCTCCTGCCTCAGTGTCCTGAGTAGAGTAGTTCTAGAAATGAGAACTACAATGTCTGGGATGAAAAATACATAAGAACTATAATGTCTGGAATGAAAAATACTCTGGATTGAATTAGATTAAACATTGCAGAAGAAAAAATTAGCGAACTTGAAGACATAGCAATAGAGACTATCCAAAATGAAACACACAGAGAAAAAAAATGATTAAAATAATTAAAAGAGCATTAGTGAGCTATGGGACAATATCAAACAGCCGAATATATGTATACCTAGAGTCCTGAAGGAGTGGGGAGAACAGACCAAAAAAAAATAAAATGGAAGAAATAATGGTTGAAAAATTTCCAGACTTGATGAAAACTGTAAACCCAGAGATCCAAAAAGGTCAGCGAACTCTAAGCATAAGAAACATTAAAAAAACTAACCAAGGCACATAATATTCTAATTACTCAAAATTGCCAGAAATGAAGATGTGTCATACACAAAGGAACAAAAGTTAAGGATAACAGTGGTTTTCTCACCAGAAACAAAACAGTTGCATAACATCTTTAAAGGACAGGGAGAAAAAACCCTGTCATGCCAGAATTCTATGGCCATACAAATGATCAACAAACAAATGAAACACATGCTTAATTTCAAGAATTGTTGGGAGAACATTTAAAACAATAATTAAATATTTTCCCCTTCTTTATTTCCTAAATTTATAATCAGCAGGGAAGCAAAGCAAAAGAGAGACGGAAATCAAGATTGAATTTTTTTTTCTCCTCTGTGGCCCAGGCTAGAGTGCAGTGGCGCGATCTCACTTCCACCTCCTGGGTTCAAGCAATTTTCCTGCCTCAGTGTCCTGGGTAGCTGGGATTACAGACACCTGCAGCCATGTCTGGCTAATTTTTGCATTTTTAGTAGAGACAGATTTTACCATGTTGGCCAGGCTGGTCTTGAACTTCTGACTCCAAGTGATCTACCCCCACTCGGTGTCCCAAAGTTCTGGGATTATAGATGTGAGCCACTGTACCTGGCCCAACATTGAACTTTCTTATTGATAAAGTTCATTAGAGAATTAAAGAAGGCCTTAGATTAATGACCAAATTAGATTAAGTAGTAATCCTTAACCTCCGAATGAGACAACTTACTTGTTCAGTAACAGATATATCTTGCTTTGATAACTGCCACAGGGTTGCACATAACAGAAAGAGACCCTCTCTGTAGGTGGACAGATCTGAAATGATAATGATAATGCCCAGATGAGACAGTTGAGCTAAACATTTTCAGTTCCTCTTCCTGAACTCACCAATCAGATAACTCATAAAGGTGTCAATGAGTGGCATAAGAATCTGGAAGTATTTTTAACTATCCTTCCACTTATGGAAACAGAAAGTTGGGGAATAAATGTTCTTCCAAATAATAATCAGTAAAAAAATCATTTAAAGATTAAAACATATAGTAGATATTAATTCACAGTCAAGACCTTGGCAGTCTTTGTTTTGGGCTACCTAGCAGACTGAAAGACAAAAGTTTGAGTATAAGGTTTTTTTTTTTTGTTTGTTTGTTGTTTGTTTGTTTTTGAGACAGAATTTTGTACTATCGCCCAGGCTGGGGTGAAGTGGCACAAGGTTGGCTCACTACAACCTCTGTCCTCTGGGTTCAAGCGATTCTCCTTCCTTAGCCTCTCAAGTAGCCGGGATTACAGGTGCCCACCAGCACACCCAGATACTTTTCGTATTTTTGGTAGACATGGGGTTCCGCCATGTTGGCCAGGCTGGTCTTGAACACCTGACCTCAGGTGATCCACTTGCCTCCACCTCCCAAAGTGCTAGGATTACAGACATGAGCCACCGTACCCAGCCTAAGTAGTTTGTATAGAAAGCAATCTCCGGAAATACTAGTAAGTCATGGGAGAAGTGAGATACAGAAATTAAGGAAGGCCATATGGGCATTTCTTCAAGCAGTTTACCACTTTCGGCAACTGACATTTAATTCCACTAGAGAAATTTGAGAAACAGTCTAAAACTTACAGTTATCCTGTCTGAGAAGCAATAGAGCTGGGGTATTTATCCACTAGTCACTGGCTGGAGGTTGCTCCTCCAACCAATTATTTGTTTGGAACTTCAAAGGGTGGCCCTCCTATGGGCAGAGCTGACTCCAGCTGCCACAGAGTTCTTAGAGACAGGCTTGGAGATTTTGGCATTTGGAAACTGGGCCAGCAAGCATGGAAATCGTAGGTGCTGACAATATTTCATTTTCTTTGAATGAGACTGAGTCTGACTCCAAGGTCACACATAGCTAGGCTGGCGGAAAATTTACCATTGTTTATTATTAGTGCTCTTCCTGGCCCTTTTCAAGATGAGTGAAGGTTCCAGGAGAGTCCTGTAAAGCAAACTACTCAGGGAGCCCTAGGCATCACCCCGCCATTGTTTTCATTAGAGTGATTTGTTTCTGTCTGGAAGCTTTGCTGTGATTGGAAACTCCAGGATGGAGTTGCCTCCCAGGCACATCTTGCTTTTCCCTTTACCCGAGATTCAATCCAGGGCACTGGAAGGCAGTTGGTTATGGGTCTTCATTTGTTGAGACCTAAAAGTTTGTTTTTTAGTATAAAAAAAAAAAAATATATATATATATATTCACCAAGAGATGAAGTACATCTTAACACTCATTATTTACCTACAATTTTTGTCTCATTTTTGAGTTTTTTAAATAAATTTACAAGATTACATCAAAAAAAAAAAAAAGTTTGTATCCCCGCCTCTCCTGCCAGATGCAGCTATCTTTCAAAGGAATTCTGACAACTCGTCCTTAACCCTAATTCTAGTCCCCTCATTTAGTGATTATTAGGTTTTGGCAAACCAAAGCCAGGAAAACTGGCTGACTTCAGGCTACTTCTGCAGTTCCTATTCCAATCTCCTCTGAAGCAAGGGCTAACAAAAGAATGTTAGATTAGATCTGTTAGATATTCTTAGATTGGAAGCAAGAGAGAAAAACATTAGAAGAACAAAACATAAATTAATAATGTTACCCGATTCTGCTACAGTGCATTAGAATGGGCCAGAAATGTTCAGTTTTATGATATGTATGTTTACTGTGGTGTTGGTGGGCCTCTGTCACCCCACTAGAATGTCACCCTTCTGCTGAGGAAACCTCTGACCCAATGCATAATTGCATGATAGCTGGTAGCAAGGCAAAGGGAGCTTTCCTGGTGTATAATTAGAATCTTATCAGAAATCAAGATGACTCCACGCTATTAAAAAATCAGGACCTGGATTAATTATTCCAAAGGTCATTGAAGAACAAACCTCATGAGCTTCTTGGATATAAAATGTCACAACGTCTCTTTGTCTCAATCTATTTCTTCATTTCTGTTTTGGTTATTATATATAAAAAGATTAATATACTGTAAAATTGACTTTTGCATGAGAATAGTTCTATAAGTGTGAAAACATACAGATTAATGTAAAAATAACCACAATTTGGATACAAAACAGTTCTATTACCCAAAAAAAAAATCCCTGGTACCCTTTTGCAGCCACAATCCCCTCAACCACCACATCCTGGCAACCACTGATTCTCCATCACTGTAGTTTTGTCTTATCTGGAGTGGTGTATAAATGGAATCATATGGTATGTCAACTTTTGAGACTGCTCTTTTGTCCAGCATAATGACTTAGAGACTCATCTTTGCCATTGTGTGTATCAATAGTTCATTCCTTTTTTATTCAAGCAATTCCTTTGCATAGGTGTAACACGTTGTGTTTATTAATTTACTCGTTGAAAGACATTTAAATTGTTCTGAGTTTTTGGTGATTATGAATAAAATTGTGACAAATATTTGTGTGAACATACATTTTTATTTCTCTAGGATAGATAGGTAGATGTGGGATATCTAGCAATGTAGTGCTGGTGGGATATCAGTACATCCTTACCAGCACTTAATGTTGTCAGTTTATTTTTTAGTCATTCTGATAGGTGCATAGTGGTATTTCATGTAGTTCTAATTTGTTCCTCTGCCAGTAAGTTGTCTTTTTCCTATGGCTGCCTGCAAGATAGTCTTCGTCTTTGGTTTCCAGAAGTTTTAATAGGATAAACTCAGAGAAGTGTGTGTGTGTGTGTGTGTGTGTGTGTGTGTTTGCATTTGTTCTGTTAGATGTTTTCTGAGATTTAAAAATTTGTAGTTAGTGTATGTCATTCATTTTAGAAAATTCTCAGTCCATTATATTCTTCAAGTCTTTCTTCTGCCCTATTTTTTCTATTTTCTACTTTTGGGATTCCAATTTTACCTATGTTAGACCATTTGACATTATCTCATAGGTCTTGCATGTTGTGTTGAAGGCATTCTTTATGTGTGTTACAATACTGTGGTTTTGATTTGATTTGATTTTGATTCTCCTGTATAGTTTCTCTCTGCTGAAATTATCTATGTGATCTTGCATGTCAGGTTTGAACCTTTAACATATCGGTCATTGTTATTTAAATTCTCTATCTGATAATTCTACCATCTGTGTAATACATAAGTCTATTTCAGAGTGTGTTTTTCCTCATCTTTTTGTATGTCATGTATATATACATAAGCTTTTTTTCTCTCTACATATATTTATGAAAGCCGTAAGTGAGTTATAGGACAAAAGATACTGAAGTAATTATTATTATTTTTTGCTTGGAAATGAGTACATCTTTCCTTCTAGGTCTTTAGTGTGAGAGTTTGTGTTAATCTAGTTAGGAGTTGGGCTGAACTTGAAGTTCCTTGGGCTGGGTTACCCTTAGTGTACCACAAGTTTCAAATTTCTCTCATGGTAACTTGTTTTTAGGATGTGGGCTACTACTTTTCCAGATGACTTTCCTGTTTCTACTCTCCAGAGACAGGCTGTCACCTGCACTTCTTTCAGTTGTATTCCACTGTTATTTTAACTCAGCGCTTGTTACTGTGGTATGGGGTGAAGGGTGTGTGTTGGGTTGTTCTCTGATGTTCTGATTTAGTGTCAGGTGTGGGTAGGCTCTGTGAGCCTGGGGTTGGGGCTGTGGGCCTCACAAGTGTTCTTGCCCTTCCTCCACTGCTAGAACATGAGTCTGCCATTCCCCCAGTGGGAGAGCTTTAAAAATTCTGTTCCCTTCTCACTGCTGCAGTAGGTTTCTACCATGATTTAGTTGTTCATTTTCATTGCTCTTCCTCCTGCAGATTAAAGCTTTCATCCACAGGGGAGATGAGGAAAATGGGCCTGGGTGAAATTTTATCAGTGGCTGCTATTCCCCTCTCTGAGCCAGCACCATGGATAGAGGCTTTTTCAGCATTCTCCTTGGTTTTCCCAGCAAGTGTCAGGCGAGGTTTGTAGAGTAAAACTGGCAAGATGGTATGAACCCCTCTATGTGGGCACCAGGGCCTTCACACTCTCTCACCAGACAACACTCAGCCTTTAGTAACTCCTTAATATTTTAGCTAAATCTTATCAGTTTATTTGCTATTTGGCCGCGTATCGCCAGGTCAGCGAATGCTTGGTTTCTCCCCACACGTGCCTGTCTTTTCATATTTTAGGTTGGGCGTTTGCCCTGTCAGCTCAGTTCTCTGATGACTGCAGGAAAAGTTTCCGTTTGTGTTTTATCCTAGTTTTTCTTGTTGTAAGTGTGGCTGGAATGCTCTCTCCAGCTCTCTGCATTTATAAGGTGGAATGAAAAGTATCCACTGTTTTTGGAGAGTTGTTGTATTTCCAAGCCATGATTTTAGGACAAGAAGTAAGGAAGAGGAGATTATGTTCCCTTCTTTCCCTCCTCTCTTCTCATCCCCCACAACACAAGGCATCTTTAGGTCAGCTCTATCTATTTCCAGTCACTTTAATAATTCCCACTATCCCTTCTCTTTTCCTCATATCCTTGTTTTCATGTTTATTTACCTATATATGTTTCGTGGATTGGTGGAATCTGTGTGTGCATGTTCCTATCGTCATCTTTGTTCCATCTTTTTTGTTAGTTATGTGTTGGGTGCTCAGGCACAGTGTACCACCTTCTCCGTGAAGATTCTTGGCATTCATGAAAGGAGTTCTACTCCCTGGTGGCACAAAGGTCCCTGCTGCACAGCTGTGAGAGGAAAAAGAGGTGTTGACTGTTTCTCATGCACAGCCAGAGGAGTGCAGATGGAGAATTCACACTTCAGAGTCTTGCAGATGGAAGGCAAGAGCCTTAAGTGGCACTGTTCTCTCTGTACTCCTTGTGTGCATGTGTGCTTTCCATTGTGAGATATGCAAGTGCATGCACACACACCCAAACACACACATCTCTCCACAAATTGCAATTTCAGAATGACTTCCTGCTTCACATTGACAAAGTAGGAAGCAAAAATAAACTTACTGTGCTCTTTTTTTAAAATAGAAAAATGTCTTTATTGATTTCTTCAAACTGCCAAAGTAATACAGGATCCTTGCCAAAAAAAAAAAAAAAAAAAGTCAAGAAAAACCAAAGTGTAGTAAGTGTCTGTTTTCTTTCTCTTCCCCTATTCCCAATCAGAACACCATCGTCCACATTTTGGTGTACATTCTTCCAGTTTTTTCTATTTATATGCAAAAGAGTATACATTCTCATTTTTAAAAAGTTAGGCTAACATAATTGATTAGTAGTTTTGAAGAAATGTGTTAGTGGAGGTCACTTCCTTACCTGTCGGCAGCTCAAGGCTTGCTACTGTGATGGGTGAAGCAAAAGACAGGAAGTCAATAGGAAACCATAACAGCTTTTCTGAAGAGAAAGAGTGTGCAGGAAGGCAAGAGCTAAAGTCATGAAATGAAAATGTGAGGAACTCAGGGAAAGGTTTGCCACCCTTGCATTGAGTGATATGAGGTGCTTTGATGGCACAACCCTGTCAGCAGAGGGCAGGATCTCAGGACCAGCCCAGAGTCTGCAGGGACAGGCATATTCACTGGGGAGCACCCCTTGGTTCCGCCAGCTTCTTTCCTCACTGTCTGGCATTCCCTGGATCTCTGCAAGCCCTGGCTGTCACATCACACAAGGACAACCACAGATCTTTCCAATTGCCTTGTTACTAAAAGGTCATTTTGCTCCTGTTTTCTTCCCAGTGGTTCTGGATCCCCTGATGGTAGGAGCGCTGACCTTCACACATGGTGGCTCCTTGGGGAGCCTTCATGTCAGTAGCAAATGTGTATTTGTGTCATGTCTGTCTGGATAAAGATGGTGCAGGTAAGATTGTCAAATGTCAGCACTCTAAATGTGGCAATTCTGTTCTCAACTGAAAATTACAGCAGGGGAGAGAGTTCTCAAATGTGTGCACTTGCAAAAGCATTCTTTCATAATTTAGAACCTTACTATTCAAAGATGGTCAGAACTCACACCAGTACAAAATTTGAGATTTGATATGAGGAGCGATATCTCTTTAAGCCAATCTATGGTCGAGTTCCTAACATTAACATCACACAGAGATCAGTTTGACCAGATCTTGAACAATGCCTGAGATGAACTAAGGTCCCTGAAACAAGCACAGATATCACTTTACTGGATTATCTCTAATTCATTTATGAGGAGAAAAGTGGTTTTAATGTTAATGCATTAACACCCTCTCTGCCATTAGTTATCCTTATACTGATTTCCATAGCAGGCCTCTCTACTTTAATTCTTTAATGTGACTAATAATTATAGTGTTGATTCTATGTTCAGCAGCACCTAGACCTCCAGCTTTCCATCTGGTGAGATTCACTCTGAGCTGGGAGCTCCCGCTGACTTGACTGCAAAAGAAAGAAGCATCACCAATGGAGATTAATCCTCCCATCAGCCTTGAGAGAAAGGGCTGCAGGCCCCTGTGGATTTGCTCAGCATGCTACTGACTTTATTAAACAACCTACCGGACAAAGGGAAACAAGGTCTCTCCCTCTTTCCCAAGAGCACTATGCCAAAAATGTGTATGAAATGGTCAAAGGCCACAGGGTCAGGTCCAAATGCAGCTTTTCTAGATACAATGAAGCACTTTCCTATGTTGCAGCTCAATCAAACGTAGTTTTTGTAAGCCAGGGAAATTCATGGGGAGGCTTGTGGTAGTTTAGAAATCGTTTTTCTTACTTCCCCTAGTTAATTTAGGAGGAGGTCACTTGTTTCCTTAACGAACATTGAGTTCTGTGCCAGAGAGTAAGCGAGGGCCCGGGAGCAGAGAGGTAAGAATGTGCTGCACAGTCTCTGCCCCAGGGACTGCACGGGGTGGCGAGATGGGGTGTGGAGGCAGCAATCAAGTAAATCCACAGTTCCAGCATGTCAGCAGGAGCCTGGGTCTCGAATTGCATGCAGCGGACTTGGAGTAGATAAGATGTGCCTAGTTAGCCTAGGGAGGAATCAACCAGACTTCACAGAGGTCAGCCTTTGAGGAGTCATTCACTTATTTGTAAGTTATGGATCCATCTAGTAAATATTATGAAATGCTAATTTCATTTTATACCAGGTGTCATGGGCTGAGTGGCGGCCGCCCCACATCACCAGAATCTGTGTCCTAGTCTTTGGAGCCCGTGAATGTTATCTTCTATGGTAATAGATGTGATGAAGGGAAAGCCTTTGAGAGCGGGCCTTTGTTCTGGACTATCTGGATGGGCCCTAAATAGACTCACAGGTATTCTGACAAGAGAGGCAGAGGGAGTTTGAGACAGACACACACAGGAGAAGGCAAATGTGAAGATGGAAATAGGAGTGATGGGACCACAAGTCAAAGAATGCCAAGGAATGCTGGATGTCACCAGAAACTAGGAGACAGGCATGGGACATGGGACATGGGACAGATTCTACTCACCCCACACCCCAGTCTGGAGAGGGAGTGCATCCTGCTGACACTTGTTTCAAAACATCTGGGCCCTCCCTCAGGCAGCTAGGGTCTAGCGCAGGTGGCACACTGGGGGTGATGAGCGCCCAGGCCCTGTGGAGGCCACGGGTGACCTTGGTGAGCACAGCTACAAGGAAATGTAAGGCGGAAGCCAGAGGGCAGGGAAGGGGCAAGCAAACTGTGTCCGCAGCAACGAAGGACCATTTTTGGAAACGTGTCTGTCCCAATATGTTTTGCTGAGGTCAATGCAACAAATTCCTTTTTAAAAAATAATGTTGATATTATTTTCTGATTATGAAAGAATATATATACATCGAAGAAAATTGGAAAAATACAGGAAGATAGAACAGAAATAAAAATTGCCCATTCTCTCACTATGCAGAGATAATCCTTATGAACATTTCTGTGTATTTTGGTCAATGTTACTTCTGCATGGTTGTGACTGCCATCTCATATTTATGGGTAGGTGACCTAGACTTTGGGGTCTAAGGAACAGAAATTCTCTCAGTCTGGAAAAGGGTTTGGGTTTCAAGACGTATTAGGTAGGAGAGCTGATGTTATGTTTCTGTAACCAAATAACCCTGAGCTCCCAAAGGTTCATTTCCTGAATACATTACATATTCGTTGTAAACTGCAGTGATGGTGATTGCTGAGGGACTCTGCTCATGGCTGTCACTCGGCACGTCTGGCAAGGGTGGAATGCGTTTGGCTATTAAGGCGGAGAGAGAGAATGGATGCCGCTCATGGGCTTTTCACCTCTCCCCCGGAAGTGACACACAGTATCATCTCCTCACAGCCCAGTAGCACAGCCACGCCTAACTGGAAATGGCTGGGAAGTGTAGAGGAGCAATGCTGTGTCCGTTTTTGCACAGGGTGCCTTGGATTGCCCGTGTTCTCATTTAAACATTTGCCCATGACTTGAGGTGGCCAAGTGAAGGTTCTGTGCACCATAGCAGGGGTGATGGTTGGTCAAGTCAGTCAGACTGCCACTTTCTGGGTCTGCGGAAAGGAAGGAGAATGGCCAGTGGGCTGCACAAGAGAAATGAAGTAGACATGGCTACCACAGACCCACGAGAGCAGCCCGAGGCAGCCACTGCTCCTGATGGCTCTTTGTGTCAACTGATGCCCGTTCCACACACACTTTACTCTCTGTGGCAATGTTGGTACTGCTCTCCAAAAGTTGCTACTGCAAGAAACTCCCTCTTTCCAAGCTGCCGTCAGCCCTGGCTCCACCAGTGGCTTTATGCCAACTGCCCTACCTCACCCCATAGGGTGATGGCCCACAGTGCTCTGTCTGCCACAAACAGAAGTCAGCACATAGAGAATGCGTTTGGGCTGCCACTCCCCATGTCACGGCACACCCCCTGACCAAAGTCCCAACATTCCTGGAAAGTGAAAATAAATGTTTAGGTCTCCAAAATGTGTAAAAAAATAAAAAATAGGTGAACTATGCATATGAAATCAAGTACGTACATTATGAAATATCTTCTATCTATCCTGTGAGGGGACAAATCACAAAATTCCTGCCAGACATTTTTCTTTTTCGTGGACATCTGATCTGACCATTAGCACTGACCAATCCACTGAACCACTGCAGCTTTCTTGTACCCCCACCTACATTTTCCCTGAAGTCCCCTGTGGGTGGAGTAACCACTGTCTCTAGCGGTGGGGAATAGGGGCGGTTGCCCAGTCCAGACCCTCCTGTGGAAACAAGCTCAAGCTTCTGCCTCCAGTTCCGCTTCCCAGCTAGCAGGGTGGGCACAGATCACCACATGCTCTGGATGAGCTCACAGTGCCTCACTGCTTTCCCATGTGCTTGATAAAAGGTTCTGATTATCTGCCTCAATCTATAGATTGCCCAGAGTAGGAGGCTTTTGAGTGTCCTCAGGTGGGTCCTGAGCCTCATGGACTAGTGATTGCTGTCCTTCTCTCCTCAGAGGTAAACACTTTCAGTAACAAACACTCTAACACTCTACCTATGCTGTTGCCCATTTGTGCTTTCACAGCTATATTTGTTTTGTGATGAGGGCAACCAGAAGACATGGGACTTTTCATCATAATATGAGTGTGCGTTCTGAAGTGTGCAAATCCGAAAGTGCCTGCATCACGGATAAAGTAGTATCAGTGGCCTCCCCATGCAGATCCTCCCTCAGCCGTCAACAAGGGGTGCTTCAGTGCTGCTTCTCCTGGTAACTCAGGCAGGCCAACCCCATAGGAGGAGACATCTACTTCCCTGAAATCGCCTATCCCTCTGTACTGGGAGACTGGCAGGACTTGCTTTCTGGTCATAACCCTGATGACCAAAGAAGCATTATGGACCTGTCTGCTCCAGGCAGGATAAAGTGAAGAAATCTGAAGAAACGAGCAGATGGTAATGTGGGTGCTCTCTGGCTGCTGTCATTACTCATTAGCATGGGACACTCACAATAGCGCCATCACAGTTTACAAATGCCACGGCAAGAACCCAGAAATTACCACCCCTTTCCATGGCAATGATCTGGAAGTTACTAATCCTTTTCTAGAAGGTTCTTTTATTATTATTATTATTATTATACCTTAAGTTCTAGGGTACATGTGCATAATGTGCAGGTTTGTTACATATGTATCCTTGTGCCATGGTGGTGTGCTACACCCATCAACTCGTCAGCACCCTTCAATTCGTCATTTATATCAGGTATAACTCCCAATACAATCCCTCCCCCCTCCCCCCTCCCCATGATAGGCCCCGGTGTGTGATGTTCCCTTTCCTGAGTCCAAGTGATCTCATTGTTCAGTTCCCACCTATGAGTGAGAACATGCGGTGTTTGGTTTTCTGTTCTTGTGACAGTTTGCTAAGAATGATGGTTTCCAGCTGCATCCATGTCCCTGCAAAGGACACAAACTCATCGTTTTTTATGGCTGCATAGTATTCCATAGTGTATATGTGCCACATTTTCTTAATCCAGTCTGTCACAGATGGACATTTGGGTTGGTTCCAAGTCTTTGCTATTGTGAATAGTGCCGCAATAAACATACATGTGCATGTGTCTTTATAGCAGCATGATTTATAATCCTTTGGGTATATACCAGTACTGGGATGGCTGGGTCATATGGTACATCTAGTTCTAGATCCTTGAGGAATTGCCATACTGTTTTCCATAATGGTTGAACTAGTTTACAATCCCACCAACAGTGTAAAAGTGTTCCTGTTTCTCCACATCCTCTCCAGCACCTGTTGTTTCCTGACATTTGAATGATTGCCATTCTAACTGGTGTGAGATGGTAACTCATTGTGGTTTTGATTTGCATTTCTCTGATGGCCAGTGATGATGAGCATTTTTTCATGTGTCTGTTGGCTGTATGATGTCTTCTTTTGAGAAATGTCTGTTCATATCCTTTGCCCACTTTTTGATGGGGTTGTTTGTTTTTTTCTTGTATATTTGTTTGAGTTCTTTGTAGATTCTGGATATTAGCCCTTTGTCAGATGAGTAGGTTGCAAAAATTTTCTCCCATTCTGTAGGTTGCCTGTTCACTCTGATGGTAGTTTCTTTTGCTGTGCAGAAGCTCTTTAGTTTAATTAGATCCCATTTGTCAATTTTGGCTTTTGCTGCCATTGCTTTTGGTGTTTTAGACATGAAGTCCTTGCCCATGCCTATGTCCTGAATGGTACTACCAAGGTTTTCTTCTAGGATTTTTATGGTATTAGGTCCAGCATTTAAGTCTCTAATCCATCTTGAATTAATTTTCATATAAGGAATAAGGAAAGGATCCAGTTTCAGCTTTCTACTTATGGCTAGCCAATTTTCCCAGCACCATTTATTAAATAGGGAATCCTTTCCCCATTTCTTGTTTCTCTCAGGTTTGTCAAAGATCAGAGGGCTGTAGATGTGTGGTATTATTTCTGAGGACTCTGTTCTGTTCCATTGGTCTATATCTCTGTTTTGGTACCAGTATCATGCTGTTTTGGTTACTGTAGCCTTGTAGTATAGTTTGAAGTCAGGTAGCATGATGCCTCCAGCTTTGTTCTTTTGACTTAGGATTGTCTTGGCAATGCGGGCTCTTTTTTGGTTCCATATGAACTTTAAAGCAGTTTTTTCCAATTCTGTGAGAAACTCATTGGTAGCTTGATGGGGATTGCATTGAATCTATAAATAACCTTGGGCAATATGGCCATTTTCATGATATTGATTCTTCCTATCCATGAGCATGGTATGTTCTTCCATTTGTTTGTGTCCTCTTTTATTTCACTGAGCAGTGGTTTGTAGCTCTCCTTGAAGAGGTCCTTTACATCCCTTGTAAGTTGGATTCCTAGGTATTTTATTCTCTTTGAAGCAATTGTGAATGGAAGTTCATTCCTGATTTGGCTCTCTGTTTGTCTGTTACTGGTGTATAAGAATGCTTGTGATTTTTGCATATTAATTTTGTATCCTGAGACTTTGCTGAAGTTGCTTATCAGCTTAAAGAGATTTTGGGCTGAGACAATGGGATTTTCTAAATAAACAATCATGTCATCTGCAAACAGGGACAATTTGACTTCTTCTTTTCCTAACTGAATACCCTTGATTTCTTTCTCTTGCCTGATTGCCCTAGCCAGAACTTCCAACACTATGTTGAATAGGAGTGGTGAGAGAGGGCATCCCTGTGTTGTGCCAGTTTTCACAGGGAATTTTTCCAGTTTTTGTCCATTCAGTATGATACTGGCTGTGGGTTTGTCATAAATAGCTCTTATTATTTTGTGATACGTTCCATCAATACCGAATTTATTGAGCGTTTTTAGCCTGAAGGGCTGTTGAATTTTGTCAAAAGCCTTTTTTTCATCTATTGAGATAATCATGTGGTTTTTGTCTTTGGTTCTGTTTATATGCTGGATTACATTTATTGATTTACAAATGTTGAACCAGCCTTGCATCCCAGGGATGAAGCCCACTTGATCATGGTGGATAAGCTTTTTGATGTGCTGCTGAATCCAATTTGCCAGTATTTTATTGAGGATTTTTGCATCGATGTTCATCAGGGATATTGGTCTAAAATTCTCTTTTTTTGTTGTGTCTCTGCCAGGCTTTGGTATCAGGATGATGTTGGCCTCATAAAATGAGTTAGGGAGGATTCCCTCTTTTTCTATTGATTGGAGTAGTTTCAGAAGGAATGGTACCAGCTCCTCCTTGTACCTCTGGTAGAATTCAGCTGTGAATCCATCTGGTCCTGGACTTTTTTTTTTTTTTGAGATGGAATCTCGCTTTGTGCCCCAGGCTGGAGTGCAGTGGCCGGATCTCAGCTCACTGCAAGCTCCGCCTCCCGGGTTCACGCCATTCTCCTGCCTCACCCTCCCGGAGTAGCTGGGACTACAGGCGCCCACTACCTCACCTGGCTAGTTTTTGTATTTTTTAGTAGAGATGGGGTTTCCCTGTGTTAGCCAGGATGGTCTCAATCTCCTGACCTCGTGATCCGCCCATCTCGGCCTCCCAAAGTGCTGGGATTACAGGCTTGAGCCACCGTGCCTGGCCGCTGAACTTTTTTTGGTTGGTAGGCTATTAATTATTGCCTCAATTTCAGAGCCTGCTATTGGTCTATTCAGGGATTCAACTTCTTCCTGGTTTAGTCTTGGAAGAGTGTAAGTGTCCAGGAAATTATCCATTTCTTCTAGATTTTCTAGTTGATTTGCGTAGAGGTGTTTATAGTATTCCCTGTTGGTAGTTTGTATTTATGTGGGGGCGGTGCTGATATCCCCTTTATCATTTTTTATTGCATCTATTTGATTCTTCTCTCTTTTCTTCTTTATTAGTCTTGCTAGCGGTCTGTCAATTTTGTTGATCTTTTCAAAAAACCAACTCCTGGATTCATTGATTTTTTGGAGGGTTTTTTTGTGTCTCTATCTCCTTTAGTTCTGCTCTGATCTTAGTTATTTCTTGCCTTTGCTAGCTTTTGAATGTGTTTGCTCTTGCCTCTCTAGTTCTTTTAATTGTGATGTTAGAGTGTCAATTTTAGATCTTTCCTGCTTTCTCTTGTGGGCATTTAGTGCTATAAATTTCCCTCTACACACTGCTTCAAATGTGTCCCAGAGATTCTGGTATGTTATATCGTTGTTCTCATTGGTTTCAAAGAACATCTTTATTTCTGCCTTCATTTTGTTATGTACCCAGTAGTCATTCAGGAGCAGGTTGTTCAGTTTCCATGTGTTGAGCAGTTTTGATTGAGTTTCTTAGTCCTGAGTTCTAGTTTGATTGCACTGTGGTCTGAGAGACAGTTTGTTATAATTTCTGTTCTTTTACATTTGCTGAGGAGTGCTTTACTTCCAATCATGTGGTCAATTTGGAATAATGTGATGTGGTGCTGAGAAGAATGTTATTCTGTTGATTTGGGGTGGAGATTTCTATAGATGTCTATTAGGTCCGCTTGGTGCAGAGATGAGTTCAATTCCTGGATATCTTGTTAACTTTCTGTCTCCTTGATCTGTCTAATGTTGACAGTGGAGTGTTGAAGTCTCCCATTATTATTGTATGGGAGTCTAAGTCTCTTTGTAAGTCTCTAAGGACTTGCTTTATGAATCTGGGTGCTCCTGTATTGGGTGCATATATATTTAGGAGAGTTAGCTCTTCCTGTTGAATTGATCCCTTTACCATTATGTAATGGCCTTCTTTGTCTCTTTTGATCTTTGATGGTTTAAAGTCTATTTTATCAGAGACTATGATTGCAACCCTTGCTTTTTTTTGTTCTCCATTTGCTTGGTAGATCTTCCTCCATCCCTTTATTTTGAGCCTATGTATGTCTCTGCATGTGAGATGGGTCTCCTGAATACAGCAGACTGATGGGTCTTGACTCTTGATCCAGTTTGCCAGTCTGTGTCTTTTAATTGGAGCATTTAGTCCATTTACATTTAAGGTTAATATTGTTATGTGTGAACTTGATCCTGCCATTATGATATTCACTGGTTATTTTGCTCGTTAGTTGATGCAGTTTCTTCCTAGCCTCGACGGTCTTTACATTTTGGCATGTTTTTGCAATGGCTGGTACCGGTTGTTCCTTTCCATGTTTAGTGCTTCCTTCAGGGTCTCTTGTAAGGCAGGCCTGGTGGTGACAAAATCTCTAAGCATTTGCTTATCTGTGAAGGATTTTATTTCTCCTTCACTTATGAAACTTAGTTTGGCTGGATATGAAATTCTGGGTTGAAAATTCTTCTCTTTAAGAATGTTGAATATTGGCCCCCACTCTCTTCTGGCTTGTAGAGTTTCTGTCGAGAGGTCTGCTGTTAGTCTGATGGGCTTCCCTTTGTGGGTAACCCGACCTTTCTCTCTGGCTGCCCTTAAGATTTTTTCTTTCATTTCAACTTTGGTGAATCTGGCAATTATGTGTCTTGGAGTTGCTCTTCTGGAGGAGTATCTTTGTGGTGTTCTCTGTATTTCCTGAAATTGAATGTTGGCCTGCCCTACTAGGTTGGGGAAGTTCTCCTGGATGATATCCTGAAGAGTGTTTTCCAACTTGGTTCCATTTTCCCCCTCACTTTCAGGCACCCCAATCAGACATAGATTTGGTCTTTTTACATAATCCCATATTTCTTGCAGGCTTTGTTCATTTCTTTTCCTTCTTTATTCTTTTGGTTTCTCTTCTCGCTTCATTTCATTCATTTGCTCCTCAATCGCTGATACTCTTTCTTCCAGTTGATCGAGTCGGTTACTGAAGCTTGTGGATTTGTCACGTATTTCTCGTGTCATGGTTTTCATCTCTGTCATTTCATTTATGACCTTCTCTGCATTAATTATTCTAGCTATCAATTCTTCCACTCTTTTTTCAAGATTTTTAGTTTCTTTGCGCTGGGTACGTAATTCCTCCTTTAGCTCTGAGAAGTTTGATGGACTGAAGCCTTCTTCTCTCATCTCGTCAAAGTCATTCTCTGACCAGCTTTGATCCGTTGCTGGCGATGAGCTGCTCTCCTTTGCAGGGGGAGATGCGCTCTTATTTTTTGAATTTCCAGCTTTTCTGCCCTGCTTTTTCCCCATCTTTGTGGTTTTATCTCTCTCTGGTCTTTGATGATGGTGACGTACTGATGGGGTTTTGGTATCGGTGTCCTTCCTGTTTGATAGTTTTCCTTCTAACAGTCAGGACCCTCAGCTGTAGGTCTGTTGGAGATTGCTTGAGGTCCACTCCAGACCCCGTTTGCCTGGGTATCAGCAGCAGAGGTTGTGGAAGATAGAATATTGCTGAACAGCGAGTGTACCTGTCTGATTCTTACTTTGGTAGCTTCCTCTCAGGGGTGTATTCCACCCTGTGAGGTGTGGGGTGTCAGACTGCCCCTAGTGGGGGATGTCTCCCAGTTAGGCTACTGAGGGGTCAGGGACCCACTTGAGCAGGCAGTCTGTCCCTTCTCAGATCTCAACCTCCGTGTTGGGAGATCCACTGCTCTCTTCAAAGCTGTCAGACAGAGTCATTTGCATCTGCAGAGGTTTCTGCCGCTTTTTTTGTTGTTGTTGTTTAGCTGTGCCCTGTCCCCAGAGGTGGAGTCTACAGAGACAGGCAGGTTTCCTTGAGCTGCTGTGAGCTCCACCCAGTTCGAGCTTCCCAGTGGCTTTGTTTACCTACTTAAGCCTCAGCAATGGTGGGCGGCCCTCCCCCAGCCTCGCTGCTGCCTTGCAGTTAGATCGCAGACTGCTGTGCTAGCAACAAGGGAGGCTCCGTGGGTGTGGGACCCTCCCGGCCAGGTGTGGGTTATAATCTTCTGGTGTGCCTGTTTGCTTAAAGCGCAGTATTGGGGTGGGAGTTACCCGATTTTCCAGGTGTTGTGTGTCTCAGTTCCCCTGGTTAGGAAAAGGGATTCCCTTCCCCTTTGCACTTCCCAGGTGAGGTGATGCCTCGCCCTACTTCATCTCTCGCTGGTCGGGCTGTAGCAGCTGACCAGCACCGATTGTCCGGCACTCCCTAGTGAGATGACCCCAGTACCTCAGTTGAAAATGCAGAAATCACCTGTCTTCTGTGTCGCTTGTGCTGGGAGTTGGAGACTGGAGCTGTTCCTATTCGGCCATCTTGCTCTGCCCCCGAAGGTTCTAAATAACCTACTCCTTGATTTGCATTAACTCACCCCTTAATTTACATATAATTGGAAGTTGGTATAAGTGAGTATAAATACAGTTGCCAAGAGCCCTTACATTACCAACTCTGGATGCACTGCTCATGAGTTTGCCGTGCTCTGCAAGGAGCAGTGCCATTCAATAAAAGATCGCTGTCTAACACTTCTGGCTCACCCTTGAATTATTTCCCGGGCAAAGCCAAGAAACCTCCTGGACTAAGCCCCGTTTTAGTGGCTTGTCTGTCCTGTATCATCCCCACACAGTGTAAGTCTAGGCAAAACTCTCTCAAATACCAGTACTGGGAGGATTTTTGATTCAGACTTTAACCTGGTAGGAGGGTCTCAATTTGATAGCAAAGGGTGCTGTAGGAAAAAGTATTTTTTGGAGTCAAAGAAATAGGAGGAAGGTCATTAATAAAAGTGAATGTTAATTCTTACCTTATGTTTGGGTTTCATTTATTTCATGTTTTGGTGCATGCAGGTGAGTTTAGTTTTAGTACAATCAATATTAAATTAAAAATAAAAAATCATACATATAAAATAGAAAGGAAACCTGTAATCCTTTTACTAACCTTTGTTCTGTATAATACTTGAGTTAATTCTGCATAAAAACTTTCTTATTTGTAATGGTAAGAAATCCAACCTTGCTGAAATCGATTCTAACTTTAAGGAAATGTCATTGATATTTTTCCCGTGGCAAAGGAGGCCCTAGTGAGTTCTAGACCCTGGAGTTTTCAGAACCAGGAGAAGATATCCTTGAATGCTCATATACCCACGAGGGGAGCCTGGGCAATGAAGTGAGGCGAACTCAGATGTTTTCCAGAAGGGGATTAAATGGCTTTCGGAGCTCAGTGAAATTGCCACCTGCCCTTGCCTCCTGCAAGGGAATACAGAAAAGATTTGAGATTAAGCTTTAGCATTGTCTCCAGGAGAGCTGTCTCTGCAAAGGGGACTTTTATGCCAATTCTATTGAGAGCTCCATTTTGATCAGGCTGGGCTTGCGTACTTGCCTTGAGAGTAGGTATGTGATTACACTGGAGGTTTTGTGTTCTTCCCAGCACCCATGCAGGGTATTGTACATGAAAGGAACTTCTGGAATTCTCAAATTTCTAAAGGCTCCAGTTAAAAACTAGAGGATTCCTACTCATCATATCATTAATTGGGCCCCTACTCTTGGTACTTTGGTAATGTGCTGCCCATGCATTGGGCATTGTCATTAATGGTTCACAGGTGGGAAACTGAAGATGAGAGAGTTTAGGTAATTTCCTAAGGTCATGCAGTTTGCAAGGGGTGGAGCCACTATGAAAACCCGAATGCATCAGGTTTCTAACTCATACTCTGTGTCTGCCAGATAAAAGCGAGCTTTGCTTTAAGTTTCTTCAAAGCTAAGATCAGAATGGGTACAGAGATCCAGAGGGAAGAAGAGTTAGGCTGACAATACAATGAAAGATAATTGCAAGATATCTTCAGAGAGAGGACAAATATGGGGGAAAGTGCAAAGGTTTTGGTTGTAAGGTTTTTGTACATTTGACAAAAATACCATTGAAAAGTGAATAATATAGTCTCCGGGGTGTTTGCTGCCGTTTTGGTAAAATTATTTCTCCATGTAACTAAAATTTCTATTTCGCTTCCCTCTGTGATCACAGAGCTTCATGTTGACAGCATATTTGGTGATACCTGATACTGATGTTTTTGGTGTAACTCTGTAGGAGGTCAAAGTAGAAAGGGCTTCCTGGCAAGTACATGTTTTTTTTCCGAGTTTTTGGTGTCAATTAATTGTGCCACACACGGGGGCATGACAATTGGAGAAGGTGGGGCTGAGTTAAGTAATCTTCTCCACTTAGTAGTCACATTTTCTAGTTTCTTCTTAAAAGTATATCTGACTGATGGGTTTTTATTTATGGCAGCTTGATAGAATTTTAGCTTTTCTGGGACTCTCACAAGTTTGTGTCATGGGAGAAGGTGATGATTGTAAATCGATAGCTTGTTAAATTGGATAATCCTGTTCCCACCTTCTGCAGCAAATTGTGGATTCCCTAATTTTACATCACAATTACCTGGAAGCTGGCAGGGAAAGAGCCATGATTGTGGCTTGGGATGTGTGATGTAATCTCAGATTTTGTCTGCTTTGGGAGGCAGTGAGAGTGGTGAGGTACGGCCTGCATTCCTATAAAAATAAACTTCAGAGTAGGCCAACCTGGGGAAATTAACCCACATGATTTCCACAGTTACCAGAGCAATGCATTCCATATCAGCTACTAATATTAAAACCTATAAATATGTACAGTCATCATAAAATCACTAGGCATTTGAGGAGAATCAGGAGTTAGTATAAAAGATCTAGCTGGACCATCAGAGTCATTGCCTCAGGAAAAGAGAATCCATGATGGGCATTAAGAAAATGAAAAGAAATCCAGGTAACATCGTCACTGGGTATTGAGAATATATGACCTTCATAAAAGAAAGAGAAGGTTACCATGAAAAGGAAAAATAAGAGCAAGAAAGAGTCTTAAACATTACAAACATCCCAGAAATTAATAATATAAAAATATAAATTCACTAAAATCATTTTATTTCTTCTTTGTGCCTTTACTTACATGGTCATATTTTCTATAATGTAAATATATATTTTTAGTTAGGACATTCAAATAAAGATTATTAAAAGATTTAAAGCCTTGGGTTTCATTTCTTTTCCAATTTGTTTTTTAAAATGTGTCTTTATTTTACATGTAGTTTAAATATTTCTGTTATTTAGCTTTCGATTTAAAAAACTCATCAAATGGCAAAAGTTATTTTACTTATCAGTTACATTTTTGAATACTGTAAAATGGTAAGATTTAGATACTGTAAAACTGTAACACCAAAATTGGCATTGTGCATCAAAATGCTAAAAATAAAAACAATGTATAACTTTTTCTGACTCCAAATTCTTATGCCCTTTTATGTTTCTTTAGCTGAGTTGTAAGGAAACAATAGTGTTCTAGAACCAGATCCTGCAAACATTAAGAAATCTTCAGGGCCAGGAAATATGGGTATTCTATAATTCAATATATAGAATGAAACAACACTCTTGCTGTATTTGCTATTTTTAAGGCAAAGGAAATTTGATTTGGACCAAGTAACCACTACCAAAAGAATTATGGAGTAAGTAGCAGGTACATGGTTCACTTTTGAGAATAAGATAAAAAAGAGGCTAAAAAAAGAGGCTACCATCTTACACAATTTCACTTAGAATCTAAAAACAACCACTCTTAATATTTTTTTCTTTGCCAAGTAAGCAAGTAGAATGGAATCCAAGATGAAAAACTGCGGGATAACAGGAAAGACAGTGAAATGAATACTCTGTTGGGAATTGCAGATAATACAAGAATGACAGACAGGGATGGAGGGGTAGTCTGGAAGTTGAACATGAATCAATAATGTAGTCCTGTTACTATGACAGGGAATGCAGTGTGAGGACAAATAAAAGTCTAGCAAGTAGAAATCAAGGGTTCTTTGTTCACTCCACGTGCCATACTTTTTTTTTGGGGGGGGGGTTTAAAACATCCTTTTAATAATAGAGCAATTTTAAAGCAAATTGTTTCTACAATTGAAGCAGGAGGTGTCTCCTAGGATTCCAGGCTGCCATTTCTTTTTTTTGTTGTTATTGTTTTTTGTTTTTTGTTTTTGTTTTTGTTTTTTATTTTTTATTTTTTTATTATTATACTTTAAGTTCTAGGGTACATGTGCATAACGTGCAGGTTTGTTACATATGTATACTTGTGCCATGTTGGTGTGCTGCACGCATCAACTCGTCAGCACCCATCAATTCATTATTTATATCATGTATAACTCCCAATGCAATCCCTCCCTCCTCCCCCCTCCCCATGATAGGCCCCAGTGTGTGATGTTCCCCTTCCCGAGTCCAAGTGATCTCATTGTTCAATTCCCACCTATGAGTCGAACGTGCGGTGTTTGGTTTTCAGTTCTTGTGACAGTTTGCTAAGAATGATGGTTTCCAGCTGCATCCATGTTCCTACAAAGGACACAAACTCATCGTTTTTTATGGCTGCATAGTATTCCATAGTGTATATGTGCCACATTTTCTTAATCCAGTCTGTCACAGATGGACATTTGGGTTGATTCCAAGTCTTTGCTATTGTGAATAGTGCCGCAATAAACATACGTGTGCATGTGTCTTTATAGCAGCATGATTTATAATCCTTTGGGTATATACCCAGTACTGGGATGGCTGGGTCATATGGTACATCTAGTTCTAGATCCTTGAGGAATTGCCATACTGTTTTCCATAATGGTTGAACTAGTTTACAATCCCACCAACAGTGTAAAAGTGTTCCTGTTTCTCCACATCCTCTCCAGCACCTGTTGTTTCCTGACACTTGAATGATTGCCATTCTAACTGGTGTGAGATGGTAACTCATTGTGGTTTTGATTTGCATTTCTCTGATGGCCAGTGATGATGAGCATTTTTTCATGTGTCTGTTGGCTGTATGATGTCTTCTTTTGAGAAATGTCTGTTCATATCCTTTGCCCACTTTTTGATGGGGTTGTTTGTTTTTTTCTTGTATATTTGTTTGAGTTCTTTGTAGATTCTGGATATTAGCCCTTTGTCAGATGAGTAGGTTGCAAAAATTTTCTCCCATTCTGTAGGTTGCCTGTTCACTCTGATGGTAGTTTCTTTTGCTGTGCAGAAGCTCTTTAGTTTAATTAGATCCCACTTGTCAATTTTGGCTTTTGCTGCTGTTGCTTTTGATGTTTTAGACATGAAGTCCTTGCCCATGCCTATTTCCTGAATGGTACTACCTAGATTTTCTTCTAGGGTTTTTATGGTATTAGGTCTAACATTTAAGTCTCTAATCCATCTTGAATTAATCTTCGTATAAGGAGTAAGGAAAGGATCCAGTTTCAGCTTTCTACTTATGGCTAGCCAATTTTCCCAGCACCATTTATTAAATAGGGAATCCTTTCCCCATTTCTTGTTTCTCTCAGGTTTGTCAAAGGTCAGATGGCTGTAGATGTGTGGTATTATTTCTGAGGACTCTGTTCTGTTCCATTGGTCTATATCTCTGTTTTGGTACCAGTATCATGCTGTTTTGGTTACTGTAGCCTTGTAGTATAGTTTGAAGTCAGGTAGCATGATGCCTCCAGCTTTGTTCTTTTGACTTAGGATTGTCTTGGCAATGCAGGCTCTTTTTTGGTTCCATATGAACTTTAAAGCAGTTTTTTCCAATTCTGTGAAGAAAGTCATTGGTAGCTTGATGGGGATGGCATTGAATCTATAAATAACCTTGGGCAGTACGGCCATTTTCACGATATTGATTCTTCCTATCCATGAGCATGGTATGTTCTTCCATTTGTTTGTGTCCTCTTTGATTTCACTGAGCAGTGGTTTGTAGTTCTCCTTGAAGAGGTCCTTTACGTCCCTTGTAAGTTGGATTCCTAGGTATTTTATTCTCTTTGAAGCAATTGTGAATGGAAGTTCATTCATGATTTGGCTCTCTGTTTGTCTGTTACTGGTGTATAAGAATGCTTGTGATTTTTGCACATTGATTTTGTATCCTGAGACTTTGCTGAAGTTGCTTATCAGCTTAAGGAGATTTTGGGCTGAGACAATGGGGTTTTCTAAATATACAATCATGTCATCTGCAAACAGGGATAATTTGACTTCTTCTTTTCCTAACTGAATACCCTTGATTTCTTTCTCTTGCCTGATTGCCCTAGCCAGAACTTCCAACACTATGTTGAATGAGTGGTGAGAGAGGGCATCCCTGTGTTGTGCCAGTTTTCAAAGGGAATTTTTCCAGTTTTTGCCCATTCAGTATGATATTGGCTGTGGGTTTGTCATAAATAGCTCTTATTATTTTGAGATACATTCCATCAATACCGAATTTATTGAGCGTTTTTAGCCTGAAGGGCTGTTGAATTTTGTCAAAAGCCTTTTCTGCATCTATTGAGATAATCATGTGGTTCTTGTCTTTGGTTCTGTTTATATGCTGGATTACGTTTATTGATTTGCAAATGTTGAACCAGCCTTGCATCCCAGGGATGAAGCCCACTTGATCATGGTGGATAAGCTTTTTGATGTGCTGCTGAATCCAGTTTGCCAGTATTTTATTGAGGATTTTTGCATCGATGTTCATCAGGGATATTGGTCTAAAATTCTCTTTTTTTGTTGTGTCTCTGCCAGGCTTTGGTATCAGGATGATGTTGGCCTCATAACATGAGTTAGGGAGGATTCCCTCTTTTTCTATTGATTGGAATAGTTTCAGAAGGAATGGTACCAGCTCCTCCTTGTACCTCTGGTAGAATTCAGCTGTGAATCCACCTGGTCCTGGACTTTTTTTGGTTGGTAGGCTATTAATTATTGCCTCAATTTCAGAGCCTGCTATTGGTCTATTCAGGGATTCAACTTCTTCCTGGTTTAGTCTTGGGAGAGTGTAAGTGTCCAGGAAATTATCCATTTCTTCTAGATTTTCTAGTTGATTTGCATAGAGGTGTTTATAGTATTCTCTGATGGTAGTTTGTATTTCTGTGGGGTCGGTGGTGATATCCCCTTTATCATTTTTTATTGCATCTATTTGATTCTTCTCTCTTTTCTTCTTTATTAGTCTTGCTAGCGGTCTGTCAATTTTGTTGATCTTTTCAAAAAACCAACTTCTGGATTCATTGATTTTTTGGAGGGTTTTTTGTGTCTATCTCCTTCAGTTCTGCTCTGATCTTAGTTATTTCTTGCCTTCTGCTAGTTTTTGAATGTGTTTGCTCTTGCTTCTCTAGTTCTTTTAATTGTGATGTTAGAGTGTCAATTTTAGATCTTTCCTGCTTTCTCTTGTGGGCATTTAGTGCTATAAATTTCCCTCTACACACTGCTTTAAATGTGTCCCAGAGATTCTGGTATGTTGTATCGTTGTTCTCATTGGTTTCAAAGAACATCTTTATTTCTGCTTTCATTTCGTTATGTACCCAGTAGTCATTCAGGAGCAGGTTGTTCAGTTTCCATGTAGTTGAGCCGTTTTGATTGAGTTTCTTAGTCCTGAGTTCTAGTTTGATTGCACTGTGGTCTGAGAGACAGTTTGTTATAATTTCTGTTCTTTTACATTTGCTGAGGAGTGCTTTACTTCCAATTATGTGGTCAATTTTGGAATAAGTGTGATGTGGTGCTGAGAAGAATGTATATTCTGTTGATTTGGGGTGGAGAGTTCTATAGATGTCTATTAGGTCCACTTGGTGCAGAGATGAGTTCAATTCCTGGATATCCTTGTTAACTTTCTGTCTCGTTGATCTGTCTAATGTTGACAGTGGAGTGTTGAAGTCTCCCATTATTATTGTATGGGAGTCTAAGTCTCTTTGTAAGTCTCTAAGGACTTGCTTTATGAATCTGGGTGCTCCTGTATTGGGTGCACATATATTTAGGAGAGTTAGCTCTTCCTGTTGAATTGATCCCTTTACCATTATGTAATGGCCTTCTTTGTCTCTTTTGATCTTTGATGGTTTAAAGTCTGTTTTATCAGAGACTATGATTGCAACCTTTGCTTTTTTTGTTCTCCATTTGCTTGGTAGATCTTCCTCCATCCCTTTATTTTGAGCCTATGTATGTCTCTGCATGTGAGATGGGTCTCCTGAATACAGCAGACTGATGGGTCTTGACTCTTGATCCAGTTTGCCAGTCTGTGTCTTTTAATTGGAGCATTTAGTCCATTTACATTTAAGGTTAATATTGTTATGTGTGAACTTGATCCTGCCATTATGATATTCACTGGTTATTTTGCTCGTTAGTTGATGCAGTTTCTTCCTAGCCTCGATGGTCTTTACATTTTGGCATGTTTTTCAATGGCTGGTACCGGTTGTTCCTTTCCATGTTTAGGGCTTCCTTCAGGGTCTCTTGTAAGGCAGGCCTGGTGGTGACAAAATCTCTAAGCATTTGCTTATCTGTGAAGGATTTTATTTCTCCTTCACTTATGAAACATAGTTTGGCTGGCTATGAAATTCTGGGTTGAAAATTCTTTTCTTTAAGAACATTGAATATTGGCCCCCACTCTCTTCTGGCTTGTAGAGTTTCTGTCGAGAGGTCTGCTGTTAGTCTGATGGGCTTCCCTTTGTGGGTAACCCGACCTTTCTCTCTGGCTGCCCTTAAGATTTTTTCTTTCATTTCAACTTTGGTGAATCTGGCAATTATGTGTCTTGGAGTTGCTCTTCTGGAGGAGTATCTTTGTGGTGTTCTCTGTATTTCCTGAAATTGAATGTTGGCCTGCCCTACTAGGTTGGGGAAGTTCTCCGGGATGATATCCTGAAGAGTGTTTTCCAACTTGGTTCCATTTTCCCCCTCACTTTCAGGCACCCCAATCAGACGTAGATTTGGTCTTCTTACATAATCCCATACTTCTTGCAGGCTTTGTTCATTTCTTTTTCTTCTTTTTTCTTTTGGTTTCTCTTCTCGCTTCATTTCATTCATTTGATCTTCAATTGCTGATACTCTTTCTTCCAGTTGATCGAGTCGGTCACTGAAGCTTGTGGATTTGTCACGTATTTCTCGTGTCATGATTTTCATCTCTGTCATTTCATTTATGACCTTCTCTGCAGTAACTAGTCTAGCTGTCAATTCTTCAACTCTTTTTTCAAGATTTTTAGTTTCTTTGCGCTGGGTACGTAATTCCTCCTTTAGCTCTGAGAAGTTTGATGGACTGAAGGCTTCTTCTCTCATCTCCTCAAAGTCATTCTCTGACCAGGTTTGATCCGTTGCTGGCGATGGGCTGTGCTCCTTTGCAGGGGGAGATGCGCTCTTATTTTTTGAATTTCCAGCTTTTCTGCCCTGCTTTTTCCCCATCTTTGTGGTTTTATCTATCTCTGGTCTTTGATGATGGTGACGTGCTGATGGGGTTTTGGTATAGGTGTCCTTCCTGTTTGATAGTTTTCCTTCTAACAGTCAGGACCCTCAGCTGTAGGTCTGTTGGAGATTGCTTGAGGTCCACTCCAGACCCTGTTACCTGGGTATCAGCAGCAGAGGTTGCAGAAGATAGAATATTGCTGAACAGCGAGTGTACCTGTCTGATTCTTACTTTGGAAGCTTCCTCTCAGGGGTGTACTCCACCCTGTGAGGTGTGGGGTGTCAGACTGCCCCTGGTAGGGGATGTCTCCCAGTTCGGCTACTCAGGGGTCAGGGACCCGCTTGAGCAGGCAGTCTGTCCTTTCTCAGATCTCAACCTCCGTGTTGGGAGATCCACTGCTCTCTTCAAAGCTCTCAGACAGAGTTGTTTGTGTCTGCAGAGTTTCTGCTGCTTTTTTGTCGTTGTTTTTTATCTGTGCCCTGTCCCCAGAGGTGGAGTCTACAGAGACAGGCAGGTTTCCTTGAGCTGCTGTGAGTTCCACACAGTTCGAACTTCCCAGCCACTTTGTTTACCTACTTAAGCCTCAGCAATGGCGGGCGGCCCTCCCCCAGCCTCGCTGCTGCCATTTCGGTTAGAACGCAGACTGCTGTGTTAGCAATGAGGGAGGCTCTGTGGGCGTGGGACCTTCCCGGCCAGGTGTGGGATATATTCTCCTGGTGTGCCCGTTTGCTTAAAGCGCAGTATTGGGGTGGGAGTTACCGGATTTTCCAGGTGTTGTGTGTCTCAGTTCCCCTGGTTAGGAAAAGGGATTCCCTTCCCCCTTGCACTTCCCAGGTGAGGTGATGCCTCGCCCTGCTTCAGCTCTCGCTGGTCAGGCTGCAGCAGCTGATCAGCACCGATTGTCCGGCACTCCCTAGTGAGATGACCCCAGTACCTCAGTTGAAAATGCAGAAATCACCGGTCTTCTGTGTCGCTTGTGGTGGGAGTTGGAGACTGGAGCTGTTCCTATTAGGCCATATTCCGTGCCATACTTTAAAGCACTGTTTGTATTTATTTCATGGAATACCAAGGCCTTTTGTGGGGTGGGCAGGAGGACTCTAAAAATACCAACATAAACATGTTTTAGAAAATAAGAATATTGAAAAGATATGAAACTATTTACTGACTCAAAATCTAATTAGAATAAAGTAAGGGTGTAAAGAAGCAAAAATAAACAAAAATCCCTAAAGAAACAAAGAACGAATTGTATTAATTTGATAGGAAAAAAGAAGAAAGGCTAATTTGCAAACCACAGGCAAACATATGGAGTACCTAGAGCTTGTTGCAGTGGCCAGTTTTCTCCACCTGATAACTACAGGGAAGAAACTGAATTGTAACAAGAGCAGATGTGGGCATGAAAAATCACTTTCCTCCATGATGTTATGGTATTAGTTACTGACGTGGGTCAGACAAGCGGATTGTAGAATTTTGTAAAGTGTCAGGGGAGGGGAGAGAAGAAGGAAAGGAGAGGGAGAGAGAAAGGAAAGGGAGAGAGAGTTATTAATGTCTGTGTTTGCCTGGGATAATTTCTTTTGAAAAACCAGTTCCTCAAACAAAGGACTCACTCTGATGCTTTTTAGTAAATAATCCACATACAAAGGACTAGCCTGTTAGGAAGCCAACTCTTTGGGGAAGGTTTAGAGGAAGATGAAGGTGAGCTCTTCGTGTGTGGTCATGTGTGTGCACATCTGAGTGTCCAATGCCCGCGTGAGCTGAGAGGAGCAGAGGGAGAGGAGTGAGGTGTAAAGAAAGGAACGGCTGCGATGAAGATAAAGAGCAGTGGGGAGCAAAGAGCAGCGTGTGTGAGGCCTGCAGCTGCTGGAGCTCAAGCAGGGATCAGAGGAGGGCTGACTCCCCTGCCTCTGGGCCCCCTGTCTCCACACATCCTACCCCAATTCAAGAAACTCTAAACCTGGCAATGTGGACAGGGACCATCGTGTTTATCTTAGCATTCCTATTAATAATAGTGCAAAGGACTGAGGATGGTAGAATAAAGGTATGAGTGGATACATGGAAGGGGCTGCAGCCTCTCATTGTGTAGTGCAACGACATCCAATAGACACATAGTGAGAAATGCAAATGCAAGATGAATACATAATTCTAAATTTTCTAGTAGCTACATTGAGAAAGTAAAAATAAGCAAGTGAAATTAATTTTAGTAATACAGTTTATTTAACCCGACATATCAAATATCATTTCAATATGTAATCCATACAAAAGTTAGTAGTGGGCTATTTTATATTCTTTTTTTCATATTGTATTTCAACTACAGCATGAATTTTGCAATTACATCACATGTTAATTCAGACTAGCCACATTTCAAGTTTTCAATAGCCTCGTGGGGCTAGTGGCTGCTGTATTGAACAATACAGCTCTTTATCTGTATTTATATTTTAATTTTTATAAATACATTCACTCAATAATGAAATTATGCTATTTGTCTCTCTTTTTTTTTTTCTTTTTTTTTTTTTTGAGACAGAGTCTTGCTCTGTCGCCCAGGCTGAAGTGCAGTGGTGGGATCTTGGCTCACTGCAACCTCCGCCTCCCGGGTTCAAGCGATTCTCCTGCCTCAGCCTCCCGAGTGGCTGGATTACAGGCACATGCCACCACACCCGGTTAACTTTTTTGTATTTTTAGTAGAGATGGAGTTTCACCGTGTTAGCCAGGATGGTCTCGATCTCCTGACCTCGTGATCTGCCCACCTTGGCCTCCCAAAGTGCTGGGATGACAGGCACGAGCCACTGTGCCCGGCCAAAATTATGCTATGTCTAACATGAACTAGCTAACACACTCTCTCATTATATGTCTGTTCTATTTCCCTTTTTAATTGTTGAAAAGTTCTTAATAATTGTTTTATATATAAAACTAATAGCTTTCCCAATGATCAATTATTGCAAAATTTCAGTTTACAAAAATGAGTATAAGTATATTTGTATTTCAACTGATTGAATTTCAAGGGAGCAGGTTACTAAAAGGGCCTTGCCCCAGCAGGATTCTAATCTAATCAAGTCTCCTTCTTGCTTTCATATATTAGGACAGTTCCAAAAGTAATTTGATTGGTTCCACTAATATTATGTTGTAGCTCATAACAATAATGATGAAAATCAACATTTATTTTTTGTTTTCTTTTTTCTTATTATACATATATATATATATTTATAATTCTTTAAGTTCTAGGGTACATGTGAACAATGTGCAGGTTTGCTACATATGTATACATGTGCCATGTTGGTGTGCTGCACCCATTAACTCGTCATTTACATTAGGTATCTCTCCCAATGGTATCCCTCCCCTCTGTCCTCCACCCCACGACAGGCCCTGGTGTGTGATGTTCCCCGCCCTGCGTCCAAGTGATCTCGGTGTTCAATTCCCACCTATGAGTAAGAACATGTGGTGTCTGATTTTCTGTTCTTATGATAGTTTGCTCAGAATGATGGTTTCCAGCTACATCCATGTCCCTGCAAAGGACATGAACTCATCCTTTTTTATGGCTGCATAGTATTCCATGGTGTATATGTGCCACATTTTCTTAATCCAGTCTATCATTGACGGACATTTGGGTTGGTTCCAAGTCTTTGCTATTGTGAATAGTGCCACAGTAAACATACATGTGCATATGTCTTTATAGTAGCATGGAAAATCAACATTTATTAAGATATGCATTAAGCACGTACTTCTATGTGCTGTGAACATTATTGCCTCAGCTTTCACAATTACAATGTCAGGTAGGGATTGTTACCATCTCAGTTTTGGAGATTAGAAAATTACATAGTCAGTCAAGATTTCACAGATGGTAAAAATCAACACAGAGCTGATCTAGCACTACAAATGTAGTGGTATAAAACAATAGAAATTTCTTCTCTCCCAGTTTTGGAGTCCAGAAGTCTGAAATCAAGGTGTCTGCAGGGCTGTACTCCCTCCAAAGACCCTAAAGGAGAATCTCTTCTTGCTTCTTCCAGCTTCTGGTGGCTCCAGTCATTTCCTGGCTTTTGGAGATAAAAGAGATTGGAAAACCAAATGTTTTTTCCTACACTCACACATTCAACACGGAACACCTCCATGACCAGATGTGCGTGTGGGGAATGGGTTTCCCACATCAACTGAGTGTCCTGTAATTTAACTCAATTTTGATACTATCTACCCAGAGATAGCAACAGATCTCACAGAATAGGGGCTCAATCCCACAAGACTGCCCCCCAACTTCAGATGCCAATCACAATAGGTTACCGCCAACTTCTGTTCCACTTGACTACAAATCGGAGGTTCCCATGACCCTCTCCTTGCATTTGACTAATTCGCTGGAGAGGTTCACAGAACTCAGGGAATCACTTATGCTTATCAATTTATTATGTTAAAAAGATTATGGTAAAGAATATGGATAAACAGCCAGATGAAGAGATACACAGGGTGAGGTCTGGCAGGATCTGAGTGTAGAAGCTTCTGTCCCTGCGAAGTTGGAGTGAGTCACCCTCACATCACATGGATGTGTTCACCAACCTGGGAGCTCTTTGAACCCTGAAGTTCAGTTATTTTTATAAAGGCTTCATCACATAGGCATAATTATTTATCAGTCTCCAGCCTCTCTTCTATTCCTGGAGGATGGGTGTGTTGGAGGCAGTTCTCACATTGCTGTGACAAAATACCTGAGACTGGGTAATTTATAAAAAAAAGAGGTTTAATTGACTCACGGTTCCACAGGCTGCACAGGAAGCATAGCGCCAGCATCTGCTTCTGGCGAGGCCACAGGGAGTAAGCCAATTATGGCAGAAGGCAAAGGAGGAGCAGGCGCCTCACATGGTGAAAGCAGCAGCAGAAGAGAGAATGGAGGGGGAGGTGCCACACACTTCTAAATGACCAGATCTTGCAAGAATTCACTCACTATTCTGAGGATAGCACCAAGGGAATGGTGCTAATCCATTCATGAGAAATCCACCGCCATGATGCAATCACCTCCGGCCAGGCCCCACCTCCAGCACTGGGAATTACAATTTGACATGAGATTCAGAGGTGACACAGATACAAACTATATTCTGCCCCAGCCCCTCAAGTCTCAGGTCCTTCTCACATTGCAAAATACAGTCATGCCTTCCCAACAGTCTCCCAAAGACTTGACTCGTTCCAGAATTAACTCAAAAGTCCACACTCCAAAGTCTTATCTGAGACAAGGCAAGTCCTTTCCATTTATGAGCCTGTAAAATAGAAAATACGTTATTTACTTCCAAGATAAAATGGGGGTATAGGCACTGGGTAAACATTGACATTCCAAAAGGGAGAAATTGGCCATAAGAAAGGGGGTATAGGCCCCACACAAGTCTGAAACCCAAACTTTGAAACCCAGGGCAGTCATTAAATGGTACAGCTCCAAAATAATCTCCATTGACTGCATGTCCCACAACCAGAACACACCAATACAAGGGGTCGGCTGTAAAAGCCTTGGGCAGTTATGCCCTGTGACTTTGCAGGGTTCAGCTCCCATAGCTGCTCTCACAAGTTGCTGAGTGCCTGTAACTTTTCCAGGAGCATGGTGCAAGCTGCCAATGGATCTACCATTCTGGGATCTAGAGGACAGTGACTCCTTTCTCACAGCTCCACTAGGCAGTGCCCTAGTAAGGACTCCATGTGGGAACTCCAACCTCACATTTTCCCTCTGCATTGCCCTAGTTCAAACTCTTTGTGAGGTCTCTGACCTCTGCAGCAAGCTTCTGCTGGGCACCCAGGCTTTCTCATACACCCTCTGAAATTTAGGCAGAGGGTGCCAAGCCTCCTTCACTCCTGCCTTCTGTATGCCTGTAGGCTTAACACCACGTGGAAGCCACGAAGTCTTATGGCTTGCACCCTCTGGAACTGGAGCAGCAGCCTGAGCTGTACCTGAACCCCCTTGAGCCTAGGATGGGGCTGGAGCAGCCTGAATGTAGGAACAGTGTCCAAAGGCTGTGCAGGGCAGCCAGGCCCTGGGCCTCACCCACACAACTATTCTTTCCTCCTACACCTATGGGTCTGTGATGGAAGGGGCTGCCTTGAAGATCTCAGGAATGCTTTGACACCTTTTTTCCATTGTCTTGGCAATCAGCACTTGGCTCCTTTTAATTTTTTAAAATTATTTTTGTTTTTTTTTTTTTTGCTTCTCCACAGGAGAAGTTCCAAGGCTCCTTTTTAGTTAGGCAAACTTCTCTAGCAAGTGGTTGCTCCATAGCCTGCTTGAATTCCTCTCTCGAAAAAGCTTTTTCTTTCTCAGCCTCATGGTCAGGCTGTAAATCTTCCACTTTTAATCTCTGCTTCCTGTTTAAATATAAATCCCACCCGTAAGTCGTTTATTTTCTCCTGCATTTCCTCCTTTAAGTCATTTATTTCCTTCTGTAGGTTGTTAGAAGCAACCAGGCCACATCTTGAACACTTTGCTGCTTAGAAATTTCTTCTGCCAGATACCCTAAATCATTACTCTAAAGTTCAAACTTCCACAGATTCCTAGGGCATGAACAGAATGCAGCCAAGTTCTTTGCTATGTTATACCTCCAGTTCCCAATAAGTTCTTCATTTCCATCTGAGACCCTGGCAGTGTGAACTGCATTGTCTATATCACTGTCAGCATTTTGTTCACAATAATTTATTCAGTATCTGAAAAGTCCCAAACTTTCCCTCATCTTCCTGTCTTCTTCTGAGCCCTCCAAGTTCTTCCAACTTCTGCCAATTACACGGTTCCAAAGCTGCTTCCACATTTTCAGATATCTTTATAGCAACACCCCACTTCCAGGTACCAATTTTCTGTGTTAAGCTGTTCTTGCATTGCTGTAAAGAAATACATGTGACCAGTAATTTATAAGAAAAGAGAGTTAATTGACTCATGGTTCTACAGGCTGAACAGCAAACATAGTAGCATCTGCTTCTAGGGAGGCCTCAAAAAGGTTACAGTCATGGCCGAAGGTGGGCAGGGAGCAGGCACATCACATGGTGGACCCAGTAGCAAGAGAGAGAGAGCAAGGTGTCACACGCTTTTAAACAGCCAGATATCCTAAGAAGTCACTCACTATCACGAGGACAGCACCAAGAGGATGGTGCTAAACTATTCATGAGAAATTCACCCCCATGATCCAGTTGCCCCCACCAAGCTCCACCTCCAACACAGGTGATTATAATTTGACATGAGATTTAGAGGGGACACATGTTCAAATCCTGTCAATGGGGGATGGAGCTGAAACTTCCAAGTGTCTAATCATGGCTTGGTCTTTCTAATGACAACCCCCACCCAGGCACCCCTACAAGTTGACTCACTAGAACAAAAGATGTTCAATCAAGAAATTCCAAGGAATTAGAATTTCTGTGTCAGGAACTGGGGAGGAAGACCAAAATATATATTTCTTATTATAAATTGCAATATCCTAGAAGGCATCACTCAAATTTGCCTCTGTCTTCATGTGTCCTTTCCTCTTCTTATAAGGGCATCAGGGTGCCAGTCTTTAGATTTAGGATACCCTCTAAATCCACTGTGATTTCTTCACAAGCTCCTTAACTAATTACATCTGTAAAGATCATATTTCCAAATAAGATTACATTCTGAGGTTTGAGTAGATGTGGGTTTTTGGAGGACACCATTTGACTCATTCAGGGACACCTGTGCCATGCAGAGGCTCCTTATGGGGCTGCTATATTGTGCCCCCTAACTCAGTGATCAGCCTTTAAAGAAAACACCATTTTCCCATTGTGTCTTGGCATTCAGAAAGATAATACGGCCGATGTACCCTCAGATAGTTTCAGAACAGTAAAAAAAAAAAAAAAAAAGTAAATAAAAATAAAAGAAAGCCAAAAAGTCCAGAGACCATGGATGGTTAACACAGAAGGAATAAGCAGCGCTCACCCCCTGGCCCACCATGTCTCACACAGGACTCATCTCCCAGCCATGCTACCCTCTCACCAACAGGGACTGGAACTAAAACTTTACCTGCAAAAAATTAATTTCTAAGGAAACCTAATATAAATTCCATCTCTCTCAGAAAGACTTCACATAATATTCTTAGTAAAGTGTGTTCTGCTTCCTCTGGACTTCTATAGTACTTTGTATCTCATTTTATTTTACTTTTTAAGTTAACAACAATTTATTGAGTATATACCATATACAAAACATTAAACTAAATAGGACTACAAGAAGATTGACTGGAAAGGGGCGACTTGGAGGTGGGGAGATATAAATGTGACGAAAACACTGGTCTCAATTAAGTTTTCCATCTGGTGGGGGAAATGGGCATAGAAAATTATAGAAGAGGCCAGGCGTGGTGGCTCACGCCTGCAGTCCCAGCACTTTGGGAGACCGAGGCAGGCAGATCACCTGGGGTCATGACCAGCCTGGTCAACATGGTGAAACCCCATCTCAGAATTATCTGGGCGTAGTGGCACACATACCTGTAATCCCAGCTACTTCAGAGACTGAGGCAGGAGAATCGCTTGAACCCACGAGGCAGAGCTTGCAATGAGCCGAGATTGAGACACGGCCCTCCAGTCTGGGCGACAGAGCCAGACTCTGTCTCAATAAATAAATAAATAAATAAATAAATAAAACGAAAAAGAGAGGGCACTGGGAGGGTTTGCTATGGAAGCAGCCACCTTCTGGCTCCTTATTGGAACTTGGCATTACATAGCACGTGCTTCTTCCAAAAACATCTCTCAGAAACAGCCACTGGGGGGAGCACTTCCGAGCCTGAGGGCAAGAGAATCCTCTTGCAGTCTTTTCCCATTTCCACTTTTTACTGTAATCCTTTGAGTACCAGTCTTAGCTTTTCTCTTATTAATAGTTCTTAACAGAAATCATATTGGAATCACTGTGTATGCAGGCTTCTCATGGACACACTGAGTTGAGAAGCAGCTCCAAGCAATTCTGATTGCCTCCCCCCATTCCCTTCACTGAGTACAAATGTGAATAGATGGGGACAAGGACCTTCTTAGCTGTTGTCTTTGCTGCCTCTGAGTGTATAACCCAAGGCATTGCCATGGAAGGCAATGCATAATATTTGCTGCATGAATGGACCAGTGGATAAACAGTATCATGATTCCAACTACAAGGAAATGTCCTGATGAATCTCCCTTAGTTATTGTGATTGGCAGACTCTAAGAGGCCCCATGGGTCTCTGCCTCCCACCCTACAGACCCTGGTGTCGCCCCTTCTCCTTGAATGTGAGCCAAACTTATTGACTTGCTCTAATAAATAGAATTTGACAGAAGCAATGAAATGCCCTTCCAAGGTTTGGTTACTAAAAGACTGTGGCTTATATTTTGGGCACCTTCTTTCTTTCCTGCTCGCTTTCAGAGCCGTTGCTCTAGGGAAAGCCAGCTGCCATGTTTTGAGTAGCGCTATGGAGAAGCCCACATGGAAGGAATAGATGTCTCTGGCCAGCAGCCAGCAAAGACCTGAGACCTTCTGTTCAACAGTCCTTGGGGAACTAAATTCTGCCAACAGTCACATGAGTGAACTTAGAAGGGGATCCCCGTCCCCACCCTCGTTAAACCCTGAGATGACTACAGCCCTGGCCAAGAGCCTAATCAAAGCCTTGTGAGAGGCCCCAAGTCAGAGGCTGCCAGCAAAGAGGAGCCTGGATTCCTGATCCACAGAAATGACATTGCCCAAGCTGCTAATTTTGGGGTAAGTTGTTATGCAGTAATAGATAACTAACACGATTGCTGCTCATGCCTATGTCTAGTCCAAATGTCTTATATGAGAAACAGAATTTCTGACTAGATAGAGAAACTTAGAGTCTTTCCATCCAACCCCTTCGTGGTACAGGTGAGAAGATTCAGGCTTAGAGAGGAAGCATGACCTGACCAAGGGTGCATGGTGAGGACGTGTAGCAGAGTTGAGACTCCTGACCTTAGCTCCTAAGGACATCAGGGCTCTTTTTACTCCTTGGTGGCTGCCTCGGCTGAAAAATTGGTCTTTGTACCAGGGGCATAACGTGAGAACTGACATTGTAGTGATTCTAGTTATCTATCAATAACAGCTTAATTGTCTACAAGTTGGGAACAATGTATTAAACATGGAAAGATGGAAGAATGTTTTATATATTATATACAATATTACAAAATGTATTGGTAATTATATATCATACATCATGTAATTATTATATGTATTATAGGAATTATGATAATAAATTATATTTTATTATTTCTTACATCTAAAATCTTGCACTTATAGAATCTTTGAAGCAATCTCAGAATATGAATAATGACCTCTATTTTACAGACATGTCAAATCATTTGCCTCAGTTCACAGCTGGGACCTGAACCCACCTCTCTGAGCCCAGTTGCCAGAGGTGGCTGCCAACTTGGAACTCCCTGTCAGGACCCTCCTAGTGATCTGGTGCCACCTCAACCCAATGCCACTGTCATTCCTGCTGTTCTTTTTGGCTAGGCTACTATTCTACCTCCCTCCTGGTATAATTGCCATCTTTTCTATAAGATTGTGCTGTGTGAAATAAATAATATTTTAAAGATTTTTTGTGTGTCCCAGATCTTAATGGCAAATACCAACAATCAGTAATAATAGTGAAGGAAGAAAAAGAAAGAAAGAAAGATGGAAGGAAGGAAGGAAGGAAGGAAAAGAAGGAAGGAAGGAAGAAAGAAGGAAGGAAGGAAGGAAGGAAGGAAGGAAGGAAGAAAAGAAAGAAAGAAAGAAAGAAAGAAAGAAAGAAAGAAAGAAAGAAGGAAGCAAACATTGTTGTAGAATAGCATTCCCACTGTGGCTTCCACCTAGACTTTTAAAAGGCAAAGAATCATCCATCTTCTCAAAATCAGCAGGAAGCTTCCCTGGCTCCTGTTTTTGCCGAAACTCTTTTAACGGGTGGAAGCACCACACAGAGGCTTTAAAATGTACTGTTTGAGACATATTCTACATAGTCTGCTTTACACAACTCAGCTCAAGGAGGTGACAACAGACTTTGGCACAGGGATTATAATACGTACCCCAGGAAGTCTTCTCACATCAACAGACTTCACAATGCCACCAAACTCCTCAAGCCTGATGTCAAGGGCTGCAGTGTGGAGATGGCTGCACAGGAGAAATGCCGACTCCTAAGAGGATATAACAAACCACAGGCCATGTGGCAGAGTTGGCAGAGATCTCTCACCTTACGATAGGCTGGAAAGGCAAATGGGCAGATTCTGTAATCATCTGAAGAACCTTTCCATAAAGCAGCCTGAGATTTACATCAGCAACAGGGACCTGTAAATATAGTACAATTCTTCCTTCTTCCTCTGTCTTCACCTCCCGCCTCTGCAGCACACTCATGCACACACAAGCACACATTCACTCATCTGCGGACTTGTGCATGTGCACACACACATGCATGTGCACATCTGCATCCTATATAACTCCCACTCTCTGCTCATTTCAAACTTACTTGTGTAAAGCCACCTTCACCTGATTATTTTGCTTGCATTTTTCAGTTGCTCTTGGTGTACCCACAACCTGAATTTATTAATTGCTTCCTTTTTTCCTTCTTACAGAATTTTCTTTAAAGTGTTTCTGAAAATCTATCAATTCCATTTTTACCCCTGGAGAATCCCCAAACCATCTGTGCTCCTTCCCCCGCCCCCTGACCAACCCTGCCGACTGTCACAAGGGAACCTCTCTTCAACATCATCCTGGGAATTTCATTCTCGACTTTCCAGTTGAGTTCCCACATTTTCTAGACTCCATGTCTTTCCCTATCTTGATCATTTGCCTTGTTTCTATGGATAATATCCTTCAGTCGTTTCTTAAGAAAGGGCAGATGGGAGGACAATTTTTGAGAAATTTCCTCTCTGAAAATGTCTTCCTTTTACCCTCATGCTCGACTGATATTTTGGCTGGGTATGCAGTTCAAGTTTATAAATAATTTGCCTTCTAGATTTTGAGAATATTGCTCTACTGTTTTCTGGTATCACGTGTGGCTATTGAAACATCCAATGCCATTCTGATCCTTGTTCCTTTGTGCGTGGCTTTTTCTCTCTGAAAGTCCTTTAAAAATTATTGTTAATCTTCTCTTTATCTCTGATATACTGGAATTTATAATAATATGCGTTATGATGAGTCTGTTTGCAATTTATTGACCCATCCTTTCCACCTGGATACTCATGTAATTTTCTTTAAAAAATAATTTCAATTTTTATTTTATATTCTGGGGGTACGTGTGCAGGTTTGTTACAGGGTGTATTTCATGATGCTGAGGTTTGGGGTATGATTTATCTCACCATCCAGGTAGTGAGCACAGTCTCTACCCAATGGTTACTTTTTCAGCCCTTGCTCTCCTACCTCCTTCCCCTCCTAGTAATCCCCAGTGTCTATTGTTGCCATCTTTATGTCCATGAGTACTTAGTGTTTAGCTCCTACATATAAGTGAGAACATGTGGTATATTGTTTTCGGTTCCTGTATTAATTCACTTAGGATAATGGCCTCCAGTTGCATCCATATTGCCGTAAAGGACAAGATTTCATTCTTTTTTAATGGCTCTGTAGTATTCCATGGCAATATATGTACCACATTTCCTTTATCCAATCCACTGTTGATGGGCACCTAGACTGATTCTATGTCTTTGCTATTGGGAATAATGCTGTGATGAATATGGGAGTGCATGTGTCTTTTTGGTAGAATGATTTATTTCCTTGTGGCTATCTACCTGATAATGGGAGATAATCTCACAATTTTCTTAGGGCATTTCTTTGGCAATTTTCTTATTCCTATTTTATCTCTTTTCTCTTTCTGGAACTCAGATGTATTTTCTTGGTTGAAACTATAGTATCATTTTTCTTCTTCTTTTCTAACTCTTTGCCTTTTTGCTTTATTTCCTGGAAGAGTTTCTTGATTCTATCTAAGTTTTAATTTTCAGTGGTACTTTCTGATTCTCAATGGTTCTTTTTTGAAATCTTTCTGTTCTTAGTTTATGAATGCAACGTATTATCTTATCTCTCTAAAGGTATTTATTTCGGGAAGGATTTTCTTATGTTTTCTGTACTTACTGTCTTCCCTCTGTGTCCTTTTTATTCTTTGTTTTCTCTTTTCCCATTCATGTTGAGGCTTTCCTAAAATGACAATAATGCTTAACTGTTTATTTCTAAAAAAATCAAGAAGAAATGGAGACTTTCTGGGAATCTTTGTATGTGCAGGTAAGAATCATTAAGCTGGAAAACTTTTTTGCAGGGTGATCAGGCAGTGAAATGGTCATTTGAGTTTGAAATAGAGCCTACAACTTACTCTCTGGAATTTTGCTCTCTGAGCATTTAGTTTTAGTGAGAAGAATCCTCCAGTTTCCTGCCTGTGGGCCATATACCTAGCTGCCAGTGTCATGAGACCAATTACCATGCAGTATTCAATCTTTAATTTTTTCATTTAATGTCCCTCACTAGGTCTGCCACCTTTGAGTTCAAAGCTTCTTCATGTGAGTTCTCAGAAGAGTAAATCTCATTTCTCTCCCTTGGAGAGCTTGGAATGTGAAGGTGCTGCATACTTGCTGACAGAACAACATAGGGGAGAGAGCCAGGGGCTCTGGCCAGTCCATACACGAAGACTTCCAACCAATTCTGTTGTTCAACTTCATGCCTCATCCCTTCTTTCTACCATATCAGATTGATAGTCGAGAATCACAGAGATTCTCTGGATAAAGTGGTTTGTCATCTCTGAGGGTCCTTCAAATATGACTTCCTTTGCTAAGTCAGTTACTGCAGATCTGTGTGCCTTCTGTTGCCCAAAGATGTGCTGAAATTTCTTGTCTGCTGATATCTTAGCTCTCATTCTCTTTATCCTCATGGATAAATACATATGGTCATGTATTATATATAAAATATATATTATTCCTTTATTTTCATTTTATCAGAGTCTTCAGAGTGAGAGGAGACATAAGTAGGGAGTCATTCTGGCATATTTGACCTTAAGTCTTAAATGGGCTTGTTGACTCTGATAATAAAACCAAGAGAACTTTCTGGAGTGATGGAGAGGTTCTCTACTTTGATTGCAATGATGGATACGTGATTGTATTGATTTGTTAAAGCTCGTCTAGCAGTACCTTTGAAAAGTGTGCATTTCTTTTATAAATGGAATTTTAAAAAGCTGAAATAGAAGCAGAGACTAGAATGGTAGTTACCAGGAGCTGAGGGAATGATTGGGGAGATGTTGGTCAAAGATTACAAAATTTCATTTAGGGGAAATTAGTTAAAGAGATCTACTGTACAACACGGTAACTACAGTTAACAACAATGGATTGTATTCTTAAAAATTGCTGAGAGTAGATTTTAAGTGTTCTCACTACAAAATAGTAATGATATATGTGTTTAATTATCTTAATTTAAGCATTCCACAAATGTATACGTATTTCAAAACATTATGTGGTATACCATAAGTATATAGTTTTTGTCAGTTAAAAAATAAATTAAAAAAGTGTGTACTTGAGTGCATATAAATTATACTTCAGTAAAGTTAATTTAATAGTGAAATATTTTACGGACACCTGTTACCTTTAAGATAAAGCACAGAATCCTAGTCAAGCTGCTCTGCAAACAATGCTGAAATTACTCTCCTGCTTGTTCTCCTGAACTCTAGTTAAACCTCTCCCCAATCTGAGAAGTGGTCCATTTTCCCCTAACACACAATGCCTAGCCCACTTCTGTGGATTGACCAATGCCCTTGTCCATGCCCAGAAAGCCTCCTTTAAAAATATCCAACGCAAATCTGTTCCTTTTCCAGGAGGCTTTTTCTAACCACTGAGCACTGAAAGATGATTGTTTCTTTTAATCTCTTATTTTTTGTCTATACCAGTTACTTGGTATTTCAAAATGTACTGCTTTCAGAAATCTCTTTTATGGTTTTGCATTATTTTAATTTCTGCATTGATATTTCACTTTTCATATGTGCATGTCTCATTGTCCTGGAAAAGATTCATTTTCTAGAGGGCTAGGAGTGTGTATTATACATGTTTACATCTTTCCTAGTATCTAACATAATGCTATACACATAGTTGGCAGTCAATAAATATTTGCTGAATGAAGGATAAGATAATAAATCATGTAGACATTTTAAATAGAAGAAACTGGGGAATTTGGAAACTACAGAGAAAAGGATTCACATTACTAGTAAGAATTGTTAAAACAGAATCATCCAAAGAATATTCTGAATTAAAAAAAGGCCCAAGTCATTTATAATCTGCATTTTTGAAAGGATGTACATTACAGTGAAATCAACACAACTTATAAAGTGAGTCTATAGGACCTATGGGACTGTTAAGAACAATCTATAATTGGAATATGGTAATTTTAAATCCTAGTGGTTCCTGAATTTATTCCCATGGATTTATTGCTAGGAATTCTGACATTGTCCCAGGAGGCAATATCTTGAGCTATATATGGCATTCTTCATGTCATCTTCTCTCCTTGCTTCGGTGCCATCAGGATAACAAGCACTTCTGCAATCCTCGGTAGAATGTATATGCTGCAGACAGTAGGAATGAATTCAGCTGTAACATATGCTGCACATTTACTATGCACAGCTTGTTAGATTCTGATTTCTGATCTGCCATTTTCCCCTAAGGAATATAGACTGCCTGTGTGGCAAAAAATAATATGGGCAACTATTTATAAAAAAGGGTGGACTATTTATAAAAAAAAAAAAAAATAGAGCCCCAAATGAACTAATTCGTCAGTCATATATGATCTTTCTTTTACTTACTCATTAGATGAATTTATTTATGATAAGTAAGTTTTCATGGTGTCGTATTTATTTTATCACAGAGAGAAAGAGTACATGCCCAGAAATTGGATGCCACACATTCCCACTCAACTTGCAGTAATGAGGGTTGTTCTCACCGATTTACTTTCTGTCTGGCAGACAAGAGGGTTGTTCGTTTTATCATTGTTGCCCACACCTATCAGCCGTCCCTCCAATTTGATGACTACCACAGCACTATATATAGCAAATCTCCTCAGGGGCTATAATTATTCATCTTTCAGAAGGCACAAGATCTATAATGGATGAGTGCTGTAGACAAGAAGCCAGTTTATAGGTTTATCTCCTAAGCGAAAGAATAATCTGTCTTTATTGGAGGAATGGACCATTACCATTTAATAGATGAGTTGTAAGAATTGAAAAAGATTGTATAAATGCATTTGTGGCTCAGGCACATAAAATTTTCTGGTATTGCCACGTAGAAAGCAAAAGCTGACTACTTCATTTCATCAGACCATATCATGATTTGGAAAATTCAGAGAACTGTCATGAAGACTTAGCTTGCTGTCTTGAGTTATGAATTACTCTTAAATTAATATCACTACTGCTGCTATTGGAAGTTCCTGATTTCATAACATTTTTGAGAGGATTAGTCAATCAAGGCACTCAAGCTGTTATTTCCATCAGAGAAGGTGGCTTAAAATGTCCCCTATGGCGTGTATCTTGGTTACTCTTTGAATTTTCAGTTGAACACGCAGTCCGTTTTGCCCTGTATGTTCAGGCGCTATGGTAGCCAGCAGTGCATTTTTCTCCATTTGTTTTTCAGTATTCTGTTGGTTTTCACTAATACAGCTTGTTTACCCACTGAAGCATTTGAATATTGCTTATGCCAAATAGTAAATTGGTTCTGCTCAATGGTATTCTGATTTGTCTTGGTTGAGGCTCTTTAGAATTCAAAGAAAAAACCACCCACGCTACCCTAAGGAAGGGGCTGTTATATGAGAATATCAGGTCATTGCATGTATATGTATAGATTCAGGGACAAAAGTGAAAAACCGATGCTTTCCCTATATCTGGGGCTACACAGTCTCTCTCTTTGCTTTTCTCTCATCTGTCTATTCTTGCCCTTTTCATTAGCTTCTTCTCTTATTCATCTTTCCCAGACCCATTAAGCCCACACCTCCAATTCTATATTATGACTTCTGCTTCACCACAGTTTCCATTGCTAAATTCAAACACTTCTGAAAGTTGGATTGACCTACTCTCTCAATAACGATGTTCCCTTTGGGATGCTCTGTCACCAAGGCTGGAGTGCAGTGGCGTGATCTCGGCTCACTGCAGTCTCCCCCTCCCAGGTTCAAGCAATTCTCCTTCCTCAGCCTCCTGAGTAGCTGGGACTACAGGTGTGCACCACAACACTTGGCTAATGTTTTGTATTTTTGGTACAGTTGTGGTTTCACCATGTTGACCAGGCTGGTCTCAAACTCCTGACCTCAGGTGACCTGCCTGCCTTGGTCTCTCAAAGTGCTGGGATTACAGGCATGAGCCATGGTGCCTGGCCCTGGGATGCTCTTTCAAGACCCAGAGATAGGGCAGTTTCTCTAGAAGAGGCCCTAGGAAGCATAGGCCATGAAACTCAACAAGTCATGAACATCTTTCCCATCATACTCTCAAGCCTCTCTATTGTCTCACATTTAAGTCTTCAAGCTGCCTTGGAAATAGGAGCAATTGTATCACATGCCCGTACTCCTGTATACACACCAAGCTACCCTTTGAGTTATAGCTTTTCAATTCTGCAGAAACTATAAAATTAACGCAGTTTCTGAAAGTTTCTGGATTAGAGGCCATCAATCTGTATGTCCTCTGTTGCAAAACACCAGTACCAGTATCTGAGTTCTCTTTCTTGGCCATGTTTGGGGGCCAAATATTGTAACCATCAATGACTGACTGTGCAATATAGAAAGGAGGTCAGGGCCTGGACATGACTGTTCCACCACAAACTGGAACTCTAGCCTCCCTAACATAAATTTAGTTAAGGCCTCTTGTTCAAGCAATAGGTGATTGGAATTGTTTCTTTTGCTCTCAGCAAATGCATACCAGTAAAATTGAGCCCATGAGTCTGGACTGGAGAACACAGGTCAGATACCAAGACTAAAAACCAGACCCTTAATAGCATGGCTAGGAGATACGAGAGAACACTGCTGTGGAGAAGCCAGGAAGGGATTTAGTCTTGAATGTACATGCTTCTATCATGCTACACTGTAGTGCATGTACAAATCTATCTTCCTGAAAGAAGATTAAGATTCTTGAGGGTACAGATGATATCCTAGTTGTCTGTGGGTCTCAGGACTCAATGTGGTACCTGGCACATAGTAGGTACACAACAGTATTTGCTAATTGAATGAATGGATTGGATAAGGAAACTTCTCTGCTGACATCAGCAAGGCCTTCCTCAAGTAGGAGCCAGCTTTTCTCCTTGTACCTTCCTGTGTGTGTAGAATATTGAGTGGATTAATCATCCTAATTAAAATTTAAATATATTTTCTAATCTTAGGCAATTTCAGGAAGTGTTTTTTTCATTGTCAGCCTTCAAAAGAACTGTTTTCATTTTACATCTTCTAGTTACATCATTTTATTATGAGTTAATGGAATATATCTTCCTGAGTGCTTAGACCTATAACATTTTGAAATCATTCTTTGCTACGTTTGCCATGCTTAAACCTTTCCATGCCATTTACTACCATACGTCATCTTATAATTTTTTTCTGCTTGTTTCTGATCGAAGGCACATGTTCCGCACAGCGGTATCCACAGCAAAGCACTGATCTTCTGGTGCCCCCAGGTAGGTACTGCCTCCCTGTCCCCAAATGCTTTATTTTATATAATATCTTTGCCTTAGAAAACCTATTGCCAATTTTCTTTTTACAAAAATAAAACACGTGTATTGTAGACTTTTTAGGGAAAAAATAAACAGAAATAACATGCTAATTAGCCACAGTTGCCATCACCCAGAGATAATCCCTGTTTTTTACCAGGCTTTTCCCTATGTTCATAAGAATGTTATTTTGAACAAAAACAGTGTAACATTTTTAAAAACAGATATCCCAAAATAGTCATGGCCCTATTCAAACTCAGTAAACCTGCTAAATTTGGTGAGCAACCTACCTCTCCAAGTATACAAGCCCTTTGTGACAGTTGGATAAAAAACTCACCTGAATTTTACTCTTATGATTTAAGTTGCATTTTGCCACGTTAAAACATTATAGCACTCTTTGGTCTGGTAGTTTATTTTTTGGATTTATTTAGCACAAATGAAGCCATTAATTGGCAGTCTTTCAACTCCCTGGATATGGGTAATAACAAAGACATCATAAAGGGGTTGGTGCAGGCAGATCAGATGCTCTCCTAGGCCTTTCTGATGGGAACTAGTGAAATAATGAATCATTCAAAAAAATCTTTCAGAATTCATTGCTGAACTGGTACAAAAGTAAGAACTTCTCAGAGGTGGGAGCTAAAGTCAAAGCAGAACCTTGGGTGGCAGGAGCACTGAGACTGGCTTTTGTGCTGAGACCTCATGCTTCAGCTTTGGCAGCAGCACAGACACAGGGAAGGAGAGCCAATGCCAGCTAAAGCTAGGAGAGTCTCAAGAGGCGTCCTCCAAATCAGCCAGGACTTTGTGCACACTTAGTGCAATGGAAAATGAGAAATGAAGACCACCCCATGGAAGGGGACAGCTAGTGATTTACCTGACTTGAATTTGGCTTTGAAAATGTGAAAGTACAATGTCGAATATCTTCTCTGATAATTAATAATCATAAGCCAGCCTACATTTGGACTTGAAGACAAGAAAGAGGTAGGGAGGAGAACAGAGAATATAAACACAATTGGGAAAAGAATAATCAGATTGTGAAAGCAAATTAAAATACAAGCATGTATTTCAGAGTTTTCTTCAACTAGTATGTTTCTAGTAGAACATCTCTTTTTAATAACCAAATATCATGGAACATATCTCTGAATATAATTTTTATCAGCCAATGGTTATATAGAAGTGGTGTCTAATTACATTCCAAATACTCATAGCATTTTAAACAAAATGATGTGTTGGAAAGGTATGAAGTTACATTCCAAATACAACGGATAGGTCATCAGAATCTTATGAAGATTTTCTGAAAAGCATTCAGAGTTCCAGCAAAAAGGAGATGCTGGCCCTAAGCGAGACATCACAGCTCACGCTCCGTGGGAACTGGCCTTTGCCACTGTAATGCTTGTCGGGAATGTGTTTTTGAACTGCCTTTATATTTAGCCTCTATTTTTGACTAGTGATGAATGAGTCACATGCACACATGCACACACACACACACAAACGCAATTGTAAAAAGTATTGAAGAAAAGTGTGAAGAAAGAAGAAAACAAATGCAAATAATGGGAGTTTAACCAAAGCTCCATTTTACAAATTTTTTTCCTTAAATGTTAGTCACCTCCTTTGACAATTTTTCATGGCCCTTTTGTTCAGGTGCATTTTCAGCAGTGACAAATGATGGAGAGTTTCCATTAGCCTCTGAGGTGGATGGTTTTCTTGAAATTACCCTTTATCATCTCACTCATCCACACGAGCACTTTCCACAACCAGTGAAAATTACTCTTAGCCCTGCTTCTCTCTCAGTTTTTTCAAGTAACAAGTTTTCTCCTCACTCAGCGAGTGACAGTTTATTACAGGTAATTGTCTTGTTTTTATTGAAAAATTTCACTGTACTTTTTCTGACAAAATTCATTTATTGCTGTTGTTATTTGCTTTGCCATATTGTAAACATAATGTTCACAGTATGCATGCAGATGTTACATGTCTGGTAATCAGAGAACAATATTGTTTTCAAATAATATTTTTTATTTCAATAACTATTGAAATGCAAGTGTTTTTTGGTTACATAGATGAATTACATAGTGGTGAATTCTGAGATTTTAGTGCACCTGTCACCTGAGTAGTGTACGTTGTACCCAATACGTAGTTTTATATCTCTGACCCCATCCCAACTTCCCTTTCTGAGTCTCCAAAGTCTGTTATGTCTGCATGCCTTTATGTAACTATAGCTTAGCTTCCACTTATTAGTGAGAACTTGCAGTATTTGGTTTTCCATTCCTGAGTTATTTCACTTAGAATAATTGCCTTCAGCTCCGTCCAATTTTTTTATGGCTGAGTAGTATTCTATGGTGTGTGTGTATATATATATCACATTTTCATTATCCACTCATTGGTTGATGGGCATTTAGGTTGGTTCCATATCTTTTTTTTTTTTTTATACTTTAAGTTCTAGGGTACATGTGCATAATGTGCAGGTTTGTTACATATGTATACTTGTGCCATGTTGGTGTGCTGCACCCATCAACACGTCAGCACCCTTCAATTCGTCATTTATATCAGGTATAACTCCCGATGCAATCCTTCCCCCCTCCCCCCTCCCCATGATAGGCCCCAGTGTGTGATGTTCCCCTTCCCAAGTCCAAGTGATGTCATTGTTCAGTCCCACCTATGAGTGAGAACATGCGGTGTTTGGTTTTCTGTTCTTGTGATAGTTTGCTAAGAATGATGGTTTCCAGCTGCATCCATGTCCCTACAAAGGATGCAAACTCATCCTTTTTGATGGCTGCATAATATTCCATGGGTATATGTGCCACATTTTCTTTTTTTTTTTTTTTTTGAGACGGAGTCTCGCTCTGCCGCCCAGGCTGGAGTGCAGTGGCCGGATCTCAGCTCACTGCAAGCTCCGCCTCCCAGGTTCACGCCATTCTCCTGCCTCAGCCTCCGAGTAGCTGGGACTACAGGCGCCCGCCACGTCGCCGGCTAGTTTTTGTATTTTTAGTAGAGACGGGGTTTCACCATGTTAGCCAGGATGGTCTCGATCTCCTGACCTCGTGATCCGCCCGTCTTGGCCTCCCAAAGTGCTGGGATTACTTAATCCAGTCTGTCACAGATGGACATTTGGGTTGGTTCCAAGTCTTTGCTATTGTGAATAGTGCCGCAATAAACATACATGTTCATGTGTCTTTATAGCAGCATGATTTATAATCCTTTGGGTATATACCCAGTACTGGGATGGCTGGGTCATATGGTACATCTAGTTCTAGATCCTTGAGGAATTGCCATACTGTTTTCCATAACGGTTGAACTAGTTTACAATCCCACCAACAGTGTAAAAGTGTTCCTATTTCTCCACATCCTCTCCAGCACCTGTTGTTTCCTGACTTTTTAATGATTGCCATTCTAACTGGTGTGAGATGGTATCTCATTGTGGTTTTGATTTTCATTTCTCTGATGGCCAGTGATGATGAGCATTTTTTCATGTGTCTGTTGGCTGTATGAATGTCTTCTTTTGAGAAACGTCTGTTCATATCCTTTGGCCACTTTTTGATGGGGTTGTTTGTTTTTTTCTTGTATATTTGTTTGAGTTCTTTGTCGATTCTGGATATTAGCCCTTTGTCAGATGAGTAGATTGCAAAAATTTTCTCCCATTCTGTAGGTTGCCTGTTCACTGTGATGGTAGTTTCTTTTGCTGTGCAGAAGCTCTTTAGTTTAATCATATCCCATTTGTCAATTTTTGCTTTTGCTGCCGTTGCTTTTGGTGTTTTAGACATGAAGTCCTTGCCCATGCCTATGTCCTGAATGGTACTACCTAGGTTTTCTTCTAGGGTTTTTATGGTATTAGGTCTAACATTTAAGTCTCTAATCCATCTTGAATTAATCTTTGTATAAGGAGTAAGGAAAGGATCCAGTTTCAGCTTTCTACTTATGGCTAGCCAATTTTCCCAGCACCATTTATTAAATAGGGAGTCCTTTCCCCATTTCTTGTTTCTCTGAGGTTTGTCAAAGATCAGATGGCTGTAGATGTGTGGTATTATTTCTGAGGACTCTGTTCTGTTCCACTGGTCTATATCTCTGTTGTGGTACCAGTACCATGCTGTTTTGGTTACTGTAGCCTTGTAGTATAGTTTGAAGTCAGGTAGCGTGATGCCTCCAGCTTTGTTCTTTTGACTTAGGATTGTCTTGGCAATGCAGGCTCTTTTTTGGTTCCATATGAACTTTAAAGCAGTTTTTTCCAGTTCTGTGAAGAAAGTCATTGGTAGCTTGATGGGGATTGCATTGAATCTATAAATAACCTTGGGCAATATGGCCATTTTCACGATATTGATTCTTCCTATCCATGAGCATGGTATGTTCTTCCATTTGTTAGTGTCCTCTTTTATTTCACTGAGCAGTGGTTTGTAGTTCTCCTTGAAGAGGTCCTTTACATCCCTTGTAAGTTGGATTCCTAGGTATTTTATTCTCTTTGAAGCAATTGTGAATGGAAGTTGATTCCTGATTTGGCTCTCTGTTTGTCTGTTACTGGTGTATAAGAATGCTTGTGATTTTTGCACATTGATTTTGTATCCTGAGACTTTGCTGAAGTTGCTTATCAGCTTAAGGAGATTTTGGGCTGAGACAATGGGGTTTTCTAAATATACAATCATGTCATCTGCAAACAGGGACAATTTGACTTCTTCTTTTCCTAACTGAATACCCTTGATTTCTTTCTCTTGCCTGATTGCCCTAGCCAGAACTTCCAACACTATGTTGAATAGGAGTGGTGAGAGAGGGCATCCCTGTGTTGTGCCAGTTTTCAAAGGGAATTTTTCCAGTTTTTGCCCATTCAGTATGATATTGGCTGTGGGTTTGTCATAAATAACTCTTATTATTTTGAGGTATGTTCCATCAATACCGAATTTTTTGAGCAAAAAGCCTTTTCTGCATCTATTGAGATAATCATGTGGTTCTTGTCTTTGGTTCTGTTTATATGCTGGATTACATTTATTGATTTGCAAATGTTGAACCAGCCTTGCATCCCAGGGATGAAGCCCACTTGATCATGGTGGATAAGCTTTTTGATGTGCTGCTGAATCCGGTTTGCCAGTATTTTATTGAGGATTTTTGCATCGATGTTCATCGGGGATATTGGTCTAAAATTTTCTTTTTTTGTTGTGTCTCTGCCAGGCTTTGGTAGCAGGATGATGTTGGCCTCATAAAATGAGTTAGGGAGGATTCCCTCTTTTTCTATTGATTGGAATAGTTTCAGAAGCAATGGTACCAGCTCCTCCTTGTACCTCTGGTAGAATTCAGCTGTGAATCCACCTGGTCCTGGACTTTTTTTGGTTGGTAGGCTATTAATTATTGCCTCAATTTCAGAGCCTGCTATTGGTCTATTCAGGGATTCAACTTCTTCCTGGTTTAGTCTTGGGAGAGTGTAAGTGTCCAGGAAATTATCCATTTCTTCTAGATTTTCTAGTTGATTTGCATAGAGGTGTTTATAGTATTCTCTGATGGTAGTTTGTATTTCTGTGGGGTCGGTGGTGATATCGCCTTTATCATTTTTTATTGCGTCTATTTGATTCCTCTCTCTTTTCTTCTTTATTAGTCTTGCTAGCGGTCTGTCAATTTGTTGATCTTTTCAAAAAACCAACTCCTGGATTCATTGATTTTTTGGAGGGTTTTTGTGTCTCTATATCCTTCAGTTCTGCTCTGATCTTAGTTATTTCTTGCCTTCTGCTAGCTTTTGAATGTGTTTGCTCTTGCTTCTCCAGTTCTTTTAATTGTGATGTTAGAGTGTCAATTTTAGATCTTTCCTGTCTCTTGTGGGCATTTAGTGCTATAAATTTCCCTCTACACACTGCTTTAAATGTGTCCCAGAGATTCTGGTATGTTGTATCGTTGTTCTCATTGGTTTCAAAGAACATCTTTATTTCTGCCTTCATTTCGTTATGTACCCAGTAGTCATTCAGGAGCCGGTTGTTTAGTTTCCATGTAGTTGAGTGGTTTTGATTGAGTTTCTTAGTCCTGAGTTCTAGTTTGATTGCACTGTGGTCTGAGAGACAGTTTGTTATAATTTCTGTTCTTTTACATTTGCTAAGGAGTGCTTTACTTCCAATTATGTGGTCAATTTTGGAATAAGTGTGATGTGGTGCTGAGAAGAATGTATATTCTGTTGATTTGGGGTGGAGATTCTATAGATGTCTATTAGGTCCGCTTGGTGCAGAGATGAGTTCAATCCTGGATATCCTTGTTAACTTTCTGTCTCCTTGATCTGTCTAATGTTGACAGTGGAGTGTTGAAGTCTCCCATTATTATTGTATGGGAGTCTAAGTCTCTTTGTAAATTTCTAAGGACTTGCTTTATGAATCTGGGTGCTCCTGTATTGGGTGCATATATATTTAGGAGAGTTAGCTCTTCCTGTTGAATTGATCCCTTTACCATTATGTAATGGCCTTCTTTGTCTCTTTTGATCTTTGATGGTTTAAAGTCTATTTTATCAGAGACTAGGATTGCAACCCCTGCTTTTTTTTGTTCTCCATTTGCTTGGTAGATCTTCCTCCATCCCTTTATTTTGAGCCTATGTATCTCTGCATGTGAGATGGGTCTCCTGAATACAGCAGACTGATGGGTCTTGACTCTTGATCCAGTTTGCCAGTCTGTGTCTTTTAATTGTAGCATTTAGTCCATTTACATTTAAGGTTAATATTGTTATGTGTGAACTTGATCCTGCCATTATGATATTCACTGGTTATTTTGCTCGTTAGTTGATGCAGTTTCTTCCTAGCCTCGATGGTCTTTACATTTTGGCATGTTTTTGCAATGGCTGGTACCGGTTGTTCCTTTCCATGTTTAGGGCTTCCTTCAGGGTCTCTTGTAAGGCAGGCCTGGTGGTGACAAAATCTCTAAGCATTTGCTTATCTGTAAAGGATTTTATTTCTCCTTCACTTATGAAACTTAGTTTGGCTGGATATGAAATTCTGGGTTGAAAATTCTTTTCTTTAAGAATGTTGAATATTGGCCCCCACTCTCTTCTGGCTTGTAGAGTTTCTGTCGAGAAGTCTGCTGTTAGTCTGATGGGCTTCCTTTGTGGGTAACCCGACCTTTCTCTCTGGCTGCCCTTAAGATTTTTTCCTTCATTTCAACTTGGTGAATCTGGCAATTATGTGTCTTGGAGTTGCTCTTCTGGAGGAGTATCTTTGTGGCGTTCTCTGTATTTCCTGAATTTGAATGTTGGCCTGCCCTACTAGGTTGGGGAAGTTCTCCTGGATGATATCCTGAAGAGTGTTTTCCAACTTGGTTCCATTTTCCCCCTCACTTTCAGGCACCCCAATCAGACATAGATTTGGTCTTTTTACATAATCCCATACTTCTTGCAGGCTTTGTTCATTTCTTTTTCTTCTTTTTTCTTTTGGTTTCTCTTCTCGCTTCATTTCATTCATTTGATCTTCAATCACTGATACTCTTTCTTCCTGTTGATCGAGTCGGTTACTGAAGCTTGAGCATTTGTCACGTATTTCTCGTGTCATGGTTTTCATCTCTGTCATTTCATGTATGACCTTCTCTGCATTAGTTATTCTAGCTATCAATTCTTCCACTCTTTTTTCAAGATTTTTAGTTTCTTTGCGCTGGGTACGTAATTCCTCCTTTAGCTCTGAGAAGGAGTTTGATGGACTGAAGCCTTCTTCTCTCATCTTGTCAAAGTCATTCTCTGACCAGCTTTGATCCATTGCTGGCGATGAGCTGCACTCCTTTGCAGGGGGAGATGCACTCTTATTTTTTGAATTTCCAGCTTTTCTACCCTGCTTCTTCCCCATCTTTGTGGTTTTATCTATCTCTGGTCTTTGATGATGGTGATGTTCTGATGGGTTTTTGGTATAGGTGTCCTTCCTGTTTGATAGTTTTCCTTCTAATAGTCAGGACCCTCAGCTGTAGGTCTGTTGGAGATTGCTTGAGGTCCACTCCAGACCCCGTTTGCCTGGGTATCAGCAGCAGAGGTTGCAGAAGATAGAATATTGCTGAACAGCGAGTGTACCTGTCTGATTCTTACTTTGGAAGCTTCCTCTCAGGGGTGTACTCCACCCTGTGAGATGTGGGGTGTCAGACTGCCCCTAGTGGGGGATGTCTCCCAGTTAGGCTACTGAGGGGTCAGGGACCCACTTGAGCAGGCAGTCTGTCCCTTCTCAGATCTCAACCTCCATGTTGGGAGATCCACTGCTCTCTTCAAAGCTGTCAGACAGAGTCGTTCGCATCTGCACAGGCATGTGCTGCTTCCCCCATTGTTTTTTATCTGTGCCCTGTCCCCAGAGGTGGAGTCTACAGAGACAGGCAGGTTTCCTTGAGCTGCTGTGAGCTCCACCCAGTTTGAGCTTCCCAGTGGCTTTGTTTACCTACTTAAGCCTCAGCAATGGTGGGCGCCCCTCCCCGAGCCTCGCTGCCGCCTTGTGGTTAGATCGCAGACTACTGTGCTAGCAATGAGGGAGGCTCCGTGGCCGTGGGACCCTCCTGGCCAGGTGTGGGTATAATCTCCTGGTGTGCCCGTTTGCTTGAAGCGCGGTATTGGGGTGGGAATTACCCGATTTTCCAGGTGTTGTGTGTCTCAGTTCGCCTGGCTAGGAAAAGGGATTCTCTTCCCCCTTGCGCTTCCCAGGTGAGGCAATGCCTCGCCCTGCTTCAGCTCTCACTGGTCGGGCTGCAGTAGCTGACCAGCACCAATTGTCTGGCACTCCCCAGTGAGATGACCCCAGTACCTCAGTTGAAAATGCAGAAATCACAGGTCTTCTGTGTCGCTGCGCCGGGAGTTGAAGACTGGAGCTGTTCCTATTCGGCCATCTTGGTTCCATATCTTTGCAATTGTGAATGGTGCTGTGATAAACATACAGGTGCTGATATAATGACTTCTTTCCCTTTGGGTAGATATCCAGTAGTGGGGGTGCTGGATCGAATGGTAGATCTACTTTTAGTTCTTTAAGAAATCTCCATACTGTTTTCTATAGAGATTCTACTAATTTACATTCCCACCAGCAATGTATAAGCATTCCCTTTTCACCACATCTACATTGACATCTATTGTCTTGGGGCTTTGTTAATAATTATGGCCATTATTGCAGGGGTAAGGTGGCATCTCATTGTGGTTTTGACTTGGATTTCCCTGATGTTTTCATTTTTCACCTATGAAAAAATGTTGAGCATTTTTTCATAGGTTAGTTTTGGCCATTTGTATATCTTCTTTTGAGAAATGTCTATTCATGTAATTTGTTCACTTTTTGATGGAATTATTTGTTTTAGAAAACAATGTTTTAAGCATTTTATATCCTAATATAATAGTTCATTTACATTTGAGCATTTTACTTAAGAAAACTGGTTGAGAGGTAGGGTTAACATATAATGCATTATATGTTATACATTTTCTTATTTAGAATAACAGAAAACAGACTCCTAGTTACTGTTTTTATGCAAAATTATCTGATGTTTTGGGAGTAGATTATTGATGTTAAGCAAAAGATGGCTTTATATTATTAATCACAATTAATATAAATGGATTAATCTCTGCAGGTAAAGTATAAAGATGAACAGGCTGGATTTAAAAAACCAATAATAATAAAAATAAACAAATAAAATCTTCATCCAACCCCCCCAACCCAGCCATATACTACTTTAAATAGACCACATACATTACAAGAATATCTAAATATCTAGAATCAAATAATAGAAAAATATATATCAGATAAAAAATCAAATGAAATCTGAGGTAGCTATATTAATATTAGATAAAATGACTGCAGGGCAATAATAAAGACAGTCACAATAGAACATTAAACATTTGTAATTCATCTTAAAGATATAGTGAATCTAAACTTTATGCACAAAACAACATAGTGTCAAAATATATAAATCAAAAGTTGATGGAACTATAAAGAATAAAGGACAAATTTACTACTATAGTACCCTCTAAAATACTAATAGATCAGGCAGACAAATTAGTAAGCTAAAGAAGATTTTAACTGAACAATTAAGCTTGATCTAATGGACCTTTAAAGAACAATACATTTAATGGTTTGAAAATACACATTCTGCATACTAATGTGTAGCACATACGATTTATAAAAACTGAATTATTGCTAGGACAAGAGCAAGCCCAACCAAATAGAAAAGGCTAAAACCATAGGGGGAAGATTGGTAAATCTTGGCTATATTAATAAGAGGAATGGCTGTTTATTGAAAAAGCAGCCCCCAAACTAGGAGAAATCTGTAAGATGTGTAACTCAAAGGATTATATAAAGAACACCTAGAAATCAACAAGAAAAAAAATACAAGAAGCCAGAACAAAGATAGGAAAAGTTATTATCTGATGAGCCATTCCAACTGTCCCATAAACACATGAGAAAATGCTCAAACTCAGTAATTAGGAAATGTAAATTAAAACCACAATGAAGTATAATTTCATACCACTAGATGGTGAAAATCTCAATGTTGGTCAATACTAGTGGTAAGATGTAAGTAAAACAAGATCCCAAATCCACTGCTGGTGTTAAACAATATACTATCTGAGGATGCATACATAGCTGAAAACACTATATACAATTCAGGATGGTGGCTACCCCTGAGGGGGGACATGAAGGGAGGAGGATGATTATCATTCATTAAACCACGCATGTATATTTGGTACATATTTTTGTAGGGATACTGTATTTCACAACTTAAAAAAAAAGTTAATGATGGTAAAGACTGGTATTGGGCTGCACAAAAGACATTTTGGTACTTGGTGGGCATTGCCTTATGGTTTACAGACAGGCACTTTGCTGTCAGTTTGTCTTTTATCTTCTTTGTGCTTTTTCTAATGGTTTTCAGTACTGAGCCTGAGCTCTGGTCAATTATACCAAACACACATGTTAAATTTCAAGACACTGTGTTGCCTGCTTGTCACAAACCCAAAGTACCTTGTTTACTGCAAACCTTTTTAAGACAGAGGGACCATAAAACAAAGACTGTTTAAGCTAACATTCCTGATGTGGAATAGTATGGTCTAATATTATTTAAATCTCTGAAACATTTAGTCAGATTGCAGTATTTGGAGCTTTTTAGTTTTATCTGGCATGATTCTCCCCATAAAATCATGCTGCTAATTCTAGTGTGTATATAAACTTTCAAAATTATTGTGAAGTATTTGTTTTAGATTCCTTTTAAGATGATTTTAATCTTTTAATAAGCCTTAAGGAAAATGAAGATCAAACCATTTCCCCTTTTCTTGTGGTGATGACCAAACATATTAAATCCATATCTAGCCAAGCCTCAGTTTTTGTAAAGAGCTTGTAGTAATTTATTAAGTAAACAACCAGAAGCTTCCTTTACTTGGCTGTAATGAATCACCTCAAATATCTATCTATGCCTACAGACTCCTAGGACCATCTGTCTTGTATTTGAGTTAAATTTATACTGTCTGACTTTATACTGTATAGAAGTGATGCTGAAAGCAGCCATGGTTGACAGCAGGCTTATTCTTGAATCTTTCTCCAGGACCTCTGGATGAAGGAATTTCTTCCTTTTCCTTAATCAAATATCTTTAACTCTGTTTTGAATTCCCTTTTTTTTCCCCTTTGAAAGGATTTTTCTTCTATAATAATTCCCTCCTGTTGCATAACTCTCTCAATCTCTTCTCCTCCCTCCTCTAAAATGTTTACATCTCACTTTTCTTCAAAAACAAACAACAAAACTTCCAGTGACACCAATGAGCCATTCAACACCAGTTTATTGCATCCCTTTTTTATTTCCCTAGCAATTGTTGGAACAATTGTGAACGTCATACCCCTCCCTCTTGGTCACTGGTACCACGGCCAATTGACCACCGCTCAGAGCTCATCTCTTATCTCTCTTCCTTTGTGAACTGTGCTTTAATCATGCAGGTCTCCTGGCTAAGCATCCTCCATGTTTCAGGCCTTTGCATTTGCTCTTTCCTCTGTCCCAGTGCTTTTCCCCCACTGAGTCACGTGACTTCCTTTAGGTCTCTGCTCACGTATCCCCTTGGTCATCCTATTTTTGAAAACCAAAATAGCAAAACAGTGTCCCTCATCAGCCTCCTTGGATTGCTTATTTTTCTTTACTGGCTGGCATGTAATTACTGGTTGTCTGCAAATGCGATGAAAAAGAGAGACTTTGCCCCATTTGTTCCCTGTTGGAACAATGCCTGGCACATAGTTGGAGCTCAGTAAATTCCTGTGTATTGGAGCGGTTAACGGATGTTGAAACTGTCCCGTCTAAGGTTTGTAATGATTCTTGTTTCCTTGATGTCTGATTTATCACTCTGTTTCATTTGGTTGTCCTTGTAGCACGTGTTTCTCTCAGCTTTGGTGGTTCTCATACTCTTTATTCAACCTCTCGTGTTTTTCCTCTGTCCTTTCCAAGAGTTTCTTTCAAATTATGGCCTCCTCCAACTCTCAGTTCTGGATCCTAGAAATTTCTTTTTCGGTGCTCACATCCTTGGAAATGTATCCTATTTTTTAAACTGTGGTGAAAAAACATATAAAACTGACCATCTTAATAATTTTAAAGTATATGGTTCAGTGGCGTTAACTATATGCAGAGTAGAATCATGCGGTATTTGTGTTTTTGTGACTGATTTATTTCACTTTGCATAATATCTTCAAGGTTCATCCATGTTGCTGCATATGAAAAGGATTTCCTGCTTTTTAAAGTCTGAGCAGTATTCCATTGTGTGTATATATACCATGTTTTCTTCATCCATTCATCTGTTGATGGACATTCAGGTGGCATCCACCTCTTGGATGTTGTGAATAATACAAATATCTCTTTAAGATTCTGTTTTTAATTCTTTTGGATTTATACCCAGAAGTGGGATTGATGGATCACATGGTAATTCTATTTTTAATTTTTTGAGAGCACTCCATACTGTTTTGCATAGCAGCTGCACCATTTTATATTCCCACAAACAATGTGCAAGACTTCCAATTTCTCTCCACATCTTCACCAATACTTGTTATTTTCTGGTGTTTTTTAATAGTGGCTATCCTAATGGATATGAGATAATATCTCACTGTGGTTTTGATTTGCATTTCCCTGATGATAAGTGATCTTAGGTAACTTTTCATATGCTCTTTGGCCATTTGTATATCTTTTTTTTTTTTTGGAGAAATATCTATTCAAGCCCTTTGCCCATTTTAAAAATATGTTTTGTTGTTGTTGTTTTTGAGCCATAGGAGTTCTTCATATATTCTGGATATTAACTCCTTATCAGATGTATGGTTTTGCAAATCTCTTCCTCCGTTTTGTCGATTGCCTTTTCACCTTGTTGATTATTTTCTTTGCTGGGCAGAGGTTTTTTTCTCTTCTTAAGACTTGTTATAGGCCAGGCACAGTGGCTTATGGCTGTAATCCCAGCACTTTGGGAGGCCAAGGGGGCAGATCACTTGAGGTCATGAGTTTCAGACCAGCCTGGTCAACATGGTGAAACCCCGTCTCTACTAAAAATACAAAAATCAGCCGGGTGTAGTCACACATGCCTGTAATCCCAGTTACTCAGGTGGCTGAGGCAAGAGAATCGCTAGAACTCAGATGGTGGAGGGTGCATCTGAGCTTGAGCTTGCCACTGCACTCCAGCCAAGAGCTTGCCACTGCACTCCAGCCAAGAGCTTGCCACTGCACTCCAGCCTGAGCAATAGAGGGAGACTTCATCTTCAAAAATAAATAAATAAAGATTTTTTATACCTCAGCTGGCTCTTGATTTAGGTCTATGGTCCTCACTCTTATTCCACACCCCTTTGTACTTAAGTCTTGCCTTACTGTGTATTTCCTTTCTTCCTTCCTTTCTATGGTGCCAGGTATAGTATTACATATTAAGTGGAAACTCAGTAATTGAGTTACTGAATTGAATGATTTAAAATGCCACATGGTGCCTTCTAGTTTTGACTTCTTATCAGGTCTTCAAGTTCTTGTCTCCAAATGCTTTCTTAACATCTCAAAACTGTCTCATTGCCAACATATGAGGCCTTATAATTATCCTTCTTCCACTTTCCTCTTATGTAATAAAGCATTAAGTTCTCTCTATTCCTTCCAGACAATAAGTCTTAAATTGAACATTTCTTCCCAGTCACAAGGTCCGTGGGAGGCAATCCTAACTAACACAATCCCTCCAAATGCTACCTCCCATTCTGCTCTCAGCTGCGGACTCAAACAAAAGGTCACTCCATTATTGTCCTATTCAGGAATGTATGGTGACTTCCAGTCACCCCTGAGAACAAAATAAAAAATTTTGCTTGGCTTTCATTGTGCCCTATGAAGGTGGGAAATACAGTTTCAACCCCAAACCCTAAAAATGGTCTCCCCACTTTAGCCAAATGTACTTTTTCATCTCCAATATGACCTCCTCATTCTTACCTCTGTATCCTCACTGTTTCCTGGAAGACTTTCCAACCTGGGTTAAATAACTCAAGCCTTACTTTCCTCTAAAATCCTAACTCAATTATGCATTTAATTTCCTCTGACAAGTCTAACTCAAATGAATTTTGACCTAACTTTGAATTTCATTAGCATCTCTATATGTTTTAACATTTAACAGGTTAATGCTTTCATTAATATAATAGCATTTTCTTTTGTGATATCACTATTTTGTACTTTTCTTTGAGCAGTGGGGATGGAGAAAATTGCAGTAATTTTTTTTTTAATTTGGAGTTATGGATTTTTGGAAAAGTCAAGAAGCAATGATTTTTGCTCCACCATAGCCGCTCCTAAAACCAAACCAAAGCAAAACAATTAACTTTGCAATGACCTTACACCAACTTTCCATAGATCTAAAACCCAAGGTGGCTGTCATAGGATCATGTTTTTTGAATAAATTATCAAAGTAATTAGCTAGCCCAAGCAGTCATGACCCAAGTGCAAGTGGAATGCTAGACTCATAAACAATGTGCTGGTTGAGGAAGACAAAGTCCCTTAGGAACCCATGGCACTAACTTAGTCTGTGATCTTGGACAATTCACTTAACTTTTTGAAAATCTTCCTTTCTATTTTCAAATGGGGATAAGATTAGTGTCCAAGAGGTATTAATCTCAGGTGCCTTTAGTTCTTGATAGGCCAGACATAAATTATGACATCAGGTTAAAGCAAATTCTCTCTTTCTTTATTAGAAATAGGAGATCTTCTATGTATTTAGAGTTGATTCATCTTATTCTGAAATAAAGGGTTTTATGTCAGTTTTCAAAATATGTACTATAAGACTTTACTTTTGTAAGTTAAAAAAAGTCAAGGTGAGTGGACAATAAGTAGTAAGAAAAATATGAGACACATGGAAAAAATAAGTAGAAAAAGCCATGATGAGAAATAAGAGTGGGATCAATGCACAGAAAGTATGTCCTGAGAAGCAATTCACTTGCTACAGATGGACTGAAAATCTGACTCTGAGATTTCTAACTCAGATAGGAGAACAGGATCAGTTAAATGATTCATGAGGTCCATAAGTAAAAACAAACCAGCTGCTCAAAAGCATAGCTATTCCTGGTACAAAGATCAGAGGGAAATTTCCTGTTCTAAACAATGACACTCAACTGATAAAAGGAAGCAGGCACAACAGTTCAGTAAATGATACAACATTTTCCCTTTTAACATTTTTGAGTTTTTTTCGTAGTGTCTTTGCTCCCATTCTATTTTTCAATAAGAAAAAGTTGGCAATAGACTAGATTGGTCAAAGACTTTGACAGGTGAAAATAATTTTTAGGGGGAATTTGAAAGAAACAGCTAAGGAGTAGCAAAGAAACACATCGAGAAGGAACAGGTCAAGAGTACAGAAATGACAAGTTTTCAGGCCAAGGCAAGGACAAATTAGGAAGTTAGAAGCCATCTGGACAGATGGAGTGTGGTGCCAAAGCCCTAAAGTAGCAGAGCCTGAGTTTTATGTAGAAGATAAAGAAAATGAGCTAATTGTTGCAACTATGTGATATTATAATTATAATGAGTAAAATTATTTTAATAGCAATATTCAATAGCATCTCTTTTGCATTTTTATTTCACTTATACTATTTCTAGAAAAAAAAATATGTAATTATTCTGTAATGGACCTGAAAGAACTTCTACATTGAGACTACAATTAGCTTTGGCCTTAGTCCATCACAAAGGAAGTAAAGGCAATTGGAAAATGACCAAATGATGTAAACAGGGAACTTAAAAGAGAGAAAATTTGTATTTGTATGTTCAATATACATAAAATATTCTTTATTTTTTGCTGGTAATTATAAATGCACATTGAATCAGCAATGATATACTAGTGTCATCTAACGGTTAAAATCACACAGCAGCTTTAATTTTAAATGATAATACACAGCATTGGCTCTCTCATTCTCAGCTGGTGGCAGAGTAAGCTGACACAATCTTTGTACAGTTTGGCAATATATACCAAATCTTTAACAATCAGCACATACTTTAATTTAGCAATTTCACTTCTAATAATTTATTCATAGAATATAACTAAGGACAATGCCAAAGATGTTTACTGAAGAATTTTTCAGTGATATTTAAAAATACAGAGGCTAAAAAACCAACAATTAGAAATTTGTTTAATAAATTATAATTCATGCATATAGTAGAGTACTATGCAATCATAAAAACTGCAGATGTCACAGAAATTTTGACTTGGGAAGATACTCATAACATCTTGTTTTGTGCTGAAAGCAGGTTACATCAAGACGTATTGTAAAGCTATAGTTGATCAATATAGTGTGTTATTGGTTTAGAAATAAGTTTAGACAAATAGATTAGTGGAATGAAATAGAGACCAGAAATAGATGCAGATATATACAGTCAGTTAACTTTTAACAAAGGCACAAAGCATTTGAAAGGGAAAAGAAAACCCTTTCAACAAATAATCTTAGAAAAACTAGACATCCATGTGAGAAAATAAATGTACCTTAGCCCCTACCTCACACCATAAACCAAAAAAGTAATTCAAGATTGATCATAGACCTAAACATAAAAGTGAAAACTATAAAGCTTCTAAAAAAAAACAAGGATAATATCCTTGCAATTTTGGGAGAGACAATAATTTCTTAGCTAAGTCACAAAAGCACTAACCATAAAACATAAAATTGGTAAATTAGACATTATCAAAATGTATTCTCATAAAAACACAACACTAAAGAAATGAAAAGGTGCACCACAGATTGGGATCAAAGGTTTGCAACCTAAATAGCTGACAAAATAATTGTAATCAGAATATACAAACAATGCCAACAATTCAATATTGAAAAACCAAATAACCCAATTAAACTAAACAAGCTGGTATGTTACAAAAGAAGATACTTCGCAAATACTTGTGGATACTTTGCAAAAGAAGATAATGCAAATGACCAATAAACACATTGAAAAGATGCTCAATAATGTTAGACATCGGGGAAATGCAACTGAAAATTATAGGAAAGACTACTACATACTTACGAGATTGCTGCAACTTGAAAATGGAAAGCTAAATGTTGGTGAGTACATGTAGTAACTGAAACTCTAATAAACTGCTGGTAAAAGTGTAAAATGGTGCTATCACTTGGGAAAATCATTTGGTAATTTAAAAAATAAGATCAAATATATATCTAGCCTGTGATCTGCAGTTGAACTCCTTAGTTTTTAACCCAAGATAAATGAAGACATACACCCATGAAAAAAAGACTTGTACAAAGATGTTAATAACAGCTTTATTCATATTAGCTCTAAACTCTCAAGACAACCTGAAGTCTGTAAATAGGTAAATTAATTAACAAGTTTTGGTATATTCATACAATAGAATATTAGGCAGCAATAAGAAGGAATGAAGGGGTGGCCTGCCCCTCCACACCTGTGGATGTATCTCGTCAGGTGGGATGAGAGACTGATAAAAGAAATAAGACACAGAGACAAAGTATAGAGAAAGAACAGTGGGCCCAGGAGACTGGTGCTCAGCATACGGAGGACCTGCACTGGCACAGGTCTCTGAGTTCCCTCATTATTTATTGATTATCATTTTCACTATCTCAGCAAGAGGAATGTGGTAGGAGAGCAGGGTGATAGTGGGGAGAAGGTCAGCAAGAAAACATGTGAGCAAAGGAGTCTGTGTCACAAATAAGTTCAAGGGAACGTACTATGCCTGGATGTGCATGTAGGCCAGATTTATGTTTCTCTCCACCCAAACATCTCAGTGGAGTAAAGAATAACAAAGTAGCATTGCTGCCAACATGTCTCGCCTCCCACCACAGGTTGGTTTTGCTCCTATCTCAGAACTGAACAAATGTACAATCGGGTTTTATACCGAGACATTCAGGTCCCGGGGCAAGAGAGGGTGGCCTTCCTCTATGTCAACTGCAAAAGGCTTTCCTCTTTTACTAATCCTCCTCAGCACAGACCCTTCACGGGTGTCAGGCTGGGGGACCATCAGGTCTTTCCCATCCCACGAGGCCATATTTCAGACTATCACATGGGGAGAAACCCTGGACAACACCCGGCTTTCCAGGGCAGAGGTCCCTGCGGCTTTCCGCAGTGTACTGTGCCCCTGGTTTATCAAGACTGGAGAATGGCAATGACTTTTACCAAGCATACTGCCTGTAAACAGTTTGTTAACAAGGCACATCCTGCATAGCCCTAGATCCCTTAAACCTTGATTCCATACAACACATGTTTTTGTGAGCTCAAGGTTGGGGCAAAATTACAGATTAACAGTCTCTCAGGGCAAAGCAATTGTTCAGCAATTTAGCAACATGAATGAATCTTTAGTGATACTGCTGAGTAAGAAAAGCAAGACAGAAAAGAGTACATACTGTTTGATCCCATTTATAAGAAGTACAAGTACAAATGAAAATGATTATATGGTGAAAAACTGCAAACAGTGGTTGCCACTGGTGAGGTGGGCAGGGATTGACTGAAAGGGGTCATGAGAAAGCTTGTCAGATGAACATAAATACTTTGTGATTAGTGATGATTGCATGTGTACATTTGTCAAAACTCATCAATGTACACTACACACAAAATCTGTGCATTTTATTTGTGGGAACATTTCTAAGAAGGTCACCATTAATCCCTGCCTCTTGGTATTCAAACTCTCTCACATTCAATTGTTGGTCTGCGAGACCGTGAGGATACAGCAGAAGTGGTATATGTAACTTCTGACATTGGGTGATGGAAGATACCATGGCTTCCATGCTCTTCCTCTTTTGGATCACTTGCTCTGGGGAAGCCAGCGGCCATGTCTTGAAGACACTAAGGCAACCCTGTGCAGAGGAACTAAAATACCAAGTTCAACAACACATGAGTAGGAAAACCAAAAACCAGTGCAGGGAGCTTGGAAATGGCTAGTCCTGTCTTCAGATGACTGTAGCTTGGCTTACATCTTCACTGCAACTTCATGGGAGATCCAGCACCAGAACCACTCAACCGAGCCACTCTCAGGTTCCTGATCCACAGGAACTTTGTGAGTTAAAAAATGTTTGTGTTTTTTAAGCTGCTAAAATTTGGGGTCCTTTCTAATGCAGTAGTAGAAAATCGATGCCCTTTGTATATAAATATTCCTTAATTTAAAATAAAGCAAGTAACATAACATACAGTGTATTGTTCTGTTTCTTTAAAAAACATCTTGTACATCAAAATATTGATAACTGTTGTCCCGGTGGTAAGATTAGGCGTGGTTTAACTTCTTTATGCTTCTGAGTATTTTTATTTCTCCTAAATAGTATTATACAAATGTTGTAACTTTTAAAATAAACATTTAATAAAAGCAGAAAATGAAAATAACCCTTTTGTTTCCTGTGTTTGCCCTTCTACAGATCGTGGGTTGCAAGAGGTCTTACATCCATACTCTTCCAGTGACTAAAGCAAATGCAGCCCCAGGTCTGGCATCCCGAATTTTTATCTTATTTTTTCATTAGTACATGAGACTGTACTTTCATCTTCTTTTTAAAAGGTCTCTTGCTATCCTTCAAGCAAAGCTATTTCCAAATCTGAAGAAGATACCAAGAAATAGAAAAAGTAGCACCTTTTGCCTGCTTCCCTGTCTAATATTTGAAAGGGTGGTGAATATTCATGTTATGATTGCCTTTTCCTTTTTTTTTCTATTGATACCAAAGCCATGAGTGTTCTCTTTTTTTTCTTTCTCTTTTTAAAAAACAAAAATTACTAAACTCAGCTTTTAAATGGGTTTATAACTGTTGGGTCTTTGCTCCCATCCAAAAGTTTCTTCATTTCTAGTCACTCGAAAAATCTGACTTTATGTGGTGAGCCTGAGAAGATTTGGGTTCAGATGGGCTGAGAATGATTTGGGTTGAGACCAAAAGCCAGTACCAGGGCTGAATAGTGTCAAAAATTGGGGCCCAAACCTATAGCAAGTGCAGAAAGATGGGAGCTCCCAGGTGTCCTGTGGTTCTCTTTGTTTCCAGGAGGCTCTGTAGCACCATTTGAACTTCTTGTTCTATACAATCATCCCCGGCTTTTGCAGTATTCTCAGACACAGCAGGAAAAACAGCCACGCAGCTTGAACTTAGGGTGCACACTGTGATGCTCACATAGAGCTGGGAACACACTCTTGGCACGCTACACACACCTTTTAGTGGATGCAGCCGTGATCCACCAAGTGCTGATGACGACAGGCACCCAGCTGTCATAGCTTACATTGCCAGGGCCTTGTAGGAAAGGTACGACACAGAAAACGTCAGTATCCAGGAAGTGATTACATCCATTTTCTGTGACTCTGGGCCAGATTATGCAGTCTCTGTGTTCTTCATGACCTTTGCTGATTCTCCAGATTCTGGACTGGGGGCCTCATGGTCCTATTGGTAGGTGATACCGGGGGAAGAAAGAAAGGAACGGTCACATTGTATAGGCTATCAGTTACTGGCCTGTTCAAAACTCTTTGGAGAATAAGGCTGAAATCATGGGATAAAATGAAATTTGTGGATATACAAATATAATTTGTCCTTTATGAGGGTACTCAGAAATCCACAGGGAAAATGTTGTATGGGAGTTGGATATTGTCAGCGTTTAGGTAGGAGAGCCTTTATTAGGGTGATTGGATTTTCTTTTCTATCTTTTTTTGGTGGTATAACATACATAACATAAAATTTACCATCTTAACCGTTTTAAAGGCACTGTTCTTGGGCAGTCAGTACGTTTACACTGTTGTGCAGCCATCACCAGCATCCACCTCCAGAATTCTTTTTATCTCACAAAGTTGAAACTACATACCCATTAAACAGCTGTCCATTATCTCCTCTCCTCCTCCCTGGAAACCAACATTCTACTTTCTGTCTCTACGAATTTGACTACTGTAGGGACTTCATGTAAGGGAATTGTACAGTATTTGTCTTTTTGTAACTGGCTTATTTCATTTACCAAAATGCCTTCAAGGTTCATCCAAGTTATAGCATGTGTCAGAATTTTCTTCCTTTATAAGGCTGAATAATATTTCATTGGATATCTCCATCACATTTTATTTATCTATTCACTTGTTGAAGGAATCTTGGATTGCCTCTCCTTTTGGCTATGAACATGGATATATCTTTTCTACTATTTTATCATAAGTCAAAAATCGGGCTGGTAATTTTACACATTTTTTTTCTAATTTACTTTTGGATCTTTTTGTTATTTTGAGGACCTAGGGTATGGTATGATAAGATAGAATTGACAATGGGAATGAATTAGAGGCAAGGAGCATATAAAGTCAGTAGAGCCACCATACATTGCTAAACTTCAGTTCAAGTCCTGGACTACTATAGATAAGAAAATTACTTATCAATGATCTTTTAATAATTCCTAAAAGAAAAAAACCTCCTTTGAATGAAATCCAAATGTGGTTTGTACCGAGTTCTCATTAGAAAATAACATTTAAACAAAAAAGTGACATTAATATTAAAAGAGCACTTTCATAGAAACATTTAGAATTTTCTTATATGTAACAACTTTCTTTTCTTCTTAATTTTTTTTTTTTTTTTTTTTTGAGATGGAGTCTCACTCTTGTTGCCAGGCTGGATGGAGTACAGTGGCATGATCTCAGCTCACTGCAACCTCCACCTCTTGCATTCAAGAGATTATCCTGCCTAAGTCTCCCAAGTAGCTGGGATTACAGGTATGGGCCACCACGCCTAGCTAATTATTGTATTTTTAGTAGAGATGTGGTTTCACCATTTTGGCTAGGCTGGTCTTGAACTCTTGACCTAAAGCAATCCGCCCACCTGGCCTCCCAGAGCATTGGAATTACAGGTGTGAGCCACTGCATCTGGCCAATAACTTTCTATAAGTCTGGAAATATTAACTACATATTGTCAACTTGAAATTTGTCAAAATCACTGACATATTTGGAAGTGGTCATTCAAGCAGGTATGTGTAGCGATGGCCAAGAGGAATCTCTTGGTTCTTTAAGGTTATTTTGCATACTAATATAAATGTTGGTACACCAAACAATTCCACAAAAATTATAACATATAAACTAATATTTATATTGGCTGTGCTACTCAGTGTGGTGGCCACTAGCCACATGTGACTAATGAGACTTGACAAGTGGGTATTCTGAACTGAGATGTGCTGTATGTGTAAAATACACCTTGGACTTTGAAAACTTGGTTCAAAAAAAAAAAAAAAGAAGGTGAAATCACTCAATAATGATTCATATTGGTTACATGGTGAAATGGTAACAGTTTGGATATGCAGAAGTTCTCCCTTATCTGTGGGGGATACAGGTTTCAAGACCCCCAGTGGATGCCTGAAACTGAGAATAGTGCTGAACCCAACTGCCATCAATCAAGACATGTTTCTGTTCATCTTCCACCCACAAATCTGATACCTTTTCCATCTTGACAACACTTATTACATACTGTGGCTGTAACTTGCAGTTTGAGGTGCAACAGGAAGAATAGTAAGCATGAATTTCTTTTTCCTTCCACACAATTTCAGAGATTTGTTCTTACTGTAGATCTCAATGATTTTGGCATATGATTTTTTCTTTCTTCATTAAGTTGAAAAGTTTTACATTTTTACTTACAGGAAGCACTTAACTGCTTCTCTTTGGCATATCTGAATCGCCAGCATTATTCCTCTTGCACTTTGGGGCCATTAATAAGTAAAATAAGAGTTGCTTGAACACAAGCACTGTGACACCGTGACAGTGGATCTGATAAGGGCAGGGAGCATCTACAGCTCCCTCGGATGACTCATGTCTCGGGTGGGATGGAGCTGGACAAGGTGAGACTTTATCAGGCTACTGACTGTCACACAACTTAAAATTTGTAAATTGTTACATTTATGGAATTTTCCATTTAATATTTTCAGACCATGATTGACTGCAGGCAACTGAAACCGTGAAAAGCAAATCACAGATTAGGGAGGGACTACTACACTGGGTTAAATTAAATATAACGTTAAAATTAATTTTAATTTTCTTACTTTTAAAATGTGATCACTAGAAAATTTAAAACAACATATGTGGCTTACATTATATTTCTAATACACAATGCTACCCTAAAGATTAGTTTATATGTTATAATTTTTGGGGAATTGTTTGGTGTACCAACATTTATATTAGTATGCAAAATAACCTTGAAGAACTGCATTTAATTTATAATTTTACTTGAATAATCATATTTAGATCATGAGTCTTTAAAAATAAAATCCCTAATTGGGAGTTTTAAAGAAATATCATTTGAGGATAAATATTAACTTGGCCAACTAAAGTTGATTTTAACTCCCAAATTATGTATGTTGGTGATAAATTATCTTAGATACACACATAAAAAGAATTTCAAGAAGATAAAAACAATTATAAGGGAAAAAATTAGGTACCTTAGAAATCTTGCTCTCACATTAACCTCAGTTGAAAGTAAGTGTCTATTCCTATCATGAATATGTACTTCACTGGTTATGGGCGAAATGCAGCAATTGAGAAATTATTGTCTCTAAACTATGGCAATAAACTTTTAAAAATCTGACTGCAAAAACTTTTATAATACAATTCAAATAATAATTAATTTTTTTGGATACAATTTAAGATTTACTTCTGTTTACAAAAGCTCATTCGACAGTGGCAAATTAGGTTCCTAGGGCTGCCAAGTAGGTTACCACGAACTTGGTGACTTAAAAGAATAGATTCTCTTACAGTTCTGGAGGCCAGAAGTCCAAAATCAGGGTGTTGGCAGAGTTGGTTCCTTCTGGAGACTCCGAGGGAGGTTCCTTTACCATGACATTTCTTTTCTGGCTTCTGGGGGCTGTCGTGTGGCTTGTAACTGCAGAACTCCAATATCTGCCTCTATCTTCATGTGGCATGGCCTTTATCCCTGCGTGTCTTTGTGCCTCAAATCTTCCTCTCTTTTTTCTTATAAAGGCTTCAGTCGTTGGCTTTGAGGCCCATTGCAAATCCAGGACGTTCTCATCTGGAGATCCTTAATCTAATTACCTATACAAAGACCCTATTTCCAAATATGGTCACATGTTCAGGTATAGGGAATTAGGATTTGTACATTTCTATTTGAGGGACATGACTGAACCCATTACAGGTGGTATTTAGCTTTAGTCATATATTAATGTTAACATTTACTCACTCATGATTGGGTTAGTGACTGTATTCAGAGCTCCAAGAGCTGTAAGAAGAAGGGGATTTATGGCCAATTTATGAAGACATCTTGAGACAGGAGAACACGAACCAGCTACTTGTGCTGCTGCTGTGGCATCTGCTGGTGTTGACCACCAAAGTGCACATCCTCTTAGTCTGGAGAAAAGAGGACCCCAGCTGGTGGGAAACATGCCCATTCCCTTCTATGCCATCAGCGTGATCTGCACCTTGCCTGGAGTGGTGAGAATTGGAGACCCGGAACCCCCTCTCAGACAAGAGATCTCACTTTTCTCCCTGGCTCAGTCTTAAGAAATACCAGAAAGCATTAAAATGTGCTTGAGTTTTCATGTATTCTCTACAAGTCTGTAAAGATACACTCTTACAGAGAGAATCTGCTTTTACTCCTAAAGTTGAGTTAAAGAGTTCTTGAGAGGTAGGTAGTCAATGTGGAAGCAGGAAATTCTTGACCCCAGGAGTGATGAGGTGAAAATGGTCCTTGAGGGAGTTTTGTTTGGTGATTTGTGTAGCAGAAATCAGAGGGAGCAGATGGAAGGTAAAGATGCCAGTGGGGGAGCTAATACCACAATCTAGGCTCGAGAGCACAAGCTCCAATATTGGGATGGGCTGGTCTTGAGAAGGTAAATTCAGGGAACAGAAACACTGCACAGTGTGAAGTTGAGGGAAGAGTGAAAAATAGGCCCACATCTATATCCTGGAGAGTGGCGGAGGTGTTGACAAGAGAAGGAAGCCTGCAATGATTGAGTTGTCTTCATTTTCGTTCTTTGTTGGAGGTTCATTTGTTTTCCACTTATTTAGGCTTCTCGTGGGCCCTTTAGCCTGTTAGTGCCTTGTCTCACACTAATCACAAGTGACTGCTATTGCCAAAATGTGACATACCCAATTTAGGATTCTGCCTGTTAGTTCCCTCCAGCTCTGCTGGATCACTTCCTCGAACTTCTCTTTCTCTTTCTGCTTATTAGTGTGTCATTTTACAGAGTGTTTCTCAAGCTGCAGAGTTCCATGACAGTCTTCAGACCCTGCAAAGATCCATCTTATGTGTGAAGTTTGTCTAGTTAAGGTTGATTTCTGTGTGTGTATGTTTAATTGGTTGCTAAACTGCAGTGTTATAGTGGTCCAGAAATGCATTTCAGGATGGGTGGCATGTTTTGCAGTCTGAATAAAAATGGTTCACTAAATCTAAATTTAAGATACTGTCCTGTGTCTCTATTAGGTAGGAGAAATGAGTCAGACAAATTGCAATTAACATTTATTCAACTAGTCATGGGGCTTTGTTTTTAAGACCAAATGCAGTGATATCAGATTCAATATATATCTTTGTTGAGGTACTAGTAGTATTTCCTTTTCATGTTATTATGAGAATTCCATGAGCATGAGTATTCTAGAAGATCTTACTAAAATGGGATGGGGGGAGATGCATAGAGAATGAATGCTCAACTCACATGTGCGTAAGTGCCAGTGGCTTATAGCCACAAAGTTGAGTGCACCCACTTCTGTTAGCATATCAAAGGTATAGGAATTCCAGTTACTGAGTATGGAAAGCACAACAGCCTCAGGTTGCTTTCAGAGATTCTGCCCAAGGGGTAACTTGTGAGAGTGTTGGCCTCCACAAGCTGTGAGGTGTATCAATAGAAGCAGAGGCAGAGAGGGGACCAGGATGGCCAGCAATGAAGAGGCATTGCCTTTAGTCAGAGGGCTGTGGTTTGAAGAACCAAGAGAGGAGTCTTTGCAGAATACATAGAAATGCTGATGAGAGAGCACTGACTGTGAAGACCTGCCAGGCCTGAAGAACACAATACCATCCTCAGGCAGTGCCAATCAAACAGGGACTGTTCTATTCTCTCTTCCCTGATTTCCTCCATACTCTCCCCCAACCTCCATCTCCATCACTGAGGCTGATGGAGGAAGACATCAAGTTTAGCAAACCTGGAGAAGAGGAATAACTCCAAGAGGAGCATTATCTTTAGATGAAAATTGAAGTATGGATTAATATATTGAACTGGACACTTTAAAATATATGTGTGTGAACGTGTGTTTTGCTTTTAACTTTTTATTTTAAGTTAATTATAGACTCACAGAAAGGTGCAAAAAATACATAGAGTCTCTTGTATCCTTCAAGCAGCACCCCTAAATTGTGATGTCTTTTATAGCTATAGTACAATACATATGAGAAACTAGGAAACTGGCATTGGTATAATACCTTTAACTAGACTACAGACCTTATTCAGTTTTTCACTGCTTTTTGTGTGCACTTGTGTGTGGTGTTTAGTTCCATGCAATTTGATATCAAGTATAAATTTGTGTAATCCTACCACAATCAAATACAGAACTATTCTAACACTGCAAAGAACTCCTGTATGCTTATAGTCATGTCCAATCCTAATCTCATCCTTGTCTTCCAAAAATCACTAATCTGTTTTCCATATCTATAGTTGTGTCATTTCAAGATGACATATAAGTGGAATCACATATTGTAGTGTGTTGCTTTATGAATTGCCTTTTTTTCACTAAGTAAGATACACTTACCCTTCCAAATGGTTGGATATATCAATAGTTTGTTCTTTTTTGTTGCTGGATAGTATTCCATTGTGTGGTTTTTCCAGACTTTGTTTAACCATTTACTTACTTTGTTTCTCTGCAGAAACAAAATGCCTGAGAGTTGCTGGGTGGTATGAAAAGTGCATTAGTATTTAGTTTTATAAGAAAATAGCAAGCTTTTCCAGAGTGGCTGTACTATTTTGTAGTTCCATCAGCAATGTATGAGAGATACAGTTTCTCTGCATCCTTGTCAGCATCTTGTGTAATCACTATTTTTTTAGTTCAGCTCTTCTAATGGGTGCAAATGTGTTATATTGTTGTAGTTTTACTTTGCATTTCTCTCATGGATAATGATGGTAAACTTTTTGTGTGTGTTTATTTGTGCATTTTCTTTTTGGTGAAATATCTGTTCATGTCTTTAGCTCATCCTCTTATTAGAGTTTTTGTTTTTTTAATTGTTGAGTTTTGAAGTATCTTTATATATTTCAAATAAAAATTTTTTGTTAAATGTGTAGTTTGTAAATATTTTCTCCTAGTCTGTAACATGTCTTTTCACCCTCTGATAAAAGATATTTCACAGAACAAAAGAATTTTAATTTTGATGAAGTCCAATTTATCAATTTTTTTCTCATAAGCTATGTTTTTGGCTTCAGGTTTAACACTCTTCATCTAGCTCTAGACTTAGAAGATTTTCCTTTTGGATTAGACATTTAAATATTTACTTAGCACAAAAGATAGTAGCAAAGGAAGAGCAGAGGGACAAAAGACAAATAGAAACTAGATAGCGAAGTTGTCTATCTAATCCAGTGATATCAATAATTACATAAATGTGGATGAAATAAACGCCCTATTCAAAAGGCAGAGATTGTCTGTCTGAACCAAAGAAAACAAGACTCAATAATACGTTGTTTATGAGAGACATGCCTTTGAACCAAAGACAGAAATGGTTTGGAGGTAAAAGTATGGAAAAGACATATTGAAGTAACTATGAAAGAGCTGGAGTGGTTACAATAATATCAAACAAACTTTAAGACAAGAAACATTACTAAAAATATTTCATAATCATAAAAGGATCAATACAGTAAGGGGATATAACAATTTAAAATGTATATGTATTTTACAACTGAGCCTCAAAATAAACATGAAGCAAATATTGACAGACTTGAAAGGATAAATAGGTAATTTAACAATAATAGCAGGTATTTCAAAACTTTCAATAAATGATAGGACAATTGGACCAAAAAAACGCGGGTACGTGAGACTTCCACAGGACTATCAACCTACGTACTCTAAATGATATTTATAGAACACTTGATCCAAAGAATTAAAATACAGATTTTTGTCAAGTGCACATACAACATTCTCTAGGTTAGACAATATGCTAATCTAGGAAAGAATTAAATTGGAGATTCACCATACAAAGATTTCTGGCAAAAACCCAATCTATGTAGAAATTAACACACTTCTGAACAACCTATGGGTCAAAGAATACATCAAAAGGGAGAGTAAAAAGATATTTTGAATTGGATGAAACAAAAACACAATATATAAAAGCATATGGAAAAATCTAAGGTAGTACTGAGCAGAAAGTTTGTAACTTTAAAAACCTCTCAGAAAAGAAGAAAGCTATCAAAAGGCAATAATCTAAGCTTCTACCTTAAAAAGCTAGAAAAAGAACAAAGTAAATTAACAGCAAGTATAAGGAAGCAAATAATGACTGAAAATTATTGAAATACAAAACAAAACTAAACAAAAATAATAAAGACAACCAATGAAAGCAAAAGTTGATTCTTTCAAAAGATAGACAAAATTGATAAACCCTTACCTAGAATGACAGAGAAAATAAGAGGAAAGATACAAATTACCAAAATAAGGAATAAGAGAGGGGACAGAATTATCGGTACTATAGAAATTAAAATGATTAAAGAAGAGTATCATTAGCTATTTTATGCCAATAAATTAGACAACTTAGATGAAACAGACAAGTTCCTAGAAAGATACAAATTACCAAAACCGACTCAAGAAGTAGAAAATCTAATTGACCTATGATAAGTCAAGAAACTGAGCTAGTGATTAAAAATCTTCCCACAGTGAAAGCTACAAAATATTGCTGAGATGAATTTAAAAAGAGATGGAGAGACATTTTATGGTTGGGGTTGAAAGACTCATGGTTAAGATGGAAGTTGTCTTCATATTGATATACAGAACCAACACATTCCCTTTCAAAATACCAGCAGGCTTTCATTATAGAAATTGACAACCTGATTGTAATTTTGTTTGTTGGTTTAATGTGTCAACTTTGCTAGCCTACAGTCCCCAGCTATTCAATCAAACACTAATTTAGGTGTTGCTGTGAAGGAAATTTGCAGGTGTACATAGTATTAATGAATAATTAACTTTAAGAGAGATTATGGTGGATAATCTTGATGGGCTTGATTCAGTCAGCTAGAAGACTTTACAACTGGGTCTGAGGCTTTCCTAAAAAAAAGAAGAAAATTTTACTTTGGACAGTAGCATTAGCTCATGCCTGTGAGCTCTAGCCTGACCTTCTGGACGGCCTGCCTGTGGGTTTTTGTCTTACTTAAAAAGCCCCTACTATTGCATAGGCCAATTTCTTATAATAAATCTCTTAATATATATATTTCCTACTGGTTCTGCTTCTCTGGTTGTACTCTGATTGGCAGATGATCCAATAATTTATATGGAAATGAAAATGATCTACATAAAACAAAACAATTTTAGAACAGAACAAACTTGGATGACTTATCCAATTTCAAAACTTATATAAAGCTATAGTAATCATGAAAGTTTAGTATTGACGTAAGGATATATAAATAGATCAATGAGACAGAAATGAGAGTCCAAAAACTAACCCATCAATTGACTAAGGTCAACTGATAATGAAAATATATGTCCACACAAAGATTTGTAGGTGAAAATTCATAGCATCATTATTCATAACAACCAAAAATGGCAACAACCTAAATGCACATTGATTGGCAAATGGGTGAACAAAACCATGCCATACTTATAGAATAGAATGCCATTCAGCAATAAAAAGAAAGAAACACAGATACATGCTACAGCATGGATGAATCTCAAAAGCATTGTGGTAAGTGAAACAAGCGACACAAAGATGACAAATTGTATGATTCTGCTTATATGAAGTGTCCACAAAAGGTAAATTTATAGAGACAGAATGTAGATCAGTGGTTGTTCCTGGGTCTGGGGAGGGAGCAGGGATTCATCGTAAATGGGCTTGAAGCAATTTTGGTTGGGGAGTCGTGGAAATGTTCTAAAACTGGGTTGTTATGATGGTTGTACGACTCACTAAATACTTACTACCATCATTAAATTGTGCATCTACAATGGATTTCCTTACCATATGTAAATTATACTTTAAACAAATGAACAGAAAAATTATGGAGCTTTCCCAGTTGTCATCAAAGAAAAAAAAGAGGAAAACTTCCTACAGAGCAAATTTGAAGCAACAGCAGAAGATAAAAATAAAGTCACTTTTGGGCACAAGCCCAGCATTTTTCACACACAAGTTATAGAGGTCAATATGGCTCTAGCTAGCTAGTGTGACCATCTCTAAGAATGCCATCCTTTTTCACGACATAAATGCATTTTCTCTTAATGCCATGAGAATATATGAAGATACATGAAAATTTCGATTCAGCAATAGCTACTTTATCTTGCAATATAATTTTACAGTGTTTATTTTAATGAGCCATAAACTATTTTCTACAAGATTCCAGTGTAATGGAAAAGCAATGGGAAGAATTACAAGCCGGCAGACAACTATAGAAATCCATGGCTTTGCAGCCTTCATTTAGTTCCTGCATTAGCCAATTGACTTTACTTGGGAGAAAAACCACTTCAAGGTCAAACTCAATCTCTGACTCTGGCCACTCACCTAAAAAATGGGAGCTTTAGCCCCCAATGGGCTTAACAAAACAATGTGGATGGCTCAGAGTACTTATCTCCAGGGTAGAAAAGGGAGCAATAATTAAAAATGTATAGGAACTATAAAAATCAAAGAAATAAAGGTGGGAAGATCCAAGGCACAAAGTCACACTATTTACCAATGACAAATAATATATTTAATTAATAAATGGGAGAGAGTTTGCTTAGAGGCAAGAGTATCAGATGGGAGAGTCACATTTGGTTTTACTTTCAAGCAGTACCAGTTTGAAAGGGTAGAATCTAGGTTAAATGTTTGGACAGCAAACTAGAGGTTCTGCAAAAACAGGCTCTCTCCTTTCCCCAATGAAGGGACTCTGATTTGTATCCACCTTTTAATATTTGGAGGCACTTTGCAAACTGTAGCTTTAAATTACTGTATGCACCATCTGTCTTTGTTAAATATCCAAAGGCATTTGGCCATCACCCTACATCTGTTTCTGTCTTTGGACCCAGGGTTTCTGAGGCACGTCATGTTTTAAGGGATGTGCTCAGACACTTCTCTACTTCACAGATCTCTCAGGCACACCAAAGCCTCATCCCAGTCCAGGCAATAGTGTTGTGCTGCCCCTTGGAGAAAACCCATGCTAGATTGCTGGGAGCATTTTGGATTCAGGGTCCTGCCTATTGTGATCTCCATGGAAATGGAATGAGGCAGCCTGCATTTCATAGACTTTAAGCAAGCATATAGATATTAGATACTGTATTCCGGAAGCAGAACGATTTTCTCATTCCAAATTGTACAGAGAAAATTTGGCTCTGTCTGATACTGAGATTATTGTCTTCAGTGGAGTGTAAAAAGTCCCAGATTCAGATTTTCAAACTCTTCTTTTGAAATGGTGCAGATGAAACTTGCTTATCATTGTACTTACTGAATTTCATTATAGGACTGTTGTGTTTGTCAACGGGTGGCCAAAAGCCACAGCTGACTTCTCAGTTATCAGAGTCATCCAGCCTGATGCGCTGCCGTTCCCCTCTGCCCCACACATATTATCACTGTCCAGCCAGAGTGGGGCCCCACAGGCCCTCCGCAGCCCTGTTACTCAGGTTAAGCTGGTACCAGTAGTATGAAATTTGCCTCAGCTAGACAATGCTCCCCTTCTCCTGTCCAACCTGCTATTATATTACCCTGACAATGTCTTTTAACAGCATCCTTTCTACAAAGGCAGGTATAGATCACAAATATTTCAGACAGCTAAGAAACTTATCTGAGGATGGGTTTGAGCGGAGGTGGTGTTATTATGGATGGCATTTCCAGTCATCGGACATAAACTCTGTGATGCGTCAACTCCAGTGCCTGCTTTACAGGCCAGCTGCAGAAATTCAATTGCTTCTAAGGTCAGTTGCTGGGGCAGATACACCAAGAGAATGTAGTCTCGTTTTCCAACTTTTATTAGAGACAATTAGATGACTATGTTTAAATCTCACCAGCTAAGAGAACTTAATCAGAAAGACCCAGATTTTTAAAAAAGGGATAAAAGAGAGAAAAATTCCTTTAATTTAACTTCTAAAATATGAAATAAAGCTCTTGTCCCCATTCTTCACTTTCTAAAAGGTGATGTTCCTAATTTTGTTATTTTAAAAAGAATCTGTGATTTTAATTTTGATGTCCTCATTTACTCAATAGTTATTTAAGACAGAATTTTTAAAAAAACGTTCAGGTTGTTTGAGATTTTTGCTGAAGCCTTTGTTACTGGCTGTAGACATAGTGCCGTGTCTGACTTTCTGAGCATGTGGGTCACAGAGTGTCTGCTTTTTGAATTCAAAAGTTGTAACCACTTTTTGGAAATGAGGAATAGACAATTAAAAAGAAAGTATAAAATAATCATTGTATATTTCAAAATAATGAAGAGTAGATTTTAAATGTTTTCATCACAAAACAATAAGCACATGAGGCAATGTATTTGTTAATTAGCTTGATTTAATCATTCCACAGTGGAAATATAGATCAAAATGCACCCTGTATCCCATAAATACATAATATATACGATTATTATTTTTCAATTAAAAATAAAATTTAAGAAAGAAAGTGTATTATCTGTAGAGAACAAATGCTATATATCTGTTAATTCAGGACTGGAATTTAAATTATTTAAAGCTTCATGTCCTTATTTATGTCTACTTAGCCTGTCAGAGATTGAGAATACTGTATTACAGCTTCCACTGTAATTGCCTCTGACATTATTCTTTTGCAAAAGGATTTATTGTGTACATTTATTTGCCCGTTTTATATATTTCTTAGTTGCTATCTATTCAGTATGGGGATGCTTCATGAGAAAATATTTCCCTTTTACTATAGTCAATATCTTTGGCTTGAATGATCTTTGTCTGATATTAATATTTCTGCCTTTGCTTTTTCTTTGTTTTTGATATAAACTCATTGTGTTAGGCCATTCTTGCATCGCCATAAAGAAATACCTGAGATTGGGTAATTTATAAACAAAAGAGGTTTAATTGACTTATGCTTCTACAGGTTTTACAGGAAGAATGGTATAACATCTGCTCAGCTTTTGGGGAGGCTTCAGGGAGCTTTCACTCATGGTGGAAGGCCAAGGAGGGGCAGGCACTTCACATGGCAAAAGCAGGAGCAAGAGAGAGAGCGGGAAGGGGTCGGGGGAAGGCACCACAATGGACAACAACCAGTTCTCATGAGAATTCACTATTTCGAGGACAGCGTCAAGCCAAGAAGGATCTACCCCCATGACTCAAACTCCTCCTAGCAAGCCCACCTCTACCATTAGGGATTTCATTTCAACATGAGATTTGAGCAGGGACAAATATCCAACTACATTATCCATTTTTCAATTTTAAAGTTTCAGCATCACTTTTGAGTGTCTTTTGTAAGAATCTGCTGGCTAGAATTTATTTTCTAATCCTATCTTAGAGTTTTTGTTATTAATCAAAAGTTTAAGTCGTTTACATTGATCTAAACGAGTCACTAGTTCTCATTCCAGTCATCTTGTTTTACGGTTTATGTGTGCTTGTTGCCTTTGCATATCTTTTACTCTGTAGAGAATATAAGGGGGTTATTTTGTTTCAAATTCTGCTGATGGTTTTTTAAAAGTTAAAAAAATACCTTAAGCATATCTTTAATTTTCAAAGTTTAAGAATAAAAAAATAATTTTTGACTTCCTGATATGTCAAACACATGCCAATATTTACTATGTTAATAGTTATGGATTCAGACTATTACATTTTCAGAGTACAAGATTTTTTAGAATTGTTTTTATTTTCTAGATTCAACTTGGTAATATTTGTTTAAATTTATATTTAATTTCATAAGTTTATTTGGTATTAAAACTCATTGTAAATTCTTTTATGTTCTTACATTTTAATGCCTAACATCTTAGTTTCTATTTCCTGTTTTTGAATTATTTTATTTACTGGTAGTAATGTAAAAAAATTGCAACTTTTTTGTCTATAATTGGTTTTTGAATAAGGTTTGAGATGAGGAGTACTTGTAGGGTATATTTTGAGTGTCTTTGAATATTTAGAAGTATGTACTGCCATTTCTCATAAAAGGTAAACCAATTGGGACAAAAATTTCTGGGTCACTATTATTTTTCCACAGATAGTTGTTTGCCAAGCTCTAGGTTTTGGCATGTTACTTTCTGTCTCTAGTACTCGTGTGTTTATTTATGAAATGATAATGATAGCCCTTTCCCCAATTATTTCATACAATTCTGTGAGGTTAAAATGAGAGAATGGACAAGAAACCATGCTGAAACTATAAAGAGGTAATGAAATACAACATATGATCATTTCTCACTGAGTTTAACTTGAAGTACAATGTTTTATTCTTGTCTGGTCTGATTCATTTTTTATTTGCTTATCACTCACTCCTACTCAGCCCAGTAACTTCTTTAAGAAGCATTTTCTTAGGCCAGGCGCAGTGGCTCATGCCTGTAATCCCAGCACTTTGGGAGGCCAAGGAGGGCAGATCACCTGAGGTCAGGACCAGCCTGGACAACATAGCGAAACCCCGTCTCTACTAAAAATACAAGAATTAGCCGGGTGTGGTGGCAGGTGCCTGTAAACCCAACTACTCCAGAAGCTGAGGCAGACAGAATCGCTTGAACCGGGGAGGCTGAGGTTGCAGTATGCCAAGATGGCACTATTGCACTCCAGCCTGGGCAACAGAACAAGACTCTGCCAAAAAAAAAAAAAAAAAAAAATCTGGATTCATCTGTTAACTTATGATCTTCTTGGTCTAGCTACCTGATGGGTCAGCCTTCAAAGGTCTTACTCTAATTAAAATACTTTAAATTTCCCTTTTAAAATGGAAACGTGATCCTTGGTCACCATGAAAAATTGAAAACTGAGAACAACACAAAAAAGAAAATAGTAATATTTAAATTAATTGTAAATTAATTCTTAAGTATTTGTAACATATAGGAACAACCACATTTTAACTTTTTTGTCTTTTTTTATACTTACATCACCATTTTCATCAATAGATATGATACTGTATAAGTTGATTTTAGGTAATTTTTTTTTTTTTTTGAGACGGAGTCTCGCACTCTCGCCCAGGGTGGAGTGCAGTGGCGCCATCTTGGCTCACTGCAAGCTTCGCCTCCCAGGTTCATGCCATTCTCCTGCCGCAGCCTCCCTGGTAGCTGGGACCACAGGTGCCCGCCACCATGCCCGGCTAATTTTTTGTGTTTTTAGTAGAGACGGGGTTTCACCGTGTTAGCCAGGATGGTCTCGATCTCCTGACCTCGTGATCTGCTCACCTCAGCCTCCCAAAGTGCTGGAATTACAGGTGTGAGCCACCGCTCCCGGCTGATTTTCGGTAACTTTTATATGGTTACATAAAACGAAGCACACCAATAATAAGTGTACATGTGATTAATTTATTATGAATCAGTCCATCTGTGTCACCACCATGCAGATCAGAAGGGAGGCCCCCTGGAAGCCTCTCTTGTGTACTCTACCTGGGCTACCAATTCCCAGACTTAGATGATTGCTATCCTGATGTCTATACCACTGATTAGTTTTGACTACTTTTGAACTTTTTATGTGAGTTACCCATACACTTATATCTCCTTTATCTCAGCATTGTATTTGTGAGGTTCATATATGTTGTTTTTTAGCAGTTTGCTTATCTTTATTGCTATGTAGTAGTTCATTATACCACCATACCAACACTTATTTATTCTACTATTAATGGGCATTGGGTTTATTTCCAGTTGGAGCTATTATAAAAAATGTTGCCATAAGTATTTTTGTACATTTCCTTTGGAGTAAATACGTATGAATTTTGGCTAGCTATGCACTAAGGAGTGGAATTGCTGGGTGCTAGGGGCATGTATATGTTCAGCTTTAGAAACAATGCCTAGAAGCTTTTTCTAAATGTTGTTGCCAGTTTACATCCCCAGAAGTAGTGTATGAGATTTTCAGTTGCTCCTCATACTTTTCAATGTTTGGTAATTTTTAAACTGCTATTCTAAGTATGTAGTAGCATCTCATTGTGGTTTCAACTTATATTTAAATGATGATTGAAGAGGCAGAACAATTTTTTTTGTCATATATATTTGTGACTTTTTGAATACTTACTTTTGAGAAGTTTTTGTTCAAGTATTTTGCCAATTTTTCTATTAGGTCAGAATTTTAAAATTTATTGTTAGAAATTTTTATATATTTTGAGTGTGAGTAATATGCAAATATGTGCATATTAATATCTTCTATTCCTTGGCTTGCCTTTGACTCTTTTATAGGTGTCTCTGGATGAACACAAATCCTTGATTTTAGTATACATAATTATCCATATTTTTCTATTTTCTTATGACTTTTTCTCTGTCTTAAAAGAAAGCTATTTAGCCAGGTGTGGTTGCACAGACCCATAGTCCCAGCTACTCAGAGGCTGAGGCAGGAACATCGCTTGAGCCCAAGGGTTCAAGATTATAGTGAACTCTGATTGTGCCACTGCACTCTAGCCTGCATTACAAAGCAAGATCTCATCTCTTAAACAAACGAAAAAGCTTTGCCTATTCTGAATCATAAAATTATACGGTAATATGATAATCTAGAGGGTTGGTTTTTTTTTCGTCTTTCACATTTAGATCTAACTTCCACACAGGACTGGTTTTCAACTGATTTGCAAGTATAGTATGAAGGGTCTATATTTAAAAGACCATTATCTCATGCAGTAACACGTTTCTTATAAATCAAGTGACCATAAAACTGTGTGTCTGTTTCTGCAGGCTCTATTCTGATCCTTTGGTCTATTTACATATCTTTGTGCTGTGACTGTAGCTTTACAATACATCTTGATATCTGATGTTATAAGTTTTCCAGATTCATTTTTTGGAGACTATCTTTGCTATTCTTGGGTCTTTAAAAGTACAGTTTAGGACTATTTTGTCAATTAAAAACGTCATCACCACCACTGCCAGCGCCACCACCACTGCCACCACCACCACCACCACCACCACCACCACCAGCACCACCAGCACCACCAGCACCAGCACCACCAGCACCACCACCACCACCACCACCACACCACCACCACCACCACCACCACCACCACTACCACCACTACCACCACCAGCACCACCACTACCACCACCAGCACCACCACCACCACCAGCACCAGCACCAGCACCACCACCACCACCACCACCAGCACCACCATCACCATCAGCACCAAAGCCTGGCTGGGATGTTTTTTGGAATTGAATACATAGTTTAATTTGGAGAAAACTGATAGCTTTGCAATATAGGCTCTTTCAGCTTATGAACATTATATAGCTCTCTATCTGTTTAGGGTTTTTCAATTCATCTCAATTAAGTTTCGCAGTCTTCTGAATAGAAGTCTTCAATGTCTTTTGTAAAATGTATTACTAGGTATTTGGTGTTTTTATCAGATGCAGTTGTAAATGTTATTGCTTTTCACATATTATTTTCTTATTGTTTTGTGTTTATATATAGAATTATTTCTAAGTAGATGGTTTTTGTATGTTGACTTTGTATCGGCAATCTTGCTGAATTTACTTTTAATTCAAATAGTTTATCTGTAGATGACTTTGGATTTTCTAGCCACAAAATTATATTGTCTGGAAATATTTCCAACTTTATTTTTTCCTTTCCAATCCTTAAAACTTTTGCTTATGTTTCACGTCTCTTGCTGCTGGCTTTGTTCTTCAGTGCAAGTTGAATAGTAGTGGTGATTGTCTTGTTCTTGAGATATTGTTGTCTTATTCCTGATCTCAGGGAGCTGGTATTCAATTTTCATCATCAAATATGATTTTTATTGCTTTATTCTGAGATACACTTATTCAGATTAAAGAAGTTCACTTTTCTTCACAGTTCATTGAAAGTTTTTATCATAAATTAGCATTGGATTTTGTCAAATGCTATGTGGGGGAAATTTTTAATTAAAGATTTGATTTCTTTAGTACATACGTAACAACTTATGCTTTCTGTTTCTTCTTTTGTCAAATTTCGGAAGTTGTGTTTTCTAAAAAAATGTTTATTACATCTAAATGTTTGAACCTATTTGCATACAGTTGTCTATAATATATTCTGCATATATGTGTACATATGTGTATGTATGTGTGAGTACATATATTTAGCTTTATTTATTGAGGTATAATTTACAAACAATAAAACCAATTTTAAGTACACTATTTGATAAGTTTTACTTCCATATTTCTTAGTCTGCCATCTTGATTTTGGTTGGCATACTTTAAGACTTTTACCTGTTTTATTATTGTTATTAATATTAATATTGATAAATTAGTATTGTTTAGATCTTAAATGTAGTTATTTAAAAATTATTTTAATATTTGCATTTATATACCATATTTACAACATTTATTTAGACTTTATTTTGATAGTTTCAAAATTCCCTTAATTCTATTATTTTCTCCTTTCTTGATTTTTTTCTATTGCATATTATAACTTTTTTGGCTTTTGCATAATTGAAAATGTCTCTCTGCTTTCTTTGTACATTCCTTATTTCTACTCAAGTATAAATTTGGGAATATAATTCTTGGCCACAACTTTTTTCTTTTAATATGACATGATTTGTTTCATTTTATATAATAGAAGAAAAATCTGAAAAAAAATAACTTATTTTTTTCTTTGTCGACAACTTTTGTATTGACAGCTGTAGATTTTCTTCTGCTTTGTTCAACAATCTGCCAGAATATGTCTAAATGTGAGTCCCTTTTCATTGATTCTGCTTGGTGTGCGGGGAATTTTCAGTCTTTAAATTCACGTTCCTTTACCTCAGTTAAGTTTGCTTTTATTATATCTTTGATAACCATTTTGTTCTTTTTTTCTGGTGGACTCATATGAGCACTTGTTACGTGTTTCATTGCCCACAATACCTATTAAATTTGTAAGATATTTTAAACCTCGAATTCCATTTTCTCTACGTTTTAAAAAGACAAACGTCATCTGATGCTAGTGCACTAGGGACCATCTCGTTGATCGTGTTTTCAATTCATCTCAGTCTCCACTTCAGATACTGAAGATAAGAATATCTGCCTGCTTCCTCATTCTATTATCTACTACTGGACCAGAAAAGCTTGTTGCATTAAGAAACCCCTCTTATTAGCTTTCATCAGTTTTATTCAGTAACATGTGAATTATTCAGCAGCAACTACTGAATGTGTTTACCCAAATTGTTGAAATGAGTTCCAAAAGAACTGGCTTCTATCTATTCCTTGTCTTTTGCATGCTTTTAGCCAAAACCCCATTATAACATATTTGTGGTGACTTTTCTGATATCTCTTCTTCTTTCTTACAATCTGGCATTGCTTTCTTAGGAAAATAGCTTAATATCTTTCATAAATTCTATTTATATCTGCAATATGTCTAGCTGAAATTCATTGAGGTTTATGGCTTAAAGATGATCCACTTTCATTTTACCATGCCTGGGCTGAAATTTCTCCCACATTTCTGTCCCCTACATTCCACTAGTTTTTCCAGCTTGACTATGGTGATGATTTTGAGAGATACTTAATACTTGGGCTCAAATTACCATCTTACTTGGTGACTGCAAGATAAATCCCTTTCTTTCTATTTCTTTCTTCCTTTTCATAGTGGTGGTTTATAATGTAACTTTATCTTGTTTTTATTTAACTCTTATTGGCTCCTCCCTAGTTTTCTGAGTGAATAATTTACCATAATTCAACAATTTGTTGTTGAATCTTCTGTTTTAGGAGCCACACATATTTGATATTCTTAATATCCTAAATTATTAATGATATTAATAGTAAACTCCAATAGTTAACTCCAAATAGTTAACTGAAGAAAATTACGAAGTCCAGCATAATCATTTTTCTTCATATTGTCCGTGTAAATTACATCAGCATGCTGCAATTCGGAGAAGGGAGACAGTAATATAAGATGCACAAGAAAGCCTTTATGATTGATAAAGGACCCTTGAAACACATATAATTTAGGCCTTACAAGGTCTTTAAAGATAATTCAACTCAACTTCTTAATTTTGTAGATGAAGAGACTGAGGTGGAGAAAGTCAAAGTGACTTGCCCAAGTATGTTATGGTAAGACTTTGAACAGAGACAGAACAAAACTGTCATATAGGAGGACACCCACTTTTTTGGTCTAGCAATCATATTTTTCTTCTTCTGGAGAAAGCTCCTTTTTTTCAGAAAATTCTTTTAGGGAATTCTCTTTGTTTTATTCTCCAACCACGTAATGCTACTGGGCCCTGCAAACCATACTGGCCTATTCCCATGCACATAAACATGGCTATGTGACCGAATTCAGGCCATTCAGTGTCCTTCCACAGGATTTTAAACTTTAACCTAAAGAAGGTCAAATGTTCCTTTCTGTTGGCAAAGCTGGAAAGGGTTGAGCTGCAGAAGACCATGTTTCCAATGTTATGTGAAAGTTCTTTGTAGAGAATAAAGTTGAATCACTGAGAGTATCACAGATGCACAGATGAAAAGTGGAGATAGTAGGTCTTGACAGCGTTTGGAACCCTGACTCCAGACATCTTATGGTCAGCTAGTTTCTACTCTGCCCTGACCTTGGTTACCTGAGTTCAACAAATGCCCTTTGGCTTAAGCTAGGATGAGTACGATTCTAGTTACTTATAATCAAAAGAGTACTGGCCAATATGTGTGCCTTTAAGAACAGGCAGAAATTAAACAGATGGAGAAGGGCAGGGAGGAAATTCTAGGCAAGGAAGAAGCTGAGCCAAGCTTTGGAGGCCAGCATTTCATGCTCTGCTCCGACAGCTTGGTAGAATTAACACCTCAGCAGGTCAAGGATGACAGGGAGTGGAGAGTAAGAAGAGCACACAGAATTGGCTTCCTGGGGTGGAAACTTCTGGGTATCTCACCAGGAAGAGTGCTGAAAGGGATGGTAGGAGGGTGCTACACCGGGTTATCTCACAGTTTGATCAAGAACATTTCCTGACATACACACACTCTCTCTAACAATGGCGAATAATGACAAACTAGATCAGACAAATACTGCACATTTTTCTTATCTAGCTCAACCATAGATTTCCTACTGAATTTAAAAGAAAGAAGCATGGACTCATCCACAGAGGGATGCAAAACCAAAAAAAGAGAGTGTTCACTATAATTAAGATTGAAAAATTGCTCCAGTATCATTTTATCTTTGGCGGTTCAAGTATTTCCAATTTACTGTTCTGAGATCCTTTTGCTTATCAGTTATATTTTCAATCTTCTCATTGGAGTTTATTGTACTTGTATTTTATTGCACACTTTACCCTGTACAATGTAGTAGACTTTAGTGTGGGGTCCCTGTCAAGAAGGAAGGAAATTACTGATCCATGTAAACCAATCAAAATTGGAACCCTAGTGTCAGACACTGTGCAACAGTGAAAGCTCATCTTCTGTAGCTGTCAAGACCCCGCTATTTCCTTAAAATTATTCGGCAGCATAGATTTGACCGTGAGACCACAGGAGGGATTGGCAAACACAGAGATGCATGATGTGTTAGAATCATGTCAGCCTCTTTTCAGTTCTGTCACTGACCCATTTGTGCTCATGACTGCTTTAGAGCGGGCATTTTAGTCAGAGACCTAGTTTTCCTCTTTGCAACATAATGATAATGAAACCGTTCAGCCTGACCATGGATTTTAGGAGAAAAACTGAGAAAAGTGTTTTCTAAAATGAGAGTTATTTTAGTACGAGTAATGGAAGGGAACTGGGAAGCCATTACAAGCTTCCCACGGGCCATCAAGAGCTTTCTCTCTGTCTATACTTCTAAGGGAAATGCCAGTCCTTGGAAAATAACTGGCTTTGTGATAGTTGTCTGGTGTCTTCTTTTCCTTAAGTTCGGCTTCCTGGCAAGCCCTTTTCTCAGACTTTGCTGTTAGTGCAGTTGTTCTATGATTTCTCTTTAGCTACATCCCCCTACTGCCTTGGCTGTGCAATTTCCAATAGAAATACAGGAAGAAAGGAACCCAGAGCCTTCTAGGTGTTGTTTGATAGTAGAAGAAGTAATGCTCAAACTTTTACAGCCACTCACATAGGTTAACCAACAGTGTATTAGGTGTTTGTTCAGAAACATGGTTACAATTGGGCCGTAAATAGTAAGCAGACAGCCTATTCATGGACTGAAACCTTAGGATGACAAAGGCTGTATATGGCTGAGGAGGAATGGAGGAGCCTATGGTCTGAAGGGCATGAGAGATGCCAAAAAGAGATTGGACATGAACTGCTGGAATCTAAGGTTTTTTATTTGTTGTTGTTTTTTTTTCTTCCCTGTACTCTTACTACTTTCTTTTTCTGAAAAGAAAATTCAGCAATGGTCTAGTATGTGTTAAATGCTGAATAAGATTTTCTTTTTAAATTAAAAAATAAAGGAGCCAGGCGTGGCAGTGCACCTCTGTAGCCCTAGCTACTTGGGAGGCTGAGGCAGATGGGTCACTTGAGCCTAGGAGTTTGAGGTTACAGTGAGTTATGATTACTCCATGGCACTCCAGCCTGGGTTACAGAAAGAGACCCTGTCCTTAAAAAATAATAAAATTAAAATTAAAAATTAAATAAATTAAAGAACAAAGGGAAGGATGCACTAATAAATATGTTTATTCCCCCCCAAAAAACAGCAATAACAACAAAAACCCACAAAAACTATATAGAGAAGATATGTCAACATTTGAGTAGTGCCCAATATTGAGTTCCCAGGGAAATGAGATAAATCTCAGCTTACTACACACAGTAGAAACTGGCAGGAAAGCCCAATGAAGATTTTCTACTTCTTCAGTCTTCATGAGTAAGTTAAGGAGATATAGCTAGAAGAGTGAGGTTTTTGTGAGTGTGTATCAGTTCAAGTCCTCTGGGAAGCCGACAGTAAAATGGAGTTAGAAGTACAAAAGCATATGTGGAGTAACACTTGTTTTTTTTTCTGAGACAGAGTCTCACTCTGTCGCCCAGACTGGAGCACAGTGGTGCGATCTCGGCTCATTGCAGACTCCACCTCCTGGGTTCATGCCATTCTCCTGCCTCAGCCTCCAAAGTAGCTGGGATTACAGGCACCTGCCACCACGCCCGGCTAAGTTTCTGTATTTTTAGTAGAGATGGGGTTTCACCGTGTTAGCCAGGATGGTCTCGATCTCCTGACCTTGTGATCCACCTGCCTCGGCCTCCCAAAGTGCTGGGATTACAGGTATGAGCCACCGCGCCCAGCTGAGTAATACTTGCTAAGGATAAAGGGAGAGGGAGCAGGAATAGGCAGAGAGAGTCTTCATATTGCAATGTAGGTTTGGTACCTATGAAAAGAGAGAAGGAAGGAAGGAAGTTTGCATAGGAAGAGCCTCAGTTGGTGGTACCATTTCAAAAGTCCAGGCCAATTCAGTGCAGAGTACTGGTACAAAGACTCCCTGTAGAAGAATCCCAGGTTAAGTAGAAATGTCCAGGATCTGGTATTTCTTCCATGTTCAGTTATTGACTAGGACTGCACATGCCCTTGATTTAAACAGTACTGTAGCTCCTGAAGACACACTTCCATAGGTATTTCTTGGGAAAAACTGAGTTTCTTCATGCAAAGTGTAGTCTTAACATTTGTTGTATGTATTTTGTAGGAGTTATTGCATAATAAATTTGGGGTAACAATGTTTTCAGAAGAGATATATAGAGCATTATCCTGTGCTACAGCTATCTACGGGAGAGTTGGAGTTGACATGGGAAGGACGGAAGCTATTACATCATAAATAGTCCATGGAACTGAGGACATCTGCTTCTGGATTTGATGGTATCATTTATAAAAGAGCGAAAAGGTCCCTTGACAACAACTAGAAAGTCAGAAGAAAAAAAAAGAAGAAGAAAAGCAAAAGCTGTTATTTGCATGGATTAGAGGTTGCAAGGCAGCCAGGACTTGAGAGACCAAGATCTAAGACAGAAGAGAAGTTTACTGCAGCGAGAGGAATATTCTGCATGCTGCTTTTCCCCTGGAGGTTTTTTTCAAATTTGTGAAATGAAGAAAGATGCTGAGGAGCTAAGCAGAAGTATAGGTGATTTCTCAGAGCTGGGGTAACAAAGTGGAGTTTGGGCCTGATAAAGTAACCAGGTCTTGAAGGGCCAAGGTCCCAGAGAAAAGGCAAGTGCAGAGAAGTAAGTTCACATTTGGCACCAGTCTTCCCCTTGAGGCATTTTCTGATTTAGAAACCAGGCAGGGCCAGAGACTGTGAAGCTGAACAGAAAGCAGCTAAAAATCAGAGTGAAGTGGAGGGGTGTGTGTGTGTATGTGTGTGGATGTGGCAGTTTTATGGTGCTAAGGAGATAAAAACTTGAGTCCAACACCTGCCAAGCCAAAAATGTGGATACTAGTAAATACCCTAGGCTTTCAATTCTTTACATCCTAAGGATTAAGTACACTAAATCTTCAAAGAATGTAACAATGACGTGTTCACTCTCTGCCAAAGGATATTGTAAATTCACTATGGAGGGAGGTAACACTGTGACTTTACAATATTCCAAATATGATTTTTGGCAGTCAATAGGAAATTACCACTCATATTAAGAAACAAAACAAAGAGAAAAACAGACAATAGAGAAAGACTTATGGGAACCCAAGCTATTAAATTTATCAGTCATACATTTTTCTCTTAAGAATTGCCATTGGCATATCTGAGAAAACAGATTATGAGATGGAATATTTCACCAGATAATTGGAATCTATATATCAAAAAAAGACAAAATTGAATTTTAAGAACTGAAAAGTATCATAGCTATAATAAGGAACTCAGTGTCAGATGGACACAGTTGAGAGGATAAGGGAACTGGAAGAGATGATAGTACAAAATATATAGACTGAAGCAGACATAAGCTACATGTTGAAAAGTCTGATACACGTGCATCTGGAATGTCAGGAAAGAGAAAGAGAGAAAGAGAGAAAGAGAGAGAGAGAGAGAGAGGAGCAGAAACAGTCTTGAAATACTGATTAACAACTTTCCAAAATTACTGAAAATGTAAACATCAAGCTATGAATTCAGAAGCACTACAGACCCCACCCAGAGAAAACACAAAGAAAACTGCAACTCGGCACATCATAGTAAAACTGTTGAAAACTAAAGACAAAGGAAAAATCTTAAAAGTAGCCAAGGGGCAAAAAAGGATAAACTATCTTCAAAAGAGAAAAAGGAAGACTGATGAAAAGGTTCTCAAGAGAAATGTTGGGAAACAATATTACATCTTAAAGTGCAAAAAGTGAGTAAGTGCCAACTAGAACTTTCTCTCCAGTAAAAATATTCTTCTAGGGTGAAGTAAAATAAAGATACGCCTAGACAAACAAACACTAAGGAAAGACTGTAACCCCAAATGAAAGCAAAGAAATGCAGGAAAAAATTAACAGCAAAAGAGTAGGTGAGAATATGAATAAATCTAGGTGAATATAGATTAAAAACAACAATAATAACAATGTCTTTGCATGTTTGCAATATATGTGGAAAAATGTAGAGCAACTATGCCAAAACACACAAGTCAGCATAATAAATTTAAAGTGCTTTAAGGCTTTAGCTTTGGCTGATTATGTAGTAAAACTTTTCATTCATATTAGACTCTAGTAAGGAGGGATGTTGTAATTTTTGGGATAATAACCAAAATGATAGTAAAAAGGAAAAATTAAGAAACTAACAGAGGAGAAAAAGTGGAATAAAAATACTTGCTCAATCCAAAAGAAGGCAAGAAATATAAGTAAAACAAATATAGCCCAGACGTGGTGGTTCAAACTTGTAATCTCAGCACTTTGTGAGGCTGAGGTGAGTGGATCACCTGAGGTTAGGAGTTTGAGACCCGTCTGACCAACATGGTGAAACCCTGTTTCTATCAAAAATACAAAAATTAGCAGTATGTGGTGACAGGCACCTGTAGTCCCAGCCACTCAGGAGGCTGAGGTGGGAGAATCGCTTGAACCCGAGAGGCAGAGGTTACAGTGAGCCAAGATTATACCACTGCACTCCAGCCTGGCCAAGAGAGTGAGACTCTGCCTCAAAAACAAAAAACAAAAAACCCAATATATGTATATAAAATAGGTGAGACCAAAAGAAAATGAATATTTAAAATTTTAGGCAGAAACTCAAATATATAAACAATTGCATTCAAAATGAATGGACTAAATATTTAAACTAAAATTCATGCTAGATGAAAAACATCAAGCCCAATCATATATTTCTTATAGGAAACACACTTTAACTATTAAGTCGAGCATATTTAATCAAAATTAGCTATATGCTGAGACATAAAGCAAGATTTAACAGTTTTAAAAGATTTAGACAATTCAAAGTATGCTTACTACACACAGTGGAATTAAGCTAGAAATAAATAAATCACAAAACAAAAAAAACCAAAACAAATAGGACATCCACAACGTTTTTGAAATAAAAAACTATAGTTTTATACAATCTGTGGCTGAAAGAATAAATTAAATGAAAATAAGAAAATATTCTGAACTTAATGATAATAAAATGTGACATATAAGTACTTGTGGTGTGAAGCTAAAGCTTGTTAGAAGGAAAATTTATGGGCTCATAAACTAATAAAAAGAAAAATGTCATAAAATAAGTGATCTAAGTATCCAGCCTAGAAAGTTAAATAAATGACAACAAATGAAATCTGAAGGAAGTAGAAGGAAGTAAATTATACAGATAAAGTCAGAAATTATGGAAATAGAAAACAAATGTTTAGTAGAACCATCTGCATCTGACTCTTGAATTGTGTCTTATTTTTCTGCACAAATTGACATTAAACATCACTAAAATTTGGCTATGAGATATTTGGCATTAATATGAGTGGAAAGCTAAATTTTATGTGAGAATAGATGTGAATTTGGTACTTTAAAATATATAAATAACAACAATTTTATAATAAAGTTACTGAAATAAAAATGTAAAGAAACCGGCTAATAACTTACATTTCAGAATCTTGTCTGTAATGTACTTCATGGTGTTCCTATAGTCTTTGATGTTTAGTCCTTGTTGTTTGACGTTTCTCTTGCTCTGCACTTTTTGTGTGATTACAGAATTTACAGTTTAGAATATATTAGTTTACGGAAAAAGTTCTGAAGGAAGACAAAAGTTGAAGCATTGAACAAATGCAATTGGTAACTTCCAGTCAAGGAAAAAAGAGAATAAACACAAATAACAAATATAAGGACTAAAAAGAAGACATCACTAGAAATCCCACGTTACAAGAATAAAAAGATATTATAAGCAACTTTGGGCCAATCAATTAAAAAGTTTAAATGAAATTGTCAAATTCCTAGAATCTCACATCTTACCAAAAGAGCTGAATGACCCTATGCCAATTAAATTAGTTTCCTGAGTTAAAAATTGACTAACAAAGAAATCAACCCTCAAAGGTTTCACTGGCAGATTTTACCAAATATTTAAGGAAGAAGTAACTTGAAACTTACACATCTCTTCAGAGAACATTTCCCAACTTTTTTGTAAGACTAACATTACTTTGACACCAAAACATGATAAAACCTGATCAACTTTGTCATAAATTTAGATACAAAAATCCAAAGCAAAATAGTAGCAATTCTAATCCATCTATAAATAAAAAGGTAATACATTTCAACTACTTTGGGTTTATCTGAGGAATGTAAGGTTGGTTTAACATTTGAAAAGCAATCATACAATTAACCATGGCAACCAAATAAAGGAGAAATATAGTCATACAGTCATTTTAAGGAATACAGACAAAAATTTTGATAAATTCAACACATGTTAAAAACCTCTTAGCAAACTAGGAACAAAGGAAAATTTCTTTAATTTGATTAAGAAAGCCCAACAACCTGCAGTAAATGTCAAACATGTCACAGTTCAGAAACAGGTTTGTTTCTGAACTGTGACATGAGATAAGGATGCCGGCTACCACCATTTCTTTTTTTTTTTTAAATTTATTATATTTTAAGTTCTAGGGTACATGTGCATAATGTGCAGGTTTGATACATAGGTATACATGTGCCATGTAGGTTTGCTGCACTCATCAACTCATCATTTACATTAGGTATTTCTCCTAATGCTGTCCTTCCCCCAGCTCCCCACCTCCCCCACAGGCCCCGGTGTGTGATGTCCCTGCCCTGTGTCCAAGTATTCTCTTTTTTTTTTTTTTTTTTTTTTTCCTTGAACCTTCTTTTTTTTTTTATTTTTTTTATTTTTTATTATTATACTTTAAGTTCTAGGGTACATGTGCATGACGTTTATATCATGTATAACTCCCCAATGCAATCCCTCCCTCCTCCCCCCTCCCCATCATAGGCCCCAGTGTGTGATGTTCCCCTTCCCGAGTCCAAGTGATCTCATTGTTCAGTTCCCACCTATGAGTGAGAACATGCGGTGTTTGGTTTTCTCTTCTTGTGATAGTTTGCTAAGAATGATGGTTTCCAGCTGCATCCATGTCCCTACAAAGGACGCAAACTCATCCTTTTTGATGGCTGCATAGTATTCCATGGTGTATATGTGCCACATTTTCTTAATCCAGTCTGTCACAGATGGACATTTGGGTTGATTCCAAGTCTTTGCTATTGTGAATAGTGCCGCAATAAACAACGTGTGCATGTGTCTTTGTAGTAGAGTAATTTATAATCCTTTGGGTATATACCCAGTAGTGGGATGGCTGGGTCATATGGTACATCTAGTTCTAGATCCTTGAGGAATCGCCATACTGTTTTCCATAATGGTTGAACTAGTTTACAATCCCACCAACAGTGTAAAAGTGTTCCTATTTCTCCACATCCTCTCCAACACCTGTTGTTTCCTGACTTCTTAATGATTGCCATTCTAACTGGTGTGAGATGGTATCTCATTGTGGTTTTGATTTGCATTTCTCTGATGGCCAGTGATGATGAGCATTTTTTCATGTGTCTGTTGGCTGTATGGATGTCTTCTTTTGAGAAATGTCTGTTCATATCCTTTCCCCACTTTTTGATGGGGTTGTTTGCTTTTTTCTTGTATATTTGTTTGAGTTCTTGGTAGATTCTGGAAATTAGCCCTTTGTCAGATGAGTAGGTTGCAAAAATTTTTTCCCATTCTGTAGGTTGCCTGTTCACTCTGATGGTAGTTTCTTTGGCTGTGCAAAAGCTCTTTAGTTTAATTAGATCCCATGTGTCAATTTTTGCTTTTGCTGCCGTTGCTTTTGGTGTTTTAGACATGAAGTCCTTGCCCATGCCTATGTCCTGAATGGTACTACCTAGATTTTCTTCTAGGGTTTTTATGGTATTAGGTCTAACATTTAAGTCTCTAATCCATCTTGAATTAATTTTCGTATAAGGGGTAAGGAAAGGATCCAGTTTCAGCTTTCTACTTATGGCTAGCCAATTTTCCCAGCACCATTTATTAAATAGGGAATCCTTTCCCCATTTCTTGTTTCTCTCAGGTTTGTCAAAGATCAGATGGCTGTAGATGTGTGGTATTATTTCTGAGGACTCTGTTCTGTTCCATTGGTCTATATCTCTGTTGTGGTACCAGTACCATGCTGTTTTGGTTACTGTAGCCTTGTAGTATAGTTTGAAGTCAGGTAGCGTGACGCCTCCAGCTTTGTCCTTTTGACTTAGGATTGTCTTGGCAATGCGGGCTCTTTTTGGTTCCATATGAACTTTAAAGCCGTTTTTTCCAATTCTGTGAAGAAAGTCATTGGTAGCTTGATGGGGATGGCATTGAATCTATAAATCACCTTGGGCAGTATGGCCATTTTCACGATATTGATTCTTCCTATCCATGAGCATGGTATGTTCTTCCATTTGTTTGTGTCCTCTTTGATTTCACTGAGCAGTGGTTTGTAGTTCTCCTTGAAGAGGTCCTTTACATCCCTTGTAAGCTGGATTCCTAGGTATTTGATTCTCTTTGAAGCAATTGTGAATGGAAGTTGATTCCTGATTTGGCTCTCTGCTTGTCTGTTACTGGTGTATAAGAATGCTTGTGATTTTTGCACATTAATTTTGTATCCTGAGACTTTGCTGAAGTTGCTTATCAGCTTAAGCAGATTTTGGGCTGAGACAATGGGGTTTTCTAAATATACAATCATGTCATCTGCAAACAGGGACAATTTGACTTCTTCTTTTCCTAACTGGATACCCTTGATTTCTTTCTCTGCCTGATTGCCCTAGCCAGAACTTCCAACACTATGTTGAATAGGAGTGGTGAGAGAGGGCATCCCTGTCTTGTGCCAGTTTTCAAAGGGAATTTTTCCAGTTTTTGCCCATTCAGTATGATATTAGCTGTGGGTTTGTCATAAATAGCTCTTATTATTTTGAGGTACGTTCCATCAATACCAAATTTATTGAGCGTTTTTAGCATAAAGGGCTGTTGAATTTTGTCAAAAGCCTTTTCTGCATCTATTGAGATAATCATGTGGTTCTTGTCTTTGGTTCTGTTTATATGCTGGATTACGTTTATTGATTTGCGAATGTTGAACCAGCCTTGCATCCCAGGGATGAAGCCCACTTGATCATGGTGGATAAGCTTTTTGATGTGCTGCTGAATCCGGTTTGCCAGTATTTTATTGAGGATTTTTGCATCGATGTTCATCAGGGATATTGGTCTAAAATTCTCTTTTTTGTTGTGTCTCTGCCAGGCTTTGGTATCAGGATGATGTTGGCCTCATAAAAAGAGTTAGGGAGGATTCCCTCTTTTTCTATTGATTGAAATAGTTTCAGAAGGAATGGTACCAGCTCCACCTTGTACCTCTGGTAGAATTCAGCTGTGAATCCATCTGGTCCTGGACTTTTTTTGGTGGGTAGGCTATTAATTGTTGCCTCAATTTCAGAGCCTGCTATTGGTCTATTCAGGGATTCAACTTCTTCCTGGTTTAGTCTTGGGAGAGTGTAAGTGTCCAGGAAATTACCCATTTCTTCTAGATTTTCTAGTTGATTTGCATAGAGGTGTTTATAGTATTCTCTGATGGTAGTTTGTATTTCTGTGGGGTCGGTGGTGATATCCCCTTTATCATTTTTTATTGCGTCTATTTGATTCCTCTCTCTTTTCTTCTTTATTAGTCTAGCTAGCGGTCTGTCAATTTTGTTGATCTTTTCAAAAAACCAACTCCTGGATTCATTGATTTTTTGGAGGGTTTTTTGTGTCTCTATCTCCTTCAGTTCTGCTCTGATCTTAGTTATTTCTTGCCTTCTGCTAGCTTTTGAATGTGTTGCTCTTGCCTCTCTAGTTCTTTTAATTGTGATGTTAGAGTGTCAATTTTAGATCTCTCCTGCTTTCTCTTGTGGGCATTTAGTGCTATAAATTTCCCTCTACACACTGCTTTAAATGTGTCCCAGAGATTCTGGTATGTTGTATCTTTGTTCTCATTGGTTTCAAAGAACATCTTTATTTCTGCTTTCATTTCGTTATGTACCCAGTAGTCATTCAGGAGCAGGTTGTTCAGTTTCCATGTAGTTGAGCGGTTTGGATTGAGTTTCTTAGTCCTGAGTTCTAGTTTGATTGCACTGTGGTCTGAGAGACAGTTTGTTATAATTTCTGTTCTTGTACATTTGCTGAGGAGTGCTTTACTTCCAATTATGTGGTCAATTTTGGAATAAGTGCGATGTGGTGCTGAGAAGAATGTATATTCTGTTGATTTGGGGTGGAGAGTTCTATAGATGTCTATTAGGTCCGCTTGGTGCAGAGATGAGTTCAATTCCTGGATATCCTTGTTAACTTTCTGTCTCATTGATCTGTCTAATGTTGACAGTGGAGTGTTGAAGTCTCCCATTATTATTGTATGGGAGTCTAAGTCTCTTTGTAGGTCTCTAAGGACTTGCTTTATGAATCTGGGTGCTCCTGTATTGGGTGCATATATATTTAGGAGAGTTAGCTCTTCCTGTTGAATTGATCCCTTTACCATGATGTAATGGCCTTCTTTGTCTCTTTTGATCTTTGATGGTTTAAAGTCTGTTTTATCAGAGACTAGGATTGCAACCCCTGCTTTTTTTTGTTCTCCATTTGCTTGGTAGATCTTCCTCCATCCCTTTATTTTGAGCCTATGTATGTCTCTGCATGTGAGATGGGTCTCCTGAATACAGCAGACTGATGGGTCTTGACTCTTGATCCAGTTTGCCAGTCTGTGTCTTTTAATTGTAGCATTTAGTCCATTGACATTTAAGGTTAATATTGTTATGTGTGAACTTGATCCTGTCATTATGATATTCACTGGTTATTTTGCTCGTTAGTTGATGCAGTTTCTTCCTAGCTCGATGGTCTTTACATTTTGGCATGTTTTTGCAATGGCTGGTACCGCTTGTTCCTTTCCATGTTTAGGGCTTCCTTCAGGGTCTCTTGTAAGGCAGGCCTGGTGGTGACAAAATCTCTAAGCATTTGCTTATCTGTAAAGGATTTTATTTCTCCTTCACTGATGAAGCTTAGTTTGGCTGGATATGAAATTCTGGGTTGAAAATTCTTTTATTTAAGAACATTGAATATTGGCCCCCACTCTCTTCTGGCTTGTAGAGTTTCTGCCGAGAGTCTGCTGTTATTCTGATGGGCTTCCCTTGTGGGTAACCCGACCTTTCTCTCTGGCTGCCCTTAAGATTTTTTCCTTCATTTCAACTTTGGTGAATCTGGCAATTATGTGTCTTGGAGTTGCTCTTCTGGAGGAGTATCTTTGTGGCGTTCTCTGTATTTCCTGAATTTGAATGTTGGCCTGCCCTACTAGGTTGGGGAAGTTCTCCTGGATGATATCCTGAAGAGTGTTTTCCAACTTGGTTCCATTTTCCCCCTCACTTTCAGGCACCCCAATCAGACGTAGATTTGGTCTTTTTACATAATCCCATACTTCTTGCAGGCTTTGTTCATTTCTTTTTCTTCTTTTTTCTTTTGGTTTCTCTTCTCGCTTCATTTCATTCATTTGATCTTCAATTGCTGATACTCTTTCTTCCAGTTGATCGAGTCGTGTCCAAGTATTCTCATTGTTCAATTCCCACCTATGAGTGAGAACCTTCAGTGTTTGGTTTTCTGTCCTTGTGATAGTGTGCTGAGAATGATGGTTTCCAGCTTCATCCATGTCCCTGCAAAGGACATGAACTCATCCTTTTTTATGGCTGCATAGTATTCCATGGTGGATATGTGCCACATTTTCTTAATCCAGTCTATCGTTGATGGATATTTCAGTTAGTTCCAAGTTTTTGCTATTGTGAATAGTGCCACAATAAACATACATGTGCATGTGTCTTTATAGTAGCATGACTTATAATCCTTTGGGTATATACCCAGCAATGCGATGGCTGGGTCAAATGTTAATTCTAGTTCTAGATCCTTGAGGAATTGCTACACTGTCTTCCACAATGCTTGAACCAATTTACACTCCCACCAACAGTGTAAAAGTGTTCCTGTTTCTCCACATCCTCTCCAGCATCTGCTGTTTCCTGACTTTTTAATGATTGCCGTTCTAACTGGTGTGAGATGGTATCTCATTGTGGTTTTGATTTGCATTTCTCTGATGACCAGTGATGATGAGCATTTTTTTCATATGTCTGCTGGCTGCATAGATGTCTTCTTTTGAGAAATGTCTGTTCATATCCTTTGCCTACTTTTTGATGGGGTTGTTTTTTCTTAAAAATTTGTTTGAGTTCTTTGTAGATTCTGGATATTAGCCCTTTGTCAGATGGGTAGATTGCAAAAATTTTCTCTCATTCTGTAGGTTGCCTGTTCATGCTGATGGTGTTTTTTTTTTTTTTTTTTTTTTTTTTGCCCTGCAGAAGCTCTTTAGTTTAATTAGATCCCATTTGTCTATTTAGGCTTTTGTTGCCATTGCTTTTGGTGTTTTAGTCATGAAGTCCTTGCCCATGCCTATGGCCTGAATGGTATTGCCTAGGTTTTAGGTCTAATATTTAAGTCTTTAATCCATCTTGAATTAATTTTTGTATAAGACAGAAGGAAAGGATCTAGTTTCAGCTTTCTACTTATGGCTAGCCAGTTTTCCCAGCATCATTTATTAAATAGGGAATCCTTTCCCCATTTCATGTTTTTGTCAGGTTTGTCAACAATCAGATGGTTGTAGATGTGTGGTGTTATTTCTGAGGCCTCTGTTTTGTTCCATTGGTCTATATCTCTGTTTTGGTACCAGTACCATGCTGCTTTGGTTACTGTAGCCTTGTAGCATAGTTTGAAGTCAGGTAGCGTGATGCCTCCAGCTTTGCTCTTTTTGCTTAAGATTGTCTTGGCAATGTGTGCTCTTTTTTGGTCCCATATGAACTTTAAAGTAATTTTTTCCAATTCTGTGAAGAAAGTCATTGGCAGCTTGATGGGGATGGCATTGAATCTATAAATTCAATTACTTTGAATTGAAAAATTACTTTGGGCAGTATGGCCATGTTCACAATATTGATTCTTCCTATCCATGAGCATGGAATGTTCTTCCATTTGTCTGTGTCCTCTTTTATTTCCTTGAGTAGTGGTTTGTAGTTCTCCTTGAAGAGGTTCTGCATCCCTTGTAAGTTGGATTCCTAGGTATTTTATTCTCTTTATAAAAGCAATTGTGAATGGAAGTTCACTCACGATTTGGCTCTCTGTTTGTCTGTTCATGGTATATAGGAATGCTTGTGATTTTTGCACATTGATTTTGTATCCTGAGACTTTGCTGAAGTTGCTTATGAGCTTAAGGAGATTTTGTGTTGAGACAATGGGGTTTTCTAAATATACAATCATGTCATCTGAAAACAGAGACAATTTGACTTCCTCACTTCCTAATTTTGAATACCCTTTATTTCTTTCTCTTGCCTGATGGCCCTGGCCAGAAATTCCAACACTATGTTGAATAGGAGTCATGAGAGAGGGCATCCCTGTCTTGTGGTGGTTTTCAAAGGGAATGCTTCCAGTTTTTGCCCATTCAGTATGATATTGGCTGTTCTAGTTCTTATTATTTTGAGGTATGTCCCGTGAATACCTAGTTTATTGAGAGTTTTTAGCATGAAGTGCTGTTGAATTTTGTCAAAGGCATTTTCTGCATCTATTGAGATAATAATGAGGTTTTTGTCATTGGTTCTGTTTATGTGATGGATTACATTTATTGATTTGCATATGTTGAACCAGCCTTGCATCTCAGGGATGAAGCCGACTCGATCGTGGTGGATAAGCTTTTTGATGTGCTGCTGGATTCGGTTTGCCAATATTGTGTTGAAGATTTTTGCATCGATGTTCATCAGGGATATTGGCCTAAAATTCTGTTTCTTTTGTTGTGTCTCTGCCAGGCTTTGGTATCAGGATGATGTTGGCCTCATAAAATGAGTTAGGGAGGATTCCAGCTTTTTCTATTCATCGGAATAGTTTCAGAAGGAAAGGTACCAGCTCCTCTTCGTACCTCTGGTAGAATTCGGCTCTGAATTCATCTGGTCCTGGACTTTTTTTTGGTTGGTAGGCTATTAATTATTGCCTCTATTTCAGAGCCTGTTATTGGTCTATTCAGAGATTCAACTTCTTCCTCATTTATTCTTGGGAGGGTGTATGTGTCCAGGAATTTATCATTTCTTCTAGATGTTTCCATTTCTAGTTTATCTGCGTAGAGGTGTTTATAGTATTCTCTGATGGTAGTTTGCATTTCTGTGGAATTGGTGGTGATATCCCCTTTATCATTTTTTATTGAGTCTATTTGATTCTTCTCTCTTTTCTATTTTATTAGTCTTGCTAGCAGTCTGTCAATTTTGCTGATCTTTTCAAAAAACTGGCTCCATTGGATTCATTGGTTTTTTTGAAGGTTTTTTTTTTTTTTTGTCTCTATCTCTTTCAGTTCTGCTCTGATCTTAGTTATTCCTTGTCTTCTGCTAGCTTTTGAATATGTTTGCTCTTGCTTCTCTAGGTCTTTTAATTGTGATGTTAGGGTGTCGATTTTAGCTCTTTCCTTCTTTCTCTTGTGGGCATTTAGTGCTATAAATTTCCATCCACACACTACTTTAAATGTGTCCCACAGATTCTGGTACATTGTGTGTTTGTTCTCATTGATTTCAAAGAACATCTTTATTTCTGCATTCATTTCATTATGTACCCAGTAGTCATTCAGGAGCAAGTTGTTCAGTTTCCATGTAGTTGTGTGGTTTTGAGTGAGTCTCTTAATCCTGAGTTCTAATTTGATTGCACTGTGGTCTGAGAGACAGTTTGTTGTGATTTCTGTTATTTTACATTTTTGAGGAGTGCTTTACTTCCAATTATGTGGTCAATTTTGGAATAAGTGTGATGTGGTGCTGAGAAGAATGTATGTCTGTTGATTTGGGGAGGAGAGTTCTGTAGATGTCTATTAGGTCCACTTGGTGCAGAGCTGAGTTCAGTTCCTGGATATATTTGTTAGACTTCTGTCTCACTGATCTGTCTAATGTTGACAGTGGGGTGTTAAAGTCTCCCATTATTATTGTGTGGGAGTCTAAGTCTCTGTGTAGGTCTCTTAGGACTTGCTTTATGAATCTGGGTGCTCCTGTATTGGGTGCATATATATTTAGGATAGTTAGCTCTTCTTGTTGAATTGATCCTTTTACCATTATGTAATGGCCTTCTTTGTCACTTTTGATCTTTGTTGGTTTAAAGTCTGTTTTATCAGAGACTAGGATTGCAACCCCTGCTTTTTTTTGTTTTCCATTTGCTTGGTAAATCTTCCTCCATCCCTTTATTTTGAGCCTATGTGCATCTTTGCACTTAAGATGGGTCTCCCGGATACAGCACACTGATGGATCTTGACTCTTTATCCAGTTTGCCAGACTGTGTTTTTTAAATGGGGTATTTAGCCCATTTACATTTAAGGTTAATATTATTATGTGTGAATCAGATCCTGTCATTATGATGTTTGCTGGTTATTTTGCCTGTTATTTAATGCAGTTCTTTCATGGCATTGATGGCCTTTACGATTTGGCATGTTTTTGCAGTGACGGGTACCGGTTGTTCCTTTCCATGTTTGGCGCTTCCTTCAGGAGCTCTTGTAAGGCAGGCCTGGTGGTGACAAAATCTCTCAGCATTTGCTTGTCTGTAAAGGATTTTATTTCGTCTTCACTTATGAAGCTTAGTTTGGCTAGATATGAAATTCTGGGTTGAAAATTCTTTCCTTTAAGAATGTTGAATATTTGTCCCCACTCTCTTCTGGCTTGTAGGGCTTCTGCCGAGAGATCCACTGTTAGTCTGATGGGCTTCCCTTTGTGGGTAACTCGACGTTTCTCTCTAGCTGCCCTTAACACTTTTTCCTTCATTTCAACCTTGGTGAATCTGACGATTATGTGTCTTGGAGTTGCTCTTCTCAGAAAGTATGTTTGTGGTGTTCTCTGTATTTCCTGAATTTGAATGTTGGCCTGCCTCACTGGGTTGGGGAAGTTCTCCTGAAGAGTGTTTTCCAACTTGGTTCCATTCTCCCCATCACTTTCAGATACACCAATCAAACGTATATTTGGTCTTTTCACATAGTCCCATATTTCTTGGATGCTTTCTTTGTATCTTTTTCCTCTAATCTTGTCTTCTTGCTTTATTTCATTAATTTGATCTTTAGTCACTGACACCCTTTCTTTCACTTGATCGAATCAGTTATTGAAGCTGGTGCATGCGTCATGAAGTTCTCGTGCCATGGTTTTCAGCTCCATCAGGTCACTTAAGGCTCTACACTGTTTATTCTGGTTAGCCATTCATCTAGCTCTAGCTTTTTTTCAAGGTTTTTAGCTTCCTTGTGATGGGCTCAAACATCCTCCTTTAGCTTGGAGAAGTTTGTTATTACTGACCTTCTGAAGCCTACTTCTATCAACTTGTCAAAGTCATTCTCCATCCAGCTTTGTTCCATTGCTGGTGAGGAGATGTCATGCTTTAGAGTAGAACAGGTGGTCTGATTTTTAGAATTTTCAGCTTTTCTGCTCTGGTTTTTCCCCATCTTTGTGGTTTTATCTCCCTTTGGTCTTTGATGTTGGTGACCTACAGATGGGGTTTTGGTGTAGATGACCTTTTTGTTGATGTTGATGCTTCTCCTTTCTGTTTGTTAGTTTTCCTTCTAACAGTCAGGTCCCTCAGCTGCAGGTCTGTTGGAGTTTGCTGGAGTTCCACTTCAGACCCTGTTTGCCTGGGTATCACCAGCAGAGGTTGCAGAACAGCAAATATTGCAGAAGAGCAAATATCGCTGCCTGATCCTTCTTTTGGAAGCTTTGTCCCAGAGGGGCAGCCACCTGTATGAGGTGTCTGTCAGCCCCTACTGGGAGGTTTCTCCCAGTTAAGCTACATAGGGTTCAGGGACCCACTTGAGAAGGCAGTCCGTCTGTCCTCAGAGCTCAAGCACTGTGCTGGGAGAACCCCTGCTCTCTTCAGAGCTGTCGGACAGGGATGTTTAAGTCTGCAGAAGTTGTCTGCTGCCTTTTGTTAAACTATGCCCTGCCCACAAAGGTGGAGTCTAGAGGCAGTAGGCCTTGTTGAAATGCGGTGGGATCTGCCCAGTTTGAGCTTCCCAGCGGCTTTGTTTACCTACTCAAGCCTCAGCAGTGGCAGATGTCTCTCCCCCAGCCAGGCTGTAGTCTTGCAGATGGATCTCAGACTGCTGCGCTAGCAGTGAGCAAGGCTCTGTGGGCATGGGACTCATGGAGCCAGGCACAGGAGAGAATCACCTTGTCTGCCAGTTGCTAAGACCTTGGGAAAAGCACAGTATTTGGGTGGGGAGTGTCCTGTTTTCCCAAGTAGTCTGTCACAGCTTCCCTTGGCTAGGAAAGGGAAATCCCCTGACCTTTTGTGTTTTTGGGTGAGGCGACGCCCCTCCCTGCTTCAGCTCACCCTCCGTGGGCTGCACCCACTGTCCAACCAGTTTCAGTGAGATGAACTGGGTACCTCAGTTGGAAATGCAGACATCACCCCTCTTCTGCATCTATCACACTGGAAGTTGCAGACTGGAGCTGTTCCTATCTGGCCATCTTGGTGCTATCACCATTTCTATTCAGGGTTGTATAAGAAGGCCTACCAAGTACAATAAATCAAAGAGGAAAAATAGAGAGAGACTGAATAGAAAGAAAATTATCTAAATATGCAAGTAACATGATTGTGTATATAGAAAATACAAAATAGTCTATGGATAAATTATTAGAATTAATAAATAAATGTATTAATGTTACCAGATATAAGATCAATATATGAAAATCAGTTATCTGGAAAATGAACATTAAGCATTACCACAATAGCATTAAAAACACAAATTCTTATGGGTAAATTGACCAAAAGATGTGAAGGGAAACTGTAGTTTCTATACAGAAAACCATAAAATATTATTGAGAATCATTGAAGAAGATCTAAATAAATAGAGAAACACAGCATGTTCATAATTTGGAAGATTTAATTGGTTAAGATGTCAGTTCTTCCCCCACTTCAAATATCTATAGACTTATTGCAGTCATAATTAAAATCTCACCAGGTTAGTTTTTTATCAAATCTGAGAAGCTGATACTTAAATATCTGGAAATACAAGGGGTAGCAAATGACAATAATGAAGAAGGAAAAAGCTAGACAACTTTTACTTGCAGATGTCAAGACTTACTGTAAGGCCACAGTAATTAAGACAGTGTGATGTTTGTGAAAAGATAGTTGAGTAGACGAATTGAAAGAATGGAGACCAAAAAGAGACACACATGTGTTCACAAAAGTGACATCACAATGCAACAGAGAAAAAGGTGGTCTTTTCAATAAATTATTCAGAGTCATCTGGATATCCATAATGGAAAAAATCAAATATTGACCCCTATCTCACACCAAAGGCAAACATTAATTCTAAATAGATTGTTCATTGAAATGTGAAACGCACAACATTAAAGCTCCTTGAAGTAAACTGGGAGTTGTCTTCCTGACATTGGGATGGGCAAAGATGTCTTAAAAGGATACATAGATCACTGAACGTGAAGAGAAAGAATGCATTGGGCTACATTAAAATTTAAGAAGTTCTAATTATTAAAAGTCACCATTAAGAGAGTGAAAAGGCAAGAATGAGAGAATTTCAAAACATGTAACTAATGCATAATTCATATGCAAAATATATTCTAAAATTTTTAAAGTAAATAAGAAAAAGGCATGCAAACCAGTAAAACAAAAAAAACTAAAATCTTTAAACAGGTCCCTTACAACAGAGACTATTCAGACAGCCACTAAACTTAAAAAAGTGTACAGAGTCAACAGGGCAATGCAAGTGGAAACCGCTAGATACAACCACAAGGCTACCAGAATGGGTAAACTTAGACATGCAGACAATGTCATTTGCTGGCAAGGATGTGCACAGTGTCTTGTACACTGTTGAAGGGAGAGTGCCTTGACACACTGCTTTGGAGAACTGGCAGTATCTACTGACACTGAACATGGGCATGTCCTGTCGTCTAGTAATTCCACTTTTAGGTGGGATACATGTGGGGTGGCACCAAAAGACAAGCCCCAGAATGTTCATAGAAATGTCATTTGTAATACCACCCAATTGGAAGCAATTCAAGTGTCCTTTAACAACATGAATGATTGTTTTAATTGTAGCATATTTATACAATGGCATATTATGTCACTATGAGAATGAACCACTACCACTATACATCAATAATATGGATGAATTTCATAAGCATAACATTGAGTGATATAGGTCAGACACAAGGGCATTTAAAGTTCAAAAATAAGCAAAATTAATGAGTCATGATAAAAGTCAGAAGAGTGGTTACCTCAAGAAGAGTTGTGACTGGGGTGGGCAAGAGGGTGAGGACTTCTGGGGTGCTGGTAAGGCTTCATTAACCTGGTGGTGAGTTCATGGAGGTGTTTGTTCTGAAAATGCATTGTGCCGTATACTTAGAATTTGTTTATATTTTCATATGTATGTGTTGCTTCAATAAAGGTTCACTGAAAAATATTTCATACAGTTGATTTCCCATGGAATTTGTGGACCCTGCAATTGACAATATAAAGTGATAAGAAATGAGATTACTTTATGATACAGACTACTATTGAATTGTATTTCAGAGTTTGAAGGAATGTTACAGTTGTTTAATCCACATCCTTTCCACATACACAAAGCAGTTACATTGGAAACCTGCCATTACTCTATGAAAGTTTGGACCTCTGCCTTTGAAATCTTATTCAGGATTGGTCTAAAGGGCACACAAGAAAATGTCCTTTTATAAAAAGTCTAAAAAACCATATGTTTTATTTTTGTTCTATTGTTGTTTACTTACTTCATTAGACTTCAGGTGACTCTTGGTTACTTCCACAAAGTATACAGATTTGCTATCATAAGAATATTCAATAACATTACCTTTGAAATAAGAATATATTCACCTAAGGACTTCTTTGAAAGAGCACCATTACTGGGACTTCTGCGTCCAATTGCCTTTCACAGCCTGTGAGCTTGCTAAACATTAAGAACATTAATTTTTGGTAATGCCTTATTAACCCAACACGTTTCCATCTTTAGTATGAACCCATATTTTACATATGTCTTCAGATGACATTGGAGAAAACAATGCCAGGTACAATTAGCACTTTGGTCTTCTGAATACAAGGGCAGGCAGCCTTCAGAGAACAGAAGGATGGTAAAAATATATATATAAATAGAGTGGTAGTTCTCAAAGTGCAATCTCTGGGCCAGAAGCATCCGCATTACTTGGATACTTGTTAAAAATGCAAATTCTTGGGTCCCACTCCAGACCCACTCAGAAAGAAACTCTGGGGTAGGGCCCAGCATCTGTGTTTTAGCAAGTCCTGTGGGTGATTCTGATGCATGCTAATGTTTAAAAACCACTGGCATAAGGAAATGCTGTAGCAGGAAAAGTGAGGTCTTCAGAGTCAGCCTCAAACTTTGCTTTACCACTTCCTAGCTGGGTAATCTCTGGCAAGTCCCTTGATTTTGTTACTATTCAGTGTTTCCAACAATAAATGGGAAGAATAATTGCTACAATTAATCAAGTACAAAACGGAGGTTTTTGATATATAGTACTATTGATACTACTCCTGTCAAAAGTGCTAGTGCTAATACTACAGTTACTATTATTATAATTATTTTATAAGTAAAATGAGTCTTAGAAATCTAGTTTTCACAGGAATAGTAAGAGGTAAAGAATTGTCCTTGGTCCATGTGATATTACAAAACAGTATCATAATTTTATTTGTTTAGTGGTGAAGCACATTAAAAAGTAACCTCGGCATTTTCAATTCATGGGAGGCTTTCCTTGTTGATGAGGTCCTTGCCAGGAGGCAGCTTACTCTGAATAAGACTCTGTTTAGTGCAGGACAAGTAGCTCATCCTGGGACTTTGAGGATGACACTGCCACATTAAAAGCAAATGCAATTTGAAGAAAATTGCTGAGTACGCATCAAAAACATTTTTTATACCTACATTTGTGCTTTCGTCTGAGTTTTAGTTGATATAAAGCCCAAAGAATTGCCAGATCTCTCCACTGCTCAATTCTAAGCCATTCTTTCTGGTAAATGGCTCTGCACTTGTGAGATAGGAAGTTGGCAGGACTTGTTTCTCAAGACATAAGTCCCAAAGACACTGCTGATAAAACAGAATGCAGTAAAGAAGCCAGCTGAAACTAGCCAGAATTAAGATGGCGATGAAAGCGACCTCTGCTTGTCCTCACTGCTCATTATACACTAATTATAAAGCATTAACATGCTAAAAGGAACTTTCTCACCAGTGCCATGACAGTTTATAAATGACATGGCTATGTCCAGAAGTTACCTTATATAGTCTAAAGGGGGAGAAACCCTCAGTTCTGGGAACTATCTACCCTTTTTCTGGAAAATTCATGAATAATCTACCCCATATTTAGCATGTAATAAAGAAATAACCATAAATACTGATAGCCAACAGCCCATACACTGCTACTCTCTATACACTGCCACTTCAGTAAACCTGCTTTCTTCCACTCCTGGCTCACTCTTGAATTCTTTCCTGAGCAAAGCCAAGGACCCTCCCACGGTGAGCCCCAGTTTCAGAGCTCACCTATCCTGTGTCACTTGGAGATCTCCCTCCCTGGGAAAAAAAGGAGCAGAGGAAATGACCTGGCTCTTCATCCCTTCCTTTTTACACCCTGGAGCAAGTGTATCTGTCTCCAGTCTCTTCACCACACTGTAGAACATACAGTAGCAAAAACAGTAGAGAGAAGGCATTTTCTAGTTCATTTTTCTACCTCCCATTGTCTCTGCTTTAGTAGTAATGGTGTAGGAAGGAAAGTATGAACTAGTCAGGTACACATGTGACTCAACTTGAAAATTAAGTGAAGATGCCATGAAATGTTGACCAGATGTTAGGTGGTTAACCACCATATCGGATCAGAGTTTTTAAATTCGTGTTCTTTGTCTTGCACAGGCTCTGGGCCTGAAAACTGTCCTTTAGCCTAGTAGACATGGCACTGATGGACAATGACTCTTCCTTTGTTTTAAGATCCCTGTTACTTTTCCTTTCTTCTCTTCCCCCCACCTGCTCCACAGGCTCTCTCTTATTCCAATAGAAATGAGAGAAAAAATTAGCCCCCTGTAGCTTCTGCTTTAAAAGATAAAGACAACTTAATTTCCTTGAGATTCTTACTCCAAGAGCAAGTGTATAAAATCTCATACACTCAATGCGTTTTATTTAATGCATTTAATTCATCAAATTGCTATGTTTACATACAAGTTAATTCATGATACTGTGCAAATTAAAGAGCTTGTCAAAAAAAAATGAAGGCTTTCAAATTAGTCTGAGAGGTACCTATTACTCATTGAATCAAGGAGCCAATCATTGCATACTTCAGTAATGTCTTTTATATATTCAACATTGTCGGAGGTTTTTACAAACCCCACGTTACATGTCACTCTCAACACATGGGTACCTTACTACTCACACATGGAAACCTGCTCATTTTCAGATAAATGTGACTTTTATGTTACTAGAATCTCACTTTCAAAGTGTACTGCCCTACTGGTTGGCTTTGAATGATTTTAAATGTTTCCCCAAACTTAGCAATGGTACAAGTGGTCCATATTATGGATGCACATCTGCAAACAGACACAAAGTTAGATGTGTGTTGTGACACCATGTTCATGCACATTGATATGTACGTACATTTTTGCATAGATGGTATGTGGGCTGAAGGTGGTACAGGAGACAGAGCTTCTGAGCATTCATCTAAGAAGACTGGGGTTCTGAGAAGAGCAGGACAGGCAGGCAGGATGACAGTGTGAAAGCATTCAGCTTTTTCACAGTTGGATTTATTGTGTGGCTTTTTCATTGTACTTACAGATGAGTGGTTTCCTCTGTATTTGTATGATGGATACAGGAGTAGAAGGCTACCCATACGCTAGCGCACAGATCCACACACTAGTCATAGCAATTCACACGGCGTATGGAAGATGATACTACCACTCTAGGTGACATGGAGAACCATAGGGGAGCATTTCCAGTTGTTGCATTTACTGAAGGATGGAAGGTGCTCCAGCGTTTAGTGCCAGCATCTGGAGATGTTAAAAATTCAACAATGTCCTAAACAGTTCTGAAAAACAAGAAATGTCATACCAAAAACATAAATTGCACTTTCTTTGAGAAACAGCTATTTTTTTTGTTCCTATCCATTGATTGTTCCCACCTTGGGATCTTGGGATCTCAAATAGTTGTTATGAGTTGTAGGAATCTGAAAACTACAGTTGTTATTTTCAATTTCAAGCTTGTCCAGGCTTCTTTACTGACTTCCAGAATCGTTATCAAACTGCTTATTCTACATCTCTATCTGGATGTCCCTGAGGACATAATTCAACACATCCCAAATCAAACTCATTCTCTTCTCCCTCATACCTTCTCTTTATCAACTATCCTCTATGGTGGTAAATTTCACTTCCATGGCAGTCAGGTGAAAAACCTGGGGGTCATCCTAGGTATTTTCCTCTCCTCACCCTCAGATGTAATCAGTCACTGAATCTTGGTTTTCTGCCCCCTTAGTTTCTTTCATTTTTGTCACTCTTTGCTACAATCCTGCTGCTACTGCCTTAGTTTGGCCTCTTCTTATCTCTCATCTGAACTGTTTTGTTAGAACTGGTCTCCCTTCCTCACTGCGTTAGTCAGGAAACTTTGGGTTGCAAGTGACAGAAAGTTCAACTAAATAAGCTTATACAATTGAGAAGTCTGAAGGCCCAGGGACAGCTCAGTACAGAATATAGAAATACATAATGAGAGCTCTGTCTCACTCCATCCTTACACCCTATGACTTTCCTCTGTGTAACTCCATCTAGGCAGGCTCTCCCAATGTGGATCATGATGGCAACTCAGTTCCAGGCTTACAGCCTGTTCTTGCCATCTGAGCTGAAAGAGACAGCCTCCTCTTTAACTGCTTCAGCAAAGTTCCAGGATGGGCCGTCCTTTGCTCTTACCCAAATGAGCCAGGAAAAGAGTTAAGAGTTAAGTCATCGTACACAACCGCTATCAGTTGTGCATGGGGAGCAGTTAGTTCCTCAAGAAAAATACAGGTTTTATTAATAGAAGAAGAGAAAATGTGTACTTGGGAGTACATATTCATTAAACCTCTCTCTAACCCAACCTCTATCCATTGACCACCCCCAGAGTGATCTTTTCATGCATACTGAGTCATGTCTTTTTCTTGATAAAATCTTTCCATAACTTCCCACTGCCTACATGATAGTCTAGACAAGCATGAGCAGCACTCCAAAGTTCTGACCTCTGCCTACTTCTTATGCCCTTCTCTCACCTGCTCTCTTCTACGTCTTAGCTCCAAACGTTGAGATTCATCAAACACCTCACACTGTGCTGTGCCTTGAATTTGCTCAGAAGGCTACACCCTGTTTTTCTACCTAGAAAAATTACTAAATATCTATTCATTACCTCCTCTCTCCTAATCCTTTTCCCATGCTCTCTCATCTTTGCATCTCCACTAAACCTGAGGCTCATACCAGAGCACCTGTGACCCAGTCCTATCCTGACTGGTCTGTCTTTCCTTTCTAGACTGTCACTCCTTAAGGCCAGGGATAGACATTTGTCTTTGCATCCCAAATACCTGGCAAGGTGCATGGTCCATATTTGACACAAGACCATATCAGTAAAATATAACAAAAATAATATGTCCATCATTGATAAAGCCAAAAATGAGAGGAATACAATTTTTGACACTCAAAAAATTAAAATACATGGGGAAAATAAATCAAAAGAAGTTCTTAGTGCTGGAGAGGAAGTGACTACTTTGTGTGGAACCTCCAATTACGATATTACGTAGTGGACTACTTTGTTAATTCGTTAAATGATCATTAGTTGGAAGGGAATATTTGGTAACATAATTTGGTGGTAACTGTACTTGAGATTTATGTTTATATAATCATAGTGGCTTGAGAAAGTGTCCTAAAATTACTTGCATTTACTTCGTTAGCATTCCCAACAACTTTAGGCAGAGAGTAGATTGCAGTGTATATAAGGGCAGTGAAGCTATGAGCATTGATTGCTTTGTCTTCTAAATCTAAAATCTTCTCAGAGTGTGCTGTTTAGATGGAAACAACTACCAAGCACTCAGACTAATAGTCAAGGTCATTTGTTCAGGGAGGCAGTAGTACAGCTGTGTCCGGTGCCCTAGGCAGGACTTGAAAGAGCCCCGGTGAGCCTCCCCATCACCAGTGTTGGGGGAGCCCCTCCTCCACACCACAGGTCTGCTTTGAACAACGTTCCAAGGAAAGGTCCCCCTTGAAGAGTGAATGCTAAATAATACCTCCTTTTCCTCCCTAGAGGCTCAACTCAAAGAACATTTTTTATTAGGACTTTGTTAAGAATTTAGGGAGAGCTAAATTTGGTTTTTATCAGAACAATGAAAGCTCTAGATAATGGGGATCATGGCTGTATTTCTGAATAATTGTGTCCTGAATTGACTGTCTCTAGAGTTCAAATTCTTCTGGAAAGTGCCAGCCCTCGATTTCCCTACACTGAGCCATCATCTGTGCTAAGAATGGAACTCAGGTTTCTTAATTCCTCAGCCAGAACTCCATCTATTAGAACACTGTGCCTCTCAATTATGTCTTAAATTAGGCATATAAATGAATTCACTCACACTCTTTCTGCCTACCAAGTTTCTGCAAAGGAACTTATCAGTGCTTCATAATATACAGTTGGGAGAATTTCCTCAGCTCTCCAGTTAAACTCCTACAGACTCCAGGAGTGGGAGAAACTGAGATTGAAAAGCTCAAGTCTCCTTGAATCTTCTAAGAGCTGCACAGTCACTGCCCCGCCCTCACCCCCATCATCAGTCAGACATGAAACAAAGGAAATCCTCCCAGTCCTAGGCTAAACCCCATCCGAGAAGTTAAATGCTTAATCTGTTAGCCCAGCAAGTTATAAAGATATTTCACAAGTGTGGAAAGGAATATGCTTGCATGCAGCTGCACGTTGCCCTTTGCCATGGCTGAAAATCTAAGTGGGGGGCTCTGCCTTATCCCCAGGCCTGTCTCTCAATTGCACCTGTCCAATGGGAAGAGTGAAGAAAGGGCTTTAATGAATTAGAGCAAATTGCTTGGCACTGCTCTGACCTGAGAGCTGAAGGGAGTTCGGTGGCAGAGTGCTTTTTATTTTTGATGAGCTCTTGCCTATCTTTTAAGTGTTCTTTTTCTTTTTGGTCACTTGAAGCTCTAGTGCCTGTAGCGGGGAGGGGGAGCCACAAAACAAACTCAAAGGAGAATATAAATAAATATCATTTGGAATCTTGCATAATATCAGCCAATGGCAACAGCAGGTTTTTGACAGGCCTGCGAACTTCCCCAAAACAACATCCTGCCAGCCTGGCTGTGATTCAGGCATGAGTCAACGCTGGGAGATGGGCTGCTGCCAGCCCGCTTCCCCAGCTGAAAACTCTCCCCCAGGCCCGTCAGTCTATTAACATTTAGAATCTGGGCTGGACTGACTTGTTATTAACAGTGCTGGTACCCCTCAAGGTAATCACACAGGGAAATCTTTTCTTCCAGCATTGGGAACAGAATTACAATGAAGAAAGAAAGAAAGATGCCTCTTCATCACAATATGATCTTTGATACAAAGGGGTCATACACAGTTTTTACAGCTGATACAATTATTCTAGACTGGAGAAAAGCTCTTTCCACACCCCCTGGAGTCTTGTTATAATGAGGCCCAGGCATGCTATCACCTTTTTGTAATCCCAACGAGGAATGGTGCCTGCTGAACTGGGAGGAGATGTCACCAGGGTCGTTAGAGTCCCAAATGCTGTGGAAATAATTTTCTACTGTTATTAGGAGACTACCTATCACAGACACATTTCTCAAAGACTGTTTTTCACTTTGAAATTACGGATGTGCTTCAAAGAGCGATTCTCACTCTGTGCACGTGAAGCAACAATCACAAATCCCCCGAGACCCCCGCAAGACCTGCCACCTTGCTGAGTGAGAGATGTGGCCTTCCTGCTAAATGCCCATGGAATCTTCAGAGCTAAGAAACCACAGTGCAGTTGTAATTTTGCAGACACAGACTGAGAATGGGGCTATCAGACATGAAACTTTCTCCAACAAACTATGCAGCCTGGAGTGAGACATAATGGGGAGAAAACAATATTTGTTGTCAGTTTTTTCCCCATCATTTCTTTGTGCTTGAACTAGGGATCAATTCCAAAAACGAGGATTAGGAGACTTTTCCCTTCTTAAGGGTGAGTTATTTACTCTCCTTTAACCTTTCAACTGGCTAACAAACAGTTTATGTACCACTCACAGTGCTTTTGTTAAATTATTTCTCCACTGTGGAAAATGCAAAGTAACTTTTGATATTCTCACATCCACCGAGAATCCAGAGCAGGGAGTTTAGGATGTACGAATCCTGTCTTTGCCTCTGGTTCTTTAGCGATGGTTTTATAACTGTGTTTTCATCCATCCACAGTAGAAAGAACAACACAAAATGGACTAGCTGGCAAAATTCCTTAAATGGATTATTTAAGCACACCTTAGAAAACTGCAGGTATGGAAATGGAAAGTTTGATCTAGGATGATATTTTGGAGCTATGGTTCTTGCTCATTCCTTTCTTTCTTTTTGTTTTTTAAACAAAACAAAACAAAAAACAGCTTCTCTTGGCACCTTGAACGTCTCTTGTCTTGTGGGAACACTTGTCCTTTGTGGTAAAGAAATGACTCAGGTGTTACAAAAAGTTCTTTAAAAAGTGGCAATCTTGCACTCACAGAAGATGGGGCTGTAACTACAAGATCATGCTGGGAGAGATATGGCGGCTGTCAGTGGGCTGTCACTTCGGAAGCAACTTCCCTGCAAGCTATGCCCACATCTCCTGCGCCAGCCAGCGTGTGGGTGTGAATGGGCTTTCTCACAAATGCTGGCCCTAGTTTTTTGTTTTTGAAAATTTAGCCTTTGCTGTTTACTCTAGTTTCAGACATGATATTTTTCAAAACCAAACTTGGGATCTACAGGCTCTTTTCTCTCCCTTTCAAAACCCGAACATAACTTTGGCCATGGAAGTCAACCTTATTCCTCAGTAGTTCACAAGCCGTCAGATGGCCAAGAGCACACTGACAGTAGTGACGCCCAGCCCGTGAATTCCGGCCCAGACAGCGTTATTACTATCGCTGCATTTATCTACAACCTGACTCTCCATCAGTTTTCTGGCCTTGGTCTTTGCAGCTGCCTCCTCTTCTCTCCCTCTTGATGGCCGTGGATCTCTGCTTATCACCCGTTTCCATGCTGGCTTTGTCTGCTTCTTTGTAAGCTCTTCTCTGAGCAGTTTCCGCAGCACGCGTGGCATTGTCAGGGTCTAGTGGATAAGCTGCCTTGCCTGCTTCAGTCATTCTGGGCCTTCTTTGTCTTGTTTCCTTTTTGATGGCCTAATTTCACACACTTTCTGACAAAGGACTCTTTTCAAAATAAACAGGCGATATGGGTGTGCTATTGTTCCATGCACTGCCAGATTATTATTTTTTAAATGTATTCAGTGCATGGATTTATCATGTAAACTCCTATTGAAAACCATTGCCCCCGGCAAGGATTTGAGCATTTGGGTAATTTCCTGAAATTCTCAAGTGTGTGTATTTGTAGTGTCTTTCTTCCCCCCCTTTAAATGGATGCAGCCATGTCAGAGCAATTCATAAACAATATTGATTGCACAAAAGCACAAAACTGCCAATTTTGATGCTTGCTTCTCATCTCCTGCTGCAGACCCTAATCTCTAAGAAGCTCTCCCTTTTGCTAAGGGTTCAAAAGGAGCACAGCATTTGTATTCACATATAACAGGATCTAAGCTTCAATAATATTCTGTCAGTTTTCTTGGTGTCAGTGTTGTGTCCATTTGGGACTAAACGCTGGAAAATTATTCTACCTGTGAAAACGTGCATTTCTTCCTAACTCAGCAGAGTCAGGTGTGAATGCAATAATGCACATATATTCGAGCGTGGACTGTGCTGCCTTCTTCTATATCACTTGATTTGGTAATCTAATACACTTTAGGCCATTAGTAACTGAAATTGTTTGGGAATTTGGTTTATTGCCTAAAATCTGTGCAAGGCAGTGCCATTTAAAGATCTTCTTCCTTTCCTTTAGGGTTTTATCCTTTGAATAAATAATTCAGCTTAATAACTTCTATGATCTGTGAGGTTAATTGACATGAAAAGAAACTTTCTACTGGTTTAATGGAACCCATCTTTGTATGCTTTTCACTGAGTTATCCAGTTTTTTTTTTTAATTTTTTCCTCTTGAGCCTTGTATTTCCCAAAAGATTCATTTTGTTTCAAAAACCACAACCACATAACAGTGTGGTTCACATCTTGTAATGTCTTTGGAATGCAGGGGTTAAGGTTATTAACCAAAGTTCATTTTTAAAAACTACACTTGCTGTGGGTTTTGGGAAGCTCTGCCTTATAACCCAAGCATGCATTCACATATAAATATACAGTCTCAAATCATCAACGACCTCTAACAAGAGTCTAGTATTTTCGGTAATTGTATATTAATGTGAACAGCAATAAAAATTCTATAGTTTAAAACCAAGACTGTTTGATTCCAGGAATGATATTTTAATAAAGGCCCCACTGAATATAGGACAGATGCTGGTGTTATGCTAGGCTGGTAGCTGAGTCTTGGATGAAACACAACTTTGGGATGACTCATACATGTTACTAATTTATAAGTGTAGCCTTCCTTGAAATCCCAATGTAAAGACCAGCGTCCTGATCTATGAAAGTGGATATAACCTTGAATTCAAAGAAAATAATTCTCTATTCACTGAATAGAGAACCCCTAAGCTTATCACTTCTTCCTCCCACATCTTCTAGCTTTTTATTTTCTTTGAGTTTCACATGGGGGACTATGTGAAGCTGAAAGAATAAATCTGACTCCTGGAGATTTGTATAGCAATAAACAATGAAACCTTATCTGGACAGCCAACAGAAAATGGTTGGACAGCAAATTTATTTAGAAACAGCATCAGACTACCCAAGTGGGCATGTGGGATTTTGCTCTGAGGCTGCCTAGGATAGAACAGTGTGTGATGGACAACTGGGGGAAGTGTTCTCATCCCTCTGCTCACATCAGAAGCTTCCAGTCCTTAATTATTCACTGTGGCCTATCTTTATTCACCTGCCCAGAGCCCTCCTCTCCACCCTATTCCATGGCCATGCCCGAGAGGACCCATCTGTCCGTTGCAGAGGTGCTGAGTTCCATTTCATTCACTTTTTCTACTACTAACCTCTGATGTTTTACACTTGCATATGAAGATGATCTCACTATAAACTTATATAGTGAAACAGGATACAAAATTGTACTTCTGAAAAAAATCCCAAGTATGTAAAAAGTGACTATATTGGAAACAAATACATCAACATACTAGAAGTCATTGTTTGTATTTTGATCTTTATACTTTTCTCTAGTTTCCATTTTTTAACCACAAACATATTACTTTTACAACTGTATTTTTTTCATATAAAGTATATAAGATACAGGCTGGGCTCAGTGGCTCATGCCTGTAATCCCAGCACTTTGGGAGGCCAAGGCGGGTGGATTACCTGAGGTCAGGGGTTCAAGACCAGCATGAATAACATGGTGAAACCCTGTCTCTACTAAAAATACAAAACATTTAGCTGGACATGGTGGCAGGCACCTGTAATCCCAGCTAGTCGGAAGGCTGAGGCAGGAGATTCCCTAAAACCCAGGAGGCAGAGGTTTCAGTGAGCTGAGATCACACCACTGCACTCCATCCTGGGTGACCAAGTGAGATTCTGTCTTAAAAAAAAAAAAAAGTACATAAGATATAGCTTGAGCTATATCAAAATCAAATTAAGGAAACAGAATACAAATTTATGATTACAAATTATAATCTTTTGCCTCCTTTAAAGTGCAATGAAATAATTAAAAGGAAGAAGTGAAACTTTTAAAGTATTATTAACAATTTAACATTCCCAGTTTGCATGGATTATGGATTTCACTTAATAAAACAGTGGTGTAGAGGGGCTGAACATGGTCAATGGTTTTCTCTGACAAAATAAGTGTAAGTAGGGGAGTCTTTGGCAGAATCCACACTGCATGTTTTTGTAAGAGAGCATCTTAGTGGCCACAGTGGGATTCTCTGATGGTCACACCCACTCATTGATAACAGAAAGGGGTCACGCTGGGAAGGAGGAAAGAGAACAGAGTGGGGAGACCTGGTGTCCCAGATTCAACTCTGTTGCTCTTCAGGAAATAGGAAGCTGGCTGTGCTGTCTGTGTGGGATCCAAGAGGTCTGTGTAAGCCTTGCTCAGGACCCTTCCCCTGCCAGAGCTCTGCTCAGCATCGTGATGGGGACCAACAAAAGCACTTCTATAGGGACTCACATTTTATAAAATTCTATTTATTCACTTTATAAAGATAGCATATACACATATATTCAGTATATATGTATATGCATGTAAACGTCCCTATCATCTAATTTCACTTTTACACCCGCTGCTGAAGTATTGCTTTCACATAATGGATCTGAGCCTTGGAGATGCTGCAAGGTGGGAAAGGAGCATGTGCTGTGCTGGAAATGAAATCTTTTCACCTAGTCCATGTCGCTATTGGCTAAATCATAGCTAAGTGTATTAAGAAGTCATCATTTTACTGCCTGACGCTGAGCTCTAGAACACATATCTACACTCATCTTTACCAACCCCAAAGTGTTTCCTGCTGTGAATGCAGAGGTGCTCGTGCTGTGTTTCACATCTCCCTGGCCACCCTATGCCAGCCATGGCTGCAGCTGCCACCTGCATGCTGACAATACCACACCCCATCTGCCTGCCTGTTGCCCACTGTGTGCTCAGCGTTCTTTCTGTCATGTTGCGTGGGGAGGCAGCAGGAGCCCATTCAGCCACTCTGACACCTGCTTAAGGGGCAGCCCATGAAGAGTCAGGGGTAGAAGCACATGGATGAATCCTCCTCCCTCCATCTCTTGGGTGGGCAATCTTCAAGCACACTCTACGTGGCTCCTGAGATGGTCCCCATTGGGGTCATGTATATAAGGAAAAGCTACATTTCAGTTATAAAAGTAATATGTGCTTAGAGTTTTTTTTTAAAAAAAAGGAAACTAGAAAAAAGTATAAAGATCAATTACAGCTCAATAATGACCTCGGATTAGATTTTCTTCCTTCTCTGTTTCACTCTTCCCAGCTATTGAGTTGGGGCCTTTGCCCTTAGGGTTTCATCTGCATGGAGTGCTCTTCCCCATATATCCATAGGCTCACTCCTTCCTTCTTCAGATCGCTGCTTGAGTCATATCTTCTCAACAAGGCTTTCCCTTATCTCTCTTTAAAACTGCAATCTTCCTGCCCTCTCCCAGCATTCACTGTGCCCCTCCATGGTGTCATTTTTTTTCTTTCTGTTTTGTCGTTGTTGTTGTTGTTTTTGAGATGAAGTCTTGCTCTGTCACCCAGGCTGGAATGCAGTGGCGCTATCTCAGCTCCCTGCAACCTCGGCCTCCTGGATTCAAGCGATTCTCCTGCCTCAGACTCCTGATTAGTTGGGATTACAGGTGCACAACACCACACCCAGCTAATTTTTTCTTTGTGTGTGTTTTTAGTAAAGACGAGGTTTTGCCATGTTGGCCAAGCTGGTCTCAAACTCCTGACCTCAGGTGATCCGCCTGCCTTGGCTTCCCAAAGTGTTGGGAATATAGGTGTGAGCCACCACACCTGGCCTGATTTATTTATTCCATAGTAAAATCATCTGAGATAATGTATATTTGCTTAGTTACACTGTTTCTGAACCATATCTCCTGCCTTATACACATTCCATGATGTTTTGTTCACTCCTATTTCAGTTCTCAGAACAGAACCTGGGACACTGTAAGCACTCACGATGTATTTGAATGAATATATAAATGAACAAATGAGCTTTGTGAGATTGGTCTCGTCCCTATTTTTATAGATACGGAACAGACAGTCAGAAAGATTAAGGGATTTTACCAAGTTTATACAAATAGTAAGTGACAGAGTTAAATGTTGTACTAGTTTTCCTCTCTCCAATAATGCTCATGTGAATAAAGTGAAAACAGCTTTTGGATTTTGTGACTCACCCCTAAACTAGACTTATGAGGATATAAATCTTGTGTGGGGAAAAGCTAATAACAAACTTAATGAAGCACATGACCAGCAAGTACATTTGGGCCTTACATAGTTTCATCTTTGCAATGCCTGTAAAAAAGCTCAGTACTGGATCTATGACCCATCTCCAGGACGTGACAGCATGCATGCCTGGTTTCATTTTTATTTATCCTGCCCTGATTTCTTCTTTTAACATAGTTTCCTCATTTACTTGTTTTTTATTTTGTTGCATTTGATGAATTTTTGTCAGGTAACTCCAATCCTCTTTTGGAGCGTGGCAGGGTAAAAAGAAAGAAAGAAATAAAAACCACATTGTGGCGTTAATCTACTCTTAAGGACCAGTATGGACTGATTGCAGGCAAAGATGGAAGTGGGATATAACCTGAATAAAAGTTGGGCCCTGTGGCTATAGCCACTTCTCTTCATCATGTCCAATCAAATAAATCACTATTTGACAGAAAAATATCATCTAAGTCATTCAAATTTGTGCTTTAGTCTTTTAAAAAGTGGGTGGATAGATGGTACCATCAAGAACTGTGCAGGGTGGAGATTTTACCCTACTTGCAAGCTACTGATTATGCCATTAGAAGACATGAGATAACTGAATCTAAGGTGAGAATAGCTTATCATTTACAGCAGTAACAGTGATCAGAGTATCAGCATTTTGCTCCACTTCCAATGTTTCAGTTATTACATGGTGGCCCAAAGGGGGCCACCATGACACCTGCACACACAGTGGGTTGCATTATAGGAGAGAAACTCTGAGATTAGGGAGCCTGACTGTTATATTTGGGCAGTAAGTATACCTGCTCAATGCTCTGGAGAGAGATACGATCTCTACTTTCCAAGGCCTTTTGCTAGACAATCATTCCTTAAAAGACAGTCTGGATCATCTGCAAGAAATGCAGAAATGTGAAAGATCCCTCTAAAACAGTCCCATAACAGGTATCTGTTCTAAATGCACAATGAGACATCTTAAAATTCATCTGTATCTACTTCTTTCACATTTAATATCCCCCACTGGCAGGCAGCTGCTCCCTTAATTTCCTTCCTACTCTCAACTCCCCAAACTAAACTCTGTCCTAACCAACATGGCCTTCGGTTTTTCTTCCTTTTTCTTTCTGCCTGTATTCCTTAGTCTTGATCAAAAATAAATCTCAACACTATGCAGCACAGCATCCCCTCCCTTTCCTCGGTTCTGTCTCTTTCTACTCAATCTCCATTCAGCTTCAGAGGCTCAGGAACTGAGCTCATAGGACTGAGTTTTCTTTAGCAAGGAGGCCTGGACTGATAACACTTTGGAGACCTTGAGACTTTGGTTGCCCCAAATTGAATATGAGCAGCAACGTGACGTGGTTCACAGGGCTGCTCAATCAGGCTCTCAAAATTGCCAGGCAATTTTGGATGCTTTTCAAGTCAGGTATTTTTTCACCATCCTCAATAACTGTATTATCTTCTCCATTTTCTTTAAAACTCCCAGCCCCCTGAACTCCTGTCTATCACCCTCATCCCCAGTCCCAGCACGCTTTACTGCTTTTCTCTTTCTCGTGCACAACAGACTTGGCCTCATATTTTATAGAGACAATAAAAATCTTCATATTTCTGCCAGTAAATTGCCAATCCTCCCTGCATCTACTCTTTCTTCTTCATTCTCCTACCAAAAGCTCATTCATCCCCATGTGCCCTTCTGGGCCTAGTCACCTCCCACTCACTGGCCAGTCCTTTCTAATCCTGCCTCAATCCTCACCCAGAGCTGTATTCTCAAGCACAAACCAGTCACTCCCAATGGCTGAACCTAGGGCAGTCACTGCAGTCCTGTTATCTACACTCTGCAGTGCCGGAGCTGCTGGACTCTTCCCTCCTGAGCCGCCCTCTCTCCAAGTGTCCTCTTCCCCTTAGACCACCCCCGCTTTGTTTATTCAACCTCTAAAGGAGTCTGTCATGCTTGGTCATGACCTCAAGGGCAATGGGATGTAGAAAATGGGATTCAGAATGAACCTTCACACTCTATATTTGTTTCTTGTCTGTGCTTTTAGTGTGCTGGCTTCATTCTTTTTCAGACTAAATTGATGACATCGACTTTCTCTACCTTACTAAGAATGTGGTTGCCTACAACCCTAGACTCATAGGCTAACAGTCCTAATCAGAGGATAAACAAGGATTTTCTTACTTCAGGCAAAGTTTTTAAAATCCCAGAGAAGACCCCTGGCAAGCCACTGCTGTGGCCGGTGCCTTCTCTTTAGATGAGTCCTGTGACAGGAGGAGAAGCTTAGCCGTAGGAAATCATACAGACTTTGGCATCTGGAAATGCAGTGCTGTTTTAACAGGTACCAAAAGTTTATAAATGGCTTTGGAATTAAATAGCAACAGAGGCTGGGAGAATTTTCAGGTGCACAACAGCAAGAAAAAAAATCCAGATTGATTTGAACAAAATATTGGTGGAAATATAAACATTGAAGGCCCCTCTAATGAAGGCTCAACCTTTTATTGGAAACTGGAGGAAAGGTGATCTTGTTACGCAATGGCCAAAACTTAGCTGAATTGTACCCCAGAGTTGTGTGGACAATAGCCCTTGTAAATGATGAACTTGAATATTCAGCTAAGGAGATTTCCAAGCAAAGTGGGCCCTAAAATGCAATATCAAGTGTACTTATAAGTGATATAGTAGGATTCACCCATAGAAGAGGAGAAGGAAATGTGACCACCGAGGCAGAGATGGGAGTGATGCAGACACAAATCCAAGAATGCCAGCAGCCACTAGGAGCTGGGAGAGCTCAGGAATGGATATCCCCCTAAGCCTCCAGAGGAAACATGACCCTGAAGGCATCTTCCTTTCAGACTTCTGGCCTCCAGCATAGGAGAGAAGAAATTCCTGTTATTTTAAACAACCCAGTTTTGGGTCATTTGTTACAGCAGCCACGGACAATGAACACAGTAGGAGATGGCACAGCCTGGGCCACTTGCCGTCCCAGAGGCCAGCCAGCCGATGCCATGACCACTCTTCACCAAACCATGTGCCTGGTGGCCAGAAGGAAGGATGCTGAAAAGATAGCAATAACAACAGCAACAACAAAATAAAACAGAAGCATTTCTACTCTTCCCTTCACATCTTTTAGGTCTGTCTGAAGCAGTGCTTACTAAGCAGTGCTGACTCAACAATAACTTCCCTTAGACATTTCTATTCTTCTCTCACTCTCCCCTCTGCAGTGTTCGCTGCTGACTGCCGCTCCCTCCTTCCTCAATGCTCTCCTTCCTTGGCTCTGATGGCACCACACCCTCTGGCTTTCCCTCTGCTCTTCTCGCCTCTCCTTCCTTCTCAGTCTCCTTTGTACGTCACCCTCTGTTAACCAGCTCCTCAATGTTGGGGCTCTTCAAGCATCTGTCTTGGACCTCCTTTTCCTTTCTCTCCTTCTCATTCTATAGGATCTTTCTGGAATATCCATCTCTCTCCAAGGGCTCAATAAGCATCGATGGGCTCCCAAATTTATACTGCCAGCTCAGATTTCTTTTTTGAGCTCCAGATCTATATTTACAACTGCTTACTTTATATTTTTGGATGTCTCATACTCATCAAACTTAGCATGTCCCCTCTGAACCCTCATCCTAATGGTCCCTCCCCCAGTATTCCTTGTCCTGGTGATCACTCCCCTTCTCCCTCTGTGGTTCAGGCCAGCGCCCTTGGAGTCATGTGTAGCCCCATTTCACTCCTCACAATTGACTTCACTTTGTTTACAAGATCTAACTGCTCTCCCTCTGAAATAGATCCACCTGGAGTCACGTCTCTCCATGTTCGCCCACTGCCACCATTCTAGGCCCCACCATGGCCTTGTCTCACCCAGGACTTCAGCCCTGGCCTCCTGACTGTCTCCTCTGCTTCTATCCTGGCTCCACTCCAGTTTCCATACAATAGCATGAGTGAGCTGCTAAAAATGCAAAAACAATCATGTCACTCTCCTCCCTGAAACTCGTTCACGGTCCTCAGTCGAGTTTAACATAAACCCTCATCGGGGTCTATAAGGTCATGGATCAGCTGTATGGTGGATGCCGTCATGTACTGTCAGAACAGCTTTCGGGAATGGAAGACTTATTCCCTCCACTGCTGGGAGTGTGACCAGCTGCCAGCCCTCAGGTGATAGTCCCTTTGGGGATTGTCTTTCTTAAGGAGATAGTGCCCCCTTTCTAGGGTGGCCTTCATCCAATGACGAATGGATGATGGGGGAGGATGGTATAAAAGTTCTGCCTTCTCACCTAAACTTGGTTATCGCTAGCTTGTCAACTCTGAGAGACAATTTCTGTCAATCCTGCATCTCCACTCAACTTCTCCCTTTGTCCTGTCACACTTCCATCTCTTCCTTCCATGGGTGTGGATCCCACATACTAATCTCTCTCTCAGAGCCTGTTTTCCAGAAACACAGCCAGTGGCAATCTATGAAGTGATAGTTGAGATTGAGGGAGTAATAATCCCACTGTCTTTAAATGCTCTAATTATATCCATAATACTGTCATAACTGCGGTCTTCGGGGTTATATTATAAGAAGGACGTTGACAAAGTAGAGCATAATTGAGGACAACTAGAATGTTGAGGAACTGAAAATAACAACACAAGCCAAAAAGTTGAAGACATGAGCTTGTTAGCCTGTAGTAGTATGTATTAACTCAGTATGTATATAATTATTATCTTTAGATATTTGAAAGACTGCCCAATAGAAGAAAATGTTACCTTGTGTGGCTCCAGGGACTAGAATTAGTAGCAATGAGTGAGTGGTCCTGAATCACAAGTTTAGGCTCAATATAAGGAAGAAGTTTTTAGGAGCCATATGGCATCCTTGTGAAACAGTGAGTTCATTTTACTAGACTTGTGTGATCTCACCTTGAGGGCAAAGTAGCAGAGATTCCTGAGCTTGCAGAAAGCATTGAGCAGATGGTTAACTTCTCCATGACAGCATTCTATGATGACTTCTGCTGTAGGACAGGGTTTTGTAAAGTACCCGAGGAGGTTGATAGGTATAATCTGACCGAAAGATTCCATGGTCAAGTGAATTCGCCAAAAAAAAAAGAAAAAGTTAATGTTAGGCAAGTCTTTTTACTGAATGATTTCTTAGAGTGTTCATATGTCAATCATTCACCATGGAAGTCCCTAGGGGCCATCCAGGACTCAGTATTTTTCAGATCTTGAAATGATTAGTCAAAAGAACAGGGCAAGTTTTCTGTGGAAACTACGTCAAGAAATTCTGCTTTGAAACATTACATTCCTCCGAGTCATTAGTGAGGACAGGGTAATTCTCAACCCAGAATAATGAAAATATAGATTGCCGAGTACTGGGAATTAGGGCTCCTAAGAATGTATATACAGGTTAGAAAATTGTGAATTTCTCCCTGCTTTACAGAAAGGGTACATTTTTTTTTACCCTCACTCCTTCAGTACATGAATATACCTGCTAACCCCATCCTTGGCAGTATTAAGATGGAAAACAGATCAAAGCTATAGGATTATCAATTTTATTTATATTATTTATTAGCAGCCACATTAAACCCTTTTCAGTTTTATGAACCATTTATACTTTGAGTTGTTCATAAAGTCCCTGGATAAAAAATCTTCCTAAATACATTTGCAGACAGAACACACAATTAGGGGAATACTTGACTACTGTACTCAAAATTCAGATCTTCAGAGAGAAAACAACCCAGTCAATTTTACCAATTTTACATTGACCAGGACCATTTCCGCCTTGTTGCGCTATACAGACACCATTGTCAGTCCCAATTATGCAGCTGCCTAATCAACACCCATAATTAAATTCTCCACACTCACTCCCTTGTATTCAATGCTTCCAGTGACAATGTACCCACTCCAGAAGAAAGAAAGTATCAGTACAGCTAGACTGTTGCGTATCCCCATCTCAATTCTGTGAACTATTTAATAAAATGCCCGTTCTAAAAATCTGATAGCAGGCTTGATGCTTTTCAATGGAGTGTGAGGTGCTCAAAAAGCTCAGCCACAAAGGTCATGTAGGTTCCATGGCCACGAAGGGTGTGGCTCTTCCTGTTTCCGGGCCGTGGTGCTTTTTGACTGACAGATGAACAGTTGCTCTTACTTGTAGCTTTAAATAAATTGAAGGGGCAGGAGAAGATGGGAAGAATTGTAGGATTAGTCCATGTTTTTCAGAAATTTTTCAGTTACTATCACCGACAAAAATTTATTAAGTACCCATCACTTTAAAAAAACTCTGGGCAATAGAATAATTTTAAATGATTCTCTTTGCTATGGAGACACTTTTCAAGGAGGAAAAAAGGTAACAGTTCAAAGTTGGTGGGTAGCATATTAAAGAGAACTGAGCTATTTAAATTAAAACCTCAAAAGTCCTTCTAAATTCTATGGAGGCAAACCAGAGGATGGTAAATTAAATATTTAATTAATTCATGTGAGAATTAATAAATCATCTGTAAGCCAAATAAATGATGCATGACTGTGGTGTAAGCAAATTGGTTTTACCCATTTCAGGTGCTACCTGTCTATGGCAGCTCCTTTTTGGTCAAGAATACACCCCTCCCCACGCACATACACACTCACACACACATACACACATAACACTGCTACCAAACTCTAGAGATCATGTTTCTATGGCAACTACAGCCCATTTTATTGCAGTCGCCTTTATACAAAATCAGTTTTAGAAATCCACCGTGATGAAAAGGGGTTTCTGTTCATGCTTGTCCAAATGAAGCTGCCTATACTACATGTGATGACATGTCCTAGCCCCTGGCTAAGGCTATATCATGTATCAAGAATCATACAGATCTTAGGATTGGATGATTCAGTATTGCATCTGACATGAACCAAAGTCCTCAGGCACAAGAGGTCACAAAGATGACTCCCTTAAATTACTCTATGCCCAGTTGTGCCATCTACAGGCTGGGAAATGCTCCGAGAGTGGTCAAAAATGCTCCCATGCATTTGAATGCATGGGAAGGTTCAGGTCACTCTCGGGGGATCTTGCTGCTTCTATGTACTTGAGTGCTTTTCCTGCCTCCCTGTGAAATCTCTCTGAAAGAGATTTCATTTCCTCCCCAAACCACTGGAGGATCCTGGGGATATGAGAAGTCTGTTGGCAATGTAATTCGGTGTGTTCTTGTATTTAGCAGAATGACTGTGGGGTTGGGGTCAGCGACCACTCACCCTGCTATTGATTGGATTTGTGACCAGGGATAGTTACTTAACCTCTTTGGGTCTCAGTTCCTTCATCTGCTAAATGAGGGTTTGGAGTAGGTGACCTATAAAAGCTGATTTGGCTCAGAAAAATCTGTGACGTTATGTTTAACGAAATCAAATAACTTAAGCAAGTGAGACTTCACATCTCTGGACGTGACCAGAAAGGAGAGTAGAGAACAAGACAGTCTCCATCCCTACAAAGCTAAAGTGAACTTCAAAAAATGCAAATATACATTTTTATAATTTGTTGTTTTGTTATTAAGAAGAAATGGAACCTCTAGTCAAATGAGACAAAGCTGAGACTATTTTATATTGAGGAACTTTTGACTGGATGGATGTTTATTTTGGTTCTGCCTCTATGACCTCATTTCTTAGGGAAGACTATACATGGTCAATTTGCAATAGGAAAAGAGCAGGGCAGGAAAAGCTAGATGTGGCCAGAATTTCCAATGGAGAGTTTCAGTAAACACATCAGAGCTCTCTCTTACCCAATCAGGGAAGCAACAGGAAAATAGGAAGAAAAGTTTACTGTGTAGGTAGCACTTGGTTCTCCCTAATGGCTCTCAACATGGCTTTAGATGTTTTGAAAGTCCCCTCTTCTACTCCTCAGTTGCCACGAGGCTTCCTGGCATATAAAGTATTATGGATCTTTTCCTCACAATCGCAGCCATTACCGTGGCTGTTAATCAGTCTGTCTCCCCTTGGTGTCTTTGCTACATGGTGCTGGCACTGCAGAGTTAAAATGCCTCAGCTGCTGCTCCAGTATTTGATTTATGGTGACAGAGGCCACATTTTCCCATCCCAAAGTTAGAAGACCATGGTGTGACAAGTGTACTCATGAGGAGAACAGGACAGAATGTTAAAAACTGAGGCTGTCCTGCAATACTTCTGCTATACCAGATCAAACTGGCAGCTTGCCATTTGTTGTTTTGGTGAAAGAGGAGACCAGTGAGCTTTCCAGTTAGATGATATGATTCCTTCACATTCACCCAGGTTCTTCGAACCACTGTGCCTTGAGTCTCTCTTTGCCTTCCAGATGTATACACAAGTAGAAGTTTTGGAATCAGGTCTAGAGTCAAAAGATACTGGAGCCAAAGGCTTGTAGTTCCCTCAAGCACCAGGAGAAAGATGATACTGGCTAATGATCATCACTTCCTCTCATGTTCTGGAATGTCTGCCACACAGGTGTTTCTTACCTGACTGGTCTCTGGACAGTCTCTAAATGGAAGTTCCACGAGGGCAAGAAAGGTTGTATATTTTATTTTCTGCTGCATTCACGGCTTCTAGAACTGTGCCTGGTACATAGTAGGTGCTCAATACATATTTGTGGAGTAAATAAATGATACTACCTGATCAAAGACTGAACTATACCAAATTCTTTCCACAAATGTGTGATAATATTAGAAATAAGGGCACTTTGGCTGGTCGCGGTGGCTCACGCCTGTAATCCCAGCACTTTGGGAGGCCAAGGAGGGCGGATCACGAGGTCAGGAGATGGAGACCATCCTGGCTAACACGGTGAAACCCCATCTCTACTAAAAATAAAAAAAAATTAGCTGGTCGTGGTGGCGGGTGCCTGTAGTCCCAGCTTCTAGGGAGGCTGAGGCAGGAGAATGGCATGAACTCGGGAGGTGGCAGAGCTTGCAGTGAGCAGAGATCGCGCCACTGCACTCCAGCCTGGGCGACAGAGCAAGACTCTGTCTCAAAAAAAAAAAAAAAAGAAAGAAAAAAAAAGAAATAAAGGCAACAAGGGCACTTTGACCAGAGAAATCTGTGATAGGAAGAAAAAAGACGACTCCTATATTCTCATTAGGTTTCAATTTTGGTTGAATTCCCCTTTATATGTTTGGCAGTATTCGACTGTATTTTCTCCTGAATGACAGAATTCTCAGATGCTTCTTATTTCTTCCACCTAAACAGCAGTACATAGAAAGAGCAAGAGTCCTTGAGGTATGATGTCAAATGTAGCTGGGGTGACATTGAAAACCCATTTCAATCCAATCTATAGTCATTGTTACCTTGTTTGGGGCATTTTATAAGACATGTCTGTACAACTTTATATCAAAAAATAAATAAATAAAATTGCCACTTCTTCCTTTAAGTCACTTTTGTCCTATTTTATTTTCCATTAAAAAACCCAATTCAGCTTCAAGTAATAATAACAGGGTTCCATTTATTTCAAATCACCAAAACCCCAGTGTTATTTCCATAATGTTATTCCCAGAAAAATCTTGCTACTCTACAGCGGCAATTTTATGTTTTTCTAAATGATAAAATAAGTACAACTGCAATAAAATTTGTCTGTTTGAAGTTTCTAGTAATTTAGACAAGGACTTGGGCTAAAGTTTAGTTTTACAATGCCTTGGAAAAAAGGATTTGTTAAACTAATTATTATGGCAAAAGATTTAACTTATATAGAACAGTTACTAAGCAACCTAAAAGCACATTAACATTAACAAATATGCAAGTAACACATTCTTCTCTATACATTAAAGTAGGTTCCCCAAGGAAGTACATTAGACAGCATCATTTATCTGCTTTAAATGACTGTGAGAACGCTTCCTGCGTGTGTATGATGCTTTGTTGTACAATGTACTAAGCCACTGCATGTGATATGTTTTATTGTCATAGCAACCCTGTGAGATAGGCATCATGCCTATTTTACAGAGAGGAAAGCTGTGGCTCAAAGAGGACAATGGACTAGTCCAAGGACACATGACATAGCCAAGCTGGGACTTCACTGAACACAGGTCTTCAGATGCATAATCCAAAGCTCACTCCACTGCAACATAGATGCTGGTAGTGGTTTGAATATGCTCTGTAATTTAGACTTTTCATTAATCTTGACAGGCCAATTAGTTCAAATTAATGTGTTTTCCCCAAATCAGTGAATAGAGTCAAGAAAAGAGTTGAATAAAGATAAGAAGTATAAAAGCAATAATCTTCATGATTATTTAAAAACAGTGATGATAAGAAACAATTCTCCTACTAAGGTACTGGATATAATCTAGAGATGTTTTAAAATATACAGGAGAATGTGCATAGGTTATAAGCAAACACTATGCCATTTTATATAATGGACTTGGGCATCTGAGGATTTTGGTATAGGAAAGTAGGGGGATAAGGAGGAGTGGTCCAGAAACCAATTGCCTGGGGATACAAAGGGATGCCTATGTATGTAGTCGTGGTCACAAGGTAAGACATTCACGTGGTCTGTGTGTGTGTGTTTTCATAAAATATTTCTGGAAGGATTCATAAGCTAGTAACAGGTTGCTTCAAGGAAGAGGAACTGGGTGGCTATGGGGTGTAGGAAGGGGAGTTTTCACTATGTGTTGTATATCCTTTTGATTGTTTTGAGTTTCTTATTATATGAAAAAAATAACATAATAAAACACATCTCCTTCTCCCTCAAATCTCCAATTCGACAAAGATGCAGATGGCTGCTCGATTTGGTTGGTCATAAGTGAATGTGGGTGCCCTGAAGGAAATGATTCTCATTGCCCTGTGTCTGCAATGCTAGCTCAAAGATATGATTTCAATATGTATTCCCAGTTTGTCTCCTGAAAGGTGGTTCCAGTATACATAACCACCAGCAAAGGATCAAGAAAACCCATTTCCCTACACCTGCTAGACTTACCTTTTTATTGCTTTTACGTTATTACATTACTCGGAGATGAAATTACTGAGCAATACTAAGAAACGTGCTTTCTGTTTGGGGTTTTGGTGTTAATTTATCTGGATAGCCTGAGTTTTTCACAACCTGGTGGCCCACTGGCTCCTCAGCGCAAAATCCCAGCTTGTGGCCGGGCTACACCTTAGGATTTTGTGTTGTTTCAGAACTGGCAGAATAGGAATCTCCCCATGTAGTATTTGTATAGTAGAGCTCAACTGCTCTGCAAGATAGACAAAATCAACTTGGCCACCGATGGCAACCTTATAAGCATAGCGGGCATTTATTATCTATTGGATTGCTTAAAACATTCTAACACGGCACAAAAATTTCTACTACTGCCTTTGCCAGCAGCAAAAGCTCAACAGTGTCTAAATAATGGTTCAGTCCAGGAGCAGTTGAGATGTCGTTGTGAAAGCTCTCAGAGAGTCAGGCATTAGCTGGCTTGTTTTGCGTGGCATTGTGGATTCTATGTAGTACGGTGTAGCAGAGGCAATGTGGGTTTTAGAATCAGCACCGTCTGATCCACCTCTAACTGGCCATATAACCTGGGGAACTTCCTTTCTTTGAACCTCAGTTTTTTTTTATCTCTAAAATGGTAATTAAAATAGTTATTTTACAGGGTTGAAGTGAGGATTAAATGAGAAAGGAGACACATATGCAAAGCACCTGGCTCATGGCAAGTATACATTTAAATAAAGTGAGTTAACTCTTTTAGACAACAAATTAATACTTTTTAAAGCACTTAAAACTGTGCGTAGCTCATAAAAAGACTTCAGTGAATATCAGTAATAATTCCTCTTTTTGGATCCTGCAGTGGATAGTTTCACTGAATTGGAAGTATTTTGTAATGAGTTGATCAAGTAACATCTATATTGAAGTTCTTCTACATGCTCAGACTGTGATAAGGTCAAGCAGTACAGTGCCTTCTCCAGGCAATGTATAGTCTAGTTGAGACAACATTTAGCCATTACAGAGGTTTTCCAACAATAAAAAGCATGTTATCTGAAGCAGTAAGGGAATGGGTCAGATCACAGAGACTATGGAGATTCAAAGGAAGGAGAGAGGAGAGGAGAGAAGGAGAGAGACAGAGAAAGAAAGGAGGGAAAGGAGGCAGGCAGGAGACAGGGAGGGAAGAGAAGGAGGAAGTAGAAGAAAGAAGAGATCTGTTTTGCCAAGGCAAGGGAAGGCAGGGAATTTGCACTGCCGTTTGAAAGACTTCAAAGGGAAGAACAGAGAGGTGAAGAGGAGGATGGTTCTATTCCTCACAGAAGGAACAGTAGGAAAGCATGTTCTGGAGCCTTGAGTAAACAGTCAGAAGGAAGCAGAGGAAAGCAAGCATGGTTGCATAATTTAGGACACTCTTGGGGAGGACTTTGAACCTCAACAGCAAGAAGCCACCAAGGATGGCACTCTTGCAGGCAAAATAAAATTCAGCACAGGAATCTTATTTTCTGCTAGACCAACTGGCTGACCTTTAGGAGTTTTTTGTAAAGTTTGATGAATCATTCCATGGGAATCTTCACAGATAATGAGAATCATGTCATCTGAGGACAAATGAAATAAAAAATTGTAGGCATGAACCTGACCAGTGAACTTTGAATTACAATGACATTACTAAGTATATAATCATCATCTGTTCACACAGTGTTCATTCTACAGAGACTGCCAAAGGGGCAAAAGTTCCTGTATTCAACTGAATTGCAGAGTCCTAGAATGGAACAAGAAAACTTAGAGAAGATTTAGTCAAATTCTACCCAATGGAAGACTTTTCTCTACAACTGTGTAGAGAAAATGCCTTGAATTAAGTCCCCACTTAGACACTAGAGCAGCATTCTTTCTTAAACAGATCTGAGACGTTTTGAATGATTTTGGGGACAATGGCTATACTGCGTAACTTTTATGGAGTGCTAGTTAATATGCACTGTCACTGTGCTGAGTGTCTTACTTACTTAACCTAATTGGAATCTCTCAATCCTCACTTGCAAGCATGTTTCTGTTATTATCCCCATTTTAAAAATAAGCCTTGGAGGAGTTGAATAACGTGTCCAAGGTCACACAATTAGGGAGCAGTAGAGTCAAAATTTGAACGTGGGTGGTTCACCCTCACAATTTCAGCTCTTAATCAGATTCATCTTGCATTGATTTCCTTTAGTGGTGTTCAGTCATTTCTCCTCCAAACTCAGGGAGAGACGTGTTGCCACCCGGTGGTACCATACAATGAGCCACACAGTGGATCTCTACAGTAAAGACTCTCAATGGAGTTGGTGTGAATATGAAAGTGTAGTTTGAAAAGGCCACCCTCACTCTCAGAGCACTTTTCTAGATCTCTTCTTCCCCACCACCAAACATTAGGCAACATCAAAGAAGAAAAGTTTAATTTTTTAAAGCTAACTTATATGGTTAAAATATACAATTATTTTTCCCATGAAAAAGAATTCTGTAAAAACAAAACCTTCTATGTGACTAGTATGATTTCTATAAAATAACCTGGCATCTTGATATTTTGGGATGTGAAATCAACAGTAACATTGCTTTTTAAAATTTCCCTTGCAAGCAGAAGACCACACTTTTGGGGATCACAGAATAATCATATACGATTGATCATATTTCTTCATTTTCAAAAAGGAAACTCCAAAATCTAACCATTACAAAAAAAGGTACCATTTTGCCTTTTTCTTCTACATTGCAGTAACAATGTTGCATTAGGTGTTTGCTCAGCTACATTTTAAAGACTCTCCTCTCTGTAAATTATACCTCTATGTAGAATAAAGAACAGTTGGACATTTACTGAGCAGCTTCGAGTACATTGTTAAGATTGTCATTAGGGCAGTTCATAGCTACCTCTTATCCAAACACAATAAATCTAATTCCTTCAGAGTTTCTTTATGAGTCAAGGAATGTAGGCAGAGCTCTGTGAGACATGAATGCATGTGGCTCTGGTAAGTTCAGAAGTTCAGTTAGCCTCCCTCTGTTCTCTGCTCCTGACCTTCACCTCTATGCCATCAGTCAGCTAATAGCAACATGACATAGGCCAAAAGAAAGACCCTAAATAGGCCAACACCACTCCTGGGAATGGCATGAAGTTCAAAGCCTCTCCATAGAAGGATCATAGCATTATCTTCACAGATAAGAGGCACTCCAGGTATGATGTACTTCTGAATTTGTAGAGCTACAGATGTAAAACACCATTTTCTATGTTTAATTTGTGAGATTTGCTGTGTATGTTTGTTTTTATTAAATAGGGTACATAGAAGAGTATTACATATATAGCACCACTTAATACTTAGCAAACAAAAGTAAAAAGGGTATAGCTAAGACATAATATAGCTGGAAGCTTGTGTTACATGTTCCACATTCTTAGTTTCTATCTTATTATCATTTTTTCTTATTTATTTATTTTTTTATTATACTTTAAGTTTCCTAAAAACAATAAATCATGGTAACTTTTTGTCCACTATTAATCCTATTTTTTCTTTGAGAAATCCCATGTTCAACATTGACATTTTGATGTCTATCTTTCCCAATAAGACTTCCATTATTTTTATTGAAATTCTGTGCATTGGCTTCTAATTGTTACACATTGTGAGGCTTAATCCTATGCCTTAAATGACAGGTCACCTATTTTAAGTTTAATTAGTATGATTACTATGACACAGAAGCCACTTATGAATATGTTAAACATCTCATGGGTACAGACATGAGTTCTGCACAATTTCTTTTCATTGCTCAAAGCCACTCAACACGGAGATTTCCTACCATACTATCAAATTAACATATGGTTTTCTTGCCTTTGTATTCTTCAAAGTCCAGGAATCAAAAGCAAATGTTCTTGCTTCCCCAAGTTACTTTGGTATAGCACCTGAGGGATATTTTCACCCTACATTTATACCTTAAATATTTTCTGATACTATCCCCTTTTTGGTCCATCATATTTCAGTTCTATTAGTTAAGTTTCTTCTGAAGCCAGAGACATTAATCAGGCTTGGTTTTTATCATTAGAAAGTATTATTTACATGGCTGTATAGCATCAGGAAAGCCTTTTTTGCTCTACTTAACTAGAGTCTGCCTTTCATGGTGCATGATCATTATTCCAAACCCATCTTCCTCTCCCTCAGCCTGACATGGACGGATACCCCCACACTCAGTAGAAAGACTTTCATTACATTAGTTTTGTATTTGAAAGCAAATCTGTTTCTCACTGGATTGCTTCCTAAGGTGAAATATAAGCCCTCTCTTATGGAATACACTGTAATGTCATTACAGAATATGTCTGCTAGTTCATATATGAGTATAAAGAAATAAAAGACTTTGAGATCTGTAGCCTTTCTTTCAAGATTCCAAACACTTCTCTGGTGGTAACTATTAGTTGAAACTTTTGATGAAGGGAAAGAATCTAAATTTGACCAAAGAAACAGTCACAGAAAGCATTGAAAAGAATTCTTAAATCATGTCTAGAATATGACATATTATGTTGTTTTCCTAAAAAATAAGTAACACTGGTACACGTTTTAGACAATAATACTTTTGCATGCCAAGAAAGAAAGGATGTTTTCCTGACAATCTAAACTTGTGTGCCACAGAGAAATATTTCCACAAATAAAGGGTCCTACGTTTCTCAAGCTCTAGAATCTGTATCTTTCTTTTCCCTTTCTTTCTTTTAAGCATAAATATTAAAGGCAAAACTGTAAATAAAACAAATTTCAAACAATGAAACATTTTAGACAAATTTTTGGAACTAATATTAACATAAAAGATAGTTTAAATTGTTAATGTTTAAACATCTTAAAGCACTCACAAATCATTTTCACCTTAACATTATTGTTTGTATCACAAATACTTTCTAGTCCACATTATATGAGTGTATAGGTTTTAGATTTAGTCATCTTTTTGCCATTGTAGAATTATGTTTCTGAAAAAGTTTCTAGTTGATAAGACTTCTACTGGCAAAATCACAGTCTGATAGGAGACTATCAGGGATTAGGGGACGTTACTAAAATGTCACTAAACATATATTCTTAAAAATCACATTAAATACAATTTCTAGAAGTCTTCTAGACATTTCTCTATTATCTATTGCTGTGTAACAAATTACTCCAAAATTTAATGCTTTGAAACAACAGACATTTATTATCTCACAGTTTCTGTGGGTCATGAATTCAGGAACAGCTTAGCTGGGTGATTCCAGCTCAGGGTCTTTCCTGGGGTTGCAATCAAGATATCATCAGAGGCTGCAGATATCTGAAGACTTTTGGGGCTGGAGGATTTTCTTTCAAGCTCAATCACATGGCTATTGGCAGAAGGCCTCAGTTCTTCCTCACATGAGCTTCTTCTAAGGACTGCTTGAGTGTTCTCATGACATGGTAGTTGTGTTGCCTATGACAAATGATCTGAGGGAGGGTGAGCAGCAAGCCACGCTCCTTTATGTCCCAATCTTGGAGGTCACACACCTTCACTTCCACCCCGTCTATGCATTAGAATTGACTAACTAAGTCCAGCTCATACTTGAGGGAATTAGGCTCCATCTTCTGATGATAGAGATATCAAATAATTTGTGGACAAATTTTAAAACCACCACAATTTCCAACACAAACTGGACCTGTTGCCTTTAAGAAGCCATGATCTGAGCCTTCTTTCAGTATACCACATTTATCTAGGAAGCATGTGTGAGCACTGCATACACTAAAGCTGATTCTCCTTCAAGTTATAAAGCAAGTGAAATACGAGGGTCTTCAAAAATTCATGAAAAATGCATATTATGAAAAAATCATGTACAGATTTCAAAGAATTTTGTGCCAAAATAAACTTCTACTAATTTGTTATAACATATCTGAACAGGATATGTTAGTTTGATATCTAGTTTGAGATACTAAGAAGGTTAAGACGTTAGTTTGAAAAGACCCCCTATCAGAGTAACATGAATTCTGCTAAAACTGAAGTCAGAACAAGCACCAAATTTATGGTGAAGCTTGGGTGGAAGAATGGTGAAATCATTGCTGCCTTACAGAAAATGTATGGAGACAATTCCCCAAAGAAATCAGCAGTTTACAAATGGATAACTTGTTTTAAGAAGGGATTCGATTATATGGAAGATGGAAGATGAAGTCCATAGCGGCAGATCATCCATATCCATTTGTGAGAGTAAATTCATCTTATTCATGCCCTAATTGAAGAGGAGCAACAATCAACAGCATAAACAATAGCGAACACCATAGACATCTCAATAGGTACAGCTTACCCAATTCTGACTGAAAAATTAAAGTCCAGCAAACTTTCATTCAATGGGTGCCAAAACTGTTCATTATCCATGATGAGCAGATCAGCTGCAGAGAAGAACAGAGTTTTCGATGGAAATTTTAGACAGGTGAAATCAGTACCTTAAATAATTTCTTGGAAGAATTGTAACAGGAGATGAAACATGGCTTTACTGGTATGAAGGGCTTTACCCTGAAGATAAAGCATAATTAAAGCAATGGCTACCGAGAGGTGGGAGTGGTCCAGTCAAGGAAAATAAGGACCAGTCAAGAGCAAAGGCCATGGCAACAGTTGTTTTGAGATGCTCAAGGCATTTTGTTTGCTGACTTTCTGGAGGGCCAAAGAACAATAATATGTGCTTATTATGAGACTGTTTTGAGAAAACCAAATCTTTAGCAGAAAAACACCGGATAAAGCACCACTACAGAGTCCTTCACCATAATAACGCCCCTGCTCATTCTTCTCATCAAATAAATGTGATTTTCTGAGTTTCAGTGAGAAATCATTAGGCATTCACCTTGTTTTGGCCTCCTGATTTGGCCCCTTCTGACTTCTTTTTGTTTCCTAATCTTAAGAAATCTGTAAAGGACACCCTTCAGTTAATAATGCAAAAACAAAAACAAAACAAAACAAAACTGAATTGACATAGTCAAATTCCCAGGACCCTCAGTTCTTTAGGGATGAACTAAATGGCTGATATCATCACTTACAAAGTGTCTTGTACTCGATGGTGCTTATGTTGAAAAATAAAGTATTTATTTTTAATTTTTATCTTTGAATTCAATTTCTACAAACTTTTTAAAGTCCCCTCATATATCTCTTTAGTACTTTTTTCTAAATTAGCCATTAATTGGCTTAACATTTAATGTCTTTTGCACTTACCTGCCCCTTTGTTTAATTTTTATAAGTCTTAGTAAAATGCTGCATGTAACTGCCAGGAATTTTAACACATGCTCAATATACTTATGGGTGTATATTGGGGTGAAGTGAGTTGCTACCATCTATCCTCATACTGAGGTGGTAGAGCAAGAGACTCCTTTGCCTGTCGTACTGCCTAGACCTGCCAGTGTTTTCTAGGAGGGGATGAATCTTGTTGCCATATTATTTTATTTATGACAACAAAAATGATCATTAAACTGTTAAAGGGAAATGAACTAAATTTTTGTTGCAGAAATATAAAATCACACTATTCTAGTAGCATAGCTGGCTAAATTACAGTTGAATGATTGTGTTTTGTTTTTTCTAACATTATTTTGTTTAAAAAAACTTTTTGTGTATCTTCAGCCTTCACATTTATCACCTTAATGGCTCCATAATGGTCTCTGGAGATGATATACCATAGATACATAACCATTCCCTAATTGCTAGCTATTTGTATTGTTTTTGATTTGTCCTTCCACTTTCACAAATTATGTTGCTATAAACATCTTTCTCTCTACAAATAGCTTTCTTCTTCCAGTATTTCAATATTTTCCTTAGGGTAAAGTTTCCCAAACTGAATTATTTAGTCAAAGGATATGTGCTGGTTTTATTTTTTAACATTTTATTATGAAAATTTCAGATGTACACAAAAGTGGAAAGAATAATATAATACACTGAATGTACCTATCCTCCCAGCCCCAACAATGATCAATTCATGGTCATTCTTGTATCAGAGGGTTTACCCTCTGATATAGTTTGGATATGTGTCTCTACCCAAATCTCAGGTTGAATTGTAATCCCCAGTATTGGAGATGGGGCCTGGAGGGAGGTGATTGGATCATGGGTGTGGATTTCTCATGAATGGTTAGCACCATCCCCTTGATGCTGTCCTTGCAATAGTGAGTGACTTCTCCTGAGATCTGGCTGTTTAAAAGTATGTGGCACCTGCCCCTCTCTTGCTCCTGCTTTCACCATGTGATGTGCTCGCTCCCCCTTTGCCCTCTGCCATGATTAGAAGCTTACTGTGGCCTGCCCAGAAGCAGATGCCTCTATGCTTCCTGTAGAGCCTGCAGAACCATGAGCCAATACATCCTCTTTTCTTCATTAATTACCCAGCCTCAGGCATTTCTATTTAGCAATGCAAGACCTAATACACTCTCCAAACTGGATTGTTTTGAAGCAAATCCCAGATATCTGTCATTTCAGGTATGATAATTTTTTGAATCAATACTGATTGTTTAGTTGTCCTCCAGAAATTCAAATGAATTTTCAATCTTAAAATCCAAACATGATATGCCACCAAAAGAACAAAACATAAAAGAAAGAATTGGTACATTAGACTTTATCAAAATTGAAAATTATGCTCTGTGAAAGATTCTGCTATGAGGATGAAGAGACAAAATTACATATTTGGAGAAAATACTTGCAAATCGCATATCTGACAGACGATGTATAGATATCTTATCCTATATTGATGTATATAGCATATAAAGAACTCAAAACTCAACAAAAACACACACACACAACTCTAACAATTCAATGAGAAAATGAGCAAAATACATAGAGACATTTCACAGATGGCAAATAAACAAATAAAAAAGATGTTTAACATCACTAGCCATCAGGGCAGTGCAAATTAAAAGTTCAATGAACTGTCACTACACACCTATTTGAAAAGCTAAAATAAGAACTAGTGACAATATTCAATGCTTTTGAGGATGCTGAAAACTGAATCTTTCATATACTACTGTTGGGAAAGTAACATGGTGTTTAGCCATTCTGAAAAGTAGTTCACTAGTTTATTTAAAAAAAAAAAAAAACCTAAATATACACTTACCATACAACCCAGCAATCACGCTCCTAGGATTTTATCTTAGAAAAATAAAAATGTAAAAAAAAGTCCACACAAAAATCTGTGTTGAATGTTCATTGTAGCTTTATCTGTAATAGCTAAAAGACTGAAAACAACCCAAACATCCTTCACTGGGGAAATGATTATATAAACCGGTACAACCATACTCAGCAACTGTTTGTTCCTAAACAGGAACAAATTAGTGAGACTTGCAACAACTTGGATGGATCTCAAGCCAATGTCTGAGTGAAAAAAGTCATTTTCAGAAGATCACATGCTGTATGATTCCATTGCTATAACATTTTTGAAATGATAAAGGTCACATGAGGGAGATTTTCATGGTGATGGAATAGTTTTGTGTAGTTTTGTGTCTTGATTGCCATGAGGGTTCCAAGGTTATCACATGAGCTATTCACACACATTTTACTGATGTCAACTTCCTGGTTTGGGCATTGTACTATAGTTACATAAGGTGTAGCCATTAGGGGAAATTGGGTGAATGGTATATAGTACCTTTCTGTATGGTCTTTGCAACTTCCAGTGAATCTATAATTATTTCCAAATTAAAAGTTAAAAATTCACATATAGATTTTTTGTTCATATGTTTGAGTCTGAATGGATTAAATTGGAGCATAAAGACCTGCAGTGCTGAGGGTCTGCTCTTGCCATGGGGAAAACTACATAACAACTATCTCTTTAGAGTTTCTTTTTTTTTTTTGAGATGGAGTCTCGCTCTGTCGCCCAGGCTGGAGTGCAGTGGCAGGATCTCAGCTCACTGCAAGCTTCGCCTCCCGGGTTTTACGCCATTCTCCTGCCTCAGCCTCCCTAGTAGCTGGGACTACAGGCGCCCGCCACCTCGCCCGGCTAGTTTTTTTGTGTTTTTTTTAGTAGAGATGGGATTTCACTGGGTTAGCCAGGATGGTGTCGATTTCCCGACCTCGTGATCCGCCCGTCTCGGCCTCCCCAAGTGCTGGGATTACAGGCTTGAGCCACCGCGCCCGGCCTCGAGTTTCTTAACAGTGTTTTGAAACAGCTCACTTGTGGTAGAAGCTGGAGGACATTGCTTCATACTGAACTGACTTGAGGAACACTTACTTCCCAGGTCTGGCAGATCATCCTTTCAAGACAGGGATTTGTCAGGGCATTTTGTGAGTGGATGTGACAGAAATCATGAAGAGTGACTCTTTTCTGGTTGCTGAAAGTCACTAGGAAATCTTTAAGAGAAGGTCCCTGGGGGAGTGCTTTTACTTGTCCATGTTTGTAACAGTGGAAGCATTGAAAAATACTGCCAATTAAGCTGCATAGAGTTTGGAACTCAACATATGGATGCTCAGACTATCAAATCAGGCATAGATACACGGGAGACCTAGAAACGAGAGTAGGAGGGAAACATGCAATATAAAGTAGTTAGGCAGTCTTATGAAGATAGCTAACTTAGTTAAGAGGAAATATAGATACTGTATGTGCATGTGCACACACACAAACACACAAGAACACACACATGCATACATGTTCACAGAGCACACAGAGATGACTGCATACGCCAGGAAACCTACATATGCAGTTTGGATCCCACTCTCCCACTGAAACTACCCTAGCAAAGATTGAAGCAACAACAACAAACCCTTAGTCTTCAAATCCAGTAGGCTTCTTTCTGGCTTCTTGTTCTGCTTTTAATGATATTTTATACTGATAACTTTCTTGAGATTCTAGACTCTCTGGCTTTTGGTGACACCACTCTGTCTTAGTTCAACTTCTATCTCCTTGGTTACTCTTTCTCAGCCTTGTTTTCAGGCTTGTCTTTGTCTGTTATCACTTATATTTCGGCACTTAGCACTCTTCTTTGTTTACAAAGTCTCTCTGAGGACTCACTATTGGTGGTTTCCATGTCCATTGATATGCTGATAACCTCCAAATCTGTATTTCTAGCCTCACCATTCCTTTGCATTTAAAGGCCTATTGCATATTTTCACCAAAATGTTCTATCAGCATCTTCAATTTACTATATTCAAAGCAGAATTCATTATCTATCTTTCCACATTTGCTCCTCCTCCTCCTTTACTCCCAACATTGCTGAACATACTTCGAAAGCACTTAAGTCAGGAATAATGGTATCCAACTTTTGTTTTCACTTCTATCCTACTCAATGATCCCAATGTCTTCTCCATCCGACTCTCTTGAAAGCTCTTGAATCTGTGGTTCCCTCTATGCCCATCATCACTGCTCACAGTTCAAGCCATTTTCATTTCTTGCCTGGTCTGTTTCAACCATAGCCTGACTACTCTCCCTGTCCCTACTCATACCTTTTCCCTGTCCCCTCCATCTATCTTTCATACTTTCACCCATGAGTTTTCTAAATCATACATCTGTTTATAATGCCCTTTGGTTGAAAGCACATCGATGTTTTTTCATCGCTGACAAGATAAAGTTCCTTATCCCTGAAGACTCAGATCGTTACCTCCTGCATGAAACTTCTTGACTCCCAAATTCACTTGGCTACTCTCTCCTTTGGGCATCCTATACTACCATCTACTGTCTTATCTATGTGTCATTAGTTTACAAGTATGCCTCCCTTCATTGAACTGTGAATTTCCTGAGGAAAGGACTAATATGAAACTCGTCATTGAATTTCCAGCACCCAATGCAGTGTCTGGTACATTATGAAAACCTGATCATTACAGCTAACATTTATTGAGCAGTTACTGCATGTCAGATATTGTTCTAAGCACTCTTCACACACTTACATTTAATCCTTACAACTCTATGAGATAGGTTCTATTTTTGTCCTCATTTTGCAGATAAGGAAATGTTATTTAAAATATAATTAAATGTACTTAAAATGCACTTGACAAATATTTACTGATTGAAAAACAAGAAGTGTATGAATGCCCAGCTACTCTGCTCTCCCTGGGAAGAAGACCCTGAAATATTCCTCTGAATTTAGTTCACTGCAGGAAGGCCGCCAGCCCCATATGTCATCCTGGCATAAACGATTGCATTTTATGATCTGGAGAAGGACTACAGCCCATTTCCCTTTATCATTGTCCATCTTCTGATTCCAAAGTACACTCCAAGACATATACCTATGATATGCCACTAAACAATTTTCACATAAAGGAAATAGATCTTATAGCCTGTTTGGTAGGGTTTTTTTTTTTTTTCCCCTGGGCTGGGGAGTTATGATTGCTGAATTCTAAAGCCAGGGATGTATTCAAAGTCCTGTATTAAAAAGTTGCTTCTTTTCTGATATAGTATTTTCATAAACAATTCCTCAGGTAACTCTCTTATCTTTAAGTGGACTCAAGTGCAATACTTGGCACATATTTTGAATCTAAAAGAAGGAGCTCCAGAGAGGGGAAAGGGTTTGGAATCAGAAACCTGATTTTTGAATCCAAGATCTGTCACACACAAAGCAGATGACTTTGGATGAATTAAATAGCTCTTCAGCCGCAATTTCTTCAACAGATCATCAAATATTTGTCAAGCGCCTGTAACATGCTAGCATAGTGCCAGGTCTTGTATGGATGGGGGCATTGTATCTGTAGGAAAGGAGGGTTGTAAAGGTTTATATAGACAGTGCATGCTAGAACATAACGTGGCAAATGATACCCAAGGTTTTCAGTTTTTTTTTTTATTTTGTACACTGCAAGGATTAAAATGAGTATTTATTATTAGAGGATAACTCAAATTCTCCCCCAAATCAATTTTACTTAACAAATTTAGATGTATGAAAGATTATCAGAATAATACTCAAAAACAATAGTCTGAACATACATGTGTGGATATGTAAATACACACAACGAAAGCTTTAAAATTGGTAAGTACATTTTGAATTTTTATACTTTTAAAAGCTTGAACTCCATTTGGCTAGTAGTTGTGAAAATATTACATTATAAATAAGTCTCAGGGTAAGTAAATAAAAGGTGAAATATAATACTGCCTTTGTATATATTTCCATAGTGTTTTCTAAATGAGAAATGTGGAATTGAAAGGAAAAAATATAAAAAAAGAGCACCACAATAATCTAAGTAACACTGCCAAGAGTTTTTTTCCACGTTATCAACATCCACCATTCTTCATCCCCATGCCCACCCCATTGTTTATGCTTGTCAAGTCCTTTGGCCTGGACTTGTTGACTGCTAGTTGTCCTTTTTGTTAGCTGGTTTCATGGTAGTCCTAAGTGGTCCTTTTTCTTGTATCTCACTTAATAGAGAAAATGGTGAGCCCTTCTTTAACACTCTGCCTTTACCACATGCTTCTATAAAAAAAAAATACATTTTTAAAGTCTGGGAATTTTCCAATATTAATAACTATTAATTAGTTTTAAATGTCTCACATCTCAAAGGAAGTCCTGAAGTTTATCTACATAAAAATTCATTGCATAGCTTGAGTAATTACTTACTGCTTTAAACCAGAGCAAAAAAATTATGAGTTTATGGTTTCCTTGCATGCACGTTAGTATCCCTGCCTTTGTACCCTCTGACACACACACATGCACACACACACACACACACACACACACACAGATTTTCCAAATCGAAAAAAGTGAAATTAATTTTGCTGTCCTCTGGTGCTACACATGAAATTTCTTTATCCTTGTCTATTTTTTAATGAATTTGTTGCTAAAAATGCCTTTGTATTATTCTTTTGCTTGTGTTTCACTTTTATAAGTAGGTATTATTTACACAGTTACTGTGTAAATTAAAGATATTGCTATTAATGTTGTTATCTACATTGTCTATATAACATGGTTGAGTATAAATCTAAAATTATCACATCGACTTTCTTAAACTGCTTGTTAAAGTGTTACATTAATTCTTATCACGAAAATACTCCTGTATCATATAGAAACATATTTTTTTAATGCTCTGATAATGAAGGCATGATAGCAGGAATATAATGCTCTTAACTTGGCAATTCATCACCCAAAAAACAATTTTCCCGGATGATATATTGCCAAGATTCGTGCTGCTGGATGTGCATAAAGAAGAGAACATGTATTGTTCTGCAACCACAATCTAGTATTACTAAACAATAAAAAGACAGATGTACCAACAGCCTTTGGATTGACTATAATTATTTGAATTATTTAAAATATCCTTAAATAACTTCTCCCTAAACTTATTTTCATTTGAGTTTTTGAGACTGCAATCCTTCCTCAAACTCTTTATGTATTGCTTCTCGTCAAATATTAATTTGAGTTCATCCCAATTTTCAGCTTTTCAATGCATTGCATTTAAATTATCCCAGAGAAAGCCCTCTCAGTACGACTCAAAGTTGTAAACCAGCATTCTTTAAAACCCATGTAAATCTACCTTTCACTCAAAAATACTATGGAATGGCAGAATTTCATAACAATCACAGCTGTGCTGAAAACGATGGGGTTTAGCAGCAACTCACGGCCATGGCCACATGTATAGGCAAAATACTTTGTCAGATCTCCCTGAGTAATGGCTGGGTTTTCATACGTAGGATTAGGTAATGTTCTCAATGAAATACATTTATGTTTGATATTTTTTCATCCCCCCCAAACATAAAAGCTATAAACAGCCACAACCCTTTGAAAATGGAATGGTCTCCTGTGACCCTCAGGCTGAAATTTAAGAGTTTCTTGCCACTGATTTATTCTCATTCCCGTGGAAACGGTCACCAGGAATGATTCTGCTATCATTTTTTGTGATTATTTTCAAGCACTTTTCCTGGTACCAATGATCTGCTGTTGTGTCTGTGGAAGTCTGAAAGGAAATGAGCATTAGTCTTGTAGAATGAACTCAAATAACTGTCAACTGCTAGGTTGAAAGTTAGATATTTCCCAAGAAATCTGTCTTTTAAAAATAGTATATATTTTGATGTTTCTAATTATAAAAATAATATATCATGTAAAATCTCTGGAAAGATGCATAAGAAACTACAAGAAACTACAAATAGCTATTACCTAGGGAGAACTGGAAATGAGGCATACAGGGGGATAGAATGAAAACATTGTCATTTCTTTTTAAATGTTTATTACAGAAATGTTTTAACATAGAAAAAAATAGAGTAGCTGAGTGAATCCCCTATGCCCATTATCCATCTTCAACACTTATAAACTTATGGCCAATCTTGTTTTATCTATACTCCTAATACCCAGTGGATTATTTTAAAGCAAATTCCAGACATCATATAATTTAACACACAAATATTAGTATTTATCTTTAAAATATGAGAACTTTAAAAATTACAAATAAAAATGTGATTATCATATCTTAATATTTTAACAATAACTTAAAATATAAAATAGTTGCAAAATCCCTCATTCTTTGACAGTGGTTTGTTCATATCATGATTTAACGGTGTTTGATTACTAAATCTCTCTTAATCATCTATAACTTTCCCTTCCTTTTTTAAAATTTCCCCCTGAAATTTATTTCTTAAGACACCAGATGGTCTTGTAAAGTTGCCAATACTCTGGCTTTTGCTGATTGCTTCCATGGTGTCATTTTGCAGTTTCCACTATCCCCAGTTTATCTGAAAGCAAAAAGTTAGATCTGGAGACTTGAGAAGATATAGTTTTGATATTTTGACAAGAAGACTTCATATACAGTGTTCTATCAAGAGATAGAAATTGTGATGTTAGAAGAAATTGCTGAACATTGCCTAGATCCATTATTTCAATGGGGATCTGAATGAATTGAATGAATCATCTATTCAAAAAATTAATGAAAGTGAAGTTTTAAAAATGAGGAAAGAAAGCAATGCAGCAAAACCCCATAATGTGATGAGTGGCTCTAAAATAATCAAACACGCAAAATGACCAGAGCAAGCTTGTGTAACTGGCCAACCTGGTGTTCTGGAAGTCTAACAAGGCCATGTAAAACCAGCTTGGCCCAGGAGTGGCTTGATGCCAGCTAGTGGTCCATGGCTGCTCTGATGTAAAAATATATCTGTATATTTTAATTATTAATTTTTGTGGATATAGAGTAGGTATATATATTAATGATTTACATGAGATATTTTGATACAGGCATGTAATATGTAATAATCACATCAGAGTAAACAGGGTATCCATGACCTCAAGCATTTATCGTTTGTGTTACAAACAATCCAGTTATACTCATTTAATTATTTAAAAATGTACAATTAAGTGATTTTTTTTACTGTAGTCACCCTGTTGGAGTAGCAAACATTAGGTCTTACTCATTCTTTCTATTTTTTATACCCATTAACCATCTCTACTTCCCCTGCTACCCTTATCACCCTTCTCATCTTCTGGTAACCATCCTTCTACTCTCTATCTCCACAAGTTCAATTGTTTTAATTTTTAGCTTTCACAAATAAGTGAGAACATACGATGTTTGTCTTTCTGTACCTGGCTTATTTCATGTAACATCATGATCTCCAGTTCCACCCATGTTGTTACAGACAACAGGATCTCATTCTTTTATTACGGCTGGATAGTCCTCCACTGGGTATATGTACCACATTTGCTTTATCCATTCGTCTGTTGATGGACACTTACATTGCTTCCAAATCTTGGTTATTGTAAAGAGTGCTGCAATAAACACAGGAATGCAGATATCTCTTCAATATACTGACTTCCTTTCTTTTGGGTATATACCTAGCAGTGAGTTTGCTGGTTCATACGGTAGCTCTATTTTCAGTTTTTGTGGAACCTTCAACCTATTCTCCATAGTAGCTGTACTAATTTACACTCCCACCAACAGTGTACAAGAGTTCCCTTTCCTCTACTTCCTCGCCAGCATTTGTTGTTGTCTGTCTTTTGGATATAAGCCATTTTAACTGTGGTGAGATGATATCTCATTGTAGTTTTGATTTGCATTTCTCCGACGATCAATGATGTTGAGCACCTTTTCATATCCCTGTTTGTCATTCGTATGTCTTCTTTTGAGAAATGTCTATTCGGATATTTTGCCCTTTTTTTTTTGACGGGTCTGATTCTGTCTCCTAGGCTGGAGGGCAGTGGTGTGACCACAGCTCATTGCAGCCTCAACTCCCCCAGGCTGAAGTGATCCTTCTGCCTCAGCCTCCCACATAACTGGGACTACAGGCACTTGCCACCACACCTGTCTAATTTTATGTATTTTTAAAAATAGAGGTGGGGTTTTGCCATGTTGCCCAGGCTGGTGTTGAACTTCTGGGCTCAAGCAATCCTCCTGCTTTGGCCTTCCAGAGTGCTGGGATTGAAGGTATGTACCACCACCCCAGGTGTTGCCCATTTTGTAATCAGATTATTAGATAATATAATAATCTGATTTACTATAGAGTTGTTCGAGCTCCTTATATATTCTGGTTATTATTCCCTTGTCAGACGGGCAGTTTGCAAATATTGTCTCCCATTCTGTGGGTTGTCTCTTCACTTTGTTGATTGTTTCCTTTGCTGTGCAGAAGCTTTTTAACTTGATGTGACCCCATTTGTCCATTTTTGCTCTGGTTGCCTGCGCTTGTGGGGTATTGCTCAAGAAATCTTTGCCTACTCCAGTATCCTAGAGAGTTTCCTCAATGTTTTCTTGTGGTAGTTTCATAGTTTGTGGTGTTAGATTTAAACCTTTAATCCATTTTGATTTAATTTTTGTGTATGTGAGAGATAGGGATCTAGTTTTATTCTTCTGCATATGGATATCCAGTTTTCCCAGTACCATTTGTTGTTTTCTTCTGCATATGGATATCCAGTTTCCCCAGTACCTTTTATTGAAGAGACTGTCTTTTACCCAGTGTACGTTCCTAGCGTCTTTGTCAAAAATAAGTTCACTGAAGATTAATGAATTTGTTTCTGCATTCCCTATTCTGTTTCTTTGTTCTATGTGTCTGGTTTTTGTGCCAGTACCATGCTATTTTGCTTACTATACCTCTGTAGTATAACTTGAATTCAGGTAATGTAACTCCTGGAGTTTTGTTCTTTTTGCTTAGGATAGCTTTGGCTATTCTGGGTCTTTTGTGGTTCTATATCTATATGTATTTTTTTAGTTGGAGTCTTGCTCTGTTGCCCAGGCTGGAGTGCAATGGTGCGATTGCTGAAACCTCTGCCCCCTGGGTTCAAGTGATTCCCCTGCCTCAGCCTCCTGAGTAGCTGGGATTACAGGCATGCTACCACCCCTGGCTAATTTTTGTATTTTTGGTAGAAACAGGGTTTCACCAGCCAGGCTGGTGTCAAACTCCTGACCTCAAGTGATCCACTTGCCTTAGCCTCCAAAGTGCTGAGATTACAGGCATGAGCAACCACACCCGGCTGCTTCCATATACATTTTAAGATTAATTTTTCCATTTCTGTGAAGAATGTGAGTAGTATTTGATAGACATTGCATTGAATCTGTAGATTGCTTGGATAGTATGGACATTTTAACAATATTGATGAGGATAATTCTGGGCCCTATGGCTGACTGGGACTTGCAGGACATCAGCAGTAATTCCAGGAACATTCTAATGAGCTGGTGCCCATTTTGTCAGTCCAACCTGGAGAAACCAGATGATACAGTTTAGAAGTTTGTCTTCTCCAAATCTCAGGTTGAAATGTGATCTCCATTGTTGAAGGTGGGACCTAGTGGGAGGTCTTTGAGTCATGGAGGCAAATCCCTCATGAATGGCTTAGTGAACTCCCTGAGGTAAAGAGTTAACACAAGTCTAGTTGTTTTTAAAAGAGACTGGAACCACCCTCTCTTTCCATCTTTCTCTCTCTCTCTCTTTTGTTCTTTCCTCTCTCTCTCAATCCCTCTCCTACCGTGAGTCACATCTGTTCTCCCCTTGCCTTCTGCCATAAGTAGAAGAGTCCTGAGGCCTCATCAGAAGTGGAGCAAACACGGGCGCCATGCTTGTATATCCCGCAAAACCGTGAGCCAAATAAACCCCTTTTCTTTATAAATTACCCAGCCTCGGGTTTTCCTTTACAGCAACACAGCAAAATGGACTAACACACCGGCTATGAGAATACTGGGAACGACAGGACACACATTTTAAGCTTTCTACTTCTCAAGAAGAGATCGACACTACCTTAGCAGGCTTTCCCTCCGTTTGATTTTCCTATCACCGCTACCCCACACTCCCCAAATGTAAAAATTTTTGCATACTTTTGTTTGAAAATGGGGACTTAGCTGAGGAGTATAGCCAATGGCTAATGGAATTGTAGCCAAATTTATATTGTTATAAGAATAATTTTACTGTGTATACAGGTAATGTGAAGCAAATAAATAAAAGTGACTCATAAACTTGCCACTCATAGACAACAGCTGCTACCATTCTGAAGTATTTTCTTCCCGTATTCCTCCAACATTTTAATGTATACACTCACATATGTGAAACTAAGACTATACACTTTTAGACCTTGTTTTGGAAAATGAGTCTTATAACATAGGTTGTACTAGGCACTTACTGGAGTGGCTGTCTGTCTTACAAGGCAGTGTTGATGCTACCCACCTTGAATCTTTGCTTGATCGATTCAGTCACGCAGAGAGAAAGTAACCAAAGCTGCACCAACCAGATCGCCTTCTAGGAACTGAAAGGAGGCATTAAGAGATGAATGATGGTTACGTGGACACATCCAAATGGTTGTGCTCACACCAGAAGAATTGAGAGCTTCTGCTGAGGACTTCACAGCAACCTCTAGTTGGGTCCTTCTTCCTCCTTCCTCCTTCCTCCTTCTTTCTTTCTTCTTTCTTCTTTCTTCTTTCTTCTTTCTTCTTTCTTCTTCTTTCTTCTTTCTTCTTTCTTCTTTCTTCTTCTTTCTTCTTTCTTCTTCTTTCTTCTTCTTCTTCTTCTTCTTCTTCTTCTTCTTCTTTCTTCTTCTTTCTTCTTCTTCTTCTTCTTCCTTCTTTTTTGAGACGGAGTTTAGCTCTTGTTGCCCAGGCTGGAGTGCAGTGGCACAATCTCGGCTCACCACAACCTCTGCCTCCCAGGTTCAACCGATTTTCCTACCTCTGCCTCCTCAGCCTCCCCGGTAGCTGGGATTACAGGCATGCGCCACCACACACCCAGCTAATTTTGTATTTTTCGCAGAGATGGGGTTTCACCATAGTTGGTCTGGCTGGTCTCAAACTCCTGACCTCAGGTGATCTGCCCGCCTTGGCCTCCCAAAGTGCTGGGATTACAGGCATGAGCCATTGCACCTGGCCAGGTCCTTCTTAAGGCTTCCTCATTCAGCATTTATTTCAGTTCTGTAAGACAACCCAGTTTCCTTATAACATGATGGTTGTCACTAAAGTAGGATTCTGCTACTTGAACTAAAACTATCTCAACTGATACATCAGTACATTACAACATAGTTTCCCAAAATGTGAATTTTAATGGATATATGGTGGATGTCTCATATATAATCATTCCATTATAACTGATGATTGATTGCTAATGATTTTCAATAATAAAAATAATGCTTTAATAATATACTTAGACAATATATAAGCTGTTTACCACATTTTAAATTATTTCCTTAAAAGTTGTTTAAACTTTTATGATATACACTGTAAAACCTAATCGTGAAAGGAGTGATACCAACTTTTCAAAATTACTGCAATTTTGTAATAAGTGTTAGTCTCATTACATCTTTATCACAGTTTACTATAATTTGTGTCTCTACCAATTTAATAAAAGGTTGAAAGTTATGTCAAGGCAATTTCAGTTAGGGTCTGTGACTGCTGGTGATGTTGAACATTTTGAATATTTGTATATTTTATTTTGCCAATTTAGACTCTTTATTCATTTCTTTTTTTATTTTATTTTATTTTATTTTATTTTATTTTTTTTCTTTTTTTATTTTTTATTATACTTTAAGTTCTAGGGTACATGTGCATAACGTTTATATCATGTATAACTCCCCAATGCAATCCCTCCCTCCTCCCCCCTCCCCATGATAGGCCCCAGTGTGTGATGTTCCCCTCCCGAGTCCAAGTGATCTCATTGTTCAGTTCCCACCTATGAGTGAGAACATGCGGTGTTTGGTTTTCTGTTCTTGTGATAGTTTGCTAAGAATGATGGTTTCCAGCTGCATCCATGTCCCTACAAAGGACGCAAACTCATCCTTTTTGATGGCTGCATAGTATTCCATGGTGTATATGTGCCACATTTTCTTAATCCAGTCTGTCACAGATGGACATTTGGGTTGATTCCAAGTCTTTGCTATTGTGAATAGTGCCGCAATAAACATACGTGTGCATGTGTCTTTGTAGTAGAGTAATTTATAATCCTTTGGGTATATACCCAGTAGTGGGATGGCTGGGTCATATGGTACATCTAGTTCTAGATCCTTGAGGAATCGCCATACTGTTTTCCATAATGGTTGAACTAGTTTACAATCCCACCAACAGTGTAAAAGTGTTCCTATTTCTCCACATCCTCTCCAACATCTATTGTTTCCTGACTTCTTAATGATTGCCATTCTAACTGGTGTGAGATGGTATCTCATTGTGGTTTTGATTTGCATTTCTCTGATGGCGAGTGATGACGAGCATTTTTTCATGTGTCTGTTGGCTGTATGGATGTCTTCTTTTGAGAAATGTCTGTTCATATCCTTTCCCCACTTTTTGATGGGGTTGTTTGTTTTTTTCTTGTATATTGTTTGAGTTCTTTGTAGATTCTGGATATTAGCCCTTTGTCAGATGAGTAGGTTGCAAAAATTTTCTCCCATTCTGTAGGTTGCCTGTTCACTCTGATGGTAGTTTCTTTTGCTGTGCAAAAGCTCTTTAGTTTAATGAGATCCCATTTGTCAATTTTGGCTTTTGCTGCCGTTGCTTTTGGTGTTTTAGACATGAAGTCCTTGCCCATGCCTATGTCCTGAATGGTACTACCTAGATTTTCTTCTAGGGTTTTTATGGTATTAGGTCTAACATTTAAGTCTCTAATCCATCTTGAATTAATTTTCGTATAAGGGGTAAGGAAAGGATCCAGTTTCAGCTTTCTACTTGTGGCTAGCCAATTTTCCCAGCACCATTTATTAAATAGGGAATCCTTTCCCCATTTCTTGTTTTTGTCAGGTTTGTCAAAGATCAGATGGCTGTAGATGTGTGGTATTATTTCTGAGGACTCTGTTCTGTTCCACTGGTCTATTTCTCTGTTGTGGTACCAGTACCATGCTGTTTTGGTTACTGTAGCCTTGTAGTATAGTTTGAAGTCAGGTAGCGTGACGCCTCCAGCTTTGTCCTTTTGACCTAGGATTGTCTTGGCAATGCGGGCTCTTTTTGGTTCCATATGAACTTTAAAGCAGTTTTTTCCAATTCTGTGAAGAAACTCATTGGTAGCTTGATGGGGATGGCATTGAATCTATAAATCACCTTGGGCAGTATGGCCATTTTCACGATATTGATTCTTCCTATCCATGAGCATGGTATGTTCTTCCATTTGTTTGTGTCCTCTTTGATTTCACTGAGCAGTGGTTTGTAGTTCTCCTTGAAGAGGTCCTTTACATCCCTTGTAAGCTGGATTCCTAGGTATTTGATTCTCTTTGAAGCAATTGTGAATGGAAGTTCATTCCTGATTGGCTCTCTGCTTGTCTGTTACTGGTGTATAAGAATGCTTGTGATTTTTGCACATTAATTTTGTATCCTGAGACTTTGCTGAAGTTGCTTATCAGCTTAAGGAGATTTTGGGCTGAGACGATGGGTTTTTCTAAATATACAATCATGTCATCTGCAAACAGGGACAATTTGACTTCTTCTTTTCCTAACTGGATACCCTTGATTTCTTTCTCTTGCCTGATTGCCCTAGCCAGAACTTCCAACACTATGTTGAATAGGAGTGGTGAGAGAGGGCATCCCTGTCTTGTGCCAGTTTTCAAAGGGAATTTTTCCAGTTTTTGCCCATTCAGTATGATATTAGCTGTGGGTTTGTCATAAATAGCTCTTATTATTTTGAGGTACGTTCCATCAATACCGAATTTATTGAGCGTTTTTAGCATAAGGGCTGTTGAATTTTGTCAAAAGCCTTTTCTGCATCTATTGAGATAATCATGTGGTTCTTGTCTTTGGTTCTGTTTATATGCTGGATTACGTTTATTGATTTGCGAATGTTGAACCAGCCTTGCATCCCAGGGATGAAGCCCACTTGATCATGGTGGATAAGCTTTTTGATGTGCTGCTGAATCCGGTTTGCCAGTATTTTATTGAGAATTTTTGCATCGATGTTCATCAGGGATATTGGTCTAAAATTCTCTTTTTTTGTTGTGTCTCTGCCAGGCTTTGGTATCAGGATGATGTTGGCCTCATAAAATGAGTTAGGGAGGATTCCCTCTTTTTCTATTGATTGGAATAGTTTCAGAAGGAATGGTACCAGCTCCTCCTTGTACCTCTGGTAGAATTCAGCTGTGAATCCATCTGGTCCTGGACTTTTTTTCGTGGGTAGGCTATTAATTGTTGCCTCAATTTCAGAGCCTGTTATTGGTCTATTCAGGGATTCAACTTCTTCCTGGTTCAGTCTTGGGAGAGTGTAAGTGTCCAGGAAATTATCCATTTCTTCTAGATTTTCTAGTCGATTTGCGTAGAGGCATTTATAGTATTCTCTGATGGTTGTTTGTATTTCTGTGGGGTCGGTGGTGATATCCCCTTTATCATTTTTTATTGCGTCTATTTGATTCCTCTCTCTTTTCTTCTTTATTAGTCTTGCTAGCGGTCTGTCAATTTTGTTGATCTTTTCAAAAAACCAACTCCTGGATTCATTGATTTTTTGGAGGGTTTTTTGTGACTCTATCTCCTTCAGTTCTGCTCTGATCTTAGTTATTTCTTGCCTTCTGCTAGCTTTTGAATGTGTTTGCTCTTGCCTCTCTAGTTCTTTTAATTGTGATGTTAAGTGTCAATTTTAGATCTTTCCTGCTTTCTCTTGTGGGCATTTAGTGCTATAAATTTCCCTCTACACACTGCTTTAAATGTGTCCCAGAGATTCTGGTATGTTGTATCTTTGTTCTCATTGGTTTCAAAGAACATCTTTATTTCTGCTTTCATTTCGTTATGTACCCAGTAGTCATTCAGGAGCAGGTTATTCAGTTTCCATGTAGTTGAGCGGTTTTGATTGAGTTTCTTAGTCCTGAGTTCTAGTTTGATTGCACTGTGGTCTGAGAGACAGTTTGTTATAATTTCTGTTCTTGTACATTTGCTGAGGAGTGCTTTACTTCCAATTATGTGGTCAATTTTGGAATAAGTGCGATGTGGTGCTGAGAAGAATGTATATTCTGTTGATTTGGGGTGGAGAGTTCTATAGATGTCTATTAGGTCCGCTTGGTGCAGAGATGAGTTCAATTCCTGGATATCCTTGTTAACTTTCTGTCTCGTTGATCTGTCTAATGTTGACAGTGGAGTGTTGAAATCTCCCATTATTATTGTATGGGAGTCTAAGTCTCTTTGTAGGTCTCTAAGGACTTGCTTTATGAATCTGGGTGCTCCTGTATTGGGTGCATATATATTTAGGAGAGTTAGCTCTTCCTGTTGAATTGATCCCTTTACCATTATGTAATGGCCTTCTTTGTCTCTTTTGATCTTTGATGGTTTAAAGTCTGTTTTATCAGAGACTAGGATTGCAACCCCTGCTTTTTTTTGTTCTCCATTTGCTTGGTAGATCTTTCTCCATCCCTTTATTTTGAGCCTATGTATGTCTCTGCATGTGAGATGGGTCTCCTGAATACAGCAGACTGATGGGTCTTGACTCTTTATCCAGTTTGCCAGTCTGTGTCTTTTAATTGGAGCATTTAGTCCATTTACATTTAAGGTTAATATTGTTATGTGTGAACTTGATCCTGTCATTATGATATTAACTGGTTATTTTGCTCATTAGTTGATGCAGTTTCTTCCTAGCCTCGATGGTCTTTACATTTTGGCATGTTTTTGCAATGGCTGGTACCGGTTGTTCCTTTCCATGTTTAGGGCTTCCTTCAGGGTCTCTTGTAAGGCAGGCCTGGTGGTGACAAAATCTCTAAGCATTTGCTTATCTGTAAAGGATTTTATTTCTCCTTCACTGATGAAACTTAGTTTGGCTGGATATGAAATTCTGGGTTGAAAATTCTTTTCTTTAAGAACGTTGAATATTGGCCCCCACTCTCTTCTGGCTTGTAGAGTTTCTGCCGAGAGATCTGCTGTTAGTCTGATGGGCTTCCCTTTGTGGGTAACCCGACCTTTCTCTCTGGCTGCCCTTAAGATTTTTTCCTTCATTTCAACTTTGGTGAATCTGGCAATTATGTGTCTTGGAGTTGCTCTTCTGGAGGAGTATCTTTGTGGCGTTCTCTGTATTTCCTGAATTTGAATGTTGGCCTGCCCTACTAGGTTGGGGAAGTTCTCCTGGATGATATCCTGAAGAGTGTTTTCCAACTTGGTTCCATTTTCCCCCTCACTTTCAGGCACCCCAATCAGACGTAGATTTGGTCTTTTTACATAATCCCATACTTCTTGCAGGCTTTGTTCATTTCTTTTTCTTCTTTTTTCTTTTGGTTTCTCTTCTCGCTTCATTTCATTCATTTGATCCTCAATCGCTGATACTCTTTCTTCCAGTTGATCGAGTCGGTTACTGAAGCTTGTGCATTTGTCACGTATTTCTCGTGTCATGGTTTTCATCTCTGTCATTTCGTTTATGATCTTCTCTGCATTAATTAGTCTAGCTGTCAATTCTTCCACTTTTTTTCAAGATTTTTAGTTTCTTTGCGCTGGGTACGTAATTCCTCCTTTAGCTCTGAGAAGTTTGATGGACTGAAGCCTTCTTCTCTCATCTCGTCAAAGTCATTCTCTGACCAGCTTTGATCCGTTGCTGGCGATGGGCTGCGCTCCTTTGCAGGGGGAGATGCGCTCTTATTTTTTGAATTTCCAGCTTTTCTGCCCTGCTTTTTCCCCATCTTTGTGGTTTTATCTGTCTCTGGTCTTTGATGATGGTGACGTACTGATGGGGTTTTGGTATAGGTGTCCTTCCTGTTTGATAGTTTTCCATCTGACAGTCAGAAGGACTGTCTGTTGGTCTGTTGGAGATTGCTTGAGGTCCACTCCAGACCCTGTTTGCCTGGGTATCAGCAGCAGAGGTTGCCAAAGATAGAATATTGCTGAGCAGCGAGTGTACCTGTCTGATTCTTCCTTTGGAAGTTTCCTCTCAGGATGACTCCACCCTGTGAGGTGTGGGGTGTCAGACTGCCCCTAGTGGGGGATGTCTCCCAGCTAGGCTACTCAGGGGTCAGGGACCCACCTGAGCAGGCAGTCTGTCCGTTCTCAGATCTCAACCTCCGCGTTGGAGATCCACGGCTCTCCCCAAAGCTGTCAGACAGAGTCGTTCGCATCTGCACCGCCCCCGCTGCTTTCCCTATTGGACCTCAGCTGTGGGCTGTCCCCAGAGGTGGAGTCTACAGAGACAGGCAGGTTTCCTTGAGCTGCTGTGAGCTCCACCCAGTTCGAGCTTCCCAGCGGCTTTGTTTACCTACTTAAGCCTCAGCAATGGCGGGCGCCCCTCCCCCAGCCTCGCTGCTGCCTTGCGGATAGATCGCCGCAGACGGCTGTGTTAGCAGTGAGGGAGGCTCCGTGGGCGTGGGACCCTCCCGGCCAGGTGTGGGATATATTCTCCTGGTGTGCCTGTTTCCTTAAAGCGCAGTATTGGGGTGGGAGTTACGCGATTTTCCAGGTGTTATGTGTCTCAGTTCCCCTGGCTAGGAAAACGGATTTCCTTCCCCCTTGCGCTTCCAGGTGAGGCGATGCCTCGCCCTGCTTCAGCTCACGCTGGTCAGGCTGCAGCAGCTGACCAGCACCGATTGTCCGGCACTCCCTAGAGAGATGACCCCAGTACCTCAGTTGAAAATGCAGAAATCACCGGTCTTCTGTGTTACTCGCGCTGGGAGTTGGAGACTGGAGCTGTTCCTATTCGGCCATCTTGCTCCGCCCCCCCTTTATTCATTTCTTACAGGGTTATACATCTTTTTCCTTGTTTGTAAGATATCTCTCCCATGTTCTCTTCTGTAATAAATATTACAAATATTTCTTTCTTGTTTCTTTCTCTATATTTATGTTTTTTAAATGTATGTATACTTTTAATTTTTAGGTAGTCAAATTTTCAGTATTTACTTTCCTACAGTTCTTACTTTGTTTTGAACATTCCTATATCCTCATTTTTATATAAATTTTCATATCATACTTTTATTCTTTTTTTTTTTTTTTTTTTTTTTTGCGACAGAGTCTCACTCATCTCCAGGCTGGAGTGCAGTGGCACGATCTCAGCTCACTGCAAGCTCCGCCTCCTGGGTTCACACCAGTCTCCTGCCTCAGCCTCCTGAGCAGCTGGGACTACAGGTGCCTGCCACCACACCCGGCTAACTTTTATTCTTAAACATTTAAATCTCTGAGGATTACTTGTTTTTGTGATATGGAAAAGATTCATCTTTTTTCTCAAATGAGTAGCTAGATATTTCAATACTATTTATTAAATAATCTATCACTTGCCAATGGTTTTGAAGTAGAAAATTTATTATATACTAAAATCATATGTTCTATATTGTCTGATTTTTTTACCCGCCTCTATGCCATTTCTCCTGTTATTTATAATTTTTAAATAAAGTTTATATTTATATTTTTAATCTTTTAATTCCATTAACATTTTAAAAATGTTTATTTTATAGGTGCAGGGGGTACAAGTGAAGTTCTGGTACATGGATATATTGCATAATGGTGCAATCTAGTGTAGCCATTACACAAATAGTGCACATTGCACTATTTACGTTAAGTAATTTCTCATCCCTCACGCCTCTCCTGTCCTTTCACACTTCCATGTCTCCAATGTCTATTATTCCACACTCTATATTAATGTGTACACATTATTTAGCTCCCACTTACATGTGAGAACATGCAGTACTTGACTTTTCTATTTCTGATTTATTTCACTTTTTCTGAAACAGAGTCTCATTATTTTGCCCAGGCTGCACTTGATCCTGGGCTCAAGTAATCTTCCTGCCTCAGCCTCCAGAGTAGCTGGGAGTGCAGGCACACATCACCAAACTGGGCTTATTCATTTTTCACTCTATAATATATGTATTTTAAATTCTGACAAGACAATTCTCATTTCTTATTTTTATTTTCCGAAAATGTTGGCTCTTCTCATATAAGTAATTTTTATTTTACATAAGTTTAGAAATGTTTGGCTTTTGTCAAATTCCTTTTGTGTAAGATTTTGTTTGGAAAGAAATTGGCACTTTAATATAGTTCAAGCTTTCAAGTACATGGCATCTCTACAATAATTCAAATTTCTCTTATGTCCTACAATAAAATTGATTGTAGCTTAAAAAATATATTGTGGTAGCACATTACTTGATAAGTCTATTCTTCAATCTTCAATATCTTTGGTTCCACTTGGAGCGACTCTTTTAATCTTTTTAACTGAATTTAATGGTATGTCATAAAGATACTGGTTTCACTATGTTTATGAGAGCTAACTCAGCTGACTGTCTGGTTTTACAGGGAAACAGCCCTATCTTCCATATATAACAGGGATTTTTATCTCTTCTCTGGTATTTATGTCTTTCATTTTCTTTTGGTCTTGTTGTATTATTCTTTGATGATAGAGACAGTGGTCACTCTTTTCTTGGTTTTTATGCTTTGGTATTACATATGATGTTGTCTTCGGGTTGAGATTTTATGAATAAATCATACATTTTATCAAATTTGAATAGTGATTGGCACAAATTTCTCATTTATTCAATTGGTAAAATAAATGTTATTAATTCAGTTCCCAATGTTGAAGTATTTTGGTTTCTTTTCCTGATCCTACTAGGCCATAGTGCATTATTTTCATTAAAGGAAAGTATCTTATTTTCCACTACTTTATTAAAGATTTTTTGCTTCCATATTAATAAGTGAGATCAGTTTAGCATTTTGGGCTACTGTTATTAAGTTTTAATGTCCAAGTTATGCCACCTTCCATTGGTCATTTTGATTAGCCTTATGTTGTATTTATAAATTGATTTAGAGAAATTCCTATTAATTTATTTATTTATTATTTCTCTTCATGTATTCAAGTCTTGATGTTGGATAACTTTATGTGAGGTAGGGCTCTTTCAGCTGAGAGCTGAAGAAAAATCGGAGTTAGTAGGTGAAAAGTTAGGGAGGGCGTTCCAGGAAGAACTTTTAAAGAGAGAAGTGGCACAATCAAATTTGCCTATTGAATGGGTCAGTCGAGCTGCAGTGCAAAGAGTGGATTGTAAGGAGATAAAGAGTGGATGCAGAGCAGTTGCCCCTGAAAAACTGGACAATAAAGCTGACTGTGGAGAGGAAGAAAACTGAGTGGATGCCAATAATACTTAGAGAGTAAAACAGGCCATGCTAATGGAAGATGTGTGAGTATCAGGATGACACTCAGAGCTTCCTCAGGGCGTTAGAAACTGGTTGGCTATTAATGCCATTTATTAAGACAGTGAGCACTGAAAAAGGATCAAGTTTTGGGGTAGGGAGAATGAATTTCATTTTGCACATACTCTGTTTGCACAACCTGTATATATCAGTCAAGTTCCATTCAGAAAACCAGAAACCACACAAGTTCTATTAACATAATTTTAATCTACAGAATTTATTAAATAAGTATTGGAAAATTTTAAAGAACAAAAGGGAAACATTGAAGCAATTCAGAGTTAGTAACAAGATAAAGCAGCTACTACTCATAAGGCTGAGTGGAAAAAGGGAAGAGGCTGGGGTTTTTCGAATCTAGAGCTTGAGGAAGGCCCCTACAGAGCTGGGAGGCAGACCACCAAACCTCCAGACTAGCACTGGCTGATGCTGGACTCTTAGAGAGGAGGAGTTGGGGAATCAAGCTGGCTTTGGAGTGTAGAACAAAATCTGGAACCAACTGCTGCGGCCAGGGTGAAGAACTATTAACTATCGCTGGTGATGCTGGGGCATGTCCTGGTAGAACTAAAGGCAACCAGTTGGACAAGGAAGAATGTGAACAGCAGAATTCCAGTCCTAGCATCACAAGAATATAGAAAAGCTGATCTGAAGCTGAAAGAACATGTTAATAACCACCACAATATATAATATGAAAATGCAAACCTGTAAGCAGTTGGATTTTGTCATCTGGAGCTCAAAGAAAAGGTCTTATCCAGAGTCATAAAGTTTGAAATGGCCAATGTCTATCCAGATTAGTCCACTGCTTGATAAAAATATAATGCAGGCTACATACATAATTAAAAATTTCTATTAGCCATACAAAATAATATATTTTATTTAATCAGTATATCCAAAATATTGTTTTGACATGTAATCAACATAAAAATACTGAGATAGTTTATATTGTTTTTTATATCAAGTTTTTGAAATCTGTGTATGCACTTACAGCATGTCTCAATTCAGATGAGCCATATTTTAAGTTCTCAGTAGGTACATATGGCTGGTGGCTACCTATAGGACAGTGTAGATCTTCTTTATAAATTTCAGGTATGGATAATAAAACCTAAATGGAGATTACAAAGTGAGAACTGTTATCTGGGCACAAGTTTGAGAAACCCAAACATTTAGATGCCAGGCAAATAGGATGAGAGACCACAAATGGAGGAATGCGGGTAGAGTGTGGTTCCCTGGAAAAACAAGGATTCAAGAAGGAAGTGATCGACAAATGTAATAAAGACTAAAATCCTCATTACCTTTAGTGACATGGTGGTTATTGATGGTCTTTAAAACAGTTCCTTCTGAGGAGTAATGTAGATGGAACCAGGTCAGAATGGGTTGAAGGACCAAGTAGAAGGCTAGAAAATGAGGGTGATAAATATAAATAACTTTGCCAGATTTACGTAAAGAAGGGGCCATGAAGATGAAAAAGAAATAGATTTGGAAGAGAAGGAACAGGGAGTGTGGAAAGATGGGAGAGATTTATTATATTTAAGAGGTAATTGGATAGAAACAGGAGTAGGGAGAGGTTGATGTTGTCAAAGCAAGAAGAGATAATTCATAATGTAAGCTTCCTGAGAAGGTGGGAAGGGATGGAGGGAGAAGGGTGAGATCACAGGATTTTGTGGGAGAAGAAAGAGGATGTGTTCAGATGCAGGTAGGTTGGTAGACTGAGTAGCAGGAAGTTGAGAGAGTTCCTGTCTAATGAGAGAGGGGCAGATAATGTGCTTAGGCAGAGAAGGATGGGTGGCTAAATGACCATGATGGGAGAAAAAAATGAACCAAAGAACTGTGATAGGATTACTCAGGACTGTGAATGACATTACAGAAGTTTTTGACCTATAAACAAGTCATCAGTAAACAATAATAAGCTGTCACCTATTTTTTATGTTTAAAAACATTTTATGTTTTGCTTGCTTTATATTTTATTTTATTATCATGAACTCAATGTATGATTTTATATAATAACATTATAGCAGACATTTTTGCTTTGCCCCTGATCATAACAGACATGGCTTTAGTATTTTATCTTGAAATGTGATATTCTTTGGTGATTTAATAATGTTGAAAGTCTTCAACTTCTAGTTTTCTAATCCTTAAAAAAATAAGAATTGGCTGTATAAAAATCTCTTTCAACATGTCTATTATCTATCCCATAATTTTTTCTTATTGAATGTATTTAATAGATCTGAATTCTGGGGATACATTTCACTTGGGTGATTTATAACATATCCTTGAATTTAGTCTGCTAGCAATTTATTTCTGGTTTTGGGATATATCAAAAAGGGATTAGCTTTTCTTTTTGCTTGAGTATCAGAGCTGTGTTGGCTTTATAAAATAAATTATGTAGCTATCTATATCTTTTTGTTATTTGGAGCAATTTATGTAGCATTAGCTGTTCTTTGAACACGTGAAAAAACTCTACTTGGTTTCAGAGCCACTATTTCTTTTACACCTTTTCTGTGTTGACTGTAGTTGTGAGTCTATTGGATTTTGAGTCCTTCTTCAGTCAATTTCAATAATTTATGTTTTAAAAGATAGGCTTATATTTCATTGGAATTTTCTAATATTAGTACTGAGTAATAGAACACATTGTTTTATAGTTTTAAAATTTATGTCTGTCATTACATTATCCACATTATTCTCACTTACATCTATTCACTCCTTGTACTGCTCTTTTCTCTGCAGTTAAGTCGGCCAGAGCTCTGTCAACTTTATTCTGCTTCCTTTGTTGCTTACTTGTGTGATTGTTTAAAACACATCTTATTCACTTTAGCTCTTTCTTTAGGTTTTTTGATATCTTTATCTAAAGAGTTGAATGACTTATTTGTTTTCCTTTTTTTAAACATTGAGACTATTTCCATTTTTATCATCTAAAAACATTATGCACCTATTGTTGTTCTGTTTTTAAAAAATAGTTTTTAAAAGTTTTTAGAGTATCATTCTGAGGAGGATAACTATGTGTTTGTTGTTATAAAGAAGTTTTAAATTTTCATTGTTGCTTAAGCTTTTGTTATTAATTTATTGTTTTAATACAAAGTAGACAGATCATATGTCTAGTTCAGTTTCTTTTTATTGGAAACTATTGAGGTTTCTGGTGGAGAATATACAACAGTTTTTGTAAAATTTGCATGATATTATGAAAGAAGTTTATAGAGCACAAGATGTGCTTTTAGCTTAACACTCCAATAATTGGTTTTTGTCCATTTTTCTTGGCATATCTAATAGTTTTTAGAATTTATAATGATGCTATATTATATAGGGCTTACAGATTCACACATATAAAATCTCTTTATTATGAATTTTGCCTTTTGTAATATAAAATATTCTTTTTTTACTTGTTCCATGCTTTTATCTTGAATCTTTCTGTATTATCTTTGTGATTCCCCCTTTTTCATCTACTTCAAATATGGTTAGCTTATTTTTTCCCCTCTCAGTCTCCATAATACATTATTTCTGATCTTTCAGTATTATTTCCTTTACATATATATTTTATAAGCAGATAGAATTGATTACTTTTCCCCCCTTAACCTAAGCAGATTGGTTTTGTTATGTTTAAACAGGACGTCTTAACCTAATTAATTTTGGTTCTAACTAATATGATTTTGTAAAGACTTGTGTACTCTTACATCATAAAGATCTTGTCTTCTAGTATGCAATTAAGAGTGCCAGTTTACTAATTTTCTTCTGATTTTAGTAGTATATTTGTTTCAGAAGTATGTTCTTTGTTTGTTTTTGAAATTTCTTCCCCAGGTTCTGCAATATATTTGAACTATTTTTCCTCCTTAGCCTCCATCAGAGCGCTCCATCCAGACCTGGACTTGGACAATAGACAGTTGTTTGCTTGCCTCTGGCTCTGCTCACTCTCCACGGGGGTCTATAGCTGATGATCATCTTGTATACCTAATTCTGGCTTCATCTTCAGACTCAGGCAGGTGTTCATTGCACAGAGCACTGACAGAGGTTATGAGATTGTCTTCTTACCTATTGGCTATTTTTCTGACACCAAAGAAGCCTCATTCCTATAGAAGTATCATATTTAAGAAGTAGTAGAATTGAACAGAAGAAGTAATTGAATTGAATAGAAACAGGAGTAAGGAGAGATTGATGTTGTCAAAGCAAGAAGAGATAATTCATAATGTAAGGTTCCTGAGAAGGTAGGACGGGATGGAGGGAGAAGGATGAGATCACTAGGATTTTGTGGGAGAAGAAAGAGGATGTGTTCAGATGCAGGTAGGTTGATAGACTGACAATCTTTTATTTTTTAGGATTTGAGGTACTGATATTTTGGTCTGGATAGCAGTATTTTGACCTCATCAAAAAGAGTGAACTGCTTAGTTTGTTGGTTGGCATAGACTATAATTCTGAGCGGGAGGCCATAGTTTGGGAGGGGAAAATATATCTTTTGTTTTATTTTTGACCATCAAATTCGCTCTGTTTCTGGCAATATAACATGCATCGAATACAAATTGTTTTATTCAATAGACCATAGGGCTTATATTTCATTGTCTGTTCTCTTGTTATTTGCAATAGAGTATATATGTCAGTTTTAGTTTTCAGTATTGATAAGGAATTTTTACTTTTGCATCATAGATATGTTTTGTCACTGGTGAAGAGATGCCCTTGTAAGCCAGAAGCCACAGCAACTCTTTTTTTTTTTTTCAAGGATGATCATGTTAATAATGGCCATTTATTAAGCATGTGTTATATTCTAGGCATGGTGCCTTACTGGTAAACATCAATATTATTTGATGTTTTCCCTTCATTTAATGGACCAGTGGATGTATTTTTGCCGGATTCTTATCTAAGTGATTGAATTGCCTCATTTTATGCACACTGAATTGATATGTTATCACCCTGTTCTTTTGACCCATACTGGAAAGCCAAGAGCTTACTCATGGCAAGTTTATCAGACTGATGATGTGTCCTTTTGGATTAATCTCAACAGTGATTTCATTTCATGCCACTATTTTTATTTATTTTATATTTTTGTTGATGTCATTTCTAGCCTATTAAATCTTCCATAAATGCTTTTTTAATAGTATATAAGCAGCATAAAGTATCTAAATAGTAACCAGGTGAAATATTAATAAACAAGTTCAGGTTCTTACATCTGCCTCCAAAAAAGAATATTGAATCTGAAAGACATGAGACTGCATTTTATATTTGGCTGCAATAAGCCTTGTGATCTATAAAGCTCTGAAGATTGCATGGCTTAAATTCTTGCTTTTAGCTGATTTTTACATATTTCTTTAGGTGCTAAGTGTCCCAGATGTCAGAGATGACACCAGGCATTGAAAACTCTTTGTCCCCAGAAAGCTTCACCTTCCCCTTTCTCTCTCTCTCCTCACCAGGGACATCAATGGCAAGTGGCAAGTACATGAAATGGTACTGAGCCAGGCAGCCATGCCCAGCTTGAGCTCTGGCCCTTGCTAGCACCTCAAGCTTGGGCCAATCCCTGAGCTTTGCTGAGCCTCTCTGTAGGAAGTGATCACACATGGATGCCAGAGAGGTCATAATGTTTTATGAATTTGAATACATAAGATTACTATGGCACATTCCTGAAACATCCTAGGTCCCTAATGAAAGACAGACATTGCTACTATGTGTGTGTGCTTTGTCCTCTTTGATGCCTCCCTAGAGGTTAGGGTAGGGTTCTCTTGGGGCATTCATTGCAGTTTTCCATTTGCACCTGTGCTTCCTATGCTCTGAATCCTATACTCTGACCTCCTCTCCTCTTTTCCCACATTTTGTTAGGGTCATACTTCTTACTAATATAACATGGCAATCTATTAAACACAAATACATTATCATCTAAGTTAACATTTTTATTTAACAGAAATTTCTGGTGAACATGTTTTGGACAAAGAAATATATAAGCATATTTGTAATTTCAGGTCAATAGGGGCAATATGTTTGTTTGGACAGCGCCTTTCAAATAACAATATTGTTAGACATTTTGTGAATATGAGATTGCAAACCAGGGGAAGACACTTTTAAACTTCTCTGTGATTTTTAATACTTTTTCCTACCTTTTCTATACTTTTAACCCTTTCTATAACAAGACAGGTAGATCCAAGAAGTTCAACCATGGAGGGAACAGCCTTCCAGGTCCTGGGTGAAAATGAGACAGGTTTCACTCAGGTCCTGGGTGAAAATGAGACAGGTTAAAAATGTGGAAAAGCAAATGAATTGTAGCTGTGGATACAAAAATTAAAAATACCTTTAATGATTGATAACGTGGTGCACCAAAGATCCAAACCAATGAAGGAGAGATCAAAGCTTTGATTTTTCAAACACAATCACGTAGGATTTGGGATGTGGAAAATCTCATTTTATAGATGAAGTAAGCCTTAAATCAGGCTCAACTGGGCTCAGACCATCTCACAGGAGGTGCAGGTAGGAGTTGGCTGTTTGTGAACATTCAAGCTAGGACTGATGAGGCAAAAAGAAATATTGCCAGCACGGTGTATGCCAAAAAGCAGCAATAGAACTGGACTAATTTGAACTCCCTGCTGACCCCAAGAATGCAAACAAAGAGCAAAAAGATTCTCTGGTCACCCAACAATACTGGCTGATAACAAAAAGGATCTACATTCCTTTTAAAAGCTTGGGTTTATAGTTCTTGGGATGTTCCCAGAAAAATAAATGTGCATTTGTGGCTTAGAATCCGTGGAAATAAATCCAGATATTTCAGCAGTAATTACAAAAATGTTGTGTTTTGCAAAATTCTCCAGAAAATTGCAATATAACTATACATGCTATTTTACCCACGTATGAAAGAGCCATACAATATTGTCCATAAGAGAGAAACTATGCTTATCCCAAAATCCAAGTGCTTATGGCCCAGCGTGGTAGCTCACACCTGTAATCCTGACACTTTGGTAGGCCAAGGCGGGCGGATCATTTGAGCTCAGGAGTTCAAGATCAGCCTAGAAAACACAGCAAAACCCTGCCTCTACAAAAAATACAAAATATTTAGCCTACTGGGACTACTACATGCCTGTAGTCCCAGCAACCTGGGGTGGGGGCTGAGGTGGGGGGCTCCCTTGAGACCAGTAGGTCAAGGCTGCAGTGAGCCGTGATTATGCCACTGCATTCCAGCCTGGGTGACAAAGTGAGACCTTGTCTCAAAAAAAACAAAAACTGAAAAAACAAAATCCAAGTTCTTAGATTTGGGTTTGAATATAATGGCATAGTCAGGTTTGGATTCTCATTTAAAATTACCTACTACTTTTCTTGAGAGAGAGAGACAGTCTCACTCTGTTGCCCAGGCTGGAGTGGTGCAATCATAGCTCATTGTAGCCTCGAACTCCTGGGCTCAGGCAATCCCCCTGCCTCAAACTCCCAAGTACCTGGGACTACAGGCATGCGCCACTATGCCTGACTAATATATTTATATATTATATAAATATATATAAAATATGTATATAATATACTATATATAATATATTACATATAATATATTTATTTATATATTATATATATTCTTTTGTAGATGTGGGGGTCTTACTAAGCTGCCCAGACTGGTCTTGAACTCCTATCCTCAAATGATCCTTCTGCCTTGGCACTGGGATTACAGGTGTGAGCCACTGCATCTGGCTACCTACTACTTTAATACTTTGAATTTTACATTCCTTGAAAGTATACAGAAATATGTTTAGAATGGAAATATTTTGAAAATAAATCACGCAGCTAGAGAAAAAGCTTTCTAATAAGCTCCTCTGGAGATACTATCTGTAACATGGTCTCAAGTCCCACTACAGTACCCTCTGAGGCCTATGAAACCCACACCTAACTAGAAATGATGCTGCAAAATGAGTTTAAACCTGTCTATAAACCTTTTAAATACATATGAAATATATACTTAATATTTTTTCTAAACGATAACTGGCAATATTGGTGAGACTGTAACAAAAGAGGCTTGTCAACTGCTGGTGGTAGGTACATTGGTACAACTTTTCTGTGGACACACCAGCATACAGGTCAAAGTCAAAAATCTCAATATCCTTTTACCTATTAATACATCTTCCAGAAATTTACCCTAAGAAAGCAATCATAGATGTGCACAAAAATGTATTATAAAGATAACCAAGCAGCACTATTTATAAATGTGAAAACTTAAAAGCAACTCTATTAGAGGGCTGCTAAAATTAGAGACAATTTCTTCTTTGGATAAGATCATATCTTTTTGATAGACACAAGATGAAAATTACAGGACTCTAGTAGACATAGACCCCTTTGAAAGCTTTCTACTCCCTGTAAGACACAGTGTCTGGCAATACCTAGTAATGCATATTTCATCCCCATTGTCCCTGCCCTTGGCCCAAGGTGAGAGTCCATATTTCCCTGTGTGGTCCTGAGCCCTAGAAAGCCTCATCTGACACTGGAGGTGACCTTGGCAAAGTTGACTGAGTCACCTGGTCAACCTCTGAGTAGCCTCTGATTAGCCACTGCAAGAAGCGAAAGGAGTCTGATCTCATCCCCTTTATAGAAGACATTGTTTTCCTCAGGCAGAAATTGTGGGAAATTCTCTTATCTCATTTGGGACTTTCAAGAGCAGGTTTTGCCCTCTTTTATAAATAATTTAAGGTAAACAATCAAGCAAACAAGCAAACTTTTTGCGGACATTCTCTTGCTGTATTAGGGTTCTCTAGCGGGACAGAACTAATAGGATAGATGTATATATAAAAGGGAGTTTATTAGAAGAATTGACTCACATGATCACAAAGTGAAGTCCCACAATAGGCCATCTGCAAGCTGAGGAGCAAGGAAGCCAGTCCAAATTCCAAAACCTCAAAAATAGGGAAGCCGACAGTGTAGTCTTCAGTCTGTGGCCAAAGGCCTGAGAGCCCCTGGCAAATCCCTGGTGTAAGTCCCAGAGTCCAAAAGCTGAAGAACTGGGTATCCAATGTTTGAGGACAGGAAGCATCCAGTATGGGAGAAAGATGAAGGCCAGAAGACTCAGCAAGTCTATTCATTCCACTTTCCTCTGCCTGCTTTATCCTAGCCGTGCTGACAGCTGATTAGATGGTGTCCACCCAGATTGAGAGTGGGTCTGCCTCTCCTAGTCCACTGACTCAACTGTTAATTTTCTTTGGCAACACCCTCACAGAAACACCCAGGAACAGGTCTTTGCATCCTTCAATCCAATCAAGTTGACCCTCAGTATTAACCAGCACTTGCTTTATGGCATCTATGCTGCTTATTTCTAGGAAGAGTTATGCGGTCTATGACACATCTTATTTAAGAAAGGAGACTTATTCTCAGTTTGTTTATTCCATATGCTTCTTATAGAGGAGAAGTAGATACATGGCAGCAAAGAGGATTTTCAAAGAAGTCTCCTATAATAAAACTCAATAGTCTACTGGGAGTGGTGGCTCACGCCTGTAATCCCAGCACTTTGGGAAGCTGAGGCAGATGGATCACCTGAGGTCAGGAGTTCGAGATCAGCCTGGGCAACATGGTGAAATTCCATCTCTACTAAAAATACAAAAATTAGCCAGGCCTGGTGATGGGTGGCCTGTAATCCCAGCTACTCAGGAGGCTGAGGAAGGAGAATTGCTTGAACCCAGAAGGTGGAGGTTGCAGTGAGCCGAGATCGTGCCACTGCACTCGGGCCTGGGCAATAGAGTGAAACTCAGTCTCAAAAAGCAAAGCAAAGCAAAGCAAAACAAAACAAAACAAAACAAAACAAAAAAACTCAATAGTCAACAAGTGACTAATTAAATACCTTATGGTATTGCTATACCATAAAATATTACGTAGCCATTAAAATCATGCAGTAGAAGAAAATTTTATTATATGAGAAACTGCTTACATGTGAAAAACAGATTACAAGCCAAAATGTGCAGCATGATCTTAATCAAGGAAAAATTGAGAAAAAACATTGGGTATATTCATGCCACAATATTAACATGTCTGGCTGAGGGTGTTTTTATTTTCTTCCTGGTGCTTTTCTGTAGCTTTGAAAATTCCCATCTTTCTTGTACTATTTTTGCATTAATCAAATGATTATGGAACAATTTTACCTATTTATTAGACTCAGTAATTACTTATTAAGTACCTATCATGTGCCAGATATTATGCTAATGCTAGGAACAAAATAGTCAACACAAGAAAAAAATTTCTTTACTTTGAGAGCTCATTTCTAGTCTGGCGAGAACATGGAAAACAAACCAATAAATAAATAAAACATATAGTATGTCAGAGGGTGAAACATGTTTTGAGAAAAAAAGAAAAGTAAATGAGGGAAGGGAGGTGGGAGTGCTTGGGACTGGAAGCAAGTGCAATTTTAAGTAAGGGAAGAGAAGGCTCTGTGCTGGGTAAGTGTGTCACTTTCAACTGAGTGCATTTGAATTTCAAATCTGTATTGGTGGCCACAGGTGACTAAAACAAATTACTATTAGTTATAGAGTAACTCAACTATCATCACACAATCACAGAAAAGGCAGAGTCTCTGGTGCACATGGGAAGCAGCTTAGATGGGGACCTAAGTGCCAAGACAGCCAGTAACACTAGCGGACATCCTGTGGTGGGCCTGGATAGTCCAGTTGTGACTCTATAAAGTAGCAGTCTAATTAAGACTTTTGCACAAGGATCCATGACAAAAGCAGAAAATTGCACCTTAGCGTATATCTCTTGATAAGAATATATATATTTTCCACACATGCACACACACACAGAGATGGGGTGGGGGGGGAGAGAGAGAGAGAGAGAGAGAGAGAGAGAGAACCAAATAGTCCTCCATTTGTAATACTTACCCTTCCTGGGAGAGTGTGAACATCTCCCTACTTTCTCTTCCCACCCTGAACTCGCCCAGCCAGGAATCCAGGAATGTGCAGCATGGATGCCCAAGTCTGAGTGGAGGTTGCATCAGTTTCAAAGACATTATGCTCTTCCCTGCCATGGTGGAGTGGTGAGCCGGTTGGCATCCAGGAAAAGGTTGTTAGGGAGTGGAGGTGGATGGAAGGTGAGAAATTATTTAATGGGTACAATATATGTTATTTGAGAAATGGATGCCTCAAAGCTCTGACTTAACCATTATGCAATCCATGCATGAAACAAAATTGAACTTGTACCCCATAAATTTACACAAATGAAAAAGAAGGTTTTTTAGGACCCAGATAGTTTTCCATCCAATAGACACTTTCAGAGAGTGCAATGCTATTATTTGTTTAGAAGTAATCTCGAATTCCCAGAATAATGGGCACACTTACATTTAAACAAAAGCACACTGTACATTTGAAACCCAAATATAAGCTATTTTGTGCTAATGTAAGGAACTGGATACTTAGAAGTTGACCAGAGAAAAACAACTCACTTGACTTGAAGAATTTTGCTAAATAATTTAAAATTGTCTTCCCCACGTATAACTGCTATGAATGATTTTAAATTTCTGTTTAAGCTTCTGTGTATTTACCACTTCTATCCCAGATATGGCATGGCTGGAATAAACAGGCACTTAATAAGTGAGGGCTGTGAATGACGATGATGATGATGATGATGAGAGGGATATTGACAAACCAATTCTTGCTAAAGTATAACAGTATTCTGCAATGTTTTGTCTCTCCTGGAGGCGTTTGTGTTTAAAAGGATAATCACAAAGACAAGATATGCGGAACTCAAAAGAATAAATGCTGAATGGTGTCATTCGAGGCCCTGGCATTTAAGGATTTCAGGGCTGGCTCTAAAGCCCTCAAAATTTGATACATAGTCATTTATAAACTCTGATTGGATATAAACTCAGTGCAGATTTTATAATCTTGGCATCAATCACCAAAATAGTCAGCCTTGTTCTTCATTTCCCAGAGCATAAACCTCTGGGAAGAACCTCTTTTCCCACCCTTACAGGCGGAGAGGATTCACCTCTCTCCAAAGGACATAGTGCAGGAAGCTCACTCTCCTCTACTGACCCAGGCACTTCCTCACTTTTGCCTACAGAAAAGGAAGGGGAGGATAGGGATGAGGGTAATTACATCTGATGCCTTTTAAGAGACATCAAGGCTACTGATTTCAAACCTCTGGACTGGATATTCCTGTGGCTTTTACTACATATTAAAGATGAAAGAGAAATGGACTCAGCACCATTCCACATTAATTATCTGTGGCCCTTTGGCTCCCAGGGCAGTGTCAGAAGTTTAGAGAGCCTCAAACTATATTCTGCTGATTTTAAAAAGAAAAATATAGCAAGTGGGATAATAGCATTTGTCAGTTTCATTTATAGCTCGTTTAGCTTGGCTGAATTAATGAGCATCTATTAGGCAGACTTGCAAGGATCCCTTTACACGTTCTTAAAGAGTACCATACAATTAAATATCACTGCGGTAGAATCATAAATAGCAGAAGCAAAAAGCATCCCTTAAATTACTCAGATTAGCATTTTTTTTTTAAGAGCAGCTACTTTTTACTGGTTCAGAACATCCTGGGTAAGGGACAGAAAACCAGATATTAATGAGACACCTCTTATGTGCACATCATTCACTGAGCAGGAATGTGCAAGAATGTGCAGCATGGATGCCCAGGGTTCCTCCTCTCTGAGATCTGTGTGTTGACCCTCCATCCACTAAACTTGCGAAGCATTTTGTATGTGCTTCTCCTGGGTCACTTCCTATTTTCTGTCCTTGGGTCTAGTTTTTGGCCCATGACTTACCCCTCCTTTGAATTACAAACTTTAGTCTGCAGACATTGCATTTTACAGGTTCATATTCCCCCAAATAATTAGCTCAGTGTTTCACACATAGTAAGATGTTCAATAAACAGTTTTTGATTAATAAATTACAAGAAAAAAAGAGATGTTGCTTCTCCTACAAGCTTATAAAAGCTAATAATGATAAGCAAATACTTTTTTTATAAGTACTTTCTATGTGCCTGACATTATGCTTGACACTTTAAATCATTTAATTGTGTCCCCATAGTAAGAGGACAAAACTCATCATTATGGAAATTAAGTGAATATTAGCCTAACATTACACAGCCAGATCCAGGATTTAATCACGAGTGTGACTCCAGATCATGTGATCTTAACTTTTATACCATACATTCCCATATTTTTAATGGTTGTTGATATTTTAGCATGACTTTTATCATCACTGTAATATCCAGGATACCATAATTCATTATGAAAACTGCTGAATGCTCTAGAGCCAAAGATCAAAGACATGCACTGAAGAAGGTTGGAAGAATTCAGTATTACCCTTGAGTTTGGTACTATCCTGGCCTGAAGAATGTTGGCATCATTCTGAATATTCAAGACAAATTTAGATGGAGTAAAATAGTGGGGTCTTGTAACTTTTTCCTGCATATCACGGGGCTTAGTGGAGGGAGAGAATTTTGTGGTACAAGATTACTAATCAACAAAATGTCTCTCAGGTCTTCTGAGTAACTGGGGATGGTAATATATTGTTTAATAGATAAATTTTTAAAATATTATTGTACCTCAACTTTACTATTATACACATTGACTGACTATGAAGGTTCAGAAGTATTCGTAAGCACTTAGAATGCAAGATGAATAGAATTCTGTGCCTGACTTCAAGGGGCTCACAGTCTAGCAGGTAAGCCAGTTGGGTAAACAATTTTAATGAAATTTGTTAAATGCTGCGTAGAGGTGAGGCTGGTACTACATGCTCTGTGGAGCTGGGGACAAGTGGGAGCCCCACCCCTTATAAACTGGGATGGGAGCTCCTGGGTGCTGCTGAGCCGCCAAAATCGTGGCTGCAGACCCAGGCCTCCTGCTCCACAGAGCAGGCAGGAGGCCCACTCCCACCCCCACCCCAGATGCAGCTGTAGCTGCTGAAACTACAGCGGCAGGCTCAGATATCCCTGCACTTTTGGGGGTCCAGGAAGGCCCCCCTGACCTGGCAGGCTCAGAAGTGCCTCCTCCTGCTACCTGGCTTCTTCCTGTTCTCTGAGCCCACTCAGATCTCAGAACATCAAGCAGAGCCCCAGGCACCATGAATAGCAGCAGGAGGCAGACAGACTCCTGGGTGGAAGGGGGTGGGCCACCGAAGGCCTGAAGGCTGGGGGCCGGGTTGCCAGTCTCACAGGCCAGAGCGGGAACTTGTGGTGCCTTTCCCGGTGCCTTTCCCATGGCCCAATCCTTTCACACTCCCTCCCCTCTGAGGCCCACATAAGCCCCAGGCTCAGCCAGAGCTGAGGAGACAATGGGATGACTAGCTGCAGAGAGGAGCAGCACTTTCTGCTGATAGCAAGATACATCGGGACAACTGGCAGCAGAGAAGAGCAATTCACTCCAGGGCCTCCTCTCTGCTAGGAGCTGGGAAGCAGCAAGACAGCCTACCTGTAGACCCACTCCAGGGCCTCCTCTCTGCTAGGAGCTGGGAAGCAGCAAGACAGCCTACCTGTAGACCCACTCCAGGGCCTCCTTTCTGCTAGGAGCTGGGAAGCAGCAAGACAGCCTACCTGTAGACCCACTCCAGGGCCTCCTTTCTGCTAGGAGCTGGGAAGCAGCAAGACAGCCTACCTGTAGACCCACTCCAGGGCCTCCTTTCTGCTGAGAGCTGGGAAGACACCAGGACAACCTGTCTGCTTCCAACTCCAAGGTCTCCTCTGAGCTAGGAGCTGAACACTTGTTGCGACACCCTGGCTGTGTAAAGGAGCTACCCACCGTGGGTCTCTGTGAGCTGTTCTACTGCTCAATAAAGCTCCTCTTCATCTTGTTCACCCTCCACTTATCTGCGTACCTCATTCTTTCTGGTTGCAGGACAAGAACTCAGAACCCATGGAATGGTGGAGCTAAAAGAGCTATAACACAAACAGGGCTTAAATATGCCCCTTGCTCAACATGTTATGGGTGAAGAGAAGGAGAGAAGAGCTGCAGACCCTTGGGGAGCCCAGACCTGGGAGCTCCCTGAGCCAGGGCTGTGACTCTGTCTTTGGAGGTGTGTGGTGCCTGGCAAACTTATGGGTTCCACTGTGTTCCCTGCTGCCAACAATGGAAAATGCTTGTGATGTGCCTGCTCTATCTGCACCCTCACAGCCAGGCAAAGAGCCGGTGCCCGTGCTGGCCTGCCCAGCTGCAGCAGCCAGGTGTCTGACTGTGCAGTGACTGGATCCCATGCTCACTCACACACCCCTCACCGCTCCATGAATGATTCACCCTTAGCAGGCATGCGATCAAGGCCAGTAGTGTGAGCCGAGTGCAGCCTGCCAGGCCAAGTGGGCAGAATGAGCCCAATAGGCCTGAGTAAAACTTGGACAAAGGCACCACAGGCCAGAGGTTTCAGGCCGGAAAAGCAACACCCCAAAGGTGCCGTAACAATAGCGCCCAGATGCAACTACCAGGGTTCAGGGACAAGGCTGTAGATCTAAGACCAATGGGATTAGGCTGGTTCCTCATCCTCAAGGGCCATGGAACTTTACTGGACCCTTAACAGGTCGAGAGCTGAGCCTTAAATATGAAACAAGATTAGAGCAAGAATAACCTTAAAGCTGACTTAACCATGAACCTTAATGCTGCTGGTGAGGGGTTTTTTAATTCCCCTTAAACTAGATCAAGAATAGGGTTGGCTTCAGAGTCTGAGTGAATGTGGTTTTAAGATGAGGCAAGTATTTTATGAGAAAATAACAAGACCTAGTTACGTAGATTTGACCAAAAGGGACTAATGAACATTCATATATTTTTATAGGTAATTCACTGGACTCTTCTTTGCCATCCTAAAGCATTAACTGCTAAAGGTTTTCTCAGCATTTTATTTAGAGTAATGACATTGCTGTAATGATGGTATCACTAGTAAGTCATTTGGCAGTCTGATCTGTTACTATTGAAATGCTTGTAAGACTTTTCATATTCTAGAAAATCTCTGATTTCTAATTATGATAGCTTATTCTAGCACCTGAAAATTTACTACTTAATTAATACATAATTTTAGATAATTTGACAGAGGCTAGCCTGAAGTTTATCTTTGATGGATTCGTATTAACTATAATTTACTAGGCTAATGAAGTTGGGCAAGATTGCACGAAAAATGTTTAAACAACTTTCGAAACTAGTTTTTAAGTACCTTAAATACTTTAAAAGCTATAATTTACATAGCAATACTGAGTTGATTATAATAATAATAATCATTACCTAATCATGAAAGTAGTGTTTCTAGTAATATTGACTTGGCAGCCTAGAGATAATCCTCTTTGAATCATTAGGGACATTTATGATAGTTAGATCTTTTTGGGGTTTTAAATGACAAAAACCCAGCTTGATAAGCATAGCAAAAAAAGGACAATTTTGTCATCCTCTTAACTGCAGGAAGAGCAAGTGTCTTAGTCTGTTTAGGCTGCTATAGCAAAATACCATAAACTGGGTAGCTTATAAACAATAGAAATTTATTGCTCACTGTTCTAGAGGCTGGGGAGTCCAAGATGAAGACATCAACAGATCAATGTCAGGTGACAGCCCCACTTTCTGGCTTGTAGAGGTCTCTTCTCATGTATTCTCACATGATGGAAGGGGCTAGCTGGCTCTCTGGGGTCTTTTTTTATAAAAGCACTAACCTCATTCATGAGAACTCTGCTCTCACGGCCTAATCGGCTCCCAAAGGCCCCATTTCCTAATGCCATTATCTTGGGGCGATTCGTATTTCAACATATGGTTTTGGAGGGGACACCAACATTCAGATCATAGCAGCAAGGGTTCAGCTGGGGCCCTGGGATATTAGAACCAGGAGAAGAATGAATGCTTTCAGGACTCTGTCTCTCATTGCTACTTCCCTTGCCTTTAGTAGTCTTCCTTTCTATGAAACAGAGCCATGTCTGCCCTCAGTAGCAGACCCCCACATCCTACTGCATCCAGCACCTCAGAGAAACTACAACTATTTCTCTCTTTTCTTGAATTTTCAAGTTCTTATAAGAGCTATGATTGTCACAGCTTGGGTCAAGTGTCCATCCCTGAACAAATCAGTTATGGTCAAGGGAGTCACAGTATCATTATAGTTGGTTCAACTGAAACCACTCATGTGTAGATTAATTACCGTAAGACTAGACTAAATATTTTTTAAAAGAAAACTTAAAATATGTAAGTAAATAGAAAGGCATAACATCTTCCACTATGGGAACTCTCAACAGTGCAAATTTCTCATTCATCCAATAATTATGTAATTATGTACTGGATGCCAGGCATTTTATTTAGCAGTGGTCGTTTTCCCCCAAATATTTATAACTTCATTGAAATTCCAATCAAACCCCAGATGAATGTTTTAAGGACACAGACAAACTGATTATAAAGTTGATAAAGAAGTAAATGTACATAAAAACATTTGAACATTTATTAAAAGATGATGTTTTTGACATATGTAAGTATAATTTATAAACTACAACATACAATGGAGGAGGGACCTATATAATGGTAAGATTTCCATGTTCCATTTGAAGTGGTAAATCACTGATTCTAAGTAGATTGTAAAAAGTTAAGTGTGTACATTGTAGAGTAACCACTAAAAAAGCTACTGTCCTAGTTTCGGCTACTATAAAAAGAAACAATAACTGGGTGGCTTATAAATGACAGAGTTTCATTTCTCACAGTTTTAAAGACTAGAAGTTTGAGATCAGGGTCACGGCCAAATTTTGATGAGGGCCCTTTTCCAGGTTGCAGGCTGCCGACTTCTCATAGTTTCCTCACATGGTGTAGAGCTGAAAGAGGAAGGATGCTCTCTCATGATTTTTATGAGGGCACTAATCCCATCTGAGGGCATCACCCTTATGTCTTCATCTAATCCTAATTACCTCTCAAAGATAATTTCCTCCCAATACCACCACAGTGGAGGATAGAGTTTCTACACATGAATTTTGGGGGACACAAACATTTACTTCATAACAAAGATACAAAAAATATAGTTAATAGATAAATTAAATGGAGTAAGAAATGTGTTTAAATAACCCCACAGAAGGCAGAAAGGGGGAAACAGAGGAAAGAAAAACTGAGGAAACAAAAAATACATAATAAAATGGTAGTTCAAAATACAAGTAAATCAATAATTAAATTAAATGCACATGGTATGAACACATCAAGTAAAAGACAGATTATCAGGATGAATTTTTTAAAATGTGACCCATCTATATGCTGGCTATAAGAAACACACTTTGGATATACAATATAGGTAGATAAGAAATGTGTTTGTAATAGTGTTATGCAAAAATATAATAATATATGGTGAAAAGGTTAAAAAATACCATGCAAACACTAATAAAAAAGGCTGTAGTGGATATATTAATATTTGGCAAATAAATAATCCAGGCATAAAGAGGGAAATAATGTAATGAAACAATAGTCAATTTAATAAGAAGACATAATGATCCTAAATATGATTACATTTGGCATCAGTGTTACAAAGCAGATGAAAGAAAAACAACAGAACTGAAAGAAGAATAAACAAATCCACAGTTATATTTTGAAACTCAAGTACTCCTTTCTCAATAATCAATAGAACCAATAGACAGAAATCAGTTAAGATATAGGGGTGCAGGCCTGGGCATGGTGGCTCATGTCTGTAATCCCAGCACTTTGGGAGGCCGAGGTAGGTGAATCACTTGAGGTCAGGAGTTTGAGACCACCCTGGCCAACATGGTGAGGGTTAAAATACAAAAATTAGCCAGGCGTGGTGGCGTATGGCTGTAATCCCAGTTACTTGAGAGGCTGAGGCAGGAGAATCACTTGAACCCAAGAGGCAGAGGTTGCAGTAAACTGAGATCACATTACTGCACTCTAGCCTGGGCAAGAGAGTGAGACCCTGTCACAAAAAAAAAAAAAAAAAAAGATATAGCAGTGCTGAGCAATATCATCAAACAACTGGATGTAATTGACATTTATAGAACACTTCATACAACAGAAGATTAAACATTCTTTTCAGGTATACTTGAAACATTCACCAAGATAGACCATAATTCTAACAAATTAAAAATATTCAACATCATACAAACTATGATCTCTGACAGTAATAGAACATGGACTAATAACATAAAGATAAAGACAACTCTCCAAACATTTGGATTTTAAACAAAACATATCTTAACAATCCAAGGGTCAAAGAGGAACTCTGAAGGAAAATTAGAAAATATTTTGAATTTCATAAAAATGAAAACACAAAATATCAAAATGTGTATCATACAGCTAAGAGGAAAATGTATAGCATTATATGCTTATAGTATTAAAGAAGATTGGTCTTGAATCAATCTAAGCTTTCTCCTTCACAAACTAGAAAATTAAGAGCAATAGAAATCCAAAGCAAGGAGAAGTAAGAAAATAATAAAGACAAGAGCCAACATCAATGAAATAGAAAACAGAAAAGCAGCAGAGAAAATCAATGAAACCAAAAGCTGGTTCTGTGAAAAGATCAATACAATTTATAAACCTCTAGTAACAATGACAAAAGAAAAAAGAGAGAAAATGCAAATTACTGACATTAGAAATGAAAAAGGAGATATCACTACACCTCATAGATATTAAAAGAATAATAATTGAATACTATCAATAACTCTATACTCATAAATTTGACAACGTACATGAAATGGATCAATGTCCTAAAAATCACCAACTACCAAAACTTACTCAAGGTGAAATAGACAACCCAATTAGTCCTATAACTAATAAAGAAATTAAATTTGTATCTTAAAACCTTCTGCAAAAAAAAAATCTTCTGGGCTCAGATAGTTTCACTGGCAAATTCTACCAAATATTTAAAGAAAGAAACACCACGAATTCTACACATTCTATCCCATAAAATAGAAGAGATACTACTTCTTATTTTATGATCTAGTATTACCCTGATACCAGAGCCAGATAAAGACATTTCAAGAAAAAGAAAAGTATAGACCAATATCCCTTGTAAACATAGACACAAAAATCCTCAACAAAATATTGGCTAGCCAAATTCAGCAATACATAAAAGGAATAGTACAACATGACCAAGGAGGTTTATTTGTGAGTGCGAGGATGGTTCAATATTTGAAAATTTGTCAATATGATCCATATATTAACAGTTAATGGTAAAAGATTAAATATATTATTCCAATGATTCAAAAAATTGAAATATTTAAGTATGAATCTAACAAAACATATAAAGGATTTGAATAATAAAACTACAAAATGCTGCTAAAAAATATTTGTAAATAAAGACCTTGATAAATGGTGAAGTACACTGTCTTCATGGATTGAATGATTCAACATAGTAAAGATATTCATGCTGCTGAAACTAATTTACAGCAGCAATTTTTGGAGATACAAATTGGTCCTAAACTTTGTAGGTAAAGTCAAAGGAACTAGAAAAGTCAAACAGTTTTGGAAAAGAAAATGAAATTGGAGGAATCATACTACCTAATTTTAAGATTTGCTATAAAGCTATGCTAATCAAGACAGTGTGATATTGGTGAAAATATAAACACATAGATAAACAGAAGAAAACAAAAAAAAGAGATCCAACAATTATGGCCAATTGATTTGGATAAATGGTCCAGGCAATCCAGTGAAAAAAAGACAGTCTTTTCAACAAAATAGAAATATTGAACATCCATATGCAAAATACACAAAACTTGAGCCAAACTTCACAACTTACAGCAAAAGTTAACTCGAAATGGTTCATAGATTTAAGTGTAAACATCAAAATTATAAACCTTAGGTAGAAAACATAGGAGAAAATCATTGTGAGCAGGGGTTAAGTAAAGAGTTCTTAGAGATGACAATAAAAGCACAATCCATAAAAGAAAAACTGATAGATTGGATCATGTCAAAATTAAAAATTTCTGTTTATTTTCACCCAACAACCTATGCATGAATATTTATAATCATTCTATTAATAATCACCAAAAACTGGAAGCAACCCAAATGACCTTCAGTGGATGAATACTGTGACTATATCCACACAATGGAATATTGCTCAGCAATGAAAATGAAAGAGTTATCAATACATGCAACATCTTAAATTAATTTCAAAGACATTATGCCCAGTGAAAGAATCAGTCTCAAAAGGTTATATCCTCAACGAGTTCATTTAAATGACATTCTGGAAAATATACAACAATAGTAATGAACAGATCAGAAGTGCCAAGGGTTTGGGGTTAAGGAAAAATGTAACTAAATAGGAATAGCACAAGGATATTTTTGGGGTGATGGAGCTTTTCCTTATCTGGAATGAAGTGATGGTTATGCAAATCTATACATTTATGAAAATTCATAGTACTGTATACCAAGGCAAACAGTCAATTTTAAATTATGCTAATTTAAAAAAATAAACACACAAGAGGATTAGGAGACTTTACCTGTTAAATTTCTTTTTTTTAAATTTTACTTGGCATTAGAGAGAGAAAAAAAGTTCTGATTTGACTTTACAAAATCAGTAAATTCTGTATGCCAGAAAATAACATAAATAATATTAAAAGATAAGTGACACACCAGCAGAAAATTTTTGCAACATATTTACTAAGCAAAAGATTAATGTATAAAACATATTAAACGCTCCTTTATATCTAAAAGAAAAGACAAACAAACCAATAGAAAAAATACACAAAAGATCTGAAGAGGCAATTCCCAGAAGAAAAAATCCAAATGGCCAATAAACATATGAAAAGACGCTCAGTCACAATAGTAATCAGGAAAATGTACATCAAAACAACAATGTGATATTTTTCATCCATTAGAATGCCCAAACTGAAAAAGATGAATAATGTAAGCAAGAATAAAGAAACTGGCCCACTCTTCCACTCTTCCATGTTGGTGAGAGTGGAAATCAATGACACTCTTTTGCAAGGCAATTTGCTAGTTTCAATCAAAATTTAAAAGCAATGTCCTTGGACCCAGCAATTCCATTTCTAGGAATTTTTCCTCTTAAAGAAATATTTACATATATGCATAGAGACATACGTATAAGAATGTATATTGTGACATTGTTTGTGTAATAATAAATTATAAATAAAGCTAAATATTTACCGATAAGAGGTTAATGAATTATGATAATTCATATTCACAAATAATATTCAGCCACTATAAAGAGTAAGATAAATCAAAACACATTGACATGAAAATATTTCCTAACAGAGTAGGAGTAAAAAGGCAAATAACAGAACTATATATATATAAAACATGATAATTTATTAAAATCAAAACAATTACATGTTTACATGTATACATATACACATATGTAGATGTGTAAAGGTAAGAAAAACAGTCTGGAAGGCTATTGATGTCAATAGTTTTCCCCGTGGTAGGTAGCTGTAGTACAAGTGAGCAGTATGAATGGGCACAGTATCAGCTTTCTAACAGGATTTAATTACACAGCCTTAAATCAGAATAATTTAAGGAATGTTTAATAATTTACAAAGCTGTGGGCTGGCTGTATGGAAAGAGTTGGAACAATGCCGTGGGGTTAGAAACTGCTGAAACCATCCACAGGTCTGAGAAATAAGAGCAGAGAGTAGTTTTTGGAACCCAGTAGAAGAGAGTGGTGGGAAAATGGCTGTTTTGAGAGGGGCCGCAACTTTTGATCAAGAGATACAGTCTCTGATGACTGCTCAGGGAAGAAGTCAGACCAATAAAGGAGAATCTTACCCACTTGCCATAAGAATATAAATAGTTCATGTTCAGTGGAGTGTGCTAGACACTTTTGGTTACTCACCTATAATCAATTGCCTCGTCCTCATTCTTAATGAACCCTATTTTTGTTTAGGCATTCTCCAGTCTCCCATGTAGCTGAACAATGCCTCCAGGGCAGAGGCCTATCCTGGTGCTGGTGAGAATGGTCTAAGGGTTATCCTAGTGCCCTTTTCAGTGACACAGAATAGTCAGGTGGCCCAATCCAGCCAACAAGGCAAGAGAGAAAGCCCATTGGAGAGCCTCTGAGAAAGTCTTTCTCATTACAGAACCAAACAGTCAGACAGTCTGTTCTCTGAGGGTGTCACATCTGGATAGAATGACTGGAGCTTCACATCTGGATAGAATGGCTGGAGCTGCTGCAGCCAACTTGCTACAAGCACAGGGGATGGCAGAGCGCAGAGATGAGATGACCCTGTGTTCCTGATGGAATCAACCAGTCATGCAGATCCCACTATTTCTGGACTGGCTGTTAGGTGAGATAATGAATTATTTCCACAATGCATGCTTCTTGGAGCACAGGGAGACTCTTACTTGAGGACCGTGTTACTTCTCACTGGGGCCATGCTGGCAGTGTTTAAGTCAGGCTGCTCTTAGGCTTCTCCAGAAGGACCTCACATCTCACAGCCACTTTTCTGACCCTATCCTTAACAAGTAGGCCTACATTGTAGGTACTGACCATATATTTTCTATATTAATCTGAAAAACATGATGGTTTTGAGGTGCCACATTTCCCAAGATATATCTTAGAACTGAAGTTACGCTTTAATGAATAAAAAAATTATGTTCTTTTAGAATTTATTATTTCTAAGATAACACTTAATTATTTTTGAGGATAACATATTCTTTTTAAATTTTTTTATTACACTTTAAGTTCTAGGGTACATGTGCACAACGTGCAGGTTTATTACATACGTATACATGTGCCATGTTGGTATGCTGCACCCATTAACTCGTCGTTTACATTAGGTGTATCTCCTAATGCTATCCCTCCCTGCTCCCCCAACCTCACGACAGGCCCTGGTGTGTGATGTTCCCCACCCTGTGTCCAAGTGTTCTCATTGTTCAATTCCCATCTAATGAGTGAGAACATGCTGTGTTTGGTTTTCTGTTCTTGCGATAGTTTGCTGAGAATGATGGTTTCCAGTTGCACCCATGTCCCTACAAAGGACATGAACTCATCCTTTTTTATGGCTGCATAGTATTCCATGGTGCATATGTGCCACATTTTCTTAATCCAGTCTGTCACTGATGGACATTTGGGTTGGTTCCGGCACTCCCCAGTGAGATGACCCCAGTACCTCAGTTGAAAATGCAGAAATCACCGGTCTTCTGTGTCGCTCGCGCTGGGAGTTGGAGACTGGAGCTGTTCCTATTCAGCCATCTTGTTTTTTCTCTGATGGCGAGTGATGATGAGCATTTTTTCATGTGTCTGTTGGCTGCATAAATGTCTTCTTTTGAGAAGTGTCTGTTCATAGAGGATAACATATTCTATATATCTCTATAAAATATAGAACATGGAGGAAAGTGAAAAGAAGGAAATAAATATTTTGTATTCATAGATAATTACTATTAACATTTGTGCATAGACATATAATTTTAGAGTTTTTTCCAGAAAGCTATTGGAAAAATCAAACCCTGCTTACCACTTTATAAGATACTGTTCTCATTTAGTCTGTAGCATCACAAACAGCTCACCTTTGGTTGCACAGTGTCCAGTTGAATGGATGCAGCGCAATATGCTTACCTACTTCTATATTGCTCAGGATTTGGGTTGGTTCTAATTCTTGAAGTCTCTTTGATAACAAAGGAAAGGGAGAACAAAGAGAGGGGAGAAACTGGGAATTTAGTATTCAAATATTAAATTTGAACACCTCTAAACTTGAATAGTAAATTGGAATTGCTCCTCAGAGTAAAGTACCCAAAGAACTAATAACTTACTCTTTTCTGCAAATGGTGTCTCTCTATTGGTTTATCGCATTAGCTTGCCTTTGAGTTCAAGCAGGCAAGACACAGAGGCAGGTCCCTGAACCACAGCACTCTAATTTTACATGTCAGAGTTAATACCAGTATCAATGTCAATGTGGGAAGCTGGGCTTTAAAGTAATCACCTCCTACTTATGGTTTGTTGAATAGAATTGAAAACTCAACGTTTTCTAAAGGCTCACCACTAAGACTAGATTGGCATTCCTAAAAGTGGGAGGCTCAAAGACATTTCAAGCATGTTTCTGTCATAGTGATTTGTTGTGGTGGTTCATTAGCAAAATCTCTCTTCTACCTCACTCTAATAGTAACAATAGAACCTATGATATCTCTAGAGAACTTTACAGTTCACAAAGGGGATTTCACCTCACTCTCTGATCTGATTACCACCATAGACCTTTGAAATCAGCTGGTAGCAGGGAAACCTCCTACCCCTCCATCTCCTGCCTCTGTCTCCAAATTCCATTCTGACTGGACTATGCTTACTGGTGATTGGGGTAACCGTGTTTTAAAAGACATGTGCATTACACGAATCCTCTCTCTTTGACCTGTTGCATCCAGCCTTGTGTGGCAAGCTTGTCCAATGTCTGGATTGGGAGAGTGGGCTGGCATTTCTCTAGCTTTCTTTTCTGTGTGTGTGAACTCTGAATGCTCTGGTCTCCAGGGACTGGCTGGCAGTAAGAGTTGGATTTCAAGCAGAAGGAGAAGACCCATTAAGCTTACCTGAGCTTAAGTAACAAGCGGTAGTCCAGATTATTACAGGGTACAGGCACCAGTCCAGCTAGTCATAAAATGGTTTCTGCTCTCATTTTGACACTGTGATTTATGTGTGTGTGTCCCTGCAAATCTGCATCACCCCAATATCATCAATACTTCTAGTCTAGTGGTTTATGCTCATATTATAGAGAAGGAAACCAAGACTCAGACCCCTGTGTGACTTGCCCAAGGTCACAGGGCTGGTAATAATGGAGCCTGACCTAGCTCTCCATTTCTGATCTTCAGTCACCACGCCAGGCTTCCAACACTTTATCTTTCCCCAGACATGACCCACATCTTGGCCACTCTTCATTTTGTCAATAATAAGCAATGGGCAAGCTCTTCCCCTGGATGGACAGCTTTTCCTGTTATCACCCAGTCACATGCAGGCCTCACTGTTCTCATGTCTTTTCTCCTGCTACAGGAACAAATCATAACGCTACTAGAGCTCCCTCTTGTCAAGGAGCAGAAAGTTTTGGTAACTATTGTTCAGTCTGTGCTCAGGAGTGACATGGACAATAGGTAGATTTCTGCAGCCTTAGGGAAGTATCAGAATGAATCTGTTGAAAAACTGTGGTTCCAGAGACTCTTGCCTGTAATTCTCCCCAGCATAGTCTTTTATCTTTTATTGCCTTGCATGACTTCTTCTGCTTTCATTACCACTGAGACAAAGGCATTTTTTTGTACTTACTGAATTTTTTCTCTAGGTATCATATGAGTGGTGTACAAACTCAACTTTCAACCTCCTGCTATTCAACTTGAGAGCTGTTTTATGTATTTTACCAATTTCAAGTTACTTTCTAACTGACTGCAGGAAAAGTTCTTTATGTCCTTCTGGAGAAGCAACCAATTTTCACTGAATGGTAATACAATTGAGTCCTTCTTACTTGCTTTCAAGTCTCATCACAAATAGTTAGCATTCTGTTCCTTTTGCCAGAAATAATGGCCTTATGTTTATAAAAAAAACAAAATGCATGTGTTGCAATATAGATTTAAAAGTCGACACTGAAATATGCTTTCTTCTCTTAGTAATATTATTTTTTATTACTTCTCTCTCTACATTTTTAAACCCACATGATACAGATATCTGACTCATGAAAAGAAAAATAGAAGTGAAAATTGTCATTTTTCTCAAGAAATAGCCCTTTCTTTCCACAATTATGAAGACGACCACTTGACTTTTATTACTAAGCTTTCCAAACCACTGAGCATGTACCTTCACATGCCTGCAGAATGCACTTGTTGAATTCCACTTGTTCGACACTCTGCACATGCCTGCACTTGTTGAATTCCAGTTACACATCACTATCACAGACAGGTAAGGGGTCAATGAAATACATATTCATGACCCCACAAATAATCCTTTCAGTAGTCCGTTTCCTAGTTACACGATTTCCCTTTTCTTAAATCCTTGAATTATTTGATAAAAGTCTCCACAGTGGTGTTTTTATTGTGGCTGAGCTTTGGTGGGTAAAGAGATAAAAGAAAAACTTCAACCTATGGCCTTGGGACACACATAAGAAATTTGCTACCCAGATGAGACACACTTGTGGAAGCCAAAGATCTTCATACTTATATCAAATCCATGAATGTTCTGGCTTCTGAACATGGCCCAAGTACGGGAGGGTTATGTGCAGTATTAAACAGATGACTAACTACATCTGATGCCTAAGTAGTGACTTTGTGGTGGACACACAACTTTTTCATCATGCTATCATGCAATCATCTTTAAAACTCGGGATGTCATCTTCCTCCCTTGTAAGTTCAAGCCCCCAGATATGGCTTATCAGGCCACTTGTAATATGCGTGCTTTCAAGTTCATGATATATATTGCATTACATTTATAATATCAGGTGAGGTGACACGGTAAATGATACCTTCAACTGTCTCCAGCTCCAATCTTGGAAAATGTTTCTGGTAGTCCTAGTAGCAGGGATAGCAAGCTAAAATAAGGGGGTTATCTTTTAACCCCCAGAACCTCAGAATGTGACCCTTATTTGGAATTAGGGTCTTTACAGAGTTAATCAAATTAAAATAAGATAGGATTGGCACTAACCCAATATGAGTTTTTAGAAAAAGGGGAAATTTCAACCCAGAGACATGCACGGAGGGAGAACTATAAGAAAAGATAGATAGAGTCAGAATGCCATGAGAAGACAAATGCACAGACTAGAGGGATGCAACTAGAAGCCAAGCAATGGCAAAGATTTCCAGCAAACCACCAGATGCTAGAAGAAGCATGGAACAGATTCTCCTTCACAGTCCTCAGAAGGAACCACCCTGGCAACACCTTCATCTGGGACTTCTAGCTTCCAGAACTTTGAGACAATAAATTTCTGTTGTTAAAGCCACCAGTTTGCGGTACTTTGTTATGGCAGTCCTGGGAAACTAATATAGGTGGTAAATGAATCATAGAAAAATAATTCAGTGCTGAACAAGACCAGTTACTGGAGAGATTTCTGGCATTGTAGAATTGATGGGTGATATTAAGAAGATAGACCCATTTTCAGGGTCATAATCACAGTTTTATGCACAGTTTATAATTGCATCATGTTCAGATAGGATACCAAAGACCAGCCTGTGAGGACAAGCATCTTCAGTTCCATGAGTATAATAAGAAAATATTTCCTCTGCTGAAACTATAGCCCTGCCCTTGCGTGGTGCCTGCCCCTTGATTCTTTTGTTTTTCGTTTTTCGTTCTTTTTTTAGTCATCTCTATAGCTTTACTCTCCTTGGAAAGGTTCCATCTGCTTTACAATGATAGTGTTTACTTAGCTGGCTTCCTAGGTTGGAGTAACAGGAGGGAAGAAGAGAAATTATTGTAATTTTTTAGTCTTAAGCTAAATCTTGATATTACTGTCATAACCCTGGCAAGCAGTTTTCCTGTGATAGTGTTATAAGAAATCTCAGCCATTATGTAGCAACCACAATTGTATTCTCATTCCCACTACCTTTTTTTTTTTTCCTTCTTGTTTTGGGTGTTTCTCTGCTGGAGGCAAACGGAGCTCCTGAATCATTAGGATGGACACAACATCAATGGAATCTGCTTTTAGTGGAATGGGTCTTTGGATAATCTGTTTTCATCACATCAAGACCTAAACCAGTCAGTTAACACAGAGGAAATATTAAAGGCAATATTTTTTCCTTAAGGTAAGGCACCAGATAAACCACGTGCTATTTTTTTTTTCACTTAAACACTAAAGTGAAAACATTCAGCAAAGTCTTATTGAGGAAGAAATAAGAAGAAAATTGATTTAAAAACAAACAGATGCTGCCAATACGATCTCTGGGAGGCTGGGAATCAGGTCCACTTTGGTCTCATCTTTTTCACCTTCTACTGAAGTACTACTCACTTCTTTTTCCATTCATTTCAGCCTGTCTCCCAATATACCATCTGTCCACCTCATCTGAGAAAGCTTACAGACAAAGAAGTAAATAGGGTAACATACAGGAGGCCAAAGTATGCTAAATGGTTATATAGAGATCAGATAACCCTCCTCCCATTGCTTTTCCACTGTGAACCATTTCAAACTGACAGGACAAGAGTGCCGCCATCTTCACAACACGCCACCATCTTAAGCTTTGAGTTTCTATTTGACCACCTGGCCAAAACCCCGAATGTCATCCCTGCCCATAGCTTCAACAGAGCATAATGGCCCTAACAGAACAGCCAGCACTTCTCCAACCCCTCCCTAATAGAATCTTGCTTCAAAGCACAGTTCCCCACCCGGCCCTTTAAAAAAGCCTCAGGCTATAAGAGAAGTTTGCTCCGGACCCTGCTGGCCAGAAGCCCTTTTGAGGTTTACTCTCAAAAAACCTGTCTCAACTGTTGAGCCACCCTCTCACCACCTCTTTTCTCAATCTTTCTATTCCCACTTCCATGCCAATTTGGTTTTTAGATGTAGGTAATACCAACACAGCCAAAGACAGCCAGCCCAGAATAATGATCTCCACAATTCTGAGGACACAGACTTCAAGTTAGAAATTCAACTGAACATGACCAGAGTTTCTCACTGTAACGCAGAGAAAAATAAGTAACACTGTGCACACAAAGGTCATAAAATTGTCAGGGATTGTAAAAATGTCTTGAGTGTTCAGATTTCCCTCCTACTCTTTTTGGGGGTGGGTGAGGGAGTGATGCTAACTGTAATAGCAAGAGACCATTGCACAAATGTGGCTATCAAGCTGTGGTAGAAATGACTGGTCCTTTTCATTCCTATTTTTCAGTGATCTTAGTAGCTACTTCATTCTACTTCTTTCTATTTCCTCATATTTTCATTGTTACTCACCTCACTCTTATCTAAACAGAATTTTTCATGATCTAATTTCATCTACTGGGGGCAAAATAAATCCATCCTCATTTGGAAACCTCCTTTTATGTATTTCCACAACAGGATGATTTGCTTTATTATCCTAACCTTGAAGGGTTTTCATTCCTTCACCACTCACAATCCCTCCCCTCTAAGTCTTTTGGCAAAGCATTTGACATGTTTCTTTCATCCTACAAAACTTGTCATCTGTCTGTGAATTTAGACATAAATAAGTCAAGGAAAGAATCTTTTCTTAGATGCCTAATGACTGGAATTATGTCTTTTGGAGACACATTTACATTTCCATTCATGATGACATCACATTGAATATTCATCTTTGTTTTTTCATCAGCTGTCAATACAGTCTTTTGATGCACGGCTGGGGTCTAGCCTCTGGTTTTTAATATCAAACAGTAATTGGGACTTTCACATCCTCCTTGAATTATTCTGTACCTACTTTCACAAATTCCTTTTTTTCTACATCTAATCTTTAATTTAGGCTGATCAAATTGCCTTGTCACAAATATCTTTTAAAAATATTACCTATCTATCTTTTTGTTATACTTTGCACATTCGATCAATGCTTAAAAAAAAAAATCTCCCTTTAGAGTTTCTTGTAAATGCATAAAATAGCATCAGGCATGGGAGACAGACTTCTCAATCTCTATGATTTATTTGTGAAATGTCCTGGAGTAGAGGAATCCATAATAGTCTTGAAACAGTGTATTGAAGTAAAGGGCACGCAGGGAGACATTTAGCAAACAGTAATGACAATTATAAAAACAAAGAAAGGAGAAGAGAGAGGCATCTCCTGAGGCTGGGAATTAATTGAAGGTGGGAAGTCACCAGAATAGACAGACAGGTTAGCCCTTCATAGCCCCCAACTTCCCTCACGGACAAATCTCTCCTTTCTGACAGTAAAGCCAAGGCAGACAGAGGCAAGAATAGCAAGCGTTTTTTGTTTTTGTTTTTGTTTTTGTTTTTTTTTTTGGTCAGAATGTCTTATTTTTGGTTAAAAAAATAAAGAAAACTGCTAACACATTTGGTGCTGCTCATTCATAAGGAAAGTGGCTGTGTAACATTTAGATATCTTTTGAAATCTATACACGTTCTTCCTACCTGCTGTGCTCAATTTCAGAACCCAGAGCTGTCATTAAGAAAAAAATAGCAACCTTTGTTCTCTTCTCCAGGTACATGTCGCACCAGCTTTTTGTTTCCAGGAAAAATAAAAATATCTCCATTATTTTCTTAGACCAGAGAAGCCAGACTCAAGCTTTCCCTTTCTCTGGCCCTTGTTGTGCACTGGTACTGGACACATCATTATTGTGGTTCAGTGGGCAAGATTTTCTTTCACGTATTTTAAAGTCCCTCATGAAGACATCAGACCACTTACTATAACTGATGGTTTTCATTCTCAGTGTAATAAAGGCACATTCCTGAAGCAGACATTTCCATCAGAGATAGCAAACAACAGAAGTTTCAAAGGCTTAGTTCAGATGCGTATCTACACTTTCAAAGCTTAGCTGCATCTCTCGGATTTGAAAACTGGATTGGAAATCTGAATTGTATATATTTTATACTTCTTAGCTTGAATTGTATACACTTCGTTTTTATGTCTTTAAACATATCAGAGAGACCAGCATTATGAAAAAATGTACATATTATACAAATAAGAAATAAAAGTCAAGCTTTGTGTGTTTATTGAGATATGATAAGCATTTTGGTTGTGGAATGTGAAATTTTGTTTTTTATTCTTTTGCTTGTTTTTCAGTGCAGGAGTAATTTAGACTCGTAGAGATCATCTTTCAACATCTTAGATGTATGAAAGATGGCACAAGTTTTGCCAGAGGCATGTGAACCAGAGCAACTCCATCTTGAATAAGAGCTAGGTGAAATGAGACTGAGACATACTGGGTTGCATTCCCAGATGGTTAAGGCATTCTAAGTCATAGGATGAGATAGGAGGAATCACAAGATACAGGTCATAAAGACCTTGCCGATAAAACAGGTCGCAGTAAAGAAGCTGGCTAAAACCCACAAAAACCAAGATGGCCACAAGAGTGACCTCTGGTCGTCCTCACTGCTACACTCCCACCAGTGCCATGACAGTTTACAAATGCCATGGCAATGTCAGGAATTTACCCTGTATAGTCTACAAAGGGGAGGCATGAATAATCCACCCCTTGTTTAGCATATAATTGAGAACTAATCATAAACATGGGAAACCAGCAGCCCTTGGGGTTTACTTTTATTCCTTTACTTTCTTAATAAACTTGCTTTCACTTTATGGACTGGCCCTGAATCATTTCTTGTGCAAGATCCAAGAACTCTGTCTTGGGGCCTGGATCTCGACCTCTTTCTGGTAACAGTTTCATCTGTCTGCAGACTAAACACAGGGTTGAAAACCATGTCAGGCCCCAGCCTGGGTCAACAGAACATAAGGGCCTCGTTGTTCCACCACGAAATCTGTAGGCCCACCTGCATGTGCCTCGCCTTTCCCTGTCTTTCCTTTTACTGTGAGACTATTGTCTCTCCTCCTATGTTCTGCATCTCAGGTTCTACCACCTTCTCAGGAACTATACTAGTATATACTCAAAATACGCTCCACAATCCCATTTCTCTCATCAGCTACCATCCAGTCTTTCCCTTCCTTTTATATCCAAATTTTCTAACTTAGCTATATTTCTTGTCTCAATTTCGCTACCTCCCACAACATATTGTTTTTTGTGTCAAGATGATGTTCCTTTTTGTTCCTTAAGGTTTATATTTCTCTTGAATTCTATTTCATCACATACGAAACTTGCTAGCTTTCATAATTACGAGGTATATCTTTCACATCCTTTTATTTCAACTTTTCCATGTTCTTTTTATAAAAGTACATCTCTTATAGATAGTGTATTACTGGATTTTATTTTCAAATCCAATCTGAGAGTCGCTGTTTCAGAATGAGCTTAACATATTTGTGTTTATTTAATTATAATTATAATGCTTATTTCTTATGACCTTACTTCATATTTTATATTTACTATGTGTTATTATTTTCTCCATTCCCAGAGCCTGCCATTGGATAGTTCAGCTTTCATTCTTTTGGGTTGAAAGTTTATACATTTCATTTTGTCATTCTGATATTTGTGCTACTTAAGATTTATCTTTATTTCTTAATTGTGTCTATCTATCTATCTATCTATCTATCTATCTATCTATCTATCATATCTCTGTCCCCAAGCAGGATAAGTGCTTTAGCACATTATCATCTTCTTTGGCATCTCCACAATCCTAATTCCCAGATGTTATCATGTAAAATGCAAGTTCTGGGTTATGCACATTCTTTTTCTTTCTTTCTTTCTTTTTTTTTTTTTGTTCATTTGTGTTTTATTTTTTATTTGTCTGATTTGATCTTTTCTTTTTTAGACAATATATTTTCTAAGTTACTTGATCCCTTTGAGCCCTATATCTCTTATAACATCTTTTTTTTTTATTATTATTTCTCTTCTTACTGATGTAGTTCTTCAAGAGTATTTTCAGGCAGGGCACGGTGGCTCACGCCTGTTATCCCAGCACTATGGGAGACCAAGGCAGGTAGATCACCTCAGGTTAGGAGTTGAGCCTGGCAAAAAAAGTGAAACCCTGTCCCTGATAAAAATACAAGAGTTAGCTGGGCATAGTGGCAGGTGCCAGTAATCCCGGCTACTCAGGAGGTTGAGGCAGGAGAATCACTGAACCCAGGAGGCGGAGCTTGCAGTGAGTTGAGATCATGGCCCTGGGTGACAGAAAAAAAAAAAGAGTGTTTTTGAAGAAAGATTTTATGTAGCAATGTTTGAAGCTTTATGCCCGATATGCCTGATAACTTCTTTATTTATTCTTGCATTTAAATGATAGTTAAGCTGAATATTAATTCTAGGTTCAAAGTTCTTTCTCATTAATATTTTAAAAATATTTGTTCATTGTCCTCTCATATTCAATGTTGCTGTTGAGAAGTCAGATATCCATCTAATTCTTGTTCTTTTAGAAGTGATCTACTCTTTCTGGAAGCTTTTAGGTATTACTAAACTTAACTCTAAAGTGAGAGTATCAAATTTTATTGTAATGAGTCTAGTTATGGGTAAATCTTTATCCTGTTTGAAATTCTATGGACACTTCCAATTTGAGATTTCCATCTTTATTTCTGACAGGTTTATCAATATTTTCTCCCTCTTGTTTGTGTTTTTCTTTATCAGTCTTCCTTTTGAGACTCCTTTAAATTGGTATTTCTACTTCTATCCTCTATATCTCTTTAACTTTAAAAAAAATCCACTTTTGCATCTCTCTCTGCTGTCTTCTAGGGTTAGTTCTTCAATCTGATCATTTGGCACCAATTGTAATCATAGTGCTATTTAGCTCATCTATTGTCTTTCTAATTTTATCTATTAATTTTGTCATATCTAATATTTTTATGTTCATCTTTATGACTTCTTGTCATAAATTTGTGTATTTTACACATCAATTTGGACATGACTTCAGTATGTCATTGTCCAAACTGATTACCAATTGATTACCAAAATTCTTCCTTATCTTTTTGAAGATGGAGATGACGTTTCATTTAAATTACTGATCTTCCTGTTTTATTATTTTATTTGGCATGGAAGCATTTACTGATCTTCCTGTTTTATTATTTTATTTGGCATGGAAGCATTTACATAAAAAGGAAATACTATATTTCCTTTTTATATTGGCTGTACTCTTCCAGTGTTTAATAATTTTTGTTCATGAACTTTTCCTTCCTTCCTCTGGTGACATCAGCTAATCTTCTGAGTAATGTGTCTCAGTATATGTCATTGTTGGTATAGTGCAAGCCCTAGCCTGTGTCTCTCCTGTTGAGGTTAAGAAGGAATGGATATACTTCCAGAGAAAGAGCTTTAGGTAGTCAGAACTCATATTGGGTACTATCTTACCTAGCAACCACGTCTTTCATAAAATGCCTACAGGAAAAAAGAGCACAGATTAGGTGGTCAACTCCTTTGGTTGTAATCAGCTAGCACTGGTGATATGGAGGAGGACATGACAATGCTGAATATCCTACAGATAACTTTTTCCATCAGCTCCTCACCTGAAGCAGTCTGAAATGATGTAAGTCCTCCTTCACTCCAGCACTAAATGATTTGAACTGCTGCTGCTGTTGCTGGCTCTTTCATAGAAGTGATGGAGCTGGGACTCACTCCAGGTCATGTGCAATACAAAAAGGAAAAAGCTTGCCTGCAATCTATTTTCCTCACCTACCAGAGTATTTCTGTGTTCCAGGTGGACATTTCTTCCACATACCTCATTCTTACTGCCATCTGGCCCTTAGGCATTTCTCGCATATTCTACGGTTAATTTATAGGATCCTCTTTATCGCTTTGTGTTGTTCCTACTGTTATATGCTTCCATAGAACTTATCCCATGTCCTTAGGCACCACTGCATCACTACTACCACAAAGTAGGTAATCCATAAATTATTGGCAAATAAATAAGAGGTAAAAATTGGCAGTATTTCGTATGGCCATGGGAAATTACTGAGCAACACTTGGGGTTAGCATATTTCATTTCTTGTCAAGTCCAAATCATAATTGCTGTCTAACTCTACAGATGAGGAAGCTGAAGGCTTGTTAAGTCTTCCATGGTGATAGACGACATTGCAATTTATCATTACTGCATTATTTTTTAATAAGGTTAAAAATTAAAATAACAGCCATTCATGTGACACGTATGCTTTTCTTTCATCTCTATCAGTTTTTTCTTCCTGTATTTCCAAGTTCTGTTGTTGGTGAATACATATTTAGTGTTTACAAGTCTTCATGGTGGGATAATCTTTTCATTATTATGTATATTCCTTGCTCCTACTAATTTCCTTCACTCTAAAACCAACTTTATCTAATAAAAAAACTTTATCTAATATAGCCACTCCTGCTGCTTTTTTATTACTTTGCATGATATATTGTTCTCCGTTCTTTTATTTTCAAATAATCCATGTATTCACTTTGAAGTAAATTTCACATAGGTAGGGTATAATTGGGTCATCTTTCAAAAATCTTCATTATTTTCTATCCCATATAAATTAAAAAAAAAAAAAACACTACCCAACTTTGTTTTCATTGGCCTATTAGATCATGCACATTTAAAGTAGTTATTGATATTTTAGGATTTCGGTATATCATTTTATTATTTATTTTCTGTTTATTCATTCTGATTCTTGTTCCTCTGCCTTCTAGTGAATTACTTGAAAAATTTTTGACTTACATTTTGATCTGTGGTGCTTTTGTATATATTTGTTTGTATAGTTTTTAGAGGTTTCTCTAAGTATTACAATATACATATGTAACACATCACAGTCAACTGGTATTTTGCCACTATAAGCAAAGTGTGTAACCTTACTTGCATGTAGGTCTCTTTACCTTCCCCACTTAAAAAAATATATATCTTAAGTATTTTTATACATGTATAAGCACCACATCAGATGTTACAATTTTTTCTTCAATTATTAAACATAATTTGAAAAATCTCATAAGGAGAAGGGTAGTTTATTGTATTTACATCTATTTTGCCTATTTCATTGTTATTTCTTTCCCAAGTCACAGTCTCCTTCTGTTATTTTCTATTTAGAGAAATTCCTTTAGCCACTCTTTAAGGGAAAGCCTGCTGGCAACACATTCTCTTTGTTTTCCTTTCTCTGAAATGTCTCAATTTTCCCTTCATCTCTGAAGGATATTTTTGCTGGGTATAGATAGAATTTATGGTTACTTGTTCTTTTCTTTCAGCACTTGAAAAATGCTGTGCCAATTCTTTCCAGAGGAATCAGAGTACTAACTATTCTGTTCTCTTTCCATCTTGGGGTAGGGGATGAGGCTCAGCTCCTTATTGTGCCTGGCTGACTCTGCCGAAAAAGAGTATAGTGCAAATTATCTCCACCTTGTACCACCTTGTTCCATTTCATTGATACAAGGTGAGAATGAAGGCTCAGCTGCCCCTTGAACCTTCATGAGACTGCCATGGCAAAGGAATTAGAGCACCACCTGTTTCCACTGAGTAACCATGGGCATTCTTCTGCTCCTGGCCTGCCTGGCTGCCTTATGATAAATTTGCTGCAGATTAGTACATTGACCTGAAAGTAATAGAGGAATTGAAACAATACTTTACAGACCTAATTAGGGAAGACTGAACTAAATAGATAAAACAACAACAAATTAACTTCCCTTGTTTCTCTCTCTTTTAGAGCTAGATTAAGGCAAAGTGACTAAGTGAGTGAAATTTGAATATAACATGTCTTCCCTATTTATTGCCTTTTACTATTTTCTCACTTGCCACAGGACACTCAGCTGTCTTCTGGATGTGCCAGACATTTCTTCAAAGATCTCAGTGAAAATTTAGCTGCTCTTCTCAGTCCAAGCCTTTCTGCACTGTTGATTGTTTTTTAACCACATCATGGATTAATTTGATAAGAATTTTTTACTTGTAAATTTTTCTCTTTAGGGCTCCATTCTTTCAGGTCCTTGCTAACTGAATGACTAGCAGTAAATTAAAAAGTTAAAGGAAAAAAAATTTTTTTTTTTTTTGAGACAGGGTCTCACTCTATTACCCAAGGTGGAGTGCAATGGTCCAATCACGGCTCACAGCAGCCTCAACCTCATGGTCTCAAACAATCATCCCACCTGACCACAGGCATACATCACCACGCCTGGCTAATTTTTAAGAAAAAAATTTATAGAGATGAGGTCTTGCCATGTTGCCAAGGCTGATCTCAAACTCCTGGGCTCAAGTGATCCTCCTGCCTCTGTCTCCCAAAGTGCTGAAATTACAGGCATGAGTCACTGTGGCCAGCCCAGGAAGAACATTTTTGAATATGTTATCCTTGCTAGGGAATAACAGGAAAGGAGTATGGAATCAAGTTAGAAAATTTTTAATTTTTTTCTATATAGTTGCATTTAAACAGAAGCCTTAAGAACCTTACGTAGGATCATTAACATTTTGGGAACATTTGGGCACAGAGTTGATACAGAAGCAGAGGCATTTGGGATAAAAGATCTTCAGAAATACTTAAATAACATTTTTCACTAACAGGTGGACTGGCCCACCTCAACTTGATTTTCACAGAAAATCAAAGTTTAATTAAAACAGCATGCATGTTTAATTAAACAGCATGCATGATTACTACACTTCTGTATCTTATTGATTTGATCTTGTTTCTCAACTGTCAGAGCTCTTGAATAAAAGCAGTTGCTTTCTGAGACTGTCATTTCATCTTCTAGTCTGTATTTTTGTATGAATTATTTTAGGTTTTGTGGCTTTTATAGTTTATTGTTACTGTTTGGTTTTCAAAATTTATGATTTGAGTTCCACAGGACAAAAATTTAAGATTTTCAAGGTGAAAAAGTCTCTGATACGTTAGAGTTATGTAACTTTTTTCTCCCATCAGGATGGATGCCTGATTTTTCTTTTACTGTATTTCTATGTAAGCAGCATATTGTGGAGTTAAATGCTCATTAGAAGTTGGTATTGCTCTTTAAAAAACCACAGACTTCTTGAAATGGGTAGCTGTAACTTGTAGCTTACTTAGAAATTAGCCTTAGAAATTTGCTGGTGAGCAACAGGATATTGACTATAAAAGTCAGAAGAGCTCCCCTTAGCTTTTCTTAGGACAAGAAAATTCAGAGAAAAGAATCTAAAACCAAGACATATAGGGGTAAATTTTTTTTAATGCTAAGAATAAATTATAGCATGTGAATATGTTTGGATATTACTAACAAATTGGAAATGTTTCTGCTACTATGTTAAGTGAGAAAAAAGAATGCAATATTGTACATACAGTTTATCTTAGCCACATAAAAACATGCATTGGAGGGAGCTACTAAAAAATGTTAGTTAACAGAATTTACCTTTGAGTGGTGGGATTGTGCATGATATTTTTCTTCTTTCTGAAACGTAGATGTCAGCCTGAACCCTCTCAGGTTTTATTGACTAGACTTTGCCACCATCCTGAGCTCCAGACTTATATGTCCAACCCTCTCTTTAGTACCCTTAACTGGTATCTAATGAGCAACTCAAACTTAACATGTCTGAAACAAAACTACTGATTTTTCTTTTCATTTCTCTTTTCTCATTTTCCTGTATCTTCACTCGACTACTAAGGTTAAAATATTGAGGAGTTAGGTACACTTACTTTCATCATATTGTTTTTTATATCATAAATATTCTACATATTGTTAGTTATGTGTATATTATTTCATAATTTTAAAGAGAAGTCTTAGGACTTATGAAAAATACACTACCCAACCTAAAGGAGCTCCTAATAGCCAAAGTTGGAATAATTTGAGCAATTAAATAAATAATAATAGAGTGAATCAGCAAGATGGCCAAAGGGAATATCATTATTCTCCTGCAGAAGCATAGATTTTGACAACTACTTATGGATGAGACTACCTCTGTGGGAGTCTGTGAATCTAGTGGAAAGGTTTCAGCACCTCATTGGACAAATAATTTGAGAATAAATGCAATGGAGAGTATAAACACAAAAGTATCACTTATGCAGATTATCCCTCCCCCAAGGCAGTCCAGCTCAGTGCCAACAGAAATCCCCTAGGCTCAAGATTTCTCTCACAAGGGGAGATGATACCATAGTGAGTGTCCAGCTTCCCCAGCTGTGCAGGATGCTGCCAAAGAAGCCCACATTTTTCCTGACTTTACCCAGGTTACTAAGGTAATCAGCACAACTGAGAAGCTGGAAGAGGCTGGGAACAAGTAAGAAAGGTCTTACCTATTAACTGCTCTGTGGTTTCATTAGGAAGCCTGCCTACAAGCAGCTTGGGACAACTTGTCTGGGGGCTTGCCCCCAACTGGCCCATGGAAATTCCAAAAGTTCTGCATGTTTCATCACCCTCAGGCCTGCTTCCTGAGTATGTTCCCTTAGACAGTGTAAATGTCTTGTGAAGACAGCTGAATCAACTCTGTTGGATTGAGAGAAGGCATATACACTTGAGCATTTCAGGGCACTGCCCTAGAAAAAACAAACAGTGGCATCTCAGCACCTAGCCTGGCTTTGTGGGATTGAGTGAATGAATGCATACAATCCTAAGACTTTCCCTTCATGAAGGAACAGAATGTGTGTAGTGGGCACATTCATAGAAGTCTGCGAGAGCCTGATAATCCCTATATAGGCTGATTGATGAAGGTGTTCCTCTCCTAAAGCCAGTAAATAAAGACTGAAGGAAGTGACTGTTTCTTCAAATGTGAAGACAGCAACACAAGACTTCAAGCAACCTAAAAAATCAAGGAAACATGGCACCACCAAAGGATCACATTAATATTCCAGTAAATGACCTCAAAGAAATAGAGATCTATGAATTGCCTGACAAAGAATTCAAAATAATTGTTTTAAGGAAACTCAGCAAACTACAAAAGAACACAGATAACAAAATCAGAAAAACAATACATGAACAAAATGAGAAGCTCAATAAAGAAATAGAAATCATAAAAAAGAACACAACAGAAATTCTAAAGCTGAAGAATACAATGAGTGAAATGTTTATAATGCAACAGAGAGTGTCAACAACATACTTGATCAAGAAGAAAAAATCTGTGAACTCAAAGACAGGCTATTCAAAGTTATACAGAGGAGAGAAATAAACAATCAAAAAGTGAATAAAGCCTATGGAATTTATGGGACACTAATATAAGAGCTAGCATTTGTATTATGGGAATTGGAAAGAGGGAGAAAAAAGAGAAATGAGAAGGAAGCTTATTTAGAGAAATAGTGGTTGAAAACTTCCCAAATCTGGGGAGAGACAGGGACTTCCAGGTAATTGAAGCCTGAAGTTTCTAAACAGATTTAATCCAAAGAAGGTTTCATTGAGACATTATAATAACTTTCAAAAATCAGACAAAGAAAAATTTGAAAACAGCACATACATGTGAACCTCCGTAAGGCTACCAGTGGATTTCCCAGTAGAAACTTTCCAGGGCAGAAAAGAGTCAGATGATATATCCAAAGTCCTGAAAGAAAAATAAACATCAACAAAGAATACTCTACCCAGCAAATCTATCCTTCATAAATACCTTGCAAGAAATTGTAAAGAAAATTCTTCAGAGTGAAACAAAAGGATTCTAACTAGTAGCATGAAAACATTTGAAAGCATAAAACTCATTGTTAAAGTAAGTATATAGTAAAATTTAGAATACTCTAATACTGTAATAGTGGTTTGTAAATAATTTATAACTCCAATATAAAAGTTAAAAGATAAAAGTATTAAAATAACAATTTTTAAATGAATATACAATATACAAAGATATAAATTGTGACATCAAAAACATAAAATGGGAGAAATAAAAGTGTAGAGTTTTTGTATGCATTCAAAATTGTTATCAGTTTAAAATGGTCTGTTATAACAACAAGATGTTTTAAGCAAGCCTCAGGGAAAACACAAAGCAAAAACCTATAGTAGATACACAAAAGATAAATAGAATCAAAATACATCACTATAGAAATGAATAAACCACAAAGGAACTGCAAGAGAGGTAGAAAGAAACAAAGAATCTACAAAACAACTAAAACACAGTTAAGAAAATGGCAGTGATAAATCCTTACTTATCAACAATTAGTTTAAATGTAAACAAATTAAATTCTCCCATCAAGTGACATAAAGTGGTTAAATGGATCAAAATAAAAATATATGTAGAGCGATATATCGGCCCTCAGCTTCCTGAAGACCTGGGACTAAGGATTGTGCCACCACACCCAGCTAATTTTAAAAAGTCTTTTTTTTTTTTTTTTTTTTTTGATAGAGACAGTCTCCCTATGTTCCCAAGGCTGGTCTCAAACTCCTGGCCTCAAACAATCCTCCCACCCCAACCTCCCAAAGTGTTGGGGTTACAGGCATGAACCACTGTGCCTGGCCTGTAATTTTTTAGATATGATACCAGAAGCACAGGCATCAAAAGCAAAAATAAACAAGTGAGAATACATCAAACTTAAAAGCTTCTACACAGCAAAGGAAACAATCAACAAAATGGAAAGGCAACCTATAGAATGAGAGAAAATATTTGCAAACCACAGGTCCATTAAGGGACACATACAACTCAATAGCAAAAAAAGCCAAATAACTTGATTTTAAAATGGCCAAAGGACTTGAATACACATTTTTTGAAAAAGCATATACAAATACCTAACAAGTATATTTAAAAAAGGCTAAATATCATTAATCATCAGAGAAAGGCAAATCAAAACAGATGTCATTTCACATCTGTTAAAATGGCTATTGTTAAAAAGTAAAGAAATAACAAATGTTATATTTTGTGTGTGGAGAAAAGAAAATCCTTGTACACTATTAGCGGGAATGCAAAATGGTACAACCATTATGGAAAACTGCATGGAGGTGTCTAACAAAAATTTTAAATAGGATTACTATAAGACCCAGCAATCTCGCTTCTAGGTATATGTATACAAAGAAAATACAATCACTATCACACAAATAAAATACAATCACTATCCCAAAGAGAAATGTACAACCACATGTTCATTGCAGCATTATTCACCACAGCCAGATATGGAAACAACCTAAGTATCTCCTGAAGGGTGAATGGATAAAGAAGATACGATAGAATATTATTTAGGCTTAAAAAATAATAAAATCCTGCCGTATGTGACAACATGGATGACCTTAGAGGACATTATGCTAAATGAATAAGCCAGGCGCAAAAGGACAAATAGTACATGCTACCACATGTAGAATGAATCCAAAAATAGTCTAATTCATAGAAACCAATAATAGATCGATAATTGCCAAGGGATGGAAATTGGGGGAAATGGGAGGATTTTGGTTAGAGGGTACAAACTTTCTGTTATAAGATGAATAAGTCCTGGAGAGCTAATGTAGAAGATGGTGACTATAGTTAACAAGAATGTATTGTATACTTGAAATTTGCTAAGAAAGTAGATCTTAAGTATCCTCAACACACGCACACACACACACACACACATACACCCCACATGGTAACTATGTGAGGTGATGGATATGTTAAGTAGCTTGATTGTGGTAACCGTTTCACAGTGTATATGTGTATCAAAACATAATGTTGTACACCTAAAATACACACTATTTGTATTTGTCAGTTATATCTCAATAAATTTGGTGAAAGTACTGACAGTATTGGATTTTAACTGCTATAATAAAATAAATATCCATGAATCTATACTGATTTAAATGGATAATCAAATGAATACATAAATGGGGGGAAAGGAAGAGCTCTTCCTTACACAATAATATCAATTAGTAAATATAGAAGAAAGTAAGAAGACAGAAAATCAGAGGAGACATAGAAAATCACCACAAATTAGTAAATAGCACAGTAAGAATTTTTGCAGACATTATCCACTGACAGAATCTAAAATTGCTGGGTGAAAATTTGAGGAGAAACAGTATTTGCATAGTCTCAAACTGTCACCCCTAAGATGTATTTTAATTATGAAGGGGAGAATAGTAACTTTATGGTAGAGAAAGCCAGAAGACACCACTTTCACCATGTGTTCAAATTCAACATCATGGATATCATATCCATATCATATCAATATCATGAACCTATGATGTGTGCTGAGAAGGACACAGAAGCATTTGTGCCAGAAACACACAACCTCATTTCAATTATGGGAAAATATAAACCCCAAATTGAGTAACATCTACAAAAAAACTGATCAATACTCTTCAAGTGCTATGCACAAGGAAGAACAGGAACTCTCACAGATGGGAGAAGATTAAGGAAAAATAACAATAAAATCAATGTGAAATCCTGGGACAGAAAAAAAAAGGACATTAGTGGAAAACACTGATGAAATCTGAGTAAGACTTGTAGTGTAGTTAGTAATATTATACCAGTGTTAATTTCCTAGTTTTGATCATTGTAGTATGTGAGACGTTAATGTCCTGAAAAGCTAGGTGAAATGGGAACTAGGAATATGAGAACTCTAGTACTTTTGCAACTATTTTTAATATTGTAAGTCTAAAATAGTTTACAATAAAATGTTTTAAAAAGCAATCTATAAAATAATATACTCAAAATATATTCTAACTACATGTATAGTTAGAAAATTCAGATCATCCATCCATCCATATATATGTATATCCGTATATATATACACATATATACTGACACACACACACATACAGACACAGACACACACACACACACACACAAAATGTTGTATACTAAAGTGTCTACAATTCTGGAATTATAAGTAATTTATTTTTCTCTTTAAATTTTTCTGCATTATTTAAATTTTCTACAGTGAACAAGTGTTGCTCTTAAAATTATAATTTAAATCACAAATTATTTATTTAAAAAACCAAGCAAACAAACCTAGGTGTCATTTTTATTCTCTTCTTTCTCTCATATCTCCTATCTAATCCATCTGCAAGTCTTGTCAATTTCTCATTCAGTATACATCCACTCCCACCACCTTCTCTGCCTTCACCCTAATCCATGCCAGCCTCATCATTTTATCATCTCATCTGGTTCTCCTGCTTCCACCTATGTCACCTAAGCCCCTTCGCCACACAATACCAGAGTTATCTTCTGCAACAGGAAATCAAATCCTGTTGCTTCTCTTCTCAAATGCCTCCATTACTCTCAGAATAAAACCCAATGGCCGTATTCTTCCCAGGAGGCCCTCGCGAACTGCCTTCTGCCTCTCTCTGGCCTTGCCTCCCACCATTCTCCCCTCCCCACGTCAGTCAGGCACAACCTCTGGCAGACCTTCCTCTACACACATTAGGTGGTTTCTGCTGCAGGGCCTTTGTCTTGCCGTCCATGCCTAAAATACTTCCCCCAAAAGGCATTCACTCTCACCCCCATCGATCTCTACTCTCTTATCCTACCTTATTTTTCTTCATAGCAGCTGTGAAAATAGAACATTAGATCATAGTTATTGTCTGTCTCTGCTTATGATCTGACTCACAGAAATGTGAGCTCCTTTGTTTACATTCCTTCCTTCTTTCTTGCTACTCAGAATGATGCCTAGTGCATAGTAGGTGATCGGTAAGTATTGAATGAATAAATTGCCCTCCTGCCCAATGCACAGCCTGCAGGAGAGCAAAGCTATCCCCACCAGTTTCTGCAGGTTTTCCAGGAAGGGCTTGGGGCAGGACTGGGGCAGGGGGTGCTTGGCTTTACCTCCCAATTGCTCTCATCTGGCACTGGGTTTACAGCGTGGCAATTCTTCCACGTCCTAGGGCTCTTTCCCAGTTTCCTCGAAAGCTACAATAAAAAAATCATTGATAGAAAATGTTGGTGAGTTTGGCTGACTTTAGTGAAGATTTCCTGGAGAAAGAGGAGAGGAAAGGGAGACAACTTGGGACAAACAAAAGTCGTGGTCATTCTCAAAGTGCTGTGCTCTCCTCGCCACCATGAAGTTTCTTACGTCCTTGCAGCTTTCCATCTCGCTGGCTTTCCTCCCTTACTCCCCACTTGTCTCTCTTCTACCACTTTCTCCCTTCCTTTAGAAGTAAAGCGTCCCTCCCCTTGCCTCACAAAGAGTAGCTTTCCCTCCCTTCAAAGTCATGGCACCTGCCAACACCCAGATCCTGGGGTGAGGGTAGAGAGCACCTTCTGTTACAAACATCTCTAAGAGCAACTTTCCAAAGACTGTTTTCTCCCTGAGAATCCTAGTGCCAGTTATTAATATTTTCTCTACCTCATTACCTCTACTTTTCTGTATTTTTCTATTAGAGCAAGAAATTCGGTTAAAGAAATTATTCTGTCAGATATCCAGGCAAAAAAGAAAGTAAGGCGGGCCTCAGATCTTCCTTCTATAAAAATTAATACTTGCAGAAAATGAAAATGTCTGTTTCTCTTTTTCTGCACCAAATTGAATATTGTTCGTTTTCTGAGTCTCTGTTAATTTAGTAGAGGAAAAAAAAAAACACCGGTATCTTTCTTTAAACTGTCTTTATTCTATCACTTACCTACATTCGTTTTAAACATCTTTATACAATTACTTGAATCTTCTCCCTCAAAAAGTGGACAATAGAAAAGCCTGAATATATCCCTGTTACTTGCTTCTTTTATCTCTACCACAGTCATTTCATAAATACCCTGTTTTAATTCTAAGACACAAATTTTTACATTTGACATCTTACTGCTGATAGTGTGCAGTTTTACTACTCATATTGAGTTTGTGGTTTTTAAATGTATTTTAAAAGATTATAGCATAATTTGACATTGAAATAAAAAGATTTTGTGTACAGAGAAATGAATAGAAACAAAACAGTGGGGCATAAATTTGATATTGATAAAGCAAATATTCACTGCTGGAGAAATAACCATAATTCCATCTGATTGCAAAGCAACCACCAAGTACTTTATGGAACTTAAGAAAGGAAGACCCCACAAGTGGACAAAGCTGAGTTATGTTCTGCTTCCCCCACACAGATACATACAACAGAACTGCCTACCACATGCCAAACAGTGCAACTGAAGGAAGTATTGCCAAGTGCCCTGGAATACATGGGGAAAAAAGTCAAAGTCAAAAGATGACGAATGCACAATGTTAAGGCATAGTTTAATTGACAGCATTTTTTTGTTTCTTAACAGAGGGCCTTACAATTGACAGAATCTTGGATTTGAGGAAACACTTTATAACTATATATATACATACATATATATATATATATAGAGAGAGAGAGAGAGAGAGAGAGAAACGGAGTCTTGCTCTGTTGTCCAGGCCGGAGTGCAGTGGTGCAATCTCTGCTCACTGCAGCCTCTGCCTCCCAGGTTCCAGCAATTCTCCTGCCTCAGCCTCCCAGGTAGCTGGAATTACAGGTGCATGCCACCACATCTGAACAACATGCCAAAACTGAGGCTTAGAGACTTCAAGTGATTTGCCCAAGTAACATAGCCTATAAGTAACAGAATGTGAGTCTTGTGGTCTTACCTTGAAAAAGTGTGAAAACTCTATTCTCTGCAAGCTTTGTGATATGCCAGATTCAGTAAATGGGCTCTCTGAACCTTGAAAGAAAAAGGGTGCCTGCATATTCCTTCAGACTGAGCCTACATTCTCTGTCCCTGTGTGGAAAGAAGCTGATTTAGTAAGAGGTGTTGATTTGTAATACAGAGGAATCCCAACTCAAACTGGTTCCAGCAAGAAGAAAATGTATTGTTGCACAGGAAATCTAGAAGTAGCATAGACTTCAGGGTTGATTGATTCAATGCCTCAATGACATCGTCAAAGACCTAGGTTATTTTCCTGTCCCCATTCTGTTATTCTCAGTATTGGCTTCATCTGCAAATTGCCAGTGAATTAACTACAGTCATAGCAGGCATAATATCCAGACATGACAGCACACAGAGAAAAAGAGAGAAAGTTTCTCCCTCTGGCTCCCTGTCAGGAAGAAGGAAATTCTTCCTGGAAGTCCCTCAGCACGACGTCCCTTTTGTCTTCTTAGTCAGAATTAGAACACAGTTCATTCTTGAACAAAAAATAGGTAAGAAAGATGGAACTACCCTTACACCAAGTAAGGTGATACCTGGAGTTAGAGGTAGAGTCATCTTTCCTTGAGTCAAAACCAACTTCTTTAGGCCACGAAAAGGAAGTAGTCACAGATGCTATTTATCAAAGAAAGATTTACCTACAAGGCATGCTATTAGAAATGTACTTACTTTTAAAAAATACCCGTATAATTATTTACTCTAGTGTTTTGTTTTGACCAATAATTAGAAAATCAGGTTCATCTCGTAATAAACCTGGAATTACACACACACACACATGCACACACACACACACACGCACACACAGACTTATAAAAACATATTGTAGCTTCCTCTGTTTTTATCTTCTGCAATATTACTGCAATGAATGTACATCCCTTGAAACTCCAGGCCCTTAATCCTTTATAATCACAATGGAAATAGCAGAAAAGAACAAAAGTTAGGTTTGTAAAACAAGGGATAAAACCAAGAAGACCTTGGTTGGTTGATAGCTGAATGACAAGATTGTATGTGGCAGTTACACTATTAGATCTGAAGTGAAATCATGAGCAGGTTATAGAAAAGTCCTTGTATTCCTTCAGAAGCCATTTAACAAGCAGCAAATAAGAATGAAGTTGACTATGACAGGATAAAAGACTTCTCTGCAAGGAAAAAAGAGACTATGCAATCATTATCCCAAGGGACAAAAAAGGAAAGGACGAGCTTAAAGAGTGACTTTTTTCTGGAAAGCATTTGTAAGTAAATGCATTCATAATTAAATAAAAATCATGTATGCTATTACCTATGGAATATTGTGCTCTGAGTCTAATACTGAAAAAAACAGTAATTTTGCTAATATAAAGAACACATATATGACTAACTACTGTCTTCAGTTCACACTAAGTACTAGAAATTGGGCAAGTGGAAAACAGCATATTCATATTTTAGATTATTAAGGAAAGTATTTACAAAACTTCATGAACATGAACTTCACAAAGTAGTCTCTCTGTTTAAAAAAAAAGCCTTAAAGCACCACCTAATAGAAAAAAAGTCAAAGAATATAGTAGACAATTCACAAAAGACAAAATACAAAGGCTAATAAACATTTGCAAAGATATTCAACCTCAATAGCACAGAAATGAACAACAGAAGAAAACACTTCCATATTTACCCACCATATTGGCAAGTTATTGACAAGATCCACTGTTGTTAAAGAGAAGAAAGAAGACACTTTTGCTTGATTGATGAAAGTGTAAATTGGTATCGTTTTGTGAGACAGGTTGTTTGTGTATCTGAAATCTTTTATGTACCACTTCAGATCTCCTTGACAACACTTATGTCTCATTCCAGTCATGACTGCAGTGGTTTAATGTGGACTCAGGTGGGATTCACACAAAAGCAAGTGAATTTATCTCCTGCCCCAACCTGAGGCTTCTTGGATGACCCACATGGACTCCAAAGGAACGTGCTCAAGGGCCGACACACGTGCAAACCAGAGTGCTGAAGAATGAACAACTCACGGGCAAACCTTTGATAAGTGGGAGACAGACCTGATGGATAAAGGCTTCTCCCTTTCCCACTCTCCCCTCCTCACCACAGTGAATGGTCCTGAAATACATTTCACATGGCTTCTCTGACAGTCTTGAGACATATTTCCTTTGGTTTCACAGAAGTTCTTGTGGGATTAAGCAATCAGCCAACTAAAAGCAGCAGCCATCCTTGCCTGAGCCTGGACATGGGAGCCTGGCTGGGAGCTCGCCCATGGCCCCTCCTTGCGTTGCCAATTTATTAACTAATAACCAGCAAAATAACCAATTAAATAAAGACTATGAAAACTTTATTTAAAAAATAATAGCAATAAAATAAAATAAAAGCAGCAACCAGCTCAATAAGGCCTTTTAGTATTGACTCTCCCTCCTTCCCCTCTTCACTCTTATCTCTCATTCCTGCTCCCTGGGATCATGCGCCTCGGAAAGTACTAAGGCATAAGACCTCATCACAAGCCTTGTGGAAACAGGGCTAAAGCAGGTAATAGCTGACATGCTTTAAAGTGTGTGTGCCCGGCCTGGCCATCTCCCTCTCTGAAATCTATCCTGCAGACAAGCTTGCTAAGTGTGTCAGAAACACATGTACAAGGATGTTCACCTGATGTATTTTATGTAATAGGTAAAGAGGATCACACTACTATAGCATTAAATGAAAAGGAGGCCAGGCACGGTGGCTCATGCCTATAATCCCAGCACTTTGGGAGCCCAATGCAGGTGGGTCACCTGAGGTCAGCAGTTCCAGACCAGCCTGGCCAACAAGGTGAAACTCTGTCTCTTCTAACAATACAAAAATTAGCCAGGCTTGGTGGTGCACATCTGTAATTCCAGCTCCTAGGAAGGCTGAGGCAGGAGGATTGCTTGAACCTGGGAGGTGGAGGCTGCAGTGAGCCGAAGTCGTGCCATTGCACTCCAATCTGGGCTACAAGAGTGAAACTCTGTCAAAAAAAAAAAAAAGGAAGGAAGAAAGGAAGGAAGGAAGGTAGGGAGGGAGGGAAGAAGGAAAGAAGGAAGGAAGGGAGGGAGGAAGGAAGGAAGGAAGGTAAGAAAAGAAACAAAGAAAGAAAAGAAAAGAAAAAAGAAAAGGAAGGAAAGAAGGAAGGAAGGAAGGAGAGAAGGAAGGAAGGAAGGAAGGAAGGAAGGAAAGAAGGAGGGAAGTTACTGCAGTGGTGGAGGAGATGTTGTAGAAATATATATAAACCTCCTTACACCACTGAGACTGTGTACGCCCCGCGAGCACAGAGCCTCGCCCTCGCTGCTGCGTCATCAGTTCACACCCGCCTCCAGCTCACCATGGATGATGCTATCACCGCGCTGCGCTCGCTTGTCGTTGACAACTGCTCAGGCATGCGCAAGGCCCCCGGGCAGTCTTCCCCTCCATTGTGGGGCGCCCCAGGCACCAGGGAGTCATGGTTGGCAAGGAGACCCAGAGCAAGAGAGGCATCCTGACCCTGAAGTACCCCATGGAGCATGGCAACGTCACCAACTGGGGCGACATGGAGAAGATCTGGCACCACACCTCCAACGAGCTGCGTGTGGCTGCCAAGGAGCACCGCGTGCTGCTGACGGTGGCCCCCCTGAACCTCAAGCCCAACCTGGAGAAGATGACCCAGTTTATCATGTTTGAGACCTTCAACACCCCAGCCATGTATGTGGCATCCAGGCCGTGCTGTCCCTGTAAGCCTCTGGCAGTACCACTGGCATCGTGATGGACTCCGGTGCCGGGGTCACACACACTGTGTCCATCTAGGAGGGGTACACCCTCCCCATGCCATCCTGCGTCTGGACCTGGCTGCCCGGGACCTGACTGACTCCCTCAAGAAGATCCTCATTGAGAGCAGCTACAGCTTCACCACCAAGCCCAGCGGGAAATCGTGCATGACATCAAGGAGCAGCTGTGCTATGTAGCCCTGGACTTCAAGCAGGAGATGGCCACGGCGGTCTCCAGCTCCTCCCTGGAGAAGAGCTATGAGCTGCCAGATGGCCGGGTCATCATCATTGGCAATGAGCGGTTCTGCTGCCCCTAGGCACTCTTCCAGCCTTCCTTCCTGGGCATGCAATCCTGTGGCATCCATGACCCTACCTTCAACTCCATCATGAAGTGTGATGTGGACGTCCACAAAGACCTGTAGGCCAACACAGTGCTGTCTGATGGCACCACCATGTACCCTGGCATCACAGACAGGATGCAGAAGGAGATCACCGCCCTGGCGCCCAGCACAACGAAGATCAAGATCGTTACTCCCCCGCAGCACAAGCACTCTGTGTGGATTGACTGCTCCATCCTGGCCTCGATGTCCACCTTCCAGCAGATGTGGACCAGCAAGCAGGAGTAGGACGAGTCCTGCCCCTCCATCGTCCACCGCAAATGCTTCTAGGTGGACTGTGACTTAGTTGCCTTACACCCTTTCTTACCAAAACCTAACTTGCGATGAAAACAAGATGAGATTGGCATGGCTTTATTTGCTTTTTGTTTTTGTTTGTTTGTTTGTTTGTTTTGGCTTGACTGAGGATTTAAAAACTGGAACGGTGAAGGTGACAGCGGTTGTTTGGAGCGAACATCCCCCAAAGTTCTACCATGTGGCCGAGGACTTTGATTGTACATTGTTCTTTTTCTTTTTTCTTTTCTTTTTTTTTTTTTTTTTGAGGCGGAGTCTCGCTCTGTCACCCCGACTGGAGTGCAGTGGCCAGATCTCAGCTCACTGCAAGCTCCGCCTCCCGGTTTACGCCATTCTCCTGCCTCAGCCTCCCGAGTAGCTGGCTCCCGCCACCTCGCCCGGCTAGTTTTTGTATTTTTAGTAGAGACGGGGTTTCACCGTGTTAGCCAGGATGGTCTCGATCTCCTGACCTCGTGATCCGCCCGTCTCGGCCTCCCAAAGTGCTGGGATTACAGGCTTGAGCCACCACGCCCGGCCCATTGTTCTTTTTCTTAATCGTCATTCCAAATATCGTGAGATGCATTGTTACAGGAAGTCCCTTGCCCTCCTAAAAGCCACCCCACTTCTCTCTGAAGAGAATGGCCCAGTCCTCTCCCGAGTCCACGCAGGGGAGGTGATAACATCGCTTTTGTGTAAATTATGTAATGCAAAAGTTTTTTTAATCTTTGCCTTAATACTTATTTTATTTTATTTTATTTTGAATGATCAGCCTTTGTGGCCCCCCATTTTTGTCCCCCAGCTTGAGATGTATGAAGGCTTTTGGTCTTCCTTGGAGTGGGTGGAAGCAGCCAGGGCTTACCTGTACACTGACCTGAGACCAGCTGAATAAAAGTGCCCACCAAAAAAACCAAACAACAACAACAAAAAACTCCTTACTAATGGTAATAGGCATTAAAAAAAAAAGTCTGCAAGAAGAAACTCCAAATTATTAACAATAGTTACCTTGTAGGTACAGTAATCAGGTTGGGGACATGCAGTTTCTATATTTTTATAATGATCCTAATAAATCCAAGTCAATAAAAGTTTTTTAAAAAGTAAATCAAATCCAACGCTTTTAGTATGACACAAATATTTCAAAAGTATATGACTCAGGTGTAGAATCAAAAGTTTGTTTTCTTCCCCAATTTTAATTTTTTCAATGCTTGTATCTCTTCCCTAACAAATCTCTACTCACTTTTGGCCTGGGAATGACTTACCTCCTATTTTCCTTTTCTCATTCCCAAATCCATCAAAATTTTGCTTCTTTTTTCCGTTCCTTTAGGGTGCTAAGTTAAAAGGGTAATAATCTAGTCACAAAGTCAGAATTTCCTAACTAGAAGAGATCTTTACTATCATCTCATCATTTTAAAGATGAAGACACAAAAACTAAAGGAGAGAAGTGATTTGCCCAGAGGTGCACAGCCACGGAGCAGGGACTAGAACTCAGAACTCCCCATTCCTAGTTTGCCTCTCTTTCCATTAAATGGTAATCAGGTAAAATAATTAGGTTATAGCATAGGCTGATACTGTATGAGTACTTGATTTTATTCCTCCAGGTAATAGAATTCATTAATCCACTTCAAAAGCACACATCATCAAAAGGAATTGAAGGATAAAACTTCATGAATGTCAGTGAGGAAATATTTGGGTGTGAGGTCTTCTACCACTGCACAAGTCACACCTCATGTGAGCTCAGCTGGTCCGCCTTCAGTTCTACAAAGAAGATGGTTACCAATGTGCAGTAGCCATCACAGAAGGACCAAATGATGGCAGATGCTTTGATATGAGTGTAGAATTTCATGTCTTCTATTAGGCTTGAAATAGCTGTTATAATCACTGGAATAGGCCAAGGTTCATTGCCCCTTAATGCCCAAATGTGTACAATTCGGGAGGATTGCCATCAGGTTCACTCTGATCATTTTTCTTTGATTTTGCTAGCCTTTCTTGATGCAATTTATCTTATTTTTTTCCCTTTTGGGTAATGTCTTTCTAAACATCCATGTTATAATCAGTGTTGGAACTCACCAATTGTGCATGACAGAAAGGAACTTAAAGAAAATTATGCATTCTCTGATCTAGCCTAGGGCACACAAATCAAAGCTTTCTCTGTAGACAAGACATAGTAAAATTGAAAGGAGCTACACTTTATATGGAAATTAGCTGCTCCTAGAATGCAATATAAAGATACATATATCAAACCAGAGACAACGAACATATGAAATATATTTCCGCACTTGGAATGCTCCCTTCCTTCTTGTTTCATGTATAGAACAATTCTCAGTGTATTATATTACATCAAAAATTAAAAAGTTTATTTTCTTAGCATTAACTTATGCATAGTTGGTATATTTGACAGAATTTAGAAATCTTCCTTCTTTAAATAATATTTCGTGAAGACTTCAAAAATAATCAGGACCTGAAGCACTAATTTGAAAACACTGTCATCTAAATGCCTTTTGCTGATGTAATCAAGAAAGAAATGAAAAAATAGTATATTTTTCCTCCAGAGCAGACATATGCAAATGAAGATCTTACTTTATTTTTCTCTTGATTGCTTTTTCTTTTTAAACTACAAAAGAAAAAAATCTAAAATAAGGTAATGTGTATTTAAAGAAAAATTTAAAGGAAGGAGTGCAAAAGAGCTGTCCTGATTATAGATCAATCTCCCCCTAGGGTCTGGCACTCAACAGCTCCCATAGGTCAACTCTTTATGTGGAAAAAAAGAGGAAAGAGAGATACCAGTCTTTGGGATTTGGTTACTGCCGTGCAGATCGTTACAGATCACAAAATTTGCTGGTGATCAAAATTCTTGATTTAAATGGGATGAGAACCTGACTTTTAATTCTTTTTATATTCTTCTGTTGTTTCTGCTTGCAAAAACAAGCTACTCTGACTAGTTTAAGTAAAAAAGGGAATTTATTAAAGCATATCATGTGCCTTATAGAAAAGTCTCGGAAAGTCAGAGTAAAACTCGGAGGCCATGTAGCTGTGGCCAGACACTGAGGTGCAGCTCCCACCACCATGCCAGGCCTCCTGCACCTCTGCTGGGTCTGGTTAAATCTAATATGGCACACCTCTCAACCCAGCTGCTAAGCACTGACAACCATTCTGATTAGCTGCTACCCCATCACACTGATTGTTTAGTATTTTTAGTATCACTCATGTCTATAGATAAAATGTTCAAAAATATAATTAATCCATTATATTAAAAATTACATACATATATATGTTTGCACGTGCCTAGAAAATATGATGTCTCTGGGGATTGAGATTAGGGTGAGGTAGATGTGAAAAAGAGGACTTAATTTTGATTTTATATATTTCTGCATTGCTTAAATTTACAAAAAGCACAGATTCCTTCTACAACAAGCAGCCTAAAATAGAGAAGTAAGTTATTTAGCTCTTTAACATCAAGTTATTTTTATGTTCATGGACTATAGTTTATGAGCTATAATCATTGACTGTTAGAATTGGAAGAGGATTAGAGCTGAAGTGAAACTTTCTTAGCCAAAACCCGTAAAGGACAGTCTACATTGACTGTCTTCAATGCTTCATCTCCTGGTTACACTTAAAATAATTTTGATATCATTTTTTTGTTGAAAAGCATCTTTATTTCATTTAATTTAATCTCACTGTGTTCTATTTACTCTCAGTTATTTTTCTCCCTTGTGTTGTCATAGGAAAACCAGTGGGCTGGGCTTTGCCCTTTGGGGAGGGATAAACCAGCTTCAGCCTGGGCACTAGCCAGAGTGGCATCCCATTTACTCTTGACTCCCTGGACTGACTCGTGCCATTACCACAGCACAAAAACTGTTATTGGAAAAGGTCACCATGGTCTTGCAATTGGAAGTTCCATGGAATCTTTCTGTTTCTCAACTTATTTGATGGTTTAGCAGTAAATAATCAAATTGGCCGCTCCTTTCCTCTTTTTTGGTCTCCATAATGGCATTTCCTCCTAGAGCTTCTCCCTCTCCAGCTGTTCCCTTTCAGTCCCTTTTGTTGGTTCCTCTCTTCAGCTGATTCTTCTTCAGTCTCTTCTGTGGCTCCTCTTTACATAAGTCTTACACTCTCCCCTCCTCTCCACGTTTATAACCATGATCTCACTCATTCACATAGGACTTCAACAATCTTTTCTCATCTTTTGATCCCTGAATCTGTATCTCTAGTGCTGACCTCCACCCCCACCCCCACTGCTGGGTTATTCACACTTCTTTGGATAGTTATAGCAATGTCCTGACAGGTATCTCTGACTGTAGTCATGTTCCTGGTACTTTAAAAAATATATATATTGGTTCCTTCGAGTGCAGGAACAAGAGAACTATTGAAAAGCTACAAAATGGTTGGACCTCAAGAAAATGGGAGCTAGAGGATGGTTCTGCCTTTAAAAAGATTCTGCAGACCAGAAGCAAGAATTTGGAAATTTGCAGATCTTCATCCTGATATCTTATCATAAATGTGACTTAGTCATATCCCTTTCTAAGTCATTAGAAATGCAAACTTTTGCCTTGTTTCTTAGTTTTTAAAGAGAGAATATGACTCTGTGAACTCACATTTTACTTTTCCTTCCTGACCACAAGTATATGGAATTGCATTCATTCTACTCAGACACACTATAATTCGTTTTTACAAGGCCACATTAATTATTTATTTATTTTTCTCTCTTATCCTGACTATTTCCCACTTCCATTTCCATCAAAAGCATTGACTGTCATATGTGTGATATATATCCTTGGCTAGTATGTGTCTTTGAAAAATATATAGTGTTGCTTTGTGTAGGTCTCCACTTGAAATCTATATAAAAGATGCTATATTATAGCTCTATTTGTTTTTTTACTCAACACTGTTTTTACACTTCATGTTTCTTTGTACACATCTAGTTCTCCTCGCTACGGGTTCTTTTGGTGTATGCATCCATCGTATTTTACTTATCCTTTCTCATAGTGGTAGATGTCTGTGTGGCCTCCAATTCCCTGTTGTCAAAACAATACCACAACAAACAACTTTGTATGTGTCCATTTATGGACTTGTTAAGGGAGAATGTCACAATTAGTCGCATTCATCTTCTGCTTTACATATACAGAAACAAGATTGGGTTGCTGGATATGCATGATTAACTGTACTAAATATAGCCAACTTAATCTCCAGAATGGCTTACCAATTTACATTTCTACCCATAGTGCCTGAGGGTTCCCATTTCTCTAGAAACTTATCAATGCTCATGATACTGCTCTCTGAGTTTTGCCCAAGTGTGGACTCTCAATATAGCTCATCTTTTTAAGTCACTTCATCCAGAGCTGAGATTTGCCATGCTTGCATTAGGTACCTGTACCTGACCCAATCATGTGTAGTGAAGGGTAGTGTCACATGGTAGACAATACAGCGCATTTGCATTCAGCAGGGGCAGTGAGTGGGGCAGCTTATCCTAGAAGGGTTTGAGGATAAGTTAAGACAATGCCTCCTTTTAATTGTCCCTTTCAGTATCCTCCATATTTTTTGCAAGAGTGATCATATAAATCTGCTCTGCTTGACCATATTGAAAGGTCGTGCCCACAGACTAAAGGTTACACTCTTAGATTAAAGGCCATGCCTCTAGTCTACGCCCATAGTCTGAAGGTTATGGCCATAGATTGAAGCTTATGCCATAGACTCAAGGTCATGCCTATATACTAAAGGTCATACCTGTGCCAAACTCCTTAGTATACTCCACCATCTGGCTCCTAACTTCTGTGTCCACACTGAACCCTGTGGTTTTCCTATCAGGCCAGACTGTTCTATACCCCTGTGTTTTTCCTCTTAGTAATTCTTGTTCTTGGAAATTCCCTTGGTATCCTCCAACTCACTGTTCTTCTGAGGTCCTCTTGACAAATCCTCTTTTTTTTTAAAGTCCTGACTTTAGATGCACAAACCCTAGAAATTACTTTCTGTCCACTCCAACCAATATGCCTCCTTTGCTTGTCCTGGGTCTCTTCAACTTTCCCATGACAGCATCTACCCTTTCCTGCACTTGTTTATGCTTCTGTCCCTTCCTTCTTGACTGCATGCTCTGTGAAGGCAAGGACAGTATCTTATTTGGCTTTTTATTTCCAGAGCCTAGCACAGTGCCTCAGTCTACTGAGTGCTTAAGAAATGTTTTCAAATGAATAAATAAGCCACTTATTTTATTTTATAGAGTAATACATTAGAATCTGGGGAGGTTATATGACTTTCCCAATGGCATACAGATGGTTAGTATTGAGTTGGAAACAAACCCAGGTCTCTTGATTTCTATTTCTTTCTACATAGCAGGGAATGCTATGGAGAATTCCCTGCATTTATCCTAACTAATTGCTTCCATTCTGCAGGGTAAGAAGCTGAAAAATTGAGAAAGTCTCTTTCCTAATGCCAGGAGCATATAGTGCTATCCAAACTTTCCTTTGGATTTCCTCTTTCCTACTAAAACATGTTGGGCTATATAGAAGCAGAACTGCAAGTATCAGTTTGGATTATAAATTATAGAAAGAAATTGACCAGGGATCCTCAAACTAAGAGTAGATATTCCTTAAATCAAATATTAAATACAGTAATTTTCTAAAAGCTGACATCAATGATGAAAATTTTTCTCTTTTATTTTACCCTTTTTCCTACTGTGTCTTGATAATTTATCTGAGCTATAGCAATCAAAGTCATCATTTCTTTTTTTTTTTTTTTTTTTTTTTGAGACGGAGTCTCGCTCTGTCGCCCAGGCTGGAGTGCAGTGGCCGGATCTCAGCTCACTGCAAGCTCCGCCTCCCGGGTTTACGCCATTCTCCCGCCTCAGCCTCCCGAGTAGCTGGGACTACAGGCGCCCACCACCTCGCCCGGCTAGTTTTTTGTAATTTTTAGTAGAGACGGGGTTTCACCGTGTTAGCCAGGATGGTCTCGATCTCCTGACCTCGTGATCCGCCCGTCTCGGCCTCCCAAAGTGCTGGGATTACAGGCTTGAGCCACCGCGCCCGGCCCAAAGTCATCATTTCTATCAAAAAACTTTGCGGAGGAGTTTACAGTACGGCATGGACTATTATAAAAGTATGTCCCTTTCAGTTTTCAAAGGGCCTTGAAGTGTTCTGCAGAAATTCTCCACCCACTTCAGTTCTCTCCTTGACCTTCAGAGAGTACCATAGACCTCCCGTGAGAGCTGAGGAAGACAGAAATCACTTCTTTATTTTTCCGTCCGTTCCAAGTTATTCAGCTAGAGCTGGCAATGAGTGTGGCCCTTAACTCCCGGCATTTTTCCTGCCACTTTTAGAAATAGGATAGACAGGTGTCAGAGAGAGTGTAGGAGCGCAGAAGCTTCAGCAACAAGACAAAGGGACTGCTTTGTTGCTTGTCGCTAATGCCTTCTCAATTTGCGCAGGTCTGCAGAAGGGCCGTCGCTCTCCACAGTCCTGAGAATGGAATTTATTATCTCTGTGATGAGAACCAGGGACAGGAATAACAATGATTCATGAAAATTGAGGGAACTCAGATGCAGAGAGGCCATCTATCCGATCTTGCAAATCCTGCAATAGAATTGGGGACTTCTGATTCTCCAAGGAGATCTGGCACACTCAGGGTGGCATGGCCAGAGACCACTTCTGATTCTCAGCTTGTTGTTTCCTGTCACTAGGAAAACAATTTCCCATTGATCAAGAGTGGCACACGGGCTGGTAGCACTAACATTTATAACCGTCAGAGAATTGTGCTCTTTGTTCACATCAGAGGCAAACTAGAATGCCATCATTCATGTGTATCGTTTAAATACATAGGAAAGCTCTTTCTGGTAATGTCCGTGGAGAGTCTGGTAAGAAGGGCCAAAGGCAGAGGAAGTAGGAGGTCGGGGTGGCAGTGGGACATGTGCTCACTGTTTTTAACCTTTAATAAAATGATTCCCAAAGCAAAACAACAGTAAACCACTCCATTAAAAGCAACACATTTCCAGAACAAATTAATGTGCTACCTCATCACGAAAGAATGATCAAAACTATTAAAAGTCTAAAAGATAGACTCTGGAACCCAAAACTTTAGGCAAATATTAATGTATAATTAAATATGTGTTATGTAATAAATTATATAATATGCAATTTGTTTATATCACTTAACATATATTAATTAACTAGCTAATTGGCACGATAGATAGCATACATAAAGAAGAATCTTGCCCTTTGCCCTAAATGTAGTATATATAGTTTAAGATATTTGGTAAGGTTTGTTTGTGGAGAAGAACTATTTGTAGATTCATAGACTAATTTAAGTGGGCCAGTTAGCTCTATCCAAACAAAACATCAATAACTATTCAAAACTAATAAAAATATTTCCTCAATTTTATAAAAATCAGTTTTGACCATGGAAATATGTGATAACCATACACACATAAACATAATCTTTAAACATAATAATAAACATAATCTTTAAATTAAGTTACAATCTCTTTTGTGTTTTGCAGGATTTGGTGATTTATAAAGGCAGAGAAAAATGGAAAAAACAGTTTCCACTTAACCAATATTTTAGTTGTTCTGTTTAGTTACAGGCTGAACCAATAAATCTAACGTAGACATTTTATTTTTGTCTGAACATGGGCAGTTTCCATTTAAGCAGAATCTTTATATATAAAGAAATGTTCAGAAAACTTTTAATAAAAGTTGGTTATTTCAACTTTCATTTTTGTCCTTAATTCCTAGATTACATAAAAGTTGAAGAGACATATTAGGCTCTTCATTTTGGAACCATCTGAGGATTGCAAAGGGTCTACTTTGGGTTGAAATGCATTTCAAAAGAGGGAGTTCATTTTTTTCTCAGGTGAGAAAAAGGAGGCCTTGATGAGATTCTCCGTGTAAATCTCCAGTTTCTTAATCATAGATTAATTATGGAATAAGGCAGATTTTGAAAATGTATTTTATGCAGTTCAGTCCAGTACATTCTGGGCAGTACTTCACCGAAATCACCTCTAAATCCTAAGTACTTTTCAATCCTTAAAATTTCCCAAAGAAGCAAACGTTTTCAGTTTGGTTGGTAATTCATCCTAAAAGATGAGATCTTCTCTGTGACATGGTAAATCTTCCAGTTTACAAATGCTGCCATGCCAGCTCCCAAAGCCAGCCCCTGGGAGCACTCCAGGCCCTTGTAGACTCTGTATCTGTCAGGATCATGACATCCTCAGTAGGTAGAGTGATCATGTTTCAGTTCTGGGGTCTCCTTCCTGAGAATTAAAGAAGCAGCTCTTTAGCCTCCATTTCCTCCATGAGCCATTTAGAATCTTTCAGTTTGGAGTCTGCCAGAATGTTCTACTTTTTATTTCTCCTCCTTCTTGGATGATGACTGTGGGCCCCAGGTGCCAAGCTGTGGAACATAATTGTCTACTGATGGTGACATCTGGTTCGTTGGCAAGCTTGAGTTTTTTTTTTTTTTTTCCCAGTGAATAAATGATAGCTTAGAGCTGGGTTATAATAGAGCTTTGTCTCCTAACATGTTTGGGCCAGGTTTATTTCAAATTCATTAGCTCATGCTAAGAGTAAACTACGAACCAATGATAACCCTGGCTGCAAGTTACTCTTCAGAAAATCTTGTATCTTTAACTAGCTTGGAATATATTCTGCAGCTGATTTTTAAAAAAAATTTTTCTGTTTCCAGAATGGAAAAGGAAGGAAGATTTTTCACTCTTTACAAGTGAAAGATCAACATTTACAATTGTTAAGTGCTACTCCAAAGTAGAAGGAGGGTGCTTTTGTGAAATTTTCCCCAGAGAAAAAATTTACAAAACACTTCTGAATTTATATAATATGGGCACAATCCAGGCATTCTTTGCACAGTCTGGCCATTTTTGTACTTATTAAGATACTGTATTCACTATCCATATCAAACTTTTAGTATTTCAGGGTTGTCTATGTCTAATCATCATTATCTATGTCTTGGTCAAATTGACCAAAAACTGAAGAAAAATCATGAGTGCTTACAAAAGACAAAATAGTAATGAAAGTTATTATTTAAAAACAAAATTCAAATATTCCTTTTAAAGAAGAGAAAATCAAAGTGCTAACTACTTCAGTAGTAGAAATATTAATCCCAATCTTCCTGGTACTATTATACACAATGCATCCCTTTTTTAGTTTACATAAAGGTCATTTATTAACAGAGAACAATAATTTGAGGAGTCCTGTTCACAGATGGTGACCATGGTGACCCCCCTTGCTGCAAGTGCTGTCAGAGGGGTTGGGGGTGACATCCTTAATTTGCCCAACCTTCATACCCAAGCAGGCAGGGACTCTGAGGGCTGTCTGGGCCCCAGGTCCAGGAGTTTTTGTCCTATTTCTTCCTGCGCCCTGGAGTTTGATCTGTAGGGCAGTGATGCCCAGCTTGTTGCACATCCTGGGCAGCCAACATCCTGGGCCACATCCTGGGCAGCCAACATGGTGGCTCATGGCAAGGATTCGTCTTGGTCAGCCTTCACCTTCATCCCACCAGTCATGCTGCAGATGGTTTTCTTGCCAACGAGATTGGTAACATGGACAAAGGTGTCACTGAAGGATGAAAAAATGTGAAAGGATGTAAAGAGTGCATTACATGCGTCTTTTAAAGAAGCGAAACTATATGCTACAAAGCCCAATACTAAGAGATTGCCACATTTCTATTTTCCAGAATGGAATGTTTGCTATTCCTTTATTAAAAAATGGATAAAAATTACATGAAAAACTAGATAATATTACTTTGTGGTATTATTTGTCTATGAACAATTCTTAAGGAGATAAAGTAAGCTAATTTAAAAAATGTGCAATGCCACAAAGCTTACTACTTGCATCTCTAAGGTTATACTTGCCTAAACTCTATTCCTAGTAAATATCAATTATGCTGGTTCTGTAAAGTCTAGAAAGCAAACACAACAATTAGAAAGGTCAATAATAAATTTTATACCTTTTTAGAGCTTTTAGGCTAAACTGTGAAGGGCTAAGAAGAAGATTTAGTATACAAACTAACCAGACTTAAATAGGTGTATATTGGTAAGTGGAATCCATCTCCAAAGAGGTAAGCAGATAGTCATAGGAAATAGTCTAGAGCAGACGAAAATAGTAGATAAAATGTTTGATATTCAAAATGTTGCAATATTCAAGGGAGGAAATAACTACAGAAGAATATCTTGAAGAGGAAGAAAGGAACTTTAGAAATGCTACAGGAAAAGAATAGTAAATGTGGCAATTACCCAGTCACAGAATGAAAGAAAGGGAGATTTAAAGGGATTATAAAAGACTTTTCAAATTAGTTAGAGAAAGGCCAGGTGCGGTGGCTCACGCCTGTAATCCCAGCACTTTGGGAGGCCAAGGTGGGAGGATCATGAGGTCAAGAGACAGAGACCATCCTGGCCAACATGGTGAAACACTGTCTCTACTAAAAGTACAAAAATTAGCTGGGCATGGTTGTGTGTGCCTGTAGTCCCAGCTACTTGGGAGGCTGAGGAAGGAGAATCACTTGAACCCGGGAGGTGGAGGCTGCAGTGAGCTGAGATCGCACCACTGCACAGCAGCCTGGTGACAGAGCAAGACTCCGTCTCAAAAAAAAAAAAAAAAAAGAAAGATTAAAGAAAAGAAGATAGCAAATCTTCAGAATGATGAATATGACTCAGGATTCTGGAATAATATTCTTGAGACAGCCCTCAGCTCTTTCCAGGAACCTCTGAACAATCCAAGAGCCGAATCTACATGTGGTCCTTTTACCTCCTCACCTTTGATTTCCTTGCTTCTCCTTTAGCTTCCATCATCTCCTGAGACAGTTCTGCAGAGGCCACCTGGGTCTCCTTCCCAGTGGCATTTTCTCACTCACTTCCCTGTCAGCCGGCTGCCTAGCAACTCCTGGGCAGCTTGTCTCCCTCTGGCTTCCACACCCCTCGGCTCTGCTGCTTCTCCTCCCGCCTCTCAGATTGCTCCTTCCCTGGCCCTCCTCCCTCCTTCTGCCCTGCAGCATCAGTGTCACCACCGCTCTTCTCTCTGCGCTCTTTCCCACGGCCATCTTATGCAATTTCAGGATTGCAGACACCTCAGTAAAGATAGGCCTCACTGCATCACTGCCTCACTCTGCCTCCTTCCCTGAGCTCCGCTTTCACATTTAAAGTCCACTGCCAGATTTTCACCTCAATGTCCCACTAGTACTCCAAGCTTAAGGGGTCTGAAAAATAATTATCTCTCCATCATAAAAGCTGCTTCTCATCCTGTGTTTCCTACCCTAACACTTTCCTAACACTTAGCCCTCTCACGGTCACTGAAGCTCAAAAAGATTGATTATCTTAGATTGCTCCCTTTTTTTTAGGCCCTAGAGTCTATTGTCAAGCTAATTCTGCTTTTGCAATATCTCTTTCCTTCATTGGCTATCATTGTCACCACTTTGTCAGGGCTTCTGTAACAATAACTTCTTTATTGTTTTTTCTGTCTCCAATATCTCTTGTAGTATGAACTGATAGTTTGATATGAATAAATACTTACTGAATTAATAAGTAATGTCAACATTCATTCCATCAAAAACTATTTATCAAATGTCTGCTATGTGCTAGACAACAGTCAATGAAGCTGAAGGGAGGATAATAAAAAGTTCTCACATTTAAAAAAGGAATATCAAGTATTTATTTAAAGAGGAATTCTGAATTTCTAATCTGGTAGTCTCATTGATAAAAAAGATTGAGGAATATGGTTTTATTTGTAGAAATATAAATGTAATGAAAAAGAGCTTGTTGATGGTAATACTAAATAATGTTAAATAATGGAATAGGATATTATAATTGCTTATAGATTTCCTTTCTTGAACATTTTTAAAAAAGCAATTGATTACTCATGAAATAAACACTAGATTCAGGGCTAAAACAAAACCATGCTAATAATACTCAGTGTCCCTACTGATCCATTTACTCTAGTCTGTTTTGTTTCAATTGGTTTCCACACTGGGATCCATGTCTGTGGGCGACCTCTTAGTACATTTGCTGAAGGCAAATGTTTCTATTTTCTTTGTCTATCGGTAACTGTAGAAGGATGTGGATATTGCTCAAAGGGAAGTAAATGACTTTAAGACTCTGTTTAAAAACCCAAAGTTCTTGGTTTAAATGCCATTTTGAATAGTTCATTATCAAAAACATACTTCTGCTTTCAGAAAATGCCCAAGCTCTGCATCAAAGGCACGCTGCTGATTGCTAAGGGAAGGAGGTGGTGCAAGAGTGAGCCAAGTGCTGATTATAAGGAAAGGGGAAGGCTTCCAGTTAGTTAATGAAGCAACCTGCTAACAGTCTTCTGGTTGGAAAAAGTCGTCAAGGACTTTCCTTTAGTGAAGCAGCACTATTTGATTTCTCTCACTCTGTCATAATCAGAAGGTTTGTACAATACAGTGGGATGCTGTGGAAAGAGCCTCATGACATTTGCCATCGGGCCTGAGATGACTTCCAGTTCTATTCGCTTAATCCTATATTATCGCAAGTAAGCCAAACTCATTGAGCCTCAGTCTCCTCACTTATGAAATGGAAAAAAACAATAGTCGCTCAGTTCTCACTGTTGTTGTGAAGACTTCAAATATGTTGAAGGGCTCCATGAACTAAAATACTGTAAATTATCTATGCAAATATTAACTCATATTAATTAGAAGGAAAGTGCTGAGAATCAAAAGTTAGCAATTTTGGTTAAACTTATGTCTAAAAACAAGTTTGACAGACAAAATGTGTAAGGAATAACAAGATTTGTAATCATATTTAAGTGTTTATTTAATTCCACCATGAATGGGAATGATTTTTAAAAATAAATTCTAATCTACACCTGTACTGTGCTCTGAAATCCACTCATAAATTAGTTTTTAAAATGCACAGCATGTTTTCCCATTGAAACAATGCTATAAAATGGTGGTTAAGTTCCCCAGCACACCCTGTAAAGGCTGCTTTACCCAAAAGTAACTGAAATGCCAAGTTTTTGCAGGTTAGTCTGGGACCCTAACCACTTCATACAGTGTCTCTATGCAGAGGTTTGGGGACCATTTGTGCTTCTACTATTGCTCCTTGGAACATCAGAAGAAGGAATTGTGGAGACTCAAACAGTGGCTGTGTTGTCTCCACGTCCCCAGGGCATGCTCAAAAGGAGCTATCCATGTTTGGGAATATCTGCACACCTGCCTACCCCTCACCTAGCATACATCAGCACTAAGAGTTCACATCTCCTGTCTATTCAGTCTATATTTCCTGCTTGGATTATGGTGAATCCTTGAAAAAAGTAAGCCTTGTAGTGGAATCACATTCATTCCTGCTGCTCCTATAGCAACTATCTTTTCCCATAAGGAGATATGACCATTTAGGAATGTTTCACTCTGCCATAGCTCCAAGAAACTTCAGATCATGTGGGGAAGGGCAAGAGGAAGTAATTAAAGGACGTGGATGGATATCTCCTTCCTCTCAGAAACTTTTTCCCCTGGCACAGACCAAACAGGCACATGAGTTAGTATTTTCAGTGGGAAGTTTGTAAATTAGAAGTCCCCATGTAATGTTCCTTCCCTGCAAATTATCGTGTTATTTTAATATAGGGAATATTTTTCCTTTTTATAAGAACAAATGAGAAGCACACTTGTTAATCTCAGCTAATTCTGGCTCAATTATAAGGCACCATTTTGGTGGCTGTAGTAGTATAAAACGAAAAGAAAAATATCTTAAAAGATACAGTGCCATGATGAGGCAAACAAGTCTGTCTTACAAGATTAATATATATGAGTCTCATAGTTTCAAGTCAACAGATGTAGAAGAGAAGAAACTGTGAAAAATCTGTATGATTGGAAATAGCTGGGCCAATATTTTCAGCATGAATGATATGATAGTGATAGCTCAATGATAGAAGCTTCCAATCTCCCATTGCTAGAGTGGTTACAGGGCTGCCTTTTGTGGTTGTGCAGTTAGTGCACTGAACAAAGCAGACTCATCTAAGTGCTAGTGATGCCCAAATCTTGTCAAGCACCCTAGTGCAGGGCTGAGCTGGGACAATGAGACCACTTGATATTTACAATGAGGTGCTGTATGTGCTAGCCACTATCCTGCTTAGCTAAAGCCAAACACTGTATTTATCCACCTGCCTGCCAGGAGAAAAACAGTTGCAGCCAGGGGATGTACTAAGGGAATTAGTAAAACCATTAATCCCTGTTTATTCTACATTCAAGTTGATACTTTAAATTTTTATTAGGGAAGGATGAGGGAAGTTAATATTTTTGAGTACCTGGGATGTGGCAGGCACTGTGCTACTCCATCAAAGGCTGCTGAATTGCATTAACCAAAGTGGGCAAAGGCAGTGGAAAGAAATACAATCAGCTGATAATTTTAAATGCCTAAATTAGCATATTACTTTCATAGCATTAGAATAGACTTTACCTTATTTATCACAATAGCTCTGTTAAAGAATTGATATTATCTACATTTGACATATGAGGTATAGAGAGGTAAGCAACTAATAAACACTTACTAGTGGAATTACTAATAGATTTGACCCAAGATTCCAGATCCTGAATCCTGAGCTCTTTCCAACATGCCAGTAAAAGGTACATTTAAGTAAACTGGAATCTACAGGCTGAATCCTAGAGTGGAAAGTAATGTGTAAGGTTTGGGGTTGGTGGGAGAGAGGCTGCAAATGGAAAAACATTAGTCTTAAAAAATTTCTTTAAGTTAACATAAACAAAGATGAACTATAGCTTGGACTTAAAAACAATATGAGTAAAATGGTCGGAAATGTTCTTAAATTCTAGGGAGAGAAAAAAGCTCTCTCAAAACTTTTCGTGTATCAAGTGCCTCAAAAAAAGTCTTCTGAAGGCAAGGTAGAAAAGCCGTAAAATGACCCAGATTCAGTCTCAAGGGGAAAAGAAGGGTCAGACATTAAAAGCAATATGTGTATTTAACAATTTAGGCTAGATTTCCATATACAATAACAATATCGTTATTCCATAACAATATTTTTTATTATACTTTAAGTTATAGGGTACATGTGCACAACATGCAGGTTTGTTACATATGTATATATGTGCCATGTTGGTGTACTGCGCCCATTAACTTGTCATTTACGTTAGGTATTTCTCCTAGTGCTATCCCTCCCCTCTACCCCCAACCCATGACAGGCCCGGGTGTGTGATGTTCCCCACCCTGTGTCCGATGTTCCCCACCCTGTGTCCAAGTGTTCTCATTGTTCAATTCCCACCTATGAGTGAGAACATGCATTGTTTGGTTTTCTCTCCTTGTGATAGTTTGCTCAGAACGATCATTTCCAGCTTCATCCACGTCCCTACAAAGGACATGAACTTGTCCTTTTTTATGGCTGCATAGTATTCCATGGTGTATATGTGTCACATTTTCTTAATCCAGTCTATCATTGATGGGCATTTCAGTTAGTTCCAAGTCTTTCTATTGTGAATAGTGCCATAATAAACATACGTGCGCATGTGTCTCTATAGCAGCATGATTTATAATCCTTTGGGTATATACCCGGTAAAGGGATGGCTGGGTCAAATGGTATTTCTAGTTCTACATCCTTGAGGAATCGCTACATTGTCTTCCACAATGGTTGAACTAGCTTACAGTCCCACCAACAGTGTAAAAGTGTTCCTATTTCTCCACATCCTCTCCAGCACCTGTTGTTTCCTGACTTTTTAATGATTGCCACTCTAACTGGTGTGAGATGGTATCTTATTGTGGTTTTGATTTGCATTTCTCTGATGGCCAGTGATGATGAGCATGTTTCCATGTGTCTGTTGGCTGCATAAATGTCTTCTTTTGAGAAGCATTTGTTCATATCCTTTACCCACTTTTTGATGGGGTTGTTTGATTTTTTTTTTTTTTTTCGTAAATTGGTTTCAGTTCTTTGTAGATTCTGGATACTAGCCCTTTGCCAGATGGATAGATTGCAAAAATTTTCTCCCATTCTGTAGGTTGCTTGTTCATTCTGATGGTAGTTTCTTTTGCTGTGCAGAAGCTCTTTAGTTTAACTAGATCCCATTTGTCTATTTTGGCTTTTGTTGCCATTGCTTTTGGTGTTTTAGTCATAAAGTTCTTGCCCATGCCTATGTCCTGAATGGTATTGCCTAGATTTTCTTCTAGGGTTTTTATGGTTTTAGGTCTAACATTTAAGTCTTTAATCCATCTTGAATTAATTTTTGTATAAGGTATAAGGAAGGGATCCAGTTTCAGCTTTCTACATATGGCTAGCCAGTTTTCCCAGCACAATTTATTAAATACGGAATCCTTTCCCCATTGCTTAATTTTGTCAGGTTTGTCAAAGATCAGATGGTTGTAGATGTGTGGTGTTATTTCTGAGGCCTCTGCTCTCTTCTATTGGTCTATATCTCTGTTTTGGTACCAGCACCACACTGTTTTGTTTACTGTAGGCTTGTAGTATAGTTTGAAGTCAGGTGGCACGATGCCTCCAGCTTTGTTCTTTTTGCTTAGGATTGTCTTGGCAATGCAGGCTCTTTTTTGGTTCCATATGAACTTTAAAGTAGTTTTTTCCAATTCTGTGCAGAAAGTCATTGGTAGCTTGATGGGGATGGCACTGAATCTACAAATTACCTTGGGCAGTATGGCCATTTTCACGATATCGACTCTTCCTATCCATGAGCATGGTATGTTCTTCCATTTGTTTGTGTCCTCTTTTATTTCACTGAGCAGTGGTTTGTAGTTCTCCTTGAAGAGGTCCTTTACATCCCTTGTAAGTTGGATTCCTAGGTATTTTATTCTCTTAGAAGCAATTGTGAATGGGAGTTCACTCATGATTTGGCTTTCTGTTTGTCTGCTAATGGTGTATAAGAATGCTTGTGGTTTTTGCACATTGATTTTGTATCCTGAGATTTTGCTGAAGTTGCTTATCAGCTTGAGGAGATTTTGGGCTGAGACGATGAGGTTTTCTAAATATACAATCATGTCATCAGCAAACAGGGACAATTTGACTTCCTCTTTTCCTAATTGAATACCCTTTATTTCTTTCTCCTGCCTGATTGCCCTGGCCAGAACTTCCAACAGAATGTTGAATAGGAGTGGTGAGAGAGGGCATCCCTGTCTTGTGCCAGTTGCCAGTTTTCAAAGGGAATGCTTCCAGTTTTTGCCCATTCAGTATGATATTGGCTATGGGTCTGTCATAAATAGCTCTTATTATTTTGAGATACATCCCATCAATATCTAGTTTATTGAGAGTTTTTAGCATGAAGGACTGTTGAATTTTGTCAAAGGCCTTTTCTGCATCTATTGAGATAATCATGTGGTTTTTGTCTTTGATTCTGTTTATATGATGGATTACATTTATTGATTTGCATATGTTGAACTAAACTTGCATCCCAGGGGTGAAGCCGACTTGATTGTGGTGGATAAGCTTTTTGACGTGCTGCTGGATTCAGTTTGCCAGTATTTTATTGAGGATTTTTGTATTGATGTTCATCAGGGATATTGGTCTAAAATTCTCTTTTTTTGTTGTGTCTCTGATAGGTTTTGGTATCAGGAAGACGTTGGCCTCATAAAATGAGTTAAGGAGGATTCCCTCTTTTTCTGTTGATTGGAATAGTTTGAGAGGAATGTTACCAGCTCCTCTTACTACCTCTGGTAGAATTCACCTCTGGTGAATATGTCTGGTCCTGGACTTTTTTCGGTTGGTAGGCTATTCATTATTGCCTCAGTCTCAGAGCCTGTTATTGACTGTTATTCAGGGATTCAACTTCTTCCTGGTTTAGTCTTGGGAGGGTGTATGTGTCCAGGAATTTATCCATTTCTTCTAGATTTTCTAGTTGATTTGCGTAGAGGTGTTTATAGTATTCTCTGACGGTAGTTTGTATGTATGTGCAATCAGTGGTACTATCCCCTTTATCATTTTTTATTGCATCTATTTGATTCTTCTCTCTTTTCTTCTTCATTCGTCTTGCTAGCAGTCTATCAATTTTGTTGAGCTTTTCCAAAAAATAAAAAATAAAAACAGCTCCTGGATACATTGATTTTTTGAAGGGTTTTTTGTGTCTCTATCTGCTTCAGTTCTGCTCTGATCTTAGTTATTTCTTGCCTTCTGCTAGCTTTTGAATGTGTTTACTCTTGCTTCTCTAGTTCTTTTAATTGTGATGTTAGAGTGTCAATTTTAGATCTTTCCAGCTTTCTCTTGTGGGCATTTAGTGCTATAAATTTCCCTCTACACACTGCTTTAAATGTGTCCCAGAGATTCTGGTATGTTGTATCTTTGTTCTCATTGGTTTCAAAGAACATCTTTATTTCTGCCTTCATTTCGTTATTTACCTAGTAGTCATTCAGGAGCAGGTTGTTCAGTTTCCATGTGGTTGTGTGGTTTTGAATGAGTTTCTTAATCCTGAGTTCTAATTTGATTGCACTGTGGTCTGAGAGACAGTTTGTTATAATTTCTGTTCTTTTACATTTGCTGAGGAATGCTTTACTTCCAACTATGTGGTCAATTTTGGAATAAGTGCAATGTGGTGCTGAGAAGAATGCACATTCTGTTGATTTTGGGTGGAGAGTTCTGTGCATAGCTATTAGGTCTGCTTGGTGCAGAGCTGGGTTCAAGTCCTGGATATCCTAGATTTTCTAGTTTACTTTCTGTCTTGTTGATCTCTCTAATGTTGACAGTGGGGTGTTAAAGTCTCCCATTATTATTGTGTGGGAGTCTGAATATCTGTGTAGGTCTCTAAGGACTTGCTTTATGAATCTGGGTCCTCCTGTATTGGGTGCATATATATTTAGGATAGCTAGCTCTTCTTGTTGAATTGATCCCTTTACCATTATGTAATGGCCTTCTTTGTCTCTTTTGATCTTTGTTGGTGGTCTGTTTTATCAGAGACCAGGATTGCAACCCCTGCTTTTTTGTTTTGTTTTGTTTTCCATTTGCTTGGTAGATCTTCCTCCATCCCTTTATTTTGAGCCTATGTGTGTCTCTGCGTGTGAGATGGGTCTCCTGAATATAGTACACTGATGGGTCTTGACCGTTTATCCAATTTGACAGTGTATGTCTTTTTATTGGGGCATTTAGCTCATTTACATTTAAGGTTAATATTGTTGTGTGTGAATTTGATCCTGTCATTATGATGTTAGCTGGTTATTTTGCTTGTTAGTTGATGCTTGTTAGTTGATGTTTCTTCCTAGCATCAATGGTCTTACAATTTGGCATGTTTTTGCAGTGGCTGGTGCCAGTTGTTCCTTTCCATGGTTAGTGCTTCCTTCAGAAGCTCTTATAAGGCAGGCCTGGTGGTGACAAAATCTCTCAGCTTTTGCTTGTCTGTAAAGGATTTTATTTCTCTTTCACTTATGAAGGTTAGTTTGGCTGGATATGAAATTCTAGGTTGAAAATTCTTTTCTTTAAGAATGTTGAATATTGGCCCCTACTCCCTTCTGGCTTATAGAGTTTCTGCTGAGAGATCCACTGTTAGTCTGATGGACTTCCCTTTGTGTGTAACCCGACCTTTCTCTCTGGCTGCCCTTAACATTTTTTCCTTCATTTCAACCTTGGTGAATCTGACAATTACGTGTCTTGGAGTTGCTCTCCTCGAGGAGTATCTTTGTGGTGTTCTCTGTATTTCCTGAATTTGAATATTGGCCTGCCTTGCTAGGTTGGGGAAATTCTGGATGATATCCTGAAGAGTGTTTGCCAACTTGGTTCTATTCTCCCCATCACTTTCAGGTACACCAATCAAACATAGATTTGGTCTTTTCACATAGTCCCATATTTCTTGGAGGCTTTGTTCATTTCTTTTTACTCTTTTTTCTCTAAACTTCTCTTCTTGCTTCATTTCATTCATTTGATCTTCAATCACCAATACCCTTTCTTCAACTTGATCAAATCAGCTACTGAAGTTTGTGCAAGCATCACATAGTTCTCGTGACATGCTTTTCAGCTCCATCAGGTCATTTAATGTCTTCTCTACACTGTTTATTCTAGTTAGCCATTTGTCTAATCTTTTTTCAAGGTTGTTAGCTTCTTTGCGATGGGTTTGAACATCCTCCTTTGGCTCAGAGAAGTTTGTTATTACTGATCTTCTGAAGCCTACTTCTGTCAACTTATCAAAGTCATTCTCCATCCAGCTTTGTTCCATTGCTGGTGAGGAGCTGCAATCCTTTGGAGGAGAAGAGACACTCTGATTTTTAAAATTTTCACCTTTTCTGCTCTGATTTCTCCCCATCTTTGTGGTTTTATCTACCTTTGGTCTTTGATTATGGTGACCTGTAGATGGGGTTTTGGTGTGGATGTCCTTTTTGTTGATGTTGATGCTATTCCTTTCTGTTTGTTAGTTTTCCTTCTAACAGTCAGGATCATCAGCTGCAGGTCTGTTGGAGTTTGCTCGAGGTCCACTCCAGACCCTATTTGCCTGGGTATCACCAGCGGAGGTTGCAGAATGGCAAATATTGCAGAACAGCAAATGCTGCTGCCTGAGCCTTCCTCTGGAAGCTTTGGCTCAGAGGGACACCCAGCTGTATGGGGTGTCAGTCAGCCCGTACTGGGAGGTGTCTCCCAGTTAGGTTACTTGGGGGTCAGGGACCCATTTGAGGAGGCAGTCTGTCCGTTCCAAGATCTCAAACTCCATGCTGGGAGAACCACTACTCTCTTCAAAGCTGCCAGACAGGGACATGTAAGTCTGCAGAAGTTTCTGCTGTCTTTAATTCAACTACGCCGTGCCCCAGAGATGGACTCTACAGAGGCAGGCAGGCCTCGTTGAGCTGTGGTGGGCTCTACCCTGTTTGAGCTTCCTGGCCGCTTTGTTTACCTAGTCAAGCCTCAGCAATGGCTGACGCCCCTCCCCCAGCCTCGCTGCTGCCTTGCTAGGGGTGAGCAAGGCTCCGTGGGCGTGGGACCCATTGAGCCAGGTGCGGGATATAATCTCCTGGTGTGCCATTTGCTAAGACTGTTGGAAAAGTACAGTATTAGTGTGAGAGTGTCCCGATTTTCCAGATACCATCTGTCATGGCTTCCCTTTGCTAGGAAAGGGAATTTCCTGACCCCTTGCACTTCCCAGGTGAGGCAATGCCCTGATCTGCTTCAGCTCACTCTCCATGGGCTGCACCCACTGTCCAAAAAGTCCCAGTGAGATGAACCTGGTACCTCAGTTGGAAATGCAGAAATCACCCGTCTTCTGCATCACTCATGCTGGGAGCTGTAGACTGAAGCTGTCCACAAGATTAGGCCATCTTGGAACCCCTCAGTTCTCCATAACAATATTGACTTGACCTAGCTGATTATAACATATTTGTTTTCATGGACCAAAATACTTAAGATGGCTTCATGATTGTGAATAATAAAATACATACCTAAACCATCACAAAATTATGGAAGACACTTCAGTAATACACAAAACTTTAGAAAACAGAAGCAATTTAGCATTTCAATGTAGTTTGTAAATTCAGCTCACCAAAGACAGGCTTAGTTAAAAACACAATAGTAGATTAACTGTGAGTTGAATGTTTCATCCTGATTTCTCAGAAACCTTGTTCAGTTTCAACATGGCATTTCATCATAATGCTGACCACACTTTGTCACTAAGCATGTATTTAAATGATCATTTGATTAGTGCGCTGTGAGGGCAAGGAATGATTCTACATGCTTACAATCATACCTCCATGCACACTACCTGGCACAGTAGACACTCAATGTTTGTTGAATAAAAACAGCAAATAAACAAGCAGATGGATCACTTCAACTAAATAAATTAAAATACAGGTATAAAACTTTCACAAATGCAGTATATCAATATTGTATTAGACACATTTTTTGAGTAACTGAAAGAAAACAAAGGAAAATGGAAGTTGAAATATTATTGAGATAAAAGTAGGACCTCTGCCAAACCAATGGCCATTCCCCTGGCAAAGAGTCAATGAGTTGACTGTCAATCCAATTTTATTATTATAGGAACAATGGACTGTTTGAGAACTGTATTCTATTAAATAATTTTGCTTTGTTAAAATCCAAAGACTTTTAATTGGGCGGATGTTAATCAGACCCAGCCTCTTTCTATCTATCCTTCCATCTATCTATCTTTTCATCCTTTCATCTATCCACCCTTCTATCCTTCTATTCACCCATCAACCCATCCATTCTTTCATTCATCCACTTTAACACCCAATCACCTTCAATTCATCATCCTGGTGTCCGTCCATCCAGTCACCCAGCCGTTCATCCTTCCTGCCCTTCTTCCATCCATTCACCCTATAATCCCTTTGTTCTTTCTCCCCAGCAAAAGTTACTTGCCTGTTGATAATCGAAAGATGTGAATAAATAACACTGGAAATCAAGCATGCACATAATTATGGAATTTCAGGCAAGTTGGAGAATGTACAACTACACCATTTACTATGGTCCTGGTACTCATGTAGTTAGTTTGTCATATTGTAGTTCCTATCTGAAGATAATCAGCTATAATTACCAAGACTAATTCAATAACATTTCATCTACCCACTGCATTACTTATATACATTATAGAAACTGCCATTTTAGTTTCTGAAAGTACATTAAATCCACCCTATCTGTCCTGATGAAAGTGTTTTATTATTAATCTGAAGGAAGTTCTTCCCACTGCTGCAACATTTAAGAAACACATTTGTTTTCATTATTCAGCTTTGTGGACAGAAATAATTTTCCTTTTCTATAGTGCTTTACATTTTACAACACCCTTTTTATAGATCCATCATCCTTGATGCTCAATTAAAAGCCAAATTCAATATTTTGCATATGTTTTGCTGCAGTTCTCATTTCATCTCAGGTAAGCCAGCCGACCCCCTCTCCTCTCCTGGGACATGCCCCATTGCTGTGTTCATTAACTTTCCCCTGGTGTTTGTTTGGATATTCAGATGATGATGAAGTGGATGTTGTTCTCATTATTCCTGCCTCAGGATGTGGTGGACCACCATCTGCAGCTGCCGTGTAAGTGATCATCTTGGCGCTGACCCACATGCCACCTTTATAGTCATGTGTATTCTATCCGAGAGATGCCATCTGGTTTTCACGGAAGCCGGTGGAAAAGCGGGGATCTATGTTTCACTGCAGAGATGCGTGTTCAGAGAAAAAAACTGAACATTTTCTGCTCCCATTAGGGGCAGAGCATCAGCTGTTGTGTTCTTTGCATCAAATTTTCTCATAGCTTATACCTTCCTGGTTAGAGTTCTGTTTCATCAGGCATGCTAAGAAGCTCTCCGCACTCTATGGAGTAGGGCTGGGACGTGGGGTTGGCTAGGAGAAAGGGAGATAAGAACTGCTCTAACCACAGAACCTAAAGATCTAACATGATTTAGTCCAATACACTGATCACGAATTGTTAGTTTTTCAGATGCAGACAACTCTTTGAGGTTATACTCTTTATTTATTAAAGTTTTATTCAGAAATAATTCCAAATGATCAAAAAATTGTAAGAACTGCACAGAGAACTCCTTCACCCAGGTTCATTAATGGCTAATATTTTGGCACTTTGCCATATATATCTATACACACACACAGAGACAGAGAGAGTGCCATATATACACATACATATATAATTTGCATATATATACAATATACATATATACATATACAATTTTTAAAAATTGTGCCCCATTTGACTCTAAATACATCAGTGAATATTTCCTAAGACAAGATATTATTTTACATAACCACAGTGCAAAGATCACGTTCAGAAGATTTAACATTGATGTAACTCTATTATTTAACACCAGCCCACGATTTTAAGACTTAAAAATCAGTGTTAAAATTACAATAATTCGCCACCATATTTTTTGCTCTTAATCAGGTTGGCAAAAAAAATTTTAAGAGTCCCTCTTGTTACATGGCCTCCTCTTCTATAGAAACTTGGCAACTTTTGAATGCCTAGTACACTTGTACCAGCTTATAGCACAGAATAAGGACAGAACAAATAGGGGAACACAATATTACTTGACTCCTTACTGAGCTCTCTTTGTAGAAAGAAGTTCTTTCTTTATTCTGCAAAGTGTGTCTTAGATTTGGACATATGTCCATTTCTTACTCCTCTCCTTCCCTTTTTGGCTCCACTTATCTAGAGCAAGGTTGGAGCCAGAGGAAGAATCCTAAATGTTTTTATTTTTTTCTGCCATACTCTGGTTTTTCTGCCCAGCTCCTACTCAAGCAAGGAAGTGTTGTCTTCAAAATTGTTTCTTTTTACTCAGAAATTCACTCATTCCTTCAGTGATCAAAATCTCACATAACAGGATTTAAGGCGAACAACCAAACATTTTTTAAGACTCCTTACAACAGCATCATTGATTTTCCAAAGACTTCAAAAGGAAATGCATAGAAATAGGAATTATTTATAAAGGTATCTTTTTCATAATCAGTAACTATTCATCTCTTCTATTAGATTTATCAATCACAAAGAGGGAAACATATATGAACGTAGCTTGCAGTCAAGAACACTGCAGAAAGCTTGCTTTTGGGAATACATACATTCTTACCTAATTCCTACTTCCTTATGAATTTTCTTCACTTAGTGCATTTGGTTTTAAATTTGTGGCCTGTTTTTACCACTAATTTATTTCCCTGCTTACTAATTTATCTAGATAAAGGTTTTGAAACTACAAAACATAATGATGATTCATTCCAAATATTACTTCTTATGTTTACTTTGCAATGATAAAATCTAATCTCATATTTCAAAAAGAATGTTTTCTAACAAAATACCTTTTTTAAAAATAAAAAGGTGAAACATTAAGATAAAAGACCCCAATTGGCAGAGTAATTAGTTGGTCAACTGCTTTTTTATCACATAAATTACTTTTCTGTCCAGTGACAACAAATGTAATTTGAACTGAGATTAATTACATACTAATGATGCTTAACATAATTGGTTAAATAGAGGAATTTCTTATGAAATGGTAGATTCTTAAATTTGTACAAATAAGACCAGATGGTGAACAGTTAGTTTTAATTAAATTAGATTTGATAATTATAGATGATTAATTTTAGATTTGACTCAGATTAGAAAGAATACATTAAGGAAATTATTTTTAGTTTATCAATAGAATGATAATGTATTATGATGATTATAAACACCAATACCTGGGATCAAATTAATAATTTCCAATTTCACTTTGATAAATAAAACCTTGGAAAATGTTACTAAGAAAAGTGACAGGATCTCTTTCCTTGGAGGCCTTTATGATGCAATCAGAATCCTGTGTTTATAAGAGGTTAGGTGTTTTTCTTTATAGAAATGGGGGTGGAGGGGCAGTGTGATAGGGGTTGAGAGATGAACTAAATGATTTCCTGAAGATATTTCTAATTCCTGAATGTGTTGACTAAGCTATCGTAGAATTAGGCATGGTATATGTATCAGACCAAAAAAAATGGCTTCTTAAAAGGATATAACAATCCCACAAAAGTACATTGTAAAGGAAGGATTTTTCTTCATTTTCTTTTCATTCAGAAGATATTTTCACGTGTCGTAACGTATGAACTCTGGCACTAGAAGTCTGTGAATTGCTTCTAACCACAGGAACTGTGTGTCACTCATCTGTGAAAAAGTCTGAATCTAAAAGTGCACAAAAAGATAAGGTTGGCTCACTGAGGGGCCTACCCCACACTAGGTAAAATTCATTTTCCTTCTACATGGATGGCTTTTGTTTATCTTTGCTTGTTGGCTTGTTCATTTACTCATTCATCAAATATTTATCACATGCAAAGCTCTGTGTTGGTGATATGATTTTATTAGGCACTTGCTTTCAAAATAAAAGACTGTGAATGCAAGAGTTAGATTTCTATATTTTTATTGTCTCCATATGCTTTTAGCAACATGTCTTCAGCTGCTTTTACTATTTTCTCAAATAGGAATGCAAATCCTAGGTCCAGCTCAAAATTGACCTCACAATGAAATTGTCTGAATATTTAAATGGCCCACCTAGGAGAAGAGTGGCTGAGACAAGTCTCCAAATGAAAGCATATACACAAAATCCCATGCATATACTCTTGTGCGTGAGGAGAAAGGGTAAGGCCATCTGGCTGTTACAAGGTGGCTTCCCAGGGAGGCCCCACTGTGGAGCATGGAGAATTAGACCTTGATCCACTGACTTGCAGGCCTGACCTTGGCTGCAGCAGAAATTTACTTTTAAAACTATACTAGTGGTTTTAACTGACCTGAGACTAGATGCCTAAGCCAGCTAGAATAACCTTTTCATTTTGGGATAGGTCCGCTAAATCTGCCAGATTATAGACTAGAAGAATGCTTCCATAAATATGAGATTAGAACAAGGAGAGTTGGATTTCTTTTTTCTTTTTTTCCTTTTAGAGATAGGATCTCATTATGTTCAGGCTGGAATGCAGTGGCTATTCACAGGCATGATCATGGCACACTACAACCTCCAACTCTTGGGTTTAAGCGATCTTCCTGCCTCAGCCTCCTGAGTAGCCGGGATTACAGGCACATGCCACCATGCCTGACTAGAAGAGTTGAATTTCTTGACATTTCTTTTTATATATTTGTGTTACACAAGTCATACATCAGTATTGTAGAACATTTATAAGATATCAAGAGATAGAAACGAGAAAAATGACTTTTAATCCCACTATCCAGTAACAACCACTGTTAACATTTTGGAGAACAACCTTCTAAATACATCCTATGAATATTTATTTTTGTTGTACAAAGAAACAGGTGGTCATGTATACACAATTTTGTAACCCAAGTTTTTCATTGGATAACATATTGTGATCATTTTTCTGTATTAGTATATATATTTCAGAGCAATGACCTTTATGGAAGGAAGCGCACCATTTCATAATATAACCCTTACTTTATTTAGCCAATCACTTATTTTTAGACTTTAAAGACTCTATTTTATTTATTTATTTATTTAGCCTGATAAACTCCCCTGTCTACTGTCACTGAGTTTCTGTTCAGAGAACAAGGTCTATTCAACTGTAATTGGATCAACCTCTGGGCAGCATTCATGAAAACAGCAAATCTAAACTAAATTCTTCTCTCCTGCATTCATTTTTTTCTGCACACTTTCCATTACGAAGTGATTATAGCTTATGAAGTAAATTGCAAGTTAGTTACCGCCTGGTGACATAAAACAGCACTTTAATTTAATCAGTAAATGATATTAAAATCACATGTACTGAAAATAGATTAGTACAGAAAAGATATCTCAGGTCAATGGTTCAAAACATCGGGCTGCATGTTAGAACAATCTGGGAGGCTTTTTAAAATCCCCCTACCCAGGCCTCACTGTAATCCAGTTAAAGCAGAATCTCTGGGTCAGGGTTCTGAGCACCAGTCAGTATTGCCGAGCTCCCCAGGCTCCCCACATGCAGCCAAGTTTGGGAAGCACTGGTTCTATATTGAGTATCCCCTCTTTCTGAATGTGAAGTTTCTTGTGATTCCCCTGAACCTTGGAATCAAATAGTGAGGAAATGAGATGGAGGACTGGCCTGAAGTGGGAATCAGCAGATGAAGAGGGAAGTCCAACAGAAATGCTGCCTCCTCGCTTCTCCTGAGGCACAGACTGGGGGTGTGGCAGGGCAGCAGCTGGCTCTGAGATTCATAGATAAAGCCTTGCCTTGCAGAAGGGATAAGCTGTGCTTTTGATAGTGACAACAGCCACAGTAGTGGTAGCCTCTACAGTCGCTGAGTCATTGAATATTCAGATCAGTGATATGAGCCTAGTGCTGTGATCATCTCAGGCTACAGAGGTAAAAAGTACTCACTTGGAGCCTGATGTCTGGTTTGCTGTCCAAGCTCAGCCTCCTAAAGCTATGTAACCTCCAGGAAGGTACTTAATGTTACTGTGCTTCAGCGTCTGCCTCTGTGAAATGCAGGTAATGATAGTACCCATCTCTGTGTTGGAAAGAATTGATACAATTAACAGTCAAAGAGATTTTAGAAAATCTCTTGGCACTTACCAAATTAATAGAAAAGTGATTCTCAACCAGGGGCGATGTTGTCACCCAGGATACATCCTGAATGATGTGAAGATAGTTCATATGAATGATATGAAGCAATGCCTGAAGATAGTTTTCGATGTCACACTGGGGATGGGAGGGGATGTTACTGGCATGTAGGGGGTAAAAGCCAGGGGGTACGGCTAAATATCCTACAATGCACAGGACAGCTCCATGACAAAGAAATTACCAGGCCCCAAATATCAACAGTGCTGAGGTTGAGAGACCCTGCAGTGGTGCTGGCTATTCAGTCATTTGTACGTGAGGAAAGTAAGGCTTAGTGAGATTAAGCAATTTATCTAAGGCCAAACAGCTGGTGGAGCTAGGACTTGAACCAAGTCAGAAAATACAGATTTGTCTTTATCATGCTATGAGGACATGGTCCATGGATGTGGGACTTAGCTTCACTTTCCTAAAGTGTGGGCACTTCTTAGCCTTGGCCCTGGCTTTTAAGTCGAGGTCAGGGCCTTGGCTTTTGATCTACTCATGACAGTTTGTGTGTGTTTATTTGTATGTGTGACAGAGAGAGAGAGGCTGTGTAGAAAATGTTGACAATCTTCGCTCACTCTGATTCCCATCACCTCTCAGCCTTCCATCTTTATCGAAGACAGAAGGAAAAAGAAAAGAAAAAAGAGAGATGTAAAGGGTGATATAAATGTCATTACAGGCTGTTTAGGATAGGGATGGATGTGTGCCTTCCAAAAATGTAGGGGGTGCACCCAATTTCATCCTTCCCTGGAATCGCAGCACACTGCATATGTGTCCCTGCACATTTGCTGGTGCAGAAAAACCATCCTCATGTACTTAACTATAGCTCATATTTCAATTTCTAGGCTATTTCATTCATTCTCCAAAAACTGAGTAGACAAGAGCTGTAATGAACAGGCTGATGCATTGCAGTAGGTCTCCACAGTTCAGACAATTCAAAAGCCAGTGAAATTAATAAGAGGTACATCAAAGTGTGCCTTTTCCATCTGTTAGAGAAATGGGAAATTACATAACACCTAGCACAGAGACTGTAATAAGACAGCACTAAGTGACAGACTTTCTTTGCAAGTTTATGATCACCTCTGGGTACCCATTATGGACCTTAATGCATTCTTCTTAAACCATCATTTTCACCGGACCCTTCTTGGAGCAGCTCTCAGGTTGAGACAGGCAAAGCGCCCGCCCTGGTCTTCACTGTGGTCCCACATCCTTTCTGTATGGTACTCATTCTGAAGGGCTCTTTCTGCATTATGTATCTCCTAGTACAAATCTAATTATTCACCCGCTTTTCTGTGTTTTGAAAGCTATGTTCTTCCTATGCCCATTTTTCAGGCATATCAGCAATGTAAATCAGCACATCTTCCTGGATTGATTTTCTTTGTGAGTCAGGAGCCATTTGGAGTGTAATTTGAGCTTTTTCACTGTTGAGTATTTCAGAGGCTATTTTAATTTCCATACAGTAGGTATTCTTCCTTTCACTTGTCCCAGATCTCACTTCGTTTCTATACAGAATTGATTCTGTGTTTGATAATAGCCTCACTTGCAGTATTTTCTAGAGTTTCCAAATGCCAGACTTAGTAAGTATGAAATGCATGTACAACATGACAGTTTTTCAACACTTCTGGAAAAGGCATAATGCTTTAACACAGGAGTAAAATTACCTGTCTGGTAATGGAAAATAGAGAACACAATGATCACTGTCTTTTCATCATAAAAACATAGCAAAAAGAAATACAACAATGACACTGCATTATTGTTGTGTCTTACATAAGGCCTATGTCTTACAAATGTAAAAAGAAAATCGTATGTAAACTAAAATGGTAATATTTCATGCCATAGTATGCTTTTAGTACATTGCAAAATTGTAATCAGTTACAGAGTATTAAACTGATATTTTGGTTGGGCATGGTGGCTCATGCCTGTAATCCCAGCGCTTTGGGAGGCTGAGGCAGGTGGATCACAAGGTCAAGAGATCGAGACCATCCTGGTCAACATGGTGAAACCCCGTCTCTACTAAAAATACAAAAATTAGCTGGGCATGGTGGCACACACCTGTAGTCCCAGCTACTCGGGAGGAGGAGACAGGAGAATTGCTTGAACCTAGAAGACACAGGTTGCAGTGAGCCGAGATCGCGCCACTGCACTCAAGCCTGGAGACACAGCGAGACTCTGTCTCAAAAAAAAGAGGAAAAAAAAGTGATACTTTATAGAAATGTAAAATAAATGTATTCAAATATTGAGAACACTGCAAACTTTCTTTCCAACCCGGATCAAATATAAAATTAAAACATATTAGTTTATTAGAGCAATACGAGCAGCCTTATTTTTCTTTACCTATTTATTGTGAGGTGAGAAAACATTATCACAAGGAGGATATCGTTCTAAGCATGGGTCTGTATATTTTTATTTGATTAATAATAATTCAAAAAATTACCTTACAGGTTTAAAAACTTATTTTAAAAGATAGGTGCTCTGTTAATTTTATACTTAAATCAATTTGTACTTCAAGCATTTTATATTATGCTCACTTATTACATGTTTGAATATAGAAAGATTAAAAATGTCATTGTTGGAAAATAAACTTATCTGAGTATTAAAACTAATTACAAATTGTAATAGATTTACCCAATTAATTGAAAATAATCCAACCTCTAGAGTATCTCATAAAAGTAATAAAATATTCAAGAGTAGAAATTTAAATTAAATTAAATTAAAAATAATGTTAGTTGTGAACAAATGTGTTAAACTTTTACAAATATTTATAAAGGTGAATTTTCCATAAAAATTGTTATATGGATGTATCTATATATTGAAATCACTCAATACGCAAGACTAAAAATTGTTTTTCTTATTCAAAATATAGGAAGAAAAATTTTAAACAAATTATTAAAAGGTAAGTATCAAATTATAAACAAAGTTATAATGAAAAATGTTAGTTATAAGGAAAACTATAGATAAAAGGGATATACTTTATCGAATAATGCAAATCAGATTGTTTTAAATGACATTATATGCTTATTTGCTTGTTTGGATCAAGGAAATATTTTGTAAAACAAACAAAATGTTTACAGCCAATGAACTGCAATTTCCATATTTTTAGTGGAGACAGGGTTTCATGTTGGCCAGGCTGGTCTCGGACGCCTGACCTCAAGTGATCTGCCCACCTTGGCCTCCCAAAGTGCTGGGATGATAGGTGTGAGCCACTGCGCCCGACCATTGGTGTCCATTTTAATTAATGATGCCTACACTATACTTGTTATTAAAGATTTTGAATAGCATCTTTATTTATATGTGCTGCAAATACTTTCTTCCAGTTGGTGCTTATCTCTTCACTCCCCTGTTTGGTGTCTTTCTAGAAAAAAGAGTTCTTACTTTTAATGGAGTCAAACTTATGAATCTTTTCCTATTAGGGCTGCACATTTTTTGTAACTTGGTGAAGAAATCCTTTCATACACTGAAATTTCAAATTTTCGTAAAATTTTATCTTGTATTTTTTCCAAAAATTTTAAAGTTTGTCAGTTAACATTAAAGTCCTTGGTTCATTTGGAGTTTATTTTTCTCTATGTTGTGATGTAGAGATATGTTTTCAACTTTTTCTATGTACAGATGCTCCTCAACTTATGATGGGGTTACATCCAAATAAACCCGTTGTAAGTGGAAAATATTGAAAGTGAAAAATGCATTTAATACCCTGATAAATCCATTGTAAAGTTGGAGAAAGCCAGGGACCATCTGTAGTTAACAGATGGTCCTAGCCTATCCTCAAATACGTCCAAGTTGCACCTAACTCCCCTTCTTCCTGCATTAGCCTTCTTTCTACCCATGTTCAGAAGGGCCCTGCCCACTGTCTCTATCGCTATTTCCGACTGACATTGCTACAGCCTTTACTGCTCATTTCCATTGATTTATTTTCATTTTCACCCTGCTTCTCTCCTATCTGTACTACTTACTTCTGGGCTCACATCTAAAGATCTACCATTTAGAGACACTGGCCACTGGTCAGGAAATTCCTCCTTTTACTCTGCAGTGTTTTTGTAACATTTAGACCTTTGGTTCTTCAATTGGTCATTTATTTCTAGGCATCCAGGAACTTTTTTCATTTACATTCTCCTCTCTCCTGACTGCTTTTGGAAGACTGGTCTCCAGAAAGTGGTAGTGTCATTATGGTCTCCTGAAAGATTTGAAGGAGAGACCTACCACATAATGCAACACCCCTGCTCTGCTGAGTGATTGACAGGATACAAATGGGCCTGAAGAGGCGAGCACTCTTTTCACTATGACCCCCTAAGTATCTGCCACCAAGTGAGAGATGGCAGGCCCAGCAGCAGATGCAAGGTCCAATGACTGTGGCCAGGTGATGTAGCATAGTAGACAGAGTACTGATTTGCTTATGGCAAGTGGGATTTACTTCCCAAATTAGGTAGATAGTGACAATGTAACTTCTTCCTGAAATGGTTGGTATCTCCTATCATGGCCAATTTACTATCTAGAAAGATCACAGCTGGCCAGCAGGTAAAGGACTAATCTTCTGGGCAGAGGCTGATGAGTGGAATGTACTCAGCAAAACCAATAGGAGGCAGCCAGTCCTAGGAGATCCAGCTGAAAGCCTCAAGAGACAGCCTTGGTCAGAAGGCAGGACAAAATGCCACAGGAATTTGACCACAGACTACAAGAAGTGAGTTGTCTTCAAGGGACAAGGCAGCAGGGATCTAGGACTATATTTCAGAGACAGGAGTCTCTTCCCCAGAAAACGTGTGAGAACCAAGTCAAAGCTGAGCCGCTAACTGTGCCTGCTAATCAACTCATTCCATGAGAAATGAACATTCTCATGGCTTCTCTCTCCTGCTAGCTCACATGTTGTTGCTTGTTTTCTAGAAACATATGTTGCCCCTACGAGATTCACATTTATGCAGTGGTTTCCTTATAAGAGTAAAAGAACACAATTATAAAAACAGCTCCCTCTGGTACTCTACTCATGTACTCTGCCCCCACTCCCACAAAAAGCCAAGATCAGAAGAATTAAATGGTTTCGGTTGCTCTGGAAATGATTACACTGACCAAATTATTTAAGTTTCACAATCTAAGCTTCAAGACTCGCCCAGAAACACATACTCTGATTGATATTATACAATGATTTATTTTATCATGTATTAATTCAACAATCCTTTAATGGCCATCCTTCCCATGCTAAACAATATACCAGAACTTGAAAAGGAAGACAAGCATTGGGTGTGGGAAATGGGAGCAAAAAGTCTTCCCAAAACTGGTCATTTAGGGGCTGTACAGCATTTGAAGCAACGAAGTCAATTTTTATGTGACAGGAACTCCCTCAGAGCCACTGGAAGACTGATAAAACAAAAAAAATCTCTTTACTCTCTGTGGGCTACTATATATAAAGGTTGTCAGGCCAACTTTATAAAACTCAAAGACCTACAAAAGCTGCATTATAGAGTCATGAATTCATTTTTGAAAATGCTAAGATGAACAGATAAACCAGAGAATTATACAAAAGTCACCTACGGTTATACATAACATTATAAAGAGGAGAATTCCTTTTCTAAACTCTTGAATGACTTGCAAAGTATAACCGCCAGCCCTCTGCACGTGGAATTGTGCTGCACCTTGAGAATGTTTGTTCAAATAGAGGCAGAACAAAATGTGAACTTCATGGGTAGCCATTAAAAGCTCTCCCTTTCCCACCACACTATCTGCTTCATCCCCAGATCTCACTTTTACTGGCTAGAGTGTTTAATATTGTTCAAGAAAAAGTGCCCTCTCGTTTGTAGTACCGAGATGTACTACCGACTGAATGGCCCTGCTTTTTAAAGACAAAATACTTGTCTGTTTGAACATGTTTGGTTTTGGACGCATGCCATTCAATGTTCAGCTTGGGGTTAATAAGTGTTGGGGTACAGTGTCCGTGACTGAACATTTACATGATGGATATTATGTTCTTTTGGCTCAGTAATCATCTAATAACTTAATATTAAATAATGATTTCCAGGCTGCTGAGCACATGGTGAGTGTCCATTCTTCATATTCAGGGTTTAATATTCTCCTAGTTTTTTTCCACGCTTGAGACCCAACAATATGCCTCATGGGACAATAAAACAACATCAGGATTGACACAGTGCATTGAAGAGACAAATGTTCACTGAGTAATTGTGCAGCTCTTGTATACTGATAGAAGCAGAATCTTGCCTTCTTATTATGGCTTCTTCTAAACTATCAAAACACTACCAAAAAAAGCCCCTCTATCTGCTGTTATGTCTTATATTATTATTGGTGCCATCAGATGGTGACATTCTTGTGAGACTAATAATAATAACAATTTTTCAAAGTGAATGACTACTCCACATTTGTAAAATAAGTAGTCTTTAAGAGGACATTGTTATAGTTGTAGAAAGGAGTCGACTCAATAGCCAATGTTTATAAAACATCTTGAAAATGAAGGCCACCACACAGGCAATAATCCAGAGGATGTTGGTATTCTTTTCTAGCTTGTGAACATTGCACATAGGCCTTTAGAGCCAAAATTCTTCCAGGATACCTTTCCTACCGACTTGTCATTGGTCTAGTACCACTATATATGTAGGAGGTTAAGTAGAGGGCATGGGATATGTTGGGGAAGAAGAAAATGAAGGGTCAAATAAATTTAAAATGGGGATATATGTGCCGTAGATAAACCTTCCCTAACAATTTACCAGGGTACACCTTATATTTTAATATTCTTTCATAATTTATTTTTATTAACATAAAAATAGAGTCATCCTCCAGATTAAGGGGAGGTCTCTTCATTCTGTTGATTGTTTCCTTTGCTATGCAAAAGCTTTTTAGTTTGATGTGATTTCATTATTCTTTTTTTTTTTTTTTTTTTTTTTGCTTTTATTGCCTGTTCTTTTAGGGTCATTTCCAGAAAATTATTGCCCAGACCAATGTCATGAAATTTTTCCCCAATGTTTTCTTCTAGTAATTTCGTAGTTTCAGGTCTTACATTTAAGTCTTTAATCCATTTTGGGTTGACTTTTGTGTGTGATGTAAAATAAGGCTTCAGTTTTATTCTTCTATGAGTATATAACCAAATTTCCCAAAACCATTTATTAAACAGACTGTCCCTTACTTTTGTCAAAAATCAGTTGGCTACACATGTGTGGATTTCCATTTGGGTTCTCTATCCTGCTGCATTGGTCTATATGCATTTTGATGATAGCACTATACTGATTTGGTTACTCTAGTTTTGTAGTATAGTAAATTTTAAAGTCTAGTGGTGTGATGCCTCCAGCTTTGTTTTTCTTGCTCAAGGCTGTGTTGGCTATTGAGGGTCTTTTGTGGTTCTATACATTTTAGGATCTTTTTTTCTATTTCTGTAAAGAGTGTCATTGGTATTTTGATAGAAATTGCATTGAATTTATAGATCACTTTGGGTAGTACGGACATCTTAGCAATATTAATTCCTCCAACTCATGAACATGGAGTATCTTTACATTTATTTGTGTCTTTTTCCATTTCTTTCATCAATATTATTATAGTTTTTAATGTAGAGATCTTTCATCTCTTTGGCGAAATGTATTCCTAAGTGGATTTTTTGTAGTTATTGTAAATGAGATTATTTTCTTGGTTATTTTTTCAGATAGTTCACTGCAAGTGTATTGAAATGCTACTGATTTTTCTCTGTTGATTTTGTATCCTGCAGCTTTACTGAATTTGTTTTTTAGTTCTAATGGTTTTTTGGTGGCATCTTTCGGGGTTTTCTATGTATAAGATCATACCTTTGCAAACAGAGACAATTTAACACTTATTTTCCTATTTTAATGACTTTTAGTTTTTTCTCTTCCTTAATTGATCTAGCTAGGACTTCTAATACAACTTTGACTAGAAGTGGCAAGAATGGACATCCTTCTCTTGTTCAAGATATTAGAGGAAAAGCTTTCAACTTTTCTCCATTGAGAATAATGTTACCTGTGAGTTTCATATATGGTCTATACTGTGTTGAGGTGCATGTTTTCTGTATATAATTTGTTGAGAGTTTTCATCATAAAAGGATGTTAAATTCTGTCAAATGCCTTTTCTACAACTATTGAAATTGTCATATGATTTCTGTCCTTTGTTCTGTTCATGTAATGTATTACATTTGTTGATTTGTGTATATGGAACCACTCTTGCATCCTTGGGAAGGTCCCACTTGATTATGATGAATGATTTTTTTAATGTGCTGTTGAATTTGGCTTGTTAGTATTTTGTTGAAGATTTTTGCATCTATGTTCATCAGGGATATTAGTCTGAAGTTTTATTTTTATGTAGTGTCCTTGTCTGGCTTTGGTATTAGGGTCATGCTAGCCTTGTAAAATGAGTTTGGAAGCGTTCCTTTTTTGGAAGAGTTTGAGAAGAATTGGTACAGTTCTTTAAATGTTTGGTGGAATTCACCAGTGAAGCCATCATGTCCTGAGCTTTTCTTTGCTGGGAAAGTTTTTAATACTGATTCAATCAGTAATATTGATCTGTTCAGATTTTCTATTTCTTTGTAATTAAATCTTAGTATGTTGTATGTGCCCAGGAATGTATCCATTTCTTTTAGGTTATCACATTTGTTGGCATATAATAGTTCATAATAGTCTCTTATGATCTTTTGTATTTCTGTTGGGTCTGTTGTAATGTCTTCTTTTTTCATTTTTGATTTTATTTCTCTGAGTTTTCTCTCTGTTTTTCTTAGTCTAACTAAAGGTTTGTCAGTTTTGATTATTTCTTCAAAAACCCAACTCTTAGTTTTGTTAATCTTAATCTTTTCTATTTTTTCCCTTAATCATTATTTCATTTATTTATGCTCTGAATTTTTTTTTTTTCTTTGAGACAGAGTCTGGCTCTATTACCTAGGCCAGAGTGCAGTGGCATGATCTCAGCTCACTGCAACCTCTGTCTCTTGGGTTCAAGTGATTCTCATGCCTCAGCCTCCTGAGAAGCTGGGATTACAGGAGTGTGCCATGACACCCAGCTAGTTTCTGGATTTTAGCAGAGTCAGGGGTTCACCATGTTGGTCAGGCTGGTCTGGAACTCCTGGCTTGAAGTGATCTGCCTGCCACAGCCTCCCAAAATGCTAGGATTACAGACATGAGCCACTGTGCCCGGCCTATGCTGATCTTTATTGTTTCCTTCCTTCTACTAACTTTGGGCTTACTTTATTCTTGGTTTTCTAGTTCCTTGAAGTGAAACATGAGGTCATTTATTTGATGTTTTCTTTTTTTGTAGTTTATTAATATGAACTTCCCTCTCACAGTTGCTTTTGCTGTGTCTCATAACTTTTGGTATGTTGTGTTTTGATTTTCATTTCTCTTAAGAAATTTTAAAATTTCTTTATTTACACATTGCTTGTTCAAGTCCATATTGTTTGGATTTCCATGTATTTATGAAATTTCCAAAATTTTTCTTGTTATTGTTTTCTAGTTTTACATCATTACCGTCAGAAAAGATACTTGATGTTATTTCAGGCTTCTTAAATAGTCTAAGACTTGTTTTGTGGTCTAACATATAATCTATCCTGGAGAATCTTCCATGTGCAGTTTAGAAGAATGTTTATTCTGCTGCAGTTGACAAGAATGTTTATTCTGCTGTGATTGTGTGGAATGTTCTGTATATGTCTGTTAGATCCATTTGGTCTATGGAATAGTTTAAGTCTGTTGTTTCTTTGTTGCTTTTCTTTCTGAATTATCTGTTTATTGCTGAAAGTTGAGTGTTGAAGTTCCCTATTATTACTGTATTGCAGTATATCTCTCCCTTTAGAACTATTAATATTTGTTTTATGTATTTAGGCACATTGATGTTAGGTGCATACGTATTTACAGTTGTTATAACCTTTTGCTAAATTAAACCCTTTAGTATTATATAATGACCTTTTTAATCTCTTTTATAGTTTTTGACTGAACGTCTGCTTTATATATGTACAGCTACCCCTGCCTTGTTACGGTTTTCTTTTCTTTGAGGTATCTTTTTCCATTCCTTAACTTGCAGGCTATGTCTGTCCTTATAGGTGAAGTAAGTCTCTTGCAGACTGAATATAGTTGGCTCTTGTTTTATAATCCATTCCGTCACTCTGTATTTTTTGATTTAAGTGTTTATTTCATTTATATTCAAGCTAATTATTAATAGGTAATGACTTACTATGGTCATTTTGTTAATTGTTTTCTAGCTGTTTTGTAGATTCTTTGTTCTTTTCTTACTTTCTTGTTATTTTTTCTAGTTAAGTAATTGCAATTTTCTCTAGTGGCATGTGTGGGTTTTGTTTCTGTTTTTTCTTAGATACAAGGTCTAACTATGTTACCCAGGCTGGAGTGTACTGGCTATTCACAGATATGATTACAGCCCACTACAGCCTCAGACTCCTAAGCTTAAGCAATCCTCCTGCCTCAGCCCCCCAGGTGGCTAAGGCTACAGGCGCACACCACCATGCCTGGCTTCTAGTGGTATGTTCTGATGTCCTAATCTTTATTTTTTGTGTAGCTACGGTAGGATTTTGTTTTGTGGTTACTATGATACTTTAAAAAAATCTGATAGCTATCATAGGATATTTTAAACTGAAAACAACTTAACTTTGGTTGCAAAAAGAACCCCACTAAATTTTTATTCCACTCTCTCTTTGCACATTTTGAATTGTTAATGTCAAAATTTACCAATCTTTTGTATTGTATGTCTCTTAGTGAATAATTATAGTTTTTTTTTTTTTTTTTTGAGACGGAGTCTCGCTCTGTCACCCAGGCTGGAGTGCAGTGGCCGAATCTCAGCTCACTGCAAGCTCCGCCTCCTGGGTTTACGCCATTCTCCTGCCTCAGCCTCCCGAGTAGCTGGGACTACAGGCACCCGCCACCTCGCCCAGCTAGTTTTTTGTATTTTTTTTAGTACAGATGGGGTTTCACCGTGTTCACCAGGATGGTCTCGATCTCTTGGCCTCGTGATCTGCCCGTCTCGGCCTCCCAAAGTGTTGGAATTACAGGCTTGAGCCACCGCGCCCGGCCTAGTTATTATTATTTTTAATTGATTGTCTTTTAGCATTTATATTAAAGATAAAAATGATTTATACATCATCATTACAGTATTAGGGTATTCTGAACTTGATCATGTATTTATTTTACCAGTGAGTTTTATACTTTCAGATGCTTTTATGTTACTCATTAGTATTCTTCTCTTTCAGCTTGAGGAACTACCTTTAGTATTCCTTGTAAGACAGGTCTGGTTGTGATGAACTCTCTAGCTTTTGTTTATCTGGGAAAAGTCTTTGTTTCTCCTTCATTTCTGAAGGACAACTTTGCTCAAGAGTGCAGTATTCTCAGTTGTGAGTTTTTGTCTTCAGAACTTTGAACATATAATCTCACTATCTCCTGTCCTATAATGTTTCTTCTGAGAAATGTGTTGCTAACTCTATTGGAACTCCCTTATATGTTGTTTTGTTTTTTTAACATTGCTGCTTTCAGAATCCTCTCTTTGCCTTTGATTTTGACAGATTGATTAAAACATCTTGTTAGGTAGTTTTGTTTGGATTTAGTCTGATTGGACACCTTAACTTTCCTGTACCTGGATATTGATATCTTTCTCCATGTTTGGAAAATGTTATGCTATTATGTCTTTAATTAAACTTTTAAGGCTTATTTAATAACCCCTTTATCTTTCTCTTCTTCTTCAACTCCTATGACTCAAACATTTACACTTTTGATGTTGTTTCATAACTTCTGAAAGCTTTTTATTTTATTCATCTGTTTTTCCTCCTCAATATTTAAAAATTGCCTGTCTTTGAATTCACAGACTCTTTTGCTTGATCAATTTCATTGTTGATGCTCTCTATTATAGTTTTCATTTTATTCATTGTATTTTTCAGCTCTATGATCTGTTTGACTTTTTAAAAAATTTTTCAATCTCTCTATTAAATTTCACATACTGGTCACTAATTGTTTTTCTCATTTTGTTGACTCCTTTATTTGTGTTGTCTTGAAGTTCACTGAATTTCCTTGAAAACAGTTCTTTTAGATATTTGTCAGGTAGTTCATACATCTCCAGTTCTTTAGGGTTAGTTCCTGGCATTTTATTTTGTTCCTTTGGTGATGTCATGTTTCACTGATTGCTCTTGACCCTTGTGGTCATGCACCAATGTATGCACATTTGAAGGAGTAGGTACTTATTCCAGTCTTCTCAGACTGGCTTTATCTGAGAAAGTTTTTCAACAGTCTGCTTGTCCAGAGATTCTGGGCATGGTACCTGGCAGCTGCTAAGGCTTGTGCAGTGTTGGGGTGTACTTGAAGCCTGGGAGCACCGGAGCTGACAGTGCTGGAGCATACCTAAGCCCAGGTTCACTGCAGGCAACATGGCCCTGGGGTGGACTGGAAGCGTGGGGCTGCTGAGACCTGTCTGCCTTTAGGGCTGTCCAGAACCCAGGGTCAGTGAAGTCAACCTGTTGGTGGTGCAAACAGATTGGTTCCCCTGCACAGGCCTGAAACCTAGGCCTGTGTGTTTACCACTGAGCCATGGTGGTTTGGAGACTCAGTAGAAAGGTACCAGCCTGGAGTCTGCAGCCATGGAGGCCTTCTTGGTGCTGGGTTTGACTACGGCAGGCCTGGTGTTGGAGTCCAAGAAAAAGCCCTGTGCTCACTTCCCTGTCTTTCTCCAAAGTGCACAATATCTCTGTCCATACTGCTGCCTGGGACTGGGTGAGGGAGAGATACAGACAATATAAAACTGTTCTTCCTATCCTCTTCAATGTATTTTTTCTTATGATTGTGCTACAACCAGGTACTGTCATCTCTCACCTGGATTCCTTCGTTCTTGTGAAAGTATTTTCAATGTTTGAATAGTTCAAATTGATGTTTCTGTGGATGAATGATTGCTGGAGAGTCTTATTTCACCTCTTGTTCTGTCCTTCTCTTATAATTTACTTTAATACTTCAGTCAAAAAATAGTTGAAGAATTGCGGCAGAATATTAACTGTTGTTAAATCTAGGTGTTTTTCTCTAATTTTCTGTATGTATAAACATTTTCATAATAAAAATTTAAATATTATTTTCCCCATTTTAAAAATAAGTGGTCTAGGCCTCATATTAGTTCTTTTGACTTGGAATGGCTTTATAATTATTAACCATTAGTACTATTGTTATTATTATAAAAATAATATGTGCACATTCTCAAGTGTTGGTAAGTATGGGAGCAACTGGAGCTCTGATACTCTATTGACAGGAGTATAATTTTTACAACCACTTTGGAAATCTATCAATATACATTAAAGCTACTGTGTGATACCATTTACATAAAGTTCAAAAGGAAGCAAAAGTAGTGTATGGTATTGAGGGTCAGGTTTGTTGTTACTCTTGAGACAAAGGGTTAGTGACTGGAAGCATGAGCTTCTGGGATACAGATAGCATCCTGTATTTAAGCCTGAGTACTAGTTACACAGGTAGGTTAGCTTTGCAAAATTCATTGAGTTGTATATTTATAATTTGTGCACTTTTCTATAGCTATGTTGTATGTCAATAAAAAGTTTGTACTACAAAAAAGTAAATACTACAAAGAATGTAAATACTATGTGCATTATAAAAAATTCAAATTCAAATAATATATTACTTTCCTTTGGGAAATGAATCATATGTCAAGAAATGGTAAATGACAGCCTTTTATGACTAATTACAGAGTCTACTTCCTAACCCCTCTCTTTAAATAAAAAGTTATGGTTTACCTAAAATAATCTTCCCATCTAATAGATCCATGAATTTAAGACTTCTGGTCGGCCGGGCGCGGTGGCTCAAGCCTGTAATCCCAGCACTTTGGGAGGCCGAGACGGGCGGATCACGAGGTCAGGAGATCGAGACCATCCTGGCTAATACGGTGAAACCCCGTCTCTACTAAAAAATACAAAAAAAAACTAGCCGGGCGACGAGGCGGGCGCCTGTAGTCCCAGCTACTCGGGAGGCTGAGACAGGAGAATGGCGTGAACCCGGGAGGTGGAGCTTGCAGTGAGCTGAGAGCCGGCCACTGCACTCCAGCCTGGGTGGCAGAGCAAGACTCCGTCTCAAAAAAAAAAAAAAAAAAAAAAAAAAAAGACTTCTGTTCAAAAAAGCCATTGTCTAATACCACTATTTGAACATACCGTAGGATGGTATTTTAAGGCAACGATGCCTGCTTCATATTATATTTCTAATGTAATACATTAAAAAATGGAAACTTTAGCATTGAATGCTCACTTTGTATGAATTAGGTTAGAGCTCTAACAGTCAAATTGCAAAGAGATATTTCAGTCTTTTGAGAAATGTCATACCCAAGTGAGAATAAGCCATTATGAATTTTGACATTTTCTGAATTATTACTTTTTATGTACTATTTTGTATGTTAGAGCCTTATATTCAGATATAATTTAAATGTCAACCAAAACAACTGTTTTCTGCTATCAATGTTAGAATATTTTGATGTGCTTGGAGCATTTGCTTTCAGTTAGGCTTCTAACCTCACCAGGGTACCATAGCAGTTCTGTCTTCTCCATGGTCTGTTGCAAAAGTTACCAGATCATAACCTAATTGTGGGAGGCTGGAGGGGGGTGATATGGTTAGAATTTGTGTCCCCACCGACATCTCATCTTGATCACAAATCATCTTGAATTGTGATTCCCAGGGATTGAGGGAGAGACCTGGTGTGAGGTGATTGATCATGAGAGCCGATCCCTCCCATGCTGTTCTCATGATAGTGAGTGAATTTTTACGAGATCTGATGGTTTTATAAGTGTTTGACATTTCCACCTATACACAGTCTCTCTCATCTGCCCTGTAGGATGTGCCTGCTTCCCCTTCCACCATGATTCTAAGTTTCCTGAGGCCTCCCCAGCACGTGGAACTGTGAGTCAATTAAACTTCTTTTCTTTGTGAATTACCCAACCTTGGGCAGTTCTTTATAGCAGTGTGAAAAAGGACTGATAGAGGAAGACAAAGTAATTACTCATTTTTAAAAAAATTTTTATCAGTACAATGAGCAAGCACTGATTAAGACTGTGCCGTATGAAGGACAATATACAGGTACCGAATATTACCCCTGACTAAGCCTGTTTATGCTTATTTTCCAGCAGGAATAATGGATTCTGAATTCCCTATGAATGACAGCAAAGCAGAACTCTGTGTAACCACTGCTTGTCTCTGTCTCCTACTACTTCAATAAAACACATTAGAGACTTATATAAGCAAGATAGGTAAAATAACATTTTTGTGATTAATAATAGCTATATTTTATTAAGCATCTGCTGTATGACAGGTAGTAACTGAAATATATATTAGTTTTATTTGAATGTGGCCTATTGTATTGGTTAAAGTAATACTGGATGCTATAAGAGTAAATCCTGGCTGTTGCAGTGGCTCACACCAGTAACCCTTGCACTTTGGGAGGCCAGGGTGGGTGGACCACTTGAGGTCAGGAGTTCAAGACCAGCCTGGCCAACATATCGAAACTTGGTCTCTACTAAAAATACAAAAATTAACCAGGCATGATGGTGCACTCCCAGCTGTTTGGAAGACTGAGGTAGGAGAATTGCTTGAACTCAGGAGGCAGAGGCTGCAGTGAGCCAAGATTGCATCACTGCACTCCAGCCTGGGAAACAAAGTGAGACTCTGAAAAAAAAAAAATCCCAAAATCTTGATGGCTTAACATGATAAACAATTATTTGCTTATTACATGATGTCTGATTTGTGGTAGAAAAATATATCTGCTCTGCATAGTCATTCAGGAATCCAGGATGATGGATGATCTGCCATTTTCTTTTTTTTTTTTTTATTTTATTTATTTATTTTTTTTTATTATACTTTAAGTTCTAGGGTACATGTGCATAACGTTTATATCATGTATAACTCCCCAATGCAATCCCTCCCTCCTCCCCCCTCCCCATGGTAGGCCCCAGTGTGTGATGTTCCCCTTCCCGAGTCCAAGTGATCTCATTGTTCAGTTCCCACCTATGAGTGAGAACATGCGGTGTTTGGTTTTCTCTTCTTGTGATAGTTTGCTAAGAATGATAGTTTCCAGCTGCATCCATGTCCCTACAAAGGACGCAAACTCATCCTTTTTTATGGCTGCATAGTATTCCATGGTGTATATGTGGATCTGCCATTTTCAACACATGGGTCCCTAGATGGCCCTGGGATCAACACTCAGATAGCACATGGGGAGAGAAAGTAGAGGACCATGCCAAAAGCATTTGTGAATCATCACTGCATTATTTCTCCCCACATTCCATTGGCTAGAATTTAGACATATAACCTCACCTGGTTATAAGGGAGGTTGGAAAATGCACTCAAGCTATGATCCCAAGAGAACAGATTTGGTGAGCAGCTAGTTTGTCTTTGTCATGTGGGTCTTTTAGGGAAAGAATGATGTATATACACATGATTTAGGGGAACCTAAGGTGGTGGAGAAATAACTGGTTTTTCTAAACAATCAACCAATAATCATGTTATGGTTTCCAAAGACGCTTGTGTTACCCAGGCATTAAAAATACCAAAGAATCATCTCTCAGTTATGAACACATGGAAACTATAAAACATATATGTAGAGCAGGGACCAGTGAACATATATGTTCAGCAACTGGTGTCATCACTAGTTTACCACAGGTCAAATTTGTGCCTTAGTATTTATGACCACCTTCATTTAGCACCTTCACAACAGTTTTACATGCATTGATCATTAGACTTGTATTTTGAGGGTAAAATTGAGGAGCAGTAGTGGGGACATAGGAGAAAAGAAAGCATGATGGACTTTCTGGACTCCTGAAAAACCTAGGTTTTTCTGTGGCCCACCTTCTTTATCTCTATGCCTACTAGGCAGAAGTAATAAACATTTTTCCTTTTGGATATTTGGTCACATTGATTGGACTTGCTAATACTTTTACCAGTCATCAGCCAGTATGTCAGCTTTAGAGTACACGTTATAGATCACCAAGCACTTTTGCATTGTTCTAACCTTTTAATCAATTGTTTAAGTAAGGGGACGCAACATGCATCCATTTAGTTTATAAAAGTTTATTAATTTGTTTATGAAAACATATATAAGATGTTTGTTTTGAAAAATGAGTTTTTACTACTTCAGTATATTCTTAGCAGTAGTAATAGTCAGAAACAGAGTGAAAAACAAGAGCTGGGAGGCTGAGGTAGGAGTAGCCCTTGAGCCCAGGAGTTCAAGGATATAGTGAGCTGTGATTGTGCCACTGCACTCCAGCCCGAGCCAGAAAGCAAGACCCCATCTCTAAAAATGAAGCTAGCAAGCAAGCAAGAATAAGAGTCAAATAATACAACAAAGCAACATTTTCACTTGCCAGCCTAAAGTGAGATTAAAACAACTTTAATCTCTTTCTTTTAAATCCTTACACACACACACACACACACACACACACACACACAATATGCTGGCCATCAGAAATGCATTAGGAAGAAGGCATGTGATCTGTGGCCTTTCCTCTTGACAACTCCATGTAGAAAATTTTTTATTTCCTAGTTAACATATATTAATGTGTACATATATTATAATAAGTGAAAGGAAATCCTAAATTAGTAATATTTTCACTGGTCTATATTGAGGACATTTTTTGACCTTACTTAATCCCTGACTTACTGCAGGGATTTTGGAAATAGTAGACCAGTCACCATGTTACCAAACAGTACCTGATCTTAGACACTGAAAACTAGGAAGGGTAAAGCCACCAGTCTATGCAATGGCTAAATTGGCAAAATAGCTTACTTTGGTTTGCCTAATGTTTCAAATAAATGCACAGTTTAAGTCGTATTCTCTATTTAACACTTTCTATAGTGTTCTTTTAAAAAAATCTCTAATAAAAAGCTGTGTGCATGTGCTTTCTACCTCAGTTTGATGCTCACTGTTGCATGAAAGCTGAATAGGATGCCACTTGAGATCAGAATAACATCATTTTCAGAAACACAATTTTTAAAGTAAAAGGGGCAATTATTACTATCAAAGAAACTCTAATCTCTTTAAATGCAGAAGTACATCATTGTACTATTTCATGCCATAAGATTATCAATCAATAGTGATTTACTGCAGGAAATAAACCAGAGAATAAGAATTTTAAAGTGACTTATTAGAAGACTTAGAGCCATATACCACTTTGGTAGAAATTTGAAATAAATATATATTTTAAACAACTATGTGCTAAATTATCTCAACTATCTTTCACCCTGCATGAATAAATTAAATGTCTTAAATATCATACAGTTTGAAGGTGATAAAAGTCTAGGATGTTTTACAGGAATATTTAGAACAAATATAAATATAAATGTCCTATATACAAAAATATAAATGTGAACAAAATCAGCATGGCTTCTCTGAAAAGCTTTTAGTCCCACAATCTTTAGTATTCGGCCTTTATATGTTCTTTATGAGATGGAAAAAGAAAGGTCAGACCTTAATATTTAATTTAGACATTGCCTGTTTACTGTTGTTGGGCCAAGACAACTTTAGGCCCAAGGGCATATGTGGAAATGAGAGGAATTCAAGTTGTGACACAAGAATAAAAAATAAAAAATATGAATAAATGGACTCATTGAAATTTTTTTCTTTTCTTTTCTTTTTTTTTTTTTTTTGAGATGGTGTCTCGCTCTGTCGCCCAGGCTGGAGTGCAGTGGCCGGATCTCAGCTCACTGCAAGCTCCGCCTCCCGGGTTTACGCCATTCTCCTGCCTCAGCCTCCAGAGTAGCTGGGACTATAGGCGCCCGCCACCTCGCCCGGCTAGTTTTTGTATTTTTTAGTAGAGACGGGGTTTCACCGTGTTCGCCAGGATGGTCTCGATCTCCTGACCTCGTGATCCGCCCATCTCGGCCTCCCAAAGTGCTGGGATTACAGGCTTGAGCCACCGCGCCCGGCCAATTTTTTTCTTTTAATCGTACATTTAAGTACAATTAAAATGTCAGTTCCAGAGCTTTACGTCAGATATGCACACACAAAACACCACACTACCCACATGCAATCCCCCATTCTCACATGTCACATGTACCAGGCAGACACACACCATAGACAAACACATCACAACCACACAAATGCATATATCACACACAATAGACATGTGCATACACACACTACAAGGTTATACACACATAGCCACACACATATGCTATACACTCACACCCCCGCCACCCAGACATTTCTGTACACATTCACTTGGCAGGCTAAAATGAATAGGTGGAAAAGATAAAGCAGAACATTCCATTATTTAATTACTTTTTCTCCACTGTATTCATTAACAAAAATTTGGTCTTGAAATTTCCAGGCTGGGTGCGGTGGCTCAGGCCTGTAATCCCAGCACTTTGGGAGGCTGAGGCAGGCGGATCACGAGGTCAGGAGATCGAGACCATCCTGGCTAACAAGATGAAACCCCGTCTTTACTAAAAATATGAAAAATTAGCCAGGCATGGTGGTGGGCACCTGTAGTCCCAGCTACTTGGGAGGCTGAGGCAGGAGAATGACATGAACCCAGGAGGCAGAGCTTGCAGTGAGCGGAGATCGCGCCACTGCACTCCAGCCTGGGCAACAGAGTGAGACTTTGTCTCAAAATAATAATAATAATAATAATAATAATAATAATAATAAAATAAAAGGTACAAATGTCAATTTCCTCTCTGTGTAAACCACACCATAAACAATGACAAAGATCAGACCATAGCAGAAGTTGTTCAGAAAAGTATTCCTTCCATGCAGAAAAGAATGATCATGCAGTAATTGTGAGAAGTTTCTGCTTAGAATTCACAAGCTTTTTTTCCAGTAAGTCTTATCATTTATCAAAATGCCAGCATAGAAGTCTACTGTTCCTCTTATAAATAATAAGGAATTTACTGCCTCACAATTCCAAATGAAGAAACCTATTATCTTGCGTTCATTTCCTGAATTTCTTTGCAAACAACCTCTCTATTTTGGGAGGCTGGACTCCCTTTCCAAAGTGGCTTTTTTTTCTCACTGTAGTGAAGTTATCTAAATTATAATCCAGTCAGCCAGTGAACATTCATATTTGTAGGGTATATTTAGATCAGGGAATTTCCTTGTTGTCTAATTTCTATACATCCAAATGTTTGTATGAAGTTCAAATTTTTGACAGTTCATTTAAGGCAGTCACAGTCAATAAATATAAATAATGTATAAATAAGAAAGTGCCACCACGTCTTTATACTGTACAAATTTTATTATTTGACTCACTTAAACCAGATGTTCTGTTCGGAATGTTAAATTCAAATGTCATTCTTAATGCACTTTTTACCACTCACTAATTGAGCATATAGAGGTTAGATATGTTCTGGACAATTAACTGTAGGGAAATGTCATAAGAGGGAAATGCCATATTATATTTAAAATGCAGAAGAAGAGAAGATAGTGTGCAGTATTTTATTGAGAATCACTTTAAAAGGGGTTGGCTGAAGAGTGGCTGTCCAGGGTGCTGATATCCAGGAACTGTTAAGGATGGAGCTAAGTGGAACGTGATCAAATTACCACCTATTCTCAATTTGTGTGTTCTGCAGAGAGATAAAGATTAGTAATAGACTCTAACTCTAGAGATCCTCATACTCCTTCTCATTGAAGCTTTAATGCATATTAGTTCCAGTCTTTCAAAACAAAGACACAAAGAATGTGTAGAATTGATGGAGGCAAAAGATGTGTATCTCAGGTGCCAAAAGTCAACTGAAGGTTTATATATACAATTTAGTAATCATTTATTTCACTGTAAGTAATTGTGACTGAATATATAAGAGTTTCAGCTTTATTTTGCCTTTTAGTAACTACAAGATCTCGGGAAATTCGCCTAGCTCTCTGAATATGAGTTCTTTCACCTTTAAAATAGAATAATAATGAGGATATTTCATGATTTCCTTTCATTATCTCTCTCTACTTACCTAAATTAAAGCTCTCTAAGGGCAGAGATTTTTAAGTCTATTTGGCTCATTAAACAATCTGTTTAGCCTAGTTTCCCAGAACACAGTAGGCACTCAATAAATATTTGCTGAGTAAATGAATTAGAAAGAAGAAATTTTATTAGCTTGAAACTAAAAATGTCCTTGGGTATCACTAAATTCTAGGAGACATATGGAAAAAGATAGTTAGATAAGTAAAAATAGAAAAGTAAAACAGGGAAAGAAGAAAGTAAGAATTTAAGAGAAAGGTTATGATGAATAAGGCAAAATTGGATAAAACCAATTAGTATCTGAGTAGCCACTTTGGAGTATGTATTTCAGGGACTATAACTCTCCATCCCAGATCACTAATTTTGATAATGTGCACCTGTTAAAAAACTGCAATAACTAACACTATACTCTGCATTACAGTAGGTACTTTGACCATTTATCATGTTTCTATAATTTTGTCAGAGAGTCATGCTTTGCCACCTAGGGTAAATACTTATTGAAGATTTGTGTTTCAGAGAAAAATTATCGATCTATCACTGAAGTCCCACCTTTAATTTTCTATCCAAAAACCTTAGCTTTGCAGACTGTCCAGTGTGACTCTGGCCTCTATTTTTCACACTGCCCAGGAGAACTCTGGCTCATTCTTGCCTCTGTACTCTACTCATAATGTTTTTCCCTAGCAAAAAGAGTGGCTTTTTTCTTTTCTTTTCTTTTTTTTTTTTTTTTGAGGCGGAGTCTCGCTCTGTCACCCGGACTGGAGTGCAGTGGCCAGATCTCAGCTCACTGCAAGCTCCGCCTCCCGGGTTCCCGCCATTCTCCTGCCTCAGCCTCCCGAGTAGCTGGGACTACAGGCGCCCGCCACCTCGCCCGGCTAGTTTTTTTTTTTTTGTATTTTTAGTAGAGACGGGGTTTCACCGTGTTAGCCAGGATGGTCTCGATCTCCTGACCTCGTGATCCGCCCGTCTCGGCCTCCCAAAGTGCTGGGATTACAGGCTTGAGCCACCGCGCCCGGCCTTTTCTTTTCACCTAACTAAATGCTACACATTTTAAGGTACACTCAAGTATCAGCAACTCTTAGGATGATACTTCTCAATAGCCCTTAATCTCTCCCATTAATAAGATTTCATGTGATTTAATACTATACTACTCATTTTGTCATTTAAACATAAATCACTTGATATCATTTAGTTGTTTTTCTTTGCATAAGTGCTTTATTACTATTTGAAGGTAAAGATATTTCTTATATTTCTATTGTATACTTTTAAATATCAAATATATTTTTCTAATGTATAGATGGTACAAAATAAATATAGATTTGAAACAAACTGATTGTTTGAATTTCTCTTCACATGTACTTCTCTTGAAGAACCATGAACAATTACATGTTGTTCTACACCTGAGTTATTTAATGTTCTTCTGGTCAATGGGCGGTTCACTGCAATTTGATATTTTGTTAATGACATATTTGACATGTTGGTGAATTTTCCTTACATATGTGGATGATGCTAAGATGAACTCATTCTTAAAAACCTAAAGGGAGATGAGAATTTGAAAGGCTCCAACTTAGAAATAAAGTCGTTGAAAGGGAGCTTAATAAATTAAACAATCAAAAATACATTACAGCATATATTTTTTAAAAAATTATATAGGAAATTACTTATATTGAGACACTGAGATAACTAAAATGTCCCCTGCTGGCCCCCACACAGATTTTGACTCCTGTACCTGCCAGTGTGCTCACTCTTACCCCCATTCATCTATCCTGTTTCCCTGCCCAGGGCTTCCTCTCTATGTTCAGTCCAGTCTCTCCACCTCGGTTCAACTCCTTCCTCACATGGCTCTGATTTCTCCTCCTATTCTTCTGTGGAAGGGAAATTATTCTTTTCTGGGATCTCTGAAGACTTTCCTGATGAGTCCAGGTCACACTACACACAATCTTTACTAAATTTTACAAAATATAGCTTCTGTTGAAAATGATTTAGCATCAGATTATTCCCATTCTTATACTAATCTCTGCTTAAGCCTTGTCTCTGTAGATAGATGGCAGACTGATCGAATGGATGGAGTGCCTAGCAGAAATTGAGTATGAAATAGGTGCACCAAAAAGAGTCCACATGGAAAAAAAAATGTTCCTCTGCTTAAAATCACTCTCAGTACTGTCCAGCAGACAAGGTCAATAGCAATCTTGTAAAGAGCTAAACTTTTCCTGAGAAATAATAACTGCTCCCACCTATTGAGTTATATTGTAGACACCATTTTCTCAAGTAAATTTATTTAATCCTAACAACTTTATAAAGTAAATATTGTTCTTAAACTCCATTTTACAAATGAAAAAAACTGAAGTTAAATCCTGCTGAAACCTAATAGCTAGGAGGTGATGATAATACAGTTTGAACTCAGGCAGACTGACTCCAGAGTCCTTCCTGCCTCTCGGGAGCTGATACCAGAGTCAAAAAGAGGAATAAGAGGAAACGAACTTCCTGCAATTGCTGTGCTTTCCAGACACACTATATGGCCATCTTATCCACTATTCAGACATGAGGCACTCTTAAACTAAGATGTATATCTGATTGCAACACCAATAAAATTTCAAGAGTAGCCAACAACATAAAGATTAATGGTATTTACTGACTAGAAGAAAGGGAATTTTTCACAGTTTGACAAAACCTTTCAGAGCAAAATTGTACCATTTCAACAAACAAAAGGACATGAGAAAATGAAGCCAAACAAAAGAGTGAGTGAGAAGGAAAAAAAGCAAGAAATTAAAAGGCAAAATAGTGGAATTAGGAGAAAATATGATGAAGAATAAAGGCAGTGACCAAAAACAATGACAGTGAGAAATTGAGATGACCATGATAAAGAGAAAGGGAAGAAAACACTGAGTAAAATAGCATAGCCCCTGAGGACTCTGGCTGTGTCAAGTTCTCTTGAGGACATCACAGGTAAAAATGGAACAAGTTCATGTCAGCAGGAAAGCTGCAACAGTCCACCTGCACAGTCTAATAGAATTTTGTGATAATAAAAATAATTGATATTGGCACTTCCCAGTATGGTGGCCACTAGCCACATCTGGCTACTGAACCCTTGAAATGTGACTAGTACAAATGAGGAATTAAGTTTTTAATCTTTTAAAGTTTAATTAATTTGGATGTAACTAACCACATGTGGCTAGTGACTCCAGTAATGAACAGCAAAAGTCTATGGCTTCCAGGTGGCAAAGTGATTCTAGGGACTTCTCTAAAAAAGTACGTTCCATAACCCCCTCACTCTCTATATGCTGACCACATAGAAAAACATATGAATGTCTAACACTGAGATTCTGAGTGATCATGAAAAGGCTGTATCTTATTCTGTGTACTAAATATGATGGGCTAAATTGTGTCCTTCTACAATTCCTTTGTTGAAGCCCTAACCCCCAATAGCTCAGAATGGGACTGTTTTTAGATATGGGGCTTTTAAAGAGCTGGTTCAGTTAAAATGAGGCTGTTAGGGTGGCCCCAAATCTCATCTGGCTGGTGTCCTCATAAAAAGAAGAAATTCGGCCGGGGGGTTGATTCACGCCTGTAATCCCAGCACTTTGGGAGGCCGAGGTGGGCGGATCAAGAGGTCAGGAGATCAAGACCTTCCTGGCTAACAAGGTGAAACCCCGTCTCTATTAAAAATACAAAAAAAAAAAAAAAAAAAAAATTAGCCGGGCATGGTGGCGGGTGCCTGTAGTTCCAGCTACTTGGGAAGCTGAGGCGGGAGAATGGCGTGAATCCAGGAGGCAGAACTTGCAATGAGCCGAGGTCAAGCCACTGCACTCTAGCCTGGGTGACAGAGTAAGACTCCGTCTCAAAAAAAAAAAAAAGAGAAGAAGATATTCAGCCACCCAAATAGACACCTGAAATGTGCATACACAGAGGAAAAACCATGTGAGGACCCAGCAAGGGAGTGGCCATCTGCAGACCAAGAAGACAGGGCTCAGAACCAAACCTACTGGCATGTTGGCTTGGACTTCCAGTCTCCAAAACTGAAAGAAAACAAATTTCTGTTGCTTAAGCCACCCCAGTCTGTAGTTTTTTGTTATGGCAGCCATAGCAAGTTATTACACTAAAGCAGTTAAAAACAAGTGCAATACATTTTTAAAACTTCAGTGTAATTTCAGTCAAAAGTTTTAGGTTAGCCTTGGTTTATTTATCAAACCATATTTCTTGACCCACTCTTCAAAACTGAGAATGCACAGAATCTTGTAGTAGAACATTCAAAGGAGGAAACAAATTATAAACTACAATTACCTGCAGCTAAGGAGTATTTTACATGCTACTCAATTTAAATTCTAAAAGCTGTATTGATGACAGTTAAATGGTAGCTGCCTATGCAGGATGACAGGTTTTAAAATGTAACTCTTCCACGCAAGATTGAAGGGAAATTTCTGGTTGCTAGGCCCTGATTTGGTGCAGTGAAGGTCAGCATTACTAAGTAGGGAATTTGCATTAGTGTCTGGGTGTTACAAGAGCTGCATAAATTACCTATGCAATGGTCAGCTCTTTCAAAGATCCCTGCTGGCAGAGATGGTGAGTGTGGGGAGGAGAGAGGGAGGCTCTCTCTCTTTTGCTTGTCAACAAAATATGTTGTCATGTTTTATCTCATATTTTTTCTTAAAATGAATGTTGTTTTCACACATATTTTGTTTTCTGTGATATGCTCTCATTCATCACATGATTGCTAGGCATGGCCGGACCTATAATAGTACTTAGCATCTTGCAGATTATCAGTGCATTATGACAAGACTCACTGTTTCTCTGAAATGTGAGGAGCTTCATAGGCTTGCCTACGGCTACACATTTCAATAGAAATTTTCTATAAATTAGAACAAGTGCTACATATTTGGCAGCAGCTGATAAATAGGCAAATCTTACCTAGTAGACTAAAAATGTACAAATGTGTTTACAGAGACTCAGGATTCTTAACAGAAATTTGTTTCCCCCTTATATCATGTTACTGATATACATCTCTAATTATGGGGCTTTTTCTCAAGAAAAACCTCATTTGGAATCAGAGAGGAATGACAGAAACTCTTGCATTCTCCTGGTAACGTTGACAGACACAGGACAAGGGCAAGAAGAGGTATAAGGTGTCTTCAGAACAAAGAATAGCCTAGTTTTCCATGCTCAAGCTCACACAGTCTTCCTGTTGACTCCTCTTTTGGAATCACTGTTAAAATGATCTCTTCTCCAGGGTGAAATCATAAGTCGGCAAAATCAGTTTTTCATGCTCCCCGCCACTCTCTCATGTTACTGTTCACAGTGTGAAGTCAGCTAGTTTGGTCAGTCCCCAGGGGCTGCCTAGGCCTTTAGTGTCTCTTTCTTGAGTTCCAATTTGACAATCAGGTATTCTATTGCCTCTATGGTCACAAAATTCTAGCTAATAAATAACTCTTGCTAATATATTAATGGATTATAATGGATTTTTTAACCTTTCTAGGCGTCATCTTTGTTATTAGACTCTTCTGGTGACAATGTTGCAGCTTAAATGAGTGATTTTTAATGAATGTAAGTAATTTGACTCCATGGTAAATTGTGTGTGTGTGTGTGTGTGTGTGAGAGAGAGAGAGAGAGAGAGAAAGGAATTCTCTTTCAGATAGAGCTTTTGTTTGCTGTGAAATGCTGCTTCCTATGAAGCTGTCTGAAGTCTCCCTACCTTTGTGAAGGCTTTGTTTCAATGAGGGGGTACTTCATCTGGGGGACTGGTCACTGGACATGAAGGGTCCTATCTGTGAGTAAAAGAGGTAGCTTACACCCACAGTGGAAAATACCCTTTTCAGGCACCATTTTGTAGGTCAGGTACATAGTCTGTTTATCAGAACTAATACAAATACTGGAACCAGATAGACCTAACCCTTATTTTTAGAATGGGGATTTAAAATGCAGTTGAGCTATTCAAGACACCTGCATCAGTTAAGATGGGCTAGGGAACGCTTCTGTAATAAACAACCCCAAATTCTTAGTGGTTTGTTGTAATAAAGTTTATTTCTCTCTTGTGCTCTATATCCATCACGATGGGCTAGGAGCTCTGCTCCAAAACTCCTCACCTCCCAGGAACGAGACTGAGAAAGCAGCCATTGTATCAAATGCTGTCAACTGTCATGCCACAGGAAAAAGAGAGCTCTAGAAGGTCTCACATCAACAATTCAATGCTTAGCCCAGAAATGACATATGTTAGTTCTGCTCGTAATTCATTGTCTGGAGCTAGTCACAGGGCTCACCCAGCCACAGGGGTCTCAGAAATGTCACTTCCATTTTCTTGTGTCTGAAAACGAGAAAAGCTGGACAGATTTGGTCAACAGTATGAATGACAACCACAGTACCCAGGAGACTCTTTTACTTTGGAATTTTATAAGAGCAAGCGTTAGCTGACATTAACTAGATATGCACAATGAAAGAACTGTATTCATATTACTAAACAGTTAAACAAATGCATAGTAAATTATAAATAAATCCAACAGGAGTGGCCAGAGAAGTATCTTTCTCCTATACCACTTTTAGGTTATCTTATTTTGTTGTTCTGTCATACACTGTCTGCTTTGGTATTCTGGGCTACTCTGTGTCAAACTGTCAGCTTTTATCAGAGCTGATGTATTACTTACAAAGAATTCCCAGTTTTTTATCTCCCAATGATAAAACTTTAATTTTTAATGCATGGAAAATTTCCTTCTTAATTATATACACTTTAAGTGAATATATATTGCTCTGGTGATTTTTCTTGTTATGTTACACAATAGAAACGTGATTATGGGAAGCTCTGCAATGTGTTCCCCCCATCTGTGAATGTCTTCTACAGAAGGAGTTATAAATAGATATGATTAAATCATATGAACTTGCCATTTTTGCAGGTCAAACAGTTGAATATTGTCAATTTCATGCTTTACTCTAATAAATACCTCCATGGCTTTAGATTTTAATAAACATCTTTTCAAGGAAACATCTTTTCAAGGATGAATATTGTCTTTCTCATTTAGTTATGATCCCTGGTAGGGGTCAGTGTGTGGATTACGAATTCAGAGAATCCTTTACTTTCATCAAGATTCTGCTTTTCTTAGTTACATGGTCTTATGTGGGCTCTATAGCCTTCAGTTTCCTTGTGGGCATAAAAATAATATCAACCTGTTGGAGACATTGTGTGGACAGGATGAGATTGGGGATGTAGCACACACAGCATAGTCTCTGACATTTATTGAATGACCCCAAATGGTAGCTTTATACATTTTCTTCTCCCTTGCAAATACTGTATACTGCCAAGCTACATTAAAAACTGCCTGCTTATAACCAGATTCTGCCTAGAGGATTCCCGATCAACTGTGCCATGTCCTTTGTGTATATGCTGCAAGAGCACTTGCTGCTATCAAAATGGCCCAAAAAGGACAGTCGGTCTACAGACATGTTCTCACTGGGCCCCTTCACAGCCTCCACATCATGACAAGTGCCTCTGAGTTCATCTAAGAGGGAGAAAGAACCTAGAATAAGGGCTAGAGAGGAATGATAGAAACTCTCGTATTTTCCTGGTAACTTTGACAGATACAGGGCAAGGGCATGACAAGGTATAAGGCCTCTTCAGAACAAAGGGTAGTCTAGTTTTCCATGCTCAAGCTCACATAGTTTTCCTGTTCATTCCTCTTTTGGAGTCACTGAGTCAGGAGTGAGATACGGTAATTTCTCAACTCCACTATTTCTCTTCCTTAAATAATAAGTTGCGTAGAATGAGTCCGTTAATGAGCAGATGAGAGGACCAGTATGGGTTGCCAATCACCAGGAGTAATTGATATCTGCATATCCCTTTCTCTTCCCTACTATCATGAGATACATGTTTGGTAAAAATTCAGTATTCTTACAAGTAACATTCATTCCTATATTGATTGGCATTTACCAAACTGAGAAAGAACTCTAAGAGAGTTTTAAATTCACATTAATGATAAGAAAACATTAGGACAATTCAATTTTCTCTTCTCTAATAGCTAACTTGAGACAACACACAGAGTTGGTGGAATATCCATTCTAATTTCTCCTGTCTGAATCATGATTGCTCAGAATTAAAGATCATAGCCACATGATTTGAGATAAATAGGATATAACTACAATGGCTATTTAAGACATTGTATTTCATATACTTAGAAATTCATAGCACACAGAGGGGGTATTATTTTCAAATTCCTGAATTCATTAAGATATTTACAAATCCTAATATCAATTATATTTTTATGTAATTCCTTTCTTAAAGAAGTTACAAGTACTGTGTGAATAAGGTCTCAGTTTTTAAAACACCCTACTGAGATAGGAAGGGATTTTATCTCTAATTTTATATGGTGTCTAAGTCACTTTTGAAATAGAAATAGAGTTACTTAAAAGTCAGTAATTTTACAGCTTTTATCGTGAACACTTATTAGCATTTTTCAACACTTCATGAACATTGAGGGTTATGGAAAATTAACGCAAATTCAACAGGCAAATGGAAATTGATCAATGTTAGAGAAATTGATGATAAAGTTTCCTTTATGCATGAGAACCAGCTTCTCTCCCTCAGATACTCAGAGGCACCAAGATACCTCTCCACTACCTGGGCTGAGATGCCTGGCCCTGTACGACAAGAAAGGCCCAGGGCCACTACCCCAGAGTCTGTAAATCCATGTGTAGCCAACATTCCATTGTGTTGTGGTGGAGCCTATCCTCCACCAGGAACAAACCAGACCATGGATATAGATACAGTTATGTATCGCTTAACATAAGTTCTGAGAAATGTGTTGATAGGCAAGTTCATCAATGTGCAAACATCACAGAGTATACTTTCACAACCTCCATGGTATAGCCTACTATACACTAGGCAATATGGCAGAGCCTATTGCCCATAGGCTACAAACTTGTACAGTAGTTACTGTACTGAGTACTGTGGGCAATTTTAACACATTGCTAAGTATTTGCATATCTAAACATAGAAAAGTACAGTAACAATGTAGTATTTTAATTATATGGGATTGTGCAGTCCATCATTGACAGAACCATCCTTATACAATGCATGACAGTAGCTGAATGCCATACCTGGAAGCAAGTCTTAGGCTATTAATGTTTCTAGCACAATGAGCTTCATCAGAAGAAAGAGTCCATGACAAGCTATATCCTTTTTCAGGATTCCCCCACAGAAGCCTACTGATGGAATCAGATGAGTCACATGATTTTCCCTCTTCCTAGTTCAATAGGAGGCATTGTCTCTCTGCCAGTCTCCCTGTGGGAGTTCAATCAATATTAATGGAATGAATGAATGAACTGACATGAAGTATGTGGTAGATGATACTAAAAGACTTGCCTTGCAATGGTCATATGGACCTACTGGCACACAAATAATAGAATTTCTGGAAGTTATTACTTTCCCTAGCTGGTGGCCAAGACAATGGCTTTGCAATTGACAGTGCTCCTCTCTGTGAGAAAATGACGGTATGTTCTCTGCCAACATTTGTTCTCATTTGGAATTAAATGGGGCTACAAAATGGGTTTATTCACATAGCATTTTGGGTAAAAATATGAAATAATGAAAGGCACACTCTGTCACTTAGTCATAAACTTTTAATAATCCCAGAATCTGGATTATTAAATCATGATTTTTTAATGACTTGTCTTTATCATAATTTTCAAAAATGATGATTGTATTTACATTCATATTTATTTTTATTGTTATCACATACTATTTATTTAAATTATTTCATTATAGTAACGAGCATGCCTGGCATAAATACATTGAGAAATAAACACAACTGACTTTTGGTCAACATCAGCCACAACAAAAACTTAACATATGAGAGCAGAAATGATTCATATTTGGTCCACAGAAAACACTTCAGTGTTTGTTGGTCCAGCAATATTGGAAGTTCAGGCTGCTCTCAATATAGCCACTTTTAGCCCTGTTGACAAAGGTATACTTTAACTTTCTAGGCATCCGTCTTTGTGTCTTTCAACTCCCAACACATTCCAAAGTTCTGTCGGTCACCCCAGATAAGCTTCTCTTACAAAGCTTGAGCTGATGGAGCTAGAACCCACTCCCTGTCTTAGGAAGCTAGAACCCACTCCCTGTCTTAGGAAGCTCAAAGAGTGGTAACAGCTCTCTGAAAACAGTGTCATCACCAAATTTTCTCCTTTGTCATGCACTTTTTGTATTTTTGTCTCAATCTGGTTGGGGGTTCTTCACAACTCCTTTGTAACTTCAGCAGATGCAGGTTTTTCTCATGTTCATTCTGGCTATATGTTCTGTTGGCACTTAAGTCATAACAGAGATTGGAAGAGTTCCTTCTAGCAACCTGTTAAATAATTTTTACACCAATTTCCTGGTACAGACCTAAGCTGATTCCTACCTTTAAATAAATGATGAAAGTAAAGCAAAAGGTGCATAAGAGATACAGGACAAGTCAAGGCACATCTGGAATGTAAACAGTCTTCTAATCATTGATTTTATTCAATTCATAGCCACTTCCCACTATAAAAAATTGCTAAACTTTGGGCAGGGCATAGTGGCTCACACCTGTAATTCCAACACTTTGGGAGGCCGAGGCAGGTGGATCACTTGAGGTAAGGAGTTTGAGACCAGCCTAGCCAACAGGGTAAAATCCCATCTCTACTGAAAATACAAAAATTAGCCAGGTATGGTGGCACATGCCTGTAATCCCAGCTACTGGGGAGGCTAATGCAGGAGAATTGCTTGAGCCTGGGAGGCGGAGGTTGCAGTGAGTCAAGATCATGCCATTGCACCCAACCTCCGGGAAGAAGCGAGATTCCATCTCAAAAAAAAAAAAAAAAAAAAAAAAAAAAAGCTAACCATTGAAGAATTCCTTAATCTGATATAGAAGAAGTAATAATTGTGGTCACAATATATTTCTGCAGTTCCACAGAAAGCAACACTAGAAGTTAGAAGTGACCCTTGATCAGACAAGGCCTGTGCCCTCAAGGTCTGGGATTCCCTTTTAAATAGTTATACTCTTCTTGGCTCGATTCCTCACCCAGAATCCTGAGAAAATCTCTCCATTAGAAAGCCCAATAGACTGACATCAATTTTCTCCTTTCCCTTTAGAATTACATACATAAATTCACATGTAAGAATACTGGTACAAAGTAAAAAGAGACAGTGTTATTAAGACAAAGGAAAACCAACACATATCAAATATTAGACCGCAGAAAGATCATTGCAGTCCCAATCCTACAATGCTCATAACAGAATTCCCTAAATGTTATTTTTAAATCTGGATAAAGGACCTTTTCCTACCGGGACTTACTGTCACCTCTGCTATGTTCTGTTGGCATAAGCTGCTGCCATGTGGTTGGTTATTTGCCTCCTGTTGGCAAAATTGGTTCCTCATGGTCCAGCCTGCCCAATACACATGCTCTTCCCTGCAAGGATGCTCTGGCCAGGCCCACTCGCTTTCCTCTTCTGGAGCCTGATCACTCATGCTGAACTAATTCTTGGCCTGCTCCCCTGGATCCAGTGACCTTTATTATGCACCTGGTCTGTGGAAAACACTGAAGTGGACAGGACTCTTCTGGTTGCAAATAATAGACAATTTGAACTAGCTAGGCAAAGGGAACAAATGTAAGGCCCAGAATCCAAGATGGAGTATAATTAATGCCATAAGACCGAGGGAGTCACTCCACTAACACTCCATCCCATAGCCCCTTACAGCTGCTCTCTGGCTTTACTCGCTTCATTGACAAACTTTCTTCTTCCTTGTCCTGGAAATATTTTCATGACCAAGATCACATCCACACAGATTTCTGAGAGAAAAAGGTCTTCATCTCTCCCAATTCTAGAGGTGAACAGAAAATTCTGAGAATGATTTTGGTCCATAAGGTATGAGCTCATTTCCTGGGCCAATCACTCGGACCAGGGAGACAGGATCACATCAGCGCCCATCGTTGGGAGGGAGTATGGTGCTTCCAGGAAGATGGAGGTTTGCGGGCCAATCCAAACAACAGATGTCCTCCAAAGGCATAGTGCCAATCCTGACAGTAATGGGAGGGAAAGCTAAAATTCTCCTGATTTAGGGAGTCATTACAGGCAACCTTGTTTAACAAATGTCTGCTTTTACACTGAGCTGCCAAGAGAAAGAACTCCTGATGAGGCCACCAGCTACCTGGATGATGGGGGGCCATAGCTAAGGAGAAAGTCCTTATATGGTTCAAAGATCTTTATGTCTTGACTTGGAAAGGAGTTAGAAAAGTTAGGTAAAGGTATAGAGTGCAAGTAAGAGCATTTCTGAGATCTCAGTATTCTGCTAATAACTCGATTTTATTTGATTTGTCGTATTTTCTCTCACTATACTTCTTGCTAACCTTTGAAGAGTTCTTGAAAATGGCATAGAAGAACTAGTTGTTGACAGAAATTGAAAATACAGATCTCCAGGAGTGTACATTAAAGGTAGAGGTGGCCCTCTGTCAGGGATTCTGTGGTATAATTGCTCTTCAATCTTCTTTGTGGGGAGTTTAGAGCCTGCTTCAGTCCTGGCTTCTGACCTTCCCCTCCTCAGGCATCAGGACATGAGGCTTCCCGTAAAGGCCAGAACCTGATTAATGAGAGAATACCAGGCTTCTGATTATTCATGTTTATACCTTTATGGGCTTGTGACATATTATATATTATCACGTACCACATAACAATGTTTCAGTCAACCATAGATCACACATACAGCAGTGATCCTATAAGATTTTAATGGAGCTGAAAAATTCCTATCCCTTTGTGATGCTGTAGCTATTGCAACACATTACTCCTGTGTTTGTGGTGATGCTGATGTAAACAAACCTACAGCATGGCCAGTCATATGAAACTATAGCATATACAATTTTGTACAGTACATAATACTTGATAATGATAATAAATGACTATATTACTGGCTGTTGCACTTACTATACCATGCTTTTTACCTTTATTTTAGAGTATGCTCCTTCTACTTATTAAAAAAAGTGTTAACTGTAAAACAGTGTCAAGTAGGCCCTTCAGGAGGTATTCTCGAAGAAGGCACTGTTATCATAGGAGATGACAGCTCCATGCATGTTATCCTTGAAGCCCTTCCAGTGGGACAAGATGTAGAGGTGTAAGACAGTGATATGGGTGATCTTGACCCTGTGTAGGTCTAGGCTAATGTGTGTGTTTGAGTCTTAGTTTTTAACAAAAAATTTACAGAGAAAAAAGTTAAATAGAAAAAAGGCTTATAGAGTAATCATAGAAAGAAGATATTTTTGTACAGCTGTACAATTGTTTGTGCTTTAAGCTAAGTGTTACTACAAACAAGTCAAGAACTTAAAACATTAGACTTTTATAAAGTAAAAAAGTTACCGTAAGCTAAATTTAATTTATTATTGAAGAAAGGAAACTTTTAATATAAATCTAATGTAGCCTAAGTGGTCAGTATTTATAAAGACAGTAGTGTACAGTAATGTCCTAGGCCTCCACATGCACCCCCCACTCACTCACTCACTCACTCACCCAGAGCAACTTCCAGTTCTGCAAGCTCCATTCATGGTCAGTGCCCTATACAGAGGTGACACCTATCTTTTATACCATAGTTTTACTGTACCTTTCTATATTTAGATACACAAGTACTTACCGTTGTGTGACAATTGCCTATAATATTCAGTAGAGTAACACGCTGTACAAGTGTGTAGCCTACAAGCGATAGGCTATGCCTTATAGCCTAGGTGTGCTGTAGGCTACACCATCTAGGTTTCTATAAATATACTCTATGATGTTCATATAACAATGAAATTGCCTAACAATGTGTTTCTCAGAACGTATCCCTGTCATTAAATGATGCGTGACTGTAATTGAAGGAAATAATTATAGAATTTCGATTGTATCTAATTTCATGTTTACAATAAAAAAGCCAAACACTACTTCCCTACAAATAAACTTATTTTACTGTCAGTTTTTAATTACATAATTAATGCATCCCACTGCTTCCTCCTGGAATTCATTTTCTTCTTCCTTGCACAGATCCTCTAGCAAAAAGGATCTTTGGATAATAAGCTTTCCGAGGACTTGTATGTCTGAAGATGTTTTACTCTACCCCCATATATGAATGGAAATTTAGCTGTATATAAAACCACAGACTTAAAGCTATTTCACCTCAACTCTTTGAGGTTGATGCTCCACTACCCCATTGTGTCCAATGACGTTGCTGTGAACTAAGGTTGTCTATGAGTCCAGTTCTCCAATTCCTTTAGAAGCAATCTGATTTTTTCCCTCTTCTAGCTTTTAGAATTTTCCATTTAGGCTTGACATAACCGTGAAATATCTGGAATAGGGTTTTATTACTCCTGTTGCTATTTTTGTTATGTTTGTTCTTTGATGGATTCTTTAAATTTTAGGACATACATGTTTCTTTAGCTTTAGAACTTTGCTGGCTTCTATGTCATCAGCAAGTATGGTTCCCTCTGCATTCTCCATATTCTCTGCATTCTCCATATTCTCTCAATCTGGATGGATGTTGACTCTCAATCCTTGTTCTTCATGTTTTGTTTTAACTTTTCTTTCATGTTGTTCTTTTTATTTTTCCCTTTGTGTTACCTTTTGGGATAATTTCTTGTTACAGTCTTTTACATCGCTAACTTGCTTTTCAATTATGCTTATCCTGCTGTTCACCCGTTTTTTAACTGTACTCATTTTATTTTCATAATATATAATTGGTTATTTTTCATAATCACTTATTGTAGTTTTTTTTAATGTGATGTTCCCCTTGTTTCTCTGATGATATGTAATTACCTTATGTGGAAGTCCTGTGCTACTTCCACAAGTATAAGTGCTTTCAGTTGTCCAGTTCCTCACTTTTTGAGAAAAATCATTTTTAAATTTTTAAATTTTTACCTTTGTGGGTACATGAGCTATTTTGATACAGGCATACAATGTTTAATAATCACATCAGGGTAAATGGGGTATCTATCTACTCAAACATGTGCTATTTCTTTGTGTTACAAACAACCCGATTATACTCCTTGAGTTATTTTTAAATGTACAATAAATTACTGTTGACTATAGTCACCTTGTTGTGCAATCAAATAGTAAGTCCTATTCATTCTTTCTGACTATATTTTTGTACTAATTAACCATCTTCACTCTCCCCACCTCACTACCCTTCCCATCTTCTGATAACCGTCCTCCTACTCTCTATCTCCATGAGTTCAATCGTCTTAATTTTTAGCTCCCACAAATAAGTGAAAACGTGTGAAGTTTGTCTTTCTGTGCCTGGTTTATTTCATCTCACACAATGTCCTCCAGTTCCATCCATGTTGTTGCAAATGACAGAACCTCATTCTTTTTTATGGCTGAATGGTACTCCGTTGTGTACATATTCCACATTTCCTTTATTCATTTTTCTGTTGATGGACACATAGATTGCTTCCAAATCTTGGCTGTTGTGAATAGTACTGCAATAAATGTGAGAGTACAAATATATCAATATATTGATTTATTTTCTTTTGTGGATGTGTCTAGCAGTGAGATTGCAAGATCATATGGTACTTCTGTCTTTAGTTTTTTGAGGAACCTCCATACTGTTCTCCATAGTGGCTGTACAAATTTACATTCCACTAACAGTGTACAAGGGTTCCCTTTTCTCCACATCCTCACAAGCATTAATTATTGCCTGTCTTTTGGATAAAAGTCATTTTACCTGGGGTGAGATGAAATCTCATTGGAGTTTTGATTTGCATTTCTCTGATGGTCAATGATGGTGAGCACCTATTCCTATCTCTGTTTGCTATTTTTATGTCTTCTTTTGAGAAATGACTATTCAGATTTTTTGCTTATTTTTAATTGGATTATTAGATTTTTTTCCCATTGAGTTGTTTGAGTTCCTTATGTATTCTGGTTATTAATCCCTTGTAAGGTGGATAACTTGCAAGTATTTTCTCCCATTCTATGAGTTGTCTCTTCACTTTGCTGACTGTTTCCTTTGCTGTGCAGAAGCTTTTAACTTGATGTGATCCCATTTGGCCATTTTTGCTTTGGTTGCCTGTGCTTGTCAGGTATTACTCAAAACATCCTTGCCCAGACAAATGTCCTGGAAAGTTTACCCAATGTTTACTTTTAGTAGTTTCACAGTTGGAGGACTTAGATTTAAATCTTTAATCCATTTTGACTTGATTTTTGTATATGGTAGGAGGTAGGGGTCTAGTTTCATTCTTCTACATACAGATACCCAGTTTTCTCAGCACCATTTATTAAGAAACTGTCCTTTCCCTATTGTGTGTTCTTGGGAGCTTTGTTGAAAATGGGTTTACTGTAGATGTATGGATTTGTATCTGGGTTACTCTATTCTGCTCTATTTGTTATGTGTCTGTTTTTATGCCAGTACCATACTGCTTTGGTTACTATAGCTTTGTATCATAATTTAAAGTCAGATAATGCAATTCCTCCAGTTTTGTTCTTTTTGCTCAGGATACCTTTGGCTATGTGGAGTCTTTTGCGGTTCCATACAAATTTTAAGATTATTTTTTCCATTTCTGCAAAGAATGTCATTGGTATTTGAATAGTGATTGCACTGAATCTGTAGACTGCTTCGCATAGTAGGACATTTTAACAATATTGATTCTTCCAATCATGAACATGAAATATCTTCACATTTTTTTGTGTTCTCTTCATTTTCTTTCACCAATGTTTTATAGTTTTCACTGTAGAGATCTTTTACTTCTTTGATTAAGTTTATTCCTAGGTATTTTATTTTATTTTTAGCTATTGTAAATGGGATTACCTTCTTCACTTCTTTTTCAGATTGTTTGCTGTTGGCATACAGAAATGCTAGTAATTTTTGTATGTTTATTTTGTATCCTGCAACTTTACTGAATTTGTTTATCAGTTCTAATAGTTTTTTGGTGGAGTCAATAGGTTTTTCCAAATATAAGATTATAGCATCTGCAAACAAGGATACTTTGACTTTTTTCTTTCCAATTTGGATGATTCCTCTAGCTAGGACTTTCAGTACTTTGTTAAATAACAGTGGTGAAAGTCGGCATCCTTGTCATGTTCCAGAACTTGGAGGAAAGGCTTTCAGTTTTTCCCCACTTGGTATGATACTAGCCATAGCTTTTATTGTGTTGAGGTATGTTCCTTCTATATAGCTTTTTGAGGGTTTTTATCATGAAGGGATGCTGAATTTTATTAAATGGTTTTTCAGCATCAGTTGAAACGACTATATGGTTTTTGTCCTTCATTCTGTTTATATGATGTAACAATTGATTGATTTGTGTATGTTGAACCACCCTTGCATTCCTGGGATAAATTCCACTTGGTCATTATGAATGACATTTTTAATATGTTGTTGAATTCAATTTGCTAATATTTTGTTGAGAATTTTTGCATAATGTTCATCAGGGATATTGGCCTGTAGTTGTTTTTGTTTGTCTGTTTTCTTTTCTAATGTGTCTTTGTCTGGTTTTTCATATCAGGGAGATACTGGACTCATAGAATGATTTTGGAAGTATTCCCTCCTTTTCTGTTTTTCAGAATAGTTTAAGTGCATATTTAAGTGAATAATACTAGTTATTTAAATGCTCAGTAAAATTCAGAAGTGAAGCCATCAGGTTTCGGGCTTTTCTTTTCTGGGATACTTTTTATTACAACTTCAATTTTTATTATTATTATTATTGTTCTGTTCAGGTTTTAGATTTCTTCACAGTTCAATCTTGGTAGGCTGTATGTGGCTAGGAATTTGTTCGTTTCTTCTAGGTTTTTCAGTTTATTGGCTTAGAGTTGCTCCTAGTAGCCTAATAGTCATTTGAATTTCTGTAGTGTGGATTGTAAAGTCTCCTTTTTCATCTCTGATCTTATTCATTTGGGTCTTATCTCTTTTTTCCTTTGTCTGGTGAAAGGTTTGTTAATTTTGTTTATCTTTTCAAAAACCAATGCTTCATTTCACTACTCTTCTGTATTTTTTGTTTCAATTTTATTTATTTCTATTCTAATCTTCATTTCTTTCTACTAATTTTGAGTTTGGTTTGTTCTTTCTCCTCTAGTTCTTTAAGATGCATCATTAGGTTGTTTATCTGAAGTTTTTCTCTCTTTTTTCTTTTTTTTGATGTAGGCACTTATAGTTGTAAACGTCCCTTTTAGTACTGCTTTTACTGTATCCCATGTGGTTTCGTATGTTGTGTTTTCATTTTAAGAATGTTTAATTTTTCCTCTTAATTTCTTTTTTTTTCTTATTTTTTTTTTATTATACTTTAAGTTCTAGGGTACATGTGCATGACGTTTATATCATGTATAACTCCCCAAAGCAATCCCTCCCTCCTCCCCCCTCCCCATGATAGGCCCCAGTGTGTGATGTTCCCCTTCCCGAGTCCAAGTGATCTCATTGTTCAGTTCCCACCTATGAGTGAGAACATGCGGTGTTTGGTTTTCTCTTCTTGTGATAGTTTGCCAAGAATGATGGTTTCCAGCTGCATCCATGTCCCTACAAAGGACGCAAACTCATCCTTTTTGATGGCTGCATAGTATTCCATGGTGTATATGTGCCACATTTTCTTAATCCAGTCTGTCACAGATGGACATTTGGGTTGATTCCAAGTCTTTGCTATTGTGAATAGTGCCGCAATAAACATACGTGTGCATGTGTCTTTGTAGTAGAGTAATTTATAATCCTTTGGGTATATACCCAGTAGTGGGATGGCTGGGTCATATGGTACATCTAGTTCTAGATCCTTGAGGAATCGCCATACTGTTTTCCATAATGGTTGAACTAGTTTACAATCCCACCAACAGTGTAAAAGTGTTCCTATTTCTCCACATCCTCTCCAACATCTATTGTTTCCTGACTTCTTAATGATTGCCATTCTAACTGGTGTGAGATGGTATCTCATTGTGGTTTTGATTTGCATTTCTCTGATGGCGAGTGATGATGAGCATTTTTTCATGTGTCTGTTGGCTGTATGGATGTCTTCTTTGGAGAAATGTCTGTTCATATCCTTTGCCCACTTGTTGATGGGGTTGTTTGTTTTTTTCTTGTATATTTGTTTGAGTTCTTTGTAGATTCTGGATATTAGCCCTTTGTCAGATGAGTAGGTTGCAAAAATTTTCTCCCATTCTGTAGGTTGTCTGTTCACTCTGATGGTAGTTTCTTTAGCTGTGCAAAAGCTCTTTAGTTTAATTAGATCCCATGTGTCAATTTTGGCTTTTGCTGCCGTTGCTTTTGGTGTTTTAGACATGAAGTCCTTGCCCATGCCTATGTCCTGAATGGTACTACCTAGATTTTCTTCTAGGTTTTTATGGTATTAGGTCTAACATTTAAGTCTCTAATCCATCTTGAATTAATTTTCGTATAAGGGGTAAGGAAAGGATCCAGTTTCAGCTTTCTACTTATGGCTAGCCAATTTTCCCAGCACCATTTATTAAATAGGGAATCCTTTCCCCATTTCTTGTTTCTCTCAGGTTTGTCAAAGATCAGATGGCTGTAGATGTGTGGTATTATTTCTGAGGACTCTGTTCTGTTCCATTGGTCTATATCTCTGTTGTGGTACCAGTACCATGCTGTTTTGGTTACTGTAGCCTTGTAGTATAGTTTGAAGTCAGGTAGCGTGACGCCTCCAGCTTTGTCCTTTTGACTTAGGATTGTCTTGGCAATGCGGGCTCTTTTTTGGTTCCATATGAACTTTAAAGCCGTTTTTTCCAATTCTGTGCAGAAAGTCATTGGTAGCTTGATGGGGATGGCACTGAATCTACAAATTACCTTGGGCAGTATGGCCATTTTCACGATATCGACTCTTCCTATCCATGAGCATGGTATGTTCTTCCATTTGTTTGTGTCCTCTTTGATTTCACTGAGCAGTGGTTTGTAGCTCTCCTTGAAGAGGTCCTTGACATCCCTTGTAAGCTGGATTCCTAGGTATTTGATTCTCTTTGAAGCAATTGTGAATGGAAGTTCATTCCTGATTTGGCTCTCTGTTTGTCTGTTACTGGTGTATAAGAATGCTTGTGATTTTTGCACATTAATTTTGTATCCTGAGACTTTGCTGAAGTTGCTTATCAGCTTCAGGAGATTTTGGGCTGAGACAATGGGGTTTTCTAAATATACAATCATGTCATCTGCAAACAGGGACAATTTGACTTCTTCTTTTCCTAACTGGATACGCTTGATTTCTTTCTCTTGCCTGATTGCCCTAGCCAGAACTTCCAACACTATGTTGAATAGGAGTGGTGAGAGAGGGCATCCCTGTCTTGTGCCAGTTTTCAAAGGGAATTTTTCCAGTTTTTGCCCATTCAGTATGATATTGGCTGTGGGTTTGTCATAAATAGCTCTTGTTATTTTGAGGTACATTCCATCAATACCGAATTTATTGAGCGTTTTTAGCATGAAGGGCTGTTGAATTTTGTCAAAAGCCTTTTCTGCATCTATTGAGATAATCATGTGGTTCTTGTCTTTGGTTCTGTTTATATGCTGGATTACGTTTATTGATTTGCGAATGTTGAACCAGCCTTGCATCCCAGGGATGAAGCCTACTCGATCAGGTGGATAAGCTTTTTGATGTGCTGCTGAATCCGGTTTGCCAGTATTTTATTGAGGATTTTTGCATCGATGTTCATCAGGGATATTGGTCTAAAATTCTTTTTTGTGTTGTGTCTCTGCCAGGCTTTGGTATCAGGATGATGTTGGCCTCATAAAATGAGTTAGGGAGGATTCCCTCTTTTTCTATTGATTGGAATAGTTTCAGAAGGAATGGTACCAGCTCCTCCTTGTACCTCTGGTGGAATCCATCTGGTCCTGGACTTTTTGGTGGGTAGGCTATAATTGTTGCCTCAATTTCAGAGCCTGCTATTGGTCTATTCAGGGATTCAACTTCTTCCTGGTTTAGTCTTGGAAGAGTGTAAGTGTCCAGGAAATTATCCATTTCTTCTAGATTATCTAGTTGATTTGCGTAGAGGCATTATAGTATTCTCTGATGGTTGTTTGTATTTCTGTGGGGTCAGTGGTGATATCCCCTTTATCATTTTTTATTGCGTCTATTTGATTCCTCTTCTTTTCTTCTTATTAGTCTAGCTAGCGGTCTGTCAATTTTGTTGATCTTTTCAAAAAACCAACTCCTGGATTCACTGATTTTTTGGAGGGTTTTTTGTGTCTCTATCTCTTCAGTTCTGCTCTGATCTTAGTTATTTCTTGCCTTCTGCTAGCTTTTGAATGTGTTTGCTCTTGCCTCTCTAGTTCTTTGAATTGTGATGTTAGAGTGTCAATTTTAGATCTTTCCTGCTTTCTCTTGTGGGCATTTAGTGCTATAAATTTCCCTCTACACACTGCTTTAAATGTGTCCCAGAGATTCTGGTATGTTGTATCTTTGTTCTCATTGGTTTCAAAGAACATCTTTATTTCTGCTTTCATTTCGTTATGTACCCAGTAGTCATTCAGGAGCAGGTTGTTCAGTTTCCATGTAGTTGAGCGGTTTTGATTGAGTTTCTTAGTCCTGAGTTCTAGTTTGATTGCACTGTGGTCTGAGAGACAGTTTGTTATAATTTCTGTTCTTGTACATTTGCTGAGGAGTGCTTTACTTCCAATGATGTGGTCAATTTGGAATAAGTGTGATGTGGTGCTGAGAAGATGTATATTCTGTTGATTTGGGGTGGAGAGTTCTATAGATGTCTATTAGGTCGCTTGGTGCAGAGATTAGTTCAATTCCTGGATATCCTTGTAACTTTCTGTCTCCTTGATCTGTGTAATGTTGACAGTGGAGTGTTGAAGTCTCCCATTATTATTGTATGGGAGTCTAAGTCTCTTTGTAGGTCTCTAAGGACTTGCTTTATGAATCTGGGTGTGCTCCTGTATTGGGTGCATATATATTTAGGAGAGTTAGCTCTTCCTGTTGAATTGATCCCTTTACCATTATGTAATGCCTTCTTTGTCTCTTTTGATCTTTGATGGTTTAAAGTCTGTTTTATCAGAGACTAGGATTGCAACCCCTGTTTTTTTGTTCTCCATTTGCTTGGTAGATCTTCCTCCATCCCTTTATTTTGAGCCTATGTATGTCTCTGCATGTGAGATGGGTATCCTGAATACAGCAGACTGATGGGTCTTGACTCTTGATCCAGTTTGCCAGTCTGTGTCTTTTAATTGTAGCATTTAGTCCATTGACATTTAAGGTTAATATTGTTATGTGTGAACTTGATCCTGTCATTATGATATTAACTGGTTATTTTGCTCGTTAGTTGATGCAGTTTCTTCTTAGCCTCGATGGTCTTTACATTTTGGCATGTTTTTGTAATGGCTGGTATCGGTTGTTCCTTTCCATGTTTAGGGCTTCCTTCAGGGTCTCTTGTAAGGCAGGCCTGGTGGTGACAAAATCTCTAAGCATTTGCTTATCTGTAAAGGATTTTATTCTCCTTCACTGATGAAGCTTAGTTTGGCTGGATATGAAATTCTGGGTTGAAAATTCCTTTCTTAAGAACGTTGAATATTGGCCCCCACTCTCTTCTGGCTTGTAGAGTTTCTGCCGAGAGGTCTGCTGTTAGTCTGATGGGCTTCCCTTTGTGGGTAACCCGACCTTTCTCTCTGGCTGCCCTTAAGATTTTTTCCTTCATTTCAACTTTGGTGAATCTGGCAATTATGTGTCTTGGAGTTGCTCTTCTGGAGGAGTATCCATGTGGCGTTCTCTGTATTTCCTGAATTTGAATGTTGGCCTGCCCTACTAGGTTGGGGAAGTTCTCCTGGATGATATCCTGAAGAGTGTTTTCCAACTTGGTTCCATTTTCCCCCTCACTTTCAGGCACCCCAATCAGACGTAGCTTTGGTCTTTTTACATAATCCCACTTCTTGCAGGCTTTGTTCATTTCTTTTTCTTCTTTTTTCTTTTGGTTTCTCGTCTCGCTTCATTTCATTCATTTGATCCTCAATCGCTGATACTCTTTCTTCCAGTTGATCGAGTCGGTTACTGAAGCTTGTGGATTTGTCACGTATTTCTCGTGTCATGGTTTTCATCTCTGTCATTTCGTTTATGATCTTCTCTGCATTAATTAGTCTAGCTGTCAATTCTTCCACTGTTTTTCAAGATTTTTAGTTTCTTTGCGCTGGGTACGTAATTCCTCCTTTAGCTCTGAGAGGTTTGATGGACTGAAGCCTTCTTCTCTCATCTCGTCAAAGTCATTCTCTGACCAGCTTTGATCCGTTGCTGGCGATGGGCTGCGCTCCTTTGCAGGGGGAGATGCGCTCGTATTTTTTGAATTTCCAGCTTTTCTGCCCTGCTTCTTCCCCATCTTTGTGGTTTTATCTGTCTCTGGTCTTTGAAGATGGTGACGTACTGATGGGGTTTTGGTATAGGTGTCCTTCCTGTTTGATAGTTTTCCATCTGACAGTCAGAAGGACTGTCTGTTGGTCTGTTGGAGATTGCTTGAGGTCCACTCCAGACCCTGTTTGCCTGGGTATCAGCAGCAGAGGTTGCCGAAGATAGAATATTGCTGAACAGCGAGTGTACCTGTCTGATTCTTTCTTTGGAAGTTTCCTCTCAGGGGTGACTCCACCCTGTCAGGTGTGGGGTGTCAGACTGCCCCTAGTGGGGGATGTCTCCCAGCTAGGCTACTCAGGGGTCAGGGACCCACCTGAGCAGGCAGTCTGTCCGTTCTCAGATCTCAACCTCCGCGTTAGGAGATCCACGGCTCTCCCCAAAGCTGTCAGACAGAGTCGTTCGCATCTGCACCGGCCCCCGCTCTTTCCCCTAATGGACTGCAGCTGTGCGCTGTCCGCAGAGGTAGAGTCTACAGAGACAGGCAGGCTTCCTTGAGCTGCTGTGAGCTCCACCCAGTTCGAGCTTCCCAGCGGCTTTGTTTACCTACTTAAGCCTCAACAATGGCGGGCGCCCCTCCCCCAGCCTCGCTGCTGCCTTGCGGATAGATCGCCGCAGACTGCTGTGTTAGCAGTGAGGGAGGCTCCGTGGGCATGGGACCCTCCCGGCCAGGTGTGGGATATATTCTCCTGGTGTGCCTGTTTCCTTAAAGCGCAGTATTGGGGTGGGAGTTACCTGATTTTCCAGGTGTTGTGTGTCTCAGTTCCCCTGGCTAGGAAAACGGATTTCCTTCCCCCTTGCGCTTCCAGGTGAGGCGATGCCTCGCCCTGCTTCAGCTCTCGCTGGTCAGGCTGCAGCAGCTGACCAGCACCGATTGTCCGGCACTCCCTAGAGAGATGACCCCAGTACCTCAGTTGAAAATGCAGAAATCACCGGTCTTCTGTGTTGCTCGCGCTGGGAGTTGGAGACTGGAGCTGTTCCTATTTGGCCATCTTGCTCCGCCCCCCTTTCCTCTTAATTTCTTCCTTGACCCACTGGTCATTTGGGAGTGTATTGTTTAATTTCCATGTATTTGTCTAATTTCTAAAATTCCTCTTGTTATTGATTTCTGGTTTTATTCCATTGTGGTCAAAGAAGATACATGATTTAATTTCAACATTTTCGAATTTTTTAAGACTTGTTTTGTGGCCTAACAGATAATCTGTCCTTGAGAATGATCCATGTGCTGAGAAGAATGTGTATTCTGCAGCCATTGGATGAAATGTTCTGCAAATATCTATTAGGTCCATTTGATCTATAGTGCAGATTAAGTCTAATGCTTCTTTGTGAATTTTCTGTCTGGATGATCTGTCCTATGCTGAAAGTGGGATGTTGAAGTCTCCAACTATTATTGTATTGGGTCTTTCTATCTCTTTAGCTCTAATAGTATTTACTTTATATATCTGGGTGCTCCGGTCCTAGGTACATATATATTTACATGTACATGTATACTATTGGATACATATATATTTACTGCTTATATATTTGGGTGCATATATGTTTATATATTTAATGTTTATATCATTTTGCTGAATTGACCCATTTATCATTATATACTGACCTTCTTTATCTCTTTTTATAGTCTTTGTCTTGAGATCTATTTTGTCTGATATAAGTATAGCTATTCCTGCTTTGTTTTGGTTTTCATTTGCATGGAGTGTCTTTATCCATCCCTTTATTTTCAGTCTATGTGTGTCTTTATAGGTGAAATGTGTTTCTTGTAGGTAATACATCATTGGGTCTCTTTTTTAATCCATTCACCCACTCTATGTCTTTTGATTAGAGAGTTTAGTCCATTTACATTTAATTTTATTGTTGATAAGTAAGAACTTAACTCCTGCCATTTTGTTTTTTGTTTTCTGGTTATTTTATGCTCTTCTCTTCCTTCTTACCTTTCTTCCTGTCTTCCTTTTAGTGAAGGTGATTTCCCCGATAGTATCTTTTAATTTCTTGCTTTTTATTTTTATTTTTTGTATCTGTTGTATGTTTTTTGTTGTTCTTGTGTTTTTTGGGGGTTTTTTTGTTTTTTATTTTTTTGAGATGGAGTCTCACTCTGTCACCCAGGCTGGAGTGCAGTGACATGATCTTGGCTCACTGCAACCTCTGCCTCCTGGGTTCAAGCAAGTCTTCTGCCTCAGCCTTCTGAGTAACTGGGATTACAGGTGTGCACCACCACACCTGGCTAATTTTTATATTTTTAGTAGAGACGGGGTTTCATCATGTTGGCTGGTCTCAAACTCCTGACCTTGTGATCTGCCTGCCCTGGCCTCCCAAAGTGCTGGAATTAACAGGTGTGGGCCACTACGCCCGGCCTGTTGTATGTTTTTTATTTGAGGTTACTATGAGGCTTGCAAATGATATCTTATAAACATTATTTTAAACTGATGACAATTTAACAGTGATTGCATAAACAAACTAACAAACAAGTAAAGATAAAGCTAATAAAAACTCCAACTTTAACTTCATCCCTCTGCTTTTTAACTTTTTGTTGTTTTGTTGTTTGCATTTATATCTTACTAGACTATACATGTCTTGAAAAGTTGTAGTTATTATTTTTGATAGGTTCATCTGAGAAAAGTCATTATTTTATGATATTGATGTTCCTTAACCTTTGAGAAAATTGTCATCTTCTTAACAAATTTTGTTTGGTAACTGAACTTCTCTGTGAGATATTCTGTTAACTATCTTTGCACAATCTGGTGGGGAGAGGCTGGCTGCCCTATTTTCAGAGAGGCAGCTGCCCTATTTCACTGAAAAGTAATTCTTGGCACACAATGAAGTAGAGATGCTCCTGATTCCTCTGGGACGTTGTGGACACCAAGGGCAATTGCCTTTTCACTACATCCCAAGCTCCTGTACTCACTGCTCACGGCCTGCTGCGTGTGTATGTGGTGGGGGTCAAGTAATTTTCCAATTAAGTCTTAAGCCATGTGCTTTGCAGTTTTCAAGCATTTATCAATTTCTCATCAAGTCAAAGTCTCCCTTAATTTTTATTATGCATGTATATTTTTAAAATACATATTTTAATTATTCATGTGGTGGTTATGTGGGAGCGGTGTTTACTAGTTTTACCTCCTACCATTTTAAAACCATAGCTTTTTTTTAAAAGGAAACATTTATTGAGCCAACTATGTGTCAAACATAGGTAGGCATGGAGATTAGAATAGTGCCCCAAAAGGCCCTTTACTTTTTTCATAAAGCTTTTTTCCTGCCTCTGTAGTGCAGAATTCAGCTTGGCAGGCCAAAAAAAGAAACCATTGAGCTTAGGGAACACTCAGTAATCAGTTCAAAAGGCCAGATGAATTATATCAAGCCAAGTAAGGTGTCAAAAAAACAAACAAGAGATACAGGCAAGAAAAATGTTTTCTGGTCCTCCAGTGTCTTCCTAATCTTCTCTGTATAGAGTGACCATATGTCCCTATTTGCCTTAGACAGTTCTGGTTTATACCTATTATCTTAGTGTGAGTATTAATGATACCTTTTCACTCTAAAAAGTTATCTAGTTTAAACTGTAAATTATATGATTACTCTAGTAAGACACCATGTAAAGAAAATCAATGAATGAATATCTCTGGTCGGTGATAATATTTGGAACACTTCAGAACATAGGGAACAGAAATAGCAAGTCATCGTTTATTTATTCATTCATTCATTCATTCAATAAAGATTTGCTGAAGCTCTACCATGTGCCAGGCTCTGTGCAAAGCTTTGAATGTACAGTGATGAGCAACCCAGACACACTCATGGACATTTCCCTGAGAAAAGATTAGCAAACTAACAAGTCTATTTCTAATGTAAACCAGAGACAAACTATAATTTCTCAACATTTTTTCCTAGTTCAAGGACTTGAAAAAACATTGTAAACTCTTTGCCTACTCAATCATACACTGTCAGGTAGGTATTAAGTTAGCATATCAAAACCACACCATCATTTGAAAGAGATGTTAAATACTTGTCTACCAAACAAGAACAAAGCAGGGTGCTACGCAGGTAATAATGGATTTGAAGTCACTAGAAGGCCTGTTTAGATAATTAAGCAAACAAAAAAAAAGTACTGAAAATTATCAAAGTTGATGATTAGCATGGTTTGGAATTCAAAGGATAATTTCACTACCCTCTTCTTCACTTAGGCGCTGAGAGAATGTATATAATGGATCGATCACATGCAATTTTCTACTCATTATGCACAAACCTGCTTCATCAAATTCCCCATTCAGCATGCATATTGCCAAAAAAATCAAAAGCCAAAAGCAAGTTGCAACTTGCAGCCCCTATTATTATTCTACTTTTTAAAATATACAATTCTTTTGAAGAGTTTGAATACCAAGTGTTCTTTTTGTTATTTAGACAAAATTTGCAAGGAATTTTCCTCATTTTCTAGAGCTCAGTATTCCTGGAAAGTTAAATCCCACGGGAACTTCGAAAATGTCAGGAGCTTCTTAAGTGATGTGAAACCCACTTACAGCTTATTTGTTATAAGCTTTGACATGGAAATAGCAGAGTGGATATATAAAGAAAAAAATCCAGTAACAATAGGAATACATTGTTTGTGATATTATCCCTATTCAATTCCTGGTCAGAGGATACTACTGAAGATTCAGAAGACTGGGGTTCCATCTCACATGGGTAATTTTTCTCCTCTGCGGATTATGACCTTCACCTTGGTCCCAGATTTTGCACAGATATCACTATAAAAAGGAAAGAACAGGTGAAAGTAGAAGAATCAAGGCAAATCTGTCTGCATTACTAGAAAAAGAATTCAAAATCAATGGTTGCCAAGGACTATCCAAGTAAATGTAAATGTCTTGATAATATCTGTCAAGATACTAAAGCATATGTTTTCTAGTGTTTGCACACATATTATAAATCGTAAGCTTCTTTGTTTCTGCCTGTAAACTCACTCTGCTTCTCCTATCATTGTCTTAGTTAATGGCATCCTGAACTACCTTAAGTCATCTAATCAGGAAACTAGAGTCAACATCCATACTTCCTTCACCTTCCATATCCAGTCATCTTCAAATCTTTCCATCCTAATCCCTACAGGTCCCAAAATCTATCTTTCCCTTTCCTGTTGTCCTGCCACTGCCTTACCTGGCACCTTCATGTCTTTTTCAGGACACTGTGACAGTTTTTCTTAGATCTCCTGGCTTCACTTTCTGCCTCTTCCACTACAGGGATATTCCTAAGACTGTAAACTGATTATGCTTCTCTCTTTGCTCAGAAATCTTCAGTGGTAGTCCTAGCATAATAAGCAATAACCTAGACCCAAACTCCCTTCTCAGCCTCACACCTAGTCTCTGGGCCTGCCCACACCCAGGGCATACTGAAGCATTTGTACCTCAGACACACTAATTACCTTAAAGTTTCCATGACTTTGTACACTTTTTCAAAAATCCAGCAAACTTTTATGCATCCTTCATATCCTACCTAGCAAACTTTTATGCATCCTTCAAAACCCTGTTCAGCCAACCCTCTTCTACGAATCCATCACTGAGTTTCTACGACAGAGTTAAAGACTTGTTTTTCTGCACCCGTAACATTTTTAATTAATTAATTCCATTATGGCATACATTACACACTGTCATAATTATTTATGACTTTCAGAAGAGTGTGGAAATCATGTTCTTCTTTATTATGCCAGCTTCTTGCAGTGTTTGGCAAATGATGTGCTCCTTAAATATTCACTGAATCAATTATTTAGCATTTTTTGGCTAAATAATACAATTGATAAGAGTTAATAAAACTCTTGTCTATAAACTATTTCAGTGATATTTCTCTTCTGCTCATTCCTACATGCTGGAATGTATGTATATGTGTGCAGATGATTTGTGTTAAGGTGTCCCACTGCTTCATGGCATTGAATCAAAGAAAAATCAGAACACTGAGGACCAGGTTCTCTAGCAACAGCACTAGAGCACTAGAGCAGAGAAGAGTCCCTCACCAGGGCCGGCCCTGAACCAGTGCGACGACAGATTGTGCTAGCAGGGAGCAGCACTATTCCCAGTGGCCTGCACATGTTTGATTAACTTATACAGAGGGAATCTCAGCAGTGGCATGTCTAGTCATGTCTGGAAACAATGCCTCTGGAAAGAGCTGCCCCCTGCTGAAAGAGATGTCAAGAAGCCAGAAATTTCCTAGAAAAGACTATGAATCTCCAAAGGAGATTCCATGACCTACATGTGGTAGGTCATGGCTGCCCCCATCCTACCCACACCCCTGGCCAGCACCATCAACATCCTTGTGACCCGAGTCCATCCTGTGTAGCCACTGGCTAGAGTCTGGTCTCATGGACTTTCAAGGGTTCTTTGTCCCACTCCTAAGTTTACACCACTCTTGGCTAATCTGTAAGTCCCAGGAAACAGAGTTGGAGAAACTGCTTTCTCTTGGTTTGACTTTGAATGCTTTCAAAGTAGTTAGAGATATATTTGCCAAACAAATTGCCTCTTGGCAAATAGCACAGTGTCGTGCCATAGTTCTCAAATTACTGAGCCTCAATTACTTTCTTCAAGTGAAAGTTGAAGCATATATCCAAAATACAAAACAAAAAGGGCAGGAACACTTGTAGTTACAGTGGGAGTAGGTTCCCGGAGCCCCACTTACTCAGCCTCCCTCTGCGTGGGTCCCAGGATACATAAGTAGTCCTCAGAAAATGCTGCTGGCCAGGATGTGATTAGATCCCACCCCAACTCTAGAACCACCCCCCGGACCCCTCTCTACCCCACCCCTCATTTGCTCTTGGGCCTGGCAATCTGCAACCTCTCAAGCTCTCTCCTCTATCATTCTCACCGCAATCACAGCCGTGCTCCAGCACCTCTTGTTCTCTACTTCTCCTTGACTCCAGGTTCCTGTTCCATTTCTCTGTTCCCCTTCACTGATAACTCTGCATACTGCATTGACTTTCTCACCTCCTGTTGTTTCTCAAATATACTGGACTCTGTCTACTTCCTTCTCTTTCTATTGCAGCCATTGGGGTCTAAGTCCATATCATTTCTTGCCCTGACAACTGCAGTGACCTCTTACTTACTTTTCCTGTCTCCACTCTTGCTGCCTAATACCCATTCTCCATAGAACAGCTAGACAAGTATTGTTAAAGAGTAAATTATGTCATAGCACTGGATGATTAAAATATTTCAGACGCTGGCCAGGTGCAGTGGCTTATGTCTGTAATCCCAGCACTTTGGGAGCCCGAGGCGGGCAGATCATGAGGTCAGGAGATCAAGACCATCCTGGCTAACACAATGAAACCCCATCTGTGCTAAAAATACAAAAAAAAATAGCCGCATGGTGGCGCGAGCCTGTAGTCCCAGCTATTTGGGAGGCTGAGGCAGGAGAATAGCTTGAACCAGGGAGGCAGAGGTTGCAGTGAGCCGAGATCTTGCCACTGCACTCCAGCTTGGGCAACAGAATGAGACTCTGTCTCAAAAAAAAAAAAAAAAAAAAATCAGATGCATCTCACTGCATTTAGGATAGAATCCAAACTCTTTCCCACAATGTAGGAAGTAGGATCTGCCTTCTTTCTATTTCTCCAACTTCAATTCAGGTTATTCTGCACCATCCCCTCAGACCTCAGCTTCAGCCATTCCCTGAGCCTGGTGTACTCTCGCCCCGTCTTTTCCTACCTGATGTCTCTTCAATATTTTTTGTTCTCACTTAAATGTTACTGCCTCAGATAAGCTGTCCCTGGCCCTTGATGCCAGGGTTCACTTTGTCCTTATTCTTGTTTTTCTTATTCATTCTGTTTATTTCTTCTTGGTACCTACCACAGCTTGTAATTATCTTGTTTCTGCGCTTCTGAACTTCTATGTCTATCTCTCCCATTGAGATTCAGTCTGCACAAGAGTTGGACATATCTTTCCTGTTCACCCACATGATCTAGCACCTGGCTCAGATCCTGGCACAGCATCTAACACATAGGTTAAATGTTGAGTTTTTCTAACAGCAAAAACAAAGTCCATTTGGGATCATGAAAATAGTCTAAAATTCAGGTGTACTAATAGATGCACAGCTCTGCAAATATACTAAAACCATTAAATTGTTTTAAATGGGTGAATTGTATGGTGTGTGAATTAGGTTTGGAGTCTTAGTTTCCATATTTGCAAAACTGAATAATAATACCTGAGAGAGAGAAGAGAATTAATTGCAACTTTCATAAGTTTCTGTTCACCTGACCATAAACACTTGAGACATCCCTCAGCTGTTGCAATTCTCATTTAGGAACCCCTGGAAATCACCTTGACCCTGAAATATCAAAACTGATACCACACTGACTTTGCTCAGTGGTGATAGGTTGCTGCTGCCCTACTGAAATAGAACTTACAGGGAAAAAGACAGAGAGAGAGACAGACAGAATGAAAAGAAGGAAAGGAAAAAGAAAAAAGAAAGGTACACACCAGATCACAGAGTTACAGCAAATCACTAGAACCACACCACTGTTTGCAAAGTTGCAAAGATAAATTTATCTACTTCTTTTGGTATTTCTTTCCTTCAAATTTGTGTTTGTTTGCTTCTTGTATACTAGGTTGGTGTCTTAGTCAGTTCAGGCTGCTATAATAGAATACCATACACTGGGTGGCTTAGACAACAAACATCTATTTCTCACGATTCTGGAGACAGGGAAGTCCAAGATCAAGGAGCTGACAGATTTGATGTCTATTGGGGTCCCACTTCCTGGTTTCTAGAGGGCCACCTTCTTGTTTTATTCTCACAGGGTAGAGAGGGAGTGAGAGAGCACTCTGGGGCCTCTTTTATAAAGGCATTAACCACATTCATGAGGGCTTATCTCATGACCTAATCACCTCCCAAACCCACCACCTCCTAATAGCACCACATTGGGGTTAGGATTTCAACATATGAATTTTAGGGGAACATAAACATCCAGTGCATAACACTTGAATTCTTCCAGAAGTGAAGCCTGAGGCAAGAATTTGAGTGCACATTGTTTATTTGGGAGGTGCTCTCAGGGAGCATGGGCCGGGCAGTGGACAAGTGACACAGGGAAGGAAGCCATCGCAGTGGAGTGAGGGGACTGCTGCGGGGCTGTGAGGCTCAATCCTGCAGAGGTAGAACATACCCCAGCAACGTCCCAGAGAGACGCAGTTGCCCACCAGCTTCCCTGCTGTCACTGTGTGAGAGCTGCTCCCCCAGGGCTTACTCCTCAGCACCATCAGCTTGCCCTGCACGGGCCAAGTGGGCTCCTGTAGCTCAGGCCTGGTCCTTGCAGGAAGACTCCATGTAACGGGGGTCAGGCACCAGTGGGGTCTTCTACATGTCAGATGCAGACTTCAGACGCACACCAGCCCCTAGGCACCATTCAGGAGCAGCCCATCTTCCCATGTCCTTGGTGGTCAGCTGTGGGAGGGTAGGTGTGGGTGGGTGGGCCTTGCTGAGTTTCCTCAACTTCAGACCTTCTTGTTCCTCTTCACAAATCCCTTCTGAAAGCTGAGGCAAGATAGAATCCCACAGACCTCCTTATCTAGAGGGTCTTCTTAGTAGCCAAGACAAGCTCTGGATTACATTGTGAAAGTTGCCATTCCATACAGAACATGTGTGGAAATCTGAGAACTCTGGCCTAATCAATCACGAGACACTTTCCTCCTTTCAATCTTTGCTACAACCTCAGTTTAATTCTAAGTTTCCTTACCCTGTGAAACCCACTCCTCTCAGCATCTATTATTTCTGACCCATGCATGTGGCACCAAGCTACAGGTTTCTCAGGCACACTGTAAAAACTGCTGTAATAACTTTTAAAAACATCAGAAGATTTCTGGGGGGGGCGGAGCAAGATGGCTGAATAGGAACAGCTCCAGTCTCCAGCTCCCAGCGCGAGCGACACAGAAGACAGGTGATTTCTGCATTTTCAACTGAGGTACTGGGTTCATCTCACTGGGGAGTGCCGGACCATCTGTGCTGGTCAGCTGCTGCAGCCCAACCAGCGACAGCTGAAGCAGGGCGAGGCATCGCCTCACCTGGGAAGCGCAAGGGGGAAGGGAATCCCTTTTCCTAGCTAGGGGAACTGAGACACACAACACCTGGAAAATAGGGTAACTCCCACCCCAATACTGTGCTTTACCAAGGGTCTTAGCAAACAGACACACCAGGAGATTATATCCCACATCTGGCCGGGAGGGTCCCACGCCCATGGAGCCTTCCTCATTGCTAGCACAGCAGTCTGAGATCTAACTGCAAGGCAACAGCGAGACTGGGGGAGGGGTGCCCGCCATTGCTGAGACTTAAGTAGGTAAACAAAGCCGCTGGGAAGCTAGAATTGGGTGGAGCTCACAGCAGCTCAAGGAGGCCTGCCTGTCTCTGTAGACTCCACCTCTGGGGACAGGGCACAGCTCAACAACAACAACAACAACAACAACAAAAGTAGCAGAAACCTCTGCAGACGCAAACGACTCTGTCTGACAGCTTTGAAGAGAGCAGTGGATCTCCCAACACGGAGGTTGAGATCTGAGAACGCACAGACTGCCTGCTCAAGTGGGTCCCTGACCCCTGAGTAGCCTAACTGGGAGACATCCCCGACTAGGGGCAGACCGACACTCCACACCTCACATGGTGGAGTACACCCCTGAGAGGAAGCTTCCAAAGCAAGAATCAGACAGGTACACTCGCTGTTCAGCAATATTCTCTCTTTGGCAGCCTCTGCTGCTGATACCCAGGCAAACACGGTCTGCAGTGGACCTCAAGCAATCTCCAACAGACCTACAGCTGAGGGTCCTGACTGTTAGAAGGAAAACAAACAAACAGGAAGGACACCCACACCAAAACCCCATCAGTACGTCACCATCATCAAAGACCAGAGGCAGATGAAACCACAAAGATGGGGAAAAACCAGGGCAGAAAAGCTGGAAATTCAAAAAATGAGAGCGCATCTTCCCCTCCAAAGGAACGCAGCTCATCGCCAGCAATGGATCAAAGCTGGTCAGAGAATGACTTTGACAAGATGAGAGAAGAAGGCTTCAGTCCATCAAACTTCGCAGAGCTAAAGGAGGAATTACGTACCCAGCACAAAGAAACTAAAAATCTTGAAAAAAGAGTGGAAGAATTGATAACTAGAATAATTAATGCAGAGAAGGCCATAAATGAAATGACAGAGATGAAAACCATGATACGAGAAATCGTGACAAATGCACAAGCTTCAGTAACCGACTCGATCAACTGGAAGAAAGAGTATCGGCGATTGAGGATCAAATAAATGAAATGAAGCGAGAAGAGAAACCAAAAGAAAAAAGAAGAAAAAGAAATGAACAAAGCCTGCAAGAAGTATGGGATTATGTAAAAAGACCAAAGCTACGTCTGATTGGGGTGCCTGAAAGTGAGGGGGAAAATGGAACCAAGTTGGAAAACACTCTTCAGGATATCATCCAGGAGAACTTCCCCAACCTAGTAGGGCAGGCCAACATTCAAATTCAGGAAATACAGAGAATGCCACAAAGATACTCCTCGAGAAGAGCAACTCCAAGACACATAATTGTCAGATTCACCAAAGTTGAAATGAAGGAAAAAATCTTAAGGGTAGCCAGAGAGAAAGGTCGGGTTACCCACAAAGGGAAGCCCATCAGACTAACAGCAGATCTCTCGGCAGAAACTCCACAAGCCAGAAGAGAGTGGTGGCCAATATTCAGCATTCTTAAAGAATTTTAAACCCAGAATTTCATATCCAGCCAAACTAAGTTTCATAAGTGAAGGAGAAATAAAATCCTTTACAGATAAGCAAATGCTTAGAGATTTTGTCACCACCAGGCCTGTCTTACAAGAGACCCTGAAGGAAGCACTAAACATGGAAAGGAACAACCAGTACCAGCCATTGCAAAAACATGCCAAAATGTAAAGACCATCGAGGCTAGGAAGACTGCATCAACTAATGAGCAAAATAACCAGTTAATATCATAATGGCAGGATCAAGTTCACACATAACAATATTAACCTTAAGTGTAAATGGACTAAATGGTCCAATTAAAAGACACAGATTGGCAAACTGGATCAAGAGTCAAGACCCATCAGTCTGCTGGGCTCATACATAGGCTCAAAATAAAGGGATGGAGGATGATCTACCAAGCAAATGGAAAACAAAAAAAAGCAGGGGTTGCAATCCTAGTCTCTGATAAAACAGACCTTAAACCATCAAAGATCAAAAGAGACAAAGAAGGCCATTACATAATGGTAAAGGGATCAATTCAACAGGAAGAGCTAACTCTCCTAAATATATATGCACCCAATACAGGAGCACCCAGATTCATAAAGCAAGTCCTTAGAGACTTACAAAGAGACTTAGACTCCCATACAATAATAATGGGAGACTTCAACACTCCACTGTCAACATTAGACAGATCAAGGAGACAGAAAGTTAACAAGGATATCCAGGAATTGAACTCATCTCTGCACCAAGCAGACCTAATAGACATCTACAGAACTCTCCACTCCAAATCAACAGAATATACATTCTTCTCAGCACCACATCACATTTATTCCAAAATTGACCACATAATTGGAAGTAAAGCACTCCTCAGCAAATGTACAAGAACAGAAATTATAACAAACTGTCTCTCAGACCACAGTGCAATCAAACTAGAACTCAGGACTAAGAAACTCAATCAAAACCGCTCAACTACATGGAAACTGAACAACCTGCTCCTGAATGACTACTGGGTACATAACGAAATGAAGGCAGAAATAAAGATGTTCTTTGAAACCAGTGAGAACAAAGATACAACATACCAGAATCTCTGGGACACATTTAAAGCAGTGTGTAGAGGGAATTTATAGCACTAAATGCCCACAAGAGAAAGCAGGAAAGATCTAAAATTGACACTCTAACATCACAATTAAAAGAACTAGAGAGGCAAGAGCAAACACATTCAAAAGCTAGCAGAAGGCAAGAAATAACTAAGATCAGAGCAGAACTGAAGGAGATAGAGACACAAAAAACCCTCCAAAAAATCAATGAATCCAGGAGTTGGTTTTTTGAAAAGATCAACAAAATTGACAGACTGCTAGCAAGACTAATAAAGAAGAAAAGAGAGAAGAATCAAATAGACACAATAAAAAATGATAAAGGGGATATCACCACTGACCCCACAGAAATACAAACAACCATCAGAGAATACTATAAACGCCTCTACACAAATCAACTAGAAAATCTAGAAGAAATGGATAATTTCCTGGACACTTACACTCTCCCAAGACTAAACCAAGAAGAAGTTGAATCCCTGAATAGACCAATAGCAGGCTCTGAAATTGAGGCAACAATTAATAGCCTACCCACCAAAAAAAGTCCAGGACCAGATGGATTCACAGCTGAATTCCACCAGAGATACAAGGAGGAGCTGGTACCATTCCTTCTGAAACTATTCCAATCAATAGAAAAAGAGGGAATCCTCCCTAACTCATTTTATGAGGCCAACATCATCCTGATACCAAAGCCTGGCAGAGACACAACACAAAAAGAGAATTTTAGACCAATATCCCTGATGAACATCGATGCAAAAATTCTCAATAAAATACTGGCAAACCGGATTCAGCAGCACATCAAAAAGCTTATCCACCATGATCAAGTGGGCTTCATCCCTGGGATGCAAGGCTGGTTCAACATTCGCAAATCAATAAACGTAATCCAGCATATAAACAGAACCAAAGACAAGAACCACATGATTATCTCAATAGATGCAGAAAAGGCTTTTGACAAAATTCAACAGCCCTTCATGCTAAAAACGCTCAATAAATTCGGTATTGATGGAATGTATCTCAAAATAATAAGAGCTATTTATGAAAAACCCACAGCCAATATCATACTGAATGGGCAAAAACTGGAAAAATTCCCTTTGAAAACTGGCACAGGACAGGGATGCCATCTCTCACCACTCCTATTCAACATAGTGTTGGAAGTTCTAGCTAGGGCAATCAGGCAAGAGAAAGAAATCAAGGGTATCCAGTTAGGAAAAGAAGAAGTCAAATTGTCCCTGTTTGCAGATGACATGATTGTATATTTAGAAAACCCCATTGTTTCAGCCCAAAATCTCTTTAAGCTGACAAGCAACTTCAGCAAAGTCTCAGGATACAAAATTAATGTGCAAAAATCACAAGCATTCTTATACACCAGTAATAGACAAACAGAGAGCCAAATCAGGAATGAACTTCCATTCACAATTGCTTCAAAGAGAATAAAACACCTAGGAATTCAACTTACAAGGGATGTCAAGGACCTCTTCAAGGAGAACTACAAACCACTGCTCAGTGAAATCAAAGAGGACACAAACAAATGGAAGAACATACCATGCTCATGGATAGGAAGAGTCAATATCGTGAAAATGGCCATACTGCCCAAGGTAATTCATAGATTCAATGCCATCCCCATCAAGCTACCAATGAGTTTCTTCACAGAATTGGAAAAAACTGCTTTGAAGTTCATATGGAACCAAAAAAGAGCCCGCATTGCCAAGACAATCCTAAGTTAAAAGAACACAACTGGAGGCATCACGCCACCTGACTTCAAACTATACTACAAGGCTACAGTAACCAAAACAGCATGATACTGGTACCAAAACAGAGATATAGACCAATGGAACAGAACAGAGTCCTCAGAAATAATACCACACATCTACAGCCATCTGATCTTTGACAAACCTGAGAAAAACAAGAAATGAGGAAAGGATTCCCTATTTAATAAATGGTGCTGGGAAAATTGGCTAGCCATAAGTAGAAAGCTGAAACTGGATCCTTTCCTTACTCCTATGAAAATTAATTCAAGATGGATTAGAGACTTAAATGTTTGACCTAATACCATAAAAACCCTAGAAGAAAACCTAGGTAGGCCGGGCGCGGTGGCTCAAGCCTGTAATCCCAGCACTTTGGGAGGCCAAGACGGGCGGATCACGAGGTCAGGAGATCGAGACCATCCTGGCTAACACTGTGAAACCCCGTCTCTACTAAAAAATAAAATACAAAAAACTAGCCGGGCGAGGTGGCGGCGCCTGTAGTCCCAGCTACTCGGGAGGCTGAGGCAGGAGAATGGCGGGAACCCGGGAGGCGGAGCTTGCAGTGAGCTGAGATCCGGCCACTGCACTCCAGTCCGGGCGACAGAGCGAGACTCCGTCTCAAAAAAAAAAAAAAAAAAAAAAAAAGAAAACCTAGGTAATACCATTCAGGACATAGGCATGGGCAAGGACTTCATGTTTAAAACACCAAAAGCAACGGCAACAAAAGCCAAAATTGACAAATGAGATCTAATTAAACTAAAGAGCTTCTGCACAGCGAAAGAAACTACCATCAGAGTGAACAGGCAACCTACAGAATGGGAGAAAATTGTTGCAATCTACTCATCTGACAAAGGGCTAATATTCAGAATCTACAAAGAACTCAAACAAATATACAAGAAAAAAACAAACAACCCCATCAACAAGTGGGCAAAGGATATGAGCAGACATTTCTCAAAAGAAGACATTCATACAGCCAACAGACACATGAAAAAATGCTCCTCATCACTCGACATCAGAGAAATGCAAATCAAAACCACAATGATACACCATCTCACACCAGTTAGAATGGCAATCATTAAAAAGTCAGGAAACAACAGGTGCTAGAGAGGATGTGGAGAAATAGGAACACTTTTACACTGTTGGTGGGATTGTAAACTAGTTCAACCATTATGGAAAACAGTATGGTGATTCCTCAAGGATCTAGAACTAGATGTACCATATGACCCAGCCATCCCATTACTGGGTATATACCCAAAGGATTATAAATCATGTTGCTATAAAGACACATGCACACGTAAGTTTACTGTGGCGCTATTCACAATAACAAAGACTTGGAATCAACCCAAATGTCCATCAGTGACAGTCTGGATTAAGAAAATGTGGCACATATACACCATGGAATACTATGCAGCCATAAAAAAGGATGAGTTTGTGTCCTTTGTAGGGACATGGATGCAGCTGGAAAACCATCATTCTCAGCAAACTATCGCAAGAACAGAAAACCAAACACCGCATATTCTCACTCATAGGTGGGAACTGAACAATGAGATCACTTGGACTTGGGAAGGGGAACATCACACACTGGGGCCTATCATGGGGAGGGGGGGAGGGGGCAGGGATTGCATTGGGAGTTACACCTGATGTAAATGACGAGTTGAGGGGTGCAGCACACCAACGTGGCACAAGTATACATATGTAACAAACCTGCACGTTATGCACATGTACCCTAGAACTTAAAGTATGATAATAACAAAAAAGAGAAAAGAAAAAAAAAATCAGAAAAGGCAAGTGACTTACTACAGCACATAAACATGTACCTAACTTTCAGAGACTCTCTTTTTGCACTTGCTTCTTTAAAATCTAAAGTTAAAGCTATGTTAGTCATGGCTGTTAAAATGACCCAGTGATATATTATTGCCTTGAAGAGTCCCCTTGTAAAATTAATGTTGCAGTCTTTTCTCTTTGCACGCTCGGAATTTCACGTTTGCTTTGTTCCATTTTGATCTTGTCAGTTATTTTAAAGATTACATGTACCTGTCCTTTGCTGTATTAAGTGTCTTTAGAATGATTTTGGTCAAAGGTAATAAAATTCCACTCGGCTGCAGCCTACTTGTCTTACCTCTCTTATCCATCTCAAATTTCCCATCCCACTCTACAGAAGGTGCCATAGTGGCAATCCATGTCCAATAGCTTGATACTTACTTATTTGGGAAATGCCCTTGAACCTCAGCAGGAGCCTACATGGGAGTGGAAGGGCAGCACTCCAACACTTCTGAGCCCACACCTCAGGGTAGAGGGAGCTGGCCCCACCTTCCCTGACAATGACAGTGACCTCGCAGCTGGTCCCCAACCCAGGTAGGCAAGGTGCCTTCCACTTTTTAGTTTTATATAGTCCTTGTTAATTCATTAGCCCTGCTTATCTCACTGATGCCAATGTACAGAGTGGGAACTCTTCCATGTCACAAACACATGAGGCCATCACATGAGTGTATCCCCAATCTTCCTGCTGGGCCTTTGTTCATTACTGGTTCTGACTAGAATGCCCTACTCTGCTTGCTTTACCCAATATTAAATTTTCTTTATTCATTTAACAAGGGTTAACTGATATTTGTTATAGGGTAGGCATGTTGCTAGGCCCTAAAGACATAGTGGTATGTGAAATGGACATGTGACCTCTACAGAGCTTAAGTCTAGCGAGAGGAGGGAAACAATGAAAGTGTAAGGTATACACAAGTAAATAAATGTATAATTGCAAACTGAGAAGATTCTTATAAAGTATTTTAACGGTGTCATTGAGAAGGTATATCTGTGAAGGAGTAACAGGGGAGTGTGGGGATATAGCCCAGAACAGAGTAGCAGGTTACCTAAGCATGAAAGACCACAGCTAGCATGGGACCAAATTCTGCAGTTACCACTCTATGTGTGTGTCATCTTGAGTAAGTTGCTTGACCTCTCTAATCCTTAATTTTCTCATCTGTAAAATGAAGATAATACCATCTGCGTCTAAAGGTATTGGGAAGATCGGACTAATTTTTATAAAACACCTGGTACAAAGAATGTACTCAGTAAATATTAGCTACTAATTAGCACTATTATTAAGCTGAGAGTTGAAGACCACATAGAGGGCAACCACGCTAAGAGTTTGGGGAAAAGCATTCCAAGAAGAGGGAACAGTATGTTCAAAGGCAATATAGCCCAGTTTGTTGTATTATTTATCCAAAGACCAGTGTTACTGGAATTGCATGAGTTAGGGAAAGTCTGCTAAGGGATGGGGTGGCTGTGTAATTTCTCCAACAATGCTTAGCTGCATTAGTGCCAGCCTAGAGAAGGCACATGTTGGGTACATATAGAATCGGATTTTCCTCTAGAGAATGTGAAAGAGGAAGAGACAAAAGGATATTGAAAATGTAACAGAATGGTTCTGATGAAAGACCATAAAATCAGAGCTAGACAGGAGAGAATAAAAGATAACGGTACCTAATTAACAGATAAAATAGAAGAGAGAATGACTTGACGGTATCAACTAGAAAGGAAAACTGTTTCAAAGACACACTTGAGTAAAGCGAGCTAGAAACAAGGGAAGTTAAGGTAGGAAAGTAGGGTCTCTAGATTCATTGTTTAGGATATAATCTAATATCCGGGGGCGACAAAATCCAAGAAGTGACTCTGAGATCATATGCCTGAAGTGAGGTAGTGATCAAGGAAATAGGTGTGGAGGAGGTCAAAGAACAAAGGGGTCAGAACATTGAATGAATTATCCATATGCAGCCCTGCTACCAGCCAATATGGTGAGTTTATGCAAATTAGAAAATGGCACCCCCTTCCTCAAAATGTTTTATCATCATCTGCCAGAATCTGTCAAACTCTCTATGTAAATCATTGATGGCGACACAGATGGAGCAGCCTCCTGGACTTATATAGCTGTAAGCAGCAGCCCTGTTTATGTGTGTCTTGAATCCAGCAAGAATCATAGGAGTTCGTAGTGAAAAAGAAGATGTCCCAGGAACCCAGTTTGGCAGTGACAGAAGGGGAATCATCAGGGGCTGTTGGCCGTCAGCATCAAGAAGTGGGAGAGGGTAGAAAGTTCGATGGCGTGAACCTCAGGGGAACAGAGCTTTTACAAGATAGAGGAGGAGTAGTGGTATAGAAACAAGAAGAGGGTGCAAGGAGAGGACAACACCCTCATTTCCTCAAACTCAGGTATTTGAGATTTGTGAAACAAGCAGGCTCTGCACAGAAGGGCTGTGGCAGATGGTAGGGTCCCTCAATTTCCTAAGATTTAGCTCAAATGTTTTCTCCTCCGTGAAATATTTCCTGATTTTCCCAGCTGGAAATAATTTTTTTCTTCCCTGAAATCTCTAGCAACTAATTTGTGCCTCTTTTATCTCCAGATCTTTTTCTATTTTAACTATGTCATTTCAGTTGGTTTCTTATCTACTCTAGCAGAATGTGTGGTCTTTGGGAGTGGGTCTCTGTCTGATGCATCTTTTGTTCTACTATAGAACAAAAGTCTCTTCATTTATTTAGTCATAGTAGAGGCATAATGAATATTGAGTGAATTAATTAATATTACTATTTCTTTTTGCTCCCAAAACTTAGTAGAATTAATTATGTTTTTGAACTAGCTTTATCTATATTGCACTTAGAATCAATGCAAATGGAATTTACAGTTTTGCAATCTGGGTACAAGGTACAATATGAATTGTATTTAATAGTAATGTCTGTCTTTTTCTTTCTTTACTACAACAGACTCTTCCCTCCTTTTGCAGTTTTTGAGTAACAGCAAGAATTTCAGGTATTAATGATAACTATATTTGATATAATTATCTTTTATAGCTTGTATTTTTATTAAACAACAAAAATCCTATTTTGTTATTTAAAATGATGAATATATACAACAATCAATTGTGAATTGACAGTTTGTCTTTAGTTCATAAAATATTTTTGTTTTGTGAATTTAGAGACCTCATGTGTGATTGTTTCTTCAGTGAATTCAGCTATATATTTTATATTAATAATAATATGCATATGTCCCCTTATAGCAATTGAAAAAATGAGATTCCTCACTCTTTTGAAGACCATGGAATATATAAATAAGTGTTTTTGGATTCCTGGGATAGAGGTTATAAATTGCTTTATGTCTAATATTGGCAAATTAAAACCTTATTTGATTATGGTAGGGTGCATTTTTATCCTGGAAGAGTAAATGAAAGACAATTTTAAAATGTCTCTTTTGATTTCTTAAGATATATATTCTCATTTCTAAAAGTTTTTAAAACTCCTCTTGTCTTATCAACAAATGATGCTAAAATAACTGAACATCCACATGCAATAAATAAATAAATCTAGACAAAGACTTTTATACCCTTTACAAAAATTAACTCAAAATGAATCATAGACCCTAATGTAAAAGGTAAAACTATAATATAAACCTCCTAGAATATAACATAGGAGAAAACCTAGATAATAACCTGAGTTTGAAGATGACATTTTAGATACAACACCGAAGGCATGATGTGCGAAAGAAATCATTGAGAAGCTGGACTTCGTTAAAATTAAAAACTTCTGCTCTATGAAAAACACTGTCAAGAGAATGAGAAGACAAGCTACAGACTGAGAGAAAAAGAAAATGCAAAAGAGAAAGCTAATAAAAGACTGTAATCCAAAATATTCAAAGAACTCTTAAAACTCAACAATAAGAAAATTAACAATCAGATTAAAATATGAGCAAAAGACTGAATAGGCACCTCACTGAAGAAGATACACAGATGACAAATAAGCATATGGAAAGATACTCACCATCATATATCATCTGGGAACTGCTAATTGAAACAGCAATGAGATGCCACTATATACCTATAAAGTGGCCAAAATCCAGAACACTGACAACACCAATTGCCAGTGAGAATGTGGAGCAACAGGAACTCCCATTCATTGCTGGCAAGAATAAGAAATGGCAGTCTCTTTGAAAGAGAGTTTGGCAGTTTCTTACAAAACTAAGCATACTCTTATCACGGAATCTAGCAATTGTGCTTTTTGGTATCACCCAAATGAGTCTAAAACATGTCCACAAAAAATCTGCACATAAATTTTTATAGCGGTTATATTTATAATTGCCAATATGTGAAAGCAACCAATATGCTCTCTTGAGCGAGTGAGTGGATAAACTATGGTACATCCAGTCAATGGAATATTATTCTGCACTGAAGAGAAATGAGCTGTCCAGACATGCAAAAGACATGAAGAAAACTTAAATGCATGTTACTAAGTAAAAGAAGCCAATCTGTAAAGCCTACATACTCTGTGATTCCAACTATCTAACATTCCGGAAAAGGGAGAAACTTTGGAGTCAGTAAAAGAATCAGTGGCTGCCAGGGGTTAGTGAGGAGGGAGATACGACTAGGCAGAGCACAGAGGACTTTTCAGGGCAGTGAAACTATTCTATGTGATACCATAATGGTGGGTCCATGTCATTACAGATTTGTCCAGACCCACACTATGTATAACATCAAGAGCGAACCTTAATGTAAACTGTGAACTTTGGGTGATTATAATATGTCAATGTGGGTTCATTGATTGTCACCAACGTACTACTCTGCTGCAGGATGTTGATAGTTGGGGAGGTTATACATATGTCGGGGTAGAGAATAGAAGAAAAATGTCTGTACCTTCGATTTTGTTGTGAACCAGAAACTGTTCTTTAAAAAAAAAAAAATTTTTTTTAAAAAGACAATAACAACAAAATCCTCCTAGCCTTCCAGATAAAGATTATTTTCCTAGCATGGTATGCCTGGCCCTTCTTGACCTGACCTGCAGGTGTCTCTTATTTTACCTCCCACCACATCCCTCAATAACATCATTTGTCCATCCATCTAGCTATGAAATATTTATTTAGATTCTTTGTGTGCCAGATATTGCAAGATGCTAAGGCAAAACAGTGAATAGACAGACACTATTATAATATTTATAAAAATAAGTTGTAAACATTGATTTTTTTATTTTAAGGTTTTGAATTCTTTAAGGATAGAAATTTTATCTTGCTTACCAAAAAGGTAAGTACTCAGACAAAGCTTGTGGTTCAATATATAAATATACACATATGTAAATAAAATTTTTCTTTATGACATTTTGAAATTTTGAGTTCAGTTTGCATATTTATGTTTCCCTTCGAAAATGTTCCTCAAGTGGGCATTTATTGAAGTGTACATGCACCACTAAATTCTTATCCTTACTGTTCAGTAGATGTGAGTTATAAGCCAGGAGGAAAGAACATGCTCTGTGTCACAGCAGAGCTGGCTGTTGCAGCCCAGCTTGTCTCCCTTTGGAATAGCAATAAAGTGCATATTTTCTCTAACTGCTAGAGTTAACTGAGAAGTCTTGGAAGAAAACTGCCAGAAGTCTTGGAAGAGGAAATGGAGCTTCAGAAACAAGCTTAGTTTTGACTGTTTACCAATTAAGAGAACTAAGATATCTGAGTCGTTTCTATTTGAGATCATAATTGGCCTTTTTAAAAAACTTTAATAAGGATAGGTAAGAAAAGATACTGGAACAATCGTTAAGAAAAATCTTCAAAATATTTGTTAAACATTTAATTATAAAAATTTTTACTAGAGTTGAGAAAGTAAAATAGTGAATCTTCCTGGACAAGCACCAGCTTTAATGATCATCAACTCATAGCCAAATTTGTTTCATCTGTAGTCTTACCCACATCTCCTCTTTCTGTTAACCACCTAGATTATTTGGAAGCAAACTCCATCTGTAACTATTTCAGTACAAAACTTTAAAATAACTCTTTTTTGGCCGGGTGAGGTGGCTCATGCCTGTAATTCTAGCACTTTGGGAGGCCGAGGTGGGCGGACCATGAGGTCAGGAGTTCAAGAGCAGCCTGGCCAACATGGTAAAACCCCATCTCTACTAAAAATACAAAAATTTTCCAGGCATTGTGGGGGGTACCTGTAATCTCAGCTACTCAGGAGGCTGAGGCAGGAGAATTGCTTCAACCCAGGAGGTGGAGGTTGCAGTGAGTCGAGATTGCACCACTGCATTCCAGCCTGGGCAACAGAGCAAGACTCTGTTTCAGGAAAAAATAAATAAATAAATAAAATAAAATAACTTTTTTAGAAAATGTAACTACAACATTATTATTACACATACCCAAATTAATGATAATTGCTTGCTATCATCAAATATCCTGTTGGTGTTCAAATTTCTCCTTTTACCTATCATTTCTAAATGACTGAAATGTTTGGATCAGTATCAAATCAAGTTCATGCATTGCAATTGATTGATGTGTCTCAAATCTCATTTATTTCATAGGTGCATCTCCCTTTGTCTGTTCCCCTTGAAAATTCATTTGCTGAAAATACCTTGGTTTGTGCTTTGTTTGTACTGTTAAGTTTCTAGACTGTGCTGGTTCCATGCCAGTGGAATAGTTTAACATGTTCCTCTATCCTATGTATCTCCTATAATTTGATAGCTGGATGCAGAGGTTGATTGGATCAGGTTCAATATTTGGCAGGAATATTTCATGGATAGTGGTGTGTACTTCCGTCAGGAGGCACATAATATATGATTGTCTCTTTTTGTGATGCTAGTAGCTCATGATAATCATTCCCTAGATCCATTATTTCATTCAAGCTTCCAAACTGGTAACATTCTAAGTATATTATTCCTTCTATAACCATTTGTTAAAATTCTGTAAAAAGAAAGTTCCCCTCTTCAAACATTTGGTTATCTTGTGGTACAGTTCATTTTGGAAAACCAGAATGCTAGATTCTTTCCCTTTATTAACAGTATCAGAATAATGAATTGATTCCCTGGCATCCTTCAAAGTTGACTAATGACCAATTTTTTTTCCAATGAGCTTTTGCCCCCCAATGTCATTATGAACTTAAGAACTTAAGTGTATTCGCTATGCTTCAATTTGAGTATCACATATATTTGATAATCCACTGATTTCATCTTTGGGTAGGTGGATGCCTCCCCAAGTTGGCTCCTGAGTTTTTTTGACATAACTTCAATTGGCTTTAATAGCTTCCCACCTTTCACATATGATATGCAAGGCTCATGTTGTCCTTGACCTGAAATCGGCCATTTCTCCAACAAGCCCTAATTTGTTCTAGTGGGAAATGATTGCTTAGAGACCACCATCTGGCTGGTAGAGGAGTTTATTGGTATTGGATTGGTCACTTTCTAGGCTTTTTCAGTAGACAGAGCTAGTATATAAAATACATTTGTTTAAAAAAATATAAACAAATATGATGATAAATGCCCTTCACCTATTTTTTTTTTTTTTTTTTTTTTTGAGACAGAGTCTTGCTCTGTCTCCCAGGCTGGAGTGCAGTGGTGCAATCTTGGCTCACTGCAACCTCTGCCTCTGCCTCCCAGGTTTAAGCAATTCTCTACCTCAGCCTCCAGAGTGTCTGGGATTATAGGCACGTGCCACCACACCTGGCTAATTTTTTGTATTTTTTTTTAGTAGAGAGAGGATTTCCCTATCTTGGCCAGGCTGGTCTTGAACTCCTGACCTCATGATCCACTCGCCTCGGCCTCCCAAAGTGCTGGGATTACAGACGTGAGCCACCGTGCCTGGCAACCTTCACCTATTGTTACTTAAGCTATTTAATTTATAGAACCCAAATACTGTTGGAGCGACATTATTAAAGACTTCTGAACTTCAAACTACAATAGTAGGAGATCATACCTGAGAAAAGAGTTCTCCTGGGAAATTGTTCGTCTGATATAAAGTCCCTCCTTTAAACAAAATGCTCCATTAAAATTTTACAAATGTATCTGTGAAGTGTAGAACTGTCCATAATATCAAATTATTTCAAAATCATCTTTAATATAAAAACAAGTACATAATTATATTTTGTAAAAAAAAAAAAGTAAAATATAGAAAATGCATCTCACATAAAATGATTTTGGCTAAGTATAATGCCACAGAAAATAAATATATTTAAAACACTCTTGAATACTTAATTCAATATCCTTTGTATGAAATGTAAAATTCAGGGAGTATATTAAGGTTTTTGTTCTAAAATTCTTAACACATGAAAAATATATGTATATAAAATTCTAGTATGAATTTTCATCTTACAAAATTTGAATACTCATTTTGAAAAACAGTATTTCCAGAAAGGAAAAAGCCTTCTTTTCTACACTACACACCACATCCTTAGCCTAACTAGTTTTGCTGCTAGAATAATAGGTGAATTAATTTATAATCTTATCAAACGTCCTGGTTATATCAGATTTCTATCAAGAAAAATATTTTTAGATGTTCTTGTTCATGTCTTTAAGATTCCGTTACATCATGTACATTAGGATTTCTGGGTCCATAATTTTTCAGCATTTTCATTTGCACTAAATGGATGAGAGCAGAGAAGAGCAGAAATAGCTTTACCCCAGAGTCAATTTCCCATACATTCTAATTCAGGAATGTGGAGGAGAGGCATATTATGACGTCCCTATTTTTGTCACAGTCTCTTGCTCCCCACCATTACCTTCTCGCCTCTGAAAGCTTTTTATCCTATCATTAAAAAGATGCCAGCAATGTGTGCCTATATTCTGGCATTAAACTTATAACTACTGAGAACATGCCCATATTTCCCCTCCAGCTAGATGAGGAATAAATCCTTAAATGACAGAAAAGGAGCCCAGTCACCAAGTTCAGGGCCAACCATTTCCATTTCTATGTGCCTCTGATGCTACCTGCCTCCTGAGAACGCTGCTCAGAACTGCAATGGAACTAACCTTACATAAAGAGAAGCTGCCAGATGCCTGGACTGCAAGCCACCTGCAAACCCAACCTGACATGGACAGTGAATGCCACACTGCCACACTGATAATGACACGTTGCTCCTGTGTGGTACCCAGCTTTTGCCACTCCACATTAAGTAGCATGGGAACAGACAGAGAAAGGGCCCAAACATATATATCATATGGAAAATGAATCTTGTGAGTAAAGGTGAAAGTCATGTGGGTAATACAGTCTGGTAGGAAAATGCAGGTTTTTGTTGATGCCACATATGGGGCTAGGGCCTCAAGGTGAGAGGAACAGGAGGCAAGATATCCTATGGAAAATAGATTGAAAGTCTAGTCCTTTGAGTTCTGGACTTTTATTTCTTCTCAGAAGATTTTCCTTCATTCCACTTACGCCATTAGTTTAACACAGATTCACTTCAATGCACAATTAAATTTCACTATAGTGTGAAGGAGTGTGGAGATAAATGACATACAGTTGAGGCAGAAAGCATTACAAATATAAGCTTAGGGTAATCAATTCTCTTGGCATAAGTCTAATACAATAAATTCTTTGAAGTGGCCCCTGTTGACACTTCACTTTCAGATGATAAGAACTTCATAAATGGGAAGTTTCATTTCTAGTTCAGTTTCTTTGGCGAAGGGAGAAGGGGAAAGGAGGATAGAGTTATTGACCCCTTTGAGAATCTGATGCTTGCTAAAGATATGATCTTCTCCCCAGGAAAAAACAGAGACACACGCATTTTTACACACAATTTCAGAGGCACATGGACCTCTGCCGTTTTACTTCATTTCTGCTCTCCAGTCCAAGGACAATTTCTTGCCTTTGAGCCCCTTTCTGCTCTGGAAGAATAAAGTTCAGATTGAGGCCAGCATCAGACTGATTTATTTTGGCTTCCAAAAAAAATTGTAATCTTTTCAGACCTGTCTTGACCCACCCCAACAGTGGCTGTGGCCTCTGCGTCTACTCAGGACTGTCTCTCTAAGCTGACCTTGTGTATTAGGCTGTCCTCACACTGCTAAAAAGAAATACCTGAGGCTGGATAATTTATCAGAAATGAGGTTTCCTTGACTCACAGTTCTGCAATCTGAACAGGAAACACAGCACTGGCATCTGCTTCTGGGGGCTTAGGAAGCTTAAAATCATGGCAGAAGGTGAAGTGGGAGCAGGCACATCACATGGCAAAAGCAGGAACAAGAGAGAGAGTGGGGCAAGGGAGAGCCACACACTTTTAAATGGCCAAGTCTTGCAAGAATTCACTATCTAGAGGCCAGCACCAAGGAAATGGTGCTAAACCATTCATAAAAAATCCACCCCCTTGATCCAAACACCTCCCACCAGGCCCCACCTGCAACACTGGGAATTGCATTTCAGCATGAGATCTGAGTGGGGACAAATATCCAAACTATTAATACATCACCTTCCAAAATGGTTTCCTATGCTTGCGTCCTCACTTGCCATCTCTGGAATACCAGGCTCTTCTCTTCACTGTCTCAATGCTACAGGAAGTGTCCCTGGCACTTAGAAGTTCAGTTCAACCCTCCTTCCCCTTTACAATTGCTCCTGTGGGGAGCCACAGTAATGACAGGATAATGACAATTCCACAGTCTTTCCTAGCAAGCTTTAAAGCACTCAAGGACACTCCATTTACATTTTAACAGGAGAATCATTAGTCCCTTGATGGAGAGAGTTTAGCTCTTCAATTCACTGCACCTTTTTTTAAACAGTAGGGAACATTTTATCACAAATCCAGATAAAGAAGATAAAGTGTGACTTAATAGCTCCCTTCATGCATACATTTCATTAAAGACTACTCTGTTTTTGTAGCTACCAAGAATCACATTATTTTCATAACTGAAAATAAGTTAAATTAGCATATTTCTTATCCAACCATTTACATTTTCCCACAAAAGTGACAGTATGTGAGAGTTAAGACTCTGCATATTAAAGTCCAAAGCACTCTTGCATTTTTCTTATTTTTATTGACAAATAATATTATAGAAAGCAGATTAAAATTACATTGCATAAATGTATCTTTATATATGACATGCATAGAATACTTAATTACACATTTAACTATAAATATAAAAGTCTTATTTTTCCAGAGGAGAAGTAACTTTGAACAATTCTAATTAATTAATGATCTCATTTTAGGCTATATGTACCTTATTACCAAGTACATTATGTGGTTATTTCCTTTTTTTTTTTTTTTGTGCTACTTTTTTTCTTTGTATGTCCCTTAAAGAATTATTAAGGATAATGATTACTGAAATGTGTGTCATGTTTAAAAAAATTATTCTCACACTTTTGTTAAGAACAGTAAGGCAGACTTTACTCAGGATTCCTTCAATGGGGTTTTGCAGTAGAGGAGAAAAATTGGGCTTGTTCCAAATACAGCAAGGAGAAGTGGGAATTTACAGCCAATGAACAGAGTTGGGAGTTCCATGGATGGAACCTTACTAAAAGGGTAGATATATTAATCTGTTTTCACACTGCTATGAAGAACTGCCTGGGACTGGGTAATTTACAAAGCAAAGAGGTTTAATTGACTCACAGTTCCACGCGGAAGCCTCAGAAAACTTACAATCATGGTGGAAGGGAAGGCAGGCATGTCTTATATGGTGGCAAGAGAGGCAGCGTGTGAAGGAGGAACTGTCAAACACTTATAAAGCCATTAGATCTTGTGAGAACTCACTATCAGAAGAACAGCATGATCCAATCACCTTCCACCAAGCCCCTCCCTCAACACATGGGAATTATGGGGATTACAATCTGAGATGAGATTTGGGTGGGGTCACAGGGCCAAACCATATCAGTAGGGTAATTCTTCACTAAACTGACCTAACAAGATTCTTCTGAAGGCAGGCCAGGGTGATTAGATGTCACCTGGGACATGGTGGGGGATGGGTACAGGTAATTTGATCAGATATGGAGGATGGAAGATTCTGGCTAAATCAACTTGAATGGATTATTGCCCAAACTGGACTCTGCTGCAAGGATGGAGACAAGCCCAAGGTGGGTCTAGTCAAGCAGAGGGCTCAGAGGAGCCTTACTAAAGTTTCGTCAAGGAGAAAATCTTTGTTAGTCAATACAAGATATGCCTTTTAATGTAGAACTATTGAAGAACTCCCTATGCTTTCTTCATTTGAATAAACAAATTTAAAAAGAGGTTTTTGACAAGGTATTTCCTCAGTAACTTCACCCAAATTTCTGGGAAACTAAACAGTTAGTTAGCTGCACTATTTCTCTTACCATGATAAAGTATAGAAATGAAAGGAGATGAAAAAGTGGAGACAGAGTTAGTATGGCCAACTGGCTGACAAATCTTTGAGAATATGATTCTGATGAGGATGAGGATATGCTATCACCCAATATGGCACCTTGGTGTTTGAGAAAGCTGCAGAAGCAGGAAGGGCTCTCTCTGACCTTTTCCCACCCTTCTCCCCTGAAGCAGGCTATTAGTTCTAGAAAAGGAGTTTCTGACCTTCGCCTGAATAGGCCATAAGACCTTCATGTGAGCTCTGAAGACCCAGAGAACAAACAGGCTTTGCTAAGTTCCTCCTGGCTTACTATCATTAGACCACACTTCTTTTACCCAGTCATACTTTTCCACAGCGATCCATTTCTTCATCAAACTCAGGAATGAAAATACACAGGTTTCTCTGCCTTTTTGAATCTTCATTTCTGAAGGCTACTGTGTCATTCAAGACTTCTATTAAATAAGTTTGTCTGCTTTTCTCTTGTTAATCTGTATCTGTCTTTTGTTATAGAAGCCTCAGCTATGAACCTAGCAATGGATAAGAAATCTTATCTCCTTTACAGTTCTCATTGACAAGGATGATACAGGCATTAATATTAAGTTTATTAGTGACACTTTGAATATCCCCAAACATACCAGCAAAGTTCTGAGGAGGAAAAGAGATGATCCACGGGTCAAGTGCAGCACACCAAATCAAAGCTCTTTCCAGCAGGCAAGTGGGAAGATAGGATGCATCACAGCAACCACACTTCTCTATGGTGCTTTGAACACAGTTCTCATCAAGGGCTTCTTTAATTCTCTAAGTCTCTACCTGCTTCCCTCTAGGACTGCCCAGTCAAAAGCATGGGTCTGAATACATTTTACTTGTTTTTGTGTCCCAGTGCCAGCTCCATAACGGATGATCAGTAGATACTTCCTAAATGTATATATGACATCAGTTCCCTGTGAACATTTTCTTAAGACTTTTAGTTGTTAGGTTATTTTAATTAACTTTTGTATCATGGTTGCTCAATACCTACTGGGTGCCACCCTGATGGTGCATATCACTGATCCGTCTTCCTGGATTTCTCCTGAGGTGCTGTGCCTGATTAACATCTACTCATCCTTCAGTCTCAACTAAGACCCCACTTCCTTCCAAGGTCTCCCTAATCATGCTGAACCAGGTTCTTCCCTTCCGAGGTATACCTGTAGCACCCTGTGCTTCCACTTTCATCACCATGTGAAGAGACCAACAGCCCATCAAACTGCTATGGAGATACTTCAAAGTAAAGACATCTGAGCTGCAGAAGATTCAGAAAGAAATCTTTGAATTTCCTTCATCTGACAGTGCTTTATGAGAGTCAGCTGCCCCTAAAGCCCCTTTGGGGTGGGGAGGTGTCCATTCAGGAAGGTAGTGACCTTGCACACCAGGACAATCCAAAAAAATGGTGTGAATGAGCCCCATCAGAACCTTCCAACCTTTGAAACTCTAACTTCTGCCCTTCTTATTAGAGACTAATAGACTGTCTTATTAGACCGATAGACTAATAGTCTAAGAGACTCTAACTGTTCTGGGAGCTACTCTCTATATAAGGTACTCCTGCATGCCTAATACCTTTTTCTCCTACTAATCTGTTTATTATCAGTTAATTCACAGGCCCCCAACCAGCAGGACCTGAGTTGGGAGAGGAGAAGTTTTTCCTCCCAGCATAGGACACTACTCATTACAAATTAATTTTAATATGAATATAAGCTCAGAGAGCAGAGACTGAGTTTGTCTTATATTCATTGAATCCTCTAGAAGGTTCCCTAAGCCCTTGCTTATCCTTGATGATTATTTTACTTCATTCACATGTGAACAACAAATTAATGTACTACAGTATTTTTGAATATGGAATCCATGTACTATAGTATTTTTTTCCAAAGCTAACTATTTCTCAATTGAACTAGTTTTTTGATCCTTGATAAATATACTACTTATTCTCCTTATTCAAGTCCTCACCCCGCCCTCCAAATTCATTCAATGTTTCTCTACCCTGCTGTGACCACTAGAAGGCTCACAGCTGTTTTCTGCCTCTGTTGGCCCCCTTGCCTGCTGGCTGTGGGCTGGGTTCAGGCAATGGAAAGTACCAGCAGGTGATCAAAAGGCAGGAGGGGAGAGAGAGGTCAGAACTTACCTTTTCCCCATTTCCCCTTGCTCAGTGCAGAATCTCTTACAGCAGCTGTGTTCCTTTGTGATTTTAGAACACGTACAGGGACCCTGCTCTGCTAACTTTACTTCCCGTTCTTGTTTCTTTAGCCCAAGAGACATCAACAGGTTGTTGCTAGTCTCTGGGTGCCTCACCTTCCTGTTTGCTCTTTTAATCCTTTCTGTAAGTAGTGCCTTTATTAAAGTCTCTTCATGAAGCCATCAGAGATGGTGGCTGTTTCCTACAGGAATCCTAACAGACGCAGTAGATAACTTGTTGGGTTGTTGTTGGTGTTATTTTATGTGTGTTGCAGGTGGTGAGGGCAGGAGTAGGGGGGCAGGGTGGTGAAAATGTCTAGGATTTTTGCATTCTCTTAATGGTTGAGCATTGTCAACCATTCCCATATGGGAATGTTATTCATACTTTCAATGTCTAGATGTTTAGACTGAGTTTCTCTGGATCATTTCTTACCTTAATACTTTGATCTTTGTTTCTGGCCCATCAATTCAGTTGTCTCTTTTGGGAATTCTATCTTCCTTGATTGAATCTCCATGGCCTTTTCTCCATATTTTTAAATCTCACTCATCACCTCAACCTTTTGCCCATTTCTTCTGTGTTCTGGGAGAGTTTTGCAAATTCTTTTGTATTTCACTAACTGATTTTCTTCTACTGGCTGCTTCCATCTCTGTTTTAAATTTGGCAGTCATGATTTTCAAATTCAGGCAATCCTTAATTATTTTAGATGTTTATTCAAGTTATATAAATGCAATTCTCTCTTGAATCTTAATAAGAAGACAAATCAGTTATTTTTTCAAAACAGTCTACTGAAAATGGCTGTTCTCTGAGTTGGATCATCACTCTCATCCCCCACATTTTTTTGCTTTAAAAATACATTTATAGGCAATATGATTTTTCTGTTTACCTATTGTTCAAAGAATGCTATATGCTTGCCAGTTTTGCTTATAGTTAGGTAAAACTTGAGTTGGTTCTATTAAAATGATTGATATAGTTGTACAAATTCTTTCAGAAGGGCATTAGAGGAAAAGCCTTCAGAAGATAGTCAGTTCTTAGATCCAGCATGGCGGCCATCAGAAATGATCTGGAGCTTGAGTTCCTGCCAGAAATCATGTTTTATTCCTTTTTGTATTTCTAGCACAATATCTGATAACAAAGGTTTGATGGATAAACGAATGAATGAGTTCAAAGTTCAAGAGTTTTAAAAGTAGTGCCTGGAATAAATTTTCCATATTAAAAAAAATTAAACCTTTAAATATTCATCATTCTAGCATACTGTCAACTCAATAAAATTGTGGGTTTAAAGAAAAGATTAATTTAATGTTTTTAAGGTCCAAAGTGTCATTTTTATTAAAATGCCATTGTTTTCTAAGTTCTGAACCAGTATTCTTCTTCTCTGTACTTAGACAGAACAAATACGCAAGTGAGTCATCCAACTTGCAAAGAGGCCATGGAAGTCACGATGAGGTCAAGAAAAGAGCAAACTGGCTTAGTGAGAGAGAGAGACCAAAGTTCCACTGCCATCTTCCAGCTGTATGACTTGCATATGCCATTTAAATGAAGTCTGGGTTTTTTTTAAACTGAAAAATTTGCCGTATCTACCTTAAAAGAAGGGGATGAAAGTGCATCTTAACCATGAAGTGCTATGCAAATCTTAGTTGTGGTTATTACTATAATCTCATGTATTGATTTTAAACAAAATGTACTTTGAGTTGGAAGGTAAAAAATATGAAAGACTCTAAGAATGGGGGTTGGGGGGAACCAAATTATCTGTGGCCGCACTGAAGGTAGAAAAAAAGGAAATGAATTTGAACTAAAGAAGCAGAAGTTGAGAAAGTACCAAAGTCTTTGACTTTCAGAGTGACCGAACACCAGCATAGTTCACCAGAGAAGATCAGGGATGCCGTCTCTTCCTAAAGGGTACCAAAAAGAGAGTAAACAGATCATTCTATATTGATCAAGGAGTGGCGAACTGACATCCGCAGAACAAATCTGATTCCCAGATGAGCTCTATTTTTTCAACAAAGATGTCATTGTTGTTACTTTTTTTATTGAATTTCAGTGCTTTGCGGCACCTAGTCTTTCTGCCACTGTAGGTCCCACGACTTTCTGTTGCCTTATACTCAGCCCTTTAATTATTCAAGATACCTGCAGAGCCCTAAAGGCCTTTGAGGTTATCACTTCTACTGAAGGCCAATGCCCTGCTATCTCTCCTCCTAAGTTTTCCTAAATGTGTTCTAATGATCACTATGCCTGCAGCCTGTCTTCTCTCCACTCCATCTAGCATATGATAAGTCCTTGAGTCTAAACTTCTCAGCCCAATATATAATATCCTTTAAGAAAAGTTTTCAAACTTCCACTTTCAGTCTCATCTCCTGACTTATTTCCATACTTTTCCCTTTAAGTCCTCCAAACTTTCCATTTGCTAGAGACACCATCCTTATTTCTACTCTCAGCCTTACATTTGGTGCCTTCTATGACTTGAATGCTTTTTATTATTCAGAGCCAAGGACAGATCTCATTCCTATGAGGCCTTTCCTAATTTTCTTCCACTACCCACTCACTCACTTTAGGAAGAATTACTCTTTTTTCTGTGTTTCCACATTAATCTATCCAATTCAAGGACTTCTTTGCATGTAAATCTCTATATCGATATTTCCCTACCACATTGTAAAATCTTCAAGGCCAAGGACTGCATCATACTTATTTTTGCATCTATCTCAAGTCCTAATACAATGGTTATACTATGATTGTAACTGAGTAAGAGTTATGGTGGATACACAAATTTCAGCAGATGTCCAAAAGGTAGATAAATGAAGAAACATAGGAAGAATGCCTATTATTTTGTTTCTTTTATGATCAGTTAATACTTTTATATAGACTTTTGATTGGGAAGTGATATTTTGTGGGGTACACTGCCTACCACAGGAATGGAGAACCAGTTTTTTTGTTTTGTTTTGTTTTGTTTTGTTTTTGAGATGAAGTCTCACTCTGTACCCCAGTTTGGAGTGCAGGGGCATGATCTTGGCTCACCGCAATGTCCACCTCCCGGGTTCAAGAGATTCTCCTGCCTCAGCCTCCACAGTAGCTGGGATTACAGGCACGTGCCATTGCACTTGGCTAATTTTTCATATTTTTAGTAGAGACAGAGTTTTACCATGTTGGCCAGGCTGGTCTTAAATTCCCGATCTCAGGTAATCCACTCTCCTTGGCCTTCCAAAGTGCTAGGATTACAGGCGTGAGCCACCACCCCTGGCCAGACAACCAGTCTTTCAAACATGTACCCTTGATGACACAGAGCAGTCTGGGAACAATGCTAAGTCATTGCCCCCTTCTTTTGAGGTAGATAAGGCAGATTTTTCAGATTGCTACTTGCAATCTTCTTCCACACCTAAAACTGCAAAAACTACCGGTTATAGCACAGACTGAAGGAAAATTGCCTGGCACACTCCAGGGCACACCAACTTTCAGCACATATATGCTCAAAGCTTGATGACCTATAACCCCCAGAACACTGCGATTCTGTCTTAACAATGTCAATAAGCAGGACACTTGATTTTTCACATTGCTTTAAAAAAGAAACAAGAGTGATAGATTTGATTTGCAAAAGAAATACTGAAAAGGAAAACAAAAACACAAACAACACACAGTTTCAAGAAAGAAATGCCCTAAGAGGGATTTCATGATTTCTAGATGATACTCATTATCTATAAGTCTGTGCAATATTCCTATGTTACAGTGATCCAGCACAATACTGGTTCTTCATGACATTGGAATAAATTAGGAGATTAGGGTTAAACAAGGTTGTACAAAAAGGTTTGACCTTTGACGTTTGGAAGTACAGTTGCATGGGGAAATAAGAGGAATATTTGTCACATCTCTGTAACTTAAAAAAAATGGAAAGGATTCTTTACACAACATCTGAATTTATTAATTCAATCAATATCATTGAGAACATATTAGGTACTGTTCTACATGCTGGGACTAGAATGATGAACAAAACGTGAAGAACCCTACACTGATAGAACTTGCATTCTGGTGGATGAGGCTGACGTTTTAGTGATGGATCCAGATTTCTTCTTTTTAAAATTTCAGAGTCTTGTAATTCCATAGGAAGTCAATATTTTGGAGAAAGGAATTTTACATTATGTAAAACAAAGCTCAAAAAACAGTAATAAATCATTTTAGAAGAATAAGAGGGAGACTGAGAAATATCCTGAAATGCAACTAAATAATCTCTTACACTTGCACTCTCTCCTTCCATACCTACAACTGCAAAAAGCACTAGTTGGCATAGGCAGGGAGTGAGTATCTTCTCGTTTTCACTCCTCTCAGGTGTGCTTCATGGTCACTAGGTTGGTCAACTTGCTTTCTCCTAGGAGCTGAGAGGAACTCTTCTGCCAACAAGTTGCCTGTTTCTTTGGAGTGCACAAGGCAGAACGGACCTGTCTGGGTCTGGGTCATGTTCTCTGAGACTGTGGTGTAAGCTTGGAGTAACTCTTAACCTGTGGGTTCTGGGGCATGGAGAAGGAGGTGAGCACCTCAGGAGACAGCCAAGTGGAATCAGAGAAGCAGAGACCACATGAGCCAGCAGAGCATATCTGAATCAGGAAATGTGACTGCTCTCTGGAGCAGTGGGTTTCAACCTTGTCAGACACAGCATTTTTTTTTTTTTTTTTGAGATGAAGTTTTGCTCTTGTTGCCAGGCTAGAGTGCAATGGCATGATCTCAGCTCACTGCAACCTCCACACTGCCAGGTTCAAGGGATTCTCCTGCCTCAGCCTCCAGAGTAGCTGGGATTACAGGTGCATGCCAGCACATCTGGCTAATTTTTGTATTTTTAGAAGAGAAGGGGTTTTGCCACTTTGGCCAGACTGGTCTCAAACTCCTGACCTCAGGTGATCCACCTGCCTCGGCCTCCCAAAGTGCTAGGATTATAGGTGTGAGCCACTGTGCCCGGCCTGACACAGCTCCTTTTATAACAAATATTTTCGTAGTGTACCTTAAGTGAAATAAATAATATAATTTACTCCACACATTTTTTTAAAAGTCAGTATAATTCTCTAAATCTATAAGCTTAGGCATAGTCGTGGCTTAGTCAGATTATACATAGAATCCCTGTGAATGCCCTAGTAGTGAATGTGGACTAATAAAGATATGTTGGTCTATGGCTTAAATACCACAGTGAGGCAATTTTCCATAATGTTTTAACTCTCAATTTACATGGTGGTTACATTATATTCCTAAAACCATGAACAACAACATGCTGGGACTAGAATGATGAACAAAAACCAACTTTGAATTTATATGTAAAATGTAGTTAGGCTCTGGGCCCAGAATAATAAGGAGGTTCTTCACCAATATGAATGCCCACCAAAATATTTGTAAATTGTGTGGGACACAGGACAACATATGATTGTGTGAAACTGCCCTGTGCACTGCATCAAGCCTAATATCCCAATCCCTTATTTTAAGCTCCCAGTCATGGTGACAACAGAATACCTCTCCTCCTACAAATTTCCAAAGCCCTTGGGATGTGGAGTGCTACTGTCCCCTGGTCTACCATACTTGAGCTAGCCTAATGCTGTCCTAGAGATGGGTTCAGGTGGGGTTTTCACTTGTATCCAGCCATGTGCTTAAATGAGTTGATAAACCCATTTAAAGGTCTTGGTATGCAATTGGTATTTTCTTTCAACATTTGAAATGCACAAAACTTTGATTGGAAAATTCTACTTCTAGGGATTTGCCCTTTAACTCATCCAACCAATTATATATACAAACAATGGCTTAAAGACTATATATCACACTTAACAGCAAATTTCTCTGGGTAAGGAATTGAGAGATGGGAGTGTGGGGTGGAGACTTTCACTTAAACTTTCTATTACACAGTCTTTCTTTATAATGAGTAAGTTTCAGTATTTATTAAAACAGTATTTTTAAATGCTATTTTTACTCAAAAATAATAAAGGGCTAAAAATTAGATGATGAACTTGAGTACTAAACCTGTGACTTGACTCAGTGACCCAATCAATTGAGTACATTAGTCCTAACATATTATGGCCATGTCACCTAACGATGTCAGATCAATGTCTTCATCCACTTGGGCTACTATAGCAAAAACCTGTAGAATTACTTGGTAATTTTAAAATAACAGAAATCTATTTCTCACAGTTCTGGAGGCTGGGAAGTTCAAGACCAAGCTGTGATGGAAGAGATGAATGCTGTATCTTCTCACGGTGAAAGAGGCAAGGTAGCTCCCTTCAACCCGTTTTATTAGGGCACTAATCCCATTCATGAGAGTGGAGCCCTCAAGACCTAATCCCCTCCCAAAACTTCCCACTTCTTAGTACTATCACGTTGGGGGTTAAGTTTCAACATGAATTTTGGAAGGACGCCAACATTTAGACCACAGCAATCAGTCAATTTGCAGCTTAAAGATCATCGTGCCATGAACTAAAATTGCTTTCAATATATATAATCATCCTTTATATTCATCTAGTATTCTGGCTTAAGAGCCTTTAACTTAGTTATTAACACATTACATCCTCTTTTATGGGCCTTCAATACAAAAATCATTGCTGTCGAAGCGCTAAGATTCACAATGTATTTATTGTTCTTTCTTGAAATGAGAATAATAATTAAAATATTCTATGTAATTTGATACAACTAAGAAATTAGTGGACCATTAAATCAAATAAATTATTGATAATAATTGCTTGAATTTTTCTTGAAGCTCTACCAATGTATTTCTACCTTTAATTATCTTATTAGATATTCACAAAGACTGTATAAAGGAAGTTAGAGAGGTTAGTGTTATTCCCATCACACAGAATAGAAAAATGAGACCTAGAAATGGAGCATGATAGCCTGGGCCATCAGCACCAGAACTGGGGGTAAAATCTATATCCCCAAATGTTCTCAAATCCCCACTACAGCCTGTCTAAATTAATGGTTCTTTAAACAAAACAAAACAAAAAATTCAAAAACAATCTGATCCTTTCAATTCTTCAATAAGGCCTAAGCTGTACCTGTTTCTTTAACAATGTTTTAGATACAACAAGCCAGACAAGGAATCCAAAGACCAACCACACACTCCATTGGCTTTTACCATTTCTCATTTTTACTGGCAGCTGCATTTCAAGGAAAAGCTGGTGAACTGCAGGGAGTAGATAATGGGGGCTTCTGAAGGTATCAGTACATCCAGACCACTGTGCAAAGCAGACAATCTATGGCATCTGTTTAGAAAGGGAGAGACAGCAAAGAAGTCACAGCTGAGCCCCAAGAAACCCTCAAAATGTGAGCACTTTGTTTATGAATCAGCTGCCCGCTCTATGGCTTGAGAATTAAAGAGCCTCAGCCATGCTGTGGTCCTCTCCATACGCTTAACACAGATGCAGCTACAGTGTAGCAGAAGTTGTGGGAGAAATAAAAACAGCAATCGTTGATTGACAGTCTAACTTCCAGGTACCACGCTGGTTGTTTTATGTATATTGTTTCATTTAATCCTCATAGACCAAGACAGATGGTCATTTCTTTTTCTTTTTCAAGTTTCTACCTGAAGTTGAAATAAAACACCAAGAAGAGAGTTTACTCCGAAGGCCAAGTGATTAAGAAGTACCTATCTTTTAGTAGTATGTTTCTATTGTTTGCCGTATTTTAGCATTATAATACTGCTGCTTGCCCTATTTTTTAAAAGTGAAATATTTAGACATATAATATTTAGAGCCTTTTAATTGGAAAGTTGTGATGACTCGTTTGTAAGAGTTTAATCAAAGGGGAACAAAAGCTTTATTAACCTGCCTCCTCACCCCCCTTCTTTGCACGATGTTCTTGTTTATTATCTGTTGGAACATACTCCTCATATGGTTTGAAATGAAAGGATGATCCATCTCCTCATTACTGATCCTCTGCTTGGTGATGAAAAACAAAACAAAACATATGAACAAAGGAAAATGCCTTCCTGTCATTTCTCAGCCTTCCCCACACTGCTCAGCCGGAATGTTAAAGACCTGGATTTAATGAAAGAAGGTGAGAAGGTGAACAACAACAAAAAAAGCCCTAATGAGCGTGTATTTAGTTATATGGGAAGATCACTGAGAAGTGGCAGTACTTTTCTTTGTACCTAATACAACACAGTATCTCCCAAGGTCAAAGAGGCCCATGGCCCTTCCTTCCTTACCCATTCATTGCCTACCCTGGCAACCCACTTCTCCACCTACAGCAGGTCTCACAAAGTTTAATTTCTGACCGTGAAGTGAAAAACAATCTCTTTTCCAACACCAACTTGTAGTTCTTGAGAAGCACGCAGAAGTGGTGCAGGAGTTTCTTTCAGTTTCTTGCATCGCAGGTGGAGCATCTCAGGAGCAGGCATTTCAGACCTTACGCTGTGGATGGCAGAGCCCCAGCCCAGTCTGAGGCTTACTGACACTTACCCTTTAGACTGGGAGTGAAGAAGCAGATTCCCATCTAGCAATGCAGAGCCACTGAAAAACAAAACGCTCCAAAGGAGAGCCAATAACAGCTGTCGAAACTCTAAAGCAATGCTCCGAATTAGAATGAAATCGTGTAGTCATAATACCATTCCTAAAATGTCCTTAATCAGCGAGCGTTCCAGCCCTGTAGTGTGAGCATCACACTGAAAATACCAAAGAAAACGTGAGGACCAAACTTGGACCGAACCCCCAAAACTCTAAAAGAGAGTGATGTTGCTTTCCAAACCAGGAAATAATGACTCATCATCCCCAACAGACCACCCATTTGGGGAGTGGGAGAGAAGCACGACAAATCATGACAAAAAATAAAATAAAATAAAACCAAAAACATCTTGAAGTAGAGCTCCTTTTGGATCCACAGCTATCTCACCAAAGCAGACATGCTTCCTTGATGCTCTATGGCCAGTGGAACTCTTAACACTTTGGCAGGCATAAATTGAGATCTTTCTTTGAAGTTGAAATATGCAGCCTTAACTGTGCTCTCATCCTCTACATTTCACTGAGTGAGTAACCTAAATTACACAGAACGGCAGTAAATTGGCTCATCATAGCCCTGTTCTAATTTTAAAAGGATAAGGATCTGAAAAGCCAGGCAGCCTAGTACTGAAGGGACTAGTGAAGCCTGTTAAGGGGCTGCCAGGGCCTTTCCTCAGAAGGTAATGGATTCAAATTCAACCTGGGTTTGTGATGACCAAGAGCCATTCAGCACTTCATGTTAAATTTATGTGTACTCTCAACATAATGTTCCTAATAGGGAGGCTGACAGCTTGCATTTGTCATTCTTGCTGACTGTCTCAGGAGTACAGTGGATGGCCAACCACATGTGGAAACTAAATCATTTCCTCCCACATAAAGGTGATCCTTGCAAAATGTGAACTCCAAGGTACTGAAGAGCATCTTTCCTTCACGCCGTCTGCTGTCTGATCTCTGCCCCTCTTCCCATTGCCCCAATCCAAGGGAAAAGTACAGCAGCTCTCTTGACTGTCAGTGTGATACCTTGACGAAAATTTAAAGATGCACATGAATGCCCACAAGAATGGTATTTGCCAAGCAACATAACTCTCTTGGTTTGGACACAGCATTCACTTGTGGTGATAAAATGCCAGGTCATAAGTCAAATTTTGACTCCATTACTGAGTATTATCCTTGAGCTCTAAATGGAAAGTCAGTACAATTCAGCTGTCAGTCTCCAGTTTTCCCCCAACTCTGAACAACAATAGAATAACAAACTAAACAGTTATCTCTGCTGGAGTTACTACTAGATGAGATTCTGAGTGATTGGCTCTGGCCACAGATCACACTGGCCCATCAACAATCTTAGATTTCTGCTTGGAATTTCATAGAATTCAGTGAAGAAACCCACCATCAATCAAAAAATATTTGGGATGACGTAAAGACACAATAATCAGATTGTTCCCCTTTATGAAAAAGCAAAAGCTGGTGTGGCTGAATTGAGATACAAGATGTCCATGGAGTACCTTTCACAGGTTGATACTGACCACCACGAAGGTATAGATCAACATGTGGGAGAGTGCTCCTTACAGAGAAGGGGCACCACCAGGGTGTGTCAGTGTTGTTTAGCTGAGTGATGTTGAACAGCTCTGCCACTTCAACAGCACAGGCTCTCCAGCTACAGGGGAAGGTGGCAGCATCCAGGTGAAATCCTGTGGCCTGAAAACATTCTAGGAGTCCAGCTCCCCCAGGTTTCTTGTGACTAAAGACGTCCTTATCGCAGTCAGAGGAAGCGCTGCCTTGATTCTTTCTTTTAGTTACTAGCAATACTTGGAACCTGAGCTGCCAGGTGGAGGAGAGACTTTGAAGTTTTCATCTGGCCTCTTGGGAAATTGGAGTCTGGGCGGTCATGAGGAGAGAAAATTTTTGCAAATATTTCTTACTGCCAGGGGTGTGAGGTGAAGGGACAACCCTAACAACCACCACCCCTAAAAGAAAAAAGCAACAGATGGTGAAGCCTCCTCCCCCTCCCTTTGAACCTTGCTCTGGAGCTGTCTCTGCCATGAAGGTGGGCTAAAAATACCTGTGAGTAGAGCCTGTCCCAAGCAGCAGGGTTAAGGCTCAGCACTAATCCCACATCTACTATCTATCTCCCAGTCATTTTTCCATCTATCGATGGGTCCATCAGACCTTTATTGATAACCTTTGCTAACCACCTACCTAGTAGGACTTAATCATTTCAGCGGTGGACTCTCTCAATGGAGTCAAATGGTCATTTGCTTGACGGAAATACTTCTAGTCTAAAGCAGTCTAGGGGGATTTTCAAAAATTGCACTAGTGCTCTGCGGGAAGCCTTTGTACGATTTGGCCTGACGTTTCCAAAACGGATTTACAGCCTTCCCGACTCCAGGACCCTGAACTCAACAATCTTCCTTCTTTCCCTGGGATGAGAGGCTCGCTTTCCCGGATTCTCACCATGTAGTTCAAATATGAGGTCTAGATATATTACGGTTGCTGTTGGGGTCTGATTAGGGGCGGCAAGACCTTGGAGGTCGGTAAAACAGAGCGATGCGGGATGATGTCTGGGAACACCCGCAAGGTGTCATAAAATGAACGCCAAGGCGGCCACAAGAGGAGGGCCGGGAACTGAACCCAGTGCCCAGCGCGGGGCCCTTGTGGCCGACGTGACGCGGCTCCGTCAAGTGGAAACCGTGCGATCCTCTCCCGACCCAACTCATGAGAGATAAAGATGTCTAAATAACCACGACCGCCGCCGCACACCCTGCCTGGCCCCAGGGACAGGGGGGAGGGGAGCGCCTCCTCGGCAGAAGCGGCGGCCCGGGCTTGTTTGGAGGTTCGCAATTCACCATGATAAATGTAAAGACCAATTAAGGTTTGATCCGTGCACACGGGAGGCAGACGGCGGCTGATAGTGGAACCAATTAACGAGCATGTCCCCTAATTCCTGCCGCGGTCGCCGAGCACACCGCGGCTCCCCAGGCGCCCGCCGCGGCCGCCCCCGAGTCCCAGAGCCCCCAGCCCGGCCCTGGAGTGGGGTGTCCTCCTCCAGCGAAAAGGTGCGAGGAGCGGGGCCCCGGGTGGCCGGGGAGGGGGCGCGCCGGGCCGGGAGGCGCGGAGCCAGCCGCCTACGGAGCCCAACTGTTTGCATTGGGGACCGGCGGGCGGGGCGAGCCCAAGTGGTCGCGCCGGGCAGGGGCGGTGGGCGCTGGAGAAGGCGCCCAGCGTGAAGCTAGGCGGCGCCCCGAGGGCGGAGGACAGGTGGCCGCGCGACCGCAGCCAGGTAGCGAACGGTTCGGGGGCTGCGCAGCGCGGTCCCAAAGCTCAGCCTGGCCCTGGCTCGCTGCCGCGGCCTTGCGCGGAGGGAGGGGGCGCGAGACCGCACCCCCAGGCCCGGCACGCCTCGGCCTCTGGGCTCCCGCTCCCCTTCCCCTTCCGGCTCAGCCCGGTGCCCCAGACGTGACCCCCGCGCAAGATGTTGGCGCTGCGCGTTGTCCGGGCGCGCGTGATTAATGGCCCCGAGGTCGTGGGCGGCGCAGGCACGAGCCCCTACATGGCCTGGCCAGGGTGTGAGGGTATCCCGGAGCACAGCGGGGTCATGGCAGCGGGGGCCTCCGGGAGCGCGGCGGCGGCGGAGGAGGAGGAGGAAGAGGAGAAGTAGGTGACGCGGACCGGAGAGGCTTGTCCCCTCTGGCCCCAGGGCTGGCGACGCGGCGGGTCCCCCGTGCCAAGCAAAGTTTGGAGCCGCGGGCGCCGCGCGCAGGTCCCTCCCCGCGCAGTTCCCTCGGCGGGGTCTGTGCCGCCGCCGCCGCTGCCAGGGCAGGACAAAGGCTCATTAACACGTGATGGGACCGCGCTTCATAAATGGGACTGGAGCGAGAGGGAGCCAGAGACAGCGCGAGCGGAGGGAGAGGCAGGGACCGCGCAAGCGGGACGAGGCGACGGGCGCCCAGGCTGGCGGAGACGGGCGGCCCCACGCCGGGCCAGGCGGGGCTCGCGGGAGGACCCAGTGAAGAGCCGGGGAAGGGGCGAGGCTCGCCGGCGGTCGGAGCAGCGGGGCGCCAGTCCCAGTCGCTGTCGCCGGCGGGCGCTGGAGACCGGGACGCCGGCGCGCGGACGGACTGACTTGCTGACCGTCCGCCGGAGGCACACCCCGCTCCACCCCACCCCGCTTCACCCCACCCCGCTTCGCCAGCAGCCCGGCGCCGGCGCCGCCTCCCGCACGCTACTCCCTCTGCCATCCCTTGCTTCTCCACTTCTTTTCCGCCTCCGCCTCTTCTTGTCTCCCGCGGCGCCAGCGCCTTCCCTTGGCCCGGGCGGGGTCCTCGGCTCCCTGCAGAGCTCTCCGTAGTCAGTGGGGGACATTTCGTTCTAGCGGACAACCAGTCCCTGAGCTGGGCGAGAGGTGCCAAGGGAGCTTCTGTCCCAAGGACCAGGGGATGCGAAGGGTAAGACCTAGCAGAGTTGCGTTTGGAAATACTTTTTCCGCCTCCCGCCCCCTCGGGTATGACCAGTGTGGTCCCCAAGTGTCCTTCGTGGAGTTCTTATTCCGTGTGAGCGAATCGTGCGTCGGTGTTTACTTAGCTGTATGGCCCCAGCCTGTTAACTGTGATCTGTGCTACTTCTGGAGATTTCTACCATTTACTATTTATTGAATGTGTGTGCACCTGGCTCTGTATGCACTGATGTCTGTTTGTAGAAAATGTGTAATTGTGCATGTTTGAAAAACGGGCGCTTGAGTTGTGCTGAATGTCTATAAACCATATTATCTACTAAGTCTTCCCAGGGAAATACATCGATCTCTGCTGCAAACCTAGAAACACTAATGTAAAACAGTAAATGTCATATAAAGAGATGTATGTCAAATAATAAACTTTTGATAAAGAAAAAGCTACAGGAACCACTGCTCTGAGGAAAAACAAATGTCCATGTAACTAATACCTAAAATTGAGTGTTGATGGAGCCATTTCACTCAGAACTAGCCGTTAGATGACTAAAGTTAATGTTACATTTTTACAAGACATTCCTTGTTAAGGCTTACAAATCATAAACAGATCACCTCTCAAATACAAATATGTTTGCTGTAATAGACGTGAGAAACTGTCATTTGGTCATTTGAAAGTTTAAAAGCAACATGCATGTTTCTAATTTTAATAGATTGTCTCTCAGAGATTTAAAATTGAACAGATGAGAAAAACGAAAAAAAAGGTTTAGTAACGTGTTAATCATTTTGCCTCCCATCTTTTTTTATTTTCCTCCAAATAAGTGCTGTTCTTGCCTTTGTTGTTGATTTCCTGATATATTAAGCCTCCTCGGGCACGTAATCCAATAAGAGATTAGAACAGATTTACTGGTTTTAAAGGTGTTGAAATATATCTCTATGGTGCCCATAACTTCTCCTCATTTTTGTTACCAAGTTAATATCTTTCGAACAAAGGGGAAAATGCAATTTCTTAGAGGAAACTCAGTGGACACTGAGTATTAGTGGGGTCACCATTGACATCAATCTATTTTGCAGAATATTGAGAAGCTCAGAGCAACCAACCTTTAAGGTTCCCGTAGGACTTTATCTGATTTCAAGTGTTGCTTTTCTAATCCTACCCTACTGACAGTTTGCAAGGGAAGATACACTGATTGATTTTTCTCTGTCCCTTTTTTCCCTGGTACTCCTCCCCCTCCCCCGCTCTCTAACTCAGTTAAGAGCAATTTTATAAAAATAAAAGGCCATGTAGAGTTTCTTAAGTGAGACAAATTATTTTCTGATTACATCCATACGTGAGCAGAAGACATGCACCTCCAGAATTTTAAACATTGCATACTACAGGCACTTATTTGTAGGCTCAGTGACAGTTACCATAGTGGGGCAATAGGCTTGATGTTGGACATGGTTTTATAAAACTAATCCATTTTAGCTTATCAGGAGAACTTACTGTAAACCGACTCTTTTTGTTTCAAAGATGTCTCCCACTCCAGGCGAGGAGCGCTCTTGGCTGAGGTATGTATCAAGTGTCTGATGGGGAGAGGTCTCATTGTGTTTCTAAGTGTCCATGGGGATAAAATGATGCCACAAGGTGGAAATGCTCAATTCTGGCCTTTCAAGAATAAAGTGACTGTGCTTGCATACTCGTTGTTAGGAAAGCAAATTAGATATTCATGCCCCTGAATTTTAATAGCATTAATATATGTATATGTAAAAAGAATGTTATGACTAGAACCTTAAATAAGCCATAAGTGATTATTATTTAGTGTGTAAAGTTTTAAATTCTGATGAAAAGCAGATCTCACATTGAAGTAGTGCTTGGCTTTGTTTGTTATCCACTGTTTTCTGTCTTTTTCTGTTACCCATTTCCCAGTGGACCATGTTCCTCTCTGTCTTGCCTGTGAGATTGCTCTTCTCTAATAAGCCTAGCTGCAGGAGCAGTGTGTTCTTTCGGCATTTCAAAATGGTAAAATAGTGAAATTGTTAAATGTTACCAAGATGAAACTGCTGGGAATGAAATTCTTCAAAAGAACCACTATATTTGTGGCATATTTCAGGCTCTTCCAAAAGAAAACTCTTTGATTCGGTTTACCTGTTTTCCAAAGAAGGAAGCAGCCCCATTGATTGTGTTGATAAGTGTTTAGTATGCAGTGTCAGCTTATTAATTACTAAGGTAAAGCCTGAGAAACTGTTTCAAAACAGTCGTATAACACTGTTCTTTGCTTTGACTCAAAATTAACATTAACCACCGGGAAATTTAGACAGGCTCCTTGGTTGTCTTGCATATTAGTGTTTGGAATTAGAATTCAAATACTTTGCTGTGTAAGAATAAACTATTATGAGATGGAATTTATAATAGCAGTTTATAGTTCACCACGCTTACCAAATGTTTCTTACCAGAAAACAGTTGGCCTAATAAAGGATTATTTCCCGTAACTAGCTATCCAGGAATGCTGCAAAAACAAGAGTAACAAATTGAATTTGAAAATACCTAATGACACATAATTCGCAAAATGAAAGATTTGGTTATAGCTTCTTGAATTTATAAGAATTGTGAGTGACAGTTATTGTTTGTTTTATTCCAGGAAATATTTTGGAGAAATCTGAATTGATCTATATTATAAAGTTAATCCAGTCTAATCTAAGAATATACAGTGAATTAAATGCTAATTAAAGCAATTAAAGCATGATAACAGGCAGTAACCTAAAGGACAGGCTCCATCTTACTTACCAAATTCCATATTAACTCAGTTCATAAAGAACACAGATAAGACCTTTCATTCCCTGCTGCAAAGGGTGTCATGCCTCCACCGGTGTAAGTCTGTTTCTTCTATTTTTGTATTTATCATTTTCTAATTGAACTGACAAATAGTTTGAGCGAAACCAGGCTTTGGGTTTAAATGAGTTATAATTCTGCTATTGGCTCTAAAACAACCTGGACCCAACATTGTTTGAAAGACTGTGCTAGGGCCAGGTTTACATACTGCATATCTATATTTTGAGAGGCAGCCTTCTTTGCTGATTTTCTCTTATATACTGAAGACTGGTAGATAACTCAAAGAATAAGAAGAAATCAAAATCAGTTTATATACTTTGTGTTGCCAATATTTTAACTTCATGTTTTCTTCCCTGACTCTCCAGTTCTTTCCTAATCCTATTTTCAGAGAAATGGTAACTTGATATTATAGCTGCCTGAATGCTATTTTTGGGGACTTGGGGGATTCAGCTCTTTGCCATTGAATTGCTCTTTAATGCTTTGATAAGCATTTAATTCACTGTATTTTCTTAGATTAGATTGGATTGACTCTATAAATTCAGATTTTTCCAAAATGTTTCGTGGATTAAAAGAAGCAATAACTTCACCCAGAATATATGTATAGTATCAAAGTATATATTGCATAATTTTGGACAACGGGACATATAAACACACTTTTATTTACATGTATAAACATTTTTATAGATGTAAATCATGACTGAAATAAAAATTTACATATGTTGCCTTTACACATTTGAACATATAATTCTGATTTTAAATAAATACTACAAATTTGGGGAAATGTCCGCATTCACGCAGCTGTGCAGAGGGACACTGAAGAGTTAAAGCAGACAGATATCCACCTTGAATGGAAACAAGGCCGTTCTTGGTTTCCAGGATAGGTGGAAATCCATGCCAGTGCCATGTGTTCTAAGAATCTTGCAAATATACCAGGATGAGCATCACCACATTTGACTATAATTTTATCATGACTACTGATGGGTTTAAGACTTTTTTTTTAGCCAATCCTTTTAGTTATTATTTTTTTGGAAATTAGGGCTATACAAGTTGGAGGAAAATACAGAAGGTTATTACTACATCTCAGAATGCATATTAAGAGAGTTATATTTTTTATATAACATTACAATGTTACCACAAGTGAGTTAAAACTATAGGAAATTTGTTAGGGGGGCAGGTTTGTAAGGTGAGTGATTTTTAGCGGACCCTGTCACCTCTCTTGCTACTTTTGAAATTGTTTGGTGTTAGAGCAACTTCCATCTCAAACTTCCTCACATGGATAAGAGGTATGTTTACTACATATTGGTAATAAGAGGTCAAAGTCAGGACATAAAGTAGTGTAATTACTTTTAGTAATTATCAAAATATTTTAGTAATTATCAAAATATTTTTTAAAAGCTTTCCTGGGTTATATTTCTTGATTAAACAAGGTGCCTCATAATGAAAAAAAGTACATTTTTTATAATAGTTTAGAGGACAATTAGTTGCATGTATAAATATATTCTTGATCTGGTTTCCATTGATATTTTCCATATATTTGAAGTATTTTCCATATAGACTAATTAATAATGGATAACCTCTAATTTAAAAGTTTCACTTGGACAGGTTAAGCTAATAACTTAATCATCATAAAATTCTTGAGGTTCGTAGTTTGCATGGGTTTTTGAGGGAAGAATTGTTTACTCCCAAAACCTGAGCAAATGGGCATGGCAGAGTCATCGCAGTTGTTCTGGGAATACTATGAATTCTATTTTAGCCCCAGCTGGAGAAATGTTCACACCTGCACTTTAGGAAAGCTTTCAAAGTTTTGCTTTCTTTGCTTTGTTTTCTTTTGTTTTTGAATATGTAGAGACTGGTTAGATGGAAACCGTTGTTTTTGAGCAAACTCTTTTTTAACCCATTGTGCTATTGCATAATATTCTATATTTTTGAATGTTTCCAGAAGTACATTTTGCATTTTTTTGAATGCAAGAATTTAATTTGCCTTTTCTCTCAACACAAATGGCAAATAAATTTTCCCTAAAATACAATATTTTGCTACTTAATGTCTTATTTTTCCACTCTTATTTGAATTAATTATTTATGAAATGATGTTTTTCAAAATTTATGTTTAAATGAGAGGGTCCCCCTCTTTCCTTCACCATTTCTTTATTCATTCTTTTAAATCATAACTTTAGAGAAGAAAATTGGAATCAATATGAGTCCTGAAAATTGAGTGAAGTTTTAAGGAGTGTTACATTCAAGTTGGTGATACATTCTAACATGCTTTTGAAAAAACAAATTCTAGTCCAGGCGAGGTAGCTCACACCTGTAATCCCAGCCCTTTGGGAGGCTGAGGCGGGTGGATCACTTGAGGTCAGGAGTTCGAGACCAGCCTGGCCAACGTGGTGAAACCCTGTCTCTACTAAAAACACAAAAATTAGCCGGGCATGGTGGCATGTCCCTGTAATCCCAGCTGCTCGGGAAGTTGAAGTGAGAGAATTGCTTGAACCCAGGGGACGGAGGTTGCAGTGAGCCAAGATCACGTCACAGCACTCCAGCCTGGATGACAGAGTGAGACTTTGCCTCAAAAAACAAACAAAAAATAAATAAATACAATAAAAAAGAAAAAAAACATTTTTAAAGTTTGTTTTAAATAAATTTCTACTTATACGGACACTTGTACTAATAATTCATAACATTGATTTCTTTGGGTCAAGAAGCTAAAAGTGATGTTTTTATTTATTTATTTTTAATTTATTTATTTTGAAATAGTCTCACTCTGTCGACCCAGGCTGGAATGCAGTGGCATAATCTCGGCTCACTGCAGCCCCCACTTCCTGGGTTCCAGCGATTCTCATGCCACCATGCCTGGCTAATTTTTGTATTTTTCGTAGAGACAGGGTTTCACCATGTTGGCCAGGCTGGTCTTGAACTCCTGACCTCAAGTGATCTGCCTGCCTCAGCCTCCCAAAGTGCTGGGATTACAGGCATGAGCTACCATGGCCGGCCTAAAAATGATGTTTTTAATATAGCAAGTTAACCAATATAATTGTTGATCTTTAAAAAAATATATATATATATATATCATTTAGGTACTAGACCATTGTCACTTGTGTTTGCTTTTAACTCACCTATATTTAAAAATAAATCAAATTTGTTTATTCTTTATACGAGGGACTTAATGCCACTATGACCTGAGTATTTTGGTTTATTCCATGGTGTTTAGCTAAATGGATCCAATTTTCAGCTCACTGAAATGCATTGCTACCAGAATTTGCTAAATGTTTTCTTTAGCTTTTGTACAAGTTGTGGTGAGCAGGCAGTATGCATGTGAAAAACGAAAGCCAGACAATTTAACATATAACTAAAATAAGTGCAAGATTAGCCAAAGAATTTTGTGTCTCTGCATATGTGGGAATTTGACTTTGGAAGATACACAGCTACTTTTGGAAATGACATCTAATGTCTTATAAACAAAAAGGGAGAAATCTTTGAATCCTTATAGTCCTCAGCTAAAGTAACTAATTGTGAGTAATCTGATCCATTTTTATTGACAAAATAATTAGAGAACAGTTTGCCCAGAGTCATATATTTAAGTGCCTTGGGATATATTTCTAAATATTTGTAACTTTTAGGTATTTTTGAAATATGTCCACTATAAGAAGTGTAAATTGCATAATTACCAGAGTAATTCTGTAAAATAATTTGCAGTAGATCTGTATTACTTGAGCCTACAGCAAAATTTTCATTTTAGTTTGTTCTTTCCTGGGTTCATCTCTTAAGGTGTAGTATTTTATGGTTTGGGGAAAAAGAAGAGCAGAAACAAGTATTTCCAGCTTAAAAGAAATAAGCTGACATATTAATTACTTTTAGATTTTTCTTGTTATGCTCAGTAATCATGGGTTCCTTCACAGTGGTGGTGAAGGAAATGGCTTAGCAATCCCATAAAGCTTTGCATAGCCTTTGTAAGTAGAATTAGGAGAAAATGGTGTGGAGTTCTTAATCTTAATATATATCTGTATATTATATCAGTGCACATTACATTTTGAAGCCACTTTCCTTTGCTGGACAAAATACATAAAAATGTTTCCTGAAAAAGTCCAGAGAAGCCCTGAATTGTAGACTAAAAAAAACTGGAGAGGTTCTCCACTCTTAATTCTTGTTTTCTGGCTAAATGACATTATTCTATTCCAAATAGGAATACCTTGGTTATACAGATCTTCTGTGGGAGGTTATTTTATCTTGAGCTGGCTCCCGTAGCAATCTGTTTCAATGATCTAAAAACCTATACTTATAGAATATTCCTTCTTCTTATTTAACCTTAGTTTTTCTTAAAGGTTAAATCTACTTCCCCTTCTCATTTAGTCCTTTTCATATGTCTCCATAATCTTTCACAGTGGATCTTAAACATCAGAATGTGCTAGAATCTCCTAAAGGCCTTGCTAAGAATGGAGATGTACCCCAGCCCCAGAGTTTTTGTTTCCGTAGATCTGATCTGGATCCTGAGAATCTGTGTTTCTTATAAGTTCCCAGATGCTGCTGATGCTTCTGGTTGGGAGACCACCCTTTGAGAGCCACTGACCTGTAGGCTAACCCCGCATGCACTTATAAACCGTTGTGTAACTTCTCAGACTGGTCTTTCAGATGTACATTATACTTTCCAGCCCATTAGTACCTGTCTTATTTACTAATTCACTATGTTCACATCCCTGTTTCTGAACACTTTCAGTTCCTGAAATCTCTTAATTCTTAATTGTATCACACAAACCCTAAGAAGGGCTCCATCCTGAATGAACACAATAGAACAGCCTCATGGTTTCAATGGCATAAAAATTCTGCGCTTGCATCCAATTTGCATACATACTTCTTAATCACAACTACATTTCCAAAGCACATTTTGCATTGCTACTGAAACCTCGTTCTTCCAGTTCTGTTTGTATGTAATTATTTACATCTTGAAAACATATTTTTCTGTTTATGTCTTGCATTGTTAGCACACACAGAAAATTTCCTAAACATTTCAACTAAAGTAGGTGATACATAAGTACCTAGTTTTTAAAATAATGTCTGAAGGAAACCCTGGATTTACACAATAATAAAAACTTACTTAAAATTGTTTTAGTGAGAGAATGATAGGAAGGAAATTGAATTATTTAGAAAGTCACGATGTCCTCAATTTGAATATTTGAACCAAGATTCATTTCTCTTGTTAAGTATTCCAGTTTAGTCCCTACAATAATAGGAGATTAATTTTCCATTCTTTTCGTCACAGAGTTAGGACCGGTGGTGATGATTTCATATTTGGAAATTGGAAAGCTGAATATTTTATAAAATAGAATGAGTTGGTTATTAATATTGATTGTGGGTTCCTGAGACCACCCCTCTTACTTTTAACATCTCTTGGTATAAATGTATTTGTTTTAGGTAGAACTGCTTTCATTTTCTCATTCTTAATTACTTTCTTGAGGCAGAATTCCAAATGTTCAAAATTAATTTTTATCAATATATTAAATTTTCTCAATGCCTTTTTGCCTCAGAAAAGTAATTAGAAATTTAGTTTTCGTAGGCAGTAGTAATAACCCATTTTAACTCTCCATAACATATTTTCCTATTTGTATTTTAATTAATTCAGTTGTAAAATACATAAAATGTTGTAGCAGGAGGAGAAGTTGCTCAACCAAAGCAAGAACTATGTCCACCGAATAGAATAACAAATTGATTTCTGAAGGCTTATAAAAGCCACTCCATCTAGTGGTTGAATTTTCATATGACTTCTCTTGAGAAGTTTAGTTTTAGAAACACACTTGCAAGTGGAGAAACTCATTTGGGAACATAAATGCATAATAACGTGCATTTGAAGGAAGAAAAAAGTCCATTATAATAGTAATTTCATATACTGTCTTTAAAGGTCTATCAACAGCATATAATTAAGATTCATTCAAGTTTGTGCATGTCACAAAAGACCTCTTGATATGTCATTGTTATGCGGCTGAACTTTGCAGTTCATAATATATACTCAGGCCGAACAAGAAGTGGAATAAAAAGTAAATACCTGATCTTAGCCCATAACTTCCACTTGCCATCAATATTATTTCTATGTGATACTGAAATAAGAGATCCTGGGGTAAATAATTGATGGATTTAATGTAATTTTCCCATTTGGACACTTTTCAGATGGATGTTTGTATGAGACCAAGATTCAGGTTTAATGCCCTCATGATCAGGTGGCTTTATGCCAGAAAAAAACTGTCCATGGTTAAAAGCTGTTCTGTTACATTGGATCTTCCATGTTGCTGATGCATACCAACATTTACGTAGTAAACAGGTACTGAATACCTACTCTGTGCCAGGCAGAGGACCTATAAGATAGTTCCCAGCTCTCAAGGTGTTCATGGTCTGAAGGGTTTAGACACAATGAAGACAACTACAGGATGGCTCAGCAATGCCCATCACCTCTCCTGGGAGAAAACCTCAAAGCATATAGAGAAAGAGAATTTACACAGCCCAATACTATCTGATGATTAAATATATTCCCTTTATATGTTTTTATAACCTATTCTACTCTTTCAACTAGGGAAAGGAAGACAGAAGGGTGGGCTGTATTCGAGGTGGAGGGTGGAGGGGAGAACCGTTTCCCTTGCTTTCTTGTCCTGACCTATGTCGCTTACATGGGTGTGAAGCATGGACATATTTTGGGGGTCATCTGTCACAGAAAAATGTTATATCTTAGAATATAATGTCCACAATCCTAGGCACAGACTGTATGCCCAATAAAAAAGTGTTAAATCTAACATTTGAAGGCCTAGAACTTTATCAGCCACATTGCTGTAGTAACGCAGTTTTACATCCACTGGGCACCAGGAGATGGTAACGGTCACTCATTTGTTGGAACAAGAAATGATGCAGGGTTTATGTAATTTGTCTACCTGATTCCAGCCAGAAACTTAGGAATGGGCCACAGAAGTCTTCTTCTCCCTGGTCTAAGAAAACCACATGGCTCATGGTGGGAAGTTGAGTGATTCTGAGTGTTTGAATTTCTCCATATAGGGAATGGATGTGTGAAGGTTTCGTTTACTAATAAGCATGTCTCATACAGACGTAAAGAAGGTGCCCTCTTCATGTCCCGCTGGTGTTGTGGAAAGTGTCATTACTATCTATATTCCTGACAATTGACTAATGAAGCCAAAAAATACCTTCCCTTACTTTCAAAATAGTCACAAAAATGACTTAGGTTTTATTTGCCAGTTACCGCCATGAGCACCAGTGACTGCAAACAAGGTGCTAATGCAGAGTTAGGATTTATAGCTTATAGTTAATTGGCATACTTTGTTCCTGAAGACCGTGGAGCAAAGATGACTTGCAAGTGCTTTGGGCAGCCCTTTTGCTGTCAACAGATCATTCCTTCAGATTTTAGTTGTTCACTGTGTAACATCATGTGCACATTAGATAATGTGTACCTTCTCCCAAACCAACTCTTCTTCCGTGTAAATGAATGAAAGGGTATCTTATTAAATAGTTCTTGGAACTCAAAGTTCCAGCTCTGCCCCGTCTAGTTAGAGACTTTGGGTAAAGCATTTCTCTCTCTGAATGTGTGGAATAGAGATTGTAATAGCACCCACTTCATGTAAATATTAAGGAAAAATAATATATTTTTTCCATGACTGGCATATAATAAAAGTTTAAATGTTTCTTAAATGAAAATATTTGGAAATTCAGATTTTCTTTATTGTGCGTTTACCCAAATTCTCTCAGATTTGAATCTGGAGAAATAAGACTTGGCTTTTAATTGGACTTAATTTGTATGCTTTTGGACTCAAAGAGAAAATATGCCTTCATTGATAGATGAAGAGAGAAGAAACTGTGAAAGGTGTGCTGCACAATTGGATATCATGTAGCATACTTTTCACTCTTGCTATGTACTCCTTGATAATGAACTGCAAAAGTAAGAGCCTATTTACTAGCTTCTACACATTTTGTGGACCAGAATAATATATCACCTTCTTTTAATGACCAAATCTCATATGCAAGATAAAGACAGTTTTATAGAGTATTTTGAATATGGCCATGGCTTTTACTTAATTGAAAACTTTGCATGTTCTCTGTTAGAGGAAGGCTGCTTTAATCATTGCTTTCTGGCGGGCACAGTGGCTCATGTCTGTAATCCCAGCACTTGTGGGAGGCCAAGGTGGGCAGATCACTTGAGGTCAGGAGTTCAAGGCCAGCCTGGCCAACACTGTGAAACACTGTTTCTACTAAAAATTTAAAAATTAACTAGGTGTGGTGGCGTGCACCTGTAATCCCAGCTTCTTGGGAGGCTGAGGCAGGAGAATCACTTGAATTCAGGAAGTGGAGGTTGCAGTGAGCCAAGATCACACAACTGCACTCCAGCCTGGGTGACACAGCGAGACTCCATCTCAAAAAACAAAAAAAAATCATTACTTTCTTTACCCAGTATGTAGAAAAGATCTCTCTCTCAAGAAAAATGCCAAAGCACTCTTAATCGGAGGAAACAGCTAAACAGAAGAGCAAAATTAAATAGTAAATGGAATTTGTTATACAAATCAACAAATGATTTTATTTGTATCATTAATTCAAGAGGCTTTTTTTTTTTTTTTTTTTTAGCATCACCACATAGTGTCTAACCCAAGGAAATTGCAAGACATCATTTTCTTGAGCCCTGAAATTGTTTTAACTAGCCTCTAAATGTGAAATCTTTGGCGTATTTCACATCAAATTTGAACAGAAGTACAGTCTAATACAGCCTTATAAGTCTCTTAATGTCTTAAGTTCATATCAATTGATACATTTTTACGAAAAATGTAACACTCATATAGTGTTAGTAAAGAATAGACTAGAGAAAATGGTGCATTAAATAACTTCTATTTTATGTTACAAAGTATATGAAGAACTGAAGGTATGAGAGCCAATTGAGTATTACCAATATAATGGAATTTTCTTTCATATGTAGGAAAAGGAGCTGACATTAATATAAGAAAGAAAGATTATGTATTTTTGCCTGAATTATCAGGATAATTAAGTCAATCAATCATTTCACTTTGCTGTAGAAGATGAGGGAAAAGTGACCAAGCTTCTTTAATAATTCCAAAACTCAAATGATTAGGTAAGAGTTAGAAAAGACTCATTGCACATTCAACTGGAGTGGAAACATCATTCATCAAGTTATGATGTTGGCCTATGGCATCTGCCATGTATATTGACAACATGACTTAGACATAATGCAGTTATAAGAGTCAACTAAAATTTCCCCTACTAACTTCAGAGAAATACATTAGCACAGTATTTTCTTGATCAAATTAGTAGAAAACAGACTTGTTCTCAGAAATGAATGGAAAATAACCAACAAATATATCCACTGGAACCTGCATTCTCTTGAACTCTTCACAAGGCTCTTTTATGAGGCCAGCCAAGCGAACAACAGAACCAACAAAGTAGAAAAACAACAGGTTAAGCAAGGGCCTGGAACTTCTGCATTTGACATCCTGGACTCCTGTCAGTGTAGACACTGTGCCAGGCATTGTCTCTTTAAAGCACTTAGAAACTTAGAATATCAGAGAAGTATGGTAGGTTAAAGCAGTCTGTGATATATCAGGGAGCACCAGTCCTTCCAATACTTCTGCAGTGTTTTCAGCCTAGAACACATGGAACATTAAAACCCTTTGTGGTTACACAAATAAAAATAAAGACTCTGGATAAACATTAAAAAAAAAAAAAAAAAACTTTGTGCAGCAGCCATACCCACAAAATTCCTTTGATGATACCATAGCTTGCTAGCTGATAGATATGGTTTTCTTGGAAGGAGGTAGTGGAGAGGCAGGTTTGCATATAAAGAAATAGACAAAAAGAATAGATGATATTATTAGTCTAAAAATGGAAGTGATATTTTTAAAATAATAGATTTAACACATTAAAATATTTTTATCTTTACTATGAAGTCATGATTTATATAGCTTACACTGTTAGAATATGTTGGCTATATTTTTTTAAGGCAGAATTCTAGGAAAATTCCCTTATATGCCATTCAATCATTCTTTTACCATAACTGTAATAAAAACCAACTGCTTCTTTAATAGGTGCATCTACACATCTTGCTAGAAATTTCCAATTATGATTTTCCCAGTAGCAAACAAAAACAAAATTAATGGCAGCTACGTCCCCCAAAGCCTAAGCCATATTAGTAATGAACTCTCAAAGAAAGCTGTTGATGCAAAACATAATAAGGTGGAAATTACTATAATAATCCAAATGTAGAAATAAAGGAAAGAATTATCAAAATGCAGAGAGCAGTGTTCCTGCCATGATCCCATTAACTGTTAAAATAGCCTGTGCACAGTAGTATTTTGACATTACTGAGATCTTTGAACTACATGAATTCCGTGTATTTTTAACTGTATTCTTTAATTAAATTGGCTTATATTGGACAGAAATTACTCTATTATCATATAACCACACCATGCCCTAGCTTAGATTTTAACAAGCTAGTTTGTTTTAATGAGAGTGCTTGGTTGCATTAAAACGGGAAATTGTGATCACACTTGCGGTGATCTTAATCTAAAGTAAGTCACAGAAACATGTTTTTTGCATTACTGGAATAAGGTATGCGATCCTTTGTCTTCACTGAAGAAGCTTTATAGCTCTTCCAAATAGTGACTAAATTTTAACTCGTTAGGGCCATGCAAGTAGGCAGACTTACCTAGATGAGCTTTGATAGGAAATAGGGATTTAGTAGCAGGTAGTCTTAATTACTATTGGCAAAATGCCTTAATTTACATTTCTAAGAGTCCAGAAGACTTAAATATAAGATGCAAAATGGCTTTAATCTAGTTATGGTTAATTCTGAAATCATCACATAAAATCTAAAAACAGACTGTGGAGTCTGAGGAACTTTGATTCATCTACAAATCCATCATATTCTAGGCAATTCACTTAACATCTGATGGCCTCCATTTCCTCATCGGTGAAATGGAGATTATAAATAAGCACCTAATAGGGTTGCTTTGACAATTTAATGACAGAATATATGTAAAGTTTCTCAAATGGCTGTATATCATAGACATTCAATAAAGGTTCCTTATCCCTCACCCATGTCTGTGTATCTACTATTTGCTTCATGTTTTAAGTGCTGAGGCAAAAATAAGATTGAATGATTAAGGCAATGAACATTCTTGAGATCTAATTAGTACATATTATATTATTATAATATATTCTTACAATATAATTAGTATATAGCAAAGAACCATAATACTAAGTAATGATAATAATAATACCCATTAAAGACTTACTTTTGTGTCAGGCACTGTTTTACATGCATTTATTTTCATTTAATTTCAGATCAGTTCTGCGATTTAGGCATTATTGTCTTCATCCTCATCTCCATTTTACAGATGAAATACTGAGGCTTAGAAAGACTGATTGCCCAAGTACTATCTAACACCAATCTTGGTCTGCTAACTCCTAATTCCATTGACCAGGTGCTTTGACTGGTTGGACTCAGTGAAGAAAACAAGGAAGATGGTAATATCCCTGCCTTAGCTTAAAGAGACGGTGTATCAAAAAAAGTTACAAGCAAGGGCCCTAGACCTGCACTGTCCAGTATGGTAGCTACTAACCACATGGTGCTATTAAGGGCTTGAAATGTGGCCCTCATCTGGGTGCAGTCCTTGCTCTACTACTTACTAGCTTTGCCGATAGCAAGTTATTTACCCTCTGTGCCTTTTATCTGAAAATGGGGATAATAGCACCTACTTCATAGGGTCATTGTGAAATAAGGGAATTGACATATGTAATAGGCTCAGTATCATCAGTCCATAAGAAGCTCTCTCTATATGCTTAAAAGAGGAAAATCAGCAAGACTCAGCGGTCTACCTGATTGTAGAGGTCAAGAGAGAGGAGGTGTCATAGTAAGTCCAAGTTAGGAACTTAGGTGACTAGAAAGACCACAAACGTGAAAAATGATGTGGTTGGAGTCAGTTTATTGCAGCATCATTTCTAATAGCAAAAGATGATAAACAACCTAAACCTCCATTAGTAGGAGGCTGGTCACATTCATCTAATAGATCCTTAAGGCAGCCAGATGAAGAGAGAGGTTTTATATACTAATATGGAACTGTTCACAATGTGTACTTCTAAGTGGAAAAGAAAGGTATGTATAATAATGTTAGTTACTATTTGCTAAAAAGAAAACAGAGAGAGAGTAAATACATATATTTGTTTGAATATGCATGGAGTATCTCTGGAAGAGGTAACAAGAAACTTATTCCTTGCCTCTGAGGAAAAAAACTAGGTGGCTGGCATATAGGGATGAGAAAGATTGACTTTTCTCTGTATGTCTTTCTTTACCTTTTGAATCTTGAATCTTGTATATCTAATACATAAAGACAATCAAAATTTCTGATAAACTAGTTTCCAGTTGGAAAGTGTAAGGGGGGAGTTAGTTAATTGAGGGAACATGGCGTAAGGAATGGGAAGATAACTGGAATGGCTCCCAGGAGCTACTTGGAGACGGAAGCTCAAACTCTGGTTTTCAGGCTAAATGTCTATTGCATTAATTACTTTTTCTGTCCTCTAATTTTGAGAAAAAGGCTAATGCAAATCACTGTTAAGGTACCACCTAATAAAAATTCAACTGCCATTTTATTAAGTTCAGGGGAACATTTCTGTGGGAACTCAGCTCTCTGCTATCACGCTATCAGGCTGGTAAATCACTTAAGAAAAAAAGATGCCATTCTGTGTTTGGAAATCTCATTCTAGTTATGGAAATAAATATATGAACTCTTGATTACATGACATGATAAGGCCTGTAATAGAGGGATGAGCTGGGGAACAAGTTATGCCCAGTGGGAGGGGCTGGTCAGGAAGGTCTCAGACATGGAAGTAGCATTGGCACAGACCTAGAAAGATAAGTTTAGTAGGCAGAGAGCTTGGAAGTGAGTATCCAGATGGAATAAGGGGCAAGGTGAAGGAGGAAGGTGTGCAGGTATGATGGTATATTCAAAGAGCAGCAAGTCAGGGCCAGTAAGCCGGGTGTTTAAGTATGGGTGGGAGTTGAAAGGCAAAAGCTAGGTGTGTGCATGTGTCAGGACCGTATAAGGAGCAGCTCTCTCATATATTGTGACTGTCTTCTGTGTCCCTTTGATTATGGATGAAAACTTCCATATGTAAATGGCGTTGTTTAGCAAACATAAGTTTGCAAAGAGCAAGAGTTGACTCCTGAGAAATAGCTGAACGGTGGGACATATAGAGCATGTTCTAGAAGAAGTGAGGATATGAGAAAGGATATGACAGACAGACAGATGAATGGGGAACCTAAGGATACTCAAGAGTTAACATTGGAGCCAGGCTGAGGTTAGGAACTCAGGAGATATTTTAGATAAAGGAGCCAGGAAGCACTGGGCAACTGGCTTGGCTGTTGGCCTTTGGTCTTTTATTTCTGCATCCTTTATTTCTGTAGCTGCTAGCCTTTGCCCCTGAGACACTGCCCTGACTTGATTGGCGTTAGCAGACTGTACCAGCACACTGGGTGCCTCTGTGTGACTTATACCCTGGAGCTCCTGCCTCTGGTCCAGTAGGTGATGGCTCCCATCTGCTTTGTTCTATGACAAAGAATCCCATCTGCAGGAGAGGTGTGCAGAACCGGTTCAGAAGCCCAGACTAAAAAAACCCTCAATTTTCTTAGTGATGATAGAAGTTACCCATGGGAGATTCGGGGCCCTCAGTTGGGCAGTGCCTCCTACTGCCGTCACAGGCTACAGTGGTCTTGTAAAAGGGTTACACAACCATGGAGGAGCTAAGGGAGCCTTTTGGCTTACCTGCCATATTAGTGCTGAGGGCTCTTTCTCTGTTCATCATTTGGTATGGCATTGCCAATAGTCTTGTTTGCCTCTCTGTAGCCAAAGTTGCTTATTGCATACAGCTCATTCCATGAGAGTTTAGATAATTATATAGGCAGCTTCATTTAAAATGCTAATAACCTTCCCTAAGTGGAGCATATTTCTACCACAATTGGATTGGGCAGCTCTCCAGGCTAGATACCTTGATTCAAGTTACGTGATCATTTTTTTTTATCAGCATTGGGAGAATCTTTCCTGTTCCTTGGGTAGAAAAGAGCTTCTTGTTTTTGTTCTGTTTTGAAATACATATATCCAATCAACCAGCTTATTTGGAACCTTCTGTGTGTCAGACATTCTACTAAATGCTGAGTAGATACTAAGATAAAGTCCCCAGTAAGATCTTCAATGAACTTACTGTCTAGTGGGTGGGAGGAAGTAGTGGAACAGATGCAAACATAAAGAAGTATTAGAAAATCTGGTCAGTACCATGATAGAACTCTGTTTGGGTATTCTGGGAGCCCAGAGAGGGTGTTCATCGCCGTGGGAAGCAGGGAGCAATGGCAAGAAGTGACATCGAAGTGATGGGAAGGAGTTGACCAGGCGGGAGTGTAAGAGGCAATGGGAGCAACAGCACTGAGGTGAAGAGCAGTCAATTTGTTGTGTTTATGGAACTAAAATTCATCTGGTATAGCCCAAGTGGCAAGGCCAGGGCTGGCAAGAAGAAGATTGGAGAGGTGGGCAGGGGCTAGATCACAGGAAACTTTTTACTAGACTTCATCCTGTAGGTGGGAGATAGAAAGCCATCCTGTTTAGGGAGACAGGATGTGGAGAGGATTAAGGACAAGAGCCTGAGGGTCAGAATTGGAAAGGAGCTCAGCTGGACGGAAACATAGAAGGCAGACGAGCTTGCATGCATGTCTGGAGGGCCTGGGCCTGAAAGGGAAACTGCGTGAAAGTTTATATTTGGTTTGTAGGGCAAAGAGATTGAAAGAGGGGAGTCACATAATCAGCATACATTTATGAAGATCACCCCCACAGCTGTGTGGCAATTGATCAAAAAGGAACAGGGCCAGAGAAGGGCAGGAAAACTGGTCAGGAAGCAGGGGCCCTAGCTCTGGTGAGCAGTGATGATATCCTGGAAGTGGAGGTGGCAGAATGTGGGAAGGTGGGCCGCATTTAGCACTTTATGCCTGTTCCCAATTACTGTTCTTAAGAATCATGGCATTAGGGTTTTAAATAAAATTATTTTCATTGACTCTGTGTTCTGTGCCTACCTACACTGATACTATCTATTCTTAGCATAAATATCTTTTCCTTGGGGAAACCCCTTCAGCCCTCTAGACTGGGTATCCTCAGAGCATCCTGTATGTTCCCAGTTGTAGCTCTCCCCATGCTTTCTTTTAATTTCTGGGTCAGCTGCCTGCCTCCTCTGCTAGACCATATCCTTCATGCAGGCAAGGACTCTTTCTTTTACAGAGTGTTGCTCCGTTGCCAGACTGGAGTGCCGTGGCATGATCTCGCCTCACTGCAACCTCCGCCTCCAGGTTCAAGCGATTCTCCTGCCTCAGCCCCCGAGTAGCTGGCATTACAGGCATGCCACCACGCCCAGCTAATTTTTTACTTTTATTTTTTGTATTTTTAGTAGAGACGGGGTTTCACCGTGTTGGCCAGGATGGTCTCAATCTCTTGACCTCGTGATCTCCCCACCTCAGCCTCCCAAAGTGCTGGGATTACAGGCGTGAGCCACTGCGCCGGGGCAAGGGCAGGGACTCTTTCTTGATGCTGTCAACACTAGTGTCTAGTACAGTAGCTAGACATAATACAAGTGCATAGTGGATGTTCCATAATTTGTTAATACATGAATAAATGAATTATTCAGATATATAGGGTCTCTGAATTAATAACTCAATTTATTGTTAGTTCAACATGTTAAAAATTTGTTCTAAAATAATGATTGTCTCTCCCCCCACCTCATACAGTGTGATATGTTTTAGGAACAACAAATGCCAATTAACAAATAATATATTGTTTTAATGATTATTTTAATTGTTATAGATACCACTCTGTACTTCTAATTTTTTTTAAATAACTAAAGAAATGAATAGCCCACATTTTAAACAAAGATTTATAAATAGTAAGATCAGTTCTCTGGCTATTTATTTTGAAATAAAACCAAATTGCTTAGCTTAGAATTGAGGAGCCTTAAAGTTTGGGCCTTTCCTCTTAGCTGTTCACATGGAAATCCTTGGACACTCTCCGGCCTGTCTCCTGTCACCAGGCACACTTGTGTCACCAACCTGCTCATGAGGGAGGCTGTCAGAAGGCCTCCTCCATTGTCCTTCTCCCCGCTGTTAAAAATCTCAGTCTTGGCCGGGCACAATGGCTCACGCCTGTAATCCCAGCACTTTGGGAGGCCGAGGCAGGTGGATCACCTGGGGTCAAGAGTTTGAGACCAGCCTGACCAATATGGTGAAACCCTGTCTCTACTAAAAATACAAAAATTAGCCAGGCACGGTGGTGTGCACCTGTAGTCCCAGCTACTCGAGAGGCTGAGGCAGGAGAATCGCTTGAACTGGGGAGGCGGAGGCTGCAGTCAGCCCAAATCATACCACTGCACTCTAGCCTGGTGACAGAGCAAGACTCTGTATAAAAAAAAAAAAAAAAAAAACAAAAAAACAAAAAAAAAAACAACTCAGTCTTCCTATACGCCTCATTGCAAGTTTGGTCTTTGTGACATTTTTCTTGTTTGATGTAGACATCCTAGAAGTTCATGTCAGCCATGGCTCAGTCCAGACCTCCCCTTCTCTGGGTGAAGAAACTTGTCTTGAGGAGCAGCTCTCCCCATATGGCCTCAAGCTTCCTCATTTCTCACTAGCTCCCTGCTCCCCGCCCTACATGTAACACACAGACCACACAACTCACCACTTGATTCTACACCGTCTTATTCTTTGGTTGCCTTTTACATTTAGTCTCATTAGTCTGACAAGGTGAGGTCTCCAAGAGTAGTGGTCATGTGACACATCAGTGCTCTCCCCAGCCCCACCAGCACTGGGATACCATGTGTATGTGATAGGAGAAGCCAGGTGCTAAACACTTCCTAATGTGACTATGAAATGGACCTTGCCCCAAGAAACATTTCATTTAGGCCCTGGAGGGCCTTCCTGGATTCACACACTGACTTCAATACAGAGGGTTTAAATAATGAAAAGATCATATGTTTCTGGTGTGTGTCATGCCATACCCGAACTTTGGGGAGCTTTTCTCTGAGTGACTGACTCATTTTGCTGACTGAATCTGATGAGGACTTGACCTCCTACTGTTCAAAGACAGGAATGAGTTGCCATGACAGTACATTTGCCACATTTATAGTGTCTCTTTGTTTTTATTCTCCCTGTTTCTCACCATTCAGCTTATTTGTTTTCCCTCCTCTTAGGATTGCCCCCTGGGGGTCACTTTCTCAGTCATTTTGAGCTCAGCCTAATCAAAGACTGAGGTTATGAAGTCGATCCTAGATGGCCTTGCAGATACCACCTTCCGCACCATCACCACTGACCTCCTGTACGTGGGCTCAAATGACATTCAGTACGAAGACATCAAAGGTGACATGGCATCCAAATTAGGGTACTTCCCACAGAAATTCCCTTTAACTTCCTTTAGGGGAAGTCCCTTCCAAGAGAAGATGACTGCGGGAGACAACCCCCAGCTAGTCCCAGCAGACCAGGTGAACATTACAGAATTTTACAACAAGTCTCTCTCATCCTTCAAGGAGAATGAGGAGAACATCCAGTGTGGGGAGAACTTCATGGACATAGAGTGCTTCATGGTCCTGAACCCCAGCCAGCAGCTGGCCATTGCAGTCCTGTCCCTCACGCTGGGCACCTTCACGGTCCTGGAGAACCTCCTGGTGCTGTGTGTCATCCTCCACTCCCGCAGCCTCCGCTGCAGGCCTTCCTACCACTTCATCGGCAGCCTGGCGGTGGCAGACCTCCTGGGGAGCGTCATTTTTGTCTACAGCTTCATTGACTTCCATGTGTTCCACCGCAAAGATAGCCGCAATGTGTTTCTGTTCAAACTGGGTGGGGTCACAGCCTCCTTCACTGCCTCTGTGGGCAGCCTGTTCCTCACGGCCATCGACAGGTACATATCCATTCACAGGCCCCTGGCCTATAAGAGGATCGTCACCAGGCCCAAGGCTGTGGTGGCGTTTTGCCTGATGTGGACCATAGCCATTGTGATCGCCGTGCTGCCTCTCCTGGGCTGGAACTGTGAGAAACTGCAATCTGTTTGCTCAGACATTTTCCCACACATTGATGAAACCTACCTGATGTTCTGGATCGGGGTCACCAGCGTGCTGCTTCTGTTCATCGTGTATGCGTACATGTACATTCTCTGGAAGGCTCACAGCCACGCCGTCCGCATGATTCAGCGTGGCACCCAGAAGAGCATCATCATCCACACATCTGAGGATGGGAAGGTACAGGTGACCCGGCCGGACCAAGCCCGCATGGACATTAGGTTAGCCAAGACCCTGGTCCTGATCCTGGTGGTGTTGATCATCTGCTGGGGCCCTCTGCTTGCAATCATGGTGTATGATGTCTTTGGGAAGATGAACAAGCTCATTAAGACAGTGTTTGCATTCTGCAGTATGCTCTGCCTGCTGAACTCCACCGTGAACCCCATCATCTATGCTCTGAGGAGTAAGGACCTGCGACACGCTTTCCGGAGCATGTTTCCCTCTTGTGAAGGCACTGCGCAGCCTCTGGATAACAGCATGGGGGACTCGGACTGCCTGCACAAACACGCAAACAACGCAGCCAGTGTTCACAGGGCCGCAGAAAGCTGCATCAAGAGCACGGTCAAGATTGCCAAGGTAACCATGTCTGTGTCCACAGACACGTCTGCCGAGGCTCTGTGAGCCTGATGCCTCCCTGGCAGCACAGGAAAAGAATTTTTTTTTTTAAGCTCAAAATCTAGAAGAGTCTATTGTCTTCTCGGTTATATTTTTTTAAGTTTACCACGCTCAGTGAAAAGGTGATTGTCACCATGATCACTTATCAGTTTGCTAATGTTTCCATAGTTTAGGTACTCAAACTCCATTCTCCAGGGGTTTACAGTGAAGAAAGCCTGTTGCTTAAGTGACTGAACGATCCTTCAAAGTCTCAATGAAATAGGAGGGAAACCTTTGGCTACACAATTGGAAGTCTAAGTACCCATTGAAAAATGCCATCAAATGAGTAATGCCTTTGTAACCACAACTTTCATTATAATGTGAAATGTAACTGTCCGTAGTATCAGAGATGTCCATTTTTACAACAGTTATAGTACTAAAGTAGAGATATTTTGTAAAATGTATTATGTCCTGTGAGATGTGTTACCAGTGTTTATTATGTGCTATTAATATTTGTTTAGTTCAGCAAAATTGAAAGGTAGACTTTGATGAGAACAATGGACAAGCAGTGGGTATATGTCAACGAGAGCACTTTTTTTCTATATTATTGCCCATGATATAACTTTAGAAATAAACCTTAATATTTCTTCAAATATCTCTATTTAATTTTGACACTGAAATGACCATAAAGATTTATTTTTCTGTTACCTCAACAAGAAGAATTTGAAGACTTCAAAATATTGAGCAGAATTCATTCATACTTAAAAATTTATTAGCCCTGCATTTTCATAGGAAGACACATTATCTTCTGGACTATAGCTGTTCTAATGGATTATAATCAGAATGGAAGAGAGAAAACATATTGACTTTTTTGAGCGACATCTCTGACTTTCTTTAGTCTTTAGCTATTACTGGATCTCTTAAGACAGCATGTGTTAATCTTAATGTATATTGTTATCACTGTGCAGTTGCTGTTTACTTGAATAGTATTGTGTTCCTATATTCCAGGTTTAAGTAGATTTCATGCCTGGGTGGCCAAACAACAGTCTTCATTTTTTTTTTAATTGAAAAGAAGTATTGTCTGGATCAGTAAAATTATACTGTGTGTGAGTGTGAATAGAAATGTGTGTATGTGTGTTTCTCTCCTGTAACTGTTACAGTAATGTCATAAAGTGAGAAAACTGTGACCAAGTATAAACTGTTACCACTTGCTGCACTCTTGCACATGGATTCAGTTTCTAAAATTGAGTTCTTCCTGTAATCTTACTGATAAAAATACTGACTCTAACCATTCAGAAATTTCACCCCATCCCTCCTTAGGAGATTGGATCAAGTATTACTAAATTGACCTTTAGGAATTACATAAGACCAGTGTTTAGCAAGAAATAATGACAGACATGCAAGTAAGGGCTATTATTTATAGTGTTATTGCCGGGAAAGGAGAGTACTTTGGTTTCTGAGCACCAAATATTGAGCAAGATGTCAGTCACTAAAAGGAAGACAATTCTAAAAAACAACAAAAAAAAAGGTAACGTTTTTCAATTGTGTGTGTAGGTAGTATGCACTATATACATCATGTTAAAGTAGGACTATCACACCCAGCCCATGTGGCTAGAAAGGCTGAATCCGACAGTGGATGAGCCACAAAACGGCAGTGAAGAGCCAACACAATTGGGATTGAGGTCTAGATATACTGCATCTGTGCTTTGCCCACATGCCCTTGGTGACAGCCAAGCACCCAGCTCTGTCTTGGTAGGTTTGGGCTAAGGAACAGACCTCTCCTTTGCTCGTGGTCAGCATGATACACTAAAGCATGCAGATAAACACAGCTCCTTTCTTACACCCTGGTCTCATACTCCTTAATGGCGCCATGGGTGCTCATTGTTGGGCCTTTTTCCAGTAAGGAATGATATTGCTGAAGAATCTACTTAACCCTGACAAATTGTATTTACAATCTCTTCTTATACAGATAAAACATGACTCTTACAAGGCCCCAAGGTCTGCATAGTCTGAAGTGAAGTAGAGAGCTGGCATCTATCTGGTGATTTCTGGCTCTCGAGATACCCAAGCAGCATGATGGGGCAATTCCCCTTCTTGCTGTTCATGCTTTAAGGCAGGATGTGGCTTGTGAGATACTTTGCATTGTCTATCTGCACACCTTGAATCTGCCTGCTGGTTCCCTTACTTTACCTCTCTGTCATATGCAGATGAAGGCTCAGGGTGCTAGAGGGATTAGTAAGATCTCTTTCTAAAGAGAGGAGAGATTATTTACAAGAAAGACTCACCAGGGTCTAGTTTCCATTTAAGAATTGCCAGTCTTTTGTCCGGCATCATCCTGAATATTAATCCACATGTTTCAGAGCTCACCAGGCAGTACCAATGCTCTTTTCACAGCTATGAAGAGCTAGTAGAGATGAAATTCTTGTTATGGTAGAAAAATTTCAGGATTCATTTTTGAAACTGCATTTGTGCGTATGCGATGTAGATTTTATACTGTGTTGTGCTTTCAAGATTTAAATCATATATAATAAATTAAGGGACAATGGGGCTGACAGCACTAAACTTGGTGCTTATTGATATTCTAAGAAATATCTGTGAAGTATCATCACATATGTTACACAACCTTCATTTAAAAAAGTTGAAAACTAGTTAGATTCACTTTGACACTTTTCATATCATTTCTTAACCCAAGTGATGAAAATGTTGTCCCCAATGAATATACTCATTAGAATGACCATTTGTTAATATCACTCATTAATTAGCCCCATAATTAACTCCATTAATTTAATCATGATTTAAATTTCAGTAAGTTTTATAAGGTCTGACATCAGAGGTATCTTACTTTCCTCTGAGGATGATGTACTTACCCTGACCATGCATTGTACCATCACACATGTCTTCAGAAAGGGCCAAATTCCCAACCTGCTCATTTTTTTTTTCTCAGAGTCATGATGAATCAGTCCTAGAATGTTTCATTTTGGACAAGTAGGGCTGCCTCCAAGAGGAACCTCTGATTTATTTTGTATGAAATATATGTGAAAGAATATGGATCTGGGAGATGCTGTAGACATCTGTCCTACACTTGAGATGATTTCCAAGCCTCTCTGGCACTTCGAGTTAAGTCTCTCTGGTATTAAATGCCAAGGACCTTTTGCTGCCTAAACCCACTGTGCAGGAAATAGGCCCAATCACCAGATGAGAATTAGGCCCTGAATGAGTAGCGCTCTAGTTACTGTCCTGTTGATTAATATCTGCCATTTCATGTCCATAAAAGAGATCACTCGTATCATGCACACAATTAGATTTCTCACACTCTTAACTGTATATTTGTATGATATTTTGAAATCTCCTAAATGCTGGGCAATGGCTATTAACAATTAATTGTCTTGCACTGGCCTTCTGATGAAATGTTAACAATGCCTATTGTAATATAGAAAAAAAAACATTCTATCTACTGATTTGGGCTGAATGTATGTCAATGGGTTTCTAAAAAGTCAGATGTTTGAGCAGTGGCCTACAAATCAGTAATTTTCAGATGGGAGAGTTTCTTTTCATTGCCGTGGCATCTTAAAAGCTGTCTTCATGTAAATTGACTGTACTAGGCCTACTGGGGATCAGAGTTCCCAAGAAAGGAAACCTTTTCTTGTATCTGGATTCAAATTTATTTCCAGTGTTTCAAGTGGAAAACATGACTCTTTATTGTCTGTAAATCTAACATTATTACTTTTCCTCTTAGAAGAATATTGTATTGTTAGATGTTTGTTGAGCTGGTAACATTGTTGCAACTGCTGCAAAATCTTCGTTAGTAATCTGTATAATACTTTGTATACAAGTACTGGTAAGATTGTTATTAAATGTAGCTTCAGTCGTTAAATTACTATAGCAAAGTAGTACTTCTTCTGTAATATTTACAATGTATTAAGCCCACAGTATATTTTATTTCAGTGATGTAATTAAACTGTTACTTATTCAAAGAGAAAACATCTCATCATGTCTATTGTCCAAAGTTACCTGGAATCAAATAAAAATTCTAGATTACCATGAAGAACATAAAATGCCTTTGAACTGTGCCTTATTTCACAGTCTGATGGCAAAATGCTAAGGATTTAATTTCTAAAAGATTGCCGAACTAATTTGTTCCTCAAAAAGCACTTAGAACTTTACTTGAAAAGTAGGGACATATTGGATTAATCTATTTATTTTTAACATAGGAAAAACACACAAAAAGCTATTTTTTACACAATAAAGCAGAAAAGGCTACCACATCTTTAAAAAGCATTATTTCGTTAAAGATTTAAATGATTCTGCAGTAAATTAAAGCAAACATACCATTCATAATGTGTAAATTAAATTGAGACTTAACAGACATAGTACAATATAAACTGAAAAAAATTATGAGCATTGTATATTTTGAACCCCAGAAAAGAGAGAAGTGCTTTTCAACACAGTTTGTAAAAACTCATAATTTCCATTTGAGCAATAAGAGAAAATACCTTTAAATTTTATTATGAAGAAAGCATTACAATGAAGTTTAAATATTACTGTCTGAAATAAAGTATGTTTGCAGTCAATTTTGAAAGATTTTAAATTTTTCAAGTAATTAAATATTTGAAAATAGATTATATTGAAATATTGAGAGTAGATTATCTTTGCTTCTTAATGACTATAGTCAAAAATCGATCGTTCTGCCTCTTTTAGTAAATACTAGCTAGGTGCACGCTGAATGCTTCCTATCGTATTCTTAACTCTGAAATTTCATACTGAGACTTGATGAGAGAAAGATACTTATTTCAGTATCTTCATAGAGTATCTTACGACTTAAAAACTAATCCACAATCAATATGTGTTGCTATCTATATTGAAATACACATTTGGGGTAATGTAGAAACAAAATCAATTAGGACATGCAGAAACTCCAGTTTGCCTCATGGATGGTTCCAACTGGAAAATTTCTGTAGTCATCTCTAGAATATTCTGTAAGTTTTTCCTGGATTGAAGGTGATACATGTAAAGTTCTTGGCTCCATATTGGATTTTAGAAAATGAACTGTACATGTCATCATCGTTCGTTTACTCCCTACCCCTGGAATGCTGATAGGAGAAATTTGGAGGTTATATATCTGTTTAGCTTAGGAGGTGAAACAGATAATGGGTGGGTCTCTGAACATCTGAGAAATGCTGGTCATTTGTACTGTCTTAACCACTTCAAAAGTTTCTGGATAACAGTAAATAACAAATACCTGGGCTTATAGACTACATACCGCCCGGTGACATATCCAAAAAAAAAGGGAAATGACCAAAAGAAATTGACAAATGGGAAGAGTAATTAAAATATTACAGTTGCAATCTTAGCTTAAGAGAAAAATCAGACACTGGGACTTCCCGGTATTAACTGCAGCACCTCATTACTTTGAACTTGCTCAAATATTTCTGGAGCAAACAAATAATTGTTCTCTTAATACTAAGAAATAGATGACTAATGCAGCACTTCATGTGTTTATTTTAATAATAATAGAATACATCTTTGGGTAAGCCTGATCTAGTTGAAAATGTTCATATGTTCCTTACTGAGTATACAATCTTTTTGGCTAATATCAGAATCATGGCAAATGTCAAAGATACCCAGTTTTTACCCAGGCAGCCACCGTGTTGGAAAGAACACTGGAGGAGGAATTACCAGCTGTGTAGATTTAGACCCACTCGTAGCGGAAATGTAGAAGTGCGTGCTCACTTTCTAGCGGTTTAGACTCAAACAAGCCACAACCCCGATTCGATTTTCTCATCTGTAAAAATGCCAGCTCTGAAAATAGCAGTAACATCAGATGGTATAAAGTGTTCTGAAGAGCTTTGAAACCTACAAAAGGCTACAACAATGTAAAGTGTTAGAATTAATCTGTGTTGGAATACTTCATTTTGCCTTAATTATTCAGTTAATAATGTCTATACCAGTTGTTTAGCTAGTGATCAGGACAAAGACACTCTATTTTATTGTGCCTACTGAATGTCAGGCATTGTGCCAGCACCTAACATATATTATTTAACCCTCACAGCATCCCTGTGATGTCCCTCTTACTAACTTCATGTTATAAGCAAAAAGAAAACTCTGTGAGGTAAAGACAAGATAACTACGGTTGGAACCCAGGACTTCCTGATTCCAAGGTCCAAATTATTTTTATTAAGCAGTGCCTCCTTTTATTCACTTTTCTTTCAGTTAAAGCCTTATATTCCACAAGTATTTATTGAAAATTTCCCGTGTGCTAACAAATTTAAAGATGTAAACCACCACCTCTACCTACCAGAATGCCTAGTAAAAATAATGTTTAAAGTTCTAACATCTTATTCTACATATGTAGGCTCAAAGAGGCCAAGTATCTTGCCCAAGTTTACGTGGGTAGTTAGTAAGTTGCTCTTGAATGCAAACCAGGTCTTTTGTCTCTAAACTCTGGATCTTTCCATCACACCACATTGCAAGGGAGCATGGGTGTGATGAGGTACATGTTTCTATTTCCTTTCCTTCACTTTCCAGACAGCAGCAATTCAAAAACTTTGTCAAATACATTCTGGATGTCAAAATAAATTAAATTTGTGTTCTTTGTTACTTGGCCTCATATGAATCATCACACACCTTGGATAGCTGAAAGAGTGGCTGAGGGGAAGTTAGATTTATTTTATCTCCAGAGCCAGGCACTAAAATAATTCCTGGTCCCACCCACAGTAGCTAGTTTTCTAGCCTATTGGCCACTTTCTTGTTTTGATTTTAGCTCACTTATTAAAAAAAAAAAACTTCTCTTTTATTTTTAACTTGTACATAGAATACGTCATTGAAGAAATAATACTCTGATAGCCAGTGAAATGTAAGTTGTGAAAACTGTAAAACACAATTTAGCAAGTATTTGCTGAGAACCTACCTCATACTTGGCATTGATAACAATGGTTGGTATTTATCTCAGTATGAGATGAACCATCTCATTTAATCTTCTCAGCCACTCTGTGAGGTATTAATATTCCAGTTTGACAGACAGTAACCTGGTGAAGATCACACAACTAGTAAGTGGTATAGCTCAGATTGACTCTTAGCTATTAGATTACTGAGTTGAGACCCATAAGCCAATTTCCATATAAGTCAACTGTGCTGTGCATATATCCTGTTCAACTCAAGCAACATTTATTATCTACCATGGTGAATCATCAAATTACTTAAGATCTAATGAAAGCAGGTGAGCACTTAAAAAGATAATTACAACACAATGCGATCAATGCTAAAATGGAGGAGGCTAGGGGAAGCTAGAAAGGACACAAATAACCTAACTTAGGAAGAAGAGGTGATGCTTGAATAGAGCACTGAAGACAAAGCGGGAGCTAGCTATGAAAAGAAGAAAGGGAAAAATGGGGATAAAGGAAGCTAAATTATGGTGAGTTTATCTGGGGGTAAGAGGTGAGAGATGTAAGAAAGTGTGATATGTCCAGTGAATGACATATAGCCTCATGTGTCTAGGACATGGTACCTGAAGGAGAGTAATAAGGATGAGGGTTTGGGATCAGATAACCAAGGGTCATAGATGCTAAGGTGATTAACTGTTCTTGATGCCCCTGCGTTGTGGTTTACAGAGGTCTGAGCAGATTCATAATATTAGTCAAAAGGGTCAAAGTTTAGATAGCTTTTCTCCTAGTTCTGCTGGCTCAATGAGATTTCTTTACAAAGCATTGTATATATCTGTAAAAGTATCACTTCCTGCTTGCCCAGAAGAGCATCCAGGTGGGGATTGGGACTCTGTATCTTGTTTCCACATTAGCTGGCTGCATATTTTCCCACTTGATGACATCACCATCATTGCGAGAAAGTGGATTATTCACTTGGAACAGAGGGACATCAATTAACTCCCCACATGTAGCAGAGTCATCAGTCACAAAGTGTTCTTGGTCATTATTCACCTGAGCTGGGGCAAACCCTCTGATCTCAAGATGACAGGGACCATATTGAGCGCTAGCCCTTGGGATTTCCAACCCTCTGCCCTCCTGCCCTTTTTGTAAATAAGATTATTGCTGCTGCTACTGCTTGGTTTGCCTGAAGGGATACAGAAATCCTTCAGGGAACAAACAGATAAGGGCTAAGAGGAGAATCTTTTTAAACTGTCCAAAGCAACCCAACCCTATACCGGACCCAAGTCATTCATATTGAGTAACACAGACTGCTTTTCAATTAGGAGTTTGAGTTTATAAAGGAAGGAAAAAACTGAAGATATCTTTGGGTTGCACTGCAAGGAGGGGAGTAAAGCTTTAAAATATTCTGGCGTTAACCCTTTTCCAAATCAATGGCACATTTCACAGCTTTTATAAAGATTTTACCATACACATTTCACACAATTTTTTGGTGTAAATTTTGTGTCTTTTTAAGGGAGAGAGAGCTTTGCCATATATTTTTGGACACATTATATTACAAGCACTTACAAGCCTAATAATTTTTCTGGTTTGTGCTTCATTAACAATCTCTGATTATTCCACAAAGGGACACAGACCCTTTAACCATTCAGTTCAGTCTCTGATGGCTTGTCATGTTAAATCCCAATCTTTCCAACCTGGGTGGCTATGAGCAATTTGTCTTACCCAGTAATCCAGTGTGAATACTTTCAAGTGTTTGTACCCTCCTACTGATTGGAGAAAACCTTAGAAAACATCCTCCAGTTCTTAGGAGAGGGAAAACTCCTATGTATTTCATCATTATTTACCTAAATTAGATAGATCCAAATATTCCTTGGAATGACCCAGAAGAGGCCACACTCACTGACTGCAAAATGCCATTATCTCCCAGGGGGCTCTCGAGAGAGATGAGTGTGATGGACACGCCATCGTTGTAGCCGATATGCTTCAACACAAATCTTGGTGCAGTTGCCCCTCCCAGGGAGCCCTCCAAGAAGATGGGGCCCTATGTGAATTGACTTCCTCCTTAGCCTCGTTTCTCACAGCCATTATGATGTGCAAGTGGAGGGAACACAACAGGGTTCCTGCATGAAGGTAGGACTGTTGGTAGCATTTTCTTTCGTGATGAGTCTGATCAGTCCCAAAGCCTGAGAACTCTTTGTTCTAATCACATTATGTCCAAGTGGAGGAAAATAGGAAAAGAAATACTGATTCGTAGAAACTGATTAGGAAGTAAATTCTTTACCAAGGTGGCCTAAGGAGATGCCTGAAGTAAAGAAGCTTCTTGAGGCTTTGTGTGCATTCTAGTAGACTACCCTTGGTGCTTAGGAACCAGAAACAAACAATACTATGGTTAAAATGTGGTGTCCACCAACGGAGTCAGCTTCCATGCCTCTCCATTTCTAATTTTTCCTCCCTGTCTTGTGGGATAGGTTACTAACTGATCACTTGCCTATAGAATTTTTCATTTAGACCAGAAGAATCAGAATACACTCATTTTTATTTAAAAATGAACATACGCCTAAACAACCAAAAGAGCCTCCAGGTCTGCCTCTAAGAATGATTAGGCATGTGTGAGGGAAGTTGTCATTAACCAAAATAGGACTTCTCATCTCAGATGCAAAGACGAGAATGAATACCAAAGCCAAGGAAGAGCTGTAAACCAAAAGACTTGGCAACAAGGCCATTGTTCTGGTTACTATCATCTCTGACTTTAGATAATACAAAGCAATCTTAAAAGCAAGTTCTTTCCTTCGTGTCCAGGGCTAGAATACTCCAAGTGTACCTAATGGATGTCAGGCAGTGAGCCAAGAGAAAGTCAAACAGTAAGCAAAAGCAGATTTACTATGTTTTAAACATTTTTTTTTTTTAAATCTGGCTTATTTTTTATGGCACTATATGTTTGTGCTGGAACTCTGAAGACGTCTGCACAAATGACAGCAAAGACAGAGCAATCATCTGGAAAATGGGAGCTAAAAACACAAGCTTTTGTCTAGGAGTAGAAGATGAAAGATGAGGCATAAACAGCAGAAAAAGATGAAATTTATAAATGAAAATGAGCTTATTCTGATTCTTTGAGTCTAAATGAAAATTCTGTAGGCAAGTGATTAAAGTATTTGCAAAGATACAAGATTTAGAAACTTAAAACAAAAACAAATACATAAGCCTTTCTTACCCAAATATACATAAAAACAATAACAAATAGATTTAACATTAAAAAAGCAAAAGCTTCTAAACCAGACTATATGAACTGGTCTCCTTGCTTTTCTCCCATATGCGGAGACTGAGTGTTCAAGAAGTGTAGAAACCTAATTAGGCGTGGCCCATTGAAAATTTTATGTTCAATTTACAATAAGCATTTCTCAGCTTTGAAAGTGGAAACAGCCAGGCTGTTTATAATATTTCCCTGGGAGAATGAGTCCCTTCATCTACCAGATATTCAATGAAAAGCATCTTGGCAGATTTAGCTATACAGGTGTTTTAAGACAACTTGATATATTAAAATTCAAATTCGTAAAAAAGATAAATGGTAAGGGAATTATTTCTTCACATAAATACTTTGCACCTGCAAAAGAGCTCATTGCACAGTGAGCCTTGAGTTGTTAACCCCTCTGGTCGATTAAAATGTCACTAAATGTTCATAAATCCATTTTACAAGAACTTTTTCTGAAACCGCTCTATTGTTCAAAGTGAGATGTTCCTATACTTTAAAACATTTTCACCTATCTTACCCTGTAATCCTACACAAGTGCTTCTTGCATATTTTTGTATTCTGCAACCCAGAATTCTTGGATAGGCATGGCAACCTGAACATGCTCAGCACTTCAGGGCATAGGAGCCCCTCTGCAGATTTGAAATTGTGTTAGGGATGTAGGCAAACCTCAGCTATTCACAGTAACAGTGGATGGGAATTAAATGTGTAATGAAATCCATAAATAATCCCTAGATCCCCGAATCCTTGATAGTCAAGTATGAAACATTCTGTCCTCATCAAAGATTTTGTCACTGATATTAACAAGTGGGAGAGAAGGTTGATTAAAGTCTGATGGCTTCTCTCGCTGACCTCTGTCTACAGACAGAAATAACAGGCAGGCAAGTGGTCAGAGAGCAGCAAAGGCCTGGGAGCAGAGACATCCTGCAGACTGCGTAATTAGTTCCTAAATAACAAGGAGAAGATCATAAACAAGGCAAAGAACGCTGAGCAGATTTTACTGCCATTCAGCAATGGTTTTGTCCATGTCTGTTGCATGCCCAGAAGACTAAGCACCTCAGCCTCCTATAGTGTGTTGCATCCTGTCCCAAGGCTCTCCAAAATGGCCATGATCACCAGCTACTTCCTCAGGCAATGGCTCCCTAAAGCTGCAGAGACTCAGTGAAGCTACTGTGCCGAAGCAGAAAGGGTGCTAAGGCCTGAGTTGAAACCCTGATTTAGTAGCTCATTTTGGTGTTGGCTGTACTTCTTCCCTAACTCATGTATGAGGCCCCATTAAATCGTTCTCCTGGTTGCTTCAAAGGGAAAATAGGCTGGCATTGTGACTAGACAGGATCACTTCTTTGGCCACACCTTAAGTCTGTAAGGTACAGTATTAATGAAAGTTCATTTTGAGTTGGAGTCTTGCTCTGTTTCCAGGCTGGAGTGCAGTGGTGCGATCTCGGCTCACTGCAACCTCCACCTCCCAGGTTCAAGCAATTCTCCTGCCTCAGCCTCCTGAGTAGCTGGGATTACAGGTGTGCACCACCACATCCAGCTAATTTTTGTATTTTTAGTAGAGACAGCATTTTACCATGTTGGCAGGCTGGTCTCGAACTCCTGATCTGGTGATCTGCCCACCTCAGCCTCCGAAAGTGCTGGGATTACAGGCGTGAGCCACCGCGCCCAGCCTAATGAAAGGTTTTAATGGCAGGATTTGGACAATGAGATAGCAGTGGAAGTAATGTTAGACGGCCTGATTCTTCACAGGAACCCCCAATAGGGCCCGACTCTATTATTGGATTTCACCCCAGCAGTTTGTTTGCATTCCTCCTTACCTTCCTCTTAGAGGACTGACAGCCAGAAGGGTTTGAGAGGAAAAGTGACAAACCTTTGCTATCTAGCTGAATTGCTGGGAGAATTCTTTTAAAAATATGATTCTGTCTTCTATGATCAAATTCAGTGCCACCTTGCTCTCTCCAAAGCCTCCTGGAGCCTCAGTAGCAGTCAATCTATGTGCATAGAATTCATACATAATGTCAAACCCTGCAATATATATTTTTTCCCAAAGGTTACATATATGCAAAGAATTGAAGGCACTGAAAATTAAAAAAAAAAAAAAAAAAAAAGCAATAGTTGATTCCTAGTGGATTTAGAAATATACTTGAAACTTCTCCATGTTACTGATACATCTATTTCAGTCCCAATTTGAAATCTAATTTTGGGAATCAGTGCAACATAAATTGAAAAATCTAACTTGTATATTTGACTAATCAAATTAATAGGATTGTACAATAATTCTCAACTCTCAGATATTGTGTTATGACATTTTGGTAAAATTGCTTATTGCTACATTGTCCTTGACAGGGTAAAACACTGTGCAAAGACTAGATTGCTTTACTCTATTCTTTGATAATATTTGGCATTAATTCAACCAGAATTTATTTATTGATTTATGTGTATAATTCCCTGATTTTAAATATCCATTATGCTGCTTGCCAACTTTCACTTCTTGCTCCAATGATGATTATTTTTACCAAATGCTGTGGGATATGAAATCACTTGTAAGGGTGTTAGAATAGAGAAGTGTAGGTGACAGGATGCTTTCTACTGTAAAACAACATTGATCTGTGCCTTTTATGCCTTATAGGACTAGTTTGCAAGGCACAAAATGCACAGATTGCAAGGGCTCATCACACAAGTTGTGATTTATCCAATTAGAAATTAATTCAGATTAACAAGATCTTTTGTTAGTCAGCTAACACCCTCATGGTACATTGAACATATTAGTCATTTATACTTTAGTGTAAATTCTTTTAAATGATAGCTTCAATTATATGTATTTTTTGACAAGCACTTAAACTTCACTCACCATGTGCTGGACACTGCTCCAAATGCTTCCTCAATTAGCATGAGCTCATCTTGTAATATTAATCAGAGTGTCTACCTGCTGTACTCAGGACAGTTCTTCCCAGTTTAAAGTTCTTCCCTAACTTAAAAAAAAAAAAAAAAGACACAACATGCATAGGAAATATTATTTCCATATTATATGAGAATAAACCGCCAAAGCTGCATATGGCTGGAAACCACTGGCCTCAGGCCCTATCTAGCCACTCTAAGGACTGAGGAAAATAACTCAACCCTCCCAAAGCTGTTTTTTTCACACATTGGTTTAAAATGTCTGACTTAGGAAACTGAGCTTTAATTTGGCAATTATATAGAATAGGGAATACTGGAGCATGATGCATGTCTTGAGGGGAGTTGGAAGGCATTGAACAATGTGGAGCAAGAAGCCCATGGATTGTTCTAACCTGTCTGAAACCTCTTCTAACCTCAGGTGAAACAACAGGATTTTTCTTCATCAGTTCTTAGGGTACCATTAGGCAGATTTAAAGTTGATATGGTTCTGGTATTTAGGGAAGAGATACTGTAATCCATGTCGCTATATACATCGTCTGTGTTTAAATAATATCTGCTCTGTAGATCCTGATGTATTCACAACAGTAATTCTCCTGTGCACAACTTGATCTCATTTCTGAGAATGTCTATGAGCTGCTTTCACCACCTCAATCTAATGTCCTTTAAGTTTCCAGTTCTGTCAATCAATGAAATAAGTGCTTATTCGGCTTATTTTTTTCATTTTTCTTTTTTTTCAGACAGTCTCACTCGCTCACCCACGCTGGAGTACAGCGGCACCATCTCGGCTCACGGCAACCTCTGCCTCCCAGGATCAAGAGATTCTCGTGCCTCAGCCTCCTGAGTAGCTGGGATTACAGGTGTGTTTCGCCACACCTGGCTAATTTCTGTATTTTTGTTAAAGACGAGGTTATACGATGTTGGCCAGGCTGGTCTTGAACTCCCAACTTCAGGTGATCTGCCTGCCTCAGCCTTCCAAAGTACTACTGAGATTACAGGTGTGAGCCACTGTGCCCAGCATTTTTCTTTCTTTCTTTCTCTTTCTCTCTTTCTTTCTTTCTTTTTTTTTTTTTTTTTTTGACAGGATTTGGCTCTGTCACCCAAGCTGGCATGCAGTGGAGTGATCTCAGTTTACTGCAACCTCCATCCCCTGGACTCAAGTGATCCTCCCACCTCAGGCTCCCATGTAGCTGAGACTTAAGGCATGTGCTACCACACAGCTAATTTTTGTATTTTTTTGTAGAGACAGGGTTTTGCAATGTTGCCCAGGCTGGTCTCGATCTCCTGGGCTCAAGTAGTCCTTCTACCTCGGCCTCTCAAAGTGCTGGGATTACAGGCATGAGCCACCAAGCCCAGCTAGGAATTTCAGTCTCTAAAGAAAATATTATAGTAAGTCATTTTTCCAAACAAAAATGGTTAAAGGTGATTTTGATGGGCTGCAACGGAAGAGGTTCTATATTCTTTCAAAATTAGTAATAATATTATTGTTCATATACATGTCATTTTTTTCTACTTTTTTCCCAATAATTTGTTACTTTCACTCAATTGAGTGTATTTGTTCTCTGATCTCCATGGTTCTTATTGTAGGCATGTTCTTCTGTTTCCTAGTAATAACTGGCGTCACGTCAGAACCTTTCATTTCTGATTTAATTGATGTAATGCTTTGACCCAAGAAGCCAAAAGTCATTTACAAAGAAATTGCTTTGTACAAACCCATCAGACAATAGCCACTACCTGCCATTTACAGCCTAGATACTGCTATTTACAAATGTAGATACTAGAATCACCTGAGAATTCCTTAGTTTTAAGGTCATGTACAAACACATAGCAGATCTAGGAATTAAAACATTTTAGCCACTGTAATATCCTCCAAAAGCAATGCAGTGATGATGGGTTTGGAAAGCAACTGGAGACCAATGGGGAGGGAAATAACAACGGAAATACCCAAACTATTAAGTCAATGCATTGAAAATTTCCTCAGTCTCGCTGCATAACACCTGAATTTGCAGAATAAGTGAGGTTAAGTGCAAAGTTTAGAAAACAGAGGCTCTTCCACCTGTGGGAGGTTAGACTACAAAAAGCTGCTGCATTCCTTTGTCCATAAATCCAGAGAGACTAAGAGGCAGTTAAGTTTACAGGGGTTTAGCTGATTAAGAGCATAAGTTCTGGAGCCTCAGTGCCTGGGTTCAAAACCCAGTTCCACCACTTTGTGACCTTGAGCAAGTTATTGAGTTTCTCTCTACCTCCAGTTTTCTCTATTTGTACCTATCTCATAGTATAGTTTTGAGAGTTCATAAGAAATACACACAAATAGCAATGTAAGTCAACCACTTGAACAATAAAAACTGGCCAGGCATGGTGGCTCACACCCATAATCCCAACACTTTGGGAGGCCGAGGCAGGCGGATCACGAGATCAAGAGATCGAGACCATCCAGGCCAACATGGTGAAACCCCATTTCTGCTAAAAATACAACAATTAGCTAGGCATGGTGGTGTGCACCTGTAGTCCCAGCTATTTGGGAGACTGAGGCAGGAGAAACACTTGAACCCGGGAGGCGGAGGTTGCAGTGAGCCAAGATCATGCCACTGCACTCCCTCTGCACTCACTGCACACACTGCACTCACTCTGGTGACAGAGTGAGACTCCATCTCAAAAAAATAAAAAATAAAATAAAATAAAAACCAATTATTCTCATCTTTTCTTATTATCATGAACATCTGTTCTCCAAATAATCCATTTTCTAGAGTAAAAAATATGTTGAGGTAGGTGCCTTCCACTTTGATAACTTCTACCTGTATCATCAGGTATTCCTCAGCTCTGTGGCAACCCGTCCCTACCCTTGTTGCCTGCAAACATGGTCTGCCTTGGGCAGATACAAAGGTTGGGGTACTGGACCTATTGAATGTTTCTTCATTGTGGCAAAGTTTCATCAGGAGCACTTTCATTGTGGTTTGGTTCTAAAAAAACTCCAGGAATGCTTCTGAATTTACATTATAATATTTGGCATCTCATACTGGTTCCAATATTTTGGCCACACACACAAAAGGTTTTCATTTGTCAATCACTTCCTTGTTCTTTAAAGAACTATTGGGAATCTACTTTAGGACCACAGTCTAATGCTGCCAAACAGCCCACCCCTGGGCTTTAAAATAACTTGGAATCCAACCCACCCCTCCACTCCACCCACAAATCAAAATGCCTGCAGTCTCCAGTGCAGAACACTAACAGGGGGCCTTCTTATATTTGATATCAAGCATTTTCTTTCACTACACACATATAGAAGTATAAAAAGCACTACACCCTGACTAAAGGAATCCATCTTCCTTTTCCTTTCACCCTTCTCCCAGTACAATGCTGTGTCATCAAATGCTGCTTCTGTTAACCCTGCCATTAAGGGAAAGAGATGTATTATTTTTTATGTTTGTTTGTTGTTTTTGAGACAGCATCCGTCTGCAACACCCAGGCTGGAGTGCAACGGCATGATCTTGGCTCACTGCAACCTCCACTTCCTGGTTCAGGCTCCCGAGTAGCTGGGACTACAGGCACATGCTGCCACACCCGGCTAATTTTTGTATTTTTAGTAGAGACGGGGTTTCACTATATTGGCCAGGCTGGTTTTGAACTCCCGACCTCAAGTCATCTGCCCGCCTTGGCCTCCCAAAGTGCTGGGATTACAGGCATGAGCCACTGTGACCTGTCAAGAGATGTATTCTTTGCATCCAAATGCATTCCTCCTTTTCCTTTATAAATAATGATTATGTCTAGTTAAAAGCACTATTAATACTATTCTGCAGGCAGAGTGTGGGTTGATCTGGTTATCCAAGAACCATGAATAAAAAGATGTCTATAGGAAAACTTCCTCCAAACAACCACTTCCTCCTTACAAACAAACTTTGGGAGTGAAAGTTACCTCTAGACTAGCTTCAGCCTCAAAGATGGTGCCTTTACCTGTAATAGTTGTTAAACTTTAGTGAGGTCAGGGGCTTTCCTCTTTTTTGAGATGGGCGGTCTCGGAGAGTGAAGAACACAGCAACAGGCTATCTATCTCATAACATGCTGTGACATAGTGCTCTCATTTGCACTGGCCTGAACTGGACCTGTGGCAGCCCTGGGCAGTTAAATCATTTGGCATCCCTTGGAATGGATTTTCATGAATGATTTTTTCAAGACACATGTAAGATAAAAGGTGAGTATTACTCTGAAGGAGACTCAATGAGAAAAACCACCAGTAGTATTGTTAGAGGCGTTTAAACTAGAACGACTCCATCTTGAACTGGAGCTGAGTAAAATTAGGCTAATACCTGATGGGCTGTATTTCCAGGAGATTAGGCATTCTCAGTCAAAGGATGAGATAGGAAGTCAGCACAAGATACAGGTCACAAAGACCCTACAGATAAAACAGGATAAACAAAATCTGCCAAAACCCACAAAAATACAAGATGGCAATGAAAGTGACTTCTGGTCATTTTCATTGTTCATTATACTATAATTATAACGCATTTACGTACTAAAAGACACTCCCACCAGCACCATGACCCTTTGCAAATGCCATGGCAACATCCTGAAGTTATCCTACATCGTCTAAAAAGGGGAGGAACCCTCAGTTCCAGGAAATCCCTGTTCCTTTCCTAGAAAACTCACGAACATGCCACCTCTTGTTTAGCATGTAATCAAGAAATAACCATAAATATACTCAATTGAGCAGCCAGTGCCACTGCTCTGACTATGGACTATCCAGTCTCTTGTTTCTTTACTTCTCTAATAAACTTGCTTTTATTTTATTGTATAGACTTGCCCTGTTAAATATAGCGAACTCCATGTTTCTCTTCAAAGAATCAGTTTGTTAGTATGTTCAGCTCTCTTATTCTTTGTTCTCCATTTTAAAGTTTAACTTCCCGGTTCTCTTTGCCCTATTGCTTCTAGTTTCAGTAAACAACTTTCCCACCAGTTCTAATCAGTAGTTCACATCTGTTCCCTGGTCACCTGCTCCGTACTGAGTCGCCCCTGGTCACCTGCTCCGACCTGAATCATCCTGAGTCACCTGTTCCATAACCGTCCTTCCTGCCAAACTACTCAGCCCACCACTCTGGCTCCTACCCCTGCTCTCTTTAAAATAGCCAATCAGAATTAGCTCAGACTGTGAGGTCCAACCCTAGCCAATAGGGGAATGACAGAGTAGTAGGGGCTACCTGTGTCAGGAATAAGAACACCTTCCCCTCCCTTGTTCAGGGGTGGTCTTGTCATTACTCCATCTGTGAGTTACACCCTTCTATAGAAGTAAAAATTGCCTTGCTGAGAAAATTAAATTTATGTTCGAGTGCTATTGCTTTTGCAGCATCAAAAATTTATTTATAACAGCCCTGAATTCTTTCTTGTGCAAGATCCAAGAACCTCCTCTTGGAATCTGGATCAGGACCCCTTTCTAGTAACAGTATTGCCCCAATTTGTATGCCCCATCACAAAATAAAAGCCCTACAGTTAACTGGACCTACTTTCTTTTTCTTTTCTTTCTTTTTTTTTTTTTTTAAGACAGAATTTTGCTCTGTCACCAGGCTGGAGAGCAGTGGCACGATCTTGGCTCACTGCAATCTCCACCTCCCAGGTTCAAGCCATTCTCCTGCCTTAGCCTCCTGAGTAGCTGGGATTACAGGCACACACCACCACACACAGCTGATTTTTGTATTTTGAATAGAGACAAGGTTTCACCATGTTGGCCAGGATGGTCATGATCTCTTGACCTCGTGATCCACCCGCCTTGGCCTCCCAAAGTACTGGAATTACAGGCTTTAATTCCACACCACACCCAGCCTGGACCTACTTTCTTTAAAAGTAGTGATATACCACTGAGCTACAATCGATGGGCTCTATTCTTGGTAATGTTAGCTTGGGTGTATGGCTGACCCTCACTTCCACTCCTGATTAGGAAGCCTTACCTAGCATTTGGGTGACTGTGGAGCCCCGTGCTAGAGACAGCAGGCCTATATTCAATTTCCACAGAGGGTAATGAAGAGGGGAAACCAAACAGACTATAATTAGCTATTGCTTTCTTTCTTAAGATTTTATCAAGATTCAGTTTAAGAAACAGAGTCTTTTTAAACCTAAATTAGTCCTCAGAGAAACCTATGAAAATCTGAAGGCACAGTAAGAATACCTGGAGCCTAGTAAGTCTCAGCGGTTCCATTCCAGGTTCTGTTAGGGTGTTTTCAACTACAATGAAGAGCTCTTTCCATTAAATTGAACAGTAAAAGCTTCACACAGTGCTTCTTAAGCATTCGCTTGCATTAGAATCATCTTGAGGCCGGGTGCGGTGGCTCAGGCCTGTAATCCCAGCACTTTGGGAGGCCGAGATGGGCGGATCACGAGGTCAGGAGATCGAGACCATCCTGGCTAACACGGTGAAACCCCGTCTCTACTAAAAATACAAAAACTAGCCGGCGAGGTGGTGGGCGCCTGTAGTCCCAGCTACTCAGGAGGCTGAGGCAGGAGAATGGCGTAAACCTGGGAGGCGGAGCTTGCAGTGAGCTGAGATCCGGCCACTGCACTCCAGCCTGGGCTACAGAGCGAGACTCCGTCTTTAAAAAAAAAAAAAAAAACGGCCGGGCGCGGTGGCTCAAGCCTGTAATCCCAGCACTTTGGGAGGCCGAGACGGGCGGATCACGAGGTCAGGAGATCGAGACCATCCTGGCTAATACGGTGAAACCCCGTCTCTACTAAAAATACAAAAACTAGCCGGGCGAGGTGGCGGGCGCCTGTAGTCCCAGCTACTTGGGAGGCTGAGGCAGGAGAATGGCGGAAACCCAGGAGGCGGAGCTTGCAGTGAGCTGAGATCTGGCCACTGCACTCCAGTCCGGGCGACAGAGCGAGACTCCGCCTCAAAAAAAAAAAAAAACATCTTGAGTATTTGTTAAAACACAGATTGTGAATCCCCAAACTCAGAGTTTTCAATTCAGTAGCTCTGGGATAGGAACTGAGAATTAGCATTTGTAACAAAGTTCCTAGGTGCTGCTCATCAAGATAATGATAATTGGTCGTTTAATATTTGTCTTCTCCTTCAGAATGTAAGTTTCTTGAGGGCAGGAATTGAGTCCATCTTGTTCACTACAATAGCCCCAGTTCCTTCTACGGTGTCTCAAATATTTATTTGCTAAATGAATAAATGCCATAATGTTTATTACTTTGCTGTCTGCTTACATCTCTCTTAAAATCGTATTTTTCTTAATAAGAATAGCAGTTATAATAACAAGAACTAATGATCATTAAGTGCTTAAAACATACTAGAAATTATGCAAGTTTTGACAGCCATGGTCTCATTTTATCACAACAATCTTCTGAAGATTTTGTAGTATTGTTCCCTATTTTACAGTTGAAGAAACTGAGATCTAGGGAAATGAAGTAACTTGAGACAGGTCCCATTACTGGTAGGTTACAGATCCAAGATTTAACCCAGGCAGTCTGACTCCAGGTTCTTAAGTACTGTATTACTGTGCTTCCTGTATACATCCTAGTAAAAATTACTATATGTTGTCCATGATCTGCCCCTGTTTACTTCTCAACTCTTTCCTTCACACTTACACCCAGTGGCCCAGCCATACCACGGTGCTGTACCATGCGTTTTTTACTTTTAATGTTTTTTCTCTCATTTTTGGTCTAGAAAATGTCTACTCATCTTTCAAGACTCAAACATCTTGTAACTGCCTAACAGGTTCTCCTTGCCCACTGCCTAGACAGAGCTGATGTTCTCAAGACAGGGCAATTGCAATAGAGAAAGAGTTTAATTCACACAGAGCCAGCTGTATGGGAGACCAAAGTTTTATCATGACTCAAATCAGTCTCCTTGAAAATTCAGGCATTGAGGTTTTTAAGGATAATTGGGTGGGTAGCAGGTCAGGAAGAGGGGAGTGCTGATTGGTTGGGTCAGAGATGAAATCATAGGGAGTTGAAGCTGTCCTCTTGTGTTGAGTCAGTTCCTGGGTGGGGGCCACTGGACTAGATGAGCCAGTTTATCAATCTGGGTGGTGCCAGCTGATCCATCAAGTGCAGAGTCTGAAAAATATCTTGATCATCAATCTTAGGTTTTATATTAACGACATTAACCATAGGAGGAATTGTGGAGGTTCAGAACCTTGTGGTTTCAGGCTGCATAACTCCTAAACCGTAATTGCTAATCTTGTGGCTAATTTGTTAGTCCTGCAAGGCAGTCTAGTCCCTAGCCAAGAAGGGGGTTTGTTTTGGAAAAGGGCTGTTAGCATCTTTGTTTCAAAGTTTAACTATAAACTAAGTTTAACTATAAACAAAGTTAGCTTGGCCTATGCCAAGGAACAAAGACAGGTTGAAGGTTAGAAGCAAGATGGAGTTGGTTATGTCAGATCTCTTTCACTGTTGTAATTTTCTCAGTTACACTTTTTGCAAAGGCAGTTTCAACCTTAAACCCTATAAAGCTTTTTCTGACTGCCTTCTGCCCGACCCCATTAGATAGGCTTGATCACTTCCTTGTCTATACCCTCCCTGTGCCCTATTTATCTATAACATTTTATTACTTTTTATTGCACTATTGTTGGTCTGCTCTAGACCTTGCTCCACAAAGTCAGGGACTGGGTAGGTCTTAATTGATTTTTATATCTTCAGAACGTAATACAGATCTTCCTAGCGGGCATTAATAAATATTGCATGCAATTTCCTTTTATAATTTTTATATAAAATAAAAACATGCTTCTTTCTGATATATAACCTCTTATCACACTAAAACTTGCCCCTTTTAGCATTTTAAATTTTAATATTTGTTGTTTTTGTATCTAGAGGTTCTATTTAGTTTTTTCAAAATATACATAGTCTCAAATTTATTACATTCAGATTTGGGTAGCTAATTTTCACTTATTTGTATGTCTTGATTCTCCTTCATGGTGACTCATTTCCTTGTGCAGTTTGTAATTTTTTAATTTGTGAACTCATCTTCTGCAGGGCTTATGTTCCCCTAGAGATCTTGATTGCTCTGGATGTGGGAGAGGAAAGAAACACTTTTGAGTCCTTTCAGACTTATTTCCACTGGGGATGTCAAGTCATTGAACAGTGTAAAACCAGTGGAGGAGACATTCAGACCATAGCAACAGGTTAAAGATTAAATATCTACTAAAGAATTCTATGCCATCATAGAAATTGAGCATCTTTTCTTTGTTGATCCATATTTTTATAGTCTAAGCTTTCCATGGGGTAAAACCATGTCCAAATGCAGCATACTCTGAGATATCTGGGTGCCATGTAACAATAACAAAGCCCATTTATGAAAAGAAGTTATGTTGTCCACACAGAATGAGCCCCTCAACATATCTAGTCCAGGGACCATGGGTATCCTAAAAGAGCAAGAGTGAGAATCAAATCCCAAATAAGAGAACTCACGAAGCTCACCTTCTTTCCACTATTTAAAATCTTTTCTGTTATTGAATCCCTTTGGTTCTTGAAATGTTTGGTTTTGTGTATTGGCTTTTTTAAAATTTAGGCACTATAATCCATTTGGGCACAGGTTCCGGAAATTTTTCATCACCTCAAAACCCTCAAGTGAGAATAAGAAGCATTCTGTTAGCTGGACCCCAATGAGCTCCATCCCCAGTCTTCCTTATATGAAGGGAGATCAAACCCTTTACATCCTTAATGCCAATGACATACTGACAGAATGGATATTGTGAAGGTATATACAATTTCTACACCAAAGATTTTATCTTCACAGTAGATACAGGGAAATTCTACTCGGCACCCCCCACCCCACCCCTGCTGTGCAAAACAAAACAAAACAAAAACTAAAGCCAATCAAAAGTCTGACTAGTTTCAGATTTCATACAATTGGGGAAAAATGAATATATTTACAAATGGAAATCAGAAGCATAAGCTCTCCTGAGTATTAGCTTCAAAACATCTTGCTAATTAGGCAGCCTTTGTCATCTCCTTACCTTAAGTCAGTGTATGCAAGAGCAATCTATGTAGAAGCACTTGTTTTTATGGGAATTTTGTTAGTAGTAAAAGATGTTTGTGTCAAAATGGAATATTTAAGGTTATCTTCTCATTGAATATGACACTTGTCACAGCATGATTGCCAGCAACAAGGGAGAGTTAATGCAAAAAGCTTAATATTACCATGCCTGTGATGTCTTCCATTAGTGTCACAGTGTGTTGGGTTAAATATACTACTAGCCTGTTATATCTCTATTGTCCCTTTATCCTCGTGGGCTGCTGCACCCAAAAGAACAAAAGGGTCACCCAACTGTGATGTGAGTAAATGTAGGGATTGGAAACTATTCTTTTAACCTGTTATTATTTTTTTGACCAGTAAAAAGCACTCAAAAAGCTTAGATTAAGCAATTGGCAATTCAACTGTTGACAATGTACAGTGTTCAGGGAGCAGAGGTGGCTTAGAGGATTCTACCGTGCTGTCATAATCTTCCTGATGTTCTCACATAGCCCCGTTAGACAGAAGCTGTTAAAGACACCAGTTTGGGACATAAAGGTTGTTTTCTTTCCTTTTGCCTCCTATCCAGGCTCCTATCCTTCTGATAATTTGACTTCTTCTTTGGGGGCTCTCTGACTTTGGTCAGTAAGTGCAGTCTGAGGATCTGAAATATGTGTGGGGAGAGAAGTGGAAGGTCAGAGACCATGACAATCTCATCCAGCAGGAGTCCACTTCAGTGCATCTACTGGGGGCAGTGAAGGATGTTGATGAATGTTAGCATGGCTGCTCCTGAAACCAAATGCTTTCATTGGGATGTAATATTGCTTTTTTTCCGTGACTCTGCAGGGTTTCTGTGGCATTGGGCTTTGTTTGAAAATTGAAAGAATTCTCCAATGGCAAGCTTGGCTGTTCTAAAAAATAATCAATTAAAAATCCAAGTGCTTTATACACTATGAAAGCAAGTCACAAATGTTCCTAGTTTGCATTTGAAAAAAAGAAGAGAGATTGAATGTTTTTTAGTACCAAGGACAGCGACAGCTGTCACCTAATGGGGTGAATTCCTCTCACAGAGAAACTCTAAGCAGTGGAAAATGCCAAGGTCTAACATTGTGTTAGCAGGTTAAACCAAAATATAATATGTTCTAAATATTTTATTGTATGATCGGTTTGATTTGATTGCTTTGTAGGGGCTGCAGAGATGTGGAGACAAAGGTGACTGACTTTCTTTAGGTGCTCTAGTCTTATCACTTATGTTAGAATTTCCACAATTTGATCCTACTGACTTCCCGGAAAGGTTTTCCCAAAGTGTAATATGTTTTGTTTTTACTTATGCATTGGGTATATCATCCTCATCTAGCTGTCTCATTCATCACTGCACCAGCTTTATCAACACCTGGAAGTAACATTATGCACACTGTACAGCTGTATTTCTGTAGTCTTCTCTGGATGTGAATGGTGAGAAACTTTCTTTCTGACAAATCTCTTCAGAAAATAAGCATGGAACATATCACCTTTGCCTGGAAGGTGAAAGAGATTGGGGAAGAGGGTCCTTAGCTGTATGTTCCAGTCAAGCTTTGCTCCTACCATGGGAGGTGAGGATGCTGCAGAACCCTGGGAAAATCATGGCCCTTTCCTTGAGCAGAAAATGTGGCTCTAGCCCCAGAAAGCAGTCCCTCACCACACACTGCACCAGCTCTGCTTTCTCACAAGGCAGACAGGGAAGCCAACAACAATCATAAGGGCTGACGTTTACTGAGTGTTTAGGATGTGCCAGGCACTCCAGTGTTTTGAGCATATTAACCCATTTAATCCTCACAACAACCTTTCTATAGATGGAGCAACTGAGGCATAGAGAAGTTCAGACATGCATCAAAGGTTACAGAGCTGGTAACAGCAAAAGGCATTTGAATCCAAGCAGTCTGTTCTAGCTGTTACTCTTCAAATCTTACTGCATATGCATTGAATGTCATCATCAACGTGGAACATAGAGGTGCTAAAAGGAAAGGTCATGAATTAATATCGTATTATGAAAATACACATCAAGTACTAGATACATTAATAAATAACAGCACCTAAGAAAAACAATAAAGACACTTGACCAACAGAATGAGTCAGGTAAAATAATATTGTCATTGCTATCGTGTGTGTATATGTATGTTTAAAAGAGAAAGATATGGTTCCGTTCTTGTCACATTTGTTTTCCAGTATAGTCTCAGCTTTCCTTTACAATGAACCCTTAAGTAACAGAGATGACAGCTGACATTCAATCAGTTTTATACTCATTGGGAGAACTGTCCCCTTTCCTTTCACTTCATTTTGCATATTTATTTGCATATATCTTCATAAGCAATGAATATGTGCCTTTTCCTTAGACCCAGTTATTTTCTTTTTTGTGACACGGGTCTTGCTCTGTTGCCCAGACTGGAGCACAGTGACACAATCATGGCTCACTGCAACCTTGACCTTCAAAGCTCAAACTATCTTCCCACCTCAGCCTCCTAAGTAGCTGCAAGTACAGGCACACATCACCATGCATGGCTAATTTTTATTTTATTTTATTTTTTTTGGTAGAGACAGGATTTTGCCACCTTGCCCAGGCTAGTCTCAAACTCCTGAGCTAAAGCAATCCACTGGCCATGGTTTCCCAAAGTGCTGGGATTACAGGTGTCAACCACTGTGCCCAACCAATGACCGAGTATTATTTTTATCTCTGTTGATTCTCTATCATTGAATCCCTATCTTTTAAAGGGCTGCTTCCTTATTTCTCCCACAGCTCACCTCTTGGTGGTTGCTTCTTCTAGGCGTCATTTTAGTCACTGTCAGAAGATTCTTTTTCGGCTGTGTTGAACATTTGAGCTCAGGTTTCAGAGCCAAAGGTTTTTGGATATTAGTTTTAGTGTCTCTACCATTGAATTATTGGGTTGTGCCACCCCCCAATCATCTGAGGATAAATTACTTGAAATGGAAGAGGGAGAGACAAAGTTCAGATTAGGACTGCTCCCTCAGACTGGGGAGAAAAATGTGTTGGAGTGGAGGTCACCAAATGACCCCAAAGACTCAAAGGAGATTCAGTGGAGGTGAACAGGGTGGTGGAAAGTTTCTGCTGATGGGAGAAGCTTAATGCATCCTCCACCTCGATAATACACACCAAGGAGCCAGTCCAACCCCTTTGACTACATGGGGTTCCAGGACCTACAAATATCAGTACTGTATTTGGTTTGGAAGTAAGAAGCCAACACCACCAGGGAAGCAGGAGTGACTACATCACTTGTGGGGCCTGGTGCAAAATGAAAATGCAGGAATTTCTGTTTTAAAATTGTTAAGAATTTCAAGATCACAACAGAGCATTACATCAAGCTTGGGACCCTTCTAAAGCACAGGCCCTGTGAGACTGCACAGGTTGTAGGACCATGAAGATGGGTTTGCTGGGAAGTTCCTATGCAAACAGAGGGATCTGTCTCTGCTGAAAAGTCTTTTATTTCACAATTAATAATTGGGTTTTTCCTATGAGCCCAATAAGGGAGAATGCACATGGTGATGATAGAAACTCTGTTGAAGAACTGGAGGTAAAATATCAATTTTACAAGCAACTGTCAGAACACACAAAAAAATCATGTGATAAAGTTGTATGAGCAGTTAATAATCTTCCTAGCAGCAGAAAGCTATCATCTCTGTCTGTGTGTGTGTGTTTGGAGATAACTCCAAATTGAAAGATACCTCCCTTGAGGACACTGAGTTAAACTCCAGGGTAGAAAGAAAGAAAAAAAAGGCAAGCATAATTTTGAGATATTAGATGAAAAGAGGAGTTGCTAGAGAAATGGGCAAGAAAGGGTGTGTATATCCTGGTATCAGATGCATGTGAGTTATGTGAGAGAGGGAACAAGAAAAAAGAGAATTTAAAAAATGCAGCTATGTAAACCAATGTAAAATTAGTATAGGTTAAGGAATCAAAACAAATGTTTAACTGCAAATGAAATTCTTAGGAAGAAAAATGTTTGGTCTGTTGAGTGTACAGAAGCAGGGGTTGTGGGAAGGATGGGCTGGAAAGACTCCGATTAATCAGCTTGGAAATCCTCAAATTAGTAACTAATGAAAAACAAATTTGCTTTTTTCTCTCCTCATTAATTTGTATTATGTGAAGGAAATTACATTGACAATAAACAGTTAAGAACTGAACATTTTGTTAAAACAGAGGATACAACTGTATTATTAAATAAGTACACAGCAGTTCCTCTCAATTAGTTACGTTTATAAAAAGCAGTGAGACTCCTGGATGCAGAGTGCTCTGTAACTATATATTACTATAGTCCTGATTGTGGTTAAAATGACCACGAATGAAAATAACACACATGCTACACAGGAATATGTGTATGGGAAAGCCACCGTGTACATTTAAAAAGGTGATAAAGATGATTGTTTCCTGGCTGAAAGGAAAGTCTCCCCTGAGAGAATGACATATGAACATGCTAGTTCTGCACAATGCATCTCTATGGGCTGTGCTCTGGGGTCAGTTAGGGCCAATAGAGGTCAGAGAGAACCGGTTAACAGCTATTCTTTACAGTGTTACCTCCTGCTCAGCACCTGAATGAAACTGACAGAGATTCTGATAAATGCACCAGGAGGACAGGAAATCTGGTTAGTGTCACTGGGCTGCTGGTCACCTGGGGAGACCAGAAAGGGAAACCACTGTAGACTCCTAGAATCTAGGCTTTGAAAGGCCCTGAAAAGAATCTGGAGTCCCCCTGGAAGGGTTCTAGCTGTATCTCTAATAATAAAGCACCAAGAGGATCAGGATGAGTGGGGTGCAGAAAAAAGATGTAGGCAGATGGGAGAGTCTCCAGGAACAAGTGGACACAAAGGTAATTTTGCCTTTGAAGAAAGGTTTAATTTTGGAATTGTGCTCTCTCACTCTCTCGTGTGCTCTCTCTCTCTCTCTCTCTCTCTCTCGGTCTCTTTCTCTCTATCTCTCTCTGTCTCTCGCTCTCGCTCGCTTGCTCTGTGTGTGTATGTGTGTGCATAGTGAGTGTAGTATGAACTTAGGGCTTTGGCAAGAACTTGCCTTCTTTGGAAACTAGGCCTAAGGACAACATGAGAGGAGATTTGGCCTGTTGGTTTCATGGGGATAAAAGGAAACAAACAAATGAAAACATAAAGTTGAACGTAGGCAGAAGTAAGCTCGAGGCATTTGTGGAGCAAGGAGTTCAGCAGTTGTCAGCAGTCAAGATAAGGAACCAATAATCAGGACTTTTAGAAGGCCAAACAATTTTATGTCAATAGCTGCAGGATTACAAGGCAACATTAAATTATTGACTCACATGGTTGTCACCCAAACCCTTTTTCTTTGCATTTGGGTAAAAGGACTCCTTTTGAGCTGGCCTCAGCCCATGCTGTTTTGCATTAGGAAACATGGTTGCAATGATCAAGGATGGTTTCATTTTGGATTAACACTGGCAGGGCTCTGAGCACAGCAGTTGACACTGTTGGGGCTTTTATCCACAACAGGTAGCTGAGTGAGCAGGCTGACCACTAGGTGGCCATTCCCCAGGGATCTGCACCTCCTTGTGGGCCAGCCTTGGGGTGTTCTTTAGGCATTAATAAAGAGTCAGAACAAGAAACATAAATGTATCCCTGCTGCAATTTAATGCTCAAGGTGAAAATGTAAAAGAGGAGGCTATGAAAAATGAAGTTGATATTGGGAAGTCAGGTAACAAAGTGACAGAAAGAAAACTAAAAGATGGATATGGGCTATACAACCAGTTACTCTCTAGATCTCTTCTACTCTGAGATTCATCATTCCATAATTTCCTAAGGAATATAGAGGAAAATATGCAAGTGTTTAAAAAGCAAAAAATATAAGAAAAGTCAGAACTATCTTATTGATAACCCCACTGAAACAGGCTGACTGGCTTCCTGTTGTGATCTGGTCTAGAGGAGAAGAACAAAAGCCCCTTACTGAAGCTCTAGCTTACCTAAATTTCAGCCAATCAGCAACAAAAGACCCTAGGAACTGTAAAACACAAATTCCTGCTTCAGGAATGTAGGGACTTTCCTGAAGCCTCACGTGCATAGTTGGGACTCAAACTCAATCTATAAAGACATTTTCAAGATAGGGAGGATTTGTACATGTAAGAGGAAGAAAATGGAGCTAGGAAGAGAAAGGGTGGTGGGTCACTCAAGTAGAAGGCAGTCAGCCAGAGCATGAAGGAAGAAAAGGAGCTTTGAAAATGAGGGTCTGAATCCTCCGGGTCAACAGAATATGAGAAGAGCATGAGTGGAGAGACAGTGGACTGAATGTTTGTGTTCCCCCCAATTTTATATGTTGAAACCCTAATGCCCAGTGTAATGATATTTAGAGATGGTGCATTTGGGACGTAGTTAGGTCATGAAGGTGGAACCCTTATGATGGGCTTAGTACTGTTATAATAAGAGACACTAGAGAACCAGATGGTTTCTTTCTCTTTCTACCAAGTGATCATACAATGAGAAGATGGCCATCTATATTCCGGAAAGAGGACCTTCACCAGAACCTGACCATTCTGGACTCCTGATCTTAGACTTCCCAGCCTCCAGAACTATGAGAAATAATTTCCTGTTCTTTAAGCCATCCAGTCTTTGGCATTTTTGCTACAGCAGCCTGAGCAAACTAAGACAGATAGATACTGCAGATCTGGCCTGTTTAGCCAATTATTACTGGACTTGCACAAATTACCCACTCTGGGAAAGAGAACTTCTACTACAGACACACATACATTAATTCATTAATTCACTTTCTCTCTCTCTCATACACACGCACACACACACACACACACACACACCACTCCCATATACATATACCACACAAAGAGACCTGCTCCCACTAAAAACTTTTAAAATATAAGCTGTGCTTTGTCAGACTGAGTGTGGTGGCTCACACCTGTAATCCCAGCACTTTGGGAGGCCGAGGTGGGAGATCAAGACCAACATGATGAAAGCCTGTCTCTACTAAAAATACAAAAATTAGCCGTGCATGGCAGCACATGCCTGTAGTCCCAGCTCCTCAGGAGGCTGAGGAAGAAGAATTGCTTGAACCCTGGAGGCAGAGGCTGCAGTGAGCCAAGATTGTGCCACTACACTCCAGCCTGGGTGACAGAGCGAGACTCTATCTCAAAAAAAAAAAAAAAAAAAAAAAAAGTTGTGCTTTGTCAACCTGCAGAAGATAGAAAATTAGATTTCTGGCTCTCTGAGTTTCCTGCGTTTAAAGACATTGGTGTCAAAACCTCCCACTGGTATAAATGCCCCCTCACCCCTTCACTCTTGTCCTTCAGCACAATTAAAGCCCTAAGACACTACCTCAGGAAATAAAGGAAGACTTATCTTGCTCCTGCACCCCAGGGAGTGTGAAGCAAGTCTTGACCTGACATAAAGGAGATGATCCAGTTCTTGAGATCTGACTAAACTAGGTGCCCTCTCTCTAGTAAACACTATCTATGTGCCCACATCAAGATATACTAGAACTTCCACTAGAGGGAAGTTTATTGGTGTTGCAACTGTAGGGCTGTTTAAGTATTTATTCCACTCACAAATATGGCTGAGATAGGCTAGAAGACTCTTTGGCAGATTTGAGTCTAGAGATCTAGAAAAAAACCAATGGAGGCAGTCTATGGAAATATAATAAAGGCTCTTCTGAGAATAAGGTGCCATCTGGCAGAAAAGGCAAGGCAGGGAATGGAAAGGAGCTGTGAGGCAGAAGATCTAGATTCGAAATCTGCTCTTTCAGTTCGGTATTTGTGTTGCCTTGAGCCAATAACTTGCTTCTTTTATGCTTCGGTCTCCTCATTGATATCAAAAAATTAATAATGCCTGAAGAGTTGCCTGAGGCTTGGAAGGAAGAACATCTGGCACATAGTAGGTGCTCAATAATTATTGTGGAGACAAGGGAGCAGCCAATAGAAGATGAAGGAACTGCATCTTCCTTCATGGGAAGGGAAAGGTGTCTTCAGTGGAATTCTGCTAGCTGAATCATGAAAACTAGAGGAAAGAAAGATAATGTCCACACAATTTAGGTTGGATAAACATGAATTTGATGTAGATGATAATAGAAAAAAGTCAATGAAGTGCCCAGAGGAGTGGAAAAACATGCCCACAGATTGCCATAGCAGCAAGAACTCATGTATGATTGGAGGTTCTGAGAACTCTGACTACATTGGTTTTAAATAATTTGTACGTTGTTAAATTATTTGCAAATGGCTGAGACAACAGAAGTGTTTTGGTGCTTGCATTCATGTGCATTTCGCAATCTTTCCAAAACTTCCTGAAGAAGGGCAGATGCAGTCAGGGAGGACTAAAGAGGAAAGGAGCAGCTATCAGATGTGTGGCTCCTAACACACAAAAAGACAATGTAGCCATGAGCCATGGCAAGACAGGGAATAGAGTCACATTGACTTGCATTGAGGAATTGATCTTGGTTGTGAGCCTTAAAGACCTTAGGAGACAATTAATCACCACATACTATTTAATATGCACAGAAAACTTGGAACAAAATTAATTCAGCAGTGGAAACTGGCCAGTGGTTACCTGGAGAATCATGAAGTGAGGCATGCTTCTTATTCAAAAAGCAGCTGATGTTATTCTCCAAAAGCCAGGCACAGGCAAGGAAAGGCAATTAAATTTTTCTATGCCCTCTGGAGACTGCTGCAAACTCTTTGGCTAACTTATTCCTGTAATTTGCTGAAAGCATTGCTAATATATTTCATTTATAACTGACTCTATACATCATAGCTCCAACAGGGGGCATCGCTTAAAACTCACACAGATCGGCACACAAACACATACTGGGTTGCATACACACATGTATACCTTAGGTATGCTAGAAATACATTTTGGAAAGATAGGGAAGGGATTTAGAACACACAGAGGAGAAGAAACAAGGAACTTTCTCTTTTTTTCTTACCTCATATCTCTTCTTTCCCATTTAAGTGGACTTTCCATCGTTCTCCTCATGTAACTTAGTGGAGTGTCTTGGTGAAGTATGGAGGTGTCTAGAGGATCTTCCTCCTTGAATTATTGCCAGGCTTATGGCTTGTGCCTGATCCTGGTGACTGGCCTACACACACCAATATAGAAATTCTTCTAGCAAGAGAAATTCAGTCAACATCTGCCACCACTGCCAAAAGTCACCACTTCTCAGACCCACCCTGACCCCTTTATGTTATGTTTATTGTTGTCTCCCTAGCTAGAAGATAAATAAACTCCATTACGGCAGGAATCTTTGCTTTATTTACTGATGTATTCAAGCACCTAGATAGTCCCTGGCACATAGTACGTGTTTAATAAATACTAGTTGAATAAATGAAAGTGTCTGATTAGTGCCAGGCACAGTTCAAAGAGCATTGTATTTATTTAAGCCTCACTATAACTTGTACTTGTATTATTCTGATTTTACAGACCAAGAAACTGAGGCATAGAGAGCCTAACTAAGTAGCCTGAGGTTACTCAACTCCTGAGTAATTGACCCAGAATTCAAACCCATGCAGTGTGATTCCACAGCCCACAATGAGCTACCTCTCAGGTGGCCCACCTAGAAGCCCATGCCTAAAGGGAAAGTGTTCTCTTCAAAAGAAGGGAATATATTTTCCGGCTTGCTCCATAATGAAATGATCTTAGACATTCACAGAGATTGTTACTGCAAAGGGATTTTAATAATGCTTTCAGTGTCTTGTAGCTAGGATGAAGATTGAATATGCTAATAACTGTAAATAGCAATTCCATTTACTAAGCGTATTAGTGAGTCTCTAAATTCAACAGGTATTAAAATATGCTAATATGGTTACTGAAGAAATTGTTGACCCCAAAGGATTCAATTTGGAACAGCAAACCAATTATCTCAACCAAAAGTTGCCTGCAGTTGCCCTGGTTGCTTTTCGATATGTTGATGACTTAAAATGTGAACCATCCATTTATTAATTTCTGCTTGTTAAACTTGAAAAACCTGTGCCACACTTCTTTAATTGCATCAATTAAAATGAGAGGCACATACATATCATGGATGTCATTGTATGCTTGTAATTAATCAGATACTGAGAAAAAAGGCCACTAAGATATTAACATAATAAAGCACATCAGTAAATAAGTGAATATCGTGGATTTTTAAGGCTAGTATTGTAAAACAATAAATATGTTCACAAACATGATCACCTAACAATTCAGATCATGTTTAAGGGGAAGAAACCCCAGATTAGCTCTTGCTTCTTTTTTCCTATTACAGTATAAGTTATTTCATTTTTCACTTACTAAATAGTTTATACTCCAGGTTGCATTTTATTGCCCCAACAACGATACGGTACCAACACTGCAATATGAGCAATCCAAATGCATACTTTTGAGTCTGACTTCCTTTGCTCAACATGATTGCAAGATTCATCTGCATTGTTATGTTGTTGTTTATGTTTATGTTATTATGTTGTTATGTTCATTTTATTCATCCATTTTGAGGTATAGTATTCCATTGTGTGACTATACCACCATCTATTTATCATTTTATGTTTGAGGTTCATTTGTGTTGTTTCTATCTTGGAGCATTATGAATATACTTCTATAGCCATTTTTGTACATGTTATTAAGCATACGTTTGTATATATTTTCATTGTAATGTACTCAGGAGAGGAATTTCTGGGTCACAGGTTATTCATATGATTTGCTGTAGTTGATGCTGCCTATGCTCCAGAAACAGTCCCAAGGCAAAGATTTGAATGTCAATAGTTTGTTTAGGCACTGATTCCAGGATGCACTGGAAGTCGAAATGGAGACAGAGAAAATGAAAGAAAGCCCTTAAACAATGTATTGTCCAACAAGTTACCACCGTGAGTAACTGGAGCTGAATAGAACATATCTCAGTGATTGCAGCTGAGAGGTGAAGAAACTAAGGTATTCCTCTACCAAACCCCCATCAATCAATGTCTGGGAAACGCACTAGGAGGGTGAGAGGGCATATTCTTCAGCATTTCTAGCTTGCCTGCAGGATGATGTGCTCCACGGCCAACACAAACCTCTCAGGCAGAAAGCCAGAGGTGAGGGTTACAGGTAGCCTTTAGCAGGTAGAGCTAGTACTGCAAAGCCAGGGGCTGATAGCATCTACTATAGTAGCTGAGCTCAAAAAAAGAAAGAAAGGAAGATCCCCTGGGGCAAAAATGAAGAAAGAAATTTGAGACAGAGCAGTAATCAGGAGATGATACCACTGCTCAAATGAACTTCAGATCAGATGTGGGCTCTAAAGGCCAGGGGCTGGGAACAAGCTTGGGCTTGTGTGAGGTTGGAAATGAATTCCTTGTGTGAAATCTTGAGCCTGAAGAACTGCCTTGTTCATAAAATGAGGGCTAAAACACTTTGTCCAACAGAAACAAACAGAAGCTTGCTGTTTGTCCAAGGCTTTAGTTGAAGAGGGAGGCCAGTTGTCTATAAGAAATTAAAGTCTCCAGGCCTGCACCACATGTGGATATGGGTCCTGAACTAATACCATCTCTATGGCATAGGAATATTAAGCCAAAAATTAGCATGAGAAATTGATGAACCTTCTTGGACCTCTGGCAGAAGTGAGTCTGAAATCACTCTATCATTATCAGACAGATTCCTGTTGCAGGCAACTGAGACTCAACCCCACTAGGAAACTCTGGGAGGCAGTACTGAACATACCTCAGTGTTGCCCCAACTGAGGGATGAGGGGCTGGGGTATTTACCTATTAACACCCATCAGTCAGTGATTGAGGCCATTTCCTCGGGGATATTAACTTCCCCTCTTTTGATCTGCCCCATGTGCCAGACAAGCTAGTTTTGGCACCTAAAGGAAGTCCTCAAACAAAGTTATGAATGTTTTTTTTCTGTTGGAAACTGTTGGGCTAGCGTGTGTGAAAGTGGTGAATGCTGAGAAGATACAGGCAGGACACCAACAATGTCTCCTATACAACCAAACCATCTACATTTTCACCAACTAGGTAAAAGGTTCCATTGCTTCATAATTTTGTCAAAAATTGATACTGCTCCCTTTAAAACTTTTAAAAAATATTCTCGGCCGGGTGCGGTGGCTCACACCTGTAATCCCAGCACTTTGGGAGGCCAAGGCAGGTGGATCACAAAGTCAGGAGTTCAAGACTCCTGGCCAAGATGGTGAAACCCTGTCTCTACTAAAAAAAAGTACAAAAAATTAGCCAGGCATGGTGGCGGGTACCTGTAATCCCAGCTACTTGGGAGACTGAAGCAAAGAATTGCTTGAACCTGGGAGGCAGAGGTTGCAGTGAGCCGAGACTGTGCCACTACATTCCAGGCTGAGACCGAGTGAGACTCCATCTCTCTCTCTCTCTCTCTCTCTCTCTATATATATATATATATACACACACACACACACACATTCAGAACATATATATATATATATTCTGGTGAGTGGTCTTTGATGTATTATTGAGTCTTTATTTTGTATTTCCCTGATGATGATCAATGTTTTCATAAGCGGATGGGCCATTGGATATCCATGATAGTGAAATTGCAATCAAGTATACTTAGTCATTTTTCTTTGGGGTCATTTCTATTGATTTGACAGAATTTTTTATATTTTCAGGATATGAGTTCCTTTCAGCCATACTAATTGCAAATATCTCCACCTACTTTGTGGTTTATCCTCTCACTGTCTTAATGGTACCTTTGATGAACAGAAGTTCTTAATTTTAATTCATGCAGTAAATCAATTGTTTCCTTTACAGTGCATTCTGTATTCTGTTTAAGAAAGATGTGCTTACTTAAAGTCATGAAAATATTTCCCTTTGACATTTAGATCTGTAACCCACCTGGAAGTGATTTTTTATATATGGTATGCAGAGAGGGGTCAAAATGTACTCTTTTCATTGTAGGTATCCAGTTGGCCCAGCACCATTTATGATGTCATTCATTCTTCCACTGCACTCACCTGTAGCTTAAGGAATTCTGATTGGCAGTTATTTTCTTTCAGCACATTACCAATATTTTTCCATTGTCTTCTGGATTTTATCTCTCCTATTGGAAAGTCAGTGGTAAGTCTTATAGTTGTACTTTTCCAGGTAATGTGTCCTTTTTTATTGCAGCTGTTTTTAAGATTTTCTCTTTCCTTGGTTTTCAGTAATCTTACTATGATGTACCTAAATGTAGTTTTCTTTGTATTTACTTTGTATTGATGCTGCAAATCTAAACGATATCTACATCTGAAAAGGATTTTCTTTAGCATCTGGTAGGCAATTAGAGAGGAGACAATCACCTTAATCCAATCAGGGACTGAGCTAATTCATAAGGTCTGGTCTATTTCCAACTTGACCATACTCATAAGTCATACTCCTTCAGGGTCAGTGAAAGTCTGGGTGTTTTCTAGGGCTTCTTTACCTAGCTAGCCTTGAATTCTAATTGTTATCTTCTCAGTCCTGTTAAATTGCTGAAAGTTCTACTTGTATTCTCTGGTCCTTCACAGCTACTTTCTTTCTTTCTTTTTTTTTCGAACCAGAGTCTTGCTCTGTCACCCAGGCTGGAGTGCAGTGACACGATCTCAGCTCACTGCAAACTCCTTTCAGTTCAAGCAATTCTGGTGCCTCAGCCTCCCAAGTAGCTGGGAGTATACACAGTTCATTTTTGTACTTTTTTGTAGAGACGGGGTTTCACCATATTGGTGAGGCTGGTCTTGAACTCCTGACCTCAAGTGATCCACCTGTCTTGACCTCTCAAAGTGCTGGGATTACAGGCATGAGCCACTGCGCCCAGCCGTAACAGCTCGTTTCCACTTGTCTTTTCATTTCCTTCACTAATGCCATTCATGAATCAGCAAATCTCTCAAGGAGAAAAAAATGCAGAACATTGAATTCACTTTGTGCTTCCCTTTTCTTCATAATCTGTAACCCTAGGTCCTGACTACCTTAGTAACTTTCTAGTGGCCTTCAGTTTGTGCGTGTGTGTGTGTGTGTTTTATTCCAGTTTTTCTATTTGTTCTTGGTGGAAGAATCGATCTGCTGCAAGCTGGTTTCTTATGGCCAGAAGCAAAACTCTCACTGGCATTTCATGCAGTAAACTTTTTAAGAGGTATTTTTAACCAGCACTGCCATGCAATTTCAATATAATAGCTGATGTTCCTAATACCAAACTTGTGACATTCTGATCCTAATGTGTCTTCTGAATCATCAAAGGTTAAATTAAAATCAGAATAATTTTAGCATTTAAAACATGTAATGAGTTTTAATCCGTTTCACAGGTAATCTATAAATAGTGTATGTGAGAATTTGCCTTCAAAATATCTCTGTCAAAGTCATCTCTCATCTGTCTTATGTGGCACAACCCTGAAGAATCAATTCTGCCATATGAGCATTTGGGTAAGTTTAAAGCTACTTCTTAAAAGATGTCTTGGTCCTTTTCTCTGCACTCCAGAACTTTTATGTACAAGAGGGATATTTTCCATCTGGTTAAGCAAAAATGCATGGCAGGCTATTTAGTTTTTATACAAAAATATCATCTTTGCTTGCAAGATGCTTGGAATCTGAAGTGTATGACTCACCTAGTCATGAATTGTTTGCTTGAGAGCTCTTGTTCAAAACCCAATCGAGACAACTGATATTCAGGAGGAATTGTCTAGGGACATGCCAATCATTTATTTCTAGCTACATGATAGAATTACTTGAAGAATACACACACACACACACACACACACACACACACACACAGGTGTATATATACGTACACACATATCTGGGAATTACTGAATTCCCAGACTAACTGAATTAGCACAGCTTGGAATTTTTCAGATGCATTTGCAGTGATTCAAATGGGAAGTCAGGTATTTTAAAACACTTTTTAGATCTCCCTAGAAAACTGCATATCTAAATTACATTAGTTTTGCTCCTGGGAGAAATATCTTCACACAGCTATGATTTAATGTTCTGCTGCCATCTGTTATTGAAGGTGAATTTAAGAATATAAATGTGACCAACAGTTTAAATCACCTGTAAAGCACTTCTGGCAATATTACCCACCACATAGTTCAGTATTCCTTATACGAAGGACAGTTTGGATTCACTCGGAGTCACTCACACGGCTTCAGCTACCACCTATATATTGATGCCCCTTAAACTCATATCTTGGCTCAGGCCTCACTCCTGAGCCTATGGCACACCACTACATGGTTGTGCCACAGGCACTGTGTGCCTGACATGTTCAAATGGAGATCACTGTTCATCAGTGTTAAAGATCCCACTCCTATCAGGATCTCTTGTCCCTTCTGATTCATTCAGTGAATGGCATCTCCAGCTACCTGGGAAGCATCAACACTTTCCACACTCTCACCCCCACAACCAATCTGGTGTCTAAGTTTTGCCTCTTTGATGTCTCTCACATCCACCCCTTTCTCTGAGTTTGAGCTCACTATTTCATACCTAGATCCATGCAAAAGACTTCTAACTGGATTTTTATGGTCATACTCTTTTTAATCCATTTCCAAAATCAGCTTTCTAAAGCAAAAACCTGATTATGTCATTCCCTTGTGACCTTCCAATGGCTCCTCCCATGTTTTCAGGGAAAATTTAAGCTTTTCAGGTTACACAAAAAACTCTTTATAATCTGCTTCCTGCCTACTTCCTGATCCACATCTTACATCTTGCTTTTGTCACGCTCTAGAATAAGCCACATGCTTAAATCCAGGCCTTCCCACCTAAGCTTTTCTACTTGGAAAGCTCTTTCCTTCATCCTTTGCCTGGAAAATGTAGTTGGTCATTTATAGTAACTCAGGAATCACCTCTTCCTGAAACCTTCCCTGATTGCTATAGGATGGCCTATGGCCTCCTCTTCCATGTTCCCAGAATAGCAATGCCTGCCTGATCACCTGATCACACTATATCCATACTGTCTGTTTACAAAGCTATCTTTCACTTAATCTGTAAGTTCTTGGAAAACAGAATACTTGGTCTTATTATTTATATTCCCACTGCCCCTCAAAATAATAAGCATGGTACATGCTCACACAAAAAGCTTTTGAATAAACGAAATTTTTAGTATGCTTTTTTTTTTCAATGAAATAGAGCTACTCTTCAAAAAAACATTATGATTCCTTTTTTTTTTTCTTTTGAGACGGAGTTTTGCTCCTGTCACCCAGGCTGGAGTGCAGTGGCACGATCTCAGCTCATTGCAACCTCCGCCTCCTGGGTTCAAGTGATTCTCCTGCATCAGCCTCCTGAGTAGCTGGGACTACAGGTGCCCACCACCACGCCTGGCTAATTTTTTGTATTTTTAGTAGAGACAGGGTTTCACCATGTTGGGCAGGCTAGTCTTGAACTCCTGACCTCAGGTGATCCGCCTGCCTTGGCCTCCTGAAGTGCTGGGATTACAGGTGTGAGCCACCGTGCCCGGCCATGATTCCTTTTTGACTTCATTGCCAGGAAGTTTAGAATTAAGGTTTGTTTTCATTGCACTACCTAGACTTGGACCACAGTTTTTTGTTATTTTTGTTTGTTTTTCATTTTTTCTTTTCTTTTTTTTTTTTGAGACAGAGTCTCACTCTGTCGTCCAGGCTGGAGGGCAGTGGCACAATCTGGGCTCACTGCAATCTGTGTCTCCTGGGTTCAAACAATTCTTCTGCCTCAGACTCCTAAGTAGTATGCCACCACGCCTGGCTAATATTTGTAGTTTTAGTAGAAGCAGGGTTTTGCCATGCTGACCAGGCTGATCTTGAACTCCTGACCTTAGGTGATATGCCCACTTTGGCCTCCCAAACTGTTAGGATTACAGGTGTGAGCCACTGTGCCCGGCTGGACCACAGTTTTTAACCACATATCCCATCCTACCCCCAACATTTTTGTCACTAGCCTCCTGTTCTTCAACCCTGGCAGAACTCCCGTGCAGCCTGTTATTTTATGCATTTCTCTGTGGCAATTGGAAGCAGCATAGTATGGACTTTGCAATCAAACAGACTTTGGATTTAAGTTCTGGCCCTATTGTTTATTTGCTGTGTGATGTTACATGAGTTATTAAACATCACTCAGCCTCAGTTACCTCACTGAAAAGTGGAGAAAATAATAGTACTTACTTTATGGGGGGAGGTGTCATGATTAAATAATACATGGTACTTACCTCAATGCCATAATTAAAGTTTAGTAAATATCAATTATAATTATTGTTATCAACATTACTAACACAAGGGTCAGGATAACACTGTTTTGGAGCAGCTAGGACAAAGCTTATGCAATTGGAGCAGAGGAAGCCCCTGGAGATGTGGGTGGGGAAGCAGGATGTAGAAATAAAGCAGAGGTACAGAGAGAAATTGAGTCAAAATTCCTTGTGACCTCAAAGAGAGAGAAGGGAACAGAGTAACCTAAATTTTATCTTTGTAGCCCCCAATTGCAATCTCTTGCTTGAATGACTTTCCAAACTGCAATCTAGTAATTCCGGTATTTTCTCATGAAGGGAAATATTTTAATATAAAAGGGAAAGGGTCAGACATTAAACTTTTTAACTTTTTAATACTTCTACTGACTGTTACCATTTATGTCTATTAGGCTTAAATCTGTAGACCAATTTTATTTTAACAGACCTCAAACATAGTGACTATATATCCTTCTACAATACCTTCCAGCACACCACCAATGGTCGATGTGAGGCTATTTAAAAAAATAATAAATAATAAAGAGAAAAATGAGTTAAGCTTATTTTTGCCATAACACAAACATTACTGTAGTACATTTTAACATATTAATCATAAGGCAGGATCTGATTATTTAGTATTTCCCAGAAGCAACCCAAAGCATTTATTATTTTATTTTTCAAACTCTCTTTTTTCATTCTATTGAGATTTTTGTTGAGATTTTAAAGAAGTCAGAATTACATACATAAATGTTTTTTTAAATGATGCATAATTTTGGTTGGGATGTGATTTCCACATAGAATTTATTTTGTTGTTTTGTTTTGTTCAAGATGGAGTCTTGCTCTGTCTCCCAGGCTGGATTGCAGTGGCGTGGTCTCTGCTCACTGCAACCTCTGCCCCCAGGGCTCAACTGATTCTCTTGCCTCAGCCTCTTCAGTAGCTGGGATTACAGGCACCCACCAGCACCCCCAGCTTATTTTTGTATTTTTAGTAGAGATAGGGTTTCACCAGATTGGCCAGGCTGCTTTTGAACTCCTGACCTCAAATGATCCGCCTGCCTTGGCCTCCCAAAGTGCTGGGATTATGGGCATGAGTCACTGCGCCCAGCCTGATTTCCATGTATTCTTTTTTTTTTTTTTTTTTTTTTTTTTTTGAGACGGAGTCTTGCTCTGTCGCCCAGGCTGGAGTGCAGTGGCCGGATCTCAGCTCACTGCAAGCTCCGCCTCCTGGGTTCCCGCCATTCTCCTGCCTCAGCCTCCCGAGTAGCTGGGGCTACAGGCGCCCGCCACCTCGCCCGGCTAGTTTTTTGTATTTTTTAGTAGAGACGGGGTTTCACCGTATTAGCCAGGATGGTCTCGATCTCCTGACCTCGTGATCCGCCCGTCTCGGCCTCCCAAAGTGCTGGGATTACAGGCTTGAGCCACCGCGCCCGGCCGATTTCCATGTATTCTTAACCATATATTTTATTTGGCTGGAGGAAAAAATATTGAGTTTCCATTTCATTGTCTGTAATACATAGAGGTTAGACTACATGATTATTAATGTTGCTTAGAGCTTTAAAAGTGTGTGACTTTATATGAGCTTTTAAAAAATTCTTAGATAAATGTAATTCCCTTCTCAAAGCAATCTAATTTTTATTAAACATATTATTATGACTTCCATGCGTGTAGCCATTTATAATGTTCACAATCATAGAGGAGAAAACAATCCATGTATCACAGATACATATTCAAATGGATAATGACCAATCCCTTTGAAAAGAATTCCTAAAAACGATGCATAGGTCACAAACAAAAGTCATTACACATTATAAAGAGGTAATTAAAGGAAAACACATATGCTATATTAATGACAATATTTTCAATGACTCTGTATCAGACATTTGAACATAATCTGGTTTTATTGTATGCCTTTCATGGCTTCCAATACCATGAATACTACAGAAAGTATATCTTCTCTTTCCTCATAGTATTTATTTTATTGTTAGAGAAACGAGGCTAACAGATAAGAAATAATTGAGGAAAATGTAGCACTGCATTCTTGTGCTATTAGGTCTGGGAATCTACACATCTACGCAAGATTTGATGGTTTCCAGAGAAAGAGTAAAAGAAAATAAAACATAAAATTAGTCATTCTTTCATGGCGTGAACCTGAGGGGCAGAACTTGCAGTGAGAGGAGAAGGCGCCACTGCACTCCAGCCTGGATGACAGAGCAAGACTCCATCTCAAAAATTAAAAAATAAAAAAATAAAAAAAAATAATAATAATTCTCTCGTAAGAAAATTAGCAAACCCTGAGAACTCTTCCACTATACCTTAAGTCTTGTGTTTCAGACTTGTGTCTTAACAACCTGCTGGATTATTGTCTGAGTCAACTGTACATCCCATCTCCATCTCCTCTTCAATATTTGAATAACAAACATAAAAGAACAACAGTAACATTAAAAAAAGAAATTTACTTAAGACATTGCTACTATGGATCTAAGTTTAATTAGCAGAGTTTTATCCATTAGTATTAAGTTTAGCTACATGAAACGGGGACTGAAAACAACAGTGGTTTTAACCTACTTCAATTTAAAATTGAAGTTAGTTTCACCCTAAACCAAAAGTCCAAAGATTTGAGAGTATATGAATCGGCTTCATAAGATTTTCAGAGACCTAAGCTGTCTCCAGTTTTGTAGTCCATCACCTCCATGGGGACCCTATGCCCATGGTCCAAGCAGTTATAAGTCTAGCCCAGTTTCAAAGAGTTTAAGAACAAGATCCCACCTCTTGGTGAATGGATTGACAAAGAATTTATAGCCATCTTCACTCTACCATAAGTGTAAAGAAGACTAAATACAGGAACAAGTTGAGTCTTACAGATATTGTTCATGACAACCAAAAAGACTTTTTAAAGTTGTACTTGGACCAAGAAGATGAAGTAAGACATTATTTCACTAATGTGGATTAGTGGCATGAATAACAGAAAGAAAATAAAATGTCTCCACTCCTATTTTGTTTCCATATTCTCTGTAAAGAAGACATGCCAATCCGATGGGAAAGGACAAAATTAACATTGATACTGAGGCAGGAGAATAGGGTGTTGGGTCAGGGAACCTAAGGACTTCATAGAACCAAATCAAACGGAAACACCCTAACTTTCTAAGACCAAGTAAATAACTTTGTAACTCTGCTTCAGCTATGACAGGAAACATCCTCTCCATTTGAATAGGGTGTACGCCAAGTAAATAACTTTGTAATCTCACTTCATCCTCTTCATTTACATAGGGCATACACCAAGTAACCAATGTAAAACCTCTGGAGGATACTTCCCCAGAAAATTCTGTAACCGGACCCTTGAGCCTCTTGCTCTGGCCCGTTCTCACCCTGTGGAGTGTGCTTTCATTTCCAATACATCTCTGCTCTTGTTGCTTCATTCTTTCCTTGCCTTATCTATGTGTGTTGTCCAGTTCTTTGTTCAAAACGCTAAGAACGTAGACATGCTCCACAGGCAACAATATGAAGCTATTGCTGCCCAAAATAAGCAAACAGACACAAAGAAGGGAAGAATTTAAGTGCTGTAAGCGATATTTTCCCCTGTCTCAAATGACTCAACTTTTGGGGTTCGTATACAAACAACTAACATTTATTGAACACATAATGTATGTCTGGTACATTCACAGATACTATAGATGTATTAAAAAGAGAGAGACAGGGAGCATAATCCCTGACCTCTGCAATATTATGGGTTAATAGATACTAAGAAAATATGCCAATTTGCTGAGCTGTCAGTGTGTTTGATGTCTGAGGGTTTACAAATAATAGGAACCAGCCTTAGCTAGTGTGCTAGGAGATTGAATTGGTCTTAACAGACAGAGAAATTATGGAGTCTATTGAAGAGGATGAAATTCAATAGGAATAAATTAACTTCAAAGGCACAAGTATAGGATATAAGAGAAATACTAAAAAACTACATGTGTGAGAAAGGGCAAAAGGTTTTAGCTTATTTTAATTGTGATGTGATTCATGATATGACAAGATAGCTTTTAAAAGGAGTAATGAAATCTTAAATTACATTTATACATAACTAGAATCTGAAATATGGAGGAAGACAATCCTACTCTGCTTGGATATCAGAACAGACCTGCAGCATTGAGTTCAACGTCAAGGCTTTACTTTAAGTTTACTGCCAATAACCTGAAGGGATCCCCAGAAGAGTATCTAGAAAATAAAAAGATGAAGAGTTTAGAGTTTAGGAAAACGGACATAAGGAGAGGATAATCTTTTTTTTTTTTTTTTTTTTTTTTGAGATGAAGTCTCCCTCTGTCGCCCCGGCTGGAGTGCAGTGGCGTGATCTTGGCTCACTGAAAGCTCCGCCTCCCGGGTTCAGGTCATTCTCCAGCTTCAGCTTCCGGTGTAGCTGGGACTACAGGCGCCCGCCACCACGCCTGGCTAATTTTTTTTGTATTTTTAGTAGAGACGGGGTTTCACCGTGTTAGCCAGGATGGTCTCAGTCTCCTGACCTCGTGATCCACCACCTCGGCCTCCCAAAGTGCTGGGATTACAGGCATGAGCCACCGCGCCTGGCCAAGGAAAAGATAATCTTTTAGCCTCAGAACAAGAAAGCTGTTGATCGGCTATGATAACTATCTTCAAACCTTTAAAAGGTTTTCATGTGACTCTGACAACAGGAAGAATTTTGTAATACTTAGAGACAATTGATGAATAAATGTATTTATTTATTTAGAAATTATATGTATTTTTTAAGTCTTATGATTTGGATGTTTGGTAGTGTTGACAAAAAAAAAGTCAAACTCTGTAAAATATTTGAGGAGATTTATTCTGAGCCAAATATGAGTGACCATGGCCCATGACACAGCCCCAGATATCCTGAGAACATGGGCCCAAGGTGGTCAAGGTACAGTTTGGTTTTATACATTTTAGGGAGACATGAGACTTCAATCAAATACAGTTAAGAAATACATTGGTTGGCTCCAGAAAGGCGGAACGACTCTAAGATGTATGGTCTTCCAGGTTATAGGTAGATTTAAAACTGTCCTAGTTGACAGTTGGTTGAGTTTATCTAAAGACCTGGGATCAATAGAAAGAAAATGTCTGGGTTAGGATAAAGGATTGTGGAAACCAAAGTTCTTATTGTGCAGATGGAGTGTTGGGTAGCAGGCTTCACAGAGACTAGACTGTAAATATTTCTTATCAGACTTAAGGTCTATGTTGATGTTCATGCCAGAGAGGTATAATGAGGCATGTCTGACCTCCACTTTCCATCATGTTCCCAATCAGTCTTTCAGGTTCAACTTCAGGAGTTCCCTGGCTGAGGAGAAAGTCCATTCAGATGGTTGAGGGGATGCTTAGGATTCTATTTTTGGTTCGCAGTAGATTTTTATGCAAATAATAAATTTGATGGGTGGAGAAATGGAAGATTTTTTAAAAACCCGAATGGAAATTGTAGAGATTAAGAATATAGTCTCAGAAAATACACTTCACAGGACAAATGCTACAGATTAGACACTGCTGAAGACTCGATCAGTGACATATATGCACATATGTATTAATATTACATCTATAATAATTGAAACTATCAGACATAAAGCACACAGAAAAAAAGTAAATTTTTAAAAATATGAACAATGTATCAGTGACCTATAAGGCAAAATCAAGTGGTAAAATAACATGCAATTGGAGTTACAAAAAAGGCAAGAGCTGGATACAGGGGTAGAAAAAATATTTGAAGCAATAATGGCTGAAAAGTTTTCAAATGTCTTGAAAACAGTAAGCCACAAGATTGAAAAGCCAATAAATCTCAAAAAGAAGAAATATATGGAAAACCACACTAAAGTGCATCATAATCAAATTAGTACTAAAGAGAAAGACTTAAACCCAGACCCAGAAAAAAGACACACTTTGTACAGGGGGACAAATTTAAGAAAAACAATAGATGTTTTTACAATCATAAGCTACTTAAATTAGAAGAAAATGTAGCAACATTTTTAAAGTATTCAGACAAAAAATCCTGTCAACTGACAATTTTATATCCACTGAATGTATCTTTCAAAAATGAAAGTAAAATAAAGACTTTTTCAGACAAAATCTGAGAGAATTCATTGGAACTAAAGATGTATTACAAAAAATGATAAAGGAAGTTATTCAGTCAGAAGGAAAATGACACAAGGTAGAAATTTGAATCTATACAAAGGAATGGTAAATAAATGGGTAAATATGAGACTTTAAAAAAATACATGCAGCTCACAGAGGCCAGGAGTGGTGGCTCACGCCTATAATCCCAGTACTTTCGGAGGCTGAAATGGGCAGATCACCTGAAGTCAGGAGTTCAAGAACAGCCTGGCCAACATGGTGAAACCCGGTCTCTACTAAAAATACAAAAAATTAGCCAGGCATAGTGGTGGGTGCCTGTAATCCCAGCCACTTTGGAGGCTAAGGCAGGAGAATCACTTGAACCCAGGAGGCAGAGGCTGCAGTGAGCTGAGATCGTGCCATCACATTCCAACCTGGGCAGCAAGAGTGAAATTCTGAATAAAAAAAAAAAAATGCAATTCATGATTGTTTAAAGTACAAAAGTTAACAATGTGTTGTAAAGTTTATAACATATATAAAAGTAAAATATGACCAAAAAAAAGCACAAAGGATGGGAGGAGAACAAAAGTATATGGTTGTAAGGCTCTTTTTTTTTTTTTGAGACAGAGTCTCTATCACCCAGGCTGGAGTGCAATGGCATGGTCTCAGCTCACTGCAACCTCCACCTCCCAGGTTCAAGTAATTCTCCCACCTCAGCCTCCCAAGTAGCTGGTACTACAGGTGCATGCCACCACACTCAGCTAATATTTGTATTTTTAGTAGAGACAGGGTTTCACTACGTTGGCCAGGCTGGTCTCAAACTCCTGACCTCGTGATCCACCCACCTTGGCCTCCCAAAGTGCTGGGATTACAGGCGTGAGCCACAGTGCCCAGCAGGTTGTAAGACTTTCACTATATGCTAAATACTATATTATTTGAATAAAAATTACAGTAAGTTAAATATGTATATTGTAAAGCCTAAAGTGACAATGAAAAACTTGAAACAAGAGTTATGGATAATATGCAATAAAGGAGAAAACATAAATCGTAAAAAAGTTCACTTAATCCAAGAAAAGACAGGAAATTTAAAAATTTATGAGGCAAATAAAAAACAAATACTAAGATGATCAATTCAAACTCAATGATAAAATAATTACATTAGATGTAAATGGTCTAAATATTCTGATTAAAAAACAGAGACTGCAATGTTAGATAAAAAATTAAGACCCAACTATAAGCTATCAACTTAACTTATAAATAGGTAAAATTAATGTAAGAAAATAGAAAAAGATATATCATGAAAACACTAACCAAAGGAAAGTAGGAGTGACTATACTGACATACAAATTAGATTTCAAAAAAGAAATATAACAGTGATTTTTTAAAACTCACAATGATAAAGGTGTCAATTCATCAAGAGAACATAAAAATCCTAACTGTATACACCTAATAACAAAATTTCAAAGTACATGAACCAAAAAACTTGTGGAACGGAAAGGAACGATAGAAAAATCTACAAATAAAGTTGGATATTTCAATACTTCTTCTCAGTAATTGATAGAAGAGGCAGACAGAAAATTATTTAAAATGTAGACGACTTTAGCAACATTACCAACCTGACCTAGTGATTGACTTTTGAATATTAAACCTACCTTACACTCCTGGAATAAACCCTACTTTCTTAAGATGTAGTATCCTACTTACATATTGTTGGATTTGATTTGCTAATTTTTTTTAAGGATTTCTACTCTACCCAACAACAGAATGATACACATTCTTTCCAAGAATATATGGAACACACCAATGTTCTATTGTGTAATAGAATGGTACACATTACGTCCCCCACCCTGTACCCATAAAAACTCCAATAGTACACCCCCATTCTGTATCCATAAAAGCCCCAATACACCCAGTATTTCCTTACCTCCTGTCTATCACTTCTATTTATGCTGGTTTTAATTTGTTTTTCTTATTCTGGTTTAGGTTGAAATTTATATAATCAGTTTAGTGTTTCTTATTTTCTATTATAAGCATTTAAAGCTATAAATTTTTGTCTAAGCACTACTTTAGCTACATCCAACACATTTTGATATGTTGTGTTTTTATTTTCATTCAGTTAAAAAGTATTTATTAATTTTCCTTGGCATTTCTTTTTTGACCTAAGAATTATTTAGAAGGTTGTTGTTTCATTTCCAAAGATTTGGGGTGTTTTTAAGATATTTTTTGTTACTATTTTCTAGTTTAATTCCTTTATGGTGGAACACATACTACTGCCTAATTGTGGAGGAAAAGTTAAATATTAAATATGAACTAAATTGAACATGGACACAAACGATGGTCACCAAGTCCCGGAACAGGTTGCATGAGCCCCTTGAGGCATTCATCCAGCACTGATTTGGAAAAAATCTCTATTTCAATCTATTCCTATACATTAGTTATTAAAAACAACAGACAATTGCAAAAACAAGTTGACCTTTTTGTGTTCCTTGAGCCCAGTCGCAAAGTGCCCTCATGACTGAGTCTCGTGCCAAACAACTGTTACAAAAAGGGCTAGGGTACCAGACAGCACTAAAGCTTCATTAGCTCTCTCTTTGTCTGTGCACAGACGAATGGCTGACTCTGGAGCCCCGGCTGTTGCTTCCCAGTCTGGTGATGAATCCTCCATAGTCTGGTGAGTGTAAAAATATATATCTTTTCCCTTCTCCCCTTCCCATTGCAATTTGCTTATTATATCAATTTCCTTATATAATTTATTATACATCAATTTGCTTCTTATATAATTTGCTTATTATATCAATTTGCTTATTATATAATTTGCTTATTATATCTGCACTGGCATTTACGTGGGATAAAGGCTGTTTACACTTAAAGGTATTGTGTGTGTGTCTTTTCTTCTCCCCTCGCACATCTCCCACACAGAACACTAATCTACTATCATTTCAATACTTTTAAATTTATTGAGACTTGCTTTATTCCCTAGAACACACCCTGTACACCCTTAAAATGTGGGTACGCCATTTCCACCCCTGGAACCAAATAATTACATTAGATGTAAATGGATCTAATGAAAGGATCAATAAAATTGCTAACTTCTAATCAGAATTATTAACACACACACAAATAAGAGAGAGAGAAAAGGCACAAATTCCAAGGTCAGGAATAAAGGAGGGACCATCACTAAAGTTTATACAGACATTAAAAAATAATAAGAAAATGTTATGAACAATCTTATCCTCATAAGTTCAATATCTTATGTGAAATGAACAAATTATTTGAAAGACACAAACTAGCAAAGCTAATTTAAGAGAAAATAGATAACTTCAATAGCTCTATATCTATTAAATAGCTGAATTCACAGTTTAAAACCTTTGGGAAAAAAAAATCTAGACAAGTTAAATTTAACAAAGTTTAATTGAGCAGAAAACAATTTGTGAATCAGGCAGCCCTCAGAACCCTAATAGGTTCAGAGAGACTCCAGGGCTGCCACATGGTCTGATAATATTGATAATATTTATGGACTAAAACAGGTAAGTGATGTATAGAAAACAAAAGTGAGATAAGGAAACAGCTGGGTTGGTTACGGCTTGATATCTGCCTTATCTGAGCCTGCTTTGAACAGTTGGCCGCATATGATTAGCTATGATTCCATTACTCTTGTTACAAGAGTAGGTTATAGCTGAGTGCAGTGGCTCACACCTGTAATCCCAGCACTTTGGGAGGCCAAGGCGGATGGATTACCTCAGGTCAGGAGTTTGAGACCAGCCTGGCCAATGTGGTGAAACCCCGTTTCTACTAAAAATACAACAAATTAGCTGGATATTGTGGTCTGTGCCTGTAATCCCAGCTACTCAGGAGGCTGAGGTAGGAGAATCGTTCAAAGCCAGGAGGCGGAGGTTGCAGTGAGCGGAGATCATGCCATTGCACTCCAGCCTGGGCAACAAAAGCAAAACTCCATCTCAAAAAAGAAAAAAAAAGAGTAGGTTATAATCTGTTTACTTATTATTAGGTTATAGTGCAACATGTATAGAGAAACCTTTAGGCAAAACTAAAAATATGTTCAGAGGCAGCTTGAGGCCAACCTTAATCTAACACCCTCCTACAAAGAAAACTTCTGGCTCAGAGGGCTTCATAGGCCCATTCCATGGAAAGTGTATCAGTGGTTGCTAGGAGCGGGGAGAGATTCTAGGGAACTAACTATAATACAAAGTGAAACAGGAGAGTTTCCCGATCCCCCATCGCAGGACATGTGACAGGAGTGTGGCTCATTTGTTTGGCTACCATACATGCTCAAATCCCTTATGGAATGGGGAGGACGTAGACAGACAGGTGCAGGAGCCACGACAAGTGCCCCTGGGCTCCAGCCCCACGGCATCCAGAGGTGGGAGCCTGCAACTTCTGAAGCCCAAGAGGGCACATGTTACAGTGCACTCTTTTAGCCTTGCGCTCCATGGATGGCTTAAGTGTTCAACAGCCCAGTGCCCTCTTGGTACCCAGGTCCTTGCCCAGCATCCAGGAAGATCAGGTCACACACAGACTTGAAGGATGAATGGCGGTATTTTATGGACTGGTGGAGGCTCTCAGTGGGATGGATGGGAAGTGGAAGAAGGATGGAGTGGGAAGATGATCATCCCCTGGAGTTTGGCCATCCAGCAGCTGATCTCCTCTCTGACTTTCCCCAGCTGAACTCCTATCGGCATACAGACTCTCCTTGTTGTCACTGCCACGCCATTCTGCTGTTCTGCTCTTCTGTTCATCTTCTTGTCTCCTCGTGGAGCCTGGGATTTGGGGTTTATATGGGTACAGGACAGGGGGCGTGGTGGGCCAAAAGGCAACTTTTGCCTTTTTTCATTTAGAGCCATTTTCATTTAGGACATGTTTTCATTTAGGGCTGTGGGTTTCTGGGCTTGGGTTGGGGTGTGGCTTCGCCAGGGAACTACCCTCTTCTACCCAATATTTCCCTGTCTCCCTTCTGTATCGTCTGTATTAAAAGGAGCAGAGAGAATTGGGGGAATTATGAAAACATCCTCTGTCACAATTTTTATGGTGGGCATTTGTTTGTCAAAACTCATCAAATAGTATACTTAAAATTAGCAACTTTTATTATCTAAAGATTACACATCAATAAAGTAACTTAGAACACCCACTGCATACTATGTCCTCCTCCCATGACAGCCAGGGTTTATTTCAGTCCCCTTTACTCGGTGAAATAGTTTAAAATCCATTAGATGCCATATTTTTGCTAAAATATTTCTAAGCAAAATTATCACATACACATTATTTTGGTTTTGTTTTTATTTTTGACGCAGTTTTTTGAGTTTGGATAATGTAACATATGGACTTTTCTAAAAACCCAATACAATATCAACCACAAAAGAATAAAAGATCATTTATCAGGGATGTTACAGAAGAAATTCATGCACAAGGGAGAAGATTGAGCTAGATCAGCTCTTCTCCATCCTGACTTTACTTTAGAGTCATCTAGGCAGCTCCTTACAAACACCAAAACCTAGACCCCACCTCCAGAGGTTCCAATAGTTTGATTCTATTGGACTAAACCAGAAAAATTCAAACGTGACTTCTAATATAAACAGTGAAATTTTATTGCCTTCGGTTTTTCTTTTTTAAAGTTTAAATGGAGCTAATTTGGCAGCATGATTGTTCCCAACCTCATCCAGCCTCCTGGTTGCCTTGCCAAGTGTATCTTCAAAACCATTAAGCAATATGCTGAATAGTTCAGCAATTATAACTTTAAGATGTAAGTTATAGAGAAATAGAAACACTTTAGACTACAGTTGAGATACAGTATCTCAAGAACTTATGTTGAGATTCCCAGATGTCCTAATCCCCCAAGGAACCATATGTAGACATAGTTATAAAACATCAGAAAGCCCTGAAAATTAATCAGTTTTCACAAAAAGACAGAGACAGACAGAGAGAGAGAGAGAGAGAGAAAGAGAGAGAAACTGTGCATGTGTTTGTGTATATATCAGTGTGTATCTAATGAGTTTTTATTATTCAATATGCTTCTTTAAAATCTTATTTTCTATGCCTTAATGATGATCTGAAGATCACAATATTTTACAGATTGCCTTATTAGACTCACCATGTGACTTTGAGGAACTAAATCTTTCTCCTAATATATTTATAAGAAAATTATAAATATAAATTATATTTATAATTATAAATATTATTTTATATTTAAATTATATTAAATTTATATTATATTTATATTTAAATTATATTATATTATATTTAAATATATTATATTTAATTATATTATAATTTATATTAAATTATAATATAATTTTCTCCCTAATAAGGGAGATTGAGGGACTCTTCTCTGAAGTTACATGTCAAAAAGACTGAATTTTAAAGTCAAAGAATATGTAAACAGGAAAGTTAAAACATACTTCACTGGGTTGGTCTTTCTTAATTTACCTTTTCTAACGTAAATATATTCTTAGTTCTTGGTTCTCCAGTCCCTCCTCAAATTCTTTTCATTTTCTTCATTAATCACAGAGTTTCAATGATATATAACCTATAGAAAATCCACTCTCTGAGGTCTGACATTGTTGAGCCAGATTTTTGGTATTGCAGCCAGATGAGTCTTTGTGGTTTTCTACTTGATTCATTGTTTGTGTCTTAGCTACTTAAGTAGATTTTATGTTTCTTATATTCTCATATCATTTGACACAATGCAGGGCACTGAATTAATAACATAGGTTTGAATTCTAAAAAAATTTTTTTTTTTACATTTTAACATTTCTGAAATAAAAATATACCTTATGCTTCATTTATTCATTGAATGTAATATTCTTAACATTTCCCAAGATAATGAATTAAATGGAATATCTTAGAATTAAGGAAAGATGGCATTTTTTTCACTGATTATTTGTATCCTATGCAGAATATGTAGACTTTATCCGTGTATCAAGTCAACAACTTTACATCCATGTTCTTTACTAAAAAGACCTAAGTAGAAATAGTATATAGAACTAGCAGTAGTAAGGACTATGCACACTCCCATTGTGTTAGGCAACTTTTCTTCTCCCCTCCTACCTGTCCAGTTCCATCTTCCCTTCCCACCCAAAGTCACAAAATGACATAACCAGGTTTTGCCTAATTTTCCTATGGAGCTCAACAACCCTAGATGCTTGCCAGTCCAGTCACCAACTTCACGTGATTTCGAAAACATGGACAAACTGAGAAGTTACTTAACACATCAAAATATTTGAAATCTACCCTAAATAATGAGTAAAAACAGATCTAGAGCCCATATTCCCAATATTCCCGATATTCTTCTGTCTACCACAGTATGCCATTAATATATCCTGCCAGTGACACTAGTGTGGGTTAATAGCATTGCTTCAGAACTAGAAGAATTTATTCAAAACTGAATATGCAGATGAATCTCATGTTTATAAAGCCAGAGTATTTGCAAAACTGTCATGCACAATGCAACAACGTAAGGACAGCAGATTTTCAGGCCTTCGAACTGTGCTTCTCTGTATTTAATCATAGTTTTACATGTTATCACTGTGGAAAACTTTACATGAGAGAGAAGAAAATCATAAGTATGGCTGGGGGAAATGTTATTTAGTATTAGAAAAGAAATCAGGCTTGTCTAATCATCTGTCTTACTGCCAGAATCACACCATGCGACTATATACTTAAAAATTAGATATTTATTTCTTTCCCTTCTTCTCAGTTCTTTTTACACTTCAGTTTTAATATCCTGCAGCCAGAAGCTGGAAACAGACATTTCAAGGGATGGTCAAAGGGAATAGAAATTTATGCTGCGCAAGGTGGACAAATATACATATTCAGTAAACTATAGGAGAAGTCAAGAATATTTACAAAAGGAGAAACATGTGCACGCACAATTGAGCTTCATGTTCCTTCATGGGTCTCATGTACAAAAATTGGTGGTGTTAGCATGATCCAAGGGTGGAGTTTCTGCACTCTGGCATCAAAAGGTAAAGCAGAGGACGTGAAAACCCTTGCAACACATTCTCCTTAGACTGGCCAGAACCACACTGTTGTCGGTGGTCTTTTATGAGGCACAAAAGAAAGGGCAGTGTCAGGCCATTGGTTGGTATCTGTGGTGGAGTCTTTTGGAAGGGCTTGTGTCTGTTTAGCTCTAAAAGAGGAAACCCTCCTAGCGGTTAGTTGGGGAGGGGGTATTCAAAGTGTGTCTGACCTCCCATCCAGTCAAGGCCAAGACTCAGTTTTTGAGGTTACCCTGAGGTCTACTTGCCCAGGAGAGGGTTCATTCAGTCAGTTAGGGGACTTAGAATTTTATTTTTATTTCTTAGTAGCTCCTCACCATTGCCATGATTCAAAGAGCAAACATGCATTTTGGTTTTTGGTTTTTCCTCTAGTATCTATATGTTGCTTTTCAGACCAAGTCACGGTGACATATTTGAGCATTACTACATGGATGCCTCTTTGCTGCTATTTGCATTCACACTGGGCAAAAGTTGTCAAGATGCAATCCATTAAAAAACACCAGAGTAGAGCAAAAAGTTAGCAATATCCAATTTGAAGGTGACCTTCAATCTGCCTTTTATGTCACTAGGACTTGTTACTTCTCTTGTTTCACCTCAAGTTCCTTGCTTGGGCGGAGTTTGATAGGGGAAGAGGACAGAGGGTTGTCTTCTGGGTATTCAGTTAAATAGATGTTACATTTTCAAGATACTCCTGTTTTCTTTTATTTAATGTAAATATAAAAGCCAATTTAAGGAAATAAACATTTGCATACACTTTTAGTTTAGAAGTTTTTCAAACTTCAGATGTTACACATGTCACAGGAAACTGGAAAAAATAAGCCATGCATGATTATTGAAATAATAAATGCTTTATAGGGGTTTTCTACCTTGGGTGATTTTGAAAACAACTCACTTAAATATTAATGGATATTGAGGAAAGGAAAGACAGAGAGAGAAAAGAGATTTCCAGGTTCCATCTGGTGTAAATGAAGATGGCTTGCTTGTCCTTTCATGAAAAACCCAGCAGCTGTCTGGGAAAGGGGATCTTCCAGAACACAGAGGGGAGTTCGGGTAGTGGTAGGGAGAGACTCTGACACACAGGCAGAGGAAAGATGGAAAGAGCATCCTTCAGGGAACCATCCTTATCACCTCCATCAGAAGCCGCAGGGGAAACAATCACCTTCTCTGGCAGCAGCTCTGATGGAGGCACCCCTCCAGAATCAGAAACAGGCAGACTAGGAGTTTGAGAGCATCCTCTGGAGACAAGAACTGGAAAAGGAAAACAGAGGGATGAGGAGGCTGACAGTTCCTGTCATTGGTGATGACAAGGAATGAAAGCTCCCTGAAAGGAAAGTGACATTCCTGGCAGGGGAGTCCCTTGCTTTAAGGCTACTTCTTTGACATTGTCTTGGCCAAGAAAGTTATTAAGAAAAATAAAATAGTTTTCTCCATTTTTCAGAAAAGTGTTTGACATTTTCAGGTTACTGTGATTAGAAGCATTTGTGCCCAATATTGTATCATTACTAGAAATAGGGCTTGCCCTTCCCTTCCCTGCCTCTATTTTCCCATAAGGCTGCATGTGACACTGCATACCTGAAAGAAAAAGAATGTCCTGTAGATCTAAGCCACATTTCTTCCCTTCTGCAGGTTCTCCTGGCAAAGATTCAGCTGGTAGTGATGAGGTGGTAGTGGCCAAATTGGGGTGGTGAGAGGGCTGTGGGCAGTTTACCTGGGGCCTTATAAGGACCGTGCAAAACACTTGGACCCTGGGGTTCACCCGCTTTTGGTTTTCTTGAGACTCAGAGTTGAGTTCCTGCAAGAAAACAGTGATGCAGGGACAGACTGAGTGTTATTAGGCTGGACTGCAAGTAGGTACTAGTCATTAGAGAACTGGGCTAGCAAAACACTAGCATGGACTCTGTAGGTCTAGCCAGACCCAGTCTTGCTTCCCTTCCCTTTATTTGTCCCAGCTTTCCAGAGTAGAGCCCACTGAGCTCTTCATCTCCCCTTTTCTCCCGTCTCCTACAATTCCCACCCTATTCAGCACCTGCTGTTGAATTTAAGACAAGAAGAATTTTGCCACCTAAGCCTCATTCCCCACAGGCTATGGGTTCATCCAGGGATGCTTCTGTGTAAAGCCACTCTATCAAATCACTTGCTCCCACACAGTTTCCCAAATTAGGTCTCTTCTTCCTTTGGCCTCAAGTCACAGAACTGGATCCAAATTTTGTTCTACTCAACTTGCTAAGCTCCCACCACCTTCATTTAAATAATCCAGTATTTAGCTTTTACCCAAAAACTGATCGAGAGAATGATTTTGTAAGGAAAGTAATTTGAGGTATATCATTTGCTCTATTAACAGGCTAAATTAAGTTAGATCCTGGGGAGGCCATCCACTTGGACCTAATTCCTATACTCATTTACATAAAGATCTTCTCTAAGTGTCATTCTAATGTAACACTTTGGTCTTGTCTTCGTTTATTCCCTACCTATTTCTAGAAATAAACTGAGTTCATTCACAAAGATGATTACTGTAAAAAATTAACAACATGAAAATAAAAGTAGAGAACCATAGGTTATGGGAGCAAAACAGCTATCAAAGCCCCTACCATTACTGAGAAAGAATATAAAGCCTAGTCTTAAGTTTCTTGGCAGTGAAAACTAAGAAGGCAATATAATATTTGGGAGAAGGAAGCATACAAATTCTTCATAAGAGATAAAGTTTATTCTCCTATCTAATTCAGGGAAATTTTGTTCACAGTCATTGTCTCATTGTTATCATTGTTCAATGATAACATTGTTATCATTGTTCAATGGATAACGTACTTAGCCAAAGCTTTACAGAAAATGAAAGGCCAGATGCCGTGGCTCACGCCTGTAATCTCAGCACGTTGGGAGCCCAAGACAGGTGGATCATCTGAGGTCAGGAGTGCGAGACCAGCCTGGCCAACATGGTGAACCCTCGTCTCTACTAAAAACACAAAAAATTAGCCGGGGGAGGTGGTGGACGCCTGTAATCCCAGCTATTCGGGAGGCTGAGGCAAGAGAATTGCTTAAACCTGGGGGTCGGAGGTTGCAGTAAGCTGAGATTGTGCCACTGCACTCCAGCCTGGGTGACAGAGCAAGACTCTGTCTCAAAAAAAATTTTAATTTAATTTTAAAAAATAAAAAATGAAAGAGAAGTCCACAGGAAGCCATTTCTATAGAACATTTTGATAAAAGTACTATAGGAAACACAGAGAAAAGAGCATTATTTTGACAGGGAGTGGAGCAGGGGAGCTTCGCTGAGGAGAATTCAACATTAGCTGGAGTGTAATTTGGCCAGGTAGAAACAAAAAAATAGGGATCTCCCTGAAGTAAAAGCATAACGTTCTGAACATCAATCTTGCGTTCAAGGAAGCATCAAAAGTCTGACAGTGTTGGACAAGTACATAGGGAGCACAAGAAGATAGGGTAGTATAGGACCAGGGTAGACATCTAGGGTTCCCTGCCTTTGGTAAACACGCTCCAAGTTTGCATGAACCATGAGCTGTGGCATCTGTGGCTTTTACAGCTCAATAGATTATTCTTTTACTATTCCTAAGCCTTTGCTCAAATCTAAAGTCAGATCCATGGTGCTTCACATGCATAGTAGAAGATGTGAGGATCTTTCTGTGTGCAGTCGGTCTAGTTGTGGGATAGAGGTGCTGTTTGGTTTGTATTCCATAAGCTTTCAGACAAACTTAAAGTTTTCTTGCTGGTCTCCACATCAAATGGTTGATGAGAAATGGGGAAGAGGGCATCTGTTAGTGAAATTAGGTTCCCTAGGGCCACAGGTAGTCTAAATTTAGTCACTCAGCATAACAGAGATTCCCAGAGACCACCTGAAGGTGCTGAAGGTGAAATAAATTGTCCCAGGGCAATGAGCCTCTTGAGCTGCAACTAGGAAGTTGGGGAGCCCCTGATTTGAAAGTCAGGCAAGTGTGTTCTGTGTGGATCCTAATTAGGAGACTACCTTCATCAATGACCTCTTGAGACCTACTAACAGGATGGAAATAGCTCTGTGTCAGAACACCTCATGGTAGGAAAGGGCCTACACTTAATGGCAACTCCTGTGTGGTTTTATTTTTGGAGTTGGTCCTGCATATGCCCAGAATTATTAAGCATTTGAAAATCACATCTTAGTAGAAGAGACTGGAAAATATGACAGCAGAGTGAGGCATTAATTCCCAGAAGGAAAGCTGCTTCTCCTCTTGTCCCTAATTTCACAGGAGTGAGAAATGATGCAAGATTTTGGGCTCAGCCACAAAGACAGCAAATTCAGCACTCCAGTGAAAGCATTCTTGGGCTATCCTGGGCTCCAATTCTACATTCCTTTTGTGAGTTTTCATTTTCAGTAGAAAAATCTGTGGCTAGGATTGAAAATTCTGTTATGGCATATAATCATCATCTAAAACGGTTTGGCATTGTGACTTGTGAGTGATAGCTCTAACTACTTCTCCAGGGTGAAATTCCTGCAAATCACTTATTGATGAATCAATTGCCCCAAATGCCAGTCACCATAACAAGATGTTACCAAGAGATATGCTAATTCCTCTCCAGAACACTATTGCTTTATGACCATTGCTAATCGTGGGAGGAAAAGCTGTGCAAGTTTCTAAGATAAAAATAATCCACAAGCTAGATATATAATAATCTTTGCCCTGTAAATTCCATTCTAACAGTCACTTATGTTCATGATAACAGAGTTTGAAGACCTATTCTAACCTGCCAAAGAGAATTCCAGACCACATGGATAAATATGAACTAAATATTGTGAGCTATTTCCTAAATTTGTCAGTCACCTTTTGAAGCAGAATTAACACTTTTGGATCCCTGATGTTTGAATACAACATTGCAGCCTTAATTTAATGACTAGAACTTGAGTGACCCTAAGAAATAAACGTATCCTCCAAATTTATGTAAGAGTAAAGTTCTGCAAGAGGAATATTAAGTTGATAACATCTGTCAATATAAACAGTAACTCAAACTACTGTTACTTCCATTTGCTAAAAACAAATGCCAATGTCTTTGTCTAGTTTTACTTGGACAGGGAAATGGCTCTCTGCATCATATTACTTGAGGGTTGTTTTCTTCAAAATTTTTTCTTTACTCTCCATCACTGCTGAGAATTAAAACACGGTATCCAAGAAGTTCTTACAACTAAAGATATCCTTGAGAGAGTGAACACAGTAAAGCATCAACATGATAACTTAAATTTGCTGGCAATACAACAGTTACCATTTTCACCTTTGGATTCCTTTTGGGTTCCTAACTATGCCATTGGCTTTGTTACCATCTAAACGGTTGTATTTTTGTGTGTCTGTGTCTGCAGAGGCTAGGAGTGCCTCGGGTTCTGGGAATCTCCTTATTCATCCCTATGTCCTCTTGTCCTTCCTTCCCCTCAGCCCCCAGTATCTGGCAAAGTGTCAGGCAAATAGTGCTCAATAGATAGCTATTGAACAAAAGAGTTTATAATTAAATTTAACAATACAGCTAGGTGATTAAAAAATTCAGGGGTGAAAGTGCAAGAAAGTTATTTTCTTTTTATTATGGAAAAAATAAAATTTATTTTAAATTAAATTATTTTATTTAAAGCAAAGTTAACTCTCAATAAATGTTAGCTGTAATGGAAGGGAATGAATTGGAATGACCAGGCTGTAAAGATTATTTTAGCCACATGTGGTCCAGCCTATCGCTCTTCAACCATTTAACAATTCCCAAATATCTCTACCATATACCTTCACTTCCACTGAACATTTTCAGAAGGAAGACAAGCACTACATTCAGTACATTGCTTTGTACTTTATCATGAAGGCCCCGAGTCTGGACATGTTATTTTTCTTAGGCAGAATAATCACGGCTATCATTAAAAACACAGAAGTAGAACCAACGAGGGCTTTGATCTATGATTATTTTGCTTATAATTGTCACAAGAAAAAAATATAAAAATTTCACTGGGACATTTCGGTGCACATAACCTAGTCCAAGGCATTTAAGATAAGCTTGGCACTTGTTAACACTATGGTCACATGAACTGCTTTGACGTATTTCTAAGTGAACTTACTACTGAGGTGGAGCACCAGTAACACAATACATGCCCAGTGAAAGAAGAACAAGAACCATATTGCTGTATTTTTTTTTTTTTTTTTAGCTAGGATGGCTTTAACTCAACATGTTTAAGCAATAAGGAAATGTGTTGGCATTGGCTAGATTTGCTAGATGTCCAGAGGAAGGGCAGCTTGAAGGTTAGCCTAACGTTGTCAACACAATTCTTTGCCCTCTGGTTCCTTATCTCTGGTTATACCATATGTTAGTCTCATCCTTAAGATGAAGTCAAGATGGCCACAATTCTTCTAGACTTCACATCTATATAGGACATTAACAGAGGAACAAAAAAGCCATTCTTTCCTGTGCTCTCTTGTAAGATGGAGAAAATATTTCTCAGAAGTTTTGCAAACTTTTTCTTGTACCTCACATGCTCACTCCTGAACCAAGCTCATAGTTAGGAATATGCCAGGCCCTGAAACCGAGATTATTCCTCAATCACATGACTTCTACACAAAGTGGGGGCATGAAGTGGGAGTCAAGGAGCCATTCCCAAACACAGCATCACTGTACCAGGACTATATAGTACACTTTTAAAAACAACTCTGACACTTTTAGCTAGAGATGAAACTTCTTTCTTTTGAAACCTGCCCAAAATAACAAAAAGGTTATAATGAAGAAAGGGGTAAGAATCCTAAATTACATATTAGAAAATATCTGTCAAACATTATGAAATTTGGGTCAACATAAAAAAGAACATTGAAAGATACCATGTGCTTTGTCAGACCTCAGACAAAATATAGATGAGCTAAAATAAATGTTCTGATCCAAAAATGCACATGCAAGGATGTTGCAATTAGAACAGCGATAGTTGGCTGTATGGTAGGCAGCAGGGGTGGCTATAGGAAAAGCAGGTAATGTGATTTGACAGAGGTTGATAGTTGTAAGACCAGATCCAACAGGATCTCTGAATAGAATTTCTGAAGAATAGAACAGAAAACAGTAAAAAGAGAAAAGTATTCAGCAACACAATAAAAGAAAACTCTTCCGGAATAATCGACAGAATTGAACCTACAAGTTGAAAGAATTCAACTTTAACCCAGAAAAAAATGATACAGAATAATCAACACCACCCTATGTCCTGAAAAAAATTATAGATCTTCAAGAACAAAAAAAAAAGTGAACCTTATGTCCACCCACACATAGAAAAATAAGTTTCCTAAGAAGCAGAAAGAGTCAGGTCGACCTCAGAGACTTCTCTTCCATAACAATGCCATAAATAGAGGATCCATGTCTACATACTTCTAAAGGAAAAAGAGTATATTCAAGAATTTGGGGAGGTTTTAGGGAAGTGGGACTTTTCTTTGGATTGAATGCTATTAGGAAGCAGCAATAATTTTGTGACTGGGTACCCTAGAAATTCCTGTCAGGAAGGTGAGAAGAAGGAAGTACAACTAAAGTTGCAATTGGTAGAGAATCAGCAATTATACATAATACGGGAATGTTTGATCATTTTTTGTGGTCTGAACAAGGTTGATTTTTTTATCTGGAAATGGTTTCCTATTAAATTATTTATGTTCAACAGGAGGACACCACCGTCTAGCTGCAAATGCCAGGTCTGCTTCTGGCCATCAGGGACTGCCATCCTCTTACTCAATTTTCTCTAGTAGAAAGTTACTGTATTACTCTGTTTTCATGCTGCTGATAAAGACATACCTGAGACTGGGAAATTTATAAAGAAAAAGAGGTTTAATGGACTCACAGTTCCACGTGGCTAGGGAGGCCTCACAATGATGGTGGAAGGCGAAAGGCACATCTTGCATGGCAGTAGGCAAAGCAGAATGAGAGCCAACTGAAAGGGGAAACCCCACGTAAAACCATCAGATCTTGTGAGACTTATTCACTACTACAAGAACAGTATGGAGGAAACTGCCCCCATCTCCCCATGATTCAATTATCTCCCACCGGGTCCCTCCCACAACACATGGGAATTATGGGAGCTACAATTCAAGATGAGATTTGGGTGGGGACACAGTCAAACTATATTTGTGTGTCTTGGGAATTTTGGTATTCTTCAGGAAATCTTGAACTTTGCAAACTGAATTGATACTTAAAAGTTGCTATAATGGGCAAATTTAGTTCCAAGACTTCATTATGTTATGCTTCTGCTGTTCTAATTTTTTGAGTGTGAAGGGCTTGTGCTGCAACGTTAAAAAATTATTTCAATAGTCATAATAATAACAATGGCCATTTATTGTGTCTAATTTGTACCAGACAGCATTTCAGGTGCTCTATATTTGGATTCTTTATTACCTCTCCCTAAACTCAATGAGGTAGATATAATTACAGAAAATGAAAGAGAAGCCCTGAGATTGTACATAACTTCCTCAAAGTCACACACAAAATAGGTGGCAGAGACACAATACATTTTTACATCTCTCTAACCTCAAACCCTACATCATTTCTACTGATAATTGTTAATAAGATTTCAGAAACCTATTATTTTCTATTATCAAAATAAAATAGGAAATTCTAAAAAGCAGCAGCAGTAGCAACAATAAAATAGAAAGTAAATTTTTATTAAAAAACTTTTGAGTTTGCCTCTTTCCCCAATGTAAGGTTTTTTTTATAACCTTAAATGTAGTGGATTATCTGATATTTGCATAATATTCTTCCTGTCATACTCTTGTTCTTTCAGCTGATCCCAACTAACTGGTTAAAAATGAGCTTCTGCTTGCTGCTTTCTAAAGAAGAATGGCTTAGAATGAATTCCTTTCTGTGCTTTGGAGAAACTTGCTACTGGTAGGTAAAACTTAGGTAACAAATTTCTCCATAGCACAGTGAGAAACCTATCTATGATTATATAAACCATAGATTATCTTAGAGAACAAAGTCCTGACCTGGATAGCATCAGAAAGTCCCCCTCTTAAGGTCCCTTCTGGTACATGGGCTGATGAGCTGGGAAGGCCAATGAAATACAGTGACATTTTTGGCTGACAATTATTTTACATTTTCCTTTCTTGAGTTGCCCTTGAACTAGAACATTGCATGAAAGATGCCACCTAGCCAATACAATTTCCCAAGAATCAGCTCACCAAGAAGGCTTTATCTTTTACAAAGTTTACCCCAGGTTCCCCAAAAGGGCCATGACTACTAAAACAGGTGTTGAGTCTTTAAAGTTATAACACTTTCCCATGCTTCCTTCTCTGAGTTATAAATCTCTGATTACCCTCTAGAATGTTGAAGAAATGGAAGAGGAGACATGAGGGGTTATATTTGATTAAGGGCTGGGGTAAAGAGGTAACTTTGCTTCAGAGGTCTCAACCTTCCAAGTGTCTGTTCAACCAAAGGTGAAGATGCTCCAGGCTGCAGAGAAGGAGATGGTAGTCTGACTCTGGCCAATGTCTGGTGAGTCCTTTGGTTTGGACAGAGCAGAATAAGGAAAAGGGATGGGTAAAGGAGCTATCTCAAGACTTTGTGTGAACTACTCAGCAGGAATAAATAATTAGTAATATTTATTTACTTGACCACTGAAGCTGATATTCATATGTAAACATTTTTACAGAGGGGCAAAAGTTTTGGGATTTTCTTTGTCGAGTTATTAACACAGTTGTCGCTTACCCCTCTGTGTTTCGATGAACCTAGGAGGAATGCTTGCAAGTTCCACACTCCTGTCTGGCTGTACTCTGTCACCTCCCGGCCCTTTGATGACCCCTGCGCCTCCTCACACTGTTAGTCCCTTCCTCTCACCCTTTTCCCCAAGTGTGGGCATAGATTTGTCTCCCAATTCTCCAAAACACATCTAAGACCAGACAACTATATTAAACCAAATCTTACTCTTGGCTTAAGAATTGCAAAAGGAATTAAAGTATGGAAAACTTTTAAAATTGGTACAAAGCTAAAATGTGCTCAAGGTCCCCATGCCTAGCAGGGTCCCATGTTAGTGTCTCCCTCCTTAGGTCATGCGCATGGCCTTCTTCCCAGGTGCCAGTGCCAGCTTGGCCTTGTCTCCACTCCCCAGCCCAAGCCCTCAACTCCTCAAAGGCTTCCTCTCACGCCTAGGCTCAGGGCAGCTTCTGCTGGGATATGATTCCTCTCACAAGGAGACAAACTTGTGACTGAGCTGTAGAGCCCATCACCCCATCACTTAAAAAAATTTTTTTTTTTGCTTCATCTTTGCTTAACCAGAGAGCTAACATGGATGTTTTCCCAATACACACATAAAAAAACAATTTGATTTTAAAAGAAGAACTCATATCATATCTCTACCTCTAATAGAAGTTTCAGACCCTTACCCCAATTCTATCAAAAAATATAGGAGGTCTAATCTTGGGCAAAGCACCCTGTTAAATGAGACATAGATAATATATTGTAGACATTATCATATGTGTTATTATCTCTGTTGACAAAACAAAAACCAGTTGTTCCTGTCTCTCATATTTAACAAAATAATTGTGACTGTATTTCTTTCAATATCCTCTTTTCTGGAAAGAAAATATCTGTGGACGTCCCTTGGACCAGAATAATACCAAATTTCTCACATTATGGAATTAATTAATAAGGTAATATGCAATTTAATAGCATAAAAGCACTTACTTTTTTTCCTAGTGAGAACACTGACACGCTTTAACCTATCCTTAGTCATGCAGTGGGAGGCTTTGTATACTCCCATTGACACAGTGGGGACCCAGTGGTGTTTCCTCAGTGACATTAGAACCACCTGAAGCCATGATCCTTTAAAATTTTCACCTAAAAAACTTTTGTAACCCAGCCCCGTCTGACACCTCCATTTTCCCAGAAGTCTGTAAGTTATTAAGCAATTATCTCTGTAACTCATGTTTCTTCACGAAATGAGCTTCTTCATGTAATGAGCTTGGAGCTGGGTTCTGCCAATTTCATTCAATATGGCTGTGTTTAATAGTGATGTGACTTCTTGGCCATCTGTAGTAAGTTATTTTCTCATGTTCCTTGTTTCCCTTCCCCTTGTTGAGAAGGTCATTTCCTTGTATTTACATGACTTCTTTCACAGACTCCCTAGCCTTTCTCTGTAGGGTTTTACATCCTGATTCAGTCTTTTACACAAGGTCACAGCCCCCTGATTATTCCCATGGATTCTGTTCTTTCTTTTTCTTCTGATATTGTCCCCTCTTCACCCCACTGCCTGGCTACTTCACACTGCTCATTATAGCTTTTCTGATAGCTGACAGAGTCGTCATATTGGTCTGAAATTTATCTATAGCAATATAGCATCTAGAGTTAAGACCTTTAGACTTCTGGAGTAACCAGGAGATATTACTCCATTTGCATTAAGATGCTATAGCATGGCTTCTATTAGGTCTTCCCCTATTTTCAACCTAGAAGTACAGCTGGCTGTATGATTTCATGACGATCCATAGGTTTGCCCATTAAATTCTGCCTTCCATTTTCGTATCTATTTATCTTCAGAATTTCTGGTTAGTTTATTGCCATCTTATGCATATCATGCTCATAAATTGGTGGTATGTGGGAAGGGCACTGGACTTTTAGGTCAGAAAAGCGGGTGTTAACTCTCACTCAGCACTCACATAATACTGTGAGGGTGAGTTCTTCAACTTCCTCTAAGCCTCAGTTTCCTCATATTTAAAAGGAGGCTAATACTGACCTCATACAGATGTCAAGATTCAATGAGATCATGAACCCAGCACAAAAACTTCTCAGCTCTGATTACAATTATACTCAAGATCATATCACATGGCATTAGGAAGGTTAGCTGAATGCTATCAAAGCACTTTTAAGTAAAAGATATGTGTACCACAGCAACAGCATATTTTTTTTTTTTTTTGAGACAGAGTCTCGCTGTCAGCCCGGCTGGAGTGCAGTGGCGTGATCTGCCTCCTGGGTTCAAGTGATTGTCGTGCCTCGGCCTCCCGAGTAGCTGGGATTATAGGCATCCACCACCACACTTAATTTTTGTAGTGTTAGTAAAGATGGGGTTTCACCATGTTGGCCAGGCTAGTCTTGAACTCCTGCCCTCAAGTGATCTGCCCAGTTTGGCCTCCCAAAGTGCTGGAATTGTAGGCGTGAGCCACCATGCCCAGCCTATGCACTCTTGAGCCCTGTAGTTGGTAACTGTTTCAACTAACATGTCTTAATGTACTGTTCAGAGTAGGTTCTTCTCTCCCAGCTTGTGCCACAAATTCCAATTATGTTTGATTCCAAAATGCATCATCATCATTATAATTTGTGAAAATGACATATATATATACACTTTTTGAGATGGAGTCTCATTCCAGCCTGTTGCCCAGGCTGGAGTGCAGTAGCACAATCTCAGCTCATTGAAAGCTCCACCTCCCAGGTTCATGCCATTCTCCTGCCTCAGCCTCCTGAGTAGCTGGGACTACATGTGCCCACCACCACGCCCAGCTAATTTTGTTTTTGTATTTTTAGTAGAGACGGGGTTTCACCATGTTAGCCAGGATAGTCTCCATCTCCTAACCTCATGATTCACCCACCTTGGCCTCTGTTGGGATAATTTTTACACACCCACTATGTACCAGGTGCTGTGCTAGGTGCTCAAAGATTTTATCATACAGTTGGAGTCCTCAAGGAGCTTATGTTTTTGGTAGAGAGGTAATAAAAATATAAAAGAAGAAATAACAAAGCAAAGGAATGTAAATTTAATGGAAACAGATAAGTACAGAAAATTAGAGGAAATATAGATCCTTGTGGGGTTTTGTGATTAGCTACAGAGTGCTAGCTAATTCCCTCTCCCCTCTACTTAACACTCTTCCTGCCTTCCACCAGAGTATTTCTCCTTCTTTCTTTTAGTAATAAAACTCTGAATTGTAGCTAGGCTCAGACTCCCAAATACAGACTACATTTTCCAGCCTCCTTTGCAGCTAGGTGTGGTCATATGACTAAGTACTGCCCCATGAGATGTGAGTGGTAAGTGATGTGTGCAACTTCCATGTTATACTCTTCAAAGGAAGCTGCTTTGTTCTCAATTTTCTCTTTTGCCTTACTGCAGGCTGAAATGTGGACCTGTGCCTTTGCCCTTACTGAAGCTCTCATCATGTAAATAAGTAGCTCTATTAGATCTCAGAATAATCTCATAGATAAGAGTGGGCTACCCATCCCCAACTGCCTGCCTACCTCTAGTCACTATTTAGATGGGGTAAGGTTTTGAGTGTGGATAACTAGAGAATAGTGATACCACAGAGGAGGTACTGTAAAACTATACAAAGAAAACCAGTTCTATATATGAGGTGATAGCAGTGCATCTATTAGGAAATATCCATCCAGCAGGAATGCAAAATTAAAGCTCTGGGGAGGCATCTGAAAGAAAGGTTGAAACCATGGGGAAAAGGATAACAGACAGTTAAATGGAAAACAGGAAAACAGTGCTATTGAAGGTCAAGGGAAGAGTTTTGACAAAATAGGGTTCACTCAACATGGGAGTAGATGAGAGTGAAGGTAACTATAAAAAGGGATTAAACTTGGTTCCTCAGTTCATGTTCTCTTTATCTGTATGTCCTCATTTCTAGCTTTACTTAAACTATTTTTCCCTAAAATCTGATCTTTTTGATTTCTCTGTGCTGCCAAGAGACTCATCACATCCTGCCTTGATTTACACAAACTCCTTCTCACTGGCCTCTTTCTCATCAATTTCCTACTCCAGTCTTTGCCAAATGTTACTGCCAAGTCCATTTTCCTTTCCTGCTGTTCAGACTATGCTTCTCCCACTCTGCTTTGGCTTCTCTTCACCTTCCAGCCTCCCCATGACTCTGCACCTGCTTACAACTTTTCCTCATCCTTCCTACAGCCCCATCCCACACCCCACCTCCACTCCTTCCTCTGGCCCTCTCATCTCCTCTGGAATCTTTAACCACCAAATTCATGCACTCATAACTTCAGGCCAACACCCTACATTATCCTCCTCAGCAGATCCTATTCCTGCTGCAAAGAAACCCAGTGTATCCACTTCCTGTGTAAAGCTTGCTAGCTCTAATAACTGTATGCTGTGTGTTGCATTCCCCCAGAGTATTTACAAAAGAGTATTGCTTGGACTGTACTCTTTCCTGTCCCTATTACCTCTAGTGCCTTGTATTGTTTGTTCTGGAAGAACATGATTTCATTACTGTCAGATAATTTCTGCTTTTTGTAAAGTACTTATTGGTGTTAACTTGGGGCACTACATAAATAATACAAATCTCACAATGCCTCTCTGATGAGACAGCCTAAACCCAATCAGTTTGTCCAAAAGTACCTTGAGCTTTTCTTTCTCAGTAGTGCCTGGGAAAAAAGCATTATCTGTCAAGAAAAGGGAGAAAATTAATGTACAGAAAGAAAGCTATGATGTTTCTATTGTCCTCAACAAATAACGCTCATGGAAAAAAAAAACATATTTGAGTGAATCCAAAATTCAATGAGCATTATAGGTAGCTCAGCTAAAACTGCTTTCTAGCTATGGAACATTCCTCAAAGACATAGCTTATTGTTATCACAGAAAGCAATGATTTGCCTTGCCACATCTGAACCTTTGCTCATGCCAGTTTCACTTAGCATATATACTAATGTATTTCATTTTAGTGAAAATGCTCACTATGAAACTTAAAGAACTAAGATATATATTTATAAGTACATAGGCAAGTATGGAGAATAAACTTGTATATATGTCTCTAGGAGCATGATTTAAATAATTGTTGCTTAATGCTAGGTTTTCTTCTCAACAAGAAAAAAATTGAATACTTATCATTAATTTAAATGCACTTGATATTTTTGCAAAATGTAGAAACTGAATAATAAAGGTTTGTTTTTTTTTGCATTTATTTTACATGATGAAAAAAGTCCTTGAAATTCAGCATAGAGGTTTCATTTTCAATAAGAATCAGAAAACTGTCAAAGACAAACTGTTTTCCACCATACAAATGACTTGATCACAGATAATAAAATTGCACAAACCTCAAAGTCTAAATAACCATGTAAATGGGTTCTATGATTTTCGAGACAGATGGTGAATCACAACAGTGATGGGTTATGAATTCCAAAAAGATTGTCCTTTAGAATATAACAAAAAATGACTGAGGAAGCAGATTTAAAATATAGTTAAAGTAAAACCAAAATAGAAAAATCACATCAATTTTTAAAAGATCAAGAAGACAGAAACAGAGAACATATAGACTATATTAGAACCACTCTACAAAGAAATTCATTTTAAATTGAAACATCATGTTTATGTTAACAGAAGGAAATTGGAATGTATTTCAACAAGATGAGTAATGTTATCTGCTTCATTCCATGTCATGTCCAAGACTGTAGAAATTGCAGCCTACTATGTCTATCAACCTGCTTATCACTTGCTGCTGGCCTAGAGGTATGCCCAGCAACCATGATCACTGGTGGGAACTCTTAATCTCCTTATCTAGTTCTTAGCTGCATAACATGAGAGTGAATTAGGAGCCATTATGGAAGATAATTAAATTCTCATTAATAAGATCTTGCATTCCCAGTACCACCCAAAGGAACCCAGGTTAGATTAAATCACAGACAACTCTGTCTAGGTAAGGATTGATAGTCATAGTCTGTCAATTTTGGCCAACAATAAATGAACTCTAGAAAGGCATAAGCAAATATGGTGGAGAAAAATAATCAAGAGTACTAATCTCAGCCCTGACTCTTGGATATGTATTCTTGGGCCATTTAGGCATATTATTTTGTATATTTATATTAAGTAATAATATATATGATAAAATACATAGCATGTATAATTAAATATCTATAATATCACTTGCCTCTGCTTACATTCCTTGCCTCATCTCTCAACATTCTTTTCTACTTTCTCTATTCTTTTCTCTTTTCTCTATTCTTCAGCTCTGCTGCCATTCTCTCAGGATACACCATGCTTCTTCCTGACTTAGAGTCTTTATACCTGTTCTTCCCTCTGTCTAGGCCTTTCTCCCCTTTAGCCAAGGTAGTTCCTATTTAGGCTTTAAGTCCCCTTTAAATGTCATTTTCCCTACCACTGCTTCACAGAAACTTGTAGGTCTTCTTCAATGTATTCATCCTAGTTCTGGTTAATTGTAATGTCTGCCTTAAGTAAATATTAAACTCCAAGACAAGAGAGCATCTACTTTCCTTTTTTTTTCCCTCCACAAACTGTATTTCCAGTGCTTAGTGAATAAGCTCAGGAATAGCTCTGTCAGTGTTTGTTGAATGAATGGATGAATGAAGAATTCTGTTGGTGAGTAGGGTGTTACTCTGAACATTTCATAAAATCTTGCTGTTGCACATGCAGAGACAAATAACTTGGTGCCCAAAAAGAAGGACTCTTTTTGATACATTATGGCTTGGCTTTATTTACTTCCTGGATGCAGATGAAAACTTCAAAATTTTCCCTAAGAATATTTTGGTGACCAAGAAAATTGACCAGGAAAAGTTCCAGCCTGGAATTTTGGAGAAAATAGGATTTAGAAGATTCCTCTCATCTCATCTTCCTGGAGAGGGAAGAGACTGGCTCCACTGACATTCAGTGGTATGTAATGGAGACTCAGACTGTGTATGGCAAGGAGGGATCCCCCCGCCCCACCCACAGACTCTAATCAAGTGGCAAATGACAGCAGGCTTTAATGAGACTGGAGTGATTTCATGAAGACTTGGAGCATATTATATTATAGTCTACTTTACAAATAAGGCTGGCTGATTAATTTGGTGTGGTCATAGTACTTAAGAGAGGAGCCCTTAGTTTTGGAAGCAACTGGTTTCAGAAACACTGTCCAGGTGGGTCTGCAACAGTAGAAGGTCTAAGTGACACCCAGAGATGAAATGTTACTATTGTCAAGGTGTATTGCTGATTTGCTGTGTGTTATACATTAAGAAATATAAGCTCACTGAACCCTAGCTCCTCAAGGACAAACCCATCAGGGACAGTACTCAAAAGTGTATTTCTGAGTTGGTACAGTATTCATATTCATTTATGATTTCATTTTTGTTTCATAGACCACCAATAAATTTGGGAAATAATGCATCTATATATCCCTTCTTGGACAGTCACAATGTATATGGCACATTGATGACTTTGAGAAGTCCTGCACTAAAGGTTATTCACCTCTTTTGACCACTAATACTTCTTATTCATAAAAAAACTTATTTGTCAATAAAGCAAAGCTGATGTATTTAAAAAAAACTTCTAAGCCTCAGTGGCTTAAAATAGCAAGGTTTATTTATCGCTCATGCTATATATCCATTGTTGGTTGACTGGAAATCTTACACTACAGTCTTTACTCTGAGATCCAAAGTGTCAGAGCCACCATCATCTGAGCATTTCTTGTTGCTCTGGAAGACAGAAGGTGAGCTCTGGGTGTTTTAACAACTAAATATTACAGCCTGAGAGTGACTCGTAACTGTGGAATTTTGGCTCAGAACTCATTGGTCAGAAGTAGTCACATGGGCCCACTCAACCATGAGGGGCTGAGAAAGTACTATCCTACCATGTATCTGAAAAGTAGACAGCCAGAAATATTCAGTGGACAGCACTGATGACAACTAACCCAGTTAACCTGGTTAAACACTAATGTTCATTAAAGTATAGCTGGGACCCACTGCTGTTCGTGGTTTTACAAACAAGGATTGGGGACTTCCAGTTTTAAAACGACAATAGAAGCAAACTGGCTTCACTCCCTCCCCCTCCCTCCCTCCCCTAAAACAAATATACAGCACTGAGATTTTCACCAGCAACAACCCAGAACTCAAATATGAGGATGAAATTGTTCCCAAGGCCACAGGGAAGTGTAAAAACTCTGAGCAGATGGTAAGAGAAGCAGACTTCCACATCTGTGATGCCTCTCCCTCCCCATTCATTCTGGCAACAAGGACATGGAAAATCTTCCCCATGTAGAAACTCATGGTATCTACGCTGAAAAAAATGAAATTGAGGTGGTAAACTAACTTTCCTACTATCTTGGATTCCCTGGAAGGAAGCTTTCTTGCCTTACCCCACAGGAACTACTGTGACTGCCTGAAGAAGGAAATACCCCTGAGGAAAGACAGAGACAAAGGAGGTAGGTGGAATCACTATCCCCAGCCCCGGAAACTGCCTGTAAGTTGGTCAAAGGAGATGTCAAATCAGTGTGGCTATACAACAGTACCACACTATTGGAAGTATGTTCCACAGGTCCCCTGGGCACAAACTCCTAGCCCGTCTTCCCACACCTCCAGGATAATGTCTTTGGGACCCTTCCCATTTGGGACACGCAGCACTCCCATCATTTACCAGAGCAAGACAAACCTGGGCTTAAGATGGCATCTGGAGCCAAAAAGGAGGCAGCAACTTAGTGTTAAGGATTTGCTAAGCAAATATATATACACACATATATATGCACACACATATATACATATATATACACATATACATATATTTTAAAAAGCCAGGAAGAGAAAAAGGAAATAACTAATCCTTCAGTGCAAAGACATAGGTATATACCTACTAGAAACAGGAGCAAATAGGGAACCATGATCTCCTCAGAAAGATAAAGCAAAAATCCAGTGACTGAGCCTAACAAGATGATGATTTGTGAGCTCTCCAACCAAGAATTCAAAACAGCAATTTTAAAGAAACTCAGTGATCTCCAAGATAACACAGAAGAGCAATTCAGAAATTCATCAGAGAAATTCAACAAAGAGATTGAAGTGATTAAAAAAATTAAACAGAAATCTTGGAATTGGAGAAACACATTTACTGAATTGAAGAACTCATTAAAGGCTCTCAACAGCAGAATGGACCAAGTAGAGGAAAGAATCAGTGAGCTCAAAGGCTAAGCATTTGAAAACACACAGAGGAGAAAAAAAGGAAAAGATAAAAAAAAAAAGAACCCGCAAAAACCTATGAGATACAGAAAATTACCTTAAAGGATCAAATCTAAGAATTATTGGTGTCCAAGGGGGAGCTAAGGAAGAGCAAGAGGTAGAAAGGTTATTCAAAGAAATAACTGAAAACTTTCCAAAACATGAGAAAGATACAAGTATCCAGGTACAGGAAGGTCTGAGAACACCAAATAGATTCAACCCAAATAAGACTACCCCAAGGTATATAGTAATCAAACTCTTAAAGGTCAGGGACAAAGAAAATTCCAAAAGCAGCAAGATAAAGCAAATAAGACACAAGAGAGCTCCAACTCATCTGGCAACCAACTTCTCATGGAAGCAAAATAGGCCAGGAGGAAGTGGAATGACATTTTCAAAGTACTTAAGGAAAAAAAATGCCAACCAGAATACTACATCCAAAAAATTTATCCTTCAAATATGAAAGAGAGAGAAAGTCTTTCTCAAACAAAAGCTGAGAGAATTCAGCACCACAAGAACCATTTTTCATGAAGTACTAAAGAGAGTTCTTTAATCTGAAAGAAAAAACTACTAATGTGCAAAAGGAAAACTTTTCAAGCTATAAAACCCGCTGGTAAAATTAAATACACAGACAAACCCAGAATACCCTATTGTTTTAATTGTGGTGTATAACCAATTCAAAACTTTAGTATGAAGCCCAAAATACAAATCTATCAGAAACAATGATAGGTACAGCAACCTGTTAGGAGATAAGTAATATAAAAATATGTAAATTTAGACAATTAAAAGTCCAAATGTCAGGGGAGTGGAGTTAAAATGTAAATATTTTGTGTGTTCCTTTTTTGCCTTTGTTTCTAGTCTTTAATTTGTGATAAGTCATCACCTCTTTTAAAGTAACTTGTTATATCTACAAAATGTTTTTTATAACCCTCATGGTAACTACACTGCAAAAATCTATAATAGATTCACTAAAAATAAAAACAACTAATCAAAACATGCTATCAGAGAAAATCACTTAACCACAAAGGAATATAGTAAGAAAGGAGAAAATGAAGAGAGAGATCTCATAACAACCAGAAAACAGGCAACAAATTGGCATTATTAAGTTCTTAATTATCAATAATAAAACAGAATGTAAAATGGTCTCAATTCGCCAAGTAAAAGGTATACAGTGGCTGAATAGATAAAGAAACAAGACTCAACTATATGTTGCCTTCAAGAAACCCACTTCACCTATAAAGACAGACTGAAAGTGAGGGGTGGAAAAAATATTCCATGCAACTGGAAACCAAAATAGAGCAGGAGTAGCTATACTTATATCACATAAAATAGACTACAAATCTAAGATTATAAAAAGAGACAAAGGACACTATATAAGGATAAAGGAGTCTATTAAACAGGATGTAGCAACTATAAATATCTATGCACCCAACACTGGAACTCCCAAATATTTAATGCAAACATTAATAGATATAAAGAGAGATATCTACTGAAATACAATAATAGTAGGGGACTTTCACAACCTGTTCTCAACAGTGGACAGCTCATCCAGACAGAAAATCAACAAAAAAACAGGGGAGTTAAACTACCTACTAGATCTAATAGGCCTAGCTGACGTTTACAGAATATTTTACCCAACTGCAGCAGAATACACATGCTTTAGCATATGAACATTCTCCAGAACAGATCATATCTTATGCCACAAAACTCATCTAAACAAAATTTTAAAATCCAGAAATCGTATCAAGTATCTTTTCTCACCACAATAGAATAAAACTAGAAATCACAACAAGAGGCAACTCAGATAATACACAAACACATGCAAATTAAACAACATCCTTCTGAACAACCAATGGGTCAATGAAGAAATTAACAAGAAAATTTAAAAATGTCTTGAAACAAATGAAAATGGAAATATAACATACCATAATTTACGGGATAAAACAAAAGCAGTACTAAGAGGGAAGTTTATAGCAATAAATGTCTATACCACAAAAGGAGAAAGACTTCAAATAGCCTAATGATGTACCTCAAAGAACTAAAAAAGCAGAACAAACTAAACCCATTAGGAGAAGGAAAGACATAATAAATATCAGAGCAGAAATAAATGAAATTGAGATTTAAAAAATTACAGAAGATCAACAAAACAAAAAGTTGGTTTCTTGAAAAGGTAAACAAAATTGACAAACCTTCAGCTAGCAAGAAGAGGGGAACCAAATAAATAAAATCAGAAATCAAAAAGAAGACACAACAACTGAGATCTCAGAAATATAAAGTATCATTAGAGACTATTATAAACAATAATACACCAACAAATTGGAAAATTTAGAAGAAATGAATTCCTTCATAATGCAATCTACCAAGATTAAACACAATGAAGAAATAGAAAACTTCAACAAACCAATAATGAGTAGCAAGATCAAAGCCATAATAAAAAGTCTCCCATCAAAGAAAGACTCAGAGGAAGAAAAGCCCAAGGTAAGACCCACTGGCTTGGAATTCCAGCCAGCTACCATTAGTGGCATTGCACCTTCCTAAGAATGAGCTCCCAGGGGGAGGGGCAGGCCATGTCTTTGCTGTTTAGGTGCCATAGCCATTCTAGCCTTAAGGCTTTGGAGAGTCTGAATTGACCCGTGGTGGAAGGGATCCCCCAGCACAGCACAGCACAGTTGCTCTACCAAAATGTGGCCAACTGCTGCTTTAAGTGGATGCCTGATCCCATTCCTCCTCACTGGGCAGAACCTCCCAACTGAGACCTCCAGCCACCTCTGTCCAAGCTCTTCAGCCAACAGAGATCTGAATTGCCCCTGGGATGGCTCTCCCAGAGGGAGGGGCAGGCTGCCATCTTTGCTGTTATGGTGACTTAGCTGTTCCAGCCTTCGGGCTTTGGAGAGTCGAAGCCAACCCACAGTGGAAGGGGTCCTCCAGCATAGCATAGCTGCCCTACCAAAATGTGGCCAGACTGCTGCTTTAAAGCAGGTACCTGATTCTGTTCCTCCTCACTGGGCAGGACCTCCCAACCAGGGCCTCCAGCCACCCCTGCCCATGTTCTCCAACCTACAGAGATATGAATTGACTCAGGGACAGAGCTCCCGGGGGAGGGGCAGGCTGCCATCTTTGCTGTTAGGGTGACTTAGCTGTTCCAGCCTTTGGGTTTTGGAGTGTCTGAGGTGACCGGAGGCAGAAGTGGACCCCCAGTGCAGCACAGCTGCTCTACCAAAACGTGACCAGACTGCTTTTTTCCTGATCCCATTCTTTCTCACGGGACAGGACTTCCCAACTGGGGTCTCCAGTCATTTCCTACAAATGCCTTTGGGTGGGCAACAAGTCCATGACTCCTTGGGACAAAGCTCCCAGAGAGAGGGGCAGGCTGCCATTTTTGCTGTTTCATAGCCTTCACTGGGGACACCGCCAGTTCTGGAAAATCTGAGGTGACAAGGGACTGGAGCGGGCCCCAAGCATACCACAGCAGCCCTACAGAAAAGTGGCCAGACTGTTATGTGGGTGCCTGTTCCCATAGCTCCTTACTGGACAGGTTCTCCAGGCCTGGGCCTCAAGCCACCACCCCCCAACACCCCCACCCCACCACCTGCACCACCCCCACCACTCCCACCACCCCCGCCAAAGCTACTGAGCCACTGTCAACTGAGAAACTCCCCAGACAGAACCTCCGGGGGCAACAAAAAATAATTCTTTTGGAAAATTTTATGAAAACAATTTTTTTCACTTAAAGTCCTCAGTGGATTTCCTACAATAGATAACAAAATCATTTTCCAGCCAATTCCTCATTGCTTTTCTCAAAGACAAATGCTATGTAACAGAAAACATGAATAATTCTACAACACAGCCTATTTCTTGGCTACTAGAGGGAGGTGTACCATAAATGCCCATTTACAATGTCTTCTGCACAGGTGTGCAAAGAGTTAATGGTATCAGATTAATTCCATAAGAATATAAATAAAGTTGGCATAGAATTCATATAAACATTAAAAAGTATATATACTTTTTATGTATACTTTTATAACCATGATAACCCCTGAAAATTCATTTCTGATGAAGTCTACTGAATCAAAACAATGTCTTGGTACCTTGTTTGATAGTTGGCCATAACAGTATCACATAATTACACAGAACAAAAAGGCAGTGATAATGTTCAAAAATAAGTACCTTGGTTCTGAGATGTTACCTGTATACCAAGAACAATGAAAGTGCTTATCAGTGGTCATTCAAAAGTCCTTAACTCACTGCTTCTCTGAGAAATATAGGATGTGTTTTTGTTGTTGTTGTTGTTTTTTTTTTTTTTTTTTTTGAGGCGGAGTCTCGCTCTGTCGCCCGGAGTGCAGTGGCCAGATCTCAGCTCACTGCAAGCTCCGCCTCCCGGGTTTATGCCATTCTCCTGCCTCAGCCTCCTGAGTAGCTGGGACTACAGGCGCCCGCCACCTCGCCCGGCTCGTTTTTGTATTTTTAGTGGAGATGGGGTTTCACCGTGTTAGGCAGGATGGTCTCGATCTCCTGACCTCGTGATCCGCCCATCTCGGCCTCCCAAAGTGCTGGGATTACAGGCTTGAGCCACCGCGCCCGGCCAGGATGTGTTAAATTCATGTCATTTCCTCAGGCACCTCCAAGTTCCTCTCCAGTTCTTCCTTACGTATTTCCTATATAGAATCATATTTAAGTCACCTAATATATGGAAAATGGATTGAGCAATGCTTGGCACATAGTAGTCACTAAGTATTTATGGTTATCATTATCATTATTACTTCATGTCTTACAAACTTTGTATGTCACATTCCCTGCAGAAATTCTGAAGTGTGATTTGCTTTAGCAAGTTCAACACAGTGCTTTCAGGGGAGAGGAAGTCTAATGTGTAGAGCATTTCTATATTACATTGTTCTTATTTAGGACAAAACAGGCAAATCACCTAAGAAGTTATCAAAGTGATTAAAAAAGCACTTAGAAGATTTGTTGGGGGTACCTTTAGATAAATATCCCCAAGCTATTACCTGAAATAAGTGTTAAGAACAAATTAAAAGTAGTATTTGATAACTGTACTGGAAAAAAGCACTGATAAAACAGTCGTATCCTCACATTGCATTTCCTTCACACTGTGGCAATCCATTGCAACATTATTAAAGTATTTCAATGTATATTTTATTTTTATAATAATGAATCTAATATTCTGTAATATCCTTTGATTTGTTATATATCATTCATACATCATTCATTCCATTCACTTAAAGCATCATCTTCACCAGGCATTTCTGTTGGTAATTGGTCAAGAGAAGTTGAATCTTTGTATCTCGCAGAACTCTGCTCTGATTGTACCTCAGGTGTAGAGGCTTTTGCCCCCCAGAAAGCCTTGACTGCTGCCCTGGAAGAAAAAAGCAAAAACCAGAACCACCATATGAAGCGAAAACTAAAACTGAATAGATTTCTATATTTTCTATGTACAGAAATATATGTGTGTGTGTGTATTACCTGTATGTATATATTATATATGGTACAAATATATACAACCTGTACATATACAAATATATATAACCTGCATATATATATTTGTACCTGTATATATATTATAGGTACATTACATTACACGTATATTATAAAGGAAAGAAAAAGAATATAAATGTATTTATGACTACTGAACTGTATACTTTAAAATAGTAAAAATGATAAATTTTATATTCAAATTTTATCTCAAAGAATAAAATTTTTAAAAATTACAATGATAAAAATTACTATTCAAAAATGTTTACCGCCTACACTAAGGTTACATAACTAAACCTACTCAGGAAAAAAAATCGGAAGGCTGATTTTTAAAAACACTTTTACAGGGGTGGGGGGTCTGGGACGTACTAAAAAAAATAATTCCTTTGGAAAATTTTATGAAAACAATTGTTTTTGCTTAAAGTCCTCAGTGTACTTCCTACAATACATAACAAAATCATTTTCCAGCCGGTTCATTGTGATGATGCATCCAGCTGATACATCATAAACTAAAAATGAATAATGAATAAAAAGGCACTTCTTAAAGAAGAGGTAATATGTAAGTATATATAGTATATATGTGTGTACATATAGTATATATATTATATATGTAAATATAGTACATATACGGTATACAGGTCATATGTATATACTATATGTACATATATTATATACATGTATATATGTTATATTATATATACATGCATGTAAACATAATATATATTACCCCTTCTCTAATAAGTGTTTTTATGCATTATTTTTAGTCTGTGATACATATATATTACATATGTGTATCTATATATGTATACACATATATAATACACATATATGTATGTATACATATATGTACCATATATGTATGTATACATATATGTACCATATATGTACCATATATGTATGTATACATATATGGTACAAATATATATGTAACATATATGATGATATTTATAATAGTTACATGAGTATTACACCCTGGCCTGAGGGCTCATATACATACATACTATATATATGTGATGTATACACAATCATCTGTAATATATATACATCACAGACTAAAAATAATAAAAAGGCACTTCTTAGATATGAGGTTGTATATGTTATACATACATATATCTACATATATATTATATAACCCATATATTATATACACATGTATAGTATATATTATATATAAATTATAGTATATACATATTTGGTACACATATATGACCTATATATGATATATTATATTGCATATAGAATATATGTACATAGATATATGTATATCGTATATACAATATATGTACATACATATAAAACATATATATTACCTCTTCTCTAAGAAGTGCCTTTGTGTTCATTATTCATTTCTAGTTTGTGATGCATCAGCTACAAATCGATAGTACATGAGCCCTCAGATTTACCAGGGTGTACTACTCATGTAGGTATTATAAATATTGTCATACAAATGAATTAGTAGGTTACAATAACCAAGGTTTAGAGTTGAGAGAACCAAAACGGGACAACACAAATATTCATTAAATAAAACTTTTTAAAGCAATTACCATGTAAAATTGTAAAAATTGCATTTAAAAGCTCTCTCGTAGCTCGAGAACCAAGTCATGAGATTGTTTTAAAAAGCATCTACATAAAGAGATGGGGTAGCCTGAACTAGGGCAGTCACAGGAGTAATGAAAGGAGATGGACATTTTCAAGGCAACATGTAGGAGACATCACGGACAGGGCTTTGCAATTCACTGGATGAGGAGAGGGAAGAGGAGGATGTCAATCAAGGGTGACGATGCATTCCGCCATTCACCTACCAATTTACGATTATGAAGATCAATAAGAAGATTATAAATACACAGATAATGACTCCTACGGTCAGCACAAAAATTAGGGCTACATCAGTGACTGGTAGGTCTGATCTTCTCATTTGCAATTCTAGAGAAAACACACAAACCTAATGAGTATTACTACTGAGGAAAAGGAAATGAGTATCTAACTTAAAAGTTTATATTTGAAAAACAACTCTAGAAACATAAAGAAATACTTAGTGCAGAGAAAAATATTAATCATCTTGCTCTGCATGTTTGAAATCTCCTTTTCAAACATGCAAAAAGGTTAAAAGAATTTGACAATGAACAGCCTGTATTACTACCATCTAAATACTACCATTAATATTTTAAAATTCATCTATCCATTCCTCTATCAACTCATTAATCCATCTTATTTTTTATGCATTTCAACATAATTTACAAATGTCAGTATACTTCCCCCAAAATTTTTCAGCAAGCATGTCGTTAACTGGATTTTAATATTAGTTTTTTCTTTGAAATAAAATTTTCACACAAAGAATTGCACAAAGATCTTAAATGTACATTTGCTTAGTTTTCACAAAGGCAAACTCGTATAAGTAACTAAATGCTAGTCAAGATACAGAATATTACTATACCCCAGAAAGCTCCCTTGAGCCTCTTCCTAATTAATTCCTTCTTCATCCTTCAGAGGCAACAAGTATCCTGATTTTCTTTTTCACCATAGATTAGCTCTGACTATTCTAGAACTACATATAAATGGAAACACACACTAGGTAATCTCTTGTGTAAAGATTTGTTTACTCAGAATAATGTTTTAGAAATTCACCCATACTGTTATATGCAACTATCTTTTTTTTATTACTAGGTATACTCCACAATTTGTTTACTTGTCCTCCTACTGATGGATACCTAGGCTAATAATAGAATTGCTGGGTGGTAGGGTAGACAGATGTGTGTTTAGCTTTCTTTTTTTTTTTTTTTTTTTTTTTGAGACGGAGTCTCGCTCTGTCACCCAGGCTGGAGTGCAGTGGCCGGATCTCAGCTCACTGCAAGCTCCGCCTCCCGGGTTCACGCCATTCTCCTGCCTCAGCCTCCAGAGTAGCTGGGACTACAGGCGCCCGCCACCTCGCCCGGCTAGTTTTTTGTATTTTTTAGTAGAGACGGGGTTTCACCGTGTTAGCCAGGATGGTCTCGATCTCCTGACCTCGTGATCCGCCCGCCTCGGCCTCCCAAAGTGCTGGGATTACAGGCTTCAGCCACCGCGCCCGGCCGTGTGTTTAGCTTTCTAAGAAACCATGAGAACTTTCTCAAATTGATTGTACTGACTGTACCTGTTTTATAAATGTTTTCTACCAGATTTTGGCTTGCCTATTCATTATCCTAATGATTTCTGTTAATGAGCTGAAGTTTTTAATTTTGATGCAGTCTGATTTATTCCATGTTTCTTTTTATGGTGATTGTTTTCTGAATTATGTCTAAGAAACCTTTGCTTACTCCCGAATCATGCAAATATTCTCCTATATTTCTTTCCTAAAACTTTATGGGTTTAGCTTTTACACTTAAGACTATGATACCTCTCTAATTTTTATATTTGCTGTCAGAAAGGAATTGAAGCTCATCGTTTTCCATACACATATCCACACACCCCGACTCCTCTCTCTTTAGGAAATGGGGTCTTGCTATATTGCCCAGGTTGGCCTTGAACTCCTGGGCTCAAGTGATCCTCCCACCTCAGCCTCCCAAGTAGCTAGTATGATAGGCACACACCACTGTACCCACCTCATGCACCACTCTTACATCAAGCATTCCCTTCCATATCTCTCTGCTTTCAGCAAATAAGGTTATTAAAGAGACAAAACCAGTCTACCATATGTATTATAGTATTGCTACATTGTAAAATGGTAAAAAGCCAATTAACATAGAATATTACTTCCTTTGTGAATTATATGTCTTTATTATAGCTCTTTTATGTCCCCAAATTCTGGAATCATAAAAGATTCATGGAAGAAAGAACTACAGAGATCATCTGATCCAACCATTGCATTACACAGATGAGTAAACCAAGGTCCAGGGAGGTTTAATTTATACAAGGTATATTTTGACTATTTAAATATTTTGATTTTGATAAGTACCACTCTGTCAGAAGTAGTCTTCTATATGAGCAATCTCAACTGCTTATTTTTCTGGATTTGCTTCCCTATCTGTTAGACATCATGGAGTATAACTTTCTATTTTGCCCAGTAATTCCACAGCTATAAACTCAAGTTAGGGATCTCGCTAAATAGTTCCAAGTATGCTAGAGAAAGTACATCTACATCTATGTTCCAACATTGTTGGATTTTAAAAAATCTTTTTATTTCAGAGTAACTTTAGATTTACACAAGTGGTGGCATTTTGGAAACTTAAATAAAAGATATCTTTTAGAACTGAAACCTGACAAGGAGAAATGCAAAATTCATTTATCCATTACTCTGCAATGTTAGCTGAGAGAGGGTGGAGAGACAGGGGCATGAAGATTTTATTTATTACAACAGTAGTCTTGCAAGGGTCACCAAGCCTATTTTTACAGGTAATGAAAAAATAGGCTCAATTTCTATTGAAATGTTTAATGAAAAATAGGCTAAATTTGACGCTCTCACCTTTTAGATAAACTAAGCTTATGTATGTAATAGTTTCCTAGGACCACTATAACAAAGTACCACAAACTGAGTGACTTAAAAACAACAGAAATGTATTGTCTCACAGTTTTGGAGGCTAGAAGTCTGAAAACAATGTGTTGGCAGAGCCATGCTCCCACTGAGGGTTCTTGGGGAGGATCCTTCCTTGCCTCTTACAGCTTCTCAGCTTCTGGTAGACATTCCTTGGATTCTGGTAGCATAACTCCAATTTTGGTCTCCATTTTCATATGGCTGTCTTCTCCCTGTGTCTCTCTGTGTCTTCACCTGGTATTCCCCACCCCATGCTCCATCTGTGTTTGTGTGTCTGTGTGCACATAAACATGCCCAAATAGTCCTCTTCTTATGAGGGTACCAGTTATATTGGATTAAAGGCCCACTCCGCTCTAGTACAACCTCATCTTAACTAATTACATCTGCAAAAAATCCTATTTCCAAATATAGTCACATTCTGAGTACTTCAAAGTATCTTTTTTAACAATGCCTAATTATGAAAGACAACTATTGTGGGAGTGAAAAATCTGATATTTAAGTGAATGGATGAGAATTTTTCACTAGGGAAACCATATTTACTCTAAAAATATCTCTATTACATATTTGTTTCATGCTAGTACCATATTGTGTAGACATTTCTAGCCAAAACATTTGTTTGATTTCTAATCAGCAAAAGGGGTCTGTTGCAGTGGTGTACCCAATTGTCATGTTTAAAGAAATTAATAGATACTGGAGTGTTCTAAAAACATTTTGTCATTCAATCAGTGCACTTACTGAGATGGCAGAGTTATCCCACCATTCCTGGACTGATGTAAGAGAGAGAAGTTAACTTTGTCTCAACAAAGGCCTGACATTTTAGGGTCTGTGTTCCAGTCTTTAACATATACATTACCAAATGCATGCTCCCTTCTACGTATCAGAGGAGCTAACCACACTGAATTGTCCTAACAGGGATGAGGTAGCAGGGACAAAGACTGAGAATGGCTCCACACACCTTTAATATCATGAAGGAGGGCCAGTTGAGATATTTTTTAGTTTAATGATGTTTTTATTCTCTTGCCTTTTTTAGAGCTTTATTGAAAATTATCCTTTTAATGACACCTGTTATCCCAATAGAGGGATAAGATTATTAGCTTTCACCATGAAGATGTTTCTAAACTCATTAAACAGCGTATCAAAGGTGGTTTAAATAGTAGTTTATTTTTTAAAATCACTGTAAAACACGTTAACCTGTTTTCATTTCAATAAAATGGTTATGTTGTGTGGTATCTTTAAACTACAGCAGAAGCCCTTTACTTTGTGTTCAGAAATAGCTTCAAGAAGTCCAAAAACTCCTTTAAAATTACATGTAACTTTTGGCATATTTGTGTGTGGATATTTTTCTGGAAAAAGGATCCTGAGCCTTGATAGGATTCTCAAAAGAACTTGTGACCAAGTCCCCACATCCCTAACAACAAAGTTGATAACAACAATAAAAAACAGTTAAGAGCAGTTGAACAAAAGGAAATAATTACCTGGATATGTAAGACATCACTGATTAAATTGTATATATGCAAATGGATCTATCTCACAAGGAAAATATGGCTTCTAATATGTAAAATGACATTCAGGACAACATTTGCATTTTGTGATTTTTTTTGAGAACTGTATTAGTGCTTCATCAAAAAACATTTGCTTCAAATATATAATTTTTAAAGAGACATACTTTGACATTGTATTTTTTAATTTTATTTATTTTACTGAATGAAAATTTTCATAAGCATCCATGAGAATTTCATTTATCCATTTTCACTTTTCTAATGAAAGTAAAAGCAAGAATATAATTCAAGTTAGAGGACCGTTCTCTGAAGATACTTAAGAAATACACCAGGTGGCGGGCGCCTGTAGTCCCAGCTACCGGGGAGGCTGAGGCAGGAGAATGGCGTGAACCCGGGAGGCGGAGCTTGCAGTGAGCCGAGATCGCGCCACTGCACTGCAGCCTGGGCGACAGAGCGAGACTCCACCTCAAAAAAAAAAAAAAAAAAACACCAGTTTCCCAAACTGAGGCAACTGTGACTACCTTGTGAAAAAGAAATTAAGTAGTATCTTGTAGAAAAGTCTAAATGATGTAAACCAGTGGTTCTCAAAGTGTGGTCTCTGGGACCAGCAGCAACAGGAAAACTTGTTAGAAATGGAAATTCTTGTTCCAGTCCCATCCCAGATCTACTGAATCAGAAACTCTGGGAGTAGGGCTAGAGATTGGTGTTTTAACAAGCCTCCAAGTGATTTTAATGCTCTTTAAAGTTTGGCATATAAGCAAACGAAGACATTGCTGGACACTTACCACTGCTAGTATAGATTGTGAATTTAATAGTTGCTACTATTTCATTATTATCCAGTGTGTCACACTCGAAAGCCAAGGGGTGATTTTCCCTGCGTACTTCTAGGATTGCTGAATCATTTACAAGTACAATGGATTGCTATTTAAAAAGAAAAAAATAACAAAGTATCAACATTCTTCATGTACACTTACCAGGAAACAATTTATTTCCCTTAAGGAAAGGAGGGTTACTGTCTCCCTTAGCTGAGTTAAGTAATTAATGATCTACATGGATTTTCAGTCACACAATCCAGACTTCAAATCCCAACCCTACCACTTCATGCCCGTGTGACTGTGGACAAGTTACTCACTGCACCTCAGTTACTTACTTGTAAAAATTGATATAATGATAGTGATTACCTCACAGAATTGTTACATGGATTAAAAAAGGCTCTAGCACTCAGTGTCATGTCTAGCACTTAATAAACCTTTAATTAATGTTAGCCACTGTTATTATTACACAACTCCTATATAAGCCAATGAAAACCTTGCTTCCAAAAGGGAATACTTTGTATAAAATGGACATTTTAAAGTTCTGATTATAGATGGCCCTTGGACGTATGTAAAGTTTAGTCCTACCGAATAATGAAAATTTTAAAATTCCAAAATAATAAAGTTGTTTAATTATTAACTTCATTTTGGCAAACTGCTTTTATAAAGAAAGTTTTCTGAAAACCATCAGAACTGAGAAACAAATTTTATCACTCATTAGAAAGCAGCAGGTTATATCCATTCATTACTCACTTGGTCTGGCCTTAGAAGTTTCCATATATATTTGAAACGATTTATGGGAGATGTATGAATACATGCCAGTCTTACACTTTCAAGACTTTCTGAAATTGGTTTACCCCCTGAAAAAAAATTAAACACATAAATACCATTGGGCATTATTAATTGCTTTATACATGACACTACCTGGTTTTTTTTGTTTTGTTTTGGTTTTTTCCTAAGACAGGATCTGGTTCTGTTGCCCAGGCTGGAGTGCAGTGGCATGATCTTGGCTCACTGCAACCTCTGCCTCCTGGGCTCAAGCCATCTTCCCACCTCAGCCTCTCAAGTGGCTGGGACTACATGCACATGCCACTATGCCTGGCTAATTTAAAACAAAAAAATCTGTAGAGATGGGGTTTCATCATGTTGCCCAACCTGGTCTCAAAATCCTGAGCTCAAGTGATCCTCCTGCCTCGGCCTCCCAAAGTGCTAAGATTACAGGTGTCACAATACTACTTTAAAAAGCCACCTCCAGTTTTAAAAATCAACTATATGCTGGAAGTTATCAAACTTATAATTGGGAGTTTGAGTGTAGAGGAACAGAAGACTGATAGGTGCAAAGACAGTCACCAAAAGAAGCAAGTGAGGAGACACTATGGCTCTCTGCTCCTTATGCAGAATACATTGTAATTGACCTAGTGATCTGTTAGACTAAATATGAGATCTATTAGTGGTTTCCAATGTACTTGTTAGGAACTCCCATTAGAGGTATTGAAATTTCATAACAGCATAATGTGATATATGGAACAGCTGTCAAAGTTCCCAATTTAAAGTTTACAAATCTACTGACAAAATGCCATGATCAAAGCATCAAAAGCATTTCGCCACAGGATAGCCTCAACTATAGATCCTATATACAGTAAGCCTCCAGTATATTATAGAGAATATATGTTAACTTTTATATGTATCTGAAAAAAGGTGAAGGAAAATCAGAAAGTTGCTCAGAACTATAACTGTTTAAAGAAGTGGAATTTAAAATGTTATGATTTCCTTTCAGTATGTCAACTGGTTGCCTCCTTCTACTCAGTGGCAACCTGAGGTGAAAAATATTTCCCCAGAGTAAACTCTTGCCCACAGTCTCCCTCCAATACATAATTCAACTCACAGCCACAATCTATTGGTCCACGGCATTCTTCTACCCGTACGACACACTTGGATTCACCAGTAGGGCATCCATTTGTTAATATAACTTCTCTAACACCAATACCTTTGGTTTAAGATTTTAAAAAAGGCAAATGTTAAGAAAAAAATTGATTCCACAGTGTCTTCACTTTCCCACCTAGGTCTTTTCTTGAGACTTTTCTTCTAATTTCAGAAATTAAGCTTCTAAATTCAGAATGATAACACTTAAAATTTTTCTGGCTCTTCATTTTGAATGATTTCCTAAAACAGCATTTTCTGGAGTGAATTACGTGAAACACTAGTTCCTCTGGGTACCATAAGAAAAAGGATTCCATAATCATGCACATTTGAAAATAGTACATTAAATGAAATTAAAGGGATCGCTTTACTACAGAATTTTGAGGGAACTTTTAATATGCTAGTAAATTAACATGCTATTGTGTACATCTGCATTGATCTAAGATGTAAAATGTTTACATTTTTACCTTTTAACGTCTTTAAAATCAGAATACATTTACAATTGATAACATGTCATAAATTAATTGGCAGTATTTTTCCTTTTTAGAGTACATAAAATGTACTTCTTACAGTCAATAAAGTCGTGGATTTGATGGAATACAGTGGTATACAATATTTCCCAAATTTATTTGACCCAGGAACTTTTTGGGGAAGCATGGGGGAAGCTATGGAGGAGAATAAAAAAAAATCATATTTTAGCATAAATGATGCCTTTAAATATTTAGATTCATAAAATATCTGTATTAAATATAAGGAGGACAATCTATCACTGATCAAATCTCCATTTCCAACAAGATGCTCTCTTTAGATTGTCACACATTTTGTAACAAGAAATTAACTTTCCTAACTGATCTCAGAATTCCAGAGTTTGCCTCACATCACCACAATTGAGAGAAGTAACAAAACGCAGGATTAGCTACATGTTGAATCATGTGCCACGTTAAGACAGGTTAAGAAAGAGTCCATTTTTATTTCCTTAACTACTAGATTTCCTCTTCCAGCCCCTCTAAGATGTTATCTTACTGGAGATTTTACTAAAATGTAAATTTTGATTTAGCTGTTCTTGAATGGGTTTGAGATTCTGCATTTCTAACAAGCTCCCAGGTGACACTGCTGCAGTCTGTGGACCTCACTTTGAATAGTAAGGGAGAAGGCTACATATGAAATAAAACAGAAGGATGGAAGGAAGAAGGTCTTTGGTTAAGAGAAATGATGGCTAAGAATGGCTGAAGTAAGGCTCCACTTGAGTTTATGAAAGACTTTTTTTTTTTTTTGAGATGGAGTCTTGCTGTGTCGCAGAGGCTAGAGTGCAGTGGCATGATCTCAGCTCACCGCAACCTCTGCCTCCCAGGTTCAAGCAATTCTCCTGCCTCAGCCTCCTGAATAGCTGGGATTACAGGGGCATGCCACCATGCCCAGCTAATTTTTGTATTTTTAGTAGAGACAGGGTTTCACCATGTTGGTCAAACAGGTCTCAAACTCCTGACCTGGTGATCCGCCAGCCTCAGCCTCCCAAAGTGCTGCGATTACAGGCGTGAGCCACCATGGCCAGCCCAAAAGAGTCTTTAGAAGCACAGTCTTAATTCTGAAGTGCATAAATATTTTTAAAGCAGGTTTTTTGTTGTTGTTGTTGTTTGTTTTGTTTTTGAGATGGAGTCTCGCTTTGTTGCCAGGTTGGAGTACAGTGGTGCGATCTCAGTTCACTGCAACCTCCGCCTCCCAGCTTCAAGCACTTTTCCTGCCTCAGCCTCCCAAGTAGCTGGGACTACAGGTATGCACCACCGTGCCCAGCTAATTTTTCTGTATTTTTAGTATTTTTATTTTTCTCTTCTAGTTCTAAATTGAAAGGCTTTTAACATTTTAGGCATGAAATATTGCTTTTTCTAGTTTATTTTTTCCTTATAACTTATTACCACCTGACACATTACATGCTTTACATGTTATGTAAACTATACATTGCTTGAGGGCAGAGAGCTTTGTCTGCTCATATCCCTAGCACCTATAATGATGCCTGGCACATAGCAGGCAAATAATTTTTTAAAAAATAATCATTTGAGTGAATACAATTTCTAAACTTGTCTTTAAATAATAGAAAACAATGGCAATTACTTGAACTGTCATAAAAATAATTCTCTACCTGTGAAAATTTCTGAAGTTAGCAGTTAAACAAAGATGTAAACCACAAATAAGTAATTGCAGGCTTACTACATGGATTTCTCTCATTTTATGACTGACTTACTAAGAAATTAAGGTTTAAAAAAAAAAACCCGCTAAAACAATTTTAAGAGATAGAGAGAATAGTGGTTGCCAGGAGCTGGGAGGAGGGGAAAACGGGAAGTTAGTGTTTAAGGGGCATTTCAGTTTGACATAATAAAAAATTCTTGGCCGGGCGCGGTGGCTCAAGCCTGTAATCCCAGCACTTTGGGAGGCCGAGACGGGCGGATCACGAGGTCAGGAGATCGAGAGACCATCCTGGCTAACATGGTGAAACCCCGTCTCTACTAAAAATACAAAAAATTAGCCGGGCGAGGTGGCGGGCGCCTGTAGTCCCAGCTACTTGGGAGGCTGAGGCAGGAGAATGGCGTGAACCCCGCAGGCGGAGCTTGCAGTGAGCCGAGATTGCGCCACTGCACTCCAGTCTGGGCGACAGAGCGAGACTCCGCCTCAAAAAAAAAAAAAAAAAAAAATTCTTGAGATGGGCGGTTGTGACGGTTGCACAAGAATGTGAATATGCTTCAGTCCACGGACTTGTACGTTTAAAAATGGCTAAAATGGTAACTTTTATGTTGAGTGTATTGTACCACAATGTTAAAAAGCTTCTCCAAATAAAAACAATTCAGGTGTAATTTTTGACACCCCCCACTCCTGCGAAATTCATTCTGATCTAGATCTGCATGGATTTTGTCTTCTTATCCTCTGATAATTGTCCCCTTTTCCCTCTCATCACTGTTTTCTTTCCAAGGCAGATTCTATTTAGAAGAAACTTAATTTCATTGTGAATTATCTACGGTCTTCTTAGCACCCTAGTCTACAGTATTGTTTCTCAAAGGATAGTCCTCTAACTAGAGGCATCAACTTCATTGTAAACTTGTTAGAGAAATTTTATGTCCAATTTCTATCCATGGAATGATCAGACTAAGTCATATTCTTTGAATATTATCCTCCCCACAAAGCCAATACATCTTTTCTCCAAAACATGACAAGCAAATTGGAGAAATGTAGAATTTAGAATGGACTATTACAAATGAGCAAATTCTTGATAAATTTGCCAACACAATATGCGGAAAGACATCTGTGAGATGCACTGGAAAATCTTTCATCTTCTGAACATCTGTGAGATAGAGAAAATTTTACTTTGGTGAAGGCAGTTTATGTGCCAAAACAGAAAAAAAATTAGGGAGCTGGCTCAAAATAAGATTTAGAGATTACAAACTGAAAATATCTTATAGTTTAAAGCAGTCACCCTGAGTTTTGTGTATACATTATAGTTATTAGAAATAAAAATCCATGAGAGATGCATGAAAGTACATAAGCTACAAATAAAAAGTTGCACACTATCTGCTTTTACCTTTCCTCCCCCGCAAATTACAACATGGTTTATTCATCTGCTCCAAGCTACTTACCACATGTAACGGTGCACATTCCGAATTCTACTTCTTTGACTACATTCGTATTTGAAACTAAACATAAAGGGTAAAGATACATTATTTAATTATATGAAAACTTTTCTAAGTGAAACACCTCTTACTTGGAGATGAAAGACATGCGTATCATATGGGCAGCAGACATTTTTTAAGTTTTCCATTTAAATCAGAAAACAATGCCATTCTGAGTACTGTTATTGTCTAATTCAAAAGAGTCTCAAACCTCTAAAGAAGTCCGTTAAATTAGGAAATAACCTAATAGAAAGGTTTACATTTAAACTTTGTATATACCTTAAAAATGTTTTTCATCAGTTGATATATGTGAGTTAAAATTTGATAGAGGGTCTCAGAAAAACACACAAAGGCCTATCAGTTGTAAAAACCAATTTTTTCCATTCTCTATTTTCCAAAATTGAGTGTATAATTTCCATTCAAAGAGAAGTCATTAACCAGTGTTCATTAAAATGATAAAAGTTTTATAGATTAGTTCTACTCATTTCCCAGGTTAAGATGGTAAATTTAAATATTTCTAAGAATTTATTTCAATACTTTACCAGGTTAGTATAGGAGTGTATCACTATTTTAAAAATTAAATGTTGTTGGTTCTAAATCATATGTTTCTCTTTTTCTCATCATTCTGAAGTTTGACATAAAATTCCACTAGCTATAGTATACAAGCCATTCTTCAGCTCAAATTAGGACTAAAATCTCAATAGAAAAAATATCAAATGAGATATTAGAAGATGACTTTTAAAAGGCATTGTACCCTAGGACAACAAATCACATGGAAAACACATCGAACTGGAGTCCAAAGAGCTGCTTCTATCACTAATTAGCTGTTTGCATTTGAGCAAATTAATTAAATGCTGTCAGGCTTAGTTAACTCTTCTGCAAAATTTGGAAAGGAAAATCCATCTCATTTGATTGTTGTAAGAATTAAATAAGGATAATGTGTGTGAAAGCATTCTATAAATTGTTTAGTACTACAAACATACTTAAGATATAATTACCCAATTTAAACCCATTTTGTACTTACTAATTTAATATAATGCTAGGTTTTTTTTTCCTATTTTGATAACTGTAAAATCTCAATAGCTTCATAAACACTACTATTCTGTACTTACGAGCACCAAATATAGTTTTTTGTTTTTGTTTTTCTGAGAGAGTCTCACTCTGTTGCCCAGGCTGGAGTGCAGTGGCACGATCTTGGCTCACTGCAACCTCCACCTCCTAGGCACAAGTGATTCTTATGCTTCAGCCTCCTGAGTAGCTGGGACTATAGGCACTTGCCACCACGCCGAGCTAATTTTTGTATTTTTAGCAGAGACGGGGTTTCACCATGTTGGCCAGGCTGGTCTCAAACTCCTGACCTCAAGTGATCCACCAGTCTCAGCCTCCCAAAGTGCTGGGATTACAGGCATGAGCCACTGTGCTCGGCCCCAATATAGTATCTTGAATACTCAGTAAGCACCCAATGTACATAAGTAAATCAATATTGACTTTGTTAAGTCATTTCTTTAACAAAAATAAACGATTTAGACTATCATGATGATCATTTTGAATTGTGGAATGCTTAGATACCTTCTACTGGCACATTATGTGATACAAATTAAAAGCCAAATCCTGAACATAGAAAACATGGCTAAGAGAATGAGTGCTGCACTACTTTTAAATATAAGCCTTTTTCAAAAACCATTAGTCAATCACTATGTATTCTACTTTGGGAAAGCTGTTTAATTTCTCCCAACTTGTTTCCTTAAAGAAAAACAAATGAGACTAAATAAGAAAGTCTCTAAAGTCCCTTTCAGCTTTAATATTCTATGATGTATTGAGTATCTATTGGGTTACTCAGTAACTTTTTGAAAAAATGGGAATCCTACAATGGTGGGTCAGTGGAATTGTATGTAATTGGACTTCAGTGTAGCATTTGTCAAAATTTCTTGTTATAAACCTATGAGTGGTAAGAAAATAAGCGGTCTGAATGTCAGTAGTTTTATGTGAAACTGTTTAAACTCTAAGACCACAGTTGTTAATTAACCAGTTGGTATCAACATGGTAGGAGTGATGTGTCACAGGGCTCTGTCCTGTTCAACATTTTTATTAATGACGTGGAAAAAGATGCTGTTATCATGCTAACTAAATCCAGAATTCTCCAAAGCTAGAAAGGATAGCAAATATATTTGATGATATATCCATATCCAAAAAATGACAGAGTGAAATAAAGGGCAAATCTAACAAAATGAAACCTTGTAGGAATAAAAAGTCCTTCACACACAGCTGAAAAGTCAGCTGTCCAAAACTATTTTATGGGTTGTCTTAATTTGATAGGACAGTTAAAAACGAATGGAGAGTTCAATAGTGAATTCAATAGGAGTCAAAGATGTGCAGAAGCTTCCCTAAAAATCTACTGGGTCTTAGACTACACTAACAAAAGCCTGGCATTCACAGTGATGAGGATAATGATCTTGCTCTTTTAGCTGTGGACAGATTCTGAAATGTTCTCTTCAGTTCAGGACAGCACACGGTAACTTTTGGTATCTATCATCAGGGTGCAATTTTAGTTTTTCAGTTTCTGACAGTTGATTTATAAGGTTGATATTTCATGACTTCTATTCTTCCTTAGAAGTATTCCGAAGACAAAAAGAACATATTTGTATAGGATAAAACCCATTGTATAGACTACAACTTTCTATTTTGCAATTACTGTGTAGGTCTATTGGATCCTGTTTATAAATCTAAAGGTATACCTGCATAAAAGATATGATATATTTAAAAGGTATATTAAAGGGTATACAAGGTAAAACAAAAGTATAAGGATATAAATCTAATGTCTTTTTTTTTTTTTTTTTTTTGAGATGGAGTCTCGCTCTGTTGCCCAGCCTGGAGTGCAGTGGCACGATCTCGGCTCACTGCAAGCTCCACCTCCTGGGTTCACGCCGTTCTCCTGCCTCAGCCTCCCAAGTGACTGGAACTACAGGCACCCACCACCACGCCGGGCTACTTTTTTGTATTTTTGGTAGAGATGGGGTTTCACTGTGTTAGCCAGGATGGTCTCGATCTCCTGACCTTGTGATCCACCCGCCTCGGCCTCCCAAAGTGCTGGGATTACAGGTGTGAGCTACCGTGCCTGGCCATAAATCTAATATCTTAATTATTTTTCTTTATCTTGAAACATTGTGATATTTCATCACCCATAATGATTGTATTACTCTTTATTTTCAACTACATTTTTAAATGACTAAAATTTAAAAATGAAAGAATGATTGGACTTGCCTAGAAAAATAATGTAATTGTGAAATAATTACACTAACACAGGCTGTTTTACAACATCCTGTGTTTTCATATTGCTTTGCCCAAGATATTGCATCATCTTTCAAGAAGATATAAAAGAAGTCTAGAGGTATCCTCCTTGTAGTCTATTTCTGGCTTTTATTGAACATAGTTGAGATTTCACAATTCTTCATCTTTTGCCCATAATGGCAAAGAGAAGAAAACTGACAGAGGAAAACATTTCACAATTATTGAACGAATCAGAAGATGAAAAGAGATAGATAACAGCACTTTAGATGCTAATGATGATGATGAAATTGATTGTATAAGCAAAATCTCAATGAGAGATGATGACATCTTGGATGGATATACTAGATGAATTTTTTTCTAACTTAAGAATTGATGAGTAAACAACATCTTTCTGGGGATGAAAAGAATATATGGTATTATCATGTAGTTAGCCTTTCAACAGGAAGGATTTGATCCAGAAATATACTGTGACAATAACTTGTACCATACTGTTTTGCTAAAAGGATGTGGACAGTATTCACTCCTTTTTTAAAACATTTATGCACCAACATTTATTTGTCAAGGTTTGTAAATGAACATATTGTGATGAAAGATATGTATATAAAGGTGACTGAAAGAAAAGATTATGTAGAAATGAGTAAAATTCATTGGACCAATCATTCTATTTGGTGTTTATAAATCTAAAGATGAAAATATTTTCCAATTATGAAGAAAAGATGGCTTTCTCTTCAACAAAATATATGCCTTTGTAGTTTTCAAAAGTGTTGGTTTTTTGACAATACAAGTGCAAAAAGAACCAAGATTAATGATAAGCTCGAATTTATTAAAGATGCACTCAAAATCTGGAATCAATATTAACACGATGAATGCATTCTAGGTTCATGCTTAACAATTGAGCACTTAGTTGCATTCAAAGTGCTTTGCCCAGTTAGGGTACATACACCTTTAAAACTAGGATATACGGAATAAAAATTTGAATTTTTCCATGTTTAAATTCTTCCTGAAATTTCTAACAAAGTTGTTTTCACTATCCCGTTATTCGTATTTGTAAATTATTTTTAAATGACTAAAAAAAATTAAAGGTCCACTGGACAGTAAATGGGGATAAGTGTTTCTGCTGATCCACTGAGGGTTAAGGGGACAATGCAAATTTCAATAACAGTTCTGGAAGTGTTCAGACCTCTAACACCTCAGATTGTTTAAAGTTTTGGATTCTCGTTCTCCTCAAGAAAAAGCACTTATGCATGAAACTGTATATGTTAAAATCCCAGAAAGTACATGGATTCCTTAAAGTCCACAGATGAGGAAACTGAGACTCTGAGAGAATAAGTAACTAACCTACATTTTAATTTGAATGTAAGACATTATAACTTTATTGCCTGAGTTTAGCCTAAATAATGTTTAGCATTTTATAGCTAGAAGTATCTCTTGGCCAGTTTAATATTAAAATTGTTAATTCAATTACTTTAAAGAAGAGAATGAAGCAATAGCTACTATGCTTTAGAACGTGTTCTCTTCTTTCCTAATCATCTTTCTTTTTCACATTTCCGAAGTCAAGGATCTTTTTAAGCTCTCTGTAGTGTAATGTTACAAGGCCATGCAAACCTCGATCCCACTGTTAACCTCAGACAGTCCATTTCTTTCTGTTGGTGCTGAGGGTCACTATCAGGAAATAAAAGAAAGGCCTGGTAGACACAGCAGTCACTCGATATATATAGACTGAAGAGACGTGAGAATGCAAACGATATTAAAAGAATCACAGCTGGGTCATTTAGAAGGGAAAGGGATAATCCTTCTTGAGAAGATAGCAAACCTGCTGCTGACCTTCTACCTGCTAGAATGTGAGTTACTAATCAATATGACATGTACAACAGCCTGTAAAGTTTTATTGCTTAATGAGCCAGCAGAAAAAAGCCAATGTATGTACCAAGCAGGGGCTCATTGTTCCTTAGTTAACATGCAGCATCTAAGAAAGCCACTAGCTGGATCCTTTGACAGGTGTTTTCTACTGCTCCATTCCTTTGTCCGAGGCTGCACATACCAATCAAACACCACAATGCAGAGGTGCTCAAGGCTAGGAGCTGCAGGAAGCTGCCATGGGGCTTCTGGGCAGTTTTGTCGGCATACTGGTCTATCTAGATGTGTCGTCGTAAAGGGGGATTCTGAATTCCACTGCAACCTCAAGAGCAAATGTGGAAATCAAGCAACTTGGAACTTGAAAAAAAAGAATCTACTATGAGGAGGGAAAATGAATGCAAGAAGAGTCAAAATGATTCCTGGTGGTGGAAGGCTACCTCCCACCCTTAAAAAAAATCCTTTTCCTTGTCCAAAGCAATATTTAGAAGTATTTCTGTAGTAATTTCTATATACGTGCTTATCTGTGTATCTTGCTGTGTGGCCTGGGAGAATGAGCACATTCTTCTTCAAGGCCACAAGATGCAAGAAAGGGAAAAACTCGGGGCTGAGGTATGCGAGAGAGCTCTCTAGACGTTAACACGGATAATTCTCATGGTTCGCCTTTGCTCCATTAACAGGGGCCCCCGCGTGCCCCCCAGGGAAGTTCCCACCCTCACCATCCTCGGTTTCAGGCGGGGCGTAGTTCTCCGCGGTCTCGCTGTCATTGTTTTCGGTCTCCTCCTCGCCCTCGCCTTCGTGGGCCAGGCCTGCATCCTGGACGGCGGCAGTGACGTTGGTCCCGCGCGCAGACGGGAGGACCGCGAGGAGCAGCCAGCCGACCGTCAGCAGCAGCCCGGCGGAGCAGCCCGTGCCCCTGGGGCTCATGGTTGAGGACAGGTGCGTTGAAGAGAGGTGCGACGCCCCGCCCGCAGCCACCCGGCTCTGAATCTCCTGTGACGAACCGTGACGCCTCAATGGTTGCCTGGGCGCTGCTCCGGGGCTGAGCGCCTGGAACACGCGCGGAGCTGGGCTGCGTGGCGCGCAAGCCGGGACGCGACGAGGAGCCACGTGCGACAAGTCCCTAGAAGAGGACGCTTCCCTTACCCGCAACCGGAAGTTCCCTGCCCACGCCGCCTCACTGAGCCTTCCGGGTGCGGTAGGCGTTGCTGTCAGCTGCTCTTTCTGCTGCAGTTGATGGAGCGACCCTTCAGCCTCCTCGCTCACCCTGCCTGCTTTCTTCTGAGACATTTCGTTTTCGTAAATAATGTTTACCCTTCCCCAAACTAGACTTCTTAGCCCTCACATACTCTTCATGTGATTTGGTTTCAAAATTTCTTATCCAGAATGTCCAATTTGGGATGTATTGAGAAGGACTCGATTTCTTCTTTGGGATCAGAATGATAGACTTTGAGTATGAAGAAATTTAGAAATCATCTCATACTCCAAGCCCCTCATTTTTAAGTGAAGAGATTAAGAATCAGAGAGATGAAATGACTCTCCCAAAAACATCCAGCAAATTATTTACAAAGCTGGAGCTCACAGTCACATCTTCCGAACACTTACTTGATGATCAGTGATTCTTACGATTCAAGGTTAACAATGAAGAAGCTTTCAGTGGGGGTGATTGGGAGTTCAAGCGCTGAAATTTAGGGTTGACTTTTGATTCTGTTATTACAAATTTTGCCTCATCTAGTAGTCACAATGTGGTTGTTTATGATTGTTTTTGAAAAGACACATAGGGCGCCATACTTTGAGGCTGAATGTTTAAATTCCTATGACAAGTGAGATGAAAGTGAACTTGCGTACACTCTGAATTTTGGAATATTTGAATATCTAGTCTCAGCAGACTAACAGATAAGCAGGTAACAGAAGAGTATCAAGAGGGTCTTCAGAGACATTTGTAACAAAATAGGTTGTTTGAAGCAGAAGTAAACATTTTTTATTTGAATATTTTCTCCCAAAAAGGCTTCTAGTTTTGAAAATACAAGGACTGCTAAACATCTTCAGTATTAAAGTTCGAACTGATATCAGTGAGAAGTCTCTGGGAACATTCATATCAATTAAAATACCTTAAAATATAGCGCTTGACAAGATTATGAGGGAGTTAACATGGGAAACTTAGAGATGATCTCGAGAAGTAAAGGCCTTTGTTTCATGGCTACATGAGTCAAAATTTTTCTTTTTTGAATCCTGAGAGAAATAAAAGTAAAAAATTATGCTGTCAAACACAAACTTTAAAATGATGATACATAGTATTGTTGCTGGCAAATTGTTGAGTGTTTCAAAGTCAATTTTAGGATCCATTGCTTCCTGAAGATAGTATCCTTTTTGAGCAGAGGAAGTCCCATAAACTCTATAGTATGTACTTTGGCTCAAGGAAACATCAATAATCTAATAAATAAACAGTTCCGAAGGGAATCCAGATGGGTCTCAAAGAGGACCTGAAAGATTTAACTCTGAAATAAAGACTATTAATATCTCTAATAGCAGCAATATAAATCACCTATAAAATATTTTGTTACTCATGTAAGTTATAAGAAAAAGTGTAATATCTGTCCTCAACAAACTTTTACTGTCTGTCGAGTACTCTCTCTAGTCACAAATAAATGAAAGGTAAGTGTTTAACCAGAAGGGCAGGGCACAGAATCTAGAGGGACTGACCCTACTCTGACCTGCAGATACTAAGGAGCAGGAATTCCACCCTCAATCCCTGATATGCTCCTCTGACCCACCTCATCCTGCCTGGAACTAAGCATCTCCACCCCCATCTCCAATTTCGGAGGTGGGGATTAAAGCCCAAACGCCTCTGCCCCACTCTGCCCAGACATAGCTCACCTATCTTGGTCTGACCTTACATTTCTTGGCCTCATTTGGCAAATCATTTCTCTATCCAGTCTCTGCACTACCTACCCTTGAACACCAATTTGTATTCTGAAAAGGAAGACCAATTTGTGTATGTGTGATATAAGCACAAGATAATCAAGGCCTAAATAAAGGATTACCATAAAAATGAAAAGAGAAATGAATGTGAGAGAAATAACAAAGAAAGGATTAACAAAATGGAATGACTGGCTGCCTAAGCAGGATAAGGGAGTGAGGGAGGGAGCAAATAAAGGGAATTAGGAAAGTCAGTAGACATTTTGTTTAAGCAGGTTAAGTTGGAGGTATCAACAGAAGTCAAGTGAAAACATTCAGTGGGCAGCTTGAGATAACCATATACCAAAAAAAAAGATGAAAACCACTCATACATGCCACAAGCATGAAAAATACACACACACACACACACACACACAGTCAGTTAATATAATGTTCTAAGTACTGCTATAATATTAGAAACTTTACAGTGATATTTGTGAAAATAATTGGGAGATAAAATTGATTTTGGCTTTAATATGCTTGATTTGGTAAAAAGCATTCTCCATAGTAATCCCCCAAGAGAGAAGGTTCTCAAACCTCTTTTTTTTTTTTTTTTTTTTTTTAGACAGAGTCTCATTCTGTCACCCAGGCTGGAGTGCAGTGGCGCCATCTCGGCTCACTGCAAGCTCTGCCTGCCGGGTTCACGCCATTCTCCTGTCTCAGCCTCCCGAGTAGCTAGGACTACAGGCGCCTGCCACCACGCCCGGCTAATTTTTTGTATTTTTAGTAGAGACAGGGTGCCACGTGTTAGCCAGGATGGTCTCTATCTCCTGACCGCGTGATCTGCCCACCTCAGCCTCCCAGAGTGCTGGGATTACAGGCGTGAGCCACTATGCCTGGCCCCCTTGTAATATTTCTAACCTTTAGGGGAAAGGAGGTTTCTCTCTTTGGAGCAAGATCCCAGAGGCAGGATTTCTCCCCTGGCTTTTTTGTTTCACACCCTTACCTCTATTGTGTCCTCATTCTGTGTCCATCACTTAAAACTGTACTGCTACGCAATGGGGGAATTTTGTGGTAGAAACTATAGGAAACCTACTGCAAGAAAAAGATAGGCATAAAAAATTAAGGAGCTGTAGGAACCCCCCTGGACTTTTGAATACAGGAATAGCAGTTTCAAACGGTCAGACTACATCTTCTCAATAAAATGTAACTGCGGACAACGTCCTTACCTCACTGAAGGTCTTCTTAAGCCAGTAAGAATTTCCATGCGTTAAAGGAAGAGTGGTACTCATAAGATGTTCTTTCTATTTTAATAAGAAGAATTTTAAAAGCCATTGAAAATTAAATAACATTCTGGAGCAATGTGGTCGGCATTTGTGACAGGAATAAGTATCACATTGTGAATAAGTCTTGATAGAAAGCATATGGTACTTTCATATTCCTCTATTTGCAGGGCTGTGTAAACCACATTTTCTAAGATTGAATAAGGTCCCCTACCTGTAGTTATTCAGATTATAGATGCATAGCCTCACTTAGTTACATGTTCCCAGATTAATACATGAAACAGAATTTTAGAATTTACCTATGTCATTGAGTTTCCCCCACAGCTTTTGTGATCATATCCTTTTTTTTTTTTTTTTTTTACTTTTGAGTCCATGGTAAGAACAAGTTCTCTTATTTCCCTCGGTTACTGAGGAACAAGGTCTATCCCAGTGTCCCATTTCACTACTTCTCTACCGACGCCCACTCCAAACTCAACTGCTTTCCAATTTTGTCTCTCTAATACCCCTAAAATAGATGTGACCCTTACCCTGCTTTCTAAACATGGATTCCCTGGTGACCAGCCTAAATTGTCCTAATTTCTGAACTCAAGGATTCCCCCAGAGTCTCAAGTTTACAGTTTCTCCATTTAAGTCTACTCTGTACCACCACCAGAGCACAAACCATACAGGGTGTTACAACTCCCATGGTTTCAGGATATTTATTAACAAGCTATATAAAAGTCTACGACCTTTTAACATATATGGCACAATTATACCAGAGCTTTACACTTCTCACACATGTAGATTAAGGAGAGTCATATAACTGGATATCTTTAGAGTCTTTAGGAATTCTTGTATGGGACCACTAAACATCAGATGCGCCTAAATTATCTTAGGATTTTAATTTTACTTTCAACCTTGTAATAACACAGGACAGGCATTCTGGGGAAGAGTGCTTTGGAAGCAAGTAAAAACATAAGTTGTACTTCCCAAAACTCATAGGTACTCACCTTAAAAATTCTCTAGTTACTTTGAGGTGTAATGATTTTGTTCCAAAATAAAATTTTTAAAAATAGCATTATTGAGACATAGGCCATACAATAAGTGGCACACATCTAAAGTAGAGAAATGCAAATTAAAACCACAATGAGATACCACTTTACCTCAGCCAGAATGACCATTATTTAAAAATCAAAAAACAATAGATATTGGCATGGATGCAATATAAAGGGAACACTTACACATTGTTGGTGGGGATGTAAATTAGTACAACCTTTATGGAAAATGGTAGGGAAATTTTTCAATAGTAGATCTATCATTTCCTTCAGCAACCCCGGTACTGGGTATCTACCCAAAGGAAAGGAAGTCATTACATAAAGAAGACACAGGCACATGCATGTTTATTGCAGCACAATTCACAATTGCAAAGATGTAGAATTAACCTACATGTCCATCAACCAATGAGTGGACAAAGAAAAGGTGATAAACATATTCACACATACCATGAAATATACCATCGAATAGCCAAAACAAAGAACAAAATAATGTCTTTTGCAGCAACTTGGATGGAACTGGAGGCCATAATTCTAAATGAAGTGTCTCAGGAATGGAAAACCAAATTCTGCATGTTCTCACTTATAAGTATGAGCTAAGTTATGGGTAGACAAATGCATGTGGAGTGGTATGATAGACGTTGAAGACTCAGAAAGGGGGAGGGGGTTTTAAAAATTACCTATTGGGTACAATGTACACTATTTGGGTTATGGGTACACTTAAAGCCCAGACTTCACCACTATACAATTCACCCATGTAGACAAAAAACACTTGTGACCCTAGAGCTACTGAAATACATTTTCTTAAAAAAAGAAAACATAAAAAATAACAAAGTCTAAAACCATCACCACAATCAAGATTGTGAAAATATCTGTCACACCAATAAGTTTCCTCATCCCCTTCATACTTCCATCCTTGTCCCTAGGCAACTACTGATCTGCAAGAGAACATTTTATGGAGAGAACACTACTCTTCCATTAATACTTGTAAATTCTTACTACCTTAAGAAGACCCTCAGAGAGGTAGGGCCTTTGTAAGCAGCTACATTAGAGTTTTACATAAATTGAATCATACAGTATATATTCTTTTGTGTCTGGCTTCCTTCAGTCAGCAACACTGAGATTCATGTATGCTGTCGTGTGTGTTAACAGTTCATCCCTTTATATTGCTGTGTAGTGTTTCACTGTGTGGATAATATCACAATTTGTTTTTCCATTCACCTTTTGGTGTACTTTTGGGACATGTTTCCAATATGGGGCTTGTAATGTTTAGAATGTTTACATCTAACCAAGAATATTGATTGGTTTCTACAAACTAAGAATATTGGCTGATAGTTTTCTTGTAATATCTTTGTCTAGTTTTGGTATCACTGCAATGCTGGCCTCATATAATGAGTCATGGAATATTCTCTCCTCTGCAATTTTCTGAACAAGTTTGTGTGGAATTGGCCTTATGCTTCTTTAAATGTTTGGTATACTTCACCTATGAATTATTGTCACGGGTTTTTCTTTATGGGAAGATTTTTACCTACAAATTCCATTTCTTTAATATACCTAAGGCTGTTCAGGTTATCTGTTTCTTCTAGAGTGAGCTTTAGTAGTTTGTGCCTTCCACGGAATTTGTTCATTTCATCTAAATTACAAAATTTATAGTGATAATAGTGTTCATAATATATTCTTATTATCCACTTAATATCTGTAGAAACTCTAGTGATGTTATCTGTCTCATTTGTGATTTTGGTAACCTATGCCTTCTCTCTTAGCCTGGCTAAAGGTGTATGAAGTTTATTGATATACTCTCAAGGAACTGACTTTTGGTTTCAATTACTTTATTGTTTTTATGTTTTCTAGCTTATTGATTTCTGCTTTAATTTTGATTCCCTTTTCTCTGCCTACTTTAGTTTTAATTTGCTCTTCTTTCTCCAATTCTTTACAATGGAAGATGAGGTTGATTTGAGATTTTTCTGATTTTTAAAATATAGGCATTAAGTGTTATATACATTTCTTCCTGAGTCCTATTTTAACATTAGCCCACAGTTTCTGATATGCTATGATTTCATTTTCATTCAACTGGAAATATTTTTTAATTTTCATTTTGACTTTTTTGACCCATAGGTTATTTAGAAGTGTGGCATTTAGTTTCCAAATATTTTTTAATTTTCCAGATAATTAAATGTCTGATTTAATTGTGTTATGGTCACAGAATATACTTTGTAAGATTTGAACCCTTTTAAATTTGTCAATATTAGTATTATGGCCTAGAATATAATCTATATTGGTAAATGTTCCATGTGCACTTGAAAAGAATGTGTGTTCTGCTCTTGTTGGGTACAGTGCTCTATAAATGCCAGTTAGGTCAAGTTAGTTGATAGTGTTGTCAAGTCAACTATACCGTTGCTGATTTTATGTCTACTAGTTCTATCAATTGTTAAAAGAGAGGCATTAAAATCTTCAACTGTAATTGTGAATTTTTCTATTATTTTTTGCAGCTCTATCCATTTTTGCCTCATACATTTTGAAGCTCTATTATTAGGGACATACATATTTAAGATCTTTGTGTTCTCACGATTAATTATCTCTTTATCTTATGAAATAATCTTTTTTTATCCATGGTGATATTCTTTTCTTTGAAATATATGTTTTTATATTAAAATAACCAATCCAGCTTTGTTTTTTTAAACTAATGTTAGTATAGTATATATTTTCTTTCCATTTACTTTTTTTTTTTTTTTTGAGATGGAGTCTTATTCTGTTGCCCAGGCTGGAGTGCAGTGGTGCAATCTCAGCTCACTGCAACCTCCATCTCACAGAGTCAAGTTATTCTCCTGCCTCAGCCTCCCAAGTAACTGGAATTACATGTGCCCACCACCATACCCAGCTAATTTTTATATTTTTAGTAGAGACAGGGTTTCACCGTGTTGGCCAGGCTGGTCTCAAACTCCTGACCTCAGGCAATCCGCCCGCCTCGGCCCCTCAAAGTGCTGAGATTACAGGTGTGAGCCACAGTGCCCAGCCCCATTTATTTTTAACCTATTTTTGGCTTTATATTTAAGTTGTATTTTTGGTAGGCAACATATAGCTACTATGTCTTAAACTTTTTATTTTGAGACACCTGTAGATGTACACACAGTTATATGAAATAATACAAAGAAGTCCTTTGTGTGCTTTATCTAGTTTTCCCAGTACTAACATCTTGTAAAACTACAGTAAAATATCATCCAGGATATTAACATTGATATAGTCAAGACACGGAACATTTTGTTCACCTCAAGGCTCCTCATGTTGCCCTTTTATAGCCACGTTCACTCTTCTGCTGCTCTAACACCCTCTTTAGCCACTGGCAACTACCAATCTATTGTCCATTTCTGTAATTTTGTCAATTCAAGAATGCCATATAAATGGAATCATAGAGTATACAGGCTTCTGAGATTACTGGTTTTTTTTTTATTCCATATAATTCTCAGTCTAATGTGTGTAGCAATAGCTTGTTCCTTTTTATTACCAAGTAGTATTCTATGATATGAATGTAGCACGGTTTCTTTAACCATTCACCTATTGGTGGACATCTGGATTGTTTCTTGTTTTTGGCTATTATAAAGTTGCTATAAACATTCATATACAGATTTTGTATGAATATAAATTTTCACTTCTCTGTGATAAATGCTAGGAGCACAGTTGCTAGGTTGTATGAAAAGTGCATGTTTACCTTTTAAAGAAACTGCTAAATTGTTTTGAAAAGTAGCTGAACCATTTTATATTCCTGCAAGCAATGTATGAGTGATCCAGTTTTTCCACATCTTTAACAACTATTTTTTTAAATTTTAGCTGTATTGATAAGTATATGATATACTCCAAATATTGTACTAGTCCTTTGTCAGACGTGTGGTTTGCAAATATTTTCTCCCTGTCTATTGCTAGTTTTTCATCCTCTTAATAGAATCTCTCACAGGCAAAAAAAATTAATTTTGATAAAGTCCAATTTATCATCTTTTACTTTGTATGTTTACTTTTGTACTTTTATTTTTGTATGTTTATCTTGTATCCTATGAACTTGCTAAATTCACTTATTAGGTCTAGGTGTTTTTATGCAGATTCCTTGGGATTCTCTTCACAATCATGTCATATGCAAGTAGGGACAGTTTTAATTCTTCCTTTTCAATCTGTATGCATTTTATTTCCTTTTCTTGCCTGACAGCACTGGCTAGAACTTTCAATACTAGGCTGAATAAGAGTGATGACAGCAGACATCTTTGCTTTGTCCCTGACCTTGGGAGAAGAGCATTTAGTCTTTCACTATGACGTGTAATATTAGCTGTGGGATTTTGTAGATGCTCAAGATGAGGCAGTTCCCCCATTCCTATTTTTCTGGGAGTTTTTAAAAATTAATTATTAATGGGTATTGAATTTTGTCAAAGGCATTTCTACATCGATTGAAACAATCATGTAATTTTTTTACCTTTAGACTTAATATGATGAATTACATTGATTGATTTTTAAATATTGAACCAGCTTTGCATCCTTGTTAAACTCCACTTGATTATATTGTATAATTCATTTTTTTAACATATTGCTGAATTTGCTAATATATTCTCAAGGATTATAAAATCTATACTCATGAGAGATATTGGTCTGTAGTTTGGTTTTGCTTTCTTTTTTTGTTTTGTTTTGTACTGTCTGTGTCTTTTTTCAGAATAAAAGTAGCTTCACAGAATGAGTTGAGAAGTACAGTTTTCCTTTAGTTTCGGGAGGCATTGGTTCCAGGACACATTCTCTCTCTCTCTCTCTCTCTCTCTCTCTGCCTCTCTCTCTCTCTCATGAATTTCAAAATCTGAGGATGCTCAAATCCCTTATATAAAATGTCATAGTATTTGCATATAACCTATGCCATATCCTTTCACATACTTTAAATCATCTCTAGATCACATACAATGCCCAATGCAATGTAAATACTATGTAAATAGTTCTTATGCTGTATTTTTATTTGTATTATTTTTTATTGTTACTTTTTAAAATTTGTTTCAAATATTTTTGATTTTTGATTGGTTTAATCTGCAAATGCATAGCTTGCAGACAGGAAGGACCAACTGTATTCCCCCAGCAGAATTTTCCAGTGAAACCATCTGGGTCTGGATATGTCTTTTGGGGGAATTTTTAAATTACAAAATCAATTTCCTAAATGGCTGTAGGGTTATTCAAATTATCTATACCATCTTGGTGAGTTATAGTAGTTTGTCCTTTTTGAGAGATCAGTCCATTTTGTCTAAGTTGCCAATTTCATGGGTATAGAGTTCTTTGTAGTGTTCCCTTGTTATCTTTTTGATATCTACAGCATCTGTAGTGACAGCCTCTGTTTCACTGTTGATATTGATAATTTGTGTCTTCTTTTTTTCTTTGTCATTCTTGCTAGAGCTTTGTCAGTTTATCTTTTCAAAGAGTGAGTTTTTTGTTTTGTTAATTTTCTTTATTTTCTGTTTTGAATTTTACCCTTATCTTTATTGTTTATTTCCTTCTGCTTGCTTTGAGCTTATTGTTCTCTTCTTTTTCTAGTTCCTTAAGGCAGGAGCTTAGGGTATTCATTTGAGAATGTTTTCTTTTCTAATATAAGCATTTATGCTATAAATATCCCTCTCAACACTATGTAAGGTGTGTTTCTCAAATTCTAATATATTTTCATTTTTATTTAGTTCAAAGTATTTTTTAATTCCTTTGAGACATCATTTTTGACCCATGGATTATTTATCAGAATGTTATTTAGTTACCATATGTTTGGAGATTTTCCTGTTATTTCTCTGTTATTGAGTTCTAGTTTGATTCCATTGTGGTCAGAAAACACATTCTGTATGATTTCAATTATTTTAAATGTGTTGAGGTTTGTTTTATGGCCAAGATATGTTCTATCTTGGTATATGTTCCATTGACTCTTGGGAAGAGTCTATATTCTTCTGTTGTTGAGTGGCAAGTTCCATGTCAATTAGATGCTGCTGGTTGATGGTGCTATTAAGTTCTTCTATATCTTTGCTCATTTTTTGGTCTAGTTGTTCTATCTATTGCTTAGAGTGTGGTGTTGAAGTTTCCAGGTATAATTTTAGATTTGCTATTTCTCCTTTCAGTTATATCAGTTTTTGCTTCACATATTTTGCAACTTGGTTGTTTGGTGCATACACATTTAAGATTGCTATATCTTCTTGGTAGATTAACTTATTTATCATCAAGTAATGTCAGCTCCATGCCTTCAACTCAGAGAGTGTGCCAGGTTCTTCCTGGCTTCACCTTCCCTGCACCACAGCCTGCAAACTCTCCCAAGGCAACATTCTGGGGCAACTGTAAGCCTACCTCATTGTTTCCCATCTCTAAGGGATCACTATACTTCATTGCCTGATGACTAGTGTCTTGCAAACTGTTGTTTCATACTTTTTTCTGCTTGGGGGTAGGGCAGACAAAAGAGTGAGCTGCTAGACACAGCAGGGTAAAACCAATACTTCTTATTCTGTCTTTGGCATTAGTCAAAGTCTCAATGTATGTTCTAATGGTTTTGGATGTGGTGGCTTCCTTCTCTGTCCCCCTATTTCATGAATAAAAATCTAGGAAATACAGATATTCAGAAAGCTCCAGTTGAATATCATGTAAAAGGAGTTAATCCAACTTTATATTACAGTTCAGTTCTGAAGTTAGATCTCTCAAATAAGGCTCTGAAATTTTCTTTTGGGGGCCACATTTTCCAGCTTCTCTGAGCCCCATCCCATTTCCTGCATATCAAATATCACTTTTGATTAGTGACTAGAATTGATAAATGACTAGAATTCTTCTCTGAATGTTTACCATTAACAGACTAGTGCTAGTGGGGAGAGTAGTTTCCTTACCCAAGGATTTAGGGAAGTGGCCAGTAGATATCATTACTAGTTATCATTATTAGACATCATTTCTAGGCATGAGATGACTTTTCCAACTTTCTGGTGGCTTTTTCCCTGGTAGATCTGGGGACAGGCCTTTATGTAGGTACTGAGTGATAATTAATTCGAAGTACCTTTAAAATAAATGAATCATGTATACTTATAACCTGAACAGGCCTTCATGTAGGTACTGAGTGATACTTAATTCTAAGCACCTTTAAAATAAATGAATCATGTATACTTATAACCTGAACTTTACATTAGTATTTGATTCAATAAAAATGCCTCTGTAAGGAAAGTACCACAATGGCATTAATCCCTACCCCTCTGTGCAACTTGTATGAGCACTGTATAACATGATAGGGTCATTATCCATTTTTGTCAGGGGTTTCTAATAAATTGTTCATACCAAACTTGAAACCAGTTGATTCAAATTATGAGACAATTCCTCTTTTTCTTTTTTATCCATAGAATATAGTTGATGGAATTGTAAATACTAAATACTGTTTTGAGGTTGTACATAAAAGCTCATCTTTTATTTGGTCTTTAAAGTCTTAGATTAATCTTAAACAATTGCCCTTGACTTGATAAGTAGAAAATATTTATGTCCAAGAAGATATAACAATCCTAAACATGTATGCACCTAACAACAGGGTTTCAAAATATGAGGAAGAAATTGATATAACTCGATGAATAAATAAATCCACTATTATAGTTGGACACTTCAACATCCCTCTTTTCAAGTAATTGAGAGATGAAACAAGCAGAAAATAAGTAAAGAGAGAGTTGGCTTGAACAGCATTATCAGTCAACTGGACCTAATTGACATTTATATACAACAGAATACACATTGTTCTCAAGCTAGCCTGGAACATTTATCAAGATAGAATACATTCTGAGTCATAAGACACCCCACCACAGATATTAAAAAATGGAAATAATGCAAAGCATATTCTCAGACTACAATAGAATTCAACTTGAAATCAATAAAAGAATGATAGGTAGAAACTTACTCAAATATTTGAATGTTAAACAACATACCTCCAAATAACATGTGGGTCAAATAAGAAGTCTCAAGGAAAATTTAGAAATATTTTGAAAATACAGCTTATCAAAATTTGTTAGGTACAGAAAAAAACAGTGCTTAGAGGAAAATTTAAAGGATTGAATGCATGTATGAAAGAAAAGAAAGATATAGCATCAATAACCTAAGCTTGCAACTCCAGAAACTAGAAAAAGAAGAAGAAATTAAGCCCAAAGTAAGCAGAAGAAAAGAAATAATAAAAATTAGAGCAGAAATCAGTGAACTTGGCAAGAGGAAATCAATAAAGAAAATCAACAAGACTAACACCTGGTTCTTTGAAATAATCAATCAAATCAATAAACCTCTAGCCAGGCTAACTAGGAAAAAAAGAGAATACATAAATTACTAATATAAGAAATAAAAGATGGGTCATCACTGCTGATTCCATGAACATTAAAACGTTAATAAAGGAATCTTCTGAACAACTCTATGCCCACATATATAACCCAGATAAATGAACCAACTCTTTGAAAGATACAACCTACCAAAATCCACACAAGAAGAAATATACAGTTAGAATAGGCCTATATCTATTAAGGAAATTAAATCAATAATTAGTAGCCTGCCAAAACAGAAAGCACCAGGCCCAGATGAGTTCACTGATAAATTCCACCAAAAATTTAAGAAAGAAATTATACTAATTATCTATAATCTCTTAGAGAAAATAGAAGCAGAAAGAATACTCTCTAACATTCTATGAGACCAGCATTCCACCAGTAGTAAAACCAAAGACACTGCAAGAAAGGAAAACTGAAGACCAATATCTCTAACCATCTCTCATGAACACAGATGTAAAAATTCACAACAAATTATTAGCAAACGGTATATAAAAAGAATTATCCATCATGAACCACTGGGATTTATTCCATGTGTGGTTCAAAAATCAGTTAATTCATCACATTAACAGGCTAAAGAAGAAAAAACATGTGATTTTATCAATAGACGCAGAAAAAACATTGGAGAAAATCCAAAACCCATTAATGATTTTTTTTAAAAATCCTCAGCAAACTAGGAATAGAGAGGGTCTTCCTCAACTTGATATAAAACATCTACAAAAACCATACAGCTAATGTCATACTTAATGGTGAGAAGCAAGATCTACCTAAGATCAGGTAGGAACAAGGCAAGAATGTCTGTTCTTACTACTCCTATTTAACATCCTACTGGAATGTCCTAGCTGATACAATAAGATACAGAAAGAACATAAAATGTATACAGATTGGGAAGGAAGAAATAAAACTATATTTGTTCATAGATGGCATGACCATCAATGTAGAAAATCCCAAAGAATCAACATCAGAAAACCCTGAAGCTAATAAGCAATTTTAACAAGGTTGCAGGATACAAGGTTAATATATAAATTGCTTTCTTATATACCAGCAGTGAAAAATTGAAATTTGAAATGAAAACATAATGTCATTTACATTCACACTGAAAAGAAAAAAGAAATCTATAAAAATAAGCACGAGATTTATATGAGGAAAATTATAAGACTGTGATGAAAGAAATCAAGGAAGATAACATGTGGTGAGACAGTTCATGTACATGGACAGGAAGACTCAATTTTATTTTCTTTTTTCTTTCTTTCCTTTTTTTTTTTTTTTTTTCCCCACAAACTTCACTTTTCACCCTGCTGGGAGACATTGGCATCTCTCCCTTGGACTCGAAGCTTTTTCTCACCACTAGATCTTTGTACTGGCTATTCTCCCTTGCATGGAAAGCTCTTCCCCTCACCTCCATTTGCCTGCTTTCTTCTTTTCATTCAAATGTCTCTCTCCTTCTCGCACAGATTTTCCCTGACCATTCTCTCCCAGTCTCCTTCCCTGTTACTTTCTACCAGACTATTCTATCAGCTTTCCAGCCAGTAGCACAAATGGCTCAAAACCTTGAACTTGAAGACAGCTCCTCACAAAGAACCACATTATCTCTGCCTTCCTGCCCTTACATTTTCATCTTCACTCACTCCCTGAAGGAAAGACAAAAGACCCAGAATAACCTAGACAGTATTTAAAGGAGAAGAACAGTCAGAGCACTGACACTACCTGACTTCAAGACTTACTCTCAAGCTGCAGTAATCAAGACAGTGTTGTATTGGAGGGGGAAAAAAGACAAATATTTCAGCAGAACAGAAAAGAGAACCCAGAAATAGACCCAAACAAATAGAGTCAACTGAACTTTCACAAAGGAGAGAAGACAATCCAACAGAGAAAGGGTGGTCTTTTCAACAAGTGGTATTGGAACAAGTGGTTGTCCACATGGCCCCCACCCCCGAAAAAAGGAATCTAGACACAGACCTTAGGTGTCTCACCAAAATTAACACAAATCAGATGACAAACCTGGAGGCAAAATGTAAAATATAAAACTCCTAGAAGATAACATAGCAAATCCAGAGCAACTTGGGTTTGGTGATGATTTCTTACATACAACACCAAAAGCATGATCCATGAAAGAGAAAAACTGATAAATTGGACTTCTAAACCAAAAATAAAATTCTAAGCCCCTCAACCAACTGAATGGACCCCTCTTGGCCAAGGGCAGTCTGAAGTAAACCTGAAACACTAGTTCAGTTCATGATGGTAATAGGTGGTTGGACATTCCTAATTACACCTTCCTCCTTTTGGAATTCAGGCACAGAATGACCAGCTATTAATATTAAAATGCAAATCAAAACCACAATGAGATACCATCTCACACCAGTTAGAATGGCTATCATTAAAAGGTCAGGAAACAACAGGTGCTGGAGAGGATGTGGGGAAATAGGAACACTTTTACACTGTTGGTGGGACTGTAAACTAGTTCAACCATTGTGGAAGATAGTGTGGTGATTCCTCCAGGATCTACAACTAGAAATACCATTTGACCCAGCCATCCCATTACTGGGTATATACCCAAAGGATTATAAATCATGCTGCTATAAAGACACATGCACACGTATGTTTATTGCAGCACTATTCACAATAGCAAAGGCTTGGAACCAACCCAAATATCCATCAATGATAGACTGGATTAAGAAAATGTGGCACATATACACCATGGTATACTATACAGCCATAAGAAAGGATGAGTTTGTGTCCTTTGTAGGGACATGGATACAGCTGGAAACCATCATTCTCAGCAAACTGTCGCAAGAACAGAAAACCAAACACCACATGTTCTCACTCATAGGTGGGAATTAAACAATGAGATCACTTGGACACAGGAAGGGGAACATCACACACCGGGGCCTGTTGTGGGGTGGGGAGAGGGAGTAGGGATAGCATTAGGAGGTATACCTAATGTAAATGATGAGTTAATGGGTGTAGCACACCAACATGGCACATGTATACATATGTAACAAACCTGCACGTTATGCACATGTACCCTAGAACATAAAGTATTATATATATATATAAACAGAGACCTTAAGACTGACAAAATAGACACTTTATAGCAATAAGATACAAACATGGCAGATAACAGGCTCTGAAAAAAACTAAAGTATTTTACCCCAAAATATATTTCTTTGACATATTTTGAAATGGCTCCGCAAAGCTGTCTCCTGTGGGGGACATCTACATTCTGTAGAGAATCCCCTTCCATTTCCAGGTTTTTGTGTCTGACCTAGAAGAGAATTAACTAAGAGTCTGACACCTTTTTAAGTCTAATAAGACTATTCTGTCCAATAAGAAATGAATCTATTCTGTCTGAAGCCTTTTACCTGGAGGCTTCATCTGTGTAATAAGAACCTTGGTCTCCACAACCTCTTATCTTAACCCAGACACTCCTTTCTGTTGATTCCAGGTCTTAGATGAACTCAACCAATTGCCAATCAGAAAATCTTCGCATTCACCTATGACCTGGAAGCACCCCCATATCCACACCCACCACTTCATACTTCAAGTTGTGTTGCTTTTCTGGACCAAACCAATTTATATCCTACATACACTGATTGATGTCTTTGTCTCCCTAAAATGCAAAAAAATCGAGGTGTAGCCCAACCACCTTGGGCATATGTTCTGAGGATCTCCTAGGGCTGTGTCACAGGCTTTACCACTCACATTTGGCTCAGAATAAATCTCTTCAAATATTTTACAGATTTTGACTCTTTTCATCAATAGACTTTATTAAAATTTTAAAAACTTCTCTGTGAAAGATACTATTAAGAAAATGAAAAGACAAGCCACAGACTGGAAGAAAATATTTGCAAAACATGTAAGGACTGATAGCCAAATAATTCAACAAAGAACTCTTAAAACTCAACAATAAGAAAACAAACAACCCAATTGAAAAATAGGCAAAAGTTCTGAATGGACACCTCATCAAAGAAGATATACAAATGGCAAATAAGCATAGAGAAAGATCCTCAACACAACATGTCATTAAGGAATTGCAAATTAAAACAACAATGATAAACCACCACATAACTAAAATTCAAAAACACTAAAACACCAAATTCTAGTGAGGATGTGGAGCAAGAGGAACTCTCATGCATTGCTGATGGAAATGCAAAATGGTATGGCCACTTTGGGTGACAGATTGGCAATATTCACAAAACTAAATATACTCTGACCATATGATATAGCAGTTTTGCTCCTTGGTATTTATCCCAATGAATTGAAAACATGTTTATACAAAGCCCCACATACATTTTGTTTTTCTGTTTTTTTGTGGGAATGAGGAGGACTGGAGAGACTACCTGGTGAAATAGGAGGATGTTTATTGAGTGCACTTAGACTTAGCAGATTAACATCCAAAAACTGAGCCTAGAACAAAGACAGCACTTGACTTTTATACACACTTCCAAAAGGGGGTGGGCTAGCTTGAAATAAGCTTATAGTAGTGCAAAGTGTAGTGGTGTGAAAGCAAGCATACAGAGGCAGAACAAAGGCAGTTAATCAAATTGTGACAGGTTCATAACTCAGGATTACATGTGACTCTTGCTATGCGGTCTAGATGGCTGTTATCCAGGCTTGCTCTAATGCCTTGCACGGACTTATCTCATAACCTTCGCTATGGCACCTAGATGACTGCAGCCCAGGCCTGCTCAGGCACGTCTTATAACTTTCACTGTGCTGCTTAGATAAAACAGAATACGTGAAGTTACCAGCTACAAAAAACAGGAATCTATAAACTCATAAGTTTACTCATATCACGGGGGAAAAGAAAATTTGTTTTCTTCTCCTTATGTTGAGGGAGTGCTGGGAGAGTCTCTAGAGCACATTCCTTTGAGCCCTGGTTTCTTTGATAATGTTATTGAGACTTCAGCTGGGTCCAGGCTTTGCTTGTTACTGCCTTTGGGATGAGTCAGCCTAATGTAGAAAGCTTGTTTTTCTCTTTTTAATTTTATTTTTCCTTTTTTTCTTTAATTTCCTGCTTCAGTTTTTTTTTTAATTATAAGTTTTATTCTTTGTCTTTCTTTCCAGCTTTTTGCATTTTTAGGTTCAAAGTGTACATGTGCAAATTCATTACATTTGTAAATTGCATGTCCCAAGGGTTTGGTATACAGATATTTTTGTCACCCAGGTAATCAGGATAATACCTGATAGCTAGTTTTTCAATCTTAACCATCCTCTCACCCACCACCCTCAAATAGGCCCCAATGTCTATTGATCCTTTTTTTGTGTTCATGTGTACTCATGTTTAGCTCCCACTTATAAGTCAGAACATGCAGTATTTGGTTTTCTGTTTCTGCATCACTTTGCTTAGGATAATGCCTCCAGCTCCATCCATGTTGCTGCAAAGGCCATGATCTTATTTTTTTAGTAGCTGTGCAGTATTCCATGGTGTATATGTACCACATTTTCTTCATTTAATCTGCTGTTCATGGTATCTAGGTTGATTCGATGTCTTTTGTTTATAGCAGTTTATTCATAATTGCTAAAACTTGAAAGCAATCAATGTAGGTAAATAGATAAACAAACTGTGGTACATCCATACAATGAAATTTTATTCAGCAATAAAAAGAAATGAACTATCACACTGTGAGGAGACATGGAGAAAACTTGCTAAGTAAGAAAAACCAATCTGAAAAGGTTATATACTGTAAGGTTACAACTATACGACAGTCTGGAAGAGGCAAAACTGTGGAGACAATAAAAAGATCAGTGGTTGCTAGGGGTTCAGAGGAAAGAGGTGAAGAAAGGATGAATAAGTGGAGCACAGGTGATTTTCAGAACTGTGAAACTATTCTGTATGATACTGTAGTGGTAGATGCATGTGATAGGGTTTTGTCAAAACTCATGGAAGTGTATAATACAAAGAGTGAACCTTAATGTAAACTATGGACTTCAATATTAATGTATCAAGATTGGCTCATAATTTGTAAAAAAATGTACCACACTAATGCATGGCAAAACCAGGAGGTGTGTTTGGGTTGAGTGAGTATTTAGGAACTATCTGTGCCTTCTGCTCAATTGTCTTGTAAACCAAAACTTATATAAAAAAAAAGTATATATTTTTTAAAGACTTTATATTGTTTAGAGCAGTTTTAGGTTCACAGCAAAATTGAGTGAAAGATACAGAGATTCCCCATCTATTCTCTACCCCCCAACACATGCATAATCTCCCCAACTATCAACATCAAGCACCATAGTGGTATATTTGTTACAATCAATGAACCCGCATTGGCACATCATCATAACCTAAAGTTCATAGTTTACATTAGGGCTCACCTTTGGTGGTATACATTCTATGGTTTGGACAGATGTATAGTGCCACGTACTATATTCAGCCTTATAGTATTGGCATAGTTTCAATATATCTTCCCCCCAAATTTCATGTTGAATTTTAATCCCATTTCATTTAATCAACATTGAGGAATGTTGCAGGGGGCCTGGTGAGTGGCATTTGGGTCATGGGGGCAGATCCCTTCTGCTTGGCATTGTCCTCACAATAGTAAGTGAGTTCTCTCAAGATTTGGTTAAGTGTGTGACACCCCCCTCCCACTCCCTTTTACTCCTGCTTTCTCCATGTGACATGCAAGCTTCCTGCTTCACCTTCTAACTTAAGTAAAAGCTTCCTGAGCCCTCCCAAGAGCAGATACTGATGCTATACTTCCTGTAAAGCCTGCAGAACCATGAACCAATTAAATCGCTTTCTTATAAATCACCCAGTCTCAGAAATTTCTTTATAGCAATGCAAGAATGGCCTAACACAGAAACTTGGTACTAGGAGTAGGACATTGCTATTAGGATACCTGAAAATGTGAAAACAACTTTGGAATTGGGTAACAGGCAGATGCTGGAAGAATCTGGAGGGCTCAGAAGAAGACAGGAAGATGAAGGGAAGTTTGGAACTTCTGAGACTGGTTAAATGATTGTGACCAAAATGGTGACAGTGATATGGACAGTGAAGTCTAGGCTGCTGAGGTCTCAGAGGCAAGTGAAGAACTTAAAAACTGGAGCAAAGGTTGCCTTTATTGTGTCCTAGCAAAAAACTTGGCTGCATTGTGCCCATGCCCTAGGGATCTGTGGAAATTTCAACTTGATAGTGATGACCTAGGGTGTCTGGGAGAAGAAATTTCTAAGCAGGAAAGTGTTCAAGGTGTGGCCTGGCTGCTTCTAACAGGATACACTCAGAGGTAGGAGCAAATAAATTTTTTAAAATTGGAAATTATATTTAAGAGAGAAGCAGAACATGAAAGTTTGGAAAATTTATAGCCTAGATATGCAGCAGAGAAAGAAAAAGTTTTTTGGGGAGAGAAATTCAAGCAGGTTGCAGAGCAACCACTTGCTACAGAGATTTGCATGACTTAAAAGGAGATAAGTGCTGATAGCCAAGACAATGGGAAAAAGGTGTCAAAGGCATTTCTAAGACCTTCACAGCAGCCCTTCCTATCATAGGTTCAGAGGCCTAGGAGGACTGAATGGTTTCATGAACAGGCCTAGGGTTCTGCTGCCCTGTGCAGTCTCAGGACACTGCTTCCTACATCTCCTCTGCTCCATCGTCAGCTGTGGATCAAAAGGACCCCAGTACATCTCTGCCTGCCACTCCAGACAGCAAAAGCCATGAGCTTTGAAGGCATTCATGTGGTGTTAAGCCTGCAGACACACACAGTGCAAGAGTAAAGGAGTCTTAGTAGCCTTTGCCTAGATTTCAGAGGAGGTATGGGAAAGCCTGGGTGCCCAAGCAAAAGCTTGCTACGGAGGCAGAACCCTCACAGAGAGCCTCTACTAGGGCAGTGCCTAATTGGGGACTATGTGTGAGGATTCCAACCCCACATATCCCCTTGGCACTGCGTAGTGGAGCTGTGAGAAGAGGACCACCATCCTCCAGACTTCAGAATGCTAGGTCCACTGGTAGTTTGCTCCCTGCACCTGGAAAAGCCCCAGGCACTCAACAACCTGTGAAAGCAGCCATGGGGGCTGAACCCTGCAAAGCCACAGGGATAGAGCTGTCCAAAGCCTTGGGAGCCCACCCCTTACACCAGCATGCTCTGGATGTGGGACATGGAGTCAAAGGAGATTATTTTGGAGCTATAAGATTTAATGACTGCCCTGCTGGGTTTTGATCTTGCATGGAGCCTATAGCCTCCTTTTTTTAGCCAATTTTTCCCTTTTGGAATGGAAGTGTTTACCTAATGCCTATATCCCCACTGGGTCGGAAGTAAATGGCTTGTTTTGATTTTACAGTCTCATAGGTAGAAGGAACTCACCTCCTGAGGAGACTTTGGACTTGGACTTGGGACTTGGGACTTTTGAGTTGACACTGGAATGAGTTGAGTCTGGGGGACTACTGGGAAAGAAATATTGTATTTTGCAATGTGAGGACATGAGATGTAGGGGACTAGGGGTGGAATGATATAATTTGAATATATGTCCCCACCAAATCTCATGCTGAATTATAATTCCCAATGTTGGTGGTGGGGCCTGGTGGGAGGTGTTTGTGTCATGGGGATAGATCCCTCATGCCTTGGTGTTGTCCTTCTGATAGTGAGTGAGCTCACTCGAGATTTGGTTGTTTAAGTGTGTACCACCCCACCCCCCATCCCTGTTGCTTCTGCTTTTGTCATGTGGCATGCAAGCTCCCTGTTTTGCCTTCCACCATGAAGAAAACTTTCCTGAGGCCTCTGAGAAGCATATTCTGGCACCATGCTTCCTGTACAGCCTGCAGAACTGTGAGCTAATTAAACCTCTCTTTTAATAAATTATCCAGTTTCAGGTATTTCTTTATTGCAATGCAAGAACAGCCTAACACAAGTATTATACAGAGTATTTTCTCTGCCCTACAAATGTTAATTTTTAAAAACTGTTTCTGTAGAAAAAAAAAGAAAGAACTGAAATAGAGGAAACAGTGATTTGAAGTCTGCCCAAACTTATCCCATACTATTCATGCTGGGGAGTGACCATCCAGACAGAGGCTTCAGTTATCTCCAGTGTTACTCAGAAGATCATGGAGCAAGATAGCCCAATACATCTGTTGCCCATTTACGGTTTGGATCACAGAAGATATATTGGGAAATTTTGTTCTAAGAAAACAAGATAGAGAAAGTTAATTTTAATTATAGTTTCAATTATTTTTCACCGTGGAAAAATAATGCTGTATGTTGATTAATAAATTTGGAAATAATTATTTCTATTGCTAGCAAGATGCAGTGAAACTGGAATGCTCTAACAATGCAGGATTCAAAATAAATTGTTATAGACTTTTTCTAAAACAACTTTATCCATATATTATAGGTGTGCTTTGTAAAATGTTATATATATTTATATTCAATAATTTGATTATTGGTAATTTATGCTATGAAATGAATTTGATGGCTCAAACTATACAAACTGCACAAAGATGTTTATTACTGCATTATTTATAATGACAAAACATAGAAACTATCTGAATATGTATCTAATAGCAGAAAGATTAAATAATGTTTTCACAGTAATTCAATAAGATGTGTAACATGCATTACAAATCATCATTAGGACATTTGGTTATAGCCAGAATGGTTGTTACTAATTATCATTACAATTAGTTCAACATAGCACTATACAAAAAAGAATGAATACAAAATCTTCAAACATTACATTCTTTCCATCTAACCTCCATAGCTTTGCCCATGTTCACCCTATTGCTTGGAGTAAATGAATGATTGTATAAATACAAGTATGTAAACATCATGTGTGAATATGCAGAGACTGGCAGCTCACTGAAATTGAAAGGCCACATGATGAGAGTTAGGATTTTCTTTTTAATTTTTAAATTTCTATTGTTTGCATAATAATTTATCTTTAAATAATGAGCAATACTTTGCCTTTCCTAATTTACTGGGGATTTAAGAGACATGAAAGCTTATTCTTGAGCAGGCATCATGCATGCCCACACCAGCAACAAATCTGAGAATTGAAGTACTTATCCATATAGTTCAACATCCTGACCATTCTCCCTTCTACCTCCCAGATAATCACTTTTTAAAAACTGTATAGAGAATTGAAACAGATTTCTTCCTTTAGATAATTGTCTCAACTCTCAACTTGCTTGGCTGGTTAAAATCTGTTACAGAAATGCTTCTCAAGCTTTAATTGCACATGAATCACCTGGGGATCTTGTTAAAAGGCAGACTATGATTTGGTAGATTTGGGGTGGGGCCTGAGATTCTTCATTTCTATCAAGCTTCCAGATGATGCTGATGCTGCTAGCCCCGGACCACACTTATGTAGTAAATAATATAGCATTTGAGTAATCTACTTATCTAGTGAATCCAGATAATTCATATACTTATACGTGTGTGCATATGTATGCATATATATAATTCACATACTTATATGTGTGCATATATATCACATATATACACACATATATGTACACTTTATATATACATCTATACATATATACTTTATGTACATATACAAATATACGTATCTATACATAGACTATATATACATCTATACATATATATACTATATATACACACACACATACATAAAGTATTCCATCAGGTTTGACCATCAACATGAAGCAAATTATGGCAAATGGCCAGTTTACACTGTAATTATACTATACAGACAGCCTAGTTTCCTTAGTTTTCTCATCTTTGAAACAAAGATGATATACAGTAGGTAAGTTACCTACTATTTCTAGATTCTGTGGAGAAAAAAGAAAGAAATGAAGTGTTGAGTTTGATCATGCTTGGCAGTGGCCTGACTTGTTTAATGATAAAAGCAAAAGCTGGTCATAAATGTTCAAAAGGCATCAATAAGCCCTAGTAACTCTTGCTGATGGAATTGACATCTAGCACTCTTCTTACTCACAGACTATGCTCGAAAAATATTTGTTCAGTAAATGCCACATGAACAAATTTATGAACACCTACAGCCATATCTTTGTACCGTACCCTATGCTACTATCTTCAGCTACTGGCTGAAAATATTATCTTTTTTTCATGGTGTTCTCAAGTGATAAACCTGATTAACTTCAAATATGATGAAAGTATTCATTTTTGTGGAAAATCTTAAATCATCAAGATGCATTTTTCTGTGACATAGTATTTGAATTGATGACATCTTCCAGAGTCAGTCAGTAACTCTCAACACATCTTATTTTCCAGACACTGTCCTCAGCAAAAATAATACTGAGAGGTCAGGGCACATCTATCTGCAGGGCGTAAAAAGGTGGCATCTGAAATACTCTTTTCTTACTTCTTTCTTTGCATAGATAATGCATTGCTTTCCCCCACTGGGGAAATAGGGATTGTTGCCATAGTAATGTTTTAAGAACACTCGTAGATCAATATTAGAACTGCAGAAAGTATCTGAGATATTCCATGCAATTTGTGAGTCTAAAGCTATATCCCCACTCTTGTTTATTTGCTCAACTGTAGACTAAAGATTTGAGCAACTCTCACAACTGGTCAGTTTTGTGATGTGAAGAATTAGTCAGTCAACCAACAAGTGTCTTGTGAATGTTTCCTAAGCAGAGGATTTTGCTAAGCATTAAGCAATAACCAGCAATGTGAAATGCAGAGGCTGTGTATCTGTCAATCTGGGAAAAAAAAATGTAGTGTTTACTGCACCAGAGTGCCAGGATCCCAGCTGTCCCTTAAAATGCATACTTGGATTTTTTTCCATATTATATTTCAAAGTTTCCCTAAGAAAATTAAATATATTTCTCTTTTTATTGTCCTATTCATCTTTAGCTTCCCATCCAATTCCCAACTTGCCCACATAAACAATATCTCAGTACCACACACTGCACAAAATATGGGAAATGAGTTGCAGTTCCTTATATGACAGAATGTTTAGAAATGTTCAGATGGTTTAGAATCAGTTATAAGGAAATAAATATATATACACCAAGTATGTGTCTGCTTCCTTCTGGAACAAAGCGGCACATACACAGGCAGTGCTTTTTATGCCACAAGGTAGACGCGTATTCCAAAGACCCCATTATCTTCAAGTGCTGTTACATAAATCTCCTCAAGTTATCCCAATAATGTATGTCCTTCTGAGGAGCTGGGTAAGAAGATGCCTGGGCTCCAGCTGCAGCCCTTCTTCCAGCCATGTGACCCTGAGCAAGTCATTTCACCTTGCCTGAGCCTGGTTTTCTATGTGTAAAAAAGACAGAACTGTACTTCCCAATCTGAGTCTCCATCTGACTATAAAACCTGTAGCGCCATGAAACAGAGTAAAATAAGGGGTCCCTTCATCCTTCTTTGGTCTTTTGCTCCACTTTTATATCCCTTGCTGATATAGCAAAGTATTCAGTATCTGTTCTTATGGAAGTTTGGTGGCAAACACACACTGTCTGTCAAAAAGATTGGTGGTGGCTCACGCCTGTAACCCTAACAATTTGGGAGGCCAAGGCAGGTGGATCACTTGAGGTCAGAAGTTCGAGACCAGTCTGGACAACATGGTGAAACCCTGTCTCTACTAACAATACAAAAATTAGTCAGAAATTGCTTGAACCCGGGAAGCAGAGGTTGCAGTGAACTGAGATTGTGCCACTGCACTCCAGCCTGGGCAACAGAGAGAGAGACTTCGTCTCCAAAAAAAAAAAAAAAAAAAACAGAAAATTAACTCAGTGTTTTCCCAGTCATGCATATTATAGGAATGAATTCAAAAATTCAGTCTGGAAAAATGAGGACACTTGTTATTTCAAATTAAGAATGTATAATCTATGGGAGGCCGAGGCGGGTGGATCACGAGGTCAGGAGATGGAGACCATCCTGGCTAACACGGTGAAACCCCATCTCTACTAAAAAATACAAAAAATTAGCCGGGTGTGGTGGCAGGTGCCTGTAGTCCCAGCTACTTGGGAGGTTGAGGCAGGAGAATGGCGTGAACCCGGGAGGCAGCGCTTGCAGTGAGCCGAGATCGTGCCACTGCACTCCAGCCTGGGTGACAGAGTGAGACTCCGTTTCAAAAAAACAAAAAGAATATATAATTTATATATACACACATGAGTTTAGAAAAAATACATAGGTTAGGTAACTGAAAGATGAGCATTACCAAGTAATTGGTCAAGCTGTCTTAATTTTTTATACATCCATATTTAGAAATAAAATAATGCCCTGATATAAATGACTTCTAATTACCTATCCTATATTATTCCTCCATTGTAACCATGAGTGAAATTGCATAAAGTTAGTCCATTGACCTGTAAAGTCAGATTTGCCCTCTAAAATGCAAGCTATTCTCGATATAAACAATCCTTTGTTTAACTATTTGTAACAGTCATTTTAGCTATATGAAAAGTGCTTGAAGTGTACGCTTAGAATGCCAAATTATAATTTAAATTTAAACATGATTTGGCATAGGGTTGACTGCCACTCAGTGAATTCCTGGTTATCTGCACTGTGGCAAAATGCTCATCTGCCCAGGTAAGTGACAACTGATTATGTTTTTATTACTGTGAAATTTCCCTTGGCCTGCTCATTTTCTCCCATACATCTCTGGGAATTTAACCTTTCCCCACTGGGATCTATTTCTTTAGTTGGAAAAACTCCAGAAACAATCTTATGTGGGAACTCTAGACATCCAGATGTTAGAGAGAAGTAGTGTTATTACACAAGAGGTGTACTTGGGATCTTTCTATTTACACAGATTAAGTGGAATGAATAGTTGTGACAACTTCCATAATTGCACACCAGTATACTGTTCTGGGACCATCAGGAAACACAGCAGAATGAGCTGACATAAGCAGGCTCCCTCCCTGCATCACCATCTTACACCCAGCTCCCAAAACAAAGAAATGCTGGATAAAATAGGAAAACACCACAAAACAATTTTACTACAAGCCAAGCACAAAAGAATGGTAAACATGCAGGAAGCAAAAACAAAGGCAGAAGCCAAAGTCAGAGCAGCACGCAGTAGCAGGGTGATGCAGTCACAGCCCATAGGGATTGAATGGAATGGAGGCCCTTGGGACTGCTGATTCAAGGGCAAGAAGTTCGGCCTAGGCTCTACATGAGGCTGGGAGCCTACCTGGGCCTTGGGCATGAAAGTCAGAGCCACAAAGCACTGCCTTCTCCAGGGAAAAGGAGTCAGGTAAACTCCACAAGTCCAGAAAAGCCTGGAAGAAAGTTGCTGTCCTTCTGGGGCCTTGGGTTAGAAAATAGTGACCAGAAATCAAAATCCCAGTTCTGTGACATATTTGAGTGTATATCTTGAATTTATATCATTTGCATGGTAGGGAACCTCCAGGCCAAGAAATAAGCCCAAAAAGTGGCCCAGGATCACTGGAACCCTAGAACCCAGAGAAACAAACAGCAACTGAAGGCATCTGGGAGGTTTCTACGAAATGTGGACCTGGAAGAATAAACAGAATTTCAATAGACAGAATTAGGGGAAAGGTGTTTCAGGTGGACACCTTCCTGTGCAAAAGCATATGAGGGAATATGTGGCCTAAGGTAAGAAATTTGTGAAGGGGTAGAGTGAGAAAAAAGGGTGGATAAGGGGGGCAGATTAGAGGAATAAGATGATCAACTTTTTTATTGTAAAAATAACTGGTATTGTGCTCAAGTTGATTGCAAATGTCACAATGTGACACAATAACTAGGTTTATCCCTTTCCACTCGATAATGAGCAATATGAATAATGAATGGTATGAATGAGTGAAAGTGTTGCTTAATACTAGCTAACCTCCCCTGAGTTCTCTTGGCCAAATAATTCCCCACAATCACATAAGTAAATCCTTGGTTCTACTTCCCTAGAACTTCCTATAAAGAAGGCCAAATGAGAAGTAGTTCAGTTTTCACATAATTTGGTGCATTGGTCCTTGTTACTTCCAATTTGAGGCCATTTGCAACCATTGTCTAGTATGTCTCATTCAATCATAAAGTCTCTCCCTGAATCTCAGTTTCAGCCGCTTTGCTAATTGTCTTTAGAGATCTTCCCTGGGCTCTCCCTAAATAATGTTTCATATAGTCTACATGGTTTACACTTAAAGTCAAACCATACCAAAAGACTTTCTAAATTGGGAAGACATGAAGCTTGCTGTTTTGCATGATGTGGTGTTACATAAAAACTTAATTTTTTAACATAAATCAGGGTTAGGCAAATTTTTCAATAAACAGCCAGATAGTGAATCTTTTAGGCTTTGTGGGCTATATGCAGTCTGTATCACATATTCTTCGTAGTTTTTTTCATTTGCTTTTTTAACACTTAAAAAGTGTAAAAATCAGTCTTAGCTCACAGGGCACACAAAAACAAACTAGGGCCAGATTTGGCCCACCGACTGTAGTTTGCTGAGCCGTGATATAGATTAATCCAAGGAATACAGCATTTTTGGCATTTAATTACAAAGAAGTCCGGAGCTAGCATGAGTGAATGACTGAGACCCTGAGGGATGGCTGTTGGAATGCTGAGACCAGCTGAAGAGGATGTTAAAAACACAAGACTGTGCTCGCCTGAACAACCAGAGCATCCATCAAAAGGAAATCATTTTCAAAGTGAAATCATGCTTGCATGACGAACAGCAGAATATCAGTCCAAACAGATGTGTAGGAGGCAATGGAAAGTCAGAACCATGGAACAGCAGATTATTTAAAGCAAATGAAGTCAAGCGCCAGAGAAGATGTATAAAGGAGCCCAGAATGGGATTTTAGGGAAGATCCTACATCAAAACAAAACTACTCTGCTATACCACCCTTCAGTTTCAAGTCATTTAAGACTAGGTAACCACCTGTAGTATAACTCCTATTATAAACTAACACATAAAATATAAAGCTATTATTCTGGAGAAAGAGAAGAGAGATGAGGAAGTAGGAGAGATGGAAGAAAGGCAAAAAGAGGAAAGGTAGGAGGGTGTGATGGTAAATTTTATATGTCAACTTGACTGGGCTATGGGGATGTCCAGATAGCTGACAAAACATTTCTGCATGTGCCTGTAGGGGTGTTTCCAGAAGAGATTAGCATTTGAACTGGTAAACTGAGTAAAGCAGATGGCCTTTCTCAATGTGGGTGAGCATTATTTAATACACTAGGGACCCTGAATAAAACAAAAAAATGGGGGAAGTGGGAATTATGTATTTGCTTAAGCTGTTCATCTAACTTCTCCTACCCTCAGACGTTGGTGCTTCCAGTTCTCAGCCTCCAGACTTGGACTGGGTCTCCTGGATCTCAGGCCTTCCAGCTTAGACCAGCATAACATTGTTGACCTTCCTGGGCCTTCAGTTGGCTGATGGCAGATTGTAGGACTTCTCAGCCTACATAATCCTGTAAGCCAATCCCTCATGATAAATTTCTGTATATCTATAAATATCTTACTTGTTCTGTTTCTGGGGATCCCTAATACAAACGGGAAAAGAAAAGAGGGGAGAGAAAGAAAAGCCAAGGGAAAGGGGGAAGAACAATAATATAACATTTAATTTTAATTTTAATTTTTATTTTTTTGAGATGGAGTCTCACTCTGTCACCCAGGCTGGAGTGCAGTGGCACGATCTTGGCTCACTGCAATCTCCACCTCCTGGGTTCAAGCAATTCTCTGCCTTCGCCTCCCAAGCAGCTGGGATTACAGGTGCCCACCACCATGCCCGCCCGGCTAATTTTTGCATTTTTAGTAGAGACGGGGTTTCACCATCTTGACCAGGCTGGTCTTGAACTCGTGACCTCATGATCTAACCCCCTCCACCTCCCAAAGTGCTGGGATTACAGGCTTGAGCCACTGGCCCCAGACAACATTTAATAAATCTTTAAGTATAAAGTAACATGTAGTATTTGTCTTAAGCCTAAAAACTCTGACTACAAAAAAAAAAAAAAAAGTGTTATCTTTTTTTCTTTTTCTTCATGTATGTCCCACAAGAAGTTGACAACTTGTTGTCCAGGATTAACCACATGGCCACACCCAGCTGTGAGGAGGGTGGGAAGTATATTTTAGCTAAGCACATTGCCTCCTGTGATAAATCAGTAGAAAAGGAATAATGATGTTGGGGTAGGCTATGGCAGTTCTTGCTGTATGGAGCTAATGTGACTTTCACCTTATTGTGGTGATTGGAATATTTTTCAGCCAAGTCAGGGATCAGAAAACATAGAAAATTTAAGGAGCATTCAGAGCCACAGGTATGTAATTGGCCAAAGCATTTTGGAGGATAGACATTGGTAAACACCAGTACGCTAAATAAGCAATAGAAATAAATGTGTGTAAAATACACTACCCTTTTACGTTATCCAGAAGTATATGATATCAACCTTGAAAGAACAGCAATGGCCTTCAACTAAGCAGAACATAGTTTATTAGAGGTGAGCTCTGTTGAGATGAAAACAATTTAGAAAGTTAATATTGTTAGACTGGGAGAAAATATTCAAAAAACACAAATCTGACAAAAATTTCTATCTAGATTGTCTAAAGAACTCTTAGAACTCAATAATTAAAGGCAAACAACCTAATTTTAAAATGGGCAAAAGATTTTAATAGACTAAAAAAGAGATGCACAAATGGCCAATAGTTAGCTTAAAATACACTCAATATCATTAGTTACCACAGAAATGCAAATTAAAACCACAATTAGATACCACTACATCCTCACTAGAATTGCTATTAGTAAAAAAGCTGACAATATCAAGTGTTGGCAAGGAGGTAGAGAAACACGGAACTCTTCATGCTGATGGGAATGTAAAAATAGTACAGCCACTATGGGGAACAATTTGGCAGCTTCTTATGAGGTTAACATGCAACCCAGCAATACTACTCTTAAGTATTTACCCAAAAGAAATGAAAATATATGTCCACAAAAAGACATGAACATACATAGCAGTTTTATTCAACATTTCAAAACAGTGGGAAACAATCCAAATGTCCATCAACAGGTGAATGAATAACGAAATTTATCTCACAATTACAATCCAATAGCACTAATGTTCTTTTAAAATCAATGTATCATGGTATATTCCCATAATGAAATTCTCTCAACAAGAAAAAGAAGACTATTGCATTCAATGACATAGATGAATCTTGAAAACATTATACTTTGTGAAAGAAGTTAGGCACATAAATACAGACTGATAATTCCATTTATACAATTCTAGAATAGTTAAAGCTAATCTACAGTGGCAAAAACCAGAGCAGTGGTTGTCTAGGCCAGGAGTGTTGGTGGGCAAATTGACTGCAAAGGAGGCCAATGGAACTTTTGGAGATGTTGGAAAAGTTCTGTATCTTTATTTTGATAATATTTATGGGCATATAAATTTGCCAAAACTCATTTAAAAAACATAGGGTTTTTTGTTTTTGTTTTTGTTTTTGTTTTGTTTTGTTTTTGGCTAAGATGGAGTCTCACTCTGTTGCCCAGGCTCCCAGGCTGCAGTGCAGTGGCACAATCTTGGCTCACTGCAACCTCTGTCTCCCAGGTTCAAGTGATTTTCCTGCTGCAGCCTCCCAAGTAGCTGGGACTACAGGTGTGCATCACCATGCCTGACTAATTTTTGTATTTCTGATAGAGACAGGGTTTCACCATGTTGGCCAGGCTGGTCTCGAACTCCTGACCTCTGGTGATCCACCTTCCTCAGCTTCCCAAAATGCTGGCATTACAGGCATGAGCCACCACACCCAGCCTACATAGCTAAAATTAGATTATTTTATTGTAAGTAAACTATAAACCAATAAATTGATTTTAAAAGAGCATTAGTGCTGTTGCATTGTAACTGAGATAAAAGCAGTGTTTATATAAAAAGTCGCATTCTTGGAATAGGATTCATTAAGTAATTGATTCATCAAATGAATTAATCCTTGGGTCAGAATCAAACATGTTCACCAAACACCTGCTGTTTGGTAAAAATCGTCCTAGTGCTGAGGACTAATGGATACATGACATAGTTCCTACCATCAGTGAGCTCAGTCTCATGAAGGATGTGGGCCTATAGACAAGTAGTGTCCATACAGGGTAATGGGGGCTGTAATAAAAGTGAGTACACAGTGCAGCACTCTGCTTGAGGTAATTTTAAAAAGCTTCACCAACAAGGTGTTTGAGTTGAGGCTTGAAAGATGAGTGTGAACTTCTCAGGAAGCCCAGGGGCTGAAGAATGCTGAAAGGGTATTCTGCCCATACCCAGAAAGAAGCATACAGTTGAGAAATAGTTCCATGCAATAAAGTTTTGGGGTGGATCTTAGGCTTTGTGCAAGTGATAGGGGGGTGGCCCCATCAGAGAGGACCTTGTGTGCCATGTTAAACAGTCTAAACTTTGTCCTATATGAATTGAGAAACTAATGAAAGGTTTTAGCAGGAGAGGGAGGTGGTCAGATTTGCATCTCTGACAAGCAAGATGAATGGATTGGAGGGGAACAAGTCTGAAATGGGGTTCAGTATTGTTAATGTATTAAAGAACTGGACTCAGTTATTAGTCAAGACCCAAGCAAGAACAACTTACTTTATCAGAGCCCACAGTGCTCCACATGGCCTGGCCACTGCCCTCCTTTCCCGTCTCCTTTCCCCGCACTGGCCTTCTTACTCGCTGTCCTCTAGTCACACTGGTCTCCCCGCCTTTCCTCAGACATTCTAAGTTCATTCCTGCCTTGGGACTTTGCATTAATGTTTGTTTCTGTCTTGCTCTCTGCTTCCTTCTCATGAGCCTGCTCTGCATTTAAATGTCACCTCTCTCAGAAAGCCTTTCGCTGATTTCCTGGTCTAATGCTTCCTTCTTTGCCATTCACTATTTATTACTTCCCTATTGGATCTTTTTCCCAGTGTCAAGAACTGAGAAGAGTCTGAGATATTACCCTATTTGCAAGACAAGAACTTGGCTTGCCACATTATCTCATGGATGCCAAGATAAGACACAAGACTCTTGGGTCAGAAACAAAGGGCCTTATTACTCATAACACAATAAGTAATCATGAGCTTTATGTTTGCATCAGTACTTCTTGCTATCCAAGTTCCAGGGGTAAACAGTGTGACTCAGAGAGATACTGCACACACAGTGGGTTTGTCACAGCTGAGGAAACTAATACTTAGGGAAGTTTAATCTTTTATATTGGATGGTAAACAAACATACCCAACCATATTAATAATTATTTATTACACTGGACAGTAATCAAGCCTACCCTCTGCTCCAGAGAGATGCTAGCTTTATCTTCCAAGGCTGTTTGCCATACAGACATCCTTAAAAATATAGTCTAGAACAAAAGGGCAGTTTTTGACCTTTTGCTTATAAGACATGCAGAAACTTGAGAACCTTGGAGTATTATCTCCCAATAATATCCAACTCTCATTTCTACACTGTTTTTTTGACTTCTGGTGAATTTTTCCAAGAGTATAGCGCTCCATCAGCTACTGTGCACAATTTGAGCAAGAACATCTGGGACCAAATCCATTAAATTTGTCTTATACAGTATTTACTTAGGTTACTATCAATAGAACTCCAAGAAAAAGAATAAGACCAACTGGCAGCATAAATCACAACCGTGTCCCACTATTATCCCAGACCTAACCTGCAGAAAAATCGTATAAGTCATCAGGGTCTACATTAGAAATCTAAATGGTTTTAAGTTTTCATATTGACATTTGTACTTAGTCTGAAGCATCAATCCAAGTATACCAGAATGTATTGGCAACAGCACAGATTTCACCATGGCCCATAGCGAAGAAGTTTAGGGTAATTCTCAGCAACCATTCTCAGCCCAGTGAATTAAGGCTGACCTTAATGCCTTCCAGGGTCAAAGTAGTATTTCCTTAAATACTTGAAGGTCTCTTATGACTATCCGTAAGGTGCAAGTCACTGTATTTTCAGGAGAGAGGCACATTCATGCTAGCTTCCTCCATCAGTGAGGAGCATAGGTTGACAGTGGCCTCCAATGTGGACTCATAGCCAACCGGCAGGCCTTGAGGTGCCCAATTTAGTTGGAATAATTTATGTTACTCTTAATTTTTGGAAAGACTAGCTGAGAGCAATCAGTCCCCCTGTTCTATTTTCCAAACCACCAGTCAGGTGGCATTCAGCAGCCTCATGGAATGACCTAGAGGTAGAAAAGACATGTAGAGGTGACAGGTGACAGGTGACACTTTTTCAGGGGAAGTGCAGAAGCTAGGGCAATCCCCTGCTGTTTCTGATAGACTTCTCAGAAAGTTTGAAAGGAATGATGACCAAATAGCAGTTGGAATCATCTAAAGCAGAAATGTTTGCGACAGTTCAGGAGAGATATACTAGTTGTTTCCCTTCATGAGGAAGGCTCATGGGGTGAATCTAAAAAACAAAGATTATTAGTGCCTCTTTCCTTTGCACCCTCAGGGTCTAAAGTATTTGTATTAGTCTGTTCTCATGCTGCTATGAAGAAATACCTGAGACTGGGTAATTTATTAAGGAAAGAGGTTTAATTGACTCACAGTTCCACATGGCTGGGGAAGCCTCAGGAAACTTACAATTATGGCAGAAGGGGAAGCAAACCATTTTCACGTGGTGACAGGAGAGAGCCTGAGTGCCCAGCAAAGGGGTAGGCCCCTTATAAAACCAGCAGATCTTGTGAGAAATCATTCACCATCATGAGAACAGGATGGGGGAAACCGCTCCCATAATTCAATTACCTCCTACCAGGTCCCTCCCATAACACATGGGGATTATGGGAACTACAATTCAAGATGAGATTTGGTTGGGGACACAGCCAAACTATATCAATATTCCTTCCCCAGGTGCTGGATTCTTGCTCTCCCTCCACAGTCTCAAAAATCAGTATGTCCCATTACAATAGCTGCAACATCCTCTTTTCTCTAATAATTCCAGATCTTTCATCTGATAGGGGTCATGTATAAGAAGAAAAAGGACACTTTTTAAAACTTATAGATCTACAACTGAGAGACAGGACTAGCTGGAATTTCCTAGGCCGACTAAGAATCCCTAAGCCTAGCTGGGAAGGTGACCGCATCCACCTTTAAATACAGGGCTTGCAACTTAGCCCACACTCGCCCAATCAGAGAGCTCACTAAAATGCTAATTAGGCAAAAACAGAAGGTAAAGAAATAGCCAATCATCTATTGCCTGAGAGCACAGCGGGAGGGACAAGGATCGGGATATAAACCCAGGCATTCGAGCTGGCAAGGGCAACCCCCTTTGGGTCCCCTCCCCTTATGTGGGAGCTCTGTTTTCACTCTGTTTCACTCTATTAAATCTTGCACCTGCACTTTCCTGGTGCGTGTCTTGTTAAGGCTCAAGCTGAGCTTTCGCTCCCTGTCCACCACTGCTGTTTGCCGCCATCACAGACCCACCGCTGACTTCCATCCCTCTAGATCGGGCAGGGTGTCTGCCGTGCTCCTGATCCGGCGAGGCACCCATTGCCACTCCCGATTGGACTAAAGGTTTGCCATTGTTCCTGCACGGCTAAGTGCCTGGGTTCGTCCTAATCGAGCTGAACACTAGTCACTGGGTTCCACAGTTCTCTTCCATCCCTGGCTTCTAATACAGCTATAACACTCACCACATGGCCCAAGATTCCATTCCTTGGAATCTGTGAGGCCAAGAACCCCAGGTCAGAGAACACAAGACTTGCCACTGTCTTGGAAGTGGCCCACCACCATCTTGGGAACTCTGGGAGCAAGGACCCCCCATAACACAATGTTCACTACTTTGGCCTGTCAGCCACCTGCCTCCACAAAACAGAGACTTAGCATGCAGCATACTCAACTAAATTGTCATTACCTTATGATCTGGGCCCACATCGAACCAGCAAGAGAATCCAGGTGACTGAAACAGAATTAAGCTTGAATTTCCTAGGCCACCTTTTGGCCAGGCTGCTAACCAAACTGCTTACCAACTAGGTTGGCCTGTGGTTGCCAATAGGGGGAAAAAATATCAGGCCTAGGAATGGTCAGGACAGAATCCAAAATTGTAAAATAGAACTATACACTTCCCATTCCTTTCATCATGACCAGTATCCAAGAAGTTGCCAAAAGTAGAAGATTCCTGTCTGGGGACAGCTACATTATGACCAACTGCCTTACTAAGGAATGTAGACCAGAAACAGTTAAGGGAGGTTGTATTAGCTTCTTAGGGCTGCCCTAATGAATTATCACAAAGTGGGTGGCTTAAAACAATAGAAATTTCTTCTCTCACAGTTTTGGAGGCCAAAATCAAGGTGTTATCAGGGATGTACTTCCTCTGAAGGCGCTAGGGAAGGATCATTCTTTGCCTGTTCCGGCTTCTGATAGCTCCATGCATTCCGCGGCTGGTGGCTGCATAACTCCATTCTCCACCTCCATCTTCACATAGTCTTCTTCCCTGTCTGTGTTTCTTCTCTTCTCTGTTACAAGGAGATTTGCCATTACATTTAGGACCTACCTGGGTAATTCAAAACATCTCATCTCAAGATGCTGAACTTAATTACATCTGCCAAGACCCTTTTTCCAAATAAGGTAACTTTCATAGGGTCTGCATATTAGGACATGCACATATTTTTGGGGGGATTTAACCTGCCACAGAGGTATAGTCAGAAATCTTTTTGAGTCAAATTTTGAGGAGGCCATTCCAACACGCAACAATACCACATGCCTGTGAATGGTACAGCATGTGGAAGGACCACTGGATAACTTAACTATTATTAGCTCATTCTTGAGTGGCTTTTGTGATAACAAATGCATCACTATCAGACTGCAAATAGTATGGAAAGCCAAACACATTATGCATATTAGTTTCAAGGGCCACAACAGTGTGGCTGGAGTCTGTTGACCAGACTGCAACAGCAACACTGTAACCTGAAAGAGTATCTACAGTGTGAAGCACCACTGATAACCCCAATGGAGGAGTCAAAGATCCAAAGTGGTATGTACATCAATCACCAGTGCATGGAAGGCAGTGTGGCAGCCTACAGCATGAGACAAATGGATCAGCTATGGCAGGATTCACAGGTCTGGCATGCAGTGGCAGCCTCAGAAACACTGAATCCTTTACTTTGTTCCCAGTCTATGATGGTGGATGTGTTGCCATGTATGGTATGAGGATGGATTCCAGCAGCAATGGTAGCAACCAAGCTGTGCAGGCTTGATCAGCAGTTTGATTTCAGTTGATTTCATCAAAGAATAGGTTCTTATGATGAAGATTTACTTGAGTGAGGCTGTTTTGTTAACACAGTTCATGACCCCAAAGAGGGATATCTCTAATCTGCCAGTCTTTGGTTTTCCAGGTGGCAGACCAAGTAGTTAGGCCATTGGCAACACCTGAAGAGTCAGTAAAAATACAAGAGTCTGTCAAGGGGAATATTAGGCAGAGTTGTAAGAAGACCTTGAGTTCTGCCCAACCGATAGGACCAAATGCATCCATTTTGCCTCTGCATAGCTAAATACCTATAGCAGCCCCCTGGACAGTATTGGATTTCAACTTTGCCAAACCATCAGTGATTCAGGCCCAGGCATCTGTAGCAGGAATCAACAAACTTTTTCTTAAAGGCCCAGATAGTAAATATTTTGGCTTATGGGATGTGTGATCTCTTTTGCAACTACTCAACTCTCCCATGGTAACGCAAAAGTAGACAATACATTATGTTCCATCCACACACACACGCAAAATAAAAATAGACAATACAGGAATGAATTAGTGTAATTGTATTTTAATGAAACTTTATTTGGGAATACAAAATCAATGTACAAAAAGCAGTAGCATTCCTGTACGCTAACAGCACTCAAGCTGAGAGCCAAATCAGGAATGTGGGACCATTCACAATTGCCACTCACACACACACAAAAATACCTAGGAGTACAGCTAATCAGGGAGGTGAAAGATCTCTACAATGAGAGTTACAAAACACTGCTCAAAGAAATCAGAGATGACACAAACAAATGGAAGAACATTCCATGCTCATGGACAAGAAGAATCAATATCATTCACATGGCCATACTGCCCAAAGCAATTTACAGATTCAATGCTACTCCCATCAAACTACCAATTACATTCTTCACAGAATTAGAAAAAGCTATTCTAACATTCATATGGAACCAAAAGGAGCCCAAATAGCTAAGGCAATCCTAAACAAAATGAACAAAGTTGGAGAAGTCACACTGCCTGACTTCAAACTGTACTACGAGGCTATAGTAACCAAAACAACATTGTACTGATACAAAAACAGACACATAGAGCAATGGAACAGAATAGAGAGCCCAGAAATAAAGCCACACACTTACAACCATCTGATCTTTGACAAAGCCGACAAAAACAAACAATAAGGAAAGGACTCCCTATTCAATAAATGGTGCTGGGATAACTGGCTAGCTCCTATGTAATATATGCAGAAGATTGAAATTGGACCCCTTCCTTACACCATATGCAAAAATTAACCCAAGATGAATTAAAGACCTAAATATGAACCCTAAAACTATAAAAACCCTGGAAGATAACCTAAGGAATATCACTTTGGGCATTAAAAACTGGCAAAGATTTCATGACAAAAATGACAAAAGCAATTGCAATAAAAGCAAAAATTGACAAGTGGGACCTAATTAAACTAAAGAGCTTCTGCACAGCAAAAGAAACTATCAAGAATAAACAGGTGATCTACAGAATAGAAGAAAATATTTGCAAACTATACATCTGACAAAGGTCTAATATCCAGAATCTACAAGGAATTTAAACAAACATACAAGCCAAAAACAATTAATCCAATTGAAAAGTAGGCAAAAGTGGGCAAAGAGCATGAACAGACACTTCAAAAGAAGACATACATGTGGCAAACATGCATATGAATAAATGCTCAGTATCACTAATCATTAGAGAAATGCAAATCAAAACCACAATGAGGGCCGGGCGCGGTGGCTCAAGCCTGTAATCCCAGCACTTTGGGAGGCCGAGACGGGCGGATCACGAGGTCAGGAGATCGAGACCATCCTGGCTAACACGGTGAAACCCCGTCTCCACTAAAAATACAAAAAGCTAGCCGGGCGAGGTGGCTGGCGCCTGTAGTCCCAGCTACTCTGGAGGCTGAGGCAGGAGAATGGCGTGAACCCGGGAGGCGGAGCTTGCAGTGAGCTGAGATCCGGCCACTGCACTCCAGCCCGGGCGACAGAGCAAGACTCCGTCTCAAAAAAAAAAAACCACAATGAGGTATCATCTCACACCAGTCAGAATGGCTATTATTAAGAAGTCAAAAAATAACAGATGCCAGCAAGGTTGCAGAGACAAAGGAAATGCTTACGCACTGTTGGTGGGAGTGTAAATTAGTCCAGGCATTGTGTAAAGCAGTATGGTGATTCCTCAAATAACTAAAAACAGAACTACCATTTGACCCAGCAATCCCACTACTGGGTATATACCCAAAGGAATATAAATGGTTCTACCATAAAGATACATGTACACATATGTGCACTGCAGCACTATTCACAATAGCAAAGAGGTGGTCAACCAAAGTGCCCATCAATGGTGGACTGGATAAAGAAAATGTTGTACATATACACTGTGAAATACTATACAGCCATTAAAAAGTAACAGATGATGTCCTTTGCAGAAACATGGATGGAACTGGAGGCCATTATCCTTAGCAGACTAACGTGGGGACAGAAAAGCAAATATTGCATGTACTCAATATAACTGAAACTAAATAATGAGAACACATGGATACATAGAGGGGAACACACACTGGGGCCTATCAGATGGTGGGGGATGGGAGGAGGGAAAGGTTCAGGGAAAAAAAAAACTCTCAGGTTCTATGCTTGATACCCAGGTGACAAAATAATCTGTACATAAAACCCCCAAGTCATGAGTTTACCCACATAACAAACCTACACATGTATCCCTGAAAGTAAAAGTTAAAATTTTTTTAAAAAGAATATTTTTAAATGCATGTTCCCTCATATGCTTCTTTGCGCTGTTCATTTTTATCATGAAAAACATAGTTTTATTTATTTAAAAAAATGAGTGTCCAGCCTGCAGGCTATAGTTTGCTAACTTCTGATTGAGGGGAAATTTCTGTGAACAAAAGGCCCTATTGAGCCAGTGACTTTGTTTCAAATGGTAGAATAGAGGAGATAGTTTCTCCCAGAGAAACCTGCCAGTTTTTCATGTGAAGCTGAGATGCTACTGGGGCCAGGGTGACTGCATTCTTGAATATACCATTTCTATTTGACAAACAAGGGTTATTGGGCTCTTCACAGCTTGCTACCAGTTGAGTCCAAGTTGACCTACCCCACAATGAGAACATCAGACTGGAAGTCCAAAAGTCTCCATGAAGTAGGCATTCAATGTTGACAAGAGCCAGATAGCAAGTTAATAGCTGCTTTTCGAAAGAAATGCATCTGGTAGCTATGTCAGTGAGGTAACAAGACCAAAATCCCAAGGAGCACCTCTAGATAAAGGCTGCCTCTCTTTACCAGAAGTTCTATCAGCAAAATCATCAGTCATGGAGATTTGTAGCTCACAGGGATAAGAATAGACTTCTTGGTGGTGGTGGTGATCATTGTTGTTTTTTCTTTGAATCCCACTTACAGGGTGCTGATTTTCAAGTTACCCCATGTACAGGACCAAGAAAAATGCCCAAGTGAGGCACATACTGTCTCTAATAACCAAAAAAAGTACGATAAGGTGCTGGGTCTTCTTTTTGGTGGTGGTTGGCTAGAGGCAGTAGTTTTTTCTTGACTGATGGAGGGATTGAACATTGTGGATCCAATGGTCCCCAAAACCTTCACTTGGTGAGCAGGCCTCTGGATTGTGTCAGGGTTTTCAGCCACCCCTTCTGGTAGACATGGGATAATACCACAGTTAGGACCTTCTCAGGCTTCTGACTTGCTAACCAGGAGGATATCATCTGAATAGTGAAAACTCTGGGCATCTGAGGATGGAGGTATTCATGCTAAATCCCAACTCACCCGCTGGGCACAAATATCAGGATTGTTTAACCCACTGACACTTCTATACATGAGCCTCTCTCTGATCAGGAGAATCCCCTCTGGCAACTTCCGGGACAGGAAAGTAAAGGAATATAAAACATCAATGCATACTAGAGATTCATCCTATCCACAAGGTCTTGTTAACTTCCCTTCCCTACTGTATATCCAATCCACCCCTGTCACTTGGGACTTTGGGGTGGATTGTCTATGTCCAACAGAACTTAAAAGTTTGAGGTCCTTCCCTCCCCAAGCTTTCCCAACATAATCAGATAAGTGTATATGGCCTCCAGTTGCCCTTGGGGACAGGGGGACCTTGGCCCAGCCCCAATCATCCTTCTCTTTAAAGCAGCTGAGGTCCAGATCAAGAGAGAGGGAGAGATCACAAAGGTGCAGAGGAAGAGAGTGATTCTGCACCAGAAATCAAGACTTTGTATTTACTTTCAGTTTTTTTTTTTTTTTTTTTTTTTTGAGGCGGAGTCTCGCTCTGTCGCCCGGACTGGAGTGCAGTGGCCGGATCTCAGCTCACTGCAAGCTCCGTCTCCCAGGTTTACGCCATTCTCCTGCCTCAGCCTCCTGAGTAGCTGGGACTACAGGCGCCCGCCACCTCGCCGGCTAGTTTTTGTATTTTTAGTAGAGACGGGGTTTCACCGTGTTAGCCAGGATGGTCTCGATCTCCTGACCTCGTGATCCGCCCGTCTCGGCCTCCCAAAGTGCTGGGATTACAGGCTTGAGCCACCGCGCCCGGCCTTTACTTTCAGTTTTAAGCAGTCACAGTGCAGTGCAACCAAATGAACTTCTAATGACTTTAGCCTGTCTAAATCTCTGCATCTTCATTGCTGATATCGTTTATTTCAGCATCACTGCCTCAGTAGCTACAGCCATATTGTCTTTTGGCTCTGGCCACAGGACTTGCTGCCTCATTGTCACTATAACATTTCTTCTTCTTCCCACCTGAGGCAAGCAAGCAATGACAAAAACACTGTTCTGATTGCTTGTTTTATTCCTATGCCTTTCACTTGGCCTTAAAACATATATTAACAGGTAGGACCATGGAGACCCTTACTAATCCCCCTACAATCCTTGTTCACCAATTGGATGAGTGTTACCACTGGATTCTAGAAAGTCCTTTCATATTCCTGAACCTGGCCCATATGGTACTTACCCTTTCTTTTTCAGAAAGCAATGTCTGTGTCAGCATCTTACACTCTCATCAAAAACTGCTGAGAACTATGAAGGGACTGAGGTTTTATCTGCTTGCAAACTAACAAAGTAGCCAGCCACAGTTTCATGGATGAGGACAGAAAACACTAGACTCCTGGTTCAAAGATAAAGCACCTTATTACTCATAACACAGCAGATGGCACGAGCTTCATATTTATGCTGCTTCCTTTTGCCCCTCAAATTCACGAGTGATCTGGGGAAGGCCTCTGTGAATGCTGCACACACACTGTGGCTGAGGAACCATGAGCTCAGGTGTCCCAAACCTTTCATACTAGACAGTAAGCAAACCTACCTACCATCTGCTCCCAAGGAGGACACTATTATCTTCCAAGGCTGTTTGCTATACAAACATCCTTGAAAAGACAGTTCCAAACAAAGGGACAGCTAGAGCCCCTTCTCATAAAACATGCAGAAATGCAAGGCACCCAGGTAGAGCTGTCTTTAAGAATCCAATCATCTCCACTTGATACTCCCTCACTTGTTTACTCTTTTATTTGTCTTTTGCTCCCACCAGAACATAGCTTTATGGGATCAGGGATCTTCTGTGTGTTGGTCTCTGCTCTTCCCCTACCATCTAAAACAAGTGGCATATAGTGGAAGCTCAGTAGATATTTGTTGAAAACATTTCTCAAAATCTTACTTGTTTCTGAATATCCAGCTTAGATGACCTGTCTTCAGAGGAGTCATACCAGATCCTGTCATTGAGATTTATTAGTCAGGCATTTGGATTTTTATAATGCTTGTACTTTTGGCATGGCACTTGTAATTGGACTTGTGTTAGGGTTCCTTTTTTTTTGAGACAGAGTCTCACTCTGTCGCCAGGCTGGAGTGCAATGGCATGATCTCTGCTCACTGCAACCTCTGCCTCTCAGGCTCAAGTGATTCTCCTGCCTCTGACTCCTGAGTAGCTGGGACTACAGGCATGCCACCATGCCCAGCTAATTTTTTTGTATTTTTAGTTGAGACAGGGTTTCACCATGTTGGCAGGGATGGTCTCGATCTCTTGACCTCATGATCCGCCTGCCTCGGCCTCTCAAAGTGCTGGGATTACAGGCGTGAGCCACTGCGCCTGGCCAGTTCTTTTTTATTCATGTTTGTCAGGCTAGATTGAAAAACCCTTGAAGGTGGGGATGGAGTCTTATTCATAAGGCTGAGACTAGGGCGAAGCAACCAAAGAACCTCAGTGCAAAATTTAAGGAGGTACCCTCAAGCACATGCAAATGTGCCCTACACGCTTTGCTTGCCTGACCCTAGTCTAGTCCTGCTTACTTGTCTTCACATCTTCAGAGCCCACCAAAGTGGTTCTCATCTAATAGATGTTCCACCAGTGTTTATTCAGTTACAATGAATAGGATCACAAACTGAAAGTGTTCGACACCCATTTGCTTAGTACGTAATATTTGCCCTTTGACACTTTAGAGGCATGTTCACCATTCTCCGCCCTGCTTTGTGCCACAGAAGGCTGACCTGTATGAACTGTATCAAAAGGCACTCTTGCCTCTAGCTTCTAGTTGGATGTGGTCAGTGGAAACTCCCAGTAGAAATTGGAAGGGCAGAAGGAGGATGAGTTCAGGGCCCCAGTTCCCTTGCTGCAAGGTCACCTTGGATTGGCTATTTCCTCCAACAAAGACACAGCTCTTGTCAGTCAGACCTCCCTTACAGGTACAGTCACTCTCTTCAGGTTACAATAGTTGCTCCCACCCCTTGCTCCTTCATGCCTAAGATGGGTGATGGCTCCCCATTGTGGCTGGCTCTGGAATGTATTCCTATATCTTTTTGTTTCCCTCAACTCTGACTGCATCTTTTTTACATAGTTCATTTATTAAAACTCTTTCAGGCCAGGCACAGTGGCTCACGCCTGTAATCCCAGCACTTTGGGAGGCCGAGGCAGGCAGATCACTTGAGTTGGAGATTAGCCTGGGCAACATGGCAAAACACTGTCCCTATAAAAAATACAAAAAAAAAAAAAAAATTAGCCGGGTGTGGTGGTTTAAACCTGTAGTCCCAGCTACTTGGGAGGCTGAGGTAGGAGGATCACTTGAGCCCAGGAGCTTGAGCCGGGGAAGTTGAGGCTGCAGTGAGCTGTGATCATGCCACTACACTTCTTCCTGGATGACAGAGAGTGACCCTGTCTCAAACAAACACACACTTTCAGTTACTTCATTTGAGTGTGCTCTTTTCTTTTTCCTATTGAGACTCTTAAAGAACACGATATTGGACCTCAACAGATATTTTAATATGGGGAAAAGCAATGATAAAATATATCACTTAATTTTTTAAATATAAAAGATACCATTTTAAAAGAAAACTTGACAGCAACTATATGGTATTTTATTGGTTTCAACCAAATGAATTTAATTTCAATGGGTCGTGATACCTAAAATTGATAAAGTAATAAAATTAAGCCAAAGGAGAACTAGTTTGAAGCCTGGGAAGACTGATGACGTATTACGGATAATGAATGCTAGAGGGTGGGGTATTTTGATAATTCACCTTCGTGTCGTTAGTAAGTTAATCACAAATCTATGCATCAAAATGAAAATGCTCCGTTAAAGGAACATATAAAGCTTTACATGACTCCAAGAATTATTAGGGCAGAAAGACTTAAAAGAGTCTGAAAACTAAAGGATGCCTAGGTAAAATAATTTCAATTATCTTAATGATTTAATAGCATAAGTATGAACATTTCTTGATAACAAAACGGCATTAATAATTCTGACTGGTAAAAGAAAAGCTTTAATTTACCAGAAAAGGGTTAAAGTTGATATACTGTTTCATCTGGGAAACTCAATTACTGAAAAAGCAGAAGAGCAAATTGATTAATAGGTGGTTTTAACAATGGTTTCGTGCTTTGGTCACTACAAATAGAGGGAGGAGTGATGAAAATCCTACTAAATTCATAACAGCTTAATAAACCCAGACGATTTTGGATTCTAACAGCAGGTTTATTTTGATATGGGGCTGACATTTACATTAGATTTCATCTCTTCTAATAGTGCCTTAAAAAAAAAAATCTTTGAACAAAATGGGATGGCAATTCCTTAACCCTTTCATCCCTGGAACTAATTACCTAAAGAAAGAATATGATTGTGTGTTAAATTCTAAGCTTATTTAGAAGATGCAGCACAGAATTGAGTAATTATGCAGATAATTGAATCCCCAAGCCTTTCTCTTTATGCAGAGTCTAAATAATTGATGCAAGGATGAATTATCCAGATTCATTATCTCATTTCTGGACTTCGTTTTAGTAATTACAAATGAAAATTCAGCCAACATTTATTGAACAGCAGCTGATTCCAAAATTTTCCATATACTGTTCCAGTTCATCTTCCTAGCACCTTTGTAGTATAGGTGTCATTAATTCCATTTTACAGATGAGGACGCTCAGATTCAGAGAGGTTTATAACTTGCATGGAATTGGATTTGAAACCACACCCCCTTACTTCAAGTCTGACAAAGTTTCCTTTACCACATGGATAAATAGATGAGAAATGAAATTTGATCATGGTATGAAAGCCACACATTCCAGGTAAACAACAGTAGCCAGGGGATGAGTTTGGTGCTCTGAAGTTCTAACTGAACATGCCTTGAACATTTCTGAGGATCCCGTCATCAACCACACTGGGAGCAGAGCAGGACTAAGTTTACACCCAAATTGATTTGTTTTCTTCATCAGTTACCTCTCACTGTCTCTGGAAACGATTTATCTTTCCTACCTGATTTTTGAGTAGAGGAAACATTATGACATTAATTGGTCACCAGTTAAACAGTGACTCATGATTTATGTAAAGAATATAGAGCTTTTCTGGAAGACATTTCTCTTTGCCAATGTTACAGAGAAACATTTCATTTCACATATAGAAGATCAAAACTAGGAAAGGGAACAAACAAGCATTTAAAAATCCAGTGCCTGAGGGGAGGAAATTGTATCCAAAGAGATAATCTCTCAGGCACTTACTCTTTGTTATTCACCAAGAAAAGAATGCATACGATTGAAAATATATGAGAAAACTGAAAGAAGTAGGAACTGGAGAAAGCTGGAACAGAATAGCTGTTGTCTAGAAAAGAGCAGATGGTTCTTGGTTGGTAAGAATACCAATCACATTCCAGTGGTGTGTGACTTAGTAGAACCAAAATAAGTGACATATCGGTCCAGAGAGAAAACTGCCCCAGGTCTAAGGTGGCCAGAAAAATGAAGAGCTACAGAATGTGTTCAAGGAAACATGACTTTCATTTGCATTTTCTCCTTGATTTGACTTTGTACTTCACACTTCCAGCCTTCTACACATTAAACAATGAGAGGAACTTATTTCTAGACCCTCGCTCAGCAATCCACACAAAATCTCAGGCAGTGCCCAGCAGAAAACAACCTGTATAAAACCCAAAAAAAACCCAGGAAGATTTTCCCCATTTTTTATCCCACATCCCTCCTCGCCTTTCTCAGTTCATACATTGCTATAGCCTCATCAAGAATAGTCTTGAGTAAAACCTACAGTTCCATTTTTTTTTCTCCAAGAAACTACTAGAGCAAAACTCATACAAAGAAGAATCAAGCAGTCTTTTCAGATAAACGTATTAGAAAAAGGCAGTTTCTATGTTCATTCATTCATTCCACAATTGTTTTAGCAGTACCTACTTATTTCCAGCCCCTGTGCCAGGTGCTGGGGATTTAGAGGAATGATGTGATCTGGCTTTCAACCTAGATGAGGAGACAGGACACACAATACATTGTAGTTAGGGTACCTCACAGATAGGAACACCAATCTAGGATAGCACAAACATAGAAGTTTTAAAACTTTATTATCTAGAATATGCTGTTGTATGATTTGTTGGTGGCGTTTCTTGCAAATAAACGGGTTACAAATGGAACACTACGGGCTCTGGCCAGTGCTGCAACTTTCCCCAGTCTATGATTCTGAGATTACTTCTGGACAAACTGAAGGTAGTCTTTGTTGTCTGGGGCGGCTTAAAGGGATCTAAGGGATGTTCCTTTACAGTAAAGAGATATTCCCTTTACTTGAGCAGTTTCCAGGTGAGCAAACCTCTGACTCAATTGCCAAGCCTCTTACTAAGCCCCTCTAAATGTAATGAGCTCCTTTAAAAAAAACCTGTTTGGTGGGGGAACTCTCAAATCAAATAAGAAAAAAAATGCACATAAATATTTACCATTGAATGTATTCTCATTTGTATCATATGCCAAAGCAGGTATCACAGATGAGCAAGACGGCCAGTCTTCCCTTTCGTTAAACTTGTAAGAGTCCTGTAAAAGGCAACTCTTGAGCACAGAGGAGAGAGTTTTCTCTTCTTTTCCTATATAGTTTCTCCTTCTGTTAGGCTTTCAAAGTGGAGAACGTAATGGCTCGCTACCAGTGCTACCCTCATTTCCCAAGCGTTGGCTCCTGCGCCCCTGGAGGGAGGATGAACCTGGCGGGAGAGGAGAAGCAGTGGAACAGTCCTTTCTCCTGCTGCCGGGATGGCAGGCGTGGTAAATAGGGGTATTGGCCTACCTCTTCGCCACCTTTTCATTCTACTCTCCCTGTCTTGCAAAAAGTCACAGAAGGTCACCAAGCACATAATCCATCATGGCGTTTTGACAGAATACCCACAGCCCTGCTGAGGGAAGACATGAGGTCATTAAGGGCTTTCAACGCAGGCGAGGAGGAACCAGATTATATATGAGCCAAATTACTTCTCTCTCGGCCATGAGGGATATTAACGTTGAAATGAATTTCCTAAAGGCTATTGCAGAATCATCTTGTCTGGGCATCTTCAGAAGAGAAGCGGTAGTGCCCGTCTAATGCTAGATGGGGGGAGAAGAGCTCGGGAGGAAATGGCATAGCCCCCCCGTTTTCTTCCAGCCTTAGACTTCTATTAAACTTCTGTTAGATACTGGCCACAAAGTGCTTTTTGGATAGTATTAGATTTGAAGTGAAACAAATTGCTGGTCATTTACTTACACTTTGATCGCCTTTGGGTATACACCAATTGTTGATGAGAAATAACAAAATTAATGGAAATCGTCACTGAAGAGAAATCTCTACCTACCTTTCCACTCCCTGTAGGCTTCCATAAGTGAGAGAATCAGTTACCAGAAAGTCTGCTGGGGAAAATAAAGTTAAGGCATAAAACCAAGAAGAAATGATGTTGTAAGTCAGTGACCCTGTTTTATCCCTAAACAACCACAACCACACTCAGCATTTCAATCGACTTAAGTGAAAATGTGAATTGGGCCCCTAGTTCTCATTGATTAATCACACTGGGAGACAAATCAGCCAAGAAACCAATTGAATTAAAAGGCTGAACAGGATAAATAAAACCTAGGAACAATCCTTTAACATAGACAGCTATGACTCAGTTATGAACGCTCAGCACAAAATGATCCTGAGGAGACAGAAATGACAGTTATCATTATTACTGTTAACATTATTAGTTGCTATTACCACATTTTATTAAAAGCTCATGAAAAAAACAGATGTGCCACCGTAAAAATTATGTCAAGAACTTAAAACGTAGTTACAGAAAAAGGAAAAATTCAGGTTTTCATGATTGTGCTTAAATTAATGTTTAATACATCCTGCTAATTTTTTTTTTTTTTTGGCTTGTGACTCATCTAAAAGACTAAAAGGATTTTACATTTTCAGAACAGGAAGATAAAGAAATCAGGATGCTGCAGCAAAATAAGCAACATTCTAGCTGATAATTATCTATCACACAGTATAGTAACTTTTAATTAATTTGGTCACAGTTTAATTAAAACTTGTTTTATTTAATCAGATCTCCAGGAAGCTAGTGATTCGTATTTGCATTGTGCTTAGAATGCACATTTTCTTCGCCTCCTGTTATCACCAGGTAATTCAGTAACGATTGCTTGCCACTAGGCTAGGCCTCTATATCGGTCACAAAATTTATCACTTCACTATAGAGTGACCTCTGCTTGAATCTCCTTAGGTTTCTCTAACTTGTTTTATTCATGAGGCACTCTTGTTCCAGGAGGCCAAATACAGTTATCAGCGGCAAAGGTCAGCACCTGTCTTTAGCTCGTCTCATAAGTCAGTGGCTCTATAAGGGGTTATTTCACTGCATTATACATTCTGGACTGAAGGTACAGGAAAAACAAACAAACAAAGGAAAAGCAAGGCATTTCCCTTTCCCTTAAAAAGGCTGTGATCTGGTTTAGGAAATCATGTTCATCTCTTATCCCCTCACAAGGGCCTCCAGCCAGTCTTGCTGCCTTCTAGCTCCTACTCCCTACCACAGATCTCCCTAGCACCCTTCAATCTGATCAGCGTCTTCCACAACCACTTTGACTCTGTCACTCTCCTCAGGAAAGCCAAGTCCAAATTCCTCAATCACCAGAATGCACAACACTGTGGCTGCATTACATAAATCTCTTCTGCAGCCTCACCCCTAATGCCTCACAATGAAGTTGGCTCTGGCCATCGTCCCCATCTGAGCCACCACCTCCCCTCTCTGTTTAGTCACATTCTACCTGTACTTCAAGCTCCAGTTCTCCTCCACAAACTTGCCAGAATATCCTAGCCCTTAGCTCTCTCTCCCTTTCCTATTCATGGGACTTTCTGCGTCAGCAAAGATTTCATTTAGCAATCAATCTTCCAAATTAAATTATTGGCTTCCTGAGCAGAGGCCAGGATTTACACCTTCTTGGTTATCCCCAGGCCCTACCCCAGCATTATTTTTCCTCAACAATTGTTAGTAAGTCATGATGGACAGTGATAAAAGTGGTAAAGATTGATGGTGTAACACCTTAAAACATTTTTAATATGTCAACATGCACAATCATTTTATTTTTAATTTACTTAAATCTTGCCTCTCCCTACTATACTATATTTTCCCCAAGAATCTAGATCAGGTTGTCTACTTTTTTGCTTTATTCCAAATGCCTAGCATAGCACTGCACACATTGTAGAGATTTATTAAATAGTTGCTGGTTTAATTTAATTAATTTGATATAGCTGACACAAATATCTACAAAACCAAATATAAATATCTGTGCCACCACTAAATACTATAATTGCTATTCTTCAGCAATTTTAGTTGATTGTCCTTGTGCTGACACTTCACTTCTCAGTCTAATGGATTATTTATTTAATTAATAGCTATTGCCCATTAGGATCCATTAACATATCAAATTGTTTTTTCTGAGCCTTGCCAAAAAATAAATTGTACACGTGTTCCTCAATGACTCTTGATTGTGTTATTTTAACATCTCTTTGATGATCTACAAGTCCCTAATTAAGATAACAAATTAAATATACAAAACATTAAGTTTATAACTCCTTTGTGAAGGCAAACCTAAATATGAATTTGCTGATATTTCAAATTTTTTTCTAAAGTAAATCAATTTGGTTTTATAGAACTTTGTCATGCATAAACAACAAATACACAAATGCACAGATACACTTGGGCTAAGTCAAGTTGTGTTTCCAGGAGTTTCTGTGATTTGGTTTCAGGTTGTTTATTTGCCCCTTAGAGTTCTTCTTGGTTGTTGCTTCTGGCACATCAGAAGACGGCTTTGGGTAATATGTCCTTCTTAGCTGTAATCAAGTGCTGTGTTGGAATCAAATCAGCTTCTACTTCCTACAAACTGTCCATGCTCCATTGAGATGGGAATCTGCTAAGAAAACAGAAAGTTAAATAGCAGCAGGCAAAATAAATCAATGTTCAAGCTTACCTAGTAAGCAAATGAACCAAGCCGTTGCCTTGAATGTGGGCAGACTAACTTAAAATGGCTGCTATGAGACACTTGGAAGAATCTGATGACGTTTACCCTATTTCTTAGAATTCACACACTGAAAGACTTCCTTTTATCTTGAAGCAAACAAAATAGATAAACATGAACAAAAGTAGACCATGATCTTATTTTTATATGAGACTTAAATGCAGTCCATGGTCAGGTATCTTGCCATCTCTGTTTTACTTAGGACCAGATCATTTAATGAAATTATTGAATTATTAAAGAAGCACTTCCCACCAGCCCATCCATCATTGTTCAGGGATTTATATTTCACAAACAAAATCAATAGTCTCGTGAGGACATTGCTGCTTATATTGCAGAGCAGCACCATCTGTCAACACCGAAACTTGGGAATTTTTTCTATGATTTGCTATGGAAGCATCTTTAAAGGAAGCAGAGACCTTTAAAAAAAAAAAAAAAAAAACTTTCCACGAGTGCCTCTTAACTACACCAAATTTGACATGTTTAATACTCCAAAAAAATGGCTCAAATAATGGAACTCACTGTAACATTCTCAGCAGTCAAAGCCAGAAAGGATGCATAGTATTCTTACCATCTGGGCCAGCCACAGGTAGGAAATGTCCACTGCAGAAAACTACAGAATCTCATTCTTCAAAAGACCAACCCACATGCCTCTACCCACACCCACACGCATACATGCATGTGCACGCTCTATGTGCAGAATCAAGACTACAGATGAAAGGTCCAAGGATACAAAATCACATTACCCATCACCAGTTTATTTTCTTACTCCAATGTCAAAAACCATGAGGAGATGTATATCCCTCAATAGGTGCAGAGAAGGTGACTTGGGAGATAGAGTTTTTGCTGAAGAAGTGATGAGCAAGGTGGGAGCCAGTTCTAGTTATAAAAATTCTCAAAATGGAAAAGATGCTCTCCACAGAGGTTTTAGTCAAAGACCACTTGATGACAAGTTCTTTAAATTCTACTGCGTCATTCAAGATAAGAGTGTCAGATGTTTTGGGCATTAAGTTTGCACAGCTCATCCCTATGAAAACATTTTCTACTTTATCAACCAAGGAAGTAGGTTAAAGAGATTCTCAGGAACGAATTCTCAGAAAAGAATTTCTTTGCTCCATTGATAATTTGTGGAAATCACTTTAGTTATTAGAACACTGTGGCTTCAGATGGGTTTTAACAGATATTCTGAAATCTCTTCGTTTTGTTTTGTTTTGTTTGAGACGGAGTCTCACTCTGTCGCCAGGCTGGAGTGCAGTGGCACCATCTTTGCTTGCTGCAACCTCCGCCTCCCAGGTTCGAGCCATTATCTTGCCTCAGCCTCCTGAATAGCTGAAATTACAGGCATATGCCACTACACCCAGCTAATTTTTGTATATTTAGTAGAGATGGGGTTTCATCATGTTGGCCAGGCTGGTCTCAATCTCCCAACCTCGTGATCCACTCGCCTCTGACCTCCCAAAGTGCTAGGATTACAGGCGTGAGCCACTGTGCCAGGCCCTTTGTTATTTTGTGGGTTTTTTTGCTTGTTTTTTAAATATTAATAGATGCAGGGTCTCACTATGTTGCCCAGGCTGGTCTAGAAACAAGATCTCTTCTAACAAAATACAAGTGTATAGTGTAAGGTGGTGTCTGTTCTTTAAACTTAGTCATAATACTTCTGTCTTTGAAGAAAGAAAAAGACTTAATGTTCTCAAACTACTCAGACCTAGTCAGTACACTGTACCAATGTTAGTTAGCTGTAAATTTTTTCTTTTTTCTTTTTCTTTTTCTTTTTTTTCTTTTTTGAGACAGAGTTTTGCTCTTGTTGCCCAGGCTGGAGTGCAATGGTGTTGTGATCTTGGCTCACTGCAACCTCCGCCTCCCGGGTTCAAGCAATTCTCCTGCCTCAGCCTCTCGAGTAGCTGGGACTACAGGCATGCACTGTGCCCCACTAATTTTTTGTATTAGTAGAGACGGGGTTTCACCACGTTGGCCAGGCTGGTCTCCAACTCCCGACCTCAGGTGATCTGCTCGCGTCGGCCTCCCAAAGTGCTGCGATTACAGGCGTGAGCCACTGCGCCTGGCCAGATGATTCATTCTTAATGGATGTCTACACTGTGTCAAGGCGCTATTCCTGGTCTGATAACACAGTGATAAGCAAAACAGACACAATACATGCCTTTGAGGAGCTTCATTCTGGTTTGGGAAATGGACAACAAGTACATTAATAAAGAAATAAAAGACTATCTGACACTGACAAATACTACAAATACAATGAAACAGGCTAATCAGGCAATGGCATTCTGAATTCAGATAACACAATACAGACAATAAAAGTTCTTTGAGAAAAACATCTATGTCTTATTTATCCTAAGACCCCTGGTATCTAACACAATGCTTGATATTTAGTAGTTGTGCACTTTTTGTTGCAGTTGAATTAATTCTAAATGAAAAAAAAAAAAGACATCACTGAAGTAAGAACCTTGAAATAAAGGATTACAAATTCACCAATCATGCTTAACCTCTTTTGCAGTCAAATTTCTAATACAAATGGCAACTTGCACAGGAAAAGCAGTCAGAGTTGCTCTCTGCCAAAGGATGGAGCTTCCATCCTTCTGATCGGGTCACTGTACAAAATGCTCCTGGTATGTGTAAACTCTGATCTATTCTGCTCCCTGGAAGGAAGGGGGTACTGGCTTCACTTTGATTCAGATTTATTATGGCAGGACAAACAATTGCTTCATTACTGCTGGACTTAAGGGAGACTCAGAATGAAACCTAGGTGTTAAAAGCCATTTGATGCTGAACTTCAGCCATACCTCCTGAGGGGTCAACTGAGACACCAAGTGGAGAAAGAAGTCATTCTCTCATGGACAGCAGGCTGCTGAAACAGCGTCCCTTCCGACTGGCCAATCAATAGCACATTACAAGAACAGGCAAAGAGAGGTCACAGGTTCAAACAGGAGGTGTTAGGTCATTTATTTATTTCTTTAAGTTGTTGGTTTAGTTCCTCCAGACATGTCTATTAGAGAAAGAAGGGTAGGATTTGTTTTTGTAGTTTGTATTTGTGACAAAATTCTGTGTTTGAGTCACACTGATCTCTGCCTATTTATAATTATTGTTTTTTTTTTCAAAAAAAATGCAGTGTCCATACAGCAGAGATAAAAGTTTGTAAAATCATACATTAGAGTAGTATTTACATCGTACTGTTAGTAGAAATTGTTTATTTACAATTTAGGTTTTCTATTTATTAGGATCATTAGCAGGAAACAACATCCTCACTTGTACAGGGCAACTTGATGTCACAGACAGAGCACTGGGATCTGAATTTCTATCTGAGCTCACCCATGCACTGACTCTGGGACCTCTGGCTTTGTGGTCACATCTGAATTTTGGCTTTTTCCTCTCTTAGTGGCATGAGCTTGGAAAATTACCTATCTTCCCTGAGCTTCCACCCCGTCCTCCATAAAATGAGGATGACAATAGGTACTTCAAAGTTTTTATGGTGACTAATAACATCATAAATGTCATCATTTATGTATCATCATGTCATCATATGATGTCAATATGGATTAGTTTGCTAGTGCTGCCATCATGAGATGCCCCAGAGTGGGTGGCTTAAACAACAGAAATGTATTTTCTGACAGTTTCGGAGGCTGGAAGTCCTAGCAGGATTGGATTCCTCTAAGGCCACTCGGCGTGCAGATGGCCATCCTCTTGCTGCCTTTTCATATGGTTGTCCCTTGTGTCCTTGTGTCCCTGGGGTCTTTTCCTCTTTGTATAGCGACACCAGTCATATTGGATTGGGGCCCCACCCTAATGGCCTCCTTTTACATTCTTTCAAGGACTTGTCTCTAAATATGGTTCAATTCTGGGGAGTGGGACTGCAACATACAAATTTTGGGAGGACACAATTCAGTTCATAACATAGTGTTTATAAGGTGTATAATAAATTAGATTCCTTTCTTCTTCCCTTAATTTTACAAATCGGCCTAAATCAGCAGGTTTCAAAGTGTGGCCACGGATCCTTGAAGGTCAATAAGATCTTTTCAGGAGATTTGTGAGATCAGAACTATTTTCACACTAATACCAAGACGTTATTTGCCTTTCTGTCAGGGTTGACTTCTGCACTGACAGTGCTAAAGCAATAGTGAATAAAACCATTGGCCCCTTAATACGCATCAAGGCAGTGGCACCAAGCTTTGCTTATAGTCATACACTCATAGTAAAAAAAAAAAAAAAGGGAAAAAAGCACCAGTTGAACTAAGAATGTCTTTGATGAAGCAGTTATTGATTTTATTAAATTTCAACCCTTGAATACACGTATTTTAAATATTTTGTGTGATGAAATGGAGTGCACACATGAAGTACTGCTTCATACCAAAGTACAATGGTTGTCTCAAGGAAAAGCACCCGTGTGGTTGAGTTGCAGCTGACCTCGCCACCTCTGTCACAAAGCACCAACCAGTTTGCTGTTAAGATTTTCAGACTTACAAACTTTGATTCGAGGAAGTTTAACTTGCAGACAAACTATGATTATTGAGACTTTGGTATGTAATGACATTTTATTGAAAATGAACTAAGTGGACCTCTCAACTTAAGGGAAAAAAAGAACCTGTATTTTTTCAGTATTTGTCCTCAACAATAAAATGGGAGCTTTCAGGTAAAAATTAGAATTGTGGAAACTTGTATCTGCCACCATGAGATTAACAGGATTCCAGCGTTTAAATACTTTCCTTACATGGGCTGGTGGTGATATTAAAAAATACGATTTTTTGGCCAAAATTTGGAAGCTCTGCATTGCCCAGTGAAACAATGTTTTCCAAATAACCAATACATCCTTTTACAAAATCAGGCATGGGTAAAGAAATTCATTCAAAGTGCAAGGTAGACCAATAGATTTTAAAGTAAAAGTTCATTGATTTCATTTCATAGTCTATATTATTGAGTTTTGTTGCAGTATCAAAGAAGAATATCTACAGTTTTCTAAGATGATGAAAACATACTTCTTTTCCAACTACATAGCTGTGTGAGGCCAAATAGAATGGTTACTGAGTTTCCTCCCCCTACCTCTAAAAAATATTGATAACTGCTAGCCTAGATCAATGTCTCCCAAGGCACAGTATACACACTGCTGGTCACACATAAGATGGTTCTAATAAAGCACACATAAACTTTTTAAGGTTTTTATAATTGCAAATTTACTTTGATTTTGGCAAATTATACTGGTTTTCCATTTTATAGTTTTACAAAGCTTTCTTTTTTCATCATTTATTTATATTAAAAAGTGAATTTAATGGAAACATGCAGATATGGTAAAAATGGTGGCAGTGGTCTGTGAATGACTGACGTATGGGAAGTCCTGGTCCCAGGATATATTTTCAAAAGCAGGTATTACACTGGGTTATTTTTTCTAACGTGGGCCTTCTCACCCAACATTTTTATGTATTAATGATTATCACGAATGTGAGAAAACATTTTAAATGGTCCATTTTCATGGCTTGATAAATCTAAGTACTGGGGGCCAGCCTGTGGACGTAACAAACCGCACATCTCATGCACCTAGAAGGTCACATTAAGTGAACAGAATGTAGAGGAGGGGTCAGCCCATAAAAGGGAAAAAGGTTTCATTATGGGGAAATCAAAACTTAAGCAGGGAAGGAGATAGGGTATAACCACATAAGGGGGATCATGAAACTCAGGCGACATCCGGGAAGATTGTAACCTCATAGTACTCAACCAATGAGGAACTAGGGGAGGCACTTGCGTGCTAAGAGATAAATTACCTTCTGTAACTGCCCCAGATGTGCCTGCCTACCAAACACCCCATCTCGCAAGACCACCATTAAAAGTCTTGCTTCCACTGTTCTTCGTGACTAAGTCCATTCTTTGGGTTTGGACAGGTGAATGTGCATTTCTCACAATGAAGAAAAAGAATTTACTTAGAGTACAAATTATTCTTCTCATTCAGACCACAAAGTTTTATTTGAGGCCTGGATAATTAGTTTGATTTAGCTATCTGCAGTAACAATTTGAAGTCTCCAATTCATTCTGGATTTTGTAGACATAGTTCTCATTACACAGCTGCTAATATTGCATCTGGAATTGGGGGGTTCTTGGTCTCGCTGACTTCAAGAATGAAGCTGCAGATGGTCGTGGGGAGTGTTACAGCTCATGAGGATGGTGTGGACCCAAGGAGTGAGCAGCAGCAAGATTTATTGTAAAGAGCAAAAGAACAAAGATTCCACAGTATAGAAGGGGACCCCAGTGAGTTGCACCAATGGCTGGGCAGCCTGCTTTTATTCCCTTATCTAATCCCACCCACATCCTGCTGATTGGTCCATTTTACAGAGAGCTGATTGGTTCTTTTGACAGAGTGCTGATTGGTGCATTTGCAATCCCTGAGCTAGACACAGAGTGCTGATTGGTGCATTTACAATCCTTTAGCTAGACAGAGTGCTAGGCAGAAAAGTTCTTCAAGTCCCCACTAAATTAGCTAGATACATAGCATTGATTGGTGCATTTACAAACCTTGAGCTAGACACAGGGTACTGATTGGTGTATTTAAAAACCTTGAGCCAGAGACAGAGTGCTGATTGGTGTATTTACAATCCCTTAGCTAGACATAAAGGTTCTCCAAGTCCCCACTAGACTCAGGAGCCCAGCTGGCTTCACCTACTGGATCTTGCATTGGGGCCTCAGGCAGAGCTGCCCTCAGGCAGAGCTGCCCTCCAGTCCTGCGCTGTGCGCCCGCACTCCTCAGCCCTCTGGTGGTTGATGGGACCAGGTGCTGGGAACAGGGGGCGGCGCTCATCCCGGAGGCTCCAGCCACGCAGCAGCCCAAGGCAGCAGGGAGGCTCAGGCATGGTGGGTTGCAGGTCCCAAGCCCTGCCCCGCGGGGAGGCAGCTGAGGTCCAGGGACAATTCGAGTGCAGCACCGGCAGGCTGGCACTGCTGGGGGACCTTGTGCACCCTCTGCAGTTGCTGGCCCGAGTGCTAAGCCCCTCACTGCCCAGGGCCGGGGCCCCGGCCAGCTGCTCCGAGTGTGGGGGCCCACTGAGCCCACACCCACTCAGAATTCACTGGCCCGCAAGCACCTCGCGCCCGCCAGTTTCCCGCCCGTGCCTCTCCCTCCACACCTCCCGGCAAACAAAGGGAGCCGGCTCCCGCCTCCGCCGGTTCAGAGAGGGGCTCCCACAGTGCAGAGGCGGGCTGAAGGGCTCCTCAAGCCTGGCCAGAGTGGGCGCCGAGGCTGAGGAGGCGCCCAGAGCGAGCAAGGGATGCGAGGGCTGCCAGCACGCTGTCACCTCTCAATATTACTTGGTGAAATAGAAAATATTATCAGTTCTTTTACTTTAATCTTCTGTCTATAAGCTATGTCAAGCTCTAGGCTTCCTTTAAATCAGAAAAGCCCCCAAATTCATGCTGTATGGACATTGACTGATACTTCTATTCACTTTCTAACTCCATGGAAAGTGGTACAGGAGCCAGTCAGTGCTGAAGGCAGCATCTGGAGATTTGGGTTCTTCCCATGACAATAACCCAATTTTGCATTGAGACACTGGGCAAAACTCAATCTCTCCAGACCTGACTTTCTGTGTCTGCAAAACAAGGAATTGAACTAAATAATCTTTCAGTTCAAACAGCATGACTCAGAAGAGAACTAGAAAGAGCTTGTCAGGGAGCCATTTCTTTAGGGGGCTCCAGAGGAAAGGGAGCATTCAGCCCCTCAAGAGGCACCACTCAGGCCGCCGAACACCACACTCTGCCTTTACAGACATGGACTCCATTTCCATTTGAACGGTGTTATTTTATCTTAATCTGTTACTCTGCACTGGCACCGAAACTTAATATAATTAAAAGAAGGGGGTGGACATACTGAATGGGTGGCAAGGCGTGGCTGCCTGAGCCCCAGGAACTGCGAATTCTAATCTTGGCTCTGCTGCTGTCTCAGGACACATCATGTACCCTTTCTAAAACCTAGACAGTTTCCGGACAACATCGTTAGCCTATCTCACAGGACTGTTGTGAGAAATAATTTGCAAAAATAGCAGTGTAAAAGAGTTTGCAAAATGAAGTGCTAAACTGAAACTTGGGCAACATGCTGAGTATTCCCATTCTGTCCAGCTAACTAATAAATATAAATTTGCTATTAGTTGAAAAGTCCTTAAGAATATAACTACTTAATCAATACGACACCAGCAGCCTGACAAATCAGCATGAATCCACAAACCTGAGACCTGCAAGAAATTAACTTGGTGCCTAACAGAAATTGGACTGTGAGCAAGATAATTTCTGGAAATTTAAATTTCAACCCACAAAACTTGAACCACATTATACACTTTTAGGTCTAGGTGCATGTAACGGCTAGGTCCACATTGCTGTTACACATATTACAAGCAAATGTGAGAAGACAAAAATGTTTTGGGGAACCCAGAAATTTTAAAAATCTATCTGCAAAATTTACATGTAAAATAGGCTTTTATAATGAATTTTAAAAGATACTTTACAAATTTTTTTAAGTTGCTATTATTGCTGTAAGTAAGTCTGTCTTTTAAAATTGTTTCATTTAAACTAGGCAATTTAAGAATTAAGAACTGGAGAGAAAGGCCGGTTGCGGTGGCTCAAGCCTGTAATCCCAGCACTTTGGGAGGCCGAGACGGGCGGATCACGAGGTCAGGAGATCGAGACCATCCTGGCTAACACGGTGAAACCCCGTCTCTACTAAAAAAACTACAAAAAACTAGCCAGGCGAGGTGGCGGCGCCTGTAGTCCCAGCTACCCGGGAGGCTGAGGCAGGAGAATGGCATGAACCCGGGAGGCGGAGCTTGCAGTGAGCTGAGATCCGGCCACTGCTGTCCAGCCTGGGTGACAGAGCGAGACTCCGCCTCAAAAAAAAAAAAAAAAAAGAACCAGAGAGAAAGAGAGAAAGAAAGAAGTTTATTTTGATGCTCATTTCTCTTTCCTCTAAGTCCTACACAAGCAATTGAACAAGAGACTTGCAAAACTAAGGTTGACAAAGGTGTGTGTGTGTGTGTGTGTGTGTGTGTACATGTATATGTATGTACACACACAGAAGTCAGGAAAACAGCTGGAATAGTTGAGCTGTGCTAGACCTCCTGAGCATTGTGGTTAGTCATTCCTCTGCTGGCTGGTGGGTCTGTTTTTCTGTTTACCTTTTCTTGGTCATAAAAGTCAGCCATATCTTTAGGGCAGCCTTCTTAAAGGAAGTGCTTCGATTCTGGCTTAATGAAAGGTCTGAATAAATGAATGCTAAGAGTTTTTGTCACCTCTGTGTTCCTCGGGACTCCCCCTCTGCCAGCCTAACACGTTTAAGCCTAAACTTACCAACAGTCTGTCTTCCGAGGGCCAGCAGAAGGTTTCCTTGATTACCCTGTGTTCTTTTGCTGGATGCAAAGGTTTAGTCATGGTCAGATTCCCTTGCCTCATTTCCATGGAGTTAAACTAAATGACAATCTGGCACTCCATCTTGTCTCTCAGTCAGCAGGAAATGGCAGCTCCGTGGAGACTGATCTGAAGGGAAAAGAAACTTTTTTTGCTAGAAGCAGCCAACCCAGACATTTCTTATTCCACAGGTAGTCGATAAAGTGTTAATGACTGCAGAGATTTGAAAGGCCCCAGACAAAGAGGCTATTCTAGGCTTTCCCTTCCTGGTTTGCCCTTTAGATCACTTTGAATCTATAGGCAAATGTAACTCAAGAAACAAACTCCAGAATGAGTTATCCCAAATGACACAAAGAGAGTAGACTTCCTGTTTCCCACTACTTCACTGTAGGGAGCTGAAAAACAGCAATTCTTTGCAACTTGCAAGGCCATGACAAAAGAAAAGAAAACTCAGGGCAAGAGGAGAATGAGAAAGAGAGAAAGGAGAATTAAACTTCTCTGATTATCAACTGGAAGTAACGCAAACAATGATACACATGCCAGGTATACTGACAAAGCTCTCTGTGGAAATCTTCATTCCTTTATGGCTGTTAAGCAGGATCATTGTAACAGCTGTTTCTTTGACATTACTTGTTGGCATCTAAAAATATGCCAGAAGCTGTAATGCAGGCCAGAGATGAAACTTCCATTTTTTCCAAGTGTTTTCCCTTCTCTTTTGAAACCTGGTAACCAACAAATGACACATTAATTCCTTGAGCAATGAAATTAAAGTAGGATTAATGTCCACTTCACTAAAATGAATCAAATGAAATAAATATGTGATTGAAACTTGTCAGAACAAGAGAAAATAACCTGCTTATATGCAGTTTTTGAAATGAGCACCTCAGGCACGTTTAGTGAATTTTGCTGGAGGAATGTGAAAAATGAATAGTTCTCCATGGAATTTCTGTTAGATGGTCTTTAAAACAGCACCCTGATCAAACCTTCCCTCTCCCATAAAAAAAAAAAAAAAAAGTCAAAGTCAAAGGAAGAATTCCTAAAAGTTAGGAAATTGAATGTTTATTTTTGCTATTGTTTTCATACTAAATAGGAACATGAAAGAAATCTTTCACTCTGCAGCTGCATCTAATTTAAAATGAAGCTGCCCAAAGAGGAGTGAAGAGGATGTGATGAGGAGCAGTTAAACATGGATGCTAATATTTTGTGAGGCATCTGCTACTGTTCCACCACCTAGAATTCCAAGAATCAAATTAGTAGATTCAATTCTGCCAAAGTTATCAAATTATTTGTCCAAAGGATTGTGCAAAGCAGGCCCCTCCTTACCAACATCTGCTCTACCCATCCAGTGAGGACCAAAGATGACCATCTATTTGATTTGTGGAGATGGTACTTTTCACCAGTTGCTGGTCTGGTTGAACACTGCACCTTTCATCATCAAAGTCCTCAGTTATTGCATGAATCTGCAGAAAACTGTAATAAACTACTTCATCTTTAGGTCCATAGAGAGAGAATTCAAATATTTGATTTGAATTATAAAATACTTACATATTTCACAAATATGTTAAAAATGTTTCAGCACCTGTGTCACCATTTTAAGTGAACACCCAAGAACCCCACCAGCAAATAAATGAATGTAGTACATTTTTGGGGGGTGGCGGAGACCATAAAAGGAAAAGTAGGAGAGGTTTTCTTACTACTTGTTATATTCAGAGCCTTTTAATTTGAGAAATATGATTTAATACTAGAAAATGTGGTAATCCTATCAAGTCTGACTGTCCATCCTTGATGTGTGTTGGAATCAGATGACAGACAATAGGCAAGATCTGTTAGGCTAAAAAGCTGAAATGAAAAGTTGCCAGGGATTTTACTTGCCAAAGTCTCACAAGAGGTAAGGAATGAATGACTATTTATCAGTCTGGGATATGTGTAATTTGGCTTTTTCACATAGGAATTTCTCTTCCCTCCTACCAAAACGAAAGCTGGAGTTTGAGGGTGCATTAACCATACTGGATTCAAAGACAACTGACTGGAACCTGACCAGCGAGGATGTGGCTGTGTAGCTCAAATTTATGACGGTGCATCTGCTGTGAGTGGTGTCTTGAATGGAGGCCAGGCCCTCTTCCGTCAGTCGCATCCATATGCTACGCATGTGTTCACTGTACGCACACTTTTTAAATTTAGCTCTTGTGGGTACATGTTCTACACTTTCCCCCTGTACATGATTTTTTTAAAAATATGCTTTAGAAAATATACACAATCTTTTCAAAGTCTTTGCTGACTCACTGGGGGTTCTTTTGAATATTTTCCTTTTGAAAGCCTTCAATTTAGGTAGTCAAAAGTGTGTGACAAAAGCCACCCTTAGTCTACTAAGATTAAAATCTACTGCTCATTTTAAAATAGTTGTTTTGTGATGGCCTGTCAAAAAACTTCTTTTTTTCTATCCAGAAGCAGACAACAGCTCTTTTTGATAGACTACAACATGGTGAGAAAAGATAGGAAAACAATCATCCTGACCAGTTTGGGCCAGTTTATGTGTTAGTCTTCCAAACATCTTGCATTTTACAGTTTAGTGGCAGGACAACACAGGTTTCAGTACTACAATTGTCAGTTTGACTGGCTCCAAAGTGTCTCCCTTAGGGAGATGGAGATTCAGACATTTCTGATGTAAAAATTCAAACAACTATATTGTCCATTAGAATAATTTCCATAGCTTCTTCTTCTAATGGCTTAGTTGTGAATCAAAGTTATTACCTGGGTCAGGCATTCCTGGAACAAGATTGTGAAATTTGTTGGCTGCAACTTTCCTGGAGGCTTGTGTTTTCATCTGACTTTTCGTGACTACATTTTATCATCTTCTTTGTACCTTAGAAAACAAAAAGGCAGTATCATTGTGGGTGTTTATAAATATGTTCCTGTTTAGCACTTTTTTTTTGAGATGGAGCCTCACTCTGTCAACCAGGCTGGAGTGCAGTAGAGCAATCTTGGCTCACTGAAAACTCTGCCTCCTGGGTTCATGCAATTCTCCTGCCACAGCCTCCTGAGTAGCTGGGATTACAGGTGCCTGCCACCATGACTGGCTAATTTTTTTTTTTTTTTTTTTAGTAGGAATGGGGTTCCACCATGTTGACCAGGCTTGTCTCGAATTGCTGTCCTCAAGTGATCTGCCCACCTTGGCCTCACAAAGTGCTGGGATTACAGGTGTGAGCCATCACACCCAGCTCCTATTTAGCACTTAAATGCATACTTTCAAAATGTTCAATTTGTATTTCCCTTGATCTTGAAATCACCGTTCTATTTTTCTCTTTCTATATAGACAGATAAGATAGATAACTATGCTTTCATTTTATTGTTTATAATTCCTGGAGGGCCAGGACAATGCTTTCTTTCATTTTGATTTTTTTCTTTCTTCTCTTTTATCTTACTCTCTTCATGACATCTACAGTCTTATGCACACAGAAAGCTTTTTTTTTTTTTTTTTTTGAGACGGGGTCTCACCTAGCTCACTCTAACCTCTGCCCCCTGGGTACAAGCGATTCTCCTGCCTCAGCTTCCTGAGTAGCCGGGATTACAGGCACCTGCTACCGCACCCAGCTAATTTTTGTATTTTGAGTAGAGATGGGGTTTCACCATCTTGGCCAGGCTGGTCTTGAACTCCTGACCTGGTGATCCACCTGCTTCGGCCTCCCAAAGCGCTGGGATTACAGGCATGACACACTGTTCCTGGCTAGAAAGCATTCTTAATTGACTGTGTTTCCCTCTTCTCTTATTACCAAGCCTAAGATTTGGGAAACAATAGCTTCCGAAGTAGTTTTCATCTAATCTCTTAAATCATTAGAAAAATGCACCCAATAATATAATGTGAAATACAGGATTTACATTTTTAATATATATTTAGATTCTTATCTCCTTTGAAGCACCCTTTACAAGACAAACTACATCAAACTTTTAAAGTAATTCTTAGTGGTATTGAAAATGTTCACACTTTTGGAATGGTTGACAGAAAAATAGCTGGATGACAGTCACATAATTGATTAATTCAGTAACTTCAGCCTGTAAGATAAACCAGTTTGGGATATCATATGAAACAAAACATCTAAATATTTCACGTTCAGCCAATTAGCTTACCATCAAATAGCCAGTCGTGAATTAAATGAGAAAATAAATGATCCCTGAGAAATGGCTTTGTAAGGCATATTTCCACCTGTCTTCCTTGAAGAAGAGTAACTCTCTAATTCAATCTAGCTGATAGCTTTAGGTCACTGCAGTTGATCAAATGATAAAGAAAAAAACCATTGAGCAAGATGGCCGAATAGGAACAGCTCCAGTCTCCAACTCCCAGTGCGAGCGACACAGAAGACCGGTGATTTCTGCATTTTCAACTGAGGTACTGGGGTCATCTCACTGGGGAGTGCCGGACAATTGGTGCTGGTCAGCTGCTGCAGCCCGACCAGCGAGAGCTGAAGCAGGGTGAGGCATTGCCTCACCTGGGAAGTGCAAGGGGGAAGGGAATCCCTTTTTCTAGCCAGGGAAACTGAGACACACAACACCTGGAAAATTGGGTAATTCCCACCCCAATACTGCGCTTTACGCAAATGGGCACACCAGGAGATTATACCGACACCTGGCCGGGAGGGTCCCACAGCCACGGAGCCTCCCTCAGTGCTAGCACAGCAGTCTGCAACCTAACCGAAATGGCAGCAGCGAGGCTGGGGGAGGGGCGCCCGCCATTGCTGAGGCTTAAGTAGGTAAACAAAGCCCTGGGAAGATCGAACTGGGTGGAGCTCACAGCAGCTCAAGGAAACCTGCCTGTCTCTGTAGACTCCACCTCTGGGAACAGGGCACAGCTAAACAACAAAAGGGGAAGCAGTAGAGGCCTGTACAGATGCGAACGACTCTGTCTGACAGCTTTGAAGAGAGCAGTGGATCTCCCAACACGGAGGTTGAGATCTGAGAATGGACAGACTGCCTGCTCAAGTGGGTCCCTGACCTCTGAGTAGCCTAACTGGGAGACATCCCCCACTAGGGGCAGTCTGACACCCCACACCTCACAGGGTGGAGTACACCCCTGAGAGGAAGCTTCCAAAGTAAGAATCAGACAGGTACACTCGCTGTTCAGCAATATTCTATCTTCTGCAACCTCTGCTGCTGATACCCAGGCAAACAGGGTCTGGAGTGGACCTCAAGCAATCTCCAACAGACCTACAGCTGAGGGTCCTGACTATTAGAAGGAAAACTATCAAACAGGAAGAACACCTATACCAAAACCCCATCAGTACGTCACCATCACCAAAGACCAGAGGCAGATAAAACCACAAAGATGGGAAGAAGCAGGGCAGAAAAGCTGGAAATTCAAGAAATAAGAGCGCATCTCCCCCTGCAAAGGAGCGCAGCTCATCGCCAGCAACGGATCAAAGCTGGTCAGAGAATGACTTTGACGAGATGAGAGAAGAAGGCTTCAGTCCATCAAACTTCTCACAGCTAAAGGAGGAATTACGTACCCAGCGCAAAAAAAACTAAAAATCTTGAAAAAAGAGTGGAAGAATTGATAGCTAGAATAATTAATGCAGAGAAGGTCATAAATAAAATGACAGAGATGAAAACCATGACACGAGAAATACGTGACAAATCCACAAGCTTCAGTAACTGACTTGATCAACTGGAAGAAAGAGTATCAGTGATTGAGGACCAAATGAATGAAATGAAGCGAGAAGAGAAACCAAAAGAAAAAAGAAGAAAAAGAAATGAACAAAGCTGCAAGAAGTATGGGATTATGTAAAAAGACCAAATCTACGTTGATTGGGGTGCCTGAAAGTGAGGGGAAAATGGAATCAAGTTGGAAACACTCTTCAGGATATCATCCAGGAGAACTTCCCCAACCTAGTAGGGCAGGCCAACATTCAAATTCAGGAAATACAGAGAACACCACAAAGATACTCCTCGAGAAGAGCAACTCCAAGACACATAATTGCCAGATTCACCAAAGTTGAAATGAAGGAAAAAATCTTAAGGGCAGCCAGAGAGAAAGGTCGGGTTACCCACAAAGGGAAGCCCATCAGACTAACAGCAGACCTCTCGACAGAAACTCTACAAGCCAGAAGAGAGTGGGTGCCAATATTCAACGTTCTTAAAGAAAGGAATTTTCAACCCAGAATTTCATATCCAGCCAAACTAAGTTTCATAAGTGAAGGAGAAATAAAATCTTTACAGATAAGCAAATGCTTAGAGATTTTGTCACCACCTGGCCTGCCTTACAAGAGACCCTGAAGGAAGCCCTAAACAGGAAAGGAACAACTGGTACCAGCCTTTGCAAAAACATGCCAAAATGTAAAGACCATTGAGGCTAGGAAGAAACTGCATCAACTAACAAGCAAAATAACCAGTTAATATCATAATGGCAGGATCACGTTCACACATAACAATATTAACCTTAAATGTTAATGGACTAAATGCTCCAATTAAAACACACAGACTGGCAAACTGGATCAAGAGTCAAGACCCATCAGTCTGCTGTATTCAGGAGACCCATCTCACATGCAGAGACATACATAGGCTCAAAATAAAGGGATGGAGGAAGATCTACCAGCAAATGGAGAACAAAAAAAGCAGGGGTTGCATACTAGTCTCTGATAAAATAGACTTTAAACCATCAAAGATCAAAAGAGACAAAGAAGGCCATTACATAATGGTAAAGGGATCAATTCAACAGGAAGAGCTAACTATCCTAATATATATGCACCAATACAGGAGCACCCAGATTCATAAAGCAAGTCCTTAGAGACTACAAAGAGACTTAGACTCCCATACAATAATAAGGGAGACTTCAACACTCCACTGTCAACATTAGACAGGTCAACGAGAGAGAAAGTTAAAAAGGATATCCAGGAATTGAACTCATCTCTGCACCAAGCAGACCTAATAGACATCTATAGAACTCTCCACCTCAAATCAACAGAATATACATTCTTCTCAGCACCACATCACACTTATTCCAAAATGACCACATAATTGGAAGTAAAGCACTCCTCAGCAAATGTAAAAGAACAGAAATTATAACAAACTGTCTCTCAGACCACAGTGCAATCAAACTAGAACTCAGGACTAAGAAACTCAATCAAAACCGCTCAACTACATGGAAACTGAACAACCTGCTCCTGATGACTACTGGGTACATAACGAAATGAAGGCAGAAATAAAGATGTTCTTTGAAACCAATGAGAACAACGATACAACATACCAGAATCTCTGGGACACATTTAAAGCAGTGTGTAGAGGGAAATTTATAGCACTAAATGCCCACAAGAGAAAGCTGGAAAGATCTAAAATTGACACTCTAACATCACAATTAAAAGAACTAGAGAGGCAAGAGCAAACACATTCAAAAGCTAGCAGAAGGCAAGAAATAACTAAGATCAGAGCAGAACTGAAGGAGATAGAGACACAAAAAACCCTCCAAAAAATCAATGAATCCAGGAGTTGGTTTTGAAAAAATCAACAAAATTGACAGACTGCTAGCAAGACTAATAAAGAAGAAAAGAGAGAAGAATCAAATAGACACAATAAAAAATGATAAAGGGGATATCACCATGGACCCCACAGAAATACAAACTACCATCAGAGAATACTATAAACACCTCTACGCAAATGAACTAGAAAATCTAGAAGAAATGGATAATTTCCTGGACACTTACACTCTTCCAAGACTAAACCAGGAAGAAGTTGAATCCCTAAATAGACCAATAGCAGGCTCTGAAATTGAGGCAATAATTAATAGCCTACCAACCAAAAAAAGTCCAGGACCAGATGGATTCACAGCTGAATTCTACCAGAGGTACAAGGAGGAGCTGGTACCATTCCTTCTGAAACTATTCAATCAATAGAAAAAAGAGGAATCCTCCCTAACTCATTTTATGAGGCCAACTTCATCCTGATACCAAAGCCTGGCAGAGACACAACAAAAAAAGAGAATTTTAGACCAATATCCTGAGGAACATCGACGCAAAAATCCTCAATAAAATCCTGGCAAACCGGATTCAGCAGCACATCAAAAAGCTTATCCACCATGATCAAGTGGGCTTCATCCCTGGGATGCAAGGCTGGTTCAACATTCGCAAATCAATAAATGTAATCCATCATATAACAGAACCAAAGACAAGCACATGATTATCCAATAGATGCAGAAAAGGCTTTTGAAAATTCAACAGCCCTTCATGCTAAAAACGCTCAATAAATTCGGTATTGATGGAACGTACCTAAATAATAAGAGCTATTTATGACAAACCCACAGCCAATATCATACTGAATGGGCAAAAACTGGAAAAATTCCCTTTGAAAACTGGCACAAGACAGGGATGCCCTCTCACCACTCCTATTCAACATAGTGTTGGAAATTCTGGCTAGGGCAATCAGGCAAGAGAAAGAAATCAAGGGTATCCAGTTAGGAAAAGAAGAAGTCAAATTGTCCCTGTTTGCAGATGACATGATTGTATATTTAGAAAACCCCATCGTCTCAGCCCAAAATCTCCTTAAGCTGGTAAGCAACTTCAGCAAAGTCTCAGGATACAAAATAATGTGCAAAAATCACAAGCATTCTTATACACCAGTAACAGACAAACAGAGAGCGAAATCATGAATGAACTTCCATTCACAATTGCTTCAAAGAGAATAAAATACCTAGGAATCCAACTTACAAGGGATGTAAAGGACCTCTTCAAGGAGAACTACAAACCACTGCTCAGTGAAATCAAAGAGGACACAAACAAATGGAAGAACATACCATGCTCATGGATAGGAAGAATCAATATCATGAAAATGGCCATACTGCCCAAGGTTATTTATAGATTCAATGCAATCCCCATCAAGGTACCAATGAGTTTCTTCACAGAATTGGAAAAAACTGCTTTAAAGTTCATGTGGAACCAAAAAAGAGCCCACATTGCCAAGACAATCCTATGTCATAAGAACAAAGCTGGAGGCATCACGCTATCTGACTTCAAACTATACTACAAGGCTACAGTAACCAAAACAGCATGGTACTGGTACCAAAACAGAGATATAGACCAATGGAACAGAACAGAGTCCTCAGAAATAATACCACACATCTACAGCCATCTGATCTTTGACAATCCTGAGAGAAACAAGAAATGGGGAAAGGATTCCCTATTTAATAAATGGTGCTGGGAAAATTGGCTAGCCATAAGTAGAAAGCTGAAACTGGATCCTTTCCTTACTCCTTATACGAAAATTATTCAAGATGGATTAGAGACTTAAATGTTAGACCTAAAACCATAAAAACCCTAGAAGAAAACCTAGGTAGTACCATTCAGGACATAGGCATGGGCAAGGACTTCATGTCTAAAACACCAAAAGCAATGGCAGCAAAAGCCAAAATTGACAATGGATCTAATTAAACTAAAGAGCTTCTGCACAGCAAAAGAAACTACCATCAGAGTGAACAGGCAACCTACAGAATGGGAGAAAATTTTTGCAATCTACTCATCTGACAAAGGGCTAATATCCAGAATCTACAAAGAACTCAAACAAATATACAAGAAAAAAACAAACAAACCCATCAAAAAGTGGGCAAAGGATATGAACAGACATTTCTCAAAAGAAGACATTCATACAGCCAACAGACACATGAAAAAATGCTCATCATCACTGGCATCAGAGAGATGCAAATCAAAACCACAATGAGATACCATCTCACACCAGTTAGAATGGAAATCGTTAAAAAGTCAGGAAACAACAGGTGCTGGAGAGGATGTGGAGAAATAGGAACACTTTTACACTGTTGGTGGGATTGTAAACTAGTTCAACCATTATGGAAAACAGTATGGCGATTCCTCAAGGATCTAGAACTAGATGTACCATATGACCCAGCCGTCCCACTACTGGGTATATACCCAAAGCATTATAAATCATGCTGCTATAAAGACACATGCACACGTATGTTTATTGCGGCACTATTCACAATAGCAAAGACTGGAATCAACCCAAATGTCCATCTGTGACAGACTGGATTAAGAATTGTGGCACATATACACCATGGAATATTATGCAGCCATTAAAAAGGATGTTTGCGTCCTTTGTAGGGACCTGGATGCAGCTGGAACCATCATTCTTAGCAAACTATCACAAGAACAGAAAACCAAACACCGCATGTTCTCACTCATAGGTGGGAACTGAAACATGAGATCACTTGGACTCGGGAAGGGGAACATCACACACTGGGACCTATCATGGGGAGGGGGGAGGGGGGAGGGATTGTATTGGGAGTTATACCTGATATAAATGACGAATTGATGGGTGCTGACGAGTTGATGGGTGCAGCACACCAACATGGCACAAGTATACATTTGTAACAAACCTACACGTTATGCACATGTACCCTAGAACTTAAAGTATAATAAAAAAAAAAAAATGTAAAACAGAAAATAACAACAACTAAAAAAAAAAAAAGAAAAAAGAAAAAAGAAAAAAACCATTAAGAGATTTTCCCCAAGGCTGGGAATCATTTAGAACTAACACTCTGAGACTAGAGTTTAACACAACACTCACTTCATGAATCTTTCTTAAGGCTACTGTATAAATTCAATCATTTTCAAAGAAGCATTCAGAGTTCCCTGAAACATCACAGGCCTGAAAATTTGCGAGTTCCTGTAGAGTCTAGTGACTCCTCTCACACTATTCCTACTTCAGACATAAATTCATGGTGCTCACATAAAAAGCCCTGGCCACCTCCTCTGGTCTTGAAAGCAGCCGTCCTGCTGTGTATTCTCTTTTGGTAGAGGGTTGGACACTGAGTTACACTTCACTTGAAAATCTTACTCAGCTAGAAGGGAGTCATTCAATTTCTTCAAACACCCTCTAACATTTGGTCTTATCTCACATCTGGTTCAAAGTTAAATTTCTTTCTCCCGCTAAAGGAAGAATATTATCACTTCATGCAAGCCTTGTCCCTGTAATGGCTCCATCTCCAACCTCATCCAATCACTGAATCCTGACTCTCCTCACTCCTAAATTTCTCTCATCCACCCTCTTGTCTCCTCCAGGCCTTCTGCTGTGGTCTGATTTCAGACCTTCCTCACCTCGGATTACCACAATACCCCACTCCAGCCTACTTCTCTACTTCATCCTCCACACTGCTGCCAAAAGGATATTTTTAACTTTCAATTTTGAAATAATTTTAGACTTACAGAGAAGTTGCAGAATCAGTACAGAGTTCCAATAAGCCATTCATCTAGCTTTTCCTAATGTTAATAGGAAATGTTTATAATCTCTTTTATGACTTTAATACAATCACTGAAGGATTTTTAAAAATGAATATTTTTCATTGAAAATTCATAATTTTATACATTTGTGAGGCACAATGTGATATTTTCATATTTACACACAAACTGGAATAATTAAACCCAGTTAATTAACATATCCATCACCTTGCTTATCATTTTTTGTGCTGAGTCATTTTTTAATTTACTCTTAGTTACTTTGAAATATATAATACATTATTATTGACTCTAGTCACCCTGCCATGCAATAGATCTCAAAACTTATTCCTACTAACTGAAACTTTGTACCCTTTGACTAACTAACAACTTCCCATTTTCTCCCCCTTCCCCCCAGCCTTTGGTAACCATCATTTTATGCTATGTCCAGGAGTTAGACTTTTTAAGTTTCCACATATAAGTAAGATCATTTGTCTTTCTGTGCCTGGGTTATTTCACTTCGCATAATGTCCTCCAAGTTCATCTATATGGTCACAAATGAGAGAATTTCCTTTTTTGAAAGGCTGAATAATATCTCATTATGTATATACACCACATTTTCTTTAGCTGTAGATCCATTGATGGGTGCTTAGGTTGATACCATATCTTGGCTATTGTAAATAATGCTACAATGAACATGGGAGTGCAGATATCCCTGCACCATATTGATTTCATTTCCTTTGGATATATACTCAAATATGAGATTGCTGGATCATATAGTTCTATTTTTGGTTTTTGTAAGGAACCTCCATACTGTTTTCTATAATAGCTGTACTATCACATACCCAACAACAATGTACAAGAGTTGTTACATACCCAGCAACAATGTACAAGGGTCCTCTTTGCTCTGCAGACTCACCAATACTAGTTATCTTTCATCTTTCTGATAACAGCCGTTCTAACACGTGTAAGGTGATATCTCATTGCAATTTTAATATGCATTTCCCTGCTGATTAGTGATGCTGAGCATTTTTTCATGTACCTATTTTTATGTCTTCTTTTGAGAAATGTCTGTTCAGGTCCTTTACCCACTTTTTTCCCCTTTGAAAAAAAAATTAACTTTTAAGTTCAGGTGTGCATGTGCAGGCTTGTTACATAGGTAAACTTGTGTCATGGGGGGTTGTTGTATGGATTATTTCATCACCCAGGTATTAAGCCTAGGATCTATTAGCTATTTTTCCTGATCCTCATCCCTCCAAGTCTCTACCCTCTGATAGGCCCCAGTATGTGTTGTTCCCCTCTGTGTGTCCATGTGTTCTCATCATTTAGCCCCCACTTACAAATGAGAACATGCAGCATTTGGTTTTCTGTTCCTGAATTAATCTGCTAAGGATAATGTTCTCCAGCTTCATCCATGTCCCTGCAAAGGACATGATCTCATTCTTTTATATGGCTGCCTAGTATTCCATGGTATATATGTACCACATTTTCTTTATCTAGTCTGCCATTGATGGGCATTTAGGTTGATTCCATTCTTTGCTATTGTGAATAGTGCTGCAGTGAACATACACATGCATGTGTCTTTATAAAAGAATGATTTATATTCCTTCGGGTATATACCTGGTAATGGGATTCTTGGATCAAATGGTATTTCTATTTGTAGGTCTTTGAGGAATTGTCACGTTGTCTTCCACAACGATTGAACTAATTTACACTCCCACCAACAGTATATAAGCGTTCCTTTTTCTCCACAACCTTGCCAGCATCTGTTATTTTTTGACTTTTTAATCATAGCCATTCTGACTGGTGTGAGATGTGAGATGGTATCTCATTGTGGTTTTGATTTGCGTTTCTCTAATGATCAGTGATGTTGAGCTTATTTTATATGATTGTTGGCCCCACATGTACGTCTTCTTTTAAGAAGTGTCTGTTCATGTCCCTTGCCCACTTTTTTATGGGGTTTTTTTTCATGTAAATTTGCTAAGTGCCTTAGAGGTGCTGGATATTAGACCTTTGTCAGATGCATAGTTTGCAGAAATTTTCTCCCATTCTGTAAGTTGTCTGTTTACTCTGTTGACAGTTGATTTTGCTGTGCAGAAATTCTTGTCTAATTAGATCCATTTGTCAATTTTTGCTTTTGTCGCAATTGCTTTTGGAGTCTTCATCATTAAATCTCTGCCCATGCCTATGTTCTAAATGGTATTGCCTAGGTTGTCTTCCAGGATATTTATAGCTTTAGGTTTTATATTTAAGTCTTTAATTGATCTTGAGTTAATTTTTGTATATAGTTTAAGAAAGGGGCCCAGTTTCAATCTTCTGCATATGGCTAGCCAGTTATCCCAGCACCATTTATTAAACAGGGAACTTTTTCCTCATTGCTTGTTTTTGTTATGGTTGTCAAAAATCAGATAGTTGTAAGTGTGCAGCCTTATTTCTGGGTTCTCTATTCTGTTCCACTAGTCTATGTGTCTGTTTTTGTACCAAAACCATGCTGTTTTGGTTACTGTAGCCCTGTAGTATAGTTTGAAGTTGGGTAGTATCATGCCTCCAGCATTGTTCTTTTTGCTTAGGATTGCCTTTTGCATTTTTTCAATTCTATATGGATTTTAAAATAGTTTTTTCTAGTTCTGTGAAGAATCTTAATGGTAGTTTAATAGGAATAGCATTGAATCTGTAAATTGCTTTAGGCAACATGGCCATTTTAATGATATTGATTCTTCCTATCCATGAGCATGGAATGTTTTTTCTTTTGTTTGTGTCATCTCTGATATCTTTGAGAAGTGTTTTGTAGTTCTCTTTGTAGTGATCTTTCACCTCCCTGGTAAGCTGTATTACTAGGTATTTTATTCTTTTTGTGGCAACTGTGAATGGGAGTATGTTCCTGATTTGGATCGCAGCTTGACTGTTGTTCATGTATAGGAATATGTGCCCACTTTTTCATCAGGTTATTTGTTTTCTTGCTATTGAGTTGTTTGAGTTTCTTATATATTTTGGATATTAACTCTTTATCAGATGTATAGTTTGCAAATATTTTCTCCCACTCTGTGGGCTGTCTCTTTATTTTGCTAGTTGTTTCCTTTGCTGTGCAGAAGCTTTTTAGTTTAATAGTCCATTTATCTACTTTTGCTTTTATTGCCTGTGCTTTCAGAATCATATATAAAAAATTACTGCTCAGATCAATGTTGTAGAGCTTTCCCCCTATGCTTCCTTCTAGTAGCTTTACAGCTTCAGGTCTTATATTTAGGTCTTTAATTCACTGTGAGTTGATTTTCATATATGATATGAAATAAGGATCCAATTTCATTCTTCTGGATGTGGATATCCAGTTCTCCTACGACCATTTATAGAAGAAGCTGTCCTTTCCCCATTATGCGTTCTTGGCACCTTTGTGGAAGATCAATTGACTGTAAATATGTGGACTTACTTTTAGGCTTTGTACACTGTTCTACTGGTTGATACGTGGTATTATGCCAGACGTTTGGTTAAAATAACCTTATAATATATTTTGAAATCAGGGAGTGTGATGTGCCAGTTTTGTTCTTTTTACTCAAGATTGCTTTAGATATTTGGGGCCTTTTTAGCTCCATAAGAATTTAATGACTGTCTTTTTCTATTTTTGTGAAAAATGATATTGGAGTTTTGATAGGGGTTGCATTAAACTTGTAGATTGCTTTGGGTAATATAGACATTTTAACAATATTGATTCTTTCAGTCCATGAACACAGGATGTCTTTCCATTTATTTGTGTTTTATTCGATTTCTTTCAGCAGTGTTTTATAGTTCACAGTATACAGTTTTTTTTTTTTTTTTTTTTTTTTTTTGAGACAGAGTCTCGCTCGGTCACCCAGGCTGGAGTGCAGTGGCGCGATCTCGGCTCACTGCAAGCTCTGCCTCCCGGGTTCACACCATTCTGCCTCAGCCTCCCGAGTAGCTGGGACTACAGGTGCCCACCACCATGCCCGGCTAATTTTTTGTATTTTTAGTAGAGATGGGGTTTCACCGTGTTAACCAGGATGGTCTCTATCTCCTGACCTTGTGATCCGCCCAACTTAGCCACCCAAAGTGCTGGGATTACAGGCGTAAGCCACCGCGCCCAGCCAGTATACAGATCATTCACTTCCTTGCTTAAATTTTCCACTCCTAAGTATTTTTGTTACTGTTTTTGCTATTGTAAACAGGATTAATTTCCTTTTCAGGTGGTTTGTTGTTAATGTATAGAAATGCTACTGATTTTTGTATAATGATTTAGTATTCTGCAGTTTTACTGAATTCCTTTATCAGTTCTAACAGTTTTTTAGTGGAGCTTACATACATAAGATCATGTCATCAGCAAACAGAGATAAAATTTTGCTTATTCTCTTTCTATTAGAATGTCTTTTATTTCTTTCTCTTGCCTAGTTGCTCTGGCTAGGATATCCAGTACTACACTGAAAAGAAATTATGAGAGTGGGCATGCTTGTCTTATCTCTGATCTTAGAGGAAAACTTTTGACCTATCACTGTAGAGTATGATGTTAGCTATAGGTTTGTTACATATGGCCTTTATTTTTGTTGAGGTACATTCCCTCTGTACCTAATTCATTATGAGTTTTTTTTTTTTAATCATGAAAGGATGTTGAATTTTTTCAAACGCCTTTTCTGCATCTATTGAAATGATTACATGATTTTTATTCTTCATTTTGTTAATGTGATGCATCACACTGATTGATTTGCATATGTTAAGTCATCCTCATATCCAAAGGATAAATCCCACTTGACCATGGTGACTGATTCTTTTAACATGAATTGTTGAATTCAGTTTGCTAATATCGTGTTGAGTATTTTTGCATTTATGTTCATCAGGGATATTGGCCTGTAGCTTTTCTTTCTTGTAGTGTCCCTGTCTGGCCTTGATATCAAGGTAACGCTAGCCTTGTAAAATGAGAAGTATTCCATTCACTTCAATTTTGCAAAAGAGTTTGAGAAGGATTAGTATTAGTTCTTTAAATGTTTGATAGAATTCAACCATCTAGTCCTGGGCTTTTCTTTGATGGAAACTTTTTATTATTGATTCAGTCTTCTCACTCATTATTGTTCTGTCAAACAATACTCATTATTGGTCTGTTCAGGTTCTCTATTTTTTCATGATTCACTCTTAGTACATTGTTTGTGTCTAGGAATGTATTCATTTCTTCTAGGTTATGCAATTTGTTGGCATAGTAACTTCTTATAATCCTTTGTATTTCCCTGGAATCTGTAATAATGTCTCTTCTTTCATTTCTGATTTTGTGTGACTGTTCTCTTTATTTCCTAGTTAGTCTAGCTAAGGGGTTTGTCAATTTTATTTATCTTTTCAAAACATGAACTCTTGGCCAGGTGCGGTGTCTCATGTCTGTAATCTCAGCACTTTGGGAGGCCAAGACAGGCGCAACACCTGAGGTTGGGAGTTTGAGACCAGCCTGACCAACATGGAGAAACCCCATCTCTACTAAAAATACAAAATTAGCCAGGCGTGGTGGTATATGCTTGTAATCCCAGCTAGTTGGGAGGCTGAGGCAGGAGAATCACTTGAACCTGGGTAGGGGGCAAAGGTTGTGGTGAGCCAAGATCTTGCCATTGCACTCCAGCAACAAGAGCAAAACTCCATCTAAAAAAAAAAAAAAAAAAAAACCACAAACACACACACACACACACAACTTGTTTTTCTAGTCTCTATTTTATTCATTTCTGCTCTGATCTTTGTTATGTATTTCCATCAGCTAATTTTGTGCTTAGTTTGTTCTTCTTTTTCTAATTCCTTGAGGCATAACATTAGACTATTTATTTGTGATCTTTCTTCTTTTTGATATTGGTGTTTATTGCTACAAATTTCCCTCTTAAGACTTCCTTTGCTGCATCCCATAAGTTTTGCTGTATTGTATTTCCATTTTTATTTGTCTTTAGGCATTTTTAAATTTTTATTTTAGATTTCTTACATGACGAATTCGTTGTCTAGGAGAATGCTTTTTACTTTTCACATATTTGTGAATTTTCCAAGATTTCTCCTGTTATTTATTTCTAGTTTCATGCCATTGGGATAGAAAAAAGTTATTGATATGATTTCCATCTTCTTACATTTGGTAAGACTCATTTTATAGCCTAACATAAGGTCTGTCCTGGAGAATGATCCATGTTTGCTTGAGAAAAACATGTATTCTGTTGCTGTTGGATGAAATGTTCTGTACAGGTCTGTTAGATTCATTTAGTCTACAGTGTAATTCAACTCCAGTGTTTTCTTATTGATTTTCTGTCTAGATGATCTTTCCATTATTGAAAGTGGGGTGTTAAGTTCCCCTATTATTATGGTATTATATTCTATCTCTCCCTTCAGATAATATAGTAAATGCTTTATATATTTTGGTGCTCTGATATTGGGTGCATACATATTTACAATTGTTATGTCCTCTTGATGAATTGACCCCTTTATCATTATATAATGAGTTTTGTTGTCTCTTTTTAAGTTTTTTGACTTATATAAATATAGCTTCCTCTGCTCTCTTTTGACTTCTATTTGTGTGAAATATCTTTCCCATTCCTTCACTTTCAGTTTATGTGTGTCCTTACTAGTAAAAGTGAGTCTCTTCATTGGAAGCATGTAGTTTGTTTGTTTGTTTTTAATCTATTCAGTAATGCTATGTCTTTTGACTGGAGAATTTAATCGATTTACATTCAGGGTAACTACTGATAAATATAAATAAGGACTTGCTACTACTATCTTGTAATTTGTTTTCTGGTTGTTTGTAGATTATTTGTTTCTTCCTCACTTGATGTTTTTCTTTGTGGTTTAATGGTTTTCTGAGATAGTATGCTTTGAATTCTTTCTTTTTGTATTTTTGTAACTACTATGTATGTTTTCTTTGTAATTATCATGAGGCTTACATAAAACCCCTTATAACAGGCTATTTTAAGCTGATAACAACTTACCTTTCATTGTATGTAAGAACTCTACACTTTTATTCCCTCCCCTCCACCTTTTATAATATTGATGTCAAAATTTATGTCTTTATGTTATTTGTGCCTTAACAATTTATTTTAGTTATGGTTTTTTTAAAATAGTTTTGTCTTTAACCCTTAAAGTAGAAATTAAATTGGTCTATACTCCACCCTTACAGTATTAGGATATTCTAGATGATTATATATACTTATACCATTGAGTTTTTTACTTTTACCTGTTTTATTTTATTAGCAGTCTTTTATTTCAACTTAAAGAATTATCTATAGCAACTCTGATAAGGCAGGCCTAGTGGTGATTAACTCTCTTAGCTTTTGTTTATCAGGAAAGTTTTTATTTCTCCCTCATTTCTGAAGGATATCTTTTCCAGGTAAAGCATTCTTGCTTGGCAGTTTATTTTAACTTTACCACTATGAATATGTCATCCCACTCTCTACTGGCTTGCAAGGTTTCTGCTGAGAAATCTGCTGACAGCCATACTGGGACTGCCTTCAATATTATATGTTTCTTATTTCTTTCTGTTTTCAGAATTCTTTTATGGTGTTTGATTTTTGATAGTTTGAAATGATGTATCTTGGTGAACTCTTTTATGGATTGAAATTTATTGGAGGCTTCTGAGCTTCCTGTGCTCAGATTTTGTCATCTGTCCTTAAATTTGGGAATTTTCAGCCATTACTTTATAAAATATTCTTTTGGGGCCTTTTCTCTGTCTTTTCTTTCTGGAATTCCTATTATGCAAAGTTTCATTCTCTTCAACAAATCTCTAGGATTTCTGTTTGTTTTTTGTTTGTTTTTACTGTCTTTGTTTTTTGGGTAGGGGATCAAACTTCTCATTTTGCTCATGAATGGTTTCCAAATTTCATTTCATTTCTATTTGTATTTTCTTATAGTTTCCCAAAGAATTCAGAAGATTATTCTGAATTGTTTGTCAGTCATTTGGTAGATCTCCATTTCTTTGAGATTCATTATTGGAGCTTTATTAGTTTCTTTTGATGGTATATTTCCCTGGTTCTTCAACATCCTTGTGCCCTTGCATTGGTATCTGCACATTTGAGGACATGGCCACCTCTTCCACCCTCCAGGTGTCTTCAGTGGTGATAGACCTTCACTATTTATTCTAGCCTGGGATTGGATGCAATTCCAGTCAGGCAGACCTTGCTGTTGAGTTCTCTAGTTGGAATGAACCACTGCCTGTGTTCTGAAGTTGAGCAGAACTACTGGATGTGCTCTACAGTCTGGTGAGACCAATGGCCGGATTCTGATAAGGCAGGACTGCTGACTGGACTCTACAATTGCCTCTGATCAGCCTGGGTTGCAGGCTGTCATCCCTGGCTGGATGACATCACTGTTTGTAATCTATAGTTGGACAAGGCTGCATCCTAAGTTCCAAGGTTGGGCAAGGTCTCTGGAGTTGCTGTGGAACCACTCAGGATGAGCAGAGCCAGAGGCTATGCTCCACAGATGTTCATGGATATACACTTGCCCTGTAGCTTGAGAGAGCCTTGAGAAGAGCACTGAGGCTTAGTGGAGTTAATACTTGGCCACTGGGGTTGAGCAGGACTAGAAGTTTCTGTTTGCAGACCTGCACTTTCCTCCCAGCTAAAGGATATTTTTTAACTGAAATCTGGTAATGTTATTTCTTAGCTTATAATCCACCCATGGGCCTCCAACACCTTCAAGGTATACGCAAACTCCTTGGTATGGCTATGGAGCCCTGCACAGTCTGATCTCTCACCTCTTCAGCTTTGTCTTCCACTGATTTTCTATTTGTGATGGGTAATTTACAAGTCAACTTGATTGGGTCACAGGATGCTCAGATATTTGGTTAAAAATTATTTCTAGCCATATCTATGAGGGTATTTTTAGATGAAATTAGCATTAAATTAGTAAACTGAGTAAAGATTACCCTCTGCATTGCGAGTGGGCATTGGGCATCATTTAATCTGCTGAGAGACTGAATAGAACAAAAGGGTGGAGTAAGGGAAAATTTGCTCTCTCTTCCTGACTGCCGAATTGGGACACTGGTCTTCTCCTGCTCTCAGACTGGTACTTACACCACTGGTGCCCTTGGTTGTAAGCCTTCAGACTTGGACTAGAACTACACCACTGGCTTATCTAGATCTCCAGTTTCCAGATGACAGATCATGGGACTTCCCAGCCTCCATAATTGCATGAGCCAATTCCTCATAATAAATCTTTAGATAGATATAGAGTTAGAGATATACTAACAGTAATATATATATACACACACACATACATATATGTAAAATTTCCTATTGCTTTGGTTTCTCTAGAGAACTCTAATGAACACTACCTGATCTCTACTCATGTGTAGGATACTAGGTATAGGTTGTGGAATCTGTTCTTATACTTTTGGGCCTTGGCACATGCTTGCTATTTTCTCTTCCTTGGATGCCCTGCATGCCACTCTATGCCCCTACATTCCAAACCTTCCTAGCTTCATTTGGCTAACATCTACTTCACGTTCAAGGCCTGACTCTTTCCTGTTCTCTGATACCCTTAGCATCTGGACATCTGTTTATCATAATATTTGTCACACTCCTTATCATTTCTGCTCACCAGATTCTTTTCTGTACTAGATTCTATGCTCTAGTATCTAGGACAGCAGCTAACACATAACAAGTTTTCATTATGCCTAAAGCAGGGGCCAGCAAACTATGGCCCACGTGCAAAATCTGACCCTCTGCCTGTTTGGTAAATAAAGTTTTATTGGACCACAGCCATGCTCATTGATTTTTGTATTACCTGTGGCTGCTCTTGCACTGCAGCATCTGAGTTGGGTAGCTGAAACAGAAACCATATGGCCCACAAAGTATAAAATATTTATTATCTGGTCCTTTCCAGAAAAAGTCTGTCAACCACTGATCCACTGGGTAAACCAGGAGTCAATTATATTTGATATTTTATATTTGATTATCAATGGCGATATGTGTTAGAAATCAATAGATTTGTTAAAAAGAGGCCTTTTCAGGGCATTAATAACAATCATCATAAATTTAAAAGTAGAAATTGGCAAAGATGTTTTAAAATAACAATTTCCTGTAAGGGTCCAGGAAAACAGTCACTCACACACTGCTGGTGTGAGTGTAAATTACTATATTATTTCTGGAGGGAAATTTGACAATATATTTCTAAAGCATTAAAGTCATGCATAAAATTTGTTCCAGAAATTCCACTTTTAGAAATTTGCCCTAAGGAATAATCAGAAATGTACAGAAAGATTTACGTCCCACCGTGTTCATTGGAGCATTATTTACAACATGAAGAAAATACACCAACTAAATAACACCTAAATAGCTAGCAGAAGAAAAATGGTTAAATAAATTGTACTATATCCAGAGCCTGGGAAATAAATGTAGCCATTACAAATCATGCATACAACACTTATCGATATAGGTAAATGCTCATGAAGTATTGTCAACTGGGAAAAGCAAGTTTTAAAACTGTCAGTATGACATAATGCTATGTTGTTATTAAAATATATATAATACATGCATAGAAACAAGCAAAAAAGACAAAAGGAAACATGCCAGAAGGCTAACAGGAGTATCTCTACTATGTCTGACATTTTTTGTTGTTGTTCACTTCTGAATTGTCTATAATAGAGTTTATTGCTTTGGCAATTATAATCTTTTAGAAAGAAAAGTGGGCAGTTTTCCCATTCCCTATGATTTGGATGGGTTTTCACACTTTACATTATGGAATTTCGAGTAAAGAAGGCAAAACTAAAAATGCTGTAGTTGAACCCACATCAGGAGCTCAGAAATGCCTTTTTCCCCCCAATCACTCTCACTCTCAAGGAATCAACCAGGAAAAGGGAAAACATCCCCTTAGGTTGTCAATATTAGGGTAATTTATTACCTGAGGTTAATATAATGAAGTTTAAACAAAAATCAGTGGTAAAGAAAAGGTTGAAATCTATAAATTTTGGGGGACACAAGGAGTAAAATGAATTGTCCATATAATTTCAAGTAACCAGCTTTATTGATTTTTTTCTTCCCTATTTTCAGCTGGATATTCAATATCATGTAGACATGATCATTAAGAACAGCCTCACCCATAGGTGACCCTAAGAGGGGCAGGGAAAATTAGAACCTAATGTGCCAAACAACTGCAATGAATGAATGGTGTGTGTGTGTGTGTGTGTGTGTGTGTGTGTGTGTGTGTGTTGGCAGGGGTCGGTGGGGGGAATGGGGAAGTAATATGGATACAGATGAAACTTTTTAATTAATAAATTTGTGGACTCAAGTTTCATGTCTGTGGGTGATTTGCATAGCTTTTATAAAAAGACATTGGTGGAATAATTTGTCACTATTTTCCAGGATCCTCAAGTATTTCCTTATTTGCCCTAAGTTGAGTCTCCACTGCTCTAGCCAGGCTCCTCACATTGTCTCCTATGCCTTGTTTCTTGCTATACCCTCCCTACTTCTCCACTTCTTTACTTAAAAAAAATTGCTTGTGACTGTGGCCTGTTCATGGTCAAGGGCAGGAGTTCACCTGAAAACTTGTTAACAGAGGATTTTAAGGGCAGTGAAACTGTATCGTATGATACTGTACTGGTGGATACACATACATTTATTCAAGCCCATAGGATGTACAACATTAAGAGTGAATCCTAAAGTAAACTATGGACTTCAGATGATAATGATGTGTCAATGTAGGTTCATCAGTTGTAACAAAGGTACAGATGGGGGATGTTGATAATGGAAGGGGCTATGTATGTGTTTGGGCAGGCAGTATATAGGCAGTCTCCATACCTTCTTATTAATTGCTGTGAACTTGAAACTGCTCTAAAAAAAAAGATGATTTTTTAAAAAGAAAGAAAAGCAGATCCCTAAACCCCACTCCACAAACACCAAATCAGAATCTCTGAGGCCAAACCCAAGCATCTTTATCACCACCCAGCTCCCCAGGTGCTTCTCCTGCATATTAAAGTTTGAGAACCCTTGCTCAATGAGCGTTAACATTTCCAGGTAGATCCGTTTTTGATAAGGCTTTGGAGAGATAAAAGAACTCAACTTAAAAACACAAACGTAAAGGCTAAAATTTCAAGGACTGGTGAGGAATATTTTTTTTAGGGAGGGGGTTGGTATCTTTTCGTTTATCCTCCTCCCTGTCCCCTAAAAGTCACATCTCCTCTGCCTCAAGATGATCTGCAGAAGTGATCATTCTCTTATTATGATCATTTATGGGGGAGAATAATATTGGTCCAAGGGGGAATTAAATATTAAAGCCATAATAATCATTAATGTCTTTAAGAATTTTGCACCCTTGAAGTACTTGAACATTTCAATTTTTTCCTTGTCTTTAGTTCTAAAATATCATTTCTAAGTCTCACAGGGATTTTTAAAACTATCCTACTTCTTTATATTTCTGAACTTATTTTTTAATCAACCACTTTTCAAAAAATCTTTTGATTGAAATACTGCCTTGGCTGTGACTGCTGATTGGAGTTTTATTTTTAAAACTTAATTCAAATGAATGTGTTACTAGCTGGAATAGGGTATGACATTAGGTTTAAAGAAACTATCCTTGTTTCTTTAGTCTGATATGTAGTGATGGGCAAAAATGGTTCTCTTCTGAGGGAAAAACATCTCTCATTTTCCTTTCATATGCATGCATATCCACATCAATTTCAAGTGCAGTAATTACAACTCTGAAATATCTCCGCAGCCTCAGTCTACATTTCTGAGGGGGAAAAAGTTGAACATATAATGCGATATTATTTCAAATTGCCAGCAGAATCTATTAAATATTCAACTGCCACACAATAACCTTTATCTAGCCACCATCTTACTTATTCTCAAAGGTTTCAAAGGTGATCTATCGCTCTTCATGTATATAATGGTTGACAAGGTACAGACTGCTGAGTTTGATCTTAATAGAAGTTGAAAGATAGTCATCAGACTTGAGCCTCTCTAAGGTTCTGCAGCAGATAACAGAATTGTGAAATGCTACATTTGAAAAAACAAAGATTGACAAGCTCACAGCTATTCCCATTTTCTTGGTTCAGAGGACATTTTGGTATTGCTCTGATGGAAACATCCCTGCAAATGAGGGTCTCATAAAAGCTCTGCCTAATAAACTGTAATGCTTCCAGACCCCCAGGTCAGATTGAAGCACTACAGTTTCTGTTGCCATATAAATGTGATGAGTTGTGATGGGAGCTATAAATTCATCCTTGCTGAAGACATACATTAAATGGGTTCTGTGTGTGTGTGGGCATGGGGGGGGGGCGGTGATCGTTAGAAGGATGATATTAAAAAGGAATGAAGGGACCCAAACACTATTTAAATCAAATTTTATAACAAATAGGAACTTTAAAACATTATGGACCTATGATGTGTCAAATATTTGATGAAAGGGGTGTGTGTGTATGTGTGTGTGCACGTGCGCGTGTGTGTGTGCGTGTGTGAATTGTTTAAAAAATTAACAGATACCTCTGGTCTTCCATTAGGAATGAGAAAGACAATTTTCTGATTGCTTTGTCCCTAGATATGTATACACTGTGGGCTTTTTTCTTTCTTTTTTTTTTTTTTTTTTTTTTTTCATTTCAAGCCCTTTACATAGAGCCACCAAGTCTTAGAAAATTCTGGTGAAGTGGGAGCAGTTAGTCCTCTAATGTGTATACTCAACCCAAAATAAAATTAAATTGGGAGTTTCTATGCCTTTCTAAAATTGAGCAAAGTCAGGAGGTGAGGAGGAGGTGAGGTGGGGGTGGTAATGGGGGGGAATTTAGAACTCTGACTCTTCTTTGAATGCATTACAGTCTAATGTGCGCCTGCCAGCAACAGCCCCAGAGCTTGAAGGAATAACATAAATAACTCTCGAATACAAACTCAAAGTAAACTTGACAGACGGGATGCTGGGCCAAGACCAACAAGATTAAATTTCATAGGATATAAAATCTTACATTTGGTTTCAAAAAAAATCAATTAAGTAACTATAGACTGCAAGAGAGTTGACTAGGCAGCAGCTCAATGGAAGAATATCTGGGATTTACACTTGACCACACTTTAACATAAACTAATATTAATGTTGAGATAGCAACAGCTTACAATTTTATAGTAGTCTACAGTTAGCAAAGCACTTTTGTATTCTTTATCTCATTTGATATTCCCAAAGATATTATGGGATAAATATTTTAATACCCAAGGACAAAGATTCAGAAAACAACTTAGGGAAGATAAAGAGCCTGATCCTGAATAACACACCTAAAACACTGCCTAGAAGGCAGGATAGGCCACTAAAATGTATTGAGCACCTAATATGTGCTGAGCCCTTTATATATGTTATCTCATTTAAAACTCAATACTGTAAAGTGGTCATTGTTGGTTCCAATTTATAGATGAAAAAAAAATCGAGGCACATACACTTCCTTAACCTCAAAGTAATAATAAGAGGTTGAAATGGACTGAATGATGTCCACCAAAGATATCAGGTTCTAATCCTAGAACCTGTGAATGTTTTCTTATTTGGAAAAAGATCATCAGAAGATGTGATCAAGGCCGGGCATGGTGGCTCACGCCTGTAATCCCAGAACTTTGAGAGGCTGAGGTGGGTGGATCACTCAGGTCAGGAGTTTGAGACCAGTTTGGCTAACACGGTGAAACCTTGTCTCTACCAAAAATACAAAAATTAGCCGGGTATGGTGGCACACACCTATAGTTCCAGCTACTCAGGGGGCTAAGGCAGGAGAATTGCTTGAACCCAGGAGGCAGAGATTGCAGTGAGCTAAGATTGTGCCACTGCACTCCAACCTGGGTGACAGAGCGTGACTCTGTCTAAAAAAAAAAAAAAAGAAGATGTGGTCAAATTAGAAATCTGGAGATGAGGAGATAATCCTAGTTTATCAGGGTGGGCCCTCAATGTGGGACAATCACAACTGTCCATGTAAGAGAGTGGCAGAGGGAAATTGGATACCACACATGCAGAGGAGAAGGTAACATGAAGGCAGAACAGTGAGAGATGCAGTCACAGCCAAGGAATGCCAACAGCCCTCAGAAGATGGAAGAGGCAAGGAAGGTACTGTATCCCCTCCCAAAGCCTCTAAGAGAGGAGAGCCCTGCCAATACCTTAATTTACAACTTCTGACCTCCAAAACTGTGAAAGAACAAATTTCTGTTGTTTGAAGCCACCCACTTTGTGGTTATTTGTTACACAGCCCAAGGAAACTAATTCAGAGGTAGAGGCCGAATTAAAACTCATGTTTGCTAAATCTACAATTTATGTTCTTTGCATTCTATAGATGCCAGAGAAAAAAGATTGTGAGGAGGGGGAGAAGTCTGAGGAAAAGGGAAGAGACTAAAAACTCTCTCCAAGGAGGATATCCAGGGCAGAAATATGGAAAATAGGACTGCTTTACACCTCTTTCTAACAGTCAGTTCCCCACATCTACAACTGAAAGAAGGAGAAACAGGACCCAGAAGATAAGCCTCAAAGACAAAAGGAAAATCTCAAATTAAAGATGAGTTCAATAAATACATGTCATTTTACAACCATAGGAGAAGAGCAAATGAACAATAACTAAGAGAAGAAATTCAACAATGAACAAGTGAAAACTCACAGTCAAGGGTAAACTAGCATAGTCATGGTCTGACATGAGACCTAAGGAGAAATGAGAACTGTAAAAGAATGAGCGAGTGTACCAAAAGGTGCCAGGAATTCTGGGACCATTATAGAGGAATGAAAACATTACCTATAAGAAGAACCACTGCAGAAAAGTAAAGAACTAATAATGCGTTCATGGTATCAGCACAGACACTCCTAAAAAGAACAAAATTATGCAGATAGATGTCAACACAAGAAAAGATGATGGATTTAAAGAATTATTTTCATGTAGAAAGAAATTCAAGCCAAGACAAATTATTCAACTTGTTCTGTTTACTTCCAGAGGTTTCAACCAGACTAATAGGAAAGAAGTTACAATAAAGCCATTTTGGCTCAATAAAAGGAAAAAATTTTAAATAACAAGAACTTTCAACAATGAAGTGAGTCTTCTTGTCTGATGGTGATCTCATTATAAGAAATACGACAGCAGAGGTTGAGAGACCATCTGTCAGGGATGCTATGGATAAGATTTCAGCATCTCCACATCTTAAGGTCTCTTCCAACTCTAGGAATCTATGACTTGAAAAAATGTACATAAATGAAAAAAATGATTCATAAAAATGTTTACAGGACAACTGATTTTGATGATGTTTAACATTTCTCTAAAGAGAATTAAATATAATTTAAATCTAAATGTTTAGTTTACCTTATAAAACACAATGGTGGCTAATCAAATTATCCAATAGATACATAGTTAACATATCTCAATAAAATTTAACATGTAGGTAGAGATTAAACAGTTATTCAACTACACTAATGGAATCTACATTTTGCAGAAGCATTAGAAGTCAAAGTACAAGTCTTCTTGGCTAGCAGCACCTGAGAATACAGTGAAAAGATGGAACCAGGTGGGGATTTGGAGAAAGAGGTTGGAATTAAAAGCCAGAGGCACCACTTCCTAGCTTTGGCTCATGGCAAGGCATTAAGCCCCACTGAACTTCAGTATCTTTGATGTTAAATAGAGATAATAATAGACATCCTAACTCACCAGTGGTTTTAAGAATCTCATGAGAAACTGAGTATGAAAGTGCTTTGTAGGACATAAACAGACACTTTTCAAAAGAAGACATACATGCAGGGCCAACAGTCATATGAAAAAAAGCTCAACATCACTGATCATTAGAGAAATGTAAATCAAAACCACAATGAAATACCATCTCACACCAGTCAGAATGGCTATGATTAAAAAGCCAAAAAATAACAGATACTGGTGAGGTTGAAGAGAAAAAGGAGCACTTATACACTGTTGGTGGGAGTGTAAATTAGTTCAACCATTGTGGAAGACAGTGTGGCAACTCCTCAAAGACCTAAAGATACAAATACTATTGGACGCAGCAATCCCATTACTGAGTATATACCCAAAGGAATATAAATCATTCTACCATAAAGACACATGCACGTATATATTCATTGCAGCACTATTCACAATAGAAAGACATGGAATCAACTTAAATGCCCATCAAGGATAGACTGGATAAAGAAAATGTGGTACATATATACCATGGAATACTATGCAGCCATAAAAAAGAACAAGAACATGTCCTTTGTAGGGACATGGATAGAGCTGGAGGCCATTATCCTTAGCAAACTAATGCAGGAACAGAAAACGAAATACCGCATATTCTCACTTATAAGTGGGAACTAAATGATGAGAACACAGGCACACATAGAAGGGAACAACACACAATGGGGCCTATCAGAGGATGGAGGGTAAAAGGAGTGAGAAGATCAGGAAAAATAACTAATGGGTACTAGGCTTAATACCTGGGTGATAAAATAATCTGTACAACAACCCACATGACACAAGTTTACCTATGTAATAAACCTACACAGGTACCCCTCAAAATAAAAGTTAAAAAAAAAAAAAAGAAAGTGCTTTGTAAATAGTGATATGTACTCACAATTGTTATCTGGACTTCAAAGCCCCATTATCCTATGATACTCTTATAACCCTTATAATGGCCTTAGGTTGGAATGGCCCCAATACAGACCCTAAGACAGGCATTTGGATGTTAATGGTTTTTTTGGATGGTAATCCCAGGCAGCACAATTAGAAGAGTGGGAAAGCGAGACAGGGAAGGAAAGAAGTCAATACAGCATATGTGTTACCAAACAAACTACTTCTGCAGATGACTGAGGTGCAATCCTGCTAAGGACTGCTGGGAGTGAGGCTGCATAGAAGACGGGGCACAGTGACAAAGCTGAGGTCCTGTGCCACCAATTTCTATTAGTGTTTCCTCGAGGTCTACTCTTGAGACACTAGCAGCCCAGGCTTGTAACCTCCCCAGCTCAGGCTGAGCATACTCCAGCAGTCAGAGAAAGTCCTCAGGCAAAAAGTCACAGCTGTCTACAGTAGAAGGCACTGAGTCATTGAGTTCCCAATATAAAGAGCCCAGGGGAATATGCACAAGGCATCAACAGCATCCACTCCATCCTCTTTTCTTCATTTTGAGAAAACTAAGGCACAAATGCTTTTTAAGATTTGGCTATAAATATATGATTGCAAATTAGAAAGATACATCCCAACCTAGTGAGCTAACTGGGACTGTCAGATAGATTTCACCTTTCCAATTCATTAGAAGTTAGTGGCTTTCTTAAAGGCCATGTTCATAGGAGTTGACAGTATGACAATATTTTGGCATTTTTTAGATCAAAGAAGAATCATATTGATAATATGATATGATAAATATGAAGATAGGAGAAGTGTAAATAGACTATTAAAATCAACACTGAATGGTAAAGAATAATGCAAATATTTATAGGAAAGTAAGAAGGCATCAATGCTAAGATTTAAGATGCTCATCAAGCAATATTTCCTAAGCCTATCTTTCTCCACCCCTACCTGGATTCCTATCTCACTAAACATCTTTGGAAATCCATAGAGGTGATTTCACACATGCCAGGTTCCACTCTTCCTTTTCCAGACATCACATTGTTCTGCAGTTTTCTCTCTTTCCAGGGGCCAGCCCTGACCTGCCAGAGACAGCATGCTAATCCTCACTTAGCTTGGTTGTAAAGTCTAATCTGTTACAGCACTGGCCTGTCAGTCAGACTTCTTAGCAGTACATGGTGTGAGATTCGGTTCAACAATCTACAGTGAGGTATGGGACCTGGGGATTCCTTCTTTCTGAACGTTTTATGCCATTGACTTCCAGTGTGGCCTCTGAGCAAGTCATTTAGCCTCCTTGGCTCAGTTAACCATATGGAAAATGAACATGATAATATCTCACAAGGGTATTGTGAGATTACTCAATGTTTATAAAGTGCTTGGGAAATGAAAGGCCCTGAATGGACCTCGCAATGTCATTAATCATGTGGCCAGTTGAATGCAAGCAGCTGGAATGTTACAGAACCCTTTACTTTCTAGATAATTTCATTTCAATACCTCACAAATCATGAGGCTTAAATCTATGAAAATTTAGACAATGAATTTCATGCCATAGTGGAGGACTTAGAATTTTTCTAAACTCTTGGTTTTGAATCGCCTTTTCATAGACGTTGTTTCTTCCTCTCTCAAGAGCAGAAAATTGTTCAAACACTCATTGCTTTATTTCAGGAGCTCTACCTCTTTTGCAAGTACAGTTAGCCTTTCCTTGTCTTCATTTCTCTATTACTTTGTTTACTCATTCCACAAATGATCATTAAGCCCTAGCTACATTCCAGGTACCCTGCTAAAGGCTGGAAAAACACAACTAAGACATGTTTTCACCTTGGAGGAGCTCCCAGTCCAGACGGAGAGAAAGACATATAAACAAATAATTATGAAGGAATGTGAACTCCAAAAAGCTATGGAAATTCCAACAAGTTTTTACACAACATGTCAAGTAGTCAATGAACTGAAATTCCCCTCCAGGAATGATTTCCTCCTCAAAACTCACACTTGAATTCCATGAGATTGCACTAGCTATCCTGGTTCTATTACTATCATTGTTCTCCCTTATCGGTTTGTTTTTTTCTCTTTAATAAAAGTAGATATTATCTAAGGTTTTATACTTAGTTTCTCCTCTCTCTGTCTTCCTTTTCTCAGTATAACATCTATTCCCTGATGTCAGTTATTGTCAGTATGCAGCTCTAACTCTGATCTCTCTCCTAAGTTTCAAATCTACTTGAAGATCCTTGAACTCGACATCGCCCACACCAAATTTACAATATTCCTAACACTATGACTTCCTCTGCTTGATTTCTTGAATTCTCGAAATGGTTCCATGATTTCCCTTATCCATGCTTTAAACCCGAACATCACATGAGACTCTCTTCTTATTCATCCTCACATCAAAATGAGTGCATGTCCTCTCTGTTTTGCAAAGGGTAGAAGACAAAGTGAGCTTCAGGAAATTCAAGACCTCTCAGATACTATCTTCCACTGCTAGTACCTCCCATCTACATTCCTGCAGTCTCCTCTCTCCTATCCCTATTGTGAAGTTCTCCTTTTCCCCGGCAATCCCTATATGCTAACAATCCAAAATTTCTTTAGCATTCTTCTATTTATATCACTCTTCTGCTCAAAAGTATTGATTGCTCCCCAATGCCTGATAACTTAAGTCAAATTTCCTCATTCTGGGACTAAGCACCTTTTGCAAAATAGCCACAAACTTGTTTTTCAGCTTCTTCTCCCACTACTTCCCCATACTGGGCATAAGATGGAGCCTGGTGGATGGTTGCTGGTCTCCAAGTGGATATCCTGTTAGTCACCTCTATATCTTTACTCTAGATCTTTACACACACTGTCCCTCCTGCCTGAAATGTCCTTCTTGGCCATCTCTGCCTAGCCCATCAAGGTCCATCTCAAACATTGCCACTTTCATACAACACCTCCTCCTAATCCCCAGTTATTGGCTGATTCTCCTTTCAAACCCCCAGAACTCTTTTTTTTTTTTTTTTCAGAACTCTTTTTTGTTCACCTCTAATGGCATGAATTTTGCCCTGTTTCTACTCTGTTTGCCTTATCCCTTTCCAGTTTGAAAGCTCCTTGCGGAAACAAATTGTATCTTATTCCATCTTCATTATTACCTCCCAGCACTTAGAACAATACTTGTTGAATCAAATGAAATTAATCCTAGAAACACCTTCTTGCTGTTGATTCAAATACTCTTCATTTATATAAATGGGCATTGTTCTCCAAAATATTTTAAATACAAGAGCCAACCTCATTATTGTAAAACAAACAAAAAAAAGCAACAAAAATCTCTGCAGTGTCTGCCTTAATAATATTAACATTTACTCTCTATTTCAATTAAACCATGAAACAATTTTTTGTGTCACTGAGTCTGTGCTGTTTGTTTAGTGCTGGAATACAGAAATGAATAAGACCTAGTTCATCTCCTCAGAGAACTCAGAGTCAAATGCGAAAGACAAACCAATAAACAAATGCATTGCAACACCAGGTAACATGTACAAGACTAAAAATATGGGCAAAGCACGGAGGATGGAGGCAATACCTTAATCAAACGGATCATGAGTGTTAGAGAAAACACACGTAGATGGAGCCAGAATTGTCCTAGAAAGTAAAGAGGGGGAGACAGAATTTCATGCATTTGCATTTGCAAAGGCCCAGGGGCATGAAATAATACAGTGGTGTAGCAGGACTGTGGCCAATTCCTTCCTGCTGCCACATAAAATACATATGGTAGTGTCTCACGGGAAGAAGATAGAGAAGTAGTTGGCAGCCACATTGCAAATAGCCCTTTATACCTTACTAAGGAGTCTCAATTTTTCCTATAGATGATAGGGAGCCAGTAAAGAGTTTCAGGCAAGGCTAAGATTCTGACACTTAAATTGGATTTTCTTAAAATGGACTCAATTCTGATTTTTCAAAACTACTAGCACTGGCTAGAAAAAGGAGGTCAAGCCAAGATCTGGAGAAAAGGTCTGCATTTTCAGAGGAATGTGTATGCTTAAATTTATATTCGAATCTGTATGTTGAGGGCCCATTTCCCGGTAAAGCTACCTTCTACAAGAGCTGCAGCAGCAGCGGTATGGAGAGCTGATATGCACCAGATAACTATTCCAAGCATTACATTATCATTACATTACATTAATACATTATCTCATTTAATCCACCCAATAGTCATAGGAGGTTCACTGCTCAGAGGGAGAAACTGAAACCCAGAGGAGTCCAGCCACTGTCCAGGGTCCCCCATCTAGTGAGAGGGAGATCGGGGAGGAGGGGCCCCCCCAGGCAGCCTGCGTGTCACAGCTCCACGTAGTGCTGCGAAAACTGCGGAACATATCTGTGCCTTGTTTGTTTTCCTCTTCTTTTTAATGTGAGAACAATTATGTTTACTCTGTACTTCAGAAACCGGTCCTGCAGCCCAGTGTTGATAAAGAAGGGCTCTGAGACAGGCGCTGCTAGCACCGCAAAAGCCTTCCGGCCGGGAGGGGCTCCTTGCTACTCAGCAGAGCGCCTCCCGCTGTGGAAAAGAACGCGATTGTTATTCAAAACAAAAATATTCTTACCAGCACTGAAAACTACATTTACAAGTTAAGCGCACGTTTTCTAAAAGTAGAGAAGATTCCAGGAGGGAGGGAGCATTTCTCGCAGCCTGGAGGGAGGAGACATCTAATTGCCTATTCATGAGGGAGCCGGTCTCTCAGGGACTGTAACATTTCCAAACTGGCTGTGCAGAGAATGGCAGCGACTGTGAAAACAGCAGGTCCCTGAATTCAAAATCTTGATGTAAACATATACAACACAAATCTAAATGCTCGCTTTTCATCAACTGCAGAATCTGTAATCTTAGCACTTTGGATCTTATATTGTGAGCTTTTGTGTACGGGTGCATGTATACTTACAGGCATGGAATTCAGGTATGTACAGCCCAAGATATTAATGTGATAAGAAAGATTCCAAAAACCACATCTGAAAATCTGCTACATTACTTTGGAGTCACGAGTCACACACATGTGTGCATGTTCATGCATGCGCGTGCACACCTACACACACACACAGAGAGAGAGAGAGATAATACACATCTCTGGCTTTCTCTATTTTGGGGTGTGGAGGTGTAGAGTAAATCTCCCCTCTTCTCCTTGCATTTTCCCTCAAATTGCCCAAATCTTTGTACCTTTGAAAAAGCTCTGGGTCTCTCTCTGTGAACCTTTACAAAAGAAAGAATATGTCAGAAATTAATTGAAGCAAACCTGCTGCAGAAAATGGATGTGTGCCTCGCACGACAAAATTCTTACCTCCTTCTCAAATCTGAAATTTTGACTGCCTAAAATTGTTGTGTAATGGCACAAGAATTCTAGCGAGACTAAAATATCTGCATAGCCACTTCAGTTTCATCCTGTTCTGACTGAATGTAGATAAAGCTAACACTCCTCTACGTGAAGGCTCCCCAAACCCACTGCCTTCCATTCCGGGCTCATAATAATGAGGGTCAAAGTGAGCTCAAGAAAAGTGCATGTGTGAAATGGTAAAATGCTCTAAGGTAGAGCTCCTCACTCCTGAATGTGGTTTTGCAGGGCAAGGACAGGCATAGGGACTGCCAAGTTTTGATGCTGGGTAGGTTTCTAGGACCCTTATGGAGGGGGTGTGGAAGTGGGATTCTAGGGAGAGACGAGGCTGCTAACTGGAAAGCTTTGAGGTTATAAGAAGTGAGAATGATGAAAATGATATCCTCTAGATTTGGAGATGACAAATGAAGGTAGGATGGTGCCTTGGGCACAGACACAAGGAGCTTGAGACCATGCCACACTTCAAAAGTGAGAAATGGCTAAATTCCATTAAGGACCACGGAACTACCCGATGATTTGCTGTAAAAATATTCAACTGGCTATGTATTTTAAGAAACCAAAAGTTGCTGCATGGGACTAGACTAAAAAGAGAAGTTAGGAGGTGAAGAGGGAGAAGACAATGACCAGTTCAGGAAATAGTGGAGTGTCAGAAGAAAAGCATCCTTTGGAGACCTGAAAGCAGGGTCAGCCTTTCGAGGATGATCTAAGCTGATACTGGAAAACGTTAGTTTGAATGCCATTAAACATAATCCAGTGGCAAGGATGTAAGTGGGCTCCTGATGTGAAGAAGAAAGAAGCCAAAGTTAGTCTATGAAAGTAAGCGGCTTAAGGGGCCCCAACCAAGAGCAAAAGATGCCCTTGATCAATAGCTAACACATGTGCCTCCAAATCAGCTCAGTGTCTCCATCATATTTTCAAGGTATTCGCCACCACTGACGAGCCAGGTATCAATGTGGACGCTTCATACACACTGGCATGAATACCAGAGGTTTGTCTACACTTGAATTTGATGGGGTAAATTCCAGTTGATCTAGTGACTGTGCAATGGGGCTCGGAAACCTCAGGGGGCATGGGAAAAGATTGTGTGAGGCAGTCAGCCCACTTTGACACAGAGCCAAACCCTCTCCACATGCAACGCCTGCGTTCACAGCCAACCATAGCAAGCAGGAGGGCAAAGTTCTGTTGTGCACCTCAGTACTAAAATGTCTTGGCTAATCCACAAGGGACACGCCAGTGTGATAGTGTATGGATTTCTCACCACCCCGAATCAATTCTTGGTCATTTACTGAGGACTGGGAAATATGTAGCTCAGACAAATTAATCCAGAGTTAATCTCCAACCTCTTATAAGCCAGCAGTTACAAATACTTGCTGACAAAATCCTTCACCAGGCAAGTTTCCTCTGATCCCCTCTTTATTTCATTCCCTCTAAGAAGATTTACTAATGAACTGAGCAAAACCTTAGCAAAGGGTAGAAGATGAAGTGAGCCTCTAAAAATTCAAGTACTGGAATTCACTGGAAATAAAACTCTGTTACAACTTCCCTCCAGAACTTGAAAATTAATTATGGCCATTTTCAAGGAGGGTCAATGTATTAGTTTGTTTTCACACTGCTATAAAATAAAGAACTGCTATAAATAAAGAGCTACCTGAGACTGGGTAATTTATAAAGAAAAGAGGTTTAACTGGCTCACAGTTCCACGTGGCTGGGGGGCCACAAGTAACATACAATCATGGTGGAAGGCAAAGAGGAAACAAGGCATGTCTTACACGGTGGCAGCACAGAGAGACAGAGAGAGTGCAAGAATGAACTGGGAAGTGCCACTTTTAAACCATCAGATCTCATGAAAACTCACTATCATGAGAACAGCACGGGGGAAACCACCTCTGTATCCAAGCCCCTCCCACCAGGTCCCTCCATTGACATGTGGGGATTACATTTCAAGATGATATTTGGGTGGGACACAGAGCAAAACCATATCAGTCAATTAGTTAAGAACAGAGTTAATCAATAAGAATGTACTGTGGCCAAGCATGGTGGCTAACAAATGTAAGTAATCCCAGCACTTTGGGAGGCTGAGGCAAGTGGATCACCTGAGGTCAGGAGTTCGACACCAGCCTGGCCAACATGGTGAAACCCATTTCTACTAAAAAGACAAAAATTAGCCAGGTATGATGATGGGCACCAGTAATCCCAGCTACTTGGGAGGCTGAGGCAGGAAAATCACTTGAACCCAGGAGGTGGAGATTGCAGTGAGCCAAGATTGTGCCATTGCACTCCAGCCTGGGCGACAAGAGCGAAACTCCATCTCAAAAAAAAAAAAAAAAAAAAAAAAAAGATTGCACTGAGCCTCAGAGGGTGCCAGACACTTCTGAAACAGGGCAGGTGTTGCATCCATGTCCAGGTCCTCTCTCGCACCTGAGTCAAGTCGACATGTATACAAGATGATTTTCCAATGCTCAGCCACAGCCCATCTTAGTAAAACAGTAGACACAGCAAAGTGAGTCTTTGGCCTCCCCCCCAACTCCTCCTACATTCCCGCTCTTCACTGAATGTCAACAAATCTTTCCAAAGTTTCTTCTTAACTAAGGTAATTAGAATTCAAGGTGTGATCCCTCCTGGGAAGGGGGAAAATGTGAAATCAAAAAAGCTATCAGGACCAAAATAAAGGCTAAAACAGTGGACTGACAAGCAATGGAATTGATGTTTTAAAGCAGAGGTCCTCAATTTTACCATGTAGACAAGGTTGACACGACCCCAGCAGCTAGGATGGAAGAGAGAGAACTCTGCAAGAATAGGCATATTGTGAAAAGCTCACTCATCACTCCCCTCCACATCACGGGTTTTTTTGAAGGGAGCTTAGCAGGTAGCAGGCTGGCAGTGTCCTCATCCCACTCAGCACAGTGGGAAGGGTGTCTCCCATCCCCTGGTGAGATCTTTGTGAGATCATTCCCAACACTTAGTCTCAAAGCACATACATATTAAAGTCAATGTTAAAGTCATTTCAGATTGATTAAGGACACACTCAATTGACAATGCTCTCTGTAACAGCGTTGTGCCGCTGGGTGTCAGAACATATTTCCTGCTTATTCCAACACCAAACCCTAGGTGTAGCTGCCACGACTTCCACCAACTTCCAATTATTTCATTTTGAAAGATGCCACCCATGGACAGTACATTGGGAACCTCACTTTGAAGTTAAGACTTTTCTAAACCATGCTGGTTTAAAATCCCAGGGAATTCCTTTTTGCAGCAAAGCTCCTAGGGTGTTTTTACACAAGGAAATGAAAAACTAAAATTACAGTATAAAGTATTCAACTGATTTCCCTGGGGGATTTTGGCTGGGAAGAAATATACTACTGTGAAAATTTTATCTATCAGAGGCTTGTAAGAGTCATCTTTTTCACTCATAAACCCACGTAAGCTGTTCAAAAACCTCAGATTTGGGGCATTTTTGCTTGCAATTTATTATTCAGAAATAATATATTTTATTAAATTATGTTTTAACTTATTTGTTTTAAATGTGCTCATAAGCTTTTTTGCTTTGGTATGTGTTTTAGTTCAGTTTTTATAAATAATCATGTCCATGGTACAAAATTCAAAAGGTACAAAATGAGACATAGGAAAAAGTAAGTCTCATTACATCTCGGCCCCCCAGTAGCAGAGGCAACGACTGTCACTGTGTTTTAGTGTAACTTCTAGATATGTTCCAAGCGTTTCCAAATATAGACATATATGTAAAAGTGGATTTTTTTTTCTTTTCTTTTCTTTTTTTTTTTTTTTGAAATAGAGTCTTGCTCTGTCGCCCAGACTGAAGTGCAGTGGCACAATCTCGGCTCACTGCAAGCTCCACTTCCCGGGTTCACGCCATTCTCCTGCCTCAGCCTCCAGAGTAGCTGGGACTACAGGTGCACACCACCATGCCAGGCTAATTTTTTGTATTTTTAGTAGAGATGGGGTTTCACCATGTTAGCCAGGATGGTCTCGATCTCCTGACCTCATGATCAGCCTGCCTCGGCCTCCCAAAGTGCTGGGATTAGAGGTGTGACCCACCGTGCCCAGCCAAAAGTGGATTTTTTAAAACATAAATGATAGTATATTATACCAGGTGTTCCAAACGTTGCTTTTTTCACTTAGTAATATACTTTAGAGCATGTTCCATATCAATATATTATTTTTAACTGCTGCAGAACACTCCATCGTATTACTACACCAAATTTCATTCAATTAGTCCTTTCTGGATAAAAATGTAGATTGTTTCCAATCTTGTGCTGATACAAACAATACTGCAATAAATAAGTCATTTAACAGAAAGTAAACATATCTGTAAATGAGCATATCTAAATATAGAAGTATAACTGCTGGGTCAAATGGTATGTTTGTTTTTTAATTTTAATAAATATCATAAATTGCCTTTCCTAGAGATTACTACAACACTGAGCGCCTGTTATTGTGTATTTTCAAAGTGTATTATCAATTTTTTAAAAAGTTTTGCCAGTGTGATAAGTGAAAAATAATGTCATTGCAGTTTTATTTTGACTTCTTTTTGTTTAAATGAGGTTGAGCTCCTTTTCTTATGTTATAGAGCCATTTGTATTTACTTTTCTGTGCGCTGTCTTCATATCCTTTACCTAGTGTTCTAATGGATGTAGAATCTTTCTCTCACTGGTTTATTAGCTCTTTACATGTTAAGAAAATCAAGCTTTTGTTGAGATAGGCTTTTAAAATGTTTTACCAGGTTTTGATCTGCCTTTTCATTTCTGTAAACCAACTTCTGTTGCTTTTTGCCATACATAAATGTTTGATGTTTTTCAATAGGATTTTAGAAGTATCTTAAATGTTTGAAAAATTACTTACCAAATAATTGCTCAATATCATAGGCTTGATATCTATCCTCTTAGAGCAAGACTAAAAGCTCTACATTACACCTGTATTCGTTTTCTGTATTGCTTAACAAATCACCATAAACTTAGCAGCTTTAAACAATTCCCATTTATTATCTCAAATTTTCTTTGCATCAGGAGTCTGAACATGCCTTACCTGGGTCCTCTGCATAGGGTCTCACAAGCTGCAACTAAGATGTTGGCCAGGGCTGGGGTCTCATCCGGGGCCTCAACTAGAAAAGGATTTACCTCCAAGCTCATCAGGTGTTTGGAGAAGTCACTTTTCCTTAGGGCTGTAAGATTCGTGGCAGCTCCCTCTTCAAAGTCAGCAATGGGAAGGGAAACTCTAGAGCCAGCATACTGGCAAAAATGGAGTCTACATAATGTAACATAATCATGGGAGTGACATCCTATTACCGTTGCCATTTTCTCTTGGTAGAAGCAAGTCACAGTCCCACCCCCACTCAAGGGGAGGGGATTTTATGAGGGCATGAATACCAGAAGTCAAGAATCACTGGAGTAGGCCGGGCGCGGTGGCTCAAGCCTGTAATCCCAGCACTTTGGGAGGCCGAGGCGGGTGGATCACGAGGTCAGGAGATCAAGACCATCCTGGCTAACATGGTGAAACCCCGTCTCTACTAAAAATACAAAAAACTAGCCGAGCGTGGTGGCGGGCGCCTGTAGTCCCAGCTACTCGGAGACTGAGGTGGGAGAATGGCATGAACCCCAGAGGCGGAGCTTGCAGTGAGCCGATATCGTGCCACTGCACTCCAGCCTGGGCGACACAGCGAGACTCCATCTCAAAAGAAAAAAAGAATCACTGGAGTCACCTTAGGATCTGGCTGTTACAGGCATGATATGAAGTTCTGTGGAAAAGTATAGAAATAAAACAATTGGGCAATATTCCCTCAGGAACTTGAAAGTCTAGTAGAAAAGATAAAAATAATTTTAATATAAGCCATAATATGGTATCTTTTACCAAAAGTGGTACAAAATAAAACATTATGCAAGTTTAGAAGAGGAAGAGGGACTTTGAGAGATTATGAGAAGTCTTCTCAGAGAAGGTGGCATTTGAGTTGAGCTTTAAAATTTTTTTTTAATTTTTAATTTTGTGTAGAGATGAGGGTCTCACTATGTTGCCCAGACTGGTCTCAAACCCTGGTATTAGGAGACCCTCTCACCTCAGCCTCCCAAAGTGCTTTGGGATTACAGATGTGAGCCACCGCACCTGACCAGGTTGAGCTTTCTAATGGTGGTGGTTGTCGCTGTTGCTATCCTTATTACTTAACAGTTAGCATTTACTAACTCTATGCCAGGCAGGATGCCATGCAGATGAGAGGCCTCACCTTCTTTCCAGCCAGAACAGCTCCATTTTCATCTGTTTTACATATTTCACTATAAGATTTTTATTTTATCAAAGGGTTTTTATGGCTGAAAAACAGATGTGAAACCATTGGTTGGACTGGGTAGGGGCTTTGGAGAAGATCAATTCAGTGTCAGACCAAAGGTTCCAAACTGAGTTCAAAATCTACAAAAACTGAGGCCCAGAAGACAAGACCAGAGGTCCATGCAGTGACCATTACATCATAGAGAGACTGTGACTGGAGAGCAGAAAATCTGACCTCATCTGGTCCTGGCCTAGGCTTGGTCACAGGAGAAATGAGTTGTCCAAGTTAGTGAGAAGAGGAGCAGAACTGAATCAATACTAGGCCCCGATTTAAGTGCTTGGGGTAAAGAGCACAGACTGTCCCTAGAGTCTAACATCGGGCCTACTGTTAAGTGACAGGTTGGATGGGAATGGGAAAAAAGTACAGGGTATCATTTGTGAAAATTTGGAGACTGCCATGGCAGGAGAGCAATATGACAGGGTGAGTTTGACTTTCCTGGATAGTCATCTTGAAAGTCTCCTGACTAGCGCAATTATAGAGAATAACTCATTTATTTCTTAATGTCACACTTTGTATCCTACTTCTGATTCAGAAAAGTCTTTGATAATAGCCACGTACTGTTTGAGAGGGCTATGGATGACCTGCCTGAGAATGTTGTATCTTTTAAAATCTATTCTTTAAAATAATATCTTTAACTTGCTATCATCTCAAGCAATGGCTTTCTAACTGTACTCTTGTGTGGAGCCTCAAGGCCATCTCAGGAATTCAAGGTATGGGAGGAGGGACCCAGGCTCCAGACACCACCTTAACCAAAGCAGCTCTGCTTTTATTGGTTTCATTTGCTTAAAATTGCGTAGGTTTGTTGATTCAAGAAAGGGTTTCTTAGATTTAAATTATTTTAAAATGATTTTTAAAGTATCTATTAGTTTCCTTATCTTTACCAAGAAAAATCAGTCTAATTTCCTTTTAGTCACATTTTGTTTTTGACCATAGATGGTATTACCCAGGGTGACTCCCCTCTTTATTCATCAGACTTAACTCAAAATCATTCCGGTGCCAGAGTGCTACAAAAAAATAAAAAATCAAATCTTTGCTCAAAGAATAAAGATTAGTCATTAATGTGAAGATTTAACAGAATGTGCTGTCATCTCTGAAGAAAATTCCAGCAGAGGAATTCTGCAAATGTTTCCAGTAGCTGTATCATCTTTGCAATAAGAATACAACTCCTCTGGTACTTTAAAAGATAAGTATTGAATAGTAAACATAATGAAGATCCTCATTATTCAGAGTACACACTTATAATTTATATTCTTTTTTTTTTTTTTAAGATGGATTTTCGCTCTTGTCACCCAGGCTGGAGTGCAATGGTGTGATCTCTGCTCATTGCAACCTCCAACTCCCGAGTTCAAGCGATTCTTGTACCTCAGCCTCCCAAGTAGCTGAGATTACAGGCATGTGCCACCACATCCAGCTAATTATTTTGTACTTTTAGTAGAGATGAGGTTTCACCATGTTGGTCAGGCTGGTCTCAAATTATCCACCTGCCTCGGCCTCCCAAAGTGCTGGGATTGCAAGTGTGAGTCACTGCACCCGGCCTTATAATTTTTATTCTTTAGAAGAAAATCCAAAGATCTGCAACATAAGGCCTGAGTTTGAATTTAAAACTCTGGGATATTGGCACATGGGAAGTAAACCTTTTCAACCAAACTTTGTTACCCTGTAAGAAATAACTTGCATGAAGGGTCCACTTGCACACTTGCATATTTTTGTGTAGGAATCACTTACAATCTTCAGTTATAACTTACTTTATTTGGCAGAGAAAATATGCGTTCTTCTGACATACACCCCAGTGATCTTCCCTAAGTCATTCACTGCAGTCAAACCCAAACAAGCCCCAAGGGTTCCCTACTGTGGGACTTCAACCAGAGAGTAAGCATGTGTAATGGGTAAAAACTTTAGGCCATAAACTCAGATACACAAAAAATGTATGACTTTATTTTTATGAAACTCAATTTATATCTCAAATACCTATTTTCAACATGTAATCCCAATCAATTCAAGACTTCTCTATCACGACCTCCCCATCTTCAACTCTTACCCTACCCCTGGATATCATTTATGTTACAGTTGACATCACAGGGTCAAGACATAACGAAGGAACAATTCTTGATCGTTATGACTTATCACTGTTAGATTTCACGGACACATTATATCCTATCAGGACTCTACACAGTTATCATCTTCACAATCATTGCTAGCCTGGCCTAAACTATGAGACCCCTACAGGTCTGGATTTTTCTCAGCTATACCAATACCCTTCTTGGGTATGTGGTAAATATTTTCTACCTGTACCATTCTGGGTATGAGAAAACTGCAAAGTGGTCCTAATCTGGTCTGTCTACATACTTGTCTTAGTCTGCTTAGGCTGTCATAAAAAATACCATAGACCAAGTGGCTGAAATAACAGAAATTTATTTTCTCACAGTTCTGGAGGCTAGAAGTCCCAGATCAAGGTGCTGGCAGACTGGGCTCCTGGTGAGGGCTCTCTTCCTGGCTTGTAGCCTTCTTGCTGCGTTCTCATGGGGTCTCTCTTCTGTGGCATATGGAGAGAGAGGGAGAGAGAGGGAGCAAGCTCTGGTGTCTCTCTTCTCATGAGGACACTAATCCTTTAAGACCAGGGTCCCACCCTTATGACCTCATTTAACCCTAATTACTTCCTTAGAGGCCTCATCTCCAAATACAGCCCCACTGGGGTCAGGGCTCCAGCATATTAATTTTGGAGGGGACACAAACACTCAGTCTATAACACTCCACATGGTGATCTTAACTCTATTGCTGATCTGTGCAGCAACCCATGAATGTTGCACCTCCTTATGTTCCACCTAGGAAAAGACACATATGCTTGTTCTGCTCTTGGAACCCTAAAGCTAACTAAGGTTTCTATAGTATGCACTCTTCCCTTACATCACTGAAGACAGTTCTAAGGGGAGAAGGCAGGGAGCAAGGCCTCTTTTTAGAGCCAAAAACCAGCATATCATTCTTTTCCTCAACTCTAATTGTCCTCTTCCCTCCCATATAGGGATTCTTGTTGTATTAGGGAAAGGAAATCTGACCCACACAATTATGCACACTTCCAAATCCATATTTTAGACTTTATTCCCTGAATCTATCAGGGCGTAGACTTTGAAAGTCAAAAACTCAAGCACTTTTAAATCAAACACCTTGGCTCTTGAACTTCCACTTTGGACCAAGATGGAACAACAGAAACAGATGTACTTTTCTTCCTGAGACAAATGACAAATGAGACACAATTTATAAAACAATGTTTTCTATGACATTGGACATCAAGGAGAAGGGGAGGTAATCCCTGAGGTGAGGGAAACACATGAAGTAACTTCTACAATTTTACTAGCTTACTTCCTGAGGAGTTTCCATGCTACAATGCGTGGGTACGTGGGGATCCAAGTGGAGTCTGGATGTTTCAGCAATTTGAAAAGATGGAGCTGGGAGTTCAGAAAGGCCAAATGTTAGAATTCACAGAAGCAAAGTACTGCAGAGAAAAGTGCTTGCCAAAGAGAGAACTGAAGAAATATGCAGAGGTCCCCTGAAGACTTCAGCTGCATACTGATCAGTGTGTGTCAGGAAACAACCTGAGGCCAGGGACAGAGCCAGCAAAAGATGCATGGGAAGCAATCCCCACAGGTGACATAGGACTAGCAATAATTCCTGTTCCCACCAGCTGGAGGGGAAAGCCTCATAATTCATGGCGCACAGAGTACTCAGAAAGGATTTGCCTCTGTAGTGAGGAAAAATCAGCCACATTACTTAGGCAGCTTTAGTCCCACCTAAAGAAAAGCATAAAAGCAACATTCAAAAGCCTAAAGCTGCTTCTGTAACTCAATTATACCCTAGAACAGAATTAAGTAATATTTACAGAAATAAAAACACATCCTACACCTAATAGGATAATATTGGCAATGTCTGGTATCCAATCAAAAATTATCAGGCATGCAAACAAACACAAAAATATAACCCATAATGAGAGAAAAATTAGCATAACTCAGTAATAAAATGGATGACAGAATTAATAGATAAGGATATTAAACATAATTATAATAGAATTCCATATGTTCAAGAAGCTAGAAGAAAGATTAAACATGTTAAGTAGAGACATAGAAGATATTTTCAAAAGATAAAATAAAACTTCTAGAGATGAAACCTACACCGTTTCAGGTTAAAAATACACTAGATGATATTAAAAGATTAGTCACGGCAGACAAAAAGTTTAGTAAACTTGAAGATTAAGTAATAAAACCTATCCAGATATGGAACAGTGAAACGAAAGACTGAAAAAAAAAAAAAAAAAGAAAAGAAAAGAAACAAATATCAAGGACTCATGGGAAAAGTTCAAGCATCCCAGTATACATGAAGTTGGAATAATCAAAGAAAAGGAGAGAATAGCAGGGATAGAAAAGTATTTTATGAAATAATTGGCAAAAATTATCCAAATTTGATGAAAACTATAAACCCACATATCTGAGAAGTTCAACAAATCCAAGTTCATGAAACTCAAAGAAAACTATACCAAAGTACATCATGACTAACTTTCTTTTTTTTTTTTTTTTTTTGAGACGGAGTCTCGCTCTGTCGCCCAAGCTGGAGTGCAGTGGCCGGATCTCAGATCACTGCAAGCTCCGCCTCCCGGGTTCACGCCATTCTCCTGCCTCAGCCTCCCAAGTAGCTGGGACTACAGGCGCCCGCCACCTCGCCCGGCTAGTTTTTTGTACTTTTTGGTAGAGACGGGGTTTCACCGTGTTAGCCAGGATGGTCTCGATCTCCTGACCTTGTGATCCGCCCGTCTCGGCCTCCCAAAGTGCTGGGATTACAGGCTTGAGCCACCGCGCCCAGCCTTGACTAACTTTCTTAATACTTGTAATAAAGAAACTATCTTAAAAGCAGCCAAAGGAAAATAACACATTATGTACACAGAAACAAAAATAAGGATGACAGCAGATTTCTCTTTAGAAACAATACAAGCCAGAAACAGTGGAGCAATATTTTTAAATATTAAAAGGAAAAACAAAATAAAGCTCAAATATTGTCAACATAAAATTTTTTACCCTGTTAAAATATCTTTCAAAAACAAAGTGAAATAAAGACTTTTTCAGAAGAACAAAAGCTAAAAAAAAAATTGTCAAAAGCAGACCTACACTTGTGATGGAAATATTAAAGTCCTTCAGGCAGAAGGAAAATAATACCAAACAAAAATCTGAATCTAAACAAAAGAATATGTACAAATATGAGTAAATAGAAAACTATGTGAGCATATACAAAAGACTTCTTACTTACTGTTTAAATATCTTTAAAAGATAATTGATCAATTAAAATGAATATAATAATTTACTGTGACGTTTATAATGTATAGAAGTAAAATACATGACAACAATAGCACAAAGGCTGTGAGGGGGGAAACAGAAGTATATTGCCATAACATTCTTATGCAATATGTAAGTGGTATTCTATCACCTAAAGATAGATGGAGGTAAATTGTTGTATGTACTACAAACTCTAAAGTAACCACTAAAACAACACAAAAAGCTATTAGTAATAGCTAATAAACCAACAGAAGGGATTAAAAGGAATCATAAAATATAGTCAGTCAAAAAGAAGGTGGGAAAGGGAACAAAGAACAGATGGGACAAATGGAAAACAAACAGCAAGATCATACAGATTTAAACAAAAATGTATCAATAATAACATCAAATGTACATATTCTAAATATCATAATTAAAATGCAGAGATTCTCATATTGGATAAAAAAGCAAGTCCAAGTCTTTGCTGCCTAATGATATCCACTTTACAAACATATATAAATAGGTTAAAAATTAGAAGGGTGGAAAAAATATACCATGTTAACAGTCAAAAGAAGGTCAATGTGGCTATTTTAATATCAAATAAAGTAAATTTCAGGGCAAAGAATATTACTAAGGATAAAAGGAGTCAAATTTGTCAAGGGAATATGACAATCCTAAATGTTTATATACTTCATAATAGACCTTGAAGATACATGAAGCAGAACTGATAGAACTACTAGGAGAAACACACAAATCCACTATTAGAGATGGAGACTTCAATACTACTCTCTTACTAGTTGATAAAACAATTAGACAGAAAATCAGTAACGCTATAGAAGACATAAACAACACTATCAACCAATTAGACCTAAGTGTTATTTACAGAACACTCTACCCAAAAGCACAGAATACACATTTTTTATTCAAGTGCACCAGGGACATTTACAAAGATGGACTCTATCCTGAACCATAAAACAAGTCTCAATAAATTTAACATTATTCAAACCACACAAAGAATGTCATCTGATCATAATAGAAAAATAAAAAGATATCTGGAAAATTCCAAAATATTACAGAAACTAAATAACACATTTCTTAATAGCCCATTGGTCAAAGAATTCCAAAGGGAAATTAGAAAGTATATTTTGAATAAAAATGAAAACACAACATAATAAACTTTAAAGGATGCAGGTAAGCAGTACTTATGGGGGGAAATGTATATCACTAATCACCTATATTAGAACAGGTCTCAAATCAATAATCTGTTTTTACCTTAAGACACAAGGAAAAAAAGGGCAAATTAAACTCAAAGTAACAGAAGAAAGCATATAACAAATACATGAGAAGTTCATAAAATAGAAAAACAACAGAGAAAAGTAAATCACAAGCATGCTCTTTGAGAATATCAATAATATCAATAAATCTCTAGCCAGACTGATCAGAAAGAAAATACAAATTACCAATATTAAGAATGAGAAAGGTGATATCACCAGATTCTACAGGCATTAGAAAGATATTAAGAGAATACTATAAATACTTTTATCCCTATACATTGCATTAGTGATTCCAGACAGTGCAGTAAGTCAAGAAAAAGGAAATAATAATCCAGTTGAAAAGAAAATATAAAATTGTCTTCACTCACAAATGACATGATTGTCTATGTAGAAATCTAATAAATGAGCTTAAGAAAGTTGCAGGATACAAGACCAACATACAAAAATTAATTGTATTTAATATTTCCACAGAGTAACAATGAACATTAAAAATTGAAAATTTTTAAATGCTATTTATAAAAGCATTGAAATATGAAATGCTGTGGGATAAATCTGATAAAATATGTGACGTTCTATACACTAAAAACTCTAAAACATTGCTCAGTAATAGTAAAGAACTATCTCTTCAAAATGAAATACATTCACTTTGTTTGTCAGAAGACTCATATTGTTAAGCTGTCTACTCTTCTTAAATTTTAGATTCAATGCAATCCCAATAAAAAAAAATCCAGCAAACTTCTTTTAGGAATTGACAAGCTGATTCTAAAACTCATTTGGAAACACAAAGGACCCAGAACAACAACAACAACAACAAAACCTTTAAAAAAGAAGAAACCTGGAGGGCTTACAGCACCTGATTTCAAGACCTAATTAACTATAATAATCAAAGCAATGTGATATTGCAGTTTTGGTGTAAATATAGACAAATACAATCATCTCCCTTTATCCACAGTTTCACTTTTCCATAGTTTCAGTTACCTTCAGTCAACCACGGTCTAAAAATATTAAATGGAAAATTCCAGAAACAAATTCATAAGTTTTAAATTGCATGCCATTCTGAGTTATGTGGTGAAGTCTTGTGCTATCTCACTTTGTCCTGCGTGGGACATGAATCATCCTTTGTCCAGCATATTTATGCTATAGTCGCTACCTGCTTGTTAGTCATTTAACAGCCATCTCGGTAATCAGATCAAAAAAAATTGTACACATAGGATTTGGTACTATCCATGGTTTCAGGTATTCACTGGGGGTCTTAGAACATATCCCCCACAGAAAAGGGGGGACTACTATAGATCCGTGAAACAGAAGAGACTCACCACATAGGGACAACTAAGTTTTGACAAAAGCAGTTCTGCGGAGAAAGGGTAGTCTTTTCAACAAATGGTAATGGAACAATTGGCTATCCATAGGCAAATAAACCTTATACCTTTCACTACATTCAAAAATTAACTCAAAATAGATCATATACCTAAATGTAAAGACTAAAATTATTAAACTCATAGAAAAAAACATAGGAGAAAATCTCTGTGGCCTCAGGTTAGGCAATACTGAAAGCACTATCCATAAAAGAAAGAATTGATACATGGGATTTCATTAGAATTAAGAACTTCTGCTCTTCAAAAGACACTTTTAAGGGAATGAAAAAAAACAACCAAGTCACAGATAGGGAGAAAATATTTGCTAATCACATAGATAATAAAGGACTTGGACCCAGGATATTTTTTAAAATCTCAATACTAAATTTTAAAAAATCTTTAATGAGCAAAAGATTTGAACAGACACCTCACCAAAAATGATATACAGATGGCAAATAAACACATGAAAGATGCTCACAACCATTAATCATTAGGAAAGTGCAAAATAAACCCATAATTAAATACTACAACACACCTATTATAATATCTGCAATTAAGACCAACCATACCAAGTGTCAGCAAGGATGTGGAACCATGAGAATGCTCATGCAGTCTTGGTGGGAATGTAAAATGGTGAAAACTCTTTGGAAAACACTTTGGCAGATGCTTCAAAAATTAAACACGCACCTACGACATGATTCAGTTCACTACTAGGTATTTACCCAGCAGAAATTAAAACGTGTCCATACAAAGACTTGTACACAAATGTTCACAGAAGCTTTATTTGTTATAGCCAAAATCTGGAAACAATCCAAATGTTCATCAATAGGTAAATGGAGAAACAAACCATGTTGTAGTCATATAGTGAAATACTACTCAGCAATAAAAAGAAATAAACTATTAATACCATAATCCGTATGAATCTCAAAACAATTATGATGAGGGAAAAAAGACAGACAAAGAATAAATACTGTATTATTCCTTATATATACATAATTCTAGAAAGCATGTAGGCTAATATACAGTGACAGAAAGCAGATTAGGGGTCTTCTAGGAATACAGGGCAAAGTGAGAGGGAGGAAGGAGGAATTATAAAAGCATAGAGTAACTTTTGATGATGTTTATTATGCTAATTGTGATGATGGTTTCATGAGTGTTTACATATGTTCAAACTCATAATATCGCATATTTTCAATACATATTATTTACTTTATGTCAATAAAGCTGTTTTAAAATGTTTTGACTCTTGAAACTCATATGGGTTCTTTTTTTCCCTCCCTTTTTTCTGTAGTAACTCTTCTCTAAGGCAATGGATGCCACCAACTGAAGGGCAAAGAATACAAGGACATGCACAAGGGACTAAACCTAAGTTTGTATCTGAAAATACATTATGTTATACAAGCACCAGAGTCCAGTGGAGGGAACAGTGTACAAATGGTGGCTATTCTGGCTGTGTGACATAGCTTCCATTTTGAAAGGGTTCTGTTGATATCATACGCATGTCCAACTTTGTTGTGAAAATGTTAGGGGTCAGAGAGCTTGTCCATAGCAAAATTGTGAGGTGAATAAATCTTGTCTTTAGCATTCCTCAATTCTTCTGGAATTTCTCCTCACCTATAACTTTCCATATTACGCTTCCTCTTCTCCCATCATTGCTTCTCCTCCAATCAAGACCCACCGCGTTTATGCTTCCACCAACCATCCCACTCCCTTGTATTCTGGCAAACACTGAAAAGTTATATGATCAATTTAGCCTGACAAAGACATAATAATTTAATGTGAATCACTATGCATGGCATAGGATTTCAAAGCCTAGACACTGGAGCCAGGGTACCTGCATCCAAATCCCAACTCTGTCACTGACTAGCTGTGTGACTTTGGGCATGGTACTTAGCCACTCGGAGTCTCAGTGTCTTTATCTGTAAAACACACATAATTTTACCTACCTCACAGGTTATGAGGATTAAATGAGTCAATAATTATAAAGTACTTAAAACAGTTCTGGTCCATGACAAGCACAATGTAAGTGTTTATGAAACAAATTAATTAAATACCACTGTCCGTGGACTATTGTTTTAAAATGAAAAAGAATACTTACGTCAAGGAAATGAATTCTTAATCTGTCAAGGGGTAAAAGCACCTTCCTGACCCATCTCATATTCCCCGACCTGGGTGCCCACCACTTCTGCCTCTGCATCAGCCCACTGTGGGATTCTCAACGCCCTCATCAGAAATCTATGGAGATGCTAATGTCACTCTTCCTGATTTGGATCAACGGAACTCACTGCTGTCCTCAGAGCTACCATCCTAGTGCTCTGCTCTGCTCAAACATCTCAGAGCCCTAAGCCTAAAAGCCGCCAGCCCTCGGCTGAAAACGCAGGAAACCTGCAGCTGCAGATTCAGGCAGTACTAAGTACACATGCTAATACAGTTCCACAACCTGCTGGGTGAAATATTAACTCTTTCAAGGCTACATAAACCCAGACAAAAGCATTCATTAAAAGCATTTCAGGGCCGGGCATGCTGGCTTATGCTTGTAATCCCAGCACTTTGAGAGTCCAAGGCGGGCAGATCACGAGGTCAACAGATGGAGACCATCCTGGCCAATATTGTGAAACCCTGTCTCTACTAAAAATACAAAAATTAGCTGAGTATGGTGGCACGGGCCTGTAGTTCCAGCTACTTGGGAGGTTGAGGCAGGAGAATTGCTTGAACCTGGGAGGCTGAGCTTGCATTGAGCCGAAATTGTGCCACTGCACTCAAGCCTGGCGACAAAGCAAGACTCTGTCTCAAAAAAAAAAAGAAAAGAAAAGAAAAAAAAATCAGAGCTATTAATCACAGTAGCTTTTAAAAGACAGTGGAGCCGCAGCATCATTTGAAGGGAACTCAAACTTTCTCAGTGTTATTTATTCCTCCAGTGCCTAAGTCCTCTTGAGGAAGAAACTGTATCCAGAAGGATTAGAAGATTTCTCTTGAAAATCTATTAACCCAGTAGAGGCAGGAGTGGAATATATACCCTGAGCTTTTTTACTCTTTTTTTAAGTTCATAATTAGGATGTTTTTCAGGCTGCTGGCTCAGTGGTGTGTCATTATCCTCTAGGACAGCAACCCTAGTTTATAACATGGCCAATTTCCATCTGGATCCTGCAGTCCAAGACCACAAGGACCTTTTTACTCAAGATTTTTCCCACAATCCTTTCCTGAGTGTCCTTACAGCACAAGCCTCTTCCTTCCATAGCACAGTAACTATTGGGGGAGGGGGGATACCTGTCTTTCCCACCGACTCATTCTCAAACCTCCTGTTGGAGGGGAAAACGCAAAGTTTACATACATGACATGCCCCCAGGAACTGCTGATTTAAACAGGGTGGACATCCAAACCAAAATTAACCCATCTTACGGTCAACTGGTGCCTAATTATTCTCTCTTCTACAAGAATTAAAATTGACAGAGGTTGGCCAGGCGCAGTGGCTCATGCCTGTAATAACAGCACGTTTGGAGGCCAAGGCAAGTGGATCACTTGAGGCCAGGAGTTTGAGACCAGCCTGGGCAACATGGAGAAACCCTGTCTCTACTAAAAATAAAAAAATTAGCCGGGTATGATAGTGCACACTTGTAATCCCAGCTACTCAGGAGTCTAAGACATGAGAATCACTTGAACCCAGGAGGCGGAGGTTACAGTGAGCCAAGATCACACCACTGCACTCCAGCCTGGGTGACAGAGTGAGACTGTCTCAAAAAAAAAAAAAAAAAAAACAAAGGGGCTGTATTTAGATGGACCTTGGAAGACACATTGATCTGCGCTGATGGTCATTTGGGGCCATGCAGGGAAACACTGGAAAGACGGTTGAGAGAACAAGAGGGAGAAGGGTTGTAAAAGCAGAGAGAAGATCACACAGCCTATAAGAGAGAGTAGCTTCTGTGCCCAGAGCTTGCCCAAATACAGCTCCTATGGGTCTTAGTTGTCCTCAGTGCCTACATTATGAAGTCACCTGTTAGTTTGTGAGCTTAAGTGAGGCCCTGTTCCTATCAAAGAAGTTCTGAATAAATAATAAGTCTTATGACTGGTTTTTAGCCTACACTATGTCTGGGACTAAAAGACTCACAGATTGCCATCTTCTATATGTAGCAAGAGTTCCATCTTAGGCCTAAGCCCTGTTCAGCTAAACACTGAGATATGTGTGGTGGGCCCAATCTACTGTGTATCTATTTCTATAAGAAGCCTCATTGCCTCCTGGGAAAGAATTCATCCTAAAGAAAGAATTAAGGCATAAAAGTCTGTTCAAAAACAATGCTCAGTAGAGAGCAGATGCTGAACATTTTAGTGCGATAGTAAAGCATCTGTTGCAAAGCCCATTCTGAATCTTCTGAAGAGGGGACTGAATAAAAAGCTTGCTTTCAAAAATGAAACAAAACAAAAAACCTCTTTGATTTCTAGGTACACGAGCAGCACTGTTCTGTATCCTAGTAACTGAGGAATTCCCACAATGGGGAGAAAGACTCTGCCCCGTTCTTCAGCACAAAACCCAGTGCAGCTTAGGAGGGTCTGGGCCACTTAGTAGCAGCAGTTACAGCACTCCAGATGGAGATCTGTGGCCTCAGTCTAGGAGCTGGTGCCCAGTGTCCACATGGGCATGCATCCCTAGCTCAAGAGGCATCAGTAGCCCAACCACAGGCATGGGGGAAACAAAACACAAAGTAGTTGAAAGCACCTCATCCATAAATGTACGTGAGACATCCCCAGAAAGGCTCAGAAATAGGAGATAAGTTGGAACAAAAGAGCTTGAAAAAAGTTCTGAAAATTCTCTATTAGGTAGTGGGTGCTTGAGGTAGAAAGATCCTGTTCTTATTGCTATTGTGGCAATCCTTCCTCTTTCTGTTTCAAAAGAAAATTTCTAGTTTGGGGGGATCATAAAGCAAAGGTTATATGTGGGAATGAAAATTTCCTTTTAATTGTGCCTTTATCTTCGAAGAGTATTTATTGTCGTTCTTGTTGAACAAGGCCACCCAAACTCTTGATCATATTGCAAACTTGCCCACTTTCTCCACCCATCACACTTTCTCTTCGAGGACTGACGTTTGCTCATGTATTTTCTTCATATTCAAAAAAATTTATTTTCATAATGGACAATGATGATGACATATCTAATCAAAGCCCCCACAAAATTAGGGTTGCATTAGAATTCTCAAGGGCTCTACCTCCTGAAGAGAGAAAAGTGTCTAACACAGGACAGCAGCCTGGCAGAGAAAACCTTTGATTAGATTTAACACTTACATCTAAAGTGAATGATAAACTCAAGAGCATTTTCAGCACCTTCACTATAGATCTTTGCTCCGACCGTGGCTCGGCAAAGCACTGAGGCCTCAGCTTTCAGCGGGTGGGGTCTTCCTCACTATGCTAAGCACATGTGGGAGCCAATGTGAAATCTGAATAATACTTTGAAGGAATGTAGTTCAGTCGAGGAAGATGAAAGCATTTCACAGATAGCATTATCTCTTTAATTCACATACATTCTCTATGCAAGCAGTAGATAGGAAGTGGGTATTTATTCCTGGATTCTGACTCCATTAGTGTTGAATGATTTGCATATTTATGGGAACAGAAGAACCCCTGAAATTAACACAGTGAAGGGAGAGATGCATAGGAGTGAGGTTAGCCACCATTAAGGTGATGTGGAGGCCAGTGGATGACTCTGCTTGCCTGCCCCAGGGTAATGGCACTGAGATGGGAGGGCATGAGCTCATTCATGAAAAGCGAATTGTCTAGCTTGACAGAAGCTCTGGGTGTGTATAGAGAAGCAGTGCAACGCGGGGAATGGAAGGGATGAAAGGAACACAGGAGGGAGAAAATGCAGGCAAGGAAGGCAGAGAGGAGCCAGAATAGAAAGAGCTTTGAACACCATATAAGCAAAGAGTTTGAACTTAATTTAGCAAACAATCGCAAGTTGTTGAAGGTTTTAGAATAAGGGGTTGACATGTCAGAACTAACTTGGGAAAACTAACCTGGAAATAGCAAATAAAATGTTTGAAAAGGGAGACAGACCAAAATAGCAAGACAAGCCCAGCCAAGAGTCAGGCTTTGACCTTGAGATCTTGGCTCCTGAGCACTGATGAACCAGCCTCCCCCAAGCACCTCAAAAGCCACTGAAGGTATGAGCCTTCAGTGCTAGGGGCTCGAGGAAGGCCAGGGGTGGGGAAAGCACCAGGACCAAGTCTATGGGCTTTATGGCCTCTACCACATTTTCCTCTCAAGTTGGGCTGCCCTAAGTGGTAACATCTGATCCTTAAATCTCTGAACATTTGGCTGCTCTCTGGACAACCAATCCCGTGAAGTCCTACAGCCTAACTGACCTGCTGGCTGTGTCCTACTCTCAAATTTTGTGACATTGTTTTTCCTTGTCCCCTCCTTACCAGTTAATTAAGAGTCAATTTCCTATTATAGACACTACAGTCCCAATTACAATGCTTACTTTAGGATATATTCATGAAGTATGCCATGCACCAGGCACTGTGCCATAGACACTGGCTAAACCACAGGGAATGCCCTGTACTTGCTGACCCAAGGCCTTGTGAACTCACTATAAAGCACAGGCCTTCAGATGAAAGCTGTTTGACATTCTTATCACTAAAAAGTCTCCTTTCAGCAAACCTAAACAAACTGCACTCTTCATGGGCTTGCCTTTATGTTTTCCTTTGCTTTGCATTTCACAGGGAGGTGTCCTGTGCACTACAGGATATTTACCGGCATTCTTGGGCTCTACCCGTCCATGGTAGTAGCACATCCCCTGCCCCAGTTGTGACAAACAAAAATGTCTCCAGACATTGCTAAATGTCCCCCTGGGGACAAAATTGCATATAGCTGAGAACCACCATTTTAGAGGAACCACGTACGTTTATATCTATAGATATAGGCTGCGTGGGCTCCCAGCCATCTGGGCAAGGCAGGCAGCATGGAACTCTACACACCACAGAAGATGTTGCTCCCCAGACCCTGGAAAATGAGGATCTGGGCAAGGAACAAGATCGTCAGAGGAAGGGCAGCACCTTTACTCTCTAGCCCAAATCAGGAATGGAAAAACTTGGGGAGAGGTGCCTTGATTAGTCAGTGGCCTTCCTTCCTTTCCTCCTGGCTTGATCGCAACACCCAGAGCTGTAATTGCTCTCACGGTTGCTCTCTGTGGGTGACGGTCTTCGTTGGGAAGGAGGCCCTGACTTCCACCATCCACCCATGAAGGCAGGGAAGTGTGGAAGGGGAGGGTGTCAACCTCAGGATGCTTTTCACCCGCAGGAATGCCAAAGGTTCCAGCCACTTGGCTCCAAGGCAGAGATGAAGTGGTAGGAATGAGGTAAGGATATCCACAAAAATAACTGCAATTTACATCTGCATTTTAAGTTGTGCATGTTGAATTTAAAAGAGAAGAAATGCTAATGATGTTTTGTTTCCCTGAAGCCTCATAAAGGTATCAAAGCCTGTGATCTGTCCTCACCTTTAGACTGAAAAAAAAAATACATTTGTCAGTGCTCCTAAAGTGAATGCACATCACATGGGCCAACTTAAAATAATTAAACTTACCAGAGACCAATGCATGAGCCCAGTCAGAATATTTACTTCTATTCACATGAAGTGAAGAATATGCCTCTCAGTCTTGGAAATATTTGTATCTGCTCTCTAGGCTACCCCTTTCTTCATAACAAAATTTCTAAAGTTCTTCTTTTTTTTTTTAGATGGAGTCTCGCTCTGTGGCCCAGGCTGGAGTGCAGTGGCGCGAACTCCACTCACTGCAAGCTCCGCCTCCCGGGTTCACACCATTCTCCCGCCTCAGCTTCCCAAGTAGCTGGGACCACAGGCACCCACCACCACGCCCAACTAATTTTTTGTATTTGTAGTAGAGAGGGGTTTCACCACATTAGCCAGGATGGTCTCTTATCTCCTGACCTCGTGAACCACCTGCCTCGGCCTCCCAAAGTGCTGGGATTACAGGTGTGAGCCACTGCGCCTGGCCCAAAGTTTCTAAGGTTCTTTAAATACACAAATTCTTTCCACAAATTTAACAAATTTTTATTGAGTGCTTACTGTGTGCCAGGTTCTGTGCTAGCAAACAAGATAGGAGTGGTTTCTGTTCCCTTGGCAGTTTCAACCTAATTATATTAGTAACAATAAGCTTCCCTGCTGACTAGCAAAGCAGAGAAAAGAGTATGAAATGGGTTTAAAGAATGTATCCAGGGCTCAGAAAATCTGATAAGCTATTTTAAACCCAGAACAGAAGACAGACCTGGTCTCTCTCATTGAACAGTGATGCTTAAGTTAATTAATTCCAGCATCAACAGTTACTTGCTTAAGAATAAAGGCCAACTATCATGCCTCTATAAATGGTGCTTCTTCGTTTGTAAAATGAGGTAGAGACATATTTCTCTGTCCTCTGTAGTACAAGGTTGTTGTAAGGAAAACACACATGAAAGTCGTTTGTGCTAATGGAGGGGCTGGTGGTGAGTGGTGGTGGTCAGAGTAGCTGTCTGTGTTCTGTTTAATTCCATTTTACCACCGAGACGGGCGGATCACGAGGTCAGGAGATCGAGACCATCCTGGCTAACCCGGTGAAACCCCGTCTCTACTAAAAAATACAAAAAACTAGCCAGGCGAGGTGGCGGGCACCTGTAGTCCCAGCTACTCGGGAGGCTGAGGCAGGAGAATGGCGTAAACCCAGGAGGCGGAGCTTGCAGTGAGCTGAGATCCGGCCACTGCACTCCAGCCCAGGAGGCAGAGCATGACTCCGTCTCAAAAAAAAAAAAAATACATAGGTTTAGGTGACTACTCTGTGTCCAGTCTGAGTTTCAGAGAAGGAAATGGAGCCAGTGTAAACATTTCCAGTACGCATGGATTTTTGTGAGTCTGCTGATGGAAACAGTAGTAATGACTTATCACAACACTCTAAGGGATCATTTTTTCAAGAGGGGTACTTTGAGGACCTTGGTGTGTCAGGTACAATGTGTCTGTTTACAGAAGTAAAAAGAGAAACACTGGGAATCATTTCTGTGAATCCAGTAACCAGCCTGCCTCCTGCTACCTGGTTCCTGTAGATTAGTTGGTTATGGCTGATAAATTGCTAAGTATGTGCAAAGTTCTGTAACATTATCCATTTGTCCTTCACTAAGAATAAGGGGAAGAAAAAAGGGGTGAGGGGAGCCTATCAGATTGCTCATCCACTAAAATAGCAGAATAAAATTTTAAAACAAAAATAAAACCTTTTCTCCTCTCAAATCCCATTTCTAAACCATTTCAGAGGGCTATTATTAAACTTCAGAGAGTTTGAAATATTATCCTATATTAAATTTCAAAGATCCATTAAGTGCCATTTTGCTGCAGTGAAAGGCAAGAACTAATTCAAGAAGGAAAAAAAAATCTTGGAAGAGAAATTATTTTTAAAGGTCAGTTTTTCTTAAGAAACAGCTGAAAACCCCTCCACAGGGGCTAGGCTTTCAGCAAGTTCACTTTCTTCTGAATGTTCAGAACCAGGGAAGACATCCTTACATACGGCATGACATGGTTAAGTCACGATGATCTGAAGAAGTGTCACACTCTGGATTCTCATAAACTCCGGTCTCACTTCTGTCTCATGTCTAAGTATCATGTTCTCATTGTAGCTTTACAACAAGCTCCTGTCAAGCAGGTCACTGGGAAAGGAAAGACATGAGACATAAAGACGGGCTATAGGATGTGTATTATTTACTGTATTGCAGTGGTCCCCAACTGGGGGCAACTTTGCTCCCCAGGGGACATTTGCTAATGTCTGGAGTCATTTTTGATTTTCACAACTTGCCGAGAGACTGCTATTGGCATCTAGTCAGTAGAGGCCAGGTATGCTGCTAAACACCCTACAATGCCAAATACAGACCCCCCCCAACCAAGAATTATCCAGCCCAAAATGTACACAGTGGTAAGACTAAGAAACCCTGCTGTAGTGCTGTTCTCTATTTTTTTTCCCACCCTAAGTCTGCTTTCTTGATAATGAACTAATATGTTGCTGGTTGCATGATCTGTTGAACACAAGGTAGCCGTGTCAAACCCTCTCAATTAACAGACAATCCTAATTAATTTGTTATCTTTTTCCCCCTCATTCATTCTTTATTCATCTTGGATGGAAGCCCAAGTAGCAGCATATGGATGTCTTACAGTCACCAGCTCATATAAAGAAGGGTAAGCATGTTGCTGTAGTCACGCTGTCTGGGCTGCAATCCAATCAAGTTTCAGTATTTTGCATGGCATTCTCACTGCCTCACTTTGCCAGGCATCGTGGAGTTGAAAAACAAGTCCCAACAGAATTTGCTCAAATATATCTTATCATGTGAAAGGAATCACAGAGAACTGGATGATGTAATATTGACTGCCTGTTAGTAAAGAGAATAAGCATGTCCGCCAAAGAATTCAGCCCAAGAGCTGGAGATGCAGAGGAAATGATGAGAGGGTTGAAATGGTAAATGAAGATGTCAACTTACATGACGTGTGGACCCAGGCGCTGCGGCAGCACCTGGAACCTTTATAATCACCTCTTCCAGAATGGTACAGATTTTCTTTCACAAAATTTATGTCTATATATCACACTCTTCTGTCTGATCATCTTTATTTTCGTTATGTCTACATGCTACCATCAAGCAACATAGTTTGAGCCAGAACAAAGACTGCTGTCTTCCTTCAGTTAACTGAGCAGGTTTTATTTCTCTGCCCTGAATCCTATGTAGTCAAATAAACACTTTTGTCACAGACTATGTGTGTTGATGAAGAAAGGGATCTATACCAGTGCTCAGTAGATTCTCTGCTGTTTGATTCAGTGTATTTTATACGTACGTATTTTCAAACTGCTTTACCTCTGAGAAGTACTGTTTAGAGGCGATTTTCAAGTGTACAAGTCTCTTTCCTCTTCAGGACATTTTTGCTGCATGGTTTGTTTCCATCCAATCCCTTGATGTTTTCAGGCAAAAGAGAAGGGCAGGGAGGGAATGAAGCTGAGCTGCTGCATATCGGAGTTTATTTACAGCTGAGTAAGTAACTGAGCTCTAAGAGCCAGACGCCAATGCAGGAGCAAGCGTTGGAAGATCAGCCTACTTTGTTCTGACATCCTCCCTGCACTGACCCTGCTCACCGCCAAATTGTCATCATTAAAACACCTAGTATTTATGGAGTGACTTAGAGCTGAACACTTTCCCATACTGATTCTCTCTGTAACTCAATGAGAAAGCAGGTATTATTCTCAGAGCTGGTTGGAAGCCTGTGGGTGTAGTTCACCACAACCCATTAAACCTATTGAGTTTGCTGCATGTTAACACTGTCAAGCTTTTTCATAGAGGCAGAACATCATATTTTCTTAAGTACTGCCTCTCTTTTCACCCTGGAGTTCCAGCATTCTCCTGTGGTAACTGTATTCCAAATATGCCATGCTTAAAAACTCCAGGGTATACGAGGAAAACAAAAGAAAAAAACCTTTTCTGCAAAACTTGACCTGGAGGACCTGGAATTTACACTTACCTCCTAGATCTCTCTTCTTTTACCTCTTCCATGCTGCTTTATCTCCACGTTCTTGCCCTGGCCTGATGATGGACCCTCTGGCACGTCTTGACAGGCCTTCTCCGTGCTGAGAGCCATCGGCATGAGGTCAGTGCTGGTGGCATGCCCAGCTCTCTGTCTAGCCGGGACTTGCACTGAGGCAGTCACATTTTTAGTCTTTTTTTTCCCCCAAGATCATATCTCCAACTGAACTGCAGCATGATAAATACCCAGTGTAAACATTTTAGTCACCCCCGAGAGTCATCTCCCTCCTTCTGTCATCATTAGTTAATCACCAGATATCAATCAGCCACTTGTGTTTATAGTAAAGCAGGTTTCAAGGCATGTTGAGAGCTTGACAGAGAGAGAGAGAGAAACTCAGCTCATATCCTAAAGGAAGAGGCATCAATCATAAATTGGATGAAGGGCTGGGCACAGTGGTTCACGCCTATAATCCTAGCTCTTTGGGAGGCCAAGGTGGGAGGATTGCTTAAGGCCAGGAGTTCAAGGTTACAGTGAGCTACAATCATGCCGCTGCACTCCAGCCTGGGTGACAGAACGAGACCTGTCTCTGAAAACAACAACAAAGTTGATGAAGAGAAACATCGAAGTACACACTGAATGCATCCTGTACCCCAGGACCTGGGTTGGGTATTTTATGTGTTCAGGGTTACTCAGTTCAGGGCAGCCATGTAAAAGCTTATGTTATCCTTAATTTCAAGAGAAGGTGATAGATTTGTCCAATATCACCCAGCAATAAATGGCCTGCTCAGGACCAAGCCAAGTTTCTCTGTTTCTATCCCTTCACGCTGCTTCTTGAAATTAGTGCACTCTAGATGGGACCCAAACCCCCAAATACCAGGAAAATACGGCAAAAACAGCACCTTTGAGCCCTGGGTTAAGTTTTTACATACACATATCTTGACGGGATGACTGTCCATTCTTACTTCTGAAGACAAGAAATCTCAACTTCCTGTGTCATGCCAAAGGACAACATGTTAATTCTGGACTACCCAGTGGGCAAGTAGTAAACTTCCTTGCCTAGAGAGAAAAGCACTGGTCTGAAAGTTAGGAGATGTCCCAGGTTTGCCCTAATTAGATCCCAACAAGTCACCTCATCTTTGTGATCTTGGTTTCCTCATTGACCAAACTGAAATGAACTCAATAAATAGTTTTTTAGTGTCTCCTGTGTGCCAGGCACTGTTCTAGATGCTGGGCACCTAGCAGTGAACTAGACAAAGTCCCTTCCTTCCTTGACCTTTCATTCTACAGGGGAACAGAGGCCGTGGACCAATAAATAAAGGCAATGATTCCAGAGAATGGTAAGGCCTTTGAAGACAATAAACAAGGTAAGATAACAGAGAAGCATGTGTTGGGGTAGGGGTAGATGAGGGTAGTGTTTCTTTAAAGTGGGCTGAGAAGGTTTCTTTGAGTAGGAGGAATTTCAGTGGATAGTTGTAGGTGGGGAGACAGTCATTTAAAGATTCAGGGGAAGAGTGTTCCACAGAGATAACAACCAACGCAAAGGTCCTGGGGTAGGATCCAGAGTGATGTGTTCAGGAAACAGCAAGGCCAGTGTGGATAGAACCTAGGAAGCAAAAGTGGGCACACTGCAGTGTGGTATAAGATGATAGGGGACCTTGTGCACCACCGTTAGGAATAATACTTGCCTTCCTGGCCCGACAGCATTATGGTAAGGCTCGTATTTGATACAACTTTAGATGGGAAAGTCCTTAAGGCAGTTACAGCCTAACCAAAGATTATGTGCTGCAGAAATAGGTGGTGTACATTTGGTGTATGTTTCCTAAGTGTGTTATATGTGTTATATGTTGCCAAATTCTTTACTAGTGCTGTTCATTTGCAATCTTTGTTAAAACACTCTTAGCCCTTGGATTGCTTTGAGGAGTGGGATTGTTCCACCCGGATGAAGCCAGGGATGTTTGCCCCCTTCTCTTCCTTCTAATACTGTTTTCTGAATATGGAGGGCAGAGCGGGAACTGTAGGTTCAGGGAAGGGAAGTTACTCTCAGTCCCTAAATTCATTGTAAGCAAGTAGCCGGGCAAAACCTGCACTGCTTGCTTCAGGCAAGAAACAAACACATACTCCTGTTTTATCTTATTTATGGCTATTTTTAACAAGATACTTGTACCTGGTAATTTGTAGAAATAAAAACCTCCTGAGAGGAGATTACGTCTCCATATCCTGTCTACTTATGAAGTTAAAATGCAAATGGAGACAAGAAAACAGGCAGGTTGCCCTGTCTACCCATGAAGGAACACAAAACAGAACCCGGGCTGCTGGGAATAGCAACAGGGCTCTGGGAACAGGGAGACTCATTAAAAATGTAAAATGAATGCAATGATTGCACGTGGTTGTCTTTGGGGGCATTTTGTTTTAGACCTCATATGTGTTGGGAAACACTACTACAAATGCCATAATTATTTTAAGATATAAAATTATTTAAATTGGCTAATGAATGCAGCCCCTGACACCAGTCTGCATAAATCTGGATGTATTTGTGTGTTCTTGCAGAGTGGATGGGGTTTGGAAGCAGCTTTATTCATTAGCAGCATTCTCTTCACTTTCTTCTCCTCCTTAGACCATTCAAAGACAGAATGTCCTAAACTGCATGACCATCTAGAGGCAAAACACACCTTCACATACATTAGCTCAATTAATTATCATAACTGACATATGTTGTTATTTTCTGTATTTTACCCACAAGAAAGCTAAACTCAGAGAGGTTAAGCGTCTTGCCTAAAATCACACAGCCAGAAATGGCATATTTACTCGAACCCAGGTTTTCTGTCATCAAATCCTCCCTTCACTATTTTATGGCAATGGAAGAGTACCAGTTAGTAGATTGATCTAAAGTGATGAGTCATGTTAGGAGGGAGAATTTTTTTTTCATTTGGTATCCAGTAGTTTCCAGGAATAAAAGAGAATCTGTGTGGAAGAGCAGTTCTGTATATCAAAGCCTTTGCTTATTCATCAATGTGTCAGATTGTGGGTTTTTTGTTTGTTTGTTTGTTTGTTTGTTTGTTTTTGCCATGGGCATTCTTTCTTCCTTCTCCAGCCAAACTGAGCTTGCCATGATTTTCGAGCTGATATCTGGCCATCATCTCCTTCAAAGGGCGGAAAGTCTTGCAGAGGTCATGGAATTCTGTAGCAGCTGTTCTCAACTCAGATCCTTTCAGTTTGAAGCTTCCTGAATGAGATGCTATCTCTGCCATCTCTTTGTTTTCTCTCGAGGAATCTTTGTATTATCTCCATTTCTGTTTTCTAGCAGAGGGTAGAGATTACATCTATTCAAGACAGTGCCAAAAAAGCATATTTTTCTCCATTTCATGATTATAAACATTATCAATTGACATTTATTAAATACCCACTGATGCATGATACCAGACTATGGATTCTGTTCTCTCTCAAGAATTATAGCTCTTACATTGATCTGGGTTAGAAGCATGTAAACGCTGTAAACCAAGGAGGAAGTCAAAGTAACATGAATGCTGGGACCGGCGTGAAGTTACAGCTCCAACTTACGGGCAAGGTCCCCCTGAGAAGAACTTGGCAGCCAAATACGGTATGGTTAGCTTTAATCCATCTGTTGCCACCCAGCAAACTTCCAGAAGACCTCATCCTCTTTTTCATTTGGGATCAGTTTGAGGAAAGCTAGATTAATCCCATTGGTTGTTACACAGAATAGGGACTGGACGAGATCAGAAAATTAAGTGATGCCCAGATTCATACTAGAGGGGCCATCACAGCTTCTCTATCCCAAACAGCAGGTATCTCTGACAGTCTTCCACACTCTCCTTGCTTTCTCTGGGACCTGCACACAAGTCTGTCTTTCCTGGTTGTTTCTCTAGCACTGCGTCTTTGAGGAGAAAAGATGTGATATTCATCAGCTCCCCAGAAGGCTTGGGCGAGATGTTAGGCAGGAGAGAAGGATAGGAAAGAGAACCAGACTTGAACAGAAGAATGAGCCTCCCTCATCCATGCAACTTGTGCAGGCAGATCAACCTTTGTGCAATACCCATTGTGGGATTGTAGATGCTGGATTCTCTTTTTTTTTTTTTTTTTTTTTTTTTTTGAGGCAGAGTTTCACTCTTGTTGCCCAGGCTAGAGTGCAGTTGCATGACCTCGGCTCACTGCAACCTCCGCCTCCCTGGTTCGAGCAATTCTCCTGCCTCAGCCTCCAGAGTAGCTGGGATTATAGGCACCCACCACCACGTCAAGCTAATTTTTTGTATTTTCAGTAGAGACAGGGTTTCACCATGTTGGCCAGGTTGGTCTCAAACTCCTGATCTCAGATGATCCACCCACCTCAGCCTCCCAAAGTGCTGGGATTACAGGTGTGAGCTGCCGTGTCCAGCCTAGGATTCTTAATAGTTGCATTTCTTCCTCTTCATTTGAAAATCATTCCGTTTTCTATTTCACCTGGGATTTATTTTTTAACCCCCAAGTTATATCTCTCATCTTCTCCCTAATACAACTGAAAACAACTGAATTCAGTTGGAGAATATGATCACGAATCTTGTGAATTTAAAAAGCACTAGAGGTATCATTGCCTCTATTTCCAAATACTAAAACACCTGGTTTTAAAGGGCAAACTGGACAGCCCAATTCAGTTCAATAAATATACAATAAGTCTGTATGATGTCCTGAGTAGTAAATACCTATTTTATTCTGTTTTCTGAGCACCGTGCCAGGCTAACGAAGATGAGCACCTTAAGTCCCGTGAGGAACTCCCACTCTAGTGGGAGGTTATACTTTGTATATAATAGACTTGGTTATATAATTAATGAAGCAGAGCACCAGGAAGGAGAAGCTCTAACCCAGTCTTTGGGCCTGGGGAGACTTCCTGAAGCTGAGCTGGGTCCTACAAAGCAAGCAGGAGAATGTCCGTGAATAAAGACAAAAAGGGGACTGTGGGCACAGAGAATAGCCTGAACAAAAGCAAGACGTAGGAGACAAGATGGGATGTGACAAGACGGTAATGCACAAAGTTGAGTGCCACTAAAGCATGGAATACACGGCAGGGGATGGAGCCCTTGCACACCAAGCTAACCAGCTTGGATGTTATGCTATAGGTGATAAAGAGCCTCTGTAGTGTTTCTCTAGGAGAGTGAAGCAGGGAGGATGAACTTAAGAGGGGCAAAACTGAAGACAAGTTGGTGTGGAGTGCCTCTCACTGAAGGTACCTATTAGAATCTTCTGTGGAATACTTTAAACTAGAGATTTCCTCAATTCATCCCAGATTTTTAAAAACATATGTATGTTTGACCCACCACCGGAATTCTAATATATTCCCTCAGCTGAGGACCACTCAATTGGGAGATGATTACATTGTAATAGTCCGGATAAAGGTGATGGGGGCTAGGACTATGAGAACGGGAAACAGGATGAAAAGACATATTTGAGAACTATTTAGGAAACAAAATCAATGGAACCTATTTATTTATTCACTCACTCACTCAGTAAGTATCAGGCCAAGTACTATGCTGGGTGGCAGGAACTCAATGATGAAAAGAACTCAGTCCCTGCTATTAATGATTGCACAGTCTAGAGCAGAATTTCTCCAACATAACACTAATCTTGTTAGCAACAGGAAAAATAAGGGGAAAAAACAGTCCTGAGACATTCTGGCCATGAACCATCTCTGAGATGATTTGCAGGTTGGGTAGTCCAGGGAACTTCCAAAATTTGGTATAGGCACCAGGCAGATCAATAACAAGCTCTCCTTGGAGAAACACCTTTTAATCCCAGGCCTCAAAGAACCGCCACAGATAGTTTTTCAAGAACAATAAGCTAGACACAATTAAAATAATAGCAAAAAGAAACATAAAGAAAATATATTTACTTTATATTTATTACTCAGGACATGATACAGACTAATTGTATATTTATTGAACTGAATTTAACTGTCTAGGTTTGCCCTTTAAAATAAAAAATTTTAATATTTGGAAATATGGGCAAGGATACCTCTTGTGCTCTTTACATTCGCAAGATTTGTGCTCATATTCTCCAAAAAAGCAGACTGCAGAAACCAACCTGTAAAGACTAAAGATATTAGACATAACACATTGTTTATATATTCAGTCTCTCACAGCTTTGGAATTTATGTTTAATACTTTTTTTAAATGCTATATCATCAGGGACAGGAAATTGTAAATAATAATAACCTGCCAGATTTATAAGGGTTCATTTAAAATAAAAAATGCAAAAACCAGTATGAAAAACTCAGTGGATAATGTTAACAGAAGAATAAAGACAGAAGAGAGACTTTGTGAACTAGAAGATAAGAAATGTCCTACAAGAGGGAGCAAACTTTTTCTGTAAAGGGTCAGATAGTGAGTGGCTTGTAGGCCGTATGGTCTCTGTTGTATCCAGTAAACTCTCTCACTAGAATGGGAAAGCAGCCCCACACAAGACGTATGCAAAGCAGTGTGGCTGTGTTTCAGTGGAACTCTTATTTACAAAAGCAGGCAGTGGGATAGACTTGGTCCAGAGGCAGTAGCTTGCCAACCTCTGGTCTAAAATGAAGCACAGAAAAGAGAAACATGCAAAAGGAGGAACAAACATTAAGAAACAAGAAAGACAGAAGGAGAAAGTCTGACTTATGCTTAATCAGAGTTCCTAAAAGAAAGTAGAGAGAGAGGCAGAAACAGTATCTAAAGATATGACTGAGAATTTCCCAGAATTGATGAGACATTGATTTGCTAATGACAAAGCTCCATAATTCCCATGTAGAATAAATAAAAAGAAACACACTTCATGCCTGTAATCCCAGCACTTTGGGAGGCTGAGGCAGGCGGATCACGAGGTCAGGAGATCGAGACCATCCTGGCTAACACGGTGAAACCCCATCTCTACTAAAAATACAAAAAATTAGCTGGGCATGGTGGCGGGTGCCTGTAGTCCCAGTTACTCAGGAGGCCGAGGCAGGAGAATCGCTTGAACCTGGGAAGCAGAGCTTGCAGTGAGCAGAGATCGCGCCACTGCACACCAGCCTGGGCGACAGAGCAAGATTCCGTCAGAAAGAAAAGAAAGAAAAGAGGAGAGGAGAGGGGAGGGGAGGGGAGGGGGGGGAGGGGAGGGGAGGGGAGGGGAGGGGAGGGGAGGGGAGAAGAGAAAAAGAAACACACCTAGATACCCATCATGAAACTGAAAAATCATTAAAAAAAAAATCTAAAATGCAAGCAACAAAAGAATGATGCATAGACATAGCACAAACTCTAGGGGCTCCCAATTAAACAGACCTGAGGGGCCCCCTTGGGTTGTGTAAGATGGAAGCCCTGGTTAAGCCAATAGCTGATTTTTCAACAATACATCATGCCAGAAAGTAGTGGCATAATAAAACCTGCTTCGACCTATGAGTAGCAGAGAGTCGTGATAAGGGTGACTGAGGGCAGATGCAGGATTTGGAGGCCATGAGACTTGTATAGTTTGGGAGACCTTTTATGGAAAAAAAAAAAAAAAAAAGACAGAAAATTAGCTACAAGGCCTTGAAGGAGACCTGTTCAAGTTAGAGGCCCTAAAATTTGAGCTTTATTAGCTTCATGGTAAATCTTACTCTGACTTACAATGCACTCCTGCCCTCCTGCCTCCAGCATCCCTCTTCCCCAACACAGACAGGAGAGTGCCATGCTGGTCCTGGAATGGCCTTGGAGAGTGCTCGCAGTGCTCCTGTTGTCTCACCCTTTGATAGGCTTTGGCTGTGTCTCCACCCAAATCTCAATTTGAATTGTATCTCCCAGAATTCCCACGTGTTGTAGGAGGGATCCAGGGAGACGTAATTGAATCATGGAGGCCTGTCTTTCCTGTGCTATTCTCATGACAGTGAATAAGTCTCACGAGATCTGATGGGTTTATCGGAGGTTTCGGCTTTTGCTTCCTCCTCATTTTTCTCTTGCCACGCCCATGTAAGATGTGCCTTTCTCCTCCCGCCATGATTCTCAGGCCTCCCCAGCCATGTGGAACTATAAGTCCAATTAAACCTCTTTTTGTTCCCTGTCTCGGGTATGTCTTTATTAACAGTGTGAAAACAGACTAATACACCCTTATTCAGAGATCTTCTGAGTCAGCCCAGAGGGACCCTTGATCCTGCATCTCCATCATATTCCAGGGGATTCCAGGGGCCTTTTAACCAGTGGAGTTCATAAGTTTTGAACAAACGTATAAAGTGTTAGTAGACAGCCACACATATCCTTACATTAGGTCTGCGCACACTTACGTACCTCATCTGATCTATTCCGTGACACTTTCCATATGAAAAGACTGTAGCTGGAGTTCCAGGCCTCCTTCCCCATTCTCACTGCCTTCTGCCTCATCCAGACCCTCTTTACTTCATCCATCTGGTGAGGCACCCAGATTTGCCTCACCACCCTCATTCTAGGTTAGACACTGCCACCAAAACTGCTTCTGTAAACCTATTCCCTTCAACAGTTTTTCTCAACCACCAGCGGAGGAATACGATCAGGGTAGAAAGCAATAAATCTCAGCCCCGGCAATATTCTCCCTCTGGCTCAAAAGACGGGACAATATCTGGGGCATCTCCTCAGTTTCTCCACAGCCTCCAGCTCCCCCGTTGCCAACACTGCACTGGGATCCCAGGAGAACGTACATGCTTCCCAGAGAACCCACACCTGCTAGTGCAGTCACTGCAGCTGTCTCCAAGCAAGCCATACTTTGGTGTAGATCCCCAGTAGGAGCTGCAGGAGTTGCAACTCTGCCCCCTGGAAGGCCGGGAAGATCTATCCTATGCTCTTTAGTTCAGAACCTCCTCCTGAGTGCACCCTGGTCACGCACTTTCAAGCGGAGACCTGCCCTTTGCAGCCCTTTATTCTCTCCCACACCCAGCATTTTTACTACCTCCAGTTTCTCTCCTCCCCACGCACAGCTCTGGGGCGCTGCAGGTTTCAGGTGCCAGGTGGAGCGATTGCCCCGCTTCCTGTTTCCTCCTAAGTCCATTCCCCCAACTCCAGTCCTCTCATCTGAGAATCCAGTGCTTTCCTTTTTCTAGAGAGAGTGAGGACTTCTGCAAGATCATTCGTATATCCTGAACGCTTGAAAGAAAAATGCTTCTCTGAATGGTTAATTCTGCACATGAGTTATATAAGATCTTTATTCCAGAACCTGGAAGCAGTTATTTTAAAAAACAAGTTCCTGTGGCTGACTTGAGAGGCCCCCCCACCTACTTTGACTGTAGCCTTCCCTTCCATGCCTACTTCCAGGAAGTAGGCATGCCCCACCAGTCGGAACTGGCCACTCATCAACCCCATTTTTCTCTCTCCTCAAGCCCGATTCCTTTCTAGACTTCCCCAGGTGGTTTCCCTCCCCCACTCTCCACTCAGCCAAACCTTTTCCATCCAAACCAAGGTCTCATTATTTCTCAGCGGTCCCTTGACCTTTGTAGCCCCCCCACCCGATCTTGCCTTTACTCCTGGAACTTTTGAAGTTGCTATTGTGAAATGTGTTACTTTGCAACTGTGGTTCTCGATCCTGGCTGGGCTATTTTTTTTTTTTTTTTTTTGATACACATGCCTGGGCCTCCAACTTTGAAGATCCTTTTTCTGGAAGCTTCTGGAGCTTTGGAAAGCTCCCTGGGTGATTCTGATATGCAGCCAAGGATGAGAAACACTGCTTTAGAAACATGCTATCTTGTGATTTTATGTAATGCCTTTTATGTCTAAGCCTTGTTTCCCCAAATAGACTGTAAATTTATTGAATACAGAAGCTACAGTGGCAGTTTTTCTGTATCCCCCACATCATCTTGCCTACCAGGCATATAGTAGGTGCTCAGTGACAACTTGAATGATGGATTGATTGATTGAGCATGATATTGAATAACAAAGCCCCTGGATGGGAAGGAGGAAACCTTGTATCTGTTCCTGACTCCGTAACTAGCAAGCCACTATCCTCCCTGGATTTCTGCTTCCTCATTTGTAAAACGAGGGTGATAATTAGGTTTCCAAACTCCTGGGAGCTCAAAGGAAATTGTAGAAGCTCATGAGTTATTTTCAACATTTCAAAAAGTCATTGAAAATTATATATTTCATATCAATTTTCAGATTAGTAATCTATCAAAATAGGCATTAATGAACGGCAGTGGGCAGAAAAAATATAAAGGAATCTTTAGTAGTGAAAAGGTTTAAAACCACTTTTAAATTACAGGATTTCATGATTCCATTTGCTTGGTATTTATGATCCAGATCTCCTGGGAGAGGGAGTAAAACAAAGTAAAAATTTTGGAGTTAGGCTAACCTGGGTTCAAGCCCCAACTCTACAGCCTGCTAACTGTGGAGTTACCTTAGGCAAGTTCTTAACATTTCTAAGCTCATCCCTTCATCTGTAAAATGGGCATATTGATAGTACCCATTTCATAGAGTTGCTTAAGCATAGGTAAGTTGATACATGGAAAGCCTTCAATGCATTGCCTGGCACATAGCAAGTGTTCAATAAATGTTAGCTATAGTTACTAGGAGTATACTTGGGATGAGAAAGACACTCAGAGCTATGCCAAAGAGAAAAATAATATTCAAAGTCACAGGAGGGTCAGGCATGGTGGCTCATGCCTGTATTCCTAGCACTTTGGGAGGCTGGAGCAAAAGGATTACCTGGGACCAGGAGTTTGAGACCAGCTTGGGCAACAAAGCAAGACCCCTGTCTCTATAAAAAAATTTAAAAATTAGCTTAGTGTGGTGGTGTGCATTGAGTCATGATTGCACCACTGCACTCCAGCCTGGGCAACAGAGTGAGACTCTGTCTCATATAAAAAAAAAAAAAAAAAAAACCCACTAGAAATATTTCTTCTAAGCTGGGGAAGGGTTATAACAGGCTCATGGTTGGGGAATCATCCTTCCACTCTAGAAGATGTGATAAACATGTTCGACAGCAGTCACTGTGGTACAGCCTCCATCATATGGAACACAGAACCGTAGGAGAACCACAGCTATTCCCCAAGGCCAGGTTTCTCCACTTCTGTGGACTTCCAGATCACCTGGAGGACTTGGTAAAGTACTGATTGCCAGGCCCAGCTGCCAGATATTCTGACTAAGTTGTTCAGGAAAACTGTATTTCTGCATTTTTAATAAGCCCACAGAAATACAGCTCTAAGGAAATTATTCTAGAAGAAAAATCCAAAGCCCAATAGAGAGCAGAGGGTAGGCTGATGATGATGGTTACAAAGCTCCAATGCCTGCTGGAGCCAAAGTGTTGGGGTGGAAGCCAATGTGTATGTGATCAGGCAGCTCATCTGCAAGAGGTAGAGAGCCCAGGCATGGGTAGGGAGAGCCAGGAGGCCAGCTGGGGTATGGATATGGCAAAACAGAGGGCACAGGGGACAGAAGGAAGGTTGACATGTATATGACTGCCTTCAAAGCAGGCCAGCCCTCCACATCCTGGATGCCAGGGTGCCCAAGCACTGGTGCTGAAGCTGTGGGGCTCAGAAGATTCAGGAAGGGCAAATCAGTCAGTCACAGCCATTCCCCAGCTTTGGTTTTCTTCCAGGTGGCCTCGTTTACTTCTGGACTAACGTTTTTTTCCAAGTAGAGGCAGTTACTGACACAATGTTGTCTGATGTTCAGGGAGTTGTGAGTGCTGATGATGACAGTGGGGGGCTGCTGGCCTGGCACCTGCTGCAGTAGCATCTGGTATCTAAACCTGGAAAAGGGTAACATGACCCAGCAAGAGGAAGCTGCCATTATCATAAAGACACAGTTAGTTTCCCTAGACTACTTTTCTCTATTTTTCTTTTCTTGTCAATCTGTTGTTAAACTCTCCCCTGATGATTGAATGTCATGATCACAGGCAAGAGAAATATTTGATGGTTTGGTTGATTGTGGTATACATGACACAAACTTTGTCTGTCTTTCCAAACTTATTTTTGCAATTACTAACAGTCCAGGTGATACTGAGGGAGAATTGTTAGCCCAGTACTTTGCCCTCACTCCTCGCCATTAGGGTTTCTATAATTCCCATATTCACTTTGACATGTACTTTTCTGAGTCATGCTAGGGAAGGAAATGTCTTGTATTGAAATACAAAGAGACCATTAGGACTTCTGAACCTATTCTCAACCTCAGTCCTTATCTAAAATGAGATCCAACTTAAGGATTTTAAACCTCAACAACAACAACAAAATCAGGAAAAAGTGTTACAAATTCTCCTTCCAGAGTTCATTTTCATTTAAGGTTGCTAAAATGAAGCTCTTCTTGGTTAATGTTCAGATTTAGTCAGATGGACAGTGCTCTGGGTTACGTAAGTGGTAACAGAAATGTCAAGGAGGGCATTTGGTTGAAAGGACTTTCTTCCTATCTTCTTGTTTCCGCCTCGATTATACACACAGCACCCTGTTGCTTGCTCATTTACACAAGAGGAAGAGTTGTTAATCTGCTCTCCAGAGCCTGACCTTCATCAGGTAAGGGCACAGCGTTGAACAGTGATGGGCAGCTGCAAGCATCTCGTCTTCCACTCGCTGTTGCTGACTGAGGAAGGACCAGCCTGCAAGGGCAGACCTGTGTCTCCTTGTCCGCTTCTTGCTCTATGAACTCTTGTTCCTGTGTGGGAATCAGGTCAGGACCTTCCCTGTTAGCAAGAAGCTCTTTGGCTCCCCTGTGGCCTTCAGCCTAAGCCACATGCTAGGTTTCAAATTAACCAGAGACACTTTTCACAGGGCAAGTGGGGTAGTATTGTTGTAATTGGGAGCTTGCTGAGATGTTAATAAATATGGTTAGTATTCTTCGCTTGGCTACTGATCTTTGCAGATACAATTTTTTTTCAGAAGGGAGCATGAGTCTTAGGATTTAGACACCAATTTTTCTACCTTGACTATTTATTAGAATTCTCCTACAGTGGTTGAATATTCACTCAAAATCACTTTGTGGCCCTTAGATCCTGTGCAATTCTGTCCTCTGCACTCTAAGTAAAATCTATACTCTGCGTTATAAAAAGTCTCAGATATTTTCTACCACTTTAGCTTTAGGCTGGCAAAGACCGAAGGCAGGGGTGGTCCATTTCCACTTAGAACTTCACCTGTAGCTGGATGCATTATTCCTAAATGATTTGTGGAAATGTGGGTTTTAGTCTATGATGAGACTGTAAGAACCTAGTTCATTCCAAAGGCTTCATTTAGATGTTCACCATCTTTGCCAACTTAGAAATGAGGTCTACCCCACCACTGGGAAGTTTCCAGAGCATGAAAATCTTAGAGGTGATCTTGTCAACATCCCACCCAACTCAGCCAATAAGCACATATTGAAATTGTGACCAAAAATTTGCCCATTTACACAAGAGGAAGAGAACGTATTTTCCCCAAACTAAGAGATTCCATAGTTTCTCATTACTTACCCCAAGAGACTCCCACAATCTTTAGAATCAAAATAGTGCTTCCTCCTAGGGTAGATCTCTTGTTTTAGTTTTCTGTCTCTTTTATCTAACAGTTTCTCTCCAGTTGATAGGCCTTCATTTATTGGAAAATCAGTGATTAAGCCATTCCTTGTCTTTCTTTTCTCTAGAAAAGATACAGATACTGTTCATCCTAAGTATGTACAGGGCCTTTAAAAATCAGTCTTGTGGGCCAGGCACAGTGGCTCACACCAGTAATCCCAGCACTTTGGGAGGTCAAGGTGGGTGGATCACCTGACGTCAGGAGCTCGAGACTAGCCTGGCCAACATGTTGAAACCCTGTGTCTACTAAAAATACAAAAAATTAGCTGGGTGTGGTGGTGCACGCCTGTAATCCCAGCTGCTCAGGAGGTGGAGACAGAAGAATCCCTTGAATCCAGGAGGCGCAGGTTGTAGTGAGCCAAGACTGCACCATTGCACTCCAGCCTGGGCGACAGAGTGAGCCTTCAGGCGAAAAAAAAGAAAAAAAATCACTCTTGTGTATCCCTTTTCCCTAAGAGAGCCAAATCTAAACTAATCCAGATAGATGATAATCTCTGCTTCCTGAAAGGCCTTCAACCAAAACAATGCCAACATTTTCTGGGGGTAACTCACCAGGAATTAACGTTCTCAGTGCTAAAAAGTCCTTTCTGTTTTTTTGCTGTAGGTAAAGCTCCTTTTCCTCTTCTACTCTGGAAACAGGGAGTAACTGAGCATTGTTCGCTGTAAAAATAACCTCCATATATTGTATATATTCTTTTTTCAAAGTGGCTAAATTACCCTCAAAGTATTGCTTTCTATAAAAGCCCCATAGTAGATCCAGCTAAAAGAGGAAGGTTAAACAGAATGTGTGAGCATAGCGATTATTTTAGCAATTAGAAATTATTCTGGTTTATAAATGCCCTTTCCTTATATATGGTTGCAAATGGTCCTTTTATCCTTCATCTTCCTGTCCTAGCTTCCCCACCATCAAAACCATCATCCCCAAACCTAACTATTCTGCCTAGAGTATTGGTTATCGAGTTAAATTGTTGGTTTTTCCATATGACCTATCTCTCATTCTCCTGCTGACTTCACTAAAGTGGGTTGTTTGTTTTCCTGAAGAGCCGAAGCTGGGCCTTGTGCATCTTCATGTACTTAGGCCATGCAAAGGGAAGAGAACCTACTCCATATATATTCACTGGTCAAAAACACAAATGAACAGATGAATGAGTCAGAAACACCTGCATACAACCTCTAGATTAGTCAAAAATGCCCAAATAACACCACTGGATTGTGTTCAACCCAACCAGATAATAATTATCTTAACAGCTACCAATGTTGAGCTCCCCCACCAGACTTGTTGCTTTACCTATAAGATGTCCTTCAGCGTACAACCCTCCTACGAGGTAAGGGGTTAAGGGAGAAGATTAGCAGAGGTTGAAAGACTGACTGTAATGTCCCCATCCTTTAGTGTCACCCTGGTCTTGCCTTCCTTCCCGCTTCCCTGTCTTTAATCACTGAGGTCCTGCAGTCCAGGAAGATTTCTGTAGTCCTCACAGGCAGCATTCAATGCACCAACACTGAGGAGGTCAGCTAGCTGGCCTTGCACGAATCCTTCCTCTTCCATCTCTTTGTCCTGGGCCACAGGAGTGTGTAGTCTGGTTCCCATGTGCCACCTGCTGGTCTCCTGAGTCACTGCTTCTAAAGTGCCTGAGTAGTGCCAAGCAGTGGCTGAAGAAAGGGAAGGAGCGGCCTTTTCACAGCATATGCACGAAGTGATCCAGATGTCTAGACTGGGGAGTGAATTAGTTCATTCTGACTGCACGTCAGCAGCGGAGACTAGGAACCTGAGGCACTGAGGAAAGAGGTCTCTCCCAAAGCCATAATCTGTGTTTAGAAATTCTTAGTCAAAGCATTCTTTAGCCATGCAATCCACCAAACATCCAAAAACAAATGTTTAAAACAGAAAGCAAAAGTCTCTTTGCTCATATCATAATAAATAACATGTACAAGATGAATGGGTCAGATAAAACAAGAAAGGGTTATTCGGGTATTTGGTAAACCTATGGCAGTCTCTCTGGAATCAAATAAAGAGAGGAGGGAGGAAGGAAGAAAAGGAAGGAAGGAGAGAAAAATATACACCTTCACCAGAAAAATATTGCTTAATATACATGTAATTATTCCTAAACACTCTCCAACTGAAAATGTTCAGCATTTTTTTTTTTACTTGAACTAGCCTTTCTGGAAATTTATACAAAAATGGTAAAATCATAAAAATCATTGATTATAAGCTTACTAAAAATTAGATGCAACCACAAAGATATAAGGTGGATACTTATAGAGACAGCAGTATTGATTCACTAGCAACAACTCTTGGTTCATAGCTATGATCCAATGAGCTTCTTTGGTGGCATCCCAAGGGTGAATTATGGCCTCAGTCAGTTGAGTTTCTGAGTGAACATTTACATGAATGATTCTGTACAGAGGTCTTTCATGTCTCCTCCCATATAGTCTTCCTCTAGATCACTAAATAACACTTCTGAATTTCCAGAGATATGCGTCTTTATTTCAGCCTGGCGCGGTGGCTCATGTCTGTAATCACAGTACTTTGGGAGGGTGAGGTGGGCAGATCATGAGATCAGGAGATCAAGACCATCCTGGCCAACATGGTGAAACCCTATCTCTACTAAAAATACAAAAATTAGCTGGGTGTGGTGGCACGTGCCTGTAATCCCAGCTACTTGGGAGGCTGAGGCAGGAGAATCGCTTGAACCAGGGAGTCGGAGGTTGCAGTGAGCCCAGATCATGCTACTGTACTCCAGCCTGGCGACAGAGCAAGAATCTGTCTCAAAAAAAAAAAAAAAAAAAAGAAGTCTTTATTTCTCACACACTTTGATACCTGCCAATGTTACCTTTGTGTAAAATAATTTCCCTCCTGCATATCTTCCCCTACTCTGTTTTCTTGAGCCTGAGGCTCAAAAATTTATACACGGAAGCCATGTCAATGAGTGATTACAGAATTCTTTTCATTTCTTCCTCAAAGGCCAGAAGAATACCGAGGAAGACAATCCCTCCCCATCCTCCTTTTGCCTGAGTTTCTGCTTAAACGCAGGCCTGAGTAAAGTAGAAAACCACGGGCCCTCAGGCAGAAACCTCATAAGTGCTGTATTTAAGGATCTGAACAGGAAATAAAGATTTTAACTTTTTTCTTGGCATTGTGCTTGGCCCTCTGGTTTCTCCTAAGGGCAAGCCCATTTCCTCTGTATCTCAGAGTCTCGTTTTGTTTTGTTTTTTATATTATTTTTATTATTTTTTTGAGACAGAATATTGCTCTATTGCTCAGGCCGGAGTGCAGTGGTGTGATCTCAGCTCACTGCAACCTCCGCCTCCTGGGTCCAAGCGGTTCTCATGCCTCAGCCTCCCAACTAGCTGGAATTACAGGCTTGCACCACCATGCCTGGCTAATTTTTGTATTTTTAGTAGAGACGGGGTTTCACCAGTTGGCCAGGCTGGTCTCGAACTCCTGACCTCAGATGAGCCACCCGCCTCAGCCTTCCAAAGTGCTGGGATTACAGGCCACTGCACCCAGCCAGATTATCTGTTTTTAAAATGAGGCCAGAAATTTTGGAATCGGAATGTTAATAATATTATGTAATGATGGTTAATATGCACTGAGTGATGACTATGTGCTATACACTGTGCTAAACATTAACAATGTGTTGTCTCATTTAGTGCTCATAAAACCCTATGAGATAGGTAAGAACTCTTATTATCCCCATGTTATGGGTAATCATAGATGAACTACAGTAGATTAAAGTACCTTGCTTATTGTCTCCTTAACATGAAATTCCTTCAACATAAGTAAACACCTACCATGTGCTAGCCAATAAACTGGATGTTGGGACCTCAGGACTAAACACAAACATAATCCTCACTTTTGAGGTTTGCATAGGCTGTAGGGAGCCCAAGAAGGTAAACTTACAGGACCAGGAAAGGTTTGCAGAGGTTTCAAAAAAGCGTATTTCCAGTGGAGTGGGGCTCCTGGAAGGGAGTAGAAAATCTCTGGGGGTGGGGAGTACGGGGTTTCAGGGAAGTTCTTAAGATAAGCTGTGCTTTAGGGGAATCTTCAGCAGAAGGAAGAAATGAAGTTCGGACTCCTGGTGATCAGAAGGCCTTCGAGATTTTCCATTTTCAGAGGACTCTGAGACCCTGAGTTGAGAGTCCTGACCTGCCACAGTGTACATATTCCTATTAATGACAGGATAAGGCCAATGAGAGGGTCCCCACCATATGGCCTCAAACCTCCCATTCATCCCCCAAAATCCAGAAGGAACAGTCAGGAGAAGGAACCAGCTAATCTTATATTTGTGAAAAAGAAGTGATTAGCAAGTAGCCCTCTATGGTTTCTACATAAACTCAGATCTCAAAAGGCATTTAAATACTTAATGAAAGGATTTCCTCTACCTAGTTTTAGTCCTGCTTATTGATTGATTCCCTTCTAATGACTGGGCTTTTCTATGTTTGAGCTAAGTTTTCTCTGGGAAGGGAGGTCATCTGAGTGCCTTAGGATGTCATGTCCTTCTCGGCAAGTACAAGAAACAGGTTTGAAGGAGCCTGGAGGACATTCACCAGTGATCTGGTCTGGGAAGTGGTGGTTAGGCCACAGCAGAAGGGGACCAATTACTGCCATGCACCATCTGGGGGCCACACACTCTTCTGGGTGCTTTATATTTGTGACCTCATGTCAGGTGGACAATGACCTAGCCAAGGTGACTCTCATAATCCTTCAGTCACAGCTCAGAGAATGGAGTGACTGCACAAAGGACCCAGTGGTGACTGGCAGAACCGGTATTGTGTATCAGCTCTCTTTGAGCCTGGGATTCTATTCTTCTGGAAATGCCTCTCTTTACCCAGGCCAGGCAGTTCCCAAACAATTCCCCAAAAGATTCCAGATTTAGCCGGGCACGGTGGCTCACCCCTGTAATCCCAGCACTTTGGGAGGCCGAGACAGGCGGATCACGAGGTCAGGAGATCGAGACCAACCTGGCTAACATGGTGAAACCCCGTCTCTACTAAAAATACAAAAAAACTAGCCAGGCGTAGTGGCGGGCACCTGTAGTCCCAGCTACTCGGGAGGCTGAGACAGGAGAATGGCGTGAACCCGGGAGGCGGAGCTTGCAGTGTGCCGAGATCGCGCCACCGCACTCCAGCCTGGGCGACTGAGCAAGACTGCATCTCAAAAAAAAAAAAAAAGATTCCAGATTTGTGAGCAGAGATTGGTTGACTAAAACATGTTCCCCCTACAATAAAAACAACTCCAAGTGCATGCCTTAATGACAGTGCTTCCACAGTGTCCCCACTGCACCTGGGGACAACATACTATCCACAACGGATAGTATGTACTGAATACCTACTTTGTGCAAGGCACTAAGCTGACAACTCTGTATACAAGAGCTCATTTAATCTTATTATCCCTATTTTATACAAGGTTAACTAACTTGCCCCAAATCACAGCCAGAACCGGGACTTGAACCCAAATCACTCAACTCCAGAATCTCATGCTTCATGACCATTTTCCTAACCACTGTTTTTCACTGCCTCTCCCTGAGGGAAATAAATCAGTGGGCCCTGGTATCTGAAAATGCCACCATGAGACAGCCAACCTCAGCGCTTTGTGGATTTCCCTCATTCTAATTTCCAGTTCCTGTTTCTGTCACCTATGTGAGTGGTAACGGCCTGAAGCACTCGTATTAGTAAGACAGGTCCCCCATCCCGTAAGCAATCTTGAGGGCTGTGACAAACTATAGATTGTTGAGCACTTTGAATTGGAACACATGAAATTGGTTGGATTTGTAATTAGATGAGAGAAAGCAGAGGCTTTAGGAAGGCCCACTTTTCCCCGTAGTCCCTCCTCATGGCCCTGAGGCATCGTCAACTCTTCACAGACAGGATATAAATGCTGGAGTTGGGCAGACCTCAGTTCAAGCCCTGGCTCCACTCTGGGCCAGCTGAGGGACTTCGGCCAGGTAACTTCATCTCCCTGAGCCTTAGTCTCCTCGTGTAAAGTATGTGTGCACCAGTAGCTAGCAGAGGGCTGGGAACATGGATGGAAATGATCCACAGGAAGCACCTGGCACATGGGAAAGGATCAAGTACATGTTAGTTAAAAATAAAACTGAGAATATGGTTTCGGGTCCATTGCGGATTCCCCAGTCACCAGACTGTCAACATCTGCCCCGATGCTGCATGTGGGATCCTCCAGATCCTGCACTGGCGTTGCATTCCTGTGTCTGGCAGGACAGATGGATTTTCCTAGCCACCTCAGGAGAGAACATTTGCCACCACAGATGCAAACCCTGGAAGCCAGTGCAAGCTGCTTGCTACAGCACTGGTGTGGCCAGGCCCCTGCTCTGCCAGAACTGCTCCTAGTGAAAAACCTCATTTCTCACCCCTTGGTCAGGTGGACTATGGTGGGAGAAAGAGGTTGGGAGCAGAAAAGGTGACGGCTCTAGTCTCAGGGTTGATGACTTCAGATCCCGCAGGGGTTCAAATGCCTTCAGATTTATAGGCCCATAACAGCAGAAAGCTGCCTCCTGGCTGAGCCCGGCACTGCTTTGGGGCCCAGAGGGCTCCTGGCCGATACTGTTTGTGAACCTCTTTATCTCTCTAATGCCATGTTCTCTAAATCTTGGTATTAGAATGATGAGAAAGGGCAGAGGAGGGTGATTCATGCCCTGGTTACACTGACAACGAAATTCATCGAAATCAAATTTCTCCTAAGCATGCTAACAACATCCCGGCTGGTGCCTGCCTCGGCTTAGGTCTGGGTTTGTTTGGTTTCTACAACAATTTTTCTCTTTAATGTCATTATTTTTATTATTTCGCCTAATGTTTTTATAATGTGCTTACTGTGGAGGTTGTTCCACAGAGCCTGCCAGCTCTCTGGGGATAGGGTGGGCCACGCTTGGTAACCCCAAAGGTTGCTGTTTTGCACATCCCTCCAATCACTGAAGGAAACGGAGTCTTCGCCCTCCCCACTTCCCTAGACCTATCCTAACAAGGAATCAAAAACTAACCATAGAATTACTAAACTGTTCAACCCCAGTCTGAGCAGAGCTCCAATATTAACTAATGAACCCAACCGACCCTCCCCTTATTCCACCCACCTTTTATTCTCCCAGTTAAATATCTCTGGTTGCATCAGTCCTTCTTTCTATGCCATGGCTTCTGGCTCCACTTCTGCCATCCTGCCCTGGAACATCATCCCCTGCGCTATTTGCCCATATCCCTCTTAAATGTGATGTTGATTAAGGGATGAACAAATGATACCACATCCATATTCTTTTTTTTTTTTTTTTTTTTTTTTTTTTTGAGACGGAGTCTCGCTCTGTCTCCCGGGCTGGAGTGCAGTGGCCGGATCTCAGCTCACTGCAAGCTCCGCCTCCCGGGTTCACGCCATTCTCCTGCCTCAGCCTCCCGAATAGCTGGGACTACAGGCGCCCGCCACCTCGCCCGGCTCGTTTTTTGTATTTTTAGTAGAGACGGGGTTTCACCGTGTTAGCCAGGATGGTCTCGATCTCCTGACCTCGTGATCCGCCCGTCTCGGCCTCCCAAAGTGCTGGGATTACAGGCTTGAGCCACCGCGCCCGGCCCACATCCATATTTCTGGAACATTAAGCATTTTAAAAATAATTTTGGGCCTGGCGCGGTGGCTCACACCTGTAATCCCAGCACTTTGGGAGGCTGAGGCGGGTGGATCACAAGGTCAGGAGATCGAGACCGTCCTGGCTAAGACAGTGAAACTCCTGTCTAAAACCTCTGCTAAAAATACAAAAAATTAGCCGCCGGGCGCGTTGACAGTCGCCTGTAGTCCCAGCTACTCGGGAGGCTGAGACAGGAGAATGGCGTGAACCCGCGAGGCGGAGCTTGCAGTGAGCCGAGATCACGCCACTGCACTCCAGCCTGGGTGATGAGCAAGACTCCATCTCAAAAAAAATAAAAACAAAAACAAAAAAAATTTTGGAGAAGTGTCAATGATGTATCCTTAAGTGAAGAAATATGGAGAAAATGGGTTTGTCCACTTTATGAAAAATCAAAAATCTTAACAAAATTCTTATATGCATGTGGGTTTGTTTTGATATGTTTGTTTCAGCATGAGTAACAGCAAGGAAGGATACACACCAAGTTGTTAACATGGGTTATCTATTTTGGGGGATGTTAGAACGAAAAAAATTTTTTTAATGTACCTATAATGTTTCATTAGCTGCAGTTAACTCTTGTTACTCTGATTTATTTATTTATTTTTTTATTTTATTTTTTTTTTTTGAGACAGCGTCTTACTCTGTCATCCAATCTGGAGTGCAGTGGCGCAATCTCAGCTTACCAGAACCTCAGCCTCCTGGGCCAAGTGATCCTCCCATCTTAGCCTCCCAAGTAGATGGGACTACAGGTGTGCCATCATACCTGGCTAAATTTTGTTGGTATTTTTTGTAGAGATGGGGTTTCACCATATTGCCCAGGCTGGTCTCAAACTCCTAGGCTTGAGCAGTCCACTCACCCCAGCCTCCCAAAGTGCTGGAATTACAAGTGTGAGCCACCACGCCTGGCCTCTGATAATTTTTAAGGAGGAATTTAAAATTGTTTTCAATCCATCAATAATCAATCAATCAATAACATGTTTTTATTTTTATCTTCAATGTGATAGACACTCGGAGTCCTACAGATGTGGGGATCTGTGCAGGGCCTCTATTCATGCAGCCTAATTTGCATCACCTTCTTCGTTAACTCATGGTAGAGCCGACATCTACTAAAAGTCCTTTGCTGTTTCCCCTAGAAATGCTACAAAGAAAAGTCTCTCCTCCTATCCTATATACTTTTGAAGCAGATTTTTACTTACCCAAGTACAGGACCTTAAGTTTCTTATTAAATTTTTTCTGTTGGTTTTGGCTTTTTGTTCCAGTTGTCAAGATCTTTTTAAAGTCTGCTTTTCTTATCTAGCCTGTTAGCTGTCCTGCCCAGCTTTGTGCCAACTGCAAATTTGATCAGCGGGTCTCTTAAGTCTTGATCCAAGTCCCTGATGAAAATGGTCAACAGAACAGAGCTAAGGATACAGTCTTGTACTGCACATTTTCAATAAATAAATACAAATATTTTTTATTTGTATTTCAATGTGTTCCTTTCATTGTGTACAAGGTTCCTAATAAACAAAGAGGTTTGTGCTGGGCAAATCAATAACCATCAACATTATCTGACCTAGTGATAATAACAGTAAACACTAATCACAATCCAACCTGAGCCAACCTAGAAGCACAGCAGCATTAGTCAGAGCAGTGGAACATATGGCTGTGTCCACATCTGCTCTGAGGCATCCAGATGGAAGAGGAGGTGGGCCAGGGGGCGGGGGTGAGTGAACAGTGGGGTAGGAAGGAGAGAGGAGGGAGCAGACAGGTGAAGGCTGACAGGGGAGCAGGGCAGGGACTAGGCTCCCAAATCAATCTCCATGATTGTGTGGTTAATGTGCAAACAACACACAACAGCTGCTGGCGGCTCCCATCCGTGACAGTACAACTGTATGACAAATACTTCCTGTCACACTTAAAGAACTGTGTCTTCTGCTTTTTGGTTAATGGACCTTTGACGCGCCTACTCAAATCACTTCTTCATAGGCCTTACAAGTCTTTGTCACAAATATATGCTAACGTTTTTCTTCTCTACGTGGCTGTTTCCTTTGAGCTATCACCAAGCATGGGTCCTATGCCACCCTAATCCTCTCCAACTCTCCTCCACAGCCCCCCAGAAGCTGGTACACTCCTGACTTATACATCTCCCTACATTAAAAAAACACTCACATAACTGATAAAAGATGCAAATTCAAGCACAGTTCTTGCTTAAAGCAACATTTAACCCTCTCTGTGCCTTGGTTTCAGAACTGAAAAAGGAAAATCATGACTATAGCTTTTTTGTAAGACTAAATAATATAGCATGCGGCAAAGAAGTAGATGCAACTAAGTATTAGCTGAATCTCAGTCCATACCTGCAGAAGACACGGGCTTGACTTACTCCAAAACTCTGGCTTTGATTATTTATAAACATGGGCAGAGTTAGCAAATGGGTTTTGCAATCTTCAGTGTTTTGCCAATCACCCTTCTTGGCCTCCTGAGAACATGCTGAGGACCTTTTACAGTATTCTCACATTTGCACTGATTCTTTCATTCACTCAACATTTGCTGTCAACTCTGTGCCAACCCTGGGCTGAGCCCCAGGCATACAAAGATGATTGAGGCAAGATCCTGGCACTAAAGTATCTCACAGTCTAGTGCCCATCACCCATAGTAACAAACACCCCCCCTCCCCCCCCCACACACACACCCACACCACCCAGCAGCAACATCACCAGCAGCAAAAGTTCACATACCAGACTCTTACTATAAGCAATTATACTCTGATGCTTTATGTTCTATTTTACTTTTTTAAATCGACTTCACTACCCACTAATGGGATGCTGACCCACAGTTTTAAAAGTTCCATTTTGAGGTTGGATATGTGTGTTAAGTTCTATTATCATTTACTAGACTGCTATGGGAATGCCAAAAAAGAGCTCCCAGGCCCGCCTAAGAGAATCAGCAGACCTAACACTGAAGCTGGAAGGATAGTCAGGTGTGCATAGGGCATTTGATGTTCCCAGAAGAGGAAACACCAAGAACAGTGCATGGAGGAATCAAAGCATGGCTGTTCAGGGAATTCTTTTTTTTTTTTTTTTGAGATGGAGTTTTGCTCTTTTTGTCCAGGCTGGAGTGCAATGGCGTGATCTCGGTTCACTGCAACCTCCCACTCCTGGGTTCAAGGGATTCTCCTGTCTCGGCCTCCCAAGTAGCTGGAATTACAGGCACACACAACCACGCCCGGCTAATTTTTGTAGTTTTAGTAGAGACAGGGTTTCATCATATTGACCAGGCTGGTCTCGAACTCCTGACCTCAGGTGATCTACCCACCTCGGCCTCCCAAAGTGCTGGGATTACAGGTGTGAGCCACTGCACCTGGTCAACTGTTCATAGAATTCTAAGAAGCTTTGAATGGTTAGAACACAGGGAACTTCAAGGGAAATGGAGGAAATATGAGGCTTTAGAGATAAGTAGAGATTTTTTGTTTGAAGTAAAGATTAAAGAGCCAACGACCAAATGCCCAGGGGAAAAGATTTTTACTGCCAAGCAGGAAACTCAATCCAGCACAGAGTCTAGGCTCTGGGAAAAGAGGTTTCAGGAGAAGAAGAAACAGGATAGGTTTTTTTAAAGCCAAGAGACCACAGCCTATATTTAAAAAGTAAACTCTCTCGAGTATTGCTGATTGGTTGGAGGCATCTTGGTGTGTGGATTTGGTAAGCTCTGGGCTGGGTGGAGAGGTGTGCTATGTACCAGAGCACCCACCTCAGGATTGTGGCACCCAGAGTTTCTTTTAGCAGAAGTCATGTCTGCACCACTGGCAGCTGACCCAGCAGCCCAGCTGCATCTGTCAGAAATCAGATCATGAAGAAATCTGTGGCCTGCTAGAGAGTATGAATGTTATCGGCCACGGAGGCCAGTGGAAGTTTTAAAGTAAGAGGGTACCTAAAAATTGGTAGAAGCGTCAATATCACAGCAGAGTAGCAGATAAGATTGGAAGGAAGAATTAACTGGAGGAACACAAACCAGAACAACAGCTAAAGGCTAGTAGTTCAGGAGATGGTGATGGTGGGCGGAAAGAGAAAAGAGCTGATGAGGATGAAAAGGAAAGGCTGGATTAGGAAATGGAAAATTGGAGAATCAATATGATCCAGAGGCTGATTCAATGTAACAGGTGAGACAGAGGGAAAATCCAGGATGATGCATCAGGTTACTAACTTGGGTGAAGAGAAGATTGTGGAGATTCCCAAAGAGAAAATTTGGGGTGTCTGGGGAGAGAACAGGAGGATCAGGTCAGCACAGACACTGCTGGAGTACCCAGATTTGTCTCCCATGTATTACCATGAGCAGAGAAATCTCCCATTTACAATGTTCATGAACTCAGGAATTAGAGAGCTACACCTCTCTCCCAGATACCTAAGGAATCATCATTAGGATCAGAGCCAGGAGGAAGGGGAAGTGTCTGCCTGCTGGTATGCATGGCATGAAGGCTGTCTCTGCCATCAAGAAAGCAGACTTTCTCCCATAGACACCAGATACAGTGGGGACTCATGGGGCCACAGAGCAACTCCTCCCTTTAGTTGGGCATTGAGCTGGATGAAGAGAGGTGGAAGGAAGCATTTGTCAGCTCTGTCTCCAGAAACACTCGCTGGACATCTCTGTCTGGAAACCCAAGTATGCATTGCCCAGTCACTATTTCAGCTTCTCCTCAGACCCGAGGTTGGAGGAATGATGTCTGTAGTGGGTTGAATTATGTCTCCAAAAGGATATATCCAAGTCCTAATCTCTGGTACCTGTGAGTAAGACTTTATTTGAAAATAAGGTCTTTGCAAATATAATTAAGATTAAGAGAGATGAGATCATCCTAGATTTAGTGGAAGTTCTAAACCCAATGACTGATGTCTTTGAAAGAGAAAGGAGAGGGACATTTGAGACACAGAGATACAGGGAGAAGGTGGCCATGAGAAGATGGAGGCAGAGACTATAGTTACACAGGTGCAAGCCAAGGAACACCAATGGTGGCCGGCACCCATCAGATGCTTGGAGAATGGTATGGAATGAATTCTCCCTCTGAGCCTCCAAAAAGAACCAACCCTGCTGACATCTTGATTTTGGACTTCTTGCCTCCAGAACTATGAAAGAATAAGTTTCTGTTGTTTGAAACCCCCGTTTGTGGTAATTTGTTATAGTAGCCCTAAATGAGACAATATCCCATTTAGTTGCTTTTATGGCACTTGAGTACAGGAAACCTAGTGACCATCTCAGAAGTAATCACTACTCTCTGGTGGCTTGTCTCTTCTCCCCCGCCCATTCCCCTCAGAGAGACATCTTCTCAACCAGCTATTTTCCATCTTTTCTTTATTCTTTTTCTACAGCAGAAGCTGTTCTTCCCAGTTTAGATGCTATTCTGAACTCAGGGTAACAGCCAATTAAGCAGGTCTTTACTGAAGTCTTGTAGTACACCAGATGCGAAAGGTGCCCAGTAGATCCCAAGTGGGACAAGGAGCAGAAAAAGCACACTTTTCTCAGGCATTTAGTAAGAAAATCTTTTCCTATTTTATGTTTTTTATTTGTACTATCCAGAGCAATATTACACTCCAGGGCAATAATTCTTACATTTCAGAAACATCAAAAAATAGCTTATCCTTAAGAAAAGGTTGAAGAGCTCACCCTATTCTAAGGCTTGGCCTGAGCCTGTAGATCATAGAGGGTTCCATGATCTTAGGAAGTCATCCAGGACTTCTCATTTCCACTTGAAGACCTAACACTATACCAAAGCAAGTGTTTCCCCAGATTGCCCAAATACATGAACTGACCCTGTAGTGTGATGTTGAAGTTGCAAATTTTGGTGAGCCCTGGAATTAAAATGTGTCTTCCTTTCTGGAAATTTAAAAAAAGAAATGAAAGGACTAGCCATACCCACATATGGTTCTGGCCTAGTCATTTAACCTCTGTTTGGCCCAGTTTGCTTATTTATGCATTAAACGGAGATTGCGAAAGGACATCTTATGAATTAATTAATTAACAATTGAAAGGGGCTTTAAAAGTGCTATGCAAATGATAAGCATCATTGTAAGGCCCATGGGAACCTGAGACAAAGCAAGGAGCCAAACTCCAGATTGAGGATTATAACCAAGAAGCAAATGTCAGCACTTTGGAATGTGAAAGAACGATTAATATTGGTTACAATGATGTCAGTTTTTTCTAATCCAGACAGAGAGGTGAGAAACTGTTAAATGTGGATTCAGTTGGAAAACCCATACAAGCCCAGATGCTCTGTAAGTGGTTACACTTCAGCAAACGCCTGCACATTAAAACAAAATCAAAAGATCGAAGCAAACTGGAACTGGAGAAGACGCAGGTGCATAAAACAAATGCTGTCAGCATATGTGTGAGCACAAACAATTCATTGTGCCCACATAAGTCATATGATTGGCATTTGCAGATGTCTACATATATTTAGTTCAAATATTGCAAAAATAAAACCTCTTGAACCCACCTAATTTTAATATCACACTCGTTAGAGAGATAAAACCTCTCTCAAACCATTAGCCCATGGAAGTTCTCCAGGCAAATCAGCTTAGTTTTCTGTTTTCTATTTCTCAGCAAATGGACTCTTGGCTTTACAGGGGCCTGAAGCAGCCATTGGTCCTTATAATTATAAACAAAATGTGGTAATTCATCCCTTTAAAAAAGTTATTCAAATTAAGCTATTGAGATGTGGCTGTATTATCTTCTAAAAGAATAAAAATCTATCTTAATAATAACAACAATAAAAATGAAGAAACAGTTTAAATTTTTTTCCAGTTTAAGCAACTTCTGGCTTCAGTAATTATAGAAGAATGGTTTTGCAGATTGAAAAAGCAGTTGTTAGTGTCCAGGCTTGACTTAACTTTTATTTTCCTGCCTGAATGGCACTTTGAAGCTTCCAGCATCCTGTGGTCTTCGGCTTACCAGGCAAAAGCAGAGTTGTGTAGACTGGCAGCTTCTCATTTCCAAATCATCATGATCTATGGGTAAGCAACAGCAATCACAGAATTCAGGACTAGGTAATGAATTTTGAGACCAGGAAAAAAAAAAGACACTCCAGAAAATCTGTCTTCCAAAATATTTCCTCTGGAAACGAGAACAAATGTGTGATCTTTATATTTCTGTGCTGCCTTTGTTGCTGATAATTCTTGTCCAGTTGACTAACCAATTATGGCAAAGAAGCATTCAAAGTTGTCTGGGCAAATAATAATGGTCCTACCGTCATACAAACTACTTGAGCTAACACAGTCCTTGACAAAGCCAAGCTGCTTTTTCCACATCTCTGCTGTTGATTACATGACGAAAATGTTAAATGCTCAAAAATTTGGTGAGCCCCATTTATAGGCATTCATTTTGAAAAAGTATTATCATAATGACAGCTGACCTAGGTGGTCTTTGGGCACAGTGACTCAGCTGCATTTATTTGGCTTCCCCAGGACCTTCCTGGGTACCAAAGTTTAGTTTGTAGGATTCTGTTTCCTTAACAACAACAAAAAAGTAAGTATGGCAGTTCTCTCTAAAATAAAACAATCTTTTATATTCTTTTCTAGTTCTTTTAAGTGCCTAAAAAGGCAAGAGAAGTGAGACTATCAGAACCTCCTGAAAGGTTAAAATAATTAAGGGAAGTTTCAACAGAAAGGAAAGAAGGTTTTTAAGCCTTGCACTAAATGTAAATTTCTTATATTCCAAAAGAAAAATATCCCAGAAGTTAAATCCTTCATAAAGGCCATCTCAGAAATTCTCAGATCCTAACTTTGGTCCCATGTCCTCATATCTTCAAGAGCAACCTCCTTCTAACCTGCACTCCTCTCTGACTACCTTTTGAGAAACACCTCTCTACTTATGGTATCTACCTCCTCTGCAGCAGCACAATTCCCAGGTCTGAGATGCTCAGTCTGGAATAAGAACCAGAGGCCTTGAGGATAATAGATCACAATGGCCTGGCACTCTGAAGCAGGCAATTTTCCTTGACCCCTTAGTGGGCCTTACTTAGCCTGCAGCTCTCAATCCCTTGCGGGAGGGAGAGCACGCAGGTAAGTGGGTGCAGGAGTCAGAACAAGTGCTTTTGGGTGCTGGCAGGAGCAAAACTCCACGTGGGCCCACAGCAGCATCTAGGGGAAGTATCCACAACCCCCAAGCCCCAGAGGGCATGTGTTACTGTGCTCTTTTAGCTTTGCCATCTGCAGACAACTTAAGTGTTAAACAGCTCAGTGGGCCTTCTGCCTTCTTGCATGAGGCAGTTGCTCTCCACCAGTGAGGGCAGAGGGTTAGTGTGACAGCCTTTAGCGTCCGAACCCATGGAACTCAAGCTCTTGTTTGGCATCCAGGAAAAAATGAGTTTGCACAAATGAACTGACGGGTGGTAAATACAGAGGATTTTGTTGCCAGTGAAAGTGGCTCTCAGCGGGAAGGGGAACTGAAAGGGGGATGAAGCAGGAAGGTGATCTTCCAAAGCAATGCTGTCAACCCGTTCCTCTGAAGTCAAGCTGCTTCTCTCCACATTAAACCACATTCTCTGACGTTCAGCTGCTTCTCCTCTCTCCCCTTCTCTGCTCTCTGCCAGTGGAGCCTGGGGTTTTTGTGGGTACAGGAGCAGGGCAGGGAGGGCCAGGGGTGGTTTTGGAAAAGGCAACATTTGAGGAAGAAAATGGGGATGTGAAGTTCTTGCTTTGGGCCATGGTTCCAGGCTTGAGGGTGGGGCCCTCACCAGGGACCCTGCCCTTTCCTGCCCAGAATTTCTCTGCTAACCCTATCAACTCCATGTCCCAAGGGGTGTGTTCTGGTTTTGACACTTAAGTCCTGCAGTGGAACACTAGATGGATATAGGCTCTTGATTTAGTCATATTTAAGAGGTAAGCTGAAGACACACCTATCCCTGTTGTCCAGCATTCTCAGAAAGCTGCAATGATCTAAACCAATGGTGGATAAGACAAATATTTTCCTAACTCAGTCTTAACTAACAATAAAAGCAGAACCATATTATTGTTCAAAGCAGTGTAATTTCTTTCCTTTATCTGTCCTTCCATAAGCCTTACCCCAACTTATAAATTGCGTCCATTGAGTTTTCCTGGTATGAGAAATTGCCCTATTAAAAATCAGATATCTCTTTAAAATCTTTAGTCACACATAGACCCTGATGAATGTTTCCTTTATTCATTCATTCAACAGATATTCGTTCACTGCCCACAGGCACCTTGCTAGGCATTCAGAGACAATGGTGTGTAAAACCCCACACAGTCCCTTGCCTTTATTAGAGCATAATTTATAGGGGCACAATCTATTTTTTTTTTTCATCAAGGGGCATCCTCTTCCCCATCCTATGGGCAGAAAAGATTGAAGATCTTTCTCCTAGTTACATTTGTTAGAAGTCCACAGAGAAAGCACTCCCTAAATGAGTTATCATTTTATCATTGATTTAGACCAGGTTGCCTTTATCCTGAGTGCTTTTGGTACAGAATTGCTGTAACACAAGGCAATGAAATAGCAAGTCCTAAGAGGGCTTTTCAAATTGTTCTGATTCTATAATGAAATAATCAGAGTGTGAAAGCTCAGAGCTTAGAGATTATCTACCCACCTCCCACCCTCCACACACACATATGCACCCATTTCACAGATGAAACATCCCTCAAGGCTGAGGGAGAAAGGTGTGTCATGTCTTGTCTAAAGCTAAACAAGTCGTTAGCAGAAGAAGCAGAACAAGCTGGGTCAGCTGCCTGCTAGTTCTAGACTCTCTCCACCACATCCTGCCACCTTACAAGGAACATTTGGCTTCTAGAATCTGACTACTAGCTGTTCTGCTGCAGCTGCTAGTCACCATCGGCCAACGAGAGGGTAATTTGATATTCTCTGCATTGCCCTCTAATTCTACTCACATTCAGAAACAGAATCTAATAAATATGGCACTCACTGTCTCACAACTCCTCCTATGATGGGAACCAGCATTCCTTTTCCAGAGGAAAATGCAAACATGTATACAAGCCGAATGACAGGAAGAAAAATCACTTACATGTCGGCACTGGAGAACATCTACATGTTTCATTAAATTGAAAACCAGATTCATTCTGAAATTACCTAAGAAAAAACTAAGAAGAATAGCAAAAAGACAATGTCAGCAAGTTCTCAGAAAATGTACTTTTCTTTATTAGCAGGTGAGGATAGTGACAGATAAACTGTGTCTGCCCTGCCGTAAGATGTATGTCATCCAAGCTTATAGAAGTTGACACTCTAATTTTTCTCCATGTAACTCTTAATTCATTAACTAAAATGAGAAAACATGGTTTAGTCATCAAATGTTTACTTTTTTTACAGATTTATACAATTAGTCCCCATATTTTGAAATAGAGAAAGTGTAAATCAAGTACAAACAATACAGTCAGCATAAGTGTTCCCCATTTAGGAAATAATTTGTGGAGGAAAAAATGTTTAGGGTTTGAAAATGTCCTCTAATTCCAATTTTGTGGCTCTCGTTTCATTTTTTCATCTCTGGTTCTTGAATCCTCGTCTTCAGGGGTTAGTGGAGGTTAAAGATCGCTCTACCTACCAGTCTTGGAACATGTGTGTTTTAACACATTTTAAAGTTTTTATTAGGTGCTCTTTTATTACCTTTACGCTGGAATCCCTGGTGGCCACACTCGATTTTTAATAAGGAGGAAATCCTGTACTGTGATTGTTCAGTGGTTGCATTTAACCAGCAGGCCCATCGCTGAGCCAAAAGGTCGGCTGCTAAGCTCACGGAGGAAGCTGGAGACAAAGCAAGCTGGCTCAGCCTCCCCATTTTAAATGAAGGCCCTTTCATTCTGCTGCTCATTCAGAATCAAAAAGGTTTCAAAGCTCATTCACCACCATGGGAGAAGGGGGCATAAAGGAAAGGGTACATTTTTGCTACTCGATATCAGAAAAACAGAAGCCTGAGCTGAGCACTGGTATCCTTAGATACCAGTCTTACAGTATACTATTATTCGGTGGTGTTGTTATACTTTTGCAATGAATATGGAGTTTTATTCATAAAAATAAACAGGTCACTCAGCCAGGAGGCCAAGAAAACCCAGTAATGTGTTTCCTGCTTTAAAGGCACAGTGGGGGCCCCTCTCTGTCCCTACTCTTTATCTCTTTTACATGTGGAACCGTCTGGGTTGGGGGGCAGGCACGGAGTTCAGGAGGCCCTCATAGGGATTCTGAAAAATCCCAGTTCTCAGTGTGCCTACCATCAGAAAGGGAGAAAGGTGGAAATGTTTCTAATAGAGGAAATAATTAGTGAGAGACACAAAACCAGTAAGCTAGAGAGAGGCCAGCCATATTTTGAAGAATTAGGTGTGTGAAGGTGTTGTAGGGGTGACCTTTGGGACAAAATGCCAGTTTTGAGATATAGCTATGTGCATGGGGGTGTATGCTGAAATGCATCCTTCACCTCTGAAAAGGATAGTAACTAACTTAGGGTCTATTTTCTTCCAGCACTATGCTGCTAACATGTCACTAACAACTGTTTCGGAGGAAAACCAGGATGTGGAACATGTTGTGAATGTAGGCTTTGCCACAGGATAAGTGGGAGTACAATGCCTGAAACTGGCCAAGAGGATTTGGAGGGAGCTAAATAATATAGATGGATACAAACTCAGAGCTTTTTTTTTTTTCTTTTTTTTTTAGGCAAAGTATCACTTTGTCACCCAGGCTGGAGTACAGTGGTGCGATCTCGGATCACTGCAACCTCTGCCTCCCAGGTTCAAGCGATTCTCCTGCCTCACCCTCCTGAGTAGCTGGAATTATAGGTGTGTGCCACCATGCCCAGCTAATTTTTTGTATTTTTAGTAAAGATGGAGTTTCACTATGTTTGCCAGGCTGGTCTCGAACTCCTGATCTCAGGAGATCTTCTCACCTTGCCCTCCCGAAGTGCTGGGATTACAGATATGAGCCACCACACCCGGCCAAACTCAGAAGCTTCTTAGCAGGTCTTGTACAAAGTGACAGGGTCCTCCTAACATCAATGTAGGCTTTAGGGTTAACAGTTTGGGGAACCTAGTTGAGAATCTAACCCCACTGCTGCTCTGTATAGTCATGGGGATGAAAACTCTATCACACACACATATTGAATGAACTGATGCTCACCTAGACCATTACTAGTTAAGATATAGGGCAATCTTAACTAAAATTGCATAACCATCCGGTTAACCCAATTGTTGGACTTACCTCATGCTAGGGGTTTAAGGTAGTGTTTGGGCTCCCAAACTTCTACTCACTCTCCTTCCTCTCCACTGCTGTGGCCAGTAGAGCAGACACGCCCAAACAGACATCTGAACACGAATCGAAATATTGGCCTTATAACAGACTAAGCAACTATCTAAATACACCTCTGCCCAAGGTTTAGGCTTCCTGGGAACAGCTAGATTGGAGAATGTTGTTTGGCTACATATCTCCTACCTCAACTTGAGGACAGACAGACTGATGGGAAAGGGGAAACCTGAGTGATCCCCCTAGTTGTAGGTAGAAAAGCTAGAATAGAAAGTGAAAATCCCTGTCTCCCCTCATCAGTATCATCAGTATAAGAAGAGATTGCTTTGGTGTAGAAGGCAAGGAGGAGGTGGCCCTTTTAACTGACAAATGACGCAGAGCCCACTTTATTTATTTATTCATTTGTTTGTTTTTAGAGAGATAGACATGTGTCCATTCTCTCTATGGGAGGAACATACTCCCATCCTTTTATAATTTTCCAAAAGAAATATCAATCTTTGACCATTTGCATTAGCCATTCTTTCACCAAAGGGGAGGAGCAGGGGGGAGATTAGAGAAAGTGTCAGGAAGGGTTGATTTCAATACACTTATATTTGGGAAGATATTCCCCTCCCACAAATCACAGCTCAGTGAAATCTGGGGAGGCTAGCAGAGAACAGAAGGATACTTTTAAGGTTTCAATGCAACTGTAGATGCTGTGGGAGATGCCAAAGAAATAGAAAGAGTTCCTACCTTTGTAGATCAGGACACCAAACTTACATAAGATTCAACAAGAAAAAAAAATAAAACCACAAAATGATAATAAAGTTCAAATTGTATGATATTATCCACTTCCATTAGGTGAACTTCCAAAGATGAAGGGGGAGAAATTGGGAGGAAAAGGGAGGTCACAGAACAGCAATTTTCCCTCCCAGGAAATTGCTCTCTGCCTGTCTTTAGGGAAGCTCCTGCAGTGCAAGGAGCCCAGTCTCAGCTCATGGACCAGCATCTGGGTACTCCTTGAGAGCACCCATTGAGCCCTAAGTTTCCTGAAGCAAAGTGGTGACAGATAATCAAGCAGTCACTAGTTGGGCTGTTCCTGAACTTTGGTTTTCTGCAATCCTGGTACCATTGGTGCCCTAGGCTGGCTTGTCAAACACTCCTGCCATCATTCCACCACTCTCATTTACTCTTTCCCTTCTAAAAGCCTTTTCCAACCAAATGAGTGCCTTTTCTGGCCTTGATCATCACCTGACATCTTTTTAACAACTTTGTTGAGGTATAGTTTGCATGCCATAAAATTCACCTGTTTTAAATGTAAAATGTACTGACTTTTAGTAAATTTACTGAGTTGTGTAACCATCACCATAATCCGTATTTAGAACATTTCTAGCTCCCCAATAAGATCCCTCATGCCTGCTTCCACCTAATATCTTAATGATATTGTTTGGCAGATAGCTAAAAGTAAGGCTAAGACACAAAGGGAAGCAGAGGGAGTAGTGAGCCTTAGAAGGAGAAAGAACACCAGAGAGGTGCAGGTGGGAAACGTAGAAGAGATCAAAGGCTTCACATGGCTCACAGGTCTACTGAAGGTTTCAATGATGGAATGCATGCCAGATGTGGCAATCCTTCATCTCCACTCCTCAATGAAAAGCCATGAGAGTGCATGGCCCCACAAAATGCAACATGACTGACAGCAAAGCGTAGACAACCTTTTTTCAACATGCCCAATATCTAATAATGTCTTGTGTAGAGATGAAACTTAATGTTTGTTGAATTGAACTGAAATGAGTTGGAGAGATGAAAGGTTGGAAGAGGAAAAATGTCTCCTTATGGACAATTGTCACCCAACATCCTTTCTCACTTCCCAATGCCCCTCCAGTTTCCTTTTTGATAATTACCTCTTTCCATCATGTGTGATGTTAGAGGGATGATAATTCCTGGCGTGTAGCATCAGATTTTCCTTCTTCCCATCTCAACACATCCAGGGACCAATGATGCAAGGTCAGAAGGAATGATTAGACATCATCCATGGCCACAGTTGTCCTGGCCCCAGCCAGACTCAACCTGTGTGAGGCAGATGCTATGCCTCCTGCAGCTTGGCCTTCCAGAGGTGCCCTGTTCCCACCTATTCGCAAGCCAAACTGTCCAACCACCTGCTGATGCTGCGTCCTCCCAGTAATTCCATTTTATTACCTAGAATTGGTTTCTGTTGCTTGCAACTGAGGAATCCTAACCCCTTCATGCCCTTTAAAGGCCATGGCATTGATGAGGTGAGCGGTAACAAGAGTCATGGTGTCACTTCCATAAGAGGCATTTCAGGGGCAAAAATGGGATGACTGAAGAAATTATTTCCTGGCAGAAAAGGAAGAGTAGTCAAAGCTGACCCTAAAGTTTTATATTTCAAATGTGTTTCTACCACACAGGGTTTTTGGTCATTCGAACTTTCACCCAGGTGAACTAAGAAAACTGGTTGCACATTTCTCATAAATGGATCAACAGCATAGACTATTTGAAGACCTAACGTGTGAGGATGAGTAATTTTCACATGCTTTTCACTTCACTGAGAGAACAACCAACATGGCTTGTCAAGCAGTTGGTCTCACTGCTCAACCTCACGCACGTGCCGCCCGGGCCGGTGATTCAGTTCCCCCAAAGCACTGCTTCCTTCTGAATTGGAGAGCCAAGGTTGTGAGTCAGCCCTGCTCAAAGCCAAGACACTTTGATTCAGTGTTATTTTTTGCCTTACCACACAAGGTTCAAAATGTCCAATCTCTTTTCTTTAATGCCAATGCCCCAATAGCTAGGAGTCACAGTCCAGAGCTGCTTTATTAAAAATGTTCATTTTCAGAAATCATTGATCCTGAAATCATTGTACTCTTCCAAAATAAAAAATAAGTAAATAAAAAGAAAGAAAGAAAAATCAATCAAGGAAATAGCAAAATGGTAAGCAGCACAATATGACATGTTAATGCTAAATGCCAGCTTCATGGTTCAATGCCCAATTTATTATGTTGAAAGCACTAGGCAGAAGACAGGCATCAAATGAAATGAGTACTGAATAAATGTGCTACTGCATAAAAACTATTTATGAATTTCCATGCTGTTTGTCATTGAATAAAAGCTATAATCATTTGATAGATATACATTTTGTCAGTGCTACTTTAAACTGATACTTCATCAAATTGCTACAACCCTTTCAGGTGTGAGAATCACACAGCTTCTTTGCCGGAAATCGTGACTGAATGCATGAAAGCTGAAAGACCAGCAAAAATTACAGAGCAACAGCCCATTACTAAAGGGCCATGGTATGAGAGACACGTAATGCATTTCACTTGGAAGGGATTTCTGAGTTCACCCCTAAGACCAATCCCTCCACCCAGAGCTGAAGCCTGCCAGTTATAACATACTCCAGATAACATACAATGGTGTCATATCATATACTAATGCTATAGTAATTCTCCTAGTATTTCAAAGACTGGGAATCTGAACCAAGAACAGGAAGAGATTAGTCAAGTTTATTCAGCTTATGCCTGCATCTTCTCATTGCCCTCTTTAGAATGGAAATATGTCATCACAGTTCAGTTTCCTGAGGTCACAAAGATAAGACAATATCTACTTTGATTTCAAACAGAATCATTTATAGATAAAAGAATGCTCCTCTCTCAAATAAAACAGCTTTTCAAATAGCCTCTCACCACAGTTAGTAATAATTTATGCTTGGTGAACAGGAAAATGTGCTGAATTTATTCATTTTACTGTGTGCCGCCTGTCAAAAGGGCAAGCTGATCAAGAAAGAAGTAGGGGTGGGCAATTTATTGGTATTTGCACATCTGATATAAAAGGTTTCTGTAATTCCTCCTGATTTCAAAAGAAGAAGAAAATTAACTCTGAAAGTGGCAAAACAGAAAATTCGTGTTACTGTCAAAGTCATGGTATCTGACATTTTACCACGTGGATAATTCTAGACGCTGATTATTCTTTTGTCCTCCAAAATAAATTTTTGCTCCATTTTTGAACCCTAATCAAAAAATTATGCCCCAAGAGACAATCTCTACTTAAGAACCTAGAATCTGGCCCAGCTTCAAGGGCATAGTCCTACTGTGTCGCGTTTTCCTAAACACCTCTAACAGCTGGACAGCTGTTCATCCCCCTCCTCTGCCAATCCAGTCATTTGCTTTAACCAGGACACGTCTATTTTCAATCCTAATTATTTCTGAATTGAAACTTTATTTTCTTTAATGGTTTCAGGATGCGTTTTAGAGTGTTTTGGGTTTTGAAACTTCACTTTGAAATGGGATATATATGGTTTTTACGTCCTTTTCTTATGCTTTCTCTCCTGAGGAGTTGTTGAAACTCCTTACATTTAAATTCCTTAGGGGTCACCTGTAGTTTAGTGCCTCATGTAGCAGATAGGGTATCAGGTACAGCTGGAAATTTGGGGCATTAACTTGAATTGAAGCTCAGATAACCAGAAGTCTTAACTCACATGCCACACTCTTCTTTCCATCATAGCAGATAATAAAGTCTTTTTCATAAATTAAAAGTATAGCATGAAGATTGGGGCATTTTGAAGAGAAGAAAGTTGTCTGAAGTTCAGAATTTAGCAAGTTCATTTTACAGACTTCATGTATGGGTTTTGTTTTTTTTTTTTAATAGCACAGCACAAAATTCTAGCTGAAAGCCATGAGATAATATAGCTTAATGAAACTAAGGTTCATTTATAAAAATTATAATTTAATCATAAAAATACTACATTTTAGATACAAAAGCTTCTTTCTGAGCTCACATCTCCCATTTATGTCTGAAAGAGCACAGGCAATGCCACCCACTGAGCATTCTTGGTGGTAACTGGTTCTAAACCTCAAATTTCAAAATAATCACACTCAGACACACCACAACCACATCCTGGATCATCAGAAGCCAAGAAAATCCAGTGATGAAAGTTTTTCTTAATCCCACAGGCATCTATGGTGTGGGGAAGAGGACTGTGTTGCTATAGCTACTGATCCCCTGGTTTTTGGCTTCTTTAACCTTTCCTCCCCTTGGGCCATATCTCCAAATAACTGCTGCGGTAGCCTGTGGAGGCTGTGGGGAGAGCAGATCCACCTTTGAGTTCAAGAGAAAGACATTCTCCAGGAAGCACTCCTCTCCTCACATTTGGCGACAGTTACAAAGCAGAATTGTCTCCTCTTTAAGTGGCAGTTGGGAAGCCCAGAGGCAGTGTGGGATGCTGAATGAAATAACAGTTTCCAAAGTACCATCTGATCAAGCCTTCCCATATTCTCCTGAGATTCCTTTCACTACTGCTCAAAGACTTGGGGGTCTGGAGTCTTGTTTTTGTGTGTTTGGTTATTTACCATTAGATGGTAACCTAGGGATGGGGCCTGGCTATATTTCCACTCCTTGTTCTTGCTCTTGCATAAGTCATGGAAATTCTCACCCTAAAAACTTCTTTTGACCATAACCTTGACTTCATTGCAAGGGATTTAGAAAAAGGCATGGCCTATCCAAGTAAAGGGCGGGTACTCAGCTTACCCACCAGCTACAACTTGTCACAAATTGACACTTAACCTGGCTCTCTATCCATCTCCATTGTTTTTTACACTCACTGAGGAAGCATCATGGTATACCAGAAAGTCTAGGCTTTGGATCAAACACATTTGGATGTCAATTCCAGCTCCTGGATCCAAACATATTTAGATTTGAATTCCTTGAGTAAATTACCCCCATCTTTAAACTGTTTCCTCAATTAGAAAGGGCTGTTAGGAAGAGGCAATGCAAAACGAGCACTTAGCGTGCTGTGCCAGGCACATACTAAGCATGTAAAGGATGTTAGCTATTATTATTGTAATTTACTTCATAGGGATGCTGTGCGGTATTAAATGAGATGACATCTGTGGAAGGCCAGGCCCATTTGGAAGAGCTCAAAAAACACCAGTTCCTTTCCTCTTAATAACAATTATTTCCAAATCTGCTTAGGTTTCAGGTGAAGACTTTGGATTTGAATCCATGGTGCTTGCCTGCAGCCGCCTAATAATGCACACCTCTCCCTGTGCCTGCAGCCCCATAGGGAGAGCATCCTAAACACCTTTACGACATATTTCCCCCTCCCCACCTTAAGTCCAGTTCTGTTGGGTCTTCTGCACCTCACTGTCTGGCCCTCTCTACGAATACTGAAATGTTTTCCCAATGTCTTCCCTCCTTCTGATTTCTAGGTTGGATCATAAACCTTGCTTTAACCGCCCACTCTTTCCTCCTCTACCGCTCTGTTCTCCCATCCATCCCTGAGGTGCTCATTACCCAAGCACCATTTACAATGACAAAGCAAATGCACTGCGTTTAGATTGATTTTTTTCTTAGTCAAACTGGGGTACATTTGTAATACAGAAAAGGATTGGTGTGTTTTCTCATAAGGAATTAACGCTATTATCTCACAAATCTGATCGATGTGAGCAGCCAAAATAAATATGTTAAGTAATTTCTTCCCTCACTAACTAGTTCTTTTGCCTGAATCTTCCAGTTAATAGTTTTGTCTGGTAAATTCTCAAATGGCATATATTATATTCATCCCAGCACTTGCGTTCTGTTTTGGATATGATTTTGAAAGAAGACATCTTAGAGAGTAAATTCTTGAGGAAAGGACATAAATAGATAAATACCAGATATAAACAGGTAAACATGAATAAAAATCCATATTTCAGAAACATTATAAAAAACAGCAATAATAATAATATAATGACTGTAATTTTTCAAACATCCTCAGACGACAAAGGTAATGCAGAGGGAAAATAGGCGTATTTGCTTTCCTCTTGCCTCATGGCTGAAAGAGCAAAGCATGCATGATTTTCATGACCTAGCTAGTGATGTGTCCCTTCGGGGAGCTATTAACTCTATCCTTGTAGATGATGCCTGATCCCTTTCAAAATTAGAAATTGCTTAAAACCAGAAAAAAAGAAAGCATTTCATTCCTAAATAGGCCATTAGTGATATTGGATAGTTTGTTATGCTGTAATGCAATATTGAAATTCCTAGAGGCAATGGATTTTCAGTAGTGAATTAAAAAGACCAAATCAAACCGAGTATTTGAGGAATGAGTGAAAAGAATCTTGGGTAGCTAACTATTTTATAGGTTGTGCGTCAGCAAGTGACCTTTTGAAAATAAAATTATTAACTCTCCCCAGAGAACTAAAGGTAAATTGAGCCCAGCTGGATTGTGTGGTAGGTATGAAAACATATCTATTTTGATGCAGGGGAGAAGAGGGTGGGCATATATGCAATGAAATGTCAGAATAATGACCACCACCCTCAACAGAAAGTAAGTGGACTAAAAATAGCAACATACAGTTTTGGTTCTTAATTGTCAGCAAAAATGCAAAGGGTAATGACAGCAGATGTGTACAGCAGGGTTTTAACCTGAATATGTGCCTGGACATGCTGTGCTGCCTCAGCTAATACAATCTTTGACAACCTTTTCCCAGGAATGCAGAAGTCCAAGAATAACGCACATAAACTAAATAGCATCATTTCATAGCGTAAGTTAAAGGGAAGCTAATTTACTGGCTGCATGTTACAACAAATAAAATGAATGTCATTGCCTCCATGCCTGTACCTATCTTCAGGCTTAATGTAAATATCCCTTTGAAGGACTATAGCTATCAGATGTGACATTAGAGTGATTCACCAACAGCTCTAATTATGTAAGTACCAAACTATATTGTGCTTACAGGCTTGCAAATACTAACTTCTCATCATTTGTATCCAAAAACCCTGGTAAATTCCCTTTTCCTGAATATAGTATCTAAATTTTAAATGTGTAGGAAAAGTCACTATTCTACGAAGTGTATCTTTCAATAGATATTTAATTTCCTTTCTGAAGTTACTGTAATTATTTCAGGAACTGGGCCTTTTTGTCCTAGAATTTGTGTTCTCATCAGGACAGACAAGCTCTCCAAGGACATGCTGATATTTCTCCTGGCTAACCTCTGGGGACATTATCGATGCATGGTACAGTAAGTTAATATTTTACCAAATGTTAAAAAAAGAAATAGAAGAATACAATTTGAGGGGATTGTTAAGAATCATATTCAGGTCAAAATATTACATTCATAGGAATTTTAAAATGTTTTAATCAATATAGATGATTTCAACACAATATATAAATCAAAGCCCTCCTATTTATTCCCCGGCCTGATTGATAGAGTTTTTCCATCAAAATTGCCCATTTCATCCCAAATATGGATAACATATAATTTAAAGTTGAAATCAGGTCCCTTGAGTTTCTTGAGATTGGATAAACGTCTCCAAACATCAACAAACAGGCCTTAAAGTAAGGCAGTAATCTATAAACCATCCTGATGACTTGTCAATAGGAGGAGGAACACAGGATGAGACTGTAAACTCAGCAACCTTTTCCTGACCTTAACCCTCCCCCAACCTCTGAAAAGTAATGAGGATTGTTCCTTGGGCCTTTGTTTGAGGAAGCTGAGAATAAGAATTGGGAGCTCCTGTGTTTCCACAGAGACTTAAAGTATCCACAACCCCTTCAGTTCAAAATTGCTTTATACTTGGTAACCTGAGGTTCAAGTAGGTAAGTTTTGCTACATTCAAGAATGCAGAAATAATTCACCCTATCACTGCACTAAGCAAGACAACCAACCAGGGCTGGTGTGGCCCATGAAAGGTTTAGGGCGACAGGGAACTGAGGATGTATTTTAAGGGGGCAGGTGGACTGGGGAACAGGAACTGTGTGAATAATTTTCGGAGACTCTGAGATTTTAGCTGCCACCAAAAGGAGAAAAAAGCACCAGATGTAGAGTTAGTAAACCAAGCTTCTAGTCAGCTCTGCCATTAATTTATTTTGTGATCTTGGACAAGTTTCTTAATTTCTCTGGGCCTCAGTTTTCCCATCTAAAGACTGGCTGAAACAATGTCTAAGTTACTGTCATCTCTCAAAAGTCTGCAGTTTTGCGACTGTTACTTATTCCTCAGAGATATAAGAAAACTGATGTTAACTATAATCATACAAGTGGAAGAAGAAAGAAAACAAATTCAGTTTTCTCAGCCTTGCTTATAACACTGCAGCACAGCACTTGAATCGTCAGTGAGAGGTGATGGAACGAATCAAGATCCTTAGACTAATTACATGTGGAAGACCTCTGTGCGTCACCATGGAGACCAAAGGGAAGGTGGCCCTGGTAAAGGTCAAGGACTTGAAAAGTAGACATGGCATTATGAGAGATTCCTATTCCTCAACCAGATTCATCCCCAGGACCGTGAGACCCTAATTATTTTCCAAAACAGTGTCTCCAAGTAGGGTGCGTGCTTCAGAATCACCTGGTCAGTTACTCATACAGATTCCTCGAACTCACCCGGGCCCAAACACCCAACCCAACAGTATCAGAATTTCTGGGAAAAGGACTAGGAAATTTGCATTTCTAAGAAATTCTCCTAGTGTTTGTACAATAGCACTTGAGAACTACTGGTCTAACAAATGGTGAGGAAGAAGTTGGAAGAAAAATAATGAAATGCCCAGCATGTGGGCTCACAGAATGCCTCTGGAAGTGAAGGAGTCACTGATAACAGTGGTTGCCTTCAAGGGAGTCTGAGGTACATAGAAGAAAAACTTGCTTTCACTATAAATGTGTTAATGCTGTTAACATTTTTACAATGAGCAAGAATTACATAAATATTTCTAGCCCTAAAAAAGATTTTAAGTGAAAATTAAATGTGGGTACAACTTCTCAGATTTGAAAAAAAATGGGCATTCTTTTTAAAGTTAAAGGATAAAGTGACAACAGTTTAAAATTTTCTCCTTTTATTTTTAAATCAAATAACCTGACTTGGAAAGGGTAAGCAAAATGCAGCCATAGTTTTGTATTTTATCAAATGAAAGTTGGCAAGGAAGAGTGTCAGGAAGGATACTTAACAAAGATATCTCCCCTCAATTCAGCTAATTTCTGGTTTATATCCTAGAATTAGTGCCTGTCACTCACTGTACTATTTTTTTGTTTCCTGGATGATTAGCAGTTCTTGCTATGCAGAGACCATAATGTATGTCCCTTCCTGTTTCTCAAAGTCCCTTCCATGGTATACAGTACATGGTACTTGGTCAGTAAAATTCTTATGAAATATTTTCTTTTCTGTAACATCAAATTAAACATGTTTTTAACTCCAAGGTAAGCTATAAGCTGTGATTTCCAACAATTGTAAAAGAGGATGATGCCTGAACAGACCAAGGAGAGAGAGATCAGGAACAGAGGCCCAAATGAAACCACCTTTGCAAAAATTATAACTGAGACAATTATGATGGTGAAAGAGATCTGACCTAACCGACTCCATCTTGCTTTTAACCTCCAAACTGTTCTTGTTTATTCCTAGCCTCCCTAGTAGCTGGGATCACAGGCACGCACCACCATGCCTGGTTAATTTTTGTATTTTTAGTAGAGACAGGGTTTCACCCTATTGGCCAGGCTGATCTTGAACTCCTGACCTTGTGATCCACCCACCTCAGCCTCCCAAAGTGCTAGGATTATAGACCTGAGCCACCGCACCCAGCCATAACTTTGAAACAAAGATAACAGCCCTTTCTGAAATAAATCCCCTTCTAGCCAGGGAACTAGACTGCCTTTGCAGGACTAACAAATTAGCCACAAGATTAGAAATTATACTTTAGGAGTCAAGCAGCTGAAAGCTGCAAGATTATGAACCTCCCCAAATTCCTCCTGGTGATAACATCACTATTGTAAAACCTAGGATCAGTGCTTGAGATATTTTGCAGACTCTGAACTTGATGGATCAGCTGCCACCACCCAGATCAATAAACTGGCTCATCTGGTCTTGTGGCCCCCACCCAACAACTGACTCAGCACTAGAGGACGGTGCTTCGACTCCCTATGATTTCACTTCCCACCCGACCAGTCAGCACTCCCCGCTTTCGGATCCCCTTCCCACCAAATCATCCTTAAAAACCTCAACCCCCAAGTTTTAGGGGAGACTGATTTGAAGAATAATAAAACTCCAGCCTCCCGTACAGCCAGCTCTGTGTGAATTAAACTCTTTCTCTATTGCAATTTACCTGTCTAAAGAAATCAGCTCTGTCTGGGCAGTGGGCAAGGAAAACCTGTTGGGCGGTTACACCAGGACCATTTTCATGTATGCTCAGGGGTAAGGCAGTTTGCTTAAGAGAACCCCAGGACCAAGAGGCCTATGGCTGAGAGCTATCAGTGGAGGAGACACAGAGGCCTTCTGCTAAGGCAATTGTTTTATATGAAGCACCACGAGCTTACCTGGAATTCACTGGAAAGTGTCCCACCTCACCATCTGAGACAAAGAGAACCAAAGACACAGCACGTGCTATGCCCGCTGTGGGAAGGAGTGGGATGAGCTATGCCTGGTGTGAGAGAGAGAACTGCACCATCAGGTCCACAACCAGGGCTCCCCACACTCTGCTGTTAAGTACCTGTTGGAGAGGTCAGCTTGCCCTGCTCCTGCCTAAGACAGGCAGAGACAGCTGGGAGTGATACGGGAGGAGAGGGCAATTACCCAGCAAAGGCTCCACCCTCAAGCGTGGAAACCCACAGCCTTAAATGGGAACAGGCATTCCTATTTTTGTGCCCAAATGTTGCCTTTTGGCCCACCATGCCCCCTCTATCTTGTACTCATATAAACCCCAACCTCATGCTCTACAAGCAGGAGAACAGAGTAACAGCGCAGTATGGCAGAGAAGGAGAGAAGAGAAGGAGCGTCTGAACATTAAGAGGAGTTTGGCTGGGGACAGTCGGAGAGGAGCTAGGCCATGGGGTGGCCAAACTCCGGGGGAAGATCATCTTCCCACTCCATCCCTTTCCAGCTTCACATCCATCCCACTGAGAGCCACCTCCATCCAGCAATAAAATCCCTTGCATTTACCATCCTTCAATTTGTCAGTGTGACCTGATTCTTCCTGGACACCAGACGAGAACCCGGGTAATGAGCAGGCACTGAACTGGTTAACACTTAAGCCATCGGTGGATGACAGAGCTAAAAGAGTACTGTAACATGCCCACTGGGGCTTTGGGAGTCACAGGCACCCACCCCTAGACACTACCATGGGGCCGGAGCCCTAAAGCACTTGCCCTGGCTCCTGCACCTGCCTGTCTGCGTGCTCCCCCTCCCATAAAGGGTTGAGCACATGGCAGCTGAACAGATAAGCCACACTCTGTTAGGAAAGTTAGGTAACTCTCCCATTTCAGGAGCATGCTATGGGTGCCTACCAATTATCTAATGGGAAGCAAAGGTTGCTTCAGTTAGTTCAACAGCACTGAGATGAGTCATGTGCAGTGAGCAGCAGGAAACCATTTGATGCAAGATGGGCATCTAGGCATGACAAATGATGAAAGAAAAGTGGCAAAGCAAACTTGGTGGCTAACCAAACCCAAAATTCAGAATCCCTCTTTTATGGTACAGAGTTGTGAGCTGTCTCTGGCAACTGGGAAGCAGCTGCCCAATCAAGGACTACTTTCCTAACCCTCCTGCATCTAGAAACAATATAATATAAACAGAAATGACGTGTGTTATTTCCAGTCAAAGGCTTTTAAGCAATTCTTGTACCATCACTCCCTCTTTCCCATCCACCGGTTGGATGCAGAAGATGCCAACCCCTAGCTGTTGACAGAGCCACAGGATGGGGGAAGCCTGAGCCAGAATCATTTCATAAAAGAGACATCCAACAAGGAACCTCTGCTTTGGACTGCTACCTTAGCAATAAATAAACTTCTGTTGCATTTGAGATGGTATACATTGTGGGATATATTAATATTTGTAACAACAGCTACCATTACTCTAACTCACATATTTGGCTAGGCCAAAGGTAAGTGCTGTATTTCCTGGAACTCAGGTGCTGTGTCTAAATAAGGCCCAGTCCAAGATCTAATTGGTAGGAGGCTAGAGCCACCCTACTCTGACTAGGTGTTTGCAATGGACAGAAGACTGTTGTATAAATTTGCTTGGCTTGAATGAAAAGTATTCCTTCTTGGATGTTCATCTCTCCAGGACACACTAAAGACAATGCCCAGAGGAGATATATGTTCTCTCCATTTCTTTCTCCATCATATGCCTCTTAGAGAGGGCCCTGCTTCCAAAGCCTGTAACACTACCTGATAGAAAATGGTTTAAGACCTGATGAGTTTCCTTTAGCAAAAAGCATCTCTACAAAAGAATAAGTCCAGAGAATCCAGCCACAACCCAGAGCAGAGCCTACAGATTCCCCTGAGAATGCTGAGTGACTTGTTTTCATGCAATAAAAACAACTCTTGAGGATCTTAATAGAAAATTACGATTTATCAACTACATACACACGTCCATGTGCCCACACATATGAAAATATTTGCCCTTTGAATCCCAGACTTGGGTTATATCTGTAAGAGACGCAGTGGCTCATGTCTGTAATCCCAGCACTTTGGGAGGCCCAGTTAGGCGAATCACCTGAGGTCAGGAGTTCACGACCAGCCTGGCCAACATGGTGAAACCCTGTCTCTTCTAATAATACAAAAATTAGCCAGGCATGGTGACAGGCGCCTGTAATCCCAGCTACTCAGGAGGCTGAGGCAGGAGAATCGCTTGAACCTGGGAGGTGGAGGTTGCAGTGAGCCGAGATCACGCCACTGCACTCCAGCCTGGCAACAGAGCGAGACTCCATTCCCGCTTCCCCCACTGAAAAAAAGAGGCAAAGTCTCACATTTGGGGCATTCAGGTGGTTCAAAAATAAATAAGACATGGTCCCCAATCATCAGGAATGCACAGAATATAACTCTTAGTGTTACAAAAGAGAAGGATGCAGAATGTGCTATAGGAGCAAGAGAGAGGGAAGGGGTAATTCCACATGGGGCACCCAGGAAGTTTTCTGGCGGAGGTGGGGGTATAGAATGAATGCCATGTGTGTAGAAGGAGTACCCAGAACAGCAGGCAGAGGTAATAGCTCCAGCACAGGCCCTGGAACAGAAGACAGAAAACTTACACTGGATCCTCTTGCTTGCAAAAGCATTTAGTGCCATAATCTCAAGGCAAGGGAGTAGTACACTCTTAGTAACAAAGTTTAACTTTTTCCTTCCAAAAAGATAAAAATGCAGTTTTTAAGCAGTAAACCTGCCACTAAGCACTGTCTGGAACAATGGGTAGATGAAGGGAAGAGCACATTCTGAGGAAATAGAGAATCAGGATATAGGTGAGCCCAACCCACAATTTGCCAAGATTATATGATGCTCAAGTTTCCAACGAAAGCTAAGAAGATATTGAGTGAGGAGACAGAAATGAAGGTTGGGCTGAGTGTGGTGACTCATGCCTGTAATCCCAGCACTATGGGAGGCTGATGCAGGAGGACTGCTTGAGGCCAGGAATTTCAGACCAGCCTGGGCAACACAGCAAGATCCTGTCTCTAAAAAAATGTAAACATTTAACAATGAAGGCTGGAAAATTCAAATGGCTTTTGAGTAAATGACTGGGTGGGGCCATATCTCGGAGGTGCCAGACACCCAGTAGGCATTCAATAAATGTTTGTTGAATGAATGGCCCCTAAATACACATATACTTTGCCATGATAACCTGTGTCAGAAATACTCTTCAAAATTCATCGGTTGCCCTAATGCAGTGACTCATCCTTTATCCTTCCCACCCACATGCAATCAGAGCCAAGAAACTTCCTAGGGCTAAGCTAGAAAATATGTATAGATATAAAAAAAATTAATATTTAAAAGACTATGCAAGCCTGGCATCTCATGCATACCAAGCAATGCTCTCCATTCAAGCTCCAGCTCTGTCTGTCTTGCTTTCTCAGTCCCAGAAAGGAGTGGGAAGGCACAGCGATCTAGATAGCTATACACCTTTTCATAAGGACAATTTTAAAGTGCCTAACATAGTGAGAACTATAAAATCGGTCTCCAAGTGTACATCTTTAAAGGTCTATATGCATAAATTAGTTTTGCATAGCACTGCAAAACTAATTATTTTTTAATTTATACAAATACATGCAATTAAAGTGCAATTACAATGCAATTAAAATGCCAGTATAATTTAAATGCAGAAAGAAGAAAATTTATAAATCTACTCATGAATCCCCTTGATTTCTTTTTTGAACTCAATTAATGCCACTTATGATTTACAAATTGTGAAAAATCTTATTTCAGTGAGTAAGGCCAGCCCATCAATCCATGTACCTTAGGATGCGAAGTCTCATCTGGACCCACAGGGTGTATCTGTATCATGAATATTGGACCAGAATTGGCCAGAACTGAGCTGCTTGACAAAGAGGTAGCCAAAAGAAGGAGGGTAATTTAGAGTCCGTCCCTTACAGAGAAGTAAAGAACGTATGCAAAATTCAGGTCTTGCATGCAAAATTCAGGCCTTCTTAAATGTTGGCAGAATATATTTACATATTTTCCTAACAGGAGTTACAGCCCTCTTTACCCTAATTTCTCTGTAGATGAAGATACTCAGTAAATAGAGACAGATCTGAGGTGCCAGCAGTATATCACAGACTTTTGAAAACTGAAGATGATTTCTGCTACAGGGCCCCCCCTTGTTTTTTCAGCTTTTTATAAATAAAAGCTTTCATTGGGAAGTGGCAGGGGAAGAAAAGCAGCACGCAATACAGTAATACGCTAGAAACTCAAACTTAAAAGGCAGGCTCACATTAAATTATGTTTCGTACAACGAACATTTATTGAGCACTTCCAGGATCTCGGTATAAAAAATAGCCTGAGGCTCTAGTCTTCTGGGAGGACATGGTTTGTAGGAGAAAACAGATATGTAAAATGTTCATTGCTATACAATAGGATAAAAGCTACAGTGGCCACGTGCATTTCGGGGGCAAAAGGAAATGACCAATAACAAAGAGTTCTTCAGGAAGGAGAACATGTCTGAGTTGGGTGCAGATTGAACAATGGTTTTTATCCCCTAAGGGACTTGTGATGGTTAATACCGAATGTCAACTTCATTGGCTTGAAGGATACAAAGTATCGATCCTGGGTGTGTCTGTGAGGGTGTTGCCAAAGCAGATTAACACTGGAATCACGGGGGCTGGGGAAGGCCCTCCCACCCTTAATCTGGTGGGTACCATCTAATCAGCTGCCAGCAAATATAAAGCAGGCAGAAAAACGTGAAAAGGTGAGACTGGCCTAGCCTCCCAGCCTATGTCTTTCTCCCAAGCTGGATGCTTCCTGCCGTCAAACATCGGACCCCAAGTTCTTCAGTTTTGAGACTCAGACTGGCTCTCCTTGCTCCTCTAGCTTGCAGACAGCCTATTGTGGGACCTCGTGATCATTTAAGTTAATACTTAATAAACCCCTATATATATATACATTATATAACCCCGTATATATTATAATAAACCCCATATTATATATTTATGTTTTTTATATATAAATATATCCTATTAGTTCTATCCCTCTGGGGAACCCTGACAAATACAGGACTTTTTCTGTTATCTTAGTGACTGGGGCACAACTGCCATTTAGTGGGCAGAGGTCAAGGAAGCTAATCATCCTCACCCAGGGTCAGTGCCCCACACAAAGAGTTGTCCTGTTTTCCACACAAACTTTTAAATGTCAAGTGTCAGGCCAGGCATTTAGGAGGTAAGAAACCTGTTCATAATTACCTGAGCCTAGAGGCTAATTCGGTTTTACATATAAACCACAAAGAATATGTTATGTTTTCTTATGTTTTTGGCGCAATTCTAATACCCAGGAATATTTTTGAGTTTTCCAGGAATGCAACTACTTTGTAAAATAAGGGAAAATTGCATTTTATTTTGTTCAGAACATTATATTATTTCATAAATATTTCAATATATATTTATGCTTTGATTTTTCAATATAGGGCAAAAAAAATTTTTTCCTCAGCATGTGTCTTCTGATAGGAGTCATACAATGTATTTCTTACATAAATATCAAAATATGTCTACAATTTCCAGTTTCTGCTTCTTGAAACTAGAGTGGGGCCAGAAAGACAATCTCGAATTAATATGAACCCTAAATGCCAAGTTTGTCCTCCGGGTTTTTAGAATGGTCTTTTTGTGCACATTGATGAGAGTTTCTTTAGGATACAAATGGCTGTTCATTGCACGGTTCCAAGGTTTGTGCAATGCAGTGACCCAAGTAAGTATGTACAAGTGGAATTGCTGGATCATAGGGTCTGCACAAGTCCAAATAGTTCTTCAAAGTAGGCATGTTTTTTATGGTCCCACCAGCAATGTTCCCACAACCTCACTAACACTTGGAGTTATTCAACTTTTTAATTTTGATAATCTTTGTAGTAACAGAATGGTATCTTGTTGTTGTTTTAACTTAAATTGATCAGATAATTAGGAAGGTTGTACATTTCTTAGGTGTTTATTGGTCAGTCAGGTTTCACTTGCTGTGAATTATGTGTTTATATTTTTTCTCCATGTTTCTCGTAGTTATTTTCTGTCTTTTACTTATTGAGTTAAATGAGGTCTTAATCTTTACGTGTATTGCAAATACATTCTCCTAGACAATATGTTGACTTCTCTCTCTCTCTCTTTTTTTTTTTAGACATTTTGATGTAACTAATTTTAACTATCTTTTCTTTTTTGGCTTGTATTTTTTGTGTCTTATTCAAGAAACTCTTTTCTATGAATCTCCCTTTCTACATGTTTTTCTTAATATGTTTAATATTTGCTTTTCTCATTTCGGTCTTTAATCTATGTGTGTGTGTGCATTCATGTGTGCGCATAAGTGTGTGTGCATGTATGTGGCATATAAAATTTTTTTTCATGTAGACATTCAATTGTCTCAGCACAATTGTTTCAAAAATTAATATTTTCTTATGTATTTGTAATGCTGCTGGTGTCAACTATCAAACCCCCATATATACTTGATTCTGTTTCTAGGTCGAATGGTGTAATTTGTCTATCAGTACATCAATACCACTCCTTCCCTTACTAGAGCTTGATAATAAATATTGCTAGCAGTAAGATCACTCCCCCACTTATTCTTCTTCTTCAAAATTACCTTAACTGTCTTTGTCCATTTGCCCTCTGTGTAAGTTTCTGAGTCAGATTATCAAGTTCCCTGAAAAATCCTGCTTAAATTTTGACTTTATTCATATTGAATACAAATATTAGAGAATAATTTATACCAAATCTATTCATCCAGAAACATATGGTTCTCCATGCATTTGTATCACTTTTCTTTTAATGAAATTTATTATTTTCTTTCTAAAAGTTTTACACACAACTTTTGTTGGATTTATTCTTAGGTAACTTAGAAAGTTTCTTGCTATTATAAATAATATATTTTTAAAATTATATTTTCTAATTATTCCCTGCTGGGATAAAGGGACGACTTTGGATGTTTTGATACTGTTGATAAAGCAAGCAGTATTGCTTGCCTTATTGATAAATTCTAATGGTTTATCAAGTCTTGTATTTTCGGTTTAGACAGTCATAATTTGCTAATGATGACATATGCCAATCAATCTTTTCTCTTATTGCACTAAGACTTCTAATACAATGCTTAATATGAGCAAGAATAGAAAGTATTTTTGTCTTGTTCTTACCTGGAATTCTTCTCTGATAGGTATAACGTTCACTATATATTTTTGTCAAATACTTTTATCAGATTAAAGAAGTTTTATTCTATTCAAAAAATTGCTAAGAGACTTTACCAATTCAATTGAATTTGATTCAATTTGATTTGTTGTATACACCCAACATCATAAACAGAGGGGTAAGCTCCCCAACTATTTTTTGAGATTAATAAAATTTTGATAGCAAAATTAGAGGGGTATGTGAATAAAAAATATAGGTTATTCTCACTTTTGAATAGAGATGAGTATAAAATATATAACAATGATCAAATATGATCTCATGATATAGGAATATTTAATATATAAAAATTAGTACAACATTAAGGGAGAACAACCATTTAGTGCCTTGATATTTGCAAAAAACTTCCTTTTTTTCCCTTTCCTAATTTCTGTCAAATCAGTTACTTGTTTTATTATTTGTATTGGTTTGAAAACTATACCATCTGTTGCTATTTTGAATGATTATATTTAAATTCCTTAACGTATAGTGGACTTAACAAATTATAAAATTAATCAATTTTCTTAACTTCTCCCAAACATAGCAAGCAACTTGGAATTTTTTTATTTTTAATTTTTTAATTAATTAATTTATTTATTTATTTATTTTGAGACGGAGTCTAGCTGTTGCCCAGGCTGGAGTGCAGTGGCGTGATCTCGGCTCACTGCAGCCTCCACCTCCCAGATTCAAGAGATTCCCCTGCCTGAACCTCCTGAATAGTTGGGACTACAGGCATGCACAACCATGGCCAGCTAATTTTTGGTAGAGATGGGGTTTCACCATGTTGGCTGGGCTGGTCCCAGACTCCTAACCTCAAGTGATCCTCCCACCTCAGCCTCCCAAAGTGCTGGATTTTAAGTGTGAGCCACTGTGCTCAGCTTATTTTTTTTTTTTTTTTTTTTAGACAGGATCTCACTGTCTCACCCAGGGGCTGGAGTGCAGTGGCACAGTCATGGCTCACCACAGCCTCGACCGCCCAGGCTCAGGTGATCCTCCCACTTCAGCTTCCTGAGTAGCTGGGACTACAGGTGCATGCCACCATGCCTGGCTAATTTTTGTATTTTTTGTAGAGATGGAGTTTTGCCAGGTTGCCCAGGCTGGTCTCAAACTCCTAGGCTCAAGTGATTTGCCTGTCTCAGCCTCCCAAAGTGCTAGGATTACAGGCACGGGCCACTGCACCTGGCCTAACTTGAAACAGTTTAACTCTCATATCTTCTTCAGTCTTACATGTTTCTGTCCAGTATTTAAATTCTATCTTGCTATTTAAACTCCCTCCACAATTTATCTTCAACACCATTATTGTTTTATACTAAGTTTGTTTACACTTATTCATATTTTAGTAATTTATTGGGTCACCAACTTTTTTTATTTCCTGCTTCTTCCTTCGAGTTGAGTTTCCCTCTTGCTGAAGTATAATTCTCTGTAAGTTCCTGTGGGGAAGCTCTGTGAATGCTAGACTAACCCCATCTTGTTTTTCTAAAAATGTCTGTGTCCTCACCCTTGAATGATAATTTAGCTTTGTAATTCTAGATCACAAATATCTTCTTTCATTATTTCGTACATCATTCTACTGGCTTCAGGCTTCAGGTGTTTATATTGAAAAGTCTGCCATTCATTTGATGGTCTATTCCTTTTATAAGCTGACTTTTCTCTTTAGTTGCTTATAAAATCTCCTGTTTTCTTTTTGTTTAGTTTCATTATAACGTGTCTGCTTGTGGATTTATTTCTATATTATTTATTCTGTCTTGTATTCATTGTGCTTCCAACTCATATTCTTCATAGAAGAAATAGGATAAATTGATATAAATTTTGGAAGATCCTCAGCCATTGTATCTTTAAGGATTGCCTCTTCATTACTCTCCCTCTTTTCTCTTTCTGGAACTCTTACTACATCTATCTTAGACCTTCTAATTTTATCTTCAATATTTCTAAATTTCTCAGATACACACACACATATATATATATATATATATTTTTTTTTTTTTTTTTTTTTTTTTTTTTGAGACAAAGTCTTGCTCTGTTGCCCAGACTGGAGTGCAGTGGCGCAATCTCAGTTCACTGCAAGCTCCACCTCCCAGGTTCCAGGTTCACGCCATTCTCCTGCCTCAGCCTCTCGAGTAGCTGGGACTACAAGCGCCCGCCACCACACCCGGCTAATTTTTGTATTTTTAGTAGAGACAGGGTTTCACCGTGTTAACCAAGATGGTCTCGACCTCCTGACCTCATGATCTACCCGCCTCGGCCTCCCAGAGTGCTGGGATTACAGGCGTGAGCCACCGCGCCCAGTCTCATTTATATTTTTGTTTGAAATTTCTTACCTCGGCACCATAGCTAACTTATGTAATTTAATTTAACTTCTTGGCCAGTGTCCTTTGAGAATGACAAGTAACTATGTGACACTTCATTCAGTGCTATAAACTTACAGTCGACTTTTAAAAGAAACTCTGTGTATGTTCCAAGGAAATGCTTGAGCATTGCATTGTACCAGAATTCCTGAAGTCTCCATGCAAAACAGCTGGGGTTCTTTCTCAAAAACTTCTCCAAACAACAATACAACAGAATGAGATTTAGCACTTGAAGCTTCAATCATTTTTCAAATTGCAGAGCTCGTTTGGACACAGCAGAGGTCAAACTCTCCACTGTCATTATCTCATTGCAGGCAAACCAATAGTCTTGGGTCTCTACTATGTTTTTTATCAATTAAAGTCTTAGCATCACAATGATACATGGTACAACACATTGTGAGATACACACAATGTGTATCAACGATACACAATGATACATGGTACAACCTGTGTGACCATGAATCTCTTCAGTTTTTCCCATGCTACTGCACTCCATGAGAGGGAAGGTATTTCTCTCTTTCACAGCTAGCACACACCCTGTGATGTGTGGCTGCTAGCAGCTATGGAACTAAGCTTTTCAAACCTCAATAACATATTTGGAATAATCTTGACCCCCCTGTTGTAATCAGTCATACCATATAAAGCACATAAAAATAGCAAAAGAAAGCAGAGGTTGCCTCTTAGGGGTTTGATAGCTGACACAGCTATAGATACCCAGGAACTCAACCATTGGTTTTGTTTCTGTTTTTTAACAATTGATTATAGTGGCCATTTCTACCTGACTCATTTGCAAATGTCTGATCTTTTGATTATATCTTACTTTTTACTATTTTAATTTTTTTTTTTTTTTTTAGATGGAGTCTCGCTCTGTCACCCAGGCTGGAGTGCAGTGGTGCCATCTCAGCTCACTGCAACCTCCACCTCTGGGGTTCAACCCATTCTCCCTGCCTCAGCCTCCCAAATAGCTGGGATTACAAGTGTGCACCACCACACCCAGCTAATTTTTGTATTTTTTAGTGGAGATGGGGTTTCTCCATGTTGGCCAGGATGGTCTTGAACTCCTGACCTCAGATGATCCACCCGCCTCAGCCTCCCAAAGTGCTGGGATTACAGGTGTAAGCCACCACACCTGGCCATTTTAATGCTTTTTTATAGTACTTGTTATTGTTTTAAATGTATGTAGTTATTTTGTTATTTCCATTGTAGCTTTCTATTATCTGAAAGTTAGGGAAATTCTATTTATTGTGCTAGGTGGTTCTCAATTGTGGTATGTTGTTTCCTCATTTGTATTGTAATCATGGATTGTGAGCTCATCTTTAGCAAGTTTTATTCTGTTGAAATCCTCTGCTGCACGGGTGAAGATACGGTCCTCCAAAGTGATTTTACATTTGCTTCTGTACAGTATCCTAGGAACAGCATCAGCTCACAATTTTTATTGAACTTCCTGGCTTAAGGGTACCCAGACCATGTGGATATTATAATTTCAAACCTTGAGTTTCATGTTCTCAGAAATTTTTCTTTTCTTTTTTCTTCACCAGCAGACGGATAAGCTTTCGCATCATCTCCTGTATGAGTGTGTAGATTGTTTTTTAGTCCACCTTTACACAGAAGGTGCTGTCTTTCAAAATCCAGGCATTATACAAGGGTTTTATTTCAAACCCACTGTCTATATAGGACCAGTCCTCCTTTCTTCTCCCTTGCAAGTATTAAAGTTCTGCTGCCCCAATCACCAGGGAAGGCTTAGCATCAGCTCAGATTCATACTTCTTTGATTTATAGTTTCCTCTTTATCCCCAGGAACTGGAGATTTCCATTTTCTCCTAAACAGTTATACATTTCTAAAAATTTTTATTGTTTTTCATCTGGTATGTATAAAAGCTATAAGAAGGAGAATTTTCTGATTGTTTTGTGAGTTTGCTAGAACCAGAAATTCTCAGTTTTATCTCTTATATAATAGTCTCTTTTTGCACAAATATTTTAGTGCTTTATAATTCCTTTAATTAAATTATGGAATTATAATAGGTTTAACAAAAATAAACAAATTTGGAAACACACACACTCACACCCCTCATTCTTTTAAGCATATAACTCCAACTGACATAAGCAGAAGTTTAGGGCATACTGGAGAGTGTCCTGCTAGCTGAGTAGATTTTGCAGGCTGTAGACATCCATTAGTAAGTTTTACAGAAAGAATGGGGAATATCTTAAATCCAGTAAGGGAATTAAATGGAGATTGAGGAAGAGTGTCTCTTATAGCTTTCAGAAATTAGAGCATAAGAATGGATGAGAAATGTTGGATCCATGCTCTGAAAGCATATAAGTCATTCTGAGAAACTTGGTCTTAATCCCTAGGAAATGATGGGAGAGATCATATCAAAGTACCTAGGCCTGTCAGTTTTGAATGAGAAAACATATGAAATCTTCTGTGTAAAGTTTTACACAAATGTAAGACATTTTTCCTATTATTGCAACAGCTATACTAAAAAATACAAAAAACTAGCCGGGCGACGAGGCGGGCACCTGTAGTCCCAGCTACTCGGGAGGCTGAGACAGGAGAATGGCGTGAACCCGGGAGGCGGAGCTTGCAGTGAGCTGAGAGCCGGCCACTGCACTCCAGCCTGGGTGGCAGAGCAAGACTCCGTCTCAAAAAAAAAAAAAAAAAAAACTAGATGTCAGTGAAGCAGTCTAAGTGTTCGCTAATGCTTACATGAATGTAAGTTCTTAAGCTGCCTCAAGGTCTTTGCAGATGCTCTTGCCTAAAACACTCAGCCCACTCCCTCGGCTGTGGCACCTCAGTGACCTTCTCCACCATCCAGCAGACCTCAATTATGTCCTCTCCAAAGAGGCCTCAGCTGTGGTGGTAGTAGGGAAGGGAGTATCTTTCAAACTGTTCATTCCCTGTGTACTCTACTCTACCTCAACCCTAGCAAGAGTGGCTGCTCCCTATATTGTTTTCTTATGAGTTCTTTTTAACCCTTCGTAGTGATGGCCCATTAGTAGTTAATAATCCTTTATATTAAACTTTCTAGGTTCTAATTACTGTGGTGATTCTGTCTCCAACTTGGACCCTGACTGATACACACACTGAAATTTGAGGACCATAAGCCTAGATCACAAAATTATCCAAGAGTTTCCAGTTATTTTCACCAAAAGTAAATGAAGTGCTCCAATGGCCATAAATACCTGTTCCTCAAAGGTTGCGAATCATAAATACCAGAAACTTCTAGGTTCAAGTAACTATTTTCTCAAAGAAATTTTGATATACAGGCAAACGTTGTGTACTTTTAGGGCAATATATGTAATCTGTACTTGTATGCTAGTGTTTTTCTGATTGTAAAGCCTATAAAACATTTACTTAATTTAATTGAAGAAAAAAAAATCCCAGGTCACCATGATTCAAAGCAAGATTAATCATCTGTGGAATAAGAGATAATATTAATAATTATAGTTCAAAGTTGTTTGAAATATGTTATAATTATTCAGTTATGGAATTCTATTTTAGCCATGGAATTAGTACAAAGGTCAGGAAAAGAAAAAATACTTGTAATGGGGCTTTGTAGGGAAATACCGTTTTTTGAAAGAAGCACAAGATCTCACACATAACCTATTGCACCCCATTGTAGTAAGATAAACATTGCTCATGGCAAGAATTCTCATCTTAATTTACTTATTGAATTAAAATAAAAACACCTATTCAATCAAAGTGACCTGTCAGTGCTGCAGTTTCTACTGCTTCAGTGAGTTCCTTTCTTATAAAAGATCAGTAGAAGGTCCAGAAGAGAAAGTGGTAATTGCACATCAAAGCTATAGGTCACAAAGCTCCCAAACGTCAGCTTTTATTTTGAAGCTAACTTCAGCTATACAAACCTAGATTTTTATGAGACCTCCATTCCTTTCTCCCAAAAGTGAATAGATTGTAAAAGTCAATCATTCTCGATCCAGAATTTTGAAAGATTTTTATATTCTTTAAGGCACTTTTTTTTTTTTGAAACGGGGCCTCATGCTGTCACCCAGGCTGGAGTGCAGTGGCACAATCTCAGTTCATTGCAACCTCCATGTCCCAGGCCCAAGCAGTTCTCTCCAGCCTTCTGAGTAGCTGGGACTAAAAGCACATGCCATCATGTCCGGCTAAATTTCTGTATTTTTGGTAAAGATGGGGGCTTCACTATGTTGCCCAGGCTAGTCTCGACCTCCTGATCTCAAACAATTCACCCACCTCAGACTCCCAAAGTGCTGGGATTACAGGTGTGAGCCACCAAATCCAGCCATTTTAAGGCATATTCTTAACAACAGATTCATCAAAACACAAAAATCACAAAGGCATTCCCATCTTTTAAGAAATTTTCTTGAGAACACTGACATTTATGTGAATGTCTTTAGGTTTGACATTATTCTGTGTGAGAAAAATGACTTTTAAAAAGGAAGGTTGTCTTCTGGTGGCAACACAGCAACTTATTCAGTATCAGAACCTCAGTATCAGAACAAAACTCCAAACTCTTCCAGTCTTCCTGTTATGTAAATCTAGAGTAAGCTGTGGAAAGCACAGACTTTAAGATTCTGATGCTCGCTTCCAGTTTCTTTAGAATTTTAGTCACCTTGATTCTTTGTCATCTATGCAGAAATATAGCAAGATCTCAGCCTTAAACCCACTTGGAAAATCAACCCACGTGGAACCCACTTTTCTTGTCAATCCTCTCAGTGTTTGACACTTTCAATCTTGTAGCATTCACCCTCCTACCTCCTTTATTTTGTAGTTGCCCTCAGCCTGGTGCCTACTTATTTTCCTTGCTTATTGACTCATATTTTAATTGGTTCATCTTGGCTTCTCAGCAGTTGATGACCCACATCTCAAACTTTACAAGTGTATCTGGAGCCAAAAAGATCATGTGTCTTTGTTTTCAATCATTCCATTGATTTTAGTTGTTTAACCAAGAACATGTTCTTTTTCTTTTCAGAGAGAATCTGCCATGGTTTTTTAAAAACCACTTGGTAACCTCTGAAGGATTTTAGACACATGCATTTGATATATTCGAATCAGAAACAATAAATCTGGATATCTAATTCACATCCTCAAACTGCAAACCTAATTTCTGGTTATTTACTTGCACAGACGGCTTCAGAAACTTCTGATTGTGTTTATTTTGTTTTGAAAGGTGAGAATGGGGAAACATATATTTATGTGTTTCCTCAACAGGAAATCTAGTAAGGAAACAAAAGTTAATGAGCTGTTTTGGTCACTCCTGATGACCAGAATGTTCTAACTTCTCATGTTACTGAACTTGGATCCTCTAAACCTATAGCTTGTCAAATATGAATGTGCAAGCTAATCCTCTGAGATCTTTTTGAAAGGCAGTTTCTGATTTAGGAGGTCTGAAGTAGATCTCAGAATTCCGCATTTCTAATAAGTTCCTAGGTAATGGTGATGCTTCTGCCTGGGGGCCCACTTTCAGTAGTAGGCCTCCAGACTATACAAAGCAGGGGTGTCCAATCTAACAAATGGATCTTGAGAGGAAATAAGTTTGTAAGAAGAAAGCATTCTTTACTGATAGAACAACTTCCAGGATCCATATCTGGAAAATGGGAGTCAGAGGAAAGATCCTTAAAAGGTCAAGTCTGAGTCTCAAGAGAGAGTTACCACAATATGCATCTAAGTCTGCCTACTCAGATAACACATGGAGACTAACTTGCACCCTTCACTATTCCATTGAGCAAGGGGTGGAAGAATTTCCCATCATGTATATTACCACCTATACCCCTGAGGATCAAAGATGTTCAGGGAGTGAGTTCACGGTACCTTCATGTCATAGGTGGGAGATCGGAGGAATGGCAAAAATTAGTGCCAGTATTTTCTTCTTTTTTGTTGTCCATTGCATCCTTGATAAATAGGCCCTTTTCAAGGGACTTGGTATTGCGGGTTTAATTCTTTTGGCCCAGATGGGCAGGGTAATACCTTATTAGGTATTAGATGTGAGGGAGATGTAAATCTTGGGCCTTCTAGGGGAATTACACCAGGATTAGCCCCTTACCAGGAAAAGTGATCTGGAAAACCAACTTTCAATCTTCCCATTCTCCAGAAAAGTGCTGGGGTCATTAACCATTGCTTTCCTGGAAGCAGGCAGGCTGTGGCCCATCTTCTGGACAGCTGAGGCATGGTCAAAAGAGTACACACCATGTCATGAGAATTGCAATGGGAGCCTCAGAGGACTTGATGCCCTGAGGAATCCTCACCTCAGTTAGGTGGAACCATCTTCAATGGGGGCCCCTGTGGGGCATGAGGGCCAGGGAAATTCGTCCTTCCAGTAGGGAAAAGGCTGCTGTGTCTCCCACTTCATGCAGTAGCAGCTGACTGTGTTCCAAGTTGTATCCTTTTCCTGTATTAGTGGTGACCGTTATTTGTGGCTATCCTTGAGTCAACTGCCCAACCCTTTCTTTACGGCTAGCAAACCTACATGGTATCCAGAGCCTCATTCAGTTATTTAGCAGACATTTATAGATTTCCTTCCCTGTACAGGCACTGCATGGCCTTGTCTAGCTGACATCTTTACAGATATGCATGCAGTGGTGGTAAAGAAGGGAGGGGATGAGAACATAGGCTTTGAGGCTGGGCAGACTCTACTGGACTCCCAAATCACCTACTGGTTGTGTGACTGCTTGTTTTGCCATCTATAAAATGAACACTTCACAGGATTGTTGAAGGAACTAAATGAAATAATGCACACAGCAGTGTGAACATGTGTCTGGTATGTCATAAGAGTTCAATAAATTATTGCTATTTTGTTACTGCTATAATTACTGTATTTAAATATCTCTTCTGAACTCCTAGCCAATATTTTCAACTGCCTTTAGATATCTCTCCCTAGACAACCCTTATGAATACATCAAACTCAATATTTCCAATACTGAACACTTTAGCATTCTCAGGAAACGTATTACTCTGTCTTTTTCCTTATCTTAGTATCTCCACCTGCCATTATCTTTATGGAAAAATAAAATATCTGTTTCTTCTTCACTCCCCTATTATATATGTCACCTACTCTGTCCTTTTAAACTCATAAGTGCCTCCCTTTTTCTCCATTCTAATTGGCACTGCCCTGGTTTACACTGTCATTCTCTCTTTCCTGCATAGCCCTGAGCTAGAGCTTCTGTAAATGTTTCTAAATGACCCCAATTCTAAATGCTCTGTTCTGTTGTGTCTGTAACCACATTAGTACTTGTTGAACTTGTTCTAATTTTTGATTCAAGATATACAGTGTCCCTACTGTCTGTGGCCTCTAGTCCTCTCTGTCCCCTCTAAATCATGTCACTCTGCCACCAGAGCAATCATTTTAAATAACAAATCTAACTCTATCGCTTCAAAACATAAATACTTTCAGTGGCTTCTTATTATGCCAACCTCCACTCAAAGTATAAAAAAGCATCCACTCTCAATTCCCAGCCTTGCTTTTGAGCTCTATCTCTTGCCAAATGCTTATGTGCATTCTATATACACTCTAGCCAAACAGAGCCAGGTTTTTAAAAAAAACATGGAGGCTTCTACTTGTCACTTCTACCTAGGATCCATTCTCCATCCTGAGCCTTCATTCTGCCTTTTCTCCAAATGCCAGCAATCCTTTCTCATTCTTCAAAAGTCACTTCCTCCATGAAGACTGGTATTTTTCAGTAGGAAGGAAAGTAGCATCTCAATTAGTAGCAGAGTTTGCAAATCAAAGCACGTCTTTTTTTCACCTATAATGAGAAGGGCACTGAGACTTACACAATCACCATTAGAAATTCAAGTAGCCAAAAGCCAGTGGGGTCAAAGAGTATAAGAGAAAGGCCCCAGTGAACACTATGTGCAGGCCCTTAGGAACACTTATGAGAGGAAGTGATGGCCGATGTCCAGGTCATTTACATAAGGTTTTGGACAACTGGTAGAACTATTCAGTCACTTGAAGACTCATAGCGCCATGTAGAAAAGAATGAGTATGCATTCTATTAAGAGTAATAATTAAGAGGGATGTCATCCAGAGCTCAAGAGGTGCCTTTCTTTCCAGCCAGTCCTATTGTATCAGGGGTGTATTAGTTTGATAGCGCTGCCTTTGTGGTACCACAGACTGGGTAGCTTAAACAACAGAAATGTATTGTCTCACAGTTCTAGAAGCTGAAAGCCCAAAATCAAGATGTCAGTAGGGTTGGTTCACTCTGAGGCTATAAGGAAGAACAGGTTCCACACCTGTCTCCTAGCTTCTGGACTTACTGGCAGTCTCATTGGCTCCTGCTGCTGCACCCTAAGCTCTCCCTTCATCTTCACATGGCATTCTCTCTGGGTGTGTGAGCCCAGATTTTTCCTTTTTATAAGGACACTAGTCATATTAGATTAAAGGCACATCCTACTGTGGTATGACCTCATCCTAATGTATCTAGTTATAATTGTAATGACCCTATTTCCAAATAAGGTCATATTCTGAGGTGTTGGGAGTTAGGGCTTCGACATATGAAGTTTTAATGGGATATGATTCAACCTACCAAGGGGTTAGGTGGTGTCCATTCCAGAAGATTCAGTTCTCCCAGCATCTTGGGACAATTTATGAAGAACCCACGAGGACGAGAGCTGTGATACTGATAGCTCAGGAAGAGAAGGGCTAGGAGATTCCTAGCAAGCACTATCAATGCACCACTAAGTCACTGTGACCCTGTGCAAGGGCCTTTAGAAAACAGACACTGGAAGGGACAAACTATAAAAGGAGGGGACGAAGGGTCTTTAGGACCAGACCCACCTCCTAATGGCTACTTCGGCAGGTTGTGGAAGACTAATACCAGCAAGCCCTGAAGGATAAAATTGCCACCAGAATTGAGGGTCCCTAGGATTGGGAAGGCATTTTGACAACTGGTTTACCAAAGTCCCAAGGTGTTGATGAATCACTAAAATTAAAGTCTTATCTAATTATTTGTATCCAAACTCTGGTTATGTTTTAAAAACACATTTTTTTAGAGACAGAGAAAAGAATATGACAAAATACTGTAGTCTCTCTGCCTTAATTTATAGAAGAAACTCAGAGGGGCCATATATGCTATGATTTAGAAAAAAGAACACCAGATGGAGAAGGAGGAGGACTCTGTTAAGTCCATGTTCTGATGCTAACTAAAGGACCTTAGGCAAACCACTTCATCTCTCTGGAACCATACTGTGCATATCTTAAAATACCATATGTCTTTCATATGAAGGTCAATTGATTAAGGAGGCAATGGATGTGAAAATATCACTCAACTCTAAGAAATCCTTCTGAAACCAGCCCAATTGTCCCAGAGAACTGATGTTTATGATTTATTTGAATAAACGTACAAATTGGTCCTCCCAGTTTTAAAGCTTGAGAAAGTTATATTTGTCTTATATGAGTTCCTTTCTCGGAAAACCAACCATCAAGACTCCCAGACAGTATAAGGAGCTGAAACTTACTAGATCACTGTATCTGGACAATGAGACACCATATTTCTCACCAATCATGATTGTCTAACTGACCACCTGCTTCCTGTTGACCAATTTATCTTCCTTACCCCTCCCTAATTCCGTTTTCCCACACATTTCTCCCTGCTATACAAGCCCCTAATTTTAGTCAGTCAGGGAGATGGATTTGAGACTCATCTTCCGTCTCCTCTGCTATAGCACCTGATTAAAGTCTTCTTCCCTGGCAATACTCATTGTCTCAGTGATTGGCTTTCTGTGCAGTGAGCAGCAGGACCCAGACCAGACCCCTGGTGTTTTGGTAACAGTTCTATGAATTCTTAAGATCAGATTCTATTCCTTTTTAAATCTATAGTAACTAGCACATAGTAGATGTTCAGCAAATATTTGTTGTATGAATGAATGAATGGATTCAATCTAGTCCTTACTTGTATTCAGAACACAATGTCCAGATCTCAACTCTGAATCAGGCAATCCCAGAATCATAGGGACAATAGGTTTTCTGAAGGCAGCATCTCAATCATCCTAAAGAAACTATCTTGCTATGGTTGCTGCTTGTGTTCTAAGCAGCCTATTGGAAACACTACCTCCTCTGGCAAAATTCACCAGAGTTCTCTGGACATCAGTCTCTCAGGACTTGAGAAAGTCTCCCCTGAGTGTTGACTGCACATCTGTTACACTCCTCAAAAGGTAAACCAGTAAACCCAGAAAACAAACTCGTTACAGCCAGCATAATCTCCAGCAGTTATTCTTCTGGAGCTCTGTGGCCACGTGGGAGATCTTTGTGCACGTTATTATAACCGGTGTTATTACTGTATACTGCAAGCTCTGACCTGGGGATTTTTTCTCTGCCTGGTGACTCACTCTTTTTCTTAGTATCAACTACAGTACTTCTTGTAGATTGATCAAAATGTTCACATAAGATTTCTTACTTTAGTACCTAACCAATAGTTGGGGGCTGGGAAAAGGAGAGTTAATTTCAAGGCAAACAGGAGAAACTGGCCTGATTGTAACACGTATTGAAATATCCAAATAGTACATTGTAAAGGGACATTTTTAAGGGAAATTGTGATAAAGTCGTAGTCACCACTCTGCATCTGTGGCTTCAGTCATTAGAATGATTGGACTATGATGTTTTATCCTAACAAGTGATATTTAGGAGCTCATTAGATCCTGGAGGGATATACTTCACAGCATTTAAATAAACCTAAGTTATTGGACCCTAAAGAGCATAATTGATCATCATTTTTTATTTGATCAAAATGGTTTGCAATTATTCCTGCTGGGAGATTTATCTATTTGCATCTTGCAGTTTTAGAATTTTATCCCTTTGATCTTGCCATAATATCATGATTAATTGATTGATTCAAGGGTTCAAGAGTCAATAAACCCAGTATTTGTTATTATTTATTATTAAACTCTCCCCAGTGTGCCAGTTGGCATTCAGAGGCTAAAGAAAATACAATTCAATTCTCACAGCTTCTTAAAGAATTGATTATGCAAGGTAAAAAAAAGAAGAAAAGAACTCTTTTTGTTCCATCTTGTGAATACCAATGGGGGAAAAATAATGAAAAAAATGCATTCTGTATTTATATTAGCCATTATTTACATGTTCGGAAAATCTGGATTGTTGCTCACTTTTAATTTTTTGGTTTCTATCTACTTATATGCATCCATATCTGTATTTGAGCCGGCATCGAAAATGAAAGTTCCCACTGTACTTATTCCTCACATTGTAAAAACAATTTTACTTGAGCACTGTTTAAGAAACACACGAGCTTGGAAGAAAATGTACAATAAAATTGTCCTGAGTTAAGAAGAATAAAAAATATGTAAGTCCAGGGATATTGATTGTGTCCTGGTGCCCTGTGTGCTTTACTTAGATTAGGACTAAAGCTTCCTTTACCTGAATAAACACTTCTTCACAAGATGGATTTAGCAGTAGCAAAGAATGGGTCACTGAACCCAAGAAAATATAACCATTTCTTGACACCCAGATCTGTTGTCAGACCCCTGGGCAAGTAAGAATAGGACGAAATTGGCCAAATGGGAAGTATCGCAGTAAATAAATGTTACCAAATTTATGTTGTAACTCTCAAATTACGCATTTGAAAATAAACTATCACTAAAACACAGAGCCTAAAAGGGGATGATTTACATATAAATAATATCATGCTTGGGTATTATAGCCTCCATCAATGATTAACACAATACCAGGATTATTATTTGGTGGCTATTTTATAATAAATAAAGATATAGAAAGCTTAGTGGATTCTTCCCAACACTGCTAAAATAAAGTCAGTATTAACACTGAGATGTAGATACTCTAATGGAAAATTTCCAGGAAAGTGTCTCTTCCAAGGCCACATTTCTATCCAAAAACTATACATTCTGTATAATTTGACTTCAAATTATACAGAATGCTGTTACAAAAATATGCTACTCTCACTTGAAGCTCCAGGAGAGATGTTTGCATAATCCAAAAAAGGAATTCATCGCCAAAAGCCCAATAAAAACCCAAAGGTGTAAGGATGCTACTGAGCTAAGATTGATGGTATGTCCTAAAAGCACCAGCTGTATAAAATATGAAACCATCCACTATGCTGACGTCCCGAAGGAGCCTGATGAGAGGCACATGCAATACCACATGTCCTGCATGACAGGCAAGACAACAATGGTCGACCAGATGTTCTTCTCCTTCTCATTTGCATGGTTAGGACATATGGTAACTGGGAAAAATGAAGTCATCATTTAAGAAGTGATATGAATAGCTTGAAATATAATTGTTTCAAATCATAGACCCCACACCTGTCATGGACTAATGATGTTTGAACCTTTGAAAATAAACACGTTAAGTACAACCTAAACACCTTATGTCATACTGTGTTGTTTTTTTTTTTTTTAATGCCTTACCACACATTTGCAATCCCTGAAATAAATCATACCTCTTTGGATAGTTTGAGATTGCTTAGTTTTATCTGGAGAAAAGGTTTGGTTTCCTTACACATGTTAAACTTGGGAGTATTTCAACACTTGCAATAGCAATATTTGGATGTCAGTAAGATCTAGATTTCAACACCAATGGATGATTTGGTATATAAAACATCTGGTGTGTTTGTGAGAGAGTATCAGATTTAAATTAGTGATAGCCACAGTCCTTCTGGTTAAATAAGCCCTTTAGTAGTAAGTTTAGTTTTCGGTCTCTGTACCTAATGCCTAAAGTAAGACTAAGATATATTTGTAAAGGTTGCCTTAAGTAAAATAACAGGAAAGCAAGCAAAATTGCTCACCATTTTGAGAACATGAGCAGCCAGACAACCCAGCTCCAACTTATTGCAGCCAATCTCACACTCAGGAATATTGAGGACAAAATTTTGATAGTGATGGTGAAGCACAAATAAAACAAAAGCCTTGAAATTTGCCATGCTGAGAATTCCCAAGGAATATGTAGAGTTGGGACTCTATTTTCTTGGATCTCAAGAAGGCAAGAAAAAGTCATTTATTCTTTCCTCTTGCAACATAATTGGTTTCTATAATAGAAAAGAAATTTCTGCCCCACCTATGGTCTTAATGCTTCCATTTTGATAGATCTCCTAAAAATCTAGTAATGTCAACATCCCCTGTGTATCTGAAGGAATACTACAAACAAGGTATATTAAAGGAGTCTACCCTGCTGAAAAACATGTTATAATTTATGAAGCATCCTTTGGTCATCATACAGCAGTATTTTGGAGTCAGTATATGAACCACATCAAAGAAGAGAAATAAGGTTTGAAGTTTCTTCTCATGTAAGATGTGGTTCCTAATAAATAGAACTTCTGAGTTGAAAACATATCTTTTGTCCAAGGAGGATGAGATTTGGGAAAGACAGACCAAGAGAGACATTCAGGGAAAATATGCAACAGTGTCTGTAAGAGAAACCATAGAGGAGAAAGAACTTAACTGTATCAGACATGTCGTAATTGAACACTGTCAGATCAATCTCTGCTGATAGCAGTGTTACACATTGCATATGTGATCTTCACTGTCTTGAAGCTAACACAACAATACAGACAATACAGGCAGAATTCTTGGGCCAAATCAATCCTGAAAAGCCAGTTTGGACAGACCTACAAAACTGACTGGCCCTTCTATTTCATGGGCTTATCGACATAATTTTCCATGTCTAGGTATAGTTGTGTCTAGACCAGAGGGCACCACCAGTATCACGACAATGCTATGTCCAGCTGGCTCCAGGCAAAACTGTGAATCGGTTGTGACTTTGAACAAACACAATCACCATTTCAATGTTCTGCTTTCCATTTTCAGTGTCTCCTCCAGTAATGGTCAGTGGTTTTTCTACCCCTCACCTCACCCCTCACCCCCATGATGCCAGCTTGCTATGCCCTGGCAAAACAGTGCTGCCCACCCAGCCACATCGTCCCATGCTGTAGGTTTTTGTACATGTTCTTTAGTTGAAGAAGTTTCCCTCTATTACCAATTTGTTGAGAGTGTTTTTAAAAAATCAAGAATGGGTGCTGAATTTTGTCAAATGCTTTTTCCATGCTGATATGATTATATGATTTTTCTTCTTGAGCTTATTGATGTGGTGAATTATGATGACTTTTGAAAGCTGGAGCAGCCCTTAATTGCTTTTTAAACACCAATAGAAAAACAAAATTCTATTCAATGAGTATAATAAGTAATAAAACCCACCTCAACATTTTCTGACATGAGATAAAGATTGAAAACATTTATTGATGTCATTGTTGTTTTAATGTGGAGAGGGCATAAAACCATTTGGATTTATAAAAGCATAAAATAATATTGCCACACATAAGGAATATTTTAATTCTTATGTGCAGTATGGAAGCTCTAAGATTCTTTAAATTCTCTCTTTTTATGGAGAAAACCTCTAACTTCCTAGGCTGGGATATCAAGAGTGTAAAGTGGTATTTTTACTTTAAAAACCCACAGAAAATGTTTTTTTATTTTCAGCAGGAAATGGCTCACTTTGATGGAGCTATATCACCAACTTGTGATTGAAGAATATTACTTCTAAGACTTTTAATCTTGTTGCACTTCCCAGCTAGATGCATAAAACAGGATCCTATTTGGTGTTTGTTCCACAAAACAGATAAAGTGGAGCCCGTATCTGGGTTGGTTCACAGGATTCAAGTCCCTTCTGTTGAACTAACACATGATGAAATATTAATAGGGGAATTCAAGGATATTAACACACCAAAGAGTATTTCTATTTTGTTTTCTTATATTTAACACTCTCACATGAAAGTTAACCTCCAAGTCAGGTGTTCAGGCACTGGACAGAAAGCCTGGAGATTTTGGTCAGTAGGCTGCATTTGGGGTCCCTCTTCAATATACTATGTGGTTGATTGCCTCCTTCAACTACATATAATGCTTTTCAGAGCCTTGAGTAGCTGTTGTTGTTGTTGTTGTTGTTGTTGTTGTTGTTTAATTTTATCCTGAAGATTCAGTTGCAATCAGTGTAAGGGATGGGACATAGAGAGCTTATGCCACCGTAGCAGAGCTGAAATTCTCAACAACTCACATCACGATGAGCTAACTGAGGCCCAGAGAGATGAACAATGATGGCAGCAATCCCTCGTATTTGTTGTAGACTTTACGGTTTACAAAGAATTTCCTCATATTACCCATTTCATGCTTACAATAATCTATTGTGAGGGTATAGTCTAATAATGCCATAGATTCTGGCAAGTTGCAATTTACGTTACAAAATTATGACTGTGCTTAACATTTCATTTTTATTTCTCTCTGCTGTTTTTCTGGATTTATACAAGTAATATAACCCAACAGACAATGTAGGAGGATGTGGATTTGCAGCATTAGAACATAGACCTGCAATTAAATAGAAAAAATTTGAGAGGTCTCAAACTGAGACCAAAAAAAACACTAGACACAGATGATACTTTCCTTGAAGTGCCCAAGGGTGATGGAGGGATGAACCCAAAAGTCATGCTAAGATGAGCTGCACTGATGTGAAAGAAAAGGAATTTGAATCAAAACAAGTAGAAAGTTTTGAGCTTAACCCCCTCATCCATATGCTGCACACACCAACGTAGAGGAAGCCAGGATATCAGGGAGAAGGGGGCTCTTTGCCATTTGTAAAAAGATTCTGTTTTTTAGCTTTACTCATGATGCCTTCCATTTTCATCCCACCTTTGTTTTTTCCAGAGCATTTTCACATGCCCAGTCTTATTTCAGCCACATAGCAACACGAGATTGGCAAGACAGGCACTTGCTTTGCTGTATACAGATTTTTACTGCTGCCTTTACAAGTGAAAAACTGAAGCCCAGTGCGTTTGAATGCCTTACTCAAGGTCACACAGCTGGTTTGGAAATGAGCAGAAGCTTGGACTCTCATAAAACATGAGCAGGCAAGGTCTTCAACATGTGGTAAAACAGGTTAAGCACTCCAGATTGACGCATACATGACTGAGTCCTAAACTCCATCAACTGACAGGAAAGGAATTTAAAAGATTTTAGCCCACAAGAGAAATGACCAGTTGAGGAGATGTTAGCAGAGCAGAGATTTCAACAAACATTTGAAAAATGGCAAAGGAATGGGAATATGGTTTTGATTCAGCAAGGAGGAGAAACATCCAGGTTGCTATAAAAAAAAAAAAAAGTGGAGGGGAATACTAAAAAGAAATGAGACCACTTGCTGCACAGAACCACAGTAAATCCATGACATAGTGGCGCAAGTTATCAGAAGAGGCAGGAGGGCATCTCAGGGCAGACAACCATGCATGGTGCCAAGCCCACACACAACCTGATTAGAATCTTCCATCATTCTCCCACTCCTTGCAACCAGCCAACTACACCTTCCCTACACTACTCCCTACCTACCCTCTGCACACAAACCAGAGGATTCTTTTCTGGGGAAATTCATCCCAAGTCTCAGTGGTCACCACATTGTATGTTGGAGGAGGAAGGCAGACATGAGTACAAATGGGGAGATTAACTTGTGAAGTGTGGGACTCCCCAGTCTTTTCTTCCAACTCTGATTCCAGTAAACCACCCTCCAGGCTTAACTCCCCAGGCAAGAAATGCAATTATCCTTCTCTAGAGAAACTGAATAGCTGGAAACACATAACAAACCCAAAAAACAGCAACAGCAAAAGCAAATAAGAACAAAAAACTCCTCAGATATTGCTGGGGGGAATAATTAGGTCTCCAGCATCAAGCCTGACTTTTTGGTCACCAGAATCTACACAGGAAGGCCCAAGAGTCTGCAACCCCTGTCCTCTTCCACACACACAACCCAGTACACACCGAGCCCTCATCCGAATTTGACACTCTAAATCTAAATGGACAGCCTAGGGTAACCAGACTGTTTTTGTTTTTGTTTTGTTTTATTTTGTTTTTGAGACGGAGTCTCACTCTGTCGCCAGGCTGGAGTGTAGTGGCATGACTGCAATCTCTGTCTCCCAGGTTCAAGCAATTCCCCTGCCTCAGCCTCCCGAATAGCTGGGACAATAGGCACGTACCACCATGCCCGGCTAATTTTTTTATATTTTAGTAGAGACAGGGTTTCACTATGTTGGCCAGATGGTCTCGATCTTCTGACTTCGTGATCCATCCGCCTCGGCCTCCCAAAGTGCTGGGATTACAGGAGTGAGCCACCACACTCGGCCTAGGATGACCAGACATTTGAAGAAAGTCTCCAATAGGAGAGGGACCAAAATAGGCAAACAGAATATAGGAAAGCGTGATAATCCATACAGAAACCACAAATGATAAATATCTTCAGAAAGACAGGCAAAGTTATGCAACCCTTGAAACAAGACCAGGAGGTTGCAAAGAGGTAAAGGGTGTATGTTGGGATGGGGCTGGGGAGGGGAATCAGAACAATATAAAGAGTTCTTAGAAACTGAAAACACGATAGCAAGAACGAATGAGTTGGGAAATGAAGTGAAGAAATTAGAGGGGAAAAAGAGCAAACTGATAAAGAGATGAACAAATGGGGAGAAAGTTAAGAAAATTTAAAAAATCAATCCAAGGGCCCTAAATCTGACTAATAGGAGCTCTAGAAGAACAGAACAGAAAAAACAGTAGGGAGGAAATTATGAATGACATAATTTTCTCAAAACATAATTTCCAGAACAAGAGAACACGAGTCTGTACATTTAAAATGGTTGATCATAATAAAAATTAAAAGACCAATACCAAGGCACCATTGGAACTCCTAACACCATACTCGGAAGTACGGCACTTACTGAGTACTTTGAACTGAAGGAGGTGGGAAGGCCTTAGAAACAAGGTCGCTCTGCCCTCCTCCTGCCCTTCTGCCTTCCTCCCACCTTTCTCCCCTGAAACAAACCATAGAAGCCACAATTCCTCTTCCCCAAGGCAGGTCATAGAAACTAAACGTTCCCTCCCCCAAAGCAAGTCATAAAACCTCGAAAGCTCACTCTGCCTCCCTCTTCTCCCTTGAAGACCCTGATTCCAGAGGGGTTCCAGCCCATACCAAGGAGGAAGGAATGCTACCCAGAGAATCAAGATGCATCTGAGCAGACAGGCTTTGCTGGACTTCCCCGCTCAGTCTGTTACCATTAGATCTTACACTTTTGCCCAATCCTATTTCTACACAACTGTCTCTTCTTCATTGAACTTAAGCATAAAAACAGTTTTCCCTGGGTCTTTTGGTCTTCATTTCTGAAAGTTCCTCTGTCACATAAAACTTTGATTAAATACATTTGTTAGGCTTTTTCCTTGTTAATCAATCTTTTGTTATAAGAACGTTGGCCATAACTCCTATGATGGGTGACGACAGGGATCACATCTTTCTGCCTCTGCAGCACATTGTTGTGAAATTTGAAAATATCGAGAATAAAGCGAAGAATATTTTAAGCTTCCAGGGAGGAAAAACAGGACACACACAAGAAATTATGAAGCAGAATAGCATCAGACTTCTCAACAGCAATTAAGCAAAGAAAATGCAGCAATGACTTCATAATTCTGAGGAAAAATGATTTTCCAAATGAAATTCTATACTCAACCTATCAGTAAAGTTTGGGTGTACAACAAAGACATTTTCAGACGTTCAGATCTCAGAAATTTTACCTTCTTTATATTACTTTCTAGGAGGCTGCTAAAAAGTAAAGTATTCTGGCAAACCATGAAAAGAAGACACTGGAACCAAACAAAACAAAAAAACACCACACACACAAAACAAGGGATCTATCCCCAAAGAGCTGCATGTGGGGTTCAAAAACAGAGCAATGCTTATGGATTATGGGGAAACAACAAAGGGCTCCAGGAGAAACATTTTTAAGGGGAAACGGCAGAGTTGATTTGTTTGCATATATGGAAAATATTAATACGTATGTGTGACAGAGACATTGGAGGCATTTGTGGGAAGATGGCAATAGTTACACAAAAATGAAACAAACAAAAACAAGAGAAAAGTATCAGCTCCAAAAACATACAAGGTAAGAGTCACGGCTGTAGTGTATTACCGGACTCAGCAGCGGGCAATACTTCCACAGTCATAATATTCTAGCGCTGATGATTCATCAAAATTTGTGGTGTTACTGTTTGAGGAGTCGGAGGACTATGAAATGGGGATGTTTAGGCAAGAGTAGGTCTTCATTTACTACAATAATAAATTAACAGGTGATGTTCAAACCAACAAACCAAAACTGTGTGGTACAAACATATTAGTCAGAAATAGGACTATGTTAGCTGGGTGGGTTGGCGCATGTCCATAGTCCCAGCTACTGAGGAGGTTGAGGCAGGAGGATTGCTTGAGCCCAGGAGTTCAAGCTATGATTTTGCCGCTGCACACCAGCCTAGGCAACAGAGTGAGACCTTGTGTCTTAAAACATGTTTTAAAATTATTTTCAAAAAGAAATGTAACTATAAAGGCCAAAAGAAACAGCTAGATTCATGGTGGTTACCTCTGGAGTTTGGATTTGGGATTGGGTCGGATGGGACAGAATAATGTAATTGTATATATTATTATATATCATGTAATGTAATTCAAATGTAGTTTTTCATTTAAAGCCTTAATGTGTATATTTAGGCAAAATAAATAGGGGTAAGGAGAGCCGCCGTTTTCATCACACACAGACTATCCCTTAGAACTGTTCTCATCCCAGCCTCCCCACTGAACTCTTCCTTACAGGCTATGGAAGGGAAGGTACAAGCAAAAATCACAAGAGCGAATTCACTAAGAACTCTGTAGGGTGCTCAGACCAAAGACAGCCCTACCTTGGAATCCCTCTAACATTGTACGCTCTCAAGAGGGGAACTGCTTCCTAGTGTACTTACCCTTTCCCAGCTGGGCACCTCGAGGGCTCTAGCACATTAGGGCACTGTCCAGAGGGAGACTAAATGCTGCAAGTGGACATGCCTCCAGAGACTGCGCAGAACAGGGCATGAGTCTAAATGGATGCACTTATTGCCGGCTGAACTTGCTCATAAGCACGGGCCAGGCATACCCTGCAGACTCCCAAATCGCTGCAAGGCACTTTGCAGCCATGGATAACCTGTGTGAGCAGATGGGGTGACACAGGCAAGCTCAGTGTCTTTCTGTGTGTGTGACCCCGTTGCTCTCTTGGGCTAGGGATCTGGAGGAGCAGACCTTCTTGAATAGAGTTCAAATGTGCCAGATCACGCGCCTGGCTTGGGAAGAGAGGCTCACCTCAGAATTCTCTTGCCACAGGCAGCCTTTCCAGATCCAATCAGGAAAAACAGAACGCCGAGCAACTGCCCAGGCCCCCCAGAAACTCCCACCTCACATTGTTCCACCAGGTCTGAGAAAGGGGCTGTGAGCAGTAGGCAAGGTCATGGCTGTCAGCTCCAGGAACATGATCTGAGCTTCACAGTTTAGGACGAACAAAGGATCCTGGGGAAATGAGTTCCAAGCTTTGGTGCCTGCTTTTCCCTATGGCCATGTCATCCACCTTGGGCCTCTAGGGCACTTCCTCACCTTGAGCAGCCAAGGCGTGCTCTTGGTGCCTGGGTACCAAGGAAGAAGCTCCCATCTTCCTGGAGGGCAGAGCAGCATTTCTGTGCCTCTTGCTCTCCTCTGGCTGTTCTGTTGTCACAATGGACAAGGGGAATTTTCCCCGTAAAGGTCATTTAAATTTCTAAGACACCAGGGAGCCCTCATTTGTGCCACTGCCCTGACCTCTCCAGCCCAGATACTCCAAACCACATGTCCAGCATTTAATGACAGATACTCTTCTAAGGAAGGTCTTTTATGCTTTTCCATAGGTTAGTCTTTTCCTCTTAGCTCAACACTCCAAAATGGCAAACCTTAAACATCTAAAGTCCCCAAAGAACCAGCCCTAGCCCAAGCACCCAGCGAGTACTCAATAAATGTGACTTCACTAGCTATTTCAACCCAAAGGGCTAGCTTTATAAGGAAGCTGAAAATGTCATGTTGGAGGGGAGGAGGAAAACAAAGAAAAATCAGCAGGTTCTTCAAAGTGCTTTTGAGATCCCCTCCTTCCTTTTCAACCCCTTTCTACCGCCATGCTTACTAAAAATACATAAATAAGATTCTCTTAGAAGCCAAACATTTAGAATAACATATTTTCAGGAGATTGTTTTTTCCCCAACAAAGCTTGGATGCCTGTGCAGGTTGTAAATTTACAGCTGATGATTCTCTGCCAGAAGTTTTTTTGGGTGTTTACAGCTGTGAAATACAATCTTTAGGTGATACGCATTACACTTCGTTCTCCCAGTCTGATCCCAGCAGTCTGCGTTCCTGACAACATAACTCATCACAACAATAATGAAATAACAAGAATATTTATTTGGGTTTACACACCACCTTTCACCTAAGGATCTCTGAGCAACTTCAAACACAGCTGAACTAATTCCAAACTGTGTATCTCTCCAACTTTGATTTAGAAGCTAAAAAAGGATACAGTCTGCCGTGTGTAATTCCTTGGCAAAAATCATATACTTCTCCATAAATGGAAACAGTGAATCTGGCTCTTTTTCAAAAATCTTCTCTCTCCTTCTTAAACCTTTTTTGTTGGGAAAAAAGCCATTGCCATAACCTAGACCCCACCCAAAATTTTCTTATTTTGTGCTTTCAAGATTTTTTGCAGAAGATAAATACACAAATTAAGTGCCTTTCTGCTTTGCAAGATTCAGTGAAACAACTTTTAATTGGGATAACTAATAAATGGGAAGTTCTAAATAATCTATAGTTTTAATCAAGTAGAAACTCTCCCTCCCCGATTCCTTTATTTTGTTTCAACACTTGCACTTTTATTTTTCTATGAATTATAGCCATTTACTAACTTTCTTAACTTCCTAACCAGGAGTTTTTTTTGAAAAAACAAGGCCTTGCATCTGGCTTCTCTTTATACGCCAATATTTCTCACAGTGCCTTGTGCAATGTGCAGATCTGTGATAAATTTTTGTTTCTGAGACAGGGTCTCACTCTGTCACCCAGGCTGGAGTGCAGTGGCACAATCTCCACCCACTGCAACCTCCACTTCCCACGTTCAAGAGATTCTCATGCCCTCAGCCTCCCGAGTAACTGAGATTACAGGTGGGTGCCACCACACCCAGCCAATTTTTTGTATTTTTAGTAGAGACAGAGTTTCGCCATGTTGGCCAGACTGGTCTCGAACTGCTGACCTTAAGTGATCCCCCCACCTCGGCCTCCCCAAGTACTGGGATTACAGGCCTGAATCACCGTGCCCAGTCTAAACTGATTTATTTCTGAATTGCATCCATGAGTTAAAATATTTCTAAAATGTTAAGACCCCAATGTCTGCATTAGGGTACAAATGAAGGGAGAAAACAAGCAAATGTCCAAACCCTATCTTTCACTCCACTATCAATGGTGCTAACCACCCTTATCACTGGAAACCAGATTACTAGACCTAAGTTCAAAGGCCTCAGAGCTCTTGCTGCTCTCCAGCACAGAACTAAAGGGAAATTCCCCTCAGATCTTGGATAATTTCAGCCCTATATCTGGGCAGAGAAAATGTTGACCTTCTTGGAAAACGTTGGCCTATAGTCATTCATTAAATCTAAATTACAAATCCACTATGCATCAGACATTGTGCTAGGGGCCGAGGGTATAAGAAGGTAAAGGGCACTGTTCTGGCCCCAAGGGACTTGTAGTCCAGGGTAGGAGGTATTAGAGAAACAGATAAGAGAGATAAGATCAGGAAAACACTTTGTGTCATGACATAATCACCCATAAGACAGAGGTGGGTCCATCTGAACCCAGTCTGACCTCCCAACTGCAGACTAGGCCATAGGCATACTTTAAAGACACCGGGTTCTGAACCCAGCTGCTCACTTCTGCCATGTTCAGTTCCCATCCCGTTGCATCACATGTGGGACTCTGCCTTGTGTCTTTGTGTCCTCAGAGTGATGATTTTGTCGCCCTCTAGGAGCTTTCTGGCTTCTTCCTTGGATGCCACCTTTCTGCTCCTTCTTGGATCCACACTCTGTAGCCCACAGGTTTGCTCGCCTTCTCTTCTTACTCTAATACTATGGCTAGATAGTATTTTAAGATATTAGCCTTTTTTCCTCCCTGCATTATTTCCTTCCCCCAGTTCAAGCTGGTGGCAGTCTTTTTTTTTTTTTTTTTTTTTTTTAATATACTTTAAGTTCTAGGGTACATGTGCACGACGTGCAGGTTTGTTACATATGTATACTTGTGCCATGTTGGTGTGCTGTACCCATCAACTCGTCAGCACCCATCAACTCGTCATTTACATCAGGTATAACTCCCAATTCCATCCTTCCCTCTTCGCCCCTCCCCATAATAGGCCTCGGTGTGTGATGTTCCCCTTCCAGAGTCCAAGTGATCTCATTGTTCAATTCCCACCTATGAGTGAGAACATGCAGTGTTTGGTTTTCTGTTCTTGCGATAGTTTGCTGAGAATGATGATTTCCAGCTGCATCCATGTCCCTACAAAGGATACGAACTCATCCTTTTTTATGGCTGCATAGTATTCCATGGTGTATATGTGCCACATTTTCTTAATCCAGTCTGTCACTGATGGACATTTGGGTTGATTCCAAGTCTTTGCTATTGTGAATAGTGCCGCAATAAACATACATGTGCATGTGTCCTTATGGCAGCATGATTTATAATCTTTGGGTATATACCCAGTAATGGGATGGCTGGGTCATATGGTATTTCTAGTTCTAGATCCTTGAGGAATCACCATACTGTTTTCCACAATGGTTGAACCAGTTTACAATCCCACCAACAGTGTAAAAGTGTTTCTATTTCTCCAAATCCTCTCCAGCACCTGTTGTTTCCTGACTTTTTAATGATTGCCATTCTAACTGGTGTGAGATGGTATCTCACTGTGGTTTTGATTTGCATTTCTCTGATGGCCAGTGATGATGAGCATTTTTTCATGTGTCTGTTGGCTTGTATGCATGTCTTCTTTTGAGAAATGTCTGTTTGTATCCTTTGCCCAGTTTTTGATGGGGTTGTTTGTTTTTTTCTTGTAAATTTGTTTGAGTTCTTTGTAGGTTCTGGATATTAGCCCTTTGTCAGATGAGTAGATTGCAAAAATTTTCTCCCATTCTGTAGGTTGCCTGTTCACTCGGATGGTAGTTTCTTTTGCTGTGCAGAAGCTCTTTAGTTTAATTAGATCCCATTTGTCAATTCTGGCTTTTGTGGCTGTTGCTTTTGGTGTTTTAGACATGAAGTCCTTGCCTATGTCTAAGTCATGAATGGTATTACCTAGGTTTTCTTCTAGGGTTTTTATGGTTTTAGGTCTAACATTTAAGTCTCTAACCCATCTTGAATTAATTTTCGTATAAGGAGTAAGGAAAGGATCCAGTTTCAGCTTTCTACTTATGGCTAGCCAATTTTCCCAGCACCATTTGTTAAATAGGGAATCCTTTCCCCATTTCTTGTTTCTCTCAGGTTTGTCAAAGATCAGATGGCTGTAGATGTGTTGTGTGGTATTATTTCTGAGGGCCAAGTTCTGTTCCATTGGTCTATATCTCTGTTTTGGTACCAGTACCATGCTGCTTTGGTTACTGTAGCCTTGTAGTACAGTTCGAAGTCAGGTAGTGTGATGCCTCCAGCTTTGTTCTTTTGACTTAGGGTTGTCTTGGCAATGCGGGCTTTTTTTTGGTTCCATATGAACTTTAAAGCAGTTTTTTCCAATTCTGTGAAGAAACTCATTGGTAGCTTGATGGGGATGGCATTGAATCTATAAATTACCTGGGGCAGTATGGCCATTTTCACGATATTGATTCTTCCTATCCATGAGCATGGTATGTTCTTCCATTTGTTTGTGCCCTCTTTGATTTCACTGAGCAGTGGTTTGTAGTTCTCCTTGAAGAGGTCCTTTACATTCCTTGTAAGCTGGATTCCTAGGTATTTTATTCTCTTTGAAGCAATTGTGAATGGAAGTTCATTCATGATTTGGCTCTCTGTTTGTCTGTTACTGGTGTATAAGAATGCTTGTGATTTTTGCACATTGATTTTGTATCCTGAGACTTTGCTGAAGTTGCTTATCAGCTTAAGGAGATTTTGGGCTGAGACAATGGGGTTTTCTAAATATACAATCATGTCATCTGCAAACAGGGACAATTTGACTTCTTCTTTTCCTAACTGAATACCCTTGATTTCTTTCTCTTGCCTGATTGCCCTAGCCAGAACTTCCAACACTATGTTGAATAGGAGTGGTGAGAAAGGGCATCCCTGTCTTGTGCCAGTTTTCACAGGGAATGCTTCCAGTTTTTGCCCATTCAGTATGATATTGGCTGTGGGTTTGTCATAAATAGCTCTTATTATTTTGAGATACATTCCATCAATACCGAATTTATTGAGCGTTTTTAGCATGAAGGGCTGTTGAATTTTGTCAAAGGCCTTTTCTGCATCTATTGAGATAATCATGTGGTTTTTGTCTTTGGTTCTGTTTATATGCTGGATTACGTTTATTGATTTGCGTATGTTGAACCAGCCTTGCATCCCAGGGATGAAGCCCACATGATCATGATGGATAAGCTTTTTGATGTGCTGCTGGATTTGGTTTGCCAGGATTTTATTGAGGATTTTTGCATCGATGTTCATCAGGGATATTGGTCTAAAATTCTCTTTTTTGTTGTGTCTCTGCCAGGCTTTGGTATCAGGATGATGTTGGCCTCATAAAATGAGTTAGGGAGGATTTCCTCTTTTTCTATTGATTGGAATAGTTTCAGAAGGAATGGTACCAGCTCCTCCTTGTACCTCCGGTAGAATTCGGCTGTGAGTCCGTCTGGTCCTGGACTTTTTTTGGTTGGTAGGCTATTAATTATTGCCTCAATTTCAGAGCCTGCTATTGGTCTATTCAGGGATTCAACTTCTTCCTGGTTTAGTCCTGGGAGAGTGTAAGTGTCCAGGAAATTATCCATTTCTTCTAGGTTTTCTAGTTTATTTGTGTAGAGGTATTTATAGTATTCTCTGATGGTAGTTTGTATCTCTGTGGGGTCGGTGGTGATATCCTCTTTACCATTTTTTATTGTGTCTATTTGATTCTTCTCTCTTTTCTTCATTAGTCTTGCTAGTGGTCTATCAATTTCGTTGATCTTTTCAAAAAACCAGGTCTGGATTAATTGATTTTTTGGAGGGTTTTTTGTGTCTCTATCTCCTTCAGTTCTGCTCTTATCTTAGTTATTTCTTGCCTTCTGCTAGCTTTTGAATGTGTTTGCTCTTGCTTCTCCAGTTCTTTTAATTGTGATGTTAGAGTGTCAATTTTAGATCTTTCCTGCTTTCTCTTGTGGGCATTTAGTGCTATAAATTTCCCTCTACACACTGCTTTAAATGTGTCCCAGAGATTCTGGTATGTTGTATCTTTGTTCTCATTGGTTTCAAAGAACATCTTTATTTCTGCCTCCATTTCGTTATGTACCCAGTAGTCATTCAGGAGCCGGTTGTTCAGTTTCCATGTAGTTGAGCCGTTTTGATTGATTTTCTTAGTCCTGAGTTCCAGTTTGATTGCACTGTGGTCTGAGAGACAGTTTGTTATAATTTCTGTTCTTTTACGTTTGCTGAGGAGTGCTTTACTTCCAACTATGTGGTCAATTTTGGAATAAGTGCGATGTGGTGCTGAGAAGAATGCATATTCTGTTGATTTGGGGTGGAGAGTTCTGTAGATGTCTATTAAGTCTGCTTGGTGCAGAGCTGAGTTCAATTCCTGGATATCTTTGTTAACTTTCTGTCTCGTTGATCTGTCTAATGTTGACAGTGGGGTGTTGAAGTCTCCCATTATTATTGTATGGGAGTCTAAGTCTCTTTGTAAGTCTTTACGGACTTGCTTTATGAATCTGGGTGCTCCTTTGTTGGGTGCATATATATTTAGGTTAGCTCTTCCTGTTGAATTGATCCCTTTACCATTATGTAATGGCCTTCTTTGTCTCTTTTGATCTTTGCTGGTTTAAAGTCTGTTTTATCAGACACTAGGATTGCAACCCCTGCTTTTTCTTCTTCTCCATTTGCTTGGTAGATCTTCCTCCATCCCTTTATTTTGAGCCTATATGTGTCTCTGCATGTGAGATGGGTCTCCTGAATACAGAAAACTGATGGGTCTTGACTCTTTATCCAATTTGCCAGTCTGTGTCTTTTAATTGGACCATTTAGTCCATTTACATTCAAGGTTAATATTGTTATGTGTGAACTTGATCCTGTCATTGTGATATTAGCTGGTTATTTTGTTCGTTAGTTGATGCAGTTTCTTCCTAGCATCGATAGTCTTTACATTTTGGCATGTTTTTGCAATGGCTGGTACCGGTTGTTCCTTTCCATGTTTAGTGCTTCCTTCAGGATCTCTTGTAGGGCAGGCCTGGTGGTGACAAAATCTCTAAGCATTTGCTTATCTGTAAAGGATTTTATTTCTCCTTCACTTATGAAACTTAGTTTGGCTGGATATGAAATTCTGGGTTTAAAATTCTTTTCTTTAAGAATGTTGAATATTGGCCCCCACTCTCTTCTGGCTTGTAGAGTTTCTGCTGAGAGATCTGCTGTTAGTCTGATGGGCTTCCCTTTGTGGGTAACCCGACCTTTCTCTCTGGCTGCCCTTAAGATTTTTTCCTTCATTTCAACTTTGGTGAATCTGGCAATTATGTGTTTTGGAGTTGTTCTTCTCGAGGAGTATCTTTGTGGCGTTCTTTGTATTTCCTGAATTTGAACGTTGGCCAGCCTTACTAGGTTGGGGAAGTTCTCCTGGATGATATCTTGAAGAGTATTTTCCAACTTGGTTCCATTTTCCCCCTCACTTTCAGGCACACCAATCAGACGTAGATTTGGCCTTTTCACATAATCCCATACTTCTTGGAAACTTTGTTCATTTCTTTTTCCTTTTTTTTCTCTAGACTTCTCTTCTCACTTCATTTCATTCATTTGATCTTCAATCATTGATACTCTTTCTTCCAGTTGATCGAGTTGGTTACTGAAGCTTGTGCATTTGTCACGTATTTCTCGTGTCATGGTTTTTATCTCTGTCAGTTTGTTTATGGCCTTCTCTGCATTGATTATTCTAGTTATCCATTCTTCCATTCTTTTTTCAAGATTTTTAGTTTCTTTGCACTTGGTACGTAGTTCCTCTTTTAGCTCTGATAAGTTTGATAGACTGAAGCCTTCTTCTCTCAACTCGTCAAAGTCATTCTCCGTCCAGCTTTGATCCGTTGCTGGCGATGAGCTGTGATCCTTTGGAGGGGAAGATGCGCTCTGATTTTTTGAATTTCCAGCTTTTCTGCCCTGCTTTTTCCCCATCTTTGTGGTTTTATCTGCCTTTGGTCTTTGATGCTGGTGACGTACTGATGGGGTTTTGGTGTGGGTGTCCTTCCTGTTTGTTAGTTTTCCTTCTAACAGTCAGCACCCTCAGCTGTAGGTCTGTTGGAGATTGCTTGAGGTCCATTCCAGACCCTGTTTCCCTGGGTATCAGCAGCGGAGGCTGCAGAAGATAGAATATTGCCGAATAGCAAGTGCTGCTGTCTGATTCTTGCTCTGGAAGCTTCGTCTCAGGGGTGTACCCCGCCATGTGAGGTGTGAGGTGTCAGTCTGCACCTAGTGGGGGACGTCCCCCAGTTAGGCTACTCAGGGGTCAGAGACCCACTTGAGCAGGCAGTCTGTCCATTCTCAGATCTCAACCTCCGTGCTGGGAGATCCACTGCTGTCTTCAAAGCTGTCAGACAGGGACATTTACATCTGCAGAGGTTTCTGCTGCTTTTTGTTTAGCTGTGCCCTGTCCCCAGAGGTGTACTCTACAGAGACAGGCAGGCCTCCTTGAGCTGCAGTGGGCTCCACCCAGTTCGAGTTTCCCAGAGGTTTTGTTTACCTACTTAAGTCTCAGCAATGGCGGGTACCCCTCCCCCAGCCTCGTTGCTGCCTTGCAGTTAGATCTCAGACTGCTGTGCTAGCAATGAGGGAGGCTCCGTGGGCATGTTACCCTCCCGGACAGGTGTGGTATATAATCTCCTGGTGTGCCGTTTGCTAAGACCTTTGGTAAAGTGCAGTATTAGGGTGGGAGTTACTCGATTTTCCAGGTGCTGTGTGTCTCAGTTTCTAAAGGGATTCCCTTCCCCCTTGCGCTTCCCAGGTGAGGTGATGCCTTGCCCTGCTTCAGCTGTCGCTGGTTGGGCTGCACCAGCTGACCAGCACCGATTGTCCAGCACTCCCTAGTGAGATGAACCCTGTACCTCAGTTGAAAATGCAGAAATCACCCGTCTTCTCTGTCACTCGTGCTGGGAGCTGGAGGCTGGAGCTGTTCCTATTCGGCCATCTTGCTCCAGATGGATGTTGGTGGCAGTCTTGATACTCCATAACCTCAGGAAAGCATCCATCAGGGTCAAAACCAGCAATAGCCAGCAAGTCCATCTGGCTTTTATTTCCCTGAAGAACAATGTTTAGCCCTTAAGAAGACTCGGTGGTTTGGAGAGAAAATGGGAGCTAATATGAGAAGTAATACAGTGGGGGCTTCATCCTTTCTTCCTTCTCTCCCTTTTCCAGACTAACAAGAGATGTCTCTGGGCGAGAGGAGGGAGGAAGGGGAAGAGACATGCCAAAGGGTCGCAGAGAAGCCCATGCTCCCTTTTAGTCTACAGTGTTGACAGCAAAACCCCAAGTGGAAAGGCTGGGTGGAGTGCATGCCAGGCAGACAAAACCACAGGCAGCCTCATATGGCATAGCTATGGCAGAGAAGAAGGAATCCAGGAGGATGGTGGCAGCTTTAGCAGTGACCTCCACAGACGGATGACCAAAGACCAGACCACCAATCTGCACTCTAAAGACTCCACACCGCATAAGAGGAGGATAAACTCAAATCAGCGAAATTAAGTTTTCCCCCAGATGAAAAAAAAGGGGATTCTAGTGAAGTGAAGTTGACTTATGAGCCATAAAGACATGTGACATGTTGGAAATATACCTGAGTTGTGTGGGTGACTTATTCTGGCACCACACTCTTCCTGGAGGCATCCATCCATGCCCAGGTCTTTATACACTGTTTAGTGCCAGACCTAAATCTCAGGTTTTGTTCTCTTTCTCTGTTAAGAAAGAGACCAATATTTTAAGCTGCTTTCTAAATATCTCATTTCAAACTTAGCATGTCCTTAAAGTGACTTTATCTTTTTGACTGTCCCTGCCCTACCCCACCAACTCATTTCTCTCCCCACTCTTCTCTTCCCAGGTGATAGCACTAGAATCCACCCAAATTAGAAACCACACAGATATCTTTAGTTCCTGTGTCTCTCTTTCCACTCAACCCAGTCTATTCTACCTCAGAAATCTCACTCATATATGGCCTTGTCCTTTCTATTACCTCAGTTATGCCCATTTTCCAGACCTCACTATCTGTCTGCCATGTTCATGCAACAGCTTCCTGTGTTTTCAGACTATCTTCTACACTATCCAAAGGATCCATGGTCCTAAATTACTTAGGCTTCCTAGTAGAGAAAATCCATATTCCTCAGCAGAGAATGCAGGACTCTGTCTAAATATGGCCTCTGACTACTTCACTCCCCATCAACTCCTACACGTGTACACACTCATGCACACACACGAGGATTATCACCCTCCCATGACTCAAGAGGTAACTATTGCTAAGCAATGGATCAGGGAGCAGAAAAGGAAGCTGTTGTTGGGTCTGGATGCTAAGCTGGTAGAGCATAAGTAAACAGGAGGGAAATAAGAGCAAGGAAGGGAAAGTCTTGTGATTTGCTTCTAGAATTTTCTTACGATGCAAAAAGAAAATCCCAGGAAAGCCTGTCACGTAGGATAACGATCCAGTTGAATAACAATTAAGCTCCTGAAATCTGTGAGGCTGCTCTGGCCAGCCTTCCAGGAGTCCTTGTGATGGGACAGGGACTCCTTTTTTTAGGGGCCTATGGACCCAAACCATGGAAATCAAGAAAAATCCTGAATTCCTTCAAAAAATACACTGGCTACTTAGCTAGTCCCAAAAGTAAATAAGTAATTTGTTAAACAAAAAGGGAATAGCAGTGTAAAACAACAGCGAAAAAATTCAGAGTCCCAGAGATACTTGCTTTCCCTATATAACCCAAAGATAACATTTTAGCATATATCCCTGAGTTGTCTTTCAGAAACTCAGACCTCCACTGGGGACTCCCACCAAAGGATCTCCTGGCACACAGATCTCAGACACAGGGGAAAGAAATACTAAATTTTAACCATCATCCTTTATTCTAAGTTTCTTCCTGAGGGGCTCGGAAAAGGTCACTCCCTGTAACCAGTCAACATTCTTTCATTGACTTCAAATTTTAAAACAAAGCTTTTCTTCCCCAACCAATCACAAATCAGAACGTCTGAATCTATCTATGACCTGTGTATCCTGCCCTTTCAGGTCTAAACCAATATGTAACCTCTATGTATTGTTTAATAATTTCGCCTGTACCTTCTCCTTTCTTGTAATTTACTCCTCCCTTTAAAAATCCTTGCCTGCGGTTGGCCGGGTGCGGTGGCTCACGCCTGTAATTCCAGCACTTTGGGAGGCCGAGGCAGGTGGATCACCTGAGGTCAGGAGTTCAAGTCCAGCCTGACCAACATGGAGAAACCCCGTCTCTACTAAAATTACAAAATTAGCCAGGGTGGTGGTGCATGCCTGTAATCCCAGCTACTCAGGAGGCTGAGGCAGGAGAATCACTTGACCCAGGAGGCGGAGGTTGCTGTAAGCCGAGTTCGTGCCATTGCACTCCAGCCTGGGCAAAAAGAGTGAAACTCCATTTCAAAAAAATAAAAATAAAAAAAAATAAAAATCCTTGCCTGCAAGCCATCAGGGAGGTCCGGATTTGAGCATTCAGTTGCCTAGATCTCCTTGCTTGGCACCCTGCCATAAAAACCTTTCTTTTTATTGCTGCAAACCTTGGTGTAGGTATCTGGTTTTACATTGCCGGATGAGGGACACTGGTCACTTTTGTGGTGCTTGTAATACTGCCATTCTCATGGGATTTTTGTAAGTACAAAAATGACAGTCAGAGGGGGAGTTTTCTGCAAACTTTAAAGTGCTGTATAAAATAAATAAATATCCATTCACCTTTATCTTTTACAACTCAACATTTCTTAGAAAAATACAACTCACAGCAGATCTGTTTTATGCAAAAAAGAAATGCCAAATACCCATGATGGTCCAAATAATTCTTTTAATGAAAGAATGTTGGGAAATGGTAGGGTATCTTTTACTGAGAACATGGGAATCCATATGAATTCAAAAACGTTACACCACAGTTGTTATCATCAGGGTAGCCCTGGTGTGTCTTGGCTGAATTTTTAATATTCTGTCTTTTTAATCTTGCATGACTCTCCTTAGTAAAGTGGCTCCAAAAGGAACAGACACTTAATAAACATTTGAGGCTGGAGACTAGCTGTTTGTAAAACGCTGTCCATTAAGTAATTGTAGGTTAGGCTGAATAAGATGTTTTATAGAGGCTAAAATAGCTACAGTGAGGCCTCATTAAATACGTTACCGTTTTTATGGCCCCTTCAGCATAGAAAACAAAAACTTGTCCTTGTACTCCAGAGACTGTCCTGTCCCCAAACCTGCTTTGCACTTGCCTTGCATGTAAATAAGATGTCAAGGGCTGGGTTTACAAGGTAAAAGGGTGGAACTAGTTCTTTGTTGCTTACCAATGCTCTGATAACACATGATGAGGAATGATGTTTTATACCAGTATTCTCCAAACTGTGTTCTGTGAGATGGTAACATATATTCTGAGAAAAAAAAAAAAAAAGGAGGAGGCAGTCATGACAGGAGGCTCTTCCATGAGCAAATAGATTTGAAAAACAATCAGTTAAACAAAGGTAAGAAGTTTTCTTTCCTGCAGAATATTTAGTCTTTCAAGGGCCAAAGTGCTTTGTGAATCTCCAAGAGGGGAATATCATACACAGAATGCCACCAAAAATATTCGAGCACAGAACTTTTTTTTGTAGAACACAGTGCAAAGGACACTAATGTTCCACAGAACGCAATTTAAAAGAATCTGCTTTATTTAATAAAGCCAAGTAACCAATGACAACCAGTTCAATCGTTTCCAGAACATCATATTTCTCATTGAAGGTCCTACAACAAGGGAACTCCCCCGCAAGCAATATCATTACAAGAAGCATGAGACAGAATCATCTGCAAATGAAGTTTTGAGTAAAACACATTAAGATATCACTACAGCCTGAGGATCCATAATTCAATATTTGAAGTCATTGTTCATCTCATTGAGACTAGGAAACAAAATTGACAAAGGAGGTTGCCATGTTTTCTACACTTTGCTACAGGATGACAATCCTTACTAAAGCACAGGAGGAAAAATATGACAAAGAAAAAAGCCAAGTATACGTGCTGTCCATATTTTCCCTTGCAATTAAAAAAAAAAATCATAATAACAGTAAGCTTACTAAATAAATTACTACAGCAAGAGCAGTCGGAGGGACCAAGAACAGAAGCCACACTGTGAAAAGCCTCCCACATGACTCCATGTTGTCATAATGCAATGAATACTGATGGTGCCCCTCGTAGATCCCCTCTACCTGGCAGGTGCACCCATCCCCCGGCTGCCATGAGTGTGGGTTGCTAGTGGCTCCAGAGGCTTCCTCCCAGGGAAGCTGCCCTGTGTAGGATAGGGATGTCCTCCTCCATGAGGTTACATCACCCATCCACCCCAGGGCAGCTTGTCAACAGTGACTGACATGGAATACAAAAGTCTGATTGACTTTCCTCAAGGACTATGTGGTGGAATTCATGTTCCACTGCTCCCCATGGAATCAGGCTAAAGCCAACCTCCAACTGAGACCACAGCCTTGCTTAGCTCCTTGTCTTGCCCTCACCCACTTCCCTTACTCCCTTTCTCCTAAGACCCCTCCAATAAATCACATACAATTTGTTGCCTGTCTTAGGCTCTGCTCCTAGGGAACCCAGCCTAGGACACATAGTTATAACATTAGATCTAGAGACATCTTTTCTCTTAATTATGATATGAACAGAGTTTGCCATGACCAGTAGTCTTACCTGCTTCAGCAACTGTTCCTCGTGGTAGAATAAGCAGCCCTGGGTCTGTATTTCACACAATGTGCTTCTGTAGAATGCACATCACAGGTATTGGAATGCTTGCTAAAAAAAAATACAGATTACCAAAAACAAAAATAGATCTCAATCCTACTAAATCAGGCTCTCCAGAAGTGGAACCCAAGAATTATATTCTAAGACAAGATCCCCAGGTACCTCTGATGCACACTAAAGTTTGAGAATGACTAGCAAGGGTCCATGAGTTAGCCAACACGTTCCTCTCCTGCACTGTAGTAACTGAGAGATACTCTCAAGGCAAACTAACTTGTCTTCTTATCTTCTGCCTACTGACAAAGTCCTCTGAGAGAAAATAAAGTATGAATGTCCAAGTGAAAACTTCCAATATGGTCCATAAAGGAAAAAACAAAACAAAACAAAAAAGAAACCCAACCAGATTTGTCTTAGCTAATGACAAATCTTTAAAATTGGAAAATGTGTTTTGAGATGACACTCTATATGAGTTGGAGAAGCTATGTGTAATCATGGAAAATCAATTATGTCCAAGTATTGTAGGAGTTACGGAAAGAAAGAAAATCTGAAAACAATTTTTCAAAGCATTGTGCAGAAAAGATTTACAGTAGCTCATAAATGTCTAAATTACCACATTTATTCATCTCACAAAAGTTGACTGTTGCTTGAGTTTTTACCTAAAAAGTCTCAGATCTCTGGATACACATTGATAAATGTCACCGAATACTGCGTTTTTCCATACCTCTAACAAGCACGCGACAGCCACAGCTGAACAAAAGTACCAGCAGGACAATCAAAACGAACCACAGATGTAAGTTAGTGACAGAAGATCAAACAGAGCTCCATAGTAAACCTGCTGTCCACTGTGGAACAAGACAGGTCAAGAGAATCAGAGGGTGGGCAGAGACGGCCTCCAGGGAATGATGTTTATTGAGCAGCAGTTGGTTCAAGCCTAGATTGCTTGGCAGGCAGACTCCTCTCTTCATTGTTGTTGTTTTGTTGAAGGTTGCAGGGAGTGTTTCATTTGTTTGTTTGGCTCAAGAGAAATAAAGTTGTCTTGATTCATGTCAAGCAGAGCAGGTGCCCAGCTCTTCACTGGCTGACACTACTTAATGACCGTCTGGGCAGGGATCCCAAAATGAATCAGCCACCCGTGAAAGGCTCACCCACCCCTAGAAGATTCCTAATAATTATCTGGTGCTTGATTAATAGAGAATAACAGAACACAGTGCTAATCAAAGTGAAGCATCTTTCAAATCCCAGATGTCCAAAAAATTACCTGGTAGAAGGAGATTGTGTTGTTCAATGTGATTTTCTCCTGAATGTTAAAACCAAGCACAATGTGATAGAAAATCTAAGTACCCAACTCAAAGATAAGTCTAAATCTGCAAGTTTTAAAAATATATTAGGACCTATATTCTTAAGAAAAGATATACCAACTAAAAAGCATAGCAAATAACATACTTCTTAAGGAAACTCTGCACATAGTTTCCAGAACATGTAGTTTCTAAAGTTCACAGTGGTGCTAACGCATCGTTTTTAAATAAACTCAAAGTTCCCTGAACAATGTATTATTAGAGTGGCTCTTTTTTGGGAGAAATGATAATATATAATTCCATAAGATTACCAAACAGATATCTGGGGACACCTTCCAAAAGTCAGCAGCATCCTTACCTTGAATTTCATAATCAATTCCACTGATGGACCACAGTGAACAACATCAAAAGGATGAAAAACGTCAAGAGTGAACAACATCAAGAGGATGTTGGCCATCTGAAAAGCTTGGCGTTTTTAAACAGACACAACTAAAAGGAGAAAGGATTGTCTGAGATAGAGAACCTTGGAAATGGTGATGTTAAAGCAACTAATATTCCAGCCTCCTGCCAGTATAGAGTCCCACTGCCCTGACAGTTTCAGGGAAAGGAGGAAGACACATGAGACCGACAATTATAACTCATCCTTTAACATTAATTCCTGTGGAGACACAAGGTCAAATCATCAAACTGTCTGTTTGACACGACTCAGAGAAGCACCAGGTTCAAATAACCTTGCATGGATCCATGAAGAACCAGCCGGGGAGGTAGTTCTTCCACTACAGGGTTGATCTACATGTTATGTAGATAAGGGAGGCAGAATTAGAGCTAATTTCCTCGAGAGATTCAAGTGTAGTCTACACAATATTCTCATTAATAACTTATCAAAATATGGTTTAACACCTAAATGGTCAAAGGCCAGACCGAAGCATAATTATCAGTGGCTCAGTGTCAGTCCAAGCACCATAGAGTATCATTAAAATGAAGGCTTGAATTACAATGCACAGCTTAGTCCTTCAGATAACATAAAGTAGGGTGGGGCTGTTTAGAAGTCATGGTATCCTAATGAAAAGCACCTGTAATTTTAAAAATAAAAAAAGATGCTCAACTTCATTAGTCATCAAGGAAGTACAAATTAAAGCACATGTGATACCATTACATACCACTAGAATGGCTAAAATGAAAAAGACTGACAATACAAAATGTTGGTGAAGGTGGGGGTTTAAATTGGCACAACCAGTTTGGAAAACTGTTTGGCAGTATCTAGTAAAGCTGAGCATACACATACCTGATGACTCCACAATCCCATTTCTAGGTCTATACCCAACAGAATTGGGTAGGTATGTTCACCAAATCACTTCCACTTTTAGGCTATTGTAAAGAGTGCTGCTATAAATATTCTCCACAGAATATTCAAAAGTTCAAAAACAGGCAAAACCAATCGATGGTGTCAAGAAGTCAGAAATAGTGATACTGTTGGGGCAGTCAAGGAAGGCTGCTGGTAATATTCTGTTTCTTGATCTGGACATTGGTTACACAGGTCTGCTGACTTTGCAAGATGGAGTCTCACTCTGTCACCCAGGCTGGAGTGCAGTGGCGCAATCTCGGCTCACTGCAAGCTCCACCTCCCAGGTTCATGCCATTCTCCTGCCTCAGCCTCCTGAGTAGCTGGGACTACAGGTGCCCACCACCACACCCAGCTAATTTTTTTGTATTTTTAGTAGAGACGGGGTTTCACCGTGTTAGCCAGAATGGTCTCAATCTCCTGACCTCATGATCCGCCCACCTCGGCCTCCCAAAGTGCTAGGATTACAGGCGTGAGCCACCATGCCCGGCCCACTTTGCAAAAATTTATTGAGCTGTCTACTGATAATATGTATACTTATAATAGTATTGTATTCTGTATGATATGGCTGAATTTTGTCCCCACAAAATTATACGTTGAAGCCCTAATCCCCAATGTGATGGTATTTGGAGCCAGGATCTTTGGGAGATAAATGGCTTTAGATGAGGTCATAAGAATGGGGCTCTCATGATATGATTAGTATTCTTACAATAAGAGACACCCGGGAGCTTGGTCTCTTTCTGCCATGTGAGGACATAGCAAAAAGGTGACTGACTGCAGCCTAGGAAGAAGGTGCTCATTGGAATCAAATATGCCAGCACCTTGATTTTGGACTTCCCAGTCTCCAGAGCTATGAGAAATAAATGTCTGTTGTTTAAGCCACATAGTCTAGGGTATTTTGTAAGAGCCTGGAAAAAGGAGGAAGCTAGGGATGTGTGAGACCAACTTCATCATTTTTTTTCCTATAATCAAACTGGACACAGGAAACTATTTCCTTACAAAAAGAGAATTGAAAGAGGTAATAAGTTCCCCCAAGTCATTTCTCCGTGATTATTTGGTTCTGTCAAGTGAAGTGCTTACAGTTTCAATGGCCAGACAGTGCTTACAACTTTAGCTGTGTTTTGCTTGTGTAAAAACAAGTTTGGTATTCAATGCTAAGACTAACAAAGTTATAGAAAAATGCATAAGTGCAATTTTAACTCTACTAGAGATGCAAAACTTTGGGAACATGGATATGTGTTTTTATCTATTTTAAGTGTGAAAATGGAATGTGATTAAGAACCACCACTCTGTTAGATAATATGCATCTTTAGAAATGGACCTGTGATAAACATTTAGTGGTAATTTAGTAACTGGCTATAAATATTCACCATAAAACTTAGCAGAGCATCTCAGAATGTTTTTATTTATTAATAATGAAAGTTTATAGAGCTCTTTCTGGAATGGTTGTTTGGGCCCAGAATCTAACTCCACACCACTCTTTGGTCTGTGCCTGCCTGAGGCAGTGATTCATCTTAGACATCCTCAGGAGACCCCTTCAACTTCTGTGGTTCTGCAGTAAAGAGATAACCGACAAGAAAGAAATCAGCATGCAAAGAAAACATCTCCATTGGAACACTTGTTCTGGTCTGGATTCTCCAAATTATCTTTTCCTAGGAATTCGAGACTACTGTTCCTTCTTAAATCAGGAAAAAGAATATTTAGGTATAAATCTCCTACCCTTCCTGATCTCCACAAGAGAAAAAAAAAAATCAAAAATTTATCACTCTGATACTGAATCAAGAGTGGTTAAAAGTAGTAAATTAGTAGAGAATCTTATGGCTGTAAGAGCCACAGTAAAATAATCAGCAAGATAAAAGAGAAAGAAAAAGAGCGACAGAGAGAGAACCAAGGAGATTCCAGGTAACTAATTCTCATTTTTTTAGGATCTTGGCCTGAGGCATTTTTGTGAATTTTAGATAAAGATATTCAGCCTCCGCAGAAACCTTTAATGAAACACCCAACCCAACAATAATGTGTTTCCCTGCCGTGGCAGAAGCCTGCACTTCCATTTTCCAATGGTCATGATCTATATTTCTGTACAAGAAAGAGGGTCAAGCAAACAGGATTTTTCCATAAGGCAATTAAGGTAAAACATGGATTAGGATGAAAATAAAATGACTCTTTATCTTCTTTTATGTAAATATTTTTCCTAATATACCACCTGCTGGAAGCCCGTGGCAGAATATGATTGCAAGAATACAACTGTGAAGCAATTTTCTGAATTCCTGAGTAATTCAGTCAAAAGTGGGACAGCCCTTGAGTTATCCAAGATGTGATCTCAAACTACTGCTCTGTCCTACTTTTACAGACATGCCCCAGAAATTTCTATGTATCCATTTTCCTATTCAAGTGAGATAAATTCCTTTCATTTTTTCATTGAGTCTGAAATCTAATCAGTTAACAAATAACCTTTCCACTGCCAAGTCTAGGTCCTCTTGGATCTCCTCACCCTCTCACCTTCATGCTGACCAGCCCCATCAATCCTGCTGTACACACGACACTCTAAAATATGCCTTTGAATAGGTGCCTCTCCCTGTGGGCAATGCCCTTTTTCCTCCTCTGTACCCACTCAAATTCTAGGCCTTCAAGACAGAACTTAAACACACCTTCTCCAGGTAACTATGCTAGATGAAACCCGCTTCTCTCTCTCTCTCTCTCTATCTCTGTCTCTCTCTCTCTCTCTCTCTCTCTCTCTGAGACAGGGTGTCACTCTGTTGCCCAGGCTGGAGTGCAGTGGCACAATCATGACTCACTGTGGCCTCGACCTCCCTGGGCTCAAGTGATCCTCCCACCTCAGCCTCCCGAGTAGCTGGGACTACAGTCACACACCACCAAGACTCGCTAATTTTTGTATTTTTTGTAGAGATGGCATTTCGCCATGATTCCCAGGCTGGTCTTAAACTCCTGGGCTCAAGTAGTCTGCCCTCCTTGGCTTCCCAAAGTGCTGGGATTACAAGTGTGAGCCACTGTGCCCAGCCTTCACTCCACTCTCTTAACACATAAAAATCAAGGTCAAATCCTGTGAAAGTAAATTCCAGGTATTTGACTGTGCTAGACTTTGGTTCTTTTTAACTTTGCTTGAAATAATGCAACTTTTATGTGAGCATTTGGTTCCTGGTTCTCCAACCCCAGCCCGTATTTCCACTGCTACCTACCCCACAACCCGATGCCCCCCACACACACTCAAACACACACATACACACAAGAGGTTGATCCAGAGCAGGAGTCGCTTTGATTATTTTGCACCATTTGTTCCTTGCATTTCCCTCTATCCTTCCTAGGTAAGCAAGAATACTGGTTTTTTGCTCTATAGTTATTGAACAAATAACTATAAATAAATAACAAATTTATTTACAGTTAATTTGCCATTGATTTATAGTTAAATAAATAAATTGGAAAATAAATGTTTGCCACTTTTTCTGATAGCTAGAGATAAAAGGACATGGAAACTAAACTGCCCAAATAAATACTTGATCCAGTAGGCACCTAAAATGTCAACATCAATGGTTTTCTTGAGGGTGACTATCGTTGGAGGTGGAAGCTGGAGTGGGAAGGATTTTAATTAATCTACATATAGAATTACATAGCATTTTCATAAATCCCTGCTTGATTTTCCCCATGGATCAAACACCAGGGAACTGTGAGGATCCCAGTTCTCTGACCTGTCAGCCTGGAGATGTGTCCTTTGGTCAGGCTGCCCCTTCATCCCCTATCAGAGTTTGGTGGTGGTTGTTGTTTTGTTGTTTTAATCTGGTTGCATACCAACCTGGCCAGAGTTTCTTGTCTGTGAACACCACAGAAGTAACTGCTGGAATGTTTTCGTGTGCCCCTATCACAGCATTTACCCACTGTCCTGTGATGATTTATTCATATGCCAGTCTCCCATGATTAGAGTTGCCAGAATTAGCAAATTAAATACAAGATACCAGTTTAATTTATATTTCAGATCAATAATGAATAACTTATTAGTATAAGTATAACCTGAATATTGCATGGGACATACTTACACTTTTTAAAAATATTCATTGTTTATCTGAAATTCAAATTTTATCCTGTATTTTATCAGTTGTCCTGTATTTTAGCTGGCAACCCTATCCACAATAGACCGGAATCATTCCTTTACCTGCCACCCCTACCTTATGCCATGTCTTATGAGCACCTCAGAAATGATGATCTTGGATGTATGTAAATAACTTTCTTTTGTTTGTTTGTTTTTTGGTTTTTTGTTTTGAGACTGAGTTTCACTCTTGTCACCCAGGCTAGAGTGCAATGATGCGATATTGGCTCAATGCAACCTCCACCTCCCCAGGTTCAAGTGATTCTCCTGCCTCAGCCTCCCAAGTAGCTGAGATTACAGACACGTGCCAGCACGCCCAGCTAATTATTGTATTTTTTAGTAGAGATGGGGTTTCACCATGTTGGCCAGACTAGTCTTGATCTCTTGACCTCAGGTGATCCACCTGCCTCAGCCTCCCAAAGTGCTGGGATTACAGGCATGAGCCACCGTGCCCAGCCTACAAATAACTTTCATTCAGAGTTTAAATGGCATCAAGTTGCACTGAAAGTTAATTTTTCACAATAGAAAGCACAAAAATATTAAATGTTCATTTAGCCTGACTTTTAGCATGAGTAGATCCAGCTAAAAAGGAGGATGATATTGCTTACAAAGAGTAAATGAGGGGCCAGGCATGGCGGCTCATGCCTGTAATCCCAGCACTCTGGGAGGCCAAGGTGGGTGGATCACTTGATGTCAGGAGTTCTAGACCATCCTGGGCAACATGGTGAAACCCCGTCTGTACAAAAAATACAAAAATTAGCCAGGTGCAATGGCACGCTCCTGTAATCCCAGCTACTTGGGAGGCTGAGGCAGGAGAACCACTTGAACCCAGGAGGCAGAGGCTGCAGTGAGCCAAGATCATGCCACTGCACTCCAGCCTGGCAACAGAGACTCTGTCTCAAAAAAAAAAAAAAAAAAAAAAGAGTAAATGAGAACACTTGCCCATTTTGAACAGCAGCATTCATCAACTGATTCCTTCCACTCACATTATAAGGATATGTAGAACCAATGGTCCAGGTCAGAAGGCAGGCCACTGTCAGGCATGCAACAACTGACACTTGTAGCTTTCCAAACAGACAAAGCTTCATGGCCTCATTTCCCGCAAGGCTATCCTATCTTCCTTCCTCCTATCCCAAAATGTTGTTCATTGGTACAAGTCATATTTCTCAAAAAAAAAAAAAAGGAAGATAAGAAACAGGAAAATCTACCACCATAGAGTTGGAACAAGATAAGAGAAATAAGCTGTCTGGATTCTGGTTTAGCAACGGAGAAAGGAATTAAGAACCTGATACATTTCACAAGTGGAAAGATGAATACAGAGGATAAAGAATATAGAAAAGTTTCTTTAAAGCTGAAATACACACTAAAAAAAGTACATAATACAAAGCAAAATATTGAAGGCTGTAGAGATCAGCAAACACCTCTTCGTTGTGAAAATACATTTTTTTAGAATTGTGGATCAAAAGTTTCTTCATGAGGACTTTACTAATTTTTCAGATACCTGAGCCTTCTTGTTAGTAAATCTGTTGTCCTAACAATCCATCTTTTGTATTGTTACTGAGCAAAAGCTACTCTTAAAATTCAAATGTTTTATATAAGTTGGCTGGGCATAGTGGCTCACACCTGTATTCCCAGCACTTTGGGAGGCTGAGGAAGACAGATCGCTTGAGCCCAGGAGTTCAGGACCAGCCCGGGCAAGATGATGAAGTCCCATCTCTATAAAAAATACAAAAATTGGCCGGGCTCATTGGTGCATGCCTGTAGTCCCAGCTACTCAAGAGGCTGAGGTGGGAGGATCACTGGAGCCCAGGAGGCTGAGGTTGTAGTGAACCAAGATGGCGCCACTGCACTTCAGCCTGGGTGACAGAGTGAAACTCTGTCTCAAAAAAAAAAAAAAAAAAAAAAAGAAAAAGAAATTGTTGGAAAAAAATGGTCTTCAGAAAGCAGAAAGAATGAACCTATATAACTCACTCTTTAGAACCCATTAAAACATTGCTTACTTCCCTTTTTAAAAATTAGTATATATATCTAGGAAAGGAACATCAACTGGCACCTGGAGGAGCATGGATTATACACCAGCCCTTCTCCTAGTAGCTGCAAATCCTTGAACAAGTTTTTTCACTTCTATGGCATTGTCTTTAAAATGGAGATATGATACTCATCCATTTGGGGTGAACATCAGTTAACATCTATGGAACACCCAGCATGACTCCCACAATGTATCTATTTCCTTACTCATTCATATTGAGTGCCTCACTATCATGATCATGATCATCATCATCTTTATCAATTTCAGTTACTGATTGCCTGTTATGTGCAAATCGCTTTTCACACATAATCAAGCATGGCTGATCGATCATTCTAGTCCCTATTTTGTTGATTCTATAGGCCCTGCCCTGTTTACAATACTATATTGCCTCTAAGAATAAAAGTTCTTTGATGTAAATCCCTTCGCTTCAGCATTATACTCTCTGTATTTTGGAGAGTCCGAGACTTATTGACATTTAATAGCAGCAAAGCCAAGGCCTTCAGAGGTGTGACAACAAACCACACTTTCTCCTGGAAATCAAGTGGGAAATTTTTAGTCTTCTGAATTTCATTGAGCAAGAATCTCCCTAAGAAAAAGGGAGAGCATTGCTCAAATCTAGGCCCTGCTGATGGAGACAATTCTGGGAGTAGGGAGGACAGCTCAAAGAGGAATGGCATCATTGTGAATGACTAGGGCCCACGAGAAGAAATGGATTGGTAGCCTTGACAGCTGACCTCCAGCTGCTATGGAAAGTGTTTGCTTTCTTCTCCTGGGCCCTAGTCATTTCCAGCGCGGTGGCTCACGCCTGTAACCCTAGCACTTTGGGTGGCCGAGGCAGTGGATCACCTGAGGTCAAAGGTTCGAGACCAGCCTGGCCAACATGGTGAAACCCCGTCTCTACTAAAAATACAAACATCAGCCAGGCGTGGTGGCGGGCGCCTGTAATCCTAGCCACTCAGGAGGCTGAGGCAGGAGAACCGCTCAAACCCAAGAGGCAGAGGTTGCAGTGAGCCGAGATCATGCCATTGCACTCCAGCCTGGGAAACAGTGAAAACTCCATCTCAAATAAATAAATAAGTAAATAAAATAGTGTTTAGGCTGGGCACAGTGGCTCGCACTTGTAATGCCAACACTTTGGGAGGCTGAGGTGGGTGGATGACTTGAGGTCGAGAGTTCCAGACCAGCCTGGACAGCATGGAGAAACCCCGTCTCAACTAAAAATACAAAAAAAAAAAAAAAAAAAAAATTAGCTAGACGTGGTGATGAGCACCTGTAATCCCAGCTACTCAGGAGGCTGAGGCAAGAGAATCGCTTGAACCCAGGAGGCAGAGGTTGCAGTGAGTTGAGATCACACCACTGCACTCCAGCCTGGGCAACAGAGTGCGAGACTCTGTCTCAGATAAATAAACAAACAAATAAATAAAACAATGTTTACAAAAATTTAAAAAATAACTGCAGTTCGAGTCTTTTAAAAAATCAATGTATTTTGTATCTCATTTGAAACCACCTGTTTCAGAATCTCAAAAATGGTGCCCTCAAACTTATTCCTCAGACAGGCTCACACAGGTGCACAAAAATGTTCAGACAAGGACATTTTTTTTTCTAAGAGAAAAACCCAAATGTGAAAATATTAGAAAGAACCCAAATGTGCACCAATAGGAAACTAGCTAACATATTGCTTGTCCACTACAATAAAATATTCTGCAACGATGAAAAAAGAGGGGAATAGGTCTCTATATGCTGATATGGACATGTTTCAGAGCCTAAGATGGTACCTTTGTGCAAACTGAGAAAAGGTGCCCTCTTCCAGGCAGGCCCAGGCCCTGCCAGAGAACACAGTTTACCAAATTTCAGCTTCCATTCTCCCCTCAACCAAGTGCCTGTGCACAACTATATATGACAACTCTGCCAAGACCTATTAAAGGGGAAGAAGGGAGGTGGGTATAATTTGATACCACGTGTGTGTTTCAAAGGCAATACACAAAAATATTGAATATATACTTTTATCTTTAAAATATTTCTGGAAGAACACACAAGAAGCTGGTAACAATGGTTGTCTCTGGGGAGAGAAAATGAGGGTTGTGGGTGGGAGATGACTTTTCTCTGTATTCTCTTTTGTACATTTTTTACCATATGCATGTAACTTTCTCAATTGAAAAAAAAAAAAAAAGGAAAGTCCTTTTATTTTCTGATAGCATACCCAGAGACTGTTGAGGCCAAGGGCCATGGCTACTGCTGCTATGCAACCTGTCCTCCCACACACCTGGACCTCTCAGCAGCCAACATGCGGTGTCCTGGCCCAGTTCAGCCCATGTGGCTTCCATTTATCTATGTGAAGTACAGATTTTCTAAAGCATATTTTTTTTGATGGAACGTACGTTGCTTTTATACATTTTTCAACAATGGCAATACATCTCCAAACTATTTTCACTAGGCACTTTTCATTTTAGCCCAGTACCCACCCTGATGCAAACCAGCAATGAATTCTTGTTTTACTTCTGCCAACCACAGTGGGAAAATAACACACCTACACCAATGTGTGCAGCAGTCGCTGAAAATTGCTACAATGGCAGGTTCCTAGCTCACATTTGTAGACTGTGTTTCTAGCATCTTGCTTCTGTGCACAGAATAAACCACTCTGAAAAGTGTTAATCAATAAAAGTCAAAGGTTCCTAGATCCCCAATTAAGAACTGCCCTTGATATGGTCTGTTTGCTAGCAGCGTCACCCTAGGCAAGTTCCATGCACACTCTATGTCTCATAGAAAATTGGTAATACTGCAATAATCATACTTCCCTCAGAGGATTAGTGTGATGGTTTAATGAGACAATGCATATACCTCACGTAGTAACCACCCAATAAATGGTTTGCTCTTGCGGTTTTTGTGGCAAGGTGGTTGTTACATGATTGCAGAGATGAGACTGAAACAATTACATCGTAAGTAACAATACCTATTATCATCTGAACAATCTACACTTATCAAATGTGATCTCATACATTATCTTTAGTAAGTACAACAATATTTGTTCTTTGAGCTTTAAAGTAAGGTACTTTGAAATACAAGGCCATGTCCTTTATGTTGGTGCTTCATTATGGTTTTTGCTTAATTATAAAAGCTACCCATATTAAAGTTTGGTGGAAGGTAAAAAGTACACAAAAAGAAAAGATCATCACTTCCAGAAATCCCACTCCAGAAATCCACTATTAACATTTTAGCATATTTCCTTCTAGTCTTTTTTCCATGCATTTTAATAATTGAGATCATATGAAATATATACTTTTCTATCCTTTTTCCTGTTTAGCATTTTATCCTAAATATTTCTCCATGTTATTAAAAACTCCATCATTATCATTTTAATAGGTGGTTAGTATTCCATTGCATTTATTTATTTAACAAATAGTTACTGAAAACCTATTATGTGTTAGACACTCTCTTTGATGCTAGAGCTAGTATAGTGAATAAAACAGACAAGCTCTCTCTTCCCATGAAGTTTCTGTGTAGTGTTAATGGTTGTGGTACAAGTTAGAGTAAATTAAGGAGAAAATAGGAGGTAGAAAAGTGGAGGCAGTGCTTATGGACAATGTTTTCAAGAAGGTTAGCTGTAAAGTAACCGTAGCTGGAGGAAAAGGAGTGGTCAATGTTGTACCTAATTTTACTCAATTATTGCACTGAGGAAATACAAATGTGTATTTTAGATGATCTCTTGGGCATTTTGGTAACATTTAAAATTGAGTGGTTTTTTTTGTTTTTTGTTTTTTTTTTGAGACGGAGTCTCGCTCTGTCGCCCATGCTGGAGTGCAGTGGCCGGATCTCAGCTCACTGCAAGCTCCGCCTCCCGGGTTTACGCCATTCTCCTGCCTCAGCCTCCGGAGTAGCTGGGACTACAGGCGCCCGCCGCCTCGCCCGGCTAGTTTTTTGTATTTTTTAGTAGAGACGGGGTTTCACCGTGTTAGCCAGGATGGTCTCGATCTCCTGACCTCGTGATCCGCCTGTCTCGGCCTCCCAAAGTGCTGGGATTACAGGCTTGAGCCACCGCGCCCGGCCTAAAATTGAGATTTTAATAAAAGTTGCTAGTGTCATTCCTAAGCTGGTTTTGGTAAGTCTATTGTGATTTTTATGTAGTAGCTGCGATAATGTCATGGTCTTTTACACCGCATAAGCAGAGAATTAAGCTTAAGGGCCATAGCCACTGATACTAAGTCCTAATGCAGGATTCTCCTTTGGCTATGATGTTATCACCTCACAATAACCACTCATCTTACCATGGTGAAGTATTTGATAGAAACCCTCTCTACCTTGGATCTCATCCAACTATTTTTGGTGTGTTTGTGTGTTTTTTAAGGCAGGGGAGAGGGAGTATTGTTCCTACAGACTTTTGTACTAGAAATGTTTTCTGGTTCCTTCCCATACCCTCTTCTATGAGAAACAACCTGCTCACAGCCCGGTTAAGGAACGGTGGCCATGTTTGTGGCACATGACCCTACCATTCCCCCACCCCAAAACACACATACACCCACTGACCACACTTGACTGAACCTAGTGTAGACGCTGACACAACAGCAGTAATCGAGGACCTATGAACCTGAATGGATTGACTTGAAAATTCGATTCCTCTCTTAATTGGAGTTGGATTGACAGGGGCAAATGGCAGTGAAAGTAGAAACTGAAGTAGAGTCAGAATCAAAGAGCCCTTAGTCATGGAAAGCCACAGTAAGCTGGAATTCTGGAAGGCTGGGAACTTTGACTAAACAGAATCAGCTGACCTAGTAGAGAACGAGCACAGAAAGATGTTTATATTGAAGTAGAGATACGGAAAGATTAATTCTCAAGCTTCCAAACTCCCCAAATGAGGCAACTAAAATGTTAGCTAATATTTTTAAAAATGATTTAAATGCATCAGTGAGCTGGCATGAAAGAAAGCCTTCTATAGTTGCCAAAATATAATCAGATCAGGAACCCTCGCTGGTAAGTGAACACCAAAGCTGGCTTCCATCCTGAAAGTGTCCGCCAATCCCTGGAGGATCTGAGCTTCTGCTCTGAGGGGTTGCACAGAAATATAGGGACCCACCCAAGATGGGTAATCTAAATGATGACCTCCCACATAATATTGGAACCCAGAAGTCTACACCTCTAGTGCTTAAGTGAATGAGAAAGAGACCCTGATCTACAGAAGGTAGCAGCAAGGAATTACGTCCCTCTTGATCTCAGTGCTGAGCGAAGGGTTAAACCACCTCCTGTGTGTGTTCAGAACCACAAGCTAGTCCTCACATGGCTTGCAATCCAAATGCTATCTGTGTAGTCTGAAATACCTTAAGCACAGAATATAATTCCTAGAGTGCCTGGGTTGGTAGTCTCAACTTCAACCTAGGTCTCAAAGGATTCCACAGATAAAGTTCCAAAAGAATAAGCAGCTCTCAGGCAAAAATCACACACACACACACACACAAACCCCCACAAAGAGACACCATGAGAGAAAAGAAACCCATGTAAAGCTTGAAAAAGAATCTTCTTCACCCTGCAGTCCCTGTCCTTGGACAGCCATGAGATCCATTTTAATGATGCAATAAAGCCTTCTCTTATTTGATAAATTTTACAGAAATTTTGTTCTTAAAAAATAATCACAACTCCCTTGTTATCAACTTTTGTTTCTAAACAGTGGCTGAGAGCATGGATCTTAACAGCAGCAGTAGCAGAGCTCTGCTGCCCTGACTTACCTTTGTCTTTACTGTTACTGCATTGGTTTCTGAGCCTCATGCTGCAACCTCACTCCTTTGTCATCATCAAGTGCCAATGATCTTATGCCTCTCTCTTTGGTATCTATTTGAATGACACACTGGATGAACAAGAGGAGCTTACTATGTCCTACTGGGACTTGATTGCAGAAGAAATGTATTAGGAGACTCTTGTGGGAAATCTAGCTTATGCTAATCAAATCCAATTTGGATGATTGTAAATGCCTGGGAATTAAGGAGAGTAAAATCAAAGAGGCAAAGGAATGGCCACCTCATTCCTCAAAAGAGTTGAACATAAGAAATAACTAGTCTTATCATTTCTAGACACAATGGGAAATACTCCATAGCCGAAAGTCTGGTCTATGCTGATAAATCTTTCACATAAAGGTGAATAAAGCAACCATTAACCAGCTTTAAAAGACATTATATGACACTATTACTAAAGACGGCATTTTGTAAACCTGTGGTCCCCTTCTGGGAATGATCACACTGCCTCAAATCCCTAGGCCTACAGACGGGGATAAAAATGTCTTTGATTCTCCAGAGAACTCTATGTTGGCTAGCCGCCAACTGATGCAAAGACTGGTTTTTCTTGAAAGTTTCACCAGCACTTCTGTTTGTTTTCCTGTTAAACAAGCAAACCACCTGGTTGTTGACAAGACTCTGATGGTAAGACTTCCAGGTGAGTGGAAGGAAGACAGAAGGAACTAGAACTCCTGACCTTGGTCTCAGGCTACATTAACACTTTTTGGTTAATACAATTAATCACAGAGAAAGAAGATGCAATCGGGAGCTAACGCCTATGCCTTCTTAGCCTTTTCTTTTTACTCTGTGAGGAACTATTTTGAGCTTAATTGGACTTTTATCTGGAATGTTCAGTTGTATGACCCTTTCCTTGCTCTGCAATGAACCTGCCGCAGTACAATTATTTCCTGTGAAGGTCAGGTATACACTGATATTTGAAAACAATTCCTCATTAGGCATTAAGGAAATGAGAAGAGCATTTCAATTCCTCCTTTCCTTGTTTGGAAAATCATTTTCAATTTCAGATTAAGTGAAAATTTAAGGTCTAGTAGTGGTGATTTAAGGTGTAGTAGTAGTCAAAACAGTAAGTCAGGTATGCATCCACTGCAGATGAGCTTGGTGAAAATTAATCCAATCTGAACTCTACAGAATCATTTTAGAACTGGGGCATTGAGGCTATCCAGGAGTTACTTAATATCTCAATTGATATTTCAGCAAAAGATCTTTTCTTCTACCTTCTCAACTTGCTTCATTCGAAAAGGTATTTTTTTTAGTGCTACTGGGAGTTTAGCCTTAGTAACTTCTGATTGAGCCAATTACAGTAGTTGACTAATTTAAATCACCAAGTATTTATTGAACATCTACATGTTCAAGGCATTATGCTGTGACAATTAAACCAAATGTCAAGCAAAAGGAGGCATCTAAAATCAGTTGAATTTCACAAACTTCGTCACTGAGGGTCTCAAACAAAACATGATAATATTTTTAATTTTGTGAATTCTGACTTAGCTTAATTGAAGGCTTCTTATCTAATCTTTATCAGAGAATATACTTAACGTCTTTATTCATTACAAGAAATTTATCTTACTGTAAAACAAAATGCCATCTTTGTCCTCATTATCATCAACAACAATCGACTTTTACAAGGTGCCCACTGCCTATATAGGGCACTGTGCTAGAGAAATACAGTATGATAAAGCTGCTACTTTCACAATGTTATTTAGGTTGGTGCAAAAGCAACTGGCTTTTGCAATTTAAAAGTAATGGCAAAAACCACAATTACTTTTACACCAACCTACTACAATCTAGTGGAGGAGCCAAAATGTACAAGAGGGTAATGGGAGAATCTGGATCCAGAGTGGAAACACAAGGGGTTCTTTGGTGTGTTGAACCGTACTCTGTACCCTGTCAGTCATAGTGGTTACAAGAACCTATATATGTATGTGCAAAAACTCATAGAACTGTAACCAATAAAAGTCAACTTTACTGCATATTAAAAAAAAATTTAATTTTCAGTGCTTAAGAGGAAAGCAGAAGCAGATTTCCCATAAAGCTAATGAAGCTAAAGCTTCAGGGCTCTCACAAGCACATCTCCTTTCAAAGCCTGGTGCCTGTTTTATATTCTTTGTCACAAAGACAGACTTTATGAAAATGTGGAGTGTTTATGCCACACTCCAAAATGTTTAAGTCTCAGGACCTATAAAACTTGGATTCACCACTTGGAGATATGACTCTAAAGTAGTTAAATGTATTTCCATAGTTGAATATAGAGAAAGGTAAATAATAGGATGAGGCAGCAAATGCTGAATGCTGGGAATTCAGAAGAAAGAATGATGACCAAGGACCAGGAAAGTCAGTGGGATTTGGATTGGGTCTCAATAATAAGTAGTCTGACTCTATTGTTAATGTTTGACTGCTGAGAGCTTTTGGCCCCACTATACCTATATGCCTCCTGCCAGTAAGAAACTTGGCCAGTAAGAAACCCTTCCTTTGCTGTTGGCAGTAAATTCAAACTACACAAGCCCCAGCCTATGTGGGAACCTTAAACCAAACCCCACTCCCTAATCACAATAAAATCCAAGCCAGTCTACTTTCCCTGCTCTCTCAATGCATTTTTGGACTAGCTTGGGAGCCTTGCTTGCTTTCCATGCAAAGCCTCATTATGTGAGTAATGAACCTTTTCTATCCTCTTGGTAAGTATGTGGTATCATCAATGTTGACATTCAAACCAAATTTTGGATGGGAACCAAATATTGGATAATGGATCCAGCCAGTTTGTTTTTATAACAGTCTTGAAAATTGATATAATTTAGATGCAAAAAGAAAAGGACATTTTAGGGAGTGAAATTGCTTATGCAAAGACATGAAGGAAAAATATGAAAACTGTGTTTACAGGGTAGGTTAACTGAAGCTACCAGTTTGCTAGAAGAGTCAGAGGGATGGTGATAGGACCAAAGTGGTAGGTAGGGGTCACTGAACAGGATAAGAAATATGGATTTTAACATTTGGACAGTAAGAAATACCAAAGATTTTTTATGAAAGGGGAAATAACAGGGTCAAACAGGTATTCTAAGATTGTCTATCTAGTTATGAAATGTAGAATGGCTTGGAGGTAGGGAGGTCAAAATAGAAGAAAACCAGTTAGAAAACTGTCTTATTATTTGAGCATAGGATGTCAGGGTCTGGGTGTTGTGATGCAAATGGAATGGAAAAGGAGGGGTTAATATAAAATATAGCGAAAGATATTTCACTATAGATATATATCTACAGTATAGATGTTAGATCAGGTCTGTTTACCTTATTTTGAATTGGAAATATCATTACAAGCTCCTAATTTTATCTCTCTCAGATCTGATCTCTTTCTGTCTTCCTTTTTTTCTTTTTTTCTAGAGATGGGTTCTTGCTATGTTGCCCAGGGTGGAGTGCAGTGGCTTTTCACAGGTGCAATCCCACTACTGACAGCACCAGAGTTTTGATCTGCTCCGTTTTCAACCTGGGCCGGTTCACCCCTCCTTAAGCAAGCTGGCGGTCCCTGCTCCCAGGAGGTCACCATATTAATGCCGTATTTAGCGTGGATCCCCAATTGGCATAGCGCATTACAGCCCAGAACTCCTGGGCTCAAGGAACCTGACTGCCTCAGCCTCCTGAATAGCTGAGACTTCAGGCACGTGCCACCATGCCCAGCTTTCTTTCTATATTTCCTAGCTCTGCCCACTGAAAATGCCCAAAATAATGATGACTTCAGTAGCAATGAGTATCCTAACACCGTATTTTTATCTCCAAATATAATTTTACACTAAAGTGAACCAGGGCTCTTTGGATAAATGTTTGATTCCAGATCTAGGATAAGAAAGATAGAAATTGGTCCTGAAACATCTTGTCAACACAGATAGTAAGAATGTTATCAAAGACTACTGGAGTGTCAAAAGGACCCAGAAATATGCCTGAAGAGACTCCCACTGGCCAAAGAAGGGAAAATTTGAGTATTAATGAGGATAATAATGGCAACATATTGAAACATTAAAAATTCTTAAATCCATGAGTTTACTAACATACTGTGGGGAAAAAAAAAAGAGAAGAAAACAGATTGTCACTATTGGAGGGTGCTAGGGAACCAAATTGTATTTAGAGAATTGGTCAATAAAGGGAAAAAAATCAAGCATGTATCCCCTTTCCTATATGAGTTGTAACGATGGGTAGCCAAAAGTCGATGAGGATGAATCTGTCTTTATGAAAGTATTCTAGCTACCAATCAAACAAACAAAATATTCTAGCTAACAAACAAAAATGACAGAATTAGAATATCAGCATTCTTCAATCCCTAATGAATTAATGGATCTAGACATTTTATACCAACAAATAATAATGCCACAAAGAGACACAGCAGATATTATAGGACTCCTAACACAATGCCACCTACAAACGTGCCTTGCCCAAATAGCTGAAGATGAATTGTGTCAAATCTCCTGATTTAACTACTAACAGGATGTACAGGGGACAGATGAGCATGGTAAATAACACGCTTGGGATGCAATCAGCAAAATCCAGGCTGAAAACTATACGGGACAAAAAACCTGATTTCTTTTTTGTTTTTTTTTTTCTTTGAGATGGAGTCTCACTCTGTTGCCCAGGCTGGAGTGCAGTGGCGCAACTCGGCTCACTGCAAGCTCCACCTCCTGGGTTCACGCCATTCTCCCGCCTCAGCCTCCAGAGTAGCTGGGACTACTGGCTCCCGCCACCATGCCCGGCTAATTTTGTTTTTGTATTTTTAGTAGAGACGGGGTTTCACCGTGTTAGCCAAGATGGTCTCAATCTCCTGACCTTGAGATCCCCCCCCTCAGCCTCCCAAAGTGCTGGGATTACAGGCGTGAGCCACAGTGCCCAGCCAAAAACCTGGTTTCTTTAACAAATAAATTATAAAGAAAAAAAAGGAAAGCTGGAGGGGAAACCTACAGCTTAAAAAAAAAAAAAAAAAAAAAAACTTGAGAGAGATTTCAGCCAATAATAATATGTGTACTTATGTGGATCCGAATCCAAAAAGAAAAAGACGATTAGAAGTATGAACCCTGATGGATATTGATAATGTGAAGGCTCCAGTGATTCCTGTGTACATTGGTATATTTCTCACCAGTGATTCCAAATGTTAATTAATTTCATAAGTACTCAGCAAGTTCAGTAAGACAAAAATTCAAAAAAATTCTTTAACTGTTATTGCCGATATCTATATTTTTAATAATTTTTTTTCTGGTTTCAGTTTTGTTTTTAATTAACAAGTTTTATTTTTATTTGTTAACAAAATTGCAAGGGTATAGTGTTAGTAAATTTTATTTTCGTTCTGCAATATAGATAATTTAAAATTAATTAGCTTTAATTCACTTTTGAAAAGAAAATAATATTTAAAAACCGGATATGCAGAAAAACTAAATGGGTAGATATATGATGGAAAGAGTCAGTATTGAAAAGATAATTATCCTCCAAATTAATCTACAAACATAATTCAAGTCCAATCAAACTCCCAGCAAGATTTTTCAGGTGACAAGGTAAATCTTAAATTTATATAGAAAATTGGACGTCTAAGAAAAGCCAAGATAATTCTGAGGAAAGAGCTCTGCCCCACCAGGTAACAAGATTTATTATAAAGCTATAGTAACTAAGACAGTGGAATACTGGCACAAAGATGGATAAATGGGTTAAGGAAACTGAATCGAAAGTACAGAAAGAGACCTATGTATATATGGGAACTTAGTACAAGTGGTCAAATTAATGGGGGAAAGGCAATAGTTGTGTTATATTCCTAAAATTATAACAGTAATATAAGTTATTTTCAAAAACACAGTTCTTTACAAATACATCTATTTGCAATAAGCAAAAGTGGAAAACATTGATTGGATACCCATAAAATATATATAACTCATGGCTTCTGGGGGACAGAAGAGAATATATGTCCTAAACCTTACAAGTAATTTTTTTCAAATCTTTAAATATAAATTGTATGAGATGTTAAAGCTTTTAGTATTGGATAGTAAGTAAAATTATATTTACTATGTTATCTTTTGTTCTTTACAAGTTGATATCAGTGTATGTTATAATTCAACATATAATAACAGCACAAATCACTGGAAATAAGAAAGATTTATTCCATAAATGGTTTAGGGCAATTGGTTACTATAATGGGAACAGAGTTAGATTGACAACTTGTATCATATACCAAAATAAATTCCAGAGATAAATGTAATAATTTAGATTATTAAAACAAAATTCTACACCTGTTTAAGGCAAAACTTTCTAAGGATAAAACAATGGAAGAAATCACAAAGGGAAATATTAATAGATTAGACTAAGTAAAAATATTAAATTTCTACATGTCCTAAAGTGTCACCAAAAAAATTTCAAGGCAAATAATAAACTATGAAATATCTTGAGACTAATATGACAAAATGTTGATGTCCTTGATTTATAAATTAACAAGGAAGATATTAAAACCTTGGCCAAATAATGGACAAAGGACACAAGCAAGCTATATTTAGACAAAGAAATACAAACAATAACCATAGGTACAAATACTCAACATAACTATTAAAAAATACAAATTAAAATAAGATGCTCTTCTTATGTATTATATTAGCAGTTATTTCAATAATTTTCATTGTTGGTGAATCTGGGTTAAATTGGCATTGACATACCTCTAGTGGGTATATAAATACATTTTCCCCCAATTATTCCTGCAAATAACACCACTTTCATAGTCTTTTCAGGTTTTTGTATTTCTCATGACTGAATGGCTCCACCCAGACCTGTCAACCAGTCCTGTGGCCCCTACCCAGGAACCAACACAGCACAAGTAGACAGCTTTGACTCCCTATATTTCATCTCCAACCCAAACAATCAGCACTCCCCAATCCCTGGCTCCCTACCTGCTAAACTGTCCTGAAAAACCCTAGGCTTCCAGATTTTTGGAGACTGATTTGAGTAATAATAAGCATCTCCCATTAAAGCAACAACAACAACAAGACTTTCAGGCAAGCTTTTTAACAATAGACATCGAAACTAAGATTAGGACCCTTTGATTTGTAAATGTATTGTGTACCTTCTATGAATCATTTAAAGGAAATAATCAGAAACTTAAATAAAGGATATAAGGAGTGCTGAGGCAGGTGGATCACCTGAGGTCAGGAGTTCAAGACCAGCCTGGTCAACATGGTGAAACCCTGTCTCTACTAAAAATACAATAATTAGCTGGGTGTGGTGGTGCACGCCTATAATCCCAGCTACTCAGGAGACTGAGACAGGAGAATTGCTTGAACCCCAGAGGTGGAGGCTGCAGTGAGTCAAGATTGTGCCACTGCACTCCAGCCTGGGCAACAAGAGTGAGACCCCATCTCAAAAAAAACAAAACAAAACAAAACAAAAGACCTGTTGAGTAATAAACACAAATAACTAGTATTTTTCTAAGTTCTCCATCACTGGAATGTTCTCTGTGAGTCATCGTAGTAAAGACTAAAAGCAACCAAAACGTTCAAACACTGGAGAAAAAGTATGATATATTACTTCTAGTTTCAAGATAGACATGAAGTGCTCCCTTTTCATAACCACCAAAAGAACATAAAACTGAAACATAAATCCCATCTTTGATAAAACTAGATGGTGATTTGTATTCATTTCTTAGGGCTCTATAACAAATTACCAAAACTAAGTGGCTTAAAAAAGAAATGGGGCTGAGTGCAGTGGCTCACGCCAGTAATCCCAGCACTTTGGGAGGCCAAGGTGGGCAGATTACTTCAGGCCAGAAGTTCAAGACCAGTCTAACCAACATGGGGAAACCTTGTCTCTACTAAAAATACAAAAATTTGCCAGGCATGGTGGCTCACGCTTGTAATCCCAGCTACTCAGGAGGCTGAAGTGGGAGAATTGCTTGAACCCAGAAGGCGGAGGTTGCAGTGAGCCAAGATCATGCCACAGCACTCCAGCCTGGCAACACAGCTAGACTCCATCTCAGAAAAAAAAAAAAAAAAAAAATGTATTCTGTCACAACTCTGGAAGCCGGAAGTCCAAAACAAGGATGTTGGCAGGGCTGCCCTCCGTCTGTAGACTCTAGGAGAGAACCACTCTTTGCCTCTCCTAGTATCTAGTGGCTTCAGCCCTGCCTTGGCTTGCGGTTGCATCATTCCAATCTCTACCTCTGTGGACACATTGCCTCCTTCTCTTCCTATCTGTCTTCTACTCTGTGTCCCTCTTATATAAGGATACTTGTGGTGGCATTTAGGGCCCACCTAGATAATCCAAGGTAATCTCCTAATCTCGAAATCATTCATTTACTCACATCTGCAAAGACTTCTTTCCCTAAAAAGATAATATTCACATATTCTAGGATTTTGACCTAGATATCTTTTGGGGGATCATTTTTCTGACTACCACAACAACTAGATCGCAGCCCCTTATATATGAAGATTAAAAACAGAAGCATGATAAATGAACGTGCAGGGAGAAAAGAAGGTCAAACCAAAATATCCACACAGTGTATGGCAATAAATTACAACAGCAATACTATAGTAATAATAACTAACATTAATTAATAGTGATTTGGTACACAGAACCTTGGAAGAGCTCAGAAAATAGGAGAACTAGAGACCTTTGAGGACAAGTGTGAACCAATGAGCTGAAGATGAGGATTCATTGATAAATATATATAAAGAAGAATTAAGCCACTCCTAAATTAGGTTCTCATTTTTATTCTGTATGGTCAGGTAGCTACCCCTTCTTTACCCTATAGTATCTGGAGAAATCAAGCCAGAAAGTCTTCAGGCTTAAGAAACCAGGCAAAAAGGAGGATAGAGACACAGTACTATGCTGAGAACAGAGGGACCAAACGAAAATCTGCATCCTGGATTTTTCACTGTCAATTCTAGAGCACAAGCAGCCAATCTTACATCCCAGGCAGGAGATGGTTAATATCCTCCTCTGAAGACACCAATATATGCTAACATATAATGAGTTCAATTCAAAAGCTCTCTGCTCATCACTTGTTCCACAGCAACCAGCCCCACACATGCACACACAGCTTCCAATCAGCTTTTTAGTGCTCCATTCCTAACTATAAATAGATAGACTCTCTTGCACCAGAAATTTGAGGAAAGCCTCCAACATGAGAGAAAAAAATAAACAATGGGGGGGATGAGGGGTGCAGTACATAGAACAGTGAAACAATGCTCAGGGCAGAAGAAAATTTCAAACATACTACCATTCATAGCTTCAGAGAAGAAATGATGATAGCAAAAAGGACAGACTCAGTTGGGGACTGGGAAATAAGGTCTAGGAAAGGACAAAGAATTCCACAACAACAAAAAAGCAAACAAAACAAACAAATACATAAAGAGATTGGCATTAAAAAAAGCTAATTAGAAAATAAATTCAAAGGTCTAAATTAATAGAAGAGAAAGTAGAAAACAATAGAAGGAAATTATCAAAGAAATCGTATACTTTCTAGGACTACTAGTCATGAGTCTTCAGATTAAAAAGTCAATTAATGAAAGAAAGAGCTGCGTCACTACAAAAGTTCAAAACACTAAAAATAGAAAAGACTTTGAAAAGGTCTAGGGGATGGATGCGAGAGAGAACAGGTTATACTATGAATCACAACTTAAAATGGCACAAGGTTTCTCTCAGCAACACAAACTTAGAAGGCAATGAAGCAATGTCTCAAAACTTCTGCATAAAAATTATTTCAATCTCAAACTCTCTACTACCCAATCAAATTATTCGTGCAACATGAAGATAAAATTAATAGATATTATTTTCTAGAGCACTATTAGGTTTATAGAAAAATTGAACAGAAATTAAGGAGCACCCATACATCCCTTTCCCTACCCTTTTCCCCCACCTTAGGCCACAGTTTCTTCTGCTATTGACATCTCACATGGATATGATACATTAGTTACAATTGATGAATGAATATTGATACATTATTATTATTTACTAAAGTCCATAATTTATATTAGGATTCACTTTGTGTTGTATACATCTATGGGTTTTGACAAATGTATAATCAAATGGATCCACTATCAGTGTCATACAGAGTAGTTTCACTGTCTAAAAATCCCATGTTCCACGTCTTCAGCCCTCTCTCCCTTCCTCTTGAACCCCTGACAATCACTGATCCTTTTACTGTCTCTATAGTTTTGCCTTTCACAGAATATCATATAGATGGAAGCAAACGTATATTGTCTTTTCAGACTAGCTTTTTTCACTTAGCAATATGCATCTACATTTCCTCCATGACTCTTCTTGGCTTGATAGCTTACCTCTTTTTATTGCTAAATAATATTTTATTGTATGGATGTTTCATAGTATGTTTATTCATTCAGCTATTGAAGGGCATCTTGGTTGCTTCCAAGTTTTGGAAATTATGAATAAAGCTGCTGTAAATATTCATATGCAGTTTTTTTGTTAGATATAAATCTTCAACTCATTTGAGTAAATAATAATGAGCATGACTGCTGAATTGTATAGTAATACTATATTTACTTTTGTAAGAAATTACCAAACTGTTCTCCAAAGTGGCTGTACTGTTTTGCATTCCAAACAGCAACGAATCAGAGTTCCTGTTGCTCCACTTGGTCAACAGCACTTGGTGGTGTCAGTGTTTCAAATTTTCAGGTTCTAATAGTTGTGTAGTGATATCTCACTACAGTTTTTTGTTTTCCTTGTTTTTGTTTTTGTTTGAGACAGAATCTCGCTCTGTCACCCAGGCTGGAGTGCAGTGGCACAATGTAAGCTCACTGCAGCCTCTGCCTCCCAGGCTCAAGTGATCCTCCCACCTCAGCCTCCCAAGTAGCTGGGACTACAGGGGCGCACCACCATGCCTGGCTAAATTTTTTTGTGTTTTGTAATGACAGGGTTTTGTCATGTTGCCCAGGCTGGCCTCAAACTCCTGGGCTCAAGTGATCTGCCCGCCTCAGCCTCTCGAAGTGCTGGGATTACAGGTGTGAGTCACTGCATCCAGTTTCATTCTTGTTTTAATTTGCAATTCCCCAAGGACATTCAGTGTCAAGCTTCATATGCTTATTTGACATCTGTATACAATATCTTCTTTGGTGAGATATCTGTTCAGATATTTTGTCCATTTTTAAATTGGGTTGTTTGGGTTTTTTATTGTCGAGTTTTAAGAGTTTTTGTATATTCTGAATACAAGTCCTTTATCAGATATGTGTGTTGTAAATTATTTTCTCCCAGTCTGTTACTTTTATTTTTTATTCTTCTAAGAAATAAAGACATTTTAGACAAGCAACACCTCAGAAACTTGCATCCCTTAAACTTTTGCTTAGGAAGCTACTACAGGGTGTGCTCCATCAAAATGAGGGTGAGAACTAAGAAGGAAACATTAAATCCAAGAAATAATACAAAAAAATAGACTAAAGTAATTTCTAGATTCATGGCAAAGGAAAATCCCAAGACAATCATTGTGAGTAAGCCTAGAGCATTGATCTCCCACCCCAGTGAGTGACAGACAACCACTAGGGCACAAGAAGAAAATAATAGCTTTTAAAATTTATTTTTATGTTAGCCTTTAAAAATTTCTAATTTTGTTCATGTTTCACAATGTGCATTCTACTTTATTACACAAAAAGGATATATTTTATAAACATTAATAATACAAATATTGGAGGCATGTGCTTTTTAAAATAATTGATAACAGCCTATTATTTAAAAATCTAACTAGGCGCGGTGGCTCATGCCTGTAATCTCAGCACTTTGAGAGGCCGAGGTGGGTGGATCACCTGAAGTCAGCAGTTTAAGACCAGCCTGGCCAACATGGCGAAACCCCGTCTCTACCAAAAATACAAAAAATTAGCTGGGCATGGTGGTGCATGCCTGTAATCCCAGCTACTCGGGAGGCTGAGGCAGGAGAATCGCTTGAACCCGGGGGCGGAGGTTTGCAGTGAGCCAAGATCACACCATTGCACTGCAGCCTGGATGACAGAGCAAGACTCTGTCTCATAATAATAATAATAATAATGTAAAATATAAATCTAGAGACACCTGGCCTAGGGAGAACAAATCCAGAAGGGAGCAGGAGGTCAGAGGGCTTCAGAAGGAATTTTACACAATAAAGTAGAACTGATAAATTAAATGACAGATTTGACTGTGTAGAAAATGATATAGAGTCATTTTACAGAGCTGTTAGAAAGTAGGGAGACATTATGTGTCAAAGAAATTTAAGCAAGCAAAAATGACAATTATTAACTCCAAGAAAAAATAAAAACTGCACAAGAAAATATAATCACAGTATATCACTTAGAGGTTGACAGTGAACAATATTCACAAATAATCGTGGACATACTGAATATGTACTTAGGTAAAAATTAAAATATAATTACATCAGGAAGATTCGAGAAAGAAAACAGGGGTAAAAACGAGCAGAAGTCCTCACTATACGTACTAAACTTGGTAAATGAAGAAATAATAGTATATTAATCATGTCTTTAAATATGGAGGCAAATTTCAAAATAAGCTGCTGGTAAAAACAAAGTATCTCCTCTTGACAAGGACAAAGCAGGTGAGGGTGAGTAGAGAAAGCATCGTTCATTCTGTTCTTATGCTAGTTAGCACTATTTCATGTGTAGAATATTTTCATAGTATACCTTAAAAAAATTACTTTAAAAATTAGAGTAACCCATATGGAATATGTATGTTAAATAGTATTTTCAATAATAGTTAATAATATAGGAAAATATTCAAAATAGGGGGTTAAGTGAAACAGAATAAAAATGGGTAAAATTTATATAGCAAATATAGGTATTTAGATAAATTTAGCAAATTCCAAATATGCATCTCACTTGTTAGTTTAAAATCTAACCAGTGGCAGGGCACAGCGGCTCATACCTATAATCCCAGCACTTTGGGAGACCAAGGCAGGCAGATTACCTGAAGTCAGGAATTTGAAACCAGCTTGGCCAAGATAGTGAGACCCTGTCTCTACTAAAAATACTAAAAAAATTAGCAGGGCATGGTGGTGCATGCCTGTGATCTCAGCTACTTGGGAGGCTGAGAAATGAGAATCACTTGAACCTGGGAGGCAGAGGTTGCAGTGAGCTGAGATTATGCCACTGCACTCCAGCCTGGGTGACAGAGCAAGGCTCCATCTCAAAAAAAAAAAAAAGAAAGAAAAAATCTAACCGGGCATGGTGTCTTTCACCTATAATCCCAGCACTTTAGGAGGCTGAGACAGGCCGATCACTTGAGGCCGGGAGTTCGAAACCAGGCTGGCTAACACGGCAAAACCCTGTCTCTACTAAAAATACCAAAATTAGTCAGATGTGGTGGCGTGTGCCTGTAGTCCTTGCTATTCAGGAGGCTTAGGTAGGAGAAGCATTTGAACCAGGAACACAGAGGTTGCATTGAGCAGAGGTCTCATCACTGCACTCCAGCCTGAGCAACAGAGCAAGACTCTTTCTCAAAAAAAACAAAACAAAACAAAAAAAACTAGATGGAAATACATCAAAATACCTTTTAAAAATACATCTAAAGTAAATGTCATTGTATGATAAACTAATGGCTATTTTAATCTAATTTTTTATGTTTTTCTTTTTTTTTTAACGACCCACCATAAGATATATTATTTTTTTAGGCAAGAAGTGAACTTTTTAAGAACTTTTCAGACCTTCAATTACAATGGAAATTGCCAAATTGAAGTCAGGATTCTGATGTGCCCCAGACCACAGCAACCTGAAGGATACAAATTGGGTAGCATTAGGTCGTAACCTTCCTTATGCTGATTTTCACCCTGCCTGCTATAGTAGGACTCCTCTTCTGCAGAGAAGCCCCATCCACCCAAAATTTCTGGGTGTTCTGAGGGGCTGCCTCCAATATCCTCATGAACAATCCTCTGGAGGGTCTGCCAGGGACCTCTGCCACCCACCAGAAGCCTTGGGGACCTGGAGGTGACGGTATTGACTTGTGGCCTTGGAGCTGTCGGCCCTCCAAAATCTCGGCCCTACACACATCCTGGGCTACCATCTATCCAGGGGCTATAAAAGCAATTCTGCTGAGACCTTGGGGTCTTAGAGATATTTAGGTGAAATCTCTCTCTCTCTCTCTCTCACACACACACACACACACACACCCCACTGCAGGAATCAGGACACAGAACTGGGCCAAAGTGACAGATGCTGCGTCTCGCCTCTGCTTCTTCCCTGGGGCTTCAGGGTAGAGCCAGACATACCAGCCTGACTCTGTCTTCCTTAAGTTTAGCTCGACTTCTTTCCTTGGGGGCTCCTTGGTGTGTCCATGAAACTAATTTGATTGGGCTCCCCTACAGAATTGTGGAAATGCCCAGTCATGTCTGATTTCCACAGAACATAGATAGGTGCTATTATGTACCCACATTGTATAGATGAAGACACTGTGGCACAGAGAAGTTGAATAAGTTGCTCAAGGTCACACAGCTGGTGAAGTAGCAGCCTGGATTCAGGACAAGTGTTCTCACCTACTATACTGCACTGACTTGGCAGCATAGAGTGGAGGCTCTAACTCTGTGCCAGGCACCGTGTGACTACAGAGAGACCACTGCCCTCAGAAATTTCACCATCTACTGATAACAATAATCACAGCTACAGATATTTGATGGGAAATCGTAAAAATAATCTTATGCCTCCTTTAAGTCCCAATTAAATTAGCACCTCTTCCGTGTTAAGTGTCAGCCCTTCCATGCAAGTGTCATCCCAGCAATGAACCTTCCTGGAGTCCCCCAGGCAGGATTGAATCTTATCCTCTTTCCGAAATACCCCCACAGCATTTTAACTGTAGAAAACATAACACTGGGCCGGGCGCGGTGGCTCAAGCCTGTAATCCCAGCACTTTGGGAGGCCGAGACGGGAGGATCACGAGGTCAGGAGATCGAGACCATCCTGGCTAACACAGTGAAACCCCGTCTCTACTAAAAAATGCAAAAAACTAGCCGGGCGAGGTGGCGGACGCCTGTAGTCCCAGCTACTCCGGAGGCTGAGGCAGGAGAATGGCAGGAACCCGGGAGGTGGAGCTTGCAGTGAGCTTAGTTCCGGCCACTGCACTCCAGCCTGGGCGACAGAGCAAGACTCTGCCTCAAAAAAAAAAAAAGAAAAGAAAAGAAAACATAACACTGTCCAAGTGATTAATTTTACCTTCTCTCATTGGAACATAAGCTCTGTAAAGACAGGATCTCATCTAGCTGACCTTAATGTTTGCTGCAGTACTCACCAAAGCACCTTACAGACAGTCAATAATATATCCTTGTTGAGTTGCATTGACATTGTGCTGAGCGCTTAGTGGGCAGGCAATGATTGTTGATTGATTACGAAGTGGTGAACAATGTCTGTAAAAGACCTCTTCAAAGAAGGCCCTGTAGCATAAAGTATTAGATTGAACTCTGTAAAATGGCCATTTTTATAAGCCAAATTGTTCAAATACTGACAATTTCACATGAGCCAATTCAACATAAGAAAAATAACCTGGCGGGGCATGGTGCTCATGCCTGTAATCCCAGCACTTTGGGAGGCCAAGGCGGGAGGATCACCTGAGGTCAGGAGTTCGAGACCAGCCTGACCAACGTGGAGAAACCCCGTCTCTACTAAAAATACAAAAAGTAGTCAGGTGTGGTGGTGGACACCTGTAATCCCAGCTACTCAGTAGTCTGAGGCAACAGAATCACTTGAACTTCTTGGAGATTGAATCACTTGAACTTCTTGGGAGAATCACTTGGGAGGCAGAGGTTGCAGTGAGCCGAGATCATGCCACTACACTCCAGCCTAGGCGACAGAACAAGACTCTGTCTCAACAAAAAGAAAAAAGAAAAGATAACCTAACTGGAATAGCCAATAAACCCTGGAAAGTATTCCCTCGGAAGGTCTTGAAATCTCCCTTCTTGGATATCTTTTATAATCTACCTACAGCTCTTAATATTAGGTTGGTTTAAAGTAATGGCAAAACCCACAATTACTTTTGCACCAACCCAATACTATTTTTTTGAAATACCCAAAAAGTTCAAATTTTAAATTATAAACCCTCAAATATCCCAAAGCACAAATAACAGAGATGAAACTTGATTCTGACAACTTTGTTGAGCCATGAGACCCTAGGTTCATGAGAACAGGGCCAACTGCCAACAGGCCAACAGAAGAGAAAGTGGTTTACCTAGCTGAGTATCTCCCACTCTTGGCCAAAAAACAGGCTGAGACACTCTGGGGCCTGAAAAATTGGAATTTCTATGTGCAGTAAATCCTTCTGTTCCCTGGCACCGTTTAGCAGATTGATCTGCCAGTATATTGATGTTTTGGGTGCCATCCTGACCTTCGGAAAGGATGTCAATAGTTGGGGGTTAGTCCAATAGATGAGGGTGTTCTGGAACTGGCAGCTTTCTTTTGTGTGACTGGAGCCTCTGGCACTGGAGGCAGCAGAGGTAGTTGACAATGTAATTTATCTACATTTCACCTGGAAACAGTATCATGTCTTTGAGCTCCCTGGAGACCCTAGTCTGGAAAAAGGCCCAAGATACCTGTCAGACCAAACAATGCCTATCATATTTTATTACATGGCATGAAACGTAAGACTTTATGCTCCATTAGCAGAAGGTTTCATTTTCACTCCAGGAAGGTAGTTCAACATCACAACATCTTATCTTGCTCTTTCTTGGGTTTTTAATATAAATGGCCTTAAAATTCCCCACTTCATCCCCTACGCCCACTGCCCCAGGCATCTAGAAGCTATATTATCAGATTTTACAGTCTGAGATAATGTGTCATTGTGAGATTCCCAATATATATGTGGTGTGTACTTTTTTAAAAAATAAAACTACAGCCTGATAAAAAGAAGAAGTTTGCTCTCTAGTGGCTGACTTATAAAAGGCTCTGAAAACCACACAATGGGTTATCTTAGAAAAGGAGGATATCTAACAGTGGTATCTATGTAACAAGGTCTGAGTAATCATTTTGTTTTTATTGATTTTTTTAATTTTCCTTACACTGAAAAACTACATGATAGCAACTATTTGTGGATAGCTTTTCCTATTAAAAAATTTTGTATCATTAAGCTAATTTCAATTCTAAATTCTGAGAGTAGTAATTAGGTTTCTGGTGTTATATTAGCCTATTGTACCTTTAGAAAGCTCTATGGATTGGTTTAATACTGCATCATTAATGTCTGTTACAGACACATTGCTCAATAATATAATATCATTAGAGCTCTTTAAGCCATTTTGAGCTCTTTGCAGAAAGATTATATAAATTCAGAGAGAAACAGTGTAATTATGAATATGACACTAATTAATATTATTTTATTATTCCTTTTTCTACAGCAACTAAATTTATAAAATTTTACTATAATATGAATTATAAAGCAAGGAAAAGATTTATCCTGGGTGTTTCTCTTTTTAGCTCCCCCTGCCCCACTCTGTTTTACTTTCCCATTTTATTCTCTCACAAATCCATTTCTTTCTCCTCAAGTCTACATTATTTTTTTCACTCTCTTCAGTATCCTTCATCAGATCATAGAAAACCAGACAACATCACAGGTCCCTGAAGTTCCAGTCTTTGTTTCAAATAAAAAGAAGAGGTTACCTAGGAAGTTTTCTACCTCCTGCACAGTAATAATACTTTAAAGAATTTTCAGATCCATAAATATTTTTAGTCTTATTTCATCTGTGGGAAAGAAACCAGACAGCATAAAGAGGCTGGAGCTTTTCAGGAGGTAAATACTACAGTGGAAATAATGCACTAAAGAATGCAAAGAAGAGGGTTTTATGGGCTGGGGGAGCAGACATGGGGCAGTGCATAAGGTTATTAAGAAAGGGAGTGATGCAATCTGATTTACATTTTTGAAAATTATTCTGGCTGCTGTGTGGAGAAAGTACCATAATAAACACAAGAGTAGAAACAGGGAAACTTCTTTGGAAATGACTGCAGTCTTACAGGCAATAAAATACAGTTGCATGGACAAGCGTGGTAACAGTAGTGTTGTAAAATGGGAATGGGGCCAGGTGCGGTGGCTCAAGCTGGTAGTCTCAGCACTTTGGGAGGCTGAAGCAGGTGGATCACTTGAGCCCAGGAGTTCAAGACCAGCCTGGACAACAGAGCGAACAAAACCCCATCTCGACAAAACACAAAAAAATGATCTAGGCATAGTGGTGGGCCCCTGTAGTCCCAGATACTCAGGAGGGTGAGGCAGGAGGATTGCTTGAGCCCAAAAGGCAGAGGTTGCAGGGAGCCAAGATCTCGCCACTGCACTCCAGCCTAGGTGATGGGAGTGAAACTCTGTCTCAAAAATAAATAAGTAAATAAAGGAATGAATTTCCAGTTTATTTTAGAAGTATAAATGGTAACAGATTAGAGGTGGGGGTGGAGTGTGACTTTTGACTGAATTACTAAGTGGATGGCAATACCACTAACCAGAATTAGAAAGGCTGTGAGGAAGGCATGTTGGGAGGGGGTGGCAGTGAGAATAATTTCTGTTTGTGTTGCTCATGGCTCAGTTTGCTATGTCCATTCAGGAGGAGATGTCTGCACAAACAAGATCTCTTCTTGTTAGAAATCTGGAGATTAGGGGAGAGGTTAGCGCTACTGATTTATACTTAGAAGTCTTCAAGGCCAGGTGCAGTGAATGAGGCCTATAATCTCAGCACTTTGGGAGGCCAACGTGGGAAGATCACCTGAGCCCTGGAGTTTGAGGCTGCAGTGAGCTGTGATCATGCCACTGCACTCTAGCCTGGGTGACAGAGCAAGACCCTGTCTCAAAAGAAGAGAGGGAGGAGAAGGAGGAAGAAGAAGGAGGAGGAGGAGGATGGAGGAGGAGGAGGATGGAGGAGGAGGAGGATGGAGGAGGAGGAGGATGGAGGAGGAGGAGGAGGATGGAGGAGGAGGAGAAGGGCGAGAAGAAAGAGGAAGAAGGAGGAGGAGGACAGAGGAGGAGGGAGGAAAAGGAGGAAGGAGGAGGAGAAGAGGGGAGGAGAAGGAGGAAGGAGGAGGAGGAGAAAGGGGAGGAGAAGGAGGGGAAGAAGGAAGAAGGAGGAGGAGGAAGAGAAAGAGAAGGAACAGGAGAGGGAGAAGGTGGAGGAGGAGGAGGAAGAAGAAGAGGAGGAGGAGGAAGCAGAAGAAGAAAAAGAAAAACAAGAAGGAGAAGGAGGAGGAGGAGGAAGAGGAGAAGAAAAGGAGGAAGTCTTCAAGATACCAGTGATATTTAAAGATGAGATCCTCAAGGAGAGAATTTGAATAGAGGGAAGAGGCCTGGGTCTGACCCTAGGGCACAGGCGTTTGAAACTGGGAAGGAAGGGTGAGCCAGGAAGCAGAAGTGGCCAGGAGCAGAAAGGAGAGCAGAAGACAAGTGAGGCAACCCTGGAGAGAGGTTGGCAAGAGGAGGACACAGAAGACATCAAAGCTTCAAAGCTGGCAATGCAGAAGTCACAGATAACTTTGACAATAGCCTCTTCAATGGAGTGATGGGGATAGAGCCCATCTTATTTTGGCACTAACCCAGCACATGGGCCAATAGAATTCTTTCTCTGTGCAAATACGCAAGACAGTAAAGAACTAGTAATTGACGCAAAGTACCTGGGAGACTTTTCTTTTGATAGATAGTTAAATTGACTCAACTGTTTATCTGCAACCATCCTCTTTGAACCCTTTTAAAGTCAAAATGGGCAGGGAAAGGGATTCGTGGTGTCAGAAATCGAGTTATATACCGTTGCACAAAGTAAATCATCTTCCCCACAGAATAGATAATGAAGTAAAAGGAAACTGAGATACAGGATAAAATAAGTATGGAAGGGGAATTCAACCTAGCAAATATAAAAAGACACAAGGAAGAGAGAAGGAGAGGGAAAAAAAGAGAAAGAAAGAAGATATAAATATGAAAGGAAAGAAGTAGAGGTAGACATTTTATCCTTTAGGCATACCTCAAAATGAAATTTGAACTGTCAATCTCAGAGGAAACAGTACCAGACAGAATAAATATGAAAACATTTCCACTCCAGACCATAGGCCAAGGACTGGGGAACAAGGGAAAGGAGGAGCATATTAAAGGTGAGGCAGGCAGTTAGTGAGGAAACAGGGCATGATTACTTGCTCTTTCACACTCCTGTAATGGGGTCTTTGTTCAATTCACACTGCAGTTTAGTTCAATCCACACTGCAGTTTATGCAATGTAATGTCCAGTAATTATATGATGTTGAAGACTACTGGGCTTCACTGTCAATGCTTGTTTGTGCTAACTCCACAGACCTTAGAGGCTCTCGAAGATACCACCAGTAAATGATGGTCAAGTGGGGGTGATGCCAGAACCCTCCAGCCAGTCTTATGATCACACTTCTCATTTCTACCCTGGCCTCTACCACCAGGCAACACCATCCTTCACAACCCCAGTCTCCTCTCACCAGGGTCCCCAGCTGTGGGTGTGCCTGAGACCCAAAATTGGAAGCCTCTCTTTAGTTGGTTTCCATCTGGTGTTGAGCTGCTGTTTCACCTAACCATTTCTCTACTCCAACTTGTTTCTCTTTTTTTGCTTTATGGCCACTAATTGTTTCACTGTTATTAAAAATGTCAGCCACCATAATCCCAGCACTTTGGAAGGCCGTGGCAGGATTGCTTGAGCCCAGGAGTTTGAGACCAGCCTGAGAAACATGCCGAAATCCTGTCTCTAGAAAAAATTTAAAACTTAGCCAGGCATGGTCGTGCATGCCTGTAGTCCCAGCTACTCAAGAGGCTGAGGTGGGAGGACCACTTGAACCTAGGAGGCTGCAGTGGGCTGTGTTCACATCACTGCACTCCAGCCTAGATGACAGAGAGAGACACTATCTCAACAAAACAAAACAAAACAAAACAACAAGCAAAAATTCAGAGCACTCTATAGGAATGCGAAAGCAAGTTGCACATCTCAGTTCCCTGGACCAAACAAGCACATGCATAGTCAATGGAGGTCAGGTGTGTTTTCCTTCTCCTGCAGAGAAGCATGGGATGGTGACAGGAAGCGTCCTCCTCCAGAAAGAAGGAGGTGATGTGCAGTTCATCAGTAATGATGTCTTAAAAGAAAATAATGGTTAAGGAAATGCCATTAAAATTGTTTCGTGGCCCAGGTGCGGTGGGTCATGCCTATAATCCCAGCACTTTGGGAGGCCAAGACATGTGGATCACTTGAGGTCAGGAGTTTGAGAACGGCCTGGCCAATGTGGTGAAACCCTGTCTCTACTAAAAAAAAAAAAAAATTGTTTCATGACTTCTGTCTCTTATGCAGTTTAGAAGGGAAAAATTAAGAAAAGGATCAGGATCAATATTATTTGGTGGATAACTGCCCAGAATATACCAGCAATATTGTTTTTCTCAGTCTACTTGTGCTTCTATTCCTGAAGCCATTAGGCAGGAGAGACTATCCCTAGAATCTTCAATCAGAACGTTCAAACTTCAACTAAAATGTTCTTGGGAACTCTTCTGGTTTCTTACTAAATTAATTTGAAGAAGGGCAAGCTTAGGCAATGCCAAGTCATATCAGAATATTATGTTATTGGATTTTTCTTTTTTTTAAGACTGTCACCCAGGCTGGAGTACAATGGCGTGATCTGAGCTCACTGCAACCTCCACCTCCCAGGTTCAAGCAAATTCTCCTTCCTCAGCCTCCCAAGTAGCTGGGATTACAGGTATACGCCACCATGCCCAGCTAATTTTTGTATTTTTAGTAGAGACAGGGTTTCACCATGTTGGCCTGGCTGGCCTCAAACTCTCGACCTCAGGTGATCGACCTGCCAGGGCCTCCCAAAGTGCTGGGATTACAGGCGTGAACCACCTCACCCGGCCTATATTGGATCTTTATAGACTTGGCAAACTAATTCTAGCAAGTTGTGCTAAGTCTCCTCTCCATCCCAGAAAAATAAAAAATTAAAATAATTATCTCATATTGCAAAAGCTTGGCTTGAAAAAGAGATCAAAGGGGGCAGCCAGGGGCTAGCAATTACTTTATAGAATGACAGTAAGACTCACATTCTCTCCCAGTCCTTATGGCTCCAAGTAAACATCTGATTTCCCTCAACATTTACACACTGTGGTTTCTATGGTTTTGGATGTTTGTATTTCAAAATGACATTAAGAAGAAATAGGCATAAAGGTATGGAAGTCCAGGAAAGGTAAAGAAAAACAACTTTTACAGGTCATTCAGATTTCTGAACAGTTCCAAGGAAGAAATAAGCCAGGTAAAAACATGTGCTTTAATATAGCACCCAAACAGCAGTGAAGGCCCCACTATGTGATGCACATATGTAGAATTCCAGCTCACCCTCCAAATTACAATAGATTTTTCAGAGAGGCTGGTCCAAAGGTAGTGAGTTATCTCAATTGGCTGTTCACAATTAGTTATAGATCAAACTCCTTGTTCTACTCTTTCCTCCCATCTCACTACTGCATGTGACTAATCTTAAAAAAAGAAAAAAAGAGAGTGCATGATTGTGTACTGTCTTACAATATAGAAGAAAAGACGAAGTACAGGCTAGGGACTAAATTTTGGAGTAATCAAAATAGGGGAAAATCCACATTCTGTGATATATTTTGTTTACTGCAACCACTGCTAAGGACACCACTTCCTATCCATACACTGCATATATTTCCCCTATTTGTTATTCTCACAAAGTGCACAGTACCACATTTAAAACACGAGAACAGTCCGGACTTCACGGCACAGACTGCACCTCGCAGTCTCCTCAGGTTCGTGCAGCCGCTGCGCTTCAGCCAGATAAGAAAGTAGTCTCGGAGGGAGCAAGATGGCCGAATAGGAACAGCTCCAGTCTCCAACTCCCAGCGCGAGTGACACAGAAGACCGGTGATTTCTGCATTTTCAATGGAGGTACTGGGGTCATCTCACTAGGGAGTGCTGGACAATCAGTGCTGGTCAGTTACTGCAGCCCGACCAGCAAGAGCTGAAGCAGGGCGAGGCATCACCTCACATGGGAAGCGCAAGGGGGAAGGGAATCCCTTTTCCTAGCCAGGGCAACTGAGACACACAACACCTGGAAAATCGGGTAACTCCCACCCCAATACTGCGCTTTAAGCAAACGGGCACACCAGGAGAATATATGCCACACCTGGTCGGGAAGGTCCCACGCCCACGGAGCCTCCCTCATTCCTAACACAGCAGTCTGCAATCTAACCGCAAGGCAGCAGCGAGGCTGGGGGAGGGGCGCCCGCCATTGCTGAGGCTTAAGTAGGTAAACAAAGCCACTGGGAAGCTCGAACTGGGTGGAGCTCACAGCAGCTCAAGGAAACGTGCTTGTCTCTGTAGACTCCACCTCTGGGGACAGGGCACAGTTAACAACAACAACAAAAGCAGCAGAAACCTTTGCAGACGCAAACGACTCTGTCTGACAGCTTTGGAGAGAGCAGTGGATCTCCCAACACGGAGGTTGAGATCTGAGAAGGGACAGACTGCCTGTTCAAGTGGGTCCCTGACTCCTGAGTAGCCTAACTGGGAGACATCCCCCACTAGGGGCAGTCTGACACCCCACACCTCACAGGGTGGAGTACACCCCTGAGAGGAAGCTTCCAAGAATCAGACAGGTACACTCGCTGTTCAGCAATATTCTATCTTCTGCAACCTCTGCTGCTGATACCCAGGCAAACAGGGTCTGGAGTGGACCTCAAGCAATCTCCAAGAGACCTACAGCTGAGGGTCCTGACTGTTAGAAGGAAAACTATCAAACAGGAAGGACACCTATACCAAAACCCCATCAGTACATCACCATCATCAAAGACCAGAGACAGATAAAACCACAAAGATGGGGAAAAAGCAGGGCAGAAAAGCTGGAAATTCAAAAAATAAGAGCGCATCTCCCCCTGCAAAGGAGCACAGCCCATCGCCAGCAACGGATCAAACCTGGTCAGAGAATGACTTTGACGAGATGAGAGAAGAAGCCTTCAGTCCATCAAACTTCTCAGAGCTAAAGGAGGAATTACGTACCCAGCGCAAAGAAACTAAAAATCTTGAAAAAAGAGTGGAAGAACTGACAGCTAGACTAATTAATGCAGAGAAGATCATAAACGAAATGACAGAGATGAAAACCATGACACGAGAAATACGTGACAAATCCACAAGCTTCAGTAACTAACTTGATCAACTGGAAGAAAGAGTATCAGCGACTGAGGATCAAATGAATGAAATGAAGCGAGAAGAGAAACCAAAAGAAAAACGAAGAAAAACAAATGAACAAAGCCTGCAAGAAGTATGGGATTATGTAAAAAGACCAAATCTACGTCTGATTGGGGTGCCTGAAAGTGAGGGGGAAAATGGAACCAAGTTGGAAAACACTCTTCAGGATATCATCCAGGAGAACTTCCCCAACCTAGTAGGTCAAGCCAACATTCAAATTCAAGAAATACAGAGAACGCCACAAAGATACTCCTCGAGAAGAGTAACTCCAAGACACATAATTGCCAGATTCACCAAAGTTGAAATGAAGGAAAGAATCTTAAGGGCAGCCAGAGAGAAAGGTCGGGTTACCCACAAAGGGAAGCCCATCAGACTAACAGCAGATCTCTCGGCAGAAACTCTACAAGCCAGAAGAGAGTGGAGCCAATATTCAACATTCTTAAAGAAAAGAATTTTCTGTAATCCCAGCACTTTGGGAGGCCGAGACGGGCGGATCACGAGGTCAGGAGATCGAGACCATCCTGGCTAACACGGTGAAACCCCATCTCTACTAAAAATACAAAAACTAGCCGGGCGAGGTGGCGGGCGCCTGTAGTCCCAGTTACTCCGGAGGCTGAGGCAGGAGAATGGCGACAACCCGGGAGGCGGAGCTTGCAGTGAGCTGAGATCCGGCCACTGCACTCCAGCCTGGGCGACAGAGCAAGACTCCGTCTCAAAAAAAAAAAAAAAAAAAAAAAGAAAAGAATTTTCAACCCAGAATTTCATATCCAGCCAAACTAAGTTTCATAAGTGAAGGAGAAATAAAATCCTTCACAAATAAGCAAATGCTTAGAGATTTTGTCACCACCAGGCCTGCCTTACAAGAGACCCTGAAGGAAGCACTAAACATGGAAAGGAACAACCGGTACCAGCCATTGCAAAAACATGACAAAATGTAAAGACCATCGAGGCTAGGAAGAAACTGCATCAACTAACAAGCAAAATAACCAGTTAATATCATAATGGCTGGATCAAGGTCACACACAACAATATTAACCTTAAATGTAAATGGACTAAATGCTCCAATTAAAAGACACAGACTGGCAAACTGGATCAAGAGTCAAGACCCATCAGTCTGCTGTATTCAGGAGACCCATCTCACATGCAGAGACATACATAGGCTCAAAATAAAGGGATGGAGGAAGATCTACCAAGCAAATGGAGAACAAAAAAAAGCAAAGGTTGCAATCATAGTCTCTGATAAAACACACTTTAAACCATCAAAGATCAAAAGAGACAAAGAAGGCCATTACATAATGGTAAAGGGATCAATTCAACAGGAAGAGCTAACTCTCCTAAATATATATGCACCCAATACAGGAGCACCCAGATTCATAAAGCAAGTCCTTAGAGACTTACAAAGAGACTTAGACTCCCATACAATAATAATGGGAGACTTCAACAATCCACTGTCAACATTAGACAGATCAACGAGACAGAAAGTTAACAAGGATATCCAGGAATTGAACTCATCTCTGCACCAAGCGGACCTAATAGACATCTATAGAAATCTCCATCCCAAATCAACAGAATATACATTCTTCTAAGCACCACATCACACTTATTCCAAAATTGACCACATAATTGGAAGTAAAGCACTCCTCAGCAAATGTAAAAGAACAGGAATTATAACAAACTGTCTCTCAGACCACAGTGCAATCAAACTAGAACTCAGGACTAAGAAACTCAATCAAAACCGCTCAACTACATGGAAACTGAACAACCTGCTCCTGAATGACTACTGGGTACATAACGAAATGAAGGCAGAAATAAAGATGTTCTTTGAAACCAATGAGAACAAAGATACAACATACCAGAATCTCTGGGACACATTTAAAGCAGTGTGTAGAGGGAAATTTATAGCACTAAATGGCCACAAGAGAAAGCAGGAAAGATCTAAAATTGACACTCTAACATCACAATTAAAAGAACTAGAGCCGGGCGCGGTGGCTCACGCCTATAATCCCAGCACTTTGGGAGGCCGAGGCGGGTGGATCACAAGGTCAGGAGATCAAGACCATCCTGGTGAACACGGTGAAACCCCGCCTCTACTAAAAATACAAAAAAAAAATAGACGGACGTGGTGGCGGGCGCCTGTAGTCACAGCTTCTAGGGAGGCTGAGGCAGGAGAATGGCGTGAACCCGGGAGGTGGCAGAGCTTGCAGTGAGCTGAGATTGCGCCACTGGACTCCAGCCTGGGCGACAGAGCGAGACTCCATCTCCAAAAAAAAAAAAACTAGAGAGGCAAGAGCAAACACATTCAAAAGCTAGCAGAAGGCAAGAAATAACTAATATCAGAGCAGAACTGAAGGAGATAGAGACACAAAAAACCCTCCAAAAAATCAATGAATCCAGGAGTTCATTTTTTGAAAAGATCAACAAAATTGACAGACCGCTAACAAGACTAATAAAGAAGAAAAGAGAGAAGAATCAAATAGATGCAATAAAAAATGATAAAGGGGATATCACCACCGACCCCACAGAAATACAAACTACCATCAGAGAATACTATAAACACCTCTACGCAAATCAACTAGAAAATCTAGAAGAAATGGATAATTTCCTGGACACTTACACTCTCCCAAGACTAAACTAGGAAGAAGTTGAATCCCTGAATAGACCAATAGCAGGCTCTGAAATTGAGGCAATAATTAATAGCCTACCCACCAAAAAAAGTCCAGGACCAGATGGATTCACAGCTGAATTCTACCAGAGGTACAAGGAGGAGCTGGTACCATTCCTTCTGAAACTATTCCAATCAATAGAAAAAGAGGGAATCCTCCCTAACTCATTTTATGAGGCCAACTTCATCCTGATACCAAAGCCTGGCAGAGACACAACAAAAAAAGAGAATTTTAGACCAATATCCCTGATGAACATCGATGCCAAAATCCTCAATAAAATACTGGCAAACCGGATTCAGCAGCACATCAAAAAGCTTATCCACCATGATCAAGTGGGCTTCATCCCTGGGATGCAAGGCTGGTTCAACATTCGCAAATCAATAAACGTAATCCAGCATATAAACAGAACCAAAGACAAGAACCACATGATTATCTCAATAGATGCAGAAAAGGCTTTTGACAAAATTCAACAGCCCTTCATGCTAAAAATGCTCAATAAATTCGGTATTGAGGGAACGTACCTCAAAATAATAAGAGCTATTTATGACAAACCCACAGCCAATATCATACTGAATGGGCAAAAACTGGAAAAATTCCCTTTGAAAACTGGCACAAGACAGGGATGCCTCTCTCACCACTCCTATTCAACATAGTGTTGGAAGTTCTGGCTAGGGCAATCAGGCAAGAGAAAGAAATTAAGGGTATTCAGTTAGGAAAAGAAGAAGTCAAATTGTCCCTGTTTGCAGATGACATGATTGTATATTTAGAAAACCCCATTGTCTCAGCCCAAAATCTCCTGAAGCTGATAAACAACTTCAGCAAAGTCTCAGGATACAAAATTAATGTGCAAAAATCACAAGCATTCTTATACACCAGTAACAGACAAACAGCCAAATCAGGAATGAACTTCCATTCACAATTGCTTCAAAGAGAATCAAATACCTAGGAATCCAACTTACAAGGGATGTAAAGGACCTCTTCAAGGAGAACTACAAACCACTGCTCAGTGAAATCAAAGAGGACACAAACAAATGGAAGAACATACCATGCTCATGGATAGGAAGAATCAATATCGTGAAAATGGCCATACTGCCCAAGGTTATTTATAGATTCAATGCCATCCCCATCAAGCTACCAATGAGTTTCTTCACAGAATTGGAAAAAACGGCTTTAAAGTTCATATGGAACCAAAAAAGAGCCCGCATTGCCAAGACAATCCTAAGTCAAAAGGACAAAGCTGGAGGCATCACGCTACCTGACTTCAAACTATACTACAAGGCTACAGTAACCAAAACAGCATGGTACTGGTACCAAAACAGAGATATAGACCAATGGAACAGAACAGAGTCCTCAGAAATAATACCACACATCTACAGCCATCTGATCTTTGACAAACCTGAGAGAAACAAGAAATGGGGAAAGGATTCCCTATTTAATAAATGGTGCTGGGAAAATTGGCTAGCCATAAGTAGAAAGCTGAAACTGGATCCTTTCCTTACTCCTTATATGAAAATTAATTCAAGATGGATTAGAGACTTAAATGTTAGACCTAATACCATAAAAACCCTAGAACAAAACCTAGGTAATACCATTCAGGACATAGGCATGGGCAAGGACTTCATGTCTAAAACACCAAAAGCAACGGCAACAAAAGCCAAAATTGACAAATGGGATCTAATTAAACTAAAGAGCTTCTGCACAGCAAAAGAAACTACCATCCGAGTGAACAGGCAACCTACAGAATGGGAGAAAATTTTTGCAATCTACTCATCTGACAAAGGGCTAATATCCAGAATCTACAAAGAACTCAAACAAATATACAAGAAAAAAACAAACAACCCCATCAAAAAGTGGGCAAAGGATATGAACAGACATTTCTCAAAAGAAGACATTCATACAGCCAACAGACACATGAAAAAATGCTCATCATCACTCGCCATCAGAGAAATGCAAATCAAAACCACAATGAGATACCATCTCACACCAGTTAGAATGGCAATCATTCAAAAGTCAGGAAACAACAGGTGTTGGAGAGGATGTGGAGAAATAGGAACACTTTTACACTGTTGGTGGGATTGTAAACTAGTTCAACCATTATGGAAAACAGTATGGCAATTCCTCAAGGATCTAGAACTAGATGTACCATATGACCCGGCCATCCCACTACTGGGTATATACCCAAAGGATTATAAATCATGCTGCTATAAAGACACATGCACACATACGTTTATTGCAGCACTATTCACAATAGCAAAGACTTGGAATCAACCCAAATGTCCATCTGTGACAGACTGGATTAAGAAAACGTGGCACATATACACCATGGAATACTATGCAGCCATAAAAAAGGATGAGTTTGCATCCTTTGTAGGGACATGGATGCAGCTGCAAACCATCATTCTTAGCAAACTATCACAAGAACAGAAAACCAAACACCGCATGTTCTCACTCATAGGTGGGAACTGAACAATGAGATCACTTGGACTCGGGAAGGGGAACATCACACACTGGGGCCTATCATGGGGAGGGGGGAGGGGGGAGGGGGGAGGGATTGCATTGGGAGTTATACCTGACATAAATGATGAATTGATGGGTGCTGACGAGTTGATGGGTGCAGCACACCAACATGGCACAAGTATACATATGTAACAAACCTACACGTTATTCACATGTACCCTAGAACTTAAAGTATAATAAAATAAAATAAAAAAAAAAAACAAAGTAGTCTCTAAGGAACTAAGTAACGTGTGTAAAGTTATGCAGCGAATAAATGGCAAAGCTAAGATTTAGAGCCAGGTTAAGCCGACTTACCTGTTTAGGTTCCTTCCACTAAAATCAGGGTTCTTGGCCAGAAGTTCCAGTAAAAATAATGAGTGAAATAAGATACTGGACATCAGGTGACATCAGGATAAAAAAGATCTTCAGGATAATGTTTAAAGAACCATTGCTTATGTCTTCTCCAGTGGTGTCAGGAAATAGATTAAAAATTGGATCTTTTAATATATCAAAAGGTACAGGCCTGCTCTCTCGGTGGTTGAATTTTCTGTTTAACACAGTAGTAAAATGAGAAACAAGTGGGTTTCTAGATCAAGCTACATAGAATAATTACATTTGGGTGCTAAAGACAACATTAGAGGTTATCAGCCTCAGCCCCATTAATCTTACAGATATCACAAGGCCCATAGAGTTTGTAAGTTTGGTCCTCAGTTGCTTTGTCAGTTAAGGGCAGAGAGTGTTCCTTTACATCATGAGGCTCACTTTATATATTAATAGAAAATTTAGAATTATGGTGGATAAAAACTTGTCATATTAAATAGATAAGAGCATGAGAGCTTGGTTGAAATACCATCACTTCACACATTGGAGATAGTATCTCTGAGCTTCTGGCTCCCCTCAGAAAGAAAGAACTTCCTGCATAGGACAGAATTCATCATCAAGGGCATCTCCGAGAAAAAATGATCCTGTAAGTTGTTTGTTAACTTACGATTCCAAGACTTTGCTAATTTAAGATGCAAATGAATATACAATGGTCCCTCCTTATCTGTGTGACTTTTGAAATAAGAGTTTTCTTTCAAATTTGCCTAGTGATAGTAGGAGGAACTACAAATGGTGAAAGATCTGAAGTAGATGCTTCTGAAGTAAATACCAGCAAGCTGGATAAAGTGAAATCACTGTCATCCGATAAATACTTACCAAATACCCAATATGTTTCAGGCAGTGTTCTGGGTGCTAGATCATGCCAAATATTATATTTTATTTTGTGTGGTTTGTGTAAGACAGAATACTCAGAAGGAAAAAAAGACTTGGAAATATACTTTTGAGAAATTGATATGTAACAGAATTGAGATTTATGTATACGTGTAATGTGTACACAAACATTTATTTTGTTGTGGGTCCATAGTGCTTATATAAGTAAATTTGATTTTCAGAATTTCACACAGCACTGGAAGAAACTGGACATTGACTTATTTTACCAATGTATTAAGACACTGCACATTACCACTTTTGTAGTCCTTAATAGACTGTAATGTCATACGTTGTTTTTAAGGTACTCTTTTCCCATTCTTCTCTAGAACAAAGATCATGTCTTGTTCATCTTTGTAACCACCTTAGTGCCTCATGAATGGTTCCTAATACATCATGACTGTGCAATAAATGTCAGAATGAATAATCAAAAAAAAAAAAAAAAACATGAGAACAAGAGCCTGGTAACATACACTGAGGAACACTCAAAGTTCTTAAATAATAAAGATTAATGAGGTTGTCCCCAGGGTCAGGGACCAAGGTACATATAGCAGAGAGAAAAATCTACTCTCTATTTTTAGTATTTATAGTCCAATCCAAGCTAGGGAGTGATACACTTTCATGAATGCCTTTGAATATCAATGAAGAGGCATCTATTTCCATGGCTCTCTCTCCATCAGGCAAGGGTGGTGGAACTCACTCTTCATACAGTCATGCAGAATATGAGAGCTGGAAGAGCACCAATCTAATCTACACTCCTCGTTTTACAGGGAGAAAGCAGAGACTTGCCAAGGTGACAAGGCCACTTCATGGCTAAACCGGGACTTGAAGTCATTTTCTGACTCCTAACACAGGAAACAGAATTTAGGGAGTGCTGTCTGATGGCTGGAATCTAAAGACTCATCGAATCTTAGAGTGAGGTAACTTCTTCAGGTCTTTCAAGTTCAACTTGCCCTGAATTGCCGAAGTTTCATTTTTATTCACACTATGAATTCAAACAATTGTGGCTCCTTGCTTAATCCACTAAAAAATATCTGTGCAGAGCTCACTGTGTCTGAGGAGACAACAGAGGTTAAATGTAGTTCAGATCTCACTGTAACAGACATAATCACAAAACTTGTTCAACTCTCAAGAGTACATTAAGGCCGGCAGAAACATGCTCCCAAAGCTTTTCTCAAGGCTCTAGAAACTGTTTAGCTCACTCTTTCTCTCTTCCTCTTCTCTCTCTAGTTTCCTCTCACTGTGACTTTGTAACATCCAAACAGATGTCCTCTAAAGGAGAGAAAAAATAAGGGAAGAAACTGGAAACAGCCAAGAGACAACCTAGAGAAGAACCTGACCCTTGATGTGATAACACAGTTGATGATGATGATGATGATGATGATGATGATGATGGTGGTGGTGGTGAAGAAGAATTTTGTACCAATTTGACTTTCCATTGCTGAAACTCAGTATTGGTTTGTTTTTGCTTTTGTTTTTGTTTGAGACGGAGTCTCGCTCTGTCACCCAGGCTGGAGTGCAATGGCGCAATCTCAGCTAACTGCAACTTCGGCCTCCCAGGTTCAAGCAATTCTCCTGCCTCAGCCTCCCAAGTAGCTGGGATTACAGGCATGTACCACCACGCCCAGCTAATTTTTGTATTTTTAGTAGAGACGGGGTTTCACCATGTTAGTCAGGCTGGTCTCGAACTCCTGACCTCAAGTGATTCACCCACCTTGGCCGCCCAAACTGCTGGAATTACAGGCTTGAGCCACCACACCTGGCTTCAATGTTATCTTACACAGCTATGACAAACTGTAGTTATCTAATTTTTTTTTTTCCTAAGAAATCCCTTAGACTCCTTGAAGTTAATTAGAAGTTCCCAAGCATTAAATATGTACTTCTTTTATTTGCTGGAATTACTGCATTTTCCTTTTCACAAATGCTTGGATTGAATGTATTTTAGTACAGTGATATTTACCAATCTGTCAAATGTCCATCAGCCCTGGGAAAGCAGTCCTGTTCATATGTTGTCTGAAATTCATGAGTCTCTGTACTCTCTGTCACCCACCCACTCCACCATTAAATGCACACAAACACCACAGAATACCATTCTGCCTCAACCTTCTGGAATTTTTTTTAAATCCAAGAATTATGTTACATGACATACTAAAACACTCATGCACTTATAATTCAAATTTCTCTACACTGGATGTTTTTCCTTTATGGCCCCATCTCTGAATGTGGGCCAATAAACCTGCTTCCCTTTATCAGCACGCTTGGCCTTGGGCTAAAGCAGGGGGACACATCAGATGATAAGACAAAAGCAAGAGAAACCTTAGAAACCAAGCTGACTTTGAACTATTTTGTTTTTCTACACCTGTGCTGTTTTTTTTAGATGGAGTCTCACTCTGTTGCCCAGGCTGGAGTGCAGTGGTGTGATCTTGGCTCACTGCAACCTCCACCTCCTGGGTTCAAGCGATTCTCCTGCCTCAATCTCCTGAGTAGCTGGGACTACAGGCACGCGCAACCACGCCCGGCTAATTTTTGTATTTTTAGTAGAGAAGGGGTTTCACCATGTTGGTCATGCCGGTCTTAAACTCCTGACCTCAGGTGATCAGCCCGCCTCAGCCTCCCAAAGTGCTGGGATTACAGGCATGAGCCACCACACCCTGCCACACCTGTGCTTTTGAGATGATGTACCACTGGTGATACCATCAGCTGTTTGTTCCAAACGTATTTCTTATCATACGTTCAAAAACATAATGTTGGTTCTTCGAAGCCAACTGAGAAACTAGTATCTCTGTTGCAAATGCAGTCAGAATGACTGTAGTTTCACTTCATTAATCACTGAAAGATGTGTGATATAAAACATCATAAAATGTATAAAACCTTTCCTCAATAGCTGTTATCCATAAAACAGTATCTTTTATTTGTATAAAGATTTGTACTTTTGGGCCTGGCACGGTGCTCGTGCCTGTAATCCCAGCAATTTGGGAGACCGAGGCGGTGGTGGGGGATCACCTGAGGTCAGGAGTTCGAAACCAGACCTACATGGAGAAACCCTGTTTCTACTAAAAATACAAAATTAGCTGGGCGTGGTGGCACATGCCTATAATCCCAGCTACTAGGGAGGCTGAGGCAGGAGAATCACTTGAACCTGGGAGGCGGAGGTTGCAGTGAGCCGAGATTGAGCCACTGCACTCCTGCCTGGGAAACAAGAGCAAAATTCTGTTTCAAAAAAAAAAAAGATTTATACTTTTGAAAATATTTTCTTGGCCGGGGCACAGTGGCTCATGCCTGTAATACTAGCACTTTGAGAGGCTGAGGTGGGCGGATCACCTGAGGTCGGGAGTTTGAGACCAGCCTGACCAACATGGAGAAACCCTGTCTCTACTAAAACTACAAAATTAGCCAGGTGTGGTAATCCATGCCTATAATTCCAGCTACTTGGAGGCTGAGGCAGGAGAATCACTTGAACCGGGAGGTGGAGGTTACAGTGAGCCAAGATTGCGCCATTGCACTCCAGCCTGGGCAACAAGAGAGAAACTCCGTCTCAAAAAAAAAAAAAAGAAAATATTTTCTCATAACAAATACTTAACATGTATTGAATACTTACTGTCAAACATTGTTTTAAATGTCTTACACAACACATTTAATTAGCTTGTCCACATTTTAAAGAAGAGAAAACCAAGACATTATTTTCTATGTAAACCTTTGTTGCCCTCATATAAATTAAGAATTATCTCACTTGAGTCTTCATCAATTCAATATAGAAATCAATATAGAAAAGATAAGATCTATAGTTTTTGGTCTCATGCTATTATGCTTCATCTGAAACCATAAAAAACCCCAAATCAGCTTATTTTTTCTTGGGGAGATATTATATATTCAGTTTATTGGAGTATGAAAATATAGAGAAAGTCCCAAGTTTTCATATATAAAGGCCAAATGCGAATTACTATCTGTAAAAGAAAAGAACAGTTTGCAAGTTAAAGCCTTATGCTTCTATTAGTTCTATCTGACTTCGGGCAAATTGTTACTGTAAATAAAATCTCTGCCTTGAACAGAACAGAAAAAGGATTTGTTTAACACAGATCTTGAGCAACCTACAAAACTTTTGGAATTCTCTGACTGAGCAAATCAGTGGACTTCTCTTAAAGAACTGGCCTTCAAGATAGTGGTCTAAAAAAACAAAACACATGTATTTCATCTATTTTTCCTCTTCTCACTGCAAATGTTTTAGATATGACCTTTAGCACTAGCCCGTGTGTGTCTGTGTTTATGTCTGTGTGTGCAGAGAGATAGAGAAACAGATGGACGTAAGAATACCAAGCCCTGGGAGAGATCATCTGGCCATTTGCAACTGGAAGTCAGATGATTTATTTTAAAATTTGGGGAAATATTTAGTGTCATTCTAAATTCATAATATTATTAATTTTAACTTGAGATATGTAAAAAAAAAAAAAAAAAAACCTCCCTAATACTAGAGAAGTTAGTGCTGACTTAATTCATCAAAGTAGTTGTTTAATACCTTAATTTAGTCAGATTCTCAGTTCACAGAAGTGTAGGGGTGTATCTTATTTATCCTTTTATCTCCTGTAATGAATAGTATCACAGCATGACTTGAGGAAAGCACAAAGAAAATTAAACAGCTGAGTTCCAGTTTTTGGTTGTCCAGCTGATGAGCTGATCCATGGAGACCCTACTGTAACACAAACTATGACATTCTCAAAGCCGAGCACATCATCTTGACATATAAAGAGGATGCAGTACTTATTTCTATTAATAAGTGAATGAGGAAATCTATAATTCTGGTAGGTAATCACAAATATTTCTCTGAATTGGAGTCAGGGATGATATACCATTTATATTCTAATACAGTCAAGACGAAAATTGCCCTAGGCCTTCAGAATGTGTTCAGTAATTTTTGGAGAGAACTCAACCGGTCATTTGCAGATAAATGTCCCTATTTATAAATAGGGATGAAAATTAACATTTCTCATTAAACTCCTCCTCTTTCCTACCTTCAAGCCTGCAGGAAGATTTATAGCCTCCATTTTACTAAATAAGAAATTTGGCCAAGCACGGTAGCTTACACCTGTAATCCCAGCACTTTGGGAGGCCAAGGCGGGCAGATCACTTAAGGTCAGGAGTTCAAGACCAGCCTGGCTAATATGGCAAAACCCCGTCTCTACTAAAAATACAAAAATTAGCTGGGCATGGTGGCTTGTGTCTGTAGTTCCAGCTACTTGGGAGGCTGAGGCAGGAGAATCACTTGAATCCGGGAGGTGGAGGTTGCAGTGAGCCCAGATTGAGCCACTGCACTCCAGCCTGGGTGACAGAGCAAGACTCTGTCTCAAAAAAAGAAAAAAGAAAGAAAGAAAAAGAAAAGGAAACTAAAAATCAGAGAAGTTCAGTAATTTGCTCAAGTTCACATTAGCTAGCAAATGGGTGAACCAGAATTGAACTCAAGACTGACAGATTCCACAAAAAACAATTTCTTTCTACTATATTTTGCCACCTCAACATCTCTGTTAACATGTGTACTAAGGGAATACAGCTGCTGGGGGGATACGAAATGAGTTCTGTCCATCATTATGTAACTAGGGCTAACACAGTGATGAATAAAAATCTATTGAGTGAAGCTATTCATTCAACTGATCAGCAACACCCAGCCCACCTTAGAAATGTGCCCTAGACAATGTTCAGTCCTCAGGGCAGCTGGACAGAGCTCTATCCATAAGTAACCTCATCTGTTACCCAAGTTTGTCTACAAATGTTATCATTTTCTCAGCATTCCACACTGTAGGAAAGATTAGGAAGGCTTGCACAACTTGTCAATGTCAGTGAGGCAAGTTATGTGCTCATAGCAGTAACACTGATTTTCAGGGCCGCAAGCAGTGGCTCACGCCTCTAATTCCAGCATTTTGGGAGGCCGAGGCTGGTGGATGGCTTAAGCCCACATGAAACCCTATCTCCACAAAAAATACAAAAAATAGCTGTACATGGTAGCATTCGCCTGTAATCCCAACTACTCAGGAGGCTGAAGTGGGAGGTTCCCTTGAGCCTGGCAGGCAGAGATTGCAGTAAGCCAAGATCCCTCTACTGTACTCCAGCCTGGGTGACAGTGAGACCCTGTCTCAAAGAAAAGGAAAAAGAAAAAAAAGAGTGGCCAGGAGGAGAGGATTTCTTCACTTTTTGAGTTCTAAACGTCAGGCCTGTCCACAGTGAAATGGAAACCAAGAAAACTAATGGAGGCCATGATAATGGATTGCCTGAATCAGGAATGGAGAAAGGGTTCCTTGGCAAGGGTGAGAGAGAAGAAACCCCTTACCCAAAGCAAAGAAGTCGGAAATGGGAGGGGATCATTCATCAGAACTGTGGATGGGATTGGGAGACAGGAAGAGGGGCAGCAATGTGAGCTCTCTAGGACTAGGGCTCAAATTGGTTTTGCCTAAGTAATACAGAAAACTATGATGTATCTTAACAGAAGATCCAAGCCCCTTGCATTATTCTTCACAATGACAGTAGTTGCCATGAGTTATGTATACAGTATATCATGTACCAGACATCTTTACATACACATATAATCTCATTTTTAAAATCTCACACAACTCTCTAAAGTGCATAAGTACCCACTTACACATCAGGAATCTGCATCTCAGAGAGGCTGAGTCATTTGCCCAGTGTTAAATCCCCATTGAGGAGCAGCCAGGACTCCATCCCAGGCTGTCTGACTGGGAAACCCATAGCTTGCCACCTCACCCACAAAAGCTGTTTCTGAGAGGCAGATATTCCCCCTCCATCTATCTTAACAAACATCTTCAAATGAGAAAAAGTGGGGCAAAGGCATATCTAATTCCCAAAGCCCTGTTATAACTTAACCAATTAATGATGGTGGAGTGCTTTGAAAATGCCAGTGCTGCGCTCTGACTGCCTGGGCTTTGTTGGGGCTTTGAGGCCTCGTCTTCCCCAACTTCATTCTCAAACACTGGCCTTCTTTGCTTATTCTAAACTCTCCCTAGGCAAGTTTCCTTTTCCCTATCCATCTTACCGAACACATCATACTAGATGTCCCACAAGCATTTTAACTTAACACTTCCCAAGCCAAACGTATTTTCTTCCTCCTCACAGCCTCCCATCTTAACTCATGGAATGAAAGGCTCCACAGAGCTTCTGTTTCCCACAGTGGCCTCTAATAAGGATATCAAGAGAAGCAGGGAGCCCCATTCTTGGGAGGAGCCTTCAGAACCCTTGGCTGATGGGGTAGTTGGAAAGCACTTCACACCAGCACTGTCTCCTGCAAAGCTCCTGGTTAATAAAGGGAGGGAGATGGACCTTAAGCTAACAGAAGTGTCTCAATAATTTTTATAAAACATGCTGAGCAGAAAAATGGGTAAGAGAAAGCCTGTTTCTTTCAAAGAATCATGAATTGCCTTGGAAGGATTTGAGTGGCATAAATGGAGTCTCTGATAGAAGACTAGAAAGAAAAGAAACAAAATTTCCCAAATAAATACTGATGAATAATTAAAAGTACCTACCACCACCGAGGTTGCTGAGCCACCAGCTTCTTACCGAGTTATAATTTGACCACAAACTTCAAAAAGCCTTCCAGAAAAAAAGATTGCTTGAAACAGAAGCCTTTTGTCTTTTTTTTCTTTCTTTCTTTTTTAGTATCTCTGAGACAAACCCAAATGGGCCCATCTGAAAAGACAGATTGATTGAACAATATACAGTTCATTATGTGTGCTGGAGGAAGAGAGGGTACTGATACTAGAAGGTGGAGGAGGGAGAAGCCTGGAGACACACACACAGTTACAGGAATTGTTCTGCAGTGCTGCAGTCAATTTTAATTTTGCTTCTATGTTTATATCAGAGCACAATTCATGATGGCATGTTTTCCCAAGTTCCATCTCTCATCTTCTGTACTCTTCCCCTACTTCATCACCTTACCCAGCCCAAAGTTGTGTATTAGTTAGCTTTCAGTATGTAATCAACACTCCAAATCCTAGTGGTTTAAAACAACAGCCATTTATTTAGTTCATAGTTCTGTGGATTGGTCTGCAATTTGGGTTGGGCTCCACTGGGTTCCAGTCATGCTGCTTCCTAGCTAGGTGGCTCTATTTCTGAGGCTCAGGTGGTCAACAGAGGCTACAGGGATATCTGACCCATCATCATCCTGCAGGCTAGCCTAGATTTGTTCTTGGATGCCTCGCACGGTTCCAAGAGGAAGAGCAGAAGTACATAAGGCCCCTTGAAGACTAAGCTCAAAAGTGGCTTAGTTCACTTCCCTAGCATTCTATTGGCCAAAGCATGTCACAGGTTCAGCCAATTCAGGGGTCAAGGAAATAGACATCATCTTTGCATGGCTGTAGCTGCAGCTACATTGCAAAGGGTTATGGATTTAGAGAGGGAAATAATTATGGCCCTTTTTGCAAAAAAAAATAAAAATAAATAAAAACTATGCATCAGGGGTTTGGGGAAAGGGCCACCATTCCTGTTCCTTTCCTTACACCTTACTCTGCTTTTCTTGCCCCTGTATACTCAGCAGCTCACCCAAATCTCTACAAGTTTTTGTTTCTCAACTCTGCAAAACTCTTCTAAAATGATCTGGTCAACAAGATTTTAGACAGCTATCTCTCTCTGCTTAGCATTTTTCTGAATGTCAAATATCTTGCTGAGACAAGACAAATAACATTAGGAAAATAACAGACTTCCAGAGCCTCAGGAATCCAGTGTGGGTTTATTTTTTTCTAAATTAACAATACAGTTTTTATAGAGTCCAAACCCAAACCACTCTGATATTCTTGGCACACTATTTGTTCTCAATAGCTTCAAGCTTACTTTTAAATCCTTTGTAATCCTACTGGAAATCATTAAACAGTGAGTCATAGAAACTCTCTGGTGGCCTTCAATAATTATTTTACCATCTACACCAGAAAATTTTTAAGTTCCATTTTATAAATTTAATCCATTGCTGAGATTATTTGTTGGGAGGGTCTCAATTTTTTCCTTACTGTGTCTCCATGAGGAGCCTCAGGGTCAGTAAGTCCCTGACACTCAAAGCCCTTTGAGGGCCAGCTGCTATGGTCTGATAAACCAAGATGCCTCATGAAAAACACTCATGGCTGTTGCTTCTGCCCTTTTGTACATGCTGGAATTTGTTCTGAGATGTCCCTCGCTTCTCCTTTTATAAATATCCTGCTTGCAGAGCTTCAAGACAGAAGATCATCCTTAGCTCAAAGCTGGAGCTTGTGCTGGGGAATTGAGCTGCTTAAACCTAGGTCTCCATGTATATCTGAGTGCCTAATAAACACTGAAAATGCATAGCACCAAGCTCCACAACTCAAATCATAGTGGAAATTACTTGAAAAGACTTGTTGAATTTGTTTGCAAGTTTTTAATGTATCTTTATCTCCTTTACCAGTTGTTATCTTCCTTCCTGTCCCAAAGAGGCAGCCCTACTCCTCTCAATGACCCATCCCACTGTGTCTTCATATCAACCCATCCACACCACAAATATCACACCAATAGTTTCCATTCTCTTCTCTGAACTTTAATCTCTCCTACCTTAGATCTATGCCATCTGCCTACAGACATGATCAAGAGTTTCTGTGCCCAAAATAAGCTTTCTTTCAACTGACCCTGCTGCCCTATTTTGGCTGCCTCTCTACCCTTCACACCACCACTTCACCTCGTATCCACAACTAAGCACACTATAATTTGTCTTCAGTTCCCCACCACTCCACTGAGTAAACAATGGACAAATCAAATGACCTTTTCTCAGTCTCTCACTTGTCCTCTTAGCAGCATGTCATTCTTTACAACAGTATCGGGCCAGCATGGTGGCTCACGCCTATAATCCCAGCACTTTGGGAGGCCGAGGTGAGCGGATCACCTGAGGTCAGGAGTTCGAGACCAGCCTGACCAACATCGTGAAACCCCATCTCTATTAAAAATACAAAACTAGCCAGGCATTGTAGCACATGCCTGTAAACCCCAGCTACTCAGGAAGCTGAGGGAGGAGAATCGTTTGAATGCAGGAGGCAGAGGTTGCAGTGAGCCAAGATTGCACCATTGTACTCCAGCCTGGTCAACAAGAGTGAAACTCTGTCTCAAAAAAATAAGCTAATTAATTAATTAATAACAGTCTACTTCATTAAGCTTCATTAAGAAGTCAAGAGACTTCTGAAACACTGCCTTCTCCTAAGTCTCCTCCAACTTTTCTGTCTGCTCTTTCCTGGTTTCTTCCAGAGACTCCTCTTCCTCCACTTCAGTCTCAAACATTGGCCTTCTTTGCTTATTCTAAACTCTCCCTAGGCAAGATTCCTTTTCCCTAACCATCTTACTGAACATGTCATAGTAGATGTCCCACAAGCATTTTAACTTAACGCTTCCCAAGCCAAACTTATTTTCTTCCTCCTCACAGCCTCCCAACTTAACTCATTCCTCTTCTTGCATTCCTCATCTTAGTTAACATAAACACTACTGATTGTCTTCCCAGTATTCATTCTCTCTTTCTGTAGTATAAAAGTTTTATCTGGGTACACAGCTATCTAGCTAAAGACCACATTTCCCACAATCCCTAGCAACTAGGTGTGATCATGTGACTAGGTTATGGCAAATGGGATGTGAACATAAGTAGTGCAACTTCCAGGTCATGCTTATTAGCCAATGTGTATTCTGTTGCCTACAACTAAGAATCTTGAATAATACAGTAATTGGTACTAAAAGTAAAGTTTATGAGTTTGGGGTTCTCAGTCATCAGTTCATCCCAACTGTCCACATTCCAATCCTAAGGGTCCTACTCTTCCCTATCAGTGCCCTTATCTTTACTTGAGAGACCTGGCAAGACTGAATTCAACCTATATTGTAATTGAGCAACTCACAGGATTAGACTCTGGATATGATTTTCAGCTACATAAATCCTTTACTATAAAATATTTTTAGAATTCTTCCAGGATAATATTAGAAATTTCTTGGTATTGTTGTCATCTACTGAGCTGAGAATTTAAAGTTGAGCCTGTTACTTTCTTTCCTTACTTTCTCCAGGACACTTTGAAGAAGTAAGCCAAACCCACAGGTCTTATATTCATCATGTTCCCTCCATAAATATTTCTTGCAATAAATAGCCACTTACTCACAAAGATTTACACAGGTGATAATTCAAGTAACTCTTTTGCCACAGGTAACAAGAACTATCAATATCTCATATTTCAATAATAACTGACGAGGCAGGCAGATCACCTGAGGTCAGGAGTTCAAGACCAGCCTGACCAACATGGTGAAACCCCATCTCTACTAAAAATTCAAAAATTAGCCAGGTGTGGTGGTGGGCACCTGTAATCCCAGCTACTCAGGACGCTGAGGCAGGAAAATCACTTGAACCTGGGAGGTAGAGGTTGCAGTGAGCCAAGATTGTGCCACTGCACTTCAACCTGGGCAAAAAGAGCAAAACTCTATCTCAAAATATAATAATAACAGTAATAACAATTGTTATTGCCCTCAAAATCTAACCTAGTATGTATTCAATTCTAAATTTCTCATTTCCTTGTAGGTTTGTCTAGAGTGAGTGTGTAGGAAAAATGAGTGTCTGGGTATCAAAGGAACAGACTACAGTAAAGAATGCTAGTTCCCTATTCCTACATACATTTTTCCCCTTCCTCCTTAGTATTATTTTTGGGAGGCAAAATAGACAGCTAAAAGCCACATTCCCAGGACCTCTAGCTGCTGAGTATGGTCACATGTCTAAGTTCTGCCCAATGAAACAAAATGGAAGAATAATTTGGGGCTCCTGGGAATCCTGCTTTGTTGGGAATTGTCTCAGTAGGGTAGAACCGTTCTTTGCCGTTCCGTCTTTCCTCTTGTTTCTGGCCTGCATCACAGATGTAATGCCCAGTCCCCCAGCAGCCATCTTGGATTCTAAGGTGATCTTAAGAATGAAAATCATGGACTAGAAGAGTGGGATAGAAAGATAGAAGACGCCTATGTTCCAGATGCCTGTGGAACCTCAATGCCTACTCTGATACTTCACTTACATGACAGAGAAATTAAATCCTGTCTTATTTAATCTCCTATCACTTGGGGGTTTTATGTCATATGCAGGCTCACTTAATCCTTGCTGATATATTGAATAAATGTTTTAAGGACAAGAAGATAAAGGAAACAGCATCATAGTAATAAAAGAATGCAGGACTAACAGCAAAGCTGCTCCAACCCAAGAATGTCCCTCACCTAAAGAATGACTTTTGTTTGACCTTTTAAAATTAATCTTGTAAAATGACTCCATTATATTATCCTCATCTTTCAGTTGAGATAATCCAGGCAATAAGGGTTTAAAGGAATACTTCCAGAATCATGCACTATGTGGCAGAAACATAACCAAAATGCAGAGTATATTTGTCTATATATGTAGTCCCCATAGTTACCCAATGCAAGTATCAAAAATATAAGAAGAAAGCCATAACAAAAACAGCTACTCCCCTCCCATGTGACTAGGATCAGTTAAGATGATTTACCTCCTGGCACCTGTTTGATAGGCTATTTTCTATGAAGACTTATCAGGCAAGTGCCTCTACGGTCATAAAAGGAAATGAGTGGATGACCCTGAAGTCATTTTAGTCTTCCTTCCACCTTCCTGAGAAGCTCTGGAAGTGCTACTCAGGTGGCTGAGGCAGAAGGATTGCTTGAGCCCAGGAGTTTGAGGTTACAGTGCACTTCCACTGCTAGGGTTAAGTCTGAATGCACTTTTCAGATGCAGCAAAGTCAGCTTCTACAGTCCGGTTTATTCACCCGGGTGGATGCAAAGATTCAGCATCCCCCGCTGCTTTAGAAGGTTTGAAAAGCTCAATCATGCATATTTTAGAATACATTTTAGACATCAGGAGTCCTAAAGGAATAGGCCATGGTGAATAACAGAAAACATCAAACAAACAAATGTTGCTTTCAAGACATATGTGTCAACAAGTCATTGATCATAAACTTCCTGTTAGAAATCAGCTTGCTGCCACTTCACAGAGGATTCAGTTTTCTTTCTTGCAATTCCAAAGCAAAACTTTCCAAAAGAAGATCAGAAAAGCCCCCGGAAGATAACGGAGGCTCTGGCAACAATTGATTGTTGATGAATCTGATCCTACTGGGGAATCTCATAACCAGACACTCTCAGACACATTCTTCAGAGGAGCCAGAAAATGGTCAATCCTAAAGTCTGACTTGAGGGCAGCTGTGTTGCCATGAAAAAATTCTGTATAATAAAATCTTTTTGGCCATCAAACTAATTTGAAAGCATGGTCTCCAACAGCCCACTCACTGAAAATCGATTCTGCATCCATCTTCTTCATACCCCGGTCTTCCTACTCACTGTGCTACTCACAGTTCCCTAATTGCACTGTACTTGCTGAAAACCCTATGCCTTTGCCCACACTGGTCTCTGCCTGTGCCATCCTGCATCCTCCTTTCTTTACCTGGCTACTTCTCACTTGGCAACTGCGTTATGGAACCAAACTGGGGTCCACTTGCCTGGTGCAGCCAAGGCAGACACTGACATCAGGGTTGCAATAAGAGAAAATGAGGCATTTACTGCAGGGCACCAAGCAAGGAGAATCAGGCAGCTAATGCTTTAAGACCTCAATTCCCCGATGGCATACAAGTAAGGGTTTTTAAAGGCAGAGAGGTAGAAGTGACAAGCAAAGTCATAAATCAATATATGGAGGCTATACTTTGGTTTGACCTAAAACAGGAGGATACCTTGAAGTGGGGCGGCACACAAGTCATAACGTGGATTCAAAAGTTTTCAGATTTGCAGTTGGTTCGGGAGATGAAGGTTTGTCAGAAAATCTGGGATCGGTCTGGCTGGAAGATTAGGTCTGGCTGGAAGGCACGATCTCCTCCAGGTACCTCAAGAAGAAATTTAGAACAAAGAACTAATAGCAGTCAGGGTTCGGTCCTCAGTCTCCCTTATCTGAGGTCTCCATGGCAGTGGACCCACTGGGTGGGGATCTGGATTTCTGAAAAACAATTCAGGGACATATGCTAAGAAGTTATCTTCAGTTTCTATAAGGAACAAAACATCTGTGATTCTAACTTTCTTGTCTATTGTTTTAAGCTACCATTACCTTCTTGGTTATCAAGTTGCTGATTTACTTCTTAGGACGAGCTAGGTGCCTGAAATTTTCCTTGAAGGAACTCAAGATTTCCCCCTATTTCCATGCTTGGGGCCCACAGGCCCCTAAGAAGGATCCCTGTTCTGTTTCAACTGCTTCAGGCATCACTTCCTTCAGGAAGTTTTCTCTGACTACCTCCGAACCAAGGTAATGAGCCTCCTCTGAGGCCCGTACACCTTGGGCACACCTATGCCATGGCATTTATCACACTCTATTGCAATTCTCAGGTTATTGGAAGGCAAGTTCTGTTTTTTGAGATCTGTGTTGTTATAGCACCTATCAAAGTGCCATGCCCTGAAGAACTGGCAAGAAAATGAATTATCAATGCCGGGGTGGTAGGAGTACTGTACCACAGGATGCCAACAGCACAGGGCTTGGCATCAGAAACCCTGCCTCCAGGCCGGGCACGGTGGCTCAAGCCTGTAATCCCAGCACTTTGGGAGGCTGAGACGGGCGGATCACGAGGTCAGGAGATAGAGACCATCCTGGCTAACACGGTGAAACCCCGTCTCTACTAAAAAATACAAAAAACAAGCCAGGCGAGGTGGCGGGCGCCTGTAGTCCCAGCTCCTCGGGAGGCTGAGGCAGGAGAATGGCGTAAACCCAGGAGGCAGAGCTTGCAGTGAGCTGAGATCCGGCCACTGCACTCCAGCCTGGGCGGCAGAGGGAGACTCCGTCTCAAAAAAAAAAAAAAAGAAAAAAAAAAAAAAAGAAACCTTGCCTCCAAGGCATGACTTCATAATTTATTTGCCAGATTATTTAAAGTCTCTTAGACTCAGTGCCTCATCTGTAAAATGAGGATTATAATTCCACAGGATGGTTGAAGATTAAATAAAATAATATAGATAAAAGCACTTAGCTATATTTCTAATAACAACTTAATAGACACTATTCAAATATCATTTGAGGCCAGGCATGGTGGCTCACACCCGTAATCCAAGCACTTTTGAAGGCCAAGGTGGGCAGGTTACCTGAGGTCAGGAGTTCTAGACAAGCCCAGCCAACATGGTGAAACCCCACCTCTACCAAAAACACAAAAATTAGCTGGGCGTGGTGGCATGTGCCTGTAATCCCACTACTTGGGAGGCTGAGGCTTGAACCTGGGAGGCGGAGGTTGCAGTGAGCCGAGATCGCACCACTGCACTACAGCCTGGGCAAAGTGAAACTGTGTCTCAAAAACAAACAATATATATATACATAAATTCGAGCATTAGTATTAACATCAACATACAATTTGCCCCTTTCTGCTGTGAAAAAGGACTTGGTGGCAATACAGGTAAGAGGAGATGCCTCCTATTTATTCTAAACTTGACTCAGTCTAGAGGAAATGATTCTTCAGTTTGACTCCTTCCCGTACTTTGTCACTGGCTGGGTTCCCCATGATACCTGCGTGCTGCCCACCTTACTGTTTCTTATCCACAGTTACAATTCCCAAAGGATGGGAGGGCTCAGATTCCCCATTTGTGAAATAAGAAGTCAGACTAGACTACCGTTCATCTGCCTTTGATTTCTAATCTGTACACTTCAAGGTTCATATGGGCTAAGTCCTTACGTGTTCTCTACTATATCCCCAGCACCTAGAAGAGTGTTGGGCACACACAGGTCCTTAAAAAATACTTCTTGAATGAATACATGCATGAATAGATGAACTAATAATGCTTAGAATATGACAATGACCATATTTGTTAATATCTTCCATAAATTATTTACAGCACTCTGGAATAAATAATTTGAACATACCAAAGACTACAAACTTTCATTTATAAGATGAATAAGTTATGTAGATTTAATGTACGGCATGGTGACTAGAGTTAATAATACTGTATGGTATACTTAAAATTTTCTGAGAGTAGGCCTTAAGTATTCTCTGCACACACAACAAAACAGCAATTGTGTGAGGTGTTGTTAATCAGCTTGATTGTGGTGATTGTTTCACAATGTATATGTGTATCAAATCATCACATTGCACACCTTAAACATACAATTTTTATTTGTAAATTTTACCTTAATAAAGCCGGAGGGGAAAATCATTTGCATATAACACTTTAAATCAGGATCCCGGTAGTAATGGCTCTCCAAAAGCAGTAGCAGTTGTTCCATTTATTCTGTTAAACTGAGGACAAAATGGTGTTTGGGCTGATGTGAACCAAATGAATGTCGAGGGTCTTCTCACTATGAGGCACCACCACCTTTGCCAAGTTGCAGAGATAAGGTCAGCACCTGTTCCCTCAACCTCCTATTCTGTTTCCACAGATGACCTAACTGCCCACAACCATCGTGTTTATGATAGTGAGATAGTTGAGAACACCAGACGTTAACTGCTTCCAAAAAACAGTCCACAGTGGGATTTTCTGGGCTCATATATAGCCTGCTTCCCCAGACAACCCAGATTTGAGAACAAAGGAAGAGGAGCAGTCCTCCCACAGCAGACAGGAGAAACAGAAAGTAGACCGCCCCCTCCTCTCCCTTCCCTTGAGAGAGGACGAAATTTTGAACTCTAGTCTCTGTCTCCAATCATCAGGGTGTTCCACAGTCTCAGCCTTGCAATTTAAGAGTCTTTTCCGGTTTAGATTTGTCAAGCCCTGGGAAACAAGTCCAAAAACAGTTGTATAGTGTTGCACAATGCCATTTTCCTCATCTTAAATGAAAGAGTTAGGATCAGGCCAGGTGCGGTAGCTCACGCCTGTAATCCCAGCACTTTTGGAGGCCGAGGCGGGTGGATCACCTGAGGCCAGGAGTTCCAGACCAGCCCGGCCAACACGGTGAAACCCGTCTCTACTGAAAATACAAAATACAAAAATTAGCCAGGCATGGTGGTGGGCACCTGTAATCTCAGCTACTTAGAAGGCTGATGCAGGAGAATCGCTTGAACCCAGGAGGCAGAGGTTGCAGTGAGCCAAGATCATGCCATTGCACTTCAGCCTGAGCAACAAGAGTGAAACTCCATCTCATTAAAAGAAAAAAAAAAAGAGTTAGGATCTCTGAATCCAAGAGGAAAATGAGTATAGTAACGGGCTTCTGCTGTGTAGCTAACCTCATATTAGAGTCTACATTCATTTCCACGCCACCCAGAAGGGGCTGGTGTATTTAAGTGGCAGGTGATTGTATTGGAGGAGCAAAGTGCTTTCAAGCACCATACTTATATGAAAGACTATGTAAACCCAAGTCCAGAGTAATTACCTCTGTTGCTCCCTTTCCTCTGCTAAAAACCTGTAAAAGGTATTTATACCATCTGAGTCATGAACCCACTCCTGTGTACCAATTCATTTCCCTGAATGAGTCAATCAGTCATGCTTTGAAGGGTGTAGTCAAGTCGTTAGATCTGACTAATGAACCTTTCCAAATCATGCACACCATTTACTGTAAACCATGCTAGTCCCACACAGTGAAATTACATGTCATTTTATCTCCCAAGAAGCAGGGAGCTTGAATAGGTGGGATACGGCTCCGAACCACTCCCTTAAACGCTTACCCTATTATCTTGGTGTTTAGTTAACATTCAGAAAAGAGAATAGCCATGCAAGTCATTCAAGGCTGCCCAGTAGGTTGGAAACTGGTAGGTGTTAAACACAGAGTATATGATTTTCATACCTTTAACTGCAATAATTTATATTTTTGCAATGTTGTGACCACTGTGCATAAATGAAATACCACATCTAAGGGTTTCTCAGCTACCAAGAACACAGGCAAAACTCTGCCTTCATTTCAGAAACATATCTCATAGTACATGCTACACAAAATTCATTCTCATCTAAGGGCAAAGCCATGGATCTGTGGGGCACTGTGGGGCACACAAAGTTGGGTCCACCATGGTTCCTTTACTTTTGGAGACCAGTTTCTAGTGGGAGATAGACATAATATAAGGCATAGCGGAGTAAGGACCTATTGGAGAAATGATTTCTGTGGCAGGCCAGAGGATGAGGACCTTAACTTGAATTAGCAGATTAGGGAAGGTGACTGTGAGGAAAAGGGCCTAAAGAATAAGAAGGAGTTCAGGTGGGGGAGAATGAGGATGATGGCATTCCAGCTTGATAGAATAACAGCAATAATAGCATGGAGGCATGAAGCCCTCACTAACACAGAAACTCTATAATGACATCAGCTCCTAATTCCCACTTACGTTTCTTGCCTACACTATGCTCAGCCCACAGGGGTCCTGAGAGAAGCATAATACTTCCTCTTTTTCTGTACTCTAAAGATACATGAAGAATCGCCAACAACCTTTTATAACAGTCACAGTCAGAAGAAACTATTCAGTGTCTGTATCGCTCCACCTCCTTGGCCACTGGTTCTTGGTTTCCAATCCATTCTGCACACTGAAACCTTATTAATCTTCCCGAAAGCTGCATTTCTCCAGACAAGAAGAGCTCATAGAGAGGAAGAACTTATAATACTCTTCTGGGCATTCTAACGTTCACCAGATAAAGCCCAAACTTTTCAATGAGGACCTGAAACTTCTCCATGATCTGGTTTCAACCATCCCTTCTGCCTTAATTTTCTGCTACTTCACATGTAAGTAATGATGGCATCTTATCACAAGGAAACTACATGGAATCTGGGCATTAAAAAAGAAGAAAACTCTGTAAGAATTAGTCTGAGACAAGGAAGGAGGTGATACTGCTTCCAGCAACAAGACTTCTGATGGTGGGTAAGAGAGAGACAGAGGAGAGAGGGAAATTTGCTAGGAAAGAGCTGCTGATGAGAGAAAAAAAATTGTTTTATCTCAGTGAAAATTGTATTTCAAATTTGAACTTTATAAATACAAATCAAAATAAAACTTTAATAAGTTTTTAACTCACACAATATTTGATCTAGTGAACCTCTTCCACGATTATTTAAAACAATCATTTATTTGTTCAGCAAATATTTACTGAGTGTCCACACTGTTCCAGACATTGCTCGAAGTCTTTGGGGATAGAGCTGTGAACAAGATGGATGTGGACAGCCATGTAGAGTTCAGTAAAAACTAAAATGATGATACTAAAATGAAGTGGTTAGGCCAGAAGATCTGTATATGATGTGCATTCACACACCCACACTCCAATGCAACAAAGCAGTGACTCTACATAATTAGATAAGGCAATAAAAGACAGACTCTCCTATGTTCCACTGGCAGATTGCCCACCTACCAGGGTTTGCTTGTCCTTCTGAACTCAGTGATATCTCTAAACAATGTGAAAATTTCAAATAGGGATAACTTGATCTCTTTATTAATGTCCCTGTTACTTCTCTTTTAACAAATCATTTTCAATGTTTTTCTAAGATATTTTCAACTGCACCTTTGAACAAGAGAAACATGTCCAGCCTCCACAAGAATTTCAGCTTTTCAGAAACTGAGTGTCTCAGTTAATATCTGTTTGGTTGACAATAAAAATCCATTTGAGCTAGCTTATTTGGAAGGAGGAACTTACTCTAAGATCACAGGGGTAATTCACAAAACCCAAGAAGGCAGCCAAGCTTGAGAAAAATGACCTGGAAAGCCCCTGGGAACCCAGACAGTGTTCCCTCTCTATTCTTCCTTGCTTCTCTCAGTGCACGTGCTTCTTCTTTTCACACCATCTTTTTGTGAGTGTTCTCCCACCGCTTGAGTTTTCACCATTTCAGTTCCAGCTCTAAAGAGCTCCTAGCCATCACTGAATCCTAGCATCAAATTCCTGGGCGTCAGAATCTAATTGGCTCACTTTGGGTTTACTCTACTCCAATCAACAGTGACAGGGCCAAACATGTCCACCAATGTCTGTCACCGTGAGAAGCACTGTCATCCAAAATGTGTCTCCCATATCAGGAAAATGTGTACAGAGATTCCACAGCTACCTCCCACTGAGAAATGTATCTTTCAAAATAAAGTTATAGGCCAGGCAGTGGCTCACACCTGTAATTCCAGCACTTTGGGAGTCGAAGGCAGGCGGATCACCTGAGGTCAGGAGTTCGAGACCAACCTGAGCAACATGGTGAAACCCCATCTCTACTAAAAATACAAAAATTAGCCAGGTATGGTGGCACATGCCTGTGATTCCAGGGAGGCTGAGGCAGGAGAATCACTTGAACCCAGGAGGCAAAGATTGCAGTGAGCTGAGATTGCACCACTGCATTCCAGCCTGGGCAGCAGAGCAAGACTCTGTCTCAAAAAAAAAAAAAAAAAAAAAAAAGAAGAAGAAGAAGAAGAAGAAAAAAATAGGTTTGTCCACACCTGAACCTAAAAGAGTTTTCCTCCAAGGGTCTCCAGACCACATTTTGAGAACTCTCACATTAAAGATTGCCTACCATCAGCATGTAAGAAGATACTTAAACAAACCATCTTGATTTTATAGGAGTAGCTTCTGCCTCCATATTAACTAACTCAACCAGTTTAGCTTGCTACATTAATCACATTATTTTGATTAATTTGATTAATCTATGAATCAATTAAATTTGATAAATTGGATTGATAAATAGTATATAGCAGTTATTGAAAAGCTTTGCAGAAGGATAGATCTGAAATTAATACTTGGCTCCTCCAAAATTAGCTACATGACCTCAGGCAAGTCCTTTAAGCATCAGTATCAGTGTCCCCACTTTTAAATAGGCATAATAATGATACTTACTCATGGGGTATGAGGGTTTCACGGAACACTATAATAAAATGCTTGGCATAATGCCTGATACAGTGAGTGTTCTAAATGTTAGCTGTTTTTATTATTTTTCATTACTTAGCATATCTGTGCTCACAGTCACTAAAGATGAATCTTTTCTTACGCTTGAAGAATTAGCCCTACAAGTAATGACTTATTTTTATATCCTAGGTGTCCCTACCCCACAGGAAAGTGTGCTAAGTAACTACCCCACTAAGACAGTTACTGGGCACACAAGTGTCCTGGGTGCAGCCTGAGAAGGAAATCTCAGGTTACCCTCAGTCCAGGTCGTGATTTAGAAAGTGACTGGTCTCACTGAGAGGTTATGGAGAATGCCTTTAAATGGGTCTGGCTAGAAAAATTAAAATATATTTGGACCTAATTATAATAACATTGGATCTATTCCCAAACTTTTTATTTATTTATTTATTTATTTTTGAGAGACGGAGTCGTGCTCTGTCACCCAGACTGGAGTGCACTGGTGCGATCTCAGCTCACTGCAACCTCCACCTCCCAGGTTCAGCTGATTCTCATGCCTCAGCTTCCCAAGTCGCTGGGACTACAGGTGTGAGCCACCACACCCAGCTATTTGTTATATTTTTTAGTAGAGATGGGGTTTCACTATATGTTGGCCAGGCTGGTCTTGAACTCCTGACCTCAGGTGATCTGCCTGCCTCGGCCTCCCAAAGTGTTGGGATTACAGGCATGAGCCATCGTGCCTGGCCCATTCCCAAACTTTTATTTTGTTCCTTAGCATAAAGATTTGTTTCTTGAAGCCTTAAGTGAAATTTCCCTTTTGGTAAAAAAAAAAAAAAAAAAAAAAGCTTTCTAATTGGTTACTAGTAAATCCAGTTCTATGCTATTAAATTTCATCTTTGTCTGTTCCAAATTGACAGAAAATGAGGAAATCATCAAGACATGGATTAAAATTTCTTATGTCGCCCATCAATTCTCATAAAAAATAAGAAATATTCAAGAAAATGGAACCCTGACCACTGCTCTCTGGCTTACCTATGACTTTCTTTACCCTCATTTCATATATTTTGCTGAGAATACAAAAATACATATGCTATTTAATTTTCTTTATTCAATGCCAGTATTTTCTCATAAAATGAAACCAAAAAGCATTTCCTTAAAGCACATGCTGGGTGGCCACATACAACAAGTCTTTTATAAGAGGCAATATGTTTGCTTAAGTGAGAAGGCGGAAAGAGAAGACATCGTCGTATGTGGCCACAGTAAGTTTTATACAGATCCTACTGCCTCTATATCCTGCCAAAGCTTGACCAAGGGTCTGAGTCCTAACAAGCCATGATAAAGGGCCAAGAAATAACCCAGGTATTTGGCAAGTTATGATCACTCAATTTGAAGACTATTTTTTTCTTCAGTTATTTCTCACTCTAAAGTTCTTTCCCATAAGCTTCATAGGAAATATTTAGATTCCTCTTGACTAAAATATTTAAAACAAACAACTAAAATCCAGTACCTCTGCTTAACTTTACTAAGAGAATGCAATAAAACATCAATCCAAAATTATATAAATCAGAACATTTTGAAAAAAATTGTAATCAGCAGCCTAACAAAGTACACACTGATAAGCCAATTAAAACGTTCATGCGGCCGGGCGCGGTGGCTCAAGCCTGTAATCCCAGCACTTTGGGAGGCCGAGACGGGCGGATCACGAGGTCAGAAGATCGAGACCATCCTGGCTAACATGGTGAAACCCCGTCTCTACTAAAAATACCAAAAAACTAGCCGGGCGACGTGGCGGGCGCCTGTAGTCCCAGCTACTCGGGAGGCTGAGGCAGGAGAATGGCGTGAACCCGGGAGGCGGAGCTTGCAGTGAGCTGAGATCCGGCCACTGCACTCCAGCCTGGGCGGCAGAGCGAGACTCCGTCTCCAAAAAAAAAAAAAAAAAAAAAAAAAAAAATAAAACGTTCATGCTTAGCTCAAAGAATAAAATGTTTATTTATGATTTTTATCTTTTTCATAAAGGCAAAAGATTCACATTTTTGTTAGATGATTTTCATAATGGGAAGTCCACAAATTGTAGCTTCTCCTGGGCCAGTGGTTTGGCAGGAGATAGGTCTAGAGTTGACCACAAATCTTTGTCACCCAAGCAAGTTTAGCCACAGTTAAAATACTAGGACTCTGCTCATTTTACATATTTTAAAAAACAGAAAAAGTTGGGGACCCTTAGCACATCAGGATTCATTACTGAGCAGAGCCATAAAGTATTTCAGCATCTTCTTTCCCTGCTTCCTAACAACAGCACTAACGCTAGTGTTCCATGAGGATCTAAATACTAATCAATCAAATGGAATGATAAATTGACTGAAAGAAACATTACAGTTTCTACAGGATGATCTTGTATAATGTGGAGAAAGCTAGAATGGGATTTTTTAAAAATTCTTAAATTTTATTTCTGGTCTGCACCAAAAATAAAGACAAGGAGAATCCTTCCAAGATCATGTCATAAAGTAATGAAAATTCTCTGTTTTTTCCACTCAACTCTACTCTTCTGCCACAGTTTCTACAAACTTTATAATCTATTTCAGCACCCACACTTTAAACAAATTAATATAAGGAGGATTCTGGAGGATGAAGTTTAGAAATGGGCAAAAGAAGAAGAGTTTTCATTTTTCTGTGGAAATAGAAAAAATAACTAGAAAAAGTTTATTAACATGTTTTAGTTATTTTAAAGCTTCTTGTCTATAGAAACTATCCAATTTTCAAAGAAACATTATCCATAGATCCTTGTAACTAGAACACATTTCTTACAATCATGATTTTTAAATAATTATTTTATTATTACTATGAACTATTTTTTGAACACTGGAAGCACTCCTGATGTATTTCTTATCAGTGGCTTTACCATATTATTTTAACCAAACAAATTTAAAAAGCAAGCCATAAGATCACTGGAAAAGATTAAATGATAAGTTTCCAATTCTAGAAATGGCAGAGTAGCTCATATTACACCAATCCTCCCAAAGTAACAATTATAAACTCTGGAAAACACACACACACACACACACACACACACACACACACAAATCTGAAGCCATCTGAGAGTGTCTAAAAGCAGGCAAAACTAGAGGTGGTCAATAAAGGAGGATGGCCGGGCTCGATGTGCTTATAATCCCAGTGCATTGGAAGGCCAAGACAGGAGGATGGCTTGAGGTCAGAATTTTGAGATCAGCCTGGGAAACATAGAAAGACCCCGTCTCTCCAAAAACTATATAAAAATAAAAATATTATCCAGGTGTGGTGGCGTGTACCTATAGTCCTAGCTACTTGGGAGGCTGAGGCAGGAGGAACACTTGAGCCCAGGAGTTCAAGATTACAGAGAGCTATGATCGTGCCACTGCACTTCCAGCCTGGGCAACCGAGTGAGACTCTGTCTCAAAACAAACAAACAAACAAACAAACAAAAAACCACTGGATAGTTGCTAATTTTTTGTTTCTTTGTCTGAGAGTACTCCCAATTGGTCCCACAAAAAGGTGGCTAAAACTTGCACAGAAACCTTACTAGCTAAGAAATCAGAAGACAAAATTCAGAACAATAACAGCAGAAAAGTGAAAGGAAAATAGTGGAAAGGAAAGAGCCACAGAAGGGAGGCTCAAATTCTACATATAAACTCTGCCCAAATCTCTGGTCAGCCTCTAAAACATACATAAGTTGGATAGATACCAAGAAACCTAGCTCAAGCTGAAAGAACTAAACAGATTTCAGCTGCCACACACCACAGAGGAAAAGAATATAGATACTGAAATGAACTAGGTTAATTGCCTGCTAAAACACAAAATCAATACTCTTTAGAGTAACATAAGAGAATCCAGAGTCTCTACAATGTATCATTTGCAATAGGCACACCATCCAAAATTACAAGACATAAGAAAAAATGGGAAAATATGACTCATATACAAGAAAAATGACAATCAATGGAGACCCCTAAGATGATTTATATGTTGGAATTAAGAAACAAAGGTTTTAAAGCAGCCATTATAATTATGCTCAAATACATAAAGGAAATATACTCATAACAAGTGAGCAGAAAGAAAATCACAACAGAGAAATAGAATACAAAAGAACCAAGTGAAAATCCTAGAATTACAATATATAATATCTGCAATTTTAAAAACTCACTGATGGGCAATGAATTGGAAATGACAAAGGAAAGAGTCAGTAAACGTGAAGATAGATCAAAAGAATTACCCAATCTAAAAACAGAAAAGTCCAGGGCTGGTGGCTCATGCCTGTAATTCCAACACTTTGGGAGGCTGAGGTGGGCAGATCACCTGTGGTCAGGAGTTCAAGACCAGCCTGGCCAACATGGTGAAACCCCGTCTCTGCTAAAAATACAAAATTAGCCAGGCATGGTGGTGAGTGCCTGTAATCCCAGCTACTCTGGAGGCTGAGACAGGAGAATCGCTTGAACCTGGGAGGCCGAGGTTGCAGTGAACCGAGATTGTACCACCACACTCCAGCCTGGGCAACAAGAGTGAAACTCTGTGTAAAAAATAAATTAAAAATATAAACAAAAACAGAAAAAAAATGAAAAAGAGGAGAGCCACCAGGACTCGTGAGAAAGCAGAGAATAACAGGTATAACATACACATAATTATAGTCCCAGAGGAAGAGAAAAGAGAAGAAATGGGGAATAAAAAATTTCTGAAGAAATAATGAGGGGAAAATTACCAAACTTGGTAAAGGACATACATTTACAGATTCAATAAACCCAGAGCAGGATAAATACAAAGAAAACTATACCTATGTACATCTTAACCAAACTGTTGAAACTCAAAGATAAAAAGAAAATCTTGGAAGCATCAGAGTAAAGCACTCATTATATACAGGAAAACAATGATACAGATGATAGGTGATTTCTCATCAGGGGGAAAAAAAGATGCCAGAAAAGAGTAAAAAAAAAATTTTTTTTTTTTTTTTTTTGAGACAGAGTTTCACTCTTGTCACCCAGGCTGGAGTGCAATGGCTTGATCTCAGCTCACTGCAACCTCCACCTCCCAGGTTCAAGTGATTCTCCTGCCTCAGCCTCCTGAGTAGCTGGGATTACAGGCACGCACCACCACGCACAGCTAATTTTGTATTTTCAGTGAGACAGGGTTTCACCATGTTGGCCAGGCTGGTCTCAAACACCTGACCTCAGGTGATCTGCCCGCCTCTGCCTCCCAAATTGCTAGGATTACAAGTGTGAGCCACTGCACCCGGCCAAGAGTAAAATATTTTTCAGGTACAAAAGGAAAAATTGTAAAACCTAGAACTAGGATTCTAGTAAAAATATCCTTCAAGATTGAAGCAGAATAAAGACATTTTCTTATAAATGAAAACTAACAATGTTTGTTGTCTGCACCACAAGAAATGCTTAAGAAAGTTTTTCAGGCTAACAGGAAAGGAGATGGTTAACAGGCTAGCACATGGAAATTTGGATTTCCCAAAACGTTTTTTACAAATGGTAACTATATGTGTAAATATAAAAAACAATCTTTATTATTTATTTTCTCTAAAATACACATCACTGTTGAAAGTAAAAATTATAGCGTCATAATTGTGGGGTTTAAATTATGTGTATGTGGAATATATAGAACACACCTGTAGTATAAAGGAGGAAGTTGAGGGTAAAAGCACAGATGGCCAGTGAAAGCAAAACTCCCTGGCAGACTTCAATATTTATGTATAACTTACATTTAGTAAAGTGCAAAGATCTAAGTGCACACCTGATGAATGTATGCGTATAACCACCACCGAGATCAAGATTTAAAATATTCTGACTCCTCCAAAACATTCCTTTGTGTCCCTTCCCATTTGATGCCACTCGTCTCACCTCTATCACCATAGATTAGTGTTACCTGTAGACACCCATTTTTTCCATGTTTCCTTTTTCCACCTCTCAGTCCTCTGTTTTCCCTTGTTACCTTTAGGGCTGTACTGGCACCTTTGTCAAAGGCTCATTAGAGGGATATGTATATCTATTCCTCAAAGCTACACAGATAAATTAATTTCTAAAACAAAAGGCATGGAGCCAAGGAAGACAAAAGAGAGTATAAGTAGGAGAAGAACGAGACTCTTCCCTTAACATGCCCTGGTTACCAGCTACATGGAATGAAAACAAGCACCACTCATGTTTCATTGAAACTCCACTTTCTCCAACAAGACTGTAAACAGCCATGGAGTCTGCCTATCATGATCCAGTAGGCAGGACTTCTAGTCCCAACTTTCTGATTTTACAGCCTCTGTAAGTGTGCTTCAAAGCTCTTCCCCAGGGCTGTCTCAGCAGCACTGAGTGCCCACAGCAGCCAAAGGCACTCTCACTCCAAGTCCCAGAACTTGATAATGATGATGTTGGCCTTGAGTGGAGGGTTGCTGATTAGGAGACAGTAGGTGGGGGAATGCAGCAAGCTCTGAACATGAGTTAATTAATGACCGCAGTGTGTGCAGTTAATGCTAACATCAAAAGCCAGCAGCATGAAGAGCTCTTTGATCTCCAGTTCAGTACCCTTTCAAGTTGTCCCCTTTATCTTGCCCAGAAAGTTCTTGCTTCTTTCTGCTTTAATAAGAATGACCTCCAGCCCCATCCACATACTCCGTGGCAAGCAGGAAATGGGCTAGAGCAGCATCCTGAATACACAGTAAGATCCCTGCATCTCATTGTTACCAAAAGGCTCCAGTTCCCAGTGACATAAAGTGGAATCACAGCTTTCCTTTTAAAAAGAGCTTGTGCACAGGAGACCTGTTTAAGAAGGTTATCAGCAGCATTCTTGACAGGAGTCAAAAGCTAGAAACAGCTAAAATGTCCAGCAACAATAGAAGGAGTACATCACTGGGTGTTCTAACAATGGAATAATATATATTCATGAAAATGGACATGATACAGCTCCATGTGACCACATGGACGTATTTAACAGCCATAATAATGGATGAATGAAGCCAGGAGTAAAATAATAAATGCTACATAATCTCATTTATATAAATTTCAGAGCACACAAGACTAAATTATGATGTTTCTAGGGTGAATAGTTAGGCAGCAAAAGCATAAAAGAGAAGCAAAGAAACAATTACATTAAAATCAGGGACAACAAGGGCTTCAGTCCTTAAGAAGAAACTGAAAGACTTTCCACGAAAAAAATTAATAATACCCAATGTTAGCAACGATGTAGGAAAAGAGGCATTCTTGTACAATTCTAGTGGCAGGGTGAATTGGTACATCATTTCCATTACTACTGCAACCTAACTATTCACCTAGAAATACTGTAATTTAGCCTTGAGTGTTTTGAAATTTATATAAATGGGCTCATACAGCAATTTGGCAATGTGAATTACATGCCTCATAAACATGCATGCTGGTTGATCCAGGAATTTCCTTTTGATCTGAAGGAAGTTATCAGCCGAGTACTTCAAGATCTATATACAAACCGGTTCATTTCAACATTATTTATAAAAACGATTTCTAGTAGCACACCCAGATACTTGGATCTCACCAAATACTTTGCAGCAGAGCTATATGGAAACGAAAATAATTTCACCACATATTATTGAGAAAATTTCTCATGTGGTCCATTTTTAATTATAGAAAGCGGAAATATATATCTAAATGTGTTGTAGGATGTTTCACAAAATGTTAACATGACCCTGGGCAAGGAAAAATCATGAGTGATATATTTTTCATCGATAGTGTGTATTTTATGTATTTTTTCCCAAAAATGGACATGCATTTTAACTGTATAAAAAATTCAAGGCCAGGCACAGTGGCTCATGCCTGTAATCCCAGCACTTTGGGAGGCTGAAGCAGGGCAGATCACCTGAGGTCAGGAGTTCGAGACCAGCCTGGCCAACATGGTGAAACCCCATCTCTACCAAAAATACAAAATTAGCCAGACATGGTGGTGCATGCCTGTAAATCCAGCTACTCGGGAAGCTGAGGCAGAAGAATCATTTGGATCCAGGAGGCAGAGGTTGCAGTGAGCCAAGATCATGCCATTGCACTCCGGCCTGGGCAAAAAGAGCAAAACTCCACTTAAAAAATAATAATAATAAATAAAAATAAATGCATACATACATACACATCTTTAAATGGAAGAAAAAGTAAAATCAGGGCGGAGAGGGGGTGTGACAGGGAAGGGGCGTATGGAGGAGGGATGTGTTCTGGGAGCTAAACGCTCTATTCTTGATTAGAGTGATGGTCACCAGAGTGTTCCCTTCATTCTGCTGTACATTTATTCTCTAATCTTTTCAGTCACTACCATATTTCACAACTTTTAAAGAGGGGAGAGGGGTTAAGAAAAGTCTGAGAATTTTAACACAAGCTAGGGGAAACTGGAGTTTCAAAAAAAAAAAAAAAAGGAAGAAGAAGAAAAGTCTCTTCAGTTGTTGCAATGCCTAATAAAGCTGCAAATCCCGCCCAAACCCACAGGCTGTCAGATTCACGAAGTGTGAACGTAATGTAGGCAGGGGAGATGAAGCATTGAGTTATGTTTCACACACACACACACACACACACACACATACACACGAAAATCTGTCCTTCTGGCCGCCCACCCTTCACCTAATCAGCACCAGTCTAGGTTGCTCAGTGGTGTGTATTCTCACCAAGGTGCTGCCCAGAAGACCCACCTTGCTCAGAGAAGCGTAGTTGGTCCTGTTCCCTTTCACCTTTGATGGTGCCAGAAATCCTAACAGAAGCAACAGTCTCTATGGTGCCAGAAGAGGAGGCTGTAGCGCTGCCTGGAGACAAACCCTTGCAGAATATATGCTTCCAATCGGAACATGTTGCGTTTAGAGCCTCAGGACCCTGCAAGGATGTGCCACTCTGATTCCCAGTGTGTGACAGCAGGGGATTCCTCCCAGTTATTCTCAGAGTCAGGCTGTGGTTTGTTCTTTTTTTTTTGAGACGGAGTCTCACTCTGCCGCCCAGGCTGGAGTGCAGTGGCGGGATCTCAGCTCACTGCAAGCTCCACCTCCTGGGTTTACGCCATTCTCCTGCCTCAGCCTCCCGAGTAGCTGGGACTACAGGCGCCCGCCACCTCGCCCGGCTAGTTTTTTGTATTTTTTAGTAGAGACGGGGTTTCACCTTGTTAGCCAGGATGGTCTCGATCTCCTGACCTCGTGATCCGCCCGTCTCAGCCTCCCAAAGTGCTGGGATTACAGGCTTGAGCCACCGCGCCCGGCTGTACTTTCTTTTTTTTAGAGATGGAGTCTTGCTCTGTTCAAGTAATTCTCTCTCCTGGGTTCAAGTAATTCTCCTGCCTCAGCCTCTTCAGTAGCTGGGACTACAGGTGCATGCCGCCATGCCCAGCTAGTTTCTTTTGTATTTTAGTAGAGACGGGGTTTCACCGTGTTACTCGGATTGGTCTCAAACTCCTGAGCTAGGGCTATCCACCCACCTCGGCCTCCCAAAGTGCTAAGAGTACAAGTGTGAGCCACTGCGCCCGGCCGGTTTGTACTTTCTATCAGATCATCCAACTAAACTTTGTGACACTGCAGATAAAACAAAGCAGATTAATGTCACTGATCCAAAGAGCCAGGTTCTGCTGCACCTGGAACCAATGGGCCGCAAAGAGGCTTGGGCTCTCCAGCAAGACTGCAGGAGCCAGGTGTGTCCTCATCCGTAGGTCAGGAATGGTGTTGGGTAATTTTGATAGACTGCCCCTTCCTCATAGAAGCAAAAAGTCCTTTCTGTTATTTTTTCTTTTAACATCCAAATGAAAGACACCAAAATGTTGTAACAAGTAAAACAGAACACATGCTTCAATCCAGTAAGGGGCACTGGCAACCATGAAGAAGATCAGTTCACACACAGACACGTAGGGCATAGACATGGCCTTCCTGTTGCAATCTCGGTTCCACCTCTCTCATGGCACCTCACGCTGTCTTGTGTTGTAACTATTTGTGCACTTACCATTGACTTTATATCCTGCATTACTGGGCTAGAGGCTCCCAGAGGACATCATCTATATACAATGGATTCACCTTCCTTTCCTCCCTGCCTGGCATAATGCCCTGTAGTCAGTAGCTCCTCTAAATGTTTGTAGAAAAGAAGAAAGGGAATTAGCATGCATTCATCTCTAAGCTGTACCAGTTACTATACATAAGCTTCATGTATATGATCATATTTAACTCTTAAAACCAACCTCCAAGGTAAGTGTTACTATTACCATTTTATACAAATGGTAAAGAAATGGAGGCTCAAAAAAGTTAGATGCCGCTTAAGATCACTCAGCCAGTTAAAGTCAGAGATGGACTTGAGTCTAGAACTGTCCCTCTGCATTCCTGCTCTTATTGCTCCATTAACCAGTGAATGAATGGGGGTTAATGATACTTGTGCGATGAGTCATCCCCAGTCCCCCAGGTGCTACTAACACTGTTTCCCAACCCTCGCCTGGGGTTGGCAGGGCTTTTTTAATTCACTGGATTGTCCCTAACAGGGCTGGCATTAACCCAAAGACAACAGAGAAGTGGCCTTGGCATTAGTTCGTGAGATATTCTCTCTGCTCAGATAACCAACAGGGCAAAAGTGAATGCCACTGCATTAATCATGCCTCCTCTATCCTTAAGCATGACCACACCCATGAGGGCAAAGCAGACTCCTGAACTCACCCAAGCTTGTTCCTTAGAATGTCTTCCCCGTCATCTGCCTGAGAAATGCCTGATCATCCTTCAGGATGCCTTCCTCAGCTCCCTCAGGCAGAGCTACTCACTCATTCTTCAGCTACTGCAGACTGAGTAGGGACTACACATTGTGAAGTCTAAAGTAATCAAAAGTCTCTACCCTTCAGGAACAGCAAGCCAAACAGGGAAGAAAAGAGGCGAGCTGCAGTGGCTCAAACCTGTAATCCCAGCACTTTGAGAGGCTGAAGTGGGTGGATCACTTGAGGTCAGAAGTTCGAGACCAGCCTGGTCAACATGGTGAAACCCTGTCTCTACTAAAAATACAAAAGTTACCGGGTGTGGTGGCATGTGCCTGTAATCCCAGCTACTCAGGAGGCTGAAGCAGGAGAATCACTTGAATCCAGGAGGCGGAGGTTGCAGTGAGCTGAGATCAAGCACTGCACTGCACTCCAGCATGGGTGACAGAATGAGACTCTGTCTCAAAAAAAAAATTAAATTAAATATATATATATATATATATATATATCCCTTTTAAATAAGTTTAAATAGAAAGAGAGTTTATTGGAAAAATACATGGAAATCTCCTAGAACTCTAAATTGGGCAACACAGCCAGGCCTCAAGAGAGACAAGAACCAGGTACAGATATTAGGTATCAAAGCTTATTTTTGTTCTCTCTCTTCACATGTTCTTTCATCTCTGCTTCTCTCTGCACTTCTCTCTCTTGTCTCTCTCTCAAAATACTAGCATCCTCTCTTATACTAGCATCCTCTCTTCACTTGCACATGCATGAGCCAAACATAGCTGCCCACATCTGATTTTTTTTCCAAAACAAACAAAAAATTATAGTGACAACAATGAAATTTTGTTGACATTTTTGCAAGTCCCTTTAGTGGCTTGCTTAATAAATGACAATTGAATCCCTATATCTGCTTCTACATTCAATCTGCTGTGATATATTATTTTGGTTGATGTATATAAAGAAAATTCAGTCTCACAGAGACATGTAGCTTAAAAAGAATAAAGTATTTACGGATAATTTTTGATAATACACCAAAACTCAACATGTCGTAGTTTCTTAAAGTTTAATTGCAATGTGGAATCTGAATTCATATAAATTGTCTTTTTTACTATAACATTAAAATCCACTAGTCTGTCTTGCACTTTGATTAGATCTTTCACCTGCACATTTGTCATTCATAAAATATTGGTTCACTGAGTTACACATCTCATCTTCCTAATGTTGACACATTTTATAAATATATTTCTTAAATCTCATTTGTTGATATCACCACTGATCCCATCAGAAAGGTTTTTAAGTATTGAAAAGCTAGCAGGCTCACAGCAACAGATACAACTTTTACAAAATGCTAGTTTTCATTTGGAAACACAAATTCTAACATTGGCACACAAAAAAAATGTTGTTGGTTGTTTTTCTTGAAGTGACAGGATAGTTTGGTTCATTTTCAAGAAAAAGCCTGCCAAATACCTGGGTTTGAGAAATCACAGTTTATGCAGTCAAGTAGTAATGGTACTCCTTGAAGAAAAGCCATTAGTTTTAGTTCACAATTCAAGCAATCACTTAAGTGGTTTTCCCAGACAATTGCCTACTTCAGCATGCAGTACATATGCTGTATGCATTTTTTCCATTTCATCACACAGAATGTGAACAAGACACGTACCCAAAAGTCAACTTTTAATGAAATTAATTATTTTTATTGTTTCATCAAGGACATTATTAAGTAACACTAACTTTTGCTTTTATTTTTTCCTTATTTTTTCTTACTGTGAGTGCCTGGTAGTGAGGAATGTAACAACTACAGTAAGTACTAGTGCCTTGATTCGTGCTAAGATGCCAGCAGTATTCCCCATCACTGCTGTTATTCCATATGTGAAAAAGCACACTCTAAAAAAAAAAAGGCGGCCAGGCATGATGACTCAAGCCTGTAATCCCAGCACTTTGGGAGGCCAAGGCAGGTGGATCACAAGGTCAGGCATTCGAGACCACCCTGGCCAACATGGTGTAAGCCTGTCTCTACTAAAAATAAAAAAATTAGCCAGGCGTGGTGGCGGGCGCCTGTAGTCCCAGCTACTCGGGAGGCTGAGGCAGGAGAATTGCTTGAACCCAGAAGGCAGAGGTTGCAGTGAGCCAAGATGGCACCACTGCACTCCAGCCTGAGTGACAGAGAGAGACTCCATTTTAAAAAGAAAAAGAAAAAAGAAAAAAAAAAGGCATCCTCTTAGCATTGTTATCAAAATGGTTTTAACTTCTTGGACCCCATGAAAGAGTCTCGGGGTCCCCAGGGGACCACATTTTGAGAACTGAAATTCTAAACCATTCAAATTCAAGTTTCTGTTTTCGTTTTTGTTTTATTTGAGACAGGGCCTTGCTCCGTTGTCCAGACTGCAGTACAGTGGCACAATCCTGGCTCACTGCAGCCTCAACCTTCTGGGCTCAAGCAATCCTTTCACCTCAGCCTCCTGAGTAGCTGGGACTACAGGCGTGCACCACCATATCTGGCTAAATTTTTATTTTTGTAGAGACACGGTCTCACCATGTTGCCAAAATTGGACAATTTAAGAGATTAATAAACTCCTTTGGTCCCAATTTCCATACCCAGATAGGAAAAATGTACATGGCCTAGCTTGGGTTCAGCGTCTGTCCCGGCCCTCAGTATGGACAAGTGTGTGATCATGTGGCCCACTGTCCACTTAACAAGGATTATGGGACCAGACACTTGGAAAAGGAGTGAACAAATCTGGCAGAGCCAAGATTCAGGATAGGGTGGGGTTAAGCACCTCCACGAGCTTAAAAAAGAGTTGGAATGGCCAGGGAATTCAGCAGGAATAGATCTTGGAACCTTGCCAGAACACTATTAACAACTGAAGTGTGTTTAGTTTTACAGATTCCAAAATGCTTTCACACACATCACCTCATTTAATCCTTCCAACAGGCCTGTGAGATAAGCATCATTCCTACCACTCTACAAATACAGAAACAAAAGCTTAGGCCAGGCTGGGGTGGCTCACTTTGACCCCCAGCACTTTGGGAGGCCAAGGCGGGCAGATCACCTGAGGTCAGGAGTTTGAGACCAGCCTGGCCAACATGGTGAAACCCCATGTCAAGTACAAAAAAAAAATTAGCTGGGTGTGGTGGCAGGCACCTATAATCCCAGCTACTCAGGAGGCTGAGGCAGGACAGTCGCTTGAACCTGGGAGGCAGAGGTTGCAGTGAGCCAAGACCGTGCCATTGCACTCCAGTCTGGACAACGAGAGCGAAACTCTGTCTCAAACAAAAAAAAAAAAAAATAGAAATTAGATCTTTGGACTTTAAGCAAAGGACTCACTCACCTCCACCACAGCTGTCTGCCAAGCTGCGGAAATTACACTCTAGGTGATCAACTGGTGCTCAAGAATTTGGAAGAAGCATTCTGTACTTGGTGAGTGTGGGGGTAAAAGAAGAAAGACTGAGGGCTCACTGCCTAGAAGTTAAAGTTCAGAAAAGGGAATGGGGCCAGAGAGTCAGGGATTCCCCACTTTCCTGAATTCTGGACCACTGGGTGCAGTGAAGACCCTGTGGTCTAACTCATGTGAGGTCACTCCCCCAACTCTCACGGGTGAGGAGCCTTCATTCCATGCCATCGTCACTAACCAGTAAAGTGCAACTTTATGTGAGAAAAGAACACTGCTTTTGAAGAATCAAGTGTGAAAGTGTTATTCTTCTATTAATTATCTAATGTGAATTATTGTGCTCAGACTAGGAACTAAAGCTTAGACTTTGTTACATTATAAACATTTTTTTTTTCTACAGTAGACCAGCTGGAGGCCCTCCCACATGAGAAAGAAATGTCCAGTCTAAACAGAGAGGCATCCATTTAGGGAGCCTGGCTTTGAACCTTTCCCTGACACAATCCGATTTCCCCTAACCCCTTTCACCCAGCATGGGTTTCTTTTTTTTTTTTTTTTTTTTTGAGACGGAGTCTCGCTCTGTCGCCCAGGCTGGAGTGCAGTGGCCGGATCTCAGCTCACTGCAAGCTCCGCCTCCCGGGTTTACGCCATTCTCTCGCCTCAGCCTCCCGAGTAGCTAGAATATTATTCCAAGTGTGCTGAGCCAAGAGGAAATGAAGATTAAAGTTAAGAAGGAAACCAACAGTTTGCTTTTAAAATACACAAGCAAAGTCTAGCTTTTCATAAGAGATCCAGGCTCTGAGTTCCAAAGCAAATCCAGTGAAATACCACCATGGAAGGGAATTGATAATTTCCCAGAATTAGGGGTCCAATATGGGAATCGCGAGCAACTTGTGAATGTTGAGATCTGAAATGTAGCTGGTCCAAATTGAGATTACACTGTACATGGAAGATACGCATCAAATTTCGAAGACAGTACAAAAACAATGTAAAATACCTTATTAATAGTTTTATATTGATTACATGTTGAAATATTTTAGATATATTGAGTTAAATAAAACATATTATTCAAGTCAAGTTCACCTATTTCATTTACATCTTTAACGCGGTTACTATATAATTTAAAATTCTGTATGTGTCTCATGTTGTATTTCTGTCAACAGCACTTGCCTGCAGGGGTCAATTAAACAGCCCTGCTAACCCCTCCACATTCAGCAGTTCCTCGTTTTTATTCAGAATCACATCATTTTGTTTTCTCATTAATTTTTAAGTTCCTACTTACATTTTGACAAAAAATAATTTTGAAGGGCAACTTAAATTTAGGCAAATCGAGATAAAAAAAATTAGAAGAGGGAAAAGAAAAGATCCAAAGTACAAGATCTCTTGGTTTATTGAGAATGTTAAAAAAAAGAAGAAAAAAAAAACCTGCTCATCTATTTCCCTCTCTTGATAGAGGGATGTACTTACTCTACATGACAAATTGCTGTCCCTCCTAGAAAATAAATAATGTAATCATGATAGATTAGTTCCTATTTGACATTCATTAAAAATGAGTTTGTTGAATTTAAGATCTCCCACCACATATTAGCAGATGCTCAAAAAGCTAGAACGAATTACCAGCTAAATGCTATGACTTTGTGAAAATAAATCTCAGTAAGTTGTTACTCAGGGAGTTAAATTACTGGAAACAGGGAGAATGGAAGGGAGATGAGGCGGGTGGGGGTTGTGATGGGAAGCTTTTAGTTGCTGTGCAACTACTCAGTCACATTCAAATATTTTAGAAAAGTTAAATGGTATTTGGGAAGTCTAGAGAAATTTTACGTCCTTGTCTCTAGCCTTAAACATATCTTCACTTTAGCAGACTTGAAGGTTAGGATAAAGGTTAACAAAGAACCAGGCTAATCATTTGGTGACACGAGCTGGAATACAGAGCAATACCATAGAAACCCAAGGGTTGGGGAAATGTGGAGCAGTGGCAAAACTTGTTGCAATTCTCTACAGGATCATGAGATTGCACCTCCCAGGTTCCTACTCTCTCAAAGATGACCTTCCCCACGGCTCCCAGGAGTGACTCATTGCTTTCCGTCGAGCCTCTCCACCTCTCCACACTCATCCGGGGCTTAATACTCACTTTATTGAACAAAGCAGGAAAACATGAATCCAGATGGAAGCTCGACTCTTTATTAACCAATCCTCCCAACTTTGCTTTTACCCATCCTTTATCCTGTCCCTGGAGAGGATTCCTCCTTTTTTATTGTTTCCTACTGCCTGCTGGATTTGCTCAAGGTATGTGAACTGCTGTGCAGTTTTCCCACCTGATCCATCTTTGGCAACCTCCAGGTAGCATTTTCCAGCACCATAACCCTTCTCCTCCTGCCTGTGTCTGTGATCCCTCCCGGCTCCCTGGGCAACGACCCTAGTTTGCAAGTTACTGCCTGTGAATGGGCTGGAGTTTTGTTAGGATGTTTTGAAATGATGAAACCAATCCCTCCCGCAAGGAAACTGACTCAGCAAAGATTATTACAAATGTCCCACATTTTACAATCATGGGAAAGGGAAATTAGAATTAAGATTCATTCAGAAGATCCCACCTGTCAGAATTATGCAACTGATTTTAAAATATTTTAAAGAAGCCATTAGCAAAATAAAAATACTCCTTAAATTTAAATGGGTATGGGCTACAAAAATACTTAAATCTGTACAAACACAAATTTTAGCACCTAAACACATACTTTCAAAGTATGCTGCAAAATGTACATAATTAATCTTAACTCACGCTAAGATAAGGAAATCAGTATTAACAATCCTCCTACATTTTTCAAATGGAGAAACTTTGCCACAGTATGGTTTTACAAAGTGTCCAAAAGCACAGAGAACAAGCAAAAATTAGCCACGGTTGCTTATTGAGGGCCAACACCAGACAAAAGATTATGGAGGCAAAAAAAAAGAAAGAGGAAAAAAAGAGGGTCAGGGGACACATGGAAAAAGGAAAGAAACCACCCTGAAACCTAAACCGTTCCCTGGAGTGAACATGAGCCCAAAGTCTTCTTTCACAGAATGCTCATCCTTGAAATAAGTGCAAAGAGTACATTCATACCACCCGGTCTTGCCCTCCCCAGAAAAAAAAAAAAAAAAAGAGTACATTCATACAAATGGACCAAACTGGACCAGTGGGTTCTAGAAGACATTCTTTCTTGCCTGAGAATACCCTATCTTAGCCCACATTATCTTTTGCAGAGCTGTCTTTCCTTCTTCCAAAACATTTTTCTCTTTTTACAGTTCTTTACTTGAATAGCTGTGGGAAACATTATAGGCTGGTAGCTAAGAACAGAAGAATCAGAAAACAGTGGGCTCAAAACCTGGTTCCACTGCTTACTAGCCATGCTGAATGTGGAAAAATTCTTAACCTTCTAAAATTGCTCCTTTATCTATAAAATGGGATGATAATGGCTTCTACTTCTTAGGATTGCCGAAATGATTCAGCAACATAATATTCATAAAATGTTTAGCATGGTCCCTGATCTGTTCCTAATAAATGATAATAATTACCATAATTCTGTCTTAAAACAAGAAATTCCAGCTTCTCAGACAACAACAAGGAGAGCAGCCAAAACATACACTGAAAGGTTTTAAGGGATTTTAAGAAATTCTGCCGGGCACAGTGGCTCATTCCTGTAATCCCAGCACTTTGGAAGGCCCAGGCAGGCGAATCACCTGAGGTCAGGAGTTCGAGACCAGCCTGGCCAACATGGTGAAAACCCATCTCTACTAAAAATATAAATATCAGCCAGGCGTGGTGGCGGGCACCTGTAGTCCCAGCTACTCTGGAGGCTGAGGCAGGAGAATGACTTGAACCCAGGAGGCGAAGGTTGCAGTGAGCTGAGATTGCACCACTGCACTCCAGCCTGGATGACAGAGTGAGATGCCATCTCAAAAACAGAAAAAATTCTAAGTTGGCTTGCAAGTTTGGAACCACCTGAGAAATAGACATAGAAATCAGACAGATGGAGATCAGAACATCAGTTTGGTAACCAGTAAGAGCATGGATAGTAGAGCGTGCATTTGATGAATGGCCACAGCAGGCTTGTATGGCTTTACCTCTGACTTAAGACAAGGCCCACCACAAGCCTGTTCCTCAAGGGCAGGCCCCTTAAAACACAACAGAGAGCAGAATAAGCAGGCAGAAAAGAAGAGGCTGTGTAGAGCATGCTCAGTTTTTTCCTTCCAGGGATGGAGAGAGGCCAAGAGTATAACTCTAACTGAAGTTCTTCCACAGGGAAAGATAAAGAGTAGAGAGAATGTTCTCACCCTATCCCATCCCCAACGAGAAAGTATTTTCTTATTGGGGTTGCTCTACAAAAAATGCCTTGACTCCCCTGTCCCGCCAAGACATCTTCCTGCCCTAGTGTTCTCCTTTTCTTGTCCTTCTTCTCCTCCATAGTATGATTCTCCAGGTTTGTTCAGGTTCAGATCAACACTCTCATATTCTGCTCCTTGAATTCTGTTCTGATGCAGTAATAACATACAAAGATATTCATCTGCAAAGACTTTAATTTTCATAGTCCTTTGCTCCTCACAGTATGTTCTCACAACAAAACTCAATTTAGAAGAACATAATGAGAGTAAAAATACACCAAAAAGACAGGAACCTGGAAAATACAGTATGCAGTAATCCAATCATTCCTGAGTACCTGATATGTGAATTTAGGGTGCTGTGAATGTGGCTGTGAACAAGACAAAATCCTGTCTTTTTCCCATGGGTCTTCCACTTCATGTGGGAGAAACAGGGAAGGCTGTCCAAAGAGGTTTATCTTCACCTGCATGGAATAAACCAAAGACCTAAGTTCCCTCCCACCTCTTCCACCAACTGCCTGTGTGACAAAGTTTCTCTAGGTCTTCATCAAATAAGGTAATAAAATTAGAAAAAGAGGCCGGGCGCGGTGGCTCAAGCCTGTAATCCCAGCACTTTGGGAGGCCGAGACGGGCGGATCACGGGGTCAGGAGATCGAGACCATCCTGGCTAATACGGTGAAACCCCGGCTCTACTAAAAGATACAGAAAACTAGCCGGGCGACGAGGCGGGCGCCTGTAGTCCCAGCTACTCGGGAGGCTGAGACAGGAGAATGGCGTGAACCCGGGAGGCGGAGCTTGCAGTGAGCTGAGAGCCGGCCACTGCACTCCAGCCTGGGTGGCAGAGCAAAGACTCCGTCTCAAAAAAAAAAAAAAAAAAAAAAAAAAAAAATTAGAAAAAGAGGCTGCTGATTCAAAGTTCTCAAAGGTTTCCCTCTTCCTTGGGTCTTTGCAAAGAGAGTCTCTTCCAGACAGTGGTGAGATCAAATACAAACATAGCTCACTTAGCAGGTGTCCTAGGCAGACACTGCTGGGAAACAAAGGAATCCACAAGTCAGATACCACTTACTTTTATTTTAGACAAAATTCCTTCAAGCTCAGTGATCCTTTTTCTAAAGCCAAAGCGGATGGTGCAGCAAATTGAAAGAAGAAACTACAGATGCAAGGACAGAAGGAAGATGCGAAAAACCATAATGGAAATGTCTGACTTAAATATTCCTATAAAACCTTACCAGGTAGAGGAAAAACAGAAGGGGAAATATATGTTTTCAAGAAAATTAAAATTAGAAATGTTTGGTGCTTTAAGGAGTAAATTTCTCTATTCTGGAATATTAATCTGTATTCCCTCATATGCAATTTACCCAGTGAATTTGAGGTTGATTTCTTTCCCAGAAGTTGTAAGCTCAAATGCTTCATGAGTCAAACAAGTAACAAATATGTAAAGTGGCTGAGGGGGTTCAAACTCAAAACACAAAAAAACTCAAACTCAGAGCTGTTTTAAAATTATTGAGGTCAGATTTGTGACCCCTTTTTTTTTTTTTTTTTTTTTTTTTGAGACAGTTTCGCTCTTGTTACCCAAGCTGGAGTGCAATGGCGTGATTCGGCTCCCTGCAACCTCCACCTCTCGGGTTCAAGTGATTCTCCTGCCTCAGCCTCCCAAGTAGCTGGGATTTCAGGCGCACGCCACCACGCCTGGCTAATTTTTTGTATTTTTAGTACAAACGGGATTTCACCATGTTGGCCAGGCTGGTCTCGAACTCCTGACCTCAGGTGATCGGCCCGCCTCGGCCTCCCAAAGTGCTGGGATTACAGGCATGAGCCACTGTGCCCGACCTTGTGACCCCTATCTTAATCAATGTTTAGGAGAGAGAAAATTACCCCCTGAACTTGACAGTAAGGTCACCCTCTGAGAGTGACCCTAGTAGGAATCAACACATAACAGATGAGATGAACCATGAATAGAAATCACCTGTCCTGTAATTGGTCTGTAAATGTATAGTTGACAAGATCCACTCTCTCTAGTCTTAGTCAAGGTAACTAGGGTAAAGTCTAAGGAAGACAAGACTGATTGAAATTAACGAGGCAGGAAGGGAAATTGCTGGGTTGCCTTTCCTACAACCATTCCTCTCCTCTTCTTCACCAAACCTGCCTCCTATAAGAGGCTGTGAAAATGTTAGATACTGCCATTCACAGCCTCTCTTGCAGCTAAGAGTAAAAAGGTGATACCGTTCTAGCCAAGAAAACATGAGGGGAAATCTGCAGAGCAACATCTGGAAAATTTATTCTCTGTGATAATAATAACCACAAGAAGAAAGCTGATCCCTTTGCTGCGCACAGAGATTAAGGGGGAAATGGAGACTCTTCAAAGAAAGCACACGCAAAAAACACATAATTTGAACTTCAAAAGGGTTATTACAGATCTATGTTTACTCTTGGAGAATGCCTTATAGATCAAAGGTTGTATCTAACTCTTTAAACACTCCAAATCAAACACTACAGAAAATTAAAAAATCATGAAACCAGGTTTGGAAAAAATAAAAATTCCAAGAGAAAACTATCACACTCACTCAGAAAAGAGTTGACAGTGAAGAGTTTGCTCTGGGACACTGAAGATCCCCAGAGAGGCCTAGAATCTTTATGGAGATGCTCCAGCTGAATTAGATATCCTGTTTACAGCAAATATTATGATGGATTTTGCAACTGCAGTTGATTATCTCTGTCAAAGTATTACGTCAAAGCAAAATATAATAAAATTTTAACCACTTCTTCAGCTTTCTCCACATGAAAAAGGAACAGCAAGAAACCATTCCAACATAAGAGTCACCTGTTATTTGCCACTTCAGATCCTCTTAGCCTTACCTTTCTCTGTGGCCTCTGACCTCTTGTTCCAGCTCAGCCCATATTGTGGCAGCCAACTCTGTGTAAATTTCAACCAACTTCACTCAGTGCGTGCCAATAGCACCTCACTTCATGCACACCTCTGACATCCTGTCCTGCAGCTTTCCAGTTGATGCTGGGTATGAGACCCCATGGAACAAACAGCGTCTGCATATGTACATTCAGGGAGTGCAGGAGGATTAACACCCGCTGGAAAGATTCTTTGACCAAAGGGAAACAGGAGCCAACAAATAATTCTCCCTTTAACACATCAGAGGACTGTCCTGAGAAGCAATTACATATATCCTTTTCAATAACATTTCCCCAAGATCAAGGGATCAGTTGCTCTTAACAGCCATCCTCCAATTGCATTTCCCTCCTTCCCTGTCTCACTCTACTTTTCTATTATTCCTGATCCCTACTAGGGAATTGCACTCCCTAATAAAGTTGTAGCACATAAGCCTTGGCCTCAGGCACTGCTTTCTAAGCAACAAAAGCTCAGAATGTATTCGTTTTCCTATTAGTGTGTAACAAATTACCACAAACTTTGTTGCAGAAAACAATCCCTGTTTATTAGTCAGGTCACAATTCTGTAGGTCAGTCTACCCCAGTGCCGTTGGGTTTATAGCTCAGGTTCACATAAGACTGAAATCAGGCCGGGCGCAGTGGCTCAAGCCTGTAATCCCAGCACTTTGGGAGGCCGAGACGGGCGGATCACGAGGTCAGGAGATCGAGACCATCCTGGCTAACATGGTGAAACCCCGTCTCTACTAAAAATACAAAAAACTAGCCGGGCGAGGTGGCGGGCGCCTGTAGTCCCAGCTACTCGGAGGCTGAGGCAGGAGAATGGCGTGAACCCGGGAGGCGGAGCTTGCAGTGAGCCGAGATTGCGCCACTGCACTCCAGTCTGGGCACTCCAGTCTGGGCGACAGAGCGAGACTCTGCCTCAAAAAAAAAAAAAAAAAAAAAGACTGAAATCAAGGTGTAGGCTGAGTTGTGTTCTGATCAGGAGTTCAGAATCCTCTTCCAGGCTCACCTGGTTTGCGCAGAATTCAATTCCTAGCAGTTGTAGGGCAGAGGTTCCCATTTCCTTGCTGGCTATCAGCTGGGGCCTGTTCTGAGCTCCCAGAGGCTACCTGCATTCTTTATCACAGGACCCCCTCATCTTCACAGCCAGCAATGGCACACTGAATCATTCCTATGCTTCAAATCTCTCTTATCCCAGCCAGGCACAGTGGCTCATGCCGGTTATCCCAGCACTTTGGGAGGCCAAAGTGGGTGGATCACCTGAGGTCAGGAGTTTGAGACCAGTCTGGCCCACATGGTAAAACGCTGTCTCTACCAAAGAAAAATAAATAAATAATACAAAAAATAATCCGTGCATGGTGGCAGATGCCTGTAATCCCAGCTACCCAGGAGACGGAGGCAGGAGAATCACTTGACCCTGGGAGGCAGAGGTTGCAGTGAGCAGAGATTGCACCATTGCACTGTAGCCTGGGCAACAAGAGCAAACTCTGTCTCAAAAAAAAAAAAAAAAAAAAATCCCTCTTACCTCTTGGTGTCTGACCCCTAGACCCAGATTTAAATGACTCATGTGATCAGTTCAGTTCAGAACCACCTGGATAATCATCCTATCTTAAGCTCCACTGACTTGGAATTCTAATCACGTTAGCAAAATCCCTTTGGCCATATAATGTAACATACACCCTCACCCTCGAAGGGAAGAGGATTATACAAAAGCAAGAGTCATTGGGGATCATCTTAGAATCCTGCCTTGATCAGACAGTTGGTATCAAGGGGTGACCCTTGAGAGCAAAACCTTAGGATGAGATTTTGGTGCTAGATTACTCAGAGATCTGAAAGCAGTAGGGTTTCCAGTACTAGTGGTAAGTGAGGTGGAAGTTCCCAGCATGCAATGATATTGCAAGTACTGTCTTTCACCTGAAATTAATTGATATTAGGTGGCACTAGAAGGTGAGGCAATGAGATATGCAATGGCTATGGTACTTAAAAAGCATGGGAGCAGTTATGACTGAAAATTGTGGAATGGCCTTACTGCTATTAACAGAATCAAAAGCCTTGAAAAAAGAAAACGATAGACTCAGGACAAACTACTACCAATTCAAAGCTTGCTTTTGAAAGCCAGAGGGCCACTGAGATAATTTTAAAAATACGTTTATCTCCTGTCACCAAACGGCAAAGCTGCTAGGGAGACAAGCACTGTGCCTCATTCTTAGTGGTAGCGGGTGTGAGGTGCAACCTCTCATTTTTTATCTTGGAAGGTATGACCTGGCATGCTCCAAACCACTGGATCCCTACAAACTTCACCAATGTAACAAGTCCCTGAATATTCATGAAATTTATCTCCCACTCTCTAGTACACATGATTCTACTAGGGCATTGGTACTTGCCACTCTTTGTTCCTCAGGTCCATTTAGTAAGATGCCATATGGTGATCTGATAATTGTCGACATGACTGTCAACCTAAAATAGAAAGCAGAAGCATTTACATAGTTCTGGGCCAAGGACATGAATGTGTACTGCTGTTCTTCCCATGAAGGTGAATTACTTCGGATCTTTCCTTTTAAGGGGATTGAGAAGTATGAATTCACTAGATCAATAGCTGCTTGTCAAGTGCTAGAGGTTGGGTTGATCTGAATCAGTAAAGATACCATATACAAGAGAGCAGGTATAGTTGGGATTAATACCCAGTTAAGTCTATGGAAGTCTACACTCTGCCATGATCCATCCAGATTTTGCAGGAAACATGCAGGTAAAATGAAAGGAGGAAATAACGGTAACCATAACAACTGTATCTTTTAGGTTTTTCATAGTGGTGCCAATCTCTGCAATTCCTTCTGGTATGCACTATGCTTCTGATTTATAATCTTATCTGATGGGGCAGAACAGTGGGGAGGAGTAGTTTCAGAAGCTTCCACTTGGCCTTTTTAAAATTCTAATGGCCCAAACTCTACTGATTAGGGAACAACTATGAGGATTCTTCTAGTGCTAGGTATATCTCTAATGCCCTCAGGAACTGAGAAATAACAAGATTGGTTCACAGACCCATTGGACCCACTATGAGATATATGGGCCAGAAGTCCATTTAACACATGGTCCCTAAAATCACACACACTATCTGGAGGTCCGTGACAGTGTCTGGGTTTCCCTGGTGTCAGTGTCCACCTAAATCTCTTGTCTAAAAATATCTGAATCTGAGTCTTCCCTTTTTCCCAGTGTAGTTACTCTGACAAATGTCTACAGGTGTTTCCACAAAAGGAGAGAGGGAAATATTTACCTATCCACTTGTGTTATAAAGTCCTTCCACAAAAAGACTTGTTCTCCCCTTCAAACAAAGGGATCTGGATCTGAGTTACTTAAATCTAGCAACAGGGTGAGGGACCACAGTTATCTTTTGCAGTGCCTAAAATTAGCCTTCTACTTAACAGCTTTTTTTTAGATTAGCAAGTTGAATTACATCCTAATTAGCTATCTGTCTATCTCATTCCTAAGAACACTATGATTTATTGGGCAATCACGAGAGAAATCTGCAAGCTAGGGTGCCCTGTTTGCCAGACTAGTCTTGTTTTCTTTTGATGGTTCTCTTTTTCCTCCTGATAGCTAAGTACCAACATCTGACCTCTACCATTGTGGAATACCATCATCCCCATTTTGGTATTATAAGATACAATTCCATGGCAATATGGCCTACAGAAGAGGACCACCACTGAGTTTCTCAAAGACAGGTCTCCTGTAACTGATGAATTCCTTACTGCCTTAATGAAGGGAATCTTCTCAGAGCCCTCAGGGCAACATAATCAGAGGATGAATGTTCAACTTTCCCCGATCTTCTGAAGATACACTCCTCAGTGTCATGCCAAGGAAGTTCGGTGTCTTCACCAAATCTTCATCGGTCCTTCAGTTCATTATTGTATCCAGCTTTGGTTCAGGGCATCAAACAGATTATTCAGATGGCCTTACATGTCCTTTGCCAGGCCTGGTGGCTCACAGCTATAATCCCAGCACTTTGGGAGGCTGAAGTGGGCAGATCACTTGATGTCAGGAGTTCAATACCAGCCTAGCCAACATGGTGAAACCCTGTCTTCACTAAAAATACAAAAGTGAGTTAGGCATGGTGGCACGTGCCTATAGTCCCAGCTACTTGGGAGGCTGAGGCAGGATAATTGCTTGAACCCAGGAGGGGAGGTTGCATGAGCTGAGATTGTACCACTGCACTCCAGTCTGGGCAACAAAGAGAGGCTCCGTCTTTAAAAAAAAAAAAAAAAAAAAAGACCTTACATGTCCTTCATATAACATTGAATCCCCAAGTTTATAAGTTCCCAGTAAACCATACCCTACCCAGACTTATATTCTGCTCTCCATGGCCCAATTCCCTCAAGATTTACTCCCTCATGTTCCTCTAGTCCCTGCTCATACATATTAATCAGATACAGAAATTCCTCCAGTGCATAGTTTTCTCCTGGAGCAAGAACTCTGCATCTCTGTTTGAGTTGTGCTGACACCTGACCCTTGTTACTGACCCACAGGCAATGAGAGGTAGCAGGAATGGCTCTTGAGAAGAGGCACCTGCCTCAGGCAAGCTCAGTACCTAGTCTCCAAGCAAGTGGAGGCTCCTCTCCTTAGCAATGAGAAAGGAGTTTTTTTGTTTTTTTGTTTTTTTTTTTTACCCTCCCAAAAGTTTAAGAGGACTTGAAAGATTCAAGATTCTCAGGCTTGGGCACCCATATATTCCTATCCTAGATATCAGGGTTGCACTCGTTGCCTATCAGAATCCCGACTTTGACATGAGAGACCAGGCAAAGCTGCAGGCAGAATTGCCACAGTTACAATTCTGCCTTCCTTACAGTTAAATCCTAGTCCTAATATTCAACAGTCTTCCCTGCAACTGCAGAAGATTAGTCTCCTTAAATTCTACCATGGAAGCCTTCTGTCCCACACCTGTGTTATCCCTTTCTGAAGGTCTCCAAAGCAATCCATAAAAGCCACACAACTTCAGTCTTTATAATTATCACTGTTCCTGTATCATTCAAGTGAATAACAACCATGTAACTTAGTGCTCCTCCTTCCACTGATATCTCATCCCAATTTACTAAATGAGTTTTAGTAATTTTGAGGTGATCACATGCCAGGATTTATCACCATCCACATACTACCTGCAATGGGGTTTTTATTGTCATCTGACCAGTGAGTGACCCAGCTCTAAATTCCCATGATGACAGCTTGCTTTCTAGTATCATTTCTAATACTGTCTCACCCCAGGTTTGCCTGAGACTTGGACCCAAAACAAAGTCTGGGTGCAGGTAGTTATTTGGGAAGTGATCCCAATGAGCAGGATTGAGGAGCAAGAGGGTGAAACCGCCCGAGATGCATCTCAGAACTGTTTGCCAGGTACAAAAGATGGAAGCTTTTGTTCATTGGCTCCCATCCCCAGCTGGTCAGAGATGACCTCATGAATATTAACTCCCTTGAACTTCTTGTTTACCCTGCATGAGTGTCCAGAAATTCTGTGGATACCACCACTCAGTGTTAAAGAAGCTCTAGGGCAGGAACCGGAGGCTAAGATAAGGCACTATCAGAATAAGACTGCATGCAGCTAGTCTAAACAAACCTACGAGAACTAATCACCAAAGCAATGGCTAGAGTAAGAAGTGGGGCCAAAAGGATGTAAGATGCACACAAGAAGTGTTCAAAACTACTATATTTGATAAACTCAAGCTAAGGTGATTCAGACCAAAAATACTTGGCTCACACCTGTAATCCCAGCACTCTGGGAGGCCTAGCGGGAGGACTGCTTGAGTTCAAGAGCTCAAGACCAGCCTAGGCAACATAATGAGACTCTGTTTCTACCAAAAAAAAAAAAAAAAAAGAAAAGAAAAAGAAAAATAGCCAGACATGGTGGCATGTGCCTACAGTCCCAGATATTCAGGAAGCTGTGGTGGGAGGATTGCTTGAGTCCAGGACGTCGAGGCTGCAGTGAGCTGTGATCACCCCATTACACTCCAGCCTGGGTGACAGAGTGAGACCGTCTCAAAAAGAAAAAAAAAATACTTGTGTGTAAGAATGCTGATTCCTAGCCGGGTGCAGTAGCTCACGCCTGTAATCCCAGCACTTTGGGAGGCCGAGGCACGCAGATCACAATGTCAGGAGTTCAAGACCAGCCTGGCCAGCATGGTGAAACTCCAACTCTACTAAAAACACAAAAATTAGCCAGGCGTGTTGGTGCCTGCCTGCAGTCCCAGCTATTTAGGAAGCTGAGGCAGGAGAATTGCTTGAACCCGGGGGGCAAAGGTTACAGTTAGCCGAGATGGTGCCACTGCACTACAGCCTGGGCAACAGAGTGCCACTCCGTCACCACCCCCCCACTAAAAATTAAAAAAGAAAGAAAAATACCAGAAAAATCACTAGCTTCTTTTCGCTATTTTTGAAAACACTTGAAAATGTTGAAATGTTTTACCTCATAGAAGCAAGGATTAGGAGATGGGAATGAGAGGTGACAACATGCTAGCAGCCCTCACTCTCAGAGCCTCCTCTGCCTCGGCATCCACTCTGGCAGCGCTCGAGGAGACCTTCAGCCCACCAAGGCACTATGGGAGCCCCTCTCTGGGCTAGCCGAGGCTGGAGCCCACTCCCTCTGCTTACCGGGAGGTGTGGAGGGAGAGGAGCGGCGGGAACTGGGGCTGCGCGCGGAGCTCCCAAGCCAGCGCGAGTTCCGGGTGGGCGTGGGCTCGGCGGGCCCCGCACTCGGAGCGGCCAGCCGATGCCGCCGGTCCCGGGCAATGAAGAGCTTAGCACCCGGGCCAGCAGCTGCAGAAGGTGCCCCGGGCCCCCCAGCAGTGCCAGCCCGCCAGCACTGCGCTCCAATTCTCACTGGGCCTCAGCTGCCTCCCCACCAGGCAGGGCTCGGGTCCTGCAGCCCGCCATGTCCGAGCCTCCCCTCTGCCTTGGGCTCCTGCGCAGCCCGAGCCCCCCCCCACTAGCGCCACCCTCTGCGCTGCGGCGTCGGGTCTCATTGGCCGCCCAAGGGTTGAGGAGTTCCCGCGCAGGGCAGCAGGGGACTGGCGGGCAGCTCGCCCTGCAGCCCCCGCCCCCCCTTCCCCCTTCCCCCTTCCCCCTTCCCCCTTCCCCCTTCCCCCTTCCCCCTTCCCCCTCCCCCCTCCACCCCCCAAGGATCCACTAGGTAAAGCCAGCTGGGCTCTTGAGTCTAGTGGGGACTTGGAGAACCTTTTTGTCTAGCTAAGGGATTGTAAATACACCAATCAGCACCCTGTGTCTAGCTCAAGGTTTGTAAATACACCAGTCAGTACTCTGTGTCTAGCTCAGGGTTTATAAATATACCAATGAGTACTCTGTATCTAGCTAACCTAGTGGGGACTTGGAGAACTTTTCTGTCTAGCACTCTGTGTCTAGCCAAAGGATTGTAAATGCACCAATCAGTATTCTGTGTCTAGCTCAGGGTTTGTAAATACACCAATCAGCATTCTGTCAAAAGGGACCAATCAGCAGGATGTTGGTGGGGTCAGACAAGGGAATAAATGCAGGCTGCCAGAGCCAGCAGTGGGTCGCCTTCCAGATTGTGGAAGTTTGTTCTTTTGCTCTTTACAATAAATCTTAGTGCTATCTCTCTTTGCGTCTACGCTGCCTTTATGAGCTGTAACACTCACCCGGGAAGGTCTGCAGCTTCACTCCTGAAGTCAGCGAGACCGCGAACCCACCAGAAGAAACTGCAGCGGCAAATGAACATCTGAAGGAACAGACTCCAGACACACCATCTTTAAGAACTGTAACATTCACTGTGAGGGTCTGCGGCTTCATTCTTAAAGTCAGCGAGACCAAGAACCCACTAATGCCGGACACCCAGAGAAGTCAAGTCCAGTGTATTATTGTAGTTTTAAAACTATCTGGCCGGGCGCGGTGGCTCAAGCCTGTAATCCCAGCACTTTGGGAGGCCAAGACGGGTGGATCGCGAGGTCAGGAGATCGAGACCATCCTGGCTAACACGGCGAAACCCCGTCTCTACTAAAAAATAGAAAAAACTAGCCGGGCGAGTTGGCAGGCGCCTGTAGTCCCAGCTACTCGGGAGGCTGAGGCAGGAGAATGGCGTAAACCGGGAGGCGGAGCTTGCAGTGAGCTGAGATCCGGCCACTGCACTCCAGCCTGGGCGACTGCGAGACTCCGTCTCAAAAAAAAAAAAAAAAAAAAAACTATCTACAGCCGGGTGTAGCGGCACATGCCTAGTCCCAGCTATTCAAGAGGCTGAGGTGGGAGGATCACCTGAGCCCAGGAAGTCAAGGGTACAGTAAGTCGTGATGACGCCACTGCACTCCAGCCTGAGTGACACAGTGAGACCTTGTCTCAATTTAAAAAATAAAAAAGGCCAGGCGCAGTGGCTCAATCCTATAATCCCAGCACTTTGGGAGGCTAAGGCAGGCGGATCACTTTAAGTCAGGCATTTGAGATCAGCATGGTTTCAGATGGTGAAACCCCATCTCTGCTAAAAATACAAAAAAAATAGTGGGGCGTGGTGGTGGGCACTTGTAATCCCAGCTACTTTGGAGGCTGAGGCAGGAGAATCGCTTAAACCCGGGAGGCAGAGTTTGCAGTGAGCCAAGATGGTGCCCCTGTGCTCCAGCCTGGGCAACACAGTGAGACTCCATCTCAAATAATTAATTAAATAGATAAATAAATTAAACTATGTACATGTGCTTACTTTGTAAAAAATAAAAATTCAGTTTTAAACAAAGGAAGTTCCTAAATAATAATAAAAGTATGTCGATACTACTGAATTCCCCTTTTTGACTCTGACCAATAAGAGGGAAAAATGCCCAGATATACTCTAGAGTCTGTTGAGACTTAGAAACAGGGCCCCACCTGCTATGGCTCCCATTTCAGAATCATTGCCCAAGGCCTTGGCAACTGTGTGTGGCTGGCTGAATGCTTTAACTCAGCATCAAGCTCCAGTTGGCTCCAAATGTTTGTTCATCTTTGAGAGACCCCAGTATATATGAAACTAAATTCACAAGGCCATCTTTTTTCCTCAAACATTAGTACCCTGTTGAAAGAATACATTAAACTACCACCTTTGTACTTTATTTAGGGAGACCATCCCAATCTTTTGAGAAAAGTAAACATTAATTTAACTTGATCTGTGAAGTTATTAAAGATAAATTAACCCACAAACATAAAGCCACTGTCAGCTCTTTAAAGGTGGTGTGTCTCAAGCTGTTCTCTAGATATTCAGCCAAAAATTCGAAGTCTTATCTTACTTTAGGGTTAGATTTAAATGTTAGCACATTCAGAGAAAAGCACACAGTCCAATTCTCCTTGACAATCCTCAGGAAGACTCTCAGGAAATTCTACAGAGACAGGTGTTGCTCCATTGTTGGAACAGATTGTTGTCTCTTGAGTGGAGCACTGAATGAAATAACTGACCTGCATTTGGAGTTGTAAAAATTAAATGTCTTTAGAAACAGAATTGTGCTCAGTTTGGTGAGATTTTCACTCTATGAGAAGCCCTCGGGTACTGAGCCGAGCTAAGGAATGGTTTATTCACATGCTCCCTGGAAGGAATAGTGGGTAGACTCTCCCATACTATTCAAAGAATATTTCTCTTTCTTTTGTGGAATATCTAAGGTACACAATTAAATGCATATATGATACAAAATAAGTGCAATTTTGAATGAAATGAGAGATAATCTAAACAGGTACAGTAGAAATACATTTTCATAGTACAACAGTCTAGATGTGCAAAGATATAATTTTCCTTGTCTATGGCTAGAATTAATTTTAGCTCTCAAGATCCTATTGTCTCTGAGAGCAGAAAACTTAATTGTATCCATTTTGGGGACTCAAGTCACTTCCATCTTAAAGATGTCATCTTTTAAGATTCTCTTCCTGGCTGGGAATGGTGGCTCACGCCTGTAATCCCAACACTTTGGGAGGCCAAGGTGGGAGGATCAGTTGAGGTCAGGAGTTTGAGATCAGCTTGGCCAACATGGTGAAATCCAGTCTGTACTTAAAAAAAAAATTACAAAAATTAGCCAGGAGTAGTGGCGCACGCCTGTAATCCCAGCTACTCAGGAGGCTGAGGCAGGAGGATCACTTGGACCTGGGAGGTGGAGGTTGCAGTGAGCTGAGATCATGCCACTGCACTCCAGCCTGGGCAACAAAGCAAGACTCTGTCTCAAAAAAAAGAAAAAAAAAATTATTTTTCTTTCACTTTTTTTTACCTCCTTTTCTTCCCCGACTAATCTAAATTCCAGGGGGGTTACATATCATCCTAGCATCAGGGGAGCATTGTTTCATGTGTTATCTCCCTCTTCACCAGCTTTCCTGAGGTGTGGCTTGAGCAGCAGCCTCTCTCTCTGCTATGTTTATGGTCAAGGTCAGGTTTAGATAATCTGTGCTCTTTGCTGCTTGGGTGCTCCAGGACTGCTTGGAGACTGCATGGTCTTTCTCCCTTTGTCTCACAATGGCACTGCTGATCCTCCACCATTTAGCCACATGTCTTATCCTATGCATTGCTAAACTGTTCTACCATGACCTCTACTCTGAGGTCCCATTATTTCACATCATGGTGACCCTCTGATGGACACACCCATCCTCAGTTATGAACTCATTCTGGGTCCCACTAAGACATGGAAAATAACTTTTAGACATATTCCAGCCCCATGGATGGAGGAATACATTTGGTGGAGGGGGGTGAGGATGGCGGCACACGAGTGAGCAAGCCAATTCTGTCATATCCTCTTCACCTAAACACACTGCACTTTCCCTTCGTCTCTATTGTGACCACCCTCCCACCCCCACCCAGAATGGCCCAGGGCACTCTTCCCAGAGCTCCAGATGGATTGAGGAATCCTCACACCTCTGAGTTTTCTGTCTTCTATCCATGCATAACCAGAATTTTTATCTTGAGAGAGGGGTTGCAGAGTGCAAAGTCCCATTGTAACATCTCAACTCTAATTTTTCTCTTCAACTAGCTCCTCCATTTATCTCTGAGCCTTTCAAACTAGCCCAGAAAGAAGTCTTATATCTTTTCTGTCAGACTGGAAGCATTTGGCATCGTCAGACATGCTTCTTCATACCATGTGTAAATGGTATGTCTTAAATCGGAATCATGAGGGGGCCGGGCACAATGGCTCTCACCTGTAATCCCAGCACTTTGGGAGGCCAAGGTGGGTGGATCACCTAAGGTCAGGAGTTCAAGACCAGCCTGGCCAACATGGTGAAACCCCGTCTCTACAAAAAATACAAAAATTAGCCAGGCATGGTGGTGGGTGCCTGTAGTCCCAGCTACTCAGGAGGCTGAGACAGGAGAATTGCTTGAAACCTAAGAGGCAGCAGTTGCGGCAAGCCAAGATTGTGCCATTTCACTCCAGCCTGAGTGACAGAGCAAGGCTTCATCTCAAGAAAAAAAAAAAAAAAAAAAGGAAGGCAGTGATGGAGGGGGCACGTCTCTCGTTCCAAACCCTGGCTCTTGCAAACTAAAAGGTTTTTGATGGCCGGGCAAGGTGGCTCACACCTGTAATTTCAGCACTTTGCGGGGGCTGAGGTAGGCATATCACTTGAGTTTAGGAGTTTGAGACCAGCCTGGCCAACTTGTGAAACCCCAACTCTACTAAACATACAAAAATTAGCCAGATGTGGTGGTGTGTGCCTGTAGTCCCAGCTACTCAGGAGGTTAAGGTGGAAAAATTGCTTGAACCTGGGAGGCAGAGATTGTGCAATTGCAGTCCAGCCTGGGCAACAGAGTGAAACACTGTCTCAAAATTAATTAATTAATTAATTAATTAAATTAAATAAAAACTCTTTGGCTCCTAGTTCATTATATCTCCTACAGACTCTTCATCAAATTTGGGAAGTTTTCAGACATTATTTTATCAAGTGTTCTTTTGTCTAGTTCTCTCTCCTCTCTCCCTTTGGAACTCCCATTATGCATATATTGGCATGCTTGATTGTGTCCTACAGGTTTCTAAGGCTCTGCTCATTTTCTTTATTCCTTTTTCTTTCTGTTCATCAAACAGAATAATTTCAATTGATCGTCACATTTGCTGATTCTTTCTTCTACCTACTCAATCTGCTGAGCTCTTCTAATGAATGTTTCATTTCAGTTATACTTCTAAAGTCCAAAATTTCTATTTTGTTCTTTTTCTAAATAATCTCCATCTCTTTTTTTTTTTTTTTTTTTTTTTGAGGCGGAGTCTCGCTCTGTCGCCCGGACTGGAGTGCAGTGGCCAGATCTCAGCTCACTGCAAGCTCCGCCTCCCGGGTTTACACCATTCTCCTGCCTCAGCCTCCCAAGTAGCTGGGACTACAGGCGCCCGCCACCTCGCCCGGCTAGTTTTTGTATTTTTAGTAGAGATGGGGTTTCACTGTGTTAGCCAGGATGGTAATAATCTCCATCTCTTTATTGATATTCTATACTTGGTGAGACATCATTATCATACGTTACTATAGTTATTTGAACATATTTTAAAGTAGGTGGTTTAGATCATGCCCACCCAGGGATGAAAAAAAAAAAAAATTGCTGATTTACAGTTTTTAGTAAGTCCTGTGCCTGAGCTTCTTCAGGGAGCATTTCTGTTAATTACTTTTTTTTTTCCTGTGTTTGGGCCATATTTTTTATTTGAAAGTCTAGAAATATTTGTTAACCACTAAACTAGACATATAAAATACAAATAAAATAAAATATAAATTTAAAATGTGGTAATTCTGAAAATTAGATTCTTGGCGGTGCTCAGGATTTATTGTTGCTGGTTTCTATTTCCTGTTGTTTAGTGATTTTTAAGAAATAATTTTTAATATTTGTATTCTTGAGGCTGGGCGCGATGCCTCACACCCGTAATCCCAGCACTTTGGGAGGCCAAGGCGGGTGGATCATCTGAGGTCAGGAGTTCGAGACCAGCCTGGCCAACATGATGAAACCCCGTCTCTACTAAAAGTATAAAACATTAGCTGGGCGTGGTGGCTGGCACCTGTAGTCCTAGCTACTCGGGCGGCTGAGGCAGGAGAATCACTTGAACCTGGGAGCCAGAGGATGCAGTGAGCCAAGATCATGCCACTGCACTCCAATCTGAGGGAAAGGGTGAGACTCTGTCTCAAAAAAATAAAATAAAATAAAATTTGTATTCTTTTTTATGTATAGCTGGTAAGTCTCTGCTCAGTTAGCTTAGTGTTCATCTAGTGATTGGACAGAGATGTTCTTAAACTTTTGGAATGGATACTTCTCCCAGTCTTTGCTGAGGGGCTCTGTGTGCATGTTGAGGCATGCCTTCAATATTTAGCCAGGCAGTTGACAACTTTGCCTTAGGCTTCACTTTCTGTAGAGCCTCAAGGTCAGCCAGAGGTGACAGCTTAAGGTGTTCTCAGGTCTTTCCCGAGCATACACACAGCTCTTGTTAGCAGCAGCAAATCCATGTGAATCTGCAGCACCTCAATTCTTGCCTCCTCAGACGAAATAATTCGCCTGAGGGTATAAGGCAGACCAAGGCAAGTTTTAGAGCAGGAGTGACAGTGAACGTTTATTTAAAAGTTTTAGAGCAGGAAAAAAAAAGGAGGACAAGCAGGAGACTTCAGAGATCCAAGTGTACTGTTTGACCTTTGACTTGGGGTTTGTACGTTGGCATGCTTCTGGGGTTTTGCATCTCTTCTCCCTTGATTTTTCCTTAGTGTGGGCTGCCTGCATGTGCAGTGGCCTGCCTGCACTTGGGAGGGGCCGCATGCACAGTGTCTTTACTAAAGTTGTGCACATGCTTATTTGAGGCATTTTTCCCTTACCAGTCAAGTGTTCCTAAAGGAAGGTCATATACCAATTAAACTTCATCATTTTGCCCCTTAGTGCGCATGCTTGAGCCTACTCGCCCAGCTCCTGAGATCTTATCAGGAAGCTGCTGATCACCAGTTTCAGGTGTTTTGTGTCTGTTGGGAGCCAGCCTTTCCCTGGCACTGGCTGCAACCAATTTTTATTTTAGACAGTTCATCAACTACCTGACCATCACCTGATGGTTGCCTGACATTCCTGGTGGGGTGGGAGGCCCACTCCTGCCCTGCTCATGTCTGCCTAGCTACCTACTCTAAAACTCTTAGCATGCACAGAGCCCTACATATGCACATGACCTTCTAAATTCCCCAGAAATATGCTAGGGCTTTTCAAAATCCCTGTAAACATCTCACTCCTCAGTTTTTCCTTTTAAGCTTTTTGTTTAACCGATTGTTTGCCCCAGCTGTTATCCGTTACCTCAGGCAGCCAAATAGCTAAACAATCACGTTTAAATATTTTCAACAAAACCCCATCTCAGGGGGAAAAGGTCTTCTGCAGTGACACTGGATCAGCCCCAAGTTAGGTTAAATAAAGACAGTCTTGTAAATAGGTCTTCCAGAGAACCATCAGATGGATCGGATAATGACAATTTTCTTTGAATGAGGCATTAAAGGCGCTGCGACCCTGTTCTGCCCACTCCAATGGCTACCACACTGCTGGTTTTCACTGTGATTGTGAACTCTTGGTTTTCAGGCTGCCATGGGCCTGGAGAATAGAGGATGGGAACAAAGTTAAAATGCCCCAAAGCTCACTATTCTAATTGAGATTTAGCTGTTTTCTAGTAAGAAACTTCTACTAAGTTCTCTATTATTTACCTGAATAAATGTCCCTGGATAGCTGAAAACCTTTGATTAATTTTCAGAGTTTGAGAAAAATTTATTCTGACAATCTTTTTTAGTTTTCTTGCTGCCTTGACAGAGGAAAGAATTTTCATAGGTCCTCCCTTCACCATTTTCTCTGATGTTGCCCTGTTACAGACTTTTGACTTTAAAAGTCTGTTTTTAAATACAGACTTTTAAAACCGTTTTAAAATGCAAAGCTAAGCAATGACTATTTTGTTTTCAGGTGTGACTGCTCTCTCTCTGGATAATAATAACAGTAATAATAAAATAATATATGTTGACAGCCATGTGCCAAGCACCATTCTAGTAATTTTACATGTATTATCTCAGTTCACCTTCAAAATAACTCTATTACATAAACACTTTTTTTTTTTTTTTTGAGACAAGGTCTCACTCTGTTGCCCAGGCTGGAATGCAGTGGCACAATCACCACTCACTGCAGCCTTGACCTCCCAGGCTCAACCGATCCTCCCACCTCAGCTCCTGAGTAGCTGGGACTACAGGCACAGCTCACCATACCTGGCCAATTTTTAAATTTTTTGTAGAGACAAGGTTGCACTATATCGCCCAGGCTGGTCTTGAACTCCTGGGCTCAAGTGATCCTCCCACTGCAGTCCCCCAAGGTGCTGGAATTACAGATGTGAGCCACCAAGCCTTATCAACAGATACTACTTTATACCAGTTTACAAATAGTGAAAATGTGGCATATAGAGTTTAAGAAACTTCCTTAAGATCAATAAGAACCAGCCGGGCATGATGGCTCACGCCTGTAATCCCAGCACTTCGGGAGGCCGAGGCGGGCAGATCATGAGGTCAGGAGATCAAGACCATCCTGGCTAACATGGTAAAACCCTGTTTCTACTAAAACTACAAAAAAAAAAAGTAATTAGCCAGGCCTGGTGGCAGGCACCTGTAGTCCCAGCTACTTGGGAGGCTAAGACAGGAGAATCGCTTGAACCTGGAAGGTGGAGGTTGCAGTTAGCCAAGATCACGCCACTGTACTCCAGCCTGGGAGACAGAGCAAGACTCCATCTCAAAAAAAGAAAAATCAATAAGAACTAAGTGGTGGAGACATAATTTGAGCCCAGGCTGTCTGGCTCTAGAATCAAGAACTGTGAGATAACATGAAATTAGGAGTTACCGAAATGAAAAATACCTGTTAATATTTTAAAAACATTAACCCATTACATAGATTTTTATTTTATTGAACTCCAGATTACTTTAAGAGGAAGCGCATTTATGCCAGATGCTTCTTGATTATCATAATGCCAAATAATTGTCATATATTTGACAAAAGCAAATTATTAAATATATAAACAAAAATTCTTGAAATTACAGTTTTATTATAATTTTTGGCCAGGCGCGGTAGTTTACACCTGTAGTCCCAGCACTTTGGGAGGCCGAGGCAGGTGGATCACCTGAGATCAGGAGTTCGAAACCAGCCTGACCAACATGGTGAAACCCTGTCTCTACTAAAAATACAAAAATTAGCTGGGCATGTTGGCATGTGCCTATAGTCCCGGCTACTCAGGAGGCTGAGGCAGAAGAATAGCTTGAACCTGGGAGATTGAGGTTGCAGTGAGCTGAGATTGTGCCAATGCACTCCAGCCTGGGCAACACAGCAAGACTCTATCTAAAAAAAAAAAGAATTTTCATATAAGCAATTTTACAAATCAAAAACAAAATCCTTTACCAGGCAATAATTTCTGCCTTTTGTTTGAGCAAACATGATCACTATACCTTTAAGATCTCTTCTGGTGCTGAAATCTTTTTGAGACATTTATTTAATTTGTTCACTTTCTTTTTTTTAATTTATTTTTAAATAGAGAGAGGGTCTTGCTGTATTACCCATACTGGTCTTGAACTCCTGGCCTCAAGCGATCATCCCACCTCGGCCTCCAAAGTGCTAGGATTACATGCCACTGTGCCCGGCCCACTTTGATTTCAACAAAAATGTCTGAGTGTTTACTTTGTGCCAGACACTGAGGATGTGATAGTGAACAAGGCAGGTTCTGCCATCACGAAGCTCAGAGTGTATTGGAGAAGACAGTCATGAAGTAGCAATAGATGTGATTACTGTTATGAAAGAGGAAGCACAGAGAATTATGGGATCATATAACAAGAGACCAGAGCTACCCTGAAAGACTGAAAAAGGCGTCTTTGAGATGTGGTATTAAAATGAGACCTAAAGCATAGGGCAAGGTGACGGGAAGTCCAGGTAGTGAAGGCTAGAGATGCAGAAAGCTGTGGTTTGTTCAAGAACTGAGAGCAGCTTATGGTGGCCAGAAAACAAAAACTGACAGGGAAAGACAGAAAGAAGACAAAAGGACACAGCTGGAGGATCCTGTTTGTTTAAAAGCATTTGTTTAGACGGCTAAAAGTCCCCAAAGAACAACACACTATATTTATTATATATGTAACTACTCTTTGAGCACATCATTAAGAGGTCGCCCAATGGCAGCACATGCGTCTGCTTTCTGGCTGGCAGCTTCTAATGGATTGCTTGCATTCCTCAGTAAAGCTAAAATCTATCTAAAGGGAGGCCGGACGCGGTGACTCATGTCTGTAATCCCAGCACTTTGGGAGGCTGAGGGGGGCAGATCACAAGGTCAAGAGATTGAGATGATCCTGGTCAACATGGTGAAACCCCGTCTCCACTAAAAATACAAAAATTAGCTGGGCATGGTGTCGCACGCCTGTAGTCCCAGCTACTCGGGAGGCTGAGGCTGGAGAATCGCTTGAACCCAGGAGGCAGAGGTTGTGGTGAGCTGAGATCGCGCCATTGCACTCCAGCCTAGGCAACGAGAGCGAAACCCGTCTCAAAAAAAAAAAACTTGAAAGAGGGAAAGAGAGACAAGAAGAAACCATGCCTGGGGGCAACAATACAACTGAAGTTATTCCAAAGTTCTGTGTAACCAGATTGTCTTCCCTGGTCAGGTATTTTATAACAAACATGCTATCTATCATCTTCATGACAACCCTTTGAAGCATTACATGTCCCTCTTTAATATGAGAAAATCAGGCCAGGCTTGGTGCCTCATGCCTGTAATTCCAGCACTTTGGGAGGATAAGGTCGGCAGATCACTTGAGGCCGGTAGTTTACGAGCAGCCTGGCCAACATGGCAAAACCTCTTCTCCACTAAAAAGACAAAAGTTAGCTGGGCATAGTAGCAAATGCCTGTAATCCCAGCTACTTAGGAGGCTGAGGCATGAGAATTGCTTGAACCCGGAATCCAGAGGTTGCAGTGAGCCAAGATCGCACTATGCACTCCAGCCTGGGCAAGAGAGCAAGACCCTATCTCAAGATAATAATAATAATAAGAGAAAAATCAAAGCTCGGGAAACTATAAATGGCTTAATTCATTTAACATGATCTTACTGACAAGTGCCTACTACGTGGCAGTTCATCAGTGAACCTGAATCCATGGCACTTGTATTCTAGCAGGAATTTTTTCGAGTTCACAAAGCTAATCAACTGAAACCAAGATTTTCTAGCTAGAAGGACTAGCTTTTCTCCATCTGTTGTACCATACTGAAAAATAAAGTGTTATTTTTTCCATAATAATTAGCCAGTCACAGTGGCTCACTCCTGTAATCCCAGCACTTTGGGAGGCCAAGGCGGGCAGATCACTTGAGGTCAGAAGTTCGAGACCAGCCTGACCAACATGGAGAAACCTCGTCTCTACTAAAAATACAAAATTAGCTGGGCGTGGTGGTGCATGCCTGTAATCCCAGCTACTCAGTTGGCTGAGGCAGGAGAATTGCTTGAACCCGGGAGGCGGAGGATGCAGCAAGCCAAGATCGTGCCATTGCACTCCAGCCTGGGCGACAGAGCGAGACTCCGTCTCAAAAAAAAAATATATATATATATATAGAGAGAGAGAGAGAGAGAGAGAGAGAGCCCCTGAATGGTTCACCAACGATGAATTACATTCTAAGGTTGATTCGACTAAGTTCTCTATTATTTACTGGTAATTACAACATATACCTTGATTTCTCACTCTAGTTAACACTATAGGAAAAACATCCAATAAGAGGCTAGTTTACCCCCTTTGTTAGGTCGTTAGAACCATTCAGATCTTTTAAGTCTAAGATAAATCGATACTACATCCCAGCTGTGAACTGCTGCTGCTTACTTCTTGGCTTCATCTCTCATTCTCCTTCTTTGGTCTCTTGTCTTTATTTCCATATGGAGCCTTCAGAAAGGAGACATCCAAACCCAGGTCCTGTCTGTATTGTAGCAACACTAAAGATTCCTTGGGGCCCTACTCTCCACTCACGCATGTTTGCCTTGGTGTCCTATTTCCAGATCTTTGACTGCAGTCTCAAGAGGACAAGACAAAGATATTTATCTTTCCCAGTCTTTTTTTTTTTTTTTTTTTGAGATGGTGTCTCACTCTGTCGCCCAGGCTGGAGTGCAGTGGTGTGATCTTGGCTCACTGCAACCTCCACCTCCCGGGTTCAAGCAATTCTCATGCCTCAGCCCCCGAGTAGCTGGGATTACAGGTGTGAGCCATCACGCCTGGCTAATTTTTGTGTTTTTAGTAGAGACGGGGTTTCACCACGTTGCTCAGGCTGTTCTCAAACTCCTGACCTCGTGATCCGCCCACCTCGGCTTCCCCAAGCACTGGGATTGCAGGTGTGAGCCACCATGCCCAGCCATCTTTCCCAGTCTTTTAGAATTCTTCTTGCTCCCCGCTGCTGCCATCCCAACGCTCTGAATTAGGGAAGTGTGAAATGTTGTCACATATCACACATCCTGAGAAGATCAGAGACTCCCACAGAACTTCTCTTCTAGAAGGTTTTACTTTTGAAGACACAGACCCTTTGAATGAAAGGGGAAGACACTGGGAAGAGAAAGATAAAATAGGATTGCCCTCCAGCTCCTCCTTTTGAAATGTTTTCCTAGATTTTAGCTAGGGTGGGGGAAAAGCGGCTGGAAAGGGGGAACAAAAGGTATTTCCGTTTTTGTTGCTTTGTCCTTTCTCTACAGTCTCAAAAATATAGGCTCAACACATACAGCCTCGACATCAGATCCCAACCATGAGACTTCTCTGTCCATATTTAATAAGTTAGAATTCTTTATAAGTCTCTTTTATATACTCTCTTTCAAACTCTTTAAAGTCTGGCTGGGTGCAGTGGCTCATGCCTGTAATACCAGCACTTTGGGAGGCAGAGGCAGCAGATCACTTGAGGTTAGGAGTTCGAGAGGAGCCTGGCCAACTTGGTGGATCCGTCTGTATTAAAAATACAAAACTTAGGCTGGGGAAAGTGGCTCACGCCTGTAATCCCAGCACTTTGGGAGGCTGAGGCGGGCGGATCACGAGGTCAAGAGATCAAGACCATCCTAGCCAACATGGTGAAACCCCGTCTCTACTAAAAATACAAAAATTAGCCAGGCGTGGTGGTAGGTGCCTGTAATCCCAGCTACTTGGAAGGCTGAGGTGGAAGTTGCAGTGAGCCAAGATCGCACCACTGTGCTCCAGCCTGGCAACAGAGTGAGACGCCGTCTCACAGAAAAAAATAAAAACAAAATCAAAATAAAATTAGCTGGCGTGGTGGTGCACGTCTATAGTCCCAGCTACTTTGGATTCTGGGGCAGGAGAATCACTTGAACCCGGGAGGCGGAGGTTGAAGTGAGCCGAGATCGTGCCATTGCACTCCAGCCTGGGCGACAAAAGCAAAACGCCATCTCAAAAAAAAATGTAATTTAGTTAAAAAAAAAAAAGTTTAAGACCATCTATATATTTGTATTATTCTGTTTTTATTACCCAAATTTGGAAATAAATACCCATAAACCACTTTGCCAGAAAGCATTTTTCTAAGGAGAGGCTTGTCTCAAAACATGAATGGACTCATACAACATCCAGCAACCCTCATGGGGCCCAGCCTCTGCTCTTTGCTGTCTGTATGTCATGATTTCAGCACACAAAACATCCCCACTGTCCCTTCATGACCCTCTCACCAAGGAGACCCATATCTAGTAAAATCAATCCAGCCTGCAGTCTTAAATAAATATAACTGGAGAAGACAAGAGATTAATGACTGCAACTAAAAGAATATGAGCTTCAAAATTGTGAAGCACACAACATCAGATTTCACTGCTCATAATCTAATGCACCAACTTGCCGGGATCATCAAGAAAAAAGATATAATTTGCTTTCTTTCTCAGTAAATGTTAAAAATAATTCAGCATTTTTGTTGAAACTTTGGCATCAAAACAAATTGTACAGTTGTAGCTCTACCTTTCACATAATTATGAAGAGTTGTTTCACTTTCAGAGGCTAGCGTATATTGTCAAGTCTTGTATTCTCCCTTGAAAATATTGTATAACCCAGATGAACTGTCACTTTTGCAGCTTTACTGCCACTAGTCCATCTGGACGTGGTCTTTTCTTGGCAGGACTTCCCTAGGAACCTCTTAATCAATCTTCCCATGTTCACCTCTCCAATACACTCTCCGTGCAGCAGCCCAGGCTAAAACATAAATTCTTTATATCATTTCCCTATTTAATGGCTCTCTAATGGCTTCTTTTGGAATAAAGATAAAACTTAGAATTCTTATTTATTTATTTATTTATTTATTTATTTAGTGACAGAGTCTCATTCTGTCGCCCAGGCTGGAGTGCAGTGGCAAAATCTCACTCACTGCAACCTCCGCTTCCTAGATTCAAGCAATTCTCCTGCCTCAGCCTCCTGAGTAGCTGGGACAACTGGCGCCCACCACCATGCCCAGCTAATTTTTGTATTTTTAGTGAGATGGAGCTTCACCATGTTGGCCAGGCTGGTCTTGAACTCCTGACCTCAAGTGGTCTGCCCACCTTGACCTCCCAAAGTGCTGGAATTACAGGTGTGAGCCACCTCAACTTCAACACTCAGCCTCAACCTGGAATACTCTTTCCCTATGCTTTGCCTGCCATTAACCCCTGCTCACCCATCAGACCTCAGCTTAGATATGAGTTCTTCAGAGAGGCCTCCCCACTCACCCCAATCTAAATTATACCCTTCTATCCTCTTCTCTCATAGCACTCACTTTCCAAATTTATACCTTAAATTGTATGTTTATTTGTTCCATTTTTGTCTCCTCCACTGTAATAAATTTATGTCCATGTACACAGAGATATTAATGCCTTAGGACCCACTGTTTCTGGCGCCCAACAGTAGCTAGCACAATGGTATGTGCTCAATAGATAATTAGTCAATGGACAGATGAATGTTTGTGGAAGGAATGACATAAATCTTCATCTGTTTATTTGATTATTATCTAGCCCTCAAAGGTCATAGCCCCCCAAACATCCCTCAGCCTCCCTGCAGAAGCCCTCCAATGGGCAACCATAAGACTTACAATCTAATGTAGATTTTCCTAGACACATTGCACTTTACACTGAGGCTTTTTTGGAGATAGGGCATTTTATCCATATCTTCCCTGCTCCCAATGAATTAACTCTATAAACGCCCTTAACTGACTGCCTCCAGCAGTCCTGTTCCCTGCCTCCCCTCTTTCCACCTGGCCAATTCACTCTGATGTCAGTGGAATTAAAGTTTATTTAAAACTCTGCCCCCTTAATTTGATCATTTACCTTTCATTTTCATCTATTTCTGTTTGTTTGTTTGTTTTGAGATGAAGTCTTGCTCTTGTTGCCCAGGCTGGAGTGCAGTGGCATGATTTCGGCTCACTGCAATCCCCACCTCTGGCGTTCAAGTGATTCTCCTGCCTCAGCCTCCCGAGTAGCTGGAATTACAGGCACGCGCCACCACGTCTGGCTATTTTTGTACTTTTAGTAAAGACAGGGTTTCATCATGTTGATCAGGCTGGTCTTGAACTCCTGACCTCATGATCCGCCCGCTTTGGCCTCCCAAAGTGCTGGGATTACAGACATGAGCCACCGCGCCTGGCCCATTTTCTTCTATTTCCAAACCCTGTGCCTATAAGCCACATGGGTCTGCCCTTGCTCCTTGAAGTCATTTCAAACTAGCCCCAGCCCACCAGCTGTGTTCATCAAATGTGCCTTGAACCCAAGCTCTGCCACGACACTTACTCTTAACTATCCACTCCATTCTAGCGTCCACCTTGTTTCCAACACTCAGTTTTGTCTCCTGGCTCTAGTCTCACTCTCAATGCTTGGGTTGAATGACTGAAGTAACAGCCCACTCTGGCCTTCTTCCTTCCCAAGGGCAAAAGCTTACATTCATCCTTTAGATCTCTCTACTTGACTGTTTGGGGAAACTGCCACCCTGGCACCAGGCCTCTGGCGAGCACTCAGGCCAAGTTTAAACATGTCTCCCACAAGAGAGGATGTCAGACAGATTTTGCCACCCCTGAAGCCCCATTTCCCTCTGGTTTCCATGAGATCCCATTTGGCCTTTCATTCCTTTGTTTCCTCAGTACTGAACATGGTGCCCCCCGCATCCAAGCACTCACTAAATCTGGTAACAAATTCTCTTTTTTATTTTTTGAGACAGAGTCTTGCTCTGTCATCCAGGCTGGAGTACAGTGGTGTGATCTCAGCTCACTACAACCTCTGTCTCCCAGATTCAAGAGATTCTCGTGCCTCAGCCTCCCAAGTATCTGGAATTACAGGCATGCACCACCACACCTGGCTAATTTTTGTATTTTTAATAGAGACAGATTTCTCCTTTTTGGCCAGGTTGGTCTTGAACTCCTGACCCCAGGTGATCTGCCCGCCTCAGCCTCCCAAAGTGCTAGGATTACAGGCATGAGCCACCATGCCCAGCCCTCTGGTAACCAAGTTTAATTCCTCAGGCAAGCTTATCTCCAAGATCTTCTAAATCCTTCCCATCCCTCCTACTCACCAGAATTTGCTTGTATTCAAAACACGAGATTCTCTAGAGAAATTGGGTAAAGGACAGATCCAGATTTAAATCCCATTCCTGTCACCTAGTAGCTTTGGGACTTTGATCAAAATAACTTAATATCTTAAAGTTTCATTTTTTAACAAATATTTAGGAAGTGGGAATAATATTCCACAATGTTGGGCTGCTAGCACAGATACACCACATTGTAGGCATTTTCAAAATGTGCAACAAAGGACAAAAAGAAAGAACGTATTCATCATTTGCAGGGATGTGATGCTATGGCCGTAGCAAAGAAATGAACATCATATTGGCTGAGGTGGGCAGATCACAAGGTCAGGAGTTCAAGACCAGCCTGGCCAGCATGGTGAAACCCTGTCTCTACTAAAAAAATACAAAAATTAGCCAGGCATGGTGGCATGCACCTGGAATCCCAGCTACTCAAGAGGCTGAGGCAGGAGAATTGCTTGAACCTGGGAGGAGGAGTGCAGTGGCACAGTCTTGGCTCACTGCACTCCAGCCTAGGTGACAGAGCAGACTCTGTCTCAAAAAAAAAAAAAAAATTAACAACATATTTTGACTATATAATTCCTGCAGATGCTGAGATAAACCATGACAGCAGCAGAGTAAGGAGAAATGTATGGAGAGAGAAGTTGGTATGCAAGGCCTTAAAGAATGATTGAAATATAACAACAGTATGATGAAAGGAAGCTTTCCAATAGGGCCAACATAAGTAGAAGCCTGGGCACAGGACAGTCTTGGGACGCTGGAAAGGCAGAGCAGAAGCACAGCTGAAGGGGGCCTGTTGAGGAAGAGCAGAAAACATGCCTGAAAAGATGGAGAAAGGCCAGCTCACAGAAGATGAGACTAAAATGAAACCCAGTTTTCCTCTGACTTCTGACCTTATCTCCATGGCCTTGAGTCTTCCTTTCTCTGTAAGTGAATACTTTGGGATGCATCATCTCTAGGCATGTATCTGTAACTCAATTAACCCAGCCCAGGGAGTGGTATAGCCCACACCTTATCCAAGTAACTAATTAATGTTTGTTAAATCCAGATGCCACCTAAAATAATTGTTATGAGGATGTAGCTGGAGATGCTGCAGATGCCTTGGCTTAACACTGGACCTGCTGACAGAGGCAGGGACCTCCTACTCTGCTCTGCACTCTGCTTGTTCCTTGAATGTTTGCTTACTCACATGGAGATAGTTGTAAAGTATTTCCAGTGATGCTACATTTGCAAAAGTTCTTGAAATCTTGGCTCTTGTATAAAGTGGTTTGGGCTTAATAATTTTAAAGTAAATTCAAGGCAAACTTCTATTTGTCCTTAGTTTTCCACTTCTTTGAACCTCAGTATCCTTGATTAGGTTATGATAATAATATCAATACGAACTCTAGATAAGTAAAATAATGCTAGTACTAATGCTGACTTGGAGCAACGTGTCAGGCATTTCACTTATATCATCACATGTATTCCCCACAATAATCCTATGAAATAGGTGCTATTATTATGAGGATAATAATTTCACACATGAGAAAACTGAAACATAGAGATAAGTCGCTTGCCCAAAATCACAGTTAGAAGTGGGAGAGTCAGAAGTCAAACCAGACAATCTGCTTCCAGAGCCTACTCTCAACTCACTTGCCATACTACCTGCATAATAAATGTCAGGATTCTTACTTTACAGACAGGGAAACTGAGCTGTGAAATAATGACCAGAATTGCCTGAGGTCACTGAATGAATGAATTAGTAGCAAAGTCAGAACACTCTAGAATCCTGGATCTTTCTTGGCCCAATTTTCTATCCACCAATCTATATGAAGACATTTCCTCTGTCATCATCATTATTCCTTTTTTTTTTTTTTTTTTTTTCTGAGATGGAGTTTCACTCTTGTTGCCCAAGCTAGAGTGCAATGGCACGATCTGGGCTCACCGCAACCTTTGCCTTCCGGGTTCAAGTGATTCTCCTGCCTCAGCCTCCCGAGTAGCTGGGATTACAGGCATCTGTCACCATGCCCAACTAATTTTGCATTTTTAATGGAAATGGGATTTCTCCATGTTGGTCAGGCTGGTCTCAAACTCCTGACCTCAGGTGATCCACCCGCCTGGGCCTCCCAAAGTGCTGGGATTACAGGTGTGAGACACTGCGCCCGGTCTCATTATTCCATTTTTAATAGATCTCAAGGCTATAAGAGTTCTGCTGGAAGAAACAAAAATCAGTTTCTAAAGCAAAGTTGCCCCCTGAATAAAATGCTATTTTCCTGAAGCTCAGGATTCCTAAGAAAAACGGAAATCAATCAACTTCAATCTTCTGGTACACCACAAAGTGAACTTTACATGGTCTAAAATCTAGAGAAGCAGACAAGTCCTTCCTCTTGCTTAGGAGGTCAGGGAACATGAACATCAATGGATGAGACGACAGGCCTCTCAAGTTTTTTCAGTGCCTAAGGTTATAACATGTAAAGACGGGATGTAACTTTTTTTTTTAAATCACTTTTATTTATTTATTTATTTATTTGAGACGGAGTCTCGCTGTGTCGCCCAGGCTGGAGTGCAGTGGCGCGATCTCGGCTCACTGCAAGCTCCGCCTCCCGGGTTCCCGCCATTCTCCCGCCTCAGCCTCCGAGTCGCTGGGACTACAGGCGCCCGCCACCGCACCCGGCTAGTTTTTTGTCTTTTTTGTAGAGATGGGGTTTCACCGTGTTAGCCAGGAGGATCTCGATTTCCTGACCTCGTGATCCGCCCGCCTCGGCCTCCCAAAGTGCTGGGATTACAGGCTTGAGCCGCCGCGCCCGGCCTAAAATCACTTTTAAACACCTGAAGTTTCATGGGTTCTGTTTAAATCCCAAGGTGATCATTTATCCTGCCTCATCCTTCCTCCTTAACTAGAGAAGAAAATAGGATTTGGGAAGCAAAATCAAGCTCTCCACATGGGAGTTGCCTACAGAACTGACATTCTCCCCGGCTCTCTAATACATGTTAGAAATGTTGACGTGTGGCCAGGTGCAGTGGCTCACGCCTATAATCCCAGCACTTTGGGAGGCCAAGGCCAGCAGATCACCTTAGGTCAGAAGTTCGAGACCAGCCTGGCCAACATGGTGAAACCCTGTCTCTACTAAAAACTACAAAAATTAGCCAGGCGTGGTGGTGGGCGCCTGTAATCCCAGCTAGTTGGTAGGCTGAGGTAGGAGAATCTCTTGAACCTGGGAGGCAGAGGCTACAGTGAGCCGAGATTGCGCCCTTGCACTCCAGCCTGGGCAACAGAGTGAGACCCTGTCTCAAAAAATAAATAAATAAAAATGTTGAGGTGCTACCCCTGTATGTTAAAATTCTATAAAACTGTATCTAGTTTCTGACTTAAGGGCTTATTGGTGTCTCCGATTTTGGCACAGATTGTTGTGACAGTTTTAGAATAGGAAGATCAGGTTGGTCTTGATTGCCCTGAAACCGCAGCTATAGGAAAATGTGAAGACCTTATAGAAGTGGTTTCATCTCTAGAAGGTAATGGTCCTGAAACAGGCTCTGAGGTGTTCTCATGAACTATAGCTACCCTTAGAAACGACATGGTTCCAGGACAAGGGATATAAGGCAATCAGTTTTACTAGAGTCAGCCAAGATTGAAGTAATAATAGAAATTTCATGTGCCCTGTTCAGTCTGTGGAAAATAGTCCAAAAGTTTCCCTATAGACACCAATCAGAAGCCCTACTCAGAGCCAAAGGCAACAACTGGAAACAAAGATGCCAAACCCTTATTTCCCTCTATGTGTTGTTCTATTTTGTCTTTTTTACTTTTCCCTTGGCATTTTGAACTTAGATGTCAGCCCTGGTTGATATAATAGCATGAAGCTTTCATGCTACAGCATGTTCAAAGACAGTGCCATTGAAGACAGTGACCATCTGCATGGGTAGGAGGATGCTGTGAAGAGCAGTTATTTCCACATGCATGTAAATGAGGGTTTTCCAGGAGTATGAAATAATCATTTTTAGTTTAGTTTTCAGTTCATGTGCAATCTGGCTTAACTGGCCTATATTCAGGATATACTGATTATGTAATTTTTTTTTTTTTTTTTTTTTTTTTTTTGAGACGGAGTCTTGCTCTGTCGCCAGGCTGGAGTGCAGTGGCACAATCTCCGCTCACTGCAACCTCCACCTCCCAAGTTCAAGCGATTCTTCTGCCTCAGCCTCCCAAGTAGCTGACACTACAGGTGCCCACCACCACGCCCAGCTAATTTTTGTATTTTTAGTGGAGACGGGGTTTCATCATGTTGGCCAGGATGGTCTCAATCTCTTGACCTCATGATCCACCCATCTCGGCCTCCCAAAGTGCTGGGATTACAGGCATTAGCCACCACACCCGGCCAATTATGTTCATTTTTACTATGTGCTTGACACAGTAAAAGGGCAAACCTAATTTAGGTTAATGTCCTTTTTAGCAAGGAACAGCTATATGGAAATTCATTAAGTGGAAGATGATGTCTTGAGGAGGACTGTCATTCTAGAATAAGTTGGCTACTGGGGAGCCCTTCCTTTCAAAAACTAAGATTTATCTTTATCAATACTCAGGAAACTACAGCTCAGCTTTTCTCAGATAAGTTTAATTATTTTATTTTACTTTATTTTATTTTATTTTTTGGGACAGAGTCTTGCTCTGTCACCCAGGCTGGAGTGCAGTGGTGCGATCTCCACTCACTGGAACCTCTGCCTCCTGGGTTCAAGTAGTTCTCCTGCCTCAGCCTCCCAAGTAGCTGGGATTATAGGCACCCACCACCACACCCAGCAGATTTTTGCATTTTGAGTAGAGACAGGGTTTTACCATGTTGGCCATGCTGGTCTTGAACTCCTAACCTCAGGTGATCCACCTGCCTCAGCCCCCCAAAGTGCTGGGATTACAGGTGTGAGCCACCACACCTGGCTTATTTTTATTTATTTATTTTTTATTTTTTTTGAGATGGAGTCTTGCTCTGTCGCCCAGGCTGGAGTGCAGTGGCACAATCTCAGCTCACTGCAGTCTCTGCCTCCCAGATTCAAACAATTCTCCTGCCTCAGCCTCCCAAGTAGCTGGGGTTACAGGCATGTGCCACCATGCCCAGCTTATTTTTTTGTATTTTTAGGAGAGACTGGGTTTCACCATGTTGATCAGGCTGGTTTCGAACTCCTGACCTCAGGTGATCCGCCTGCCTTGGACTCCCAAAGTGCTACGATTACAGGCGTGAGCCACTGTGCCCAGCCAGTTTTATGATTAAAAAAAAAAAAAAAAGAAAAAGTGTATGTTCAAACAAATAAATTAACAAAAGAAATATAAGCATGAATTCGCTCATAAATATTTCCCATTTCCTGACCTTCCTATAATTTGGTTTTCACTTAGGTTTTTAATTCTAATACAGAGAGTACCAGGCACATAGGAAGCAAACAAAAAAATATTGAAGTGAATGATGTCATCCATGTTGAGCCAAACATATTATTATGTATATAATTACTAATAGCATGAATTAAATTAATAAGACATAAAAATGGTCAAAAAAAATAAATACCATGGCTGGTCACAGTGGCTCACCTGTAATCCCAGTACTTTGGGAGGCTGAGGCAGGCGGATCACTTAAGGCCAAGAGTTTGAGACCAGCTTGGCCAATATGGCAAAACCCTGTCTCTATTAAAAATACAAAAATTAGCCAGGTACAGTAATGCAAGTCAGTAATCCAACCACTAGAGAAGCTGAGGCAGGAGAATCATTTGAACTTGGGAAGCAGAGGTTGCAGTGAGGTTGCACTGGAGGTTGCAGTGAGCCGAGATCACACCACTGCACTCCAGCTCGGGCGACAGAGTGCCAAAAACAAAAACAAAAAAGGCCAGGCGTGGTGGGTCATGCCTGTAATCCCAGCATTTTGGGAGGCCAAGACTGGTGGATCATCTGAGGTCAGGAGTTTGAGACCAGATTGGCCAACATGGCAAAACTCCGTCTCTACTAAAAATACAAAAATCAGCTGGGGCATGATGGCACGCGCCTGTAATCCCAGCTACTCGGAAGTCTGAGGCAGAAGAATCACTTGAACCCAGGAGGCAGAGGTTGCAGTGAGCCAAGATTGCGCCACTGCACTCCAGCCTGGGCAACAAGAGTGAAACTCCGATTCCGAAACACACACACACACACACACACACACACACATCAGCATCATAAGCATAGTTCATTCCTAAAGGAAAAGATCACCCCCAATTTGAAAATGTTTCTGGGCTCATGATCTTGCTTTTCTTAGCTCATCATACATATGCAATGTTTGGCCGCCCTGTACATTAGTCAGCCCTTACAACATCCCTATGAAATAAGTGGATGAGGAGTATCATTAGCTCCATGTGGCAAACGGGGCAAACCAAACATGTGGAAATTTAATGACTCACCTAAAGCCACCAGAAGCCAATGGAGGAACTGAGATTAGAACCCACAAGCTTCTGCTTTCTGTGCAACCAACCCACAGTCCCCCATTGTGAAGCTGAGCTTACTCCCAGATTGCCACCTGAGACACTGGTCCTACTTAGTCACTAATGAGCAACATCCTTGCTCTGGGTGCCAGGGTGAAGAGAGAAGGCACCGAGCCGTGTTTCCTATCCTTGGAGAAAGAAAAATATCTGAACACCTTTAAACTTAGGTTTATTTTTCCCTTCTCAGTATGTAGATACATAGTAAGCAATTTGAGAAGGAGCTTTATCTTAAAGAAAAATAAGAGATTAAAAGTGCAATTGCAATGGGCTTTTTTCAGATTAAAGGGATCTAATACATTTCTGTGCAATGAGCTTGAAATAAAGTTCAAATTCAGTTCATAAGCTTATCTCCAAATTTCATTTTTTGAAGTACCTCAAACATAAACTCCACTCAACTTGATCAAAAGCCTCTCCTGCTTCAAGAGACAGAGCAACAATCAGCCCCCTTGTTCATTTAGCCAAGTCAGTGTTCTTAATCAGTATTAAAAAACAACAGCGGCCAACGGGTGGTTTTTTAATAAAAAGTGGTTTGATGAAGCTCCAGACTGGTGGCAGCATTCTCAGCCCAGAAAAAATACAAGTCGAGTCCTCAAACCTGCAAACAGGCCCAAGAATGGGGACCCGCTCCAATAGCTGGTACTTCTTCAAGCCTCAAGCCCTCTATTGTGTACTAACTCCACCTCCTCTCCCTGCCTCTCCCTGCTCATCTCCCTGCCTCTCCCTGCTCAGCATTCCACATTTCCCACCCTTGTTTGGATCAAGGTTCAGTGCCCCATTTCCTGCTCCCAGAAGTATGTCATTTGGAATTTTCTTCCCTTCCCTTCCCTTTCTCAGCAATTTGGTGCTAAAGCCTTTAGGTGGGGCAGAGCAGGATAACATCTGTGACTAATGAGGGAAGCCACCGTGGTCCAGAGCTGGGTGTTGGAGCCCCAGCAGGGTGAGAAGTGTCTGCACAGGAGGGCTGCTTGCTGTGTGGTGTCAGAGACTGAACAGGATAGGACAGTGTTCCTGCAGGGGTAGCCTGGCTTGGGGTGGCAGAATTCCAGTGGAGTGAAGAGGGTGTCCCCATGGAAGGGTGGCTGGGTATAAAGTTTCGGAGTCCAGGCAGAGTGGGAGGACATTCCCAGGATAAGAGAACAGAAGGGGAATAGGACAATAGTTACATAGAGGAGATTAGTCAAGTAAGTAACTTATTAAGGATAATGAAAGCCAGGTTTCTCACTGTTGGAGAAGGGAGTCACAAATATTGAAACAGAAACCTGGAATGAACCCTGTAGTTGTCCAGTTGAAATTGGAAGTATCTAAATGATGCTATGATCTTTAATATGTTTGTATAGATATAGGAATAAATATAGAAATGTGTGCATGCATACATACATACATACATACTGTAGAAGGTAGAAATAATAGACCCCCAAAGATGCCTGCATCCTAATTTCCAAAACCTGTGAACATGTTACCTTACATGGCAAAAGGGACTTTGCAGGTAAGATTAAGTTAAAAACCTTGAGATAAGGTTATCCTGGATTATCTGGGTGAGTCCAATACAATAACAAGAGTCCTTATAAAAGGGAGGCAGAGGGTGGGCACTGTGGCTCACATCCAGCACTTTGGGAGGCTGAGATGGGAGAATCACTTGAGGTTAGGAGTTTGAGATCATCCTGGACAACGTGCTGAAACCCCATCTCTACTAAAAATTCAAAAATTAGCCTAGCATGGTTGCACATGCCTGTAACCCCAGCTATTAGGGAAGCTGAGCTGGAGGATCACCTGAGCTTGGGAGGTAGAGGCTGCAATGAGCTGTGATTGCAGCACTGCACTCCAACCTGGGCAATGGGAGTGACACTCCGTGTAAAAAAATAAAAGAGGGAGGGAGGCGGGTCAGAGTCAGAGAAGGAGATATGACAACAGAAGCAGAAGTGAAAGAGACAGATGTTAATTTGAGAATACTATGCTGTTAGCTCTGCAAATGGAGGAAGGGGCCACAAGCTAAGGAAGGTAGGTGGCTTCTAGAAACTGAAAAAAGGAAGAAAAGGGATGCCCTCCTAGAGTTTCCAGAAGGAAGAGCCATGTTGACACCTTGATTTTATGGCTTCTAATCTTCAGAACTAGAAGATGATGAATTTGTGTTGTTTTAAGCTGTTAAGTTTGTAATACATATACTGTTATATTGGCTAGTTCTGTCCAGTGAGAGCTCTTGGGAGATGCAATACCCCAATAGCAATAAGCACACCTAGCTGATAAATACCTTTCTCCATTACAAGGAACCATGGCTCTTCAGAGGAATGGCTGATTCAGGTCTGAAGCAGAGAAAATACAAGACAAGCCTGGAATATATTTTCTTTTTTCTTTTCTTTTTTTAGACAGAGTTTCACTCTTGTTGCCCAGGCTGGAGTGCAATGGCACCATCTCAGCTCACCACAACCTCCACCTCCCAGGTTCAAGCAATCTCCTGCTTCAGCTTCCCTAGTAGCTGGGATTACAGGCATGCACCACCATGCCCAGCTGATTTTTTATTTTTAGTAGAGATGGGATTTTTTCATGTTGGTTAGGCTGATCTCAAACTCCTGACCTCAGATGATCTGCCGCCTTGGACTCCCAAAGTGCTGGGATTACAGCCATGAGCCAGCTTGCCCGGCCACCTGGAATATATTTGCATGTCGGAAAGCAAGAAATTATCAGCATGGTGGGGGCCTGTCAAAAGGACACAGGAGTCAGCTTGAAGAGGATGCCACTGGACAAATGAGAGACAACTTGTGTCAAAATAAATAATAAGAGTAATAGATTATAAACCATTGAATAAAATAGAGACACGAGTCCCTAATTAAATAAACAAGTAAAAATTAAATGTTTGTTTAAGAATGGGACATTTTCAGATGATGGGTGCACCAAAATCTCACAAAGCACCACTAAAGAACTTAGGCATGTAACCAAATACGACCTGTACTCAAATAACTTATGGAAATTTTTTTTTTTTAAAAAAAAAAGGACATTTAAGACCAGGCCGGTGGCTCACACCTGTAATCCCATAGCTTTGGGAGGCCAAGGTAGGCAGATTGCTTGAGCCCAGGAGCTTGAAACCAGCCTGAGCAACATGGTGAAACCCCTTCTCTACTAAAAATACAAAAATTAGCCAGATGTGGTGGCATGTGCCAGTAGTCCCAGCTACGCGGGAGGTTGAGGTGGGAGAATTACTTAAGTCTGGGAGGTCAAGGTTGCAATGAGCACCACTGCACTCCAGCGTGGGCGACAAAGCAAGATGCTGTGTCAAAAAAAAAAAAAAAAAAGAATGGGACATTAAGCTAGTTTCAAAGTATCAGTCCACAAAATACTAATTAATTATTATACAAAAGGAAAGAAGTAGCTTTATAACAAAACAAATTGGCAGATAACATTTTAGTCAGGTGATGAGAGTGAATATTATCAGTAATGGAACAAATGAAAATAGTGTGCCATCTGATATGATGCGATGAGGAAAACACAGCATCCCCTCTGTGATATTCCTGCCAAAGATACACAACCTGAACTTAATCACGAGAAAACATCTGACAAAACTGAACTGACAGGCATTATACAAAACAACTGGTCCATATTTGCCAAAAGTTTTAAGGCCATAAAGCCAAGTAATAACTGAGGAATTTCTCCAGACTGGAGAAGATTAAAGAGACATGACAACTAAATTGTCTGATTCTGAACGGAATCTTTTTGCTGTAAAGGAATTTGGCAAAACTTGAATGTGATCTGAGTATTAGATGGTAGTAATGTATCGATGTTAATGTCCTAATTTTGGTGGTTGTATTGTGGTTATACAGGAAAATAAAGTATTGAGGTGTTATGAGGAATCAGGTTGGATTGGCAAATTATTGTCATGGTTCTGGAAAAAGAATTATACTGTATTTATAACTTTTCTGTAAATTGGAGGATATTTCAAAGATTTTTAAATATATATAATTAGGTCCCAAATCCTTTTCTTATACTATCAGTAAGTATTCTCCCTTTAACCATTGATTCAGTTCTCTTAGTAGAAATGGATATTTCTCATTTTCTCCGGAATCAGAGCACCTTCAGTTCAGGCAACTTAATTGGAGGATGATCAGAGCCTGGGGATGACCAAAGTCTGGCATGAGTAACCACAGCACTGACTGAATACTGGGTGGTGGGAGATGGTGGGGACAGGTAGGAGAAAATGGTTTTCAAAGGCTGTCAGAATGTTCTTGCTTCACTTTTTTTTTTCCTTTTGAGACAGAGTCTTGCTGGGACACCCAGGCTGGAGTGCAATGGCGCAATCTCAGCCCACTGCAACCTCTGCTTTCCAGGTTCAAGTGATTCTCCTGCCTCAGCCTCCGGAGTAGCTGGGATACAGGCACGTGCCACCACACCCGGCTAATTTCTGTATTTTTAGTGGAGATGGGGTTTCACCATATTAGGCAGGCTGGTCTTGAACTCCTGGCCTCATGTTATCCACCTACCTTGGCCTCCCAAAGTGCTGGGATTACAGGCATGAGCCACTGCGCCCACTTTTTTTATTTCCTAACACCTGATTAAAATACCCAAGTCCACTGTGGAGTGTCAAGAGGAAAAATTGAGTATCATCTGTTAGCGTGTTTGTTTTACAATCAATTTAATCTCTCCAGGGCAATCTATTAGAAAAAAGGTAGACTGACCTAGTTCTTAGACTGTCACTGATTCTAAACCCCAGCTCTCCTTTTCTTTAGCTTTACTCAGTAGATTAATCCTATTTCACTTGTGTATTTATGTGAACACACAAATTTGCAGCCCTTGGGCTGTACTCAGACAAGCCCAAGTGATATTTCAGGATTCAAAGAAATCTGGTATGGTGCAAAACACAGTTCGAAGTAGAAATCAGACTTGTCCATGCCCAAAAGGTGCCAAAATTGTGCCACCTATTAAAATACATAAATGTCGTGTCAAAAAAAAGCTATAAAAGATAGTTTGGGGACAATAAAGACATATAAATACAGACCCCATGTTGGAACTTAGGGAATGTTTTCTTTTTTTTTTTCTTTTTCTTTTTTTTTTTTGAGACATAGTTTTGCTCTTGTTGCCCAGGCTAGAGTGCAATGGTGCGATCTTGGCTCACTGCAGCCTCCGCCTCCTGGGTTCCAGCGATTCTCCTGCCTCAGTCTCCCAGGTAGCTGGGATTACAGGCACGCATAACCACACCCGACTAATTTTTGTAATTTTAGTAGAGATGGGATTTCACCATGTTAGCCAGGCTGGTCTTGAACTCCTGACTTCATGTGATCTGCCCAACCCGACTTCCCAAAGTGCTGGGATTACAGGCGTGAGCCACCGTGCCCAGCCAAAAGAGACTTTTTGAGAATTGTAGATGTCATCCTGTACTGCACACATTTTGGGAAGAATTTAGCTGTTTTGTGCCTATACCAGGTTCTTTTGGAGGGACTCAAAATCATTATGCTCCTACTTTTTTTTCTTTTTTTGAGACGGAGTCTTGCTCTGTCACCAGGCTGGAGTGCAGTGGCACAATCTCGGCTCACTGCAAACTCCGCCTCCTGGGTTCAAGTGATTCTCCTGCCTCAGCCTCCTGAGTAGCTGAGACTACAGGCGTGTGCCACCACGCCCAGCTAATTTTTGTATTTTTAGTAGAGACGGGGTTTCACCATGTTGGTCAAGATGGTCTCGATCTCCTGACCTCATGATCTGCCTGCCTCAGCCTCCCAAAGTGCTGGGATTACAGGTGTGAGCCACCGTGCCTGGCTTTTTTGCTTTTTTTTGAGACTCACTCTGTCACCCAGGCTGGAATGTGGTGGTGCAATCTCTGCTCACTGCAACCTCTGCTTCCTGGGTTTAAGCGATTCTTGCGTTTCAGCCTCTGGAGTAGCTGGGACTACAGGCATGTGTCACCACGCCCGGCTAATTTTTTTATTAGACAGGGCTTCATCGCGTTGGTCAGGCTAGTCTTGAACTCCTGGCCTCAAGTGATCTACCTGCCTCGGCTTCCCAAAACGCTGGGATTACAGGCATGAGCCACCACGGCCGGCCTATGCTGCTAGTTTTAAGACTTAACATTTAAATATTTTATGGGTATATTCCCTTTATCATCAGTACATCTAATACAAATTCTCTCTTCCCTGAAGGTAGGTGGGAAGTTAGATGGGGTGGTTTCCCTTCTTTTTCCTGCCAGTTAAAAAAAGCTTCTTATTTCCAAAGCATGTAGACTGTGCCTCCCAACAGACCTCAATGCCTTTCACAAGGCCTTTGCTCCTCTGCCTGCCCATAATACTCAGACAGACAAAAACAGATAATCACACACATAGGTTTCACTTGCCATTCGTGGCCCTCTTCAGTTGTCACATCCTGGCTCCCCTAGGCACAATTAATTGCTTGGTTTCATGTCCTTGTAGCAACAGTTACCACTTTGGTAATTCACACATATGTTCATCTGTCTTCCTCATAAGCTCTGAGCTCTTCAAAAGGAGGAACCATGTATTATTTACTTTGCACAGTGACTAACACATAGTAAGTGCTCAATATAAGCTTGTGAGTGAAAGAATAAATATGTGGATGAGTAAATGCCTTTGAGCTGGGGTCTGGGGAAGATCTAATGACTTCTAAGACCATGGGGGCTATCAGCATTTCTACTATCTCCTTTCAGATCCTGATACTCAACCTTCAGATCTCGAATTTAATGCTAGCGAACAGCAGCCAGTCCACATGAAATTAAAACAAAAAAATGCTAGCGGTATTTAAAGCCTAGGCCTTTATTTCCTACCAAATTTCTCTTTTTTCACAGCTTGAAAATTAGAACTCTAATAGCCATGCAGAACATTCATCAAACACTTCCACGGGATGAAAAAAGTCACAAAATATTCACAGGGCACATATGGACCCTCCAGACAGTTGGTGTTGGTGACCAAGTAAAAGTATTAAACTCAGAAAAATCCATCTGGAAAGACAGGCATTTTAAAAATTATTATTATTATTATTTGAGACAGAGTCTCACTCTGTCACCCAGACTGGAGTGCAGTGGCGTGATCTCAGTTCACTGTAACTTCTGCTTCCCGAGTTCAAGTGATTCTCCTGTTTCAGCCTCCCAAGTAGCTGGGATTACAGGGGCCTGCCACCACGCCAGGCTAATTTTTGTATTTTTAATAGAAAGAGGGTTTCACCATGTTGGCCAGGTTGGTCTCAAACTCCTGACCTCAAGTGATCTGCCCACCTCAGCCTCTCAAAGTGCTGGGATTACAGGCGTGAGCCACTGCACCCAATCAGTAAGGCATTTTTTAAATCAAATGTCAGCAAACATTTATGCTAGGCTCTATTCTAAGGGATTTAGGTATAATATCACATTTAGACCTGCAGCAGTCCTATAACGTAGGGTCTATGATCATCCCCATTTCATAGATGTGAATGCTGAAGAATGGGGCAGTGAGAGCACTCACCTAAGAGTCAGTCTGAATGAACCCAGTCCTGCCCTGGAGCCTGCACTGTATACCACATTGGACATCAGGGTATCTGGCCGTGTGCAGAGCTGCAAGACTCACCAAATATTAGCTACATATTATCAGCCATCTAGTCAATTTACTAAAGGTTTAGAGAGGCACACTGAGGCCCAGAGAAATGAATGAACTTATCTGAATTATATAGATTATTCCCAGAAAAATTGTGCTAGAAGCAGGATCCCTGGTTGCCAACTCAGTGTGGTGCCTTCTCCCATGGCACAGGACCTTGCCTCTGGTCTTCTACTGTAAATCACATAGTGTTTATCATATGACAGCTGCAGGTTGGTTTAGGGGTAGTTAATGAAATTAGTCAGTGTTTTTCACAAATGGATCTCAGAGTGTCCATCCCACACAGACAATTATGTTGAATATGCTCAGGCTAAGTTAATATACCAGTAATAACTACTGTGAAAGAGATGAAAACTAAAGGAGGAAAAGGAGGAGGAGGAGGAGGAGGAGGAGGAGGAGGAGGAGGAGGAGACGGAGGAGACGGAGACAGAGAAAAGATATTGAAGTCTGTTTCCCCCTCAGTTAGGTTCAGTTTTTCCCCCCAGCTTTTAACAAAATGAGAGTCTCTTCTAGAATGTTAACATCTGCTAGATGTTATTAAATATCAATTTTCTAGCAACTGAACCATTGGACATTCTTGCCTAAGTGAAACAAACCCTGCTTGTGCTTCTCCATGGGTACAGAGCTTTAATTAAAGGCATGTGATTAAATATTTTTCAGTTAACTTAGAAAAGAGAGCCACAAGGTAGACAGTGGATTAACTAAATTTTTTAACTCTTGATCTTTCTGCATTTGTTTTCAAGTTCATTTGCAATTTAATTTGTTGTCACAAAGATTTTAGATTTTCCAGATTTAACATTAAATTTGAAATTAAACATAACATAATCATGAATTCCAGATTTCTTAAAACTCGAATATTGGATACCTAACTAGCAATTTGCAGTTTTATTCTCTGCCCTCCACCCTTTCAGGCAACAGACAAGGTACTAACATGTTTCAGAAATTTGTTAACAGAGAAAACAGTAATTTGTGCTGTCATCTCCCAGGTGAAACAAACACCCCCGTGTCTTCTGTTCTCTCTAAGAAGGATGGAGGTGACCTCCTCCCTTAGAGGCCTCCTCCATACCAAGGGGAGGGAGAGGTTTCCCACCAAGTTTGGTGGGCTATTTAATTGAGACATGTAAAATGTGAATGTGGTCTGGGTGCAATGGCTTTTGCCTATAATCCCAACACTTTGGGAGGCTGAAGTGGGAGGGTCATTTGAGCCCAGGAGTTTGAGACCAAACTGGGCAATGTGGGAAAAACTCAGTCCTACAAAAAATACAAAAATTAGCAGAGCATGGTGGCACGTGCCTGTAGTCCCACCTACCAGGGAGGCTGAGGTGGGAGAATCACCTCAGCCAGTAGGTAGAGACTGCGGTAAGCCATGATCATGTCAATGTACTCCAGCCTGTGTAAAAGAGTGAGAACCTGTCTCAAAAGAAAAAAAAAAAAAAGTGAATGCATTCAGGCCAAATAAATGCCACCTGGTGAAATCCAGATTATCTGACTCTTCCTTCAGAACCTATTTGCTCTCCTGCTGAAGAGGTCTCCCAGGATTTGATCACAGCCTGGTTGTCCCAGTATCAGAGAACCCAACCAACATTAGCATTATAACTATCAGAGCAATGACCATTGTTTGAGGGCCCACTGTGCACCCCAGGCTTACTGTGTTATCTGATTCAGCATGAGAGGATCACCTTCTTAGAAACAGGATTGTCGGGCTGGATGTGGTGGCTCACGCCTGTAATCCCAGCACTTTGGGAGGCCGAGGCAGGCAGATCATGAGTTCAGGAGTTTGAGACCAGCCTGACCAACATGGTGAAACCCTGTCTTTACTAATACAAAAATTAGCCGGGCGTGGTGATGTGCGCCTATAATCTCAGCTACTCGGGAGGTTGAGGCAGGAGAATCACTTGAACCCAGGAGGTGGAGATTGCAGTGAGCTGAGATAGTGCCACTGGACTCTAGCCTGGGCAACAGAGTGAGACTCCGTCTCAAAAAAACAAAAAAAGAAAGAAAGAAATAGGATTGTCCAGGCTGAGGCCGGTACCTCACACCTGTAACCCCAGCACTTTGGGAGGTCCAAGCGGGTGGATCACCTGAGGTTGGGAGTTCAAGACCAGCCTGACTAACATGGAGAAACCCTGTCTCTACTAAAAAGACAACATTAGCTGGGCGTGGTGCTGCACGCCTGCGATCCCAGCTACTCGGGAGGCTGAGGCAGGAGAGTCGCTTGAACCTGGGAGGTGGAGGTTGCAGTGAACCGAGATCATGCCATTGCACTCCCGCCTGGGCAAGAGAAAAAAAAGAGAAGAGAAGAGAAGAGAAGAGAAGAGAAAAAGAAAGGTAAGAAAAGAAAGAAATGAGATTGTCCAGATTGTCTAGTAAAATCAGGCATTTTTGTCCTGTCCAGGAAGTTCTGCTTTTACAGGTCAGAGAAAGAAAGGAGAGGAGTTGGTTTACATCCATTTTCTCTCTTTGAGAAGAAAGTGACCCTTTAAACTGCCATATGGGCTATTTTGCTGGGAGCGCTTCCATTATCTTTTTAAAATTTTAATGTGCAGTAATCTTGACTCTTTAATGAGGGACCATCAGAAAGAACTTCCTAGCCAAGGTGTAAGGGGGCAGAGGTGTAGACCTTGTTCCAGGCTCTGCTCATTTCTTCCCCTGCCCCTCCTAGGCCTATCACAGGTTCAGGGCTGGTCAAATCTTGTCCCAAAACCAAAGAAATCTGCCCCAGAAGACTTCTGAGAATGTCACAAGATTTCTAGTTATCAGAATCGAGGCCATCTAGGCCTCTTACTGAATCTAGATAAAAACCATCTAAATTGAGAACATTCTAGAAACTAAGACCAAGGACAGGATGATACTTTGTAACTATGGGAGGGAATATGGCTTCTTGTTTTTCAAGAGAAAGTAAAAACAAGATTTCTTGAGGTTCTTTCCATTGAATGCTAAAAAAAGCTTCATCGTTAGCCGTCTCCTCTCCCAAACATAAGGAATTGAACAAAACAGAATAGAAGACCCCTGTACTTCAGAAGTCTTTTTTCTCAGTGCTGCATGTTTCACGCATTATGAACTGAGGTTATTTTCTTCTTGTTAGGGTTTACATAGAACTGAGATAGCCATTAGATATTCTGATTATTAAAGAAGTTAGAAAGGTTTTTTTAACTCTAAAGGGCCCTCTCTTAATTATTTTAAAAAGCTATTTATGGCTGGGCGCGGTGGCTCAAGCCTGTAATCCCAGCACTTTGGGAGGCCGAGACGGGTGGATCACGAGGTCAGGAGATCGAGGCCATCCTGGCTAACACGGTGAAACCCCGTCTCTACTAAAAAAATACAAAAAACTAGCCAGGCGAGGTGGCAGGCGCCTGTAGTCCCAGCCACTCGGGAGGCTGAGGCAGGAGAATGGCGTAAACCCGGGAGGCGGAGCTTGCAGTGAGCTGAGGTCTAGCCACTGCACTCCAGCCTGGGCAACAGAGTGAGACTCCATCTCAAAAAAAAAAAAAAATGCTATTTATTACTGAATGCAGAGCATTGCCTTTGTCATTATAAAGAATTTTAAAAGAATGATAACTAATACAGTCTTATTTTTGAAGTTGTCTTCTAGTTCAGAAGAAAGAGGGAGAATAAACCAAGAATATGAAAAAGCAAGAAAAGCATTAAGTGTGAAGGGGTCTTTTAAAAACCTGTCTTAGGAGTGGTGGAAGGTAGTATTTCGTAGTGTTTCTAGAATTTCATTAATGAGCACATTGAGGATACAAATGATTAATAAGACACATTCTCTTGGCCTGAAGGATCTTCCAGGCAAGTGAGAAAGACAAGCATATAAATCAATTGATTAGAGTTAACAAGACAAGAGCTATAAGGAATAGAAATGACATGCTGTGAAAACTGAGAGAAGAGAATGACTAGGTCATCTCAGGAAAATCAAGAAAGGCTTCACATAGAAGATGATATTTTAGCTAGGTCACCAAATGTGGTAGTTTTAAAATATGTTCACAAATTTTTAGATACTTTTCTTTTCAAGAGGTGGAACTTAACTCCCCTCCCTTTGAGTGTGGACTGGACTTAGTGACACTCAGCCTCCCGAGTAGCTGGAATTACAGGCACCCACCAGCATGTTCGGCTAGTTTTTGTATTTTTAGTAGAGACGGGGTTTCAGCATGTTGGCCAGGCTGGTCTCGAACTCCTGACCTCAGGTGATCCACCCGCCTTGGCCTACCAAAGTGCTGGGATTACAGGCGTGAGCCACGGCACTCGGTGTCAACTTCTTTGTGCTGTCTCCTAGTGACACTAATAGAAAACGGCAGAAGTGACAGTGTACTTCAAAGACAAAGTTATCAGCAATATTACGGTTCCCTGTTTACTCTCCTCTTTGGATCACTCACTGTGAAGGAAGACAGCTGCCATGTCATGAGGACACTCAAGCAGATTAATGAAGAAGACCACATGGCAAGAAAGTAAGGCCTCCTGCCCACAACAGCCACATGGGTGAGCCATCTTGGAAGTGGCACCTCTAGTCCCAGTCAGGTTTTTGGATGACTGCAGCCTCAGCCAATATCTTGACTGCAACTGCATGTGAGACCGTGAACCAGAACCATACAGCTAAGCCACTCAGAATTCCCGACCCCAGAAACTGTAAGGTAATACATGTTTATCATTGGCTTAGATCACTACCTTTTGGGATAATTTATTATGCAGCAATAGATTCCTAATACCCCAGATGAGTATCAGTTTGCTCTATTGGCAGGTAGGAGGCATCCAAATAGAAGAACTGAAAGGCTCCCAGTGAGTGGTTGAGTACGGCTGGACTGTAAGACAGGTAGTTGTGACTCTTAAGCTTTTAAGTATATTAGCAAATGCCCTAAGTATTCTTAAAAGTGGAATTTCCTTAACTTAATGAATAACGTTGGCTGGGTGCAGTGATTCATGCCTGTAATTCCAGCACTTTGTGAGGCCAATGCAGGAGGATCATTTGAAGCCAGGAATTCAAAACAGGCCTGGGAAACATAGTGCCACCCCATCTCTACAAAAGAAAATAAAAAAAAGAATATCTTGGAATATGGCTACTCACTGCACTTTGGGGGAAAAAAATTTAAATTTTTTGCCATGATCTAAAAGCTACTTCTCTAGTTCATGCTGTGTTACAGTCCTCCTTGCTCCCTACACCTGAGTCACACTGGCTTTCCTCATTCCGTTTCCCTTACTAGGAGTTCTGTGCACACAGCTGCTTCTGCTTAGATAGCTCTTCTCTTTACCTTCCCTCTGGCTGACTCCTGCTTCTCTTATAAGACACAGCCTGCGTGTGCCTTCAAGGAGACCCTTTTCTGACCGCCACAACTGTTATTCTTCTCTCTAGTGCTTGTTTGTTTCTTCCATCAGAGGAATCACTCTCCAAAGTCATGTTATTTATGTTATTTGTCCGTTTGCATGTTTTTGTCTGTCTTTCACTCCAGACAGTACATTCCACTATGCAGGGGCCACTTGTTTATTGCAGTATCTCCAACACATGGCATGGTGCCTAGCATGTGGTAAGTGCTCACAAAACATTGATTATGGCTATCTTCCCCTTCCTCCTGTGTAGTAAAACCTTGATATTAGGTATTCCAGTTTGTTTTGTTTTGTTTTTTGAGATGGCATGAGCCATCACGCCCGGCCAGGTATTCCCGTTTTAAGACTATTTGTCGGCCGGGAGTGGTGGCTCACACCTGTAATCCCAGCACTTTGGGAGGCCGAGGTGCGTGGATCACCTGAGGTCAGGAGTTCAGCCTGGCCAACATGGCGAAACCCCATCTCTACTAAAAATATAAAAATTAGCTGGGAGTGGTGGTGGGTGTCTGTAATCCCAGCTACTTGGGAGGCTGAGGCAGGAGAATCACTTGAACCTGGGAGGCAGAGTTGCAGGGGGCCGAGATCGTGCCACTGCACTCCAGCCTGGGCACAGAGTGAGACGTGTCTCAAAAAAAAAAAAAAAAAAGTAGATTAAACATCTTGGCAGCAATACTTCACAGATACAAGGCTGTACTTCATACATACATATATATGTATGTAATTCACATGTATCATATGTATGTATGTATCATATGTATGTATGTATATCAAGAGGTACATAATTTAGTGTTTCTCTTTGGTGATGACAAAATTGGTCACTGGGCTTAGGTGGTAACCCCCAGATTTCACCCTGCAAAGTTGTGTTTTTCCCCTTGAGACTGACTGCCAAGCCATCTAAGGAGTGATCTTCTGCCATCACAAATTGGAAACATAGTAATACCCCACCCATAAATACTTTAGCATATGTCATTAAAACATAAGAACATTTTCCTTCATAGCTAAAATAAGATTATCTCACTGGGCCGGGCGCGGTGGCTCAAGCCTGTAATCCCAGCACTTTGGGAGGCCGAGACGGGCGGATCACGAGGTCAGGAAATCGAGACCATCCTGGCTAACACGGTGAAACCCCGTCTCTACTAAAAAATACAAAAAACTAGCCGGGCGAGGTGGCAGGCGCTTGTAGTCCCAGCTACTTGGGAGGCTGAGGCAGGAGAATGGTGTAAACCCCGGAGGCGGAGCTTGCAGTGAGCTGAGATCTGGCCACTGCACTCCAGCCTGGGCGACAGAGCAAGACTCTGTTTCAAAAAAAAAAAAAAAAAAAAAAAAAAGATTATCTCACTGAACAAAATTATATATTAATATTAACCCCTTAATATCACCTAACATTCAGTCCATGTTCAAATTTTCTCCCAATTATCCCCAAAATGTCTTTTATATCTGGTTTTCCAAACTGGGATCTAAACCAGAGAAGCTAATTTTTAAATGATCATAGGGAAAACTTTAAAATGTATATTACCTTAGATACAGACTTTTCCTTTTAATTTCATATCTTATTCACTAGTTAAAAAGAAATGTTGGCCGGGTGCAGTGGCTCACGCCTGTAATCCCAGCACTTTGGGAGGCTGAGGTGGGCGGATCACGAGGTCAGGAGATCAAGACCATCCTGGCCAACATGGTGAAACCCCGTCTCTAGTGAAAATACAAAAATTAGCTGGGTGCGGTGGCATGCACCTGTAATCCCAGCTACTCAGAAGGCTGAGGCAAGAGAATCATTTGAACCCGGGAGGCAGAGATTGCAGTGAGCCGAGATCCAGCCATTGCACTCCAGCTTGGTGACAGAGAGAAACTCTGTCTCAAAAAAAAAGAAAGAAACATTATTGCTGTCATTGCAGTAGGTGAATGTCATGTGCATGTAGTTAGGAAAGTTACAAATCCTGTTCTAAAATCTTTAACTGAACTGGGTGTGGTTCAGTTTACAGGCTCATGTCTGTAATCCCAGCACTTTGGGAGACTGAGGTGGCTGATCACTTGAGTCCAGGAGTTCAAGACCAGCATGGCCAACATGGTGAAAACGCATCTCTACGAAAAATACAAAAATCAGTTGGGCGTGGTGGCACATACCTGTAATCCCAGCTACTTGGGAGGCTGAGGCACAAGAATCGCTTGAACTCTGGAGGTGGAGGTTGGAGTGAGCTGAGATCGTGCCACTGCACTCCAGCCTGAGCCACAGAGCTAGATTCTGTCACAAAACAATAAAAATTAAAAAAAACTTTATCAAGCAGTTTTGGTGCCAAAAAATAAAATAAAATAAATAAAATGTATCATTAATAACATTATATCCTCATGATTTTTAAGTCCTTACTAACGATAAGGAAATATTAAAATCACTATAATATTGAAATATGTTCATTCATAATTTGAGTCCAAGTAGTAAATCTTGCCCAGCAGCTAAGAATCAGAAACAGAATCAGCTCCTTGGCCATAAGCACTATCTCAGCAGAAGAAAGAGGGAAACTAGTAGCTAGGTTCACACTAACATCAAGGATGAAAGAAATGATACCTTTCAACTTCTCAGTGAAGAGGACTCAGAGCTAATGGCTTACAGAATCTCCTTTCTCTTGATAATGACACTTTAAACTTTCCATGTCTTCACTCCGAGTCTGTTCATTTTACTAAAAGAACAAAGAGTATTCATTTTCACATCACACCTTGCCCAGGTGTGGAAATTAACAAGTCAAAGCGATATTTCCAAGACATGAAATCATGTATGTTTCATCCCTTTGTACCCGCAAAGTATTTGAGCTATGCAAAGACAATAAACTACAGCTTTATTTCTTATCACATGTTTCTGATGAATAGGAGGGAAACATTCATGTTTTAAACTAGCCTTTTCATTAAGTTCTAGGACATGTGTTACTTAAATGAAGCAAGAAATTTTGTTCATAATTTTTTGTTTCTGTTTTTTCTTCTTTTTTTCTTTTTTGCGATGGAGCCTCACTCTGTTACCCAGGCTAGAGTACAGTGGCACCATCTCAGCTCACTGCAACCTCCGTCTTCTGGGTTCAAGTGATTCTCCTGCCCTAGCCTCCCCAGTAGCTGGGATTACAGGCGTGTGCCATCACGCCCAGCTAATTTTGGTGTTTTTAGTAGAGAGGAGGTTTCACTATGTTGGCCAGGCTGGTCTTGAACTCCTGACCTCAGGTGATCCACCCACCTCGGCCTCCCACAGTGCTGGGATTATAGGTGTGAGCCACCATGCTCAGCCTTGTTTCTGTTTTTTGGTCTGAACATTGGTGGTCACTTGTTTGATCAGTAACACTGAAATATGTCATAATCATAACACTCCTTTTATATAGACACTTTAATCCTGAGACTACAAAAATCTTCATAAGAATCTGTTCGCAAGTAATATTGGTCACTTTGAAAATCACTTTGAAAGTAGGAAAGCTGAAGACAGGAAATTGCCTGAACACTCAAAAGTACTCGAGTCAAGAAGCAAGTCTAAACTAAAACTAGGTCTTATCAGTCTCAGCCTTGGCCTGATCAAAGTCTGAAGGATTGACTTTAAATCTTAAAGACGCTTTGTCCTTCCTAGTCTCATGATATTGACCCAAAATATTTTGTGTACTTTATCACTAAGGTAGTGAGTTCTCACTTGATATGTAGACCATTTTTTCCATAACTATATGAAATATCTATACATAGATGAATCAATGGCATGGTTTACATGTGTGTTTGTTTTGTCTCTTTCTTTTTAGTGACTGGACACATCCAAAAAACAGAAGAGTCTATAACTAGGAACAAAAGAGAAATAGACATTGATCATTTTTATAATTTTTTGATAATTTATTGTTCTTTTCTCAGGCTACAAAGGTAATATGTTTGTTGTACAAATTTTGAAAACCTAGGAAAAGCACTAAAAGGCAAATGCAAATTAACCATTTTCCTACTTCCCTCTCTTTGAGAGAGCTACCATTATCATTTATTTATCTTAATAAACTCCTTATCATGCATGTACTTTTCACCCATCAGGTGGAATCTCCCTATCCCTAAAGACGTAGGTAAATTTGGCTCAAATCTCTTTCCAAAGCTGTGGAAAGTTTAATAATCTCCTAAACATTTCTGTAAATTCTTCCAGGCTGGGGGCAGGTGGGAGAGTGAGGGGAATTTGAAGAGGGCTATCGCAAGCCACCTTTAACTGATTTCTTGCCTCTGCTGATTCCTATACTCTGCTCAGGCAGTCTCTTTGTGGTTTACACTCACACACTACATGTAAGGCACTGCTGCGTCAGACTTTACTCTAGGCTTGAGAAGATTTGAAAAGATGGAGAGAACAATACAGGTTTATTGGCAATATAAACGACTTACAATTGAATATTTAATGTCCTGTTCTTAAACTCTCTTAGTTTCTTTTTGACAGCTTGGACTGTAGCCTCTTGACATTTTGCTGGGCTCTTTTTACATCTTCACTGACCACCTTGAACCCGTCTACAACTCTACTCCAAAACACACCTCTTTCCGTTTTGTAACACTAAGCTATTCAGCTTTATCTGTATCTCTAATTTGGAGTCTGGGGCAGATTGCATAGGTTAAAATCCTGAGACTCGTTCTTGAGCAAGTAAACTCTCTAAGCCTCAGCCTTCTCATTTGTAAAATAAGAATGTTGACAGAACCTCCTTCACAGGCAAAGCATTTAGCTCATCTCCTAGCACACTGAGTAAATGTGAGCTACTTTCATTACTATTGAGAATATTTCATCTGGGCTATATAGAGCCTGGATAACCTGTCTGGACTTCTGTTGAGTACCCCTTTCCAGTGCCCAGAACAGTTACGTAAATGGAGAGTGAGGCTTTGAGATTAAGAACACACAGTCTGGGGCCAGGCACAGTGGCTCATGCCTGTAATATCAGTACTTTGAGAGGCTATGAGGGATGAAATGCTTGAGCTCAGGAGTTTGAGACTAGTCTGGGCAACATGGTGAAACCACATCTCTACAAAAAATACAAAAATTAGGTCTTGCGTGGTGGCTCACATCTGTAATTCCAGCACTTTGGGAGGCCGAGACAGGCGGATCACGAGGTCAGGAGTTCAAGACCAGCCTGACCAACATGGTAAAACCCCGTCTCTACTAAAAATACACAAATTAGCCAGGCATGGTGGTGTGCGCCTGTAGACCCAGCTACTCAGGAGGCTGAGACAGGAGAACTGCTTGAACCAGGAGGTGGAGGTTATAGTGAGCCAAGATCGTACCACCGCACTCCAGCCTGGGCAGCAGAGCGAGACTCCATCTCAAAAAAATAGTAATAATAATACAAAAATTAGCTGGGTGTGATGGCACGTGCCTGTAGTCCCAGCTACTTGGGAAGCTGAGGTGGGAGGATCACCTGAGCCCAGGAGGCAGAGGTTGCAGTGAGCATTGATTGCACTACTGCACTCCAGCCTGGGTGACAGAGTGAGACCTGTCTCAAAAAAAAAAAACCAAAAACCAAGAAAACACATAGTCTGATGCTGGAATGCCTGTCAACCATAACTGGGGTACAAGATGTTTATTAGGGATCAACACCTATGGAAGGAAGGGGAAGGAAGCAGGATTGGGCTGAAGCAACCAACCATCCTGGTTTGTATGCAACTGAGGATTTATTGGGGCAAGGAGTGTTCAGTGCTAAAATCGAGAGACTACTGAGTAAACTGGGACAGTGGTCATCCTCATTGAGGAAACTGGTTATAAAGCCTTTGAAGGAGAATCTGGACAGTGAGGATCTGGACAGTGCATCTCTGTGTCTAACAAAAGCGCCAGTTTGTGCCTGGGTTTCCTCATCTGCAAAATGGCGGTAACAATGGTGAATGCCTGATTGCATTGTTGTGAAGGTTAAATAAGTTGATATGTGTAAAGTGATTAGAGCAGTGCCCACACAGTAAGCTCCTAAGTATTAGCTATCTCGCCAGATCAAGTGTCCTCCTATCAGATCCTGAAATTCTTGATCTTTGGTCTCCTTTGTCCAACCACCACACTAGTGTTCATCATGACCTCAGTCTGGTTGTGATGTACAACCAGACTGATTACATTTGCATTCATGCTGGTTTCTTGATTACAGCCAGAAAACTGGGGTAAGAGGGTCTTCCATTTCCCTCTCACTCCCAGATTTTGACTGATTCAGCAGACCCCCTCAACTCCTTGTGCTATCCTATTTCTATTATTGAATAATGGAAAGAATTAAGTGAGGAGAAAAGTGACACAGAAGTAAGGGCAGAATAAAAAAAAAAAATTATTTTTATTTTATTTTTTTGAGATCGAGTCTCGCTCTGTCACCCAGGCTGGAGTGCAGTGGCACAATCTTGGCTCACTGTAACCTCCGCCTCCCAGGTTCAAACAATTCTCCTGCCTCAGCCTCCCAAGTCGCTGGGATTACAGGCACGTGCCACCACACCCCAATAAGTTTTGTATTTCTAGTAGAGATGGGGTTTCACCATGTTGGCCAGACTGGTCTTGAACTCTTGACCTCAAGTGATCCACCCGCCTCAGCCTCCCAAAGTGCTGGGATTACAGGTGTGAGCTAACACACCTGGCCCTATTTATTTTTATTTTGGAGATAAGGTCTTGCTCTGTCACCCAGGCTGAAGTGCAGTGGCACAACTGTAGGTCACTACAGCCTTGAACTCCTAGGCTCAAGTAATCCTTGCAGCTCAGCCTCCCAAGTAGCTGGGACTACAGGCTCACACCACCACACCCAGCTAATTTTTAAAATTTCTTGTAGAGCTGTTTTTAATTTTCTTTTAGAGATGGGGTCTTGCTATGTTGCCCAGGCTGGTCTTGAACTCCTGGCCTCAAGTGATCCTCCTGCCTCAGCCTCCCAAAGTGTTGGGATTACAAATGTGAGCCACTGTGCCTAGCTGAATTTTTTTGTTTTGTTTTGTTTTGTTTTTGAGACACAGTTTTGCTCTGGTTGCCCAGGCTGGAGTGCATGGCACGATCTCGGCTCACTGCAACCTCTGCCTCCCAGGTTCAAGTGATTCTCCTGCCTCAGCCTCCCAAGTAGCTGGGATTACAGGCATGTGCCATCATGCCCTGCTAATTTTTATTTTTAGTAGAGACAGGGATTCTCCATGTTGGTCAGTCTGGTCTCGAACTCAGCCTGCCTCGGCCTCCCAAACTGCTGGGATTACAGGTATGAGCCACAGCACCCAGCCTGAATTTTTAAGTTAAAAGTAGCTTCAAAAAATTTAAAAAAAAAAAATGTAAGCATGAGACTTTGGAAGCCAGAGGGGGATGCATAAAAGGCAGAGTGACTAAAGATCATTTTTAGCCTGGGTAACTTCTGTGATTATGAAGCTGATGAAATAAACGATCCTCACTCTGGCTTCTCTTTTCTCCAAAATAGACCACGTCGTGTAATTCTATCAGGTGATCACTGGTTGTTTGTTCCTCCATTCTGAAGAAGCTAAAGCTACTAAAAGTCATGTGAATCACTTTATGAGCAAGAGCAGGAAACAGCACTAGGTTAAAATTTGGAGTATGACATTTTCAGTATGAGAATACTTCCCTCCCCGAAGAGCTGGACACAAATTACTTTTTATAGCAGCCCTTGGCTTTTCATCTAGCCAGGAGGAAAGTATGAGGTAGCAGGGTTCCACACCCTTTTACCTGGATGACATCCCTCTGTGTCATTTAAACAGATGCTACTTAGAATAAGGAGGTGGGTTATTTACTCTCTATTCTCATCACCTGAACTAAAGCAAGCAGGCGAACAAGCCAAGCAAAAGAGCAATCTTAGAAGTCATTTTATAAAATGCCTAGACCTCTTTTGGCTTGTTCTTCTGTTGAATTCCAAGCATTATTTGTCTAGGCTCCCTTGCCTGAACTGTTGGCACAAGAGGTGCAATTTTATCCTTGAAGCAGGGTGTTCCTCGGGCACTGAGCCAGTGCAGTTGGCTCATTCACTTCCTTCTCTGCCATGTTTCTTCAGGGCTTTCTACATGTCAGAAGCCTATTACACAATGATTCAGAAGAGGATACAGGAAGTATTGTTCCTACTGTGACACTGACTGCTCACCTCTCTCTGGCCCAAACTGGTTTACTTCTCCAAGGAAGCCACAGAGTTTTCTTCATTTCAATTTCTTTCTTTCTTTCACAGTTACCCATGATGGAAATCTGAAGTAGAAAGGACTTCGGCCAGGTGCAGTGGGCTCAGCCCTGAAATCCTAGCACTTTGGGAGGCCAAAGTGGGATGATCGCTTGAGCTGAGGAGTGTGAGACCAACCTGGGCAACATAAGGAGACCCCTGTCTCTACAAAAAAATAAAAATAAATTAGCCGGGCATGGTGGCACACACCTATGGTGGCACACACCTGTGGTCCTAGATACCAGGCCGCTGAGGTGGGAAGATCACTTAAATCCAGGAGGCTGAGGCTGCAGTGAGCTGAAATCAAGCCGCTGCACTCTAGCCTGGGCGACAGAGTGAGACCCTATCTCAAAAAAAATAAAAATAAAAAAGTCAAAAAAGAAAAGGCATGGTGGCTCACAACTGTAATCCAGGCAGTAGTTTGGGAGGAGGAGGTAGGTGGATTACTTGAGCCCATAAGTTTGAGACCAGCCTGGGCAACATGGCGAAACCTCATTCCTACTAGAAAATACAAAAAAATTAGCTGGGCATGGTGACGCCCACCTATAGTCCCAGCCACTCAGGAGGTTGAGGTGGGAGGATCACCTGAGTCCAGGAGGTCAAGGCTAAGGTGAGCCATGATTGTGCCACTGCACTCCAGCCTGGGCGGGCCACAGAGTGAGACCGTGTCTCAAAAAAGAAAGAATAATTTGAAGAAGAAAAAAAAAAAGAAGGACTTCCATGTCCTCTTTGTGGTGAAAGTGATTAGGACTTTTGCAGCTTCTGATGGAGAGCCCAGGACATCTGTCATGCAGCGCTGCTTGTCTGATTTCCACTATCCATGCTGCTGAACTTCTTTTGTGCACGTGGCCCAGCTAAGCCCTGTCCTAAGGACAGGCACATTCATGTGTTTCCGTAGTGGAGGTGTTGATGTGCATCACTGCAACCTTTCTCCCTCTCCTGGTTCTTCTTAAGAACCAGAGCGCACAGTTCTAAAATCTTATTATTTGAGGCACCTGGCCCAGGTTAGCGATGACTACTCTGCATCTCTTTCCAGGAATCATGCAGACACCTTGATCTCAGAGCCCACCCAACTGTGTGAACCATTCCCAGGAAGCCTAAAGATCCTGTTTCTTTGTAACGAGCCAGACCTGCCTGTCCTTACAGGTATCTCCACACAGGCTCAGGGTTCTGATCAGAACAGTAATGGGGCAAAGGGGACCTGCACTGGAAATTTGTCCGCAGAATCATGACAGAGGATGGTCTCTGAGTAGAAAGCCTGCCAGAAACCAGAGGTAAGAGAAAGAGCGAGCTGCAGGTTCAGACTTCCCCCTTCTATCATGTGACTCGAAGATTCTCTTACCAGCTGGAGAGGCGCCCAGCCGAGCTTCTCATTCAAGGATGCAGGAGATAAAATGGCTGGGTTGGTGTTTAAGCAAATGATTCACTCACCTTTTTATAATCAGGAGGACACAGGAAAGTTTTAGTCTTTCCATACATTTTGTACTTTATCCTTACATTCTATTGATTAAAATGAGAAAAATGAAAAAGAAAGCACAATTATCTGGGAAAATTCTTTCATATGCTCCAGACTCAAATTTATTTTATGCCCATAAACCGAAGTCATCTTATCTCAGAACTGCTTGAGCTTTATAATCAATGCGTTTTTAAGGTTTCACATTGACTATACCTATACCATGAGACTTCTTATATCCTACAAAGATGATTGGATAAATTCAATATATTTTTCCCTCACTGCCTCTTTTTTTCACTCTCCACTTTCAATATAACCACTGCTAAATGATCCGACAATCGATTTCATATACCTAAAAACATGGTGCTTAGTTCCATGTTTTTATGTATATGAAACTCTGGGGTGTAGGGGAGGAAGACATACGTAAGAAGGTGTGCTGGCAAAGACACGCTGTGTCAGTTCCCTCTGGATGTTTTGTAAAACTGGTTGTGAGAAAATGCAAGAGAGGGTAGACACTGCATGACAGTGATGGAAACAGGCAGTGATGAAGGAACCATCTCCCTGAAAGCCAGCTATCTTCCAAGTACATCCTGAATCTTGTTGCTCCTCCACATCTGCTATTCCTCCTCATGTAGCTTGCCTTCATCCCACATCCTCAAGATTTGTCTCTTTTCTCATCTAAGGTTCCGCTAGAGATACGAAGAGTAAACTGAGATCCTCAGATACTTTTTCCACCATCAAAGCTCCCCAGAATGTATCTTTAACTTGGAATCAAACTTAAAGGGCTTACCTGCCTTCCCTGTAAATTCTTTTGGGCCATTTGGGCAGCTTGTGAAATCTGTCCCTCAGAACACTGCTGGGTGCCTTTGTCACATTCACCAGTTTTTCCTTTCTTTGTCCTTTGATGAATTTTGAAAAATGTCCAAGCGTTCACTATACAAGGGGCAAACCATGTTTCCAAAAGACATCATAAAACCAAACCAAAAAAAAACAAAAAGAAAAAAAAATGAAAATCTTGTACCTACAGAATTCTGAGGCATTTTTTGTAATTTTTCTAGAGAAGAGATTTTTAAATGCTATATGCAGAACTCAATTGGTGGACATAATATTGCTTTATGATCTCGTATGAACCATAAGCTGGAATTGTTAAAATAAATTCAGGTGGACAGATGCCAAATGACAAAGCTGGGGTGGAAAGTGGTGGTAAAGAGGGATTTTTACTGCTCCATTTACTCACAGAAAAACTCCACCCAATAATTTCTGCAAAGCAAGACTAAAATACACTGAATCCTCTGCTGATCTCTAAAATCTTGAGCTTCTGCATTAAGGTGAGGAAAATATCCTGATTGAAGTCATTAAAATAAACACTGGTACAAGTGCCCAGAGAAAGCTGGCAGTGGTTCTGCTGAGAAATTCCCTAATTTGTTCCATTTTCCTTCAGTGCTTGTGCTGACATTCTGAATCTACTTGCCAAATCAGTTCTGTTAATAGACAAATACTCTGAGGTGCAGGGGAAGAAGACATGTGTAAGAAAGTATTCTGGCAAAGGCACGCTGTGTCAGCATAAATTTTATAGGACAAGTTGACTGTTTTAGGCCATACTTTTCTAGTTGTTGAAAAATACCATTGTAACAACACCTGTGAAACATTGAAAAATAAAAATAATGCTTCAGAAGTCCACCAGCTTGATCCTAAACTGTTCTGACTGGCTTGAACGATGACTAGGTACAGCCAGTGATATCTATTTGCAGATGTCAATTTGTATGACATGACTTGCCTGAGGGAAGAGAGAGGAGCCTGTGAATTGGATAAAGAATAAAGAAACAAAAAAGAGCCGGGCGCAGTGGCTCACGCCTGTAATCCCAGCACTTTGGAAGGCCAAGGCGGGCGGATCACGAGGTCAGCAGATGGAGACCATCCTGGCTAACACGGTATAACCCCGTCTCTACTAAAAACACAAAAAAATTAGCCGGGTGGGGTGGCGGGCTCCTGTAGTCCAAGCTACTCGGGAGGCTGAGGCGGAGAATGGCGTGAACCCGGGAGGCGGAGCTTGCAGTGAGCCGAGATTGCGCCACTGCACTCCAGCCTGGGCGACAGAGCGAGACTCCATCTCAAAAAAAAGAAGAAAGAAAGAAAAAAGAAAAAAAAAAAGGCCGGCGCAGTGGCTCACACCTGTAATCCCAGCACTTTGGGAGGCCAAGGCGGGCGGATCACGAGGTCAGGAGATAGAGACCATCCTGACTGACATGGTGAAACCCTGTTTCTACTAAAAATGTAAAAACAAAAATTAGCCGGGCGTGGTGGCGGGTGGTTGTAGTCCCAGCTACTCGGGAGGCTGAGGCGGGAGAATGGCGTGAACCCGGGAGGCGGAGCTTGCAGTGAGCCGGGATGACGTCACTGCACTGCCCCCTGGGCGACAAAGCAAGACTCTGTCTCAAAATAATAATAATAATAAATAAACAAAAAAGATAGCACCCTATTTGATTCCTTAGCTCATTCCCAGTACACACTTCTGAGCCCTAGAGACAAAAGGGCTTCATACAGTTGTTAAAGGAAGCAGTTTTATGAGAGACATCTGTAAGGCAAATCGGCCTACCTTGTGGTGCTGGGTCGAGGGGTGACATGGAGTGAAAGCATTAGGAGGCAGCACACATTTATCATGCGCATCAGCCTCGTAATGCTTGGTACTGACATAGGTATGGACCTGCAAATGGCTTCTTGGGCCACAGCCAACAACATAGGAGGCAAAAGAGGAATATGAGAGAACTGTTTGTGAGCCCATACGAGATCATCCTTGGGGATTCTGGGAGAGACATCGGGTGACGCCAGAAAACCTGCATTATGTAGGTTGAAACAAGAGCCAGTGAAAATTAGGATTTGTCATTAATGTGACCAAATTGGCCAGGCACGGTGGTTCACGCCTGTAATCCCAGCACTTTGGGAGGTCAAGGCAGGTGGATCACCTGAGGTCAGGAGTTTGAGACCAGCCTGGCTAACATGGTGAAACCCGTCTCTACTAAAAATACAAAAAACTAGCTGGGCATGGTGATGGGCATCTGTAATCCCAGCTACTCAGAAGGCTGAGGCAGGAGAATCACTTGAACCCAGGAGGTGGAGGTTGCAGTGAGCCGAGATAGTGCCACTGCACTCCAGCCTGGGCAACAAGAGCAAAACTCCATCTCAAAAAAAAAAAAAAAGTGACCAAATTTATATCTACAGGCTGGGGAAACATGATGAACGAGAAAAATAAATCACTTTTTTTTTTTTTCTCGAGATAGAGTCTTGCTCTGTCGCCCAGGCTGGAGTGCAATGGCACAATCTTGGCTCACTGCAACCTCTGCCTCCTGGGTTCAAGCGATTGTCCCACCTCAGCCTCCAGAACAGCTGGGATTACAGGCACCCGCCATCATGTCCGGCTAATTTTTTGGTATTTTTGTGGAGATGAGGTTTCACCATGTTGGCCAGGCTGCTCTTGAACTCCTGACCTCAGGTGATCCTCCCACCTCGGCCTCCCAAAGTGCTGAGATTACAGGCATGAATCACTGTGCCTGGCCCACTTTTAAGTCTTTCAGCCTAATGTAAAATCATGAATGCAGGTATATTGTTCAAGACTTTTGGTTGCAAACAACAGAATCTCCACTCTTACTAGTTTAAAAATAAAATGAACCAGGCATGGTGGCTCACGCCTGTAATCCCAGCACTTTGGGAGGCCGAGGTGGGTGGATCACCTGAGATCAGGAGTTCGAGACCAGCCTGGTCAACATAGCGAAACCCCATCTCTACTACAAATACAAAAAGTTAGCTGGGTGTAGTGTCTTGTGCCTATAGTCCTAGCTACTCAGGAGGCTGAGGCAGGAGAATCACTTCAATCAGAGAGGCAGAGGTTGCAGTGAGCTGACATTGCACCACTGTACTCCAACCTGGGTTACAGAGTGACAAAAAAAAAAAAAGAATGAAAATAAAATAAAATGAAAGTATTAAAGGGTATTAGATAGTACAGACTGTCTGGAAGGGCCAGAGAATCACGTAATGGGTTACCTGGCAGGAAGTTATATCCAAATCATACTGCTGGACTGTTATAGAAGAGAATGCCGCTGGCGTTGGCACTGTGGCTGCACTAACTCTCTGCTGGGGGTACCAACACTGGTGCTGGGCCATTTCTGTGCCACTGGCAAGCTCCATAGCTTCACCAGAAAACAGATTCTGCATGACACCTGCTTTCTCATGGTTTTATCTTCTGCATTCAGTGTTGCATGGCTACATCTGATTGCAAAAACTAGGTCACATGCTTGTACCTTGGCCGCAGATGAGACTAGAATAGAGAGTTCTAGTTTTACCTTGAAAAACAGTACTCAAAATGTAGAAATTCCCTTGATATGGGAAGGGCTTTTAAGGGACGATAAGAAGCCACAAACATAAAAAATGTCCACTAGGGCAGGCACAAAATGATTAGGCCACCAAACCCTTGAAAAGCAGCAGGAGGCCAGTGTTTGCAAGGAGACTTCTGTTCATGATTGGAACAGAAAACAGTCATAAAAGGATTTTTCTGTAACAACAACAACAACAAAAAAGGGCTTGCAGGAGGCACTCAATCTATAAATTGTTTTCTTCCCACCAAATGCAGGGAGAGATTCAAGGTGTCTCCCTCTCACCCTGGCTTTGGCAGGTATTCCCAGAAACTTTGCAGACATTATTAGCACACTGAAGGACAGTCATATCTCCACCTTGACACAGATTTGGAAAAGAGTAGGCGGAAAAAAATGAAAGCGATTTAAATGTAGTTTTAACATTTGTGTGGTGCGAAGCAAAAGATCTCCACAGCAGACTTTAAGTAACTACAGACAGACTGAGACCGACAGAGAGACTGAGAACTCTATCATTAGTGGGTCCCATCAGTTGAGAGTGCTATGGACTAGCACAGAAGTAGATCAGCACAAGGCACAGAATCTGGACAATATAGGAACAAATTCTGGAACTGAACTAGGACAGTGACATTACCTTAGCCAAAATCCTCTAAGGCAGAAATTCTCAATAGATTTTATCTTATGTACCAAGATCTATGGTTGTGGCAACCTCAATTACCTTGTTAAAGACTGCCAAGAGGCTGGGCGTGGTGGCTCGCACCTGTAATCCCAGCACTTTGGGAGGCCAAGGCGGGCAGATCACCTGAGGTGGGGAGTTTGAGACCAGCCTGACCAAATGGAGAAACCCTGTCTCTACTAAAACTAAATACTAGAAACCCTGTCTCTACTAATTTTGTACTAAAAATACAAAATTAGCTGGGTGTGGTGGCGCATGCCTGTAATCCCAGCTACTCGGGAGGCCACAGCAGGAGAATCGCTTGAACCCCAGGAGGTGGAGGTTGCGGTGAGCAGAGATCACACCGTTACACTCCAGCCTCCAGCCTGGACAACAAGAGCGAAACTCTATCTGGAAAAAAAAAAAAAAAAAAGACTACCAAGAAAAATGTCCTTATGTAAACCCATTTTTACATGGTTGATACTTACAAGGTTGATACTTACAATTTTGTATTCTGCCTTTTTCCTCATTCATTGAATCAAAAACGTCTTTTCATGTTGTTTAATCTTGTTAGTTATCCCTTTTAACATCTGCATAGTATTCCACCAGCTGATGCACTCTAATTTACTCAACCATTTCTCCACTATTTTATACTAGGATTAGCTCCAATAATTTGAGAAAGGTAAGTAGAATTTTTACGCTTTTTTTTTGTCTTTTTTTTTTCTTCCTTTTTGTGGAGAACAGGCTCTTGCTATATTGCTCAGGCAGGTCTTGAACTCCTGGGCTCAAGCTATCCTCCCGCCTCTGCCTCCCTGAGAGCTGTGATTATAGGTGTGAGCCACCGCTCCTGGCGAGAAAGGTAAGTAGAATTTTTAAAATGAAGTATTTCTGTTTTCTAAATAGATTAGCACAGAAATAGTACCTGAGCTTTTCACGGATATGGTCATGTCAACCTTGGGCCTGTAGAGATTCCACAAGTACCTTTAAAGGAAAAGTGGCTTTATGAGAAATCAGGTTCCAATACTTTCTTGGGAACTTCAAGCAGAAAGACTTTAGGAAGACCTGACATATGTTCCCAAGGTGGCAACTACATACTACAATAAGATCTCTCTTCCTGAACTGAGTATCTCTAAGATATCCTTGGGGAAAGAGACCCAGAATGGGGCTGGCTCCCATTTGAAGTTCTGAAAACCACTCACCTTGAAAGCTCAGTCTTCCGAGTCTGGATAATTAGTGGAGAGAATGCAGAGAGCTGCTCAGCCTGTTGTGGGTTTTGAGATAAAACCTCAATTTCCATAATCATCATAAAGAGCAGAATAGTTTTTCTACCCCAGAATATATCCAATATGAATTGTGAAGTGTCTTAGGAAGAATTTGCATGCAAGAACAGAATTCCACTAACTCAAATAAAAAGAAGGTTGATTAAAAGGCAGAGGTTATTATGGGGTCACAATAAGCCAGCACTGGAGATACAGCTGCTGGGCATTATAGGACCAAGAAAGGGATTATGCAGATTTTATTTCTCTCTCTCTCTCCTCTGCCTTTCGAGGTACATGGCCTCTCTGTTTGACTCTGGGTGTCGGTCTGCCCCATCTTTGTGCTCTTTTGTTTGCACATGAATTTTTTCTGCTGACTCATGGTTTCTCAGCTTCCCTTCACTGTGGCTAGCATGAGGTTTTGGCCTGCTATGGCAGGCCAGCTGGGCATGACCTTGTGGCTTGGCTCCACATAGCTAAATGACTCAGCCTTTTGTCCCTATTCCAAATTCCTGGGAGAGAATTCGATCAACCCAGCTTGAGTCAGATGTCTACTCCGAGGTCAGTAACTGAGACTGGTGGGACACAGTCACATGGCAGGTAGTACTCTCCCTTCCAAGTCAGGAGCGGGGCAGAGTCTCCAAGGCAGCATATGGGTAGGGAGGAGGGAATGTTTGACATCTCTGGGGCAGATATGGGGCTGAGAGAGGCATGCACAGTTGTGATAAAAAAAAAAAAAAAAAGCATGGGGTTTGGAGAAAAAAAAATCTGCCATTTCATAGTCGTGAAACTATAGACAACTTTCCCAATCTTCCAAAGACTCGTGTCCTTAATATGTAACCTGAACAAAATGACCTCGCAGCTCTCAGGATCTATTACTGCTATTTTCATTTTAGGAATCTCATAATGTAGGGAATGACCAACTCTAATAGCAACAATTTGGCAGGTTTTATATGAACAAACATTGAAAAAATTGTCTTTGCAATAAGTCCAATGGTGTATTATTACCAACATTACCATTACTGTAAACATTTTTGGAAGGCTGCTAACATGTGCTAACAATGTTGAAGTCCCCAGCTGGGCATTCAGCAAATGTTTCTTGCTTAGGGGGGAGTTCTAAAGGAAGAGGAAAGCAGAACTTCCTTTGAGGTTTGCCTGTCAAGGTGTTAGAGGCTTGAAAAAGTACTGTGGTGAATAGATGCCTCCATTTCAACAGATGATTCACTCAGTTCTAGTGCTGAGGGTGAGCAATGCTCTATAATGCATTATTGGTGAACTGCTGCAAATAAAGAAAAAAGACTATGTTAACTGAAATTTCTATCTACGCCAAATTAATACAGTTATCCTGCAGTGTATGAAACTGAGGCATTCCTGTAAAGTTGTCTACAAAGCAAGATTAATTTTTCCCCATTGAAATCCATTGTGGCATTGAACATTTAGTATGTTCCCATGAAGAAAGGAAAGATCCAAAGGGAAACACTTAGAAAAATAACAGTTATCCTGGTGAGGATCTTAATTTCTCAACCTACTCAAGTTTCTTTTTAAAATTTGAGCATCCGGCTGGGTATGGAGGCTTATGCCTGTAATCCCAGCACTTTGGCGGTGCGGGGCGGGATGGGGAGGTGGGCGGATCACGAGGTCAGGAGTTTGAGACCAACCTGGCCAACATGGTGAAACCCTGTCTCTACTAAAAATACAAAAATTAACCAGGTGTGGTGGTGCACACCTGTAGTCCCAGCTACCCAGGAGGCTGAGGCAGACGAATTGCTGGAACCCAGGAGGCAGAGGTTGCAGTGAGCCAAGATGGCACCACTGCACTCTGGCCAGGGCAACAGAGTGAGACTCCATCTCAGAAAAAAAAAAAAAAAAACAAAGAAAGAAAGAAAAAAAATCTGAGCACCCATACAAACCCATGTTTGATAGCAAGTAAATATGTTTCTGGAATTACCCTAGGCCACCTCCAGTTTCTCAGTTGGGCCTCTAGGTCTTCCTATATCCAAACCCTCACTCGGTTGCATACCTCATTTCTCATCATTTACCTGTCTGTTCTTTTCATATATAAATGTAAAAATATATTATTTTTGGCCTTGGCTGAAGAGTTAAATTCGATTTAATTAAGTTCATTAATTCATTTATAGCAGAAGAGAAAGGCCCTTGGGTTGTAGGTAAGCCAGATTCTTCAAATAGGATGGTCCTTAGGCCAGGCATAGTGGCTCATGCCTGTACTCTTCAGCACATTGGGAGGCTGAGGCAGGAGGATCACTTCAGGTCAGGATTTAGAGACCAGCCTGAGCAAGATAGTGAGACACTCCCCCATCTCTACAAAGAAGTTTTAAAAATTAGCTGGGCATAGTGGAATGCATCCTACTTCTAGCTATGTGGAAAGCTGAAGCAGGAGGATTGTTTCAGCCCAGGAATTTAAGGTTGCAGTGAGCTATGATCATGCCACTGCACTCTAGCCTGGGTAATAGAGTGAGAAAAAAAAAAGGATAGCCCTATGTACTCTGTGGTGCTAGGAGAAGCTGACTTTTCTCTTGTACAACCTAGAGAGCTCCTCCTAATAAGCCCAGGTCCCGGGCAGGGGCAGACTTTATTGCCACCTGCTATGCCTGATTGTTACTGGGACAATATTGGATTTTTTGTTTTCCTTCTTAAATTTTAAAATAGTCGATATTTTCCTTTCACATATGAAATCTGTACTCTTTCCCCCCCGCAAAATTGAATCTCTTACTGCTTTTCTTCTGATTGTAAAAGTAATTCATGCTTAAAAAAAAATTCAACAATATGAAAAGGGATAAAGTGGAAAGTGAAAAGTTCACGTAATTCCATTCCCAGAGGCCACAATTATTAGTTTCATATGTTTTTTTCATATCAGATGGGTAATATGCCAATGTTGTAACAAGGTTTGAGGGTGGTACATCTTACACATGTGTGGGATCACCCAATCATCTTGCTCATGAACTACAAAAGGATCTAATATGTATTCTTTCAGATACATATTACATACACACAAATATATATGTGTGTATACATATATGTATGTACTCCAAAATACTATGTATAGTACATAATATGTACTCTATATGTTAACAAAAATGGGGTCATATTATCTACTCTTTTCTGTGCCTTCCTTTTTTTTTTTTTTTTTCTGAGATAGATTCTTGCTCTGTCACTCAGGCGGGAGTGCAGTAGCATGATCTTGGCTCACTGCAATCTCTGCCTCTTGAGTTCAAATGATTCTTGTGCCTCAGCCTCCCAAGTAGCTGGGACTACAGGTGTGTGCCACCACGCCTGGTTAATTTTTGTATTTTTAGTAGAGACAGGGTTTCACCATATTACCCAGGCTGGTCTCAAACTCCTGACCTCAAGTGATCCACTTGCCTCTGTCTCCCAAAGTGCTGGGATTACAGACATGAATCACCATGCCTGGCTTTTTTTTTTTCCCCCCTACAGTTTGTCATATACATCTTACATACCAATCCATCTTGTTCTTCATAATTTTCATAATGGTCTCTCGGTATTATTTTGTACCATAACCTCTACCCCCCACTGAAGGGCATGTATGATGTTCTAAGTTTTTCTTAAATACTAAAATACTGCAATAAACATATATGTAGATATATGCCTATGCATGTTCTGATTATTTCCTTAGGATAAATTCGTGTAAGCAAAATAACTGGGTTAAAGCTTATGTACATTTAAAATATTAAAACATAATGCCCAATAGTACACCAGAAAAATCATATCACCTTCCTCTCTTAGCAAGTTTCCTTCAATTACCTTTGTTTTTCATTGTTGCCAACTTGATAGTCCAAAAAAAATTAGTACCTTGGCCGGGCGCGGTGGCTCAAGCCTGTAATCCCAGCACTTTGGGAGGCCGAGACGGGCGGATCATGAGGTCAGGAGATCGAGACCATCCTGGCTAACACGGTGAAACCCCGTCTCTACTAAAAAATACAAAAAACTAGCCGGGCGAGGTGGCGGGCGCCTGTAGTCCCAGCTACTCGGGAGGCTGAGGCAGGAGAATGGCGTAAACCCGGGAGGCAGAGCTTGCAGTGAGCTGAGATCCGGCCACTGCACTCCAGCCGGGGCGAGAGCGAGACTCTGTCTCAAAAAAAAAAAATTAGTACCTTACATTGTTGTACTAATTTGCATATCTTTGAATATTAGTGAAGATGAGTATCTTTTCAAGTGTTTGTTAGCCATTTGGTTTTCTTCTTCTGCAAATTGTTTGAAATTATATGTCTGTACTACTCAATCTGTTTAATCCTCCCATTCCATATATATGTACATTTGGTTGAGAGTATCAGGGGCAGACGTGTGATAGGAGCCAGGCTAATAAATTCCCTCTTCTAGGAATTCGAATTGGAGAATAGGGCACCTCTAGTCTGCTGTATTTAAGCCAGGAAATCATGCAGTGCTGTCTGGGTCAACCATTTTTTATCATGTACATCATAAAGAAGAGAAAGTAGGTCTGCAGAATGAAAAGAAACAGGGATACCTTGGAAGCAGAAGAGATGAGGGCTTGTGGCCTTGATCACACCCTTTCTCCAGGCCTGTGAGAAAGTTCTGTGTCCTTAGGCTAGTTTGATTGGATTTCTGTTAAGATAAGCAGTGTCACAAGTTCTCTTCATAGGAATATTAGGGTGGAGAGGGAGGAAATGGTTTTGAAAGAATATTCTGATCTTTATTTTCCTCCCTCCTGGTTCCTAAGAAGCCCAAAGAGCCCTAAGAAATCTGTGATCCCAGGCTTTCAGGCAAGCTGAAGCAAAAAATTGCACAAGGGACCAAATGTGTCATCACTGTACTAGTCCTTCAACTTGTTCTTCTAGGATTCCCCATCTGATCAGTTGCCACTCAGCTCCCTGTCAGCCTGATCTCAGTACTGCGGCGTTACCATAGTATTGGCTCTGTTTATTGAGCACTCACTATGTAATTGCTAAGTGCTTTGCATACATTAATTATTTGCCCATAGTACATATATTATTGCTCAGTTTGACAGAAGAGGAAATGATGGCTTAGGGAGGTTTAGTAAGTTGCCCAAGAACACTCAGCTAGAAAGTGGAGGAGAAGGTTTCCAGTTTCTGCTGTCTGATTCTGCTATACCTCCTGCTCCAGGCCAGCTTGGCGACTAGAGCCCAGAACTTAGGGGACGTTGGCTTCTAGGGCAGAATTGTGGTCTCCAAGATTATGACTCCAGGCCCCCTCTTACTGTCACCTTCAGATCCTTGTCTTTCTTAGAACAGGAGGTACACTAATAACCTAGCAACTAGCACATTTCTGGCCACAGGCAGCATAGCCTCGCTGCCCATTTCCAGTGTGAGGTTTATGCCAGGACCCTTTGCTGAATAAGCAAGCTCTGAAGGTTGTGCAGGCTACATCCTGAAGATGGGCTTGTTTTAACAAAAGTGTACGCACTCTCCTCTCTACACTGGTCTTCCCTTAGACACAGGCTTCCCATCCCCTCTGTGGTCTATGTCCTCTATAATAACGATAGCCAACACTTACATAGAGTTGGTCATTCAAAGCCCTCTACATATACTAGCTCATTTAATATCGCTGTTTGGGAGGCCAAGGCAGGATGATTGCTTGAGGTTAGAAGTTCGAATGCCACCTGGGCAATGTAGTGAGACCCTGTTTTTACAAAAAATTAAAAGATTAGCTTGGTATGGTGGCATGTGCCTGTAGTTCCAGTTACTTGGGAGACCGAGATGGGAAGATCACCTGAGCCCAGGAGGTTGAGGCTGCAGTGAGCTATGATTGTGCCACTGCACTCCAGCCTGGATGATATGGATGATAGAGTGAGACTATGTTTCTGAATAAATAAGTAAATACATGAATGAATAACCATCCCTATCTCAAAGATAAGGAAATGGAAGCATAGACAGGTTAAGTGACATGCTCAAGGTCACACAGCTAGTAAACAGCAGCCAGGATTCCAACTCAAGTATCAGACACTCCTTTGAGTAGTTGATGAAAGCTAAGACTTGCTCCTTAGAAAAATGCACATATTTGTGATTTTGTAGAGTGTCAGGGTTTCATCTCAAGGAATCCCCTATTGTAGGTCAAGCACTTTGCATAGGAGGGCTCAGAAAACTTAGATGTCCTCAGGGGCCAGGCAGGAATGTTAATGAGTGGATGGGCTAGATGTGAAGAAAGACAGGGGGCCTGCAGAGTTTTTTCTACCCAAAAGCACTCTGATGAGAACAACTATCCAAAGCAAATCCCCCCGTACTGGACCAAGAAAACGTGTAAGCTGACCTCAATCAAGTATCATACAATCAGTTGGCGCTTCTGTTAGAACACAGCACAGGCCCTTATTTGCTATAGACTCCCAGCAGGTCTGTCTGGTGATCCTAATATTCTGGTGTGTTGAACTGCTCTCCCAGCTCAGGGTGGACCTGCAGTTTATTCCAGGCAGAATCTCCCCATATAAAGTCTAGAGCTGATTCCCACATGACTTTCACCAAACCTCTGGGTATCCAGGGCCCCAGCTACTCTTCCTTGGGCTTCTGATGGGCTAAGGATGTTCTGAAGGTGCAGTTGTTCAGGTTGCTTGAGGCAAATGGTGTTACTCCTGCAGACAGTCATGAATACAGAGAAGGGATAGCTGGCTCTCAGAGACTCTGGATTTAGGCAATGGCAGTTCCCCGCTCCCAGGTGGCCCCTGGACTCTGGAAGATGGCCCACTGTAGCTGAGATGTGCCTGGTTTCTGTCTTCCTGGCCTCTTCAGCCCAGCCCTCTCTGTTTTGATCCCCTAATCTCCCTCCTGTCTTTGTTCTTCCCTACACCCACTCTCGGGAAGTTAGAAATATTTTTCTAGTCCTGGGAAAGCTGCCCTCTCTCAATACTGCTGCTGTTTTTTCTGAGTGGCACTTGCTCCATTTTGTTATTACTGCCTCAAAGCACTTGGCATAATTTGCTTAATAGGTTTAGGCTTTTTGGAAACACAAAAGCTAGAAACCATTTCTGCTTTCCACTTGGTAATGCTCCTCTTCTGAAGCAATGAATCACGTTTGAATGTGATTCTAGGATTACCTGCTCGAATGGAACAGAGTGGAGGAGAAAAAGAAGGGTGGAAATATGAGACAAAAAAGTTACCATTAATTATTAAAAATATTATTCTATCACATATCCATCTTAAGACCTTTCACACTTTTTTATTTTCTTTTAAATTATAAAATAGCTTTCTTTGACAAATTTTAACTATATAATGATGGGGTACACAGTGATGTTATGATACATGTATATAATGTGGAATGACTGAATTAAACTAATTAATATCTCTATCACCTTAAATACTTATTTATTTCTCCTAACTGAACCTTTGTACCCCAGACCCCTTGACATTCTTTTTTTCTTTTTTTGGAGATGGAGTTTCACTCTTGTTGCCCAGGCTGGAGTGCAATGGCACCATCTCAGCTCACTGCAACCTCTGCTTCCCGGGTTCAAGCGATTCTCCTGCCTCAGCCTCCCGAGTAGCTGGGATTACAGGCATGCGCCACCATGCCCGGCTAATTTTGTATTTTCAGTAGAGACGGGGTTTCTCCATGTTGGTCAGGCTGGTCTCAAACTCCCGACCTCAGGTGATCTGCCTGCCTCGGCTTCCCAAAATGCTGGGATTACAGGCGTGAGCCACTGCACCCGGCCTTTTTCTTTTCTTTTCTTTTTTGAGATGGATGTCGCCCAGGCTGGAGTGCAATGGTGCGATCTCGGCTCACTGCCACCTCCACCTCCTGGGTTCAAGCAATTCTCCTGCCTCAGCCTCCTGAGTAGCTGGGATTACAGGTACCTGCCACCACGGCTGGCTAATTTTTGTATTTTTATTGAAGACGGGGTTTCACCATCTTGGCCAGGCTGGTCTCGAAATCCTGACCTCAAATGATCCACCCGCCTCGGTCTCCCAAAGTGCTGGGAATACAGGCATGAGCCATCGCGCCCGGCCACATTCTTTTTATTTATTTATTTATTTATTATTTATTTATTTATTTATAATTTTTTTTTTTTGAGACGGAGTCTCGCTCTGTCGCCCAGGTTGGAGTGCAGTGGCCAGATCTCAGCTCACTGCAAGCTCCGCCTCCCAGGTTCACGCCATTCTCCTGCCTCAGCCTCCTGAGTAGCTGGGACTACAGGCGCCCACCACCTCGCCCGGCTAGTTTTTTGTATTTTTTTTAGTAGAGACGGGGTTTCACCGTGTTAGCCAGGATAGTCTCGATCTCCTGACCTCGTGATCCGCCCGTCTCGGCCTCCCAAAGTGCTGAGATTACAGCCTGAGCCACCACGCCTGGCCTCTTATTTATTTATTTATTTATTTGAGACAGAGTCTTGCCCTGTCACTCATGATGGAGTGCAGTGATGTGATCACAGCTCACTCAGCCTCAACATCCCAGGCTCCAGTGATCCTCCCACCTCATCCTCCCAAGTAGCTGGGACCACAGGTGTGTGCTACCATGCCGAGCTAAGTTTTGTACTTTTGGTAGAAACAGGATTTCGCCATGTTGCCCAGGCTGGTCTTAAATTTCTGGACTCAAGCTATCCTCCTGCCTTGGCCTCCCAAAGCACTAGCATTATAGGGGTGAACCACCATTCCTGGTCCCCTTTATGTTCTTGACAACCCCAAAAAACTTGTTTATGTGGGCTATATCATATTGATGTTTATTGTTTTAGAAATGAAGATGGATAAATGTTTCAAGTGTTTACTAATTCATTTAAAAATAACAATAAACCCATGACATGTTAACAAAAATGACTTAAAAAAAAACTATTTTCCAAAACAAATGAACAAACAAAAAAGATTTACTGAGAAGAATGGCATCATGTATGTTTCTGCAAGTCTTTTTTAATGTCCAGCATAAGAGAAGACAGTTGGATTCACATATGTGGTTCTGTACTCAATGTGCTGTGATATATCACATGTCACGTAGCTTCTGGAAAACTCCCCCGTACACTGGTGAGCAAACGAGTGAAAGACACAAATGACATCTTAGTATTTGGTGAAAATACCTTTACCTAGAGGACCGCCTGAAAGGACCACACTTTGATAATTGTTCTTTCAAATCATGATGTATATGCAGTCTAGAGTGCTAGTCCTGGCAGGAAACATACATAGTCATCATCTTAAGGAGACAATACATAGTCAAGGACACTGATTTCGGAAGCAGACACTTCCAGGTTTGAAGCTCAGCTCCTCAACTTCCTACAGAGTGGCCTTGGGAAGGTTACTGAACTTTCCTAAATTCCAGATCTCCTACCTAGAAATAGCGAATAGTACTTACCTTACTGAGTTTTTGAAAGATAACGTAGTATTTTCCAAACTTCCTTAGTCATAACATTTGCCAAGTCCGTGTAAGACCTATACTATTATCCTTTTGGTGTTTTTCTGTTGCCCACTTTTTAAACTTCAATAAATGTTTTAAAAGGAAATTTTACGTCACTGTTATAAATGCAACACTACTTGCCCTAAATTGAAGGTGCAATGAAAATTAAAGATTCTGTTGCCTGAGAAAGTGTTAAGCCTAAGGCCTACGCTTCTTTTATAACGCAAGGAAGTTGACGTTAGAAAGTCATTCAAGACCTGCACCAAGGGAGACTCTCTGCCAGGTGTAATTAGGAGTCAGAGGCTTGAAGAGGGAACAGCTTTCTCAATATGTGATGCAATTTGATTTCTGCCTAGCCCATGTACCACTAAGCCATCAACTACCTGAAGCCATTTCCTGTATCACCTCACACTTAGGAGACAGTGAGATCACGCAAGTAAGCACTTAGCTCAATGCCTGGCACACTGTAAGGACTCTGCCATGCAGCTTTTGTTATGTTTTCTAATTCTTTCTTTTCTTTTCCCACAGAAGTTAAATGAGTCACCTAAGCCTGCAGCTATTAGGTGAACTATGACTATAATGTGTGTCTTATATCCCCTTGTGGGTAAGGGCATGGACTCTAGAACTGGGCTTTGCCACTTTAGTGCTGTGTGACCTTGGGCAAGGGACTCAACCTCTCTAAGTCTCAGTTTTCTCATCAGTAAAACAGTGATACAATAGCAGCTAATTTATAAGACTAAATAAGTTAACACACATAAAGCACTCAGAACAGTACCTGACACACAGTCAACACTCTGTATATATTAGCTAATAGTGTTCTTTTTCACCATGCTAGCTTAGATGGTGGTAGTCATTAACAGGTAGCTACACTACTACAGAGAAGTTTTTCTCGAACTATCTGAAGAAACAGCTTTTTTCCCCAATCCATGTTGATCAATAATTTTGTAAATAGAACAAAATTAATTACTAGGAAAAAAAAGAAAATATAAAATATAAGGCCTTTTTCATTTGATTTAATAGACATATCTTTTAATAAATATAATCAGAGGCAGGCTGGGTACAGTGGCTCATGCCTATAATCCCAGCACTCTGGGAGGCCGAGGTAGGCAGATTGCTTGAGTTCAGCAGTTCAAGACCAGCCTGGCTGGCCCACATGACAAAACTTGTCTCTCTCTAAAAAAAAAGAATCAGAGGAAAAACAAGAAAAGATAAATTACAAAAAATGTACATATTGTTAATTGAAAGCCTAGGTATACATGATTAATAGAGTCTTGCTTCACTACTTTGTTGTTACTCCCCATTTGTGATGAAACAAAAAGTCATGAAGGAAATAGCAATTCTCTATGTTAAATGCTGATATGTACACTTGAAACAAACACCTTGTATACTACCATTTAAATTTTTTCGTGGCAAAAACCACATTTACTTTTGCACCAACCTAATAAGATCCAAAGGCATGTTCCACACTGTTGACTTGGGTGGCAAAGAAACTCTGAAGGAAGTAGATGGATTAATTTACATTTTACAGAGCATCACAATGGAAATAAGTAGAAGTGGTTAACTAGGTTGACTGCACCCTTTGCCTCCTGGGTTCAAGCGATTCTCCTGTCTCAGCCTCCTGAGTAGCTGGGATTACAGGCACACGCCACAATGTCTGGCTAATTTTTGTATTTTTAGCAGAGATGAGTTTTCGCCATGTTCGCCAGGCTAGTCTCGAACCCCTAACTTCAGATGATCCACCCATCTCAGCCTCCCAAAGTGCTGGGATTACAGGCATGAGCCACTATGCCCGGCCTAAACAATGTCTTTAAAGAGAGTCTCACTAAGTTCCAGAGGGCACAAAACATGTCTCCTACAACTGCCTCATTGTGCGTTTTTTTTTGGTGGTGGTTGCAGAATCTCGCTCTGTCGTCCAGGCTAGAGTGCAGTGGCACGATCTTGGCTCGCTGCAGCCTCTGCCTCCCAGGTTCAAGTGATTCTTCTGCCTCAGCCTCCTGAGTAGCTGGGATTACAGGCACCTGCCACCACACCCGGCTAATTTTTGTATTTTCAGTAGAGATGGGGTTTCACCATCTTGGCCAGGCTGGTCTTGAACTCCTGACCTCAAGTGATCTGCCCACCTTGAGCCTCCCAAAGTGCTGGGATTACAGGCATGAGCCACCACATACACCCTCACTGTTTTGTTTCTCCATGGAACCTGACACTTGAGTACCAAGCTTTAAAAGATGATTGATGAACTTATTGCACTAGAACACGTTTCTGTTCTAAGTGATTGAGTTCTCCAAGAGTATTGGGAAATGACATGGCCCACATGACTTATTTGCCTTTCCTAAGTAATGTCTTTCATCTTTTCTCTAACACAGCTAGCACTTATCTACAGATCACTAAAAATCATTCCCACATTATGTTAGCCACACCTTTTACTTCACCTAAATAGATAGTTCAGGTTCCTTTCATTCCTCTTGGTTCCTTGCCACTCAAAATGTGGACCACAGACCAGGGGAAGCAATGGCATCACCTGGTAGGACACCATTGGCATCACCTGGTAGAATCCAAATCTGCATTATAACAAGATCCCCCAGGTGACTCACATGCATCTTAAATTTGAGAAGCTCTGCTCTAGTTCACTTAACTTCTTGGAAGATGTGTTAATGACACTATGCCATGGTCCTCAGAGATACTAAGATAACTAAGACATGACCCCTGTGATAGAAAGCAATAGTCTCGCCGGGCGCGGTGGCTCAAGCCTGTAATCCCAGCACTTTGGGAGGCCGAGACGGGCGGATCACGAGGTCAGGAGATCGAGACCATCCTGGCTAACACGGTGAACCCCCGTCTCTACTAAAAAAAAATACAAAAAACTAGCCGGGCGAGGTGGCGGACGCCTGTAGTCGCAGCTACTCGGGAGGCTGAGGCAGGAGAATGGTGTGAACCCGGGAGGCGGAGCTTGCAGTGAGCTGAGATCCAGCCACTGCACTCCAGCCTGGGCGACAGAGCGAGACTCCGTCTCAAAAAAAAAAAAAGAAAGTAATAGTCTCAACTCTGTTCCATTTTAGACTGTGTGGCCTTAGGCACGAGCCACAAATTCAATAGTAAAATGGGATTAACACTATGACCATGTAGGATTTTTATTAGGATAAACTGAGAACACACCTGGGCCACGGTGGGATCCTCTGTAAACAACAACTTTTATTAGGTTGGTGCAAAAGTAATTGTAGGTTTTGCCATATTCCCCCCACATATTGCCAACTTAGGCTGTAACTCAACTATCTAAGCAGGATTAAAGTGACACATACCCTAAAACCCAACTGCACTGATTGGGAACTCTGGATGTTATCTGAGTTCCCTCTTTTGCACCCTCTCTAGTGATATTTGTGTACATTTCTCCTCCACTAGACTATAAGCGTAAGGGAGGGGCGGTGTCTTCTTCACCTTGCTAGCCTCCATGTTGTCAAACAGCGTCTTAGACATAGCAGACTCTCAGTACATGGTTGTTTAAACAAGAAAGACTACTCTAGGTGTTCAAAATAGTTTTTATGTGCACCCCATTCTCATCTTTCACGTCACTTTTCATATTCCAAAATAAACTGCCAACACACAGGTTTAATGAACCCAATCACTATTATCTTCTATTGTAACCTAAAAGGCACAGTAGGTTTTAGAGGTTGAAAATTAGGCCATAATCCTGACATTCACTACTCCTGTACTGTGTGCTTATCAGAGAACATGCAATTGGGCTGGCTGATTCTCTTCTCAATGAATTCTCATAACCTTTCTTTCAGAAGGGTTGTGAATTTTTAAATTGACAATTGTGCATGACCAAAACAATAAAAGATTAGCCTCCAATTAGAATTGAAATGTCAGCTGGAGAAAGGTTGGGAATATTAGTTTGACAGTTTTGAGTCTGAACTCCCACTTTTCTTTGGGAAGACATGTAAGAAGCCTTTGAAACACAATAGAAGATAATAAGGAACATCCTAGAAAGGCAGTCAGAGGTGAGAATTAAACTCATCACCCAGGAGTAAGACAAAATTGAATAAAGGTCATTGGCAGCATTCTGCTTGGGTGTGTATGTGGTGGGGGCAGTTGGCTCAGAAACTGGACTTCAGCAGCCATAATTGGCCTGTGGGCAATCTAATAGACAAAAAGGATTGGGGAGATTTTGGCGTTTTCCTTAGCATGATAATAATAGACATGGCTAACTAAGGGTTTACTATGCGCTAGACAGTATTGTGTGATTTACTGGCTTTTAGTTTCCAGATTGATGGTAACTGGGATGACTTTTTTTCTCCAGAAAAAAAAATTATATTTTATTTTTCCAAATTATGATGATAAATGGGACTTTTGAAAAAGAATTTTCAGACAAGCTTGTAAGATAGAAAGTAAGCTTTGAAGGTAGGAATGTCTTATTCCCATGGACCCACTCCATGACCCCACTATTCAGAGAGAGGGAAACCTTACCAGGAGTGAACTATCTCCTTTAAGTACAAGATGGGGACAATTCCTTGTACTCATCTGGCCACAATATATAACAAACTGTGGGACACAAGTTTCAGATAAAATCTAGCAATTTTTTGAGTACTCTATAAAGTCCTAAGTTTAACACAAGCCCTGAGGACTGCAAGGGACCAATAATCAGTCCCAAGGTGATGCTTGTTATCAGTGGGTGGGGTTAGGAAAGCTGCTCCTGGGGTAAGAGTTGAGCCTCTTTTTTCATTTCCTTCACACCACGCACCTGGCTAACCATTTATAACAAAGGGCTTGCAGAGGAAGCCCAAAGTATTGGGGAAGTGCAGGCATCATCTCATTCTCTCAGAAAGTCTCATCAGAGAAGGTTCATGGTGGCATCATGGAACCACAGGACAAAAGGCACAAGAGGGAACGAGAGCCTGACACAGAGAGTGACACCAATTCTGAGTCAGGCTTGGACTTAAGCAAGACAACGGAACAGACAGCTGCGGTAGAAGGTGTGAAGGAATTCTAAAACTAAATGATGAGGTGGGGCTAGAGACAACCTTCAGGGGCTTGAGGTCCCCCACCAATGAGGAGATAGTGTGTGAAGCTTTTCATTATTCATCAAATGTTTACTGTTTAGTTTATAGCTGGCACTCTGCAGTGAATAGAACATGCATGGTCCAAAGTATTTCATGTATTTAACTTTCCAAACAACTGAAACTTTATCTGAATCTTAAATACCTTCTATGGGATGTTTTCTTTTCCTTTCCTTTTCTTTTCTTTTTTTTTTTTTTTTTTTTTTTGAGATGGAGTTTCACTCTTGTTGTCCAGGCTGGAGTGCAATGGCACGATCTCGGCTCACCGCAACCTCCACCTCCTGGTTCAAGTGATTCTCCTGCCTCAGCCTCCTGAATAGCTGGGATTACAGGCCTATGCCACCACGCCTGGCTAATTTTGTATTTTTAGTAGGAACAGGGTTTCTCCATGTTGGTCAGGCTGGTCTCGAACTCCTGACCTCAGGTGATCTGCCAGCCTCGGCCTCCCAAAGTGCTGGGATTACAGGCATGAGCCACCACACCCAGCCAGGGTATTTTCTAATATCATGTTTGTTACACATTTTTAGAACTGCATACTAAATATAGTTTGTGCTTTTCTTGATGACTCATGGTCACTGTCTTGTGCTCCTTACTTTGGGTTGCCAGATAAAATACAGGGCACCCAGTAAAAACTGGATTGCTAAATACATGTAATATTTGTGACTTTTAAAAAAATAGAGATAGGGTCTCACTATATTGCCTAGGCTGGTCTCAAACTCCTGGCGCAAGCAATCCTCTCCCCTCAGTCTCCCAAAGCGTTGGGGTCACAGGCATGGGCCACTGCATCCAGCATGTGACATATTTACACTAACAAATTATTCCTTGTTAATCTGAAATTCAAACTGAATTTGAATTTGGGCATCTTATATTTTTATTTGTTAAATCTGCAACCCTACCACTGTTATATATGATGTTATAATAATATAAGGGAGACTCAGCTGCAGTTGAGCTGTGGTTGGGCTAGTTGTCCTGACAGGTAGGTGTCTCAACGTTGTTGTGCTTTTTGAATTCTGTAGTTATTTCTGACAGTCTCTTTTATTGCTACCCAGTGATGGTATTGCTTGTTGTAGCCAGTGTATAGCATCTTTAATTCTCTTTTCTCTCTCCTAGTATATTCTTCCAGTTGGTTTGGCCTGGAAAATAAGATCCTCAAGCACATTTGAATTTTCTGTAAAGTTAAGAGTAAATAGTTTTTGAAGAAGGGTGCAGGTACTTGAGGGCATATACTTAAGAAAAGTATGCAAATTTTAAAATAAGGACTTCATAATATTTTAATGTGACTGCCAGAGATTATCTTGTAATTTCTTTTCAACATTCCTCAGGCTAAGTGAATTATGGTTTATTTCCTGGAGTGCATAGGGCATTGTATAAGGAGAACTCAGTCACTGATGAAGAGATGAAAGCTGTATTAGCTTGGTGCAAAAGTAATTAAAAGTAATGGCAAAAATTTTACAAAAAAAATTACTTTTGCGCCAACTTAATCGATAAAAGAATTTGCAATTGTGTTTTTTACACTTGAACGGGATTCTGAATGTTCTTGACAATCTTTAGGAAGAGTCAGATACTGGTCTGGCTTGAGTAGTTAACAGGTAATCTTACCTTGAGGCTGGATTGCACTACGTGACCTCTTGAAATCACTAGTAGATATATGGTTCTGCTTACTCTGTGATCTACCCAATCGACTCAAAATAATGACCACATCCAAAATTATGAAAACTGAAAAATTAGTCAGCATAATATCTACAACAGAAGGTACTATGTATTCCAAATATGGTGCTTAGAGGAGGTTTGGGCCAGCTTGCAAAATCTTATGCAGAAGGAATTACAATGTCTATTCTTCCCTAACTGCACTCATTTACACAACGATTAAACAATTTTTCTGCCCTAGACAATCCTTGTTCTGAATATAGATTTGATGTGGCTCCTGAATTAGAACTGCCGTTCCTAATGCTGAGCCTATGATTATTCAAACTCAGCATGAAAAGTCAGCAAACACCTCCCCACACCTTATATATTTGCATTTATCTTTATTTGACATCAGAAAAAAATTGTTTGAAAATGATTTAACATAAGCAGATGATCCGGCCGGGCGCGGTGGCTCAAGCCTGTAATCCCAGCACTTTGGGAGGCCGAGACGGGCGGATCACGAGGTCAGGAGATCGAGACCATCCTGGCTAACACGGTGAAACCCCGTCTCTACTAAAAATACAAAAACTAGCCGGGCGAGGTGGCTGGCGCCTGTAGTCCCAGCTACTCGGGAGGCTGAGGCAGGGGAATGGCGTAAACCTGGGAGGCGGAGCTTGCAGTGAGCTGAGATCTGGCCACTGCACTCCAGCCTGGGCGACAGAGCCAGACTCCGTCTCAAAAAAAAAAAAAAAAAAAAAAAAGCAGATGATCTTCAGGCTCAGGATGATGAGGTCTTATGTTACCCAGCTATGTCTACTTTTATTGGCTTTAGTCAAAGAATGACTCAACAGAATCAGATCCTGGAGAATATTTTGGGAGGTGTTAGGAAGGTCTAATACCAAGCAAGACCAGTATCTTGGTAAAATAGTTTAATTTCTTCAGAGGCTTCTGAGATTGTACAAATCAGAAAATACTTGCTAGGTCATGGTAAAACTATTCTAAATATGTTAAACCTTTAAAACTTGTTACAGGCTTTTTAATTACAACAAGAGCAATTCTGGTCTCTGTAGGTCAATGGAGCCATTAGTTGTACTGTATATTTAGACTCATGTGACCTGAGTCAACTTATTAATGTGTTAAATATAGTTTTATTTTTCCTATTCTTTCCTTTTTTCTTTTTCTTTTTTTCAACATTTTTTTTGTAGCTATGGGGGTCTTGCTGTGTTGCCCAGGCTGGTCTCAAACTCCTGACCTCCTCCCTGCTTCAGCCTCCCAAAGTGTTGGGACTACAAGCATGAGCCACTGCCTTTGGCTCTTTTTCCTCTTTGTTACTATCTTACCCCGACCTCCCATCTTAAGGTCTGCTTTTTCCTCTTGATCAACAATATAAATTCATTTCTCAAATATATTGTGGTGGCTCACACTTATAATCCCAGCACTTTGGGAAATGGAGGCAGGAGGATGGCTTCAGGCCTGGAGTTCAAGACCAACCTGGGCAATGTACTGAGACCCTATCTCTACCAAAAAAATCTAAAAATTAGCTGGGTATGGTAGTGCAAGGTTGTAGTCCTAGCTACTTGGGAGGCTGAGGCAGGAGGATCACTTGAGTCCAGGAGGTCGAGGCAGCAGTGAGCCTTGATTGTGTCACTGCACTCCATCCTGGGTGACAGAGCAAGTCCCTGTCTCTAAAAAATAAAAGTAAAATATACTATGCCATGACTTACGGCTTTTGAGTATTATTTTTATTTTCAAGTTTAGCCTAATAAATACTTTTGTACATTTTGTTTTGTTTTTTTCCAACAGCTTCCTTCTATTCTAAAAGGGTTGCTATAGTATTTTAGCAGATCTATAAAGGAACAAGGATAATGTGGGCCACTGAGGATAGTGTGATAAAAAAATGTTTAAGAAATATTCAATGGACATTTACTGAAGCATGCAAGGTAGTATACTATTGGCAAGGAGCTAACACAATGGTAGGAGAGGCAGATTCATGAACAGAATTTTATTGCAATGTGGTGAGGATAATGATGAAAACATGCAGATAGGTGTCTCTTTCTCTGTGAGGCTATAAAACTAACTTGGCTTTGAAACACTGGGGAAGGCTTCCTGGAGGAGTTAATGCCTGGCTTGAGTCTTAAAATATAAGTAGGCAAAAAGTGTGGAGCAGAGAGCCTGAGCAAAGACATAGGGGAACAGGGAAGGGTCTCCCTTGTCTTTTTAGTTTCTGAAGTAGCTTCCTGAGTCATTGGTAGAAGGGGAGGCACCCAAGCCCTGTCACTGCTTAATCTTGACAGCCTTTTGCAAATATGCTGTGCAGTGGTGACCGCACAGGCAGCTATTATGACTAAACTATCAAGTTTACCAGATATCCTCCATCACCTTTAAGTACAACAACACTTTGCTGGCTGGGTGCAGTGGCTCAGCCTGTAATGCTAGCACTTACTGAGGCCAAGGTGGGAGGATCGCTTGAGGCCAGGAGTTTGAGACCATCCTCAGCAACTTAGACCTCTGCCTCTACAATTAAACAAAACAACACTTTCTTCATTTTCTGGGCATTCTGGTATATTTCAAATGATAGCCTGATAACCACAATCCTCTCTGTATTAGTTTCTTACAGCTGCCATAACAAAGTACCACAAACTGGATGGCTTAAACTATAGAAATTTATTGTTTCACAGTCTAGAGAACAACTCTGAGAAGGTGTTTTCAGGGTTGGTTGCTTTTGAGGACTGTGAGGGAGAACAACTTCTCTTCTAGCTTCTGGTGTTCTGCTGGCAATCTTTGGCATTCTTTGGCTTGTAGAAGCATTACCCTAATCTCTATTTTCGTGTTCATGTTCATGTGGGTCAAAATTCCCTTGGGCCCATGCCTGGGTCCAAATTCCCACCCCACCCACTCTCCCCTTCACCCTGTCCTTTTTCTTTTTCTTTTTCTTTTTTTTGAGACAGGGTCTGGCTATGTCACCCAGGCCGGAGTGTGGTGGTGTGATTACAGCTCACTGCAGCCTTGACCTTCTGGGCTTATGCAATCCTCTCACCTCAGCTGTCCTCAGTAGCTGGGACCACAGGTGTCCACCATCATGCCTGGTTAATTTTTTTTATTTTGGTAGAGATTAGGTTTCTTATTATTGCCCAGGCTAGCCTCAAACTCCTGGCCTCAAGTGATCCTCCCACCTTGGCCTCCCAAACTGCTGGGATTACAGGTGGGAGCCACCACACCCGACCCAAATTTCCCTTTTTTCTAAGAATACCAGTCATATTGGATTAGGCGACCATCCTACTACATTTAGCTAATTACGTTTGAAATAACCCTATTTCTAAGTAAAGTCATATTCTAAGGTACTGGAGGTTAATACTTCATATGAATTTTGAGGGAACACAATTCCCTCAAACATAAGGAATTTAACTCACAACATCACATTTCCAATGTAGGTTTTATAACTTAAGGGCAAATCTTAATTTCAGAAAATATTACCAAGAATGTAAATGCTTTATCTGATTTCCATGGGTTAACCAATCTTTTTCTACCTATTTACATAAAATATATATGTTCTGTTAATTTCACAGTATTGTGAATTTCATAGTGTTTAGAATTTAGTAGAAATTTACCTAGTAGGTGTCTTAGTTAAGCTGCTATTTCATTAAATGCTTATCTTTTTCAAAAGATTTTCCAAATGTAGGAAATGTAGGATATTTCCAAATATCCTAAATTAAAACTAGAGGGGCTTACTTGTTGACACAGTGTGATCAGGACTGCTGATCTCTGAAGCACTGGACAATTCTATAATACAAGAATATATTGAACTCCTTCCAAATATGGTTTAAAAATAATAGACAAAATGGCTATACAACATCTGTTACTGAATAAACGAGAATATATGAGCATTGGAAATCAGTGTTTATAATCATTTGACAATTGGCATTCACAAAATTGTTCCGTATTGCACTGGTGATAGTTTCTACATATATTACTTTTTTTTTTTTTTTTTTGAGAGGAAGTCTAGCTCTGCCACCCAGGCTGGATCTAGCTCTGCCACCCAGGCTTGATCTTGGCTCACTGCAACCTCCGCCTCCCGGGTTCAAGCGATTCTTCTGCCTCAGTCTCCTGAGTAGCTGGGACTACAGGCGCGTGCTACCACGCCCGGCTAATTTTTTGTATTTTTAGTAGAGACAGGGTTTCACCACGTTGACCAGGCTGGCCTTGAACTCCTGACCTCGTGATCTGCCTGCCTCGGCCTCTCAGTGCTGGGATTACAGGCGTGAGCCACCGCGCCTGGTATCCCTTTCTTTTCTTTTCATTTTTTTGAGACAGAGTCTCGCTCTGTCACCCAGGCTGGAGTGCAGTGGCACCATGTCGGCTCACTGCAACCTCTACCTCCTGGGTTCAAGCGATTCTCCTGTCTCAGCCTCCCAAGTAGCTGGGATTACAGGCGCGTGCCACCACGCTCGGCTAATTTTTGTATTTTTAGTAGAGACGGGGTTTCACCATGTTGACCAGGCTGGTCTCGAACTCCTGACCTCAGGCAGATCCACCTGCCTTGGGCTCCCAAAGTGCTGGGATAACAGGCGTGAGCCACCATTCCCCGCTACATGATCACTTTCTAAATTAGTGCTGTATTTGTTTCTTATTTTAGGTATCTGATTAAAAGTACAACTTTTAGAAACACTTTTTTTCCCTCCGCTTACAAAATGGATCCATCCAATATCTGTTACCTAAACGTTTCACTGTCTTTTGATTAGTTTTGTACCAAAATTCACAATATATGCACCAGTATTCAATAGAAATAATGCAATGTCTGATACCACTTGCTTTTTATCCAAAGCAAAACAATTTGATTCTGTAAGTCGTTCAAATCCTATTCATTTTCAGAAGCAAAGCTGGCTTTACGGAATTTAACTAGTGGATGAAGCAGCTACCTGGGAAGGGCAAAGCATCGAGTTCAATCAAGGATCCTGTAACCTGATACTATTACTGTTGTTCTGTCTGCCACTCCTAAATAGGTTTCATAATCTCATTATCTCCTATCCTCTCCATGTTAAAGGTCTTGTTTTGGGTACTGTCGATACCGAAATTAATCTAACTTTGACTAGAGATTGGCTTATTGTATTTCCCAGATCTTAAATCACTGTGGGAGCAACTATATAGAGAATCTTAAAAGATTTCTACGTCGCTTAGCTTGCTTTTTCCACCGGTTCTCTTTCCCGTCTCCCACACTGTCTCAGAACCTTTTCTTTTTTCTCTTTTGCTTAGTTCCTTTTACACTTAAGCTGTGTAGGGGGATTTAAATTCCAACCCGGAACTCGGAATCGCGCGCCTTGCATCACGGAAGTCGTAGTTTCTATGACTCCTCCCTTCCCGTCTTTCAAGCCGATTCCTCTCTGCAGCTAAAAACTACAACTCCCAAAATGCATCCTCGGTTTGGCCCGCCCCCGTGCGCACGCGCTCTGAGGCCGCCGGATTTGAATCGGCGGCGTTGTTATTGACGCCATATTGGGGCCGGCGGCGGGTGGGAGAGTCCTACGAGGGAGGGGGAAGCGGTTGGACGTGTTCGCTTGCGGTCGTGCTGCCGCAGCCACCTCGCAATCTCTCTCCATCGATCGCCGCCCTCAATCTACTGACTGTACTCGGGCGTATTAGGAGCCGCGTTCCAGCCTCACGCCCCACGGTGCTGTTTTCGACTTCAGAAAGGATCTAGTCTCAGCACAGAAGCGCCTCAGGCGGGGCGCAAAGCTCGAGCGGACGGCGGGGGCGGCCGGAGCCTCTCCCGGGGGAGCCGCGCCTGAGGAGGCGGAAGAGCCCCCCTGACGCGACTGGCGTGTGCTTCTGCCCGCCACCGCCCCTCCCGCTCTCACCCGGGCCGTCCCTGGCCACTGCCCCTGCCGCGGAGGCAGCGGCGGCGGCGGCTCTCTTTTCCACAGCCGGCGCTCTGCGACCCGCTTGGCTCTTGAGCCCGTCGGGTAGGCTCTCCTCGAGTTCCCGCTTCTTCCTCCTTTCCCTCGCCCTCTTCCTCTCTTCCTCTCGTCACCCCTCCCCGACCCCGCCCGAGCCCGGCGCCTCAGCTGCCCCCGGCCATGGCGTGCGGAGCCACTCTGAAAAGGACTCTGGATTTCGACCCGCTGTTGAGCCCGGCGTCCCCGAAGCGGAGGCGATGTGCGCCATTGTCGGCGCCCACCTCGGCCGCTGCCTCTCCGTTGTCGGCGGCCGCGGCCACTGCCGCCTCCTTCTCGGCTGCGGCCGCCTCGCCGCAGAAGTATCTCCGAATGGAGCCATCCCCCTTCGGCGACGTCTCCTCCCGCCTCACCACAGGTGGGACCCGGCCCCGCGGCCGCCGGGGTAGTCGAGAGAACAGGGGTCCTGGGGCGTGGGATGCGGCCCCTGGGGTGGGGATACCGGACTGTGTGGTTCTCGTTCTTAGCAAAGTAGTAGGGCAGCCACATTTTTCATTAGGTCCTCGTAGCCCGAGGACCTAATAAGACACAATAGAAATGGGCTGATGTCAAGGGGGTAGTGTTTGGAGGTGGGTAGGGGCTTTGCCTTGTCGGTATTGGGTAGAACAGGGACATCTTTTTCTTTGGGCCGAATGATTGGAATTGTTTCCATAGTCGCTGGAGACTCAGCGGAAATGATTAGAGAGGGCGATATTACTCGTAAATTTAGGCGAAAGGGTCACATTTCGCCCCAATCTCGATGTGTGCTTGTCGGAATCGATTGGTTGCAGCTATTAACTCTGGGACTGGGTGGTTTGAGGCGAGGCTACAGCCCCTCCTCCAGTTCAGACATGGCTGATTTTAGTATAGTGGGGGTGGGGGGTGGGGATGGATGTCACTGGGGCGAGATCTAGGCCTGTCATTAATCACCCACAAGAACGCCACTTTGGCTGAGTCAAGACCTGTTTCCTTAGCAGGGTCAACAACAAAGAAAACGCTCTTCCCGAGTACTGTAATATGATCATACTGTACGTCTAGACCTTGAGAAATCTTGAACTTTTAATAAGCATATTGCATTGAAAATTGGGGCCGAGGAGTTGTTTTTATTTGGAAATGCTTTATTTTTGCCCAACAAAGTATGTTGGGAGAAAACAACCTAGCCTTGAGGATAATGAAGAAATCAACCCAGCATTCCAAGGGACTAAAGACTTTTGCTTTTCATCTTGAAACATTTCCTGAGAGAGACTATGGGGAATGTCTTTTGGCTGCTTTGTAGGGCATGTGTATGCCCAGTTTTTTCTGTACTTCGAAATCCTTGTGTGCCCCTGGCACAGTCCTAGGATAGGCTTTTGTGGATTGAAGTGTAAATGTTTCCTTTGTGTGTAGCATGCAAAGATTTCTGTGTGAGCCTTTAGTAATAATATCACCCTTTAAACAAAGCCTTTTCATAGCTTGATTTAAATGTCTCATTATCATTAGCTTAAAAAAGTGAAGTATATACCTCTAAGTTTGGTGACTTCCATTTGAAACTGACTTTAGTCTAGTTTTTTTTTCGTTATGTCACATTTTGAAATATTTTCTAAATCCATGGAGTGACCCTCGAATATGCAAGCTACCATTTTTGCTATTAAATAAATAATTTGATCTAATTTAAGGACATACTATTTTAGAGTTGTAGTGAGTTGTCACGGAAATTCTCGGATAAATTTATTTAATGACCTTACTAACTGTCTTTTAATTAGATTGAAAAGGCATTTGTTGATTGTTAGGCTTTACTTTGGAAAAAAAAAAAAAGGAAACAGCCAATGTCAAGAATGAGCTACTGGTGGTTGACATAGTGAAATGGTATCATTGGAAATTGAAATGGAATCTGTACTTAACTAATAAGGCCATTTCAAAATAAGGTCATTAAGTAGCTAACCAGTAATAAATTTCAGTCGAGGGAGTGAATTAATACAGTGCTAGGTTTGGGAATTAAAGTACTATATCTCAATGGGAAAATAATCTTGGGCATGTGTGTAAACCAGTGGGGGTTATAACATGTTCCACCGCTTTAAAGCACACTTACTCGGAAAGAACTGTGATGCTTTGTAAACTTGACTTTTCATTGGCATATCTGTAGCGTTGGTTAATACAATTGGCTCCACATTATCTCAAGTTTAAATTAATTGAAGTATCATAGTAAAACGACTGGAATTATTGGAACTGTTTAAGCCAGCTGATTCAGATTCACATTCACTTTCCAAAATACTGCTATTCTGTTCTTCAAGGTGTTTTTTTGACATCTACTTTGGAAGTTTGATTATATCCTGAAACCTAAAATCACATCCTAATTGATTCTGAGTCTGCTGAAAGTTATTCTAACTAATCTGAATATTAACTTAAAAAGTTGACTTGAGAAAACAAGTTGAAATTGAAGTTTTGACTTGCTAAAATTACATTTTTTAAACTGTAGTTTTGAATGACATTCTAAATGTAATTTAATTTGACTTTGTGTTTATATGGCCAATTTGGGGTATGGTCCTGTATGTTTTTTGTAATGCCATAATGGGAGCTGCAGTGTTGTGCAGGTATCAAAGAGCTTCCCCGTTTTCATGTTAGTAAACTTGGAAATAATTTTCTCATGCACCTGATTTTTAGCTTCCTATTTTAACACCGATTATTCTTAAACTTTATGGGAGTAAATACCCATCTGTCATTAACTAAAATGAAGAGTTAGGATTGGAAGTAGACAGTGGCTTACTAAATTGAGATGGCGAACTTTCGGAAACTCTGTTTTCCTTTCACATCTGTGAGTTCAAATATAATACAAATAATGTAGAATTAGAGTACTAAAGTGAGTTTTTTTCAGAGCATGTATACAATTTATTTTATCATTGTTCTCCTCTGGATATTTTCAGTTTCTGATGGCATAGCTGAAGTTGTGGCTTTATTAGTTTCAGGAACTTGGATGTCTGTTTTAAACCTTAGCTATCATTTTAGTCATCCCAGGAAGTTTGACTTGACTATTCTTATTTAAATATTTTTCAAACTGTTGCAACTTAACGCTAGGAAAAAGGAAGGACTAGCTGAGCTGAAGGAAGTTAAGATTGCTTTCTTAACCGCAAGGCTTAGAGCCTTTATTATGCTAATTGGCATTGTGAATTTTTTAGGGGCTCCTTAACACACAGATATCCCAAACCTGTTTTTTAGGACACTCAAGTGTTACTACTTCAGAAATGCTGTCCTGGGTCTAGGGGTGGTTGACAAAGTACAGCCATATTTTTGTGTAGCCTAAGAGCTAAGAATGTTCTTTACATTTTTTAAATGGTTGGAAAAGAATCAAAAGAATTATTTTGTGACACGTGAGAATTATGTGAAATTCAAATTTCAGTGTCCATAAATAAAATTTTATTGGAACACAGCTGTGCTCATTCTTTTTTTTTTTTTTAAAGTGTTGTTCATTGCAGGTGACGATGGCAGAGTTGAATAGTTGTCACAGAGAGTGTATTGCCCCCAAAACTCCATATTTGCTCTCTAGTGTTTACAGAAAAAGTTTGCTTACCCTCGTGTGGGGTGTCAGCAGTGAGGTTTATAATACCCCTGGGTATGGGAAAGGAAAAGTGATCAGTGGAAGTAAAGGGAGGGGGGAATAGAGGCATCGAATATCGTTGGGGAAAGGAATACCTCTAGTAGCTGCATCAATACTTACCCTGGTAAGTTAGTTGAAAACCAAAATATGCTTTACAATTGGTTTTTGAAACATCTGGTAATACTACCATTTAGCCAAAAGATTGTCATGACATTGCCAAGAAAGAATAAAACCAAAATATTGCAACATTGTAAGAGACCATCAATCAAATCCAACACATTGTTTTCATTATTATGTAGTGAATGAATGGTCTGAAGATACCCTTCTGTGAATGTTAATGTATTTGTGAGTTTGTTAGGCACATTAATTCACATTGTTTATGGCTTGGTACCATTACTCTAGTCTGCCTTAGGAATTGAATTCTGTGAAGAGTTAAGTTCCTTTGTAAGAACTCATTGTGCTTGCTGGAAACTTGCCATTAAAAATGGAAACTACAGCTTGTGAATGGAGAAGGGTTTACAAGAACATAGATTGTTCACCAGACATTGATGCATGCCTGCAAACGGAGACACCAGCTGGCTTAAATGAAATATAAATGGTTCTAGGCAAACAAATGAGACGTCTGTTGGAGGAGGCAGCATCTCACTTCAGATGTCATTTATATTGAGCCAGAAGTATTTTTTAATATTTTGTGGTTATTTAGACAGCTGTTAAGTTGCTCCTAGTTTCTCACTGGATTTGGCGAATAAATGTTTTTAATGGTCTTTGTACTTTGAATCTTAAACCTGATATTCTATTTAGGACTGTATGTAGCTGCAGTTACTGCGTATTTCTATGACTTATGCATTTAAGAATCCTGTAAGTTTATGGCCATTAAAAACTGCAGTTGTATTCTGATATCGAGATTTTTTTTTTTTTTTGAGACAAAGTTGTACCCAGGCTGGAGAGCAGTAGCGTGATCTCAGGTCATTGCAACCTCTATCTCCTGGGTTCAAGTGATTCTTGCGCCTCAGCCTCTGGAGCAGCTGGGATTACAGGCGTGTGCCACCACACCTGGCTGATTTTTGTGTGTGTGTGTATTTTTAGTAGAGACGGAGTTTCACCGTGTTGGCAGGGTTGGTCTTGAACTCCTGACCTCAGATGGTCCCACTGCCTTAGCCTCACAAAGTGCTGGGATTATAGGTGTGAGCCTCTGTCCCCGGCTTTTTGTTTGTTTGTTTGTTTTGAGATGGAGTCTCACTCTGTCGCCTAGGCTGGAGTGCAGTGGCGCAATCTCGGCTCACTGCAACCTCTGTCTCCTGGTTTGAAGTGATTCTCCTGCCTCAGCCTCCCGAGTAGCTGGGCTTACAGGCGCACACCACCACGCCTAGCTAATTTTTGTATTTTTGGTAGAGATGGAGTTTCACCATTTTGGTCAGGCTGGTCTTGGACTCCTGGCCTCATGATCCACCCACCTCAGCCTCCCAAAGTGTTGGGATTACAGGTGTGAGCCACCGCTTCCAGCTTTTTTTTTTTTTTTTTTTTTTTTGAGACAAGTCTCGCTCTGTCGCCCAGGCTGGAGTGCAGTGGTGCAATCTCTACTCACTGCAAGCTCGGCCTCCCAGGTTGACACCATTCCCCTGCCTTAGCCTCCCAAATAGCTGGGACTACAGGCGTCTGCCACCACGCCCGGCTAATATTTTGTATTTTTAGTAGAGACAGGGTTTCACCATATTAGCCAGGATGGTCTCCTGGCCTCGTGATCCGCCTGCCTCAGCCTCCCAAAGTGCTGGGATTACAGTTGTGAGCCACCGTGCCCGGCCCCTGGCTTTTTTATTAAGGTAGAAAAATAAAGCCTAAATTGAGCACAGCAACACATAGGCTAAACATGGCTAGATTAGAGGTTAGCCTCTCTTTAGGTGTGGAAGGTACTAGCCACTGTGGTTGCCATGGAGATATAACCTGAGATGTAAAGGAGAATAAATTTCTTCAGTTTTTTAATGGTTTTATAGGAAAAAGAATGTAGTACATATTAATCAGGTCTTTGTTTTGTTTTTTTTGAGACAGAGTCTTGCTTTGTCACCTGGGCTGGAGTGTAATGGCACAATCTCGGCTCACTGCAATCTCTGCCTCCTGGGCTCAAATGATCCTCCTTCCCCAGCCTCTCAAGTACCTGGGGCTACAGGCATGTGCCACCATGCCGAGCTAATTTTTGTATTTTTTTTTTGGAGAGATGGGATTTCACCATGTTGCCCAGGCTGGTTTCAAACTCCTACGGCTTAAGCAATCTGCCTGCTTCGGCCTCCCAAAGTGCTGGGATTACAGATTTGAGCTGCTGTGCCTGGCAGGTTTTTTCTGCTAAGTATTTTGATAGACCTAGAAAGACAGTGATAGAAAGCTTTCGTTTTGAAAGATTGAGAGTAAAAGCTTCAGTGGAAGTGCCCAGTTGTGAGTATCGTTCCTATTTGAAAAGAGATTTTTTTTCTTTATTAAAGAAGAATGTGAAGTAATAGCATGGGTTAAGTTTGGGCCTCTTGAATAGTTGGTTCATGAAACTAGATAATGTTATTGGGAGTGGGAGTAGGTATTTTCAAGTACCTATCAGTGAATTAGTTAACCAGCAATTTGTAGTCCCCGTAGTCCTTGTGTGAACCCTATGCCTAACACTGTTGATTCACAGAATGTTCTTTACATATGTGAAATTGCAGGGAATTTCTTGCCTTTGAGAGAACTACCTGCTTTTAAAAAGGTATGAGAGAAAATGCTTAAGCCTATACAAACCAATCGGGCATCTGAAGTTGCTAAAGAAGTCTTCACAAATGGATTTAGTTCAAAGAGATTCATCTTTAATTTTATTGCTGACTACAGGATTGTGGAACTCGGCTTACCTCCAGTGTTTCTTAGCTTTCTAAACACACCTGAGAGATACACTGTCTCAGCAGCAGTCTCACTGTAGCCATGACTGTTAACAGGAGTATCTCCTGAATTTTGGGGGCTGGGATGAGTCATGGGACTTGAATATGGTGGTTTGAAAATAGCCCGCAAGATTCTTATCTGCCATACCTTCCCTTTTAATGTCACAAATAGTTTTAAAATACTAAATTTATTTGTTGAATTAAGTCTTGACATTTCCCAAGGTTCTTAGAGTTGCTATGGTTGAAAAGAAATGTAATTTCAGTTTTACCCTGTAATTCTGTACCAAATTTTCTTTTTAGACTGTTCTATGACATTGTCATAATGTGTAACATTTTTTGACAAAAAATGTGACTCAAACGAGTCGTAATAAATACTGCAATTAGTTTAAGACTTTGAATAATACTTTTCTGAGGCACTTTAAGTATACTCAATATTCATTTTTCTGGATAATGATGAGAAACATGGATTACGTGAATTACAATATTTTAAGTAGCCCCATGTGTAAGAATTTCTCTATTATCAGATATTTGCTCATCGGAAGAAACATTTTAAAAGGTTTTACAGGATTTTTAGAAGAGAATACTTTTTAATACAAAGTTCTGATTTATTTCTAAAGAAATTTATTTGTTATAACAAGTTTCTCACATGAGATGATATTGTAGCCATATTAAGCAGGGAATCCTTGCAGGTAATTTAAAATTCTAGTGGATGTTAGTTTGTCAGCTTTGATATTTATTTTGGGCCTATTCATCAGAATTTTACAGTATAACATTTTGTAATATTTCTTGTGATCAGGATTTTACAGTATAACAGTTTTTGTAATGTTTCTTACATTTCTTACATGTAGGCTTTGTTGGGTGGTGAACTTTCTAGCACTAAGAAAGCAGCTCGTAACAATATACTTTTAGTTTGTCTTGGGGTGTAGCTTTTTTTTTTCCCTTTAGTTTTTATCTGTCACAAGTGTCATAAGCAGATCATCTTGAGATGTACTAGTGGATATTCTGATTTTATTAACATTGTTATCTTTCCATAAATACAACTTCTGGATTTGACTTTTTAGGTCCTTTGATGTACCTGGATTTTCTTAACATTATTAAAACATTTAAATTATTCTTCTAGAAGTCACTTGTTCAAACCCTTATGAGCCTCATTTGAGTTCCAGATACTGCACTGGCTAGGCAAAGAGTAAGAGTCTCTTGAGAGACTGATGATAGAGCGGCCACTGTTGATACTTTATTAGCTAGCACTTTATCAGTATACCTATTTTCATTTCTTATTAACATTTTTCCATATTAGTGTTCATTTCCCCTTTGATAGCCTAAGTATTAAAATTGGTTTACTGATTAAATCACTTCTGAAAAAGTTTTTTTCCTAAAAGTATTAAGGCTTGTTTACTAAGTTTCTGAAATTGTGTCAGTATATGATGTGTATTCTCACTTTGGTTAGCATTCATTTTCATTTCTGTTAATGTTAATTCTTATAAAACTCCCTCAAAAAAATCGAACTAGACGGAATGGTTGGAGGGAGGGACTTGGATTTTTCTTTTGTTTCTTTTTGTTGAACTGATTAGCAAATGAAGAGTAGAATGTACAGTGAAGTTTGAAGAAAGCCAATTTTTCAAACATGACTGTCCCTCTGAACTGTGCCTTTTAATTAGGAAAGGAGATTGCCTTGTTCCTCCCACTAAAATATGATTAGAAGAACTTCTCTAAGTGGTATACTTGATTTAAAGTATAGAAGATTTTAGTTGCTGTGATAGAGAGGGGGACTTGATGCTGTCTGTGACAATCTTTCATAGCCCAGGGTAAAATAGTGCATTATCAGAGCCTGGCATTGTAATCAGTTGAACATGTGTGGAAATACTGACCTATCAACTTGGAATAATTCTTCACTTTTTTTTTTTTTTTTTGAGACGGAGTCTGGCTCTGTCACCCAGGCTGGAGGGCAGTGGCACGATCTCGGCTCACTGCAACCTCCACCTCCTGGGTTCAAGCGATTCTCCTGCCTTAGCCTCCTGAGTAGCTGGGATTACAGGTGCGTGCTGCCACGCCTGTGTAATTGTATTTTTAGTAGAGATGGGGTTTCACCATGTTGGTTAGGCCGACGTCGAACTCCTAACCTCGTGATCCGCCCACCTGGGCCTTCCAAAGTGCTGGAATTACAGGCGTGAGCCTCTGCGCCTGGCCATTTCTTAACTTTTAAAACACCAGTAAAACATTCTGGTTAGATACAAATGCCTGTCCTAAGAGGAGGCATTTTAGACTCTTTAAGCATCCCTTATATACATTTCTGGATGTAACATGAAGAGGTGTTACGGTTTTTTTTTTATGGCTAGTGATCGCTGTTTCAGGAGTCTCATTAGATGAGAGTTATGCTTCATTTTGGTTATTGCCTTTTTTTTGGGGGGGGGGTCGGAGCCTCACTCTGTCACCCAGGCTAGAGTGCAGTGGCGCAATCTCGGCTCACTGCAACCTCCACCCACTGCAGCCTCCACCTTCTGGGTTCAAGCGATTCTCCTGCCCCAGCCTCCCAAATAGCTGGGACCACAGGCACATGCCACCACACCCAGCTCCTTTTTTGTATTTTTAGTAGAGATGAGGTTTCACTGTGTTAGCTGGGATGGTCTTGATCTCCTGACCTCGTGATCCGCCAGCCTCTGCCTCCCAAAGTGCTGGGATTACAGGCGTGAGCCACCGCGCCTGGCCCATTATTGCCTTCTTGACAATCGTATTTTTGAAGTTTCAGTGTATGAAAGTATAAATTATGCATAGTATTGATGTCTCTAACTCCTATTTTCTAAAAATTAGCTTTCCTTATTGTGATATTTTGAGACAGAGTCTTACTCTGTCACGCAGGCTGGAGTGCAGTGGCATGATCTTGGCTCACTACAGCCTGCCTCCTGGGTTGAAGCGATCCTCCTGCCTTAGCCTTCTGAGTAGCTGGGATTACAGGCATGCGCCACCACGCCCGGCTAATTTTTGTGTTTTTAGTAGAGACGGGGTTTTGCTATGTTGGCCAAGCTGGTCTTGAACTCCTGACCTCAGGTCATCTGCCCGCCTCTGTCTCCCAAAGTGCTGGGATTACAGGCGTGAGCCACCACGCCCAGCCCATTGTGATTTATTTTAACGTTAGATGCTAATAGAATTTTGACTAAGTGTAGTAATATACTACTGGATAGGGTAGTAAATGTTAAGAACTTGGTCCCTGAGGTCAAACCTGGCTCTGCCATGTTCAAGCCATGTGACGTTTCAGAAGACACTGAAGCAGAGCCTCATTTTTCTCATCTCAGGAAATGTGCACATGATGATAGTAGCATCTGCCTCTTAGGGTTGTGAGAATTACGAGCATTTACTGGCCAAGTGATGGAAACGGTCTCAAGAAGGCAACCTCAAATGGGACTTTTACTGACCAGCAATTTTGCCTTTCATTGAATAAGCCTGCCATCTGCAAAAGAAGAGTTGCCATCAAATCACAGTTTTTTCATTGTTTTTAGTACCAGCATTACTGACATTTGAGCCTGTCCTGTTTTAGTATCATCGAGGATTAAATAATTATGAAAGCACTTTATACAGTGAGGGGAATATTCCACTTTTCTCCAAAGTAACCTCATCCTCTTGATTATTCCCTTTTTCTTCTCTCAGTTGGATCTTTGCTTTTGGCTTTATATATTCCCAAGCCTTTCATGAGAAAGTAAAAGAACAAAACATACTCAAATTCCTCCAGCTATCTTCTAGATCTCTTCCACTTCAAAATCAAATTCAAAGAGCTTTCAAATAGTCTGTTTGCTTCCATTTCTTCAGTTCTCAATTCCTGACATGCCTCAAGCAGCTCCTGTGAGGTCATCAGTGACTTCCATGACACTCAATCAATCCTCCTCTTATTTGACCTTTCTTTCAGCATTCTTCCTGCTGGCACACTACTTTCTTTTTGAAATGCTTTTTTTTTCTTCTTTGACTATAATTTCCCTCTACTCCCTAGCTGTTCTTTTTGTCTTTACCTGGGCATTAAACCTTGTAGTTTTTTAGTTCTAGCTCTAGCTCCATGCTTATCTCACTTAATAGCTCCCTAAGCAGTCACATGCCTGCTTCTGACTTCAGTTTCCATTTACAGATGTATCTGTATTTAATTTGTATCTTCAGTTCATTCAGACAGTTCCTCTTTAGTTCTAGCCATGGGAAATTAGGACTTTTTTTTTTTTTTTTTTGAGATGGGGTTTTCCCCTGTTGCCGAGGCTGGAGTGCAGTGGTGCGATCTCAGCTCACTGCAGCCTCTGCCTCCTGGGTTCAAGCAGTTCTCCTGCCTCAGCCACCCAAGTAGCTGGGGTTACAGATGTATATCACCATGCCTGGCTAATTTTTGCATTTTTAGTAGAGACAGTTTCACCATGTTGGCCAGGCTGGTCTCGAACTCCTAGCCTCAAGTGATCTGCCCACCTTGGTCTCCAAGGTGCTGGGATTACAGGTGTGAGCCACCATGCCCAGCCTAATTTGGACCTTTTTATCGTCAGATCTTGTTAGCGCCTTCCTTCTACCACTAGAAGTCAGAATTTTTGTGAAATCCATTGACTTTTAAATGTTCACAACTAATTTACAAAATACATGGGATAAATAAGAGATGTATGTGGACTTCTAATCAGTGCCTTATGGTGTGAGAGGTGGTCTTTTTGTTGTTGAAACTCTCACTCTGTTGCCCAGGCTGGAGTGCAGTGGTATGGTCTTGGCTCACTGCAGCCTCCATCTCTTGGGTTCAAGTGATTCTCCTGCCTCAGCCTCCCTAGTAGCTGGGGTTACAGGTGCCCGCCATTATGCCTGGCTAACTTTTGTATTTTTAGTAGAGATGAGGTTTCACCATGTTGGCCAGACTGGTCTCGAACTCCTGACCTCAAGCCATCCGCCCAGCTTGGCCTCCCAAAGTGTTGGGATTACTGGCGTGAGCGACCGTGCCTGGCCTGAGAGGGGGTCTTAATTCCTCTTTTAAAAAGCGGTCATGTTGGTAAAGTAAATGAATTGTTTCATCATCTGTCACATAATGACGAATATGAATTTCCTTTTTTAAAGTGTATTAGGAGAGATGGAGTAATCATTGTATATAGGTTAATGTCATGTAATGAGTTTTCCTAAGTAGGTCCAATCAAGTTAAATTAATTTGCAGAATATTTTCCTCCTAGGGGAGGGGTATGTCTAACTTAGAATTACACTTGGAATTACACTTGATCTTAGCCAAAAGGCTGAGAAGCAATGAACTTACAACTATAAAAACCATTCAGGTGAGGGTGGCAAAATGATTTTAAGTTAGCTTAGATATTTTCGTACTTGTAATAACCGGGCTGCTAACGTCTTCCTTTCCTTCCTCTCCACTCTCTAGTATGTCCAATAGTAAACCAACCACTTTTTTTTTTTTTTTTTTTTTTTTGAGACGGAGTCTCGCTCTGTCGCCCAGGCTGGAGTGCAGTGGCCGGATCTCAGCTCACTGCAAGCTCTGCCTCCCGGGTTCACGCCATTCTCCTGCCTCAGCCTCCCCAGTAGCTGGGACTACAGGCGCCCGCCACCTCGCCCGGCTAATTTTTTGTATTTTTTAGTAGAGACAGGGTTTCACCATGTTAGCCAGGATGGTCTCGATCTCCTGACCTCGTGATCCGCCAGTCTTGGCCTCCCAAAGTGCTGGAATTACAGGCTTGAGCCACCGCGCCCGGCCAACTTTTTAAAAAATATTCAATTAAAGGTTTTTTGTTTGTTTGTTTTTTGGTTTTTTTTTTTTTTTGAGACGGAATTTCGCTGTTGTTGTCCAGGCTGGAGTTCAATGGTGTGATTTCAGCTCACTGAAACCTCTGCCTCCAGAGCTTAAGCGATTCCCCTGCCTCAGCCTCCCAAGTAACTGGGATTATAGGTGCCCGCCACCATGCTGAGCTAATTTTTTTGTGTTTTTCGTAGAGACAGAGTTTCACCAGGTTGGCCAGGCTAGTCTTGAACTCCTGACCTCAGGTGATCCACCCACCTCAGCCTCCCAAAGTGCTGGGATTACAGGCGTGAGCCACCGCCCTTGGCCAAGGGAGTTGTTATTTTAAGCAGGGGCTAGAAACTTTAAATACTCATAGTTCCAGAGATATAAATGATTTAAAGTAAACTAGGAGGGAACTAGTGAATTCCAGTCCTGACCAGCAGCATCACCTCATAAGGAATGTAGAATCTTAAGCTCCACCCTGCAGGGTCTACATTTTAACAAGATCCAGAGGTAATCTGTGTGTGCATTAAAATTGTAGAAGCACTTGAGAACTTAGGCCCAAAAGGTAGCAGTCACTTTGAATCTTCAGCTGAGTTTTGCCATGTTACCTGGTTTTATAAGAGTTGTCAGAAGTCTGACTTTATATGTAAAACCACCCAGTTTTTAAATGGCTACAAATTAATGTGTTTTAAAAAAATCATGTCCGTGGGGCTGAGTTTGGCCTGTTAGTCATCAGTTTTGCAAATCCTGGTTCCAGGTACACCCTTTTTGTTTGTTTTGAGACCAAGTCTCGCTCTGTTGCCCAGGCTGGAGTGCCTTGGCACTATCTCGGCTCACTGCAGCCTCCGCCTCCCAGGTTTAAGTGATTGGGATTACAGGCGTGCACCACCTTGCCCGGCTAATTTTTTTGTATTTTTAGTAGAGACGGGGTTTCGCCATATTGGCCAGGCAGGTCTCAAACTCTTGACCTCAGGTGATCCACCCTCCTCGGCTTCCCAAAGTGCTGGGATTATAGACATGAGCCACTGTGCCTGGCCCAGGTATGCTAATGTTTTTTTGGGGTGCCTGAACAAGTTGTTATGGAAATGGGTTTGTTCTTCAGCTTGATTGTGCTGTACTGGAGTCCTCAACGAGTCTGCTTTCTCAGTCTGTGCAAGCTGGTTTAGGTTCTACACTTACACTTACATAATATTTAACTGTATCAAAGGCATTCATTTATCTTCCCTATGGGAGGAGGAACAACTATAATCACTACAAGGTCAAATTCTTTCATTTCACTGGTACTGTGTAGCCAGTGCTACTTATTTGAAGTAAATTTCTCAATTTGTTAAAACCCTGCAGGTAAGTACCATTGCCCTTGTGGCTGTGGTTAATTGGAATAAGAGCTGAATCTTTTGCTTTGGAACCAAATGTTTCTGTAGCATGCACATTTTGGGTTTTGGATTTGGGGCAGTTCAATTTCCACTTCTCCATTTATTGCCCTTTTTTTTTGAGATGGAGTTTTGTTCTTGTTGCCCAGGCTGGTGTGCAATGGCTTAATCTCGGCTCACTGCAACCTCCGCCTTCCCCTGGGTTCAAGTGATTCTCCTACCTCAGCCTCCCGAGTAGCTAGGATTACAGGCACGTGCCACCACACTTGGCTAATTTTTTTTTTTTTTGTATTTTTAGTAAAGATGAGGTTTCTCCATGTTGATCCGGCTGATCTTGAACTCTCTACCTCAGGTGATCTGCCTGTCTCGGCCTCCCAAAGTGCTGGGATCACAGGCATGAGCCACCGTGCCCGGCATCTTTTTATTTTTTATTTTTTTTAAAGACAGGGTCTTGCCGGGCACGGTGGATCACACCTGTATTCCCAGCACTTTGGGAGGCTGAGGCGGGTGGATCACCTGAGGTCAGGAGTTCAAGATGAGCCTGGCCAACCTGGTGAAACTCTATCTCTACTAAAAATACAAAAATTAGCTGGGCTTGGTGGCAGGCGCCTGTAATCCCAGCTTCTCTGGAGTCTGAGGCAGGAGAATCGCTTGAACCTGGCAGGGGGAGCTTGCAGTGAGCTGAGATCACACTATTGCACTCCAGCCTGGGCGACAGAGCGAGACTCGTCTCAAAAAAAAAAAAACTCAAGGTCTCACTCTCGCCCAGGTTGGAGTGCAGTGGCGCCATTGTAGCTCACTGTAGCCTGGAACTCCTGGATCAAACTATCTTTCTGCCTCATTTTGCCAGTAGCTGGGGACTACAGGGGCAAGCCACCACACCTTGCTAATTTTATTTTTTATGTTTTGTAGAGATAGAGTTTTCGCTTTGTTGCTCAGGCTGGTCTCAAACTCCGGGCCTCAAGTGATCCTCCTGCCTCAGCCTTGCATGAGCCACTGCATGCGGCCATGCTTTCTTTGTTATATTTTGGTAGCTTGTAAGTTATTTGAGAAAATACTTAAAAGTAGTTAAGAGCTACATAACAATAGCAACAAGGTTAATGTATCCCCTTAGTGTAAATATAAGCTGGAGATGTAAAACTTAACATTTACCTGCAGTGTTTTAACAAATTGAGTCGTTTTTTTCAAATAAGTAATCGTTGGCTGTATGTACCAGTGAAATAATAGTATTTTAAAGTGAATTTAAAATGGCATCAGCTCATTCTTTATAGTTAAATAGCTCTTGGTTGGATAAAAATATTGTCCTTAAGATTCCATCAAGGAGAACATAAGAACTGTTTTAGTTTCTGAAGAGATGATCCTGGGAAAATAGCCAATTAATAAAGATGGGTCTCCATAGCAACTCCAAGTTGTGTTTTGTTTTGTTTGAAAATGGAATTTCGCTCTTGTTGCCCAGGCTGGATGGAGTGCAATGGTGCAATCTCAGCTCACCGCAACCTCCACCTCTCGGGTTCAAGCGATTCTCCTGCCTCAGCCTCCCGAATAGCTGAGATTACAGGCATGTGCCACCACACCCAGCTAATTTTGCATTTTTAGTAGAGATGGGGTTTCTCCATGTTAGTCAGGCTGGTCTCGAACTCCCAACCTCAGGTGATCCACCCACCTCAGCCGTCCAAAGTGCTGGGATTACAGGCATGAGCCACTGTGCCCCGCCCAAGTTGTGCGTTTTAATTTAGAAAGTAATCATGACAGTATCTAGTGTGTAGTTCAGAACTGTACATTGCTCTGTTATTTTGGAACAGTGTCTTAGTTTTAAGTCTTAATGGCTACTGCAAGTTTTCTTTACTTAATTATGTACATGTTTTCATATCATTTGTGTTCCTGACTAGAACTGGCAGACTTTCTATATATATATATATATTTTTGAGACTGAATCTTGCTCTGTCGCCTGGCTGGAGTGCAGTGGTGCGATCTTGTTTCCCTGCAACCTCCGCCTCTCGTATTCAAGCAATTCTGCTTCAGCCTCTCAAGTAGCTGGGATTGCAGGTGCCCACCACCATGCCCGGCTAATGTTTGTACTTTTAGTAGAGACAGGGTTTCATCATGTTGGCCAGGCTGATCTCGAACTCCTGACCTCAGGTGATCTGCCTGCCTTGGCCTTCCAAAGTGCTGGGATTACAGGCATTAACTACCGCACCCAGCCCCAAGATTTCTTTTTTAACCCCATTGTTTGCATTGTCTTTCTAGGTCCACTTTCATTTTGTTTTCCAAAGATATTCCATGGAGAAATAAATGGTATTGATCTATAAAATGATCCAGAGGGACCCCATACACCTAAACTTAAAACTGTTAGCGAAACCTTAATGTTTGATCTAGTAATGGTGTCGGGAGGAAAATAGTAAAGCTTTATGGGTATGGAGCAAAAGTTTCTAGTTTCACATGTCAGATTTTTAGAACTTAAATTTATGGACCCTAGAAAGATACTTTGACAGCCCACCCTTCCTTTGTGGTTCTCCTTAAAGTTATTTTTAGTTGCTTCCATGTTCTTTGCTCAGTCTAACCTTGATGCTGTTTGTCCCGCCCCCATCAATTCCATTATGCTTTTTATCCCGTAACTACTTTCTCCTGTTTATATTGTTGACCTTATTCATGGTGCCCAGCATTTCCTAAGTAATCAGTGGCAACTAGAAAGAGGCCTTTTATTTCCATGTTTACAATATTTACTTATTTATTTTTTTGAGACAGAGTTTTCTTTCTTGTTGCCCAGGCTGCAGTGCAATGGCATGATCTCAGCTCACTGCAACCTCTGCCTCCTGGGTTCAAGCAATTCACCTGCCTCTGCCTCCCAAGTAGCTGGGATTACAGGCACCCGCTACTGCATCCAGCTAATTTTTGTATTTTTAGTAGTGATGGGGTTTCACTGTGTTGGCCAGGCTGGTCTCAAACTCCTGACCTGACGTGATCCTCCTGCCTCGGCCTCCCAAAGTGCTGGGATTAAAGGTGTGAGCCACTGCTTTCTGCCTCCTAATTTGTTTTTAAAAATATTCCAAAGAAATAAGTGCTGACTTGTTGATACCACCTAATTAGCAATTTTAGTGACATGTACTAGTTTTGAGAATGAAAATGCTGTGAGTCATAGAACTCGCTAATAATGACTTCCACTTAGCAGTATTTTATGGTAAAAGAGGTAGTTTTTAGGATTTAGTAAAAGAATATACAGCCATTTGTGTGCTGTAGGTTGTCTTGAAAATAACTCTACATATTTTGCTCTAAATGGTTGTTGCAAATTCAGTCTATGCCTCATAAGCCAAATAGGAAGGCATATGATTAAAACTGGAATATGCAACTGATACTACAAGTGAAGCTTGGACTTTTTCTTTAATGAACTTTAAATTGTGTTGGCAAGACAATGTCAGATATTACATGTACCTTGGATAAAATGTTAACTTGCTGGTTTGATAAGAGATGGTCAGATCTAAGTAGCTTAGGACTAAGTAAACAAGTACTGATACATGGAAGGCCTTTATCTACCTGGTGTGAAAGCAACTCAGGTCAGCCAGGTATCTAGATTGAGCTTAGCAATGTGGTGGTTGTAGAATATTGAATCTGAGGAAGTTTCTTGAGTTATCAGCTTCAAGACCGTTTATATCCCTGGACTGAAATAAATTGAGCTTGAGGCTTGCCATTGCAGTTAGCTGTTTGTTACTTGTGCGGTTGAGATCTTGGCCAAGTTAAATTGGACCCTTCACTGCATAACATTGTTGATGACATGTTACCAGTATTAGAGCATTTGAGGGTACCAGTGTGGCTTAGATGACATAGTTGCATCATATTTGATGTAAAAAGCATGCAGTCAATAGCTTTAAAAATTTTTCAGCTCTTTAGCTGACAGTATCAAGTGTTGGCAAGGATGTGGAACAGCTGGAGCTGTAATACTTTTATGGTAGGAATGCAAAATGACAAAATCACTCTGGAAAATGGTTTCGCGATTTTATTTTGTAAGAACAAAATAAATCCTTCATTTGCCATATGATTAGGCAGCCTATTCCCACTCCTAGGTATTTATCCAAGAGAAATGAAAGCATGTCCGCCAAAGACTGGTACTTGAATATTCGTAATAGTCCCAAATTGGAAACAGTCTAAATGTCCATTAACAGGAGAAAGGATAGATGTGTGTGTATGTATACATACATACAATGGAATTCTCACCAGTGAAAAGGAATTTCTGACTCATGCAAAATATATGAATCTCAAAAGCATTTTGCTGAGTGAAAGTTCAGACATAAAAGTCTGTACTCTTTATGATTCCATTTATGTGAAATTCTAGAGAAGGCAAAACTATATAGTAATAGCAGATGAGCGTTGGTAGACTGTACTGGGGAAGTGGTGATGGTGGTAGTGAATTAACTGCAGAGGAGCCCAAGAGAAGTTTTTGGAGTGATAAAAATTTATCATAGTTATGTTAGTTCCAAAACTGTATGTATGTACTTGTCAGAACTCAAATGAATTGTACATTTAAATTGGTTAATTTTGTCATTTGTAAATTACACCTTAAAATGTCAGTGATGTCTCTAAGTGTCTGATGGTACAGAGTTTTACAAAGATAAATTTTTAAAAGTTTTACTGTTTCTTAATTCTGGGTTAGGTTTCATTTGAGATTATCAAATGAACAAATTGAGGTGGTTGTTATACAAGCATTCTTTTGGTACATTTTAGTTGTGCTTTGGTTGGCTTGTGAAGCAGAAGGAACACTAAATCTGAGAACAGCTATGTGGTGATGAAAGAACGTATATAAGTCACACAAAAGATAAATATTAAGGTCAGTTTCTCTAAACTAGTACCTCCTAAAATCTCTGGTTATAAATAAATTTTATGATGTTTTGAATAGCACTTTTGATCAGGATAATGGTAGCTTTGGACAGAAAGTGATGAATGTGAGTGAAGCTTTCTTTCAGAGAGCAAAATATAAATGCTGGGTGCGGTGGCTCACACCTATAATCCTAGCACTTTGGGAGACTGAGGAAGGTGGATCACCTGAGGTCAGGAGTTCGAGACAGGCCTGACCAATGTGGTGAAACCCTATCTCTACCAAAAATACAAAAATTAGTTGGGCGTGGTGGCTCACGCTTATAGTCCCAGCTACTCAGGAGGCTGATGCAGGCGAATTGCTTGAACCTCGGAGGCAGAGGTTGCAGTGAGCCGAGATTGCGCCACTGCGCTCCAGCCTGGATGACTGAGCGATACTCCGTCTCGAAAAGAAAAAAACGCTTTAGATTGCTGTTACTGAAAAGAGGTCTGTTATTTAAAAAATGAGGATATTTGTGTTTGTCCTGGTTGATACCAGATGTTACATTAGTTTTATTGGGTACCTCTGGTGAATATTAGGCAACCTATTTATATCAAGGTATGCTTACCATTCAGTAGACAACTCTTTCATGCCAACACTGATTTTAATAATTTAACCACTGTCACTCAATTGGAATAACTTTGTTTTCAAATTACAAAGTAGTTAAAATAAATGCAAAAGGACTGAAAATGACCATAACCTGTATTAAACAAATGTTAACAAATGAAAAATGTTAAATACAGCTAAAGCACCCCAACATAACCATCCTGAAATTAATCATTATAGACCTGTTTATGTACACACGAATGTGTGATTTTGTACTTAAACCACACATTCATGTATATATAAACAGGTCTTTTTATGCAACAAAATTTATGTAAATGGTATCTTTAGCTGGATATGTCTTGCAACATTTTTTCCGTTTAAATAATGAAACAGGCAGTATCTAAAATGTTTAAGGGAACTTATTTGTCCTCCCAGAGTCTCTCAAAAATTCTAAAAGTTCTCCTAGGGAAATAAAGTGAGAAAAGAGGTAAGTGACAAGATTTTGTAGATATGGTGGTTATCTACGAAAACCACCAGTATTACATTTTAAAAAGAATTATTGTATGTAAATCTTTAGCTTTCTTTTTTGTGTGTCATAGAGACAGGGTCCCTCTATGTTGCCCAGGCTGGTCTCGACCTCTTGGCCTTTAGTGACCCTCCCACCTCGACCTCCCAAAGTGCTATGGTTACAGGTGTTAAGCCACCACACTTCACCAATATCTAACGGTTCTTAAATTAATGCATCATTGTGGAATTGAATGTTAAGGCTACACTTCACTCTGTCAGTCTTTTTATTGCCAGTTAATTGCTACCTAAACATTTCATTTTTGTTTAATCTTGCTTTGGATTTTGATTAGTAAACTTCTAGGGATGTAGTTTCACATTGATAACCTGTTAAATTGGGAGCTATGGAGTGTGGAGGTGTAGTGAGGAAGTCTGGATGGGGAGTGGAAACCCCCAGGTAGGGATTTTCTGGAGGGGCCAGATGGTAATTATTTTGAGTTAGAAATCTTTCTGAAATGAATCATACTGGCCTAAAAGATACGCCAGATATAATTTTACTCATTCGTGTGATTGTGGTTCAAGATAATTGCACTGCGGTATAGTGGTTCTTATTTATTGAGGACTTGTCATGTACCAGTCACTTCACATGGTCTCTCCCTCACCCCACCCTCCAGCCCCAAGATTCAGAATGCTATAGTATTCTTAGGTTTTACTGAGCTTAAAATAATTGGCCATGGCCGTTTAATGTATGATTACTGTTTTAGTTCCCATCTGTTTTGTCATTTTGTTGACCTGCTGTCACTTCAGACTGTTGTGTGCTTGAATATACATAACCCCCCACGCCCCTTCTTATTTATGGGCTTGGAAAAGGCATAAAGGCATTAAAGGCAGTTGGAAAAGCCTGTTAGTGTAATAGTTCTATGTGATGAATAAATGAGCTTTGAGTTTGGAACTCAAGACTCTGAGTAAAATAGGTGTTTGGGTTCAAAGACTCCTTGACCATTATTTTGATTGAAAAACTTTATTTTTGCTAGTCAGTGCTCAGCAAGAATATTGTTGAACAGCTGAATTGCAGTTGGTGTGTATGTGCTAAGTGAATGTCCTCATTTATGCTGAAATGAGTTCCTACCAGAATGTCAGTTTTCTGGATATTATTTGAAAAGAATATTTTGGGTAGATTGGTCTACTAAATAATGTTGGAAAGCCAACCTCTTTTTTAATGTGAAAGTTTTTATCTTGCCAAATTTTAACTTTTTTTATTTTAGAACAAATTCTGTACAACATAAAACAAGAGTATAAACGAATGCAGAAGAGAAGACATTTAGAAACGAGTTTCCAACAGACAGATCCGTGTTGTACTTCTGATGCACAGCCACATGCATTTCTCCTCAGTGGACCAGCTTCACCAGGTAATAACATTTCTTTTCATTTACAAAGTTTATTATTTAGAGTGGGAAAAGTTTAATCCAAATTGTCTTTAGTCATTTAAGCTACTATATCTCCTCTGAGTTTTAAAAAAAAATTTATACAAGTAATGCATGACATCTTAAAAATATGGTACAAAATAAGGAATTATCACCTGGATTCCCACTAACCAGAGACAACTACCTGTATAATAATATCCCCAAAGGGGACATCCTGTAAATACTATGATTTGTAGACTTTATTAAAAAAATTAACAATAGGCCAGGCATGGTGGCTCATGCCTGTAATCCCAGCACTTGGGGAGGCTGAGCGAGGTAGACAGGTCACTTGAGGTCAGGAGCTGAGACCAGCCTGGCCAACATGGTAAAACCCTGTCTCTACTGGAAACAGAAAAATTAGCCAGGCATGGTGGCATGTGCCTGTAGTCCCAGCCCCTTGGGAGGCTGAGGTATGAGAATCACTTGAACCTGGGAGGCGGAGGTTGCAGTGAGCTGAGATCGTGCCGCTGCACTCCAGCTTGGGCGACAGAGTGAGACTTTGTCGCAGAAAAAAAAAATGAACAGAATACTATATGCTCCTTTGTTAGGTATAGATGTACCTTGTCATAACCGAACGCTTATTGATAATTCAACTTAGATGTTTTGCCAGTATAGTATTTTAAGAAATATCCCTGTATACATACCCTCCCTTACACACTTGTCTTATTGGGATAGATTTCTAAAGGTGGATTATTATTATTTTTTTTGATACTGTATCTGTTTTTACCTACCCTTTGTTGGGGGGAGTGTTTGCAAATAACCTTCCTTTAAAAAAAAAAAGGAATAAGGACTACTTGAAGCAAAGAGAAAGTTGAAGGTTTTGCTGAAAGAGAGCCATCAATAGTGGCTCTTACCTTTAGTAAAGTTCTCAGCAAAATAGCTTTTCTTGTGACAACAATTGCCTTTGTTCAATGCTTTCTCTCCTCCCTCTAGCAAGGGTAGGAAAACCTGGCAGAATAAAAAAATTTCGACCAGCTCATGCCTGTAATCCCAGCACTTTGGGAGGCCGAGGCGGGCGGATCATGAGGTCAGGAGATGGAGAACATCCTGGCTAACACAGTGAAACTCCGTCACTCTAAAAAAAAAAAAAATTAGCTGGGTGTGGTGGCAGGTGCCTGTAGTCCCGGCTACTGAGGTAGGAGAATGGCATGAACCTGGGAGGCAGAGCTTGCAGTGAGCAGAGATCGCACCATTGCACTCCGGCCTGGGCGACAGAGCGAGTCTCCGTCTCAAAAAAAAGAAAAAAAAAAAAAAATCAAAGACCATAATATAGTCAAATAAAATTAGATTAGGAAACATGAAATTGTTCAAAACTAAATACCGCCATGCCCATTGTGGGGGGCCAGTTATTAGTGGTTGAAACATAGTAAGAGGTGAGGGTTGGGTACTAGACTATATTAGCAGGAAACCAAGATCATTATTTCCTTACTCACTTAGAAGATCAGTTAACTGGCAGTCTTAAGTAACAAAGCTGGGAATGTGAAAAAAATTAAGATAGCCTTGGGCAATTATGGAATAAAGCTGGTGTGCTTTGTTATTGTGATATGCGCAGTTCTTTTTTTTTGTTTTGTTTTGTTTTGTTTTTGAGGCGGAGTCTTGCTCTGTCGCCCGGACTGGAGCGCAGTGGCCGGATCTCAGCTCACTGCAAGCTTCGCCTCCCGGGTTTACGCCATTCCCCTGCCTCAGCCTCCCAAGTAGCTGGGACTACAGGCGCCCGCCACCTCGCCCGGCTAGTTTTTGTATTTTTAGTAGAGACGGGGTTTCACCATGTTAGCCAAGATGGTCTCGATCTCCTGACCTCGTGATCCGCCCGTCTCGGCCTCCCAAAGTGCTGGGATTACAGGCTTGAGCCACCGCGCCCGGCCAATATGCGCAGTTCTAATAAGCATAGTTAACTAGCTCCTGCCGTGCTGGTTATAAGCAGCATTAAGTTAAGAGAGTAATATTGGTGGTACCAGGGCAAATTCACAGAGCGAGATGAAGAAACAATTGGTAACAAATGAGTGGTGCACTTGAATGTGAATAAAATACTTTTAGCAGTATTACAATAGATGTTATTACTACAAAATATTTTCTCTTTTATAAAAAAATACTAATAGGTATAAAAATGCTGAAGGAATATTCTTGCCAATTTACTAATGAAATTGACAGACACTGATGTTGCAGCTGCTTTGGGATTCTTAGTGTGATGACAGTGTAGTTCTATGATATTATAGAGTTTTGAGCATAGCATTATCAGCTCAATGCTGGAGCTTATTTTTCCATGCGAATTGTTGTTAACTGAATGGTAGTAGTCAATGTGTTCAAACACCTTTAGAATCATTTATGCTTCTCCAGCAAAGTAGATTCCAGAATGTCTTTTTTATTTTGTTTCATTTTGTTTTTGAGACAGGGTCTCAATCCGTTGCCCAGGCTGGAGTGCAGTGGTGAGATCTTGGCTCACTGCAACCTCTACCTCGGCCTGCCCTGTAGCTAGGAACAGGCACATGCCACCACTCCCACCCCAATCTTTGTATTTTTACTAGAGACATGGTTTGCCATGTTGTGCAGGCTGGCCTTGAGCTCAAGGGCCAAAAACATCATGCCTGGCTGTTTTTTTTTGTATTTGTAGTAGAGACAGGGTTTCACCATGTTGGCCAGGCTGGTTTCAAACTCCTGACCTCAGGTGATCCGCCCGCCTCGGCCTCCCAAAGTGTTGGGATTACAGGCATGAGTACCACACCCAGCCTTTCTTATGTCCTAAAGTTTTTTCTACTCATCTTTAGACTTTTTTTTTATCTTGATTACATCTTGCCGTGTTTTTCCAGCGTCACTTGGCTGATGGAATTATTATTTTGGTTGAAGACTTGTGAAATGCTGTGCTTAAAATCTGATTTTAAAATGCTTTTATATCAAGATTGAAGAGATCCAAATGAAACCTCTTCATTTAGAAACTGCTTTCTATCATGGCTCTAAACCAGGTGCTATTTTTTGTCCTCATTGTACATAGGGTCTTCATCTGCAGCATCCTCACCATTAAAAAAAGAACAGCCCTTATTTACTCTACGGCAGGTTGGGATGATCTGTGAACGTTTGTTGAAAGAACGTGAAGAGAAAGTTCGAGAAGAATATGAAGAAATATTGAACACAAAACTTGCAGGTATGAGGTGTGTGTATTAGAGTTTCCGAGGAACTCAGTTGTACAAAATGCATTATTTTCCACGTGTGCTTTAATTTCACTTTCTATACACTAGTGCAGTATATTCTCTGAGAACTAGAAAATTTCCGTTCAGGAAAGGAAATTAACCTTATGGCTCATGGCCCGCCTTGGTAACCTCAGGAAAAGAGTATTGGCTAGCCATGTAGATCAGCAGGAGTATTAGTATGTACCCTGTACTAAAAAAGGATGTTAGTTGTTTACCTCAATTTGGTTGTGGATTTTTTGACTTTATATTTTTCATAACTTTGCCATCAATCTAGACATTTAAAATATCTAATTGGCTGTCACTGTGTAAGTCATTTGAGTATCAAACTGCAGTCCTGTTTTAATTATCAGAAGAAATCAGTAAAATTTGATAATTTAAGTACAGTAAATAAAATTTATTATGTATGGTAACATAAATAGAATGTTTAGCCACAGATTTACTGTTTATATAGATAAATAAGCTTTTTGATTCTTAAGGAATTAATGTAGAGGTGTTTATGTAGAGAAGATAATTTGCTTAGATATATAACAGCTTTTTCTGTGATAACTTGATCAGGTTTTAGGTAGTTTTTTGTTGTTAGCTTTTGTTATCCTATTCTCATTGCAGTCAGTTGCCATTCATAGCCCACATACAATAACTTTCAGAGTAGAAGGGTAAAAACCTATTGAAAGCCCTTTGTTTTTTTTGTTTTTTTTTTGAGATGGAGTCTCACTCTCACCCAGGCTGGAGTGCAGTGGCAGTGTTGGCCCACTGCCAGCTCCGCCTTCCAGGTTCACACCATTCTCCTGCCTCAGCCTCCCGTGTAGCTGGGACTACAGGTACCCGCCACCACGCCCGGCTAATTTTTTTGTATTTTTAGTAGAGACAGGGTTTCACCGTGTTAGCCCGCCTCGGCCTCCCAAAGTGCTGGGATTACAGGCGTGAGCCACTGCGCCTGGCCAATGTTTTTTTTTTTTTTTTTTAAAGATGGAGTCTCACTCTGTCGCCCAGGCTGGAGTGCAATGGCACGATCTCGGCTCACTGCAACCTCTGCCTCCCGGGCTCAAGCGATTCTCCTGCCTTAGCCTCCCGAGTAGCTGGGACTACAGGTATGTGCCACCATGCCCAGCTAATTTTTTTTTTTTTTTTGTATTAGTAGAGATGGGGTTTCACCATGTTAGCCAGGATGGTCTCAATCTCTTGACCTTATGATTCACCCGCCTCGGCCTCCCAAAGTGCTGGGATTACAGGCGTGAGCCACTGAGTCCGGCCTTGTTTTTAATTGTTAGGAAATAATAAATCTCACCTATTCTTTATGTCAGGTCATGTGATCGGACTAAAACCTAGGTTTCTTGACTGATGAGCTCCATGCTGTTTTTATTTGATACACTATTAGTACTACCGAGGTTATGTAAGTGATTGTCAACTTAGAATTGTTTTACTATACATTTTGTATTTTCAGTTTATTTGGCTCTTAATATTAAGGCATTTTACAAATCATGTAATTGATATGTACCTTGATTTATAGAACAATATGATGCGTTTGTGAAGTTTACGCATGATCAAATAATGCGACGATATGGAGAACAGCCTGCTAGTTGTAAGTATTTCACCTTTGAAGTTATAAACTCAGAATAAGCCTATCTTTTAAGGAGAAGACATTATAATTATTTTCATACTCAAAAAGAGAATTTAACAAAATTACTGAGACTGTATGGAGGAAATACGCAATATAACTTTGCAAGCCTTTTGGTTACTTAAATACCTAGGGGCAATACTGGGAATCAAGGTCTAGTATTTGTTTGGATTTTGACCCGTATTTTGCATTAATTTTCCTTTTCTCACCCTTTAGATGTTTCATGAATCACGTATCCTGCATTTGTGGGCTGCCTTGTTCCTTGTTGAGTTGTTGCAAGAGGTCCCAATTACGACATGCAGCAATGCCAATACCCCTTCTGTGAATACAGGTTATTTCAAGCTTTCGTCAGTGGCAACCATTCTTAGGCAGCAGCAACTGGTTTTGGAAATTTCCCTGATGTCAGTACCACCTGGATGTGGACCTTTGCTACCTGTATTAATACCAGTGGCCTCATTTTGCTGTATCATTACAATTTGGCTTCTTATATTAATGTTTGAAAAGGATTAAAGCTGGTATTCTAGAATATGCCCTTCACTGGTTGTGTAAATAAAACTGTAGAATGACACTTCAGATGAAGTTAGTGTGATTTTAATTGTGCACTACAACCAAGCTGTAACCAGTTACTAATTTTAGAATGTAATCCCAGGACAATATTAAGCAAATAGCCTGCAGTGCTTCCTGTGAAATAGTGAAGGAGGAGGGCATTTCTGTATTCCAGGACTTTTTGGGGTTTCAGAATGGGTTTATATGATTTTTTTTTTTTGGTAGTTTTATTTATTCTATCAGTCTTTTTAACAAATGTTTATTGCTGCATTTTTTTTTTTTTCCCAGTGTATCATTGTTTTATTGCCCTTGTAGTACTGGAATTTAGTTGGAAGAATAAAACATTTACTTCTATTCTGCTTGTTTCTTAATGTACAGATGGGGGTAGTATTTGAATAAAGGCAGTGTTTTAAAACGTAAGCATTTTCCAGGAATCAATGAAGTTAATTTTCTAAGATTTTAGTGCTATTTCAAAAAACAGTTCTGATTCTAAATTCCTTCTGTAACTTACTGCCTGATAGGATGTTACAGGTATCTTAACTGCTATAGAATTACCTCAGATATCAGTAGAATCCAGTTTTTCCTTTAAGGACTTGATATGCAAAAGCATGATTCCAGCAAATTTGACTCCCTTTCCATACATGGTTTCCAGACATAGCTTTCTTACAAGGAAGTGAGCAAAAAAATGCTTCAGTGAATTCTTTTGTTGAATTCTAATAGCATATTTCTAAAATTTAAGACAATCTTAAATACACATTTATAATTGATCAAGTTAGTAGAAGAAAAAGGATTTTTTTTTTTTTTTTGATACGGAGTTTTGCTCTTATCACCCAGACTGGAGTGCAATGGCGCAATCTCAGCTCACTGCAACCTCCGCCTCCCAGGTTCAAGCGATTCTCCTGCCTCAGCCTCCTGAGTTGCTGGGATTACAGGAATGGGCCATCACGCCCAGCTAATTTTTTGTATTTTTAGTAGAGATGGGGTTTCACCATTTTGGCTGGGCTGGTCTTGAACTCCTGACCTCAGTGATCCGCCCATCTCGGCCTCCCAAAGTGCTGGGATTACAGGCGTGAAACACTGCGCCCAGCCGGATCTTTTATTTTTAGCTTTGGTAATTACATTTCACCAATTCTGTGGTTTCACAAGGTGCCCAGGCAATTTATATGCCAATTAGTGATTGACAAACATTGGTATAGCACAGGATGGCAATAAGGTGCGTAATTCTATGCCCCCCCACCCTTTTTTTTGAGACAGTCTTGCTCTGTCACCAGGCTGGAGTGCAGTGCTGCCATCTTGCTCACTGCAACCTCCACCTCTTGGGTTCAAGTGATTCTCCTGCCTCAGCCTCCTGAGTAGCTGGGACTACAGGTGTGCACCACCACGCCCTGCTAATTTTTGTATTTTTAGTAGAGACAGGGTTTCACCATGTTGGCCAGGATGGTCTCGATCTCTTGGCCTCGTGATCTGCCCGCCTCGGCCTCCCAAAGTGCTGGGATTACAGGCGTGAGCCACTGCACCCGGCCAATCCTACCCCCTTTTAATGGTCTAGAACAGAGATTCTCAACCTCAGTACTTAATGGCAGTTTGGGCCAGATCATTCTTTGTTGTGGTGACTGTTCCTATGTATTAGTATATTTAGCCACATCTCTGGCATCTACCACAACTGTGAAAACCAAAGTGTCTGTAGACATTGCCAGATGTCCCTGAGGGACAAAACAGTTCCCAGCTAAGAACCACTGGTTAGCAGGACAGCCTGTAGTCCCAGCTACTTGGGAGGCTGAGGCACGAGAATCGCTTGAACCCAGGAGGCAGAGGTTGCTGTGACCTGAGATCATGCCACTGCATTCCAGTCCAGGTTACAAAGTGAGGCTTCATCTCGGAAAAAAAATAAAAAATTTTTTTTCTTCCACAGCCAAATTTCTGCATTATCATTTACCCAAAAGTCCTAGCTTATGGGCTATTCTGACTTCAGATGGGTCCAGTAGTTGATTAGTCCAAATACCAACCATACATGATTTCAATATTAAGATTATTTTAGCTACCTAGGGATTCTGAATTCCCCAAATCCCTGAAATTGCTTGTAATAAGTATCTATAGAATTGTGTTAATAGGAATCTTAGTAAAAGGCAGTACTGACACAGTACTGTACTATGATATGTTTAGTAAATCTTTGATTAACAAGTGCACATAGGTATAATTCTTTGTATTTATGGAAAAATAGGCAATCTGAGAAAAATAAATATTGGAGGTTTAAACTAGTAAAGCTGTCTTTGGCCTATGGCAAGAAGTAGACACGACCCTAAAGAAAATGGTGGAAGATTCTCAGGCTCTACCTATCCCAGAGACTGCTTTAGACAATTGGTGGGAGGGGAGAACTTTTGGAATCTGTTTAATATGCTGCCTAGGTGATTCAAGCAGCTAGGGTTGGAAATGACTTGTTTTTGCCCTGTTTGGGTTCTCTTTACCCCCTTCAAACTCTTAACAGTAATTGGTATTAAATGAATATTCTACAAAAGCACCCTGATAGGCTGACTCTCTCTACTCAAGGATATATGGCTCCCACAACTCTCTGTTCCTGCATTTGCCCTACGTAAGGAGCACTAGATGCAAATCCATGTCTCAGGCAAAGATACAGCTCCAGCAGTCCTCTCCTCTCTCTATTGCATCTGTTTTCTTTCTCTACTAAATCATTTCCAAAAGCATAGTAAGCATGTTATTAAAAAATCTTTTGATCCTATATCGCTTGCTAGTGATTATTTTACTGCTCCCCTTTATAAAAGCAAAACTCAAGAATTTTCTAAACTTCCCCCAGTTTATTACCCCCTCCTTTTTTTCACCAACTTGTTTTATTAGGAAAAAAAAATTCAAACAGAAAAGTTGACTTTCCCACTTAAAATACTTCCCTAATTTAACATCAAGTCCTTATTTCAGATTTTTCCATGTGTCTCTTTTTTAAATAGCTACCCTCATCCCCCAAATAGGATTCAATTAAGATTCTTACTTTCTGGAAATACTAGGCCTGTTGTCTTCTTGGGTTTTTCTTTGTAGTGTCATTAATTCTAACTTCTAATATCCCTTTGAACTTCCTGTAAACTGAAAGGTCTAAAGGTTTTGTAAGTTTCAGGTTAAACTTGTGCAGGAGTGCAAGGTGATGCTACGGTCTCCATATTGCCTCACACAGTTATGGCTTTTCCAGGCTAAGTTTGGACACTTGGTTAGGTCATCTGATAGGTAATTAGACTTCGTCTCCACTCCGTTACTCTTAGTAAAACGCAGCAAAGATTTCCACTTTGTTAAATCTAATCAGCAGCCAGCATTTGACCTTGAAGCACTCTTCAGTTGGCTTGCAAAATACTACGCTTGCTTGATGTTTCTCCTTTACTGGCTGTTCCTTCTCAGTCTGTCTTTTGCTGCTGGCCCAATCCTGATTTCCCTGAATTTTGCTAAAACATAAGTGTGCCCCCAAGCTCAACCTTGGGCTGCGTGCCTCCTCTCTTAGTACTCATCTTGGTGATCTCATCTCATGACAGAAGGACATCAGATTATATTAACCTCTCCATGTGACATCTTCAGTTAGGTATCTAGTAGACACCTCGAAATTTATGTCTAAAACTTATTTTTGCCTCTGAAATTTTTCCTCTCAGTCATCCTCAATCACTTAATGGCCACTCCATTCTTTGTTTCAAGGCAGAAACGGTCTTGGACTCCTCACATCCTTCATCTAATCTTAGTTCCACCTAAAATGTTAACATCTCTACTGCCATTACCCTAATCCAAGACACTATCATAGTTTGCTTTGATTATTTCTGTGGTTTCCTAACCGGTCTTTGTTTTGCCTCATTTTGTCTTCTCTTACCCATCCTATTCTCTCATAGCAACCAGACTGATCCTTTAAAACTCTTAAGTTTTGTTTAGATGGCTTCCTACCTAAGTAAAAGAAACTTCACAAAGGTCTGTGGAGCCCTAAATTACCTGCACTCAACCCCACCTCATTCAATTCCTATTGAATTCCTCCTGCTCACTCTACCTTGTCCACATTGGCCAGTTTGCTCTTCTTCCAGCGTACCTAGCCGTAGGATTTTTGTTAATGCTAGTGTCTGCCTAGCATGCTCTTCTCCCACAAAACTTCATGGAAAATTTTTTCCTCACTCTTGATTTTTTGCACAAATGTCATCTCAATGAGGCCTGCTCTGACCACTCTGTTTAAAATTGCAGCCTGAACATCCTGGTGCTCTGCCCTGCATTTGTTTGTTTTACTCCCTCTGGTAAATGCAATGAAGGCAGGGATCTTTGCTCACTGGCATACAGTACCTGGCACATGGCACATGCTTGGTATTTTTTGAATGAATTTCACCCTGCTTCAGGGTTTTCAGATCAGTATTTCTTAAATGAAAGATTTAGTAAAGCAGAATACTTCCTTTGTAAGATATTTTGGTAGAGGTTTCCTGAATTACAGAATGGACACAGAATTGAACTGACATTTCATAGGCTGTCTTGAGGGTTTTGTGCTGCATTAATGATTACCACAAAGGAGCTTCATGTTTTAATTTTATAACTCTTTTGTGTATTCATTGTGAAAATGGGGCAGTTTTCGACTGGGCATGGTGGCTCATGCCTGTAATCCCAGCACTTTGGGAGGCCTAGGTGGGTGGATCGCTTGAGCCCAGGAGTTTAAGACCAGCCTGGTCAACATGGCAAAACCCCATCTCTACTAAAAATACAAAAATTAGCCGGGCGTGGTGGCACACGCCTGTGGTCCCAGCTACTTGGGAGGCTGAGGCAAGAGAATGGCTTGAACCCAGGAGGTGGAGGTTGCAGTGAGCCCAGATCGTGTCACTGCACTCCAGCCAGGGCGACAGAAAGAGACTCTGTCTCAAAAAAGAAAAAGAAAATAGGGCAGCTGCCATGCTGTTACTTTCTTACATAATCTTTAGTGAGGAAAGTCAAAGTGGTTCAGTGCATGACATGCGTTTAGGTTAGATAAATTCAACTTAGTACCCAGCAAAAGAAAAGGAAGGCACGGCTACTTACTCTACTCAGTGAATCTGTGCCTTAGATATGAATCTGCTGGTCTGTGTGAGGCCAGTTCCTCTGTACCTTCTAGTGTAAAAAGCATCTTGCTGTATGAGTGTTGTTCAAAGGGTTTCTAAACACTGAATTTTATCTGGTGCTCATATGCATCATTTGAAACCACACTATACATAGTGATGGTGTCATTGTATTGGAAGACCTTCCCTGTTGCCAACTTCCTTACCTTAAATAGATGGAAAATCATTAAAATCACCTATTCTTTCCCTAGATTTGTACTATTGTTTAAAAATGAAACACATGGTTGGAGGCAAGACTAGAAGAATATTGAGAAAAAATATTGAGCTAATTGCTATGAAGGGAAATCATGGAAATCTCATTGACTTAACGTGAGAAATTTATTCTTTGATCATATTCATTTGGTGGGCTGTGTTCCACACCCTCACTCAAGGACTCCTAGAATGACAGAGGCTCTGTCTTTAATAAATGGATTCCAAGGTGTCAAAGCCTCTATTTGTCCAGTTGCTTTCTATGATAATGGTAGTACTTGTGTTTAGTTTGCATATAATAAATTTTGTAACATTCAAGCTGACAGTCCTGGGTACATATATAGAGGTGTTTACATTCTGTTGAATAAGAAATCCTGGCACCTTTTAAATGAAGATGAAAAGATACCTAATCTAACTTACTACCTATGCTGGTCATTGTCTTTCCCAAAGCTCTGCAGGGCTAGGTGCTTTCTGCTCTGACTTGCAGTTGATTATTTATGGTACCTTGGGGTTTCCCCTTATTTTTAGCCTTGGCAACATTTTGACTTTTTTTTTTTTTTCTTGGAGACATATTCATCTAGCTTTCTTTTTTTGTTTTTTTTAGACAGAGTTTCGCTCTTTTTGCCCAGGCTGGAGTGCAATGGGGCAATCTCAGCTGACTCTTACGACCTCCACCTTCTGGCTTTAAGTGATTCTCCTGCCTCAGCCTCCCGTGTAGCTGGGATTACAGGTGTATACCACCACGCCCAGCTAATTTTGTATTTTTATTTTATTTTTTTTGAGATGGAGTCTCGCTCTGTCACCCAGGCTGGAGTGCAATGGCACAATCTCAGCTCACTGCAACCTCCGCCTCCCAGGTTCAAGTGATTCTCCTGCCTCAGCCTCCTGAGTAGCTAGGATTACAGGCGCCCACCAACACGCCCAGCTAATTTTTCTGTTTTTAGTAGAGATGGGGTTTCACCAGGTTGGCCAGGCTGGTCTCGAACTCCTGACCTCAGGTGATCTGCCTGCCTCAGCCTCCCAAAGTGCTGGGATTACAGGCGGGAGCTGCTGCAGCCAGTTCATCTAGCATTTTTATGTGCTTGAAGCAGGGAGTGAGGTGGGGAGGGTGAGCAGCTACCCATTAATGTCATCTCAGCCCACCACGTTGCCAGAGGTCTAAGGTGTTCTTTATTCTAAGCTTGTATTAATACCTGCTTTTATATTCCTGAATGAAGGAGGTTTGATTATGCAGCTTGAATATCCCAAATCCTAAATCTGAAGTGCTCCAAAATCTGAAACTTTTTGCATACTGACATGCTCAAAGAAATGCTCACTGGAGCATTTTGGGTTTTAGATGCTGAACTTATTAAGTATAACACGAATATTCCAAAATCTAAACTCCAAAACACTTCTGTTTCCAAGCATTTTGGATGACGGATACTCATAAAACTCTTCAAAGACTGTGAGCACACACGGGCGCACACACACAATCCTGCAATTACATAATTAGTTCTAAGGTTTGCAAACCGAAGGGTTTTCTGGACATGGACTTTTACCCCATATCTGGACATGGACTTTTACCCCACTCATAATTTTGTATGTTAATGAGTTGTCTTCAAGTCCCAGAATTCTCTTGGGAGTAGAGCATTAAATAATGAACTTTAGCTATCTTTGTTTTCATTATGTGTTGTTGTTTCTGCCATAGAAGAGATTGAGATGTCATTTTATCTGGGCCTTACTTTCCTCATCTGAGCTGTATTTGTTTGGGATGTGATTTGTAGAGGCCTTACATACCTCTTACATGCGGCCGACGGGTCATCTAGAAGTAGAATATTTACTGCCTAAATAAAGCCAGTTTGGGACTTTTTTTTTTGAGACCGAGTCTTGCTCTGTCACCCAGGCTGGAGTGCAGTGGCCGATCTTGGCTCACTGCAACCTCCACCTCCTGGGTTCGAGCAATTTCCCTGCCTCAACCTCCCAAGTAGCTGGGACTACAGGCACGTGCCACCATGCCTGGCTAATTTTTTGTATTTTTTAGTAGAGACGGGGTTTCACCATGTTGGCCAGATGGTCTCGATCTCCTGCCCTAGTGATCCACCTGCCTCGGCCTCTCACAGTGCTGGGATTACAGGCATGAGCCACCGTGGTTTTTTTTTTTTTTTTTTTTTTAAGTTGTAAGACTAAAGGAAATGGAGAGGCAGAGACAGTTTTGGAACCTGTAGTCACTAGGAGAAACAACCTGTAAGATATTCATGTTACTTACTCTTTTTTTTTTGAGACGGAGTCTCACTGGTCGCCCAGGCTGGAGTGCAGTGGCGCAATCTCAGCTCACTGCAAGCTCTGCCTCCTGGGTACACGCCATTCTCCTGCCTCAGCCTCCAGAGTAGCTGGGACTACATGCGCCCACCACCATGCCCGGCTAATTTTTTGTATTTTTAGTAGAGACGGGGTTTCACCGTGTTAGCCAGGATGGTCTCGATCTCCTGACCTCGTGATCCGCCCACTTCGGCCTCTCAAAGTGCTGGGATTACAGGCGTGAGCCACCGCGCCCGGCCTCATGTTACTTATTGCCTACTACACTAAAGTGAGGAATGCCAATGCAAGAAATTGGGAGAGGAGGAATGAGGATTGCTAAAGCAACTGCAAATAACTTATACTCCTGGATAATGGAATTTATTACATTTATATACTCTGTAAGTTCAAGAAGGATTTACTCACAATTTAGTAATGTCTTTGTGGAAAGTACAGTAAAATGTGTGAGCAGTTTTAGTTACGTATTATTTGTTGGATTCTAAAGTACTCCACAGGTGTTTTGATATATGCCTGTTTGGGGTTAGCAATGTACTTTTCTTGTTAAACATCACATGGGGATTGCACATTTATCTTCTCACCAAAACAGGCTCCTCTAGTGTATGTAAATATGACTGGTCACCTTTTTCTCTTAAGCTGAATGTCATAGTTCTGGCTTCACTTATTTGCTTTCTAGCAGCCTCCCCATGTTAGCCTTGCCACATGGTCAGTCTTCTGTTTGGTAGGTTTTATAAATCCTAAAAGTTCTAGTTCAGAAACAGCTCTAATAAACCGAGCACTGGAGGCTTTAGTTAAGGAAACTGGCCGTGCTGTATTTTTGACAAAAAGGGGTTAAAATCTCAATGTTAAAATACTAGTTGGTAAAGTGAAGTAGACAGTTCAAATATAAACTTCTAAATTAAACTATAACTGTTACTGGAAAACATTAATTAGTATCCACTGTCAATAATACATAAATGGAAAAGTACTTAATGCTTCCTAAGTCTAATGTTCCACATAGTATGGAAATTGCTCCCCGTTCCCACTTCTAAATGTACATTAGAAAAATAGAGAATTCAGACCAGGTGCAGTGGCTCACGCCTGTAATCCCAGCACTTTGGGAGGCCGAGGCAGGCAGATCACCTAACGTCAGGAGTTCGAGATCAGCTTGGCCAACGTGGTGAAATCCCATCTCTCCTAAAAAAAAAAAAATTAGCCGGGCATGGTGGCAGGCACCTGTAATCCCAGCTACTTGGGAGGCTGAGGCAGGAGAATCGCTTGAACCCAAGAGGCAGAGGTTGAGGTGAGCGGAAATTGCGCCACTGCACTCCAGCTTGGTCAACAATAGCGAAACTCTGTCTCAAAAAAAAAAAAGAATTAGGCCAGGTGAAGTGGCTCACACCTATAATCCCACCACTTTGGGAGGCCAAGGCGGGCGGATCATAAGGTCAGGAGTTTGAGACCAGCCTGGCCAACATGGTGAAATCCTGTCTCTACTAACAACACAAAAATTAGCTGGGCATGGTGGCAGGTGCCTGTAATCCCAGCTACTTGGGAGGCTGAGGCAGGAGAATCACTTGAACCCAGGAGGTGGACGTGGCAGTGAGCCAAGATCGCACTACTGCACTCCAGCCTGGGCAACAGAGTGAGACTCCATCTCAAAAAAAAAAAAAAAGAAAAAAGAATTCAATAATGGCAGTTTCATTTTTGGTAAATTTTAAAATATAATCTTGATATAAATTTGATACCAAAAGTTTTAGGTTTGGTCTCATTTTGGATTACATTTAAAATAAAGATTCAGAAATTTCAGTTATTCTAGCACCATATGGTTAATTTTAACAAGTAATATGGTTGTTTGGAGTATACCTTTATAAATATCTAGTGTAGGCCGGGCGCGGTGGCTCAAGCCTGTAATCCCAGCACTTTGGGAGGCCAAGACGGGCGGATCACGAGGTCAGGAGTTCGAGACCATCCTGGCTAACAAGGTGAAACCCCGTCTCTACTAAAAAATACAAAAAGCTAGCCGGGCGAGGTGGCTGGTGCCTGTAGTCCCAGCTACTCGGGAGGCTGAGGCAGGAGAATGGTGTAAACCCGGGAGGCGGAGCTTGCAGTGAGCTGAGATCCGGCCACTGCACTCCAGTCCGGGTGACAGAGCGAAACTCCGTCTCAAAAAAATAAAAAATAAAAAATAAATATCTAGTGTAGATCTGGAGAAATTATAAACTTATATTTTATGTGTATTTGGACATTGTAGAAATGGTTTTAAAAGGATACTGGATAATTTCATTCATTTCTTCTGAGGTTGCAGAATTTGCATCCATTTTTTCAGCAGCTGTCACAACTGTTGCAAAAGCCTTTTGAATAGACAGGAGAGAAGAAAATAAAAATGTCTACAGTTGCCAAACATCTTTTACTATACTTCTTTTAATGGCTGTTGATAGCTGGCACATATTCTTCACTGAAATTTAAGATTGTCAAAACTACACTGATGATCTCTTTACACCACTTGTATGTTAAAAGATAAAGTAATGGTTCCTGAATAATCTTGTTTCAGAGAACTAAGAGTATGCAGAGAAAAACAAGAAACAAAGCTAGTCAAAGTTAAAAGAAGAAGAAAGCCCTGCTTCCTCTACTAATCTTACCCCAGGAAAATATCTATTTTTCTTGGAAGCAGCCAATTATGGATAATTTTTAATGGTGACATCTGTAAGGCCTTTAATAGAGTTAAGATCTTTGTAATACTATTCAGAAGACAGAAAGAATTGTTGTTTATTTTAAAGAATAACAACAGTTGTTTATTGCCTTGCCAAGTATTCCTTGTACTTCCTGATTGCTAAATCTGTTGTGTAGTTTTTTTCTTTTATTCAAGAGAAATGCTGGTTAATAATATACTTTATTTTGTGAAATAACAGAACTGACCTAAATTGTTTAGTTTTTGCTTAATGCTAACTATTGGGTTAGATCACATACTTATTTTGACCTGGCATGAATACAGAATTGGCTTGGTTAAGGAATGCAGGATCAGAGGGCAGGGGATTGGGAGTGGGGGCTGTTGAGCTACCACTTCCTAAGGAACTTTTAAAGTTTGAAGTGATTTATGCTTTCCAAATAAAAGGCAAGGCATTAAACACAAGACAAATTCCAAAGCACTAAAAGTATAAAGATATTCTGAGAAAGTCATCATGGATGGTTAGAAAAATATCCAGCTTGTTCTTTTCCCCCGAACCTACCTCTGACCAGTCTACGAGGTTGATGAGCCTGCTACACTCTAGGTGCAGTTTGTATGCTATGCAGATGTCTGGGGCGATATTCGGAATGCAGCCTTCTTCGCTTTTCAGTGCTTCATTCTACAAAATAACAGTAAACTAAGATGACTAACTTTTAGAAATTATTAGGAACAAAATCAGACATTAATGAAGCCCCCAACCTAAACTGAGTAAATCAGTAAATGGAATCTTGGTTTCCTTTATTTAGTGAGTGAGTCTATTCAATAGTTAACTAGTTCTTGTTTAGGTTTATGTCTTGGTCACAACCCCTCTAGTTCTTAGTCACTAGAAGACTAGTCCCAGGATTAGAAGATAAGCATATTTTTCATTTCAATCCATAAATTACCAATTTCTGAGACCTGAATGCACTTGCTGTAAAAAGTTTATGGAGATCTTTAGGAATACTTAATAAAATGGTACTTCCAACAATTAGCTGAATTCTAACAATTACTATACTGTATTAGTAAATACTAGTAATACCACTTACCAAGGGTATAAATTATTTTTTAAAGAAAAGACTATGTTGTCAATACTGCAGATCTTAAGCTCTATAGAAACCATCAGTGTTTTGAAATCCATGGCTTTTATTGAGAAACACAAAGTCTTACATACATACCCTGCTCTGATATTATAATATCAGGGGTATATTATATCCCACCCAACGACAACTGAAATCGTGAGTTCTCTTCTGTGACTCACTAGCCAAGAAGATAGATTTTGTAAGTTTTAATTTGTGGCTAATATATTAAAAATAACTGATTTTTTTGGTTAAGTATGAAATTATTCAATGGTTTTCATCATCACTGAAAACCACTGACTTATATCATCCTACTCAATACCCGTGTAATAGTCTGCATGTTTGTGTGCCGTTTTGCAATGAGAAGCCAATACACTGGAATGCTCTTCATAGGCTTTATGGAGTTGCTTCTTAAGTATTTATTGTGGCAAGATTTCTGGGTACTTAACTTACAACTCTTTCATGTATATATAGCTTATTGAATGTTTAAAGTGATCATTTTGCCTGGTCATAAGAAAGCTAGTTTCTAAAATTGTGAGCTGTCTTGAGCTATTGTTTAAAAAGCTTCCAGGAGTTGATAACTGTGTCTGGACTTTAGCAAGGGCACTGCTGAAGTGTGTTGCCCCAGGAGTTTTAGTGGCAGACTGCTGGTTATCCTCTACACTCAGCTCTGCAGATGCTCTCAGAATAGATCTTTCTTTGGTTTAAAATCCAAGATGAAGTCCAGTATTTCTCTTTCCCGCTAGAAACAACCATTTCGGTCTTTCAGTAATTTATTAGGCCATATTGTTTAATCCCTATCTGCTGTTAAGTTTACAGGAAACATTTCCTTTATTTTCACAAGAGTGGTAACATTATACTCTTGAGTATTTGTGCCTATGATCTGACTTTAGCATGTCAAGGGCAAAGATTACACATTGTCAAAAACTGGCAGCAACAGTTGACTACTAATTGGTATCTCTATGGGGTTAGACATTTTTTTCTACAGTCTAAAGAATTTTAACAAATATAGGAGAGGTGCAACCCTGAGTTGCCGACTCTCTGCTCATTAAAACATAACTGCAAATTTAGAATATTTTTTTGACAATGACGCCCAGAGCCTGAGCTAAACTAGCTGAGGTTTAGTTTAGTTCTAAATTTGATTTAGTTCTCTGATTACAGGCGCCTGTAATCCCAGCTACTTGGGAGGCTGAGGCAGGAGAATCACTTGAACCCAGGAGGTGGACGTTGCAGTGAGCCAAGATCGCACTACTGCACTCCAGCCTGGGCAACAGAGCGAGACTCCATCTAAAAAAAAAGAGAATTCAATAATGGCAGTTTCATTTTTGGTAAATTTTTAAATATAATCTTGATATAAGTTGAAATTTCTGAATCTTTATTTTGAATTTAATCCAAAATGAGACCAAACCTAAACTAAACTAAATCAGAGAACTAAATGTTCATCTTACCTTTAGATAATAGTAAGGATTGTTGAGTGCAGTATGGAGGGCAATTCGCGGAGCAGCATTTAAATGTTCACGAAGGGCATGGGCAGCACTAAAGTACACCACCTCATGGAGAGGCTGTGTCTCAGGAGGCAGAAGGTATTCTCTGAAACAGCCAGTCAGGCATCCATGTTTAGATAAGCACAGGTTTATTTTCTTTATATATATACATATATACATTTTTTTCCTTTAGGCTCTGTTGGACTTCAATTTCCACTACAATATTTTTGTCAATCCTCTCTCTGTAGAGGACCGAACCATTTACTAAAAGCAAAATCAACAACCAAAAACAAACAAATGAAACAAACCCAAATATCAGATCTAATACAGTTTCACTCAGAATTGCATCTCTTCCATATAATGGGTTTTAAAACTACCTCTAGACTCTTTATAAGAAGCTGTATATTTCAGTTCTGAGTGAAACCTTTAGGAACAAATGTACATATACTACATTTCTGCTCAGAAATCTTTAAGATAGCATTTCTTAAAGTAAATGAGAAAACAGATATCTACATTTTCTAGCACTACAAACATTTAACCTTTGGCAATATTAAACAAAGGCCCGGAATTAAGAGTTCAGGAAATTCTTCTTGGATCACAGAAAATTTTTAGTTGATATCTTTCATGGAAATGACACCTCAAAAGTTTTTTTTTTAGAGACTGAGTTCCACTCTTGTCGCCCAGACTGGAATACAATGGTGCAATCTCGGCTCACTGCAACCTCTACCTCCTGGGTTCAAGCGATTCTCCTGCATCAGCCTTCTAAGTAGCTGAGATTACAGGCGCCCACCAACACGCCTGGCTAATTTTTGTAATTTTAATAGAGATAAGGTTTCACCATGTTGGCCAGGCTGGTCTTGAACTCCTGATCTCAGGTGATCGACCTGCCTCGGCCTCCCAAAGTGTTGGGATTACACGTGTGAGCCACTGGGCCCGGCCCAAAAGTTTTTTATATATCAGAATTACTTTTTACGTTAGAAGGCAGAAAAGGCTAAATCTTAGTTTCAGAGTATTGAAAAACAAGTCATTAATAAAATTTCACTTATAAAAAAATCTGCCATAATTTGGGATTTTTTTCACCTATGAGCTAGATGATAAAACAATTTTAATAAATTCTGAACTAAAAAATGTAGCATTAAACATTCACTTTGCATGTATAATGAGCCCATCAGGTGGTCTATGCCATGACAGTGATATCCTGGATGCCTAGAGGGTAGCAAATTGGAGGGGAGAAGCTTTGGCACATATAACCCATAGACAGAGTAATGTCACTAACTGGATTAAAGTATATAGTTAACTCACATGACTTCATAAAGAAGATTTCTGGGGCTTAGTCCAATCCTGAGCCTAAAGTATTTTGGCCATATGAGAGCTTGTGTCAGCTCCTTTCCCCACCAGTACAAGCAGAGCAAAGCAGCTACCTCAGCCCAGTCACTGGGGACATTATTCCCCTTCTTCCAAGTATCCGTTCTCTTCTTCTGGAGAGGATACCACTCCCTAGAAATCCCCTACACTTGTGTTGTCCCAATGTGGCCAGGAGCTTTGAAGAAGAGAGGAAGTGGAAAGGGTATTCAACATGGACATCACTCTTCACCATACCCCTTTCCTCCCTCATCTCAAGAGCTAGTGACCCCCTTGCTCATTCTAATTCTAGGTGCTGCTTCTTCTCCAGAGTCAACTGGAACAAAACTTCCTTGCAAAGAGTGTATGATTTTGACTTGATCCTCACTAAGGACCAGTATTCTATACCTCAGATACTGTTAACATCTTAATTACTCAAGGTTAAGTTAACTTAGCTCTAGCTTCAGGAAACAGTTTCTGTGATGGCTGGCTACCAATTTGTAATTTCTGACCATAAACTCTTCCTACACTAACCTCATGCAGTTATTTCCCAATCATTATACATGGCTGTCGTTAAAAGATCTTGTTGCAGTCCCTGCTATGTAATAAGGATTGGATATCTAACAAGGCAACCAGACAGAGTCAACTTCAGAAACTCAAACTATTGCCTCACATTTTAACATTTTTACATGTGATATATAGAAATGCAAGCATTTCCTAAGGCAAAAGACCTCTCTAGATATCCTCAAAGAACCATCAGAGCAAAAATAAAATATCTGCCTTAATTTTGTTTCCACTGGCTACATTAGTTGAACAACAACAATGACAAATACGTTATACATTAGAATTTTTATCTGACTGTAGACTTGGAGATTGGCATAGAAATATATTTCTGCGACTTATTTACGTGAGAAGAAATAAGTGATGAGTCTGGCACTAGAGCACTGCATTATGCTCATTTTGGATTCAGACCAGACAAATGATAGGCCTTCCCTGAAAGAGTTGGTTCTGAAGGAACTGGTAGAATTGGTATCAACAAGGGCTACAAAGTTGAAGCTTGCTATTGGCAAAAACAGTAACTTTGAAAGTGGTAATTTATTCTCAGCTCTTAAGATCTGGCAACTTATTCTTGCCTGTCAGTGTTTTTGCCAAGAGCTGCTCATAGTATACTGTGAACTCTGCCTCCTGAAGTCTCCTGCTTATATTTGTCTTTAAAGGACATCCTTTCTCCATAACCCCAAGCTCTGCCCAGATGTCTGTGGTGTGGCCATTGAGGGCAGTATAGAGAAATGGAGAGGGCCTTTTGACAGGTGTCAGGAGAATGAGAATGTGTGGCCTTGCATGAGTCACAGCCCCTCTCTAGGCTTTAGCTGCCACAGGACTGACTCTTCAGTTCTCTTTTAGCTTTAACATGCTATAATTCTAATCTCTTCCCTCCTGGGACAATCTTGGTAAAGACACTAAATCCTAGTATGGGAGATTTTGTGATTTTACAACAAAACACATTTAATCATACTGAGGATTATTTCAACAACTGCTCAGAAAGGTAAAAAGTCAGACATATTAGGTGAAGGATCATGAAAGGGAAATGGCTGATGTGGTTTCAGAGCCCACAATTTGGAATTTGTAAGAACTCTGGAACCTGACACTTGGCCTAAAATTGGCAAATCACATTGTAAAATTATTTTTAGTGACTACTTGGTAAAAGGGAAGAGTCAAGAGTTTGGGACTAGACACTCTACAAGAACAGGAAAACCCAGTAGGGCAAGGTTAACTCTATGAGTTCTAAAATGTAATTTTTGACCAGCATTTGGCCAGTATTGCAGTTCATCACTTTTTTTTTTTTCTCCTCGAGATGGAGTCTTGCTCTGTTGCCTAGGCTGAAGTGCAGTAGCACGACTGCCTTACTGTAACCTCTGCCTCCCGGGTTCAAGCCATTCTCCTGCCTCAGCCTCCTGAGTAGCTGGGATTACAGGTGTGCGCCACTATGCCCAGCTATTTTTTTGTATTTTTAGTAGAGTTGGGGTTTCACCATGATGGCCAGGCTGGTCTCAAACTCCTGACCTCAATTGATCTGCCCACCTTGGCCTCCCAAGGTGCTGGTTGACCGTTTTGGACCTTTTCATGGCATTAGCAATTTCTCCCCAATGAGTAGGAACAATGACTGTCCCCACATTATTCTGGAAAACAAAACTTTTAACTTTCAGAAAAGACATGTAATTTTGTCAGAAAAGCACTCTTTCTCTTTAATAATTGTACTGCTGTTTTCTCAGTACTTTATTCAGTGCCTAGCCTTCTGTTGGGTTTAAACTGCCATTAAAATTTACAATAAATATGTTCCCCCCTCACCACAGGTTATTAAATCATTTTCTTTTGCATACTTCTCATTTTTTTCTGTAGCATGCCCAACTTCCACCAAAATTAGGTGGGTGATTTTACACAGCTACATAAAGCTGACTTTTGGGAAATCCATGAATCAGAATGATCTGGGTTTCCTAAAAAGGAATCATCCTAAAATACAGGCTGGATTGGTAGACTTCTAAATTTACCAAGCACATGTCTCAACATAAATTTAGTGCTGATAATGAGGTGCACTGGCATTGTTTAGAATTAAATGTTCTTTCATCAGGATAAAACAGAGCAGCATGGCTAGTCTGCTCTGTTTTCTGGGCTTGGCTCAGATCCAGCATTTACTCCTAGCAAAGATTAAGTGTAATATAAATACTTTGTTATTAGATAGGGGAGAAACACTCACTTTCTATCTCATCTCTCCCTACCTGGCCTAATGAAGTAGATAAAATTTAAGCCTATATTCTTGAACTGAGAGTAAAAGAATGAACTAAGTCATTTGATTAGACATCTTGATAATGATGGAAAAGGAATAAAAATTACAATTCTAAGCTGGATGGAGAGACATGAAAAGCATAAAGCCTAACCTGGAAGAAAAATGTTCTGGATTGGCTATAGACAGCTATGACACCAGTGTTATTGGAAAAACAGCATGATTTTTAGCTCCTAAGAGCTAAATTTAGACTTACCTCACTAGACAGTCAATGAAGTTCACAGCATTTTCTCTGAGTACTTCAAATTTGGTTTGCTTCTTACTTCTTCTTAACTCCTTCATTTCCAATAAGGACTATGGATAAAAGAACATACCTTTTCTAGTGATCCTGAGAAAGAAAAGCCCTCAGAGGGAGCTCTGTTGCTAAGTTCTATAGAAGCAGCTGATGCCTTTTCCATAAGACAGGATGTACAGAGAAAGATCAAAATGGGTTTTGTTTATTCATTTTATTTTTAAGGTCTGGCAAGAATCTCTCCTCAAAGGTGTTTTGCTTTATAATATACAAGTAAATTTTTAGGGAAAGAGGAAAAGGGCAGTTCACTTTACTACCAAATTACATGGCAGAGTGCTCGGTATCCACAGTTCATTAATTCATTTAAGAAAAGGACTTAACAGGATAAAGAAAAAAATCTTGCCTTTTTGCCATACTAACAGAATAGGTTCCATGTGTTTTATTTTACTTAGATTGAACTTTTACTCTACATTTATCATAATTTGGTATCATAGTACAAAGAAGGTTCTTCATTTTGACAATCAAGATCCTAAAGTTACAACTATCTGAAAAAGAATATATTGGACATTCTGTGGCTCAATTTCTGCTCTATACTTGAATATGCATTTTAAAAAAATCAAGAAAAGTAACTAAAACTAATGAGTTAGACTCTTTTAAATCTCTCAGTTTGATCAAACAGAAAAATACATCAGATAAAAAAAAAATCAGATTTCTTTTGTGCAGCCATGTTCCCATTTTCTCTTATTGCTAGCTAACTCTTTCTCTGGCTGAGCCCACAGAATGGTTTCCACCTATGTTAGCTAGTAAATTCCAGAATGGGTATATGCAGAGTGATGATGGCAATGGGACTAACAGGATGTTCAACTTAGAAGTGAGTTAAAAGTCTGCTTTGTTCCTGGTTGTGGTTTAAAAATGAAAACAAAAACATCCAGGCAGAGCTAATCTAGAGCACAAACTGAAAAAAGGGAGTGTCACAGGATGCAGCTGGAAGGAAGGAAAGTAATCTGACCTTCTGAAGATGATAAAGGTCTGTCTTCTGAAGCCCCTTTGGCTGTGACCCAGAAGCATCTTCTTCCTCTTTGGTTTCTGCTTTTAATACAAAACCAATAGACATCAATGAGGGTAAATCCAAGTCAAGAGAACAAACATTTCTACTATTCCAAAGGAAGTAAAAGTTTCATCTATATATATATTTTTAATGTGGCAAGGGATCAAGATTCCATCTGATAAATGATTTCTTACAGAAGCTGAAGGCCAATAATTAATCCATAACTTGTGCTGTAGTGATGTCTTCAAAAAACCAGCTACTGAATTTTAGAAGTGTTACCACAATGAAAACAAAACAAAATACAACCTAACAAAACTCCCTCAAACCAACAGCAAAGTCTCAAAAAAATTTTTTTTTTTTTTTTCCAGATGGAGTCTTGCTCTGTTGCCCAGGCTGGAGTGCAGTGGCGCCATCTTGGCTCACTGCAACCTCCTCCTCCCAGGTTCAAGCAATTCTCCTGCCTCAGCCTCCCAAGTAGCTGGGATTACAGGCGCCGGCCACCATGCCTGGCTAATTTTTGTATTTTTAGTAGAGAAGGGGTTTTGCCATGTTGGCCAGGCTGGTCTCAAACTCCTGACCTCAGGTGATCCACCCGCCTCAGCCTCCCAAAGTGCTGGGATTACAGGCGTAAGCCACCATGCCCAGCGAGTCTCAAATATTTTTGATGTTATACATAGCTTTTTTAAAAAATCATACAAACTTAAAACTGTTTTCCTTTGATTATGTCAAGATTGTAAACAACACAATTTGAGTATGAAGAGGGTAGTATCTAAGAGTTTTGAAATAATCCACCAAAACGTAAAGGCATCATGGTTCTTTAGCAAAGGGAAAGAAAACCATAACTGCTTAAATGTATAGCTATGCTCCTTCTAGAGAGCATAAGGCTCTCATATTCTCCTTCAAGTGCAGGTTGGGTTTTGTGAACTCCACACACATGGTTTGTTTGGCCTAAAACTATGACAGGAGGATGCAGCTGGAGAATATGTACTGGCTTAAAGGATAAACTGCTTTTTAGCTATAAGTAATTTCTGGTTCAAAAAAGACATAACTAAAGGTTAAAATGTCTACTAGCTTCTTTGTCCCATGTCATTAACATGTAGTCTGCTACATGTTAATAAACCCAATATACCTTTGAAATAAATCTAATATGGGCTGAACGAAGTGCCTCATTCCTATAATCCCAGCACTTTGGGAGACCACAGTGGGAGGATCACCTGAGACAAGGAGTTCGAGACCAGGCTGAGAAACATAGTGAGACACTGTCTCTATTTAAAAAAAAAAAAAAAAATTAATTAGGCTGATGAGGGGGCTCATGCCTGTAATCGCAACGCTTTGGGAGGCTGAGGCAGGCAGATTGCTTGAACCCAGCAGTTTGAGACCAGCCTGAGCAACATGGCAAAACCTCATCCCTACAAAAATACAAAAAAGTTAGCCAAGTATGGTGGGACGTGCCTATAGTCCCAGCTACTTGAGAGGCTGAAATGGGAGGATCGTTCCTGGGAGGTAGAGGCTGCAGTGAGCTCATCATGCTATTGCACTCCAGCCCAGACAGAGGGAGACTCTGTCTCCAAAAAAAGAAAAAAAAAATCAGCTGGGTGTTGTGGCCCTTTTCTGTAGTCCTAGCTACTCAGGAGGTGGAGGCAGGATGATTACTTGAGCCCAGGAGTTCTGAGGTAACAGTGAGCTAGGACTGCACCACTGCACTTAAGCCTGGAAAACACAGCAAGATCCTGTCTCAAAAAAATCTGATATGACACTCTGCCCTACTTAACTCTTTTTTTTTTTTTTTTTTTTTTTTTTTTTTTTTTTGAGACGGAGTCTTGCTCTGTCGCCGGGGCTGGAGTGCAGTGGCCGGATCTCAGCTCACTGCAAGCTCCGCCTCCCGGGTTCACGCCATTCTCCTGCCTCAGCCTCCCGAGTAGCTGGGACTACAGACGCCCGCCACCTCGCCCGGCTAGTTTTTTGTATTTTTTAGTAGAGACGGGGTTTCAGTGTTCGCCAGGATGATCTCGATCTCCTGACCTCGTGATCCGCCCGCCTCGGCCTCCCAAAGTGCTGGGATTACAGGCTTGAGCCACCGCGCCCGGCCCCTACTTAACTCTTCCCAACTGTAATTTTAAAACCAAACTGTAATATGTAATAAATGTTAAGGAACAGAGATAGCATATTTTCTACTCATCCAATGTGGGGAGTTTTAATTTCAGTTTATTATTCTACTCATCCAATGTGGGGAGTTTTAATTTCAGTTTATTATTAATAATGAGTCACTTCTGAAAATAAGGAAATAACAGACATTTCTTCAAGACAGTGGTTTTGCTTTAATTTGTAAAATTCTTTATTCTTTAGTCTACTAATCATCTTAATCTCCAACCTTCCCATTTCAAAAGCTGCATTCCTTTATTCAGTTCTAGCATATTACAGAATTTTTTAATTAGAGCTCATATCATATAATATGAGCTCTAATTAAAATTTTGCCTAGATTACCTCTAGTTAATGGTATCCAGCAAAAAAAAAAAAGAAAAAATTATATGTGCCGTTTATTTTTACAGAAATCTCCATAAGTCCAATTTTGTAAAAGATTGAAATTTACACCTTATTTACCGTCTATTTTTCTAAGCCTTTTACTCTATTTATGTACTTAAGGGTGGCCCCTTGCTGATCCAATGATCACTACTAGGGCATATTTAAATTGTGAATCAGCAATAGAAAAACAATGAACTAGTGGTTAAGAGAGATGGGTTCAGCCGGGCGCGGTGGCTCAAGCCTGTAATCCCAGCACTTTGGGAGGCCGAGACGGGCGGATCACGAGGTCAGGAGATCGAGACCATCCTGGCTAACACGGTGAAACACCGTCTCTACTAAAAAAAATACAAAAAATTAGCCGGGCGTGGTGGCGGGCGCCTGTAGTCCCAGCTACTCCGGAGGCTGAGCCAGGAGAATGGCGTGAACCTGGGAGGCGGAGCTTGCAGTGAGCCAAGATCGCGCTACTGCACTCCAGCCTGGGCGACAAGCAAGACTCCTCAAAAAAAAAAAAGAGAGATGGGCTCTGGTCTGAGTGCTACCACTAACTGTGTGATCTCAAACAAGCTACTGTCTTTTCCTAGACTTTAGTTTCTGGTTATAGCTGAACTCAATGATCTTAATGATACCAACATCCAGCCCTTAAAAGTTTTTGTGTTCTGAAAAGTAGTTCAGCTCATGCTGCAGTGGCAAGAGCAATACCCACACATAACCTGAAAGAAAACCCCTTAGTGCCTGTTGATGACTTCCGCACTCTGGCTGCTCAAGCCACTCTAGTCAAGCAAACATTCTCTTTCATCTTCCATGACTGAGCACTCATCAGGTGCCTCACATTGCAGCTATGGAGAGATATGAGAAGACTTTTGCAAAAGCAGTTTCCTAAAGCCAAAAGATTTTTAAGACAAAGAAGTACTTGCCAAACATAAAAAAGGATTAAAACAGACATTTTACATAAGATATTTTCAACATGTCATGTCCAATTCTATGTGATTATATATAAAAAACTACCTTTCCCCCCAAAACTCCATTAAAAAATTGCCCTAAATTTGGGAAAACTAAAAGGTACACACCAATATTTTTTGTTGTTGTTATTGTTCTACTAAAAGAATACCATACTTTGATGCTAGAAACAGCAAGAAGAGAGCCCATGAAAAGCTAGCATTTAGGGAACAGAACATGGCTACCTATATACAATCAGACACCCTAAGCATTCAGGATATATAAATGATCATGTGGAGGTCAAGCAAAAGAGAGAAACTGTAACTCTCCAACAGTGAAGAGTGCCAGGCTGCCTCAGTTAATTTAGGACTGAAAGATTCTAGCTTTTGTAAATCCGATTAAAGTAAGCCTCATGCAGATTTTGGTAATCAACATACCAATGAGCCTCATTGCTGTGAAAGCAGTTCATAGCTATTAATTTTTCAAGCTTACAAATGATTTATGCAGTGCTTTTGAAATCTATAAAGAACTTGATGAAATGCTTAAGAAAAAAACCTCTAAAAAGAGTTCTTAATTATGAAGATTTTTTATTTCTTTTTGTTGACTTTTTAAAGACAAATCCTCCAAACTGTCGAACTGGAGAAAGAATTTCTTTTTCGGCCCATTTGATGCTCTTCATTGTTTAAACCAAATCTAGAAGAGAAACATTTGGCCTACTTGTGATTGTTAAAATGTGATACTATGAGGCGTGGCATACTGACTGATCATGAACTACTTTATCTCTTCATCTCTAGGCACATCAGAAGGTGGGGTTTTCCACGCCATTTTAGTTAAGTGACTGTCATGGCCAATAGAATTGGGAGAATAATACACTCTTACCATCGAGGCTCTGAAACTGGGCCAGGAACTCCTCTATTCTCTTAGCTGTGCTGCCAAGGTGCTTTTCACAAGAAGACTTAAAAACCTTGAAACATTTCTCAAGTATGGTCACCAGTTCATCCTTTGCCAACATCCTAGAACAGAGTCAGTGACAGGAAATGTAATATAACTAGAAAAGTAACACTTAAAAAACATTTTATTTAATATATATTAAATGTTTCTGCTCAGAAGATAAAAGAAATTCTTCATTAGTAGCTATCAACATTTTTTGGAGAGATTTTCCTCCATATATGTGACATTCAGAAGAATTCTTAAAGGTTTCTCATGATAAAGAGTAGCTTAGAAAATTTACAAAGGACTGGATTAATAATGTGGCTCTAACACTACGTAATATAGAACAAAGTTACTATACAGATTGTATAGTAACTGATCTTTGGTTCATTGTCTGTAAAATGGAAATCATAACTTCCTTATTTCACAGGTTAGATGGAGACTTAAAAATTAAATGAAAAGAAGGACTGGAAGACTCTAGCACAGTGTTTACCACACAGTAGGCATTTAACGATAGTTTTCCTTTCTTTTGATGTAAACATACATATGAAATAAGAAATGTCTACAGAAGATATGACATGTGCTAAATATAAACTTGTTTGAAGGAACCAAAAATATAAGTACTACACTCACTTCTCTAATTATCACCATTTAAACTATGCTTTACATCTCCTATGGGCTTTATAAGTATCAGTCAGTAAACCCACTGAACTTTAAATGAAGTAGGCAATTCTAATTGTTACTTATAGCACAGGCAGAGTGGTTGAGTAGCTCATTCACAGCTATAGAAGAAATCTTTGTTAGAAATGGAGAGAAAACACAGATATTCTAAAGTTAGGACCTGGTTCTTGGAGCTTACAGGATTTCTCCACTAAGATCATACTCAGTAATGGCATCAAAAGGAATCAGACCAATAATAGGAATTTTTAAGCAGTGGCATTACACAAATACTCAAATTATTCTCAGCATTAAAACTATGATGATTAAAAGTTCTAATATTAACCATGAAGTAACAGACAAATCCAGAATGTGGGCATTTTGTAATACAACTAATTAACTTATGTTTGACATCTTTCATAATAAAAAAATGAGGAGAAATACTAATATTGCTAAGTTGGGAGAAAGAGAAACAAAGCTAAATAGACTATGGTTACTGAGAAATTGAACTGGTTACTTGAACTAAAATTTAAACCCCAACAACAACAAAAAGTAGACAATCACTAAATATGGAAATTGTTCGGGGTAGACCAAATAGTAAATTTCCCCAGAGTTTTTTTTTTAAGTATTAAAACTTATATTCCTCTTTCTACAATAATTATCTAAGATATAATCTTTATGTGTGAAAGGCAGCTAACTGGTCAAGGAAAAATAAGCCAAGACATTTCATACTTGATTACATTTGAGATTTAAAATTTGTGGCCTTCTATTGCCCAAATAAAGTTATGACAAGAAACTTAACTCAAAGTCACATACACTTGAACAATCTGTTAAACCTGACCTTTAGGCCTATTCAAGTAGACATGATTAGCATTTCTGGTGTCCAAGGAATCACCCACACTGACTTGCTTAGAGGGAAAAGACGGGTGAGGTACGGCTGGCAGAAGATCCAACCCAAGTTAGCAGCACATGAAGGATTAGCTTCCCAGGATAGGGGCAGCAACAGCTCCTGTCCACTTGGAGCTCCAAATAATTGAGTATCAAGGAAGGCCAAACCTAGCCTATTCTCCAGGAGACCAATAAAGAGGGCATTATTTCATATAACTTTGGAAGCAAACTTCATTAGTCATAATTCTTAATGTGGCATTTGATTGGAGAAGGTACTCAGATTTAAACTGCCAGGGATTCAAATAGTTATTAGTTCTCTTATTACTAGTATTATTTTTTAAACGGAATTTCACTCTTATTGCCCAGGCTAGAGTGCAATGGCATGATCTTGGCTCACTGCAACCTCCGCCTCCCAGGTTCAAGCAATTCTGCTCCCTCAGCCTCCCGAGTAGCTATGATTATAGGCATGCGCCACCACACCCGGCTAATTTTGTATTTTTCGTAGAGGCAGGGTTTCACCATGTTGGTCAGGCTAGTCTCAAACTCCTGACCTCAGGTGATCCACCCACCGTGGCCTCCCGAAGTGCTGGGATTACAGGCGTGAGCCACCGTGCCCGGCCTAGTCCTCTTATTCTTAGCCAAAGATTATGTTTTGCTTCCAGAGCAGAAAGATCTTACACTTTCCCAAGTATTCTCTGGATTAATGTAAAATGACAAGACTTGAGGCAAGGCTGATTAGAAATAATAACTTAACCAACCCCAATGAAGTCATTAAAAATTTTTTTTTCCAGTAAAATTATACACACAGACAATCAATGCTGCCTGCTATCATCACTATCATTCAGCATCATTCTGGAGTCTAGATGCTACAATAAATTAAGAAAAAGAAACGGTATAAATGTTAGGAAGGAGGATGAAATTTATCATTTCATATGATGTGACTGTAAAGTTAGAAAATCTAAGAACTGTAAATATAATAGAGAGTGTAAAAGAGCTGGGTATGGTGGCTTATGCCTGTAATCTCAGCACTTTGGGAGGCCGATGGGAAGATCACTTCAGCCCAGATATTCGAGACCAGCCTGGGCAACAAAGTGAGACCCTCATTTCTACAAAAAACAGAAAATTAGCTCAGCATGGTGGCACACGCTTGTAGTCCCAGTTACTCAGGAGGCTGAAGTAGGAAGACTGCTTGATCCTAGGAGATGAAGGCTGCAGTGAGTCGTGATCATGCCATTGCACTCCAGCATAGGTAACAGAGACCCTGTCTCAAAAAAAAAAAAAAAAAAGAGAGAGTGTGTAAAAAAGTGAGTGAATAAAAGATACTTATATATGCATGCATATATACATAATCAATACCTTATATTAAACTACATAATGAAAAAAAAAGCCCATGTTCAAAATGGAAACAAAAGCTACAGAATACACAGCAATACACATTATAACACACGTGTATGACCTATAATAAAAGAAAGCCCTGAATAAATGAACAGACATTTTAACACTCACTATTGTAAAGATACAAATTATTTCAAATTAATCTATATTCTTTTTTTTTTTTTTTTTTTTTTTGAGACGGAGTCTCGCTCTGTCACCCAGGCTAGAGTGCAGTGGTGCGATCTCGGCTCACTGCAAGCTCCGCCTCCCGGGTTCACGCCATTCTCCTGCCTCAGCCTCCGAGTAGCTGGGACTATAGGCGGCCGCCACCTCGCCCGGCTAGTTTTTTGTATTTTTTAGTAGAGACAGGGTTTCACTGTGTTAGCCAGGATGGTCTCGATCTCCTGACCCCGTGATCCGCCCGCCTCGGCCTCCCAAAGTGCTGGGATTACAGGCTTGAGCCACTGCGCCCGGCCTAATCTATATTCTTAACAGTTTGAAACAAAATTCCACAGGGTAAATTTTATTTGTATTTCTATTTTTTTTTGAGATGGAGTTTTGCTCTTACTGCCCGAGTGCAATGGTACGATCTTGGCTCACCGCAACCTCCGCCTCCTGGGTTCAGGTGATTCTCCTGTCTCAGCCTCCCAAGTAGCTGGAATTACAGACATGCACCACCATGCCTGGCTAATTTTGTATTTTTAGTAGAGACAGGGTTTCTCCATGCTGGTCAGGCTGGTCTTGAACTCCTAACCTCAGATGATCTGCCTGCCTCGGCCTCCCAAAGTGCTGGGATTACAGGCGTGAGCCATGGCCCTTGGCCGTAAATTTTAAAACCTAATAAAATTATTCTAAAATGTATCTGGAATAATTGTTCTAAAAAACAGCAACAATCTGTGTAAACTTGAGTGTGTATGGTGGGGCTGTAAATATATTAAAGTGTTAAACCACAGTTATTAAAATTGATGGTACTCGGGAATAGACAGGTCAACAGAAGAGAATGAGTTCATAAAGAGATCTAGGTGTACATTGGGTGTTTGTTATGTCACAGGAATAGCATTTCAAATCAGTGGGGGAAAAGATATTGGGTATTAGAATTAACTATTTAAGGCCGGGCGCGGTGGCTCAAGCCTGTAATCCCAGCACTTTGGGAGGCCGAGACGGGCGGATCACGAGGTCAGGAGATCGAGACCATCCTGGCTAACACGGTGAAACCCCGTCTCTACTAAAATATACAAAAAATTAGCCGGGCGAGATGGCGGGCGCCTGTAGTCCCAGCTACTCGGGAGGCTGAGGCGAGAGAATGGCGTAAACCCGGGAGGCGGAGCTTGCAGTGAGCTGAGATCCGGCCACTGCACTCCAGCCTGGGCGACAGAGCGAGACTCCGTCTCAAAAAAAAAAAAAAAAAAAAAAAAAAGAATTAACTATTTAAAAAAAACAGACCACTATGTCACATTATACACAAAAATGCATTTCAGATAGAATAAAAATGTAAGTATGGTATGGGAGCAGGGAAAAAGAACTAGCTCATCAACCATAAAATACTAGAAGAAAACTAAGAAAGATATTTAAGCCTGATAATATCCAGCAGCAGCAAGAGTGTAGGAAATACACATTGGTACATGGTTGGTGTGAGTGTACACTGTACAACAATGTTTATATTTTAGACTCAATATGTTTACATCTACCTTTGTCTTGTGGAAATAGTTATACAAATATATAGACTTACTACTGCTCATGATTATTGTTTGTAATAGTGAAGAATTAGAAACAATCTAAATATATATCAAAAAAGGGTCTGATTAAATAAAAAGCACTTTAAAAACATGATATTATATAGTGATGATAAACAATGAGGTAGGGCAATATGTAATACTAATGATGACAGCTAACATTTATACCCACATTTGTGTATCAAGTGTCATTTGATACAATATGATGTAAATACTATTATTATTCCCATGTTAGAGATGAGAAAACAAAGGCACAGAGAACTTAAGTAAACTTGTCCAGAATCCAATAGCTGGTAATTGGCAAAGCTGGGATTTGAACCTAGGCAGTCTAGCTTGACATCCATGCTCTTACTGAGCATGCTATATTGCATCTCAAAACATGGCATCCATGGTAGATTAGGCACAAACCAAAATAACCACCACAACAAAAACAAAACAAACACACAAAAAACAAAAAATGCCAAGTGTAGAACACCATATATAGTACTATTTAATATACATTTGTGTGTGGAAAAAAATCTGAAGTGCAAATAGCTAACAGTGGATGACTGGTTTTCGAACTTATATAATACAAGGGGTAATATCAGAAAAAGACTTATTTTATCACTTAGATTATTAGAATGACTATAGCAAGCACCTTTTTTTTGGTTTGGTTTGGTTTTGTTTTTGAGGCGGAGTCTTGCTCTGTTGCCAGGCTGGAGTGCAGTGGCGCAGTCTCTGCTCACTACAACCTCTGCCTCCTGGGTTCAGGCAGTTCTCATCCTTTAGTCTCCTGAGTAGCTGGGACTACAGGTGCACGCCACCATGCCTGGCTAATTTTTTGTATTTTTAGTAGAGATGGGGTTTCACCATATTGGCCAGGCTGGTCTTGAACTCCTGGCCTCAAGTGATCAGCCTGCCTCGGCCTCCCAAAGTGCTGAGATTACAGGCATGAGCCACTGCGGCCGGCCAAGCACTCTGGATAAACCAAACCTAACTGAAGATCACTTGAAAATAACTACAAAATATTTAGCTTATTCCAAAAAAGTGTGTTTATATATAGCACCTCAAATAAAAAATTAAGGATTGAGTGTAGCTATCAGACAAGCATTTTTCAAATTGGGTTTCAACTCCTTTTTCAGTCATGAACCAATCATTCAAGAAATATTTATTGAATGCACACTACATACGACACTGTTCTGGGCATTTGAGGTATACCTTACCGAATCAAAAATCACTGTCCTCATGGAACTTACATTCTAGTGGGAGAGCTGGGAGAAGCATAGACACTAAACACTATCTATCTATCTATATCATATATATGATATATGTGTTAAAAATTGATAAATGTTATGGAAAAATATTGAACAGAATAAGCGGAGAGTCACGGGAGGGGGAAGATTTCAATTTTTAAATGGTTAGGGCCTCATTGAAAAGATGACATTTGATCAAGTATGTAAAGGAGGAAAGGAAGTTAGCCATACAAATATCCAGAAGAGCTTTTCCTGGCAGACAGAACAATGGGTGCAAAGGTTCCATAGTGGGCATGTCTGGAATATTCAAGACAACAAGGAGGCCAAGATGTCTGATATGGAGAGAGAAAATGAGCAGTAATCAGAGAGAGGCCATGGGGGGGATGGAGGGGGTCATGTAGTGTCACTGTATACGGCTTTTACTCTGAGTGAAATGCAGAGTTAATGGAGGGTTTTGAGCAAAGGAGTAACATTATCTGAAATATTTTAAAAGGACTATTCTGACTGTTACTTTGAGAAGAACCTGTAGGGGAGCAGAAAAACCAGAAAGGAGGCTACTGCAATAATCCGGGTGAGCGATGACAATGACTTGGACTATGGTGGTACAAGTGAAGGAAGGTGGCAAGAAGAGGTCTGATTCTGGATAAATTATGAAGGCAGAGCCCAGGCTTTTGGCTTGAACAATCAGAATGATAAAGAGACAGTAGGAAAATGACAGATGTCAGGGGAAGATCAGGAGTTCAGTTTGGGGTATGTTAACTTTGAAGTGGGTATTGGATATCTAAGTGGAGGTATTAAAGAGGACATAAATGGACATAACGGCCTGGCACTCAGGAGAGAGGTATAGGATTATGACTAAGCCCTGGGGCATTGTAATGTTAAGATGTCAGAGAGAGGAGAAAGCACTAAAGGAGAATGTGAAGGAGCATGCACTGAGGTAGGAGAAAAACCAAGAAAGTCCTAGAAGTCCATTAAGAAAGGAGTGATGAACTGTTGTCAAATGCTGATAACAGGTTAATGCTAGATTTAGGAACATGGAGGTCACTGGTGACTTTGATCAAACTAGTTGTGATCGGGAGCACAAACCTAATTGTAATCAGTTAAAGAGAGAATGGGAGAAGAATTGGAGACAGTGAGACAATGCTTTCCAATTTTGGTGCATTCCAACTAACATTTTGTTTTAAAATAAAGAGAATAAAATTGTAAAGAAAATAGCAGAGAGAAATTTAAAAAAACATGTCTAAGATAGGTCACATTAATGCCACAAAAGAGTGATTTATCTTTATCCAACTTGATTAAGAAATAATTATTTCACAACTGGCTGGGCGCAGTGGCTCACGCCTGTAATCCTAGCACTGCAGGAGGCTGAGGCAGGCAGATCATGAGGTCAGGAGATTGAGACCATCCTGGCTAACACAGTGAAACCCTGTCTCTACTAAAAATAGAAAAAATTAGCCGGGCGTTGCGGCGGGCACCTGTAGTCCCAGCTACTCGGGAGGCTGAGGCAGGAGAATGGCATGAACCCTGGAGGTGGAGCATGCAGTGAGCCAAGATCACGCCACTGCGCTCCAGCCTGGGTGACAAAGCGAGACTCCACCTCAAAAAAAAAAAAAAAAGAAAGACATTTCACTATCAGGTAAATGGTCCAAAAAATGCCTGTGATATCTAATGTATTAAAAGCTTTATAGGTAATCTGTCACAGGAGTTGAGAAAAACAATAAAGGCTTTATAGGTTGTCATTTTTTAAAAAAATGTTCTTAAGACAGAAAGATAATCATTTAGCAATCATTAAAAGCAATCATCCTGCAGGGCAATGGAGAGTTCTGCTTCATCACGCAGAAAGTCAATAATTTCTGGTTAAGTACTAATTATATAAATGTCTGATTATAAGAACAGGCTACAGGAAAAAACTGGCCAATCCATGGCTAATGAAAACATCTTTTGCCTGATGAGTTTTCAAATTCTAAACAGACATTACCATTACTAGCCAGTTTTGAAAAATACTCAGAATTCAAACTTGCAAATGTAAATATATCAATGAAGACTGGAAGTTAAGAAAACAAAACAAAACAAAAAAGATGGAAAAATAATAAAAAGCACATAAAAAAATTAAAAAGCATGTAGAAATAAGAAACTGTCTCATTTGAGGACTAACACAACAAAGCAATTATGTAGGATCATAACAATGAAACAGAAACCAAAAGTATGTGTATCTCCTCCTAAGCCTTCATATTTCATATTAGGTGGCACTTCCTAGAGAAGCTGTCCAACCCTACAAATGGAGGTTAACTGTCCAGTCTACCGGTTCCTCAGCACCCTAGTCCTGACCCATCACAGCTCTTACTACTTTGTATTGTAGCTCTCTACTGTTTACATCAATCATTTGACCAAAATTCTGTATAGGTAAGGACCAGGGTTATCTTTGTTATCTAATCAGTGGTTTCAAAAAAAAAGCATTTAAAAAAACCTTTTTTTTTTAAATGGATGAGCAAGGCAATAACGATGCAATAATTATTAATTTCCTAACCTAATGCCTTAGTGAAGAACACTTTTTCTAAAGGGAACAGTTCTCAAACTGGCTCATCCTGGGAAGCACCTAGAAGTCATGGTGCCCTTTGTGGGATGCCATGCTTTTTTGTGGAATATATCAAAAAGAATAAATTTAATTCATCACATGGTTAGAAGCAACTTTAGTAGGTTCAAATACACATATACTTTATTGATGCAATTTTTTTTTTTTTTTGGATGGAGTCTCACTTAGTCACCCAGCCTAGAGTGCAGTGGCGCAATCTCGGCTCACTGCAACCTCCACCTTCCAGGTTCAAGCGATTCTCCCATCTCAGCCTCCTGAGTAGCTGGAATTATAGGCACGCGCCACCATGCCAGGTTAATTTTTGTATTTTTAGTAGAGACGGGGTTTCGCCATGTTAGCCAGGTTGGCTAACTCCTGCAACCTCCACCTCCTGGGTTCAAGCAATTCTCCTACTTCAGCCACCCTCACAGCTGGGACTACAGGTGTGTGCCACCATGCCCGGCTAATTTTTGTATTTTTAGTAGAGACAGGGTTTCACTATGTTGGCCAGGCTGGTCTCCTGAACTCAGGTGATCCTCCTGCCTCGGCCTCCCAAAGTGCTGGGATTACAGGTGTGAGCCACCATGCCTGGCCTATTGATGTAATTTTTTAAAGTACAGTCAGCCATCCATATCTGTGGGTCCCACATTGGTGGATTCAACCAACCTTGGATTGAAAATATTTTGGGGGGTAGGAGGAGAGATTGTATAGAACATGTACAGACTTTTTTCTTGCCATTATTTTCTAAACAATATAGTGTAACAACTATTTACATAGCATTTATATTGTATTAGGTATTATAAGTAATGCAGAGATGATTTAAAATATATGGGAGGATGTGCATAGGTTATATGCAAACACTATATACCATTTCATATATGGAACTTATGGTGTCCTCTTAAAATCAATCCCCCATAGACAGTGATGGATGACTGTATAACTCTGAGTTCACAAGAAAGAAATAAAAAAGTGGTCAAAGTTTGATGAGTTATTTCTGAGTTTTTAAAATTAATATTTCTTAGTTATCTGTTCATTTTGCTAGCAGAAAAGTGGCAGTAGGCACTAAATGTTTAATAAAGAAAAACAAAATACAAATTCAGATCTTTTTTTCTGTTTACTGTGATAAAAACCATTAGCTCACTATTAGTAGAACACCTCAGTCCAGTTTTGGAGCCAATTTGAGATCAACTGCCTACAGCCATTCAGCTTCTCCACAAATAAAGACTTTTCCTTTGATAGCGTCATTTTTTCCTCAAAAGTTCCCCCCCGGCTTTTTTTTTTTTTTTTTTTTTACCTCCCCCTTTATTTTCTAGAAGTATTTCTCAAAGTATAGTCCCTGGGCCATCTGTCTGAATGTGCCAGAGTGCTTGTTAAATGCAAATTCCTGCTGAACCACCATACCAGTGTTCCCAACAGAAGCTCTGGGGAAAGAGCTGAAATGATTAATATCTCAGCTAATTCTTTGACCTCCTGATCCGCCTGCCTCCCAAAGTGCTGGGATTACAGGCATGAGCCACCTCGCTTGGCCATATCTCAGCTAATTCTTATGCACATTGAAGCCTGGAAACCATTACACAAAAAACAGTGACTCTCAATATCTTTTGTTTTAAAGAAACTTTAACATTCTGCCCCAAGCTTGATTTCATCATCTGTAAGCCTACAGATAATTGTGAAGGCCCTGATGTGATGAAAATTCAGGATTGGTAATTCCTTTTCTAAAACAAAGAAATTATATTATATTATTTTATTTATTTTTCATTTTTGTTATTAATTTTTTGAGACAGAATCTCGCTCTGTTGTCCAGGCTGGAGTGCAGTGGCGCAATCTCGGTTCACTGCAACCTCTGCCTCCCGGGTTCAATTGATTCTCCTGCCTCAGTCTCTTGAGTAGCTGGGATTACAGGCATGCACCACCATACGCTAATTTTTGTATTTTTAGTAGAGACGGGGTTTCACCATGTTGGCCAGGCTGGTCTCAAACTCCTGACCTCAGGTGATCCACCCACCTCGGCCTCCCAAAGTGCTCGGATTACAGGCGTGAGCCACCATGCTTGGCCTATTTATTATTTTTTTTTTGAGACAGGGCCTCACTCTGTTGCCCAAGCTGGACTGCAGTGGTGCAATCACAGCTCACTGCAGCCTCAATCTCCTGGGCTGAAGTGATCTTCCTGCCTCAGCCTCCAAGTAGCTTGGACTATAGGCATGCACCACCATGCTCATATAATTTTTGTATTTTTTTGTAGAGATGGGTTTTCTCCATGTTGCCCAGGCCCAGTCTTTAACTCCTGGGCTCAAGCGATCTGCCTGCCTTGACTTCCCAAGTGCTGTAATTCACAGGTGTGAGCCACTGTGCCCTGCCAGAAATTATATTTTAATGATGCAGTCTCATAAAGCTCTTGGATGGATAAATCTACATCATCATAAGTTAGATTATTAGGAAGCATATCATAGATTGTGGAGCTGTGTCATTTTTCCTAAGTAGATCTTTAAATATTACCTAAAGTTGATCTGCAAAGTCAGGAAATAATGCATTACTTAGAGTCCAAATTTCTAGTCTCTTTGAACTAAGCTGAAGTGATCAAATGTTAGTATCATTATTCAGGTCATTTTTTTTTTTTAACTCAATGAAAGCTCAGCTGACCTGCTAATATATTACTGTTCAAGTCAAAAGCCTTACTCAGAAATTAGAATAATTCCTTTAGCCTAAGGTAAATTCCTCCAGCTATCAATCACCTTCGATTTGTAAGTCTGTTTCTTTGCAAGTTCATAAGGTTACACTTAGGATAAGCAGACTAGACACTGTGGCTCCTTTCATTTATATCTGTGTCCTGTGCCAATATGACTAGTGTCAGGATGGGGGAGGGGGGTCTGAGTCCACAGAAGCTTGCTCTGCTGGTTTAAAATTTTGGATACACTCTGAACATGGACTACTGGCCACAAAACCATAAATTTCTTTTTATTACCACCTCTAAGTAACTGGAATAGGGTTGAAAGAGTTTCAGCTCTGTCAACTGTACAAAAGTCAATGTTTCTGGCCTTGGTTTCCTTATTTGAAAGAAAATGGAATAACTGTAGATGAGTAATTCTCAATTGATGAGGTAGGGGACATAAATTCCCCTAAGACGTGGGGCACACTTTTCATTATCCCCAATTCAATAATCTACTGCTGTAGTACTCTTCAGCGCTGGCTGATCCAACATACTCCTTTAAGTTGACGCTCTGACTTTTTTTTTTTTTTTTTTGAGATGGAGTCTCACTTGGTTGCCCAAGCTGGAGTGCAATGGCAAGGTCTCAGCTCACTGCAACCTCTGCCTCCCAACTTCAAGCGATTCTCCTGCCTTAGCCTCCTGAGTAGCTAGGATTACAGGTGCCTGCTACCACGCCTGGCTGATTTTTTGTATTTTTAGTAGAGATGGGGTTTCACCATGCTGGTCAGGCTGGTCTCGAACTCCTGATCTCCTGATCTCATGATCTGCCCCACCTTGGCCTCCCAAAGCACTGAGATTACAGGCGTGAGCCACTGTGCCCAGCTGGCTCTGATTTACAATAACCCTTAAAACCTTATTTATGCAAGGTTCTGTGAATTTTAAAAATATGAAAAATTACTGGCCTAGTGTTTGATTTCTAGATGGGTGTTTAGAAATTCTCTCCAATAGAGGGGTACAATTTTCCTCTTACAGTCTTTCACATCTGATAATGAAAAACAGTTGTACTTACCTAGTTCACTGCTGGGTTAGCATCATTTGTTACTACTTTCTGTTCCCAAATGGCTTTTTAATGGAAACATATCCTTATATAATGACACAGCGTTGAGTGGAAAATTAACCCACTCGTATCCCATACAGGGATGTGGTCTTCATACTCCAAGAGTTGACCGAGCAAGGAAAGGCAGAACACACGCAGAACCACTGCGCTCATGTCCAATTATGGCATATATTATAAATGCACACTTGCATGCTCCCCACACACATCAATGTCTGTTGCATACATTTAAAAAATAACTGTGATATAAAATTATGTTGGTCTTTTTCCACTAATAAATAGGTGACATAAACATTCTCCCACATTATTACAAAGTCACTGTAAATATTTTTTAAATGGTCACCAGATATTTCATCAAGTAGATGACATATTGTTTGTTTTATTTTCCAGGTTTCAACAGTTTTATTGGGAGGTTTTGTTTTCTGTGAAATACACTAGAGGTTGAGGAAGGGGACACATTCCCTTTACAAGATAAGGGTCTCCCACCACTAAAGAAAAGGCATGAGCCGTGACATACTGGGGTTTGAATCCACCTCCTTCTGCTTTGCTCACATTTCTTTTTTTTTCTCTTTCTTTTATATATATATTTTTGAGATGAAATCTCACTGTCACCCAGGCTCCAGTGAAGTGGTGCGATCTCAGCTCAAGGCAACCTTTGCCTCCCAGGCTCAAGTGATCCTCCCACTTCAGCCTCCGAGGACGGGACCCCAGATGTGCACCACCATGTCAGGCTAATTTTATTTTTGTATTTTTGGCAGAGGAGGGGTTTCACCATGTTACCCAGGCTGGTCTCAAACTCCTGAGCTCAAGTGATCCGCTCACCTCGGCCTCCCAAAGTGCTGGGATTACAGTCATAAGCCACTGTGCCTGGCCTCTTCTTTCTCAACAGTATCACAGAACACAAACATAAAGGCAAGAAATAAAAACAGCAAGATCAACCTCCAACAGGGCCACACTCAAGCCTTGTCCCACTCCCCAGGATGGGTCAGGCCTGGGAGGGGCTGGGGCAGCTACTCTGCAGTCCCCAGACTGCAGGCTCAGAAGGGGTGGGACTAAATTAATAAATTAGAATAAATTGGGGGGAGGAATGCAACTCTGTGCTGGGAGGGCCCCTTCTCTCTAACACGCAAGAGAGTTGTTGGGGGAAGGTAGGAAGCCACTATAGTGGGGGTAAGAGAAGCGGGGGCAGAAGTCACCTTTTCTTCCATGTTCTTCCCAAACAAAGCAGAAGAATTAGGGGTAAAGGGATGTCTACGGCCATACTACTCTGAATGGGCTGGATATCATCTGATCTATGATTATTTAAACGTGTCAGCTTCCACATACAGATTGAGTATCCCTATGTGAAATGCTTGGGAACAGAAGTGTTCTTCATTTTGGATTTTTTCAGATTTTGGAATATTTGCTATATGTGCATAATGAGATTATCTTGAGAATTGGATGCATGTCTAAACACAAAATTCATTTATGTTTCAAATACACCTTGTACACATAGCTTGAAAGAAATTTCATACAATAATTTAAATAATTTTGTGCATGAAACAAGGTACACTGAATCATCAGAAAGCAAAAGTGTCACTATCTCGGCCAACTAGATGGACAATCAGTCTGTAGTTGTTTGGTATCCCCATCATTATTGACTCTTGAATTCATATGCAACCATTTTCCTACACTTATTCACATATAAGCACTTAACACTTAAAAAACAGGACACACCATTGGTACAGTGAAAAAATACTGTGTTCAGTGTAACTAAGTAATACAACAGCAACAAATGATGGCAAGCTGAATAAACTGTGTGGTGTGCCTCTGTTTTGCTGCAACCCATTTCATGAGGTCAGGTGTGGAATTTTCCACTTGTGGTATCACAAGTGCTCATAAAGTTTTGAAATTTGAAGTGTTTCAAATTTTAGAGGACTTTGAATTTCAGATTTTCAGATTAGAGACGCTCAATCTGTAAAAAGGATTTTTTCTTGAAAAATCATTTAAGCTGATTCTTATGAAAAATTTCAAATAAGAAATTTAATTAGATTATGTTTCTAATAGTACCTTAGCAGTTATTCTTTCCAAAGCGTCATTCAGGGATCATTTTAGTCTTTTCTGTAATGAGTTAAATAAAGTTTCAAGACAGGTGATGAGAATGGTCTTGTTAAGTTTAGGTGATGCCTACTGAGTATGCCTTAACTAAAAACTGTCCCTGACTTCTGGTCTACATCAAATCTGTACAAAGGAGAAAAGGCTGATTCCAGCCCAGAGGTTCCCTGATTCCTTTCCTCTTTTGTAGGACCCAGACTCCTGCCTGTCCTTGCTGTAGGTATTATATTTGATGTGTAGTGCTTTTTACATTGCTTTGCTTTTGACTGCCAATGTTTCTGACCTCAGCTTAGCAAAATGAAATCTCACTTTCTATTTTTTGCTTCTGCTGTACTCAGATCTCCAAATCCATATTTTAGATCTTGGCAAAGAATAGCAGAAGGTATAACAGCTTTGAAGTCAGACCTGGAGTAGAATCCTTGTTCCCTCAGCAGCTAGGTGGTCTCAGGCAAGTCACTTAATGCCTGTGTGTGTTTCAGATTCTTCAGGGGTAAAGTGTGACTAATAATATCTACCATAAAGGTATATTAAGAGTTTTAGATTGGAAAATGTACTGAGAGTGCCTAACAAAGTGCCTTGCACATAGCAAGCCTTTAATAAGCGATGGTTACTGCTGTCACCATTACTACTGCCACTCAGGTTTCCTTACCCTACTTTGGAACTGGCATTCTTGGTTCTTGACTGTACCCTAAGACAACTGGTGTTGGGAGGTTCAGAACAAAAAGAACAAGTTCCTCCTTGACAAAAGAATCTATGAATTTGGGAACATCTCACTGGAGAAGGAAGACAATTACTAATCACAAAGCTTAAAAGAGAAAACCCTGGAAGATTCAACTGGGTGTATAAGATAGGTATATTTACTTGAATAGAAAGCAAAATAAGTCTCAGAAATACTCTAGTTGACATAAGCTTATAAATACATAGAAATCTTATTGGGATTTTTTAGTTTCCTTATGGGTTAAAAAAATAAGAAAAAATAAATCTTACTGGGATTTTAAAAAATGAAATAAAACACAGCTTCTCAGTGGTAATCTAGTTTCCATGGAGAGGTATTTTTCCAGATAGCATGAAATTCATTTTCCATCTTAAGCTGCACCTGCTAGATCACTAATATTTGTATTATGAAGTCTCTGGATTTAAAGTGCTTTCAGTGTGAATTTTCCTCCTACTGTGCCCATCTGTTCTTTTCTTGTGGGCCCAGAGGAAAGCAAGACTTAATAAATATTCAGTTTTCAGACTTCTTTAAAATATTTTTATATAAGCATTTACAACCTCTAAGGAAAATTATAAAACTGGCGAAACTTAGCTCACATTTGATTTCCCCTTATCACTATCCAAGTGTCATTATTTTTATGGAAGACTAAAAAGTAACTATACATATAGGAAGTGAAATCAAGTAATATAAATAATAACTTTAACACTAAAATATCTTATTTACTTGTATATTATTAGATAAATAATTTATGAATTAGCTAATGTTAAGGTGGGGGAAGGCACCAAGACCACTGCCTACTCCTTGCTGCTCCTAATCAAGGTCAGCTGTGACCACTGGGTACATATCACCCAGTGATGCTCTTCCTCCATCAACCAGATTGGGGACATGGTGACCTCACTTTTCATGACTTGCTTTCCCTGCCATGACGTCAAGTTGGCTGGATTCAAATGATCCATAGCTAAGCTCTCATAGGGTAGTGTCAGTATTTGACTAAACAATCATGGATTTTCCTTTAAAAACCACAAGCTCAAATGCAAGGTTAAACTAGCAAAGAAATGGATGGTTGCTATATTAAAAACATCATAAGCTACATGGATAAATTCAAGATATATGCAATTATTCTTAGACACAACATGGCTATTTATGAAACTTTTTGGCAGGCAGGGTTCTAGAGGAAGGTGCTACTTACTGGCAGGCTTATAGCAGACAAAAACAGAAAAACAAGAAAAAACAAAACTACCTCAGCAGCTGCAAGACTGATGCATACTCCTCTGAATCCCATATGTTCTTTTCTAAACATGTGCAGTACAGCTCTCTGATCTGTAAGTGAACAACACATTTGTGAGGAACCAAAAGTGTATACACACTACTAGTCTGGCAAAATCATTTCTGGTCAACACAAAAAAATTAATGTTATTAAAAGTCATTTTCTTTAGATAATAATAGACTTGGCATATATCTCATGGATCAGGCTTTATAAGAATGCAATTTACATAAAAGTAAAATGAGACTATACTGAGATTGGCTGATATCACTGGTCATTTTAAAAGAAGAAACCGATAAAGGAAAAATGAGAAAAAAAAGGCTCATTTAAGGCTCAATGGCAAAAATCACCTCATGAACAAGTCATTCTTTTTTTTTTTTTTTTTTTAAGATGGAGTCTACTCTGTCATCCAGGCTGGAGTGCAGTGATCTCAGCTCAATGCAACCTCCACCTCCCAGGTTCAAGCCATCCTCCTGCCTCAGCCTCCCTCGCAGCTGGGACTACAGGCGTGTGCCACCACACCAGGCTAATTTTTGTATTTTTAGTAAAGACAGGGTTTTACCATGTTGGCCAGGCTGGTCTTGAACTGCTGACCTCAGGTGATCCACCTGCCTTGGCATCCCAAAGTGCTGAGATTACAGGCATGAGTCACTACACTCAGCCAACAAGTCATTCTTACATACTGGTATTTGTTCTCCAAAGCTTTAAGCTAAGATGATCTAGGAATATAGAATTCCTCCGCTAAAATCTACTCTACAGATGGTTGACACGTTTATGGTATGACATAAAGGCCAGCTGAGCATAATTTTTCAAGGAGCAGAAGTACTGCTTCTCTTTTCATTCTGGGTATAGTGCAAGGTTAACTATCAAGCATTGTCAAACAAATTCCCTCTTCCATTAAGGAAAGAGAAACAGCTCTCTCAGTATAGGTGACAAGGAAGTGTTAAAGAAGGAAAGTTCAAATGCCTTAGTACAAAAACATTCTAGGGGAAGCAACACCACTGGGATTCATATGGCTGTTTCTAGCTGTGGCCATCTGAACAAAAAACAATTTCAATTACCAGTAATGTGTACAGCTGGAATGGATTTAGATTGTGCTCTCATTGTAAAGATTGGCTTCATTTCACATTCTGATGCCTGAATGCTACAAAAACCAAAGCACGAAAATACTAACATTCCTACTTCATAGATTCCAAATGAGGTGGCTTGGATTACCTGTCGACCTAGTGGATACTTGGGAAGAGAAGAGGTGAACTTATGAAGACATCTCAAAACCAGGAAGTAATTCATATGATAAACATGCAGGTTTTCTAGTAATAATTGTGTTTCCTCCTAAAAATCATAGAATATATTATTAATAAATAAGTCAGCTGATAAAAGAGCATAATAATACAGTCTACTTCATGGCCATATAAAATTTCTGGAAAACTGACAAGAAGATTCAAAACTACAAATTAATTTATGAAAATTTGAAATACATATAAAATCCAGAATACAGGCTGAGCATTTCCGATTTAGTATCAAGTCTGGTGATACTTTACACATGCTAGAATTGACACTGTATTTTAATCTCCTGGTATCTCTAGCATTCCCACAATACCTTGGGCCCCAAAATTACAAGTGTTTAAGAAAGCACCTTATTGGATGCTTGCCTGTGCCCATCACTTGCTGTGCGCCACAGTGAGGGAAGGTGCTTTATCCTCCACCTTGCTAGCATCAGAAGAGTGAGATCACCAGACAGAATGGTACCAACCTAATGAACTTGCTGAAGTTCTGCTTATGATGTATACTTTTCCTAAAGTACTGCTCAAGTGTGTTAGTGTGTTTGAAGGGGAAAATGAAAAGACTATGGCAGAAACACAAGTGATTCTGATGAGTCCCTGCCTCTTGCTGAGATCTCCAATACTGGTTTTATTTGCTTTACCAATTAAGATAAAAAAACGAATAAAAAATAAATAAATCTGAAACCAACAAGCTTTATAATTTAGAATCTAGCAAGAATGATGACATGAGGGAGTGTCTTAAGAAATCTATGCAGGTGCGGTGGCTCACACCTGTAATCCCAGCATTTTGGAAGGCTGAGGCAGGAGGATAGCTCGAGTTTAGGAGTTTAAGACCTGGGTGAACAACATAGTGAGACCTCATTTGTATTAAAAAAAAAACCCCACAACCGAAAACTAGCCCTACTCTCCATATTAGAGATTTAGATACAGGAAAAGAACAAAAGAAAAGAAACCTATGGATGATTAATCTCACAAAACAGTTTCAAAAGGTTTTGTTGTGGGGAGAGAGATGTTTTCTAGAGCTTCCTGAAATAGTTTACAAATATTTTAAAACATTATATCCTATGAAGTAATTTTCAGGCCTCAATTCCTTTCATAACTGCTTACTCTGTAACATTTTCTTAAAGGATTATCATCTGTGCCATGGTTTTCAATATTTTTCTCCTTTAAGAAGTCAAATAAAGGCTTTGCTGAGCTGTGTCTTTATTTCAGTAATATCTTGCAGATACCTATTATTTTTAGTGGTCAAACATTTAGAAAATAACTCAGATATCAATAAATTCAAGCAAATCTAACCTCTATAAAGCAATAAATATGATATATCTTCCTAAACACCAACTCACTTAGGAAATCAATTCCTTGGTCAACGATCTATGAGTCATTACCTGAAAGCACAGGGCAGATTAAATAAAAAAGTTTTTAGCACCTAAATGTTTTTCCCTCCCATTATTTGAGTTGATTGGTAATTTCAAAATCTATGTCTCCTATCATAACAAAATCTATGTCTCCTATCATAACAAAAGTAGCCATAATCAAAAATTGTTTTAACCACCACTGGGAGGGTATACTTTAGTTCTAAACTTTAGTTCTTTGGTTTTTTACTGTGTGCCATGACACACAGATGGCATAAAGCCATTAATTGCCTTGATGTGTGCTTAAATAGCTTTTAAATAGGGGGAATATTTTGAAGAAAATGAACTCTATTACTGAATAATAATCATTCTGCATGCTGTTTGTGCTCCCTATTTTCTTTTGCCTTGAGGAATAGCTATGTGTACAAGTATCTGGGTGATGCAGTAGAAGTGAGTATCTTCATTCCATTTACTTGGATAAGGAGAGAAAAGAAATACTTTACACACTATAGGGCAATACTGCATACTCAAGGAACATACCTGCCCTGGAATAAGTGTTCGATGAGGGATATAAACATGTTTTTCTCCTAGGTGGTCTTAGTTCTTTCATACTTTTCACTGTGTGGTGCATCCCTGTGTCGAGTAGAGTTCTAGTGTTTAAAAAATGTTTTGTTTTGTTATAATCATTATTTCTATTTTAAAATAAAAATAAAAATTTTAAGATGAAGTCCCACTCTCTGCTCACTGCAACCTCCACCTCCCGGGTTCAAGTGGTTCTCCTGCCTCAGCCTCCCGAGTAGCTGGGATTACAGGTGCCCACCACCACACCTGGCTAACATTTTGTATTTTTAGTAGAGATGGAGTTTTACCATGTTGGCCATGCTGGTCTTGATCTCCTGACCTCAAGTGATCCACCCACCTCAACCACCCAAAGTGCTGGGATTACAGGGGTGAGCCACCGTGACTGGCCTAGAAAATGTTTTGTATTGTATTGTTTTGTTTTGTTCCACACAACATGGCAGACTATATCATCTGGCACTCAGCTGAGGAAATGGTGATTGGTTCCAACAATGGGGAAAGAAACTGGCTATGATGGACTTAACGAATGAGAGGTTTGCTGTATCTTTCTCAGGGATTTTTCAAGAGTAATTTTGACCATCCCAGATCTTCACCTGACGTGCTGACTTTAGAACATAATCTCCACATAATAAAGGTTTCATTGTTATTTATATGTGCTTTTATCAATTGCAACAAAAAACATCACAAATGATTAACATTTTCTTATAACCTGTCCTGTAAGTTCTCCATCTTACCTATATACCTGCACATATGTAACTGCCTTTACTTATTCAAAGCAGTGATTCTTTTTTGTTTGTTTATTTTGTGGAGATGGAGTCTTCTGTTGCTCAGGCTGGAGTGCACTGGCGCAATCTCAGCTCACTGCAAGCTCTGTCTCTCAGGCTCAAGCTGTTCTCCTGCCTCAGCCTCCTGAGTAGCTGAGATTACGGGCGTCTGCCACAATGCCCAGCTAATTTTTGTATTTTTAGCAGAGACGGGGTTTCACCGTGTTGGCCAGGCTGGTCTCAAACTTCTCACCTCAAGTGATCTGCCCACCTTGGCCTCCCAAAATGTTGGGACTAGAGGCATGAGACACTGCACCCGGTCTTAAAACAATAATTCTTAATGTACTTATGGACACTATTTTACAAACTCAAACCTGTAAAAGGTTTTGATACATGAGAAAATTTCTGGGCTGGGCGGGGTGGCTCACGCTTGTAATCCCAGCACTTTGAGAGGCCGAGACGGGTGGATCACCTGAGGTCAGGAGTTCAAGACCAGCCTGGCCAACCTGGAGAAACCCCGTCTGTACTAAAAATACAAAAATTAGCTGGGTGTGGTGGCAGGGGCCTGTAATCCCAGCTACTCAGGAGGCTGAGGCAGGAGAATCACTTGAACCCGGGAGACGGAGGCTGTAGTGAGCCAAGATTGCACCGTTGCACTCCAGCCTGGGACACAGAGTGAGACTTGGTCTCAAAAAAAAAAAAAAAAAAAAAAATTCCATTGAATACATTATAGCAGCATTATACCATGTACATGTGAAAATAAAGCCTTCTGAAATATTAACCCTACTTTCCATTCATTATATTTTTCCTCAGGCATTTTTTCTGTATACTAGGTCATAGCTGTCACCATTTTGTTTCATAATTGTGTTTAGAATGATTCCTTTCTACAGAGATACACTTTGTCTAGGAATATGCATTATTTACTAAAGAGATATGCTTTCTCTTTTCTTGAAGCATGAAGACTTCTTAGTCTTTACTGACTTTTGACAAAGGAACAGAAATATTTATCTGCTATAAGAAAAACAGGCTCGGCATAGTGGTTCACACCCATAATCCCAGCACTTTGGGAGGCCATAGCGGGGGGATCACTTGAGCCCATGAGTTCAAGACCAGCTTGATAGTGAGCAACAAAGCAAGAGACCCTGTCTCTACCAAAAAAAAAAAATTTTTAATTAGCTGGGCATGGTGGCATGTGCCTGTAGTCCCAGATACTCAGGAGGCTGAGGTAGGAAGACTGCTTGAGCCCAGAAGGTCAAGGTTGCAGCAAGCTATGATTGCACCACTGTACTCCAGCCTGGGTGACAGAGCGAAACTGTCTCAAAAAGAAAAAAGGAAAGTAAAGCAATACATAGCAGCCTCCTTGCTCTTCTTCAAATATGGCAGACATGCTCCAACCTCAGATCCTTTCTACCTGCTTAGAATTCCCTTCCTCCAGATTCTTGAATGGCAAGCTCTGTGACTTCCTTTAGGTCTTTACTCAAAATTTACCCTCTCAGTCAGGTCCTTATCTAAAATTTCGATTCCACTTCCTATGCACATGGAACTTCATATCCCTCTTCTCTGCTTCATTGTTTTTACCTCAGCACTCATCACTAACAGATATTTTACTTATTTATCTTATTTCTTGTCTGTCTCCCTGATACAATGAAAAAGGTAGAAGTTTTGGCTGTTTGGTTCACTCCTGTATTCTCAAAACCTAGATTAACACCTGGCACATAATAGGCACTAGAAAAATATTGGTTAAATGAAGAGTACATTAATGAATGAAGACCAAACACTCAGTCTCTCTTTTATTTATTTTTAATTTTTGAGACAGGATCTTGCTCTAGCGACCAGGCTGGAATGCAGTGGTGCGATCTTAGCTCACTGCAGCCTTTACCTCCCAGGGTCAAGTGATCCTCTTGTCTCAGCCTTCCAAGTAGCTGGGACTATATATAGGTCAGCACCACCATACCTGGCTAATTTTTGTATTTTTTTTTTTTTGTAGAGATGGAGTCTCATTATGTTGCCCAGGCTGATCTGCTTGCCTTGGCATTCCGAAGAGATGGGATTACAGGTGTGGGCCACCGTGCCCAGCCTCAGTCTCTTTTTTAAGTAAGAGCAACTATATTTTGTCTTGCTGGATGTGGTCTAGATTTCCTGATTTTTCAAAAGTCTGAATTTGTAATGTAAAATTTCTCAATATGTAAATATTGGTTCCAACATTTTTAAAAATGTATGTTTAAAAAACACATTTACATTAGACTGTGGGTTGCCTTGTAATGTGCAATATACCCTCTTAAATTAGTAATCTCCAACCTCATCAATCCTGTCTGTTAGTCATACAAAAATCATTCACTGATAGCATGTCTTTTGCAGTAACATGGATGGAGCTGGAGGCCAGTATCCTAAGTGAAAGAACTCAGAAACAGAAAGTCAAATACCACATGTTCTCACTTATAAGTGAGAGCTAAATAATAGGTACACATGTATATACAGAGGGAAATAACAGACACTGTGGACTCCAAAAGGGGTAGGGTTGGGAGGGGTGAGGGCAGAGAAATTATTTATTAGGTACAATATTCACTATTCAGGTGATGGGCACACTAGAAGCCAAAACCTCACCGTCATACAATATGTAACAAACCTGCACCTGAAACCCCCTGAATCTATTTTTAAAAAATCATATATCATTGTTTACTTATACCACAGAGCCCCTATTATTATTGAGCTAGCTGCTTTCTCTGGAGGAGAAGTCAATATATATGTAAAACTTATATAGGTAAAGAAAAAAAGGCTAGGCAGAATTACGTTTGCCATGCATTTATCTCTCTTCTGCTTCCATAGTACTTAACACTTTTGTCTCTAGAATTGTATGTATAGGGGTGAACAGTGACCTCAGATTATAAAATACACTATGTAAAAATGACTATAAACTTGTGTAATTTCTTTTCAATCAATTCACTGATCATTAAAAACTGGTAAAACAGACTATTGAATTTTAGGATTAAGAGATATTAGCTGTCTAAGAACAAAGCATTTTCTCATTTATTATCTTGTTACAACTAAGCCTTATTTTTCTCATTAGAGAAAAATGCTGGCTGGCACTGTTTTCCAGACTTGACTTAGCATATTACTGCTATCTAATAAGAATGCCAAAACACAGCTTTCTCCTAGCACTTATGTGGCAAGAGTGCTAGTCCTCTCATCTGTCTCTGCCTTTTGTTCTCCATATTCCTACCCCAGTAGTGTAGATCAAGAGAAGCACTTGACAAAGAGTTTGAATTTAAATGATTAATTCCTGACACACTAGGCTAATGCCTAGCTCATTTGATCACATTTGATAGACTGCAATTGTTTTCCTTTTTCCTCTACTTTTCCATTTATTATTTTTTTCTAAGAAATTTTCTTCCCCCTATCTGCCCCGTAGGTCTGACAAAAGAAACAGAAAGAGGTGGGGGCAAAGGTGAAATGCAGGTCTCCATCAAACTCATGAACTGATTTTGTGCCTTTTGATGAGACACCATGATAAGCATACTAAATGGTGAAAAGAAGTCCTTACTCTACCATGAACTTGCTCTGCGACCTCAGATATTTCACTTCCTTTCTATTGGCTGCAGTTCTTCATTTGTGAAATGAGGGTGCTAAAGAAGTTCAAGGTTTATTTCCCACTCTGAAAGGATTTAAAATCTCGTTGGGAAAATAGGTATAAAGACATGAAACATCAACAAGTAAGAATAATAAAATTTCAACTATCACCTGCACAGGAATGAATCTAAGCTTTCTACATAGTATGAAGATTTTCAGTATTTCATCAGCTGTACCAGGTCTTCTAATGTCCCTCCTTAGTAGGAAATTCCCAGCGAATTACCTACAAATGTACATTGTTTAGTCAGGTAACGTTTTAAATTTTAATTTATTTTAAGTTCTGGGATACATGCTCAGGATGTGCAGGTTTCTTACTTAGGTAAAGGTGTGCCATGGTGGTTTGCTGCACCTATCAACCCATGACCTAGGTATTAAGCCCCGCATGCATCAGCTATTTGTTCTGATGCTCTCCCTCTGACCTGCGTTCTTATTGTTCAGCTCCCACTTACAAATAAGAATATGTGGTGCTTGGTTTTCTTTTCCTATGTTAGTTTTAGTCAGCTAAATTTTTACATTTAAAAGTACACTTTTTTAAAAACCCATTACTAAGTTCATTAAATTCAAAGTTGACATACAGTTTTGAAGAAGTGGGGCCCTAATTTTGCGGGAGTAAAGGTTTTTGTTAACATCTTGATTCTAGTCAGAGGATAACTGAGGTTAATCACTTGTTTAGGTGGGAACTTAATAGATGAGTTCTAGTTTAAGAAAATGAGGTGATGGAGCAAACAATAACAAATGCTTCCTTCTAGGGAGACAGTCTAATTCAGTAGTTCTTAAAGTGTGGTTTCCAGTTATAAAGATTGTAAATTTCTCTGGAATATACAATGAGGTCTATCTCTTAGACACTTGAATATAGAAAACGGGAACAAAATGATAAACTCTAATGCCAGACATGTCTATACAACGATATAACCTAAGAATATTATAAATATTACATATAGATTGTATATTATAATACATAAAAATGTATATACATCTTTACACACATTGAAATGTGTTCATATTGGCTAGGTGTGGTGGCTGACATCTGTAATCCCAGCACTTTGGGAGGCCCAGGCGAGCAGATCACTTGAGGTCAGGAGTTCAAGACCAGCCTGGCCAACATGGTGAAACCCTGTCTCTACTAAAAGTACAAAAATTAGCCGGGTGTGGTGACCCATGCCTCTAATCCCAGCTACAAGGGTGGCTGAGGCAGGAGAATGGCTTGAATCCAGGAAGTGGAGGTTGCGGTGAGCTGAGATTGTGCCACTGCACTCTGGCCTGGGCGATAGAGCGAGACCCCTTCAAAAAAAAAAAAAAAGTAGCTGGGCATGGTGGCTCACGCTTGTAATTCCAGTACTTTGTGGGGCCGAGGTGGGTGAATTACCTGAAGTCAGGAGTTTGAGACCAGCCTGGCCAACACGGTGAAACCTCGTCTCTACTAAAAGTACAATAAATTAGCTGGATGTGGTGGTAGGCACCTGTAACCCCAGCTACTTGGGAGGCTGAAGCAGGAGAATTGCTTGAACCTGGGAGGTAGAGGTTGCAGTGAGCCGAGATTGCACCGTTACACTCCAGCCTGGGCAACAAGAATGAAACTCCACCTCAAAAAAATAAAAAATAAACACAAATAAAATGTGTTCATATTGATCTTAATTTTTATGAGTGAAAAATATATAACAATATTTATTATTTTTATTTATAAAAGTTTTATCATTATATGTTTTCAAATCATTTTTATTTGCTGAACAAACTTTGATTATCACTAACACTATGAAAAAAATCATACTAGGAATTATTATACTACTTTTTTTTTTGGAGACAGAGTCTTGCTGTGTTGCCTAGGCAGGAGTGCAGTGGCGCAATCTCAGCTCACTGCAACCTCTGCCTCCCTGGTTCAAGGGATTCTAGTGTCTCAGCCTCCCAAGTAGCTGGGATAACAAGCACATACCACCACACTCGGATAATTTTTTGTATGTTTAGTACAGAAGGGGTTTTGCTATGCTGTCCACGCTGGTGTCAAACTCCTGGACTCAAGTGATCTGCCCGCCTCAACCTCCGAAAGTGCTGAGATTACAGGCATGGGCCACCACACTCAGCCTATTATCCTACTTTGTATATAAGAAAATTGAGGCTTAAATAGCTCCCATTCACAATTACTACAAAGAGAATAAAATAGCTAGGAATACAACTTACAAGGGATATGAAGGACCTCTTCAAGGAGAACTACAAACCACTGCTCAACGAAATAAAAGAGGACACAAACAAATGGAAGAACATTCCATGCTCATGGATAGGAAGAATCAATATCATGAAAACGGCCATACTGCCCAAGGTAATTTATAGATTCAATGCCATCCCCATCAAGCTACCAATGACTTTCTTCACAGAATTGGAAAAAACTACTTTAAAGTTCATATGGAACCAAAAAAGAGCACACATTGCCAAGACAATCCTAAGTCAAAAGGACAAAGCTGGAGGCGTCACGCTACCTGACTTCAAACTATACTACAAGGCTACAGTAACCAAAACAGCATGGTACTGGTACCAAAACAGATATATAGACCAATGGAACAGAACAGAGTCCTCAGAAATAACACCACACAGCTACAACCATCTGATCTTTGACAAACCTGACAAAAACAAGCAATGGAGAAAGGATTCCCTATTTAATAAATGGTGCTGGGAAAACTGGGTAGCCATATGTAGAAAGCTGAAACTGGATCCCTTCCTTAACCTTATACAAAAATTAATTCAAGATAGATTAAAGACTTAAATGTAAGATCTAAAACCATAAAATAAAAACCCTAGAATAAAACCTAGGAGATACCAAGACATAGGCCTGGGCAAACACTTCATGACTAAAACACCAAAAGCAATGGCAACAAAAGCCAAAATTGACAAATGGAATCTAATTAAACTAAAGAGCTTCTGCACAGCAAAATAAACTGTCATCAGAGTAAACAGGCAACCTACAGAATGGGAGAAAATGTTTGCAATCTACCCATCTGACAAAGGGCTAATATCCAGAATCTACAAAGAACTTAAACAAATTTACAAGAAAAAAACAACCCCATCAAAAAGTGGGCAAAGGATATGAACAGACACTTCTCTAAAGTAGACATCTATGCAGCCAACAGACATATGAAAAAATGTTTATCATCAGTGGTCATCAGAGAAATGCAAATCAAAACCACAATGAGATACCATCTCACACCAGTCAGAATGGCGATCATTAAAAAGTCAAGAAACAACAGATGCTGGAGAGGATGTGGAGAAATAGAAACGCTTTTACACTGTAAAAGGAGTGTAAATTAGTTCAAACATTGTGGAAGACAGTGTGGCGATTCCTCAAGGATCTAGAACTAGAAATACCATTTGACCTAGCAATCCCCAAAGGATTATAAATCATACTACTATAAAGACACACACACGTATGTTTATTGTGGTACTATTCACAATAGCAAAGACTTGGAACCAACCCAAATGTCCATCAATGATAGACTGGATTAAGAAAATGTGGCACATATACACCATGGAATACTATGCAGCCATAAAAAAGGATGAGTTCATGTCCTTTGAAGGGACATGGATGAAGCTGGAAACCATCATTCTCAGCAAACTATCACAAGGACAGAAAACCACATACCACATGTTCTTACTCACAGGTGGGAGTTGAACAATGAGAACACATAAACACAGGGCAGGGAACATCACATACCAGGGCCTTTTGGTGGGTGTTGGGGGAAGGATAGCATTAGGAGAAATACCTAATGTAATGATGAGCTGATGGGTGCAGCAAACCAACATGGCACACGTATACCTACGTAACAAACCTGCACGTTGTGCATATGTATCCTAGAACTTAAAGTATAATAAAAAAAAAAAGAAAGAAAGAAAATTGAGGCTTAAATAAGGTAAGCGATTTTCTTAAATATAGATAGCTAATGAGCAACTGCAGTTCAAATATAAAATTTCTTATATTTTGTAGTACCACATTATTGATTGTCACGTATTTTTATGAAACTATAAAAAGAGAAGCATTATTATGAGAATATTCAAAGATACTTTTTCTCTCAACTAAAAAATCAATAGACAAATTATTATTTTTTTTTGAAACAGTCTTGCTCTGTTGCCCAGGCTAGGGTATGATCTCGGCTCACTGCAAACTCCACCTCCCAGGTTCAAGTGATTCTCCTGCCTCAGCCTCTGGAGTAGCTCAGATTACAGGCATGTACCACTATGCCCAGCTAATTTTTGTATTTTTAGAAGAGACAGGGTTTTACCATAGTGGCCAGGCTGGTCTTGAACTCCTGACTTCAAGTGATCTTCCTATCTCAGATTCCCAAAATGCTGGGATTACAGGAGTGAGCCACCATGCCCAGTCTAAAATATTCATTTTTTCTTAGACATTTTCTGTCTTTTGATTTCAGCAGGTAGCCTGTGGGTAACTTTTTCAGGGTAAGGGTACAAATCTCTGTGCTTCTTCATATTTCTCACTGTGCAAGTCTCAAGAAAATATGCCTTTAAATGACAAAGTATGTAATTTGAAAATGAATACACCAAAGATCATAACAAGCAAAACTGACAGTCTGACAGTGCAACAAGAACAAGGATAGCATAAATAAATGCTAAGAAAATATGCAAAACGCCACTGAAAAGCAGACATAAGTGTCAGGCTCCTTTTTTTTTTTTTTTTAAAGACAGAGTCTTGCTCTGTCACCCAGGCTGCAGTGCAGTGGTGCAATCTCGGCTCACCACAGCCTCCGCCTCCCAGCTTCAAGCGATTCTCCTGCCTCAGCCTCCTGAGTAGCTGGGACTACAGGCACACGCCACCACACCCAGCTAATTTTTGTATTTTTAGTAGAGATGGGGTTTCACTATGTTGGCCAGACTGGTCTCGAACTCCTCACCTCAAGTGATCCACCCACCCAGGCCTCACAGAGTGCTGGGATGATAGGCATGAGCCACCGTGCCTGACCAATGTCAGGCAATTTCTGTAATATACTAGCCTAGACATTCTCTCCCTCTGTCATCTCAATGGTTAAAGGTACTCTTAAAAAATCTATTCCTGGCTTCTGAAATACACTCTGACAGAAAGTTCTAGCAGGAAATGGACTTGGCAACTAGCTGACTCAGCAGAGAGCTAATCTAGCCAATCTTCAAAGACTCAATAAATAGGCACACATTCTTTCTCACTAGTTCTTAAATTTCTTCCCAGCAAAACAACCTGCATGGGGGTCTGAGAACCTCCTATACTGCTCTGAAGGCATTACAGAGATTACTAAAATGATTATTGAGCCCAATCTAGAAGTGATTTTATATTACGGCCCAGTGTGGATTCTACATTAGCAACAATGTTTAATAAAAGGTTTAATAAAAGCCATTCTGAATTTTTTTTTTTTTTTTTTTTTTGAGACGGAGTCTCGCTGTGTCGCCCAGGCTGCAGTGCAGTGGCGAGATCTCAGCTCACTGCAAGCTCCGCCTCCCGGGTTCATGCCATTCTCCTGCCTCAGCCTCCGAGTAGCTGGGACTACAGGCGCCCGCCACCACGCCCGGCTAATTTTTCGTATTTTTAGTAGAGATGGGGTTTCACCGTGTTAGCCAGGATGGTCTCGATCTCCTGACCTCGTGATCCGCCCACCTCGGCCTCCCAAAGTGCTGGGATTACAGGCTTGAGCCACCGCGCCTGGCCCATTCTGAATATTTTTTGAGCATTTATAATTTATAATGGGCATAAATTACCAATGGAGGTAAACACATACCCTCTAGAATCTAACATTTTTAAAAACACATTTTAAATTTTTTAAATTGACATATAATTGTACACGTATAAGATCTAACATTCTCTTGTTCAAAATCTGAAAATCACATGTATTACCAAAACTCATCTTTAGCCACTATGGCTTACCTTCAATCTCATCTTACTATCATTACAATATTCTAACAACTTTTTCCTAAAAAAGTCATGAGGAGTATGAAAATAAATGTGACATTATGTGTTTCTAAATGCTCATCGGTAAGAGACGTGTTCTTTAAAAAGGTACATTAATTCAATAGACTACTATGTCACTCTTCAGTACTAATATGGAATGATTTCCAAAATTAAGTACAAAATAAAACAAGGTGCAGAATATTGTAAGAAGCAGCCAACTGCCAAAATATAATTACTTGTATGTATGGAGACTACATCTAGAATGAAACATAAGAAACCAGTAACACTGGCTGTATCCAGGGAAGGGACATGGCTAGTTGAAAGATAAGAAGTGAAAGGAAGCCTTTCACTGTATACTATCTTTACCTTTTGAATTATGTATATATCCAAGTATTATTTATTCAACAAAGAAAAAAAGCCCTCCTTTTGATATTCCTTATGTTGTACAGCTAACTGATAATTTTCTAAGCTCATTACTTCTTTCCTAGCGTTATAATATCAATATATAATATTTCTTCAAATCAAATCAATACCCACTTAGCAGTAGACACCTAAGCTGCCTGGCTCCTAAATGCTTTTATTTATCACAGCCTTTAAAAAGAACATTAAAATGAAATTGCTGACAGATTCCAAAACTGTTAGGTGGGAAAAGATTCACATAGCAGATCTCTATAGATCTAAAGGTGCTTTCAAAATAGGCTACAAGAGAAACTTGGTGTTTCAGTTAATATTTTTTCTTGATTAATAAAACCCTCATCTTTTAGAGCTAAGGTTTCATGTCATCTTTAAAACTCACATTCCTAATTGACTATCAAGACCCAGTACTTCAATATATAAATATTAAATGCACAAATATGTTTTATTAACTCAATAAATGTTATGTGCATATTCTTTATGAAAGGAAAAAGAGAATGAAACTGAAACACATTCACGTTCCTACCTTCAAACATCTCTCACTGGTCAAGAGCGCAACTTGCTTTTCTGAAGTTTGTTTTTCCACGTACCTAGAATTTTTACCATTCCATACACAAAAAGAGAAAATTAAAGATTCAACATATTTAAATAGCATATTGGGGATAAGAACTACCAAGATTGGCAGCCACATTTTTTTCATTTCTTCACAAAAATAAATTCAGTATGACATTTATGGTTTAATGGTAATTTTAAACTCCTTAAATCAGCTGGACTTCATAGTCTATAAACATTTAAAAAGGCCATAAACCCCAGGAATAGGAAACGTTATTTCTAAAAAGTAACTCTGGAGAACCTGCAAATTATGTCCCTTTGTAAAAATACTTTTCTTTTTGCCAAATTTTCAAATCCAACAAGGAAATCCCGCACTTAAAAACAGAATAGGTTACTATTCCTTCCCCTACTTCAGAAAAAACTGGATCTGAGATCTCTTATTTAGTCTCAAATTCTAGTACAATATGTGTTAAATATGTACTTCTCTTTTTACCTCCTAAAAGATGGAAGACGTCGGATGTTTTCACATTGATTATTTGATAAAAAATTTATTCTTCTTTTGGCTTCTGGAAGATTACAGCACAGGACACTTAAGGGCTGGGAATAGAAATGCTCTAATAGAGAAAGCTGAAAGACATGTGAAGATTGAACATATTTATTATATTTTGGCCCTAAATCTATTGTGCTATGCCTGCTCAATTTTAAGGATTTTCTTTTAAAGAGCCAAAGTATTTATGGTACTAATATATTTAATAATGTCACAATAATACTGCAAACAACATAAAAATGGCTATATAACTCTCATATTTTAAGGTTCCAATTTTGGGAAGAAGATCAGAAAACGGTAATCTTTGAAATGCAAACTAAGGTAAACTAATATAAATGGATAGATCAGCTATCTGCAAAAGCAACACATAATAAATATAAACGTGGTGTGGACCAAACTGAGGTTTAACTTAAGGGTCTAATAGATACCCCGATACTCATAAGAAAATGCCAATCTAAAATCAGTGTAAAAACTGGTCTGTTACAAAAAAAAAAAAAAAAAGCTACAATGGTAGGAGCTGTGCCTATGGATTAAAGTGAATGATGAAAATTTACCTTTTCAAATTCATTTTTTTCCCATGGAGGAAAACATGGTGTACTATCTGGTAGATACAAGTATTCTAATAATAGAATGCTGTGGGCTCTATGGTAGAAGGGAAGACGATTTTCCAGATTCTAACGTTCAGTTTGCTTAGAATCAACATAATGAACATTTGGATACTCTTGTATACATTTGGATAGTCTTGAGTTTTATACCTAGAAACTGGTATAACTAACAAGACTATGCAAATGTTCATTATATTGATTCTAAGCAAACTTTGCTTGACCAGTTTGGTATTTTCGGGTACCTTGATACTGGTTGCTCCTCATCACAAATTAATAAATTAGCATGTTAGGTTACATATCCATCTTAAGGTATTTGGGATGAATCAATAATCTTGGGCTTGATCCTTCCTGGGGGAACCGATAATGAATTTCTGAGTTTATAATGCTGAGGACAAGATACCCAAGGCTAGAGGAAATCTTCCAAAATAGTCCATTCTCTAAAGCTGTAAGGCAAAGGGCCTGCCTAACTTAGAAACAAGTACAAAATAGAAAGGAACTGTTTATGCCAGGTGCTAAATTACTTTTGCACATACTAACATAATTTTGTTCTTATCTTTTCTAATTAAGTCAAACTGATAATGTTTATCCCAATGTTAATACTACTTCTTAGACATGAGAAAAATAAAAACTACACAGGCTAAGAGGCTTGCTGCAGAAGAGGAATAGGAGGAAGCCACAGAAGTTACAGTAGAGCTACAAACAGGATATGAACCCATTATCACTTAACTATTTTGTTCAAGTGTGTTTTCAATATCTGGGTCAATCAACAAGTTGGGTTAATATATCCACCTAATGAAGGGAAAGCTAAAACACACAGAATGACAGTATGTCCTGCTGTACATCCTACGGAAATCAGGAATTACATAGTCCTAGTTACTCAGGAAACTAAGATGGGAAGATTGCTTGAGCTCAGGAGTTTGAGACCAGCCTGGGCAAAAGAGTGAGAAATCTGTCTCAAGTAGAAATCAGGACTTACCAATATTTTCCACTGAGGACTAGGAAAACTGGGAAAATGAGGTCTAAAGATGCTGTCACTTGTCAGTGGTGTGACCTTGGCCAAGCTACTTAACTTAAATCTTAATTTCTTCATGTGCAACAAAATTGAGGACAATACACATGAATAAAACCACGTAGGCCAGGCAAGGTGGCTCACGCCTAAAATATCAGCACTTTGGGAGGCCAAGGTGGGCAGATCACCAGAGATCAGGAGTTCAAGACCAGCCTGGCCAACATGGTGAAACCCCATCTCTACCAAAAATACAAAATTAGCCGGACGTGGTGATGCACGCCTGTAATCTCAGCTACTTAGGAGGCTGAGGCAGGAGAATCACTTGAAATCAGGAGGCGGAGGTTGCAGTGAGCTCAGATTATGCCACTGCATTCCAGCCTGGGTGACAGAGCGAAAATCCACCTCAGAAAGAAACAAAAACAAAAAAAACATGTAAATAGTTTAGTGAAGTGTCACGCATAAAGGAGGTGCTTAATAAATTATCATGAAACCATAAAATCATCTAATCTGATTGCCTTATTTTACAAATGAGAAAACTGAGACCCAGAGAGATTAAGTAACTTGGTTAATGTCCTTTACTTTCCGTCTCAAGTTATTTAGAGTACAGTTTCTATTTCCTGAATCTCTTTTTCCCTTGGCTTCAGTGGTATTCCACTTTCTATGGTTCTCCTTGTTTTTAGTCTCCTTTTCTACTGCTCACTTTTACAGGTCGGTTTGTCTTTCCTTACTCCTTCTAGGTGACATTTCATCCTCATAACATGACTTTAACTGCCACCTTTTAAGGATAAGTCCTAAATATCTATTTCCAGTCCAAATCTTTCTCCTAGAGCACAAAATCTTTATATCTAACACATCCCTAAATTAACCATACGCAAAAAGAAACTCATCCTTTTCTCACAATAACCTTGCTCTTTGCTATATATTAACATGTACAGTTAATAAACGGTACTAACCTCCAATCTGCCAAGCTAGAGCAGGTGTCATCTTGCTCCTCTCTTAAACATCCTTTCAGCTTCAAGTCAAGTAAGAAAAAACAAAACAAAACAAAACAAATCCTATCACCTACTTAGTCACCAGGTTTTCTGATTCAATCTCATCCTCAAATTTGTTTCCTCCTCTCTAGTTCCACTACCATTACCTTAGTTTATTTAAGTCCTTGTCATGTCCTGTCTAGATTACTGCAATAGCATTCTAACAGATCTCTCTTCCTCTACTGTTGCTTGTGCCTGAAATTCTGACCTGGCTAGCTCCTATTCCTTAGGAATACACTTCTGCTCTCCTATGGAACCCCAAGGCATGTTTCTTTCATAGCATTGACTACTCAGACTTGTGGGTTTACTCTTTCGCCTCCATGATTAAACAAAGAACAATTTGAGGGAGAGATTTCTTTTTTGATCTGTATCTTCAGGGTTCCGCATAGTGCTTGGTTGACAATAGGTTCCTGACAAATATTTATGAGTAAATGAATGAAATGAAATTAAAGAAATAATTAGGAAGTTTTATCTTAATATCATTTAATTCTACACACTGCTAAGGTAAATAATGCTTTATTCCTTTAAAATACGCTTTAAAAAGTCAAAGTTGGGAAGATAAGATACATATTAGCCAAATAAACCACTGCAATCTTTTTTTGAAGGAAGAAAACATAGTAATTTATAATCTTCAAGACACTACACAAAGATGAAGTATTATCAAATTGAACTTTTGCACCCAAGGTCACTAATATATATAGGTTTTTAAAATCAGAATTTTTTTTTTATACAGGTCTCTTGCCCAGGCTAGAGTGCATTGGCACAATTATGGCTCACCGCAGCCTTGACTTCCCAGGCTCATGTGATTCTCCCACCTCACCGTCCCAAGAACCTGGGACTCTGTAAATAAGCCACCACGCCTGGCTTATTTTTTAATTTTTAGTAGAGATGAGGCTGCATTATGTTGTTCAGGCTGGTCTCAAACTCCTAAGCTCAAGTGATCCTCCCACCTTGACTTCTTAAAATGCTGGGATTATAGGCATGAGCCACTGTGCCTGGCATAATATATAGGTTTTAATGCACTAGACAACTGGCATGTGTTCACAATGACTGCACTTATGTAGCTGCCAAGAAAAGGAAATAATACTAACTTTTAAACAACTGGAGAATGGGGATCTGTTTAGGTTACAGCATATATCATGAAGCTAAATTCCTGAATCAGCTTCGGGCAATTCATGAAACTAGTGAAAACGCATTCCCAGTGTATCAGAATACAAATTACAGAGACACACACACACACACACACACATGCATGGTCCAGGAACTAAAAATGTTTTTTATATCTTTAAAGGATTATTAAAGAAGAAACAGAAGCAGTAATAGTAGTGACCACATGTAGCAAGCAAAGCTAAAAACGGGCTGGGCGTTTTTAGCTTTGCTAAAAGCTAAACACTCTGGGAGCCGAAGTGGGTGGATCACCTGAGGTCAAGAGTTCAAGACCAGTCTGGCCAACATGGTGAAGCCCCATTTTTATTAAAAATACAAAAATTAGCCAGGCGTGGTGGCACGCACCTGTAATCCCAGCTACATGGGAGGCTGAGGCAGAAGAAGTACTTGAACTTGGGAGGCGAAGGTTGCAGTGAGCTGAGATCATGCCACTGCATTCCAGCCTGGGCAACTAAGTGAGACTCCATAGCGGGAAAAAAAAAAAAAAAAAAACAGCTAAAAATGTTTAATATCTGGCCCTTTACAGAAGTTTGCTGACTCTTATATATAGCATTTCCTTGGTAGAAAAAGTCCATAAGCTTTCATGAGTCTCAGAAACAAACCAGAAAAATCCCCTTGTCCCTACCCCCAAAATGGTTAAGAATTGCTGGAATAGAAGTCTTTTCCCATTATTGACATCCTAATGAATGTATTCTCCACATTTTGCTACAAGGTAACAAAGGAATGGTAGAACCTAGAATAAAATAACTGGAATTTACTTACTCTAGACTTTGCCATTAAAATGCCTATCACACTAGACAGCCTGTAATACTGTGCAAATTATTTAGAATCAGTTTGAGAATTTTCAAACCCATTACTGTGTTCTTACCTGAAGTCCTTTTATAAAGTTTTGAATTGAGAAATCATGATACAAAAAGATGTTGGTCAGAACCTGTAATACTTTTTCATTTATTTTAAAGGGAAACTGAGTTGTAAGAAGTAGCTGAAAGAGATTAAAAGGGAGGGAGATACACTCCTTGTTAGTCTTCACTCTTCATAAATATTAAGTATTAATAATGAGGCAAAGAATGATACTATGACACAGTTAACTACGAAAGATGTGATAGTAGCTGGGTTTTTTAAGCTCAAATGTCAACAAAAATTTTAAGTTAATTTATACAACAGTAACAAAAAGAAGCTACTTATACTATATCTTCAGAACCAAAGATCTATACCATCTTCCATCAAATTCCTAATTTAAAAAATACCACCTATTAACTATATGATCCTTTTTTTTCCCCCACCAGAAACCACTGAAGAAGCTGCAGGCTTTGGCAATTCTTATTACCAGATGAGATTTTTTTCAATCCTACTGATTCAAATTAAGGAGTAACGTATATGTATTGTTGAATGAGAAACACAAAATTAACACAAATGTCTATTACAAAAGTATAGAATAGCTGAATTTGTATTATTCAGCTAATTTTCAATAGTCTATAGTGATGTTTTACATCTGAAAATGAAAAGCCACAGAAGGCTTCTTAAACAGAAGCATAGTTGTATAAGGCCAATTGAATTTGGTTATAACCAAGTTTTTTTTTTTTTTTTTTTTTTTTTTTTTTTTTTTGTAGAGGAAAGGTCTTGCTCTTTTGCCCAGGCTGGAGTGCAGTGGTGGCATCATAGCTCACTGTAACCTTGAACTTCGAGGCTCAAGTCATCCTCCCACCTCAGCCTACCAAGTAGCAGGGATTATAGGTGCTTGCCACCCTTTCCAGCCTAGCCAAGCAAATTTAAAAATTGTAGTTTGAAAAACATTTTCCTTAAAGTGTCTATAAATCACCTTTATGGAAAAAAACAAAAATACAAAATCCATGTATAAGTGGCTAGTGGGCAGGCTGTTATTAGTTTACCTTAAATAAGCAGCATAAAGCACATCTTAAAGGAAGTGAGTCCAGAAGAAATTTGGGGAAGGTCAATGATATGGTTTGGCTGTGTCCACAACCAAATCTCATCTTGAATTCCCAAGTGCTGTGGGAGGGACCTGGTGGGAGGTAACTGAATCATGGGGAAAAGTCCTTTCCATGCCATTCTCATGACAGTGAATAAGTCTTACAAAAACTGATGGTTTTATAAAGAGGAATTCCCCTGCACAAGCTCTCTCTCTTTGCCTGCTGTCATCCATGTAACATGTGACTTGCTCCTCCTTGCCTTCCACCATGATTGTGAGGTCTCCCCAGCCAAGTGGAACTATGAGTCCATTAAACCTCTTTCTTTTGTAAATTGCCCAGTCTCAGGTGTGTCTTTATCAGCAGCGTGATAACAGACTAATACAGTCAATATTAAAGAATCATACTTGCATTTATGTAGAAACATAGTTAATTAACTTTAGTTGCTAAGGTCTAGGAAAATGTTAGTATTTATTTGTTGTCATGAGCAGCATGACAAATCAGTTAGGAAACAGTCATTTCAAATCATTTTATACAAAATGTAAGAGTCAGGCTGGGTGTGGTGGCTCGTGCCTGTAATCCCAGCACTTTGGGAGGCCAAGGTGGGTAGATCACTTGAGGTCAGGAGTTCCAGACCAGCCTGGCCAATATGGTACCCTGTGTCTACTAAAAATACAAATTAGCCAGGCGTGGTGGTGCACCACATGTAGTCCCAGCTACTCAGGATGCTGAGGCAGGAGAATCACTTGAACCTGGGAGGCGGAGGTTGCAGTGAGCCAAGCTCACACCACCATACTCCAGCCTGGGTGACAGAGCTAGGTGCCTTCTCAAAAAAATAAAAATTAGAAAAACTAAAATGTAAGAGTCAAAATATATTGTTACTAGGAAGTCTACAAATTCTGTAAAAATTTACATTATAAACCTACAATTTTTTACTGAGTAAAGATAAAAAGAGGTAAGTACAAAAGAGGTAATATACAAAATCACTGTAAAACTATAAAACAGTACAAAAATTATTAAGTAAAAATATTAAAGTATGTGAAAGAATATGTTCAATATAGTACTCAGAGAGTTGTAGAGGCTTATCATTAACAGTTATCTTAACAAGCTATTATTGGCAGTTTTCTTTTCATCCTATTTCACTGGTAAAACTTATTCTTTTTACCTTATCGAGTACCGTAGTCAGGTGCTCCTTACAAGACAAAGATTGGAACAGTTCTATGCACAATAGAGATGATACTGCATGAGGAAGCAATCGGTGGATGATAATAGGAGATGTGGCAATTCCAAAAATGAGTATTAGTGGAAATTCATGGAGATGTTGACTAGTTTTGAAAGAAAGACACAAAAGTGAAATTTATGTAGCAAATATATTTCAATACATCATATTTCAAGATAAGACAAACTTTAGTTTAATGCTTACTTTATAAGACACTATTAAGGATTATCATTGCAAATACTAAAATTTTCTAAGTCACTTTCTTCTTTTAAACAGAAAAGTAATTACTTCCCAGACAGTCTAGCTCTGAAATTAATCTCTTAATAAATCCTCTCATTTTATAAATAAGAACAGAGAGGTCCAGAAAGTTTTCCTGAAGACTATACAATCTTTTTTCTTTTTTTTTTTGAGATGGAGTCCTGCTCTGTCACCCAGACTGGAGTGCAGTGGTACCATCTCGGCTCACTACAACCTCCGCCTCCTGGGTTCAAGCAATTCTCCTGCCTCAGCCACTCGAGAAGCCGGGACTACAGGCACGTGCCACCATGCCTGGCTAATTTTTTAATTTTAGTGGAGATGAGGTTTCACCATATTGGTCAGGCTGGTCTCAAACTCCTGACCTCATGTGATCCACCCACTTCTGCCTCCCAAAGTGCTGGGATTACAGGCATGAGCCACCATGCCTGGGCTGAAGATTATACAATCTTAAGTGTTAGAAGAGGTGTTAGATACCATTCCATTTAATCTCTCATTCAAAGTCTGAGCCCTATCTATAGTCCTCCTCACTTTTGATGGCTAAGGTAGTCATTAAGTCTAAGCTCCAAAAAAACACAGCTTTTCTGTCACTATTTTGTACTGTGTACTTTCCCAGCATGCTAAGCAGTTCAGTGTTAGCATTAAGAGAAGTCCTAGGATCTCGGCTGGGTGCGATGGTTCATGCCTATAATCCCAGCATTTTGGAAGACTGAGGCAGGCAGATCTCTTGAGGCCAGGAGTTTGAGACCAGCCTGGGCAACATGGCAAAACCCCATCTCTACAAAAAATACAAAAATTAGCCGGGCATGGTGGCATGTGCCTGTAGTCCTAGCTACTTGGGGAGCTGAGAAGGGAGGACTGCATGAGTCCAGGAGGTGGAGGTTGAAGTGAGCTGACATCATGTCACTGCACTCTAGCCTGGGTGACAGAGCCAGACTGTCTCAAAAAAAAAAAAAAAGGAAACTTCTAGAATCTAGAACTCTTAGAATCAATGAGGGAAAAAAGATCCTATCAAAGTAGGAATTTAAAGTACATTAGTAAATTAGCCAGGTGTGGTGGCTCATGTCTGTAATCCTAGCACTTTGGGAGGCCAACGAAGGTGGATCACCTGAGGTCAGGAGTTTGAGACCAGCCTGCTAACATGGTGAAACACTGTCTCTACTAAAAATACAAAATTAGCTAGGCATGGCAGCGGGCACCTGTAATCCCAGCCACTCGGGAGGCTGAAGCATGAGAACTGCTTGAACCCAGAGGCGGAGGTGGCAGGGAGTCAAGAACCCGCCACTGCACTCTAGCCTGGGGGACAGAGTGAGACTCCGTCTCCAAAATAAAATAAAAATAAAATAAAGTATACTAGTAAATTATTCAACAAAATATATAGCTTTAGTCAAATGTAGCTATAACTATTAAAGCAAGTTGACATATAGAAGACGCCAAAATAAATTCCATCCTAAAAAATACACCATGGAAAATGCATGTCACTGGATTTTAAAATAAGAGTTCATTATTTCAATTCTGAGTCTCCCATGATTGCTTTGAAGATACAACGCAATCATGAAAATAGTTTCTCACTAGAAATATTATATAAATGCAAGATAACGTTATTTAGAAGACACTTTTGCTCAGTAAAACTGTATGTAACTCACAGCATCTAAGGATGGATGGGTATCAGAAAATAAGACCTAATAAAAATCTCAACTTGGCCAGGCGCGGTGGCTCACTCCTGTAATCCCAGCACTTTGGGAGGCTGAGGCAGGCAGATCCCCTGAGGTCAGGAGTACGAGACCAGCCTGGCCAACATGGTGAAATTCTGTTTCTACTAAAAATACAAAAATTAGCCAGGTGTGGTGGTGGGCACCTGTAATCTCAGCTACTCAGAAGGCTGAGGCAGGAGAATCACTTGAACCCAGGAGGCGGAGGTTGCGGTGAGCCAAGATCATACCACTGCACTCCAGCATGGGCGACAGAGCGAAACTCCATCTCAAAAAAAAAGAAAAAAACAAAAACAAAAACCTCAACTGGCGTAGTTTATCTACTTAATGGGTGAGTAAGAGACAGTCAATCTTGGTGAGATAAACCATATTTAACACTGTCTTACCATGTCAATTTAAAACTGGCTAAATGTGCCTTTGATTCTCATTCTTGGCTCAAAAAGCAAATGGAAAATCTGATAGGAGGTCTCTGAATATTCAATTATAAAGAATTTGAATACTTTGATTTTTATCCAGTTGGTATTAAAATTAAGATTATACTTTTCAAGTTAAAAGTAATACTTTCTTAAAAAGGAAATTTTTCATAAAAGCCAGGCGATATACCATCTACCTGCTGATGATTATGAAGTCTTGTAGTACTTTTGTGGCAAAGCTTTCCATATCCTTCAAGATAACCACAACAGGAGGAGACTGCCATTGGCTAGAAGTAGTCCTCTTTTTGCTTGGCATTTTTGGGTCTGTCTTCTTTTAAACCATTGCAGAAAGAAAGAGTTAAAGGTAAGCCTTACCACTCAAACAATGTTATAATGCCACATGTTGGGTCTGTCTTCTTTTAAACCATTGCAGAAAGAAAGAGTTAAAGTTAAGCCTTACCACTCAAACAATGTTATAATGCCACATGTTGACATATCTCTCTTTAAATTTCACAAGAACACTGTTTTTTTTCTTACCACATGATAAATAGAAACTCAGGTTACTAGAATCTTTCTGTGTCTGACATGGGAATAATAACCAAGAAGAAAAAGGTTCAGCAAAACTCTATAATTCATATGAAATATTTATATTTTCTGCTAAGGAAATGACAGAAAAAAACATGGAAGAAGAGAACATTTTCTACAAAATTGATTTTTCGATTGGTAGAAAGTTATATTCTGCTTTGCTTTACGGTGAGAACTAGTATTTTTAATGAAAAAAACATAATGAATAGTAGTACTTGCTACTCTGCCACTGTGAAATTTCAAGCCTGAAATGGATACTAGGTATCATCTGGTCCAATCTCAATTTTTAAAAAGATACCTGAGACAAACTGAAAGTAGCATTTGATTTCTGGAAAGTCTAAAATTGTGGAGCAAATAAGGCATTCTGGTTAAGTATTAGGCATAGTTTAGTCCCTATATAAGGCAAAGTGAAACTTCACTTATGATGATTTCAGCAAAAATACTGATTGGAAAATGTAACCACAGTATTTTTTCCCCCATACCATCTGGGTACATAGCACCATAACCTAAGACTATGGTTTTAGGACGCAGTTACCTAGTGTTAACTTAGGTTATTCTTTTTCACCAGACTGTCATGGTAGAATGGAACTTCTTTTTATTTATGTTTGTTGAACATACTTTACTTAAAGAGCACTGATTCCCTAAGAACTCTAAACATAAAACAAATTAGATTTTAGAAAATCCATGATTACTCTTCATTGAACTAAGTTGACAGTGGATACTAGCAGCATGGTTCTATCGGATAAAGCAAACACTGAGGAACCTAAGAGATAATATATTAAAGTTATAGCTATTGTCACAAAGATGGAACCTGCAACAAAGGCAATTCCTGATGCTCTGTTTTTGTCATTAGAGGACATTCTCCCACAAATATGTCCTTGTAAAAACCTAAGCACTTACCAGGAATTAGGCTACATACTAGTAAAAAAATTTTTTTAATTTGAGTAGTATTAGAAAAATAGCTACTTTTAAATTAATACCTAGTGCTGCAGAAGCATATCCTTGTTAGATCAAAACAGTACTATGTCTAATATTATTCCAAGCCACATCAATCATATATCAATTTCCTTGGGGGAGAAAATCGTCAGTTTATATCTACCTGTGTGACAGTCATATACCAACTGGAAAGTGAATCCATTGAATAATGTGTTTTTCTTTGGGTGACCTGAACACTTTCCTCCTCTTTGGATTTTATATCTACACAGCAGTCCATCAACTGTGAGACCAACTTTTGCAAAAAATGTTTCATATCTGTGGAATATAAAAAGTAAGAAAACTTATCTCTGCCTCTTCTATAAATAAAACCAAAGCTCTTGAAACTTCTTGATCAGTATATTACTCTTTTTTGGTAGAATGTGTTTTTTTATACTTACCATCAATATAGCTAATATAACATTTAACATATTAACTATCGATGCTCATTAGTACCTGCATTAATTCAGACTAAGACTAGACCAAAGCTTATGTATATTATCAATTTTTTTTTTTTTTTTTTTTTTGAGATGGAGTCTCACTCTGTCACCCAGGCTGGAATACAGTGGCGGGATCTCGGTTCACTGCAACCTCCACCTCCCGGGTTCAAGCGATTCTCTTGCCTCAAGCCTCCCCACTAGCTGGGATTACAGGCACGTGCCACCATGCCCAGCTAATTTTTGTATTTTTTAGTAGAGACGGGGTTTCACCATGTTGGCCAGGCTGATCTCGAACTCCTCACCTCATGATCTGCCTGCCTCGGCCTCCCAAAGTGCTGGGATTACAGGCATGAACCACTACTCCTGGCCACTTATGTATATTATCTATAATAAAAAGGTCACATAGGCAAATGTGTAGATAAGCAAACTATAAATTTTAGGAATATGTATTTAAATTACACGGAAAAAGAAACAGTTTTCAAGGTCCCTAAGAAAAATCAAGTGTCATATGAATTATTTTACTGATTATAAATCTTTCATATAGCCATTTTAAAAGATGCCTTTAAGGACTTTTACTTAATTTCAATCAGTTTATAAATATGAAAGCAATATAAGCACATAAATCTCTTTTATCAATCTAAATCCAAACAAATTTTACTACATTACGGCCAGGCATGGTGACTCAAGATGTAATCCCAGCACTGTGGGAAGCCGAGGCAGGACTGCTTGAGCCCAGGAGTTCCAGACCAGTCTCGACAACATAGCAAGACCTAATCTCTATAAACAATGAACCCCACAGTGTAGCTGAGCGTTATGGCAGGCACTTGTAGTCCTAGGTACCAGGGAAGCTGAGGTGGGAGAATTGCTTGAGGCCAGGAGTTCAGGGCTGCACTGAGCTATGATCATGCTACTGTAGTACAGCCTAGGCAACACAGTGAGACTTGTCTCAAAAAAAAAAAAAAAAAAAAAGGAGCGTGAACGCTCTTTATGATTTCATGGGTTCACATGCTCAGGATTAGCTCTCTCAATGGACTATTTTTTACCATGGTGGCTTTTCAAAGTGGGACAATAAGATGATTTATGGCTGAAACATAAGCCCATGTAGTCTACTCTCTTTTGAGATGAACAAGAGCTCCTCATTCCCCAATTCTCAGCTTTCCGCCCTAAGTCTTTCTACTTATTAAACGTTTCACTGGGTTAAAGAACGCATCTCACAAAATGCCTGGACTGCTACCGGCAGTTAAGCTGATAGGGCAGAAATGGGTCAAGAATAAAGACAGCAAAAGGAGGCAGAATTCTATAATAGTCACAATTACTCTGAGAGCCCCCAAGCCTAACCCTGTCCAAAACATAGCACTGTGCTCTTTCCACCAATAAATAGGGATAAAGTCTGAAAAAGAGAGAAAAGGATGAAAGAAGTCTGCAACATCTCACCAAGGTTATTATGGCATTTATATTTTACCTGGACAATCTTTAGCTTGCAATGAGACTACATATGGTGTGACATTATTCTGAAGGGCCTCTGTTAGACTTCTGAATGTTAAATCGTGATCTGTGACATTCACACCTATGAGATAATACATCAATATTATATCACCATTTTTATGAATAATAATCTAATGACAAAAGCTATTTAACATATCAAGCACTCATAAGTAAAAACATTTAAAAAAATGATTAATGACAGAAACCAAGAAAATACACTATATAAATGAGATATCCATTAACAATAGCTATCCAAAGGCATGCATTATATTTGTCAGGAAAGATATTTTGCACAATTCCTCTTTCAAACAAATTACTGGGAGGTGCACTTGAAAACTTATTTTTTTTTTGAGACAGAATCTTGCTCTGTCGTCCAGGCTGGAGTGCAGCAGCTCAATCTTGGCTAACGGCATCCTTCGTCTCCCAAGTTCAGGTGATTCTCCTGCCTCAGCCTCCTGAGTAGCTGGAATTACAGGTATGTGCCACCACACTGGCTAATTTTTGTAGTTTAGTAGAGACAGGGTTTCACCATGTTGGCCAGGCTGGTCTCAAACTCCTGACCTCAAGTGATCCACCCGCCTCAGCCTCCCAACGTGCTGGGATCACAGCCGTGAGCCACCGTGCCCAGCCAACCCTTGAAAACATCTTAGAAGTAATTTCATTGCTTTGTCAAATTCATAATAAGCTCTTTAAGGAAATTAAAACTAGCCAGGTGCAGTAGCTCACGCCCATAATCCCAGCACTCTGGGAGGATCACTTGAAGCCAGGAGTTCAAGACGGGCCTGGCAAACGTGGTGAGACCCTATCTCTGTAAAAATTTCAAAAAAGTAAAACTATGGATTCTTTTGCTATTTATGGAATCCCTGGTTTTCATTTCTGCAAAGCAGAGTTTCAGGGCACCGCATACAGTTATCAAATTTTTGAGTGAAAACTTTCCCACTACTTTGGAAAAAAAATTCTGTTAACTGGTATCTTCCCTAACATAACCATCTGTGATTTCTAGAAAGTCATTTGGTACTTAGGCAGATGGCAGCAGCAGTCACTTTCAAACTGCTTAAGAGTTACAGTTGCAAAACTTTCATTGCTTGGAAGAAAAAGAAAAATTTCAGAATCATCCATGCCAGCAATAATAAACCATTTTTTTTTCTAGGAGAGCCAAAGAATAAAAATATTAGCAGACTATTTTTTAAATGGATATTGAAAATAGAAAATACCAAAACTATTCCTAGCATGCATTATGGTCTATGATTATAATAATGCATCCCTGAACAAATTTAGAAGTTCCGTAAAACACTGGTTTATCTTGTCTTTCACCGATTGGCTATAAGCTATTTATTACTAACATTATATTTGTTATATTTATATTATAAAACAATGAACTTGTCTATCACAAACAAGATAATCAACAATGTGTTTAACTAGAAAAATATTCTCCTCAGACCATGATTTTAAAACATTCTTTCCATTAGCTTGGTACAAGTGGGCCATCACGGGGCCTCAGTTTTTCATCAAATGGCAGAGTTTTTAGATGTTGCATTGTAAAGCTGGTCCACAGTATCATAAAAATAATTCCCTTGAGTCTTATGAGTGTGGTCCTGGAACTAGCAATATGGGCATCAGCTGGTATCCTGTCAGAAATGTAAAATTTCAGGCCCCACCTCAGACCCATTAACCAAAATCTACATTTTAATATGATGCCTGGAGATTATTTGTGGGTACACTGAAGTTGAGAATTAATTCCTTATCTCAGAGCTAACTAGCATAACAAATCTTGAATAAATTGAAGGAGAAATTAAGAGCATGTTTGGAATCCAAATAAATTCAACTTTGTTTTCAAAGGGAATGAAGAACATTTGCTAACATTACAAAGAAATTTTTTCCATTATACTGGAATCCAAATGTTTGGTAAAGATGAGACATTAATGATGGCTATTTAAGTACTTAATTTACAACCTGCAACTTGAAAGCAATTTATGTGCAATTCATCCAAACACCTCCTTGTAGGTAATTAATATGAATATAATGAAAAAATCTAAGATTGAAAAACTATGCACAGGAAAATAAAATTAAGGTCATAGAGTAATTCCATTGAAGATATGACTAAAAAAAGTCTGAAAACCAAATCTACTAACACTGGTAGTTTCTTTATTACCAAATCTCATATACTCTTGTATTGTATCTACAAAGAAAGAGTAAAACAAATGTATTTTCCCTTCTGACCAAAAGTTGGGGAGAACATTAGCTAGATAAATTCCTTTTAATTTACAAACATATGACCATCTGTAAAGATATAAGGAATTTTTATTGGTTTTTGAAAATATGTAAAATAAACTATAGTTGATTTAATTGTATAAATAAAAGAGACAAAACAGGCTCATCAAAACAGGTCCTTCCACTATTCTCAACAATAAAAAAAAAAAATTAAAAAAACACAAAATACACAGAGATGCATGCATGAACAAACATACACATATATACCAAGAACAAGAGCAGCAGTTGGAATTTCTCTGAGTTTTATTTGACCGGCCAAGTCTCTTGAATTCTTCTGGAATGCAGAATGAGATTTTTGCAGAAATTCAATTAGACTGTCAAACAAGTTTTTATTTAATTCCTCTTGTAGTCGCTACAAAGAACATACAAAAACTTATTAGAAATAATAATCTGATGTTTTTCCTGGTTTTGGGAAGAAAATTGTCATGGATTCTATGATGCAAAATGATCAAAAGATGAACCTAATTAAAAAATGTTTTTTCCTTAAATCGCTAGTAATTAGTGCTTTGGGTTCCCCCATTAAAAATTCCCTCTCAAGCCTCGTCAACATAGTGAAACCTCATTTTTACAGATAAAAAGACAAATTAGCTCGGTGTAGTGGTGTATGTCTGTGGTCCCAGCTGCTTGGGAAGCTGAGGTGAGAGGGTCACTTGAGTCTGGGAGGTCAAGGCTACAGTAAGCTATGATCATGCCACTACACTCCAGCCTGGGTGACAGAGCAGGACCTTGTCTCAAAAAAAATATATATATATATTTACATATATTTATATATTATATACATTATTACATATCATATATATGTTATATATTTATATATTTTACATATCTGACTTAATGTCTCATATATATGACATTAAAAGGTTTGGATTTTATCCTATGGGGAGTACCACTGAAGGGATGTGAAGTAAAGACATAATTGGATCAGGGTTAAGAAGGGTTAATCTGACAACAGCGTTGGAGGGGTTGCCTGGAATTGGGCTGCATTTGCCTTGAAGAGGGTCTTTTCTAATTTGGCCAATGGTGTCAGGGATGCCAGTTAGGAGGGCATTATGACAATCCAGATTAAGAAATGAAGAGAGCCTAAACTGGAAACCACAAACTCAAATACCTTGAATGATCACATGGAATACAAGAACGAGCAAAGCCACTAGGTGTAAATCAGTAAGGACTGGTAGACGGCAGTAATAAACTGGAAAGTACATAACCTTCCCAAAGGCAATTAAAACCAAAACTACAACACTGTGTTGGCCAAAAAAAAAAATAAGCCATCAGCCTAAAATACTGGCCCTAGAGCTACCAATTTGCTATAGTGAAGAAATTTTTCAGAGCTGGAATATAAAGATGAGAACGTGAAGGAGTTTAGAAACAGCTTGATTTCACAGTTGTATACCTGAACGGATAATTTAAGAGAGTCACCATTTGAAAGCTCCTTGCCTTAACAGCTATCATAAACATCTGTTCCACTCACAAGAAATATGATTTTTCGTTTTTGTTTTTGAGACAAGGTCTCTCTCTGTTGCCCAGGCTGGAGTGCAGTGGTACTATGTCCGCTCACTACAACCTCCACCTCCCAGGCTTAAGTGATCCTCCCAACTTAGGCTCCTGAGTAGTGGAATTACACGTGCACACCACCATGCCCAGCTAGTTTTTGCAGATTTTGTAGAGACAGGGTTTCACCAACTTGCCCAGGCTGGATTATGGTTGTTTTTTTAAGGATACACAGGTTATGCCTGACCAGTACTTCCTATATTTCACCAATACTCTTGTAAACTGGTAGAAAGGAATATGAGAGGTAACAAAAATGAGACTTAGGGTGTTACAGAAAAGTTATTAAAAAAAAGTATTCACCTCATTTTCAGATTTCATCTGCTGCCATATCAACTGATAAGTTTCGAATCGAAGCTTACTGTCCTCAGGTTCATGTTTCCCTTTGTTAAAATAGTCCTCTAAAAACAGAAAGAAATAAGTCAGTTTCTTTTTTCCTAAAATAGCATAAGTTATAGATCTTACATGCAAAGTTACACAGTAAGTGACAGAAGTGGAATTTTTTCATTTTTTGAAGACGGAATCTCACTCTGTTGCCCAAGCTGGAGTGCTGTGGCACGATGTTGGTTCATTGCAACCTCCGCCTCCTGGGTTCAAGTGATTCTCTCCTGCCTCAGCCTCCCGAGCAGCTGTGACTACAGGCACGTGCCACTATGCCCAGTTAATTTTGTATTTTTAGTAGAGATGGGGTTTCACCATGTTGGCCAGGCTGGTCTCAAACTCCTGACCTCAAGTGATCTGCCTGCCTTGGCCTCCCAAAGTACCAGGATTACAGGTGTGAGTCACTGCACCTGGCCTTAATTTTTTTTTTTTTTTTTTTTTTTTTTTTTGAGACGGAGTCTTGCTCTGCCACCCAGGCTGGAGTGCAGTGGCCGGATCTCAGCTCACTGCAAGCTCTGCCTCCCGGGTTTACGCCATTCTCCTGCCTCAGCCTCCCGAGTAGCTGGGACTACAGGCGCCCGCCTCGTCGCCCGGCTAGTTTTTTGTATTTTTAAGTAGAGACGGGGTTTCACCGTATTAGCCAGGATGGTCTCGATCTCCTGACCTCGTGATCCGCCCGTCTCGGCCTCCCAAAGTGCTGGGATTACAGGCTTGAGCCACCGCGCCCGGCCAATTTTTTTTTTATATTCATCAAAAATATATATTTGGGGACAGATAACATTCAATATCCGCTGTATTTCATTTTATTTATAATCTTTTATTTTTACCATATTAATGGTAAAAATTAATTGTATATTTAAGATTAAAAATTTCAATCTTTCTACTGTATTTCTGTCATTTGCTTTTGAATTTCTAACAGTTTTTATTACGTGATTTTTTGCTTTGAGTTATATACATTTAATAATGTTTTCATTATTTGCTGTTATTCTACAACCTCGTATGCTTTGCTTCATAATTTGCTTTGAACTCTACTGAATGATTTACTACTACTATTCTTATATTTTTGTTCCGCTGACATAGTTTAGTCCAGTCTTTCATTTATTCTGTCTGTATATTTTTATATCCTTTTTGAATGTTTTCTCCAAATGGTTAGCTATTTGTGAAAATACTATTTATTGCCTGGCTTTCAAACTTTTCAAACTATGATCCACATTAAGGAATACAGTTTACATCATAACCTAACACAATACACATGAACAAAAACTAAAGTCACAAAAAAACCACGCTCACCCTTATTATGTAATAGCAAATGTTTTCTTTCCTGTTTTATATAAGTATAATCATAGTCCACTAAATTGATTTCATAACTCACACATGGATTATGACATTTGGTTTGAAAAACCCTCATTTATTGTATAATCCATTCTTCTCCCACTGATTTGGCATGCCCTTATAGTCTAAATACTTATATATACTTTGAACTATTTTTGAACTTTTTATTTTGTTCTACTGAATCCAGCCCTATTCCCCTACCAGTCCTGAACTGTTTAAACTATTATGGCTTTGTATGTTTTACATTTTAGTATCAAATACATTCAGGTCTTCCTCCCATTGCCCCCAAACATCGTTATTCTTTTTCAAAAAAATTTAAGCCATTTCTTCAAATTAATTTTACAGTAATCCAGTCACTTCTCAAAACTAGTTGTATTGGTATTTGACTAGATAAAATAAAATTCAGATTGATTTGGGGAAAAATAACATCTTTAATAAGTTAAAAAATCCCCAACCCCTGTATCATAGGTCTCTTCTTTTAATCAAATATTTTAGATTCCTTATAGTTTTCTACTTTCCCTCATGTTTCTTGTTGTTTACTGCTCTGTATATTATTGTAACAACTGGAGTGTTCATGATGCTAAATTTCTGCTGCTAAAATCCTACCACCAAGTTTTAATGTTAACTGAGAGTTTTGAATAGAAATTCACTTAATGTTAAGGAACTACTTTCCTAATCACAGTTAACTCAGAATTTTTAGCAACTATTGATTTTTATCAAAAGCCTTAGAATACATCGAAGTCATCGTATGGTAAAGTGGCAGACAAGGTTATAGAATTAAAATGCCAACAAAAAAAGAAAGCAAGGAGACACTATTATTATTATTACTATTATTTGAGACAGGGTCTCCCTCTGTTGCCCAGATTGGAGTGCAGTGGTGACATCTCAGCTTACTGCAACCTCCACCTCCCAGGTCCAGGTGATTCTCCTGCCTCAGCCTCCAGAGCAGCTGGGACTACAGGCGCACAGGGCCATGTCTGGCTAATTATTGTATTTTTAGCAGAGACAGGGTTTCACCACCTTGGCCAGGCTGGTCTTGAACACCTGACCTCAAGTGATCCACCTGCCTTGGCCTCCCAAAGTGCTGGGATCACAGGCACGCATTACCCCACCCAGCCAGAAGACACAATTATTAAGAGACAAAGCAGGCCAGCACAGTGGCATATGCCTGTAATCCCAGCACTTTAGGAGGCCAAGGTGGGCAGTTTACAAGCTCAGGAGTTCGAGACCAGCCTGGCTAACATAGTGAACCCCGTCCCTGCTAAAAATACTAAAATTAAATTAGCCAGGTATGGTGGCGTGCACCTGTAGTCCCAGCTACTCGGGAGGCTGACACAGAAGAATCACCTGAACCTGGAAGGCAGAGGTTACAGTGAGCCGAAATTGCGCCACTACACTCCAGCCTGGGCGACAGAGCGAAACTCTGTCTCTAAATAAATAAATAAATAAATAAGAGACAAAGCAGAACAAGGAAGCTTTAAAAAGAACAAAAATAGTCACTTTACATTAATAGGTAAAATCATACTGTAACATGAAAGTGGCAAATCAAGACACAATTTTTACGTGCAGAATAATGCCACATCAAAATACACATGAAAAACCTCTTAGAAACTGGAAAACACAGCAGTAGGATACTTTAAACTGTTACCATGATTTCTCTCAGTCTGTTACAGAGCAGGTAGGTAAATATAAAAACTACACTGAAGAATATAAGCTCTCACTGTTGCCAGGTTTCTACTTGCCTTGGCTCCTAGTCACAGTGCTATATACTTCAGCATGAGTATCTCCTACAGTGCCAGTGCTGCTGCCAGTCTCCCTCTCTCCAGTTCCTACCCAGTTGTTTTGCTGGCTATGCAGTCATCCACAGAATACTGAGAAGAGAGGGTTACCGGTCTTAATTACGTGCCCGAGTGTCTTCAGTCAGGGGACAGATGGTGGGCAAAATGTAGAGCATCTTCTTACTTCTTCAGGCAATCTGTGTCAATAACTGAAGCCAGTGAAGGCAAGTGCTAAAGTTTGGGTATGTTTCCCTCATTCCTGCTCCATCTGCCTTACAATCAGGGTCAATTCCTCAAAGATTTTCATATTATAACACTATCTGTTGGTCTCAGAGCCACATAATGAAAAAAAAAAAAAAAGCCTAACGAACTTCTAAAGCAAAGTTCAAATCATACAATTATACACATCAGGTTTACTAGTACTAAACACTATAAACCAATCCTAATAAGTCATAGCTTAAATTCAATACAAAAAGTTCTAAGTAGAAACTTGGCCTTATACAATGAGAGGCAGTATTAAGTTATGGTTAAATCATGAGCTCTGGAATTAGACAGGTTGGGCTCAAATCATAGCTCTATCATTTACTAACATTATGACATCGGGAAAGTTATATGTCTAAGTATCCTTATATATTTCAATGGCGATAATACATTCCTTGTAATTTGCTGAGGGGATTAAACAAATTAACACATATAAAATAATTGAGACAGTCTGGGCCTGTAATCCCAGTGCTTTGGGAGGCCAAGGCAGGTAGACTGCTTGAGCTCAGGATATGAGACCAGCCTGGGCAACAAAGTGAGATCTTGCCTTAAAAAATAAATAAATAAATAAATTAGCAGGCAAGGTGACATAAGCCTGTACTCCTAACTGAGGCTAAGGTAGGAGGATTCCCTGAGCCCAGGAACTCAAGGTTGCAGTGAGCTATGATTGTGCCACTGAACTCCAGCCTGGGTGACAGAGTAAGGTCTTGTCTCAAAAAACAAAACAAAACAAAACAGTATGGCACACTGTAAACACCCAAGAAATATTAACAACTGTATTAGTTACAATTACATTGCTGATGATATTAGATGTCACCACATGCTACGTGTCCCTAATGATAATGGGGGAACAAGTCTTGAATTTTCTCTGACCTATTTCTAGTAAGTTAAGCAATCTGCAACATTAAAGAAATGTGTGGCCAGGCATGGTGGCTTACACCTGTAATCCCAGCACTCTGGGAGGCCAAGGTGGGAGGATCACTTGAACTCAGGAATTCAAGACCAGCCTGGGCAACATAGTAAGATCCCATCTCTATTTTAAAAAAAAGTGTGGGTGTGTGTGTATATATATATACATATAATTACTTTAAAAAAATCCTATTATATATATTAAAGTTATCCATTTATTTCCTTAGTCAAACAATGGCATAGTTCACTTTTTCTTTTTTCAATTCAAAACTAGTACATGGGTATGCTTAATTCCATATCATAATTTTTCCACTGGAATTAATTTTCACAGTGCTGAATATTGAATGTAAATACTCAATAACCCCATGGGGAACTTTTGAAAAATTCTAACACTTAGGCTCCACTCTTGAGATTCTAATTCAATTGATCTGAATTAGGGTCTGAGCATTGGCACAGGTTGAGCATCTCTAATCCAAAAATCTGAAACCCTCCCAAATCTGAAACTTTTTGAGTACCAACATGATGCCACAAGTGGAAAAATTCCGTATCTGACCTCAAGTGACAGGCTGCAGTCAAAACACAGCCAAAACTTTGTTTCATGTATAATAGTATTTAAAATATTATGTAAAATTCGCTTCAGGCTATGTGTTTAAGGTGTATAGGAAACATGAATGAATTTTATTTTTAGACTTGGGTCTCATTCCCAAGATTATCTCATTATATACAGGCATATATTTCAAAACATGAAAAACTTCCAATAACCTGAACACTTCTGGTCCCAAGATTTGGGATAAGGAACTCTCAACCTGTATTTTTTCAAAGTCCCACAAGTTGGAACTGAATAAGGTCAGTAGATTGTATTAATATCAGTTTCTTAATTGTGACACTGTACTAGAGTTATGTAAGATACTACCACTGGGGATAACTGGTCAAAGGGTACTTACTGGTGAAACAGTATTACATGTAATTATATGTGCATCTATAGTTATATTAAAATAAGACTTTTTCAAAGTTCCCCAAATGATTCTAATGTGAAGCTATGACTGTGAACCAGTACAATACTTTCTGATAGTAATACTGGATTTGATTGAAGAAGTCTTAATTTGATCACTAAACAGGTATCAGGATATAAATGAAAAAAGAGAAGACAGTATCTTTTTCATTAACTTAATTTTATTGAGGTATAATTTAAAAATAACACAACCATTTTAACAGTTTGACCCAAGTACATACTAACATAACCACTCTTTCAACAGAGAACATTTCCATCACTCCAGAAAGTTCCCTCTTGCCCTTTTGCAGTTAATTCCCCCTACTTCATCCCAGGAAACCACTGGGACTTTAAGACAACCTGTGTTGTTTTTGCCTTAAAAAAACAAAACAAAACAAAAAAAAAACAGCCAAGCTCAGTGACTCACACCTGTAATCCTAGCACGTTGGAAGGCTGAGGTGGGCAGATCACAAGGTCAGGAGTTTGAGATCAGCCTGGCCAACACAGTGAAACCCTGTCTCTACTAAAAAATACAATAATTAGCCAGGCATTGTGGCACATGCCTGTAGTCCCAGCTACTCGGGAGACTGAGACAGGAGAATCGCTTGAACTCGGGAAGCGGAGGTTGCAGTGAGCTGAGATTGTGCTGAGATCACACTGAGATCGGAGAGTTAGACTCCGTCTCAAGAAAACCCAAACAAAAACAAACAAACAAATTAGGCTGGGCACAGTGGCTCACGCCTGTAATCCCAGCACTTTGAGGGCTGAGGCGGGAGGATCACTTGAGCCCAGGAGTTCAAGACCAATCTGAGCAACAAAGTGAGACCCTGTCTCTACAAAAAATTTTAAAAAATAATTAGCCAGGCATGGTGGTGCATGCCTGTAGTCCCAGGTACTTAGGAGGCTGAGGTGGGAGGATCATTTAAGCCCAGGATTTTTCAAGGCTGCAGTGAGCTATGATCAGGCCACTGAACTGAAGCCTGGGTGACAGACTGAGATCCTGTCTCTAAAATAAATAAATAAACAAAACCAAAGAAATGTCTTTCCTCTCTTACCCACATGGGTATATGAGTGTGTGAGTATGCATATGTCAGAGTGAGTGATAAAAATCTACTCCCTTAATAATAGGAGTATGTGTGTCTATGAGTGATTAAAACCCAATAATTGAACAAATTTGTTTCAGTTGAGAGTGATTGAGAACTGTGTGGGACCCCTGTGCTTCCAAGAGATGCCACCATGCCTGGCCTATGACTTAAGCATATTTAAGTCTCCCTATGAATACTGTATTTTAACACAAAAATAATTTTTATATAATTTTCATTAAAAATATATACAAATTTGTAGTCATTTTATTTCTTAGGTTTTCCTTATGTTACCAATTATCATTTTATTTTCTATATAACATTTCCTCCATCGTTAGACACCTGCGTTGCCAGTCAGCCTTTATTGTTTTGATTACTTCATCAAGAATCAAAATGTTTCTCTAGCAGAAACTCACTTTCATTTCTAAAATTGAAGATAAAAAAACAATGGCAGAGAAGTAATCAAAAAGACAATCTCTTTTAAAGAATGGCAGCATATCCTTTGAAGGAAATTTGCTTCCACCTTACCTTTGGAAGATCTAATTGGATTCTCTTTTCAATTAGAGCCCTGGGGTGTCCTCTTATCTCTTTGACCAATGCCTTGGAACATAAACGCTACATCAACATGGCAAGTAAGCCAAACTCAGATAAGAGAATTACTAAATTCAATTAGGGTTAGTTCTTAATAGTTTAAGAAGGTAGGGAATAAAACATTTAATATTCAGACACCTTACCTATTGGCACAGAGATCTTTCTCTTTTTGGAGTTTGGCTTAAAAACAAAGCAGCCCTATAAAAAGAAAGAAAGACAAAAAGCATAAAGTTAAAGTAGCAAGGAGCAGAGAAATCTGATTAACCAAATATTTTATGAGTAAGCACTTTTTTATAAAAAAGATGGCAGGAGAGAGAACACATTTCTTTCAGATTCTAAGAAATCACATCACTTCTCTCTGACCTATAGAAGGAAAATTCTAAAACAACAAGGGGGACTATCCACGCTCTCCCCTCCCTCCCATGAGATGCCCATTTTTTATTTTGCTCTTTGACACCTGATCTAGGAGGTAGACAAAGAAAATAAAAGCTGATTAAATTTAAGCCCAGGAAGGTTCCATTTTCATAAACTTAAAGGAAGTAATACTATACATTAAAATGGGCTGGGCACAGTGGCTCATGCCTGTAATCCCAACACTTTGGGAGGCCAAGGCATGTGGACCATGAGGTCAGGAGTTTGAGACCAGCCTGGCCAACATGGTGAAATCCTGTCTCTACTAAAAATGCAAAAATTAGCCAGTCGTGGTGGCAGGAGCCTGTAATCCCAGTTCCTCAGGAGGCTAAGACAGGAGAATCGCTTGAACCCGGAGGTGGAGGTTGCAGTGGGCTGAGATCGTGCCACTGCACTCCAGCCTGGGCAACAAAGAGCGAAGCTCTGTCTCAAAACAATAAATAAATAAATAAATAAATAAAAATGAAGATCAAAAAGGTTGAAAATAGTGATGTTCTCCCAACCTAAAACTTATTTAAACTCGAACTATCTACAACCTTAGTAGGAAATAGATAATTGCAGCTGTTTCACTCTATATACTTTTCTTCATCTGATAAATGCCTACTCATTTATCCATTAAAGTTTGTCTCAACACTCATCTCCTTTGGGAAACCTTTCACAATTCTCACTACAGAAATTCTCCTTTCCTTGAGATCTCACAGTACTTGAACATCTTTATTTTGCATTGTTTTAAGTCACTTTAATTGTATATCACAGTTGTTTATGGGTGTGTCTCCCTGAGTAGACTGTGAGCGCCTTCGCCTTCAAGCACAAACTGTATTTTATTTATAACTGTTTTTCCAATGTTTGGAATAGTGCTAACATATATATTAGGCAATCAGTACATGGAATAAATAAATGCTTGCCAAGTAATTCTCTTGGTAATTTCCCAGCTATGTTTAGTTTCATACTATTATTTGACTAGTGGTAGACTGCCCCCAAGTTACTGGTCCTAGTCTATTTTACCAATTCTAAAGTTATGCATGATGGATAGCTTATTTTTTCCTTTTTTTTTTGAGACAGAGTCACGCTCTGTCACCCAGGCTGGAGTGCAATGGTGCGATCTCGGCTCGCTGCAACCTTCACTTCCTGGGTTCAAGCCATTCTCCTGTCTCAGCCTCCCGAGTAGCTGGGATTACAGGTGCCTGCCACCACACCTGGCTAATTTCTTTGTATTTTTATTAGAGACAGGGTTTCACTATGTTGGCCAGGCTGGTCTCTAACTCCTGATCTCGTGATCCACCCACCTCGGCCTCCCAAAGTGCTGGGATTAGAGGCATGAGCCACTGCACCTGGCCTGATGGACAACTTCTTAAAGATTTCCATATCTATGGAAAATAAAAGACATGGGGGGCGGAGCAAGATGGCCGAATAGGAACAGCTCCAGTCTCCAACTCCCAGCGCGAGCGACACAGAAGACCGGTGATTTCTGCATTTTCAACTGAGGTACTGGGGTCATCTCACTAGGGTGCCGGACAATCGGTGCTGGTCAGCTGCTGCAGCCTGACCAGCGTGAGCTGAAGCAGGGCGAGGCATCGCCTCACCTGGAAGCGCAAGGGGGAAGGAAATCCGTTTTCCTAGCCAGGGGAACTGAGACACACAACACCTGGAAAATCGGGTAACTCCCACCCCAATACTGCGCTTTAAGGAAACAGGCACACCAAGAGAATATATCCCACACCTGGCCGGGAGGATCCCACGCCCACGGAGCCTCCCTCACTGCTGACACAGCAGTCTGCCGCAATCTATCCGCAAGGCAGCAGCGAGGCTGGGGGAGGGGCGCCCGCCATTGCTGAGGCTTAAGTAGGTAAACAAAGCCGCTGGGAAGCTCGAACTGGGTGGAGCTCACAGCAGCTCAAGGAAGCCTGTCTGTCTCTGTAGACTCCACCTCTGGGGACAGCGCACAGCTGAAGTCCAATAGGGGAAGCAGCCGGGGCCGGTGCAGACGCGAATGACTCTGTCTGACAGCTTTGGGGAGAGCCGTGGATCTCCCAACGGGGAGGTTGAGATCTGAGAACGGACAGACTGCCTGCTCAGGTGGGTCCCTGACCCCTGAGTAGCCTAGCTGGGAGACATCCCCCACTAGGGGCAGTCTGACACCCCACACCTCACAGGGTGGAGTCACCCCTGAGAGGAAACTTCCAAAGGAAGAATCAGACAGGTACACTCGCTGTTCAGCAATATTCTATCTTCGGCAACCTCTGCTGCTGATACCCAGGCAAACAGGGTCTGGAGTGCACCTCAAGCAATCTCCAACAGACCAACAGACAGTCCTTCTGACTGTCAGACGGAAAACTATCAAACAGGAAGGACACCTATACCAAGACCCCATCAGTACATCACCATCATCAAAGACCAGAGACAGATAAAACCACAAAGATGGGGAAGAAGCAGGGCAGAAAAGCTGGAAATTCAAAAAATAAGAGCGCATCTCCCCCTGCAAAGGAGCGCAGCCCATCGCCAGCAACGGATCAAAGCTGGTCAGAGAATGACTTTGACGAGATGAGAGAAGAAGGCTTCAGTCCATCAAACTTCACAGAGCTAAAGGAGGAATTACGTACCCAGCACAAAGAAACTAAAAATCTTGAAAAAAGAGTGGAAGAATTGACAGCTAGACTAATTAATGCAGAGAAGATCATAAACGAAACGACAGAGATGAAAACCATGACACGAGAAATACGTGACAAATCCACAAGCTTCAGTAACCGACTTGATCAACTGGAAGAAAGAGGATCAGCGATTGAGGATCAAATGAATGAAATGAAGCGAGAAGAGAAACCAAAAGAAAAAAGAAGAAAAAGAATGAACAAAGCCTGCAAGAAGTATGGGATTATGTAAAAAGACCAAATCTACGTCTGATTGGGGTGCCTGAAAGTGAGGGGGAAAATGGAACCAAGTTGGAAAACACTCTTCAGGATATCATCCAGGAGAACTTCCCCAACCTAGTAGGGCAGGCCAACATTCAAATTCAGGAAATACAGAGAACGCCACAAAGATACTCCTCCAGAAGAGCAACTCCAAGACACATAATTGCCAGATTCACCAAAGTTGAAATGAAGGAAAAAATCTTAAGGGCAGCCAGAGAAAAAGGTCGGGTTACCCACAAAGGGAAGCCCATCAGACTAACAGCAGATCTCTCGGCAGAAACTCTACAAGCCAGAAGAGAGTGGGGGCCAATATTCAACATTCTTAAAGAAAAGAATTTTAAACCCAGAATTTCATATCCAGCCAAACTAAGTTTCATCAGTGAAGGAGAAATAAAATCCTTTACAGATAAGCAAATGCTTAGAGATTTTGTCACCACCAGGCCTGCCTTACAAGAGACCCTGAAGGAAGCCCTAAACATGGAAAGGAACAACCGGTACCAGCCATTGCAAAAACATGCCAAAATGTAAAGACCATCGAGGCTAGGAAGAAACTGCATCAACTAACGAGCAAAATAACCAGTTAATATCATAATGACAGGATCAAGTTCACACATAACAATATTAACCTTAAATGTAAATGGACTAAATGCTCCAATTAAAAGACACAGACTGGCAAACTGGATAAGAGTCAAGACCCATCAGTCTGCTGTATTCAGGAGACCCATCTCACATGCAGAGACATACATAGGCTCAAAATAAAGGGATGGAGGAAGATCTACCAAGCAAATGGAGAACAAAAAAAAAGCAGGGGTTGCAATCCTAGTCTCTGATAAAACAGACTTTAAACCATCAAAGATCAAAAGAGACAAAGAAGGCCATTACATAATGGTAAAGGGATCAATTCAACAGGAAGAGCTAACTCTCCTAAATATATATGCACCCAATACAGGAGCACCCAGATTCATAAAGCAAGTCCTTAGAGACCTACAAAGAGACTTAGACTCCCATACAATAATAATGGGAGACTTCAACACTCCACTGTCAACATTAGACAGATCAACGAGACAGAAAGTTAACAAGGATATCCAGGAATTGAACTCATCTCTGCACCAAGCGGACCTAATAGACATCTATAGAACTCTCCACCCCAAATCAACAGAATATACATTCTTCTCAGCACCACATCGCACTTATTCCAAAATTGACCACATAATTGGAAGTAAAGCACTCCTCAGCAAATGTACAAGAACAGAAATTATAACAAACTGTCTCTCAGACCACAGTGCAATCAAACTAGAACTCAGGACTAAGAAACTCAATCAAAACCGCTCAACTACATGGAAACTGAACAACCTGCTCCTGAATGACTACTGGGTACATAACGAAATGAAAGCAGAAATAAAGATGTTCTTTGAAACCAATGAGAACAAAGATACAACATACCAGAATCTCTGGGACACATTTAAAGCAGTGTGTAGAGGGAAATTTATAGCACTAAATGCCCACAAGAGAAAGCAGGAAAGATCTAAAATGACACTCTAACATCACAATTAAAAGAACTAGAGAGGCAAGAGCAAACACATTCAAAAGCTAGCAGAAGGCAAGAAATAACTAAGATCAGAGCAGAACTGAAGGAGATAGAGACACAAAAAACCCTCCAAAAAATCAATGAATCCAGGAGTTGGTTTTTTGAAAAGATCAACAAAATTGACAGACCGCTAGCAAGACTAATAAAGAAGAAAAGAGAGAGGAATCAAATAGACGCAATAAAAAATGATAAAGGGGATATCACCACCGACCCCACAGAAATACAAACAACCATCAGAGAATACTATAAATGCCTCTACGCAAATCAACTAGAAAATCTAGAAGAAATGGATAATTTCCTGGACACTTACACTCTCCCAAGACTAAACAGGAAGAAGTTGAATCCCTGAATAGACCAATAGCAGGCTCTGAAATTGAGGCAACAATTAATAGCCTACCCACCAAAAAAAGTCCAGGACCAGATGGATTCACAGCTGAATTCTACCAGAGGTACAAGGAGGAGCTGGTACCATTCCTTCTGAAACTATTCCAATCAATAGAAAAAGAGGGAATCCTCCCTAACTCATTTTATGAGGCCAACATCATCCTGATACCAAAGCCTGGCAGAGACACAACAAAAAAAGAGAATTTTAGACCAATATCCCTGATGAACATCGATGCAAAAATTCTCAATAAAATACTGGCAAACCGGATTCAGCAGCACATCAAAAAGCTTATCCACCATGATCAAGTGGGCTTCATCCCTGGGATGCAAGGCTGGTTCAACATTCGCAAATCAATAAACGTAATCCAGCATATAAACAGAACCAAAGACAAGAACCACATGATTATCTCAATAGATGCAGAAAAGGCTTTTGACAAAATTCAACAGCCCTTTATGCTAAAAACGCTCAATAAATTCGGTATTGATGGAACGTACCTCAAAATAATAAGAGCTATTTATGACAAACCCACAGCCAATATCATACTGAATGGGCAAAAACTGGAAAAATTCCCTTTGAAAACTGGCACAAGACAGGGATGCCCTCTCTCACCACTCCTATTCAACATAGTGTTGGAAGTTCTGGCTAGGGCAATCAGGCAAGAGAAAGAAATCAAGGGTATCCAGTTAGGAAAAGAAGAAGTCAAATTGTCCCTGTTTGCAGATGACATGATTGTATATTTAGAAAACCCCATCGTCTCAGCCCAAAATCTCCTTAAGCTGATAAGCAACTTCAGCAAAGTCTCAGGATACAAAATTAATGTGCAAAAATCACAAGCATTCTTATACACCAGTAACAGACAAGCAGAGAGCCAAATCAGGAATGAACTTCCATTCACAATTGCTTCAAAGAGAATCAAATACCTAGGAATCCAGCTTACAAGGGATGTAAAGGACCTCTTCAAGGAGAACTACAAACCACTGCTCAGTGAAATAAAAGAGGACACAAACAAATGGAAGAACATACCATGCTCATGGATAGGAAGAATCAATATCGTGAAAATGGCCATACTGCCCAAGGTTATTTATAGATTCAATGCCATCCCCATCAAGCTACCAATGACTTTCTTCACAGAATTGGAAAAAACTGCTTTAAAGTTCATATGGAACCAAAAAAGAGCCCGCATTGCCAAGACAATCCTAAGTCAAAAGGACAAAGCTGGAGGCGTCACGCTACCTGACTTCAAACTATACTACAAGGCTACAGTAACCAAAACAGCATGGTACTGGTACCACAACAGAGATATAGACCAATGGAACAGAACAGAGTCCTCAGAAATAATACCACACATCTACAGCCATCTGATCTTTGACAAACCTGAGAGAAACAAAAAATGGGGAAAGGATTCCCTATTTAATAAATGGTGCTGGGAAAATTGGCTAGCCATAAGTAGAAAGCTGAAACTGGATCCTTTCCTTACCCCTTATACGAAGATTAATTCAAGATGGATTAGAGACTTAAATGTTAGACCTAATACCATAAAAACCCTAGAAGAAAATCTAGGTAGTACCATTCAGGACATAGGCATGGGCAAGGACTTCATGTCTAAAACACCAAAAGCAACAGCAGCAAAAGCCAGAATTGACAAATGGGATCTAATTAAACTAAAGAGCTTCTGCACAGCAAAAGAAACTACCATCAGAGTGAACAGGCAACCTACAGAATGGGAGAAAATTTTTGCAACCTACTCATCTGACAAAGGGCTAATATCCAGAACCTACAAAGAACTCAAACAAATATACAAGAAAAAAACAAACAACCCCATCAAAAAGTGGGGAAAGGATATGAACAGACATTTCTCAAAAGAAGACATCCATACAGCCAACAGACACATGAAAAAATGCTCATCATCACTCGCCATCAGAGAAATGCAAATCAAAACCACAATGAGATACCATTTCACACCAGTTAGAATGGCAATCATTAAGTCAGGAAACAACAGGTGTTGGAGAGGATGTGGAGAAATAGGAACACTTTTACACTGTTGGTGGGATTGTAAACTAGTTCAACCATTATGGAAAACAGTATGGCAATTCCTCAAGGATCTAGAACTAGATGTACCATATGACCCAGCCATCCCACTACTGGGTATATACCCAAAGGATTATAAATTACTCTACTACAAAGACACATGCACACGTATGTTTATTGCGGCACTATTCACAATAGCAAAGACTTGGAATCAACCCAAATGTCCATCTGTGACAGACTGGATTAAGAAAATGTGGCACATATACACCATGGAATACTATGCAGCCATAAAAAAGGATGAGTTTGCGTCCTTTGTAGGGACATGGATGCAGCTGGAAACCATCATTCTTAGCAAACTATCACAAGAAGAGAAAACCAAACACTGCATGTTCTCACTCATAGGTGGGAACTGAACAATGAGATCACTTGGACTCGGGAAGGGGAACATCACACATTGGGGCCTATCATGGGGAGGGGGGAGGAGGGAGGGATTGCATTGGGGAGTTATATATGATATAAATGATGAATTGATGGGTGCTGACGAGTTGATGGGTGCAGCACACCAACATGGCATAAGTATACATATGTAACAAACCTGCACGTTATGCACATGTACCCTAGAACTTAAAGTATAATAAAAAAAATAAAAGGAACTCACACAACGCCCAACAAAAAATAAATAAATAAATAAAAGTTTAACAAGCTAAAAAAAAAAAAAGAAAATAAAAGACATAATGAAAGAACAATACCTAGGCAAAGTTGTCTCAGGACAGTGTTAAAGACAGCTGTGAAAATATAAAGTAGTCATTTGGATTACATGTTCCAAATTAAGACCTGTGCATTAGACTCTTTTTTTTTTTAGACAGTCTCCCTCTGCTGCCCAGGCTAGAGTGCAATGGCACAATCTCGGCTCACTACAACCTCTACCTCTAGGGTTCAGACGATTCTCCCGCCTCAGCCTCCTGAGAGGCTGGGATTACAGGCGCCCACCAACATGCCAGGCTAATTTTGTATTTTAGTAGAAATGGAGTTTCACCATGTTGGTCAGGTTGGTCTCGAACTCCTGACCTCAGATGATCCACCCACCTCGGCCTCCCAAAGTGTTGAGATTACAGGCATGAGCCACCGCACACAGCCCTGTGCCTTAGATTCTTATATCTGCAACTAGCATAAGTTTGTGAAATAACATACATATTTAGAAAAATCACGTGGTACCATGACAAACCTGTCATTGCCTTCTTTCCAAATCCACCTGCAATTCAGTAAAGAAGAAAGGAGCTTCAAAGGAACACGGTATGAGGAGCGACCAGAAAGGATCTTAACATAGGGCAGTGGTAGTAACATGGTTAACCATTTGCAACTGCTGGTCAAGTGATAGTGTTTGAGATAGAGGAAGGCCAACAGCCAGAAAATTTCATGAGGAAACAGACATTAAAATGTTTTGATACGTTTAAGGGCCGGGCATGGTGGCTCACGCCTGTAGTCCTAGCACTTTGGGAGGCTGAGGCCGGGGATCACTTGAGGTCTGGAGTTCGAGACCTGCCTGGCCAACATGGTGAAACCCTGTCTCTACTAAAAATACAAAACTAGCTGGATGTGGTGGCGCGTGTCTGTAATCCCAGCTACTCGGGAGGCTGAGGTGGAAGAATCACTTGAACAGGGGAGGTGGAGGTTGCAGTGAGCCGAGATCGCGCCACTGTACTCCAGCCTGGTAACAGAGCGAGACTCCGTCTCAAGAAAAAAAAAAAAAAAAGAAAGAAAGAAAAAGAAAAAAAGCTTGCAGTTCCATCAACTCATGAAATAGTTCTTAAAGCTTCTTATTCATGTAAGGTCTCATCCCATTACAGACGTTTCTGTTATAATACCAAAAACGCGTTCCTGAAAAATCTTACTTTCTGCAAGATACATACAAATAAGAGGTGCTTATGCAATCAACAGGATTAAGGGATAGACCATTCAAAACCTACAGAACATTATAACCAGGACAAAATAAAACCAGTACCAATTCTAATAAAAATACTACTTTTAAATCTCTACTAGTGTAACCTTAAACCCCATGACTTGTACTTTCTCCTTGAGACGTAGTCTTTAAAAGCACTGCTTCTCATAAACCATTTTAATCAAAATAAAAAATCAGATCCATGATATAGCCTTCTTCATTAATCCATTGTTTTAACATAGGGAGAATGTAGCTTCTTCATCTGCATTCTTCAGCTTTATCAGACAGCTTAACTTTAGGGGCTTCCCGCTGCACTTACAATAGAACTAAATGTCTTATTTTTCGTGGTCCGGAACAGCGCTGTCCAACAGAACTTTCTGTAATGATAGAAATGTATCTGCACTATCTAAAATGGTAGCTGCAGCCACATGTGATGATTGAGCACTTAAAATGTGGCTAGTGCAACGGAGGAACTGAATTTTTACCTAATTTTACTTTATTTTAACTCAAATTTAAATAGCCACATGTAGTTAGTGACTAACACATTGGACAATATAGCTATAGGGCTTATCTTCTTACCAACTACACTATGTTTTGCAATTTCTTGCCATCTAGGTAGCCAAGATGAGGTTTGTAAGATACCCCCACCACACACACCCGCATCCGCATTACTTTTGCATTCTCATTTTTCATGACGCTCCCACTCTTTGTCTACTTTCTGATTATGATTTTTAAATTCCTCTAATATGCCACTTTATTTCTATCTTCTGGGCCGAAGAACATGTTGTTCTCTCTGCCCTCCTCGCCCTAATCCTTAGCCTAACTTCTAATTTTTCAGGTCTCAGTCAAAGCGTTACTTTCTCCAAAGAGCCTCCGCTAACCCCCGGCAACCTATATTAGGTTCTTCCCACTCTTCTGTTGTCTGTCTAGAACTCTTTTCCTTGCTAACACTTAAAATTTGTGATCATCAGTTTATCTATGTTTACTGACTTTCTTGACTGCAGAAACTGAATCTATTTTGTTTACCACAGCATCTCAGTACCTAACGGAATGCTTTGTATTCCGTTTTTTGTATTTGTGAGAGGGAAAAATGAAAGACTGGGCCACATCATCAGGACATCCGACCTCCAACAATCAGAACTTAAAAATCCTCCTAGCCGCACCACAAGGCAGATCCGCGTCCTCGCTCCCCAAGCAAAGTTGGCCTCAACTGATCTGGAGCAAGGACGCCTCAGCTCAGTACGCCGCTCCCTCCCTCCCCTCCAGCCAGGGAACGGAGGCCTACGTAACCTCCGCTTCATCCCTTCTTCAAAAGGGGAATGAGGCAGCGGTAGAGCCACTGTGAGCGTCGGCCACCACGTACCTTACACATCGAGGACGTGGCCATGGCCTTACTGGCTCTGCGGATCCCAGATGCACTCGGGATTTCCCGCGCGCCCTCGCGCCTGCAGTGCAGAGGTTAGTGGCGAGTCACGCAGCTTCTTGATTGGCTGGCATCACTCTCCGGGGCGGGCTTCCGGCGCGAGGGGCGGGGCGTTTAAGGAGGTGGGGCGAGGCCGGGACTGGCGGACTGCGGCGCACTTCCCTAGAAGCGGACATGGCGTGCGGCTTTCGCAGGGCTATAGCTTGCCAGGTATGGATCCCGGAGCGCGCAGGGGAGTCCATGCGGAGCTAGGGACCCCAAAGGCTTTTCACCGCTGCGGGCCAGTCCTCAGTCAGCTGGAGGGTGGGTCCCACGGAATTCTGTTAGTTTCTACCACGTCCTCCCCCTTCTTGAGCTGGTAGGGCTCCAGAAGTCCTGTGGAGGGTCGGCTGGGATCAGTTTGTCTTGGTGAAAAGTAAACTTTGAAAGGTACCTGGTGCTTCACTCCTTCCCACCCCACAGCTTAGTATGCTTTACCTGGGTGGAAAGTCATTAGACCATGATTAAACCCCATAGAAGTTAGTGTTCTTTTTTTTGTTTGTTTTTTTTTGGTTTTTTTTTTGTTTTTTTTTTGTGTTTTTTTTTTTTGAGACGGAGTCTTGCTCTTTCGCCCGGGCTGGAGTGCAGTGGCCGGATCTCAGCTCACTGCAAGCTCCGCCTCCCGGGTTCCCGCCATTCTCCTGCCTCAGCCTCCGGAGTAGCTGGGACTACAGGCGCCCGCCACCTCGCCCCGCTAGTTTTTTGTATTTTTAGTAGAGACGGGGTTTCACCCTGTTAGCCAGGATGGTCTCGATCTCCTGACCTCGTGATCCGCCCGTCTCGGCCTCCCAAGAAGTTAGTGTTCTTTACACTTTAGTGACGTTAATGATGGGTGTGGGTTGTTCTTAAGAAGTAACTCATTTTAAAACTGCTTATTTCCCTTGCAGTCACTTAGGTAGTCAACCCTAGAATTATTTTTGGTAATTCCCAAAGATATACGAACTATCTGAGACTCAGTTTTTCTTGGTTCAGGGTCATATTTGAACACCTCTGTTGTGAGGAAGGGCTTACAAAATTGCAATATACTTGCTTTGTTTTGTTTTTCCTTTTTATGGAGAACGGAGTCTCGCCATCTTGCCCAGGCAGTCCTCAAACTCCTGGGCTCAAACTGTCCTCCCTCCTCTGCTTCCCTAAGACCTAGGATTATAGGCATGAGCCACTGCGCTGGGCAAAATTGCAGTATAAACGTGTAATTAATCAAAAAGAACTTTTTAGGACTCACTGGCCACCCTTGGAAGGAAACTTTCTATTGTGGTCTCGACTAACCCATTTCCTTCTGATTAATGGATGTATTAGTGGATGTAATTAGCCTGATGTATAATTTATCTTAGCTCATTTTTACAGTGTTTCTAGACATTTGTGGGGAAATCCCTCTGCCTTGTCTTCATGCTTATAGATATACTGCCCTGTCCAGTGATAATTCGCCAAATATCACCAACATGACATTTTGTTAAGACAGCTGAATTTATTGCTTACTGGGATAAGAAAGAACACTGCTTAGAGCTTTGGTAGTGTATTAAACTGGGAAAGCAAGGTCAGATTTTACTGATGGGTATGGCTTAAGGCTGGTCTTTCAGAGGCAGAGGGTAGGAGGATGTTGGAGGAAGATGGCTTGATTAGGATTGGAAACTGATCTGATACAGCAGTTTAAGATTGGTAGCAAAAGCAAAGAGTGCAAGGAGCCTTAAGGTATAAACTGTTGAGGTTTTCTAAATTGGAAGAACTAATAGACCTGGCATGTGGCTCAGCTGCCTATAATCCCAGCACTTCGGGAGGCCGAGGTGGGAGGATGGCTTGAACCCAGGAGTTTGAGACCAGCGTGGACAACATAGGGGGACCCCGTATCAACAAAAATTTGTTTTAAAAAGTAACCAGGCCTGATGGTGCACCTCTGTAGTCCTAGCTGCTTGAAAGGCTGAGTCTGGAGGATCACTTGGACGGCCCCATGAGTTTGAGGCTACAGCGAGCTGTGATTGTGCCACTGTACTCCAGGGGGGCCACAGAGTGAGACCCTGTAAACAAAAAATAAAAGTAAATCGTGAAAAGCTAATAGATTTATCATGAAGTTCTTATAATGAATGATTAAGTTATTTGGTCAGAAGTCTTCTAGAACAGTAAAGTTATGCCAATGAAGACAAAGAAATAATAAATTCATGTTAATGTAGACAGTAAACCATATCATGGCAGGTAGTTTTGGACCTTAGTATATAAGCTGTGTGTGAGGGTAGATGGTTTCCATTCTTAGCCCTTAAATCAAGGTAGTGCCATGATGAGAAACAAATTGTGTTTAGTTTTGCAAAGGCTATGTTCTTTGTAAAGAATGTAAATTGGGCCAGGCATGTGGCTCACACTTGTAATCCCAGCACTTTGAGAGGCCAAGGTGGGAGGATCCCTTGAGCCGGGACATTGAAGACCAGCCTGGACAACATAGGGAGACCCCCACCTCTACAAAAAATAAAAAATGAAACTTAGGTGTAGCGGCACATGCCTATGGTCCAGGCTCCTTGGGAAGCTGAGGTGGGAGGATCATTTGGGCCCAGGTGGCTGAAACAGCAAGCTCTGATTGCACCACTGCACTCTAGCCTGGGGAACAAAGTGAGACCCTGTCTCAAAACAAAGGTAATTTGGAGAAACAAGAACTAATATATCAAGTATATATTTGTGCTAATTACTATACATTCACATTTAAGCTCATGGCAGCCCTATGATATAGAAGTATTAACCTTATATAATTGAGTGAGTTGAGATCCACAGAGATTAAATAACCTACCCAAAGCCACATCATCAATAAATTGTAGAGTTGGTTTATCAACAGAAATCTAACTTTAAAATGATATCTTTCCTATATACTGTGCTGTTTGTGAAAGCACGAAGCATAATCCAATCATTGAACAGAATCTAATGGATTTATACAGCAGTGTAAATTATGCAGATATGTATCTGTTTCTCTGAATATAGAGTTATTGGGGAATGACCTGAAACTTGAGGATAAATAAGAATATTTTCAATACATTAGGACATGGGGAGAAAAGAGCAAAGAAAAAAAATGTTCAGTACAGTTTGAGCATCCCAAAGCTGGAAATCTGAAATGCTCCAAAATTTGAAACTTTTTGAGTGTGGACATGATACTCAAAGGAAATGTTCATTGGAGACTTTCAGATTTTCAGATTAGGAGCTGGGTATGGTGGCTCATGCCTATAACCCCAGCACTTGGGGAGACTGAGACAGGTGGATCACTTGAGAGTGGCTAATTTTGTATTTTTAGTAGAGATGGGGTTTGTCCATTTTGGTCAGTCTGGTCTCGAACTCCCGAACTCAGGTGATCTGCCTGCTTTGGCTTCCCAAAGTGCTGGGATTACAGGCATGAGCCACCAGGCCTGGCCCAGCTAGTTCATTTTAATTTTGTGTACTTTTAATTTTGAAATAATTTCAGACTTAACAAAAAGTTGTGATAATAGTACAAAGAACTCCAAATCCTCTTTATCTAGATTCAGCAGCTATTAACATTTTGCCACATTTGCTTCATCATTCTATATAATTTTTTCCTGTGTCATTTGAGAGTAGGTTTCATACGTAATGCTCCTTTACCTCTTAATATGTAATTGTTTATTTCCTAAGAACAAGGCTTGTTTTACATGACCACAGTACAGTTATTAGATTCATATAATGTTGATAAAATGCTTTAACTTATAGTCCATGTTCCAGTCTTGTTGATTTTTTTTCCTATAAGGGATCACAAATTGCATTTAGTTTCGTGTAACCTGGTACATTTTAAGTAGCTTTACGCTCTCCTTATTAACTTACATCTACGTAGCTTGATAGAGGAGCTACCCTGCTAATGGTGAGCAGGAAGGCCAGCTTTCTTGACTCTGCTAATGAGTTTATTATCAAATTTCAGGTGTGGCCTCAAGAAGCAATTAAACTAGTTGTCCAGTTGTTGTCATTTAGTCCTGAGGTGCAACATGTATGTTGGGAAGATATTCAGCCACATTAGGGTAAACAGCAGGACTGACTGAATTATCTAGGTTTGTACTGTGCTTTGCTTCTAATCTATTCTCACAGACCCACCAGCATTCCATTCTGCTTAGAACCACAAGTTGTATCATAACCATACTACAGCAGAAACAAACAAACAAAACAAAACACTATCATCAGAGCAAACAGGCAACCTACAGGGTAGCAGAAAATTTTTGCAATCTATCCGACAAAGGTCTAATACCCAGAACCTACAAGGAACTTAAACAAAACAACCCCATTAAAAAGTGAGCAAAGGACATGAACAGGCACTTCTCAGAAGAAGACATTTATGCGGCCACAAACATTTGAAAAAAAGCTCAACATCACTGATCATTAGAGAAATGTAAATCAAAACCACAATGAACTACTATCTCATGCCAGTCAGAATGGCGATCGTTAAAAAGTCAAGAAACAACAGATGCTGGTGAGATTGTGGAGAAATAGGAGCGCTTTTATACTGTTGGTGGAAATGTAAAGTAGTTCAGCCATTGTGGAAGATGGTGTGGCGATTCCTTAAAGATCTAGTACCAGAAATACCATTTGGCCCAGCAATTCCATTGCTGGGTATATACCCAAAGGAATATAAATCATTCTACTGCAAATATACATGCACGTGGATGTTCACTGCAGCACTATTCACAATAGCAGAGACGTGGAATCAACCCAAATGCCCATCAGTGATAGACTAGATAAAGAAAATGTGGTTGGTACATATACACCATGGAATACTATGCAACTGTAAAAAGGAATGAGATAATGTCCTTTGCAGGGACATGAATGGACCCAGAAACCATTATTCTCAGCAGACTAATGCAGGAACAGAAACCCAAACACTGCACATTGTCGCTGAACAATGAGAACACATGACCATGGGGAGGGGAACAATACACACCAGGGCTTGTTGGGGGTGGGGTGGGAAGAGGGAGAGCATTAGGAAAAATAGCTAATGCATGTGGTGCTTAATACCTGGGTGATGGGTTGATAGGTGCAGCAAACCACCATGGCACACGTTTATCTATGTAACCTGCACATCCTGCACATGGACCCCAGAACTTAAAATTAATTTTAAAAAAGAACCATGCTAAATTTATTTTATTATAGTCATAATTTGCCTTCCAAATTGTTTGGGATATTCTCTTCTAAGCCCCAAAGTTTTAATGCTTTGTTTGCTTCTTGTTTGTGTCTTGAAACTAATGCAGACCTGTTCTGAGGAAAATTTCTGCATATGTGGGAGGGCTTCTGCACTGGCTCTTGGTGCAAACCTACAGTGCCTGACTTGGTAGTGTTGGAGAATCAGAAGTGAGGAACAACTGGGGTAATTGCCTTTTTAGACTCATGGCCTATAGATTACGTTAATATGGATACAAATGCAGAGCTAATTTTCATAAGATGATGTCAATTTTGCCACCTGAATGTCTGGTTGCTAAAGATATGGATCCCTTTTTCATTAACAAAAATAGTTTTTTATGCATTTATCATAGATTTTGATACTGAACCTGGCAAGTTTAGCTCCAATCTGAATTTAGTACCTATCTAGAGCCATACAGAACATTTTTTGACTTTGTGCTCAGTTTTCTGAGTACTAGAGGTAGGAATCATATTTGCTGCTGTATCAGAGAAATAAATGGTTGAGGACTGCTGACAAGCTAATTGATTGGTGTGCTTTCCTATTGAATGCTCTGCAGCCAAAGATTCTATTCTATTAGAATCTCTGATATTAGGTTCCTAAATCTAAAGTTTAGAATTGTGCTTAGTACATTGTAAGCACTCAATACATATTAGCCATTCTTATATTACATATTAGAATCTCTGATCTTAGGTTCTCACACGAGATCTGGCAGTTGTGAATTTTCACTTGATATTCCCTTAAGTGCTTCCTCTTAGACGTAAATAAGTAAACAAATAAATAAAAGGCCAGGCGCAGTGGCCAATGCCTGTAATTTCAGCACTTTGGGAGGCTAAGGTGGAAGTATTGCTTGAGTCCAGGAGTTCAAGACCAGCTTGGGCAATATACTGAGGTATAGTGAGACCTCATCTCTACAAAAACCTGAAAAATAAAAAGTGCTTTTTTTTTTTTTTTGAGACAAAAGTTTCACTCTCGAATTCCTGACCTCAGTTAATCCACCCACCTCAGCCTCCCAAAGCACTGGAATTACAGGCGTGAGCAACTGCACCTGGCAAACAGTGCTTCTTGCTTTCAACCTCAGATTTGCTCCTCATTCAATGTGTTATTTAGTTTATTTCTCAAGGACGGTGCCTAATTTTGTGGATTTTATTTCTCTGTTAAAATTTTCGGGTTTACTGTCACAGTCTTTTATTCTCATCGTGTAACCTTTTTAGGATATTTTACTCTGTGAAACTTTTATGAGTTTGAGGCCTAAAGAAGATAGTTATCAGTGGACCTTCTTTTCACTTGTGCTAGTCCTAGGTGAAGCCCAATGCCAGGTGAAACAGCCCTACCTGAAGGGAGCAAAAAAATAAATAAATAAACCCTGAAGCTAAACAAACCCATTGGTCACATTCTGATCCAAGAAAGCTCTAAATCCAATCTCAGAGACAGTTGAAGAGAGTCGTATTACTCCTAGAATAATTCTGAACCTATTAGATTGCAAGTGAACTTAAAACCATGCTCCATGCTTGGTGGCTCTCAATTTGTTTTCTTTTTCTTTCCTCTCTCTGTCTCTCTCTTTTTTTTTTTTTTTTATGCTGCACCCATTTGAGAGAAAGATAAACCTCTAATTGAAAACATTCACTACTTTGGGCATTGTTAAAATGGGAGACAACTGCTCTCTCCCTAAGCCGTGGTTCTTAAGCACTAGCTGCAGACTTGAATCACCTGAGAAGCGTTTATAACTACTTAAGCCCAGGCCCTTTGGCCTGAGTTAGGGCATCGGCCTAGAAGTTATAAAAATGATCAGGTGATTCAGATGTTCATCCAGGCTTGATAACGACTACCCAACGGCTACCCAGAGGCAGAAAGCTGTAGGACAGTGGTCTCTCTGCACATTAGAACCTGGGGAACTTTTTATATCCTGCTGCCCAGAGCCCACTTTGTATTAATTAAATCAGAATATTTGCACATGGGAGCCAGGCAGGTTTTCCTAAAGATTTCCGGTGGTCATTCCCATATACAGCAAAGTGTTGGAACTGCTGGTGTAGTGTAGTGACTAAGAACATTGACCGTGGAAGACTCAGGTTTATATCAGCTTCTCCTCTGATAGATTTTTAAGTTTTCTTCACCTCGTCTGTAAAATCTGGAAAATTATTTAGCTACCGTATAGATGTGTCATCAGGATGCAAGGTATTAATACATATGGAGTGCTGAGAATTGTGTTTGGTACGTAGTATGTATTCAGTATCAGTAAATATTAGTCTGTCTTTTTTTTTTTTTTTGAGATGGAGTCTCGCTGTATGTCTCTCAGGCTGGAGTGCAGTGGCATCATCTCAGCTCACTGCAACCTCTGCCTCCCAGGTTCAAGCAATTCTCCTGCCTCAGCCTCCTGAGTAGCTGGGATTATAGGCGCCAGTCACCACGCCTGGCTAATTTTTTTGTATTTTTAGTAGAGACAGGGTTTTGTCATGTTGGCCAGGCTGGTCTTGATCTCCTGACCTCAGGTGATCCGCCTGCCTCGGCCTCCCAAAGTGCTGGGATTACAGGCGTGAGCCACTGCGCCCAGCCAATATTAGTCATCATTATGTTATTTTAGAATATCTCAGGGTGGGGTATTTTGAATACCCCTCGGCCTCTCAACACCATTCTAGGCTTAGCAAGCACCATGTGAAGTTAGTAAACAGTACATGTCTGAGCCATACTACTTAACGTTCAATAGGAATTCCTTAAACGTACTTTTAAAGTTGTGATTTGGTAAAGGAAAAGTTCTCATTTTTGCAAAATAATGCCTGCTTGTTTTAAAGAATTAAGCAATACAGAAAGATGCAAAGAATTTTTTTAACTACCCCATAAATCCTCATCAACACTGACTTTTATTTTTAGGTATATTTCTATGCAGATATACAGACAGAAAAGAAGAAGGAAGGAAAATAGGAAGGAAAACCAGATAAATATACTTTTTACAAAATCCAGGCTGTATTGTAATAGTTTTTATTTTTCAGAATGTTATTTTTAAGTTTTACAATGGAAAAAATGTCCAACATACTGAAAAGTAAAATAGTATTATTCCTCACGTGCTTATTACTGAAATGCTGTTTTATTTTTATCATTTTTATTTTGTTTTTATTTTTAAATAGAGATGGGGGTCTCACTATGTTATCCCAGGCTGGTCTCAAACTTCTGGCATCAAGTGATCCTCTACCTCGACCTCCCAAAGTATTGGGATTACAGGCATGAGCCACCACGCTTGGCCTGAAATGCTGTTTTAAGTGAAAATGTTAAAAGTAGGTTTGTTTGAATTTGGTGAAAAACCAAAGTGCAGTTCAAAGAATTAGTGATGTATTTCCTAAATGAGGTTTTTACAGTAAGAAAAGAAATTGTGAAAAACATTACAATTTGTAGTGTTTTTACAAAAGATCTTCATGTTTCAAATTTAGACAGCATCACCTTCAACCATAAGGGATGAAGACATTGGCACTCTCACAGATGATTTAACTTTCTTCCACCTTTACCAATTTGTGTTGGGTAACATTCTCACTCAGTTAATAACATTTATATTCCGTTTAGTAACCATATCTGCACAGCTTGTCTCCTGTTCATTTTATGTTGAAGCAGATAATATACTTACCACCAATCTTTTTCCTGATGTATGGCTTAATTGGCTGTATTTAAGAAATTATGACTTCTTAGAAAAAGTAATCCTAGAAATATCAAAAGGAGGCTTAATCTTTAGAAAATTACCATGTTCAGAAATAAGGCTGGGTGCAGTGGCTCACACCTATAATCCCAGCACTTTGGGAGGCTGGGGCAGGATAATTGTTTGAACCCAGGAGTTTGAGACCAGCCTGGACAACAAGGTGAGATACGCCGTCTCTACAAAAAATACGAAAAACTAGCCAAGCGTGGTGGTGTACACCTGTAATCCCAGCTACTCAGGAGGCTGAGGTAGGAGGACTGATTGAGCCCAGGAGTTGGAGGCTGCAGTGAGCCATCATTATACCACTGCATTCCAGCCTGGGCAACAAAGTGAGACCCTGTCTCAGAAAACAACAACAAAAGAGTCAAAATCTTTCTTTTAGAAATAAAGGAATAACACTGATTGTTTAGTTCTTATCTCAGATTTTTTCTCCTGATACCACAGATGCAAATGCATAGGGCAATCCCAATGTAATTGTAAAATTTTCCAATCTTCCTGTGTTGGCAATTAATTCAAATTAGAAAACAACTGAGCAGGTGAAACAAACACACTAGTTTGCAACTTCTTTATTGAATGAATCTATTCCTATTTAATATCACTATTAAATTATCTGCTTTGACCAGATCATGATCTTTGTGATTTAATGTGACTACAAAGTACATTTATTTCATTTTCCATGGAGTTTTCTTGATTGGGTGCTTTATTTTCAAAATTTAGCAACTTAACCAGCATTCATCTCAGTGTTGAGTTTTCTGTATATTTTCTTGACATAATTTATCTTGATCTGTAGATTCAGTTTGTCTTTTTTAATTGAAATATGTTAATCATAGAAAAGAACGTAGTTAATACTTATGTGCCCCACACCCAGCTTCGAAAATAAAATATTACAAATACTTTTAAATTCCCAAGAGAGTACCCATCTCTGGCAAACTCTTTCCTCACACAATAGGTAATGTCTGTCTTGAAATTTGTGTTTGTTATACCTGTGAATGTCACTCATTGCCTATGAATGTATCTCTAAATAGTATTATTTTACAAGTTATTAAATTTTAGATAAATTATATCAAGGTATAATTATCTTTGTGTAGCTGCAGCTTGGATTTTTTTGTTTGACTCCATTTTTAAAAAAGACTTATCCAACTGGGCGCAGTGGCTCACACCTATAATCCCAGCACTTTGGGAGGCCGAGGCGGGTGGGTGACTTGAGGTCAGGAGTTCGAGACTAGCCTGGCCAACATGGTGAAACCCTGTCTCTACTAAAAATACAAAAATTAGCTGGGCATGGTGGGCACCTGTAATCCCAGCTACTCGGGAGGCTGAGGCAGGATAATTCCTTGAACCCAGGAGGCAGAGGTTGCAGTGAGCCGAGATCACACCATTGCACTCTAGCCTGGGTGACAAGAGCGAAACTCCATCTCAAAAAGAAAAAAAAAAAGATTTATCCATAATGATGCATGGAGGTCTAGTTATTTGATTTTAGTGCTGAATGGTGTGCCATAGCAGTAGTGTACCACGATTTATATTTGGTTTTTTATTTGGTGGAAGTTTTTCCCTTTATTGTTTATATTGTGCCGTCTCCCATCACCTTGGTCACACCTCTGATTCCAGCTGCGACAGTTGTAAATACAGGCTTGTAACTATTTACACAGGTGTAAATAGTTTCGTGTGTGCTTCCATTCACTTATTGCTAATAGTGCCTCATCTCTCTGAAGCTTGCTGGTCCCAGCACATACATAGCTCCAGTGTGGTGAAATTATTTTGGATAGAGAATTCTGGTGGACACTATGTATGTATTTTAGGAGGTACTGTGGAAAGTAAGCCTCTATTGCTTATAGCAATGACTTTGATGGCATAATCTTGTATTAACTTTTCTTCCTTCCCTCTCTCATCACTTCTGCCCTCAGGAACCATCTCCCAAATAAACTGCTTGACTGCAAGTCTTTTTCTCAGGCCCTGCTTTTGGGGAAGCCAAGGAGTGAGTGAGTGAGTGTGAGAGAGAGAGAGAGAGAGAGTGAGAGTGTGTGTGTGTGTGTGTGTGTGTGTGTGTGTTTTCTGTTTTGTAGGATTCATCTCTGTGGCTTCTGATAAGTGAGACCAAGTTAGGAGCCCTGCCAAATAAGGCTGCCCCATTCTGCTTCAGAATCTGTAGTATCTTTTCTTGGAGATCTCTTTTGAAGTTTGTGGCTTTGAATTTTGTCTCTATTCTTATGATTGGTTGCTAGGGAAGCAGTCTGCCTTCCTTCCTTCCTGTCTGCGTGTTTGTTTACTAGTCGTCTTTCTTTTTGTATTTTAGGGACACCAATTTTCCTAAGGTTGGATTATCTTTCTTCAATTCTATGTATTTGTCTGATTACATTAATCTTTGTATTCTCAGATTGGTTCTTCTGTGTCATAGTTTTTTTTTTTTCAATTATGACTATACTCATGTTTCTTAATTATTAGTTTTATGGTAAAAAGTTTTATCATCAATTTTTAAACTCCTTTTTTTTTTTTTTTTTTTTTTTTTTTTTTGTTTTTTTTTTTTTTTTCAGTTTTTTCCAAGATTTATTGAAGCAGAAAAAGTTGGTCAGATACTTGCTGGAAAAAAAGCAGTTTTAATGATATTCAAAATACCTTTTAAAAGTATTCTAGCACAAGATTTTTCCGTAAACTAGATTATGTTGTAAACTTTTTTCTAAATCTTTTAGGAGTGTCGGTTGTTAAGAACTAGAGCTTATTCCTATTCCAAATCTATCTTGCGCTCCTGAAAAACTGCAGAAAGGCACTTGAAAGCTGTTTCTTTAAGATATGGATTTCTTTTTTATTTTTGCTGGTAATATATTGCTGCACTGAGTGTGTGCAATTTTTATTCAAGGTCATCGTGATGCTGAGAAGTTTCGTTGATAACCTGTCCATCTCTAGTTTCAACCGTCTTAATCAGAAGTGTCCTTTTTGAGTGGGTGTCCACCAGAGGGAGTGAATCCAGATTAGTTTCCCTCAGGTTCAGGGAGGAAAAGTTTGGAAGAGGCAGAGAAATCCTGCTCTCCTCGCCTTCCAGCAGCTTCCTGTAGGTGGCAATCTCAATGTCAAGGGCCATCTTAACATTGAGCAGGTCTTGGTATTCACGAAGGTGACGAGCCATTTCCTCCTTCATATTCTGAATCTCATCTTGCAGACGGCCAATAGTGTCTTGGTAGTTAGCAGCTTCAACGGCAAAGTTCTCTTCCATTTCACGCATCTGGCGTTCCAGGGACTCATTGGTTCCTTTAAGGGCATCCACTTCACAGGTGAGGGACTGCACCTGTCTCCGGTAGTCATTGGACTCCTGCTTTGCCTGGCGCAGGGCGTCATTGTTCCGGTTGGCAGCCTCAGAGAGGTCAGCAAACTTGGACTTGTACCATTCTTCTGCCTCCTGCAGGTTCTTGGCAGCCACACTTTCATATTGCTGACGTACATCACGCAGGGCAGCCGTGAGGTCAGGCTTGGAAACATCCACATCGATTTGGACATGCTGTTCCTGAATCTGAGCCTGCAGCTCCTGGATTTCCTCTTCGTGGAGTTTCTTCAAAAAGGCAATCTCTTCTTGCAAAGATTCCACTTTGCGTTCAAGGTCAAGACGTGCCAGAGACGCGTTGTCAACATCCTGTCTGAAAGATTGCAGGGTGTTCTCGGCTTCCTCTCTCTGAAGCATCTCCTCCTGCCTAAACTCCTTTTAAAATGCACTCTTGTTTTTTCATCTTGTCTTCTAGTTCTTGTTTATTCTATTCACATTCTCAGTAAGTTCCAAATCCTGAAGCATTCGTGAATAATGTTCTTCATATTCATTGGGTTACATTTTTCTCCTGGGCAGAGTTCTTTGATCTGTTGTATGCTACACTTTTTTCCAGCTATCTATCTTCTGGTCTGTGCCTCCCTCCCTACTCTCTCTCTCCCTATTTTTGTTTATTTCAATTTGATCAGCTACTGGTGATGCCTGTTCTTTTTCCTCTTGCTCATGCTTGACAGCTCTGCCCCACCTTTCCATTTGTTTGCATATTGTGTGGATGACTTCTTCACTCCTCATGTCACATTTGTTCTGGGCTTACCTCACCTTTGTGGTTGCAAAAATATAAACTCTGCCCCCTTTCCATTCCTCTTTTGTCTCTCTTTCCAGTAGGTCATGGTGACCTGTACACATTATTTCTCCACTCTGACATGGTATATTAAATTTTTACAAACTAGCCCTGATATTTTTCTGTCTTCCTGTAAAAACTACTCCTTTGGTTCTTACTGCTCACACAACACCATATCAAGGTTTGCTTTCTGCAGTAGGAGAATGTATTGTGTTTTCATTGGAAAGACCTTCGGTGTGTTACCTTAGAATTTTTACTTTTGCTGGAAATTGGTGGAATATCTGTCTTACTTATTGTTTCCCACAACTTAGGCAGCATCTTCTAGTTGCAAGAGGGAAAAATAATGGAATTTATTCAATTTGTTTTTCTCCAGATTTGAGGTGTTAATGAGAATTGTTAATTCATCTCTGACTTCTGATACATGAGGACCAAGTTAGCCTTGCCAAACAGGGCTGTTCCATTCTCCTCCAGAAGCTATTGTATTTTTACTTGACTATCTATCACCTTTGAGGTTTATGACTTTGAGCTCTTCCTGTCTTGTGTATTTGCTGCTGGAGAACCAACCTACTTACCTGTTTGCTCTCTACTTTCTTTCCTTCCTTTTCTTTTTGATGTTGGTTGAAGATTATGTGAAGAAGCTTTCATTCACTACTTTATCCCAGAAATCTTCATGTTTTTTTTTAATTGTGAAAAAATTTGCCATCTTAACCATTTTTAAGTATACAGTTCAGTGGCATTAGGTACATTTACATTGTGCAACCATCACCACCGTCTATCTGTGGAACAGTTTTTGTCTTGCACAACTATCACTCTACCCATTAAACAGTAACTGCAGAGGCCAAGGTGGGCAGATCACAAGGTCAGGAGATAGAGACCATCTTGGCTAACATGGTGAAACCCCGTCTCTACTAAAAAAATTTAAAAAATTAGCCTGGCATGGTGGTGGGCACCTGTAGTTCTAGCTACTTGGGAGGCTAAGGCAGGAGAATGGTGTGAACCCAGGCGGCAGAGCTCACAGTGAGCCAAGATGGCACCACTGCACTTAAGCCTGGGCGACAGAGCAAGACTCCACCTCAAAAAAAATAAATAAAATAAAATAAAACAATAACTCCACATTCACCCCAACCCCCTTTTTCTTGTTTGTTTGTTTTAAAATTTACATTATATAAGAATGTTTCTATACTGATATGGTTTGGCTCCCTGTCCCCACTCAAATCTCATGTTCAGTTGTAATTCCCAGTGTTGGAGGTGGGGCCTGGTGAGAGGTAATTGGATCATGGGGATGGTTTCTGATGGTTTGGCACCATTCCCCTAGTGCTGCCTCAGTGATAGAATTCTCACAGGATCTGGTTTAAAAGTGTGTAGCATCTCTGCCTTCGCTCTTTTCCTCCTGCTCCCACCATGTAAGATGTGCCTGCTTCCCTTTCGCCTTCTGCCATGATTGAATTTTCTGAGGCCTCCCCATACATGCTTCCTGTACAGCCTGTGGAACCATGAGCCAAGTAAACTTTTATTCATGAATTACCAGTCTCAGTTATGTCTTTACAGCAGTACAAGAACAGACTAATTGTACATGTATCTTTTGTGAAACTGCTATTGAAACTACTGTCTTGTTATTTATATCTTATGAGTAAGAAAAAGTAGTCTTAGAAGTACTTTCAGGAAAACTTCATTCCTGCTCTTTACTGAATATATATATGTGTGTATATATATACACATAAACATATATACACACATATATGTTTATACACATATGTACACATATATATACACACATATATATGTTTATACACACACATATATATGTTTACCCTATATTACTAGGAGTAAAATATGCTGTGTAGATAGATTCCCTTTGTACCTTGATTGCCAAGAAGCGTAAGTACCTTGAGCTTAGGGTTTTCTGGTATAATTTTATACCTCTGTTTAATTTTATGTGCTTAAGTCACCCTCAGAGCTTTTTGGTAGCAAACAAAATATAATAAGATAATACATGAGGCCGGGCATGGTGGCACAATTCATTGGAGTCCCAGCTACTCAGGAAGCTGAGGTGGAAGGATCGCTTGACACCAGGAGGGTGAGGCTGCAGTGAGCTATGATTGTGAGCCACTGCACTCCAGCCTGGGTAACAGAGTAAGACCCTGTTTCTAGGGGGGAAAAAAAAGAAGAAATTATTAAGTAGCTTTTAGTTTAGCCAAAAGAATTCTCTAAATGAGAATTGCATGTTGTTCATTTGAATGTAAGCATTTTATTGCTACCCAAGGTCACAATCTATTTGTCAGCTGAACTGCTTTGAAATTGACCTAATCACTAAGTTTTTTTTCAGCTGAATTGTAATATTTAAGATAGAAAATCTTAATGATTATGGGTAAGTTTGGGAGATGTGTCCAAAATAAACTAAAATTTTTTAAAAGGAGAAGGAAATATTTATTGCATGTTTATTATATGACATATTTTTCTTAGTCATCACAAGAGCCCTAGTTTATTGTTGAACAGGTTCATTATCCCCATATTTCAGCAGTGAAAACTATAGCTCATTCATGTAAAATTGCTTTCTCAAGGTCTCTTAACTAATAAAAGTAGAACTGGAATTTGGATCCTTTTTTTCTGAGAAATTACGATAGAACCTTTATTACAGATGTCTCTATTCTGGAAACATTTTGTACTAGCAACATGAACTGTTTCAGCCTTTATCCTATAACTGCTTTGGAAATATTTACCTACTTCTGTAAATACATCCCAAAGAAATGACTTTTTAGTAAGAAATACAGTAATTTACTTCCTAAAGTCTAGAAAATAAAAAATACTGTACCTTGAGAAGAAACTTTAAAAAATCAATCTGTACCAAGCCAAAGTGGAAATGTACAAGCCACTTAAAGAAAGTGATGTTTCCAGCTCTGCAAGTTTGGGCAAGTTTTTACAGTTAATAATGTTTGTGAAATTCAACAAATAATTTCTGTTGACAACAGGAGAGTATATGTTATTATTAATCAAGAGACAGTGGTTTTAATTTTATTGCTCTCCTGAACAATCACAAACACCCTTGAAGATGATTTCTTCTTAAACTCTTCTTACATTCTTACTTTTTCTGTTTCCGCCATCATTCCCTTCTCTTTTTCCCAACTCTACAGCCATGTAGTCTTTTGCAGAGGCCACATGAGGATTGGAGAAGTGGGGGAAAATTTGAAGACAGTTGTAAATTTATACTGGCAGTGCTGTTATTTCACTATTTTGTTTTTATGCATTTCTGAATGAAAGGATATACATATGTGTGTTAGTCTGTTCTCACACTGCTAATAAAGACATGCCTGACACTGGGTAATTTATAAAGGAAAGAGATTTAATTGACTCACAGTTCAACATGGCTGGGAAGGCCTCAGGAAACCTGTGATCATTGCCGAAGGGGAAGCAGACACATTCTTTACATGGCAGCAGCAAGGAGAAGTGTCGAGCAAAGGGTGGGGGAAAGCCTCTTTTAAAACTGTCGGATCTCGTGGGAACTAACTCACTGTCATGAGAACAGGATGGGGGAAACCACCTCCATGATTCGGTTATCTTCACCTAGTCCCTCCCATGACATGTGGAGATTTGGGGAACTATAATTAAGGTGAGATTTTGGGAGGAAATACAACCAAACCATATCAATATGGCATAGGGGTTGAGTATAGGTTCTGGTTTTAGATAGCCTGTGTTCACATCCTAGCTTTTCTTTCCACTTAGACAGGTTAAGTAAATTCCCTGTACTTCAGTTTCATCATTTATAAAATGAGGGTTGAAATAGTAGGAAAGCCTGGGATTGTTGCAAGGAAAAATTAAGGCACTTAAGACATGCCTGTCACATAGGAATAATTCAGAACTGGTGCCATGGCTCGCTCTTGTAATCCCAGCACTTTGAGGTGCAGAGGTGGGAGGTTTGCTTGAGGCCAGGAGTTAGAGGCCAGCTTGGTTGACATAGCAAGACTGTCTCTATAAAAAATAAAAAATCCGGCTGGGCATGGTAATAGTTGGTAATAGTGTTGGCCTGTAATCCCAGCACTTTGGGAGGCTGAGGCAGGTGGATCACCTGAGGTCAGGAGTTTGAGACCAGCCTGGCCAAAATGGCAAAGCCCCGTCTCTACTAAAAATACAAAAAATTAGGCCGGGCGCGGTGGCTCAAGCCTGTAATCCCTAGCACTTTGGGAGGCCGAGACGGGCGGATCACGAGGTCAGAAGATCGAGACCATCCTGGCTAACACGGTGAAACCCCGTCTCTACTAAAAATACAAAAAAACTAGCTGGGCGAGGTGGCGGCGCCTGTAGTCCCAGCTACTCGGGAGGCTGAGGCAGGAGAATGGCGTGAACCCGGGAGGCGGAGCTTGCAGTGAGCTGAGATCTGGCCACTGCACCCCAGCCTGGGTGACAGAGCGAGACTCCGTCTCAAAAAAAAAAAAAAAATACAAAAAATTAGCCGGGCGTAGTGGTGTGCATCTGTAATCCCAGCTACATGGGAGTCTGAGGCAGGAGAATCGCTTGGACGGCTGAGGCTGCAGTGAGCCGAGATCACGCCACTGCACTCCAGCCTGGGAGACAGAGTGAGACTCCATCTCAAAAATAAAAAATAAATCATTCATTACATGGGAATGTCTCTTCCACCTAACTTTGTCCAATTAGGGCAATAGTTCACAATTCTGGCTGTGTATTAGCAGTCGTGCAAGGAGCTTTTAAAAAATACAAATCCAGTAAGGCACAGTTCCTCACACTTGTAATCCCAGAACTTTGGGGAGTTGATATGGAAGGATCACATGAGGCCAGGAGTTCAAGACCAGCCTGGGCAACATAGCGAGACTCTGTGCTACAAAATATGTGTATATAACACATCCACCCCTACTATTCTAATGATTAAGCCTTTGATAGGGATGGGGATCAGATTTTCCCTATTATTTACTTGTTTATTTGTTTATTTATAAATGCTATGAGGTTTTATTTTTTATTTTTATTTTTTTTCCATCTGTTTTGTTCACTGCTGTATCCCCAATACCTGGAATAATGCCTGACACATTAGGTAGCCACTCAATATTTTTTTAATGAAAAAAATGAATTATTTGTGGATTCTCAGCGATTTATCTCCTCGCTTGCCATAATTTTTGTTTTTTTTAATTTACAAAGGTAAAATTCATTCTTTTTGCTGAACGGTTCTATTAATTTATGGTCAAATCCTCCCCTTAACCCTTGGCAACTACAGATTTATTCTTCATCCTTAGAATTTTGGGTTTTCCAGAGGATTAAATAATTGAATCATACACTATGTACCTTTTTGAATCTGGCTTCCTTCACTTGTAATGCATTTGGAGCTCATTCGTGTTAAGCATATTAATAGTTTATTCTTACAAGTGGTATTCCATTGAATGGAACAAATAATGTCAACAATCTCGCACTGTTTTGTTCTTTTTTTGATTTTTAGCTTTCCAGAGTGTTGAATCTTCCACCAGAAAACTTGATCACGTCAATATCTGCAGTTCCAATTTCCCAGAAAGAGTTAAGTATAATATGCTCGTAACAATCTAAAATATTGCTGACTTTGTTGTTTTACCAAAAAAGCAAAAAAGAATTGTTACTCTTCAATTTGTGGAATAGTCCTTGAAATTAACTATAAGATATGATTCATTATATTCAACCTATTACTCCTATTGACTTTAATAAAATTAAAATCTGTATTTTAAATACTCTGATATGGCAGATTATGTATTTTTATGTTCATTATTTTAGTTATGATAGTAACTATATTTGTAGCAAAGTCTTTGGGAACGAGGTTCAAATTCAATTCTGTAACAATAAATAAAATAACTAAAATTGTGGTTAGAATCTCAGGGTTTTTGAAGGGATATTAAAGATTGTACAACCATCTGGTGCTTGAATACTGTTGTACCATATTTATCTACTAGGTTTTTAATGTTGTGTTTGTTTATTGAGTTTCCTTTTGAGTACTCCCAGTGATAGAAAACTGTTGGTTAGGACTACACACAACTTGTAGTTGCTTTCTCTGTTATAGAGAGATATCTCTTTGTGAGTTTGGTCATCCTAAAGATTCTTGTTTACCATTTGGGTAGAAAACTTCAATTTGTGGATGAAGTATTCTCTGTCAATTAATAATGACAAGAAATTAGCTACATAGTAGGCATTTAAACCCTAAGCTTTGAAAAGAAGTAAAGATATAATTACCAGTACCATTATGTCCTTGTATTTTATTACTTTACTTTGTCAGGACTTTAAGAGTAGAATGAATATTCTTCTCAGAATAGAACAAAGAAGTAAGTGGAAAAGAAAGAGAAAGGCTACATTTGGCCTTCTAGTAAAAGCACCTTTAAAATGACCCACTGCAGCTTTTTATATATATTGACTTTCTGTAAGAGAAGCAGCCACTACCAAGAGGATCTCATGATTATATGTAAATAGGTATCACCTTCCAAACTAGTTGCCTGTTTCATAAAATCTGTAAATGACATTCTGCATAATAAAGGAAATGTTACTGGTTTGGTGTTTGTTTGTTTTGAGACCTTCTGTTGCCCAAGCTGGAGGGCAGTGGTGTGATCTCGGCTCACTACTGCCTCAAACTCCTATGTGCAAGTGATCCTCCCACCTCAGCCTCCAAAGTAGCTTGGACTACAGGCTCACGCCACTATGCCTGGCTAACTTTTTTGTATTTTTTATAGGATGGGGTTTAGTCATGTTGCCCAGGGTGGTCTTGAGCTCAGGCAATCCACCTGTCTTGGTCTCCCAAAGTACTGGGATTATAGGTATGAACCACCATACTGAGCCTGTTTGTTTCCGTTTTCATTTGATGTGTCAAAGGCCTTTAAGAAGCTGAACCTGGCCGGTCGCGGTGGCTCAAGCCTGTAATCCCAGCACTTTGGGAGGCCGAAACGGGCGGATCACGAGGTCAGGAGATCGAGACCATCCTGGCTAACACGGTGAAACCCCGTCTCTACTAAAAAAATACAAAAAACTAGCTAGGCGAGGTGGTGGGCGCCTGTAGTCCCAGCTACTCCGGAGGCTGAGGCAGGAGAATGGCGTGAACCCGGGAGGCGGAGCTTGCATTGAGCTGAGATCCGGCCACTGCACTCCAGCCTGGGCGACAGAGTGAGACTCCGTCTCAAAAAAAAAAAAGAAGCTGAACCATCTTGGCCCATCTTTTGAATAATATTTCGTTTGCCTGCTTCCACTTTAACAATCTGAAGTATTGACTTTAGTTTATAGAAAATAAATATTGGGACCAGGCGCGGTGGCCCATGCCTGTAATCCCAGCACTATGGGAGGCTGAAGTGGGCAGATCACGAGGTCAGGTGATCGAAACCATCCTGGCTAACGTGGTGAAACCCCGTGCCTACTAAAAATACAAAAGATTAGCCAGGCATGGTGGCACGTGCCTTTAATCCCAGCTACTCGGGAGGCTAAGGCAGGAGAATCGCTTAAACCAGGGAGGCGGAGGTTGCAGTGAGCCGAGATCTCACCACTGCCCTCCAGCCTGGGTGACAGAGTGAGACTCTGTCTCAAACAAACAAAAAAAAAAAGAAAAGAAATATTGGGGAGGGCCTCAAGATTTTTCTGGCCTACAAATCTGAAATTCTTCGTATTCAGTTTGCTTAAAACAAAGGGAATCTCTACTGCTTTGCCATAATAAATTCAGGTTTCCTTTACAGTATGTAACTAAGCCTACCTGTTCTGTATTTCTGACTTTATTCCAGAATGTGTATAAGTGCCAGGAGAATTAAGAAACACTATTTTTGTTAACATGGTTTAATTAATATAATGAATTACTTTACTCTGATCTAATTCTGTCGATTTTATTTTCTGTCTACTATCTGATGGTAGTAAACAGAATTAACAACTTTATTATAAGCCAGTGGCTGTCAAGTCTGCGATTTCATGCTGACCAATATTACAACTCCTCAGACATAGTGGGTAAATAACTATTGCTTAAAAAAAAATTTTTTTAAGTGTAAAGAAGGAACATACAGGAACTAGTTTAATGAACCCTATGTGTGCCCATCACTCACCATCATCTGTATGGGTCCAGTTGTTTCTTTGTTTGAGACGGAGTCTTGCTCTGTCATTCAGGCTGGAGTGCAGTGGCATGATCTCTGCTCACTGCAACCTCTGCTCCAGGATTCAAGTCATTCTTCTGCCTCAGCCTCCCCAGTAGCTAGGATTACAGGCACACACCACCATGCCCAGCTAATTTTTGTATTTTTAGTAGAGACAGGATTTCACCATGTTGGCCAGGCTGGTCTCGAACTCCTGACCTTGTGATGCACCTGCCTTGGCCTCCCAAAGTGCTGGGATTACAGGCTTGAGCCACCGTGCCTGGCCCAGTTTTGTTTCTCTTATACCCCATCCACTCTCCTTGTCCACTTTTTTTTTTTTTTTTTGGAGACAGGATCTCGCTCTATTGGTCGCTGAGGCTGGAGTGCAATGGCAGAATCATTGCTTACTGCAGCCTCGACCTCCCAGGTTCAAGCTATCCTCCCATCTCAGCCTGCCGATTAGCTGGGACCAGAAGCGCAGGCCACCACACTTGGCTAATTTTTTAAATTTTCTGTAGAGACAGTGTCCCCCTACGTTGCCCAGGCTAGTCTTGAACTCCTCAGCTCAAGTAATTCTCCCACCTCAGCCTTCCACACTAGAATTATAGGCATGAGCCAGTGTGTTGGGCTCTCCTCATCCACAGTTGTATATTTTGATATCTACTGCTTTTCGTAGCCTAGATGTTTTGCCTTTTTAAAAGTTTTTTTTTTAATTTGTTTTTCTATTATAAAAGCAAAACAGATAATCTTCTTAAGGAAATTCAGGAAAATACAGAAGAATAAGAAAATATAAAAGCCCCCAATAGTCTTACTATAGTAAGACAACTGATTTTAGCAAGTTGATGTACTTTTTACTTTTTTCTTGTCTTTAAAAAGACATAGCTATAAAACTACCTAGAAAAATGTAAGATTTTTGAATCCTTTTCCTGACATAATTCTTTTTTTTAATGACTATCTCTTTTAACAATGTTGTAACATTCCCTTGTTGATAGACATTTAGATTGTTTTCATTTTTTAATATAAATTTTTTTTCTTAGAGATTGGGTCTTGCTATGTTGTCTAAGCTGGTCTTGAACTCCTGAGCTCAAGCAGTCCTCCTGCCTTGGCCTCCCAAAGTACTGGAATTACAGGCATGAGCCACTGTACCTGCCCAAAGTATAATACATAGTAGGCTGCTGGTTGATGTATTAAGGCTCAGGAAAATTCTTAATGGTGATTGTAGACTAGGTTTTTAAATGTGATGTTAACCAGAAGTCACACAGGAATTTTTAGTTATTTCCCTGAGTTTCATAAGTGTTAATGAAGGAAATAATTTGTGCCTCCTCAAAAATAAGTCTTTTCATTCCAGTGACAGATGGGCTGGATAAATAATGTTTCAACCCTCTTACTCTGCCTATCGAGTCTCATTCTCTAGTTCCATATTAAACACCAGAAGATAAATTAATGTGAATAGTTATAATAGATGCTTATATGTTGATTTAAAAAAATTTTTTTGCACCTTGAACTACTTCAAACCTACAGAAAAATTCATAGAGAATGATGTAATGAGTACTCTCATGGTCACTTTCTAAGCTGTCAAGTCCTTTTTCCAAAGTTACTTCAAGTCTTATTTTGTAGGGAAAGGGAGGGCTTTTGATTTTTATTAAGCATTACAGATAATGTTGAAATCACTGATATATATTTGTTTGACTTCATTCCCTACCCTGCTTTCCTAGAGAGAACTGATCTCATGATGCAAATGATTTATTTTCACTAATCAGTTGCTTTGTGTTTGTTTCTTTGTTTTTGTATTGTTTTTTCACCTACTCAATGAAAAGAATAAATGGCATTGTCTGTCTCTTTAATGAACTGCTGAGTGTTAAGAATAATATTCTTCTTTTTCTCATGTCGAAACTCAAATTACAATATTTAAAAAATACATCATTTGGAGGTCAGTGGAAGGGTTTAAATGAAGCACACCTTTGGAGTAGTAGAGGAAGCATTGTAGAAGAGGTCAAGAGACCTGGGCTCTTTTCTCAATCTGTGTTTATTTGCAGAAGGATTTTAAAGGAGACATTTAGCTTGCCAGACATCAGTTTTCATGTCTATAAAATAAGGTGACTGCTCTACCTGTTTCACAGAGATACCATAAAGCTACATTTGGGTAATAGAAGAAGAAGAATTTTTTGAGACGGGGTCTTGCTCTGTCACCCAGGCTGGAGTGCAGTGGCACGATCTTGGCTCACTGCAACCTCTGCCTCCCGGGTTCAAGCAATTCTCGTGCCTCAGCCTCCCGAGTAGCTGGTGTGCACCCCCATGCCCAGCTAATTTTTGTGTTTTTAGTAGAGATGGGGTTTCTCCATGTTGGCCAGGCTGGTCTCAAACTCCTGACCTTAGGTGATCCACCTGCCTCGGCCTCCGAAAGTGCTGGGATTACAGGCGTGAGCCATCGCACCTGGCCAGAAGAGGAAGAATTTTATAAGACGATAAGAAAAATATTTTAGGCCGGGCGCGGTGGCCAAGCCTGTAATCCCAGCACTTTGAGAGGCCGAGACGGGTGGATCACGAGGTCAGGAGATCGAGACCATCCTGGCTAGTACGGTGAAACCCTGTCTCTACTTAAAAAAAAAAAATACAAAAAAAAAAAAAAAAAACTAGCCGGGCGACGAGGCCGGCACCTGTAGTCCCAGCTACTCGGGAGGCTGAAGCAGGAGAATGGCGTAAACCCGGGAGGCGGAGCTTGCAGTGAGCTGAGATCCGGCCACTGCACTCTAGCCTGGGTGGCAGAGCAAGACTCCATCTCAAAAAAAAAGAAAAAAAAAAAAGAAAAATATTCTAAATAAATACTAGGTTATTTCTAATTTTCTTGCTTTTAATTTTGTTTTTTAAATTTATTTTATTTTATTTACTTTTTTGAGATGGAGCTTCGCTCTTGTCACCCAGGCTGGAGTGCAGTGGCATAATCTTGGCTCACTGCAATCTCCAGCTCCAGGAGTCAAGCGATTCCCCTGCCTCAGTCTCCCAAGCACCTGGGACTTTAAGTACACACCACCATGCCTGGCTAATGTGTGTGTGTGTGTGTGTGTGTGTGTATTTTTAGTAGAGATGGGGTTTCACCATGTGGCCACGCTGGTCTAGAACTCCTGACCTCAGGTGATCTGCCTGCCTTGGCCTCCTAAAGTGCTGAGATGACAGGCATGAGCCACCGCTCCTGGCCCCTTGCTTTTAATTTTGAAAGTACACAGAACACCTTCTTCTGGTAAAGGTATGTCTCAATAGAGAACTCATAGTGATTAGTCTTTGTTACACAACTAATTCTTTTAAGATAACAGGTCTATCTCCTTTCAATGTCTGTCTTTAGAGAAGTAGCTGATTTTCAGCTTTCTGTGGATTCTTTGTTGGAAGAAGACAATGACCATTCAAGACCAGATATTCAAGTTCAAGCCAAGAGACTAGCAGAGAAGGTACTTTAGCACTATTATCTTTTTGACATTGTAATAAACTTGTTATTTAAAAAAAAATACTCTGCAGGCTATCTCAACCATAATAGTGAATTTAATAGTGTTTCTTTGTTCAAGGCATCTTGTGTAATATAATTTAAATTCATTTTAGCCACATACTATAAGGTTATAATGATTTTTCAAATTAGTTATAAAGCATTCCTCTTGAGCTGACATTGTTCAATTTTTTGATTAACCACTTACAGGAAGACTGAAGTGTTAATTAAATTTACACATTGAATCTGGATGGACTTTTGAATTTAGGAGAACAAGCTTGATAAATGAGAGCAGTGAGTTGCAATTTTTAAAATTAGTTTCTGAAAAGATGAACATTAAAATATGAGAAGAATTGATTAGATGTAAATAGAATCATAATTACAGAGAAGAGGTGGTTAGATGATTATAATAAGCCTCTTTCATTTCTAAGTTCTCTGATGGGTTTGATATCTAAAAGAGGAATTGAAAGGATTATAAGGAATTACTAAATATAAATTGTTAGTGTAATTCCCTCAGAAAAGGCAGATATGTTGGACAAGCATATTAACATATGTCACAGAGGCAGTGTCTGGGTAACTCTTAAAGAATTGGAACAATGAAAGTCACTATCATAGATAAAGATGCTTATTTACAGGATGAGTATGATAAAGGAGGATTGGTAGCTTAGTAAATATTTATTTGATCAGAAAATCACTCCCAGATATTTACCAGGAATAGAATTATTCAAAATACAATATTTATTTCCTTTTCCCCATTTCTTGTAAGTTCTTAAAAATAAAGACTAGTTGCTCTTTAGTGACAGCAGATAATCTCTTCAAGTTCCATAGGTTTTTCATGAGATGGGTTCAAACATCTAATAGGTTAAAAAGTGAAGGCATATGCATAAGACGAACTATCTAAATTACATCTTATCTGTTGGTGCAGGTGCTTTAGCGTAGACCCTGACCGAACGTCATGTTCTGTGGCTCCCATGAAAGCTAGGTGAGATAAAAAGTGTTCATTGTATGTCAGAGTAGGTAGAATATGGGTAGAGTGATTTTTCTTACTTGTTAAAAGGTGAGGCCGGGCGCGGTGGCTCAAGCCTGTGATCCCAGCACTTTGGGAGGCCGAGACGGGCGGATCACGAGGTCAGGAGATCGAGACCATCCTGGCTAACACAGTGAAACCCCGTCTCTACTAAAAAAAAAAAATACAAAAAACTAGCCAGGCGAGGTGGCGGGCGCCTGTAGTCCCAGCGACTCGGGAGGCTGAGGCAGGAGAATGGCGTAAACCCGGGAGGCAGAGCTTGCAGTGAGCTGAGATCCGGCCACTGTGCTCCAGCCTGGGCGACAGAGCGAGACTCCGTCTCCGGAAAAAAAAAAAAAAAAGATGAATTTGAGGGGAGAGAAAGGGAATGAAGAAGAGAGAGAATGAATACAGAATAGTATGTTAATTGGGAAGAAAAGAGAATGTGTTTACTTAAATAGAATTATGGAACTAAAGAGATTGCCTAAGAACTAGGACCCGATATAGGGACCAGGAAAGATGACTTACTTGTGTCTTTGTAAGCCAAAAATAGTATTAGAACTACATATCTCATTAGGCCTATTATATAACATACCTACTTTGTGCGATTTGTTCTTTTCAGCTAAGATGTGATACAGTGGTGAGTGAAATCAGTACTGGTCAAAGGACTGTAAATTTCAAAATAAACAGAGAGCTCTTAACAAAGGTAAGAATAAGTTAATATCCAGCCATTGTGCTTTCATTCTCTCTGCTTCAGCCACAGTGGTCTCCCTCCAGTTCTTTAATTCATTATACCTCCTCTAGCCTCAAAACCTTTGCACACACTGATCCATAACTTGGGGAGTGCCACCCCAAGTTAACACCTGCTCATCCTTTAAATCTTGATATTTCTTTGGCAGTACCTTTCTGACCCCTTCATTTATATGCTCTCGTAGCACTGTACAGTCATATACCACATAATGGCATTTCATACACAATGTGTATAGATGATGGTCCCATAAGACAATATCATATTTTTTCTGTGTTTAGATATATTTAGGTGTACAGACACTATTGCATACAGTATTCAGTACAGTAACATGCTGTACAGGTTTGTAGCCTAGGAACAATAGGCTATAGCATACAGCCTAGGCATGTAGTAGACTATATCATCTAAGTTTGTATAAGTACTTGGGAGGCTGAGGCAGGAGGATCACTTGAGCCTGGGAGTTCGAGACCACTCCTGGCAGCATAGCGAGACCCTGTCTCTACAAAAAAAATTTAAAAATTAGCCACACATGGTAGTTTGCGCCTGCAGTCCCAGCTACTCTGGAGGTTGAGGTGGGAGGATAGCTTGAGCCTGGGAGGTTGAGGTTGCAGTGAGCTGTGATTGTGCCATTGCACTCCAACCTAGGTGACAGAGTGAGACTTTGTCTCAAAAATTTCAGTGGCCATGAGTTTTCAAGCTTTATTTCAATTAACAAACTAAAGAATTTTTTCCGATTTGAGGATACCCATTAGCTCACTTATTAAAAATATTCCCAAATCCTTCTCAATTGACAATGCAGGGACAAGGGTCAGGGCTTTGAAGTCCAGCTACTCTTTCGCATATGGGAATTCTTCCGTATTGCAGCCTTGAGGATCTGAATCTTAGTGGGAATTTGATTAAAGGAGCAAGCAGACTGCTTACAGTTGCCCTGCTTAGTGTCACAGTAAAGCCAGATCCTAGAGCAGTGAGCACTCATGTTCAGAAAAGGACTATTGAATGTACCTCTACTATGTGTTACAATTTTAATGATAATTCTTCTTTACTCAAAACTTAATTTATTCTACATTTGGCTATCAACCTAAAAGGAGGAAACTGAGGCAAAATTAATATAAGTAGAGAGTTTACTTGGGCCAAGCTTGAGGATTGCAGCTGAGGAGCACAGATTCAAGTTGCCCTGAATATACCCTTTGACTGGCAGCAGTTACAAGTGGATTTTTAAAGGGAAAGAAGAGGGAGTTTGAGTTGTTAACCAGAATTTACATTAAAATAATGTAAACTATTGATAGGCTGTATATTTTTCTTTGTATCACAAATTCCAGTAACATGAAGATAACGTGTGAGGCAGCTAGTTGGGAACAAAATCACATAAAACAATTGTCCCCAGCCATAGGAGGTAGAGTTTGTGCATAACTGATGTCTGATAGGCATGTCTTTCTGGGCCTGCATACCTCACATAGCTGAGATTACTCTGAGCTATTTTTCTTTTCTCAAGCTTATAGCATCTGTTTTTCTCACATATTGGATCTCTAGTTTTATAATTTTAACTGTTTTACAGTCCATTTTTTAATAAGTAGGATAATACTCTAAAATAATGGTTAAAAGTAAATACATAAATCACTAACGTAGTCATTGATAATGAAGTATTATGTACTGTACATAATTGGATGTGCTATACTTTTATACAACTGGCAGTGCAGTAAGTTGGTTTACACTATAATTTTTAGGTCTCAGATGGTGATCATTTGCATGGTTTTTTTTGAGACGGAGTTTTGCTCTTGTTGCCCAGGCTGGAGTGTAGTGGCACGATCTTGGCTTACTGTAACCTCCACCTCCAGGGTTCAAGCGATCCTCCTGCCTCAGCCTCCCCGGGTAGCTGGGATTACAGGCATGTGCCACCATGCCCTGCGAATTTTGTATTTTTAGTAGAGACGGGGTTTCTCCATGTTGGTCAGGCTGGTCTTGAACTCCCAACCTCAGGTGATCCGCCCACCTCACCCTCCCAAAGTGCTGGGATTACAGGCGTGAGCCACCACGCCTGGCCATCATTTGCATGTTTAATGGATTTTTCAGATCCCATCAAGAAAAAAAAAATTCAACTCTTGTTAGGACCAACAAAGAATTAATATAGCTTTGCTTGAGAAGTAACTATAATGGCATTGCGAAGAACTGTCACTTTGGTACCAAACTTCCACCTGTCAGTAGCTTGCAGTACTTCCAAGAGAAACTGTAACTTCAATTAATATTTAATTGTTAAAAGGGAAAAAAGAAAGTATGATCTAAACCAAATAGAAAAAATGCAAACAAAACCCTGTTTTCTTAGGGATGCTTCAAAAATACACAATGGATAACATCATTTTATTTCACACTTTTCGATTTGCCAAGTTAAACTTCGCATGTTTTACCAAAAGTAAAAGAAAAAGATACTCATTTAAATGGCTCTAGTTCTGCTCCAGTGGCTGCATCTATTTCACTAATAGACGTTTTTCCCGTAGGTAGTGGATGCATTCAAGTCACGTGTAGTTTCCGTAAATAGGAATGAATGATTTTAAGCACTTTTCAACTGTTGACCAAAGAATTAACAGGTAGGGTAGTAGTGATAACTTCTTAGACATAGGGAGGTGAGTGATAGCTTCCTTGGTAGTCCTGATCAGAGCCATAAAGAAATAATTAACCAACAAAGAGTTAGATAAAATAACAAAACTTGTCCACAGAAAAAGACAATGGTGATAGACAAAGAGAAAGTACCCGTTAATTGGAATATTCATTAATGGCTAAGCATTCCAAAAAGTGAAACCTTTGAAAGATTTCATTCTAATTAAAAGCCTTTTATGCACCAGTATTTACATTACTGAATACAACTTACGTTTAAACATACATACTGATAAATAGATGGGCCTCTAGCTTATTCATCTGTTAGAATATCTGGGAACATTTGTAACTCACTGACATTCTGCAGTTAAAAGCTTTCATTTGATTTAATAAATCTCCTGCTTATTATTTGCCAGAGTCTAAATTACTGAGATCTAAAGATAAAGTGGCTTGGATCTCGACCTCAAGGAGCTTGCAATGTAAAAGAAAAGCATAAAAAAAAACCTCAGTGTAACGTGTAATGGAAACGATAATGTGACGAGTGTTATAATGGTGGCATATTTAAGATGCAACCTTAGTGTAAAAAAGGGTACATATATGTGTATCTTGAGGAAAGGACATAACCTTGAATTGAAATGAAGATTAAAAATATATTTGGGAGATACAAGAACAGGCATTCCAGGCAGAGGGGATGGCTTGGGACAGAGTACAGATAGTCAGAAACATGGCATCATCTGGAAATTAGCAGATAGTTGAGAGTATGGTTTGCACATAGATGGCATGGGGGAGGATAAGAAATTAGTGTGAAAGGCCTTCTGTTCTTTGCATGAGAGTTTCAGCTTTTTCCTATGAGTCATCATTTTCCATGTTATGTGTATCACAGGCAGCATGTATGATGATTTTTGGTAGTACAGCAGTGAAACTTATTTCATTTTAATAGATATTTATTGGCAGAAAAACCTAGCACTTCGAACTTGTGATTTTTATGGATATTAGAATGTGCCTTTTTTTTTTTTTTCCTGTTTTTTTGAGATAGGGTCTTGCTTTGTCACCCAGGGTGGAAAGCAGTGGTGCGATCATAGCTTATTGCAGTCCCAACCTCCTGGGCTCAAGCGATCCTCCCGCCTCAGCCTCCAGAGCAGCTAGGACTAACAAGCGCAAGCCTCCATGCCCAGGCAGTTTTAAAATTTTTTTAATAGAGATGGGGTCTTGCACAGGCTGGTCTTATACTCCTGGCCTCAAGTGATCATCCTGCCTGGGCCTCCCAAGCATGAGCCTGGACCATGCCCAGCCTATGGTATGCCTTTAAACAAATAAATTTCGAAAAAGTTAAAAAAAAAAAAAAACAAAAGTGATAGGCGTGTGTCAAGTAAAAGTCAGATTGGAAATTGATAAATATATTTTTTAATTTCTTTTTTTTTTTTCTTTTAGAGATGGAGTCTCTGTCACTCAGGTTGGTGTATAGCATCATCATCGTAGCTTACTGCAGGGCTTGACCTGCTGGGCTCAAGTAATCCTTCCATTTCAGCCTCCAAAAGTAGCTGGGAATACAGTCACAGGCCACTACACTTGGCTACATTTTTTAAAATTTTCAGTGACGGGGTCTTGCTATGTTGTCCAGACTGGTCTCAAACTCCTGGCCTCCAGCAGTCCTCCCAGCTCAGCCTCCCAAATTGTTGGGATTGCAGGTGTGAGGCACTATACCTAGTTAATAAAATCTCTTAAACCGTTCGAATCATTGAAGGGTTTGAGTAAAATAGACTCAGTTAAATGTATATGCTATGTAAAAAGATAGTTAGGTGTTATTGTTTTATTATATAGTCATGTGTTGCTTAACAATGGGATACATTCATAGAAATGTGTCCATAGGTGATTTTGTTATTAAGGGACATCATAGTGTACTTACCCAAACCTAGATGATAAAACCGATTACAGAGACCTAGGCTATAAACTTGTAAATCATGTAAATACCAAATACAGTATTTGTGCAATTGTAACACAGTGATATTTGTATCTTAACATATCTAAACATAGGAAAGGTACAGTAAAAATACAGTATTAAATATAAAAGATGCTATACCTGTGTTGGGCATTTACCGTGAATGGAGCTTGCAGGACTGGAAGCTGCTCTGGGTGAGTGAGTGATGAGTGCATGTGAAGGCCTCAAACATTACTGTACACTACTGTAGACATTACAAACACTGTACGCTTAGGTTACAATGGGTTTATAAAAACATATTTTTCCTTGTACCATAACTTCAGAATAAAATAACAAAAATTTAAAGAAATATTTTTCTTGGCTCAATGTGGTGACTCACGCCTGTAATTCCAGCACTTTGAGAGGCTGAGGCAGGAGGATCACTTGAGCCCAGGAGGGTTGGGGCTGCAATGAGCTAGGATCACACTGCTGTACTCCAGCCTGAGTGACAGAGCAAGACCCTGTCTCTATTTTTTTTTTTTTTTTTTTTGGAGACAGAGTTTCGCTCTTGTTGCCCAGGTTGGAGTGCAATGGCACAACCTCAGCTCCCACCTCCGCCCCCCAGGTTCAAACGATTCTCCTGCCTCAGCCTCCCAAGTAGCTGGGATTACAGGTGCCCACCACCATGCCTGACTAGAGACTCTATCTCTAAAAAATAAATATTTTTCTTTCTTCTATAATAAATTAACCTTAGCTGACTGTAACATTTTTATTCTATAAACTTTTTCATTTTTTAAACTTTTTTCTTCTATTTGTTTTTCTTTATATCTCAGCTTAATTTTTTAACTTTTGAACTCTTTTGTAATAACAGCTTAAAACAAACACATTACACAACTGTACAAAAATATATCCTTATTCTGTAAGCTTTTTCTAATTTTTTTAATTTACTTTTTAGATTTTTTTGTTAAAAGCTAAGACACAAACACATTAGCCTCAGCCTACACAGGGTCAAGATAATCAATATCACTGTCTTCACCTCCACATCTTGTCCCACTGGAAAGTCTTCGGGGGCAATAACACACATGAAGCTATCATCTTCTATGATGACAGTGCCTTCTGGAGTATCTCCTAAAGGACCTGCCTGAGGCAGTTTTACAGTTAATTGTTTTTAGTAAGTATAAGGAGTACACTTTAAAATTATGATTTAAAAATATAGTAGATTAAATACATAAATCAGTACAGTCCTTTATTATTATTAAGTATTATGTGGTGTACATAATTGTATGTGCTATACTTTTATATGACTGGCAGCCTAGCCTAGTAGGTTTGTTTACATCAGCATCACCACAAACATGTGAGTACTGCATTGCACTAGGCATTATGACCTGCTGCAACATTGCTGGGTGATAAGAATTTCTCAGCTCTGTTACAGTCTTAATGGGACCACCATTGTATATATGTGGTTCATCATTGACTGACACATTGTTATTTGGTGCGTTACTGTAGGTGTTGTTTTTGCAGGGGTATAGCTGACAGATGAGGACCTAAACCAGGGTAGAAGAACCAGTTATTAAATAACTGTAACGATATTTAGGAGAAATACACACAGGACCTGGTGATTAACAGGTGACTAATTACAGAGGTTGAGGGAATAAGGTAAATGTTGGGGACTCCTAGGTTTCTGAGTAGGTTAGTTGGGTGAGTGGTAGTGCAGTTTGTGGAAATAGACAGTGTAGATGGAAGAACAAGTGTATTTTCTGTGAAATGCCTGAGAAGCATATCCAATCAGTCTGTAGCAGTAGAGAGATTAAGTAGTTAGAAGTAATAGTATTTGAAGTCTTTTTTTTTTTTTTTGAGATGGAGTTTCGCTCATGTTGCCCATGCTGGAGTGCAGTGGCGTGATCTCGGCTCATTGCAACTCCCATCTCCCAGGTTCAAGCGATTCTCCTGACTCAGCCTTCCAAGTAGCTGGGGTTACAGGCATCTACCACCACACCCGGCTAATTTTTTGTATTTTTAGTAGAGACAGGGGTTCACCATGTTGATCAGGCTGGTTTTGAACTCCTGACCTTAGGTGATCCATCTGCCTCAGCCTCCCAAAGTGCTGGGATTACAGATGTGAGCCACCATGCGCGGCCAAGTATTTGAAGTCTTAAGGTGACCTGAAAGTGTAAAATAAAAAGCTAGAAGCAAGAATGGAACACAGAGTGCAGAGTCAAGGGCAGATGGTTGAAGAAGAGCCTACAAAGGAAATTGAGAAGCAAAAGTTGAGAGAGAATGGTGTCTTTACAACCAAGGAAGGAGGATAGTTGCAAGAAGGGAGTAGTCACCAGCTAAGATGATGTTTGAAAAGTGGTTACTCCTGAGGAAGGAGGGAAGGAATTAGGATAAGGACAGATGATTGAGAGGGACTTTAGCCTTATCTTAAATGTTCAATTTTTAAAAAATTATTAACGTTGCCTTTTTGTTGTTTGTGCCAGGTAAATCAATAGATAGAGGGTTATTGTCAAAGATAATTCTAACTTACTGTGATTAACTGTTGTGGAGTCTGCCATTCATTACATAAAAAGAAGAAGTGAAAGATTTGTAGACTTTCCGCTTAGAATAATCTGAATCTGGATTTCTTCTTACTGATATATTCTTTTCATATATACTCTTGGACTAATAATACTGGGTCTCTAGTTTATGACAGACAATATTCTGTATACTGTCTATATATTGTATTCTTTATCTGTTTCTTATTACACAATGTGAATCAAGAGAATATTATTTTCTCTATGTCCTTGTGCACATACATACTATTTCTGAACCTTAGTTTTGGATCCATTAAATGGGAAATGTTGCCCATCTTTAAGATTATGAGACTTAGCCAGGCACGGTGGCTCACGCCTGTAATCCCAGCACTTTGGGAGGCCGAGACGGGCGGATCACGAGGTCAGGAGATCGAGACCATCCTGGCTAACACAGTGAAACTCCGTCTCTACTAAAAATACAAAAAATTAGCCGGGCATGGTGGCAGGCGCCTGTAGTCCCAGCTACTTGGGAGGCTGAGGCAGGAGAATGGCGTGAACCCGGGAGGCGGAGCTTGCAGTGAGCTGAGATCCCGCCACTGCACTCCAGCCTGGGCGACAGAGCCAGACTCCATCTCAAAAAAAAAAAAAAAAAAAAATTATGAGACTTAAAGACAATGGGTACAGTAGAAGCAGCTGATCTTGGACCCAGCACTTTATGCTTCTTAAATGTCAATTGTTAGGTACTGGCTGCTGCTCCCTTCTCTGCTTGTTCCATTTAGAGACCATTTTAACCAACTCTTTGATAATAAAGTTTTTCACAACATAAACCACATTTTTAAGACTCAAGATGCATTTTGGGGCCAGGTGTGGTGGCTCACGCCTATAATCCCAGCACTCTGGGAGGCTAAGGTGTGAGGATCTGTTGAACCCAGGAGTTCAAGACCAGCCTGGGCAACAAAGCGAGAGACCCTGTCTATAAAAATTAAAAAAATTTTTTTTTTTTTTTTTTTTGGAGATGGAGTCTCGCTCTGTCACCTAGGCTGGAGTGCAGTGGTGCTATCTCGGCTCACTGCAACCTCCGCTTCCTGGGTTCAAGCGATTCTCCTGCCTCAACCTCCCAAGTAGCTGGGACTACAGGCGCATTCCACCATGTCTGCTTAATGTTCTTTTTTTTTTTTTTTTGTATTTTTTTAGTAGAGATGGAGTTTCACCATGTTGGCCAGGATGGTCTTGATCTCCTGACCTCCTGATCTCCTGATCCACCTGCCTCAGCCTCCCAAAGTGTTAGGATTACAGGCGTGAGCCACTGTGCCCTTGCAAAAAAATTTTTTGTTTAATTAGCTGGGTGTGGTAGCATGTACCTGTAGTCCCAGCTACTCTGGAGGCTGAGGTGGTAGGATTGCTTAGGTAGGAAGATCGCTTGAGTCTGATTGAGGCTTCAGTGAGCCCTGATTGTGCCACTGCACTTCAGTCTGGGAGACAGAGTAAAGCCCTGTCTCAAAAATGTAAAAATAAAAGTAAAGTATAGATGCAATTGGGGAAAGAAAACCAACTGATACGAGTAAACAAAAGTTCATCACCATTAACAAAAAATAAAATGAATTTTGTGAATTATATACCATAGTTCTATGTTAATAACTAAAAACTAACCTGGAATATGTTTGGGAAGTTTCTGTGGGATTTCCTTGTTTCTTACTTGTGTAGCCAATAGGCATTATACATTTTTGTCTTTTTCCTACCATTACTTGTAGTTTTTAATATCACAAAAACTGCAGCAGCATGCAGCAGTTAACAGGTTAGCTGTGAAGTTGCAAAAGTTCTTTTCTGCACAACTTAACCCCTCAGTACTTTTCTTTCTTTATTTGTTAAAATAGTTCTTATCTCTAAGGCTGTCGTGAGGAGTAAGTAAGTTAATGCATATAAAATGCTTGAAACAGTGGCTGGCAAATCGTATGAACTCAATAAGTATTAGATGGTGCTTCTGGTTTTGTTGTTCATATTTACTGTGGGACTTTTGGCAGTTACTTAACTTCACCAGACTTCAGTTTCCTTCTCTGTAAAATACTTACATAACTGGTTACTGTAAGGATGAATAGACATGGAGTGTAAAAGGGCACAGAATCCTTGTAAGTGTTAACTCATGTTACTACTATGACTAGCATTAGTAACAAAAGTGGTGCTAGAGGTAGTGCCACTGAGGATTCTATGAAATTCTCAGTTCCATAAATTAGAATGAACAAATTGGCAATATTTATTTCTCAGCAACAGAGTAATTAAAAGCATTGTAATTTTTGTTCATTAAATTACACTCCTTTAATTTTCAGACAGTGCTACAACAAGTAATTGAAGATGGCTCAAAATATGGATTAAAAAGTGAACTTTTCTCTGGTCTTCCCCGGAAGAAGATTGTGGTTGAATTCAGGTGAGGGTGCACCCCTTATATGTGTTGCTTAATCAAGTTGACTGGGTGGAGGAGTGTTATTACCATCATCATTTGGGGTCTTAATAAATAACATATGGAAAACTTGAAAACCAGTGCAATTATATTATTTCTTGAAATCACAGTGAATCAATCATTGAACTATGAATAAAAACATATGTTTGGACCTCTAAAAAATGTCTAATAATAATTTTTTTTTTTTTTTTTTTTTTTTTTAGTATTAACAGTTCCTTTTATGGAAGAACTAGTTATTCACTTTAATAGACTCTTAAGGCAGAGGTAATGGTTACTGCTGTACTAGGAATTTTAGAGTGGCCAGGCATGGTGGCTCAGCCTGTAATCCTAGCACTTTGGAAGGCAAGGTGGGAGGATCACTTGAGGCCAAGAGTTCGAGACCAGCCTGGGCAACATAGTGAGACCCCACCTCTTAAAAAAAAAAAATAGAAAAAGTAGTTGTACGTGGTGTCATACTCCCGTAGTGACAGCTACTTGGGAGGCTGAGGAGGAAAGATGGCTTGAGCTTAGGAATTCAAGGTTACAGTGAGCTGGGATTGTCACTGCACTCTAGCTCAGGTGAGACACACCAAGACTCTGTGTCAAAAAACATTTTTTTAAGTAATTTGATTACCAGAGAAACAAATCTTTTAGTATTTGTAATAAATGTATTTTTTAATTACCAGAAAAATAGCTTGAAGTTTAATGTGCCTCTAAATAGTCTTCATAGAACTTTCTAACATGCTGTCAGTATAACTGTCTGGTATTTGGACTGTTTGAGGTAACCAAGAGAGAAAAGGGAACACTAAAAACTAATACTTTCATTGTACAGCTGACAGACTGACAGCCGTAGGAAATTATCAGAGATGTTGCATTTGTCTTCCTAAAGCTGAAGAACAGTCTTGATGAACTGTTTTTCTACTTAGAAAGATAGAACTTGCTAAGAGCCTTTTGTCTTCTTAAGTATTTATGTCTGTGGAAGATTTTTTTTTTTTTTTTTTGAGACGGGGTCTGGCTCTGTCGCCCAGGCTGGGGTGCAGTGGCCAGATCTCAGCTCACTGCAAGCTCCGCCTCCTGGGTTTACGCTATTCTCCTGCCTCAGTCTCCCGAGTAGCTGGAACTATAGGCGCCTGCCACCTCGCCTGGCTAGTTTTTTGTATTTTTTAGTAGAGACGGGGTTTCACCATGTCCACCAGGATGGTCTCGATCTCCTGACCTCGTGATCCGCCCGTCTTGGCCTCCCAAAGTGCTGGGATTACAGGCTTGAGCCACCGTACCTGGCCATCTGTGGAAGATTTTTAAAAATCTATATGGGAAGTATTATGTTTACTAACTCATTATTGCAGTTTATGATAATAGCCTTTAAACTTAGTTATGATTAGCACCTGTACAGTCAGTGAAAGAGCGGATTTTATGCATGTGTACTGTCTCTGCCACTCACTTGTCTTCTTAAAAAAGATCCTCTAAGACCAAACTCATGAATTTATGATAAGGACCAATTACTGAGTAAGCTTCTGCTCCTATGGAGTAGACACTTATGAATGACTCTTGTACTGCAGTACACCACAATTATGATATTTAAAGTTGAGTTTAAATATTTGTTGCATCACAAAGAGTAGAGGGACTTCCTACAGTCATCCTCATACCACAGAGGAACTACACTAAGGCCATCTCCTAAGGAAATTTGCCTGTTTTATCTCCTCTTGAATAAGAAACCACTGCAAACCTTAATGTAGGGATTGTTAAACCTCAGCCCATAAGCAACATCCAGTTTGCCCCTTGTTTTTGCAAATAAAATTTTGTTGGAACACAGCCATGCACATTTGTTTACATCATCTACATTGGCTGCTTTCATATTGCAATGGCAGTTGAACAGAGTAGAGCTGAGTTGAATAGTTGTGACAGATCAGATGGTCCAAAAGCCTATTAAAATATTTACTATCTGGCTCTTTAAGAAAAAGAATTGTCAGCTTCTGATTAGTGTCTTAAAACAACATCTATGTTGGTACTTATGACACCATGTATGAGGAAATGGGGAGAGAGGATTATTTCAGGCCAGTGGTTCTTCTATTTGCCTGAGGTCATTTATGTAACTGTGGTCATCTGGAGACTACTGGGGCTAGAAATCAAAAGTGGCTCATTTACTTCTCTGGCCAGGCATCTCTCTCTCCCACCACATTGTTTCTCCAACAGGGTAGCAAGACCTCTTTACAGAGGTACTCAAGACTCTAAAAGATAGTGAAAACATCTAATCTTGGAACAGGCATGGCGTCATCAGTTTTGTCACTTTCTGCTAATGAAAGCAAGTCACAAGATCACCCCAGATTCAAGGGAAGAAAAATAGAGTACATCTCTTAATGGTGAGAGAAGCAAAGAATTTGTGATCATCTTTGATTATTTTCATTCATGTCTTTAAATTAATGGACATACTGCTTTCTTCACTGGGGAAGCACTTCATTACCATATTACTCTTAAACCCCTTTCAATTACCTAACCGACAAGTAAAGGAAAATCAATAGGGAGGCAATATATTACCTGTTGCCATACATTCATCCTTTAAGTAATGCCATTATAAGTTTCCTAAAACTTGAAAAGTTGCCACCATTACTTACTTCTTTTGCATTTTTTTTTCCACCTTCACCATCTTTTTACTCCAACTAAGCTCTAGAAATACTGTGGCATCAGTCTTCCTTACTCATTGATTTCCTGGCTTTCCTCTTAAGTTTTGGTTTCCCATATACTGCTCCTTTTTGTTTATGCTTTTAAGAAGTATCTAAAAATAACCTGTTCTATGCAAGTTGTATTCTGTAGGCTTTTTGTATGGCAGTTAATTTGCTTATGGATTTGCTTCTCTTAGCCTTTTTCTAAAGCAGTTAAGGAAGGCTGGAATTTAAATGAGTGTCTGAATGCTGGTGAAGGCAGAGCCTGTCTATCTCCTAGCAGCCATCTTTGCTCTCTGACAGTTTACATGTGGCATTGTTGTGAGACCATTGCTTCTCTCTCCCTCAGAGGTCTTCCAGATGCTGCAGTTCTTGCTGTTGTGATTTCAAAGTAGAGACAAAACAGGTGGAGACAGGATCCAAACTGATAGAGAACATTATTCTTGGATTTCTTCTGAAAATAAGAGAGATAGGAGAAGAGAATTTTTAAAATACGCACACATGTCGTAGGATCAAGTTTTTAAATCGTAGTACTCTGAAGGGTATATAACAAGGCTTTGGAGACAAACCAGAATTAAGCTCTAGTTTTACCACTTTTAACCAACTATGTTCAATTTTTTTTTATAATTGATAATATAAAAGATAATTTATCTTTTTTTAATATTGAGAAACTTATGAAATTTTCAAACATTCACAAAACAGGGAACAGTATAATTAACCCCTATATGTTCGTTACACATATTTAAGAGTCATCAAGATATTGCCACATTTGCTTCATCATCTCTCTTTGTTTTCCCAGTTCCCTCATCTGTAAAATAAAAGTTAAGAGTACCTTACCTCACAGCACATACGAGTATTAAATGAGTTAATACACATGAAGTATGTGCAGCTGTGCCTGTCAGGTAGTGAGTGCTCTGGAAGCATTTGCTATGTTAAATGATTGATTACAACTTCTTGAGCATACACGGGAGTGATAAATGTGTTGATTGGGAATTTGGAGTGGTGAGTCACATTCCGATTGTTAAAGGTTTTATGCATAATTATTTTTCCTTTTTTTTGTTTTGTTTTTAATTTTACAGAGTCTCACTCTGTCACCCAGGCTGAAGTGCACGCATCATAGTTCACTGTAACTTTGAACTCCTGGGCCCAAGCTATCCTCCTGCTTTAGCCTTCCGTGTAGCTAGGACTACAAGCATGCACCACCACACCCTACTAATTTATTTTAATTATTTTTATTTTTATTTTTTTGAGACAGAGTTTTGCTTGTCACCCAGGCTAGAGGGCAATGAATGTCGTGATCTCGGCTCACTGCAACCTCCGCCTCCCAGGTTCAAGCCATTCTCCTGCCTCAGCCTCCCAAATAGCTGGGATTACAGTCATGCACCACCACACCCTGCTAATTTTTTGTATTTTTAGTGAAGTAAGGGTTTCACCATGTTGATCAGGATGGTCTAGAACTCCTGGCCTCAAGTGATCCATCCTCCTCGGCCTAAGAAAGTGCTGGGATTACAGGTGTGAGCCACTGCACCCAGCTACCTGACTAGTTTTTTGAAAAAAAATTCTGTAGAGACAGTATCTTGATATGTTGCCCAGGCTAGTCTCAAACTCCTGGCCTCAAGCAGTCTTCCCACCTCAGCCTCTCAAAGTGCTGAGAGTACAGGCGTGAGCCATTGTGCTGGGGGTATTTTTACATTTTTAAATTTTGATTTCTGATACAGTAAATAGTAGCAGATATTACCTATATGAAAAATATTTCTTTGAGGCCCTCAGTGATTTTTAAGAGGGTAAAGGATTTGCACTAAACTTAGTAATTTGTGTTGGTTTTGTCAATCCTTAAATGTATCCACTTCCTAAGTATACCACTTACGTGAACGCTATTAGTTCAGGAGTCACAGGATCAATTTCATTAACATAATGTCAAAATTTTGAGTTCTAATTTATCTTTGCTGTAAATTTTTGACTTTTAACTTATCTTTGCCCTAATACCAAAGGCTATACTCCACAGTTTTGTCAAAGTATGGAGGCATGACCTAGTTGATTCTTAGAAGTCTTAATTCTTAGAATAGAGAAATAACTTTTCCCTTTTTTTTTTTGCAGTTCACCTAATGTTGCCAAAAAATTTCATGTTGGACATTTGCGTTCTACCATCATAGGTAAGTGTTTAGTTTCACATAAAATACTAAATGTGCCTTTGAGGAAGTATTTGATAGTTCAATTTAATGGTTTAATGCTCAAATAACAAAAGAACAAAAAACAAAAAGTTTAAATTTATATGAGCCTCATGCTAATTCAATATTACATGAAATGGACAACATTGTTTAATAACAATGGAAACAGAAAATTCATTTCAAAACCAAAGATTCACTGAGAAACTAATTTTAACTGCTATCTATGTTATGATTTTTATTTTTATTTATTTATTTATTTTATTTTATTTATTTATTTATTTTTTTTTTTTTTGAGACGGAGTCTCGCTCTGTCGCCCAGGCTGGAGTGCAGTGGCCGGATGTCAGCTCACTGCAAGCTCCGCCTCCTGGGTTCACGCCATTCTCCTGCCTCAGCCTCCTGTGTAGCTGAGACTACGGGTGCCCGCCACCACGCCCGGCTAGTTTTTTGTATTTTTTAGTAGAGACAGGGTTTCACCATGTTAGCCAGGATGGTCTCGATCTCCTGACCTCGTGATCCGCCCATCTCGGCCTCCCAAAGTGCTGGGATTACAGGCTTGAGCCACCGCGCCCGGCCTATGTTATGATTTTTAACTTTCTAAAAGTAAGTATAAATATGGAGAAGACCTCAAAGATACAAAAGTAAAAATAGTTATGTGGGGATATATAACCCTTCACATTTTTTTGCTCATATATTTTGTGGTTTTTTTGTTGCCCAGGCCAGAGTGCAGTGGTACAATCTCAGCTCACTGCAACCTCCGTCTCCCAGGTTCAAAAGATTCTCCTGCCTCAACCTCCCAAGTAGCTGGGATTACAGGCATGCGCCACCACGCCTGGCTAATTTTTGTATTTTTAGTAGAGACAGGGTTTCACCATGTTGCCCGGGCTGGTCTCGAACTCCTGACCTCAAGTGATCTGCCCACCTCGGCCTCTCAAAGTGCTGGGATTACAGGCGTGAGCCACCACGCTCTGCCTATTCATATATTTTGTTTATATAAAATACATAGCAATTTTTGTCAAAATTATAAAGTGCAAATAATAATTTTTGTTAAAAATTCACTTCAGTCATGTGAGCACTTAGTAGAATGTTCAAGACTGGAAATTAGAACAAGACTATTTCTGGCCAGGCGCAGTGGCTCACACCTGTAGTCCCAGCACTTTGGGAGGCTAAAGCAGGCAGATCATTTAAGGTCAGGAGTTCGAGACCAGCCTGGCCAACATGGCGAAACCCCATCTTTACTAAAAATACAAAAAATCAGCCAGTGTGGTGGTGTGCACCTGTAATCCCAGCTACTCAGGAGGCTGAGGTGGGAGAATCACCTGAACCCGGGAGGCGGAGGTTGCAGTGAGCTGCACACCACTGCACTGCAGCCTGGGCGACAGCTGGATTCCGTCTCAAAAAACAACAAAAAAAGACTATTTCAATAAATAGAGATTACTATGTAGTACTTCATAGTTGTAATGCTTCAGTGTATAATATACTTAACAATTTTCATTTATTTAACACGTGTCATGCAGCAGGTGAATTTAAAAACTGAAATTAAAATTATATAATATTGGAATTGGAAGGGACTTTGGAGCTTATCTCAATCTAATCTCACTTCCAATGTAGAAATCTGTCCTATTGCATGCTTAAGAGAAAGTTGTTTAACCTGTGCTTCAATACTTTTCAGAACTGGAGAAATTAGTACTTGTGGCATAGATTGTTGTGGGGTCAGCTCTCATTGTTCTTGGGCAGCATTTTAAGAGAAGAAATGACAGGACTTGATGCAAAAGTATAAGAAATATACAATATAAGAAAAGCTATGTGAGTAAGTCAAAAGTATAGGAGTGGGTAAATGATGGGTAGGGTATGATAAAGTTGTTTTCACAGTTGAGGGAAATATTTGGACCAGTTAGAGATAATATTTGAGAACTTACCATGCTATGTCTTCATGTATTATATAATTCAATTTTATAACAACCCAGTTTGGTAAATACTATTAACTCTGGTTTATGGATGAAGAAATTCAGCTACCAAAAGTAACTTTCCCAAGATTCCGAAGTATTGTAGCCAGGATTTGAAATTAGGCAGTCTAATTCCAGAAGTCTAGGTTCAGACATTTAATTGGATTTGTGATATAACAAGGGGCTAAGAAAAAAAATAAGAATACGCTATCTTTGTACCAGCTGGAAAAACTGGGGTTCCAATTGCTGGAACTTTACAGATTGGGAAAGTCTAGAAGTAGGGAAGCTGGAAAAGAAGATAGCTGCAGTAGTTTAAGGCAGGTATGGATATTGGTGAGGGTTTATTTGCAAAAAACTAAATCCATTCTTAGTAAAGGCAGGAGAGGATTTATTATAGGATATTGAATGGTTTACAAAGTTGTTGGGAGGGCTGCAGAAGCTTTGGATTAAGCTGACATAAATAACTCCCAAAACTGCACTATAGAACTTTGTCATCAAGGGAGCTCCTGCCTCTTCTGCAATCACTTCCACTGCTGTAGAACCATGCTGCCACTGCCATGGTCAAGAAAATGCCACTACTCCTGCCATGCCATCTAGAATCCATACAGTCTTAAGAGGCAGCCCCATATACTTTCAGTTTCTTTGGTGGCCATCATGGAATACTAGGACCTCTGTTCATGGTGTCACATAAAAACAAAGCCTCCACAACTGTGCTTGTCATAAAGAAATAGAAGTAACTCCCCTTCTAAATCTTACACAGACTGTATCTGATTGCCCAAACCTAGAAGACTTCTGGAACTCTAATAAAAAGAGACTCTGGGAATTGTACTTTTTAGGTTTTCAGCCTCGGCAGTAGATGAGGGCACACAAGAAGGAAAGCGGAATAGATGTTGAGTGTGAAACCAGCATCAGCAGTATGGGAAAGTGAAGGCTTTAGATTATTACATGCTGTTAGGGAGCAGGCATGCAGAGGGTAGATGTTAGTGATTAAAAGGAGATAGAATGAGCTATTTAGAAAACACAAAAAGGGAAAATACAGCAGTGAGGCTTCGGTTCTTAGGACACAGACAAATATATTTCTTGTTAGTTACTGGGATTTTTTTTTTCTCTCCTTGAAATTGACTAGAATAGCAATTACTCTAATGTGTTCTAAAATCCTATTAATGATGTTGATGAAAATTCTGTTACTGTGAAATGTGAGATTCTTTGGAATAACTGCCCTACAAGTAATTTCTTACTCCCTTTCCATAACATATATGAAAACACAATGGTGAATATTTTGGTAAAAAACAGTGAGTTGGTAAATTTTGTGAAAAGATTTTTTCACTTATGCTTTGATAATAGAGAAGTACATGGTTCTTATGTCAAAAATGGATAACAAGAATGAGAAACTATACTTTATTGATTACTAGGAAATTTTATAGCAAATCTCAAAGAAGCTTTAGGACATCAAGTAATAAGAATAAATTACCTTGGCGATTGGGGCATGCAGTTTGGTAAGTACGTCTGAGATTTTGTTTTTCATTTCATTGTAAAATTCAATTTTTAAAAACTTTGATCTTCTGGACAGAATATAGGCAGAATCCCGTTGGATGAAGTAGTATGTCCTACCTATTTTTTTTTTTCCTAATGGCTTTTTTGCATAAAATCTGTTTACTTGAGTAATTCTCACCACACAAGTTACCTTTGGGGAAGGTAACTTCACACATTCAAAGAAGACCTGGGCCAGGCGTGGTATTTCACTCCTGTAATGGCCAATATTTTGGGAGGCCAAGACGGGTGGATCACTTGAGCCCAGGAGTTTGAGACCAGCGTGAGCAACATGGTGAAACCCTGTCTTTACAAAATACAAAAAAATTAGCTGGACTTGGTGGCATGCCCATGTATTCCTAGCTACTCGGAAGGCTGAGGTAAGAGGATCGTGTTAGCCCAGGAGGTCAAGGCTGCAGTCCACTGAACTACAGTGTGGGTGGCAGAGCAGGACCCTGTCTAAAAAAAAAAAAACTCCAGAGTAAGACCTGATGTAAGCTTTGGTGGTTTTAATAAAGAGGAATTGCCTGCTTTTATTAGTTAAATGTAGAAGTGAGTATACAGGGAAGAAGTAAGTCTAACTGTATACACTGTTCTCAACCACAGCCCTGCCATTTTTCAATCTAAGGACATCCAGCCTCCCTGGGCCATCCTACATGAATAAAGTAGGATCCACTATTATACCATAGCCAGTGGCCCAGAAGATAAGCAAAGGGTGATACTTTGGCTTCCCCTTTAAATGTACAGTGAGGGGCAGGAGTGGGGTGGGGAAAATCCAGAAGGAAAAGAGAAAAAGAGAGGAGTGCGATCCAAACAGTTAAGTACTACCGCAAATTATCTTTCATATAATGAGTTTACTCAGAACCATTCCTAACTCATGTAAACCAGTAATCAAGGTGTAAGAGGGCAAGGTAAATGAAGTTGTTATGGTAGTGAAGGACGGGGTAGATTGTGAGATACAAACTTTTTTTTTTTATACTTTTTTTTTTTATTATTATTATACTTCAAGTTCTAGGGTACATGTGCACAACGTGCAGGTTTGTTACATATGTATGTATACATGTGCCATGTTGATGTGCTGTACCCGTTAACTCGTCATTTACATTAGGTATATCTCCTAATGCTATCCCTTCCCCCAAACCCCTCCCCACAATAGGACCTGGTGTGTGATGCTTCCCTTCCTGTGTCCAAGTGATCTCATTGTTCATTGCCACCTATGAGTGAGAACATGCGGTATTTGGTTTTCTGTTCTTGCGATAATTTGCTGAGAATGATGGTTTCCAGCTGCATCCATGTCCCTACAAAGGACACGAACTCATCCTTATCATGGCTGCATAGTATTCCATGGTGTATATGTGCCACATTTTCTTAATCCAGTCTGTCACTGATGGACATTTGGGTTGATTCCAAGTCTTTGCTATTGTGAATAGTGCCACAATAAACATACATGTGCATGTGTCTTTATAGCAGCATGACTTATAATCCTTTGGGTATATCTCCAGTAATGGGATGGCTGGGTCAAATAGTATTTCTAGTTCTAGATCCTTGAGGAATAGCCACACTGTTTTCCACAATGGTTGAACTAGTTTACAGTCCACCAACAGTGTAAAAGTGTTCCTGTTTCTCCACATCCTCTCCAGCACCTGTTGTTTCCTGATTTTTTAATGATTGCCATTCTGACTGGTGTGAGATGGTATCTCATTGTGGTTTTGATTTGCATTTCTCTGATGGCGAGTGATGATGAGCATTTTTTCATGTGTCTGTTGGCTGTATGAATGTCTTCTTTTGAGAAGTGTCTGTTCATATCCTTCATCCACTTTTTGATGGGGTTGTTTTTTTCTTGTAAATTTGATTGAGTTCTTTATAGGTTCTGGATATTAGCCCTTTGTCAGATGAGTAGGTTGCGAAAATTTTCTCCCATTCTGTAGGTTGCCTGTTCACTCTGATGGTAGTTTCTTTTGCTGTGCAGAAGCTCTTTAGTTTAATTAGATCCCGTTTGTCAATTTTGGCTTTTGTTGCCGTTGTTTTTGGTGTTTTAGACATGAAGTCCTTGCCCATGCCTATGTCCTGAATGGTATTACCTAGGTTTTCTTCTAGGGTTTTTATGGTTTTAGGTCTAACATTTAAGTCTCTAATCCATCTTGAATTAATTTTCGTATAAGGAGTAAGGAAAGGATCCAGTTTCAGCTTTCTACTTCTGGCTAGCCAATTTTCCCAGCACCATTTATTAAATAGGGAATCCTTTCCCCATTTCTTGTTTTTGTCAGGTTTGTCAAAGATCAGATGGCTGTAGATGTGTGGTATTATTTCTGAGGGTTCTGTTCTGTTCCACTGGTCTATATCTCTGTTTTGGTACCAGTACCATGCTGTTTTTGTTACTGTAGCCTTGTAGTATAGTTTGAAGTCAGGTAGCGTGATGCATCCAGCTTTGTTCTTTTGGCTTAGGAAATACAAACTTTAAGAACATCTCTGGTGTTACCGCCGTGTATATTTTAAGAAACATCTCTAGTATCATTTCTATAAAGCATTCTCTGACACACAGACACACCCTTGCCTATCTTCTCACATCACCAATTTCCTAGTATCCAGCTCTATTCAAATACGGTAAGCCTCCTGTCTTATATTCTTATTTGTGTGCTTCCCTGCCCTACTGAGGCATGTTCCTTGAAGGCGTGAACTTACTTTTATATCTACAATGCTTGGCACGTAAGAAGCACTCTAAGAAGAGTAGACGTTGAATCTGTTAATAGTACCCTTACTGTTCACTGTGGAAGAATCAGAATACTTGCCCTGCATTTAGAAAATCAACCTGTAGTTCACAACAGCTGGTAGTCAGAGGGCTCAGCCCTAGGCTTAACAGTCAGACTTAATGGATGGCACTGATTTTTATTAGTTTGACCAATTTAGACATTTCACAGGCATTAGCAAATATGTGATTAGGGTATTCATTACATTTTAGCTGCAGGATTTCGTTATAGCAGTTTTTCTCTAAAGGACTGCTATGGTTAATGATCTGTCAACATTTCCATTATAACCATCATTGTTAAAGAATAATTTTGCTGTTTCAGCTATTTCCATTTGAAAGTTGGCAGTTTCTAAGCACAGAATTAGTTTTTGAAAATGTATTAGGCTGAATGTTAAATGGAATTGGCCTTTACTTTTCCCATTTTTGTGTTTTGGAACACTGGGCATCTTTCCGCACACTGCTTCAGTCACCCTGAATCATAATCACATTTGCTCTTGCTTGAAAGTGAATAGAGCTTCAGTCATCCTTCTTGTTCCTAAGTTCCAAAGTATTGTATATTCCTGTCTCCTGTGTTCAGTCACGTCCTACTTTCTACTGAACCTTGTATAGAAAAATGTGTATCAGTAAAGCCCTTTAGATCTGAAGCTTGGTAATTGATATAGAAATATTTTTTTTTTCTTTCCGAGATGGAGTCTTCCTCTCACCCAGGCTGGCATGCAGTGGCACCATCTCAGCTCACTGCAACCTCTGCCTCCCAGGTTCAAGTGATTCTCCTGTCTCAGCCTCCCAAGTAGCTGGGATCACAGGCATGCACCACCATGCCAGGCTAATTTTGTTTTTTTGTTGTTTTGTTTTGTTTTTTTTGAGACAAAATTTTGCTTTTGTTGCCCAGGCTGGAGTGCAATGGCATGATCTCAGCTCACCGCAGCCTCCGCCTCCCAGGTTCAAGCGATTCTCCTGTCTCACCCTCCCTAGTAGCTGGGATTACAGGAATGAGCCACTGCACGCGGCCATAAATTGGTTTTTAAAGTAATAAAACTAATGTTCCTCTTACCCCAGACTGCATATATCCTTTCAAACGGAAATTATGATCATCTTTATGCAGAATATCTTGAGTCTACATACTCCCAGACTGTACTAGGAATTTTAATTTGTAGTTTACCAACCTCAGTTTTTGGTGGTTTTTTTTTTTTTTCTTAAGGTACAAATTAACACTATCCCTGAACTCTGAATTTATCATCAAAGACTGAAAAATTATACACGGTCAAATTTAAGATTTTTGTTGCTTGGCTACCTTGAACCTGAGAAATAATCAAGGATGTTCCAAGTTTTACCTTTTGCTGTTTTCCTCCAATTATTTGTTTAGGAACTAATATAACAACAAAACCGTTGCTGTCTTCACATTAATGCCTACAAGTTTAAAAAGAAAGTTTGAAAACACTTTCCATCAGTTTTTTTTTTTTTTATATAAATTTTGCGTGCCTAGTGTCTAGCATCATGATGTCACTTCAACAGAGTAGCTGCATAATAAATGTTTATTTTTTAATGTCTGCTAGGGTGGTGTTTGGCACTCTTAGTACAAAGATAAATTAGTCCAGACTCTACCTTTGATGAGCTCATAACCTATTGGTTTCTGTGAACTTAATTTCAGTGATCTATTCAGTATGTTGAATTTATGATTAAATATATTGAATTTGACTTGTGTCAGTTTATGGGATCATAGAAGGTAAAAGTGTGTTTTGTAATAGTTCTCAGGATACATAATATGACAGGTTGCTCTTTTTATAGAATTATGCATAGTCCTGTCATGCCTATTCTCTATTGTTCAACTTGATAATTTTTCATTTACGGATTATCATGGTAGGTCTTCTGGGAACTGGCTTCCAACTGTTTGGCTATGAGGAAAAACTGCAGTCCAATCCTCTACAGCATCTCTTTGAAGTAAGTTGGCAAGAAAACGTTTCAAAATTTTTTCAGAGTACTGTGTAGCTTATAACATATTTTTAATCCCAGAGGTTTATTTTTATTTATTTTGAGACAGGGTCTTGCTCTGTTGCCCAGGCTGGAGTGCAGTGGTGCAATCTCAGCTCACTGCAACCTCTGCCTCCTGGGTTCAAGAGATTCTCATGCCTCAGCCTCCCAAGTTGCTGGGATTACAGGCGTGTGCCACCATACCCAGCTAATTTTTGTATTTTTAGTAGAGATGGGGTTTCCCCATGTTGGCCAGGCAGGTCTCAAACTCCTGACTCAGGTAATCCACCCACCTTGGCCTCCCAAAGTGCTGGGATTACAGGCATGAGTCACCATGCCCAGCCTCCAGAGGTTTAAAAAATATGTTATTTAAAACAAGGAACCAAAACATAGTTGAAAATGTTGCTTTTGGCTGGGCACAGTGACTCACACCTGCATCCCAGCACTTTGGGAGGCCAAGGCAGGAGGATTGCTTGACACCAGGAATTGAAAACCAAACTTTTGGGCAATATAATGAGACCTGGCCTCTACAAAGTAATAAAATATTAGCCAGGCACAGTGGCCTGTTCCTGTAGTCCTAGTTACTTGGGAGACTGACTGAGGCAGGAGGATTGCTTGACCCCAGGAGTTTAAGGCTACAGTGGTCATGACATTGCGCTCCAGCTTGGATAACAGAGCAAGACCCTGTCTCAGAAAGAAAGAAAATATTGTACTTATTTTACTAGATTATTTTTATTTCCTAATCTAAGATTTTTTAAATGTTCTTTTAGTTGATTTGGGACAGTATTTCTTCAGGTATAGAATCTTTTTAGAATAAACATGTAAGATAATGATTCAACACAGAAATTTCTCAATTTTCTGCCAGTTAATATGTACTACAGCTATTTTCATGGTAATAACTGTATATCAATTAGACTTAAAAAATGAATATTTTTGTTCTTTCTCTGGTGTGGGGAATGGCATGTCTATTTCTCTCTGAAATCGTGTGTGCTTTTCCCATTTACATCTTTCACCTCATTTTCCTGGCTTTTGTCCAATGTGAATTTCTGTCTACTCTATTTCATTTAGTCCCTTGGATACTTTGCTTCTTTAGCTTCAGTTCTTCCTGAAGTTTATTAATAAAGTCCTTCCTGTCCAGACAATCTCCAGGGATGTGTTTCCTTTTCGTTGTCCGTGTTGTTATCTCTGCCATTTCTGGGCCTCGCAGTGGAAACACAGATACGAAGTCAGCCATATTGGTGACAGATCAGGGGATCAGACTAAAGATGTTCTGCTTGTGTGTGAGGAAGAGCACTTGCAAAAATAATGCTTTATTTCTCCAGCTTAAGCCACACAGAGTGCTTCATCATTTTCCTTTCTGTTATGTGATTTTTCCCCTGCAGCTGGCTTTGCAGTTAAATTGAACAAAAACGTACTCCAGTTTTTTGTTTTTTGTTGTTGTTGTTGTTGTTTTTTCTGAGGAGCCTCACACTGTTGCCCAGGCTGGAGTGCAATGCCGCAATCTTGGCTCACTGAACCTTTACCTCCTGGGTTGAAGCAGTTCTTCTGTCTCAACCTCACGAGTAGCTGGGATTACAGGTGCCCACCACCACGCCAAGCTAAATTTTTTTGTGTTTTTTAGTAGAGATGATGTTTCACTATGTTGGCCAGGCTGGTCTTGAACCCCTGATCTCGTGATCCGCCCGCCTCGGCCTCCCAAACTGCTGGGATTACAGGTGTGAGCCACTGCACCCAGCCCATATTCCAGTTCTTAAAGACCTTTAAAGGTTTGCCATTTTCCCGAGTCCATGCCAATACTGCACTCTAAATGACTGCATTTTGATTTATCATGTTAACCAAAAGATTTCTCCTCTCTTTCCCATTAAGAGTTTTATTGATAGGCAGGAATTTAAAAATTAATAATTCTTCATGGTTGTCTATAAATAAAGCATGTTCCCTTAGTGCCTGGAGTTTTTACTGTATTTATTTATTTATTTATTTTTACACTTGAATAATTTTATCTCAAGCTTAACCTTGCATGAGATCCAGGCCCAAAGATGTTATATGTAAAAATGTTTATTTAAAAATAGAATGCTTGTTCCCCAGTGCCACAAACAAATAGCACTTGAGCATAAATTTAATTCTCTCAGCAAGGCCATTTTTACTCTGCAGAAAGGGTACACTCACCAGCAGTTTTGCCACGAGAGTACACCGAACAAAGGAGACAGGGTCGTTTATAACTTGATACATCCACCCTACTGCTGTGTCCAGTTTCCATTGGCTGGAATGGGACCTCACATTCTGTATTTGTTGCAATTGGCTAGCAACTTAGAACTTTTCAAAAGAGGCAAAGGCAGGGGAGAACAAAGGAGGAAGTTACTTGTGGAATGCTGAGAAAGGTAAAAATACCTCCAAATAAGGAAGAGGAACAGGCTGTCACCTAATGCTTGCTTGGACCATTGTAAGCATGCCAGGGTAGATATTTAGACTAAATTGTGGGAGCTAAGAACACAAAGTATATTGATTTCTTTATTACGGCTAGCAGATATTTAAGAATGTTAGCACAGGTGTTTGAATACATTTTACTTCTAAGAGAAGTCACATTTGTTCTTAATTAGACAGGGAGGAAAGTGTCTTTGAAGATGAACCCCTACTTCACTTTTTACACAGAGACACCCCATGATGCAGAAAATACACATACCTGCTTGGAGACCTTGTGTCGTTGATTTAAGAGTGCAGCATGACATGTGAGAGTTACTCTTTTTATCTTTCTTCTGCACCACCTCAAAAGATTTTGTTTAATCTTGCAAATAGTAAACCTTTGTCTTCTATGACATTTTATTTTTATCATTTATTTATTTAAGACAGGATCTTCCTCTGTTGCCCAGCCTGGAATATGGTGGCACAATCACGGCTCACTGCAGCCTTGACCTCCCAGGCTCAGGTGGTTCTCCCACCTCAGCAACCCAAGTAGCTGGGACTACAGGCACACACCAGCACACCCGACTAATTTTTTTATTTTTGATTATTTGTAGAGACAGGGTCTCCCTATGTTGCCCAGGCTGGTCTCAAACTCCTGGGCTCAAGCAATCCTCTACCTCAAACTCCCAAAGTGCTGGGATTATAGGTGTGAGCCACCACATCTAGCCTATTTCATTTTTTAAATAGCAATAGGGTCTTGCCATGTTGTCCAGGCAAGTCTCAAACTCCTGGCTTCAAGTGATCCTCCCACCTCAAACTCCCAAAGTATTGGGATTACAGGCATGAGCCACTGTGCCTGGCCCTATATAGGTATAGGTTTTGTGGGGATTTTTCGCCATTTTGTGGAGGCGAAGTCTCACTGTGTTGCCGAAGCTGTACAATATTTTAAATATTTCAGGAAAATCTGTTTTCAAACTCCACGGAAACCTAAGGGTATATTTCTTTCTATGCAGTTTAATATAATTTCCTGCCTTTAGAGACTCAAAAATAGTGGAAGATCAACATCTGTGTTAGAGGTTATTTACTGATGAGTACACTTATAGAAGGCCTAAGGGCAACAAGGTACTTCTGTGAATAACTAAAAAGTCGAATATTAATTGTGTTGCTTTCATTAGTGTTTTTTGCCTAATAGATTCACCAGGAAACTGCATTTAAAGACAAAAGAAGGCAAGTCAGATACACCCACTTTGCTGTTTGTAACAGATGACAAGACCATTACTCACTTGCTCTTTTCCTTCTCCTTTTGCAGGACAGAAAACATGCAAAGCCTAAAATGGCAGCCTACAGGTTATTATATCTCTATGCGAATTTTGTAGACTCAGTTTGCATTTTAAAATTACATTTGTCACTTTGGATTACTTTCAAAAACAACTGTTAGCATAAATGAGGAATTTTTTTTGAGCTTTAAGCAAATGTTAATAAATGATGATGTTATTCTGTTTCTAAAAGAAAATAGCGTAGGTGGTAATACAAAGGCTCTGCCACATGATTATTTCTGGTCACCAAAATAGGTGACCAGAAAGTCAGAAATAGTGATTCTAAGCTTGGAAAGTGCTTGGTGTATTGGTAAATAATGTTGGTTGATATTCGAAGGAAAACTTTAAGACGATCTGCATTTACTCTTTCTTATTTGTGAAAATCTGTTTTCTCAAAGCTTTGGTTGAACACTTGTTTTTTTCCTTATCGAGTTATAGTTAGTAGTGAGTTCTCTGAGAGGAAGGACCATGTCTTCGTTATCTTCCTTATCCACAACCCTAAATACTATGGCTTGCAGTAAATGCCTGAATGAATTTGTTCTTACAGTTCTCTTTTGCCCCCTTCTCTAATTATATGTAAGTTGTGGAATATAAAATGTATTGTTTGTCCAGGAGATAAATAACTATTATAGGATACACTAATTACCATTTGTCAGAATTTAACTTACTTTGTTAACACAGTTTACTGCAGAGGAAACCACGGGCCAAACACAGGATTCTGGCACAGGTAGTCTGGCTCCTGAGTGCTCTATGCGGTGAATGCCCACACACCCCCACTATAGAATGGCTTTATGAGCCTTTGATTTCCATTGGTTTAATTATGTATATAGAATTTTCCTATCTTTCATCCCCTGAGTTGCTATACCGGGGACACAATTTGTAGTTGAGTTTTGGCACTTTCAGCCTTCTGGCATATTTGTTTGACTTTGGCAGAGGCCATCCAGTAGCAGATTTTATGGCCTGCCTTCCTCTAAATTGCACTATGATCAGTATTCTCTAAATTGCACTATAATCACTATTAGTATATTCAGTTTCTCAGCTAGCTTGGAAATGATATTATATGATAGTTGCAGAATTTCTTTGATGAAAATATTTAACACCCACAGTCATTTATTGCATTTCCATTTTGGTGCATATGTTTCACTACTGGTTTTTCTCTGTACCTTATAGCATTTTTTTCCCATGACATCTAGCTGTTTTGTATATGGACCTAGGATTTTGTTGGCCAGCATTTGAAACTTACTCTAATTTTTTTTTTTTCAGTTACAAAGCAGGGAAGTAGTTTTGTTATAGTTCCCTCTTACCTTGTGAATTGGCTGTTAAATAACTAATTTTTTTTTATTTAGAATTCACATTAGGGATTCAGGAAAATATTTGCAGTAAGCTTTAGTCAATATATCAAAAAGCCTTTCCACTTAATTGAAAAGTAATTTCTTTTTTTTTCGTGATGGAGTCTTGTTCTGTTGCCCAGGCTGGAGTATAGTGGTGCGATCTCAGCTCACTGCAACCTCTGCCTCCCGGGTTCAAATGATTCTCCTGCCTCAGCCTCCCAAGTAGCTGGGATTACAGGCGCGCACCACCATGCCCAGCTAATTTTTTTGTGTTTTTGCTAGAGACAGGGTTTCACCACGTTGGCCAGGCTGGTCTCAAACTCATGACCTTGTGATCTGCCCACCTTGGCCTCCCAAAATGCTGGAATTACAGGTGTGAGCCACCACACCCAGGCAAAAAGTAATTTCTTATGGTGAAAGTTCACAAGTATTAAATCTGAATCATGGATATGTGGGTGTCATCATTTACTTTTACCTATTTTAATAATGCTTTTAAAGGTAACTTATCAGGCTTCCTTTTAGATTTAAATTATTTGAATGGACTTTATATCTAACCATATCGCTAAGCATATTAACCACTTTTTTTGCTACAGAAGGTTTTATTAATAGAACTTGACTCATTGCATATTGCCTACTAATATGACTTTTGTAACCATAGTCATTCTTATGAAATGTAAGGGCAGCCTCTTATAAAAGGTAAATGTCATGCCAATAAAATATGCATTAGCCTGTATCCTAGCACTGACATTAAAAAAGGTTACATAGGCCAAGTGCAGTGTGCAATCCTAGCACTTTGGGAGGCTGAGGCGGGTGGATTGCCTGAGCTCAGGAGTTTGAGACCAGCCTGGGCAACATGGCAAACCCCATCTCTACTAAAACAAAAATACAAATAATTTGCTGGGCGTGGTGGTGCATGCTTGTAATCCCAGCTACTCAGGAGGCTGAAGACGAGAATCGCTTGAACCCAGGAGGTGGAGGTTGCAGTGAGCTGAGATCACACCACTGCACTCCAGCCTGGACAATAGAGCGAGACTCTGTCTCAAAAAAAAAAAAGTTACATAATAACACAAGTAGTATAAATTTTTTCAGTTCAAAATGGCCTTCAAAGGTTCTATTTCAGTATTTCTACCTTAACCCTTTCTAACAGGATTTAAGGTAATTACAGTGATGGGCATTTAGTAAAAGAAAAATAGAAAGTCAGGGGTTAATGTATCACTAGGTAATATTACATAATAGTTTTGACCCTGAGCTTCCCCATGTCAGTAGGCAAAAAAAGTATTTAAAAAAATAGGACAAGATCAATGCACCAATTCAGTGAGTGATAATGTTTACTTGCTCTCATTTTTTAAAACATAGAATTAGTATCTATTCCTCAAGAGACAGTGTTTTTCCTAACTTTAGAGTCTCCAATTTCTCAACTTTAAGTAAATAATTCAAGACTAAATTCTTGTCACATGTAGGGATATTTATGCAGTTGAAGTTTTTATTTTATGAAAAATTACGTTCAAGATTTCATCATTTAAGTTACATTTCTTTTTCCAGGGAATGTTACTGTTATGGCTAGTATTAATTTTGTTCCTTAATGACATTTATATGTAAGAAATAGTTTTTAAATTATAAGTATAAGAAAATCTGATTCCAGCCATCACTTTTGAGAGTAGTCAGTGTAAGTCATTGTTAAGAATTTCCCATCTCCCAAATCACGCAAAGTTCCCCAGGCTCTTAGGTGCCTCCTAGGACAGTCTTAGAGGACTCTTGTCTTCAGTGCACACTGGTCTCTTATATGTTTAGTATCCCAGCCTATATGATGCTTGGAGGTATGCAGCTCTTCTTGTGTGACAGACATTAGCTGGTGGTCCTTGCCCTGTCCACAGGCCTAGAGACCAGGTTGCTGTGTACACACACCGTGAATCATTTCCCACTGTGGGCCTGCCTGCACCATTCCACTTCCTAGCTTCTGCTCCTCCTGGAAGTCTTCCCCATCTCCTCCCCATTCTAGGTAATTCTCCTTTCCTCTATCCTGGCATTTCTCCACTTGGCCATTGTTCCTTGCTGTCCCTTCCCAACACTGCTTGCTTTTCTACCCTCTCTCTGCTTGTTTGGGACAACACTACAGTGTCTCATTGTCCTCTTAGTCTTCCTCTTAGAATGAGTTTTGAAATACCTAGCAAGGACAAAGTACACATGAATAGCTCAGTAAATATCTGACACCATTGAAATGTGCAAAAAATACTTCTGTCAGCATGAGAAATGTTAACGTTTATTAGGTGCTGGTGTGTGGTGCTCTACAAGGAGTTAATAATTATCATCCCTGAATAAAGATATAAGATATAATGAATGTGGTTATGTATGTACACAGAGTACAAGTAAGAGATTCCAAGTATGAAAAGATGAATGAAAGGTGAAATGCAGTTCATATACTACTAATAATGTATTAAGGAGGAGAAATTTGATAACTCATGAATTAGCTCAAATTAGTTATTTTTTTACCTACCACATTTTGGCTAAGTTAACTGTTTGCAATATTGATATATTCAGTTTTAATTATGTGAATTCATTTGAATGTCTTTAATTTTTCATTTCATATTAGGAATCAACTAGCAGCTAAGAAATTTCTGATCAAGGCATGAAACAGCATTAAACAGTGAAGTTGTTTGTTCAAATTATAATCATGATTATTTTTACATACTCTTTTCTAAACAACGAGGTAAAAATTCAATGCATTTTAAGATGACAAATATATTAAAACAGGGTCTGTGGTTTCTAAGTTTTGCTAACCATCCTTAGCAGTTGTCAGTATTTCTAAGACAAGCATGGCTATAAGTAGGGGTAGAGCCCCCATCAAGGAGTTGAACTGTGCCCATGTGGCTAACGGTATTCTAGGATCAAATTTAAAGGGATAAGAAAGGTTTATCCTACTACTTTTAATTTTCGTGCTTAGTTTATATTTGGGCAGATCAGCCCAAGAGCTTACTATAATTATCTCAGTTAAATTCAAAATAAATTTTTATGCTTTTTGGCAGGCCCAATATCTAGAAATAGGGAAAAGGGAATAATTTTTTTTAAGGAAGTCTAAGACATTTAGTTTATTCCCTAATGGAAACACAACTGGTTTTTGTGTTTTCTTTTAAAAGAAAAATTGTGTTTCCATCCTCAAAAACTTTACTAAGCCATGCTGTCTTATTGTCAAGCCCAAATTTAAAATTGCCTTTTTATCTCTTTGTGTCTAAATCTAGCCTTAAAAGGAAGATATCTTCAAAATGCGTACTTTCCAAGGGTAAAAAAGGTTCACACTAACTGTATAGTTTTATATTGTGCATTTATAGGTATATTGGGAAGTGCTTATTAAAGCTCTTCTCTTTGATAGTGTCAGTTGATTTTCACTGATGTTGTTTTATAACTACATATTGCAGAAACACTAAGAATATTCACATGTTTTAAGGGCTTTTTGATTTAATTATTTTTATTTTTTAAGAAAGAGAAGATTCTGGTGAAGTTTTTTCTAAAATAGTCCTATCAGTAGCTTGAATGCATAATAGATTTTTAAATGTTTGGTTATTTGAGTTTAAAGTCCTAGATTTAAAAACAAAAAAACTTCACCCTGGAGAAAGGCTTTATGAAAAAAAAAAAAAGTTTTTTGTGAAAATAAGGACATTTTGCATATGTTTGCTTATAACTTGTGTGAGATAGAATCGAAAACCATTTGTGAATATATATTTATGTTTTTAACATCTGTATACTGGACTGTTAAGCAGTTGTTAATGGCTGGGTCATTCAAAAATCAAGAAGTCTGCAGTTTACTATCTTATGGGGACCCTCTTTGTTTTCCCACACCTTACCAAAATTTTCTTTGTTTTCTAACTGACATTGTACATATTATTCTGGACTTACTAATAGGACTATGCAAACGTCACCTTTTTATGATATGTGTCAGGTATCCCAAGGCCACACCTCTCCCCGATTCAGTGATTCACTTGGAGGACTCCCAGAACTCAGCAATAGTCTTACTTGTGGCTATGATTTATTACAGTGAAGGGATACAAAGCAAAATCGCAGAGGAAAAAGGCACATATGGGGTAAAGTCCAGAGGAAACCAGACTTTCCAGACTCCCAGATTTTCCCAGTGGAGTCAAACAAGGTGCACATACTTCTAGCAGCAAATTTTGAGAGTACATGTGAAATGTCCACTGGCAAAGTTCATTAGATACCCTGTGTCCAAGGTTTTTGTTGAGAGTTGGTCATGTAGGTACTCTCTGCTTAGAATGTCCTAAATCCCAAACTCCCAGAAGGAAAGCAGAAGTTCAGCCTAAGCTGTATTGTTTGCACACACAGTTTAGGCACAGTGACCACTTTTATCAGTTAAGTTGGTGGAAACATTCCCAAAAATCTAAGTTAATAGATGCCAGCCGGTGGCCAACCTTGCAAGCAGGATGTTTTAAATATAATAGTATCAGGCCTGCTATGTTAACTCTTTTCTAGGGGGAAAAAAAAGGTAATTTTAACTTTTATTTAGCAGTATTTATTTATTTAAGTCTGTCATTCCAGTAATTAACATAAATCATCTATGAAAGGTGAAACTTTCTTACCTTGAGAGATGTTTAATGCCCTGTCCCATTTGTTGGTAGCATCTAGTGGGTATAAGCCAATGTGTCCTCCAGCAGTAAAATCATTTTTCTATCCAAATACTGCTGTCCGGATATTTTGATAATAACACTGTAAGAGTTTAGAAGCCTTATTTTTTCATAGTTTACTCACCCATTTTTATTGCTTTCATGAGACTTTAACAGCTTTCTGAGAATAATGTGATAGTAAAGTTATTGATGTTTCAACCTGCAAGTGAGTTACAATTTGTAAATAAAATATTTGTAGTCCATATGTATAACTTTAGTACTACTTGAACTGTAATATTAATATTTTAATGTCACTTATTAACATTATATTTTGGAGACTGGAAAATGATTGAAACTACATTGGGAACCCAGATTCCTAGAGCTGGAAGAGTAAGCCTGAGCCCTTAATAAACCATCAACTCCATCCTAGTCCTTGGCTAGGTATGGAACTAAACCAGCTAAGACAGGTGATGCAAAATAAAACTCTGGAAGAGGCGCTCCACACAGTTTTTAGGATCCTGAGTTTAGAGTATAATTATACTAACTATCTAAAAGCTGTCTTTTTTACTAAGATCACCTATTTTATTGGTCTTTACATAGTAAGCTGTTTACAGAACAGTTTTAAAAATATTCGATTAAAACAAATGCTAAATCATCCTTTAGCTGTTTTCTTTGCCAGATCGAGCCATCCTACTTTATTCAACCTTTCTCAGTGAAGTTACAGGATAATAATATGGCATTTCGAAAAAAACAGAAGAAATGCCAGCTTAGTCTTAAATAGTTATTCTTAACCCTGGGGGTCTGTGGATTTGGACGGGAAGAAAAAATTATACTTTATTTTCCCTAACCTGTCTCAGAAATTGAGTATTTTCCTCCATTACTATATCACAAATTAATTTTCGGCTATTTGGTTATTTCAAAGTAATTCTTTTCTTCGTAACCCTGTGTATTTTATTTTATGAATTTAGAAACATTTTGAGAAGGGGTCAATAGGCTTCACCAAGGGCCCATGGCAAAAAAAAGAAAAGTTACACTCTGTAATGTACCCAACTTGGAAAATTTTCAGTGAGAATTCTCAGAATGTGCTTTTTTGCTTTCTTTCTGTGTTAGAGATAACAGTGACTGGTTATATACTTCATTTAATGTACTATTGTACCTTTAGGTTTATGTACAAGTTAATAAAGAAGCAGCAGATGATAAAAGTGTAGCAAAATCAGCACAGGAGTTCTTCCAACGATTGGAACTGGGCGATGTGCAAGCACTTTCACTGTGGCAAAAATTTCGGGACTTAAGCATTGAAGAGTATGTTCGGGTTTACAAGGTACTGGTTGACCCTCCCTTCTGCTTTCCCATGATGCGGTGCAGCTCTTGGCTGTAACCTGCATAGTAAAGTTGCTTGTGTTTTAATAATAGATCCATAGATGAATTTAAAATTAGGACTCAAATTTTGTTTTTTGGGCTGAAAGAACTGCAAAATAATCCTAAACCAGTATCAGGTGATATTCTCATACTTCATTTTTATCTGGCTTTTCTGTTCTAGCATTCCTTCACTTTTTCGTATTTATTTTTTGTTCTTTCACTTCCTTAAACCGGTATGTGATAGTTAATAAATTGATTCATTTAATAAACATTTGGTGAGTAGGGAATAATACAACAGCAAATAGAAGAGGAAAACCATTGTTCTCGTGGACTTTACATTCTAGCCTAAAGACAGAGCACAAACTAAACAAATTAAAGATAAAGCAAGAAACAACTATATTTTTATTAGATGGTGTTAGATGCTAGCTGAGGAGATCAGATATGGAGTCTTTAGGTGGAATGAGGAGAATTTTGTAAAGAAGCCCATGTGACTGGAGTAACTAAGCAAGATGAACGACTGGAGAAGGTTGAAGAGCTAGTAGCATATGGGGCATAATTCTAGGATTTCTCTAGGGCTATCCATTGCTTTTTGTGGTGATGGGAATCTTCTGTATCTGTGGCCGTCTCCTTCAGTAGCCACCAACCACACGTGGCCTGAAGTGTGAATAGTGTGACAGAACTAAATTCTCAATTTTGCTTAATTCCAGTTTAACAGTTTAGATTGTCACTTGGGCCTAGTGATTACTGTATTGCAGAGCACAGTACTACTGTGAAGACTTGACTGGTATAGTGAAAACTATTAGGAGGTTTGAGGAGAGGAGTGATTTTTTTTTTTTTTAACAAAAATAAAGAGACAGGTCCTCGCCATCTTGCCCAGGCTGGTCTTGAACTCCCGGGTGCAAGTGATCCTCCTGCCTCAGCCTCCTAAAGTGCTGGGATTATAGGCATGAGCCACCACACTCAGCCCTTAATTTAATTTTTATTGTGTTCATGTGTATGACAGGTGGTAGAGCATCCTTAATTTTGCCTTAGGGTAAGAATAGGAGATTCAATTAACATTTCTTTGTCTTTTTGTTTCTGAACTCTTTTAGCGTCTGGGAGTATATTTTGATGAATATTCAGGAGAATCATTTTATCGTGAAAAATCTCAAGAAGTCTTAAAGTTGCTGGAGAGTAAAGGACTCCTACTGAAAACAATGTATGATCAGGTTTCTATTCTTTAGTAAAATTATTTGTTCTTTGAAATTGTTATTGATGTATCCTTTGAGTAAGGACAACAGAATGCAATGTGCAGCTTTCTTGGGATTTTTTATAGTGCTTTTTCCTGTTCAGAGTACTTTCCCACATTCTATATTTTGCTGCCATAGCAAAAGCTGTTAAGGTTTGGAGAAACAATGTTACTTGTTTTTTTATAAAGATGGGAACTGAAGCACACAGAAAATATAAGTGACCTTCCTAAGGTCATATAACCTAATAATGGTATAACTGAAAAAAAGAAATAAATCTTATTATCTTCTGACTCAGTTTTACCTTTTAAAAGAAATCCCTGCCTTTTCAAAAAATATTTAAGGCAGCATGTGAAAATAAGTATACTATAACAGGCTTATAAATGAGGAAAATGATGAAAACAGGAAGTAGAGGCAGGAAAAGTAATATAAAGTCAGAGATGATGTTAGCATATCCCTCCTGGAATTCTGTTTCCTTGCTTATGGTAGATTTTTTTCTTTAAAAAAAAGTTGTGATTGATGAATGACACATTGTATATGTTTATGGTGCACGACATGATTTGATATTTATATGCATACTGTGAAATGTTTAAATCAAGCTAATTAACATATCCGTTACCATTACCTACTTACCTATGATGAGAACATTTAAAATCTGTTAGCAGTTTTCCAATGAACTATGCATTATTGTTAATTATACTCACAATGCTGTACAATAGATCTCCCAAACTTACTCCTGTTTAACTTTGTAGCCTTTAACCAACATCTCCCCATTCCCTGCCCTTGGTAACCTCCATTCTACTTCTCTGCTTCTATGATTGGAATTTTTTAGATTCCACATGTGAGACTATGCAGTATTTGTTTTCTGTGCGTCGTTTATTTCACTGAGCATAATGTCCTTTCAGTTTATCCATGTTATCACAAATGACAGGATTTCCTTTTTTTTAAGGCTGCATATTACCTGTTATATATTACCTGCCTATTACCTGTTGTATAACATTGTATAGTTTAAAGTCCACTCATCTGTTAAGGTTAATTCACATCTTGGCTATTGTGAATAATGTTACAATAACCATGGTAGGGCAGATTTCACTTGGACATACTGATTTCAATTTCTTTGGATGTATACCCAGATGTGAGTTTGCTGGATCATATATATGGAGGTTCTGTTTTCAGTTTTTTGAGGAACCTCCACATTGTTTTCCATAATGGCTATACTAACATTCCCACCACTAGTATACAAGGGTTCCCTTTTATCCACATCATTGCCAACGTTTATCTTTTTTTTTTTTTTTTTGATAAAAGCCATCTTAACAAGTGTGAAGAAATTTCTTATTGTGGATTGTGGTTTTAATTTTGCATTTCCCTGATGATTAGTGATGTTCAGCACCTTTTCATATACTTGTTAGTCTTTTGTTTGCCTTCTTTTGAGAAATGTCTGTATGGGTCTTTGGCCCACGTTTTTGTTTTTCTTTTTTTTCTTTTTTTTTTTTTTAAGTTCCCGGGCATGTGTACAGGATGTGCAGATTTGTTACATAGGTAAATGTGTGCCATGGTGATTTGCTATTTGCTGCACCTATCAACCCATCACCTAAGTATTAAGCCCAGCATCCATTAGCTATTTTTCCTGATGCTCTCCCACCACCCATCCCGCAACAGGCCCCAGTGTGTGTTCTTTCCTTCCTTATGTCTCTTTGTTCACATTGTGCAGCTCCCACTTACAAGTGAGAACATACCGTATTTGGTTTTCTGTTCCTGCATTAGTTTGCTGAGGATAATGGCTTCTTTGGCACACTTTTTAATTGGGTTTTTTTTGGTGGTGGTGTTGGTTTGGTTTAGTTTTTTGTTTTTGTTTTTCCATTGAGTTGAGTTCCTTATATATTTCCTATTAACCTCTTATCAGATACATGTTTTCCACATATTTTCTTTCATGCTCTAGGTTGTCTCTTCACTTTGTTGATTGTTTTCTTTGCTGTGCAGAAGCTTTTTTAGTTTTATGCAATCCTATCTGTGTATTTTTGCTTTTGTTGCCTATGCTTTGAGGACTAGCTCCAAGAAATCTTGGTGCCAAGACTTTAGTGTTTTCCTCTAACAGTTTTACAGCTCAGGTCTTAGATTTGTCTTTAATCCACTTTGAGTTGAGTTTTGTACATGGTGAGAGATAAGGATCTAGTTTCATTCTTCTGCATATGGATATCCAGTTTTCCCAATGTCATTTATTGAAGAGACTGTCCTTTTATTTTTTTGAGATGGGGTCTCGCTCTGTTGCCAAACTGGAGTGCAGTGGCATGATCTTGGCTCAGTGCAACTGCCTCCTGGGTTTAAGCGATTCTCCTGCCTCAGTCTCCCAAGTAGCTGGGATTACAAGCACACGCCACCACACTCAGCTAATTTTTGTATTTTCAGTAGAGACAGGGTTTCACCACGTTGGCCAGGATGGTCTCAATTTCCTGACCTCGTGATCTATCTGCCTTCGCCTCGCAAAGTGCTAGGATTACAGGCGTGAGCCGCCGCGCCTGGCCAAGACTGTCCCTTTCTTACTGTGTTATTTTGGTACCTTTGTCAAAAATCAGTTGACCTGGCTGGGCACGGTGGCTGACGCCTGTAATCCCAGCAATTTGGGAGGCCGAGGCGGGCAGATCACCTGAGGTCGGGAGTTCGATACCAGCCTGACCAACATGGAGAAACCCCATCTCTACTAAAAATACAAAAATTAGCTGGGTATGGTGGCACATGCCTATAATCCCAGCTACTTGGGAGGCTCAGGCAGGAGAATCATTTGAACCCAGGAGGCAGAGGTTGTGGTGAGCCGAGATCGAGCCATTGCACTCCAGCCTGGGCAATAAGAGCGAAATTCCATGTCAAAAAAAAAAAATTCAGTTGACCGTGAATTTGTATCTAGGCTCTCTATTCTATTCCGTTGGTCTCTATGTTTTTGTCTAGTATGGTGCTGTTTTGATTACTATAGTTTGTAGTAGATGTTGAGATTAGGTAGTGCGATGCCTCCAGCTTTGTTGTTGTTGTTGTTGTTGGAGACAGGGTCTGGCTTTGTCGTCCTGGCTGTGGTGCATTGGTGCTTTCTTGGCTCACTACAACCTCCACCTGCAGGTTCAAGCTATTCTCCTGCCTTAGCCTCCCAAGTAGCTGGGATTACAGTCATGTGCCACCACACCCAGCTGATTGATTTTTGTATTTGTTAGTAGAGATGGAGTTTCACCATGTTGCCCAGGCTGGTCTTGAACTCTTGGCTTCAAGTGATCCACCTGCCTTGGCCTTCCAAAGTGCTGGGATTATAGACGTGAGCCACTACAGCTGGCCCAGCTTTATTCTTTTTGCTCAATATTGCTTGGGGTATTTGGGGATTTTTTGTGGTTCCATATAAATTTTATGATTGATTTTTCTATTTCTGTGAAAAATGCCACTGGAATTTTGGTAGAGATTGCATTGAATCTGTAGATTGCTTTTGGTGGTATGGACATTTTTAAAATATTGATTTTTCCAATCCAGTAATACAGGATATCTTTCCATTTATCTGTGTTTTGATTTCTTTCATCAGTGTTACATAGTTTTCAGTGTACAGATATTTTACCTCCTTGGTTAAATTTATTCCTATTTTGATTTTGTTGACGTTATTATAAATGGAATTTTTTTTTAATTTCTTTTTCAGATAGTTTGTTGTTGTGTATAGAAATGCTACTGATTTTTGGCCGGGCGCGGTGGCTCACGCCTGTAATCCCAGCACTTTGGGAAGCCGAGGTATGTGGATCACATGAGGTCGGGAGTTCGAGACCAGCCTGGCCAACATAGTGAAAACCCGTCTCTACTAAAAACACAAAAATTAGCTGGATGTGGTGGCACATGCCTAATTCCAGCTACTTGGGAGGCTGAGGCAGGAGAATTGCTTGAACCTAGGAGGCGGAGGTTGCAATGAGCTGAGATCGTGCCACTGCACCACTCCAGTCTCAGTAACAAAGTGAGACTCTGTCAAAAAAAAAAACTACTGATTTTTGTATGTTGACTTTCTATACTGCAGCTTTACAAAATTCATTTATTAATTCTAACAGTTTTTTGGCGGAATCTTCAGGGTTTTCTACTTATAAGATCATATTCAGAGTTTTCTATTTATAAGATCATATTGAAAAAAAATCATATTACCTGCAGAGACAATTTAACTTCTTTTCCAATTTGGATACGTTTTATTTTTGTTTCTTGCCTAACTGTTTTCTAATTTAGCTTTTAGCTCCCTGTCAGCTAATCAGAGAAATACCAGTGAAAGAAGCCCAGACGTCTATAATGTAGAGGCAAACCAATTGCTTAAGAGACATGTCACTTTTCATAGTACCAAAGCAAAATTTCTCCTGTCATATTTATAAAGAAGATGTGAAACGTAGTTAATAGCATCCTCAGTAATGTCCCTAAGGAAAATTTTTAGATTGTCATATACAGATGCCAAAGTTTGGTCATACAGAAAAGACAAAAATCTGTAGTTTTAATACTTGGGTACTTTGTGGCATGTTAAAAATTAGCCCAATATTGAATGTTATAATACCGTAGAAGGAGAATGTGTGACATTTCATAGTTACGATGCAGCTGCATCTCATTTTTCAACTGGGTGTATTAAAGATTTTATTTCTGAGTACCTTATCCGGAACTACAGATTTAAAAGCTAAGATAACCAAATATTACATCATACCCATTCGTAAGAGATTCTTGGTCATATTCTTGTTTTTTACCATTGTTGGTTAAAGCTTGAATTGGCATTGCTTATTGCAACGTGGGTAATAAAAATAGCTTCTGGTTTGCTGAAGATAATGTTTTAGATATTACAGTTTTAAAGGTCTGAATTTATTATGTTGCTTCAAAGTTACCTTTTTGCATTTCTAGAACAGGAACGGCTGTTGTAGATCTCTCTGGGAATGGCGACCCCTCCTCAATTTGTACTGTAATGCGAAGTGATGGTACTTCTCTCTATGCAACCAGGTTTGTAGCCTCTGTGAGGATAAACATTTGGTTCTAAATCTGTTGCTTTCAGATGAAAAACTATTTACAATTAATTATGCATTATCGAACTCCACAGCTGACGACATTATTCTATAAGCTGTAAAACTGAAGTACTTCATAATCAACTAAAAATATTTTACAATGGCATGTTGGCAGGAAATGTATACTAAAAGATGACCATATTAGCTCAGGGGTTTCCTCATGCTGTAAAGAACATCTTACATGCACATAAATACCAGACCTTGTTGGGATTTGGTAAAGCAGGCTGAGGGAGAAGGCGGCCGTGTCACATTTTTTTTCCATCTGTCTCCGTGACTGACCTTCGTGGAAGGGCCAATCTCTGTTCATCAGTAAGAAGTGGGTTTATCAAGCACTCTTATTTCTGGGACAAAGCTAATAGGAAAGAGAAGCACTGGTGGCAAAAGTGTCTCCCAGGCCAGAATTTTATATTAGGTCACAAATCACTTTTGTAACATAAAGTCACAATATTTTGTTGTTGTTATATTAACTACCGTAATTTATTCCAAACAAATTATGTACCTTAACACCTGTACTTTAAGCAACCAATCAAGTCTCTTAATTTCCCCTTAGGAAATTCATCTCTTATCTTCTATTACTTTTCGACATTTCCCTTTACCAATTCTATGCAATTGGGATTAGGAAATGAGAAGAGCTTATATATCTAAGAGGTACATTGTTTTTCTAGATAAGCAAATATGTATATTAGAAAAGTTTTTTGTATCAACTAATTATTGCTAGACAGATTAAATAAATAAACCCTTGCACAGTAGTTATAAGAAGTATCCATTGAGAACAGAGGCTCTGTAAGTATTCGGGTCTGGTTAGTGCCTTTTTTGGGCTATCATTAGGTCTCAATTTTTCAACACCTGTATTTTTCTTTGGAAAAAGAAACATCCCATCAGAAAAGGGGCCCTATGACATGAGATCTCTATAACTATCCTGATTTGGTGTTTTTTCAGGCTGCCATTAGATGTAGACTTTTCTGTGTATTTACCTTAACACCTGTACTTTCTTTTTTTCTTTGAAAATAATTTTCTTTTTGCCACTTACTGAAATGTCAGATTTTTCGCTTTGCTTTAATGTCAGTTGCTTCTGCCTTCTAGTGGGTTTTGTATAGAATACCTTTGTGTGGAGGTTGTAAATCAAAGTTGTTATAGCAGACAAAAGTGCAGGAGAATACTGAAAAGAGCAGAGTGTGAGGCTGGAGACCTGGGACTGTTGTTTAACTCTCTGGGCTATGATTCTCTACTTTGTGAAATGAGAGATCTGGATTAAATGACCTGGCACTTCTTTTGGCTTTGAAATTCAGTTTCTACTAATTCAACCTGGAAATTGTTCTTATTCTTTTGTGTTTTTTCATTGGATCAAAAAGTTTCCCTTTGTTTTGTCCTTGTCTCAAACCAAAAAAATGTAACACAAGTGTCTATTTGTGACATCATTTTTGTGATAATCTGCTATACAAGTTTCTCAACATTTTAAAATTATAATCCCTCCAAGCAACCTTTTCAGCCATATTTTTCCTAATTGCCAATTCTCATGAAATTTTATCCCACAGATATTCTGTATCTGTGTATATATTGTATGCATATCTGTGGTTTATGCATGAAGAATAAGATTTTTTGTTGGCCAACTGTAGTGGCTCACGCCTGTAATCTTAGAACTTTGGGAAGCCAAAGCAGGAGGATCGCTTGAGACCAGAAGTTTGAAACTAGCCTAGGCAATATAATGAGACCCATCTCTACAAAAAATATGCAGTGGCTCTTGCCTGTATTCTCAGCACTTTGGGAGGACGAGGAGGGTGGATCATCTGAGGTCAGGAGTTCAAAACCAGCCTGGCCAACATGATGAGACCCTGTCTCTACTAAAAACACAAAAATTAGCCAGTTTTTGCCTCCATTGAGAACGCATGCTCTTTGCAATGTCAGGATCATGAGATAGGTACTAATGACATTTTGATGATCCCTAACATTTCAAAAGATCGAGGAATTTTTTCAGTCTTTCCAGTATCATGTTGTTAATCAAAAATAGCTCTAATTTAAAACTTCAATATTTCATAATCCTTGACTTGCAATTTTGGTTTATTTTTCATTATTTCGTATGCCAACTAGATACTTGTATCTAATCAGAGATAAAAGAGAAATTCTGTCAAAGGACTTTATGGCCTTTTTTTTTTTTTTTGGAGACGGAATCTTGCTCTGTCGCTCAGGCTAGAGTGCAATGGCACGATCTCAGCTCACTGTAGACTCCACCTCCCACTTCCTAGGTTCAAGCAATTCTCCTGCCTCAGCCTCCTGAATAGCTGGGATTACAGGTGTGCACCACCACGCCCAGCTAATTTTTGTATTTTTAGTAGAGACAGGGTTTCACCTGTTAGTCAGGCTGGTCTCGAACTCCTGACCTCAAGTGATCCTCCCACCTCGGCCTCCCAAAGTGCTGGGATTACATGCATGAGCCACCGCACCTGGCTGACTTTATGGTCTTTTAAATGCATTAGAAGGTATCCCCCTGACTGACCCAAGACTTTGAAAGTCCTTAGTAATACTAATAGGAGAGTATCTAGACAATACCTGTTTACTACATCATCTATATTTTAAATATGTTCGTTAAGAGAATATATTGCAGAGAAGTAACGGGTGATTCTTTTTAGTAGAGACTTAATCATAAAACATTTACCTATAAGACACTTCACCCAGAGCTATTTTAGTTGTTATTACTACATGTTGTAGAACTTTTATATATTAATTTTATTTATTTATATTTATTTTAGGTTTTACTTTTGCCAGTGTTTTTATTGTTGTTTTCCCCAAACCTATTTTTATCATTTTATATCAAAATGTGGTATTTGAATTGTCTAAGTGTGGTTGGAATTCCTTAGGCTGTGGGATAATTTAAGTTCTTAATTAGAAAATGCTCATTGCTATTAAATAGGTAAAATCAATTATTACCCAGATCTACTTAGTAACTGTTGGTTTATGGCCACTTTTTCAGAGATCTTGCAGCTGCTATAGATCGAATGGACAAGTATAATTTTGATACAATGATATATGTGGTAAGTAATCAGAACAAAAAGTTACGATCTCTAACTCATGAAAATTACAGAGGTAGAAATTGGATGCCATGTTGAAAAACTATGGAAAACTAATTATGTCAAACTACAGAGAGAAGTCAACATTAAGTATGTTTAAAGTGCGCAACTTCTATTTAAAAGTTTAAACACTTAAAAATGAAAAAGTTTACATTGCTTCATAGTAAGAAAAAATTACCTGAATCAGTAAAATGGTTATGTGAAATTAATATATACAGATCACCATAATGCAAAGTTTTTTTTGTTTTTTAGTTTTTAATTCTGAATTGGGGTCAATAGTTGTTTTTAAATAACTTTATTTTGAAGTAATTTAATACTCACAAGAAGTTTCAAAATAGTACAGTGTTTCCCCCCAAAGATAGTATATAACCATAGTACTTTTATCAATATCAGGAAATTAACATTGATAGAGACCTTACTGAAATTTCGCCAGTTTTTACTTGTACTCTCCTGTAGATGTTTGTGTGGGTATGGTTTTATGAGACTTTATCACATGTATAGATTCATGTAACCATCACCACATTCAGAATATAGAACTGTTCCATCACAAAACAAACTCCCTCGTGGTCAACCACTTAATAATCACACCTTCACCCAATCCTAACCCCTGGCAGCCAGTGCTCTGTTCTTCAGCACAATTTTGTCACTTTAAGAATGTTGTATAAATGGAATTATACAATATGTAACTGTTGAGATTGGCTTTTTTCACTCAGTATAATGAATGCCCTGGAGAACTATCCAGGCTGTCCTGTGTGTCAGTAGTTCGTTCCTTTTATTGCTGAGTGGTATTCTAGTATCTTTTTCCCCTTTCCTTACTTACCATGTGAAACCTTCCTTTTCACTTAGAAGAAAAGTTGCCATCAAATATTTATTTAGAGCTGAACTTTGGTCTCAGAGACCAGGGTCATCATAGCCGAGAGGGCAGAAATTTAAATGGAATACTCAGAAGGCTGAAGTTCACATTTCCTACTGACTCGGTGGTGCTACGGCTCTTATTCCCCTCCCTTGTACAGCACTCCACTTAGACACTCTTCTTGTGGCATCCTCTTTGTGTTTACTTAAAACGTATCGATTGACAAAGACTTTAGTCTGTCAAACCTCAAATATCTTAATTTGATTCAAGTCCAACCTATTTTTGTACATTAATTTGTAACTGTTCTTTTATTTTATATATGTTTTCTTCCCAAGACAGATAAAGGACAAAAAAAGCATTTTCAGCAAGTATTCCAAATGCTGAAGATCATGGGATATGACTGGGCAGAAAGGTAATGTCTGCATGGTTCTTAATTGTCTGTGCAGGGTCAGCTGAGCCTGAAAATGTACCTAGTGGTTAAAAGTTTTTCATTCAAATTTCAATTCTTTGTTTCAAGATATTAGTATGGAAAAGTAGATTTGATTTTTGTATTATGTCTTGGTTATAATAATTTCCACCTTACAAACATTTAATAGCTGTATTTTTATTAGTTATCTGCTCTCCATGGCTTAGTTTTCAAAATTCTTAATCCACGTCTCCTTTTTCTCCTAAAGGCAACTAGTAGTTTAATCACATGCTGTTGATTATAAAGTGAAGATGTGCTTAATGTCCTTTGTAGCATACAAATCACATCAATTTCATTTTATTAATTTTTAAAAACTCTGAGGGTTAAAGTTCAAACCACTCTCTGAAAGGTATTATATGCTTTCAGCAGCAGCTCTTGTTTAACTTTCAGTTAACTAGATGCCCACTCTTTTAGGTGCCAGCATGTGCCCTTTGGAGTAGTGCAGGGAATGAAGACTCGAAGAGGAGATGTCACTTTCCTAGAAGATGTTTTAAATGAGATTCAATTAAGGATGCTACAGAACATGGCTTCAATTAAGAGTGAATTCAGTTTTTTCTTATTAAAGTCATAACTTACATGCCACTTTTGTGTTACTCTGGACTTCGGGCAGTGTGATTTATTATGTCTGTCCCTCCATTGAAGTGTCACTAACTTTGTCAAAAATAGCTTTCACTAATTAGAGGTGCCAGAATTTTTATACTTGCTACTCGGGAATTGGTCACTTCAATAATCTGAATTGCTATAACCTTGGTCCTCTTTTCATGAACAGCTTGAGCATTGTCATTCTATTGTCTGGGTGGTCACGTGAAGTTTCTATGTTATAATTTGGATTCAAATCACAAGTCCTTATGACTTTAACCTTCATCCTTGAAAAACTAAGTATCAGATATCCTACAAGTATCTTTTGAATAAATAAATTTGGATTTCTTTTCCTTTAATGTAGGCAGGGGAAATGTCATTATCAAAGGTAAAATAGCCTAAATTAGGAAAGTAAATTACTCATTCTAAATCTGTTCTTGATTGTCAGCATGCATTTTTGGCAGATATTACCTTCGCTTGGATCCATGATTGGCACAGTGTCATGTAGAATAAAGATAGCTGCCTTTGTCTGTTTCAGCAACTAAAGAACTCAAGAACCCACAGGAGACTGCAGAGAGGGTCGGGCTCGCAGCACTCATTATTCAGGTCTGTTAAGACTCCTATCTGTGAGGCCCTTTGGTTTGGTACTAGAGCAAATCCCAGCAGTGAAGATTTCCTCTGTCGTTTTAGGACTTCAAAGGTTTACTCTTATCTGACTACAAGTTCAGCTGGGATCGTGTTTTCCAGAGTCGCGGGGACACAGGAGTCTTCCTACAGTACACACACGCCCGCCTCCACAGGTGAGAAGAGGCTGCAGGGAAACCTTGTACTGCACTGTGCTTCCCTAGGTTGGGTCCTGTGATTCTAAGACCAGGGGCCCTGTTTTCTGGGCTTTTCCAATATCTTCTATTGAGATCTGACTAGAGTAGGCCTTCTTTTAGGGAAAAAAAATTTTTTTATTGAGCATCTATGTTAGAAATACATTTATGTGTATTATGTTAGTCCTCAGAATAACCCTGTCGAAGAATATACTATTACCTCCATTGTGTGTGGCTAAATAGATTTAGGAAAATTAAAGTATCAGATCAAACAGTGTTGGCATCAAAGTCTAGGGCTGTATTAAGGAGACCAAAATTGTGTATTAGAAGGTGATGTTCATCACTTGGAGCTCTGTGCCCTTGTATGACTTTTTAATCTTTTGATGTTTTTAACTTTAAACTTTTGATAACAGTTTGGAAGAGACTTTTGGATGTGGGTACCTGAATGACTTCAACACTGCTTGTTTACAAGAGCCACAGTCTGTTTCAATTCTTCAGCATCTTCTCAGGTACGATGTTTTCTAGGGATCATCAAGTGTGCTTCTGCTTATCAAAATGGCTATTAGCATTTTTGCTGCCCAGTAGAGTCAACAGGCCAGTAGCTGCCTTCTGCCTCTAGACTTTTCCCAAAGGGATGCCTAAAAAGTGATTATTTGCATTTTGAGGGCAGAGGGCATAGATTAAGACAATGCTCAAGGAGGACAGTCTTTAGGTCTTCAGAATATTATCACTGATGAATAGCACACGTGTTTAGCCACCTCGGGCTCACATAAAGCCTTATAAAAGCATAACCTTTTAGTTTGAGAAAGAGCATCTTCTTGCCCTCTGTGATAAGTGAAGGAAAACACCTGCCTTTGTGCAGCTTCCCAGAGACTGTAAGTCCTTCATTTGCCTCTTGGTTTCGGTTCATAATCTCAAATACATGTATCTGATGCTCCCATGCTAGGCAAGACACCACACATTTTCGCTCTGACGGGCATTGTTGGTGAAGCTAAACATGCCAGAGCTTAATCTCTAGAAGGGATGTGGGTGGTTATGAACAAGGCGGTTTTCTTTGATTGCTAAATAGTAGTCAGTGGTTCTTTCCTGGGATCAGAAAAATTTACTCACATGTACAATAGCTAATGTGAGGAAAAATAAGCCACCTGGGTTTTCTTAGCATTGAGGGTAGACTTTGCTCATTTATATTTTATGTTCCTAAACATGGCTGGAGGCTTTTTACATTCACCAGCCATGATTAAAAGTTTTGCTGTGGACTAGGTCTAGGGAATAGCAAGATGATTTAGAAGTCCCTGCCATCAAAGAATTTGTAAGAAAGAAAAATGTTCCTTTGCCTACAAATGTACACACAGTTTTTTCATATCCTTCTACTTTTTTTTTTGAAACAGAGTCTCGCTCTGTTGCCTAGGCTAGAGTACAGTGACTGAATCTCGGCTCACTGAAACCTCTGCTTCCCGGACTCAAGCAATTCTTCTGCCTCAGCCTCCCGGGTAGCTGGGACTACAGGCACTGGCCAACACGCCTGGCTACTTTTTGTATTTTTAGTCGAGGACGGGGTTCACCATATTGGCCAGGCTGGTCTCAAACTCCTGACCTCGTGATCCACCCACCTCGGTCTCCCAAAGTGCTAGGATTACAGATGTGAGACACTGCGCCTGGCCATACCTTCTACTCTTAATCATGTCAAGTCAATCTTATATTCATGATCTTTTAATGTCTAATGTCTTAGTGTAACATGTACAGTCTTTTCCTGTTCACTGTTCCTGTCATCTTTTAGGTTCGACGAGGTGCTTTATAAGTCATCTCGGGATCTTCAACCCAGGCATATTGTCAGTTACCTTCTAACTTTAAGGTACTTTATAATCTTCCTGTGTTCAGATGTTTAATGGCATTTGAGACCTTTCTTTCATCTAAAGGTTTCCTATAAACAAATCCCTTGGTCTAAAATTTGATGTGCTTTTAGTTACAGGAATTATTGCTTCATCTATACAAATTAGCAGTTAATGTTCTTTCATTCATTCAGTTATACAAGGTACTGTCACTAAGACTGGAGAATGGGAACTGACAACTCCACAGTTACAGCACAGTGCATGTGTGTTATGTTAGAGTGAACATAAGAGACGGTGTTAGGGCAACCAGCCGAGCCTTGAGAGATCAGAGAGGGCTTCTCAGAGGAAAGGAGATATTAATCAGGAGAAGGAATGTGGCTGGGAAGAAGAAAAAAGCCCAGAGTTGAGCAAGAGCATAATAATACATTTTAAAGGATCCGTAAGCATTGTCCTGGGAGGCTGATAAATGAAGCGTGTATAAACCTGTTTGCCATGTACTGAGGCATTTAAACTTATTTTCAGGGCCGTGGGGTCCATACAGGGATTTTAAGCAGAGGCACAGAAAAATAAGCTAGAAAACTTAATTTTTCTAATCTTTAATGACAATTTCATGGTGTCTATTTTAGAAACTTGAAATAGAAATTATTGAGTCCACCCTTGTGTAGCAGCAGCTGTATCTTCCATAAAGCTATTTCATAAAAGAAATTTTGCTTTTACTCAATGTTTATTGAAATCAGACACTTATCAGGACTGTTTTCTTGATTATACTTTTTACTTTGTCTTCTCTAGATTTATGTAAGGATTTTTTTCTTCCTTTAAATGACACCTAAGACATATAGAGATGAAGAAGTCTTTTTTTTTTTTTTTTTTTTCTTTGAGACAGCATCTCACTCTGTTATCCAGGCTGGAGTGCGATCTTGGCTCACTGCAACCTCCACCTCCTGGATTCAAGTGATTCTCCTGCCTTAGCCTCCCTAGTAGCTGGGATTATAGGCGTGCAACCTCACGCCCAGCTAATGTACAAAATCTTATGAAATGTCATTTTATCATTAAAACTGATATCTTAAGTATCATTTCTTCGACACGTTGTTATACTTGATGCCATACCTAAATTTAAAAAGATACTTTAAAGAAGTGTGGCCAGTGTGTGTGGAGAGTGGATAACTAGTTTCTACCCACCTCACTGTACAGAGGAAAAGGCCATGCTGTGTTATACATTTGATTGCAGGTTGCCTAAATGAGGAAAAATGATTAGAAAAGAATCCTTTATATTTGTAAAATTAACAATGAAATCATAATCTTAAGAATTGCCCACCTCTTAGTAGTAGAATAGGGCCGAGATCTAAAGCTTGAGTTTTGAATTCCAGTTTCAACTTTACAGTTTCGAATACATCCTTTAATGGTTCTTTGCTTTATTTATTAAGTTGAAGGAGTAAGATTAGGTATCAAGCTCATATCTTACAACAGGAAATTACTGCTGGTACCATCGTGATTTCTCTCTTCCTGTTTCAGTCATCTTGCAGCTGTGGCACACAAAACACTACAAATAAAAGATAGTCCTCCTGAAGTGGCTGGGGTATGTTATGTTGAATATTTTCTGTATAATCCCTAGCTCCTCAGACTAATATTACTAAGTCAGTCTTGTAATTTTTCTAAAATAGCATTCTGTTGTTCAACTGTAGTAGTGTACTTCCTCAGCTAATAATTAGGCTGTAACAATCAATGTTTATATACTTCCCAACATACTAGACTATGAAGCACATTTTCCTACATGAAATATTATAGTGATGTTTCCCTTATCTGAAGGCATACTGTATAATACTATCACTCCCACTCCATGACACTTTATGTACAGGTCTTACTATAAGGGATGCTAGGAATTTATCTTCTCTTGCCTATAGTAACTCGAGGGCACTTTGACATATTGTTCCTGCTTTAAATTAAGAAGAATTACCTTGAAAACCATTCTCATATATTGAATACATTCCTGTTATTGAATATTTGAAATCATTCTTTATTTTGTAGGCCAGACTTCATCTTTTCAAAGCTGTCCGTTCTGTCCTAGGCAATGGAATGAAACTTCTTGGAATAACACCTGTATGTAGGATGTAATTTCCATTAAAATGGCTTTTAAAATGTCAAATGAACTCTAGTTATCTATTCTTAGATGCCTTACTGTTCAGAATAATTTTTTTTTTTTGAGATGGAGTTTCTCTCATTGCCCAGGCTGGAGTGCGATGGTGTGATCTTGGCTCACTGTAACCTCTGCCTCCCGGGTTCAAGCAATTCTCCTGCCTCAGCCTCCTGAGTAGCTGGGATTACAGGCATATGCCATCATGCCCGACTAATTTTGTATTTTTAGTAGAGACGGGGTCTCTCTATGTCGGTCAGGCTGGTCTTGAACTCCCAACCTCAGATGATCCCAAAGTGCTGGGATTACAGGCATGAGCCACCACGTCCAGCCAAAGTTAAACTATTATTCTGTGTCAGAATCTGTATTAAGTGTGACTTGTTAAGTTATTCAGTCTTTATCCTTAAATAAATAAGTCATCTGAATTATCTTATGGTCAGTAGGTATTTAAATAGACATTTGAGTTTTTTTAAACCCAAGGTTTGTGGTCTAATGGGGCTAAAGGATTTGAATTTAAACTTTGGCTTGAAATTTCTTACCATGTCATTCTTCCAGAAATTATTCTAATATATGATTCTATAGTAGATTATACATGATTCAGAGACTATTCTGAAATGATTTAATGTTTTCATGAAATAAAAGAATTGGTGGGGGGGAAAAATTATCAGTTTTCTTGTAATTGTGGCTAGTTTGGAATAAACATAGGGAGATCAAAAAAAGCATCTTTCTGTTAATATAGCTGACAGCTACTCCTAGAGACAACAGACCTCATGCTTCCCTTTGAGTTAACATATACAGGTAACTCTTACTGTGTGAATTCAGGAACTAAATACATTTTAATAGCAAGGAATTACTTGTAAAGACATTGAATTAGGATCTTTTTGTAAAATGTAGTCCATTCAACCATAATTTGAAATGGAGTTTCTTACAGTTTCCTTCATATATCTTCATATTGGTGACATACATTTTGTGTGGCTTCATTAGATAACATGAGCATGGCTTAGGCAACAAGAGTAGGATGTGGTATGTTTGATCAGTACGGCCATCCTCGTCAGCCAGCATTTCCATTCAGGTCTGCTATAATTTATTCTAAACGTTGCTAGTAGTAGTCTTTTGAATACCAGTGACAGTCTATTTTTATGAATAAAGAAGCAAATTAGCTTAAACTGAAGCTTCTCTAGAGTGAAAATTATTTCAGATTAGCAATTATGACTTACCTTCTTAGTCCTAGAAAAGATTCAGCCTTGCAGTTCCAATTTAAGTGAAATAACTCCCAGATAATTTTCGACTGTCAAATTTTTCTTAGCATAAACCAGCCAAGGGATGAAAATGTAGAGACATGTTTTACACATCCAATATCCCTCTCTACTTGTTGAAGAAACTTTCCCCTTCCAAGATCAGTAGTGTCTTCCTGAGTATTTGAATCTTGAGTGAAACCATACAGGAACAGTAATGGGTAGAGCCAAATCTTGACAAAAGCTAAAAAGACTTTTCATTAATTCTTAGAACCTAGACGCTTGTAGCCCTGATTGTGAACCTTCTTAAAAATTCTTTTTTGCTTAAGGCTTGCCCAGAGTTGATTTGCAGCCAGAGAACCCTATAACTAATACAATTCTACATACAGAAAATAACAGTGCATTATTTTAATGGTCATATGTATAATATAAAAAAGTGATTAAACAGAATTCAGAATTCATATAAAGTTTATTGCTGAATTTCCCCATTAACATTACAGAAAACACTGAAATTTCACAAATTATTGAGAGTCCAACAGTTAAACATACTTTATTTTAAAAAGTACAAAAGTGACATTAGAAATTTTTTTGAAGAAAAGTACATCATCTAACAGCAAAGAAATATGAACCAGATAATGAATGGCACAAATATAGCACTAAAGGGGTACTCAATCACCACTGAGAAATCATCTGAGTTATGAAATAGATTCATTTTGAGAAGTTACACATTCAGTTTGTTGATGAACTAGTCTGTCTTGTTTCTGCCTCTTGTAAGAAAAGGACTAGGTCTTTACTGCTGCTAGGACAAAATACTGTACATGAATTGGAGAATAAGGAGGGGTCATCCTTCTCCTCTGGTACCTGAACAAGAGAACAGTTAGTACAGAAATGGCTTTGGCACTTTAACCTTTAGACATTGTCCCAAACCTTGTTACTTGAGTATTGTGGCCTCACCATGATTTTTTTTTTAACACCGTATCATCTCCATACTTCTTATGTACAAATTATATATATACACAATAATAAAATTCCTTCATTCTAAAACAATAGTTTGACCCCAAACAGGTCCACATTGTTTCTGTATTAGCAGTTCACTCCGATAGCTTTGTTTGTTGTTGTTTCCACATACAGCACTGATCTTAATTCTTATGCCATATAGTTAATTTTTTGTTTATGCTACCTTCTGGAATTGACTTAAGGCTCTAGTTTAATGCAAATGGTTCAGTCTTAACAGGAGTCTCACATGAGGCTAAAATCACACACCAATAACTCTCTCCTTTGAAGCTGTTTCTCCTTGTTGGATGGATGTAGTGTCTTGTCTGGGTAATCCATAGAGATATATGGAAACACATACAAGAAGAGTACCCAGGGCAAAGGTGAGTGCTGAAAAGGAAAAAAAACAGCTTTATCTGTATGTGTGTCTTTAAAACTGCCTAATGATCAGTTTAAAATTTTGAAAACTCTTAATTGTGGGTTTACACTATCAGATCATATTTATATGATGGCAAGGTTTAGAAAGGTCTTCTATTACAGAAAAAAAAAAAAAGAGGGGGGTGGCGGGGCGGGTAAAATCAAGGCAATGTTGATCACTGATTAGACTTTTTAGAACATGAGTATGCCTAACTGACACCACTCTGACAAAGAACATACTAATTTCCCTATAAAATATATAATTTTTTTTAAAATGTAAGTATAAATATATATATAAGTACAAAAGAAAATGTGGTAGAATTGGCGAACCTGTGAAAGTTTAGAGTAAAAGATAACTAAATTCAGTTAGGTGACTATTTAAACAAATCAAAAAAATCATAATTTCTTAATAGGAGATGAGGCGATAATTTACTACTAGTCTTAACCCTTTTTTCATCTTTTTTTTTTTTTTTTGAGACAGAGTTTTGCTCTTGTTGCCCAGGCTGAAGTGCAAAGGCGCAATCTCGGCTCACCGCAACCTCTGCCTCCCGGGTCCAGACGATTCTCCTGCCTCAGTCTCCCAAGTCGCTGGGAGGAGCATGCTCCACCATGCCCAGCCAATTTTGTATTTTTGGTAGAGACAGGGTTTCTCCATATTGATCAGGGTGGTATCGAACTCTTGACCTCAGGTGATCGCCCGCCTTGGCCTCTCAAAGTGCTGGGATTACAGACATGAGCCACTATGCCTGGCCCCTTTTTTCATCTTAATCTTAAAAATCAGGATACAAGAAACCAAAATATAACTTGTCCTAACTTGACAAATATATTTCTATGACATCACGCTTTATTTTAGTTCACTCCTAACTGAAAAAAAACCAGCTGTGCTTTCAAAAGAGGGGAAGGTAGGACAAAAACTTACATCTAAACAGTTAACTGAAAGATTGCTAAGACATGTTAGTTGACCATCAGTAAGAACATTAAGCAAAAGCATTTTATACTGTTCCTATGTACTTCTTATGAGCAATGCTATAAGGATTTTGTTGAACATAAAGATAGATCAGAATTACAACTAAAAGTTGACCCAAATCGGGTAGAAAAATATCTAAGGGAAACCTTATAAGCACCTGATGACTGAAATGGTAAGTGGTTGGTAAGTAGTGCCAGGCACTACTCTAAAGCACTTCACCTGAAAACAACCCTAGGCAATAGGTGATATTATTCCCATTTTACAGATGAAGAAAGTGTCACCCAGGGTACATAACTTCCCCAAGGTTGCACAGTTAAGAAATGGTACAGACAAGATTTGCCACACACTATACATGGTTTTCTAAAATTTCTAAAACATTGGCTTTTCCCTATTTCCATTTATAGACAGGAGTCAACTTAAAAATGAAATGTAAATATAAGCCAGGTCTCTTTTACTTGATATATTTAATAGCTATTCTTCATATATTGGTTTGTTATAATAATTGATCAGTAAAGAAAATTATTACACTATAAAAGCACCCTGAAATGTTAAGTCAGTATCATTGCTTAAATAATTTAGAAGCCAAATTAATGCTGGGTGTGTTATATTAGGACTAGCAAAGCAGTGGTACTGGAATGCCAGCTATATTAGTGAGTTTTATATTAATTACATATTGAATGAAACAAAGATATAAAAGACAAAATCTAGATTTTGATTTTGTTTTCAAAACCATGTCATACCCGAATCCAAACCAGTTGGAAAGTACAAGCTGAGGGAGGAATAAAAGATGTTTTCTACATTCTTCTAAAGACTGCTGCAAATAATTTCCTAAAATCTTTATATGTATTTCCTTGAGTACCTTATCACATTCAGTCACTCGAGTTGTCCTATATAACACCTATAAAATACAGGGAGGCCTTGACTGCAAAAAACGTCCCTTCACTTTCACATAGAGCCAGTACCCCTCGTCTTAAGCTCTAAGACCACTTAAACAACCAAAGTACTGCTTAGCCACATCCCATACAACTATGAACAGCGGTATGGGTAGAATAAACTGTAGTAACAAAACTAGGAATTTCTGTAAACAGTATGGCCAACTGCCACTTTTAAATAAAGGAATATATGAATCAAGGAAATGAGAGGCTTTTCCATGTTAAAAACTCGACACAAACTAAGACATACTTATCTGTAATCCAAACAGCATTACTGAAGCAATGGTGGAAAGGACAATGGCCGCCGCTGCAGAAAAGCCTTTCATGATGTTGTCTGTGTACTTAACCACAACGGAAGTGTAGAGGCCACCAACACTTGCAAGAACTTGTATACAGAAAGAAAGAAAATCTTATCACTCAAATAAATGAAACATTACATAATGGTGAGGCAATTTTCATCCCCAGAGATGCCATACTAATTTACCTAGGAAAAGGAAAACACTGTTTTCCTTAGGAGTCATCTGAGAGTTTGTGCTAAAATTGAGTAGTAGTTCCTATATAATACTGTTTTTCCAAAACAATGCCCAGAGGGCTATGTGGTGCACTAAATTTTACACAATTTTTGCTAATACGTTAGATATTTGGGGGCATTGCTATCCCAAAGCAATTTTGCCTTCACAATCAAATCTAAGTCAATAAAATGAAAATATATTCAAACTGGTATTTACAGTATCAAAGGATTAATTTCAAAATGTTATAAGAGCTTAAAATGGACATCTAACTTAAAAAAGAAAATAAAGGATCTACTAAGAACCTTTAATTCCTGGATACTTACAGATGACAAACCAGACATAATATGTGTAACCATAGAAAAATCCTTTTTCTTTAACTTCAGCTCCATCTGACAAGTAGACGCCAACTAATGTCACAATAATCCCTGATAGATACATTTGAATGTTTCTCACCCAAAGAGAAGTATCTGAACTCTTTAAAACTTTTTCAAAATATACTCCTGAAAGAAGAAAATTAGACATGCAAACATTAAAGGTTACTATAAATTAATTTAAAATGTCTTTCCTTTAGAACAATATCCTAGAGATATATAAAGTATATGATTTGGGGAACAAAACATACTTTACTTAAATGTGCACTTATTATGTAGGTTGTGACACATGGCATACTGTACATTATAAATTTATGTTTTTACAAAGTATATAGAATAACAGTGGAAAGTTTATAAGCTACATTTAACAGAAGGCTGTTAAGACAGTTTCTGCCTTTATTATAGCAGTAAGATAGACCACAAAAGCTCTCTGTACTACTTAACGCCAGTAAATTATTTGCTTTGGTCAGCTGAAAAACTACACTATTAAGAGTGAATTATAAACACACCCCTGTAATATCTGCCTACTAATGAATACTCCTAATTCTGCAATATAGTCTATAATCACCACTAGGAATCTTTTCAGAGTAACAACCAAAATGTAAGTAGAATTTGCTGTGTGAAGCCATTTTCCTTTAAAGCAGGGTTCCACAAGCCAAGTTCATACACAAGGTCAGAAGGATCATGAACTCCCCAACTGGATAATAAATTTTGTGTATATGTGCATTTTTCTGGAGTTGAAGGTCCATAGATTTTTTCAGATACTTCAAAGGAGTACATGATACCCCTCCCCCACAAAAGTCCCCTGTCTCTCCGGATTTATACTTAAAATGAATGCATATTTTACAAAGCCATTAAATATTTTAGTTATAAACATCACGTTAGAGCCTTAGGAATTGCCAGTGAAGTATTTATCAACTAAAAGGTCTAACGAAAAACAAGATTATTTTTGATGAGTCTGTGTTGGAATGGGAACATAAAATAGCTATTCTTATTTTCACCTTTGATTTTACCTTCTGGGAAAAACATTTATCCAGTGCCCAGTTACCCCAAACACAGAGAGATATTAAACCACCCTCTGTTTCCTCAATTGTGTATTAAGAGAGTGAGTTAATAAAATGTTGAACATAATCATTTATTCAAGATATTGCAAAAAATCAAATAGTATATTTTTTAGGTAACTCAATTTTTGTTCCCAATTTGTTGGTTTCTAGAACACAATGCTATCATTAAGTATATTCCTGAATCCATATTTTCCCCTCCTATACAACATCTTATTTACAAGCAGTATTTTACTTCTGTATTCAGCCTGCTTTCCTAATCAAAAATAGAGTCCTGACTTGAAATAGGTACAAATAAAGATATATAATAAAGATATATAGCTATAACTAATAAATTCCACATAAAGCTTTAAGCAGAATATATTAAAAACTATCATCTCTGCTGGAACTATTTCTAAAACTTTTTATGTTACACTTAATATTCATACTTTCTTATCTTGATGCATTGCAGGAGTGCTTGTCCCTACACGTACAACTCCAGACTTCCATGGATTTTTGATGTTAGTGATTTTGTGTTGTCTTTCCTCCCTGTTTGGTTGTTAGTTTTATGTATTATGCTTTCTAAGGTACTCTTGACCCACCTCATCATCCTACTCCATAGCTCCTAACCTGTTAAAGCAGAGAAAGAACTTGAGGTTACAGGGGAAAAAAAGATATTTAGGTGGCAATATTAACAACCTAAAGCAGCAGGATCTGATTTGACGATAGTGGCAGTTCCAGAAAAAAGGAAAGGGCTTTCTGAAGGCTAATGTTCTCCATTTTCAGAGGTCTTTTTTCATTTACTTTTGGGTTTTGGGCCAGACTGAGATGGTCAAGGATAGATAACAGAAGTAGTTAACTGCAAGTATGAACAGGGATTGAGTCTGAACTTAGTTGAACGATGCTATACATTTACTGAAAAAACAGCTGACATAAAACTAAATATAAGCAAGAAGATAAAGTTTAATGGGAATAAAACTGAGAAAGCAAGATAAACTAGACTGGTGTCTAAAGTTTGATGTTTTCGAAAAATATGACAAAAGAATAAAACGATGCTTTCATGATTTACCTGCAAATCCTGAGCACAATACAGCAATAGCTATAGCACCAAACCCTAATAATGGATTTTGTTCCACCTGCAATATTAATTTTTAAAGTTATTTTTAGTGACTAATAAACAAGAGTTCATCCAAGAGTCCAAATAAATACAAAAACCTGTGTTACAGTCTTACTAAAAGTATATTCCACATCAGACACAGCTATTCTACAGAATAAGACAACTAAACAAACAAAAAGACCATTCCAGAAATTAACCAGGGCACTTGGCTTAAGTGAAAAATGTGTTCCTCAAATCACAGACATAGTATATGCTTAATATATTGTGTGCCCACTGTTTCCTAATATCAATAAGCACTCTAGCATGAACTTTTGAACAGGCCAAGTCAGCATGCTACTTAATTTTAATTTCTACTATCACTCTAACTTAAAAGCTTATACCATCAATCCTGAAAACGATAACAATTTAACTTATTTATTCCTCATCACCTACAGGATAAAGTGCTGCCTCTTAAGACTCCCCAATTTATTGAATTTTTAGTATACCTTCTGTGTACCAGATAAACATTGTCTATACACATAGCTATGGTTTGAATGTCCACTTCAAAATGCGTGTTGAGATTTAATTGCCATTGTAACAGTATTAAGAGGTGGGCATTTAAGAGATGATTAGGTCATGAAGGCTCTGTCCTCAAGAAGGGATTGACGCCATTACTGAAGGAATGAGTTAGTTATCGAGGGAGCAGGTTTCTGATAAAAAGGATGAGTTCAGCCCACTTCCCTCTTTGTCACGTGGGATCGCTTCTGCCTTCTGCCATAGAATGACCCTCACCAGATGCCAGCACTGTGTTCTGGACTTCCCAGCCTCCAGAACCATGGGCCAAATAAACTTCTCTTCTTTATGAACTACCCACTCTGTGTATTCTGTTATAGCAGCAGAAAATGGACGAAGATACATACTAAATGAATAAAGAAGATTGTAATACACAGCTCTGGTTCTTAATTTCTTATGTAGGCAAAATTGACAAGTATATATAACCAAAATAGTGTGAGACTAGTGCTAACAGATCCAAGTATATGGGTCCTAACCCTCTGTTTCACTTTATTTTCTCTTTTCTAAACTGTCAGGATCTTTCATCAGTCTTTCCTGAAAGATAAATACTATCTCAATAGTATCACTGAAATTAGTGGGTTGAGATTCATGACTATAATATGACAAGTATATACCTTGTTCAAAATAAATAAGCCTGATATAAGAAAAGTACCACTTTATGGTACCTGAGAGAGCAAGCTTCGTCTAAAATGTTTGCATAAAGATAAAAGGAGAAACAGAAGATACTGTAGACCAATGGTTCTCAAAGTATGGACCCTGGATCAGCAGCAGTGGTACCACCTGGGGGTTTGTTAGAAATAAAAACTGTCAGGCTCTACCCCAGACCTACTGAACCATAAACTATGGGAATGGGCCCAGCAATCTGTTTTAACCAACCTTCCAGTTGATTCTGATGTACACAAAAGTTTGAGAACCACTGCTATAGACTACACATTATTAACAAGGATACCTTCCTAATACAAATTTCAGGACTGACATAGATAGAATAAAATCATACTGAGATATCACCTATCCCAACAATTCTTGACTTTCCTGCCAGTTTAATCTCTCTACAGTTAGGAAAAATAGTGATGGAAACGGCTTATCTGGACTTGATTCTGACAAGAAACTACTGGGTGATGAAGTAGATGTGATGGAAACTTTGGAAGAAAGCAACCATGTGATCTGAGCGTGAGCCAAACACAGCACAGTTAAGAGACATGTGCTCCAGTCCTGAATAAATCAAAATTCAAAAATGTAAAACTTTAAGTTAGAATTCCATGGCTCGTGAGAAGATGATTCAAGAAAGATTAAGAGTTACTGAAGAAGGAGGTTCTGGTGAAGAGTAAAAAAAAAGAATACATAAGGAAATCAACATGTTTAAATAAGGGCATCTTCACTGAATTGATTTTACAAGAACAAAACTCAGGTATAGATCACCAAGAGGACTCTTAACCAGGAATTTAAGAATAGTATCAAGAAATCGAAAACTCAATAAGTTGAGGCTTGCAAAAATACTGTAAGGCATTAAAGCTTTTTTTGAGACAGGATCTTGTGGTACAATCATGGTTCACTGCAGCCTCAACCTCCTTGGCTCAAGTGATCCTCCCACCTTAGCTTCCTAAGTAGCTGGGACTACAGGCATGCATCACCACATCTAGCTAAGTTTTAAATTTTTTTGTGGAGACATGGTCTCACTATGTTACCCAGGCTGATCTTGAACTCCTGGGCTCAAGCAGTTCTCCCCGCCTAGACTACCTAGCTAAATAAATTTAAAAGACTATCAAGAAAAGTAGGTGAGTTAGTATATATAAAGCATTTAGATAATGCTAGTATTTAGTGCCATATAAATGATTATGGCTGTTATTATTACACTGATTACCAACAAAATGTTAGAACAGATTTAGAGATGACTTGTACTTAAAAAGTTTAACAGTCATCAGGGGAAAGTAGTGTGACTTCACTAAGTGTGAAACATACCAGATTTCCTTACTGAAATGACTCCTAATGTTAAGTGATGAGGGGAATTCCATAGGGATAATGTTTGGCAAGAAATCTGACAGACTGCATATTATTATTATTTTTTTTTTTTTTTTTTGAGACAGAGTCTCGCACTGTCACTCGAACTGGTGTGCAGTGGTGCAATCTCGGCTCAGTGCAACCTCTGCCTCCCAGGTTCAAGCAATTCTCCTGCCTTAGCCTCCTGAGTAGCTAGGATTACAGGCGCCCGCCACCATGCCCAGCTAGTTTTTTGTATTTTCAGTAGAGATGGGGTTTCACCATGTTGGCCAGGCTGGTCTCGAACTCCTGACTTCGTGATCTGCGCGCCTCAGCCTCCCAAAGTGCTGAGATTACAGGCGTGAGCCACTGTGCGCAGCCGCATAATATTTTTATAGACAACACAGAAATGTAAGGATAAAGATACAATCCATAAGTGCATGAATGCTCATACAGAAAAATGCTAGTTAATGGAACAAAATCAAGCTAGACCATCCACCAATACCAACTTGCCAGGCATTAAGATAAGCCACGTTAGAAACAGATCCTCCAGCCGTAGTCAAGCCTTCAGCTGACTGCAGCCTGAAGCCAGAACCAGCAAGCTAAGGCACCCTCAAATTCCTGACCCATAAAAACTATGAGAGATGATAAATGTTCAGTAAGCAAGAAAAAGATCAAGCTAGAGACAATTCTAAAGGTACAGCCACAGAGCTCTGGTCCTGTTCTATCTAAAGTTTTCATTAAAGACCTAGAAGGCATATCTTTTTTGACTCTGGAAAGCATAATACCCAAAGGAGAAGCTAATAATGGATAAGAACTGGAAAAAACCCAAGGGGCTGAGCAATGACCCAAGGCTAACAAGGTAAGCTTAATAAATACAAACACAACCTGCATTCTGGTTTAGAATGAGCCAGAGTTTGAGTTCTGGTGTCAACGAGAGTCTATTCCAGTCCTGACACTTGGAACCCACTTAACCAGTATTGGAGGAGTGCATAGCAGTGCAGACAGATTGAGGAAACAGTGGGGTGAGATGGATACAAGATACATTTGAGACGAACTATTTGGGTGACACATTTACATATAGTGGTTTATGATCAATTGTAAAATAGATTGCCTGCCCCCTAGAAATTAACAGTCATGTACCACATAATGACATTTCAATCCATGATGAACCACATACAAAACTGGTCCTGTAAGATAAAACTGTATTTGTACCTTTTCTATGTTTAGGTACACTAAACTTACCACTGTGTTACAACTGGCTACAGTATTCAGCACAGTAACATGCTACAGAAGTTTGTAGCCTAGGAACAACAGGCTATACTGTACAGCCTAGATGTGTAGTAAGTAATCTATACCATCTAGATTTGTGTAAGTATACTCCATGATATCTGCATAACAATGAAATCACCTAATGATGCATCTCTCAGAACGCTGAACTTATATTCTTTGTTAAGTGACGCATGACTGTATAACAAGTCTCCAGTATTCAGAACAAAGGGGTAATTACCAAGTTGTGCCTCATACTACTTAGACAACATCGGGAGACAGAGAAGTTTTAGGATATATTGAGGAATAATGATACATGAATGCATCTAGGAGAGAAATATAAGGAAAAGCATAGGGGCAGAAGGCAGGGATCAGGAAGTCTCTGTCTAGAAACCATATTACAGAAAGAAACAGTAGGGTTTTAATTGGGGAAGGAGGAGACCTGGAGGGTGGGGATATGATACTGTTCACAAGCACTGTACATCCCAGCCGCCTTCCATTCCTAAGAGAACCATAGTCCGTTTGCTAAAAGTTAAACACAGTAAATATTCAACTGTAGGAAACGCCTGACCTTTACAAACTATTCACTGGCATCCCATTTCCTGTTTCTCTTTGGGGAAATAACTGATTGAGGCATAAAATATAAGAAAAAAAACATGTATGTATCTTAACATTAACTGTTTAAAAATCAGTTATGTACCTTCACATTAACTCTTAAAAACTAGAGATAATTATCAACTATCAGTAAGAACACTCCTCCCCTTGTCATCCCTATCACTGACAGTAAGGAGATGTGCCAGAGACTGAGAGTTGAGGGAGAAGATGAAAACTAGATGCAGAAAAACCTTGCCCAGTGTTTCTGAGATGTTTGAAAGAGGTCTAGAAGTTCTAAACATATACAGTATGGAAACTGGCACAGTTGTGGTCACAAGTTAGCTATTAACTAATTTAGGACAAGTTCCTTCACCTCTTTGGACTGTCATCCATAAAATGGAGGGGGTGGAATACATTATTTCTAAGGTAGCTTCCATGTCTAACATTTTTTATGCATATTCTCCTCTGAGAAACAACCAATAAGTAGTAGTATCCCTAATAATATGCTAAAGAAAAAAGGCCTATCTATAAGGCAAAAGCTACTTTAAATCAAAGAAATGTAGTCATGCTGCATGCATCAATGTAACTGAACGGTATAAGACTTAAGGAAGTTTTCTATTTATGGGAAGTTATGGTGTGCATTTTGTTTCTTACCACAACTTTCGTAGCTTGGGCTGGTTTCCACTGTACAAGCGTGACTCCAGCACACAGCATAAAAACTGAAACCCACTGTAATTTGCTGAGTGTCCGGTTTAACATTAAAACAGTGCATAAAGCAGTACACGGAATCTTTAACTGGTAGGTCACCTAAAAACAAAAGAATAAATTAATAAATTCAGTTAATGTTAGTCTCTGATACAAATATCTTATTTCTGATATCATTGACACAATTATCAATAAAAAATATTTAATAATGGCTGGGCACGGTGGCTCACACCTGTAATCCCAGCACTTTTGGAGGCCGAGGTGGGTGGTGGATCACGAGGTCAGGAGATCAAGACCATCCTGGCCAACATAGTAAAACTTCATCTCTACTAAAAACAAAAAAAATTAACTGGGTGTGGTGGCACATGTCTATAATCCCAGCTACTCAGGAGGCTGAGGCAGGAGAATTGCTTGAACCTGGGCAGCAGAGATTGCAGTGAGCTGAGATCACGTCACTGCACTTCAGCCTGGGCAACAGAGCGAGACTCCATCTCAAAAAAAAAAAAAAAAAACTTGATAATATGATAGTTAATAAAAACTCTTTTTACCATCAAAGATTCTGTGCTTTTCATTATCATTAACTCCACTTACCTGGTACACTGCTGCATCCAGATTGCTAAGAGCTAGGAAAGCCATGTTGTTCTGAACAGCATACACTAATGATGGCACACTTAACTTCAACAGTTCCTTGGGGCTCCCCAAGACATTTTCTCTTAAAGATGCTTTGAATCTACCCAGACTACCAGTTTCTCTTTGAAAACAAAAGGGGGAGATGAGAGGATGGTGAGGAAGAAAATTAAAGAGCATTCTTTTAGTAAGACTTCTTCAAACACAGGACAGGCATACTATGTTTGCTGTAATTTAGTAAACTAATAATTTCTAACTAGTTTTAGATTAAAAGAAACATACCAATAATGTATCCTCTTTAAAAAATTATAGTTCTGTTTGGGAAAATATGACAACAACAACTAGATTTACCACTATCAATCTCTGGTCAAAGCTCTGAGAGATTTTAGTATATTAAATAATGAGATTAGGAAAACAAAATTGCTGATATTACCTATAAAAATATTGCGATATTACCCCTGCTACTTTAACTGTATTTCATCAAGTTCACTCTGATTTCTTCTTAACTGATCAGTTTGCATATCCATTTTTATTTTTACTTATTTATTTTTGAGACAGTCTCACTCTGTCGCCCAGGCTGGAGTGCAGTGGCGCTATCTCAGCTCACTGCAACCCCCGCCTCCCGGGTTCAAGTGATTCTCCTGCCTCAGCCTCCTGAGTACCTGGGATCACAGGGCATCCACCACCATGCCAAGCTAAATTTTTTGTATTTTTAGTAGGGACAGGGTTTCAAACTCCAAACCTCAAGTGATCTGCCCACTTCGGCCTCCCAAAGTGCTGGGATTACAGGCGTGAGCCACGGCACCTGGCCTATTTTTAAAGTTTTTTTTTTTTTTTAATTACAATAGATTTAATTGCAAATAAAGAGGCTTTGGTAGTTCATTAAGTGGGTCAGGAATAGAGTGAGTCAGGTCAGTATTATTTATAAATTAATTTAGTACTTATGAAATATAGTACATAATCCTTATGTAAGAATATTCTCATCATACTTAATGTCTGTATAATTCTGTAGCAGATCTGAAAAATTTACTAACTCCAACAAAGTAAACTATATCTCTAATGTACGTAAAGTTTACCATTTGACTGCATATTGATTATGCATGCTCTTAACTATTATTTTTGCTATTACTATTTCAGGAGGATGTGGCTAATCTGGCCTATATTTCCTGTATTATAAATCAGCTCACTGATTTCCTGAAAATAAAAATAAAACAATGTTTTATAATAAGCACCAATACCCCAAAAAAGTGCTTTATAATAATGGTCCTAACTGCAGCTCACGATATCCTTAAGAAAACCATAATACTTTGCTGGTGAAAGAGCTCTATTCCAACTCAAAGTCTGATAATCACAAGGAGATTCTGTATTTTTGGTTAGAATATTAGAATCAACAGTTGTGAGTTGAATTTTTTCATTTTTAAATGCTGCAAATATAATTACCTAAGTTCTGAGAGAAAGCAAAAGTTCATTATATTAAATTGACTAACCTGTGCCTATTTATTTGCTGTAGAACATTTAACTCCAAGAAAATGCTTAATTAATAAGACAGGAACTTTGACCTAAGCCACAGAAACAAAAGACATCCTTCTTAGTTACAGATCTTTTTGTGTTACCAAATCCAACACCCACACCACAGTGTTAAATCTATATGCTGAAAAGCAACGCATACAGCCTGGTGGTGGACTACAAACTCTATTCGAAAAGCAAAAGAATACCAAAAATACCACAGATTGTCCACCAAAAAATCTATGTAGGAGAGTTTTCCAGGAGTCTGAAGATTTCTTTAATGTTTGGCTTTTTTTTAAACTGCTTAATGCAATTCTAAGATGCCCCATATACTTTCCTTACATCTTTGTTGTTTTGCTTTGTTTTTTTTTTTTTTTTTGAGACACAGTCTGTCTCTGTCACCCAGCCTGGAGTGCAATGGTGTGATCTCGGCTCACTGCAACCTCCATCTCCCAAGTTCATGGATTCTCCTGCCTCAGCCTCCCGAGTAGCTGGGACTACATGCACAGGCAACTATGTCTGGCTAATTTTTGTATTTTTGGTAGAGACAGGTTTTCGCCATGTTGGCCAGGCTGGTCTCAAACTCCTGACCTTAAGTGATCCTCCCACCTCGGCCTCCCAAAGTGCTAGAATTATAGTCATGAGCCACCGCACCTGGCCAACATCTTAAATAGAGTATAAAGAATAATTGTCAACATGTTTTCTCCTCAATTATAAAATTGATGAAATATTAGAGATTAAAATGTAAAATAATCACCTTAATAAGGTGATGTATCAGAGAAGATAACTGAACATTATAATTATCTCTAGTATCATGATAGCATAGATACAAATTTTACAGACCGTGTGAAGTGCAAGTTTTAGTGCCCTTCTAAAATGCTGACTCATACGCTGATGATGTGTCTTCAAGGTGATACCCAAAAGGAACTGCTGAGAGGTGGCTGCTTGTGCCCATACTTCACACTCCACCTCCTCCCATACTCATTTATTTCCTGGTGTAAGATTCTTCACGCTAAACATTCAAAAGCTACAATATAATGGCTATTTATCCTTTCCCTAATCCCCAGCTATGGGCAATGCCACTTTACCTCCACCTGTTAAAGATATTATAGCCTTGGTGGGTGTGGTGGCTCACACTTGTATCCCAGTTATTCAGGAGGCTGAGGCAACAGGATCACTTGAGGCCAGGAGTTGGAGACCAGTCCAAGTAACAGAGGAAAACCCCTTCTCATAAATAAATAAATAAATAAATTGCCAGGAGTGGTGGCCTATCATCCCAGCTACGCTTGAGACTGAGGTGGGAGCATCACTTGAGCCCAGGAGTTTGAAGCTACAGTGAACTATGATGCCACCACTGCATTCCAGCCTGGGTGAAAGAGTAAGATACCATCTCTTTAAAAAAAAAAAAGAAGACATTAGAAGCCTTCACTGGTAACAAATAGTGTTTTAGCTCTCCAAGGAACAGGGTTGGTCTCTTTGTCCTGTCAGAATATGGGCTACTTAAGGATCCAACTGCTACTCCAAATAATTACCATACCTGCACCAATAAAGGCTGCTGTGGTCCTTTTTCTCCCCCTCACTTTTCTTTCTTATCGCTTCTCCCTTTTCGGCTTTCACATAAAAAGAAGGGCTTAGGAAACAAATTAGCAGCCAATCTCAGTACTCCTTTCCTTCAATGGAGCAAAAAGTAAAGTACAGTGTGTCAGGATTAACCTTCACATCTATCTCTTTTGGCCATATCCTTTTTGTTGGATGCTTAGGAGCTATTTTTTCACTGCCAGGATGGCCAAGGTATATTTTTCTGGTTCCTTCTCTAATGTAGACATTAAAGAAACCAAGGTATACCAGAATGTTAAGTGCTGGAAAGTACAATTATCACTGTAGTACCAAAAGATTATAGCAATGTTACAAAAGATATTTTGAAATGTTACAAAAAAAAACAGAGGATGCTAAAGGAACGAGTAAAAGAATAACAGAAAAGTATCAGAAAGTAGACAGAGGAGATTTAGGAGGTATTGGAAAGAATATGTGGGAATCTTACCACACAGAAAGTTTTAAAGAAGAGGGTAAATAATTTCAGTATTAATCAGGTTAAATCCTGCTTAAGTTAATGTGTTTATTAAGAATACAGCCCTTAATCTTATATTTAGCTTTACTCACTGAAGTTATATAAAAGTAACAAGAGCAATGTATCTGCTAGGAAACACTAGTAATCATCTGTCTTTTTGTTTTACTACGAGACAGAAACAAATGATCACTCATAAATATACTGTAATATACTGTAAAAAGGTTACTTTTTCTTCTATTGTCCTGAACTTATATTTTCTGTTTTTGGGATTTTTTGTTTTTTGAGATGGAGTCTCGCTGTGTCACCCAGGCTAGAGTGCAATAGTGTGATCTTGGGTCACTGTAACCTCCACCTCCTGGGTTCAAGCAATTCTCCGGCCTCAGCCTCCCGAGTAACTGGCAGTACAGGTGCACACCACCATGCCTGGCTAATTTTTTTGTATTTTTAGTAGAGATGGGGTTTTTCATCATGTTGGCCAGGCTGGTCTTGAACTCCTGACCAAGTGATCCACCCACCTCGGCCTCCCAAAGTGCTGGATTATAGGCGTGAGCCACCGCACCTGGCCCTGAACTTATTTTCTTAGAAATCAAATCACAAGCACCTTAATGAGCACCTGTTAAAAACAAATTTATTAATTATATAAATGACATTGCTAGCTAGGAGAAAGAGCATATATAATCAAAAGCATATATTAAATTTCTTTTTAGATATAGTCTTCCTTGTTAAGTTTTCTATTTGAACAATTCTTTTTATCATTGTAATAAGACTGTGCAACCTTTGGTTACCTGAAGAAATTCTGAAGCTCCATGTTGACTGCAGAGATTCTGCTGCTGCCTCTCCCCCTAAATTTCCTATCAACCGGCTGAAACCAATTATTTCTGACCTATGTTTGGTCAAAAATAGGCCTCATTCTTCCAGCTACTGATCTAACAAGAGGCATAAAATTCTTGGCTAGGTTACCGACGCACTGTGCAAAATGGAACACAGCAGAAGTTACTCATGAGCTTAAGAAAGTTAAATTTTGTTTATAAATTTCTTATCTACAAAGTTAAGTATAATTAACTCACTTAAAAGACTTTGAGGGGCTACGTTAAAAAACCAACAATGAAGTCAACTTGAGGACAAAAATACACTTCATATGAGGGACATGATTTTTATTTCCTCCCCAACACCCTGAACCCATTATAGCATGGGTCCAAAAGGGTACTGAAAATGTAAACCAGAAGGAGAAATAAACAGAGTTGGATAATCTATAATATAATCTCTAATATACGTATTTGACAGATACATTAATTTCTCTAGACAATACTATGAAACAGTAAAAGAATTTTCTCTGGTCTTAATATGGATATGTAGTTCAAAGTTAAGATATACTTGGTTTGCTACTAAACACACCCGAAGTATATGTACATTAACATTTACACATCCTGCTAGGGATAGTCTTTATAAACTATGGTGAACAGCAAACAATAAAAAGTTGTTTGACCTGGCGCAGTGGCTCACACCTATAATCCCAGCACGCTGGGAGGCCATGGCAGGCGGATTGCTTGAGTCCAGGAATTTAAGCCCAGCCTAGACAACATGGTGAAACGCCATCTCTACAAAATTAGCTGGCTGTGGTGGTGCGCACCTATAGTCCCAGCTACTGGGGAAGCTGAGGCAGAAGGATTGCTTGAGCCCAGGAAGCAATGGTTGCAGTAAGTCAAGATCATGCTACTGCACTCCAGCCTGGGTGACAGAGTGATACCCTGTCTCAAAAAAAAAAAAAAAAAAGCTGACTTTGTTCCTTTGTTCTAAGGCAATATGAAAGTGTTTTCACTTCCTTTTCTTTATACTAACAATGACAGATTTAAATCTCAACTGTTGACAGCTGTGATAGGGTTTAGTAAAGCATTATAACTAACAATTTTCCCGTGAATTGCAGCAGTAATTAATTTTATGAAAAAGTATTTTTAAATGTTGTATTATCTTTCAACCAAATTATAGCTCAGAAATTGATAACTTAAAATTCAAATACTTGGCCGGGCACAGCGGCTCATGCTTGTAATCCCAGCATTTTGGGAGGTTGAGGCAGGCAGATCACGAGGTCAGGAGATCGAGACCATTCTGGCTAACACAATGAAACTCAGTCTCTACTAAAAAACACAAAAAAATCAGCCAAGAGTGGTGGCGGGCACCTGTAGTCCCAGCTCCTCAGGAGGCTGAGGCAGGAGAATGGCGTGAACCTGGGAGGCGGAGCTTGCAGTGAGCTGAGATCGTGCCATTGCACTCCAGCCTGGGCGACAGAGCGAGACTCCGTCTCAAAAAAAAAAAATTCAAATATTTAAAAAAAATCTTATTTACATATACAGCTTTCACAATATCCAACTGCTAATCTGCCCCTCCCTCAAAACAGAATTTACTAATTTCTCTTTTAATTTATAAGTTACCTGATACAATCATTCATATGCACAACAGTATATTTACAAAGATAATTACTACATCTTTGTGTTGGAGTAGAAGACTGGAAACAACCCAAATGCCCATCAATACAGACTGGTATATATGGTACCTATATATAATGGAATATCATGCAGCTTTTAAAAAGAATGAGATAGATTTCTATATACTGACATGAAACCACCTCTAAGGTAAAATATTTGTGTTAAAAAAAAAAAAGGAAAGCGGGGTACAGTGTACATCACACACAGTGCCCAGCAATATCTTGCACGTAACATTTACTACTTTGACCATGTCAACCTTATCTATCAAAGTAGCCATCCATTAATTCCTTCCCACACTCCCTTTTTTTCTTCCAGTTCTAACTTCTTATTGAAATAAGTATAATTTCACACGCCAAAACTTCCAGGGTGTTTTAAGTATAATCAACAAGGATGGGGGAGTGGGGAGGAATCTCGAGTTAAATATAAATAGAAACCAAAAATCACTGTCAACAAAATTACACTTGCAGAAAAAGAATGTTTTATTGTATGTGTAATGTGCTATGGGCTAAATGTGTTACCCCTTAAAATTCATATGTTGAAGCCCTAATCCCCAAATGTGATTATTATTTGGAGGAGGGTCTTAGGTTTAGTGAGGTGATGAGGGTAGAGTCTTCATGATGGAATTAGTGCCTTATAAGAAGAGAAAGAGGCCAGAGTCATCTCTCTCTCCAACACATGAAGATACAGCAAAAAGGCAGCTCTTGGCAAACTAGGAAGAGGGCCCTCACCAGACACCTAATCTGCCATGAGCATCTTGATCTTGGACTTTCCAGCCTCCAGAACTGTAAGAAGTAAGTGTTGCTTAAGCCAACTAGTCTATGGTATTTTATTAGAGCCGCCTGAATGAAGACACATGGCAAAGTGTTAACATTTGGAAATAAAACGTTAAGAGAAAAAATTATTGTAAACTACTGAAATGTCTAACAATGCCACTGTGCTTATCTTTGTCTTAATCAAAAATAATTACTTCATTGTTCTGAAAGACTCAGAATTTGAAAATTAGAGTTCAAAAAACTTGTCTTCTAATCCTATCACTGCCAATTACTTTCTAGATTCCTTTGGCAAATTAAAATTTCCCTCAGCCTAAGATTTCTCATCAAAGAAGAGGAAATAATAGTTTCAGCCAAAATGAAAATAAAGGTTGGAGTAGTCCAAATCTGAAAATTCAAAATCTGAAATGTTCCAAAACCTAGAACTTTTTGAGTGCCAACATGACATTCAAAGGAAATGCTCATTAGAGCCCTTTGGATTTCAAGTTTTCAGATTTGGGATGCTAGTATCAAATTAATATTCATGCAAATATTCCAGAATCCTAAATATTCTGAAATCTGAAACACTTCTGGTCCCAAGCATTTTGGATAAGGGTTAGTCAACATGTACAAGAATGAAATGAAAATAAGCTGCATTTACCAGCTTGTTTCCCTCACTTGTTTCTAAGGCTGGACATCAAAGAGTGTTTCCTTAACACTTTCACTCTCTGGCAGCCTGCCACTCTCAATAGCCACAATTCTGAATAACTGAAGGCAGCAAATATAATCTTAAAGGAGGATGTGTGGCATTTTACATAATACATTATGACAATGATTACTGGTTGGTATTCTACAGAGTATAGTTACCTGCTTTCTAAAGAAGACATCTACTCATGAGGTTTTCAAAAATATTTTTCACAAGTCCCAAAAGGGGGCATTATTCTTTGGCTTTTCTAGGGCATTTTAAATTTATAGCAATAATACACTTTCAGTGATTTCCTCATATTTATTGCCTAGTTTTCTTGCAAACTGCAGCAACATATGCACCTCTGCCTTCTGTTCTTTTACCCCAACATGAAAGAAATTATTTTTTTCCTTTTCTTCTGTTTTTTTTTTTTTTTTTTTTTTTTGAGACGGAGTCTCGCTCTGTCGCCCAGACTGGAGTGCAGTGGCCGGATCTCAGCTCACTACAAGCTCCGCCTCCCAGGTTTACGCCATTCTCCTGCCTCAGCCTCCCGAGTAGCTGGGACTACAGGCGCCTGCCACTTCACCCGGCTAGTGTTTTGTATTTTTTAGTAGAGATGAGGTTTCACCATGTTAGCCAGGATGGTCTCGATCTCCTGACCTCGTGATCCACCCGTCTCGGCCTCCCAAAGTGCTGGGATTACAGGCTTGAGCCACCGCGCCCGGCTTTTCCTTTTTTTCAAATAAAAATTACATTGGGAGGCCAAGGCGGGTAGTCAGGAGTTCGAGACCAGCCTGGCCAACATGGTGAAACCCCGTCTCTTCTAAAAATACAAAAATTAGCTGGGCATGGTGGTGTGCATGCTGCTTAGGAGGCTGCTTAGGAGGCTGAGGCAGGAGAATCACTTGCACCCAGGAGACAGAGGTTGCAGTGAGCTGAAATCATGCCACTGCACTCCAGCCTGGGCAACAGAGCAAGACTCCATCTCAAAAAAAAAAAAAAAAATGACAATATATATCAGGCCCTCTTCACTGAAGCAAGTCTGTATTTCTTCTAAGAAGTTAAATATCCTAATATTTTCAAGTAAACTGCATTTTTATATATATATATATATATATATATATATTTTTTTTTTTTTTTTTTTGAGACAGGGTCTCACTTTGTCCCCCAAGCTAGAGTACAGTGGCACAATCTTGGCTCACTGCAGCCTCCACCTCCCAGGTTCAAGCGATCCTCCTGCCTCAGCCCCTGAAGTAGCTTGAGACTAAAGGTGCACACCACCACACCCGGCTAATTTTTGCGTTTTCTGCAGAGATGAGGTTTTGCCATGTTGCCCAGGCTGGTCTTGAATCCCTGGTCTCAAGCATTCCACCCTCCTCTGCCTCCCAAAGTGCTGGGATTATAGGTGTGAGCCACTATACCCAGTGTGCATTTATAATGTTTAATGGAGTTCTCTTTTAAATATTTTAAATACTGTCTTTGTCTGCTTTGTGTTGCTGTAAAAGAATACCTGAGACTGGGTATTAAAAAAAAAAAAAATTTTTTTTGGCCAGGCGCAGTGGCTCACCAGCACTTCGGGAAGCCAAGGCGCGCAGATCACAAGGTCAGGAGTTTAAGACCAGTCTGACCAATATGGTGAAACCCTGTCTCTACTAGAAATACAAAAATTAGCCAGGCGTGGTGGCATGTGCCTGTAGTCCCAGCTACTTGGGAGACTGAGGCAGGATAATCGCTTGATCCCCGGAGGCAGAGGTTGCAGTAAGTCGAGATTGCCCCACTGCACTCCAGCCTGGGTGACAGAGCGAGAATCTAAATATATATATATATATATATACACACACACACACATATATATATATTTGGCTTACAGTTCAGCAGGCTGAGAAGTTCAAGGGCATAGCCCTGGCTTCTTCGAGGGCTTTCCTGCTGCATCACATGGCAGAGAAGGTCTAAGGGGAGGCGGACACGTGCGAAGAGAGCAAAACGTGAGGAGCATCCTGGCTTTATAACTCACTCTCGAGAAATAATCAATTCCTGCAAGAACTAATCCTGTCTCTTGAGAGCCACAGCTCACTACCAGGAAAACAGCACCAAACCATTCATGAGGAATCTGCCCCCACAACCTAAGCACCTTCCACTAGACCCCGCCTCCCATCACCACACTGGGGATAGAATTTCAATATAAGCTTTGGTGGAGATAAACCACATCCAAACCACAGCATATAACCAGGACAAGGAAAATATTTGGAATTAGAATTAAGCTATTGTATTCCAGTGTTTTAGCAAACCAGTTATACCCTTCAGCCTACAAAACTTTTACCATACTAATGTGAATGTTGGATATCCATGCCTCATGGCATGCAACCCATCTACAGGTACCCTAAGGAAGGCATTAAAGGCAAGAGAAAGAACCAAAGACAATGGAGTCTCAGCCATTTGACCTAGATTGCCATCATGGGTTCTGTCCAAATAGGACTACCTGGTTACAGAACCTCTCTACCACCTCAAATTCTGAAAAATAAACTGGCATTTCATTTAAAACATGGATCTGGAACCTTGCTGATCCATTTGGTCACACAAAATTTTTAGTCAGAGATTGCATGAATTAGTCCCTTTCCAGGCTCAAAGTTCTTACATATGAAATAAGTTTGACTAGACTAGATCTCCAAAACCTCACCAAGAACAATGCATGGAGCTACAATTGCCTCTGCTTAAATTCTTGGGACCTGAAGATTCTAATTTGCACACTTGATTGAAGTTATACTTACCCTGGCCTGCTTAATTTAACTCTTACAAAGTTCTAGGGCAATGCCTCAGTACCAGACTGATTCCTTTGTTTTTTGAATATGGAATGCTTTATGAATCTGCATGTCATCCTTGTACAGGGGCCATGCTAATCTTCTCTGTATTGTCCACATTTTTAGTATTATGTGCTGCCAAAGCGAGCACTCCTTTGTTGTTTCTTAAACAAGCTGCCTTCCATTTCTATCATGTGTTCCTCTTTATATTAGTCCTGGGGTTTCTAGTTATCCTGTCCAGAAAACAGCAGTCTTTAAGGTATATGGAATCAAATGACATTACAAATAAGATTGTTTTTACAAGATCACTGTTTTTTAACAATGTCTTCCAATCCCATGAGATTAAATGCTTTTATGTGATAAGAACTCCCAAATTTACATCTCTAGCCCCGACCTCTCTTCTGAGTTCCAGACCCATTTAATCCAACTGCCCATTCTCCATGCCCATTTGGATATCTCGAGACACTAAAAACTTTACATTATTCCTACCCAAAGTCAAACTGTTGATATCTTCTTCCCCCAGATCTGTTTTTCCTGTCTCAGAAAAAAAAAAAAAAAAAACTACCCAATTGTTTATACTAGGAAACATAGATATGCTTCCTGATACCTCCCTTTCCTTCACCTACTACAGTTGATCATTATTATTCATGGACTGTATGTGTGACTTCTCTTATTAAAATGTATCTGTAACCCCCAAATCAATGCTTGTAACACTTTCAGTCATTGGCAGACATGCACAGAGTGGCAAAAAATTTGATTCAATTCACCAAGCATGCACATTCCTGGCTGACACCGAACAAGTTAACATTCTGCCTTGTTTCAGCTTTCAGATAATAAACAAGTACAATCTATTTAGTGCTACATTTTTTGCATTTTTGTGCTTTGTGTTGGCGATTTTGTTTAAATGGCTCCCAAGCATTGTAGGGCTGACGCGCTGTCTGATGTTCCTAAGCACAGGAAGGATATGCTATATGTTATGGAGAAAATACATGTGATACATAAGCTTTGTTCAGGCATGTTATAGTGCTGCTGGCCATGAGTTCAATGTTAATTAATCACTAATATACATTAAATAAAGTGTCTTTAGACTGAAGCACACATAAAACAAGGTTATTGTATTGAATTAATTGACAAAAATGTGATCAGTTGCTCACAGGAAGCTACCCTATATATTCCCAAAGCAGGGGTTTAGTATTCAGTAGTTTAGTGTTGGTGGTGACTTTATAGAACATAACTACTGTGATTAACCAGAACTTACTATGTATCCAAACCCATCACAAAGTCCTACAGATTCTACTGCCAGAGCATAACTCAAATCCATTAACTTCTCTTCGTGACCTGTGCTGTCATCCTAGGTGATTATCTCTTGCCTCTATTAAGTTTCCCTACTTCCAAATCATTCTCAAAGAGGTCAAAGTGACTCTAAACATGGGTTCTATGTTAGTTTGTGATTTAAACCATTTAATGACTTTCTTTTCTTTTTCTTCTTTTTCTTTTGAGATGGAGTCTTGGTCTGTCACCCAGGCTGGAGTGCAGTGGTGCGATCTCAGCTCACTGCAACCTCCGCCTCCTAAGTTCAAGCAATTCTCCTGCCTCAGCCTCCAGAATAGCTGGAATTACAGGCATGCGCCACCACGCCTGGCTAATTTTTGTATTTTTAGTAGAGATGGGGTTTCACCATGCTGGCCAGGCTGGTCTCCAACTCCTGACCTCAAGTGATCCACCTGCCTCAGCCTCCCAAAGTGCTGGGATTATAGGCGTGAGCCACCGCTCCTAGCTCCATTCAGTGATTTTTCTAATGCACTTCAGATTAAATCTAAAATCCTTAACAAGCCCATAATACTACTGTGATACCCTGATGACCTCTCCTGCTTCATCTCAGCACCAAAGTCAAGGACTTTTCTGCCTCAGGGATTTCAAACACACAGTTCTCTGCCGCCTCTCTGCTCTTGTCTTGCCTAAAGTCTACTCAATTGACAGGTCTAGGTTTAAATGTAACTTCCTCAAAGAGGAAACCCTCTAATCCAAATGCAGGCCCTCTATTATGTGTGTTTGTAGCACCCTCTACTTTTCCCCCATAACATCACCTATTTATTATTTAATATTTGGTTCTTCAATAGACTATAAGTCCATGAGGGCAGAACTACACCTTTTTAATTTGCAGTGTTCTAGTGAAAACACTAGAACGGTGTTGAGTATATAATTGACATCTGATAGGTATTTTCTAAATAAATAAATGAATGCATGAAACTATCCCATTATATCTTATTAACAATACCTTGAAACGACTTAGAATGACTATTTGCTTCCAATGTTTGGAAGGAATGAAACACAGATTTGAATATGGCAGTGATATGTTATTATATAAGTGAACCATAATTATAACCAAAACACGGTTTCAGGTGCTACTTCGCTAAGTTTCTGCCCCCGCCTCCCACTCCCATATAATATATGTACTTACTTTATGTAATATATGTACTTTAACAATTAGCCAAGACTATTCACTAAGCAAAGAACATTACTGAGCAAACAGCATCAGAGACCATACTAAATAAACAAACTCAAATGGACTGCTCTATAATGAGGTTAAGCTTTGCACAGTTCCAATAAAATTGAAGTTCTAGTATATATTTGTATCAACCCTATAAAGTTATTATACTTTATCACAGTGTAAAGAATGGGCAAAAAGGAAGAAGCTTTTACTTCATTTAATCATAGTTTTAAATGAAATTTAATGGGTTTTTTTCCATTTAAATAGTAATTTATTTTCCTTTCCCTGTATTCTCCAGAAAACTCAAATCAACATTTAGCAAACGTTACTAATTTTTACATTAACTGTGCAGTATTTTTCTGGAAATGTGGGGGAAATACATTATTTTAATCATCAAGATCTAAGTTCTTCTAATTTTTTTTTTCTTGTTCTGAGACAGAGTTTTGCTCTGTTGCCCAGGCTAGAGAACAGTGGTACAATCATGGCTCACCGCAGGTCCTTGCAAGCTCAAGCAATCCTCTCACCTCAGCCGCCCAGGTAGCTGTGACTACAGCCACACACCACTACACCCAAGTAATTTTTTTATATTTTTGTAGAGATGGAGTCTCACCATGTTGACAGGCTGGTCTCTAACTCCTGGGCTCAAGAAATCCTCCCACCTTGGCCTCCAAACTGCTGGGATTACAGGTGTGAGCCACCACACCTGGCCAAGATCTAAGTTCTTAATTTTTCTCCTCTGAAGAGAAAGTTCAAGTTCTAAACCTTTAGTTATTTCTAATATAATTCTTCCACAGCCTCCCATAATATCCTGAAATGGTCATCCTTTCTGTGAGATGATAAAGTCTTCTCTAACTTGAAAGCAAAGAAAAAAGTCTAATTTCATTTTTTTAGCTCTACACAATTATTTTAACATTATATGGGAAAGAATTTTCAAGCAAATATCAATTCAAACATGAATCAACTTTGGTTTCCTGTGCATATAACAAATTATAACATTTCTGTGTAACAATTATTTTCTGGTATTTAGAAGCCTCTCCATCACAGCACTTACATCCAACCTGTGTTTTCACAGACTACATACCATCCTGTTTGCCTTTCACCTACTTACTCTTTTTGAATTACTGATTTTAATGTGTGTACAAAGAAATGACAACACTGAGAGTACCTGGAAAATATTTTACTTTTTTGCAAACACTAAATCTAAAAGACCATTATAAAGCTCTAGCCCCTTTCATTTGTGGCTCCTCTTAACTGTTCATATCACTCTTAATGGCCCATAGTCTGGCCATGTATTTTATTCATCTGTTAGATATGAGTTCTAAATTTCTCTTCAAAGAATCAATGTCAGTATGTTCAATTCTTTGCCTTCTACTTTTAAACTTAACTTCTTCATAAAGCAACCTTTTCCAATTACCCTCTCCACACTGACTCATTCCCATTACCTGTTCCACCCTGACTCATTCCGATTACCTGCTCTAACCTGACTTATTCCGATTACCTGCTCATTCTCCACCCTGACTCATTCTGATTTCCTGCTCTGCCATAATCATTTTTCCCGCCAAACCACTCACCCCATCACTCTCTTTAAATTAGCCAATTGGAATTAGTTTAGCCTGTGCGGTGTAACCCTAGCCAATAGGGAACGACACAGCAGCAGGGCCCACGTGTGTCAGGAATAAGACCCCCTTTTCCTCCCTTGTCCAGGTGTGCCTCACCATTGCTCCATCTGTGAGGGTGCACCCTTCTATAGAAGCAAACTGCCTTGCTGAGAAGAAAAGAAGAAAATTTTATATTCAAGTGCTATTTCTTTTGTGGCACCAAAACTTTATAACCATTTGGGGGCTCATCTGGGATTACAATCCCCTCCAGGGGCGGTCTCTGGTTCTCTCTCGTGAGAACCAGAGACCTTGTGGCAGCCTCAGGGGTGAGAAATCAGGACCCACCCAGTGTGAGGAATAACCCGAGCTCTCAGCAATGCAGAAACTGGTCCTCAAATCAAGCGGACATGGAGTGCATGGTAGCTCTTTTTCAAGATTCCACTGCCTGGAATAACAAATTGTGCTCTCTTTTTCTCTGCTATTTCCTTAAGTCCAATACCCTGCAGGTCAGCCCAAGGGCTATCCAGCCTCCATCTTCCAAAATCAATTTTACCTCATGTCTCTAACGACAAGGGGAAAAATTTGGCATTTCTTGGAGACTTAACAGGATGCAGTGAAGTCTGGCACTTCCAAGAGCTGACCCATCAATCTGCTCTTATTCATCCCTGAGCGGATGTATGGTGGTATTATGGAGGACCTTAACTGGACACTCTGCCAAATAATTAGAGCAGTACTTATGCTCTAGTTCAACTGGCTATCCCTTTTATTCTGGCATTTCATCAACCAGAGGAAGAAAATATGACATTGTAAAGCGACAGAAGCTCCTTATGGGTCTTTCAACTCTCATGTCTATTTAGACGTAATTGGAGTCCCATGGGGAATACCAGATCAATTTAAAGCCCGAAATCAAATAGCTGCAAGATTTGAGTCAATATTTTGGTGGGTGACAATTAATAAAAACAGATTGAATAAATTATATCTATTACAACCAACAGTGATTTATTAACTACACTAGAGATGCTGTTAAAGGAACAGCTGAGCAATTAGGGGCTAACTGCCAGATGGCTTGGGAAAATAGGAAAGCCTTAGACATGATATTAGCAGAAAGAGGAGGAGTTTGCATCATGATTAAAACTCAATGTTGTACCTTCATCCCAAACACCAGCACCCTTAATGGATGTATAACAAAGGCATTGCAAGGTCTGACTGCTCTGTCCAGTGAGTCAGCCAGCAACTCAGGGGTAAATGACTCCTTTACAGGATGGCTAAAAAAGTGGTTCGGTAAATGGAAAGGAATAACAACCTCAATTCTTACTTCCCTCGCAGCCGTAACGGGTGTACTTATTCTTGTCAGGTGCTATGTCATACCATGCATCTGGGGGTTGGTGCAGAGGCTCACAGAAATGGCACTTACTAAAACCTCCCTTAACTGTCCTCCACCTTATTGAGAGAAGCTTCTTCTTTTGGAAAATCAAGCAGAACTAAGCCAAGACATGTTAAAGAAGTTTGAAGAGAAAGAGCTGTAAAGAAAATGCAAGAGGAGGGGATTGTTAAGATATGAGTTCTAAATTTCTCTTCAAAGAATCAATATGTTAGTATGTTCGATTCTTTGCCTTCTACTTTTAAAATAACTTTCTGGTAAAGCAACCTTTTCCGATTACCCTCTCCACCCTGACTCATTCTGATTACCTGCTCCACCCTGACTCATTCCGATTACCTGCTCCACCCTGGCTCCTTCCGATTACCTGCTCTACCCTGGCTCATTCCAATTACCTGCTCCACCCTGGCTCATTCCAATTACCTGCTCCACCCTGGCTCATTCCAATTACCTGCTCCACCCTGACTCATTCTGATTACCTGCTCATTTTCCACTCTGACTCATTCCGATTTCCTACTCTGCCATAACCATTTTCCCCACCAAACCACTCACCCTGTCACTCTCTTTAAATTAGCCAACTGGAATTAGTTTAGCCTGTGCAGTGTAACCCTAGCCAATAAGGGAACGACACAGTAGCAGGGGCCACGTGCATCAGGAATAAGACCCCCTTTTCCTCCCTTGTCCAGGTGTGCGCTCACGATTGCTCCATCTGTGAGGGTGCACCCTTCTATAGAAGCAAACTGCCTTGCTGAGAAGAAAAAAAGAAAATTTTGTATTCAAGTGCTATTTCTTTTGCGGCACTGAAACTTTATTTATAACACATCTTTTTCATATTCCAACTACTTCAAGTGGATTAGTATAAGCCTTTTCAAGATCTAGAACCAATTTTTAACACTTTCACTGGATATCTTTCCCAAAATGATAGCCATGCTTGTAGCTGCATTATCAACTGTCTCATCACATATTGCTGAAGCTGAAGCAATCACAATGTCTTGTAACATTTCAATATTTAAATATAATGTGTCTGTTTCTACATAAAAGCCTACAGACAACACTATTCCTCCCTGCTTCCCTTCACTCACCAACACACATCTTGAAACCTGTATGACTTCTTAACTGCCCCAATGACTCAAATAGGTCCCCGTCTCACAAATCTTTCCCCAAGTAATTTACCTATTAGATTTTATTTAATTTTCACCACCCCATATTATTTTCTCAAATTAAAAAAATGAAGAAACTCAAGCTTAACGAGGTTACAAGTGTGTATGCAGCCACAATCTTGGTCTAGGATTAAAATTAGGTCTATCTCCTCCAATGCCCCTCTTTTTTTTTTTTTTTTTTTTTTTTTTTTTTTGAGACGGAGTCTCGCTCTGTCGCCCAGGCTGGAGCGCAGTGGCCCGATCTCAGCTCACTGCAAGCTCCGCCTCCCGGGTTTACGCCATTCTCCTGCCTCAGCCTCCCGAGTAACTGGGACTACAAGCGCCCACCACCTCGCCCGGGGTGAGCCAGGATGGTCTCGATCTCCTGACCTTGTGATTCGCCCGTCTCGGCCTCCCAGAGTGCTGGGATTACAGGCTTGAGCCACCGCGCCCGGCCAATGCCCCTAATTCTTAACTCTCTCATACCACATCCTTAACTAAGCAATTCTTGCGTGATGTTTCTGATTCAAAGCCCAGTGCTGCCACATATTAACAGTGTAATCTTAAGGAACCTCAGATGCTATGTTAATAAAACAGGGGTAAAGTACTTACCTTGAAAATGTGTAAGGAGTAAATGAGAAAACACGAAAAACACACAGCACAGTGCCTAGCACTTAACACAGGAAACACTCAAGAAATATTATTATTATATTCATCCAAAACACAAGTCAGTAATTTTTTCCTATAAGGGTCAAACAGTCAATATTTCAGGTTTTGCAAGCCAGTCAGTCTCCATTACACCAAAACCAGGGAGCAAGCTGGATTTGGCCCATGGGACATAGTTTGCCAACTCCTACTCTACCGCAGCGTTCTTCAACCTCAGCAGTACTGACGTTTGGGGCTGGGTAATTCTTTGTTGTGAGGCTGTCATGGGGATTGCAGGATGTTTAGCAGCATCCTTGGTCTCTGCTCCACTAGATGCCAGTAGCATCTCTCAAGTCGTGACAACTAAAAAATCTTCTGGGGGGCAAAATCACCCCTAGTTGAGAAACACTGGCCCAGAGCAATTAAACATATAAAGATGTAGCTTGAATTTTCTAACAAATACCCTCACCAGGTGGAAAAATAATTTAACACACTATAAGTATTTATACTCACTTAGCTAAAATTCCCACACTTAGCAATAACTTTATAACTTCTGTGATACACACGGCTGTGGTTGAAAAGTAGAGTTCTTTGTCTGATGTCCTTGTGTATCTTAAAGCTATGGTATAGGCTGCAGCCGTCACGGTCATCACTGCCAAGCAGTATAACTTGAATAATAAAGTGACATTGTCTGGAAAATACGTGCAACAAAGACATTACTTAGTAAACAATATATGTATATATAAGTTAATAAACTAGTTACAGCCCAAAAATACTTATCAATTCCAAGCACAAAATATTTTCTAAAACTCATGTTTAAAAATTTTTTCAAAATGCTTGCCAATTACATGAGCGCGCACGCACACACACACACACACACACACACACCCCCACCCACCCCATAGCTGACTTTAAACATCAGCCAATTAGGCATAAGTTTTGTTCCTGGGGAGTGCCCCAATTGCAAGACTATGTAGCATACTGATTCTAGTTTAGGATGTTATAAATCCCATTATATATATATTGGTGGTGGTGGTGGGTTTTGAGACAGGATCTCACTCTGTCCCCCAGGCTGGAGTACAGTGGCACGATCTCAGGTCACTGCAACCTCTGCCGCCCAGGTTCAAGCGATGCTCGTGCCTCAGCCTCCCGGGACTACAGGCGTGGACTACCACGGCCAGGTAATTTTTTGCATTTTTAGTAGAGATGGGGTTTCACCATGTTGGCCAGGCTGGTCTTTAACTCCTGACCTCAGGTGATCCACCCGCCTCGGCCTCCTGAAGTGCTGGAATTACAGATGTGAACCACCGCGCCGGACATATATTTTAGGACAGGGTCTCTGTCACCCAGGCTGGAGTGCAGTGGCACGATCTTGGCGTGATCTCGGCTCACTACAAACTCCACCTCCTGGATTCAAGCGATTCTCCTGCCTTAGCCTCCTGAGCAGCTGGAATTACAGGCATCTGCCAGTACACCTGGCTAATTTTTGTATTTTTAGTAAGGACTAGGTTTCACCATGTTGGCCAGGCTGGTCTCGAACTCCTGACCTCAGGTGATCCTCCCACCTCGGCCTCCTAAAGTGCTGAGATTACAGGCATTAGCCACCACGCCTGGCCCCAGCACATATTTTAAATATTTTTATGATTACAAACTTGTGGATACAAAGCATGAAACCAACTGCAGCAATGTATATTCTAGATTTAAAGACAGCAGAAAGAAAATAATTGAGAAATGAGTGGGGCTTAATATAAAACTTTATCACAATAAGAACTTACATCGAGCCACTCATTTCACTGCATTATACAAAACAGTAATTCAAAACACAGGAAAAGAATATTAAGAACACAGCTCTATAAAACTAGAAATGCAGGAAACATACAAACACTCAAGAATTGCCTGCAAGTATATCTGAGCAGCAGCCATCTCAGGCACCAAAGCCTGTCCAGGACCTTTGGTAAAACCATAAGCACTGGGTACCAACTCTCCCTCATACTTCCTTATTCCCAGACCTACTCAGAATCTGCCATCACCCAAGGATCAAACTATTTCTATTTTCCTTACCCAACTCCCACCTATTGTCCAACAGTCCCCTTAAGCTCCATTCAAATCTTTAGGCTCAAGGTTAAACAGGGACCAGCAAATTTTTCTGTAAAGGGCCAGAAACAAATATTTTAGGCTTTCCAGAGCCATACTTTGACAACCCCAGGTTAAGAACCAGAAGGACACCGGGTGACTCCAGGCTGCTACTTTAACTACATTATATGCTAAGTACGATTTTGTTCACTGTTTTGGGAGCCTAATTACAATTCAAAGACTGTTTTCATAGGAAAATAAAACAGGAGTTTCAAATACATTATCTTTAGATATGGTATGGTTGGAACTTCCAAGGAAACAGGTTCTTCAATATAAATATTTTCCCGAGTGAATTAAAGAATCTTTTCAGATTTGTCGGCAATTTTTAAAAATCATATCAGGTTTAAATAAAAGGTAAAACAGAAGAAATATTTTTCAACTACTTAAACTTTCTTTCCAAAAGATCTGAGGAGCCAAAAATCAGTGTTTATAAAAAAGGAAGTGAAGGAGATCACTATAATCCTTCCTTTGTTCTAAAACTTTGCTACACAAGGGAAAAAATATGACTTCAAAAATAAACAGCAATAACCTTTAATCAGTAGAAGAGAAGGCATTTCCCATCTTCTAGATAAGGGGTGAACAAACTATACATGTCACTAGTTTACATGAGGCCTGTGAACTCACAATGGTTTTGCATTTTTAAATACTTGATAAAAAATGTAGTAACATCTTGTGATACATGAAAATTGCATGAAATGCAAATTTTAGTGTCCATAAATAGGTTTATTAGAACATCACCATACTCATTTGTTTCTAAGTTATCCAGACTACTTTTTTTTCCCCTACAACAGCAGACCTGAGTAGTTATGACAAGAGACTATCCAGCCCTTTACAGGAAGTTTGCCAACTCATGTCCTAGATTATCAACATTTTCATAAATGAGATTAGGACTGATAAAACTAAAAAGTAATTTATTTTAGGTATTGTATAGGTTCCTGATTCCAAAAACAACATAGTGAATATTTAAACACTAAACCAAATTGATGGCCTACAAACATATTTTGACTTATAATATTGTCATTAACTTGAAAAAATCGCTTTTTGCATAGTGATTATATGGGAATATATATTATACTCTTGAAACTACTAGATCTAAGTGGAAGGGTAATCAAATAAGTTTAGGTATGTGCAAAACAGATTGGGCTTTGATATGGAATACCAGTTTTAAACGTATTTCAACTTTTAAATACTAAATGTTTTTAAGTACGATTTTCTCTGGCAGTTTAACATCAGACCAAACTATTTCTTGTTCACTCCATTCACAAATTCTCCAGTATAAAATTTCAGTTATTAGCAATTTCAGTTATTTCAGGGTAATATCAAAAGTCCATATGTAATCACTTCAAATTGGGCAAATCATTCAAACCACACCCAATGCCAGTAACTATAAACCTAGCCGACAACTCAACTCGCAGTCACATCTTAACCCTGCATTGTTCTCTGCTTCTCACGAAGTTGTTTACTCCCACACAGTATTTATGTGGAAACGTCCCCCAAAAGAAACTTACAGTTTCAAATTGTTTTCAGTTACATTTTACTATAGTTTATGGGGACATTACTTGTAATACCTAAGAACTTAGAAATTCAGGAAGTCCCAGATAAATCTTTTGTGGATATTCGGAAGCTATGGAAACTGTAATTTTGTTAGCATTACAATCAAGGCTCAACAAATATGTATTGGCAATAAGCCTAAACCTTTACATTGCTGCAGCTATTTCAAGTAATGATTTGACTTCTGTAATTTATAAGTTTTCGTTCGGATCAATTTTGCTATCCCCATTCCATTTCAGTTATCAAAACAATTCTATTTCTTTTTCCTTTATTTCCTGTGTTGCTACACAAACGGCTTTTAAGATTGAACTTATTTGAAATGAAACAGAAAGAAGACATAAGAGAAGCATATGCAACTAAAGACAATGCCCCTGGGCAGGGCCTGATGATAAACATTGACCCCGGAACAGGGAAAATAACTTGACACCCACGTAAGAAGATATTAGGTATTCGTTCAATATTTATTCAAGGGTGAAGCCAAGTGTTCTATGGAGGAAGAATGGAGCAAGAATCCGAGTGTTGTCCAACTTCTCCTAGTTAATGCACCACAGTCAAAAAATCCACCTCTGGTCCCAACTTACACTGCTCAGCAAAAGTGGTGCGGAGTCAATTAGACTCGCCCTCCTTAAATGGCAATTAGTAAACAAATACGCCTTCACCCGAAAGTGCCATCCTTTGGGAGGAGGGAGGTGGATCTCACCTTCCACCACAAATATCAAGAGTGTTCCTTCTAACTGCATACAGCATTCTCTATAATTACATACAGCACACAGGTGGGAACTGTTAACGATTGTTATCTTCCTTTCGTTACGATTTCAGTGCTGTTTTGACGTCCCAATGATGTATTTACTGGTTGTTGCATGGCCCAGCCGCCGCGTGGGGTCTGCGCCCGGAGCCTGCCTTTAAGTCTCTGAGCATCCGCATAGCAGGAGGCGCAGAGGACACCGAAGTCGCGGGGCCAGAGCCAAGAACTGTCCTGCCTCGCTGGGTGATGCGGTCCAGCCCCGGACCCATGCCCTGGCCCCTCTCCGGGTCCGTCGCAGCCCAGGCCTGTCAGAATTCGGTTCCCACCCACTGCCAGCTAGTGGAGGTCAGTGCGGTCTCGGAATGCCGACTTGCCAAACGCGGAGTCAGCCCCGGAGACTGCGGCCGCAGGGGGAGGCCGGCTGCCCGGACTGCCGGGAGCGGCTCCACGCAAACTCCTGACGCCTCAGCCCGGCCCCAGAGGCCGTGGGCAACCAGGGTGCTCCGCTGCCCGACAGCCGCGGACCAGCGCAGATGCTAGCCCGCCGCCCCCCTCAGACTCCCCACTCCCAGCAGCCCCAGTTCTCACCTCTCGGGGCAGCCATGGTTCCCCGATAGCCCCGCGCGGAACTGACGCCCGCCCCCTCCGTGCCCCGGCGCAGGACACTAGGGACCGCCCCTTGTGGTCATAGAGACGAAGCCGCTCGGCCTAGAGCGCCTCGCCGGCCTCCCGGTCCGCCACCCTCTAAAACTGGTTTCAGGAATCTGCGCTACACCCCAAAATGGGGAGAACGCGGATCGAAGGGAGGCCTTCCCGGCCGCGTCCTAGGTGACAGGTGTGTGAAATTCGGTTGGGGAGGTGGTTCTGTAAACTGCGGCTCCCCGCCGGCTGAGTGAAGGGAGCGCTGCCTTCTGGGAATGGTAGTCCTCACAAAGGTGTGAGTAGGCGGCCGATAAGGATTTGGGTTTAGCCTTAGGGATTCACTCCTGTCACAGCTGTTAGAGAAGCTCCCAGAACTCGTTAAGTAAAAAAAACTACTTGCAGCAACATTTGTAACTTCCACCTAGCTCATTATCTTCCACTGTTACCTTGTGTTCTAGATAAGTTATAATTTATGCTACATATTGTTCAGAAGTCTTGTGCCTGTTCCATATCGTCAGCATTGTCATTGGTTATGTTTACCCAGCCAGACATTCTAACGAATGATCTTCGGACAACAAAAGGGCCTTTAAAAAAAAAATTAGATGTATCGGCTGGGCGCGGTGGCTCACGCCTGTAATCCCAGCACTTTGGGAAGTCGAGGCGGATGAATCACCTAAGGTCAGGAGTTCGAGACCAGCCAGGCCAATATGGCGAAACCCCGTCTTTACTAAAAATACAAAAAATTAGCCGGGTGTGGTGGCTCGCACCTGTAATCCCAGCTACTCAGGAGGCCGAAGCGGGAGAATCACTTGAACTCGGGAGATTACAGTGAGCAGAGATCGTGCACCTGCACTCCAGCCTGGGCGACACAGCGAGACTTCGTCTCAAAAAAAAAAAAAATAGATGTATCAACAGGCATTTTAACCACTATAATCTCCACTTTCACTAGGGGATGTTAATTATCATAATTGATATTAGAAATAATTCATTGGTGAAATAAATGATGTTCAAGATATGTGTATTGGTTTAAAATACTATGAAAATACCTCAGCACTTACAGGAATAGGGATGCAAGATTCTGAGCTGCCCAGCAGCCCACACCTTCTGCAGCATGTTCTTTCTCCAAAATTGTCCTTTTAGAGGGTTGAGTGGTGAATGTTATATGCCATTGTCTTGTTAAATATATATATAGATATATCTGGTCTGTTAACATTCTTGGAAGATTTTGCATGCCTTATTAGCATATTAATATTGGGAGGGGCTCCAAGGAGACCAGAGTTGACTTTGTAGAGGCAGACATTTGATGAATGTCATTTTGGAATAGTGTTGGACTCTTCCTCTACCTGGTAATGAGTGTGCTCACTGGTACTAATCTTCCCTTACTGTAATTGGTATAGTTTCCACTTGTAGAATTATTCAGTTCTCTCCTGTGTATGTACTTATGCATACATTTAAACAGAAAAGTCATATATGTACTCGAAATTAATTTTAAAAATTAAAAATATTCTATCATACAGTCCTTCCTTTGTTTTACAGCTACTGCTTTGTATGGTTTCTCTCTTCCCAGTTTGGACTATCATTATAGTGTCAACTTACCTCAATTAAGTGTAATTTCTAAATGCTCAATTGTTCCAAAAGGCCCTTGTAAGCCTGCCTCTGTTTTTAAGCCTGCACCAACTGTGTTTACTATTTTTTTTCTTTTTGTCTTCTTGTAGAGATTGTGGGTGGGGGCATCTCACTTTGTTGCCCAGGCTGGTTCTCAAACTCCCCACCTAAAACAATCCTCCCACCTCAGCCCCCCAAAGTTCTGGGATTACAGGTGTGAACCACCACACCTGGCCTGCACTAGCTTTTTGAAGCATGTTTAAATTTCTGGCAACAACAAGAGGTTTTGTTGTTTCCTGTCCTAGGTGGTAGAATCAACTAGGAACTATCATTCCTTCTGGTGAGGAAGAGCATTTTACAGACACACACACACAGAGAGAGAGAGAGAGAGATCCCAATTAAGGTGGTGGGTCAAGCACTGCTGAGCCATTTTTGTGACATTTCTGGTTCACATAACATCATGCTGTTGAATCCTATTTTTCTTATACATTTTCATTGCCTCAAAAGACTATTATACTTCATTGGCATCAACCTTAACTAGATTTTGATGCCTCTTTGTCCTAACCCAGTTAGCCCAAGACCAACAGGGACAAACCTGTCAAACTATAGTCTGACAAAGTTGAGCTTACTGATGCCTTCTGATATAATGTGGCCATTTGTCCCTGCCCAGATCTATGTTGAATTGTAATCCCCAATGTTGGAAGTGGGGCCTGGTGGGAGTTCTGATCATGGGGGCAGACCCTCATGAATGGCACTGACCATCCGCTTGGTGATAAATGAGCTCTTGCTCTGAGTTCACAGGAGATCTGGTGTTTTAAAAGTCTCTCTCATTTCTCTCTCTCCTACTCCGGCCATGTGATGTGCCTGCTCCCACTTCTCCTTCTGCCATGAGTAAAAGCTACCTGAGGCCTGCCCAGAAGCATATGCCAGCACTGTGTTTCCTGTACAGCCTGCAGAATCATGAGCCAATTAAACCTATTTTCTTACACATTACTCAGGCTCAGGTATTTCTTTATAGCACTGCAAGAACCAGCTAATACACATTCCAATGAGGGAAACTGAACACCACAGGTATCTCAGGAAACAAAGAAAAAGATAAATTTATAGAATTTTAGGGAAGGATGGGATTAGGTGAAATTTAAAGGAAGCAGTGTTTGATAAACTCAAAGCAGGACTATATGTATCCAATAGGGACTGTAGAACAGTCTCAGGATCCTGTTTCTTGAAAACTACAAAGTTACCATAGATGTGGAACCTTGTATTCAGGAGCCCCTTAATTGAGGCTGCTTCTTTGTATCAAAATGATGTAGATCCCCCCAAGCAAGAGTAAGGTGTTACATTCTTACTGATGTAATTTCAAGCAGCACCTTTTCCTAGAGTATACGATTTTAGAGAACAAAGTTTTTCAGTTAATTAGAAAGCAAACACTCAAAGAAGGGCCTTGCTATTATACTTTATAGTGTCAGCATATCCTTAGGAGAAATATAATTTCCCATTAACTTTGCAGCTGGTTTTACCTGGGTTTGTTATCCCAGCTCAATTAATGACCAAGCAGCTATTTAGTCTTACTCTGAGCTAATTTTTACTTTCTCACTCTGAATTATCCTCAGTCTTGGAGGAAAAAAATACGGATTTAATGTCTTTCTTGTGCCTAGTTTTCCTTACAATCTGGTTATAGCAGAAAGCAGCAATCCTTAACATGTGAGATACAAGGCCCTGTGCCTGATAAGCTAACCTTACAGTACTTCAAGCAGCCACTGCTATTGCCACTTGAGTCCCTGATGATTTCTGATTGTCACTAGAAAACTACAGTATTTGCCTCAATCCCCTGCTCTCTTCTATTTCCTGCTCATGTATCAGAGCTACCCTAGTCTCAGTGATGTGTATAAAAAGAAGCCCAGTACTGTATCCATTGGTAATAAAGTAAAAGTATGAACTTAATTAAACAAAAAGGCTGTCAGGAAGCAAATACCAAAAGGCTTAAGGAGGTTATAATTGAATTCAAATATGGTGGCTATACATTAGATTATTAAACGTGGTGATGTTCAAAGAATAGTAAACAGTTAACCATAAAGAACATATAGACAAGATATAGATACCAAATTGTTTCCCTGACAATTTAAGCATATTACTTTCATTGTGCTATTAAGCATCCGAAACCTATTTGCTACCTTATTGTTTTTTTTTTTATTTATTTTTATTTTTTGAGAGAGAGTGTTGCACTGTTGCCTGGGCTGGAGTGTAATGGCACAATCTTGGCTCACTGCAACCTCTGCCTCCAGGGTTCACACGGTTTTCCTGCCTCAGCTTCCCGAGTAGCTAGGATTACAGGCGCACACCACTACACCCAGCTAATTTTTTGTATTTTTAGTAGGGACGGGGTTTCACTATGTTGGCCAGACTGGTCTCAAACTCCTGACCTCGTGATCCGCTGCCTCGGCCTCCCAAGTTGTTATTTTAAAGCAATTATTTCCTATGGTATAATATGACTAAAAAGAAGCCAATAATTGTCACATTTTATAATTGATAAAAGGATACAGGGAGATAATGTAAAATTCAATGTCTGGATTGGGAATTAAACATGAGTAATAATCATCTGTATCCAGACATTTCATATTTGAGCTTAACTCTTCCTTGCCTCTCTTTTCTTTTTTCATTACCGTAATCTCTCTTTCTTTTTCCTGCCAGTCACTGATGGTTTGTACCTATTTTTACCATTTTATGCTTGCTTTGCTTCAGTGGTATTTCCACTCAAGCCAACTCTATGAAAAGAGAGTTTGGCAATTGCCTACTCCATTGATGACTCTAATCCATCATCCTCTTTTGTTATTCACCATTTTTTGAAAGTCATAATGTGTCAAGTGTTATTCTAGGATTAACTGAGGGCTAGAAAACAAAAAGTAAAGAAAAATGGGCAAGGGGATACAATAGACTTGAAACATTGGAGAATCTCTATTCTCTTAGCTAATAGTGACAAGGCACTTACCAGGTAAGTGTTTTGCATGTGTTAACTTCTTTAATCCTTATAACAACCCAGTCAATGAGTTTGGAACTATTATTATCTCATTTTTATGATACAGAAACTGCAGCAGAGAGGTGTTAAGTGGTACAGCTAGTAAGTAGAAGAGCTAGACTTTTCTTCCATGATCACAGAGCTTACTTTACATCTTTTTTCTACTCTTCTGACTGCTACTCTGTCTTATTTTGTCTTCTCTTTCTTCCTCCTCATTTAACCCCCATTCTCATGGGGATGACCTCCCAAACTATCTTTGTGCAGCCCAAATTCCTATTACCTCTGCTTTACTATCCTTGTCATCCCTTAAACTCAAATTTTCTAGTGCTGAACATGTTATCTTTTTTGATAACCAGCTCCCCTTCTCAGTTATCATTTATCTCCTAGGGCAGAAAGCCTGAGGTCATACTTTGAATTTTTCTTCCTTTTCCTGAGATATTATATCCTGTCTGCTTAATTTAATCTAGCATTTGCCCTTCCACATCCCCCATCATGCATTCCCCAGTTCTTGCAGGAGCTTCCTAGCCGTCTCTCCAAAGCGAGTATCCCTCTTCCACAATTGATATTCTACTCAAGAATCTGCCATGATTTTCTAATGTTCTACCACAGGAAGGCAAAATGTTTCTCTGCTTGGCTTACAAAGTCCTCTAGAAAGTACACCATCCAACTCTGTTTATTCAACTTTATTTGCCAGCACTTCCTCAAAAATAATCTCCCCTTCCCTCTTTACCATTTTTCTCCCTCTTCTTTTGCAATAACTACTTTACTGCTGAACTCTATTAGCTCCCACCTTGACTATTCAAATAATCACTCAACCAATACCCTGCTTCCAGTTTGCCCTTTCATTCCTTCTTTTTTTAATTCATTCATTTATCCAACAAGGTGCAAATGCCAGGGGATATAAAGATGACTAACACATAATTCAAATCTCAAGAAATTCAAATCGAACAGGAAGAATACAGATGCACTACTATCTATACATCAATTTATTTTAAGCACTATAATAAAAGTAATAATAAAATCCAATGAAAACTTAAAGAAGGAAGCAATTAACTTGCTCAAAAGAAATGGGGAAAACTTTCATGGAAAAGATAAAGTCTGATCAGACTCTTTGAGGACTGTACCTGTGGACTACATTCCAGGGCACAGAGTGAAAAGCACAAGTTAAGAGTTGGGGGTATAAAAGACCATGACCTATTTGGGCTGGGCTCACGCCTGTAATCCCAACACTTTGGGAGGCCAAGGTGGGCTGATCACTTGAGGTCAGGAGTTCGAGACCAGCCTGGCCAACATGGCAAAACCCTGTCTCTACTAAAAATACAAAAATAAGATGGGCGTGGTGGCACATGCCTGTAGTCCCAGCTACTCAGGAGGCTGGGGCATGAGAATCACTTGAACCTGGGACAGTGAACCAAGATCACGCCACTGCACTCCAGCCTGGGCAACAGAGCAAGACTCTATTTCAAAAGATAAATTAACTAAATTTTTAAAAAAGACCATGACCTATTTGAAGAGTTTTGGTTCAATCTGGCTAATGTGTGTGGTGTGTGGAGAGAGTATGGGAGGGGTAGGAGAGGAAACTGGAGGATAAATGGAGATCATATTTTGAAAAGTTTTACATAATACATGAAGGATGTTTTAGTTCATTCCCTAGGAAGTGGACAAGAGTCTTGGTAACTTTTAAGCAACTGAGGCAAAGGCTGGGGGGAGGAGGAGGCCAGATGACACAACCACATTTATGCATGAGAAAACATCCTGATGAACCATATAAAAAATGGAGGCAGCAGTGACCCAGGCAATAAGACAAAGTCCTGCAGGGGAGGTGAGAATAGGAAGACATGAATCTCAATGACAATTCAGGTCAAATGAACAGAGCTTGAAGGCTAGTAAAAACAGGAAGTTTTTAACTTATGCTACTGAGTAAGGCACTGGTGCCTTTGAAAATAGAAAAAAATAAAGAGAAAGAAACATGTTTGGCACAGAAAGTTATTTTGATCTGTGACCTGCTGAAATGGGGGTGACCATCAGACATTAAATTCAGCATATGGTTGGAAATCTTCAGAAGGATGGGGCTTGAATAGATGGTGGAGGTCCAGGGAGAGGATGAGTTTTCCATTGGATGTAGCTCCCTTTATTCTGTTGTACTTACCAGGTGACTGTCTGATATTAAGACTGGCTTTTCAAATTGGATTTGGTATTTTTATTCACTTGGCCATTCTACTTTCAAGCCTTAACTTGATAAGCCCAAATTGCAGGTTACAGCCATTCTTTTCTGTGTTTAGGAATCTTGTAGAATCAAATAATGGTTAATTGAACAGATAAAATGACATTCCTGAATTTGTAAATTTTAGTATCACCCCACTCCTCCAGGCCCTGCCTTAACAGCCAGCCAGTCTATCTTAAACATCATTTGTAAACTACAGGTATGAAAATCACAAAAACTTAGAAGTAGGTTTGTTTGAGGTTTACATGCAGAAAATGGATTTCAAAGCATATTCATAGTATAAATCACATTCAAACAGCCAGGCACAGTGGCTCATCCCCATAATCCCAGCACTTTGAGAGGCCAAGGTGGGCAGATCACTTGAGGTCAGGAGTTCCAGACAAGCCTGGCCAACATGGCGAAACCCTATCTCTACTAAAAATACAAAAATTGGTCAGGCGTGGTGGTGCACACCTGTAATGCCAGCTACTCGGGAGGCTGAGGCAGGAGAATCGCTTGAAACCAGGAGGCAGAGAGTGCCATGAGCTGAGATCATGCCACCGCACTCCAGCCTGGGCAACAGAGCAAGACTCCATCTCAAAAACAAACAAAAACATTTAAGCTACACAGAAAGCAAATTATACGAATGCTTTAGTAAAAAGTCACCTGAGCAGAAAAAATATGCCAAATGACCTCCTAGCTACTAAAGCAAGTCAAACAGCCCCTCCTAGACTTTATTATCCATGAATTGGTATTAGAAGTATGTAAGAGAGTAATAAAACCACAGTTCTAAAATACAGCTATCAGTAATTCATGGGAGCTTTAAACACAACTGCCTATGCAGTCAGGCAAATAAGGCAAAGCAGTGATGTGGGAGGCCGATCAGGCAGCAGGAACTAGATTAGACAGTGGAGGATTGAAAGTACCTGCCTTGTGAATGGGCAAAGCTACTACTTGCAGGAATGCTGGCCAAGCATTAGCAGATATTCTGATTTCTTCTTTTTTTGAAAGGCCAGAAATACAGATTTTATGTCAAATTTCTAGATTTTGAAAAACATCCTGTGAGGTGGGCATGGTGGCTCATGCCTATAATCCCAGCACGTTGGGAGGCCGAGGTGAAAGGATTGCTTGAGCTCAGGAGTTCCGAGACCTGCCAGGGCAATATGGTGAAACTCTGTCTCAACAGAAAATTGTTTTAAAAATTAGTCAGGTGTGGTAACACACGCCTGTGGTCCCAGCTACTCAGGAGGCTAAGGTAGGACTGCTTTAGCCCAGGAAGTTGAGGCTGTGGTGAGCTGTGATTATACCACTGCATTCCAGCCTAGGTGACAGAGCAAGTCCCTGTCTCAAAAAAAAAAAAAAAAAAGAAAGAAAGAAAGAAAGAGAAAAAAACATCACGTGGACTTTTGCTCCAGTTGTTCCAAATTAGTAAGGTTTTGTTACGTATCAATTTAATCTATGGTAGCATTTAATAGCTAATCAAGCTTAAAATATTAAGTTTTAAGTTTGTAATGTTTAACACTAAATATGGTTTAGAAATAGACTTCTATTCCAGTAATAATCTTATAATATATTTCTTTTTTTTTTTTTTTTTTTGAGACAGAGTCTCGCTCAGTCGCCCAGGCTGGAGTGCAGTGGCGCGATCTCGGCTCACTGCAAGCTCCGCCTCCCGGGTTCACGCCATTCTCCTGCCTCAGCCTCCCGAGTAGCTGGGACTACAAGCGCTCGCCGCCACGCCCGGCTGATATTTTTTTTTTGCATTTTTAGTAGAGATGGGGTTTCACCGTGTTAGCCAGGATGGTCTCGATCTCCTGACCTCGTGATCCGCCCGTCTTGGCCTCCCAAAGTGCTGGGATTCCAGGCTTGAGCCACCGCACCCGGCCTATAATATATTTCTATCTAAATGTTATAATTTCAATCTTAATGCTGACAAACTATTTCTAACAAATAAAAGATAAATGGACAGTTTTATTTTTCAACTTCAACAGAATGAAAACTGTGTTACAGAAAACAGTTTGGTAAAATGTGGGAACCGAATAAACAGTCATACAACCAATGAATGTGCCACCCCACGAAATTAATTTTTATAGATGTTAATATACCTTTAAGTACTTGCTAGTGTTCATAATTGAGTAGCATCTACTTTAAAACGTTGTCTCTAATTAGGTTTCATCCACAGCTCTAGTTAAGTTCACCTTGACCTCATCGGTGATTTCACTCTTTCCTCCACGAAGACCAGCCAGGTAAATCTGAGGCCTGGGCACCCCAGTGCTGTCTTCCCTCATGGACTGGGTGCTAGTGTCCTTTGGAGGGTACACCTGGGAACAATTTTCTCTTCTCAAGTGACTGAGATCAGTTTGTACTGAGTGAGTAACTTTCTGGCGCAAATTAGCCTAAAGAGAAAGAGAATACAGGAATTAACATTTCTCTAAAGAACAAATAACCTAAAATATTATCAGATACCAGTTAATATCTGCCTATTTTTGTCTTCAATCCACAAGAAATTAATTCCATAACATAGCATTTTTTTCTATAAAACACTGGAAAATCTAGAACATAACAGAAAATTAAATATCCCTTACCAAGAAGTAGAAAAATATGTAAAATGTTGAAAATTGACCTCAAAAAAATACAGATTCAAAATTACAGTGAACTCAACCAGTTATTTATTAATATAATCTAATTCCTTCATTATTATACTTTGAGATTCTTATAACTTGGATTTTTCCACTATATTTTTTTGGCAAAAATTTAAGATTTATATACAGTATTATCTTTCTAAAATGGGCTTCACCCTAGATTTTTAACATAAAAGGGTCTGATGCTTTCCATTTGTATTTTACCGTATTCTACATTTTGCTTACTCCCTTTATAGATTACTAGTAAACGTGAGGTTAAACAGATTACTCAGGCTGGGAAGCAAGGAGGAGCTTATAAAAAGAAGAATAAGGTTGCTGCGGTTATAGTCAAGGCCAAGAAAAACCTTAGAAGGCATTATAGCATGTGAGTGAAGAAGGAGACACCTGGAATTAGAGGAAACATTTTCAGAGTTTGAGATACTGCAGGTGACTGAGAACCGAAACTACTCCCCAACACCCAGGTTATTGTCCACATTAATAAGACTTTACTATTCCACTGTCTTCATTAGCATAATTTTACCATTCCAAGAGACTCTCGCCTAAGCAAATAACTTGATTGCTCATTTCAGCACTACCTCAAAGATGTGTCAACTCTTCAGTAGTAAGCATCAGCACACAGTTTCAGTCCTAAGAGTCTGCATCCCTTGCCTCAAAAAATCTTCTTGCTATTCCCACCAATGCTGGACTGCTTTTTCATGATCCTTACCCAATCCGATTCAAAACTCCATCCTACCCCCAGTCCACCTCAGTCATTGGAAGACCTGCCTTAGCAAACTTCAAATTCTCAATAAATTCTGACTTTGCAGTTCCTCTTCTGAGACACTGCTAAAGCACTGTTGAGGTGGTGTTTTCCCTTATGGCTGTAAGCAGTCAACTCAGCTTTGTCTTATCCACAGGTTGGGTAGGTAACACTTGGGGAGCTGGCATTCAATATAATAACAGTTCTAGGGAATAATAAGGCCCAAGGTGAGAGTCAGAATTAAGTGGAGATTGAGGAATGTGAAGAGAGGGCTCAGTCAGTGTGAAGTTCAGACCCCTGAATACCCCATTCTCTTAACATTTCCAGTCCATACCTATGTTGCCACCTCTATCTCTCGTATCCTATCCAGCCATCATTTCCCTCCTCCTCTTTGCCTATTTGTATCTCAAAAGCTACCTAAAATATCACCTATGTTAATTTAGTAGAATTTTCATTTCTGTTACACCACTTACAAGGAGGTACTGAAATATTTTTAATATAACAATATCACTTGCTAGACAATTAGTCCCTGAAGAACAAAGTAGTGGGATATATATGTTACCCAGTAAGTCTGATGAACTCAAGTGAGTTTAGTAGATAATAGAAAATAATATGGGGGTTGGGCATTTCATGAACTACAGAAGAGTAACTGATAGGAAGGAATACTAATGGAACAATGATCTGGAAGATATATAGGGAAACCAGTCCTTCCTCATGTCAGGGAACTGAAAAGCTGCCACCAGAGTGAGTAGCAAAGGAAATAATGTGGTCAGTGGAAAGCCTGTGAGAGACTGAATATACAAATGGACAAAGGCTAGACCATATATGACAACAGAACTCTTTAACTTGCAGCCTCTGTATCGACCAGTCGGGGAAGCCAGTCTCAACCTCTGTAGCTATAGCAATTGACCCAGAATGTTGAGGACTTAGCCAGCTTCTCCATCTTTTGACTCCTTCTCCCCCAACTCAGGACCAACCAGAGAAACCTAGATATGCTCACCAAACCAATCACATAAAATGCCCTGCTTCTAGTTAGCCTGCCTCCAGTTTTCTCATGTTAACAACCTACAATCAGAGAACACCTAAAGGCTTCCCCCTTTTCTGACTATAAAGCTTTCCCACTCCCCTGCATGCTTTGAGTCTACCAAACAACAAGTGACAGTGTCTGACTCCCTTGCTATAGCAAGCTCTAAATAAATAGCCTCCCTTTGTTCTCATTTGGGTAGGCATTTTATTTCCACACCTGATTTCAGTTAAAGAGATGGATAAAATATACTAAAAAGGGGCTACAGACATAAAAGATTTTATTTTTTCCATACTATAAATATTTGTTGTTTAAAATGACAAGATACTATAAAGAGGGGTTGGTGGGGGGAATTTCACTGAATTGGACAGGGATGAGAGTTTCAAAGACAGGCTTTAAGGGTAATACGTTGTTCAGAGGAAATACGTTTAAGGGTAATATGTTGTTCAGAGGAAAATACCTATGCTTTAATAGAAAACGTCCAAAAAACAAACAAAAAAAAGAATGGTATACCTTAAGTGATTAAAGGAAGTTGAGAATGCTTTAAATACTAGCACCAAGTTTTAAAACTGATGATAGATAGACAGATAGATAGATAGATAGATAGATTACCATTGTTCTACATATGCTTAAAATTAGAAGACAATCTTATAATGTAAACCTAGCAAATTATAAATTATATTTTTGTTAGCAAAGAACACTGTATAAAACTCATTATTTTATATAAATAATTTAATTTACCAACTCTTTGAGTAACAACAGATTAAAATTCCCCAACATATAATTCTAGAAAATATTGTTACAAACCAATTTTATAGCTTTTCTTCTTAATTCCCATTCATTCCACTCATATGATCTCACAATTGTTGGTGGCAGTATGTGTGTATCCGTCTGTGTGCTACTTTCACATTTTGTAATTGGTTTTATATAATGTTTGTCAGCATCTCTCATCTAAAGAAGTGGAGTTTTGTAATTAGTGCTTGGAAAAAATAAATATTATTTACCGATAACTAAAATATTTAGCTAAAACTGACAAAACACTTAAAAAACAAGAATTTTTGGACATGGAATATACTTGTAAATACCAACAAAGAAAATAAGCACATAATTAATGAGCTGAATATAATTGTTTTCCTGGGAATTACGGCTTCATGATTTTGTTTATGTAGCGGGTGTTGATTTTTAACTTTCATTTTAGATTCAGGAGGGCACATGTGCAGGTTTGTTACAAGGCTATATCACACCATGCTGAGATTTGTGGTAGGATTGAACTCATCACCCAGGCAGTGAGCTCAGTACCCAATAGTTCATTTTTCAGCATATGCCCCCCTCCCACTCTTTCCACTGTTGCAGTCTCCAGTGTCTACTGGTCCCACCTTTATGTCCATGCATACCCAATTTTTAGCTCCCACTTATGAGAACATGCGGTGTTTGGTTTTCTGTAGGACGTGTATTTTGGAAGCAGAAAACATCCCTCATTCCCAAGTCAAATATCCCTCCCCACTTTGCACAACTGATAATATAAGTAAATACCTGTTGAAAATGGATAGAAATGGAAAATAGCTATTAAACATTAGGTAAAAATCACATCTATTTAAACTACCAAAACCTCTTCAAGACATATGTTGAACTCAAGCTATACATACATAGCAGGTTGTCAACCAAGGTTTTTGCTTTGTTTTTAGTTGAATATACTGATTTTCTTCTGGGGAATCCAATATTAAGAATTCACTAATTCTGGCCGGGCGCGGTGGCTCAAGCCTGTATGTAATCCCAGCACTTTGGGAGGCCGAGACAGGCGGATCACGAGGTCAGGAGATCGAGACCATCCTGGCTAACACAGTGAAACCCCGTCTCTACTAAAAATACAAAAACTAGCCGGGCGAGGTGGCGGGCGCCTGTAGTCCCAGCTACTCGGGAGGCTGAGGCAGGAGAATGGCGTAAACCCGGGAGGCGGAGCTTGCAGTGAGCTGAGATCTGGCCACTGCACTCCAGCCCGGGCGACAGAGCGAGACTCCGCCTCAAAAAAAAAAAAAAAAAAAAAGAATTCACTAATTCCAGGCTAAACAAGATATAATAGTGCTGGACATGACATTGTTGACGTTGTTGGAGGGAGTGGTAGACGTTTAAGGAACTTAGGTCACAGTAAAAAGGAGGGAGAAGATATTCTTTCCAAACAACAGATAATCACTGAGTGTCTAACATTTGATATAATTTCTGACTATAAAATTATCTTATGATATAGTTAGGTAGATTTAAAAAATGCTAAAAAGATAGTTAACAATACTGTACCATACAAGTAAATGGCAAGTAAATAATCAGACAGTAAGGACTACATGAAAAAGACAGGGAGAAAACTCATTTCTGCAGATATTAAAGGTCAGCTGGGAATTAAATATCCAGAAAGACAGGAAAAAACAAGACCAGGTGTATAGGAAAAAATTATGCTTTAGTGGAAAACTATGCATTATCCACATACAACATACCTTTTCAGTCATCTGATTCTAGCCTTTCACTGTCCTTGGGCTATCTTACAACTCTGTAAGTTATAAATGAGTGATAGCAAGACCAAATAATTTCTGTCTGTAGACATGCAGTCTATCCTGTTTGTAGAAGTTCAACTGACTCCCTTTCCCCACGTGGAAAAATCAGTGTTGCCTCCATTTACACATTCATTTGAATATTCCTGATCTATAAATGTGTCTGTTCTTAGGGTTCTCTTTTGAACTGGTTATAACATCTACCTGGTCCCCTCATTTATTAATGAATAGATTACTCTTAACACATGTTCAGTTTTATATCTGCATATCCACATGACAATAATTTTACTCATTTTTGAAAACTATCTTTTAACAAATAGAAGACTAGGGCATATAGGACAAGTTTAAGACCAGTATGTAACTCACAGTTTTTCTGACAGAGAGGTCATGGAGGAAATTAGTAGAAATAGAAGGATAAAAAGACATGTATGCCTCAAACACCAGTCCCCCAAATTTGGATTTCATCTTACAGACAAAAAACAGAAGAGTTTGGAATTCGGAGTAAAATGAAAGGCATTTTCTAATTTGCAGAAAAATTATTAAAATTTTCTATTGTAAATTTTCCCCTCATAATTTTTCAAAGTAGTTGGCTCCTGCAATCATTTGTTCTAAATTAGAATTTTGTATAACATCTAATTAAGCAAAAAATTACATGTGTTAAACTTAAGATAGCAACATTTATAATACTCACCAAAATGAATTACCAGCTCCAGGAACTCTACAGTTTGAACAAATTTGAGAACTACTGACTTGGCAAACTTAATTTGGTGGTATTTTTAAATTTTTATGGGTACACAGTAGGTGTACATAATTATCAGGTACATGAGATATTTTGATACAGGCACACAATGTGTAATAATCACATCAGGTAAATGGGGTGTCCATCACCTCAAACAGTCATCATGTCTTCATGTTATGAATATTCCAGTTGTACTCTTTCAGTTATTCTGAAATGTACAAATTACTGTTGACTATACACACCATGTTGTACTATCAAATACTACGTCTTAATCCATTTATTTAACTATATTTTTGTACCCATTAACCATCCCCATTTCTCACTCCCCACAACTACCTTTCCCAGCCCTCTGGTAATCATCATTCTGCTATCTCCATTTCAGTTTAGTTTTTAGCTCCCACAAAGGAGTGAGAACATATGAAGTTTGTCTTTCTGTGCCTGGCTTATTTCACTGAAAATAATATTCTCCAGTTCCATCCATGTTTTTGCAAATGACAGATCTCCTTCTTTTTTATAGCTGAATAGTACTCTGTTATGTATATGTACCACATTTTCTTTATCCAGTTGTCTTTGATGGATGCATGGGTTGCTTCCAAATCTTGGCTACTGTGGATAGTGCTGTAATAAATATGGGAGTGCAGATACCTCTTTGATATACTGATTTCCTTTCTTTTGGATATACACCTAGCAGTGGGATTGCAGGATCATACGGTATTTCTATATTTAGTTTTTTTTAGGAACTTCTATACTGTTCTCCATGGTGGCTTACTAATTTACATTCCCACCAACAGTGTACTAGGGTTCCCTTTCTCCATATCCTCACCAACATTCGTTATTGCCTGCCTTTTTGATATAAGCCATTTTAACTGGGGTGGGATGATATCTCATTATAGTTTTGATTTGCATTTCCCTGATGATCAGTGATGTTGAGCACCTTTTCATATATCTATTTGCCATTTGTATATCTTCTTTTGAGAAATGTCTATCCAGATCTTTTGCCCATTTTTCAGTTGGGTTACTAGATTCTTTCCTAATTGAGTTGTTTGAGCTCCTTATATATTCTGGTTATTAGTCCCTTATCAGATGGACAGTTTGCAAATATTTTCTCCCATTCTGTGAGTTGTCTCTTCACTTTGTTGTTTCCTTCGCTGTGCAGAAGTTTTTTAACTTGATATGATCACATTTGTCCATTTTTGCTTTGGTTGTCTGTGCTGGTGGGGAATTACCCAAAAAATCTTTGCCCAGTCCAATGTCCTAGAGAGTTTCCCCAATGTTTTCTTGTAGTATTAGTAGTTTCATAGTTTTGAGGTCTCAGATTTAAGTCTTTAATCCACTTTGACTTGATTCTTGTATATGGCAAGAGACAGGGTCTAGTTTCATTCTTCTGCACATGGTTAACCAGTTTTCCCAGCAACATTTGTTGAAGAGACTGTCCTTTCTCCAATGTATATTCTTGGCACCTTTATTTAAAATGAGTTCACAGTACCTGTATGGATTTATTTCTAGGTTATCTATTCTGATCCATTGGTCTGTGTCTTGTTTTTATGCCAGTACCATGCTATTTTGCTTACAGCTCTGTAGTATAATTTGAGGTTAGGTACTGTGATTTCTCCAGTTTTGTTCTTTTTACTTAGGATGGCTTGGCTATTCAGGGTCTTTTGTGGTTCCATATAAGTTGGGTCTTTTGTGATTCCATATAAGTTGTAAGGTTATTTTTTCTATTTATGTCATTGGTATTTTGATAGTGATTGCATTGAATCTGTAGATGCTTGAGTAATATGAACATTTTAACAATATTAATTTTTCCAATCCATTAATACGTTGCTTTGTGTCCTCTTCAATTTCTTTTTTCTTTTTTTTCTGTTTTTTGTTTGTTTGTTTGTTTGTTTTTTGAGACGGAGTCTCACTCTGTTGCCCAAGCTGGAGTGCAGTGGTGCCATCTCAGCTCAGTGCAAGCTCCGCCTCCCAGGTTCACACCATTCTTCTGTCTCAGCTTCCCGAGTAGCTGGGACTACAGGTGCCCGCCACCACACCTGGCTAATTTTTTGTATTTTTAGTAGAGATGGGATTTCACTGTGTTAGCCAGGATGGTTTCGATCTCCTGACCTCATGATCCGCCCACCTCAGCCTCCCAAAGTGCTGGGATTACAAGTGTGAGCCACCGCGTTCAGCCAACTTCAGTTTCTTTCTTCAATGTTTCATAGTTATCTTCATAGAGATCTTTCACTTCTTTGGTTAAGTTTATTCCTAGGTATTTAATTTTATTTGTGGCTATTGAAAATGGGATTACTTTCTTGATTTTTTTCAGATTCTTTGCTGTTGGCATACAGAGATGCTACTGATTTTTGTATGTTGATTTTGTATTCTGCAACTTTACTCTATTTGTTTATCAGTTGTATTAGTTTTTTGGTGGAGTCCTAAGGTTTTTCCAAATGTAAGATCATATCTGCAAATAAGCATAATTTGACTTCTTCCTTTCCAAGGTGGATGTCTTCATTTCTTTCCACTGTCTGATTGCTCTAGCTAGGAATTCTAGTACTATGTTGAATAACAGTGTTTAAAGTGGACATATTTGTCTTGTTCCAGATCTCAGAGGAAAGGCTTTCATTTTTCCCCGTTCAGTATACTACCTGTGGGTCTGCTGTATATGGCTTTTATTGTGTTGAGGTATATTCCTTCTATGCCCAGTTTTTTTTTTTTGAGGTTTTTAAATCATAGAATGATATTGAATTTTATCAAATGCTTTTCCAGCATCAATTAAAATGGTCATATGGTTTTTGTCTTCATTCTGCTGACATGATGTATCACATTGATTTGCATGTGTTGAACTATCCTTGTGTCTATGGGATGAATCCCACTTGGTCATAATAAAAGATCTTTTTAATGTGTTATTGAATTCAGTTTGTTAGTATTTTGTTAAGGATTTCACATGAATGTTCATCAGCAATACTGACCTGCAGTTTTCTTTTTTTGATGTGTCTTTGCCTGGTTTTGGTATCAGCATAATACTTGCCTTGTAGAATGAGTTTGGAAGTATTCCCTCTTCCTCTACTTTTTGAAAGAGTTTGAGTAGGACTGATATTCATTCTTCTTTAAATGTTTGGTAGAATTCAGCAGTGAAGCCACTGGGTCCCTGGCTTCTCTTTGCTGGGAAACCTTTTATTAAGGGTTTCATCTCCTTACTTGTTATTCATCTATTCAGGTTTTGTATTTCTTCATGGTTCAATCTTGGTAGGTTTGATGTGTCTATGAATTTATTTCTTCTGAGTTTTCCAATTTATTGGCATGTAGTTGCTCATAGTAGCTTCTAATGGTCCTTTGAATTTTTGTGATATCAGTTGTAATGTCTCCTTTTTTATCTTTGATTTTCTTTGGGTCTTCTCTCATGTTTTCCTAGCCTGGCTAAAGTGTAACTATTGGCTAACAATTTGTCTATTTTATCTTTTTTTAAAAAGTACCTTTTCATTTTATTGATCTTTTATATTTTTTTCATTTCAATTTCATTTATTTCTGCTCTGATCTTTACTATTTCTTTTCATCTACTAATTTTGGGTGTGGTTTGCTCTTGCTTTTCCAGTTTTTTAAGATGCATGCTTGGGTTTTTTATTTGATATCTTTCTACTCTTTTCATGTAGATGGTTATTGCTATAAGCTTCTCTCTTAGTACTGCTTTTGTGTTTCCACTTTCATTGTTTCAAGAAATTTAATTTCCTTAATTCCTTCACTGACCCATTGGTCATTAAGGAGCATATTGCTTAATTTCTATGTGTTTATATGGTTTCCAAAGTTCCAGTCTGGGTGTGATGGCTCACACCTGTAATCCCAGCACTTTGGGAGGCCAAAGTGGGTGGATGACTTGAGGTCAGGAGTTCAAGTCCAGCCTGGCCAACAATTGCGAAACCCAGTCTCTACAAAAATACAAAAATTATGTTGTATTTTGTCTTATCCTTGAGACTGATCCTTGTGCTAAGGAGAAGAATATGTATTCTGTCGCCTTTGGACAAAATGTTCTGTAAGTATTTGGTCAATTTGGTCTACAGTGCAGATTAAGTCTTATGTTTTTTTGCTGGTTTTCTGTCTGGAAGATATATCCAATGCTGAAGGTGGGATGTTGAAGTCTCCAGCTATTATTGTATTGGCGTCTATTTCTCTCTTTAGCTCTAATATTTATTTGATATGTCTGGATACTCCAGTGTTGGGTGCATATATATTAATAACTATTACATCCTCTTGCTGAATTGATACATTTATCATATAATGACCTTCCCTGTGTCTTTTTATAGTTTTTGTCTTAAAATCTATTTTATCTGATACAAGTATGGCCACTCCTGCTGTTTTTTGGTTTTCATTTGCATGGAATAACTTTTTTCATCCCTTTATTTTCAGTCTATGTTTGTCTTTATAGGTGAAGTGTGCTTCTTGTAGGCAACAGATCATTGGGTTTTATTTTTTTAAATCCATTCAGCTACTCTGTCTTTTGACTGGAGAGTCGTTTAGTCTATTTAATTCAGTGTTATTATTGATAAATAAGGGTTTATTATTGCCATTTTGTGATTTGTTTTCTGGTTGTTTTGTGACCTTCTCTTTCTTCCTTCCTTCCTGTCTTCTGTTTTGTGAAAGTGGTTTTCTTTGGTGGTATGTTTCAATTTCCTACTTTATATTTTTGCGTATCTATTGTATGTTTTAAAATTCAAAGTTACCAAGAGGCTTGCAAGTAACATGTTATAACCCATTATTTTAAACTGATGACAACTTAACTCTGATTGCAAAAACAAGCAAAGAAAAAACTGATTAAAAAACCCACCCCCCCCCCACTGCCACTTAACTTTTTGTTGTTTCTATTTAAATCTTATTATACTGTCTATGTCTTTAAAAGTTGTTGTAGTTATTATTTTTGATAGGTTATTCTTTTAGTCTTCCTACTCGAGATATGAATAGTTTACACCCCACAATGACAGCGTTATAACATTTTGTATTTGTCTGTGTACTTACTATTAATGAGTTTTATGCCTTCAGATGATTTGTTATTGCTTGTTAACATCCTTTTGTTTCAGATTGAAGAACTCCCTTTAACTTTTCTTGTAGAACAGGTCTGGTGGTGATGAAATCCCTCAGCTTTTATTTGTCTGGGAAAGTCTTTATTTCTCCTTCATGTTTGAAGGATATTTTCACCAGATATATACTATTCAAGGATAAAAGTTGTTTTTTTTTTTTTCTTTTTTTTTTTCCTTCAGCACTTTAAGTATGTCATGCCATTCTCTCCTGGCCTGTAAAGTTTCCACAGAGAAATCTGCTGCCAGATGTATTGCAGCTCCTGGATATGTTATTTCTTTCTTTTCTCTTGCTGCTTTTAGGATCCTTTATCCCTGACCTTTAGGAGTTTGATTATTAAATTTCTTGAGGTAGTATTTGGGTTAAATCTGCTTGGCATTGTATAACCTTCTTATACTTGAATTTTGATATTTTTCTCTATGTTTGGGAAACATTCTTTGTTAATATCTCTTTGAATAAACTTTCTACCCCTATCTCTTCTCTACCTCCTCATGGTCAATAACTCTTAGATTTGTTCTTCTGAGGCTATTTTTTAGATCCTGTAAATGTGCCGTATTATTTTTTATTCTTTCTTCTTTTGACTCCTCTGACTATGTATTTTCAAATAGCCTGTCTTCAAGCTCACCAATTGTTTCTTATGCTTGGTCAAGTATTTATTGAGAGGCTTTGGTACATTCTTTGATTTGTCAGATTTTTCAGATCTAGAATTTCCTGTTTTTAATTATTTCAGTCTCTTTGTTAAATTTATCTGATGGGATTCTCAATTCCTTCTCTGCATTATCTTGGATTTCACTGAGCTTCCTCAAAACAGCTATTTTGAATTCTCTGTCTGAAAGGCCACATATCTCTGTCACTCCAGAATTGGTCCCTGGTGCCTTATTTAGTTTGCTTGGTGAGGTCACGTTTTCCTGGATGGTCTTGATGCTTCTGGATGTTTGTCAATGTCTGGGTATTGACAAGTTAGGTGTTTATTCTAATCTTAGCAATCTGGGCTTGTTTGTACCTGTCCTACTTGAGAAGGCTTTCCAAGTATTCAAAGGGAATTGAGTGTTGTGATCTATGTCTTTGGTCATTGCAGCCATATGTATATTAGGGGGCACCCCAAGCCCAGTAACACTATGACTGTTGCAGACTCATAGAGGTACTGCCTTGGTGGTCTTGGGTAAGATTGGGAGAATTCCCTGGATTACTAGGCAGAGGCTCTTGTTCTCCTCCCTTACTTTCTCCCAAGCAAACAAAATCTCTCTCTCCATGTTGTGCCAAATGGAGTGGGAGGAGAGATGATGCAAGCACCCCCTTGGACACCACCACTGGGGCTGTGCTGGGTCACACCTGAAGCCAGCACAGTACTGGGTTTCGGTACTGTGGCAACTATTTTCTGGCTACTGCTGATGTTTATTCAAGGCTCAAGGGCTCTTTAGTCAGCAAGTGATAGATCTTGCCAGGACTGGGCCTCCCCTTTCAGGGAAGCGGATTTCTTACTGGCCCAGGACAGATCTAGAAATGCCCTTCAGGAGCTAAGGCCCAGAATCAGGAACTTTAGGAGTTTGCTTTGTGCTTTATTATACTGTGACTGAGCTGGTACCCAAGTTGCAAGATAAAGTCGTTTTTACGATCCCTCTCCTTTCCTCAAGCAGAAAGAGTCTCTCCTTGTGGCCACCACAGCGATGAATGTGGTGGATCACACTGAAGCCAGCATGTACTGGGTCTTGCCCAAGGCCCATAGTGAGTGCTGCCTGGCTACCATTGATATTTATTCAAAACTCAAGGGCTCTTTGGTCAGCAGGTGGTGAATTCTGCCAAAACTGGGTCCTTGCCTTCAGGGCAATGGGTTACCTTCTGGCCCAGGGTGGGTCTAGAAATGTCATCCACAAAGTATGGCCTGGAATGGGCTTCAGGACTCTGCTTGGAGCTTTATTTTACTGTGGCTAAGCTGGTATCCAAATTGCAAGACAAAGTCCTCTGTACTCTTCCCTTTCCTCCCAGAACTCCAAGCTGCACTGTCTAGAGTTGGGAAAGGGGTAATGCAAGCACTCCCTTGTCTACTGCAGCTGGTGTCTCACTGGGTCACATGTACCCAAGCCCACTGGCTCTGAGCCCAGCATGGCACCAGGACTTGCCCAGGAACTGTAGTCAGTGTGGCCCTAGACTGCCTTTCAAGTTTATCAGGACCCTAGTACACGATAGCCCATGATACTGGGGCTAGCCAGAACTCAGGTTCCAACTACTGAGATGAACAATTCCCTTCTGGCTAGGGCTAGTCTAAATGCTCCCGCCATGGGCACTGGCCGAATTCTACCCTGTACTGCTTTATGCTGTGACAGGGCAGCCCTGAATTCCAATGCAAAGTCCCAATAATCACTCTACTCTCCTTCCATCAAGTACACAGATACTCTCTGTGTCACGTGGCCGCTACTGGGGCATGAGGGAGGGGTAGTATAGGCAATTAAAGACTGTCTTTCCTACCCTCTTCAGTACCTCTTTCCTTGATATGATGTTTACAAAAGGTACTGTGATTGCTCTCCTGATTTTTAGTTCTTTTATGAAGGTGCTTTCTTATGTAGATACTTGTTCAATTTGATGTTCCTGTCAGGGGATGATCACTGGAGGGTTCTATTCTGCCATCTTGCTCTGCCTCTCAATCTGGTGGTAATTTGAAGGGTGAACATACCTTTTTTTTTTTTTTTTGCCATAAGTAGCTTTGAGACTTTTTATGGTAAGTGGCTATATCATAGCTCCAAAATTACACACATACACACACATACACACACACACACATTTTCATTTTTTATTCAAAGGAAATATATACACACATTTATAAAGAAATGGCATATTAAAAAGTCACATGATACTACCCAAAGCAATCCACAAATTCAACACAATCCCTATCATAATACCAATGACATTCTTCAAGAAATAGAAAAACAATGCTAAAATTCATGTGGAACCACAAAAGACCCAGATTAGCCAAAGAGTCCTGAGCAAAGAGAACAAATCTGGAGGCATCACACTACCTGACTTCAAAATATGCTACAAAGCTATAGTAACCAAAAGAGCATGGTATTGGCATAAAAACACAGAGACCAATAGACTAGAATACAGAACCCAGAAATAAATCCACACATTTACAGCCAACTGATTTTTCAACAAAGGTGCCAAAAGCACACACTGGAGAAAGGACAGTCTCCTCAATAAATGGTGCTTGGAAAACTGGATATCCATATGCAGAAGAATGAAACTAGACCTCTATCTCTCACCTTATGTAAAAATCAACTCAAAACGAAGACTTAAATGTAAGAACTAAAATTATGAAATTACTGGAAGAAAACAGGAGAATGCTTCAAGGCATTGGTCTGGGCAAAGATCTTTTGGATAAGACCTCAAAAGCCCAGGCAACAAAAGCAAAAATAGAGAAATGGGATTATATCAAACTAAAAAGCTTCTGCACAGCAAAAGAAACAATCAACAGAGGAAAGAGATAACCTACAGAATGAGAGAAAATATTTGCAAACTATCCATTCAGGGATTAATATCCAGAATTTACAAGGAACTCGGCTCAGCAAAAACAAAACAAAAACAACAAATAATCCAATTTTTAAAAGGGCAAATGATCTGAAGAGACATTTCTTAGAATAAAACATATAAATGGCCAACAGGTATATAAGAAAATGCTCAGTGTCACTAATAATCAGAGAAATGCACAATCAGCTATCATCTCATCCCAGTTAAAATGCCTATTATAAAAAAGACAAAAAACAACAAATGCTGGTGAGGATGTAGAGAAAGGGAACTTTTTTTTTTTTTTTTTTTTCGTGAGACAGAGTCTCACTGTGTCCCAGGCTGGAGTGCAGTGGCACAATCTCGGCTCACTGCAAGCTCCGCCTCCTGGGTTCATGCCATTCTCCTGCCTCAGCCTCCCAAGTAGCTGGGACTACAGGCACCTGCCACCATGCCTGGCTAATTTTTTTGTATTTTTTAGCAGAGACGGGGTTTCATCATGTTAGCCAGGATGGTCTCAATCTCCTGACCTCGTGATCCGCCCACCTCGGTCTCCCAAAGTGCTGGGATTACAGGCGTGAGTCACCGTGCCCGACCCAAGAAAGGGAACTCATACACAAGTTTGATGGGAATGCAAGTCATTATGGAAAATAGTATGAAGGCTCCTCAAAAAAACTAAAAATAGAAATACCATATGATCCAGTAATCCCACTGCTGGGCATATATCCAAAGGAAAGGAAATTAGTATCTCAAAGAGATATCTGCACTCCTGTGTTTATCACAGCACTACTCACAATAGTCAAGATATGGAAACAACCTAAGTGTCCACCAACAGGAGAATAGATAAAGAAAATGTGGTATATTTACACAATAGAATATCATTCAACCATAAAAAAGAATGAAATCCTGTCATTTACAGCAACATGGATTGAACTGGAGGACATTATGTTAAATGAAGTAAGCAAGACACAGAAAGACAAATACCACATTTCACTCATGTAGGAGCTAAAAAGGTTGATCCCATAGATCATGCCCATATAAGTAGGGAGGAGAATAGTGGTTACCAGAGGCTGGGAAGGGCAGTGGATGGGGACAAAATTACAGTTAGAGAGGAGGAATAAGTTCTAGTGTTCTAGGGCACAGTAGGGCAACTATAGTTAACAAAAATGTATTTTATATTTGAAAATAGCTACAGGAGAGGATTCTGAATGTTCCCAACACAAAGAAGTAGTAAACATTTGAGGTGATGGATATGCCAGTTACCCTGATTTGATCATTATACATTATATACATGTATCAAAATATTACATGTACCCCACAAATATATATATTTATTATGTATCAATAAAAATTTTAAAAATTAAGGGCACATGAAAACTCAAGTTAAAAAGAGATTCTAAAACCAGGCCCAGTGGCATGTGGCTATAGTCCCAGCTAATTGAGAGGCCAAGGCAGGAGGATTGCTTGAAACAGGAGTTTGAGGCTGCAGTGGGCTATGATCACACAAAACCAAACATCACATGTTCTCACTCATAAGTGGGCATTGAGGCCGGGCGCGGTGGCTCAAGCCTGTAATCCCAGCACTTTGGGAGGCCGAGACGGGCGGATCCCGAGGTCAGGAGATCGAGACCATCCTGGCGAACACGGTGAAACCCCGTCTCTACTAAAAAATACAAAAAATTAGCCGGGCGAGGTGGCGGGCGCCTGTAATCCCAGCTACTTGGGAGGCTGAGGCGGGAGAATGGCGTGAACCTGGGAGGCGGAGTTTGCAGTGAGCTGAGATCCGGCCACTGCACTCCAGCCTGGGAGACAGAGCCAGACTCCGTCTCAAAAAAAAAAAAAAAAAAATAAGTGGGCATTGAACAATGAGAACACATGGACACAGGGAGGGGAACATCACACGCCGGGGCCTATCGGGGGTTGGGGGGCTAGGGGAGGGATAGCATTAGGAGAAACACCTAATGTAGATAACAGGTTGATAGGTGCAGCAAACTACCATGGCATGTGTATACCTATTTAACAAACCTGAACGTTCTCCACATGTATCCCAGAACTTAAAGTATAATAATAATAAAAAAGAAAATCTAGAAGAAATGGATAAATTCCTAGACACATACACCCTCCCAAGACTGAATCAGGAAGAAGTTGGATCCCCGAATAGACTAATAATGAGTTCTGAAATTGAGGCAGTAATAATTAGCCTACCAACCAAAAAAAGCCCAGGACCAGACAGATTTCCAGCTGAATTCTACCAGAGGTACAAGGAGAAACTGGTACTATTTCTTCTGATATTCTTCCGAACAACGGAAAAGGAAGGACTTCTCCCTAACTCATTTTTTGAGGCCAGTATCATCCTGATACCAAAACCCGGCAGAGATACAACAACAACAACAAAAACTACAGGCCAATATCCCTGATGAACATTGATACAAAAATCCTCAATGCAATCCTGATGCAAACTGAATTCAGCAGCTCATCAAAAAGCTTATCCACCATGATCAAGTTGGCTTCATCCCCGGGATTCAAGGCTGGTTCAACATACGTAAATCAATAAATGTAATTCATCACATAAACAGAACAAAAGACAAAAGCCACATGATTATCTCAACAGACACAGAAAAGGCATTCCGTAGAATTCAATATCTCTTCATGTTAAAAACTCTCAATAAACTAGGTATTGATGGAACATACCTCAAAATAATAAGTGCCATTTATGACAAACCCACAGCCAATATACTGAATGGGGAAAAGCTGGAAGCATTCCCCTTGAAAACCGGCACAAGACAAGGATGCCCTCTCTCACCACTCCTATTCAACATAGTATTGGAAGTTCTGGACAGGGCAGTCAGGCAAGAGAAAAAAATAAAAGATATTCAGATAGGAAGACAGGAAATAAAACTGTCTGTTTCCAGATGACATGATCCTCTATCTAGAAAACCCGACTGTCTTAGCCCAAAAGCTTCTTAAGATGATAAGCAACTTCAGCAAAGTCTCAGGATACAAAATCAATTTGCAAAAATCACAAGCATTCCTATACACCAACAACAGGCAAGCAGAAAGCCAAATCATGATATGAACTTCCATTCACAATTGCTACAAAGAGAATAAAATACCTAGAAATACAGCTAACAAGGGAAGTGAAGGACCTCTTCACAGAGAACTATAAACCACTGCTCAAGGAAATCAGAGAAGACACAAACGAATGGAAAACATTCTATTCTCATGAATAGGAAGAATCAATATTGTGAAAATGGCCATATTGCCCAAAGTAACTTATACATTCAATGGTATTCCCATTAAACTACCATTGACATACTTCACAGATTAGAAAAAACTACTTTAGAATTCATATGGAGCCAAAAAAGAGCCCATATAGTCAAGACAATCCTAAACAAAAAGAACAGAGCTGGAGGCATCATGCTACCCAACTTCAAACTACACTGCAACCTGCAGCAACCAAAACAGCATGGTACTGGTACAAAAACAGACACATAAACTGATGGAACAGAATAGAGAACTCAGTAATAAAACTGCACATCTACAACCATATGATCTTTGACAACCAATGGGGAAAGGATGCCCTATTTAATAAATGGTGCTGGAAGAACTGGGTAGCCGTATGCAGAAAATTGAAACTGGACCCCTTCCTTACACCTTATACAAAAATTAACTCAAGACGGATTAAAAACTTAAATGTAAAACCCAAAACTAAAAAACTATAAAAACCCTAAAGGAAAATCTAGGCAATACCATTCAGGACATAGACACGGGCAAAGATTTCATGACAAAAACGTCAAAAGCAACAGCAACAAAAGCAAAAACTGATGAATGGGATCTCACTAAACCAAAGAGCTTCTGCACAGCAAAAGAAACTATCATCAGAGTGAACAGACAGCCCACAGAATGGGAGAAAATTTTTACAATCTATCCATCTGATAAAGGTCTGATATCCACAATCTATAAGGAACTTAAATTTGCAAGAAAAAGAAAACCCATTAAAAAGTGGGCAAAGGATATGAACAGACACTTATCAAAAGAAAACATTCATGCAACCAACAAACACATGAAAAAAAGCTCAACATCATTGATCATTAGAGAAATGCAAATCAAAACCACAATGAGATACCATCTCATGCCCATCAGAATGGCAATTATTAAAAAGTGAAGAAACAACAGATGCTGGTGAGGCTGTGGAGAAATAGCAATGCTTTTACACTGTTAGTGGTAGTGTAAATTAGTTCAACCATTGTGGAAGACAGTGTGGTGATTCCTCAAAGACTTAAGAACCAGAAATACCTTTTGACCCAGCACTCCCATTACTCAGTATATACCCAAAGGAATATAAATTATTCTATTATAAAGACACATGCATGTGTATGTTCACTGCAGCACTATTCACAATAGCAAAGACATGGAATCAACCTAAGTGCTCGTCAATGGTTGACTGCATAAAGAAAATGTGGTACATATACACCATGGAATAATATGCAGCTATAAAAAGGAATGAGATCATGATCTTTGCAGGGACACGGATGGAGCTGGAAGACATTATCCTCAACAAACTAACGCAGGAACAGAAAACCAAACACTGCGTGTTCTCACTTATAAGTGGGAGCTGAACAATGAGAAAACATGGACACAGAGAGGGGAACAACACACAGCGGGGCTTGTTGGAGGGGCAGGGAGAGGGAGAGCATCAAGAAAAATAGCTAATGCATGCTGGGCTTAATACCTAGGTGATGGGTTGACAGGGGCAGCAAACCACCACAGCACTCATTTACCTGTGTAATAAACCTGCATGTCCTGCACATGTATCCTGGAACTTAAAATTTTTAAAGTAATAACAAATTTTAAAAATAAAAAAGAAAAGGGAGATGAAAATGCAGAGATAACAGATGATGGATCAGGCAAATGATAAGAAAGTGGCTGCCCAAAAGCCAAAATTGACAAATGGGATCTAATTAAACTAAAGAGCTTCTGCACAGCAAAAGAATCTACCATCAGAGTGAACAGGCAACCTACAGAATGGGAGAAAATTTTCGCAACCTACTTATCTGACAAAGGGCTAATATCCAGAATCTACAAAGAACTCAAACAAATATACAAGAAAAAAACAAACAACCCCATCAAAAAGTGGGCAAAGGATATGAACAGACATTTCTCAAGAGAAGACATTCATACAGCCAACAGACACATGAAAAAATGCTCATCATCACTCGCCATCAGAGAAATGCAAATCAAAACCACAATGAGATACCATCTCACACCAGTTAGAATGGCAATCATTAAAAAGTCAGGAAACAACAGGTGTTGGAGAGGATGTGGAGAAATAGGAACACTTTTACACTGTTGGTGGGATTGTAAACTAGTTCAACCATTATGGAAAACAGTATGGCAATTCCTCAAGGATCTAGAACTAGATGTACCATATGACCCAGCCATCCCACTACTGGGTATATACCCAAAGGATTATAAATTATTCTACTACAAAGACACGTGCACACGTATGTTTATTGCGGCACTATTCACAATAGCAAAGACTTGGAATCAACCCAAATGTCCATCTGTGACAGACTGGATTAAGAAAATGTGGCACATACACACCATGGAATACTATGCAGCCATAAAAAAGGATGAGTTTGCGTCCTTTGTAGGGACATGGATGCAGCTGGAAACCATCATTCTTAGCAAACTATCACAAGAAGAGAAAACCAAACACCGCATGTTCTCACTCATAGGTGGGAACTGAACAATGATGAAACTTGGACTCGGGAAGGGGAACAGCACACACTGGGGCCTATCATGGGTGGGGGGAGGGGGGAGGGATTGCATTGGGGAGGTATACATGATATAAATGATGACTTGATGGGTGCTGACGAGTTGATGGGTGCAGCACACCAACATGGCACAAGTATACATATGTAACAAACCTGCACGTTATGCACATGTACCCTAGAACTTAAAGTATAATAATAAAAAAAAAAAAAGAAAGTGGCTGCCATTGAAGCCCTAAATGATGGTGAACCACAAAAAGTCATTGACTTATTCACAGATGCTTTCAAGCTGAATCTCTTGACCATTCTGTATGCTAATGGGAGCCAGTGTCTTCAACAAATTACAGAGGCCAAATGCTGCCATCTGATACTGTAACAGAGACATTGAAATAAATCCTGATTCAGCCCAGCCTTACAAGTGGCAAGCCTTACAAGTGGTTTTCGCACACAGACTTCTGGGCCACTGGGGAGAAGCAGCCCGTGATGTTGCCCCTTGTCTGTAAATTGGATTATGAAGATGCTAGCACAATGCTGAACATTCAACCTAGGGCCTAGAAAATTGCAGAACATCAGAGAAAGTATGAGCAAAATCATAAAGAGTGAGAGATCAGAGAAAAAATAGTTTAAAAGCCTCAAAAAAAGCATGAGAGAGCCCAGAGGGATCAGGAACTCAGTAGGCTCTCTTTCCCAGCTGGCTTTCCTGTGGAAAGCCCTGGTAATATTCACGGAGGAATGCCTGGAATGGCAAGAATGCCTGAACTCAATGACATTCTTGGTGATCCAGAGGTCCTTGCAGCCATGCAGGTTCCAGAAGTTATGGTGGCCTTCTAGGATGTGGCCTAGAACCCAGCAAGTATGTCAAAATACCGGTATAATGGAAAGGTTACAAATCTCATAGGTAATTGTCAGCCAAATTTGGAGGTCAGGCATAATACCCTTCTGATTTAAAAAAGCCCTTGGTGAAGGAAACGCAACCTGGACCACCTAATGGATGTCGCAATAATACAAACCACTCTACCTCTGACTTTCTCATCAAGAGAGCTGGGATGCTTTGAGGATAATCCCTACCCCTCTACCCCAAATGCAGCTGAAGCATTTTACAGTGGTTTGCCATTAGGGTATGCATTCAGATAATGTTTTCCTACTAGGAATTACAAACTTTAAACACTTTTTAAACCTTAAAAATATTTAAAACAAATTTTAGAAGTCTCTTGGATTCTTTTTAAAAATTAGATATTAATAATAGCTTGGCAATGTAAAATGGAAACTCTTTGTGAGTAAACTGACAAACATAAACAGCCTGTAGTCTAAAGAAGAAATGCTAAAGAGAATTAGAAAATATTCAGAACCGAACTATGATGAAAATAACTATGTTTAAAAGTATGCTGCAGAAACATGGATGGAGCTGGAGGCCATTATCCTGAGCAAATTAATGCAGGAACAGAAAACCAAATACCACATGTTCTCACTCAAAAGTGGGAGGTAAACACTGGACACTCATGGACATCAAGATGGCAACAATAGATAATGGGGGCTACTAGAGTGGGGAGGGAGAGAGGGCAAGGGCTGAAAAACTGTTGGGTACTATGCTCACTACCTGGGTGACAAGATCAATCATACCCCAAACCTTGGCTTCATGCAATAAACCCATGTAACAAACCTGCACATGTGCCCCCTGAATCTAAAATAAAGGTTGTAATTATTTTTTAAAAACTTAAGTGACATACAACTCTCATAGTATAGTAAAAAGCAAATTTATTGCATTAAGTTAAAAAGAAAGGCTAAAAACGAATGAGCTAAGCATCTATCTTTAAAAGTTAAAAAACAAATAGAATAAAATAAATGAACTAGATAAAGGAAAATAATAAAGATCAGAGAAGAAAATATAAAATGAAAGCAGTCATGAAATAGGGTCAATAAAGTCAAATGCTGATTCTTTAAAAAGACTGAGAAACTAGTGCTCTGGCAAGATTGATCAAAATAAAAAGAGAAGGCTGAAATAAACAATATCTGGAGTTTAAAAGAGAGCAAAAGATAATTTAGAGATTAAACAAATAATAAAAGGATATTGTGAAATCTTCATGAGAATAAGTTTAAAACCTTAGATGATTTGAATAAATTCCTAGAAAAATACAACTTATTCAATCTGATACAAAAGAAATAAACTACCTGGAAAAAATTCCTGTAATCACAGAAGTAGTTAAACTTATAGTTTAATTTAGCATAGTTATAATGTTTCCAACCAAAGAAGCCCAGAGAGCTTTATCAGCATACATTACCAGATAATTCCACTTATACATAAATTATTTCAGAGAAAAGAAAGTGTAAAACATTCATACTCATTTATAAGACATGTATAACTTTCACATCAAAACAATGGACAGTAAAAGAAAGGAAATGCATAGGTTAATTGCACTGAGGAATATAAATGTAAAACTGCTAAAGAAAAATTAAAAAGCTGAATTCAAGAATGTATTTTTTAAATAAACCATACCAAGTTGGACTGATTCCAGGAATGCAAAGTTGGCTTAATTTTAGAAATAATATAATTCACCACATTAGCAGATTAAAGGATAAAGGCCAATCATTCATCTCAAAAGATGCAGAAACAGTATTTGATACAATTCAATAATTATTCATATAAAAAACTCTCAGCAAATGAGATTAGAGAGGAAACCCTTAAGAAAACGAAATCCACAAAAAGCTACAATGAGCACTGCAATTATGAAATATCAGAAATATTATTTGGGGGGATAAGAAGACGAAGCTGCCCAATTTCGCTACCTCTATTTAATACTATACTAGAGTTGCTTGTCAATGTAGTAAGATAAGACAAAAGTAGAGTATAATGACATCTACAGTCCTCCACAGTACAGACTGCAACATTAGCTAGTGCTGACTGTACTCTCTAATGGTGAAACAACAGACTACAGGAGACTGAACTGTATCTGCCTCTATTTTCAGTCTCAAGTTCAACTTTTACTTACCAAAAAAAGAAAGAAAGAAAAAGCCAGGAAGAGTTTTTAATCCTTAATAAAATCAATATAAAATTATAGCAAAAAAGGAACCGGAATGTAACACATCCTGAACAATTTGCAGCAGCAGCAGCAGAAGAAGAAAAAGGTATTTCATTTAGTTGATTTACTGTGGTTGTTGATTGTTCTCTAGCCTCACGATGACGGAAGTTGCACGGTTTTTCAATGGGACCTAGAAGCTGCTGGATGTTCTCCTGGCAGCAACCCAATGCAAACCAAAAATCTGGAAATCTTTTCACCACTCCAGGATCTGAGGGTGACATGTTTTGGAAGGATCTGCAATGTTCCATCATAAGTGTAACAAAAACTGACAATCAGGAAGCTTATGTACTCAGTGATAGTAGCACGTTTATCTCCAAGAGACATTTTATTTGGAAGACATATGGGACCAACTTTTGCTGAAAGCACTGGTTCCCCTGTTGAAGCCTGCTAGGGATTATAGCAGATTTGGCTCAATGAAAAGCTTCTCTTATTTGCCTGAAATTTCATAAAGCCTTCTCACCAAGTGTGCCCACACCAGAATTTCCAGGAAGAAACAGTTTCTTAATATAATTTTCCCAAGTGGAATAGCATATTGTATGGAATGTGTGAATTCTGACTGTTGGTACTTGTACATACTCTGGATTTCCCAGAGAATCTGGCAAGCAAACAGATTAAACCCTGAAAATTTTGATAGTGAGCTTGACCAAGCAGTTATGAATCAGTCCTACATGAAAGATGGCATCACTACAAAGGATGTCACTCATGACATCAATGGAGTGAAATCGGATGGAATTTACCAGACTATTCACATCACTCCAGAAACAGAATTTTTCATGTTAGCTTCAAAAGAACCTTAAGTCAGACCTTCTATGATGACCTGGCTGGGAAAGCTGTGGAAGTCTTTCATGCAGGAAAAGTTTGTGCTACCTTGCTTGTAAATCAGTTTTAAATGTCACACACTACTTTCTTTGCCCCTAGAATATGGAAGGTTTTAAATGTCCTGATTGCCAGAGTACTATGTTCAATGATTACAATTTTGTTCTTAGCGGTTTTGCTAAGAAGCAGCCAACAGCAGAGCTGATTAAGAAAAAATGAAGAAAAAATACAAAATGAAAACACACATAGAAGGGTGGTGGTTCCATGCTTTCTGTAACCACCACCTTGTCATTGTCAAAAGCCCCACATGGGCCGGGCACGGTGGCTCACGCCTGTAATCCCAGCACTTTGGGAGGCCCAGGCGGGTTGATCACGAGGTCAGGAGATCGAGACCATCCTAGCTAACACGGTGAAACCCCATCTCTACTAAAAATACAAATAAATTAGCTGGGCGTGGTGGCAGGCGCCTGTAGTCCCAGCTTCTCGGGAGGCTGAGGCAGGAGAATGGTGTCAACCCGGGAGGCGGAGCTTGCAGTGAGCCGAGATCGCGCCACTGCACTCCAGCCTGGGGGACAGAGCGAGACTCTGTCTTAAAAAAAAAAAAAAAAAAAAAAAGTCCCCACATGTACTATAGTTTAATCATTTTGAATTTTATGCATTAGTATATCAAAGAGCTACATACTATATCTTCCATGTATACTCTCTTCCTTGTTTAAATATTCAGTACACTCTTGCTGTGAAAATGGAGTGCTTGTAGAAAAAACAAACAAACCTTTTACTATATGAAACTTTGTAACACTTGTGAAAGCAGTTCAGCTTGGTTTATGCATAGTGTAATATTTCTCCAAGTACCACCCAAAATTCCCCACAGAACTGTCATCCTCATTAGGTGCTGGCCTCAGCCTTACCACTGGGGACATTATATTGCTGCCAGAATTTTACATCCCATTTACCTCCATTTTCTAGATATTCTCTACTTATGTTATCAAAACCACTTTCTACTTCATACAGATGCTTTCTGCAGTAGCAATTAACATTTTCCATCTATGAGTTGAGTCTTAAGAAAATGATTGCAATTATTCATTTTGCATATTACGATTTTAACATTATTGCTCCCTGCATTTGCAGTCCTCTGATTTATTTCCTCACCAGGATGCCCCCCACTCCCCACAACAACACTCACCTCCTATAATAAAGCAATATAGCGTTAAAAAAATACAAAGTCTAGGGGAATTATTATTTGCATATATTGTGATGGCCCACATTAAAAAAAAAAAAACTAACAGACTCTAAATATCAATAGACTGTCAAATATCAATTATTAGAATTAGTAAGGGAGTTTATTAAGGTTGCTGAATATAAAATCAATATGCAGAAATAAACTGTATTTCCATAATATAAGCAATAATGAACTAAAATTCAATCCTCAGCATCAACAGCATTTAAAATAGCAACAAAAAATACAAAGTCCCTACAAATAAATCTAACCAAAAAATGTGCAATTCTTTGATAGGAAATATTATAAAACTACATTGATGCTTTGGACAGGGAGACTCAATGTTGTAAAAATGTCCATTCTTCTCTTACTAACCTACATATACAAGGCAATTTCAATCAGAATTCCTTCAAGGGTTTTTAATGGAATTTCATTATGTACTTCTCAAATTTATAAAAGTAAAAAGTCTAGTATAGACAAGACTTTTCAGAGAAGAGAGAATGTGAAAATTTACTCTACCAGATATCAAGACTTATGAAGCTATTGAAGATATCAGTACAGGAATTTTTTAAAAATTGAGTAACTCAACTCAATTACAGGAATAATAGAGAGTGCAAAAATAAGCCTGTGGTTATTGATAAGACACTGTAGATCAGTGAGGAAAGGAGAGACTATTAAACAAATGGTCTACGACAATTTCACTACAAATGGGAAAAAAATAAAATTGGTTCTTTACCTCCCATCACAAACAAAAATATAATCCAAGTGAACTAAAGGCTCTACATAATAGACAAAATATATTTCTTTTAAAAAAAAAAGGTAAGAATATTTTTGTGATCTCAAAATACATAAGAACTTCTTAAACAAGACATGAAGAAAAAATAATGACACATTACACATTAAAATGGAAGACTTGTTCATCAAGAGATACCACAAAAAGAATGAAAACATAAGCCACAAACTGAGAAAACATATCTTCAAAACATATATTTAACAAAGAATTCATATCCAAAATATAATTTTGAAAAAACACTTCCTGCAAATCACTAAGATAAAGAGAAATCAACTAACAGAAAATTGGGCAAAATGAGGTCATTTCACAGATATATATTATTTAGGAATACATACATGAATGGCAAAAACTCAACTACTATTTTAGAAATAGGTAGAGAATAAAATATAACTAAATCCATCAAGTTTTATGAAGGCGTAATTAATGAAACTACTATAGGAAAAAAACACTATGAAAATGGTATTTTTATTGATGGGACAATTCAGTACAATAAATATATAAATTCCTCCACAAATTATTTCATTAGTTTAATGCAATTCCAGTTAAAATTCCAGTAAGATTTTTTGGGGAAACTTAGCAAATTCATTAAGAAACTTACATGGAAAATTTTGAAAACTAAAAGGCAAAGAAGAGAGCTTCCTTATCAGATAATAAAATATATTACAAAGCAATAGTAATTAAAGCAGTGTGGTATTAGGATAGAGAGAAATAGACTAATGCAATGGAATAGAAAGCCTAGAAATAAACCTATTTCATATGAAAGTTGTTAATACAATAGAGGTGCATCATATTTTGTGGGAAATACACTTACATTATTTAGTAAATCGTGTTAGGAAAACTGGCTTACTACATGAAGAAAAATACATTAGAATCTTTTATTATCTCCAAATAGACTAAAGATCTCAATGTAAAAAATAAATTGTGTGAAAGTTGTCAGAATCAAAATGGTGTCACTTGTGTTAAAAACTCTGACAAACAGAGCCACGGATGGCCAGGAAGGAAGGGCTCCCATGGCAAATCCCTTTTTAAAATTATCAAAAAGACTCTCCAAAAAACACAATCCTGCTCAAAAGTCACCACAACCTTACACAGAAAAAATATTTCTGTGATGACATCTGCCCAGCAACTGCCTGTCCAACCAAGCCAAGGATAATGATTTTTTTTTTTTTTTTTTTTTGTGAGACAAGAGTCTCGCTCTGTTGCCAGGCTGGAGTGGAGTGGTGCGATCTCGGCTCACTGCAACCTCTGACTCCCTGGTTCAAGCGATTCTCCTGCCTCAGCCTCCTAAGTAGCTGGGAATACAGGCACGCGCCATGACGCCCAGCTAATTTTTGTATTTTTAGTAGAGACAGGGTTTCACCATGTTGACCAGGATGGTCTCGAACTCCTGACCTTGTAATCCACCCGCCTCAGCCTCCCAAAGTGTTGGGATTACAGGCGTAAGCCACTACGCCTGGCCAGGATAACTATCTTAAACAATTATGTAATCCTCCTAATTTTTCCCTTAACAGACTTTGTCTTTCTTTACCTCTCTGAATACACACATAGTTTACTATGGCAAGTGTATTCTCATTGCAGTGCCTGGTCCTGAACAAATATCATTTTCTTTTAGAGAGTATCTGTTATTTAGATTGACAATTTAAAAAGAAGAAAATGGGCTGGATGTGGTGGCTCACGCATGTAATCCCAGCACTTTGGGAGGCTGAGGCAAGAGGATTGCTTGAGCCTAGGAGTTCAAGACCAGCCTGAGCAACAAAGTGAGGCACCGTCTCTAGAAAAACTAAAAAAAAAAAAAAAAAAAAAAAAAATTATCCAGGCATGGTGGTGCATGCCTGTGGTCTCAGCTACACAAAAGCCCAAGGCAAGAGGATTGCTTGAACCCAGAAGGTCAACACTGTAGTGAGCTATGTTCATGCCACTGCACTCCAGCCTGGGCTACAGAGTGAGCCTCTGTCTCAAAAAAATAAAAAGAAAATAAAAAGAAAATGTAAAAGAATAATCTTAGGAGAGAGAAGAATTTCTAAAATAAGATTTTTAAAAAGTACAATCTTTAAAGGAAAAAATTATTAGTTATGACTACATTAAAATTAAAGATGTGTCTTCAATGAAGGATTCGACTTACAAAGTTAACAGAGAGGTGTCAGGCTGGGAAAGACATTTGCAACTTCTATAACTTAGAAAGGATTAATATTTAGAATAGAAAGGAACTGCCAATCAACAACTTAAAAACAGAGCGAATGGAGAAAAAAAAAAAAAACTGGCAAAAGTTATAAATAGGCAATGCACAGAAGGGGAAACCTGAACAGATAAATAAGAAGAAATGCTAAACTTCACTATTAGAAAAACGCACAATAAAACAGTAATAAGGGCCCAGCGCGGTGGCTCATGCCTGTAATCCCAGCACTTTGGGAGGCCGAGGTGGCTGGATCATGAGGTCAGGAGTTCAAGACTAGCTGGGCCAAGATGGTGAAACCCTGTCTCTGCTAAAAATACAAAAATTAGCCAGGCGTGGTGGTGGACGCCTGTAATCCCAACTACTCAGGAGGCTGAGGCAGAGAATTGCTTGAACCAGGGAGGCGGAGCTTGCAGTGAGCTGATATCACGCCACTGCACTCCAGCCTGGGCAACAGAGCAAGAGTCCATCTCAGAAAAAAAAAAAGAAACAATAATAAGTACCATTTCAAATTCATCAAATTGGCAAATATTACAAACTGAAGTATTAACAAGTCCTCTCAGGATTATGGGTAACTGACAAGCCTTATAATGAAGTTAAATTGGCACATTTTCAGAGTAACTAACCTTTTAGTGGAAACAAAAATTGTAGGCCTACCTACTATTGGGCTCACATACAGAAAGACACTGTAGACAAGACCAATTTCTCATCACAACAGGAGGAATCTAGAAGGCTCTGCAGAATAGCTTCATCGGAAAGGGGCGCTGGAGCCATACATCAACGATGTCATCACAATGTCAGAATAACCCAATGTCAGAACACAGCACATCACGATGTCAGAGTAACAGCACCAACTGAGCTGTCCACGGTCCTGACTGCCATACTTCCCCCACCCGCCTCGATGACTAAGTCCTTAGCTTGTTTCTGATCTTCCTGCCCAAGTGTTCAGACCATCCTCTGTGCTCCACTGTCACCCGCCCAACAGTCCTCTCCCTAATTACTGCTTGGATCTCTGCTGGCCAGGTCAGTGGCACAAAGCCCACCTGCTTCATAGTTAAAATGTTGACAAAAATAGCAAACGAGTCCGGGCGTGGTGGCTCACGCCTGTAATTCCAGCACTTTGGGAGGCCAAGGTGGGTGGATCACCTGAGATCAGGAGTTCGAGACCAGCCTGGCCAACATGGTGAAACTCTTATCTCTACTAAAAATACAAAAAATTAGCCAGGAGTGGTGCTGTCCACCTGTAGTCCCAGATACTCGGAAGGTTAAGACAGGAAAATTGCTTGAATCTGGGAGGTGGAAGTTGCAGTGAGCCGAGATCACTGCACTCCAGCCTGGGCAACAGAGCAAGACTTGGTCAAAAAAAAAAAGCAAACAGTAGACATTTTAAACCATGTATTTCAAAATGTTTTCATTTTAGTGAGTTTAAAAGAAAGAAACTCAACAAGAGAGAGGAGAGACAGAAAGACCACTTAAGAGATGAACAGCAGGCTGGGCATGGTGGCTTATGCCTATAATCCCAATATTTTGGGATGCCAAGGCAGGAGGATAACTTGAAGCCACAAGTTTGAGACCAGCCTGGGCAACATGGCAAGACCCTATCTCTACAAAAAAAGTTTTTTTAAAAAATTAGCCAGGCATGGTGGCACTTGCCTGTAGCCCCAGCTTCTTGGGAGACTGAGGCAAGAGGATCCCAGGAGTTGGAGGCTACAGTGAGCTATGATTGTGCCACTGCTCTCCATCCTGGGTGACAGAGTGAGACCTTGTCTCTAAAAAGAACATAAAAAGAGATGAACAATGAAAATGAGAGAAAAAGAGGAAGAACGTGAGAATATATAGCATTCAAATGTGAGTTCCAAACTGGTAGAGATTTTTATCTGTTTTGTTTCATGAAATCCCTTATGCCAAGAATAATTACCAACACACAATAAGTGGCTTACTAAATAAGATGAATGAATTAATCAATAGACACAGACATACAAGAAACCCACCGTGAGATCCATTTTGTGGCCTTTCAGACTACTACAGTTTAAACCTGTTAAATTGTTTTGCACCTCTGAGTATAAGTTACTATCCATGTTATCTGTGTTGAGCTCCTCCAATTTTAGATACAGAAATATACTGCAGCTTCAATTATTTATAAGTCAATGAAGTCCTTTGCATTCAGATTTCCCCATTTCCTAATTCATCAATTTGACTCCATATCCTGTTTTCATTATTCTTTATTTATTCCATTAGTTTTCATCTTCAGATGTGAATCCCTTTAAGACAACCTGTAAAGACCCTCATCTGACTCTCTCTCTCTGCCTGGACTTGGGAAGCATTCTACAACAAAATACAACTTTTAAATTAACTATATTTTTAAATGTCATAAATTCATAAAATATATTGACCCTGCTTACCTGAGAATATGGAATCAGTGTTTCAAACTGTTGATGAAGTTCCAATAGCTGAATTAACTCTGTATTTTTTTTGGCCTTTTCTCTAACTATATCAATATAATGTTCAGGATTTTCTGCAAATGAATATGCAGCATCTTTACTATTGAATGTGTAATATTTTGCTTTATATTTTAAAATTCCAATTGCTGGATTTCCTGAAAATAAAAAGAATTAAACATGAAATGTCTTGATCGCTTATGAAATATTGTTATTCTGGCCGGGCACGGTGGCTCACACCTGTAATTCCAGCACTTTGGGAGGCCAAAGCAGGCAGACCACCTGAGGTCAGGAGTTCAAGACCAGCCTGACCAACAAGGTGAAACCCCGTCTCTACTAAAAATACAAAAATTAGATGGGCATGGTAGTGTGTGCCTGTAATTCCAGCTATTCAAGAGGCTCAGGCAGGAGAATAGCTTGAACCTGAGAGGCGGAGGTTGCAGTGAGCTGAGATCGTGCCATTGCACTCCAGCCTGAGTGACAGAGCGAGACTCTGTCTCAAGAAAAAAAAAAAAAGAAAAAAGAAAAGAAATGTTGTTACTCTGTGTTTGTAACATACCATAGAGCCATTCCTCATCCACTCCTTTTTTTTTTTTTTTTTTTTTTTTTTAGACTGTGTCCCACTCTTATCATCCTGGCTGGAGTGCAGTGGCACAATCTTAGCTCACTACAGCATCAACATCCCAGGCTCGAGGGATCCTCCTGCCTTACCCTCCCAGGTAGCTGGGACTACAGACATTTGCCACCCCACCTAGCTAACCCCTTTTGGAGAGATAGGGTTTCACCACGTCATCCAGGCTGGTCTCAAACTCCTAGACTCAAGCGATCTGCTCCCCTCGGCCTCCCAAAGTGTTGGGATTACTGACATAAGCCACCACTCCTGGCCCTTCCATTTTTTTTTTTTTTTTTTGAAACAAAGTCTTGCTCTGTCACCCAGGCCAGAGTCCAGTGGCGTGATCTCAGCTCACTGCAACCTCTGCCTCCCAAGTTCAAGCAATTCTCCTGTCTCAGTTTCTTGAGGAGCTGGGATTACAGGTATGCACCACCACACCCAGCTAATTTTTGTATTTTTAATAGAGACGGGGTTTCAACAAATTGGTCAGGCTGGTCTTGAACTCCTGACCTCAGGTGATCCACCTGCCTCGGCCTCCCAAAGTGCTGGGATTACAGGCATGAGCCACCACGCTCAGCCCCTTCCACTCCATTTTTAACATATCACTTATGCTTTTTTTGCTAAAATGTTATAATTAGCATTTTAATTTATACATTTTTAAATGATATGTGAAATCCATACTAATTATATTTTTATGTTAAAGTATGATTTTAAACTGTATTTTATGTAAAAATACTTTCCACTATTCAGATATAATAATTTTAAAAATCTTTTATGAAAAGCCACTTACTCATCTGGCAGATTTTTCAAAGCTACTTCAACTAACTACTGCAAGGTCTATGTTTAAAATAACCCAGTAAGAACTACAAAAATGGGTCATCTTTTTCAAAATGCAAATTTGCATATTAGCAAATATTTTGCACGGTAAAAAGATACTACATAGACTATAGATAATTAAATATCCACATAGTTTGTGGAAGTTGTATTAGAAAGAGTAACTGTCTTATTCATTTATTCTTTCATTTATCCAACAAATAGTTATTGACCATGTTCTTGGTGCTAAGCCTGTAGAAGATAACAGATTCCCTGCTCTCAAAAAATCACAAATATATCATAGGCCACAGAGTGACAAGTGCTACATGAAAAAAGTAATAAAGGAGGTTAAACATATAGTAAAAGCAAGAAGTGTGCAAGTGATACTTTAAATTGAGTGATTAGGGAAGACTGAATAAAATGAGGCAGCAAGGCGAGTAGCAACCTGGAAGGCAGAGCTTTCCAAGTAGAGTGCAAAGGCTCTGAGGTGAAAGTAGGCTTCGACTGTTCAACAGCAGCAAGAAAGCCAGAGCTGCTGGAATGGAGCAAATGAGGGAAGGTGTGGTAGGCAATGAAGTCATCAGAAAAGGACCCTGACTGGTAAGCACCAGTGTTACCCTGGGATTTAAGTCATGTGGTCTCTATTCCTGAATGGAAGAAGGGCAGTTCTACAGAATTCATCTGAAGTAATGCAGGTTGCTGCTGCCCAGAAAATAATGAAGTAGAAATAATGTAGCAAGCAGAAATAGTCAGAATTCACTTATTCAGAGAGGAATCTGAAACTCATGGTCCCATAAGCTCTTCTACTTTTCTACTTTGCCTTTTTTCTTCTTAAACTTATAGTTGGGAGACCCTGGAAGGGACCATACAGACCTCCTGGTTGATCCTTTTCATTTTCCTGAGGGGAAACTGAAGTTCACAGAGGTTGTGAGATTTCATAAATGTTACCTAGTTCACTAAGGACACAGACCAGGCTTTTCTGAACCCTAGCCCATAGCTTTTCCAACTACATCATGCTTCCTCTGCCATCATGCCACATCCATGTTTCTCCTTTCCTTTCTTATTTGTGTGAAACAGGGAAGGAAGGAAGGAATGGAGAGGAGGAGGGAGGCAGGGGAGGGAGAGAGGAAGGGAGGAGAAAGAAAAGGAAACTATCTACATTCCATTGCATTTTACCTCTGCAAGGCTCTTGATTGTTTTCTCCCCAGTACCAGTGACCCTCATTGGGCCTCAGAATATTACTCTCAATTTCCCACAGTAAATATTTTGTTATTCCCATTATCAAAAATGTAATAACATTTTTTAAATGAGCCAATTGTGTGCTCTCTCTAGCCTGTATACACACAATCCCAATAGTTATTTTTAACGAAAAAATACCCAATTTTGAAACTTAACAAAAGAAATAAAGAAAAAAAAGAAAGAAGAAAAATAAGGTTAATGGTGTAAAGTAAATTAAGACACAATCTTGTCACAGTTTTCATTCTAGCCCTGGCAGGCTTTTTCTTATTCACAATTCACACAGCACTTTTTGGATAGTAATTTTATTTCATCTCTATCTCTGATTTATTCTTTATTTTGGAGAAGCTCTAATAATATACATCATAGAGAAATTTTACTTGATATTAGCCATTTCCTTATAGGGGTCTAACAGAGAAATCCTAATCTATGCCAGTGAAATATAACTGTAAAGTAACAAAGAATATTTTTTAACAAACATGTCAGTCAAATAAGTGTTGCTCTTTCAGTAATTACTTTGGAAGATTATATATTTTTAGTAATGTTGTGTAACATTTCTTTTGTTTTGTTTTGTTTTTGAAAGGAAGTCTCACTTTGTTGCCCAGCTGAAGTGCAGTGGAGTGATCTCTGCTCACTGCAATCTCTGCCTCCCGGGTTCAAGTGACTCTCCTGCTTCAGCCTCCCGAGTAGCTGGGACTACAGGCATGTACCACCATGCCTGGCTAATTTTTGCATTTTTAGTAAAGACAGGGTTTCACCATGTTGGCCAGGCTGGTCTCCAACCCCTGACCTCAAGCCTGGCTAATTTTTGCATTTTTAGTAAAGACAGGGTTTCACCATGTTGGCCAGGCTGGTCTCCAACCCCTGACCTCAAGTGATCCACCCGCCTTGGCCTCCCAAAGTACTGGGATTACAGGCGTGAGCCACTGCATCCAGTCAATGTCGTGTAACATTTCTAGAATTCTTCATTGGCCATATGAGTCATCCCCTTTCAATGGTACTACAGCATCCATATTTCATGACACATATACACTTTTCCATTACTAATGACTTATAACTTCTTACTTAAGTCAGTCTACCAGAGCACCTCCAAAATGAAGACTTTGTCTGGATCATCTTTGTAGATCCTTTGTTAGTTCACCATTAGATTCCATAAAGTTTTTAAAGTGAATATTCAAGTGACAATGACAGAACTCCATATAAAGAAAAAATTGGGGAAAGGAGAGCAGTCTCATTTCCAATGATATACCTGGAAGGAGAAGACCATCTGTTGCAGCAAACGTGTAAGCACAAAATCCCCGATATTGAATTAATAGTTTATCAAAATTTGCTGTTGTTTCTGGGAAAAGCCATTCTAGTTTTCTGAAATCTGCCACATTTACTCTATCTTCTGAAATGAAGGAGAACAAGAAAAGTTTTAATTCAGTGAGAAAGTTAAATTTCCAAAATAAATCAGCAGTAGCTCATTCTAAACATTACTTTTTTATTGCTTTGTACTTTTCTCGATGGGCAAAAACTTGATATTCACAAAACCAGATATATGAGGAAGTCTATTGAAGCAAAGAAGTACAAATGACCTCAGTGACATATAATGTCATGTAAGTTTCTGGGGCAAACTTGGAGGTAGGACTTTGCTCCAGAATGAAGAACAGAAAGGAGAGGCCATTTCTGACAAGCATGCTCTGCTGCTGAGAGAAAAGCTGACTGGGGCACTTCCAAAAGTGTGTAGTGCTTCCTGCCGCTGCAGAGTAAATAACCCAAGGAGTTGAGCAGAATAGACTGGCTGCTATGTGACCCAGACAGAGATAGATTGACCTCATTCAATATAGCGTTGTTCTTAATAATATCCTAGGTGGCAAAATATGTTTAATATGACGCTTATAAACTAGGACTATTGCTTCTTGAAACAACAGAGAAGGTTCTGAGCAAAGACAGTCAAGAAAATGTTAACTGATTTTGATAACAAGGTGTGTAATTTTTGTTCTTTATATTTTTAAAAATTCTTCCTACTGTTGGTTAGCTTACCTATTTACATTTGATAAGCAAACTGAATAAATTTTTACACAAATAATACCACATATTTATAAAACATTGTTCCCGAAGTTTCTTAGCTTTCACAATCCCACATACACTTCTGTGCCTGGTTCTAAACCCAAAAAGCAGGCACCACAAATGATCTTGTGGCTACCACAAAAATAAATGCGTAATTTATAGAAAATAAATCCTCTCTCTTTTTTCCTGATATGCCTGAAAGCCTCTAACAGTGACAGTATGTGGCAGGTGTAAATGAAATTCTTTTAGAACACTGGCTTGACCAATTCACTGGAGCAGTAATTTAATAGTGTTGTAGTGAATAAAAAGTTCTGACGTAGGGTAGAAAATGACACATCTAAATCTAAGAAGCTGCAGGTAAACAGTCTTGCCAATATGGTTAGCTTAATATCCACTGTTGAAGCTACTTTAACTTTTCAATTTCATTTAATATTTGCTTAGATATGCTGCTTTAATGAAATGAAATGAGTAATAAAAAACTTGAACTGAAAGGATATTTTTTAGTTTCTGATTTAGTTCTCAGTTTTTATACATTCTAATAGTTTAAGAAATCACTGCTATATTTTTATTTTTCATCTTTAAAAAGTAGAATTTGAAAAGAAAATTTGTAAATTATTAATTTTATTTTCTGAAAAGACTCTCTTTTTATGCAACATCAGCATCTCAAGTCCCAGGCTCTTTTTTGGCATTCCTCATAAATGTTAACTTGTCTTTAGCTAAGAGAGAAGGGTCTAAAATGATTAAAAGTTTATTGATAAAGATTGTTTTTCTGTAAGAATCAATGCATCTTCTAAAGGACCTAAATAAGTTCAATTAATTTTACAGGGATAACATTTATTGGTTTGTAAATTCTCAACTTGAATCTGAGGTAGATATGTAACAAATAACATTCTAAAGAAATGGAGCTTTATTTGCAACAAAATAGCAAGGATTAATATTCTTTTCTCCAACAAATCAATAATAAAATTACTAGGACTGCAATAGAAACACATCTGCACAAAAAAGATTGTTAATCAAAATATGAACGATAACACTAGGAATGGTTATTGCTGGATAGTAAGTTATTCAGTTTACATTTTTTCTGTTTTCCACACCTCCTCTCATGAACATGAGTGCCTTTTTTTTTTTTTTTTTGAGATGGAGCCTCACTCTGTCACCCAGGCTGGAGTGCAAAGACACAATCTTGGCTCACTGCAACCCTGCCCCGCTGGGTTCAAGTGATTCTCGTGCCTCAGCCTCCTGGGTAGCTGGGATTACAGGTGCCTGCCACCATGCCCGGTTAATTTTTGTATTTTTAATAGAGACGGAGTTTTGCCATGTTGGCCAGATTGGTTTCGAACTCCTGGCGTCAGGTGATCCACCCGCCTCAGCCCCCCAAAGTGCTGGGATTACAGGCCACCTGGCCCTCATTAGTACTTTATAATCAAGAAAAATGTTTAATGCTTTATCAGAAAGATATGAAATTTTTAGAACAAAAGAGTGACTTTATTCTAGAGGTAATTTTAAAAAGAAGAGGAAATAGTGGATGATTTTCATTACCCATGTGCTCTTTCATTCTACACACATCAGTTTTCACAGTTGCTCCATTAAGAAGACGTTGCATTGCTCTCTCAGGAAAGTAAAGTTCGTGAGCACCCAGGAATGGCTGAATGTGAGTGAATAAATTAGTGAGGACACCAACCACAATAGTTTCGTCTTGCAAGCTGGTCCACAGAGTAGAAAGTGCAACGAAGATAGGCTGAGGCAGAGAAAAAAAATATTCAAAATGCAACTGTGTAATAAAATTATAAATCACTGTACTCTTTAAGATAAATACAATTGTCATTTGTAAAGAAGCTAATTCTCCCTAAGCAAAAGTCTTACAAACTTAGACAGTAGACTTTAGATAGAAATTTAATTCATAAATTATGAGAAAATAAATTTGCATTTTATTTCAAAGCATTTTATTTTAGTATGATTATTATAAAGTTAGTTTACTTTAAAAAGCCAAACACATGTGATCACCTAAGAAAGACTTATGGACTCTTCATCTCAAAAAACCAAGGGATAAATGTCTTAAGAAAAAAAAAAGAGGGCCACGCACAGTAGCTCACGCCTGTAATCCCAGCATTTTGGGAGGCCAAGGTGGGCAGATCACCTGAGGTCAGGAGTTCAAACCAGCCTGGCCAACATGGCGAAACCCCATCTCTACTAAAAATACAAAAATTAGCCGGGCATGGTGGTGGACACCTGTAACCCCAGCTACTTGGGAGGCTGAGGCAGGAGAATGGCATGAACTCGGGAGGCAGAGCTTGCAGTGAGCCGAGATCGCGCCACTGCACTCCAGCCTGGGCGACAAAGCGAGACTCTGTCTCAAATAAATAAATAAATAAATAAAATACTACACGTACACTTTATACCTCCTTATCCAGATAAGGTTTGCCAGGTTTGTCCATAAAATGGTGCAGATAATCAGAAAACCAATATTTAAGTGCAGGCCTGGTAAACAAAGTGATTATTATCTGTCTTTTCAGAAAGGTCACAAGTTACATCATGTCTGTACTGGAGGCAATTTCTGACCAGCTACTATGAATACATTTTCAACCACAGTATTATGATTATTTCTGTTGTCACAGGCAATACTGATATGGTTATCATACTATACAGTTGCAGTTCCTTTAGTAGCAGTTGCTTAGGTAGGGGAATTCTCTCATCCAACTTGTAATTTACTATTATGGCAAAGTAACCATAAGGAACAGGATCAACTTATATAAAACATTGTATTTTTAGAAATTAAATATAATTATAACGACTTGTGATCCAATATTATAGGACCCAAAAGGAAATTCACCTTAAGGTCAAAGTTTATGACAAATACTTACGAAGACTTGTGATGTTGGGACTGCTGTCTTTGATTTTATGGTCATTTTTAATTGTTCCAGATGGGCTCCTAACTGTTTTGTCATCATTTCCACTTCTTGAGCACCAGTAATTATATCTGACTGTGAAAACAATATAATTTGCATTAATATTTTTATAATTCTAGTATAAAAATCATATGTGTTTCAGACCATACCTGCTCCCCACATCCTCTGAAAGTAGGCTCAATGACAGCAGGAAGTCTGTTCTCCGTGAGATCCTCAACACCTAGAACAGTACCAGCATATGTATGGGGCTCCCAAGATATTTGTGAGTTGGATGAATCTTTTGAAATACAATGGATATAATTTTTCTTAAATGTATACAGGTATTCTTGGATTTAAGTATAATTGCATTCTTGAGAAATGGATCCTCAAGAATCCGTTTTTGTATAGCTGTTATTTTCCTATTCCTCAATGACAAAATTAATTAAGGGTTCCTCTGAAAATTTTGTTGATAACAAGATTTAATCAAATCACATTGAGAAAAAACCTGTTAGGAGTGAGCCAGCAGGGCACTGCAGATTGGCAAGCTAGTGAGATCTCACCTGTGATGTATGTATGACATACGGTTTGGGGCATGACCAGAATCCTTGTACTGAGTCAGGGGATATTCTTGAAGACCCTGTCATAGAGTTCATCACTGAAATGACTCACAAGGCACTGTGAATTGGAAGACAAGGTTGAGTACAAGTTTACAATATTGTTTTCTTGATTTGAAGGGACCCAAGGAAGTCTGCTAGGGTTAAAGACTTGATTACTATGAATGCAGAACTGAAATGAACTGAAAACCATTTGATGACGCAAACTATGGATCTTGACACCTTTTGTACTTTCTGAAACTTCATTATCGTCTGGGGGAAGTACATACATTAACTGTATATTTTCTGTAGTAAGGCCCTAATAGATATCAAGCCATGTAAATGAAAGATGGAAAAACACAAAGTTTTTAGCTTTTATTTTCATGCCTTCAATTTTAGAGTGATCTTTGAGCCTTTAATCGCCTGTCTTTATATAATAAGCATACTTGAAATACTTGTTGGGTTTCAATGATCACACATAATAAGTTAAAGTACCTTGTAAACTATTTATTTCTTTCTGACTTTTGACTATCTAATGGATGAAGCAGTATTTATATGTTAGCTATATTTGTGCCATTGTAAGCTATACTGTAGCTATTTATTATGCAAGATCTAAAAGACATCTTTGACTTTATGATAACTAAGAAATGCTTCATGTATCCTTAAGTTTTTAGACAACAGTAAACTGAAAGGTTATTAAAGGTAGTGAACTGGTTTGTGATCCTTCTAAGGAGATGATATAGAAAAATACAGTTCTTTGTAAGAATTTTATCTGTCTTAAAAGATAATTTGTCTTAATATTCTTTTCTTCATATAACAAGAGTGATTACTTTTCAAGAAACTAAAAGTTTCATGTGAATGCTTGTTGGAAGGCATTTTTGATTTAAAACCTTCTGAGGCTTATAAAATACTGTCTGGTAAGTTTTAGGAGAACTCATGTTCCCACATCAGATTAAATCTTCTCAGAATAAATGCTTTCAGTAGTAGCAAGAATAGTTTTAAAAGTTGATGACAGGATAAGCATTTGAAATAGTATTCTATTAACGTATTTGTAAGTACTTGTTCATTGTGGAAATGTGTACTTGATTAAAATATATATGGCTATGGAAACTGCTTTTGCAGTTCAGGATATATAGGTTTGTGTGTATTTAGCTTATTGTAAAGCCCTTAGTTTAAAATAAGGATTAAAATCACATTCAAATACATCACTGAATGTAACTCTTTGTGAAACTGAACTTTTTGTGTGACACAAACATTATAAATCAACACTTGGGAAACGTTTACTTTCTTAATCTATTGATACAAGGAATCAAGGAATAAAGTATGAAAAATTAAATGAAAAAAATCAAATTGAAGAATACAGAAAATCTTAAAAGTCACTGCATTGAAAGAAAAACAATACATTTGATACAACAATCATGGTCTGAAAATAAGTTGCTAAACGCTGAATTTGAAATAATTATATTTGGCCGGGCATGGTGGCTCACGCCTGTAATCCCAGCACTTTGGGAGGCTGAGGCGGGTGTATCATGAGGTCAGGAGATCGAGACCATCCTGGCTAACACAGTGAAACCCCATGTCTACTAAAAATACAAAAAATTAGCTGGGCGTGGTGGCACATGCCTATAGTCCCAGCTACTCGGGAGGCTGAGGCAGGAGAACAGCTTGAACTCAGGAGGCAGAAGTTGCAGTGAGCCAAGATTGAGCCACTGTACTCCAGCTTGGGCAACAGAGCGAGACTCCATCCCAAAAAAAAAAAAGAAAGAAAGAATTATATTTATTCTTACTATGTGCTAAGCACCACATTAAATATTTACAAATACGAAAAGGGATAAATACAAGTGAGAAAATCAAAGAATAGTAAGGTAAGTAAATTGTCTTAAGTAGATGCAGCTAATAAGGGGTAGCATCATGGTGGATCCCAAACCATCTGAGCCCACAGCCCAGCTCTTAACCATTATACCGTGTTGCCCCAGATGTCACCAGAAATGGTTGTGGTGTAGGTTTATCAGTATAGCATAAAAGAATGACATCTATTTGAAGAGAAAAAAGTACATTTGCATTCTCAGACATCTATATGTAACCTAATTATATGCTTTATAGACCCTTTTAAATGACAAAAATAATTACTTCATGAGTAACATCAGCTATTATCATTGTATTACAACTAACAAATTTTTATTCATAAATGTAGTATGTATCCTGTTTTAATTTTAGTCATACTGCTGTTTAAGCATTACTCCTCCTCCTGCTTTATTCTTCCACACACTATTATCTATTATATCGAATAGGTCTCTTGTCTACCCTCATAGAGTTTTTTCCCCTTGCTTGTTAAATTTTGTTTTAGGAATCAATATGAAAATGCAGTCTTTAAAGTCTTTTAAGATTTGTGCAACAGCAACAAGAAACAGTAATACATTTGCATATGTTCTCCAAAGTAAAAGTGGCATTTGACATGCTATACTTATTAAAACCTACAATTAAAAATATTCTAAGGCTGGGCGGGGGGCGGTGACTCACGCCTGTAATCCCAGAACTTTGGGAGGCCGAGGCGGGTGGATCACGAAGTCAAGAGATAAGAGACCTTCCTGGCGAACATGGTGAAACCCCGTCTTTACTAAAAATACAAAAAATTAGCCGGGCATGGTGGCGGGCGCCTGTAATCCCAGCTACTCGGGAAGCTGAGGCAGGAGAATGGCGTGAACCCAGGAGGCGGAGCTTGCAGTGAGCGGAGATCGCGCCATTGCACTCCAGCCTGGGCGACAGAGCGAGACTCCGTCTCAAAAAGAAAAAAAAAAAATACTGTAGACCCCTCCCCCAAGCTGTATTTGCAGGATCCATTCACAGTAGGCACACAGAGCTTCTTGCTTTTTTCTAATAATATCCTAGAAATTATTTACATTTTACTAAAAAGAATTTATTCACAATCATCCAGAGTTGTTTGTTTGTTTGTTTGTTTGTTTTTTCTTTTTTTTTGAGACAGAGTCTCACTCTGTCGCCCAGGCTGGAGTGCAGTGGCTCAATCTCGGCTGACTGCAGCCTTCGCTCTCCGAGTTCAAGCGATTCTCCTGCCTCAGGCTCCCAAGTAGCTGGGATTACAGGCGTCTGCCACCGCACCTGGCTAATTTTTTGTATTTTTAGTAGAGATGGGGTTTCACCATCTTGACCGGGCTGCTCTTGAACTCCTGACCTCGTGATCAACCCGCCTCAGCCTCCCAAAGTGCTGGGATTACAGGCGTGAGCCACTGCACCCAGACCTTTCTTTTTTTTTTTTTGAGATGGAGTTGCACTCTTGTTGTCCAACCTGGAGTGCAATGGTGCGATCTGGCTCACTGCAACCTCTGCCTCCCGGGTTCAAGCGATTCTTCTGCCTCAGCCTCCCGAGCAGCTAGGATTACAGGCTCCCACCACCGTGACTGGCTAATTTTTTGTATTTTTAGTAGAAATGGGGTTTCACCATGTTAGCCAGGCTGGTCTCCAACTCCTGACCTCAGGTGATCCGCCCGCCTCGGCCTCCCGTGAGCCACCACGCCCAGCCCATCTAGAGTTTTTAATTATAATATTAGTGCTCTAAAAATGCTATCACTTAAAAAAAAATGTATCATAACATTCAAATGTTTGGCAAAAGCATGTGATCCCAGTATGTTTCTTTGTCTTCTTCCGCTTCCCCCTACCTTTTAAACATTTTTATAAGTTCCTCATACTTTCTTCCACAGACAATTTTCAACAAGTCTAGTCAAACTTATAGAAGCAGAAATTAGAATGGAATCTCTGATGTTTAATGTTCTTATTACAACAGAAATAAAATATAATAAAACAAGCACAAATTCCACCTGATTTTTTTACTTGCTTTATCAAGGACAATCAAGAAGCCCTGTGTTGTGTGTCTGTGAATGGACCCTGCAAAAATAGCTTGGGGGGAAAGAACTCTACAAAAATCTTGACTTACAGGTTTTAACAAATGTGCTGTCAAATGCAACTCTTACTTGCACAATATCATGCAGCTTTCTCTCTTTGGTGTCTGCCTTGCACTTTACAAGCCCATGGAGGATGGAATTTTATTCTCTCAGTTAAGAGTCAGCAAAACTGGCCGGGCGCGGTGGCTCAAGCCTGTAATCCAGCACTTTGGGAGGCCGAGATGGGCGGATCACGAGGTCAGGAGATCGAGACCATCCTGGCTAACACGGTGAAACCCCGTTTCTACTAACAATACAAAAACTAGCCAGGCGAGGTGGCGGGCGCCTGTAGTCCCAGCTACTCAGGAGGCTGAGGCAGGAGAATGGCGGGAACCCGGGAGGCGGAGCTTGCAGTGAGCTGAGATCGGCCACTGCACTCCAGCCTGGGCGACAGAGCGAGACTATGTCTCAATAAAAAAAAAAAAAAAGAGTCAGCAAAACTATGATCATCATTTCCTTTTCTTTTCTAGAATATTTCCATGTGTTCACTGCAGCAAATAAAGGCCTGATCAAAACAAAATAATTCACTATCTTACATAGGCTCTCTCTCTCTCTATATATATATACACACACACATATATATATACACACACACATATATATATACACACACACACATATATATATATATATATATTTTTTTTTTGGAGGGGGGGACAGAATCTCACTCTGTTACCCAGACTGGAATGCAGTGGCACAATCTTGGATCACTGCAACCTCTCTGTCTCCTGGGTTCAAGCGATTCTCCTGCCTCAGCCTCCTGAGTAGCTGGGATTACAGGCACCCACAACCATGCCCAGCTAATTTTTGTATTTTTAGTAGAGACGGGGTTTCACCATGTTGGCCAGGCTTGGTCTCGAACTTCTGACCTCAGGTATCCGCCTGCCTCAGCCTCCCAAAGTGCTGGGATTACAGGTATGAGTCACCGCACTCGGCCCATATTGGATTTTTTAAATGTTCACATAAACTGAAACTTTGAGGAGAGAATTTTTAAAAATCAAAATTGCTACTTTAAAATTTTTAAGTAGTATCTGTTCAAATAATGTGACTTTAAAAAGAATATTCATAGATTTTAATATAGGAAAAATCTTGGCTAATTTTAAATTGGTGCAGTTTATAATCTAGAGATAATACTGATTAAACCAATATCCATTTCATAATAATCAACCTTAATTGTCACTAAGACTGATAGGGAAGGATTGAATAGTTTAAAAACAAAACAAAAAAAGATTCTTTGAGCAAAGAATCAGAAAGTTAAGAAAACTCATCCTGATCCTGACTAAAGAAGGCACAAAATGGCCATAAAGAGTGCTTGGATAAGAAAATTAACTTTTTCACCAACATGAGCAGCAAGGAGCTTGGAAATGAGATACTGTATGGAAAAATAAAAGCTCTTCAGCTGTTCCACTAGACAAATGAAATCACAGCTGTTCAGCTAACACCCTAACGATGATGATGATAATCATAAACAACATCATCATCACTTTATTGAGCCTTTGCACCAGGTGCTATGCTGCCTTATTTACATGGTGAAGACTATGAATAACCCCATTTTACAGATATGGAAACCAAGGCACAGGGAAGTTAAGCAGCTTCCTCAGGGACACAGATTTAGTAATTGGCAAAGTCATGATTAGAATTCATGTAGTCTGGTTGCAAAGCCCACACTCTACTCACTGTCTCTCTCTAGCTGTGAGAAGTAGAACGCCAATGAGAATTTAAGACTTGGTGGATTCATGATTGAAAGCTATGAGAAGATTCTATATAATGAATGACATCTTCTGCAACATCCTTACAGTTGTGTGACAGTTTCCCAAGGTTCTTTCTTATAGTACCGCCTTTGAATGCAGGTGACAAATGTGAATGGGAAATTAGACTCCTGTGGACTCACATGCACTTCAAAATAAATTGATTACAAAATCCCCTTAGTAGCTGACTAGTTAACATAAGGCTGATAGCCACAAGGTAATGTAAAGGGAAATATCTACCCCAAGAGAGTGACTTGGTTTTTATTATTATTTATATATTTATTCTTTTTAGAGATGTGGTCTTCCTTGGCTACCCAAGCTGGAGTGCAGTGGCATAGCCAAAGCTTACTGTATCCTCAAACTCCTGGGCTCAAGCAATTTTCCTACTTCAGCCTCCCGAGTAGCTGGGATTATAAATTAGTACCATTAGTACCACGCTTGGCTAATTTTATTTTTTGTAGAGACAGGGTCTCGTAATGTTGCCCAGGCTGGTCTTGAATTCCTGGCCTCAAGCAGTTCTCCAACCTCAGCCTCCCAGCTAGGATCCTCCTTCTGAAGACAATTAGATAGGCTAGTTGTGAGGACAACCTCTAGTCTGAATGAAGTCATGTCACCCGGGCAGCTAGGTAAGTGCATCCAATAGTAGTACCAAGTCATTAAAATACAAGTTAAAAAGAAGAGGTAGTCAGAATACATCCTCTTCTGTCCCTCAAGAAATTAGCATTCACTCATACAAAAGACAGTTCCATTAACTGAGAGTCTCATAGTTACTGGAAAACAGAGGTTGTGTAAAAGTAAATGGTGATGAGTGGGAACATAACTTGCCAACATGCAGTAATTAACAGACTGTCTTCCTTACAACCCTAGAGTGTCATGGGAATATCCCTTAGTGAAAAGGTCCTCCAATCCCTTTATGTAAATATCTGTTTTATATTTGTAAGATTCTGAGTAAGTTTCTATCTGACAGAAAGGGCACTGCTACTGTTTTAAAAGGTTATAACCACCACTTTACCATATTTTCCAACTCTCTAGGGATACTGTGTGGCTTGTTCATTAGATCTAGAAACACCAGATATAAAAATCTTATCTGGCTAGGTGTGGTGGCTTATGCCTGTTATCCCAGCACTTTGGGAAGCCAAGATACAGGAGGATTGCTTGAAGCCAGATGTTCAAGACCAGCCTGGACAACATAGCAAGACCCCACTCTATTTTTTTTTTTTAAGTTTTTTTGAGTCAGGATCAGGGTCTCCCTCTGTCACCCATGCCAGAGTGCAGTGGTGTGATCATGGCCTCAGTGCAACCTCTGCCCCCCGGGCTCAAGTGATCCTCCCACCTCAGCCTCTTCAGCAGCTGAGAATACAGGCACATGTCACTGTGCCTAGCTAATTTTTATACTTTTTATAGAGATGACGTTTTGCCATATTGGCCAGGCTGGTTTTGAACTCTTGGGCTCAAGCGATCTGCCCACCTTTGCCTCCCAAAGTGCCAAGATTGCAGACATGAGCCACTGTGCCTGGCCTACAAAAAATCTTTTAAAAAATCTTTTCTACCAGTTGTTACAGTGAGAACAAATAATTACACAAAAATTATTTGAAAGGCAACCACCTGCCAAACAATGTTAGATACTTGCTCTGAACTAAAATAAACATAGTATTACTTACATACACACCATTGTTTACAGCATGCTAACAATCATATTATCAAATACCAATGAAAAAATACAAATTCAATTTCTACCAAAATATTTTCATTAAAATCAAAACCCAACTCTTCTATTTTTATTTTGATTCCTAACCCTACCAAAGCAATATAAACTGAGCAGTTATTGAGGTTGTCTCCTTAATTAGTGACCTGGTTCTACCTGATGTGGCCTTATATAAAGAGACTGCGTTATATGGAAAATGATACACATGAACTTAACTCACCAAAATGATCTGAAGGAAGACCTCATATTGTCGTATATTATAGAGCGCTTCTTTTAACATATATGGCTGAAGTTCAGCTCTCATGTGTGGGTCGTTGGCTGCCTTCTCAAGGATGGCTGTGTAGCGGTACACCTGGCTCCGGGCAGTCTCAAGCTGGTAATCAATATGCTGCATGGTGGCTGGGATTGCTACATGGAGAACAGCTGGCACTGTTTGTAAGAGTATAAAAAGGCAGCCATAAAGAAGACTAAAACCAATTAAGAAGAAGAAGCCTAGAAAGTAGTTACATTTTAAGCATTAAGTTAGGGTTCTTTCCCCAATCAAATTAGTAATAATGAGGCAAGTGTTTCATGGGTCCCACGACATAAAGAAAAGAATCTAGGCCGGGGGCGGGGGCTCACGCCTGTAATCCCAGCACTTTGGGAGGCTGAGGCGGGCAGATCATGAGGTCAAGAGATTGAGACCATCCTGGCCAACATGGTGAAAGCCCGTGTCTACTAAAAATACAAAAATTAACCGGGTCCGTGGTGGTGCGCGCCTGTAATCTCAGCACAGGAGAATCACTTGAACCTGGGAGGGGGAGGTTGCAGTGAGCCAAGATCGTGCCGCTGCACTCCAATCTGGGCAACAAGGGCGAAACTCCATCTCAAAAAAAAAAAAAAATCTAAAACAAACAAGTTCAAAGAAAAGATACTATCAGAATGATAACCCAGTTATAGTAGGTCAGCTTTTGCCACTAAATGTAGAAGAGTTTAGAGAATAGGCAGAGTTTGGTATTATGTGTTGTTAACCATGTGCTTCCAGAAAAGCCACTGACCCTTCCTTTTGTATATCTTCTAGTTATTTAAAAAAAAAAAAAAAAAGGAATATTTGTTAAGAAACTCATCTGGATGGTGAAAAATGACAGAATAGTCTAGCAAGGGAGGGTCATTTATGAAAATGGAAATTTGACTTTTTAGAACAGTTTTTAAAATAGAAAAAAATTACCCTTTTACACTAGATTAGTGATTTGGTGAAAGACACTAACACCTTATCGGTGGACATACAGGAGTACCAAATTTCATAAGGAAGTTACTTCTACTGGTAGGTACTTCATTAAATATTTCATAAGTACTTTCAAACTTATAAAGAATGCATTAAGTATATAACCACAAAGCAGATGCCCCCAAATTTAGAGATTTGAAATATCTCCTTGTGGATCTTTTCATCCCATTAACTGCACCAGGAACTGTCTTCAGGAAGATTTTTATTTTTTAAATAACTAAATTGTACTCCCTTTTGGTTACTGACTTGCAGTAATGAACACAAAGCCCCGCTGAATGGGGAGGTTAGCTTTGAGCAGGGCCCTTCGTTGCTTTCACTGATTCACTTTCTCCTACTAGCTTCATGGTACATAAAATGTAAAGTCTTGCCCCAGCAAAAGTAAAAATCACTACACATTATAAACAGTAGTTATTCTTCAGGAAACAGTAAAAAATGCAAATCTTAAATTTAAGAATGCCACTGGCATGTTATTATCTTCCTCACTGTGCAACTTAAATTTTAAACATACATAACCTTTAGCATTAACCTAATGATATACCTACAATCATCGATGCCTTCTCCTCCTTTTCCACAGTCTCTGTTAAATAAACGAATTCCAGTAACAATCATGGTGAGTTCTTTCAGCTGGCGTTCTTTGTCCTTCTTAGACAGAGTTAGAAATGTCCCAAGCTCAGCCTGAGGAAAAACACTCTGTAGAGCAGCTAAAATAAACCAGAAAAAAAAAAAAAAGGAAAACAAAATGATAGAATAAAGATATCAGAAGTTAAATAAGGTTTTTTCTTTAGCAGCAAGTTAAGAGTCTGAGTTACTTACATGATTCTTTAAATTACTGATACCTGGTTAGAGAATACATAATAAAATGTAGCACACATCAAAGCTGGATTACTGAGAGTTATGCCATTGCCGCATGTCCATTTTTAATAATTAAGCGCATCCAGCAGTAACTTTTTGGCAATGGGCATGAAAACAAGCTTTCTAATTAGGGATCTGAGCCGAAAAATGGATGCTTTAAAATAATTACAGAAGAAGGCCATAGGAGAGCTAGACATTTTTCCTGTTCCTCATTTTAAAGGATGAAAGAGGGCAAAGATTTCCTAAGGATAAAACAGTGCCCCTTTCCATCATCCATTTTAAATGACAGACTCAATTCTTTTCATCAATATGAAATATCCCTTTCCAGCTTTTCCATTTACTCAATCAGCCTGGTACCCTCAATCCTACTATCAATGTCTCTCTAATGAGGTGTAATAGGTCCCTAGATATGTGCAGCTCTAGGAAAATTAGCAATATTTCACTTTCTAGAGGTGCTACTCGAGTTTTAGAACGGACACACAGTGTAAAAGGAGACTGGGTACATTTTAACTCATTCGTGCTGATGTTTTTTTTTTTTCAGATAAAAAGGAAACTTCAATTTTTAACACTTCTAATTTAACATATTTTATAAAATACAATGATCATATATTTTCACTTATGAAATGGAAATTGGTTATACTTTTTACCTGTTACCTCTCTGACAGTCTTGATGTCTGTAGGGGATCCAAGGCCAGAGCGGAGTAACACATAGCTGATAATCTTCCGGTACAGGCTTTCCAATTCTTCTTTAGCACATGCTCTGTTATCTGTAATTTCTCTGGTAACAGAGCCTAATCTAGACTCTAGGACCCGGTGATGTTCTTCGAGAAATTCCACTAAAATTGCCAAATAACAATGTTCTATATATTTGATTTTTAGAATTCTTCTTATATAAGAAATAGAGAAAAACTGGGATTGGATATGGCAATTCTACTTCAGGAAAACAAGCAATTTCTTAAGCTGAGTAATGAAATAAAAAACAGTGGCCAGCAAGTAGCCTCAAGACAAAAATCCAGTAGGAAACATTTATTACAGTGACTTAAATGGAATACTTTGTCAAAACACCTAAGACTTTAAACAGCCAAACTAAACAGTAAATTTCAGAAAAGGCTAAAACCTCCCAATTAAGCAGAAAATAAAGAAGACCATTTCTACAACATATATATAATACTATATGAAAAAATAAATATATACATATTATATATTTATGCTATATGTAAGCACATGTAGTATACTATACATAAGCATATATAGTAGCAGAAATATATATGTAGTATATATGTTCGTTTCAGTTACGTGTTTTTATTTCAGTTCTAAATGAATTTCCTCTGAAAAGCATTATTGATAATACAATGTTGCATCGAGAACTGTATCCCTTCTCATTCCTCCTGTGATATGCTGAGGGATAGGCTTAACTTTGACAGGACACTGTTCACTGAGTTGTTGCAAGTACAATTCTTGCAATGACTCTGTAAGACAACCCATATTACTATTACAAGGGCAATAATTAACATATCCACCACGCACAGTTTATACCTATACTCTTGCCACAAAACTGAGAACTTGGCAAATTAAAAATATGTTTAAATAACAAATGTAAAAATGTATAGGTTAAATTTTATCAATTCTATGACTATTTTATTGCTTTAAAATTTCCCTATTAAGCAAAAATGCAAGATACATACTTGTACATAGGTAGCATAACTGAAACTAATAAAGAGAAAAATCATCAAATTGTTAATAATGATTGTACTATATAGTAGAGGTAGAGGTAGTCCATAGAGAAATAGATTTGTTTTATACAGCAGGGGCAGAGGTGGTCCACAGAGAATTACATTTTCCTTTTTCTTTTGTTTCCAACTTGTGTTTGATGTATGCATTAAATTTTTTTTTTTTTTTTTTTTTTTTGAGGCGGAGTCTTGCTCTGTCGCCCAGGCTGGAGTGCAGTGGCCGGATCTCAGCTCACTGCAAGCTCCGCCTCCCGGGTTCCCGCCATTCTCCTGCCTCAGCCTCCCAAGTAGCTGGGACTACAGGCGCCCGCCACCTCGCCCGGCTAGTTTTTTGTATTTTTAGTAGAGACGGGGTTTCACTGTGTTCGCCAGGATGGTCTCGATCTCCTGACCTTGTGATCCGCCCGTCTCGGCCTCCCAAAGTGCTGGGATTACAGGCTTGAGCCACCGCACCTGGCCTCATTAAATTATTTACATAATGAGCCAGGCGTGGTAGCTCACACTCATAATCCCAGCACTTTGGGAGTCCAAGGTGTGGACAGAACACCAGGCTTAGGCCTGGAGTTCAACACCAGCCGGGCAACATGGCAAAATCCCGTCTCTACTAAGAATACAAAAATTAGCTGGGCAAGGTGGCACACGCCTATAGTCCCAGCTACTCGGGAGGCTGAGGTGGGAGAATTGCTTCAACCCAGGAGTCAGAGGTTGCAGTGATCTGTGGATCGTGCCACTACACTCCCGCCTGGGTGACAGATAAAGACTGTCTCAAAAGAAAAAAAAGTGACATACTGAAAAGCTTTCTAAACTTAAACTCCCCATCATTCATTTCATTTTTGAATAGTTACATAATTTAGGTAATTATTATGAGAAAATAACATAAACCAGGAACAGGGAAATCTACAAATTAAAAACTTTTAACTTCAATGGGCTGGTTGTTCGAATTCCTAATTATTATGTATTAGTGCCATAAAGGTTAAAAGACAATAGACTTGGAAACAATAATTATGAGCATAATAATTGGAATTCGCTTTTAACCCTCACAAAGGCCAATGGTTTTCTTTTTCATTTAGCATTTCTAACATCATTATAGTCCTCAAAGTTGAAAAGTATTTCAAAAGATTGCCAAAACTTAAATTGTTAAATTGATTAAACAGTTAAATTCATTGTCAGCCAAATGAAGCCCTTCTTAGCTGAAATACAATATGAAATTTAAGTATAAAAATAGGTAGTATATGTTACCTCGATTTGTATAATTCATATCAAAGTAGACTTGCATCTTAATAGTGTCCAGGGATGGATTTTTAGTATCCAATAGCCGAGTCATACAAAGCTAGAAAAGAATAGCCCATGAATACGTCTAGTTATAGTTTCTGAGACAAGTATTTCCTAAAGTTATTTTCAAAAATAAAGGGAAAAGCAGTGGTTCCTGATATTTATTTACCAATAACCCCTTTTATTATTATTTTTTCTCCTTGAAGACTTCAGGCTTTATAGTTTATTTAACCAATAACTTTTTTTATTTTTATAGATTTAGGTGGTACAAGTGTCATTTTGTTACATGGATATATTGTGTGTAGTGGTGAAGCCTGGGCTTTTAGGGTAGCTAACACCTGAATAGTGGACATTGTACCCATTAAGTGATTTCTCATCCCTCACTCCCCTCTCACCCTCCCAAGCCTCCAATGTCTACTGTTCCACTCTCTATGTCCCTGTGTATGCATTATTTAGCTCCCACTTGTAAGTGAGAACATGTGGTATTTTACTTTCTGTTTCTGAGTTATTTCACTTAAGATAGTAGCCTCCAGTTCCATCCATGTTGCCACAAGACATGATTTCATCATTTTTTATGGCTCAATAGTATTCCATTGTGTATATGTGTATATGCATTTTCTTTATCCAATCATCTGTTGATGGACACTTAGGTTGATTCCATATCTTTACTACTAATAACATTTGTTAAGCAATAAGTCATTTCCCTTGAGTTAACCAATAATCATCATGCCCAGGTGGCTAGTAGTTTAGTTGAAGGCAAGAAACCTGATGTTTTGGTTAGTTTGGGCAGTCTAAATGTGGGTAAATGTTCCACAAAGCTTATATTCCAGTCTAAAACTCTTCTAGAGTTCCTTGTTACTATTTATTTGTGCCTTGAACAACACTGCTAAGTTTATTTTATAAAAAGTTGCTCCAGCCAGCACGGTAGCTCACACCTGTAATCCCAGCACTTTGGGAGGCTGAGGTGGGCAGATCACCCGAGGTCAGGAGTTCAAGACCAACCTGGTTAACATGATGAAACCCCATCTCTACTAAAAATACAAAAATTAGCTGGGCGTGGTGGCGCACACCTGTAGTCCTGGCTACTCGGGAGGCTGAGACAGGAGAATTGCTTGAGAACCTGGGAGGTGGACATGGCAATGAGCCGAGATTGTGCCACTGCACTCCAGCTTGGGAGACAGGGTGAGACTCCATCTCAAAAAATAAAATTAAATTAAAATTTAAAAGCTGCTGTAACTACCACCCCTCTCTTCATAAAATTTCTCTGGTTCTACCCTTGATATTTCTTCTCCTGGTCTGTTTTCTCCCATGAGCCCCCACATAGATGGCTCATTTCCCTTCTCTGCCTTGCCTTTTTAGATTGAATATTAACCTCAGTTTTTCTTTCCTTCTCTCATCTCTACGCATCACCTCCCTCCCCCACTTCCTTCACTGCTCACCCTGTAGGCTGAATATACTGCAGCTGGCAGGCACTTGGCAGCATCACTTTCAACCCGTCTCCCTGAGCACCAGCCCTGCTTTCCTGGGAGGAGGGCAGGGAGAATGCAAGACTGAGGATTGGACACTGTGTCTTTGCAGAAGTCTGTGCACCTGGATCCTTCCACATAGAGAAGTACTGTTCTAAAATGCACACTTAAAAAACATAGCTCATCCACATGATTTTTAGTTGAGAAAAAAATTGTCACTTGAATTATACGTTGTTAGTTTATGTACCTGTCATATTAAAAGTATATTGGCTTGATTCTTTCCAGCGTAGTTGAGTTGGGGCTTGAGGGGAATGGAGAAGTCTTCCTGGGTCCTGACAAGGAGAATAACTTATTTTCTGCCCCTCCTTGATTCTCTTCCACGGCTTTCCAATAACATTTCTGACTGTCATAATCACTTCCCTTATTGCTAAGAACAAGCTTTATACCATCTTTTCTCTGCATCCTCTCCAATATCTGTTATGTTTTGACTTTTTAAAGACATTCTAACTGGTGTAAGATTGTATCTCATTGTCAGAATAGAAAATCCAGACATAAAGCCCCATACCTGCAGTCAGGTGATCTTTGACAAAGTCAACAGAAACATACACTGGAGAAATTACATCCTATTCAATAAATGGTGCTGGGAAAATTGGATTACCATATGCAGAAGAATGAAACCAGATCCCAATGTCTCACCATATACAAAAATTAACAACTCAAGATTGATTAAAGACTTAAATGTAAGATCTGAAACTATAAAAATACCAGAAAAAAACTTAGGGCTGGACATTGGCCTGCGCAAAGAATTCATTACTTAAAAGCAAATGCAACAGAAATAGACACATTGGATTTAAATAAACTGAAAAGCTTCTACACATCAAAATGAATAATCAACAGAGTGAAAAGAAAACCTGCAGGATGGGAGAAAATATGTACAAACTATGCATCTGACAAAGGACTAATATTCAGGATCTACGAGGAACTCAAACAACTCGACAACAACAAATAACCCCATTATAAAGTGGGCAAAGGCCATGAATAGACATTTTTCAAAAGAAGACATACAAATGGCCAACAAGCATGAAAAAAATGCTCAACATCACTCAGCATTAGAGAAATGCAAATTAATTTAGTTCTATTTAACTTCACAGTGTATGACAAACCAGTTAATGTTTGCAATGTAAGAGATTAATAATAAGGTTTCACTAAAATACTATAGCAGATGCTGCTACCTGCCCAATTTCCCTGCCCTTCCTTCCTTACTAACAGAGCCTCAATTGGATTGGGGCAGGGATTTATTCATCTAAAAAAGAAAAAAGAAGTGAATGTCCCTGGGTCACTTACAGTATCATTCTGGTCAATAAACGGAAGTAGATGGAAGGGATTCTGGGAAAATTATTATTTTCCGGATAGAAGGTGATAGACCCAATTGGCACACGTATTTTGCCCTTTGCCTTCCCCCCTTCTTTCTACCTAGAGGTAGGGTAGCTATCTTTTGACCATCAGATGCCCATATTGCAAGGATGGCATGCCCCGGGAAGCCAGGAAGAAGGGTCTATGTCTCTCCAGACTTTGTGTTATGAGAAAAATACCTCGTGTGTACTACTATTTTGTGGGCTTTTGTTTCATGCAGCTGAAGGCAATAATGACTAACACAAATACTGTGTTTACAACTGAGAATAAGTAATTGCAAATTTGAGGACTGTTGGGTAATCACCTTAACAAGATTCTGCACATCACTTTTCATGAGGGTTCTATCCATGTTAAAGCCATTACTTGGATCCAGGACAACAGCTTTCACCTGGAAAAAAGTAGGAACGAGTCCATTAAGTAGGAAAGAATCCATTAAGCAATTTTATTTCATATTATTAGTTTAATATGTTTCCATTTTTTAAACAACTACCTCCTGATTACATTGGGATTGGTTTTTCAACTATTTTTCTTACTACTGAACTCATCAGTACCCTTGTTAGAGGCTGAAGAAAAGAAGTGACAAACATCAAAGTTGAATGGGGTGCTAGAAAAGTTATATGGGGAAATAAGTTGAAAGCAATGGCTAGGTTTTCAGTTGGGAAACTATGGTATATTTGATTGTATTTTTATTATGTATTGTTATCTTAACCAAAAGCAAGAACAGAGAAACCATAGCAATGAGTAATTTTTAACAACGGCAAACAAAAATACACATCAAAAAACTCCCACACAGGAGAACATTATTGATGTTTTCCAAACTCATCAAGGTCTTCTAAATCAGTCTCTATAAATCTACAACTCACATGCTCTATAAACGTTTTTAAAATGTTTTCACTAACTTGTCCGATGATCTCATTATGTGTAAGCTGAAAAACATCTATGAAAGCTTCACAGAATTTAAAGGGGAAAATGGACACCACATCTTTAAAAAGCTCTTAATAAAGTAGTAATCACAAAAAGATTTCTTCTTACCATAAAAGCAATCAGAGTTTCAGAAACAATCTCTCCATAGGCTGCACATTCTTGTCCTATTTCTCGTATAATACTCCTTATAACACTTTCGGCCTGAGTTGGAGGCATTCTGGCTAAAGAAAACAACAATTTTTTTTTAAAAAACGTGGTTTTATGCAAATTTGTTTTTTTCTCTTTTGATTTCTCCAATATTGTATTTGTAAAGAGTCATAATATCATCTATTAGCTTATTAGTATTTTTATTAGTATGTGGGCCTCTCCTGTTTTTCATTATTTTTAAAAATGAAGGACTTTATTGAAGACAATGATTGAGATTTCAAATAATTGAAACATCGGAAAATTAACATTTTCAATTATTTAAATTATGGTCACTAAACATATATTCCTATCATGATATTCTTAATTTTAAAAAAGGCTAAGCAGGCTGGGCAAGATGGCTCACTCCTGTAATCCCAGCATTTTGGGAGGCCGAGGCAGGCGGATCAGCTGAGGTCGGGAGTTCGAGACCCGCCTGACCAACACGGAGAAACCCCGTCTCTACTAAAAATACAAAATTAGCCTGGCCTGGTGGCGGGCGCCTGTAATCCCAGCTACTCGGGAGGCTGAGGCAGGAGAATCGCTTGAACCCGGGAGGCGGAGGTTGCGGTGAGCCGAGATCGAGCCATTTGCACTCCAGCCTGGGCAACAAGAGCGAAGCTGCGTATCAAAAACAAAACAAAACAAAACAAAAAGGCTAAGCAGTATTTGTAGGGGAGGAAGGTAAAATTAATGAGAAACCCAAGAGTACAGCTTGAAAGAGGAAATGCTTATTCAACCACATTCACTAAATAACCTTTCGTAATTGTACTAGAATCTTGGAAAACAATTCTTGCTCAGATCCTTAAAATAATCTTCCGCACATCTAAAATGGAGTTCAGACTCTCGATAAAAAAACACAAAAGCAAAAACCAAAACGTAAGAGTTATGCATCATGGAAAAAAATGAACTCCTGGTTATTAATTCCATTTACTTTAAGGAAAAAGTGGCAGGTTTTGACCGAGTTTTCTGATTTTCCTGAATATTAGTAACTGAGCACAATGGAACTTGGCACGTAGAGTATAACAAAGGCAATATCAGGTAGATGAAGCTAACTCCTCAGCATTATTAGCTTTCCGACGGATGGGTAGGAAGCACGAGGCATTTTGTCCAGTGAAACCAGATTGCCTAGATTTCATCGTGACCCGACCACTGTCTAGCTGTGAGATCTTGGGCACTTGTTTCACTTCTTTCCAGAGGCGTGAGGACTAAATTCGTCTTATCTATTTAGTGGTCACAACAGTTCGCGGCATAAGGGAATCGCTTAAAACAGCTTTGAATCAGTGTTCCAGGATCGCAGGCAGCGCATGCGCGAGTGCCAGTCTGTGGGAGAGTCCATCCCGCTCCGGGTCTGTGTAAGCAAGCGCAACGCTGCTGGGTCGCTAGGGACGCGGCTCAGCACCTTCCCAGCATCCACCCACCAATTACTAAGTCTCCCGAGGTCCGGCTTCTGGGGTAGCCAGTGGAGTGGAACAGAGGCGGGAGGCTTCAGGCACCCGCGCAGTGGCTAGAGGGCCGCCCTGCAGCCCTGGCGCCTGCGGCAGGAATGGACCGCTGTTCCAGCTCAGCGGCGGCGCAGCCTAAAGGATAGAGACTGAGAGCTAAGTCTCGACTAGGCAGGACGCGGTCCTCCAGGTGCCTGGGCTCCGCCAGCTGCCCCACGCTCGCCGCCTGGCGGGATACACCTCCGGGTCAAGGGCGCGGAGCCCAGAGTAGGCTGACCTGGATCGGAATCGAGAGCAGGAGCCGTGTCTGTCTGCTTCTGTCCTGGGGCCCTCACCGCGACCGTCGGGGCAGTTGGGCTCTCGCAGCAACCACCGCGTAACCATGGAGATGGAAGGCCCCGGACCAGGGGGGGCGGGGCCAGGTGGGGGCGGGGCTGGGTCCCACTTTGAGGGTCTTTTCCCCAAAAGATGGGCTGGAAAAACTTTAAAAACAAAGGAATTCCAGGCAGAGACATCTTAACCTCCGTGGTTAAGACTGTGAAACACAAGTTCTCGTAAATAAGGACATTAACTTGCTAGCGTGGGAACGATGGGGCGGCTTTGAAAGCGGGGTCGGGGAGAGGGAGGAGCCAGTTGGAGAGGCTGGGAAAACGGAAGGGCTGTATCCTGGACAAATAGGGTTCTTGTAAAAGTATCTAGATTTAAAAAACAAAAGTAAAAAGTATCGAGGTTTTATTTCATGTCCTGTTGTTCAAAGGAGGTTTGTAACAGAAGGCTCCAAGATGCCCGAAGAGAAAACTCATTCAAGAAGCACATGATAAGAACACATTAGTGTCCGAGTCAAAATAATGAAGTTTTATCCCTTAACGGCAATGTCGTTAGGCCCACCTTCAGACGTGAAAGTGTGAAAAAGGATTAAATACGCATTAGAAGGAGAACATCAAACAACAAGGTTTTATTTTTAAACAGTAACTTTTCTCAAACTGCAAACAAACATGCAGAATATGCTTTGCTTAAGGACATTCCCTGATTACTAGGAAATGAATCAACACAAAAACTCAAGAATACACATCATTATATAACACAATTTTATTTCCACCTTCTAGAAAATGTTCCCGGAATGTGGATGAAGCTTGTGTAAAAATAGATGTTCAGAGTAACATGAGTTATAATAGCACAACCTTGGAAATCTAAACACGATATTTAAGTAAAATATCAGGCAGGTATTTAAAATTATGTTAATAAAAACCTTGTGTTTGTCTTATATTTTTTAAAAGCCAAATGCAAAATTTATATATAATATGACTTAAACTATATTGACGTACATATAATGCACAAAAAGTGTATAAGTCATTTTTCAAAATCACAGCAAGGAATTAGATCTAAGGATGGAATTATAGGTAAAGTATTTTTATTTCTTTATACTTTTCTGTTTTTTCTAGATTTTTCCATAATGAGTATATATTGTCTTATGATCTATAAAACAAAATTTTAAAATACTGGGGAGATGAGACTGGCTATTTGTAGAGAATGAGCCCAATTTAGATATACAAATATACTGTAAGTGTACAAGGTAAAGCAACCAAAGGAAGATGAGATAGCAAAATTTTAACAGTGGTTGTATCTTTGTAATGGCTTATGGCTGATTTGTCTTCTTTGTACTTTAAGATAGCTACCAAAATGTCTTCCATGAGCATATATTATATATTAGAATATTAAATAAATGTTTTTTAAGATGGTAAGAATCATATCATATTAAGTATAGTTTTAAACTAATGGGCAAATCCTGGCACAAATACTCCCTGAGTATGTTTGATACTGTTAATTCCTACTTAATGTCAATGTTTTCTTCTCTTTTTAGTACTAATTTAACCCTGTGTTGGGAATGACAGTGGTCTCTTAAAAAAAGAAATCTCTCAACCTCTTTCTCAGTGAGAGTGGCCTGTGACACCGTCTGGCCAGTGAGATGTAGGTATAATCACTGGGTGAGGTGCACTTCCATTTTCTGTCTGTTGCCTTTCCTTTTCTTTCTACTAGAAATGAGAATATGGGGCTGAAGCTCCAGCAGCCTTGTTGTGAACATAAACATGAGGGTCACATCTTAAGGATGGTGGAACAGAAATGAAAAAGGAACCTGAGTTCCTGGTAATGTCATGGAACAGCCCTATCAGCTTCTTGACTGGCTATCTCCAGACTTTGCATGAGAGAAGATAAACTCCTATTTTATTAAGCTACTGTTATTTGGGTTTTCTGCTACATTCAGCCAAACTGAATCCCTGACTGCTACAACGGGTATGACTTTGGAAGTATTATTGAGCGTTTTGTGCTACATTGAATTATTCTACTTCATCCTTCATGCCTCTTAGCATCCACACCCTTGCCATGGACTTTGGTGGGGTATACTTCCCCAATCCTTGATTTTGAATTTAGCTGTGTGACTTGCTTTGACCAATGGGTTGTGGTGAAGTAACAGTGTGCCAAATCAGATCCAAGGCCTTAAGAGACCCCATATTTTTGCTTTCGCTCTTGTGCCTGTGTTATTGCCATGAGAAGTACATACCCTAGCAAGCTCCTTGGTCCCAGAATGACATGCATATGACACAGAATTGCCTGAACCGATCTTTCAGTAAGATGCAGAGATGCCCAACTGGGGCCCAGGCCTAGACCAGCCAAACTCCAGTCAACCTGTAGATGTATGATAATGAATGAGTATTATTTTAAACCACTGAGTTTTGGAGTGGCTTATTATACAGTATAATTGTGGAAAGAGTTCATTTATAAACCTTTCAGTGATCTAAATTTCTCATTTATGAAACAGAGAAAACAACGGTATCTATCTCACAGAGTTGTGAGAGTAAAATGAGATAGCCCTCATGAAGCTCTTAGCACAGCATCTGACATAGATAAAAGGATTCATAAACTGTAGATACTAGTATTTTGTGACCTTTATCATGGTTATTATTGACAACGTCAACTATGACAATATATTTTATACTCCCATGGTTTATTGGACTTCTAGTCTTTGTAGAACTAATTATTCCTAGTTTTAACATGGCAGCAATGACATTTAATTAAAAAACATGGAGGAACCAGAGTGCATCCGGAGAATGATAAGAAAAATGTTGTCAGAATAAGATAGAATTGGATATATTTATCTTGAGAAAAAGAAGGCATGAGAACTCGTCTCAGTTTTGTTAAAAGAGAAACCAAGCTTTATGTTGTTTCAGAACACCAGATTACAAATCTACATAAAACAGTGTTAAAACAGAATTGTGATAGAAGTCTTTCTAGAAGAAGTGAACCCCATTTTATCAAATGTTTTTTATCTAAAAGCTGAAAGATTGCCTTTAAGAATATTGTAGAATTAATTTGTTCTGATTAAGTGACTTTAGTATGTCACAAACTATTCAACTTTTAAAGGGAGAGTTACATATTTTTCCTTTTCCTAAGACTTTAAGAAGTTTTAAGCTCAGATGAGTTGAGCTTCTTAGCATGTTTAATAATTTTTTTATTGAGTCGGATGTGGTGGCTCACGCCTGTAATCCCAGCACTTTGGGAGGCTGAGGCAGGTGGATCGCCTGAGCTCAGGAGTTTGAGACCAGCCTGGCCAACATAGTGAAACGCTGTCTCTACTAAAAATACAAAAAATTAGCTGGGCGTGGTGGCGGGTGCCTGTAATCCCAGCTGCTCAGGAGGCTGAGGCAGGAAAATTGCTTGAACCTGGGAGGCAGTGAGCCGAGATCGCGCCACTGCACTCCAGCCTGGGCGACAGACCAAGACTCCGTCTCAAAAACAAGCAACAAGAACAACAACAAATAATCATTTTTTTATTGAATACTGGACATTGTGAATTGCATCTTTGTTGAGTGTCTGAATTTTATTGTCCCCCTTTAGGAAGGTTGTGCCTTTTTTTCAGCCAGTTATTTGTGGATGAGTTTGATTCATTTGAGGACTGTTTTTAAGCTTTATTAGGGTAGGTCTAGAGTAGTCTTCATTCCAGGAATAATTTGGCCCTACTACTAATTAATAACTGCTCAGAGGTCTTCAATGGATTCCTTGGTTTTCGCTGAGAACTCTTCACTCTGGCTGGTCAGAGCTCAAATGTCTTCTCATCCTCTGTGAGCTCTAAGAATTATTTAGCTTATACTCCCTGGTCATTCTGTGCTTGGCTGTATGGATTGACAGCTTGGCTGTGTGGACAACCAAGTACTTAGCAAAATCTCAGACTTACCAGTTTTTAATTTTTATTTATTTATTTATTTATTTGTATAGCTTCATCCTTTCCAAAACTCTGCCCTTCAATTTCCACATCTGTGAACTCTGATCTCTGTCTCCTCAACTCAATTAGTCCCTAGACACTGGGTTTACCTTTCTATGCCCAGGATCTGGAAACTGTCTCCAGGCAGAAATTTGGGGGCAATAATAGCAAACAGTTGTTTTATATATTTTGCCCAGTTTTCTAGTTGTTTGTGGCAGGAAGTTAAGTCCAGCCCTTGTTATTCCATCATGGTCAGAAGTGGAACCTTGGGTAACCTTGGAGAGAGCCTAATAGGAAATACTCATCTAGGAGGGTAGAAGAGTGGGCTTACTAGAAAATTTCAGTAACTTTCAGTAATTACTGAGAAGTAATGAATGTGTATCTGAGTGTCAGGATCATGAATTTAAAGTGAAAGCATTTTACCATGTTAAGTGATTTTCTTTGAAAATTATTTGGCAGCTGAGGAGCAAGCATGATCTTGAAGAATAAATGGTTGGCTTGGCCAGGAACTAGTGTATTGCCAGACTAGCATTATCATGCTAGACCATACATTTAAACCAATGTAGAGCAACAAAAGCAATTTACCAGTTTTGTTTTTTTGTTTGTTTTGAGATGGAGTCTCACTCTGTCACCCAGGTTAGCATGCAGTGGCACAATCTCAGCGCACTGCAACCTCCACCTCGTAGGTTCAAGTGATTCTCTTGCCTCAGCCTCCCAAGTAGCTGGGACTACAGGCATGTGCCACCACGCCCAGCTAATTTTTGTATTTTTAGTGGAGACAGGGTTTCACCATGTTGGCCAGGCTGGTCTTGAACTCCTAACCTCAAGTGATCCGCCCATCTTGGCCTCCCAAAGTGCTGGGATTACAGGCATGAGCCACTGGGCCCAGCCAGCAGTTCTTTAGATACTGAAAAGACCTACGCTAAATTTTTCAATCGCTAACAAAGATAGATAATTAACATTTGAAAGAGTACTTTGGAGCTTACAAAGCTATTTCACAGATAGATAAACTCATCTGTTCCTTAAAACAGCCTCATGAGAGTGAACATCATTATTTCATTTTACAGATATAGAAATCAATATTCAGTGAGCAAGAGACTAGTCTAAGACTGCAAAGCTACTAAGTTACGGAGCCGTCTTAAGTCTTATTGCTCTAATAAGTACTTAAAATGAGGGGAACTCTTTTTAAGCTTCTGAAAAGTGCTAGACTCTTTTTCCCAAAAAATTCATAGAGCCTCTAATTTTATATATAATTTCAGATAATTCACAGATTCCCTGAAGTTCATGCAAGTGGCAGTGTACTCTTGGTTTAAAATTTCTAATTTTTTCAGCACTGTAAGACAGAGTGGGAAAAAAAAGAAAAAATTTCTAGTTTTTAACTTGCATCTAGACAGTAGTTATATGAGTATTCACTTTATAATTTTTTCAACTGTATAGATACACATATATACACATACACACACATGTATATATACATATACATATGCACACATGTATATATACATATGCATATATACATATGCACACATGCATATATACATATACACACATGCATATATACATATATACACATGCATATATACACACATGCATATATACATATATACATACACATGTGTATATATACATACACATATATAATACATATGTGTTACATTGACTTGTCAATGTATATGTTTTATCATAAAAAATAAAGGCTCAATAATGTAGAACTTCTCTACTTTTAGTTGTGCTTTGTGGATGTTAAGCATTAAAATAGAGCTGTATTTCTAAAAAAATCCTCAAAAGTTAAAAAAATACTGTGTTATTCACTTTGTTTTCCTTGTCTTTCTCCATTATTATCCATATGCTTCACAACAGTTCTCCTATTGTAAAAAAAACACAACCTGCATATTATATGTAGTGCATTGATTTTGAAACTGTGAAAGTCAGAGTCCTAGAATTAGCTGACAATCTCCTTTTCCAGTTTATCTTTCCTTCTCCACAAAAAGGCTTGATAATGGAGAGGGAAGTTGAGTTTTCAGGTCAATAATGAGAAAGAAATTTTGGAACAAGCAAGACAATGCAAGTCACCGTTTTTCCATTTCTCTTAGGATAAGCATGAGCTATTTTCATGTACTTTCCCATATCCTTTCAGTCAGGAGGATCCCAAGATTATTCCTTAACCATCTTCTCCATGCAGATTCTTTTTCAGATGTTACTTACATGGGCACAGATACAAAAAGGCAGAAAAAAAAGAAGATAGTTTCGTTTCCTGATATAAACATAGCATAGCTTCCTGAGTTGAAGGGTCCTGTCTGACCCTTAAAAATCTACTTTTCTTTGAATTATCAAGAATCTTTTTCTTTTTTCTTCTCTTTTTTAAGAGACAGATTCTTTCTTTGTTGCCCAGGCTGGAGTGCAGTGGTGTGAATCATAGCTCACTGCAGCCTTGAACTCCTGGGCTCAAAGGATCCCCCTGCCTCAGCCTCCTGAGTAGCTGGGACTACAGGTATGCACCACCACACCTGGTGAATTTTTAAATTTTTTGGTAGAGACAAAGTCTTGCTACATTGCTCAGGCTGATCTCCAACTCCTCGGCTCAAATGATCCTCCCACCTTGGCCTCCCAAAATGCTGGGGATTATAGGCATGAGCCACAGCACCTGGCCAAGAATCTTTAAAGGTAAGATGAATGATGAAAGAAAGACTTAATTCTTCATTTTCCATCTCTTTCTCCATCACATGAATCAGTCAGTGGAGAAATAAGGGACCTTAGCATCAGATTTTCACAACCTAAATCAGGGAGGGTAATTGAGGCATTTAAGGAAGATAAACAAGCATAGGGATTTTTTATATATTACAAAAGAAATCAAAATTATAAGAGCACAAAAATGAAAAAAAAGAATCAGTGAATTCTATTATAATCATCAAGCTTCTATAAAAAGTGGAGGCAATAGTGGTTCTTCTTTCTTAGAATTATAAACCAGGTGCAACTTCATATGCATACCACATGGTCCTAATTAGGAAAACAGGATTGAAAGCATCAACATCTTTGCTACTGTAGCATGAGTGGCAATGATTCTCAACTCTAGAGAGTGAAAGACAGCACATCAGCAATGCATTGGCAGCCCACCATGAGCAGCTCTGATAATGTGCTACTGATCTATGTTGTATATGTGGAAAATGTCACTGTGTAGCTTTTCTTAAAGGTGAATATCTCCCTGTCTTTTGCTCACCCACCATCTACCAATCCTTAACTAATGACTAAGTCTTTACTAACTTCTCTTGAACCAACTTGCTTTCTCCATTCCCACTTCTTCCACATTCATTAAAGCAACTGTCTTTTCTTGCTTAGATGACTGTAATAAACAACTAATTGAGCTCCCTGCCTCCAGTGTTGTACTCCCCCAATTATTTGCCTATACTCATCTTTCAATAGAAATCTGATCATGTCATTCCCTGCTCGACACCTTGTAAAGGTTTCTCAGTGGTCTTTGGGTAAGTCCAGACTCCTTGGCATGGTATACGAAGCCCTTTATGTCAGCCTCAGCTCTCACAACTGCCTCTCCTCTCCCAGCAGACCGCACTGTTGCCATTCTCTGGCCATGTTGAATTAACTTCCAGTTTTATCTGGCCTCCAGACCTTTGCCTAGAGGTTACTCCATCTATCTCTGAATGTCGCCTTTCCTCTTCATCTGATTAATTCCTCCATGTCTTCAGAAGCCATCTCTCCTATGAAACTGTCTCTGACCTGCAATATTGGGTTTAGGGTCCTAAATTTTTACCTCTAACTAGTTCCAAGACATTTTCACCACCCCAAAAAGAAACTTCATACTTATTAAGCAGTAACTCCCCATTTCTCCATTCCCCCACTACTTACACCTGACAAAGCTCTCAATACTCTATGGAAGTCTATTTTCTTGTCTGTCTCTCCCACTAGACCATAGCTCTTTGAAGACAGGGAACATACCTTGTTGGGTTCCCCACACCTAAGAAGAGAGCCTGGGATTATTGTAATAGTCACAGTTGACCATTAGTGTTAAAGAGGTGAGTACAGAAGTGAGTGGGTTAAAAAAGGGAGTGGGGGGAGAAATTTTAAACATCTTTAAATGTCTTTACTAAAAGGTTAGAATGATTTCAGAGGGAAATTACAATTCTGAAGGGAAAGGAAAAGACATTGAAATTACAGGTTTCAGAAGAAGAGCTCCCTTTGACTCCAGCTTTGGCTCTCCTGCCTTAGTATCCCCAATCTGCCCCCAAGCACCCTTGTATGCATTCCTCAGGAAGAGGGGTGTTGTTCTCAGTCTTTTCCTCTTTCCTCTGTGCCTCAAACTAGGCAGCTTCCAGTGGTGCCCTGGGCTTCAGAAGGTGGCCACTGAGCTGACCTCTAGGCTTGCAGGCTTCTTGGGAAAGCAGGTAGTGGAGGTGGGTATGGGGGGTGGTGACTGGGCTCCAGTTTGAATTTCATCTTTATGATTCCCTCTCACTATGGGGAGCATTATGGCATGAATCCCAAGGACAAATTTTAATTTGGGACCATCTAAACCCTTATTAAAGTCATACTATTTTCTCAATCATCAAGAAAACTGCCTTTCTCTATAGTCAATAAGACCTCAATTTTGTGAGGAGAAATTTATTATTTATTTATTTATTTATTTTATTTTATTATTATTTTTTTTTTTGAGAGAGAGTCTCACTCTGTTGCCCAGGCTGGAGTGGAGGGGTACAATCTCACTGCAACCTCCACCTCCCAGGTTCCAGTGATTCTCGTCTCAGCCTCCCAGGTAGCTGGGATTACAGACACAGGCCACCATGCCCAGTTAATATTTGTATTATCAGTAGAGACAGGGCTTCACCATATTGCCCAGGCTGGTCTCAAACTCCTGGCCTCAAGTGATCCCCCACCTCGCCCTCCCAAAGCACTGACATTACAGGCATGAGCCACCACACCCAGCTAAGAAGGAATTTTTTGGATCTCCTTCCACCTTTGCTGAAATTCTTTTTTTTTTTTTTTTTTTTTTTTTTTGAGATGGAGTCTTGCTCTGTCACCCAGGCTGGAGTGCAGTGGCCGGATCTCAGCTCACTGCAAGCTCTGCCTCCTGGGTTTATGCCATTCTCCTGCCTCAGCCTCCCGAGTAGCTGGGACTACATGCTGAAATTCTAAAAAAGCTGCATTCCACTTTTAGCAGCTGTTTTCTTATGGCTGAATAAATGCCAGAGATGCCATCAGATTATTTTAATTCAATTGTCTCTCAATTGAGGAGGGCTAAATTGTCAGTTTCCTCTTGGCACAATGCAAGTAGAAAGATAGTGATAAGCAGTCTGGTGCAGTGGATCATGCCTGTAATCCCAGCACTTTGGGAAGCCTAGGTGGGCGGATCACCTGAGGCTAGGAGTTCGAGACCACCCTGGCCAACATACAGAAACCCCATCTCTACTAAAAATACAAAAATTAGCCAGGTGTGATGGTCTATGCCTATAATCCCAGCTACTCAGGAAGCTGAAGAAGGAGAATCACTTGAACCTGGGAGACGGAGGTTAGGGTGAGCCAAGATCATGCCACTGCACTCCAGCCTGGGAGACAGAGCGGGAGACTCCATCTCAAAAAAAGAAAAAGAAATAAAGAAAAAAAGAGAGTAATACCTCACCTGAATTTCTCGTCGGCACTTCAGGATCATGATCTCTAACCCTCATCTTCCCTCTGTAACACTTAGGGTTGGGGTCCAGCCCCAGCTGAGGTTTGAGGACAGTGGGTGGATGTGGGGCAGGGAACTGGAAGAACACTCAAGAGACAGCAGATAAATGAGACATGGCTTTATTCAGCAGCCCCTTCACAGGGTCCGTGATACATTTATACACTACACAAACATTAGTGGCTGAGAGCCAGGTGGGGAGCTTCTCTATGTTATGTCTACATGGCTATGATTGTATAAGACATGGGGCTGTGTACTTGCACCCCAATCCTGCTGAGTCATCTAGGCTGTTTACCTCGGCCTATACCTGCTTCACTATGTGTGCTTGGTGACAGCACAACCATGTTCCTTACACTCTCCAAACCTGTCCCACTCTCTGCATTCTTTATGGGATGAATTGGCATTGATTTAATAGCTGGCTCAAACCTGATCCCATTTCCCCTACTCCTTCTCCCCTCACACTCAGACCTGTCACAAGCTTGCCCAGCCCTTCTCAGCAAGCCTCACATCCATTTCCTACCTTAATTACTAATGCTCTCACTCAGGCAGGTTATGGGAATCTCCTAACTGTATTATCTGCTTCCAGGCTGGGGCACTCCCACAGGTAAAGCTGATAATATTACTGCCTGTGTACGGCCCTTTCTGCAGGCCACAGAAGGCCCTACAGAAGAAAATTCAGTCCTCCTCAATGCATTGCAAGACCCTCCTGCAACTGGCCTCTATTTATCTCTAAACCTGCACTGTTCAATACGGTAGCCACTAACTGTTGAAGCTATTTAAATTTAAATTAGCTAGAATTAAATGAAAGTTAAGGTTCAATTCTTCAATTGTACTAGCCAAATGTGGCTAGTGGCTACCGTATTGGACCATGACGGTATAGAACATTACCATCATTGTAGAAAATTCTGTTGGATAATTACCTTACCCCTACTGCATCTGAACTCAAACTTTCAAATGACCCACAACTTTGAGCATATGGTGCTTTAGCTGAGGCAACCTCCTTTAATTGGATTACTTACTGTTTGGACCAACGGAGGCAAGATGGCGCACTTCCGGGTTCTTCATCACCAACTTTTCCCGCGCGCGTGAAAATGCAGCCGGCGCTCAGGAAGGTGCAGACCAACCTGGCATGTGCCAGGTGATGTCAATTCGAAGAGACCAAGATTCACCTGGTCGCACCTACAGAACACCCCCGACACGCCCGTGCCCTGCCTATTGCCCTTCCACTGCTAGAAAAGCCGTTCCCAGTGAGCGCGCCGCGTGGGCTTCCTCAGCCCCCACTCTTGTCAGGACTGCATCAGGAACTCCGCCCGAGAGCTCCACCAGGCGACTCCCTCCGCCTCCTTTGCCGGAGGCCGACAGACCTCACCCTACACACCTTCTTCCCTGAAGTTGGGTGATCAAAGAATAAATTTGCAGTTTTGCTCCTAACCTTGCCTACTCGCTGGTTCTTTTGTGCCCGCTCTGGTGGTCTTAGAAAAACAAATCACTTACCTTGCCAACTATGCCCTTCAAAACACAGATCAAATGTCATCCTATTCAGAGAAATCTTTCCAACCAGGCCTCCTATTCTTGTGCAAGTGATCACTTCCTCATTTGGACGCCCATTGCACTCTCTGCAGACTTCTACCAGAGCGCCCCTAACACTCCATGTCTTCTAGTGTTGATGTCTGTTTCCCTTTACTACAGTATGAACCTGGGCTGGGGGCAGGAACCCAATCTTATTCATTTTTCTAGCCCCAGCTCTATACTAATGCCTGACATATAGGATATGCTAAGAACTAATTTTGGGAATGAATAAATATCACCAATAAATATTCTAAGGTCAAAATTTTATCAGATTTCAGAAACAAGAGAATGTCCCAATTCAAATGCCTCACTGACAGGTAAAAACCTTGAAAAAGAAATATATTTTCAGTCAGATCAACAAAATACTGGATATGCTTTTTTAAATCGCAATCTCATGCTAGAGTTGTGTTCCATTTACAACTAACCCACGAGAGGCATGACAATTGGAGTGGATAATTGAAGTGGTTTGACAGGTATAGCGAGGTGTGGCTGACTGCACACGAAGGAAATTCTGGCTTCAGCAATTATTAGATACACACCTGTGATACTAAAAGCATGAAGATTTGGCTAGTCAATTCAAATATTAAGTGTCTAGGCTTAAAAATAGTTTATTGGGACATTTTCCATTATAAAAATAACACACGCTCTTTATGAAAATTTGGGAGTACAAATCCACCACCAATAGTTTCATTAACAAAGGATTAATATTGTTAACATATTCATGTAATAACTCATTCTATTGTACCTTATCTACATTCTTACCATATCTTCTGTTACTCTTTTACACTTAACATTACAAGCAGACATTTTTATATCTTATTATTGACTGTATTTTTAATAGCTGTATAATATGCAATTGAGTTGATGTGTCATAATTTACTGAAGTATTCCCACTATTATGTAGCATATTTTCAAGTTTTCACTATTATAAATAACACTGGAATTATTTGAGTATAAGAATTTTTTGTATTGCATGTAATTTATTCAGATTCCCAGGTGTGAAATATCTGAGTTTTTAAATATCTGCTTCATTTGCTACTTTATTCCTAGTACCTAGAACAATGCCTATCACACGGTAGGTATTTTATTAATAATTGTTGAATGAATATGTGATGTTAATTAGGTGGAAAAAAGCTGGCTTGATATGTAGACACCAAAAGCATGTCATAGGCATGTCTTGTGATAGGTTCCAGGGAAGACTTTGTCCCTACTTTTAAAAAAATTAATAAATTTTATTTTTTAGAGCAATTTTAGGTTCACAGCAGAACTAAGTAGAAAGTACAAAGTTCCCATCTATCCCTATCCCCACACACATAACCTCCCTGGCTATCGACATCCTGCACCACAGTGGCACATATGTTATAATTGATGAACCCATCATTATCACCTAGTCCATAGTTTAGGATTCACTCTTGGGGCTGTGGAATTTACGGGTTGGGACAAATGTGTAATGACAGGTATCCACCATTACAGTGTCATACAGAATAGTTTTACTGCTATAAAAATCCTCTGTGCTCTATCATCCCTCCCTTCCCCCTAACCCCTGGCAATCACTGAGCTTTTTACTGGAGTAAAATTGTTGAACCACATGGTGAGACTATGTATAGTTTTGTAAGAAGCTGCCAAACTGCTTCCCAAGTGGCTGTACCGTTCTGCATTCCCACATGGCAGCAGAGAAAAAGAATTCCAGTTTCTCCACATCCTTGGCAGCATTTGTTGTTGTCAGTGTATTGTTTTGGCCATCCTAATAGGTGTGTAGTAGTATTTTATTGTTATTTTAATTTGCAATTCCCTAATGACATATGATGTTGAACACCTTTTCATATGCTTAATTGCTATCTATATATCTCCTTTAGTGAGATATCTGTTGACATTTTTTGCTCATTTTAAAAGTTGGGTTGTTTGTTTCATATTGTTCAGTTTTAAGGGTTTGATTTGGGTAACAGTCCTTTATCACATACGTATTTTGCAAAAATGTTATCGAAGTCTGTGGGTTGTGTTTGCATTCTCTCAATGAGGTATTTTGCAGTGCAGAAGTTTCCAATTTTCATGAAGCCCAACTTATCCATTTTTTATTTTATGGATGATGCTTTTGGTATTCTATTAAAAAGTCACCATCAAATTCAAGGTCATCTAGTTTTTTTTTCTGTTATATCCTATAGGTTTTATAATTTTGTGTTTTACATTTAGGTCTGTTATCATTTTGAGTTAATTTTTGTGAAGGGTATAGAGTTTGTGTCTACATTTTTTTTCTTTTTGTTTCCAGATGTCCTGCTGTGCCAGCCCCTTTTATTGAAAATATTATCGTTTCTCCTTTGGATTGCCTTTGCACCTTTTTCAAAAGAATTGACTATGTCTGTGTGGGTCTATTTCTGGACTCCTTATTCTGTTCCACTGATCTATTCATTTATTCTTTGGCTTATACCACACTGTCTTGTAGCTTTTTAGTAAGCCTTGAAGTCAGGTAGTATCAGTCGGTACATTTACTTTTCATGTCTTTTCCCTCTCTTACTGTTCTAATTAAAACTTCCAGTTCAATTTTGAATAGTAGCAGTAGTATGTATGAGTTCCACTAGCTTAAAATAAATGCTTGCATTACCCCTTTAAGTATGATGTTTGCTGAAAATGAAAAAATAAATATCATTTTTCTGGTTAAGGACATCCCTTGCTCTTTATTTTTTTTTCTTTTCTTTTTCTTTTTCTTTTTTTTCTTTGAGACAGAATCTCGCTTTGTCACCAGGCTGGAGTGCAGTGGCGCGATCTCGGCTCACTGCAACCTCCGCCTCCCGGGTTCAAGGGATTCTCCTGCCTCAGCCTCCCAAGTAGCTGGTACTATAGGCATGTGCCACCACACCTGGCTAATTTTTTGTATTTTTAGTAGAGACGGGGTTTCATCGTGTTAGCCAGGATGGTCTCATCTCCTGACCTCGTGATCCGCCCACCTCAGCCTCCCAAAGTGCTGGGATTACAGGCATGAGCTACCATTCCCAGCCGACAATTTTCATTTTAACAAGCATTCCAGGTTATTCTAGTGCAGATGGTCCAGGGGTACACACTTTGCAAAAGTAGCTAATCTAAAATACCATGTGCAGCAGGCACTTTTCCATTTTTCAATATTATATACACATTCTGTCTTTGATTCTGATGGACAATGATACATGTGTGCATTAGGCATTTAAAAAAATAGGTTACCCTGTCAGCAACTTAATAATAAAAATGACTTGAAATACCAAAAATGAGAGCATAGTTTATTGATACTTACAAACTTTTTAATCAATGTAAGTATTGCAGACTAATTCTTATGATCTGATCACAATTTAGTCACGTGTGACTGAAACCTGCAGTGGCCCAGATTTGCTTCATTTGTGGACTTTCTCCAACAGTAGCCCAGAATAGAGGATTCTAGCAAACCTCAGATCGATAAGGAGAAACAGTATGGGACAACGGGTCCAACTGGCCAGAATGGAACTGAGATTACCAGCTGTAGAATTTCAACAGGTCCACTTGATGGAAAGAAAGAGACTAACTGGTGCTACTACTTATTTCTGATATGAAATGAAGCTGACGTCTGTGGAGTCTAAGTATCAAGGAATGGTGAAATGAAAAGGTTCCTGGTAGGTTATCCATGCTATTACTAAAGTTGTAGCATAATTTTGTAGTAGTTAGAAGTCCAGATTGTGATGTCTATAGCACGTATGAATGAGGTCCTGTTAAAGCTGAATGCCAATCTTTATGAGAGAAGTTGAGGGAACATGTACTGCCAAGGATCTGACCTTTACTCCCAGAATAATAATCAGATTGTCATCCTCAAGAGGTAAGGCTAGGTCCTAAGAAGGAAGAAAATTCCTTCTGCTGCATTAATGTCATCTTTCATACAAAAATCAATGTGAAGAATTGCCTCCATGTTCAGCCTCAATGATATACAGTATGTGACAATTACTCAAGTGACTGAAATGATTTCCTGTACAGACCACAGTGCCACTTTTCTTACATATATGTAAGGGAGCCACCTACTGTCAAAATAGGATCTTACAGCTACAAATTCTCCCATTGCCCCGCCCCCCCAACTATACAACTGCATAAACTTAGCCGTAATAATTTAGATGAGAATTTTGCAGAATTCAAGAAACTGACATAAAACAATTTTGGGGGTGGGAAGGAACAATCCACACTGCCCTGTGTCCTCTACAAGTTGGAAAATATTCATTAAGCAGTTACCTGTTACGCATTGCAAGTCTCAAAGAGAATCCTGGTATGCTGGAATTAGTAAGACAGTTTGTAGTAACAAATGCCCCTGCCAATTTCTTTCTTAATATTTTTGGTAATGCTATTTCTTCCTGAACGTGTCTTTGCCTGTCTCAAGCTTACCTAGCCTGCAAACTCAGCTAAGTCTTACCTCCCCCATGAAGACTCTGCATATCTCCAGCCTGTTGCAGCTTCTCCTGCTTGGATCTCTGTTGCTCTGCTTCATCCCAGAGGCACACTCCTGTGGGCATTTCCTCATACATACACTGCTTTGTGGTGGTAGCAATAGCTAGCATTTACCATATGTCAGCACTGTTGGACCACTTTCCTTCTATTAATTCATTTAATTATCATATTAACTCGATGAGGTGATTACTTTTATAATCCCCATTTTTTAAAAGAAGAAACTGAGGCCTAGAGAGGTTTTAAAAAACTTGCTCAAGGTCCTTAAGGTTATTAAGCAGTAGTGTCTAAATTTAAACCCATGCATCTGCATTTCCAACTGATTTGTAAGCACTTGGTGGACAAGAACTATGTTCTAAAATTCTTTTGAAGTTCCCACATTGCCTAGCCTAGTGCTATGATCTCAGGGACCGAAGTTCATAGTTTCACTACAGTTTACTAATTTTTCAGGAAATCAGAAGACCCAAGAAAGAAGGTAGTTTTTCTCCCATTAATCAGGCTGATAAAAAACAAGTTTGGCAAGATACTACAGCAATAATAGGGAACTTGTATTAACCATATACTATAAGCCAGGCACTGTGCTAAGCATTTTTATATATTATTTAATTCTTACAATAAACCTTTTCAGAGAGGTACTATTATATATATATCTTACAGATGAGAATGCTGAAGCACAGAGAGGTGGAGTAACTTGCCTAAGGTCCCACAGATTCTAGCCTATGACTAACCCATATGCTATCACCTCGCACCTACTGTGTAAGAATGCTTACTTACGGCCGGGCACGGTGGCTCACATCTGTAATCCCAGCACTTTGGGAAGCCAAGGTGGGTGGATCACCTGAGGTCGGGAGTTCAAGACCAGCCTGACCAACATGGAGAAACCCAGTCTCTAGTAAAAATACAAAATTAGCCAGGCGTGGTGGTGCGTGCCTGTAATCCCAGCTACTCGGGAGGCTGAGGCAGGAGAATCGCCTGAACCCGGGAGTTGGAGGTTGCAGTGAGCCAAGATCGTGCCACCGCACTCCAGCCTGGGCAACAAGAACCAAACTCTGTCCCCAACCCCCCAAAACAAAACAAAACAAAAACCTATTTACAAGGGGATTTAGAAATTGCAGTGAATACACCATGAGGAAGATGGGCTTCTCCCATAGAACAATGACTCCTAATTTTGTAGGACTGGTACAGGCGAGTGAATGTCCACAGAAGGATTGCATATTCCCAACTATTGATGTCTCTTTCCCTTGGCGAGTTCATGAGTTACTGCTGCCATCACAGAATTGACCTCATGGGGGCACTGCTTCCAAACCCACAGCAATCCTGAGGCAAGGCTGGAACATTTGAAAAAGGATTTAGTCAAGTCCAGGGTAACAGGACACGTACACAACATAGAGCACCACAATCTGGTTACAAGATGTGGCTCGCTCTCCAAGTCTTGAACAAAGTAAATATTTTTGACCCTCCTTCCTGCAGTGGCTCCATTCTTATGTTTATGACAGAAGAGCAATCACCTGGCACCTTTCTCTTCAGTCAAGCCCCTAGAGAGCTGGGTGCAGGAGGAGGTGGAAGTTTCCAGTGGTGTGAGAATTTCTGTTTCCTTTATCAAGGCCTGGCACTTCTACATATGATGACATTGTAGATGACCATTCTCTTGGGGAAATGCCTCCCCCTTCAGCTACTAGCTCCGGGAATGAGACCTGCTCTTACGACTTGCTCCTTGCTATGGTCTGAATGTTTGCATCTTCCCAAAATGCATATGTTGAAACCTAATCCCCAAGGTGATGCTTTTAGTAAGTAGAGTCTTTGGGAGATGATTACGTCAGGACGGCTGAGCCTTCATGAATGGGATTGATACCCTTATAAAAGAGACCCTAGGCCAGGCACAGTGGCTCACACTTGTAATCCCAGCACTTTGGGAGGCTGAAGTGGGAGGATCATTTGAAGTCAGGAGTTCAAGACCAGCCTGGCCAACATGGTGAAACCCTGTCTCTACTAAAAAATACAAAAATTAGCTGGGCATGGTGGTGGGCGCCTGCAGTCCCAGCTACTTGGGAGGCTGAGGCAGGAGAATTGCTTGAACCCGGGGGATAGAGGTCACAGTGAGCCGAGATCATGCCACTGCACTCCAGCCGGGGTGATAGAGCAAGACTCCATCTCTAAATAAATAAATAAATAAATAAAAAATAAATAAATAAAAGAGGCCCCAGAGAGCTGCCTTGCCCCTTCTACCATGTGAAGACACAGCAAGAAGATGCCATCTATGAATCAGAAAGTGGGCCCTCATCAGACACCAAATCTGCTAGTGCCTCAATCTTAAACTTCTCCAGAACTGTGAGAAATAAATTTCTGTTCTTTATAAGCTACTCAGTTTATGTTATTTTGTTATAGCAGCTGAAACATTAAGACATACCTCTTGGCCGGGCGCGGTGGCTCAAGCCTGTAATCCCAGCACTTTGGGAGGCCGAGACGGGTGGATCACGAGGTCAGGAGATCGAGACCATCCTGGCTAACACGGTGAAACCCCGTCTCTACTAAAAAAATACAAAAAACTAGCCGGGCGAGGTGGCAGGCGCCTGTAGTCCCAGCTACTCGGGAGGCTGAGGCAGGAGAATGGCGTAAACCCGGGAGGCGGAGCTTGCAGTGAGCTGATATCCGGCCACTGCACTCCAGCCTGGGCGGCAGAGCAAGACTCCGTCTCAAAAAAAAAAAAAAAAAAAAGACATACCTCAAATGGACACCATAATGTCTAACTAGTCTATATAACATATTTACATGTACAAGAATAGGTACAAGTAACAGCTGTCCACAAACCAACTCCTGTGGACAGGGTTTCAAGAGATGAAAGGAATCCTTGCACCCAGATGTCTAAGAGTTCAAGAGAAGCCAATAAGGTGAAAGGGCTCTTGCTAGGAGCACATCCTGACAATGCCGTATGCATGTGGACATGGGCCTGTGAGTGTGGACGAGAAAGGTGGTACATGTATTTTTGTTTCAAGATACTGCCTCTTGGGGTGCTAGTGACTGGGAGATCACTGAGAAGACTGCATGTGGAGACAAAGTGGAGGACAGTGCCTTCAGGATCCCTTCTGCTGGCGCTGCCTCCAAACCTGTCTGCCTACTAGTGCCAAGAGCCTGACTACCTTGTGGATACCCAGACCTTGCTTGTAGGAGCTCAAAAGGCTATTCACTGATTTATATTAAGTGCTTGATTGATGTTTTTATTTTTATTTAAAAAAATAAACTATTTCTTTATTAGGCAACAATGCTTTACCTAGAAATTTCTTTTCTGGAGCTTGATTTTGGCATCAGTTTGGTCTTTGCCCTCTACTGAATCCTCAGCTCAGCTAGCCTTAAAATATAAAGATTCTTACAGGCTCCAGCAATTTCTTCTGATAATGGCACACGTCAAAACTATAAGGCATTGTAGGGTCAGTGGTCATTGGTGAGAAGAGACAAAACAGTTTGTTCCACTTGAAAAATATTTCCTTCCTGATCACTTAGATGTGCCAATCATCAACAAAGATATCAGTAATATCTCCAAATAGAGCAACATTCCACAAACCAGCCCCTGCCTGTTTTTGTATGGCTTGCAAGCTAAGGATGATTTTTTAAAATTATTAAATAGTTAAACAAAATTGAAAGAACAATAGTATTTTATGATATGTGAAAGTTATATGAAATCCAAATTTCAAAGTCTGTAATAAAGTTTTATTGGAACACACTCATGCTCATTCATGTATGTATCATCTCAGGCTGCCTTTGCTCTATAATGGCAGAATTGAGTAGTTTTGACAAAGACTGTGTGGCCCACCAAGCCTAAAATATTTCCTATCTGGTCCTTTACAGAAAAAGTTTGCCGACCCCTGACATAGTGTAACAGACTCTCCTGTGTTGATGCGTGTGCTATGTCTTCATCCTTTTCTCAAATCATCTCAGTGGTCTTATTTTACAGATGCAGAAATGAGAAGCTCAAAAAGGTATAAACAGTCTGAATGATACAGAGCCTGAACTGAAGCCCTTGGCCAGATTACTTCCGCTCACTTAGCTTTACCTACATCACTTATCAAAAAAAAAAAAAAAAAAATAGTGTTGACCTCATACAGTTGTGGTAGAGATGAAAAAAAATAAGACCATAAGGGGTTTAGTGCCGTGTATGGCATGCCATAAGTGCTTAGTAAACGCAGCTATTTTTGTTAACTAGTAACATTATTACTATTAAAATTCAGATATTCTGTTTCAGCCCAGTACTCTTTTCACTAAACTAAATAGCACACCTCTTTCCCATACTGAAGAAAAAAAACAGGAACAGGTTATATAATCACTGATTTAAAAATATTATTGGTGTTTTATCAAGACTAAAGGTGGTTTTCACTCACTCCCCAGACATCTGATTCACTCAGAGCCTCAACTTTTTCTTTTTCTTTCTTTTTCTTTCTTTCCCTCCCTCCCTTTCTTTCTTTCTTTCTCTCTCTCTCTCTCTTTCTTTCCTTCCTTCCTTCCTTCCTTCCTTCCTTCCTTCCTTCCTTCCTTCCTTCTTTCCTTCTGTCTCTCTCTCTCTCTCTCTTTTTTTTTGTTGTTGCTGTTTGTTTTTTTGAGACAGAGTTTCACTCTTGTTGCCCAGGCTGGAGTACAATGGCGCGATCTCGGCTCACTGCAACCTCCACCTCCACCTCCCGAGTTCAGGCAATTCTCCTGCCTCAGCCTCCCAAGTAGCTGGGATTACAGGCACACACCATCACGCCTGGCTAATTTTTTGTATTTTTAGTAGAGATGGAGTTTCATCATGGCCAGGCTGGTCTTGAACTCCTGACCTCAGGTGATCTGCCCGCCTCGGCCTCCCAGAGTACTGGGATTATAGACGTGAACCACCGCACCTGGCCAGATCCTCAACTTTCTACCAAGATGACATCAAAATGGCCACAGATGATCCTTTGGGAGATGGATATCCCTTACTTAGGAAGGCCTTACAGCCATTTTATCTCTTCTACTCTGTAAAATGAAGATAAGAATGTTCATCCTATGTAACTGGAAGCTCAAATAAGATGACAGATATGAAGGCACTTTAAAAGTGAAGTGTCCTTGCAGTAAAATTATATATGTAGAAAGCCTTTTGCAAAAGTAGATAATTCCTAAGATCATTATTCTTTCATAGGCTGTTGAGAGTCTTATCACCATGTGAATCAAATACAACCTTTAGGTTCTCTTTATTCTGCAAATCCTTGCTTTGTAGAGGAGCAAGCAGTATTCAGCTCCAGACGGTAGAGAATGGGCCAGTGATGGAATATGGGAGAAAGCTGTCAGAGAGGGAAGTGAACAAATGAGAAACCTTGGGAAGATTCCTGCTAGCTGTATGTCTAAGCATTGCCCACCCCCGCGTCTCTCTCCTATGAGCCCTCTCTGTGGCCCTCCAGCTGCCTTCTTTCTTACCCATTTCCCTTTTTCCTCTTGTCTTTCCTATTTCTTTCTTCTATCTTCCTGCCCGCACGGTGCCCGTCTTTTCCTCCCTCAGTTTGGCCTGAAGGACATTACAGGTTGAGCATCCCCAATCCAAAAGTCAAAGCAAAGGCCCACAACACAATTTATTCAGCATCCACAAGGGAAAAAAGACCTTCAGCTGCAATATGTCTTTTCTGTGAATACCAGATATGTATGTCATATTTTTTACTAAGTACTTATGTATAAATAAGTGTATGAAAATGATTATCAGCAGCATATAATTTTTTTTTTTTTTAAAGACAGAATCTCACTCTGTTGGCCAGGATGGAGTGCAGTGGTGTGATCTCCACTCACTGCAACCTCTGCCTCCTGTGTTCAATCAATTCCCTTGCCTCAGCCTCTCAACGTAGCAGGGATTATAGATGTGCACCACTAGACCCGGCTAATTTTTATAATTTTAATAGAGATGGGGTTTTGCCACGTTGGCCTCAAACTCCTGGCCTCAAGCAATCCACCTGCTTTGGCCTCCCAAAGTGCTGGGATTATAGGCATGAGCCACTGTGCCTGGCCTGAGCATATAATTTCAGAGTCAGAAATGATGGCGATGCCAAACAACCACAGATTGTCCAATGGATGGCTGAGATAGTGATGCGTTTCCTTCCTCAAAGTATACAAACTTTGTTTCATGCACAAAATTATTTAAAATATTGATAAAATTACCTTTAGCCTACGTGTACAAGGTATATATGAAACATAAATAAATTTTGTGTTTAGACTTGGGTCCCATCCCCAAGATATCTCATTACTATATGCAAATATTCCAAAAGCCAAAACAATCTGAAATCTGAAACACTTCTGGTCCCAAGCATTTTGGATAAGGTATATTCAACCTGAATTTATTATAGTTTCTATGTGCATAAAACATTTCTGTTCCATGTCCTTAATGTCATATTATTCTTCCACTCATGTAAATTGTTTCATGTTACTTGAGAAGAAATAAATTAAAAGGACTATTATTCACAAAGCTTTTTCATATATTATTTCATTAATCTTTCAGTTCTCTCAAACCTCATTTGAAAACAGCTCCAAATTACAACAATGGACAAAATAACAAAAAGCTTTCATTCCTCCCTGCCCCCTGCTTTTTTTTCTTAATAGGCAAGTATCTCTTGACTGAACAAAGAGCTTCCTGCGTTGTGGATTTGCAGTATGACTTGGTTGATTTAGTTCTCTATTTCTGATTTTACTGTGGACATCTCTCGGGTCCATTTTGAAGGTGTTCATGATCATGTTGCCTGGCAAATAAATTCCTAATTCTTTTTCTGTTTGTTTGTTTGTTTTTAAGAGATAGGGTCTGGCTCTGTCATCCAGGCTGGAGTGCAGTGGCTAGATCATGGCTCACTGTAGCCTTGAGCTCCTGGGCTCAAGCGATCTTTCCACTTTGGCTTCCCAAATTGCTGGGATTACAGGCATGAACCACTGTGCTGGGCCTGTTTCCTAATTCTCTAGCATGGTATTGGAGAGCCTCCATGATTAACCCCTGACCTCTCTTTCCAGTTTTATTTTTCACCACCCCCCCCTTTTATGTATCACTCTAAATTACATTTTCCTAACTGTACACTTCCTTATACATTTCTCTCTGGTTAGATTACCCCATCTTCTCACCAAATCTGTCCATTGAAACTGGAATGATCCTTCAAGTCCCAGGTCAAAACTAGCCATTATGTTTCTCTGAACTCACACAGTACTTTGTTAATACCTCTACTGGGGCATTCCCCAGATTTGGCATTGTGCTGTTATTGTTTTGTTTTGTTTTTTAATTTTTGTAAGTACTTTTATTTGCCACCACAGATAATGCTACAATGAGCATCCTGTATGCATACTTTTATGTATCCTTGCTAGTATTGTACAAAATAGATTCCTAGATGTGGAATTGTTAAGTCAAGGGGTATGTTAAGATTTTTTTTCTCTGTTATTTCTTTTTTTTTTTTTTTAATTTTACTTTAAGTTCTGGGATACATGTGCAGAATGTGCAGGTTTGTTACATGGGTATACATGTGCCATGGTGCTGTTATTGTTATTGTTTATGAACCTATCATCTCTTACTACTGTCTGATATATCTCTATAGCCCCACAACCCTAGCAAAATGACTACACATAGTAGGGTTTTCCATGAATGCTTATTGGATGACTGAGGCTACTGTTTGCAGCCTAAATTCCCTATTTAAGACCTGAAAAAATCAGGTTTTTTAAAAGTTTCATTCCATTTAAGAGTTAAACCATTTTTCTTATTTAGTGCCAGATTTTACTTTAGCATATATGACATGATGTTGGATACACCACAGTTCCATTTCTCTACCTCAAATCATAGTTCTGAGAAAATGAAAAATGTCTGCCGTAGGCACTTATTCAAGCACTGTGATCATGTGCGGACTAGACAAACATGACTCGGAATCTGACACTGACCACTAGGATGGCTTCAGGCTTTACATGACCTAACACACGACCTCAAAGCTGGCTTTCCATTTAAATGCCAGTAGTCCAAAAAACACTTTAAATTATTTATTTCTCTGCAGTGGGTCACAAAACGTGACATTAATGTTATAGAAAAACATTACATTTGAATCTATTTGTAGCTGAAAGAGAATATGGTTGGCGGTATTTTTAGGAAGAGCTCTTCCTAAAGAAGAGCTCAGAGAAAATAGGAATAGGTTATATAATCACTGATTTTAAAATGTTTTTATTATTGGTGCTAAGATGTCTTAGATCGAGACATCTCATCAATTCGTGTTCTCAAGTGACATCCTAAGGGCCACTTATGGTCCTTCAGGAGATGGGTATCAGTCAGGGAAAATAGCAGTGTATTTCCAGCTCATATTTTTTAGCAACACATGAAGTTAACCTTTTTAAAATTCAAAAGCCATTTCCCCTTAAGGCTACTGGTTTTTCCTTTTTCAGGTTCAGAAAATTTTCCCCAAACTCAGACTTTTTCATATTCCTGTTAAAGATTGTTATAACCTCTCCTTATAACCTTTTATAAAATGGCAATCCTTCATTTCTCTGATAGGACTTTTTATGTTTAAATGGAAATAAATTTATATGGTAGCCAAAATGCTAAATGGAATTTATGTAAAAGAGAGACCAGCGAAGCAAGCTCAGTGTGGCCTTGGCCCTGGGATTACATGTGCAGATGTGTCCGTGGTTGAGGAGAATAGCACTGTCATCTTTCCTATCTACTCAGTCACCTTTCCCTCTGCAGGGAATCTCAGAGTGTCCTGATAGTAGGCCTGGTGATATCTAAGCACAAATGCAAGTGTGATGGTGTCAGAATCAAAATGGAATTGCTAAAGTTAAGAAAACCCTGACAAATAGAGCCGGGAAGGTCACAAAGAGAGGGTTCGCATCCGTGTATGTCTGGTAACAAAAACTGTCACAAAAAACTACAAAACCCACAACCTTGCACAAAGGCCATTGCCACCTTACACAAAAAAATACCTCTGCAAGGACACCTGTCCCACAACTGCCTGTCCAGCCTCAGGCTGGCATCACCCTTGTTGCTGATCTTTATAGCCAAGGATAATTATTTCAAAACAATGATGTAATCCTCCTCATTTTTTTCCTTTAAAAACCTTTGTCTTTCTTTTCCTCCTTGAATACACACATAGTTTACTATGGCATGCATACTGCCATTGCAATGCTTTATCTTTAAATAAATATCCTTTCTTTTAGAGAGTCTGTCTCTGGTTGTTATTTAAGCTGACACAAGTATTCCTAAAACAGGGTCCCTGACGCTATCCTTTTAAGTAAAAATCAGGGTAAGTATTCAATAAATGTGCCTCAAGCTGAATTCCTGGTTTCTCAGGAGGGATGAAGCATAGGTTAAAGCTCAGAAATATCACCTGTGAGTAAAATAGGTTGATTGATTATTCATTAAAAACCATGCCTGAGTTCTTCCTTCTCTTCAGTTGCAGCCTTTCAACACCCATTGCTCTGCCTGATCCCCCTCAACTCTTGCCCTCCCTTTGCATAGGTAAACAGCTAGATGCACATTTAAGTTTCATCACAGCATGAGGGGCATTTTTGATGAAAATCATATATTTGAAATAATTTAGAAGCTCCCCTAATGGAGTTTGCTGGAGATTTTTAGAGCTGTAACACCAAACTATTCCTTCCAGGTGCTCCATATCATCACTCACTCTTTTTATCAATGAATAGTTTTAGGTTTTCAAGGCCAGTCAGTTTCTCTGAGGCACTCTCTCTGTAATTCTTGCAGTTGCACACCAGAGTAGTGGAGCCTGATAGAGAACACAGGTTCATATTTTTTGTTTTGTTTTGTTTTGTTTTTCTTGAGACAGAGTCTCACTCTTGTTGCCCAGGCTGGAATGCAGTGGTGCAATCTTGGCTTACTGCAACCTCCGCCTCCCAGGTTCAAGCCATTCTCCTGCCTTAGCCTCCTGAGAAGATGGGACTACAGGCACCCGCCACCATGCCTGGCTAATTTTTGTATTTTTAATAGAGATGGCGTTTTGCCATGTTGGACAGGCTGGTCTTGAACTCCTGACCTCCAGTGATCCACCTGCCTTGGCCTCCCAAGGTGCTGGGATTACCAGCGTGAGCCACGATACCCAACCTCATATAGATTTCTTATTCCTGTTACAGAGATTCTCAAACTTTCTTGGTTCCCAGTATCTTTAGTGTTTTAGTAATTTTTTCTTGGAAACTCTAGGCCAAAAGAAGTACCTAATTGTTCTGGACCTAGGCCAAAGCAAGTGCCTAATGGGTCTAAACAACTTAATAACAGCAATTTGCATGGTAGCTGGCAAATGTCACTGTGTTCCCCTTGAAATTTAAAAATGTCTGGCTGCATCCCTGTGAGTTCACTACAGTGCCCTGGAGCAACTAGTGTAGAGTTCGGGAGCACCATCTTTATGTTTTAGGGCAGTTAGCAAACATTCCTTTTCCAATTCATATATGATGTCCTTATAAAAAATAAAAATTGCTATGATTTCATATCTCTCTAGAAAATAAAATGGTGACATATGTCAACACGGAGAGATCAAAATGCAATGTTAGGTAAAAAAAGGCAAGTTGCAGAATAATGTGTAGAAAAGAATAGCTTTTATTTAAAATTTATATCTTATTTATGCTGGAAGGATGCACACTCTCTCTAGGAGAGTGGTTATCTCTATGGAGGGGAAAAAATTTGACTGGAAGGAGAATGAAGAAGACCTACATTTTATCTGCGCCATTTTAGATGTGTTATTAAAATATGCAAGGCAAACATGAACAAATGTTGACATTTGTTAATTCTGGGTGGTGAGCCATTGGTGTTTCTTATACTAGTCTTTGGACTTTCCCATATTAAAAAAAATTTTTAACCCAGAACGTATTGAGCAAGAACTAAAATGGTAGATCAAGTATTAGTTTTCTTTTCTACATATGATCAATCCTTATAGCTATGTAATTTAGTTTGGGGTCATAAAATAATTCTAAATTTTTTCTGCAGTCAGAAATAGGCAGATGATGAACTACATACTATGTGTTCGAAAACCCCAGCTGCTGTATTTTACAAAACCAGCTGCTTGCTAATCCTAATAAGGTGTAACTTTTGCAACTAATTAGTTCCAAAAGGCAAATTTAGATTTACATTCAGATTCAACACATTATCTTGTTGAAGAAGAGACCACATCATGTAGGTTTTTAAAAACTTTCAGTATCTTGCTGGGCGTGGTGGCTCACACTTGTAATCCCAGCACTTTGGGAGGCTGTGGGCAGATCACCTGAGGTCAGGAGTTCGAGACCACCCTGGCCAACATAGTGAAACCCCGTCTCTACTAAAAATACAAAAATTAGCTGGGTGTGGTGGCACGCACCTGTAATCCCAGCTACTTGGGAATCTGAGGCAGGAGAATAGCTTGAACCTGGCAGGTGGAGGTTGCAGTGAGCTGAGATCGTGCCATTGCATTCCAGCCTGGGTGGCAGAGTGAGACTGCATTAAAAACAAACAAACAAAAATTCAGTATGTTATATATGGTAGGTATTCAATGAATGCCTTTTGAATTAGTAAAATTAATTTATCTTTACTTAGCACTTAAAAAAATTAACAATAAAAAAACCATTAAGGCACAGCTTTGTGGCAGCTTTATAATGTGGCTTGTAATTTTTATTATTTTTTAAATGTTATTTTAATTTTAAAGTATAATATGTTCATATGGTTCAAAATTAAAAGGTTTAAATCGATATGCCATGAAAAATAAGACTCCATTTAACCCTCAATCTCCAGCCACTCAGTTCTCTGAGAGGCAACCAAAGTGACCAGTTTTTGTGCCTATGTTTAGAAAAGAGGCATTTTTATATATATACACCTATATATGTATTTTACATATATTATATATATGCACATGAATATATATACATAAACAAATACAAAAATTTGCTTTTAAAATAGTAAATACATGTCATATTCACAGCTCTCAATACCATCTATGGATGACATTGATTAAACAATCATTTGGATGTCTAATAAATATTTCAAATTTTATTTGAAACAAACATATTTCAAATAAGCTCCACCTGTAGCTTACGCATTCAGTTGATAGCAACCCCGGCCTTCAGGTTGTTCAGGCTCCCTTGACTCCTCTCTTTCTTTGACGCTACACATCTAGTCTGTCAGGAAAGTCTGTTGATGACTTTGAAACATTTCCAGAGTCTGACCTCTGCTCACCACCTCCTCTGCTGTCACCTAGTCCTGGCCACCAGCATCTCTCACAGGGACCACTGCCTTACCATACTCTCTACTTCCACCTTGTCTCTCACAGTCTGTTCTCCACCAAGCACAGAGAGATCCTTTTAAATTATAAGTCATAAATGCCACTCCTCTCAAAACCCTACAATAGACCCAGTGCAGTGGCTCACACCTGTAGTCCTAGTACTTTGGGAGGCCAAGGCAGGTGGAACGCTTGAGCCCAGGAGTTAGAGACCAGCCTGGGCAACATGGTGAAACTGTCTCTACAAAAAATGCAAAAATTAGCCGGGCATGATGGTGCCTGCCTATAGTCCCTGCTGAGGAGGGAGGATGGCTTGAGCCTGGGAAGTGGAAGCTGCAGTGAGCCGAGATTGCACCACTGCACACTAGCCTGGGCAACAGAGCAAGAACCTGTTTCAAAAACAAAAAGCAGGCCGGGCACGGTGGCTCACGCCTGTAATCCCAGCACTTTGGGAGGCCGAGGTTGGTGGATTGCTTGAACCTGGAAGTTCAAGACCATCCCAGCCAACATAGCAAAACCCCGTCTCTACTAAAAATACAAAAAATTAGCTAGGTGTGGTGGTACGCACCTGTAGTCCCAGCTACTAGGGAGGCTGAGGCATGAGAACTGCTTGAGCCCGAGAGGCGGAGGTTGCAGTAAGCCAAGATGGCACCACTGCACTCCAGCCTGGGTGAGGTGACAGAGCAAAACGCTGTCTCAAAAACAAACAAAAACAAAAACAAGCAAAACCCTATAACTGTTTGCTTTTACTCAGAATATACTTCAAAGTCCTGCATTGATGAAGTCCTGCATGTAGGCCCTGCATTGATCTGCCTATCTTCCTTGCCTTCATGCTCTGATTCTTTCTGGCTCACTCTGCTCAGCCTTGCTGGCCTCTTCTGTTCCCTGCATTCACCAGACACACTCCTGCCTTAGGACCTTTTCTAGCTCTCTCTGCCTGCAACTCTCTTCTCCCAGATCTTCTTTTGGCTAACTCTCTCATCTCCTTCAAGTCTGTGTTTAAATCTTGCCTTCTGAGGCCCAACCTGACCACAGTTGTTTTTTTTTTTTTTTTGAAACGGAGTCTTGCCCTGTCGCCAGGCAGAGTGCAGTGGAGCAATCTGAGCTCACTACAACATCTGCCTCTTGGGTTCAAGTGATTCTCCTGCCTCAGCCTCCCCAGTAGCTGGGACTACAGGCACCCGCCACCATGCCCAGTTAATTTTTGTATTTTTAGTAGAGACAGGGTTTCACCATGTTGGCTAGGATGGTCTTGATCTCTTGACCTCAGAATCTGCCTGCTTCGGCCTCCAAAAGTGCTGGGATTACAGGCGTGAGCCACCGCGCCTGGCCGACCACAATATTTAATAGTGTCTCTTCCCCACAGGCAGCCCCTGGATCTCCCATGGCCTGCTCTACTTTTTCTTTTAATCATAGAACTTACTAGTTTCTAATATACTAAATATTGTTCATGTTTGTTGTTTATTGACTGTCTCCCTTAACAAGGTGTAAGCTCCACTATGGTTGAGACCTCTGACTACTTTACTTACAGATTTATCCCTCCAGTGTGATGCTTGACACATAGCAGATGCTCAAAGGTATTTGTTGGATATGTGAATGAATAAATAAATTATACTCTGTATATTGTTTTGTGTCTTTTTTTCACTTAATGATATATTTATTCAAAAGAGGTATCTTGAAAATCTTGGAAATTTCTTATAAGCACATTGTCTCAGTCTATTTAGTGCTGTTATAACAGAATACCTGAGGCTGGGTCATTTATTTAAAAAAAGAGGTTTCTTTGGCTTACAATTGTGGTAGCCGAAAAGTTCAAGATTGGGCAGCTGCATCTGGTGAGGGTCTCATGCTGCTTCAACTTGTGGCAGAAAGTGGAAGAAGAGTGGGCACGGGCAAAGAGATCACACGGTGAGAGAGGAAGCAGAAGACAGACACTGAATTGAGGAAGCCAGACTTTTAACAACCTGCTTTCTCTGGTACTAATCAATTCCTGGAGAGGAAGAGTTCACTCATCCCCATGGGAGGGCATTAATCTATTTTTGGGAGTCCTTCCCCATGACCCAAATACCTCCTACTAGTCCCCGCCCCTCAACACCCTCACATTGGGGATCAAATTTCTTTCTTTTCCTTCCTTCCTTCCTCCCTCCCTCCCTCCCTCCCTTCCTTCCTTCCTTCTCTCTCTCTTTCTTCTCTCTCTCTCTCTCTTTCTCTCTCTCTCTAAGGTCTGGCTCTGCTGGAAGTGCACTGGCATGATCTGGGCTCACTGCAACTTCCATCTTCCAGGCTTAAGCCATCCTCCCACCTCAGCCTCCCAAGTAGATGAGACTACAGACACATGCCACCACCCCAGCTAATTTTTGTATTTTTTTGTAGAGATGGGGTTTCGCTATGTTGCCCAGGTTGCTCTCAAACACCTGAGCTCAAGTGATTCACCTGCCTCAGCCTCCCAAAATGTTAGGACTATGGTTGTGAGCCACCGTGCCTGGCCTGGGGGTCAAATTTCAATACAAATGTTGAGGGGGACAAACCACATCCAAACATAGTACACATACTATTTTTTCTCTCTCTCTTTTTTTTTTTTTTTTTTTTTTTGTAGAGACAGGGTATCCCTATGTTACTCAGGCTGGTCTCAAACTCCTGGGCTCAAGCAATCCTCCCACTTCAGCCTTCCAAGGTGCTGGGATTATAGGTATGAGTCATTGTACCCAGCCCATTCTTTTTTTTTTTTTTTAATAGAAACTTATTCCACCAGAAAGTTGTATCATAATTTACGTGACCAGTTATATTTAAATCGTTTAGTCCTTTTTTTTAAAACAAATAATACCATAATGACAATCTAGTCCATATGTTATTCTGCATGTGTTAGAATATCTGTAGGATAAATTCCTGGAAGTGGAATATCTGGTTCAAAAGGTATATATATGCCAAAGATATTGCCAAACTGAATTCTATACTTTCACCAACATAGTTTTATAATACTATTTTTTGCCAGTCTCAGATTTTAAAAAGTCTTCTCAGTGTAGTTTTAATTTGCATTTATTTTGAGTGATTGAAAAATCTTTCCCATTCTTCAATGATGTTTAGTTATTTTTATATTTTCTATTTAAAATTTTAATCTACTTTCCTATAGGGTTGTTAATCTATTTTTTATTGATGCTTAAGAGTTCCTTATATAGTCAAGAAATAAGCCCTTTGTCTGTAATAGGAAATGCAAATATTTTTCTCAGGTTTGTGGTTTATCTTTTGACCTTGCCTGTAGTTTTTCTTTCTTTCTTTTTTCTGTTTTATAACATTTTCTTTTATAGCAACATTCCACTGAAGCCTATGATTTTTGACCTAGAAGGTTTTAAACAAATTTTTATGAAGTTGAAGTCATCAATTTTTTATTAATATTGTTTCACCCCTGGGTTTTGTGTCAAAAATAGAAGGTCTTCCTCAATCTGATTTATGTAAAAATTCTTACATGACTTCTTTTCATACTTTTGCAGTTTTATTTTTACTTGTAAACTTCGATCTACTTGGAATATATATATATATATATTTTTTGAGACGGAGTCTCGCTCTGTCGCCCAGGCTAGAGTGCTGTGGCCGGATCTCAGCTCACTGCAAGCTCCGCCTCCCGGGTTCACGCCATTCTCCTGCCTCAGCCTCCCGAGTAGCTGGGACTACAGGCGCCCGCCACCTCGCCCGGCTAATTTTTTTTAAATATTTTTTAGTAGAGACGGGGTTTCACCGTGTTAGCCAGGATGGTCTCGATCTCCTGACCTCGTGATCCGCCCGTCTCGGCCTCCCAAAGTGCTGGGATTATAGGCTTGAGCCACCGCGCCCGGCCTACTTGGAATATATTTTGATGTATTACGAGAGAGGATTCAATAATATTTCACCTCAATAACTCTCCAGTTGCCTTCAAACCATTAACTGAATGTCATGTTTTTTCCCACTACTTTGAAATGCCATTATATTAGTTTGTTTTCTGTTGCTTATAACAGAATACCTGAAACTGGGTAATTTATAAAGGAAAGGAATTTATGTCTTACAATTTGGGAGGCTGCGAAGTCCAAGGCTGAGGGGCCACAGCAGGTGAGAGCCTTCTTGCTGGTGGGGTTCTCTACAGATCCCAGATGGTGCAGGGCTTCACAATAGCAAGTGGGCTGAATGTGTTATGTGCTCAGTATGCTAGCTCAGATCATTCTTCCTGTCCTTTTTTTTTTTTGAGATGGAGTGTCATTCTGTTTCCCAGGCTGGAGAGCAGTGGGGCAATCTCGGCTCACTGCAACCTCCACCTCCTCAGTTCAAGCGATTCTCCTGCCTCAGCCTCCTGAGTAGCTGGGATTATAGGTGCCCGTCACCACGTCAAGCTATTGCTCTTCTTTTAAAGCCACCAGTCCCACTCTCATGCTAACCCATTAGTCCATGAGTGGATGATGAGATCCCTCATCATCTCCTCTTTTTTTCTTTTTCTTTTCTGGTTTTTTTTTTTTTTTTTTTTTTTTTAAAGACAGAATCTCCCTCTGTCACCCAGGCTGGAGTGCAGTGGTGGGATCTCGGCTCACTGCAAGCTCTGCCTCCTGGGTTCAAGCGATTCTCCTGCCTCAGCCTCCCAAGTAGCTGGGATTATGGGTGTCGACCACCATGGCCAGCTAATTTTTGTAGTTTTAGTAGAGATAGGGTTTCTCCATGTTGGCCAGGCTGGTATCAAACTCCTGACCTCAAGTGATCCACCTGCCTCAGCCTCTCAAAGTTCTGGTATTACAAATGTGAGCCACCGTGTCCAGCCCCAATCTCCTCTTAAAGGCCTCACCCTTCAATGCTATCACATTGGGGATTAAGTTACCAACACATGAAATACAAACCACAGCAGCGATCTTTGTCATATACTAGATTAATAAATGCATAAGTGCATTGGTGTCTCTTTCTGGAAATTCTATTCTGTGCCACTGATTCTTGTGTCTATGTATTCATGCCCCACAACTACTGCTTCCATTTCTATTGGTCTATAGTGAAAAGGCTAGTGCTCTATCATTGCATTTATTATCAGAATGTCTCCAGATATTCTTGCTGCTTATTTTTTAACCTGAAATTTATAATCAGCTAGTTTAGTACCTTGCAAACAATATCAATACCAAAACCAAGATAGAGACAAAGGCTAAGACCAACAAGAGCAACAACCACAACACTGTGGTATTTTGTGGGTTCCTATTATATTCATACTCTTCAGCTCCAATCTTAGCTATTGCCTTTAGTATATTTGAATAATGAGAAACAAAGTCTATTTCTGTTTTGTCTCTGAATCCCTCCCTTCCTCCCTTCCTCCCTTCCTCCCTTCCTCCCTTCCTCCCTTCCTCCCTTCCTCCCTCCCTTCCTTCCTCCCTCCCTCCCTTCCTTCCTTCCTCCCTCCCTCCCTCTCTCCCTCTCTCTCTTTTTCTTTCTTTCTGCCAGGCTAGAGTGCAGTGGTGATCTCAGTTCACTGCAACCTCCACATCCCGGGTTCAAGTGATTCTCCTGTCTCAGCCTCCTGAGTAGCTGGGATTACAGGCCCGGGCCACCACGCCCAGCGAATTTTTGTATTTTTAGTAGACATGGGGTTTCGCCATGTTGGCCAGGCTGGTCTTGAACTCCTGACCTCAGGCGATCCACCTGCATCGGCTTCCCAAAGTACTGGGATTACAGGCCTGAGCCACCGCGCCTGGCCAATTATTTCTTTTTTTCTTTTTTTGAGACAGTGTCTCGCTCTGTCCCCCAAACTGGAGTTCAGTGGCAGGATATCGGCTCACTGCAACCTCCCATGCCTGAACTCAAGCCATCTTCCCACCTCAGCCTCCCCAGTACCTGGGACTACAGGTGCTTGCCACCACAGGCTAGCTTTTTAAATTTTTTGTAGAATCAGGGTTTTGTCATGTTGCTCAGGCTGGTCTCAAACTCCTAGGCTCAGGCTAGTCTCAAACTCCTAGGCTTAGGCTAGTCTCAAACTCCTAGGCTCAGGCAATCCAGCTGCCTCAGCCTCCCAAAGTGCTGGGATAACAGGTATGAATGACCACACCCGGCCCGAATTAATTCTTTCTGAATCAACTTCTGGTTGTGGCTGCTATCTTAGTTTCTCCTTCATCATTGGTTTGGACTGTTGTTCTGGGTTCTGTGCTTCAGCAATCCTGATATCCTTCTATTCACTTTTTCTCAGTTCATGCTACAGCGTAATTTAAAGCAGTTTGTTCAAAACTGTAATTATAAAGGACTTACCAGAATATATCTTTCATTCACTTCTTTTAGATAGAATTCTTATACTCTTGAAACAATCTTTCAGTCATTTCAATTCAAACCAAAGTTTATGATTCTAACCTTTACATTTTTAAGTATGCTTTCCACTTGAGTTCTTTAAGATTTAGACAAACGACTGGTTTCTATGCAACCACGCAGGTGAAGGGCATGTTCTATCTTGCAGCTTTCCATTCCTTAGCAATATGCTTCCATCTGTAGTCAATAAATATACTCCACAGGGAAAAAGAGAAAAAACATGAATTGTCTAAAATAATTCTTACATTAAATGTCAGCAGGCATTTTATAAGATTAATTTTTTAAGCTAAAATAAAAGTTCTACCCACCATTGACTAAATATATTTTAAAGCCTACAAGCAGAAACTATACTTCACAGACATCTACATGAATACATAAAAGACTGAAGAAACCAAACATGATAAAATTGGCACATTTTAGAATAAAAGCCTGGAGAATCTGCATGAGAAATGCAGAACAATGTATGTCTTGTGGGGATGAAAAATAATAACCAACAGTTGGTGTACAGATGTTCCTTGACTTACGGTGGGATCAAGTCCTGATAAATTCATTACAAGTTGAAATTATTGTAAGTCAAAAATGCATTTAATACCTGATACACTGAACATCACAGCTCAGCCTAGCCTACCTTGAATGTGCTCAGAACACTTCCATTAGCCTGCAGTTGGGGAAAATCTTCTAACACAAAGCCTGTTTTGTAATAAAGTGTTGAATATCTCAGGTAATTTATTGAATATTTTACTGAAAGTGAAGAACAAAACGGCTGTATGAGTTCTACGGAATGCATATTGCCTTTTCACCACTGTAAAGTTAAAAAGTCTTAGTGTGAACCATTGTAAGTCAGGTACAATGCTAAGCATTCTATTGAATCCATAGCATGACTCTGTGGACCAGATGCAATTATTATCCTCATTTTGTAAGTGAAGAAACCTGAGGCTTAATAAGCACTTTGTTGAAAGCCAGCCACTTACCAACTGGTAGACCAAGATTCACACGTAAGCAGCCCAATCCCAGGTCACTATACTGCTACTATGCAGAAATCCCAAACTGCTGGGATTACAGGTGTGAGCCACCGCTCCCGACTTATGAATGATTTTTTGAAATCAGCTTTATTCGGTGTAATAGACATAAAATTCACCAATATTCAGTGCACAATTCAAAAGTACACAGTAGTGTAATCATCACTGAAGTCGTAATATAGAACATTTCTGTCACCCTGGAAAATTCCCATGCCCCTTCACAGTCGGCTTCTCTCCCATCCTCTCTGACTCTTGGCAACCACTCATTGGTCTCTTTTCTGTCGTGAGAGTTTTGCATCTTTTAAAATTTCATATAAATTGAATCATACGGTAGAAGTCTTTGAGGACGATTTTTTAATTTACATAATGCTTTTGAGGTTTATGACGTCACATGTATGTTACTGACTTTTAAAAAAGAGACACGGTCTTGTTCTGTTGCCCAGGTTGCAGTGCAGTGGCACAATCATAGCTTTTACTGCAGCCTCAAACTCCTGGGCTCAAGCAATTCTCCTGCCTCAGCTTCCCAAGTAGCTAGGACTACAGGCATGTACCACCACATCTGGCTAATTTGTAGAAATTTTTTTTTTTTTTTTTTTTAGTAGAGATAGGGTCTCACTCTTTGCCAAGGCTGGTAGTAACTCCTGGCCACAAGCAATCCTCCAGATTTGTCCTGTTATTCTTTTTTATTGTTGAGTAATATTACATTGCATGGGTGTGCCACAATTTATTTATTCACCAATTGATGAGCATTTGGGCTATTTCCAAATTGGAGCAATTATAAATAAGGCTGCTATGAACATTTGTATACAAGTCCTTGTATGGACATATGTTTTAATTTCTTTGAGTAAAGTCATACTAGAAATATGACTTCTAGATTCTATGACAAGCAACACAAAATGGTTTTGTAGGTGAAAATCATGAGGATGGTATACAAATAATTGCCTTTTTGCTAACTGATCCCATGAGCCTACGAAACCATATTAATGTAAAATGACATCTTTTATTTCAGTTAATTATTTCAATGATCACATCTTTTATTTCTTTCATTTATTTGTAATTAAAGGATACTAAATTACTTTTTAATGAATTATCCAGAAATCAAGGGATAAAATTGCAAAACAAAATGTCAAATGTCTAGGTAGACCTTGACCCTCTTGAGATCCCTGGAACTGGTGACCACAATTGTAGGATTTTTTTTTTTTTATATATCTCCCAAGGCCCTTCCCAAAGAGTCTGGAATTGTCTGCACTCCAAAGAATCCAGAGATAGTATTTTGTCAGGTACAAACCTATTGTCCTGAACCAATAGAGGAAACAACCATTATCCTGACCATCTGAAATCTTGAGAAGAACAAACGTGAGAACTAGGAAAATTTGTCTTTGACATGGTAGAATCCACTTTGTATGCTGAAATCAAATTTTGAATCAAGCCATTCCTTCACTAATGTGGAGAGGACTTAGCACAAAGCAAGAATAAGTTAGGCTAGAAGGCTACTGATTCTAAGTGTCGGCACCCACCAGTATAGTATAATATCAACTAAGTGGCGCTACATGCCCATTATTGTTTTTTCTCCAGCCCTCAATCATAATAATATGGTTTGGCTCTGTATTCCCACCCAAATATCACCTTGAATTGTAAGAATCCCCACGTGGTCATAGGAGGGACCCAGTGGTAGGTAACTGAATCATGGGGGCAGATTTTTCCCTTGCTGTTCTTGCGATAGTGAATAAGTCTCATGAGATCTGATGGTTTTATGAAGGGGAGTTCCCCTGCACATGCCCTTCTGTCTACCATCATGTAAGACGTACCTTTGCTTCTCCTTTGCTTTCCACCATGATTGTGAGGCCTCCCCAGCCATGTGGAACTGTGAGTCCAGTAAACCTCTTTCTTTCCTTTATAAATTACCCAGTCTCAGGTATGTCTTCATTAGCAGTGTGAGAACAGACTAATACACATAACAAGTGTGTTCACTGTCTTTCTATCCACTTCATTGAGTTCTCTAATTGTAAGGACTACTCCTTATTTTATGTACCATGAACACAACCATCTTCACCTGACATATGGTAGTTTGCTTCTTGATGCATGTTGAATAAACAAAATCAATAATTAATATCTCATACATCGAATTAAAAGCTGCAATATAAAATTAAAAACTATAATGTAATTAAGAATGACATCTATAGAATTAGCTAATTCTATTATGTAACTAAATAATATCTTTAAAATAGGCAAATGAAACAAATAGCACCACTTGGGGACACTGAGTTGGGGTGAGGGGATGAGGTACACCTGTGCAGCATACAGTGGTATATCAAGAATACTGCCTGGTCTTGGGGTTCAGTTTGGGTCCTCAGCAGAGGAAGTCCTTTATGGTCTTAAAGTCCAATGATGGGAAATAGATACCCAAAGTAGGCAAGACGGAAAGTTCCTAAGGTAAATAAGAAATACCACATGTGGTTAAGAGTAAGGCAGACAGATGGGCTTGAATTTTGACTTTGCTACTTACCATCTTACTGAGCTTAGGGAAAAACATTTAGCTTCTTTGTTCCTTAGTTTCTTTATCTGTAAAATAGGGGTTATAATTGTACTCATGTCATACAGTTGTTGTAAGGATTAAATGAGTTAATATAGTATATGATAAATACCTAGAGTGCTTTGTCCATGTAAGTACAGAATACATATTAGCTTTTACAATATATACATAACAATATAGAGCTAGAAGTACAGTAGGATATTTGGGGATGGCATCCATCATTTTTCAGCTGTGTGACCCTAGGTAAGTTAATCTTGATAAACTTTAATTTACTTCTGTATAAAGTAAGAATAATTAATTCTTACCTCTGAGGATTGTTGACAGAATTGCAGAGAATGTGTATAAAGCCAGTACCTGATGTGAAGCATTCAACATATAGGAAATATATTGTCCCTTCTTTTATGTCTAAGAATGTAAAATTTAAGACCTAACATGCAGTTGCTCTATATTAAGGGATACTTTTAACTTTATTCAATTCAATATAAAAGTGTTTCTATTTAGAACTAACTAGAGAAAAAATAAAATTTTCAACGCTGCAATTTAAACTCAGAAATAGTTGGTTCTGCAATTTTCAAACAGAGTGGCAGAAATTGGAACCAGGCAGAATACTACCCTCAAGTGCCTGAATGCCTTTATCTGGTGGCTGTGATGCAGCAGTTGAATAATGCAGGTGGAGCACTCACATGCTGTCTGGCTTACTATTAGCAGACAACAAATGGCAGTACTTTTTTCCTTCCTTTTCTAAGTGATCCCAGACAAGCACAAATAAAACTTTATTAGAGGTAGCAAAGTGTCTAAATCCTCTCTCTGTAAATGAACCTAACTTTTGCCAAATAGTGTCTACATGATATCAGTGGAAATAAGGCCCCTAAAGCTAAAATATGCAAGCTTTATTTTTATTTTTTTTAAGACAGGGTCTCATTCTGTTGCTGTTGTGGTTTGAATGTGGCCCTACCCAAATCTCATCTTGAATTGTAGTTCCTGTAATTCCCACGTGTTGTGGGAGGGACCCAGTGGGAGACAATTGAATCATGGGGGCCATTTCCCCCATACTGTTCTCATGGTAGTGAATAAGTCTCACAAGATCTGAGGGTTCTTTAAGGGAAACCCCTTTTACTTGGTTCTCAATTCTCTCTTGTCTGCTGCCATGTACAATGTGCTTTTTACCGTTCATCTTTCACCATGATTGTGAGGTCTCCCAGCTACGTGGAACTGTGAGTCAATTAAACCTCTTTTTCTTTATAAATTATCATCTCAGGTAAGTTTTTATCAGCAGCATGAAAATGGACTAATACAGTAAATTGGTGCTAGGTAGTGGGGTACTGCTATAAAGATACCCAAAAATGTGGAAGCAACTTTGGAACTGGGGAACAGGCAGAGGTTGGAACAGTTTGGAGGGCTCGGAAGAAGATAGGAAAATGTGGGAATGTTTGGAACTTCCTAGACACTTGTTAAATGGCTTTAATCAAAATGCTGATAATGATATGGACGATGAAATCAAGACTGAGATGGTCTCAAATAGAGATAAGGAACTTGTTGGGAACTGGAGTAAAACTATGTTTTAGCAAAGAGACTGGTGGCATTGTGCCCCTGCCCTAGAGATCTGTGGAACTCTGAACTTGAGGGAGATAATTTAGGGTATCTGGCAGAATTTCTAAGCAGCAAAGCATTCAAGAAGTGACTTGGGTGCTGTTAAAAGCATTCAGTTTTAAAAGGGAAACAGCATAAAAGTTTGGAAAATTTGCAGCCTGACAATGAGAAAAGAAAACCCATTTTCTGAGAAGAAATTCAAGCATGCTGCAGAAATTTGCATAAATAACAAGGAACCAAATGTTAATCACCAAGACAATAGGAAAAATGTCTACAGGACATGTCTCCAGAGATCTTTGCGGAGACCCTCCTGTCACAGGCCCGGAGTTCTAGGAGGAATAAATCATTTTGTGGTCTGGGCCCAGGGTTCCCCCTGCTCTGTGCAGCCTAGGGACTTGGTGCCCTGCTTCCCAGCCACTCCAACCATGGCTAAAAGGGGCCAAGGTATACCTCAGGGCATGGCTTCAGAGGATGCAAACCCCAAGGCCTGGCAGCTTTCACATGGTGTTGGGTCTGCGGGTGCACAGAAGTCAAGAATTGAGGTTTGGGAACCTCCACCTAGATATCAGAGGATGTATGGAGATGCCTGGATGTCTAGGCAGAAGTTTGCTGCAGGGGCAGGGCCCTCATGGAGAACCTCTGCTAGGGCAGTGCAGATGGGAAGTGTGGAGTTGAAGGCCCCCCACACAGAGTCCCCACTGGGGCACTGCCCAGTGGAACTGTGAGAAGAGGGCCACCATCCTCCAGAGCCCAGAATGGTAAATCCGACAGCTTGCATTGTGCACCTGGAAAAGCTGCAGATGCTCAACAGCAGCCTATGAAAGCAGCTAGGAGGGCGGTTATACCCTGCAAAGCCACAGGGGCTGAACTGCCAAAGGCCTTGGGAGTCCATCTCTTGTATCAGTGTGACCTGGATGTGAGACATGGAGTCAAAGATGATTTTGGAGCTTTAAGATTTGACTGCCCCACTGGATTTTGGACTTGCATGGAGCCTATAGCCCCTTTGTTTTGGCCAATTTCTCCCAATTGGAATGGCTATATTTACCCAATGCCTGTACCCCCATTGTATCTAGGAATTAACTTTCTTCTGATTTTATGGGCTCAGGTGGAATGGACTTGCCTTGTCTCAGATGAGATTTTAGACTGTGGACTTTTGAGTTAATGCTGAAATAAGATGTTGGGGTACTGTTGGGAAGGCATGATTGGTTTTGAAATGTGAGGACATGAGATTTGGGAGGGGCCAGGAGCAGAATGATATGATTTGGCTGTGTCCCCACCCAAGTCTCATCTTGAATTGTAGCTTCCATAATTCCCACACATTGTGGGAGGAATCTGGTGGGAGATAATTGAATCACGGGAGTGGTTTCTCCTATACTGTTCTCATGGTAGTGAATAAGTCTCATGAGATCCGACAGTTTTATAATGGAAACCCCTTTTACTTGGTTCCCAATTCTCTCTTATCTGCTGTCATATAAGATGTGTCTTTTGCCTTCTGCTGTGATTGTAAGACCTCCCCAGTCACATGGAACTGTGAGTACATGAAACCTCTTTTTCTTTATAAATTACCCAGTCTTGGGTATGTCTTTATCAGCAGTGTGAAAACAAACTAATACAGTTTTCCAAGCTGGAGTGCAGTGGCAGGATCACAGCTCACTGCAGCCTCAACCTCCCAGGCTCAATCAATCCTCCCACCTCAGCCTCTTGAGTAGCTGGGACTACAGGTGCACACCACCACACTCAGCTAGTTTTTTGTACCTTTTGTAAAGAAAGGGTTTCACCATGTTGTCCAGGCTAGTCTTGAACTCCTGGGCTCAAGCAATCTGCCCACCTCAGACTCCTAAAGCGCTGGGATTACAGGCGTGAGCCACTATGCCTGGCCTAAAATACACAAGCCTTAAATAAGTCAGATGAAATCAGAGTTGGAGAAAGAAACCATCAGAGTGACTTCTTGGTGATATAAAAGTCCAGTGATTACTAAACTGCCCAACTCCTTGTGCTTTGTGATTAGGATGGAGGCTTCTCCATCTGTCCGAGTGATGCTATACATCTGTTTCGTAGCGCACAAGTTCCTTTACTGCAAAAAGAAAGTCCATGTCTTGGTAGCATAAATTCCAGAAAATTAAACTGCAGTAATTTCTTAGAGTCTTAGAGGCCTTCCCAGATGGCCTCCAGGAGTTAACACAGTTTCCTAATTACCAGAAACCATGTGAACTGCATGCACTCTTACTGTACAGGTAGCATCTAAGACAACTAAGATAAATGGACTTCTTTAAGTTCTCTTTAAAGTAACTCTGCAAAATATTTACAACTTTAATAATTTATACGCAGCATAGTATCTAAGGTCTATAATGGCCTCTCTAGGTATTGTACTCAAAGGAGAGTTATTATTGTTCTCTTGTCAAATTATGCTAAAAATTGGTTCACTTGGGGAATTTTTTTTTTTTTTTTTTTTTTGAGACAGAGTCTTGTTCTGTCACCCAGGCTGGAGTGCAGTGGTGTGATCTCAGCTCACTGCAACCTGCGCCTCCTGGGTTCACGCCATTCTCCTGCCTCAGCCTCCTGAGTAGCTGGGACTACAGGCACCCACTAAATTTTTTTATATTTTTAGTAGAGATGAGGTTTTACCGTGTTAGCCAGGATGGTGTCGATCTCCTGACCTTGTGATCCACCTGCCTCGGCCTCCCAGAGTGCTGGGATTACAGGTATGAGCCACTGTGCCCAGGCCACTCGGGGAATCTTTTTAAAAATAGTCCAACTTAATCTCTGTCTCAGTTAAGTTTCACTTGAAAATCAGGCATGAGGGTCCCAATGAGATTTCAAAAACATAACTCACTTTCAATTTTCACTTGACTTTGCTATTCTCATCTTGCTACAGGCAATTAGTCTCTCTCCAGAACCCTGAGGGCAAATCTGTCTTTCCTGACATTAGGATGGTGGGAGGGAGCTACAGAGTGTACCCCTCCACACATTCACCCATAGGCTTGGCATCAGGAGGGTACATCCAGCACGTTTAGGGAAGGGCATCCAGTTCTGCTCCCCATCATTCTTGGCTCCCTGCTCATGTCTGCTGGAAGGGTTAGGGTTCTGAAACCACTTTTGCAAAACTTATGACAGTGAGAGAAATCTAACATAGCAGACTCCATCTTGCTTCTAACCGCACAAGCTTATTGCCCTTGCTCATTCCTGAGTGTAGGCCAAGCTAACCATGGGAGGAATTTATTGTTTAACATTAAAGCAAGGAAGATACATTGCCCCTTCCCAAAACTACCCTCCTCCTAGTTCAGGGACTAAAACCACCTTTGCAAAATGAATGAAAGTCCAAAATATTAGAATTATGGGAGGAGCCTGAATTCTGCTAAGACGTATGCATAGTTCAGTGATAACCAGCCATGTTCCCTAGCTTGCTTACTACTCAGGAGTCATGTAGCCAGAGGTCACAAGAGTTGTAACTTTCTCAATTGTTTCTACAGATAACATCACTATTGTAAAACCTAAGATTGTTGTTTGAGATCTTTTTCAGACCTTTGCATCCTGATGAACTGACACCACTTGGACCCATGACTCATACCAAGGAAATGAATCAATTGGTCCTGTAACTCCCACCCAGAAGCTGACTCAGTGTGCGAAGACAGTTCCAGCACTCCTGTGATTTCATCCCCAACCAGTCAGTAGCACCCATTCCCCAGCCCCCTGCCTGCCAAATTATCCTTTAAAAACCTTAGCCTCTGAGTTCTCAGAGAAGTGGATTTGAGAAATATCTCCCATCTTTTTTTCTTTTACAACTGGCAAATATAAGTGAGTCTGTAGCCATACCAGACCAATCTGACCCAACTTTTATGTAACAAAGTAGTACATTGTTTTCCAGTTGCCATGGATCCTCAGGTCATGTAACCTGAGCATGCCCAGATGGACCAAGTGTTCAAACACAGAGGGAACTAATTGCTCACACTCAGGAGTGGGAACTAAGTTAAAGAAGTGGACATTGCATGGCAGGATCCAGAATCCAACTGGAGTGAGCTTTGACATCACCCTATGGCAGGATCCAGTTAGATCATGCCTTCTGACATTCCCTCATTACAAGATCCAATCAGATCATGCCTTATTACCCTATGCTTATAAAACCTGACCCAGCCCCCAGCTCAGGGAGACACTGCTTTGGGGACTATCCCTGGTGTTCTCCTTACTCCTTATAAATAATAAAATCCCCTTGCTAAATCTTCCTTGGTTGTGGTCATTGGGTTGACACCCACCAAGTGACCGAAACTGCCTGTTGTGTGGGCAGTAAGTCCTTCCTGAATCACTTTATATGGGAGTCCCAGAATTTAAATTTTATCCTACTGTATGTGAGAGAAACTGCTTTTTTAAATTCACAATGCTACTGCATTCACCAAATGATAATCTCTCTACTGGAACTTAGCACACCTGCCCAAAACAGGAGAAACCTAAGAACACTTCCTTTACTTGTTTTCTATGGCAATAAATACTGAAATAATTAATTATATGTCTGATGTAGAAATGAATAAAGACAGATACAGAAGCGTGTTTAGGCTTCATCCAAGAAACCTTTCCCCTCTTAATCAGTTTGCTCCCTCTCACTGCTTTTTCTTCTCAGACTTGGCTCACTATAATCTGGAATGTACTTTTTAATATTTTGGTTTTCCATGAAAATTCTTACAGCCCAATAGTACCCTGCACAAGGCTGGGAAATCAATAAATGGTTTTTGTAATGAGTAAATTTATTTAGTCTAGAATGATGTCTTTTGTAGTGAAATTTCAGTTGAAGACTTCTAATCAAGAGTTGTTTTGTTCTCCTTAATAACAAGATTAGAAGGTGTTTTCTTTCTTTCTGGCAGAATAAAATCTGCATGTCCTGGTGAAAGCTTAGGAAAGGTATAATTGATGTATTTTTGAAATGCCATCCTGGTTTCCTGTAATTCCTCCTCTAGGAAATCTTTCCAATTTGTCATGATTCCCAGTTGTTTTGCTATAGACAGCAGCTCCCCCTGGGTGTTAGCCAGTGTATCCATCACATTGCCAAGAGTGGCCTGATGTGTTTTCTCTGCTTCTTGAAGCACTTCCTGTACCTCTTCTTGCTTCTGCCTCTGAGCTATGCCATAGAGGACGTTCATTTCATGTTCTTTTTCCCTCATCAGTCGGGCCACATTGGTCTTCTCATCCTTAGTAACTGTGATACCAGTATTCACGATTTCCTCCATGGCTTTGCTACAAAGGATAATATGGATTTATAAGTTAGATGGATTGGCCACTAAAAACAAAATAATTTCATCTTTAAACACAGATGACTGAGTAATTGTTGAGATGAGCCACCAGCCTGAGACAGGCTGATACAGATGAGCTTTTGGATTGCATTAGCTGTTAACAAACAAAATATGTTTTCAGAGCAGGGACGCTTCCTGTGTACTTACTTGCTGTGGGTTAGGGTGAGGCCACTAATCTAACATCTAATGGCAACTTTAGAAACCTGAGACCACCTTTTTCAGGAAAATATACATGCATTGTGCTTAAAAATGAGGAGATAGGGTCAGAGTTCCAAACTCTGTAGAGAAAGTATTTCTTTATATTAATCCAGCTGCTGACCGTTAGCCAGAGATGAAAAAACTTTATACTCACAGGATAGATTTAGCTTTAATCTTGATTTTTATCTGAGCAATACTCTATGACAGTCACCTCAAACTTTTTGGTCTCGGGAACTCTTTACACTCTCAAAATTATTGAGGAAACCAAAGAGCTTTTGTTTATACGAGTTATAGGTACTGACATTAACAGTTATATAAACTAAAAGGGAGACATTTAAAAAATATTAAAGGCCGGGCGCGGTGGCTCAAGCCTGTAATCCCAGCACTTTGGGAGGCCGAGACGGGCGGATCACGAGGTCAGGAGATCGAGACCATCCTGGCTAACACGGTGAAACCCCGTCTCTACTAAAAAAATACAAAAAACTAGCCGGGCGAGGTGGCGGGCGCCTGTAGTCCCAGCTACTCGGGAGGCTGAGGCGAGAGAATGGCGTAAACCCGGGAGGCGGAGCTTGCAGTGAGCTGAGATCCGGCCACTGCACTCCAGCCTGGGCGACAGAGCGAGACTCCGTCTCAAAAAAAAAAAAAAAAAAAAAAAAAAAAAAAAAAAAATATTAAAAATCTCTTATGAAAAACATTTTCCAAAACGATGAAATATTTCATGAGAAGAATGGTATAATTTAACTTTTTTTTTTGAGACAGTGTCTTGCTCTGTCACCCAGGCTAGAGCGCAATGGCCGCACCCTAGCTTACTGCAACCTCCAGTTCCTGGGTTCAAGTGATTCACACGACTCAGCCTCCAGAGTAGCTGGGATTACAGGTGTGCATCACTACACCCAGCTAATTTTTATATTTTTTAGTAGAGATGGGATATCACCATGTTGGCCAGGCTGGTCTCGAACTCCTGACCTCAAGTGATCCACCCGCCTCGGCCTCCCGAAGTGCTGGGATTACAGGTATGAGCCACTGCACCCAGCCTAATTTTAATTTTTTTTTTTTTTTTGCAAAACTCTTTAATCTCCAGCTTAGTAGGTAAAAGCTGAATTTTCATACTGTTTCAATTTATTGTGATATCACATATCACAAAACCCTGGAGAACACTATTTTATATTCATAAGAGACTAAGAGTGAAAAAGGCAAATAAAGTCTTAGTGTTATTAAGAAAATAGTTTTAATCTCATGGACTGCCTCCATAAAGAGTCTCAGGGACCTTGAAGGGTCTCTGGACCACACATTCAGAAGCACTGCTAAATGATTAATAGACTTCTGGCTATAATGTAGGGAATTATATATAATTTATAGCAGCCAACCATGTTGACCTCTTACCATGTCCAAGCAGGTTAATGAGCATTCTATGCATACATTAATTCAATGAATTCTCAAAACCAATTCTGTAGTGTGGTTCCATTACTATGCTCTTTTTATGAAGAAGACATTGAGCTCAGGGAGTTAAGTAATTTGTCTAAGTTTGCTTGATAAGTAAAAGAGGCAAAGTCTACAACACAACTCAGGCAGTCTGAGTCCAGGACAAAAGCTCTTAGCCACTGTGATACATTTCCAGTGGATTTCTGCAGTTAACACAGTTTGAGCAGAACCTCAAAGATTTGAGGTTTTAAGATCTCAAATGTATGATTGTTAATAAAAATCCTCCCCCTCTGCCTCCCAGTCTAATACAGCCTTTCCAAGATTTACCACTGGCCCAATCTCCTAAATCCCATCCTCCAAGATGCAATTCTCTCATCTTCTCTGAGTCTTTCCACTTGACTTTCAAACCTTACAGACTTCCCTTGTCTTGAAGTAAATCACATCTTTCCTTAGCCTCTGTAGCCACTAAACTATTTCTCTTCTTCCTTTTCCTACCAACTATTTCCAATATTAATAACAAGGGTAATGATTATTGAGTGCTTACTGTACTGCAGGAACTGTGGTAAGCATTTACTACATTTAAGGGCAGGAACTCCCCAGCTTGCTCAGTTGTGTGACATTGTCAGGAGGGCAGCACAATGAAAACAATGTTTAGACTTGTTATTCAGGTAACAGTGGGTGAACTGAATCTCAGTGGGGTGAGCTAGAGAGACCAATTGTATCATTTCATAATATTCTTGAGGTGCAATGATGAGGGTCTGAACTAATGACAAAAGAGAGGGTTGGGAAGAGGGAGAGAAAGGGTTAAGCCTAGGAAATATTGAAAAGTCATAGCTGCCAGAATCTGTGACTGCAAAGACATAGGGGATGTGGGAAAAAGAGGAATCAAAACCAACTTGCTAATTTTCAACCTGGGTCACAGGGGAATGGAGGTTCCATTAATAGAAGTGATGCTGTGTATAGAGTGGGCAGTGTGCATCGACACACATTCTTAGGATTTAGTCTGATGTCTGATAACATCCTCAGGCTGTCAATGAGATTGTCAGGGTGATGACCAGGGACCAATCTCCAAGGAGGAAGCTGTGCTCCCTGTGTCCTCTGACACAAGCAGGTGTGAGTTTCCTGCCAGGTGGGGCTGACTCTCCTCTCACTCAAATGGGAGGTTTCATTTATGGGCTAACTGGAAGGCTCTACCAGAATTGAGTGCACGTAAAACTGATCCAATAACGTATATCTCGGATGACTCCAGCTCCCAACCTCAATGACAATCCCTTTCAGACTCCCTGATATCAAAATATCTTACTGCTATACAGAATCTGGTACTTAAAAAATCTTTCCAGCTTTTCTTTCTTCTTCTTTTTTTTTTTTTTTGGTTTTAAACAGGGTCCCACCCTGTTGCCCAGGCTGGAGTGCAGTGGCACCATCTTGACTCACTGCAAACTCTGCCTCCTGGGCTCAAGCAATCCTCCCACCTCAGCCTCCGGAGTAGCTGAGACTACAGGCATGTGCCACCATGCCCAGCTAATTTTTGTATTTTTTGTAGAGACAGGGTTTTGCCATGTTGGCCAGGCTGGACTCAAGTGATCCTCCTACCTCAGCCTCCCAAAGTGCTGGGATTACAAGCACGAGCCGCCGCGCCCAGACCCAACTTTTCCCAGCCTGCCTTAGTGCTTGAATATTTGATCCTTTGGTTTAAGGCCTGAGCAATTCTGAATTTCATTCTGATGAGTTCCCTGAAGTTGTGGAATTAAAGCCAGGAGTGGTGTGGGGTGCAGTGCATTGAGGGTGTGACCTGGAATGCCCATTTATCTTTGTATCTCCCCTGCCTGGCGTGGTGCCCGTTGTGGATACAACAGGCAATCAGTAAATGTATGAATAAATAAGTGGGTAATACAGATGAAGTTCTCTCTAATACATGTTGTGCTGAATAACACTAAATTTTAAAGCAGATATGTTGGAACATTACAAAAGCTTAAAAGAATTCATGAGGCTGGGCGCGGTGGCTCACGCCTGTAATCCCAGCACTTTGGGAGGCAGAAGCAAGTGGATCACCTGAAGTCAGGAGTTCAAGACCAGCTTGGCCAAAATGGAGAAGCCCCATCTCTACTAAAAATACAAAAATTAGCTGGGCATGGTGGTGAGTATCTGTAATCCCAGCTACTTGGGAGGTTGAGGCAGGAAAATTGCTTGAACCTGGAAGGCGGAGGTTGCAGAGAGCAGAGATCGCATCACTGCACTTCAGCCTAGGCAACAAAGCAAGACTCTCAAAAAAAAAAAAAAAAAAATTCATGCTTAAAAAGGATTCTTAACATAAGCGAAATATTTGCCATAGGAAAATAGCCAATTCTTGGGATATGTGTAAAATGTTTTTCAATGTACATAAATTAGTCTACCTGTATTTTTTTTTTTTTTAACTGAAAGAGGGCCTAGAAAGCTTATCATATGAGAAAGAACTGTGAACTAGGTATTAGTACATTTTGGTTTTTCCTTCCCTTCTTCAAATTAAATCTTGGACATATTCTCTCTCCTCAAACATTTGAAGGATCACCATGCACAGAGGAGGAGCAGGGCCAGAAGTCAAGGGTAAAGGTGAGGCCCAGAGTTTCTGAATCCACATAAGGAAGAACATGACAAGTAGAGGTGTTCAGCATGTGGACCAACCACCTCAACCAGCAACATCAAGGAGGCTCACCAGTGACTGGCTGGCATGTAGCAGAAGGAATGGCATGTCCAGCTCCATAACCCCCAATGCCCATTCCGATGTGAAGTGAATGTCTGTGCTTTCTGTAAGCAGTGAAGTTCTTCTGCCATCTCTATCTTTATGAGGCTGCACACTTGTGATTTTGAAATACACACCGTATTTCAGGTTGGCACTGGCCAGAAAAGTAACTATTTTCAAAATAGTTGTAGTGTGTGTCCAAATTTATAGGATTCAGTCTGATATTTTATAAAACAGACTCTTGGAGAATGAAAACAAGTTACTAAATAAAAACATAATCTGATATATAATAACTCAATCTTAACTGATAGGGAAAAAATAAACCATGGAAAATCCATACTAGCCATTGATCCTTTGCCTGGTTAGTCTGTAAACAAGCTATTAATGTACTTTTCATTAGAACTATAGGACTGTTAGCACTATTTCAATCAGGTACAAGCATTGTGCTTACCAGTAACCTATATTCTGATTTTCTACCTGGGACATGGGGAACTCCTGGCTCTCTGCTCTGGCAGGAAGCTGCAGGCATTTCAGAAGTTAGGTAGGTGAGGGACATCTCCAGATGCTAGCATTCAGCAGTGCATTTCTATCCCCGGGTTATTAACACTCTTGAACCTCCCCTTGGCGCTGCCTCATTATACATCACACTTTCTCCTTCCATGTCTTTGCTCATTCTGTTCTCATTCTTTTGCCTGTCTGACAAGTGGGACCTCCTACCTTCTCTCTAAGGCCCAACCCATGACAAACTTCCTCTAAAAAACCTACCTCACTACATACCCCACCCATACTGCTTGATTTTTCCAGGACTTTGAACTCTTCCAGCACCTATGTGCTATTTGTACCAGTCCATCCAGCCTTGCTTGTTGGGGGCAGCCATACTCTAGTGATTTTACATAATGTTGACAAAGGGCCCTTAATTTGTGCCACAACCACAGAAGGTACTTGATGAGCTCTGGTGAAGTGAACAAACCCTCTAGAAAACTCACATAGCTTCTCTATCTCTAGAGCAGGTAGCAAAATGGAAGGTCATAAGCTTTGGCATCATAAAGGCCAGGGTTCAAATCAGGCCCTGACACCTCTTTCCTCTGCGATCTTTGGCAGTTTGCTTAGTTTCCCTTTAAGGCCTTAACCCTCCAGGGTCTTTGCCTGAAGATATGTAGGATGATACAATCTCCTAGGAAGGGATATGCAGATGCAAGAAGGAGTATACAAAAGGCCTTGCATGTGCTGGGTGTTGAATAAGGGAAGCTGTCAGTAGGAATTACAGCCATGACCACAAAAAGTCCTGAGTGGTTACTTCATTCATGCCTTGCCTTGGGCTAGAAAACAATTAGAACCATTACAAACACAGACTTTTTTTTTTCTTTTTTTTGAGAGGAAGTCTCACTCTGTCGCCCAGGCTGGAGTGCAGTGGTGAGATCTCGGCTCACTGCAAGCTCTGCCTCCCAGGTTCACGCCATTCTCCTGCCTCAGTCTCCCGAGTAGCTGGGACTACAGGTGCCCGCCACCACACCCAACTAATTTTTTGTATTTTTAGTAGAGACAGGGTTTCACCGTGTTATCCAGGATGGTCTAGATCTCCTGACCTCGTGATCCGCCTGCCTTGGACTCCCAAAGTGCTGGGATTACAGGCCTGAGCCACCGCCCCCGGCCTTTTTTTTTTTTTAACTTTAAGAGATAGAGTCCAGTGTCTCCTGGCAACCTGTTTAGAATCTAATCACCTCAATCCACAAAAAAGTTTTCTGTATAGTTAACAAATTTCTCATGATATATAAGTGTTCTGAATCCTTAAGTCTTGATGAAAGTTTATAAGATCTGGTGTGCTGAAGAGTGGCTTTGACTAACTGGAAGAAATTTAAACCGTTTGTTCAATAAATATTTCGAGAATGCCTACCATGTGTCAGACTTTCTTCCAGGCACTTGGGAAACATCAATAAACAAAATGGGCATTCTAGCTGGATAGATTTTAACACTACACATGGCAGTTCCTTAATCCTAGTCTACGGTTTCAATAAAAGGCAGACATTGAAAACCTTCCATCAAACCTCACAGAGGAAAGGGCTGGAGGGGGTGCAAAAACAATCTTGCAAGAGAGGGAGGAGACTGCAAGTGTGTGTGAGGAGGGGACCCAGAGGCTCCCATAGGTGCCTGCAGAGCTCCTGCAGATGCCCAGCAGGAGAGAAAGGAAAAGAGGATCCACCTTCCAGTGCATTGAGCCACGACTCATTCCCTAACCCCCTCCTGGTATCCCCTCTCATCTTCGTCTTCTACCTCCACAATGACCTGTAGTCTATGCAGGAAGAGAGGTACCAGTTAAACTGTCACAGCTGCAGCTCTCATTCTCATTTATCTGTACCTCCTCCAGGATCTTACCTGTGTCCCTATTCTAAAGAGTTCTAATGAAAAAGATTTTACCCATTAATTATATAGAAATGGATTTGTTTGTTAACTCAAGCAGCAAAGCAAAAGGGACCAGTCACAAAGGCCAAATAGGGAGGTCTCAGTCTCAGCTCTGCTGCTACAAATCAGTGATCGTGGGCAGGTAAATGACCTGGTACAAAAAAATCTGGAAATTACGTTTTTTCTCTTGCCCCTGACAATCCCTGAACTCCTACCTGCTGTCCTGTTCCAGCAAATAATCATTACATACATAGAAATAGTTACCTTGGTTTTCTTAAAATACATATATGTGTGATCTGATCTGTGATTATGCATATACATATGGCTGTAAACACATCAAAAGGGCATGGAAGGATATAGACTCTATTGTTTAAAATAACTGTCTCTGGGAGGCAGGGAGGGTGCAGGGGAAGAAATGCATCAGGACTTGCAATTTTGCTCTATATATTTCCATAATGTCAATTTCTTTTGCAACATATATTACTTGTATAATAAGAAAAAGACCAAAAAGTAACACAAACACAATAGTGTATGATCTTGGCTAGAGAATGTGAAGATTGATTTTAATGATGTGTTTATGGAAAACTATTTCTTGATTCCTGTCCTTGGTTTCTTAAAACTGGTGATACAGAATGAAAAATACCATATTTAGAGAGTAGCTACCTTTCAAGCAGGGACAAGAAGAAGATATGACTGAGGAAGAACACATGAGAGCTTTAGAAAACAGCAATTTTCAATCACTTAAGCTGAGTGGTAGGTTTTTGAGTATTTACGTTATTATTTTTCTTTAAGCCACACACATACTCTACAATATAAATTGCTCCCTATGTTTGGTATTTTCCATAATAAAAAAGTAAAAACACAAAAACTGGGCAATATCTACCTATGTACTGTAATCTTATCTGTTTCTCCAGGTTGATTTTGATAAAGGAAGATACTAATTTGCAATTGAGTTCTCTGGAATACCTTTTCTGGGCCTGGATTGCTTCCTGGGCGATGAGTCTTTCTTCAGCCCTGGCTTTCTCCACAGCTTCCACCTTCTCTCTGTGGCATTCCATCATAATCCTTTGGATTCTGTGGACCATGCGCTGTTCTGCAGCCAAGTGCTCTCTCTTCATTTCATCATCCATGTTTTGATACATCTCTGTCTTAGTTTTAGCTGTCACTTCCTGAAGCAATGGCAAAACTAGGGTTAGCTATTACAGATTTGATGTCTAAAACCACACATTGAGAGGCTCTTTAAACCATAGTTTTATCTATCTGCTGGCAAGGGTACCTGTTAACACTGATGATTTAAAGTAAGAGTGTGTATGATATGGAAAACTTTTATTTATATGATGTTAGGTAGAACCAAAAATGTACAAACAATGTAATATAAATATCTACGTAGATAATGTTGAAAGGGAATATGGAAAAAAGAAAATAGTTGGGTTAGAGGGGTAGGATTAAAGTTCTTTTTTCTTGATTTCAAATATTCTAGTATCATAGTATCATTATGCATAATTACATAATGCAGTTCTGCTTTAGTAAGCCAGTCCTGGAAAATGGCAGAAATAATTATTATGCCTCCTGAGTGTCTCCTGGGTGGGAGAGAACCTGAGGTTCAGGCAGAAAACTATTGCATGATATTATAGTCACAGGAATCTGCCCACCTGTCCCCACCATTGTTTCAGTATTCCAGCTTATTAGTGTTGAGGGGCCCTTTCTCCGTCGCAGAAGGGATAGGAATAAGTGCTCCATTGTTCCAGGAAGGAGGACCTGAGGAGGGCCTTCAACCAAATAAGTAGAGGAAGCACTAGTCAAACCAAGACCTGTGGAAAACAGACCCACAAATTGCGCTCAAGGAAAACCCTGTCACCATTTTGGAAATGCCTACTAATACCACAGTGTGCCTGGCACTCTGAGGCCCAGATGCTACATACACAAGAAGGTGGGGATCTTGGTCCTCAGGGGATTCACTGTCTAGTGGAGGAGGCCAACAACCTAATTGTGCAATACATGTTACAGAAATATAACAATACGTAGAAATGTAACATTATAAAGAGGAGGAGCAAATCATTCTGTCCAGGTATTTTAAAACTTCCATTTAAAGGTAATTTTTTTTTTTTTTTTTTTTGAGACAGGTTCTCATTCTGTTGCCCAGGCTGGGGTGCAATGGCACAATCACGGCTCATTTCAGCCTCGACCTCCCAGGCTCAGGCAATCCTCCCACCTCAGCCTCCCATGCAGTTGAGACTATAGACACTTGCAACCATGCCTGGCTAATGTTTCTATTTTTTGTAGAAATAGGGTTTCACCATGTTGCCCAGGCTTGTTTTGAATTTCTGGGTTCAAGTGATCTGCCCATCTTGACTTCCCAAACTGCTGGAATTACAGGCATGAGCCACTGTGCCCGGCCCAAAGGTAAATGTTTATCTCTATTTGGGAAGACATCAAAAGAACATAGAGAAATTAAGTTATTTCACATAGCACATCAATGGAAGAACTAGGAATAGAAGCCAGGGTTGCTGATTGCCAGTTTCTCATTTAATTCCTGGCTGTGATGCTGGAGCCTTTCAAGAGATTCATCAATTGTACAGTCTTATAAGATATAGTACAGTAGGTTTTCTTTCATTTTCAATAGCTGCAGAATCCCTTCTTTAAATGAAATCTTACCCAGAATAGAAAGGAATAAAACCAGTAAGAGTTCTCCTGGCTGAAGTTTGCTCAACTCCCTTTAGCACCATTTCTATGGGAGCCTCTGAGAGAGCCAGCTGTTTACAGTGTCCAGAGAGAATCCTCAGCTGAAGCTGAGAGAAAGTCAAGAGAACTCTAAACTATAAGGGAAACTGAAATTGCTTCAGCTTCTCAGAAGATTATTTCAGCAATTAAAATATTTGTTAAGACAGACCTTTCAGCTTTTTCAAGAGAAAAAGTTTTCAGCTTCTCACTTTGGTTACTTCAAGGGTGAAAAGTTAAAAAATGAAACAGACACCAGAAATCAACTTTAAGAATCTCTCCAAAGTGGCCTCAGTTGACGTATTTAGAAAATCATTTTAGGAAAACATTGGCCATTTAGAAATGCTAGCTGGGTTTCCTACAGAAGGCTTCGTCTTCTGCTAGCAGAAGGCTTTGTCTCTTAAATTACTAAAAATTTTTTTGACAAAATATTTTGAATGGAAATGTTTCTAAATGTCTTTAACACCATAAAAAGAACATTATGAAACAATCTAAAACTTTCTTGATGATCCAGGTTTGGTAGACAAAGATGAATGATTGTACTGGGCCAAAAACTTCATGTGGCATTTAATAATTGTTGAAGTTCATAGAGCCACTTGTTATCTGTCATAAATGACCCCAGATTGCTTTGCTTTTTGAAATTTCATCTTTGCTTCTTGTAGGTATCAAATCAAATTTTTCTTTTCTTCAAAGAACAAGAAAATTACTTGCCATCAGGCTGAGGATGCTGCTGTAGCTGCTATCAGTGAGCCCCTTTTTGTTATTTTTACTTTCCAGTATTTAATCTATTTCCAATTTGAAAAATCAAGCAACCCTGCTGGGTGTGGTGGCTCATGCCTATAATCCCAGCACTTTGGGAGGTTGAGGAGGGCAGATCATTTGAGGCCAGGAGTTCAAGACCAGTCTGGCTGCCAGGCCAACACGGCAAAACCCTGTCTCTATTAAAAATACAAACTTAGCTGGGTGTGGAGGTGCACACTTGTAATCCCAGCTACTCAGGAGGCTGAGGCAGGAGAATCACTTGAACTCAGGAGGCAGAGGTTGCAGTGAGCCGAGAGCACACCACTGCACTCCTGCCTGGACTATAGAGAGACTCCATTTCAAAAGAAAAGAAAACAAAAGAAAAATCAAGCATCTGTCTGTTGGGTTTAGGTTGTCAAATAAGCATAATGACATCTGAGTGGGGGTGAAGAGGTTCTGCTATGTGTAATAAGCCTGAGTTATTCTCTTGTAGTCAGAGGCCTTTATTTAATTCCTTAGGGAGATATTTTAACTTACTTCTGGGTTTTCAAGTATATTCTCAGTAATTCAGACTGCTGGGTGATGGTTGAGCTTAAGACAGATGAAGTACTACCATAATATATTCCTATATGAATCATTAATTTTTTTCAGAATGAAATGTATTTAATAGAACTCTTGCAAACATCTGTTGAAGAAGTAAAAAAGTCAGTGTCAATAGGGTGGTGTAAGACTGTTGTATGCCTGAATTTTTTGGGCACAAAGTGATTGCATTTTTGTTTTTTTTTTTTTAATTCCTAATTACTAACTAGGAATTCAGATAACTGAACTCAGTTCCTCTTTTACGTAATGATTTAATAAAACCAAAATTCATTTACTGTCTCACATAGCATGTGGAATACATATTTAAAGCTTCAAAAATAATTAAGTAACCTGCTGTTTGTCGGTGTTCTTATTCAATGTAAGGAGGCCTTACATTGCTTTTACTTTTAATGAAATGCTTTTACTGAAATGCATCTTGAGTGAGTCATCCCACATTTTGAGATATTGTAAGAAACAGATTCATGGACTCCATTGTGTTAACTGTACAGATGTTTGACAGGCATTTTTACACAATGTCCCCCTCAGGAGATACTGCTCCGAGGTTTCATAGCTAGGAATATCTGAGCCTCTCAGGTGCCTAATTTGTCTGTACCTTATGGGCATGGTGAGTCAAAACATTTCCCTCTTTGCATTGGCTGCCAGAAAGCTCGAGGCCCAATCAGTGATAATTGCACAGGACATCATGGCATGTATACATTTTTAAGTTTTAAATTTACCTATGACTTTATTATATTTTCTACTCTAGTTTTTCATTTATTTGTCCTTTAGCTTTCATCTTCTCATTTACTTTTTGATATTATTGTCTTTCAATAATATAAACACCTTTTCAAAAGATTACCTATCCATCAAATAAGATCTAGAAATTTTATCTTAACAGCATGCATTTGAAACACACCAAACTCCTTTTTTTTCACACTTTAAAAACTTTATTTATATAAAAAACTCATTTGTTTTTAAAAGCCTTAACAAGACAGAAAGAAAAGAGAAAAGGTATGAAGCAGAACACAGGCCCCTTAGTAGTGTTCGGTGAGAAGATGGGATTTTTGGTTCTCTGGAATTGAATGTTTAGTGTTTTTATAAACAAAAGAGAAAAAAAAGTTAAAGGTCCTCAGAAGCCCATGGCTGTTCTATTACCCACATCCCACTGAGAAAAAAGAGCACCAGGAAAAGAGCAGAAGAGGACAAAAGAACTCAAGGCTGGAGCCAGGTCTGGATGGGGCAATTTCCCCTGTGCAGGAAACACACCAAACTCTTTGGAGCAATACCTGGTGGTCTCGACATATCAGAATTTAATATTTTGCTCTAGAGGAACTTGGTTTTCTGCTATATATTGGTAATCTCAAACTTTAATATGTGTGAGAATCACTTGGGCTGCTGATGGAGTCAGTAGGTCAGAATGAGGCCCAGGAATCTGTACATCAGGCCCCCAAGTGAATAGATTCTGATGCAGGTGGTTCACAGACAAGCCCTGAGAAGCAGTACTGATGTCTGTGTCTTAGTATCCTACAGATATAACAGGTTGAAATAACCCCACACACTACTCTAGACTAATCATTCCTTCATAAATAAAAAACATCTGAAATAGTGGTATAAATGTAAATTCTCAACCCCTGGACAATTATTTCAGGAAGATCAATCCCCCTTTAACTATTTACCTTTAAGTTTTCTTAGGGCTTCTTTCTACTGAAGCACGAAGTGCATCAACTCCACTCAAAGGCTATGTGGGGTACAATAACATTATTTAAAGAAAGACTTGCATGTGAACCTTGAAACGGGCATCACATCTTCCTTATGTCTTTACAACCTAATGCCAGGAAGGACATTCAAAATGTGTATCAACCAGCACAGTAGGGCTCACCTATCTGAATGGCTTCTGGCTGCAGCATTATAGCAGGGAACTAGAGCCCCTTGCCAAGCCATGAGTTATCCTTTTAAATTGCTGGACTGGGAGAGGTCCAGGAGTCTGCTGGGGAGGCAACCGGGGTGACCAAGGTGATAGAGGGCTTAGCGGGTGACTAGTTATCAACTGATAGAGAAGTATTTTAATACTTTAATTGCCAGTATGGCCATACTTGTACATAGCAACTGAAGAGCAGGCCTGCTTAAGACATGCTATAAATGCTCTTCACATTTTAACTGAAATGAGGAATGGGCAGTGGGCCACGACAGCCAACCCCTCAGGCACCATACCAACCCTGGCTGAGGTAGGCCACTGGAGCGAAGCATTCAGGAGCCCTGGGGAGGAGCTCCCCTTCCTGCCAGCAAGTCCTCTCTGGGTAAAGACAGTTGATTTTTCTCACCTGGTACACATCTAGTATATGGTAGGTGCTCGTTGTTGCAACAATGAATAAATTGGCCTGCAGTCCCTGAACTGCTCATTAGTGTTCTTAAGTTAGGCCAAACCTGGGGCTGGACCTCTACCACTTTCCTCCAGCTTCTGCCCATGTATTGTCATACCTGTACCTTATCCTGTCCTGTCCCTCCCTTGACCAAAATGTGAAAAGAGATCTGTAACCTTTTCCTTTGAGCAGATTTTGTAATCGAGGTACTGAACTAACAATGAATACTAGGGTCTCCACCTGAAAGTTTGTAAGTTACCTAGAGTCATGTACTTGAACAGGCTACAGGTTAGTATCCTTCATCTGTGACATGTGGCCCTGCACTAAATTCTTGAGGGACAGCTCAGATGTCCCTCTTGGCAGTACAGTAAGTGCAAACTTTAGAAAAAAAGGAATAAATCAGAGAAGGAGAACAGCCTGCTTCACTTGTTCAACTATTTGAGCACCTACAAAGTCAGGGAATTACGCTGGGCACCAGGGCTAGTCCAGTGATGAGACAGACACCCCTGCTGAAAGCTGCAGTCATGTGGGGGAGTCAGACATTCAACAACTAACCACACAATCATTTATTTAATTACAGTGAAGACTGCTATGAAAAAGATCAGGGTGTCATGGCAAGGCAAGGCTGGTCAGGCAAAGCTTCCCTTGGGAAGTAAGCTATGGGTTCTTCCTCACCCATTCATCACTGCTCTAGAGAGCTCAGCATCTCTTCTGAGAACCTCCCAGGGATCCCAGCTAATGGCCATGAAACACCAACCTAGATTTTCTTATTATTTTTTTCTCATTCCCTTGCCAACTTTTTTTTTCTTTTTACTAATATAATTACTTTTAAAAGACAACAAGCCACTATAAAAACCTGTAAATCTTTTTGATGTTCCTCTTTCAAAATCTGAATTTCAATTTTGTGTCTGTCATTTGCTTCTTCAAGTGCTTTCTCCACTGCTTGTTTTTGACGTTCATTAGCCTTTGAAAGAAAGAGTCCATTTATCTATTAATGTAGCAGAATAAGCACAGGGCAACTTGGCTTATTCGGGATGTTAGTAAATCAGGTTTTCAAATTTACTGAAAATTAGCAACCACCACGGAGTCCCTAATTTCTTGCCCCATTCCCATCTCAAACCTCCCATATCACACTGTCTGCCTTAGCCAGAGATGCTCTAACGCATCCCAATCCAGGGCTAGCCTTGCTGCTTCTGGAATCGCTAAAGGCAAGGCAGCTTTACTACACGTAGGCTGCTGGGTTGCCTTTTCTCTTTGGCACTTTATTTCTTGCTTGATTAACTCTCAAAGTAACACATGTGCATTGTGGAAAATCTGGAAAACACAGTGGAGTGAAAAGATGTACAAAGCTAGAAGGAGCTGAGTAAAGAGGCAGAGTACCATCCAGGTCCCCCGCATTAGGTCCTCAGAAAGAACTTCAACTTTTATTTGAAAAGAATACACAGAACACTAGACCAACTTACATTCAAATTGTAACTATTTACAAAAGCATCACCTTGTATAATTGATGAATAATTGATGGTTCACAATCAGTTTGAATTTTACCACTAATAAAAATAGATAACTACAAAGATTTTGATATAAATCAAAATCTGGGGTATACAGAACTGGAATATTAATACAGAACTGGAGTATTATGTATGTTCAAAACATTTTCATAACAAGCTTTTGCTGGCATTAATACTGAACAATGCTAATACTATTTGCTATAATGTCTATTTTATAAAGAAACTGAGAAACATTGCTCTAAGCACAGTGGCTTGTTCTGCTCTCAAGGAGCTGTAATTCTCTTTAGGAAGTTATTGATGTCATTCTATGATTGGAAGAAGTGGGGCTACAGGATTGAGGCTTTGCTTCAGTTTGATGCCTTGGATCCCACTGTCAGCCCTGACATTTTAAATTGCCCTTATAGCGCTCAGCAGTCGTATAGACAAGGTATTAAGGATTTTAGAGAGAGGGGAGGAAAAGGGGAGTAGGCCATAAAGAAGCATTTGAAGAAACAGGAGTGTTACATGCTCCACAAATGGATAGTCTATATATTAAATGTTAGGCCATAAGAAACAACGATCAACAAGGAGTCTTCTTAGTTACTTTTTTTTCTTTTTAGTTTTGGTTTCAATCAAATGAAAATAAAGGGAGCAAGAGTCCTCCATACAGAGAGGGCAGCTGAGAAGTAAGGAAGCTCCTGATGATGCCAGCTTCTTACTAAGCACCTACTGTGTGCAAGGCATATTATTTCATTGAACCCTCCCAACTATCCCACAGAATGGGTACTATTATTACTCTTTTACAATGAAGAAACCAAGACTACAGAGGTTGTAGAACTTGCCCAAGGTCCCACAGCTAGCCAGGATTCAGTCAGTTCTGACTACTACACTATACAATTGTTTCAGACAAATCCAAAATGTGAAAAAATTGTAAAGATGGACTTTGGGTTGACGTGTAACTTCTTTTACCTGAGCCCATACTTCAGCTTCTGCTTTTGCAATGCGTTCTCTGAGTATATCTTCTTGAAACTTCTCTTCTTTTTTCAGGATATTTGCCCCCATATCTGTGTATTTGAAGAACAATGGTCACAAACCTCCACCGGTCGCTTCCTGGCTTTCCTTTCCACCATTATGTAGCTATTTATGAGGGCTACTTAGGAGATACATCCTTTTAGGAGATGTCAGTATATATATTTCAAAGATACCCATTGAAAGAGTAAGTTTTTCTCTAATTAGGAGGGAATTCACAGCACTGTCAGGCCTGGATAGAGTTGGTCATTCCCCTCATCACAACCAGTCCACAACTAGCAGACAACTGGGGAGGTGAAATAAATGCCCTGAAGAAAGGGACACATTTTGTACACTCAAAGTAGAATGATGAGTGAATATTCAAGAGGTCTTAGCACCTTATACAGCTCTCTCTCTCTCCCTGTTCCTATTTGGGTGCTAGTGCTAGCATCGGGAGAGGCGAAGTGGAATGCCTTCAACGCATTACATGCCTTTCTTTAGTTTGTGGTTCTTTGTGGGTTTAACTGCTTCAGTATGGAGTGAGCTAAGGGGTAGAAGTTTGCTATTTTTCTGCCAATGATCTAATTTGATTTCCAAATAATAACGTTCCCATAATAATATCCTCTCTACCCAGACAAGGTAATGAAAGTCTAGAGGAGGTTAGAGGACCACGCAATATCTGATAGCCAGGTCTTTCTCCACTGATATTTTTTTCTTTTTCTTTTTCTTTCTTTTTGTTTTTGAGAGGGAGTCTTGCTTTGTAGCCCAGGCTGCAGTGCAGTGTCGCCATCGCAGCTCACTGCAACCTCCGCCTCCCGATTCAAGTGATTCTCTTGCCTCAGCCTCCTGAGTAGCTGGGATTACAGGCGTCCACCACCATGCCTGACTAATTTTTGTATTTTTAGTAGAAACGGGCTTTCACCATGTTGGTCAGGCTGGTCTCAAACTCCTAACCTCAAGTGATCTGCCCACCTCGGCCTCCCAAAGTGCTAGGATTACAGGCGTGAGCCACCGTGCCTGGCCTTCCTCTGGGATTTCTATGCTGAAGGTAATAGATTCTTAGAGCTATCTTGATCCACATTCCTCCTTTCCCAGCCGCTGGAGTAAGTCTAGCTGCAGCAGTAAACCATTAAGCCAACTCACTAAAAGGGTAAGCATGGACAGACTGAAAGCCTTGATGCCAGATTTCCCTTGGGTTTCTCTGTTAAAAGAGTCAAGAAATTCCATTTTATGCAGTCTATTCTGAGTTATGTTTCTGTCACTAGCAATTAAAAGTATATGTTTGATGGCAGACAGTCTCCTACTAGTTCATCAGTGAATCTTAAAAACACAGGGCAGCATATATTGCAGTAGAGATGGACACATACTGCAAAAGCCCAACATTGTGTAGAAATAATTAGAAAAGATTTTCTAGGACAAAATGTGACTAAGCATGGACCATCAGTGTATTGAACTTCGTAAAAATGTGATACAGGTGTAGGCTACCGCTATCCTCTTTTATGTTTAAAACCCACTGGTTTTATTAGTTGTTCTCAACCCTGATTGTACAACAGGATTCCTGCAAAGCTTTTAGTGCACGTACTGTAAAAGGAAAAAACTATTAATAAACAACTTGGATGAATCTCAAGGGCATTATGCTGAGCAAAGAAAGCCAATCTCAACGGGTTATATAATGTATGATTCTTTAGATAGCATACTCAGTGATAAAATTACAGTGATAGAGAACAGATTAGTGGTTGTCAGAGGTTCAAGTTTGGGGAGAAGAGAATGACAGCTAACGGGTAACACGAGGGAGTTCCTTTGTGGTGATGGAACAGCTCCATGTTGTGATTGTGGTGACGGTTACACTAACATACACAAGTGACAAATTTCATAAAACTATATGCCTGGGGGAAAAAAGTATACATAAGGTCTGTACCTGAGTTAATAGTATTGTTTCAATGCCAATGTTCCGGCTTTGACAAAGTGCCAGGATTACATAAGATATCAATGGAAGCTGGAAGAAGGGTACAAGGGAACTCTGATGTATTTTGCAACTTGTGAGTCTTAAACTATCTTGAAATAAAAAAGGTTATTTAAACGTGAAGGAAAAAATACACATGCTTAGTCCTGACTGTAGAGGTCCTAATTTAGTGGCTCTGTGTTAGATTAGTATTAAATCCAGTGGGTCTGTGTTTGGATATCTGTATTAATGTATTTTTCAAAGTTCTATATAGTGCACTGCCAGGATTGAGAACTATTGTCCTATGAAATACTCACTAGCTCTTCTATGGACATTTCAACATGCTTTTGAACTTACTTATAAAGGACAGAGAATTTCAACTTTTTTTCTTTTTAACTTAAAACAGTTCAGCGACAAATAAAGGTCACTGAATAGAAAAGATTAATTTTTAACAATAGATTTAACTTATCCACTTAAGGTTTGGGTTAGATATTCCATAAGGCACAAGGAAATCAATCATTAAGGTATATCTAAGAATGGAGATACACTGTCCTGGGTATGAAAAGTCACTTTAGAGATTATAATGAATCATTCATACTAATATTTACTAAATGCTAAAAAACAATTTTGGTATTGATGTTTTTAGAGGATGATTCCAATTTGATCTCCCCCTACATTTTCGTTTTTTTTCCAAACACCTCTCCAGCTTCTTATATTTTCAAATATCAGAAGTGAAATGAAATCACCTTAGTTTACCATTTTAAAGGAAGAGGATCAGAGGAGTATTTTGAGAGTCCTTAGGAAAATACTTACAAGGCTCAAGGTCAGACTGAAAACTCTTATGAGAATAAAAGAGAGACGGAAACCTATAGCACAATTTGATTTGCTTATGTATTATACATATGTATATACAGTAAAAGTTCTCATGTTATCTATATGTATCTACTTTTATGCCACCAGCTCCTATTTAAAGGTTATAGTTTCTTTTACCCGTTTATTAGGGTACTTTAAATTTTTTTTTTTTTGAGGCAGAGTCTCGCTCTGTCACCCAGGCTGGAGTACAGTGGTGCGATCTCAGCTCACTGCAACCTCCACCTCCTGGGTTCAAGCTATTCTCTCACCTCAGCCTCCCGAGTAGCTGGGATTACAGGCACATGCCACCATGCCTGCCTAAATTCTTTTAGTAGAGACGGGGTTTTGCCATGTTGGCCAGGCTGGTCTTGAACTCTTGGCCTCAAGCGATATGCCCACTTTGGCCACCCAAAGTGCTGGGATTACAGGTGTGAGCCACCGTGCCCATCCAATTAGGGTATTATTTAGAGATAATATTTCCTCTCCTACACATACTGAAAGGTGCCCAAGTATGGCCAAGGGCAAAATGAACTCACATTTACTATTATGTGCTAGGATTTATAACAGATACGAATACTTCATTAAAGTCTCATAACAACCTGTAAGATAGGTATTAGTATCTTTATTTCCACATAAGGAAACAGATTGAGAGGCTAAATACCCTGCCCAATACACACAACTATAAGTGGAGAAGCTGTATCCCAACCCATATTCTTCTCAAACATCCCTGTACAGACAAGCAACTCTGAAGAGAAAAAAGCTGATAAAAGTCTATGTAACAGAAAGAATGACACATAACGCTATGAAGTGTTAGAACAAGGAAAACAATAAAGTCACTTACCTAGTATGTCTTTGTGAGTGTAAAAGCGTGTCTTCAGTGGCTTGTATTCATGGATCCGTTTGAAGGTTTTTCCAAAAGGGGCTGGTGGGATTATTTTATTACAAACAGCACAGCAAACAAAGTTGTTGTAATCTGAATTTCTGATCATAGTTAAATTTCAGATGTCTTCTCCTATTTACAGTTAAAATAATCTTAGAATCAGAAAAAGTCGTTTCAAGAAAAACTGAAAGTTTAAGAAAGCTGGAAGAGGTTCAGGGTTTTAGGATGCTAGAGGCTGGTAAGGATTAAACGGTTCACATGATTAGGTAGTGGTTATGTGTCTAACATTAAAGAATGGTACTAAAAGCCCCTGCCATAGAAGGTATGGGCACCAGATTTGGGAAGATTTAAGCAGCTGCTCCTTCCCAAACTCTAGCATTAAATTGTTAACTTACTTAGCAACTGTTGCTAGGTAAGACAAGCTTTGCTCATAAAAGCAACTTCAAATAATGACAAAAGGGAGCGTGATACAGCCATTCATTTTCCTGATACTCTCTATATTAGTTTCCTATTGCTGCTGTCTTACTCTGTTTTCTGTTGCTTATGATAGAATACCTGAAACCGGATAGCTTATAAAGAAAAGGAAATTATTTCTTACAGTTTACGGAGGCTGAGAAGTCCAAGGTGGAGGAGCTGCATCAGGTAAGAATCTTCTTGATGGTGGGAACTCGCTGAAGAGTCCTGAGGTGGTACAGGGTATGACATGGCCAGGGGCTGAGCTCACATGCTAGCTCAGGCCTCTCTTCCTCTTCTTATAAAGCCACCAGTTCTCCTCCCATGATAATCCATTAATCCTTTAACCCATGAATGAATTCACTCACCTCTTAAAGGCCCCACTTCTCAATACTACCACATTGGGGATTAAAGTTCAACATGAGTTTTGTAGGGGACAAATATTCAAACCATAGCACCACTGTGACAAACTAACACGAACTTCATAACTTAAATGTAACACAAATTTATCCTCTTGCATTTCTGGAGATGAGAAGTCTAAAATAAGTCTTAGGGGCTAAGATCAAGTTGTTAGACGGGCTGGTTCCTTCTGCAGGCTTCAGAGGAGAATCTGTTTCCTTGCCTTTTCCAGCTTCTAAAGACCATCCATATTCCTTGGGGTCATGGCCTCACATCACATAGCCTTTCCCCCCAGTGCTTCCATAGTGACATTGTCTCTTCCTCCGATCTTCCACCCTGCTTTAAGGACTGTGGTGATTAAACCAGCCTCATCTAGATAATCCAGGATAATCTCCCCATCTCAAAATCCTGAACTTACCCGTATCTGTAAAGTCCCTTTTGCCATATAAAGTAACATATTTACAGGTTCCAGAGATTAGGATCTGGACATTTTTGCAGGAAAGGAAAGCATTAGTCAGCCTACCACACTTTGTTTTAAATTGGTTTTTAAATAATTAATTTCTTTTAAGGCCAGCAATGGAGGTAACTTAATTTCTTTAAGGTTTTTAATAAACGTGATGTTTTGGTGCCATGGTAATAAAACGGGGAAATATCATGGTATCTTGAAGAAGAAATTACTTTCATTCAGTCAGCATTCAAAATTACTAAGCCTGGTTTTAACAATCACGTGGTTAACTGATTTGTTCCTCTAATTTTAGATAAACAGCCATAGAAATTCTGCCTATCACAAAAATCTGTGCAACTGATTACACCAAGTAACTGAATTTTTAAAAATTGCCTGACAATGTCATATGCTGCAGCTACTTGGCAGGACTATTTCATAATAAGTGAATGCCATCAGTGAAATTAATTTCAACAATAGGACTCCCATAGGGCCCTGAGCTAAGTGTAGCACAAGTTACTCTATAATTTCTGTTGACACATACAGCCTGATAACTGGCTGAGGACCTTAAGTAACTATCAAACTGTGCCAGATCTGACTTCAAGAAAAGGGTTGGCCGGGCGCGGTGGCTCAAGCCTGTAATCCCAGCACTTTGGGAGGCCGAGACGGGCGGATCACGAGGTCAGGAGATCGAGACCATCCTGGCTAACACGGTGAAACCCTGTCTCTACTAAAAATACAAAAACTAGCCGGGCGAGGTGGCGGGCGCCTGTAGTCCCGGCTACTCGGGAGGCTGAGGCAGGAGAATGGCGTAAACCCGGAAGGCGGAGTTTGCAGTGAGCTGAGATCTGGCCACTGCACTCCAGTCCGGGCGACAGAGCGAGACTCCGCCTCAAAAAAAAAAAAAAAGAAAAAAGAAAAGGGTTACCTGGGACTTGGAGAGGAATTAAAAACAAAGAGATGAATTAGTACTAAGAATGGGGATTACTGCATCCACACAGTTAATTATCTGGATTGGGAACTGAGGCTACTTGTGCCAATGACTTTCCTATCTGTTACTAGAAATTCTTGCCCAGATGAGAGGATAACTAACTGGCCTTGATTTGCCTGGGACTGTCCCTGTTTTAAACTGAAAGTCCTGAAGAACTTCCTTAGTGTCTGGCAAAGTGGAAGAGTTGGGCCCCTATGGAAGATAAGGCTGTAAAACCAATAAATAATTTCAGTGTTTGCCTTAGGAAATCCTTGAAAACCAATTTATCAACTGGACAGCTTGCTGAACTAGGCAAACAGCTCTTCCATCAGAAGATTAGATTACTCCCCTGGGCAAAGAGCTCACTTAACATTTATTGAACAATAGTTTACTAATCAAGACTTGCTTCAAGATCTAATCTGTTATGTCAGGTGCCTTGCCCATTCTCAACCAGATTCCTGCATTGAAAGACCCTTCTTTAATCACCTGAACTCAGACTTCAAAACACTTTAACATCTTCCCCTGACCATCCCCTTCTTAAATACAGCTAACTTTGTAAAAGTGGTATTTCCCCTTAGTGCAGTAGATTCAATAAGCTTAGTTTTGTTTGATCATCCGGTTGTTCTGATGGTCTTTTGAGGGAGCTGGCAGTTAACAGTCCTTTACATAATTCTGTTTTAAAGTACAGGAGTGTTTCTCTACTTAAGATCTAACCTTATTTTTAAGGGGTAATGTGGCTGCTTTATTATTATGTGGACATTGACACATAGGAGGTGGTATAGTATGGTGAAAAGATCCCTAGACTTTAGAGCAAGAAGATACAGGTTCTAGTCTGAATCACCATGATCTTTGGTAAATCTCTTAGCCATTCTCAGCCTATTGTCTTAACCATAAACTGACAGGATTGGATCAGGTGAAGTTCAATGTTCAGAATCTTTGGACTATTTGAAAGGTATTTTATTTTTGATGGTTATACCCTCATTCAAAAGAGAAAGGATGAAAACATCAACACATAGCCAGGCAGCCGTTGACATCAGCACACACAAAAACTGTCCTACAACTTGTAGCCATTCTGTAAAAAGTACAGTAGTCAGGTACTTGTTCCTAAAATTCAGTATGATTCTTTCCTCACACTACTTTTCACAGCTTTGTGCTTGACTGACTCTAGTTACTTTGGTTGATTCACACAGATCTTACATGAGTTAAGTCTGCACCTTGTACAGTTTCTGTTGCCCTCCTGCACTGCAATCTCTTGACAGTTCACGCGCCTAATATCTCCTCTGCCACCAAACATCAACTTATTCTGTTAAATAGTAAAAAATTCTAAAAGATGGCAATGTGTCATTAAATGCATAAGTTAAAAACAGGAGAACCCTAGTTTTGTGACAGCCAAAATACACAGGGAAACCAAAAACAAAAGACAGTCTTTAAAAGGGATTTTGTATCACTGAAGTGCATTTTAAACTATATGAAGTACATTATACAGAGAGGCATAGCAAATAAATATTTGGGGCTCAGTAGTAAAGATTTTATTTAGTTACATGTAAATTCAATTAGCTAAGTTCTTTAATACCTACAAATCACACATAATTACATATTCATGTGCCTTACAAAACGACAATAAAGTATGATAAATTAAAAATAACATTATGATAAACTCTGCCTGTGCTGTTATTATTACTTGGTAATATTAATAGTAACTGAAGCAAAACTTCAGAGGTGAGATTTACTACTGAGGCCCAATTACAATGATTTGGAGAATTAGGTATATTCTAGAAATGAAACAGGTCCAGAACCCTTGTGATAAAGATTTGAATTCTATAAGGCAGAATCTGGCCAGACACAGGGGCCTAGCCTTGACCGCTGTCCTAGACCCCTGGGCCAGGTGCCAGGACAACCAAGGCCATTCTGCTGCCTGCCTCCAGTGAGTGCTGACTGTGGGGCTCGGCTTTGTTTACACTCATTTTTACCCCCTTTTCTGTCCCCACTTCCATAAAAGACACTTCAAAATGCTGATGCTTCAGAGAATAAGAAACATTCTGAAAAGAAAAAAAAACAAAAAGGCCTGCTGGCATATAACTTCAAAAGAAAAAAAAAAGTATGTAAGGTAAACCTGGTACAATAAGGAGACCTTATCTATTTCTTATCTATTGAGTAGTTGTAGTTTTTAAATAACTATAAGAACACTTGGTCTTATGTTTACAACATTACTGTAACATTAATTTACAAAAACTAAAATAGATAACATTTAGTTGTAGTCAAAATCATCATACCTCAGTAAAACATACTTTCTTTTTTAAAGAAAAACTCCAATTACTCTGGGATATTCTTATTTAATCTTTATTTTAGTAGCTGAGTGGAAGGATCTTTTCCATTAAAATAAAATTCTGCTCCAAAAATAGCTAAAACGGAAACTGAAATATATGAACCATTTGTGTGACACTATAAGAACTACTTGTCAGAGCCAACTCAGTTTCTCATATCTCATATTTTTAATATTGACTTCAGGCTTTAAATTTTCTATTTATCTTTCTTTAAAAATATAGGTTCTATGCCAGGGAGAACATGAACATTTCCTTTGCAAGTAGCAAAACAGAACTAAACTTTCACGACAGCTGCACCAGCATAATTCATCTTAAAATATTTAAAACATCATGCAAATTTAACAGCATGGGTACTTTTATTATACAGAATTTAATAATTAACAAAAACAACTTCCATTCTCATGGCACTTTTATAAGAGGCAAGGAAAGAAAAATATTATGAAGCTCGCTCTATGGAAAAAGAATGAGATAACGGCTGTGAAAGGACAAAATTTACGACAGTTGTCTGGTTGCAACTGCTATCTTCTGTCTTCATTAGCATGTTCTAGAACAAGAAATATGATACTGTACACTCACAAGGTATTTCATTTGAAGATTTCAGAACGCTTAATAAACGTGCATCTGCAGTAACCAGCACTACTAATCCCATTTGGATGTTTTCCGCCTCATATAACTGTGCCCCTCACTATCAATAGCTTCATAGAGGTCCTTTTTATTCTCTTGTGTTGCATGCAGATAACCAATATATGCCACACAAAGTGAAAGAGTTACCAGTCCGAAAGCCATTACAGGTTTGTTCTGTCAAAGAAAAAAAAAAATTATAAAGCTTTAGTAAGACTAACAATTTGAGGAGACCCAAATATCAGTTGCATTTTCCTCCTGACATGCCACATCTTTATTACAACACTAGCCTTACCAAGGCAACAGTTCAACTATAATCATTTATTCAGTTCTTTATTCAATTAGCTAAACTACTGATTATCCAGAGATTATAGAAGACTCTTGCTTCTCCTCTCCAGTCTTTCTCCAATCTACACCCTGGACATCTCAGACCTCTACCCTCAGGAAGGTGACAGCTGGGAAAGGAGTGAGGCAGGAAAACTGGTCTGGTACCCAGAGTTTTCAATGTTATCTGTGTGAAGTGGAGGAGCTGCTTAACTTCCTGGCTCCTGGGCCCAAGTCTCTCCATTTGCAAACCTCAAATTAGTTCATTTTATTAGGAAGTGAGGAATGAAGTACACACGCTATTCTTCTTGCCCAAGTCATGAATAACTGGCAAAAAACCTTTTATATATTAGGCACAGAAATGATGATGTATACACTCTTCGCTGGGAACCTACTCCATAACCTCAAGAAATTTAGCGATTGGAACAGCTATTATGCTGCTAACCTTGATTTACTCTTGGACAATCCAAGACCCTAAGAGGCAAAGTTATGTTTTCAGCCTCACACACACAGACACACACACACACACACACAGACACACACACACACAGAAAAGCTGTATTGTTGTTGTTGATGTTAAGAGACAGGATCTCACTCTGCTGCCCAGGCTGGAGTCCAGTGGTGCAATCATAGCTCACTGCAGTCTCAAACTCCTGGGCTCAAGTGATTTTCCTGCCTCAGCCTCCCAAGTAGCTGGGACTACAGGTGTGTACCACCATACCTGGCTAATTTTTTTGTATTTTTAATAAATACGAGGTTTCACCATATTGGCCAGCTGGTTCCAAACTCCTGACTTCAAGTGATCTGCCCACCTCAGCCTCCCAAAGTAATGGGATTAACGGGCATGAGCCACTGTGGCCAGCCTAATTTTAAATTTTTTTGTAGAGATAGAGTCTCGGTATGTTGAACTCCTGGACTCAAGAGATCCCGCTACCTCAGCCTCCCAAAGTATTGGGATTGCAGACGTTAGTCATGATGTCCAGCCCCCCCCACCCCAAAAAAGAAAAAGCTTTTAAATACAGGAAAGATGTTCACAACTCCAGAAAAGTATTTTATCTATTAACTTTGTTATTCCTGAAACTGTACCTTAGACCATTTTCTTTGCATGTTCACACTCAACGAATTGGCCTTTCTTAGGTCAATGTAAACGCACAGTAGTGATACAAGTAATAGTTTCTGCTTCTATCACCATACCTGCTGTCCTACTACTGAGAAATAAAAGAAACTCTTTAACTGAGGAATGTGAGCCCCCTTTAAATTATCAGGCCCAGAGAGGCATTGGAATGAGCTAGTAGTCACGTCTTCAGCTAAGTAATAATTTTGAAGCCCCTGCTATGTGGGCTCTGGACTGACACCACCAACAGCTATAAATTAACCTTACAATGACATCCACTAGACATTATAACTCATACTCTGTAATTCAACAATGTATAGCCAATTACTAATCAATGTCATTTCTGCAAACCAATGAAAATTACTGAAAAGCAACTTTTGTACTTGCCCCCTTCCTGATTCACTTTTTTTCTGAAAAATTCCACCCTCTCCTGTTCTCCAGAGTGCTTTGCAAGGTTACTGTGAAGTGTTTCCCAGGTTGCAGTCCTCAACCTTGGCCCAAATAAACTCCCTACATATATTAATTTGCCTCAGTTTCTTCCTTTAGGTGACATTTCTATTTCAAAATAAGGGTCAAACATTTTCACTTAGATGAACACCTAAGAAAGGACATGGACTCAGAGCAGTTTAAATTTACAAATCTTGAAATGCTTTTAGCAATTAAAAGAACACATTAGTTCAAAGCTTTTAAAATATTTTACCTTGATTTAATGATCTGATTAAGTTGACCTATTTAACAGTTTACACTGGTAACTGTGTTACTAAAATTCTAATCAGATTCAACACACTTAAATATTTATCATATTTTATTTTAACTTGATTTTACATTTATTTTAAAATAGAATCTACATTTATTTAAAAATAAACTCAGCCAGGCGTGGTGGCTCATGCCTGTAATCCCAACAATTTGGGAGGCTAAGGTGGGAGGATCGCTTAAGGCCAGGAGTTCAAAACCAGCTTGGGCAATATACTGAAACACCATCTCTACAAAAAATTTTAAAAAGGAGCCAGGCATGAAGGTGTGCACTTGTAGTCCCAGCTACTCAGGAGGCTGAGGTGCGAGGGTCCCTTGAGTCCAGGGATTTGAAGCTGCAGTGAGCTATGATTGTACCACTGTACTACAGCCTGGGTGACAGAACCTCTAATGAATAAATGAATTTCATCAAATCAAATGTTTTGGAATTTTTCACAAAGTATCTGTAACATTGCTTAGATAAAAATATTACCTACAGGCTAGAACTGCAGTATGTAAGAATGGTCAGATTTTCATTTTGGTTTCCTTGCTTAAATGGAAGGTCTTATTTACCTAATAGTACCTGATCAAACAATAAAAGTTGTCTTCAAATTAATGCAATGATTAAAATAGTACTTTAGATAGTTTGAGAAGCCAATCCATTAAAGTGCAACCATTTTCCATTATAACTCTCAAATGCCCTTAAAATATTTACTTTTATATGTGTATTTATATGTGAAACAGCATTTACAATCGTCCTTCCACCTGCTTTTATTCACAGGGAGGTCTTGTCAACATAAAATTTCCATGATAAAATCAATTACAAGAAAATCAGAACTTCCTGACAGTCTGGTTGGATTAAACATAAAGTCTTATCCTGGATATATTTCTTACAGGTTTAATGAAGAGCTCTGGATTCACAGCACGAAATAAGGTTGTTGTGCGCACCCCTCTGAGCCCCGGGCTTTGAAAGTCTTTCTCTTTGGGTGGTTCCTTTTTGAATGTTGGAGGCTCAGGTGCTGAAGACATCTTCATCAATGATGATTTATTATCTAAAAACAAAATAATATATTTTTTCCCTTCATAATTGTGCGTCTCTGATAAATTTCTTTAAAAAGTCATTCTTAAATTCTTTCTTTGAATTCCAACCCAGATACATACCAAAGGTGATTGTCAGTTATCTTATTACTTTGTATTATGCACTTTGTAAATGGTGTTTTAAGTTTAATTTGGTAATTTCATTCATTATTTTAATTTTCACCTCAAAATAAAAGCTGTGGGCAAAGGTTTTCCTACTTTTATAGAAGACTAGAGAATTGTTTGTTGGTCTGAGTCACATTGTATCACATGAAACCAAGACTAAGAGTAGGTGAGGCCAGTAGGTTATCTGTTCCTTTCTTTATTTTCTTGTTTTCACTCCTCCTCGCCTTTCAACAGCCCCTCCAGAACCCCAACCTGAGGCAAGGATCAGCATTCCTTTGCTCATTATCTTCTCCTACAGATTCACTCCTGGCCAGTTTCCCCCACTGCTCCTCTGTCTTCCTCCACTACCACCCACAAACTCATTTTCCCAAGCAGTAAGGATAAGGAGCTGTTTGTACTCACTCCTCCTTTGCCAATCAGCAACTTTCTGGGTAGGACATGCCCTGCTATCTCCTTAATCTGAATATCCTTTTTTATCTTAGCTACTCTAAATCTATCCTATTAAATCCAAGTGTGTCTTTTGTCTTCTTGTTTTCCTAGCTGAAATGTCAGCACTTTGGGAATATTTTTCTCTTCTAGGTATTATTAGGCAAAAGCTTAGTTTATCATCTCTGCCATCTAATGCTGGGATGGGAGGTGAGGGTTGAAAGAGGGGAGGTGGAGAAAGAAAGCTTCCAAAGATGGACATAAATGACAATATAGTAAAATTATTTGGGGGAAATGCTGCAATCACTGTACAGTAAATGTTATTGGGGCTTTGTTTGTACAAGTTTTTTTTTTTTTTTTTTTGAGACAGAGTCTTACTTGATTGCCTAGACTGGAATGCATGTGCAGTGGTGTGATCATAGCTCACTGCAGTCTGCAGCCTCAAACACCTGGGCTCAAGTGATCCTCTCACCTCAGCCTCCCAGGTAGCTAGGACTACAGGCATGCACCACCACACCTGGCTTTTTTTTTTTTTTGGTAGGGACAGGGTCTCACTATGTTGCCCAGGCTGGTCTCAAACTCCTGGCCACAAAGCAATCCTGCTTCTGCCTCCCAAAGTGCTGGGATTACATGCATGAGCCAGCACACCTGGTCAGTATAAGTATTCATTAAGCTTACTATTTTATAGACTTTATAAAATCAATATTTTCACAACTTAATAGTTAAGGAGAAAACTAGGAACTTGGCTTTTCAAAATACATTGTGTCGCAGTAGGCACTGAATGTTCATCTATACCACTTGCTCAGGTACGTACCTCAAGAGGAACATCTGCTTGAAGAGAAAGGAATGTTCTAAGCACTTTCTACACTTGCAAAGGCTTCAGAAATGTTCACTGTTGCCAGTTCAATCACTTATTCCTCATGCATGTCATGATTATCATTGTTGCCTTCTTCATCGTTATCACCATGACTTTCTGGTTCAATTTTTACATCAGTTAGCACTCCTGTAGCAACTTCAGGATTTGGTAACTTGGGAAATAAACTGCTATCTGTAGCCACACAGTCTTCAAAATCAAACTGGTTTGAGATATCAATGACAGTAGCAGTTGAGTGCTAGATTGGTTCAAACACCACATTTGGTTGCAGCCTTCTTACAGGAGGGCCTCAGGGGATCCCACAGGAATCATGCCTGTGCTTTGCTAACATTTCATGATTACAGATAACTTTATAGACCACCAAGTCTCTGCAATTATGTCAATGGCTTATTCATGTTGCTTTTCTCCATTTTCTCTTCATTCTCTACATTTAGAAACTGCTTTCAGAAGTGAGCTTTCTCTGTGCCAATTATACCCTGATCCAATGGCTACAGAATGGCTGTGTAGTTCAATGGGAAAAACTCAACTCCTACATGATCCAAGTGTGGGAGTATGTTGTGGGCAGAGCAATTGTCTATCAGCAAGAGGATACTGTGGATTGCTCCTTGCATTCCCTTGTCAATCTTTATCAGTCATTCAGTAACACATTTCTCATTATTCAGGCATGTGTATTGGCTTGGTAATCACGGGGCAACATTTCTGCAGTACTGATAGTTAGCTGACTTGCCAAAGACAACTGTTTCAGAATGCATTACAGTAGAATACACCAATCATCAATCTGTTTATTTCCTTTGCAAAGTCTACCTTTGGCATGAAGCATATGATAAGGTAACAAGAACATCTGTTTCATCAGCATTTAAAACACCATTCAGGCTGGGTGGGGTGGCTCACGCCTTAATCCCACTATTTTGGGAGGAAGAGGTAGAAGTACTGCTTGAACCCGGGAGTCTGAGACCAGCCTGGGTAACACAGCTAGACCCTGTATCAAAAACAAACACACAAGCCATTGAAGCTGTAACCAGCAATTTTTGTTTTTGTTTTTAAGTTTCTCCTGCATGTAAGTTAATTTTCTCTACCAAAACAGTGTTTTCTTCACTACAGGCAACTTGTGAAACAATTCCAGAATATGCCTGAAGTTTGTTGAGGCAGCCTGCACTTGCTTGAAACTCACCATGCCTGACAAGCTCTGGGTGTTTGTCCCCTCTAAATCTCAAGCTGAACTGTAATCCCCAGTGTTGAAGGTGGAGACTGGCGGGAGGCATTTGGATCATGGGGGCAGATCCCTCATGAATGGTTTGGTGCCATCTTTGTGGTAATGAGCAAGTTCTTACTCTATGAGTTCACATGAGATCTGATTATTTAAGAGTGTGACACTTCTTCCCCCTCCCTCTTGCTTCCTGTCTCACCATGTGACATGCCTGCTCCCACTTAATCTTCCACCACAACTGAAAGCTTCCTGAAGCCCTCACCAGGAGCAGGTGCTGGCACCATGCTTCCTGTACAGTCTGCTGAACTGTGAGCAAATTAAACCTTTTTTCTTTATAAATTACACAGCATCAGGAATTTCTTTATAGTGATGCAAGAACAGACTAACGCAATGCCCAAGGTTGACAAAAATCCAATGCTTTCTATAGCAGTTACATGCCCATTTCTTGCATGAACCCAATACAATGCAGAAACAGTAATAAAAGGGGCCTCACATTCACTTCAGCTTTAGTCCCAGAATCCCTTTTTACATTTTCTCTTCAATCTTGGCTCAATCTTTCAAAAATGTGAACAATGTTGGGGTCGTGGTGTTAAATTCTTTGCTATTTCTCCTTTATTGTGGCAGCAATCTACTGCTTCCATTACCGTCATTTTTTTCTTCTAATGAGAACTGCTGGTGTTTCATTTTTCTTCTCTTAGCCATGATGGTGTTTATAAAGGTATTTAGAATTTAAGTAACAAATGTTGACCACCAGGTGCCTACACCAGGTGTCAGTGATGTTTCTCCCTGTGCTAACAACTTGTTTGACTATAAATGTGGGTACTATAGTTTGGATATTTGTCTCCCAAACCTCACGTGGAAATCTGATCTCCAATGTCGGAGGTGAGGCCTAGTGGGAGGTGTTTGGGTCATGGGGGTGGATCTCTCATGAATAGATTAATACCCTCCCTGGGGGAAGGTGGGGAGCAAGTGAGTTCTCACTCTATTAGTCCCCTGGAGAGCTGGTTGTTAAAAACAGCCTAGCACCTCCCCTCTCTTTCTTGCTTCCTCTCTTACCATGCGATCTCTGCACATGCCAGATCACCATCACCTTCCACCATGGGTGGAGGCAACCTGAGCCCCTCACCAGAAACAGATGCTGACACCATGCTTCCTGTACAGCCTGCAGAACCATGAACCAAATAAACTTCTTTTCTTCATAAATTGCCCAGCCTCAGTATTCCTCTATAGCAACATAAATGGACTAAAATAGGGAAAGAAAATGCAAAATGAAGCAGTCATTAAAGTGGAAGGAATATTACAGTCTGTCAACAGACAAACCTATAAGAAACATTAGGCAGAAAATAGTTAACCCATGGCCATGTTATTAGAACTGAATCTCAGCCTCAGAGTGTGCTACTACATGAAACTGAGGCATTAGATAAAAATACTATAAAGGCCTGAAAAAGCAAATACACAAAGGTAAAAGTCATTCTAACCAGAAACTGACATAAACAGCATTTTTCCATTTATTATTGGAAAACAGCTGCGTGTATTTAAAACAAAGATAGCCTGTGGAAAACAGATTAAAGTTATTCATCGGGAAGAAAAGGTAATGGAAAAGATGGGTATAGAAGTTCATATTGCAGAGCACAGAAGGGTCCTCAGAGCATAGTTTATTTACATATACTTTGTGTGGATGATAATGTGCCAGGAATTGAGGATGATGAACTACTCCATACCTGATGTCCAAAATTAAATAAAATTGTTGTATATAATTATATATTAATTATAATATATATGTAATTTATTAACATAATAAATTATATATTAAACAATAATTTATAATTTACATTATATATTATTATTACTCTACTCCTGGGGTATATAAAATTATATACTGTATATAATTTTGGACTTCAGGTGTGGAGTGAGTTAATCATCCCCTCAGGGAGGGCATTAATCTATCTACAAGGGATCTGCTGTCATTTATATATATATATATATGGGGGAGAGGAGAGGGGGAGAAAGAGAAAGAGAGACTAGTTACAGCTAACAAAAATGTCACTATTTTAAAATTAAACGGATGCAGTGATGCTGAGTGTTATGAAATTCAACCTATATGAAATACGTCTGTAAAAAACTATATAGTTAGTGTGCTAACACTAATTGTGATGACTTAATTTTAGTTGTAAGATTGCTTGATCTCCTTTTTTCCTTAGCAGAACCTATATTTCCTTTACAATGAATCAATAAAATAATCAGGGTAGTAGTGGTTATATTGCAACTCCCAGACACCCACATTTACCTTAATAATTCACTGTTTATGTTAAACTCTTTGCTAGAAATGACAAAGAATATTTTGACTGGAAACTCATATGTATATTTTAAAAGATTTAATATACCCCAATTTCCACTGTTATTGACACTTTCTGGAAAGTATGAGAGTAACATTTTCTATTATTTATCATTCTTTTATTAGAAGTGGGATAAAACAGCTCAGTTTTATTGCTGCTTCTCCTTTATAAGCCACAGTCACTGATGATACAACAGTTCTCCCAAAATTGCATGAACTTATTCACACCATCTCAAACTAAGACTTTTAACAACCATCTATACTTTGTTAAAAAACATTCAGACTACTGAGACCAGAAAGGGTCTCAGCAGCCAATAATTTGTTACATATAACTATTTTAACAACAACAACAACAACCTTTTCTACATAGGAGAAAATTCTTCTGTATTTGTTCACATGCTGGCCCACAGAGCTGTACAAGTATGACTGAAACATAAATTCAAGATGTGCCAGTTGAATAAATAAAATAGGTAGAATGCAAAACCTTAAGTCATTTCTTCACAGATGTGTAAATTGTTTTGGGGAAAACAAATCTGTATTTTAACAAGTAAGCTTTTAATCCTGAAGTTTAAGTTGACTAGCTATTTTCAAGTACAAAACTAATACAAGTTCTAATTTTAAAAGCTGCAGAACTAATCATAAGGTCAAAGCATGGCAATAACTTATTCTGACATTACCACTCAGGTGAACTGCACCTAAGACAAAACCAGTTAATGTCTAGCACACTTTCATTAGAACTAGTCTTCCCACTAGTTTCTTCACCTTCTTCCCTTACTCTTTTTGTTTCCATTACAGCTGTCACTCACTTACTTACAGATGATATTGACCAATCTCTAGTTATTATCACTTTGAAGATCTATTTATTTTTAAGCTGGATTTAAAAACCTCATTTACTGTGTTAAAACAGTAATCACATAAAACATACATAAGCAGATTAGCAGGGATGCTGGGAACCTGGCATTACACTGCTCTTGGCTAAGTAATTTTGGGATTAATTTGTGTGAGGCCCTACCTGCAAAATAATTAATCAGGCACCCCCGGCTGTGTAATCTGCCCCACTCTTACTACTTCTTCATTTTTCCATCACCCACTTCTTGTTCCCTTTTCTATGCATGATTAAGAAACTGCTATTTATCTTTTCTTAAAAAAAAAAAAAAAGAGGAGTAGAACATTTCACAGCTGCCTGTAAAAAAGGTCTAAACTAAGCCGTATTTACTTCATTTGTTTCTCCCCGGTAACCATGTTCTTTACCTTTTTCTCCTGTCCATCCTCCTGTGATGGAAGCGTGCAATGGAAAAAGAGGCAAAGATAAAGGACTGCCTATTTACCCAACTCCATGAGAGTCATTTACATCTCAAAGCATAAGAATAGTAAGCCCCTGAAATTGGTAACACACAATGTGAGAGGTTGTACAGATGGTCCTACGCCGAGAGTCAGGAGTAGTCATTTTTGAATGATTTTCCCTCCTTCAGTAAAAATCTTGCTCAGGGAGTTATTCCAGAATACATGACTACCTATTAATATATTGTACATGCAAATTAAACCAAGATTTAAAGAATATAAGAATTACTTTAAGGGAAACAATCTTCAAATATGTATTTTAGAAATAAGTACCTCAATAGAAGACAAAACAAAATGACCAGAATCATAAAATGTTAACGAGCAGGAACCTTATTAATAATGAAAGCCGTTCCTTTAATAGAGAATTATAAAATGGGCAAAATATTTTAATTAAAGTATAATACACTTTTTAATAGTTTCACATGCCACATTATCTTAATACTTAAGACACTAACTTGAAGTTTGGGGCAGAAAACCTTAAAAATAATTTAAATTAGTTTAAACAAGTTTGGGATAGAATCAGAGGATTTTATGGCTTGAGGGAATCTAGCATAACCTCAAATTCTCACTTTGCTACTTATAACCTGTGTGTCTTTATGTGCCAACTCTGATTCTGTTTCCATCTTTATAAAAGGGGCACTACTATCTATTGCATAGATAGGTACTAAATGTGTGCATTAAATAAGACGAATACATTTTAAAGGATGCAGATGTTCAATGAACGGTAGCTACTGTCATACTCACCATTTAGTCTAACTGCCCCTTCTACATCCCCTTCTGAGAAACCCAGACCCAGGGAGATGTCTTTACCAGGAGGGTGCGATCACCTAGGTTTCCCAATTTCCAGCCCACCAATATATCACCACCTCACCCCATCTTACTTTCAATCTGATAAAAGGCCTTTGCATATATATTACAATATTTAAGAAACAAAATTATAATCACTTGTTTTAAAAACTGATTATATATATGTTGTTTTTAAGGTAAAATATACTTTTAAAAAAAGTATCTTTCCCGCCGCGTGGGGTGGCTCACGCTTGTAATCCCAGCACTTTGGGAGGCTGAGGCGGGTGGATTGCTTGAGGTCAGGAGTTTGAAACCAGCGTGGCCAACATGATGAAACCCTGTCTCTACTAAAAATACAAAAATTAGCCGGGTGTGGTGGCGCACATCTGTAATTCCAGGTCCTCGGGAGGCTGAGGCACGAGAATCGCTTGAACCCGGGAGGTGAAGGTTGCGGTGAGCTGAGATCGCGCCACTGCACTCCAGCCTGGACGACAGAGCGAAACTCTGTCTTAAACAAAACAAAACAAACAAAACAAAACAAAGCACCTTTCCATCTCTTGGATGTACTACGGCCCCTGAAAAAAGGAGAAAGGCTTTGCTGGCGACAGCCTGAGGACTGACAATCTGAGTCTTATCTGGCTTCCCCCAATGTCATGGACTACTGTTCGCTGCCGAAGGCTTACTCAAAGACGCATTGGAAGCCTCCAGAAGAAACTTCATTCAGTTAAGTTCTACATATTGCGTTGCAGGGCTGAAACAGCACGCGTGTCCGCACAATGACAAAAGAAAAGGGGCATCTCCTGAAAACACCATCATGCTCCCCTAACTATGAGTCTGGTGAGCCAGGACACTAAGAAACTGAAGGAAACGAGAGAGTTCTAGGGGTGGGGGAGTCCATGGATGAAGCACCGAACAGACTGGCGCCCGCAAGGTGAGTCCGGGAAATGGGTTCCGTGGGGCCAGAGAGCTCCACCGACTTGGGGTGCGGGTACAGGGCGTCCACCGAGAGGCAAAGATTTGGGCTGCCCGAGAGGACGCTCCCTCCCTGGGAGGCCGGCAGGGCAACCAGGAAGGGCAGAGACGGGAGCGTGATGGTGCGGCCGCCCGGACCCCTCTGGGCCGGCGCCCAGCCACTCAGCACCATAGCCGCCGCCGCTTACCTTCTGCGGGGTCACGTCCTCTCAGCGCCCGAGACGCCCCGCCCCACCTCACCGCCCCGCCCCACCTCACCGCCCCGCCTGCGAGAGAGAGCGGTGGAGCGCGCCCGGCCCGGCGCCACAGCGTCCCCTATCTTCCGGAGGCTGCGGTGCGGGGCTGCGGGGACCCATCCAGCGCTTGCCCTTCCGGTTCTGAGGACCTCGCGCCCGTACTTGAGGTCTGCGGGCTGGATTTTGCAAGGGACGTTTTTGCTTTCTTCCCTTTTTGACCTTTAGTTTTCCACCTCCCAACTTCAAATTACCTTCCAGTTCCGTGTATATGTTTGTATAAATAAAAGGAGACATCTCCTAGAAGTATGTTTATTTCATGAATGTGGAAAACATTCTGATTTGGGAAAGAAAGCTAGATCTGATCTCCTCCTACCCCTACTTTAGGGGCACAGTCATTTAAGTGTAGAGTTAATACTCTGCCATTACGTTAGGGCCTTGAGAGTCCAAGATGCAGATGTATGCAGGTGCAGTTGAGACAAGAATAGATATAGGGATGCTGGTTTGCACATTGCTGATGTTTAAGTTTGTTGGGATACACGTGAAAACTGATATGGTTTGGCTCTGTGTCCCCACTCAAATCTCATATGGAGTGATAGGCCCCTTGTGTTGAAGGAGGGCACTGGTGAGAGGTCACTGAATCATGCGGCAGACTTTCCCCTTGCCGTTCCCATGCTGAAGTTCTCAGAAGATCTGTGCGTTTAAAAGTGTGTAGCACTTCCCCCTTCGCACTCTCTCTCTTTCTGTCTCTCTTCTGCACCATGGTAGGACGTGCTTGCTTCCTCTTCTGCCATGATTGTAAATTTCCTGAGGCCTCTGGAGTCATACCTCCTGTACAGCCTGTGGAACTGTGAGCTAATGAAACCTCTTTTCTTTATAAGTTACCCAGCCTCAGGTAGTTCTTTCTAGCAGTGTGAGACGAGACTAATACAAAAACCAAAAATAAAATTCTAAGCACCACCACCACCCACCTACCCCCAAAAGGAATGGACCTCTGTCTTGGCCAAGGTAATCTCAAAAAACCCTGAAAAATGAATTCAGGCCCTGATGGGAAGGGGTGGGCGGTTGGACATGCCTCATTATACCCTCCTCCCGTTGGAGTTTAGACACAACTGACCAGAATTAACATTAAAACGGAGATCTTAAGACTGATAAAATATACTGTAGCAATAAGAAAGTTCCAACCTGACTCTGGAATAACATCACATGACACATAGTGGGACCTGAAAGAAATAAAAATATGTTACCCCAAAATATATTTATTTGACATATTTTGAAATGGCCTTGAAAAGCTGTCTCTTCTGGGGAAAATTTACGTTCTATAGAGAATCACTTTCCCTTACTAGATCTTTTTTTTTTTTTTTTTTTTTTTTGAGATAGAGTGTGGGAATGTCACTCTGTCGCCCAGGCTGGAATGCAGTGGCACGATCTTGGCTCACTGCAACCTCCACCTCCTGGGCTAAAGCAATTCTCCTGCCTCATCCTCCCAAGTAGCTGGGACTACAGGTGTATGCCACCATGCCCGGCTAATTTTTGTATTTTTAGTACAGACAGAGTTTCACCATATTGATCAGGCTGGTCTCGAACTTCTGACCTCAGGCAATCCACCTGCCTCGCCCTCCGAAAGTGCTGGGATTATAGGCATGAGCCACTGCGCCTGGTCCCTTACTAGGTCTTTTCCAGAGAGTCTGACATCTTTTAAGGTCTGATAAGAGATGTTCACATCTATTCTCTGAAGCCAGCTACCTGGAGGCTTTATCTACATAATGAGAACCTTGGTTGCCACAACACCCCCGCTTACCTTAGCTCCAGCTGGCTTCACATCTTCAGGCACAGCTTAACTCTTTCAACTAATTGAAAACATGAGAAATTTTTCAATTCACCTTTGACCTAGAAGCCCTCTCCCATGCCCGCACGCTGCTTTGAGATGGGCCAAACCAACGTATACCTTACATGTATTGATATATGTCTTTGCCTGTAACTTCTATTTCTCTAAAATGTATACAATCAAGCTGTAGCCTGACCACCTTGGGCACATGTTCTCAGGACTGTCTGAGGCTGTGTCACAGGCCATGGTCCTTAACATTGGAGAAATAAACCTCTAAAATGATTGAGACCTATCTCATAGACTTTCTGGTTTACACAAGTTATATTAAAATGAACAGAATAGTTGGAATAGAAGGTACCCATATTTTGGTATGGGTTTATGTAAAGTTTTGGTAAATATGTTTTGAATTTAAAACTTGTTCTCCCAAGCCAAATTAACTTCACATTTGATTTGAGGTTTAATTTTTTTTAAATTTTAATATGTATGTGTATATATTTATGGGGCACATCAGATATTTTGATACAAGCATACAATGCATAATAATCACATCAGGGTAAATGGGGTATCCACATCGAGCATTTATCATTTATGTTACATTCCAGTTATACTCTTAGTTATTTTTAAATGTACAATCAACTATTGCTGACTGTAGTCACCCTGTTGTGCTATCAAATACTAGATCTTATTTATTTTATCTAACTATACTTTTGTACCCACTGGAAATCCCCATTTCCCACTCCCCCCACCCCCACTATCCTTCCTAGCCTCTGGTAACCATCATTCTACTCTCTATCTCCATGAGTTCTTTTGTTTTAATTTTTATCTCCCACAAATAAGTGAGAACATGCAAAATTTGTCCTTCTGTGCCTGGCTTATTTCACTGAAAATAATGTCCTCCAGTTCCATCTATGTTGTTGCAAATTGTTTTTTATGGCTGAATAGTACTCTGTTGTGTATATGTACCACATTTTCTTTACCCATTTATCTGTTGATGGACACTTAGATTGCATCTGAATTTGGTTACTGTGAATAGTGCTGCAATAAACATGGGAGAGCAGGTATCTTTTTGATATGTTGATTTCCTTTCTTTTAGGTATATACCTGGCTTGAAGTTTAATTTTTAAAAGTTCATTGACATCTGGTATTACAAGGCAATCTTCTGACAGAATAAGTTAAATTTCAATTAAAAAGCTGTTACTGCAGTAGCTAAAAACAATTGCAAGGCTACAAAATATTATTATGTTGCATCCTAAGCAGACCCAAACTTTTTTTCTTATCCCTTAGGGTTCTCAGTAATCTGTAACATGTTAGATATCACTATGGAAACAAAGTACTTTTACTGTCATGATCAGTAGAAAGTGATCAGAGGAAAGAATACAAGAAACATAAAAATGTGTAAGAAAAGAGCACAAGCCATAGGTAAAGATAACAGAGAAAAGCCTGAGGGCCTTGCCCATTTTGTGGATATGAATACAATGTGAATGATATGACATATTTAGTCATTTTTGTTTATAATTCATTCCATTTTATGATGCTTTTAAGAAATTACTTTGAAGAGTGATGCCAATCTGATTTAGCTTTTGTAATCTTCATTTTGAGCAGGGCCATCAATATTTAATAATATTTCCAGGGGATTTTGTATTTGATAGGATGGCATAAAGCAAAGTTTAATCTGTGTGAAAACACATTCAAAGGGACCAACGATATCTGTTTTAACCTGGGGTTCCCAAAGTGTGCTCTGGGAACAACACTGGTGGTCTGGGAGCCTTCTCAAGGTATCACTGATGCCACTAGTGCTTTTTAAAATTCAGGCAAGAATAGTTGATTGACAATATTTAATAAAAATCATACATTACTGGTATTTTGTCAAAGACAGTTCTTTTTTTTTTTTTTTTTTTTTAATAATAACATAAATGCTGGCGCTTGCTTTTTTTCCTAGCAGAAAGCCAAGCCAAAGCAGTTGATATGATCAATGTGAGCCAAGGATATCTGACTCCCTTGAATGAATTATTAGTTGACAAATGAAAAAATTAAACATGTTGTGGTAATTTGAAAAAAATCCTCCTAATTCTTCACCCCTCCCTGTGTCCCACCTTTCTCCATGCTCTCCCACTCTGACTCTGGGGGGTCACCCTTGTGATTTATTTTTGCTAATATGATATTAGCAAATGTGACACAAAATAAGCTGGAAAAACACCTGAACTGGTAAACATACTCCAGCTAGCCTGCTGGAGATGAAAAACATACAGAGCAAAGCCAAGTCATCCTAGTTATTCCAACTGAGGCCACTCGAGATTGACCAGTTAGGTGTGCACGCCTTGAGTGAGGTCAGCCAAGCCTGCCCAGATCAGCTGAACTCTGCAGATTCATGAACTTAAATATGTGTATTTTTGTTTGCCACACTGAGGTTCAGTTCGTTGTTGTGCAGCATTATGGTGCCAATAGAAACTGATAATATGCCCTCCACTGTAAATTCCTTAGAATCAAAGAGTATTTGCCTGGTAGTTTAAGGAGCCGTCTGTTTTCTAGTGGTGTTTGTAAGAAGGACAAACATCTTGCTATTTTTGAAAACTATGTAGTTGTCTGGCATCACAAGAATGTCTGACCTGGGAAGAAAATGAAATCTATGAAATGCTATGAGAGGTAAATTAGTAAAAAAAAAAAAAAAAAAAAAAAAGAATGGGGAACTGATATTATTAGAGGATTACAATTCATTACTGTTTTTCTTCCATATAATTTTAGCAGAACTGTTTTTAATACTTTTCATGTCAGGTCATCTTGTATTTACTTCTCTCACATTTTGAAATACTGGAAATAATAATAATTTATTCTATATTATTTAAAGTCTTATGTTTTTTTTGTTTTGTTTTTTGAGACAGAGTCTCTCTCTGTGGCCCAGGCTGGAGTGCAGTGGCACGATCTCAGCTCACTGCAAGCTCCGCCTCCCAGGTTCACGCCATTCTCCTGTCTCAGCCTCCCGAGTAGCTGGGACTACAGGCACCCGCCACCACACCCAACTAATTTTGTTTTTGTAGTAGAGACGGGGTTTCACGGTGTTAGCCAGGACGGTCTTGATCTCCTGACCTCGTGATCCACCCCTCCCTTGGCCTCCCAAAGTGCTGGGATTACGGGGTGAGCCACTGCGCCCAGCCTATTTAAAGTCTTAAAGTCCCTTAAAAGTGATATGAGATGAAAACATTTTTATTCTAACTGTTCTTCCTTTGAAAAAAGCATAAGTTTATTATCAGTGTAGTTAGGCTCGGGTTAGCAAGAAAATTTTTGGTGCATTCAATGTGCCACATGCTTTCCTGGGCACCAGGAATTAAAAGATGATTAAGACATAATCTTTGCCCTTAAAACTCTTAAAGATTAGTGAGGGAGGCCGGCCACCGTGGCTCACACCTGTAATCCCAGCACTTTGGGAGGCCAAGGTGGGCAGACCATCTGAGGTCAGGAGTTCAAGACCAGCCTGGCTAAAATGGTGAAACCCCTTTTCTACTAAAAATACAAAAAATTAGCTGGGCATAGTGGCGCGTGCCTGTAATCCTAGCTACTCAGGAGACTGAGGCAGGAGAATCGCTTGAACCTGGGAGGCGGAGGTTTCAGTGAGCTGAGATCGCGCCATTGCACTCCAGCTTGGGGAACATGAGTGAAACTCTGTCTTAAAAAAAAAAAGAAAGAAAGAAAAAAGAAAAAGGTTAGTGAGGGAGACAAATATAAAACAAATAATATCTTGTGTTTTTGTTTGTTTGTTTGAGACAGGGTCTAGCTTTGTCGCCCAGGCTGGAGTACAGTGCCACAATCTCAACTCACTGCAATCTCCACCTCCCAGGCTCAAGCAATTCTTGTACCTCAGTCTTCTGAGTATCTGGAATTATAGGCGTGTGTCATCATGCCTGGCTAATTTTTTTTGTTTTTGTTTTTGTTTTTTTTTGTATTTTTTGTAGAGACAGGGTCTCACCATGTTGGCCAGGCTGGTCTTGAACTCCTGATCTAAAGTGATCTGCCCACCTCAGCCTCCCAAAGTGCAAGGATTACAGGCGTGAGCCACCACACCCAGCCAGATACTTTAAATATAAAGTGATTTGCACAAGGTTCTATGGAAGCACAGAGAATTATATGTTGTTTGGCCTGGATGTACCACAGAGGATGGTATGTGGCTGATGACTGAGCCCAGAATCACAGTCAAAGTGATAACCAAGGCAAGGAAGTTAGAAAGGATGTTTCAGGTCAGAGGAGACTGTCTCCTCTGACCTTCTTCCAATGGCAGCTAATTAAATTGAGCGAGACGGAGTCTCAAAAAAAAAAATAGTAGGAAGAATTCCTTCTCTTTTATTTTTGTCTATCTTTTTATCCCCTTTCTTCTCCTGTTCCTTGATTCATTTGAAAACTTGTGAGGTTTTCCTCAAATCATTGAGAAGTTGTTACACAATAGATGACACACAGGCAGGGTCATTTGTAGATTACAGTGATTGTTTTATTCACAGCAGAGCTGTGAATGTGCCAAATTAAGATAACCCAATGCTTTTCTTGATTAATGATAGAATTTGTTACAAATGCACAGTGAAAAGACTGAAATCTCCAGGAGAGGACAGTCTCACATGGTAACAGGACTTTTGGGTTTTTCTAATCTGAACAAGATGCTCACCTTATTTCTATTTCAGATCACTAAACCTCTACCACTCACTCCAAGCAACTAGGAATGCCCTGTCTTTTTCAGCCATGGCTCATAAACATCATACATTACACATTTTCTTCCTGAAGAAAGTAGAGCTTTGATCAATACAATTTGAATAGGGAGGCAGGTAAGGAAGGCTCTGCCATTCGCCCATGAATATCTGATAAAAGAAGGCAAAGTGGCAGCAGGTATGTAATAATGGAAACTGGGTGAATCAAGACAAAAGGGATAATTGGATTGTATACTTATGAGAGATTCTCATCTTTTGTTAAAATGTTCTTTAATACTGTTGTTGCACTTATTTTCAATAACATACTTAAGGTATAAACTCTTGCATACCAAGGTGTTCTGCAGCAAGATCTTTAAACAATGCTCATAGCACAGACAACCGCTCATAAAGCTGCTTCTCTGACCTCTTCAGTAGTCACAAGTTTCAGCAAGAAAGTCTGAGGTATGACCAGCTGTACATCTTACCATAAAAGCTTCCATAGAAATGATACTTTCTAGAGGGTGGATGCAGGGATTCACTGTCTTACAGCCACCAGAAACATGGCTTCTGGTTTTAAGTCCCTATTAAATATTTTCTTTTTTCTTCTCTGATCAATACATCTCAAAACAGAAGAAAAAAAATCAATATTTTCTCTCTGAGAAACTGGTTTTGTCAGCCTCTTCCTTCAGCCTTTCAGCTCCCTTGGCCTTTGGGGGTAGGTTTGCATATACCTGCTCACCACGGAAGGGACTGTATATGTGTGGGTCTGTTTCTGAGCTTTCAGAGAATTGGATTGTGCAATTGTGGGAGCTGGTTGAACAGTCTCTGTGAGGCTGTTGTCTCCATGTGTGATACTGGAGTGGAAAGTCCACGAGGCAGGCAGTCAGGCAGGGAAGGCTGGAACTCAAAAGCACAAGCTGGAAATCCACAAAGAAGAACTGAAACCTTTGTCTTGTTGCCTCTGACCTTGGTGACAAGAGTATCCTGCAGAAGCCTGTGCCCTTCGTTACAAAGCTAAACGCATACCTGACCCAGGAGTCAGGGAAGATGAAGGAGGATCCAGGAGAACATAGAGCAATTGCAGGCCCAGTTGCTGCTTCACACCAACAAGGTGAATTAGCATGACAGCAACAACATGTGTCAGCTGCCAAGGCTGTAGCTTGTCTTCCAAACCTCCCACATCTCTCCCTGACTGTCCATGCTAATCAGAAACATACAAGAAAGGGAATTCAGCCCAGCCAGAGGTACACTTCCAGTATTTGTTACAGATGATTCATAATATCTTTGTCTTTTTTTGTCAGGGAAAGGAGATGGAGATGTGTTCCCTATATGATTATTTTAATTTGGGTAAAGAATTTTAGGTTGCACTTCTTTTCTTTCAGCACATCACATATGTCATTACATTGTTTTCTGGAGTCCTTTGTTTTTATTAATTTAATCAGCAGTTAGTCTTATGTTGTTTCTTTAAAAGTCATGCATCTTTCTTTCTGGTTGCCTTTAAGGTCTTCTCCGTCTCTGGTTTTTAGTAGTCTTATTATGATATACCTCAGTATGTTTTCCTTTGTATTAATCCTCCTTGGGATTCATAAAGATTCTTGAATTTACGTCGTGATAACTTTCGCATGATTTAGCAAATTCTTGGCCAATAATCAAATATTATTTATCCCCATTTTCTCTTTTCTCTCATTTTGGGACTCTAAGTATTTATATTTTAAACTTTTCATTATGACCCAAATGTCTTTTTCTTTTTTGTTAAGTACATCTTCATCTTATTTTCTCTCAGTGCTTCAATAGACGTTTTCTACTGATTTGTTTTCCAGATTAATGAATCTTTTTTCAGTTAATCTGCTGTTAAAGCTATCTTTTGCAGTCTTAATTTTAGCTATGGGACTTTAATTAGAATCTCTAATTGATTTTTTAAATGTATTTTCATCCTCTGATGAAATTTCCTATCTTGTCATGTATTTTCTTGAATACATTAATAGCTATTTTAAAGTCTGTATCAACTAACATCAGTATCTGGATGCTTGTCAGTCTGTTTCTTTTATTTTTTTAGTTTAAACAAATTTTTATTACACAAAGTTGTCACATAATTGGGTATTTTCTTACTTTGTATACAATTCTTATTCTCTACAGAAAGGCTGCTTAACTTTTCATCTGGTGATAGTAAGCACTAAAATTCTGACTTATAGAATAGTAAAAATACCTCTGTGATTTGAGTTGAAAGAAGTACATTGGTACATGGTGGTCGCACCCAATATCAGGAATGCACAAATGTCCTTTTATTCAAAAATACAAAATAAATTATCTGTAGGCATGGACAATGGCAGCAGTAACCCATTATACATTATCAACTGAAACCAGTAACTGATGGTTACGGTGATTTTCTTAAATATCAGCCTTCAGTCATTTTCTCCAACTGACTTCTCTGAAGTTATTGGTGAGGAACACTGCCTTGAGCTTCCTGTTGCAGTTCATTAATAAAGCACTATTCTAGGAATAAGAACATCTCACTTCCCGTTCCACCCACTGCGCCCATTCCGGGGTTCTTCCCTTCTTTAGGAATTTCTATAACTACAACTTACGATGTAGTTAACAGAGAGTCCACCCCATTAGCACCCAGTAAAGCAGTTCTCACAACCTTTGTTGGGTCAATTTTTCCTTTTTCCACCATATTCATAACATAGCATCATTACCAACTTCTGAGAAACTGCATAATTTTCTCAACTATCAAAAATCCTTCAACACCTGCATGCTTAGCAAGAGTAACTGCAGGATTTTTGAGTGTTCTTTTAATAACTTCTATACCAATTTTTAAATCTTCATTAGCTGGAGTTAATGAATCCAAGGCTCGAATGCCCTGGAGCAGGGCACAACCCTCTGCCAGAACAATGCCTTCTTCAACAGCAGCTCTTACAGCATTAAGGGCATCCATAACTCTTTCATTCATTTACTTTGACATCACCTGTCCCACCAGCCTTCAGCATTGCTACTCCATCTGAAAGTTTTGCCAGACATACATTCAGTTTTTCCTTTTCATATTCACTAATTGTAACATCTAACTGCTCAATGATTACTTGAATACATTTTTTAATTTGAGCCTTAAAAGAAAAAACCTTTTCCTTTTAAAAGCATAGCATCATATTTGGTCAAAATGACCTCTCCATTTTTTTCTAAGTTACGAGGCTAAATAGCTTCAAGATTGAGGGCTAACCCCTCTTCACTAACCACTAGACCACCGGTAGCAATAGCTATATCTTCACATTGGTTCTTTCTGTTGTCACCAAAATCTGGAGCTTTGACTGCTATGATCTGAAGACCAACTTTTAGCTTATTAAAAATGAGTGTACTTAGAGCTTCTCTATCAACATCTTTAGCAATTATGACCAAGGACTTACAGTGAGGATTGGCAATTTCAAGAGCATGTACAGTGGTCTGGACACTAGAAATTTTCATTTCATTCAATACCACATAGGTATCCTGGAATTCACATTTCTAACCTTTTAATGTATTAATGAAGTATGGAGAAATATAGCCTCAATCAAACTTTATGCCTTTAATAATTTATAATTCATCATTCAGTGTTTTTGCATCCTTTACTGTGATGACACCCTTTCTTCCAATCTTTTATTTGCATCAGAAATGATGTTGCCAATTTCTTTGTCTCCATTTGCAGAAATCATAGCAACCTGAGCAATTTCTTCAGGGGTTGTCACAGTTCAGACAGCTTCTTAAGTTCAGCAATTACAGCATCAACAGCTAACATCACACTTCTGATTTCCACAGGATTAGCACTTTTGCTAATCTTTTCAAAGCCTTCCTTGGCAAAAGAGCATGCCAGTACAATAGCACTGGTGATGGCCTCTCCAGCTTCATCATTTGTGTTATTAGCAACATCTTGAACAAGTTTAACTCCAATATTTTTATGTTTATCCTTTACATCAATTGACTTTGCAACAGTCACACCATCTTTTGTTACTTTAGAACTTCCCCAGTTGATCAATCATTGTTTTTGGCCCTACTGTAACAGCTACAGCATCTGCTAAAAAGTCTACACCTTGAAGCAATAAGTCTTGGAAATCTGCACCAAATTTTACATCTCTGGCAAAATCCTAAGTGAGATAAGGGGCTAGTACCCTAGACACTGGTCTCATCTGGCAAAAGACTGTGGGTAATTGAAGCATTTCTGTGGGATGACAGTGGGGCGTGGGGCGTGGGTGCGGTGAGGCAGGTCATCACTGGCAAGTGAGGGATGAGTCTATTTCCATGTTTTTTATTAAATGGCTGAAATTATGCATTTTGCACTATGGAAGTTCTTTCTAGATAATGCTGTTTTCCTCTTGAGAAGTATTTTTTTGTTTTGTTTTGTTTTTAGTTTGTGAGACACAGAGTAGGAACATATCATCTTTATCTGGTAAGGACTCCATGTGATTTAGAATTGGATTTCAGCCCTTTCATTTCTTATTTGCCTTACTGAAATTCTGGGGTGTATACCAGGAATTCTTTACGCTGGCAAATCCTGAAGACTAATTTTAACTCACTAGCACCAAGAGATGCCAATAGCTCAGCTTCAGTCCTCAACCTGACAGTATTCACTTTCCTCTTGGTTCTCCTCTTCTTGGCCTGTGCTGCTTCTATATCAGTGAAAACCTAAGGGAAATAGAGAAGGGGAATGTTGGGTTGGCTTCAGTGAATTTTCTTTCTCTCAGTGATCTTGGTTCCACAATTCCTGGTTACACTGGTGGCTCTCTGATGCCTTCAGACAATTTAACTTTGTTTTGTTTTTGTGTTATATTAGCCGTTCTAGTTGTTCTCAGCTAGAGGATTCATTGGCCACAAATCTGTCATAGCCAGTAGGAAGAGACCCCTCCATTCCCTTTGATTCTGTCTCTGACTCCAGCCAATACCTGCTTTCAAGGACCAGAACACTTTTACTTACTTTTGATTGATCAAAACCTCTTTAATTCTGGTGACAGAGTTGTTCAAACACTCTTTATCTCCTCCCCTTGTCCAAGGCAAGCCCTTCTCTGGAGGATCATCATAAGAAAACCAAAGAGAAAGATGACCCTGCATTCTAGGGTCAAGTGAACTGTTTCTACAAAATCCTTAAGTCCTCAAACCCAGTCTCCTCGTTTGCCCTGCCCCTGCCCGTCCAGGTGGAGTGAGGAGCAACACTAACTCAGTGCTCATCCTACTAGAAGCTCCTGCCTCATGACACTGTAATCATTTGTGGAAGCCTAGAAATGTTTCTATCATTTACTAGACTAAATTCCTTAGTCTAGAACTTTTATTGTCTGTATATTCAATTGCCTTTTCATGTGACAGTAACTTTGTTAAATTTTCTCTAGAGAATCAACAAAGATAATTCAGTCATTTCTCTACTGTAGTTGTTTAAAATGTGCTTTTAATTATTAATAATTTTTAATTTTGTATTAATTTCATTTTTCTGATTACTTTTTACTAATAATATTTACACTGGGAATGATCAATTTGGGGAAAACGTCCATTAAGTTTCTCCATATTTGTAAGATTTTTCCACAGACTAATATCTGCCTTGATATATTTCTCTTCCAAGCTCACATCCTTTTGATGCTGGGTATCACTGGACACATTCAAATTGCAATATGACATTGATCTCTGCTCCTTTGGTTACGACATTGGGTGAGTCAGCACAATGGGAGGTAGAATGATTCTTGGAAGCCACCCCTATACCATAACACATAGCCATAAATTAACTGTAAACATAAACGAATGTGAACCACACAAGTACGCCTCAGTAAATCAAAACAGCCCAATTTAGCTTACCCAAACCCTTAGCTAGGTCCTGTGGCCACTCCAACTCTATCTGACAGGAGGGGAAGTGCAATGAAGGAAAAATTACAGTAGAAACAGACAGCTGTTTTGCCTGATTATGGTTAAAATGTATTTGCAGATTTTACAGAAACATGTTACTATGAGAACATACTGCCCAGGCCCTTCCCAGGGTCTTACAGGGGCCATGAAGCTTAAACTTCATTAGCTTCAGGGTAAATCTACCTTGTATTTAAATATTATTAAAGACCACCCCCTTCAAAGAGTTAACTAATTTAGAATGTGGGCTCTGAAATAATCATGGACCAAGAAGAGAGGGCTAGGTCTTTTCCCTTTATATAAATTCATACATATGGTCTTGGAGAGATTCAGTACCACATCAACTCCCTTCCCCTAATAGTCTTATATCAATAGGACTTCCCAAGGGGAGGAACAAAAGAGCAATAGTTATTCCCCAAATCCTTTCTCTCTTTCCCTCCAAGTCTTCAGTCCAATACACTTGTAATATTATTTAATACTTTGCCTCTTTAACCTTAAATGGAACTAACATTCATCAAATACCTATTACCTGTCAGACACTGTTACCCAGTATCTTCACATTATTGCCAGATAATTAGGGCAACAATTCCTGAGGATATAATGAAAGTATAGTTGCAATGAGTCAATTCCAGTCACTGTAGATGGGAGATCATTACTTATGTACATATTTATGTTTCATATATTAATCTACAGGTTATATTTAAAGTATAAGGATTTATATAAATTTTCTAGAATAAGATTCTATTGGCTGTGTTTATGTCTTTATATAAAATTTAACTCTTAAAATAGGATTTTTCTTGGGGGTATGTGTGAAAGTGATTAAGAATCATTTATTTGGCAAAAGTTGGTGGAGATCAGTTTGTTGTTTGTTTCCCAACACCTGCATTAACATCCATGTGCACACAGTTTTTTTTTTAAGCAAATTCAAATAAGGAAGGAGCAAGATAAAATCCTAGATTTATCTATCACACGACTATAATAACTATTGTACTGTATATACAGCAAATACATAAGTTGGCTCTAAATGTTTTCTGAGACTGCACATTTGTGTTCTTAAGATCCATAAAATGCTGATGAGTGAAATACGGCTTTTCATTTGTTGACTCAACAACCAGAAAACTAATTAGGGCTAGAGGCACATGCATTCATCAACTTAGAACCCTGTCAAACCCTGAAAGGTCTGAGGCAGTGGTAGCTAAATTGATGTTAGGAATATGTGAGTTCTTCTTTCTTAGGAAAAATAAGATCTCAAAACATTTCTTGGACATGGAAATTGCTTAGAACATGTTTAATGCTTTAAGTGCAAATATTGAAAATGTGAGCCCTTTCAATTACCAGGGAGGAGACATGGTATCTAGCTGGGACCAGAGTGGCGGCTCTGCTGACGTCAGGTCAGCCATGGTGTGGGGCAAGGTCCTTCACCATGCCTGGCACCACTAGATTGCCAGGCAGCAATGAACTGTGATTAAAATCAAGAAATCAGGACTTACATTTTCATTGGAAAAAGGCTGAAAACTCACTTCAGATATAGAAATGGTGCTAAAATGTGACCATTTCTATGCCCCCCAGATATTCTGTACCCACAGAGTATTTTCCCTCCATTCTTTCCTACATCAGTCAGAAGATGGATGAACCACCTATGGCACCAGAAAAAGCAGCAGCTGAAGGCACAGAGCCCTTCACCCTATTCTTCCCTGAACAGGAAACCTCAAAAACACTTGTCATTTGATAGAGTTGATGTCACAAATGTCAATCATTACTAAGTAATGCTTATTGCATTCCTGGAGTTGCTCTAGATGCTACAAATCATCTCTTACTACTGGTACAACTGAGAATTGCCAGTCACTTCCTTCTTCATGTAGGTATCTTATGTTTCCAAATTGTACCAAGAAGTAATTGTTCTGATATGTGGAGGCAGCCCTCCCCACAAGTGTTTTGCTGCCCAGTGCAAAAGGTAGTTGTTTTTTCCCCCAAATCTATGCATACCTCTCTCATTTCTTATGCCATTTTTTTTTTGGCCAGGAAATTATACAACCCAAGGTCAGTGTTGCTTTCAAAGATATTGATAGCTGCCATCTATTGAGCAGCTATTGTTTTGTTTAACCATTATAAAAACACTGCAAAGCAAGGAATCCTTTTCCCATTTTGAGACAAGGAAATGGAAGTTCAGAGAAGTCAAGCATCTTGAGCAAGGCTACGAAGTAAGAAATAAGTCCAGGATTCCAAGCCCAGTTTGTTTGAACTCAGAGTCTATGGGATGGATAGATGGATATATATTGTGGGGGAAACAAACAAACAAACCTGGAATTAGAAATGACACCAAATTCTGATAAGTAACTCCCCTGTACCTTGCCTCTCCGGGATAAGCATCTCAAGTTGCTACAATCCTTCTTTCTATGACATAGTTAGAGATGTCCTCATCACTCTGGTCACTGTCTTTTAGACCTACTTGAGTTTGTCAAAGGCCCTGTTCAGGCCAAAACAAAACACAGTGCTCCAACTGCCTCTAACCAGTGCAAAAAAGACCAGAACCCCTGGCTTCTCTTGGGAGGGATACTGCTGAGAAATAAAGGTCAAATTTAAAGCACAGTTCTACATGTGTGATGGTTCCCACTGCATAGTAGTGCTTGTACTTTCATCACTGCAGCCAGCTCTGGTGCTAATGCTTAGAACCTTGACCATGTTCTTCTCATATGGCAGCTGCATTCAACACAACTCTGTGGTCTTTCTCAATCGAGTGATCACTCAGATGTGTCTTCCTGCAGCCCCCACCCTTGTGTAGTTCATTGAGAGGGACACACCAGTCGTTCAAAGGCTCTGGCTTACACTGCCTTTGTCTGCTCTGGGCTGTGCACTTTCTGATTATCTTGCAGGATCACTTATTCACACTGAAGAGGCAGCTATTAAAATTGAAATCCAAAAGGGGCAGAGAAGAACGAGGCTTATAATATTCATCCCATTTCTCCAGTTCTGCTGTTTTTATTTCACTTTACCCTTAGCCTTTTGACTTCAATATGGTGTTATTTTCTATTACAATACTCCACTGTTTCTGTGGTCATTATTATATTTGTTTCTCCCAAACCAAAGATGGAGGTGGAAGAATTAAATTCCTTTGTCAAAAGTGTAGCAGAGGCACTGTGTCCATAACATGCCCATGTTAATGCCTCTCTTTCCATAAAGATCCAACTTGTATCCTGCTCTCCATAGAACCTCTTCTGATCGCCCCCAGCCCCTGGTAATTTCTCCTTCTTCCAGCTTCTGTGTGCGATACTGCAAGATACTGGAGGGATCTTTGTTTGGAAAATTACACCTCTGTCATACTGGATTCTTGCATGCTACCTTTGTTTGGATTAGTGCTGACATTTTTAGAAGGCTGGGATCCTCTGAATCATCAGCATCTGGGGCTTCAGTACAGTAACCTTCAAGGTTGTGGCAACAACAAACGTCCTCAGCCCCGCTGCTCCTAGCAGAAGGTGTCTTAGCACAAACAGGTGATGCTTTAAGTTCGCGGATAAAGTTTGGTGAGTGCCAATAATAAACAAAGGAGTGGAAACTGAAAGGGACGAGCAATTCCAGAGACAAGACTTCGGGATCTTATCACGATGGTAACCCTTTGGGAACTGGGAACTGGATCAATATTCTGGGATCCTGGGATCTCTGTAAAACAAAACAAAACAAACAAAACAAAACAAACAAAACAAAAACTCAGAAAACAAAGCAATATCTGCTTTACTGGATATGGAGAAAATTTATCTAGTAATTGCCTAGTAACATAGCTAATAATATAAATTGATGATTAAAAAAATAAACTGCAGGCCAGGCATGGTGGCTCACACCTGTAATCCCAGCACTTTGGGAGGCTGAGGCAGGTAGATCACAAGGTCAAGAGATGGAGACCATCCTGGTCAACATGGTGAAACCCTGTCTCTACTAAAAATACAAAAATTAGCTGGGCGTGGTGGCATATGCCTGTAGTCCCTGCTATTCGGGAGGCTGAGGCAGGAGAATCACTTGAACCTGGGAAGGGGAGGTTGCAGTGAGCCGAGATCGCACCTCTGCACTCCAGCTTGGCGACAGAGTGAGACTCTGTCTCAAAACATAAATAAATAAATAAATAAATAGAATAAAAGAAAATAAACTACATTCTCCTTTGGATTTTGGATTGCATATATGGATATATGGAATAATTCCAAGAGGTGTGACTATGAAGAGCAACCAGAGAGAACCTGTGCTGAAACTCACATGGTTTGCGGATGTGGATACCACAATGTGAAGAAAAGAGCCCTGAGACGTGGGTTTCATCTAGCTTCTTTCTATACTTTTCATGCTGGCTCTGAGTCCTAAAGCAGGTCACTCTCTGTGGTTATGTTCTCTCATCTCTAAAATGAAGGAATGAAGGTGTTACATTTCATGCTATCTAAAACATTTCCAACTGTAAAATTCTCTTTCTAAGCTATTCCCATTCCAGCAGGAAATCATTTTGTTTTCATTTCTACATATCTTTAATTTTAGATGATCTCATGCCTAGAAATGGTTCCATAAAAGGATAAAGTACTTTAAATTGCTCTCTCTCTCATCTGTTTTTTTGTATACATAGAAAATGTCTCTTATCAGTGATTTCTGGGGTTGGGAAAGTGATTTTTACTTTTCTCTCTACTGCTGTGCTATTAGATTTTTTTTAAATAATAGCATACATTTATTAAAAATATGAAAATGAAAACTATGCCCTTTTACTTTCTGGATTTCCAAGAATAGGACATATGAAGTGAAGTTAAATTAAGCTCATCAAAGATAAATTAACTTAAATTGTTATTTTGTTCATTGAATTTTTGTAGGTAGTTTTTTTTTTTTTTTTGAGACGAAGTCTTGCTCTGTCGCCCAGGCTGGGGTGCAGTGGCCAGATCTCAGCTCACTGCAAGCTCCGCCTCCCGGGTTCACGCCATTCTCCTGCCTCAGCCTCCCGAGTAGCTGGGACTACAGGCGCCCACCACCTCGCCTGGCTAGTTTTTTGTATTTTTAGTAGAGACGGGGTTTCACTGTGTTAGCCAGGGTGGTCTCGATCTCCTGACCTCGTGATCCACCCGTCTCGGCCTCCCAAAGTGCTGGGATTACAGGCTTGAGCCACCGCGCCCGGCCTTGTAGGTAGTTTTTGATAAAATGTTGGAAAATCATTTAAAGAGATGAAACACACTCTCATTGTTCCAGCTTCTTTGTGTAGATGATAGCAAGGTTTTATACAAAGGAATATTCAATGAACTGTGTGTATATGAGTGACTTTGGATTTTTTCCAGTTTCAGTTCTCTTTCAATACATACTGAAAACAGCAGAGACCCAGGAATTCTTACCTAAGTTATGTTCCAAAACAAATGATCAGGTTACACCTGTTTGGCTTACACTACCTTGGAAACGACTGGGCTTAAAGCACTAGTTTGCTTTCAGGGAAACAATATAATCAACTCATGCTTTTTTAAATCAAATGAGTAACTGACTGGATCTCTTATTAATCTCCACATCTGTGTCAAGAGGTAAGTTAAGCTTATTTTTCTTACGATAGATTTTGTCTATTTAAAGGGAAAATTGCATTTCTTGTAATTGGGTAGTCATTACTTCTTTTTAAAAAGTTTCAGTGACAGAAGTTATCCAAATTATTGCAAATCTCATCATACTGCCATTCAGTTTTGTGCCGCATCACATGTGCTCTTTCTGGATAAGCTGCCACGAAGTAAGGTTGCCAATGTAGAATGTGTGGTTGACTCTAGAGCTTTCAGAAAGTGTAGCCAAGAAAGAATGCCAGACCTGAGCAAACAGTGTGAGGGCTGATGTGAATGAGCAGGACGAGGGGGCACAGAAGAGCAGTCCAGGACCCTCTAGGGACATTTTCTGTGTGGATGGAGGGCAACTTTAGCACTGTTTCTAAGAGGGGATTCTCTAAAAATGACAATGCTTATACAGGAAATTTAAAAACCTTGCAAGTGGTGTGTATGCACATATGTCGGCCTGTGTGGGTACTGTTCTTTCTACTCAGTATTTCATGGATTCCCAGTGTCAAAAATTATTTTTTTAATATACAATTATTTACATGTATCAAACCTAAAACTACATGTAGATTTATGGCTCTTATGCATCTACATTTACAAAATAAAAATTGAACATTACAAAACCAATACAATTAAAATAATTAAAGTTTAGCAGACAGAAGATATGTTGCTGAAACTAAATCACTACTCATTGAGAGAACCAGCTACTGACTATAGAAGCCCGATTCTTTGAAGCTGGGCTCACCTGTTCTGTGGGCCAGGTGATGGCTTGTCTGTTGTCTACCACTTGTCTCCAATCAAACTACTAGCAGGCTTCATTCCTGCTATACATCTACCCATCGTGCTTCACTTATTTGACTTTCTCTTGAGCATACCCGTTATGTGTTGTTTCTCATAGGCTGAAATAATTGAAGTTCTGGTACTTGGTTCCAGTATGATTTTAAGTACTATGTAAATGTTTTATGCAAAGGGCCAGATGTAAATATTTTAGGTTTTGAGGGCCGTCCTGTCTCTGTCGCAACTACTCCACACTGCAGTTCTAGCATGAAAGCAGCCATCAACAACAGTAAACATTTAGGCATGGCTGAGTCTCAAAAAGTGTTGTTTACAAAACAGGTGGTGGACTGGTTTGGGCCTGAGTGCTGTGTAGTTTGCAGAATGCTCATAAATGTGAGTGCAGAAATGCTGACATCCTCTGGCAGTCCTGAAATATGAGCTGGTCATTCAGCTTTTTTGCTTTTCTGTTTGTTTTTTAAAAGCTTAGGAATATGAACGTACATATAAACTTCTTGTAGACGCTTGAGAATATAACAACAAACCCTGAGGGGACCACAGATTGGGAAACAACGTTTTAGGGATTTTCCAAATAGGCCATCTTCAAAAATAAAAATGCCTCGTTCAAACAGGGAATTAGAGTTTGCTAGTGTCTGCAGGCACAACAGGACTCAGAGATGGAAAGATGCCTGTGGGAGGAAATAGTTTTCTTCAGGGGTTAGATGATTTGTATGCAAGGCAGAACAGAGTTATGAATGGACCAGAGAATCCAGCACTCAGGGGAGAGCAGAGACTAGTCATGCAGAACTAGGGTTATTCTACTGCTGGATTTGCTACTGACTTATTGGGAGTGTTGGATGAGTCTCCTATCTCTCTGAGTTTTTCAGTTTTTCCATCACTGAATTGAAGGTTGTACCATACATCCTGCTCACTACTGAAGATGGAGGTAAGCATTGGATGAGATGCTGTGAAATGCTGCAGAAATGCTCAAGTGCCCAAGGGTAAGCATTATTGTTACTAAGAGGTGAAAGGAGCTGGGTATGAAGGCTGATGGATTTTTCAGGGAGTGTCGCTGGCAGTCTGCAAGGCAATTGGAAATCCAGTGCTCCTCAAACACAAGTTTAAAACCAGCACTTTTGGGGAATGACGAAGCAGCTCTCTGGCTCCCAGCAGTGCAAGGGCTTTTTGGACAGTATTTATGCAGGTAGCCTTGCCTGTCTTCCTCCCAGAGGCCAGCTTGACATTGCCTGAACCTCGCAGGAAGTAAAGCCTCCAGTGTTGGGCGAGAAGTTGCTGGTGTGGCAAAGCTCATACTGCAATAAGAGAAGAACAAGTGGGCTGCTCAACAGGGGTCTCAACAGTGTCACCACAATCAGAACTGGCACTCAGTTCCAAAAGTTCAGAAAGTCAGGCATATTGTTTACTCAGAGTTCAATCTATTCTAAGGGATTCATCCACATGAGCCAAGCCCAGGGACCTGATTTATAAAATGCATCTCCAGCAACTGGAACTCTTGTGTCTAATTTCAGGAGGACTTCCTTGCACAGCATAAACCATTTCAGCAAGAAAAAAATTATTGCTCAGAAGGCTGCTTGGTAAATTGGCTTAGTGAGAATCAATTATTATGTGTAGTATCTGAAATTCAACATTTCCTGTGCATTCTACACTTTTATTTGCTTCATCTGGCAACTCTAGTTCCTTCTCTTAAAGAACATGTGGTCTGTAAAGACATTAATCACAAAACAAGTATATGATTACAACTTATAAGTGGCATGAAGGAAAAAAGCCAACATAATGAACAAGAATACCAAGGAAAACCTAATTTAGATTAGTGGGGTCAGGGAAAGCCACTCTGTCTCAGGTTAAGGGGACCAGAGTATTGTAGGAAGGAGGAACAGAATGGATGTACTGTGTAAAGGAGAAACCAAAAGAAGGAAAGCGTGTCTGGAATTCAGTATCCTTTGGAGATGTGCAAGACAAGGTTGGAGATGCAGGCATGGGCACAACTACACAGGCTTTTGTTGTCCAGATAAGAGTTTGGCCTCTTTTCCCCTACCCTCAATGCAACAGAAAACCATGGTAGAGCAGAGAATGAGAATACACAGTCTCCATTTCAAAAGTTAATCTGAATGGATAATGGGTTGGAGGGGCAAGAATGAGAAAACGAGTGACAGCTAGAAAGCTGCTATGGTGTCTAGGCAGGAGATGAAGGTGGCTTGGATTAGAGTGGTGCAAGTGCAGATGAAAAGAGTGAAAAGTTTTGCTATGTATTTCAAAGGTAAAAACTTTGGCCTTGAATGTAGATTGGATGTGGGGTTTGAGGCAGAGAGAAGGATGAAGAATGACTTCCAAGTTTCTGGCTTCAACACTTGGGTGGGTGGTGGTGCAATTTACTGAGGCAGAGAACACTGAGAAGGAACACTGCTTTGGCTGGGAGGCAGAAAGTGAAGAAAGTACTGGCAAGATTTCACTTTTGAATATTTTAAGTTTATGAGATGACATCCTAGTGGAGATGACAAGAAGGCAGCTGAAAGTCAGAGATGAGAGGTCTGCACTGGAGATACATGATTTGGGAACATTGACATATAGGTAGAGGCAAGAAGGATTTAAAAGGATTCACCATATGATTTTCCTACATGGTAATCTTCCAGATGTCTGTTAATTGGCTTGCTTTGTAAACATTATTCTATAAACAGCTTTCTCCAATTGTTACAAGAACCAAATATATACGTATGAAAGAGTGATAGGTCTCTGATTTCATAGTGTTTCTTATTAGGTTTTTTCAGATTTAATTTTTATATTCTTATTGTAAAGGATAAGAATGTCATTGTCTTTCCATCAGCAAAATATCTGAAAATAGGGTCCAGGCACGGTGGCTCATGCCTGTAATCCCAGCACTTTGGGAGGCTGAGGTGGGCAGATCGCAAGGTCAGGAGTTCGAGACCAGCCTGACCAATATGGTGAAACTCCATCTCTACTAGAAACACAAAAATTAGCCAGCCGTGATGGCAGGCACCTGTAATCCCAGCTACTCGGGAGGCTGAGGCAGGAGAATCCCTTGAACCCAGGAGGCGGAGGTTGCAGTGAGCTGAGTAGTACAGTACTGCACTGTAGCCTGGGCAACAGAGCGAGACTCCATTTGAAAAAAAATTTTTTTAAAAATAGGATGGACATTTATCAGATAAGTCATAATTATGACATTTGATGTCATCCTCTGATTCTATTCAAAGATCAGTCACTTTTTTTTGTTGCCTTTCTTTTAGCAACACAGTATCTTCCTCCTACCTCTAAAATGCCCAACAAGGTACTTTCAAATGTTCAGTAAGATTACATAAATATCCTCTTGAGTAATATGGACAAACGCCCAGTGATACATGTCATGGGGAAACATAATATTTTTTTCCTTTGTAATCTTTGGGGCTTTAATAATTCATAAAGACATTAACCTTTCCGGTAGGCTTAAGAATCCTTTTTATTTAATACAATTTTGTGTCCTGAAAACAAGGACATTGAAGTATTTATTCCCTGCTGAATAGGGCATTGTGTACACGTAGCTTTGTTTTCCCTGAAAATACCTCTTAGCCTTCATTTGCCTTCTCAGAGCTCTGGAATGTGGGCTTGCTCTATATTGCTTCCTCTGTAAGAGGACATGTATTATGCTCCCAACATGCATGCTGTTGGAACATCTCAGTTTTCTTAACTCCCTGTTTCCTCTCACATCACCATTTCCATGATTCTCTTTTGGCTGAGTCTATGCAGAAAACAAGTAGTATTAATTATTGTAATAGGAAACACGAGCTGAAAAGGCAAAGCTTTCACCTGAGAAATTATAAAGTAAATTAGTGGCAGGCCTGGAGCTCTAGCCCATATCTACTGGTTATGGTAGAAAGTTTAAAAAGTGGCTCTCGACTGGGAAGATTTTGTCTCCTCTCTCCAGGGAGCATTTGGAAATATATGGAGACATTTTTGGTTGTCACAAATGGTAGGGGAGCTGGTTTCTAGCTGTTGGGGCCAGAGATGCTGCTAAACTTCCTACAATGCACAGGACAGCTGCTGAAATAAATAATTAATCAACCCAAAATGTGTATGGTGCGAATGTTGAGAAACCTTGCTGTCAGATAATGGAAATTAGACTTGAGCCCTGCTCTGCATCTTACTTTGTGACCTCGAGAAAGTGGCTTCATTTCTGAGTCTGCCTTTTCATTTGCAAGAACAAAACCACCACCATCATAAGGCAAAGACAAAAAACAAAACAAAAAACCACCTTTCAGAGTGGTTTTGAGAGATCAATTCAAAAGCACAGAACAGAGTTCTGAGCATATCATGGACCCAACAAACAATGAATCAGGCCCATCCCACGGAGTTCAATGATAAGATGGGAGCAGTCAGTGCCAGAAAGAAAATGTCACTGAAATGAAAAAGAAGGCGCTTCAGATCCTTATTAGCTTTTATTGGGAAAAGAGCGAGAGATATGAGATGTGAAGAAGTTTAAGAGAATTAAATAGTATCGAGGATGTACTAGAAGGCGAGGGGAGGAGATGATGAGACTGGAAATAGAACCTAGTGACACAGTTGTAGGAGTGATGAGATTTCAGCAGTGACCTGGAGATGGATTTGAGATGCATTTAGGAGGAATCTGAAGAACTTTGTGGGCAATTAAAAAAGGGTTATGAGAGAGGAGTCTAGGATGAATATGAGATTTCTGATGGGCGCTTTGGTGTTGGTGATGCCATTCAATAAGAATGAAATCGAAGGGCAAGGAAAAGAATAAATTCAGTTGTAGATGTATCAAGCTCAGAATTCTTGTGGGACATTTAGATGATCACCACGAGGCAGGGAACTATGTAGGTTTAGGGAGAGTCAGGAAGGTGAAAGCAGAAGTCGAATCCATGGGGATGAGTGAAATTTTCTAGGGAGAGCATGAAGAGTAAGAAAAGAGCAAAGGACAGAATTCTTAAGAGCTGGACAACAAAAACGAAGATGAAAGAATCAGGAGGAGTGAAACAAGAAGGGAGGGTAGAGTGGTGTAGAACTCAAGTCTGAAGAAGTTTCAGGAACACAAGTGCAGGCAACAGTGTCAAATGTCACAGGAAAATTACATAAAATTCAAGTGTCCACAAGATTTGGCAGTTGCATGACAGTGCTAATTTTGATGAGCAGAAAACCTACACTCAGTGAGGTAAGGAGTAAATAACAGTTAAGGAAGTAGAAATGAGGGATAAAGGAAGAAATACTGTCAGCAAGATAAGCTATGAAGATTCTCCCTCTCCCCTACTAAAAATGGACACTTAAGCATATTTGTAGGCTGAGAGGAAGGAGACAAGGGAGATTGAAGACCACAGAATACAAAACAGGGAAAACTGACAGATCAAGAATGGGATATAGAGTGTGAATGGTTATTTTGGGGCAAGAAGAGGGAGACTCTCCCTCCAAACTGGGTAAAGAAGGTAAATTGGGTGTGAATATGTCAGTCTGGAGGGTGAGGGAGAGGAAGTTTGTATTGGAGAGCTTCACTTTTCATTATCAAATTGGTGGCAAGCTGAGCTGCTGATATGGGATATGCGAAACAAGAGGAAGTAGGAGCAGGTAATAAACCTCAAGGATTGGGAGGGGCATTAACGAATTAGAGAAAGTGAGTAGAGACTACAGCGTCAACAATCTGGCATGTGAAGGACATCTCAAGATACCAGGATCACCTTGATATTCATATCTAATTCTCTTCATATCAGTAACATGACCCATCCATCTTTAGAGGGAAGCAATAAACTAGAAAGATTTTGCCAACCACAGAATTGTTTGAAAATGGGGTAGTGGGCAGTGGGGTAGATGACCAACCAAATCTCAAATTAAAGTGGACATGGGATTAATTATGTCCATGGACCAGTTGTATCATCTCCTTATATGTAAGCATATCCTTCGGGATTCTTGGAGGGCCCTAAACCACCAGAGTTGTTGTAATGCAGAAATTGTAATCTTACATAATCCCTCAAATAGTAGAAATGATCTGTAGAATAGAAGTAAATAAATCCTGATGAAATTGTTTTATTTTGCAGAGTCTTGCCTTCTTTTGAGCCTAAGTCATGAGTTGGATGTTCCTCAGAGGTCTCCTGAGTGGAGTAAATAAATACTCCACTGGGATTGGACGGATTTGGCTGGCTGTCGTGTTTGTCTTCTGTTTGCTGGTCTACATGGTGGCAGCAGAGCATGTGTGGAAAGATGAGCAGAAAGAGTTTGAGTGCAACAGTAGACAGCCCGGTTGTGAAAATGTGTTTTGATGACTTCTTCCCCATTTCCCAAGTCAGACTTTGGGCCTTACAACTGATCGTGGTCTCCACACCTTCGCTTCTGGTGGTTTTACATGTAGCCTATCATAAGAGTAGAGAGAAAAGGCACAGAAACAAACTCTATGTCAGCCTAGGTACAATGGATGGTGGTCTATGGTACACTTATCTTATCAGCCTCATTGTTAAAACTGGTTTTGAAATTGGCTTCCTTGTTCTATTTTATAGGCTATATGATGGCTTTAGTGTTCCCTACCTTATAAAGTGTGATTTGAAGCCTTGTCCCAACACTGTGGACTGCTTCATCTCCAGACCCACTGAGAAACGATCTTCATCCTCTTCTTGGTCATCACCTCATGCTTGTGTATTGTGTTGAATTTCATTGAACTGAGTTTTCTGGTTCTCAAGTGCTTTATTAAGTGCTGTCTCCAAAAATATTCAAAAAAACCCAATTCCTCAGTGTGTGAGTGCCACAGCCTCAGACATGTTGAATGTGGTAGGAGAGGGACCCTACTCCAGAATCATAATTCACACTTGGCCATAAACATACTCCCACTACCTGAAGCAAAGCTACTTGGTGACACACACGAGGGTTACACAAAGAAAACCTGCATCCCTCCTCAGCAAGGCCTAAGCTGAGTTGGAAGACAAAGTATGTCAGCCTTAGTATCATTTGGGAGGAATTTTTTTACATTGTCAATATGCTTTCAGTTATGAGCACTAGACAGAGGTCTCATTGTTTTGTTGTAGGGTTCTCCAGTATGTGGATAGCAGTAGTTGTTTTAGAATAGGTAATTGCAAATTAGTCTGAAGAAATCTAACAGGATTATTTTAAGAGCTTAGATTTTTCAGGAAAAAACAAAAAAAGAAACCCTGTGTCGGTTTTCTGTTTTTTCTAACTATCTCATTACAATTTGTGCACAATGAACTAGAAAATATAAAAAGTGACACTTTAGACAAATGTGATGGCCTTTGAGCTGAAATGAAGGAACTGGCAATCTTTCCAAAGTGGCAGCCAAGGCCCCACTCCCTGTCCTACTCAATCTCTATAGGGAAAAACTGTGGGATAGGACATTAGCCACCTGGAGACACACAGAGGAACATTCAACAGGAAGATCTCCAGGCCTTTTTCTGATTCAGGGATCCTTGGATGTAAGAGGACTAGAGGAGAGGGAGGAAAGCTATCATTTCAGTGGTCTCCAAATTAAGTACAAATATTACTGGGAGGTATCCCACTTAAGCCTGAACCAGCAGATGTTCAAAAGGGTCACTCTAGAGTCAGAAAGGAAGGCAGGTCCCCCAGAAGGCAACACATTGATAGGAAATGGAGGCCACAGAAAAAGAATGTGCCCACTTGACAATTACTTAAGATTTCTATTTAACCAAAAGAACATTGAAATACTTTGTAAATATTCATATTGTTGAACCTTTCATAATCAGGAATTCCCTATGTACTATATAGTATGTATGTCCCAGTTTGCCTATAATTTAGTAGTATATCTCCCTCTAGGACAAACAGTAAAATGTGTACTATGTTGTTACAGTGGTGCAAAAATGTTTAAAAAGTTTATCACCTGTTTTGAAGACTAGAACTTTCTTTACTTTTCTATTTTTTCTAGAAATTCACAGATACATTCTCTTTGGATTTGAATAAAAATAAAGGTATTTCACAATGCTCTTTGGCTGTCATTGGTATCTTTGCTAGACAGTAGTGGGTATGATTACTCTGTGAAATAAAACATGTTCTGACAACTTTAGAACAGGATTTGCAACACTGCTTGGTAAAGATAGCTCAGAAATTATTCTTCTCCCTTGGGAATTTAACAGAAAATCAGGGCATAAAAATGTAATTTTAACTAAAAACCAATTACGTCTTCCATGCCTTGCCCGCTTTGAACATAATCTCATTACAAGTCATGTGCAATGAGGGCTATTTGGGTGATTACGTGGTCTACAGACTATGTCAGCAGCAGTGGTCATTATCTCTATGTTAAAGACTGTGTTCTAGACAATGGAGAGAAAGGCGAAATTTGTGGTCTACCCCTTTTTTCAATTTATAAGACAGATCACTGCTGGACTTGAGCTTACAACCATGTACTTTATCATTGAACATGAAAACATCTACCCTGCACGAATGCAGGTAATCATGAATTTTGTGTATGTGTGACAATAATAGGTGGTTAAAAGAAATTTAAGGTTTTTGAGACCCTGATCATGGCACAGAATCTAGAAAACAGGGTTTCAGAATGCAGAACTGGAATGGAAACAAGGGATTTTGTCAGTCTGAGGATGAGTTTGATGCCAAAAATGTTTTGGGGGAGCTCAGTCTCTTCATACCAGTTACGGCAAGTTCTGCCTAAGCAAAAAAGTCCAACTGCTTGGCCATATATTCTTTGCGTTTCCACTTTGTATAGAAAAGAAACTGAAAGGTAATGTGAGCAAGGGTAATGGTAGCATAGATGTTTAAATAGGAAGGTGAGTGATTTTTGTTCCTTGAGTCTTGCTGGTAGTACCTTACTTTACAAAGTAAGTTTCCTATGAGAACATTCTGATGGCTTTCTTGGGGTCAGTGAGGACCCAAAGTATTTGATTGAAATTGGCAGTTAATTTGTATCATATTTATTGTTTCTCTTGTTGGCAAATTAATATTTATTGAGCACCTGGGAGCAAGACACTGTGCTATGTACCTCCCAAGATTTAATGTATAATTCCTGCTCAAGAAAATGTCCACTTCTGTTAAGGGTCATGGAGGATGGAGTATCTTACACCTGTGTCCTGGTCTCATTGGCCCACCTCAACTGTTCCACCCTGAAACCTTCTGGTGCCCATAGAGCAGACAGTAACCTTGAAGATGAGGAAAAAGCAGTCACTTTTCTTCAGGGACATGCAACTAGTACAGGCAGACTGAGCAATCAACCATAGGTCTTCCCAGATCACTAAACAGAGGTCTCCCTAATTTCATTTAAGCCACTCCCAGCTTGCAGTGATTATTCTGACTGCTCCGCACTTGTCCCATACTCTTTCTAGTTACAGACCTTGTTCCTGGCCACAGGAGTTCTCATTAGAGCTGGCAGGAAATGTTTTCAACCACTTGTACAAAAGAATGCCCAGAGCTCTAAGTGGTTGTGGTTCCAGTCTTCCCAAGGGAATGACGCCAATCTAGAAAAAAGACTGTGAAGATGAGAGAGGAGGGGGAAAAAGGCAAAGACTTGAGGATGTTTGAACTCCTCAATACCATTGTCCCTGAGCCTGGCTCTACTCCTAACCTTTCTGTGGTTAGTCACATGAAAGATAAATTCCTTTTTGCCTAAGCTGGTTCAAGTTGGGTTTCTGTGTCTTGTAACTGAGAGTCCCAATAAAGCCACATTCTTCATAAATTTATTTCCTGTATAATACAAAATTTTAATAATTTAAAAGCCTATAGTGCCCTGCCTCTCCTTATTCTAGCTCATATCCCATCACATATATGTAATGCTTTTCTTAAATACTGATGCCATTTATTCCTAGTTTGTTTGTATATTTAACACTGCACAGAGCACAAAAGTGAGGAGCACTTCATAGCTCTTTAAAAGACTAATTAGAGGGCAAGTGCAGTGGCTCATGCCTGTATTTCCAGCACTTTGGGATGTCAAGGCAGGAGGATCCCTTGAGCTTCGGAATTCAAACTTGAGATGCGCTATGATTGTGCCACTGCATCCAGCCTTGGTGACAGAGCAAGACCCCCCTTTTTTTTTTTTGAGATGAAGTCTTGCTTTCTCCCCCAGAGTGGAGTGCAGTGGTATGATCTTGGCTCACTGCAACCGCCGTCTCCCAGGTTCAAGTGATTCTTCTGCCTTAGCCTCCCGAATAGCTAGGATTATAGGCACCCACCAACATACCCGGCTAACTTTTGTATTTTTAGTAGAGATGGGGTTTGCCATGTTGGCCAGGCTGGTCTCGAACTCCTGATCCACCTGCCTCAGCCTCCCAAAGTACTGGGATTACAGGCCTGAGCCACCAGGCCTGGACAAGACCCTGTATTAAACAAAACAAAAACTAATGAGGAAAGAAAGAAGCAGTGGTGGAGCACGTAGAGGCAAAACATGTCAGAATTCAATTTTTATGTCAAAAGCCCAAGGAAGGTGTTCTAGGTCTAGAAAGACCTGCCAGAAGCACTTTCTCTAATATAAATCAGGCTTTTTTTCACAAAGCAAATCTTCCTTTGGCTGTAAAAGATATTGGTGACTTTGAGGAGCTCTGAGAATCTTCCACAGACCCATCTTGTTTCCACAGTGTTAGACAGTCTAACAACTTTGAGATGTTTATCTTTTAAAAATTCTATAATGTTCCCAAATATTGTTTGGAAGCAAAGTAAAATGAGTTCTGGATTTTACTGACGTAGGTCAAAATTCCCATCTATTTAAAGGTGAAGTATCAAATCCTTCCCTGGCTACAAAGAATTTTTAATTTTTTTTCTATTAAAAAATAAAAATGGGCTGGACGCAGTGGCTCACGCTTGTAATTCCAGCACTCTGGGGGGCTGAGGCGGGCGGATCACAAGGTCAGGCGATCGAGACCATCCTGGCTAACACAGTGAAACCCCGTCTCTACTAAAAATACAAAAAATTAGCAGAGAGTGGTGGCGGGCGCCTGTAGTCCCAGCTACTCAGGAGGTTGAGGCAGGAGAATGGCGTGAACCCAGGAGGCGGAGCTTGCAGTGAGCGAAGATTGTGCTACTGAACTCCAGCCTGGGCGACAGAGCAAGAAAAAAAAAAAAAAAAAAGGAAAGTGTTGTTCAGAGGAAATATGTAATTTCTGTTAATATTTTATCTCAAAAAACCTTCGGATAGTAATGCCTCCTGTCAAAGTAAAGAGAGAGAATGGTTGTTGTGTAGAACTGGGGATGAATCAATCACAGGACATTGAAAAAGTGGACTTGATTCCTCTTCTTTTGGAAAAGGTCACTATTAAACTCTGTGCTGTGGATTGGGGCCAGAGCAGACAAATATTAAGCAATACAACTACCATATTGTTGGCATAAAAATGTTAACTAAATAGATGATAAGTAGTCTCCTGTGATTAAAAGAGGTATTAATCACTAGGTTAGCCAAGAGTTTTCATTCATGTTTATCTCAAAGAAAAGTGCAGTAACTTGAGATTTGACTTTCTTTGGAAGATAAACCCGATAAACCAATCCTCTTAGAGATTGCTCCTAATTACATTAATTTGATATTAAAAATCAATGACTGTGACTATGATCAAGGACTTTGTCTTATTCATCTCTTTATACCCCTATATCCCCATAGGTTAGGTCCCTGTGCTTAGGAACTCAAACGTTTCTTGGAAAAAAATGTTGTGTTCCTCTTCCCTCTCCACTTAACCCTGATTTTGCTGGGGATGTCAATGTGCCCAGCTAAAAAGGTATATTTTAAAGTCTCCTCTGCATGTAGAGATAGCTGTGTGACTATCTTCTTGTCAAAGCAACAGGGTACTTTGGGGAAAGTTGTGTAAAAAGTGTACTGACCTAGTTTGCACGCATCTTTTTCCCCACGCCCACCCCTTCCTGCCCGAAACATCATAGCTTAATGTTGCCGGGAACATCTTTCTGCCATGAGGTGACTCTGAGGATGGATGTGAGACCTTCTGAAGAAGACAGGCAGGCTTCTGGGCCACTGATGCCATTATGAAATTGCCTTATCAGCCTCGAACTGCCTATTCTCCTACTGTCTGCTTGTTATTATGTGAGAGACAACTTAACTCCTACCCGATGTAAGTCACTGACTCGTTCTTTTACTTACTGCTCCAAACAGTTCCAGAGTACATTCACATTAGTGACTAGGATGAAGACACAGAAGGCATGCCTGTATCAACTGAAGACAAAAGAAATGCCTAGTATTTGAAACATTTAAAAAATTGAATTGAAACATTTAAAACTGAAACATTTATAAAACCTCAGCAGGGGAGAATTTTGTTCAGAATTTAAGTCTGGTGAAATGGAACAAGCAATCATTCTGCACCAAGATTTAAGATTTTAATATGAGACCGAGATGGCATTAGTTCACAACCTAAATACCTTGGAATTTTAGTGTCCACCACCTTAACATGAGCAAAGTATAGTATGAGACTTTTTTAAAAAGTTCATTTATACCTGTATTAACAAAGATGTGTGTCCAGACTATAGTGAATTATTTTCCCAATGCTTCAAAGACAAATAGCTTATTTTGTGTTTCAAAGTTGTAGAACCAGGACCAATGGCTGAAAATAAGAGAAAAAGATTTTTTTTTTTTTTTTTTTACCTAATATTGGAAAGTTGTATTAATTTGAACTGCCTCAATGAAATGGTTGCCAAATAAAGTGGTGAGATTCCCTAACACTGAACAAGGTGTTCAATAATATTTCTGGATTATATAGAAGGTATAGATAGATGACCTCCAAATTTCTTTTAAACTCTTCAAGATCCTGTGGTTCTAGTAACTAAATATTGGGCAATGGCAAAAAAAAAACTTTGTATTGGCGGTATCACTATTTAAACCTGAGTCCACAGAAAGATCTCTGATGAACATAATCATCTTTAAAAAACAAATTTCACGTGTAATGACAGGACAGCTAATTACAATAGACAATTTAGGTAGTCCCAAAGAACTGGTTATAATAGGATTCATCTTTAAAATCATGGCTTTATAGTTAGTAACTGTGAGGTACTTAATATTTTGTGTAATTTAATTCTTCTTTTCACCACCTTGAGAAATTGTAAGGCTTGGATCAAATATTTCGTCAGAGAGCAAAATGTGATGTAAAATGAGGATAAGCGATAATACATATCTCACAGGGCCACTGTACAGATTATATGACTCATGCCAAGCATGGCATGTAGAGATTATTTTAAAATGTTAGGTATTGTAATTAACAATACGTGGCTTTATCATATCACTTATCTCTATGTTATTTGCTTATATATTTGTATCTCCCTCTAAATGGTGAGCATTTTGAATGCAGGGAAGAACTGTGTCCTTCATCATTTTACCTTCAGGGGTTAACCCACAGTAATTGCTCAAAAACAATGAACATATTTCTGAATTTTTCAGCATAACTGTGTTGTATGAAGTAAAAAAAAAATCACAATATTCTGGAATTGGAAGAAATCTTAAAAATACTTACAAATCAGACTACAACCTAGAGCGATAGTGACTTGCCCAGTTACCTGAAGCCACTGAGCAAGAATTGTTTTTTAAAAGCTCCAAATTCAGTCTTCCAGAAATTTCCTATAAAACATTTTTTCAAAGATTTTGGAATACTGGCATATCCACATAATGACCAACTGTGTTACTTTTCTTTAAACCTTATTAGATAACTAAATATGTATAATCAAAGCATGATGGATTTAGCCTGTTTCCATTATGAAGGCTGATCTATTCATCCTAAAATGGACCAATAGCTAATGTGTCAGTCATCTCCCAATTAAAAAAAAACTCTAATTGTTTAACTTATAAGTACCCGAAAATATAAATGACTACCACATATTAGCCCATGTCCCCTGTAAAGTATAAATAAAAAATAATGGGAAGGTAATTTCTGGTTCAATTTTCAGACCTTAACTGTACATACTCCTTCCCAGTGTTAGTTTGCCATCTTGTGGCCTCTTAATCCTGTGCAATTCAGTAACTAAGTTAGCCTATGAAACTGATGAGCTTTATAGGCTCATCACACACTTCCACTTTTAAACGTACTTCATATGCAGCCATGTAAGTTACTGCACTTCCAATTTCACTCCAGACCAACTCCAGGTACAAGTGAAGCAAATCACCTAATTAAAAAATGTTCTGAGAAAAGTGCTCAAAGAACAGCTGAATATTTATTGATTATGCATACATGTTTGCTGAAAATGAGTGTATCTAACTTTTTTGACGAAGCCAATATGAACATGGCCTCTGATAAAGAAGAGAAAGCAAGGTAATAACAGGATTTGAATCTAAACTTTGCCAAATGGTGACATGGTCTTTCTCACTAACCTGACAGGATTATAAAATCTACCACAATGTTTGCTTTGTCAAAGGTGTGTGTATATAGTGTGTATATACACACACATGCTATTGACTACTATATACATTTTCCTTCAAGCAGTATCTAGGATTGTTAACCTGACCCAGCAAAAAAAACACTAGTCTCTTGGAATAGTCAGGTGGTGATAATACAAATAAGACTGAGCTACCTCCAGTGGTAGCTAATTCCTTTCTTAGTTATGAGAAATGAATTGCCATACAAAGAGCTCAGAAGAGTTGCTGACACGATTATTTATTAAATATTACCTATTGTTCTATCTAGATAGAGCCAGTCCTCAGCCTTGGGCTTCCCAAGCTTCTCTTCCAGGATCTTTGAGCTCAGCACTTTGTCACTGAGGGCCCAATTCTGTGTATGAGACTTGAAAACTCTTAAGAGAGCATGTCTGCCCTTTGCTTCAATGTTGTATTTCTGAGGAAAGCTGCCTACTTAGAGGTTATAGCTTGGTCAGTAAAAAGAAAAAGAAGAAGAAAAAAACAATGTAGCTAGGCCACAGGAATGCTGGGTTCCAGGTTATAGTTTTAAAATCAAAATTCAGTTTTTCTCTCACTGTCAGGGGTATCAGCTTAGAGAAAGGCAGGCCGAACACACACCTAAAGCTCAAGGATTACACAGAACCAACCAGCCTCTATTTTGTGCTGCTAAGGGCACATCATTATCACACAGAGCATTCTAGGTTTCTGGTCTTTTCACTTCTGGCAGAGCAGATGTTGCCTTTCATACCAGTCTTGTCTGCCTTGGCTGGGAGCTGCTACGGGAACAAGATTTTGTGGAAAGAAACTAGAATTACTACTTCAGTTTCTCATTTTATAGTGGTAGACTTTTTAAACTGAAGACATCAATGTATGACATGACATAACCTCTAATTTTGCCATATTTACTGAAATGAGAACTGTATTGCACTACTTCCTGTATTTACAATGAGAACCTAAGAACCTTCCCTATATATTTCTGACAATCTTAAGCTTTATTCTTCTGCCTTGAAATAAATGGCAATACAGTCATTAACCAGGACAATGGAGAAAACATTCTGAACTAGGGGCCAGAGACCTATTTTATAGGTTTGCTGTTAAAAGTCTTTAAATTTTGCCATGTCACTGTCCTTATAAAATGGGGTTAATTTTCCTCTTCTTATGGGGCAGGGGTGGTTGTGACGATCAAATTTTAAACTGCATAAATGAACACCCACCTGCCATACTTGATCAGAAATTCTCTTTTGAGAGTATATACGCTTGAGAGAAAATTTTGTAATGCTGCAGCTGAGGTTTTAAAATCTTCAAATAAGTAAATCTAATGAGCTGATCAGTTTTAATAGGGTTGGAAGTAGCAAACAAGGATTGCCAAGAATGACTTAAGCATTTGGATAATGTAAAAGTGTACTGAAAAAACAAAGATTCTCTGTATATCCTTCTCCCATCCAAATATTAAGTGTTAAGGTGTTGGTTAACATCTTAAAGCTGGCTGGGTGCACTGGCTCACGTCACCCAACACTTTGGGAGGCCAAGGTGGGAGGATCACGAGGTCAGGAGATCGAGACCATCCTGGCTAACACAGTGAAACCCCGTCTCTACTAAAAACACATACACAAAAAATCAGCCGGGCGTTGATGACGGCTGCCTGTAGTCCCAGCTACTCGGGAGGCCGAGGCAGGAAAATGGCATGAACCTGGGAGGCACAGTTTGCAGTGAGCCAAGATCGTGCCACTGCACTCCAGCCTGGGTGACAGAGCGAGACTCTCTCTCTAAACAAAACAAAAAAGAAAACATCTTAAAGCCTCCATATAAAAGCAGCAAATCTGACTTGGCAAGAAGGGGGCATTCCTCTTCTGACGATGATTCACAGACATCTGTTTCCAGTGAAGAATTGCCTGGTGTCATCTGCTCCTGAATAGTTTGAAACACACTGTGTCCTTAAAAGCCCAGTGGCTTCTTGAACACCTCACTGCTACAAAGGGACCTAGGGACATGAGGGCCATTATCATCCTTGTGTCCACTTCTTTTCTCCAACTTAACCCAGGGGAACAGGGGGATCCAGGAGACCTATGGGTGGTAGCAGTAAAGACAGTGTAAGTGCAGCTTGCACAGTGAACATTCTTTTGCCATATTCATAGCTATTTTGGGGTGAAAAAGAACCTGGTAGCAAACAAAACCTCTGACTACAAGTTTCAATTATAACCCTCCAAATACAAACTGACTAGAGAATTCTACTCTAGTCAGAATCCATTAAACTCCTGCATACTTGCTTCTCATTTCCATTTCTCTCTTGGCTTCTCTGGTTTAAGAGTACACACTGCAGTGCAGATCTTCAGTAGTGCAGCCCCTTTGTTTTATGCTCCCTACCTTCATCAACACAGCTACCTCCTTCATGGCTCCAGAAGTTTATTCTTTTTTATCTTTGGAACCAATGTTAACTAAACCATAAGCGAAAGTGAATAGGTATACATATATATACATGCACACATATATATTAGTAAATACACTGTTATTAAGGATAGTTTTGAAGTTTTCAAACAATCTCTCTCTCTCTCTCTATATATATAAAACTGTGGGTCTTAAGAAAAATCACTTATTAATCAGCTGCTGACACTGCTTCCTAATCACCTAGAGATAATTCTTTTCTGATACTAGGATAATTTTTATGGAACCTCACAGCTAAAAACACTGAGCAACCTATTATCTCATTTGGCTAAGTTATATCTAACTTACAAGAATAAGCAGAAATACAAGAAAAGTTCTCAGCGCAGTGCCTAGCAAATAGTAGCAGTCAACAAATGTTAACTATCACTAGCAGATCTGACGCACAGGGTCTAGGCAGGCCAGACAGATTCCCTGGACTTGAATAATTATAAAGTTTATCTTTTCTTTTGGCCACAAATACCCACAATCTTTGTTACCTATCCTCCCATTCCTACGATTCCAATTCTTCTTCTCTGACTTCCTCCAAATATGCCTGCCAACATTGTTCATTATGCTCCCTAGGGTTCCCTCTATCCTCTCTAGAACTCTTGTTCTTCACTGCTTCACAGACTTATATACTGCAATTTCATCTTAACTGAACCTGGATCTCCCAAGATGATACTCTCAAGAAGCTGCTTTCCCAAACTCCTTACCTGTACCACACAGCCTGTAGGTATGCTCTTAATCAATTATTTTATTTTTATTTTTATTTTTTGAGACAGGGTTTCATTCTGCCACCTACCCTGGAGTGCAGTGGTGTGATCACAACTCACTGCAGGCCTGAACCCCTGGGCTCAAGCAGTTCTCCCACCTCAGCCTCCTAAGTCATTGGAATTACAGGGATGATCCAACAGGCCTCGCCCTGCTGAAGCAAATTTAGGACTTCAGTACTTCTCACACTGGTTTCTACTAAGGGCATCTTCTGCGTATAGTCCATCCAATAAAATGCACCAAAGTTAATCTACATCGAATTCAGGAATCTATTTGTATGGCCATTTCCAGACACTGTGAGCTGTATTACTCCTAAAATCATAAATTTCAATGTCCCAGTCTTTCATACCTAATTTTTAGCCTTATTCCCACTATACCCTCTTTGTCACCATTAAGACCTCCAGTTCCTTGACCTTTCCCTTTTCATGTGTCCTCTTGGCTGTTTTCTCCCCTATCCAGACTCAATTCATCAACATGTTACTTCTACCAGGACTACACAACCACCTCCCTCTTCTATCCAACTGAGGAACACTATCAGATATACCATGTAATCATGCAGAGGGTGCTACTAAAATATTATGCTTTCCTAAATCAGCTGGGCCTTGAATGTGAGAAACAGCATATATTAGCTGATCAGTAATCCTTTCATATCCCCTACTCAGCTCTGCCTCCTATCTTTTGTTTCAAATTTTCACCATTCAAACCTTCATTTTCTACTTTCCTAAGGCTTGCTGTTGAGCAGCAATGTTGTTTCTTTCCTTCCTGACAAAGAGCTCAACATTTCTACTTAACAGACTTAGTCTAAGAGGTATCCTTCCTACTTTGTAATGCTAATATTCCCAACCTGTGTTTTTGGGACCAGGTTCCATCCACGACTTACCTACCTACCTAAGTAACAACTATCTGCTTTTACTTCCTTAGTTAGCTCATTCAATTAAACCAGAAACTAAACAGTATTTGGCATTATTTAAAACTTCTGTAAAGATCAATCACCACCAACAGTTAATTCTGGTAGAGTCTTTATCTTACTCTTAATTGATCTCTCAATGGCATTTGGCATGACCATTGACACTTTATCATTCCCCCTCCTCTGGCTTCCATAATGCTCTGTACACTCACCCCCTTCCTAGTTCTTACCGGACTCTTTCTTCCCAAGTCATCTTTGCTGGTTTCTTCTGCATACTAACTGTTGGTGTTCCTCAAGATTTTCGCCTTAGCTGTATTTTCCCATGTGCTTTCTGGGCATGCTGTCTTTTTCCTCAAACTAAGGTTAAAAATGGCTAACTCTCAGACTTGTACATTAGATTTAAAGACTGATTTTGCTTCTTCCTTCAGTTCCAGTAAAATGTAATAAACGCTAACTATACCCCAGATCCTGAGCTAAATGCTTTGGAGATAAGACAGGCCACTTGCCCTCAAGAAATTTAAAATTCAGAACTGTAGTTTCAGAGTCTCACATAAAGTACTGATCACTAATTAGGCTTTAGCCCTGGGATGCAAGGTTGCTTCAAAATTTGAAAACCAAAAATGTGATTGATCACATAAACAGAACTAAAGGCAAAAACCACATGATTATCTCAACAGATGCAGAAAATGTGTTCGATAAAATTTAACACCCACTTTCATATTAAAAAACTCTCAATAAACTAGGCATTGAAGGAACATACCACAAAATAATAAGAGCCATCTATGATAAACCCACAGCCAACATCATACTCAATGGTCAAAGGCCGGAAGCATTCCACTTGAAAACTGGCACAAGACAAGGATCTCCTCTCTCACCACTCCTGTTCAACATAGTATTAGAAGTCCTAGCCAGAGCAATCAGGCAAAAAAAAGAAAGGGCATCCAAACAGGAAGAGAGGAAGTCAAACTATTCCTGTTTGCAGACATGATCCGATATCTAGAAAACTCTACAGTCCAGGCCCAAAAGCTCCTTAAGCTGATAAACAACTTCAACATACTCTCAGGATACAAAATCAATGTAGAAGAGTCACTAGCATTCCTATACATCAACAAGCCAAAAGCCAAATCAGGACACAATCCCATTCACAACTGCCACAAAAATAATACAATACCTAGAAATACAGCTAACCAGGGAGGTGAAAGATCGCTACAAAGAGAACTACAAAACACTGCCCAAAGAAATGATTGCCCAAAGAGATGATTGGGCTGGGCGCGGTGGCTCACACCTGTAATCTCAGCACTTTGGGAGGCCAAGGCAAGCAGATCACCTGAGGTTGGGAGTTTGAGACCAGCCTGACCAACATGGAGAAACCCTGTCTCTACTAAAAATACAAAATTAGCTGGGTATGGTGGTGCATGCCTGTAATCCCAGCTACTCGGGAGGCTGAGACAGGAGAATCCTTTGAACCCGGGAGGCGGAGGTTGTGGTGAACTGAGATTGCGCCATTGCACTCCAGCCTGGGCAACAAGAGGGAAACTCCATCTCAAAAAAGAAAAAAAAAAAGAAAAAAAAAAAAAGAAAGAAATCAGAGATGATACAAATGGAAAAATAGTCCATGTTCACGGATAAGAAGAATCAACATCGTTGAAATGGCCATACTGCCCAAAGCAATTTATAGATTCAATGCAATCCCTATTAAACTACCAATGACTTTCTTCACAGTACTTGAAAAAACTATTTTAAAATTCATATGGGAACAAAAAAGAGCCCAAATAGCCATGGCAATCCTAAGCAAAAAGAATAAAGTTGGAGGCATCATGCGACCCAACTTCAAACTAGACAATAGGGCTACAGTAATCAAAACAGCATGGTACTGGCACAAAAACAGGCACACAGACCAATGGAACAGAATAGAGAGCCCAGAAATAAGGGCACACACCAAACCTATGTGATCTTTGACAAAGCTGACAAAAACAAGCAACGGGGGAAGGACACCATTCAATAAATGGTGCTGGGATCAGTGGATGGCCACATGCAGAAGATTAAAATGGGACCCCTTCCTTAACTCCAGATGGATTAAAGACTTAAATGTCAAACCCCAAACTATAAAAACTCTGGGAGGGCAACTTAGACAATATCATTCAGGACATAGGCATGGGCAAAGATTTTGTAACAAAGACTCCAAAAGCAATTGCAACAAAAGCAAAAATTGACAAATGGGATCTAATTAAAGAGCTTCTGCACTGCAAAGGAAACTATCAACAGGGTAAACAGACAATCTACAAAAGGGGAGACAATTCTTAAAAACTTTGCATCTGACAAAGGTCTAATGTCCAGCATCTGTAAGGAACTTAAGCAAATTTACAAGAAAAAAAAAAACTCCTAAAAAAAGTGGGCAAAGGATATGAACAGTTTTCAAAAGACATACATGCAGCCAACAAACCTATGAAAAAAAGTTCAGTATCACTGACCATTAGAGAAATGAAAATCAAAACCATAATGCAATACCATTTCACACCAGTCAGAATGGCTACAAAAAGTCAAAAATAATAGGTGATGGCAAGGTTGCTGAGAAAAAGGAACACTTATACACTGTTGATGGAAGTGTAAATTAGTTCAACCATTGTGGAAGACAGTGGGGCAATTCCTCAAAGACCTAAAAACAGAAATGCCATTCAACCCAGCAATCCCATTACTGGGTATATACCCAAAGGAGTATAAATCATTCTATGATAAAGATACATGCATGTGTATGTTCACTACAGCACTATTCACAATAGCAAAGACATGGAATCAACCTAAATGCCCACCAATGGCAGACTGGATAAAGAATATGTGGTACATACACACCATGGAATATTATGCAGCCATAAAAAGAATGAGATCATGTCCTTTACAGGAGCACAGATGGAGATGGAGGCCATGAGCCTTAGCAAATTAATACAGGAACAGAAAACCAAATACTGCATGTTCTCACTTATAAGCGGGAGCTAAATTATGAGAACACATGGACACGGGCGGGGGAGGGGGAGAGGGGAACAACAGACACTGTGGCCTACTGAAGGGGAAGGTGCGAGGAAGAGATCAGTAATAACTAATGGGTACTAGGTTTAATATTTGGGTGATTATTAAATAATCTGTGAAACAAACCCCCATGACACAAGTTTACCTATGTAACAAACCTGCACACGTACCTCTGAACTTAAAAGCAAAACAAAACTGATCACTATACATCTCTGCATGTATGACCTACAGGAATCTCAAACTCAACATTATCCTTTCTTCAAATCCAATTCCTTCTATTATTAGCTTGGTAAACAGCATCAACATTCACAAATACTAAAGACAGAAACTTACGAATTTTATAAGATATGCTATTCCTCACATCGTAACCTCTACCAAATCCTTTCCATCGGCACTTCAATATATTCTATTCTGTCCATCATTTTAAGAACTTTGATTAAATTCCACGACATCTTTCAGCCACCAGTCCATCTTTCCTTCCCCTTCCCAAACTTTCGAAAAATAGGTGTTTATACTTGCTTTCTGTAAGTCTCAACCTTCTTCTGGCTTCCACTAAAACTAAGTAATTGCAAAGTCACTGGTTATTTTCTTACCACTAAATTCAAAGGATACTTTAAATTCTTACATTGGCAGAGTGTAACAGAGCTGAACATGCCTCCTTTAAATACTTCCATCCTACTGTTGCCATGATTCTCCTATTTTGCTATTAATCTAAGTACTGAGTTCTTCTGAATTCAGCCCTTTTCTATATTCTCTTTCCCTAAGCAACCATCCATTCATAAAACTGCTCCTCTTCATCTTAGCTACATGAAGAAATGGTATGTCTTCAACCATTTATTTAAACGAAAAACCTCACATTTCTTTCCTCTCCCTCCTTTTCCATAAACCTTAATGGTCAAGTCCTGTCCAATATTTTAGATCTCTCAAGTCCATCAACTTTTCTCCCTCTCTGCCAACATCAATCTACTTTAAGCTGGTATCTTCTTTCCTGGATGACTTGGACAGGCTTCCTAACCAGTCTTCTTCAATTCCCCATTGGAATGCTTCCCCTCCAGAGTAAACTTTTAAAACTCCAAGTATAAGAAATCTCATTCCTCCACTTAAAAACCAAATGTGAACTCATTACTTAGGATAAAGTCCAATACAAACAATTAGGTCTAAGACACTAAGTGATCTGGCCCTTGCTTATCTTCCTTCACTTTAAATTTATCCTTAGCAACTTTCTATCATTTCCCCAAAAGCTATTCTTATCAGAGCTTTTTACACGTTTTTCCCTTAGCCCGAGTTTCCACTGCCTTCCCTCCCATAATTTTTATTTATTTAGTTTTTTGAGACGAATTCTTGCTGTGTCACCCAGGATGGAGTGCAGGGGCATGAGCTCGGCTCACTGCAACCTCCGTCTCCTGGGTTCAAGCAATTCTCCTACCTCAGCCTCCTGAGTAGCTGGGATTACAGGCGCCTGCCAACACGTCCAGCTAATTTCTGCATTTTTAGTAGAGACGGGGTTTCACCACGTTGGTCAGCCTGGTTTTGAACTCCTGACTTCGGGCGATCTGCCTGCCTCAGCCTCCCCAAGTGCTGGGATTACAGGCATGAGCCACTGTGCCTGGCTAATTTTTACTTTTATAGGTAAGTCTTTATTGCTTTCCCTCATCAGAGTATATAGTATCATATTCTCACCCTATATATTCTTAGAATACCCTGTCTTATTCCTTTATAGAACTTAGTAAAAAATAAACATATTTTATTCAAAGTGCTGTGGGAAAATCATGAGTTTTCCTATCTTTGAAATTACTTGAAAAACAAAAACAAAAACCAATCTATCTGCTTGGTGGGGAATATTCTGGAAGCAAGCCATTAGGGAGGCTGTTAGAGCAATTCAGGCAAAGTATGATGGTGATTTGGGTTATGATGACAAAAAAAGTTCCTTCCTACTTAGAAGGTAGAAATGATGGCTGGGTATGGTGGCTCATGCCTGTAATCCCGGCATTCTGGGAGGCTAAGGCGGGTGAATCACGAGGTCAGATCAAGACCATCCTGGCCCAAGTGGCGAAACCCCATCTGTACTAAAAAATACAAAAATTAGCTGGGTGTGGTGGTGTGTACCTGTAGTCTCAGCTATACAGGAGGCTGAGGCAGAAGAATCGCTTGAACCCGGGAGGCAGAGGTTGCAGTGGGTCAATATCATGCCACTGCACTCCAGACTGGTGACAGAGCAAGACTCTGTCTCAAAAAAAAAAAAAAAAAAAATCAGAAGGTAAAAATGACAATTGTGACTAAACAGAGAAAGAACATGAATTATTACAATGTCAACATCTAAAATCCTAGCTCCAGAAAACCAGGTAGTGACTTCCCTTATCAAGATAAGAAATATCGGGAGAGGAACAGATTGAAAGTAGGGTGAAGGACATAATGGTTTGGACACGATATACTTAACTATGAAGTAGGCAGTTGAACATACAAGCAGAGAACTATGAAAACTCTGGTCTTCAGAGGTATAAATATGGGTAGGATAGATACATTGATGATACTGAACTCCACAGAATAATGCAAAGGGAGTGTGGAGAGAAATAGTGACCCAGAGATCAGGTACTCGAAGCGGAGCTAGGGATGGAATCAGAAATGGAGCATCCAGAATAGGTAAGGAGAAAACCAACAGAATATTTCAAGGAGTCATCAACCTTTCTGCATGCTCCTGAGGCAGTGAGTGGGGGCAGAAAAACAAACAATACATACAGCAGCATGGAAGATAGTGGTGATCCTGACAAGAAAAAATTTTAGGAGAGTTGTGGGAACACAGAAAGTGGCAGTTAAGTGAGAAGTGAGGAAATGGAGCATATATGAGCAGACAAGTCACACTGGCTGTAACTGGGACCAAATAGGGTTATAGTTGGATGAAATAAACTGTCTCCCACCTATGTTTTCAAGAACAGTAGTTACTAGAGTCTATTCATAAACTGTTGGAAAGATCAAGTAAAAGAATTATTGATCAAACAAGAGAGCAACAGAAAGTTCTTAAGGAGATTGGGGGGGAAGGGGGGAATGGAATCCAGAAGAGGAAACTGGTTTTTGCTAAGTAGAAGAGTGCAAATACAAGCAGGTTTATTGACTTGGTGGTGAAAAGTTGAAAAGGTTCATATCATTTTTCTTTTTCCTCAGCAAAATGTGGTTAAATGATCATGAAATGAGGGCTGTATGTTATTTAAGCTTGTAGAAGCAAGTTACCAGAAAACTACAGAAAAACTGCCAGGTAGTGTTGAGTCTACTTAAGTTTTGAGATTACCAACCTATCTCCTGGAATAATTTTCTTCCATTCCACTGCTCAAGAGCAGACAGAATGTTTGGGGATTCTTCCAGATCATGACAGAAGGAGAGGTGTATGGTCTGAGGATATTTGCAAAGGAGTGCTTGTAACAATGGGATCTAGTTTCTAAGCTGAACAAGTTGAGGACAGGAGTGAGCTGATGAATAGTCAGCAAGTGGTAGTAAAAGGTAGAAGTTTTTTTTTAGCAGAGATATCTTGAGCAGGTGAGCCACAAGTTTGTGGCTAGAAAAATTAATTGAATTCAAGATTTGGAAGTGATATGGGGTTTCATTGTGGCAAAGTCATTGAAGAACACAGGTATTATTTTCTTCATTGACTGGTAGTGTTGAAGATATAAAGTATTTTTTAAAAATCTGTTGTAAAGAATGGGCATGTGAAACTTTATGATCCGGGTGTCCCTCCGATGAGGTGACATTGAAGCTGTGAACTGATGGATATGAAGTCAGCCATAGAATTAAGAGGAATAAGCATTCCAGATCGGCTTTGAAGTGGGGAAGGAAAGTTACTGTGTTCAATGAAATGAGAAGAGTGGGAAATGGGACGTAGGATAAGAATGTTTAGAGGCAGGGGCTTCTGGCAAGTATGACAACTGGATTTTAATCAACGTTTAATCACAATTACTTGAAATTCAATGAATATTACTTGAATACCCGTTTAATCACAATTACTTGAAACTCAATGAATATTACTTGAATACCGGGAAATATTCAAAACATTAACAACCAAAACAGCAAAGGAATCAACCAATTGGGATATATAAATTGAACAATCAGAAAAATCACCATTTGCAAACAGTTGGTACAATTGAATTGGTGTAGACATGTTGATTATCAGTTCTGGTTGAATAAATGCTGTTTGAGATCAGCATTTCTCAAAGTGTGTTCTTTAGAATGCTAGTTCAGTGGGATATAACTAAGCATTAACATTAAAAGAAGAAAAATGTTCTCACGGTCAATTAAGTCTGGAAAATTCCCACTTTTAACTTTTTGCATATTCACAGAACTTTTGTCTTTAATATGCAAACACGCATTAAATTCTTTAAGAGAGGCCAGGTGTGGTGGCTCATGCTTGTGATACCCACACTTTGGGAGGTGGAGGCAGGTGGATCACTTGAGGTGAGGAGTTCAAGTCCAGCCTGGCCAACATGGTGAAACCGTCTCCACTAAAAATACAAAAATTAGCCGGGTGTGGTGGTGTGCACCCACTTGGGTGGCTGAGATAGGAGCATCACTTGAACCTGGGAGGTGGAAGTTGCACTGAGCCGAGATTGTGCCAAAACTACAAAATTAGCTGGGTGTGGTGGCATGTATCTGTAGTCTCAGCTACTGGGGAGGCTGAGGCAGGAGAATCACTTGAACCTGGGAGGCAGAGGTTGCAGTGAGCCAAGATCACACCACACTGCACCAAGCCTGGGCAACAGAGCGCGACTCTGTCTCCGAAAAAAGAAGAGACAGAGAGAGAGAGAAAAAAAAAAACTACAGAACACAATTTAGAAAACTTCATCACAGCAATACTCTCACTATAATAAACATGCTGAAACAGGCTGCCTTAGCCATTACTTATTAGTATTTCTCTTATCCATTAGTCTCTTTCCCAACTTCATTAGCCTTTCTTCTGGCTCCCATCATTTTTTTCCTGGACTATTTTAGGTTCCCCTAAGTAATCTCCACGTTACTCAATTTATCCACTATACCATGACAATTATCTAAAATTGATACCGATTAAATTGTTCAGTCTGCATGCATCCAATAACTATTTTCAAAAACGAAAATAAAGACTTCATACAGCACACAAGAACATTCCTGAACCCGCCACCCATCTGCCTCCTCAGCTTCACCTTCTTCAACTTCCTATCTCAACAAGTGGCCCACTGGCAATACTGCAATTATGCTTTACCTCCAAGCCTGAAATTCTCTTGTCCCCCTGAACCAATGAGCATTCACTCATCTTTCAAAACTCATATTTTTTACAAACACTTTCACACCTACCTACCACCTTTTCCAGAAAAATAGGGCATTCTTTCTGATGTCCCTAGGTATTGTATTATTGTCCTTTCATCTTATTATCTATAGCCACTGTGACTGCTTGATAAAAACTTGCCTTAAAAATCTGTCTAGCCCTTTAAAATAATAATATATGTATGTTAAATTTAACACTGTTGAAAATTTCAAAAACCGTCACATTTCACTTAAGACGATGTATTCTGAATAACACAATTCTGACCTGTAATATGCAAACTCTGGGGGTTCAGAAGAGGAAAAACTCCTACTTTTTAATGATGAAATTTTAGCAAATTTAGGCTGCAGAAGATATCTCAAGACAATAGGTGGGGAAAAGTATACCATGAAAAAAATAAATTTTATGATTTTTTTAATACTTAGACATTACATTCCATATCAAAATTTATCAACATGCTGTTCTATAAATTCATCTTTTTTTTTTTTTTTTACCATAATTTGATTTTTCTGTTTCATGCTAAAAAGCCCACTCTCTCATAACTACCTTTAGCATACATTACCTGGAATATAAAAATTTCATTAAATGTTGGCAAACTCTTCCCCATGACATGTAGAACAATTACAGAAATGTCTAGTTATAAATTTTCTTAAGCTAATGAGCAAAAGAAAAGCCCCAATACACTGGCATTTTCACTTAACAGTGGCTCATAGTTACAATGACCAGAAATAAACCTACTTGCTACTGTGCTATATAGAGTAGTTTTGTCAAGTGCCCACCTTTAAGAGCTAGGTCAACTTCTAAGAAAACTGTATGGAAACATTCAGTTGTTAACAAAAATTCAATATTAAAATTACTCAGTTATTTATTGTTAATTTAGGAAAAAGAAAACCCATGTATTAATCACCCATAAAATAACTTTTATTTTAATAAATAACAGTGGGCTTACCAAAGGGCAGGGATTTTAACGTGTCAAGTTTTATGCTTATTGGTAGTAAGTCTTGAAGAGGTGAAATGAACTAGTCAATAAAACCCAAAAGGCCCTAAAAATAAAGATACTTTAATAAAAATTAAAAAGAAATTTCCAAAAGAAAATAGTTCACTCCTTGACCATGCTTATTTATTCAGAGTACCAGCAATTTCAGTAAGTGCTTCATTTTTCCTGCAAATCTGATGTTGCACAGGGAATGTACACATTTTCATACCATCACAATATCATCAATATATCTCAGGCCAATAATATTGTGAATGCAACTGTTTTATAACAAACACAAAATTAAAAAACCAATGTTACTATTTATGGCAAACAGAAACAAAAGTAAATATTGCAAGGATGTTTTCTTTTGTTTCTAGTACTGATTTTAGTTGGACTTTAAATGAAGGTCATCAACTCTCCTGGAATAACCTCTACCTCTGGCTGTGAATCCACAGTATAAATATGGTGAATAAAGCTAAACTGTAAGAGCTAACTATATACTGAATAACCAAAATAATTATAACTAATACTGCTCTTGAAGACCAATCTAATGAAAAAAGTATCATTAGATATGGTGAGAAATACAGACAAATCTGTACAATCTAACATCTATAAACAGTAAAATCAAAACATCCAACTTCCTTATAGAAAGTGTTTTATCTATGTAATTATAAATGTTAAGGACTCTTGTATTTTATAAACACAAGATGGGCTCACTTTGATGATATCAATTTTAAGATTTATAAAAATGTTTAAAAAAATCTTTCCACAAAACTTTATACAGTTTAAAGCTATACACCAATCTATAAATCTCAGAAAATGGAAAACAAAACAAAAAATCTTTATAAGATCACATGTATAAAACAAGAAATGAAATGTGATTTTATTTAAGGCAATACTGGGCTACTTCACAAATCACCACCTCAAATATTTACACTGCTCCACACTACTAGTTTTCTATCACATTCACAAAGGATTTTTTTTTTAATACCAAATGTTTAAAATCTTCAATGTAGTAAATTCTTTATTCACATTTCCATTATATTTCATGGACTCATAGTAACTATATCCAATTAGAAGCAATGAGAAAAAAAACCCCCAAAACTGTAGCTATAGGAAACTGCTAAAGAATCTGCTTTAATTTCACATGAATGCCACCCCAAAATCCTGGATGGCAAATTTACAAAGCAGAGCAAAGTGTTGATATAATGTGCCTATTTTGTGAAAAGTAATCTTGATATCATCTTGTAAATAAATGTTTCATGTAAAAATCAATGAACTATGGCAGAGTTTCTGGTTTTAGTTCAAAAAGTTCTTAATTTAAAACAATAAAAGAACAATTTAAAAAACTTGATCGCTTAGTTAAAAATTAAAATTCCAAATATAAATGTGTCATTTAATAGTTTAGACTTACAGACTGCTGGTGGCAGCACATGATTTACAATAATAAATATATACAAAAAAGGTATCTACAAATAAAGAGTACTGTTATACATGAGCAGTGACCTGGTGAAACATACCAATCACACAGATAATTGTTTAGTTCATGAAAAGGGCAATTGGGTGATAGAAATTTGAGGTTTAGCTATTTACAATAACTGAAGTACTGATTCTGTTCCTCAAGTCCCATAGGGATAAAAAAAAAAAGTTTTACATGACAATGTCATGTTTTTTTTGTTGTTGTTTTGTTTTTGCCAGGTTAATTCATGACAACAACAAAAAATATAATGAAAGTTCCACAATTCTAGCATGCTTGATGGCTTCCTATTTAAAATAAAATGGTAAATGATGTATTTATACATTAATTATCAGTACTGACCTCTGCCTGTGGCTTTACCTATACTGATATCTTTCACAACAGACATATCTGGATCATTTGAATGTACTTCAAGTTTTTTCAGACTGACGGTAGGTTTCATTTCCTGAAGCTGCTTTAAGACAAGCTCAGTGCAATCTTTAAGATTCTTGTCTAAAACAATTTTTACATTATCACTGCACTGAAGCTGTGATGGATTGGCAAACTGTACAAACGTTTCGCTTTCTTTACAAGGACATACATGATTTCCACTAGTCACAGCAGTCTTATCAATATTTTTTCTTGAATTTGAATGGGATCCTTTTTTGTTTCCAGTATTTGGATGGTCTTTGTCAATATTTTTCTTCTGCTTCACTGCAGACTCCTCAAGAAACTTCAGAAATGATACTTCAAATCCCATTGGCTTAAAAGAGCTCCAGTCAAAAGACGCAGGATGCTCCTCAGTGGTTTGAATGGCAACAGCAGTTTCTTCTTCTTTACGCACGCTACTTAACTCAGCTGCTGATGCTGGTTCAGCTTTTTCAACTTTCCTTTTTTTATTTTGTGAGACATTTTTTTCTTTATTAACTCTCTTCAAATTACTTGCTTTTTGTCTTTCTGACTGGCAGGGGTTATCTTCCTGAAAATCGTTACTCACATTTGAAGAAGTAATAGCCTGCGTCTCTACACTTGTGCTATCTTCATTTATTAATTTTGTAATAAACAATTCTGTTAGTTCGTCCATTTCATCTTTTTCATTTTTTTCAACTTCCTTTTGTGAAACTGTAGCTGTTGTTCTTGAATTATCATTGCTCTCTGATACACACGTGTCAGAATCTTTCACATCATTCTTAGCACCTTCTTGCTCAGACGTTTCCTTTACTTGTGAGTTGCAACACTGTTTGAATACAATAAGAAGATTTCGGTGTTGTGATGTAAATGCCTTAGATAATTTATGGCACTTATAATGTCTAATTATATTGCTTTCACTTGTAACAACCGAAGTACATCCCTTTATCATACATGGATACTGGGTTACAAATCTGCTTGTACACTCAGACAGGGCATCATTTCTAGCCTTTATAGAATATACATGCTTCCCACGTTTCAGAGAATAAGGCTTATTTTCTTCAATCTGCACAATCTTTGCATTCTTGTTTTCTAAATTGTTTTTTTTCTTTCGTTTGGTCTTAGGCATTTTTATTCCTTCCTTTCCACATCTGCTGTGTTTCATCCCCCGATGTTTAGACTTTGATTTTTCCTGGTTTGCTTTGCTTGACATATTTTCCTGGCCAGGTGTTAATCTTCTTGGGCGAATCAAATGAGCCTTATGTTTGTCATTATGCTTATTAAAAATGTGTCGGAGGAGATTTGACCGGGTTGCATATATACGGTCACAGCCTTCACAATCACATTTGTATACACCATCTTCTTCGGTTTTACTTGCCCTTAGTCCAATTCCATGGTCTGCCTCTAGATGAACAACATAGTTCAAATATGTAGTAAATGAAGATTTACACTCTAACTGGTCACACGGAAATTTCCCAACATCCACTGAAGCAGTCATACTTTCAATTTCTTCAGGAGTCATTTCATGAAGTTTCATGTAGTGTTGTATTAGGCCAGTAATTGCTTGGAAAATTCGAGAACAGTCACTTACCTGACATCGAAATTCTTTCAAAGTTTGTTTAGTTTCAGTTTCTTCACTTTCTTTACCAGCTTCACTTTCCTCTTCGACCTCTGCTGAAAATGCAGGTAGATCTGATTTGTGTACAGCCTGGTAATGGAGAATCAAGTTTTGCTGTATCGTAAAGGCAGCAAAGCATCCCTGGTGAACACATCGATATGGTCTGTAAGGACTGTATCTTGTTGGAAACTCAAGGGATTGGGAAACTGGCTTCTTTCGTTTTTTCTCCTCCTTTTCTTTTTTATGCCTCCTAATTTTCCGTCCTTTGGTTTGTATGTTTGTGAGTGCATTTGTATTACATTGTTCTGAAGTAACTGTAATCACTTGTAAAGAACTTTCTGTTTTGTCAGGGCTTTTTTTTTCTACAAGTTGTTTTTCTGGGATCACTGCTACATTACTGTGGGTAGTTTGGGTCTCTTCTCTCAATTCTAAAGCAGGCTGAGATTCCTTTTTATTTTCCTCTGTCATAGCTAGCTGTTTTTTCACTTGTGTACTTCGTGGGGCCGACAAATTTTCACTCTGAGATTTTCTTCCATAAGGCCTTTTAATTTTTAACTTTACCATTTCTTCAGTTGTAAAATGATGCACCAACTGACAGTGTGCCCGGAGATTAGAATTTCTTGTAAATGTTTTTGTACATGTAGGTACTACACATTTAAAGGGAGCAAATTTCAATTGATTCTTCTTAATTTCAAGAATCATTTCTGGAGTGTACTGATGAATTTTACCATAGTGCTTAAATAGTGCATCCTTTGTCATAGCACTGTAGTTACAGCCTTGGTTTTGACACACAAAGGGTTTATTAACTTTGTCATTAAACTGAATGTTTATCATTTCAGAAACTGGCTGAACAACTGTGACATCTGCAGTTGATTTAACAGGCGTGGGAGTCAGTGTTACTGATGTATTTATCAGTACACACTGGGATGCTGGAGGGGACAGGTCATTTTCTAATTTTAGTTTCTGTAAGCCTTCTAAAATTTCCTGTATTTGATCCTCCTTATGCGATACTTCAGACTGAGGAATGTTACTTTTTGTTGGCATGACACTTATAAAGGAGGAAAACTGAGAAGAATCAGGTAATTTGTTATTTTGCACAGTGTTTACTGAAGGAAGCTGAATGTTATAATTTATTTGAGCATTTTGTGATGTTTCACCAGCACCCTGAGATCCACTTTTTACCTCAAGTATTTGAGAATTCATAGCAGTTTTAATAATTTCAAGAGTCTTCTCAAAGTTTTGTATAACATTGTCTTCAGAAATCTGCAAATCAGAATTTATTGAAGTTGTGCATGAATTCAAAGCCATCATTTGGGAATCACCATTTTCAGTTTTTAATGTTAAAGGGGCTAACACTGTATGGGACTCAACATTGGTTTTAAAATTCTCTTTTACATCAGTCACAAATAACTGATTGTTAACATTATTTAATTTCTGTGTTAGATTTTCCACCAAACTCTGAGGTTCACAACCTGGAATTACATTTGAGTGAAGGTTAGTAGTTGGGATTTCAACACTCTTTGCTATGAGTCCCATTGTTGTTAAGTCACTTGTTATCAAGTTTTGGGAAGAATTAGGTGCAATTAGTGGAGGAGCAACTTTCTTTCTTCTCTTAGAAGCACTGTTTCCCTTTTTATTTAAATGACTGGATCTTGTGTTCTGAGGACCACTTATAACAGAAACACGAGAACTGTTACTGGTAAAATTTTGTGATGGCCCACCAGAATTAGGAAATGAACTAGAGCACAAACCATTTTCAACAGTCTTCAGTAGCAAGTCATTCGTTGGAAAAACAGGCAAGCTGCTACATTCCTCAATGGAGGAAGTTTTAGAGTTTGATGTCCTATTCTGGTTGGTCAGCAAGGTGTTTGGATGGCATACAGTTTGCAACAGGGGTGGTACAGTTGGATTTGGAATCACTGTTGCATTTACTTGTGGTGTATCAGACACACAACTTGTTGAAACATGAGAAAGCATCTCGGCACCCTCAAATGTACTGGGAATGCCAGCAGTTTCCAAAGCCTGTTTAATAATTTCACTACCTTCTTGACTGACACTGGTATTAAAGTTAGTCACGCCAGGTCGAGGAAATGTATTTGGTAAAAATGTTGGCGAGCGATTTTCAGCAGCAAGAAGCTGTAGAAATGATGGATCTTTAAAACATGCTTCTGGATTGAAGGTAGATTGTTGTGGCTGCTGCAAATTTACTGCATTTGTGGAAAGAATCATGCTGGCAAGAAGAGAAGGCTGTCCATTACTCTGTAGAAGTTCTTGAGCAATTTCGGCTCCATCCAGTGGTTTACAGTAAGATCGCTTGGATAAGTGCCCACCCAGTGATCTGGGATTAGTAAAAGCCCTGTAACACCTGCTACAGATAAATTTCCCATCTCTGATAATTGCAGGCCATTTAGCCCTTTTGTTGTGCTTAGGTTTTCTTTCTTTCCCATTTGGGCCCCGCCCACGGTCTTTTTTAACTTTTTCAGGTGCAGACTGTTGGTCACTGGGGCTACTGAAGTTATCTGCAACATTCACTTGTGAAGGAAAAACTGCATTTTCACCATTACCCCCCTTTAGAAAGGAGGAATTAGTGTTTCCTTCCATCTGTGAGGCATAATGATTTGTATTATTTTCCAGTTGGGAAAAAACAGAATTAGTCCCACTATCTGCTGGTGAAGGGAAGAGAGACATTGAACTACTTTCTGCAGGTAAAGGAAGGAAAGGATCTGAGCCACTGTCAATATTCAAAGGCAGAACTGTTTTGGTTAGATCTTCCATTTGTGCTGGCAAGGCAGTATTAGGTAAATTTTCCATTTGGGAACATAACATACCACCTTGTTCATTTTTATCCTGAGAAGTTATATTTGGATTTATGACACTTTCCATTGAGGACAACAATGGAGTTGACACACTTGCTAAATGAGCTGGAAAAATGGGAGGCGAGACATGCTGCAACTGGGCCGAACAAGTAGGATTCCCATTGGCTTTGGTCTGTGATGTAAAAAATGCATTATTTGAGCTGTTCACCGGTGATGGCAAAAAATAAACAAATTTTCCATTATTTGGTGTATTTAAGTTGTTAGCTTTCTGACCTTTTTTATTTTTGCGCTGCATTTTAAATGCAGCATATTGGTCAGGGTGTGCTGTCTTCATGTGTTTCCCAATACTCTGTGAAGAGTTATAGGTTCGAGTACATCCCTCGACCTGGCAGCTGAATTTCTGAACTGGAGCTTTTGGAGGCACTGATGGGGTTCCTAATGAATTACTTAGATTGGGCTGTGGTGGAACAAATGCAATACTTTCTAATGTCTTAAGAGGTAAATTATAAAGATTGGATGATGTTTTAACATTATCTCTACATTCAAATTTGGAAGTTGGTAAATTGTTTTGAAATCCTGCCTGATTTTGCACAGAAAAGGTCATCAAGTTGTTCACTTGTCTTTCTAAGTTTTGTGGGGTAAGGTCACCTATTTTGAGAGTTTCTGAATTTACTAAAGAATTCTGAGTAACCTGGGCTTCATTAAAGCAATCTTGTTCTTTTCTCTCCTGGAAACCTGGATGACACAAATCATTACAAGTATCTTCAACTGGTGTATGTAAGTCTGTGACCAGAGATTCACCATTGCCTTCCACAGTTGAGTTTTCTTGCTTTCCAAAGTTATCCTCAATCCCCTGATTGAGAGACACCTTAATGGACACAGCTACTTCACTGGATTGAAGTAGAGGAGTAGTAGCAGAGTTTTCCAAACCATTTGACAATGGTCCATTAACTTGCCTGAGCTCAGAGGCAGAAATCTGGTCTTGTTTGGTCACAGTTGATTCTGCTTTGCTTTTATCCCAAGCATCACTTCTATCTGCTAGTAAGCTGTTTTCAATGTTATTTTCTGAAGGAAGCACAGATCTTTCTTTCTCAGTATTCTCTGCTGTGTTCTGATTCATTTCAGAAGGCTGAATGGAACCTCCAGATGAATTAAGTTGGGCTTCAGGAGGCAGCAGTTTTTCAGGAGGAGTACTGTGATCATCCAGATGCTTTTCCAGCTCACCCTGAGAACGATAAACTTTACCACAACCTGTGAACTTGCAAGTGTACGTATTATAATGTTGTGCTTCATGATCATACAGTAAATAAGCTTCCGAAAAAATTCTTCCACATTTAGGAAACATACATTTTGCTCTAAAGACTTGATGCTCCTTTCGGTGGGTTAAAAGCTCGGCATAACTATTAAAACCAGCTTTACATTTCATCTGTATACAGATATATGGTTTACTGCCACAGTGCATCTGTAAGTGATCATTGAGATGAGTAACACTCACAAAATGCCGCCTACAGTACTGGCAAATAACTTTTTTGCTCTGCATTTCAAGAAAGCGCTTAGCATCTTCATTATCTTTATGCCCCTTTACATGAGCAATTAAATTTTTAAAGTACTTAAAGCCCTTTTTACAAAAAGTTACAGGGCAATTAAATTCATTAACAGGTACTGGTTTCTGGACTGGAATCACTTCTGGCTCATAGGATTTATCTTTGTCATCATTCTCATCGTCTGAACCATCATTGTCATTAAACACTATAAAATCTGTTGAATAGAGACTATTCTTTTTTATAGGTCGCTGCTCCTGTTTAGCCACAGTATTAGTCTTCTGATTTTCATTGGCAGTTGTGATCTTTGGAGGCCTTCCCAATCTTCTTAATGGTTTCATAGCTGCTAGTCTCTCTTTACTAGATTGTTTAACATGCAGTGTGACATGAGGGACAAAGGTTTCTTTAGAATTAAAGTTCTTTGCACATATGGGACAACTATAAATTCCATCTTTGTAATGTTTCTGAGCATGTCGTACTATTCTGTGACCAAGGAATTCTTTGTCACACAACACACAATACTGCATGTAGGCTTGCCAATTCCTAAACCTAGCAGATATAAATCCCCTCTCTCTTAACTGTTTTATCTCTCTCTTCTTCTGCTTTTCATCACCAATGTCTTTAAGAAGGCCAGAATTAGCACCAACTCCACCAGAAAGTCCGTTCATAGAAGTTTCTTTACTCTCTTCTTGGTAGTCTACTTTTTCATATACTTCACTGTCATTTAGTTCATCTATTGAAGACACAATGGATGCTTCTTCTCCCATTAATGCAAGGCATTGTCGTTTCAAGGTTTTCCAATCCCAGAATTCTGGATCAAAGGGCCACTGAGTTTTCAATACAAGTAACAGCTCACAGCGTAGAGAATTTGGTATTGGAAGATTCTCTTCATCATATTTCTGGTCTGGCTGATTATATAACATTTCCACAGCATAATACGCATCTACTGTAGGCTCAATAAGAAATTCACTCAGTTGACAAGCACGTTTTACTTCCAGATCATCAGGCAACAAACATGAAATGGTCTTGCAAATAGATATTTTCACTTCAGTATTTTCTGTAGACTCCAAGCGAAGAGCTTTTACACACAGTTCTATACAGGTAGCAAGTCCAGCCCCTTCAGTCTGTGAAAAAGCAAATAGGAAATGTTAATTTAAGCTACATTAATCAACACTAATTTATTTCAGAATTTAGTTAAGATTGAGATTTTTCTCAAATCTTGCAATAGCAGCTTATGAAAGGATTCCCCTTCTAAAGCACTGCAGCTTAGTCTGTTATGTGTGTATGTAAAATGAACTGCATAGAATGGCAGAAAATGCGTAAGTATTAGAAGCTAAGACCTGGGTATGAAATTATTTAATGGCTAGGCAAACCTGGAAGTTAATTTAACTTTTTTGACCTTTCATATCCCACTTATAAAATAGAGGTCAAAACAGCACTTAAACTTCATTAAATTGCTGTATTAAAGGAGATTAAGTATGTGTTATAGTTTAGTATAATGTCTGGCACATAGTAAATGATCAATAAATGTCATCCTTATTGTAACTCTTCCTGTTTGCATAAGCAATCTTTCTGAAACAAAACCCTCCTAATCTAATTATAAAACTGAGAACATCCCCATATTTCCAAACTTATCAGTACTGAAATAGTTTGCTTCTATCAAATAAGGTACTAATCCCTAATAGTGGAGATTCTAGCGCTATCATAAAAGCGAATGTCAAATTACCTACCTCATGGCAGGACTAGCTTAAGAATTAGAAGTAGGGGTAGACATAGCCCAACATACTTTTTCTTTTGAATTAGCATCTTAAACTATTATTATTAGATAGCAATAACAAAGGTAAGAGTCATTTGAAAGACACATAGGGTAAAGAGACAAAAATGGGTTTTAAAGACAAGGGAACAAAGATAAATGAGAAATAAGATAGCCACAGGATGTGGCCACATTCATTGTAATAAAATATGTATGATACAGGATCAAAAGGCAACAAAGAAAATAGGTAGAGAGAACTGATAGGGCCTGTATTATCATAAGTTAAGAAGTAAATATTATACCAAAACAAGCTTAAACTTGTAGGGCAAACGTATTTTTACTTAAAAGGAAAAGGATCCTGGGATACTGAATTGGCCTTGATTTTAGAAACAGCAAGAGCACAATGACCAAAAAGAAAATGAATAGAAAGAATAGCATGAAGAGACCTATTTTTAAAATGATAGGCTAGGCTGGGGGCGGTGGCAAATGCTTATAAATCCAAGCACTTTGGAAGGCTTTGAGGCAGGAGGATCACTTGAGCTCAGGAGTTCGAGACCAGCCTGGGCAACATAGGGAGACCCCCCCCCCATCTCTACAAAAAGTACAAAAATTAGCCAGGTGTGGTGGTATGCAGCTGTAGTCCCAGCTACCTGTGGGGGTGAGAAAGGAGGATCACTTGAACCTGGAAGGCTGAGGCTGCAGTGGGCAGAGATCGCACCACTGCAATCCAGCCTGGGTGACAAAGTGAGACCCTGTCTCCAAAAAAAACAAAAAGGCTGGGCATGGTGGCTCATCACTTATGCCTGTAATCCCAGTGCTTTGGGAAGGCAAGGTGGCAAGGACTGATTGAGGCCAAGAGTTTGAGACCAGCCTGGGCAATACAGAAAGACCCCATCTCTACCAAAACAAACAAAAAATTAGCTGGGCATGGTAGCATGTGCCTGTCATCCTAGTTACTCAGAAGGCTGAGGCAGGAGGATTGCTTGAAATTGGGAATTCGACGCTGCAGTAAGCTAGGACTGCACACTGCACTCCAGCCTGGGCAACAGAGCAAGACCCTGTCTCTTAAAAAGAAAAATAATTTTTAAAAAATGACAGGGAAGATGAAAACTGGGAAGGAAGTGGGACCATATGGGTGTCTCTAGATTTCATATAAACTTGTATATGTTATACTATTCCTAGATAGATCTGTGCCTTAAAACTTGTACAGTAAAACATCTGCATCTCTGTTACATGCCTTATGGGGCTGCTAAGGGTGAACAATTAGGTCACTCCTCTACTACGATATGCAAGAAAGAAAAAAATTACCGGTGGTCTGTGAAGCTGCATTCTACACACGGAAAGGCACAAATAAGTCTGGGAGGACTTAATGGACAAGTAAACCATAAAGATGATTAAAAGTAATACTGAAGGCACATATAATAATGTCAGAAGAACTGGTACAAGTTCTTACTGGTGAAAGTTCTGAGAAGGGGTGTGATTATTCAGAAATTCAGGAAACAACGGAGAAATAAATGAATTTAAAAAAGGATTCAGAGAGGCCCGGCGTGGTGGCTCATGCCTGTAATCCCTGCACTTTGGGAGGCTGAGGCGGGTGGATCACCTGATATCAGAAGTTCGAAACCAGCCTGGCCAACATGATGAAACCCAGTCTTTACTAAAAATACAAAAAATTAGCTGGGTGTTGTGGCAGGCACCTGTAATCCCAGCTACTGAGGAGGCTAAGGCAGGAGAATCACTTGAACACAGAAGGTGGAGGTTGCTGTGAGCTGAGACTGTGCCACTGCACTCCAGCCTGGGCAACAAGAGCGAAACTCTGTCTCCAAAAAATAAAGATTCAGAGAATGAAGGATTTCTGGATGAAGGGTATCTGTCTTGCAGAAGATAACTATTTGTATCATATGAATGTTGAGCCTCTTCTCCAGGAATGGCAAAAGCTGGTAAGAATTCTACTTATTGGCAGGGCGCACTGGCTCACGTCTGTAATCCCAGCACTTTGGGAGGCTGAGACGGGCGGATCATGAGGTCAGGAGATTGAGACCATCCTGGCTAACACAGTGAAACCCGGTGTCTACTAAAAATACAAAAAAAATTAGCCGGGTGTGGTGGTGGGCGCCTGTAGTCCCAGCTACTCAGGAGGCTGAGGCAGGAGAATGGCATGAACCCAGGAGGGGGAGCTTGCAGTGAGCCGAGATTGCGCCACTGCACTCCAGCCTGGGCGACAGAGCAAGACTCAACCTCAAAACAAAAACAAAAACAAACAACAACAACAACAAAGAATTCTACTTACTGCTCACAAGACATATCTAAAATATTTAAAAGGGGAATTCCACTGACATTCTATTCCAATCCAGTCTGTGACTAAATTTGAAGGTTCATTTCCATTCATTAACAGTGAGGAGCCTCAATAAATTTGCTTTAAAAACATTTTCATGTTGTAATTAAACTTGAAACCTTTACATAATGTCAAAGAAACAAAATAAACTATATTTTACAATTTTTTTTCTTGTGACCTTTCATGTGTGTACTTGAAAATAAGTGAACAGGCAACATTCAAGTCATAAACTGGCTATAGAGCAGGTAAGTTTTAAAAGTTGAATTTGAATTCACAATAATTTTCTATAAAGACAATGTAATTAAGTGATTTGCCCAGAAAAATCTACTTAATTCATAAGTTAGTCATAAATACTAACAGCACAAGCTTAAATTTATGAGTCACAGGAACAGAAAGCTAAGTGACATGAATTCAGAGGAGGAACAGACACTCAACCCCTTTCCAGGAAAAGAACAGCACCGGACAAGTTCTGGAAAACAGAAAGGTTTGTCTTTTCTACCTTCTTCCCATTGCCTTTTCTGTTCCTTTCCTCTGGCTGCCTAGTATCCTTGACCTAAAGCCATCCAAGGCTTACATGTTGCTTTTAGTTTCCCATGTAACATCCCATCCAGTCCTTCCCTACCCACTCTTAACATCACGTTTTACCCGGTTTTAAAACTCTTTGAATAATTACCACGTATTTCAGAATAAAATACAAACCTTAGTGTGGAATACAAAAAGGACTTCACAGTCTGACCACTGCCTCATCTGTTCTAGTTTCCTCTTTTATCTTTCCCTCCACTCAAACAACTGAGCTACCTGTAGTTACCCAAATATTCCATTCTCTCATTTGTCTTGATACGACTTTATGTGTTTTTTCTGTGACTAGGAACACTCTCTCCTCCCTCTTTAGCCATTACTAATTGAGTAGCGAAAATAGACAAGTGGGTTATTATGGCCCACTTATTTTATTCATTCAGAACTTACTTTTATACCAGGCACTGCACTAAGTAATGTACCCTCACCGGATATTCAAGATTCCACTCTAGTAGAAAGACCCATATAATATTGCTATTGGTTTTGAGTTTCCATCAACAGACTACAAAATCCTTAAAGGCAGGGATGTATTTTTTAACTCTTAAACCTCAAGGAGTCTAGGGAAGCGTATACTATATGAATAAAAAGATTCCAAGCTATCTGCTGCAATTCCTTTGCAGATCTCAATTAGGATTTAAGATGTTAATTACAGTTGTCCTTCAGAATCTGGGGGCACTGGTTCCAGGATTCCTGTGGATACCAAAATCTACAATGCTCAAGTCCCTTATATAAAATGGCATAGTATTTGCATACAAACTATAGACATCCTCTCATATAACTTAAATCATCTCTGTATTACTTATAATACCTAATAAATGGCTACATATTACTTCATTTGCATAGATTCAACATAGTACGCTTGTGGCAAATTCAGGTTTTGCTTTTTGGAACTCTATAGAGTTGTTTCCTTTTCTTTTTTGACACAGGGTCTCACTTTGTCACCCAGGTTGGAGTGCAGTGGAGTGAACCTGGCTCAGCGGCATGATCTTGGCTCACTGCAATTTCTGCCTCCCAGGCTCAAGTGATCCTCCCATCTCAGCCTCCTAAGTAGCTGGGATTACAGGCACACCACTATGTTTGGCTAATTTTTTTTTTTTTTTTTGGTAGAGATCGGGTTTCACTGTTTTACCCAGGCTGGCCTCAAACTCCCGGGTTTAAGTCTTCCAAAGTGCTGGGATTACATGTGAGCCATCATATCTGACCCCTAAATATTTTCAATCCATAGGTGGTTGAATCCACTGATGTGGAACCCATGAATGTGGAGGGCCAACTGTATTTTAAATTAACATATGAGTAGCTGGCTGATAGTCTTCAATTCCTGGAGTTTTTTTTTTTTTTTTTAGGGTTACCAGTTGGCTGGGTGTAGTGGCTCACGCCTGTAATCCTAGCACTTTGGGAGGCTGAGGTGGGCAGATCACCTGAGGTCAGGAGTTCGAGACCAGCCTGGCCAACATGGTAAAACCCCATCTTTACTAAAAATACAAAAATTAGCTGGGCATGGTGGTGTCCACCTGTAATCCCGGCCAGTCGAGAGGCTGAAGCATGAGAATCGCTTGAACCTAGGGGATGGAGGTTGCAGTGAGCCGAGACTGCACCACTGCACTCCAGCCTGGGCAGCAGAGGGAGGCTCCATATCAAAAAGAGAAAAAAAGGGGTTACCAGTTAATCCAAATCACTACATCGAGGTTAACCTCTATGTGGAAAATGAAGAGAGTTATTACACCAAAATCTAATCACTATAGCTTAACTTTAAGGTCTCTTCAGTCCTAAAATAATAATAATCTATGATTCTAGTTTTAAGTTAAAACCTCTGCTTGATCAGGTTTCAGAAAGTAAAAAAACAAAAGGAAAAAAATTTCTTGCAACAAGAAGCAAGGTTTTTGGGCAAAGAGCAATTACCATGGTGCATACTATGCCTGTCAAGAAGGCTGCTGTGAAGGTCACGTGTGGTGGCTCATTATCTGTAATCCTACCACTTTGGAAGGCCAAGGCAGGGAGAATTGCTTGAGCCCAGGAGTTGGAGACAAATCTGGGCAATATCGTGAGACCCCATCTCTACAAAAAATAAAAAAATTAGCCAAGTGTGATGGTACACACCTGCAGTCCCAGCTACTTAGGAGGCTGAGGTGAGAGCACTGCTCAAGCCTGGGAAGTTGAGGCTGCAGTGAGCTGTGATTTGCAGCACTGCACTCCAGTCTGGATGACAGAGGAAGACTCTCTCAAAAACCAACCAACCAACCAACCAACCAACCAACAACCAACCAATCAACAAAAGCAACAACAGAAAAGGCGGCTGCTGCCACTGCCAACTTCCAAAGCTATTCATACTTTTAACTGCTTTTTTATATACTCTAATTCTGACCCCAAATTCTCTGGAATAGTGTTACCCGACAGAACTATTAGTGATAACGGGAATGTTCTACATCTGTGCTGTCCACTAGCACAGTTCTATATCTGGCATAGCCACTAGCAACATGGAGCTACTCAGCAACTAAAATGTGACTACCATAATGAACAGCGCAGCTCGTCTAGTATTTTACACCCCATCCTCTGGCCCACCATGGTCTCTTTATGAGTAGGGAGTAAGACTGAAGAAGGATGGTCACTTTTACCTAACCTCCTCAATTTATCTGATTTAGTAGTAATGAAACCTACAGTGATTAAGGTCAATTCCAAGTCAAGATTTATACCCAGTTTGGATTCTAGTTTCAACTTCTTTCTACTCTACTCTGTCGTGCTGTTTTTTAGTTAGTGGCACAATCTATAAGTTAAAACTGCATAGTAGTTTCATAAGAAATTTATTATTGGTCCCTTTCAGGTTTTTGTTGGTTTTGTTTTGGAGACAGGGTCTTGCTATGTTGCCCAGGCTGGTCTTGAAATCTGGGGCTCAAGTGACCATGCCCAGCTACTTTATTTTTTAACTGCAGCACCGCAATATATAAATGAAAAATCAGGACAAGTTAACAAGGGTGACAGAGGAAAAACTGGAAAGCAGGATTCATTCATATTCTTTCCTCCTGAAAATGAAGAGAAATTATTTTTAGGAGAGAAAAATAAAGACACATCTAAGACTTACTGACCAATGACAGATTTTAAAAGGCACTTATAAAGAGGAATAGGGGAGTATCTTTTGGTCCTTCCTTTCAAAAACAATTATACATTCATTTAAAAATACTTCTTAATCATGCTGCATCTCAGTTTTTAGATTCTACACAATGGTAGTACCTTTGGAAGGTGTTTTCTGTGTACATTTAAATGGAAACCAACTGCATTTCTACAAAGGTTACTATAAGAAAATCAGTAACTTTACGAAACTGGAATTCTGATTTATTAATACTTAATAGTAATAAATAAACGGAAACACATATGCAACCTCTACTCATCAACTCACTCTTCAGTTGTGTCTAATCTGTATAAATCCATCTGTTAAAATTTTCATTTCAATAACTATATATGTTTATTTACAAACGTTCTTTTGATTCTTTTTACAATGCTTGGTCATTTTGATACTGTCTTTCTCATACTTTAATTCCTTATTTTAAGTTTTTAAATATAAATACTTCCCAGATTTTTCCATAATTATATTATTTAAAGTATTAGGCAAGTAATCCTATTATTCCTTTGCTGAAAATCACTCAGGTCAGATAATTTTGTATCTTTATAAATCTTAATGGTGAACTCATGTTAAGCAGGGCTTTATGAGACACCTGAGTTGACAATATGTCCCTCCCAAAGCAGTTCGGCATTTCCTTCTGCAGGAATCTTAGGTATTCATCCTCACCTTCTTAAACATTAACTTACTTGGCATAGAGATTTCTGAACTATACAGCTAGGGTAAATGTGGCTCCCAAATCTGTATGAGGGTAGACTTGTAGTTATAACTTCCTAAAGAATTTCCTCCTCTGACCCAGAGTCCAGTTGGACATACCTCAAATTCCCTACCATCCATCTGTGTTAGACAGTATTATTTTTCTAGTCTACCTTTTCAATAAAATTATAGAACTTCACAGGTTCCAGCTTTGTGTAGTGCTTGTGTATGCATGCGTGCGCGTGTGTGTGTGTGTATGTGGTGAGGGGGTGGCTGTTTCAGATCTACCTACCCAAGCAGACAAGTAGAGCTGGCTCAAGATCTTTTTTTTTTCTTAAAGACCAAGTCTCACTCTGTCTCCCAGGCTGGAGTGCAGTGGTGCAATCTCGGCTCACTGTAACCTCCGCCTCCGAGGCTCAAGCGATTCTTGTGTTTCAACTTCCAGAGTAGCTGGGACTACAGGCACCTGCCACCATGCCCAGCCAATTTTCTGTAATTTTAGTAGAGCATGGTTTTGCCATGTTGGCCAGGCTGGTCTTGAACTTCTGGGCTTAAGCGATCCATAAAATGCTGGGATTACAGGCGTGAGCCACCACGTCCGGACTACTTTTTGTTTTTGAGACAGGGTCTTGCTTGTCGCCCAGGCTGGAGTGCAGTGGTGCAATCTCGGCTCACTGTAACCTCTGTCTCTCAGGCTCAAGCCATCCTCCCACCTCAGCAGGGACTACAGGCAGGCGCCACTTACTTTAGTAGAGATGGGGTTTCACCATGTTGGCCAGACAGATCTCAAACTTCTGACCTCAGGTGATCTACCCACCTTGGCCTCCCAAAGTACTGGGACTATGGGCATGAGCACCCTGGCCTGGCCCAAGATCTTATCTCCATATAGCTATCTCCCGTCCCTGTGTAAATATCAAACTTCCAACTACTTAGTTACTGCAAGTAGCAACATATCCCAATCTCCAGGTTAGGTGAGGCTCAGTATCAGTTCAAGCTTTCTGTTCCTGTTTTTAGGTTTCACCTTTTGAGCCCAAATATTCCTGCAATCTCAGCTGCTACACAATAAAAGAGATGTTTGTTTTATCACGTATTTGTGGCTGTTTGTAGAATTTTAGATAATGTAATCTTCTCTTCTGCTAGCAAAGGAACCTAGTGCTATATATTCTTCTTTATACTTTTTAAATTTCTTTTTGTTTGTTTGAGATGGAGTCTCGCTCTGTCGCCCAGGCTCGAGTGCAGTGGCGTGATCTTGGCTCACTGAAACCTCCGCCTCTGGGTTCAAGCAATTCTACTGCCTTAGCCTCCTGAGTAGCTGGGATTACAGGTGCATGCCACCACACCTGGCTAATTTTTGTATTTTTAGTAGAGACAGGGTTTCACCATATTGGTCAGGTTGGTCTCGAACTCCTGCCCTTGTGATCTGCCCGCTTTGGTCTCCCAAAGTGTTGGGATTACAGGCGTGAGCCACTGTGCCCAGCCTACTTTTTAAATTTCTATAGTCAAATTATCAAAGTAAGTAGTATAACACCTAGAACCAAAACAGAAGAATGATATAATTTAAGTATTACATATATTACTTTTCTTTTGGGTAAGTAAGAACAAGCTCCTGGATCTCAACTGCATTTTTAGGTCTTTCTGTATCAAGTATCTTAAAGGACTAACAAGAAAATGTTCAAAGGATTAAATGAAACATTTTAAAAATCACTGAAAAGGGTGCCAAAATCATAAAAGTTATAGTCTTTTATTAATGATAATGTATACATTTTAACCTTAAAAATATTCTGATTATTCTTACCTCTGAATTAATAACTTTAATCAGGAAGAAAATGTGATATACTGTTTTCGTTAACAAAGAAAGCTGACGACACCTCTCAAGGTACACTTGTATAGATGGTTCTACTCTTTGTTGTAATTTACTCCAAAAGAGAGTAAGTTCCCTTAAAAAAAAAAAAAAAGTTATAGTAAGAAAAGTTGGAGCAGTAATGTAATAATCATGGACCACATCAATCCAGTCATTACATTTGAAATTAAAACTGGTTTTATATTCCAATCCTATATGCATGCTTAAGCTTAAATGCAAGAAAACAGATCCCAACTATCTAAATACCAAATAAAATCAGGATATGATTTATCATTTTATTAATATTTTTCAGTCCCAGAGAAGCATTACCTTTTACTAGGAAAGCATCTAACATTTTTTTTCGGAGGCAGTCTCACTGTCACCCAGGCTGGAGTGCAGTGGCGCAATCTCCACTCACTGCAACCTCCGCCTCCCAGGTTCAAGCGATTCTTGTGCCTCAGGCTCCTGAGTAGCTGGGATTACAGGTGCGCACCACCATGCCTGGCTAATTTTTTATTTTTAGTAGAGATGGGGTTTCACCATGTTGGCCAGGCTGGTCTCAAACTCCTGACCTCAGGTGATCTGCCCACTTCAGCCTTCCAAAGTACTGGGATTACAGGTATGAGCCACCGTGCCCGGCCAGCATTTAACATTTAAACGAGTTATATAGATGATAACTTTGAGTGACGTGTGAACTTTATGTAATAAGAAAGCTCAAGATATGTGTGTGTGTGTGTGTACGTGTGTGTGTGTATATATATATAAAACATATCAATGACATTATTTTTAAACAGCATTTCTCTTTTATCTCCTAACAAATTTAAAATTGATAATAAGGTTATTATTACCAGATGAATATAAAAACCAATGCTGACAAAAAACCCAAAGACACTAATCTATGCCACAGTAATTTCCCAGTTGATTTACTGCCTTTCCAGTTGATTTTGTGTCTGAAGTCTGTACTGCTACTTCCTTGTCCAACTCTGCCCTCACTATTGAGTCGTCAATCAACTCACAACTGCTTATCTTAAACAGTGTTTTTTGAACATAAACTTCTATGTTGCACTTCAAGAGCTTATAATGGACTGCTTTTGCTTGGCATATGAAACTCAGCTTTTGATGCCTTTGTAAAAACCAACATAACATACTAATTTTTTAGTCATCACTGATTTTCTGGTAGTATAACTAGAAAACCTATTACACTTGTCCTGGATAAATATATCTTACTTATTCTCCCTTCAGAATCTTTCTGCCTTTCATACCAATCCTCTGTATTGCATATACTACTTTTCCTTCATAACAAGGCTCAATGCTTAGAAATCTTTTATAAGCTCCGATCTTTATTGATTACACAATCATTGATTTACCTTACTGTTCTATTATTCATTTGTATGCTGTCATTTGGTAAATATTCTTAAATGTTGGAATTTTATAAACCAAATTTTCTTATGTGTTCCCATAATATGAACACAACACTGAAGAATTATAGTGCTGTTGACTGACCAGATAAATTGTCAGTGTTAGCGAAAGCTAATTTAAGGCAGATGATCTTCAGTTTTTTTCATTAACTGAAACCAACATCTCTGTTTCTTGTAGCCTCCCAAAGGATTACATGTAACAAGCTATGTCCAGTTGAAAATGTACCATAAGAAGAAATGTACTGCTTACATATCTAAAAAATGTTATGGTGGCATTGGACAAAACAAGTCTTTCTTTCGCTTTCTAACACTTAAAATTTTCCTGACCAAAGATAATTACTGGTATGCATGCTAAGGAATTGTGTGGCCTTTAATACACAAAGTTTTTAGAGTTGTAACAACTACTTGATAATAAGTTTGCCCAGCACGTAATATCTAAATATAAGCCTTTTGTCTTAAAAAGATTTTAAATCATGTTCCTAAGTCATATGAATTCTCACAGCCTATTTTGTATTCTTATTTAACAAAGGTTTCTTAAAAAATAAAATCAACTCACCAAGCGCAGTACATATCTCCTTGTTGGAGCTGACGTGACAAAAATGCAGTACATAAGACAAGAGCACTTTTTTCATCACCCTCAGATTCTAAGTTACAGATCATTTCCAGTGCATCTTTGCAATCAACTTCTGAAATCTAAAGAAAAAGCCAACAGAAATATGCCACGAAACGGTTTTATATTAGGATACAGAGCAATATACCTTTGGTTTTTTCATTAGATATTTACAGATTGTTTTCATGAATAAAAATACCATTAATTCATAAACTATCAAGTCAGTCAAAATTTGTCATTATGGGACAAAGATTGGCTGCAGTTAAAAAAACAAAACAAAACACCTTTCTTTATAGCCAGTAGAAATTTACAAAGTAATTCTGAGAATATTAAGAAACACCGGAGAAATATTAAGAATATTAAGAAACACTATTTAAGAATTTACAAGCATTTATATGTAACAACTGATGATAACTATAAGCACTCTCTACCCATTCAATCAGATCTGATCATGAAAAAAAAACTACAGTACTTTTATTTTTTCCCCTTTTATCCACTGATTTAAACAAGCATTAGAATCAACAGAGAGACACAGAGAGGTACACTGCGTATAGACTAATAAACTACGTATCTATTCATGACGGAAAAATATAGTGTTAAGCATTTTATGTAACTACGACTTTTAAAATAAGCTCACCTCAACTTTCTATAAATCTCCACTATTTTTCTTTTCATATAAATACACTCGATCTCAAAGCCGGCCAAAAGTCATGCATGTGTACCTATAACCCAGATGAAGGCAACTTGCTTCATTTAATGATGCACTTACATCTATGATTTTTTTTAAAAAATTAAAATTTATTACCTCATCACAATGATGTACTACATAAAACGAAGAGACTTTACCTGTGATTGCTACAAGCATCTGCTATAAGACAAGGGATGTGACAAACAGCATACAATCACAAATTACCAGTGTTTCAAAGAATACAAAGATTAATTCCAACATGGTACAACTGACAGATGGCAAAAAGAACTAAAGACAAAACAGACCATTAGCACTCACGTACCACAGAGGAGACTATGCCTCTCCTAGTTGATTTTCTCTCTTTCATAAAATATTGAGTAAGCAAAAATGTGCATACGTGTAAAATGTAATGTGTTTAGGATTCAACAAGTATGTAAATGGAGAATGGTGGTAATCCTGAGGTCAATCTTTGATAGTAAGGATAAGCGCTGTGGGGCAGTAGATTCACAGGTTCTATTTTACACATTAAATCAGGCCTTCTTAGAAAACACTAAGAGAGAAACAAACAAACAAAAAAAAACATCGTGTGTTCAACATAAATGACTACCTAAAGCAATTATGAAGTTAGTGGAAGACTTAAGACTGCAATCTAGTGTTGTACTACCCGGTACAGTGTTCTTTCCACTACTCCTCTGTCTGACTCTTTTTCAACAAATCTTTATAAGCAGCTTGATTTAAGCAAATTAAAAAAAAGACTGAAGGATATATATTTATAAAGTAAAGATTTAAAAATATCTACAATATGTTAAACACATGGTCAGACATTTTATGTATATTATTAACCATAACTTTCCCACTAGGTAGGTATTATCACTAACATTCTATATACAGATGCTCTGTGACTTATGATGGGGCTACATCCCAATACACCTATCCTAAGTTGAAAATAATGTAAGTTGAAAGTGCATTTTTGACTTAAGATATTTTCAATTCAGAGTAAGTTTATCTAGATGTAACCCCATCATATGTCCAGAAACTTACTGAATGTGTACACTTTCACACTATTGTAGAGCTGAAAAATACTAAGTTGAACCATCATAAACTGGGGGACCATCTGTACGATGAATGTGCTAGTTGAGTGGTTGAGCCACAAATCAAATCACGTCTGGCTGACATCAAAGATCCAAGCTCTGTCCAGACATGGTGGCTCACCCCTGTAATCCAAGCACTTTGGAAGGCCAAGGTGGGTGGATCACCTGAGGTCAGGAGTACGAGACCAGCCTGGCCAACATGGTGAAATCCCATCTTTACTAAAACATACCAAAACTAGCTGGACATGGTGACGCATGTCTGTAGTCCCAGCTACTCAAGAGGCTGAGGTGGGAGAATCACTTAAATCTGGGAGGCAGAGGTGGCAGCAGTAAGCTGAAATTGCACCACTGCACTCCAGCCTAGGTGACAGAGGAAAAAAAAACCCCAAAAACCAACAACAACAAAAAAACAAGCTCTTTCCACTTCATCACAATATATTTTATTCAAAGTTATGTTAGTTTTAAACAATTACCCTGTCACACTCATGCAGACAAACTGCATTGCCTCCAGACAAACAGCTTGCTGGTAGATGCTACCTACTACTTTATTTATTTATTTATTTTATTTATTTATGAGACGGAGTCTCACTCTGTTGTCCAGACTGGGGTGCAGTGGTGTGATCTCGGCTCACTGCAACCTCTGCCTCCCAGGTTCAAGCGACTCTACTGCCTCAGCCTCTCAAGTAGCTGGGACTACAGCTGCGTGCCACCATGCCCAGCTAACGTTTTGTATTTTTAGTAGAGATGGGGTTTCACCGTGTTAGCCAGGATGGTCTCGATCTCCTGATCTCGTGATCCACCCACCTCGGCCTCCCATGTGCTGGGATTACAGGCATGAGCCACCATGCTCAGCCAATGCTAATACTTCTTTTAAAGAAAGAAGGCCTAAGAGATTAATTTGCTTGCTCAAAGTTACGCACTTAGTGGCAAAGTCAAGATGTCAACCTAAGTTTAGCTTCAGAGTCTGTGCTCTTTCCAGAATTCCACGTGCACAGGCATACTAAGGCCACATATTTGTATGCTGCTAAATATGGATTTTTACTTGTTCAGGTTTAATAAAAATCCTTATTTCTTGAAAGTCTAATTTATTTTTAATGTTATCATTTTTGTTGTTCTTCTAAAACCTAAGCCACCCTTAGGCTTGGCCCGGTGGCTCACACCTGAAATCCCAGCTCTTTGAGAGGTCAAGGGGTGTGGATCACCTGAGGTCAGGAGCTCGAGACCAGCCTAACCAACATAGTGAAACCCTGTCTCTACTAAAAATACAAAATTAGCCAGGCATGGTAGCAGGTGCCTGTAATCTCAGCTACTTGGGAGGCTGAGGCAGGAGAACTGTTTGAACCTGGGAGGTGGAGGTTGCAGCAAGCTGAGATGGTGCCACTGCATTCCAGGCTGGGCAATAAGAGTGAAACTCTGTGTCAAGAAAAGTAAAAAATAAAAAATAAAATAAAAAATAAAACCTAAGCCACTCTTGCTGAGTGCTCATATGGTACCAAATTTATCTATTATGCATAAGGAAAGAAATTTACTTCCCCAATATTATTACTATCATTAGCTTACTCTTCTTTTTTTTTTTTTTTTGAGACGGAGACTCACTCAATCACCCAGGCTGGAGGGCAATGGTGTGATCTCGGTTCACTGCAACCTCCGCCTCCCAGGTTGAAGCCATTTTCATGCCTCAGCCTCCCGAGTAGCTGGGATTACAGGCAAGTGCCACCACGCCTGGCTAATTTTTGTATTTTGGTAGAGACGGGGTTTCACCATGTTGCCCAGGCTGGTCTCAAACTCCTGACCTCATGTGATACACCCGCTTCGGCCTCCCAAAGTGCTGGGATTACAGGTGTGAGCCATTGCACCCGCTCGGCTTACTCTTAATATTTAAAAATATAAATGTGTGATTGCCTGTGTGTATTTTTTCATATACATGCAACGTACCAACGGAAACATTTGCTATATTCACTAACAGAGCAAACTTCATTTTTCATAGGCATACTAATGAAACAATTTTTATGGTGTACTTGGGATCCTTTATTTCTCTGATTTGCCACTAGATGGCTGTCTTGAAAAAATATGACATTAAATAGAATGTAGGAATAAGGAAGTCATATATAAAGTAGTAAATGACTGAATTAAAATTATGAAAAGTGAAGCATAGCCACCAATGAACAAGAATTATTTAAAAATCCAAAGAAGCAAAGTTCAGAGATGATCAGTATATTACCTATATAGGGACTATTCTCTATTGCTTTGACAAATGAGCAAAAATTTAAATACCAGAAAATTTAGAACTCTTAATAAAATACTTAAAACCAATTAGGATGATCTGTTTGCTAAAGACACATTATGCTGAATAAAGTCCCTTTGTACAGCATAACAATTATTTCAAAGATGTAAATAATAATTTGTATGTTTTAACATGGCTCTTTATGCCAAACAATAAAAAAATATAGAACACTATCAACATTTTATATGAATTTACAAAGCATGCTTTTAAAAAGTATTGGCTGTAATCACATTTCAAAAACAGTTTCGGTTGGGTGTGGTGGCTCATGTGTATAATCCTAGCAACTTTGGTAGACCAAGGCGGGAGGATTGCCTGAACCCAGGAGTTTGAGACCAGCCTGGGCAACACAGTGAAACCCTGTCTCTACTAAAATACAAAAAATTAGCCAGGCACGGCAGTGCGCGCCTGTAGTCCCAGCTACTTGGGAGGCTGAGGCAAAATTAATTGAACCCAGGAGGCAGAGGTTGCCATGAGCTGAGATCACACCACTGCACTACAGCCTGGGCAACAGAGCAAGACTCTGTCTCCCAAAACAAACAAACAAACGAACAAACAAACAAAAAGTTTAAAAAATAACTGATTTGCTTATCAAAATAATATTGCTTTCCATATAGAAAATAAATGTTAAACCTGTCATAACTAAGAAAATATAAAATCAAGAGTTAATCAAAATTAAATTTTGGGCTAGCAAATATTTAAGACTAATAATCTCTAAGAAGATATTTCACATATTGTTTTTGGAAACATAAATTGCCATAATCGTTTCTGGAGGATAGTTTAAACCTATCAATTTAAAATGTGCTGATTCTTTGATCCAGCAATTTCACTTCCAGAAATTTACCCTACCAGTACGCTCCCCACAAGAATACACGGATGTATGCAAAAAGCAACAATATAAGTAAGTGTCCACCAATCTGGTTAAAGATATTACAAATCCATACTATGGAATTATGTAGCCATGAGAAATAAGGTTGATCTATATGGAATGATATGGAAACATGTCCACAATAATAGCGGGAAAAGTGGCCAGCAACCAGGGAGTGTGTATGTGATTTTAAGTATTAAAAATACATGTATCTGCATAGAAAAAAGTCAGAAAGATTATATATCAAATTTTAATCTTAATGATAATTACCTAGTGGAGTGTTAAATGGGGAAATGAGACAGCTACAGAGATACAAGATAGAAAGTTTGTTTTTAAACTTCTATATTTATTTTAATGATAAAATGAATAGAAATATTGGATCTAGACACTGCTAACTTTATTTTTTACTACTATACCAATAATCCAGTTCATTCCTTCCAGAAAGGCCAGATAAACACTCATCTCTCCCAGCCCCATTCCTCTGCCATCTACCAAGGCTAGCTGCTATTTCTTTTCTTTTTTTTAAAACAACCTATGGGGTATCAACTAGCTCCTATTTCTATCACACTGAAAGGGTCCTGGGAAACAGTCAATACCTTGCCTCACTTGGACAAAGATCTCAGAAAGATCACTACCAATCCAGGCCATTGCTGACTCCTTCTAACAAAGTCTATTCCCACTATCCTTTAAGGAACACGTAAACAAAACCAAATCTCAAATACTTGTAAGAACCAGGCAGGTAACGTACATTAATGAAGTGGACGAAGAGTAGGGTGGGCAAGTGAGACAGGACACAGTGCACACCTCTTCTAAAGGGGACAATGTCTCTGGGTTGGGGACAATAAATCAGTAAATCTTAATTCACTCACCTCATATGGAACAATGAACAAGTTTCTAATGTGTTTATAACAGAAACAAAAGAGCAAGCAATCTCTAAGCAAAAAAGGACTTTTAACAAAGTAATGTTGTTACTTTGTAACAAGGGACTTTAAACAAAGTAATGTTACTATATATGTGTAGACTTACACCTATCTGTCCTGTTCTGCAGTATATGATCTAGTTTTTTCCTGGGATAGAGTATACAGGCCTTAGTGAACTCTGCTTATGAACATGAAAAGTCTTAATTCTACCTGCTTAACATGAGAAGTGGGGGGAGGGAAATAGTTCCACATGACATTAGAGGTACCCAGGGTCTTCACAGAGAATTTTCCCGATCATATCCCAGAGCCGGCTGGACTGCTGTTACTCAACTCTGGATAACTAAATCAAGAAGGAACTTAGGCTCAGTATTGCAAGACTGGATTATTCAGAGAGCTAGAAATACAGATTTTTTTTTTTAATGGATTTTTACTTGAGACACAAATTCATAGTCTTCAACTTCAAAGCTAACCCAACAACTCTATGTTTAGACAGTCAGTTTCCTAATAGGAGATATGCTTCTTTAGTGAAGGGCCTATGCCTTATTCACCTTTAAATCCCACCTCCTGTCAACTCCCCGCCAATGCTTATACAGAAAAAATCATTCACTTAATACAAATCTGTGGAAGGGGAAGGGAGGACAGATAAGACTTTAAGGGCAGGGACTGAACTGATAATAAAAGCTTTCATGGCACTGAAAAATATGAGATGTAGCAGCACAATAACTAATGATTTCTTTTTAAAAAGTTACACACATGTCAAAGGTGATTTCAATAAATTTTATGCATCTGCAAATTAATTTATCTAGTTATTTTGAACTAATAAGAAAATGTCAGTCTTCTATTTTGCTCTCATATATATCAATTAAAAGGTCAATTACATGTAATAAAAGAAATAATAAAGAAAAAAATATATAGACTAGTCGAAGTCCAAACTAATAATGATATAATATCCTAAGCTACAGACCATGGTTCTACTCCATCTAGCCTACAAACTGTCTGACATTACTCTTCCCAGTATCCTCAATATCCTCACATAAGAAACCCAACAGGTTTATTTCTAATCTTGGTCCAAGCCTACCACTTGCCTTCCTACTTGTCTATTCTCAAGGAAAAAAATATTACACAATTGTCATTACAAACCTCATGTGGCACTGAGCTTTCTGTATGAGCTATTCTGCTTTGAGACTGATGACAATACCTCTCGGTCTAAGAGGATCACGCAAGCTCTATTAGTTTACTTCTCTGTCTTATATCTCAACTTTTCCCTTAACATATCCTTATGTTTTACCTACAATCGCTTTGTTTTCCTCTCTATTGCTCTGGAGTCAAAGGGTATGTATATTAGAGATATAAGACACTTATACACAATCAGTGCCCACTGAACACTGATCAACCTACTATAGGTTTTTTTTTTTTTTTCCAGACAGAGTCTCACATTGTCGCCCAGGCTGGAATGCAGTGGCGTGATCGCGGCTCACTGCAACCTCCGCCTCCCAGGTTCAAGCAATTTTCCTGCTGCAGCCTACCAAGTAGCTGGGATTACAGGCGCCCACCACCATGCCCAGATAATTTTTTGTATTTTTAGTAGAGATGGAGTTTCACTATGTTGGCTAGGCTGGTCTCAAACTCCTGACCTGGTGATCCGCCTGCCTCGGGCTCCCAAAGTGCTTGGATTACAGGCATGCCACAACACCCGGCCGATCTACCATAGTTTTATCTAAATTTTAAAAATATACATGCCCTGTTTCTTGATCAACAACTTTTAATTCTCCTACCCTGTCTCCAACTTCCTTTTGAAATTGTGAGTCCCCCAAAATGCAAAATTCCCATTTGGATCACGATTCCACTCTCAGAATTTTGTAGTCATAAACTATACAAATATGCGAATACTATGCTTTATACCAAACTAGAAGCGAGAACACAGTATCTCAGAGAGAAAATAAGGTTTTAAATATGCAAATAAATATGTACTCGAAATTATATACAGCATAGATGTGCATATACTATATAAAATTTATATGACTCATCTCCAAGTATTCCCAGAGATAAGTCATAAAAATTCTATAAAGTTACTTAAATTAGCCAGTTTAAAAGATCTTCAAGTATCTTGAAGTCAGACAAGATTGAAGTTAAGGCCCAAAGCTGACAAATCTAGATATTCTACTAAACTGTTAAGCCACCACTATCTTTCCCACAATTTAGCCAAAGCATTTAACAGGTGTGTATTATTTAAAACAGAAACTAGGTGCAATCAGTTGACATATAATTCTAAAAGTTGCTTAGAATCATGTTGCCACCACTCAGGAACACACCAAAAATGTAAGATTGACAATGATCTCTTCACTATCTAAGAGAAAAGGAAATCAAAGACATTCTAATTAAAAATTAATCTCAACTTAAAAAATAATTACTAATGAAATAAAACATACTCACCTCTTCGATTAACTTTTCATTTGGTGATGATGTACAAAGACAGACAAGGTAAGTTTGCTTAAAACTACCTTTTGTACCAATCTCTGGATGGTCAGAACACAGCTTTGCTAGAGCAGTTGCTTGACTTAACTGATGTGTTTTGATTAGGTGTTTAATTCTCATATCCAACAAGATTGGACCCTCAAAAGCTAAAAATTCATTCACTTTAAAAAACAAGACATAATAGATTATTAACATTTGGTAATAATTCATTTGCAATACAAACACTTATAAGAAATTTTTTTTAAACATAGGAACTAAAATGCTTCTTTTTTTCAATTTTCTATTATTGCTAGTAAGGCTATCACAAAAGACTTGACCTTATAAGCAAGAAGAGATTATATTGCTAACTTTGAAAAGTTAAGTACTTTTGGTCCTTACATAAGGGACCATTTAGAATGAGCTGAATAAACTTGATGATGAAAATAATTCTGTGTTAAATTCTAATAGTCAATGTTATTAAAAGTACACTAAATTTTTTTCCTACAGCAGTTATTCTTCAACACCAGCAGCTAGCATCCCTAAAATCTGTAATGCTAGGGCATTACAACCTTACATGATGAGTAACCACAAAAAGCTATTGGAACATTCCAGAAGAAGAGATTCAACTAATATTTTGTTTAATATTGATGGTATATTTTTCATTTTTACAAAGCTGAAATCTAACTTTTAAAAACAGATGTTTTAGAATGAATCAAAATATCTATAGAAAAATAAATAAGATGGGAGAAAAGTTTGCCAAAGGATAAAACTTCTGTGGGTTTTATGCTGTTATTTTTAACACGTCAATAAACAAACTCAAAACAGTCACTTACTTATAAAACACTTCTACTTTGTTCAAAGCCTCTGACTATCCCCTAGTGCTAGTTTGGTCATCTACAAATAAGAATTAATATTTTTATTTTTCGTATTTATGAAGGAGAATTTAAGTTTTAACAAGTGCAAGTTTAAATTTTTCCCTAAGTGTTCTTTACCAGAATAGAAATCATGTTTAAAAATTTATTTGGCAATGGCTAGCCTGAAACCTTGGGAAGGCTTTTAGCAATAAAATTTAAAATGCCCTATGAATAAAACACACTATCTTCTGTGCTTGTTAACAGACTGAAAGATACGTCTGGTAAGTAATTTGCAGGTTAGAGGACAGAAAATGAGAGATGTTCTTTCCTTCTTGTAATATCCTTTGTTTCCCTCTAGTACTTTTATTTTTAGATCTAACTGTACTCCACTCTACTATGAAAAGATGCTTCTATAAAATGCTATGATCATGGCTCCTCGGTATTAAAACCATAAACATGTAAGCAATTTAATACAAGATCTCAAATCTAATCCTTTTCTTGAAGTCTAGACCTTTTTACCTGCTACCCTCTATTCTTTACATTACACTAAATCAAAAGGTATAAAGCATAAGCACAGATAAATAAAGCATATGTTTCTGGTGCCTCTGACTATTATGTCTTTACAAGATAAAGGGCATTACTTTTCTTTTTTAAAGTTGCATTATCCTATTAGGACAATTATATTGCAGTTACAGTTTAGTTCACTGACAAAGCAAAAGATGCTAAATATAAGATTAAAAAAAACAAAGTTATAATAAAATTATTCTGGCTATAAACAGCTTTAGTTTCCTAATTCAACAATTTTCTCCAAAGGAAACTCTAGAGATATAAAGTCTGGGAATTACTGCAATGGGAATTACTGCAAATATTCCCACAAAAAAGTCATAATCAACAGACTCTAAAAGATCATGGTGAATAAATAACTTAAAGGAGGGAAGTATTTAACAAAACTGATGGTCCCAATCTCAAATAGGCCCTACATTCTCAAATAGCAGCATTTAAGTTAGAATGACATATTGTGTAATTTCTGCATTAAATCAATGTAAAAAAATATTAATATTGCAAATTTCAAAACCATAGGCTTTTGTTTGTCTCTTAATGATGGGAAACCACTGCCACACTTAACGACAAAATGGATTTCAAACATACACAGAATATTTGAGTAGAAGGAAATTTACAAATAATTTTGTCTGTTTCATCATTTGGCAGATGAGTAAACTGAGGCTCAGAGAAGGCAAGCGACTTCCTAGGGACATAAAGCCAGTTAATGACATAACTAGGAGTAGAATGAGTCTTCTGACTTCTAGCTTTATACAGTGTGAGATACGAAAAATAATTTTTTTTTTTTCTATTTGACTACTGGGTCTACTTCTCATTAGAATGGCAGCTTTTAGCAGTAAAAACCTCTGAAGTAGCATCAGCCTTTAAAGGAAGATAATTATATATTCTGAAGTTCATGATTCAAATGGATCGAAAGTGGATTACACTCAATTCAGTACTATTGAAAGCTCACTTCTATCCCTCTACTTCTTCACTACTTTTTCCCCTACTTCCCTGCATCTTTCTCTATTTCTCTGCAATCCAAGATGTTTTTCCTTATAATGTTACAATATTGCAACAAAGACTGTTTTCAAGCTTCTCAGACTTATCTCTAAGTAGCCAGCATATCAAATTTCACTCCCTAGCCTGCTTTTCCCACTGGCATCCCACAAAAGTATAAAATATTTGTAATTTTACTCATGTGTCGCCTTTTCATGTTTTCTCCATATTCACAGACTTCAACAGAAAAGCAGGCTTTACTATATTTGGGCCTATCAAGAGAGCTATGTGACATAGATAACGCTACTTCACATGGCAATGTAAATAAATGATATTTAGCCAATTTGATTAAAAATGTAAAAGAGCCTTCTTTATGCCACTTTCTCTCTCTTTTTTTTTTTTTTTTTGGTACGCAGTCTTGCTCTGTCACCCAGGTTGGAGTGCAGTGGCACAATCTCAGCTCACTGCAAGCTCTGTCTCCCCGGTTCATGCCATTCTCCTGCCTCAGCCTCCCGAGTAGCTGGGACTACAGGCGCCCGCCACCATGCCCGGCTAATTTTTTTGTACTTTTAGTAGAGACGGGGTTTCAGCGTGTTTGCCAGGATGGTCTTGATCTCCTGACCCCGTGATCCGCCCGACTCGGCCTCCCAAAGTGCTGGTTAAGAGTTCGAGACCATCCTGACCAACATGGAGAAACCTCGTCTCTGCTAAAAACACAAAATTAGCTGGGCGTGGAGGCGCATGCCTGTAATCCTAGCTACTTGGGAGGCTGAGGGAGAAGAATTGCTTGAACCCGGGAAGCGGAGGTTGCAGCGAGCCGAGATTGTGCCATTGCACTCCAGCCTAGGCAACAAGTGCAAAAACTCAGTCTCAAAAAAAGAAACAATTCAGCAATTAGGCAAGAAAAATAAAAGACATCAAGATTGAAAAGAAGTAAAATCATCTGTTAGCAGATGACATGATCTTATATGAAGAAAGTCCTAAAGATCCCATTTAAAAACTACTGCAACTAATAAACAAGTTTGGCAAAGTTGCAAGATGTAAAAATTCACACATAAATATCAGCTGCATCTATACACTAACAATGAACAATTAAAAAAGAAAATTAAGAAAATAATTCCATTTACAATTCCAACAAAAACAATAAAATAGGAATAAAGCTAACCAAGGAGGAGGCAAAAGACCTGTAGACTAAAGATTATAAAACACTGCTAAAAGAAATGAAATGCATAAATAACTGGAAAGCTATCTTGTGTTCATGGATGATGAGACTTAATATTATTAAGATGTCCAAACTAGGCAAAGCAATCTATAGACTTAACACAATCTCTATAAAAATCTCAATGGCATTTTTTTTTTTTTTTTGCAGAAATAGAAAAATGCATCCTAAAATTCATACAGAATCTTTAAGTCAAAATAACTGACAACAACAAAGTTGAAGGTCTCACACTTCCTGATTCAAGACATATTACAGAGCTCAAGTAATCAAACACGGATGATACTGGCATAAAGACAGACATGTGGACCAATGCAATAGAAAAGAGTCCAGAAATAAACCCTATCATATATGGTCAAATGATCTTTGACAAGGGTGCCAAGGTGACTCAATGGGGAAAGAATAGTCTCTTCAACAAATGGTACTGGAAAAATTAGATACCTAGATGCAAAAGAATGTAGCTGGACCCTATTCCTGCACCATATACAAACATTAACTCAAAATGGATTAAAGACTTAAATGAGAAAATTCAAAATTACAGTACTCCCAGAAGAAACCATAGGGAAAAGCTTCATGACAACGGACAGGCAATGATTTCCTGGCTATGACACCAAACATGTCATAGGCAACAAAAGCAAAAATAAAACTACATCACACTTAAAAAACTTTTATGCAAAGGACACAATCAACAGAGTAAAAAGGCAACCTTTTCACCAGAGTGAAAAGGAATGAGAGAAAATATCTGCAAATCATATCTCTGATGAGGGATTAATATCAAGAATATATAAAGAACTCCTTTAACTCAACAACGACAAAAAACAAACAATCCAATTAAAATATGGACTAATAACTTGAATAGATATTTCTCAAAAGATAACATACAAATGGTCAACAAGCGTATGAAACATCACAAATCATCAGAGAACTGTGAATGAAAACCACAATGAGATATCACCTCACACCCATTAGGGTGACTACCATGAAAAAAACAGAAAACAAGTGTTGGTGAAGATGTGAATTAACTGGAACCTTCATACAATACTATTAGGATTGTAAAATGATGTACCCTCTATGGAAAACAGTACAGAAGTTCCTCAAAATATTTAAAATACAGCTACCATATGATCCAGCTATCCCACTTCTGGGTATAAACCCAAAAGGATTGAAAGCAGGGTCTTGCAGAAGTGTTTATACACCCATGTTTATAGTAGCACTACTCACAATAACCAAGAGGTGGAAGCAATCCAAATGTCCAACTACAGCAGATAAATGAATAAGCAAAATATGGTATAAACATACAATGGAATATTATTTGGCCTTAAAAAGGAAGGAAATCCTTTCACATGCTACCACACGGATGAATCTTGAGGACATTATACTAAGAGAAAAAAGTCAGTCATAAGAGGATGTGGAGAAATAGGAACACTTTTACACTGTTGGTGGGATTGTAAACTAGTTTAACCATTATGGAAAACAGTATGGCAATTCCTCAAGGATCTAGAACTAGATGTACCATATGACCCAGCCATCCCACTACTGGGTATATACCCAAAGGATTATAAATCATGCTGCTATAAAGACACATGCACACGTATGTTTACTGCGGCACTATTCACAATAGCAAAGACTTGTAATCAACCCAAATGTCCATCTGTGACAGACTGGATGAAGAAAATGTGGCACATATATACCATGGAATATTATGCAGCCATCAAAAAGGATGAGTTTGCGTCCTTTGTAGGGACATGGATGCAGCTGGAAACCATCATTCTTAGCAAACTATCACGAGAACAGAAAACCAAACACTGCGTGTTCTCACTCATAGTTGGGAACTGAACAATGACATCACTTGGACTCGGGAAGGGGAACATCACACATCGGGGCCTATCATGGGGAGGGGGGAGCGGGGAGGGATTGCATTGGGAGTTATACCTGATATAAATGACGAATTGATGGGTGCTGACGAGTTGATGGGTGCAGCACACCAACATGGCACAAGTATACACATGTAACAAACCTGCACGTTATGCACATGTACCCTAGAACTTAAAGTATAATTAAAAAAAAAAAGAAAAACATGGTATAACATTTATATATGGGATCTAAAGTACTCAAAATTACAGAAACAAAAAGTAGAATAGTGGTTACCAGGGGCTGAGGGGTAAGGGAAAAGGGGAATTGTTGTTTAATGGGTATAGTTTTCACCTTGGGGTTCAAGATCAAAAAGTTTTGAAATATGTTTATAGCAACGTGAATATATTTGACATTACCAAACTTAAGAATAGTTAAGATGGTACATTTTATCTTGTGGTTTTTTACCACAATTAAAAATATATTAAAAAAACACAATTCAGCATCATTGGAATCCAAATTAAGACATTTAATTAATCCAAAAAAATCCAAATTAAGACATTTAATAAAACACAATGCTTCAAGCTCTAGAATACTGGTTGCCCAGAGAGTCTAATTTAATTGGTATGAGGTAGGGCCCTGGTACTGGTCTATCTAAAACCTCCCCAGTTAATTCTAATTATAGCCAGGATTGAAACTACTGCTCATGGTAACTTCCAAATGACCAATTAGGGATAATCAACCTTGACCCCACCTCTTACCCTTTCCTGAAGGATGTTACATTTTCAGGAAATAGAATTAACTTTTAAAGATTAGAAAGTATTTCATATCATAGATGAACCTAGTCAGTATGCCACAATTTTTTCACAAAATGAGATTTAATTATGAGTGCCAGATTTAACTAAAATCTGACAGATTTTTCCACATGACATTATAAAATACACCCATTAAGGCCGGGCATGGTAGCATACGCCTGTAATCCCAGCACTCTGGGAGGCCAAGGCAGGTGGATCACCTGAGGTCAGGAGTTCGAGACTAGCCTGGCCAACATGGTGAAACCCAGTCTCTACTAAAAATATAAAAAATTAGCTGGGCATGGTGGCGCATGCCTGTAGTCCCAGCTACTCGGGAGGCTGAGGGAGGAGGATCGCTTGAACCCAGGAGGCAGAGGTTGCAGTGAGCCAAGATCACACCACTGCACTCCAGCCTGGGTGACAGAGGGAGACTCTATCTCAAAAAAATGTATATATATGTATTTAAAAAATAATGTACTTGTCTGGGATGTTTAAGAAACCAAAGAATGTGTTTAAAAATCCTTTTTAGTAAAAATGAAAATTTTGGGTCATATAATTAATTACTTATAATTATAAAATAGTAGGGTATAATCTGCATGTAATCAGATCTGACCTCACCCTATTTACCTGGGCAACATTAGTTATCGTTAGCTCTCTCCTCCCATCCCCTCTCCTGCTAAAATATTACTGCATCTTAGGTATGCTAATATCTAGCAAAGAGCAATTTCTCCATGTTCACTTTAAAATGCAAAGTTTATTACTAAAATAAGGGTTTATTTCCGACAAAACCATGAATGATTTATGAGTATCATGGAAAATCTTAAGTTTTAGAAATTTCCTTTGAAAACAAAAGAGTTCGGCGGGGGGAGAAGAGAACTGCAGTGCTCAAGATGCAAGAAAGGACTGGCAAGCTGACAAAAATGCAATTTATGCAATTGCAAATTAACCCAATATAGAAGTAGAGGGAAAGTGGCTAAAAAATTCAGTGTGACTATAATAGGGAGTTGTCTCAGAGCTTAGATTTTAAGATAATACATACAAAAGAAGGAAACACAAGTTTAAGACCAAGGATACATCATGAGTGTCAGACACCTGGTGCTAACAACCTATGCAAAATGTTAATAAAGCTAAAACCCAAGATGATACCTAACTCACCAAAAATGCTGAGAACAATACAACCAAGCATGGTGGGACCTTCTTGGGAAAGTCTGCTGCTTGGGTCTGATTATGTACTATTTATGATAGCAGAGAAAAGTATATTTCCTCTACTCTTACTCTACTCCTTCTTTGATAAGCTTAAGATTTCAGAGTAGAACAAACCACAGAATAAGTGAAAACAGATGGCAAAATGTAATTTTCAAAACGGGGCTGATGGTACTTCTTGCAAAACTGTAGAAACAGCAACAGATGTAATCCTGAATAAGAGTTTAAAAATTAATTATATTAAAAAGATGGGTTGTGATTGTTCAGAAAAAGAAGTGTGACTAGTAAGAGCCAAGATGAATTCACTAAACATAAATTAAGTTACACTTTTCACGGAAATTCATCTCAAAATGGATCATATACCCATATGTAAAATGGGAAATTATAAAATTTCTAGAAAAGACCTAGAAAAATCTATATGGCCTTGGATTTGGCGATGAGATTTTAGAGAAAATACCAAAAGCATGATCCATGGAAGAAAAAACTGGGAAGTTGGACTTTATGAAAATGTAAAACTTCTGCTCTGTAAGTTGCTCTTAAGAGAAAGGACAAGCCACAAGAGAATTCTTTCACAAGAGGGAAAGAAAAGATTTGCAAAACACATATCTGAAAAAGAACTTGTACCCAAAATATACAAAGAACTGTTAAAACTCAACAATAAGAAAACAAACAACCCAATTAAGAAATAGGCAAGAGATCTGAACAGATGCCTCACCCAAGATATACAGATGGCAAATATGCATATGAAAAGATGTTCAGAATCATTTGTCACTACAGAAATGCAAATTAAAATAACAATGTGATATCACCACATGCCTATTAGAATGGCTAAAATTCCAAAAACAGACAATACCAATTGCTGGTAAGGGTATGGGGCAAAAGGAATTATTCATTGCTGATGAGAATACAAAATGGTACAGGCACTTTAGAAGACAGTTATTTTTTCAAAGTTAAACACAATCTTACCATATGACATAGCCATCATACTCCTAGGTATTTTCACCCAACTGATCTGAAAACTGACATTCACACAAAAACCTGCATGCAAATGTTTATAATGGCTTTATTCAAATCACCAAAAACTGGCAGCACATACATCAAAAACTAGCATCCATTACATGGCTGTACCACAGTTTGTTTAGCCATTCACCTTTAACAGGTGAATGGATACTGTGGTACAGCCATATAATGGAGAATTATTTACTGATAAAAAGGAATGAGCTAACAGTTCATTGGTTTAACAGACACGTAAAGCCCTGGATGAATGTTAAATATACAATGCTATGTGAAAGAAGCTTGAATGAAAAGCTTTAATTACATGACATTCTGAAAAAGGCAAAACTATAGAGATGGCAAACAGATCAGTAGTTGTGAGGTGTCTGGGAGAAGGCTGGATAGGTGAAGCACAGTTGATTTTTTTTTTTTTTTAGGGAGTGAAACTACTATGTATAATACTGTAATGGTGGACACATGACACTATTCATTTGTCAAAACCTATAAAACCATACAACACAAACAGGGAATCTTAAGGTATGCAAATTGAAAAAAAATTATTTAGAAGGTTCAGGAAGCCCAAGATGGAATACAGAATGTAACAAAATAACTATATTACAAATGTATGAAAACAACCTCACTGGAAGGAATGGAGAAATAAGGTGCTGACCTAACTAACTTTGGAAATGAGTGGAGAATGTAAGAATAAAGTAAAAAAGAACTGTACAAAAGCACTGTACTGTAATAAATAAAGCTTTTCCCTATAGGGGTATAACAGGAGTAACTAAATGGATGGCCAATGGTGGAAGAAGTTAGTCTGAAAGGCTACATACTGTATGATTCCAATTATATGACATTTTGTTGAAGTGGGGAGTTATCGATTAGCAAGGGATGGAGGCTAGAATGATCCTTGTGTTAATGAATTAGACTTGGAAACATTAATAAGAATTCATATTTAGTTTAATATAGTTCTTGGTTTCTAACACCATTCTTCAATAAAAGGAGCAAGTCCTCTCTAGAGAAATGGGTGATTCCAGGACTTAGGCAGGAAATACACCAGATGAACCTGGAGCATATTATGGTGCCAGAAAGCAAGGAAGTGATCACACAAAAAACAAAACCCATGACGAGGGACACAAGAGTCAAAGGAAAGAGCTCCCATGCCAAAGCTGGAAGAAATTGAGCAACAAAATAAAGTGCATCAGATTATGACCAAAGTATAAAATAAATATATATAAGGCCATACTAATATAAAAGACTGATTTAAAAAAAATAAACAGGGAGGAGACAAATCTCCTGTGTAGAATTCCAAATAACATGCAGATACTGCTTCCTCAAGGAGGTGCAGCATATTCCCACTTCAAGTATGGGTTGCACATAGTAATTTCATTCTAAAGAATACAGCATGGAAAGGGAGGAAAGAATAACTTCATAGTGGAGAAACCTGACACACGCTACACATAGCTAGGTGGTCTAGGTTCACACAAACAGTGATAAGTCGGCTGGGTGTAGTGGCTCATGCCTGTAATCCCAGCATTTCGGGAGGCTGAGGCAGGTGGATCACTTGAGGTCAGGGGGTTGAGACCAGCCTGGCCAACAAGGTGAAACCCCATATCTACCAAAAAATACAAAGAAGTTTAGCTAGGCATGGTGGCACATGCTTGTGGTCCCAGCTACTCGGGAGGCTGAGGTGTGAGAATCGCTTGAACCCAGGAATTGGAGGTTGCAGTGAGCTGGGATTGTGCCACTGCACTCCAGCCTGAGTGATGGAGTGAGACCCTTTCTCAAAAATCAAAAACATCCCCCCAAACCCAAAAAACCTCAAAACAGTGATAAGTCATGTTGACAATACATACGCTTTATATGATGTGATGACAATGGTACTTTACCTTTCTGGTCTTCCTTCTCAAAACCCATAACCCCAGTCTAATCATGAGAACAACATCAGACAAATCTCAAATGAGGGACACTCTACAAAATACCTGACCAGTACTCCTCAAAACTGTCAAGGTCATCAAAAACAAGGAAAGTCTGAAAAACTGTCACAGCCAAGAGGAGCCTAAGGAGACATGACGACTAAATGTAATGTGGTATCCTGGATGGGATCCTGGAATAGAAAAAGGACATTAGGTAAAAACTAAGGAAGTGTGAGTAAAGTATGGATTAATTAATTAATAACAAAAGTATAAAGTATAAATTTATATAAATACTAGTTTATTAATTGTGACAAACGTACCAAACTAATGAAAGATATTAATGATAATGAAAACTGGGTGTAGGGTATATGGAAACTCTTCACAATTTTTCTATAAATTTAAAACTATTCTAAAATAAAAAATTTTATGTAAAAAACAAATTAGGTCAGACTAACCTCAGTATTGAATAATCTTATGTAAGAGAACTTTAGGCAAACACTTGTCAAAAACAATGAAAGTCTGAAAAACTGTCACAGCCAGTTTTTCACAGTCACACACACTTGTTATGGTCTTTCACCAAATCCTTATAGATAGAAAAGGAGAATCACGGGCCAGTATTATGGGAAAATAGGTATATTTGATAAAACAATAATAATCAACGGATATGGATGTAAGAACTAAAGACAAGCAGAAAGATTTTTGTAAGTATCCCAGAAGCTTGATTTCTGGACATGACCTTTTTACGGTTATGATGAAGAACCTGGATGCCAATACGGTATACGAAAATGAAGTCTGCAAAATGAGAGGAAATTGGGAAGGACAAAATCCTTGAATAACAAAATCAGGATTAAAAAGAATCTTGACAAGTTGGGGAGATAGAATGGATTTAATATGGTAAAATTAAACAGGAAGAAAAAGGTAATACACTTGTACACCAAAAGAAAAAGTATACAAATGTAGATTGAGAAGACATAATTAGAAGCTAGTATTTATTTTTTAAAAATTTTAAATGATTTTAGTAACCTCATTGAGTTGTGAGCAATACATGGCTGCCCAAAAAGGTAATGCCATCTTAGGTTACACTAACTTAAGTATAAATTGTTAGCATGAAGAGAAAGAGGATACCTGTGACCTCTAAACTGGCCAGATCATATTTAGAGTACAGATGAAGTGCTGAGATTTACACATTTAAGAGAACTACAAAAACATAAAATGCACTCAAAAAGGAGGAATAACAATTGTAGATTTATAATCAAGCCACATCAAGGTTTTTAGTCTACAAAAGAAGACTCCCATAAATATATACACCTGCTATATATCCACAAAAATTAAAAATTAAAGAAAAGAAAAGAAAAGAAGACTAAGTGTAGACATGATGGCAATCTTTAAAAATCTCAATTGCTACCAAGTGAAAGAGAGATTTATACTTTACTATGGCTTGAGGCAGCACCAGGTCCAAAAGAAGGAAACTCCAAAAATTAGTTTTCACAATTTTCACAATGAAGATTTTCTAATTGCAGGCTAAGAATAGACTGAACTACATAAGTACCATACTCTAGAAGTGTTTGAGCAAAAGCTAATTTATCGGTGATGTTTTAGAGGGGAATTAAAATTGAGTAACAAATAATTGAGCATTAAATACCTTTCCAATCCCAAGGTTATGACCAAAGAGAGGCATACGCAATATTTAAGTATGCCTAAAGTTCCTTTGATATTCAAAACCATCTACTTGACTTGTATTGGTTTAGTTATTAGAGCTACCTCACTCTAGGATACTCAAACGTTGAAGTGAAACCACTATCTCTGAGTCCTGTCCACCCTTACTCTCCCAAATTAAAGAGTATTTCTTGGTTGAGCTGGGCTTTAGTAGCTCCAAAATCAGTCAACTGAAAAAAATAAACCAAAATAACTCAGAATTAATCAGATTATTCACTGTTCAAATACTACATCAAAACTTCAAAAGGCTTCACTATAAACAAACTAATGAGTATAACCTATAGAGGTATACTCATTTTCTGAGCTCTTATTCTTCTCTTCAAACTTGCTGCAGGCTAGATTATGGCTGCAAATCTCTCAATCATGTAACATCTCTCTGGTTGCTTCATGAGCTGTATTGTATTAGTTTGGCTACCTACAATCCACCTAATTTGTGGAAACTCCTCCTGGCTGCATAGTCCTAATTATTCCAGTGGCATGACAGATGAAGGTCAAGAAATAAAGCACCAGAGATGGGCAGAGACATTGGTTAACAGATACAATGTTAGGCACATTCAAACAAGTAAAGAAATCAGGCACATTATCTTTTCAAATAAAGTTGACATCTCTGCTAGGATAAAGGTTCCTTTTTCCCACTTTAGCATAGTATGTGAATTTAGCAACATGCTGTTCAGAAATTGACAATGGGACAACAGGGCATAATAGGGAGAGGCTGAGGTCTGATTTTAATTCCTGGCTCTGCCTCTCATCACTGGTAATGTGGTATGGAAAAAATACTCATCTTTCTGAGCCTCTATTTTCTCATCTGAAAAATAGGGACAATAAAGATCCTACCTTTTTCACAGCATTCACTATGATGGTTAAATAAAACCATGCATATAAAAGCACTTTCCAAACTGTGAGGAACTTGTAATTTGATATTATTACTAATATATCACATCTAATATTTCTAAAAGCTGACAAGATCAGAAAATATAAGTTGGTGCTAGAAGTAAAGCATACTGGTATTAATCTATTGGGAATAGTTAATACGGCAAGGCAAAAAAAAAAATCTAAGATTCTCAACTTTTAAATTTATTGTTAGGCTGGGTATGGTCGGTCATGCCTATAATCCCAACATTTTGAAAGGCTGAGGTTGGAGGATGGCTTGAGCCCAGGAGTTCGAGACCAGCCTGGGTAACACAGGGAGACCATGTCTCTACCAAAAATAAAAATACAAAAATTAGCTGAGTGTGGTGGCATATGCCTGTAGTCCCCGCTACTCAGGAGGCTGAGAGGATCACTTGAGCCTGGAAGGTTGAGTCTGCGGTGAGCCATGATCACACCACTGAACTTTAGCCTGGGCCACAGAGCAAGATCCTGTCTCAATAAATAAGTAAATCAATCAATCAATTACTATTATTAAGTAATGAAAGGATCTCCTTCCAAGGTCTTGAGAACACTGTAGCTAATTTTTGGATATCCATGAAGACAGGGGATAAAGATAAACCTCTTGTGAAAGCTAAGAAACAGGTACACTACTAGAACAATCAAGAAAACATAGAGAAAATGGTGGAGATGGAAATCAAGTAGGAATAACCAACCTAAAGAGAAGTTTGAAGATTGGCTGGGAAGGCTTTGGGTAAATATCAAAGTACCAGAAGAGCTCACAAGCAATAGACTTAACAATCCCTTCTCATGGCCTTCATAACTTGCTACTACATAGCAAAATTTCCTAGAATTTGCCACTGATCAACAAGAAAAGCAGCAATAAATGACGGAAGAAGCTTACAGTGGTAAATATATGATTTTTCCATTAGATATATTACAATTGTTTTAAAAAATTTACTTCTTCAAATACCTTGGGAAAGGTTAGGATGATATTTGGGCACACTTTCCTAAATAATCTCAAGAAAAGTATCTAGAAGACAACTGTACTTTTCTTCAGGGTCTATACAAATTTTAAACTCTAAAAAACATTAAGCGCTATACATAAAAGTAATTTAGCCACCTACTTTCAATGGGAAACCAGGCTGAGCTCATAAAAGAGAAACACAAGGGATAGAATAAGACTGAGCAATAAACTGAGAAAGCATATTAATCTCAGAGACAAAAGACTTAAAGAGTTCTAGCACTGATTTCTTATTCTATTTTGAGGAAGGGCATTTAATCACCCTATTTCTGTTTCTCCAATTATCAAATAAATTATCAAATATAAAATGGACTGCCACCTGTCAGAAGTTAGAGAAGGAATTCCTCTGTTAAAAAGATATTGGGAAAAAATTCTAGTTTATCTGTTATTCTATGATTCTATAATCGCATAAATACATCTTCCCCAAAATAAAATAAAGGCGCAGGGCCTCAAGCACACCTCAGAAGATATTTAATTAAATGGTCCTTCTTTGGAATATCTTGAGATAAATTATACCAAAACAACTTTAACACTTATTTTTTCTAGTCTAATTATTCTTTTTTTTCTCTCTCTCTCTTTCTCTCTCTCTCGAAAATTTACCTTTATCCTTATCCAATGGTTCCTGGGAAAGAATAGTGCACAGTACCGGGTTTTTCCACACCCCAGTCTCTTGAGCTAGAGTAGCTAAAAAATGCAATTCACAGCTGCCATTCTCCATCAGCTTTTCATGAGCTACCTATAAATATTAAATAAACATCCAAAGAATTACAACAGATTTTTAAAAGCAAGCTTATCAGGCTTTAAATATAATACTAAACTTCTGAAAAGACTTTTATCTTAAAACTTTCACATCACATTACAAAGTACTCAATTCCTTTACTTCTAATATTTAAAGATGAATTTCAAGAATAAGAAATAAATCATTTACAAATCTTAAATAAATATAATGTATTTACAGAATAAATCTGTATTTTCTCTTCCCCAAAATCTAAGCCAGGAGTAACGTTATTTCTCTCAAGGAAGCAATCAGAATATCCATACGCATAAAAGAACTTACACATTTTATATCCTCTGTGTTTAAAAAAGTTTTCCCCCAAGTCTACCAATAATAAAAAGATTCACATAACGAACTAAGTGACAACTTATGCATATTCCAATAAAAGGGAATTACGAAAAGAAAATAACTAAATGCACGATTTTTTTCATTTATTCATTGTATAGTTGTGGCAGTTTCACATTAAAGCTGATGATGAACCTTGCCTGCTAGTTGTTTCCAAGTGTTCATGAAAGGGGCATAGTCTTCAGTCCACAGAAGACCAATAGTTTTTATTCAATTCAGAAACTGTTTATTGAAAATTTCCATGAACAAAGTTCTAGAGAAGAGAGCAACTAGTCCCTGACTTTACGGGGTTTGTCCTCTAGTGGGGTAAAGAAATGTTTAAATACTTAAAACACAGGGAAAATAAATGCTGTTAGGTATAAACTAACCTTGAGGAAGCTCAGAAATGGGAACAAAGTGTTGTAGAAACTCAAAGTTGCATGCTATGTTCAAACAAAAAGTCTAATCCTCAAAACCATACAAATATTCCCATTCCAACAAGTTCAGGTGCTTTATTAAGTTTTAAGTAACTGAATGTAGAGGGATGGAAAGAGTTATTTCCTTCATAATCCATCCATCTAAAAAGGTATTAACTAGTCCTTTTGTTTCAAAAAGGAAAGTGTAAAATTTTATCTTATGTTGGCACACAAAATCAGTAGCATTTAGAATTCTGGTTAAGCATATTAAGTCTGTAGTAGGGTGTATCTGAACGGCAAACGGTAAGTTTCAAAATAATTTACCTAAAAATATTTCTGGAAAAAAAAACCTAAGATACAAGTTACGGATATCTGAAGTAGAATATGCATGATCAAAAAGTTAGTTGCAATGTGACAAACAGGACAAGACACTTTCATTTCAACAAACAGTTATGAAGCATTTGTTATATGTAAGACATTATGCGGAATCCTATGACATTAAATAAGATGAATTCCACCTTCAAGGGCCTGCTGCACTTGATGTAGATTTTAACGTTTAATATTAAAATAGGAAAGTTTATTTCTCTGCTTAACTATAGCTTATTTTACATGCTTCTAAAATTTAAGGCTATACCTCTTTAACAAATTTCTTACAGAAAATCTTAAGGCCTGAAGATATTTTAAGAACTCTGGATAGAGAAATGGGGAGAAAGAGAGCTATAGCTTTGAAACTAGCTGGCAGGAGCATTCTTTTTAACTAACCAATTAATCAAAATTTAATTGAAGCCATAATACATCCAGCTCTAGTGCTTGAAACAAAATTTAACATTCTTGAAAATACTCCAAGACAACTAACTGCTAAATTGTGTAGTATCGCATGTAAGCAGAATAACAACACTAAATAAAAGAGACAAAGCATGTGTTTTCAGGCAGGAGAAAAAGCATGGGCTTTGGAATAAAGAACCTTAGATCAAATAACTACTATGTGATATTAGCTATAGAAGTTTGGGCAGATAATTATTTTAGAGTATGAGCCTCAGTTTCCTCACCTTTAAAATGGGGAAACCATACCTACCCATACAAATTTTCATGAGGATTAAATGATATATGTGAAATTCTTATAAAGCACATTGAAGACTTTCACAAACCAGTTTAACTGCTTCTAAATCCAAATGAGGGCACTTTCTTTTGTGTTCCCTTGCTGCTCTTATAAGGCCCTAATAATCTGATCATAAAGATTATTCAATCTATCTTATTTAGCAAACACTTGTTGAGATCTACTATATGTAAGACACTAGTGTTAATAAGATCAGTAATTAATGTCTGTCATTATTGAGATGTCCTAAAGCTTAACTGAATAATTTTTTTAAGAGTAAGGAAAACTGACATAAGATATACCTATATTAAATCTAAAGATAAAGATTCTCACCTGCACCAGTGACTGAAATTGTTCCCACTGTTTATCTGATAACTCAACAGGCAGACACAGTAAAAGTTCAACACAGCTTCTAAAAAACAAAAAGTTGGTAAGGAGAGGAATAATTATTAAAATTCAAAGGAAAATAGAACCAGTAATTCTAATATCATAAGCAGACTCCCCATAACTAACCTATTTAAAATTAAACTATAAGACTTGAGATTTAATGTTTTTGTGTTCTTTTTTAAAGCTAAATCTAGTTTATTTACTCAAAGGTCTACTCACAATGCCAAGCGTTCCAGAACCAAGGCTACATTTTCACATTCAGAGGTAAGATAAGGTCGGGCTTTAACGTAACTTTGGATAGCCACTGTGTATACCTCCAATAAAGGTAAAGGATCTTCTGAAGTTTTCCATTTCTCTGCATATTCTAGGAGTGTCTGTTTTGGAAGGAATAATAAAAAGTATTCAAAACGTAAATCAAAATATACATTGACTGATCGGCTGTGTTTCTGAAAAAATTTGAAAATACAGACTTTTATTTATAAAAACAAAAAGTAGTTTATATTTTTAAAATATTAAATGAAATATAGTCATATTTTTGGCAGCTCTTATTAAAATATTAAATGAAATATAGTCATATTTTTGGCAGCTCTCCGTAGGAGAAAAGATTAGTATTAATTCATCCAGCAATAGCATCATTTCATCAAGGCTAGTTTTAAATAGTGCAAGAGTTATCTCCTCTATTCCCTAGTTAAGTTTTAAAAGTTATTTTAAAAAGACATCTGGGCAAGTAATACTTGACCAGGCATGCAGTGAAGAATTTCAAATAATATCTGTTTTCTATTTTTCGTCAAGCAGCAGAAAATTCAATACTGAAAAACAAAATGAATCATGTACGGTAAGCAAAGACATGTCCTTTTTCAGTCCATAAAAAAATAACAGTACATACAAATTAATAATTTTTTGACAAGCGCTAGCATTTAAAAAGTCATCCAAAGACTTTCAACATATAAAATCAACATTAAAGATATTAAATAATTATTATAAGGTTAATTTCTGTAATAGTTTTTTAATTAAAAATATTTCTCATCTTTCAATTACGTAAATATTTTAAATTTACCTCATCAAAATTTCTTTAAAAGATACTATTTATCTTACTGAATAAGAGATGGGAGATAATGGAAAGAGAAGTTACACAGAAATACACACGTTAAGACTCTTATCTAAAAGGTTCTATAGTTATGCTAAATGAAGAGAGATTCTAATTAAATGTTTTTATAACACAGAAGCCACAATTAGTCCTCTCCACACTTCAGGGTTTAAGACTCATTTAATCAAACATATGGAAATTCAGGTGTCTTTTCCTAGAAAACAGGGCATTTAAAAAAAAAAAAATTTCCTGAGGGCCTGTATCCTCTGGCATACAGAAGCAGATTTAAAAACTGGAGAGAGGGAGGAGGGAGGAGGGAGAGGGTGGGGATTGCATTCTACTACCAAAGCACTTACTACCTTGTTCTCTTTACTAACTTCCAACTAACAGAATTAGTAAGTGATCAGACAAAAGCAATAGAAAAAGTAAGCTGGTAAAACTAAAGGGCAACAAAACAACTACTCACCTACTGAGTAGCCACATATTCACAGACCTTGGCTCTCACTAATCCTTTCCCCCTAAGAAGTGAGGGCAAATACTGATTCCTAGGGAGAGAAAGGACAGAAAACCTGCAGCCACAGTGCAGGATGTAGGGTGGGGTGTCAGGGGATACTCAATTAGGTTCAAAACCAACTCCACAGCAAAATTTCCCAGTAAAGTTGAGGTGGAAAAACTTATTTCTCAGATATCCAGGAAAAAAACACCCCAATCTTTCCTAGATGAACCCCGAAACAAATCTGCTCTCATCCACACTTTCACCTCACCTCACAATCCCATTACATCCCAAACCTCCATGATTCAAAATAGATTCTCTGTGAGGATAAAAACAATCAGAGATAAGTTCCCTAGCTCAATCCACATGAAGCCCAAAGGTAAAGCTATTCCTGATCTTTTAAGTTCCAAGCAGGGATACAGATGCTGGAGAAGAGGGGAATCCGAGTTTCTGTACCCTCTTGGCATTGTTAAATGTAATGATGAACAAATGACATTGTAGCTGGTCAACATGGAACATGAGATGAAGCTGCCTACATTATACCCAAGATGATTCAGCTTCGATGTAAACACAGAAATTAAAGCCTTTTATTTGCCTAATCATGTCACTATTATACATATAATCCCAATCAGAGACTCACTTTTGCAGGTGTCGGGCGGGGCTCAGAAACTGATACCCCAAACTGTGGCACTCTGACATGCTGAGGAAGAAGCCTCAGAGTCTCTCTGACCTTCCCCTGTTCCTTCCCATCTCTTGATCTTCTTTCTCCCAAAGCACAGTATGAAGTTGTTCTGTGAAGTTTCCTTATCTGTCTAAAGTCCAGATCCACCAAAGAAGAATAAAATTACCTTTGATCCTGTTAAATATAGTGAACCCCAAGTTTCTCTTCAAAGAATCAGTATGTCAGTATGTTCACCTCTCTTATTCTTTGATTCTCCATTTTAAAGCTTAACTCCCTGGTTCTCTTCACCCCCTTGCTTCTAAGTTTCAGTAAACAACTTTCTCCCAGTCCTAATCAATAGTTCACATTTGTTCCCTGGTCTCCTGGTTGGTCCTGACTCATCCCGGTCACCTGCTTTATCTGAGTCACCCCTGGTCACCTGCTCTGACCTAAGTCACCTTTAGTTACCTGTTCCTAACCATCCTTCCCACCAAACTACTCACTCTACACTCTGGCTCATACCCCCTGCTCTTTTTAAAATAGCCAATCGGAATTAGCTCAGACTGTGCGGGCCAACCCTAGCCAATATGAGAACGACACAGCACCAGGCACTACCTGCATCAGGAACAAGAACTCCTTCCCCTCACCTGTCCATTGTTCCATCTGCAAGGAGCACCCTTTCTGCAGAAAGTAAAAATTGCCTTGCTGTGAAAATTAAATTTATGTTTGAGTGCTATTTCTTTGTGGCACTGGGAGCAAGCATTTCTAACAGTTCCCTCCCTGAGTTTTTATTAACTGAACTCATAGGGCAGAAAGACAGAAGTGTGTCACACATCTAACCAGACTTCTGTCACAAACCACTGAGTGCTTTGCAGGCTCAACAGACTTTGTCCCAGGCCACTGTATCTTCTTCAAGCCCACTGACTTCCCCTAAAAATAATTTACAACCCTCCTCTAAAATCATCCACATTTCTCCACCCCCCTTTCATTAATAAATTTGTATGCCATTTCAAATCTGCTGTTTGTCAGTTGATTTTCAGTGAACCTTCAGAGGATGAAGGGGAAGTTTTCTTTAGGCCCCTACCCAGGAGAATTCTTAACTTTCTTCTAAATATCCATCAAATAAAGAAGAATTTATATTTCTTACGGATCTGAAATGGTTATACTCTCCTCTTTTGACCAGCTAGATGATTCAGAGGACAATGACAGAGAACTATGGACTGCTAGAAATGAAAACATTCTCTTACATGGTGATTTTGATTAGAGCAATTAAAACCTGGGATTAGTTCCTGGTTGAACCAACATGAACTAGGAACCAACATGAAAAAGAAAATTTGGAATTCGATGATGCAACCATTCAATCAAAAGAGATGTTAAGATTCATGATCAGTCTTCGAATTCAGTTTGTGCCACTGGCAAGTATACAAGTATGGTATAATAAAAATAACTGATCTTTGTCCTAGGTTCCTAGCACAGAGCTCCTGAGACCTTTGAAATCTACATAAGTGTCTTTTTCATGTTAATGAGATAACATTAGGCTGAGGAGCTTCTAGATAGCTTTAAGATAGGGACTGGTCACTAGAAAGACCATGCCATGATTAGAGAGACGGAACTTGCAGCCCCACCCCCCAGTCTTGGAGGAGATAAAAGGTCATAGAGATTGAACCCAATCGCCAATGGCCAATGATTTGATCAATCATGTCTATGTACTCCACAAGACCTCCTAAACAACAGTAGTCTAAGAGCTTTTGAGTTGGAAAACACATCCATGTGCTGGGAAGGTGGCACATCGCAACTCCACAGAGACAGGCTCTGGTGCTTGGAACCCTTTCAGATCTCACCCTAGGTACTTCTTCATCTGGCTGTTCATTTGTATCCTTTATAATACCTTATAATAATAAGTATAGCATTTTCCTGAGTTCTGTGAGTTATTCCAGCAAATTACTGACCCTGAGGAAGGGGTTGTGAGAACCCCTAACTTTGTAGCCAAGTTGAAGTTGGACAGACTTGGGGACCTGGTACTTGCGACTGGCATCTGACCAAAGTCCTACACTTTTTCCCCCATTAAACCAATGGTTTTTGTTCCCACACTCTTTCAAGAATGAATGAATTTGTCTATACACATATATTTATATTTATACACATATGAACAAAGATAGAAGTCACTGTAATCTGGTTTGAAGGTGAGTTCGGGGGGAGATGGCACAGAGGGGAAAAGACAGGGAACAAAACGTAAATGTCTTCCTGCAACGCGCCATATTGCTTCCATTAATGAGTAACCTGTAAGCAAAATAGGGTGAGAAAATTTAAAACTGTTTTTTGATGAATGACTGATGGAACTAGGGATGTTTAATCTGGATACTAAATAGTATTTACTGAATACTTACCACATGGCTAGGTGTTGTTCTAAGAGCTTTACATGTACTACCTATTCAGTAATTAGGTAAATTATAGTAATATGCTTATATTAAAAATTAACAAACCAAGATATAAAGTAGTGAAATAACAAGCCATAAGATCACAGAGCTAGGAAAAGGCAGAGAAGGTATTCAAACCCTCATAGTCTGACTTCAGAGTGTTCATTCTTAACTACTATGCGATACATTTTTTAAGAAATAAAAATTAACTTGTAAATCCAATTTTTAAAATTTGGATTAAATTTTAGATTAAATTAGCCAAATTCACAAATCTAGAGGCTTGTCACATAAGAGAGGAGTTAATTTTATTCTGTGTGTCTCACAGGTCATACTAGGACCACTAGGTTGAAGTTTAAAAGAGACACTCCTGTTTCTGATAAGACAGAACTACCAAACCATCAGAGTAAACCAAAAACAGAACAAGTTGGTCTCCTGAGACAGGTGGTGGCCCATCAACTGAAGTTTTTCAAGGAGGAGCAAGATGATTCAGAGCTGAGGATGCTGAAAGGAGTCATATATTAAAGACACACTCCACCATACCAGAAGAGACTACACTAGTATGTGTGTCTGTTCATAACCTAGTGGCTCATGGATGTTTTGATGTGCACATTGTTCAAAAAATATTTGAATTAGTTTCTAATATTTAGAAGTCATATATTTTACATAAAAACTTGGGTTTCGGCCGGGCGCGGTGGCTCAAGCCTGTAATCCCAGCACTTTGGGAGGCCGAGACGGGCGGCTCACGAGGTCAGGAGATCGAGACCACTCTGGCTAACCTGGTGAAACTCCGTCTCTACTAAAAAATACAAAAAACTAGCCGGGCAAGGTGGTGGGCGCCTGTAGTCCCAGCTACTTGGGAGGCTGAGGCAGGAGAATGGCGTAAACCCAGGAGGCGGAGCTTGCAGTGAGCTGAGATCCGGCCACTGCACTCCAGCCTGGGCGGCAGAGCGAGACTCCGTCTCAAAAAAAAAAAAAACCAAAAAACAACAGCAACAAAAAAACTTGGGTTTCTGGCTTTTCTTTAAAAAAAAAAAAAAAAAAAATTGGCAACTTTGGGCCCACATTCCAGCATGGCAACTAGCTAGGGCTGAGGGATGACCCAAGATCTCCCACTGAGATCAGACACAAGCTCTGTGGTTGCTACATGCCTCACCTCCTTCTTTAAGGGAGCTACTAGATCCCTACAAAGTTATTTGTGGCTACTGCATCTGCTCTATAGTGTGTGTTATGGGGCAAACCTAGGATAGAAGAAATAAGCAAGAGGTTAAAGGATCTCTAACACAGTGTTTCTTGCGGTGGTTTTCATTGTTGTCCCCTGTTACGGAGACCTTTGACTTTTTTTTCCTAATTGTTCATCATCCCCAATGAAATTTTGATACCACAGATTAAACTATATATTTGTTTACATGTAACAAACAATTAAAAAAACAACTTTTTTCTTTAAGAGCCAATTTTTACTCCCTTGAGAACAAAAATGCACACTTTAACATTTGGCTCTTAAGTTGATTTCTCATTATATAAATCACCAGAGTCTAGAACATATATGCTTTAGGGAGAAAGAGTATAGATTAACTTCTGGTAGCATCCTTTAGTTGCCCTAAGGATTACTAGGAACGAAAATAAAAGAGAAATAAAACCACAGGGGTGTTACATTTAATAAACATGGGGATTAAATGACATTACTGTCCTATGTAAAGACTAGTGGAGTGTTGGTTATGTTTATATTATTACATTCATGTTTCACTTCCAATGTACATCTAGGGTTCTCCAGAACAGAAGTTGTCAAACATTTTGATCTCATGATTCTTTACCCTCTTAAAAATGACTGAGGAACCCAAAGAGTTGTTTACGTGAGTTACAACTACTGACATTTACCATATTCAATATGAAAACTGAGACGTTTACATATTTATAAACAAGTTTAAAATATAAACCCATCACATTACCATAAGATATTTTTTAATAAAAATGCATTTCCTGAAAAAAGTGAAAAGACGCATTGTTTTACATTTTTCAAATCTCTTCAAAGTCTGACAAGAGAAAAGAGTGGGTTTCTCATATTGGTTTATACACTTAATCTGCTGCAATACCACATATTAGGTAATCTTTGGAAAACTCCCTGTACACAACTAAAAGGTAGCAAATAATGTCTTACAGTTTTGACCTTTTACCCTGAAGAGCGGATGAATGTGAAATACTACTTAAAATTTCTAAGTTATTAAAATGTATTTTAAGGTTTTGTGTAGAAATGGTAGACTGGACACATTTATTCTGCACCTTACTCTCCCCTCTCCAAACCTCACTGAAACTACAGTAATTTTTTTAAAGTGGCATAAACCCATAAGAATAGGAACATGGGAATGGAACAATCAGAAATAAAATCTTAAAAGCTGGAAAGCATATATAAGATTGACACTCCAAGAAAAGTGACTCCTAAATAGGCTTTAGGTAAAAAACAACAAAAACAAACAAGCAAAACCCACTAACTCTGCATAATCACCAAAGGGCTCAGGAACTGGGAGCATCAGATGCATCTGAAAATGGGGGGTGAAAGTGGGGCTAAAAAAGAGAAAACTGGTTGAAAAGTCTATTTTAGGTGTTAAGCCTCCCTGATTTCCTCCTCACTCTCCACAGCTAGAAAATCCAAGCGAGGTACTGACATTCTTCCTCAGTAAAGAAGTTTAAAAAGAGGTGTTTGGACACAGTCAAGAAGAAGTATCTTACTTTTCAGGGCAATAAGTCAACTTTACATACTCCCTATAGACAGCAAGCCCCTTTTTTCCAACTCACTGCCTGAACTTCCAGGTCCCTAGCTGAGTCTTTTTCTGGGAAATCAAAAAGAAAAGATCCAAGATTCTGACACCAAGCCTTCATCAGGGAATGAAACAAACTAGATCCCTTATTTGTGAAAATCACAACAAATGTCATACATCAACTTGGAGCTCTCAATCACGTTTTTAGCAGTATACCCTTAAATACGGTATTTAAAGACCAGTAGACATTTTTAAAAAGCTTCTAACGTTGAGAGAAATCAAAACAAGGAGGAAAAAAGCAATTTTGAATAAACAGAAACTATGCAGGGAGAAAATAAAATTTCAAGAAACTACCATTAATATTCTTGGATATATGAGAAAACACATTACATCTATGAATAAACACACCATGTTATAAGAAACAGTTATGGAAAAAAAGACTAATAAAAATTACGGATAGGACAAAAAAGATTTTAAAATTTAAAGAATAATGCTAGAGGTCCCATAATTAACAACGGGAGTTCCGGGAAGTCAGAATAGAGAAATTGAGGGGAATAAATAAAATACTTAATTCAAATTAATTTTCTAGAACCTAAGAACATGAATTCTAAGAATGAAAAGGCCCACTGAATGTCCAGCACAATTACTGAAAATAGAACTATACCAAAGTACTTTCTCATAAAATTTCAGAACTCAAAAACAAAGATAGGATCAAAATAAGATTGGTAGGGGAGGAGGCAGCAGATTTCTCAACAGCAACACTGAAGCAAAAAGAAAATGAAGTACTGTATTGAAAGCTATGGGGAAACTATTTATATCCAACGATTGTAACTACTAAAATAGAAAAGCCATTTTGGACATATGTGGTCTAAAATTTTTTACCTTCTAGGCACATTTTTTCAGGATGTTACCGAAGAAGGAATTTCACCAAAATGAAAAATAAACCAGGAAAGGAGTCAGAATGATACACAGAAGAAAGGGAGCTCTAGCATGAGAGAGATGAATGAAGTAAGATTCCAAGAAGATAGTTGTGCAATGGACCTGGAAAATAATTATAGCATCTTAGATGGATTTTGGATAAATTTCTTCAAGATGAAATTGATAGAGAACCCAACGTGCTTGAATAAGCTTAAGAGGAGATTTAAACAATTGAGGGAGAATTTGGATTGAATTAGTGATAAACACAGAAAATTAAGCTAAGAAAAAAACACGATAATTTACATCTAGAGAAACAGGACTCTAGAAAATGCACACTCTTCACAAACACAAGTAAAACAGTTACAAAAACTGAACACAAACTAGGCCACATAAATAGTCACATGAAATAAATAGTCACATGAAATAAAGAATATGTTATATTTTTTCCACATTTTTCCACATTCTTTGAATATAATGCAATAAAGTTAAACACTTAACAAAAGAATACCCTAACAAAGAAAACCACAAACTTGAAATTTTAAAGTGTACTTCTCAGTCTGGGGTAAAAGAAACCATAATAGAAATCAAAAAATACTTAGACTTGAATTATAGCAAAACAACTTATCAAAATTCGTAGGATGCAGCTAAAGCAATCTTAAGAGGGGCAGTTTTAGATGCAAATGTTTATACTGTCACTTCTGTTACAGCTTTAAAAAATACATATATACACATTTGTTCCGACACAACATTAGCAAAACATGAATTTCTCATTTGCTTATAATACTAATTTTTGGTGGGAAACATTAGGTGAAAGCAGAGAATTGTACCCAGATGAACTGAGCTGTTAGAATATGCAAAAATGCACACACGCATGCAAATCAAACACGTATCAGCTACCTTAGTTCACCATAAGTGTTATTAGTGATAACCAATCACACGTGGTGTTACAACTTTCTATCCAATTTCAGAGAACTCTCCTTCTGCTAATTCACATTAACTCACAAACTACATCCCTTCTGACACCCACTTTCCTTCTGGTGCTCACTTCCACAAAGAAATTTCAGATCTTTTTCAAGGTAAAGTACCTATGCATTTCTTAACTACTTAATAGGTATAAAACTGAGCTACTGTTTCAATAAGGTTGTGTGTGTGTGATGACGTTTTTGCATGCTGTGTCTCTTAAGTACATTTTTTTTGATAAGCCCTGGGATCTTTAATGTGCAATTTTGCATGACAAAGAGATTGTTAGGAATTCATATATTGTGATAAAACAAATATCACATTTGTTTTGTGATATTTGTTTGATAAATGGCTGTATTTAAAAAAGAGAAAACAAAGAATAGCCAAAGAGGATATTATTGGGACAAATGGAGAAATTTAAATATATATCGTAATTAGATAATAGTGGTGTGTCAATATTACATTTCCTGAGTGTGATGATTGTGTTGTGAGTATACAGAAAAATGTCTTTGGCCTTAGGAGATAAATGCTTAAAGTATATAAGGGAGGCAATGTCATAATACTGGCTAACTCTTAAAAGATTCAGACAAGAAAATAAAGTGTGAGATAAAGCAAATACGGCAAAATGTGAATGAAGGGGGAATCTTGGTGAAAGCTATGGGAGTATTCATGGTACTATTCTTGTAACTTTTCTGTTACAAAGAGTTTGGAAAAGCAAAGTATTGAGGGTGGGAAGTGTGGTAGATTGAATTCTTCACCTCTCCTTGTTTCCATGTTGTTCGTCACATTTAATTTCTCATAATGGTAGAAAATATTTTCCTAACCCATGTGACTTGTTCTGACCAAGAGAATGGGGCAGAAGCGATAGCAGGACGGCTGTAAGTTTAAGCATCTTGCTTTCTCTTATGCTTCTGCCCTCACAATGAGAAGATACATCCAGATTAGCCTGCTGTTCCCAGCAGGGTAATGAGAGGCAGATGTCATCCTGTTGCTCCAGTTGAGTCCAACACGTATCAGGTAACAGCCAATCTGAAACATATCTATCAGTCCAGCCAAGATCAACAGATACTTAACCAGACCTCAGATGAGTAAGCAATAATGCTTATGTTAAATGCTATATTAAGGTTTTTGCAGTTTATTATGCAAAATTTGGTGAAAATAACTAAGTAGCCAACTTAAATTGGAAAAAGAACAGGATAAAGTCAAAGAGTATAAAAACGTAAAAGTAATAAAACTAAGATGAGAAACAAATGACATAAAAAATAAAGGCACAGATTGTGGTGAGGATGTTTAAAAAAAGAAAAAAATAAGAAAACACACAGAGAGGGTCAATAAAACTAAACCTAGTCATCTGGCAAAGCTGGTCAAGAAAAAAAGAGCACAAATCAACAGTACTGGAAATGAGAAAGGAGTCATAACTACAGAAGCAATAAAGATGTTTTAAAATCAAAATATATTGAATAATCTTATTTGAAATAAGATTATTAAGAATGTTATCTGAAAATAACTTAAAAATCTGAATAAAATGGGAATGATTAGAACATTACTAAAATGATCTCACAAAGAAATAGAAAAAAATAGTCCTTTACCTATTAAGAAACTGAATCCAAGTTAAGAAAAAAAAAAAAAGAATTATCAGACAATTTTTATAGAAAAGTCCAGCAAACAGGCTGGGCATGGTGTCTCCTGGCTGTAATGCTAGCACTTGGGGAAGTCAAGGTGGGGGGATAATATAAGGCCAGGAGTTAGAGACCAGCCACAGTGAGACTTCATCTCTACCAACGATTTAAAAAATTAGCCAGGTATGGTGGTGCATGCCTGTAATCCCAGCTACTTGGGAGGCTAAAGCTGGAGGATCACTTGAGCCCAGGAGTTTGAGGCTGTAGTGAGCTATGATCTTGTCACTGCACTACAGCCTGAAGACAGAGAGATATATTGTGTCTGGGGCCAGTGGGGAGGGGGGAAAACCCCCAGCAAACAATCCTTTAGGAAACAGATAATCTCTTTATTACAGAAGCTTTTGGATGAACGGAAGAGTGGGAAAATTCACTAATTCATTGTTTGAGGCTACTATAAACTTGAGAATAAAACTGGGTACATATGGTATGAGAAAGGAATAATCACAGGCCAATCTCAGACATAAACAGCAATTTTAAAATCCTAAATGTGGCCAGGCGCAGTAGCTCACGCCTGTAATCCCAACACTTTGGGAGGCCAAGGAAGGCAGATCACCTGAGGTCAGGAGTTCGAGACCAGCCTGGTCAACATGGCGAAATCCCGTCTCTACCAAAAATACAAAAATTAGCTGGGCATGGTGGAAGGTACCTATAATCCCAGCTACTCGGGAGGCTGAGGCAGGAGAATCGGTTGAACCCAGGAGGCGGAGGTTGCAGTGAACCAAGATTGTGCCATTGCACTCCAGCCTGGGCCATAAGACTGAGACTTAGTCTCCAAAAAAAAAAAAAAAAATCCTAAATGTTACCAACCAAATCCTACAATAAATAAACTTTAAATTTTTAAAAAAAATTTGAAACAATCACAAAGTTACAGAAAAGTTGGAGATACAGTACAAAGAAATTTTTTGCCTAAGCTATTTGATAGTTAGTGGCCAACCTAATGCCTCATTACCTTCAAAGAGTATGTATTTCCTACACAGAAGTACATTCTCCCACATAACCACAGTATGACCATCAGAATCAGGCAATAAACACTGATACATTACTACTATTTAATCTGCAGACATTCATGTATGTCAAATTATCCCAATGACGTCTTTTATAGAAAAAGATACAGTAGTAGTACAGTTTGCATTTGCCATGTCCTAGTCTCCTTAAACCCTAAATAAGACTTGAAAGACTCAGGACCCTGGCACCATCGGAGATTATTATAGGCCACTCATGTTGTAGAATGTCCCTCAATTTGGCTTTAGTATTTTCTCTTGATTAGATGTATGCTATGCATTTTTAGTGAGAATATCACAGAAGTAATGGTCATTTCTTCTCATTTATCCTTTCAGGTGGTACATATTATGGATGATGATGTTCATTTTGATCCCCTGATTAAAGAAGTGTCTGCCCTCCTCACTCTGCTTAGGCTTTGACTCAGCATGCTGGAACTAGCCGCCTCTCTAGGTAGTTGTCCCTTCCTGTTCTGCTTAGGCTCTCATATACTATGCCAGGATGCCCCTATGCCTGCTCACCCTGCTCTGGCTCTGACTCCCCATACCAGATGGCTCCTTCCCTACTCATGGATGTCCAACCCATCTCACCTGGGCCCTAAATCCCCACACACAGCCACCCCAGCCACCTCCCTATGGTGCCCTCCTTATCATGAGTGGGCTCTGCTGCCTTCTGCCATCATGAAGCTACTACTCAATCTGGGCTTTGACATTTCACTCTGGCCCACTGCAGCACCCCACCCACGATTTCAGATACATACCTTGCTTTGCCCCACATAATGGCTTTGGGACTGAATTATTCAGGAAGGGAAGAGAAAGGGTTGCAATATACATTTTAAATGTAATTTGGGCCTAGTAGGTGTTATCCTAGAAATGTCAGGATAATTTAAAGTTAGGAAAATCGCTGAGCACAGTGGCTCACACTTGTAATCCCAGCACTTTGGTAGGCTGAGGCGGGCTGATGACTTAAGCTCAGAAGTTCAAGATCAGCCTGGGCAACATGGCAAAACCCTGTCTCTACTAAAAATACAGAAAGTCAGGTATGGTGACATGTGCCTGTGGTCCCAGCTACTCTGGGGCGCTGAGGTGGGAGGATCACCTTAATCTTGGAGGTCAAGGTTGCAGTGAGCCATCATCATGCTACTGCACTCCAGCCTGGCCAACAGAGTGAGACCCTGTCTCACTTAAAAAAAAAAAAAAAAAAAGGAAAATATATTAATATAATTTACTCTAATCACAGATTTTAAGGGGAGAAATTATATGACTACCTCAAAATCATTAAAAACATATACAGTAGTCCCCTACTTATTCATGGGGGATAAATTCCAGGACTCCCAGTGGATGCCTGAAACCATGGATAGTAGTGAACTCTACTTAAACTATTTTTTCCCTATATATGCATGCCTAAGATAAAGTTTAATTTTTAAGTTAGGCATGGTAAGAGATTAACAAAAATAATAGAACAATTGTTAATATACTGTATTAATAAAAGTTATGTGAATATGGTCTCTTTCTCTCCCCCCTTACTGTATGTAATACTTTTGTACCACGGTAACTAAAACCACAGAAAACAAAACCATGGATGGGGCGGGGGGAGGGGGAAGAAACTACTGTAATCAAAATCCAACTTGAGGTAAAGAAGAATCAGTATCTCTTTACGACAAGGAACAGAAGGAAAGTTCTTTAACGTGATAGAGGGTATCCAGAAAAACCCATAGCAAACTATTCTTGTAGTATGAAATGTTAGAAGCATTTCCCTTTAAAGTCAGAAAACAAAACAAAAATGCCTATCACTGCTTCTATTCAAAACTGTAGGGCTAATCAGCACAATTTGAAAAAGAAATAAAAGCAGTAAGAACTAGAAAGACAATGCCACCATTGTAGACAATGCACACGTAAGAACTTCAGAAGAATTCAGTATAGTAGCTAGATATAAGATCAATACGCAAAATCAACTGCAATTCTATTTTTTAAAAAAGCAATTAGAAACTATAATTTTTAAAAAGATAACATTCATAACAACAAAACTCGTGAAGTACCTAGGAATGAATCTAACAAAATATTCATAAGATCTTTTCAAAAAGAAAAAAGTATAAAACTTCATTTAAAGAATAAAAGGAAGGGTGCATAAATGGAAATACCACATACATAGATATTGGAAGACAAGTTAAAGATGACAATATGAGCCAAATTTAAAAAGTCAAAGCAGTGCCAATGAAATTCTCCAGAGGATTATTTACAGAACTTGACACATTGATTCTAAAAATCATACAAAAGGCCAAATCAATTTTGAAGAACCAGGCTTTTGAATTTGGAAGATTATCTGCCCTAATCAGATAGCAAGACTTATCCCAAAGCTATAGAAATTAAGACAGTGTGATTTTGTTATAGGCGTAGATGACAGAAACGAAAGAGCTTTAAAATAGAACTACATATATATGAGAGCATGGTATACAAAAAAGTCCCATTAGAAACCAGTGAGGAAAGTACAGACTATTCCATAAATAACCTGAAACAACCATCTAAACGGGAAAGAAAAATCATAACTATTCCCAGCATACAACAAAACTATACACTATATGGACAAATAACTGAATGTGAAAAGCAATACTTTAAAACTTTAGGATGAGGCTGGGCGTGGTGGCTCACGCCTGTAATCCCAGCACTTTGGGAGGCCGAGGTAGGCGGATCACTTGAGGTTGGGAGTTCAAGACCAGCCTGACCAACATGGAGAAACCCATCTCTACTAAAAATACAAAAATTAGCTAAGCGTGATGGTGCATGCTTGTAATCCCAGCTACTTGGGAAGCTGAGGCAGGAGAATCGCTTGAACCCGGGAGGCAGAGGTTGCGGTGAGCCGAGATCGCGCCATAGGATTCCAGTCGGGGCAGTAAGAGTGAAACTCCGTCACAAGAGAAAAACAACAACAACAAAAAACTTCAGAATGAAAACATAGGAGAACACCTTAAGACCTTAGGGCAAAGAAGGTTTTCTTAACAAGACAGAAAATACACACCATAATGGAAGACAATAACTCCAGCTACAACAGAATTAAAAATTTGTGTTCACCAAAACCCCATAGAAAATCAAATAAAAGGCTACAAACTGGGAAGACATTTTGTATCTCATATTTACAAATAATACATAGTGCCATATGCATAACACAAATTTCATAACATAAAAATAAGTCTACCTCGGAATCTCAGGGTTGAGCTTGTCCACCACCATTTTTTCTTCTGAGTATGTGCCTTTATATCATCTCTCTCCCAAATTGTAAGAATTCAGGAGACTCTCTCTTACTTGTGATGAAATCCAATAATCCTACTTCTCCATAGTTCTGGTTGAGACACTTGTTTCCCCATATCTCAGTATACCATCCCTGGCAAATGGCCCACTGCAGTAGTTATTTTAGTAGTAGTTGAGCATTTTCAAAGAAAATCAATTATGAATTTAACATGATTCACATTCCCATATACTCAATGCTAGGATGTGAAATAACCATTCACAAAACTGAGTTTCTGATAGCTTTGAATCCCTAAATAATCTCCAATATGGATGCTGTAACACAATCTCCAGACTTTCTGAGAATTCTAAAACTTCTGGCTCCAGGGCCTACTCTCTTTGTAGCATTTTGATGGCATGAACCAATTATAATCCCAAAACTTCCCTATTCCCTAGCCTGACTACTGGTATGCCCCATAATTTCTCTGTTCTTGTATATTCTTTGCTATAAGCTAGGCTTACAGAAGCAACCACATCGATGCCTTGGCACAAAAGGTTTCAATCTTGGAAAAACATGAGCATGTTTGATGCTAATCTAATTCCTAAGAAACCTGACATTAATGGGAGAAGAAGTTTTTTTTTTTTTTAATGTCTAGTACATAACATAGAAATGGAATGTTTTTAGGTTTCATCCACTGAATTAATTCTCACAATGCTATGTAACTGTTTCTCCGTAAAAAACACTCTAAAAAGGACACTTCTGACTTCAGCTTAGTCTCCACAGAATTTCTGGCTTTGAACTTACTTTCCAAAAATGCTAACATAGTATGTCTGGTTGATCTGTACCTTTACATTTTGACTCCCATAGTCAAGCAGTCATAATGAAGGTAAATACATGGCTCAAATCTGAAGTGAAGACTTTAGCCCAACAAACAGCTAAATATCATGTGGGAGGTCCAAAATCCTTAAGAGTAAACCCCCTACATAGAATGTAACCCCTAGTAACTTCAGAGACCTACAAGCTCAGTATGTACATAATCAGATTCAAAGAAGCAGAGTCTAGCTGCCATAAATAATTATAGCATGAGTCTCAATCTCAACTTGCTGGGGATAAGCCAGAAAGGGTGCCACAGTCTACTGTGTATGTCTATCATGGGCCAATTGGCACATACAATATATCCTTACTTTAGGACTTGAAATACAATGGTAGGAAACCCAGTTTTAAAGGTGATTGATTCCTTTAATTTCTATATTCTCTAGTAACTGCTCTGAATAGAAATAAAATTCAACAGAAATAGGTTTTCCCTTAGTAATTTATACTCATTGTATAAGTGACTTTTTGATAAAAAAGAAATTAAAAACATTTTCCTAGAAACAAATGCTAATACAGGCTGAACCAGAGGGCATGTGATTCATTCTCAGCACAGGAAATGGTACTGAAACAACTGAATATCCACATGCATAAAAATGAAATGAGACGCTTACCTTACATCATACACAAAACCCAAAATGGACCATACTTAAATGAAGAGCTAAACCTATAAAACTTCTTGAAGAGTTCTTAGAACACCAAATATGATCTATTTTTATAAAGTTCATAAATTGGACTTCAACTCATCAAAATAAAACACTTCTGCACTTCAAAAGACTCCATTAAAAAACGAAGAGCCAAGCCATAGGTTGAGAAAAAAATGTTTACAAATGATATATCTAACAAAGGGCTCATATACAGAATACAGAAAGAACTACTACAACTCTATAATAAAAAGACAACCTTGTTTTTAAAAATGGGCAAAAGATTTAAATGGACAGTTCACCAGAGAAGATAACAAATGGCTGACAACGCACATGAAAAGACGTTCAATATTATTAACCATTAGGGAAATATGAATTTAACTATGAGATACCACATCCACTAGAATAGGTGTAATTTTAAAAAGACAATACCAAGTGTTGGTGAGTATACAGGGAAACTGGAACTCTCATACATTGCTAAGGAGAATGTAAAATGGTAGTCACTTTGGATAGTCAGTTTCTTAAAAAGTTAAACATAAATTTACTATTCAAACCAGCAATTCAACTCTTAGCAATCCACCCAAAACAAATATAAGCATGTTGGCCAAAAGAGCCTAAAACTAGGAACAAGCCAAATGTCCATCAATAGTTTGAATGGATAAGCAACATGTAATAAATCCATATGGCTGAATATTTTTCAACAATAAAAAGGAATGAAATGTTTGATAGGTTTTGTCCCATTTAGTGAGAATATTCATGTATTCTGCTGTGTTTATGAGATGCAACCCAAGGACCCTCTGAAGTTATTGTGTAATACAGTATATGCACCATATTCTTTTTTGAATGTGGAACATTTCTGAATTCTGATTCACATCTGGCTCAAAGTTTCAGATAAAGATTGCAAAGTTCACAGAGAATTAATAACTTCCCCAAGTCTAATATATCTAAGTACTTCATATCTTATAAAACCTATTTTAAGTCTCATCCATTTCCCAACTACAAAGTAGTTCTAATGTTAATATTTTCTAAAATGACTAACATGGAACACATAAACATGCAATGGTGACTTGGTTATGTCAGGATTTAAATTTTAAGCTAATTGGTGTCATTGTTACACAGACCTCTAGCTATATGCATTTTCTCTCCAACTTATCAAATTTATAGAATCAATTTGAAACTGATGAAAAAGAAAATACCAATCAGTATCTACTAAACACTGCTTAAAACAGCAATGATTCAAATCATATTACTTGTATCTTCAGGAAAAGTTAACTACATTTCAGAGGGACCTGTTCTTAAGATACATAAATGCTCTTGAAACGGAAATGATCTAAAAATCCCTTTAACTCTAGCACCCTCATAACCCAAAGATTGAAAACACGTACTGTTGAAAGCTAGAAATGAAGGTACATCTTTCAACTAAAATGGATACATCTTAGATAAAAAATTGAAACTAACTCCAGCTCTACTTAATGCTCATTTTTTTGAAACAGTCTCACTCTGTTCCCCTAGGCTGGAGTGCAGTGGCGTGACCTCCCATGACCTCCGCCTCTGGGGTTCAAGCAATTCTCCTGCCTCAGTCTTCTGAGTAGCTGGGATTACAGGTGTCCACCACCAGGCTCGGTTAATTTTTTTGTATTTTTAGTAGAGACAGGGTTTCACCCTGTTGGTCAGGCTGGTCTCGAACTCCTGACCTCAGGTAATCCACCCGCCTTGGCCTCCCAGAGTGCTGGGACTACAGGTGTGAGCCACTGTGCCCAGTCTTACTTAATGCTTTTTCTTTAAAAAAAAAAACCAAATGTTAAAAATCTGATATTCTAAAATTGTACTCTGGTTTCAAAAACATTTATGGTACTATCTAACCTACTGCAATTAAATGAAATACTACATTTTCTACTATGGGATGGATTTCCAGAAGAGCAACTGCTAGGATAAAGCAAACAGATATGCTGTTTTACTGACAGATTTACTGGCCAGATTGCTTTCCAAAAAGGTTGTTTTCTCATTTCCACCGAAGTTTGAGAGTGCCTTTCTCTATATTACCTCTAGCAAGAAATCATATACAACCCATTAAATTCTACAGTTTCTCTAATCTGCACTTCTTTAAATAATAATGAATCTGACCTCCTTTCTCATTTGTTGTACATTTGGATTTGTTTTGTCTGTTGCTCTATCACACTGATGGTCTCTTTTCTTGTCACACAGCAATAATTTTATATATTACAGAAATTCACCTTCTGTTCATCACGAGTTTTAGAAATAATTTTCTGGATCTACTGTTTTCCCTGTTGGCTTTGTTGCTTTTACCACAAAAATTCATTCTTATGTTATGAAATATGTCCATCTTTTTACACTTTCTGGGAATAATATAAAGACTAGAAAGTCTTCATTAGGAAGGATTAAATATGTAGTCTCTCAGATTATACTTCAAGATTTTTTTGTGTCTGTGTGTCATGTATGCAAGCAGTCTTTGCTTCTGCACAGTTCTGAAATACACAGGTACCAGTCATCACTGTTTAAATAACAGTCCCCAACAACCTGGTTCAACTCTTAGTTACCACAGTGTATTAACTTTGAGTAAGTGCACAGTTTCTGGATGTCTGGTCCACAAATCACTAACTAAATAAGAGATGTGCATCATGATCATATAGTATACACCATATGTATACTCAGTATATGCATATACTCAGTATATGCACAAACAGCAAAGTGTGTAACTGTTGTCTTCCTGTCTCCCAGTGATACACTGACTTGATATTTTACAAAAGTAAACAGTCAAAAGAGAGGACTGACCAACAAAAACGGAAGTGCAGCAAGGAAACAAAAAGTGGCAATGCTGAAAGTGGAACTGGAAACTGGTTATAACCAAAAGATGAAGATATCCCAGAGGAAAAAAACTTCACATTAAAAGAAGTCTCTGAAATATTTCATGACTTTGGAAATGCCAAGTACTATATAAAATGTTGAAAATTAATACAAATTTAGAAAAGAAAATGATAATTCGGCAAGGCACAGAAGAGATGCTTGCTCCATATCTTAAGTTATACAATCAGAAGGCAAGCACCATTGAAACTATTCTCGATAAGCTTTTTACAAATAGAACATCCTCTCAATTTTTTTTTCTTTTTTTTTTTTTTTTGAGACGGAGTCTCACTCTGTTGCCCAGGCTGGAGTGCAGTGGTGCTATACTGGCTCACTGCAACCTCTACCTCCCAGGTTCAAGCGATTCTCCTGCCTCAGCCTCCCGAGTAGCAAGGATTACAGGCATGTGCCACCATGCCCAGTTAATTTTTGTATTTTTAGTAGAGACGGGGTTTCCCCATGTTGGCCAGGCTGGTCTCAAACTCCTGACCTCAGGCAATCCACCTGCTTTGGCCTCCCAAAAGTGCTGAAATTACAGGCGTGAGCCACCGCATCCTGCCTAGTTCTCGATTTTTCTAATGTTTCAAATTTTTAGATAATTTTAAATAATTGTTTTCTATTTTTTGTATTTTTAGTGTATTATTTTAATTCTTTTCCTCCATTTCCCAATACATTTATGACCAGTGATGGGTATTTTTAATAGTTTAATGAAAATTTTAACAGTCACAGGAAAACTATAAAATTTCCAACTGATAAAGTATTAAAATTGCTTTGCAGTTTCAGCTCTCATCATCACTTCTGCAACACCTCAAAGTGCACCATGCAAATGAAGGAGTACCTGTACTTAAATCTTTATCTAAAAAACAATTTTGTATGTGATGTGAGGGTCCATTTTTATCTTTGGACAGCCAGTTGATACCAAAATCCTCATATTAAACTTTTCCCATTAAATTCAACACTGTGTTGTTATACACTAACTTCACAATTTGTACCAGAATTTTTTCACTCTCTACTTGTTCTACTAATATACTTTTCTATTCCTTAAATGTTTATGTATTGCTATAATCTAAATGTGAAAAGGCAAATCCTCCTTTCACTATCTTTTGCACAGGTATTTTAATCTATTCTTCAACATTCTACTTTTCTTAAACTACTAACACTATGTTAAATAAAAATAGTACTAAAAGGGATTTCTATCTGTAACCTGTTTACAATGGAGAAGATTTTTGTGTTTTTATCATTTAAAATTATGTCATTAGTTTCTAAAACTTAGTCCCTATTACATTAAATAATTTCCGTGTATTCCTATTTTACAGAGTTTTTATTGGGAATGGTGATTTTAACGAAGGTCATTTGTAGCATCTACTGAATACAGGTTTTTTTTCTTTTCTTTCAAATGTAGCTTTTCAATTTAATATAGTATATAGATATTTTCAGGTACAGAACCAGCACTGAATTCCTGCAATATCATCTGTTTTGTTAAAAGGATTTTTGGTATATATTGCTGGATTCTATTTCCTAATATTTTAAATTTTTGCATATATATTCTTTCATATGTGAAACTGGCCTACAGTTTTCTTTTTTAACATTATTTATTAGGTTTTGATATTAAAGTACTTTGTAAAATAAATTCGGAAGCTTTCGATTTATAGGCCACAAATTACTCTTTTCAGTTAAACTGAGAAAAGAGTAATTTATTGCCTATAACAGTTTTAACAATAGAACTTGTATTCATTCAGACTTTTCTTGATTCGGTTTCAGTAGTTTGTATTTTAAATGGAAGTCCACCATTTCTTCTTGTTTTCAAATTTGGTGCTATAGAGCAGCGAACTTAGTTCTTCCCCCTTAGATCCACAGTTGTTGCCTTATTCCTGATTTTGTCTACTTCTGCTGTCTTTTTTTTCACTTGGTCAGATGTGCAAGTTAAACTTATTTATGAGAAAAGAGTAATCTTTTTCAAAGAATTCATTTATTTTTAATTCTATTTTTTCTGCTTCATTAATTTCAATTTTTTTTCTGATTTAACATAAATATTTAATTTCATTTTTCACGCTTTTAAACTAAAAAGTCCTTGTAAACAGCATTTTTATGTCTAAGAGTGAACTGAAATTATTCACATTTAATTTTATTCCTTCCATATTTATCATTTAATCTCCCCTTTCCTTTTCCCTATTTGTGCTACCAAGTTTGTTTTTATTCTGTTTTCCACACTTATTTAGAAGTTCTAAATTCATTCTGATAATGAATGCTGTGCCTTTTCTAGACATATGACACGAATAAGTTTCCACACTGAATTTCCCATGCTCCAGTTCTCCCTAGTTACCCATCTAAAGGATGAGACCTTTAGGTTCTAGGGTTAGAATACTTCTATTTCCCCTGTTCTTGTTTTTCCTCTTCCTCCATTAGACCTTTAATATTTTTTTCTCCCTCCTCTATCTCTCCTCATCTTAGTTCCTAGATTTTGTTAAGTTAAATTAGTACAGGCTGAGTATCCTTTATATAAAATGCTTGAGATCAGAAGTGTTTCAGATTTTTTCAAATTCTGGAATATCTACATACACATTAACGAGATATCTTCAGTATGAGTGAGACCCAAGTCTAAACATGAAATTCATTTATGTTCCATGTAAAGTCTACACTTAGCCTGAAGGTAATTTTATATAATGTTTTTAAATAACTTTGTGCATGAAACAAAGATTGTGCACACTTAGCTGTCTTATTACTCTTGGAGGGCGCACTTGTGTGAGAATCTGAGCATGTATGTGCAGAAAAGATACATCACAGTTGAAGGGCACAGGTTGTTTTTTCCCTTGGGGACACTGAATAAACTGTGTTGTGCCTGCGTGTTTTTGTTTTTTGTTTTTTTGTTTTTTGTTTTGGAGGGAGGGTCTCTCTCACTTTGTCATTCAGGCTGAAGTTCAGTGGTGCAATCTTGGTTCACTCTAGCCTCAATTTCTCAGGCTCATGAATCCTCCCATCTCAGCCTCCCGAGTAGCTGGAATTACAGGCGTGCCACCGCCTGGCTAATTTTTGCATTTTTGATAGAAATATTTTTCGCCATATTTCCCAGGCTGGTCTCAAACTCCTGAGCTCAAGCGATCTGTCTGCCTCCACCTCCCAAAGTGCTAGGATTGCAGGCATTTTAACTGAGACCTGTCACATAAGCTCCCTGCTGTGTGGCCACATTTTAATTGAGACCTGTCACATAAGCTCAGGTATGTTTTCCACTTGTGGCATGATGTCGGTGTTAAAAAATTTTAAGGTTTTGCAGCATTTCTAATTTAGGGTTCTCAGATTAGGCAAGTTCAACCTGTACTTACAATTACCCTCATCCCCGATACTTGGAGACTAGGACAGGAGAATTGCTTGAGTCCAAAGGTGGAGGCTGCAGTGAGCCGAGTTGCCATCGCACTCCAGCTGGGGCAACAGGAATGAAATCCTGTCTTTAGAAAATAATTTCCTTATATTTAATGTTTTTTGCTTCAAGAGTCTTTATATAACAGTAACTGAACTCATTCCTGGTCAAATCTATTCCTTATCCATTAAGATCCCTGGAAATCCAGCCCACTGAAATAAAAGTACCAGTATGTATGAACTTAAAATACAGGGACGTGCAATGAAATCCTGTTCCTGATGGTCAAGATCTCACAAAAAAGTGAACGTTCATCAGTAGAGAATTAATGAATAAACTGTGATACAGTTACTCTGTGATTCTCATGGAAACATTCACATGAGCCATTATTTAATAATTAAATGCAATGAAGTATATAATTCCATTTTTGAAAAATCAGGACTGACAAAGGAATTTCTATGTGTGTGCATGTATCTATGTGTGTGTACAGAATTACAGGAGCCTTAAAAAATTATGGAAGGGCACAAACCTAAGTGAATAAGGGTTTCCTAGAGGGGTTTGGGTATGTGGAAGAGTGTCCATGATAAAAAAAAAAAAAACATGTAAAATCATCCTTCTTGTGCAAAATTAACATGTATATTGGAATGTGCAACATGCATGAAATCACAATAACTGACTTATCAAATAATGGTGGAATTCTAAGAAACTTACCAAAAAAGTTATTTTCACTAGGGTTAAAATAAAAATCCACCCTCACCCTAAACAGTGCATCTAGATTTAATTCACTTTTTAAAATAACAGAATTGTTCCAGTAGCTCTAGAAAGACTGTTGAGATATTTTATTGGACCTTCTTACATACAACAAAAGTTGCAATGAGAAATTGCAACTCAATCTCTGATAAATTAACCCGTGAACCATAAAAACAAAGTTCTCTGTTAAAAGCATTTTCTCCCCGTCTGTTGTTTGCCTTTTGTGGTTCCCACCATAAAGAGGTTATAAACGTTTTTATAGTCAAACCTGTCAGTGAATCTTCAATCATTTCTAAGTTTGTGTTACCCTTAGAAAGTCTTTTCCATCACAAAGCAGACGTCTATGAGAAACAAATTATCAAACTTCCCCAGTATCAGGCACATAAAGATTAAAAGTGCCAGGCATGGTGGCTCACACCTGTAATCCCACCACTTTGGGAGGCCAAGGGGGGGTGGATCATTTGAGGTCAGGAGTTTGAGACCAGCCTGGCCAACATGGTTAAACTCCGTCTGTATTAAAATACAAAAATCAGCTGGGCGTGGGGGGCACTCCTGTAACCCCAGCTACTTGGGAGGTTGTGCCAGAATCGCTTAAACCTGGGAGGCAGATGTTGCAGTGAGTCGAGATTGCGCCACTGTACTCCAGTCTGGGTGACAAAGTGAGACTCCGTCTCAAAATAAATAAATAAATAAAATAAAAGCAACAAGGAGACATGATTTCACCCTAGAAAATGGCAAAAATTATATAGCTTCAAAAACAAGCATTGTAGAATGTTCATCAATCAGTGCAGACTTTTGGAGGTCAATTTGGGAATGCAAAATACTGGTTCCAGAAAACAATTCTAACCAAGTATTGCCACATACATGTAAAGATATTGATATTAATATAAGGGTATCTTGACACAAACTCTAACCAAAACACTGTTAACAATCTAAGAGTCACTAACAGAAGACTGTTTAATAAAAGCTTGTCCAACCTGTGGCCTAGGATGACTTTGAATGTGGTCCAACAGAAATTTGTAAACTTTCTTAAAATTATGAGTTTTTTTGTGATTTTTTTTTTTTTAAATCTCATCAGCTATCGCTACTGTTAGTGGATTTTATGTGTGGTCCAAGACAATTATTCTTCCAGTGTGGGCCTAGGAAGTCAAAACATTGAACACTCCTGGTTTAATATATTATGGAATGTCTGTATTGTGAAACATTAAATTTAAGAATGTAGTAGCTTTGAATACACTGATATGGAATCATGACCAAGATTTATCATTAGGTTAAAAAAACAAAGTATGGTATAGAATATTATGTATTATATGATCCCACTATTTAAATATAAACACATAAATACAAATGAATTATATCTGTGTGAATGCATAGTAAACTGTCTAGAAAGAATACTCAGTTTTGTATAGTTACCTCCGAAGAGTGGAACAATTTAAGGAAGATAATATTTGTATTGCTTCATTTTTAAAGAAGAATGTTACATTCATAACTTCAGAAGAAATAGTAAAGAAAAAATGGAAAAAAGCCTATTAATACTCTGTACCGGAGAGGTAGCTTCAAAGATGTTTATTAACTATTTATTCCTTTGGAGAAATTTTTCTCCAGTCTTCTTGAAAATACATATCCTGGGAGGCTAAGGCGGACAAATCACCTGAGGTCAAGAGTTCCAGACCAGCTTGGCCAACATGACGAAACCTCATCTCTACTAAAAATACAAAACTTAGGTGGGCATGGTGGCACGCATCTGTAGTCCCAGCTACTCGAGAGGCTGAGGCAGGAGAATCACTTAAACCCAGGAGGCAGAGGTTGCAGTGAGCCAAGATCGCACCACTGCACTCCAGTCTGGGTGACACAGCAAGACTGCATCTCAAAAATAAATAAATAAATATAAATATAAAATTAAAAATGAAAATACATATTCACTGGCCTAAGAACTCCATTTCCTGATAAATTTCCCTGTAAGCAAGCATAGGTAATCTTCACTGCTCTAATAACTTAAAAATCTCCTAGGATCTTTCTTAACGAGGTTCACTTCTAAGACAACGTTCCCTAATACTTCTGAAGTACTTGAATGAAGAAAGAAAGCTAGCAGTAAAGCATAAACATAATACATCTTGTCGTTATGTGGTATTACGGTTAGCAAGGATATAAAAATGGAAGGTTGTCTGTATACCAGACTTACGTCTTACAAATTTTCTTCTCAAAAGACTAGAATATCCCTCTAATACACACATATGCATACATGCATACACACACAAAGGTTAGGGAATATATCAAAGGGATATACAAGTAAAAGAGTTCATGTGGCCAAAGTTGGAACAATTTGAGCAACAAAATAAAGTGGTGTTGGATTATTAACCAAAGTATAAAACAAATATCCATGAGTCTATACTGACATAAATAAATGACTGAATAAATATAATGTGGTAGAAGAAAAATTTCCCATGTAGAAGAATCCCAAATAGTTTACCTAGATTCTGCCCTCAAGGAGACAGAGCCTAACCTCTTAAGTGTGGGCTACAAATAGTGGCTTCCTTCCTTCCAAGTGCAGTATGGAAGGGGAAGGGTGAAGAATAATTTTACAGTGTAGACTCTGACAAACAGTATTAAACCAGCCCATCAACTGTGCTAAGTCATGTTGAGAATATATAGCTTTGATGATGGCACTTGATCTCTGTGGTCTTCTTCCCCTCTCCCCACCCCTGTAAAAAAAAAAAAACATAATCCCAGTCTAATAATGAGAAAATCATTAGACAAATTCAATATATTATACATACATGGCCATTACTCCTAAAAGAAAAGTCTGGAAAATAATCATGCTCAGAGCAGCCTAAGTAGACATTACAAATGTAATGTATATCCTAGATGGGATCCTGAAACAGAAAAAAAAAAAAAAAAATTAAGAAAAACCTAACGAGATCTGAACCAAGTATGGACCTAGTTAACAATAATTATATATGTACATTGGATCATTAATTGTGACACATACTATGTGAATATAGGATCTGACTAATTGGAAACTGTGGCTATATGTGAACTCACTATACTATCTTCCCCATGCTTCTACAAATTTAAAACTATTCTAATAAAAAATTTATTTTGAAAAAGACTTATTTTTTATTTTATTTATATTTACTTATTTTTGGGTCGGAGTTTCACTCTGTTGCCCAGGCTAGAGTGCAGTGGTGAGATCGCAGCTCAGCAACCTCTGTCTCCAAGGTTCAAACAATTCTCATGCCTTAGCCTCCCCAGTAGCTACGATTACAAGTGCCCGCCATCACGCCTGGCTAATTTTTGTATTTTTAGTAGAGACGGGGTTTTGCCATGTTGTCCAGGCTGGTCCCGAATTCCAGACCTTAGGTGACTGGCCCGCCTTGGCCTCCCAAAGTGCTTAGGATTACAGGCACGAGCCACAGCGCCTGGCCTGAAAAAGACTTTTTAAAAGCCTTCATTATTATGTTCATTTTCAAACCTCTAATAATTTATCTGCATTGTATTTTTAAAGTCTTATTTAGATGAATATATAACCAGCCATAGTAATTTTTTAATTAAAGCTTAATTCACTGTTGTTTTTCAAGTAAAAACAGCCAAAACAATAGTGAATTAAACTGTTTAATAAAAAAATTACAACTAGAAAATTACAATAAAAAGTACAATTAATACAATGTAGAAAATTAAACAAGAAAACTGATACTCTAAAAACTAATTTTAACATAAGCATCTTGGCCGGGCGCGGTGGCTCGCCTGTAATCCCAGCACTTTGGGAGGCTGAGACGGGCGGATCACGAGGTCAGGAGATCGAGACCATCCTGGCTAACATGGTAAAACCCCGTCTCTACTAAAAATACAAAAAACTAGCCGGGCGACCTGGCAGGCGCCTGTAGTCCCAGCTACTCGGGAGGCTGAGGCAGGAGAATGACGTGAACCCAGGAGGCGGAGCTTGCAGTGAGCTGAGATCCGGCCACTGCACTCCAGCCTGGGCAGCAGAGCGAGACTCCATCTCCAAAAAAAAAAAAAAAAATCAAAACTCACTATGGGAGAGTTGTTTTTCATGTACAACTGGCAAACTATAGAATGCTCAAAATCTCTAAGAATAAATTCCCCAGGCACGTTTTATTTGCCTCATACAGTCTTTTGGGGTCTTTTTCCCCAGATATTTTGAAATCATTGCCAATATTTCATAATTGAGACATTATACACAAGCAACTGGACCTAGTTCTCACTGAAAAATCAAAAGACTCAGCAAATACCAGCCAGCATTCCCATACAGCAGTAATAAGCAGAGAGGTAGCAGTTGGTGAATTACGGTGAGAGCTCTCTTGTTCCCCACTGTCCTTTCTCTATCCAAGTCATTAATTTGCATGCCTATAGGCATGGTGTCTATAGGCATTTAATGTTGCAACTACTCCTATAGGGAAACAGCTACGCAGTAAACACAGCTTTTAATCTAAGAGCATCAAACTACATTAAGTAAACAGTAAATATCAAACTTTTTTTTTTTTTTTGAGACAGAGTCTCACTCTGTTGCCCAGGGTGGAGTGCAATGGCACAATCTTGGCTCACTGCAACCTCCGACACCTGGGTTCAAGTGATCCTCCCACCTCAGTCTCCTGAGTAACTGGAACTACAGGCATGCGCCACCATACCTGGCTAATTTTTGTATTTTTGGTAGAGATGGGTTTCACTATGTTGGCCAGGCTGGTCTCAAACTCCTGACCTCAGGTGATCCGCCCACCTTGGCCTCCCAAAGTGCTAGGATTACAGGTGCGAGCCACTGTACCTGGCCAAATATCAAATATTTGACACAGAATGGGTTCATCCAGCCACTCTCCAGTTTAAGATCTGGCTGTAAATACGTATGTTTTCAAGCATTAAGATTTAGTAAAGTGAGTTACTGAACAAGATTTTCTTTTAAACTTTACTGATTAGTAAAGTGAGTTACTGAACAAGATTTTCTTTTAAACTTTACTGATGTTTATCATGATTGACCTGGACCCATAAGTAATAGTACTTGATATACATTTAAATCAGAGAAGACTGACAACATTTTCTAATTACTGCAGAAATTTCTTTTTTCTAAAAATTTGGATTACTATTTGTCTTAAGATTAGAAATTAAACATAATGTCACTGAAGTGAGGAAAAAATTAATTTACTAGCTCACATATTAATAACTAAAAAAGACTAGAATGATGATATACAACTATCGTCCTGAACTGAGAAAATCATACGCACCAAAGGCTCTAGTCTTACCCTCCTCATTTATCCCATGAACCCTTGCTGCTAATGTAATATAAGTAGTTGGAAGAAAAATTTTCAGTTCACGCGTTCAGAGAAACTTTAAGTTCTGGAATACAGGAACAACTATAACAAAAGACTGGACACAGCAGCAACTAGGAGGCTTGCCTCTTTGGAGATCCTTCCACTCCAAATTATCCTTCCTCCAAATCACCTGTACTTCCCTGCCTGTTTTTTGAGACCAGGTCTTGTTCTGTCGCCCAGGCTGTAATGTCGTGGCATGGTCACGGGTCACTGCAGCCTCAATCTCCTGGGCTCAAGTGATCCTCCCACCTCAGTGTTCCAAAATGCCGGGATTACAGGCATGAGCCACTGTACCTGGCCATTTTCCCATACTTATTATCTACCTGAAATCTTAACTATTTAAGGCACATTCATACTGTATCATGTTCATATTATTTTCTTTAGCAGCTAACTGAGCTCTCCTATATTGAAGGAATAGGTTTGAGTGAAGATGCAAAGTGTACTCACAGAAATATGAGAACATTGGCTACTTGAGAAAGAGGACCGGGGAAGGAACAAGGAATGAAAATGAAGTGACAAGGCATTCCCAAAACAAAACTCTGAATTTGACAGCGGTCTTTCCTGCACAGTATCCTGCTCCTAGAATATAAAGTAACATTACAATTTTACTGTGAATTTTAAAAATACTTTTTGTAACTAGTCTGGGAATTTCACCTCCATTAATAACCTAGAAAAATATGCCTGAAGGCTTCCTTGTATATTACTGAGTTGACTGATGGCTGGAAGCCCATAGGTAACTTCAGGACAGGGGTTGGACACCAGAAAGGCCAAAGCATGACTAGAGGGTTGAGACTTTTATCCCCACCTGCCCCCCAACCTTTGGAGAGGGGAGAGGGGCTGAAGACTAAGTTGATCACCAATGGCCAATTATTGAATCGATCATGCCTTAGGTAATGAAACCTCCATAAAAACCCAAAAGGACTGAGTTCAGGAATTTCTGGATAGCCAAATGTGCATGAGGTTTCTGGAGGGAGGTGCACCCGGGAAGGGTGTGGAAGGTCCCTGAGCCCCTTTCCCCCATATCTTGTCCTATACATCTGTTCCTGTCAATCCTTTGTAAAATCCTTTATAAGAAACTAGCAAATGTTTAAAAAAAATTTTTTTAAATAAGAAAAATACAGAGGGCTGGGCGTGGTGGCTCATGCCTGTAATCCCACCACCTTTGTAATCTACCCTTGGGTGGGTAGATCGCTTGAGCTCAGGAGTTCAAGATCAGCCTGGGCAACATGGTGAAACCCTGTCTCTATCAAAAATACAAGAAATTAGCTGGGTGTGGTGGCATGCACCTGTAGTCCCAGCTGAAATAGGAGGAATCACTTGAGCCCAGGAGGTGGAGGTTGCAGTAAGTTTGTGCCACTGCACTCCAGCCTGGGTTACAGAGCGAGACCTCATCTCAAAGAAAGAAAAAAGTATGCTTCAAGTTCTAGAATACAAATGGTAAACCAACAGAATTAAATTACTGTATTAATTAAATTGTGACACTGGTAACTAAAGCAGTGCTCATGAGAATCCCAAAACACACAATCCTAAATGTTGAAATCCAAAACATCAAACTCCCAGAAATCTAAAATCCTGAAAATCGTAATTCTGAAAGATTAAAATCTTGAAATGTCAAAATCCTGAAAGTCGAATTCTGGGGAAAAGTTTAGTGCATTTTTCGGTTATACACAGGATATTTGCATCATATGAGTTGTATCATGTTAGGTGGAACTATTACTTTCTTAATGTCTTTATTTGGAAACTAAGTATTAGTTCAAGGAAATGCATATGGGTACATGGTCAAGGGGTAGACTTATGGACTTAATTTTAGGTGTCAACTTGACTGGATTAAGGAATACCTAAAAACCCGTTAAAGCACTATTTTGGGTGTGTCTGGGAGGATGTTTTCAGAGGACATTAGTGTGTGAGTCTGGGTGGACTAGGTAGGGAAGATACGACCTCACTGTGGATGAGCACCATCAATTGGCCAAAAGCCAAGAGAGCAAATACAGAAAATGGATTGGTCTCTGAGAGTTAGGAAAATACTTTTCTTCTGCTTCCTTGGATATGAGAACTTCAGGCTCACTGGCCTTTGTACTCCAGGGCATACACTAGTAGCCCCTTAGGGTCCTTGAAGCTTTCAACCTCCCACTGAGTTACACCACCAGCTTCCGTGGTTGAGGTCTTAGGAACTGGACTGAGCTTTGCTACTGCAACCCCAGAGTCTCTGGCCTGCAGATGGCCTGTTGTGGAACTCCTCAGCCAACAGAATCTCTTAAGTCAATTCTCCTAATAAATCTCTTCTCACATATCTATATACATATCCTATTGGTTCTCTCTCTGGAGAACACTAATACAGACCTAGTATTGGAGAAGCCAATCATTCCTTCTTATGGTATTTCTTACAACACAATGGAAGACACCTATGGAATTGTTTGTTCCCCCCCACCCCCCCCCAAAAAAGCTATGGTAAGTTGAGCACACTAAGCTCCTTAATGGTGAAAGACAGAAGTTTAAAAGCTAATTATTATTGGTGATGTGAAAGCAGAAAAACGCTTAATTGCGATGGCCAAACAATAACCAGACTTCGAAATGGACAACATATACTTACAAAATGTATAGAATACACCACTCTCCAAAAGTTCACAGAAGTGAAAATGCAGGCAAAAAGGAGAAATCTCTCATGCCAAATTATTCAATCATGAATTACTTCTGCCCCTTCACACATTGTGCCAATTAGCTATGCTATCTTTCATCTTCACATCATTTCCAATACTGGAGGTATAAATTGAATAAAGGTTTAGAGAGTTTTAATTTGTCATATGCATTTTAGTAAATATGACTCTTGTACAAAAGTGTATTATCACAACATTAACTTTGTGTGTAAGCACCGTGTGTACATGTGAAAACGTTGAAATTTCCACAATAAATAGACATGTCCTTTTTTTTACATCTGTATTTGTGAAAGACAAAATCTCTTGAGATCTTGGCTCTCTGGGCAACTGCATATGTGGTGGTGAATCATTATGGTTTTTTGCTGACCTCATCAAAAGACTTAGCTGTCAATCACGGTATTTTAGATGACTGTGATCATCTAAATTATAAGTTATATACTTTATATACCATGTAAGTTATAATACTGGGTGTATACAGTTACCAACAATAGTGATATGCATTTACACATTTCACTTTGTGACCTATTTCTTTATGAATATGGCTTATCTGCTCATAACTGTTATACCCATGTGACTATCCTTAGTATATCTATTTATACTTGCAAAAATATGTATGTCATTACTGCCTATTTTATGGTGTAAAGTGGTTTATGTTCTGTGGTAATTTATGATTCTCAAATCCCCTTTAAAAATGTAAATAAACTCTTTTTAAATGTTTTTAAAAATTATTTTTTCCAGAATTAATGGAATTTCAATCCTCTGGGATTTTAGACATTAGGGATTTCAATCTTTCAGGATTTCAACATTTGGGATTATGGTATTCAGGATTGTGTCTTTTAGAATTATGATCCAACCCCAACTGAAGGGACCGTTTTATTTTTTTTAACAGTAACTTCTTAGATACAATATGCTTGAATTTCATGTTACATTTTCCTGCAGGGGCCAGCCTGCAAGAAGAAAGTATTTGATAACAATATGTATTTTAAATTATTTTACTCCCTGTTACTGTAACTGTTGCAAAGCACTCTGTTTGCCTTTAATATTATTAGATGCAGCTCTTTGTAATTATAAACTTCCTCTAGTACTTAACACCCTTACTGACTCTAAGGTGTCAAAGACTGGAATGAGGCATCATTCTTACACTTGCAGGGGGAAATGACTATTTGTAACTTCATTGCAAGCATTTTTTCTTTTTCAGCAACAATCACCGTAAACACAGTCATTTATAACCTAAGTTTAAAAAAACCGACTCCTACACAGAAGTCATCACTGCTTTTAAAAATTTATGTAAAATACTATCTTCATGAGTGTTTCATTGGGAAGATCACCTACAGAGTCAGGGCCATCAGTTTTATCTTCAATAATATCTCTGTACACAAAGTTGTCACAAACAGTGAAGTTAAAGCAGTAGGACCAGGAAGTAGAAAATCTCTCAAAAAGATTCTGGTGTCCTGCTGTTTTACTGATTTATTAAAAATAATGTAATTTACTTAATACAAAATGCAGGCTCATTACTTCTATACTAATGTAAAGGCTACTGGATACAGCAAATTTAACACGATGCTATGGAACCAACAATATGATTGTTAATTTGCTTTTATTCTTTCCTCCTTCAAATTCTAGAAACATATCATCACCAACTATTTTTACACATATAACTTCAAAGAAAAAGTCAAATATGAAAACGAACACAATCATATTTAGATGTCTACAAATGAACCATCTATTAGTAACGAGTTAGCACTAATAAATTAGTCACAATAGCTCATCTTCTGTCTCTCTGCCTCACCAACCCCACATCCTCTGAAAGTGTAGGAGTGGTTTTCTTTTAACCCAGCCTTCTACTTGGGGAAATTTTTAAAAGATAATTTACATGACTGCCATTTGCTAATTTACTCAAAAGGAAATAACCAGGTGGAAATTTTTTAAGCTACCAAGCATGACAATAAAGTAACAGAATTGAAAAGTTCTCATTTGATGTTTCTTAATTGTTTAAATTAAAATATAATAGACTTTTTACTATGGAAACACACTCACACAATTATTCCATTCTCTCAACTCAACCATTTTTGGGATCAAAATGACTTTTAAGGGCTACTCCTGCATAGTAAATATCCCACTAGAGTGAATAACTGCATTTACAACCATGGTATTTTTTAATAACAAAGCTAGTCACCATGGACTAGCAGTGACCCAGATATGCCCTGTATATGAGCAGTGGAGGAGGAGGAAGCATTGGTACTAATCTTCAGTTTTCAAGCACAAGGATAATATGTAATTTAACTCACTTTAGCCCACTGCACCTGGTAGGATCCAATTTAAAAAATGAGAACCACAGGTACCTGTAATCTCAGCACTTGGGGAGGCCGAGACGGGCGGATCACCTGAGGTCAGGAGTTTGAGACCAGCCTGGCCAACATGGCGAAACCCCATCTCTACTAAAAATACCAAAAAACTAGCTGGGTGTGGTGGTGCATGCCTGTAATCCCAGCCACTTAGGAGGCTGAGGCAGGAGAATCGCTTGAACCCAGGAGGCAGAGGTTGCAGTGAGCCCAGACAGTGCCACTGCACTCCAGCCTGGGCTACAGAGTGATACTTCATCTCAAAAGAAAAAAGAGAACCACCCCCTAATTTGAACAGGGAAAGTTTCATATACATGATATGAATAGGAGACAGGGAAATATTGGGTAGAAGAGGACAGATCCCCAGCAAATGCCCCACCCTCAAGTCTGAACACCAGTGGCGCTAAAAGAGGGCAGGCATCCCTGTTTTTGCGCCCAGAAAAGTTGCCTTTTGGCCCGCCACTCCTCCCATCTTGCCCCCACTTAACCCAAGACCTTAGAGGGCACACACACAAACTGCTGAATCTCAACAGGAATGGTGGAGAGTGGCAGAGAGCAGCAGGGCGGCAAGGCAGAGAAGGAGGGAAGAAGCACCTGAATGCTGAAAGGAGTTCGGATGAGCACAGCTGAACTCCAGGGGAAGACTATATCCCCCATCCCTCCATCTTCTGGCTCCCCATCCATTTCGCTGAGAGCCACCTTCACCATTCAATAAAACCTTGCACACATCCGAGCCTGCGTGTGATCTGGGACACTGGGGAAGAGCTTGGGATACAGAAGGCTGTCACAATGGCCTTCTTCCTTGCAATAAGGCAGAGGGTCCATTGAGCTGATTAACACTCAAAGCCGTCTGCAGATGGCAATTGAAACAAAGAGCTTTGGAACAGTGTGGGTGCAGGCACTCACCCCTAGACACTACCATAGGGCCAAGAGCCCAAAGCATTCATCCTAGTCTCTGCACCTACCAGTCTGCATGCTCCCCCTAGGGGCCTGAGCTGCGGGGAACCAAGAAGGTAAGCCACACCCGTCACACATCCTGCAAGGGAAATCAGGGAACTCGTTACAACTATTAACTGTAATAGGAAAATAACTATCAATGTGTAATGAAAACTCTGAAGAATACCCAAGGGCTGAGTGAGGGTACCCACGGAAGGAACAAACTTAGAAGAGGGTCCCCTCTCCAAAACTAGGGTTCAGGCCTTATTGGAAGTATGGTTGCTAGGGCTTAAGGGGCTGGGCGTTGAGCACACACAGTCAGTTGGGACGATTGAGAATCTGATTAACAGCAGGGCCTGCAAAAGGAAAGCCCTCCTGAGTGTAAGCAGACATGCAGGGGAAGTTGGAATATTGGCAGCTGGTTCTCCAGAAGGCAGGCATGAGGTCTAGGGCGTGCAGCCTCATGCTGGGAAAACTACAGAGAGGAGGTCACTAAGCTGAGGCTGGGGCTGCAAGCTAGACAAGGGTCTGTCTGCTCTTGGCACGACCTGGGGCAGAGGACCCCTGGATATCCATAGCCACACTACCGGCAGCCGTGCATTCACAGTAAGAAGAAACAAAACCACAAGCCCACCGTTGTGCACTGTCCTTCCAGCACTCTCTACTCACAAAATTAACATACAAAGAAGAAATGCTTAAAGCAAGCTTGTTCAAAATGTGGCCCTGGATGGCTTTGAATGCGGGCCAATACAAATTTGTAAAACTTTCTTAAAACATTATGAGGTTTCTGTGTGGTTTTTTTTTTTGTGTGTGTGATTCAGTTCATAAGCTATTGTTAAGTGTATGTTATGTGTGGCCCAAGACAATTCTTTCAACATGGCCCAGGGAAGCCAAGACATTGGACACCCCTGGCCTAAAGGGTTAGGCTTCAATATTGCAGATCAAGTAATGAAGAGGTCATTTAGAGCTGGGAGAGAATCTGATAACTCGCACACTCAATACTCGGGGATCTTCATAAAGAATAAAACATGGCAGAAGCAATAAACTAGAAATACACAGTAAATTAAATTTGACTAAAAGATAGTACAAAAAAATCTGAATGGGCTGTTGCTGTAACTTCTCTGTACATGGAGGAAACGGCAAATAAATCAGGCACTTATTTAATAATGTATTATTAGAAAACTTCATTACTCATAGCACTATAAACTAGGGATTTACAAACAGAGGATATACACTGAAGTACAGTAGGAAAAAAATTCTATTAAATTTTTCTAAATCATAAAATTATATTATAAACAGACTTGAAAAACTATATAAGCCGAAATAGTATATATATTTATACTTATGATTTATAATTAGATATACTTATATTGAAGTTTCCTATTCAAATGTTTGCTGGTAAGGTACCCAATTAAAAAATTTAAAGACCACTACTGTAGAAAATAGCCCTATTTCTCTCTACAGATTTTACATACTCCTTTACACCATATAGAGTCCACATTGGCCAGGCATGGTGGCTCATTCCCGTAATCACAGCACTTTGGGAGGTTGATGCGGGCAGATCACCTAAAGTTGAGAGTTCGAGACCCACCTGGCAAACATGGTAAAACCCTGTCTCCACTAAAAATACAAAAATTAACTGGGCATGATGGCACACACCTGTAATCCCAGCTACTCGGGAAGCTGAGGCAGGAAAATCTCTTGAACCTGGGAGGTGGAGGATGCAGTGAGCCGATATTGCGCCAGTGCACTCCAGTCCAGGCAACAGAGACTCCATCTCCGAAAAGAAAAAAAAAAACAACGAAGCCACATATATCACAAATACAGATTTGTTTTTGTTTAATCCAATAAAACAAATAATCGTATATTAATATGTAAGGACTAGGAAATGTCTTCAACAAATTGCTATCACTATAGTTCATAAGGACCTACACATCACTCAAATTCAAAACTAATGAAATTCCCACTACTATAGAACAAAGAAACCTAATTAGCACATTGTTAAATAAGGGTATTACTCAGACTCCACAAGGGTAAAATGTTCACATTCTGCTTTGCTTTCCTGAAACTTAGTTTCAAAAGATTAAAGTTTTCTTTTACAAATTCCTTTAGTACCCTAAAGCAAAATTCAACAATCACACCTACACACTGTCCCTAAAAAAACAAATCAAATGTTTTACTTAGTTGGGGTTCTGATTTTCTTGCGTTGTTAAAAACTCCTACTTGACTTGGGCAAGTTATTTTACATCTCTGTGCCTTAGTGGTCTCATCAATAAATAGGGATAGTAACGCCTATTTCAGAGAGGTGCTGAGGACTAAATGAATTATTTCCCTCTCTCTTATACACACAGGCAGACATACACAACACACAAATGTAACAGCTCCTGGCACATAACTTTAATAAATGTAAGCTAATAAGAGTACTACTACTTTTCATACACTCACATTTGCTATAAGAATTGTTTGATCAAACTGAATCCTTGCCCTGAATATAGATATCCAATTCAGAAATGAGATGAAATAAGAATAGTCAAAAGTAACATAATTTCAGTAAAGAACAGCTTCTTAAAGGCACAAAATTCACCTTTCTTCCAAAAACTGAAACTACCTATCCAAGAAGAAAACCATTCAACAAGATTTAATTACTTACAATTCAGCAAACTAGGCAAGGTCCCTCTTTTTAAGGAACACCAACTTGGGAGGTAGAAGAAAGAAACACAATCATAATACAAAGAAACTATGAAAAACATACACAGTTCAATAAAAAAAAGAGGAATACATAATTAAATCCATTTAGTAGCATAGGAGGGCCTAATGAAAAATGTAGAATTTGAATAGCCTTACCATAGACTAAAGCAAAGAGATGTGGAAAAACCAAGTCAATCAAAAAAAGAAAACACTAAAGGAGAAAGCTAAGGCAAATGCACAGAAGTGAGGGAGAATACATAAGCCGTAGCATAAGAATAGACTACAAAAGCCTAAGACTACAAAAAAATTAGAGATATGGTGCCCATCAGTCAGGATGGGGCACTGGAAGCATGAAAGATTCCTGAACGTAAGGTTAATGAGCTTGAATTTTCGTTTTCATGGAACAACAGCATTTTAAATGGTGCTTGTTAATGTGATGTGCACTGTACTGATGCCTCACTTAATCCTTACAAACCTATGAAGTAGATATGACTATTATCCTTATTAAAGAAATTAAGCAAATGAGCCCACAACTAGTAGATGGTGAAGTTGGGATTTTAACTCATGGTGTTCAACTCAGAATTTGAATTCTTCAACATCATGTAGTCTTTTAAAATCTTTAAGGAACAAATATGGTATCTGTGCTTTGGAAAGATAATAATCTTAGTGACAGTATAGAAGACAGATTTAAAAAGAAGTGAATGGAGGACAGAAAAGTACCTTCATGAAAAAATAAATATTTGTTACATTCTCCTATGGCAAGAAACTACATAGTCAGTAATGACTTATCAAATTTAAGCAGCAAGGGATACAGGAAATAGTACAGGAATAAAATTGACAAAACTTGGTAACTGGCCTGTGGAAATGAGAGAAGGAGCTAAAAATGACTCAAGGATTCAAAACATTTTTTTTTTATTTTGAGATGGAGTTTTGCTCTTGTCGCCCAGGCTGGAGTACAGTGGCGTAATCTCAACTCACTGCAACCTCCGCCTCCGAGGTTCAAGAGATTCTCCTGTCTCAGCCTCCTGAGTAGCTGGGATTATAGGCATGTGCTGATAATTCTGTATTTTTAGTAAAGGCAGGGTTTCACCATGTTGGGCAGGCTGGTCTCGAACTCCTGACCCCAAGTGATCCACCAGCCTCAGCCTCCCAAAGTGCTGGGACTGCAGGCGTGAGCCACCGTGCCTGGCCAGGATTAAACAGGATTAAAACTTAAGTGTGTGGGAGGGGCGGGAAGGGAGTGCGGGGCGGGGAGGCGGTGCATTAGGAATAGCAGCAACAGGCTTTCTTATTGGTGGGAGGATGGAGGGAAAAGTGGATGAGTTCCATTTCAGACATATTTAATTAGAAGTACTTACTGAACATCCATGAGGAGGAGTTCCACAGGTGACTGAAAATGGAAGTCAAGAGCTAAAAGTCTATAAAAATAATGGACACCTGGAAATCCCATCCAGGGTGAGCGACCGGGAGATACTGTCAGAGTGGATGACTACTGAAGACGATTATGTAAAGCATGGATTATCAACCGGGCCATCAGGAACCACTTTCTGAGGAGAAAGTCCTGCCTCAGACATAATGATGAGTTGGGAAAAAATGCTTGACTGTTGCCAGTGAAGAGTGAAAGGAAGAAAACATTGAGGGTGATAGGGTTCAGGAAACGCTACCCCAAAATATGGCATCTTGGCATTTGAGAAAGTAGCAGAAACAGGAAGGTTTCTGATCTCCTCCCATCCTTCTCCCCTGAAACAGGCCATAAAACAATTTTCTGACCTTCCTCTAAACTAGGTCAGAAGACCTTCATTTCAGAGATGCCCCGACTATTCCCTGAGGAAAGGAATGTCCTTATCTCTGAAAACACAGGAACATTAAGGATCTGCACAAACAGGCCTTGCTAAGTTCCCCTCCAGTTTATTACCATTAGATACTACCTGCTTTGTCCAATCATATTTCCCCACCACTGTCTATTCTTCATCAAATCTAAGCATTGAAAGCAGGTTTCCCTTTATCTTTGGGTCTTCATTTCTGAAAACTTCCATGTCATGCAAAACTTTTATTAAATAAATTTGTGTTCTTTTCTCTTGTTAATCTGTATTCTGTTAAAGGTGACTCAGCCACGAACCTAGTGACAGGTGGGAAAAAATACTTTTTCTTCCCTATGAGGGAAAGCCCCCCACCACACACATACCATAAACTTTGGATCTAGTCCTCTTAAATATAGCCATTTCAGTCCAGAGCCAGGCATTAGTTCAATATTGCCAGATCTTCTGATTTTCCAAAAGCCCTAAACCCTCATTTCAATATGAGTTTATGATTTTTTAAATGCTGACAAATTTTCTTTAAAACGATGTAGAGGCACATGAAATAGTCTTTGAGCTGCTAGGTTGCTATGCAGGTCTACAAGTACTACAGATATGCCAAGCCAAGTGACCATTAAAAGAACATTTTCTGGCCGGGCGCGGTGGCTCAAGCCTGTAATCCCAGCACTTTGGGAGGCCGAGATGGGTGGATCACGAGGTCAGGAGATCGAGACCATCCTGGCTAACACGGTGAAACCCCGTCTCTACTAAAAAAATACAAAAAATTAGCCGGGCGAGATGGCGGGCGCCTGTAGTCCTAGCTACTCGGGAGGCTGAGGCGAGAGAATGGCGTAAACCCAGGAGGCGGAGCTTGCAGTGAGCTGAGATCCGGCCACTGCACTCCAGCCTGGGCGACAGAGCGAGACTCCGTCTCAAAAAAAAAAAAGAACATTTTCTTGGCCAAGAGTGGTGGCTCATATCTGTACTCCTAGCACCCCGGGAAGCCAAGGCACGAGAATCGCCTGAGGCCAGGAGTTCAAGACCAGCCTGGGCAACATAGTGAGACACTGTCTCTACAAAAAAGTTATTAAAAATTAGCCAGGCATGGTGGTGTGGGCCTGTAGTCCTAGCTACTCACGAAGCTGAGATAGGAGAATCACTTGAGTCCAGGAGTTCAAGACTGCAGGGAGCCATGATTGCACCACTGCACTTCTGGGCAAGAGTGAGACCCCAACTCAAAAAAAGAGAACATTTTCTTTTGTGCGGTGGGGAGTAAAATCCAAACTGCAATGAAAGGTAAAGAAATGAAGGCAATAAAAACAATACTTTTCCAAGAAGTCTGGCAATAACGATGAGGTGAAAAAAAGAATTAAGGAAAACCTTTTTTAGGAAGAAGTTTCACATAAGGAGAGAAGAAGTCAGAGGAAGGGGCAAAATCTGAAGAGAGATGACCAGTGAAACAAAAAGATGAGAAAGATATGTATACATCTATAGGCTAAAAGACAGAAGCGTGAAAAGTGATTAAGATTCAAAAGAGTGGGATGGTTCTCTGAAGCGGTGGGGATCAAGCACACATATGAAAAGATGCACTTTGGAAAGGGAACAGCCACTTCTTCCTTAGGTTTCCAAGGAAGGAAATGAAAAGTCCAGAGAAAATTTGAGAAGACGACTTGGGGAAACGTGTAAGATAACCTCAGTCTTCTCAATAAATTTTTAGAAACATTAGCACTGAGTATAGTTGTATAAATTGCACTGTTTGATATTATTGTTCCTCTGATAAAGTACAATTCCCCTATTCATACTATATACACATCAGTGCCGTGATTCCAGAGAAATATATTTAAAATCTTAGGTACTAAAAAAATGAGTTTAATGTGCCTTAGTAGGTAAGACAAGAATAAGCAGTCTTAAATAAAGTCTTATTTTAAAGAATAAGTCTTTAAAAACTAAATTAAAGGTATGAAACTCTTCAGTAATGGCTTTCTTATGTCTCTAAGACAAGAACATTCACTATGTTGGTACAGAGAAGAAAGCAGTAGAAACAGGAAATAGGAGAAAAAAACACCAGTTTAGGAAGAAAATACTGTCAGAAGAGAACTACACTTTAACTCCCTTCACGACCCCTGCCAATTATGCTGTTATATTCTAGAGTACTACTTGTCAAACTGCTCTGCAGCAGTAACTTTTCTATTTTATACATCAAGGTATCAGGTAACATTCACTATGTTGGTACAGAGAAGAAAGCAGTAGAAACAGGAAATAGGAGAAAAAAACACCAGTTTAGGAAGAAAATACTTGTCAAACTGCTCTGCAGCAGTAACTTTTCTATTTTATACATCAAGGTATCAGGGGAGAAAAGGAAGTTTCCCTATTTTTTTTTTTTTTAACTGTAAAACCAGTATCTAGATGACAAGAAACTAAACAGTATTTTATTAACACTAAGATTAATGTTCTTGGACAAGCCACATGGCTGCAGGTTGCTCAGAGGCGCTGTGGCTGAAGATATTCTTCCTTTCCTAGAGCTGCCGACCTATCCTGCTGCCTGGGTGCTGGTGAATTGAATAGTCGCTATTCCTGCCTGGTGGCCCAGCCAAAAGCACATCACTCTGCTACCTTAAGAGGAAATACACCGGCATTGCAGAGAAGGTCAACGTGAAGCTCCTGCACTATGCTGAGAGCCTTTTGGGTGTCCCCGTTGCATATCACATCAAAGTTGTGGTGAACTGGGAGATATTTATGATGATCAAGAACACATTAATCTTAACATTGAAGTAGATTTTGTTATTTTCTGCCCTGAACCAGGGCAAAAGGTTATAGTACAGTTAACAAAGTATTTTATAGTCAGACTGGCTATTTTGTACAAAAATATTTTAGTATGTCCATCCCTAAACCTGAGATGTTAGCTGACCAGTGGCAGGCCCTGGAGATAAACGTGAGTGATGAATCAGAATCTGAAGTGTTTCATGTAGATTAAGATGCTGTTGAAATATTCTGCATTTAGGGAAAACCACCACTAGTTTACAATCCAAGAGCTCTGAAGTTTCTGATAAACCAGCACTGAAGAAGCTTTTGAAAAACTTCCAAAGAAGAAAAAGAGAAACCAGAAACACCTAGAGACGAATGAAGTGGATGATGGTACCACAAGCTAGCAAATTTTGCAGATGTCATCCCAAAGGAAGTTAGACTCACAGGATTATTGCTAATGAGAATAACCTCTGGGAAGATAAGCTAAAGAAGAAGAAAAAGAAAAAGCATCAGGACTAGGACCCTGTTTTCCAAGGTAGTGATTCCAGCGGTTATCAAAGTGACCATAAAAAGAAGAAGAAAAAAAGAAAGAAACACAGTGAAGAAGCTAAATTTACTCCACTTTTGGAATGCTCGCCTAAACAGAAAAGAAAAAAGTAATCTTCTTCAGGGAATTTTAAATATGATTCAGTTTTCAAAAGATTGACTTACACAAGAGATGAATGTTTTGAATGACATGGAATGCCAGTGTACATCAGCAGTTTACGACACAGGGAACGCCTGATAAGGAGTTGGATTTTTTTGGGGGGGGCCAAAATTACAAAGCTGACAATAAATTAATCTGGAGAATTCCAATATTATTAAAGTGCCATTTTATTGTATATAGAAAAAGAGCTGCTGTCACTCTCAAGTCCTCCATCTTTCCAGGTTTTATGCTACATAAAGTTATTTCTATAACCTTAAGACTACCAAAAGGACATTATAATACGATATTATTCATATTAAAGAATGAGTTAAGTATAGGTTTTTAATTTTATTTGTAACAGATTTCACCTTTAATCATTACATGCCATTTCATTTTTTAATTTAAATTTTTTTTTCTTTTTTGAGACAGAGTCTCATTCTGTCACTCAGGCTAGAATGCAGTGGTGCAATCTTGGATCACTGCAACCTTGACTTCCCAGGCTCAGGTGATCCACTCATCTCAGCCTCCTGAGTAGCCGGGACTACAGGTGTGTACCACCACGCCCAGCTAATATTTTAAGTATTTTTTATAGAGATGAGGTTTTGCCATGTTGCCCAGGCTGGTCTCAAACACCTGGGCTCAAGTAAGCCACCCGCCTTGGTCTCCCAAAGTGCTGTGATTACAGGTATAAGCCACCATGCCTGGTCCTATTTTAGTCTGCATTTTGAAAAACTCAGGGCATTTATTGGTATTAGGTTTTCCTTCATCATGACTACTATAGTACTTCTATTGTTTAACTTAGAATGGTTAAACATTCTAAAGAATGCTTAATTAGTCTCCAGGGTGCTAATGAACCATGCCTCCGACTGACTCCTGGGGAACAATACTCACTACTGTTTCCCATCAGGTGCATATGTATTGTTTTCTTTTTTCTTTAAGAGGTTGATGAAAAGAGCTGTTCTCTTGTTACTTGTCCATTTGTGCCTCAACCATTCTGATTCCGGTGTGTCTTGGAGGAGGAGTCGGATGAAGGCAGGATAAATGTGATTCTGACTACTGGGAAATTTCCTGATTACTTTTTAATGATTGGGGTAGGCTATCATAAATTGTTCTAAAGAGAAAACAGCTGTTCACTGCTTTCACTGAGAAAATGTAGCAAACAAGGCGGATGCAGTTCCTTTCCTCATTGGGTGTCATAGGGGAAATAGTACACAGTATAAAAGACTACAGAAAATTAGTAACTGTGCTAGGTGCTATGAAGAAAAAAAAATTACCCATTCACAGTTACCTTTGTTAGTATTTGCAAACACATAAATGGTTGAATTTGAACTCTCCATGTCAGGCATTTTTGTTGCCATTTAACTAGTACCAGACATAGTGCTAATCTCATAGTTTAATGTTCAATAATAAGTATGTTCTGCTAGTGGTATATCTTTATTAAAATCTAGATGATAGGATATGGAGATTGGAGAGTGGCAGACATTCACACTGGTTTACAAGTAGATGTGCTGACAATGAAAGAGTGCAAACCAGTATATTTCACTACAATTGAGATTCATATGAGTATACAGCCCTTGAAATGTAACTAGTCCAAGCTGACATATGTCATCAGTATAAAATACATACCAGACTTTGAAGATGTACAAAAAAAGACTGTAAACTATGTCAATTTTTATGTTGCTGAAATTACAACATTTTTGGTATAGTGGGTTAAATAATTTTTTAAAACTAACATCCTTTTATGAGGGAACATTTTGGATCTACTCCTCTTAAATGTATTAATAGCTAACAATTACTCTGTAATTCCAGCACCATAATAAGCAAAGCACTCAGCAAACATTATGCCTTAATCACAACAGCTTTAAGCAGGTATTATTATTATTACCTCCAGTCTATAAGTAAGAACAGAGATTTAAACACACACACACACACACACACACACAACCCTGAAGTCCTTCAGGAAGTGCCAGAGTTGGAATTCAAATCATAGTTCAAAATCTATTCTTTTAGTTACTGTATAATCCCAGCTTCTCTCTCATCCCCAGGCTTCAAATTCTAGTTTAAAATTTTGGACAAAGGAAAAGTTTCAACTATAAAGCCACTAATCTTCTCCTAGCACATTCACTCCCATCAACTAACTCCAAACCCTCCACCACACACACGCAAAAGCATCTTTTATAAATTACTATAAAGTCTAATCCTACTCTCTTCAAAATGCAGGCTTCAAACAAATTAATACATCAGTAATTTAACATTATTTTTAAAAGTAATAATCATGGATAACTTTGAAAACAGTGGAATTATTGTTTTAAAATTATGCTAGGTCATATCATACATAAAACATCCAAAGTGTTTCCAAAGTAGTCTAAGTGTAAATGAAAATGTTACTTTATATTACAACAATCATTTAAAATATTTATGGCTTTCATCAGTTCTAATAACAATCACAAAAGGTCCCCATTTCAAGGATAAAAAAACAAAGAAAAGCTGTAAGTGGCATGCCAAGGTCACAATAAACAGTATGTATAAAACCAACATCCTTAGAATCTCAAGATTTTAATTCACAGTATCTAATGGGCTGTCAAGCAAACTATACATTGAAGACAAAATCTAGGATATAGTTTCTTTTGGTCAAATAAAACAAGATCTATAAAGGATGGTTTTCATGGAGGAAAAAATCCACACCACAAATATTTTCATTCAATTATAGGTAAATCCTCAAAGGTCTTTTGGTGTTGAAGATAATTTCTCCTTAGGCAAAATGTGCAACATCAGGTAACCTTTTCAAAAATACTTCATAAATGAGTCACAACACCGGATATACTGATCAATTTATTGCCAACATATTCAACTTCACTTACTAGGGTTAATTCTTCATTGCTAAAGAAGCAGTTTTATAATACATGCATTCAGAAATGCTTTCTATAAAATATCTTTATGCTGATGAACTTCATGGTCAGTTTGTTTGAGGATATAAATTTTATTGACAATGTCATTTTATGCAACGTGCACTATCCTATTTTAGGGAGGCAATTAAAAAAAATCCCAAACCAAGGTTTAAAATAAGATTATACAAATATGAATAGGTTAAGTCATGGAATAAATCACCAGATTCAAACTACTTAAGTCTCAGTCTTTTATGTCTTAGTCTTTTAAAATAATATAATAATCTTGTAGAAGTTGTTTTTTAAAAAATAAAAATATGTATTATTTCATAATATAATGTTAATGCTTTTTGAGTTAACGTATAGTGATGTTTTAAGTTTTATATACAGTGAAATCTATCAGATTTGCAAAAAGTAGGGAAAGATCAGCAATACATGCACATGTTCATATAGAAAAACGCAAAATGTAAACTATTTTGAGTATATACAAATTCTAGCCTGGGCACGGTGGCTCACGCCTGTAATCCCAGCACTCTGGGAGTCTGAGATGGGCAAATTGCTTGAGCCCAGGAGATCAAGACAAACCTGGGCAACATGGCAAAACGCTGTCTCCACTAAAAATACTAAAAATTAGCGGGGCATGGTAGCGCACATTTGTAGTCCCAGCTATCCAAGAGGGCTGAGGTGGGAGGATCGCTTGAGCCCGGGAGGTGGACACTGAAGTGAGATCTGATGGCGTCACTGCATTCCAGCCTGGGTGACAGTGAGACCCTGTCTCAAAACAAACAAACAAACAAACAAACAAAAAACAACTAAATGCTAATGGCTCATCTTTTAAAAGTAGCATAATCATTCCTATTTACTGGAAATAATATTCTCAACATCACGAATAACTACTTCAATTAACTTTGGTAAATCAAAATTAGTGCTAGACTTAATTTAGATTATTCATATCAAATAGTTTTCTGATATCTGTATAACACTGTCTGCAATGAGGAGCCGAGCCAACTGTTCATTACAGGGGGCCCTCAGTATCCGTGGGTTCCATACCCACGGATTCAACAATCCTTGTTGGAAAATACATTAAAAAAAAAAAAAAAAAAAAGCAGGCCGGGCGCAGTGGCTTACACTTGCAATCCCAGCAATTTGGGAGGCTGAGGTGAGCGGATCACTTCAGGTCAGGAGTTCGAGACTGGCCTGGCCAACGTGGTGAAACCCCGTCTTTACCAAAAATACAAAAATTAGCCGGGCATGGTGGCACGCCTGTAACTGCAGCTACTTGGCAGGCTGAGTCACGAGAATCACTTGAACCCGGGAGGTGGAGGCTGCAGTGAACCGAGATAGTGCCACTGCACTGCAGCCTGGGCGACAGAGCAAGATTTTGTCTCAAAAAAATAAAAATTAAAAAAAAAGCAATAAAAAGTAACAATACAACAATAAAAATACAAATAAAAAACCAAAACCGTGTAACAACTATTTACATACATACATCTACAGAGAAAGCATTTGGGAGGATATGCTAGGCTATATGCAAATACTATGCCATTTCATTTAAGGGACTTGAGCATCTGGGGATTTTGGAATCCAAGGGGGGTCCTGGAGCCAATCATCTATGAATACCGAGGACTTACTGTACTATCTTTAAACTTAATTACCTCTTTCTAAATATAAAACTTGTTATCAGCCGGGCACGGTGGCTGACACCTGTAATCCCAGCAATCTGGGAGGCTGAGATGGGCGGATCACCTGAGGTCAGGAGTTCGGGACCACCCTGGCCAACATAGTGAAACCCCGTCTCTAATAAAAATAGAAAAATTAGCCAGGCATGGTGGTGCGTGCCTGTAATCCCAGTTACTCGGGAGGCTGAGGAAGGAGAATCACTTGAACCCAGGAGGCAGAGGTTGCAGTGAGCTGAGATCGTGCCACTGCACTCCAGCCTAGGTGACAAGAGCAAAACTCTACCTAAAAAAAAAAAAAACAAAAAAACTATTATGAAGCTAATATATAATATCACCTCCTATATCAGGCATCGATAAGGATGCCAAATGTTCCACATGAAGACATTTTCCAGGTATTTGAAATTTTATTTTTTACAGCACTGCTTAGTTTTAGCCATTTAACCCTATGCCTCAGTCTTCCTAAATACTCACTTAATAATTTTTGATGACACTGGGTCATACTGAGCAAGTATTATATAGTAGTAATGGTGAGGTCGTAGGAGGCAATTTAAATTAACTTGGACACTAAAACAAACTAAATGGTTCTTGAATCCTATGATCTCATAGGCCTTCAGATTAAACAATTCATCGTTAGTAAAGCATCTAACAGTGCCTGTTCTGAATACTGATTCCCTTTCTCTTCAACCTGGTTGGTCTTGCCTCTAACTCCAAGGTTCCACCCATTTGCAGATTATGGAAATTAGGTAATTGAATTTCCTAACTTGTAAGTAAAACAACGTTACTGATTTTGGACAATGACAGTCTGAGTGAGGATAGGTGCCTTCAGTCCAAGACAATGGAGAAGCTTCACTAAGAGTCCTTTTGGTTCTGCCTTTACAGGTAAAGAAAGGACTACACTCTGGATAATCACATTTGCTTTAACTTTGAATGCCAGTTAGGTGGCATTTTCTGAATCAGCCAAGAATTCCTACACAATCTTAGTTCAAATTATTCTCAACCACATAAAGAGCAGCAAAATATATCTAACAAACATAGCTCTCCTCAATCTCATAATCTCAAAAGTATTACAGGAAAACTAAATGTACAAACAGCAAGGTTGTCCTTAAAACAGAAGTTTTTTGTTTTTTGTTTCTGAGATGGCGTTTCACTTCACTCTTGTTGACCAGACAGGAATGCAATGGTGCGATCTTGGCTCACTGCAACCACCGCCTCCCTAGTTCAAGCGATTCTCCCGGCTCAGCCTCCCAAGTAGCTGGGATTACAGGCATGTGTCACCAAGCCCAGCTAATTTGTGTATTTTTAGTAGAGACAGGATTACACCGTGTTGGTCAGGCTGGTCTAAAACTCCTGACCTGAGGTGATCCACCCATCTCATCCTCCCAAAGTGCTGGGATTACAGGCATGAGCCACTGCGCCCGGCCTAAAACAGAAGATTCAAGAGTCAGTTTTACTTTGACTGAAAATGAAAAGTACTGAAGGAAAAAAGATTTCAGGATTGACTTCAGAACTTTAACTTTTGCAAGTTTTTTGCTAAAGTGACAGCAAATTTTTCCTATACCAATAGTACAGTGTCTGCCACAAATTAAGCACCAAGTAGCTGCTAATGGAATAAATAAACGATTCTTCCTGCAGTTCATTTCCTAGTTTATGGAAATAAATAGTAGTATTTTTACTGTTAAAGTAGTTTTTTAACACTACTACAATAAAACAGTATAACCTACTTCAGGAAGAGTCAAGTAACTCTTTTAACAAAAGAACACAGGAGACACAGGCAGCAAAATATATTTAATTTGAACCTGGACTCTAACCATATCCTAACTCTGGCACCTTGGGCAAATCAAAACTCAAAAGTGTTAATATTTGAGGAGAAGTAAAGCTCTGAGAAAAAATCTCAAAGAAATACTTACGGAGAACTTACTACATCAAAGCATTGTATGTCCAATGAAGGAATCCAAAATCTACTGAGGACATAGAGCTCGCAACAAAGAAACAAAAGGCAACAAATGCACACATATTTATGACTCATGTATATTTTCCTAACCAAAACTGAAAAAGTTTGAACAAATTTTCAAACATTGAAAATAAAGTTAAATCATACTGAAAAATCCATGCTATACAAGCAACATAACATAGTCAATGACAGAAGTCAGAAGTAACTCTCAGAGCAAGTGCAGACAGACCAGAGAAGGGTATACTCGGAAAACACGTAATCATCCTGGGCTTTAAGGTACAAGTAGAGTTGAGAATGACTCAAAAACTACTTGTTTATGATGTCTTCCTTATGCCAGACACTGCTGGGAGCCTTCACCAGTGTCTCCTACCCTCTATGGGTAGGCATTTATCATCCCTTACCTCAGCCTTATTTTTTCAAAGAAAGCATGACTTACGGAGCTGAATATTTCTCCCAGATTGTGGGGGAGCTCATAGTTGAACTCAAAGCCATTTGACTTTCCACTATTGTAACATTGCGAAGTTATCTAAGCAGTCACAAAGGCAGTAAAATGAACAGGTATGCTTGGGAGGAATTAATAAACTTGGAGCAGAAAGTTCCTGTAGAATAATAAGAAGTAATGCTGAAAACAGTAAACAATGGAGGAGGGAGAGCACTGGGTTCATGCTTAAATGTAGGTTTTTTCCTACGCATCAGTATTTCTCAAATTGGGTTCTGTGAACATAATGTTGGGTTTCTAGCATTCACTTTAAGAAATGTAAAACTGGCCAGGTGACGGGGCTCATGCCTGTAATCCCAACAGTTTGGGAGGCCAAGGCAGGCAGATCACCTGAGGTCAGCAGTTTGAGACCAGCCTGGGCAACATGGCAAAACCCCGTCTCTACTAAAAATACAAAAACTAGCCGGACTTGGTGATGCCTGCCTGTAGTCCCAGCTACTCGGGAAGCTGAGGCAGGAGAATCGCTTAAACAGGGAGGCAGAGGTTGCAGTGAGCTGAGATCATGCCATTGCACTCCAGCCTGGGAGACAAGAGAGAAACTCTACCTCAAAAAAAAAAAAAAGAAAAGAAAAGAAAAGAAATGTAAAACTGTATTTTAATTTTGATGCTTCTAAATAAAAGAATGTTCGGGGCCAACTAGACTAAAAGACTAGCTTAAACATAGGGACTGCCTACTTTTTTACTTACTACTGAATTGAATGCCACTGACCCTCTAAAAGAGTATTTTTCAAACTGTGGGTTATGACCTATTGGTGGATTATAAAATCAAGAGCAACATTTTAAAATAAGTAAAAACAGAATGTGTCACACATAGTAAGGATAAGTATTGTTTTGTGGTCATTTTGTTTCAGTGTGACAACTAAATGGTGAAGTAAAATAAAGTTACATCTTACTCCAGGTTGAGTATGCCTAATCTGAAAATGCTTGGGACCAGAGTGTTTACCATTTCAGATCTGGAATGCTGAACCTGGATAAGCTGAGGTGAATAACTTGTAACTCTGAGATCTACAGACTTACTCTCTTTGATTTCTGCAAACTGAAATTTGAGAAACACTGTTACAAGACGTAGTCTGCCACTGAGAAAGACAAAAGCAGGACTTTGGAGAATTTCACAAACTGAAAGGAATGTTAAAAGCAAGTTCACTGGGACAAGAACTAGGATGTCATTATCAGACTATACAAGGTAGAGATAATGCAACACAACAAATTCAGACCAGGTTTAATATCAAGGTAAAGAACCATGGTAAATAAAGAGGTCATTCTAGCCACGCAAGGTGGCTCACGCCTGTAATCCCAGCACTTTGGGAGGCGGATCAAGGTCAGGAGATCGAGACCAGCCTGGCTAACATGGTGAAACCCCATCTCTAGTAATACCAAAAAAAAAAAAAAAAATTAGACGGGCATGGTGGCACATGCCTGTAGTCCCAGCTACTTGGGAGGTGGAGGCAAAAGAATCACTTGAACCTGGGAGGCGGAGGTTGCAGTGAGTCGAGATCACCCCATTGCACTCCAGCCTGGGCGACAGAGTGAGACTCCGTATCAAAAAAAAAAAGAGGTCATTCCACAAATCTTCTAAAGTCTCAGTGATGGGGTGAGGATGCCTCTCTTCTATTTAGAGACTGAGATCAGAAAGCAGGAATGGGAATGACTTTTGCCAATCAGATGGACACAGATGTGGTTAGAGAAAATGAGTGACAAGAAAGAAAGCAGAGGCAATAGCAATTGAGAGTAAAAAATTAAATTTGTCCTATAAAAGTGCCTCACACTGCAGTAGGGAATAAAGGGAAATGGGACATGTGGTAGAGTGTTACAGAAACGGTCCCTAAAGAATCACATCTCCCTGTACCCATAGCATGTGTGGTGCCCTTCCCACAAAGAGGCTGAGTTTGACCACTTAATTGGCAGTAGCCAACGGGACATCAGTATAAATATGACACCAGGAGGGGCATACAAAGTAAAGCATGTGTGGAAAAGAACTTACTCTCTTGATGCCATGTAAAGAAATCCAGGCTACCTTACTAGAGAAGGCTAAGAATAGAGAAATAAGCTAGCCCAAGGGAAGCCTTTAGACCAGCCTGTCTGACAACCACCAGACATATGAATGAAACCATCTGGGACCATTCAGCGCCAGATAACCTGAGAGCTGACAGCAGAACCACTCAGCCGACCCACTGACTTGTGAACAGTAATAAAAATGGCTGTTCTTTTAAAGGCAATAAGTTTTTGGATAGTCTGTAACATGGCAGCAACTGAAACAGGATACTTGGGGGGGCGGGGTGGGGGAAAGAAGGGTTGTAACATTCTGAATTTAACTTTTATTTCAATGCCTCAAACACAGAAGGATGAGTCTTTAGGCCATGTAACCATAAATCTACACTTACAAGATTTATCAAAACTTCTTGGCTTGGCATCCTAAACTCTTAGTCTGGTTTTAATCTATCCTTTCAATTCTATCACTTGACATTTTTCTCCAAAAATGCCAGTTTGAATAGTTGGTCCATTTATCTGAGCTGTTATTCTCAACCCTCCCACTTCTCTTTGGTTATCCAAAATCCTTCAAGATCCAATGTAAATAGTGTTTTCCTTTCCTGCTCAATTTTTGGCTACAATAATTTCAAGATGCTCTACTTCTCTTAATCCATACTTATTACACCGCTAGATGCCTTACTATCTAATACTGTCACTTAACAATTAATACACACTGTTGATTTTGTAAGCTCTTTAGGGTAGAGGTCCACTCCATAATTCTCCATAGCTACCTTAGTGTTCCCACATAAGAGTAATTTAAACATCTGATTAGAATAAATCAAGAAAAGATACATATAACTGAAATGTATGTGTGGGTTTTTTTTTTTTTTTTAAGGCAGAGTCTCGATCTGTCGCCCAGGCTGGAGTGCACTGGCATGACCTAGGCTCACTGCAAGCTCTGCCTCCCAGGTTCACACCATTCTCCTGCCTCAGCCTCCAGAGTAGCTGGTACTACAGGTGCCCACCACCACATCCGGCTAATTTTTTGTATTTTTAGTAGAGATGGGGTTTCACCGTGTTAGCCAGGATGGTCTAGATCTCCTGACCTCATGATCCACCCACCTCGGCTCCCAAAGTGCTGGGATTACAGGCATGAGCCACTGTGCCAGGCCTTATGTATGTAACTGAATTTTAACAAATCTTCTTAGCTGAACATATTTACTTAGAGACCTTTAATCTTTCTTTTTAAAATGTAAGTCAAAGGGGAAAAGGTAACATTTTTCTTTTGAGATACATTGTGCAACTGCCAATGCCAACAGAAAAACAATGAATCAAGAGGCTCTCCTGGAAAACAATACATTGTTAAAAGTTGCAGTGTATGCTGACAAACATATTAATGAAAGCAAACTTTCCATTTTACAACTATAAGAGGATACTCACATTGATTGGTTAATTTTATAAACTGAATTTATCTGTAGGAGTTGGGAAAAATAATGTAACCTCTCATCTTTGACAGAATCTCAAGCAAATAAGTACAGCAGCAGTTTTACAGATAAAAACCTATGAAAATCCTGTTTGGCAGGTTATTATATGTTATGAAGTACATCTGCAGAATGAATGTTCTCTTCCCTCATTTTAATTTAGGACCAAAAAGGATAAGAAGGGGACAAGCAAAGCTTAGTAAAGTTTTCCCCTTTGCTAAAATTGATATAAGCATATTCTGCAAAGTAGAATTTATTATCTCTAACATGCAATCATACTAATTATGAACATTTAAAACATTATTTCCCCTGAGCATTATCTAAACTTCTAAAACTTTAAATGACTTATTGCTCCCTCAATACCTGAAGTAATTATCACTAATTAACAAGCAAGCTATCTTTTCTTCTGATTTGAAGTGTCCTACAAATTAAGATAGCCTCTAATAGTCAAAAAGAAGAGTCTAATTTTTAAGGAAAATGCTTGGCTTCAAAGATCTTGCAGTTATAATTAAAGCTAAGCAAAACATGTATATAAACAGAAGAATCAACTTGTATCAAACTGATGAGACATAAAATATACAAAGAAATGTCTAAATATGTAACTTACACATTCTGTAGCTCTAACAGTGTTAATTTGGTTTTTATTTCTTATACCAATCAGGCACCACTAATGGCTAATAAAGGTAATGAAGACTAGCTCAAATAGTACCTCCTTGGTAAAGCCTTCCCTGATACCCCAGCCTGAAGTGCTTACTACCTACTTTGAACTCTTTAAGTTACTATACATAAAATTAACTTACTCTCCCAAATATCCACTGATAATGAACTGATTAATCAGACACAGTCATAGACTAGAATTACTATACACTATACAACAGAAAGCCATAAACTTACATGAGCAGCTATGGAATGAGCTAGAAGATGCCTCTAGGGGGAGGGAAAGCAAGATGCAGTGTAGTTATCTTCATTTTCTTAAAAAGAGCAAACTAGTTCTGGAAACTATTAGGGGATTTGTCTTCATGGAAATGAGACCAGAACTCTAGAATGGGAAAAAGATCAAGTTTTCATTGTATGCCCTTTCTCAGGGTGAATTTTTAAAAACCATTTCAATTAGTACATTTTCAATTTAAAACAAAACAAAACAAAACAAACAACAAAAAAGCAAAATCAGGCTGGGTGCAGAGGCTCGTGCCTACAGTCCCAGCACTTTGGGAGACCAAGGTGGGAGGACTGCTTGAGCCCAGGAGTTTGAGATCAACCTGGGCAATGTAGGGAGATCTTGTCTCCACAAAAAATGTTAAAGTCAGTCAGGCATGTTGACGTGCACCTGTAGTCCCAGCTACCCGGCACGCTGAGGCAGGAGGATCACTTAAGCCCAGTTGGTTAAGGATGCAGTGAGCCGTGACTGTGTCACTGCACTCCTGCCTGGGTGATAGAGTGGAGACTCTGTCTCAGAAAAAAAAAAAATTAAAAATAAAGCAAAATGAATTTGTTAGTTAATACACTGCCTTTTGACATCTTTTCAGCTGTCATTTTGAAGTGATATTTAAATAATATCTTACTAACTTATATCCCACTAGTCGCCCATATCTTTTATTTCCTGTAACATCTAAATCTAGGTCCTTGCATATAAATGCTTTCTTAAAAGTAGGGAATTTGTTACACCAAAATGTCAAATCTTTGCTTTAATCAGGATAATTATGCTGAAGTTGCTACCTTCTTTAACCTAGTAAGAGTTGTTTTACTAACTGTTTAAGTAATTGCTTGTAATTTCTGCTAAGAAAGTAGAAAGCTTCTTGACCTCTCATGGTCAGTACAAATTATACTTAAATATAGTTGAATATCATTTACCTGAACCTGTTCCAAATTAACCATATTTCTGGAGTTTAACTATCTCAATATGAATAGAGTATAAGGACTAAAAAAAAAAAACTTCTAAATATATTATTTTTCTTTCTGTTCAATGTTTCTGAAAAGGGCACTGCAGGTATTTAGACAGAGGAATTATGTTTCCATTTGTTGGGACTGTCCTGATCACTTCAGAAAATTTAGCATTCAGGGTCATGGGCACCAAATGCCAGTACCACATCCCGAGTCATAGCAACATCCAAAAGCCTGATCCCACATATTTCTAAGTGCCCTTGAAGAGAGAACTGGAGGTAGGGAAAGTACTATGCCCAGTTGAGAAGCACTGCTTATATGAACTAAGAAAATTTTATATATATACACACACTTCATATATATGTATATATACACACACATCGTATATATGTATACACACACATTGTACATATGTATATACACACACACCCACACACACATTTTTTTTTTATTAGAGTCTCTTGTATCTTATATCCTCTGTAACATCTAAACCACCTAGGTCCTTGCACATACGTATACACACACATGTATGTGTGTGTGTATGTATACACATACACACACGACTGCAATTCAATCCTTTAAAACAACTGTCAGCCACCAGATCACTACTGATCAATGGTCAACAACAGTTACAACCAACCAGTCAGTCCAGTATATGGTGCTGTCAGTAAATATCATAATCCAACAAATCAACTATTACAATGGCCAATTTTTCCAACCATTATTTTAAAATCTCTTTAGAACAACTCCTCTGTTGGAATGCTTCTTTTAAAACTCCCAAATAACCTTCCTCTTTACTGTACTCATCTCTGCAATAAAATATATAAATCACAGTTTACGATTTTCTGTCTACCTTCCTCCAGAGACTACAAACTCTTTGAAGCCAGTGACCATGATCATGCTTGCCTAGCCTGTATACAGTAGATGTTCAACAGAAATGTTGAATGACTGACTACTGGCCCAGTCTAATACAATTAACTAGTCCAAAAAGTTCCAATTATAACCAATTTTTTATATAATAAATACAGTAATAATCCTAAAACAAGTAAATGCAAATTACTTCTGGTTATTCTATAAACTTATTCTAAGTCAACTTTAAGAAAATGAGTTGGTTATATTGCCCATATTAAAGCTAACTTTGAAAAGATACAAGGAAATTTAAGAGCTGGGCGTGGTGGTGTATGAGGTCTCAGCTACTTAGAAGGCTGAGAAAGGGCCGGGCATGGTGGTTCATGTCTGTAATCCCAGCACTTTGGGAGGCTGAGGGGGGCGGAACCAGCCTGACCAACAAGGAGAAACCCTGTCTCTAGTAAAAATACAAAATTAGTTGGGCATGGTGGCACATGCCTGTAATCCCAGCTACTCGGGAGGCTGAGGCAGGAGAATTGGAGGCGGAGGTTGTGGTGAGCCGAAATTGCGCCACTGTACACCAGCCTGGGTGACAGAGTTAAACTCTAACTAAAAAAAAAAAAAAGAAGGCTGAGACAGGAAGATCACTTGAGCCTAAGAGTTTGAGGTTGTGATTATACCTGGGCAATGTAGCAAGACCCCATTTCTCAAAAAAAAAATAAAATAAAATAAGGAAAATTTAAGATTTATGACAGGCACTCTACCATGCCCATCCTCCACTTACTCTTCCCTCCTCCCACTTAAGCTTTAAGCAAATTCTCATTTAAATAAGCAAAGGGGGGGGGCTTATTTCCAGAAAGAGCAAAACAACACTGTTAAGAAAAACATTTAATGCCTTTCATTTCTATTCTACTCAGAATTCAAAAAATCTATTAATCTCCTACCTCACTCAAAAATAAAACTCTATAATAAGCAACTCCTATTTCTGTGGGTTTCACCACATTCTCCAGAAACTTAACTTTTGTTCATAAACATTACATAGACAGTAAACTAATTCATTTTTTAAAGTAAATGCAAAAATAAGAGTTACACAAGCACTAAGCATCAACACTGGCAGAATATTAATTCTGAAGCCCATTAACTTTGACAAATGTTTATTCATCTTTGCCTTCTTGAAGCATGTGACTATCCCAGTTTTACAGGAAAAGCTTAAATAGAAAAAGTTAAATAATAATCTCAAGGTTAGAAACTAACAGATAATTTCTAGCTCCTAGTATCCCTGGCACTATATTTAGATTGTGCCAATAAATTCTACAATTGTTAAACATTGCTTCACTCAACTTCATATCAAAATGCTAGGTAGTAATTGCTAAGATACAATTTTATTTTTATTTTTTATTTTTCTGAGCCAGAATCTTGCTCTGTCACCTGGGCTGGAGGTGCACAGTGCACCATCTCTGCACACTGCAACCTCTGCCTCCCTGGTTCAAATGATCCTCCCACCTCAGCCTCCCGAGTAGCTGGGACTACAGGCACTCGCCACGGAGCCTGGTTGTTTTGTTTTGTTTTCTGTATTTTTTGTAGAGAAGGGGCCACATCATGTTGCCCAGCCTCAAGCAATCCGCCCAACTTGGCCTCCCAAACTGCTGGGATTCAAGGCGTGAGCCACCTCCAACCCTGTAAATAAACATAAATAAAACAATGGTTTCAAGTTACCTCCATTTGACAAATACAAAAACTAGCCGGGCGAGGTGGCCGGCGCCTGTAGTCCCAGCTACTCGGGAGGCTGAGGCAGGAGAATGGCGTAAACCCGGGAGGCGGAGCTTGCAGTGAGCTGAGATCTGGCCACTGCACTCCAGTCCGGGCGACAGAGCGAGACTCTGCCTCAAAAAAAAAAAAAAAAAAAAAAAAAAAGATCACTAACATAAATAGGTTACCTGAAAAACAAAACAAAAAACCCCACCCCAGAAAATGTTCCAGAGGAAATCAGACACACTCTGTATCGTTTCAAATGGAGATTGCTTTTAAGTGTACTTAAATTATTCTGAGATTACAGTGTATGAAATATTTTATAATTTTTGAAATCCACAAATCCAGCATTTGTTTCATTACTGTTTGATGTTTTTTGTCAGTAGCATCAATAACAATTTATGTGGTAAGACTAATCATTTAATGAAACTAATGTAGGACATTATTTTCATTCTGATATTTAAAATGCTGTTTCACTCATTTAAAAACTCTTTTAAGTCTGGCGGGGCGAGGTGGCTCACACCTGAAATCCCAGCACTTTCGGAGATGGAGGCAGGTGGATCACTTGAGGTCAGGAGTTCAAGACCAGCCTGGCCAACATATAGGGAAACCCTAAACCCCATCTCTAAGAAAAATACAAAAATTAGCTGGGCATGGTAGCGCACACCTGTAGTCCCAGCTACTTGGGAAGCTGAGGCAGGATAATCCCTTGAACCCGGGAGACGGAGGTTGCAGTGAGCTGAGATCGCACCACTGCACTCCAGCCCGGGTGACAGTGCAAGACTCCGTCTCTCAAAAATAAATAAATAATCTTTAAGTGATAACTTCACAACGTCACACACCCACAAAAAGGGGGGGGGTCTAGCTTGCATGAGATTCTATTTTCACAGAATTATTAATCCTGCTTAAAAATACTGCTGACAAAAGAGAATTTACAGTAATTAGCCTTAAAACTATCAGTGGACACTATTAGGGAAAAAATGTCTTTCAGCAAAGCTAGACTTTAATAGTTCTCACTGATTATTATATAAAAACTGACTCGACTTACTAACGAAATACTTCCTATTATGGGGATCTTAGAGAAATTTTTTTCTCTCTAAAATAAATCTTTAAAGATCAATTAAGAATGAGTGGGTACTGCAAGGTAGAGAAACTGAGAAATTTCAACAATTTTTTAATATGAGAATTCAAAGGAATGAGCCTCTAATTTTGCCACAGGTATTCACCAGACCTATTTACCTAAGTAGGGAGCTTTCACATTGCACATCCTCCTAGACAAGTCACCAGTTGATCTCACAATTTTTGTTTTTAAGATTATGAACAGCCATCAAATAATTTGTGACAATAAAGTGCATACAGCGGCGGAGATTCTTTTGTATACGATCACGTATCCCCGACATTATAAAGGAAAGATTTCAATATTTGGAGGCTAAAAAATAAGTGAAAATGTAATCTACTCAGCTAAAATGGTCAACCATTGTTCTACGTTAAGATCAATATTTTTCCAAAACGAATTCTCTGTAAAGATACATTCACAAGTTAACTCTAAATATGACCTGTGTAAATTGTGTCTTCTTTTTCCTCCTCAAGACAATCCAATCAAAGTCTTCACCAGAGCCAACAACACTACCTTGAAATTTCAAACCTAAGTGTAAGGCTCGTAATGAAGTCCAAATGTAGTCCCAAACTCTCCGATTTTCATCAAGGATGAAATTATTTTCATCACTAGTAAACAGTGTTATTAACATTCCAAATTCTGATTAGAATGCAGTCACTGGTGAGAAGCGTCCTTGGGCAAGCAAAGAAAAGATTTGAAACTACCCAAAGCACAGATCCACATGAACCTGTCGTCTCCCACTTCATCAGGAAGCCAATCAGGGAGAACTCCAAGAAACAGGGGTGAAGGGGTGATCGGTAGAGAAAGGATAGTGGAAATCATACTCCTCGAAGGGTGAAAGCAAATGAGAAACGGACTCTGGAAAAGCCGCCCCAAAGGGCCATTCAATCTGAGACAGATGTACAGGGACAGCTCCTCCACACTAAGGAGATCAAGCTTTACCATGGAAGCGGTGCACCAAGCAAGCAAGTATGGGCAGGAGGGGACAACCTCCGCCAAGCACCCCCTCCCGAACATCTAGCTCAACTAGAAGGGGTCGGCGGGGACTGCTCCTCCGAACATCAACAAAGGCCCCTTCAGTCCTAAGGCGAAATTCGAACAACAAAGGCCCGGAGACAGCCAGGACAGGGCCGGGGCTGGGGGCGGGACGGATGAAAGCAGGGGAAGGCAAAGGAATCAAACCAGTGGGGGCGGAGGCCCGTCGGAGTGGGAAGCAGAGGCGCAGAGGCGGGAGGCGCGGTAATCCCCAGTGCACAATAAGAGGAGGAGGAAGAGAACCTGGCCTCCATTCTCCTCCTACTCTCTCCAATCCGCACCGTCTACATTTCCTCAGCCGCGGGGACCGCGCAGTCCCGAGTTCAGGGAAGGAAAGGGGAGGGGGGATTTTCCGCCTTGACCACAACTCCCTTCCCCCAGCCAGGAGCTGCAGACGACAACAACCGCCACAACTGCAGCCACACAAAGGCGCCTTCCTTCTACTACCGCTCCCACCCGGGCGGAGGCGCCGATGATGCCAAGGAAGCCGCGACCACCTCTCGGCCGCCTGGCGCTCGCTCGCCCTCTTCCCCTTCTAGCTGGGTAAAGGGGGAGGGGACCACCGGGCGCCCTCACCTGGCACAGCTGCTGACAGTAGTCGGTGGCCGCTTCCACGGCCGGTACCCGGCTCTCCCGCAGCTGTCGCTCCAGCTCCTGGAGCTGCTCGCCCAGGCGCTGCAGCTCCGCGACGCAGCCGCCTTCGCCGCGACTCAACCTCTCCTGCTCGGCCTCTTCGTCCGCCATCTTCACACCCCGCTCCGTCGCGTACGCACCTGGGTCACGTGATAACACAATGCCACGTTCGGCGGGGTCACGTGCCAGGCGCGCTTGCACGCCGCCGAGCACGTACAAAGGGCCCGATGGGGAAGATAGGGGGGTGGGGAGAGAGGCGCGAGAGAGCCCGAGGGAGGTGAAGGCAAGGGGAAAGGAGAAGGGCGGGGTTGGGGCGGTGCGGAAAACCGCGGTTACTTACCCCGAGCGGGAAGTGGGCAGTAGCGGCCGAAAGGGGCGGGCTGGTGAAGGCCAGCTCTCGGTCACGTGGGCGCCGCGACGGGAAAAAGCCTAGGGAGGGGCGACCCTCTCCGGCGTCCCGATCCCGGCGTGGCTTTCCCCAGTCCCCGAAGTCTTCTACGGGCATATCCTCCTGTTCCCCAAGAGGATGGCACAGGGAGAGTTCTGAGTGGCCTCGGGCAATGGCTGCATTTGCTGTTGGCCTGTAAGCAGGCCAGAAGCAGAGGAAGAGAGAGAAGGTAAAACCCGCCCATGGACCGCAAGCGTGAGAGCCGAGGCAGGACTATGAACTGTCAAAATTGTCTCTGACTTCTCACCAGGCCGGAGAGGAGGGATCTAGTGCGTGAGGTACCAGATCTCGTCTCACTTGACTCTCCTCCTCTTCAGCCCCAAGAACGCCTGTCCCCTGGAAACACATTCTCTAGGGGGTGGAGGCAACAAAGGAAAAGAACAATTGGGTCAGAGCAGAATGAGGTTCAATCCTCAGTCTGGAGAATGGAGCAAATTCATGAAAAGCATAGTTTAAAAGAAGTCAGAATATGAACAGACCAGATGATTTTTAAACCATGAAAACATTTCTAGAATAAGTGATAACTAACTACTCTGTTTCACCGTGATTTAGACTCTACTAGACTCTACAGAAATCACCAACAATGAAAACAGGCTATATATGAAAGCTATTGAAAGTAGGTCAAGAAAAAAAACAACGATAAGGACTCCATTAAAAATCATAACGGAGGAGAGGAAATTGATGCTAAAATAAACCAATGTTGTGGAGAATTATTATAAATATCTACAGCATTTTTTCCTAATGCTACAAATACAGGTAGCATTCTGAACCACATTTTACTTACAAGCTGAAAGGAATTAATACTTGGCACTTGAACAAAAGAGTAGAAGAAGTGCTACAAAAATCCAAGAGCTTAATCCTAAAGTTCTTAAAAAAACTAATATTTTATTACCGTTAGAGCATTAGACCTGTCACAACTGAATGGTCTACAGAAATTTAGAAACAATGATATTGATGAAGCACCCAGTCTTATCATTTACTCTGAGTGAAGTATATTTTTCTAGTACAAGCATCTAAAAAATAATTCCCATTGTGGGCAGTGTCCTCTTCAAGAGATTTCTAGTAATTAGTGGAAAGTGTTCTACATACTATGTTGTCCAGAATAAATGTTTTATAACCCATCAGTGATGGTGATGTTTTTAAAGCAGCATTATATAAGGTGACCAGGCACAGCTAAACCCCTTATGAAAAACAGTATCAGTTAATATTACATATTAACAAGGTAGAATCTTCAAATGTTTAATCTTCAAATGTTTACTCATGGAAGAGACTAGGAAGTACATTCAAAGGCTGAGGAGGCAGGATATAATAGTATCACTGAGTTGAAAAAGCAACAATTAAGGCAGCTAATGATTTTTAATATTTGCAGCTCACTTTCCCAAGTTAAGTATTTTAGATGCCTAAACCAGGTTTCACCAGTTTGTTATCTTAGGATTCCAGTGAAAAATGTAAAAAGGGAAATACGAGATTAGCCAAATGTACCAGTAAATCCAAGGACTGGTAAGGTGTCACAGGTTAGCAAGCTCATTTCCACTGCAAGTATAATGGTTTGCACCACACCTAATCTATAGAAAGGAAGAAAAAATGGTGGTTGAGGGGTGGGAGAGATATATATCCAGATATTGATTTTTAAGAGAATTGCCTGATAATGTAGGTCATTCCTACCTCTTCCACATAACAACCCTAAAACTAAGGAGACTTGATTAGCAAACTGATTCTGAGCACCATTACTATCTGGTAAATATCCATCAGCATTGATGGCCATGTCTTTTACTTTTATTTGGTATCTGTGAACCCTGTCTCCACATTCCTCCATTGCTACTCCTTTGCACACACAGAAATATTTAGAGCCTACAGGAAATGAAAGGATTGGGGGTGAGTGGTGTCATTAACACTCATTTATTGGGTACTTGATATTTGCAGGCACTACTTGGTTTGGGACAAGTCAGAGGCGAATAAAAGGTCTTCCTGCCTTGAAGAAGCTTACAGTTTTGTGGGAAAATGACCTGCAATGGGAATACATACGATATAACAAGTGTTCTATTATGAAAATTCATGCCTATATTCAACTTAGAACATCATAGTAATCTAAGATACTAACAAGAATGTCCAACAAAAATCTACAGAAGTGCAGGCTTTTTTTTTTTATTAAATGAGAAGGATTGAAAATACTATCCCGTGACAGGTCAACCTTGTCTTGGAAATCTCAGAAATCTCAATCTTATCCATGGAAAAGGCATGACTTCTGTGCCTATGTCCATTTGTTCTTTAAATACCAAACTGTCAGCTCATAGGAACCATTTACACACACACACACACACTGACACACACAAACACGCACACCCCTACTTACTGAGATGTTCCTGGGGAAATTCGAAGACCTGTTCCATTGAGAAAACAAGAATAAGCCCCTGGGGCAAAAGACTCCGCGTCTCTGGGGAACTCAGTATCCGCGCCGCGAGCACCCATGCCCATTTTGAACACAACGCGACTGCTATGGACGTGGTATAATCATATGGACCTTCACTCCCAAGAGACTCGATTTCAGAGAAAATCTGGGAGACAAATTTAGATCCCTACCCCCCACCCACGCGATCAATAAAGCTGGGGAGACCTTTGGGGGAGGGGACAGATGTGCTTGCATCCGGGCCGTGCGTGCCTGCTTCACGGGTTTTCCGGGCAGCACCGGCCCGCACACGCCGGTGCACTCTTTTTCTGGAATTCTTGAAATAGCAGGGCCTGAGAACAGTAAGGGAGCTGGGTTGTGTCTGCTACAGACAAGCGGCGCAGAGCCTAGGGTCCAAGCCAGGGATGCAGGAAGCGCGGCGTTAGCGGATGACCGATAGGTCAGGGCTAAGGCCTGGCAGGTCCTTCCTACCCCCAACCCAGTACACCACGCAGCCCCGCCCTCGCCCCAGCACGCGAGGTGAAAGCGTGAGGCCCGGGGATGGCGGAGACCGCGCGCCACTATCGGGGTGCTGTTTGTCCCTTCCCCCGCTCTCGCCCTGGGCCGGAGAACAGAGAAGGTCCGCAGGCCTGGGGCCACGGAGGGCACCGGATCGGTCCGCTCTGCTTCGCTAACCCAGCCTGCGCCTCTGCACCCTGCCAAGGCCCTGCTGGGCGCTGCGCGGGTTGCTCGCGTCCTCTGTTGTCCGGGAGCCGCCGCCGCCCGCGAGCCAGCAACGCCGACACCCAGCAGCTGCAGGCCCGGCGTTTGCCGCCGCGATTTTTCTACCCAGCACTGAGGATCAAGCCAGCTGTAGCGTGGCTGCGACTCCCCGCTTGTGAGCAGAGGCCGCGTGGGGCCTCCGGGCCGGGAGATTTTGGAGCCTTTCCAGGGCGCGGCGGGGCGCAGGGCTCCGGAAACCCACCCCGGGGATGCTGGAGTCTGTGCTGCAGAGGCCGTGGCACGGGCACTGCTGCCTGATTTCCAGGAGGCTCCATCAACCTACTCTCTTCCAAAGGTCTGGGCAGCCCAGCCACAGACAAGCAGCCTCTGGATCTCAGAAGTGGGGGACGGAGTCTATCCTTGGTTTGGTCCAGTAGAAACCCCCAACCCCCATCCCCAGAGTCTGGGAACCAGTGCTGTGCCCACAGATGCAAAGAGAAAGAGCATGGGTTAAAGCGCTATTGGGATAGGTTAGACACCACACTTTTCCATGGAAGACATTTTCTTCCAGAGGAACAGCAAAAGGAGTCAATATAATGTTAAAAACATTAAGGCAGGTGCTGTGCCACGTGTTGAAGAGATTCCAAAAGCAGAGAAAACATGGGACTCACATTTAAGAGAATTAGTTGTAGCCCTTGAGTTTTTCCCAGAAAACAAAAAAGGATAGCATATATATTTATATATATTTATATGAACAGTTAATTAAATAAGGAAGGATTTTAAAAAATTGTCTATTTGAGTGTCTTTTCCTTTCCATTTGAGGAAAAGCTAAATGCAAATAAGGAGAATAACATTTAAAGAAAATGCTTTTAATAGAGCCTCAATTATCCTAACTTCTAATTTAACCAAGATGAAAATAATTGTGAAATAAAGCAAAATAAAATCTTGGAAGCATAAATGTGGTATACATTTTTTTTCTTTTTTTTTTCTTCTTTGAGATGGAGTCTCACTCTGTCTCCCTAGGCTGGAGTGCAGTGGCCTGATCTCTGCTCACTGCAACTTCTGTCTCCCAGGCTCAAGCGATTCTCCTGCCTCAGCCTCCCAAGTAGCTGGGATTACAGGCACCCACCATCATACCAGGCTAATTTTTGTATTTTTAGTAGAGACAGGGTTTCACCATGTTGACCAGGCTAGTTTCAAACTCCTGACCTCAAATGATCAGCCTGCCTCGGCCTCCCAAAGTGTTGGGATTACAGGCATGAGCCACCATGCCCAGCCTGTTTCTGTAGAGAATACTGGAGTTGGTTCACAGCATTTCTCCGAAGATTCAAAGAGAAATATTTTAAAGTGCCTTTCTTTTCCTATATTTCTAAATTTTAATCACTGTGTCTCATTTACCTCATCAGAAATTCAAGGTTATTTAAAAAATTAGAGGATACAACTTTTGTGGCATTTGGCTTTTTAAAGAAATAATACTGTGCAGATGTGACAAACTTGGAAATTCCCAGGTCTCTTCCCATTTTAGGACATCACCTTCTTAGTTTTGCTGGTTTCTGTGATTCTTATAGGTACGTTCTTCAATATAACAACAATAATAATAATGTAAATAATATCATTTTGAGTAGTATTCTACTCATGTATCAGGCCAGAATTGTTGTTCCCACCAAGTGCTTACCCTCTATCACATTATCACATCTTTACAAAAATATTCTTTCTTTTTCTTTTTTTTTTTTTGAGACGGAGTCTTGCTCTGTCACCCAGGCTGGAGTGCAGTGGCTCCATCTCGGCTCACTGCAATCTCTGCCTCCCAGGTTCAAGCAATTCTCCTGCCCCAGCCTCCCGAGTAACTGGGACTACAGGTGCCCACCACCAAGCTGGGCTAATTTTTGTATTTTTAGTAGAGATCGGGTTTCACCATGTTGATCAGGCTGGCCTGAAACTCTTGAACTCAGGTAATCCACCCCACTCGGCCTCCCAAAGTGCTGGGATTACAGGCGTGAGCCGCTGCCCCCAGCCTTACAAAAATATTGTCTTACTCATTGTTCCTCTCATCAAATCCTCATCCTTGTGAATTTCTCTGTAACCAGGCTCCTCTGTGAAGTCTTCTCTGGTGTGCTTGGTGTGCTCTGGTGGAGTAAAATCTGGATGCAACACCTCTAAACAGAGTAGATTTGACTTATTTGTTCTGCTTTTCCTTAGGTTACCACAAATAGTCACTCTCCAAAGTTCCTATTGTTTAGATTTACTACTTACTGCATTTTTATTTGGAATCTGTCATTTTGCCTTTTATTAAAGTTAGTCTATGGATGAGCCTTGTTCATCATCCTGTAAGCCCTTTGAGGGTAGAACTGTATCTTATAACCAGCTTACCTCCTCTAATACCCTTTGGCTAATTGCAGTATAATAAGTAATTGATAAATGCACATTGAACTAGATTCAATTCTGTTTATACTTGGCAGTCATATATTGATTTATACTTAACCTCATTATTATCTAAAATATTCTAGACTCTACAGAAAGATCAGATGCCTTCTAAACTTTAGGACCTTATTCATAATGGTCTTTCAAATATTTTAGGAGACCTGTGATTTATCAACAAAATTATCTATAATCAAAGTTATAACACAAGTAAAATCAAAAGAAGACAAGATGTATGCTCAGTTATTACATGATAACAGATGAACTGCAAATACATGGTCTCTAGCTTTCTCTTTCACAAACTTAAGGGAAAAACTCATGATGAAGCTACTGAGAAAATAATCATGTTAAGGAACCAATTGGATGGAAATTTAGAATCCTTTGAGATGATTTTAAAAATCTATATTGTGACAAAATGTAAGAGAGATGGCAAAATTTTAAAAAGCACAGATTGAGTTTTTTCCCTAACATCTAGCTCACTCCCTAATATGGGCCCTAACACCTTCCTAGAAATCTAAGGAGAAAATAAACACAAGGAGAGTATCTCCAGATAGGTCTTATTCTTCAGAGTGGAAATAACCTTAGAGCAGAGTTTCTCAAACTTAGTCTTATAAAGTGTACTTAGACAATTTGACTTCAATGCAGATTCTCAGGACACACCTCTAGAAAGTCTTATTCAGTAGACTGAGGTTGAGCATTGGAAACCTGCATTTCTAACTATCACTCCAGGGCCCTTCAGATTATACAGTTCTAGACCTGTGGTTGTCTAATTCTGTCTTCTCTTTTTTTCCTTCAACTTATGTCTCTTTCACCAACTTCATAAAAAATGCCTGAATAGCTTCCTTCTGGCTCCATCCAGCAATGGGCATACACAACTTTAAAACAATTAGAGCTAACTCTTCATAATTTTTTCACATCATCCTAATTATCCCAAGCATTTGTTTTGTGAATCATTTGGACCCTAAACCCTAGTTCAATGCCTGGCACATAGTGGTTGTGTTTTCAACAAATGTGCATTTTCCAATCCCTTCCTTGTGCATTCTGTAGCAAGATTACTTGCTGAGGATAATTACTTATTAACAGCTGTATCAGAAGAGGTATGCAGGGATAGAAGGAAGACAGTTCAAAACTTTTCCTGTATTTATCTGCTATGACAAAAGGCATTTTTCGTTTTATACATGTAAGGGTAAATGGAGAGGGAAGAGAGCCATTTAAAATTTTCATCTGTGAGTTTCAAATGTCCATGGTTTCAATAGTCTCTATGATTGAGAATCAGGTGCTATTACTTTTTAAATTATAAACATAATCTCTATTTGTGGTAAAAATTTCAAGCAGCAAAGGAAGACATAAAATAAAAAGTAAAGATTTTCTTCCTCCATTTCTGACCTCTAGTTCCATCCCATTCACTACACTCAGGAATATTAACAGTTGCTTGCTTGTCCTTTAATAATTTTTTTCTTCATATATAAACATTTATGGTTATATCAGCTTCTCACTTTCTGAAACAAATCAGCTCATACCTCCCCTTTGGGCAGCTCTTCACCTTTCTTTTTTCCCTTAATAGTTAATTTAGAAATCTTTTCGGCCGGGCGCGGTGGCTCAAGCCTGTAATCCCAGCACTTTGGGAGGCCGAGATGGGCGGATCATGAAGTCAGGAGATCGAGACCATCCTGGCTAACATGGTGAAACCTCTTCTCTACTAAAAAAATACAAAAAACTAGCCAGGCGCGGTGGCGGGCGCCTGTAGTCCCAGCTACCCGGTGGCTGAGGCAGGAGAATGGCGTAAACCCGGGAGGCGGAGCTTGCAGTGAGCTGAGATCTGGCCACTGCACTCCAGCCTGGGCGACAGAGCCAGACTCCGTCTCAAAAAAAAAAAGAAAGAAATCTTTTCATGTCAGTATTCTTTCTAATGGCTGTGTAGTATTCCACAGTATAACGCAAGATAATTTAATTATTTTATTGGTGAACAATTAGGTTAATTTCATTTTTTTTTAACTATTAAAAAGGATGTAGATGCAGTGACCTTCCTTGTGCACATATGTGATTATATCCATGGAACAAATTCCCTAAAGAGGAGTTGTTAGATCAAGAGCAGTGTGTAATTTTTTTTTTTTTTTTTTTTTTTTTTTTTGAGCAAGGTCCTGCTCTGTCACCCAGGCTGGAGTGCAATATCATGATCACAGCTCACTACAGCCTGGATCTGCCAGGCTCAAGCAATCTTCCACCTCAGTCTCCTGAGTAGCTGGACTACAGATGTGTGTCACCATACCTGGCTAATTTTGTTTATTTTTTTGTAGAGGCAGGGTCTCACTATGTTGCCCAGACTGGTCTGAACTCCTGTGCTCAAGGATCTTCCCTCCTTGGTCTCCCAGTGTGCTGGGTTTATAGGTGTGAGCCACCTCTCCCAGTTGCAAGGTGTGATTTTAATTGTTAGATGGCCAAATTGCCCTTCCAAAATGTTGCACCAACCTATATTAAGAGAGCTGATTTTTCCAGAAACCCTTAATAAAACTGTGACTTATCAACTTTAAAAATAATTTCACAGTTTTAAAATATCACATTTTGATGAATGTTTCTCAAATTTTGGACCAAATTGAGCATCTTTTGACTTGTTCACTGCTACTACTAATTTTTGAAAGGTATACATAATTAAAATCAGATACTATTTTAAGTAACTGTTAACATTAATATAAAATTACATGAATATACTGTGCTTGAAATTGTTTATTAACTTTGATGTTAAAATGTATCTTTAAAAGGATAACTTCTTCCTCTCCTCCTCCTCCTTCTTTCTCCCTCTCTTCCTTCTCCTCCTTCTTCTTCTTCTTTCTGAAACACAGTTTCACCCTGTCGCCCAGGTTGTAGTGCAGTGGCAGAATCTCAGCTCATCACAACCTCCACCTTCTGGGTCCAAGCGATTCTTGTGCCTCAGCTTCCTGAGTAGCTGGGATTACAGACGTGTACCACCATGACTGGCTAATTTCTGTATTCCTTTTTAAGTAGAGACAGGGTTTCGCCATGTTGACCAGGCTGGTCTCAAACTGCTGACCTCAGGTGATCCTCCCGCCTTAGCCTCCCAAAGTGCTGGGATTACAAGCATGAGACACCATGACTGGCCTAGATAACTTATTTACCTAAGTCAATAGAGGAATATGAAGATAGGGCTAATGTTTCTTTCCTTTTTAAATATTTCCACCAATAAAATAGCCTTTGGGTATATTTTTCTCCATATAAATTAGTGACAAAAGGTAAAATGGGGTACTGATTTTATACAGAAAATAAACAGTGAAACAAGGAAGCAATTTCTTTTACTTCTGCTTTAGGATGCCCATATCTTGCTGTCATTTTCATTCTACTGTAAGATTTCTTTCTTTGGTGCTTTGCACTATTTCAAGTCGTAGAAAGGAGCAGAACACTTATAAGCACTCAACTGTCTGTAACACTGGTATGTCATTTAAAAAGCAAAAATCATTTTTCGCCAAGCACTGACTGGCACCACACAGCAGGGGTGTTGTAAAGCTGAACGGAGAAGCCATGAGAAATTTATGTTTCCCTTTTCTGTGAAATGCATAAAACTAGGACTTCAAAATGAACCACATGTGCTTCAAATGAATTTTCAAGATTAAAATCAAAACTTTTTGTAACTTGCAAAGATCAGTATATGTTGCTCCTCACAGAATGATTAGAAACTGCTCTGTACATATTTATTTGAAGTTGTAAGGCTATAACAGAAGTGACAACGTGCTAGCAGCCCTCACTCTTGGTGCCTCCTCGACCTGGCATCCACTTTGGTGGCGCTTGAGGAGCCTTTCAGCCCGCCACGCACTGTGTGAGCCCCTCTCTGGGCTGGCTGAGGCCGGAGCCGCCTCCCTCTGCTTGAGGAGAGGTGTGGAGGGAGAGGCCCTGGAGGGAACCAAGGCTGCGCCTGGCGCTGGCGGGTCAGCGCAAGTTCCCGCAGGCGCGGGCACGGGCTTGGCGGCCCCGCACAGGGAGCGGCCGGCCGGCGCCCCCAGCCTAAGACAGTGAGGGGCTTAGCACCTGGGCCAGCAGCTGCGGAGGTTGCGCAGGATACCCCAGCACTGATGGCCCGCGTGCACCACGCTCGAATTCTCACCAGGCCTCAGCCGCCTCCCCGTGGGATAGGGCTCCGGACCTGCAGCCCGCCATGTTGGAGCCCCCACTCCACGGTGGGCTCCTGTGTGGCCCGAGGACAGGTAACACCCGCTGTTCCGTGGCGCAGGGTCCCATCCACCGCCCAAGGGCTGAGGAGTGCAGGCGCGGCTCGGGACTGGCGGGCAGCTCTGCCTGCAGCCCCGGTGCAGGATCCACTAGGTGAAGCCAGCTGGGCTTCGGAGTCTAGTGGGCACTTGGAGACCCTTTATATCTAGCTAAGGGATTGTAAATACACCAGTCAGTACTGTGTCTAGCTCAGGGTTTGTAAAATACACCAATCAGTACTCTGTGTCTAGCTCAAGGTTTGTAAATACACTAATTGGTACTCTGTATCTAGCTAACTTAGTGTGGACTTGGAGAACTTTACTGTCTAGCACTCTGTGTCTAGCTCAAGGATTGTAAACGCACCAATCAGCACTCTGTCAAAACGGACCAATCAGTTCTCTGTAAAATGGACCAATCAGCTCTCTGTAAAATAGACCAATCAGCTCTCTGTAAAATGGACCAATCAGCAGGAGGTGGGGGGGTACCAGATAAGAAAATAAAAGCAGGCTGCCTGAGCCACACAGCAGCAACCCAGTCGCGTGCAATTCCATCCGGAGGAAGTTTTGTTCTTTCGTTCTTTAAAACAGATTTTGCCCGCGGCTCGCTCTTTGGGTTGATGCCACCTTTACGAGCTGTAACATTCCCTCCAAAGGTCTGCAGCTTCATTTGTACAGCCGGGAACATCATGAACGCACCGGGAAGAAAGAACAACTTCAGACGCATCATTTTTAAGAGCTGTAACACTCACCGTGAGGGTCCACGGCTTCGTTCTTGAAGTCAGCGAGACCAAGAACCCACTAATCCAGAAACATGACTATGAAAACCAGTTTTATGATGAACTCAGCCTTTTGGAGAATTTTGCATCTTTCATTTAGTTAAGCTATTTTTATGGAAAGCAAAAGACTGTTTTTTTTTTTTTTGAGACGGAGTCTCACTCTGTCGCTCGGGCTGGAGTGCAGTGGCCGGATCTCAGCTCACTGAAAGCTCCGCCTCCCGGTTTTACACCATTCTCCTGCCTCAGCCTCCCGAGTAGCTGGGACTACAGGCGCCGCCATCTCGCCCAGCTAGCTTTTTGTATTTTTTTTAGTAGAGACGGGGTTTCACCGTGTTAGCTAGGATGGTCTCGATCTCCTGACCTCGTGATCCGCCCGTCTCGGCCTCCCAAAGTGCTGGGATTACAGGCTTGAGCCACCGCGCCCGGCCAAAAGACTGTTTTTAAAAGGAGTAAGTGACTACCGTTACTTCCGTGTATAAGTTTTTTGCACTGTGAACTTTCACGATTACTCCAAATACGCTGCCTGCATAATAAAAACAAAGCACATCATTGTGTTAAAGAGGTCTATATGTTAATACATTTGGGTTTGGGGTGTGCTGTGCAGGATGCCTGAAAGTTTGCAGTGAGTGCTTTCATGAATTGAAGCCCAGGCTCGTCATTTGTACCTCTGATTTCATAAGACCGTTTCCTGTACAATTACTTTGGAAAATAACTTCTTGGTGAAACATTTACTATTGCGTTGTAGAACTGTTAAGTTTCTATTTGGGGGGTATATCTTCTAAGACTCTTAAGACCTGAATTTGTGTCTTGGTTGCTAAAGATACTGAGTGATTTTTTCCTTGTTTTTGTCTGTAGTAGCATGATATGGTTCTATTTTTTATTACACCTTAAGTTCTGGTGTATGTGTGCACAATGTGCAGGTTTGTTACATAGGTATACATGTGCCGTGTTGGTTTGCTGCACCCATTAACTCGTCATTTACATTAGAAATTTCTCCTAAAGCTATCCCTCTCCGTGTCCCCCACCCCACGCAGGCCCCATGTGTGATGTTCCCTGCCCTGTGTCCAAGTGTTCTCATTGTTCAGTTTCCACGTATGAGTGAGAACATGCTGTGTTTGTCTTTCTGTCCTTGTGATAGTTTGCTCAGAATGATGGTTTCCAGCTGCATCCATGTTCTTGCAATGGACATGAACTCATCCTTTTTTATGGCCTCATAGTATTCCATGGTGTATAGGTGCTACATTTTGTTAATCCAGTCTATCATTGATGGACATTTGGGTTGGTTCCAAGTTTTTCCTGCAGCGAATAGTGCCACAATAAACATACATGTGCATGTGTCTTTATAGCAGCATGATTTATAATCCTTTGGGTATATACTCAGTAATGCAGTCACTGGGTCAAATAGTATTTCTAGTTCTAGATCCTTGAGGAATTACCACACTGTCTTCCCCAATGGTTGAACTAGTTTACAGTCCCCCCAACAGTGTAAAAAGTGTTCTTATTTCTCCACGTTCTCTCCAGCACCTGTTGTTTCCTGACTTCTTAATGATTGCCATTCTAACTGGTGTGAGATGGTATCTCATTGTGGTTTTGACTTGCATTTCTGTGATGGCCAGTGATGATTAGCATGTTTTCATGTGTCTGTTGGCTGCATAAATGTCTTCTTTTGAGAAGTGTCTATTCATATCCTTTGCCCACTTTTTGATGGGGTTGTTTGTTTTTTTCTTGTAAATTTGTTTAAGTTCTTTGTAGATTCTGGATATTAGCCCTTTGTCAGATGGGTAGCGTGCAAATATTTTCTCCCATTCTGTGGGTTGCCTGTTCACTCTGATGGTAGTTTCTTTTGCTGTGCAGAAGCTCTTTAGTTTAATTAGATTCCACTTGTCTATTTTGACTTTTGTTGTCATGGCTTTTGGTGTTTTAGTCATGAAGTCTTTGCCCATGCCTATGTCCTGAATGCTATTGCCTAGGTTTTCTTCTAGGGTTTTTATGGTTTTAGGTCTAACATTTAAGTCTTTAATCCATCTTGAATTAATTTTTGTATAAGCTGTAAGGAAGGGATCCAGTTTCACCTTTCTACATATGGCTAGCCAGTTTTCCCAGTACCATTTATTAAATAGGGAATCCTTTCTCCATTTCTTGTTTTTGTCAGATTTGTCAAAGATCAGATGGTTGTAGATGTGTGGGTGTTATTTCTGAGGGCTCTGTTCTGTTCCATTGGTCTATATATTTGTTTTGGTACCAGTACCATGCTGTTTTGGTTACTGTAGCCTTGTAGTATAGTTTGAAGTCAGGTAGTGTGATGCCTCCAGTTGTGTTCTTTTGACTTAGGATTGTCTTGGCAATGCAGGCTCTTTTTTGGTTCCATATGACCTTTAAAGCAGTTTTTTCCAATTCTGTGAAGAAAGTCATTGGTAGCTTGATGGGGATGGCATTGAATCTATAAATTACCTTGGGCAGTTTGGCCATTTTCATGATATTGATTCTTCCTATACATGAGCATGGAATATTCTTCCATTTGTTTGTGTCCTCTTTTATTTCATTGAGCAGTGGTTTGTAGTTCTCCTTGAAGAGGTCCTTCACATCCCTTGTAAGTTGGATTCCTAGGTATTTTATTCTCTTTGTAGCAATTATGAATGGGAGTTCACTCATGATTTGGCTCTCTTGTTGGTGTATAGGAATGCTTGTGATTTTTGCACATTGATTTTGTATCCTGAGACTTTGCTGAAGTTGCTTCTCAGCTTAAGGAGATTTTGGGCTGAGACGATGGGGTTTTCTAAATATACAATCATGTCATCTGCAAACAGGGACAGTCTGATTTTTCTCTTTTCCTAATTGAATACCCTTTATTTCTTTCTCTTGCCTGATTGGCCTGGCCAGAACTTCCAACAATATGTTGAACTGGAGTGGTGGGAGAGGGCATCCCTGTCTTGTGCCAGTTTTGAAAGGGAATGCTTCCAGTTTTTGCCCATTCAGTATGATATTGGCTGTGGGTTTGTCATAAATAGCTCTTATTATTTTGAGATACATTCCATGAATACCTAGTTTATTGAGAGTTTTTAGTATGAAGCGCTGTTGAATTTTGTCGAACGCCTTTTCTGCATCTATTTAAATAATCATGTGATTTTTGTCGTCGTTTGTTTGTGTGACAGATTATCTTTATTGATTTGTGTATGTTGAACCAGCCCTGCATTCCAGGGATGGAGCTGACTTGATCATGGTGGATAAGCTTTTTGATGTGCTGCTGGATTTGGTTTGCCAGTATTTTACTGAGGATTTTTGCACCGATGTTCATCAGGGATATTCATCTAAAATTCTCTTTTTTTGTTGTCTCTCTGCCAGGCTTTTGTATCAGGATGATGCTGGGCTCATAAAATGAGTTAGGGAGGATTCCCTCTTTCTCTATTGTTTGGAATAGTTTCAGAAGGAATGGTACCAGCTCCTCTTTGTACCTCTGATAGAATTCAGCTGTGAATCCTTCTGGTCCTGGACTTTTTTTGGTTGGTAGGCTATTAATTATTGCCTGAATTTCAGAACCTGTTATTGGTCTATTCAGAGATTCAACTTCTTCCTGGTTTAGTCTTGGGAGGGTATATGTGTCCAGGAATTTATCCATTTCTTCTGGATGTTCTAGTTTATTTGCATAGAGGCGTTTATAGATTTTCTGATGGTAGTTTGTATTTTTGTGGGATTGGTGGTGATATCCCCTTTATCATTTTTTATTGTATCTATTTGATTCTTCCTCTTTTCTTCTTTAGTAGTCTTGCTAGCGGCCTATCAATTTTGTTGATCTTTTCAAAAAAACAGCTCCTGGATTCACTGATTCACTGGTTTTTTTCTCTGAAGGGTTTTTTGTGTCTCTGTCTCTTTCAGTTCTGCTCTGATCTTGGTTATTTCTTGCCTTTTGCTAGGTTTTGAATTTGTTTGCTCTTGCTTCTCTAGTTCTTTTCATTGTAATGTTAGGGTGTCGATTTTAGATCTTTCCTGCTTTCTGTTGTGACCATTTAGTGCTGTAAATTTCCCTCTACACACTGCTTTAAATGTATCCCAGAGATTCTGGTATGTTGTCTTTGTTCTCATTGGTTTCAAAGAACATCTTTATTTCTGCCTTCATTTCGTTATTTACCCAGTAGTCATTCAGGATCAGGTTGTTCAGCTTCCATATAGTTGTGCAGTTTTGAGTGAGTTTCTTAATCCTGAGTTCTAATTTGATTGCACTGTGGTCTGAGAGAAAGTTTGTTGTGATTTCTTTTCTTTTGCATTTGCTGAGGAGTGCTTTACTTCCAACTATGTGGTCAGTTTTGGAATAAGTGTGACGTGGTGCTGGGAAGAATCTATATTCTGTTGATTTGGGATGAAGAGTTCTGTAAATGTCTGTTGGGGCCACTTGGTGCAGAGCTGTGTTCAAGTCCTGGATATCCTTGTTAACCTTCTGTCTCGTTGATCTGTCTAATATTGACAGTGGGGTGTTAAAGTCTCCCATTGTTATTATGTGGGAGTTTAAGTCTCTTTCTAGGTCTCTAAGAACTTGCTTTATGAATCTGGGTGCTCCTGTATTGAGTGCATATATATTTAGGATAGTTTTCTTGTTGAATTGATCCTTTTATCATTATATAATGGCCTTTGTTGTCTCTTTTGATCTTTGTTGGTTTAAAGTCTGTTTTATCAGAGACTAGGATTGCAACCTCTGCTTTTTTTGTTTTCCATTTGCTTGGTAGATCTTCCTCCGTCCCTTTATTTTGAGCCTATGTGGGTCTCTGCATGTGAGATGAGTCTCCTGAACACAGCACACTGATGGGTCTTGATTCTATCTGATTTGCCAGTTTGTGTCTTTTAATTGGGGCATTTAGCCCATTTACATTTAAGGTTAATATTGTTATGTGTGAATTTGATCCTGTCATTATGATGGTAGCTGGTTATTTTGCCCATTAGTCGATGCAATTTCTTCCTAGCATCGATGGCCTTTACATTTTGGCATGTTTTTGCAGTGGCTGGTACTAGCTGTTCCTTTCCATGTTTAGTGCTTCCTTCAGGAGCTCTTGTAAGGCAGGCCTGGTGGTGACAAAATCTCTCAGCATTTGCTTGTCTGTAAAGGATCTTATTTCTCCTTCACTTATGAAGCTTAGTTTGGCTGGATATGAAATTTTGGGTTGAAAATTCTTTTCTTTAAGAATGTTGAATATTGGCCCCCACTCTCTTCTGACTTATAGAGTTTCTGCCGAGAGATCCACTGTTAGTCTGATGTTCTTCCCTTTGTGGGTAGCCCAACCATTCTCTCTGGCTGCCCTTAACATTTATTCCTTCATTTCAACCTTGGTGAATCTGACAACTATGTGTCTTGGGGTTGTTCTTCTCAAGGAGTATCTTTGTGGTGTCCTCTGTATTTCCTGAATTTGAATGCTGGCCTGTCTTGCTAGATTGGGGAAGTTCTCCTGTGTAATATCCTGAAGAGTGTTTTCCAACTGGGTTCCATTCTCTCCGTCACTTTCAGGTACACCAATCAAGTGTAGATTTGGTCTTTTTCACGTAGTCCCATATTTCTTGGAGGCTTTGTTCATTTCTTTTTCCTTTTTTTCCTTTAAACTTCTCCTCTCACTTTATTTCATTAATTTGATCTTCAATCACTGATATCCTTTCTTCCAGTTGATCAAATCAGTTATTGAAGCTGGTGCACGTGTCACGTAGTTCTTGTGCCATGGTTTTCAGCTCCATCAGGTAATTTAAGGTATTTTCTACAGTGTTTATTCTAGTTAACCATTCGTCTCATCTTTTTTCAAGGTTTTTAGCTTCATTGCGATGGGTTCGAACATCCTCCTTTAGCTCGGAGAAGTTTGTTATTACCAACCTTCTGAAGCCTACTTCAGCTTGTCAAACTCATTCTCCGTCCAGCTTTGTTCCATTGCTGGCGAGGAGCTGTGAGCCTTTGGAGGAGAAGAGATGCTCTGGTTTTTAGAATTTTCAGCTGTCCTGCTCTGGTTTCTCCCCTTTTTTGTGATTTTATCTACCTTTGGTCTTTGGTGCTGGTGACATAAAGATGGGGTTTTGTTGTGGATGTCCCTTTTGTTGATGTTGATGCTATTCCTTTCTCTTTGTTAGTTTTCTTTCTAAGAGTCAGCTCCCTCAGCTGCAGGTCTGTTGGAGTTTGCCAGAGGTCCACTCCAGGCCCTGTTTGTCTGGGTATCACCAGCGGAGGCTGCAGAATAGCAAATATTGCAGAACAGCAAATATTGCTGCCTGATCTTTCCTGTGGAAGCTTCATCCCAGACAGGCACCCACCTGTATGAGGTGTCAGTCGGCCGTACTGGGAGCTGTTGCCCAGTTAGGCTACATGGGGGTCAGGGACCCACTTGAGGAGGCAGTCTGTCCATTCTCAGAGCTCAAACACCATGCTGGGAGAACCACTGCTCTCTTCAGAGCTGTCAGACAGGGACGTTTAAGTCTGCAGAAGTTTCTGCCGCCTTTTGTTCAGCTATGCCCTGCCCCCAGAGGTGGGGTCTACAGAGGCAGCAGGCCTTGCAGACTTGCAGTGGGCTCCGCCCAGTTCGAGCTTCCCTGGCCACTTTGTTTACCTACTCAAGCCTCAGCAATGGTGGACGCCCCTCCCCCTGCCAGGCTGCTGCCTCGCAGGTTGATCTCAGACTGCTGCACTAGCAGTGAGCAAGGGTCCCTGGGTGCGGGACCCACCAAGCCAGGTGCAGTATATAATCTCCTGGTGTGCTGTTTGCTAAGACCGTTGGAAAAGCACAGTATTTGGGCAGTATTGTCCTGATTTTCCAGGTACAGCTTCCCTTGGCTAGGAAAGGGAAATCCCCCCACCCCTTGCGCTTCCAGGGTGAGGGGATGCCTCAACTGCTTCGGCTCACCCTCTGTGGGCCACACCCACTGTCCAACCAGTCCCAATGAGAAAAACCAGGTACCTCAGTTGGAAATGCAGAAATCACCGTCTTCTGCATCCATCACGCTGGGAGCTGCAGACCAGAGCTGTTCCTATTTGGCCATCTTGGAATGGAATCAGTATGGTTATATTATATTGGATCTTTGATTTCACTATAAACTCCTTCAGGCTGTTAATGTTTTTCTAAGTTTCTGCTGTCAATCTTCTCATTTTACTTTCTACTTTGGCAATTTCATCCATCTTTATGGCTTTGATTTTATTCCTGTGACTGTGACTCCAAATCACATCTCAATCTCAGATCTCCAGTCTGAACTTTTGCCTGATCTGCAACTTCACATATCTAATCACCTGTTGGACAGCTCCACCTAGATGTTTTGCCAGTGAATTTATCAAAGTCCCTTCCTACCCTTGCCCTCACTCAAGCTAAGCTTTCTCCTGACTTTCCTGTTTCTGTTCAGGGCACTGCTATCTTTCCAAGTTTTAGGTACCAAGTCTTAAGTCCAGCTTTGACTCCTTTTCCTTTTCTTCATATGCCATCAGTTGTTCAGATTTGCCAATGAAATCTTTGTGTTACTTCTCTTCCCCATTCCCAGTGTCAACCCCAAGTGATTCTCTGGATCTCTCCTAAGGAAAGTTTTCTTCATGTTTGTCTTTATCTTCTGGCTCTTCCTACCATGACATCTTTTAAAGTTGAAATATATTTTAGTCCAAAAATTAGCCTGGGAGGATATGATAAATCACACTAAATACTGGAGTTATGTGGAAGTCCGATTAATGGTCCCCATAGATGTCTATATCCTAATCCCTAGAACCTATAAATATGTTAGCTTATATGGCAAGGGAGAATTAGTGTTGCAGTGGAATTAAGGTGATTATTCCAGAATATCTGTGTGCGTATAATGTAATCGCAAGTATCCTTTAAATATGGCAGAGGTAGGCAGTAAAGGAGGTCAGAATCATTCCATATCAGAAGGACTAGACCAATCATTACTGGCTTTGCAGATGAAGTGTGGCCACACATTAAGGAATACTGCAACCTCTAGAAACTGGAAAATGCAAGAAAATTTTCTCCTAGAGCCTCCAGAAGGAATGCAAGTCTGCCAAAACCTTGAGTTTAGCACAGTAAGACCCATTTGGGACTTCTGATCTCCTAAGCTATAGGATAAACTTGTATTGTTTTAAGCCACTAAGTTTGGAGAAATTTGTTACAGCAGTCATAGGAAAGTAAGTGCTAGTGTCATAAAAGGAAGGAAGATATTCTCTAAACTGGTTTATTTTAGTAAAATTAGGAAACTTTAAAATGGACATATTCAAGGCAGATGTTAGAAAAATAAGAATAATTTGGGCTGGGCATGGTGGCTTACATCTGTAATCCTAGCACTTTTGGGAGCCTGAGGGGGGTGGATCACCTGAGGTGAGGAGTTTGAGAACAGCCTGGTCAACATGGTGAAACGCTGTCTCTACTAAAAATGCAAAATTAGCCGGGCGTGGTGGTGCATGCCTGTAATCCTAGGTACTTGGGAAGCTGAGGCAAAAGGATCACTTGAACCCGGGAGGCAGAGGTTGCAGTGAGCTGAGATTGTGCTATCGCACTCTAGCCTGGGCAACAAGGGCAAAACCCTGTCTCAAAAAAAAAAAAAAAAAAGAAGAAAGAAAGAAAGAAAAAAAAGAAAAAAATAAGAATAATTTGATTCATATAATACTTTATCAAAATTAGCTGCTAATATGTTACTGCTGAAGGTAATTAAAGGATGCCATATGAAATACACAAGAGATCCTTGATTTGGAGAATATTTCCAAATTTGTTGAGTGTCATAGTTGGAAGGCAAATAAGCCTTTGTATCAAATTATTTGTGCTTTGTTTCCCTTACTAAAACAAAACTTACTGGAATGATGTATATGCCCATCAGAGTGTGTGAAATTCAATCAACATAGCTGTATTTAGAATTTGAATATCACTAGCTGTATCAGAAAGTTCACCTGTATAACCAGCTTCCCCTGGGGAATACTGCCTTCCTATGTAATTTGATTGCCATAGTTACATAGAATGAGAACCTGGCCTCTTGAAAACAAGGTATTGATCTGGTAAGAATCTACCTTATTCTTATTCATGAAAGCTGTTTTTAGTTGTAAGCATGTAAGGTTCTGAAAAATCACCCTCTTTTAAGGGACTATTAACTAAGGTTTGGAGTGATGATTTTTAACCTAATTTGGCATCTAACTTTTTATAGATTGCCATATATTAAAGTTGTGTCATATTCTGCAAAAGTCATATTAGCCATAGAGAGGTCAAGAAGTTCTGATCCATCATGTACTTGGGAGGCTGAGGTGAGCGGATTGTTTTATCCCAGGAAGTAACAGCTGCAGTGAGTTGAGATTGAGCCATAGCACTCCAGCTGGGGAACAGAGTGAGATCCTGTCTCAAAAAAAGAGGAGGAGGAGGAGGAGGAGAAGAAGAAGGAGGAGGAGGAGGAGGAAGAAGAAGGAGGAGGAGGAGAAGAAGAAGGAGAGGAGGAGGAGGAGAGGAGGAGGAGGGGAGGAGGAGGAGGGGAGAAGGAGGAGGAGGAGAAGGAGGAGGAGGGAGGAGGGGGAGGAGGAGGGAGGAGGAGGAGAGGGAAGAGGAGGGAGGAGGAGGGAGGAGGAGGAAGGAAGGGAAGGGGGAAGGAGGGGAAGGGGAGAAGGAGGGGAAAAGGGAAGGAGAAGAAGGAGGAAGAGAAGGAGGAGGAGGAAAGAAGCAGAAGGAGGTGGAGGAGGAGGAGGAGAAGAAGAAGGAGAGTAAGAAGAAGCAGAAGAAGAAGAGGAAGGAGGAGTAGGAGCAGGAAAGAAGAAAGAGGAAGAAGAAGGAAGGAAGAAGAAATAAGAAGAAGGGGGAGAAGAAAGAAGACGAAGATGAAGAAGAAGAAGAAAGTAATCCTTGGCCATGAACAGAGGCCCTGACTTTTTATAAACTGCAGATTTCAAGTGGGCCTTATCCCCTTTTGGTCTGTTGGTCTTTCAGCAAGATACCTCTAACTCTAATTTACATACCAAAGGACAGGAGAAGCAGAGTTGGGTGTGGAGGATAGCTCTCTAAGAACTTTTATGGAGAGGTTAAAATAATTACAGAGTTTATGAGCCCATAAAGTTTATTGTTAGTCCTACAGAATTTTCAATTTCTTGTAGAGATTTCTTTCTAAACTGTAAAATTTCATTCTGTGCAAATTGTTTAGTCCCTTCTTTTCTTTTCCTTTACCCTATTATCAAAACATTCCCTGGAATGTTTCCTTTATGACCTCATATATGCATATATATACAGCGCTAGAATTTCAAATAATACTGAGTTCAATTCAACAAGGGTAATGTATAAAAATAATTGCTGCATGTTTCTTTAAAGTCAGAGAGAGTGCTTCTAGCAATGTTGATATTGTACCATGTCAATATATGCAAGCATAATTCTTTGTTTAAAACTCAACCATGAAATTCCTCCTGTCAGATGGGTTCCAGAACCCAAAGAAGTAGTGCAGTTGGACTATGATGGGATGATAACAGAATAAGTACCCATATTAAAGAGGATTATGCCATATAGAAAAAGCAGGAATTCCCAGGCACTCTGCAAATAAAGAAGCTGATCTGTAAAAAGTTTGAGGTCCTGGTATGGCAATGGCTCATTTCTAACATCTCTGCATATTCCCTGTACATGGAGTTGCCTGATTTTCATAACAGGATCTGTAACTAATAGTCAGATTCTTTTAATGTTTGGGCCCATCTATAGCCATATTTTCAATTTTTCTTAATTTTAGCTATACATTTTCCCTTGCACTCCTAATATCAGTTAGTAGCATATTCTAATTCTGGTGTTATAATTGATTTAATAACTTGACATTCAAGTTTTTACCTTTTCTCATTTTGATTTCTTGACTTGGATGCAGGCAATTGTAATCAGATAACCAAATGCAACTTTATGCTTCATGCAGCTTTTTCTAAAGATATTAGTTTGGTACTGCTTTCCAGGAAAGAAAACTCCCTACTTTGAACTCCTTTTTAAAGTGAAGGTTTTCTGTGTAAAAATCACACAAAATCCAAATTAGCTTGCTGTACTATAATACCAGAGGCAGAGTGAACATGTGAGAAAGTGTTCTAAATGTTCATGTTCTAGCAATATGCAATAAATACCTTTTTCTCTATTATATTTCCTTAAATATTTTAAATATTTTAGTCAATTGATATTGAGAATTGTGTTATTTTATCAGTGAAATAAACCAAAACCTCTAAAAAAAATTTCCCAAAAATACAAAATCAAGGATGAACTGAAACTCAATTTTAGTATGTGCTGTATTAGGTCCTCGGGGTTTTCAATTGATGATAAACGTATATATATTCTTTGTTAAATGTCTATTGATTTCAGCCTTATGTTAAGAATCATTGCTTAGTGGAAAAATAATAGGTGTTAAATGGTAAAATGAAAAACATAATATTTCTTTTAAAAATATTAATAAGAATACAATGAATGTAATAAATTCCTCTTGTAACATAGTTGACTAGCAATAAGAAGAATGTAGGAAATATTAGGAGAAGAATGTAACATTAACCGCTTTCTAATACAAAGCCTTATAACATATATCTTCAGCAGCTAAATTTACTTTGCCTCCAGCTCTTCATATATAGATACTTTTCATTCACACAAACCTTTGTATTATTTACAACTAATTCATGGTATTATGATGATGGAGAATTTAGCAAGAAAATATTAACTTCCTTCTCTAAATCACCCCTGAGATTAACGACTTGCAAATGGATGCTTTGTCAGAGATGCAGTCTCCATTTTTTAACACCATGATAGGCTCCTTACACAGCTATCCCCCTACTTGATCAAGGACAAAATATCACTTTTGCTGAAAGCAAACCACTGCTTTGACAGCAATCAAATGATCAAAATTTCACTTTACAGATATAAATTGTTAATGGATTTTTGTAGAAAAAAGTTGTGAGTTATGAATGAGGGAAAACTGAAGGAATCTAGGACAAACAATTTTGTGACTCATTCAAAAATAAGGATTTAAATGTATTGCTAAATCTTGTTTCTCAGAAGTATTATTTTAATAATTCCTCCAATGATTTTTAGACTACCTTCAACATTGAACCAAATTGCCATAATCTGTGACTGCATGATGTTTCCAAACACAGTCAGCCCCCTGCATCTGTGAATCCCACATCTGTAGATTCAACCAACCATGGATTGAAAATATTTTTTTAAAAAAAGAATGGTTGTGTCTGTACTGAATATGTGCAGACATTTTTTCTTATCATTCCTGTAACAACACAACCATTTACACAGCATTTACATTGTATTAGGTATTACAATTAATCTAAAGATAGTTTAAAATATCCTGGAGGATGTGCATAGGTTATATGGAAATACAACACTATTTTATTTTTTAATTAAAAATATATTTAAAATTTTTTTATTAGAACAGTGGTCAATGTGCATACACCATTTTATATAATGGACAAGCATCTGTGGATTTTGGTATCCTCAGAGGTGGGGGTTGTCTTGAACCCAATACCCCATGGATACTGAGACATGACCATATTGATGGATGTGGTCCTTCTCCATTTTCTTTTGTTCCCATAACCCTTCCCAGTAGTTAGGCCACCATTGCCCCAAAGTTCATCACAACAGAACCAAAGAACCAAGGTAGCGACTGCCTGTTTCTGTTTGTGTAAGTATTAATACTGAGTGTCTACTTGATTGGATTGAAGGATGCAAAATAGCGATCCTGGGTGTGTCGGTGAAGGTGTTGCCATGGAGATTAACATTTGAGTAAGTGGACTGGGAAAGACAGACCCACCCTTAATCTGGGTTGGCACAATCTAATCAGCTGCCAGCATGATCAGCATAAAAGCAGACAGAAGAACGTGAAAGACTAGACTGGCTTAGCCTTCCAGCCTACATCTTTCTCATGTGCTGGATGCTTCCTGCTCTTGAACACTGGACTCCAAGTTCTTCAGCTTTGAGACTCAGATTGGCTTCTTTGCTCCTCAGTTTATAGATGGCCTACTGTGGGACCTCACATTGTAATCATGTGAGTCAATACTCCCTTTTTTTTGAGATGGAATCTCGCTCTGTCACCCAGGCTGGAGTGCAGTGGTGTGATCTCGGCTCACTGCAAGCTCTGCCTCCTGGGTTCACACCATTCTCCTGCCTCAACCTCCCGAGTAGCTGGGACTACAGGTGCCTGCCACAACACCCAGCTAATTTTTTTGTATTTTTAGTAGAGATGGGGCTTCACCATGTTAGCCAGGATGGTCTCGATCTCCTGACCTTGTGATCTGCCCCCCTCGGCCTCCCAAAGTGCTAGGTATACAGGTGTGAGCCACGTGCCCAGCCAAGTCAATACTCCTTAATAAACTCTCCTTTATATATATATATCTATTGTATTAGTTCTGCCCCTCTAGAGAACCCTGTCTAATACAGTTTGCTTGCTTGCTTGCTTTTTAAGTTCAAATGTTCAAGTCCAAGTATAATACAGAAAATATAGGCGGTATAACATTTGACAAAATACCTAAGTGAGTTTCACTCTGCCCCCATCTCCCTTCATTTTGTTAAAGAAATAAACTATTCAATGACACTTGTTAAAGCATGTTAAAGATGTTATTCAGGACCGTGATGATAGGTATTGGGACCATGGCACTGTGATTTTGCACTGGAGACAGATTGGTCTTAACTGTAAAAGACAGCATGGACAAGTGAGAATTTATAGCCAAAGAACAGGATGGGGTCAGTGGATAAAAAATTACTGTAAGAGGAAATATCAGGGTGGTGAGAGGGATTCTGACTAAATAGACCTAAACAAGATTCTTGCTGAAGATAGGCCAGGGTGACTCAACATCACCTGGGTGATGATAGGAGATGAGGAACTGATCGGATAACAAGGGTGATCACATGTCAACAGTGGAGGGTTCTTGCTAAGCTGACTTAGGATTCTTTGCTAAAACTGGATTTTGGAAGGAAGTACACAGATGGGCCTAAGAGAAGGTTCAGGAGCCTGGCTAAAGCAAGAAATCTTTGTCAATTCCTACCTGAGAGCAAATTAAAAAACCAAAAATCCTCTTCCTGTGCTGAAAGAGCGAGAGAACATTGGAAATAAAACAAAAGAGACCCCTAGAAAAGAGGCCTGCACCTGTCCAAAGCAATCCCTGGATAGGGAAAGGGATGATCTGATAGACTATTGAGATAAATTTAGGCATCCAAGAGTGTGTGTGTCTAGTGTCCTGCGTTTTGCCAGGTGGCCCTATGGATCAGATGAGATGTTTGGGGTAGCCTAAACAATAAAGAGACTTCCAGAAAGAAGTTCAGTTGCACACAACTTGTTCTCTCTTTCACCCTTAACTCTTTTAAAAAACTGTACATAGCAGATACATAATTAATGAGCTAGAGCTATTTTTAAAAATATCAATGAGGCCGGACACGGTGGCTCACACTTGTAATCCCAGTGCTTCAGGAGGCCGAGGCAGGTGGATTACTTGAGGTCAGGAGTTCGAGACCAGCCTGCTCAACATGGTGAAACCCTGTCTCTACTAAAAATATAAAAATTAGCCAGGGCCTGGTGGCAGGCACCTGTAATCCCAGCTACTTGGGAGGCTGAGACAGGAGAATGCCCCTTGAACCCAGGAGGTGGAGGTTGCAGTGAGCCGAGATCGTGCCAGTCTGGACAACAAGAGCAAAACTCTATCTCAAAAAAAAAAAAAATCAATGAATTAAAACAAATATTTATTGAATGTTATGTGTAATCATTTTAGAGAACTATAGAGAGAGTAATATGCAACCCATACAATCAATGTTTTAAGAGTTGTAGAAAGGAAAAATTCAGAGTGGAATGAAGTAAGACTCATGGAGAAAGCAGGTCTTGGGTGGGAGGTGGCAACCTATTTAGTGAAAATAAAACAACTCCCTCCAAAAAAAAAAAAAAAAAAAAGCAGTCAAGGAAGGAATAGGTCTTCAAAAGGATGATCTTTTATTTCTGGAATCCCCTCTAGGCTAAACTCAATCACCAAAGCATGCAAATATAAAAATGCAAAAGAATTGAAAACCAATAATAAATGACAACTGTTCCTCTTGAATTGTTCAATCCAGCAATGAGTAAAGAAATGCTCTTTGTTAAGGATTAATTGTGGATGTAGATATACTAAACGACTTCACTTCAGCAGGCAAAAGGGAATTACAGCTTTTTGTTTTTGTTCCCTGGTTAGTCTTCAGGCAGCAATGTTAAAACGCACCAAAATTATTCTGAAAAGTAAATTTCCCTAAAGAATCAAGTCCTTATGTTAAGGACCAAGTGCTGCAGTTGAGGAAATTTCTTGGGTGCTAAATTGTGAAATCATTGTGTGTGGGTGTCTGTGTGTTTGTGTGTGTGTGTGTGTGAAAGAGAGAGAGAGAGAGAGTTTCTTGAGAAAAACCCTTTCACCTGTACCTCTTGCCTAAGCCTCTGTTGTTTCATTACTTCTTGCAGATGCTTTTCCCAGAAGACATAACTATTTCATTACTTACTCTGAAAAGGTATTGTGAAGCTGCTATGGAATAAATTATGTCCCTTTGAAATTCTTATGTGAAGCCCTAACCCTCAGTATGATAGTATTTGGAATGGAGCTTTGGACAGTAATTAGGTTTAGATGAGGTCATAGGGCTGGGGCCCCATGATGGGATTAGTGCCCTTATAAGAAGAGATGCCAGATAACTTGCGCTCTTTCTCTCCCTGCCATATGAGGATACAGCAAGAAAGCATCTTCTGCAAGCTGGGAAAAAGGTTCTTACCGGAACCCGATCATACCAGCATCCTGATCTTGGACTTCCAGCCTCCAGAACTTCAAGAAAATGAATTTCTGTTGTTTAAGCCACAACAACAGTATTTTGTTATGGCAGCCCAAACTGACTAAGAAGCATTGCATTTGCCAGCATGAAGATGTTTTCTGAATGTCAAGTGGTTATTGACTTTTAGTCTACCGGAATGCATTATCATGAACATAAACTACTGCCGCTTACAACTTATATATCATCATGTCAGTGCTGGAGCTGAGTCTAATTACAAAATGTCAGTGGCAAAGAGACACTAACTGTTACTGTTTAAGAGAGTAGTTACACTACTAGACAGTAGAACTAGGCACAAATGAAAAAGAAGCCCTTAATGTTAGCTCAGAGATTAGGAAGCCTCACATCTTCCTGTGTAAGGGCCATGCTTTTACAATTTGGATATATCACAAACTTTCTGTTTATGATAACCTTTACTTATTACCATCTATACAGAGCTCAAGATGTTTTTGCTTGATATGTATGTCTAGTTGAATAAGTATAAACCCGAAAAGCACTCTAATGCTTATGATTTGAGCTGCAATAGCAGACTCTATAGCAATGCCTTCTTGGAAAGTGTAGTGTAGAGAACCTTCAGGATGTTCAGACTGAATGACTCAGTGAATCCCAGGTTGGTTCAATGGCTTGAATCAGGTATGAGGGCATGTGTAGGAGAGAAACTGCTTGAGTTATCTAAGCCATTCCTAAGCCAGGAACATAAATTATCAGCCCCACCTTTTGGGGAGAGTGACATTATCTCATAAATTATGGTGACTGTGCTATATACACAGAATCAGGGGATGTCTGCATGAAAGTAATGACTAGAAGCTACTTTTGAAGACTTGTAAGAACAGTAATTTTTCCTCAAGTACAAGTTCCCTTTATATGAAATTCTGGTATACTTAACCTCATTTCTATATGTGTTTTGGTAAGCATGAAAATTTTATTTCTAAAATAGGTTACTATTTTGGGGGGCAATTAAGAAAAGAGTGCTGGTGTGGTGGCTCAGGCCTATAATCCCAGCACTTTGGGAGGTCAAGACAGGCAGATGACTTGAGCCCAGGAGCTCGAGACCAGCTTGGGCAACATGGCAAAATCCTGTCTCTACAAAAAAATACAAAATTTAACCGAGCATGTTGGCACATGCCTGTAGTCCCAACTACTCAGGAGACTGAGGCAGGAGGATCACTTAAACCCAGGGTAGTTGAGGGTTCAGCGAGCCATAATTGCACCACTGCACTACAAACCAAGTGACAGATGGAGATGGAGTCTCAAAAAAAAAAAAAAAAAATAGTCTGGGCACAGTGGCTCACATCCGTAATCCCAGTACTTTGGGAGGCCGAGGCAAGCAGATCACTTGGGGTCAGGAGCTTGAGAACCAGCCTGGCCAACGTGGTGAAACTCCGTCTCTACTAAAAGTATAAAAATTAGCAGGGAGTGGTGGTGTATGCCTGTAATTCCCGCTGCTTGGGAGGCTGGGGCAGGAGAATGGCTTGAACTTGGGAGGCAGAGGTTGCAGTGAGCTGATATCATGCCATTGCACTCCAGCCTGGGGGACAAGAGTGAAACTCCATCTCAAAAATTAATTAATTAATTAATTACATTTAATTAAAAATACAAAGAGAATTAGAAATAGAAAATAGGAACACGATAAAAATATTGATGGCATATTAGGAGAACAAAAGTTTAGAAATTAAGCTAGAGAAAGAAAGATGAAAACAAATCCAACTATGGGAATCACCCGGCTACATCTGTTAGAAACAAGGAACTGAGACACCTCTGAAAGCGCAGGTGAACTGGGGGCTGCCTTTAGGCCTATGATGAGATTCTGGGGGCCAATAGTAAGCAGTACTGGGTCACAAACACAGAAAAGCTTTAAATATTTGAATGAAGAAGGAGGCACACAAAAAGAATAACTTTTAGGATGTCTATTAACCTATAGAAAAGTTTAACAAGTTTATCAGCATTTCCTTGAAACTACAAGGAAAGCAGATTCTAAAAAGTTTCTCATAATCTGGAAACGTAAATGTAAATTAATTTATGGTGCTCATCATTATCCATTTGAAATGTTTTAAAATCCAGCTTTAACCTCAGCCCCTATCTAATAGATCAAATGCACAGTGAAAGGAAGACTGTATTTGATAGACGTTTTCACATCTGTTCAGTTTCACTACATATATATATAAAAGATATATATACATAAAATATATATATGATATATATATATAAATTAGACAAGTTTGCCTAAACATATTGATATAAAGCAGGATAAACATTATAAATGATCTCAATTTCAGACAGGATTTACTGCTAAATGAGTCCAGGTCAGGTCAGGTTTTGCTGCCAAGTGAGTTATGAATGCACTTTCAGTTTTAGGAGAGTTTTAGACTTCAGATGTAGAATCGTGGGATTGCAAACCTATATTACTTTTTTTTAAATGCCAAAAGTCAGTTTTGGCTAAGAATTATAGAGTCGTGCCAAGTAATACTTTTTCAACTATAATTGAGGTCATACAATCTGTTGTACACAAAATATAGAGTACAAATGAACAGTTATGGTATCTCCAAAAGGAGTTATGTAGATATTCCCCCAGAGTAACTCTAGGTACAGAACCATTGGGACAATCTTGTCTTGTGAAGCTGGTCATAGGAACACACTCAAAATTTCCACAACTTTTTCAAGTGTCCTTGTTTTTGACAAAGTAGAAGAAGTAAGTAATCCTATTAGCACACACTTTTGGTCCCACAGATTGTCAGGACATCAGAGTAGTTCAATTATGGGATGCTTAGCCTATTCATTCCAGGATATTAACTCACTCCATCAAACTCCAGTTTGCTCCCAAACAGTTAACAACATGTTCTGCTCAGGTTTCATAATGAAGTGTGTGTGTGTGTGTGTGCACGCGCGCGTGTGTATGTATCTGTTTACCAGTAGCATTCTCTCAATTTCTCTCTTTCAGTATTGCTCCCTTTCTCTATATCTCTCTCTCAATATCTCTTTCTCAATCTATCTCTCTTTCTCAACAATTTCCCAATTTTGCTGCTAGAAAAAAGGGTTGCATTGGCTATTACCAAGCGTCAGACTAGGAACAGGTATGCTTTTGACTATTTCACCCTTTATTGGTTCGAAAATAGCAGCTCAGCCTGCAATTATTTTAGCACAAACCAAATCAAAAGAAACATAAACATCGACACCAAACCACGGCATCCTAGATATACAAAGCAGAAGCATTTCAGGAAAAATCAATAGACTGAACAAAACAGAGAAACAGAAACTAGTAAACACAGGGAATGTGAGGAAAAATGGATGACAGCCTCCTAGAGTAACTGAATATTGGCTCATAACAGAAACTAAAGATGGAAAAGCAGTGTGAGACCAGGTGTGAACTGATGTGCATGGGCTAAAATGCTCCCATTGCTAATCTTTGTCACCTCTGTGATAAATGTAGGGGGAATAATATTTTTTGATAGCAATAGCTAATGTACATAGGGCAGTTTTTATGTGCCGGATATTATCCGGGTGTTTTATGTAAATTAGCTTATTTACTTCCTACAGCAACTTTATGAAGAGGGTACTAGTACTACCCTCATTTTATAGGCGAAGGGACTAAAGCACAGAGTAGTTCAGTAAACCTGCCCAAATTTTGCAGAGCTAGGAAAGCATGGAGGTGGAATTTAAGCCCAGATAGCTTCTTGTGTCTTCACTGTTAACAACCATCATATTCCAGTGAGAAATAAGTGTGGGGACCAACTAGAGAAAGACTCATTGTAGAACTAGGTTGGAGCGGAAGTGAGAATGTCTAGTGGATTTTTTTTTTTTTTTTTGAGATGGAGTCTTGCTCTGTTGCCCAGGCTGGAGTGCAGTGGCACCATCTTGGCTCACTGCAACATCTACCTCCCAGGTTCCAGTGATTCTCCCACCTCAGCCTCCCAGGTAGCTGGGATTACAGGCGCGTGCACCACGCTTGGCTAATTTTTGTATTTTTAGTTGAGATGGGGTTTCACCATGTTGGCCAGCCTGGTCTCGAACTCCTAGCCTCAAGCGATTCACCCACCTTGGCCTCCCAAAGTGCTGGGATTACACGCATGAGCCACTGCACCTGGTCCCTTTTGATGCAAGAAGGAGGTTGATATTCTTGCCTGCTGAGTTTAGAGCTCAGAGACTGTTAAATCTGGAGTAGTGGCAGCCACTTGCTATTACATGGACACTTTGCCTGCTATCACCACGATAGAAGAAAAAGTCAGGGTGTGGAGAGAGGCCAAACTCTGAAAATAAGACTTGAGCCTTGAATCCAGTTATGTCCAAACTCTCTCTCTTACTCAAAGTTTTAGTTGTGTGAAGCAATAGATTCTCTTTAACAAACCTCATTTGTATCGGGTTCTTTGTCATTAAAAAATGTACTAACAAATACAGAGTAAGAGTTTGGAAGAGAAATAAGGTTGGTTTCAACAAATCATGCTTGAGGTTGTCAGTAAAACAATAACTGGAGATGTTTCATAGATACTTGGGAATATAAACTAAATGAAAGGTCACATGCAGAGATGCCTGTTCAGAGACTCCTTCAGCAGTTAGAGTTGATTATAAAGAGACTAATTGAACAACGGTGTGAGTTAACTCTACAACTCAGGTGGTTGTACAGTTGAGTGAAAAATCAAAGACGGAGCTCCAGGGAAGTGTTCTTCTTAATATTTTCAAAATACATGTGCCCGGTCAATAAAATTTTTAAGAAAATTTTCCAGTGTAGGCTTAAGTGGTTGCGAAGTGTATAATTTCCTGCATATTCTGACATTTTAAAGTAAAATGGTTATATCATTCTTTTAAATATATCATATGAAATCCAATAGCTGTACCAATTTAATATTTATCATAAACCATTAAAAAATACATGCACAAACTCTTCTTTAACATAGAAATGCACATCGTCAGCTTTTTTCTTGAACTCATTTCAATTATATTTCCCTAAAGTATTTTACCCTAAAGTAATATATTTTAATGCTTAGAAATCTTTAATAAATAATTTTATACTTCTCTGCCATAAAAGTATGCATAAAAACTGAACCTAAGGCACTTTTATTTTCTGTGATTATAGGGCTGTATGCTAAAAATGCTTTTCTAGATTGAAGTATTAAAATGATTTTCAGTACCAATATACCAAAACAAGGTATATATGTTATGATTTGGTAGCTAATTATTAATACAAACCATTTTAGAAATGCATGTGGACATAGCTGTTAGTTATATCATTGTCACCTTTATGCCACCTGCAGTGGTAATAATGATAATAGGAATAATAATAGGAGTGGTTAACACCTCTATGCCACCTGCGGTGGTAATAATGATAATAAGAATAATAATAGTAGTGGTTAACATATATTGAATTTTATTATGTGCCAGGCATTCTCTAAACCCTTTCCTTTTGGTTTACTTACTCTTCACAGCAACACTATGATGTGGCGACTCTTACTACCCACATTTTAAGTTTGTCTGTGGATTACTATTACTTACGATTACTTATCACTAGAAGAAAATGGAATTTTTAGTATCGATTCTATTTTTTAATTTTAATGATGTATAATCTGAGAAATCTTTACTCCCATAAGTAACTAATGGGAATAGAAGGTTTTATTGTGGCAGTTTTACTCAATTTTTAAAATTTCGTTCAAGTTGCATGCTAAAAATTTGTATTTTTATTTTATTTATTGTTTAGTTTTAATTTTTTTATTTTTATTTTTTTTTTGAGACAGGGTCTCACTCTATTACTCAGGCTGGGGTGCAATGGCACAATCACGGCTCACTGCAGTCTCAAACTCTCAGGCTCAAGCCATACCCCCACCTCAGCTTCCTGAATAGCTAGGTCTAAAGGTACATGCCACCATGCCCGGCTAATTTTTATTTTATTTTTGTGTAGAGCTAAGGGTTTCACCACATTGCCCAAGCTGGTCTCAAACTCCTGGGCTCAAGCAATCTATCCACCTCAGCCTCCCAGGGTGTTGGGATTATAGGCGTGAGCCACTGAACCAGGCCACATTTTTATTTTAAATTATCTCATTGACAACACAATTAGGTGCTCCTTCAATTCTGTTGAAATCGTGGAATTAGAAACTACCTAACTTGCAAGTATATTTGTTGCTTGGTCATTAGAGTAATTTCATTTCTGGGAAGTCTCCCAAAGAGGCTTCACTAAGAGTTATCAGATGATTATTAGTTAACTCTCACTCTTTCATTTAGAGGCATCTCAATATACACAGAAAATGCTAAGAAAATCTAAAAGTTGTTAGTTCACCTTTGCAAATATAATATTTCACCTGATACGTGATTTACTTATCTTAAAAAAATTCTTGGAGCTTCAGGATTAGTTCATTCAATGTATGGAAAACGTCCAAAGTGTAAAATAATTGGCCAAACCATCGTTTTGTCAAACTAATGAGCCAAATCATACTTTCTTTTTTCTCTCTTTTTTTTTTTTTTTTTTTTTGAGAATGGGTATCGCTCTGTTGCCCAGGCTGGAATGAAGTGGTGCGATCACAATTCACTGTAGCCTTATCTCTCAGGCTCAAGCGATCCTCCCATCTCAGCCTTCTGAGTAGCTGGGACGACAGACATTTATTTATTTATTATTTATTTATTTATTCATTCATTCATTCATTCATTCATTTTAGAAATGTTACCTAGACTGGTCTTAAACTCCTGGACTGAAGCAATCATTCCACCTCAGCCTCCCAAAGTGCTGGATTACAGGTATGAGTCACTGTGTGGAGATTCACGCTTACTTTCCATCAGAATAAAAAAAAAAGACTTCATTTTTGAGTTAATATACATCCCAATAATTGTAATCTTCCTTCCTAATTCTAAGGCTAAGATAAATATTTATGTCAGTCATGAAGCTTTGGCAGGAGTTTGTTACAGAATGAAATAAGGGACTGCCACTTGTCTGAGTCTCTTTTGTTTTCCTTCGAGAAGAATCTATTGTCAGGGATAATGCATTTTGTGATCATGTGTAGAAGTTGGAAGAGATGAGGTTGTTGAGCGAAACTGCCATGATTTTTGCTGCCCTACCCAAGCATACATCTATGGTTCACTATGAATAGAAGTAGATTGGCCGCCCGCAGTTTCCCAGTCCCAGGACCGGGGGACGCGCACCTCTGCTCCGGCGAGGGTCAGGCCGTGGCGGAGGGACTGGCCGGTCCCTTCCTCCGCGCCGGCCCCAGCCCCGCGGCTGGCGCCGCACTCCGAGCCCCCGTTCCCGAGCTGCCGCTGTCGTCGCTCACTCGGCGCCTCTCTCCCGGACGCCCTCTCCTCGGGACGATGGCGCGCGGCGTCCGCCGCCTGGGGCTAGTCCTGGGGCTGCTGCTGGCGCTGCTCAGCAGCTGGCCCGCGGGCGCTGCGGGCCAATTCCACAGTGCGCAAGGAGCGCGTGGTGCGGCCCAACTCGGAGCTGGGCGAGCAGCCTCCAGGACACAACCAGGGCTTCCAGTACGGCCAGGAGGCCTTCCTGGGCAAGGAGGACTCCAAGACCTTGGACCAGCTCACCCCGGACAAGAGCGAGGAGAGGCTGGGAAGATTGTTGATCGAATCGACAATGATGGAGACGGCTTTGTCACTACTGAGGAGCTGAAAACCTGGATCAAAAGGATGCAGAAAAGACACATCTTCGATAATGTCGCCAAAGTCTGGCAGGATTATGATAGGGACAAGGATGACAAAATTTCCTAGGAAGAATACAAACAAGCCACCTATGGTTACTACCTAGGAAACCCCGCGGAGTTTCATGATTCTTCAGATCATTACACTTTTAAAAAGATGCTGCCACGTGACGAGAGAAGATTCAAAGCTGCAGACCTTGATGGTGCCCTGACAGCCACTCGGGAGGAGTTCACTGCCTTTCTGCATCCTGAAGAGTTTGAGCATATGAAGGAAATTGTGGTTTTGAAAACCCTGGAAGACATCGACAAGAACAGGGATGGGTTTGTGGATCAGGATGAATATATTGCGAATATGTTTTCCCATGAGGAGAATGACCCTGAGCCAGACTGGGTTTTATCAGAACGGGAGCAATTTAACAAATTCTGGGATCGAACAAGGACCAGAAGTTGAACAAAGACGAGATTCGTCACTGGATCCTCCCTCAAGATTATGATCATGCACAGGCTGAGGCCAGGCATCTGGTATATGAGTCAGACAAAAACAAGGATGAGAGGCTAAAGAGGAAATATTGGAGAACTGGAACATGTTTGTTGGAAGCCAGGCTACCAATTATGGGGGAAGATCTCACAAAGAATCATCATGAGCTTTGATAGACACCAGAATATGGCAGACTGTCATAGGCGTTATTGTCTTGGATGGTTGCTTCAATTGTCTAATTTACAGCAGTTGTGTTCCTACAAAAAGCAAGTTTATATCTCAGATTGGGGTATAAAAATTGTTTTTCACTCAGTATTTACTGGAACATGGACACCACTATTCTTTCAGTAAGATTTCTCTCAAAACACTTGAAAACCTTGGTAAATTGCAGTTCTCTCTGGGGATATATTTGTACAACACGACTTTTTAAAAGTTTTTTTTTTTTTTTTGGCTGGGCGCCCTGGCTCAAGCCTGTAATCCCAGTACTTTAGGAGGCCAAGGCGGGCAGATCATGAGGTTAGGAGTTCAAGACCAGCCTGGCCAACATAGTGAAACCCTGTCTCTACTAAAAAAATACAAAAAATAAAAATAAAAAAATAAAAAAAAGCCAGGCGTGGTGGCAGGCACCTGTAGTCCCAGCTACTTGGGAGGCTAAGGCAAGAGAATCTCTTGAACCTGGGAGTCAGAGATTGCAGTGATCTGAAATTGCGCCACTGCACTCCAGCCTGGGCGACACAGCAAGACTTTGTCTCAATTTTTTTTTTTTTTACATTAAAACTTAAAGGAGAACAAAACTTGACAAAGCTCTGTTCTTCAGAAGTTGGGTGAGTTGGGGGAGGCAGTAATATGAAGTGACTGCCATGTATTGTAACTACCAGATTTTATATATTCACCACTGTTAACTAGTTGGAAAGTGCAAATTCTGATCAAAAGTGGTATCATCCTAGGTAAGCTTATTTCAGAATAAGTCTAATATTTCAGATTCTTCCTTCTCGACTTTATACTCTGAGCTGTTACTGTACGAGGTGTGTATGGAACCTCCATCCATTTTCCAGGATGGACCTGCTAATATGCACAATAAATCCGTGTCTTTGTTTTTCTACAAAAAAGCAATCAAGAAAGATAATGTGAAAAAGAAAGGAATATAGAGGTAGGGAAAAAGATGAATGTCAGACATTTGAAGAACTATAGGAAAATGATAAACACTAAATATACTTGAGGAAACTTTCTTGGTATGCCAGTGAGGTAGGCCTGATTTTTGAAACAGTGAATAGGAATACAATGTGTTTCCTCCATGATCACTGATTAGAAGGAGGTGGTGGGATCCTTGGGAAGCCAAATGTAGTGAAGTTCTGGATCATGTCCCATCCAGTCCAGTGAATCCATGACCCTTGGCCTCTTCCCCCAGAACAGCTTATGCTATGGAATGAGGACAAGGTGATATTCTGAGCCATGGACTGAATTGGCAGACACAACCTATCAGATGAAAATTTCGGCAGGGCGCGGTGGCTCACGCCTGTAATCCCAGCACTTTGGAAGGCCAAGGTGGGCGGATCATTAGGTCAGGAGATGGAGACCATCCTGGCTAACACGGTGAAACCCCGTCTCTACTAAAAATAAAAAAAAATTAGCTGGGCGTGGTGGTGGGCGCCTGTAGTCCCAGCTACTAGGGAGGCTGAGGCAGGAGAATGGCGTGAACCTGGGAGGCGGAGCTTGCAGTGAGCCGAGATCACGCCACTGCACTCCAGCCTGGGTGACAGAACGAGACTCTGTCTCAAAAAAAAAAAAAGAAAGAAAATTTCACCTTGTAAGGAGGAGGTGAATGAAATAAAGGATCCCCCTAAATTTTTTTTTTTTTTTTTTTAAGAAATAGGTTTAAGACAGAGAAAAGTGCTAAGACCTACTATGGGTTTATGGTGTCTTCATTAAAGATGGCTTCATCCCATTATCCTCAGCAAACTAACACAGGAACAGAGAACCAAACACTGCATGTTCTCACTTATAAGAGGGAGCTGAATGATGAGAATACATGGACATATGTGAGGGAACAACACACACTGGGGCCTGTGGGGAGCGGCTGGTGTGGGGGAGGAAGAGCATCAGGAAGAATAGCTAGCGGATACTGGGCTTAATACCTAGGTGATGGGATGATTTGTGCAGCAAACCACCACAGCACACTCTTACCTATGTAACAGACCTGCATATCCTGCACACGTACTCTGGCACTTAAAAGTTAAAATATCAACACAAATATTTTGAATTATCCCTATGTTTTCACTCTAGAATTTTCACTCTCAGGGTGATTCAATACAGTTTTGGAATGCATGAAAGACATGTCTTTCTTTTGTAATAATTGAAAATGCAGTTGTGAAGGGTGAGGGGAGATTGCAAGAAAGAACAGGCGTGATATCTTGACCATGATGTGTTGTCAAGAAGATCAAGTTTGGAAAAGAATAGTTATTCTTTTCCTCAAAAAGAAATTTGAGGATTTCGAAATTGATAATCTTAAAACTATTCATGCCCCTTTGTCCCTTGAAAAGTCGTAGAGTACCTCCAGGGGCATGTCGGTCCCATTTGAAAACTGTGCTTTAGTTATTTAAGGTTTGGGGAAGATGAATCTGCTGAAGTAAACATCAGAGAAACCCTACAGAGAATGGGTTCTCAACCTGGGATTTTGTGGGTGCACTCCAGTGTGCGGCACAAGCCCTCTAAACTTGTACTAAAATTTTTGTGTACTAATACATTTTGGGAGGTGGATAATTTTAATAGCTTTCATCAGTAAGTGACTATCAATAAAAAATGTTTAGATCCCGTATTATGAAGAGAATATACTAGGTCAAGTTTTCTATAACTAATGTATGCTTTCTTATTAGTGAACTTTTTGTTCGTTCGTTTGCTTGTTTTTGAGACAGAGTCTTGCCCAAGCTGGAGTGCAGTGGTGCCATCTTGGCTCGCTGCCACCTCCGCCTCCCAGGTTCAAGCGATTCTCCTATCTCATCCTCCCGAGTAGCTGGGACTACAGGTGTGCACCACCAGCCCAGCTAACTTTTGTATTTTTAGTAGAGATGACGTTTCACCACGTTGGCCAGGCTGGTCTTGAACTCTTGGCCTCAATCAATCTGCCTGCTTCAGCCTCCCAAAGTGCTGGCATTACAGGCATGAGCCACCACATCGGGCCTTTTATTAGTAAACTTTGAAAGGTCAGTTGATACCTTGTGTGGTTCCAAAAAGGTTTTAACAGCTTAAAAAGCTACAAATAATAAAGCAAAATAAAATGAGGGAACCAGAGTAAATGGAACATCAGGGTTTAGGAATGCTTTTACACTGTTGGTGGGAATGTAAATGAGTTCAACCATTGCGGAAGACAGTGTGATGATTCCTCAAGGATACAGAGCCGGAAATACCATTTGACCCAGCAATCCCATTACCCAAAGGATTATAAATCATTCTACTGTAAAGACACATGCACATGTATGTTTATTGCAGCACTGTTCACAATAGCAAAGACTTAGAACCAGCCCAAATGCCCATCAGTGATAGACTGGATAAAGAAAATGTGGCACATATTTATCATGGACTATTATCCAGCCACAAAAAAGAATGAGTTCATGTCCTTTGCATGGACACTGATGAAACTGGAAGACATAATTCTCAGCAAACTAACACAGGAACAGAAAACCAAACACTGCATGTTCTCACTCGTAAGTGGGAGTTGAACAGTGAGAACACATGGACACAGGGAGGGGAACATCGTACACTGGGGCCTGTCAGGGGGTTGGGGGAAAGGGGAGGGAGAGCATTAGGACAAATATCTAATGCATGCAGGGCTTAAAACCTAGATGACAGGTTGATAGGTGCAGCAAACCACCATGGCACATGTATACCTATGTAATAAACCTGTACATTCTGCACATGCATCCCAGAACTTAAAGTAAAAAAAAAAAAAAAAAAAAGAAAGTAACGTAAAGCTAAGAGCAAGATTGGAGCACAGAATATAGTGAGGGACCTTCATTTTCTTGTTAAGATTAGGCCATAACTGTGAGTACAGTAGTCCCTCTTTATCCACGATTTCATTTTCCATGTTTTCATTTACTACAGTCAATCATGATTTGAAAATATTCAATGGAAAATTCCAGAAATAATTCATACATTTTAAATTGTAGGCTGTTCTGAGCAGCATGGTGAAATCTCCTGCCATTGCACTCTGTCCTGCTTGGGATGTGAGTCATCCCTTTGTCCAGCATAAACAACCTGTATATGCTACCCAATCATTAGTCAACTAGTAGCCCACTCAGGTATCAGTTAGGAATGACTGGGAGCACAATTCAGGATCCTAATAAAGCACCCACTTCACCTCTGCACAGAGACGCCTGTGGCAACACTTTTGCAGGGGGCAAGATTCTTCTCCAAAAGTAATATGTGGTGAGTTCTAAAACACACATAAATGAGCTCTCAGAAGGTCAAATTCCTTCACTCTAATCATGTCCACAATTATTTTACCCTGGAAAAACTTTTGAGCAACTATAATTGAACATTGGCCTTAGCCATAAAACTATTTCAGAAAAGGAACCACAGAGTATATAACTTTAAGAAATATAATTTCCTGGCGAACATATTAAGTTAAACTGTAAAATATTGATAATGGACTTATGCGGTTGTAAATTATGAACCCATTTAATGTTGGATGATATTGAACAAAAATAATGACTTTAATTTTAGAGTACTTGGTCTCTAGCTCTTTTTTGGGAAGTAATGGTGTAGGAAGGTTGATTCTCTCTTAAAGCCAATCTTGGAGTACCTGAAATAGAGGCATGTCATCTACATATAAAAGAGTATCTTTCTTATTTTCAGGGGAGGGTCATACATCTAAATCATAGTGTCAAATCATAAAGATAAAAATGTAAAAGAGTGAATATTACAGATTCCTATTTTGCCTCAATGGAAATTGTTAGCTAATACATCAAGAAACCACTTCCCCACCTCCAGAATAATGCTTAACCAAATGCAAATATATACAGATTCTAAATGGGCATCAAAAGCAAAACAAAATGAAATTTTATAGTGAGTTTATTCAATGTGACCAATAATTCATTTTTCCCTCTAAGTCAAAAGACTAGAAGATAAACGAAAGCCTAGAAAATTATTATATGATTTGTAACAGAGCCAGTAACACTTATCAATTGTTTCATTTGATCCTCCTGCATTTTCCAGCCCCCTTGTAGTTAGTGAGCTCGTATGACTAGCTTTGGCCAATAAAATGAAAGCAAAATTGATCTTTGGGCAGAGGTAGTAAAAAGTCTATGTATAATTTTCCAGTTTTTTTTTTTTTTTTCTCCTGATTGAGGAAATTGTGTATTCCCTATGGGGCATCTACAAGTTGGTGGGCATTGGCTAACCTGGGTCTCTGAGTGACTATGTGGAGCAGAGACTTTTACTGACCTGTGATAGACATGTATAATGAGCAAGAAATACATTTTCAGTATTGGCCAGGTGTGATGTCTCATGCCTGCAATCCCAGCACTTTGGGAAGCTGAGGTAGAAGGACTGCTTGAGTCTAGGAGTTTGAGACCAGCCTGGCCAACATAGTGAGATTCCATCTCTACAAAAAAAATTAAAAAGTTAGCTGGGCATGGTGGCAAATGCTGTAGTCCTAGCTACTTACGAGGCTAAGGTGAGAGGATTGCTTGAGCCTGGGAGTTTGAGGCTGCAGTGATATGATCATGCCACTGCACTCCAGCCTGGGCTACAGAGCAAGACCTAGTCTCAAACAAAATAAAATAAAACAAACAAACAAACAAAAACTTTACTATGTTAAGCCATTGAGAATTTAGGATTAATCTGTTACTACAATATAACCCAGTCTATTCCAACTAATACATTTTTTGTAATAGATTTCTCCACAAGATAATAGGAGAGGTTAATAATATTAATAAGGAAATAGCTTTATCTAAAGAATGCCTGATCCTCATGGTGAACCTTGGTTTGAGAATCCTAGCGTTAGTTTAAAAAAACATGGAGCTAGAATACACATTGGAAGAAAGATATAATAAGCTAGTAGGTTAAAAAAAATGCCCTTTAAAAAATGGGAATAAAGCATTTCTGGGATCTAAACTCACAGGTTTATATGTGTAAAGTTAATAAAGGTAAACAAGGTAGCATGCATTCAAAGCAATGCCTAAGGCATACCAATTCTAGGTCAGAAAACGTTGCGCTATTCTTTAATTCATTTAGGTTGTGCTATTAAAGTGAATGTACTACATATGGGAACAACATTGATACCCAGTCAGAGAGCATCCTGGGAGGGGAAAAGTCTCAGTTTGGGTTTAAACTTTTGTAAAATGAGGATAACATTTTCAATCTTTCAGGGTAGTTATGAGAAATAATTATATCAACATGATACATTCTAACTACTTAGTCTATCTGAAGGAAAAACAAGCTTTTTCTTTTTTTCTTTCTGCTATACTCTCTCACTCAACATTGAACATTTATGTGACCAGATGTGTGAGGGGTTTACCCCGCAACATATCCAAGAGACACCAACTGGGTGTCCTATGATTCAATTCAATTCTGACACCATCTGGAGATCTCACAGGCTAAGAACTCAGCCCACACTTCAGATGCCAATTACAAGCAATAGGTTGTCATGTACACTCTGACCAACTTTGTATAAACTAAGGTTCCCATGCTTCTCCTCCTTGGGTTTGATTAATTTGCTTGGATGTGTCAACCTAAATAACACATATAAAGAGGCTCTCTAAGAGAAAAAGATATTTATGTGGGGATAGAGAATTGTAATGGGAATATGCAAGTCATAGTAAATTATGTGCATACTCAAGGAAGTAAAGGAAGACAAAGGTTTTTAAAGGAAAAAATGAGGAGGATTACCTAGTTTTGAAATAATTATACTTAGCTAGAAGGATCAATGACAAGGGTGACACTAGTCTGAGGTTAAACAAGCAGTTGCTGGGCAGATGTCCTTGCAGAAGACTTTTTTTGTGTATGGTTGTGATGATCTTTATACAAAGAGGTAGTTTTTGCAGAGTCTTTTGTGATAGCTTTTGTTATCAGATATAAAAGCATGAAAACCTCTCTTCATGGCTCTATTTGTCAGATATTTTTCTTGTTTAAACGTTAGTGACTTCATTTTGATTCTGATAACTTTCACATTTCCTCCTTTCGGTCAAGATCTTTGTCCAAAAGCATTACGGATCAATCATCCTGTAGGTAGGTCTTAATGTCCCTTGGTGCTGGGATAAACCCATCCTGGTTGTGGGGAGTGATTGGTGACTAGGAGTCAGTGTCAAAACCCTTTTAGCCACGTTTTAGCAATAAAGAAGGTTTGAAGGGAGTGGCTCTCAGGTTAAGTCTACCAGGAATCCATTATTAAGTTTAATTTTGTCTTTTCTGTAGTATTTTGTTATCATCTCAAAGTGCTGGGCCTTCTTTTTTTGTTAGGAGTTGTACTTCTGCAAAAATGTAACAAGTAACAGACACAAAGTTTAAAAAGGGAACATACAAAATAAAATTAATAGTAATATGACAGTTTTAGTTTGTATAATGGTTTTGAGCCATGAACCTAGATTTAAAGATAACCAATTGAATACATCAAATTACCACAGAGAATTAAGTGAGACCTGTTGTAACCATGTGGCCTGTTTTCTTATTTTGTATACATGGGTCTCAATTTTTCCAGAGGGATTTATCCAGATACAACCTGTAGTATTGGCAATAGCACAGACATTTTCTTATTTAACCAACGAATACTAAAAAGTTTCTTAGAATAGTTTCTGTTAAGTTACTAGCAGAAAGTATTGATTGTAAAATTTCAATTACACTATTATCCTGCCAAGTAAAAAGGTAGGCATTAAGCGGGATAAGACTCTCATTGTGATATAAAGTCTTATTCCAACATCTTGGGGGAAATCTGTCTACAGTATGAAAATGTCAGCTTCTCTGGCTTTGCAGTTTGAATGTGTCTGATCATAACTTTGGGTGATTTGTTGAACTTTGGTGTGATCAGACATGAGGCTTGTTTTCTAAAATTCATCTAGTTTCAGCTTATAGGGATTTAGGAACAGAAAAGTTTTCTGTTTGTTTTTAGTTGGAAAGTTGCAGGCTAATATTGAAGGAAATGAGGAGAATTCAGGATCTAGTCAAGTCTACAGGTAGACAAAAGGAACCTGAAAACAATGCACAGAGCTACAATTTAATAACAGGTTTATTATAGTTTTTCTTTAGAAACATACCTTTTTCTCTCTACCTTGATCGTATAGGAGTTTTAGACTCAAAAACTTCTTGATGCTAGGAAGCCAAACCAAAGCAGACTTTAGATTTTACTCACAGTCTTAAGATTATTTGGCCTTCCATGAAGTGATAATCTTAACTACTGTAAAATTGTGAACTCTGGAAGCCAGACGTTTTATGCACCTTCCTAAATGTGACATTTTAGCCAAGGTCTTGGTAGTAGAACCAATGTTTCCAATTGTATCCTGCTTATAAGGAGAGGACAGTTCTTTTCTTAATTGAACTTATGAAAACAATTATATGATAAAAAATAAGAACACTTATGAATAGTTTCTGAATTTTGGAGTAGTTAGATGAGAGAGAAAGCAAGCGCTTCCATCTTTGTTCACAAAAGTCTACTTCATCAAATTATTGTAAACTATAGATATCTCATGAAAAAAGTTTCCTTAAATTTGAAAACAAAATATTTAAGTGAAGAACTAAAAATGTTTTAAATAAAAGTCATAAAACCATTATTTTGATCAGTTAATTGATTAACTTTATGTAATTAATTTTTTGTTTCACTTGATCTTGATTAGCAGTTTTATGAACCCATCAATCTCTTTATTAGAGTTCTGGAAACATGTTTTCACTCCATCAATTTTAAAGTTATCAGAAATCTGTGCTCAAGAGTGCTTGTTAGAGTCTTTTCCATAAAAAGCAAGTTTGGACTATCATTGATTGCAAATGCTTTTAGAGAATAATCCAAAACGATAACTATGGATGACAAATATTTAGAATATCCACAGTTAAAATTTCATAAAAGTTCCCAATAATGAGGAAATTTAGATATTCCAATTACATGTAGCATTTTAAGATAATAGCCAGAATCATGACTGACAGTCACATCAGGAATATCAGACTTTTATAAATTTCATATAATCTTTAGAATACTCAAATTAATAACATATCCATACAAATAAAACTTTTAAAAAGATTTAACATAACCAAATTATTACTGATAACATACTAGATTCTTATGAATTTACATTTTTTTTTTTTTTTTCTGAGACAGAGTCTCGCTCTGTCACCCAGGCTGGAGTACAATGGTGCGATCTCAGCTTACTGTAACTTCTGCCTCCTGGGTTCAAGTGATTCTCCTGCCTCAGCCTCCCGAGTAGCTGGGATTACAGGTGCGTCCCCATGCGTGGCTAACTTTTGTATTTTTTACTAGAGATAGAGTTTCACCATGTTGGCCAGGCTGGTCTCAAACTCTTGACCTCAAACTCAAAATCTGCCCACCTTGGCCTCCCGAAGTGCTGGGATTACAGGCATGAGTCAACATGCCCAGCCTGAGTTTACATAATTTTTGAAACATAACCATAAATGTAAGTGAAAGAGGATCTAGTATCACTTCTCATTTGACAATGCCTCCCATTCAATTTACCAAATAAGCCTAATCATTTACTACCTCTACAAATGACAGATGCATTCTTTGATGCTTTCCAGGGACCCAACTGGAAAATTCCAAAGTTAATTATAGGCCAAAAAGACCTAATTTAGGATTCTGATCCTGGGAAACCTTGCCAGAGATGTCAAAATGTTCACAACACTTGATCAAAGCAGTCACAGGTCACTGTAAAATAATATTTATCCATTTAACTGGAATAATAACCAAAAGAATTCAAAAGTAATACAGAAAGTTGCATGGATATAAAAACTTTACCCTTTTAAAGTTCTGTTTTCCCAAGAAATCACAAACCTTAGCTAGGCATGGTGGCTTATACCTATAATCTGGAAGGCCAAAGCAGGAGGATTGCTTGAGCTCTGGAGTTAGAGACCAGCCTGGGCAACAGAGTGAGACTTCATCTCTGAAAACATACCAAAACAAAAACAAAAACAGACAAACAAACAAACAAAAAAACAGCCAGGTGTGGTGCTGTTTGCCTGTAGCTAGTTAGGAGGCTGAGGTGGGAGAATCACTTGAGCCCAGGAGATCCAGGCTGCAGTGAGCCATAATCATGCCACTGCACGGCAGCCGGGGTGAAAGAATGAGACTGTCTCAGAAACGTAAAAAACAAAAAACCGAATAAAGACAAAGACAATACAGGAAAATATCTTCATAAAGCTTAAAATATTTGTTTTTTTTGTTTTTTGTTTTTTTTTAGGCCACTTACCAAAAAGGTAAAGAAAAACCTCCTGTGGTGTGATTGCTTCTACTTATGGGAAACTCATTTAGCTAACCTGGAAATCAAACCTGATGCAAAGTGTACTTGACTTTAATCAGACACAGGAAGAATGTGTCCAGAATTATGTGTGTGCACTACATTATGGAGTAATGTAAACAAAAAACTCATACCTTAAGGAGGCAAACGGAGTAACAACACAGGAAGTTTCCTAGTTACATGGAACATTCAAACACATCAAGAAAAGCCAAGAGTGCAGAATCAAGTTATACTGGAGGAAAATATTGCTTTTCCAGGACTTCAGGGTAAGCATTTTAGTGTCAGGCTATATCAGTAGAATGATAACCAGAGGGGAAAACATAAAAAGTTAATGGGAGTTAACAAAAAAGTTGAAGGAGAGAGTTATCACCTCAGCCAAGCGAAACAATATACCTATTGAAGGGAAAAAAAACTGAAGGTAATGATGTATGACCTGCAAATCACATGCAGCAAGGTACAGGAAAAGTTAAACTTCTGAGATATAAATCTGAGATGCTTCCAAAATTTTTTTACCTGAATAGATAAAATAAGCATTCCGGGCCGGGCATGGTGGCTCAAGCCTGTAATCCCAGTACTTTGGGAGGCCGAGACGGGCGGATCACGAGGTCAGGGATCGAGACCATCCTGACTAACACGGTAAAACCCCGTCTCTACTAAAAAATACAAAAAACTAGCCGGGCGAGGTGGCGGGCGCCTGTACTCGGGAGGCTGAGGCAGGAGAATGGCGTGAACCCGGGAGGCGGAGCTTGCAGTGAGCTGAGATCTGGCCACTGCACTCCAGCCTGGGCGACAGAGTGAGACTCCGTCTCAAAAAAAAAGCATTCCGAATAACAAAGACAGTATTTTCCACTGAAGCTAGAGAAATTAAAACATCTCAGAAAGAAATCTGGCAGAAATAGAAACTGTCTATAGTTTAGAAGATGCCTGTTAAAGAAACATTTCAGAATTAGTCAAAACCTCTTTTAATTTTACTAAGAGCAAATCAATACTTAGAGAAAACTTTGTTGTTCTGACATAGGGGACTAAATGTTTTGTTTTCTATTAGTGTATGGTTACCATCAAAGCTCAATCTACAGAAAGACTTCTAAATAATTCCTTTCTAATTAATTATAGCCAACTTGATCACACACAAATTTAAAAAATAAGGCGCAGTGGCTCACGCCTGTAATCCCAGCACTTCGGGAGGCTGAGATGGACGGATCAAAAGGTCTGGAGACTGAACCCATCCTGTCCAACATGGTGACACCCTGTCTCTACTAAAGTACAAAAAATTAGCTGGCCATGGTGATGCGCACCTGTTGTCCCAGCTATTCGGAAGGCTGAGGCAGGGGAATCCCTTGAACCTGGGAGTCGGCGATTACAGTGAGCCAAGATCATGCCACTACACTCCAGCCTGGTGACAGAGCGAGACTGTGGCTCAAAAATAAATAAATACATAAAATAATTAATTTCCCCTGCATGAACCTTATTATGACTTACTCAGATGACTGATGACATGCTTGGATATTCTGCTTTGTTCTATAGATGACCAGTCAAATTATTTTAGGACAAACATTTACTACACGAAAATCTTCCTTGTACAAAATGATTCTCTCTTCTTTTTAACTTTTATTACTAAAAATACATCTTCATATCCACAACTTTCTTCACATCTCTCTCCTACTTATTGACTCCTCTCTATCTTGTTTCTATTTCCTTCCTATATCCAGAGTTTGGATATAGGAGACTATTGAAATAGCCTGTGAATTAGACAAAATTATTCTTTTCCCCCTCAATAAAGAAACTATTTTATGCCTTTTTAATATTTTTTCTTATTAAAAATGCATTTTACTTTTTGGGCACACTTTATATACAGAACTATATACATTAAATAGAATTTTAACTTAGTAACTTTAGTTTTTAGCAACCAATTTTGAACTATCTGTCACATCAGTATTTTTGAGATAAGAATTATCTTATAATTTTTAGAAATCTCTCTCTCCCCATAACATAAATTTTTAGGTATAATAGACCCAAATATATTTAATATTTCAATAAAATTTAAGAAGCTAAGAATAAACTTACTCATGTTTAGCAATTTGTTTCAGTTTTTAAAAATCTTATTTGGAAATGACTCAGACATTTAGTGACTATTTCTTAATTTACCAACTTTAAGATTTCAAATTACATAAAAGTTCTCCTGAGTAGCTGAGACTACAGGCACGTGCCATCATGCCTGACTAATTATTTTTGATGTTTATTCCATTTACATTTACCTAATTTATTTTTTAACAGTTTTCCTAGATTACTTATGAAAACTGAGATATTAGACAGAGCTAGTCATCATTTAAGTTTTTTCCCTGTTAAACTTTTTTTTTTTTTTTTTGACACAGTGTCTCACTCTGTTGCCCAGGCTGGAGTGCAGCAGTACGATTAAGGCTCACTGCAACCTTTGCATTCTGGGCTCAAGTGATCTTCCCACCTCAGCCTCCTGGATAGCTGGGACTACAGGCATGCGCCACCATGTCTGACTGATTTTTGTATTTTTTGTAGAGACGAGGTTTCAGCATGTTACATAGGCTGGTCTCAAACTCCTGGGCTCAAGCAACCCACCTGCCTCGGCCTCTCAGTGCTGATTACAAGTGTGCACCACCATGCCTGACCCGTTAACCATTTTTATAGTATGTGAATATTAAGTGTTCATCTAAGTAAGAAACTTAAAATATATGGATGCTTTGCTGATAACTCAGAAGATTACAGCTGTTTTCATTAAACCAACTGTATTCGTCCATTTCACACTGCTGATAGACATACCTGAGACTGGGCAATTTACAAAAGAAAGAGGTTTACTGGACTCACAGTTCCACATGGCAGAGGAGGCCTCACAATCATAGCAGAAGGTGAAAGCCTCGTCTCCCATGGCAGCAGACAAGAGAAGAGAGCTTGTGCAGGGAAACTCCCATTTTTAAAACCATCGGATCTCATGAGACTTATTCACTATCATGAGAGCAGCATGGGAAAGACTCGCCCTCATGATTCAATTATCTCCTGCCGGGTCCCTCCCACAACACCAGGGAATTATGGGAGCTACAAGATGACATTTGTGTGGGGACACAGAGCTAAACCATATGACCAACAAAATCAAAGTAGTCTTACTCAGCAACAAATCTCATAAACAGAGATCATTCTGTTTTCAGCTGGGTTTATAGTTCTACAATCTTTGTTGTCAAACCCTAACACCTTAAAACGTCTATTTGGTGACAAATGTAAAACAATGTGACCCGTAAATCCACCAAAAATATATGCTGACAATTTTGAAGACATTTCTATTTTTATTTTACTAATAATTTAAAAACCAGCTTATTTAATGAAGATTTACTTAAGTCACGTGAACTAAAAAGCATGAGGGTTAATTATTACATATTTTATATGAGTGCTTATTTATCTAAGCCAATCTGAATAGAAGTCCTTAAGGGATTTCTGGTTTAATATGCCAGATTTTTACCATGTAGATACAACATATAACATAACATATGAACATATGTGTAAACACACCTAAACACATAATACACACATAAGAATCTTATGACTTTCATTGTAGAATTCTAGTCATGAGATAGCAGTACAGACTCACTGGTTTATAAAAGACAGTTGGATCTCAATTATATTTCTGACAAAATTGGGACCTATTCACATGACTAAACTTTATTTGCCCCAATAGATAATGTAATAAAGACTGTGGACCAAAATTTTGGGTAAAGCAGTTTCCAAGGCAGTTTGATTTTTAAGAAACCTATTTCACCCATTTTTTTTCAGTTTCACCTGAATTTAGGGTTAAATTTTTAATGTCTACAATTTAGGCAGGACTGGCTTAATTGTATAAGAATAACAAAATCTCCAAGTAGCTTTGAACTATGAAGAAACCTATCTTTTGTTTGTTGACCTGGTTTGCTTGATTAGAATCGTGAGTGGGAAGAAATTTTAGCCTTGTTTCCTCCAGATTTTTATTTTGGCCTCTGTGTGACAGAAAAAGCAAAATGTTTATGTTAGATAGAGATACCTTACATTATTCTGCTGAGCTGAAGATTTTGACTTGCTTGATCTGAGAGTCTAACTTTTATAAACATTTATCTAATTATTTCTCTTTTATATTACTAATTTTTCAATTAAGTGTTCTATCATCATATGCAATTATTAGTCAGGCAACCTAAACTTATATTTCTAAGAGGTATCTAAGCTGTTGGTTATCATGAAATTGTTGTGATTTGTAAAGTCATTAATTTTAAGGCCCTTTAAGACTTCTTTTTTTTTTTGATGTATAAAATCTTGCCATAAAGAGTGAGTTTTATCTCAAAACTAGTAGAAAAGTCAGCAGATTCAAAGTAAGCAGAAAAAAATAGAGAAATAGAGAACTTAGAAGACTCTACATGTTAACTCTATAGTTGCAAGTATTTTAAATAATGACCATTTGAGCTCTGAATGTTTCTTGATGTAATTTTGCCCAATAGTTTAAAAATGTGCATAAGAACAGGCCATAATACGTAGCCAGCTGGAGTCCCAGAAACACTGGCATGTCTCAATGTTTGAAAATCTCATTTTATCTCTTATTAATCTGTCAAGGCAAAAAAAAAAATCTCATAATTAAGACCACAGGTCAGAAATTAGACCAGTGTTTTAGATGGTGGTGATCACCTCAGTGGCTTTTAATTAGCCATCCTGGGCCCACCATCAGAATGTTTATTTTTGCTCTTATAAGATTTCCAGAAACAAGCAAAGGAAAAGAGTCTAACTAGATTAAAAGAAATCAAGAGAAGAGTGATCACAATTGTAACCCCGGTGTGCAGTTCAAACAAAATATTAAACTAAGCATGCAGACAAAGCCAGAAGTAAATTCACCAGAAAAGACATGTCTCACAGACAATGCATTATTTAGAAACCAGAGCACTCAACCCAGAAAGACATACATGTCTTTATACCAGAAAGGACTTACTAAAAAAGACAAAAAGTCTTTTATCATCCCAGGAGGAATGTATGGTTCTTTATTAAGGTGGCCTTATCCAAAGCAGATTCCAAATAATATTAAAAAACCTATACCAAAAATGGGGAGAGCCAGGCTTGGTGGGTCATGCCTGTAATCCCAGCACTTTGGGAAGCCAAGGTGGCAGGACTGCTTGAGGCTAGGAGTTGAAGACCGGCCTGGGTAACATAGCAAGACCCTGTCTTGACAAAAAAAAAAAAAAAAAAATTAGCCAGGCATGGTGGCACATACCTATAATCCCAGCTATTTGGGAGGCAGAGGTAGGAAGATTGCTTGAGCCCAGGACTTTGAAGCTTCAGTGAGCCGTGATTATGCTGCTGCACTCTAGCCTGGGTGACAGACTAGAATCTGTCAAAAAAAAAAACCCCAAAAAACAGAAAACAAAACAAAACAAAAAAACGGGGAAGGAGGCTTAGCTTCAGAAAAGACTCAACAGTGCAGGAAAGATGAACCATGGAGGTAGAGAGCTCAAAGGGCTCAAGCGAGCATGCACACTGGTTCCAAGAATTGCTGATTCCTTCCAATAGTGATCGTTTTCAGATCCCACTTCTGACACCATGTATGTCACCCTAAATAACAAACAAAGAGATGCTCTCAAAATGGAAAAGATATTCATTGGGGAATAGAGCATTGAGATGGGAATATATGCACCATAGTAAACTATGCTCATATTTTAAAGGAAAAAAATGAGAAGGATTACATAATTATTTTGAAATAATTGCACTTGGCTACGAAGATCAATAAGGATTACTCCTATCAAAGGTTGCACAGGTATCTGCTAGGCAGATGTCCTTATAGAAGTATTTTTTGTATAAGGTTGTGGTTTTTGCAGAGTCTTCTGTGATGATAGTTTTTATTATCAGACATAGAAGCATGAGAATCCTCTCTTCATGTCCTTCTCTGATCCTATTTGTCAGGTTTTTTATTTTATTTTATTTTACTATATTTTTATACCCCCTCCCTCAGGGTTTGTTTTTTTCATATGGGATCTTGCTATGTTGCCCAGGCCAGACTTGAACTCCTGGGCCCAAGTGATCCTCCCAGCTCCAGGGCTGTATTTATTACTAGTGACTTCATTTCTATTTCGATTCTGACAATTTTCATAGATGACTCACAGAACTCAGGAAAACGCTTACTTACGTTTACTAGTTAATTATAAAGCATATTTACAATGGATATAGATGAACAGCCAGAGGAAACGGATAGAGCAAAGTATTGGAGGGGATGGCATGGAGCATCTGTGACCTCTCTGGACATGCCACCCTTCCAGCACCTCTACACATTCGGCAACCTGGAAACTCATCAAATCTTACTGTTTGAAAGTTTTTAAGCCAGGTATGGTCGCGTGTAGTCTTAGCTACTTGAAAAACTGAGGCAAGAGGATCACTTGAGTCCAAGAGGTCAAGACTGCAGTGAATCACGATAGAGTGAGACCCTGTCTCAAAAAAAAAAAAAAAAAAAGGAATTTTAATAGAGCTTGATGTCCAGACTTCCCAGCACTCATCCTCACCTTTCCCAGAGATTGGTAGATGATGCCAAAAGTTCCAACTCTCTAATCTTCTAATCACTTGGTTTTTCTGGTGAACAAGTCCCATCCTGAGGCTGTGTATGCCACCCCACTCACCTCATTAACATAAACTCAGGTGTTATCAAAGGTGCTCATTATGAATAACAAAAGCTGTTCCTATCACTTTGGAAATTCCAAAGGTTTTAGGTGTGATAAAAACTGAGTACAAAGACCAAATATATTTCTTATGGTTCCACAGTCTGATTCCTGGCCCTCAGAAATCACTTGTAACTATGATGATTTTGATGATGGTGTCATCAACCAAGATCTGAGATTCCAGAACTTCATCCAAAAATTCATACCTTGAACAATTTGGCCCTAGAACTTGTCCTCATTATGAGATGTGATAGTTAAATCAGATCTTGTAATCTAAAATGGATTTTTGATTTTTTTATGTGTGTCATTCTTCTCTCTCTCTCTCTCTCTCTCTCTGTTAGAAAAGAAAATTATGAAGACTAAACTATTAGTAGGGAATAACAAACCAATATCATCTTCCAATTTTGCTTTAGATCTTGAAAAAAATAATTAAGCATTTTGGATTCCTGCAATCTTTATCAGATTACTTGCTGGGAGAGGGTACAGTTTGCTGAGTGAAAGCAACATGTATGCAGTCAGCAGTCCATTGATAAGAGGCAAGTGGAGAAACTTTGCCTCTGAAACAGAAATACTGAATTTTAGATGTCATTGTATAGCAAGAAGCTACCCACAAAATCAGGAATATTCCAAATATTCCAGGAATATTTACCTTTTTCAAGGCTTTAATTTTTTAACCATCTAATCTGAGTATAAATTGGTTCTGGGTAAAGTTTGCAAAGGAATGAAAAAAGGGAAAAATAATTACTTTATCCTAGTCTAAATATTCAATTTGAGAGAATGAGAAAGAAATAAAGATGATATCATCTATATCTATATCCAAGGTAGAAACGTAGCTGAAGTTTTTTTCTGGATTTATATACCTTAGCTGCCTTTCATCATACCCACGTTCTGTGGTTAAATACATTCAGTGAGAATATTTCCTTTTAGATAAGTATGTTTCTATCTTAAAGACTGGCTCTCCAGAATGCTTAAGATAGGGCTCCACCAGAAGTAACCACTAATCCTTCGTGGTCTATTAGAATAAATAAAAGATAGAAAATCAACAGTTGTTGACTTTTTATTAAACTTTCTTGAGTATAGTCCTCAATATTTAAGATTTCTTTATTGTAACATGATCAGTTGATAAATTAAAGAAAAGGATTATAATATATTGAATTTTCAGGCAATTTTAATATATATGTTATAAAAAGAACTAAATTTTATAACACATATGTTATACGGCAATATAATATCATATAACTCTATATTGAATCACTTTTATTGAATGTCTTTAATGTACCAGACACTGTTAATGTAGACACTGACAATAGAGAAACAAAATTTTATATGTGAACAAAATATATATGATTCTGCCTTCACATTGCTTATAGTTGAGTTGGTGAGATAAATACTAAACAATAAATAAATAAAAGATAGAAGGATGTAAAAGAGAAGCTGTATGTTCAAAAATCAGAGTGACCCTTATTAGGGAAATTAAGTGTTAATTTACCTAGGGATAAAAGAACTATTTGATTGGCCGGGCGTGGTGGCTCATGCCTGTAATCCCAGCACTTTGGGAGGCTGAGGCAGGAGGATCACCTGAGGTCAGGAGTTCAAAACCAGCCTGGCCAACATGGTGAAACCCCATCTCTACTAAAAATACAAAAATTAACCAGGCACGACGGTGCGTGCCTGTAATCCCAGCTACTCGGGAGGCTGAAGCAGGAGAATCACTTGAGCCTGGGAGATGGAGATTGCTGTGAGCTGAGATCACGCTTTGCACTCCAGCCTGGGTGTCTCAACAAGACTCAATCTCAAAAAACAAAACAAAACAACAGCAACAATCTGATTGATTTTTTTCCCTTGAAATCCAAAGAGATTAAATATTCCAAAGGTTTTCTGACCTGTTTCTCAGGTAATTTTTGTTCCTTCTAAATTTTGCTTCATGTTTCATCTTCTCTTTTCTTTTAGAACATCATTATGATTTGTAATTAAATGTATTTTTTTGTGTTTGTTTAGCATTCATCTCACCTAGTCAACCACCAGTACTGTGAAGGCAGAATCATATACATTTTGTTCACATATACATTTTTGTTCCTCTGTCATTAGTGTCTGCATGAACAGTGTCTGGTACATGGGAGACATTCAACAAAAGTGATTAAATACGGAGTTATAGGTTATAATGTTATATTATCATATAGCATATATGTTATAAAACATAATTCTTTTCATAGCATATATATTAAAATTGTCTGAAAAATCAATATATTATAGTTCTTTCCTTTAATTTACCAATTGATCAAGTTACAACAAAGACATCTAAGATATTGGCCGGGCACGGTGGCTCACGCCTGTAATCTCAGCACTTTGGGAAGTCAAGGTGGGTGGATCACGAGGTCAGGAGTTCGAGACCAGGCTTGCCAACATAGTGAAACCCCGTCTCTACTAAAAACACAAAAATTAGCCAGGTGTGGTTGCATGCGCCTGTAGTCTCAGCTACTTGTGAGGCTGAGGCAGGAAGAATCGCTTGAACCCAGGAGGTGGAGGTTGCAGTGAGCTGAGACCACGTCATTGCACTCCACCTTGGTTGACAGAGGGAGACACCATCTCAAAAAAAAAAAAAATCTAAGATATTGCAAATTATACTCAAGAAGTTTAAAAAATACTCAACAGCTGTTGATAGCTTAGAACATAGACACTATTTACTGGTGGCGTTGGCGATAGAAATTCAATCTGGAGCAGAATCTGATTCAAATTGGACAAATCTTAGCCATGTGTCCTGGTTATATTTGATTGGTGTATTAGTTTTCTATTGCTGCTATAACATATTGCCACAAACATACCATTTTAAAAGAACACAGATTTATTATCTTATAGTTCAAGAGGTCAAAATTCTGAAATCAATTTCACTGGGATAAAATTGATGCCAATAGTCCTGCATTACTTTGGGAGTCTCTAGGGGAAAATGCATTTCCTTGTCTTTTCTAGCTTCTAGAGTCTACCCACATTTTTGGCTGATGACTCTTTCCTCCATCTTTAAAGCCACCAATGTAGCATATTCTCCCCTTTCTGTCTTATGTTTCCATCCTTACATCTTCTCTCTCTCTTTTATCCTTCTGCCTCCCTATTATAAGGATTACAGTGGACCCGCCCAGATAATCCAGGATAATCTCTCCACCTGAAAATTCTTAATTACACCTTCACAGTCCCTTTTACTATGTTCTGGCAATAAGGATGTGGTCATCTTTGTTGGGGAGTGGTATGGGTTGGCTCTGTGTCCCCAGCCAAATCTCAACGTGAATTGTAATAATCCCCACGTGTCACGGGAGGGACCTGGTGGGAGGTAATGGAATCATGGGGGCAGGTCTTTCCCACACTGTTCTTGTGATAGTGATTAAGTTTCACAAGATCTGATGGTTTTATAAAGGGGAGTTCCCCTGCACAAGCTCTCTCTTGCCTGCCACCATGCAAGATGTGACTTTGCTCCTCGTTTGCCTTCTGTCACGATTGTGAGGTCTCCCCAGCCATGGGGAACTGTGAGTCAATTAAACCTCTTTCCTTTATAAATTACCCAGTCTGAGGTCTGTCTTTATTAGCAATGTGAGAACAGACTAATACAGGGGGAGGGGCATTATTCAGCCTACTACAATTGGTCTAGGGGTAAGAATCTGACCTAACTGAGGCCAGAGTCCTTCTCCTGGTTATTATTATTATTTTTTTCCCTGGAACTTGAAAAAAATCTCCTGTAATGATGGAGGCTCTGACATACGGAGTTTAGGATCCAACAGCAGTCATATTTCTTGAGGCATGGAAAAGGTAATATAAAAGAAAAAGAATCTAGTCCCCTATATGCTTATTTTGTAAATAAAACATAAGAGACATATCCATGGGAGAGACAGATTAAGATGAAAAAATAGAGAGACTGAGGTCCAGGTGTACTTTTGCATCTCATACTTTGGTTATATGAAGCACCACAGTTTCCCCTAAAATTTTCCTCTTTTACCTAAACTAATTTGAGATGAGTTTCCAATACTGACAACTAAAGAACTAACTAATATACTAGTACAATATATAATATTACATATTATATCTGTAATACAATAAAACTAATATAATAGTAAAATATATTTTATATACTTAGCATTCAGTTAAGCTCTTGCTCACTCCAGTTCTTCTAAACCAAGGTCATGGAAATCACATTTTCACATGTCTGACAAGTTCATAGACAAGCTTCCTGAGCCACATTCCTGGACCAGGGTCTCCAATTATTTAGATAAACCAGGCGGATACTCAAGACCAAGCCCTGGTGAGACTGGAGTAGACCAAGGAAAGAGATGACTGATAGTCAGTCTCTCAGCCAGGAAAGCCTAGGAAAGACCTGAGGCTTCTGCCAGTCAGGTTATACGATACTGAGGTAGAGATCTTCCCCTTCATGTGGGTCTCAGTAAGAGATCTTGTACAAATCCTTTCTCACTTCTCTCTAGCAAACTCCAACTCATTTCTCAAGGTCCAACTCAGAAGTTCCCTCTCCTGTGAAGTCTTTTCTGAGTGTCTCCTTTACCCACTTTCTTTTCTATCACCTTCCACTTTTTCAGAACTTAATTGCTGTGTCCTGTGTGTTCCCATTATCCTTTAAGTATTCTTCCCTTGGTGTCATTAAAACATGATATGTCCTATTTGGTTGTTTTTTTTTCATGTATGCTTAACTACCTGCCTTGAAGATGAATTCCTTGAGAGCATGACATGCTTCAAACTGTGTTATGTACTATGCTAGGTAAAGAATATGCAATGAGGCTGGGCGCGGTGGCTTACCAGGTAATTCCAGCCTTTTGGGAGGCCAAGGCGGGCCGATCACTTGAGGTCAGGAGTTTGAGACCACCCTGGCCAACATGGCGAAACCCCATCTCTAATAAAAACACAAAGATTAGCTGGGTATGGTAGCATGCACCTGTAATCTCAGCTACTCAGGAGGCCAAAGGCAGGAGAATCGCTTGAACCAGGGATGCAAGGTTGCAGTGAGCCAAGTTCGCACCATTGCACTCCAGTGTGGGCGACAGAGCGAGACTCCGTCTCAAACAAACAAACAAACAACACACACACACAAAAACCAGAAACAAAAAAAAAATTCCTTACTCCAAGGGAGCTAACAGTCCAATGAGAGGCAGAGCAGTAAATTCCAACAGTGTGTGATGAGGACTATGTCAGGGGCGTGGGAAATACAGCAGGAGCATTTATGGAGTCACTTCACTTAGAAGGAGTGGGCAGGCCAGGGATGCATCAGAAAGGTGATGCTTAAGCTGAATCTTAGAGGTTAATAGGAGTTCTTGGACAGACAAGAGAAAGAACATTCCAGGCAAGGTCATAGAGTCAAGAGAGAACATGGTAGATTCAGTGCACTATGAACAGCGTGATATTATTGAAACAAAAAGTTTATGTTGGGGCGAGATGAGAAATGAGGTTAGAGAGAATGATAAGGGAAAAAATGAAAAAATCTTAAAGGGTTATACTAGAAAGTGAAGATTCCATTTCCAAAAGTAATTGTGAAGTGCCTGTCATAGAATATTGACCTTTGCATCATTAATCATTTTGAGGCAGAGACAGCTCACAGTCGGTACAGAAATCAAAAGGCACAGTCATGGAATTGATGGTTGGCTGTAACACTGACATCTTTGCTTTGGGAAAGAAAAGTCAATATTGAAGCCCTAAATTTTCTGTGTTTTTAAAATTCAAAGATCAAAGACATAAATATGACTGGGCAGTTGTATATAAAAGAAAAGATGAGTAAAATTGGAAAGCTTGGAAGTAATATACACTTATTACTTACTTAGGGTTCTTCTGTATTCGTAGTAAACTAATTGCTAGTAGCAGGGTTCTTAGCCTGGGTTATATTGATCTTTTTGAGGTTCTGAAAACATCTTTAAATTCTAGGCAAAATTTTGAGCACATGTATGTTTACTTATTTTCCTAGGGAGAGGGGTTTGGGACTTTGCCTAGGTTTAATAGAGTTCTTGGCCCCAAAAAGATAAAAATCCACTGGGCTCTAGCATATACAACTAGAACAAAAGGACAAAGAGGCAATATTGTTTAGACATTGCATGGTAGATAGTCATGTAGGAATTTCTTTTTGGGGAACGTAGAGTTAGCAGGTAGAACAACATTCAATGCTATAGTAAACAATCCTCCAAATGAAGTGGCTTATGATAATAGCACATGATTTCTTACTCAATTTGAAGATTAATGCAGTGAGTGTTGGAGGGCAGGTGGGGAGGTGTGGGGCTGTGTATCATAGTGTGTAGGAGGGTCTGATGTGCATAGCCCTTTAAAGATAGGCCTCCTTCCATCCTGTGGCTCTGCCGTCTTTGACGTTACACCTCAAAGGCATGCTGGTATCCTCCAGGTAGCATCCAGGGGAAAAGGGAGGCAGGTGGGGAAGGTTACATTCCTTTAAAATGCCTTGATGGGGCAATGGCATTTCCCTTCTCACATTCCATTCACAAGAACTGATCATATGGTCCCACTTCTAGGTGTAAGGGAGATGTAAAATGTAGTTTATCTAGATGCACAAGAAGAAGAAGTGTATTTGGTGAATATCTGGCTAGCCTCTGTCATGGGGAATTTGAAAAACTGCTTGAATTCTTATCTGCTGGTTATGGTTTTGGTCTCCTTCTAAATGGAAAAGAGAGACTGAACTAGATATTCTCTATCAAAGATCTTCCTATGGTTGTGTGTAAGGGGTTTTGAAAAATGTGTCCTTTGCTTAAAAAATGTATTAGGTCAAGAGCACAACTTCAAGAATTCTCTGATTCATCAACAGCCTCAAAAATAGTCATCCAACCAATAACTCAGATAGAACTTAAGATAGGGCTCTAAGACTTTAACATGAAGAAAAAGATTTCTCCCTTACATTCCCTTATACGCTGAAGATATCCAGCAGTCTTTTGAGGCTTAACACATTTTATTGTCAAGTGAGATTCACTTTCCACTTTTATTCTGATTATTAGCTTCCTTCTGAAGTATTAATCCAGGAACTCGTTAACTCAAACTGCAGAACAAGTCAATTCCAGAGGGGAACACAAAGATCAAGTTATGTAGATCATCTAAGAACTAGAGCTTATTAAAATGCTTTACTTTTGAAAGACATTTTCAAGTGACTACTTTAATCATATAGAATTTTGCTAATTAAACAGCCAATTTAAATGCCAACTCTACTAACTGGATTTTGAGTTACAGTTAATTTTAATTATTTCTGTTCTATAAAAATATACATAAGAGCTTTTTAATTTTAATTCCACTTTTTATGCAGCAGTTAACTCACCCACACAGTCAGCTCCAATAGTTGCAAAAACAGAAATAAGTGGTAGCTGAAGGTATAGTTTCCTAGTTTTAAGCTTTTTTAAAAAATGTGTTTTTTTGAATTGTATAGAACAAATTCTGCCCTTTCATGCATCCTACCAGTATCACAAAGGCAAAGCAGACAGTGTGGTCTGTATGAATGTAATCCTGGTCAAATTCTGACTTTAAATAGTCTTTTTCTGACTTTAGTTTTATTTCCGCATTAAAAAGAGTCCTTCCTTTTCCTCTTGATTGCTAAATCAGTTTTCTGACTCTGTCTTCATGCCCTTATTTAAAAAATGTATTGAAAACTTACTACTTATCTGTGTGATCTTAAGCAAATCCCTGTCCACTGTAGAGCCTTGTCTCTGATATAGGAGTAGTCTCATAGGTTTGTTGAGAAGGCCTCAAACCAGATGACGAATAGTAGAGTGCTTTCAACTTTCAAAGGCTCTAGAAATATAAGCTACCATTATCAATATAACCACCAATAACCTAAATAGGTAGAATAGATACTATAAAGTTTGGAGAAGGAGGAGAGTATGACTCAAAGAATCTTACTGGGATGAGAAATCAGAGTGGTGGGGACAGAACTTTCCTGGCTCATGATGTAAGAGGGGGATTTAAATATGTGGAAAGGAAAAGAGAGGGCGCCTTAGCAGAGCTATATGACGTGTCCTGAGGGAAATGCACACGAGGGGATGAACAAATCAAGCTGATTGTCTCTGAAGCAATTTGTTAACCTGAGTATATTGAGGAATAAACTTAGAAAGTAGATTACGATCAGCAGAGGAAGTCTTTTTATTGATAAGGACTTCAAGTTTGTTTTTGATTAGAACACAATGGGATGAGGTTGATATTTTCAGAAGACTCATCTGGCAAGAAAGGAGAGTGACCAGAGGCACTAAGACCAATGAGAGGGAGGGCATGCCAATCTTGGTGAGAAAAAAAATAAATAAATAAAAGCTTACACCATATGAGAACAAAGAATTAAGAAGGAATGATATAAAAGAAAAGTAAAACACCACTATTATCATCATCATCTACTGCTGCTACCATCAAAACCACAAAAACCATGCATCACATCACAAGAGAGCATCATGGATTTGGTGGGACAGGTAAGGGGAGCAGTCAAGAAAGTCTTCAAGCTTTAGGGTTTTGGTGACTAGGAAAATGACGCCAACAACCATTATGGTACTCTTGGGGAAGAGAGGGATGCAGGCTTTAGTGTTGGATGTGATGAGTTTAAGGTGGAGGCTATAGATGCAAGTGAAAAGTTCAGGCCTCCATGGCTTGCCACTTCTCGCTTTGAATGTTATGCCTTTGTATTATTGAACTGCTTGCAGTCTCTTGTGCCAACCACACTCTCATACTTCCATGCCTTTTTATCTTGCTGTTACCACTAATTAGAATACCCTCTCGTCTTCATTTTTATTTTTTTAAAGTCAGGCCTACTGATACATAATCTACATACAGTAAAATCTATCACTTCTAGACACAGATATAGGTTTTGAGTATCAACAAAAATACACAAGCAGGTAACTGCCACTTACTCAAGGTATAGAAAACTTCCTTTGTGCACCTTTGTAATCAATCTTCTCACCCTATTCCCAAACCACTAATTGGTCTGTTTCTATAGTTTTGCCTTTTCCAGAATGCCATATAAGTGGAATCATAGGGTTAGCTTTTTGTGTTTAGCTTTGTTCACAGCATAATTATTTTGAGATTCATCCATGGTGATGAATGTATCAGTAGTCTGTTTCTTTTTATGCTGAATAGCATTCCTTTGTATGAATGTGCTATACTTTATATCCACTTTCACTAGTTGAAGAACAATTGAATTATAGTTGGCCCTTGAAAAACACAGATTTGAACTACATGAGTCTACTTATACATGGGTTTTATTCCACCTCTGACACCCTGAGACAGCAAGACCAACCCCTCCTCTTTCTCATCTTTCCCAACCTACTCAATGTGAAGATAATAAAGATGAAGACCTTTATGTTGATCCACTGCCATTTAATGAATAGTAAATATATTTTCTCTTCCCTATTATTTTCTTAATAACATCTTCTTCTCTCTAGCTTGCTTTATTGTTAGAATAAAGTATGTAATGCATGTAACATACAAAATATCTGTTCATCAACTGTTTATGCTATAGGTAAGGCTTTAAGTCAAGTGTAAGCTATTAGTAGTTAAGTTTTTGGGGAGTTAAAAATATTTTTTTCACATTAAAAATATTTTCAAATGTGCAGGGGTCAGCACCCCTAACCCTTATGTTATTCAAGGGTCAAATGTATTTTCAGTTTTTGGTTATTATGCATAGAATTACTATAAACCTTCATGTGCAAGTCTTTGTGTGAACATATATTTTAATTTCTCTTGGATGATTACCTAGGAGAGAGATTGCCAGATCATAACAGAAACTTATGTTTATATACATGTATATTTAACTTTATAAGAAACTGTCAGGCCAGGTTCGGTGGCCCATGCCTGTAATTCCAGCACTTTGGGAGGCCGAGACGGGCAGATCGCCTGAGCTCAGGAGTTCCAGACCAGCCTGGGCAACATGGCGAAACCTCATCTCTACAAAAAATACAAAAAAAATCTAGCCAGGCATGGTGGCGCATGCCTGTAGTCCCTGCTGCTCAGGAGGCTGAGGTGGGAGGATTACTTGAGCCTGAGAGGCAGAGGTTGCGGTGAGCCGAGATCGTGCGGCTGCACTCCAGGTCTGGGCAACAGAGTGAGATCTTGTCTCCAAAAAAAAAAAGGACCTGCCAAACTGTTTTCTGAAGTGATTGTACAATTTGCATTCCCACCAATAATGTATGGAAGTTCCAGTTACGCTGTATCCTTGCCAGTAGTGACCTTTTTGGGTGTCTACTCTCTCCCTCTCATTTATTGCTCTAGGGGAAGTCAGATAATGTGTTGTTAGCAGCCCTGTGGAGAGGAGGATGAGGTGAGGAACTAAAGTCTCTGGCCAATAACCAGTGAGGAACTGCGGCTTGTCAGCAACCATGTGAATGAGTTTAGAAGTGCATTCTCCAGCCCCACTTGAGCTTTATGATAACTGTAGCCCCATATGACAGCGTGGCTGCAACCTTTTGAGTGACCTTGGTTCAGAACCACCCAGATAAGGGGCTCCCGGATTTCTGACCCTCAGAATCTATGTGAGACAATAAATGCTTGTTGATTTAAGCTGCTACGTTTGGAGTAATTGGTTGCATAGCAACAGATAGTTAATGCACTGAACGAAGACACTGGTGTGAAGCTCAAGGGAGATGTCAGGTCTGGAATAGAGATTTCATGTGAAGCCATGAGACAGAATAAGTTTTGCATGTTTAGTGCTTTAGGCCAGAGCTTCCAACCCAATTTCTGCATCCAGAATGTCTCTGATTATCGCAAAGAATATAAACAATTCTCAAAACAAAATTCACAATAGAAATACAATATTTTGGGCGTAGGGAGAGGGGGTCATATAGTTAAATAATGATAATGTTGTCTCAATTCTCTAAAATCTAGGAATCAGTCTCCGTATGATTTCTCTCCATCTCTTTATTGGCAACTCTTATTCTGTATTTTATAGTATTCTATTCCTTTGGCAATTTTCAGATATATACAAATTATTTACCTCCCACTCTTTCTCCTCTTTCTTCTTTTTTTTTCTTCTGGAATCCAGCCTTAGCATTTCAAAGAATGACCCAAGTTAAAACCACTCCCAGGGAGAATGGATTTAAACAGCCTGATATGGCATGGTGGCCTTTGAAACTGATCAGGCATAAAGAAAAAGTGGGAAGCCTTTATTCCTTTCTCCCATTTGGCCCCCAACTCTCAGAAAGTACATTTATCCTGGAGATGTGAGTGTGGGGAATGTACGAGTATGGAGAAAGTGTCTTAGTCCATTTGTCTATTAGTGTTGTTATAAAGGAATACCAGAGGCTGGATAATTTATAAAGAAAAGAAGTTTATTTGGTTCACAGTTCTGCAGACTGTACAAGAAGCATGGTGGCTGCATCTGCTTTTGGTGAGAGCTTCAAGTTGTTTCCATTCATGGCAAAAGAGAGGGGAGACATTGTGCAGAGGTCACCTGGAGAAAAAAGAGGTAGAGAAAGGGGAGGGAGGAGGTACCAGGTTCTTTTTAACAACCAGCTCTGGGAAGAACTCCCGTGGGAACTAATAGAGCAAGAACTCACTCATTACCATGAGGATGGCACCAAGCCAGTCATGAGGGATCCACCCCCATGATCCACACACCTCCCATTAGGCCCCACCTCCAGCACTGGGGATTGAATTTCCACATAAGATTTGGCAGGGCCAAACAAAGCATATCCAAACCATAGCAGAAGGACTGCTGGCTAATGGCTCATTCATACGGCATCTAAAAATGCTGGAGAAATAGGGAGTTACCTTGGTGACAGAGAGCTTCCCACTGTCTGAACAGTGACTGGGACTTGCTGCAGTCCCACTGAGGCCTGGGCTGTACTTAGAGAATGAGGATGGACAAAATTCTCCCACACTCCATTTCAGCCGGAGCCCAGGGATAGGGATGATATTAGTGGAGAAGGGGTGTTGAGATAATGTTTGTGGTTAGGTTTCACTCCTTCCCCTTAAATGTATTTTCCATTGAATAGCAGCCAAGATTTAGATGAGGGCAAGTGGCACTACTGCCCACTCCTAGAAGGAACAACGGGATTCCTGTTATCGACACTGTTAGAGTGAACTAAATATGGCCTGAGAAGGACTCCGTACTTCTATATTTGAGTCTGTGAACTAACCGTAACCTAGCTTAAAAGACAAGATAGAAAACCTAACTTGGGAATACACACCTGTAACAATAAGTGAGTCTTGGCCATTCCCAGTGGCCACACTTCAACCACTCATAGAGTGTTGAGTGTTCAAACTGTGTTCAAATAAGGCAAACGCCAACCTGCAAGCAATCCAGCTATTTCTGTACCTCACTTCTGATTCCTGGACGTCACTTTACTTTTTTTGTCTATGAATTTGTTCTGACCACAAGGCACCCCTGGAGTCTCTCTGAATCTGCTGTGATTCTGGAGGCTGCCCGACTCGTGAATCATTGCTTCTTTTTGCTCAGTTAAACTCCATCAAATCTGATTTGTCTGAAGTTTTCTTTTAACAATACCAAAAGCATCATCCTAAGGAAATCTCCTTCCCTTAATAAAAGTGGCTTTGATTCTCTCCCACCAAGTTCTTCTACTATCTATAAAGCTCCACATGGCCATTTATACAGATACTCAGAGAGAATACTCAGAGGTTCTGAATGTAGTACCCTTACCTCTCATGGCAAAATAGGCCAGCTTTTTAAGGATGAATATCTTTAGGCAAACCCATGCAACATAAAAGATCTCATAAGACTTCCCCTGCCAAAATTAGGGTAGGAAGTTATTTCATCATCTACTCTTTCACCTCCCCATCCTGCAATATACATAAAACTGAACAATTCTATCAATACAATTGCTTCTCTTTCCTTCTTGTACACAACCTGTTTCTCCCATGAATCCTTTCATAGTTCATTACTGAAAGCTTTCTGAAATGGAAGTGGGAGGAGACATGTGCAAAGCAAAAAGAAATTAAAAAATGTTAAACAAATTACTTTTCGCCTGTGAGATTTTTCTCCCTTTCTTGGCAGTATTATTTGCCTAGTCTATTGACGTTTCAGACTAGAGAAAGATTAGCTATAGTTGTACCAGCAGTTTCTTTATCTCTCTGAGGGTTCCAGTGGCAGAGGTTGTTAGCTTGAGAAACAGGATGTTTGCATTATTGATTAGACCACACTGTTTTGACTGAAATAGCAGAGAATATTCTTGGCTGCTTTACATGTGTCAAGTCAGTTTGCTTCTTGTCCATCAGTTATAGGGAGCTTTTGTTGCTGCCAGTGTGTTAGACGTCACATCTCAGGTGATTCTTTCTGACTGTCAGTCACCTTATCTGTTGCTGTTGATTAAAAACCTAATCTCAATCAAGAAATTTTCTGTTGCCTGTTTTGGTGTTTGTGACCAGGGGATAGTTGTTTTGGTGCTTTGAGCTGTTTCTCGTAGATTCTTAGAGCAGGATGTTTCAGCTGTTTGGACAGAGGGGAGGCTCACAGAACTAAACAAATAACTTTACCATTTTCGATTTAGTTGTGCTAAAGGGACAATTGAAGATGAAAACAAACCATATTGCTCCTTACTTAATTCCTGTAATGTTTAATAAAACAATGTTATGCAGTCATGGTTCTCAAGCTTTGACTGATGAAATGCAAATTTCTGGGATCAACTGAGAGAGGTTTTGGTCCAGAAGGACCAGGGTAGGATGGGACCCAGGAATCTGTATTTTAAACCACACCCTAGTAGTTCTGATTTTAGACGAAACATGAGATGTACTGCAGGAAACACAGCTATACACCATTAAAGAGTCAAGTAAAGATTAGACAATTAGGGTGTTAGGAGCCTCAGGACAAGTCAAAGAAAATGTTGAGGGAAAATCCCAGTGCTTCTAATTTATAGTAACCAGACTGTTAGCAAGTTAATGATATGATTTATGTCTATTTTCTCAACTTTGGTTGATATACTTCATAAAGAGACACTAGATAATTATGTCTAATAATAATCTAAGCAAATTTAAAATATTTAATTACCATTGATTGAACATTTTTATTAATATAGATCACAACAATAGAGAACCCAAAAATAGACCTCAAAATATTTAGGAAGTAAGTAGTATTCCAAATTAGTGGAGAAAGAAGAGTTGATTATACCATATATGTTATTACAACAACTGGCTTGTCATTTAGGTTTAAAAAGAAGCTAGATTTCTGCTTCATTTCCAAAATAAATTACAGATGAATTAAAGGGCTAACCCTAAAATAAATAAAACTGTATACAGTCTAGAATAAAGTATGGGCACTTCTTTTTAGTAGTGCACTTCTTTTTAATCTTGGCATTACATAAACTCTGCAAGTCTAAAAGTAAAAGATACATAAATTTGACTACATAAAAACTATTGTAAAACTACCATAAAAGAGTCAAAAGTCAAACTTAAAATTAAAGACAGAATTAAGAACTTGAGAAAGATTTTTGAACAGGCAGTTCACAGAAAAAAATTCACAAATGACCACAACTTATGAAATAATGTTCAGTCCTGCTCAAAATTATTTATGTGCAAATAAAAATAAGGTATTGTTTTTCATCTGTTAGTTCAACAAAAATTAACATATTTCATAGCATTAACTTTGAGGAGGGGTGGAGAAGAGTGAGTACCTGAGCAACTTCTACTTAAGTTTAAAATACTCATATTCTTTGATCCAACAATTCCACTTCTAAAAACTTATTCTAGAACTATAATTATATATGTAACCAGAGCAAGATGATAATTATAATATTGTTTATAATATTTAAAAACTGGAAATGATGCAAATGATCATTACTAGAGTGCTAGTTAAATAATTAATGGCCCCTCATGTTTTGTAATATTCAAAAATGTGGGTTAGATCTGCACATTTGGATATGAAAGAAACGACCAAGATACATTGTTATGTTTTTAAAAAAAGAAAGAAGGCAAGGCACTAAACACTGTGTATCTTGTGTTTCTATTTGTATACAGCAAACCTCCAGAAAACGTATGTATATACATAGTAAATTTCTGGAAACATTAAGAAATTTTAAAAAATAAATACCTTTGGGAATGGAATTAAAGATTTTGGAGTAAGAGGATGACATTTTTCATTGTATATACTTTTCTACTACTTGAAAATTTAAAATTGTGTAATGTATCATTAAAAGTACCAAAGAAAAAGCCACTTGGAAATGCAAGGATTTTACATACCTGAGCTGTTCTGATTACAGCATAATGTTTGTGATAATCATATTTTGCTATTAGAAAGTTCAAATTATGTTGAATAAAACAAACCAAGTAAGCATATGAAACATTTACAGAGATGGTTATTTAAAAAATTTCAGCATGTAAATGACAAAACTTCATTAGGAAAAAAATTCATGTATTTAGTGTAGCGTGTACATACTTAACTGTGTCATACTGCTTTGCAAGAAGTCCCTGACCTGTATACTCTACAGGGCTCTCAGGACTTTGCCTGGTAAAGGTGGTGAGTTGCCCTGTGTCGTCCCAGTTTTTCAGGCAAGTCTATCGTTTTGGTGACAGACACTTCAAACTTTAGCTGCTGGGAGGCAGCTGTCAATGACTGAGGAGTGGTATTTGTATCCTTCACCCACCAAACCCGCTCTTATCCAGAGTAAAGAAAATAGAACTATCAGATATGGATTAAAACTATCAATAATAAATGGAAGCAGCCACATGAAACAGTGAAACTTAAAAACACGTTTTTGTTTTTACTTTCCCCAATTATGAAAGTAATATATGTTTGTTACAGAAGTACAGAGAAGTCTAATTTATACCATACTAACAGAGATTCTCTAAGCACAAAGGCAGGAGTTCCTCTAATTTTTGTATTCTGTTTGTTATTTTAAGGAGAATTTCAACAGGGATGGAGACTTAAATATAATTTGTTTATACATACATAGAGTGCAGAAACATAAGAAAGAAACTGGCAACATTGCTTCTGAGTAGAAGAATTGAGGGCGTGGGGAAGATAAGTCAGGTGTGAAAGGAACTGACTTTTGTATTATTTATGTAGCCACATCATTAAAAAAATTGAAAAACAATAAACTGTAAAAAGTAAAAATTTTCATAAGAATTCCCTAATATTCATAATTCTTATATAGAAATTTGAAATAAAAATAAAATCCACTACAAAATCATAAGTCAAACAAAATAATTTAATAAGAGCATCCTAGAAACATTGTTTCTACATAGTCATTCAGATAAAAAAGAAATAAAAGGATGGAAAGAAGGCACGAATGAAAGAGAAATAATAGAACAAAGAAGAGTGAAATGCCTAAATGGAAAGATTGCCAAAATAAGTCTGCTACATTGAAAATATACTGCCAGTTGGTTGATATTTAAATGATAGAAATTCTTGAAGAATGGTGACATTAATCATCACTAGAAAGGCCTGGCATGGTGGCTCACGCCTGTAATCCCAGCACTTTTGGAAGTGGAGGTGGGTGGATCACTTGAGGTCAGGGGTTAAACCAGCCTGGCCAACATAGTGAAACCCCTGTCTCTACTAAAAATACAAAAATTAGCCAGGCGTGGTGGTGCACACCGGTAGTGCCTGCTACTCGGACGCTGGGGCAGGAGAAGCGCTTGAACCTGAGAGGTGTAGACTGCAGTGAGATTGTGCCACTGCACTCCAGCTTGGGCGACAGAGCAAGATTCCGTCTCCCCCACCTGCACCCCAAAAAGAAACATCACTAAGAAAACATGAATGGTTGGGGGGAATACTGGAAGGAAACAACGGAAATCTGAAAAGGTGTAAGAACCTAAACAAATTTGTTTATCACAGAAAATAAATCACAAAACAACTTTGCCTTCTCTGGTAAGTTTCTTTATGTTAAATAAGAGTTACTTTTTGCATCACACAGACCTTCTAAACTCTTCGCTAAAGAGGTCCTTGGTAGTTTGTATGTAAGTCAGTTCCTTACAGAAGTGGCACTGAGCAGAGTAGATAAAGATGGGAACTTTTGAAGAGTTATAATCTTTGTGTGCAAAAAAGAAGCCACAGTAGTCTGAAGAGCTGTGCAAGTTTCAGGATGACACTGGGTTGGGAACCTTGGAGCTAAGTGTCCCACACTTGGCAAGCCATGACATACGTATTTTCTGTTCAGGCAGAAACTGAGCTTTACAAAAGTGAAATGAGAAACAAAACAAAACAAAACAAAACAAAACAAACAAACAAAAAAAAGGCATGTATATTGAGAACCATTCAGTCCTTCTTAGAATTGCCTCATACCTTTCTCATGCATCTTTATTAAATTCAGACGCACATTAATTTTAGAAAAGTCTAAATAGGCGTGTGTTTTATTTTTCTGTTTCCTAGTGAAATAGTGGTATAAGCCTGGAAATGCTCTACATCTATTTTCTGAAATCTGTAGCTCTTGTTTAGGTAAATATCAGGTACTTAGCTAATTAAATGTCTCTTGTTTATGTGAAAGTGTCAAATTTCAGGATGTTATGTGTAAGGCTCAATAAAATTACGTACAAAATGACAGTGTACTCTCTTTTCATAGGCTGACCTTGTGGTCACCATCACCTAAAAATTGCTCAAAACAAAAATGACCTAAAGGTTGAAACAAGATAAGATCAAATTGACGTCATGGTAATTATACCAAGTACCCTTCAATCATTGGATGGAATTTCCTGTTGATCCCAGGGCTTAGATGCTGGTGGAAACACTCTGCTGGTATAAAAAGCAGGTGAGGACTTCATTAACTGCAGTTACTGAGAACTCACAAGACGAAGCTAAAATCCCTCTTCAGAGCCACAGTCAACTGCGCTGAACATCCTGCAAAAAGCCCAGAGAAAGGTAATATGAATAAAATAATTTTGGGGGATTTTAATTGAGGAGTAAAATATTTGAGAATATGAGGAAGATTCCAGAGTCTCTGCATACACCTTAATAAGAAGAGAGACAGACTTTTACTCATTCTCTTTTCAGCACTCATGATTGAATTGGGAGGAAGTCTGTAAAATTTGGCTGTGATCATAGGGTAAGATGCTATCTAACAGAAACCAGAAACCCAATGTCTCCTGCTGGGATGCTTGAGTGCCTGTCAGGATCTAAAAATTTTCCTCAAGAATTATTGGATGTCATTGGAAAGACATTCTTTCTAATGGCTTCCAGGAGCCAGTCAGAGGGCAAGTAGACGTTATGATATTGTTTTATTATCCATTTTTAAGTGATGTATAACTATATCTTCAAGCTGGCCCATGATAAAGTGGCTCACTTGTTCAGCTGAATGATCATAGCTTCTGATTATCTTTTGAATAGATGTTCTTAGGCAGACTTGAATAGTAGCAGGGAATTTCTTGAACGTCATTGTTTTCATTTTCTTCTTTAATAAAAATCAGAGTTGGTAGTATTTCTCTAGCTATTATTCATGAATTTGCAATGATAAGTCACTTGCCCAAGTCTCACTGAGTAGTTCCAATGAGTTTCTGGAAACTTTTTTGCAGCTAACCATGGCTATCTTTGCATTAACACGAATTGGCGGCTGATTGGGAAACAGAGACTAGAAAATAAAAGAGTTTTTTTGTCCCTCCTTATTAGCGTCGAAGAACAGGATATGGGCACGTGTGAAGAACTATGGGCTGACACTATATGGGTCCCTTAGCAATGCAGAAGCTGCCTTTCATCCCATAGGAATTTTGTTTCCTAAGCTCTTCAATCTTTTTCCCAGTCAAAAGTCAGATATTTTGCCTTAGAAAAGGAATCATTTAAAGTTTCTGAAAATATCTTTTAAATAATTACTTGACTTAATACCAATTCAATTATTCATAATATTGGTCAACCAAATTGCATGTAATATATTGCTATATTCTTGAATTATTTAAGAAAGACAAGAGTGGTCCTCATTTATAAAGGGTTCGTGGTTTTTCATTTTAATTTCAACTTTGGTTTTCTTAAGTTTATTATTTTTCTTTTTTGCAGTAAGAGTCATTGAAATTTTAAATGAGTCACATTTCTTACCATTTCCTGCTGAAAAGGGTAGCATGTGAGAAAAATGTTAGAAAAGCAATTAATTATGTTCCAGAGCAGATTTTCAGTTTCAGTGTACATTTGTTTTTAACGTGAGACCCAAATTTACATGAAAACTCAAAGTAAGAGCTGAGTAACAGAAATGGCTAACTTAGGAGGTAATGTACACCTTGCTTAAAAACAGATCAAAGTAATCTACTTTCACAAAGAGAAAATTTACAGGAGTTAACTTACATTTCTATTGAGAACAGCATGGTTCATAGCACTAAACTTCATTTTTCTGGATTGTGAATCCTAGAGTAGTTTGCTATCAACTTTTGATCTTTGCAAATTCTGAATTTGGCGTATAATGTTACAGCAGTGCCATTGTAATGTTGCACAAGGTAGTCTAGCAATTTCTCGGTTCATCAGACTTAGAGGTAACATTGTAGAAATGATCCAGCATCTTTAATACTCTGTGATTTAAGGTGGGGCACTTAGGCTGAACTAGGGGTAGAATCAATGACAATATTAGAAATCAAATTAGACAACATAACTGAAACAGCATGATTCATGTGTGACTCCAAGTTATAAAGGAGGACATGGTTTAATGGTATGCTTCCAGGCTATAGGGGTAGTACAAGTGGAAGGACACTATCTTAGGATCAGATTACTTTCTGAACAACTTTGGCAAATCGTTTAAATTCTCTAATGTGTAGTTTTCTAATATATGACACAGGTGTGAAGAAAATAAAGCAAGTGAATGTATGTGAAAGCCAATGCTGGCTGGGCAGGGGGGCTCTCGCCTGAAATTCTAGCACTTTGGGAGGCAGAGCTGGGGATATTGCTTGAGCCCAAGAGTTGAAGATCAGCCTGGGCAACATAGAGAAACCCTGTCTCTACAAACAAAACAAAACAAAACAAAAACACAAAAACAAAAAATCACGCTCAAATTAGCTGGGCTTGCTGGCACACTCCTCTTGTCCCAGTTACCTGGGAGGCTAAGATGGGAGGATCACCTGAGCTTGGGAAGTTGAGACTGTAATGAGCAGTGATTGTGGCACTGCACTCCAGTCTGATAGACAGAGTGAGACCATGTCTCATAAAAAAAAAAAAAAAGAAAGAAAGAAAGAAAGAAAAAAAGAAAGAAGAAAGAAAGAAAGAAAGAAAGAAAGAAAGAAAGAAAGAAAGAAAGAAAAGAAAGCCAATGCTTTTTCCCCTTTCCCTGATCGCCTGCTGTTCCCCACTGCAGACAGTTCTCATAGCTTGAACAGTTATAAAATACCTGAACTTGCTCTCTTTTCTTTTCATTTCTTTTCTTTTCCTTTCTCTCTCTCTCTGTCCCTTTCTTTCTTTCCCCTTCCCATCCCCTCCCCTTCCCCTCCCCTTCCCCTCCCCTCCCCTCCCCTCCCCTCCCCTCCCCTCCCCTCCCCTCCCCTCCCCTCCCCTCCCCTCCCCTCTCCTCTCCTCTCCTCTCCTCTCCTCTCCTCTCCTCTCCTGTCTCTTTTCAAGACAGGGTTTCTCACTGTCTCCCAGGCTGGAGTACAGTGGCTGTATCTCAGCCCACTTCAGCCTCATCCTCCCAGGCTCCAGTGATCCTCCAACCTCAGCTTCCCAAGTAGCTGGGACTACAGGCCCATGCCACCATGCCCAGCTAATTTTTGCATTTTTAATAGATACGGAGTTTCACAATGTTCTCCAGGCTGGTCTTGAACTCCTGGGCTCAAGTGATCCACCTGCCTTGGTCTCCCAAAGCGCTGGGATTACTGGCCTGAGCCAACGGGTATGGCAGAAATGGCTTTTTAAAGATAGCTCTGAAGAAGGTGAAGTGAAATAAATATGTAAAATAAAAAATACATTGGTAAGTTATATTAAACTGGCACAGAATAACGTTGCTCTAAAAAAAGATATCAGCATCTTATTTAGGGATATGTCATCTGAAAACATCATTTAGGAAGCTCATTGTAAAATGTAAAGATTTAAAAGCAGTGCAATGAAGTGGTTCAGAGCTAGGAGTCTGGAATTGTAAAGAGACATTTTAAAATCTTGGCTCTGCCAGTAACTAATTATGTGACCTTGTATAGATTACTTCATCTCTATAATTTCTTTACAAAAATGAGAATGATACTACACAGGATTGGTCATGATGATTGAATGTATTTGTGAGTTCAAGGTGCCCAAATAAATGTCTGGCACACAAGTGCTCAATTAATGGTAGGTGTTATTTTTTAAAATATAAGACATTATTGTTACCATATCCAGTATTACAGATACTGTGTTGAATGCTAATCCAATTTTGTATACTTTGTTACATTTCCTGTAATCAGTTAACTTAATATGTGACCCTTAATATAAAGACCCTCCCCACCCAACCTACCATATGCACAGAGGAGAAAGTAGAGGCAGGATTGTGGTTCTATATCTCAGACTTTGGAGCAATATTTGTTATAAGAGAGTGCAGTTGTACCAGTTATTTATCGTGATGCATCAAGTTACTTGAAAACTTAGTGAGTAAAATAACAAATTATTATCTTTCAAAGTTCCGCTGGTGGACTGAGTTCAACTGTGCAGTTCTTAACTCGAGTTTCTGGTTCAGTGCAGTCAGGTGGAGGCTGCGGCTGGGGTCATCTGAAAGCTCAGCGGGGCTAGTCATCCAGGGCGGTTTCTTCCCTCACATGTCTGGTGCCTCAATACTTCTTGGCCTCTTTCTCCCTTTCCACGTGACACTTTTACTATGTTCATGTGGCTTGGCCTTCCCACCCTGTGGTGGTCTCAGTGTAGGAGCATTTCTTCCATGGTAACTTGTTTCTAAGAGATGGAAAGCAGGAACTGCCAGGTCAGTTAAGGGATATACCTACTACTTGCCCAGTGTCACTACGGCTGTGTTCCTGATCTAAGCAGTCATAGGGCCTACTTAGGTGAAATGGGGTACAAAGTTAGACATTACCACTGTTTAATGTGGGAGTGACAAGGTCACACTGCAGATAAATGTAGGCTGAGGGGTATTTTTGTGGCCATTTTTGGAAAGTACAATCTGCCATAGCAGTAAACACAGGGGCAACGAACAAGGGGCTTCACTTTGCAGCTCCTCTGCTCTGTTTCATTACAAAGAAAAAAAATCCTTTTAAAGTAAGATGTCAAGATTGATAAATCAATAACCCAGTCCTGTCGACCTTATTATTGAAAAACTTCAGGCAAATTAAATATGGTTCTATGCTGTAGTGCACTTAAATGAGAATTCTGCTTGCTGTGTAAAAAGATGGCATGAAAACAGCTCAATTAAACATAACAAAATGTAATCCACAAATTTTTAAAGTTGGAAACATTTTTATATTTCTATAATGATGCACCGTATAAAACTTTTCTGGGCTATGGGTGTTTTACTTTTTTGAATGATAAATTGACGCTACCCATTGTTTTATTCCTAGTAGTATTTATTATTACAATAATGTTGACTTTTAAAATTAGGTACTTTTAAACAACAAATACATGTAATTCTCATTTAAAACAATATTTTATGGTGCGTGGAGTTTATCCTATCAAAACTTCTCATTGATTTTTGCAATGTAGATTTAGCATGCAGAGGATTTAAAAAATGCTGATGTGCTAGAAAAACCAGAAGGGTAATGAAAAAAGTGAGATTTTAATTCCATAATTGTGTTATCATTATAAAGCATATTTAAATAACAGTTAAAATAGAATAAGTACATCTATTATAAGTCCCTTAAATTTAGCCAATTAAGAAGCTTCTTAAAATGTGATTAAGAATGGACATAAAAGAATTGATATTGTTTTCACAATTCTATGAGCCCTTCAACTTTCTTCTAAATACTGCTCAATCCTTGTATTTACCTTTAAAATAAATATCTTAAAGGTCATCATTTTTTCTATTATCCTTTTTATTTTTATTTTTTATTTTTGAGATGGAGTTTCACTTTTGTTGCCCAGGCTAGAGTGCAATGGCACCATCTTAGCTCACCACAATCTCCACCTTCCTGGGTTCAAGCGATTCTCCTACCTCAGCCTCCCTGCAAACCTCAGCTGGGATTACAGGCATGTACCACCACATCTGGCTAATTTTGTATTTTAGTAGAGACAGGGTTTCTCCATGTTGATCTGGCTGGTCTCGAACTCCCAACTTCAGGTGATCCACCTGCCTCGGCCTCCCAAAGTACTGGGATTACAGGCGTGAGCCACCTCACCTGGCCTTTTCACTTCTTTTCTCTCCCTTTTATCTGGAAAATAAGTTGGCTCCCTTTAAAAATTTTGAGAAGCACAAACATTATTGAGTGACTGATAAGTAGACATGTGTAAAATAATGTAACTATGCTGTGTGCCTTCACTTGGCCTTATTTTCCTCTGAATACTAGGGCACTTTGTGGATCCTCTCTTTGCTACTTGCTGGGGGAATTCCATGGACTGAATACATGAAGCTCCTGCCTGAATGTCAAAATAATAAAATATACCTTAACTACTCTGATTTTTTTTTTCCATCAAGTACATGTTTTTATTCCCATTAATTTTTCCTCTATTTTCTTGTCCCTGGCCTACCACATGGCTCCATGTCTACAAATACTTTTATTATAGCAGTGTCACTTCAGCTCATTTGCTTTTGTACTGGAGCCCTCGTTGTACCCTGAGCTCCTCAGATGGCAGGACATTTAGTCATATTTGTACCACCCATTCTTTTTTTTTTTTTTTCTTTGACAGAGTCTTGCTTTGTCACCCAAGTTGGAGTGCAGTGGCATGATCTAGGCTCACTGCAATCTCTGCCTACTGGGTTCAAACCATTCTGCTGCCTCAGCCTCCTGAGTAGCTGGGACTACAGGCATGTACCATGCCTAGCTAATTTTTGTATTTTTAGTAGAGATAGGTTTTCACCATGTTGGCCAGGCTGGTCTCGAACTCCTGACCTCAAGTGATCCACTCACCTCGGCTTCCCAAAGTGCTAGCGACCATGCCTGACTTGTATCATCAGTTCCTGGTGATACAATTCTTGGCACAGTTCCTGGCACACAGCAGATACTTATTTAAAATTTTAAAATCTTCCAAGCATTCAATTTGGAGGTTACATTTTGCCCTTTATGACACTTGAACTCCTACCAAATTATCTAAAACTCATCTTTTAATAAGATACACAATAATTATCTGTATCAAAGAATGAATGAATCAGATTGTAGGGGTATTAACCAGTCTCTCCTCTTCCCTTCAATCTTTCAGCCATTCCTTGCCACCACCATTGGAGAAAATTATGAGCTAGCATGTTAATAGGTCTCAAGATCACGCTAGTGTCTGGGAGCACTGTTTGGGCATTTTTTGAGAAGAAGTGGGAAGCTGGCGGATCATTGAGGTTGGGGGTGTGATGCATGTATCATGAAAGACACTCACTGCTGCCTTGGGGCTCACAAGATGTTATAAGAACAAGATAAAAACCCACTTCCTGGAGCCAGGGCATATGAGGAAAGAAAATCTGTAGCCAGGTAGCCAGTTTCACTCCAGGTTGAGTTTCCTAACCACTGACCTGAGGCTCTTTAGATTCAACCACCTGGAGACAGAGGTGGTCATTTGGCAGAAGGTAGAGGTGAGCATGCAGAGCTCCAGGGACTGCTCTGTGGAAGTTGGTGGCATGCAATCTAAACATCCATTTTCCTTTGAGACTTTCCACCTTCAAATCTTTCGTTAAAGCTAAACTATTGTTATCTTCTCTGGACCATGCCAGATGCTATACTTAAAGGCTTATCTTCTGTTTAATAAACAATGGCTGAACCCCTGTCTCATGCTAGGCAATGTGCTGGGGCTTCAGAGCTTTACCTTCCTTGGCTTCCTTTCATTAGTTATCATTCACTGAAGGCAGTCTATGTTGCCTCTGCTTGGTAGTTAGCAGGATTAGATGGGGCTAAAGAGGCGAAACCTTAGGTTAACCCTCTAGAAGTCAGTTAGATTTAATCTGTTTGACTAACACAAAGTTATGCCTCTAATCCTAGCCTAGTCATCTCAAGAATGTGTTATGAGTCATTTGAGCTTCCTGGTGTAGAGAGTGTAGATTAGTCACTCCAACTATAGCCACCATTAGAAAAACCACAAACCTCACCACTCTCTGGTTGTGGGGAGCAATGGCAACATGTTTGCAAGCAAAAGGCCAGGATGTTACATTGTTTCAAGCACTTGTAACCTTCTTGCAACAATTATTACTGTATACATAGGGATGTGTATGTATGTGTATGTGTGTGATACTTGGTGTGTCAAGATATATATTGGTGTATGTATGGATTTAATGTATGTATATGGCTTGTATGGCACACTGGTAGAGTGTTTACCTATTTCATAAATCATTTAATACATTAATTATATATAATCACAATGAATAATATTGTACAAACATATGTTAAATAATAATGGTAAGTTATGGTAATAACATCCTTTTATACTTTTAAGAATGCTATTGGGCCGGGTAAGAGGGCTCACACCTGTAATCCCAGCACTTTGAAAGGCTGAGGTGGGCAGATCGCTGAAGCCCAGGAGTTTGAGACCAGCGTGGGTAACATGGTGAAACCCTGTCTCTATAAAAATATACAAAAAAATTAGCAGGATGTGGTGATGGGTGCCTGTAGTTCCAGCTACTTGGGAGGCTGAGATGGGAGAATCACTTGATCCCGGGAGGTCAAGGTTGCAGTGAGCCATGACTGCACCACTGTCCTTCAGCCTGGGAGACAGAGAGAGACCCTGTCTCAAAGAAAAAAACAAAATGAAACAAAACAAAACAAAAACCAAAAAACCCTCAAACAATAACAACAACAAAAAAAACCCAAAACCAAAACAAATGGCATTGTAGGGGAGCCAGAGATCACCTCCAACCCCCTTTTAGCTCTTAGTTGGCTCTTCAGCTGGATCTGGGAGCCAAATTGTCTCTTACATTAATAAGAGAGAAATATGCAAATTTTATTCATTTTACCTGTACATAGAGATCTTCACAAGAGAGTGAAGTGTGAGGAAGTGGCCAAAGCAAGATGCTTTTATACTTTTTAGACAAGTGACAAATTTGAGAAGAAATGACAACACAAAGAAAATCTGGCAGCTGGACATGGTGACTCAGGCTTGTAATCCCAGCACTTTGGGAAGCCAAGACAGGCAGATCGCTTGAGGTCAGGAGTTTGAGATCAGCCTGGCCAACATGGTGAAACCCCCTCTGTACTAAAAATACAAAAATTAGCCGGGCGTGGTGGCTCGCACCTGCAATCCCAGCTACTCTGGAAGCTGAGGCAGGAGAATTGCTTGAACCTGGGAGGTAGAGGTTGCAGTAAGTCGAGATTGTGTCACTGCACTTCAGCCTGAGTGACAGCGAGATTCCATCTCAAAAAAAAAAAAAAAAAAAAAAAGAGAAAGAAAATCTGGCTGGGGCAGTGAATTTCTAGGGGAGTCAGTAAGAGATATGTGAGGAGAAGGTGTAAAACAGGTGGAAGATAAGGGTTACTTCATTGAGTATTTTTATTCTGGGTCATTGTAGCCTCTATTTCCAAGTCTCTGGTGATAAGGGCTATTTTCTCACCCAGGCATGGAGAGGGTGCCCCTCCCAGAGGAATTATCATTGCTTGCTGCATGCAGAAAGCAACAGGTTCAGCTCACTCTTTCTGCAACTAACATTTCAGCAATGTTTTCAACTCAAAATAATCAATATACCAATCTGGTGTATTTTGGAGCGCATCCTTCACTCCTTCACTATCTTTTCCTCACAGAGTCACATTATTTCAAGAATCTAAATTGTTTAATATGAACTAAGAGACACCAGTTTAAACCCTGAAGCTATTATGTGTTCTTTATTAATGGTTTCTTTTGAATTTTTATGACTTTCATGTCTTAGCATAAAATGGTTGCTCCCTGTGACATATGTAACATTTATAGATTCACCTATTAGCCAGCTACAATTTTATAGCTGAACATACTCTCTCTAATGAAATTATATGAAAATATTTTATTTTACTGAACATCTATTCTAAGTTGTCATTCAAGATTATCTTGTTCTTTAGTGTGAATGACAACTCTATATTAGCAGTTTTTGGTTGATACTATTGTCACTGTTCTAAAGTCCCAATTCCACATAACTGTATTGATCATTTGCTTTGTACGAGGCCTTGTGCTAGGGTAATGGTTGATTAGAGGGGCATAGTTTCTATCTTGAAGACGCTTTCTCAGTCCAAGCACGGTGGCTCACACCTGTAATTCAGCACTTTGGGAGGGTGCTAGGGTAATGGTTGATTAGAGGGGCATAGTTTCTATCTTGAAGAAGCTTTCTCAGTCCAAGCACGGTGGCTCACACCTGTAATTCAGCACTTTGGGAGGGTGAGGCAGGAGGATTGCTTGAGCTCAGGAGTTCCAGATTGGCCTAGACAACATAGTGAGATGCCCATTTCTTTTCTTTTTTTTTTTTTTTTTTTTTGAGACGGGGTCTCTCTCTGTTGCCCAGGGTAGAGTGCAGTGGCACAATCTCTGCTCACTGCAGCTTCCGCTTCTCGAGACCCCATTTCTATTTTAAATAAAAAGAAAGAAGCTTTCTTTGTGGATGAAGAGATAGACGTGTACATAACCGGCTAGACTGTGGGGCATCATCTAAGAATTATAAGCTAAGTGACAGGTGAGTGCAGTGGAGGAAGATATTTATTTTGTCTTTGGGGTTGGGTGAAAACTTCACAGTGAATCTGGCAGTTGAGCAGCTCCTTAAAAGACTCTGAAGTAGATGAACTGAAAAGGGAGAGAAAGAAGGCCAAGTTGCGAAAACTCACATTTTCTTGGACTCATATTATCTTGATGTGGTGGGTGATGGAATATAAGGGTATGCTGATGTGTATTGCAGATTAGTCTGAGGTTTCATTTACAGGGTCTATGAAGTTTGGAAAATACTCATGCGGAATATCAAAAGAGGCTGAGATTAGCAAATCTGACTTTAGAGTGAGCATATTTTTGCAAAATAGCATAAATCTCAGCATAATTTAATTTTTCCCTCTGATTCTTAATATTTTCTTTTGAATTTTAAAACAGAAAAACCTGAGGGTGATTAGGATGATAAAAAGATTTATTAAAATGCTTTCAAAATCACCTAGACTTTGAAGGTTATTCTGTTTTTACTTGGTTAATGTCATCTCTTTTCAAAATAAAGGCAAAGAAAGATAACAGTTTCTGCTACAGCAATAGTGATTTTTGTTTCACTTTTTCAATCTTCTCTTTATTATAAAGGCAATTATAAAATGCGCATTGGCTTCATGCTTTCACATTCTGCAATCTTATTGTAAATGTTTCTCCTCTGAATTAATTCTGATATAATTGTTCACTGCATAATGGCTGAATTTTCATAATACATGAGCTGCAATATTAAGGCACAAAGATGATACTTGTTTAAAAAGAAAATTAGTTTTAATTCTGAAAATTTCCTTATGGCTTTGTTTATTCTCAAACTCTGTGATCTCAGAACCTGTTTACACTCTTAAAAATTATTGAAGAGCCCAGGCCGAGCGTGGTGGCTCATGCCTGTAATCCCAGCACTTTGGGAGGCCAAGGCAGGTGGATCACGAGGTCAGGAGTTCAAGACCAGTCTGGCCAATATGGTGAAATCCCATCTCTACTAAAAATACAAAAGAAAAAAAAAAAAATTAGCCGGGTGTCATGGCGCGTGCCTGTAGTCCCATCTACTTGGGATGCTGAGGCAGGAGAATTGCTTGAACCCAGGAGGTGGAGGTTGCAGTAAGCTGAGATTGCATGACTGCATTCCATCCTGGGCAATAGAGGGAGACTCCATCTCAAAAAACAAAACAAAACAAAAAAATTATTGAAGAGCCCAAAGAGCTTCTATTCATGAGGTTATATCCATTCATATTTAATAGCTTAGTGATTATGTTAAAGTTTAAAAATATTTATTCATTTAGAAAAATCCATCATATGTTAACAAAAGTAACATATTTATTTTTTTAAAAGACAATTTTCAAGAAAAAAAAATTAGTGATAAGAGTAGCATTATTTACCCTTTTGCAAAGCTCTTTGTTGTCTAGCCTAACAGAACACAGCTAAATTCTCATGTGCTTCTTCATTCAATCTGTTATAAAATTACGTGTCATGTAGCCTCTGGAAAATTTCTCTGAACACCCAAGAGGATGAAGAGGAAAAAAAGACAAACAACATGTTAGTATTATTATGAAAATCATTTTAACCTCACAGATCCACTGAAAATCTTTGGGGTTCCCAGATCACACTTTGAGAGCCACTAACTTAGAACAATATTTATTCAGTGTTAATTATGTATGAAGAGAAATAGAAGTCAAAATTACTTATGTATAAATATAACTATATATATATATCTCAGGTAGAAATAGTGACATACATTTGTTTTAGCCTTTGTATTTACACAATCTGAATTTCTATACAGGTTGAGTGTCCTTTATCTGAAATGCTGAGGATGAAAGATGTTTTAGATTTTAAATTTTTTTGGATTTTGGAATATTTGCATATACATAGTGAGATATCTTGGGGATGAGACCCATGTCTAAACATAAAAATCATTTGTTTCGTATATACATAGCCCGAAGGTAATTTTATACACTATTTTGAATATTTTGTGCATAAACAAAGTTTCTGTTAAGTACTTATATGTGGAACTTTCCACTTGTGTTATCATGTTGGTGCTCAAAATGTTTCAGATTGTGGGCCATTTCAGATTTCAAATGTTCAGAATAGAAATACTCAACATGTATTATAAACTTAGTTCTGCTGTCTGACAAATTATTCCTAAGAAGTGTTATGGATTAATATAAACATCTAGCAGAAACTCAGCCCTATTATGTCAGTCTACACAAAAAATAACCAAAAGTTTTGACTCATATGTACCTTTAAACCTCATTCTGAATTATTTTTTTTAAAACTTTTATTTTGAATAATTGCAGATTTAGAGGAAGTTGCAAAAAAATGTACAGAGAAGTCCTGTATACCCTTCAGCTTGTTCCCTCATTGATAATTATCTCGTATAACTATAGTGTAATGTGAATACTAGAAAACTGACATTGTTGCCACCTATACAGCTTATTCAGATTTAAGACACACACACACACACACACACACACACACACACATACACACACACAATACTAGTGCCCTGTTATGCAGTTTTATCTCATGTGTAGATTACTGGGACTAACATCCCTATCAACATGCAGCTGTCCCATCATCACAGCTCCCTTGTGCTATCCCTTTAGAGCCACACTCACCCATATACACTTCTTTCCCAGTGCTAACTCCTTGGAACCATTAATCTATTCTCTATCTCTATAATTTTGTTATTTTCACAGTGTTATATAGATGGAATCATATAGTATTCAGCCTTCATTCTGCATAATTCTCTTGAGATCCATTCAAGTTGCGAGTGCATCAATAGTGTGTTCATTTTTTTTTTGTTGCTGGACAGTATTCCATGGTATGACTATACCATCATTTGTGTAACCATTCACCTGCTGATGGGCATTTGAAATATTTTCAGTTTTTTGGCTACTTTAAACAAAGTTTCTATGAATATTTGTATATAAGTTTTGTGTGAACATAGTCTTCCGTTCTCTGAGAAAAATGCCCAAAAGTGCAACTGTTGGGGCATACGGTAAGTACATGTTTTGTTTTATCAGAAACTGCCAAACTATTTCCCAGAGTGGCTGTACCATTTTATATTCCCACCAGCAATGCCTGAGTTATCTTGGTTCTCTGCATCCATGCCAGTATTTGGTGTTATTTTTTATTTTAGCCATTCTGATAGATGTGTAATATGTCATTGTAGTTTTAATTTGCATTTCCTTAATGGCTGATAATGTTGAATACTTTGTGTTTATCCTCCATTAAATGATTGTATATTTTATATCTCATATATAAGTTTATAAATATTTTCTTAGGTATTATCTAGTTTAAGTTCCATGTTTTACAAATAAGGACATTAAGGCTTTGTAACAGGATGACAGAATTTAAAATTTAAATTCTAAAATTTAAATTTTAAAGAATTTAAGAAGATAATTTATCGTAATTATTATTAAACCAATTTCTAGAAGTTAATGTGAGAAATGGGAAGATTCAGTTATCTATCTCTTTCTTAAGGAGAAATTTAAAAAATTACATGATTTTAGTATATGTTGGGAGCTAAAAGCAGAGAGGTCAAGACACTGATTATTATTGTTAGTAGTAATGTTGAAACTACTGGGTGTTACTATGGCTGGTAAGCCAATTTTAAATTAACTGCTTTTTTTTTTGCATGTCTGTTTGCAGGAGCACCATGGATTGCTACAGAAAATATGCAGCTGTCATTCTGGTCACATTGTCGGTGTTTCTGCATATTCTCCATTCCTTTCCTGATGGAGAGTTTACAGTGCAGGGTGTGTGACAAAGCTTGTGGTTTGAGTAATAAGGACAATACACATTTCTAGATGTACATCAATAACTCCATTAATTACATTTCTACCTCCTTTTCAAAAGCAATAAGTCTTTGCTGCTGGATTCATATCTAGGCTCTTGTAGATTGTGAACATAAAATTAAATTAAGTTCAGAAAATGTGCAGTGAAAATGATATCTTACACAACCGTGTATGTAGCAGCCTATACATTTTCATCTGAAATAGATTCCTTTGTATTCTTTTTTTAAGTCTTACAAGAAGAAAACCCTCCTTATTCAGTTAGCTCACTTATTTTTTACATTTCTCCCAGAAGATTTGCGATTTTAACATTGCCTTTGTAGATGAATTTTCACATCAGTTAATAAGTGAGAAAAACAAAACCATTTCATACAGTAAATATATTTTGCTGTATTGTCTGAAAAATCTCATATAGTAGCTGATATAATTCCTTCTGCTTTGAAATTTGTGAGCTACTATTGGTTATGGTTTTTCTCTAGATAAGTGGTAATATTTTAATCCAGGTCCCAAGTGCAGGCGTCTGATCTAATATCAGTCTCTCTGCAGTCACCAGGCTTTCTTAATTCCTACATATTTCTCTCTGTCAATATTTGGAGTTACTGTGGGACAAACAATAGCAGATTCTAAAGGGAAAAATATTTTTCCTCCGTGCAAAATTCTCCTTTCAGATGAACGTGATGTTTTCATCTGTCAAGTTTTGTGTTTCCTCTAGGCATACTGTTAGCATTGGGATAGAGAATCCATGCTTGAAGAAAGACTACAACTGAGATTTTCTATGCATATCTGTGAAAATGTTTGTTTTTAAATTTTATTCCTCATGAACATTAATCAGTATAAATATTAAATAGACATTATAGATGAAGATTAACATATAACCAAAAAGCACTTACTTAGTTTCCTTTCATTTTTGATGGAAAAATAATATTCACTATCCCCATCATAAGGAAACATTCGTAGTTTCTTTCCTTTGTTGCTGTGCCTTGCCTTGCCTTGCTGTGCTGTGCCGTGCCTTGCCTTGCCTTACCTTGCCTTTTCTTTTGAGACAGAGTCTCGCTCTATCACCCAGGCTGGAGTGCAATGGCGTGATCTCAGCTTACTGCAACCTCCGCCTCCCGGATTCTAGCGATTCTCCTGCCTCAGCTTTCTGAGTAGCTGGTATTACAGGCGCCTGCCACCATGCCCAGCTAAATTTTTGTATTTTTAGTAGAGATGGGGTTTCACCATGTTGGCCAGGCTGGTCTTGAATTCCTGACCTTTGGTGATCCATCCGCCTCAGCCTCCAAAGTGCTAGGATTTTAGGCATGAGCCACTGCGTTTTTTCTTATTTTTTTTTTGAATCAGGGTCTCACTTTGTCACCCAGGCTGGAGTACAGTGGCACGATCTCAGCTCACTGCAGTCTTGACCTCCCAGCTTCAAGAAATTCTTCTGCCCCAGACCATCAAGTAGCTGGGACTACAGGTGTGCACTATCACGTCTGGCTTTTTTTTTTTTTTTGTATTTTTTGTAGAAACAGGGTTTCACCATGTTGCCCATGCTGCTCTCGAACTCCTGAGCTCAAGCAATTCCATTTCGGCCTCCCAAAGTGCTAGGATTACAGGTGTGAGCTACTGTGCTGGCCTCATAGATTCTTTTTGAATCTTTATTGGATTATTTTACTCTGCCTTTTTTTTTTTTTTTTCCTGATAGATTGCCCAGAATGCAAGCCAAAGGAAAACAAATTCTTCTCCAAGCCGGGTGCCCCAATATATCAGTGTATGGGCTGCTGCTTCTCTAGAGCCTATCCCACTCCATTAAGATCCAAGAAGACGATGTTGGTCCAAAAAAACGTCACCTCAGAATCCACTTGCTGTGTAGCTAAATCATTGACCAGGGTAAGAACCTCAAGAACCCCAGAAGCTTTCCAACAGCCCAATCAGAGAAATGTTCATAGAGCCCACCCATGGGATTTAATGCCAAAGGTGTCTAATGACCCAGCCTCTGTTGAGCATTTGTACAGGTGGGGAATACATTTCTACCCATTAATTAAAAGAGTCAATTGTCTTGTGGGTATAGGCTGGATTTATTCAGAGTGAGGAGAATAGGGGTAGAGGTGACAAGGGGCAGGTTGGGAGAAAGTACAGCTTACTCATGCTAAAAATATCTCCTAAAAAGGAGACTGTGCAAATGTAGTATGCATCTATTTATTTCAGCAGAATGCAGACAATTTTATTTAATATTCTTCAATTTTGCCTCTATGTATATATGTATGTATCTATCTATCTATCTATCTATCATCTAATCTATACTATGTTTTTTTCCTTCCCCTTTAGGTCATGGTAATGGGGAATGTCAGAGTGGAGAACCACACGCAGTGCCACTGCAGTACTTGTTATTATCACAAATTTTAAATGTTTTGCCAAGTGCTGTTTTGATGACTGCTGATTTTCTGGAATGGAAAATTAAGTTGTTCAGTGTTTATGGCTTTGTGAGATAAAACTCTCGTTTTCCCTACCATACCACTTTGACACGCCTCAAGGATGTACTGCAGCTTTATTGCCTTCCTCCTTATCCTACAGTACAATCAGTAGTCTAGTTCTTTTCATTTGGAATGAATACAGCATTTAGCTTGTTCCACTACAAATAAAGTCTTTTAAATCATCATTCAATGACTGAATTATCATTTTTCTTCAAAGTAAAGCCAATAGCTTTTGACAGCATTAATGGAAGAGAGTGGGCCATTGGGTGAGTTGGGGCCACATGTGTTTGGTGACCTGATGGTTACCAAACTGTTTGGAGAGCCTTGCTGTTACCACACCTTCTAGTAGCATGTGAGTCCTTTCAGCCAGTGGGCTACTTATAAGACATTTGTTAGGGCAAGAGAAGAAAATATGAGAACTTCTATTTATATTCATTTTATATAATTTTATATGTTATATTCATTTTTATATAACTTTAAATTTCCATTTTGATGGATTTTATAAAAGCACAGATACATTAGTATGGTAATACATGTATACAATTTATAAATAAATAATTATCCATATATTGGGAATGTTTGACCAGAAACTTTTTACTGTTAGAAGGGTACAATAAAAAACAAACAAACAAAAGAAAAATGGAGAACCCTCCTCTAGGGTTTGGGAAAGGCAAAATCACTCCCAGACTGAAGTTTCTATTTACTTGCTTTATGCCTGACTAAAAAATGCTCATCTTGTTGGTCCCTGGCAGCAAGGCTATAACTGAATAGTGGCCAAGGAAAGGGCATCATTGCACCCAATTAAAACTGGGCATTGCTCTGAAATTCCAGAGGCATCAGATTTTGTTTTTCACATTCAGATCTGGCTAAGAATGAATAAATGATGATCAAAATATTCATTTAGCACTCACTGTGGTCTAGGTGGGATGTCTGGCATATTCACTTTGTTTTTTAAATTGTTTAAGATGGCCAGGCATGGTGGCTCACACCTGTAATCCCAGCACTTTGGGAGGCCGAGGCGGGCAGATCACTTGAGGTTGAGTTTGAGATCAGCCTGGCCAACATAGTGAAACCCCATCTCTACTAAAAATACAAAAATTGCCAGGCATGGTAGTGGGCGCCTGTAATCCCAGCTTCTCAGGAGGCTGAGGCAGGAGAATCGCTTGAACCTGGGAGGCGGAGATTGCAGTGAGCTGACATCGTGCCACTGCACTGCAGCCCGGGTGATATAGAGAGTGAGACTCAGTCTCAAACAAACAAGCAAACAAAAATGCTTAAGAGTAGTGCCATGCTTCAGCGCCACATCCGTTGAGCATTTATACTGAGAGGTGGTCCTTACCTTGAGGACAACGGTATTATAAATATTAAATTATATTAGCCATGGTGGAGATCACAGTTACTCAAAAAAGTTCTACTCCTAATGGAGCCTGTAATTTAAAAAAGATGATCACACTGGTAACTGGTAAGGTTTTGAGAAAGAAATTTTGATCATCACCCATTTGTCAAAATTTTATTTCTGAGTGGCAAGCCAGTTCCTCGTTCCTTAGTAGGCTGGTAAACATAGCAGGTGTTAGGGTAAATAAGTTAAAATAGGAAGTGCATGTCCTTTTCTTTTTTTTTTTTAAACAGAGGCTCTGTTGCACAGGCTGGCAGTGGTGCGATCTTGGCTTACTACAACCTCTGCCTCCCAGGTTCAAGTGATTCTCCTGTCTCAGCCTCTAGAGTACCTGGGACTACAGGCACATGCCACTATGCCCAGCTAATTTTTGTATTTTCAGTAGAGCTGGGGTTTCACCATGTTGGCCAGGCTGGTCTCGAACTCCTGACCTCAAGTGATCCGCCTGCCTCGGCCTCCCAAAGTGCTGGGATTACAGGTGTAAGCCACAGTGCCTGTTTTTTTTTTTTTTTTTTTTAAGTAGAGACAGGCATTTTGTCCTGTTGGCCAGGCTGGTCTCTAACTCCTGGCTTCAAGTGATCCCTCACCTCAGCCTCCCAAAGTGTTAGGATGATAGGCATGAGCCTCTGTGTCCTGTTTGTGCATGTACTTTTCAAGAAACATGAAAGGACACATGAAGACATTAGTCCATTTCTTCATTTATTAATTATACTTTTATTGAATGTATAGTAAATGTTGATATTTTGTTAGATCACTGGGATTTAGACATCAGGAATCTCTGGAAGATAAGATTGAAAAAATACAAAACTGCTTAATCAGAGAAACAATGGTGGTGATCATTGGTTCATTCAAATATTTAGAAGATATTGACTGAGAACCTACTAAGTGTCGGGTCGGGAGAGCTTGTTTGGAGGGCTCATCAATGATGGAAACCTTCTGAAACTTCTTGGCTAGAATGTCCTTGTTCATCTGGGACCATCCTATTTGACAGAAAGAATGGAAGAGGCACTCGAGGAGTAAAGAGAGAGGAAAGGGACATCCCCATGTCCATTTAGCTCAGCCAGGTCAACCCTGGTGAGTGCTAGGATGAAATGTCACAGCCATACTTACCTCCTGTCTTACCATGTGCCAGGCTGGGTGCTGATTCAGTGATGGCCAAGATGAATAAGACACAGACCCTGCCCTGAAGCAATTCACAGTCTAGTGCAGAAGGGTAGCATAAGCAACAAATTATAATCAAGAGCGATGTACACTATGGGAGAACAGTGAACTTTGGTGGCATAAAGGGAGGGATGGCTTATTCAGCCTGTTGGGGCTTGTCATAGAGAGCTTCACAGGGCAACACGATCCTCGAGTTGGGTCTAGAAGATAAGCAGAGAGATGGGGGAGAGTACATTCTAGTTTGAGGAAACAACATAAGCAATTATTCTGAGATAAGAAACACTAAGATGATCACAGAATTTCAAGGAGTTCAGTATGATCGGACTGCAGGAAGCTGGTTGGAGGACTGGAACTGTAGAGATAAATATGCACCTGTCAAGAAGATCCTTGTATAACATGCAGAGAAATATGGATTTTAACTAGACTTCTAGTTTCTCAAGCTGGAGGGCCTGAGGGTTCCTGAAGCCGCAGAATAAACAAGCACCTTTCTGCAGGATCAATTTTGCTTGAAGACTTGGGGAAATGTAATTTTTACTTTAAAACAAAAATGGGTATATTATAGGATAGAATGCAAAATTGCCAAAAATAGGAAGAAAAACAGTGACTTAAAAAGAAACTTCATGCTGAGGGTGGGGCCTTTCAGATCCTGCTCTTCTGAGCCCTCCCAAACCTCCAGTTTCACTCTTGCATTAGGAGCACTTAAATAGAGGAGTTTGAGGAGTTCCGTTAACATTAAAGGAAGGGTAGTTGCTGGACTTCCAAGCTTCTGGATGAGTCTGGCTGAGAAAATAGTCATCATGGCTTTCGGGACAGTCAATCTGAAAACTCCAATAAGAGCTCTCTAGAGAAAAGATTATAATCTCAGCTATACAAGGAGGAAGAGATGCAGGTGTGGAGGCTGGCAATTTTGTCTCAAGACCATCTGTGAAAATACTTGAAAGAAATCCTAAGGCAGAGTAAACACATGTTTGAGGGGGTGCTTTTATCAAAAAAATTGTCCATTGTTCACCTCAGCTAGAAAGCTGCTCCGAATTCTCCCCTGTGAGATTCCTTCCTTATGGCTAAAACATGGTATCCCAAGCACCTGATTTTTAAATGACAACACTCCCAGGAGATGCAATGCGGTCGGCCATTAATAGTTTAATGAACTATTACACAAGTTTAACAGACCATCGGTTCTGTCTGCACTGGGAGTTCTGGACCCTTGTTGGCTGGGAAAGGGAGGTGCCTGGCAGGATATTAAAAAGGATAAAGCAAAGATGCAAGACTTCTACTACTTTGTAATTACGTCAAGATTTGACAATGAGAAGAAACTCCAAAGTGATTATAGGGATATTATTGGTGAGTAGGACTCAAGGAGGAGATCAATATAACAGTGATGGCACTTGGCCTTCGGTCCGTCTCCTGGGACTGAGAGGAAAGGGCAGAAAATGATGAGAGGGAAAGAGAGATACTGGAAAGGGAGGAGAAAGAAGAATGAAGCTGCACAGAAAGTGTGGGGAGGAAAAATGTGTGATGGGAAGAGAGAGAGGCCAGAAAGGCTGCTGGAGAGTCAGTAACCTCAGAGGTGGCAGAGCTGGAGTCAAGCAGAAAGAATAGGCCATTACTCTACTCATTTCCACCCACTCATGCTCACCCCTCTTCCCTTCTATACGAATCTAAATAATCAAGATCTCTAGGCTGTATGCAACTATTGTACAAATCGGAAAAGTATGCCCTCTCTGGGCAGGTACACCAACTTGAGTAAATGGCTTCACAATCAAAAGGTGCAGAAAAACATCTTTTCCCTCAGGCAGAGGTGGAGTGGGGTCTGGATGGTTGTTAGCCCTCACTTCCTGGCTGGGCACCTTTGTGCATTACACAAACTGTGCAACCTTACATGGCAGCTCTATCTATAATCTCATCATAGTAATTTGACCATTGTTGCATTTTGAAAAATAATGGCCTAAATTGGTGAGAATCTTGACATCTAAGATTCCAAATGTTGATGTCCTTATTATTCTTATACTGCTTGGGGTGGGGGATCCTGGATAAAATATTGGTCCAAATACACTTTTGTTTGTTTTTATCTTGTATGGAAAAAGTAGAAGGGATGTCCGGAATCTGGCAAAGGACAGGAAGGTAAAACCAAAGAATACACATGCAAATGACCATGAAGCTGACATGGGGAAATTGGCTAGGACCACAAACATCAATAAGACCAGAAAGGCTGACTTACTTGACAAAAAGTTAAACATCAAACTGCTTGACATTAATGCAGCTCTTCTACTTTCTTAGAATTTCCCATGTCTAATGTGTCAATGATTTTCACTTAGCCCATTCCAGACTGAAAGTTGGAACATGTGGCACCATCTTCATTTGACAATTGGATAAAGAGAAGTACAAAGCTTTGGTTGTATAGGAACAAAGAATATGCATAGGAAAAGTGGGCATCTCCATTTCTGTGCTGCTTCTTTCTAATTCCAACTTCTTTCCAAATCTATGACATTTTTACTTTATCTGCAAAGAACCTATTTCCCCCCGGACACTAACGGAAAACTCTCCTGGAGATTTGTCAAGGTTGAAAAGCCATTCTATTAAAAGAGCTGATATTTGGTCTGTGAACTGTCTGCTAATGTTTTGTCTGGAAGCTTGGGCTTCAGCTTCACTCTTACAGCTCTTCTTCCTTTACTCAATGCCTTCTTCAGATATTTCCCTTAAAACTTAATTCATATCTCAAAGCTATCCTATCCCTCAGGAGGAGAAACATGAAGAGATTTCTGTGTTCTGAAAGTTGACTAGGATATCCATATTCTTCTATTCAAAATTGGGTAGCATGAGGAATTGCAAATTTTAAATGCTGTTTTCACAAGGAACTGAAGCTGAATCTGAGTTGCCTCAGAACAAAGAGAGAAGTTAAATATTGCATCAAATTTCAAGATGAGAGACAGAAAAAGAAAATAACTATTGGATTTAAAAAATGAATTTCTGTTCCAAACTCCAGAAAAGCATATGCTCCGAAAAGCACATACTTTTCTATTGAACGTGACTTCCAGGGCTCGCTCATCTCTGGGACCTGAAAGCTGAGGCTTTAGGAAAAAGAAGGAGGGAGGGAGGGTCAGGAGAGGAATCTCTGAAGAAGCAGCCAGAAGCTTGGCACATTATTGATAATTTGTAAGAGAGTGTTCAACAAAGACATTCTATTGTTTAAAAACCGTTTCCGTTAATGGGATGTTAGCAGAAAGTAGAATAGTAAAGTAAAAGCACTAAAACTGTATCAATTTTCTCCAAATGCTATGGATCAGAAAGTGTGTTTGAATTGTAGTCACTTATTTAGCTGTAAATTGTCTGTGAACAGTAATTGATTCTTAGTTGACAGCAAGTAGAATTTCAGTACGTGCAAATTTACTTCTATATACCTTTTTCCCAATTGCAACTCATGTTGAGGATAACTGGACAAGCATTAGGGCTAGGCCTAGGAAATGGAGATGAACTGGGAGGCAGGGCAGAAGTAGTGGTTTGCCCAAGATGGCTTCAGAGGGATAAAGGAAAAGGAAGAAAGAAAACCCGGGCTTAACCTAGAAATGTATCTTATCTTTGTGAAGATGGAGGAAGTGGGACAGGCTGTGTGTATAAAGGGTTGCTGGCAGGTGCTTGGGTTGAAATCATGGCTGGAGGAACTAAAGTCTTAACCTTGGGTTTTAGGGAGATAATTTACTATCTAAATTAAATTATGGTTACCACCACAGTTATTCTAGTGACTGCGTTTCTGTGCGAAACACTCTGATATGGAAGACAGTGATAACATCAGAGATGCATTCACTGTTTACATGGGCAGGGTGGGCTCTGAGGGCTCCGGGGTAGGCTCTGTGATTCCTGAAGCTGAAGATACAAGTGCTGGCCACAGCACTGTGAAGTTGAGCTTGGCCAAAAGGAAACTCTCCCTCACTGCCAGCTATGGATTTCTTCAGTCTGCTGCAGAGCTCACTGCTGCCCCTTGTGGACAAGTGGTCCACGGAGCTTCTGGAAGAGTCAGTGGGTGAGGCTGGGAGTGATGCTGGGCAGGATGGGTCCAGCTGACTGGGCACATTTGTCTTCATGTTTATGGGATCCTTCTGTTCATTTGCTCCTGATGTGCCCTTTTAGTGACATCCAACTACCTGTGGGGTGGCAGCTGTAGTACTTGTGCACTTGGCAAGAAATATTTGATAAGCTAAAGCTAAATTCCAAAATTCCTTCTGATTATTATAGGAATTTCAATAATGCATTTGTCAATGCAAGGAAAGGAAAAACATTTAGGTTAAAGACGTAAGCTCAATTTTCAAATTGAAATATCTGAAAATATTTTATTTGGGTTTCATTCAAATTTGATACCCTGTATTTTTCTCATAACTGTATTTTTTTTCTTTAAATCAAGCCCCATATGGATATCCACAAACACCTTCTAGTTCATCCTATTTTTTTTTCTCTGTGCTAGGACATAAAAGGTTTAAAAACAGTTGGCTAGGGGACTAGATATAGATATACAAAAAAAACTCCAACAAAGCAAAATTTAAAAAACCCAGAAAACCTCTTTGTGTTTGGTTGCCATCTGCAATAAAGCAAGGCATACACTAAAGCATCTAATGAACATTCAGGAAAGGGAGATCCTGAAAAACGTTTAGCAAGCAAAGGATGTAAAATGGAATTAATTATATAGTAACCTGTTATTACTATTTTAAGATGTTTGAAATGCCATTAACATTATCTTCATTTGGTTTGCTGTATTTATTGTTTCATATTAGTGAACATAAAAATATTTATATGCATTTACATAGTAACCATTTTATTATCTATGTGTATCCCATAACATTATGTTGTATGCCTTAAGTATATATAATCACATTTATTTTTAAGGCTGGGTACACTGGCTTACGCCTGTAATCATAGCACTTTGAAAGGCCGAGGTGGGCAGATCACTTGAACTCAGGAGTTTGAGATCAGCCTGGGTAACATGGCGAACCCTGTCTCTATAAAAAGTACAGAAACATTAGCTGGGCGTGGTGGCAGGCCCCTGTAGTCCAGCTACTTGTAGGGGCTGAGGCAGGAGGATTACTTGACCCCTAGAGGTTAAGGTTGCAGTGAGCTGAGATTGTGCCACTGCACTCCAGCCTGGGTGACAAAGCGAGACCCTGTCTCAAAAAAAAAAAAAAAAAAACAGCATCTACTCTAATATGTAATACATATTCGTTACAAAGAGAAAAATTACAACTTTACAGTGGAGAAAGCTGGCTGACACAGTGACTAAGGTTAACATCGCCAGCAATAAGGTTAGGTACCAACATCAAAAGACCCCCCAGAACCATGCTCTGAGAAGGGCTGAAAATACATGCACTCCATCTAATTATGAAAAAGTATCAGACAAACAAATTGAGGAAAAATGTACAAAATAACTGGCCAGTACTCTTAAAAAATGTCAAGTTTCATTAAAGACAGGGAAAGATGAGTTGCTATCACAGATGAGAGGGGACTAAGGAGACATGACAAGTAATGCAAAGTGAAATTCTTGGATTGGATCCCAGAAGAGAAAAATAATATTAGTGGCAAACTGATGAAATTTACATAAAATCTATATTTTTAATTTATTTTTATTTACTTATTTTTCAAGACAGGGTCTCATTCTGTCACCCAGGTTACAGTGTGGTAACCCAATCTCGGCTCACTGCAACCTCCACCTCCCGGGTTCAAGCGATTCTCCGACCTTAGCCTCCCAAGCAGGTGGAATTACAGGTGCGTGCCACCAAGCCCAGCTCATTTTTTGTGTTTTTAGTAGAGATGGTGTTTCACCATGTGGGCCAGGCTGGTCTCAAACTCCTGACCTCAACTGATCTGCCTGCCTTGGCCTCCCAAAGTGCTGGGATTACAGGCGTGAGCCACTATGCCCTGCCTAAAATCTATATTTTAGTTAATAGTATTGTACCAGTATATCTCCTGGTTTTGATAATTGTACTTTGGTTATGCAAGATATTATCATTAGGGAAAATGAGTGAAGGGTATATTTGATCTATTTTTGCTGCTTTTCTACAAGCCTAAAATTACTTCAAAATAAAAAGGTAATAAAAATCCTTTTAATCTGATTTCTGCATTCCTTACTCTGCTGTATTGAGTCCCTTTATGAACATTACTGATCCATTTATTTGCCAAATCACAAGGCTCTACACAATTAGCTCCAACCTATCTCTGCAGCCTCGTGTTCACATATCACTCTGTCTACCTTCTGGCCACACCCAACTTTTGTCTCATAAACATGTGTTTGCGTTCATATCTCCTGCACCTCTGGACTGGGTGCTCTCATTGCCTACAAAGCTCTCCCTCTTCACTGCATGGGGAAATTCTATTAATTGTTCAAGACTCAGTTCATGTGTCTCCTTCTTTGTGATACCTTCTTGGATTTCTTCTAACAGAATTATTCGTTCTCTCCTTTTTTCCCAATGCTTGTTGAACTTCCTTCTATTACACCACATATTATTTTGTCCACCTATTCATTAAGCAACAAATATTTTTGAGCATCTGCTCTGTACCAGGCAATGTGGTAGGTATTGGATATACATTGGTGAATAAAATAATATAGTCCTCCCCTTCATGAGTTTATAGTCAAGAGGCTAAGACAGAAAATAAACAAGGAAACAAATGAATAGATAAATATATAACTAAAAATTGTGGCAAGGGCTATATAAAAAACCCAATAGCACATAAAAATAGAAAGTAGTGGGGTGGGATGGGTAGACATTTTTGGATAAGACAGAGAAGGCTTCTTTTAAAATGACCATTCATTTCATCAAAACATTCTCATTAAAACCTTCTCATTAAAAAATTCTGGTAATACGGAAAAGTATAAAATTCAGTATAAAAAAGGACCCATAACGCCATCACTCAGAAACAATAATAATAATTAGGCTTTTTTTTTTTTTTTTTTTTTGACAACAGAGCGCTTTGTTGCCCAGGCTGGAGTGCAGTGGTGTGATCTTGGCTCACTGCAACCTCAGTCCTCTGGGTTCAGGCATTTCTCCTGTCTCAGCCTCCCGAGTAGTGGGACAATAGGCATGTGCCACCATGCCCTGAAATTTTTTTGTACTTTTAGTAGAGACAGGGTTTTGCCACCTTGGCTAGGCTGGACTGGAACTTCTGGCCTCATGTGATCCACCTGCCTTGGCCTCCCAAAGTATTGGGATTGCAGGCGTGAGCCACTGCACCTGGCCCATAATCAGATATTTTAATGCTTATATACGAGAGAAGGATAAATGTACAGATCAGAGTGATCATACTGTTCATGTTGTTTCAAATAAGTATTTGATAGATACTAGGTTTTAAATTTTTTTTTTATTTTTTATTTTTAAGATAGGGTCTCACTCTGTCACCCGGGCTAGAGTGCAGTGGTACAATCTCAGCTCACTGCAACCTCAACCTCCTAGGCTCAAGCAGTCCTCCTACTTCAGCCTTCTGAATAGCTGAGACCTACCATGCCTGGCTAATTGTATTTTTGGTAGAGATGGTGTTTTGCCATGTTGTCCAAGCTGGTCTTGAGCTCCTGAACTCGAGGCGATCCACCCACCCTGGGCTCCCAAAGTGCTGGGATTATAGGAGTGAGCCACCATCCGCGGCTTGATAGATGTTAGGTCGAAGGCAATGATTCTCAATCTTGGCTGCCCATCAGAATGCCCTGAGGTGTACAGGCATAAAGTGCAGAGACGGGGGAATCAGCTCTGCCTGCCGTAGGAGGTTGGGACAGGGACCACTTTATGGAAGTGGAAATGTCTACGCTGAGCTTTGACCTGTTTACATGGTTTCACAAAGTTGAAAAGGAGAACCAAGGACATTCCAGTGAGATGGAACAGCTCAGAGGCATGGTACGTGCTGGAGTGAGGGAGGAAGTAGTCTAGGACTCTGCACAGGGGTTCAGTGCTGTGGGCTGGGAACGGTGGGAGTTATGGCTAAATCAAGATGTGAGGCCCAGGTGACAAAGGGACTGGTCTGCCACTCTAAGGAAAGTTTTGCTGTCAATCTTTGTAAGGAGGTTAGTAAAATAATTACCTCTGTTATTATTTTTTTTGGGATGGAGTCTCTCTCTGTCACCAGGCTGGAGTGCAGTGGCGTGATCTCGGCTCACTGCAACCTCCGCCTCCTGGGTTCAAGTGATTCTTCTGACTCAGCCTCCTGGGACTATAGGACCATGCCACCATGCCCAGCTAATTTTTGTATTTTTAGTGGAGACGGGGTTTCACCATTTTGGCCAGGATGGTCTCGATCTCTAGACCCATCCACCTAGGCCTCCCAAAGTGCTGGGTGAGTCACTGCACCCGGCCCCTGTTTTTATTTTTTAAAAATCAGTAAAGAAAGCCAATTAAGCTACTTATATGTTCCTTAATCAAAGTCTCCTGTGACATATTCTTCCTTGACTTTCAGTCTCATTAAACATTTATCTAACGTAATTTTTCTATGCTTATTAGAGCAGAAAATGAATCTTGTGCAAATCAGCTTTTTGCCCTTTTACTTAGTCTCAAGAAGACTCAGAAGCAAGCATAGGGCCTAATTCAACGCCTTTCCAGATGAAGAAAGTGTAGCTGTTAGTGGATTTCCAGATTCAATTGCCTCTGAATTCTTGGTGACCATGTTACCCCATTCATTGTTACTCCATGGTGGGCTTTCCTAATGCTGAGGAGCCTTCCCTGAGTAGAGGACATGTTCTTCTAGCCAGATTGGCCTGCTCCCAGGCCCCAGCTGGTTCCCCACCCCAGTGTCTGCTCCATGCCAGGGGCCATGTTCCTGTCTGTTTAAGCCCAACCCATCTAGAGGTCACTTGACATGCTGAGTGAGAAAAAGCCAGCTGGTGTGGCTTGAATGTGTGAGGGCAGGCAGAGGTACTTACATAGGATTTTCACATAGCTTTTATCCCAACTACAAAGAGAAAGGAAATGCCACTGTTCTACCGCCTCACACTTGTGGCAGGCCAGGCCTCACTAACAGCTGTCTCAGCACTGACTGAGTGGTTAAGTTAAATATTAAAAGCCAGTGCCCTCAAACAAAGGCTGGGATGTAACAAAAGCCCATCAAGAGTTTTGCCTAGGCCATTCCTGGGCCTTAAAGCATGACAAAATAATCAAGGAATTCTTACTAGGACCCGTTTAGGGGTAAACAAGTTTTATTGTGGGTCTGAAGAAACTCCTCAGGCCTCCACAAACAAGTTTATTGGCGGTCTGAAGGAACTCCCCAAACCTCTGTGATTTAGCAGTAGGCAAGATAAGGGTAATCACCGCAGCACCTGGACCCACTTAGATTAAGTAAACTTACTGAGGCTCCAGAGAAAGGTCTTCAGGACTCAGACCTTAGTTACAGATTAAAAGAAGTTAATCACATATGTCTTTAGATGAATGCATACTTGCATGTAGACATATAGCTTAGAAGGTATATCAGTTCTGGAAAACTTTGTAATTTTGAGTTGGTCTGACGATAATTTCCAGGCCTTCTCCCTGTAATGGGTTACAGACATAAAAACTCTCTTCCTCCCCAGTTCATCTGCATCTCGTTATTGGGCTGCGAAAAATAGCAGCCCGACCCACAGTTTGGTCCAGGAACACACTGACAGTCTGTTCATAGCCAGAGAATGACCATAAATAGTTCTAAAAGTAACTTTGATAAGCAGGATTTAATGATTATAATTATAATACTTGGCTGCAAATAATGGGGACCAATTACTGGTTAAGAAAATCCCACTTTGGGAGGCCAAGGCAGCTGGATCACTTGAGCCCAGAAGTTCAAGACTAGTCTGAGCAACATGGTGAAATCCCATCTCTACAAAAAAAGGTACAAAAGTTATACAAGAATGGTGACATGTGCCTGTAGTCCCAGCTACTCAGGAGGCTGAGGAGGGAGGCGGAGGTTGGGGTGAGCTGTGATTACACTACTGCACTTCAGCCTGGGCTACAGAGTGAGTGAGACCCTGTCTCATAAATAAATAAATAAATAAATAAATAAATAAAAGACAGAAAAGAAAAGAAAGAAAATCCTTGATGCCATTTCAGCTCTGATAGTGACTCTTTCTGTGGTGGTGGGAAATTGGTGGCCTCACTCATTTTTCCCAGATGGATAAATGGAGGCTACATTAATGATTCCAAATTCAACTGGAGAATAGAAGGCAGGATTTCCTGTTCCTTTAGGGAATAGAGAGGTCTTACCTTTAGATATGTGCTTCCTAATAAAAAAAAAATCATATACTTATCCAAGACTTTAAACATGACAGATGTTGTGCTGAACGTTAGACCCAGTGAATTGAATCCAGTGCTTGAGCCCAAGTTTGTGTATACTTTAAAACTCCACAGTTGTTTCTAATGTGCGTCACTGATTGAGAACTACTGTGCCAGATGATTATCAAAGCCCTGTTTAATTCGGCATAAGATCTCAAATAAGAATGGGGACTAGTGACATCTATTTTTGCTTTTGAAATTGCTTTCCTTAAGGTCTTAATTTTGAAGCACCGCCTGAAAATCCTGTATTTTGCATTTCTTTTTCCTTTAACTCTCTTGAATAAACATCTTGAACTAAGCATCAGCAAAAAGAAGCAATGATGATTATTGTCTTTAGTCCCTGGAGTTTTGCCTTCACTTAAATTAGAGGAATTTCCTGATAGATTCATTTGTTATGTCACTTCACATTTTTATGTGAGGGAAGCTGGTTATGGGGTTCTTCTCAGTGTACAATCTTTTCCATAGGACAAAGGCAATAAAAATCACCAGCACAAAAAGCAACTCCATGAAGCTATAGCACAATGAAAATGTTGTCTTTAATCTTTCTCTTGGCCAAACAAATTCAAGTGTTTATTGTCTGTGTATTCTTTGCTCAAAATAAAGAGAAGGTGTTCTACTTAGTCCTATGCCGTAATTGTTCCATTACTCAGAAGTATTGAAGAAAGCCTGGATGACAGTTTTAAGTTAGAGCAATAGATGTAAGTGTGGCTCCGAAAGAATTTAATTTCCTGATCCAGGAATTAAACATACGGAAGTTTTTTGCTCGGACTATCTGTTCTCTCCATGTGTTGACTTAAATGTAAGCACATTATTGAGTTTCCTACACCTTTTATAGAAGCAATAGATGCCAGTATCCATTAGAGGAGAAATGCCATTTTGGATAAATTCAGGAATGCTCTCACCAAGAGGTTCATGTACATTTCCCTTCTTACAGATAGGTAGAACCATGTGACCACTTTTGGCCAATGAGCTGTGAACGAAAGTGACTTGTCACTTCTGGGCTGGTATGAGTTCTCTTTGCCTCCCATAGGCACTGAGGATGTTCAGCTAATAGAGCCTGCAGGAGCCTGGGTCCCCAAGGGACTACATGCAGCAGGGCTCCCCACCTGCAATGGACACGTAATGTGAGTGAAAAAGTAACCTCTGTTCTATTGAGCCACTGAGATTGCAGTATAGCCTGCCCAGACTTGACCAGTGCAGGCATTAAGAAGTATCAAAAAACATCCCAATACAGGGGCTCCCTTGCTATGTTTTCCTCAAAATGATCCGTGTTTGGAAGATCAAAGCCAAACTTGTGGGGAGAGGCATGGATGGGAGCAAGTGTACAATTTATTTCACAGACTTTTTGGCCAGAGTTTTTTGATGCTTCATTAGAGAATAGCTACTTATTCAGAAATGTTAAAACTATTTTACAAATGTGTTGTATGTCCTTTGTTGATCATTCTTAATGTTTCTTGGTAATAGCAGTCTCCATTATATCCTTAGAAGTGGCTGGAGTGAGGAGGGCATGGTGGCTCATGCTTCTAATCCCAGCACTTTGGGAGGTTGAGGTATGTGGATTGCTTGAGCCTAGGAGTTCGAGACCAGCCTGGGCAACAGGGAGAAACTCTATTTCTACAAAAAATACGAAAATTAACTGGACTGATGGTGAACACCTATAGTCCCAGCTACTCTTGGGGCTGAGGTGGGAGGATTGCTTGAGCCCAGGAGGTCGAGGCTACAATGACCCATGTTCACACTACTACACTCAAGCCTGGGTGACAAAGTGAGATGCTGTCTAAAAAAACAAAAACAAACAAAAAAAGAAGTTGTTGGGGTGTTTTGTTGACCAGAGCCTGAAGGAAAAATTGACCTGGTGGTGCTTGGTGCCAGTCAGGCTTCTACTTTCTCCTTTTGGCAACTCCAATGATACTTTACTACCTGAGGAAATCCAGAAGGGCTGAGTACCTCACACTCATCTTCTGAGAAACTGCTTAAGCTTCCACACCCTCAGGACTACAGTTACAAAGTCCGGCTAAGCCGGGGGAGGAGTTCTTTCCAGCTTTGCTCTGGTGAATAATACCTTCAGAGCTTTTATGCCAGTCCAGGACCTTTGGCTACAGAAATTAATATACACCTTTCAACAATCCCTGCCTTCAATCTGCTTATAATCTACCTGAGGAAAAGGACATAAAAACAAGGGTAGAATAACAAAACGAGTGAATAAGTACAGAGAAATAAATGAGTGGTCAAAAAAAAAAAAAAAGCAGTGGAGATTCCTACTCAAAACAGTGACTTCAGGCTGAAGGAAAGGAGAATATGACCTATGTCTGAAGTGATAAGTCAACTTTTGACAGATGGAGGTGGACATACAGACAAGTGGAATGGTATGCAAAAGGGCATGAAATGGTTATGTAGGAAGATTGGAATAAAGCAAGACCTGGGAGAAGTCGGGGAAAAGCCTGGAAAGATAGGTTGGGAGAAATGCCCCACAAGTGTTCCCAAAGCTGGAAGAGTTTACAGTGTTGCTCGGCATGCTGTTAGCGTTGCTGTAAACACACAAATTAAGGGCAAGATTCTTGCCAAGAGAATTACTGTGCATATTGAGCACATTAAGAACTCTAAGAACTGAAATAGCTTCCTGAAACGCGTGAAGGAAAATGATCAGAAAAAGAAGGAAGCCAAAGAGAAAGGTATCTGGGTTCAACTGAGGTGCCAGCCTGTTCCACCAAAAGAAGCACACTTTGTGAGAACCAGTGGGAAGGAGCCTGAGCTGCTGGAAGCTGTGTTCCCTATGGATTCATGGCGTAATAGGGGTTAAGAAAAACAAAAGACCTCTGGACTGTAAAAATGTTTCTCTTCATTAAGTAGAGAAGTGTGGTGTCCCCTTCCCCAAATAAATATTTAAAGCAAATTTTAATTCTGTCCTAATTCATTGTGTAATGTCTTTACTATTCAAATTTAATATATTTCTTGCTGAAAGATGTGAGGTGGCAACAAATTACTCAGTCGGTTAGAAATTGGCCAGGTATTGTTTATGAAATATTTGTGCTGGTTTGAAGATAGTCCCTCTAAATCATCATGGAAGAAATAAAATAATTTACAAAAAAAAAAAAAAAAAGATGGTCGGGAGCAGACTGTGGAAAGCACTGGATATTGGACTAAGGATCTAGAACTTTTAGCTTTTAGATAATTGTCAGTATCTAGCCATGATTTATTTATTTATTTATTTATTTAAGACAGAGTCTCGCTCTGTTGCCCAGGCTGGAGTACAGTGGTGTGATCCCCACTCATTGCAACCTCTGCCTCCCTGGTTTAAGTGATTCTCCTTGCCTCAGCCTCCTGAGTAGCTGGGATTACAGGAGCCCACCACCACACCCAGCTAATTTTTTTGTGTGTTTTTAGTAGATACAGGGTTTCGCCATTTTGGCCATGTTGGTCTCGACCTCCTGACCTCTGGTGATCCACCCACCTCGGCCTCCCAAAGTGCTGGTATTACAGGCATGAGGCACTACTCCAGCCTCATTTTTTAAAGCATGGAGAGTATCATAATCCTAGTGGCGCTTAAGTAGCAGTAGTCTGTCCCCAGGAGCAAGGTTCATTGGAGGGGAAGGACATGGAGGTGAGGATATTTTCAAGGCAGACAGTGGTCATGTGTGGAGATGGGGGGAGATAAGGAGGTTGTGATTACAAAAGGGGGTGCAAAGTGGGTTCCTGTAATGGCTGCCTCCTGGAAGGCAGTGTCACAAGGAACCTCTTAGTCTCAGCATCTAGAGCTCCAGGAAGGAAAAATTTCAAGTCAGATAGAATTCTATATATACCATTTCTTTGGAACCTTCAGCCCTCAAGATTCCAACATCATGACCTGAGTTTCAACACAGCTGACTTAGTCGTCATGTCACTATTTTGGTGCTGCCTGTGTGAAGCAGTAGAAGCCTGTGATGCAGTCGCTGTCTTGTTAGGTGTGGTTCTCAGCGTTACAGGCATTCTTGCTTGCTTGGGGGTATATGCACAAAAGATAAATGGACAGATGTGACTTTGAAGGGCCTACTGAATCAAGCCTCACCGGGAAAGGCTTTGCGCCTTTGAGGCTAAACCTGAACTTTGGTGAAAGTTTCCAGGAAGAATCAGTAAATAGGGGGGTTTTATATTTTTCATTGTTTCCGTGAAATGAGAACAACAAAAAAAATTTTCTTTACAACAAATAATGCACAGAAAAATGCAGCCTATGATTTGTATTTGCTGGTTAGAAAGGAGGTCAAGGAAGTAAGATGCTGAAATTTATGTAAGTAATATTTCATAGTTTTAAAATTCTCAAAGCACATGAAATAGGAAGAAGGAAGTTCTTGCCCAGAATCCTAGAAAATCACCAGTGTTCAGTTGTAATCACTACTTCTTGAATCGTTGAGGAGTCTTTTCTCCACATTTTGATTTGATTTTTGTTTTGTTATCTCCCAAGTTAATATTGTATTTAGATATCAAATAGTCAAAAAGGGAAACTTTTATCTCTGGGAAACAAACATTTAGAAAAATGTATTCAGTGTAATACTGAAATTCAGGAAAGATTTAATGTAAAAAAAACTATAGACATTGACATGGAAAAGATTTAATGTTAAAAAAACTTTATGTCAACTGAGTAATATCCTTCTGATGAGAAATACTATATTAAATATAAACCCATTATGTTGTAAAAGAAAAAAAGGGTAGGGTGCAAAGCTGATGATATTGCATCATTGATAATGATAATGGTCAATGTGTTAGCTTGCAGAGAGTGCCAGACACTATCAAAAGCATTGTATACTTTAACTCATTTAATTCCCATAGAAACCTGTGAGGAAGGTATTATTATTTGTATTTCACAGGTTTAAAAACACAAGGGAATTTAAGTCACCTGCCCGAGCTCTCACAGGTGGTAAGATTTGGTGTGCTCTTCAGTGACTGCCAAGGGATGAAACTGGAGAGCCATGGTAGAATCCAGACATTTGGCTGAGCTTCTCTGCTGAGAGGAGAAGGGATGCTAAGCCTATTTTGGGTGAAACCTCCCCTTGGGAAGCTAGAGCATTGCCTTCCTTCTTCCCCAGATCGCAATGCTGCTGGGTGGTACCTAGGAGGTAATAAGGCGGGAGCAAGGTAGGTCATAACCGGGATATCTTCTCTCTGACTGAGTTTGTTTTTAACTAGGACATCCTGAGATTTCAGTGAAATGTGCTGATGGGAGAGGAAGAGAATGAGTTTTGGTGCAGAAAGGCATCTGAGGTAGGTATTGCCATGTCCTAGCTGTGTATCATTGTACAAGTTACTTAACTTTGCTGAGCCTTTTTTTCCACACCTGCAAAGTGGAGATTATAATAATACCTCCCTCTCACTCAAAGGGCTGTTGTATGAAAAGGGGTGAGGACATAAAATACTCAGCATTCACGTATAATAAATACTGCTTTAGTGTTAGCTATTTTGTTATAACTCAATTAAATTTTGTTAAACATATACTATCAGTACAAGAAAACTGGAAATTGGAAAAATGCTAATATAGCTACAAAAGAAAAATGCTAATGGAACTGGAGCCAGTTGAGACACATCCGATTTCCCTCCTCTCTTTGTCAAAGAACCTTTCAGTTCATGTTCTGGAGGTAATGAAAAGCTCATTATTATTTTCTCTTCTGGTTTGCAACTCTTCCTTTCAGGGGTTTGACAAAGGGGGAAAGCGCAAGTTGCCTTATCTAAAACAGTGTAATAATCGGTTGTCTTAGTGGCATTTCATGTTTTATTTTCCCAAGGGGATGGTTGCTGGAGCAGATGGACTGTCTGGGCCCCACAGGCAGCCTCTGGGCCTTCTTACAGGAATGCGTTTAACCTATACTCATATTATGCACACATTCACACAGTGTACATATGCAAAATAAAGCTGCTAAGCTGCAAGTGCCTCTGTGCAATTAAAAAAAAGGTGATAAAAAAATAAAGCAAAACAAACTCTCTATGCAAGGACTTCAATTCATTATGATTGTAAGCCTCCAATCTCACTCTGAGCTAAAGGATATTGCACATTATTGATCTCTGAAAACCACTTCAGCAATCTCTTTCTGAGCTGGCTGTTTTTTTTTTTTTTTTTTCTTGCAGAGATGCTTTCTTTCTTTCTAAAAGATGGCCACTTCCTTTCATTCAGTGTTTGTGCTTCTTCACATATCAACACAAGAGAAAAAAAATATTTTAAATGTTATGTGTCTGAAAATGAGTCCATGGCTGGCTGCTTTTTATTTACTTGCTGGTTCCAAGGTGCTTTTGTGGACTTTGAGCTCCACCAAGTGGCTATGTGTAGCCAAAACCCTAAAAAAAAAAAAAAAAAAAAAAGACATGATTTTGGAGATGAAAGAAAATATCAGAAGCGATGAATTAGTTTCCTTTTAAGTGACCTAGAGAACCTGGTGCTTCAGAAGCAAGACTATGACCAGGTCATTGCAATCAACATCATTGTAATGCTGACCTTTTCCTCCTTCTTGCATTTTCTTCCTTTGGTTCTTTTGTGCAGTTTTATTATTAGGGTTGCTCCCATGTGTTTTAAAAAAAAAACCAATGAGTTTTTGTGATGGTTTGTAACACCTAGCCCCTGAGGCTGTTAGAAATAGACATGTTAGTAGTTTAATATTGGATTGATAGCAATCTAATTCAAGTCTGCATGTTCCCACTACCACACCATAGAGGTCTCTGAGACACGTAATGGTACTCTACTGAGGAGAGAGCTGCCTTGTCTCCTTATTGTAACTGGGGCCGGCCACATAATTCTTCTCTGTTTTTAAATTCAGGGTACTTCTAACCTTGTCAGGCAAACTAAATTCGCATGTGTTATAGACACTCACACACTGTTAGCTCACACCAAACTCACAAACAAGACAGTCCTTTAGATGCTATCATTGCTTGTCCTGTGTCAAGTGCAATGTCAAGGAAATCCAACACAGGTCCTTCCTTTTGCTGACATCAAATTTCATCCTGTTGGTTTTGGTCCCAGTGTTGTTGGGGACCACTGAAGTGTTTTAGTCATCTGGTCTAGTGTTATATTATCTAGAAATTTAATAATCATTTAGGCTGTGTCTCAAGTGATTGATAAACATTTGAATAAACCAGGGATAACAAGTGCCATGGCAGCACACCAGCCTTCTCTGTCAACTGTTAATCAACATTTTGGGGGTTGGTTTCAGGAGTTTAGCTGGCTACTGTGCAGTTAATAAAATAATCACAAGTATGACCATTTTCTTTATTTATTTTTGAGATGGAGTCTTGCTCTGTTGCCCAGGCTGGAGCACAGTGGCGTGATCTTGGTTCACTGCAACCTCTGCCTCCCAGGTTCAGGCAGTTCTCCTTGACTCAGCCTCCAGAGTAGCTGGGATTACAGGCACCTGCCACCACACCTGGCTAATTTTTGTATTTTTTAGTTTCACCATGTTGGCCAGGCTAGTCTTATACTCTTGATCTCAGGTGATCCGCCCACCTTGGCCTCCCAAAGTGCTAGGATAACATGCGTAAGCCAGCACGCCCAGCCAACTATGACAATCTTTGATCATCTTTTATACTCAGGCTTTGAGCTAAGTTCTTGACATGTAGCATTTCAAGGGCTCACATTTCTGCAGAGTACACAATATTATCCTCATTTTGTAAGATGTCAAATAGAAGGCTGGAGAGATTAATTGGTACACTCAAGGTCACACCCAGCTTGGAAGTGATGGAGCTAAAAGATTCCAGCTACTGGGGAGGCTGAAGCGGGAAGATTCCTTGAGGCTAGGAGTTGGAGACCAGCCTGGGTAACATAGAGACCCAGGTTGGTCTCCAAATTCTAGCCTCAAACAAAAACAGAAAAAACCTGGTGCATGCCTGGGTCCTAGCTACTCAGAAGGCTGGAGAGGGAGGATTGATTTAGACCAGAATTTCAAGGCTGCAGTGAGCTATGAATGTGCCACTGTACTGTATCAGCTTGGGTAACAGAATGATAACCCATCTCTAAGGGGAAAAAAAGTTCTCTTTCCTGCTTCTACTTTCCCTGCTAATTCCTAATTATCCCTCAGGCTCTGGTGTGGATCCTAGTTTCTCTGAAATCCTCTCCTGAGCTTCCGCTAGAGGGTTTTATTCCCTTTCTCTGTGGCACTATAGCATTCTCTGTCTTACTCTGTCGTTCTGTAGTAACCAAGTGTATTGTATTAAAATAATCTGTAACCTCATTTAGATTAAGCCCTTCTTATGAACAGGAACTTTGTCTTATTCACAGTTGTATCTCAATAACCAGTTTACTTCCTTACACATCCTAGATGCTGAATAATTATTCTTAAATATATAAACGAATGAATAAATGGAGAAATTCTTTCACCATAATTTATTCGATTTAATGGTGTCATAGAAGTTATTGAGTGTGTATTAGGCTTTTGATTTTTGATGATCCGTTTCATCCCATGATATCAAACTGCTGTCTGTTATTCCTTGTAGTTTTGTGTTGGCCTTTCTCCTGCTTCTCACCTGTTGAGGACTTGGAATGTAGGTTTTGCACTTGGTAGAGTTTCGCATAAAAAAACGAAGTGGGCCGGGCGTGGTGGCTCACACCTGTAATCCCAGGACATTGGGAGGCCAAGGCAGGCAGATCACGAGGTCAGGAGATCGAGGCCATCCTGGCTAGCATGGGGAAACCCTGTCTCTGCTAAAAATACAAAAAATTAGCTGGGCGTGGTGGCGGGCGCCTGTGGTCTCAGCTACTTGGGAGGCTGAGGCAGGAGAATGGCATGAACCCGGGAGGTGGAACTTGCAGTGAGCCGAGATCGCGCCACTGCACTCCAGCCTGGGTGACCAGTGAGACTCCGTCTCAAAAACAAAAAACAAAAAACAAACAAACAAACAAACAAACAAAACCTAAGTGGACACAGCAAAGAACCTGAGTCTCTTCTCTGAGCAAGTGCATAAACTGTAGTAGACTTTAACAGACGATCTATATTGGCTTTTCAGTCAGTTTTGTTTATTTCCTCATTCTTAGCTATGTTGGGAGTTTGTGGTATATTATTCTGTTCTGAATTGCCATTTTCAGTTCTACTCTCCATTCTTAGTCCCTTCTAAAACTTGTAATTATGGGCTGAACCCATCGGCCCCCCTGAGGAGTGATAGAAAGGAGGATGCTGGCATGCCTGGAAACATTCTGGTCGGGACTCTTTTGGGACCAATCCCATGGAAAACACAGCCTCCTTACCTTGTTCCTCCTGTTTCTGCGTCTTTTCCTTCCCTTCTCTCTTAAGCAGCAGGGTTTCTTGTGAGTTTTGAATCTAATTTAAGACAATACAAGCCTCATGTAGGACTGTAGTGTCCTCCTCCCGGCCCTTGCCCCATGTTAGTCATTCCTTTCTGTTTTCCACCTTCCCTGCTTTCTCTTACCAATTAGCAGCCACGCTTCCTGTCCAGTAGCTCAGCCTCTAAACCAGGCTTTCCGTGCTGTACTCAGGCATGATTAGCTACCTGAACAACTATCCTTGTTAGTGAAGATTAACGAAGTCTTGACCTTCTGGGTCAAAAAATACATACTGGGTCTGTGTTAAAAAATACATATCCCATTGGCTTTTGGAGACATGATTCTAGTATTTTCCAAATCTGGCCTCTTTGGCAGAGAAGTTTAGGGTGTTATTTCTGAACCCTTAGCTTGGAACCTGATTCTCCAGCTCTCCCATGATTCTGTGAACTACCCCCAATCATTTTATATAAAAATTCCTGGCAGGGTGCAGTGACTCATGCCTGTAATCCCAGCACTTTGGGAGGCCGAGGCAGGTGGATCACCTGAGGTCAGGAGTTCGAGACCAGACTGGGCAACATGGCGAAACCCTGTCTCTACTAAAAACACAAAAATTAGCTGAGTGTAGTGGCTCATGCCTGTAATCCCAGCTCCTGGGGAGGATGAGGCAGGAGAATCGCTTGAACCTAAGAAGTGGAGGTTGCAGTGAGCTGCTGCACTCCAGCCTGGGCAATAAGAGCAAGACTCCATCTAAAAAAAAAAAAAAAAAAAATTCTTTTACTTTCTTAATCAGTCAGCAATAGAAGTTTGTAATTGATAATCTAGACAACAGAGAAAGATCTTCGGCTTCCTGTTTTTTCTCTATTTCTCTTTGCTTTTTAAGGCCTTTACCTCAATTCTTCCTTCTCCTTGCACACAGAGCATCATAAGAAACTACATCCATTGGGAGAACTTCTCAATGGGACCTGTTGCCTCTGCTGACTTCATTTCCTGTTTCTGAGCATGCTCATTTCTTCTCTATATCAGCGCTTGTCTCAGATCAAATTTCTCAACATGAATTCACCTTTAGATTCCCAGTGAATATCCAGGGTGCCGTTCATCTTTCCTTCTTGCTCCACATGCAAGATTCATTCTTGTCTTCTGCATTTTGGGGTCTGATTTCTAAAGTTGCCATAAACAAAGCCAGTTTCTCTACTGGTGTTTTCTTGTTCAACAGAGAATATTTAACATATATTTACTGATATATACTATGTACCAGACATTTTTCTAGGGACTGGGATTTCAGCAATGAGTAAAGCATACAAATTTCCTGCTCTATTATACCTTATATTTTAGTTAACAAGTATATTAGTTATATATTTAGTTTATATATAATACATATTAATTATATTATATCTATTATATATAATATATTGTATATATTATATATAATTTATATATGCATATTATGAAAAAGAAGTAAATAGATAGTGTGGCAGATGGAGATGAGGGCTGCAGAGTAAAACAAGCAGGTGAGAGGGTCGGGGAGGATATAGGAACAGATTTGTGTTTTACACAGGGACTGGCAATATGAGGTTTGAGCAAAGACATGAAGAAAATGATGATCTGTATGGAGAAAAGTATTCCACGTAGAGAGAACAGTAAAAACAAAAACTCGGAGACAGGAATGTGTGTTTGATGAGATGACAACTTTGCCCCATAAATCATTTAGAATGTTTCTCAATCTGCAAATGTTTCTAAAACATTATGTGGCAGAATTTCTAACCAGAAAGTACAATCAGCCCTTCCTATGGTTTGAATGTGTCTCGCCAAAAGCAAGCATTGGAAACTTAATTTCCTATGCAGCAGTGTTGGGAGGTGGAGCCTAATGGGAGGTGATTAGGCCATGAGGGCTCTGGAGGGGATAATGCCATTTTCGTGGAAGTGGGTTTATTATTATAGGAGTGGGATCCTTGTAAAAAGATGAGTTTGGTCCCCTTTTCTCTTTCTCTCTCTAGTCCTTTTTTGCCTTTCTGCAATGGATGACACAGCAAGAACACCCTCACCAGATGCAGCTCCTTGACTTTGGACTTCCCAGACTCCAGAACCGTAAGTCAATACATTTCTGTTTATTATAAATTACTCAGTCTGTGGTATTATGTTATAGCAGTATGAAACAGACTAAGACATTTCTCTTTTACGTTCAGTCTAACAAGAGGCAGAACTAATGTGTTCTTCCTGGGTTTTAGAAGATGTGCTTGGGCTTAGGGAGTTTAAATGCCCCTTTGTTTTCTATGTCACCCTGTCATCATGATACTTGAAGATACATTTCTGGGATTCCAAATTTAGGTAGTCTTAATTTCTTCCCCGAGTAGAGTGGGGTTTGGGCAATTATATATTTAATGAGCCAGGTTTGGAAACCCCTGGGATATTGGGAGGAGGACAGGATCAGGATTTGAGTATTGATTCTCTTCTAGATGGCCATGATGACTGAGGAAGGCATTATGGTACTCTGCCAAAAGTCAGGGTGCCAAACATGGACTGCTGGGTTCTGCCACTTATAGCCACCTAGTTGTGTTCCTGATGTAATCCCAAGGAGGTTGGGCAAATACAAACACACTGCATGTAAACCACATATAAGTCACATTTTGCTGAGATAAACCCAAAAGACACATTTTAAGTAAAAGACACTAGTGAATATCAGTCTGGGGCCTATTCAGTGAGTCTTTTTCGTCAGTTAGTAGAAAACATATTTAACATGGCAAGGGCATAGACACCAGCCCATCAGTGGTGTCTCCCAGAGGCCCCTTACAGTGCCAGATGTTAATTCTTCAGTTATTGATTTTTGAGGAGTTGAGACAGGGAACCAGGGGAAGGGGCTAGGGCAGTATTCATTTATGAAACAAGGGTGTTTTCTCTTTTTAAAATTACTTCAATAAGAAAATCATCATATTCATCGTACCAAGGATTACACAGGCTGTCTCTGTGAAAGGGCAGGATGGGGCATCTTGAGGACTACACTATTAGACTTGTTTTGAGGATTAAATGTGTAATAATGTATGTAAAGTACTTAGAACAGTGCCTGTAGCAAAGTGAGTATAAAATAAATGTTACCTACTATTGTTATTATTGTTACTAAGTCATGAATTTCTTTGAGCCTTAGTTTTCTCATCCATGAACTGAAGATAAAAATAGTGAAGATATTATAAGAATTATATGTAACAATGTAGGTGAATATACTTTTATAGTTGTAAAATGTAATGCAAATGTTAGTTGTATTAATCGTTATGCAGGGAGGAGAATGGGCAGAGGGAAGAGACAAAGTCTTCAAGGACTTTAAGGGGAGCCAATGTTTCTGGACAGTATGAGTCTAACTTGCACTGGGTGGGCCAAGGGCAGGAATGGGGGTGCAGAGAGGGTTGGAAATGCCCTACCTCACTTTTGAATCTACTGAGTGCCATGTGCTAAAATTCAAAAGGATGATTCCTATACCCTGAGTACAAGGGGATGGGAACTAAATTTTATTTGAAAACTACTCAGAGGCAGGTACTGGCTTAATAATAATTATAATAAGTATTATGGTACTAACAGTATTGAAAAATGGGCTGGGTGCAGTGGGTCATGCCTGTAATCCCAGCATTTTGGGATTCCAAGGTGGAAGGATTGCTTGAGACCAGGAGTTCAAGACCAGCATGGGCAACATAGTGAGACTGCCTCTACAAAAAATAAAAATAAAATAAAAAATTAGCTGGGCAGGATGGTGAGTGCCTGTAGTCCCAGCTACTTGGAAAGCTGAGCTGGGAGAGTCACTTGAATCTAGGGGGTCAAGGCTGCAGTGAGCTATAATTGTACCACTACTCTTCAGCCTGGGTGACAGAGTGAGACCCTGTCTCAGAAAAAGAAAAAAAAAAAAGTAAAAGAAAAAAAGGAAAATGGAGAATAAATGACATTGAGTGCTTAGTTTGTGGCAGGTGTTTCATTTATGTCATGCATTATAATTCTCTCAAAATCCCTGTGGAAGAAATAGAAAACCCCATTTTGCTGAAGAGGAAACTAAAACTAAAATAGTTCCTTTTCATCTTGCTTTTGTGTTTAGTGCTTCTTACCCTCAGCATACAGCCAGACTGACAAACACAACCCTAGAAGTTCACAAAACTTTTGTTCTGCCATTTCTTTTGGTCTAAAAAATTTAGAAGTTGTAAGCAAGCTGATTTCACCCCAAGTTCAGTTAGGTTGGTAGTAACTGCCGTTTTCTCTGCACAATGTTTTCATTTCACCTAAACAGAAGAATTGAGGCAAGTTTTTTTAAACTGCTAAAATCTTGACACATTTATAGGCATTAATAGGAATCACAAATTAAAAAGCTCAAAAGATAGTTATATATTGAAACATATGCAATATTCTGATATCTCAGAGTAAAAATTCCAACTGTCTTCAAAGACCTTCAAAGAGATCAAGGCTAGAAGCATTGGAAATGTGAATTACATTAAGACTGACTGCTAGCTATGAAAATGGCTTGAAATAGCAAGAAAATAGAACCAGCATGAACAATCATGTCCAGGAAGGCCAGAATGCTGCCTGCCACTTTTCTTGGCCTTACTGAAAATTTTTGATAAGATAGATCTGGGCCGGGCGCGGTGGCTCAAGCCTGTAATCCCAGCACTTTGGGAGGCCGAGACGGGCGGATCACGAGGTCAGGAGATCGAGACCATCCTGGCTAATACGGTGAAACCCTGTCTCTACTTAAAAATACAAAAAACTAGCCGGGCGACGAGGCGGGCGCCTGTAGTCCCAGCTACTCGGGAGGCTGAGGCAGGAGAATGGTGTAAACCCGGGAGGCGGAGCTTGCAGTGAGCTGAGATCGGGCCACTGCACTCCAGCCTGGGTGGCAGAGCAAGACTCCATCTCAAAAAAAAAAAAAAAAAAAAAAAAAAAAAAAAAAAAAGATAGATCTGGACATTTCTTTCCAATGGTGGGTCTTTGATAAGCAGTCTGGAACATGAACAGACAGTATTCATTAACTTTCCATTCAGTCCATTTTAGGAAAACTCAGTTTGTTCATTTTTATTTATAAAATAGTTCTTTTAGGATAATAGGTTGTGAATGAAGTAGATGAATTAGATTTCACACAATATATGCATGCTGTTTTTTCTATCTGAAAATGACCTGAGTGTCTCAGCATCAATTGCCCTGTGTTAGCATCTCGGTTGTGATGACAGCTTTTCCGTGATTGAACAGCATTCTCATTTTTTGCCTATGATCACCATTCATATGCTTGTGAAAGATGCCTGGCTGGCAATAGGGCACATGGTAATGAAAAAAAGATCAGAGACATAAAAACGTACAGCTGGAAAACATTCTAGACGTTATCCTGTGTTTCTCAGACTGGAGTAAAATATGGACCTCTTTTAAGGGCAAATTTCTAGGGCCCTTTGTAGTGACCTACATTATTTATAATATTCAAATATTTACATCTATAAAACCAAGGTTAAGACTGATTATTTAATGTGACATAATATTTTGCTAAAAATTTATAATATTGAATTTAATATAAAAATATAAAAAATGTTTGGGCTTTACATGTTATTTGAAGATCCGATTATTTTGATCTTGAACATAGTGGACCATCATCTGAGTCCTTATTATTATTGATATTATCTTGCCTTTAAAAAATAAATTTCTATTAAACCATTAATCTATTAAATGGACTTATAAAGGTATATTCCAATATTGAAGATTTAAAAAGTTTCTCTGTCTCCTAGACTGGGATGCAGTGACATGATTTTGGCTTACTGCAACCTCTGCCTCCTGGGCTCAAGTCATCCTCCCACCTCAGCCTCCCTAGTAGCTGAGACTGCAGGTGCATGCCACCATGCCTGGCTAATTTTTTTGTATTTTTGGTAGAGACCGGGGTCTCACCATGTTACCCAGGCTGGTCTCGAACTTTTGGGCTCAAGCAGTCCACCCTCCTCAGCCTCCGAAAGTGCTGGGATTACAAGCGTGAGCCACCATGCCTAGCCTAACAAGTTTCTTTCAACCAACAAAACAAGTAGGTATTGGGTGCCACATTTATCCTAATGAACTGTTTCAGCTGGTGTATATAAGCAGTATGTTGGCTAGCAGAGTGAATATGGTTCTGACTGTCACAATGTTGTTGTTTTTGTCAGCATGTTCAATGTGCTTTATGATACTTGAATTCTATCACCTTTATTCTCTATTCAGACACTCTGAGCCCTTCATTTACCAGTGCCACTGTGATACCATGTAACTTACCTTGTTATAAATTTAATCACTTATTACATTTATATTTTCCCGTTTCTCATTAGCCTGTGAGATGGAGCACATTATTCTGTTTTATTATATTCGATTGAGATAATTGAGTAAAACATGTAGAACACAGCCTGGCACCTAGTAAGCATTCAATACGTATTGCTCTTATAATCCTTTGCCGAGTCTGAAACCTAAATTTATCTAAAAGATGCAAAGAAGCAGCAATTACACCCTTAGTATAAGAGATAGATACAGCATCCCTATTGCCAAGCTTTGTTTTGCAATGAGCTGGGATCACACATTTAATGGATATGTATGTTTAGGAAAAGGAAATTCTTACAGAGATGTTTTTTAAAGTTGCCACCATATTTATTTTGATGTAATGAAGTCTCCTCTCCCCATTTTTCTTAGATACTTTGGCGACAGTGTGGGGAACTTGGAGCTTCTGATAAATAGAAACACCAATTCTAATTCAATTCTAATTCTGGGATAGGGTCCAGCCAAGTCTGTTTTTGTTTTTATCCTTTAAATCAGCCAGGGTCGAGAACTACAGATTACATAATATACGCATTCAGCCCATTATTAGCAAAACTGACATAATCTTTCTTTACCTCAGTTTTTTCATATGTAACATGTGAAGATTGGGTGAAGTACTCTTTAATTAATTTTTTTAGTTCAGGTACCACAAGTTTGGCTAGCAACTGTTCTTCTTCTATGCATAAACATTTCAACAAACTTAACTCTCAAAAATTATACAAGTAATTCAGTTTCATTGTAGAAAAATTAGAAATAAAATTAAGCAGAAAGGGAAAAATAAAAGCCATTTATTGACATTTTATAATCTTTTCATACTTTCAGAGTGGGTATATTGTATGTGTGTGTTAAACTTATTATTATGATGAGTGTTTGAGAGATTTTTTAAAACAGTATCTGTCTGATATGTTAGCTGAAAAACTGAGCAGAATAACATATCAGTAGTTTCTCTTGTTTTTTTTAATGTCAAATAATCTTTCTCCAAAGATTCAAGGACATTCAATGCTTGTATAACAGTAGTCTATGTTTTTAATTATTTGGTTTACAACAAATAATTCGCAGCTTTTATAAATGATAAACTTATTTTTACCCTCATTTATCACACTCAGTTTCCTTATGGATTAAGGTAACACCTTGATTGTATTCCGCATCTTCATCGTTAGAATTTTCTCTCATCACACTCCCTTTACTATGTCAGTTTCTAGCTAATGTGTTGCATGTTAGATTTTATTTTCCAATTTTTTATTTTGGAGATAGAGTCTTACTCTGTCACCCAGGTTGCAGTGCAGAGGTATGATCAGAGCTCACTAACCTCAAACTCCTAGGCTTGAATGATCATTCTGCCTCAGCCTCCTGAGTAGTTAGGACTAAGGCATGTACCACAATGCCTGGCTAATTAAAAAAAAATTTTTTTTTTGTTGAGATGGTGTCTCAGTATGTTGTCCAGGCTGGTCTGAAACTCCTGGCCTTAAGCAATCCTGCTTGCGTTGGCCTCCCAAAGTGCTGGGATTGCAGGTGTGAGCCACTGCACCTGGCCCTGATGTGCTTCATAAACTATGTGGGTGAGAATGTTTACTCTGAATTTTTGGGGTTAAATCGGTAATCAAAGAACTATGCATGAGACAAGATGGGTGCAACTTTGAGAAATTTAGTTTAATTCCACTTTTTGAAAAAAAGTATGGTATACCCTTCATAATAGCTTGAGGCATGAAACTTTTCAAGGGAATTCTCAATTGTGTCTTTATTCACAAAATCCACTGGAGTGAAACTATTAACATTATCACTTACAATATTTTCTTCTGCTGCTGCTTCTTTTGTGTTTGATCTGTAGTACGCAATCTGACATGAAGACACTTTCTACCAAACCTGGAATATTTGGATTGCATTATTTCCCTGCTGCTGCTCTTTTTTATATGTAGATCAATTTTGAAAACTGGGTTTTAAGGGGCTGATAGTTCTTTGATAAAAATATTATATATTAGTGCTATCCGTCATACATGACACATTTTTTTCTCCCTCACTGCCTAACTAGAACTTGCAAACATTATTTAAGTGGAGATAGGGCTCTGGACTAGAATTCGTGTTATTTTACTTTACCATTTGGCACAGTTATCAGTTGAGAGCTTGGAGGTACCATTGTAAAACGTAATAGTTTATAAGTTTAAGGAAGACCATGGGCCTTCCTGGCTCCTGTCATTCTGTTAGCATGTTAATTCAATGAGGTTGCTAGAAAGTGTTAGAATATGAAATTCATAACTACTTATACAATAACCACCTAGTGAGAAAAAAATGAGTGTTTAATATGAGATGAAGATGCATTTTATTACTTGTTAATTGACCATTTAAAAACGCATACAAAGAAATAAAATTATAGTTAATAATGCAAGTGTAAATATAGGTCCAACTTTAATAAATATATCACTTTCTTTTTCAGATGCTGCCCACAAGTCTGTTTATATTTTTAAACCTTCTCTTGTACCATTCACATCACCAAAACTTCTCTTGTTGAAGTCACCAGTGACCTTTATGTTGCTAATCCCCTGGTCAATTCAAAGTTTTCATCATCTCATCAGCAGTATTTGCAGAGCTGATCATTCCTTCATTCTGGAAACACTTTCTTCATTTGGCTTCCGGAACCACACTAGCCACTTTTTCTCCATTCTCTTTTGCTGACTGCTTTTGTCTTCCCAATCTTTTAAGTTTGGTATTTCCCAGGGTAAAATCTTCATTCTTTTCCTCTTCATTATTTTTACTCACTTCATTGACAATTTTACTCAGTTATATACTTCCAAATATCAACCATATTCTAAAAACACCTACATTTATCTCTCTAGTCTGGACCTCCCTTCTCAATACCAATTGGGGATATAACCAAACATCATCTCAGCATAGCTATTTGTAAGTCTAGTGGAAGTCCAAAATCAAACTGCCCCCTCACTGATCTTATTCCTCTCATGGTTTTCTCTGTTTCAGTTAATGGAATTCAGTCCTTCTAGTTGTTCAGGCAAAAATCCTTAGGGTTATTCTTGACCTCTTTTTTCTTCATACACCCCACATCTAATCCCCCATTAAACCTCATTGGCTCTACTATCTTTAAAAATATGTTATTTATTGACCATTTTTCACCACTAGTCCCCTGGACCATACGACTATTATCTCTTGTCTAGATTATTGCAATAGCTTCCTAACTCATCTTGTCTCCCTACACTGTATTCTTAACACAGCAATCAGACTGATCACTCTGTTAAACACTAAGTCAGATCATGGCGCTCTTTTTAAGAACTGTCCAATGGCTTCCCCATTTCCCTTAGAGTGAAGTCAAAGTCCTTATATTATGCAGCAAGGCCCTATTTGATCTGATTCCCATAATCCCTAAAACCTCATCTCTCACTATTCTGACTGTTCTGATATCCCCGATGCTGCCCCTCTATTCCTTGTCAATCACACTTCACACTTCTTCTTCTTGTTTTTGAATAGGTTGGGAATGATCCCTCCTCAGTGCCTTCTTACTTGTTGTTCCTCTGCCTAGATTGCTCTTCCTTAGCCATCTATAGGACTCTCTCCATTATCTCTTTCAAGTCTTTTCTCTAACACCACGTTCTCCTTCAGGCCTTCTGAGATTATGCTGTTTAACATTTTGCTGCACACTTCACTCAATGCTCAAGGCTGTAGCATTCCATCCTATTTCTATGCTTTGGTTTTCTCTATTGCATTTATCACTTTCTAACATAGTATGTAATTTACTCATTTATTTTGTCTAGCATCTGTCTCCCCATACTAGAACATAAACTCTATAAAAGCAGAGATTTTTTCCCTCAGTGTGTCAAACTCTGCAGAGCATGTGGTAGGCTGTCAGTAAATGTTTGGTAAGTGACTAAATGATTATGGTAAGTGCTAATAATGCCCTAAAAATTAAAAAATACTTAATATTTTAGAAAAATTCATTTTTTTCAAGATGTCACCTAGAATTAGGGATGTCATAGAGGAGGGGGAGAGAAAGAAAAAATCTTTAAAAGTATTTTAAAGGTTTTATTTTATTGGCAGAGGTTAGAGATTAGGGAGTTAAATAAGATGCAAACAAATGGAAATTCATATCTTCTTATTGAATTGAAAGACAATGTTATAAAATGTCAATTCTCACAAAACTAATAAGTGAATTTAATGCAATTCCAAATAGAATTCTGTATTAGTCCATTTTCACACCATTATAAAGAACTTTCCTGAGACTGAGTAATTCACAAAGGAAAGAGGTTTAATTGACTCACAGTTCTGCACGGCTGGGGAGGTCTCAGAAAACTTACAGTCATGGCGGAAGGGGAAGCAGGCACCTTCTTCACATGGCAACAGGAGAGAGATGTGCAAAGGAGAAACTTCCAAACACTTGTAAACTCATCAGACCTCATGAAAACTCACTATCATGAGAACAGCATGGGGGAAACTGCCCCAATGATCCAATTGCCTCCCTCCATGAGCAGGTAAAATTTAGGTTTCTTTCTTTTTTTTTTTTTTTTGAGACGGAGTCTCGCTCTGCCGCCCAGGCTGTAGTGCAGTGGCCGGATCTCAGCTCACTGCAAGACCCGCCTCCTGAGTTTACGCCATTCTCCTGCCTCAGCCTCCCAAGTAGCTGGGACTACAGGCGCCCGCCACCTCGCCCAGCTAGTTTTTTGTATTTTTTAGTAGAGACGGGGTTTCACCGTGTTAGCCAGGATGGTCTCGATCTCCTGACCTCGTGATCTGCCCGTCTCGGCCTCCCAAAGTGCTGGGATTACAGGCTTGAGCCACCGTGCCTGGCCGATTTCTTTAGTTAATGAAGTTATAAGCTACGATTATTAAAAATAATAGCATATTAGAAATTATCCTGGAAAATGTCCTGTAGATACAATTTTTGTCTCATTAGAATAAGCTTGCTAGAATGCCAAGTCCAGGATTGGCAAAAATTCCGCCTCTCTGCAATTTCTTTCAAGTCCCTGTGTTCTTTTTGTGTTTCACATTATGTTAGCTTTGAAACCAGGAGAATTAAGTTATTCTGAGCAGTTACCAGGTGAGTACAGATGGTTTTGTATGGTTGCTAGGTGGAAAGATCTGTGGCACAAATTTATAGTCATAAGTTGGGTATGCCAAAAGAGTGGAGGATATCCACTTCTTTACATGAGATCTATTTCACCAACCTGTTTTTCTTTTCTCCCACTCATTCATCTACAGGAAAGCAGCTGAGTGAACTCTTATGTATCGTGATCAATAATCTCTCACTTGTTCTTAGAAACAACATATTGTTTCTTCTGTTTGTTCCTGGGTACTTTTCATATTTAAAAACCCCAGATGACATATGGTTCCATTGATTAAGAGTGTCAAAGCTTAGTGACTAAGGGCACATAAGAAAATATCTCTAGGGGTCAGATCTAATATATTGCATGGGTTTATTTGTAGTACCAGTCAATTGTTTTTGATTTCTCTTTATGGACCAAATAAACTAGCTAAATATGAGTTATAGCTACAAAGTCAAGGGTCTTCTAGTTTGGTCTGTTCATCTGAAGAATGTAATTCTGTTGTTATTTTATGAAACTTCTAGTTTTCACAAAATCCAAATAAATACCTGGCTTATAGTCAGAAATCTACCACATTTAACTGACCTGTCAACCAGGCATCTGCATTTTAAAGGTGGCATTTCTTACTCCAGTTCATTGTGGCATTACATGAGCAGTTTCTGAAACTCTGGTGGAAATGCATTCTTCAGAGAAGATGTCCAGTGTCTCACCTAAGACTTCACTGAGACTACCAAAGCTCTTTTATCTTCCAATTTCCTCCAGTGAAACAAGCATAAAAATGGCAGCAGGTGCAAACTCTGTGTGGGCCCATGGCAGCATCCAGGTGGGGGTGCCTGTGATCCCTGAAGCCACAGAGGGCATGTTACAGGGCTGTTTCAGCTCTGCCATTCATGGCTGGCTTAAGTGTTAACAGCTCAGCGGGCCCTTTGCCTTGTAACGTGGGGCAGTTGCCCTTGACCAGTGAGGGTAAAGGACCAGTGTGACAACCTCTTTTTTTTGGGCATCCACACTCATGACTCCTGAGCTCTTGTCTGATGTGCAGGAAAAATGAGGTTACATGAATGAATTGAAGGATGGTAAATGTGGAGGATTTTATTGAATGATGAAAGTGGCTCCCAATGGGAAGGGGAGCTGGAAAGAGGATGGAGGGGGTGGCAGGTAATCTTCCTCTCAAGTCCTCCGAAGTCAGGCTGTCAAGCCGTTCCTCTGAAGTCAAATCACTTCTTTCCAATGTTCAGCTGCTTCACCCCTTCTCTCTGACTGAGTCTGGGGTCTTTATAGGCACAGGATGGGGGGCAGGGTGGGCCATGAGTAGTTTAGGAAAAGGCAACATTTGAGCAGGAAAACAGGCATAGAAGTTCCGCCTTTGGGCTGTGGGTTTTAGGCTTTTTGGTTTGAAGGTGGGGTTTTGTCAGGTACCCACCCCTGTCTGCCTAAAATTTATCTGCCTCCTATTGCTATTGCTATCACATACTTGTTGCTCCAGAATTGGCTGTGATGTCAAGCTTAAATAAAATTCCAGATGCAGACCAACTTCAGTAATAATGTTATTTGAGAAGGTTGATTTGGAGGAGAGCAATATTTGGGAGGGTTGATTTGATTTAAATTCAAGTCACTTTGATGAGAAAAATATTTATTGAATTATGCTTCCATAAAGTGTTGAGCTCCTTTGATGTTAAAAGTCAATAGTACCTCCACTGTAGGAATTTATACTTCATTTTAAGACCTGGTTATGAAAAAGAACTAGAACTAGAAATAAGGGTTGTACTGCATAGCTAGGTTGGGTAGCATGCATCTTGAAATTAAAGAAGAGTAATTCCACAAAAATGGCTAGGAAATAAGAGTTCTTCAAGAAGGTGGGACTTGAAGTAAAACAGGAAGTGGGAACTCTTGAAATGGAAGTCACTAAGGAATTGAGACTCTAAATCTTCGATCGAGTCCTAAGCATGGAAGAGTCTCTAATTTCTAGATTCTGCTTTGTTAAAATTCACTCCAAAGTGCAAGGTCCTGAGGTACCAAGAACAAAAGGAGCAATCCAAGAATCAAACTTTCTTTTTTTGAGACAGAGTCTCGCTCTCACCCAGGCTGGAGTGCAGTGGCGCGATCTTGGCTCACTACAAGCTCTGCCTCCTGGGTTCATGCCATTCTTCTGCCTCAGCCTCCGGAGTAGCTGGGACTACAGGTGCCCGCCACCATGCCCAGCTAATTTTTTTTGTTTTTTGTATTTTTAGTAGAGATAGGGTTTCACCGTGTTAGCCAGGATGGTCTCGATCTCCTGCCTATGTGATCTGCCCACCTTGGCCTCCCAAACTGCTTGGATTACAGGTGTGAGCCACTGCACCCGGCCCCAAGAATCAAACTTTCATGGGATGCCCAGAGCCAAAAGAAGAGTGACCAGGGGGTCATACTGGGGAGTAATGGGAACCAGGGTCAGGTTCTTAAATAAAGATGGATTAAGGAGGGCCTTGGCTATCCAAATAAAGACTTTTTAAAAAACATTTATTTATTTTTATTGACATGTAACAATTGTATATATTTATGGGTTACATGGTGACATTTTGATACAATTTATAATGATGAAATCAAGATAATTACCATATCAATTTCAAACATTTATCAGTCTTTATGTTGGAAACATTCAATATCATCTCTTCTAGCTCTTAGAAAATACACAACACATTATTGTTAAGTTATGCTACAGTGCTACAGAAAACTAAAACTTATTGGTCCTATCTAACTGTAATTTTGAATCCTTTAACAAATTTTTTCTTATCCTTCCCTACCCCATACCCTTCCCAACTTCTAGTAGCCTCTGTTCTACTCTTTATTTCTATAAAGAAACTTGGGTTTGACTTGTGCAATCAGATACCCAGAAATGTTCGAAAAGAATTTTTTTTTTTTAAGATTTGAGGACTGAACACTATTGGTTCAGTTATTTGGTTAAAGATGAATGGTGTCTGAAGGAAGAGCCTGCCAAGCTGCTCTTATGGCCAGATCAGGACAATTGGAAACCAGCTCATTACTTATATGCCAGTGGTGGCAGTTGATTTATTTTCTTTCTTTTTTTTTTTTCCTTTCTTTCTTTCTTTCTTTCTTTTTTTTTTTGAGACAGAGTCTCACTCTTGTTGCCCAGGCTGGAGTGCAATGGTGCAATCTCAGCTCACTGCAATCCCCACCTCCTGTGTTCAAGTGATTCTCCTGCCTCAGCCTCCCGAGTAGCTGGGATTACAGGTGCCTGCCACCATGCTCAGCTAATTTTTTTTGTTTTTTTGTATTTTTAGTAGAGATGAGGTTTCACCATGTTGGCCAGGCTGGTCTTGAACTCCTGACCTCAGGTGATCCGCCCACCTCGGCCTCCCAAAGTGCTGGATTTACAGACATGAGCCATCATACCTGACCAAAATTTATTTCCTTTTGGTACTCCAATTCTCCTCCACTAATGGTATATTCCTTTTGGGTATATGGTACAGATGGAAGGTTCAGATTCTCCAGTTGGGATAACACCAACATCAAATTAATGGCATCTGAATAAATGATACATTATTTTGAAGAAAGCTGTCTTAGAACTCAGAGAACTTAGAAGAACTCAGAGCTAGAGAAGAGAATTAAGCTCTGTATTTTTATTCTGGCCATTCTTACACTAATCAGGGTGCTGTTATTCCATAAAAGTTGGTATTATCGACTAAAATATGATCCTTTCAAATCATATGTCAAAGCCCTAAGCCCCAATGTGACTGTATTTAGGAGATGGGGATTTAAGGGAGGTAATTAAGGTTAAATGAGGTTATAAGCATGAGGCTCTAATCCAATAGGAGTGATGGCCTTATAAGAAGGGAAGGAGACACCAGAAAGCTCTCTCTCCCTCCACCCAAGCACAAAGGAAAGGTTGTGTGAGGACTTAGGAGGTGGCCATCTGCAAGCCAAAGAGAGACCTCACCAGAAACAGAATTTGCCACTATCATGATCTTGAACTTCTAGCCTCCAAAACTATGAGAAAATAGTTGTTTAAGCCAGGCTGTCTGTGGCATTTTGTAATGGCAACCTAAGCAGACTCATTCAGATAGTAACCTTCAAAATGAAAGACATTAGGTCATTTGGGCTGTGGCTTAGAGCTCCCTAATTTGCCTTGTCCATAACTAAGTTCTACACATGGGAAGTATCTAGCGTTTTCTAATAAAATTGCTGAGAAAATTACTTCAGAATTTCTGATAAAATTTTAATAATAACTTTAAAATAAGGGCCGGGCGCGGTGGCTCAAGCCTGTAATCCCAGCACTTTGGGAGGCCGAGACGGGCGGATCACGAGGTCAGGAGATCGAGACCATCCTGGCTAACACGGTGAAACCCCGTCTCTACTAAAAATACAAAAAACTAGCCAGGTGAGGTGGCGGGCGCCTGTAGTCCCAGCTACTTGGGAGGCTGAGGCAGGAGAATGGCGTAACCCCGGAGGCGGAGCTTGCAGTGAGCTGAGATCTGGCCACTGCACTCCAGCCTGGGCGACAGAGCGAGACTCCGTCTCAATAAAAACAAACAAACAAACAAACAAAAAAAAACTATCAATTCAAAGAGAACCCATTAAGATGTTTTGTTTTCAGGTTAAAAATATCTTTTAGTAGGAGAGTTGCTGTAGTTTCAACATCTGTTCTGGTCATGGCTAGCAGAAGCAATTCTGCATCGGTTGGCAGGCTTGTAATCTGGAATTGTTGCTCTCTGGGTGGCTCGTGCCCAAATGCTGTTCCTTTCTCTCATGGAGCATTTTACGGACTTTTAAGAAACACCAGCTTCCTTTCCCTTACCAACCCTTCAACATTTCCCTGAAGTTGGCGATGCATTCCCCAGCAAATGGCTTCTGATGTCCCTTCTAGTCTACACTATGCAGTCTCTTTCTGCTGGGCTCACCACATCTCTCCAGGCAGTCCTCTGGGGTAAGGGCCCTTAGAGGTCACTCAAGCCTGACTATCTGCTACCATGCTCACCCCAAGCCTTTGGAAACATTCTTCCTCAGATGGGTGCAAGTGCAGCTTTCTCACATCCCAGGTTTATCTCCTGGCTCCTAAAGCCACTCCAGGCAGCTTCTCATTTTAAGAATTTCTAGATAAAAGGTAGGCCCCAGTACCTACTCTCCAATTCTGGAGGATACAGGTTAAACTGTCTCTCATGGCTGTGCCAGGACAGAGTAACATAAGCCTGCAGCTCAGTACATGTTTAGTTGGGTGCTTTCTTCCTTATTGCACACCTTTTATCCTCCTAGAAAACACCACCTTTCTCTCTGACCATTCCTTTGAAAGCCCTGTCCTTGAGCTAGTGGTAGGGGAAGGCGCTTAGCTAATCAGGGTGGAGTTTGGCGTTGGAATGCCTGACAGGCTGACAATTCTGTTCCAAGGACTCACCAATAACTTTAAGTCATTTCTTAGCTTTCTCTCCTGTATCCTGGTGATGTGCTAAGGGTTGTAATCTTGATTTTTTGGGTGCTTTTTAGCCAGTCCTGTATTTGGCCCCTCCCTAAAATGTTGAGATATCTGTTATCTGTTAGTTTCTGCTGAAACTAGGTTAGATTAGGAAATGTCCCATTTAATATTCAATTATAGGAAGAATAATTGGAATTGTGAAGAGGAAAGAAATCTCATAGAATTAATAAAAGTGAAATGTAAATATGTCATCAATAACTTACAATCAAGGTAGAAAAGCATAACAGGAAAATGTGTTTTATAATTGTGAGCCTTGCAATGTGAGATACTGCAGACAGTTAAGCACAGATAGTAAACACACCGAATGCTATCTTAGGCATCTATTTTATTATATGAGCTCTTTATAGGGTATGCATATGAAATGGCAAACTACAGGAAACACATTAGAGAGTATAACTTAGCAAAGTGTTCACATCAATAGTACAGCATTTGATTCTTGGGTTTGTTAAGTATGACATGTAAGAGTAATGAGATTGTTGAAATATATAAATAAAATACACAAAAATTAAATAATTATGAAAATTTGATAGAGTGGTAGCAGATATTCTTTTAAAATAATTTTTAAATTTTAGAACAACTTTAGATGTACAAGGAGTTGCAGAATAGTATGGATCATTCCCATGTACTCCATACCCAGTTTCCTCTATTGTTAACATTTTAAAAAAAGATATTTTTTTTTTGAGACGAAGTCTTGCTCTGTCACCCAGGCTGGAGTACAGTGGCATGATCTCAGCTCACTGCAACCTTCGCCTCCCAAGTTCAAGCAATTCTCCTGCCTCAGCCTCCTGAGTAGCTGGGACTACAGGCCCGCACCACCACACCCGGCTAATTTTTGTATTTTAGTAGAGATGGGGTTTCACCATATTGCCCACACTGGTCTCAAACTCCTGAGCTCAGGCAATCCGCCCACCTCGGCCTCCCAAAGTGCTAGGATTACAGGTGTGAGCCACCCCACCCTGTTAACATCTTATATTAGTATGAAACATTTGGTGCAACTAATATATGCATAATGTATGTAATAATAATCACACATTATTAGTTTGCTAAAGTTAACACTTTATTCAGATTTCCTCAGCTTGTTCTTTTTTTCAAACCTGTTTGTTTTTTATCCTGCTGTTCTTCTGTCCCAGGATCCCATCCAGGAAACCACATTACGATTAGTTGTCATGTCTTCTTAGCTCCTCTAGACTGTGTCAGTTTCTGATACTTCCTTTCTGATGACTCTGACAGGTTTGAAGAATACTCATCAAATATTTTGTAGACTATCACTCAATTTAGATTTCTTTGCTGTTTTTCTCATGAAGAGAATGGGGATGATATGGGTGTTCGGGAGGAAGACCACAGAGGCAAAGTGCTAGTCTCATCACATCATATTAAGGGCACATGCTATCGTCATGACTTATTACTGTTGATATTAACTTTGATCACCTGACTGAGGCAGTGTTTGTCAGGTTTCTCCACTGGCACAGTTAGTCTTTTTCCTCCCTTTCTGCATTGTACTTTTTGGAAGAAAGTCATTTTTCACAACCCACACTAAGGGGCAGTATCTACATTATTTGGAGAACTTGATGGGTGATTTTTCTATTTAACCCATTTATTTATTTAATCATTTATTTATATAATTATGGACTTATAATAGTTATTTTATTCTTTAGGCTATAATCCAATGATATGTTATTTTCTTTGTTGCTTAAACTGGTCTAGGTTTGGCCACTGGCATCTCCATTATCCCACTGCCATACACCTATCATTGTGTTTTTTTGGCACATTTTGTTTTCTGGAACTACAAGATGCTTCAGATTCATCTTATATATTCCCTGCCCCAGCACTAGAACCAGTCATTTCTTAAAGGCACCCCAGTTCTTTTTATTGGAGGATGGTGTTAAGAACCAAGATCTGAGCACTGAGTGTGCTCATTGTTACTGGTGACTAGTTGTATTTTTAAACTTTGGAATTTCTATACTATCAGGAAAGAAGTAAACAATAACACTTGTAGGTTGTGTATATGCATCTGTCTGTGTGGGCTAGAGATTAATGAAGAAATTTCCAAAAACACTAATACCTGGAAAGCACAATCTGAGAGAGGTTTTAAGTTTCAAAGGCTGAGGACTTTCAAGTCAATGAGGATAGATTTTTCTGGATGAGGGGTGGAGACTTTTGCCTTGAGGAGAAGTGGTATGTGTTCTAACCTTCAGGCGTTGCATTTCCTGAGACGGAGGGTATAGAGATGATTGTTTTCATGAGTGTTAGTCTTGTGTCTTCCTTGTGGGTAGCACCCTAGTAGGGACAGGAACTTTGGTGGATAATTGGGTGGGTACTCTACTAAGCGTAGGGGACTAGGTGTCTCAGGAGAATTCTCCACAGTAGAATTTGGCATCAGGGAAATACAGAGACAGCAGATGAAGATATCTTTAAATCATCCATATACTCTGAAAAATGAGAATGGTCTAAGGATAAGGGCTCTCTCCCATGATTTTCTGGAGTGCATTTGCCCTGAGTCCATTTATGCTTTCCGTGTGCTCATTCTAAGCAACAATATTTTATTTATTGCTTTTTAAAAAGTAAAAATCAATCAACCTAAATTTTCAGAAATGTGTCTATGTACTTCTGTTCCAGTTTCATGAATTTTTTTTTGTTTTCTATGTGCCTTTGTTGGAAACTTATCTAACAAACATCCAAACCACAGTTGGATATGATTGTTAGGGCTCTCCAGTGTTTAGGATACTGGGACAAAGTCAGGAGCTTAGGGTAACAAGAAAAATAAATATTTGGCGGCGGGGGGGAAATACTCTGATTACTATTGCTGCATAAGAAATTACTCCAAAGGCCGGGCGCGGTGGCTCAAGCCTGTAATCCCAGCACTTTGGGAGGCCGAGACGGGCGGATCACGAGGTCAGGAGATCGAGACCATCCTGGCTAACACGGTGAAACCTCGTCTCTACTCAAAGAATACAAAAAAACTAGCCGGGCGAGGTAGCGGGCGCCTGTAGTCCCAGCTACTCGGGAGGCTGAGGCAGGAGAATAGCGTAAACCCGGAGGCGGAGCTTGCAGTGAGCTGAGATCCGGCCATTGCACTCCAGCCTGGGTGGCAGAGCGAGACTCCGTCTCAAAAAAAAAAAAAAAAAAAAAAAAAAAAAAAAAAAAAAGAAATTACTCCAAAATGTACTGCCTCACAACCACCATTTATTTGCCCACAAAATTGTGAGCAATCAAGAAGAGTTTGGGTAGGCAATTTTTGCTTGGGATGCCTCACACATTTGCTATCAGATGTCAGTTAGGTCTGCAGTCCTCTGAAGGCTCAATTTGGCTTACAAGATGGCTTATTCCCATGGAAGCAGATGCTGGCTGTCAGCTGGGAACTCATTTGGGACTGTCAATCAGATCATTTACACCTGGGCTCTCTAGGATGGTGGTCTCAGGGTAGGTCGACTTACATGGTGGTTGGTGGCTTCTTCCAGAGCGAGCATTCAAAGAGCAGATGGAAAATTGATGGTCTTTTCTGACCTAGCCTCAGATGACAAAGTATAATTTTGTTTTATTTTATTGGTCTAGCCAATCATAAACTCATCTAGATTCAAAGAAAAGAGACATAGCTCTCATCTCAAGATGAGAGAAGTATCAAATAGTTTAGAGCTATGTTTTAAAACTGCCAAAGCAACAAAACGCTTTCAATCTTAAATATATCTTTTACCCCGTCTATGTAAGTGTGCTTGTCTAGCACTTGAGTTTTGATTTTGAAAGTCATAGAACAATTTTTACTTGTCCCATATCTTTGAAGCATGAGCTAATGTTCAATATTGAATCCTAAGGAGAAAAGGCACCAGATGGCTTGGCTGCTGCAACTCTGGGGATATGCACAAGGCATGGCAGTGCATGAGGCATGGTGAAGCGAACCAGCTCTGCCATTTGCTGGTGACAGGACTAGGAGCAAGCTACTTAGTTTCTGGGAGTCTATATATCCTCAACTATAAAATAAGCACAATGATAGCATTCATTCATTAATTTCTTCATACAATTATTGAACATCTATTACGCATAAAATTTACAGGATTATAGTGAGGATTATGCATGAGAAGTGCTTGTCAAAATGTCTGGGACATGGTTAGAACTCAATAAAGGTTTTAACACCGTTATTATAGTAAGTAGTGGTAATATTTTGTCAACATGGTGTAGGTGAGGTAGATGAACCTGTGATTCAGCCCAAGACATATCCAGTAGACCAGAAAAAAATGGATATATTTAATGGTCAACATTAACTGTGGGGACATTTTCCAGGCTGATAAGATTCTGTGTTTGGGGAAGGAGAAACTTAGAATAGAGCCAAGCAACAATCAGAATGTCAACTTTCAGCCAGGCATGGTGGCTCATGCCTGTAATTCTAGCACCTTGGGAGCCCAAGATGGGAGGATCATTTGATGCCAGGAATTTGGACCAGTCTGAGCAATATAGTGAGACCCTGTCTCTAGAAAAAATAAAAATTAGCCAGGCGAGGTGGTGTGTGCCTGTAGTCCCAGCTACTCAAGGGGCTGAGGTGGGAGGATCACCTGAGTCTAGGTGTTTGAGACTACAGTAAGCTATGGTCATGTCATTGCACTCCAGCATGGGTGACAGAGTGAGACCCTACCTCTAAAACCAACCAGCCAACCAACCAACCCACCAACCAACCAACCTACCTACCTCAGCTTTCATCCCAGATAGGAGGCACTCAATCTATGGGCAGGGCAGTGGGGAAGGACTCCACACTTACCACATGGACACGAGGTCCTACACCATGAGGCCCTGTTATTAGGTGTCCATTGGTATTATGAGCTACATTGTGGGCCCCCATCTCCAAATTCATATGTTAAAGCCACAAGGCCTTACAACTCAGAAAGTGACTGAATTTGGAGAAAGGGCCTTAACAGAGGTGATCTGGTTAAATGAGGCTGATAGAGTGGGCCCTAATCTGATCTGACTAGTGTCTCTACAGGAAGAGGAAATTTGGACACAGACACCAGAGTTGTGTGTGCACAGAGGAAAGACCACACAAAGATGCAGTGAGACAGAAGCCATCTGTAAGCCAAGGAGAGAGGCCTTAGGAGAAACCGAACCTGCTGACATCCTGATCTTGAACTTCTGGCCTCCACAATTGTAAGGAAATACATTTCCATCGTTTAAGCCACCAGCCTGTGGTATTTTGTTCTGGTGGCCCTAGAAACGAATACAGCCATAGGGCTGGGATGTGAAGGACAGGTAGAAAAAGGGTAGGGGGTGCAGAAATCAAAAGAGAACTCTGGGACAAGGAGCTGGGGTCCTCAGGGACAGGAAGAGGTGTGATACAGGGAGCATAAAGTCTCAGGTCTGACTGCAGCAAAGATGGCTCAGGAATCAACACAGGTGCCCTTTAGGATGTTCAACATGAGTAGATGGTGGGTCTCAAAAATGGTTGTTTGGGAAGTAGGGCCTGGTGGGTCTTCATATGAGGAATGTTTTGATAGACTTGTCTATGAGAGGCTGGGAAACACAGGGACTCCAGAGATGATGTGTTGGTGGTGGTGGGATTCGGTCATGAAGGGCTATCAGGGATTTCATTGGTTATAGCATTAGGCTAACCATAATTTGGTTTATTCTAGGGGTTGCGATTTTTCTTTGGGTCAAAAGTATGATATTTATGCCATGCAGGGTGTTCAGGGTGTGTGCATGAGTATGTGTGTGCATAAAATTGTATGAGAATTAGGAATATATTTTAATTAAGTTCATTTGGGTCTTAAGGTTATCTGACTGGTTAGGGCATTTACTCATATTTTTTATATTGCTACACTTCTCAGTAGACCATTCTTATAGAGTCTGATGCAACAGGAAAATTTAAAAATAAGAACAAAATTAACTTCATCATTATTATGTTTCATAAATTAAATATTAAGTGAAACCGGTTTACCCAGTAATTTGAAAATTTACCTAGTAGTGATTTGTTTTGGGTTTACATTATTGGCTCAATGTTTTTGATACATTTTTGGATTTTGTATATCCCTTTATATACTTATTTTATTCCCCAAGTCAGCCTTCCTAGTGTTCAGACATATGATAAGCAGATTAGAGGGTCATGCAGAAAGAATTCATGTTGTACATTGGATGATAATGTTATGGCCAGTAGGGGGCATCAAAGAACTGTCATAAGTACAGGCTTTGATTAAAAAATACTTGCATTTTAATTGCCAAAACATCTGTTCTAAAACAATTCCAAGATGTAAATATATGTTTAAAACATCATGTTTACATTACTGAGTGATAATTTGGTCCCAATTAGTATAGATACACCTTATTATACATTTTAAATGAATGGATCTTACTTATATCAAAATGGTAATTGTTGAATTTTGATACTCAGGAAAAATATAAAGGGTGAAATTTCAAAATAAATAGTATGATTTCGGCTTCTGAAATACTGTATGTATGTCTAGTCCCTTGGTGCCTCTGTTTCCTCATCTCATAAATGTGGGAATTGCATATACGCTCTCCAAGGTCTAGTTTCGGTATAATATGACAATAATTTTTTATTCTTTTTTCTGAGAACAGCACTGAAAACAGGAGGATTTAGATGCATCCTGTATCAAACACTGGAGGGCTCTGAGATCATATCAGAACTTGGATTAAAAGTGCTGGGCAGTTTCTGGATAGACATCAAGTGTCTGACTTCTTAGCATTATTTATCAAATTAGAATCCTTTTAATATCATTGCATTATCTTAGGCAATTTTAAAGATTTTCTGACTTTACTTCCCATCCCCTTCAATCTCTTTTTCTGTCTTTCTATTTTACTATCTGGCTTTGTAGTTAACTAAAGCACTTTTTGAGTACTATATAATTTAACTCACAATAATCTGGGGAGTAAGTATTTTTACCCATATTTTGTAGAGGAAGAAAGTAGATTCTGAGAGATAACACCGCTTTCCTGATACCATTCAGCTAATAATTTTGGAATTGAAATTTAAACATAGGTTGTCTTACAGCATATTCAGTATTCTTTTCAGTCTACCAGAGTAAGTCTCAAGCTAATTTCAAATATATTACTTGAGAGAAGTAACCTATTAAACTATGATTATTATTGCATATATTTTCAAGAATCATAAGAGTTAGTGGTGAAATTAACTGTTCTGATTTCTCATTAGCAAAACTGCTATGGCTTCCTCTATATCTCCAACTCTGATTTTATCTTCTGTCTCTGTGTTGGACTCATCAGCTTTGGTGCCTTCAAATAGTAGAGCATATGGCCACTTGCACCTCTGGGCTCCCATTTTAATAATTCTCAGGCAGCATCCATAATCCCAGGAAAGGACCCGGATTGACCAGACCTTGGTCACGTGCCCACTCCTTGCTGGGACTGGCATTCTGTGATGGAACGCCTCCTTGGAGCCATATGAAATGGGGATGGGGGAAAATTTCCTAAGCTGTTGCAGGAGCTATTTCCAAAGGAACAGAGAAAGGAAATGGTTTCTGAGCCTGGGCTATTGGTCCAGGGTGGGTGCTACAAAGGTCTGTGGGCAGCTGGGAGCAACAGGAAGACTCTAGTATCTGATGGTTGTCAGAAGAATAAAGAGTACAGAAAACAAATTTCACTTATTTAATTCCTTTCCTGGCAAATTTCACTTATTTAATTCCTTTACTGGCGTCCAGTCCTGGCTGAATGCAAGCAAGACCAAGTGTAGGAAAGGTCCAAAGAGTATAACAGTGTTAAGGGTTGAACTTCAGAAATACCCCATAAGGTAGTTTTTGATTATTAATATAACAAAAGTCAAGGAATGCAAAACTATGATTCCTGGTTTTTCTTGATAGTGTAGGGCCCATCCTCAAAATGAGGAGGTGTGATGTGCCTCCTCACCTGGGGTGACTCTCTGTATTGAGGCTTTTATCAGGACACACAGCCTGAGAATTCTAGCTTCCTGAAGGGCAACAAGGTGTAAAGCTCACGGAATACAGTCAGGTGGAACTCTGGAAGTTAGGTGAACCATTTTCAGATGCTGACTTAGGTGCACATTTAAATATATTGTATTAATGGTATACACACATATCCTGAAATTTAAGCACACATTTTAGATTCTTTATATTGTATTAAATGCAAAGTAAAGAACATTCTGTTGGGAAAGGGTCTTTTATTGATGTTTCCTTATTGCTTGTTTTATGTTTTTGTGTCTTGCTGTATTTGCAGTATCCTATAATTCAGGTGTGACAGAGGCTAACTGAATAAACAGGAGCAGATTCCTCTCTTTCCCATTTTCTTTCTGCTTCTCTTGGCCTTTTACTTGCTTTAAAAGACAAGGTAGATGGTCTTAGGATCCCAGTCAACTAAATTCTCGTAGCTCAGGTACTCTGTTTAATCTTGCCTGAAAAGGATGTTTAAGATCCAGAAGTTTTATTAGGACAACAAAAGAATTAGTTGAAAACATATGAACCCAAAGAATGAAATACATTTATAAAATATTTAATTTGAAGCATAAATGCACATAGCAAATTATTTAAACAGTATCATTATAACTTAATTTTGGGTCAGGTATTAAATGCTAATCCCTCTGCACTGGGCTATGGGCAAAATGAGTGATGCAGTGAGAACTCTGTCCTGGCCCTTGTTTTCTACCGTCATGGCTCTGGTTCTACATGTCTGCTTGAGGTCCCAAGTGTGGACACTCATCTCCATTGTCTTTCTGAACCAACTTGCTCAAGGGTCAGTTAGATTTTCTGCTGTAGTTGCATTAGAGTCCTGCAAGTATGCCTGTATTTACTTGCTCTTTCTTTCTCTGTTCTTAATTGCTATTGCTGAAATCATGATATACAGGACATGCAGATTTCATCCTCCTGCCAATTTCTCTTCAAATGATTTTGAGTGAGAATGACTTACACTGGGTTATCGGAATCTATGCCATTCAAAGTGTGGTCCCTAGACTAGAAACATCAACATTACCTGGGGATTTTTAGAAATGCACTCTCTCAGGTACTACTCTAGACCGTAAAGGAAATACTTCCCTTTATTGCACTTTAACACACTGTATTGAAAATGCTACTTAACTTGTCTCTCACTTTCATTACAATGAAATCTCAGTCAGGGAAGGAATCTGTACTGTCTAGTTCACCACTGGATATCTAGGACCTAGCATAATTCCTGGCACATAGTAGGTGTTCAGTAAATGCTTGTTGAATGATAAATGAATGGATATCTGCTGGTGTGAGGGATGTTTGCTTAAGCATGTTGTGAAGTAACCAATGTGTTTAGAAGGGCTCAATGAAAGAGTAGTGCTAGCAGCAGAGAAAAATGAGGTATGTAATTAACACCTCTGATTATATAGTTATTTCACAGAAAGATTTTCTGCCCAGTTGACTATGATTAAGCAAGGATGGACAATCTGCAAAGTAGAAAAAGAATTCATCCATTTGGCAATAGTGACGTGGTCTATTCTACTATATTCTCAAATTGTGAGATTTATATTCTGCTTCTGCAATTACTACATGGTCCTTTTTGCAATCTGAAACTTTGCTCTCTTTCAATTTAAAGAGTTTATCTTCTAGTTAAATCTACTTGTCTTTCATCCTTCAATTTTATTTGTGAAATCTCTCTAGCATCTCCCCACCTTCCCCCTTCCTTCACTTTCTTCTTCTTCTTTAATATAGACTCTCCCTTATTTCTCATTGGCTTTTTTCAACACGTGTTTACCTGGTCATCATTCTTCCATCTTCTGTCTTTCATTCAAGAATGCTTTTAAAACTGCAGGCCTGATCTTGTTCTCCTTTGGTTAAAAAACCTTGGGTGATTTTCTGCTGTCTGTAAGGTAAGATCTATTGTCCTTAGCAAGGCATTTGAGCCCTTTGTGGACACTCTTCCCTGCCAGCCTCTTCTCATGCCATTCCTCTTTCTACCGCATACTCCGGCCACCACAGGCTACTTCTCATTCCCTGAACACCATTTTTATCTCAGCATCTACATGCCTTTGTTCATGCTGTTTATCTGAATAAACTGTCAGCCTAGCAAACTCATATCATGTTCCAGTTTAAAATGTGATTATTACAGGCTCCTTTTTCCTATGTCTCACGTAAATTTTTATTTAGGCTTCTGTGCTCACATAATGCATTGTACATATCTCTATTATAAAAGGTGTCACACTCTATTGCAATCACTTATTTACTTGGCTTTCTCTTCCAATAGACCATATGTTCCTTAAGGGCTGGGGCTCTGCCTCTTGACAGCACAATGTGTCGCAAAGCTTTACACACAAAGTTAACAAATGTTTGTTGATTGAACTTTATCTTCAATTTATTCTCTAGTAGATTGAATCCTCTCCTCCCCACACTGGATTTTAGTAATTTCTCTTGGTTATTTCTATTCAGAAAAGTCTTCCCTAACTAGAAATATGTCTGTTTTATTTGCTGGAGTATATTCAGATCTGTAACATATAGATCTATAGCATATAACATCTATTTATAAGATAAGATGAGGTGATTCTGTCCCCCTAGAATGGCTGTGACTGGGCTAAGCCTGGCTGAGCACATGGTGGTGGTTAATATCATGACTGTGCTCTCCAAATCCCTTGAAAAACCCGGAGAGGATGCTAATGGGGCTGGTGAAGCCTGGTCCAAAAAACTTGTTCCCATCCTGTTAGTACTTTCATCCCTCTGCCCAATACCCCTCCTATCCTTCCTTCACTACTCTTTCTCACTCTCAAGGCCAAAACTAAAGAAAAGTCAGTTGTTCCTTACATCACTTCATCCTAGGAACCAAAGCAAAAACAACAACAACAAAAAAGGAAAGCAGCAACAACAAATAATAATAAATAAAATTGAAATACAGGTAGTAAAAAGTAAATGAAGGAATTTAATTTCACTGAGGGAACTGAAGTGTATCAGGGAGTAACAAAAACTCTGTACATTTCCACAATGGAAAGGTCAATAGAAATGAAAATCATGACTTGAATCTGGCCCAATTGCACTTATTGTTCTGGTTTATTGTAATGGTAACTGTTGCAATAAGAGTAAAAGGAATCTCTGGACTATTCTTACAGCTAAACTTCAAGGATCTGGGAATAGTTTGGTACCTGGAAGGCTGTTTGGTGTTGGAAGAGGCATCTCTAGGGAATAAGTGAAATTGTTAGTTTCTCAGCAGCAGGAATTAACTGAGTTCATTCTTGTCCTGTGCGTTGAATGTGAGTGAGCTGGGGTTTTAATCAGCCTCTGTTTGCTTATCTTTCTCTTTCTGATCCGTTGACACTGGTACATCCTTTGTATATTTTTAGTTCAAATTCTTGAGAGAGTAAGAATGTCACCATCTCAATGAGTCACCTTGTGTTTGGGGGAAGCTTTTGTATCAGACCGTGTCATAGCACATGGCCATCCTTGGGCCAGGTGCTCAACTCCCCCCGACCAATCATCTGCAGGCAGAGAATAAGGGTGGGGTGGGAGGTGTCACATAGCGCTACATGGTGCTTTGTGCTTAAGGAACCAGCTAAGGTTGCTTTTCTCATGGAAGCTGTACGTGATCATCCATTTAGAAGAAGCTTGTGGGCAGCGCAGGCATTCTAAGGCAAGATCTTTTCAATATAGAACACATTTTGGAGACTCTGATTATGACTTATCTTCAGCATGATGAATGAGGCTGATATCTCATATCCTCCTATTACAGTTTTCACAGTGTCCAACAATCATACATAGAATAACATGTACATAGTACATCTGATGTTATGCTTCGATATTACATTTCTAATTGCACTCTCCTAACCATTTAGCCGATGACACTTGGCCCATATCAAACCGATCTTTGCTTTCCTTACTGAGGTTGAGAATATTGTTTTTGGTTCTCTCTCTCTCTCTCTCTCTCTCTCTCTGTGTGTGTGTGTGTGTGTGTGTGTGTGTATGATTAGAATGGGAAGTTAGGTCTTAGTTTTTATTAGTTAAAAATGATAAATAAGAAGGAATCAGGTAAAGCTATCAGGTAAAAAGCTGCATGCTGCCTCAACATTTCTACAGTATTTGTCAAGACAATTTACATTTTAATTATTCTTATTGTTTGCTATAAAACACTTCTTCCACCCTCCAAAGTACAGGAAGAAAGGCTGGCTAAATGTTCAGCTTGCAGCCTCAGCTTTTTCATATGACTACTTCATACCTCTTGAATGCATATTTTGTTAGCATCTTTCTTACTAACTTACCTAAATACTTTTGCTATATTGCCAAATTGTTCTCCTTTGTTATCTAACTTCCAGCTCAGGCTTGATTTCTTAACTGAGCAACTGATTTATTCATTTGCCAATCTCTCACTGAGTGTTTACGAACTGGAAACACTTGAGGTTACTGGTCTGCTTATTATTAGACTGCATACAAGTCTAAATTTTTCTTAGTTATCTGTTTCCAACATCTTTCTTTTGGATATCTTCATATATTAGCTTTCTTGAGTCATTACTTGATGTATGATTGTTGGATACTAGACAAATTGGAAAAATACGATAGCCCATAGGACCTTCTTTCTTGTATCCAAAAATACAGGAATATGTATTCCTGCTTATAGATATTCTTCATATATTTTCTTTGAACAACCATCCCTTCTCTATTCTCCAGAGTTTCCAGTATCACCTTCATTTTCCCCAAGATTCATATGTGCAAAGTGTTCTCCTATGCCTCCTTTCTCTCCCACCCCCTTATAATTGTCTCTAAAATACCATTTTATACAGAAAATAACTACAATGGACTTTCTAAAAATCTGTTCTTAAGATCTAGCTAGGTCTCATGGTTTTTCACTTGGATCATCTGCTGCCCCACTGCCACTTTTTTTTTTCTCCTTACAGAGATCCCAGTGCCTAGTAGGATGCTAAAGTCATAGCATAGGCTAAATTAACATTTTTAACAACAAGCCACAATTGACATTATTAATATATTCTAACCTCTGCTCTTTCTATTGCTGTGTTCTCTCTTGCTTCATATTATTGCTTTTGTTCCTATTTTTCTTTTTCAATTAAAAAATGTCACAATCTACTTAAACTTATAGCAGGTACTCAATGTGTTTTGATTACCTAAAACTCTGCTGATGCCATCTCTCAGCCCCTCCCTTTGCTGTTTCTTTTGTATCATTATCATTGTCCTGGATACTCCCTTTCCTTTAAACAATTTTAGGTATTTAACAATTCCACTTCCATATGAGAAGGTGCCCTCCTTATCCATTACATAGTTCTCCTTCTAAATTTCCTTCCTTCCTTCCTTCCTTCCTTCCTTCCTCCCTCCCTCCCTCCCTCCCTCCCTCCTCCCTCCCTCTCCTTCCTCCCTCCCTCCCTCTCCTTCCTCCCTCCCTCCCTCTCTTCCTCCCTCCCTCCTCCCTCCCTCTCCTTCCTCCCTCCCTCCCTTTCCTTCCTTCCTTTTTTTTTTTTTTTGCAGAGTCTCACTCCTTCACCTACACTGGAGTGCAGTGGTGCGATTTTGGCTCACTGCAACTTCTGCCTCTTGGATTCAAGTGATTCTCCTGCCTCAGTCTCCTGCATAGCTGGGATTACAGGTGTTCACTGCCACAACTGGCTAATTTTTATATTTTTAGTAGAGATGAGGTTCCCTGTGTTGGCCAGGCTGGTCTTGAACTCCTGATCTGAGGTGATCTGCCCACCTTGGCCTCCCAAAGTGCTGGGATTATAGGTGTGAGCCACTGAACCTGGCCTCCTTCTAAACTTCTTGAAATCTATAATCAATGTATCCATTCCAATTAAGTTCACCCAATATATATAATATATAAATTACATGCCACCATGCTCTGTGCTAGGTGCTTCCAGGCAGGCAATAGATGACTTTACTGAAGTAATTTCCCCTCAGAGTGATCCCTATTTATTCTGAAGAAAATAATTTCAAACCATTTTTGTGGTAAGGCTGAAACCTACTGTATATTCTCTAGGGTGTGGTCCTAGATGATCCCTCTAGGGGTACATTGGATATTCTTGAAACCCTAAAATTATCCAAGGACATTCCCTATGTCCTTGGACAACATCCCCTATGTCCTTGGGTAATTTTAGGTTTGGATGTCCTTGGATAATTTTAGGGTCCCAAGAATATCCTATGTTTCCTTCCTACCATTTGAAATGTCTCCTTCTCTAATGGACCAGTGCCTGAGATTCCACCTCATAACATCATTACTTGAGGACACGTGAATTGGATAACATTCTTGCTTTCTCTCCAATTTAAGACAAGCTCTCCAATGTATAAACTAGTTAAGGTCTGAAGGTTGTCCATCAATCCTTTTTAATTCTAAATCTGAGGTGGCTTAGGTAAGACTATACTTACAGTCTTTGTAAAGTTTTTCATCAAATAAGGATGTGAGTCAATCCTCTGAAGCATTAATACCATGCACACACTCCTCTTTGCTGATAGGCATTTTATTGGGCCCCTTTCTTAGTTACTTCTGCCAATGTCATAGGAAACTCTTTAATCATTGTGGTGTTTTCATTTGCTGGCTTGACCCTCACTTTAATGTTGAGTAAATTCAAATTGGCTTTGAAACTTTGAAACCTTTCATGGCTCCTAATGAAATTTTGTAAGCCACATGTTCACCATGCTTCACCTTTAAGTTCTCAAACAACCCCTAGTCAACTTCTAAATTAACATTAGACTTCTGAGCATCCCATGTTGATGCTGATACTTGTGAATTTCTCAGCAGGTGGTGATATTGGTATTTTGGGTGGGACAATCCTTTACTGAGTGGGACTGGTTTATCTACTGCAGGATTTAGACTTACTGAATCCTACCACAAAAATGCCATTACTATTCTCTATGGAGACAACTGAAATGCCTACACATATTCCCAAACTCCTTTTAAAACTACTGTGTGTTGCTCAGACACTTTTATGTCTCTATAATTCCATTCACATTAACAGACGTTGAGCGCTGACTGTGTGTAAAACACTGTAGGAGTCCCTAGAGATAGGAAACAGACACAGTCCCTTTTCCTTCTTTTCTCCTTAATTATAGTCCATACTTTAGGTGCAGTGGTCTTCACCTGTTACGTGTGGCAGTCCTTGAATATTGAGCAAGATTTGATCCCATTCTCATATGCAATGGTTGTCATTTTCTCAGCACTTTTACTTAAAAATTGTCTTTGCTTGTATTCTTGTCATAGTCATATGCTTCTTTTCACTAATTTTTCCAATGCTATCACTGCTTTTGCAAATGCTGTGCGTAATGGAGTTAAAAGTTGTGTGTAGAAGACCTTACAAACTAAGCTAAGGCAGTACACACATTAGTAGACCAAGACCAGTGTGATGGTTGAAATTAACATGCGTTGTGCTGGAAGCCAGTGCTTTTGCTGGAATTTATTTAGGAACTTACCTCAGAAGTAATTATCAGAGTTTGAAAACTGAAGTCCAAAAGTATAGGAGGCCTGTAGTGTTACCCAAAGCAGACCATGGTAGCAATGTTAATGGGGGTTCTTACTGCCACCTGTTGTAACTAAAGGACCTGTCAGGTCTACCAGGGAGTGACTTATATTCAAGAATTCTTTCACCAAGAATAAAAAGCTAAGAAGTCCTAATTTCTAATGGAGGTAATCAAAATGCCATCCCTAGGGCTTACTTTTAGCATACTAATGTTTGCATGAGAAACATTGACCTTATTAAAAGGTACTATTACTTCATTCAAGCTTTAATTTAAAGGGGACAATAGTAGTCAATGGCAGCTGGCACTATTGGCTCAATAAGCAAAGCAAATAATAGATTATTTTTCAACAGGTTTGGTTTATACCAGGAAATATATGCAACTTCTTTGCTAAGGGCAGAGGCAGCTGTGAGATAAATGTATTTAATTAGGACTTACCTCATAGTTACAAAATGAGTTAATGAAAACAAGCAAGTAAAAATTATTATGCATCTGCTTTTTGCTTTTTATTTACTTAGACTCGGAGGATGATGGGAAAGCAGTGTGAGTTGCTCATATACTTTCTAGATATTGTAGTCATAATAAATACTAATTTTGAGCATAGGCACAATCTTGGTAAAATCACCTGTAATTTAGATGCCAACATCCTTGTACATATATCACCACTAGCTGGGCAGCTATGTGACTTTCCCAGTAATATTTGAGTTGCTCGTATAGAAACCAATAGCCCCTTGTGGCAGATATTGTTCTTTGTCCCCTTGTATCGAATCTCTCCTTTTTCCTTTCTCTCTTTTGAGAACAGCTTATCTGGAATCCTAATTAATAAAGGATATTCACTTATATTCAATGAGAAATTTATTTTCTTTCTATATATAAGTTTTTCCCAGAATTTTTTGAAACAAACCTGGAATGTCAGGGTAAGCTTTGGGGAAAAAAAAGGGTCAGTATAGAACCATGGAATTTTGGAAGTTTTGTTTTCTCACTAAGAAAAGATGTCACATTTACATTTTCTCCTCCACGGACTTAATTCCATTCACATTAACAGACATTGAGTGCCGACTGTGTGTAAAACACTGTAGGAGTCCCTAGAGATACAGAGAGGAAACAGACACAGTCCCTGCCCTCAAGGAGCTCACAATATACTAGAGAAGACAGCACAAATATACAAACAAATGCACTAGAAGATAGGATGCATATAATATTAGAGATACAAGTGAAGTTATATGGGAGCATAGAGCTGGGAGAGAGGACTTCCATAGGGACAGTGAAGGAAGAAGTATCTCAGGAAGACTTTTTAGAAGAGATTGTATTTGAGCTACATAGGAAGCATTGGTGGAAGAAAGATGTGAAGCCATGAGGTCAGGTTTCTAAAGCAATGGGATCAAATGTTAGGGGAGTTTGGAAAGCACAGGTAATACTCACATTTTTCTGGAGCATGAAGTAGGTGAAAAGAAGTGGTGAGATGTAACTCTGCAAAGATAGTTTGGGGTCACAAAGTAAGAGGCCTTGAATGCTATACTCTGGACTATTAATTTATTTTATATTGATAGGGAAAGAGTAAAGGATTTTGAACAATGCAATTAAAAATCTACTGTATGCTCTAAAATAGTGACTCAAACTTTAGCTTGTATCAGAATCTCCTGGAGGGCTTATTAAAACAGAGATTAATGGGCTCCACTCTTAATTTTTGATTCAGTAGGTCTTGAATGGGGCTCTTGATTTTGCATTTCTAAAAAGTTCTCAGGTGCTGCTAATGTGGCTAGTCTGGAGATGCCTCAGTGAGAAACTCACACTGGGAGATGTGTGGGGGCCGAGTTGCAGGTGGGCGAATCCAGAGGCAGGTGGATCAAATAACATTTGATCTAGGGGAGAGGACTAACTTATTGGAGAGCAAGGTGGCATAAACACATGTTTCTGTAGAGGTAAATGGACTAGACTTCAGGACTATCTGGATGTTGGAGACCTGAGACAAAGAGAGAGAATAACATTCATCTAATAGGAACGATAAAAAGCATGGTAATTCTCTTATCTGAGACTGAGAAGGTAGAAAGAGGAGAAGGCTTGAGTGTGGGGAAATTATCCTGAGTTAAGTATAGAAAGGCTGTGTTTGAGGTACCAAAGAAATATTCATAGGGAGAGGCTCACCAGATGTAACTTATGGGTCTGCAGTTTAAGAGAAAGATCAGGACTAAAGTCACAAATTTGGGAGCTACAGGCATGAAACTAATTGTTGAAATGGCCAAAGTTGGGATGGCATATAGAGCTATAGGAGGTGATTGCTGAGGACAAAGCCCCAGGAGGAAGGAAAGGAGACAAAGAATAAAGAGACAAGGAGGTAGTTGGAGAACCAGTAGAGCAAAATATCCTGGAAGGTATGGGCTTAAACATGAAAGGGATGGTTAGCTGTTGTAACTGATGAGAAAATAACAGGTAGAGATGCAGAGAAGGGCTACTGGCAAGTCTCCAGTGACTTTTGGGAGATAAGTTTGGGAGAACTAGGGTATACTCAGATGGAAAAGGATAGAAAAGTCAGTGGAAGGTGAGAAGTGGATGCAGAATGAGTGGATTAATGATTGGAGAAACCCAGGTGAGAGAGTTAAGGGAGAGATGAAGTAGGAGCTTATGGGGAAGTAGGGCCAGAGGAAGTTGATTTTTGTGTCCAAGAGATTTGAGCAAAGTAATAGATGAGATTAAAGAGGAGTGGGGAGGAAAAGTGTTGAGATGGGGAGGGAGAAAGGAAGGTGCAGAGGGAGGCTGGGTGTAAGAAGCAAGATTCTGGAAAGGTTGAGAGGGGATAGATTGAAGGACTAAAAACACGGAAGTGGAAAGGAGGCAAATCAATGTCTTCTCCCTACAAAGAAGAGTGAAGAGATAGGGAGAGGCTGTGGATGAGAGACTAGGAGCAGAGGTTGAGAACGGTCACCTACTTAGGAGTATGCAAGAATGTACAAACTTTCCGTCCTTCTGCCCTCACTCTTGACTTTGTAATGGTGTACTCCTCCATGTGATTGTAGCAGTCACTCCTTCTCAGGCCACACCCATGGCCTCAGGTCCCATCTGCAGCCTCCTGGTCCCAGGGTAGAGTCTGGCACGGAAGCCATAGTTATTCTGGGAGACACAATTTCATTCTCATATCCTGATGAGTGGCCTTTGGTGTAAACACAGATTTTCAACTTTTACTTTTTTTCCCCAAGAGCACAACCAGCAATTTTTTTTTTTTTTTTTGAGATAGGGTCTCACTCTTTTGCCCAGGCTGGAGTGCAGTGGCATGATCTCTGCTCAGTGCAGCCTCTGCCTCCCAAGTTCAAGTGATTCTCCTACCTCAGCCTCCCGAGTAGCTGGGATTACAGGCACGTGCTACCATGCCTAGCTAATTTTTGCATTTTTAGCAGATATGGGGTTTCACCATCTTGGCCAGGTTGGTCTTGAACTTCTGACCTCAGGCGATGCATCTGCCTTGGCCTTCTGAAGTGCTGGGATTACAGGAATGAGCCACCATGCCCAGCCGCAACTGTTAATTTAATGAGTAATATTCTCCAACGAAGTTCTTCAGATAATATATTCTGTCATTTGATCACTGCACCTCATTAAGCTTCTTAAAAAGTTTTCCAAATTTGACATGTACTCCCACCTTAGCCCTGCTACAGTGAAAGTGTATATGGGAGGCTTAGCTGGGATAGATTTTAGAATTGGAGGAGACCCAATGTGTCTATCAGGTAATACCGCAACACACTGACCAAAGTAGATTTAGATGATTTCTTATTTGCTTTATGTTTTATATTCATAGTAAAAGACAGAAAAGTGCCAGTGCATTTATTCCAGGTATTTCCATTTTAGAAAACGAGGAAGTTTATTTAATCATGAACTAAAAAGGACAAGCCAGCTGTACTATTTTTACCTGAAAGGAATAGGCTGTATAGTCATAGTGCTACAGTAAACGACTTTAGCTCAGGTCTGCAAGCAGTAGACGACAGCACATCACTTTCTTTTAATTCTTTACGTAGTCATGCAATTCCCACTGGAATATGTATGCAGATAGAGCCATAATCTCAGATTTAATGCCATAGAGGGCATTATGAAGTATTTAATTTATAAGTAATAAGAAATTCTGCAAATAAAGATATTTTTGGCATTCTTTAATTGCAGGGTAACTGAAATGGCTAAAAAAACCCAAGCCCATAAAAAGTACTTACTATTTCATCTTATTATTACTTCTACAAAATGTATGTTTTTGTATGATAATGTTTATTTGAAATTATGTATCACAGATAAGACCAGAGGTAGAAAACAGCACGCCAAATCATCCTCAAACAAAACAGAACAAAACAAACAAACAAGAAAACAAGACCACACATACTTACAAACTCTCCTGAACCAAGTATGTCCAAGAATTAATAAGTTGCACCCCTTACCCCCATCCACTCATGAGGCTCTGGTAAAAGTCGCGCCTTTTAGCTTTTTACAGTCTAAGTATGCTCTCGGCATCTCATGAGCTTTTTAAAAGCCAGCTTAAAGTCTTCATTAAAACTCGTATAGAGCAGAGGGTTGATCAGAGAATTAACATAACCGAGCCACGTCAGAAAGTCGGCCACTTCGGAGGACACGGTGTAGATGCTCAGACCCACAATCAACTCTTTGATGAAAAATGGCAGCCAGGACAGAATGAATGCGCCCAGAATCAACCCCAGGATGCGCGCTGCCTTCCGTTCCCTGGTGCTGGAAATCTGCTGGCGTTCTCCCGGGTGATCTAGATCATTGTCGAAGGGTGGAATCCTGATGGAGGCATGGAACTTTTCAAACTCTGTGGTAGGGTCTGAAGTGGAGAAGTCAGACACACAGAAAGTCTGTGTAAGTTTACAATTTGCAAAAGAATTCTGGCTATCTGTGCTTCTGTTGCTTAAGTGCCGACTTGATCCCCTTTTCTGGTAAAGGCTCTTGGCCGCGTGGTAAATCCGGTAATAGAGAATCAGTATTAAAGTCAAGGGGATATAAAACGCACCCAGCGTGGAGTAAATGGTGTAGATAACATGGTCGTGCTGGATAGTGCACTGGCTAGGGGGAGGGCTTAGGCGGCGGTGGCTCCTCCAGAACAGAGGGGGCATGGAGATGAAAACGGAGATGGTCCAGACGGTGAGGATCATCAGCGCCGCCCTCTTGGCCGTCCTCTTCCTGGCGTATTCAATAGCATTGGTGATGGCCCAGTACCTGTCCAGGGCAATGACACAGAGGTGGAGGATGGAGCAGGTGCAGCAGGTCATGTCCATACTCAGCCACACCTCACAGAGGAAGTATCCAAGCTTCCAGTGGTCCATGACAATGTACATGATGCTCAGGGGCATGACGAGCACGGCCACCAGGAGGTCCGTCACGGCCAGAGAACAGATTAGGTAGTTGGCAGGCTGGTGGAGCTTCTTGGTGGTGCAGATAGCCATGATCACCGCCAAGTTCAGCAACGTGGTGAGGGTGGTGATGACCACCAGAGTCATGCAAATGAGCATCTTCTCAGTGATGGTCTTGGGCCTCACAGCCATGCTGGCTTCTGTGGTACAGTTTGTGATGTTCATGTTTTCCCTGTTTCAGTCTACACTGTGGAGAAGCTGTTGGTTATTTTTCTTTGGCTGAAAACTACGTAGCCTCGAAGGTTTCTCACTTGTAAGGAGGCTGTAATTTGTTCAGCTATGTGGTCTTTTGTGTTCCATTTTCTGTTGGTAAAGGGAAGGGCCACAGCATTTCTTCTGACTGAAGGTTCCTGGAAAATATTATGCTATTGGTTAATGAATGAGAAAGCCACACTTTTCCTGGAAAACATGAAAATAGTTTGATATTTATAAATTCGTTATAAATTTTAATTTTCTCTTTCCTGTGAAATTTGAGCTCATCTTTACATTGTTCCTCAAAGGATACTTTTTCACTTCAGGGAAGTTTTCACACTGTTTTTTTTTTTAAATTATATTTTAAGTTCTGGGATACATGTGCAGAACATGCAGGTTTGTTACATAGGTATACATGTGCCATGGTGGTTTGCTGCATCCATCAACCAATCATCTACATTAGGTATTTCTCCTAATGCCATCCCTCCCCTAGCTCTTCAACCCTCAAAAGGCCCTGGTGTGTGATGTTCCCCTCCCTGTGTCCCTGTGTTCTCATTGTTCAACTCCCACTTATGAGTGAGAACACACGGTGTTTGGTTTTCTGTTCCTGTGTTAGTTTGTTGAGAATGATGGTTTCCAGCTTCATCCATGTCCCTGCAAAGGACATGAACTCATCCTTTTTTATGACTGCGTAGTATTCCATGGTGTATATGTGCCACATTTTCTTTATCCAGTCTATCATTGATGGGCATTTGGGTTGGTTCCAAGTCTTTGCTATTGTAAACAGTGCTGCAGTAAACATATGTGTGCATGTGTGTTTATAGTAGAATGATTTATAGTCCTTTGGGTATATACCCAGTAGTGGGAATGCTGGGTCAAATGGTATTTCCGGCTCTAGATCCCTGAGGAATCACCACACTGTCTTCCACAATGGTTGAACTAATTTACACTCCCACCAACAGTGTAAAAGCATTCCTATTTCTCCACATCCTCTCCAGCATCTGTTGTTTCCTGATCTTTTTTTTTTTTTATTATACTTTAAGTTCTAGGGTACATGTGCACAACGTGCAGGTGTATTACATATGTGTACATGTGCTGCGTTGGTTTGCTGCACCCATTAACTTGTCATTTACGTTAGGTATTTCTCTAAATGCTATCCCTCCCCCATAGCAGGCCCAGTGTGTGATGTTCCCTGCCCTGTGTCCAAATGTTTTCATTGTTCAATTCCCACCTATGAGTGAGAACATGCAGTGTTTGGTTTTTCTGTCCTTGCGATAGTTTGCTCAGAATGATGACTTTTTAATGATTGCCATTCTAACTGTGCTGAGATGGTATCTCATTGTGGTTTTGATTTGCATTTCTCTAATGACAGTGATGATGAGCTTTTTTTCATATGTTTGTTGGCTGCATAAATGTTTTCTTTTGAGAAGTGTCTGTTCATATCTTTTGCCCACTTTTTGATGGGGTTGTTTGTTTTTTTCTTGTAAATTTGTTCAAACCGTTTTTGACAAAAACATCACAAAATTTTAAATGTACTTTGCCACCCCAATTAATTTCTTATTATATTTATTCTTTTATACATGTTAATATGTAAAAAGGCTTTTTTTTTGCATTTGAAAATATGTATTCATATTATGTAACATTAAAAATTCTGGGATCATTACATTAAAGAAAAAATTATATTGCTTATAGGAAGCAGCTTTCAAATTAGATTTTAAACTCTCACAGTAAATAGGCTGGGCGTGGTGGCTCACACCTGTAATCCCAGCACATTGGGAGTTCGAGGTGTGCAGATCACCTGAGGTCAGGAGTTTGAGACTAGCCTGGCCAACATGGCGGAACCTCATCTTTACTAAAAGTACAAAAATTACCTAGGTGTGTGGTGGCACACACCTGTAGTCCCAGCTACTTGGGAGATTGAGGCATGAGAATCGCTTGAACCTGGGAGACGGAGGTTTCAGTGAGCCAACATCGTGCAACTGCACTCTAGCCTGGGTGACAGAGTGAGACTGTCTCAAAAACAAAAACAAAAACAAAAACAAAACTTTCACAGTAAATATTAAACTCCAAAGGTATGGAAGTGTCACAGTGGGATTACACAACTTTGTCTAATTATTTCTAACAATTTATGCATCATACTGTTCTATTTTTCTTTGGAGAAAAGCATATAACATTACATTGATATTTGTGGAAAATTATTCTCTGAGTAATACAATAAATCAACTGTGAAACAGCATCATCACCAAACTAAAGATGTCTATATTAAAAAAAGTATTTTGTTTCACTTAACATTTGTGGCTGCCCTTCCCTTCCCTTCCTTTCCTTCCTTCCTTCCCTCTTTCCTTCCCCCTGCCCTTCTTCTTCTCCCTCCTCCTCCTTCTTCTTCCTCTTCTTTTCTTCTTCTTCTCCTTCTCCTCCTTCTCCCTTCTTCTTTCTTCTTCATGCTCTCTCTCTATCTCCTCTTCTTTCCCCTCCCCTCCCCTCCTTTCTCCTCTCCTCTCTTCCCCTCCTCCTCCTCCTTCTTCCTCTTCTCTTCTCTTCTCTTCTCTTCTCTCTTCTCTTCTCTTCTCTTCTCTTCTCTTCTCTTCTCCTCTCCTCTCTCTCCTCTCCTCTCCTCTCCTCTCCTCTCCTCTTCTCCTCTCTTCTCTCTCATTCTCTCCAAGATAGCTGTGATTAAGCTGGACAGTCAATGAGCTAGTGCCATTTTTATAGAAATATAAAGTCAAATACAAATGTATATTCATGAGAACACAACAATCAAAATTACATGGAAATATTCACAGTTAATGACTGCTGGATAGAAGGCTTATCAAATCCTATGATTTGACTCCACGGGATTTGGTCCAGGAAGACTTCAAGGAAACGTTAGCAGTTTTAAGAAGAGATGTAGATTGATGTGCATAAGATTTAACAGACAGTGATTTCAGCAAGGGATGGAGGCAGGAGCAGGTGAGGCACATGTGTAAGAGGGTGTGAATGTTGGAGGGAGTCTTTGGGTGGTTTGGAGATAGGTGGCAGGAATAAAAACCTCCAGCCTGTGGATAAGATCTAGCCCTAGTTTTAATTTCTTCTGCTCATAGAGCAAAAACCAAGAAGGGGGAGAGATAGGTGACATTTAGCCTTCAGATATAGAAAGTAAAAGAAAACAAGATGTTCATTGAAGACCACAAATGTGTCAATTGTTTTCAAGACAGTTTGTATCTTTCTGTAATTAAATGACAATCTTTTAGCCTCTCTGTTTCCATTACGCACTCACAGCATTTCTATGACTATACCTACTATTCTATGACTCTTGTGTTTCTCTAGTTCTTCCATGGGGCTAATTCTATGAACAACCCCCTCTCTTTTGTAGACTGAATATTTTCTTCTCTACTGGTACCTTTCCCCCCTTTTTACAAACAGTTTAAACTTGCATTTGTATCTGAGGTAGACTGTAAAATGGAAAGATTGTGGGCTTTGGAATCAGACAGACCTGGGTTCAGATTCCAGCGGTGCCATCTACTAGCTGCTTGGACCGACCTCTCTCCATTGTTCCCTGTGTTGCATGGTCAAAGTTTCTACACGTTGACCTCTTTCTCTCTAATTGAATGAAAAAAGTTGTTTCATTTTTTGTGCATGTACTAATCCTTGGTTATGTTTTCCTTGGGTTCTAGAGATTTATTGGGTAGAATGGTTCTCAATAAAAAGGCTTTTCCATTCTGGTTGTAAGATTGAGAGTATGGAGAGTAGCATTGATAAGGAAAACTTTAGAAATTTCAATTTATAGTAGAGGTAATTAGGAAATGTAGTGATTTTGAAAGCATGCAGTTTAAAAACATCAGAAATAATTCAGCTTTATAGGTCTTTTAAATCTGCTCTGTTTATCTGAGCTCCCATAACTCCTAACTGTCATCTCTCTGGTGACATTTTCTTCCTTATTTTGTGACTATTTATTTTTTTATTCTCCCCAACAGACTATACATTTCTAGTGGGTGGGATGTATGCCTGATTCACATTTTGGACTAATTCTAGTTAAATTAGTAAAAATATTACAGGTTGAGAGCTACTTTTTTAGCTCTTCACATGACTTCCTGGTTTATTTTGTGCCCAAGCCTTTCAGAGTAAGAGTTAGATTTTGTATCCCTGTGTTATCAGTCACCCCAAACTCCTGCACACACCTAGCATGCCGTCTTCCATCTTTTTTTCATTTAACAAATATATTTTGAAGTTTGTCCCATAATAACACATATAACACATTCTTTAAAATGGCTAGGTGAGATCAGGCCCAGGAAGACCTAACTGCAGAGCAATTATGGATTGAACAATTCTGAGAACTGGGCCCTGGAGCTCTTTACTGTTTTTGAGATAGGGTCTCACTCTGTTGCCCAGGTTGGAATGCAGTGGCACAATTATGCCTCACTGAAGCCTCCACCTTCCCAGGCTCAGGTGATCATCCCAACTTAGCCTCCTGAGTAGCTGGGACTACTGGCACACAAAACGACACCCGGTTAGTTTTTATTTGTTTTTTTGTAGAGATGTGTTTTACCATACCATGTTACCCAGGCTGGTGTTGAACTCCTTGGCTCTAGTGACCTGCCCTCCTTGACCTCCCAAAGTGCTGGGATTATAGGCATAAGCCATTGTGCCTGGCCTCTTTTTAAAGGTCAATTTGGTAAGAAGGAACCAGCAAAGCAGACAGAGAATAACAGCCACTGAGGTGGAAGAGAATGATGAGAAGTGATTTTATTCCAAGACCAAGTGAAGAAAGCTTATAAAGCTGCATAAATACTACTGATGATTCAAGGGTGATGGGGACTTGACCACTGGGCTAGGCAATAGGATGACATCTATGCCCTTGACAAGGGCAACTTGGTGAAGCAGTGGAGGTAAAAGGCTGAAGGTGGGGGTTTCAAGAAAGAATGAGAGAAGATAAGATAGACAATAAATGAGGAAGGTTATTTCAAGTGCTTTGCTGAAATGGGGAGTAGAGAAATAATAGCTATGGAGAAGAATGTGGAGTGAATTTTTTTTTTTGTTTTGAAGAGAGATCGTCTTTTTAAACTAGGCTATTTACAGTTTTCTTTGCTACTACACTCAGTATCCTTTATATTGGGACAGAGCATTTTTGGAGTGAGTGAAATGTAAAAGAGGAAGAAGAAAAGCAGTAATGGGGGAGGCTGATGAGAGTGGTCAATGGGGCCTGGGGGCGTCAGTGAAGTAGAGTTCCTTGAGCAATTTTCGGGATCATGTGGGGGCAGTTAAGATGTCAAAGATAATAGCCATACTCAAGAAATGATTCAACCTCAATTGTGCTGAGTTTCTTTAACTTCTCAGGAAAATAACACGTGGTTTTCTAACCACTACCAATTCCTTAGTGGTTTTCTAACCACTACCTTAACCACTACCAACTCCATGGTATGATTTCTAAGTAGAACAGAGCTGGTTAAATAGCACCTGGGAATCTGTTCAGCCTCTTCAGCTTTTCACATAGTGTGGGAGGAGGGACTATAATAACACTCAACTCAAAATACATTCTGCAGAACAAAGCCAAATACTAATATCAACACACCAGACTCTTATCAGTCCACCAGAATGGAAAGTTAACTGCAATAATCAGAGCTAAAAATGGATACATCCTGTGAGGAGTTGATGGAGGACCTTTTTGAGGATTTGTAACTTTACATTTCCACTTTATTGTGACATAAAAAATATCATGACGTCCAAGGCCACATTTAAATGGTTTTTCATAAAAATTACAAATAAGAGAGAATTACTCTAAACCAGACTGGTTAGTGTACACTGCTCCTCATTTCCTGGGATACTCTGGAGCCTCTGCTATACCATCCCAGTGAAGGTCAGAGCACCAGGGAGAGGAGGTTACAGGGATGACAGATGTTAAGGCCGACTTTGGCATACTATTCTTCAGGGGTTTGTCCTTTGCAGCAGATGAAGAGGGACAAGAATCTCTTCCTTATCCAGGAAGAGTTTCCAAAGCTCCTAAGCATTACCAAGAAGGAGGAGTCAGCTGGCACCTGCTCATCTTAAAAATTCTCTTAAAGAGGGTTTTATATTTTGGATCTGGTTCCTCCAATAGAAAACTGACATGCACTTCATAAGTCCTGATTTACTTTAACCTAAAAAGTGTGCCTGAGTCAGCGGTTTTGGAGAGGAAGCTTGGAGTGGTGACTACCCACATGGACTCTGAATGCTGACTCTGCCACCTGTCAGCTGCGGTATAATCCTAAGCATGTTCTTTAACCTTAGCCTGCTTCAATTTCCTCCTCTTTAAATCAGGAGTAATGACATCTTTCTCTAAGATTAAGGTAATGTGAAGATCAAATGTGTTAATACACATAGAAGCTGAGAACAACGCCTAATACATAGTAAGTGCTATGTAAGTGTTTGAGGTCATTTGTTATATGAATTTCCTCAGTGTTTTCTGCATTGGGTAATGGAGACAAATTTCATCCCACAAACTCTGATGTGTAATAAAAGCCTATTAAAAATAAGCCAACTTAATTTCGTTCTTTCTTTTTTTTTTTTTCTTTCCAACTTTTATTTTAGGTTTCGAGGGCGCCAGTGCGGATTTGTTCCATGGGTAAACTGCGTGTCACAGGGTTTGCTGTACAGATTATTTCACCACCTAGGTAATAAGCATAGTACACGAAAGGTCGCTTTTCAATCTTCACCCTCCACTCACCCTCTACCCTCATGTAGGCCCTTGGGTCTATTGCTCCCTTCTTTGTGTTCATGTGTTATTCGATATTTAGCTCCCAGTTATAAGCGAGAACATGTGTCAACCTAATTGCTGCCTCTAAGCTTCTCACTTCTCATGCTTGAGACTTTCTCTAATCCTAACCACATCCCCAAGTCTCTGGAGGATTATGCAGGGTCAGGCGTTGAGGTTTGATTGGGGAGAGAGATTTCAGGTGTCGCATGCACAGACAAAGTCCCTGGTAATATATTTACTGTCCCCACTCCTACAGTTCTTTCAGATCCAGACTGCCTCCCTAACATTCTTAGGAAATGTCCCAATGTTGGGAACCCCATGCCTAGGCCCTAAGTCCCTAGCCACACCATGCATTTATCCCTTTTAAAAATATTATAGACTCTCCAAGGGACTTTCAGAACTTCTGGCCCAAGTCTTAGACTCCCGGGATCTTTTCTGTTCCTCCATTTTTCGGGGGATAGGTATGTAGACCATGGGAGACATTCCTTTCTTCCTTCCACTTTTTTTTTCCTAACCCTTTCAGCCACCTTGTAAAAGCTCTCTTTTCTTTTTTTGCTTATGTACAAATCTTTTATTAATAGATCTCCTATGGGCTTGGCTTTGAGAACATAAATAGGGATTATTGTCTGATACTTCTGCTGTCTGAAATATCTGTGAGGTAAGGAAGCATAAACCAGGCCACATGCTTGACTGAGGGAAAGAGAAAAAATAGAAAATAGCATCCAGCCATACATGGAACATTGCTTGTTGACATACTCCTCTTTCCTGGCATTTTTTGAGTTATCTGAAATATGGGACAAATATCCTTACCACAAAGTTTTGCTAAGACTTTGAATTATCAGAAAATATTCTGGGAGGCCGAGACGGGCGGATCACGAGGTCAGGAGATCGAGACCATCCTGGCGAACACTGTGAAACCCCGTCTCTACTAAAAAATACAAAAAAACTAGCCGGGCGATGTGGCGGGCGCCTGTAGTCCCAGCTACTCGGGAGGCTGAGGCAGGAGAATGGCGTGAACTCGGGAGGCGGAGCTTGCAGTGAGCTGAGATTCGGCCACTGCACTCCAGCCCCGGCGACAGAGTGAGACTCCGTCTCAAAAAAAAAAAAAAAAAAAAAAAAAAAGAAAATATTCTATAACATCTCAACCATTAAAAGTTTACCATGCTGGTGGACCTGGAGCATTCCTGATCAACTCATTTACTTTGCTTGTAATCACCATCATTTAGAGAATATTTTCCCGAACTGCTGTGAAGGACCCCAGGGTATACTTGCCTTTCTCTATTTAGTTCCCAGTATTTTCCCAACCTGTGGAAGTCCTGACTTCGGTCCCTTCCTCGACACTTCCAGATACCACTTCCCTTTGATAAGTCATTCCCTCCTGCTACAATGTTTCTGTTTTGCACATGGCCTCTAAACCCAGCCAGGAAAACTGCCCTCAATTCTGTCAGCTTAGCCACCCTCTCTCCTAGCAGCATTTCCTGGCTCCACGTGATGTTCTGAGTTGCAATTGCTCTACCTCTTGCCTACCAAAAATTCAGAGGTCATATAATAGCTATTGCAAATGGCATTGAAGCTGTCTAAAGTCAATGTATTAAAAGTTTAAGCATCTTAGACCAATAACTACTTTAAAGAAACCACAGAGAATCAAGAAACTAACACTACCTTATGATTATGCAATCATCGGAATCCAAACTGTAAAAAAATGCATGGGTTAAATCACCCAATTTCTTCAAAACTAAGTTGCAGACAAGGAGGGCGATGGGAAGTGTGGCATATAGACTAGAAGGGACTTAAAAGATACATAAAAATAAAAGCAAGCAAACCAAAACTATCATTATCAGGGATATGTATTTGAGTGATGTAACTTTCAAGGAAGCTTAAACATAAGGAGGATGGTTATTTTTACGGGGAGAAACACGATTGTGATTGAGACATAGCTTCTGTATTCAGTTAAGTTATATTTCTTGATCTGGGTAGTGGTTTGCAGGGGTGATTATCTTATAATAATTTAATAAACTGTACATTTATCTTAATTTAAGAGGTTTAAAAAGATGCTCTTAAATATAAATAATAATTCAGCCTGGAATTCTGTTTCATGTGTTAATCAGCAAGCTGCATTTTATACTCTAAAATCAGTGCCTGTGAACTTAATTATGAAGGACCTCTTGTCTCCAGGAAGAGTCAACACTCACCTTTCCCCACAGAGAATGGCTGCTTTTGGACATTGATGTATGTGGCATGCTCAGTTCGTTTTTAATTTCACCAATTTAGCTAATCTATTGGTTTTCAATAACTGTTAATTCACCATAAATATTCTTTCATCTCTTCTTTGGTTGTTCTCATTTTGCCCAAATTACTTCCAATCATTTAAAGAAGTCTTCAATACGTACCAATTTCTTCTTTTTTATTATTTCAGGAATGGCACCTTGCCCTCACATTAGTAATTTTATCTTTCTGTTTGTTAAATTGACTTTCTCAGCCTTTGGAAATACTTTTCTTTGCCTCTCCAGGGAAAAAGAAGGGTGGATGATCTGTTTCCCAATTAGATCTTCAGCAGAAGCAGTGGGAAGATATAGAGGAGATACTGCAGTGTGGGATTCTTTATTCTCTTTTTCTTTTTTTATTTATTTAAATTGTGATTGGAATATGACATGTGATTATTACAAGGTTATTATATTCATAAACAAGAAAACATTACCATTTTATAAACGCAAACAAAACAGTGCATAGAGTTTTAGGAGATGTTTATGTACTCTGGATACAAGTCTTTTTTTTTAATTTTTTAAAAAAATTTTATTATACATTAAGTTCTAGGGTACATGTGCATAATGTGCAGGTTTGTTACATATGTATACTTGTGCCATGTTGGTGTGCTGCACCCATCAACTCATCGGCACCCATCAATTCATCATTTACATCAGGTATAACTCCCAATGCAATCCCTCCCCCCTCCCCCCTCCCCATGATAGGCCCCAGTGTGTGATGTTCCCCTTCCCGAGTCCAAGTGATCTCATTGTTCAGTTCCCACCTATGAGTGAGAACATGCGGTGTTTGGTTTTCTCTTCTTGTGATAGTTTGCTAAGAATGATGGTTTCCAGCTGCATCCATGTCCCTACAAAGGACGCAAACTCATCCTTTTTGATGGCTGCATAGTATTCCATGGTGTATATGTGCCACATTTTCTTCATCCAGTCTGTCACAGATGGACATTTGGGTTGATTCCAAGTCTTTGCTATTGTGAATAGTGCCGCAATAAACATACGTGTGCATGTGTCTTTATAGCAGCATGATTTATAATCCTTTGGGTATATACCCAGTAGTGGGATGGCTGGGTCATATGGTACATCTAGTTCTAGATCCTTAAGGAATCGCCATACTGTTTTCCATAATGGTTGAACTAGTTTACAATCCCACCAACAGTGTAAAAGTGTTCCTATTTCTCCACATCCTCTCCAGCACCTGTTGTTTCCTGACTTTTTTATGATTGCCATTCTAACTGGTGTGAGATGGTATCTCATTGTGGTTTTGATTTGCATTTCTCTGATGGCGAGTGATGATGAGCATTTTTTCATGTGTCTGTTGGCAGTATGAATGTCTTCTTTTGAGAAATGTCTGTTCATATCCTTTGCCCACTTTTTGATGGGGTTGTTTGTTTTTTTCTTGTAAATTTGTTTGAGGTATTCATCAATTTCATCTAAGTTGTTATATTTACATGTATAGAATTGTACTTAGTATTCTGTTATCTCTTTCATATCTGCAGGCCTGTAATGATATTCCCTGACTAATTACTGATATCAATAATTTGTGTCTTTTATTTTTCTATGTCAGTTATAAGGTTTGTCAATTTTATTGATCTTTTTTAAAAAACAACTTTTTCTTTCATTGATTTTCTCTATAAAAATTTGAAGTATTTAAAGATTTCTCCTGAGTTGCTTCTTTGGCATATGAATTATTTATAAATGTGTTGTTTAGTTTCTGTTTAGAGATTTTCCTGTTATACTTCTCTTACTGATTTCTAATTGGGTTCCATTGTGGTCAGATGACATACTTTGTGTTAATTTAGTTCTTTTGAGTTTTCTGAGGTCTGTTTTATGGCCCAAGATAAGGTTTATCATAGGGCCTTGAAAAGAATGATTATTCTGCTGCTGTTGTTTGAAGCATTTTATAATATTTATTAGCTCTTGTTGGTTGATGGTATTTGTGGTTTCCTTTATACTCCTGTTGATTTTCTGTCATTTTGTTCTGTCAGTTTTTGAGTGGGGTATGGAAGTCTCCAGTTCTAGTTGTGGATTTGCCAGTTTCTCTTTCCAGGTCTGTTACATTTTGTTTCATGTATTTTTCGGGTGCTATTTTGAATTGCTATGTCTTCTTGGTGGAGTGAGCTTTTTATCATGATGTAATGTCATTCTCTTTCTGTGGTAATTTTCTTTACTCTGAAGTCCATTTTATCTGATATTAATATAGACACTCCTACTGCCTTTGATTAATCTTTTCATGGCATATCTTTTTCTACCCTTTTACTTTCAACCTACCTAGTTACATTTGGAGTTTTTTTGCAGATAGCATGTAGTTGCGTCATGTTTTCTTTTCTTTCTTTCTTTCTTTCTTTTTTTTTTTTGAGATGGAGTCTCACTCTGTTACCCAGGCTGGAGTACAGTGGCATGATCTTGGCTCACTGCAACCTCCACCTCCCCGGTTCAAGTGATTCTTCTGCCTCAGCCTCCTGAGTAGCTGGGATTACAGGTGTGTGTCACCACGCCTGGCTAATTTTTGTATTTTTAGTAAAGATGGGGTTTCACATATTGACCAGGCTGGTCTTGAACTCCTGACCTCAGGTGATTCGCCCACCTCGACCTCCCAAAGTGCTGGGGTTACAGACTTGAGCCACCGTGTCTGGCCGTGTCGTGTTTTCTTAATCTACTCTTCCAATATTTGTCTTTCATTCGTATGTAGATCTTTATTTATTTATTTATTTATTTATTTATTTATTTATTTATTATATTATAGAGATGAGGTCTCCCTATGTTGCCCAGACTGGTCTCAAAGTCTTGAGCTCAAGTGATCCTCCCACCTCAGCCTCTCAAAGTGCTGGGATTATAGGTGTGAGCCGCAGCTCCAGGTCAGTATGTAGACCTTTCAAAATTCAATGTAATTATTGATATGTTAATCCTTAAGTATGCCATTTTATTTTTTGGTTTTCATTTGTTTTCACTGTTTATATTTTTCTGTTTATTTCTCTCAGCTCTTGCGGGTTACTTGGGGATATTTTTAAGGCAATTCATCATAATTTACTTACAGTGTTTTTGGATTTACCTCTTTGTAGAGCTCTTTTAGTAGTTGCTCCAGATATTATATGATATATACACAACTTATCCCATCTATTGGTGTTACTAGTTTCCAGTTCAAGTGCAGTGTAGAAACCTTACTTCGCTTTATATCATTTAACCCTCTTTCCATTTATAATAAAATTATCTTAAATATTTCCTCTACATCCACTGAGAACCACATCAGACTGTTATAATTTTACTTTAACTATCAAACATAATTTAGAAAACAAGAGGAAAATGAAAGCATATTTCATTGATTCATATTTTTGCTCTGTTTTTTTTTCCTTTTTTCCTGATGGTCTAAGATTTCTCCTTATCATTTCTGTTTAGAGAACTTTCTTTAGCTATTCTTTTAGTGTAGATCTTCAGGCAAATTCCCTTAGTTTCCCTTCACCTGAGATCGTATTGAATCCTTCATTAGTGAAGGATATTTTCCTTGCATGTGGAATTCTGGGTTGACAGTTCTTTTCTGTGAGCACTTGAAAAATGTGCCAGATTTTTCTGGTCTCCATGGTTTCTGCTGAAAAACCTAGTCATTCAATTTTTTTTTTCTCCTGATAGGTATGGTGTCATTTCTCTTTCACAGCTGCAAGATTTTTTGTTTGTCTTTAATTTTCAGAAATTTAACTATGATGTGTCTGGTGTGATTTGTTTTATTTATTATATTTGTGGTTTGCTCAGCTCTTTGAATATTTTTCTACATCTTTTGCCAAAATGGGACATTTTTAGCCATTATTTTAAAAAATACTTTTTCAGCCCTGTCTTCTTTCTCCCTTATGAGACTCCACTGACATGAATGTTAGATCTTCTGTTACATCTCACAAGTCCCCCTTCATTTTCTTCTGTTTATTTTATTTCTGTCATTAGATTGGGTGATTTCCATTTTTCTATCTTTAGGTTCACTGATCTTTTCCTGTCTTCCATGCTGCTCTTGAGTCCATACACTGAGCTCTTTAATTTCAGTTATTGTATTTTTCCATTCTAAAATGTTAACTTGGTTCTTCTTTATGTCTTCTGTTTCTTTGACAAGACTTTCTATTATTTTATTTGTTTCAAGTGTGCTCACAACTCTTCACTGAGATATTTTTGCTATGGGCTTCAAAAAATTCTTTTCATCTGCGAATTGTTTTTTTTTTAATTTTTTCTCATTTAAGTTAAATTTTCCTGGTCTTTGATATGATGACTGACTTTTTATTATAACCTGGACATTTTGGGTATTATATTATGAGACTCTGGATCTTCTTTGAATCTTCTGTTGTAGCAGTCTTCCTCTGACATTGCTCCAGGGAGAGAAGAGGAGTACTGGATGATTGCTGCCAGGCAGTGGTAGAAGGAAAGCAAATTTGGCCTTTTCTGGCAGGAGAGGAGATAGAGTCACCTTTTTAAAAAATTATTTCGGTAGTACTTGGTAGAAATATAGTGGCTATAGTTAGTAAAATTTAGAACATATTCTGCTTCTCAGACTCCTACACGAATAATACTTCACTTGTTCTGTGAAGAGCAAACATCGTGTTTCCTTTCCTTCTGCAACCTGTTGTCACCACTCCACACCTGGCTGCTGAAGGCATTTACTTTTCCCAAGGTTTCTTTAACTGTCCTCTTTGGATTTAGCAATGCATTGGTTATAAAACTCCGCCATTCTCCAGCAGGAGCTTGCAATGAGATATGTTTATACTATCTATTTTTTAAATAAACTTTTTATTTTGGTAAAATTTTATAATGATAGAAAAGTGTAAAGATAGTACAGAGAGTTCTTATATACTGTCACCCAGTTTTACCCATTGTCTAAAAGTTTTCTTCTTGCTTAGCTCTTCCTTTTCTGGTCCTTCTTCTGGAGAATGAACTTTGAACAGAAGTGGTATGCACTACTTCCAGATCTTGCACACAAAACCCTTTAATGTGCTTTTAATCTCCATCTAGCTATTGGATAGTGAGGTCTCTGGGGACCTAGAGGAGGGCAGAGCTGTGGGATGAAAGTATTTTGGGCCCCTGAATGGACAGATGGGATAGAATATTCTTAGCCATACCCACCACTGACTTGCATTGAATGGTGATATGAGTGAGAAACATTTTAATATTTTATGGTGTTAAGCCATTGATATTTTGGAACTAATATTACTTATCTTAAGTAACACATCGATTCTCTTTGGGTAACTTACTTAATCTTTGGAAACTTGGTTTTACAATTTGAAAAATGAGGATAACTATATTTACCTTACACATTTATAGAGAGAATTAAATGAGACAACATTTGCCAAAGTTCTTGCACATTTCCTGACACCTAAGAGACACTCAATAAACATTTGTTCAGTCTATTGTTCGCTGAACATGTTCATATGCTGATGGATTTGTTATCTACATATTGAACTCTGAAATATTTACTCGTGTTTGTGTTTTCGAATGTTTAGTCCATCCCTTTTAAATTTATTCTTCAGCCATCAAGGTGATAAAACAAAATGTGAACCTAATATATACTGACCAAAGTATAATGCATTTGTCAGTCCAGTTCACATTGTTCTTTGGTAAACATTCATAGTAGTCTTGAGAACTTGAATTGAAAAACTGTTTTTAACAACCTCCATACCACAAGTATTACAAGCTACGCCCAGGCCTTCCTTGGAATTTTTGGAAACACAACTGTATATTTCTATGGAAAGATGAGGAGAAAAAGGGCAAGTTATACAGGTAATTTTCTGTATCTACATAAAGCTTTTGTAGAAAGCAGATACATTTCTTTTTATCCATTAAATCAGTTGCATTCATTCACAAAATCATTTTGAAGGGATTATTGTTCAGAAGACAAATCCAGAAAAAGGTGTTAAAGGAAAGAGGGTGGTTGAGATTTTTCTGATGAGGCTAAGGGATGTAAGTGGGATGGGTAGAGGGGGACGGTTTGGGTAGGAACTGAAACCTTCAGAATTGAAAGCAGAGGATGGCCTGAGTGGGAAAAGGAAGTAATTTAGAGGGCAGGGTGGCAGAAAGGTGATGCAAGTGATTGGCAAAATGGTTTCACCACTTTTAGATGATAGTATGAAAGTCAGATGTAATATTCTGCACAACTTATAAGGAAAATTTAGAAAAATTTCTCCAATTTGAAGAGTTTGTATAAAACATACGTTTGCAACTGGAGTCTATTCTACTATTAAACATTTAATCATTACTAGATTTAATCATTACATGGCAGCCACTACACATTTGTGTTTCTGTGAAATCTGGTTTACTTGTTGGTTTGAGCTTTTACCTTCCTTAATTTTTTGTTTGGAACATATTCTGCTTCTGAGACCACTACACAAATAAGACTTAGTTTGTTCTTCACTGAACAAACATCACTTTTCCTTTTATTCTACAGCCTGTTGTCACCACTCCACCCCTGGCTGCTGAACGTATTTAGTTTTCTCAAGTCTTCTGTCTTCCTTGGATTTGGCAATGCATTCGCTATAAAACTCTACCATACTCCGGGGAACAACATGCACTAAGATACATTTGTACCATCTATTTTATGAAATAAACTTTTTATTTTGGTAGAATTTTATATTTATAGAAGAGCTGTAAAGATAGTACAGAGAGTTCCTATATACCCCTCATTCAGTTTTACCCATTGTTAACATCTTATATTACCATGGTACATTTATCAAAATTAAGAAAAAGACATTGGCTCTTTACTGTTAACTAAATTTCAGACTTTATTTGGATTTAACAGTTTTTGCATTAATGTCTTCTCTCTGTTCCAATTCAGGACGCCACATTGTATTTAATTTTTCATATCTCCCCAGCCTCTTCTGGTCTGTGACTTTCTAATCTTTGCTTGTTTCTCATGACTTTGACTGTCTTAAGGAATACTGGCCAGGTATCCTGTAGAAAAAAATGTCCCCCGATCTCAGTTTATCTGATGTTTTCCCCCATGTTGAGACTGGGGTTATAAGTTTTGGTGAAGAGTATCTCAGAAGCCAAGCCCTTCTCATTAGCTCATATTAGAGAACATGATATTCACATGACATTACTGGTGGTGTTAATGGTCATCATTTGGTTAAGGTACCATTTGCCATGATTCTCTGCTATAAAGTTACTATTTTTCCCTTTCCCTGCTCTATTTTTTTAGAAGTGAATCACTAAGTCTAGTCTACTTCCAAAACTGAGGAATTAAGCTCTGCCTTTTGGAGAGGGAGAATATGAACATACATCATATGGAATTCTGCAAGGAAGACTTATCTCTTCTCCCTTATTTTATTTGTTCAGTCATTTATTTATATTGATATTTACTATGCATATATTTATGATTTAGTCCCAAGGGGCAGTAGCCTTTAGTTCTGGGGAAATTACTTTTATAAATGCACTATTGAGGCCTATTTATGGTTATTTATGTAAGTATGAACTCATGGCTATTTATTTTATTCTTTGGGTTATAATCCAATACTACGCTATTTATTTTATTGCTCAAGTTGTTCCAGCTTTGGTCACTGGGAACTCTTTCAGTTAGCTCCTGCGGAACCATTTCTTTTATTAGATTGTTTTCCTTTGTCCTGTATAGACTGGCAACGACACCTCTTTGAAAGGTGATGGGGAAAAATGATTTGTCTTGTGAAATACAGATAAGGTTTTAGTCAATACAGAGTCTCTATGGAAGGCAAATAAATCCTTTTTATATGAAGGACACCTGTAGCAGTGTTATTTACTTTTCAGCTGAGAATAATACAAATGAACTTTATGAAATGCTTGTCATTTAAGCTAGCTGGTGCTTGAGGTTGTAGTAGCATATTTTAAAAATATGAAATGACTTTTTTTTTTTTTTGGCCCAGCTTAATAACACCACTGAAGTAGGAAACTCCTCAGAGAAGAACTGGGCTCCCTCCTGTGCTGTGCACACATTTGCCTTTTGAATCTTTTGTAGTGCAGCATGCCTTTATGGCAGACCCAAGGGAATACACATGGAAGCTGCCTGCAGGGCTGAGGTTTCCTACTAGGCTTCTACTTAGTGCCATCTATCTAAGCTTCCACCTAATGCATTGTTATCGCAGACCACTTGATACTGTTCCAGCCACCTCCAAGGACATGTTCAAGAAGAAGGTTTGTATCTTTTTTTTTTTTTTTGGCTCAACCTACTGTAGGTTGAAAAGCAATAGATAGTATGTTGTATAAAAATGGAGGAGTGAAGAACAGAATCTGCCTGCAAATGTGTCTTAGATTATTAATGATTGGTTGTGTGACCCTGAAAAAGACACTCCTTGCTTCAGGTCTGTTTGCTTATCTGTAAAATTAGGACCTCATTATTTCTGACCATCTTTTGGGGCTAACATCCTATGATTTTTATTCTACAGTCAGTGTTATGGTAATTGTTCATACAGTTTATAACTTCCAGAAATTAATGGCAAATAGGTTGGGAAGGAACTGATTAGAAACTAATGCTTTTTCAACAAGGACCAATAATTTATCCTCAGGTGACAATGTTGTCTATTATTTTCCCCTAGATATTTAATTGAATTTTACAAAGTCACAGGAATCTTCCAATATCAGTTATTTGATTCCTAAGGCACTCTTCTCTTCCAACAACCACCTATGTCTGCAAAGTATAAGTAGCTCATCATTTTTTCTCATGATTTGGTGATAGCTTCTTAAGTTGGTACAGAAAACATCTTCCAAGACCACTTCTCATCAGGGCATAAGGCACTGCACACTTTCATTCAATATGTTCAAGGAAGAATTTGGTGATTTGGGGACTGGTACTCAGGAAGACAGGCAAAAAGGACAGCTGCTTGGGGAGAGAAGATCTGGGGCTGGCTTCAGGGAGAAGGACATGTGGGAGGCAGTGTGGTGTCGGGGTAGGGGCAGTAACCTGGAGGATCCCTCAGAACAGATGGCTGCCTTGGGTAAGGGATATGTGCATTTATCATTCAGTTCCAAGAAAGAAGTAGCCTCTAGTTTGGGGGAAATTATATTTAAAAATATGCTGTTAATGCCCAATAAAAATGTCAGTGATTCATCACACTTATATGGCACTATTATTTCCCAAATTTACTTTCACTTTAATTTCCTGGCTTAACATTAATTTCTGGTTTTAACTTTGAACATATAGTCTTTCTATAAAACATACACACTTATACCTCGACTTGGCTCTTATGTTGATATTTAATCATCTTTCTCTTTTCTGGGCTTATTTTCTACTCTTTGGTGAAAAAACAGGAGAAAACAGTTTTTCATCAAACAGGAGAAGAAGTGGTGTGTGGTTTCTCACATTTATGCATGTTTTGGGACTTCCTTCATTTCAAGTTATCATTTCAAGAATGTTTGTATAGACAGCATCCTTGGAGGATAGATATAGAGAAAGGGAGTCATACTTACTGTCTATTATGATAAAGATAATACTGATAATACTCCGCTTTGGAATAAGGAGTAGGCATGTTTTCTGCCCACTATAAATGATTTAGGTTTTCTAAGGTAAGTTTGCAAACTGTAATGCAACCCATTGCATGCACAAGAGTTATCCGGCCCTCTTTGCATCCATCATTTTGTGGGAATTTGGGCTTGGGAAATTGCTGTAAGAAAATGTTCATACTCTGTCTACTGCTATTACTGTGAGAAATAAAGTCCTTTCACTCCGATCCAGGAGTCTCCTGTGTTCTGCTGGCTTTCATGAAATTGACATGCTAATTTGTTAGCTTACAAATAGGGTAAAATCTCAGATTTTCAGAGTTAGTTCTTTGCAGTATACTTCCCATGGTATACTCATAGTGGGCTGCATAGAACCATTAGTTTCAGGGCATGGTCTTTTTTTGATCCATACCTACCTTAAGTTTGATGTGGTACCAAAGAAGGGTCTGATAACTTAGTTTCTGAAAGAATGAGATTCAAGTAAACATTTGGTCACTCTCTAGCTTTGTAATGTTGGCAAGTCAATATCTCTGTGTCTTTTTACCTTCTCTTTTCAATGGAGATGACCTACTTGACAAAGTTATTGTGAAGATCAAATGAGATAATATGGATACCTGTGCTATTCAATATAGCAGCCATATATAGTGCTATGGTTTGACTATGTCCTCTCCGAAAGTCAGCTGTTGCCAATGTGTTAGTACTAAAAGGTGGAGCCTTTAAGAGGTGATAGGGCCATGAAGGCTCCTCCTTCATGAATGAGATTAAGGCCCTTATAAAAGAGGTTTTACACAGTTGGTGAGCTTGCCCTTCTGCCTTCTGCCATGTGAGGACACTGTATTCTTCCCCTCTGGAGGATGTAGCTCTCACCAGACAACCAAACCTACCAATGTCTTGATTTTGGAATTCTCAGGCTCCAGAACTACGAGAAAATAAATTTCTGTTCTTTAGAAATTACCCTTCTTGCTATTTTGTTGTAGCAGCACAAAATGACTAAGACTCATGGCCAGTTAAACTTAATTACAGTAAAAATCAGTTCCTCAGTTATACTAGTGCTTATTTTCAAATGCTCAATAGGCACATGTGATTAGTGGCTGCCATATTGGATTGAATATATATATATATATATGTTTCTATTATTGCTCACAATTCTGTTGGGTAGTGCTGATAAAGCTCTTTATACATTGCAGAGCATTAGAGAAATACAAGATAGTTTTCTTTTTCCTTTGCTATTGAAGGGAGGTTGGATGAGATCAGCTTGTCTGCCTCACTGCTAACTTGTGGCAAGTTTTAAGACTCATGTGTGCCTTGGAGAGCCCTAGCTTTTTATGTACAGTATAGTAAAAAACCTAAGAAAGCTTTAGCAACAGATGCAAGACTGGGAATGACGACTAAGCCTTATCTCATCTCATGTTTCAGTGATTATACTGACACTGCGTTGGGCTAAGATTGCATATGGTCTCAGCATGAGAATTACTGTGAATTGGTAATTGATATTTGCTTGCCATGGCTGTGGGAAGGGGTTGGGGAGCATGCATCCTATATATTTGCCATCTTTGTTCTATATGTGTTTATTTACTTTGTATTTTGTTGTCTTGCCTCAACGGTAAACGTGTTTTTGCTTTCCCTTTGTATAAACATGTTTTCTGACTTCCAAGTTTCCAATATTTACTTTGTCAATTTTTGCCTCCTTTTCTTTTTCCTTCATCAATAGTATGGTTATGAAAGAGGCCAAGGGGACTTTGCTATGTTTCTTCTTAGCCCCGGTGAACCTTCTTAGTTGCTAAGCTATCATTAGCTGCAATTCCTTCTAGAATATGGTTAATTAAATTTCACTATTTTTTTAACAAAGTGTTGAAAGAGTCTATGGGGATTAGTCGCACTAAGCAGAATTTGATACGGTACTAATATCTTTGTAAACATTATAGGATTATATTTATTTTTCTCAACTGCTACAAGTGAGGTACTTCAGATATAGTCTCACCTCATGTAAACTTCAACTCATGGGTGCTTACTGATGGAGTGCTGGGCTGAGTATTTGGAGGTGGTGTTCAGATTCAGCAGAAGAAAGTTATGACTGATTAGTGATCAGTCACTAGCAACTAGCCTACATTGATATCTGAAGAACTAAGATATTTTATTTTCCTAGAATTTAAAAAGACTCCCTTCTAAATGGCAGCAAAGGTCTTGAAGACTGTCATCTTTGTGCAATCTAATTTTAATCCTAGCTCTGCCTAGAGAAAAACAAATTCTTCCAAACACTATGAGTATGAATTCAAGCTCTCACAAAAACACCGGTAGAATTGTGATCCTATACAATACTTTAAAAATGTTTCTAAGAAGTACAGCAAGGTAGTGATATAAACTTTTCTCCTGTGGAAAAAAGCATATATAGTAAATAACACTCCTCCAGATATTGGAAATAGTAAACGTCACCAGAATTTGTTCTGTAAAATGTGAAGAATGTCATCATAAATTTTGAACTAATAGTTTTGCCAGTTTTCCAGATGTTTAGGACTGACAGAATAGGTAATGACAGTTTTCTGAGGTGAAGAATCTATGGAGAAAAATATCTCATATTTGCTACGCAAAGTAAGAGGGGATGACAGAGGAGAAATGTACAGAGAATAAATGAATTCCAGTAAATTTAATCTGTGATTAAAGTCAGAAGCATTCAAATATGAGGCAGATAAGAGCACTGCATGCCTCCCATCTTGACCTGACAAGATATGGTTTCCAGAGTCAAGACATGCTTTAAAAATTTCACCTTGTTACAATGTATGCTGCAGCATTTAAAAGAAGCAAGTTGATGCACACGTTGAATTTTATTCAGTTCTCCAAACCTGGGTAAATACTGGTGATTGGGGCTAAAGGATGACCATGGTCTTTGCCCTTGAGGTGCTCACATTCAGCAGGGAAGGCAGATCTGAGTGAAGCTGGGCTGATAAGAGGACCCATCACCCAGTTAATTTATCTTTTGCAGCCCTAATGGTTGTCCTGATGCTGTCTCTGATGACTAGCACTATTCTAGCTCCTTTGATTTGGAATATCTTCCCTCGTGTCTTCTGCTTCTCTGAGCCCTGCTTTTTTTCTAAGGCATTCAAATCCCATCCCATTTGTGAGGTCTTTTTGGGCATTCCTTACACTTATTTAAATATCCGGACCAAGTTGATACCTTAAAGGGCTCGGATATTATAAAAATATTTTGATGTTCCTTATACACGTAATTAAAAATTGTTAATCATAAGTATAAAGAAATCCTACAAAGTTCTTACCTTTATTTTGATGAACATTTTAGTTCTATTTAAGGACACATCAGGGATCAAATTGTGTCAAAAACTTTCTCTTTTTTTTCTGTCTCTAGTTTTGGTGCTCCTACATTGGAATCCTAAAAATGTACTTGATTTGCTTTGAGGTAACCCAGCACCGCTTAGGCCTGTCTCCTACACGGGATTGAGAGCACCATCTTCATTTCCTTAGTTTACAGCCCAGCAAGTGCCAGCCGGTAGATGTTTAGTAAGCATTCGCTGAGTGACAGAGTGAATACATTATAGTTCTTTATTGTCATTTGGCCTATGCCATCTTTGATCGTTACTATAACATCCAGAATAAAGTAGGTGTTGATAAATTCTTGTTTAATGGTGTTTGTGGTTGTGATGAATAGTTGTACACCAAAACTTGTGCTCCCTGTCCCATAGTTTAGGTTTACGTATATTTTCTACACTCTCCCCCTCCCACCACCTTGCATCTTAGTTTGAGTTTATGATTATCACATCAATGAAATGTGAGCCAAAGTGATGTGTGTTACCTCTGGGCCATAGTTTTTAAGAAACAGAATGTTTCTCCATGCTTTCTTCTTTCACCGGCAAGATGCAGAAGATTATGAGACCCTGAATGGTGGGACGGCAAGAGGCAAGGAGTCTGTGTCCTAAATCACCATGTAGAGAAAAGCTACCTCGCGATCAGGAGTTCCAGAGTGGGGTCATTATTTGAATAAGAAAAAACCTTCTGTTCTGTCAAGCCTCTGACATTTCAGGGTTTATTTGTTACAGTACTTAGGGTTATTCTAACTGATACATTCTTGTAATTAAGTTCTTACAATCAGCATCCCTGTTTTTTCTTGTTGGTGGCTCTCTCTTGCTGTTGGTTAGAGTATAGTATTGAAACCCAAGTCATGGGTAAATTCCTTACACAGGCCAGAGAGAGCTGCTCTAAGCACTGAAGCTCAAATGGCTGTGCTTTGATTTTTAAGAGAGGTCAATTGAAAGAATGTGGATTGATCTGTTTAAATCTATGTATTCATTTTGTGGAAAACATCCATGTGAGAGTAGAATTATATGACCTTTCACCCAGGAAGACAGTATTATATTTGACACACAGGTATTCTGAAACCACTGCTGCTTTTGTTTCTTAAGTCTGAAGATGGTGGCCTTTTGAGTTCTAAATAAATATGCCTAGTTGTAGAATGTATTTGGGAAATGAGGCTTGAACTCAAAAGTGAAAGCCATTAAACCAAAGGCCACAGCAACTAGGATGCAATTTGGAAAACTTTTCTATAGTACCTCCAAAAATAAATGTAAATATAGGTTAACATAAATTTGAATTTAATTAGGGGGATTGATCACAGAGTATTAGTTACGTGAAAGTCAAATAATTCTAGGAATATATGTATTTTAAAATAAGTATATTCTTTTTGTAATTCAGGATATGATCTTTGACTTTCTTGAGTTTTCAATATTGATTATTTTTGAAAACTAATTGTTTAGTAAAATGAATAGGTTTATTCAATCAGTTATAAATAAAAAAAGGATTTGAAACATTTTAAGACTATTGTCATGCATTTCTTCAATGATTATTAAGATTTTACTATGCTCTGGTTACATTTTCATGGGCAATAAAATTATTCCAAAACAAATCCACTAATAGATACAACCATAAAACAAACTAAATTCATTGGAAAACAAAATTGAGGTGGGCAAGCTGGAAGGATGCTCTGTCTCTAGGAGGCTTACTGGGGATCATTGATTTTTAAAAAGAAAAAAAAATCACATATTTAATTTGGTCCTAGAACAAATGATCAAACAAAAAAAACCCAGGAAACATTTCGAGGGATACCCATGAAAGATTTTCCACAGAAAGTAGAAGACAGATGAGATAAATATTATCTCAGGTAATTACAGGTTTATTCAACATTAAAAAATTTTTTTCATTATTTTACAAGGTCTTGAAATTATCTGACATTTAAAATTTTTTCCTTAAGAAGTTTTACAGCAGAAACAAAAGTACTCTGGTCCCATAGACAAAAAAAATTGGCAGGCCCCCAGGGTCGTCTTAATTTCCATTCCACCCCACACCTCAAATTCTCCTGTAATAAGTTGCAGAACTCTTACTATAATTGCAATTGGAGAGTTTATTTGTGGAATAATAGTTCAAGAGAGCAGAGGCAACATGAGACGCTAGCTACTGAACTCTAAATGCCCATATTAGAATTCTTAAAAAGAACTTTAAAATGCAGTGAATCATTCCAGGTCGTCATTCAACCTCCCCTTTCCCAAATAAATTAGAGGAAAGACCTCCTTTAATTGCACTATACTGAGAAGACTCTTTTTTTGGTGGGAATGTGGCATCAGATTTATTCCTCCTTGCTATTTGAGCCTGTTAATAGATACTAAGATAAGTACTACATGAACCAGCACATACTGATCATGTATATGCATTTAGTGGAAAGTAAACTAATGAGCAGTTTCATATTGGTATCTCTGTTTTGTAAACTGTAAGGCACATTATGTAATAGTGATGATAATATAGTATTTAGGGTCTTATGGGAAGACCATTGACTCCATAGGGAGCTATTCCTTGTCAAATTATCTTGCCTTTCCTGGATTTTCCAGGACCAGTTTAATCTGTTGGTCAAATAATGCAGTTAAGCACTGCAGTTGAATTAACATTCTGTTGATATCCCAGCATGAATAATTTGTGGCAAAGACATTTCTTCAACATGCCATTGCTTAGCTCTCTGTTGAAACAAAGCTGTCCTGGGTCTGGACTTATGCCTGTTGTGTTGTTCTAAAGATTGTAGAACATTTACGTAAGAATCCAAGACTCTAAATAGAACCTGGACATATGTCAATAGAGTGTTTTAGTTTCAACCCAAACTAGATTGAACTCCTTTGTTTTACATACTTGCTAGTTCTCTTTCTAAGACAAAGTACATTCACTGAATGGCCAGAGCAATTTCTTACTTGTACTATCGTCTTATAGGTATAAAAGTACAAAATTATGTAAAGCACATTCCTCACTAATCTTGTCCTAATTTATTAATCAACAGACATTTCTTGTGCACTGACTTTGTATCAGTTACTGTTCCAGTTGCTGGAGATGTGGTGTAAATAAAACAGATTAAAAAAAAACATGCCTTCCACAAGATTATATCCTGTTCACAGCATAATTTATTTGAAATAAAATATTAATTGTGGCTCCTTTAGAGACAGACTTAAAAGTCTATTTTGAGCTGGGTGCAGTGGTACATGCCTGCAATCTCAGCTGTTGGAAGGCTGAGGCAGAAAATTAGGAGTTTGAGACTAGTCTGGGCAACATAGCAAGGCACCCATCTGGAAAAAAAAGCATTTTGTAAAATTTGTAGGACACCGTACATTGTGGGAAATGTTTAAATAAATACCTCTTTTTTTTTTTAAATACAGAAACATTCCTAAAACTTTAGTGTTATTAATTTATTAATTCGATCAGATTAACCTAATGACATTATTTGTATATTTCTTATGTGATCTATTGGGACCAAGTAAATAATTGTTTTCAGAGTAGATAATACCGCTATTGTGTTTGACTCACTTCTTTTTTATCTTTAATTTTTGTCAATGCATAATAGTTGTACATATTTATGGGGTACATGTGATGTTTTGATACATGCATATGATGTATAATGATCAAATCTGGGTGACTGGGATATCTATCACCTCCAACATTTATAATTTCTTTGTGTTGGAAACATTCTAAATCTTCTCTTCTAGCTATTCTAAACTATACAATAAAAATTATTAACTATAGTCGCGCTATTATGGTATCAAGCACTAGAAGTTATTTCTTCTAACTGTATTTTTGTACCCATTAACCAACCCCTCGTCATCTCCCCCTTCTCATTACTTGTCCCAGCTTCTGGCAACCACCATTTTATTCAGTATATTCATGTGACTCAATAATTTTAATTAAGAGCTTCACATTTTCCTTAACATCTTCCAGTCATTAAAACCTCCTTTTCCTAGAACTTGGGGTATATATGTTCTTCAAATGAATATCTTTAAATTTTGATCAGAAGATAGTGATACCATGATCAGAAGATAGTGATAGTGACATGTGTGTTTCTAACTTAGCAACTCTTAAATAATCACTTTGAAGAAATGATTTCTTAGGGAAGAATTTTCTTTCTCGGATTTGCTAATTTCATTTGAAACAATGAAGAGTTACATGTTAAGTTAGATCTGAAAAATGGTTCTCTGTGTTATAAATTGCAAACGGCTCAAGTTAAGAAAGACAGAGAGAAGAATATTTGTATTAATAGTTTAAGATAATCAAACCTGGCTTATTTATAGAAAATAAGAGGTAAATTTACATCATTTCTTTTACATGTTAAATATGTTTCTGAATTTGCAATGCATTCTGCCATCCTTAAGGAAGTTCCGCTTTTGCATGGCTTGAGGAGCTCTCTTTCTCTCTCACTCCCTTCTCTCCCTTTCCTCTTTCTTTAATCAGATAACATAGACTTCACGCTGGATGGTTTAGGATATGAAATTGCATAGTAAGTGGAATGTAATTAAATTATATGGGCTGATAATGAATCAGTAAGATGCTATATTCCACATAGACTTGACTGGCTTTCATTCAAATTACCCAGTCTCATCTTAATTATTTTTAGAACTTTCCTACTTTATAATCGTTCTTTGTTCTACTTAGTTCCCCTGGAGAGGGAGCTCAGGATCTTTTCATTTTTGCGTAGTCAGATTCCAGCCTGGTGTTTAGGACCTTAAAGATCTTTTACCTGGAAGAGGAATAGGTAATTAAGCTGAAGACACAAGTCAGGCCCACCAATCTGAGCAGGTACAGTGCACACCATGATGCCTGCCCCAGATCCCTTTTCAAGGCTGACCCATTCCTGGATTCTCACTCCTCCTCAGGCATTCTTCTGTCACTTCCTTGCAGGTGTATCTCCTGAGAGCACATCACAACCAAACTTCTGCACACAATTCTCTATCTTAGAATCTATTTCCAAGAAACCCAACCTAAGACAAAAGGAGAGTGGGTTAGGGCAGTGCCTCCCCTTACAAAAAATTCTCAAAGCCCAGTAAAGGTATAAAATTATCTAAAGCACATTTAGAAGGTGAATGTTCTCTAGAGACAGTTGAAGTAGGGAGTAGGCTGTTTGGACAATTGGGTAATTATGGTGGAAGGGAAGAGGAGGTAGATACCTACAGGAAAATGTGGTCTATAATTAAGAAGAAAGACAAGAGATAGAACTTCTAGTGCCTAAAGACGGGTCACATTGATGTGTTGCTTGCCCCTGTTATGGAGCTGGAGAACACTGGCAACTGAGGCCAGACCCAGCCCACCTGGCTCTTATTCTCCAGGAAATGGTAGATATTGCTACAGGCACATGTGGAGGGCTAAGGGTTCCGATACATCACTCAAGGGAGAAATCAAAGTTAAGTGAACAGCTTCATTTTCTGTGAAAAACCAATGGAAGTGTTTGAGAGATAGTGAATATGTCTGGTCAGAGTTGCTGGAGACACTAGGGTAATAAGCATAGAGGCATCAGCTTTAGAATCTTAGGTTGAAATCCTGACTCTTTCCCTTCCTAGGTAGTGTCTTTGGTTAATTTACTTCATTTCATTGAGACCAGTAAATTGGAGATAATACCAAAGGACAGTTATAAGAAATAAACAATATATGTAATACACTTAACACAGTGTGCAATAGGTATTAAATATGTAGGTAATTATTTATTTGTATGATGAGAGAATGTTGTCCAAGTACCCATGTGACTGCTGGCATGAAATACCTTAGCCTCAGCAGTGGCTCCATAGCTCCTTCCTCCATTCCAGGACATTGAAGATGATATTAAATAGAGTTTCTCCAGTGGAGCTGAATTACAATGTACAGATCTATTCTAGGGCATGAATTATCTTCTTCCTTTCTCACAGCTTTGTGGAGTCATTACTTGCACATGTAAATATTTGCCTGCGAAATGGTAAGCATAATTTATGCAATTCACTGAAATCCTAAGGTTCATGTGAGGCTGTAACTCTTAGGCCCACAGAAAGTCACTGAGGATTTGTTGTATTTTAATGTCATCTGTTGCTTTCCTTATCTAATATTTAATTTAAAGTAGAGCAGTTGGCACTCTCTATATAAGTTTAAAACAAAGCTCTTTTCAAACCAGAGCAGTCAGTAAGCAGCAAAGTGGATGTTCCCATTAGGTATGCTGGTCAGGCACAGGCATGGGAACCACAGAACTTAAAGTCGGTGGATATCTGAGCCTCTATTGCCTCAACCCATTACTCCTTTGAAGAGTAGCTGGAGGGGTGAGGGACTTGCCAAGAGACCTACAGCTTCGTAGTGAAAAGACAGATCATGACCAGTGTCTTCAGAACTCTCTCCACTGCACCAGACAACCTATGAAATCCATCCCTGAAAAGACACAGACATGATGAGCTAGTGGTGGCCTTCCAGGTGCATGTACACACGGCCTATCAATTGATCAGTTCAGTACGTTATACACACCCACCCACACATACTCCTGGACACAGCTTAGGTGCATAACAACTCAAAAGAGAACTGTGAATCTCATAGGAATTAGTGTAATTTGGAGATGGAATCAAAACAATTGTTTCCAGTTTACATAAACACTTTACTCTTTAACGGGAATAAAGTACTGCCAAAGCTATGAAACTAGAAGAATATTTTTGCCTGCGGGAGAAAATTAGCTTTACTATCAGAAAGTTAATGGTTATAAAATAAGTATTTGTTTATATCCATAAAGTTGTCAACATAGAGTATGATGACTAAAAACTAGCATTAACTAAATGGAAAGGATTCTGAAATATACATCTTTCAAAAAATGTGTATCGGAGCTACTGTGGAACTAAATATCTCTATTTCTTATTGAGAGCCCCTCCCGTACTATTATATGGACAGTGTCTGAGTTGGGTGGCACCTGTTTGCCTTGTCACATCCCTCTTCATCCATGACCCTATTTTGGTTCTAAAGGACTGATCTTGTCAGATAAGATAATCCAGCTTCCACCCCCTCAGCTTTTATTTGGATTTGGTCAATGAGAGGCTTTGGCAGGAGGTCAGATGATGGGGAGAGAGTGAGGATGGGGTATTTATTTCCAGGGCTCCTTTCCTGTGGTGCTGCAGTGGACCGTTTCTGTAACCTTCCACCTGTGATCATAGCTCCTGTCAGGCATCCTTCTACCACTGTGACTCTCAATAGGCTAGCTTCGGCATAGGAGTAGTAATGGCTGCTCCTGTTGTCAATCCTAGGCTCTTTCACCATCCCTGTGGCTTCTCTTAATCCCATCTTTTACTCGTTTGTGAATAGTACTTTAATTAAAATCTCTTCAATTACCTTTTTTGGATTGTGTCTTAAGTTTCCTACAAGTACTTTGATTGATCCAGGTATGCAGCTAATTTGTACCCACACAGCAATATATTGTCAGTACATATCTTAAAGTCTCCAGGGACTTCTTATTTGCTTGTTGTGTTTCCCAACTATACTGTAATAGACTCAAATCTATATATACGGCCACGTTGCCATATCCAAGAGGCAGTCACCTTATATCTGTCCTCTCAACCAGGCCAAAACTTAAAAAATACATCTTATTTCATTTCTTCTCTTTTCCTCTTTCATGGTAATTTCTCTGACCATCTATAGTTACTATTTGGCCTTCAGAAATAGTTTTTGAGTCATGAACTCCTTTGTGAATCAGATGAAAATATAATTCCCCTTTTCAGAAAAGTATATACACATACACAACAAATTTGCATATAATTTTGGTTTCTCCTATTGAACTGGAAGTTGATTTTGTTTAGAGAATATTTTCCTCATGGAAAAAGCCATGTAAATGTAGTGGTGATTTTCAGGAAATAATCAAGATGAACCTAAACTGTGCTAAAAAAAAAAAATTAAATAAAATCCTAAAAGTAAACATTAACTCTGTACAGATTAAGCCATCTGATGTTAAACTTGAAAAAGAGACTGACATAGCAATGTGAGAGTTATCTTGCACACTCAATTGATTTTGACATTTTTATTTTGATGGCAGCTGGTACTAAAACCTGTGACTCAAAGGTACATTGCTGTCAAAGAACATTGGAATTCTCCAAGACTCTCTTGGGTTTAATTTGTGTAGCATCATTTCCTTTTTCTTCAAATCAGTGAGGTTACCTTGCAAAGCTGGCATTACCAATTCTCTCTATGCCAGGAAAAAAATGATTATGGGATCGTGTTTAAGCTTTAAAGTTGTCTCAGTGGAAGAAATCTGCATGGGAACTTTTCAGTGTTTTCAGTTATTTTCAGATTTCCTTCTGCAGGGAAGCTGTGAAGGCCTAACCTGCAGAAACACTTTCACAAGCACCTCAAAGTTGGCGGGCATGTCTGCTTGCAATTTCAGTTTTCAGACAGGAGGTTGGACTTGATTTGATCAATTAGGATGTTTCTGGCTGCAAGTACAAAAGCCCAAGTCAATGACGAATTATACAGTAAAGAAGTTTATTATCTCACATAACAGAGAGTTCAGAAGTAGAGTCAGCTTCGGTCAGGGTGATGACTCAGTGATCCATAATGTTATCAATACATAAATTCTTTCCATATTTCTGCTCCGTTAGACAGCCTGGAATTCAGACTGCTTCTCCTATGGTTACAAGTCACCTACCAGGAGAATCTGATGTAACATATGTTCTTAACATTGTAAAAGAGAGTTCTTCCCCTAACTATGATGGGATCAATGCAGGTCATGTAATTTCTCCTCTACCTACAACAGTAGCCAGAACAATGTCATGTGCTGACTGGCTTCAACTAAGGAGGGATAATTTGGCAATGAGATTTGTTTTCCTCAGTCATTTGGTGAGTAGGGGAAAGAAAGAATGTCCAAACTAAAATCAGGATTTCATTAGGAAGGAATAAAGTAAAATGAATGTTGGGAAAGTAACTAATGTGCCCTACTGATCTTTGCAGTAGCATCTACAATAACATCTGTAGGAAGCATATAGAATGATTTACTTCAGCAAAATATCTGCTAATTAAACTAATCATGGAATAAATCTTCATCAAATTGTTCTGTGAGTAAAAGACACTATCAAGACAGTAAACAGACAACCTACAGAATGGGAAAAAATATTTGAAAATTACGCATCCAACAAAGGAATTTAAGCAAATCAACAAGCAAAAAACAAATAACCCCATTTAAAAATGGGCAAATGATATTAACAGACACGTCTTAAGGGGAGAGATACAAGCAGCCAACAAACATGAAAAAATACTCTACATCACTAATCATCAGAGAAATGTAAATTGAAATCATAATCACAATATGATACCATCTCACCATTCTGAGATACCATTACAGCCATTCATTCAGAATGACTATTATATTAAAAAGTCAAAAAACAACATATGCTGGTGAGGCTGCGGAGAAAAGGGGACGCTTATGCACTGTTGGTGGGAATGTAAATTATTTCAGCCACTGTGGAAAGCAGTTTGGAGATTTCTCAAATAACATAGAGCTACCATTCGACCCAGCAATCCCATTACTAGGTATAAAACCAAAGGAAAATAGATCATTATACCAAAAAGACATCTGCACTCATATGTTCATTTCCTCGCTATTCACAATAAAAAAGACATGGAATCATCCTTAGGTGTCCATCAATTGTGGATTGGATAAAGAGAATGTGTTACATATACATGGAATACTATGCAACCATAAAAAGAATGAAATAATGTCCTTTGCAGCAACATGGATGGAGCTGGGGGCCATAATCCTAAGCAAATTAATGCAGGAACATAAAACCAAATCCATATGTTATCACTTATAAGTGCGAGCTAAACATTGAGTACCCACGGACACAAACGCGGGAACAACAGACACTGTGAACTACCAGAGGAGGGAGAGGGGAAAGGGGGCATGGGCTGAAAAACCACCTATTGGGTACTGAGCTTACTCCCTGAGTGTAACATACCCGTGTAACAAACCTGCAGATGTGTACCCTACACCTATAATAAAAGTTGAGGGAAAAAAAGAAATTGGCAATATTAAGGTTTTCATACAGTATTAGAAAGTGTCATAATAAAGGTAGTTAATAGAGGATCTTAAAAAAAAAGAATGGATATTCTTTTTCTCTAAAAGGAGCAAAAATTTTCCCTTAAGTTTTATTGTGTTTCAAAAACTACTTTTTGGAAATCCAGCAAACTTAGGTCTATAATGAAGAATACAAAGAGAATATTCAGGTATGCTTTTGAATTCAAAGTGATGAAAAGGCAATGATTTCATAACCTGGATTTGACAAGATCCTAGCATTAGACAAGACATTTTTCTGGGTCGTTGGTAGGGGATTGAGTCAGACACATTGACGTGATGAGATGTGTAGTTTCTTTCTTTATAAAAGCAGCAAAATCAGATGTGATGCTAATGTTGCAGGCATTCTATTTATACACATATCAATATTTTTCTTCAACAAAGTTTTGATCAACCAAGAACTCTTTCACCATCTTGGAGATGTTGGTGTGTGGTGTCCAAAACTGATGCTCCAAACAGCAATTATTTAAAGATGTCAGGAAGCAAATATGTAGACAAAAATTCAGAAGCTGGCTTCTCAAAAAGTGTATGAACAAACAGTTTCTCCATTACTGGCTTAGACATGCCAGTGATTTTGGAGTAGGTAACCTTTTTTATTTTGACAGTAACACTGCTTTGGGGCTGATAATAAAGTTGGCACCCTTTGCCATGGGATTTGGTGGCTAAGTTAGACTCTCCTGAATGCCGCTCCCACTACTTTCTTTTCACATTTCTCCCATTTAGCATCCCACCTGTGGTTTCTCTCTCCCAGGTCACCCTTTCCATTTCCCTTCTTGCTACTTTCCTCATTCCGACCTTTTCTTTTTCTTATTTACTCATCCCTCTCCCTCCTGTTTTCCATAACATCTTCCTTGTATTTCCTTTGTTTCTGTCATTAGTCTTGTGGAAGAATCTTTCCAGCAACAGAATACAATAGTCAGTGTTTTCCTTGAAAAATATTAGTACTTTTGTTATCCTTTGCCAATTTTGATCCACAGAGGATTGAGCAAGAGTGAAAGAAACTTTCATGGTGAAGGAATGGGAGAGAGTGTGTGTGTATGTGTGTGTGGTGTGTGTATGTGTGTCTCAGAGACAGAGAGAGAGAGAGAAAGAGTGAGATTTAATAAGAAAGTGATACACTTTTTCTCGTAAACAATGATTATATTGATGACTGGTCTGGTCTGACAGGCAGAAAAGCAGGAAAGGAATCACTTTTCCATGAGTGTGTTTCAAGTATGCTAATGAATTCAGGTTTGGCCAAGGACCTTAAGGTATTATGATGTTCCTAGACTAAAAATCCTACCAGTATCTCTTTTTCCTTTAACTAAAAATTTTTATTATTTGTAATCGGAGTGAGAGGATGTGCATGTATGGGCATCCTAGTAGAGTGAGGAGGGTACACATATAGGATAGTCCAAAGTGGGGTATCAGAGCCCAAGCAGGGTGACAAGGATATCACAGGGGGTGAGTGGCCTGGCATGGAATTTTCAGAGAATGCACAGGCTTAGGAGAATATAAAGATGGAGGGGTAAGGGAGAGTGACTTGACCTAAGTTTCAGAGACTGAACAGAGAGGGGAGGATATCCATGTGCAATCATGACCTGAGTGGAATAAGGAGGATATTTATGTGGGAAGGTGGTAGTTCCAAAGATGGGAGACATATATGAAAGTGTTTAAGTAAGTAACTATATTAAGGATAATGGGAGCCAGGTTTCTCACTATTGAAAATAGGAATTGCATATATGGAAAGGGAGAAAGCTGGAATAAACTCAATGGAGTTGGAACCTTTAAGTGTGAACTCATGATTTTCAGTATCTATAGGTAGATAATAACTATCGATGTAAACATGTGTGGATTTATACATGTGTGCACTTACACACATTCCCATGATTTTAAGCTCTGTCGACTGAGCAGTCTTCGGAGCAATACTACCCCAAATGCAATAAAAACTCCTAGGACTCAGACCTTGGTTTCTAAATACCATTCTTAAGGGAACCAGGAGTCCTTGTAGAACTATGGGTGAGTCCAGGTTGGGGGAAGAGAAAATACGAATGATCTTGGAACATCTTATAACATAAAGCAAAGAAATGCTCAAAGAATGGTGAGGATGTATCAAAGTAGACAGGAACCACTTTGAAGGGGTTTCCACTGGCCAAATCTTGTCAATTTCAGGTTCAAAAGAAATAATGAGAGTAATGGATTAGAGCTCATAGAATAAAATAAACAGTGAGTCCATACTGACAAAAAATAAGTGAATGAATAAAAGTTTCAAAATATATCTCCACAAAATATCATTAATTACACAGGGGAAAAGAGTAACTTCAAAGTTGAGAAGACTGGCAGAAATCATCTTAAGCAATCAAAGTGAGACTAACTAATAATAGAACAAATTGCAATCATGCACCATTTAATAAGAACAAATCATCACTTCTGTGATATTTCTACTGAAGGTGTGTAAACTGGATCTAGTCATGAGGAGACACTAGACAAACCCAAATTGATGAGTACTCTATTAGTCTGTATTTTCTAAATTGTCACAGTCATGAAATTTAAGACTGAGACCCCATTCCAGATTGAATGGATTAAAGAGATGATAATTAAATGCAACACTTGATTCTGAACAGGATCCTTTTTCTATAAATAACATTACTGGACTGAGGAATAGACGGCTTTAATGTTTCAATATTAGTTTTCTGATTTTGAAGGTTGTACTGTAGTTACATAAAGAATGTCTCATTGCTTTGCAGGAAATACACACAGAAGTATTCAGCTGTGATGGAGCATTAGGCTGGCAATTTACTCTCAAGTGGTTCAAAAAAGTTCTCTGTATTGCAATTTTGATTGTTTCAAAATAAAAAGATATATGTGTATGTGTATGTGTGTGTGTATATATATATATATATATATATATGAAAAAGTTAAAAACATAAAAACCAAAGGAGGGAAAATTACTTCCAGCTGTGGGTATAAGAAGAGTTTTTATGGAGAAGGAGATGTTTGAATGGGAACTTAAAGGATAGAAGGATCTGGTCAAGCAGAGGTGAAGCAGATTTATTCTAGGCAGAGAATACACATGGGCCGTGTGGACTTGTGACTGGCCAGTGGGTTCTCTACCCTCAGAAAATAGAAATTGATGGAGAGTCTAAGATGGGCTTCAGCAAGGCAGTTTATTGCGGCTTTCACCTGAAGCAGAAAGGGAAACTACAGCAGAAAGAGATCTGCTGTTGGCTTCCTGAAAGTGGGTTAGTTAGAACTTTTATTCTTTCCAGGTGACATTATTGCATGTTTGCGTGGTCTGTTGGCTGCACCGGTGCAGTCTCTTGTCATGCTTCTTTATATGTCCCATGTCTCATTAACATCTTAAATCTCCTCCCTGGGCTCTGTGATTTTTACTATTAAAATGAAGCAAAGGTTAAGTTAGGGTGAGCTAAGACCCTACAGAACATATGTATTTGGGGAGGGTCTTTTGGAAAGTCTCTATGCTGATGGCCAGGACATTTGTGGTTACAGTGCTCTATCTCTTTTAGATCTGATTGATTGATTTTATGAGAGTCAGTGGCTGCAAGATTATGGAGCTGGATATAGCTGTAATCAGCACAGCACGAAAAGAAGTGGGGAGAGATCCCCTCTCCTGCTTTCCTTGTCAGCCTCAGACTTACTGAATTTCCCACTCAGCTATATACACAGACACACAGACACACACACACACACAGCCACTGCCTTTGTTCTGGCTCATTATTTCTCGCTGAGACTATTGCAACAGCCTCCTAATAGGTCTTCTAGCCTCCAGACAAGGAGCATAGAACCTACAGTGGAGTTAAAAGCCAAGGATTTAAAAGGAGAAGGTGGAAGGTAGAATGAAGATGCATTTTCTTCCCCCCAGGAAAGTAAATCCTACTAAATAGTAAGGAGGTATCCAACCTTGCTAGAGAATTTCTATATTATAGACCAAGCTGTGAAATACAACTGTAATAAAGAACTAGCTAAATAGAAACAGTAGTGGTACAACGTGCTCCTGTGTTCAAGCCTCTTTTTAGAAACCATCTTGTAAAGAGTGCTGTTTACCTAATCTGCTTGCTCTGGGAACTAGCATCTAGTTATGAAAACAGAATTTATTCCGATAAAAGTTATACAGATTTATTACAGAAACTCAAGATGATTTAGCAGTAAGTAAAATGAGAAGTAAAAATCATCTATATGCCATAACCCCAATAATCACTGGCAGATTTTCTTCCAGAGTTCCCCCAACTCACATACATACTCATATAGCTATCTGGGATAATTCAGATATGATTTTTAAAGTCACAGATATGCCATTATTAGAAATTTAGATTTTTTCCCCTGTAATAAATAGTGCTGCAATGACATATCTTTTTTGTGTCTTTATTTTTTAATATAACCTCTCAAGTGGTAATAGAGTAAAATGCTAAATATTTCAAGGCTTTTTATGCAACTTGGAATACTGCCCTATACAACAATATTTCATCGTGTACAACCGCCAGTTGTAATGAGAAGATGAGAAGAGCCTTGTAAAAGTTGGTTACTTCACTTAGTTTAGGTAACCTTTTTTTTCCCCCTGAAAACACCGAACAACACCTTTAAATGTTTGGTATGAACTTTGACCCCTGCATAGCTAAGAATGTAAGGGATGAAAAAATGCATAAATAATTTTTAATACATTTTACTAACAGAATTTAAGCAGCATTAACTTATGAAAAGAATGAATAATGTTTCAGCCATTATTTGTGCTATTTTAAGATGGCAATTGAAACATGAGAATATTCAAGTGATATAAAATTTTACACTTAATGAAAATTCCACCAACTAAAGTAGGTAAGATTGCTTTTAATTATTGCAAAATAAAAAATTTTAATGCTCTGTTTAAAATCATAATAATGCAATAGAACAAAAATGTTCTTATATTCTATTGACATTCACCCCTCAATTATCTGCTTGTGGGTTATCTGCTTTGTAGATTACATGAAGTAAATTTTAAGGACATTTAAAAATGGTTTCTAGAAAACCAGATAGTGTATGTTCTTACTTATAAGTGGGAGCTAAACATTGGGTATACATGGATACAAAGATGGAAATAATAGACACTGGGGATTCCAAAAGAGGGGAGAGAAGGAGGGAGACAAGGTTTGAAAAACTACCTATGTTCACTATTTGGGCAATGGGATCTCTAGAGCCCAAACCTCAGCATCTTGCAATACTCCCATGTAAAAACCTGCACATCCCCTCTAAATCTAAAATAAAATAAAATTTAAAAATACAATGATTTCTATTCATGACCAGCACAATAATTATCTTTTTTATCACCCAGTTAACATATGCTCAGACAATCCAATCTCATTTTTTTTTTTTTGCCACTGGAGGCAAAATGAAATTAGGAAGGGAAATTTACTGCTGAACTGATCATACAACAAGGTCTCCAAACACATACCAATGACTTTTGATTATCCACAATTTTACATTCTCTCATTAGCAGAGGCAATTGGAAGCGAAATGAAACAATTTTATTTGCAGAAATCAGAGTAATTGCTCATATCCATGATGCCTTTCTTTTAGAGTTTAGAGAGTTCGTAGTTTTTATAATCCATAAAGTTTCTGAAGAACAGTGAGGCTACAGGAGAAAAGACGTGAAATAATCAGCTCTAACAGAGAATAAGTATTTGATATGTGGTGTTATATTATTATCATTTTCTTTTTTTCAATTTGAAAACAGTTACTGTTTTTTAATGGACTAGATTACAAAAATAATCATGGTAGACACCTTAGTTCATTCCTCTAATAAGCCTGTTGATCTGGTCTTCTCTGTTGCCAGCATCTTCACCTTCTATAAAATGAGTGGTCTTTTCTTCGTTCCTCCTCATGGAGAGGATAATTTGGAGGGCCACAGGAGGTTATTTGCTTCTTTGAAGTGTTTTCCAACAGTAGAGATCTCATGAATCAGATCCTCCAAGCAGACGATGCCACATTTGCCAAGAGATCGAGCAAAGTGTTATCTGTCAAGGCGATTATTGATTTTGCCTTAACCACTGTTGTAGATGAGTTCATTTACTGACTTCAGGTTTGGGTACCCTCATGCAATAAGTGGCTCTACAAGCCTCAGTATGTTATCTGAAGCCTTGTTGAGCTTAACAAAGGTTCCACTGAAGATCCGACAAAGGTGAAGAAGCTGCAATAATACCTTTCAGACCTTTGGGGACACATCATTGGTACTTCTGATCCTGATGATAAATGCCAGTTTGGATTCTGCAGGTATATAGAGGTTGCCAGCTTTTCTTGCCATTCCGGCCATTCGAATCTCATTCTGTCCATCTGCCTGTATTCCTTGTGATAGTGCTTCAGTTTTTCACAGATAAGCTTTCTCCTTGCCTTTACAAGCATCTTTTGGACAAATTTCTTTCTCAGGCACTTGATCGTTAGCTCTGCAAAATTTCTTTGCTTTTTCTTGAGTTTTTTTGGCAAAGCAGGAACCTTCTTCTCTTTGGCACACTCCTTGGTTCTGGCAATAAAAGAGGATATCATCACCATTTTAATATCAAACCTCAAAGCATTGCCATTTTACAGGTGAGCAAACCAAGGATTTGGGCCCAGGTCAGCCTAGATTTGAATCCAGATTCTGCCATCAGTCAGCTCAGTGAGCTTTTGCAACTAGAATATCCATACATGGAAGCAGTTGTTACTTTAGGATTTAAAAGAACTTTGCCGTATTATTTATTCCTTTTTCCTCCCTGTATGTTTATTGAATGCTGTTGTGCTCCAGGAATGGAGCCCTGGGAATACAATAGCATTAAGACACAGTTTCTTCCCTTAAGAAACAACCTTTAGGAACTGTTAAGAAGTTGCAGTCATTTTCTAGAAGCGACAGAAAATCCAGCTTAAAACGATGTGAGGAAAACTAAGGAATGTATTACTTTACATAATGAAATAATCCAGAGATGAGATTGGTTTCCAATTTGATCCAGGGCTTCAGATGGTTTTCTCTGTCCTTCCATTTCCTGGTCCTACTTCATTTTTGGTCCACTCTGCAGACATCTGTTGTTGTAAGATAACTTCTGGTTTGAGTCTTCATTCAGGCTCCCCAGGCCAAGTTTCACTGTGTCACATTAGCTCTCCTTGGGCACATGCCAATCCCTGAACCAATCACTGGGGTGTGGAGAGTGACTCATATCAAGCCGCTTTGCCTAGGTCATGTGAGGGACATCAGTGGTAGGGTCGAGTCAGTGCCATCAGAAGTACCTGGGCTTAGTGTAAGAGAAGGAGAAGTCATCCAGAGAGAAACTTAGTCACCGAGAGAGATGACTAGAAGCTGGGAGTGAAGAAAAATGTCCACAACAGAGGTGAAAGTTTTGAGACTAGACAATACAATGCACAGAATGCCGCAGGGACCAAAAAAAGAACACTTGATTCATTCTTTGCCAAGTCATGGAAGTAGATGGTGGAAAATAATGTTCAAGCTGAAACCTGAGAGATAATTAGTGAGAAATCTACACTGGGCTAGAGAGGTAGGTAGAGACCAGACCAGAAAAGTCCTGGAGTACATGTGATGCAGCTTGGACTTTATCAGGTGGGCAGTTGGAATAGGTGTCCTCTCATTACCTTTTATATCATTAAAGTATTTGTTTTGGAGTTATCCCTACTTTTTGTCTGACGTTTTAATCTCCTTTTTCCTCTGTTCCTATTTTCTTTCTTAATTCCAAGTAGGCACCCCTCCTGCTTCCTGCATATTGCTTTTTCTGTGTTTCTTGCCCCACACATCTGCTTGAATTCTGTAGGTTATTATCAACCATCAACGCTAGTGAATCAACCCCGGGGAATGTCTACATTTCTAAACTGAACAATGATGACTTTTACAAAGCACTTTCCCTACAAGGGAATTTAGTATATGACAGAAGTATTTTAAACTCATGGAAGAAAAGTGAATTATTCATGAGTAGAGTTGGGACCACTTAATAGTCATCTATTAAAAAAATAAAGTTATATCCCTACCTCATAACAAAATAAATACCAAAGGTATTAACAATTTACATAAAAAATCCTAAGTGAAAACTAGGAAGTTTCTTTTTAAAAAATAATCTTGTGTTAATAGAGATGTTTATGAATATGAAACAAAACTTAGAAGCCACAAAAGATTGATTAATACACTAAGTTATTAAAGCTAGATAATTCTGTAAGGTAAAAATACCATTAATGAAAACGAATGCCACACTAGGAAAAATATTTGCAATTCGGATTATGTAGTAAGGATGAATTTCATCAATATTAAAGGAGTTGCCAAAAACCAATTCAAAAACGAACACCCACCCCATAAAAGAACTGAAAATATAAATAGAGTTCACAGAAAAGAAGCCACTAATGTTTTTGTTAAACTATGAACTAATGCTTAAGCAATCTTATACTTAGAAGGAATGCAAATGAAACTACCATGAGATTCTGCTATTCACTCCTCAGGTTATGAAATATCTCAAATTTGGTAACACATTGTGTTGGTGACAGTGTGGGGAAACAGGCACTCATACATTGCTCCTAGGAATTGCAGCCAGTATACATTTTCCAGAGGGAATTTAGCAGCAACTACCAAATGACCAAGGCACCTACAGTTTGGCTCAGCAATTCCACTTACAGGAAATTGTCTTACATATATACTTGCAGGGGTGTTTCTACAAAGATACGTATTGAATTACTGTTTGTACTAGCAGAATTTTTCAGAAACAAACAAAAATTATGACAAAAGTTCTACAAATATGCTTTAATAACAGACCAGTTAAATAAATTGTGGTACAATTATATATGGAATAGCATGCAACCATTAAAAATAGTAATGCAACATGAAATAACCTCCAAAATATAAGAGAAAATAGGGTGCAGAACAGTGCACATAGTGTGATACCACATGAGTAAACTGTATGTTAGTATACTCATTTAATATCTCTGGATTGATATGCAAATATGTGATTACAGTGACTGCCTTCAGGGAGGGAAGCTGATAGCTGAAAGCCAGGTGAGAAGAACAATTGTTTTTTGCATATATTACCTATCCAAAAAAATCTCTCCCCTCTCCTTCAGTATGACTGCCCTTTTATGCTCCAACAAATCAGTTGCTGCTTCTCTTGAAATAAAATTACCTCTCTTATTCTCACATCTTCCAGAGACTATATGCCAAGTTATCTAATGAGATAGGTTTATAAAACACTTTGTAATGTATAAAACACTGAACACAAGTGAGAAATAACTAGTATTAATACTATTATAGTATCTTGAATTTTGTTAATTTGACAAGTGAAGCATGGAAATGTTGGAGTAGAAAAATAAATTTCCCTAATCCTAAGCTTTTCTCTCTTGTGCATATTTAATCTGTCCTTGTCAGAGTAAGAAACACATCCTCTCAAAGTTTGGTACAGTGCTTAGCTCACTGTGGGTGTTTAACAAATGTTAAATAATAATAATATCTATTTATGGATCATTGCACTACTTGATAATACTTTGTCTCCATTGAATTACACCTTGTAGCAAGCCATTTAAAAAATGTATTCCTAACTAAATAAAGGTGCAATAATTAACAGTGAGAATTGATATTTATATAAAAAAAAACTGGCACAAAACCAATGATTTAAACTGCAACTTTCCAATCCCTTCTTGGTGGCGTTAATAATGGTGCCCTTCTGAAATGTCTTGTCTTCTCTCAAATACCACATTGTAATTGTGATAGGTTGGCTAGAGGGTATAGTCTTCCCAGTTACTGTTTTTCTCCCTTGCCTTTGCTTCTATATTTGGTGATATGCCATGGGGGAAGGGCATCAAAAGGAATAATAATCTAATTTTAACCTTTAATTGCACTTGCTCTTTAGCTACGTGTCTGGTTTCACAGTCTTTCTGCTCATTATACTATTTCACTCAGCCATGGCACATGGGTACATGGGGGCTGAGAGAAAAGATCCCTGAGGTCCCCTCCAATTCAGAAGCTTTATGTTTCTCTAGAAAAGATGGGCATTTTATGTGCCTTGTATTGTCTCTGGTTATGAAGAATTATATCTGTTCAATAAACTTGAATAAAATATTAACCCTTAAAAGAATAAAAATTCTTTAAATCTTTTAAGAATATGTCCATGCAGCTGAGTTTCAGAAGCCTGGTGTAATGAAAATGCACATTTGTATCTCCAAACCTTCACATATGTTGTTTATCCTTACTTGAAATACCCTTTCTCTGCCTGGCAAACTCCATCTCAGCATTCCATACTCAGACTGAACATCACCTCTTTTCTGAATCAGTCCCCAACAAAGGTGTGTCAGCAAGTTCCTCCTCAGTTCTCACACCATCTTACACACCCCTGTCCTTACCTCCTAGACTCAAGGGATGGGAAGCACAGATCCTACCTCACAACAGGAGGAGATTAGTCTCATATTGCAAGAAGAGAATGTGTGAGAAAAGATCTTGCTGTGGGAATCTTGGAAAGTCTCCCACAACTGCCCAAGATTACAGAGCTGGAAAGAGATAGAGATGAGATTCCATCTGTCTTCTTTAGCTCAGGACCTGTATACTTTGCATTATCCACAGGGCCTCAGTCATTGGATGATGCTAATAACTGGATGGAGAGTTTCCTTTTTTTCATTTAAATAACATTAACTTTCCTGAAAAATCTCAATTATTTCCTTCTCACTTTTCTCTTTTTTCTTGTGTTATAACTTTTTACCTTGGACTCCATCAGTTAACCTGACTTTTATTTTCAGCTGTTTTTCCTTCTTCCCTCTTCTTGGTAATACTATTTCCTACCCAAATCCTGTATTCATTTTTTTTTTCAGACTCTGAAAAATTTGAAACTATCCATCCTTTCATTTTGTACCACCCTCCAAGAAAGACTGGTTCAGTTAGAACAACTTACATATAGGGGAACACCATCTATTTTTTTTTGTGGGTGTTAGAGAATTCCTATTTATTTTTTATTTCCATAGGTTTTTGGGGGAACAGGTGGTGTTTGGTTATATGAATAAGTTCTTTAGTAGTGATTTCTGAGATTTTGGTGCATCCATCACCCGAGATGTATACACTACATCCAATTTGCAGTCTTTTATCCCTCAGCCCCCTCCCACACTTTCCCCCAAGTCCCCAAAGTCCATTGTATCATTCTTATGCCTTTGCATCCTCATAGCTTAGCTCCCACTTATGAGTGAGGACATACAGTGTTTGGTTTTACATTCCTGAGTCACTTCACTTAGAAAAACGGAGACCATCTATTTCTATCATTCCTTGAGCTATTTACTTATAGCAAGTTTGTTGTGTGTGTGTGTGTGTGTGTGTGTGTGTGTGTGTGTGTAGACCCCTGGATGGACTGGTTTGACTCTTGACATTGACTGGGAAGGTGAGGCCTGCAAGAAACTCATAAGGATAGTGGTCTTCAGCCCTGACTGCACTTTAGAACCACCTGGGAAATTTCTGCAAACTGTTGATGACTCAGACCTATTCCAGAATGATTAAATCAGAATCTATGTGGGTGATGGCTAGGCACGGATAGTAAAAAAAACATACAGAACTTCCCAGATGAATAAAATGTGAAACCAAATTTGAGAACCACTGTACTAAGAAGTTCCAGTGTTCTCAGTTGAGAATCATTGAGAACCTCTGAACTGGAACTCATAGAAAGTGGGGGAAGTGGGAGAGATTCCATGCCAGGAGTGAGAGCCTCATTATCAGGTAGGAACACTCCTGCAGAGGATGGTGAGACTCTGAGAACTGCTTCGAGTCAATGGCTTGCTCTGTCAGAGGAGCAGTGAGCACACCCAGGACTGATGGAGGAGCCCCTCAGGTGGCTTCAGTGAAGGAGGTGGAAAGCCCTGGGAGGCTGAGTCCCTCAAGTCAGATTTGGTCTGGAAGCCCACATATGGCATGGAGTGGGTGCAGTGATAGGGAATTTGGCCTATAAAGACAAGGGAAATGAGGCAGAAGGTGATGTTAATTGAGTAGATTTGGTTCTGAGGCAACAGCTCAAACAACAAAATCTGTGGGTCAATGAAGCTCAATAAATTTGAAGAATATGTCTCTGAATATGTTCCTTTTTCTTTCTTTTACTAGTACTATGTTGTTTCCTTTATTAATTTAAAATTATTGACTATAATTTTATGTGCAAGTTATAATTCCTATGATTGAAATAATTCATTATTTCAAGGCATTAATATATAAGGAACCTTAAGAATTAATAAACATTAACAATTTGTAACTACTTTTTCATTGAGTTCTTCAGTACTGTGGATTATTGTTTTAAGATGATTTAAAAAATTTTCAAAAACTTTGTTCAAACTGTAACTTATTTCTGTTGTAAGGAGAAGTTGACAACTTAGACAAAGTTTACAACTTCACTGTTTTAAAGAAAGGTTTAATTTAGACAAATGTAACTACCCATGCTTGAAAGAAAATATAAAGGCAGAGAAAGAGAGAAAGAATTTAAGTACTGCAGACAGTTCTGCTATATCACTAAATGAATATATCACCTGCTATCACATTTTCCTTGTGTTTCACACTGAGAGCATCTTGCCAGAGTGTGATTCTTGCGTTTATTGCATGGATGGCATATTTAGGCATATATATTACTTACTAAATATAGCCACAACATAAAACTATGCACATATTCATGCACTCAGTACTTTATGAGCAATATGTAGGACTTTTAAGGATAATTGTAAATATTCCTGATTTGTCTTATGTGTTAGTAGTGCAACCTGTCCCATGCCCCCAGATACGATTCCAATGCATATTTTTTCAGTCCTGCAAATGACTATATGAGCTTTCTTCATAGTCACATGATGATTTTGTTTTTCAAACTAGAGGACTGGATATTGTTGAGAAGCCTTCCCTAGCACACCATTGCTCCAGGGAAGGTGCCTCTCTTCTTCTCCATAGCACCCAGTGCAACTTCTTTTCTAGGGTTTTCTAGAATGATGTCTTGAACTGTAGAGTAATTTTTGCTTGTCTGTTTGTCCTGCCCCTAAGACTATGAGGGCTTTGAAAATAGAGTCTGTTTATGGTGTCTCCAGTGCCTAACAGAGAGTTGGGCATACAATAGGTACTTAATAAGTATAGTCCTACATTGCTTAACATCAGGGACATATTCTAAGAAATGTGTTGTTAGGCAATTTTGTCCTTGTGTGAGTGTGACAGTGTACTTACCAATCTAGATGGTATAGCCTACTACACACCTGGACCATATGCTATAGCCTATTTCTCCTAGGCTACAAACCTGTACAGCATGTTACTGTACCAAATAATGTAGGCAATTGTAACACAATGGTAAGTATTTGTGTACTTAAACATATTTAAACATAAAAAAGTACAGTAAAAATACAGTATACAAGATGAAAAAATGGTACATCTGTGTGGGGCATTTACCATGAATGGAGCTCGTGGGACTGAAAGTTACTCTGGGTGAGTCAGCGAGTGAGTGAGGGGTGAGTATGAAGGCCTAGAACATTACTGTACACTACTGTAGGCTTTATAAACACTGTACCCTGAGGCTACATTACATTTATAAATGTTTTATTTTCTTAAATTATAAATTAACCTTAGCTTATTGTAACATTTTTACTTTATAAGTATTTAATTTTTTTAACTTCTTGATTAAAAAAACAGAGCTTAAAACACAAACACGGGGGCGGAGCAAGATGGCCGAATAGGAACAGCTCCAGTCTCCAACTCCCAGCACGAGTGACACAGAAGACCGGTGATTTCTGCATTTTCAACTGAGGTACTGGGGTCATCTCTCTAGGGAGTGCCGGACAATCGGTGCTGGTCAGCTGCTGCAGCCTGACCAGCGTGAGCTGAAGCAGGGCGAGGCATCGCCTCACCTGGAAGCGCAGGGGGGAAGGAAATCCGTTTTCCTAGCCAGGGGAACTGAGACACACAACACCTGGAAAATCGGGTAACTCCCACCCCAATACTGCGCTTTAAGGAAACAGGCACACCAGGAGAATATATCCCACACCTGGCCGGGAGGGTCCCACGCCCACGGAGCCTCCCTCACTGCTAACACAGCCGTCTGCGGCGATCTATCCGCAAGGTAGCAGCGAGGCTGGGGGAGGGGCGCCCGCCATTGCTGAGGCTTAAGTAGGTAAACAAAGCCGCTGGGAAGCTCGAACTGGGTGGAGCTCACAGCAGCTCAAGGAAACCTGCCTGTCTCTGTAGACTCCACCTCTGGGGACAGCCCACAGCTGAGGTCCAATAGGGAAAGCAGCGGGGGCCGGTGCAGAGGCGAACGACTCTGTCTGACAGCTTTGGGGAGAGCCGTGGATCTCCCAACGCAGAGGCTGAGATCCGAGAATGGACAGATTGCCTGCTCAGGTCGGTCCCTGACCCCTGAGTAGCCTAGCTGGGAGACATCCCCCACTAGGGGCAGTCTGACACCCCACACCTCACAGGGTGGAGTCATCCCTGAGAGGAAACTTCCAAAGGAAGAATCAGACAGGTACACTCGCTGTTCAGCAATATTCTATCTTCGGCAACCTCTGCTGCTGATACCCAGGCAAACAGGGTCTGGAGTGGACCTCAAGCAATCTCCAACAGACCAACAGACAGTCCTTCTGACTGTCAGACGGAAAACTATCAAACAGGAAGGACACCTACACCAAAACCCCATCAGTACGTCACCGTCATCAAAGACCAGAGACAGATAAAACCACAAAGATGGGGAAGAAGCAGGGCAGAAAAGCTGGAAATTCAAAAAATAAGAGCGCATCTCCCCCTTCAAAGGAGTGCAGCCCATCGCCAGCAACGGATCAAAGCTGGTCAGAGAATGACTTTGACAAGATGAGAGAAGAAGGCTTCAGCCCATCAAACTTCTCAGAGCTAAAGGAGGAATTACATACCCAGCGCAAAGAAACTAAAAATCTTGAAAAAAGAGTGGAAGAATTGACAGCTAGACTAATTAATGCAGAGAAGATCATAAACGAAATGACAGAGATGAAAACCATGACACGAGAAATACGTGACAAATGCACAAGCTTCGGTAACCAACTCGATCAACTGGAAGAAAGAGTATCAGCGATTGAGGATCAAATGAATGAAATGAAGCGAGAAGAGAAACCAAAAGGAAAAAGAAGAAAAAGAAATGAACAAAGCCTGCAAGAAGTATGGGATTATGTAAAAAGACCAAATCTACGTCTGATTGGGGTGCCTGAAAGTGAGGGGGAAAATGGAACCAAGTTGGAAAACACTCTTCAGGATATCATCCAGGAGAACTTCCCCAACCTAGTACGGCAGGCCAACATTCAAATTCAGGAAATACAGAGAACGCCACAAAGATACTCCTCCAGAAGAGCAACTCCAAGACACATAATTGCCAGATTCACCAAAGTTGAAATGAAGGAAAAAATCTTAAGGGCAGCCAGAGAGAAAGGTCGGGTTACCCACAAAGAGAAGCCCATCAGACTAACAGCAGATCTCTCGGCAGAAACTCTACAAGCCAGAAGACATTGGGGGCCAATATTCAACATTCTTAAATAAAAGAATTTTCCACCCAGAATTTCATATCCAGCCAAACTAAGTTTCATAAGTGAAGGAGAAATAAAATCCTTTACAGATAAGCAAATGCTTAGAGATTTTGTCACCACCAGGCCTGCCTTACAAGAGACCCTGAAGGAAGCCCTAAACATGGAAAGGAACAACCGGTACCAGCCATTGCAAAAACATGCCAAAATGTAAAGACCATCGAGGCTAGGAAGAAACTGCATCAACTAACGAGCAAAATAACCAGTTAATATCATAATGACAGGATCAAGTTCACACATAACAATATTAACCTTAAATGTCAATGGACTAAATGCTCCAATTAAAAGACACAGACTGGCAAACTGGATAAAGAGTCAAGACCCATCAGTCTGCTGTATTCAGGAGACCCATCTCACATGCAGAGACATACATAGGCTCAAAATAAAGGGATGGAGGAAGATCTACCAAGCAAATGGAGAACAAAAAAAAGCAGGGGTTGCAATCCTAGTCTCTGATAAAACAGACTTTAAACCATCAAAGATCAAAAGAGACAAAGAAGGCCATTACATAATGGTAAAGGGATCAATTCAACAGCAAGAGCTAACTCTCCTAAATATATATGCACCCAATACAGGAGCACCCAGATTCATAAAGCAAGTCCTTAGAGACCTACAAAGAGACTTAGACTCCCATACAATAATAATGGGAGATTTCAACACTCCACTGTCAACATTAGACAGATCAACGAGACAGAAAGTTAACAAGGATATCCAGGAATTGAACTCATCTCTGCACCAAGCGGACCTAATAGACATCTATAGAACTCTTCACCCCAAATCAACAGAATATACATTCTTCTCAGCACCACATCGCACTTATTCCAAAATTGACCACATAATTGGAAGTAAAGCACTCCTCAGCAAATGTACAAGAACAGAAATTATAACAAACTGTCTCTCAGACCACAGTGCAATCAAACTAGAACTCAGGACTAAGAAACTCAATCCAAACCGCTCAACTACATGGAAACTGAACAACCTGCTCCTGAATGACTACTGGGTACATAACGAAATGAAAGCAGAAATAAAGATGTTCTTTGAAACCAATGAGAACAAAGATACAACATACCAGAATCTCTGGGACACATTTAAAGCAGTGTGTAGAGGGAAATTTATAGCACTAAATGCCCACAAGAGAAAGCAGGAAAGATCTAAAGTTGACACTTTAACATCACAATTAAAAGAACTAGAGAGGCAAGAGCAAACACATTCAAAAACTAGCAGAAGGCAAGAAATAACTAAGATCAGAGCAGAACTGAAGGAGATAGAGTCACAAAAAACCCTCCAAAAAATCAATGAATCCAGGAGTTGGTTTTTTGAAAAGATCAACAAAATTGACAGACCACTAGCAAGACTAATAAAGAAGAAAAGAGAGAGGAATCAAATAGACGCAATAAAAAATGATAAAGGGGATATCACCACCGACCCCACAGAAATACAAACAACCATCAGAGAATACTATAAATGCCTCTACGCAAATCAACTAGAAAATCTAGAAGAAATGGATAATTTCCTGGACACTTACACTCTCCAAGACTGAACCAGGAAGAAGTTGAATCCCTGAATAGACCAATAACAGGCTCTGAAATTGAGGCAACAGTTAATAGCCTACCCACGAAAAAAAGTCCAGGACCAGATGGATTCACAGCTGAATTCTACCAGAGGTACAAGGAGGAGCTGGTACCATTCCTTCTGAAACTATTCCAATCAATAGAAAAAGAGGGAATCCTCCCTAACTCATTTTATGAGGCCAACATCATCCTGATACCAAAGCCTGGCAGAGACACAACAAAAAAAGAGAATTTTAGACCAATATCCCTGATGAACATCGATACAAAATTCTCAATAAAATACTGGCAAACCAGATTCAGCAGCACATCAAAAAGCTTATCCACCATGATCAAGTGGGCTTCATCCCTGGGATGCAAGGCTGGTTCAACATTCGCAAATCAATAAACGTAATCCAGCATATAAACAGAACCAAAGACAAGAACCACATGATTATCTCAATAGATGCAGAAAAGGCTTTTGACAAAATTCAACAGCCCTTTATGCTAAAAACGCTCAATAAATTCGGTATTGATGGAACGTACCTCAAAATAATAAGAGCTATTTATGACAAACCCACAGCTAATATCATACTGAATGGGCAAAAACTGGAAAAATTCCCTTTGAAAACTGGCACAAGACAGGGATGCCCCCTCTCTCACCACTCTTATTCAACATAGTGTTGGAAGTTCTGGCTAGGGCAATCAGGCAAGAGAAAGAAATCAAGGGTATCCAGTTAGGAAAAGAAGAAGTCAAATTGTCCCTGTTTGCAGATGACATGATTGTATATGTAGAAAACCCCATCGTCTCAGCCCAAAATCTCCTTAAGCTGATAAGCAACTTCAGCAAAGTCTCAGGATACAAAATTAATGTGCAAAAATCACAAGCATTCTTATACACCAGTAACAGACAAGCAGAGAGCCAAATCAGGAATGAACTTCCATTCACAATTGCTTCAAAGAGAATCAAATACCTAGGAATCCAGCTTGCAAGGGATGTAAAGGACCTCTTCAAGGAGAACTACAAACCACTGCTCAGTGAAATCAAAGAGGACACAAACAAATGGAAGAACATACCATGCTCATGGATAGGAAGAATCAATATCGTGAAAATGGCCATACTGCCCAAGGTTATTTATAGATTCAATGCCGTCCCCATCAAGCTACCAATGACTTTCTTCACAGAATTGGAAAAAACTGCTTTAAAGTTCATATGGAACCAAAAAAGAGCCCGCATTGCCAAGACAATCCTAGGTCAAAAGGACAAAGCTGGAGGCGTCACGCTACCTGACTTCAAACTATACTACAAGGCTACAGTAACCAAAACAGCATGGTACTGGTACCACAACAGAGAAATAGACCAATGGAACAGAACAGAGTCCTCAGAAATAATACCACACATCTACAGCCATCTGATCTTTGACAAACCTGACAAAAACAAGAAAAGGGGAAAGGATTCCCTATTTAATAAATGGTACTGGGAAAATTGGCTAGCCATAAGTAGAAAGCTGAAACTGGATCTTTCCTTACCCCTTATACGAAAATTAATTCAAGATGGATTAGAGACTTAAATGTTAGACCTAATACCATAAAAACCCTAGAAGAAAATCTAGGTAGTACCATTCAGGACATAGGCATGGGCAAGGACTTCATGTCTAAAACACAAAAAGCAACGGCAGCAAAAGCCAAAATTGACAAATGGGATCTAATTAAACTAAAGAGCTTCTGCACAGCAAAAGAAACTACCATCAGAGTGAACAGGCAACCTACAGAATGGGAGAAAATTTTTGCAACCTACTCATCTGACAAAGGGCTAATATCCAGAATCTACAAAGAACTCAAACAAATATACAAGAAAAAAACAAACAACCCCATCCAAAAGTGGGGAAAGGATATGAACAGACATTTCTCAAAAGAAGACATCCATACAGCCAACAGACACATGAAAAAATGCTCGTCATCACTCGCCATCAGAGAAATGCAAATCAAAACCACAATGAGATACCATCTCACACCAGTTAGAATGGCAATCATTAAGAAGTCAGGAAACAATAGATGTTGGAGAGGATGTGGAGAAATAGGAACACTTTTACACTGTTGGTGGGATTGTAAACTAGTTCAACCATTATGGAAAACAGTATGGCGATTCCTCAAGGATCTAGAACTAGATGTACCATATGACCCAGCCATCCCACTACTTGGTATATACCCAAAGGATTATAAATTACTCTACTACAAAGACACATGCACACGTATGTTTATTGCGGCACTATTCACAATAGCAAAGACTTGGAATCAACCCAAATGTCCATCTGTGACAGACTGGATTAAGAAAATGTGGTACATATACACCATGGAATACTATGCAGCCATCAAAAAGGATGAGTTTGCATCCTTTGTAGGGACATGGATGCAGCTGGAAACCATCATTCTTAGCAAACTATCACAAGAAGAGAAAACCAAACACCGCATGTTCTCACTCATAGGTGGGAACTGAACAATGAGATCACTTGGACTCGGGAAGGGGAACATCACACACTGGGGCCTATCATGGGGAGGGGGGAGGAGGGAGGGATTGCATTGGGGAGTTATACATGATATAAACGTTATGCACATGTACCCTAGAACTTAAAGTATAATAAAAAAAAAACACACACACACAAACACAGCCGTACAAAAATATTTTCTTTCTTTATATCCTTATTTTATAAGCTTTTTCCTATTTACATTTTTTGTTTATTTTTAAATTTTTTCTGTTAAAAATTAAGACAAAAATATACACATTAGCTTTGGACTACACAAGGTCAGAATGATCAATATCACTGTCTTCTACCTCCACATCTTATCTCACAGGGAGGTCTTCAGGGCAGTAACATGCATGGCGCTGTCATCTCCTATAATAGTAATGCCTTCTTCTGGAATACCTGCTGGAGGACCTGCCTAAGGCTGTTTTGCAGTTAACATTTTTTTAATGAGTAGAAGGAGCACACTAAAATAACAATAAAAGTATAGTACAGTAAATACATAAACCGGTAACAGAGATCACGTTTTATGTACTATACATGATTGTATGTAGTATGCTTTTATTTTTATTTTATTTTTTATCTTATTTTTGAGACAGGGTCTCGCTCTGTCACCCAGGCTGGAGTGCAGTGGCATGATCTCGGCTCACTGCAATCTCTGCCTTCCAGGTTCAAGTGATTCTTCCACCTCAGTCTCCTGAGAAGCTGGGACTACAGGCATACACCACTACACCTGGCTAACTTTTGTATTTTTAGTAGGGACAGGATTTCACCATGTTGGTCAGGTTGGTCTCAAACTCCTGGCCTCAAGTGATCTGCCCACCTCAGCCTCCCAAACTGTTGGGACTACAAGTGTGAGCCATAGCGCCCAGCCTGTGGTATGCTTTCATATGACTGGCAGCCCAGTAGGTTTACACCAAATCACCACAAACACATGAGTAATGCATTGTGCCATGATGTTAGGATGTCCCTAGGTAATAGGAATTTTCCAGCTCCATCTTACGGGACCACCATCGTATATGTGGTCTGTTGTTGACCAAAACATTATTATGTGGTGTATGACTGTATTCACAGAATGAATAATTATATTAATCTTTTCATGTCTACATCTGGCCAGTCTCGAATAGCTGATAAGATGATTTGCACTGAATCTCTGACATTTCTGACCCAAGTAACTTCAGGAAAATGGGTTTTTATTTTCTTCTTTATGTGCTCCAGGATTGGAGCTCACACTACTACATTTTATAAACTGCTCCATTGTACCTAACCAAAAAATTCTCCTTAATGTTCAAACAAAAATCTTACTTGCTTTATTTTCCTTCCTTTTTTACCATGTTCCTCAATGCCAGTCATGAGCCTGTACACCCAGTTCTTGATCTTGTGCCACAGGTTCATGCATTTGTTACTTACCTTCCCTGCTGTGGATGTCAGCCCGTGAGTTCGCTATGACAGCAGAGGCATGCACGTAAGTAAGGAAGTGCTAAGAAAATCTAGAGTAACTGGAGGGCTCAGATTTAAAAGGGATTACTCAGATGAAGTTCTGCAAAGGAGCTGAATTTAGACTAGGTTAAAAATGTGAAATCTGTTCTGATCTTCACTCGCCACTCATTTCTGACATGAGAATTCATACAGCTAGGCATGCATTTTTGTGTGCACACGTACATTTGCATGTGCATATGTATGCATTACAAAAACCAAGAGCAACATAAAGGTTACAGTCAGTGCTCAAAGGCATGACCTCATCCCTCTTCTCCTGCTCAGCATACTGCTTCTGTTTCTTCACCGAGTCAGAGCTTCTTAATAGCCATGGAGACACCTCTGGCTAACAATACAGGCTGACGCACTTGGCAAAAGAGGGGCATGGAAGTGAATCATTAAATCCGCTGATAAAGAGGAGAAAATTAATTAGAATAACTGGATACTCAGGAAAGGAGTAACAAAATTTTATACCAAGCTTGGGCAAATTAAACTCATATAATTGATTTTATACATTTTAGTGTCATTCAAAAGGGATGTATAAGAATGGGAAAGACTTAAAGTCCGGTAAAATAATTAAATTAAAAAAATTCTTTTTCTTACCAACCTGACATTATGAACATATATTTTCTTTTGTTTAATATGTGATCCACATTCAGTAGGTTAGCATTATAATAAGGTATGACTTTTAATTGTAAAGGTATGAGGAGATGATTTTAAAACAGATGAAAAAACCCATTTGACTTCCATAGCAACAAGATATTTTCTGAATCAGTTGAGCAGAAAAAAATATCAAAAAAGAAAAACTGACTCCCCAAATATTGGAAGCTGATTTGAAACCAAAATACTAAAAAATATAATGGTCTTTGGAAATAGGACCAGGCTCTCTTGATAGTTCTTACTTCATTTTTATCACTGGCAGAATATTATTTTCTATTTATAATTAGATAAACATACAGTATATGTGTAAAGCAATTCAGAATCTGTATTCAGACACCCTATTGTGGGGAAAATAGATTTTTTTTAAAATATGGGTTTTCCATTCTTTAAGTGGTAGAAATAAAACCAGCAGTAGTAGTAGATATTTGAAAGCACAACGGAGCTAACACATATCAGGCATTAGGAGAGGGATCTGAGGCAACCCAGTAGAGTGTCTGAGATTAGACATCCCATGAAAGTATAGGGCTAAAGGGGAATCAGAGAGGAAACTGAGGCTTAGGGTTAAGTGACTTGTCCCAAATGATCAAGAGAGGTGTGAAAATCTAGAATTCAGGTTCTCCATGCCTGGCTCAGCCTTTCTTTCATTTATCCTCACTTTTCTGAAGTGGTTGCTCCTGATTCACTTCCCCCACCCACTACAGCTCAACGGATCTTGATTGAACAACCAGGATAACAGAACATTGACCTGAGTTGTGTCATAAACATAAAGGGAGTCTAACTGGTGAAGTTCACCAGCTGAAATAATGTAAACCCCAAATATAAGCTTTTCAAAATTGCCTGGTTTGAATGTGTCTCCAAATTCATATGTTGGAAATTTAATCCCCAATGCAACAGTGTTGGGTGGTAGGACCTTTGGAGAGGTGCTTAGGTCAGGAGGGGTCTGCCTTTATAAATGGATAATGTCAGTATAAAAAGGGTTATGGGGGGTGGGTTTGCTCTCTTCTGCACTTCCGCCATGTGAGGACACAGCATTCATTCCCCTTTTGCCCTTACACTTTTTGCCTTGGGATGGTGCAGCAAGAAGGCCCTCACTAGTCACTACATGATGGCACCTTGATCTTGGTTACCCAGCTTCTAGAACTGTGGGACATACATTTCTATTCTTTATAAATCATCCAATCTTCACTCTTCTGTTAAAGCAGAACAAAACAGACCAAGACACCTGCTCAATTGTATCCCGAATTATCTGGATAACTTTCCCAGTGTGCCCCTTCAGTTTGCTTATTTAGACAGTCTGCATTTCAATGTACTTACTTGTACATTGAGTAGAATTGGCTGGCTTCCTTACGAGTGTGAGGAATATAGTGGCATTAAGGAAGACTGTCTCTATAGACACAGCTGGGGATTCAGAGACGCCTTATCTTTGCCTACAGCTTTATCTATATGCACTTGGCTGATATGGGGCTGTGAGGAAAGGGCTCCTATGGCTGAACATGAAGTGATCTTCTGACACTTGCATAAAAGAGGATTAACAGAGATTCAAAATTTGTCAGGAGGTTACACAAAACTTGCCCCTTCTTTCTCACACAATGTCTGTTTCTAATTTTTTCACCACAGGATACTCTCTGTGTTACCTACACAGCTGAGGCTCCAGCTGAGATTCCGTCATGCTGCCCATGATGATGAATTTTATGTTTCAACCTGGCTAGGCAATGGTACCCAGATTAGTCAAAACACTAGTTGCTGGAGTGCAGTGGCAGGATCTCCACTCACTGTAGCCTTGACCATCTGGGTTCAAGCATTTCTCGTGCCTCTGCCTCCCGAATAGCTGGGGACTACATACAGGCGCCAGGTCACCTGGCTAATTATTGTATCTTTTTTTTTTTTTGTAGAGACAGGGTTTCATCATGTTGCCCAGGCTGGTCTCGAACTCTGAGCTCAGGTGATACACCCGCCTCAGCCTCCCAGAGTGCTGTGATTACAGGTGTGAGCCACAGTGCTCGGCTGAGTGTTTTTTCTTTTCTTTTCTTTTTCTTTTTTTTTTTAAGATGAGATTAACATTTAAACTTAAAGTAGACTTTGGGTAAAGCAGATTATCCTCCATAATGTGGTAGGCCTCCTCCAATCAGTTGAAGACCTCAAGAGAAAAAAGACTGAGTTTCCCCAAGGAAGAGGGAAATCTGCCTCTAGACTGTCCTCAGACTTGAGTTGCAACGTCAGCTCTTCCCTGGGTCTCCAGCCTACTGGCCTACCCTGAAAATTTTGAAGTTGCCAGACTCCACAACTGTGTGAGCCAATTTCTTAACATCAGTCTCTCTCTCTCTCTCTCTCTCACACACACACACAATTGGTTCTGTTTCTCTGGAGAGCCCTGATTAATACATTGTCTTATGCTGTGTGGGAGCTGGGCCAACATCTGGTTGGTAGACACTTCCTGTTCAGAGTCTGCGGCTGCTAGTATCTTCCACCAGGCAAATTTTCTCTTGCATCTCTGGAAACAAATGTCTCCTCTAGCAAATAAGAAAGAGAACTTTGGAAGCAGATGTAAAACTTGGGCACATTGCTGTTTTTGCTTGCAGCCCCTGCTCCTTCAGAGTTTTACAGCAGACAATAATGGGACAAGGACATTTGTCTCATTCATTCTTATATTTATTCTAATATTTTTTGAGCATCTACTCAATGCTTGATTCTCCTCTAAACACTGGAGATGAAAACTGAACACGACTGGTGAGACTCCTGCCCTCATAATGCCTGTATTCTAGTTGGGAGAGAAGAAAGGCCAACAGATACTTATTAATTTTGGATTATGGCAAATATCATGAGGGAAAAAATGGAAACAGGAACAGACTGGAAGAAGAGAGGGCACTTTAGACAGAATGTTTGGGATCATTGTGAGGAGCTGGCATTTAAGTATAGGCACATGGGCTTCTCCCATGAGCTCGTAAATTAAAAATGCCTCTATTGGTCAGGGAATGCATGCCTGCTGCCCACTCCCAGTTAAGAACAATTTAAAAAATTAAATAGTATGGGGATATAGCCTGAGTTTAAAACATTTTACTATTATGGAAGTATGTATTACTAAAGGTGACAGGCCCCCTCTCTGCTCACACACCACTCACCTTCCATGGGTTACCAGCGTCCACCATTGTGCTCCTGTAGGCTTTTGCCCATGCATTTCCATGCACATGCGATCTCGATATGCAAGCTATGTTTTACTTTGTTATGTCCTTTTTTTCCATTTAACAATATCTTTGAAACCTTTTCATGCAAATGCATAAAAATCTTTCTTTTCCTTACTGGGAAAATAATTTATTTTGTAAGAAATCGTAAAACAAATGGAAAATATTAAACATTCAGATACATTGATTCAGAAGATAGGTGGGTGGCACTGTGATTTTTCTTCAGCGCCATGTGACTGAGATGTTGGGGCTCAGGTATTCATGGACAGTCCCTTAAAAGTTAAAAGGTAAGGTGAAATATGACAATGTAAGGGAAAGCTCATCAGAAATTCTGGGATTTAATTCTAACAATGTTTCATAAAAACACAGATGGCCTTGGCCAGAATATATGGTAAGAAACTTTCAAATGTCCTAATAAATAGAGGTTATTGCACATAGCTATTTGGAGAAAAAAATAGATGTCTTATTTTATTGCCTTCTTTAAAGGTTAAAATAAAAAATTCTTCTTAGATTAGAATTATTTGAAAGATGTTGCTCAAGTAGTCACCTCAGAAGGCGGGAAAAAATTTAGACTTGAACAATGTTGACTGCTTATTATTTTTGAAAAGTCTCACAAATGCCAGCTCTATTTGAGCAAAAATGCCCCTGGGCTGGAGCCTAGATGCCCCAAACCATCTGCTTCCAAGACTTCTTAAATTTTGTTGGGTAGGTTTTACTAAGCTGTTTGAGTGCCACAGGCTTGTTGGATTTCTGAAGATTAGCTGTTTCAATAATCATGCTAAATCTCACAGTTTTCTATACTAAACGACAAGGTTAACATGTAATAGAATTCAGCCATTGAACCCAGTGAACACCAGAAAAGGAGCAAACAAACAAATAAAACCTAACCTTATAGTCTTCTATCATGGCCAAACAGTATGCTAAGCATATTCACATACATTTTATCATTTTATTCTCGTAAGACTCTGAAGTTGGTAGAGTTGTTTTTACTTAAAAAAAAGAAAATGAAACATAAAAAACTGCATAAGTAATGTGTGCAAGGTCATATGGCAAGCAAGTAGTATCCCAGCTCTGACCAAGAAAAACATGTTTTTATTAAAAAAAATTTTTTTTTCTCAGTCAATTTAGAAGTTTATTTTGTCAAGAATAAGGGCATGGCAATGACACAGTTTCAGGAGGGTCTGAGAACATGTACTCCAGATGGTTGGGTTACAGCTTGGTCTTATATATTTTAGGGGGACAGAAGTTGCAAGCAGACATCAATCCATACATATAAGGTGTACATTGGTTTGGTCCAGAGAGTCAGAACAACTCAAAACAGTGATGGTGGCAGGGCAGCTTCTAGTTATAGGTGGATTTAAAGATTTTCTGATTGACAGTTGGTTGAAAGGGTTAAGTTATTATCTAAAGCACTGGAATCAATATAGAAAGGAATATCTGATTGAAGATAAGGGGTTGTGGAGACCAGGGTTCTTATTATGCAGATGAATCCTCCAAGTAGCAGGCCTCAGAGAGATTAGATGGTACATATTTCTTATCAGATTTACAAAGGTGCCAGACGTTTAGTTAGTCTTTCTGGGATCAGAAAAAGACCTGGAAAGGGAAGAAGATTCTCTATAGAAAGTATATTTCCCCCACAAGAGACAGCCTTGCAGGGCTGTTTTAAGATACATCAAAGAAATATATTTTAGGGTAAAATACTTTCAATTTCTTTCAGGGTCTGCTATCTATGATTTTGTGATGTACCTTATTGCCACAAAGAATCTGTTTGGTCAGTCTTAGGTTCTCTGTCGTAATGTTAATGCTGGTCCGTTGTGCCCCAATTCCAAAGAGAGAAGGGTATAATGAGGCATGTCTAATCCCCCATTCCCATCATGGTCTGAATTAGTTTTTCAGGTTTACTTTGGAATGCCTTTGACTGAGAGGGGGTTTCAGTCAATTGATTGGGGGTCTTAGAATTTTATTTTTGGTTTACAATGTTGAGATGTTGCAGCAACGAGTGTAAATTTATCATCATTTTCTCAGCCTTTTGAAAACCATATGTTAAAGTGTATTTCATTTGAAAATATGTTTCCTTTGGAACACATATACACACACACACACACACTCTCTCTCTCTCTCTCTCTTTCTCTCACTCAAGCCTACACATAGCATTCTGTTATTTAAAATGTTATTTTACATTTGAGATTGAACACTGTATTAGTTGTCTGTTGCTGTGTAACAAATTACCATAAATTTAGCAGCTTTAAACAACATATATTTATTATCTCACAGCTTCTGTGGATCACGAGCCTGAGCATGACTTAGCTGAGTCCTCTGCTCAGGGTCTCAGGAGCAGGCAGAGGTAAAATTCTATATGTGGTCACCTACATTTCCAAGGTGGGATTTTACATCTGTATGATGATACTGGACATGAAATGACCCATGCCACTTTATCTCACTACCAAGTATCTGTGAGAGAAGTTCCATTTCTCTACACATACAGAGCATTCTAATGTTTTTAGGGTGCTACCGCATGCAGATGTCTCCTTTGATCTGATAACAAACATACAGGATAGCAGTGAGAGAAAATACTTGAAGTCTAAATTGTGCAGGAGGTGGACCAGCCTGAGTTCACATGATTGCTAAGTGCAAATGGGAAGATAATCTGCATGGGAACCATGTCTGCTTTCAGTGGTTCTGTAGAAAATAAGCCATGGTGCCAGTGAAGAGATTGCCCTGACAAGACCAGCAGGGAGATGGAAGCCTTGCTGAACCTCTGGGAAGTGTGGAAAAGTGTATTAAAATCATAAGATGTAGGATCAAGGAAGCTGTTGACAACCAAGCACACTGTCGGGGAGCAGAGGGTTGATTTGCTCTGGTGGATGCTGGGTTCCTTTCCCAGACACATTCTGAGATGGTGCTCTGGAATATTTCTCTCATTAGAGGTTGTTCTCAAGATAAGAGGGAGAAAATCAAATGAAAAAGAAATCTGCTGCAGACCAAATTTGACTTCCATTAAATATTGCTTTCAAGCTTTCTAAAAGAACTAAGAGTATCTATGGGCACTTCAGACTCAGAAAAAAGGAAGGAAAATGACAAGCTTGTTTTCAATTTTTCTTGCATTTTCCTGGCACTGACTTGGTAACAGAATATTGACTTCATTTAGAGAGTTGAAGTTTTCAGGGCATACAGGCTTTCATTACATACTGTGATAGAAAGCATCTCCTGAGTCTCTCGTCCTCTGAGAAGGATCCCACACCACTCTTTTCTGCAGACGGGCCTCACATTAACCACGTATCTATTCTGTGGCTCCCTATCCAGAAACAGTGGATGAACTGGGATGAATCACTGCCCCAAATGGGGGCAACCAAATCCTCTGTTTTGGGAATTGGAATTGGTGCTAAGAGATACTATTCAGCTGTCTGAGCAGATCACTTGAACTGAAGACATGCACACTGGGGATTTGTGGGGCAGGTCTCTAGAGTGTTATATACATACATTGAATCAAGTAAGTTGAATAAAGTAATTGAATAAAGTAAGTTGTCTTAGTGAGAGAAGCAGAGTAAGAGGCCATATGACGAGAGGCAGACAGACAGCCTGAATAAAAATGGAAATATCTCAGAGTCCGACAGCTTTACAATTCTCAGTTCTAGCCCCTTGTGGTGTCTGGCTCTACAAATTATATTTGACTTCTTTGAAATATCTCTTGTTGTGGACTGCAAAAATGTCCCTACTACAGCTCCTGCCATCAAGATGAATCTATGATATGGTTTGTATTTGTGTCCCCACCCAAATCTCATGTTGAATTGTAATCCCCAACGTTGGAGGAGGGGCTTGGTTGGAGGTAATTGAATCATGGGGGTGGATTTCCCTCTGTTGTTCTCATGGTAGTGAGTGAGTTCTCATGAGATCTTGTTGTTTAAGTGTGCAGCACCTCCCCCTTCACTTTCTTCCTTTTTCTCCAGCCATGTAAGACGTGCCTATTTCCCCTTTGCCTCTGTCATAATTGTAAGTTTCCTGAGGACTCCCCAGCCAAGCTTTCTGTACAGACTATGAAACTGTGAGTCAATCAAGCAATCTTTTCTTTATAAATTACCCAGTCTGAAGTAATTCTTTATAGCAATGTGAGAACAGACTAATACAATCTGTTTTCTGTTCCTTGAGTCTGGGCTGACCTTATGAATTATTTTGACTAATAGAATGTGACAGAAATGGAATCATGTGAGTTTTGAGTCTGAGTCTCAAGGACTTTGCTGCTTTCTTCATTGTACTTTTAGGAACCCTGTGAAGATGCCTAGTGTAGCATCCTGGATGTCGAGAACCACATGGCCTAGTCCCTTCCCACCACTGCTTCCTTTGCATTAGCTGACAGCCTGCCGACCCTTAGAAATGTGAGAACACACCAGATCATCTGGCTTGTAACTGACCTGTCAGCTCAGGCAGAGGCATGAACAGTCTCAGCAGAGACCACCTGAGCTGGACCACAGGAGAAAAACTACCCAGTTAATCTCCAAAATTGACTTAAATAAAGAGTGTAGTTTTATGCCATTAAGTTTCAGGGTCATTTGTTATGAATTAATGAAACCCTTTCAGTAAACTCCTGCCAACATATTTTTTCCTTAAGCTAACTTAAAGTCTGTGGTTTCGTATCTGTATATTTTTACTCACAACCAAAAGGATGTTGACTAAGAGAGAAACTGCATCAATAGAGAGAGCTACAGTTAACATAGCTACATAAAGAATATGAAACTGGTTGGCTGAGTCAGTCAAGGCAGCATGCAGAGAAGTTAACTTTATTTTCTTTACATTGTAGTGAAGCACTTGATTTAGGAAGGAACCCACCCCAACAATAATGGAAGCCCATAAAACCTATTTATCCTACTCTTTACCTTTCTCGCAATCCTTGTCCTGCAGGATGCAACATATTCTCTGGTCTGGTAACCCAATGTATGATGTTGCTGTGAAGATTTTTGCTTCTTGTAATCATTTTTTGAGTGGGAATGTTTGTGGTTCTATTGATAACTTTCTAATTTTACCATTTAATCATTATGTTGCAGAATAAAAAGAGAAAACCATTTTTCTGAACAAAATGAAGCCTAATCTACAGAAAAAAATGGACTATTCTGGGGATCGTTCATTTTGTGAAGAGAGGCCTATTGATGACATTTTAGGATTCAGTTGCTAGATATGATGGATTGGATTATCCCCTTTAGGAAGAGGGTGAATGAGAGTGTAGTTCAGTGTAAGATGGTTAAATCATATATGGCAGGGAGACCTTTTAATAAATGGGAAGAATGGTAGGGGTGTGTGTGTTTGTGTGTGTGTGTGTGTCTCTGTGTGTGTGTGTATGTGTAAGCCAAAAGGAAGAAAAGACAACTTTTTTGGGGTGTCTGTACAACCCAGATCCCCCTTCTTCTGCATACTGTTCCACTTCTGCTAAGACTAGATTCCCAGCACCTATGTTTGCACCATTGTTGATGGGCTAGGGATAGAAAGCTAGCTATAGCTGGGCCAAACTCCCTTTATTTCTAGGAATTTGAACTGTGAATGAGAGATGCTCGTTGGTTTTCTCTGTGAGTTGTTTGAATCCCGAAGTTGAAACTAAGGAGCTATGGGACACCCACATTTAGTCACGTGTGTAGAAATATTGAAAGCCAGTCTTGGAAAGAGAAAAGGGAAGAGAAAAATAAGGTTCTAGATTCCTGATAATTTCCTAGTAGCTAACTCTAGCTCTTGAGTTTCACCAAATATCCTGGCATCTTCTAATAAATTCCCTTCATGATTAAGGATAATTTAAAGTAGGCGTCTTCTACTTGTAATCAAGAGAGTGTCAACTAAGGAAAGTTCACATCAATGAGAAAGCAGTTATAATGAGTTTCTTAACAATGGTATAAAAAGATATTTGCCAAGGCCTGGCTGCATCTAATTTCTAGTTTATTTTCTGGTACTGTTGCCAATTGTCAACCAGGGATCCAAATACACTGTGTGTTACTTAAAATTCAGGTGACATTCTTATTTGCATTATTCTATTTATATTACCTGAACAAAAATATTTTTCTACTTCTTAGGGGATATTTCAATAGAGATATCTATTTTTTTCTTTCAGTGAATTAAGTTTTGAATATATCCTTCATAAATCTGTAATTCAGTTTTCAAAAATGAGTATAAATATCAGTTAATACAAGCATGTTTTGTAAGGGAAACATTATCATCAGTTCAAAATATTATATCTGCTTAACAAACGCTCCTTTATCCTGTCTTTTTCCCCAGCGGTAATTGTTCTTGGAGTTTATAAATCAACAGAGTCACAGTTATTTACATAGGAAATAGAAAAGTTGCACCTTTTAAAGAAAAATATCAATTTAGATTTAATGGTGATGCATAAAGTCTTTCAGAAGTCTAGTTTGAAAGTTACGCCATTTAAACTGATTTCTTACTTTGGAATCTAGGCAAAAAATTTAAAAGCTCTTCATGAAAAGAAAACAAATATTTCAAAGTCGTGTTGGTAAAGGACATAGTTAAGGGCTGATAAGAAGAGTTTCACACTAGCTTGATCAGTATAAACAAGATAATACACTCAACCAAATAATGCATCCCACCAAAACAATTAGGAAGAACTTATCTGTATTAGTGATCCTCATTAACCAAGTTAATTCTTGAACTGGTTACTTTTGTCTGTGTTATCAGCATCATGAGCCCTTTGATCATGACAAAGACTCACTCTGGAATCTGAAAGAATGTCAATAATATTATCAAAATCATTATGACAAAGAAGGTTTTCTGCAATGAGCCATTGAACAGTCCTCCCCAAATGGTGCTGAAAAATCTGGGCACTGGATGGATAAAAAGTTGTAAATAGACAAACCTTGCTTTATTATTAAAGATGATCACCTTTGGATAATGGATGCAGCTCGATTTCAATGCAGAAAAACAGATTTGAAAAAAAATCTTCCCAAGTTTGCCCCTGTTATAGATTTTTGGTTTACCCCAATGTGTATGGGCATTGTAATAGCATTTTAACCCCCAAAGGCACTTTTTGTATCATTTGCTCCAATTTACTCACATAATGACAAAACTGAGGCCCAGGAAGATTTGATAGCCTTTTTAGGCTTATGAAACCAACTTGACAAAACTTTAGAGCCAGTGATGAAGCAGGTCTTATTATTTTTGAGTGCCTATTATATGGCAGGTACTATGCTAAGAATATTGCACACATTTTCTCATTTCGATTCTGACAATCCTATGATGTTTGTATTATCATTACACGATATTATTCTTATCACAGATAAGGGAACTGAGGCAGAGGGTAGTTAAGTACTTTGTTCAATGCCTTTACAGCCTAGAAGTAGAAGGGCTTTGTCTGAATTCCAACCTAACTGCTCCAAAGCTTAGGCTCCCACCCATTCCCCTAAGGCCATGGACCTTCCCACCACACTGTCATTCCTTCCATGCATTTCATCTCTATCAGAACCTTGTAAGACCTTACAGAAAGGTTCTCTACTCAAAGAATAGTTTGCATTTTAATAACAGGCAATGCAGATATCTGAAAATATTTTTAAATAATAGAAGTTGAAAGGCAGCCTGGATTTGAATAGTATGACATTAAATATAAGATAACATGTACTTTTTCAAGCAGAATAATGAAATTTTATATAAGTCAAGGGAATAACCTGACTCTTAATATTTAACAATGATTATGAATTTGAGCATAATATTCTTATTTAGAAAATGTTTTATTCACTCTGCATTCAGGTATTAGACTAATTTGTGATGGAAAATTTCACTAAGCAGCTGTGTCTTCATTTGCCATATGCCACGTTCTCTCTAAGCCAGACATGATGAAATCTGATTTACATTTGGGAGAGACCAGCTGCCTCCCCAGTAAGTACATTCACTCAGTGCTTGGTTAGGTAACGGGAGCCTACTAACCAAGAGCCAAATGATTCAAGCATTCTGCAAAGAGCAACTGGTTTAATAGGAAGGTGTATTAAAAAAAACAACAACACTGTGAAAGGTACTAAATAAAACACTGTGAAAGGTACAGTTACTTGTTAAAGTAGAAATTATAGTAATAAAATGTATTTTAATGTTAATTAAAATTAAATATATTTAATTAAACTTATTATAATAAAACTCATAATTTTTAGTTACAAGTTATGATAACCTATAATCCTACAGTAGCATCTGGTTATTGCTAGTAACTTAAACCTATTTTCTGGTCTCCTGGTCTACCTCAAAAAGTTTTGACAGAAATGTTCAAATATGTGGACAGAAACTTCTGAAAGCTTAATGCTCAGATATATCATAAAGATGATGATACACTTAGCTCTTGAGAAAAAACAACAAGAGAAAAGAGAAGACCTAAGTTTGAATTTTAGCTTGGCTGCTAAATCTCTGCATGAGTGAAATAGGTCATTTACTCTCCTGTGTTTTCTTTCCGCCTTCAAAATAACAACAGCAGCAGCAGCAGGGTCACACTTACGTAGTAATTAAAATATGCCAGGTACTGTTCTAAGTACTTTTTCACATATGAACTTACTTAACCCTGCAAAACCCCTCTGAGGTGATAAGTGTTAGCATTATTTTCATTTTATAGATAGAGAAGCTGACTGGGACAAGGTCATGTAACCTTCCCTCATTACACTGTCAGTGATGGAACTAGGATTCAGCTCCAGAATCTGTCTGAACTACAACTCATTTTCATCAATTGAGAGGGTAAAAATCTCTGGATTATTAAAGACCTTTTAAAAAACAAATGACAGAAATCTTAAATTGGCGTAAGTAAGAAGGAGGCTTTACTTGCTCATGTAACTTCAGTGTCAAGGGTAGATCAGGCACAGGTGGATCCAGAAACTTAAATAATACAGTCAAGAATCTTTCTCCATCTCTTGGCTCTTCCTTCCTCCGTGTAAAGTTTTATCCTCAGGAGGCACTCCCCTTATGTTGGGTCCCTGCAATTCCTGGCATGTATCCTTAAATCTCCAAATCCAATGGAGATGATGGCACCTGAACACCTCTCAACTGAGCCTCATTGATTCCAGTTGGTCTGCTTGGACCATGGCCCATCTCCGAACCAATCACAGTGCCCTGGAGAACAAGATATTTGGATGGGCCTGGGTCCCCTGTCACTCTTGGAGCCAAGGGTGCATTCAGTGTGACCTGAACCATATGGGCCAAAAACAACAGATGGCCACCCCAATTAGATTGTTACTTCAGCAATTTTCAGCACTAAAAGTCTGCAAATTTCTGCCAGTGGGAGGTGAGAGGAAGTGGTAGGGATGAGGGAAGAGAAGACTATGGTGTATATATTTATACTTGGATTACCAAACCTCATTTCCCACTAGTGACTTCAAGGACTCCTTTGCTACTTGTACTAAGATAACTAGAATAATGAATGACAAAGACTTATGTAAAAATTTTCTTTTCATGCTATAATTTTATAGTATTAAAAACTGGCAACCACCTAAAAGTCCAATAGTAATGACTGGTTAAATAAGATATAGTATATCCATACAACAGAATATTATATACTTATTAGAAATGATGTTTTCAAATAATACTTAATTATATGTGAAACTTATTAAATAGATAATGTTTGCAGCCATAAAAAAGAATGAGTTCATGTCCTTTGCAGGGACATGGATGAAGCTGGAAGCCATCATTCTCAGCAAACTAACACAGGAACAGAAAACCAAACACTACATGTTCTTACTCATAAGTGGGAGTTGAACAATGAGAACACATGGACACAAGGAGGGGAACATCACACACTGGGGCCTGTCATGGGGTAGAGGGTAAGGGGAGGGAGAGCATTAGGACAAATACCTAATGCATGCAGGGCTTAAAACCTAGATGACAGGTTGATAGGTGCAGCAAACCACCATGGCACATGTACCCCTGTGTAACAAACCTGCATGTTCTGCACATGTATCACCAACCTTAAAGTAAAATTAAAAAAAAAAGAAAAAAAAAACGACTTCACAATTGTTGGAATTGATTTAAAAAATCTGAATTCAATTATTAACTATATTTCTTACAGTTCATCCAAATTCTACTTTGGATATAGTCAATATTGACTAATTTATGTTGTTGAATCAATAAATGGAAATATCATTTAAAAATTAATGTTAATTAAAAAAAGCAGAATACAAGAAAAGTGTATAACATACTCCTGATTTAATTGAAAAAGAAACCGCTCTTTTCTTCCTATAGAGAGGGAAAGCAGTAAGGCAGAAATTCATCAAAGTATCAATAGTGGCTACCTCTTGGTGGTGGCAATAAGAATAACTTTAACTACATTTTTTATACTTTTCTGCATTTCCAAATTTTCTACAATGAACATGTAATATACTTATAAGCAGGAAAAAAAATCCCTTAAAGTGGTTGAATGGAGGAGTTTGAACTTTACTTGTTTTGCATCTGCCAAATTTATGCCAATTTACAGTGAAAGAAGAAATGAAGGTAACACAAGAATCAAACAAAAAGAACTCTTTGAGATAACCAAGAGCTGGTTTTATTTGCCTACTTCAAAAGGTTGTTTTGTGAGTTCTTAAGTAACTATAAATATTTATACAGGTGTGCCCAATTCAAGGGCACTTGCTATAATGCCAGACAATTAAAATAATAAGATAAGGATAATTATTTATATTACAAAGATATTAATGATATCACAAGATCACACAAGCATTGTAAAATTCCACTAGATACATAGAAACCTTCTCTGTGCATTTTTTGTTTTTTTTTTTTGAGATGGAGTTTCGCTCTTGTTGCCCAGGCTGGAGTGCAAGGGCGCCATCTCGGCTCATCACAACATCCACCTCCTGGGTTCAAGTGATTCTCCTGCCTCAGCCTCCTGAGTAGCTGGGATTACAGGCATGTGCCACCATGCCTGGCTAATTTTGTATTTTTAATAGGGACAGGGTTTCTCCATGTTGGTCAGGCTGGTCTCAAACTCCTGACCTCAGGTGATCCACCTGCCTCGGCTTCCCAAAGTGCTGGGATTACAAGGGTGAGCCACTGTGCCCGGTCTCTGTGCATTTTAATTACAGTTCAGTTTCTAAAAATTCTGTTTGCAAACCACCTTTCAGGGGAGCATATCTAGTGTGTCCAGCAAGATAAGATTAAACCATATAAAGTCATTGTAAAACTTGGAGTAGCTGGATTTGATACATATACTTAAAACATAACTGATAAAAATCATATCTAGTTACTTCAGTTGTCCTCAAAGGACCATGCAGTAGAAGTTGAAACATATAATCATCTTCATCATTGTCATTATTACCATCATCTCATTTTTTTAGATTTCAGCATAATTTTATATATAACCATGCATCATACATTCTGAGAAATGCATTGTTAGGCCATTTCATCATTGTGTGAACATCAGGATGTGAACTTCCACAAACCTAGATGGTGTAGCCTACTGCACACCTAGGCTATGTGGCATAGTCTATTGCTTCTAGGCCACGAAGCCAGACAGCATGTTACTGTATTGAATACTGTAGGCAAGTATAACACAATGGTATTTGTGTATCTAAACATATCTAAACGTAGAAAGGTACAGTAAAAATATGGTATAAAGATAAAAAATGGGACACTTGTATAGGGAACTTATCATGAATGGAGTCTGCAGGATTGGAAGTTGCTCTGGATGAGTCAGTGAGTCAGTGTTGAGCGAATATGCAGGCCTGGTACATTAGTGTACACTACTGTAGACTTTAAAAACACTGTACACTTAAGCTACACCAAATTTGTAAAAAACATTTTGTCTTTCTCCAATAATAGGTTAACCTTAGCTTACTATAACTTTTTTACTTTATAAACTTTTTAATTAGGCCGAGTGTGGTGGCTTATGCCTGTAATCCCAGCACTTTGCGGGGGCCGAGGCAGGTAAACCACCTGAGGTCAGGAGTTTGAGACCATCCTGGCCAATATGGTGAATTCCCATCTCTACTGAAAATACAAAATTTAGCTGGGCGTGGTGGCACATGCCTGTAATCCCAGTTACTTGGGAGGCTGAGGCAGGAGAATTGCTTGAAACTGGGGAGGCAGAGGTTGCAGTGAACTGGGATCACCACACCACTGCACTCCAGTCTGGGAGGCAAGAACGAAATGCCATCTCAAAAAAAAAAAAAAAAACCTACACAAATTTTAAATTAAAAAAGCCTTTTTGACTCTTTTTGTAATAATACTTAGCTTAAAACACATTGTATAGCTATACAAAAATATTCTAATTATTTATAAACTTATTTTATAAACTTTTTTTCCATTTTTAAAACTTTAAATTTTTTCTTTCCTTTTCAAACTTTTTTGTTAAAAACTAAGATGCTCACGCCTGTAATCCCAACACTTTGGGAGGCTGAGGCGGGCGAATCATTTGAGGTCAGGGGTTCGAGAACAGCATGGCCAACATTGTGAAATCCTGTCTCTTCGAAAAATTAGGGGTGCATGGTGGCGAGCGCCTGTAATTCCAGCTACTAGGAAGCTGAGGCAAGAGAATCGCTTGAACCTGGGAGGCGGAGGTTGCAATGAGCCAAGATTGCGCAACTGCACTCCAGCCTGGGCGACTGAGACTCCATCTCAAACAAATAAACAAACAAACAAACAAAACTAAGATACAGACACATTAGCCTCAGCCTACACAGGCTCAGGATTATCAGTATCACTCTGTCTATTTATACATCCTGTCCCATTGGAAGGTCCTTCAGGGGCAATAACATGCATGGAGCTCTCATCTCCTGTAATAACAATGCTGTTTACTGGCATACCTTCTGAACGACCTGCCTGAGGCTGTTTTACAGTTAAACTTCTTTTTACTTTTTTTTTTTATTAAGTAGGAACACACCCCAAAATAATGATAAAAAGTATAGTACAGTAAATATATAAACCAGTAACATAGTTGTTTATTATCATTAGCAAGTATTACGTACTATACATACTTGTATGTGCTATGCTTTTATACAACTGGCAGCACAGGTTTCTTTACACCGGCCTCATCACAAACACATGAGGGATACATTGTGCTACAACAACATTGCAATAGTGATGATGTCACTAGGCTATAGGAATTTTTCAGCTCCATTATAATCTGTGGGACCACCGTCATATATATGGTTTGTGGGTGACCAAAATATTGTCAATGTGCTGCATGGCTGTCTATTATCTTATCTTATCCTGGTAAGTCTGTTATTATCATCACTTTTATGAGAGAACTAAGGTATGAAACAAATGAATGGCTTTTCCAAGGTCACACACAGAGCAAGGTGTAGAATTCGCATCTCTTAATCATTGATTTGCTGTTCTTGTATCACCACCTATAAAGTGGAACTGGATTCTCAGCATTAATAAAATGAATAAAATGTTGATATTGTATAGAGCTTTATATTTTACAAATTCTTTGACATAGATTATCTAATTTCAGTCTGAGAACATGACTATGAGATAAAACTATGAGGTGACACTGAATTGAGTCTTTATCAAACAGCTTCTCATGTGTTACCATATTGTGGCAGGCGGTATCTCAGGTGGCTCTCAATGATTTGGTTCCTCTAGGTATTCTTCCCACTGTGTAATCACTTCCCCTTGAATTAGGCTGGAACTAGTGACTTGTCTCTAATGAGGAACACAGCAGAAGTCATGGGATATCACTTCCGATATCAGGTTACAGAAAGACCGTGGCTTCCATTTTGCCATCTTTCAATCTTAGTCCTTGCTCCAAGGAGAGTAAGCTGCAACATCTCCAAGAAGCACTCTGTTTTGCTAGTAGCCCTATAGAGAGGTCCATGTGGTAGCAAAAGAATGTCTACAGCCAGCAGCCAGCTGGGACCTGAGGCTTGTCAACAGCCACATGAGTGAGCTCGGAAGCATATCTTTCCCCAGTTGAGCCTTGAGATGTCTGCAGTCTCGGTTGAAACTTTGCAGCCTGTGAGTGAAAGACCTGAGCCAGAGGACCTAGCTAAGCCATACCCAAATTCCCAACCCATAGAACTATGATAATAGAGATAATAAAAATCTGTTGCTTTACGCCATTAGGTTTGGGAGTAATTTATTATTTAGCAATAGATAATGAATACACATATTTAATCCTCATAATAGCCCTATGACAGAGTACTGTTATGTGAGCCCTAACAAATGAGGAAACTGAGGTGTAGAGATGTGAAAGCAGTTAATGGATGGCAGAGCTGGGATATGAAGCTGGCTTTCTGGACTCCAGAGCTTGGGCTTGAGCCCCATGCTGTGTGTTACCCCCTAGCAGTATAACACAAGGTGCAGTTTGACATCACAGATGACAATGAATCACAATAGCATACTTTGTTTTGAGAAACTTCCCTGAAAGGAGGCTGAGGTAGACAGGGCATGTATTATTGTCCCCATTGTAATGACGACAGACTACGCAGCTCATACAGCCAAGAGAATGGGGTATTAACCCAGGTCTTCTGACCCCAGGTCCGTAGAGTTGAGCCTGTGTTTCACTGCCACGCCGGCACCGTGGCACTCACTGTACATTCAGCAAGCCCTGAGGACGCTGGCGAGAGGTTAGCTGATATCCACAGGGCAGGTCAATTTGTTCTCTGGAGAGCATTCCATGAGATGCAAATATCTTCACACAGGCCTGGGTTAATACCCCATCCTCTTGGCTGTGTGTAGACCCTCTCACCCTTAGATTCAGACTCATTTTACTAAACAGGCAAAACATAGCTACAAATTTCACGTATTTTAATATAACAGGAATATGTGGTAATGATAATAATATGTAATCATTGTTAATTAAATGCATGCTAATGGTACATAAGTCTGAGAAAGGGCACTCAGTACACTTAACACAATGTGAGAGATTATCTCAAAGCCAGTGGGACATGGCTGGACATCTTTTGTGCTGGAGAAATTACTCCATCTGCATCACAAGAGCATTGCCTCTGTCACCACGCTGAAACTAATCAAGTCTTGTGAGCTTTGAGACTTTTGCCTCCTCTAAAGTCATTTTTCATCCCTTCTTGGTAAGATGCTTCGTTTATATGTAAGTCACCAAACCCTGCGGTCAGTATAGTCTGGTTCTCCAATGGCTAGGACATAAAGTAAAACCTCGGGTGGTCTTAGAAACAGGCTTACTGTATTGCAGAGAGGGTGAGGAGATTACATTGTTTTACCAGTTTACAATCTGTGAAATAAAATATTCTTGCCAATATGAATGTATCTTGTAAATGATTTATTTGCTAATTATAAATTAAGTTACATATTTAATGCTTGATTTTTAGAGCATCTGCATAAGGAACTGAATTAGGCTCAGAAGGAAAGAATGATAAGAAAGTTAAAACAGCTCAAATGAAAGCATAATAAAAGAGGAAATCATGCTTCTTTCCTTGAATGTTAAATTATGATGAACTATACGGTAGGATAGTGTTTACGGATTACTCTATATCAAATTCTTGTGTTAGGTGATAAATGCGTCCTTGACTAGGGCAGAATTCAACATTAAAATTAGCACTATGTAATAAAGTTTAAAATGTAAGGTACTTGAGTAAGTATACAATTTTTGTCTACTTACAGGAAATAATTAATTACAATGACAAACGACACTGTCAGAAATCATGTAGGATAAATATTATTGAATCCAGAGGGATGAGTTTGGAATGTGGAGTCCTTTTCTGTAGGTTCTTCTTCCTGCATCTTCCTCAGATGAGGTGGGCTTTCCTTTCCCATTTTTCTTGGATGCTAACAGCATCTTTTATGCCTCTCGGGTATGTTTTCTGCCCAACAGTGTACAAGCATAATATAAATCCCTATGATTTTATTGTTGCTAACCAGGCAAGCGGTTGTAGCTAGCCACCTTACTGAGTTCTCTCATTCTTTCTAATGGCATTTTTATTTATCCCCTTGAGTTTTCCTAGTAGCTAATTATGTAATCTGTAATTAAAGCTTTTCCTTGACCAATATTTATAAATACTTCTTCCTTCCTTCCTTCCTTCCTTCCTTCCTTCCTTCCTTCCTTCTTCCCTCCCTCCCTCCTTCCTCCCTACACATTGGTTATAACATTTAGATAAGTGTCAAATAATGATGGGAATAGCAGGCATCCCTCTTGTATCTCTATGGTGTTTTACTAATAGCATGTTGACAATTGTTTGAGAAGGACATCCTGATTGTGAAAAATTGTTCCTTTCTATTTCTAGTTTTCTAAGAATTTTAAAGAAACTATGGATATATGTTGAACTTTATAAACTTTTGGTAAATTTTCAGCTGACCCTTGGCTCGTTGATGTGATATTCTTATTCATTTTTAAAGACAATTTGAGTTCCCCATAAAGAAAATTCTGGTAATAAAATATTTGCAACATATTTTCCTGCTTAAAGATGACATGTCTATAATCAGGGCTAGCTCTTTGAGAGTAAGTTCTGTTATGTAGTTTTTGTTTATGTGGTTATAATAAACACATTTTTTTGGTAGATCATGCAGAACCCTGTAGATTGATGCTACCCAAAGTGTGGTCTACAGATTAGCAGCATCAGCATCACCTGGAAGGTTGTTAAAAATGCACATTCTTGGCTTTATCCCACACTACTGACTAGAAGCTTTACAGGTGGGGGCCAGGAGTCTGAGGTTTAACATGCTTTCCAGGTGATTCTTTTGCACACTAAGGTTTGAGAAGCATCATTATAGAACATACAGAATTCATGTGACTCTCTGGGTGCAGAGCAACTGCAAATGAACTCCAAAGTGACAGACAGGGACTGGTCTCTTTTCCTGCATGCATAAAGAAATAATGTGTCAGTGGATTCAGAGTTTGGGGATTCATGGTTGGAGAAGATAGCACTCAAGGGCATGCGCTGGGTCTTGAGGCTGTACCTGATCTGAGGCAAAGTTTAGGAATTAAAAGAGAACACATCTTGTCGACAGGGTTCACCGCAGTGGAACTCAGCCTGTACTTATCTGTCTTTATTTTCTACAAGGCCAGCACCACACACTTCACCTAGATTAAGGCCAGGATTATTTATACAACTCATCTCACAGGAATAATAATGAAGATATTAATTGTAATCACACCTATTATTTCTCCCCAGCCTATGCAGCATCACTCTTTCTTTACTCCTTCCAACTGGTATTGAAGGCATGGGTTGCTATTTCCATTTTAGAGATGCGACAACTGAGGTGCAGACTGGGCAAATAATTTATTTTGGGTCATGATAAGAACAAAGTGAGGGAGAGCATTACATTACAAACAAGAGAAGTGAACTGGAGAACTGAAATAAGAACATAACCGAAAATTAACACAACAAAGGTCAAATAGCCAATGGCATGCTTTAACAACCCCATGTTTCTTTAATAACGATGTTTTTGCAGACACCGAAACTATTTCCTAAAGGAGGTCAAAGTAAAGGAGAAAGTCAATCATATCCAGGAATAGAGCTGGGATGGAGGCAGAAAACAGAGGGTAATTCTGCCCTTTCTAGGTCATAAAAACTTTGTGGAGTGGCTCTCGGTAGGAATTCACTGAATACAGGTGTGTGAAAGCCAGGGCCAGCAGTCCCAGCATCGAAAACAAAGACAGAATGAGTCATGAAGTCAGAGGCATAAGGGCTGCTGTGTCTCATGTGAGAGAAGGAATCTTCCCCGGCAGAGTCTGCTCTGCCTGGGAAAGGTTCTTCAGTTAGCCCCTTTTTGAAAAGTGCACAGCATAAAATTTGTTTGCAGGATACTATCCCTGAGATAGGCAGAGATAGCAAAGGGAGGTTTTTCATGAGCAGTTTTTTGTTGTATTTCAGTTGTCATGCAGGTCCAATAAAGAAAAAGCTATAGTGAAGTTTATTTCAAGCATTAAATACAATACCATCACGCACACACATGCACACACACAACCCCCACAAAATGCAGTTTCTTTAGGATCATCTATAAAGTTCCCATTGAAGAAAGTTATCAGTATACCTTTTCTACCTTCTTAAGAGAAGTTGTTCATCAAGGGCTCATATATGTTCATCAAGATTTCTGCCTCTCATTGTAGCCCCAGCTGTTGGTCTTGCTGTCAGAACAGTCTTCCACTGTCAGTCCCTTCAGGAATGTCCTCAGCTGGAGAAAGCTGCCTCCCCTAGAAGCATGCCTTTCCGGGAGAAGACCACACTCAGTGACTACGGGAGGAAGGAAGACCTATTTTGGCTCATCTTGGGGCAACTCTCATGGATCTTTTTAGCTCAGAGTTGCTCACCATGGAGTCAGCTATGAATGTTGTTGGGCCCATTTCGCAGCACAACCCAGTCCTGCGTCCTTCTTTTATTCCTTCAGCATGGTTCCCAAAGGCATTTCCTAGTAAACATCCTGCATACTAAACCCCATCTCAGAGCCTTTTTCTTGGAGAACCCAACCTGACATATGCCCCCAAAGACATTGCCTAATCGCTCTTTTTTTTTTTGAGACAAAGTCTCACTCTGCTGGCCAGGCTGTGCCTAATTACTTCTAATGATGCAAGAAACACACCGTATGGACAATCTACTTGTATTTTCAGATATGGTTAGAAAGTTCTGCCATGAGGGTTGGAACCGACTCTCTGAACACTTTGTTAACTGGATGTGTTCTCTTGAACCAGCCAGCCAAAGACTACCCTCTACAGATTCTGCTTCCTTTATATCCATTCATTTCTCCTGAATTCTATCTTGTAGTCTAAAAGATAAAACAAAGTTTTAACTGATCAGCATCTCCTTCGTTTTTGTAATTGTGCTGCTAAAGGGAGACAAAATTGAGGGGAAAAGCAAATGATTCATAGCTCACCCATTCGGGAAATATGAAGTAGTCATATTCCTTTTTAGGTGGCTACCCATTACCATTTGCAGGTGGGGATGGGGGCTGTTGTAAGAGGAAGGGGCATAGTGAGAACTATGTGAGAAAAGACATAGTGAGAAAATAATCTGTGCAGAAGCACAGGTTTGGAGTCACCTTGGGCAATCCTTTTAGCCTTTCTGAGATTCAGTACATATGTTCTTTTTCACTCTCTTGTGTTCTTAGTCGTGGTGAAAGGAAACATTATCTACAGGTTTAGAAATTTATGAGTTGTTCTGCATTCTATCCTTCCCTTCACTCCTCACATCCATTGAATCTCAACACATTATCATTTCCTTCTTCTTCTGTAGCCAAAATTCATCTGGTTTCTGTTTCTCTCTCTCCATGTCTATGGTTACTGCCTCGGTTCGGGCTCTCATTGTAGCCTTTGCCTCTACCAGGCCCATTCCCTTCCACTCCATGTTACAGCCAGAGTGAACTCTCCCTAACACCAAACTAATCGTCTTAGCTAATAGCTTGAGATACTATAATGTGTTATTCATTATAGCAAAAACCTAGAAACAACCCAAATGTACATCAGTGGTGGAATGTGCAATTAAATTGTGACATATTTATATAACATTATACAGCAACAAAAAATAAACAAGCCTCTGGTATTACCATCCACATGAATGAATCTCATGAATACAACATTGAATCAAACGACAAGAGAGCATTCCATATGATTTACATGTATATGAGAGTTACAATGATTTGTGATCTTGGAAGTCAGGTAGGTTCCATTTAAGGAGGAGGATGAAGTCATGACTGGGTGGGAATAGGAAAGGAATTTGTATAGTGGTGATGTTCTATTTCTTATCTTGGCAGTGGGTAGTTACGTAGGCAAGCCCACTTTGAGAAAAGTCACTGAGTTTAACACTTATGATGTGTACACTTTTCTGTATGTGTATTATTCTTCGCAAATACCTTTAAAAATTCTACAATGGGCCATGTGCAGTGGCTCATGCCCATAATCCCAATACTTTGGGAGTCCGAGGCAGGAGGATTGTTTGAGCCCAGGAGTTTGAGACCAGCCTGAGCAACATAAGAGACCCCATCTCTACCAAAAAAAAAAAAAAAAAAAAAAAAATTAGCCAGGCATGGTGGCATGTGCCTGTAGTCCTAGCTACCTGGAAGACAGGTGGGAGGATCCTTTGAGCCTGCCGGCTTGAGGATGCAGTGAGCCGTGATTGTGCCACTGCACTCCAGCCTGGGCAACACAGAGAGACTCTGTCTCAAATAAAACAAAACACCAACATTCTTAAATGATTCCTCTGAAGGTAAAGAGGAATTTGATAGGCTCCTCTCCACGACTCACACACACTTCTCAAACTTTCTCTCTTGTTTTTCCGCCATGTGTGTTCACTGCCACTCACTCTGAGTTTTTTGCACTTCTGTAAAAGGACAGCAGACTAGGTAGATGGAGGACATATGTAATTTTTAAATAAATGACTGAATGGTGAGGCCAATAATACTTACATTGAAGTGCTTTTGTAAACATTAAACAAAAGAACATACGTACAGCTCTTAGCATAGTTCCTGAAACATAGCTGACACTCAGCATATGTTACCTCCTTCTTCCTTTTCTCTTCCCTACAAGTGCAGGTGAATAAACTCGTGACTCTGAACATTATTCGGATATTGTAACTAAAGTCACTTTTTGGGAGGTATTCTCTGTCAATCTCACTATCTATTTGGTGTTTACTTCAAAAAGACACTCTGGCTTGTGAATCTTGACACAGATTTAACTTTCTTGGGTAGGCTATCCTAAAAAAACCTATACTTTAATGTTTGTGTCAGATCCTTCCCAAATCTCTTGGAATATCACCACAGGCTCATTATCTGATAAAGCAATAAAGAACAGCTGCATCTGAGGAACGACGTTTCATGGGGTCTGGTTTTACTTTATTTGGGCACTTTAGGTAGATGGGGTCATTAGGAGGATCTGAGAGTTTTAGAATTGCTAGCTGCTGCTGCTGGTCGCTAATTCTCAAAATATTTTCTTCTTGCTATAAAATGCTTTCCTTCTCACACCAGATTTCATAAAGACCTTCCATCTGGTCTGCACTGATAACTAGAAATCCAGAGATGTTCATTCCTCTTACAACTTGTAGTTTAAAATGATCCAGATGCAGGATTAGGTTTTCCAGCCTCTTCTAAAGGATTTTGTCCTCCTAATCCTACAGCTGCATGTGGTGAAAATTGATCAATATGAGAGAGTGCTAACAATAAACCTATTAAAGTGTCCGGTTGGCTATGTGTACTTTTCATTTGACGTGTTTTAGGGCAATACAACAACGGGACAAAAACACTGACATCTATTTGGGTAAGGACTGCAGTAAACCAGATAATCCACAGTGGACGAGACAAAATAAGAGAACTAAAAAAGAAAGACAAAATTACAGTCAATCTGTAGTAGAAAGAGCGTTCCTCAAGAATTTTATCAATTTGTTGTGATCCAGGAATATGACAATTGATTGAATGATCTCTATAAATTCTGGTTCTCAGTTTCTTAGTCCACAAAATGTGAGAACGAATAAAAAGTAGCTGGGATTTTGATGAAAGTCCTTTCCTTGCCAGGAAGAAGAGCTTTGGTAAGTTGACTGACCTAAGCCCCAAATTTAGGGGCCACAATACCGGTTTTAGAAAATGATTCGGGGAGGAATAAACAAGAGAGAAATAAGCCACTCTAAAGTGCTGCTGCCCCATTTCTCTTCCCTGTTCATCTGTCCTCTCATCACTTATGATGGCACACTCATCTTCAATATTTTCCTGGGGTTTATGTTCATATAATTTCACACATAATAAAAATCTGGTAGGTGGAGAAGAAAGGAGCATAAAGCATGAGATGCTAAACTCACCTCTGCCTTGAGATGGCCTTGATAATTTATGACATAAAAAATAAGTTCCTATTTGGTAGAAAGTCAGCCTTTGATCAGTCTCAAGCTTATTTTTTTTGTGTGTGTAAATAAGCTTGTAAAAATAGAGGGAATGCTTTCCCACATTAGAGTATTAGATTTGATCTTTCACTTTTAAAGAGTAGTGTAGAAATAGAATTCCAAGGTGGGCAATAAAACAAACATGAAAAAAAAATGACCTGTGTGTAAAAGTGAGATGTAGGGAATTAGACACTTGAGTAATGAGAAGATGACAGAAAAGTTCAGGGCCTGAGGCTTTCTGCAAAGAGACCCACTTTCTTTTTCTTTCTTTTCTTTTTTTTTTTTTTGAGACAAGGTCTTGCTCTCTCACCTAGGCTGGAGTGCAGTGGCATGAACTTGGCTCACTGCAACTTTGGTTTTCCGGGCTCAAGCAATCCTCTCACTTCAGCCTCCCAAGTAGCTGGGACTACAGGTGCACACCACTATGCTTGGCTCATTTTAAAATGTGTTGTAGAGACGAGAGCTCATTATATTGCCCAGGCTGGTCTTGACCTCATGGGCTCATGTGATCCTCGTGCCTTGGCCTCTCAAAGTGTTGGAATTACAGGTGTGAGCCATCATGCCTGGATGAGATCTACTTTTCATTTGAAGCCTTGGTATCTTGGTTGTGGTGGGGGTAGCATATTGAGCCCACCTGAGGAATGGGCGGTGCTTGAGCCAGGTGGGAACAATGTGCTGCCAATGATATATCTTACTTCCCTCTTCAATAATAACCCCATCACACAGCAGGAAATGGAAATGCATTGCAGTGTTACCTGAACTAGAGACATATCCTGGATTTTGTCTCTTCTTTGGTACCACTTCTGAGAAGTTCTGACTTTGTTATCTTCCTCAAAAGAATGGAAACTTATTTATATGATTGCTGCTGACCAGGCATCAATAACAAGAAATGGAGAGCAAATACTTTGTATAGACACCAGAATGGCTAACAAAGGTGACATCACGCTGAGTTGCAAAGAAGGCACCATTCCCTTGGGCAAATGTTGAGAGACATGAGCCATCTTCTCCATGCACTTGGTCTGGGACTATGCCTTGAATGAAGTCATTAAGGCAGAAGAGGAAAGAATGAAAACTTGAGCTTACTATGTTTGTGATGTTGATTTCTGTGGAATTTAAAATTTGTTAGCTGGTGGATGCACATTGTTAATTTGAATACTCTTCATTATAAAAATAATCTGCTAAGTTTTCCTCCCTGGAAATTGTTATGAAAGCAAAAATAGTCACCTAAGGGAATATTTGAACATCCATATACCTAATGACCAGAGTCATGGCTACATTTTAAAAGGCTCCTTTCTAGTTCTGTCATTAGAAATCTCAGCTGATCCTTGAAGCAATCCTTAAAGCAATCCTTGAAGCGTCTGCAGCTCATATCAGGTGATGATGACACAATAGTTAAGTTCTATCAACAATGGTGAATCAGGATTTGATTGAGTTTCTCTGTATAGCTCTCATAGTGATGAAATACCTGGGCAGAAGTACTTCTCCCACCTCTATGCAGCAAAATAGTTAGTGGTGAGGTGCTATGCAATTTTAGAAATAAGCAACATACTCTGTTTTAAATATGATACAGAAACTGATCTTAGTCCCACCCGGGAGGAGAGCTTCATCATTACAACTCCGTGGACTGGAGGCTAAAGCTCTGGAGGGAGAAAAAACCGAGGTAGGCATATTTTGTTCTTTTGTTAAATGGGCCTCAAATGCCTCAAAAGTCATTTATTTGTTGAAGACAGGGTCACCTTATTTAATTCAGCAGGAAAGCAACTGTATCAGAAAGAGAAAAGCTGTCTCAATCTTCTCTGTATTTCAAAGGTATTTCACATACGCTCCTCATGAAGGAGACTGCACGGGGAATCAGACCCAGGTGCCTGCTTTGCCTCTCTTGCACAGGGTTAAGTAAGGGAAGCCCCTGACTCACAAGTGCATCCTGGCTGTTTAAGGTTATGCATATTGTGTCTGAATGTATAACCATGGTAAATATATATTCTGGAGCAATGTTAGATTCAGCTTAGGATGATGTACTGCTTAGAGTTTTGAGGGAAAACATAAGAATGATGAAATGAGCCTAAATTATTTTGGAAAAAACTGCTCTCCCAACCCATTTGACGATCTATTACTTCCTTCTGGGCTGCTCCCTTCCCAAGAGATTTGGTACAGGAGGCAAGGAAGGACAATAAGAGAGGTTAGGAAGAAGCACCTTGGGATGCTGACACCCTCTGCCTTATCCTTCTAACTCAAGGACAAGCAGCGTTGGGTTGAATACAAGGTCCTTTCTTCCAAAACTGGGCACAGGCAGAAACATACATATACATGCAAAACCACTATGATCCTGTGATAGGAGCTGGAATCACTTCCCTTTAAACTCAATTTCCTTTCATTTTCATTAGGTAGGGGGTCAGCCTCTCACCTTGCAGTATTGGGTGGAGATGGCTTAAGATCAAACTTCTCATCTTAACTCTTACTTTCAAGATTTATTTTGTAGTAAAAAAAAAAAAAAAAAATGAGCCTGTCCCGTTACCTCCTCACCTGGGTATTTTATCAGGACTGAGCACATAGTTATTTTCTGAGGGCTGGAGCAACCGTGCAGTCCTTTCTAATCAAAGATTTTTTAATCAGCTGGCTTTGAAATCACACCGTCCTCCTGGGGTCCCTGGAGCACACCACCTCCCTGTGATTTCTACTCAAGTTTTCCCCGGCACCCCCCAGCACCCGTTCCATACCTATTTAATCTTTAAACTGCCTCTAATCCTTTTGCAAGGAAGCGGGATGAAATGCTCAAACCACAGTTACACACGATGTTGATTCTCAGGTTCACACATTTGAGGAATTGTTTGAACAAGAAATGCGCTCTGTACTATAATCCAGGGGGCAGGCACGGTGCCTGGGCGACCCTTATAGTCTCCCTCCGACACCCCGCATCCCAACTCCCACCGCCTTTGCGCCTCAAAGCTGGCAAACATTCCCAAGCCAGATCTAGAGTACCTGGAGTGGGTGCGGGTAAGAAGAGAAGCCAAGGTCGTCCCGGAAGGTGTGCGCCCCTCACCTTGTGGATGGTGCGTGCAGCCGCGCCGCACTGGGCAAACTGGGGCGTCCCGCTGGCTCCAGAAGTCTCACTCGGAACCCGCTCCTTTTTCTCCTGAGCTGGATCAAAGCACTGCTTTTCTCCAGAAACATTCGATTCTGGAATACGTTGAGCCCAGGGCGTTCTCCCCGCCAGCGTCCTTGCCTGCGCCAGTGCCGGCCGGGGTGCGGCGAGACAGAACCTGGGAGCGCGGCGCGCCGGGCAGCCCGAGGCACCGCGGGTGGCAGGCGCTGCGCTTCGCCGAGTCTGGGCGCCTGGACTGGAAGAGGAGGCGAGAGAGAGAGAGAGAGAGAGAGAGCGAGGAAGAAAGAGGAGGAGGAGGAGGAGCAGAAGCAGGGGCAGGGGCAGTCTGCTAAATCATCTACGCAGGTCGCAGCCTCCCAGGACACCGTGAACAGAGAGGCGGGTGGGGTGGGGGTGCGATGAAAAGATGAGCCCGGGTGTGAGGCAGATGGTGTTGTGAACTGGAGGTCGCAGCGCGGAGGGGCTCCAGGTCTTGCTTAGGTTGTAAAAGAGGTATTATGGAGCTGATGGCGCCTTAGGGCTCCCGGTTGCAAACACTAGAGGGCAGGGCTGTCCATGTTATAAACCGGGCCTGCGGGGTTGGCGCTGTGTGCAAGGGACTCACCTCCTGAGCCCCTTGCGGGCCACAGCCCTGGCGGAGAAGGGGAAAATAGATGCAACAAGGGGGCAGACCCTACTCCCCTCTTCTGCAGAGAACCTGGGTTGAGGAGGGAGAGGAACAGCGGTTGACCGATTTGCACGCTTTCTCTGCGCGGCTCCAACAGGCCAACCCTCTGGAGGTGCATTTCTTAGCTTTCCTGCAGGGGAGATTACAGTCAACATCCACAGGACACCTCAAGGAGAGAGATTACAAGGAAGGGGTGAGGGAGAAGTGGACGAAAATTGGGGTGGGTCAAAGTGGAAGCGGGGAAGAGAGATGGGGAAAGCAGTGAAGAAAAGGAGACGGAGGGTGGAGTGGTTGGGGCTGAAAGATCTGCTGAAGTAGCCTTGCCATTTTTTTTTTTTTTTTTTTTTTTTTTAGGGAAGTCTACCTGGGCGCCATCTCAGGTTGGCAGAGGGCTTTGTGCTCTTCTTAGGGTGCCAGGGGCTGTTCTTTTTGATGTGCTGCTGCGGCAAGGTCAGAAAAGTTAAGCTGGAAGGGACTTCACAGAATCCTGGCAATGCTAAAAGAAGCTTCCTTAGGGCTGGTTGGTTGTTCTCTGTGGAGAACTTGGGTGACTCAACTTTGAAGCTTAACATGGATTGAGTCCCTGCCATTGTAGAAAAAGAAAATCAGATTGTTCAGACTAGCCATAAAATGAACTAGACAATCTTATGGAGACAGTATGATCTGTAGACAATCTGATACACACATCTTAGTGTTGAAAGGACCTTGGAAATCATGTAGGCAACTTGAGTAGCTTCCCCAAACACTTGCCTCACACTTTTCTTTCTGGTTTGCAGCCTTATGGCTGATCTGAAAAGCACTTTAAGTTATTTATTTTTTGAAGTTTGGCAATTCTAAACCAAATGAAACCCTTCTTAAGTTCAAAAAGCAAGCCTGTGTGCCCTTCCTCCTGCCTTCTGGTGTGCCTCTCAAGGCCAGCAGGGGCTGACTGATGGATGTCAGGGGAATTTCACTGAACAAGAGAAAGGAAGGTTGGTAAACTATAGTCTTGAATTGTGATTTGCTTCTATTAATCCCATTAAACTGAGAATAGGCTTAAGTAGACTGAAGTCTAACAGGAGGATGAGGTGGAAATATGTTTTTCTACTAAAGATGACACAGCTTGAAGTTTGTTTGATGATCAAGGTATTATGTAAAAATAAACAGAACAAGAATCATTCCTCATTTAAAAAAGGAATCTTATAGGACTGAAGTTTTTTTTAGATATTCCAAGAGAGTAAGTAAGGACATTGTCCTACTCTGGCAAATTTGGGGTTCCTCCAAAATATAAAGGAAATATGAGTTTGTTAAATTCCTTTTTAAAAAATTGATTTACCTATTTTTTGGTTATTACAATGTAAAGAACTATGGAAACAAATATTATACACTTGGAAACGGTCCTGAGCATACCTCAGAATACCCGCTTTTTGGCAGATGTTCAGCTTTACGAAGTGTCTGATTATTTTCAAGCTATTAATTAACTTCTGGCATATATTTCACCAGTTTTAATAAAATCAATGCTCTCTTAGTCAAGAGCTGATAATTCAATTTGTATTACCCATTTGAATTTCCAATGGGCTCTGTGAGTGCTTTAGGAATGTAGGTATACATCCCCATTTCATAATAGAGAATTCCTTGTCACTTAACAAACTATAAGGATTCCATGGAGCCCTGGACATCTGGTATAAAAATTCCTCAACTTGCAGCAGGAACTAAAAAGTCATTATGAAGAAATTATCAAATCCACTCATTCGTTAATTCAAAAAATGTTGATAAATATCTATCATGTTTGAGGCACAAGGCAACTTCTAGGACTAAAATAACGAAGAAACAGTTTATTCTCTCAGTGGGAAGACTGAGTCCCAAACTAGTAAATCCATTCCAGAGTAACAGTTTGGAGAAGGGGGAAGTACAGGATATTATGGGAGCACAAAGGAGGACAATCTAACCCAGGTTTTAGGACCAGGGAGTAATTGCTGGAAGTGGTGCTGGCAGTGGTGGTGTATATAGGTGGTGGGGTGGTTGATAGTGGTTGGGAGAGGGAAAAATAATGAACAATGGATTCCCTCTATCTCCTAGACAATCCTAATTACATTTGTTAACTTTTCACTTGGATGCTGGAACTTCGCATTAATGGATGAGGAAGCAAGCATGCACATGGTACATTTTTCTGCTAGAAGTAAGACTACAAGTTTTGTGAGGCAGGAACTGTGTATAACTTGTTCATCACATGATTACAGAGAAGAATCAAGATTCTGGTTGACATTGTCTGTGAGTTCCTACCTCCACCATGGAAATGGGAATGAAACATGAAGGGAAGACGTTATGGTGGTGAGGGAGCTCACGCCATCTTAGGTGCTCTCCATACACTATTCCGCTAAACAATTTCAACAACCCTGTGACATGGTTCTCTCATTTTACTGTTGGTTTCAAAGACTGAGCTTCAAACTGCATTTTATGTCTGTGGTGTGACAAAGGCCAGAGGGAGAGAAGGAAATGTTTATAGGTAGGTTTTAACATTTGTCAGCTTTCAGGAAGTTATGCTAAGGTAAGCAAGCATAACCCTCAAATCTCAGTGGCTTGCTATGGTAGAAGTTAGTGGCTTGCTAATAAAGGTATTAGCTGTGGAGAGTCTGCAGCTCCATTTTGGAATCCAGACTGAAGAAGCCAGGCCATTTTTATGGTAGAGGGAAGAGTAATGGGGGAACATCACAATGGTTCTTAAAGCTTCAGCTGAATTATGAGATAAATCACTTATGCTCACATTCCATTGGCTAACCCAAATCATATGGCTAAGCCTGATGTCAACTGAAAAAAAGCAGGCTTCCTCCACTGGGAAGGATTCCAGGGAGGGCTTCTGTAGAGATGGGCCTGAGAGTCACCATATTTTGTGAATAAATTATTAAATTGACAACAATCTCCAGCAATGCTTTTGAATGAAGGCATTTTCACTATAAAATGTTTTATTTGCTGATACTATTGGCTAACTGTGTTCACCAACCTCATGATACAGGGAGCAAAATAATGAATTTAGGTTGATTAGCTTAATCAACTAGAATATAGCTTAATTCATTAGAATACAGCTTAATTGATTAGAATACATCATCTAGATCTAAACTGTTCAGGGAACAGTTGGCAAGGTGGCCTTACGCTCTACTCTCTGACCAAAAACTGGCTCTTACTCCCTGTTGGCATGTGGTAATATTTGTTCCCAGGAGGAAATATTAAGGCAGACTTGGTGGAACAAACCTCAAGCTCTAGTGGTCTTGACAGTGGTTCATGATCAACACATTTTTTCATCAAAAGTAATCATGAGAAGCAGCTCACTTACTTATAAGTAGAAATAGCTGATACATTTTCAATAATGATTTCTTGAACACCTCCAACCTGGAATTTGAAAGAGATGTAGGACTTGGTCCCTTCTCTAAGAGAACTAAAAACCCAAGGTAGGTGAAGGCATTTACATGAATGACTACATGAAGGAGCTGAAGGAGCAGAGAAACCTCTGTGAAGGAATTGGGGCTTTGGAAAGATATGTAGAGTCTGAGCAGGCCCTGTTTGTGTAGGGCTAATTTTTCTGTCTTCCTGACCTGCAGAGCATGCTTCTCTGTGCTCCAGGGAGCTATCACTATGTGCCATGCATGTGCATCTGGGGATTCACCAGCCTAACCCTTTGCTCAAATGGACAGGCCAGAAGCCCTGTGTTATGACCATGTGGGCTAAACAATTATGTCCCTTTGCCCTTATGTGCTTTTTTATTTTTCATTTTTATGAATTTTTCATTTTTGTGGGTGTATGGGAGGTATATATATTTATGGAGTACATGAGATGTTTTACTACAAGCATTCAATGTGAAATAAGCAAATCATGGAGAACAGGGTATCTATCCATCCCTTCAAGCATTTATTCTTTGAGTTACAAACAATTAAATTATACTCTTTATTTTAAAATGTACAATTAAGTATTATTGACTACAGTAACCCTGTTGTTCTATCAAATAGTTGGTCTTATTCACTCTTTCTATTTTTTTGTACCCAAGTCCCTGTATTATTAAATAAATAACTTACAAGTGGAAACCATGAAGGCACAAAAAACAAGCAGTGTGCAGATCAAGGTTTGGAAACTGGTGTGAAAAACAGGGTGGTTGCTTGTGAAATTGACACCTATTCATTCATAGGCATCCTTGTAATGGAGAACTTCTTTGTTTCTGCCACTCCTGAGTCCTAGTCAAAGCTGGAAGTCCTTATTATGTGTTCATAGGTGGCCTTTGGTGATTTGGGAGGTGATTCATCAATGTTAGGGCAGCTCCCTGCTTTCACCCTTCTGCTTGACAATATGTAGGATGGTCATCAAGCATTCTGAATCTGAACTTCAGGGTTCAGATTCCAGCTCCACTACTTACAGCAGAGTGACATTAGGCCAACTTATTGTACATTTGTCTCAGTTTCCAACATCTCTAGAATGGGGATAAGTCTTGTATGAGGGTTTCTTACATGAGACAGTGCATTAAAGTTCATTGCACAGTGGCTGACACACAGTAAGTAACAGGTGTTAGCTATTGGTATGATCTTTTCCTTTTTATTTACTGAGTAAGAAGGAGATTCATTTCTCAGATTATTTTAATGTCTGTGCCTCTGGTTTCTGACTCTTTTCTTCCAGCCTGCATATAGAGATTCTCTAGCCTAAATATTCCCTGTACCCTTCTCTACTCCCCACTTTTCCTTGAATCTCTCATCTGTATTATCTTCGCCTCTATTTACCATTACCATTTAACGTCATGAAAAGAAAAAGAATTCATGGTCAGCATTTCTTCTTCCTCATCTCTCACTCATTCCTCAATAAACTGAATATAGCTTCTGACTTAGTCATGCTATCAAATTTTTCTAGGGAAAATCATCAGTGACTTGTATAGTAACTCCCAAATTCAGAGGTTGATTTTCAGTTCTTGTCCCCTTCATCAGTTTTAGCATTGCTTACCACAAGTCTTTCTTAAACTTTCTCTACTTTTGCCTTCTAGAATGCACCTCTGCTGGTATTTCTATCTCTTGTACCATTATGTTTAAATTGCCTTTCCTAACTTGCCTTTCTTTGAGTGCACTTTAGGTATTGCTGCTTATACTTAGAACCTCTAATATCAAAAATTCAGCAGACCTAGCCAATGCTAATAATAAGTAAAAAGCGAACTTGAGTAAATGGAGGTATGTGCCTGGATAAGAAAACTGAAGCATTCTTTTTTTTTTTTTTAAATGGAGAGAATTGGACAGAAGGTTCTAATGTTTATATGACATTATAAATGTAGTAGAAATGTAAAGAAAACTTTGAAAAAGGAATTAATTGGAGGACAATTAGGTAAGTAGTTATAATCTATTATAAGAGTAAAGTGATTTTGAAAAGGGAATACTGGCTGGGCTTGGTGGCTCACACCTGTAATCTCAGCACTTTGGTAGGCTGAGGTAGGCAGATCACTTGAGGTCGGGAGTTTGAGAGCAGCCTGGCCAGTGTGGTGAAACCCCATCTCTACAAAAAGAAAAAAAAAATACAAAAACAAGCCAGGTGTGGTGGTGTGCACCTGTAGTCTCAGCCACTTGGGAGGCTGAGGCATGAGAATCACTTGAACCAGGAAGGCAGAGGTTGTGGTGAGCCAAGATTACTCCACTGCACCTCAGCCTGGGTGACAGAGCGGGACTCTGTCTCAAAAAAAAAAAACAACAACAAAAAAAATAATAAAATTACTATAAAAATACATCTAAAAAGAATAGAAAAGATAGCACAAATAGAGGTCTTGAATATAGACAAACTTAACCCATGATAGTAAGATAACACAAAGCAGTGAAAAGAATAATAAATTATGCAGCACCATTCACAATAGCAAAGACTTGGAACCAACCCAAATGCCCATCAATGATAGACTGGATAAAGAAAATGTGGCACATATACACCATGGAATACTATGCAGCCATAAAAAGGGATGAGTTCGTATCCTTTGCAGGGACGTGGATGAAGCTGGACACCATCATTCTCAGCAAACGAACACAGGAACAGAAGACCAAACACCACATGTTCTCACTCATAAGTGGGAGTTGAACAGTGAGAACACATGGACACAGGAAGGGGAAACATCACACACCGGGGTTTGTTGGGGGATGGGGGGCTAGGGGAGGGACAGCATTAGGAGAAATACCTAACGTAGGTGACAGGTTGATGGGTGTAGCAAACTACTATGGCACGTGTATACCTATGTAACAAACCTGCACGTTGTGCACATGTACCCTAGAACTTAAAGTATAATAATAAAAAAAGAAATTAACAACAACAACAAAATTCAAAATCCTCATATCATATGTAAATTAAAACAAAATTCCAAAGAGATGAAATAGTTAAATGTAAATAATTCAGGACAACAAAAGAGAAACATTTAGGTATATATTCTCCAATATTTTGATAAGGAAGAACTTTTAAGCACTAGACTTGGTATTTAAGGACATTTGGATCAGTAATTCTTTCTCCTTTAGCATCCAGAATTATAGAATTTTAGTCATGTTCATCATAATCTCAAGGCAAAGCACACAAGAATATTTTGTTACTTTATACAAGTCTCAAGTTCTTCCTCCAAAGCTCCAGTGTAGCTTGTATTCGTTTCCCTTGTCTCTCTAGGATGGTAAAGTAGAAAATGTTGCTTCTCTCTGTTTTTTTTTTTTTTCTTTTTGAGACGGGGTTTCGCTCTGTCGCCCAGGCTGGAGTGCAGCGGCGCGATCTCAGCTCACCGCAAGCCCCGCCTCTCGGGTTCACGCCATTCTCCTTCCTCAGCCTCCCAAGAAACTGGGACTACAGGTGCCCGGCTAATTTTTTGTATTTTTAGTAGAGACGGGGTTTCACCGGGGTCTCAATCTCCTGACCTCATCCGCCCGCCTTGGCCCCCCAAAGTGCTGGCATTACAGGCGTGAGCCACCGGGCCCGGCCGGAAAATGCTGTTTGTCTTATGCTATCCACATCACTTCCCTTTTCTGGATTCTCATCCTGGAGATTTCTCTTCTCTGATTACTTTCAGCCCAAAAATACCTATTCATTGTCACCTCTAACTTTTCCCTCCATTGAAATGCTACACTATGCTGCACTATACTATACACACTTCACTGCTCCTCAGTGTGCTTGGTATACAGGAGGTGCTCAATAAATACTTATTGAAGGAGAATTTTCCAACCATATTTTTACATCATTTTTTAAAAAATTGACCCTTGAGTAAACAATAATATATTATATCGTTTTAAATGGCTAGAAAGAGGATACTGAATATTTCCAACACTAAGAAATGATAAATGTTTGAGATGGTGGATATGCTGACTACCCTGATATGACCACTATGCATTGTTTATATCAAAACATCATTATGTACCCCATGAATATGTACAAGTATCATTTGTTGATTAAAAAATAAAATTAACCATCTCCCAAAAAATTGGCTTTTAGGTATTATTCTTTAGCTATTCTTGTGTTCATTCTTTTATTCATGAAGTAATGGCGAGCTGCATTAAAGTAATGGTAGCAGAGATCATGAAAAAGGTTAAGTATAATTTCTGATTGAGACAACTAGATAGGAGAAGTACTAGAGTTAAATTTTGAACCTGTTCAATTTGAGGATGCTGCAGGCCACCCAGCATAGTATCTAGTCAGCAGCTGGAGTTGGAGATAACTTTTTTTTGTGGGGGGTCCATAGGAATTGGCCTTTATGTGCATTTTGTGGGCTAGCTCCTCAAGCTGTATATGAGCATACTTATCCCCAGGATATTCTTTTATTCATCTCTTTGAGCTTTGTTGTTTTCTAACATATTTTTAATTTTTCTTTTTGGACCTTGTTGCCCTTAAATCTTTTCAATTTATTACTCACCCAAAGCTATTCACAACTCAGAGAAAGAAAAATGTTCCTTTGATCTTTAATCCCTTGTGGCTTTTTCTAACTGACCTGTATGAGGGAGAAAGACGCTCCACTCTTTTTCTTGGCCTTGGAAGCTTTTCCTCTTGTATGAAAAAAGGAGACTTCGGTATTGTCAAGACACGACTCCCACTGGCCTGGCTCTTTAGGCCTTGTCATTTAGCAGCTGTCATGACCATGTGCAGTGCACTTTCTTACCAAAGCCCCAGAAAAACACCTGCTATCTGTCAGACTTGGCTTCTGCTGGAGAATTATTTAAACCTTTGTTTCTTTTAAACGTCCCCAACACATTTGGTACACAATAAATACTGAAGAATTAACAAAATATGGTAGAGTTTTTTTTTTTTTTTTTCCTACAGGAGAAAAATCATGTTGAGCAAATACTAGGTAATTTACATATGTTATATTTAATCGTCACAATCAAAACAAGTTTAGGAGATGAGCATTATCATTTCCATTTGGCAGACAGAGCAAAGGAGGAGCGCAGGTGTAAATACTTTACCTGACGCCACACAGGTAGAATGTGGCTTAGCTGAGGCTTAAACCTGTGTCTGTACTAAGGCCTGTTCTTTTCCCTCCCATTGCAGTGTGTTCCAGGATGGGCTAATAGAGCTCCAGGGCAAGCTGGGTTATGGGAGTGAGTGGACTGTGTGTGGGGGGAAGGAAGAACTCAGGGTCACTAAAGGAGCAGCTTCCTGACCTGGGAGTATTCGGCAGGGTGAGTACATGTGGGGTAGACAAATCACAGAGTTCTTTAAAATGGGTTTCTTATTTGTTTTTATTAATAATATTGTTAGTTTGTATAGAAACGTAGAATTTTCAAAGCACTTTCCCTATCTTCATAAAATCTGGCAATTCCAAATCATTTTCTAAAAAAGATACTGTTTATGAAATAACATAGTAGGTGATGGTAACACTGTTACTTTATAGTTATTTATTATTTATTTTAATAATTTATTGAGGGATAATTTATATAACATAAAATTCACTCATTGTGCGTGTGCAATTCAATGATTCTAGTACATTTCTAGAACTGTGCAACCATCACCACAGTCTAGCTGTAGAATGTCTCTATCACTCTAAAAAGTTTCCTTATGCCCATTTTTGGTGAATCTCTACTCCCAAAACCATCCTAGGCAACCACTGGTATGTTTTGTTTATTTATTTAGAGACGGAGTTTCACTCTTGTTGCCCAGGCTGGAGTGTAGTGGCATGATCTTGGCTCACCGCAACCTCCGCCTCCTGGGTTCAAGCGATTCTCCTGTCTCAGCCTCCCGAGTAGCTGGGATTACAGGCATGCACCAACACGCCTGGCTAATTTTGTACTTTTAGTAGAGACGGGATTTCTCCATGTTGGTCGGGCTGGTCTCAAACTCCTGACCTCAGGTGACCCGCCCCTCTTGGCTTCCCATAGTGTTGAGATTACAGGCGTGAGCCACCATGCCCCGCCTGTTTTCTGTCTTTATAAATTTGCCTCTTCTAGGCATTTCATATAAATATTCAGTCTTTGCATCTAGCTTCTTCTACTCAGTGAAATGTCTTTGGATTTATCCATATGAACCATGTACCAGTAGTTCCTTTTTTTCAATTGCCAAAATGTTTTCCATTTATGGATATGCCATACTTTTTAAAATCATTCATCTGCTTGTGAACATTTGTATAATTCTTTACCTTTAAATAGTACTTTGTAATTTACATATCACTTTGACAATCATTATATTAGTTGATCTTCAGGAACCATGGGAAGAAGTGAAGACAGGTTGTTATTCTCACGTTATGACAGTAGGATGATAAAAGAGGCTGGCATTTATTGAACTCTTTCTATTTGCAGCACTGCTATAAACATGTTTTATGTATTGGCTCATTTAATCCCTGCATCATCCTTGTGGGGAAAAAGCTATTATTATCGTCATCTTTTATATTGGTAGACTGTTATGAAGAGGTTAAGTACCTTTCCCAAATCTGCAGCCAGTATGTGGCAAACTGGGGTTTGAAACCAGGCAATCTGGAACCAGCATCGAGGCCTCGAGAAGTTAGAAGAGGACATGTTCAATGTCTTTTAAGTGGTTTTATTTTCTCTGTCTCTTCATGTATACGTAAATGAAATTTATAAATTATCAGATCCCAGAAAAGTTTAGAGAAATTAGACACCATAGACATTAGTGTACAGTGTACTTCTTTATGTACAGATGGAGGATGAGAGCTTCCTTATGTACAGTTGAGTGTTAATGTACAGTGTACTTCTTTATGAACAGATATGGGCTGAGAAAAGCATGGTGTATATGACCTTCTCCAGAGTCACATGCCTGGGCAGTGATAGGGCCTGGATTAGAATCCAGTTCTGCTGACTCCAAAGTTAGTACTTTTGTCATTAGCTTGCTTCTTAAAGATTTATGCAAAACCTTGTACAAAGATTTATACCAAATATAATGGGGATATTTCGTATCCTGGGAGAGAGAAAAGGGATGGGCCTGTATTGAGGGGAGGGCATTGAAATGGGAAGTAGAAGCATGAAAGACATATACTTGCTTTTTTTGAGCTTGGTGTGCAAAAAATGCATGTGTGACAGGGCCCAGACTTTCTACTGTTGCAACAAATCCTTGGATTCACAGGTGACTGGGCCAGTATGAGAATTCCACATGTCTGTACAGAGGGAATTGGCCGCAGTCTTTTCAAAAAGCCTTGGCATTAAAAAAAAAAAAAAAAAGAGGTTTTTAAATTTAGCTGTTTCAGCTTTTGAAAACTATTATCAACAAGTACTTCCTCAAGTGAGTCTCTGGATGGAAAATGGATCAAGTGAGTTTCCCATGACAGCATCTCTCAAAATTTTAGCTCTAAGAACTTCAGTGATCATAATTGCAGTGCTGTTTGTGGAATCCTACAGTATTTTGCCTTTCTCTTTGAATTTACGACTCCTTTCTCTCTCCTCACCTTGTGAGGAAGGGTCCCTGGTGTTATAACTGAAGTGGTCCCAGCCTTGGGATATGGTGTAAGCCTCAGGGCTGTGTTGCGTGTGGAGGGAGGTGTGTACACCACCCAGCATTGGGAAAGATTGCTGGTAGGGGACAAAGACTACAGAGCTGCCTCTCTCCAAGCTCTAGGCTCCACATACACCCCAGCTTCAGCCCATTGCTTGATATCCCAGGCTCCAGAGACATAAATTCAAGGCTTGATTTTGACCTTCCCATATTCCATTTTTTAATTTTTTAAAAAATTATACTTTAAGTTCCAGGATACATGTGCAGAATGCACAGGTTTGTTATGTAGGTATACACGTGCCATGGTGGTTTGCCGCACCCATCAACACATCATCTAAGTTTTAAGCCCTGCATGGATTAGGTATTTGTCCTAATGCTCTCTCCACCTTGCCCCACTCACCCCCAACAGGCCCCAGAGTATGATGTTCCCCTGCCTGTGTCTGTGTGTTCTCATTGTTCAACTCTCAATTATGAGTGAGAAAACGTGGTATTTAGTTTTCTATTCCTGTGTCAGTTTGCTGAGGATGATGGCTTCCAGCTTCATCCACGTCCCTGCAAAGGACATGATCTCATTCTTTTTTATGGCTACATAGTATTCCATGGCCACATTTTCTTTACCCAGTCTATCATTGGTGGGCATTTGGGTTGGTTCCAAGTCTTTGCTACTGTAAATAGTGCTGCAATAAACATACATGTACATGTGTCTTTATAGTAGAATGATTTATAATCCTTTGGGTATATACCCAGTAATGGGATTGCTGTGACCTTCCCATATTCTTTTCTTATGAAGGAAAGGTCTATTCAGAGACTTGGGTTACTTATGAAAACTATGGGTTTCAAATGTGAAGGTGAAAAAAAAAGTAAATAGATTAATCCAGAAAGACAGTTGGAATACAAATACCTGAAGATCTATAATAGACCTGTTGAGAACGGATGCAGCGACTTCCCAAGAGTTTTGTCTTGCTCTCGTGCATGTCACCTGATTGTTTGACTGGAGGGTTGGGGGGGCAGTTTTTGTTCTTCAACAGAAAATTTTCACACACTGATTTCAATTCAACAACCTGACTACTTTAAATTTATTTTACTGGTAAGAAAAGGGGTGGATAGGGAACAGGCAGCTTTGGGAGGAGGAGGAGAAAACACTTGGGGAGGGGATTTCATTCACTACTCTCTATTTTTTCTGGATACCCTGGAGCAGTGGTTTCTAAACCTGGCTAGGCATCAGAATCAACTGGGGAATATGAAACAATGAAATGAGAGAAAACAGAATCAGAGCCCACCCTAAACTTACTGAATCAAAATTCCTGAGACTGTGGCCAAGGAATTTGTATTTTTTGAAGCTCCCCCAAATAATTCCTTCATGAATTAAAAAGAAAATCAAAGGATTGCTGAAGACTCACATGCAATGTGTTTTCAAAATGGTGATTTTGTCTTAGGACAGGTTTTCTCAAACTGTTCATATTATGCAGCCCTTCCTTTACTCTGTCAAACATTCAGTGGTTGTGTTAATGTGCTCGGGCTGCCATAGCAACATATCATCAACTGAGTGGCTTCAACAAAAGAAATTTATTTTCTCACAATTCTGGAGGCTGGGAAGTCCAAGATTAAGGTTCCAGCAGGGTTTAGTTCCTGGTGAGGGTTTCTCTTCCTGGCTTTTAGATAGCTGCCATTTCACTGTGTCCTCGCATGGCAGAGAGTGAGCTCACTGGTATCTCTTCCTTTGTTATAAGGATACTAGTTTTATTGGAACAGGGATCCACTTTTATGGCCTCATTTAACCTTAGTCACCTCCTTAAAGGCCCTATCTCCAATATAGTCACACGGGGCTTAGGGCTTCACCATATGCATTTTTTTTTGGGGGTGGGGAGACACAGTCCAGTCTATAAAGCCAATCTTGCTGTCAACAAATGAGATTGTTGACAATAACAATAAGACACACACATACACATACACATAGAGTGTTTTCTAGCTTTTTGTCATTACTGTTTTCTTCATTACTTTGTTCTTTTCTTAGTATTGTTTTAAAGTTTTCAAAGGGGAAATTTAAAAATCAATGACATCAAGAATCAGTGGTCTTTAAAAAGTGTCAAAGTGATACAATCAATTGTTGAGCAGGACATATCAGAGAAGTCCTAGTAGTCTAGAATAATGGAGTAGTTCAACTGCTTTTTGACTCTTGGACAGTTTCACAGAGTTATATACTTTTATAATTTGCTTAGTAATTAAAGCTGTCCTTTTGTAATTCAAGTAAAATGTTTTAAAATTAGCATATAATTAAAGATTATTTTATAAATTTCTTTTTAGTAATAACCATAATATACATGTCATAGGGTTGGGTTCCTCTTCTCCTATCTCACCCGATTTCAGGAGCTTAAAATATACCAAAATATGGGTAACTAAGGAGGGTCTTTTAAAAGCAATTTAAAAGGTGCTAAAAAAGAGACAGAGGCTTCCTTTTGTTTTGAAGCATAATTATAAATGGGATATGTCAAGAGAAGGTCTGCTTGAACAGTTTGAAGTTTCATCTTATCTCATGGATAACCCAGTCTGGGCCAGACCCTAATTGGAGCTTTTCCCATCCTGTCCCACCCCACCTCTCTCATGTCTGGAGATGCAGAAGAGAAAAGAGATGGGCAAAACTGCTTTGAAAACCAGGAAGAGTATAAATAGGCTTGACCTGGTACAGTTGGAAAGCAAAAGGGGGTAAATGAACTTTGAGATTTAAAGGAGAGGAAAAGAATGAGAAGTTCAAAAATAGATGGGTTGTCTTACTGAGGAGAAGAAGCTGGCTATTTGAAGTGGCTTAGAGGCTCTAAACTGAAAAACCCCTCTTCCCACCAGGCCTACGGTGAAGCTTCCAATGGAGAAGTTGAGTAATTTGGAGGCGTGCCTCCCAGATACTCCCTGGGGCCTCGAGTGGGAACATAAAAGTAAAGGACTGTTCTTCTGGACTTCTTTTGCTTTGTTTATTGTTTATTATGCATGTATATATTTATTTAGGTTATTGAATGAGACCTCCACTCTCTTTCACTATTAAATGTGTAACATAGGTTTACATTATAAGGACAAGTTGTGACTTGTTTTCTTTTAGCTAGTGAGTGACCACTTAATTCTTTAAGTTAATTTTGTAAAAAAAAAAAAGATTTGTTGAAATGGATTTCATAATGACATATGTTATGCTTGGTTTAAGATATTGACTAAAATTTAATTAAATGTTGTGACCTAAAAATGGATCCCAAAGGCTTTCATGATTGATGTTGGAATTCTTGCATTGGTATTAAAAAATTAACTCTTGGCCGGGCGCGGTGGCTCAAGCCTGTAATCCCAGCACTTTGGGAGGCCGAGACGGGCGGATCACGAGGTCAGAAGATCGAGACCATCCTGGCTAACATGGTGAAACCCCGTCTCTACTAAAAATACCAAAAAACTAGCCGGGCGACGTGGCGGGCGCCTGTAGTCCCAGCTACTCGGGAGGCTGAGGCAGGAGAATGGCGTGAACCCGGGAGGCGGAGCTTGCAGTGAGCTGAGATCCGGCCACTGCACTCCAGCCTGGGCGGCAGAGCGAGACTCCGTCTCAAAAAAAAAAAAAAAAAAAAAAAAAAAATTAACTCTTTTATATTTTTGTGCATGCATGTGTGTGTGTGTGGGGTGCATTTTGCATCTTAATGAGATAGAAAGAAAGGTTTAGGCTGTTATGTGCAACCCTTTTCTCTGCAAATAACTCAATGCTGGTGCGAGTGGTTATTCTCAATAAGTGAGGGATCAAAATGAATTTAGTATCACAATATTTTCTTGTTTAAACATTAGCTTTTGCTGCATTATAGACATTTTGATGACTAGATGAGTGCAAATTATGCATCTGGAAAAACTTAAAGACAATTTAAAACTATCTTGGGATATGGTGGCTAGTTGTTCTCAGTTGAGTAAGAAAGCAACAGAATGATTGTGATGGTCATACCTGACATTCATCAATCACCATTTGTATGCATCTGGTAGGACCTAGAGGCCTTCAGACAGTTCTGTTCTTAAGTACACAAATTTAAGTAGTTATTTTGCTTATTGATTTAGGGAAAGTAATAATCGAAACAGGAATCATAGCTGTCTTTAAGGACGTGAAACCCAAGAATGACTTCATGAAGAGAAAATGATGAGCCAGTGAAATTTGTCAGTGTGATAGTTGTAAGAAGATAGAGGCCTGGCACTCTGGGAGGCTGGTAATGCTTCATCAGTCATGAGAAATAAATTTTCAGTTACTTTATGCTTACAGCAGGCAAAAGAAGTACCAACCAAAGCAACTTACACAGGACTTGTATTCTAAGTGTGTGCACCATTTCACAAGGATTTTTTGTTTGTTTGTTTAACTTTTCCAAGGGCCCCCAGAGGAAATTCTTGTTATCTTTTATTAACTTCATTTTATGATAAAGGAAACCAAGGCCAAAAAGGGTAATGCATTGCTCAAGGTCATATTGCTAGTAAGTGCAGGGGACAGCTTTCAAAGCCAGGCATCATGACTCTAGAATATGAGCTCTATGCATACTCCAAATGTCACTTAATATGTAAATGGAAAGTCAGAGTTTATTGAGTGCATTATATGTGCTGCAAAGGGCATGCGGCAAGTTCCAGTGTGTCACTTGGTGCAGGTGGCACTAATGAGCGGCAAGTCAGCAGTTTTGACACTCCTCTTATTTTTCTAGTATTCTGTGCTTGGCCTGTGCTTTTGCAGGGGATCTCCACTTCCCATTGCTCTACCTTTTAATGGGGACAGAGTATGAGATGCCTGGTAAAATAGGAGAAAAACGGCTGTTTAAGGCATGTTGGGAATTGTCAGCTGCCCAGCACCTAGAGACTGTTGGTGGTATCTGTGCCATGAGAAGTCAAGTTCTGGTGAAGTTCCTCCGACTGGGAAAAGGGAAAGTTATTGGTTTCAACTAGCTCATTGCCCACTGTCTTAGTTTCCTAGGGTGCTATAACAAAGCAACACAGACTGGGTGGCTTAAGACAACAGAAATTTATTCTCTCACAGTTCTGGAGGCCAGAAGTTCCAAATCAAGGCATTTTCAGATGATGCTTCCTCCGAGACTTTGGGCAGAACCTTCCTCGCCTGTTCCTATATTGTAGGGTGGCCAACAATCCTTGACATTCTGTGATTTGCAGCTGTATCATTCCAATCTCTGCCGCTGTTGTCACATGATATTCTCCCTATGTATCTCTGTCTTCTCATGGCATTTTTCTCTTCTTATAAGATCACTAGTCATATTGGATTAGGGACCACTCTAATGACCTCATCTTAATTTGATTACATCAGCAAAGAACTTATTTCTGAATGAGATCACACTCACAGGCACTAGACACGGTGACTTTAACATATCTTTGTAGGGGGCACAATTCAATCAGTAACACTTGGCAACCCAGGAAGAGCTCCTAGGGTTCTGCACCAGACAATTGTCTTTGTCTCCATGTTAACACAGCATGGTAACTTGCTAAGAAAACGGTCCCATAATTTAGGCACCACTATTAGTCAAATAAATCTTTAAACTAAAAAAGAAAATGTCCAGTTAATTTCTGCTTGAGGGCTATGCTTTCTTTTCTTTTTTTAGGAGTAGGAAAAAGGAGGAAAAAAGATAATCAGAATTATTATTTTCTTTATAAGCTTAGACCAGGTTGGTTAAGTGCCTGAGTTCAGAAGGGGTTTTCTATATCTTTGAGAATACAAATGCAGGCATTGTGGAGTTAAAATTCTTGTTCTTAGTATAACCTTGGACACTGATCTTGATGGTACCACTGAAAGGTTTCCTCCTTATTTTTGAGCTTTTACCAAGTCTCTGCAGTGTGCAGGAGTTCCAACAGGACAATTAAGATACTGTCCATCTTCAAATGACACTCACCCTGGTTTTCTCTTCAGAGGTAGAAAAATACCACCAAAAACTGTCTTTGCCTTTGGGCAAACATAATTTAAACGGATGTAGTGTACCAAATAAAAGAAGGGTAAGAGATAAACAGAGAGAATGAGAGAGAGAGAGAATTTTTTTTTTTGTTTCTTTTTTTAGTACTTTTTTTTTTTTTAACACTTGAGTTCGTTTTTGCTTCTAATCCCCTTTCAAAGCAGGGCATAATGTTCTTGTTTTTGACTCAACTTCATAACCTGGCAGATCAAATTTACAATCCAGAGCTGATGGTTTAAAGGCTGAGATGACTGCACTGATGTGGAAGGTTGTTTGCCAAGCCACCTGAGATTGTACCACATTTCATGATCACCTTGTCTAAAATTCAGAGGAAATTCTAGTACATTACCAGGTGAGGTAACACAATCTGATGGACATAAACGAGACTCAGTAAAGACAATGTTTTGTGTCCTGTCTCTATTAAAGCTTGCAGAGAGTGTATTATACAAATTGATGAAAAAAATTCAAAGTTGCTTAGTAAGCTTAGAAGAGCCTCTGTCTGTGTGTATTTTGGCATTTTTAACACATTCACAGTCACTTAACTATGTATTTGGACAGCTTTTAATCTCGATGGATGAGTCACAGATCTGACTCTTGTTGCTCCTTGATGCATTCCAAAGCTGATCTACCATGAAACAATCAGGGAAAGGAAAAAGGCAAGGTTTAAAAAGTTCTCCAGTGGCAAGGATAATCCATCATATGCGACCTAAGTCTTCAAATTGGTATTAGTCTAATTCTGTAGAAATACTAATGGAAGAGTTTTTCCAAACAAGCAGAGTCGACTCCGTTTTAACCCTGCCATCCCTGACTGCTGGTGAGTACTTAAGGGGCTTGCTAGTTTAGTCATCAGCTTACCCTGTTTTGTTCATTCACCCTCCTTAGTTGAACTTGTGCTGTTTTTTGAGTCCTGGCTGACTCCATGGTTTAGTTTCGGGCATTGCTATATAACTCTTACTAAAACAGTGTTTTCAAACATCACCTATTGTTCTCTAAGAACCCTTGTTATTTACAGGGCAAAATTCAAATGTCTTCACTTTGTACTCAAGGCCCTACCCAACATGTCCCTTCATTTGTGCCTGAAGCTTCAGTGAAACCAGTCCAGCTTTCTATGCACAGGCCACACGACTTCTCACAGCCTTTTGTGTATGCTGTTTATTCTGCTTGAAATCATCTGTAGTTAATTTAAGTTCTACCCATCCCTCAAGCTCCACCTCCTTCATGAGGCATGTAAGAGCTATCTCTGAAATTTAGCTTTGTGATTATCTAACCTAAGTAATTGATTTGAAAAGATATAGATGTATTTTACATATTTTTTCTTCCCTTGACAAGTATCAAAGAGCAGCATTAAAATATTTTGACTCAGAAAATGTCAAGGATTATAAGGTAACATTATGTTGGGCAGGAGGGTAACCCAGAAGAATGTTTCTGATTGGATTAACTGGTCATTAGTCTTGCCAACAGCAGCTAGACCTTAAGAGAAATGAAACCAACAACAGATTTCCTCCCTTGCAGCAATTCTGATACAACTGCTTTAGGGTAGACTATTGATTGCTAGTGAGCAGCTGGTTTTTTCTCTCTAAGATAGAAGTCAAGGGGGCAGGGACATTTTTCAAGGTTATAGTCTTGGGCTGTTGCAGTAGCTTTACATGCATTTCAAAAAGGATGATAGTACTCTGGCTTTTCTATAGATATATAATTCTAAAGTCTGAAAAGTCTCCTTTTTAAAAAAGTTTTGGCTTTGGTGTTCTCTACAATGCTTTAATTCAGCTTCAAGGCTGATCTCTTGAGGACATTTGAAATAATGGTTCCAGTGGGAAGCCATAATCTCGAGCTGGTCATTTTACAGACACCTCTTATTACTGCTTTTGTCCAAAGTATGAAAACAATGGTTGCTGTTATAATTTGGAGGCTTCAAAATGGTTCTCTCATTCAACTTTGATTGCAGCCCACAGGCAGAGAACAGATTTAAAGCTGTGTTCTTTTTAATTTCAGTTTGCAGACTTGATAGTTTATTTCTCCCTCATAGATTTTGCTAAAAGTGACAAGAAAGCCAAGAAACTGACCATTATGAATATGCTGTTTTCCCTGACACTGGAGCCTCTATTAGTACGACATGGACATTCTTCCAAAAAGCAGAGGCAGTGTGACCCACTATTCTGCTATTCCATTATAAAGGTCACCAGCTTTTGAGCTTGTTTGCCTCTGCTAAGCTGTGACACTTTCTCTTTTCAACTTTTATTTTAGATTCAGGGGGTACATGTGTAGTATTGTTATTTGGGTATATTGCATGATATTGAGGTTTGGGGTATGAATTATCCCATTGCCCAGGTACTGAGCATAGTACACAATAGTTTTTCAATCCTTGCCCCTCTCACCACCTCCCCATTCTGAGAGTCCCAGTTTCTATTGTTGCCATATTTATGTCCATGACTACTATGTTGATCTTTATGCTTAGCTCCCACTTATAAGTGAGAACCTGCGGTTTCATTTTTCTGTTCTTGTGTTAATTTGCTTAACATAAAGGCCCTCAGCTACATTCATGTTCCTGCAAAGGACACAATTTCATTCTTTTTTTTTTTTTATGGCTTCGTAGTATTTCATGGTGTATATGTACATTTTCTTTATTCACTCCACCACCAATGGGTACCTGGATTGATTCCATTTATTTGCTATTGTGAATAGTGCTGTGATGAACATGTGAATGCATATGTCCTTTTGGTAGAATGATTTACATATTTTTTTGGATATATACTTAGTAATGGGATTTCTGGGTCAAATGGCAGTTCTAAGTTCTTTGAGAAATCTCCAAACTGCTTTCCTCTATGGCGGAACTAATTTATGTCCCCACTGACAGTGTATAAATATTCCCTTTTCTCCACAGCCTTGCTAGCAACTGCTGTTTTTGACTTTTATTTTAGGTTCAGGGGTACATGTGCAGGTTTGTTATACAGGTAAATTATGTGTTATGGTGGTTTTGTGTACAGATTATGTCACCACCCAGGTAATAAGCATAGTAGCTGATAGGTAGGTTTTTGATCCTCACTCTCCTTCCTCCCTTCACCCTAAGGTAGACCCTGGTGTCTGCTGTTCCCTTCTTCCCACACGTAAACAATATTTAGCTCCTACTTATAAGTGAGGACACGTGGTATTTAGTTTTCTGTTCCCATGTTAGTTTACTTAGGATAATGGCCTCCAGCTCCAATGTTGCTGCAAAAGACATGATTTCATTCTTTTTTTTTTTTTTTTATAACTGTGCAGTATTCCATGCTGCATGTAATGTACCAAATTTTCTTCATCCAGCCTACCACTAATGGGCATTTAAGTTGATTCTACGTCTTTGCTATTGTGGATAGTGCTATAATGAACACACATGTGCATGTGTCTTTACAGTAGAATGACTTATTTTCCTATGGCTATAGACCCACTCATGAGATTGCTAGGTTGAGTGGTAATTCAGCTTTGAGTTCTATGAGAAATTTCCTAACTGATTTCCACAATGGTTGAACTAATTTACAGTCCCAACAGCAGTGTACAAGCATCCCCTTTTCATTGCAACCTCACCAATATCTGTTATTTGTTGACTTTTTAATAATACCCATTCTGTCTAGTGTGAGATAGTATCTCACTGTGGTTTTGATTTGCATTTCTTTGATGATTAGTGATGTGGAACATCTTTTTGTATGTTTGTTGCCCACTTGCATGTCTTCTTTTGAGAAATGCCTGTTTGTGTCTTTTGCCCATTTAAATTTTTTTTTTTTTCTGTTTTTGCTTGTTCAGTTTAAGTTCCTTATAGATTTTGGATATTAGACCTTTGCTGGATGCATAATTTGCTAATATTTTCTCCCATTCTGTAGGTCGTCTGCTTATTCTGTTGATAGTTTCTTTTGCTGTGCAGAAACCCTTTAGTTGAATTAGGTCCCACTTGTCAATTTTTGTTTTTGTTGTAATTGCTTTTGAGGACTTACTTGTAAATTGTTTTCCAAGGATGATGTCCACATGGTGCTTTTAAAGTTTTTTTTTTCTAGAATTCTCATAGTTTGAGGTCTTACATTTAAAGCTTTAATTCATCTTGAGTTAATTTTTGTATAGGGGTCTAGTGTTTTTTCTTCTGCATATGACTAACCAGCTGTCCTAGAACCATTTGTTGAATAGGGAGTCCTTTCCCCATTACTTATTTTTGTTGACTTTCTTGAAGGTCAGATGACTGTCGGTGTGTGGTTTTATTTCTAGATTCTCTATTCTGTTTCACTGATCTATATGCCTGCTTTTGTACCAGTACCATGCTGTTTTAGTTACTATAGACTTATAGTATAGTTTGAAGTCAGTTAATGTGATGTCTCCAGTTTTATTCTTTTTGCTTTGAATTGCTTTGGCTATTTGTGCTTTATTTTTATTTTATATTAAATTTTTCTAGTTCTGTGAAAATTTATGTTGGCAGTTTGATAGAAATAGCATTGAATCTGTAGATTGCTTTGGGCTGTATGACCATTTTAATGCTACTGATTCTTCTAGTCCATGAGTGTGGAATATTTTTCCATTCATTTGTGTCTAATTGGTTGGCTTGCATACGTTGAATCAACCTTTTATCTCAGGTAAGAAGTCTACTTGATTGTGGTGAATTAGTTTTTTGATGTGCTGTTAAATTCTGTTGGCCATATTTTGTTAAGGATTTTTGTGTCAATGTTTACTGGGGACATTGGCCTGCAGTTTTTGAGAAAATACTTTTATTTTTAGGAGATACATGGTGAAGTAAAGTAATAACACTTATAATTTATTTTGAAGCAGTTGAGTAAAAAGTTAACATGGTCTATCTATTGATCTATTGATCTATCTATCTATCTATCTATCATCTATCAATCTATAAAATAACCTGTCTTCCTATCTTTGTGCTATCTATCTCTCTGAGCATAAGAGGAAGCCAATGTAGCAAATTGTTAAGAATTGATTAATTTAGGTGAAGTGTATGTGGGTGATTATTGGCTTATTCTTTCAACTTTTCTTTGACAATAGCTATAATCTAAGGTTTAGGAAATATTAGCAGGTTGACAGAAAGCAGGAAACTATTTAAAATGCTTAATTCACTCAGAATTTTCTATGAAATGACTATGTTTAACTGCTGCGCTTTTTTACCCTAAGAACTGGTCATGCCTTAATATCTGCTATATTTTATTGTTAAATTATCTGTTCCCCCAGCTAGGAATGAGCTCTGTGGAGCAATAATTTTGATTTTCAGCTATTGATATCCCCCAGTTCCTTGAATGGTACCTGGCACCATTAGATGCTCAAGAAAAATATCTATTGAGTAAAATAAAAAGAACGAAAAGAAAATACAGGCAATAAAATAAACTGGAATTAACACAAGCCTCTTTCTATCTCTGAATCTTTTCTTTGATCTTTAATAATTCAAAATGATATAATCGAGTCATGCGCTGAACACTTCTACCCCTTATTCTGAGTACTTCTCTGGTATTATTTATCTGATTTTTAAAATGTAAGGTCTTTAATATTTTACTTTTAAATATACAAATTTAACATAAAAATATACATATTAAAAACATTATTTAGTGATAGAACATGTAAAGCCAGCAATCCATTTCCCATTGCCATCTCCATGAAGAAATAATAATTTTTAACTCTTTATTTGCTTTATTTGCAGTGGTTATGTTCTTATTTACAGTGATATGCTTATACTATTATTTTCTTATTTTTCAAACTGAGAGAGATCACTTATTGACTTCCTGTTTTGACTGGCAAAGATTTCTCTGTTTAGGGACACTCCCTCCCCTCCCCTAGCCTTCCATATATATGTGTATATATGTATATATATCACTTAAAGTAGGTGTGTGTATATATATATATATATACTTTAAGATATATCTACTTTAAGTTATCAAAAATCAATATTTTCTTAAATACATTCATTTATTATATAGTTTAAAATTTTTCCTAGTGTTTCTAAGTGCTCCTTATTTTGTCCAGTTTCCATCCATGTACCTTTAAATTTTTCTAAATTTTCAACAGTTTGTATGCTATTTGACCTCCTCTCCTTTTTTCCCTGAAGGCCTGTTTTCTTTTGCTCTTGATTGTTGGCCTGATTGTTCTGCAGATCTGTTGTTAGCTGCTTTCAGGGACCTCCCTTAGCTGTTTTGTTAGGCTGAACCATTTCAAGTTTTCTTACCTTTCTCTTTATGGTTAGCTCTATTATTTTCTGAAGTATATTGTTCAGTAAAATCCTTAGAAATTCTTAAATTAACCTAAGCAGAATTTATTTAAATTTGTGCATTTACAAATATATATATTTATTTTATCTTACATTTGACTGATAATTTTGCAGAGTAGAAGATTAATTGCTGAAAATAATTTTCTCTCATATTTTTGAAGGTTCTGCTTGCCTGTCCTCTAGCAATATCCAGGGTTATTGATGGGAAACCCCAGGTCATTCTCATTCTTGGTTAACTAAACCTATATTTGCTCATTTGTTGTATTCAAGTCTGGCATTATAAAACATTATAAAATTTCTAATAATGTGCCTCAGGTCTTTTTAACTCAGTTTTTTTTTTTTTTTAAAATCAGTATTTTGGAGACTCAGTAGGAATTTTCAATCTAGTGACTTTGTTATCTCTGAGAATTTCTCTAGTATTATTTCTCTAATAATTTGCATCTTCCAATTTTTTTTTTTTGCTTCTGATACTCCTTTTAGCTGAAAGAATCAACATTCCATCCTTGTTTCATAAATGCCATATATTGACTACGTCTGAAGGTTTAATCTATGGTCTCAGAGAGCATCTTTTCTCTTAAGCCTCTCAATTTCCCTTGAGAAAGTGCCCTCTTGAGAATGGACACCTGGCTCTCAGGATTTTATACCTGGCATGTAGAAGGTAAGGGGGAACACCAATGTTTCACATATGAACTTTTAACCAAAGCCCCTGCTTCAGCCTTGTGCCTCAACTCTACCTTGTTTTGAATCTGGCTGAGCATTCACAAGATTTGATGAGGAAAATTGTCCCTCTGTGAGCAATTTTGTCCATGTTTTTCTCCATTTTGATTAATCAGTTTCCAGAACCTTCCAACTCCTTTCCTTCTTCCAAATATATTTTGAAATATATTTTTTGCCAATATCCACTTTCTTGTCTCTTATTGCCTTTCTTTATTCCTTGTTTTTATTGCCCTTATTTTTTTCTTTATTACAAATTTGGTGGAATCTTATATTTTGAGTTTTAATTCTATGTTATGTTATTTATTTTGTTGTTTAACTTGTTTCAGCTGTGGCCATTGAAAGCTCTTTCATGTTGGTTCCTATGTCCAAGATCAGGCATTGGGTGTGCTAATTGCTACTAGGTTGTCTTTGCTTCTAGGCCTTCTCTGAGGACAAAGCTAGGTAACACACATAGGCACTAACCCTCATATCTATATACACCCGTGTACGCATATTTATAATTGTTATTATATCTATCCATCTGTTTTTATGTTAAGCTAAACATGAGTTCATACTGATATCACTAATTCTAATCCAGCACTGTGAGGTTCATTCTAGTTAGGGCAGTTTTTAAATAGTGCTGAGCTCATTAAACCATTCTACTCAAAGCCTCTCTAAGTTTTAGGAGAACACCAAAATTATTGTTAATTGTCAGTTTGAAATTAATCATAAATCTATTTTATTACGTGTTAGATCTATTTAACATATTTCTATTTGAGTACTTAAACACAAAAATGTATGTCTATTTTATGGGACTCAGGGCACTTTGACTTATTTAAAATTATTATGAAAGTTTGTAGTTTACAGTAGTTTGCATTGTTAATTTAAGTGAGGTGCAGATCCTTAACCTCTTAGTTTAAGCAAGGAATATTGCAGTCGTAGGTTTTACTACCTTCCTGCTTAAGGGAAAAGAGCTAAGTACCAATAATTCTCTTCTGACTTTACAAATAAAATTCACATGCATTTGTACCTTCTAGAACACAACAGTGTCAGGGTGACCAACCCTTTGAGCTTATCTAGGAGTAAAGGTTTTCCTGGGTTGTGGGACTTTCTGTGCTAAAACTGGAAAGGTCCTGGGCAAATAGGGAAGAGTTTGTACAAAAGGAAAACAACTTTTTAAGGCAATCAATTACAATCAATTGTTTAGTTGCTAGAAGTTACTTTTACAGGGTGTAGCAATTATCTTTGAAGCCTAAGTGTTTTACAAGATTTATTTGTTAGTAATCACATTTCTATGTTAAATTTTATGTCACAAAACTAAATCTGCTTTTCTGCAACTGTAGTGGAGAGGGAATGATATTTTCTTATTATCATTTGAATTGTTTTTATTAGGAATTCAAATGACCTATAGTTTCAAGGCAAAGTGCTGGAATTCTATTAGTAAACATTAATAGAGAAAAGACTGGTCTGAGAAGCTCAATCATGCAATGCAGAAAGAAAATGGGGCAGGCAATATCTTGCATCAGCCCTGTCCCTTCATTATAGGCAGTTAGTCATATGTGATTGATTTAATGCTAATTCTTTGACAGACACTGAATGCCTATTATTATCTTGTTTCTGAGATTACAACTTACTTTTTGAGCTTGTTTAGTAAATGTCTTTTTCAGGATCATATCACTGCTAAAATGGCAAATATCAATATATTGTATATTCAAATAATTTCAAGTCATATTTTAATTGTAAAAACCATTGATTTGCATCCGTCTTAGATACAATAGTAAGGAAACTCTTTCATGGTGAAATGATTGTATCTCCTAGAAGCTGGAGGAAAAAAATGGGTGTAGGAAAAAGCTGAAGGAGGCCAGGCGCGGTGGCTCAAGCCTGTAATCCCAGCACTTTGGGAGGCCGAGACGGGCGGATCGCGAGGTCAGGAGATCGAGACCATCCTGGCTAACACGGTGAAACCCCGTCTCTACTAAAAATACAAAAACTAGCCGGGCGAGATGGCAGGCGCCTGTAGTCCCAGCTACTCCGGAGGCTGAGGCTGGAGAATGGCGTAAACCCGGGAGGGGGAGCTTGCAGTGAGCTGAGATCCGGCCACTGCACTCCAGTCCGGGCAACAGAGCGAGACTCCGCCTCAAAAAAAAAAAAAAAAAAAAAAAAAACCTGAAGGAATTTAATGTGGGAAGAGTGACCCTTCTCCTCTCCAGAAGTATAGAGGATGGCATAGTGCCTGAGAGTACTGGTGAGCTGTTATTCATGTAGTTCTGTGTGATATTCTGTGTTTATTTCTTTGTTATTCTGGATTCTTTAGGAAAGCCTTGGTGAATGTCCCAGGTTTTTTTTTTTCCTTCTGTGCTTTGGTTATTAATTGTGGTCTGTGCTTGATACCAGCAAGGAAGTAACCAGTATGTTCAAAGGGGAATCCTGAGATAAGAGCTGGGGCTCCAGTGACCAGGACCCCTCCCACAAGGACACTGACCTGTAATGTAAAGTGTGTAGTAGCTGGCTGCTATGTTTTAAAGAAAAGTAGGAAACCATCAATCCAGACAGATGTGGGTGAACAGTCTCAGCTTACTCATTTATAGGGAACTCAGAAGAGACATTCGTCTCTACTTCTAATACAATTAAAAAACCTGGAACTTGGAACTATTGAAAATAACATTTTAGTCTTCTGTTGCTGTAGAACTATGGTGTTCTATTAAAAAAGTTCTTTCACACCAGCAATAGTGATTGACATGTTTTGTGAAATTAGATTCATGACAGGTAGCTAAAGGTACTTTGTGATTAGAGGGATAGCTTGGTTATAATTACATTGACCTAATCATTTCTTACTTCGCTGACACAGAATATTTTAGAATAGATGGGTCCTACCTAAATCAAAGTATTGGAGAGAATATTATGTGAGTTCATTGTTACTTTCCTTAGACAAAATTTTCAAGACCCTTGACAATAAGAATTAAATGGGAACGAAGTTAAATAAAATGATAACACAAATAGCTTGTATAAAAGGGAACATTAAAAAAGAACAAGATTATTATTTTTTAAATATCTGAGTTGAAAAGTCTGTAGTTTCAAGTAACTATGAAGCACTTCAAAGGGTATAAGAGAAGGTATAGATTTCAAAGTTATACCTACTCTTTAAGTTCCAATTCAAACATCATCTTCTTTAGTAATCTTCTCTGGGTTCTTGTGCTATATAAATATTTGCCTTTCTTCCAATAACCATAGCATATTATCTGTAGCCAACATAGTACTTTCCATGATGTATTCTCTAGTATAATTGTTTATATAGGTGTTATCTCATACTAAATAAGTTTCTTGAGGATGGGATCCATGCCTTAATCATCTTTGTTTCTTGCTTCATATAGCTCACATTAAAAATATTGAGTGATTAACTGAAGACTCCATTTAAATAATCTATTGAGTAGAGGATAGGTCTGCAAATTTTTCCTGTAAAGGGCCAAATAGTAGATACTTTTAGGCTTTGTAGTCCAAATGGTCTCTTTCAACTACTCAACTTTGCAACAGCAGTGTAAAGCAGCCATAGACAATATATAAATGATAGGCATAGTGGTGTTTCAATAACATTTTTATTTACAAAAAATAGATGGTAGGCTGGATTTGGTCCATGGGCTTCAGTTGCTGGCTCTGTTGAAGAACATGGAAGTCATTGGATCTCCAGCAAGAAATGTGTTAATTTCATAAACTAGTATAAGTCCTATATTTCTGCCCCTCTCAGTTGTAATAGCATACTCCTTGCTGCCTCTCTCGAAGCACTCACCTACCACACACGTGCGTGCATGTGCACACACACACCCACACACACTTCTCAGATGTTTGGTGATGTTTGGCTGTCTCCTTGCATTTAAAGGAGGGGTGTGTATAGCTGACTGGAAGCTATGTGCATGTAGGTAGGGCATGTCCATGGTGAACTTTACTATAGGGACATCTGGAAGGGCCCTTTCATCAGGGAATTTGGGATGGTATCTTAATGTCTTTCACTTGGGCTGATCAGATTCCCAAGAGCAAATCTTCAAGACTCTTTTTTGAAAAGTATTAATCTAGCTGTTAGAGTTTGGGGAAACAAGTGAAGGAAGTGAATAGAATATTTTCACTTAATTCTCTCTTCTCAGTCCTCTGTGTTCTTAGATCCTAAACCTGCAAGTGGAGGTTCTGTCATGTGCCACTGAGCCTTGGTCAGCAGCAGGACACAGAAGCTTTTGTTAGGAACCCATTGAGCTCCACTGCTTCTCTCCAGATCAGACTGGGGATGGGGTATCTGGTTTCCTTAACTACTCTTCCGTGTCTATCATTTATGACATAAACTTTAGGCACTAATTCCTTCATGAGTTATGCTGTTGAAACTCAAAAGCCCAATCTTTTTAAACCCTGATGTCTTCTCCTTGTAGCATCCTGATAGCATTATGTTGTGGGAAGTCAGGGACCTGAATGGAGGGACCGGCTAGAGCCGTGGCAGAGGAAACATAAATTGTGAGGATTTCATGGACATTTATCACTTCCCTAATAATACTCTTATAATTTCTTATGCCTGTCTTACTTTAATCTCTTAATCCTATTATCTTCATAAGCTGAGGATGTACATCCCCTCAGGTCCACTGTGATGATTGCGTTAAGTGTACAAATTGATTGTAAAACATGTGTGTTTGAACAATATGAAATCAGTGCACCTTGAAAATGAACAGAATAATAGCCATTTTAGGGAACAAGGGAAGACAACCATAAGGTCTGACTGCCTATGGGGCTGGGCAGAAAGAGCCATATTTTTCTTCTTGCAGAGAGCCTATAAACGGACGTGCAAGTAGGATTCTTTTCCTAGCAGGAATATAAATTCTTTTCCTCCCAAGGAATATAATATTAAGACCCCAGGAAAAGAATTGCATTCCTGGGGGGAGGTCTAAAATGGATGCTCTGGGAGTGTCTGTCCTATGCAGTTGAGATAAGGACTGAGATACTCCCTGGTCTCCTGCAGTACCGTCAGGCTTACTAGGATTGGGAAACTCCAGCCCTGGTAAATTTGAGGTCAGACTGGTTCTCGGCTTTCGAACCCTGTTTTCTGTTAAGATGTTTATCAAGACAGTATGTGCACTGCTGAACATAGACCCTTCTCAGGAGTTTCTGATTTTGCCCTGGTCTTGTTTCCTCAGAAGCATGCGATCTTCGTTCTCCATTTTGCCCCTTGAAGCATGTGATCTTGTGACCTACTCCCTGTAGGTTGTACACCCCCTCCCCTTTTGAAATCCCTAAGAAAAACTTGCTAGTTTTGCAGCTCAGGTGGGCATCACGGACCTACCAATACGTGATGTCTCCCCCGGTGGCCCAGCTGTAAAATTCCTCTCTTTGTACTCTTTCTCATTATTTCTCAGACTGGCTGACACTTAAGGAAAATAGAAAGAACCTAGTTGAAATATTGGGGGCGGGTTCCCCTGATAACATTACTAACCAAGAGAAGTGCAAGGGAGGAATCAAGTAAACAAGTGGGTGGGTAAACTGTAGTCTCAAAATAGGCTGACAGATGACACATGGTAATGAAAGAACTAATTAACTTGCATTTTGTAAGCACAAATGATGTTTCCTTTACTGCTGTGACAATGTTGCCTAGCATGGGTGAAGCCTAACACAGGGTAGATGCTTAACAAATTTTAAAAATTATGTATTATTTATTATTATTTTTTAGAGACAGGGTCTTGCTCTGTTACCCAGGCTAGGGCACAGAGGCACAATCACGGATCACTGCAGCCTCGACCTCCCAGACTCAAGCAATCCTCCTTCCTGTCTCATGTAGGTGGCAGGGACTAAAAGTGTGTACCACCACACCTGGCCAATTTTTGTATTTTTGTGTAGATGGGTTTTTACTATGTTGCCCAGGCAGGTCTCAGAATCCTGACCTCAAGTGATCCACCAGCCTCAACCTTCCAAAGTGCTGCAATTACAGGTGTGAGCCACCATGCCAGGCCAGATGTTTGTTGAGTAACTGGAGAACATAAGGCCAGGAAGGACATTTCTCTGCTTTCTGTTCACTGGGAATCTACGCATCTGATCTTCTAATTCTGTTATGTTTTCCACTTCTTTTTTAGTTGTGATTCAACATGAAAATGCTGACAAATCCATATTTGTCACACATAGATCTTAATACGAGGCTTGTCAAAAAAGATGACTACATTTAACTATGTTTATGAGAATAAGCAGAAAAAGGAAATAAAATGTATTCAAGACAAATGCTGATTTATATTTATTCTTTTATTAATTTTTAGTTCTTATGTACTGTCTTTTTAATTAACTGGTTTGTTTAGAACTATGTACAATCATTAATTGGAATTAATTTAGGGTCCTTTAAATTTGCTTATGCAGTTTCTCTTCTATTATTAAAGATTACTTAATTCAATTAGGTTTTAACTGTAAAATGAACCGGTAACTTAGCAACCAAATTTGGGTATTTTCCAGATATAGATAAACAGTGTTACAGGATCAAATCTCTAACTTTCTTGAAATAACAGTAGATTAAGGACAAAAAATTTTTCAATTAATAATCATTTATTAATTTATATGGGAGATGCTGTATATGCTCAGGATCTAAGTTTCTACGGTAAATGTTATTTGCCTTATTCACTTGACATCTGTCTAATATACTGACTAGATATGTCAGAGATGGAAGGTCCAGTCTACCTGGTCCCCCTCTCTTACTTTTAATAATATTTTAGTAATAGACCTCTTGAGTCTTAGTTGGGCACATGGCTGCTCAGTTAGATATAACATTTCACATACTTCACAGACTCTTGCAGATAGCTATGACAGAGCAACTATATTCTGGACAATAGGATGAGAGCAGCAATGATTTGTGCAACTGCTGGGTCTTACAATATGATCTTTGTCATAATTCAGGTAGTTCTAATTAATTCATTTGAAATTTCTTTAAAATATATTATTCAAATTTATGATAAAGCAGGCTGACTCAATTATTCTCATTTAGTGAGATATTTGGTGTACTTACACAATCATTCTAATACACTCAAATATATTTCTATATCATGCTATATACATTATGCTATATACATTATATATACAGACTGTCTTCTGCATTGTTATAAGAGAATAGTATGTATGTATATATGTACTATTATATAGCTAATAAGAATAAATGAGTGACTACATATACCCATTACAAATAATTTCATTTTTACTTGTTTCATATGCTAAGGACCATATAAAGAAATCTGTTAGTTTTCTATGTGATCCTAGGTATTACTGTCTTCTTAAAACTGGATTAGTAATGTCAAATAAAGAAAAAAACTTTTCAGGAAATACAAGCAAAGAGTAGACTCAATACACTTGGAAGCAGGGATAAGAGACAATAAACTTGTAAGTATTTAAGCAGAGGGGATGAACTCTTGTCCAAGTGGAAATCAAGTTTGTGGCTTCACCTTTTTTTTTAAAGTCATAGAGAACAGCTCTAAATAGATTAATATAAGTTGTAAGTGTATTGTTTTTTGACATTAGTCAAAAACAATATAAGTTGTATTGTTTTTTGACATTAGTGGGCTAAGTTTTAAACATAAACAATATAAAAAAGCTACACTGAGATTTTTTTCAACTATAAGTTCGACAAATATCAGAAAGATTGTCAATTACCTCATTGTTTAGTGGAATTATTTTCACTTTAATTTTTAATAGATAATTCTTCAACATGATACTACATTAGAAAGTTCAAATGAATATTCAGTAAAAGATCTCCCTTTTATCATGCTTAAAAACATTAGACATAGTCCTGTATTAAAAATGTGTTTGATTTTGAGGGACCTGGTGGTTTCAATAAGGAAAGAGTTAATTCCCGTGTATGTTTGTAGATAGGCAAGATTTCAATGAGCAGTTTTCTATAACTTTCTGTAGTAAACATTGATTGTTATCTCTTAATGTTTCCCCATTCTTCCATTGCTATTGATGTATTTAATACATCACTAAGGCTATAAAATAATAACACTGTTTACCAGCTTGCCTTGCAGCAAGGTGTGGCCCTGTGACCAAACCCTGTTCAATGAGATGTAAGCAAAAGTATCTTGGGGTGGCTTTTGGGAGCTTCTTTAAAAGACAACTATTATACACCTTTAACACACACTTTTTCCCTTTCTCCACCCTGCTGACTAAAACATGGATGCAATGGTGGTCATTTTGAACCCCACAGAGTATGACTTTGTATTAGGGTGGTGGAATCGTGAGCTGAAAAGATCCTGGCCCTTAGGATTTTGTAGAACATAGCCCCATACCAGTTCTGCATTCCTAAGTCTACACCTTTATATGGGATAGAAATAACATTTTATTTATGCTAATATTTTCCATCTCTATAAATTGTGGACAGATCCAGTTTCTACTGATAGACTCACTAGGACATTTATAAAAATTCTACCTAATAGCAGGATAGAAAGCATGTGAAAACATTAAGAACAATGAAAACAGATTCTGAATAAAAATCTCGGTACTTAATGATCCCAGATTGAAGATAATTGAAACTTCCCAGGAGGGAATTTGGCAGCATAAGGAGTTAGTTAATCCCTTTTCCTCCCAAGGATTGTTATCCTATCCAAGAAAGGAGACAGGATTTCTGAAATGCCAAAGGAATGATGCCCATGTGGTACCAGTGATAGCATTTGTGTGAAACCACCACACTGAGCAGAGGGTACATTTTGTAACTAAACCCCTAGGCTGTCTCCAATCCTTCTGACCTGGATCTGTGGTTGCTGAGGGCTTATAATCAGAGAGTTGAGGCATAGTCACCTCACTTTGACCTCTCTAAGTGTATTTCAGAGCTTTCGAACTGAGTGTCACTAGTTGATTTTATTTATACAAGATGGCTGCTTCAACTCCATTTATCACATCTTTATTTAAGTCCAGAAAAAGAGGGGCATGGGGCACAACTTTTTATAAAAAATTTTATTTCAATAGCCTTTGATGTACAAATGGTTTTTTGTTACATGGATGAATTATATAGTGGTAAATTCTGGGATTTTAGTGAACCTGTCACCAGGTAGTGTACACTGTACCTAATATGTAGTTTTATATCCCTAGCCCTGCTCCCACTCTCCCCTGAGTCTCTACAGTCCATTATATCACTCTGTATGCCTTTGCATACTCATAGCTTAGCTCCCACTTATAAGTGATAATATACGGCTTTTGGTTTTCCACTTCTGCATTATTTCACTTAGAATAAGGGCCTCCAGCTCCATTCAGGTTGTTGCAAAAGGCATTATTTCATTCCTTTTTATGGCTGGGTAGTATTCCATAGTGTATATATAGCATATTTTCTTTATCTACTCATTAGTCAATGGGCATTTAGGTTAGCTCCACATCATTGCAATTGTGAATTGTACTGCTATAATCATACGTGTGCAAGTGTCTTTTTCATATAATGACTTCTTTTCCTTTGGGTAGATACCCAGTAGTGGAATTGCTGGATTGAATGGTCTATTTACTTTTAGCTCTTTAAGGAATCTTCAAACTGTTTTCCTTAGAGGTTGTACTAGTTTACATTCTCACCAGCAGTGTAAAAGTGTTCCCTTTTCTCTACATCCATATCAACATCTATTGTTTTTTGCCTTTTTAATAATGGTCATTCTTACAGGAGTAAGGTGGTATCTCATTGTCATTTTAATTTGCATTTCCCTGATGATTAATGATGTTGAGCATTTTTTGTTCGCTGTTTGTATATCTCCTTTTGAGAAATGTCTATTCATGTCCTTACCCCATTTTTTGATAGGATTATTTATTTTTCTTGCTGATTTTTTTTTGAGTTTCTTGTAGATTCTGCATACTAGTTCTTTTCTGCATACTAGTCCTTTTCACCCCTCAGTGGCCTGAGGCGTAGTTCTCAGGCCACTGGGTTGGTGTTCTAGAGGGGAGTGTTGCTGCCTCTCTTGCACAGAGACGTTCACACAGAGAGTGGGGAGTAGCAGGTGGCAGTAAGCCCCACACAGATCCCACACACTTGGCAAGGCAGATCATCTCCTTCAGTGTTCCACTGGCAGCAGTGAGCTACATTCTAGGCAGCCTGCACATAGAAGTCACAACCGCCCTGGGTCAAAAGCTCTCCCTGTGAAGCTAGCAACCACAGATTTCAGGCCACATACTTCCCAATCCACCTGCAAAGACTGGTGCCCAGCTCCTGCACTCACAGCTGCAGTCCACTTCTCACTTGTGTCCCCTCTCTCCCCAGTTCCCACCCTGTCCCTGGCCAAAGGAGTTTGTCCCCACCTGAGGTTATATCATGAAACCCAGATGGGGGCTTCTTTCAACCTGTGACCACTGCCTGAACTATTTGGCTGACTTCCACAGAGTCGTCCATGAAGACCAATAAGGAATGGCTTCCCTTGGTCTGTGCTGGAGATTGGGAGTACACTCAAGGTTCTTCCCGTTACTTCTCCTACTTTTATATTCCAGGACTCTCCTTAAGTCAGTTTCTGTGCTCTGTAGGGTTAAGGCCTTTCCCCATGGCTTGGACTTTCAGCCTCCCCTATAGGGGTGTATATCCTGGAGGCAGTCTCTCCCCACTTCACACTCTGGGGACTCACAATCCTTCACTTGAATTACAATATAGGCTGTAGCCTATTATTTCCTTCAAAGGATCTGTGGATTCCTTTGGTTTTCCTGTTTAGTTCCTGCATTGCTTCTTGAAAAAAAAAAGTTCACAGTATGAATCTCTACATGCTACTTTGTCCTTCCAAGTGGGAGAAGTATGCTTACAATGCCCCCATCTGCTACTTTGCGCGCGCGCACACACACACACACACACACACACACACACATACAAGGTACATCTTTTAAGGAGGAAAAGTAAGGCCTTCCTATAACTTCCTGATGTTTCACTGGCCAGAAGATTGTCACATTGCCACTGTTTACTGCAAAAGGATGTTTTCAAAAGTAAGTATTTTTCTGGATGCTAGCATCATTGCTGCCTTAAAGAAAGTCAGCTATTTGCAAGGAAGAAGCAAAGGAGTAATTTCTGCCATATTGGATGAACCAGTATAGAGAAGAGAGAGACTGAGGAGACCGGTGGGTCCATGCTCCATTTAGAAAAGGCTGGCTGCCATCATTTAGTGTTCTAGATTTTCTAATCTTTTCAGAGAATGCAACAATATAGATTTTTGTGAGAAACGTTTCAATTTCTAAAACATTGTGCAGATCAAATAAAATATTCTACCTGTCAAATACAACCAGGTCGTGACCTTTGATTTAGGTCACTTAGGCTCAGGTTTATGTGATCAGACTGTGAATCCCAGGTGTTCTCTACTCTGCTGTATACTCTTTGTGGAACTGTGAAGTTGTCTGCCACAGACACAGAGATCCTGAGTATTTTGACGACATGCATAATACCCAGTGCAGCCCAGTCCCTCCTGCTTAGAGAGTAGCATTTCTCTCTCATGTTTGTCATTCATGTGGGCATCATTTCTGTGGCATGCTCTAAAAATGACTTAGCCTCTTGTTTTACTAAGTACCAGTGCCTGCTAGGAAGCTTACCTACTTTTCTCAAATTTCAAGTAGCATTCCTTTTCCTATGTGTGCTTACCCAATTAACTCATGGTGACAGCTGAATCTCCAGCATATCTGATCTCCGATGTTGAAATGCAGCAAAGGCCTTAAAGTAGTCCCAACTTGTCTGCCATTGATCACCTTCTTCATCCAGAGATCCTAATTTCTTAAGAAATATGATATCCATGTAAGCTGAGTCACTAGTAGGCTGCATTTCTTCAGCTTCTTCAGTTTAGTGAACCCATCAAGAATTCTTAGAATAGTATTCATTATTTCTCTCTGGCTCTGTGTAAATGTCTAAGAATGGCTACTTTGTACCTCTGTCCTCTGTAATTGCAGTATTCTTTCTGCCAGAGTAAAGGTGCTCCCTTTGCACAAATATGCAGTGAATATTTTGTCTGAGGCTAGGTGAGTACTGCACTTTGGTTCTAAATCTCTTTTTGTGTGTGTGTGTGTTTTTATTTTTATTTATTTATTTTATTTTTTTATTATACTTTAAGTTCTAGGGTACATGTGCATAATATGCAGGTTTGTTACATATGTATACTTGTGCCATGTTGGTGTGCTGCACCCATCAACTCGTCATTTACATCAGGTATAACTCCCAATGCAATCCTTTCCCCTTCCCCCCTCCCCATAATAGGCCCCAGTGTGTGATATTCCCTTCCCGATTCCAAGTGATCTCATTGTTCAGTTCCCACCTATGAGTGAGAACATGCGGTGTTTGGTTTTCTGTTCTTGTGATAGTTTGCTGAGAATGATGGTTTCCAGCTGCATCCATGTCCCTACAAAGGACACAAACTCATCCCTTTTTATGGCTGCATAGTATTCCATGGTGTATATGTGCCACATTTTCTTCATCCAGTCTGTCACTGATGGACGTTTGGGTTGATTCCAAGTCTTTGCTATTGTGAATAGTGCCGCAATAAACATACGTGTGCATGTGTCTTTATAGCAGCATGATTTATAATCCTTTGGGTATATACCCAGTAGTGGGATGGCTGGGTCATATGGTACATCTAGTTCTAGATCCTTGAGGAATTGCCATACTGTTTTCCATAATGGTTGAACTAGTTTACAATCCTACCAACAGTGTAAAAGTGTTCCTACTTCTCCACATCCTCTCCAGCACCTGTTGTTTCCTGACTTTTTAATGATTGCCATTCTAACTGGTGTCAGATGATATCTCACTGTGGTTTTGATTTGCATTTCTCTCATGGCCAGTGATGACTAGCATTTTTTCATGTGTCTGTTGGCAGTATGAATGTCTTCTTTTGAGAAATGTCTGTTCATATCCTTTGCCCACCCTTTGATGGGGTTGTTTGTTTTTTTCTTGTAAATTTGTTTGAGTTCTTTGTAGGTTCTGGATATTAGCCCTTTGTCAGATGAGTAGATTGCAAAAATGTTCTCCCATTCTGTAGGTTGCCTGTTCACTCTGATGGTAGTTTCTTTTGCTGTGCAGAAGCTCTTTAGTTTAATTAAATCCCATTTGTCAATTCTGGCTTTTGTTGCTGTTGCTTTTGGTGTTTTAGACATGAAGTCCTTGCCCATGCCTATTTCCTGAATGGTATTACCTAGGTTTTCTTCTAGGGTTTTTATGGTATTAGGTCTAACATTTAAGTCTCTAATCCATCTTGAATTAATTTTTATGTAAGGAGTAAGGAAAGGATCCAGTTTCAGCTTTCTACTTATGGCTAGCCAATTTTCCCAGCACCATTTATTAAATAGGGAATCTTTTCCCTATTTCTTGTTTTTCTCAGGTTTGTCAAAAATCAGATGGCTGTAGATGTGTGGTATTATTTCTGAGGACTCTGTTCTGTTCCATTGGTCTATATCTCTGTTTTGGTACCAGTACCATGCTGTTTTGGTTACTGTAGCCTTGTAGTATAGTGGTTCTAAATCTCTGATGGTTAGTAGCCGCCCACTATAACACAAACAAGGCCTACCATTAAAGCTCGCATTCAAGGAAATCTGGCTTTTTATTAAAAAAAAAAAAAAAAAACAAAATTTTGACTGCCTCCTCTTGAGAAAACAGAAAACCATTGTTTCATGCTTTTTTCCATTTTTCTAATTGTTTATGGCAGGGGAATAAATTCAACAGTCTTCATTTTCCCATCGTGGTTAGCAACATTGATCAAAACACAGTGTATATAGAGCTGTTTCCTCTCTTATAGTAGCAGTTCTTTTCCTCCCAGGAGTAGCTCTGTTGTTTCTACTCTAAATGTTATTAACATTTCTAGATTTTCTGGGTTTTCTTTTTCTTTCTACTACCTTGCCCAGTACCTCCATCAGTGTAATAAAAAGTTGAATAGCTGCTCAGGCAATATAGGTACCTTCAACTCAGCAGGTGGAAGTTGCTGGGAGTGACTGGGGGTCAGCCTTGGGGAGAAACAATATTTATATTACTTCTTGTTGACTATCTGTCTCTGCCAGGAGGCGACTTGGCGACTTTAATTTCTATGAGGCTAGGGACCGTGCAGTGGTATTTACATCTGTATACTGGGTTCTTTGCTTATAAAAGGAATTCAACATGGTTTGAATGAATACATATGGTAGGATAAGTGAATTAGTTGTATGCATAAATGGAGTTCCAGCAGAAAACTTCGAGAACCACGTGTTAATGCTTTTTGAGGTTTTTGTCTTAGAAACACTATAACTCACAGACTAAAGCTTGCAATAATATTTCCTACATTAAAAACAATTCTAAGTTAATTGTTAATTGGAGTGTAATTTCCGATCTTATTACAATTATGCATTTCTTCATGAGAATAAGTGTTTTTGTTAATCACCTTTGGTAGAAGCATTAACATTTATTTGCTCACTGGGGAGACTATTTTATAAATATTCACAGATTTGAGACCCTAGTGACCTAAGAGGATGTCTAACTTAGAATTATGGAGTAGCTTAGCCACAGGGAGAATCAGGCTTAGTGTCTGACAATTTTCAGAATTGTGTACTTAAACTCTGGCTTTGGAGAAGGAAAATGAAATATATAAGGAAAAGGAATGTTGCTATTTTGAGCAAGTAAATGAGTCTTGGCAAGAAGGATGAAAAATTGTTAGCACTGCAAAAATCTACTTAGCCTACAAACTTCCTGTAACATTTACAAGGCCTTTGAGGATTTGTTGTTTGCTTGTTTGTCTTTTGTAGAGAGAGAGAGAAAACTCAGGCTTTTGCAGTCGGTGTGGCAGGCAATTTGAATATGTTATGTATTACTACACGGTCCCTCAGATGATGATATAAGTAAAATTCATTTCCAATGCAGAACAATGTTACAAATGCCTGGAACATTATAATCAAGCAATCACATTTGACTTTTTTTTTTTTTTTTTTTTTTAGGGTAAAACAGGCACAGTGTAGTAATGAATACCACAAGAAATTGATGTCTTTCTTAAAGAACTTACAATCTTATTTCCTTTCAAACGTGAGATGGTTAGATGATAAGGCCTCAAACTTATCAAATAAGTCCACATTTAAAGATGTTAAGAATTTGTGGCTATTTGCATTCAGTGCCTTTAAAGGCAAGTCTGGGCTTTTTTTTTTGAGTGATATTTGTCCCTCCAGCCTTCTCCCTAACACTGGAGCTTGTCCTCTCTCTGTGCTACAGAAAGGCTAGATTCATAAGGTAGGATTACAACATATTTGTGCTGGAAGGGACTGTAGAGATAATCTTGTCTCATTCCTTCTTTGAGAGGTGGGGACACTGAGGTGCACAATGCATGGCAGAGGTTGGACTGGATTCTTACCTGAGTCAGGTTCTACCTGGGACTCATGCTCTGCTTGTCTCTCCCTTTCCTGCCACACCTCAGCTTGAACTTCTAACCAGACACCAAGATCTGTCCATTTTATATCCTACACTGTATAAATTCCGTCTTTCCATTTGTTTTGCTAGTGTCATTTGATAAAATTCTGTTGTTTCTTACCTGGACTAAACAAAGAACTCCTGACTGGCCTCCTTTGTGAAAACCTTTTAATAATTCCCATTACCCACAGAATTAAATTCAAGCTTCTTAACATGATCTGTGAGGCCATGTGTGGTCTGGCCCCTGTTCACTTCTCTCAGGCTTTCACACTTTTGGAAGCAACAGTACCAGACTACTTGTGGTTTCCCAAGACCGCCATGGTGTGTCTGGCCTCTGAGCCCTGCACATGCTCACAATCCCGCCTCATCTATTTTGCAATTCCCTATACAGCCTGTGAAACTCTGGATAGGATGACTTCTCTGGGAAGCCATGAGACACACAAGTTCAGCATCTTTTTTCATCCTTTGTGAAGTTCTGTGCCTCCCACAAGCTTACTATGACAACAATGATATTACCTGAGAGTATTTATTTGCTTTAGGTCTGTTTTATCTAGTACATAATGCTGCATTCCTTGTAGTGTAATGATTCTTGAGCCTTTTTGTGTTATTTTCTTAAAATTTAATGTCTTAGATGGTGGATATATGTCATTTTATGTCCATATAGCTAGTTAGGTGGCCTGAAAATAAGTCTGTAAGTGAAGAATTATTCTAACTAGAGGCAGGGTTACTTGGTGACAAAGGCTCTAATCACAATAAACTATCATGATAGCTAAAGACTGTAGTTGTATATTTTTACTTCATGAGAGAACTGATGATTATCAAAGGTTAAGATAAGGAAAATTTCTAATTAGGTATTTGTGCTGGAGATGTGATATGTGAACATAAAAAAATTTATCATCAAAATATATTTAGAAAATGTCCCTCTTTACCTTTGGAATTATAATTATAATATGGGTGTCATTTAATGGGAATGAGAGAGATATTCTTTTTAAATAGACTTGCCAGGAATATATTTAATTTATTACTGGTCATGGTACTTTGAGCAAGCTAGCATTTAATTAAGTTGGATAGTGATAAAATAATAGATTTTTAATGCCAACCAATGAAAAAGCATGACCGAAATTATCATTAGACAGTGTTAGATGTGTATAAATATAAACTTAAAAAATACTCACTTCTGAATTTGAACTGACTGACACTATACTTTGGAGCAGTGTTTAGTGTACCAAAAAGCCCACAGCTTTAAAGAATATGTTACATTTTCCAGTGAAATAACATAACTGAATATTTTTGAAATTTGAAGTTATATCTCAATTGCATTAGAATAATTATATAGAAATTCTTTAATTACCAATTATACCTTAGATAATAGCACATGTAAAATAAGGACATGCACTTGAAACACAGTGAGTGAAAATGTAAGTATTATCTTAAAGAGACAAAAGTTAAATGGGCTAACTGCATGGCTAAATTAGATGTATGAAAAAAATAGACTGGACATGGTGGTTCTTGTCTGTAATTCCAGTGCTTTGGGAGGCCCAAGAGGGAAAATTTCTTGAGCCCAGGAGTTCAAGACCAGCCTGGGCAACATAGGGAGACCCCATATTTACAAATTCTTTTTAAAAAATTAGCTATGTATGTTGGCATGTGCCTGTACTCAAGATTTGGTGGGAGGATCACTTGAGGTTGAGGCCGCAGTAGGGCATGATCACACCACTGCACTCCAGCCTGGATGACAAAATGAGACCCTGTCTCAAAACAAAAAAACCAAAACAAAAACAAACAATAACAACACCAAAAAGTCCTAGCCAGAGCAATTAGGCAAGAGAAAGAAACAAAAGGCATCCAAATAGGAAAAGAAGAAGCCAAGCCATCTCTTTTTATGTACAACATGATTCTCTACGCAGAAAACCTTAATGACTGCCAAAAAGCTCCTGGAACTGATAAACAGCTTCAATAAAGTTTCAGGATACAAAATCAATGTACAAAGATCAGTGACATTTCTTTTTCTTTTTTTTTTTTTTTTTTTGAGACGGAGTCTCGCTCTGTCGCCCGGGCTGGAGTGCAGTGGCCGGATCTCAGCTCACTGCAAGCTCCGCCTCCCGGGTATACGCCATTCTCTCACCTCAGCCTCCCGAGTAGCTGGAACTACAGGCGCCCGCCATCTCGCCCGGCTAATTTTTTGTATTTTTTTAGTAGAGACGGGGTTTCACCGTGTTAGCCAGGATGGTCTCGATCTCCTGACCTCGTGATCCGCCCATCTCGGCCTCCCAAAGTGCTGGGATTACAGGCTTGAGCCACCGCGCCGGCCGATCAGTGACATTTCTATACACCAATAACATTCAAGCTGAGAGCCAAATCAAGGATGCAATCTGATTTATAATGGTCACACAAAAAATAAAATACTTAGGAAGACGTCTAACCAAGGAGGTGAAAGGTCTCCATAAGGAGAACTACCAACATGGCTACAAGACATGAATGACAAAAACAAATGGAAAAATATTCCATGCTCAAGAATCGGAAGATTCAATATTGTTGAAATGGCTATACTGCTCAAAGCAATCTACAGATTCAATGCTATTCCTATAAAACTACCAATGTTATTTTTCACAGAACTAGAAAAAAACTATTCTAAAATTCACTTGGAGCCAAAAGAGAGCCTGAATAACTAAAGCAATCCAAAGCAAAATGAATGCAAATTCAGGAAATACAGAGAACACCTCTGAGATACTCCTCAAGAAGAGCAGCCTCAAGACACATAATTGTCAGATTCTCCAAGGTTGAAAGAAAAGAAAAATTGTTAAGGGTAGCCAGAGAGAAGGGTCAAGTTACCTACAAAGGGAAGGCCATCGGACTAACAGTGGATCTCTCTGCAGAAACCTCACAAGTCAGAAGAGAGTGAGGGCCAATATTTGACATTCTTAAAGAAAATAATTTTCAACCCAGAATTTCATATCCAGCCAAACTAAGCTTCATTAGTGAAGGAGAAATAAAATACTTCCCAGACAAGCAAATGCTGAGAGATTTTGTCACTGCCAGGCCTGCCTTACAAGAGCCCCTGAAGGAAGCACTAAATATGGAATGGAAAAACTGGTATCAGCCACTGCAAAAATATACCAAAATATAAAGACCAATGACACTAAGAAGAAGCTGCATCAACTAATGTGAAAAATAACCAGCTTGAATCAGGATGACATGATCAAATTCACACATAACAGTATTAACCTTGAATGAAAAAGGGCTAAATGCCCCAATTAAAAGACACAGACTGGCAAATTGGATAAAAAGTCAAGACCTATCTGTGTGGTGTATTCAGGAGACCCATCTCACATGCAAAGGCACACATAGGCTCAAAATAAAGGAATAGAGGAATATTTACCAAGCAAATGGAAAGCAAAAAAGAGCAGGGGTTGCAATCCTAGTCTCTGATAAAACAAACCACCTTTAAACCAACAAAAATTTAAAAAGATACAGAATGGCATTACATAATGGTAAAGGGCTCAATTCAACAAGAAGAGCTAACTATCCTAAATATATATGCACCCCAATACAGGAGCACCCAGATTCATAAAGCAAGTTCTCAGAGACCCACAAAGAAACTTAGACTCCTGCACAATAATAGTGGGAGACTTTAACACCCCACTGTCAATATTAGACAAATCAACAAGACAGAAATTTAACAAGGATATTCAGGACTTCAGCTCAGCTCTGGACCAAGCAGACCTAATGGACATCTACAGAACTTTCCACCCCAAATTAACAGAATATTCATTCTTCTCAGCACCACATCATACTTATCATAAAATTGACCACATAATTGGAAGTAAAACACTCCTCAGCAAATGCAAAAAATAGAAATAATAACAGTTTCTCAGACCACAGTGCAATCAAATTAGAACTCAGAATTAAGAAACTCACTCAAAGCTGCACATCTACTTGGAAACTGAACAACCTGCTCCTGAATGACTACTGGGTAAATAACTAAATTAAGACAGAAATAAATAAGTTCTTTGAAACCGATGAAAACAAAGACACAACATACTGCAATCTCTGGGACACAGCTAAAGCAGTGTTAAGAGGGAAATTTATAGCACTAAATGCCCACATTGGAAAGCAGGAATGAGCTAAAATTGACACCATAACATCAAAATGAAAAGAACTAGAGAAGCAAGAGCAAACAAATTCAAAAGCTAGCAGAAGACAAGAAATAACTAAGATCAGAGCAGAATTGAAGGAGAGACACATGAAAAACCCTTCAAAAAATCAATAAACCTAGGAGCTGGTGTTTCAAAAAGATTAACAAAATAGATAGACTGCTAGCCAGACTAATAAAGAAGAAAAGAGAGAAGAATCAGATAGATACAATAAAAAATGTTAAAGGGGTTTCACCACTGATCCCATAGAAATAAAACTACCATCAGAGAATACTATAAACACTTCTACACAAATAAACTAGAAAGGTTAGAACAAATGGATAAATTCCTGGACACATACACCCTACCAAGACTAAACCAGGAAGAAGTCGAATTCCTGAATAGACCAATAACAAGTTCTGAAATTGATACAGTAATTAATAGCCTACCAACCATAAAAGCCCAGGACCAGATGAATTCACAGCTGAATTCTACTAGACGTACAAAGAGGAGCTGGTACCATTCTCTCTGAAACTATTCCAAACAATAGAAAAAGAGAGACTCCTCCCTAACTCATTTTATGAGGGCAGCATCATCCTGACACCCAAACCTGGCAGAGACACAACAAAAAAAGAAAATTTCAGTTCAATATCCCTGATGAACTTCGATGCAAAAATCCTCAATAAAATACTGGCAAACCCGATCCAGCAGCACATCAAAAGCTGATCCACCATGATCAAGTCAACTTCATCCCTGGAATGCAACACTGGTTTGACATATGCAAATTGATAAATGTAATCCATCACATAAACAGAACCAATGACAAAAACCACATGGTTATCTCAATAGATGCAGAAACATTCTTTGATAAAATCCAACACCCCTTCATCCCCCAAATACTCAATAAACTAGGTACTGATGGAACATATCTCAATAAGAGCTATTTATGACAAATCCATAACCAATATCACACTGAATGGGCAAATGCTGGAAGCATTCCCTTTGAAAACCATCACAAGACAAGGATGCCCTTTCTCACCACTCCTATTCAACATAGTATTGGAAGTTGCAGAAAGGGCAATCAGGCAAGAGAAAGAAGTAAAGTGTATTCAGATAGGAAGGGAGGAAGTCAAATTGTCTCTGTTTGCAGACGACATGATTGTATATTTAGAAAACTCCAATGTCTCAGCCCCAAAACTCCTTAAGCTGATAAACAACTTCAGCAAAGTCTCATGATACCAAATCAATGTGCAAAAATCACAAGCATTCCTATACACCAGTAATAGAAAAAAAGAGCCAAATCATGAGTGAACTACCATTCACAATTGCTACAAAGAAAATTAAATACCTAGGAATCCAACTTAATAGGAATGTACAGAACCTCTTCAAGGAGAACTACAAACCACTGCTCAAGGAAATAAGAGAGGACACAAAAAAATGGAAAAACATTCCATGCTCATGGATAAGAAGAATCAGTATCATGAAAATGGCCATACTACCCAAGTAATTTATAGATTCAATGCTATTCCCATCAAGCTACCATTTACTTTCTTCACAGAGCTAGAAAAAAGTACTTTAAATTTCATGTGGAACCAAAAAAGAGTCCATATAGCCAAGACAATCCTAAGCAAAAAGAGCAAAGCTGGAGACATCGTGCTACTTGACTTCAAACTATACTACAAGACTACAGTAACCCAAACAGCATGGTACTGGTACCAAAACAGATATATAGACCAGTGGAACAGAACAGAGGCCTCAGAAATAACCCCACACATCTGCACCATCTGATCTTTGGCAAACCTGACAAAAACAAGCAATGGGGAAAGGATTCCTTTTTTAATAAATGGTTCTGGGAAAACTGACTGGCCATATGCAGAAAACTGAAACTGGACCCCTTCCTTACTCCTTATACAAAAATTATCTCAAGATGGATTAAAGATTTAAACCTAAAACCTAAAACCATAAAAACCCTAGAAGAAAACCTAGGCAGTACCAGTCAGGACCTAGGCATGGGCAAAGATTTCATGACTAAAACACCAAAAGTAATTGCAAAAAAAGCCAAAATTGACAAACGGGATCTAATTAAACTAAAGAGCACAGCAAAATAAACTGCAATCAGAGTGAACAGGCAACCTACAGAATGGGAGAAAAGTTTTGCAATCTGTTCATCTGACAAAGGTCTAATATCCAGAATCTACAAGGAACTTAACAAATTTATAAGAAAAGAACAAACAACCCCATCAAAAGTGGGCAAAGGATCTGAACAGACGTTTCTCAAAGGAAGACACTTACGTGGCCAACAAACATATGAAAAAAAGCTCATTATCCTGCTCGTTAGAGAAATATAAATCAAAACCAAAATGAGACACCATCTCATGCCAGTTAGAATGGCGATCATTAAAAAGTCAGGAAACAACAGAAGTTGGAGAGAATGTGGAGAAATAGGAAAGCCTTTGCACTGTTGGTGGGAGTGTAAATTATTTCAACCATTGTGGAAGACAGTGTGGCGATTCCTCAAGGATCTAGAACCAGAAATACCATTTGAACCAGCAATCCCATTACTGGCTATATACCCAAAGGATTATAAATCATTCTACTATAAAGACACATGCACACATGTGTTTATTGCAGGACTATTCACAGTAGCAAAGACTTGGAACCAACCCAAATGCCCATCAATAACAGACTAGATAAAGAAAATGTGGCACATGTACACCATGGAATACTATGCAGCCATAAAAAAGGATGAGTTCATGTCCTTTGCAGGGACATGGATAAAGCTGGAAGCCATCATTCTCAGCAAACTAACACAGAAACAGAAAAGCAAACACCGCATGTTCTTACTTATAAGTGGGAGTTGACCCATGGAATACATGAACACAGGGAGGGAAACATCTCATGCTAGGGCCTGTCAGGGGACTGGGGGTGAAGGGAGACAGCATTAGGATAAATACCTAATGCATGCAGGGCTTAAAACATAGATGATGGGCTGATGGGTGCAGCAACCACCCTGGCACATGTATACCTATGTAACAAACGTGTGTTCTGTACATGTATCCCAGAACTTAAAGTATAATAAAAAGAGAATTTATTATTTCCAGATTATCTAATTTGTTGGCATATAATTTTTCCTAGTGGTCTCTTATAATCTTTGTATTTCTACAGTATCCATTGTAATGTCTCTGTTTTCATTTATTATTTTATTTGAGTCTTCTCTCTTTTTTCTTGGTCTAGCTAAGGGTTTTTTGATTTTGCTTGTGTTTTCAAAAATCCAACTTTTAGTTTGGTTGATCTTTTGTGATTTCTTATCTCTATATTAGTTATTTCTGCTCTGATTATTACTGTTTTATTCTTTCTGTTAACTCTGGGCTTAGTTTGTCCTTCTCTTCCTAGCTCCTTGAGGAGTAACATTAAGTTGTTTATTTTAGATCTTTTTTTCTTTTTGATGTAGGCATTTATTGTTACAAGCTTTTCTCTGAGAACTGCTTTGCTATTTCCCATAAGTTTTGGTATGTTGGGTTTCCATTTTTGCTTTTCTCAGGATAGTTTTGATTTCCCTTTCAATTTCTTCATTGGATCATTGATTTTTCAGGAGCACGTTGTTTAATTTCCTATATTTGTGAATTTTCTGAAGTTCCTCCTATTATTGATTCCCAGTTTTATACCATTGTAATCTGAAAAGATACTTGATATGATTGCAATCTTCTTAAATTTGCTAAGGATCATTTTGTATTCTAACATGTGATCTACTCTGGAGAATTCATTGTTCACTGAGGAGAATGTGTATTCTCTTGCTGTTAGATTGAATGTTCTATATGTGTCTGTTAGGTTCATTTTGTACAAAGTGTTGTTTAAGTCCAATGTTTTCCTATTAATTTTCTGCCTGGATGATTTGTCTGTTGATGAAAATAAGGTACTAAATTCCCATACAAATATTGTATTGCAATCTATATCTCCCTTTAGATTGTTTAATATTTGTTTTATACATTTAGGTGCTCTGATATTGGCTGCATATGTATTTATAATTGTTATATGCTTTTGAAGAATTGACCCCTTTATCATTATAGAATATCTTCATCTCTTTTTACAGTTTTTGACTTCAGGTCTATGTTTTAATTTTTTTCACTTTTATTTTAGATTTGGGGGTACACGTGAACGTTTGTTACATAGGTAAACATGTCATGGGGGTTTGTTGTGCATATTATTTCATCATCAAGGTATTAATCCCGCTACCCAATAGTTGTCTTTTCTGCTCTTCTCCCTCCTCCCAACCTCTCCCACCAAGTAGACCCCTGTGTCTGTTATTTCCTTCCTTGTGTTCGTTATTTCTTTCTTTGTGTTCATAAATTCTTATCATTTAGCCCCATTTATAGGGAGAACATTCAGTATTTGGTTTTCTGTTCCTGTATTAGTTTACTAAGAACAATAGCTTCCAGCTCCATTTATGTTCCCACAAAAGACATGATCTCATTCTTTTTTATGACTGCATAGTATTTCATGGTTTATGCATAACACATTTTCTTTATCCAATCCATCATTGATGGGGATTTAGGTTGGTTTCACGTCTTTGCTATTTTGAATAGTGCTGTAATGAACATTTGTGTGCATGTGCCTTTATGGTATAATAATTTATATTCCTCTGGGTATATACCCAGTAATGAGATTGCTGGGTCGAATGGTGGTTCTGCTTTTAGCTTTTTGAAGAGCTACTTTCCACAATGGTTGAACTAATTTACACTCTGACTAAGAGTGTTTATGTGTTCCTTTTTCTGCACAACCTTGCCAGCATCTGTTATTTTTTGACTTTTTAATAATGGCCATTCTGACTGGTGTGAGATGGTATCTTACTGTGGTTATGATTTGCATTTCTCTAATGATTAGTGATATTAAACTTTTTTCATATGCTTGTTGGCTGCATGTATGCATTTTTTGAGAAGTGTCTGTTCATGTCCTTTGCTTACTTTTTAATGGGGTTATTTGTTTTTCACTTTTAAATTTCTTTAAGTTCCTTACAAATGCTGGATATTAGATCTTTGTCAGATGCGTAGTTTGCTAATATTTTTTCCCATTCTCTAGGTTGTCTGTTGATCCTGTTGATAGTTTATTTTGCTGTGCAGAAGCTCTTAAGTCTAATTAGATTCCACTTGTCAATATTTGCTTTTGTTGTGATTGCTTTTGGTGTCTTTGTCATAAAATTTTTTCCTGTTCCTATATCCCGATTAGTACCACCTAGGTTGTCTTCCAGGGTTTTCATAGTTTTGGGTTTTACATTTAAGATAATCCATCTTGAGTTAATTTTTGTATATGGTGTAAGGAAGGGGTTCAGCTTCAATCTTCTGCATATGGCTATCCAGTTATCCCAACACCATTTATGGAATAGGGAGTCTATCCATTACTTGTTTTTGTCAGGTTTGTCGAAGATCAGATTATTGTAGAGGTGCAGTCTTACTTCTGGGTTCTCTACTTTCTTCCATTGGTCTATGTGCTTGTTTTTGTATCAGAACCATGCTGTTTTGGTTCCTGTAGCCTTGTAGTATAGTTTGAAGTTGGGTAACATGATGCCTTCAACTTTGTTCTTTTTGCCTGATATTGCCTTGGCTATCCAGGCTCTTTTTTTTTTTTTTTTTTTTTTTCTAAATAGTTTTTTTTCTAGTTCTGTAAAGAATGTCATTGGTAGTTGATAGAAACAGCATTGAACCTGTAAATTGTTTTGGGTAATATAGCCATTTTAATGATACTATTCTTGCTATTCATGAGTATGGTAGGTTTTTCCATTTGTTTGTGTCTTTCTAATTTCTTTGAGGAGTGTTTTGTAATTCTCATTGCAGAGATCTTTCACCTCCCTTGTTCGCTGTATTTCTAGGTATTTTATTATTTCTGTGGCAAATGTGAATGGAATTGCCTTTCTGATTTGGCTCTAGGTTTGGCTGTTGTTGGTGTACAGGCATGCTAATGATTTTTGTACATTGATTTTGTGTCCTGCAACTTTGCTGAAATGTTTATCAGATGGAGGAGGCTTTGGGTTGAAACTATGGGGTTTTCTAGAAATAGAATCGTGTTATCTGCAAACAGAGATAGTTTGGCTTTCTCTCTTCCTATCTGGATGCACTTTATTTCTTTCTCTTGTCTGATTGCCCTGGCTGGGACTTCCAATACTATGCTGAACAGGAGTGATAAGAGAATGCTTCCTTGTCTTGTGCTGGTTTTTTAGTGGAAATGCTTCCAGCCTTTACCCATTCAGTAAAATGTTGGCTGTGGGTTTGTCACAGATAGCTCTCATTATTTTGAAGTATGTTCCTTCAATACCTAGTTTATTGAGAATTTTTAGCTTGAAGGGATGTTGAATTTTATTAAAAGACTTTTCTGCATTTATTGAGATAATCATGTGGTTTTTGTCTTTAGTTCTGTTTATGTGATGAATCACATTTATTAATTTTTTTTTTTTTTTTTGAGATGGAGTCTTGCTCTATTGCCCAGGCTGGAGTGCAGTGGCGCGATCTCAGCTCACTGCAAGCTCTACCTCCCAGGTTCATGCCGTTCTCCTGCCTCAGCCTCTTGAGTAGCTGGGACTACAGGCACCTGCCACCACGCCCGGCTAATTTTTTGTATTTTCAGTAGAGAAGGGGTTTCACCTTGTTAGCCAGGATGGTCTCGATATCCTGACCTCATGATCCACCCGCCTTGGCCTCCCAAAGTGCTGGGATTACAGGGGTGAGCCACTGCGCCTGGCCACATTTATTAATTTTTGTTTGCCAAACCAACCTTGCATCCTGAGGATGAAGGCTACTTAATCATGGTGGATTAGCTTTTTGATGTGTTAGTTATTTTGGTTTACAAGTATTTTGTTGATGATTTTTGCATGGATATTCACCACAGATATTGGCTTGAAGTTTTCTTTTTTCATTGTGTCTCTGCCAAGTTTGGTGTCAAGATGATCTTGGTTTCATTGAATGAGTTGGGGAGGAGTCCCTCCTCAATTTTTTGGAAGAGTTTTAGTAGGAATGGTACCAGCTGTTCTTTGTACATCTGGTAGAATTTGTCTGTGAATCCATCAGGTTCCAGGCTTTTTTTAGTTGATAGGTGACTTATTACTGATTCAATTTTGGAGTTCATTATTGGTCTGTTAACGGTTTCAATTTCTTCCTGGCTCAGTCTTGGGAAGTTGTACATGTCCACAAATTTATTGATTTCTTCTTTGTTTTCTAGTTTGTGTGCATTGAGGGGTTTGTATTAGCTTCTGATGGTTGTTTTTATTTCTGTGATGTCAGTAACAACATTCTCTTCATTTCTAATTGTGTTTATTTGGGTCTTTTCTCTTTCTTCTTTATTAGTCTAGCAAGAGGGCTATCTATTTTATTAATTTTTTTCAGAAAACCAACTCCTAGTTCCTTGATCTTTTGAATAGTTTTTCATGTCCTGCTTTCCTTCAGTTCAGCCCTGATTTTTTGTTATTTCTTGTTTTCTGCTTGCTTTGGATTGATTGGTCCTGCTTCTCTAGTTCCTTCAGGTGGGAAATTATGTTGTTTATTTGAGATGTTTCTAACTTTCTGATGTGGGGATTTAGTGCTATATATTTACCTCTTAACATTGCCTTAGCTGTGTCCCAGAGATTCTGTTATGTTGTATCTTTGTTCTCATTATTTTCAAAGAACTTCTTTATTTCTGCCTTAATTTCATTATTTACTCAAAAGTCATGAAGGAGCGTGTTTAATTTCCATGTAATTGCATGGTTTTGAGCAATTTTCCTAGTCTTGACTTTTATTTTTATTGAGCTGTGGTCCAAGAATGTCTTCATAAGATTTTGGATCTTTTACATAGTTGAGAATTATTTTAGGTCCAATTATGTGGTTGATTTTAGAGTATGTGCCCTGTAACATAGAAGACTATACATAGAAGAATGTATAGTCTGTTGATTTGGGTGGAGAATTCTGTAAAGGTCTATCAGATCCATTTTGTCCAGTGTTGAGTTTAGGTCCTGAATATCTCTGTTAATTTTCTGCCTGGATGATCTGTCTAATGCTATCAGTGGCATTTTGAAGTTTCCCACCATTTTTGTGTGGGAGTCTATATCTCTTTGTAGGTCTCTAATAACTTGCTTTATGAATCTGGGTGCTCCTGTGTTGGGTGCATATGTATTTAGGATAGTTAGGTCTTCTTGTTGAATTGAACTCTTTACCATTATGTAATGCCCTGCTTTGTCTCTCTTTTTTTCAATCTTTGTTGGTTTGAAATCTGTTTCCTCTGAAATTAGGATTGCAAATCCTGCTTTTTTTTTGTTTTCCATTTGCTTGATAGATTTTCCTCCATCCCTTTATTTTGAGCCTAGGATTGTCATTACTTGTGAGATGTGTATCTTGAAGACAGCATACCACTAGGTCTTGCATTTTCATCCAGCTCTGTACCTTTTAAGTGAGGCATTTAGCCCATTTACATTAATATTGATATGTGTGGATTTGATCCTGTCATTGTGCTGTTAGCTGGTTATTATGTTAGCTTATTTGTGTGATTGATTCACAATGACACTGGTCTGTGTGTTTAAGTGTGTTTTTGTATTAGAAGGTAGTGGTCTTTCCTTTCTGCATTTAATGCTCCTTTCAAGATCTCTTGTAAAGCAGGTCTTGTGGTAATGAATGTTCAGACATTTGCTAATCTGAAAAGGATTGTATTTCTTCTTCACTTAGGAAACTTAGTTTGGCCAAATATGAAACTCTTGATTGAAGATTTTTTTCCCTAAGATGGTTGAATAGAGGTCTCCAATCTCTTCTGGGTTTTAGGATATCACCTGAGAGGTTTGCTCTTAGCCTAATGGGGTTCCCTTTTTAGGTAACTTGCCCTTTCTCTCTAGCTGCATTTAGCATTTTTTTCATTTTGACCTTGGAAAATTTGATGATTATATGTCTTTGGGATGATCTTTTTGTGTAGAATCTTGTAGGAATTCTCTGTATTTCCTGAATTTGATCATTAGCTTCTCTAGCAAGGTTGAGGAAGTTTTCATGGATTATATCCTGAAATATGTTTTCCAAGTTGTTTGCTTTCTTCCCCTTCCCTTTCAGAGATGCCAGTGATTCATAGATTTGGCCTCTTTATGTAATCCCATATTCTTAGAGGCTTTGTGTACTCCTTTTTATTCTTTTTTCTTTATTTTTGTCTGACTGTCTTAAAGAACCAGTCTTCGAGTTCTGAGATATTTTTTCCTCAGCTTGGTTTATTCTGCTGTTAATACTTGTGATTGCATTATGAAATTCTTGTATTGTGTTATTCAGCTCTGTCAGATCCATAAGGTTCTTTTTTATAGTGGCTGTTTTGTCCTTCGACTCCTGTATTACTTTATTGTGATTCTTATTTTCCTTGGATTGGGTTTTGCCATTCTCTGAATCTTGATGATCTTTGTTCCTATGCATATTCTGAATTCTATCTCTGTCATTCTAGCCAGTTTGGCCTGGTTGAGAGCTCTTGTTGGAGAACTGGTGTGGTTGTTTGGAGGACAAAACACACTCTGGCTATTTGAGTTACCAGAGTTCTTGTGTTGGTTATTCCTCATCTCTGCATGTGGCTGTTCCTTTAACTGCAGTGTAGATTGAGTACAGTCAATAGACTTATTTTCTGGATGTTTTCATCAGGCCAAGGCTTTGTGTGGGGTTTTTCTTTGAAGTTGCCTTCTTGTCTCTGGTTTCAGAGGAAGTATATTGGTAAGATATTTTTCATTTTGAAGCTTTAGAGTGTGATCTAGCAGATGGCACTCAGGCTTATTTGTCAGTTGGTAGACTTTTGCTCAGTTGTGTTGCTCTCCTATGTTTCCTCACAGTTGCAGCCATGTTCCTGCTCAATGCTCTGAAAGTGTGGGATCCTCTCCCCATTGAGTGCTGGCTGTAGATCATCATTGGCACCCCTGTGCTGTCGACTGCAGTTCTGGGGCAATCTCAGTGGTTTTTCCCCTCAACTTGGAGGGAGCAGAGGAAGGAATCTTAGCACTAGTTGTGGCTGTGGGTCATTTGCTTGTCTCCTGGGGCCTCCATCCCAGAGAGATGCAGGTCAGCATTTGCTCAGTGCAATCAGCCCAGGATGGAGGGTCTATGCTGTGGTCCCAAGCCAGAAGTTCCCTGTCTGGTGATGAGCAGTGTGTGTGTGTGTGTGTGTGTGTGTGTGTGTGTGTGTGTGTGAGAGACCCATAGAAGATGGAGTAGTCTCCTCTTCTTGGGTCACCTGCAGCTTGTTGGAGGTGTGGATAAAACACTTAGGGTCTTTGTTGCATTGTTAGTCTGAGGATGGCAAGGCAGAGGCAGTGGCAGAGAGGCTTTCAGTTGCCCCTGGAGTTGCTACTGGCTCAGTAGCCCTGGTGGGGAATGGCTGGAGGCTCAGGCCTGGAGGACCTGCCTGGTGAGAAGATATAGGAATGGACACCCATGTAACAGTCTTGCCACTTTTCCATGGGGCTGCTGCAGTATGCTTGGGGCCCACTCTGGTCACTCATTGCCTCAGATATTCCAGTACCTGGGGGTTTCACCAGTGAAGGCTGCAAAACAACAAAGATGGCAGCCTGTTACTCCATCTGGAAGCTTTGTCCTAGGGAGGTATGGGCCTGTTGCCAGCCCAAAGACACCCTAGGACATGGCTGGAGACCACTGTTGGGAAGCCCTGCCCAGTGAGGAGGAACAGGATTGGAGACCTGCTTTAAAAAGCACTCTTGCCATGTTTCAGTAGAGAAACTGTGTTGTGTTAGGGGTCTGCTTCAGCCCCCAGTCACCTCAGACACTCTGAAGCCCAAAGGATGGAATGGCTGTCACCCAAACAGCAAATATGGTGACCCACCCCTCCCTCTGGGAGCTCTGTTTGAGGGAAATTACAAATCTCTGTGGGCCAGAGAACACCAACAGGGGTGGCTGAAAGCCCACTTTGGAGTTCCAACCCAGTGAGGAGGAATGGGATTGGGAACCCACTTGAGGAAGCAGTCTGGCCATGTTTTGGTAGAGCAGCTGTGCTGTGCCGTGGGATTCCTTCTACCCTCAGTCAACTCAGACTCTACAAAGCCCTAAAGCTTATTTTGTCTCACATAAATACAGTTGGCCCTCTGTATGCATGGGTTTTGCATTATAGATTTTACTAATTGCAAATTAAAAATATTTAAAAATACATTAAAAAGTAAAATACAGGAATAAAACATAACAAAAATAAAAAAAACCAACATGGTATAAAAGCTATCTATGTAACATTTACATTGTATTGGGTATTATATATAATCTAGAAATTATTCAAAGTATACAGAAGGATGTGAATAGGTTATATGCAAATGCTTTCCCATTTTATATAAGGGACTTGAGCATTTGTGAATTTTGGCATTCACAGGGGTCCAGGAACCAACCCCTTGCAGATATAAAGGATGGCTATATAGCTACCTCTGCTCTCTTTTTGTTTCTATTAGTGTGAAATATCTTTTTCCATCTTTTTACTGTTAGTCTATGTTTGTCCTTAAGAGTGAGACCAGTCTCTTATAGACAGCCTATAATTGGGCCTTGGATTTTTTTTTTTTCTCTAATAATATATAGTCATGTTATATATTTTTATTGGAGAATTTAATCCATTTACATTCAAGGTAATAATAAATAGTTGATAATTTAATAATGCCACTTGATTAATTGTTCTCTGAGTGTTTTTTAATATTATTATACTTTAAGTTCTAGGGTATATGTGCACAATGTGCAGGTTTGTTACATATGTATACTTGTGCCATGTTGGTGTGCTGCACCCATCAACTCGTCAGCACCCATCAACTTGTCAATTACATCAGGTATAACTCCCAATGCCATCCCTTCCCCCCTCCCCCCTCCCCATAATAGGCCCCAGTGTGTGATGTTCCCCTTCCTGAGTCCAGGTGATCTCATTGTTCAATTCCCACCTATGAGTGAGAACATGCGGTGTTTGGTTTTCTGTTCTTGTGATAGTTTGCTGAGAATGATGGTTTCCAGCTGCATCCATGTCTCTACAAGGGACACAAACTCATCCCTTTTTATGGCTACATAGTATTCCATGGTGTATATGTGCCACATTTTCTTCATCCAGTCTGTCACTGATGGACATTTGGGTTGATTTCAAGTCCATGCTATTGTGAATAGTGCCGCAATAAACGTATGTGTGCATGTGTCTTTATAGCAGCATGATTTATAATCCTTTGGGTATATACCCAGTAGTGGGATGGCTGGGTCATATGGTACATCTAGTTCTAGATCCTTGAGGAATCGCCATACTCTTTTCCATAATGGTTGAACTAGTTTACAATCCCACCAACAGTGTAAAAGTGTTGCTATTTCTCCACATCCTCTCCAGCACCTGTTGTTTCCTGACTTTTGAATGATTGCCATTCTAACTGGTGTGAGATGGTATCTCATTGTGCTTTTGATTTGCATTTCTCTGATGGCCAGTGATGACGGGCAGTTTTTCATGTGTCTGTTGGCTGTATGCATGTCTTCTTTTGTGAAATGTCTGTTCATATCCTTAGCCCACTTTTTGATGGGGTTGTTTGTTTTTTCATTGTAAATTTGTTTGAGTTCTTTGTAGGTTCTGGATATTAGCCCTTTGTCAGATGAGTAGATTGCAAAAATGTTCTCCCATTCTGTAGGTTGCCTGTTCACTTTGATGGTAGTTTCTTTTGCTGTGCAGAAGCTCTTTAGTTTAATTAGATCCCATTTGTCAATTTTGGCTTTTGTTGCCATTGCTTTTGGTGTTTTAGACATGAATTCCTTGCCCATGCCTATGTCCTGAATGGTATTACCTAGGTTTTGTTCTCGGGTTTTTATGGTATTAGCTCTAACATTTAAGTCTCTAACCCGTCTTGAATTAATTTTCGTATAAGGGGTAAGGAAAGGATCCAGTTTCAGCTTTCTACTTATGGCTAGCCAATTTTCCCAGCACCATTTATTAAATAGGGAATCCTTTCCCCATTTCTTGTTTTTGTCAGGTTTGTCGAAGATCAGATGGCTGTAGATGTGTGGTATTATTTCTGAGGACTCTGTTCTGTTCCATTGGTCTATATTTCTGTTTTGGTACAAGTACCATGCTGTTTTGGTTACTGTAACCTTGTAGTATAGTTTGAAGTCAGGTAGTGTGATGCTTCCAGCTTTGCTCTTTTGACTTAGGATTGTCTTGGCAATGCGGGCTCTTTTTTGGTTCCATATGAACTTTAAAGCAGTTTTTTCCAATTCTGTGAAGAAACTCATTGGTAGCTTGATGGGGATGGCATTGAATCTGTAATTACCTTGGGCAGTATGGCCATTTTCACGATATTGATTCTTCCTACCCATGAGCACGGTATGTTCTTCCATTTGTTTGTATCCTCTTTTATTTCACTGAGCAATGGTTTGTAGTTCTCCTTGAGGAGGTCCTTTACATCCCTTGTAATTGGATTCCTAGGTATTTATTCTCTTTGAAGCAATTGTGAATGGAAGTTCATTCCTGATTTGGCTCTCTGTTTGTCTGTTACTGGTGTATAAGAATGCTTGTGATTTTTGCACATTAATTTTGTATCCTGAGACTTTGCTGAAGTTGCTTATCAGCTGAAGGAGATTTTGGGCTGAGATGATGGGGTTTTCTAAATATACAATCATGTCATCTGCAAACAGGGACAATTTGACTTCTTCTTTTCCTAACTGGATACCCTTGATTTCTTTCTCTTGCCTGATTGCCCTAGCCAGAACTTCCAACACTGTGTTGAATAGGAGTGGTGAGAGAGGGCATCCCTGTCCTGTGCCAGTTTTCAAAGGGAATGCTTCCAGTTTTTACCCATTCAGTATGATATTGGCTGTGGGTTTGTCATAAACAGCTCTTATTATTTTGAGATACTTTCCATCAATACGGAACTTATTGAGAGTTTTTAGCATGAAGGGTTGTTGAATTTTGTCAAAAGCCTTTTCTGCATCTATTGAGATAATCATGTGGTTTTTGTCTTTGGTTCTGTTTATATGCTGGATTACGTTTATTGATTTGCATATGTTGAACCAGCCTTGCATCCCAGGGATGAAGCCCACTTGATCATGGTGGATAAGCTTTTTGATGTGCTGCTAGATTCAGTTTGCCAGTATTTTATTGATGATTTTTGCATCAATGTTCATCAGGGATATTGGTCTAAAATTCTCTTTTTTTGTTGTGTCTCTTCCAGGCTTTGGTATCAGGATGATGTTGGCCTCATAAAAAGAGTTAGGGAGGATTCCCTCTTTTTCTATTGATTGGAATAGTGTCAGAAGGAATGGTACCAGCTCCTCCTTCTACCTCTGGTAGAATTCAGCTGTGAATCTGTCTGGTCCTGGACTTTTTTTGGTTGGTAGGCTATTAATTGTTGCCTCAATTTCAGAGCCTGCTATTGGTCTATTCAGGGATTCAACTTCTTCCTAGTTTAGTCTTGGGAGAGTGTAAGTGTTCAGGAAATTATCCATTTCTTCTAGATTTTCTAGTTTATTTGTGTAGAGGTGTTTATAGTATTCTCTGATGGTTGTTTGTATTTCTGTGGGGTTGGTGGTGATACCTCCGTCATCATTTTTTGTTGTGTCTATTTGAGTCTTCTCTCTTTTCTTCTTTATTAGTCTTGCTAGCAGTCTATCAATTTTGTTGATCTTTTCAGAAAATCAGCTCCTGGATTCATTGATTCTTTGGAGGGTTTTTCGTGTCTCTATCTCCTTCAGTTCTGCTCTGATCTTAGTTATTTCTTGCCTTCTGCTACCTTTTAAATGTGTCTGCTCTTGCTTCTCTAGTTCTTTTAATTGTGATGTTAGAGTGTCAATTTTAGATCTTTCCAGCTTTCCCTTGTGGGCATTTAGTGCTATAAATTTCCCTCTACACACTGCTTTAAATGTGTCCCAGAGATTCTGGTATGTTGTATCTTTATTCTCTTTGGTTTCAAAGAACATCTTTATTTCTGCCTTCATTTCGTTATGTACCCAGAAGTCATTCAGGAGCAGGTTGCTGAGTTTCCATGTAGTTGAGTGGTTTTGACTGAGTTTCTTAGTCCTGAGTCCTAGTTTGATTTCACTGTGGTCTGAGAGATAGTTTGTTATAATTTCTGTTCTTTTTATTATTATTATTATTATTATACTTTAAGTTCTAGGGTACATGTGCATAACGTGCAGGTTTGTTACATATGTATACTTGTGCCATGTTGGTGTGCTGCACCCAACAACTCGTCAGCACCCATCAACTCATCATTTACATCAGGTAATTTCTGTTCTTATACATTTGCTGAGGAGTGCTTTACTTCCAATTATGTGGTCAATTTTGGAATAAGTGTGAGGTGATGCTGAGAAGAATGTATATTCTGTTGATTTGGGGTGGAGAGTTCTGTAGACGTCTATTAAGTCTGCTTGGTGCAGAGTTGAGTTCAATTCCTGGATATCCTTATTAACTTTCTGTCTCGTTGATCTGTCTAATGTTGACAGTGGGGTGTTGAACTCTCCCATTATTATTGTAAGAGAGTCTAAGTCTCTTTGTAAGTCTCTACGGAGTTGCTTTATGAATCTGGGTGCGCCTGTATTGGGTGCATATATATTTAGGATAGTTAGCTCTTCCTGTTGAATTGATCCCTTTACCATTATGTAATGGCCTTCTGTGTCTTTTTTGATCTTTGACGGTTTAAAGTCTATTTTATCAGAGACTAGGATTGCAACCCCTGCTTTTTTTTTTATTCTCCATTTGCTTGGTAGATATTCCTCCATCCCTTTATTTTGAGCCTATGTGTGTCTCTTCATGTGAGATGGGTCTCCTGAATACAGAAAACTGATGGGTCTTGACCCTTTATCCAATTTTCCAGTCTGTGTCTTTTAATTGGACCATTTAGTCCATTTACATTGAAGGTTAATATTGTTATGTGTGACCTTGATCCTGTAATTGTGATATTAGCTGGTTATTTTGCTCGTTAGTTGATGCCGTTTCTTCCTAGCATCAATGTTCTTTATATTTTGGCATGTTTTTGCAATGGCTGGTACCGGTTGTTCCTTTCCATGTTTAGTGCTTCCTTCAGGATCTCTTGTAGGGCAGGCCTGGTGGTGACAAAATCTCTAAGCATTGGCTTGTCTGTACAGGATTTCATTTCTCCTTCACTTGTGAAACTTAGTTTGGTTGGATATGAAATTCTGGGTTTAAAATTCTTTTCTTTAAGAATGTTGAATATTGGCCCCCAATGTCTTCTGGCTTGTAGAGTTCCTGCCGAGAGACCTGCTGTTAGTCTGATGGGTTTCACTTTGTGTGTAACCCGACCTTTCTCTCTGGCTGCCCTTAACATTTTTCCTCCATTTCAACTTTGGTGAATCTGACAATTATGTGTCTTGGAGTTGCTCTTCTCAAGGAGTATCTTTGTGGTGTTCTCTCTATTTCCTGAATTTGAATGTTGGCCTGCTTTACTAGGTTGGGGAAGTTCTCCTGGATGATATCCTGAAGAGTGTTTTCCAACTTGGTTCCGTTTCCCCCCTCACTTTCAGGTACCCCAATCAGATATAGATTTGGTCTTTTCACATAATCCCATACTTCTTGAAGGCTTTGTTCATTTCTTTTTCCTCTTTTTTCTTTAGACTTCTCTTCTCACTTCATTTCACTCATTTGATCCTCAATCGCTGATACTCTTTCTTCCAGTTGATCGAGTCAGTTACTGAAGCTTGTGCATTTGTCACGTATTTCTCGTATCAAGGTTTTTATCTCTGTCAGTTCATTTATGGCCTTCTCTGCATTGATTATTCTAGTTATCCATTCTTCCATTCCTTTTTCAAGATTTTTAGTTTCTTTACACTGGGTACATAATTCCTCATTTAGTCTGAGAAGTTTGATGGACTGAAGCCTTCTCTCAACTTTTCAAAGTTATTCTCTGTCCAACTTTGATCCGTTGCTGGTGATGAGCTGTGTTCCTTTTGAGGGGGAGATGTGCTCTTATTTTTTGAATTTCCAGCTTTTCTGCCCTGCTTTTTCCCCATTTTGTGGTTTTGTCTGCCTTTGGTCTTTGATGATGGTGGTGTACGGATGTGGTTTTGGTGTGGGTGTCCTTTCTGTTTATTAGTGTTCCTTCTAACAGTCAGGACCCTCAGCTGTAGGTCTGTTGGAGATTGCTTGAGGTCCACTCCAGACCCTGTTTGCCTGTGTATCAGCAGCAGAGGCTGCAGAAGGTAGAATATTGCTGAACAGCAAGTGTTGTTGTCTGAATCTTGCTCTGGAAGCTTCATCTCAGTGGTGTACCCTGCCGTGTGAGGTGTGGGATGTCGGTCTGCACCTTGTGGGGGATGTCTCCCAGGTAGGCTACTCAGGGGTCAGGGACCCACTTGAGCAGGCAGTCTGTCCATTCTCAGATCTCAACCTCCATGTTGGGAGATCCACTGCTCTCTTCAAAGCTGTCAGACAGGGTCATTTGTATCTGAAGAGGTTTCTGCTGCTTTTTGTTTAGCTATGCCCTGTCCCCAGAGGTGGAGTCTACAGAGATAGGCAGGCCTTCTTGAGCTGCTGTGGGCTCCACCCAGTTCAAGCTTCCTGGCGGCTCTGTTTACCTACTTAAGCCTCAGCAATGGCAGGCGCCCCTCCCCCAGCATTGCTGCTGCCTTGCAGTTAGATCACAGACTGCTGTGCTAGCACTGAGGGAGGCTCCGTGGGCATGGGACCCTCCCGGCCAGGTGTGGGATATAATCTCCTGGTGTGCCATTTGCTAAGACCCTTGGTAAAGTGCAGTATCAGGGTGGGAGTTACCCGATTTTCCAGGTGTTGTGTGTCTCAGTTCCCCTGGTAGGAAAAGGGATTCCCTTCCCTGTTGTGCTTCCCAGGTGAGGCGATGCCTCATCCTGCTTCAGCTCTCGCTGGTTGGGCTGCACCAGCTGACCAGCACTGATTGTCTGATACTTCCCATTGAGATGAACCCGGTACCTCAGTTGAAAATGCAGAAATCACCCCGTCTTCTGTGTCTCTTGTGCTGGGAGATAGAGACTGGAGTTGTTCCTATTCGGCCATCTTGCTCTGAGTCCCTGAGTGTTTTGTTAATCCTTAGTTCTTTTCTTTCTCTCATGCTGTTTTCCTTCATGGTTTGATGGTTTTCTGTAGTGATATGTTTTGAATTCCTTCTATTTGTGCTTTGTGCTTCTACCACAGATGTTTGCTTTGTTATCCTGAGACTAAAATAGAACATCTTATAGCAGGTTATTTCAAGCTCATAACTTTACTTTGATTACATGCAACTTTCCACTTTTATTCCCTATGCATTCCCATTTTATGTTTTCAATGCCAATATTTACATCAGTTTTGTAATACACACCTTGACAATTTGTTTTAACTATAGTTATTATCAATAGCTTTTATTTTAACCCCCATACTAGGAATAAAATTGCTTTACACACCATCATTAGTGTCCTAGACTATTGTGAATATTACTCTGTTTTACTTATACCATTGAGTTTTGTGCTTTTGTATGTTTTATGATGTTAATCAGCAGCCTTTTTTGTTTCAGTTTAAGGAACGTCCTTTACCAATTTCTGTCAGGCAGGTCTAGTGATGATGAACTCCCTTAACTTTTGTTTAGGAAAATTTTTATTTCTTCCTGATTCCTGAAAGACAGATTTCCTGGGTATTACTGGTCAGCAGGATTTTTGCCTCTGCCGTTTTGACTACGTCATCACACTCTTTCTTGGCCTAAGGGTTTTTTTTTGCTGAGAATTCTACTGATAATCATATTGGGACTCCTTTTTATGTGATATATTTCTTATCTTTTGCTGCTCTCAACATTTTGTCTTTGTCTTTGATTTTTGATTGCTTTGATTATTATGTGTCTTGTTGAATTTCTCTTTGGGCTGAATTACTTCAACACCTCCAGTATGTGGATTTTGACACCTTTTTCCAGATTAGGGAAGTTTTCAGCCATTATTTTAAAAAATATGATTTCTGGTCCCCTTTCCCTATGTTTCTTCTTCTACAACTCCTGTTATGCAAAGTTTTGGTCTCTTAATGGAGTTCCATAATTCCTATAGGATTTCTTCATTCTTTTACCTTGTATTCCCCTCTGACTGGATAATTTTAAATGTTCTGTCTTTGAGCTCACTAATTCTTTCCTCTGCTTGATTGAGTCTTCTGTTGACACATTTTTACTGCATTTTTTAAGTTCAATCATTACATAAGATTACCTCATTTTATTGCATTACGCTTTTTTTTCAGATATTGCATTTTTTACAAATTGAAGCTTTGTGGTACCCTGCATTGTGCAAATTTATTGCTGCTATTTTTTTCAATGACATTTGCTCATTTTATGTCTCAGTGTCACAATTTGGTAATTCTTGCAATATTTCAACTTATTATTATTATTATATCTGTTATGGTGACCTGTGGTCAGTTATTTTTGATGTCACTATCATAATTGTTGGGTGAGCCACAAACTACACCCATATAAGACAGTAAATGTTATCAATAAATGTTGTGTGTGTTGTAACTGCTCTACCAACTGGCCATTCCCTCATCTCTCTCTCTTTCCTGAAGTTCTCCTATTCCCTGAGACACAACAATATTGAAATTAGACCAATTAATAACCCGACAATGACTTCTAAGTGTTCAAGTGAAAGGAAGAGACACATATCTCTCACCTAAAATCAAAAGCTAAAAATGGTTAAGCTTAGTGAGGAAGATATTTCAAAAGCTCACATGGGCTGAAAGCTAGATTCCTTTTGCCAAAGTTATGAATGCAAAGGGAAAGTTATTGAAGGAAATTAAAAGTGTGACTCTGGTGAACACATGAATAACAAAGTGAAACAGCCTATGGCTGCTATGGAAAAAGTTTTATTGGTTTTGACAGAAGATCAAGTCAGCCACAACATGCCTTTAAGTCAAAGCCTTGCCAGAACAAGGCCCTCATTTTCTTCAATTCTATGAAGGCTGAGAGAGGTAAGGAAGCTGAGAAAAATGTTGGAAGCTAGCAAAACTTGGTTCATGAGGTTAAAGGAAAGAAGCAATCTTCCTAGCATAAAAATGCAAGGTGAAGCAGCAAATGCTGATGTAGAAGCTGCAGCAAGTTATCTAGATTTAGCAAAGATCATTGATGAAGATGGCCACATTAAAGAAGAGATTTTCAATGAAGACAAAACAGCTTTATGGTGGAAGAAGATACCATGTAGAACTTTCATAGCTAGAGAGAAGTCAATGTTTAGCTTCAAAATTTCAAAGGACAGACTGACTATCTCATTAGGAGTGAATGCAATTGGTCAGTTTAATTTTAAACCAAAGCTCATTTACCATCTTGAGAATCCTAGGACCCTTAATTATCCTAACTGGACTCTGCCTGGTCTCTATCAATAGAAACACAAAGTCTGGATGGTAGCACATCTGTTTACAGTATGATTTACTGAATATTTGTAACTCACCACTGAGACCCGTTGCTCAGAAAACACGATTTCTTTGAAAATATTTCTGCTCACTGACCATGCACCCAGTCACCCAAGAGTGCTGATGAAGATGTACAAGGAAATTAATGTTTTCATGCTTGCTAGCACAACATCCATTCTGTAGTCAATGGATTAAGGAGTAATTTCAACTTTCAAATCCTGATATTTGAGAAATACATTTCATAAGGCTATAGCTGCTGAAATAATAATTTCTCTGCGGTATATGGGCAAAGCAAATTAAACACCTTCTGGAAAGAATTCACCATTCTAGATGCCATTAAGAATATTTGTGTTTCATGAGAGGAGTTCCAAATACCAACATTAATGGAAGTTTGAAAGAAGTATTTCAACTCTCAGGGTTAATAAAAGTATTTCAACCCTCAGGGATGACTTTGAGGGGTTCAAGGCTTCAGTGGAAGAGGTAATTGCTGATATGGTAGAAATAGTGAGAACCAGAAAAGTGAGTAGAACCTGAAGATGTAACTGAATTGCTATACCTCATGATAAAATTGTGGTAGTCTGTAACTGAACCCACAGTATCTCTAAGTGATGCCTGTAATCTTTATCTCTAGAATTTCTATGTTTGAAATTGTGTCTATTTCTTTGTCAAACTTCTCGCTTTGTTCATGTATTGTTTTCCAAATTTTATTTAATTTTTATGTGTATTCTTTTAGTTCACTGAACATCTTTTTTTTTTTTTTTTTTTTTCTTTTTTTATTTTTTATTATACTTTAAGTTCTAGGGTACATGTGCATAACGTTTATATCATGTATAACTCCCCAATGCAATCCCTCCCTCCTCCCCCTCCCCATGATAGGCCCCAGTGTGTGATGTTCCCCTTCCCGAGTCCAAGTGATCTCATTGTTCAGTTCCCACCTATGAGTGAGAACATGCGGTATTTGGTTTTCTCTTCTTGTGATAGTTTGCTAAGAATGATGGTTTCCAGCTGCATCCATGTCCCTACAAAGGACGCAAACTCATCCTTTTTGATGGCTGCATAGTATTCCATGGTGTATATGTGCCACATTTTCTTAATCCAGTCTGTCACAGATGGACATTTGGGTTGATTCCAAGTCTTTGCTATTGTGAATAGTGCCGCAATAAACATACGTGTGCATGTGTCTTTGTAGTAGAGTAATTTATAATCCTTTGGGTATATACCCAGTAGTGGGATGGCTGGTTCACTGAACATCTTTAAGAGGATTATTCTGAATTCTTTTCAGTCATTTGATAGATCTGTATTTCTTTAGGGTTCATTGTTGGAGCTTTATTGTTTAATTTGGGGGTACTATGATTTCCTGATTCTTTGTAATTTTTGTGTCCTTGCATTGTTGTCTGTACATTTGAGGAGACAACCTCCTCTGCTGGCCTTTACAGGTGTTCTTTGGCATGGATAGACTTTCACTGTTTAGTCTAAGTGTGATTCTGTAAGGGTCAACTGTTAATGACCCCAGGCAGGCAGAGCTTTTTATGGGCTCTCTAGTTGGCTGGGCTGCTGCCTTAATTCTGTTTTTAGCTGGGGCTGCTGTCTAGGTTCCACTACCCAGCAATATCACTGGTTGGGCACTGGTATAAGGAGGAGCTGCTGGCTAGGGACTGCAAAGCTTCTAGTCAGGCTGATAATAAGATGTATTCCCTGGCTGGATAATTCTGCTATTTGGGATCTGCAGTTGGGCAGCGCTCCAGGCTGGGCACTGAGGTTAGGCATAGTTACTGCTTGGGATGGACAGAACCAGAGGCCATGCTCTTTGAAATGCATGATTGAAGATTCCCTCTCTGTCCCAGTGGAGCTGTGTGACAAGCTTTTGGCTGAGTTGAGTGGCTGTTTGACTTCCTGGATCAAGTAGGTCTGGCCCCTATGCTTCTCCAAAATGTGCTGAGGTAGGAGTTTCCATGCCTTGGCGGGTGGTTGAGTGGGCTTTTGGGCTGAGTGGAACTGCTGCTTGACTTCTCCAGTCATGCTGGCCTAGCTCCTATGCTTCTCTGCAATGGGTGGAGTCAGGGGTCTCTCTGCCTGGGTGGGATCATTGGGGTGGGCTTTGAGGCTGGGCGTGAAGACTAACCCTCTGGGGACTCAAGCTAGGTTGAACTTCCTACTGTATTTCTGAAGACCACGAGGTCAGTTTCATGTTGACTTGTATCTTCCATCCCGTTCCATGGCTGGCAGAAATGCAGAGGTACCACCAAGATCTGTATGCTGGTCATTGTGACCTCTGCTTCCTTTCTTTGTTTTTACCTGGTCCTGGGTAGTCTAGCTGTGCTATTACCTACCCACAGTGTTCCCCATGAAGTGAGACCGGAGTAGCCTTCTTGGGAATTGTATGAGATTGCTAGGGAAGCTCGATAACTGTCTCTAGTTCTCTGGGTCAAGGAGTGCCTCTCCATCTGGCATTGTGCCAACTCGGGGAAGGGAGAAGAGCAGTGCAGTCAAAGTGAGACTGTTCTTACCTTTTTAATTCAGTTGTCATTCAGTTCTGTGGACTATGTGAGTTATATCTAAGGATTAGGATTTTTGAAAAGATGTTTTGGTCTGTGGATAGTTGCTAGTGGATCCTTCTGTTGGCTGGGCAGTGAAAGTAGAGCCATAGACTTCCTATTCTACCATCTTGCTGATGCCACTTCTAGAAAGTCTTCCAAATTCTTCGTATGTAAAACAACAACAAACAAATCTTCCTTGAGTCTGTCATTTGCAGTAACATAGATGAACTTAGAAGACATTATGCTAAGTGGAACAAGCCATACACAGAGAGACAAATACTACATGATCTCACTTATATGTGAGGTCTTAAAAAATTCACTTCTTGGCTCACACCTGTAATCCCAGCACTTTGGGAGGCTGAGGCAGGCAGCTCACGAGGTCAGGAGATCGAGACCATCCTGGCTAACACGGTGAAACCCTGTTTCTACTAAAAATATAAAAAATTAGCTGGGTGTGGTGGTGGGTGCCTGTAGTCCCAGCTACTTGGGAAGCTGAAGCAGGAGAATGGCATGAACCCTGGAGGTGGAGCTTGCAGTGAACCAAGATTGTGCCACTGCACTCCAGCCTGGGTGACAGAGTGAGACTCTGTCTCAAAAAACAAAACAAAACAAAAAACCAAAAAACTCATTTCTACTCTCCATAGAAGCAGAAAGTAGAATGCTGATTACCAAAGGTGGGGAGGTGGGGGAAATGGAGAGACACTTGTCAAAAGGCACAAGGATGTAATTAATGTAGGATGAATTAATCTAGATATCAAATGGGCAGCATGATGACTATAATTAATAATACTGTATTTTATACTAGAAATTTGTGAATAGAGTAGATTTTAGGTGTTCTCATCACACACTCTAAAAATGGTTAACCATGTGAGGAAATGAATATGTTAATTTGCTTGACTGTAATATTGTTAATCAGTCCACTATGTATATCAAAAACTCCTCCTTGAAGTAGCTATCCTTCAGTAGCTACTGCAGTTCTCTTCGCCTCTTCATATCCAGATTTTCCCTCTTTCACCTCGCATTGCTTCTCAACCCATTGCACCCTCTCTTAAGTTACCAAGGCAGGGAAAAACCTCTCACTAACACATACTCTTCCATTTGCAATGACATGAACCTGGGCATGCTTCCAGTCCGCATACCCTTGTCCTTTTTGACTTCCCACTTGGCAACATTTTATACCCATGATTACTCTGATTTTGAAGCATTTGCCTCCCTTGCTGTTCATGACCCAATCTGCTCTAGTTTTTTCATTGACTCTCTAGGCATCCCGCTGTCTCCTTTGCAAGGCATCTTTCTGAACCATCCCTGTGATGTTGTTGTTCCTTAGTTAGCTCTCCTTTTTACCCCACACCACACGTGTTCCCCACTTTCACCACACTAAATCCCACAGCTTCAATTATCGTCTCTATGCCTCAGGTCCTCTATTTCTAGTTCTGGCTTTGACCTCTGCTCTGAGCTGTAGACACGTATGTCTAACTCCTTATGTCCAAATCTAAACTCCTTGTCTTTTATTCCAAGCCTGTTCTATTTTTAATTCCCCAAGTTAGTGACATCACCATCCATTCTACTGCCTACCTTCAACAGATTATCAAGTCTAGGAGATGCTGTTACAGTCTTAAGTCTTTCCACTTTTCATTATTTCTGCTACAATTACTACTATTTTTCCTCAATATTATCTTTCATCTAGAATACCTCAAACCTCTTCAAAGCTTTTATTGTCTTACTGCCTTTAGTTGATCCATTCCCTACACTGCCACCAGAGGGAGCCTTCCACAGTATAAATCTGATTATATGAGCAGATTAAAACTCTGATAACATTTATTGCTTAAAGAATCAGTCCTGTGGCTCACAAGGTCCTTCATGACATAGTCCCTGTTAATCAGTTCAGGCATCTCTTCATTGATTATCCTCTTGCACTTTTTTTTTTTTCCAGGAATACTAAAGCTAATGCAGTTTCTAATTAGTGAATAAAGCATATTCATGCTCTTCCAAGACTATCTAGTAATAAATAAGTGGATAATCAACTGTCTTCTCAATTGATTAATAAATGCATTTTCTTCTTGTGTGGGGAAAATTTACATATGCTATTATGCATATGATAAAGTAAAAACCTGTGCATACCCACTTTAAAAACGTGTATTCTTTGGAATGTACCTATGCTCAGAATTGCAGGAACCAAAGGTTAAATAGGAAACCAAATAAAATTCAAATAAAGTTGTTTTGTTAGGTTATGCTGACAGGGTGGGAGTACTGATATGGCACTTAGGCTGTCATTTCCACATCCTGCCAGATATTGCTAATCAGCCATGGCACTCTTTTATGAAAAGCACAGACTCAACCTCATAAACCTTATCACAAACACACTGGGAAGCCACTGCCAGTAGGACTGGCTCCTATTATGAAGCCTCTTTGCTGCTTGTATTTGTGGCTATGGCAAGCAATTTTGCCCTGAGGACTTGAGGATAAAAGAGCCTGGAGAAGTAAATGCTTTCTTGAATTTTCTGTCTCATTTTTTTTCCCAATAATAAGGGACATAACAATTTGCTGTACATTTTTTTCAATCATAAAGGAATCCCAGTTCAGGTATCTTTAGACAGGGTATGCATGCCCTTGAGGATATTTGAAGACTTTCCAGGGATATATGGCTTGGACAGCTTTAAGGAAATCATTTTGTAGATGCTTAGCTTCCATTGTGTCTCTTCCTTAAGCTGATCTGTCTGAAAACCACTCTGCAGTCAGCATTTCTCCATTCCTATCTCCCTTTTCACAATGATCACCTCCTACTTTACAAAAAAAAATGTGCACCTCTCACCCATCCTGAATCTTATGATGCATTTCCCAGGGTATAAAAAAGTTAGGGGCTAAACAGAGGAGAGTTTGAAAATGTAAAGCTCCTGAATCAAGAGTCTTAGATTTGGTTAAAAACATATTTATATATGCGATTGCAATGAAAGTATATGTATTGTGTATATATATAATAAAATTATATACAAAAGATATATGTGTATATGAGAAATGCCTGATTTTATTTAGGTAAAAAATCATGGAAAGGCTCTAGCTAATCTTGTCTCTGTTTACATAAATTAGAATTAGAATTCAGAAGTAAAATGAGTGTTATGGAGTACATACTGACTTTTTTTAAAATTGAAAAATGTAAGTTTGGCTTTGTATGGCAATAAATCTGATTTGACTAATACACCTGACCACAAGAACTGGCTTTTCCAGTGAGGTTTTATGCAGCAGATGTTTCACAAATCGGTTCAGAAATATGTCTCATAAACATATAGCAGAAACAGTTTCATAAGTTGAATGGGCTAAATCTGCAACTCCAAGTATATTAGTATATTTAAATGTTATATCTAATATGCAATATACTAGAAACTGCATCTTTGTAACTATTATATTTCAGATAAAAATTTAGATGTCAACTTAAAAACATATAAGGGAGTGTATAATTTTTAAAAATTGTGTTGTCAAATAAGTTGACAATATTTTATGTACATTATAAAGCAAATTTAATATCCCATAATATGTTTAAAACAACAAAATTATGCTTTGAATGACAAGAGTTCTTTAGTACTTTAAGGCACTGTGGTGTTGTAATATACGTTGGTTTTCATCTCCAGTTCCTGGCCCAAAACACCCATATCCCTATTACAGTCTTTTGTATTATAACATTGGGTATGTTAGGCCTCAGGGGCAGGCCTCTGAACTTCCTCTGTCTTCTTTCCACTCTAACGTTCCCCCCTCTTTCCTACTGTGGGTCTTAAGACTCTCCCAGGAGCGGGTCCCACACTAAACCTGGGAGAAGGAATGGTGATGTCATGAAACTTCCATAAAAACCCAAGAGGTCAGGTTTCATTGAGCTTTCAGATAGCAGAACCCACGGAGCTTCCTGGAGGGTGATGCGCCCAGAAAGGGCATGGATGCTCTGCACCCCTTCTGCTCTACCTCATCCCATGTGTCTCTTCATCCCTATCCTTTACAATATTCTTTATAATAAACCTACAAATGTGAGTAGGTATTTCCCTGAGTTCTGTGAGCTGCTTCGCAAATTAATCAAGCCCAAAGAGGGGGTTATGGTAACCCCAGCTTAAAGCTAGTTGGTCAGAGTTCCACAGGCCAGGATTTGGGACTGGTGTGTGTGTGTGGAGAGGGGCAGTCTCGGAGACGGAGCCCTCAACTTGTGGGATCTGACACTATCTCTGGGTAGACAGTGTCTGAACTGAATTGGAGAACTCCCAGCTGGTGTCTGCTGTTTGGTGTGTGGGGAAAACCATCCACAAATTTGGTCACAAAAGTCTTCTGTGTTGATTGTTGTGGTGCGAGAGTAGAGGAAAAACACGGTTTAGAGGAAAGTTTTTCCCTACAACAGGGACCACAGAGACACCTTCAACTAAACAACGAGAAAACTGAGGTGGAGAGAGTTACTGACTAGCCCATACTCTAAGATAAGGGTAGATCCCATCTATTTCTCCTGATTTATCAGACCACTACTCATTATGCCCACTATAAAAGGTCTATAAAATTGGCATTGACTTCCACAAAGTTTGATTATATAAGGGAGCATGAATGTACTATAACGTGTATGAAGCGCACACGCATACACTCTACTGTGTCACAAGCTTAGCCTAATTACAATACGATATTCATAATAAACATTAATTGAACATTTAATTAATAGCAATTTTTCTTAACTTCTTAACATTTAGAAAGGTTTATAGCAGTTATTTTTGAAGTATGGATCTTTAAAAATGTTATCCAGGGAACTATTTTTTTTTCTTAACTTCTTAACATTTAGAAGGGTTTTTAGCAGTTATTTTTGAAGTACTGATCTTTTAAAATGTTATCCAGGGAGCTACGAATTGATTTTCCTTTTTCTTTCAATAATTTTCTCTTTGGCAAATAAAGGCTTTCAAAGCTGTTGCAAATATTGTTAATGTACTAATCAGCCATCACGATACCTTGTGGAAGAAAGCATCAGCCTCAGGAAATAAGAGTCCTGGGCATTAGTCTCAGATGTACCACTTATTTGCTGTGTGACCTTGGACATCAGTGGGTGTGTATTTGTGTGTGCTAAATTGTAAGGGTGTTAGACAGGTTTTGCTCTGAGGAGCAGCTCTAATTGATGACAGTTCCCTGGAGTTTTGCATAAATCATGAGAAAGGTTACTGACTGGTTGAAATATTTCTTGTGGGTGTAGATGGAGAGTGTTATATATTTATCAACCCGTATGATATAGGTATCATACCCATTTGTATCATCCATATGATATGAAGAATTTTGTTGACAGTATTTGGTGTTCTGGTGCATGGGGTGTGTGTGTTTTCTCCTCCTAAACAGGGGTTAATTAAAGAAAATAAGAAGTCAAGAGAAATCATATTCCTTTAATTAGTGTTGGGGTGGTTGCCATTTGTGAAGTTTTAAAAATAACTGCCAAGAACACCTCACTATTCCCCTATATTTATAGCTCACAAGAGACCTACTGATGAGAATTGGAAATGCACTTATGAGAGTTTGAGGGAAGGCCAATTAAGCTGTCACTGGGGGGACAATTCTGTTGTAGGTAGAACCACTCAGATTGAGTCTTGAGAACATCTTGATTAAGTCATCATTTCCTACAAGAGTTGTCACCATTCTCTTGCAGGTCTAGGAACAAGATTTGCTTGGTTGAACCAGAGGTTATTGTCCTTTGATGACAGTCTCACTGCTATCAAGTTCACATGTACCTGATGCATAATAGCATTATACTTCATTAATAATGGGTGATAGACCTTTTATGAGTCCCTTATGCAAGATACACACTTCCTGGTATCATGATACTTGAAAAGTGAGCTTATTACTGGTGAGAAGATGAGTGTGGATTACAGTTCTGGAAACAGATGGTTTGAAGTAGACTTCAAAAAGATTGAATGGCTCAGTACTGGCTTAATGGGCAGTGTACTATAATCAGTGGGGAGGCTTGTCTTACATTTTAACATAGAATGCTGTATAGCATATTTGTGTGACTGTATTATGATTAAGCCACATTCCTGTGAATCATCAGTTTTGGTGTTTGTGGAACTCGGGGAGGATAGTATTCTGAACTAAAAAGGTTGCAAGGCCTAGATCCATCTGGAAACCGCGCTGTGGCTAATCGGTGCTGAGTGACACAGAGAAATTCAACATGAAGAAAAGATAATGCAGGAACTTTTTAAGTACAAACATCCTAAAATGGAGGCAATATATTTATAGGTTAGCATGCTTCCTTCTTTCCTCCTCCTTATTAAATTTGAAATGTTATGGTGAGGAAGCTGAACTGGAGATGTGCAAGGGCTATGATCTATGTAAACTCATCAAAGGCAAGTCTTAGGGTTTGGATTTGTTATTTCATATTGTATGCCCTGCTTTTCAGACTCTTAGAGACCTGCTTACACAAAGAACCAGAATAATGGAATAACAGTAGGCTAGGATTCTGAAATCCCTGTCTGACAGAGACGACTTATTGCTCTTCATTAACCATTCTCCTTTTCCTTTTGGATAATATAATCCCTCCCCAGCCAGTTTTAGCAGAGCAGGTGGTCATCACCTAAGAACATACTTGTTTCTAGGTGTAGTCATGCAAATAAGTTTAATCCAATTGAATTTTGGTACAAATGCATGTAATTTCTAGGTTATCTTATATATATGTTATATATACATGTACACATATATATATGTCACCGTGTTTTGGAGTTTCTAAAATTATAGCATCTAATTAATACAGAAAATGGTACCTAGAAGTGGGGTCATACATAACAATAACCAGAACTATGCTTAGCAGTCTGGCAGTGGGTTGCAAGGCAATAGATACTGTAGACTCTGGTGACTCAAGCTGTTGAAAAATACTTGATACAATTTTGTCTACAATAACTCGGAAGGCAGAGCACATGCTCACTCAGTCTGTTGGTCCAGTGTAACTACATGGAAACACTCAAAAGTTTGATGTTTATAAACTCTTTCTTGTTGCCTTTTGCAAAAGAGAGGTAAAGGCAGCCAAGTTAGGTTTGGAAGCAGAGATGGAAAGAAATACAGATCTGCTAAAGGAAAGTGCCTCTGCCTATAACCTGCAGTTAAATTTGGGGATTCACTGAGTTATAAAAGTCAACTCTTCTGTAGCAAACTTTTGAAGATAAAACTGTCCTACTCACCATTTTGTTTTCCTGTCACTCACTGGGGAATGGTGAGAATTGGAGCAACTTTGAGAGGCATGTGTAGGGGACGGTAGAGTTGACTCTGCCAAGCCAAGATTATTCACATTTAGACTGTGTGGGGAGAGAGTAAGAGACCTCTATTTCATTCAAGCTACTATATTTTTGTGTTTCTTTGTTTGAGATGCTTTGTTAGAATACACTAACTTCTTTCTTCTCATATTACTCAGATAACCCAGGTGTGTTCTTGGTAATAACAACAGAATGGCTTGCTGAGATGTTTCTACTAAATGCTGAGGAAGTGTGATAACATATTACCAGACCCCAGTGGAGAAAATCTCACTGGTGATGGGATTGCTTGTGTCTGTCTTGAACAGTGTTAGATAAAAAGTGACTTTTTTCCCTGAATCTGTCTATTATTAGCTAGCTAACCTTTTTTTTTTTTTTTTTTTTTTTTTTTTTTACTGGCCAGACTTTCATTAAATATGCTTATATATCTTATTATATTCTCCTGTGGGGCTGGAGGACATTCTGTGCAATCTCAGTATGCATTTATGTAATTAGACCAATCCCTGGCATTCTTGGAGAACTGCACTGTAACAGGTTGAATTTGAATTAAAAAATTAGTCAAAGAGGCCCTTTAACAAACAAAAATATGGAAAGAGACCCACCAATTAATGAGTGCTGTGTGGATTCTCCAATAATAATGGTACAATCATAATATCAAATGGACACCGTTAATGTCATTCTTAAAATAAATTTCTCTTTTATATTACTGAAGCTGAAAATAGAACCCAGCTCACTTGTCTACCTATAAGATGACCCATTGTCACATTCATATGAGCGACTCTGGGGAGTCATATCGTAACCCACCATTTTAACTTAGCCTGAAGTGTGGTGATCTAATTTGTAGTGTGGTTATTAATTATGAACTGGTTTGAGGTATTTTATATCACACACAGAAGGAAACTTACTGTTATAAGTATGATGAATGGTTGGGAGGGTACATATTTTATATTCATGAACACATCAACATTCCCAAGACTATATGGAGGTAGGCAGTCTTCATAGATGCCATAAGAAATGGATTACTAATATTGTAAGACTGAACCCAGAAAGATATTCTAAAGTTGGCATTTCAAGATGATTTGGAACAGGCCAATAATTATATATGCCTATGGAGAAGATGCAACAAAAGTGGAATTTGAGAGATATGAAAATAAAGATATTTTCCTTGGTGTCAACAAACTTTTCCAACTTGGATAACTGATCTCCAAGAGCTTGGATTTAGAATTATGATCAATAAGGGACCTTCACAGATTGGTTATGAGGCCATGCTATTCAAAATACATGTTCTGCTCTTTAAAAAAAGAGATCATGATTGTGTCTGAGTAGTAGCAAAGGATGCCTGCTGAATTGCTGTGGGAAGTAATCACACTGGGTTGTATTGCCCTGTCTAGCTCGCCTTCTCTCTTTCTGTGATAGTGAGTGACACTTTCTCTGGTAGTGAGTGGCATATATTTACAGATGGCAGTTTGAGCTTTTAGTGTTAAATTTAGAAATACCAGGCTCTAACGCACTGACTTAGCATATCAGTTCAGGAACTAACTAATTACTATATATTCAAATCTGACACATACTTTTTTATGTATAAAAATCTAGGCTGGGTGCGGTGGTTCACGCCTGCAATCCCAGCACTTTGGGAGGCCAAGGTGGGTGGATCACCTGAGGTCAGAAGCTCAAGACCAACCTGGCCAACATGGTGAAACCCTGTCTCTATTAAAAATACAAAAATTAGCTGGACATGGTGGCACATGCCTGTAATCCCAGCTACATGGGAGGTTGAGGCACAAGAACTGCTTGAACCCAGGAGGTGGAGGCTGCAGTGAGCCGATATCACACCACTGTACTCCAGCCAGGGTGACAGAGCAAAACTCCTTCTCCATCTCAAAAAAAAAAAAAAAAAAAAAAAAAATCTAGGTAATCAAATCTAGTTGGAATTTATCACTTTGCTTATAGCTCTGCCCTGGTATTTTTCAAAGTAATATGAAATTACAAAAAGTGAACCTTTGCTTTCAACATTTTCCTGTGCTATGTAGCATATATCTTATTTATTTTAATGCCCTGAAATTTAGAAAGGTCATTTCAACAGTGAGTAGAAGATGTTCTTTCAATTTCTTTTCCATCATTGGCATTCAGATATTCTTAGTGCTCCTGTAAAAACAGTGAACAAAAACTTCTCTTCCCTACTTCGATTATTTTCTCTACTTCCTGGTAACTTTTGGTGAATCACATGGCCTGTGTCTGAGGCAAGTTGTTGTGGTTTTTTTAAACAGACATTTTAAGTGTCAGTATCAGAAGTCCTGCAATATACAATGCTTTTCTTATGTCATATCATTAAATGAACTAGGTAGCAAATAAAGTTTTTTTTTTTTTAAATGAAGTTTCTATTATTCTTTGTAGCAGATCATGGTTTTAATAAAACTTTTAGGGTTGGATTTTTACAGACTGACATTCTGAATAATTGAACTGTGGCAGTTCAAGTTTTCTGCCAAAATGTGTCAGGATGAGCTAGAAAGAATGCCACAGATGTTGAACTTGATGTTTTCTCTCCTTTAACAGGTTTAGTGTCAGGTTCTGCCTTCGCTTCAATAGTGGGTTTATTTTATATCCCTGTAACTATGGAAACCCATGTTATTGAAGGGGAGTTACTGTTATGGAGCAATTCAGATATCTTTGACCACGGCCATTCTCAGGATAATACTCGTAAGGTCATAGAATTTTAAAAATGCGGAGGGTTTCAGAGATGATTAAATCTCTTATGTTTTTTAGTTTGTGGAAACTGATTCCTGGAGGTTAAGTTGAGCTTCTGCCGCAGCCTCCTAATGGTTGTTTACCTCATCACAATTGTTAATGAAAGATTTGATCAGTGCATGGGTCAAAATCTGGTTGTATTACCTAGGAAATTCAGGCCCTGTTCTCACTCCTGGTTTTTGTGGTATATCATCTCTATGTAGTAGGCTCATTCCTCCCTCCGCTCTTCCATCTTGTTGAAGTCCAAGAAAATATAGAGACAAGTCTCTAAATGTAAAACATTTTATTTGGGAAGGCAGAATTGCAATTTGGGGCACACATACACACAGACCAGGCTGTCTTCAGTATGTCTGAAGAATAAAGAGAAGGTTGGAGGTTTTATAAAAAAGAGAAATGTTATGTATTTTGTAAGAAAGTTCATGAACACTAATAAAGTTTTGGGGGCTAGCAAGCTCTGACCGGTGAGTGACAGCAGTGGGTAAAACTAGTCTTAGAGTTGTAGCAGTTGTTTCAGTAGCCATGAGATAAAATTGATTTGAGGTTGCAGCAGGCAGTTTCAGCAGCCAGGCTCGTGGAGAAATACATTCTTGGAGCAATGCTCTGTGCCCTGAGTGCTTCCCAGCTGCCTGGCTTCTGGCATCTCAACTCTGTTCTAGTTGAATAGGACAATAATGACCCCATTTGTATGATCAACTTTCATAGTCTCTTCTCTGATACAGATACAGGCCCATCTTCAGTCTATCCTTACTGAAAAGTCTTACAAACAGAGCATTTTTCTTAAGCCTTCTATGTACCCATGTCCACACCACTACAAGTCTCATTATTATGTGCACCATTATTTTATTCTGTCTTTCCTTCTTTAGAAGTGTGTTAAGAATGTAGAAGAGGGCCGGGCGCGGTGGCTCAAGCCTGTAATCCCAGCACTTTGGGAGGCCGAGACGGGCGGATCACGAGGTCAGGAGATCGAGACCATCCTGGCTAATACGGTGAAACCCCGTCTCTACTTAAAAATACAAAAAAAAAACTAGCCGGGCGACGAGGCGGGCGCCTGTAGTCCCAGCTACTCGGGAGGCTGAGGCAGGAGAATGGCATAAACCCGGGAGGCGGAGCTTGCAGTGAGCTGAGATCCGGCCACTGCACTCCAGGCTGGGTGGCAGAGCAAGACTCCGTCTCAAAAAAAAAAAAAAAAAAAAAAAAAAAAAAAAAAAAGAATGTAGAAGAGAAGAAAAAGAAGGGAAGAAATTCTGTCTCATTACAACTCTCCATCTCGAGGGAATGCATTTCTCCTTCCTCTGTTCCTTCCTATCTGAATAAAAGCTCTTCACACTCCGGCACTGTGGACACTCTAGCTTATTTCGTTCTACTCCACATAAACTGGACCGGCACAGGCCAGCAGTTACTCTTTGATTGTCAAATCCAACAGACACTTTTCCAGGCCTTTTTTGACTTGATCTTTCTGCACATTGACATATTTTGTAATTTCCTCCTTGAAATTATTCCTCCTTTGGCTTTTGTAACAAGACTGACTGTCTCCTCATCTTTCTACTCCTTAAGTATGTTTCTGCTCTACCTGCATCCTTCCCAAGACAGAGCCATTCATTAGGAGCCAGGATAATGTGGTGTCTAAACGCTTAGGTACCAGAGCCAGATTGCCTGGACTTGAGCCCTCCAGCTGTATCACTTGGGTCAGTTACTTAATTTTTCAGTGGCTCAGCTTTGTCATCTGAAAAAAGGGGATCTTACTAGTACTCTCTCATAGTGTTACAGTACTAAGAATAATGCCTGACAAGCGGTAAATGTTTTGTAAGTCTTACATACATGTACACACAAACACACAGAGAGAGAGAGAGAGAGAAACAAGCACCATTCTTTGGTTAAAAATATTTGAATGTCTGTGGTCCCCTGCTGCAACTCCTGAAGAAACCCTTAAGACCCATGCTTAAGAGACATAGGAAACATAACTCACATACACATTTCTTTCTCATTCCTAATTTTGAAGTCTGATATTGGGTTTAGCTACTTTTCAGTAACCTTCCCATTCAAACATTTGTGGCCAGATGAACTAGAGAGCCCCTGGTCTCTGTCTTCATCATGGCTCCTGGGTCTGTATCAACCCTCCCTTGGCTGCTTGCTCACATTTTCCCACTGAATGTCAAGCTAGCCTTCTCTGCCTTCTCATTCTCCCCGATATTTAGAACTTCAGACCCACTATACTAAATCTAACCTTAAATAAAGATGATGGGATAAAAGTGCCTACAACCTTTTCCCACTCTTGCAGAAATGGAGAGGACAGAGGAGATGTTTATCACAATTATCATAACAAATTATTAAGAATTGAAGATCAATGATACTTGCAGGAGGGTGGTATTGGTGGTGGCAGCATGGGAGCTGTGCATGCAGGTGCTTGGACCTCCAGCTTCATGACAGGAGGGAGCAGTGACATTCTTATGGATGGTGATTTCTAGCCAGAGTAGGTGATTCCCAGATGAACAAAAAAAATGTTCTCCATAGTGTTAACATCAAGGACTGTTATGGTATGTGAGGGTAGTGTCAGAAGGGGGTAAACAGAAACGAAGACAGAGTTTTAACAAAGTTTTGCTTTGGTCTACACATACCCTTCACAGTGTTCAAGAAATGTATGTAAAAAACCTGAGTTAATTTTAAAATGACATTTCACTGTTGCACTATATTTTCTCGTTATACTGCTGAGACTGAGCCATGTGGTTCTTGGCTTAAGAAGAGCCAGTATCTTCTCTAAGTATGAGACAATCAATCATTCATTACCAAACTACCTCCTCTGTTTAAAATCATAGCTCAAGATCCCCTCTCTGCTTTGCAATTTAATTGTCAACAATCCTCCCACCCCTGACTCACCCTGGCCTTTAAGCAATTATCGAAGACACTTTATCTACTCTAGGTTCATATTGTGGTATGCTTCTTCTCATAGAGTAATTCTTCATTAATACAACAATCTTAGACATTGCTGTATACACCACTTACATATTCTAAACTTCTAATGAATAAAAATTTGGTATATTTTTTGCCTCTCTGCACACTTAATGCCATTTATTTTTTGAGGCATGTTTCAAAAATATTGTCTACCTCAAAAAACCCCTTTGTGTAGTAAAGAAGGAAAGGTATTCAGTCGATTTTACAGGTGAGAAACTGAGGATCAGTGATGTGACAGGAGTTACTCAAGAACTTGTGGCTGATAAGTGGTGATAATATTCTGTTTTTTGAGTCTAGTGAGCAGCTTTACTCAGCTGTATCCTGAAAGGTTAAATCAGGCTTTGTGAGGTTGTCTGTCCTCATTTGATACTGAGAGAACATAAAAGAAACAAAAGAAAAGAAAAAACTCTGAGCACATTACATTTCTGTGAGTGAATTGTATTTCGATATTATTTTAGAATCTCTGGAAACAGAACCAGATTGCTGCTTGTTCATTACTTTCATATCAGATTATACTGAGGACAAATCATAGGCGACTTCTCAGTATTTCACAAGGTATCTCAGTGTGTGTGTGCAGGGGTGGAATTATTGTATATGATAGAGGAGGCATAAATCATATAAAAATTATGGGGGATTTTAATATCTTGGGTTTCTAAAGAGATAGATATCAAGTTACTGGGTTTATGGAAATGTTGATGCTAAGAAATTGATGCTGACACTTCAATTATGAAAACTGGGATTATAATAGGAATTTGGAAATGTACAGTTTTAACACAATCCATAGATCAGCAGCACAGGAGTACAGAAAACTGGCTCTCCGGGATGGTTATTGCAGTTTTGATGATACTTTGATGATCTATTGGACTTAACTGAACACCTCTGTGCTTAGCCTCAGAATCACAGTGCAATGATGAACTGGCCTTATTAATGACAAGTATACTGGTTATATCAGTAATAAATATTAGAATCACATGACACAATGAGGACCTAACTTCACTTATTACTGAATGAGTCACTTAGTTGTTATGCCTGCCTTGATAATTTAATTTCAGCAAATAAAGCTTATTTTAGATAATGTGAGGACTTACAAGGGTAAATGGCACAAAACTGCTGTCTTCTAGGACCTCACTATTTAGTGAAAGAACAGGACTCCTACGAAATTCATTAAAATAAAAGACCCTGGCTGTTGTGTTGAAATAGCTGTACAAGCAAAATGAATTAGCATCATATATATACAGTCTGATCCTTTTTCTACATATTCAACTATGTGGACAACAATTTCTGTGATGTTCAATGGAAACATTACAGGATGATAATGAAAGTCCATACAGCTCTAGAGAGGGCATGGTGGGACAGATGATGAATTACTTCTGGGCATAAGGGGGGAGTAATGAGGAAAAGAATAGTCTTTGGATAGGAGTGAGTTATGATGGTGTAAGAGGTTACCAGTAGGAGAGACATTTTGGATATAGGGAATGCTAAGTGCCTTCGAGGTTATACCCGCCTTAATGGGTGCCTAAAGATTAATCAACGTCATTTTACAGTTAGAGTTTCCTCAGGAAACATAGTCTTGATTCAATTTCTCAGCTTTCCACAATGGTAGAAGCAAAATCATTTCACTGTCATTCCAGTGTGGAAACAGAGTCACAAAGGTAAGAAGAGTTGAAATAATGTTCAGGGTAACACCTAGATAAGACACAACTTTGGGACCACTGTTGCGTTTTTTCATTTTGGTCGCTTTATCAGTGCTGAAGGTTTTGATAAATGTGAGGTATGAGATGTGACATTAAGTCAGAGAACTGACTTTTATGAATGTTTGGTACCCTTGTTTCAGAGTCAAACCTTTATTTGAAACTGCACTCTTTCTTCTTATTGCAATCTTTTACACGCTGTAATCTCTTCTGGAAATAATCATTAAGTGCCATAGCAAATCACCATCACTTGTTTTATTTTTTTCTGAAAAGATATACTTCTTTTATAAAAGAAAAACTAAGAGCTGCTAAAATATTTGTAATCCAAAAATGTGGTTCTGTTAGATTTTTAAAAGTATTTAAAATTTTTTTAAATTTTGTGGGTACATAGTAGGTATATTTATATGATGCATGAGATGTTTTAATACAGGCATGCGATGTGAAATAAGCACATTATGGAGGATGGGGTATCCAGCCCCTCAAGCATTTAGCTGTAGAGTTACAAACAATCCAGTTACACTCTAAGTTATTTCAAAATGTATAATGAAGTTATTGACTATAGTCATGTTAGATTTTTTGAAGCAGAGGTTGATTCTGAGTTTGGAAATGTGAGCTGTAACAAAGAAAAAGATGCATAAATGATATATTATAATAATTATCAGTTATTTAAAAAATCTTCAGCCTTACCTCCATTTTTTAAGAGACAGAGATATGTCAAAGGAATGCATTTATTATTCAGCCTTTCTTACTATCTCTAAGATTATTAGTTATATATAGCATTTATTGAGTGGTTACTCTGTGTCCCCCTAAACACATCTCTGAGGTAGGTGCTATTCTTGTACTGATTTTACAGCTGAGGAAACCGGGACCCAGAGATGTTAAGCAACAAGCCCAATGTCATTTAGCTAGTATGTGAAAGAATTGACATCTGAACCCGTATTGTCCAGCGTGTGTTTTCTGAACTGCTATTCTATGGCTGTCTTCTCTTTAAACCTGCAACTTTTTCATTAAGGGGTTCTCCCTCGTGAAATTTCCAGTCAACAGTCAACTTTTTTTTTTTTGTGAGATATATATGTGTATGTTGTGTGCGTATGTGTTTATTTGTGCGTACTTTGTATGTGTAGACCATCTATGCCAGTTTCCACAAGCAACCGCTGTATCAGTCAAGATTAGATAGGCCAGGGCAGTAGTAACAAACAGCCCCCAAATCGCAATGGCTTAACACTACATAAGTTTATATAAAACTCATTTGTTCATTCCTGGTGGAAAGGACTCTTCTCCACACAGTCTTACAGGGGCCCAGTGTAATGGAGGCTCTGCCATGTTGTAACTGGCCATCTGGAATATGTAGATTCCTCAGTCTATGTGTTGTGAGAGGAGAGCCAAGAATCACATGCTGGTTTTTTTTTTTTTTTTTTTTTTTTTTTTTTTTTTGAGACGGAGTCTCGCTTTGCCGCCCAGGCTGGAGTGCAGTGGCCGGGTCTCAGCTCACTGCAAGCTCCGCCTCCTGGGTTCACGCCATTCTCCTGCCTCAGCCTCCCAAGCAGCTGGGACTACAGGCGCCCGCCATGTCGCCCGGCTAGTTTTTTTTTTTGTATTTTTTAGTAGAGACGGGGTTTCACCATGTTAGCCAGGATGGTCTCGATCTCCTGACCTCGTGATCCGCCCGTCTCGGCCTCCCAAAGTGCTGGGATTACAGGCTTGAGCCACCGCGCCCGGCCACATGCTGGTTTTTAAGTGCCTCCTCTTGCAGTGACAAAAGCACTTCTGCTTGTAACATCTTATCCAGAGCTAGTCATGTGGCTCCACCTAACCGCAAGGGGGTGGGAAATGTGGGGAAGCAAAGAATACCTGACGAGTAGCAAGTATCTCTGCCATAGTTATTCTCACTATGAACTTCCTTAAATGTTTTAAATAACAGAAAACTATTGGATAATATGAATTTCAAACATTAAGCCAGGAGAAAATGTGTATTAGATACTGAGAATTTCTGGGTGACTTCAGCTTGTCCAACCTCTTCACTTCATCTGCTCTCCCTGTTGTGTTCCTTTTTCTGGGGGGTAGGGAGGGGTGGTACGCAAATCTGTGGGTTATACTTGCTTCTAGATTTTCTCCCCTTCCACCTTTGGGACTCCACTGGATATGTAAAATCTTAAAATGACTGAGATTCCCTTTCAGCTTTGCCTCCATCCAGCCGTCCTTCTCTTCCCACTGAGATGTGGTGCTGCCTTGAAGAAGCCTATTAGAGCAAAGTTCTTGCCTTTGCTTCCAATTTCCTGAATATATACAACAAAGCTGTCTTCAAAACTGGCAGAAGGAAGAAAGAATATGCATTTTTTCATTGCGTTTCCCTCTTGATTATGTGTGATGACATCATGTGGGGTTCAGGAGATGCTACCCCAAAATGGAACTGAGCAGTTTAGCAGCTTAGCCTCAAATCAGGTTTAAATTTTTCCCCCTTTCCTCCTTTCTCCCCAGTTTCAAGATGTAGCTGTGAGATAAACTACAAATGTGTTTTACAGCCTTAAAATGTTTTCTTTTCTCTACTCACTTCCCTTTTGCACTTTATGCTCCCATACCTTATGTGCATTTATTTATTAAGCACACACCATACTCATTCATCAGGTCATATTTTTCCTTAGAAGCCTCAGGGATTGGATCCTGATACAGACCAGATACTTCTGGAATTCTGTCTCCAACAAAAGATTACTTCAAGGCCGGAACCCACTCCCAGCTGGAGACCGAAGGGAAGATTAACTGAGATGAATTTGTAACCTGGCTGGGCCCATGGTAGTGCCGGTCCCTTCACCAGATAGGCACCTTCACCGGATGGGGGACAATCATTCACGATGAGCCATCAGGGTCAATCATGCCACCTGGGACATCCTCGCCCCCCAACCCCTGCCTCTTCTGCACCCCAAACCCTCTCTTTAAAAACTCCTGCATTCCTACCACAAGTTAAAGAGTGAAATTTTTTTGCCCACTCTTCCCCTTGCTAGCAAAACAAAGTTTCACTTTCTATCATGTCTTGTTATTCTTTTGGCTTCTTTCTATCAGCAGCGAGAAGCCAGACTCTTTTGCTAGTTACAAAAATATAACACCTTGGCATATGAAATATTTTAAGCTGAAGGGATTTACAGAAGCAGGAAGTGCTCTCTGACCTTCCCCTTCCATTTTCCTCTAAAGCAGATCATAAGACCCTCATGCGAGAGATGCCCACCATAGGATATTGGAGGAAAACAGCATCTTTATCTCAGAAGACGAAGGGACACAGGGAGGAATCTGAACAAACAGACCTTGCTAAGTTTCCACCCGTTTATTACACTTACCTCATGTTCTTTGCCCTATCATATTTCTCTATGACTGTACACTCTTCATCAAACCTACTATAAAGAAAATGTGGGTTTAAATGTTTCTTTGGGTCTTCATTTCCTTATGAAGCCTCCTGTGTCACAAACAGTGACCTTTGGTTCTTAGCCTGGTTCTTGTAGCCTCTGCAGCATCAGAATGATAGGCTTTTACATAGGCCTAAGGGTAGGGCTTAGTGGTGCTTTGAACCACTCTTGTGTGGGAAGATGGATGAATTTGAGAGACTGAGGGAGACCTTGTACATGAGGCAGCCTTTCAACTTTAAGGAGTAAGAAGAAAATCCTCTTTTCCCAGATGCTTTCCTGCCCCTCTGCACACTGTCAGTAGTAGATGCAGTCGCTTAGTCATAGGAACAGAAATTCCACTAATTAGGGATTCACTTATGTTAACAAGCACCCTTTTAAAGATGCAATTAGGATTCAGGATGGCAATTGCTAATTAACAATTCATGCAAATTTTCTTAATCAGATTGCTTTTCTTCTTAACACCTAGCTGAGATTGATCTCTGTGAAGGAAATGGAAGGAAAATTTGGAATTTGGTGGTGTCTGGGTTAGGAGTGGGTGGAGGTCAGAGACAGGAGAAGAAAAGGTAATTAAAACTACATCTTTTTTTTTTTTCCCCAATTATTAAAATCCTTAGTGCAGTTCAGCGGAGTGCTTAAGAGCACAGATCTGGAGCCAGACTACTCTTGCCAGATGCATGGCTCTGGGCATGTTGCTTCACCCCCATATACCTCAATAATTGGACGATAATGCGAATACATCAGCGGGTTTGATTAAAATTAAATGAGTTAATACATGTAAAGATTTTAGTATATAGAAAGCATTCAATAAACATTAGCTCTTTTGAATAATTTAGAAAATACAAAACAAAATAAGAATTTCTCAGATTCATAGCATGTCTCCAGATCATTGAACCTGTAAAGGACCACTGTTCACATTTTGCCCTGTTTCTATTCAGAATGTTTGCATATCATGTAAAGTACACGTATAAATTGAGATCATATTGTCATTACATCTTAGGGCTTTGATTTATTATCAGGTAATATTAGCTATGAGTGTTACAGAACTGAACCAGGATCTGCTCGCCTGGCACACTAACACCAGATGTACATACTGAAGTTTGCTGTGGTAGAAAGGAAGATGTTTATTTGCAGGGCTCCAAGTAAAGAGGTTCAGGCAGCTGGTGTTTAAATCCTGACCCCACTCCTCCCCAAGGCTTGCAGGTAAGGCTTTTTAAAGGCAAGGGTAAATTTCAGGAAAGCAGGAATTATAGGCAAAATCATAAATCAGTATAAGGAAGTTACACATTGGTTTTGGCCTAAAAGGGTGGGATATCTTGAAGTGAGCTCAGGCTTATAGGTCATCGGTGTATTCAACGATCTTCTGATTTGCAATTGGTTAAGGAAGCCTTGACCAATTTTTGCAATTTTCAAGCCTTGCTTGAAAATTTGGGATCAGCAGAAAAGAATGTTAGTTCTGGTTCATGAATGTGACTTTCTTCAGGCTCCTCAGGAATAAATTGAGAACAAAGTGTGATGGTCAGAGTTCAATCCCCAGTTCTCCTTGTCTGAAGTCTACTGTGGGGGACGAGTTGTTTGGTGGGGATCTGGGTTCTTGAAAAACAACTTGGAGACATACATGAAGATGTTATCTTTAGTCTCTATTGGGGAACCAAACATCTTGTGATTCTAGCTTCCTTGGCTATTGTTTTAGGTTACTATTTTACCTTCATGCTTATCATGTTGCTTAACTTCTCAAGGCTAGCTAGGTACCTGGAATTTCTCTTGAAAGAGCCCAACATTTTCCCTTATTTTCATGCTTGGGGGGCCTGCAGGCCACTGAGAGGCAAGTCCCTGCTTTGTCTCACAAGCACTTTGGAGAAGGCTTCGTGGAGGAGGTGGGCTAGTAAATGTATGTGCATTTCCATAGTCAGATTTGAAAGGAGTTTGCAGGTTAGGAGTATGGTGTAAACGAAAACATAAGGCAGGAAGCCCAGGAAGGAATACAGACACTCAGGTGGGGACAGGAGGGCTCAGGAGGTGGGGAGGATAAAGGAGAACTTGGGTCTGATTATGGAGGAACAAGAGCACCTACTCTTTAGACAGTAATAGTGGTTTGGGTTGGCCGTGGGTTTAGGAAGACCAGTTAGGAGTCAGTTGCAATAATCCAAGGCAGCAGGGGTGAAGGACTGAAATAGGGACTGCACGATTTCTGTTGGAATAAATAGGAAGCTGTGGGTATGCGAGGCAGTGTAGAGAAATAATTGACACAATGTACTGACTGATTAGATAAGGGGTTGTTGGAGGAAAAGGGAACAGATAAAGGTTTTTAGAGAATTCTAGAGGCTCTGAGAATTCTACAAAGTATGGTTGGGAGAGTGTTGTACTATTCAGAGAGAGAAGAAATAGAGGAGGAGAGGCAGCTGGGCTGTAATAAATTCAAACTAGAAAATGATGGTTATGATGATGATAATAATAATAATACTGATAGTGGCAGTTTATCTGTTAAGCACTGAGTATAACCTTAACATTATACTAAGCATTTTATATGTGTTATTTCATTTAAGCCTCATAACGTTTTTATTGTCTACAATATATATAGATACAATATATGAAATGTATTACTTTAAAGAGGAATTAACTTCTCCAAGCCATATATTCTCATCTATAAATACAAACTCTCATCTATAAATACATATTCTCATCTATAAATACAAACTTCTAGATGAGAAAATATGGCTCAGAGAAGTTAATTCCTCTTTAAAGTAATACAGCTTATAAAAAAGTAGGGTCAGATTTTGAGGTGACTTTTGTCTGCTAGTTAACCCGGTGTCTTAATCACATGTGTTGAGTCTGAGGAGTAGTATATGGGGTATATGTGTCACCATGTCCAAAACAGAGATGGAAATTTGAATCTGAAGCTTAGGAGAAAAGCCAAGACAGTCTAAAGATTTTGGAATGATCAGTACAAATAGGATAATTAAAGCACAAATCCATGTGATTATGTATAGTGAGAAAATACACATAATCTAAAAATGCAACTGTAAGAAAAATCAATATCTAAGGGGTGAAGAAAAGGAAAGGAAAAACTTTAAAAAGTGTCAGAATGTCAAGGAAGAATTAGTATTAAGATAGTGCAAAGAGTTAACCATGAAGACAATATCTAGGAGGATGTGGTCAACAATATTGGGTTGCCAAGAGGTCCTGTAGGTTGGCGATTAAGAAAATTAGATAATAATTAGAGCTCATTAAAGATCTCTGAGACAGGACTTTTAGAAGATTAATGAAAGGGGTAAATAGGAATCATGTTACAGGGTTAACAGCACATGGCTAAGAAGTTCAGGAAATGAGTGTACATAACTCTTTTAAGGGCTTGATGTCAAGGAATACGTAACATGGAATGGTAACTCAAAGGGGGAATAAAATGGAGGAACATTTTAAAATTTTGTTTCTTTTTTGTTTGCTTCTAGTTTATTTTGGTTTCTTCTTAGGGATAAGGAAGAATCCCATCTGATGGGACGGGAATGTGTGGAGATAAAGGAGAAAAGGAAGAGAGGGTATATAGAAATAAATGGAACCCCCAGTGGAAGAATCTACCTTGGAAAGGAAGAAATTCCCACCTTCTTCTGAGAAGGAGAGATGAGGAGAAGACGGGTAGGGGAGGGGAGATATTACCATAGAAGAAACTGTAGGAGGTGAGGTCATTGATAAGGGTAGTAAAGGCAAGTGTGAAATAGATGTAAATAGAGTGGAAAATATTCTGAATAATCATGTAGAGAAAATGGACTCAAGTTAGGAATTTAAAAAATATGCAGGAGCTTTGAGGCTTACCTTATTTAATGAGAGAAGCACATATGCCAACTTCAAACCAGATTTAAAATTGGATCAATGTGCTATACAAATTCTTTAGTTATATAAACCTAATAGTTGAAGACATCTTCTATTGCAGCAGAAATAAAAAATATAAATCTTTATATAACTTATGTGTTAAGTTCTCCCTTAAATTCTTGCTTGGATAAAGGGTACAGAGAGAACTGTGGCTTCTATGTCTAACTCAGGAAGTGATCATAAAGATTTCTTCCATTTGTATAGGGCTTTATTGTTTGGAAAATATGTTAACTCATGTTACCTTACATTCCAAAAGGACTGGAAGGAAGAAAAATCTTGAGTGTAAATCACACTGGAAAAATATTTTTGGAGAAGGGAAAGAGTCTCTCATGCTGTGTAACTGCCATTTCCAGAAAGCATAGAAAAGAGGGCCAGGTATGGTGGCTCCAGTTTGTAATCCCAGCACTTTGGGAGGCCAAGGTGGGTGGATCACCTGAGGTCAGGAGTTCAAGACCAGCCTGGTCAACATGGTGAAACCCCCATCTCTATTAAAAATAGAAAAGTTAGCCAGGTGTGGTGGCAGGTCCCTGTAATCCCAGCTGCTAGGAAGGCTGAGGCAGGAGAATCGTTTGAACCCGGGAGGCTGAGGTTGCAGTAAGCCGAGATCACGCCACTGCACTCCAGCCTGGGCGACAGAGTAAGACCTTGTTTCAAAAAGAAAAGAAAAGAACAAAAGAAAAGAAAAGGAAAAAAGAAAAGAAAAGAAGAAAAAAAGATGAATCCTCAAGGGCAGATCAGAGTTCTTCTAAGTCCTTGTTAAAGAAGCCTGTTCAGGTTAGGCACATGTTCTTGGGATTTGATATTTTGCCAGTGGAAATATTTCTTTCTCTTTGGATTTATGTAGGATGCCCAGAATGCTCGGAGCTTCTTGAAATCTCAAATAGGGCTTTTACATAGTATACCAATAACAATTTCTTACACAGCTTTGAGCTCTTTTCCAGGAATGGGGATGAGGTTTTGCATATAAAGCCAATTTTTTGTGTAAGGGTTTTGAATCATCTGGTTGACATTTAAGTTATTGATCCTTACTATCAGAATCACTAGCCACAGAGGTCTGAAGGATTGGTTTTGGCCTTGACACTCTTATCAAAAATTGAGCAAACAGCACTGTAGAGGGCTCTTTAGGGCCTTGTACACTAGTTTCTGATTCTCCTCTTTCACATTTGTTACTTAGGAACGTGGCTTGTTGGATTTTCCTTATTTAGAAGGTTTGTTTATAATAATCACTTTATGTTTTATATCCTTTACAGTTTTATATGTTCTATTTTTCTCTTAGTGAATTCCTATGAAGTATGCAGGGAAGGGCAATGCTATTTTTTTCAACAGAAAAATAACCCTGTAGTGAAGATGATTTGCTCAGGGTCTTACAGCTAGCCACCAGGGAAGCCAGGATTTGAACCCCCATCATCTCATACCTGCTTTTAACCTGACATTTTGATGCCTGTGCAAGTCATGGGACTTGATTCTAGAGTAATAACGGAAAGGAATTATATTTATGTTAAATAGAATAAGATACACTTTCCATTTTTAATGTCTAAAATGGTTGAATATTGGCAATATCATGTAGTTCTACCCAATATAGACAGCTGAGTACTGTGGGGAAATAGTGTAGATTTTAGAGTCTGACTAGCCTAAGCTAGAATCCCAGCTGTATCTCATGTCAGAATTGAATTACTTCTATATTGTTTAACTTTTCTAAGCCTTTGTTTAACCTTCCTAAGCCTTTGTTTCCTCACTGTAAAAAATGGTTGAGTATGGTACCTCCTTTAAAGGTCCTTATGAAGAGCACACAGTGCCATGTCTGCAAAAAACCTATCTCAGTATATGCTGCATAGTAAGTTATAAATAGAACACAGCAAATATTATTGCAAATAAGGGATTAACAGATACCAAACTGGAAAGCAAAAGGAGCATTTTAATTGTTTGTTGTATGTTTAATATTGTATTTTTAGATAAGAAGCAATTTGTCATTCTTCTTAAATACTGAATACTATTTTTTAGTACTGAGTGCTATTTTTTAATTTGTAGATTATTTGGTGATATGTGGGAGAAGAAGGGCATTATTGATCATTTCTATTTTCTGTCTCTTACACATATTTTCTTTTTTTCTATAATAAATAAGAAGTGTTTTTATAGTGGATATGAAGCTATAAGATAAAAATTGGTTTAAGCATTAAATGATAAAATATTAAGAATGTGAAAAAGGAACAACTTCCTAAAAAAATTGATAGCCTCTGGCTGAACAGGAGAGTTTGATATTTAAAGTAAAAATCCATGTACATCTTCCATCTGCTCATGTGCATTCACTCGGTCATTTATACATTCATTTATTCATTCAACAAATAATATTTAAGTGCCACCATGTTTCAGGAACTGTGAGGAGATTAAAAAAAGATGGAATACTTAATACTTAATTCTTAATGGGTTATTGATGACATCTTTTCCTCAGAATATTGAAATACCAGGAAGATGCACCCATCTTGGGCAGTCAGATGTGTATACTTTACATGCATATTTGAACTCACTAAACAAGAACAGGAAATAGAAACTCAGCTTCAGGAAAACAATAATTTCCATCATACATTCAATGGCTACTGGAAGACTAACTTATAAAGATATAGGTGGTATATTTGCCATTGAAAAATCTTACAAAAAATGCTAATAGGTACTAACTGTCATTAAAACACTGAATGTTATTACTAAAGAGACTAATAATTAAGGAAATTCATGCAAGGAAAAATAAAATGATAGGTTTAATGGAAAGACTGTTTACCTTAGGATAGAGAAACCCATAACTAAAATTTGAGAAATCTTTGAAATGATGAACAGTCATTGAACTGTTACGGGTTCTGCACTGTGCTTGCCAAAGTGCCCAAAGAGTATATTTTCCTTTCTCTTTTCATGCTGTAGGTCAAAGTAAAAACATTTTCTCATTCAATGTTTTAAGTTTTGGTTAAATGGCATTGGCATTTATTGATTTTTAAAATATTATGATTAGAAAAAAATAGATTTTTTTTCAGATGGTATCTGCAACATAATTGGCAGCTGAATTTGAATTCTGCTTCTGCCCTAATTAGTTGTATAATCTCAGGCCGGTCACTGGACAGTTATGAGCTTCAGTTTTCTCATCCATTAATTAGGCACGATGATTTCTAAGATACAGGATGGTTGTGAGGATGAGTGTCTTGAGATAAAGAACCTGTCTAGAACAGTATCTAGGACACAGAAGAGACTCAAATGTTATCCCTTTCATTCAAAAAATATTTGATGCATGAAATGTGTGGTTTGCAAAAAATTGCTGCTATTTTAGTTCTACTTTTAATTATTTCTTAGAATCTTTTATTCTTCCTTGGAAATATGTAACCAAGTTTACGTACAAGTAAAATGGGTAATAAGATTTAATTCTTTAATTTTATTATTTTTTTCCAGCTGTTGTTTAAGAAAAATGTTTATTTTTTTAAAACAATACGTGATCTTGGATATTTGCAAACATTTTTTCATGACACAAGGAGACATCAGTACCAACTTGTCCTTCATTCAACATTTATTAAATACTTACTGTGCTCCAGGCATGATTCTGGGACTGTGTACACAGTGGTGAATGAGACAGACATGGTCTCTGCTCTCATGAAGTATGAGAAGTGCCATAAAGTAAAAAAGACAGGGTGTTGTGATAGAGAATAATAGGGAAGTACAACTCTGGATTGGGTGGACAGGGAACTCCTCCCTGAGGAAGAGACATGTCAGTTAAGATGGAAGAAATATGAAAGAGCCAGCCATGAGAGAGTGATGAAGAGTAGTAAGCCAAATGCCCTAAGGTCAGAAAGATGTGTATGAGGAAATGATAAAGGTCAGTGTGGCTGGAGCACAGGAAGGTTGGAAAAAGTAGTGTGTGAAACAGCAAAAGACTGGCCCTGGAACTGATCATGCAAGACCTTGTAGATCATGGCAAAGAGGATGGCTTTTCCTTTAAACATGGGAAAGCTATTGATAGAAAGTCAAAATTATAAAAGATCTGTCCCCTGTGATGTGATTTAGAAACATGAGTTAGGGATGATCACAGCTTGGACTATGTTGGTGACATTCTCTGTGAGATGCACAGAGAAGCAAGTAGAAGAGTCATCTGTTTTGAAGATAAAAAGTATAGGCTGCTAGTGAGTCATTGGCCTGGTGGTCCCAGAGTGATCCCGGCGGCCAGTGGGGAAGACAAGGAGGGTTTGAGCATGGCAGAAGGAGACACCCTGGTATCAGTGGATTACGAAATTTTTGGGAAGGTGCAAGGGGTGTTTTTCCATCAGCATACTCAGGATGAGGGTAAAAAGCCGGGATTGGTAGGCTGGGTCCAGAACACTGACCAGGGCACAGTGCAAGGACAATTGCAAGGTCCCATCTCCAAGGTGTGTCATATGCAGGAATGGCTTGAAACAAGGGGAAGTCCCAAATCACACATCAACAAAGCAAACTTCAACAATGAGAAAGTCATCTTAAAGTTGGATTACTCAGACTTCCAAATTGTAAAATAATGGCCTGAATTTAAGTTTTCTAAGATAAACTCAGTGGTTTGGTTTTTATTGTTAATAGAGATAGAACTATTGTGTGTTAATGTTAGCATTAGTCAATAAGTTATATTAATGTCAGATATCTGAATGTTATTATATATCACCTGTATGATGGATTACAACTGTACACAAATCTAATCAATAAAAATGTTAGAACCTAAAAAAAATATATAATATATATAATATATATATAGGCTTTTTCTTTTTTTTTTCCTAGCATGAAATGGCTATGAGAGCTAAAGGAGATAGATGAATTCAGAATTATTTTACAAGTTTCTGGTTTGAAAAATTGGGTAGTTCTCGGTATCATTTGCTAAAATGGGGGGAAGTGAAGAAGGAGTAAGATGATTATATTTTGTTTTCGGTGAGGGAAGATTAAAAGTTCTGTGTGGAGCATGTTAAATTGGAAATACCTGTGAGACATTCAAGTAGAGACAGCAAGTTGGCAACTGGTTCAGAACACACCATTCACTTGCTCAAACCCTCTATTGGTTCGTATCCTGGTTAGAATAAAATCTAAAGTTCTTATAATGGCTGGCAAGTCTTGTTTTGGCCTCTACTCTCTTCTCAGATTCCATCTGCCTGCTTTCTTTCCCTCATTCACTCTGCTTCAGGCACATTTGTCTTCTTACTCATCACGGAAACTTGCCATGCCGTTCCTGTTCCAGAACATTTGAGCTCACTGTTCCTTGTGCTAGATAGCCTCTTCCCACGATCTTTGCTTGGCTCTTATGGCTTACTCCATGCAGGTCTCTGATCAAATATTACCTCCTCAGAAATTCCTCCCTGATCACTCAACTGGAATGGTTTCTACCTTCAACTTCAACACTCTCTCCCCATATCCTGCTTAATTTTTCCCTAGCAATGAATGTTTCCAACATATATGAATATATTACTTTATTTTGTTTATGACCTGATTGCCCACTTAAAAATAAGCCCCATGAAGGCAGGGACTTTGTCAACTCTCCATTATATCTCCCGTACCCAAGATAATACCTAGTATATTGTGGATACCCAATAATTGAAAAAATATTAACTGAATGAATGATTATGATAGTCAGAGTGCATAGGAATGGTTGCAACTAGAATGTGCATTTGAGAGCCAAGTAGATGGTATGTGAAACTCCAGTGATAGCTGAGATGATCCAGGGAGAGTATGTATTATGAGTAGGGGTGTGCCAAAACTCAGTGCTGACAGACTCCCAACATTCAGAGGTTGGATTGAGGCAGCGAGGGAGGGTCAAAGCCAATAGAGACTGAAGGGTGACAGTAAAAGAAGACTGGAAGATCTGGGAGGTAAACCAGGGGAGCACAGAGGCATGATTTCAAAAAGAGAGTGCTATAGGATGGTGGAAGCAATCCCTTCTCACTAGATCTTTCTCCAACAAAGTTATTTATTAACTGTCACGTTATTACTGAGTTAATTTCTTGGCATAAGTAAAACCTAGTCATACATAGACTATTCCTTATACATGGAGATAAAGTATTCAAATAATTAATCTGATGTTGTACATCATAATTAGAGTCCTTTTATCAATCTCTTTTCCTATTACTGTTTATTGAGATACCTATTTACCAAATATGTACAAATATCTTTGTTTTTAAACTGTTCCATAAGATTATTTTTGTTCCTGCTGTCTGCTTTTTGTCATTGTTTGATATCAACATGTAGTTGTGATGAAAAACTGGATCGAGGGTAGGAAAGGGAAATGGTGAAGTTAAACTAGCATTGGAATAGTTCATTTAGCTTTTAGATACAGGCTACTAAAGAAAATGGTGTTGCCATTGATTACTTATGTACTAGTATCCCGAAAGTAACAAATACAGTATAGTAAGATCATAAAATCTGCTCAAAAATAGTGGGATAGATATTAATATTTGATCTACTCTACCAATATAGATGTAATAAATCAACCTTTCAGCTTGGGTGTTGCTTTAAAAAGTCTAAGTTTGACTTGATTTTCCAAAACATCATCAAAAAATTAATTTTACTTCATTATTGGTGTCACCAAATAATGTCCTTCATTTTGAACTACTTCAAGAAGGTTTCTAAAAAATAGAGCCAAACACACATTTTCATGGTTGATTTTATCTGTCTTCTAATATCCTGACATTTCATTACTCAGAAATGTATTTGAAGCCACAGTCACCTTGGCCACTGGTAAATGCCTGTTATTTGCTTCTTTCAGAAGAAACTGTTTTTTCAGTTTAGGCATCAAATAGTATTTCAACACTTTTCTTTGCCATGAAGAAAATGCTGCACTCTTTGACATTATGGCAAATCATATACAATTACATATTTTGCCTGAAGTTATTCCTTACTGGTCCAGACGTTGTTTATATTGCATGGGAATTAGCTTAAGTAAAGTCATACAATTAATTAATATTAACTTTAAGATATCAACAAAATGATTTCTCTTATAATTATTGTTTCGGATACAGGTAGGACAAAGTGTTCTGAATTTGTACCTTCATATAATTTTAGTCTGAAAATGTAAGGAATAAAGACCTAAAAACCTTGAGTTTCCTTGCTGTACATGGAAACTCTACTCTCTCTCTGCCTTTGCTCTTTCCTCTTTATCTTTTTCTCTTTTGTTTCACAAAGATTTAAAGTCACACACAAAGATATTAAAACACAAGTTAAAATGAATGTTAGACCAGCAAGACATGTGACACAAAGCAAAAAATAAAGGGCAGGAGAGTAAAACTAAATTAGGAGTGAGATTAAATCCTCAAATTGTAGCTACAAAACCCCAAGTACTTGCTAGAGGTAGACAGTTGATGCGAAACGGGCTTCTAACTGGCAATGTGAGGAAGGAAACACAGTATGTTTTTTTAATGAGAAATAATCTGGTATCCTAGGTTAATCACCATTATTCCTTACAGGGACAACAGAAAGATTTCTACACTTGGTCCTTATAGAGTGGAGACTGTATAGTGTAGTGAACAAAATTCTCAATAGCATTATCAGCGATTAACATAGGAATTATTCTCATATTGCCTTATAGCATTAAGCCAAAGTACAACTCAGTAAAAGCAATTCAGACCCATGAGGGTGGGAGATTAGAGGGGTACTTTTAAAGTGGCCAAGGTGAAATGTCTCCTAGTGAACTATTATTTAGATCAGATGATATTTAGATGAATGGTAAACTTTATATCTTTTATGGCAGTGATCTTCAAACTACAGTTTGCATCTGTTAGTGGGTAAAATTATTTCAGCACATTGCAACCAACTTAAAAAAAATAGAATAAACAAGGATAGTTTGAAACTGAAAAATCAGAGTGTTTTGATAAATATGTTACTATTTACTTCAATTGTGTGTACTGGGTCATGATGCAAAATGTACCTCCCAGTGTGGGTCTATTTAAAGGGTTTGGAACGTGCTGCACTGAGGCAATTTTCATAGATTATCTTCTTTGCCTGATTTTGGGGAAGGTATTGCTTGGGAGTAACACAGATTATATCTCTTTGCAAGCACCTTGAGAGCTGCAATTCTGAGTTCAATTGTCAGTTAGGGCCCAGAGAGATGGGAATGTAGAGAGAAGTATTGAAATGCATTCGGAGAAACGGAGATTACTGATCTACACCACTATGTGTTGGTGAATCAAGACAGCATGCACCAGGGGTCCAGGAGACTTTGTGGAAACGAAAGAAAAACCTATATAATTGAATGCATAGCTTAGTATGGAGCATCTGCTATAACCCAGTTAAAAGTTGGAAGTCATCCATCCAAAATACTAATTTTGGGTCTTTTTTCCAGTGATTTCACTGCAGGTCCAGTGATAAGTGATAAGACAACTGCATAACTGTGATAAAGTAACATCATGTACAACCACAAGATTAACCCTAGAAAAGAGTACCCTTTCTTTCCACAAGGCAAGTCTCGCTGATGCAAAAATCTATTTTCACTCCTGAGAATTTGATTAGATTTCACCAACCACAATTAGAAAACTCAATCTTTTTCATTCTCACACGCTTCAAAAGTAATTGAGTGTTGAAGTGCTACAATTAGCAATGCCTCAGAAAATATGACTTCATACATGGTAATTTTACATTCCATTTGCCTCATAATTAAACCCAAGAGATATCACATAAGGGGAGGTTATAACAGCAAATGTCTTGTAAGATCTTCTACTTTAAATATGTATGTATATACATGCACACATTGTGAATCATATTTTTCTCTGGTCTTGCCTTATCTGCCATCTGTAAGCTCCCTAAGGTCAAAAACAACGTTCTGTACTTTTTAAAAGAAAGGGAATTTACTCAGATATAATCTATGTAGAGTAGAGTTCACCCTGTCATGTATAGAGTTCTAATGAACTTTGACAAATGTTTGCTGCATTCTGTAACCACCACTGAAATCAAAGTATAGAGATTTTCCATCACCACCAAAGGGTTCCGTGTGGCCTTTTGTAGTTATCCTCCTTCTAGGCTCACAGTCCTTGGTAACCACTGATCTGTTTTGGTCCAGTTTTGTCTCTTCCAAAATGTCATTTAAGTTGAATCATACGATATACAGTGTTTTGAGTCTGTCTTTGTGAATCATCCATCTTGTACATGTATCAGTTATTCATTCCTTTCTAATGTTGAGTTGTATTCCATTATATGCTGCTGACTTATCCATTCACCAGCTGATGGGCAGTTATATTTTTTGATTTTTAGTGGTAATAACTAAAGGTGATGTAAATATTTATACACAAGGTTTTTTGTAGAAATATCCCTGGATTTCTCTTGGTTAAATGTCTAGGAGGAAGATTGCTGGCTTATATTGTGAATGTATATTAACTTCATAAGAGTAAGCTCTTCTTGACTGTAATCATTTCTCAGTTATTTTTGCCAAGGATCAATGCAGATATAGAGGAAACTGGGTACATGTAAATGGACAAACCACCTATCAGCTATTAATTCCAATGAAATTATTACTGGAAAACTCGGGAATTTGACTGAGTTTGCCTTCTACCTCGATGTCTTTGTTTACTATAAATTGGCTGCCAATAAACAGTGAAATCACCCATGGGCAGTAGAAAACAAGTTAGAAAAGCAACTGAAAATCTGGTAGATCCATAAGTTGGAAAATAAATGTCTCAAGAAGTAAGAATTAGCTTAAAAATCATGCACAGTTCTTACTTTTATAATCTTCATACTCTGAGGTAGAAAATTGGCAATATTTTCAAAGACGCCTGCTTTCTGTTAAAGGAGTTGATTTTACGTGCAAGTAACATAAAAGTGACCTAGATTATTTCTTTTGAAAATGTAAATTAAAAAAACAATTTTGCATCTATTGTGTTAAGTTTTAGCTGCTGAACAGAGATAGGTCAACAAACGCTGCCAAACTGAAGTGTTACAATGTGTTGCCATAAATAAGAACATCACTACAATAAGAAATTTACATTTTAATCAAACACAATTTCCAATGTGTCTTTCCTTTTGCTTTTTTAATCTGTAATATCTCAGTTATTTTGACTAAGGCTCAAAACTCCATCAACACAATGAAAAGCTATTTTTTTTTTCTGTCTTAAGTGTTTAGATGAATTCTTCCAACTGAGCCAATTGTCAGAAGCTATTTTGATGAAGTGTTATTCACTGTAGAAATTAGAATTCATAAATGCAAAGATTATGTGAATGATAATTAGCTTTATTATCCGTTAACAATCAAGGTGTTATGGGGATTTACTCACACAGGTTGCTCTTTTAGAACTCTTTAAATTTTTTGAAATAATAATGTGCTTTTTAAAGCATGCCTTAAACATGCACTGTAGACTCTGCACTTATTCATCGTCACTGGCAATTGCAAAAACAGATTCCAGAAGAGGATTCCAGAAGAGGAAGTCAGACCATACTTGGAAGGCAATGCTGAATTATCACAGACAGAGTCTTTGAATGGTGCTTAGCAGGGCCAGCATATGGGTCACTAAGGCTTACACTAGGTATATGAACATCTTTATCACTCTGGGGTCTTGTACCCAGTAGGGCTGTTTGTAGGCATGGTCAGTACACAAGGGCCTGTAGGAATGTGCACCCTGAAACTGCCTCTAGGAGTTCCCCTTACTGGTTGATATCTGAATTTTACTTGTTCAAAGTTCTATATTTTTGTCTGGGGTTTTAGTTCCTATTAAAAACTATGATAAACAACATTGTCTTTTATATTTACATTTTAAAGTATTATATGAAAGAAGAACCAAAGAATAGGTATTGCCCAGAGAAACTATAAGAGGAAGGGGAGATGTCACAGATTGGGAAATTACAGTTCATGCCCTAGAAGCTAAATGAACTAGCTTTTACCTTAGAAATATAAGTCACTGTGCCTGCCAATCACAGACGCCTGTAGATACTGCCCAGCCACACCTGGGATGAACATTTGACCGAAGGAATAGTGATTTCCATTGGATATGCATGTCAGACCAGAGTCCTAGAGGATAAATAATGGTGTTTTGAATCAGAGTGACAGCAGTAGACAGGGAGAGAATAACTAGAGTAATTAGAACCCAGATTTGCTAATTGATTGCTAGACTGTGGGTGGGGATAAAAAAAGATATGTTGTAAATATGAGGCAACAGATATAACAATGTAGGGCAAACTAGGATAGGGTCATATCTGGGAAGCAATTAAGAGGAGCATTCTGATCAGATTAGTTCTGAGTTGCTATCAAATATCAAGTAAACAGGTGACAGCTGCACAACTCTTGGTGTGAATGATTTAGTCCAACTTCCTGCACTGAGAGACTTGACCAACCTCTAGTGACTTCTATCAGCCTAAGATCGTGTCCCTAGGATAACCCCAGCTTTCTTGAGAAAGCTCAATACTGCCAAAATAATTTATCATTTGTTCCAGCCAAAACCTGACCATAGGCCCCTAGCCTCCCTTTTCTTGGAGCAGTTACTTTAGAAAACTTGCCATTGTCAATCCTTTATCTGCCCCTTTGATAAGTAAATCTTTTACCCATATATGTTTATATCTCAGGCTCTCCTTAAGAGCCCGAGAGCCGTCTCTTGGAAATATAAACATCGAAGGAGGTAGTTTTCCTGATTCTCAGTTCCTGTGGAAGGGTAAGAGCCTAACTTTGATGGACATCTTGCTTGAATTTGCAATCCTTCATTCTGTCCTATAGATTTGAAAAGTTTGTTTCTCCTCCTATACTCACCAATGAGCAAACACGGATATCCTAATCACATTCGCCAACCCCTCACCACCCCCACTCCTGACCTCCAACCGCTTAAGTACTTTTCCTTTAGAGTATCCCAGTATTTAAAAAGTCTCCTGACTTTTGTTTTGGTGGAGTTCAGATCAGTTTGCACTCAATTGTCTCTTCTCTACTGCAGTAATCTAAATAAAATCTGTCTTACTTCATTTCTTTTTGATAGATATCAAGTGGGAAGTTAATATATAGGTCAAAAGGTCAGAGGATAGGTTGAGGCCAGACATGTAAAATTGTAAATCATCAGTACATGAATGCTATTTAATTCACCCCAGGAGAGAATAGAGAGAGAGAGAAAAGATAAGGAAACCCTAGACAAAGCAGTGGAGAACCCTTACATTTAGAGTAAGACATGTAGAAGAGGAAAGATCAGAGATCAGATGGAGAAGGAGGACCTGGAAAGAGGATTGATGAGGAGCTCAATCAGGTAAGAGGAAAACCAGGAGATATGTTGTGGTAGAATCAAAGGAGGCGGGCGTTTCAGGTCAGGAGTGGTTAACTATGTCAGATGCTACTGAGAGGATGAATAATGTAAGAACAGATAATTGATTTGGCAACAAGGTGGTGTCAATGACTTTGACAGACTCCAGCAGTGGGCTCATAGAGCCAGAAGGTAGAACTTCAGAGAGGAGTGAACAGGGCTCAAGAAGTAGACATTATTGAGAGGTTCTACTAAAAAGAGAAGTAGAAAAAGGGAAATGAAGTGCAATGTGGGGCCAGTGGGGGTTTGTGTTTTTCTCTTAAGAACAAACACTAGAAATGGAATATTGGTAATATGAAACCAAGGGGATAGTACCAGAGTGAAGCCCTTCAGAAGGCAAAGGAGATGTGATTCATAAAAACAAGGTTTGAACTCTGATAGAAGGAAAGACACATTCTCCCTTTTAAGAAGAGGCAAGGAGCAGAAATGGGTGCTAGTGTGGGAAGGTTTACAGATTTGGTGACATGAAAATGAGATAGCTCTTGTTTAGTGGCTCTTATTTACTCCATGATACATAAAGTGAAATCTAAATGAGACAAATCAGAAAAAATAGAAAAGTGAGCAAAAGATGTAAAATAGTCACCTCACAATGTAGCAAAAACAGTGGGGAAATACTGTCAGATAGGCGGTGTTTTAAAGGCCCGGTGGGGTTTGTGGTTATGAATGTTATACAAAGTAGTCAATTTACCTGTGTAACGTCTTTTATCAATGTTCAGCTGTTTGGTTGACTACCTTAAATATTGGCATCAACCAGGGCTTTTATTTTCTACTGTTACGTTGAGTGAGGAGAAAAGAAGACGTGCTGATGGTGAGAAAATGGTGGAGTCCACAGGACAGAGGGTTTGATCAGGTTCAAGAATTTTGGCAGTGGGGGTATTGAGCAAGTGTTCTAGAGGATTTGGAAGTGGTGATTGAAAACTGTAATGTTTGAAATTAAGATTTTTGAAGGTGGAGCAATTTCCAGTGATAAAACATACGGAATAGGATATAACCGTAGTGTGGGTGACTGTGGTGGAATGGTGCAAAATAAATTAGAACTACAAGTGGATAATCTTGTAAATGTTGAAGCTGTTATGAATGATGACAGAGTCTAGATGGAAAGCAAGACCATACATAGAAAAAGGGGGATGACAAAGACCCTAGTAGGTGGCAGAAAGCAGGAGAAAAACTAGTTGTGATATTCAAGTGGCCTACACATCAAGGAAGCAGGAAATGTGCCCCGCCTCCTCCCTGGACATTGGCACCACCTATCAGGAGAGAAATTCAGACCCTTTAACAAGGATGGGTTTTCCTTCCTTGCTTGCCTTTTCATCTTTTCTGGCATTACTCTTCTGAATACTACCCACATCTTACTCACTTCAGCCTTTCACTTTCTTGAGGAGCTCCTACATCTGAGGGCCTTGGCATATGTTATTTCCTATGCCTTAAATTCTTTTCATGTGTATGGCCCCTTCTTACCCTCACTTTACATGTCACTTCTCTTTTCTGACCTCACAAATTAAGGTGTTCCCTCTTATAATATCTTGTGCTTTTTCTTTGTGGTACTTATCGAAATGTGAAAGTATATATTAAATCATTGGTCTTATAATATCTTGTGCTTTTTCTTTGTGGTACTTATCGAAATGTGAAAGTATATATTAAATCATTGGTATATTTTTAATTATTTATTTTAGCTTCATGAAAGTAAGATATTTTCCCCATTATTTTATTTGCAGAATATAACAGAGAACCAGGTACATGGTAAGCAGCAACTAGAGGAGCATAGTGGCTAAGAGTGCAGGCTCTGGAGTTAAGTTCAAATCCCAACCCCACCAATACTACTTAGGAGATCTTGGGAAAATTTACAACCCAATTTGTAAAATAGGGAAAATACTTATCTCACAGATACAGAGTAGACGTGAGAATTATAAATAATATATCCAATTGCAATACCTACCACAGTAAATGCTCAGTAATTTTTTGCCAAAGGATGCAGTAAATAAACATTCATGGATTCAACTTTCTATTGTGGATTAATTTGCCATGGGAAAGAACTCCCTTTTAAAGTGATAAAATTTCTTTTTTAAAATTTATTTATTATACGTTAAATTCTGGGTTACATGTGCAGAATGTGCAGGTTTGTTACATAGGTATACACGTGCTGTGGTGGTTTGCCGCACCCATCAACCCGTCATCTACATTAGGTATTTCTTCTCCTAATGCTATCCCTGCCCTAGTCCCCTACCGCTGACAGGCCCTAGTGTGTGATGATCCCCTCTCTGTGTCCATGTGTTCTCATTGTTCCACTCCCACTTACAAGTGAGAACATGTGGTGTTTGGTTTTCTGTTCCTGTGTTAGTTTGCTGAGAATGATGGTTTCCAGCCTCATCCATGTTCTACAAAAGACATGAACCCATCCCTTTCTATGGCTGCATAGTATTTCATGGTATATATGTGCCACAGTTTCTTTATCCAGTCTATCACTGATGGACATTTGGGTTGGTTCCAAGTCTTTGCTATTGTGAAGAGACCCAGCAATCCCATTACTGGGTATATACCCAAAGGATTATAAAAAGCTGTTTTAATTGTACAACTATACTTAAACTATAAAAACTAGTGCAATGTGGGGCCTTAAACTATTAAATGAGGAAACTGGGTACTGTGATCTCAATATTTTTTTCTGGTTCTAAAATCTTCAATTATAAAATGAATGTTTTCCTCCTCTGACCTGTCAGAAAAGTAGTAGTCCTCCATTACTCAAAACAGGGAGTTAAAAAAAAAAAAATAGTTGGAGGATAGTGGAATCATCTAGAAAGCTCTATCAAATTGCAGATGCTTTTCCTCTTCTGTCGCTTCTGATTCTGGCACATGTGGAGAGTGGGTGTTGTAGTTTAAAAACTTCCTCAGCTAAAGAAAATCTCCTTCTTCTGGCTTTTCTCACTGTTCAGCTTCTGTTACCTGTCCTATTGAGAACCACTGATTTAGCAGATACTATGAAAGAAGAGATGCTTAGCATAAATGCATGTATAGCAGTCAAACACCACAGCTTTTCTTTTTTAAACAACATGATTGTTATGACCATGTACATGCATGAATGTACCATTTATTCTCCCCAGCTGGAATTGTTATGAATGTTGCTTTTTGGAAAATGATTCTATTCACAGCTCTGTGCAACTACATCTCTCCAATCCTTAGAACTTCTGTATCAAGTAGCATTTTATTATCACAAATCTCTCTAAATAGAATTATACTCTAATAATGATGTGAAAGGATTTTAGTCACTTGAATTTCCTTGTATTCTATTCAGTGAAATCCTATTTAGATTTTAAAGGGCAGCATATCTTTGAAATTTGTAGCAATTGGGAGGCCGAGACGGGTGGATCACGAGGTCAGGAGATCGAAACCATCCTGGCTAACACGGTGAAACCCCGTCTCTACTAAAAAAATACAAAAAACTAGCCGGGCGAGGTGGCGGGCGCCTGTAGTCCCAGCTACTCCGGAGGCTGAGGCAGGAGAATGGCGGGAACCCAGGAGGCGGAGCTTACAGTGAGCTGAGATCCGGCCACTGCACTCCAGCCCGGGCGACAGAGCCAGACTCCGTCTCAAAAAAAAAAAAAAAAAAAAAAGAAATTTGTAGCAATCCAATTCCAATGAAAAATCATGACAAATCTAGGTTTCAAGTGTCAAATTGTGAATAAGTGACTATTTCCCTTCTTGTCTGGTCTGCTTCAATTCTTCTTCCATTTACTTCCAAACCAAATGGAGAAAGGGGAGGGAAGGGAGATTCATAAACAAGGGAATGAAAATTGGGTCAGCATGTTGATTCCTGACCTTAGCAACCACCAAGCTTTGGTATCTATCTGGGAAAGTCCTAGGGGTGGATTTTTGGTTTATTGACCTAGATGGTGACTATTGACCTGGTTCAATTTATGGCACTTCCTCTCCATGACAGATAACCTCTGAGGCTCTTGTTCTCTGCAGTTGCCGCAAGGGAATTTTCTGCAGCTTGAGGAGGCCTTTCTGTGTCTCTTCTGCATCTTTAAGATTAGGATAATAATCTTGACTTTTTAACATTAGAACAGTTGTGAAAATTGAATGAGAAGAGGTATCTAGTGGCTCCTAATAAACTGTAACAGCCACATACAAATGGAATTTTTTTTTTTCTTTTGAGACGGAGTCTCGCTCTATTGCCCAGGCTGGAGTGCAGTGGCTGGATCTCAGCTCACTGCAAGCTCTGCCTCTTGGGTTTACGCCATATCCTGCCTCAGCCTCCTGAGTAGCTGAAACTACAGGCACCCGCCACCTTGCCTGGCTAGTTTTTTTGTATTTTTTGGTACAGATGGGGTTTCACCATGTTAGCCAGGATGGTCTCGATCTCCTGACCTCGTGATCCACCCACCACTCCCAAAGTGCTGGGATTACAGGCTTGAGCCACCACACCCAGCCAACAAATGGAATTTTTAAGTGATTTTAAAGTGATTTTCTAGGTATTTTCAAAATACTTGATAGTTATGTTGATGATGATGAAGTTGATGGTAAATGTTTATTGATTTTGGATCCCATAAATGCACTCAACAGGTGATATTGGAAATGGATCTATTATGTACCAAAATGTATTTCCTCAAAATTAATATCTTGAAGCCTTAACCCCCAATGTAACTGTATTTGGAGATACGAACTTTATAAAGGTAATTAAAGTTAAATAAGGTCATAAAGGTGGGACCATAATCTAATAAGACGGGGGTTCTTATAGGAAGAGAAAGAGATACCAGGGATGTTCATACACAGAGAAAAGTCCCTGTAAGGACATGGTAAGAAGGCAGCCATCTGCAAATAGAAGAGAGAAGTCTCATGAGATGGCAATCCTGCCAGTACCTTGATCTTGGACTTTTAGCCTCCAGAATAGTGAGAAAATACATTTCTGTTGTTTATAATATGTTTGTTATGGCAGCCCTAGCAAATTAATACAGGATCCTTATATAAACACCAATTATTTTTCACTTTCTTAATGATTTGTGCATACCACCACTAAAATGTTCATTTAAATAGAGAATCTATGGAAAAAGGCTCACCTAGTGTTTTAGGACTGAAATACTTAAAAGTAGTAACAACAGACTCAGGATTACCAGATGTTTAAATGCAACAAGTTTAAGATTACCAGATGTTTAAATGCAACCAAGTGATATCTCACTTGATTCAATAATTTCATATTGAAATTTCAACTCTAAGATTTAAATTTTGGGCATATTATTATTTATTTAAATTGATGTATAATATACATATTTTCAGGGAATATGAGATCATTTAATACATTCATACAATTTATAAAGATCAAATCAGTATACTTGGGATATTCATAACCTTAAATATTGGTCTTTTCTTTATGACAGAACTATTCAAATTCTTTTCTTGTAGCAATTTTGAATTATACAATAGATTATTATAAACTATAGTTACCCTACAGATCTATCTAACCCTAGGTTTTATTTCTTCTATCCAACTGTACATTTCTACCCCATATCTCCTCTCTACTACCCTTCCTGGCCTCTGCTAACCAGCAGCCTAATCTCTATCTTCATGAGACCCACCTTTTGTTTTTGCTTCCACATAGAAGTGAAAATATGTGATATTTGTCTTCTTGTGTTTGGCGTATTTCACGTAACATAATGACCTTCAAGTCCATCATGTTGCTTCAAATGATAAGATTACATATTTTAGTGGCTGGATAATATTCCACTGTGTATACATGCCACATTTTCTTTATCCATTGATCTTTTTTTTTTTTTTTTTGAGACGGAGTCTCGCTCTGTTGCCCGGGCTGGAGTGCAGTGGCCGGATCCTGGCTCACTGCAAGCTCTGTCTCCCGGGTTCACGCCATTCTCCTGCCTCAGCCTCCCGAGTAGCTGGGACTACAGGCGCCCGCCACCTCGCCCAGCTAGTTTTTTGTATTTTTTAGTAGAGACGGGGTTTCACCGTGTTAGCCAGGATGGTCTCGATCTCCTGACCTTGTGATCCGCCCGTCTCGGCCTCCCAAAGTGCTGGGAATCCATTGATCTTTTGATGGACACCTAGGTTGATTCCATATGTTGACTTTTATAAATAGTGCTACAATAAACATAAGATTTCAGATGTCTTTTCAATATGTTGATTTCCTTTACTTTGGATATATATCCAGCAGTGGGATTGCTGAATCATATGGTAGTACTATTTTTAGTTTTTTGAGGAACCTCAATACTGTTCTCCATAGTGGCTATACTAACTTACACTCCCACCAACCGTGCATGAAGGTTCCCCTTTCTCCACATCCTTGAAAGCATACATTACTGCCTGTCTTTTTGTTAACAGTCATTCATTGAGATAATATCTCATTGTTCTTTTGATTTGCATTATTCTGATGATTAGTGATGTTGAGCATTTTTTCATATACCTGTTGGCCATTCGTATATCTTCTAGTGAGAAATGTCTATTCAGATCTTTTGCCCATTTTTAAATTGGATAATTTGTTTTTTGCTACTGAGATGTTTAAGCTCCTTATATATTTTGTTTATTAATTCTTTGTTATATGTGTAGTTTGCGGATATTTTCTCCCATTTGGTGGGCTGTCTCTTAATTTTGTTGATTGTTTCCTTTGCTGTGCAGAATCTTTGAAGTAATCCTACTTGCCTATTTTTGTTTTGGTTACCTATGCTTTTGAGATTGAACAAAAAATATTTGCCCAGACCAATGTCCTGGAGCATTTCCCTGATGTGTTTTGCTAGTACTTTCATGGCTTCAGGTCTTAGATGTAAGTTCTTAACCCATTTTAATTTGATTTTTGTATATGGTGAGAGATAGGAGTATAATTTTCTTCATCTAGTTATCCAGTTTTCCCAGCACCGTTTATTAAAGACACTGTCATTTCCTTATTGTATGTTCTTGGCACCTGTGTTAAAAATATGAGTTGGAGTGGCTGGCAGGATGGCCGAATAGAAACAGCTCCAGTCTGCAGCTCCCAGTGAGATCAACACAGAAGGAGGGTGGTTTCTGCATTCCCAATTGAGGTACCTGGCTGATCTCACTGGGACAGGTTAGAGAGTGGGTGCAACCCAAGGACAGCAAACTGAACCAGGGTGGGGCGTCACCTCACCTGGGAAGTGCAAGGGGTTGGGGAACTCCCTCCTTAAGCCAAGGAAAGACGTGAGGGACTGTGCTGTGAGGAATGGGCACTCTGGCCCAGATACTTTGCAACCCGCAGACCAGGTGATTCCCTTGGGTGCCTATGCTACCAGGGCTGGGGGTTTCAATCACAAAACTGGGCAGCCATTTGGGCAGACACTGAGCTCGCTGCAGGAGTTTTTTTTTTTCTCTCCCCCCCAGCCCAGTGGCACCTGGAATGTCAGCGAGACAGAACCATTCACTCCCCTGGAAAGGGGGATGAAGCCAGGGAGCCAAGTGGTCTAGCTCAGTGGATCCCACCCCATGGAGCCCAGCAAGCTAAGATACACTGGCTTGAAATTCTCACTGCCAGCACAGCAGCCTGAAGTCGACCTGGGATGCTTGAGCTTGGTGGGGGAGAGGCATCTGCCATTACTAAGGCTTGAGTAGGCAGTTTTTCCCTCACAGTGTAAACAAAGCCACCAGGAAGTTTGAACTAAGAGGAGCCCACCACAGCTTGGCAAAGCCGCTGTAGCCAGACTGCCTCTCTAGATTCCTCCTCTCTGGGCAGGACATCTCTGAAAGAAAGCTAGCCCCAGTCAGGTGCTTATAGATAAAACTCCCATCTCCCTGGGACAGAGTACCTGGGGGAAGGGAAGGCTATAGGTGCAGCTTCAGCAGACTTAAATGTTCCTGCCTGACAGCTCCGAAGAGAGCAGTGGATCTCCCAGCACAGTGCTTGAGCTCTGCTAAGGGACAGACGACTTCCTCAAGTGGGTCCCTGACCCCCGTGGCTTCTGATGAGGAGACACTTCCCATACAGGAGAGCTCCGGCTGGCATCAGATGGGTGCCTCTCTGGGATGAAGCTTCCAGGGGAAGGAACAGGCAGCAATCTTTGATGTTCTGCAGCCTCTGCTGGTGATACCCAGGCAAACAGGATCTGGAGTAGACCTCCAGCGAAATCCAACAGACCTGCAGTAGAGGGTCCTGACTGTGAGAAGGAAAACTAACAAACAGAAAGGAATAGAATCAACATCAACAAAAAAGACATGCACACAGAAACCCATCTGAAGGTCACAAACATCAAAGACCAAAGGTAGATGAATCCATGAAGATGAGGAAAAACCAGTGCAAAAAGGCTGAAAATTCCAAAAGCCAGAATACCTCTTCTCCTCCAAAGGATCACAACTCCTTGCCAGCAAGGGAACAAAACTGGACAGAGAGTTGTTTTGATGAATTTTCAGAAGTAGGCTTCAGAAGGTGGACAATAACAAACTCATCTGAGCTAAAGGAGCATGTTCTAAGCCAGTGCAAGGAAGCTAAGAACTCTGAGAAAAGATTAGAGGAATTGCTAGCTAGAATAACCAGTGTAGAGAAGAGTATAAATGACCTGATGGAGCTGAAAAACACAGCAAAAGAACTTCATGAAGCATGTACAAGTATCAATAGTTGAATAAATCAGGTGGAAGAAAGGATATCAGAGATTGAAGATTAACTTAATGAAATAAAGCATGAAGACAAGACTAGAGAAAAGAGAATGAAAAGGAATGAACAAAGCCTCCAGGAAATATGGGACTATGTGAAAAGACCAAATCTATGTTTGATTGGTGTACCTGAAAGTGATGGGGAGAATGGAACCAAGTTGGAAAACACTCTTCTGGATATTATCCAGGAGAAATTCCCCAACCTAGCAAGAGAGGCCAAAATTCAAATTTGGGAAATACAGAGAACACCACAAAGATACTCCTTGACAAGAGCAACCCCAAGACACATAATCATCAGATTCACCAAGGTTGAAAAGAAGGAAAAAAGTGATAAGGGCAGCTAGAGAGAAAGGTTGGATTACTGACAAAGAGAAGCCCATCAAAGTAACAACAGATCTCTCTGCAGAAACTCTACAAGCCAGAAGAGAGTGGGGGCCAATATTCAACAATCTTAACAAAAATAATTTTCAACCCAGAGTTTCATATCAAGCCAAACTAAGCTTCGTAAGCAAAGGAGAAATAAAATCCTTTACAGACAAGCAATGCTGAGAGATTTCATCACCACCAGGCCTGTCTTAAAAGAGCTCCTGAAAGAAACACTAAATATGGAAAGGAACAACTGATACCAGTCACTGCAAAAACATACCAAACTGTAAAGATCATCGACACTATGAAGAAACTGCATCAGCTAACAGGCAAAATAACCAGCTAGAATCATAATGACAGGATCAAATTCACACATAACGATATTAACCTTAAATGTAAACCAGCTAAATGCCCCAATTAAAAGATACAGACTGGAGAATTGGATAAAGAGTCAAGACCCATTGATCTGCTGTATTCAGGAGACCCATCTCATATGCAAAACACATATAGGCTTAAAATAAAGGGATGGAGGAAGATTTACCAAGCAAATGGAAAGCAAAAAAAAAAAAAAAAAAAAAAAAAAATCAGGGGTGCAATCCTTGTCTCTGATAAAACAAACCAACATTAAACCAGCGTTAAACTAACAAAGATCAAAAAAGACAAAGAAAGGCTTTACATAATGGTAAAGGGATCAATGCAACAAGAAGAGCTAACTATCCTAAATATATATGCACACAATATAGTAGCACCCAGATTTGTAAAGCAAGTTCTTAGAGAACTACAAAGAGACTTAGACTCCCACACAATAGAAGTGGGAGACTTAAACACCCCAGTGTCAATATTGGACAGATCAATGGGACTGAAAATTAACAAGGATATTCAGGCTTGAACTCAGCTCTGAACCAAGTGGACCTAATAGACATCTACAGAATTCTCCACCCCAAATCCAGAGAATATACATTCTTCTCAACACCACATCACACTTATTCTAAAATTGACCACATAATTGGAAGTAAAACAGTCCTCAGCAAACACAAAAGAACAGAAATCATAAGAAACTGTTTCTAAGACCACAGTGCAGTCAGATTAGAACTGAGGTTTAAGAAAGTCACTCAAAACTGCACAACTACATGGAAACTGAACAACCTGCTCCTGAATGACTACTGGGTACATAACGAAATTAGGGCAGAAATAAATAAGTTCTTTGAAACCAGTGAGAACAAAGACACAACATACCACAATCTCTGGGACAAAGCTAAAGCAGTGTTTAGAGGGAAATTTATAGCACTAAATGCCCACAGGCAAAAGCTGGAAAGATCTAAAATTGACACTCTAACATCACAATTAAAATAACTAGAGAAGTGAGAGCAAACAAATTCAAAGCTAGTAGAAGATAAGAAATAACTAAGATCAGAGCAGAACTGAAGGAGAGACACATGAAAAACCTTCAAAAAAAAATCAATAAATCGAGGAGCTTGTTTTTTTAAAAGATTAACAAAATAGATAGACTGCTAGCCAGACTAATAAAGAGAAAAGAGAGAAGAATCAAATACATGCAACAAAGAACAATAAAGGTAATATCACCACTGATCCCACAGAAATACAAACTGCCATCAGAGAATACTATAAACTCCTCTATGCAAAAAAACTAGAAACTCTAAAAAAAAAAAAAAAAAAAAGATAAATTCCTAGACACGTACATCCTCCTAAGGCTAAATCAGGAAGAAGTCAAATCCTTGAATAGACCAACAACAAATTCTCAAATTGAGGCAGTAATTAATAGCCTACAAACCAAATAAAGCCCACAACCAGACAGATTCACAGCTGAATTCTACCAGAGGTACAAAGAGGAGCTGGTACCATTCCTTCTGAAACTATTCGAAACAATAGAAAAAGAGGGACCCCTCCCTACTCATTTTATGAGAACAGCATAATCCTTACAGCAAAATATGGCAGAGACACAAGAAAGAAAGAAAATTTCAGGCCAATATCTCTGCTGAACATCGCTGTGAAAAACCTCAATAAAATATTGGCAAACTGAATCCAGCAGCACATCAAGAAGCTTATCTACCATGATCAAGTCAACTTCACTCTTGGGAAGCAAGACTGGTTCAACATATGCAAATCAACATCACATAAACAGAAGCAATGACAAAAACCACTTGATTATCTCAACAGATGCAGAAAAGGCCTTGGATAAAATTCACCACCCCTTCATACTAAAATCTCTCAATAAACTAGGTATTGATGGAATGTATGTCAAAATAGAAGAGCTATTTATGACAAACCCATAGCCAATATCATACTGAATGAGCAAATGCTGGAAGCATTCCCTTTGAAAACTGGCACAAGACAAGGATGCCCTCTCTCACCGCTCCTATTCAAAATAGTGTTGGATGTTCTGGCCAGCGTAATCCGGCAAGTGAAAGAAATAAAGGGTATTCAAATAGGATGAGAGGAAGTCAAATTGTCTCTGTTTGCAGATGACATGATTGTGTGTTTAGAAAACCTGATCGTCTGAGCCCCAAATTTCCTTAAGCTGATAAGCAACTTCTGCAAATTCTCAGGAAACAAAATCAATGTGCAAAAATCACAAGCATTCCTATATACCAATAATAGAGATCCAAATCATGAGTAAACTCCCATTCACAATTGCTGCAAAAAGAATAAAATATCTAGGAGTACACCTTACAAGGGATGTGAAGGATCTCTTCAAGGAGAGCTACAAACCACTGCTCAAGGAAATAAGAGAGGACACAAACAAATGGAAAAGTATTCCATGCCCAAGGATAGGAAGAATCAATATCATGAAAATGGCCATACTGCCCAAAGTAATTTACAGATTCAATGCTATCTGCATCAGGCTACCACTGAATTTCTTCACAGAATTAGAAAATAGAAAAAACTGCTTTACATTTCATATGGAACAAAAAAAGAGCCTATATAGCCAAGACAATCCTACACAAAAACAGCAAAGCTGGAGGCCTCATGCTACCTGACTTCAGACTATACTACAAGGCTACAGTAACCAAAACAGCATGGTACTGGTACCAAAACAGATATATAGACCAATGGAATAGAACAGAGACCTCAGAAATAACCCCACACATATACAACCATCTGATCTTTGACAAACCTGACAAAAACAAGCAATGGGGAAAGGATTCCCTATTTAATAAATGGTGTTGGGAAAACTGACTAGCCATATGCAGAACACTGAAACTGGACCCCTTCCTTACACCATATACAAAAATAAATGACTGGTCATGGTGACTCATGCCTGTAATGCCAGTACTTTGGAGGCTGAGGCAGGCAGATCACTAGGTTAGGAGATTGAGAACATGTTGGCTAATACAGTGAAACTACTTCTCTACTAAAAATACAAAACATTAGCCAGGTGTGGTGACATGCTCCTGTAGTCCCAGCTACTTGAGAGACTGAAGCAGGAAAATCACTGGAATTCAGGAGGCGGAGTTTGCAGTGAGCTGAGATCGCACCACTGCACTCCAGCCTGGGTGACAGAGCGAGACTCCATCTCAAACAAAACAAAACAGAACAAAAAAAAGTTAACTCAAGATGGATTAAAGACTTAAACGTAAAACCTAAAACCACAAAAACCCTAGAAGAAAACCTAAGCAATACCACTCAGGACATAGGGATGAGTAACGACTTCATGACTAAAACACCAAAAGCAATGGCAACAAAAGCCAAAATTGACAAATGGGATCTAATTAAACTAAAGAGCTTCTGCACAGCAAACAGAACTATTACCAGAGTGAACAGGCAATCTACAGAATGGGAGAAAATTTTTGGAATCTATCCATCTGACAAAGGGCTAATATCCAGAATCTACAAAGAGCTTAAACAAATTTACAAGAAAGAAACAACCCCATCAAAAAGTGGGTGAAGGATATGAACAGACACTTCTCAAAAGAAGACATTTATGCAGTCAACAAATAATATGAAAAAATGCTCATCACTGGTCATTAGAGAAATGCAAATCAAAACCACAATGAGATACTATCTCACATCATTTAGAGTGGCAATCATTAAAAAGTCAGGAAACAACAGATGCTGGAGAGGATGTAGAGGAATAGGAGGACGCTTTTACATTGTTGGTGGGAGTGTAAATTAGTTCAACCATTGTGGAAGACAGTGTGGGGATTCCTCAAGGAGCTACATACAGAACTACCATTTGACCCAGAAATCCCATTACTAGGTATATACCCAAAGGATTATAAATCATTCTACTGTGAAGACACATACACACGTACATTTATTGTGGCACTATTCACAATAGCAAAGACTTGGAACCAACCCAAATGCCCATCAATGATAGACTGGATAAAGAAAATGTGGCACATGTACACCTTGGAATACTATGCAACCATAAGAAAGGATGAGTTCATGTCCTTTGCAGGGACATGGATGAAGCTGGAAACCATCATCCTCAGCAAACTAACACAAGAACAGAAAACCAAACACTGCATGTTCTCACTCATAAGTGGGAGTTGAACAATGAGAACACATGGACACAGGAAGGTGAAACATCACACACCAGGGCCTGTCAGGGGTGGGGGAACTGGGGGAGGGATAGTATTAGAATAAATATCTAATATAGATGATGTGTTGAGCGGTACAGCAAACCACCACGTCACGTGTATACCTATGTAACAAACCTGTACATTCTGCACATGTATCCCAGAACTTAATGTATAAAAAAATTTAATTTAATTTAAAAGATATGAGTTGTGTGTAAATGTATGTATTTACATTTGGGATCTCTATTCTATTTCAGTTTTTTAATCTGTGTTTATGCCAGTTTTGGGATTTTACTCAACAAATTTTGCACCAAGTAATGCATATCTGTTGTTGCAATGCACAGGTGTGTTATCATCCCACCAAAAAATTTGTATTCAGTTGAAGTGTTTGATGTTACAATAATTGTCTATCTAAAAATGAAAGGGAGAGCTCAGATGACTAGGAACAAAATGCCCAAATAGAAGTCTTCACTGATTGTCCCCGTGCAGAAACACCAAATTTAAAAATTATCTACACAAAAAAGCAACTCCATAAGGACCAAAAATCAGGTGAGCACTCACAATACCTGATTTTAACTTCATATCACTGAAAGAGGCACTGAAGAGGATAAGAAAGCCTTGAATCACTAATGCTGACCCCCATCTCCTGGAAGCAGCCACATGGCACAGAGAGAGAATCTGTGCACTTGGGAGAAGGAGAGTTCAGCAATTGTGAGATTTTGTATTGCACTCAGTGCTGTCTTGTCATATTGGAAGGCAAAACTGGGCTGAACTCAGCTGATGCCTACCCATGGAAGGAGCATTTAGATGAGCCCTAGCCAGAGGGGAATTGCCCATCCCAGTGGTTAGAACTTGAATTCTGGCAAGATTCACTACCGTGGGCTAAAGTTTTCTGGGGCTCCAAATAAATTTGAAAGGCAGTCTAGGCCACAAGGACTGCAGGTCCTAGAAAATCCTACTGCTGAGCGGGACTCAGGGCCAGTGGACTTGTGGGCATCATGCAAACTAATGAGACACCAGCCAGGGTGGCTAAGGGAGTACTTGTGTCACTCCTCCCCCAACCCCAGGCAGCACAGCTTGTAGCTTTAAAAGAGACCCCTATCCTTCTGCTTGAGGAGAGAAGGGGGAAAAGTAAAGATAAGTTTGTCTTGTTTCTTGGATACCAGCTCAGCCACAGTAGGATAGGGCAGCAAGTTAGCTGTTCTAGGTCCTAACTCCTGGATGACATTACAGGCCCTAGCTCCCAGATGACATTTCTAGACACACTCTGGGCCAAAAGAGAACCTGTTGCCTTGAAGGGAAATACCCAGTACAGGCAGGCCTCATCATGTGCTGATGAAAGGGCCCATGGGTCTTGAATAACTAGCAGTGATTCCCTCATAGTACGCCATGGACATTGGGTGAGATTCTGAGATGTGTTGGCTTCAGGTGAGACCCAGCATTTCCAGCTGTGGTGGCTATGGTGAGAGACTCCTTCTATTTGAGAAAAAGTAGGGGGAAAAGTAAAGGAGACCTTGTCTTGCACCTTAGGTACAAGCTCAGCTATGGTGGGGTAGAACATCAAGTGGGCTTCTGGGGACTCTGATTCCAGGCATTGGCTCTTAAACAGCATTTCTGGACCTTCCCAGGGGCAGAGGGGATCCTACTCACATGAGGGGTGAGTTCCAGTCCTGGCAGTATTCACTGCAAGCTGACTGAAGAGCCCTTGGCCTGTAAGTGAACACTTGTGGTGGTCTGGCAGAAGCCCCTATGGGATGATAGTGGTGGCAGCCATAGGCAGAGGCTCCTCTGGCAAGGGAAGGCAAAGGAAGAGTGGGAAGGACTTTGTATTGTGGTATAGGTGCCAGCTCATTTGCAGTACAACAGAATACCAGGTAGATTTCTAAGGTTTTTGACTCCAGTCCCTAGCTCCTAGATGGCATCTGTGAGCCTGCCCAGATCCTTGGGGGAACTTGCCACCCTCAAGGGGTTATAGTGGGCATTGGTTGAGGCCCAGTCTGTACTGGTTTCAGGTCTGACCCAGCACAGTCACAGTGGTGGTGGGTACAGGAGTGCTTATGTCACCCACCCCCAGCTCCAGAGGCTTAGCGTAGAGAAAGAAAGACTCCATTTGTTTGAGAGAAAATAAGGGAAGAGAACAACGGTCACTGCCTGGTAATCCAGAGATTTCTTCCAGATCTTATCCAAGACCACCAAAGGGGTACCTCTATGAGTCCGAAAGAACCGTAGCATTACTGGACTTGGGGTGTTGCCTAATGCAGATATGGCTTTGATAACAACACCCAAGTCCATTTGAATATATGAAAAGCCTTCCCAAGAAGGAGGGGTACCAATAAGCACAGGCTGCAAACACTACAATAAGTATCTAACTTTTCAATGCCCAGACACCAACAAACGTCCACAAGTATCAAACCCATCAGGGAAAACATGATCTCACCAACTGAACTAAATAAGGCACCAGGGACCAATCCTGGAGATACAGAGATATGTAACCTTTCAGACAAAGAAATTTAAAAAAAGCTGTTTTGAGGAAACTCAAAGAAATTTAAGATAACACAGAGAAGCAATTTATAATTCTACCAGATAATGTTAAAATTATATTGAAATAATTAAAAAGAATCAAGCAGAAATTCGGAGTTAAAAAGTGCAATTGACATACTGAAGACTGCATCAGAGTCATTCAATAGCAGAATTGATCAAGCAGAAGAAAAATTAGTGAGCTCGAAGACAGGATATTTGAAAACTACAAGTTCGGAGAAGACTGAAAAGAAAAAAATAATAAAAAGGATTAATTATGCCTACAAGATGTATACAATAGCCTCCAAAAAGCAAATCTAAGAGTTACTGACTTTAAAGAGGAGATAGAGAAAGAGATCAAGATAGAAAGTTTACTCAAAAGACAATATCAGAGAATGTTCCAAACTTAGAGAAAGATATAAACATCTAAGTACAAGCTATAGAACAAGTGGATTTAACCCAAAGAAGACTACCTCAAGTCATTTAATAATCAAACTCCCAAGGTCAATGAAAAAGAAAGGATTCTAAAAGTAGCAAGAGAAAAGAAGCAAATAACATACAATGATGCTCCAATATGTATGGCAGCAGACTTTTCACTGGGAAATTTACAAGTCAGGAGAGAGTGGCATGACATATTTAAAGTGAAGAAGAAAAAAACTTTTACTCTAGAATTGTATATCCGGCAAAGATATTCATCAAGCATGAAGAAGAAATAGAGGCTTTTCCAGGAAAACAAAAGCTGAGGGCTTTCATCAACACCAGATCTTCCCTATAATAAATGCTAATGGGAGCACTTAAATCAGAAAGAAAAATATATTAATGAGTAATCAATAATCACCTGAAGGTACAAAACTCACTCGTAATAGTGAATACACAAAACAACACAGAATATTATAATACCGTATCTTTGGTGTATAAACTATTCTAATCTTAAGTAGAAAGACTAAAAAATGAACCAATCAACAAAAGCTACAACAAATTTTCAAGACTGAAGCAGACAAGTAAGATAAATAGAAACAACAGAAAGTAAAAAGTGTGGGAACAAAGTTAAGATACATAGTTTTTACTAGTTTTATTTTAGTTAGCTTGTTTGTTCACTTGTCTATATATGCAGATATTGTTATCAGTTTAAAATACTGGGTTATAAGATAGTATTCATTTGCAAGCCTCATGGTAACCTTAAATGAAAAAACATAGAATAGATACAACAGAAAGTAAAAAGAAACTACACATATTACCAGAGAAAATAATTTTCACTAAAAGGAAGACTGGAAGGAAGAAAAGAAGGAAGAGAAGACTGTAATATAACCAGAAAGCAAATAGCACAATGGCAGGGGTCAGTTCTTACTTATCAATATTAACATTGAAGGTAAGTGAACTAAATTTTCCAATAAATAGACATAGAGTGGTTGAATGAATAATAATAAAGATTCAACGACCTGCTGCCTGCAAGAAACATTTCACCTGTAAAGATACAAATAGACTGAAAATAAATGGCTGGAAAAAGATATTACTTGCCAATGGAAACCAAAAAAGCAAGAGAGACTTAGAAGCCTGAGACAAGTGGATCACTTGAGCTCAGGAATACAAGACGGGCCTGGGCAACATAGTGAAATCCCCATCTCTACAAAAATATGCAAAAATTAACTGAGTGTGATGGCATATGCCTGCAGTCCTAGATACTTCAGTGGCTGAGGCAGGAGAATTGCATAAGTCCAGGAGTTTGAAGTTGCAGTGAGCTATGTTCACCCCAGTAGACTCCAGGCTGGGTGACAGTGAGACTCTGTTTCAAAATAAATAAATAAATAAATAAATAAATAAATAAATAAATAAATAAAAACTGGGAGTAGTTTTATATGACAAAATAGATTTCAAGACAAAATGTGAAGAATAGACAAAGAAGATCATTATATAATGACAAAGGGGTCAATTCAGCAAAGAGATATGGCCATTGTAAATATATATGCACTCAACGCTAAAGCACCCAGGGATATAAAGCAAGTATTATTAGAGCTAAAGAGAGAGACAAACCTCAATACAATAATGGGTCTAGACTTTCACACCCCCTTTCAGCATTGGACACATCTTCTGGACAGAAAATTAACAAAGAACATTCTGCTTTATCTATACGACAGACAAAATGGACCTAATAGATATTCAGGGAGCATTTCATCCAGTAGCTGCAGAAGACACACTTTTTCCTCAGCATGGATTATTCTAAAAAATACATCATATGTTAAGTTACAAAACAAGGCTTAAAATATTAAAAAAAAATTAAAAAAAATTGAGCCTTTTTTCTGACCACAGTGGAATAAAACTAGAAATCAATAAAAAGAGGAATTTTGGAAACTATAAAAACACACCCAAATTCAACAACATGCACCTGAATGATGGGTGGATTAATAAAGAAAGTAAGAAAAAAATTGAAAAATTTCTTGAACAAATGATAAGGAAAATACAACATACTAAAACCTATGGGGTGCAGTAAAAGAAGTACTGAGAAGGAAGGGTATAGCTATATAGTTATGAATGGGTACATCAAAAAAGAAAAGTTTCAAATAAGCAATCTAATGATGTGTCTTAAAGAACTAGAAAAACAAGAGCTAGCTGAACCCAAAATTAGTAGAAGAAAAGGATTAATAAAGATTAGAGAAAAAATAAATGAAATGGAAATGAAGAAACAATACAAAAGATCTATGAAACAAAAAGTTGATTTTTTGAAAAGATAAACAAAAGTAACAAGGGCGTGGTGGCTCAAGCCTGTAATCCCAGCACTTTGGGAGGCCGAGACGGGTGGATCACGAGGTCAGGAGATCGAGACCATCCTGGCTAACACGGTGAAACCCTGTCTCTACTAAAAATACAAAAACTAGCCGGGCGAGGTGGCGGGCGCCTGTAGTCCCAGCTACTAGGGAGGCTGAGGCAGGAGAATGGCGTAAACCTGGGAGACGGAGCTTGCAGTGAGCTGAGATCCGGCCACTGCACTCCAGTCCGGGCGACAGAGCGAGACTCCGCCTCAAAAAAAAAAAAAAAAAAAAAAAAAAGAAAAGGAGACAAGGCCTAAATAAAAATCAGAGATGAAAAAGGAAACATTAGAACTGATACTGCTGAAATTCAAAGAAACATTAGTGGCTGATACGAGCAACTATATGCCAGTAAATTGAAAAATCTAGAAGAAATAGAAAAATTACCAGACACATACAACCTTCTAAGATTGAACAATTAAGAAATCTGACATCAGAGCAGACCAATAACAAGTAATGAGATCGAAGTGGTAATAAAAAGCCTCCCAGTAAAGAAGAGCTCAGGACCTGATATGGTTAGGCTTTGTGTTCCAACCCAAATCTCATCTTAAATTGTAATTCTCATAATTCCCGTAATCCCCACTTGTCAAGGGAAAGATCAGGTGGAGGCAATTGAATTGCAGGAGGCGGTTTTCCCCATGCTGTACTCATGATAATGAGTGAGTTCTCACAAAGTCTGATGGTTTTATAAGGGGCTTTACCCCCTCGACTCAGCACTTCTCCTTCCTGCTGCCTTGTGAAGAAGGTTCCTTGCTTCCCTTTCACCCTCTACCATGATTGTAAGTTTTCTGAGGTTTCCCCAGCCATACTGAGCTATGAGTCAATTAAACCTATTTCCTTTATAAATTACCTAGTCTCGTGCAGTTCTTTATAACAGTATGAAAATAAACAAATACAGTGAATTTGTACCACAGAATGTGGGGTGCTGCTATAAAGATGCCCAAAAATGTGGAAGATACCTTGGAACTGGGTAACAGGCAGAGGTTGGAACAGTTGGAGGGCTCAGAAGAAGACAGAAAGATATGGGAAAGTTTGGAACTTCCTAGAACCTTGGGGAGTGGCTTTGACCAAAATGCCAATAATGATATGGACAATGAAGTCCAGGCTGAGGTGGTCTCAGATGGAGATGAGGAACTTGTTGAGAACTGGAATAAAGGTGACTCTCGCTATGCTTTCACAAAGAGACTAGTGGCATTTTGCCCTTGCCCTAGAGATCTGTGGAACTTTGAACTTGAGAGAGATGATTTAGGGTATTTGGTGGAGGAAATTTCTAAGCAACAAAGCAAAGATGTCACCTGGGTGCTTTTAAAAGCATTCAGTTTTATGCATTCACAAATAAATTATTTGGAATTGGAACTCATGTTTAAAAGGGAAGCAGAGCATTAAAGTTTGGAAAATTTGCAGCCTGATGATGTGATAGTAAAAAAAAAAAAAACATTTTCTGAGGAGAAATTCAAGCCAGCTGCAGAAATTTGCACAAGTAACAAGAAGCCAAATGTTAATGACCGAGACAATGGGGAAAATGTCTCCAGGGCATGTCAGAGATCTTCCTGGCAGCCCTTTCCATCACAGCCCCAGAGGCCTAGGAGGAACAAATGATTTCCTGGGTTCAGCTCAGGGCCTTGCAGCTTTCTGCAGTCTTGGGACTTGGTGCCCTGCATCCCAGCTGTGGCCACATGCAACTCAGGCTGTTGCTTCAGAGAGTGCAAGCCCCAAGCCTTGGCAGCTTACACATGGTGTTGGGCCTTCAGGTACACAGATGTCCAGAATTGAGATTTGGGAACCTCCACATAGATTTTAGAGGATGTATGGAAATGCCTGGGTGTCCAGGCAGAAGTTTGCTGGAGGAGTGGTGCTTTCATGAAGAACCTCTTCTAGGGCAGTGCAGAAGGAAAATGTGAGGTTGGAGTCCCCACACAGAGTCACCACTTGGGCACTGCCTAGTGGAGCTGTGAGAAGAGGGCCACCATTCTCCAGACCCTAGAATGGTGGTAGATCCATTGACAGGTTACACTGTGCACCTGCAAAAGCCACAAACACTCAATGCCACCCTGTGAAAGCAGCTAGGAGGGGGGCTATATCCTGTGAAGCCACAGGTCCAAGGCCATGAGAGCCCACCTCTTGCATTGGCGTGACCTGGATGTGAGACATGAGGTCAAAGTAAATCATTTTGGAGCTTTAAGAATTGCCTGCCCCACTGGATTTTGGACTTGCATGGGGGCCTGTAGTCCCTTTGTTTTGGCCAATTTTTCAAATTTGGAACAGGTATATTTACCCAATTCCTGTACCCCCACTCTATCTAAGAAGTAACTAAATTGCTTTTGATTTTACAGGCTCATAGGCAGAAGGGACTTGCCTTGTCACAGATGGGACTTTAGACTTTGGACTTTTGGGTTAATACTGAAATAATTAAGACTTTGGAGACTTTCGGGAAGACATTATTCATTTCAAAATGTGAAAGGCATATGAGATTTGGTAGGAGCCAGGGCAGAATGATATGGTTAGTCTTTGTGTCCCACCCAAATCTCATCTTGAATTGTAATCCCCATAATCCCCACATGTCAAGGGAGAGACCAGGTGGAGGCAACTGAATCATGGGAGTGGTTTCCCACATGCTGTTCTTGTGATAGTGAGTAAGTTCTCATGAAATCTGATGGTTTTGTAAGGGACTCTTCTCCTTTCACTTGGCACTTCTCCTTCCTGCTGTCTGTGAAGAAGGTGCTTTGCTTCCCCTTTGCCTTCTGCCATGATTGTAAGTTTCCTGAGGCTTCCCCAGGAATGCTGAACTGTGAATCATGTAAACCTCCTTCCTTTATAAATTACTCAGTCTTGAGCAGTTCTTTAAGGCAGTATGAAAACAGATTAATGCAGGACCCAGTGGCTTCACTGCTGAATCCAACCAAATACTAAGGAACTAATATCATCTCTACTCAAGCTATTCCAAAAAATAGAGGAGGAGTAAATTCTTCCAAACTTATTATATGAGGCCAATATTACCCTGATATCAAAATGAGACAATGGCACATAAAAAAAAAAAGACAGAAAGAAAAAAAAAGAAAAAAGAAAACTACAGGCCAATATCACTGATTAATACTGATACAAAAATTCTAAGCGAAATACTGGAAAATAGAGTTCAACAACACATTAAAAATATCATTTATCATGACTAAGTGGGATCTATCCTAGGAATTCAAGCTTCAACATATACAAATCAATCCATGTGATGCATTATATCAACAGAATGAAGGACAAAGACCATATAATCATTTCCACTGATGCTGGAAAAACATTTGATAAAATTCAACATCACTTCATGATGAAAACCTCAAAAACTTGGTATTGAAGGAGCATACCTTAACATAATAAATGTCATATATGACAGATCCACAGCTAGTATCATACTGAATGAGAAAAAACTGAAAGCCTTTCCTCTAAGATCTGGAACACGACAAGGATGCTGCCTTTAACCACTGTAATTTTTCGTAGTACTGGAAGTCCTAGCTTACGCAATCATACAAGAGAAAGAAATAAAGGGCACCCAAATTGGAAAGGAATATGTTAATTTATTCTTGTTTGCAGATGATAGGTCTTATATTTGAAAAAACCTAAAGACTCCACCAAAAAACGATTGAAACTGATATACAGATTCAGTGAAGTTACAGCATATGAAATCAACAGACAAAAATCAGTAGCATTTCCACATGCAAGCAACCAACAATCAGAAATAGAAGTCAAGAAAGTAATCCCATTTACAATAGCTGCAATTAAAATTAAATGCCTATATATTAACCAAGGAAATGAGAGATCTCTACAATGAAATCTATAAAACATTGATGCAGGAAATTAAAGAGGACAAAAAAATGGAAAGATATTCCATGTTCATAGATTGGAAGAGCTGTTACTTTTAAAATGTCCATTCTACTGAGAGCAATCTACAGATTTAATAAAATTCGTATCAAAATACCAAAGACATTCTTCACAAAACTAGAAAGCAGTCTCATAATTTATATGAAACCACAAAAGACCCAGAATAGCCAAAGCTATCCTAAGTAAAAAGGATAAAACTGGAGGAATCCCATTACCTGACTTCAAATTATACTCCAGAGCTATAGTAACCAAAATGGCATGGTACTAGCAAAAACACAGACACATCAACCAATGGAATAGAACAGAGAGCCCAGAAATACATCCATATAGTTACAGTATACTAATTATTGACTAAATTGCCAAGAAAGGACAAGTCTTTTCAATAAATGTTGCTGGTAAAACTGGATATCTGTATGCAGAAGAATGAAACTAGACCCCTATCTCTCATCATATACAAAAATCAATCAAAATAGTTTAAATTCTTACCTTTAAAACCTCAGACTATGAAACTACCACAAGAACACATTAGGGAAACTCTCCAGGACGTTGGACTGGGCAAAAGTTTATTGAGTAATACACCACAAACACAGGAAATCAAAGCAATTTGGACACATGGGATCACATGAAGTTAAAGAGCTTCTGCACAGCAAAGGAAACAAACAATGAAGTGAAGACACAATCCACAGCATGGGATAAAATATTTTCAAACTACCCATTTGACAATGGATTAATAATCAGAATATATAAGGAGCTCAAACAACTCTATAGGAAAAAATCAAATAATTCAGTTAAAAAGTGGACAAAAGATCCGAATAGACATTTCTCAATAGAAGACATACAAATGACTAACAAATATATGAAAAGGTGCTCAATTAAAACCATTGATCATTAGAGAAATGCATATCAAAACTACAATAAGATATCATCTCACTTCACCTCAGTTAAAATGGCTTTTATCCAAAGGACAGGCAATAACAAATGCTGGTGAGGGTCTGGAGAAAAGTGAACCCTTGTACACTGTTGGTGGGAATGTAAATTAGTACAACCATTGTGGAGAATAGTTTCTGGGCTTTTCGAAAACCTAAAACTAGAGCAACATTGTGATCTAGCAATCCCACTCCTAGATATATTCCCAAAAGAAAAGCAATCAGTATATCAGAAAGATATGCCGCACTCCCATGTTTGTTGCAGCACTATACACAATAGCCAAGATTTGGAAGCAACCTAAGTGTCTATCAACAGATGAATGGATAAAGAAAATGTTGTATGTATACCCAATGGAGTATTATTTAGCCATGGAAAGAATGAGATCCGGTCATTTGCAACAACACAAATAGGACTAGAAGTCATTATTAATAAGCCAGGCACAGAAAGAAAAACTTTGCATGTTCTCACTTATTTGTGGGAGCTAAAAATAAAACAAATGAACTCATAGAGATGGAGAGTAGAAGGATGGTTACCAGAGGCTGGGAAGGATAGTCGGGGTGTTGGGGGAAAAGTGACGATCGTAAATGGGTACAAAAAATAGCTAGAAAGAATAAGACCTTGTATTTGATAGCACAACAGGGTTACAATAGTCAAAAATAATTTAATAATACATTTAAAAATAACTAAAAAGTATAATTGGATTGTTTGTAACATAAAAGATAAATGCTTGAGGGGATAGAGACCCTATTTATAGTGATGTGATTATTACACATTGCATGTGTGTATCAAAATATCTTATGTACCCCATAAATATATACACCTACTATGTACCCACAAAAATTAAAAATAAATAAGAAAAAAAGAAATGCCACAGGTCTACAATTCTTTAATGGGCTTATTTTCATATACAGTAGAGGCTATATTTATATATGCTTTGTTACCTTATTTTTATTCAATGTGGAATGTTTTTCGACAGAAATGTCCTTATCTTCTTCAAATACCCAAATATATGTACTGAGAAATACTACTTCTGTTACTTTTGTTTTTCATTTATCTATAACATTATTATTTTAATTTGGGTACTTCCAATTAATAACTAAAATGACAACTGGCTTCTGAACAAATCACTTGGTAATGTAGATTCTAGATTACTTATAGTTGAGTTGTTATTATTTGATAATGGTACAGCATCATATTATGAAGACAAAACTTTCTTTAACAAAAGCTGTAAAGCCATTTGTTAAAACTGGCCAGCATTATAAGATAGGTTATAGGAAGGACAAGTTTTTTTGGCAGCTGAAACTGCCTCAAATGGAGGCTTTTAAAAAAGATTTGTCAGAACAAACCTATTTTTAATATGAAAGTTGAGTGACTTGAAAGTTCAGAAATGATACAGTAACCTGCTGTGGGACTAATCGCACCATCTCTTGCTTACCAAATTAGTGTTACACCCACTATAATAATGATGGCTTGATGGCACTAGATGAATGGATACTTTGGACAAATTATGTAGTATAGGAATACTGCTGTGACTAAAAAGGGCCCTTTTCAGTGATATGCTTCATGGTGAGAAGCTTTGTTACCAGAAGGAGAAATAAAAAGGAAAGTTACCCTGGTGATGGTGATGGGAGTAGGGATAGGACTAAAGTTAACCAAAAGTATTCAGACCTTAAAATACTGATGTGACTAATCTGGCTTAATTAAGCTTGAGGCCTTTCTTTGTTAATGTATGCACCATCTAATCATCATTTATTGTCTGTTTAATAGTATTAATCCTCACACAGACCTTTAGTTTAGACCCTTGCTCTTCAAAGTGTGGTCCACGAACAAGTAATCTGAGTCACCTGGCAGCTTGCTGAAAAATGCTGGATCTTGACCCCATTTCAGGCCACAGACCTATGGAATCATAATCTGCATTTTACCAAGATCCCAGGTGATTTATTTGATTCATTCCTTAAAGTTGGAGAAGCAGAGTGAGTGCTGTACTTTAAGGTGGATAAGAATCACCTGAATATCTATTAACATGCAGTTTCTGCTTTCGTAGTTATGGGGATCCTGAGATGCTGCATGTCTGAGAAGCTCCCAGGTGATGGTGATGCTGATGCTGTGGGTTGCTGGACCACACTTTGAGCAATAAGAACCAACAAAGGGCTCCCAAATTTTCTGATGAGAAGAATAATCCAGGGAATTTGTTGAAAATTCAAAATCCCAGGCATCTTAATAGAACCACTAAATTACATCTCTGCCACTAACTAGTTGTGTGACTTGGGCAAAGGACTTAACACTTCTGAGTTTCAGTTTTCCCATATGAAACTGGGAATAACATCTACTTGTGTTTGGGGACTTAGATCACATATATAAGGAAGCTAGCATAACATGAGACACAGCAGATACCTAATAACTCATAGGTTCTGTTACTTCTGTTACTACCATAAACTACAGTTTGGCTGCTGCATGTGTGTGTGTTCCTATGTGTATGTGTGCCTTATAGAAAACTGAAGGGCAAAGAGAATATTTGACTTTTTAAATTTTCTTTCAGTTCTCAAAATGGTGTAGGTATTTGGACATAGGTCTAAAAGTTCCACATTAAGATAAATGTGAAACTCAAGTATAAGTTAAAGAGGTTCTCCCCTTAGAGTTAGGAGCCAAAAACACACATGAAGCACAGAATACAAGCTGTAGCAGCATTTCCCAAATGGTGTGCTGTAGAATTTGGGATTCCTGGGAAAATTTCTTGGGAAATGCATGCTGAAAGAAATTGAGTTGAAATTAGTTTAGGAAACACTTGTATTTATAGCCTCCTCCTGATAAACAACTAATATTAAAGTATTGCAATAAGGAACCCTGTTTAACTTATTTAACCAAGTGTTTTCCACATTTTGACTGTGAAATATTTTTTCACCTAACACCTATGCACAAGACCAGGGACTGGTGTAAGAACTCATTAGCATGACCTTCTGAGACAGCTGTCTAACGGTTCTTTGTTCTCTTTTCAGCAGCTCTATGTCAAGAAGCTATCATTAGTACTGTAAAGTGCTCATCCTGGCTGTGTTAACCTAGGGAGGGCAGGGGTGATAAATGAAAATTGTGTCTATGTCTTTATGTGTTTATTCTGTATGTGACTTCTTGTAATATTTTATTTTGACAAGTTGTACTTGGCTCAGATGAGGTTGTCCCAAGCTCATGTCTAGTCTCTTAGAAGAACTGCTCCATCCATATGTATATAAGTATGTATATAAAATTTGTATCTCTGGCTTAATTTGGAGCAGAGCAGTGGAGCCTCACTCAATTCATGCTAAGGTAGTGAGAACTGGGTTTCTATGTGGTTACAGCTCCATCTGGCCAGGAAAATGTTGCTGATAGCACTAATGCAGCTCTTTACTGACTTGCTTCTCTGTTCTTGAGATAAGTCAACCTAGTTTGTGATGTTTGTGCCTGGCCTTTCTATCAACTTGAATCTGCTCTTGGCGTTTGTTAATATTAGGTTCATACAATCCAGTAAATGCCAGAAATAATTTTCCAGGAAGAGCAACCTTCTTTTAATTTAGAAGCAGTTTATATCTTCCTATGTTTTTATGAAGCTATTGTTGTCAAATTTAGCAAGTAGAAAACATATTTGAATGTAAAAATTACACTGTGAAATTAGAGTCTCATAACCAACTGCCACCAAATTAACTTGCCAGATTAATTGTGCTCTCCATTGAGTTGTGTGCTTACCAAAAATACTTTGTGCTTGGTCTCAAACTTGTTTACGTTAGCTGTACACTAACTCTAAACTTACACTTTCATAATTTAAGTAAATATTACATATTCCATGAAAACAATGCAGGAGAGGATTGTTATTGAATTTTTTTGTGTAAAAAAGCTAGACAAAATGTAAGCTGCCTCCCCCTTTCCCCCAAAGAGACATCAAATCTAGATAAACTATTACTGTAGAATTAGGTTTAGACAAAACAGTTATAAAGGTTGAGGGAGGAGTAGACATACAAATCTAGAAGAATTCTTCACTCAGGGGGTATTGCAAATGCCTGTAAGTTCACTTACAGACATTAAAACTCGACATTATAGATAATGTATTATCCAATTATAAATAGACAATGCAGAATTCCAATCAGTGAATCTGAATGCTAATGAGAAGTTTTGCTTCTAAACCAAAATCTTAGTGAATGATTGTGCTCTTATGTAGTTTCAGTAAAAATGAAATGTACAGTGTGTGTCATTACATATCAACTTTTAGTGCTTGCTTGATTTAACAATCTATCTTTCTCAGTTAACCAACCAACTTGATCCAGTCTTGTTATACTGGATAATAGGCTTCTGTAGTATGAGCATTGTGACCAATGAAACATCTGACTGCCCCCTATAATTTCGGCTCTCCTCTTTCAGATAACTATAACATAGATAATGGGGTTAGGGACATGTTACTTTAAAATATGGCACCTTGGCATTTGAGGAAACTGCAGAAACAGGAAGGTCACTTTTGACTTCTCCTGCCTTCCTCCCTGAAGTAGGACATAAAAGAATTTTTTGACCTTCCTCTGAAGAAGACCTTCATTCTAGGGGAGTCTACCCTTTATTCAGAGGAAAGGAATATCTTTGAAGATGCAGAGACACCAAGAAAAATCTGAATAAACAGATCTTGCTAAAGTTTGTTATTATATCATAACCTTTTGTCTTCCAATCATAATATTGCATGACTGTACATAAAAATACACAGGTCTCTCTGTTTCATTGGGTCTTCACTTTTGAAGGTCTCCGTGTCTTGTAAAACTTATATTAAATGAATTTGTCTTTTTTTTTCTTGTTAATCTGTCTTTTGTAATAGAGTCTCAGACATGAACCTAGAGAGGAGTGAGGAAAGAAATCTTTTTCTCCCCTACATGGACAAACCTAAGGCTATTGAATCCCGTGCTCCCTTTAACTGCAGTTGCTGCTTCCACCTCTCAGCTTATGTATGCTCAACAGCCTATATGAAAAGGGTAAAAGATGACGAAGATGATCTCCTTTGTTTCTGGAGCCAGCTTATTCTTTCTATTGGCTCATGAAGCTGTTGCCTTACTGTCTCTGAATTCCTGAAGTGCAGACATTTGCTTGCCCTAGTCATAGTGACCCAGCTTGCCTTTCTTAACACTCTATTCACTCCTTTAAACCAGCAGCCTGCTTTGGTAGCTTACAATTCAGATTATCTCATCTTTGTTCTCATCTCCTGGCTCATGGACCTCTCACCTGTCCTGCCCACACTTCCCATGCTTCATTTATCTCTGAGTTGAGTGTCTGTTTTGCAATCCCTTGTCTTGGTCTTTTCTTGGTAATTTTGATGCTGTGGGCACAGTCTTCATCTTCTAGTTTTAAATCTCCACCCCAACTGGATGGTGAAATGATTTTGCTCTTTTTATTGTATTTTTCAACAGGTGCAGCAAACTGGAACTTAACTGCAAAGGCACCTATGCTTTGCATTTACTGCTTTGAGTTCTGTTCTTGATGTTGTTTTGAACTGGATCTAGATGTAAGAATAAAACTGGAGGGACTAATTTCTTGTAATTATGAAGCTTGTTCACAGGCACCTATAGTTACTACCTACCATATGGTATCAAGTTAATTCTGGATTATTAATTATGTATATAGTGATCATGGTTCTGGATTTCAGGAACAAAGGCTAGGAGTTTAACCCAGCCATGGAAAGCTAGTAGATTGTAATAGATAAAGAGGAGCAAGGTGGGGTGGTGGTGAGTGGCTGTTTCTTGTTATAAAGATACACTATATTCTTGGGTCATGGTAGAGAATTAATTCAATAAAGTTATTATGAATACAAAGCTAAAAAGAATTAAATAATGCTTCTACTTAGAATGCTTTGTCTCTATGAGTTAAGTTTGTGTAGAGTTTAAAGAAGAACATGGATTAGTTTAAAACATATTTTAGACATAATATCATCATAGGAACAGAACAATAATGAAGATATATGTCATCCTGTAGCTCTGGTCCTCATACGACTCTCCTCAAATATTCTTGCATAATGCTAAATTAGGGCTGTCCAATGATATAGCAAATAATCCTTATGAAAAACTACAAAGGTCACTGTGACTACACAAATTACTAACTTGAGTTGAATTCTTCAGTCTAACCATTTATTTCCAAATAGAGTTGTGTATGTCATTATATGGTTTTATAGCTCATTCGATACTAACATTTCTAGGTCTACTACTTGGAATTTGTCAGTTGGATTTAGACAGTACATGTGTTGGAAGTATTAATAAATATGATACAGTCTTAACTATTAAAAGATAATCTGTAGCCATTCTATCGCTTGTATTTTTCAGTTCCCAATTAGCAAGGCAAAAGCTTAGAAATATAATTCAGTGATGCAGGAAATAAACACAGAGTATACTAAATACTATGCTAAAAACAACAAACAAACTCTAATATTCTGGGGATAGGGACAGGAATAATTCTCACAATAGAAAAAGACACAGTGTCTTTAAGTAAAGCAATACTGGTAGTAAAAGCTTCCCATTTTATACAATGAGGTGTAACAGCAGAACAGTGTAAATGAGCTCTCCAGATAACTTAGGGAAAGAACAACATATTGTGATATTTGGCTAGTAGTTACAGGCAAAAGGTCCAGGCACATTAAGAATCCATCCCATTCGTAGTAGTAAGCCATTCTTGGCCACTTCTACTTAATATAATAAAGGGCAATAATTCAAACAGAAGAGATTTAACTGAATTTGTCTTGTGTTTACTAGCAAATGTCAAGTAGCAGTAGCCAAATTACATTAATTTTTGGATACATTGATTTTTAATATTATGTGAAGATTTTATAGCACACATCAAAGAGTCCCTTCATTGATGTACATAAAATGCTGTATCCAAGAATTTTTTCCATTTAAAAAGCCACCTTGCAAGATTGGTTTTTAAACTCTTGTGTGCTCAAAATATAAGATAAAACACAATTCCAAAGATCTCAGCATAATGTGGCTTTTTTTGATAGAAAAAATACAATAATATTGGGCATACCTGGGGGTTGTCATGAGGTCTGCTTTCTTCTTCCAAACTAAAACCTCCTGTCCTTCTTCTAAACTAAAACAAATAGGGAGTATCTTGAGAATACCTTAAAAGGTACACTTTGGGGTATATTAGCAGCCCGCAAATGCGCTAATGCGTATAAAGTTGTGATTATATAATCGTATACATGGCAGTGATTCTGCTGTGAGCAAGTGGTCTGGATTTTCCATTGTATAGCACTTTTAACACTGAGCTTACATGCACTGTATCATAGCCTTGCCTCTCCTTAGAGGACTATCAGAACCAAGTTATCTGTTCTGACTAAACCTCTTTAGTTACACATGCTCTCCTCAAAGGGATAATTATTATCTCGTTGAGGAGCTGAGATGCTAAAGCAAACTTTTTCTTTCTTATCACTCCATTTGAACTTGACCTGCAAAAAAAAACTGAATCTTAAAACACAGCCTCCTGGTCACAGATGTGAACCTCTGCCCACTTCTTAGTCTTAACTCTCAGTCTCTTTTGCTTCTCATAGGCAGAACGACATGAGACAAATGGGATGGTGATCTGCAGTAAGGATGTCAAAGGAACAATTGGCAACGATATTTTGTCAGTGTTTCTCCAGGAAAGGAAATGCTTTGATTCCAGATAACAGGCTACATTTATGGACAGAAAAATATGACGGAAAACCTCTGAGGAAATTTAAGAATTTGCTATGAGTATCCTTCTACAGCAAGAAACTCCATTATCTTTAAGTCTGTGCCTATAAAACCAACTCACGTTTGCTCTTCTAGGTGGATTACCCACAGGAATTTATTGCTATCTCTTTTTTCCCCAGCCTTTTACCTTTATTCCATTCAGATGACTGCTCTTACCTCTACCCTTGAGGACTAGCCTTTGCTTAAAATAAATCATGAGCTATCAACTGGGGAAAATATGTTAGTTTGATGTGTTATTTGATTCTATTTACTGCCTAGACTCTTTGCTGTGATTTGCACACTGATGCCTCATTTTCTCTCCAGAGTTTTGTCTTTGGCTTGAGCTGTAAATCCCTTTATTTGGGTAGCTGCCCTAAGTTCTTGATCTGTTGAGTTTTGATCTTTAAATACTGCTTCGAATTTTGTGCTGGAGTGTGTAGGTGTGCGTGTGTGTGTATGTGTGTGTGTGTGTCTTTGCCCAGGTGATAAGTTAATATATTTAGATGGGTCATTGTTTCATTTTTCTGTCTTCCAAACAAGGATGGCTTTGGTGTGTGTTCACAGGCATGTAGATTTCTCACAGACAAACCTCTGGATACTCTAAACCTGGGTGTTAGTGATTTTGCACTGTATTTTATTTCAAAAGGTTATGCAACAACTTACAAATATGCAAAATAAAACAATGAAAGGAAGAAAAAAATAGAGTTAATCAGAAAAGAGTGGCATAGAATTAGAGAAATAAGATGAAACCAGGGATAAGGTTAGCACACAAAATGCATGCTGAGGCCTTCCCCACTTGCTGCACTTGGACCACAGGTTTACCTTTGAATCTTCTAGCAGCCAATCTGGAGACATAAACATAAAAATACATAATGTGCTGTGAATACAATTAACATTCAAAATAAGGACAATTATTCTCTATATTTATTCCTATGAGAATGTTTGCTGCATTTTCATAAAGACCATTCTGTGACATTTAATGAACCATCAGTAATGTCCTCATGCTAAGATAGTAATGAATATCCCAGAATTGTTTCTTTTTGCGTCCCTCAATGTGCATTGCTAACGTAATTATTAAGCACAGTTAATTCAGTAAGAGCAGTTTTACAGGGATCAGACAATGTGGTCAAGCTGCATAGCTCTCACAGTTTCAACTTCAAGTAGGACAAATTGAAGTTTACAATTTATGGGCCACTTATTCAGTTTAGAAAATTCTTTTTTTTTTTTTTTTTGAGACGGAGTCTCGCTCTGTCACCCGGGCTGGAGGGCAGTGGCCGGATCTCAGCTCACTGCAAGCTCCGCCTGCCGGGTTTACGCCATTCACCTGCCTCAGCCTCCCAAGTAGCTGGGACTACAGGCACCCACCACCTCGCCCGGCTAGTTTTTGTATTTTTAGTAGAGACGGGGTTTCACTGTGTTAGCCAGGATGGTCTCGATCTCCTGACCTTGTGATCCGCCCGTCTCGGCCTCCCAAAGTGCTGGGATTACAGGAGTGAGCCACCGCGCCCGGCCTAGAAAATTCTTAAATAGTGCTACTGTCAATGGAATTTTGACAGTAACTTGGAGGACTTGGGCATGAGGCTATGATTATAAGTTCCTGGAGTGCAGACAATCCATTGTTGGCTAAATTCAGAATCTTACTCCTTAATAGACAGGTGAGCTGGAAAATAGGACCGACATTCTCTTTTCAGATTTGAGGACCCTAATGACAATCCGACTTCCTAATAGAAGTGAACCTAGGTAATTCACATGCAGAAGGTAATGTTTTGCTTTGCTCAGGCACAGTGAAAAATTAATGATGCAACCAAGAAAGTTCTATTCCTTGGAGCCTAACTGTAATAACTTTAGCCTGGAAATTTTCTGGAGTGAGTGTTAGAAAAAGCCAGTTCAACCATAAAAAAATGATTCAGTAGACATCTATGAAATATCTAGCTTTAAATATAGAATTTCTTGGTGAACTTTTCAAGGTGAACAGATGGCAAAGTATACTTTTAATAATCTCAGTGATTTGATTTCCCCTATATTGCTGTAAGATATAAACCAGTTAAATTTTGGGTGATGTCTATTCAAAAATGAAGAAATTGGCTTTTGAATGGTTGATATATCACCAATTTTCCTGGCAGTAACTGGATCATGGCACACTTTGTCAGCATATTTTACTTTTATCTTTTAATTAATTATACTAATTGATTCTTTGAGTTTACTGAGTTGTTTTAATCAAACTTGTTTCTATTTAGCATCATTGTTCTTCCTATATAACTTAAAATATTGTGAAAATTCCACATCCCCTTTTCCCTACCTTTTGCATATAAGTTATTTGGTTTGAGACACTTTGTGGGTTTTTTGTATCAAGAAAATAGTTTCCTAGAAGCTCTATAGAAGACTTTTATTTATATTATGTTAGCCAGGACTATGTTACCTAACCATCCCTAGTTGCAGTGGAGACTGGGAAAGTGAGTGTTTAGCTTTTTATTTATTTATTTATTTATTTATTTATTTATTATTTATTATACTTTAAGTTCTAGGGTACATGTGCATAACGTGCAGGTTTGTTACATATGTATACTTATGCCATGTTGGTGTGCTGCACCCATCAACTCGTCAGCACCCATCAATTCATCATTTATTTTTTTTTTTTTTTTTTGAGGAACCTCCAAACTGTTGTTCATAGTGGTTGCACTAATTTAATTCCCACCAAATGTGTACAAGGTTTCCCTTTTCTCCGCCTCCTTGCCAGCATTTGTTATTGCCTTTTTAATAGAAGTCATTTTAACTGGGGTGGGATGACATTGCCTCATAGTTTTGATTTATATTTCACTGATGCTAAACGATGTTGATTGAACAACTTTTCTTTTTTTTTTTTTATTATACTTTAAGTTCTAGGGTACATGTGCATGACGTTTATATCATGTATAACTCCCCAATGCAACCCCTCCCTCCTCCCCCCTCCCCATGATAGGCCCCAGTGTGTGATGTTCCCCTTCTCGAGTCCAAGTGATCTCATTGTTCAGTTCCCACCTATGAGTGAGAACATGCGGTGTTTGGTTTTCTGTTCTTGTGATAGTTTGCTAAGAATGATGGCTTCCAGCTACATCCATGTCCCTACAAAGGACGCAAACTCATCCTTTTTTATGGCTGCATAGTATTCCATGGTGTATATGTGCCACATTTTCTTAATCCAGTCTGTCACAGATGGACATTTGGGTTGATTCCAAGTCTTTGATATTGTGAATAGTGCCACAATAAACATATGTGTGCATGTGTCTTTGTAGTAGAATAATTTATAATCCTTTGGGTATATACCCAGTAGTGGGATGGCTGGGTCATATGGTACATCTAGTTCTAGATCCTTGAGGAATCGCCATACTGTTTTCCATAATGGTTGAACTAGTTTACAATCCCACCAACAGTGTAAAAGTGTTCCTATTTCTCCACATCCACTCCAACACCTGTTGTTTCCTGACTTCTTAACGATTGCCATTCTAACTGGTGTCAGATGGTATCTCATTGTGGTTTTGATTTGCATTTCTCTGATGGCGAGTGATGATGAGCATTTTTTCATGTGTCTGTTGGCTGTATGCATGTCTTCTTTTGAGAAATGTCTGTTCATATCCTTTGCCCACTTTTTGATGGGGTTGTTTGTTTTTTTCTTGTATATTTGTTTGAGTTCTTTGTAGATTCTGGATATTAGCCCTTTGTCAGATGAGTAGGTTGCAAAAATGTTCTCCCATTCTGTAGGTTGCCTGTTCACTCTGATGGTAGTTTCTTTTGCTGTGCAGAAGCTCTTTAGTTTAATTAGATCCTATTTGTCAATTTTGGCTTTTGCTGCCGTTGCTTTTGGTGTTTTAGACATGAAGTCCTTGCCAATGCCTATGTCCTGAATGGTACCACCTAGATTTTCTTCTAGGGTTTTTATGGTATTAGGTCTAACATTTAAGTCTCTAATCCATCTTGAATTAATCTTCGTATAAGGGGTAAGGAAGGATCCAGTTTCAGCTTTCTACTTATGGCTAGCCAATTTTCCCAGCACCATTTATTAAATAGGGAATCCTTTCCCCAATTCTTGTTTTTGTCAGGTTTGTCAAAGATCAGATGGCTGTAGATGTGTGGTATTATTTCTGAGGACTCTGTTCTGTTCCATTGGTCTATATCTCTGTTTTGGTACCAGTACCATGCTGTTTTGGTTACTGTAGCCTTGTAGTATAGTTTGAAGTCAGGTAGTGTGACGCCTCCAGCTTTGTCCTTTTGACTTAGGATTGTCTTGGCAATGCGGGCTCTTTTTTGGTTCCATATGAACTTTAAAGCAGTTTTTTCCAATTCTGTGAAGAAAGTCATTGGTAGCTTGATGGGGATGGCATTGAATCTATAAATCACCTTGGGCAGTATGGCTATTTTCACGATATTGATTCTTCCTATCCATGAGCATGGTATGTTCTTCCATTTGTTTGTGTCCTCTTTGATTTCACTGAGCAGTGGTTTGTAGTTCTCCTTGAAGAGGTCCTTTACATCCCTTGCAAGCTGGATTCCTAGGTATTTGATTCTCTTTGAAGCAATTGTGAATGGAAGTTCATTCCTGATTTGGCTCTCTGCTTGTCTGTTACTGGTGTATAAGAATGCTTGTGATTTTTGCACATTAATTTTGTATCCTGAGACTTCGCTCAAGTTGCTTATCAGCTTAAGGAGATTTTGGGCTGAGACGATGGGGTTTTCTAAATATACCATCATGTCATCTGCAAACAGGGACAATTTGACTTCTTCTTTTCCTAACTGGATACCCTTGATTTCTTTCTCTTGCCTGATTGCCCTAGCCAGAACTTCCAATACTATGTTGAATAGGAGTGGTGAGAGAGGGCATCCCTGTCTTGTGCCAGTTTTCAAAGGGAATTTTTCCAGTTTTTGCCCATTCAGTATGATATTGGCTGTGGGTTTGTCATAAGTGGCTCTTATTATTTTGAGGTACGTTCCATCAATACCGAATTTATTGAGCGTTTTTAGCATAAAGGGCTGTTGAATTTTGTCAAAAGCCTTTTCTGCATCTATTGAGATAATCATGTGGTTCTTGTCTTTGGTTCTGTTTATATGCTGGATTACGTTTATTGATTTGCGTATGTTGAACCAGCCTTGCATCCCAGGGATGAAGCCCACTTGATCATGGTGGATAAGCTTTTTGATGTGCTGCTGAATCCGGTTTGCCAGTATTTTATTGAGAATTTTTGCATCGATGTTCATCAGGGATATTGGTCTAAAATTCTCTTTTTTTGTTGTGTCTCTGCCAGGCTTTGGTATCAGGATGATGTTGGCCTCATAAAATGAGTTAGGGAGGATTCCCTCTTTTTGTATTGATTGGAATAGTTTCAGAAGGAATGGTTCCAGCTCCTCCTTGTACCTCTGGTAGAATTCAGCTGTGAATCCATCTGGTCCTGGACTTTTTTTGGTGGGTAGGCTATTAATTGTTGCCTCGATTTCAGAGCCTGCTATTGGTCTATTCAGGGATTCAACTTCTTCCTGGTTTAGTCTTGGGAGAGTGTAAGTGTCCAGGAAATTATCCATTTCTTCTAGATTTTCTAGTTGATTTGTGTAGAGGCATTTACAGTATTCTCTGATGGTTGTTTGCATTTCTGTGAGGTCAGTGGTGATATCCCCTTTATCATTTTTTATTGTGTCTATTTGATTCCTCTCTCTTTTCTTCTTTATTAGTCTTGCTAGCGGTCTATCAATTTTGTTGATCTTTTCAAAAAACCAACTCCTGGATTCATTGATTTTTTGGAGGATTTTTTGTGTCTCTATCTCCTTCAGTTCTGCTCTGATCTTAGTTATTTCTTGCCTTCTGCTAGCTTTTGAATGTGTTTGCTCTTGCCTCTCTAGTTCTTTTAATTGTGATGTTAGAGTGTCAATTTTAGATCTTTCCTGCTTTCTCTTGTGGGCATTTAGTGCTATAAATTTCCCTCTACACACTGCTTTAAATGTGTCCCAGAGATTCAGGTATGTTGTATCTTTGTTCTCATTGGTTTCAAAGAACATCTTTATTTCTGCCTTCAGTTCGTTATGTACCCAGTAGTCATTCAGGAGCAGGTTGTTCAGTTTCCATGTAGTTGAGCGGTTTTGAATGAGTTTCTTAGTCCTGAGTTCTAGTTTGATTGCACTGTGGTCTGAGAGACAGTTTGTTATAATTTCTGTTCTTGTACATTTGCTGAGGAGTGCTTTACTTCCAATTATGTGGTCAATTTTGGAATAAGTGCGATGTGGTGCTGAGAAGAATGTATGTTCTGTTGATTTGGGGTGGAGAGTTCTATAGATGTCTATTAGGTCCGCTTGGTGCAGAGATGAGTTCAATTCCTGGATATCCTTGTTAACTTTCTGTCTCGTTGATCTGTCTAATGTTGACAGTGGAGTGTTGAAGTCTCCCATTATTATTGTATGGGAGTCTAAGTCTCTTTGTAGGTCTCTAAGGACTTGCTTTATGAATCTGGGTGCTCCTGTATTGGGTGCATAGATATTTAGGAGAGTTAGCTCTTCCTGTTGAATTGATCCTTTTACCATTATGTAATGGCCTTCTTTGTCTCTTTTGATCTTTGATGGTTTAAAGTCTGTTTTATCAGAGACTAGGATTGCAACCCCTGCTTTTTTTGTTCTCCATTTGCTTGGTAGATCTTCCTCCATGCCTTTATTTTGAGCCTATGTATGTCTCTGCATGTGAGATGGGTCTCCTGAATACAGCAGACTGATGGGTCTTGACTCTTGATCCAGTTTGCCAGTCTGTGTCTTTTAATTGGAGCATTTAGTCCATTGACATTTAAGGTTAATATTGTTATGTGTGAACTTGATCCTGTCATTATGATATTAACTGGTTATTTTGCTCGTTAGTTGATGCAGTTTCTTCCTAGCCTCGATGGTCTTTACATTTTGGCATGTTTTTGCAATGGCTGGTACCGGTTGTTCCTTTCCATGTTTAGGGCTTCCTTCAGGGTCTCTTGTAAGGCAGGCCTGGTGGTGACAGAATCTCTAAGCATTTGCTTGTCTGTAAAGGATTTTATTTCTCCTTCACTGATGAAACTTAGTTTGGCTGGATATGAAATTCTGGGTTAAAAATTCTTTTCTTTAAGAACGTTGAATATTGGCCCCCACTCTCTTCTGGCTTGTAGAGTTTCTGCCAAGAGATCTGCTGTTAGTCTGATGGGCTTCCCTTTGTGGGTAACCCGACCTTTCTCTCTGGCTGCCCTTAACATTTTTTCCTTCATTTCAACTTTGGTGAATCTGGCAATTATGTGTCTTGGAGTTGCTCTTCTGGAGGAGTATCTTTGTGGCATTCTCTGTATTTCCTGAATTTGAATGTTGGCCTGCCCTACTAGGTTGGGGAAGTTCTCCTGGATGATATCCTGAAGAGTGTTTTCCAACTTGCTTCCATTTCCCCCGTCACTTTCAAGCACTCCAATCAGACGTAGATTTGGTCTTTTTACATAATCCCATACTTCTTGCAGGCTTTGTTCATTTCTTTTTCTTCTTTTTTCTTTTGGTTTCTCTTCTCGCTTCATTTCATTCATTTGATCCTCAATCGCTGATACTCTTTCTTCCAGTTGATCGAGTCGGTTACTGAAGCTTGTGCATTTGTCACGTATTTCTCGTGTCATGGTTTTCATCTGTGTCATTTCGTTTATGATCTTCTCTGCATTAATTAGTCTAGCTGTCAATTCTTCCACTCTTTTTTCAAGATTTTTAGTTTCTTTGCGCTGGGTATGTAATTCCTCCTTTAGCTCTGAGAAGTTTGATGGACTGAAGCCTTCTTCTCTCATCTCGTCAAAGTCATTCTCTGACCCGCTTTGATCCGTTGCTGGCGATGGGCTGCGCTCCTTTGCAGGGGGAGATGCGCTCTTATTTTTTGAATTTCCAGCTTTTCTGCCCTGCTTCTTCCCCATCTTTGTGGTTTTATCTGTCTCTGGTCTTTGTTGATGGTGACGTACTGATGGGGTTTTGGTATAGGTGTCCTTCCTGTTTGATAGTTTTCCGTCTGACAGTCAGAAAGACTGTCTGTTGGTCTGTTGGAGATTGCTTGAGGTCCACTCCAGACCCTGTTTGCCTGGGTATCAGCAGCAGAGGTTGCCGAAGATAGAATATTGCTGAACAGCGAGTGTACCTGTCTGATTCTTCCTTTGGAAGTTTCCTCTCAGGGGTGACTCCACCCTGTGAGGTGTGGGGTGTCAGACTGCCCCTAGTGGGGGATGTCCCCCAGCTAGGCTACTCAGGGGTCAAGGACCCACCTGAGCAGGCAGTCTGTCCGTTCTCAGATCTCAACCTCCGCGTTGGGAGATCCACGGCTCTCCCCAAAGCTGTCAGACAGAGTCATTCGCGTCTGCACCGGCCCCCACTGCTTCCCCTATTGGACTTCAGCTGTGCGCTGTCCTCAGAGGTGGAGTCTACAGAGACAGGCAGGCTTCCTTGAGCTGCTGTGAGCTCCACCCAGTTCGAGCTTCCCAGCGGCTTTGTTTACCTACTTAAGCCTCAGCAATGGAGGGTGCCCCTCCCCCAGCCTCGCTGCTGCCTTGCGGATAGATCCCCGCAGACTACTGTATTAGCAGTGAGGGAGGCTCCCTGGGCGTGGGATCCTCCCGGCCAGGTGTGGGATATATTCTCCTGGTGTGCCTGTTTCCTTAAAGCGCAGTATTGGGGTGGGAGTTACCCGATTTTCCAGGTGTTGTGTGTCTCAGTTCCCCTGGCTAGGAAAACGGATTTCCTTCCCCCTTGCGCTTCCAGGTGAGGCGATGCCTCGCCCTGCTTCAGCTCTCGCTGGTCAGGCTGCAGCAGCTGACCAGCACCGATTGTCCGGCACTCCCTAGTGAGATGACCCCAGTACCTCAGTTGAAAATGCAGAAATCACCGGTCTTCTGTGTCGCTCGCGCTGGGAGTTGGAGACTGGAGCTGTTCCTATTCGGCCATCTTGCTCCGCCCCCCCGTGTTTAGCTTTTCCAGCATCTCGAGTGGAGGCACACCAGGGAGAATGGGAATGGGAGCTAAGGTCACTGACTTGCGTGTTTTCTACAACAGCTTTCTATGCCATATAACAAAGATGATGGTGGAAGTCGGATTACAGGATAAGGGAAGGGCATTTAGGTATTTGCATCAATAAATGGATTAGGTGGGGGCTGGGACACACAAGGAAATCTTACTTGGTAGAGTCAAGGCAAAGTCAGGAGGAGGTTCAATAGTTATAACTTAGAAGTTCTAACTCCTCCATTTGAGTTTCAATGCAGTAAACTGCTATGTACTTCTTGATATTAAGCCATTTCTATAGTCTTTTAGCTCTAAAAATAGATTAGAAAGGTCTCAAATTTGGCATCTTGCCTCTAAATGAGGTATTCAATAGAAAATATTTTGGAAAAAACACATCACAAAGAAAAAGTGATGAATTATTATGTAAATTGAATAAATAGGTAAAATAGTCACATTCTTTCTCTCCCATTTTATAGTAGAGATTTATTCAAGAATGTTATTTTGTAATACTTATCAGATTAAAAGCATATTGAGAAAAAGAAAAATAGTCATATTTTCATCATTTGAAACTGTTTCTATCTTAGGAAGACATCAGGTAGGATGTTTTTGGCAGGAAATAACAAAAAACTTCACCTCTCATGACTTAAAAAATAAGGAGATTTACTTTAATTTATATGTACCTAGGTAGGGCAGGTACAGAGTTTCTTCAGATTACTTTTGCCCTCATCTGAGAAGCCCTTGACTCCAGCCTTTTCTTTCTGTTAGTGCCATCTGTGGTCTGGTAGCAAAATTACCACAGTTCCAAATGTTATGTACAAAACAGGTTTCTATAGAGGAACTTATTTTTAAGAGCTAAGATTTCAAAGAGAAATCTTAGATGAACTTCATTGGAATCTGCTGGGTACTTGCTAGGAATGAAATTTCCGGGCCTACTCTCGACTTCCTAAATCAAAAACTCTGGGAGTGGAGCACAGTGTTTTAAGAAGTCCTCTAGGCAATTCTTGACTGGCTGAAGTTTGAGAACCACTGGCATGGACCAGTAATTCTAAATCCTAGCTGTACATCACCCAAGGAGCTTTAAGCACACCAGACACCAGAGTGTCATCCTGGAACTGTCAATTTTTGAGGGAGGCTGAGGTAGGAAGAGAATAGGTGGAGAATTGAGTACTGGTACCTCAAAATCTTCTGGGTTAAGAGCCTCTGGTTTAGACTAATGGTGGTCCACCCCTTAGACTGGGAATGACCTGGGCCCAGACCTCCCTGAACATATGGTGGGATGGTCTGAATATTTATGTCCAACATAAAATTCATATGTTGAAATCCTAACCCCTAAGGGATAGTATTAGGAGGTACAACCTTTGGGAGGGGATTAGGTCATGGGGGTGGAGCCCTCATGAATGGTATTAGTGCCCGTATAAAAGAGGCCTGAGAGGAACCTCTTCCGTCATTGAGGTTAGAATAAGAATATGGCTGTCTCTGAATCAGGCAATGGGTTTTTACCAGAAACCAAATCTACTGGTGCCTTAATCTTGGACTTGGCCTCCGGAACTGTAAGAAATAATTTGTTTTTGTTTATCATCCACCCAGTCTATGGTATTTTGTTGTAATAGCCTGAACAGGCGAAAACACATGGCCTGTGGAGAAGGGTCGATACCAGCAGAGAATATGAAATATGGAAGTTAGGAAGAAGAAGGGCGATTGGGTAAGTCACCAAGAGCGCCTTCCACATGTCCCATAGCTCTGATCTCAACAGACTTGAATTAATGCTGTTTTCCCCTCTTAACATTATGAAGTATTTTCATATTGTCACATAGTTTTATTTCATAATTATTGTCTTACTGTCCATGCAATAAATGAAATCACTTTTGAAGTTGAAATGTGTGTAATTTTCACAAATCTAAGAAATGTTCATGAAGACTATGAGGAGCTGGTGTTATATAAGCTTAAAATTACCATAGAAACAGACTCTGCAAAGCTGTGTTAACAGAAGCATAGCAGACGAGTATGTGGATGATGTGTCAAACACCAGCAAAACACAGCTTTTGGAAGCTGTTCTGAGTGTTTTTCTACCTTTCCTGATGACAATATGTAGATTATTCCAAGTAAAAAAAGTCTGCAATTTTTTTCTCAGCTGTATTCTATAATTAGTAGAATACTAGTTATTTAAGGTATGAGCTGGAAATACCATGATTCATACTGGATAGCTAAATATTTGGGAGCTCAATGCCAGATATTTCCTAACTCTCTACGGACAATGATCACATAAAGTGAAAAGAAGACCAATTGACAAATAAAAAAATAGATACCTATTAGGCATCTCTAAGACATACGTACAAGACAATATGCAAGGGGTATGCAAGAAAAGAAAGAAGAGCAAGACAAGACATGATCCCTGCCCTCAAGGCCCGTATATTGTTGCTGGGAGATGAGTCGATGTATATGAAAAGGTAAATAATTTAAGGAGCCAAACAGATAACTAATAAGAGACAATGCAATTATCAATGGCTACTATCAATAATGAAATTAATAGGTATTTAATGGAAGGCTTTGGGTTATGATTATGTGGGATAAAATCATAGAGGAGTGATTGCCACGGGATTCTAAAAGATAGACAGCCGTTAGGTCTCCGTAGGGAGGATTATGAGGCAGCTTAGTAAGTCTGGGGAAAAGCACATGAAGATGGATGTACAGAGGCTTTTGATGATGAAGGACTATCTCAGTCTGGTTTGATGAGCGAGATGAAGTTCATTCCCATTGAGCTTCTGGTTAAAACATCCAGCATTTTTGCATGTTAAGTATCAGCTAGAAACTTGTATAAAGTGAGGCTGTAGATACAGGAATGGGCCAGATCATGGAGGTGGTTGTGAGCCATGTTATGGACTTTAGTTTTCCTGTGCCTCTGTTTCCCCATCTACAAGATAGGGATAATAATATGTAACTCGGCTGGGTGCGGTGGCTCACACCTGTAATCCCAGCACTTTGGGAGGCCGAGGCGGGTGGATCACGAGGTCAAAAGATGGAGACCATCCTGGCCAACATGGTGAAACCCCGTCTCTACCAAAAATGCAAAAATTAGCTGGGTGTGGTAGCATGTACCTGTAATCCCAGCTACTCGGGAGGCTGAGGCAGCAGAATAGCTTGAACCTCGGAGGCAGGGGTTGCAGTGAGCCAAGATTGTGCCACTGCACTCCAGACTGGTGACAGCAAGACTCTAAAAATAACAACAATAATAATAAGTAACTCAAAAAGGATTTTTTTAATGAGGATTCTATGAATTAATACAAGTGCATGGCACATAGTAATTGCTCAATAAAGGTTTTCTATTATAAGTAGGTTATTGTCTTATTAGCATGGGAAGCTCTTAAGTACCATTAAACAAAAGATTTAAATCATTCAATTTTCTTGTTTTTGAGATGGAGTTTTGCTCTTGTTGCCCAGGCTGGAGTGCAATGGTGCCATCTTAGCTCACCACAACCTCAACCTCCACCTTCCCCGGTTTAAGTGATTCTCCTACCTCAGCCTCCCAAATAGCTGGGATTACAGGCATGTGCCACCACCCCCGGCTAATTTTGTATTTTTAGTAGAGATGGGGTTTCTTCATGTTGGTCAGGCTGGTCACAAACTCAATTTGTTTTTTAAAAATTCCTCTGGCTATAGTGCAGAGAATGGACTGATTGCAGAAGACAGGGGAGATGGGAGAATGAAATTAAGAGGAAACAGCAATAATCTGGGTGAGAGAGAGTGGGGACTTGGCTTGGCCAGAGGAAATGCACTAGATTGGTAGGTGTCGTACTTGACTGTTTGGCTATTCCAATTGTCAAACAAATAACTATTGAGCTCATATCATGTACCAGGCACTGTTCTTAATGCAAGAGAGGCAACTTATTTTATTTCATTTTTTTCCATTTGGAGCTTAGATTTCAGTAGGGAAGATAGATAAAATATATGTAAACTAATAAATGAGATAACTACCAGTTGGGGTAAGAATTCTGCAGAGAACAAATGAACAAACAAGAGGCGAAGAAAAATAACAAGTCAGGATTTGGGGTGGGCTTGTTTTTTATGCTTCTTTTAGCAGAATTCACTCTAAAGTGGCATGGAACCTGAAAACTAAAGAACGAGAAGCAGCAGCTATCCAGGGGAAGAGTTAGGGGAAGAACTGTCAGGCTCCACCCACAGAATGGAGACAGTGTCGCTGGAGTCCTGTGAACAAGAGCAGGAGCAGAGTGAATGGCAGTGGAAGAGGTAGACGGGAGCCAAGTTTTGTACAGTTGCGTGTCTTAAAGAGGAGTTTGAATGACTTTAACTGCAATAGGGAGCTTTTGCAGTAGTTTAAGTAGGAGAGGGAGAAAGACATGTTTCCCAATGATGTTGTACAAAAAGGAGACTGACGAACCTAACTGTTAAACAAAATAATGAAGAAAGACAAGTTGTAAAAAGAGGCATAAACAAAAATGCTCTGTCACTCAAAGGAAGGCATTGCAGGAAATTTGTCCATTTTAGGTGGAGAAGCCTGGGCATATGGAATCACACTTGGCAATGTATTTGAGCAACACGCAGAAGGACCTTTGATGTTAAAAGAAATACTTAATATCTCTTTTAAAATCTATAACAATAGATTTTCTTTTTTTTTTTTTTTTTTTTTTTTTTTTTTTAGTTAGGGTAAAATGGTAGATATTTTAATCTGTTCCTAATTATTTTTTAAAAAGTCTTTCTTTACATTTTAGCTAATTTTAAGTTGTCTTTTCTGCCTTTTAATATTTCTTTTAGTATCACACATTTGAAAAACCCTTCTCAATAGGCAAATTGAATAAAGTTAACTGAGCAGATAGCTGAATCTTAGAACCTCAGAGTCCTAGAGGTGTAACAACAGCTAGAGGTCATTCTGTCCCAGTTTCTACCTCAGGTCGGAGTTCTTTTCCACAAAGTCCTCTACTCTGTGAGGAACATGTCGTCTCTGTGCTGGTCCACTAATCCTGCACCCAAACTCTCCCACAGTCAGGCAATATTAACTCTTCCTCCTTAAATTGAATCTCATATTGATTTGATACCTGCTTTGTTTAAATTATATACAGTGGTTCTAGTTTTGCTTTCTGGATTAACAGAACATATCAACATCCTTTTCCTTTAAGATATTTCACAGTAGTTGATTGAGTTCTCGCTGCCTTCTTATAAGTATTGCCCTTTACAAGGCAAACATTCACTTTTAATAAAAAGTCTTTGTCATATTATCTAATCAATCTGGGCACTCTCTTTTACTTTAATATTTTATGGTCCTCTGATCTCTGAAATTTAACAAAGTAGGTAAGGGTAACCAGACTCGCACTGTGGTGCACGTGAACCTGTGGGTAACTAAAACTAACTTTTATTTTAATTAAGGATTTTTTTTTCTAGCCTGCATTTGTGTCTTGAAATTTATGAATTAAAGTTTATGATTTTGCAATTATTTTTGCTTAAATTTTATTGCTGCACTTCTAGATATCATCCAAGTATTTTGAGAAAGAAAACCCCTTTCAATATTTATTCAGCCAGCCATTGGATTAAGTATATTCTATGTTTGCGTTCAAAAGGTATTTAGTGATCTTTATCATGCCACCCACAACACAAATAAAATGATATAGAATGGAACATAGTTCTAGAACACAACTCTTGGGACTTGCTAGTAGTTTGACATCAATTTATTACTTTATACCCTAATGGTAGTAAATTGCTTACCAAGTGCAAGTTGCTTAAATATTTGCTTTGCATACATTATTTAGTATGATAATACAACCTTATAAAGACTGTGTTATATTATTGTTTCCTTTAATTGAAAAAAATTAAAGTTTAAAAACAAAGAAACCTGCTCAGGGTCACTTGCTGAAGAACTATGATGGTAGGGTTATAACCTAGACAGTATGATAACAGAGCCCATGCTCTCAACCATGAAGCACTGTTCTATTTTAGCCACCTAATTATATTATCATCCTCCTTTCAAAGACATCATTGAGTATTTTGTTCAATAATGGCCTAAAATCAATTTTCAAAATATTTAAGTTATATCCCTGATTTACTAGTATTTTTCCTCAATTAAAAAAGAGAAATTAATCTATAAGGGTAATATTGGAACTTTTTTACTTTAAGGAGTTTGCTTTTAATAAAATGTAAACACTTACAAATCTATTTTAGTCATGTACTCATCAATGTGAATGAGACTGGCCTTCTTGGAAGAAGATAAAGTATACTTTATGTTTCAGTCAGAAACACCAGTTAAGACATAATGTAAAATTTCATCCTTTAAATAGCTTCTATTATTCTCTAACTTGGCCACTTGAGTATGTGCATAAAGATTTTAATGTAATTTAATTAATTTATTTTTAGTGTGATAAATGTATTTATTTATTTTTATTATTATTAAACTTTAAGTTCTAGAGTACATGTGCACAACATGCAGGTTTGTTACATATGTATACATGTGCCATGTTGGTGTGCTGCACCCATTAACTCATCATTTATATTAGATATATCTCCTAATGCTATCCCTTCCGCCTCCCCCCTCCCCATGATAGGCCCCAGTGTGTGATGTTCCCCTTCCTGTGTCAAAGTGATCTCATTGTTCAATTCCCACCTATGAGTGAGAACATGCGGTGTTTGGTTTTCTGTTCTTGTGATAGTTTGCTGAGAATGATGGTTTCCAGCTGCATCCATGTCCCTACAAAGGACACAAACTCATGCTTTTTAATGGCTGCATAGTATTCCATGGTGTATATGTGCCACATTTTCTTAATCCAGTCTGTCACAGATGGACATTTGGGTTGATTCCAAGTCTTTGCTATTGTGAATAGTGCCTCAATAAACATACGTGTGCATGTGTCTTTATAGCAGCATGACTTACAATCCTTTGGGTATATCCCCAGTAATGGGATGGCTGGGTCAACTGGTATTTCTAGTTCTAGATCCTTGAGGAATCGCTGCACTGTTTTCCACAGTGGTTGAACTAGTTTACAGTCCCACCAACAGTGTAAAAGTGTTCCCATTTCTCCACATCCTCTCCAGCACCTGTTGTTTCCTGATTTTTTAATGATCGCCATTCTAACTGGTGTGAGATGGTATCTCACTGTGATTTTGATTTGCGTTTCTCTGATGGCGAGTGATGATGAGCATTTTTTCATGTGTCTGTTGGCTGTATGAATGTCTTCTTTTGAGAAGTGTCTGTTCATTTCCTTTGCCCACTTTTTGATGGGGTTGTTTGTTTTTTTCTTGTAAATTTGTTTGAGTTCTTTGTAGATTCTGGATATTAGCCCTTTGTCAGATGAGTAGATTGCAAAAATGTTCTCCCATTCTGTAGGTTGCCTGTTCACTCTGATGGTAGTTTCTTTTGCTGTGCAGAAGCTCTTTAGTTTAATTAGATCCCATTTGTCAATTTTGGCTTTTGCTGCCATTGCTTTTGGTGTTTTAGACATGAAGTCCTTGCCCATGCCTATGTCCTGAATGGTATTACCTAGGTTTTGTTCTCGGGTTTTTATGGTATTAGGTCTAACATTTAAGTCTCTAATCCATCTTGAATTAATTTTCGTATAAGGAGTAAGGAAAGGATTCAGTTTCAGCTTTCTACTTATGGCTAGCCAATTTTCCCAGCACCACTTATTAAATAGGGAATCCTTTGCCTGTTGCTTGTTTTTGTCAAGTTTGTCAAAGATCAGATGGCTATAGATGTGTGGTATTATTTCTGAGGACTCTATTCTGTTCCAGTGGTCTATAGCTCTGTTTTGGTACCATTACTATGCTGTTTTGGTTACTGTAGCCTTGTAGTATAGTTTGAAGTCAGGTAGCGTGATGCCTCCAGCTTTGTTCTTTTGACTTAGGATTGTCTTGACAATGTGAGCTCTTTTTTGGTTCCATATGAACTTTAAAGCAGTTTTTTTCTAATTCTGTGAAGAAAGTCACTGGTAGCTTAATGGGGATGGCATTGAATCTATAAATTACCTTGGGCAGTATGGCCGTTTTCACAATATTGATTCTTCCTATCCTTGAACATTCTTCCGTTTGTTTGTGTCCTCTTTTATTTCACTGAGCAGTGGTTTGTAGTTCTCTTTGAAGAGGTCCTTTACATCCCTTGTAAGTTGGATTCCTAGGTATTTTATTCTCTTTGTAGCTATTTAGAATGTGAGTTCATTCTTGATTTGGCTCTCTGTTTGTCTGTTACTGGTGTATAAGAATGCTTGTGATTTGTGCACATTGATTTTGTATCCTGAGACTCTGCTGAAGTTACTTATCAGCTTAAGGAGATTTTGGGCTGAGACAATGGGGTTTTCTAAATATACAATCATGTCATCTGCCAACAGGGACAATTTCACTTCCTCTTTTCCTGACTGAATACCCTTTATTTCCTTTTCTTGCCTGATTGCCCTAGCCAGAACTTCCAATACTATGTTGAATAGGAGTGGTGAGAGAGGGCATCCCTGTCTTGTGCCAGTTTTCAAAGGGAATGCTTCCAGTTTTTGCCCATTCAGTATGATATTGGCTGTAGGTTTGTCATAAATAGCTCTTATTATTTTGAGATACGTTCCATCAATACCGAATTTATTGAGCGTTTTTAGCATGAAGGGCTGTTGAATTTTGTCAAAGGCCTTTTCTGCATCTATTGAGATAATCATGTGGTTTTTGTCTTTGGTTCTGTTTATATGCTGGATTACGTTTATTGATTTGCATATGTTGAACAGCCTTGCATCCCATAGATGAAGCTCACTTGATCATGGTGGATAAGCTTTTTGATGTGCTGCTGGATTTGGTTTGCCAGTATTTTATTGAGGATTTTTGCATTGATGTTCATCAGGGATATTGGTCTAAAATTCTCGTTTTTTGTTGTATCTCTGTCAGGCTTTGGTATCAGGATGGTGCTGGCCTGGTAAAATGAGTTAGGGAGGATTCCCTCTTTTTCTATTGATTGGAATAGTTTCAGAAGGAATGGTACCAGCTCCTCCTACTACCTCTGGTAGAATTCGGCTGTGAATCCTTCTGGTCCTGAACTTTTTTTGGTTGGTAGGTTGTTAATTATTGCCTCAAATTCAGAGCCTGCTATTGGTCTATTCAGGGATTCAACTTCTTCCTGGTTTAGTCTTGGAAGAGTGTAAGTGTCCAGGAAATTATCCATTTCTTCTAGGTTTTTTAGTTGATTTGCGTAGAGGTGTTTATAGTATTCTCTGTTGGTAGTTTGTATTTCTGTGGGGTCGGTGGTGATATTCCCTTTATCATTTTTTATTGCGTCTATTTGATTCTTCTCTCTTTTCTTCTTTATTAGTCTTGCTAGCAGTCTATCAATTTTGTTGATCTTTTCAAAAAACCAGCTCCTGGATTCATTGATTTTTTGGAGGGCTTTTCATGTCTCTATCTCCTTCAGTTCTGCTCTTATCTTAGTTATTTCTTGCCTTCTGCTAGCTTTTGAATGTGTTTGCTCTTGCTTCTCTAGTTCTTTTAATTGTGATGTTAGGGTGTCAATTTTAGATCTTTCCAGCTTTCTCTTGTGGGCATTTAGTGCTATAAATTTCCCTCTACACACTGCTTTAAATGTGTCCCAGAGATTCTGGTATGTTGTATCTTTGTTCTCATTGGTTTCAAAGAACATCTTTATTTCTGCCTTCATTTTGTTATGTACCCAGTAGTCATTCAGGAGCAGGTTGTTCATTTTCCATGTAGTTGAGTGGTTTTGATTGAGTTTCTTAGTCCTGAGTTCTAGTTTGATTGCACTGTGGTCTGAGAGACAGTCTGTTATAGTTTCTGTTCTTTTACATTTGCTGATGAGTGCTTTCCTTCCAACTATGTGGTCAATTTTGGAATAAGTGCGATGTGGTGCTGAGAAGAATGTATATTCTGTTGATTTGGGGTGGAGAGTTCTGTAGATGTCTATTAGGTCGGCTTGCTGCAGAGTTGAGTTCAATTCCTGGATATCCTTGTTATCTTTCTGTCTCGTTGATCTGTCTAATGTTGACAGTGGAGTGTTAAAGTCTCCCATTATTATTGTATGGGAGTCTAAGTCTCTTTGTGAATCTCTAAGGACTTGCTTTATGAATCTGGGTGTGCCTGTATTGGGTGCATATATATTTAGGAGAGTTAGCTCTTCCTGGTGAATTGATCCCTTTACCATTATGTAATGGCCTTCTTTGTCTCTTTTGATCTTTGATGGTTTAAAGTCTGTTTTATCAGAGACTAGGATTGCAATCCCTGCTATTTTTGTTTTCCATTTGCTTGGTAGATGTTCCTCCATCTCTTTATTTTGAGCCTATGTGTGTCTCTGCATGTGAGATGGGTCTCCTGAATACAGCAAACTGATGGGTCTTGACTCTTTATCCAATTTCCAGTCTGTGTCTTTTAATTGGAGCATTTAGTCCATTTACATTCAAGGTTAATATTGTTTTGTGTGAGCTTGATCCTGTCATTATGATATTAACTGGTTATTTTGCTCGCTAGTTGATGCAGTTTCTTCCTAGCATCGATGGACTTTACATTTTGACATGTTTTGCAATGGCTGGTATCTGTTGTTCCTTTCCACATTTAGTGCTTCCTTCAGGATCTCTTGTAGAGCAGGCCTGGTGGTGACAAAATCTCTAAGCATTTGCTTGTCTCTAAAGGATTTTATTTCTCCTTCACTTATGAAACTTAGTTTGGCTGGATATGAAATTCTGGGTTGAAAACTCTTTTCTTTAATAATGTCAAATATTGGCCCCCACTCTCTTCTGGCTTGTAGAGTTTCTGCCAAGAGATCTGCTGTTAGTCTGATGGGCTTCCCTTTGTGGGTAACCCGACCTTTCTCTCTGGCTGCCCTTAACATTTTTTCCTTCATTTCAACTTTGGTGAATCTGGCAATTATGTGTCTTGGAGTTGCTCTTCTCGAGGAGTATCTTTGTGGTGTTCTCTGTATTTCCTGAATTTGAATGTTGGCCTTCCTTACTAGGTTGGAGAAGTTCTCCTAGATGATATCTTGCAGAGTGTTTTCCAACTTGCTTCCATTTTCCCCGTCACTTTCAAGCACTCCAATCAGACGTAGATTTGGTCTTTTTACATAATCCCATATTTCTTGGAGGCTTTGTTCATTTCTTTTTACTCTTTTTTCTCTACACTTCTCTTCTCACTTCATTTCATTCATTTGATCTTCAATCGCTGATACTCTTTCTTCCAGTTGATTGAATTGGTTACTGAAGCTTGTGCATTTATCACGTTGTTCTCGTGTTACGGTTTTCATCTCTATCAGTTCTTTTAAGGACTTCTCTACATTGGTTATTCTAGTTACCCATTCATCAAATCTTTTTTCAAGGTTTTTAGTTTCTTTGCACTGGTTACGTAGTTCCTCCTTTAGCTCTGAGAAGTTTGATCGATTGAAGCCTTCTTCTCTCTACTAGTCAAAGTCATTCTCCATCCAGCTTTGTTCTGTTGCTGGCGATGAGCTGTGTTCCTTTGGAGGGGGAGATGCGCTCTGATTTTTTGAATTTCTGGCTTTTCTGCATTGCTTTTGCCCCATCTTTTTGGTCTTATCTGCCTTTGTTCTTTGATGATGGTGACGTACTGATGGGGTTTTGGTGTGGGTGTCCTTTCTGTTTTGGTGTGGGTGTCCTTAGTTTTCCTTCTTACAGTCAGGACCCTCAGCTGTAGGTCTGTTGGAGTTTGCTTGAGGTCCACTCCAGACCCTGTTTGCCTGGGTATCAGTAGCGGAGGCTGCAGACGATAGAATATTGCCGAACAGCGAGTGTTGCTGTCTGATTCTCACTCTGGAAGCTTCATCTCAGGGGTGTACCCCACCGTGTGAGGTGTGAAGCGTTGGTCTGCACCTCAGTTGAAAATGCAGAAATCACCTGTCTTCTGTGTTGCTCACGCTGGGAGCTGGAGGCTGGAGCTGTTCCTATTCAGCCATCTTGGGCGCGCCCCCGATCTTTTGGGTGTGCCCCCAATCTTTATTTTTTTTTTTGTGATGGAGTCTCACCCTGTCACCTAGGCTGGAGTGCAGTGGCATGATCTCTGCTCACTGCAATCTCCGCCCCCAGGTTCACGCCATTCTCCTGCCTCAGCCTCCTGAGTAACTGGGACTACAGACACCTGCCACCACGCCCAGCTAATTTTTTGTATTTTTAGTAGAGATGGGGTTTCACCATGTTAGCCAGGATGGTCTCGATCTGACCTCATGGTCCACCTGCCTTGGCCTCCCAAAGTGCTGGGATTACAGGCATGAGCCACCTTTTTTTTTAAATTTTTTTGAGACAGAGTCTCACTCTGTCACCCAGGTTGGAGTGCAGTGGCATGATCTCAGCTCACTGCAACCTCCGCCTTCTGGGTTCAAGCAATTCTCTGCCTCAGCCTCCTGAGTAGCTGGGATTACAGGTGCCCACAACCACGCCTGGCTAATTTTTGTATTTTTTTTTAGTAGATATGGGGTTTCACCATCTTGGCCAGGCTGGTCTTGAACTCCTGACCTTGTGATCCACCTGCGTCGGCCTCCCAAAGTGCTGAGATTACAGCATGAGTCACTGTGCCTAGCCAAAGATATAATTTTTTTAAAATTTCACAATATTTTGGGAAATAATTTTTTTCTTAAAAAACAAAATAAAAAATGTTGGGAAATATTGCCAAATAAAAAGAAGAAAGAAATGAAAGCATCCATCATTTAGAGATAACACCTCTTACCACAAATGTGTACATTCTAGATCTTTTTCTATGCTTTTCTTTTACTTTTTTGAAAATTAAAAAGCTATTTTTAGAGAAATATTGGTTTACAGCAAAATTGAGTGGACAGTATAGAGAGTTCCCATATACTCTGTTTTCACACACATGCAGCCTCCCTCTCTACCAATAGCCCTACCACATTGGTACATTTGTTGTGAATGATGACCCTACATTGACACATTATTATAACCCAAAATCCATATTAAGGTTTATATTAGGGTTCATTCTGGTATTGCTCATAGTTTGCTTTTGAAAAATGTGAAATGATATGTAGCTTCCAATGCAGTATCATACAGAGTAGTTTCACTTCTGTAAAATCCTCTGTACTCCACTTATTCATCTCCCCAACTGTGCCCTCCAGCAACCACTGATCTTTGTACTGTCTCTATATTTTTGCCTTTTCCAAGATATCATATAGGTAGAATCATAAAGTAGGTAATCTTTTCAGATTGGCTTCTTTCTCTTAGTGATATGCATTTAAAGTTCTTCCATGTCTTTTCATGACTTGATAGCTCATCTTTTTAGCACTGAATACTATTCCACTGTCTGGATGTACCACAGTTTATTTAACCATTTTACTGAAGTAGATCTTGGTTGCTTTCAAGTTTTGACAATTAGGAATAAAACTGCTATAAACATCCATGTGTTGGTTTTTGTGTGAACATAAGTTTTTAATTCATTTGGAAAAATATCAGGGAACCTGATTTCTGGACCATATGGTACAAGCATGCTTACTTTTGTATTGAGGAACAAATATTAATTATAACTGAAACTAGAGAGAGGTTTGAATTGCAAAGTTGGGTTTTTCACAGGTTGAGTGGTAATCATCTATTCACCTGACTGACTTTTTCTGTTTTGTTCTCTTATAATTTTGGCTGGTATGTGGTACTGACTCCAGCACTGACTCAACACATAACCTTCCTATTCAGTATATATCATCCTCTGGTAGTCTCTGTTCAAAATTAAGAAGGGAGCCTATCCTATAGGATTGATTGGTTTCCCCAGCTTTGTTGTCCTATAAGCTAGGGTCACAGGACAGGACCAAAGTCTTAGACTTGGCCCTCAAGAGAAGTTGGAGGGATAGTGTGTGTGTATGTGTGTGTGTGTGTGTGTGTGTGTGTGTGTGTGTGTATGGTGATGGGGTTTGGGGGGTTGTTGGAGGATAATTTCACATCAGGAGGTTTAGCTGGGAGGCTATGTTAGCTGTGTCTAACTCAGATCATATTGTTCCCAATTAATAGTTTCTCTAGTCTAATTATTAATAGTAGTACTGCTTTCTAATTTCACAGTTTTGACTGGGATTATCTGTGGGTATCAGGTGCATAGTAGGAAGAAATTCTAAAAAATTCTAGAATCTTCTTTGTATGCTTAGGGGAAAGTAAATTGGAAAGAGTTTTTAGAAAGAAGAAGAAAGAAAGAAAAACAAACTAGGCCCTAAGTTATAGTCAGGAGGTTTATTATGTTTTGTTTCAGACTAAATAAATACTAGACCTTAAAAAAAAGAACATGAAACAGTTCAGATTTTTTTGAAGCTGACTGTTTCCTTTCATTAATTTACTTTAGTTAAATGCAAATGAGCATAAAAGTAAATTTCTTGTTGGCCCAATTTACCTGTTAATTAAATTGCTCATATATATATATATATATTTTTTTTTTTTTTTTTTTTAGACGGAGTCTCGCTCTGTCACCCAGGCTGGAGTGCAGTGACCGGATCTCAGCTCACTGCAAGCTCCGCCTCCTGGGTTTACGCCATTCTCCTGCCTCAGCCTCCCGTGTAGCTGGGACTACAGGAGCCCGCCACCTCGCCCGGCTAGTTTTTCTTCGTATTTTTAGTAGAGACGGGGTTTCACCGCATTAGCCAGGATGGTCTCGATCTCCTGACCTCGTGTTCCACTCGTCTCAGCCTCCCAAAGTGCTGGGATTACAGGCTTGAGCCACCGTGCCCGGCCGCTCTTATATTTCTATGTGCCTCCAATATTTGTGCAAGCCAGGTATTTAATGACAATAGTTCTAGCATATAAATTTGGTAGTTCTTCCTGAAAGGTAATTAACATGGAAATAATTGGCTTTTGTACCCATTTAACCAGAGTGCTTTCTTTTCTCAACTTTCTTTCTCTAGTGTGCTTTTCCTTTAATACCTTTTAATAGATTCCAAGCAGCTCTAGCATTAAAATATATGTTTAGCTTTTTATGATTACTTTTTAAGTTTATTTAGCTTTAAATAGTAATCCTAGAAAAAAGAGACAGAAAAAAGGAGTTTATGCTATAAACCATATTGATTCTGGTCACAGGCGACAAATGCTTGTCAAGTCAGGACTGAAGAAATTCACTAGAGATTGTGACAACTCTGCTGTTTTCAAAAGATAAATATTCAAATGGTAAACATGAATCCTTTCACCTTATTTGCTTATGTTTCTTTTATTGCATTCTTTAAATAAGTTATGGGGATCATATGTAGTGATTGAGATGAAGATCGAATTAGAACGAAAGTATTAGAAATTTGGGAGATGGTTGTTTGATTTTTTTTACTCTATTTACTGAGAGTATTTCAAAATCCTTTAAGGAAAAAATCTATAAAGACAGATCTGAAGATATGAGCATTGTAAACAATAATTTTGACAATCTGCCTGATACCAGCCAAGTGATGAAAAAGGGATGAGAGTGTTCCAAAGTGGAAGAATAAAAAAGTTACGGAAGAAGTGTTAGCTTCCAAGTATGATGAACCCTTCGGATAGACTCGTTTATCAAATACCATGATAACACCCATTTCAATGTAATGAGGTTTTTTCCACAGTCTGGCTCACAGCCCATCACAGCTTTGCTTTTTTTATGTTGACACAAAGAAATCTATTACACTAAAAACTTATATAATAGAAATGAATGTGGGTTGCAAATTTCTGCTGCTCAGTCAGCAGACTACTATTAAATGGAGACATTGTTCTTTTGAAAAAGAGTCAGATATAGTAACTCCTAGTCTAGAGTACAATAAGAGATATTCATATGCATTTCGACATATTTGATAGATCCCTCTTCATTGGCCTTTCTTCTTCCAGGGCTGCAAATGTCCACATTCCAAGACAGAGTCCCATCCTCAGACCCAAGTCCTCAGTGGTTGATTGCATTTGTGTCTTACAGGGTAGGCTCAAATTGTATCTCCTTCAGGATGTTTCCCTGATCATTCCACCACCACACATGTTAGGGCACACCACAGATTTATTACTTCTAGGTCTTCAAATTGCCACAGTAAATAGTAATCAATCAAGATCACCTTGTCAAGGACCGTATGTTCTAATAAGCTGTATTCTTTAAATATCACTCACTGAATGTTGAGAAAAGAAAGCTAGAAGTCACATGACCTTTGATTATTTTTCATTTTACTGCTTAAGTTCAGTTAAACAAAAGTATTCAGAGATGGACTTAACATGAAGCAAATTAAGGTTATCTTTAGGGCCCTTCTTTGCAGGGCCCTTTTCAAGGAATGGGAGTAGCTTCGGGATGTGCTCACATAGTCACATGATTTTGTAAAATTTGCAATAGTAGTCATTTCAGCCTTAATTAGTTAACACTGTTATCTCCTTCCATTTATATATACTTAGCTTCTGTCATACTTCCTCTTGGCTTAGTTGATATGAAGTGGCTGCAGGCATTTTGGGATCCAGGAATGGAGAATTTGATTTCACTTGGGATCAGTGAGATATATTTACATAGCTTGCAGTCATTTCTGACTATAGATTAGCTATTGCTAGCTATCCTGAGGTAGCAATATTCCCACTACTCCTTGTGCTGAGTTACAAGGGGCAGGATTAGAAGTTGTATGACGATGTCCTGTAGTATCTAGCTTTGGATTTATGTTGAGAGTGGAAGAGAAATAAAGTTTGAAATATACAGAAACAGAAGCTAGTCTGCTTGAAATTCTTTCAAGTATTAGCACTTCTATATGAAAAGCACACACAAATACACACATACAGACCACCAGCCCCACTAGAGACAAAAACCTTAATGGAAATATTCCCAAATTTGATAGCATTCCTAATAAATTTGTATGACTTTACTGATGTCAAGCTGCAAAACAGATGAAATCTTTTCCAAACTATCAATTATCAAATAACACGAAGCCACAAACTGTAGCAACCGTCTCAAATAAGGGGGACCTGAATCTTCATTAGTGAGATAGCCACCCTCTTAAGAAAACAAAAATCAACAATTTTCTTTTCTTTCTCTTCTCTTCTTTCTCTTTTCTTTTCTTTTGACGAAATCTCCCTCTGTCCCATGCCGGAGTGCAGTGGCGTCAGCTCTGCTCACTGCAAACTCTGCCTCCCATGTTCTAGTTATTCTCCTGCCTCAGCCACCAGAGTAGTTGGGATTACAGGCATGAGCCACCACGCCCGGCTAATTTTTTTGTATTTTTATTTTATTTATTTATTTATTTTTTTGAGATGGAGTTTCACTCTTGTTGCCCAGGCTGGAGTGCAATGGCGCGAATTCAGCTCACTGCAACCTTTGCCTCCTGGGTTCAAGCAATTTCGTGCCTCAGTCTCCTGAGTAGCTGGGATTACAGGTGCCTGTCACCACACCTGGCTAATTATTTGTATTTTTAGTAGAGATGGGGTTTCACCATGTTGGCCAGGCTGGTCTCGAACTCCTGACTTCAGGTGATCCACCTGCCTCGGCCTCCCAAAGTGCTGGGATTACAGGCGTGAGCTACTGTGTCCAACCTAATTTTTGTATTTTTAGTAGAGACGGGCTTTAACCATATTGGCCAGACTGGTCTCGAACTGCTGACTTGGTGATCCACCTGCCTCAGCTTCCCAAAGTGCTGGGATTACATGCATGAAACAACGCGTCTGGCCAAAAACCAACCATTTAATGTTGTAGCCTTCAAATGTATTATATGCATGAGATTTGTATCACATTTAAACACTCAGGACTATGAGGGGCAACCCTCCTTTTATTATTCTAAAATCTGACTCTATTAAATATTTGTGGGTTTTTTGAAACTTTTAAAATTCTGTTTTCTGCATTTGTCAGTCTCTTAAATTTGAAAGAAATTGAATGAAATTCTAAAAGTGAGAATTGAAACACTATGAGATAGTAATCATATATACAATATGAACATTTTAATTTTATTCTTTTTCAGGTTTTTTTCATCAGAATCATTCTCACTTTAGAAATTGAATTGACGTTTTCTGTCTTTTTCTATGATCTGAAAGAGTTTAACTGACATGAGTTAACCATATGTTCAATTCATTGAATTGACATTGACAAATGAATTGACAGAATTCATTTTCTAAAATTTATATTTATTTATTTATTTTTACTAGGAAGATTCAGACCTAAGTAAACTTGGATAGGAGGTCTTGACAGAATTCATTTATAAAGTTAGTTAAGATTAAGACTGTTTGTATGTATAGGTCTTGGAATTTTTTTTTTTTTTTTTTTACTAGTTTTTAAATCCTTACTATAAGGCTTTTAAAGTTTTCTATGTATTTTGTGCCAATTTTTATAATTTATATTTTCCTACAATACTTTTCAGTCATTAAAATAAAATACACAGCATTTGTTTAGGATTTTAAAAATTGCCTCTATCCATAGTCATAAATGTATATAAATGGCAATATTCATTTTCTCAGACTTTGACTTGCCTACTTGTGTTTCCTCTTTTTGTTTTTTGCTTTTTTTTTTTTGCCTTCCTCCAACTTTTATGTTAGATTCAGGGAGTACATATGTAGGTTTGTTACCTGGGTATATTGCATGCTGCTGAAGTTTGGGATATGAATTATCCTGTCACCCAGCTACTGAGCATAGTACCCAGTAGTTAGTTTTTCAACACTGGTTCCCTCTCAGCCTCCCCCATCTAGTAGTCCTAATTGTCTATTGTTGCCACCTTTATATCCCTGACTCTGCAATGTTTTGAGTGAAAACATGTAATATTTTGTTTTCTGTTGCTTCATTAATTTGCTTGGGATAATGACTTCTAGCTGCATCCATGTTGCTGCAAAGGACATGATTTTATTCTTTTTTATGCCTGCATAGTATTCCATGCTATATATGTACCACATTTTCTTTATCTTATCCACTATTGATGGGCACTTAGGTTGATTCATGTATTTTGCTGTTGTGAATAATACTGTGATGAATATACCAATGCATGCATCTCTTTGTTACAATCTGTTTCCTTTTGGATATATACCCAGTAATGGAACTGCTGCATCCAATGGCAGTTCTGTTTTAAGTTATTTGAGAAATCTCCAGATTGTTTTCCACTGTGGCTGAACTAATTTATACTCCGACCAACAGTGTGTAAGTTTTCCCCTTTATCCAAGGCTTGCCAGCTTCTGTAGTTTTTCGACTTTTTAATAATTATCATTCTGACCTGTATGAGATGGTATTGCATTTTGGTTTTTATTTACATTTCTCTGATGATTAGTGATGTGGAGCATCTTTTTTCATATATCTATTGCCATTTGTATGTCTTCTTTTGATAAATTATCTGTCATTTTTTTGCCCAATTTTTAATGCGGTTATTTGATCTTCGCTTGTTGAATTGTTTAAATTACTTATAGATTCTGGCTATTAGACTTTTGTCACATGTGTGGTTTGTGAATATTTTCTCCCATTATGTAGGTTGTCTGTTTCCTCTGTTGGTAGCTTTGTTCGTTGTACAGAAACTCTTTAGTTTAATTTGATCCTACTTGTCAATTTTTGTTTTGTTGCAATTGCTTTTGAAGACTTACTTATAAATTCGTTCTCAGGGCCAATGTCCAGAATGGTGTTTTCTAGGTCTTCCTTAAGTTTCCTAGACTTTCCTTTATAGTTTGAGGTTTTATATTTAAATCTTTAATCCAATTTGAGTTAATTTTTGTATGTGGTGAAAAGTAGAGGTCAATTTTTATTCTTTTGCATCTGCCTAGTCAGATATCCAAGGATCATTTATGAAACAGACAGCCCTTTCCTTGTTGCTTATTGTTGTTGACTTTGTCAAAGATCAAATGGCTGTAAGTGTGTGGCTTTATTTCTGGGTTCTATATTCTGTTCCATTGGTCTGTTGTGTCTGTTTTTGTACCAGTACCGTACTGTTTTGGTTAAAGTAGCCTTATTGTAGAGTTTGAAATCAGGTAATGTGATGCCTCCAGCTGTGTTCCTTTGCTTAGGATTGTTTTGGTATTCAGGCTGTTTTTTTGTTTCGTATAAATATTAGAATAGTTTTTTCTAGTTCTGTGAAAAATGATACTAGTAATTTGGTAGGAATAGCATCAAATCTGTAGATTTCTTTGGGCTGTGTTAAATAACCATTGTAACAATATTGATTCTTCCAACTAATGAGCATGGAATATTTTCTCATTTATTTGTGATTTATTTTAGCAGTGTTTTGTAATTCTCCTTTTAGAGATTTTTTTTCACCTCCTTGGTTAGATGTATTTCTAGCTATTTTATTCTTATTGTGGCTATTGTGAATGAGATTGCTTTCTTGATTTGGCTCTCAGCTTGAATACTATTGATGTATAGAAATGCCACTAATTTTTGTACATCTATTTTATATACTGAAACTTTACTGAAGTTGTTTATCAGTTCCAGAAGTTTTTCAGAACTGATAAACTTTAGTTTTTTTTGATATAGGATTATATCATTCATGAAGAGAGATAGTTTGACTTCTTCATTTCCTATTTGAATAGTTTTTATTTCTTTCTCTTGCTTGATTGCTCTGGCTAGCACTTCCAGTACTGTGTTGAGTAGGAGTGCTGAGAGTTGGCACCCTTGTTTTGTTCCAGTTCTCAAGGGGAATGCTTCCAGTTTTTGCCCACTCAGTATGATATTAGCTGTGGGTTTGTCATAAATGACTCTTAGTATATTGAGGTATTTTCCACTGATGCCTTGTTTCTAGGATGTTTTTGTTATGAAGGGAAGTTGGATTTTATTGGAAGCTTTTTCTGCATCCATTGAGATGATAATATGGTTTTTTGTTTTTGATTTTGCTTATGTGGTGAATTGCATTTATTCTTTTGTTTGTTGAACCAACCTTGTATCCCAGGAATGATGCTTACTTTATCAGGTAAATTAACTGTTTGATATCTTGTTGGATTTGGTTTGCTAGTATTTTGTTGAGGATTTTTGTGCCTATGTTCATCAGATATGTTGGCCTTTAGTTTTCTTTTTGCATTGTGTCTTTGCCATGTTTTGGTATCAGGCTGATGTTGGCTTTGTAGAATGAGTTGGGAAGGAGACCTTCCTCCTTGTTTTTTTGGAATAGTTTCAGTAGAATTGGTACCAGCTCTTCTTTGTACATCTTGTAGAATTTGACTGTGAATCCTTCTGGTCAGGGACACTTTTTGATTGGTAGGTTTTTTGTTATTGCTTCAATTTCAGAACTTAATATTGATCTGTTCAGTGTTTCCATTTCTTCCTGATTCAATTTTGGGAAATTTTATGTTTCCAGGAATGTATGCGTGTCCTGTAGGTTTTCTAGTTTGTGTGAGTAGAAGTGTTTATAATAGTCTTTGAAGATCTTTTGTACTTCTGTGGGATTGGTTGTAATGTCACCTTTGTTGTTTCTGATTGTGCTTATTTGAATCTTCTGTTTTTCCTTTGTTAACCAAGCTAGCAGTCTATTTCTCGTTTATTTTTTCAAAGAACCAATTTTTGGTTTCAATGATTTTTTGTTTGTTTTTGACAGTCTTGCTCTGTTGCCCAGGCTGGAGTGCAGTGGTGCAATCTCGGCTCATGGCAAGCTCCGCCTCCTGGGTTCATACCATTATTCCTGCCTCAGCCTCCCAAGTAGCTGGGACTACAGGCACATGCCACCACACCTGACTAAATTTCTGTGGTTTTAGTAGAGACAGGGTTTCACCATGTTAGCCAGGATGATCTCGATCTCCTGACCTCGTGATCTGCCTGCCTCAGACTCCCAAAGTGCTGAGATTACAGGTGTGAGGCACCACACCCAGCCAGTTTCATTGATTTTTTTATATGGATTTTTGGGTCTCAGTTTCATTCAGTTCTGCTTTGATTTTATTTATTTATTTTCTCCTGCCAGCTTTGGGGTTAGTTTGTACTTTTTTTCCTAGTTACTCTAGGTGTGATGTTAGATTGTGAATTTGAGGTCTCCCTAACTTTTTGAGGTAGGTGTTTAGCACTACAAACTTCTCTCTTAATACTGCTTTTGCTGTATCCAAGAGATTTTGGTGTGCTGTGTCTGTGTTTTCACTTATCTCAGAGAATTTTTAAATATCTGCCTTAATTTCATTGTTTACCTAACAGCATTCTCGTAAGCCTCTGAGGATCCTTGCTGCTCACTGCATTTCCAGTTGCCTCCTCAGGTGTGTAAGCCTGAGCAGGTACTGTCTGTGCCACACGATCTGGATGCTGGCCCCATGGATCTGTACTTGAGTGCTGCTGTACTTCAGCCCACTGAGAGTTACCTCTAGATTTCAGCGATAACTGGGATATTGTGGGTGACAGTATGAAGCTCCCTCCTTCACCCTTTCTTTTTAGTCCTTTGTTAACCCTTGAAGATTACTCAAAGAAATTGCCGAAGGCCCAGTGGATATCTTGGGCCAGATGTGGATGGCTGGAGATCGGTGCAAATCCCAGGGATCTCAAAATTCTGAGGAAATCTCTGCACTAGTGCCTCAAAGTGGATTGGGTACTGAAAATGGGAAGTCAGAACCCACTTCTATTAGTTGATAATTTGTTCTGGGAATGATTCGACTTTGGTGGATTTAAATTTCTCATTCTAGACCCATGACAAGTTCTGAAATTAAGGCAGGAATAAATAGCCCACCTTAACTTCAGGTTATCCTATCTTGAACATATCCTCCCGTATATTACTTTTCCAGCTCCAATCTCTTTTATCTGCTCCGCATTCCAGCATAATTTCCTATAACATCAGTATTTGTTATTTCTACTTCCCTTTTTTCCCTTTTTCTACTCTAATTGAGCCTCTGTTTCCTTTATTCTATTATAACTACTTTTTTCCAGGTCACAGATTTTTTCCAACCAAAAAAAAAAAAAAAAGCCCAGGACCAGACAGATTTGTAGCTGAATTTTACTAGAGGTACAAAGAGAAGCTGGTGCCATTTCTACTGAAACTATTCCAAAAAATTGAATAGAAGGGATTCCTCCTTAACTCATTCTATGAGGCCAGCATAATCCATGTAATAATTTTTGACTGTGGTTGACTCAAGTAACTGAAATCACAGAAAATGAAACCATGAGTAAGGGAGACTGCTGCATTCTAATATTTTTCAGGAATGACTAAGGAACACGTGAAGGTTTAACTAAAGCAGAGCTAAAAGATCACTGAACCATCCTTGGGGGCTAATGACAAACATTCAAGAGAGAGGAAGACCTCTTTTATGTAATTTGTTGACTGTTGCTTTATAGTTTTGCTTTATACGTTGATAGTGGTTTCATAGAAGGACTTTGAAAGGAATTTTCAAGTTTCACAAATAATTCCATTTTATGTTGGAAACATGAGGGATGAAGCAGATGAGTGAGTAATGCAAACACAATAACACGAAAATTTCCTGTTTTCAGTCTCAATCTTGGCACAGATATGAGGTACAGCTATTCATCTTTCATTCTATCTATAGCAGTTCTCCTAAAAACAACATGGAGAGACATATTTTTCTGAAAAGTAGTAAAATAAGAACCAAAGACACACGATAAGAACAGCCTTATTTAGAATCAGGCAATATTGAATTTTAAGTTATTCAGCCCTTAAAATATTACATGGGTCAGACATGTGGGAGTTATACAAGAAAAATCAAAGCAGAAGTTTTGGTTTGATTGCCCCTACAGTCTCTGGCTCAGTGAACTTCGAACCCTATTTAATCTTTTGAGGAGCTCATTGAGTTTGTTTTTTGTTTTGACTTTTAACTTATCTGATTGCATGACAGCGTTTGTTAGATATAATATTTGGAAATAAAACAATAAGCCTCCAGGCTTCCAAGCCTAAGGGGAAATTGCTTCCCCAGCTAAAGTTTTAAAACCTCCAAATAGCCTTCAGCCTGGGGTTCCATGACAATTGCTGCCCATTATAACCTCCTGAGATGTCAGAAGCCTTTTCTCTTATTAGATATATGACTTTTACTTACAATCCTGTCCCTGGTGTATTGAATAGCAAATTCTTTCCTCTCCAGTGCTCTGATTTTTAAAAAGGGCAACCAGGGAAAATTTCTTAGGGACATATTGCATTGGATTATCTTCAAGTACTTGTGGATCTCAGACGTACTACTTCCTTTCACTGGTGGAGAGATCCACAAGAGGCATGAAGTTTTGATTTGTTGCCTTCTCCACTCATAGGAACAAAAAGCTTTATTGAAACTTTGGATTCCACGAAGGGGAATCCAATGAACCTTTGGGGCAAGGCCCATTTAATAATGCGCTGCCTTGGCATGATTTCACCCATTCCATGTCTCCTGCTAGAATTTCTTTAGACACACTCAAAGAAAGAATACTCTCTTCAGTTTTGAAAATTGCCTTGCTAATCAATAATCAACTTGACGTACACCCATCTGTTTTTAGAAACCACTTTGCCCCATCAAATCCTTCCCCACTCCACTGTCTGTCTTCTCCTTGTTGACGATCCTGGAGACCCTTCCCTTGGCTGTCCCAGAGTGACTCTCATTCTGCCGAATTATTCCTGTACACCCATCTGTTACCATCAGCCAGTGTCAGGCTGCCTAGCTCATATGGCAAGAGATTTTTTCCTTGGGTTATTGTCTAGGTGGGAACAAGCTGTTTGTTCTCCTTCCGAAGACGTGTGGTGCTCTTGGATGCTGGGACTTGCTTTTAATGATTTTTTTTAAAGCTTTATTCTCCATACCCTGGGTAGAATTAATCATTTTGGGGGGCCTGATAGGGGCCCATCTGGAGCTACTCAGCCATAGAAGGATTACAGCCCATAGGACTTGCATTGAACAATGACTGTATTAATTTATGGGGGAAAATTCTCAGCTAATTCATGAACAGAATTTGGTGGGATTGAGTGGTAGTTTCTAATAATGAAGATTGAATATTTCAGTGAATAATCTCTATTGAATTAATTACAGCTGTTCATATAGGGTTTCCTCCAGTCTCTTCTTAACATGCATTAAGTGCATCATCAAAGTGAAATGCCATGATGATTGAAATGCATTATAGTGAATTCCTTTGTATAACAAAACAGCTTATATATTCCACACCATTTAGTGAGCAGCAGCATTTCATGATAAAAAACACAAAGGGGCCAGGCACGATGGCTCACGCCTGTAATCCCAGCACTTTGGGAGGCCGAGGCGGGTGGAACACCTGATGTCAGGAGTTCAAGACAAGCCTGGCCAACATGGTGAAACCTGTCTCTACTAAAAATACAAAAAGTTAGCTGGGTGTGGTGTCAGGCACCTGTAATCCCAGCTACTTGGGAGGCTGAGGCAGGAAAATCGTTTGAACCCAGGAGGTGGAGATTGCAGTGACAGGAGAATCGCTTGAGCCCAGGAACTGAAGGTTGCAATATGCCGAGATCACGCCATTGCACTCCAGACTGGGTGACAAGAGTGAGACTCCATCTTAAAAAAAAAAAGGAAAGGAAGAATTTCTCACATCCTGTTATAAAACTTGGATTATCATTTGTGTTTAAAGCTGTCATTATTGATGAGAAGACAGACTATTCTAGGATGTAGCTGAATGCCTTACCATCACCCCAAGACACAGTCAGGAGATAATGGTTCAGTAAATGACATAATCAGTGGAGATATTTTCTGAGAGAATGTGAGAATTCCCCGTGTAGGTACTTCAGGGAGATAGCTAACTCAGTGTTAGTGTTTTTCCTCTGTGATAGGTCACACTGCACAGCAGTCTAAAATAGAATGGATTTAGAACCAGCATGCCATGTCATAGATTCTCATCCAATTTACTCTTTAGTTTTTTTAAAAGCAGCATCCCCAAAGACTAAAAGTTGTTGGAGAAGCTCAAGAGTCATATATTTCTATGTACCACAGAAAGAAAGTGGTACAACCCAGTATGGATTAAGATGTATAAATAATAATAAGAAGCTATTACCAAATTACCAATATGCAGTTTGTTTACTTTGTGACTCGCTTCTACCTTAAGATTATTAACATTGCTTCATGAGCTATAGGTTTCTCATATGCAAAGTGTCATTTTGTAATTTAAATGAATAATGCTTGAATAGCTGTCAGTCAAGAAGACAACTTGCTTGACACTTGGCCAAGTGCTGCACAGTTTTAATAGCCACCTACATAAAACATTTGGAAAATTGAATATTTTAAAAATTTGTGATGAGTGAATAGAAATACCTGCTCTTCTATCATGCTTCATTTGTAAGCAATGCCATGACTTTATTGGGGCACATTTCATAGGGTCTGTACTCTCAGAGTTTCCAGTTGCATCTGCATTCCTGGTCACTGTCTTGCAGGGGGTTTGTGGGAGTAGCTTAGGAGGAGAAGGGGAAGACTGGAGGAGATAGAGGAGGTGCTTCTTACAGCTCACCTCATCTCTTCTTTAGTAGCAATGTGGTGCAATGGCCTAAGCCTAGGCTTTGAAGTCACACAAGCCTGGTCTCCAGCTCTTTTCCTGCCAATCACTAGCTGTATATCCTTGGAAATGTTGTTTAATGTCCTGAGCCTCAGAATACTACTACCAATCCTGAGGACTGCCTTAAGGCATAGTTATGAGAGCTAAATGACAGAGCATATGGCAGGTGCCTAACACATCTTCTAGCATGTGGTAGCCTACCAATAAATGCTAGTTTTACTTTCCCACTTCCCTTTATAACTTCCTTAAGCCAGCTTTTTCCTTTATTTCTGCTCTAGGAGAAGATTCTAAGCATGACTAGTTTAGTGTAAAATTGTAGTATTTTAGTTTTTCATCTACTTCATTAAAATCACTCCTGAGCTTAAATTGCTAAATCCAATGGACACATGTCAGTCTTTATCTTATTTAATCTTTGTAACATTTAACTTTGAGAATTAAAAAAATTCCCCTACTCTTAGAAAAAGTCTGCCTCTTCTATAGTCATGGTAATAGCCACTAGAATAGGTTTTAAACTTTTAAATAAATCAGTACTTTAAGAAAGCAGTACATTCAATTTTGGGTTGCTTAATATTTTTTCTGGCAGTTTTATCTTTCAAAAATTTTACATGTAAGGCTAAGACTCAGCCGGGATAAACTAGTTCAGATGCTCTTGGTGCTTAGACCTGGTGCTTGTAATTTATTTGTTTTTATACCTCTCTCAGTATTTCTTCTCAGTCTTTGCTTGCTCCTTATTCTACTTTTGCCTTCTTAAATTTTGACGTTCTTTAGGCGTTTGTCTGTGGCTCCTCTAGTTCCTCATACTCTCTGGATGACCTCTTCCACTGTAGCAGGTTTAGCTGTGACCTCAATGAGTCCCAGATTGATATCTCTAGATAGAAATGTTTTTACTTACAGGTTTGTTTGCCCACTAGATATTTCCACATGATGTCTCACAGGTACTTCAGATGTAACATTTCTCACAGTGAAATTCATGTTCATGCTCAAATCTGCTACTTCTATGTCCTATGGCCTAGTAATCCAAGTCAAAACCTAATTGCCTGTCCCACACCATTCCTACAGCAAAGTTGAATAATTTTTCTTTTCTTCTGCATGTTTATGTACCTGCCTTCTGTTTTCAGGTCCCATTCCATCTTTTGCTTGAATTACTGCAACAACTCCCTAAATAATTTCTGTAACTCTAGTCTTGCCCCTTTTCAAAACCCCACTCAGGTCAGAGTAATACACATAATAATACTGCATCTATTTTGAATGCTGTGCTCATCTGCAAATAATATAACACTTAACTAGTTGTGATTTAAGTAATAAAACATAAGTTGCATCACATATGAGGATTTGTCTGGAGATATCAGTCTAGAGCTGGTACCGTGTTTCTGTGATACCTTAAAGAAGTGGCTGTTTGTTTACTTCTGCTTCACTGTTGGATTTTTGCCCTCACGCTTGGTGCTTCATGGTAGCAAGATGGCAGCAGCTACAATGCCATGTAGCATGTCTTACTTCAAAGGCTTCATACCTAAAAGCCTTGTGAAATTCTGTTCTTTGTTCTAGGGAGACAAAGCTTTCAAGAGGGCGTTCCCAACAGATTTCCCCTGTTAAATCAAGTTTAGCCTAAAGCTGCCTCCTTAACATATTTAAGTTCGCCTGAAGGTTTTTCTGTACATTGTGAATGATAACAAGTGGAGGTGTAAACACATCGTAACCTACACTTGTGCCAAGCACTGAATTTTGGCCAAGCAAATGTAGCCAACTGTTCAAACAATGTTCATATAAGGCAAATGCTGAGCTGTAACCAGTCCAGCTATTTCTGTACACCACTTCAATTTTGTATACATCACTTTCCTTTTTCTGACCATAAATCTTCTTCTGCCACGTGCTGGAGTCTGTGAGCCTACTTTGACTCAGAAGGCTGCTCGTTCATTGCTCAATTAAACTCCTTTAAATTTAATTCAGCTGAAGTTTTTCTTTGATCACTGCTTATAGTTCACTGGCTAGAATTGGGTGAAAAAGCACTCTTAGCTGTAAGGTCTGTTAGTAAGGGAATGTCTCATTTTGTTCAACCTCCACTGTTGGAGGTGGACAAGGAGGAAAGAGAGTGGGAACTGATGTTGAGTTGGCCAACCAGCAGTGTCCAACTCAAACTTATAAACTAAAACTGCTAAAATGACTTCCTGTCCATAGAGCATTGTCCAAATTTCTTAGCATGGCATAGAGGCCCCTTTGTCAACTGACCTCTCTTATAGTTTATTTCCTATTATTTTTCTTTTACCCACCCTCCACTTTTGCAGAGCAGAAGGGAGGAGAATCTGAGAGATGAACCATATTACTTAGTGACAAAGCATTTAGCTAAAGGAATTGTTTAAATTGTTGCATTGAATAGGGCTTAAATTAATGTTTCTTTGTATTATCCATTGTGTAGACATATGTAAGGAAGATTAATAGAGAGAAAGCTTATATAGAGAAAGAAGTTATGTTTTCTTTGCACCTTTGAGTGCGGTGTAAATTTAGTATTTCACTAGAAAGAACATCAAAGGACATTAGGGAGGTTTGGATAATTGAAATAATTTGAGAAATTGCCTAATAAAATAGCTGATATCTTTGCAATTTAACATCTCAGTGAAGAAAGTTTAAAAATTTCTTCCAAAGACAAAGAATTATGTTTTTAACAAATTTGTCAATCAAAGTTTTGCCCCTACGAAAATATATCTACCCATAGTCACCTTAATGTTTTTATAGTTTGTTTTTCATAACAATAGATGAGTTAATTAGATAGGTAACCAGTGGCAGGTCAGATATATGACATGCAGCTGTGATTGTAGTGGCAGCAAACCACCTTTGGGTTCAACGTCCATGCCTTTTTTTTCGATATAAAAGTTTTGATAATCTTTAGTACCAACACCATTCTTAATGACCCAATATCTTATTACTTAAACATTACTTCAATGATGTTGCAGGGTATATCCTGTCCATTGATGACCTGCTGTATTGGTAGAATTGGGCACTCTTCTCTGTGGAAGAATGTCCTTTGATGTGCAGCCTTATTGAATTCCTTCTTCAGTTGGCCCAGTCCTTTGACAACTCTATGCAAGTTTAAACTTCCACATAATTATGGACTCTTTCCAATTTATTTCCACATTGATCTCTCAACCTAAACTGAATTTTCTATTACAATATCCATTAAAACTTAAATTGAACTGTTTGTCTTTATAATTTTATAATTGAGTTAGTTTTATTTCAATTGTAGTAAGTAATAAATGTATATTTTTTTATTATTAATAAAATAATTCAGCTTCAAAGAAGGTCAAGTGCTGAATATATAGTATCTAATAATACAAACTGGTTTTTTTTTTTTTTACAATAAAAGTTCTCTTTATTTCCTGAATATGTTTTATGTATAAACTAGAGGATATTGGTCATTGTATTAGTTTGTTCTCCTGATGCTAAGAATACCTGAGAATGGGCAATTTAAAAAGGAAGCAGGTTTAATTGACTCACGGTTCTGCATGGCTGCAGAGGCCTCAGGACACTTACAATCATGGCAGAAGGCACCTCTTCACAGGGTGGCAGGAGAAAGAATGAGTGCCGAGCAAAGGGAGAAGCCCCTCATAAAACCTTCAGATCTTATGAGAACTCACTCACTATCACAAGAACAGCATGAGGTTAACTGCCCCCATGATTCAATTACCCCTCACCGGGTCCCTCCCATGACATGTGGGGATTATGGGAACTCCAATTCAAGATGAGATTTGGGTAGGGACACAGCCAAACCTATCATTCTGCCCCTGGCCTCTCTCAAATCTCATGTCCTCACATTTCAAAACACAATCATGCCCTTTTAAGAGTCCCTTAAAATCTTAACTGATTAAGCATTAACTCAAAAATCCAAGTCCAAAGTCTCATCTGAGACAAGGCAAGTCCCTTTCACCTATGAGATTGTAAAATCAAAAGCAAGTTAGTTACTTCCTAGATACAACTGGGGTACTGGCACTGGTTAAATAGACCCATTCCAAATGGGAGGAACTGGCCAAAATGAAGGGGCTACAGGTCACATGCAAGTATGAAAGCCAATAGGGCAGTCATTAAATCTTAAAGTTCCAAAATGATTTTATTTTACTCCCTGTGTAATATCCAGGTCATGCTGATGCAAGAGGTAGGCTCCCACAGTCTTGGGCAGCTCCAGCCCTGTGGCTTTGCAGGGTACAGCCCCCTTGCCTGGCTGCTTCATGGGCTGGCACTGAGTGCCTGTGGCTTTTCTAGGTGCATGTTGCAAGCTGTTGTTGGATCTACCATTCTGGAGTCTGGAGGATGGAGGTTCTCTTTTCACTGCTCCACTAGTCAGTGCCCCAGTGGGGACTCTGTGTGGGGGCTCTGACCCTACATTTCCATTCCACCCTGCCCTAGCCAAAGTTCTCCATGAGGGCTCCACCCCTGTAGCAAACTTCTACCTGAATATTCAGGTGTTTCCATACACCCACTGAAATCTAGGCAGAGGTTCTCAACCCTCAATTCTTGACTTCTGTGCACCCACAGGCTCTACACCACGTGGGAGCTACCAAGGCTTGGGGTTTGCACCCTTTTAAGCCATGGCCTGAGCTGTACCTTGGCCCCTTTTAGCATGGCTGGAGCAGCCAAGATGCAGGGCACCAAGTCCTGAGGCTGCACACAGCACGGGGGAGCCTTGTACCTGGTCCAGTGATATGGTTTGGCTATGTCCCCACCAAAATCTCACCTTGAATTGTAATAATTCCCACATATTGAGGGTGGGGCCAGGTGGAGATAATTAAATCATGGGAGTGGTTTTCCCCATTCTGTTCTCAGGGTAGTGAATAAATCTCACGAGATCTAATGGTTTTATAGCTGGGAGCTCCCCTGCACAAGGTGTCATTCTCCTGCACAAGCTTTCTTGCCTACACCTTATGAGACATGCCTTTGCTCTTCCTTTGCCTTCTGCCATCATTGTGAGGCCTCCCAGCCATGTGGAACTGTGAGTCCATTAAGCTTCTTTTCCTTTCTAAATTACCCAATCTTGGGTATGTCTTTATTAGCAGTGTGAGAACAGACTAATACACCTAGGAAAGCATTTTCCCTGCTAGGCCTCCAGTCCTGTCATGGGAGGAGCGTCCAAGAAGGTCTCTGATATGCTCTGGAGATATTTTCTGCATTGTCTTGGCGATTAACATTTGGCTCCTCATTATTTATGCAAAGTTCTGCAGCAGACTTGAATTTCTCCCCAGAAAATGGAGTTTTCTTTTCTATCACATCATCAGGGTGCAAATTTTCCAAACTTTTATGCTCTGCTTCCTCTTGAATGCTTTGGTGCTTAGAAATTTCTTCTGCCAGATACCCTAAATCATCTCTCTCAAGTTCAAAGTTCCACAGATCTCTAGAGCAGGGGCAAAATGCCATCTGTCTCTTTGCATAGCAAGGGTGACCATTACTCAAGTTCCCAAAAAGTTTCTCATCTCCATCTCAGACCACCTCAGCTTGGACTTTATTGTCCATCTCATTATCAGCATTTTGGTTAAAGTCATTCAACAAGTCTCTGGGAAATTCCAAACTTTTCCACATCTTTCTGTCTTCTGAGCCCTCCAAGTCTCTAGGAAGTTCCAAACTTTCCCACATTTTCCTGTCTCTGAGCCCTTCAAATTGTTGCAACCTTTGCCTTTTACCCAGTTCCAAAGTCGCTTCCACAATTTTGGGTATCCTTAGGGAAGTGCCCCACTCCCACTACCAATTTACTGTATTAGTCTGTTCTCATGCTGCTCTAAAGAAATACCTGAGACAGCATAATTTATAGAGAAAAGAGGTTTAATTGACTCACAGTTCTGCATAGCTGGAGAGGCCTCAGGAAACTCACAGTCATGGTGGAGGGCACTTCTTTACAGGATGGCAGGAGAGAGAATGAAAGTCAAATGAAGGTGGAACCCCCTTATAAAACTATCAGATGTTGAGAGAACTCACTCACTATCACAAGAACAGCATGAGGGTAATCACCCTATGATTAAAGTATCTCCCACTGGGTCCCCCACCATGACACATGGGGGTTATGGGAGCTACAATTCAAGATGAGATTTGGGTGGGGACACAGCCAAACCATATCAGCCATGAAGCAAAGTTCTCAGCTAGTGTTACCTAGGGATGTTTAATGGTATTATACAGACGTATAAAGCATTATGCAAGTGGGAATCTGCTTTTCAGTTTGACCTTAAGCTAGAGACTTCACTCATCAAATAGGCTTTACGTTTTCTATTCCATTGTCAATGCAATGAAAAACTGATTCCACAAAGGGAAAGCAGCTGCCAAGGAGACTCAGAGACAGAATGTACTTTTAAAGAGACAGAGCGACAACATTACAAAACCACTGTTGGAGTTAATTAAAAAAAAAAAAAAGAGCAAGGATTCTACATGATCAGAAATGCATGAGCTCCCAGCTTGGACGGTGAGGAACACAGTAAAGAGGACTCATTCAAGGGCAGACCTTGTGTTCTAAACATTGTTTAGAGTTCATCCCCAGATCATTGATGAAGAGGAAACAAAGAAGAGTATCAGAATCCTAGATATATCCCATTGAGATGGTGTAAAAATGTAGATATTGTAACTAAACACTTTTTAGAACTCATCCCCAGATTGTTAGTGAGGAGGAAACAAAGAAGAGTATCAGAATCCTAGATACATCCCACTGAGTTAGTGTGAAAATGTAAGTATTGTAACCTGGATACATTTTCCATTCAAGAATGTAGGCTTAATCATTTAAAAATATTTTGAAAAGAAATGAAATAAGATGAAAAAAGTACAATATTACAAACACTTGTATTCTGATCACTAGAATCAATCAAGTAATTTTCAATAAATTCTTCTATCCTTGTCAAAAGCCCCATAAATTAGAAACTTTTGGGAACTGTTGCATACAGAAATGTGGATGCTACCTGTTACTATGGGCAAGATTCTGTAACTTAGAATGGGCAAAACAGGTAAACAGCCTTCTCTTACAGAATGATGCCTTGATCTAACAAAATTTATTTATTTCCAGTTATGATTTTGTTATGGGGCTCAGGAGTTAGGAAGTAAAAATAAAATCGTGGATTCTATCTTATGTGTTGTACAGTAGGAAAAAGTCTCAAAACTTTAAGGCAGGCATTTGAGAATAGTGAGGACCCCGAAAGCCAGCAGAAGCCTGAGCATGAGTCTTGTCTTCTACCTCTCACTGAAGAGTCCAGGACTCATTGCCACTTTGAACATCAAGAAGATGTGGTTGTTAAAATCGTTTCATAATGCCCTTCTACATATTCAAAGCAAGCAAACAAATAAATATAAAGCTTCAGTTGCTTGTTCTTCATTTTTTCCCCTTTGGACCACAGGTTGGATTGTGTATTCCTTCTACTGTTATTGGCATATTGTTCTTCTCTCATGGTAGTGGGTGATAATTCTGGGAGGCTAATGAGACCATTAGCTTGATGTAGTTAGCAGAGCTAAAGTCCAAGCCAAAAAAACACAAATGGATAATTGTGATGGTAAATTTTTCAAAGCGACTGTAATGAGCAGGGGATAGTTTTGGTCACGTGTTCTTAGCTTTGTTTGGGAACAGCCATCTCATCTGTTTTATAACAATAAAACCGTTGACTTGGGCATCACCTATTGTGGTAAATTCCTGAAAATGTGCAAGGCATGGACAGGTAAATGATGGTGATTTTTTTTTCTTCTTCAGGAAAAACCTCTGATGAATAAGACTGCGTCAGCATGCTGTGCTTCTGTGGAGTGGATGAGGTATTTGTGATGCAGTTTCGGGGTCTGCTTTCACACTGGCATTCACAATCCAAGCAAAATTATTTGACTGAAAAGTAACAGACAATACATAATGGTGATTCACTTCTTATTTTTTCTTGTGTTACTTTTTCAAACTCAACCAAACATGGAGAATATTTTCGATCCTGAAACCAGCATATTTAATGGCAATAAAAGGTATAATTTAAAAAATCAAACCAACAATGATTTATTTGGTGTCTGCTTGGTGCTGAACACCATGTAAGTGTATAAAAGATAAAGGGAAATTGAAGTCTCAGATTCCCTACTACCCCTCAGACTCAACACTTACACTCCAGGTGGAGAAATAAGATACATATGAAAAAATTAATATTTTTAAAGAGACAATGTCTTTATCACCCAGGCTGGAGTGCAGTGGTGCCATAATAGCTCGCTGCAGCCTCAAACTGCTGGGCGCAAGTGATCCTCTCACCTCAGTCTCCTGAATAGCTAGGACTACAGGCACATGCTACTATGACTAACTATGAGAAAACTTTAGGAGAGAGAAGAAATTAGAGATGAATGTACAAAACAAAAGGTGTGTTTCTAAGAAAGAAAAACTAGGCCGGGTGCGGTGGCTCAAGCCTGTAATCCCAGCACTTTGGGAGGCCGAGATGGGCGGATCACGAGGTCAGGAGATCGAGACCATCCTGGCTAACACGGTGAAACCCCGTCTCTACTAAAAAAATACAGAAAACTAGCCGGGCGAGATGGCGGGCGCCTGTAGTCCCAGCTACTCGGGAGGCTGAGGCGAGAGAATGGCATAAACCCGGGAGGCAGAGCTTGCAGTGATCTGAGATCCGGCCACTGCACTCCAGCCTGGGCGACAGAGCGAGACTCCGTCTCAAAAAAAAAAAAAAAGAAAGAAGGGAAAACTAAAGTTTGAAGTGATTAGTAGAAGAAAAACAGGTTTATGCCATGTTCTAGTATAATTTAACTAGAGATAAACACATCAGGCTGTATTAGGATTTTATTTTGGCATTGAGGAGTCATTGAAGTTTATGTGTCATAAAATCACTGCTTTGGACACTGTTATAATAGTTTATGTGTAAAGTAACTAAGAATTGGGAATCTACAAAGTGGCAGTGTAAAAAAGGAGGATGAGCTGGAGAGTAACCAGGGTTGGGGATAAAGAATGGAGTGACCTTGGAGAGAGAAGGAGAGAGAAGAACAAAAGAGGCATGTCTTGTTATTCTTGGAGAGCCTGGAGGACCCAGAAAGCAATGACTGCATACAGATCAAGGCCACAGTATCATAAGTGGGGCTAGGTGGAAGTTCAGAGAAGAGTATGCTATGGTAGTGGGTTTCTGAGGCAGAAAGACATAGTGAAGTGTCATCCTCACAGAAGTAGAGAGCAAAATGAAATCCAACAGAAACAGTCTAGAAAAAGTAAAATTTGAATTTAGAAACAAATTACATTTTAGTTGAAAGCAGCAGGATTTTCCCCCATCTCAATATGCAGTTAAGTGTGGAAAACATTTTTTTTGGTTACAAATAAAAGCAATCTGGAATATGATATGTATGACATTAAGAGGAAGTTATGTATGCTGGTTTAAATCTGTGAAGAGACATAAAAATATCTATAATTCTTATGAATCAAGTAATCATGCTTTGGGAAGGTGAAGGGTGTATGATAAACAGATATGTGCTGCATCTCTGAATTCAGATAAAACAGATATGATGTTTCTATCACCATTGTCATCTGATGGCCATTATTACAATGGATCAAGTACTTAATTACACATGACATTTTTAGGCTCTATTAAAAATGATTTATCAAAAAGAGTACGTGTCCTGGGATCTAAAGCATAATCTCATTACCTTAAGTTCACTTAGGACTTGATAATTTGGAATCAAACACAATCCACTTTACCAGGTGCCTTCTGAGCATATACATGACACTGCTGGGGTCTGCAAAGATAAGTTAGACACTGCTGCCCTCTAGGAGGAAGGAAGCAGCACATGTTCGTTAAATACCTATTTGTCCTGTGCCAGGCACCATGCTCAGCTCCATGCCAGGTCTTCATTACATGTGTTGTCTTAGGGACACAACTCTATGTCTTACATAGAGTCTATCCCAATGACTCTAATATCAGCTAAGCTCTGATGAGTAAAATACTAGATCTGGGGAAATTCCTTGTACTGGGTGAAGTCTAAGCTGAACTTTGACAGATGGGCAGAATAATCATTTTTTTTTTCCAATATTTGGATTTTTTATTTTGTAACCCTTGAATGTTAAATATACCATCATGGATATAAACACAGCATATTGGACTGTATAATTTAGCCAAAACAATTGAGAATATTTCAACACAAAGCAGAAATAATGACTTTAACCATACCTGAACCATATGTGCAATTTAAATCAATAATAAATATCCAGTATGACTCTAAATAAAATGTTACTAATAAATGATTTCCTGTTAAATACCAGTCAGCTTTTATATATCTATTTCTCACATAAATAGGGGTTGGTTTTGGCAGTCATTCTTCTAAAAGACTTGATTCCAGGTTTTCACAATTAAAAATAATAGTGAAATAGACATTCTTTACACATCTCCTTGAGTACACATGTCAAGAATTCCTCTAGAAGATAACATCCAGAGACTAGGTTACTGTATAAGCAAATATTTTTTGAGTATCTTCTCTGGTCCAGGGCTTAGGGAGAAGGAAGGTGTCCTGCTTTCATGGAGTTTACACTCTTCCAAAGGATCTAAGAATGACAGAAGAAAATGAAGATATTATTTTATTCTTTCATTTGCCACCTCTTATATTTTTGCAAATTGATTCTATAAAACCGTATTTTTAATAGGCCCATCCAAGTGCACTCAAAACTATTAAGGCAAACTACTTATCTCATTATATGGCACCAAGAAGGCAACATTGTTTGCTGTAAAAATTTTAGTCTTTTGATATCAGATAGTGGCAATGCCACTGTGAAGTTCTTTTATTTAGTTTCTCTGTTCTAAATAGATGACTGAATCCATTGGTATCTTGGCTAAAATGCTTCAAAAGAATTCATGTGTAGATATAGAAAAACCCTGGAGTTTTCAGTGTTGAATATGTTTAGAAAAGATTCTTTGCTTTTGGGTTGGCTGTCTAGGGTTGGTGAGTGTGGGGTGAGGCATGAGACTCCAAAGCACAAGCTCAGGTGCCAGTGGCTATTTCTTATCCCCCTTCTATAAGAGTAGATGTCAGGGTGGTTCTCAGAGAAGGGAAGGCAGACTCCTGGGTTAGGCAGACCCTTGTTTATGCAGAACTTTTGTTGGATGCGAATCTTGAAATGAGTAGGATATGTAAGGCTGAGGGAGAGCTGGCTCTCTCTGCATATCAGAGATGTGGTTGTTCTTCTCTGTGGAGAAAGCAGGCATCTCTCTGCTATGCAGTCATTTGAGGGAGGATATGTCAGAGATCAGACAGTGATCAGTGAGGATTCATTTTTATATGTTGCTATATTTAATTCTTCATAAATTCTTTTTTATTGTGAAAAAATGAAACCTAACAAAAATGTTTAGATCTTTTGACTAGATTTAACAACTGTTAATATATTGCCACATTTGCTTTCTCTGTCTTTGTTTTTCTCAGTATCTACTGGGTTGTGTTTTTACAAGAGGCAGAGTTACTGTATTGTATTTGTATATATGTGTATGTGTGTGTGTGTGTGTGTGTGCGTGTATCTAATTGGATCTGTTTCTCTAGAGAATCCTGATTAATATATGTGTGAGTATAAATATGTGTATGTATACATAGATATAGATATAAGATAGATAGAGAGATTTTAAGGAATTGACTCACATGATTATGGAGGTTGGCAAGTTCAAAGCGTAGGCAGGCTGGCTGGAGACCCAGGGAAGAGTTGAGATGTTGAAGCCCAAGGCAGGCTTCTTGCAGAATTCCTCCTCCTGGGGAGGTCAGACTTTTTCTGTTAAGGCCGACACCTGACTGAATGAAGCCTGCATACATTATGGAGGGTAATCTGCTTTACTCAAAGTCTAGAGATTTAGATGTTAACCTCATCTAAAAAAAAAAAACATAAAAACATTTGGAATACTGTCTAAGCCAAGTTGACACAAAAATTAACCATCACATGCATCAAAAAGGCAAGATGGGAGAGGTCTCTCTTTCTCTCTTTCTCCCTCCTCACATTCCCCCTCTGCCTTTTTCTTTGTCTTCCTTGTGCTCAAACACGATACCTTTTAACCTCTTACACTCCATTTGGCCAGCCTCCCTGAACAACTTCTTCAAAGGTAGGGGACTTTTCATTCTGGACTCACCCTTCTGTGATTGGGTGACCACTTCAGGGATATGTGATACCCAAGGCATGGGTCCTAATAGGCCTCCATTTGTCTTTGTTGTATGTGGTAAACCTTAGAATTGAAATTTACTAAGGACCGCTGTGCTTTGGGAGTTATGACATGAAACTGCTATTTTTTTCCTATTTAGCTCCTTTGTCTACTCCCTATCAGCTAGAACTTGGGGATATATAGACAAAGGCTGATTAATTTAAGCTTAATTCCACAAAGATGTGGATTTCAACTAATCATTGCTGTGAAGAATCTGATGCTCACATTTTTATCTTTTCTAAATTTTTTATAAAATACATTTATTTAATAATCGGAAGATTTAAACAATCCCCAAACTTACTTTTGTGTTAGTGTAGGAAACCTGATGTTTTAGTTTTTTACTGTTGCCATAACAAATTACTGCAAGCTTAGTGGCTTAAAAACAATATAAATTAATTATCTCACATTTCTGTAGGTCAGAGAAATCTAAATTGGCTTGGATAATTTCTCAGCTCCTGGTTTCACAAGGCTGAAATTAAGGTGTAGACAGGCTTGCATTCCTTCCAAGCCATGGGGATGAATCTGGCCTAAGCTCACTCAAGTTGTTGACTGAATTTTGGTCCTTGTGGTTGTAGACTAATAGGTTCCTGATTCCTCAATAGCTGTTGGCCAGAAGTTGTTCTCAGCTGTTAGAGGTCGCCTTCATACGTTCCTTATCTTGTTACCTCCACCTCTATCTTCAAAGCTAGCAAAGTTGGGTCAAGTCCTTGTTAGGCTTTGAGTTTCTCTCAACTTCCCTCCTGAATCATCTCTCTGATGGACTCTTTCACCTTCATTTTTGGCTTTTAAGAACTCATGCAGTTACATTAGACCTATGTGGAGAATCCAGAATAACCTCTTTATTGTAAGGTCAGCTGATTAGTAACCTTAATTCCATCTAGATTAGTTTTTGATTAGTCAAAACCAGTGAGAAGACTCTTGGGGAGACATCATTAGAATTCTGCCTAACACCAGAGTCCCAGCACTTCTTTCTTGATGGAACCTGAAGAGTTCTGTTCCTGACTGGATTTGCCAAAGCCTACCCTAGCAATTGCTTACTACTTTGTAATTGCCCCCAGGGTAAGCTTTTACCAATGTAGCAATTACAAAGTAGTAGTTTCAGGCAAGTATCTAGAAGGCTCAAAGAGTTTTGCTTCTTAAGTTTGTGGGGCAAGGTTTTTTGACTGAAGAGAAGAATTTGTTTCTAATTTGACATTCTCCAACATTTCACACATATCTGAATTGCAACTGTCTTTCAAAGACCACAGCTTACTCTACTGTCACCACCTTCCCTTTTTACTTCAGTTTAGTCTTATCATCAGTTACTGTTCATGTTCTGTCTGGTTGTCGGGTTATTGCCAAACACTGGTGCATTCCCATCTTAGCTGCTGGCACCTTCAGAATCTTCTTCATTGGCTTCTTCTCCTTCTCTGATGCTTGGATTTTTCCCAAGTCCTCTATGTCCTCAGCCTCTTCAAGTTCTTTCAGTGATACCATTCTTTGAAGGAACTCATCTGATCCCATCCCAGGATGTTCTTCCCTCACTTCAATTTGGATGATATCTTGTGCCTAGGTTCTCTTCCTACATGTGCTGTACCAGCTCATAAGTAGCTGTGCCTTTGGGGGCACTGTAGAAGTGTGCACTGTAGACTCTAGCAAAGGGTGTGCCTAAGAAATGATCTAAGTGGGGAAGCAGAATTCAGGGCAAAAGGGGGCAGACAAAACCTCACTGAGGACACCTGAATCATAAAATGCCGGGTAGGGCCAGTGGTTGCATAGACATGAGTCTTTCGATCTGATTTCAAATACTCAGTCTAGTACTGTGTTCTACTGTCCCTATAAGCATGTGTACTTGCCAGCAACATAGCCTGGCTTAGCTTCAGATGATCTTTGAGTTTTGGTACAGGACGTTAGTGATGTCTGGCTTCCTTAGAAGAGAATAAAATCATGTCCTTTGCAGCAACATGGATGTAGCTGGAGGCCATAATCCTAAGCAAATTAACACAGGAACAGAAGACCAAATACCACATGTTCTTACTTAGAAGTGGGAGTCATAAACTTTTTAATGGGTTCTTTCTAAGGTCTAGTCTCTAACACCTCTCAAAAATGCAATAACATTCACAAAATCATATTTTGACATTAAGCCAGCACCAAAGAGTACCAAAGGGGACGTTCAATGGGCTCAGCGGTGTTCACTCCTACGGCTAACTCACATGGTTGACACAGGAACTCCAGACATGAAAGCTTAGTTATGGACATATTTTTATTTATTCACTATTTCATTCAACAAAGAGTTATTAAATATTCCTCTGTAAAAGGCACTGCCTCAGGCGCTAGGGATCCACTGAGCAAGAAGGAGGAGTCCCTGCCCCCACTGAGTTTATAATCTAGCAAGGGAGAGAAGCATCAGGTGACTAATTACACAAGTCATTATTTAACTTGTTTGTGATATGTGCTGTGAAGGAGACATTCAGTGAACCCTTAGAGAGTGTAATTGGAGGATTTGATCCAGCTTTTTAAGAAAGCCATCCTTCAGAGAGAAAGGCTGGTGCTGGGCCTGAAAAATCCCGAGAACAAGTTATCTCTGCAAGTTGAGGCAGAGGGGAGGAGTCCAGCGGGTGGCTGTAGCACCTGCCAAGGCCCTAAGGTGGTCAGGAACAGGGTTAGTTAGAAAAAACTGGGAAGACGTTCCAGTGGGGTATGGAGAGCATGTTGCAGTGCAGTGTGGATGTGAGTGTGCTGAGCTTAAGCAGTGTCACAGTCATTGAATGCAACATACATGCATAAATGTGACCCTTGGGTTCACACTTTTCATTTTCATTTTCTGTTTTTAATTAGCTCTTTATTCCACCTTCTTCTAAATACGGTTTAAAATAGACACAATTTATGAACATGCCATATGAATAGTTGACAATAAGAAACTAGAGTGAGAAACAATGAAGATAATTTAGATAAGAATTTTTTTTAAAACCAGCCACATAAAAAAATATTTAGGTGCCAAATAGCATTTTATTTAATAACACCAGGCACATTCTGTGGGATACAGGGCAGAAAAATGTAAAACAATAACATCATAAATACTAAAATGCATCACGAAAGCCTGTCAGGGAATATTGATGTAAACCCCGTGAAAGCATTGAGCGTGCGAGTAATAACTGAGTAATAACCTAAGCTCCATTAGAAATCAATCTTTGCTTATAAATGGGACACACTTTCCAGTGTTTCTCATCCAATTTCATTTGGGAAGAGAAAGAACCTGCACATCACTTTGGAGCCCTCACTCAGAGGCCTGAATGTGTGTGAAAGCCTGGAACTCCATTCTGTGGCCATTCTAGGCTCTGTGTGGTTGTTCGTATCAAATGTCATCTTTGAAAAGCTGCTGTATGTTTTCAAATTATTTTAAAGATGTGAAACACCTTGATGTTAAAGATGCAGGATACAAAACTGTAGAGTGTGATATCCATTTATAACATGTGTGTGGGCTGAGTTTCTCTGGCCTTCACTAGTGTATAAGTACAAATGATCTCTCATTACTGATTATGTACAAAATTTTACTGTTTATTCTATTTGCATAATTAATCTAAACACTGATGACTGGGAGGCCCTGAAGTTGTTTTATATAAACTTAAAATGAGTTCTATCAGTTTGCTTTACTTCAGGATACTTTGTTGCTATGTAGGGTCCACAGAGTCCAGGGAGCTCAGGCTATATTCAAGTTAGGACTACATGTATATAAATCCAAGTGTATAGAGGAAATTATTAGAAGAAAATATAACAACTGTTCTCTCCATGTGGTAAGATTATGGATAACTTATTTTTTGTACTTTTTTGTATTTTTCAAATTATTTTCAATGAATCTATTTTACTTTTAAAGAAAGACCAGTTAAAGAAAGAGGAGAAAGAGAAAGAGAATAAGGAAGGGGAATGGTAGGAAGAGAGGTAGAGAAGGATAGAGAGAGATAAAAAAATGCAGAAGGTAAACTTCATCCACTAGATCCATGAAACGATGTTATGAATTATGCTAAAAACGTGGCAGTCATAGGCTCTGCCCACAGTGGAGGCTACCAGTTGCAGAATGATATATTGATCTGATTGGAGACTCTGACTTGATGGGAAGCTGAGGAACTAAGCATTTTTGCATATAATTCTTCAACTGAGAGGGATAAGCAAATTCTTTTGCTCCTGTGGTTCTACTTTTCCTGTCTGTAAAATGGAGGAGTTGACCTAGTTCTAAAAGATTTCTCGCAGCTCTGGTCACTTGATACCATAATTTTTAGCAACAAGAGAGGTTGTGCAGGAACATTTGCTGAAGTCCCATGGAGATGATGTGTGGCCTGAGGATACCCGAGAGTCTTAACCATTCTAGGTAGAATGGGAGTCTTGTTTCAGCAAACACAAGCAAGAATGCATGTGAGATGAATGGTGTGGGTTTCCTGGAGGATGACTGCAGATAGGTGGGATCAAGGAGAGCAGGTGAAGCTTAGCAATGTTTATAAAAATGAAAGGGTGGGCAAGCAGACCATGAGAGAAGGAAGAGATTGGCATACCTGCATGCTTCTGGCCAGTCTCCTCTCTTTCTTGTTCAATTCAGGAAAGATCCAACAATATGAGTGTATATGAGTGACTCCCAGGCTGCCCCTTGTGAAGGAGCATTTATTTTATCTTAACATGTCTAATTCTAACGATCCCCATAATCTGTCTTTATTTTTCTAAAGAAATCTGACAACAACTTAAAAAAAAAGAAATCAAATCAAAGTGTACTATAACTTGTAGTATTAACGACTGCCTTTCTAAACTTGAATTACTGTAGACGTGGAAGTGTCAATATGACCTATGGAAGGATGGTTCTGGCACAGAGCTCCACGTGTCTAAGCAGTGAGCTTCTGGAATACTGATTCCTCAATGTTTTCTACTTCTAAGTTTGAGAAAGGCATTTTTGTTGTGGGTTGGTATTCTTTTCCCCTGAGGCTAGGTATGCACAATCCTTAAGTCTAGTTTTTTTTTTTTTTTGGAAGTTAATCAATAAAATAAAATATTATCAGTGGTTTTTGCCAAAAGATAATTCCTGTCTCCCCTGAAAATTCAATTTTCTTACAAAATAGGCATCTTGCAAAGCTTTGGAAACTTGCTGGGATTTGTTTGAGAACATTTTGCAGCTTTGTAGACAAGACAAGTATCTGAGTCTGGCCTCCATTCCATGTGCTCCTTTGGTGATCCATTCAGCTCAGCTCTCACCAACCCAGGGTGGCAACTTACAGCAAAAAGCAAGAAGTTGAACAGAAAGAATATGAAGAATTAATTTTGACATTAAAAAGTACATAAATAAGTGCTTTATTATTTATAGTTTATTCACATATAATATTTCATTTGAACAGTTTATATGTACAGTTATATGTCCAGCACCAAGTTCTGGACTTAGTCCACTGCACTAAATGCTGGAGATACAAAGGCAAGAAGACAAATATATGCTGTCTACGTGGGGCTTATAGTCAAGTGTGAAAGATCAACTTTGAAGAAGTTATTTGGTCCATGGTTGGAGAGTACTATCTCAGAGAAAATAAAGAGTGTTTAGGGAGCATAAAACAATGAACCAGGAATAACATATTAGTCAGGGTCCCAGCAGAATTCCATTCAAGTGATGAGACAATCTACAGAATTCTTAACAGAGTTAAGGGAACCAGCAGTGGACGCTGAATCATTTAGGGACTAGTTGTCATGGGGAAGCCTTTATATACCTAATCTGGTGAGAACTGGAATCATTGAGAAGAGGAACACAGCCACTCCCAGAAGCACAAGGCAAGGCAGTGAGGGAGTGAGGGAAGAAATATCCTGACCTCTCTCTCTTCTTGCTCTGTTCTCCCTCAAGTGTTTGCCACCAGCCATTCCAGACAGAGCCAGAGGGCGAGGCAGGCTCAGTGAGGCAGGAGGTTTGACTTACCCTTCTGGGGTCCAGATCGGGGCAGGAAAGAAGAGAGAAGCATGGGGACGAGAGAAAAGAAATGGAAAGTCACCATTACAAAGTGCCTCCTTCTGAAAGAAATATTTTAAGTTGAAATCTGAAGGACAAATAGGAACTGTCTGAGCTAGGAATGGGGAAACACTGGAAATGGCATGTTTGAGTGTCCTGACACGAGAAAGCAAGGCATGTTCAAGGAACTGAAAACAGTAGGGAAAGGCTTGGGTGAAAAGAGCCAGGAAAGCTGTGGCATGAAATGAAACATCTTAATGATTCAGGATTTATCCTGAGGGAAATGGGAAACCACAGAAGGGCTTTGAGTGGAAAATGATCTAAATCAAGTTCAAATTTTAAATGATTATTCTGGCTTCTATGTGGAGAACAGTTTGGAGGGACCAAGAATGAATACAGTGAGATGTGCTGGGAAACTGTATGTGAGAAATGGAAGAGATTAAGGGATAAAAAGAAGTGGATATGTTCAAGAGATATTAAGTGGAAAAATCATTAGGACTTGGTGGTTAAGTAGAAATGGATGGTGTATGATGGGGAGTGGTCCAAGATGAATCCCAAGTGTTTGGTTGAGAAGTTGTATGCACGACAGTGCCATTTGCTAAGCAGAAAACACAGGAAGCAGCTTTGGGGTTGAACATAAGTTTTTGTTACTGATGGGTGGAGATATCAGTAAAAAACTGGTTATGTGATTCTGGACCTCAGAAAGTACCACTCAAAATATTGGAAATTGCTTATAAATGGCACTTGTCTTGTTTATGTCACAGCCCACATACAGCCATTGTTACTGATGTTCCCCACTAGCTTATCTCAGTTCTTTACTTGTCTGAAAAAATAGCTTTTTCTAAAATATGAGCATATCTATGAGTGCATGTTATTCCTGTCAGCATCATTTTTTATATCCTTCAGGGGAATGTTGAAGACTGCTATACTATGCAATGGATACACACAAAAATATTTCTCCATGGTCTAGTAAACTGGGTGATGGGCTCAAGAAAGAGGCTAATATGAAGATAGTGTATATTAGTGGTATAGGGAAAATATGTGCAAATAATTACAGTTTGAGGTAGCCAAGATCGCTACAACGTAAAAGAGTGAATATTAGAGAAGTTCATAATAGTAAGAAGCCACTCCTAGTGATATTTATATGGGTCCTTAAGTACAATAATAGACAAGTTTCATGTTATTAATATGTTGTCTGTATTACTAGTACATTATTAATCGGATTAGGGCATTTTTGATTCCACCCTTGCTTATACTATCTCGACCAGTATAAACCAGGCAGAAACTGGTTTTCTCTCTTGTGGCTTGTACTGTAGTGCTCTATACCTTAAAACTGTGCATTGCTTTACCAGATGCAGTGGAATACCTAGTTTCTAGAGACTTCACATAGGAATGAAGGAGCCAGTGGGAGGGAAGGGGTTGTGGATTATGGATGCTGAGGAATTGTAGTAAGCCTGGTTCATTTTTTTTTAGTCCATTTTTGTGTTACTATAAAGGAATACCTGAAGTTGAATAATTTATAAAGAAAAGAGGGTGGTTTATTTGGCTCATGGTTCTGCAGGCTGTAAAAGAAACATGGTGCAGCGTCTGCTTCTGGTGAGGGCTTCAGGCTGTTTCTGCTCATGGTGGAAGATGTTAAGGGACGCTGGAGTGTAGAGATCACATGGTGAGACAGAGAAGTGAGAGACTGGGGAGTGAGGCATCAGGCTCCTTTTAGCAATCAGCTTTCCTAGGAGTTCATACAGGGAGAACTCAGTTACCTCCCTTCCCAGGGAGGGCATTGATCTATTAATAACGGATCTAACTTGTGACCCAAACAGCTCTCATAGGTCCTGCTTCCAACACTGGGAATGAAATTTTAACACACGGTTTGGGGGACAAACATCCATACTATACTACTCATCTTTACCACTGTTCTAGAAAATGACTCAAGAAATGTGCTAGACATGGAGCTATGAAACCAAGATACCACATCAGAGAAGGACTTGCTACCCAGCTGAGGGGAATATGGTTTGCAGACAACCCACAGCTGGCAGCTTCTTTAGGGTTGGCCTCATGTCAGCTGCAGGGAGCCACGTTCCCAAGGTCTTGCCTTTCTAGGGAAGCCCCCCACCTGATGAATGAGCTCAGTGCAGGTATAAAGGTCCATCCAGTGTGACCCAACACCTCTGAGTCATTCTCACACTCCAGAGGTGACCACTGGGTTGGCTGAGGGTTTGTCAGGCCTGCATTACAGTTTAACTTCTTCCTATATTCAGTCCTGCTTCCTCCTCTCTCCTTTGCCAGGTACTGATCCCTTAATTAACATCTTGCACTCCAACTTCATTTTATAAAACCCACCCTGTGTCAGTTGATAACAGGAGTAATACCACAAATCAGATAATAAGGTGGGGGTTTAGAGATGGGTCATTATAGCCCAGCCAAAAACAAGAACCATATCACTGTTGGTAAGTTGGTAGTGCATTTCTAGTGAATTGTATCAGTGGAAGGGAATATAGTAGCTGGTATTATACTTTATGTGTTTGTGACACACACACACACATTTTGTCTATGGTTCCTGGCTCATATCTCTCATAGTCCTTGTTACAGTCTTGTGTTATAATATTGGAGTGCTTTAGGCCTCAGCCGCAGGCTTCAGGAAACAGAATCTCAGGACCCTAATCTAATTGTGGGTCATAAGACCCTCATACTCTAGAGGAAAGAAAGCCGCACAAAGTAGCCAAAAAGGCCTTGCTGGTCTTAAGTCATATCCTTTTCGTCCAGTTACATTTCTATATGGCTGTACATGGTTCAATCGTGGAAAACCAATGAAGTCTCCATAGAAAGCACAAAGGACAGGCTTTGGGAGCTTCTGGATACCTGAACACATGGATTTTCCTGGAGAGTGTTGTAACCAGGGAGAGCATAGAAGCTCTGTGCCCCTTTCCCCATACCTCACTCTATGCATCTCTTCATCTATTCTTCACAATATTCTTTATAATAAACCAGTAAACATAACTGTTCCCCTAAGTTTTGTGAGCCACTCCAGCAAATTAATTAAACCCAAAGAGTGAGTGGTGGAAACCTCAACTTAAAGGTGGTCGGTCAGAAGTTCCAGAGGTTCAGACTTGCAACTGGTATCTCAAGTGGCAGGGAAATACAGAACTGAGGCCTCAACCTGTGGAATCTGATGCAATCTCCAGCTAGACAGTGTCAGAACTGAATTGGAAGATACCCAACTGGTATCCCCAATTAGTGGGGAAAAATCCCCACCCATTTGGTCACAGAAGTCTTCTGTGTTGATTGTGGTTGTGTTGGTGTTAGAGCAGAGAAGAAACATGGTTTGTGTTTTTTCTAAACAGTGACATATGGGATAAATAGTAGCTCTAATGAAGATAATTGAACTCAATGGTTTTGATAAGTGGAACTTATTTCTTATTTATAAGAAATAGATGAGGGTGAGCAGCATACAACTAAAAGCCAGATATAAACTCCAGAGGCAAGCTTTGGTTTTATAATTAAGACACCGTTATTTCCTGAATAAGAGATTGAAGAAAGCTAAGGATCAAGACTAGAATTTATAGTGGCTGAACTTCAAAATGATTAACGTTCAACCAAAGGCAGATTGTTAAGCAAAGGTTAGAACTCATGGGGAAAACCAGGGACCTTGACATGGAAGGTAAGAACAATGAGTGGATGCTCCCAAATATTTTATTTTCCAGACTCCTTAAATCCTCGGACCCTTCAGAAGTGTTCCATGCCTCCATGTTAAAAACCAACACAGTGACATGCTGGATAAAAATGAAAACTCTCACAAAAGGACAGGTGCTCATCACAGGATCTGCTCCCTTCTCCCCTCCTGTCCACTACACCTATAACTAGGGTACATTTCCAGCATATTTCAGTGAGGGCTATGCTGGGCCTAACAAGAGAGTACAGGGACTATACCTCAGAGGAGATAAAGATCTAGCCGGCATGTTCTGGCAGGAGCCATTGGTATATGTGTGAGATTGGGTCCTGAGGGTGCTTAATCAGGGAGACTAGAATATAAGATCAGAGAAGGAAACATTCTACAGAGTTACAGAATGTCACATTTTGGCAAGGAGCTCAAGAGATGATGCAAAATCATGATTAGGATGGGTTCTAGAAGTATGGAAAAAAAATCATAGCCTACACTAAACAAAGTTGAAATGTCAGAATCACATAGGAGATAGTAGAGGAAAGAATTAAAAGGTTTCAGGATTTCGATATGCTAGAGTGGATATCATGTGGCCAGAAGACCCACAAGATGATTATGTTCCACCAGAAGACCCAGAGGGCACACCATTTACCAAGGCCATGAAAGTGTGCTGCTGAGGGGACACTAATATCACTAAACTTTCAGTGGCAGTTGTCCTCTACAGGCCAGGCTGATAGTAGAAGACGTTATGGAACTTAGCGCGCGGATACAAGTGGGGATGACACAATTGGAACACAATGAAGAGCAGGTGACGATACTTAACTGCCAGAAAAAGAAGGTTACAATGACCATAACAACTCGCCAGGTGGACTATAAACCAAGGAGGTCTGACTTTCAGAGGATTATGGAGATGATTAACAGTTTACCCTGTCCCTAGATGGGCAACCAACAAGGATGTTGTTCTGTGTGACAAGAAACAATGGGTAATTGCCCTAGTAAAAAGTCACAGGCTCACATCCAGTTTCCAGACCTGAGCCAGTTTTCAGATCCAGAGCCCACTGACTAAAGAGCTGGGTCTTGGGAGATGCACTTAAGTCATAAGGCCACGTGAGTACAGCAATGATCCTTTCAAGATGAAAGTGCTGCAGATGGGATCAATAGGCATAATCAAGCTGTATGGGCAGGTAGCTCAGACTCCCACAGCATCCACCATTGTTGCACCACTACCTTTCCTCGGTTCACATTTAGAGCTGTATTTGGCCTTCCAATCAAACACCTGAAGGAGGAGGGAAGTCTGAACTTGCTTTATGGGATGGGTCAGCATGGTATATGAAGTCAAGCTGAAAATGGAGAGCAGCTATACTAAAGCCCACCCTGAGGTGGGTTCAAAAGACAATGGTGAAGAAAGTTTCACCCAATGTGTAGAACTTCTGATGGTGTACCTGGTCACCCAGTATTTGTGGAAAGAGAAGTGACTTGGATTTGAATATATATGGACTCATGGTCATTGGCAATTGGCCTGGCTGGAAATGAAAACATTAAAAGATTGAGGACAAGGAAGTTTGGTTTAGAAAAATGTAGATGTACATATGGGAGTAGATATGAAGTATTAAAGATCTTTGTATCACATGTTATCTAACAGAGAACATCCACCATGAAAGAAGCACTAGTCTGACAAGGATACAAAATGGCTTAGACAGAGGATGTCAGCCAGCCTCCGTCATCAGTTCCCAGTGTTGTCACAATGGACTAGTGAAAAATGTGGTAATGGTAGCAGGGATGGAAGTTATGTTCTGGCCCAACAGCGTAGGCTTATACTTCTAACACTGATCTAGATATTTCTGCCTCTTACCGTCTAACCAGAAACAGAGACTAATGCTGAGACCCTTAGATGGCACCATTCACAAGATCAATCAGCCCCTTAATGGCAAGTTGACTACACAAGGCCCCTTTTATCCTGGAAGGGCCAGTGATCTGCTTTTGGGAATATATACCTATCCTGGCGTGATGGTTAATATTAGGTGTCAACTTGACTGGATGGAAGGATGCCTAGATGGCTGATAATGTATTGTTTCTGGATGTGTCTTTGAGAGTGTTGCCAGAGGAGACTGACACTGAGTTGGTGGAGTGGGAGAGGAGACCCACTGTCAATGTGGGTGGTCATCATCCAATCAGATACCAATGTGTCTGGAACAAAGCAGGCAGAAGATAAGCTTGCTTGCTGATGATTTTTGGCTCTCTCTTTCTTCCCATGCCAGACGCTTCCTCTCCTCCTGCCCTTGGATATCAGACTCCAGCTTCTTCAGCCTTTGGACTCTGAGACTTACACCAGCAGGTTCCCTGGGGTTCTTGGGCTTTTGGCTACAGACTGATGGCTGCACCACTGGTTGTCTTGGTTTTGAGGCTTTTAGAATTTGGCTAGCCACTACCGGGTTCTCTTTCTTCAGCTTGCTGATGGCCTATATTGGGACTTCACTCGTTTGAGACAGTTCTCCCTAATGAACTCCCTTTTATATGTACATATATGTACATATATATGCACATATATTTATGTATATATGTACATATATATGTATATATTTTATATGTACATATATCCTATTGGTCTATCCTTCCAGAGAACCCTAATACACCCAAAAATGGATTTGTCATTTCTGCTTGCAGGACTTCAGCCAACACCATTATCCAAGAGTTTATGCAGTATTTGATCACTTAGACCAGAGGTCCCTCTCTACAGCAAAGAAAATGTAAGAGTGGGCCTATGCCCACTGGATCCTCTGGTAATATCCTATACCCAACACTCATTAGTTGCTACTTCTGAAGGGGCATTGAAACACTTGCTGAAGGCACAGTTGAAGTGTCATGTCAGAGGGGCAGCATCTAATTTGCAGTATTGGCACAGAATCAGATCTTGATATGGTACTGGGTTTCAACACCAGGACCAAGAAGTGTAAGCAGTAGTGGTTGCACTTAACTATAACTCCCAATGATTCATTGGAGGTCTTTATGCTTCTCATTCCTACACCTCTGGGCTTTGCAGGGATAAAAGTCTTTGTTTCTAATAACGGAACACTTTTGCCAGGAAACCCAGCAAGAATCTCATAATTCTAAGCTTTGGCTGTTGCTAAGGCACTTTGGGTTTCATGTGTCCAGGGACTAGCAGGCAAGATGAGAAGTCACTCTCTTGGTGAAGGTAGTTAAGACTGGTTATTAGGGAAGAAAAAAGGGACATGAAGGAATATGTATAGAATCTAGGTGGTCCAATTTAGGCGCCTCTTGTCACTCTTTTGCTAATTGTGACTGAATATTTAGTAAGCAAATCTGGAGTAAGTAGATAAGGGTTACCTCTCAAGGTCTGGGTCACACCATTTAGTTAGCCATCATGAGGTACTCATCAAACCAACAGAGGCACTCTTGAAGCTAAGAGGAATCTAGAATGGATAGTGAAGGAGACAGTTATTGGGTGAATAGTGGCCCTGAGACCAGCTAGAGTAGTGAGATCTATGGTTAGTACCACTTCTAAAATTCTCCCAAGAAGAGACTTCCATCAAAATTCTTGAGGAGCAAAATTCTGGAGGTCCATCAAAATTCTGAATACATATGGATAAGTGAATCCAAGTGAGATAAAGTGTGAACTGTGGTAGACGTAGCTAAGTGCCACCAAGATTACCTTTCAAGGAGGGACTTGCTCCCAGCTATAGGAAATGTGGTCAGCAGACAGCCTCCTGCTGGCTGCTCTTTCAAGATCTGCCTCTACTCCAGACAGCCACTTCCCCTCAGCTCAGGTATTTCCAGGGCATCTTACAACCAGCGACTAGCAAGGCGGGGTACAAAGGCATGTCGAATTTGGTTGCATGTTGCAGGACAACTTTGATGAGTAATTGTTGATTGTGAGCTCCCTGCTAGGCTAGTCAAGGCTTTGCCAGGCTTGCAATTTGGCTCCCTTCTGCCAATCTGCCTCCTCTCCTTCCTTTCACAGGTAGTGTGATATATATCTCATCACTGATACACATCTCTTGCCTAATCCTGTTTATGCATCTGCTTTCAGAGAACCCAACCTGTGATGAAAAAGTTCATGCTCGAAGTTAATATAGAGTTCTCCCAGTCCCAGGCACTTTGAGAGTTGCAGGTTACACTGTAGACATGACCAAGTCCAAGAAGACTGCACACAACCAGTCCTGAAATGGCACAGAAATGGTGTCAAGAAACCACAATCACAAGAATATGAATCGCTTATGGGGCATAACACGCACTTTGTCAGGAAGCACAAGAAGAACCTGGAGAAGATGTAGGCCAACAAAGAAAGGCCATCGCTGTGCATGCCAATGCTGTCAAGGCCCTCATAAAGCTCAAGGAGGTTAAGCCCAAGATGTCAAAGGGCATCAGTCCCAAGCTTGATAAACTTCCTTACACTGCCCACCCCAAGCTTGGGAAGTATATTTGTGTCTACATTGCTATGGGTCTTGGGATCTGCCGGCCAAAAGCCAAGGCCACAGATCAAACCAAGGCCCAGACTGTGGCTTTAAGCGTCAGCTGGAGCTGCAGTTCCGGCTCAGGCTCCCAAAGGTGTCCAGGCCCCCATAAAGCCTCTCTGTCTGCCAACGTGATGACAGAAGGACAGATATGAGCACTGGACTGCCGTCTGGATGGAGCTTCTGTCCTTCCATGCTCTTTGTATGAATAAACCTGAGGCAGGAAAAACCCCCAAATAAACAAAAAGTTAATATTGAACATCCCAATAGATAAACTAGACAACTGATCAAATGTACAATTCTTTGTAAAATTTGTGTATTCTTTGGCTCAAATAATTAGCAATTCTTTTAGAGCCCACCTCAGCCTTTATTATTCAGGGATTTTATTTGTCATCACTCTTCAGTTGCTACTGCTGTGTTGTAATTGGAGTTATGGTTCTTTAGAAAAAGTTTTTGCTAGAATGTTTTGGTTATCTTTAATATATCTGTTACCTATACCTTTAATATAACTGTTACAATTACCCGGTATTGTGAAGGATTTCTGTAAGTAGGCTCACCCAATAATGAGTCATTCATGCTTGAATTTAAAAGAAAGAGAAACGTGAAGATTCTGAGGTGCTGCTGTTTGGTGTGCAGATTTTTATGATGAAGTAATTGGAAAGTTGGGGGTTTACAGCCAGTATAAATCTGTCTGAAGTGATGCCTTCTTTGAAGAGTTCTTCACAGTACTATTTTCATTTCATAGAGCTTTCTTTTTGGCTCAGTATTTTTTTGCTGCATTTTCTAACAGTCTAAGAATGACAGTGAACAATGCTATTTTTAAAACCTTTGTATTTGGAAATAGTTTTACACTCATAGAAATGTTGCAAGAATAAGACTAGTACAAAGAATACCTGATCATTTACCCAGACTCACCTATTGCTAACATTTTATTCCATGTGCTTTGAGTCATCTCACTCTCCCTTTCACTTCCCTCCTATTATGTGTTTTTCCCTCCACTATAAGTTTTTCTTAACCATGTAGGAGTAAGTTACATCCTTCATGGTTCTTTTCCCCTAAGTATTTCTGTGTTATGTTATGTTTAAGAATAAAGATATTGTTTTTCATAAAAACAGTATAGCTGCCAACTTGAGGAAATTCACCATTAATCCAATACCCTTACATAACCTATCATCCACATTTCAATTTTGTCATTTGATCTAATAATGTCTTTCTAGCACTTTTCTCCTGGTACAACATTCAGCTTAGGATCATGTATTGCATTGAGTTTCATGTTTTCTGTTAGGCTCTTTGTGTGTGTATGTGTAATCAGATACATTGTTATTTTAAAATATTTAATTGACAAGATACTGAATATAATCAAGGCATGTGATGTGATTATTTCTCTCACATCTACATCGTGTAGTGATTACCAAAATCAAATTAATTAACACATCTATCACTACCCATGCTGCACATAGATCCCCAGAACTTGTTCATTTTACAGCAAAGTTTATACTCTTTGACCAACATGTCTCCATTTGTCTTACCTGCCAACCCCTGGTAACCACTGTTCTCCTTTCTACTTCTGAGTTCAATCTTTTGATTCCACACGTAAGCGAGATCATACAGTTTAAAACAAAACAGCCCTTGTCTTTTATGACATTGACATTTTTGAAGAATACAGTATTTTATAAAATAAAATGTTTCTCATTTTGGGCCTCTTTGAAGATTTCTTGTGATTGTATTCAGGTTGTGCATACTTGGCTGGAAAACAGCATAAGAGATGTGGTGTCACATTCAGGGCATTACATCCTGAGCTGAGGTGGATGATGTCCATCAGCCCATATTGGTGAGGTTCATTTTAAACCCAGTCAAAACATTGTCCAAATCTCTACTGTATAGACACCATGTTTTTCTTTGTAACTAACAAGCAACCTGGGAAGACACTTTAAGACTTTAAGAACATCCAAATTTAATGTAAAAATTCCCCTTAGATTTAGTGTCCATTGATGATGCTTGCCTACACCAACTTTAATATGATGTTTGCAAAATGATCATTTGCTACCTCCAAGCACTCCTCCTACATTTTCCAGTCTGCACTGACATTTTACATAAGCAAGAACTCACTGCTCTTCCAGTTGTCTGTGTATCCTTATCTGTTTACTAAATGGTTCATGGATTTTAATTTTTTCAAAGGTTTACAATTCATTACTATCCTTAATAATTTTAGTGCTCAAGTTATCACAAATATGACCAGTGGGAGCCACAGAAGGTTGACTCTTATGTCTTAGGACATGTGCCACCATGTTTTGAGTACTTCCTTATGTTTTAGAATAAGATATTCCAGGTTGTTCTTATAACCCACATTGACTAAGTTCTGGAGTCAGCCATTTCTCTGAGGAGCCCTGGTGTTTTTGTAGTGGAGAATGGCGTTAAAATCAAGATCTGGGTGCTAAGTGTGCTCACTGCTTACTGGGGTGTCTTTGCTTCTAGTTTCTAGTGGACAGATTTAAATAATATATGCTTATATATACCCATATACATATACACACCTAAATATATGCACATACATACATATATACACGCCAGCATGCATTGTGTGCATATATAGGGATATATACATACATATGCATATTTTAGAAATCATAGATTTATACCAGTGCTGCTAATTTCAATTCCTCCCCTCAGGATTCTTTTTTGCTTTTTCTTATATATTTATAACACTTCTTCACAGTGAGAACCTTGGCTCTCAAGCACATCAATATATTTATTCTCTTGTTCATTTCTATAATGCATCTCAGGTAGTTTCAGAATTGCTTACTCCACACTACTACAAAAAACAAACCTACAAAAATAGTTCAGAATTTGTTTGTTGTTCCTTCCTCTCCCATCCTATTACTACTAAGACTGAGAGTATGTGGTAAAATACTGCAATAATAAATTACTTTTTAGTATTTTCTCCTTAATCCCTTTAGGTGTGGTTGTTATTCATTTGAAATATTAATTATTTCTTTCAGTTTGCTTTCAGTTTTCTGTTTTTTACCTTTTGCCATTCTTGTTGACTTTTTTTTTTTTTTTTTTGAGACAGAGTCTCAGTCTGTCGCCAGGCTGGAGTGCAGTGGCGTGATCTTGGCTCACTGCAACCTCCACCTGCTGGTTCAAGCGATTCTCCAGCCTCAGCCTCCTGAGTAGCTAGGAATATAGGCATGCCACCATGCCCAGCTAAATTTTGTATTTTTAGTGGAGATGGGGTTTTACCATGTTGGCCAGGATAGTTTCAATCTGTTGACCTTGTGATCTGCCTGCCTTGGCCTCCCAAAGTGCTGGGATTACAGGCGTGAGCCACCGTGCCTGGTCTGTTGATTTAAATTTTAAATATAAGAAATATTAACATTGTCCTGAAGGTCAAAACTATACAAAAAGGGTTTATCAGAGAAGTGTCTCTCCTTTCTGTATTCTTTTAACTTCATTCCTCTGCTTTTGTAGGTAACCAAGCTCTTTGTAGTAGGCTGGATAATGGCCTCCCAAAAGATATCCATGTCCTAATCCCTGGAAATTGAATGTTACATTATATGGTGAAAAGTTCTTCCAGTTGTGATTAACTTAAGGGTCTGCAGATATAATCTACAGATTACTGTAGATTATCCAGGTAAATCCTAAGTAAAATCACAAGAGCTTTTATAAGACATAGTCAAGAGGAGAGTACACGCACATGCAGAATATGAGAAGGCAATGTGGCAGTGGCAGAGGCAGAGACTGGAGTGATGCAGCCACAAGCCAAGGAATACTAGCAGCCACCAGAAGTTAGAGGAGGCAAGGAACAAATTCTTCCCAAGAACATCTGGAGGAATTGTTAGTCCTTCCAGAACCTTGATTTTGGCTCAGTGAAACTGATTTTAGATTTCTGGCCTCCAAATCTTAAGAGAATAAATGTGCATTGTTTTAAGCCAAAAAGTTGTGGTATTTTGTTACAGCAACCACAGAAAATGAATACAATTGTCTGCTGGTTTACCTTCACATCAAGAGGAGACTATAGGGCCTATCTTAATTCTGTTCTAGTCCCCCACTCTCAGCTCACTTCAGTAAGTATTGGTGGAATGTTCAGTACATGGGAGGAACTGCTCAATGCTGGGCTCCTAAACATATGTACAATATGAGTGTGTCTATTAAGTGTACAAAGTACCTGGTGGAACGAAGGAGGATGCTAACTCTATGTGGGGGCTGGGAAACTGTGGGAGGGGAATCCAGGGAGAAATCACAGAGGAAGCGGTTATCCTGCCAGGCATGATTTCTGCCTGCCTTCTGTACTGTTTAGGGGCTCAGCCAGATTTCTCTTCTTGACCTGTCCCTAACGCGATCTTGCTTTCCTTCCTGCCACTACACCTGGGATTTGATGCAGATTTTCCCCCTAAGCTACCAACCTGAAATCTTCTGGAATCTCATTCTTGCTGAGCTCCTCAGTGGTCATCCCCTCCTCTCTGTGTGACAGGCTCCTGAGCCCCTTAGATCTTGCCACCACCATGAACTCAGGGAGTGCCTGCACCAGACTCATCTGGGCCTCAGGGTGAGGCTTCCTGTGAGGAATTCTTGCCCCTTATTGATACAGCGGTAGACAGTTTGCAACCGCTCTGCTCCCAGACCTTGCCTTTTACCTTTGATAGCATTACATATTTTCTGACTTAAAGTGATTAGTATGTCTTAAGAAAAGTTCGTGAGGTTTTTCATGTCTTCAAGAGAGTAAGCTTTTTTGACCTTTTTGTTCTATGCAGTTTCTACCATCATACTTTACAGAGTAACCCTTTGAAAACAGTGTTGTACTTACTCAAGAAACAATTCCTTGCTGGAGAAACATAGTTTATGATCAAGTGAAGTGACGGCTATATCCCCAGGTAGGCCCACGCCCCATCCCAGCTGTGTGGGGCAGAGCATGACCCAGGCAGGATGAGGCACCATCTTTCAACTTGTAGGACCGCAAGTGAGAAAAGCACATGCTGGGAATAAAGATGGAAAAACCAGTGCTTTAGAGGTAAGAATCACTGGACTTTTTTTGTTTTCAAAGAAAAATAGCAATGTAGTAGTGACTGATGGATATGCTGGTTTAGCATTTATGATCTCTGTTTAAAAACTGATTTGCCTCACTGACTCTCCATTTCTTGGAGGGAGTCAAACCTGTGAGAGAAGAGTCTGTAGGTGGGAATTTCTGGCTTTTGAGCTGGAAATGGGTAACTACCTTCAAGAATCTATGCCTACAAAACAAAAGGAGAGCCAACTCAGGAAAGGTGTTGCCACCCACATGGTCACTTACATGAGCTCATACCTGAAACAAGGTATGAGTTTCTGTTTTCTCCAAGTCCATACCTCAGAAAGAGCACTGGGAATGGCAAACTAAAAGGGGAGGAAGAGATGAAAAGACCTGTATTTACTTGACATGGGAGAAAGAGTCCTGAATATTTTAAATATGATGAAAATTTTAAGTCCATAATTTTTCAGTGTGAAAGCCAATTTTCCAAACTCATGTTTTGTTTCTGGGTTCTGGGAGAGGATGGAATGCAGAGTGGGAAAAACGTGCCCTCGAACACTCATTCCTGTGTTTATTGAGGCAGTAGTAATAAGCCCTCATCATCTTGCGGCTCTCAGACACATAAGCTTTATGCAACTTTTGTAATTTGGGAGAAAAGGAGTGAGGGAGCAACAGACTCAGGCCTTAGAAAATGGTCTAAATGCTGCTGTGCCCTCCCACGATATTTTCTTTCCCAGCAAATACCAATTATTTTCTTCCAGATTCTCAGATTAAAAAACCTCAGAGTCATTCTTGACGTTTCTTATACCCCATAGACAATCTATCTTAAAAATATGTCTGGAACGTAATCACCACTCACTGATTTCGCCACTGTTACCCAGGGCCAGGCTGCCTTGATCTCTTGCCTGCGTTGTGCATTGTTAGCCTCTTTACTGGTCTCTGTTTCTAACCTTGCTCCTTTACAGTCTATTAAGACAGTAGCCAGAGGATCCTTGGAAAAGATAAATCATCTTGTATCACTCCTCTGCTTGAAGCTCTGCAGTGGCTTCCCATTTGACTCAGGATAAAAGTTAATTTTCTTTAGTGGCCCCCAAAGGCCTCCATGACCTGCCCCTCATTATCTAGTCCTACTTACCTTCTGCTGTTCCTTAAACCACCAAGTATGTTACTGCTTTAGAGACTGCTGTTCCTTTTGTCTGTGACACTCTTCTCTTCCCGCAGGTACTTTTATTATATACTTCTCATGTCACGGTTGTATGGATCTGCATATCACCTTATCAATGAGGTATCTCTAGGCCATACTTTATCAACAATTCCTTCCCTAGTGCCCCTCTTTCACTGCTTTATTTAACTCCAGAACACTTAGCATCTGGTATATTGCTTATTTGTTTTAATTGTCTGTTTCTCTTGTTAAATATAAGCTCCTTTAGAACTCCTTGTTTGTTTTATTTATCATCATATCCCCAGTGCTTAAAAGAATGCATGGCATGTAATCTGTACTCAATTAAATAACTGAGTAAATAATTCCCCATGAAAATGATCGAGTTAGGGACCTGTGAGTCTAAATCCTAATTAGAAGAATTTATTCCTAAGGAATAAGGGAGAGAGAATTTTCTGTTAGTAAAAAATGTTCAATTAATAAAAACCTGCCATTAAATACCAAAGAATCTTTTTCTGCAGGTCATTAAAAGAATGAATGATTATCTTTAAAGGTTCATGATTTACTATTCAGAAACTAATCCATTATAACATTTTAATTCTAGAAATGTTAGTATGTTTTCTTCATCAATCTGGAATTCTTAGGTTATGATGAGTCCAGACCAGAGGGTTGGGGATCAGGATCTCCATAATTAAATAAAGTAGATTCAAGTCTTTTTAAGTGGCAGTGACGTTTCTGGTGATAAGTCTGGGAGGATCAAGGTTGATGACAAAACAGAATGCACTAAAGGTGATAAGGTGTATGTCACCTCTGCAGCAGCTTAATGTTAAATCAAGGGTGAAGAGTACACCCATGGGGGCATGAGGGCTCTGTCCCCACCAGTCAGTATGGCTAGAAAGGGAATCCTGGTTCTGCTTTTTTTTTGATTTTTTCCATTTTCTACAGAGTTCCAGATCACAGATACCTGGATATAGGAGGTTAATCTGCATACAGTTTAGCAACCCTAAAAATGTGTGCTTTAAACAGTATTTTCTGAAGGTCCCACTGAAATGGTAGAGTTTAGAGTGACTATCTATACTCAAAGAACCCTGTTTTTAAAATCAGAATTTCAGTGTGGAAATTTTCAAACTTACAATTAGAATATTGTAATGAGCCACCATGAACTCACCATCCAGCTTCAAAAATTACCACATGCTGCCATTCTCAAAACCCACTTAAGACTTCTACACTTTGCACTTAATATGACTTTGCATTTCTGTGTAAATAGTGGATGATTGCATCCTTAATAAACAAAGACACCACAGCTGATTGAAAAGCCAACTGGCATAAGGAAATAATTACCTCACTCATTGTGACACACTGCCTTTCTTTATAAGGTGTTGCTAGTTATAAATAAATGACGTATTAGGCATAGGTTCAGAGTCAAAGAGCTACAGCTTGGTGGCTTGTTTTGCTAAGTACAAGAAGAGAGGGTGGAAAATAAATCCTTAGATGAATTAGATGTGGGAGAAGTGAGACTAAGACACTTAAAAAAAAATCACTGCAGTTTTACATAAATGGATTATTTATGGTAACAAATGTATACAATGTGGCCATTTCTAGGAGAAAAATGTGGGTTTGTAAATGGGAACTAAAAGATTTACAGGATTTAAGAAGTTGTTCTGGATAGTTATGGGCCAGAAAATACTTTGTGTAACTCCCAACTGTGGGCTGAATAGCGTGCATGGCACCTTACACAGAGGGTTCTAGATGTGGGACTTGTAGTGTCAGAGAACGTAAGTCAAAAGTCAAAGGTAGTGTGGTTGCCCCTAGAGAGCTGCTTTTGATGAACAGATCTTGGAGCAATTGGCTTTTGTTTGTATTTGATTTGCTCCACTTAGAATTTTTTTTTTTTTTTTTTTTTTTGAGACGGAGTCTCGCTCTGTCGCCCAGGCTGTAGTGCAGTGGCCGGATCTCAGCTCACTGCAAGCTCCGCCTCCTGGGTTTACGCCATTCTCCTGCCTCAGCCTCTGGAGTAACTGGGACTACAGGCGCCCGCCACCTCGCCCGGCTAGTTTTTTGTATTTTTAGTAGAGACGGGGTTTCACCGGGTTAGCCAGGATGGTCTCGATCTCCTGACCTCGTGATCTGCCCGTCTCGGCCTCCCAAAGTGCTGGGATTACAGGCTTGAGCCACCGTGCCCGGCCTCCACTTAGAATTTTTAAGGGAACAATCCTATGGAAGCATAGTAACTTGTGAAACATGTATAGAACTTATTTGCTCTCAAATAAGGCCAGGTTGTTGAATAGCTTTTCAGCATTTCCAGGCTTAGATAGTTAAAATATAACTTTATTACTCTGTAACAATCAGCCAAGTTTTAAAAGTTTTAATATCGGTTAATAGTATTATAAATTGACAATAAAAGCGGATCTATTTTCAGATAATCAGAAAGATGCGATATTCATTATATTAAGTCCTAATAGTTTGCAAAGAACATGTATTATAAGATGTCATTTACATGATTAGGTAGTGATTTTTTTACCTTTTTTTTTTTTTTTGAGACAGAGTCTGGCTCTGTCACCCAGGTTGGAGTGCAGTGGCCCCATCACTGCTCACTGCAGCCTCAACTTCCTGGGCTCAAGTGATCCTCCCACCTCCAGGCCCCTCTCCCCTGACCTCCCACCAAAGTGCCACAGTACCACAATGCCAGGCTTATATTTGGTTTATTGTAGACACAGATTCTCTTTATGTTGCCCAGATTGGTCTTGAACTTTCAGGCTCAAGTGATCCTCCTGCCTTGGCCTCCCAAAATACTGGGATTACAGGAGTGAGCCACCATGACTGGCTGTGATTATTTTTTTTTTACTTGTAAAAAGTTCAAGGCTGAAGGGTAAAACATTTATCATAAAATATTCACATCTAACTATTTGTAATATTTTTTAGTAGAGAAGAAAATAAGCACTAAAACATAATTCATCTGTTATAATGGGAGCATATGAAGCTGTGGTGAATATGGGAAATAAATTAATAAAGACTGAAATGTTAAACAATATAAGTTATATCTCAGTAAGATTTTTAAGCTATAAAACTATATAAGGAACTTACTTATTGCAAGAAATATCTCAGAATTATATTGGGACAGGTTCTAATGGAACAAAAGTCCACCAAGAAGGTCTCACTATTAAAATTATGGGCTCTAAGTAATTCTGAATTAATTCCTTTGTTAGTTTGTTAGGGTGGGAGTAGCACAGGATAATTTTCTTTTTCAAATTGGTAAAATAAAATAATACAATAACAATAAGAGAAAGGAGGACAGAAGGAGACATTTCTGGCAACAAATGTGGCCTCAGCACTTTGAAGGAAATGCATTTTCTTTGAACATTTGTTTAGTATATTGGCCTGGGATAGTTGAACTTTTCTTTTAAAATGTGTTTTGCATTCATGTTATTGAAAGAAATTAAGTGCTGATTCATCTAGAAGATATTTTTAACCATATTGACACTTACCTTTTCACCTTGACATATATAGCATATTTTCTGGAAATGTGAACAAAGCACATTTTCTGCTGCATACAAAAATACAATGCAATGCAATGTAATTCATGTCTCTGAGATAGTGTGAGGTACTAAAGGCAAACAAGCCACAGTGTATGCATCTGGAGAGAATTTTATTACATAAAGGGGGCTCTTTATATCCAGGAAAGTGATAGTGAGGGATAATACTTTTTCTGGTGCAATCATGTCTTACTAGTCATTGTCTGCTTCTACAGATGCCATGATATTCTTTACCCTGCAGTACTTCAGAGATTTTCCAGTGGGGAACTGAAGTTTAGTAATGATATAGTTTGCCTTTGTGTTCCCACCCAGATCTCACCTTGAATTGTAACAATCTCCACGTGTCAAAGGTGGGACCAGGTGGAGGTGATTGAATCATGGGTGTGGATTCCCCCATACTTATGTTCCCATGAGACTGTTCTCACAAGATCCGATGGCATTACAAGGGTCTTCCACCTTCACTCAGTACTCCTCCTTGTTCCTGCTGCCCTGTGAAGAGGTGCCTTCCTCCATGATTGTAAGTTTCCTGAGGCCTCACCATTTATGCAGGACTGTGAGTCAATTAAAACTCTTTTCTTTATAAATTACCCAGTCTCAGGTATTTCTTTATAGCAGCATGAGAATGGACTAATACAGTAAATTGGTATAGCAGAGAGTGGGGTTCTGCCATTCAGATATCCGAAAATATGGAAGCGACTTTGGAACTGGGTAACATGCAAAGATTAGAAGAGTTTAGAGGGCTCAGAAGAAGACAGGAAGATGTGGGAAAGTCTGGAATTTCCTGGAGACGTGTTAAATGGTTTTGACCAAAATGCTGATAGTGATATGGACAATGAAGTGCAGGATGAGGTGGTCTCAGATGAAGATGAGAAACTTGTTGGGAACTGGAATATAGGTGACTTTTGCTATGCTTTAGCAAAGAGACTGGTGGCATTTTGCCCCTGCCCTAAAGGTCTATGAAACTTTGAACTTGAAAGAGATGATTTAGGGTATCTGGTGGGAGAAATTCCTGAGCAGCAAAGCTTTTCAGATGTGGCTTGGGTCCTCTTAAAGGCATTCAGTTTTATGCATTGACAAATAGACTATTTGGAATTGGAAGTCATCTTTAAAAAGGAAGCAGAGCGTAAAAGTTTCGAAAATTAGCAGCATGATGATGTGATAGTAAAGAAAAACCCATTTTCTGAGGAGAAATTCAAGCCAGCTGCAGAAATTTGCATAAGTAACAAGGAGCCAAATGTAAATTGCCAAGACAATGGGGAAAATGTCTACAGGGCATGTTGGAGGTTTTCATGGCAGCCCCTACCATCACAGTCCCAGAGGCATGGGAGGAAGAAATGGTTTCCTGGGCTGGGCCCAGCACCTTGCTGCTTTGTGCAGTCCCAGGACTTGGTGCCCTGCATCCCAGCTATGGCTAAAAGGGGACAGCATATAGCTCAGACCATTGCTTCAGAGGGTGTGAGTCCCAAGCCTTGGTGGCTTACACATCGTTTTGGGCCTGTGGATGCACAGAAGTCAAGAACTGAGCTTTAGGAACCTCCACCTAGATGTCAGAGGATGTATGGAAATGCATGGATGTCCAGGCAGAAATTTAATGCAGGGGTGGAGCCTTCATGGCAAACTTCTGCTAGGGCAGAGTGCAGGGGAATGTGAGGTTGGAGCCCCCACACAGAGTCCTTACTGGGGCACTGCCCAGTGGAGCTTTGAGGAAAGGTCTACCGTCCTCCAGGTCCCAGAATGGTAGATTCACTGACAGCTTGCACCATGTGCCTGGAAAAGCCACAGACACTCAGCACCAGCCTGTGAAAGCACCTGTGAGGGAGGCTGTACCCTGCAAAGCCACAGAGGTAGAGCTGCTCAAGACCATGAGAACCCATTCTTGCATCAGTGTTACCTGGATGTGAGACATGGAGTCAAAGGATATCATTTTGGATCTCTAAGATTTAATGACTGCCCTATTAGATTTCATACTTGTATGGGGCCTGTAGCTCTTTTGTTTTGGCCAATTTCTCCCATTTGGAATGGGTGTATTTACCCAATGCCTGTACTCCCATTGTATCTAGGAAATAACTAACTTGCTCTTGATTTTACAGGCTCACAGGTAGAAGGAACTTGCCTTGTCTCAGATGAGACTTTGGACTTGGACTTTTGGGTTAATGCTGGAATGAGTTAAAACTTTGGGGGACTGGTGAGAGGGCATGACTGTGTTTTGAAATATGAGGACATGAGATTTGGGAGTGACCAGGGATGGAATGATATGGTTTAGCTCTGTGTTGCCACGCAAATCTCACCTTGAATTGTAATAATCCCTATGTGTCAAGGGTGGGACCAGGTGGAGATAATTGAATCATGGGAGCAGTTTCTCCCATACTATTCTCGTGACAGTAAGTTAGTTCTCATGAGATCTGATAGTTTTATACGGGACTTCCCCCTTCTTTTGGCACTCATTCTCTCTCCTGCTGCCCTTTGAAGAGGTGCCTTCTGCCATGATTGTAAGTTTCCTGAGGCCTCCCCAGTCATTAAAAACTGAATCAATGAAGCCTCTTTTCTCTATAAACTACCCAGTCTCTGATATTTCTTAATAGCAGTATTAGAGTGGAATAGTACAAGTAATGAGGTTTATAGTCGTTCCAGCAACACAGTTTTTTGACATGGGGAGTCTAGACTTGCAGACAGCTTGTAGGTGTGTAGTATTGTAGAAAACTTACTGGGTCGGAGTGAGCACATTTGGATTCTAGCACCTTCTCTGCAATTTATTGGAGATCTTGGGTGTAATTTGATTACATAAGATCTAAGGTTTTAAAAAATTGTGTTTAGTTTATATGACATTTGAGACTACTCCCCAACAGAATTTTCTCTACTTTGTTCTTCTTTGTTCCTTACTCCACACCTCTCACTTTTTGTCATGCCATCTGAATCTCAGTACTTAGAGCCTTAATGAGAGGTTTGTGACGGCTCTTAAATGACTTTTGGCTGGGGACCCAGGACATTCAATTCTGCTGTCTGAATACCTCTTTTTCCTGTTAATTTCTCAAAGGAAAATTATAAAAGGAAGCTACTTTAAAAAATTATCAAAGACGCCTATTTCCCAAACCCTTATGTAGTGTTTTCAGGTTTCCTGGACAGGTTACATCACTTAAGCCTGTCTTTTTCTTAACTTAAACCCAAATCTCAAAACTAGGTCCAACTAAGTACTTGAATATGAAACAATGAAAGTACCTAAGTGCTCCTGAGAAAAGGATAAAAGAAAGCAAGCAAAGTGGATTGGGTTTTCTATTTGGGGAATTCAGCATTAGCTCAGTTTAAATAGTCAGGATGGCTTTTGAACACATAATGACCTGCTCACTAGTAAACACAGTCCAATAAGTGTTCCAAAATTTGACCCCATTGGATTAGAGTTCCTTTCTCTTGGAGAAGTTAAATGTGGTTCAGATATCCTTGTATACTTTATCACAAATCCTACTGAAGTCCTGTGAAGAGTCATCAAGTAGAATTATACTAAAGTATAATCAGTAGTCTGTGTGGTCACGTAAGCTCCTACCAGACTAACAGTCCCATAGAAAACAACTGTAAACTCTGGAAAAAATACAAAGATCAACTAACTACATGAAGGCACTGGAGATGAAACAAAGACAGATTTTGGAGGAAAGTTAGCATTTGAGCAAAGTTAATGATACAATGAGAGTTTCCTGTGTTGTATGAATTTTAGATTGGGGGCAGACTCCAGCCAGTGCTGCATGAGATGAGTGAAACTCTTACAGAAAACTTGCAGTACTATTGCCCAGAAGATGACTTTCAGGACAACCAAAGCCATTTGAAAGTGAGAGTAGAATTACAGAAAGAAGAGAAATAGAGAAAGGAAACACAAATTCTGTGTATAAACTCTACCCAAATCTCTGGCTAACCCCTGAATTACACATGTGCATGGGAAACCGCAGACAGCTCACTCAAGGATTAAAAAGTTGGACTAAGATTTGAGCTGCTTCTTAAGTGACATAATTTACAGTTTTTGTTCAGCCAAGTTAATTGAACTTCTTAAAAAAAAAACACTCATCATAGGACTATAACAGAATTCAGAACCTCTACAACTTAATACTCATGTCAGGCTGCAATTCAGAAGTTCTTGACAAAGACCAAAAAACAAAACAAAACAAAACAAAACCCCAAAAAGCAAAAAAAACTGTGATCCATTCCCAAAAGATAATAATCAATGGAAACTTACTCTGATATTTAAAATAACAAAGGATTGTAAAGTGGCTATTATAACCATCTTCAATGACATAATGGAACATATGCTTGAAATGTTTGAAGAAATAGGGATTTTCAGCAGAGAAAAGTTTTAAGAAAGAACCAAATAAAAATTTCAAAACTGAAATATACACTTTCAGAATAAAAATTACTTCAGGTAGGCACGGTGGCTCACACCTGTAATCCCAGCACTTTGGGAGGCCGAGACAGGTGGATCACGAGGTCAGGAGATGGAGACCATTCTGGCTAACATGGTTAATTCCCATCTCTACTAAAAATACAAAAAACTAGCTGGGCGTGGTGGCGGGCGCCTGTAGTCCCAGCTACTCGGGAGGCTGAGGCAGGAGAATGGCGTCAACCCGGGAGGCGGGGCTTGCAGTGAGCCAAGATCACACCACTGCACTCCAGCCTGGGCAACAGAGCGAGACTCCGCCTCAAAAAAAAAAAAAAAATTACTTGAATAGGCTTAACAGCGAAATGGAGATGACATAAAAGTTAGTTAATTCAAAATCAGTAGAAAGACGAGTGTTGTGTATACCTGCTGGCTTACAGAATGTATTAAGAGTTTACATTTCTTTCTTTTTTTTTTTTTAAACACATTTTTTAAAATTTTTATTTATTTTATTTTATTTTATTTTATTATACTTTAAGTTCTAGGGTACATGTGCATAATGTGCAGGTTTGTTACATATGTATACTTGGGCCATGTTGGTGTGCTGCACCCATCAACTCGTCAGCACCCATCAATTCGTCATTTATATCAGGTATAACCCCCAAAGCAATCCCTCCCCCCTCCCCCCCCATGATAGGCCCCGATGTGTGATGTTCCCCTTCCCGAGTCCAGGTGATCTCATTGTTCAGTTCCCATCCATGAGTGAGAACATGCGGTGTTTGGTTTTCTGTTCTTGTGATAGTTTGCTAAGAATGATGGTTTCCAACTGCATCCATGTCCCTACAAAGGATGCAAACTCATCCTTTTTTATGGTTGCATAATATTCCATGGTGTATAGGTGCCACATTTTCCTAATCCAGTCTGTCACAGATGGACATTTGGGTTGATTCCAAGTCTTGGCTATTGTGAATAGTGCTGCATTAAACATACGTGTGCATGTGTCTTTATAGCAGCATGATTTATAATCCTTTGGATATATACCCAGTAGTGGGATGGCTGGGTCATATGGTACATCTAGTTCTAGATCCTTGAGGAATTGCCATACTGTTTTCCATAATGGTTGAACTAGTTTACAATCCCACCAACAGTGTAAAAGTGTTCCTATTTCTCCACATCCTCTCCAGCACCTGTTGTTTCCTGACTTTTTAATGATTGCCATTCTTACTGGTTTGAGATGGTATCTCATTGTGGTTTTGATTTGCATTTCTCTGATGGCCAGTGATGATGAGCATTTTTTCATGTGTCTGTTGGCTGTATGAATGTCTTCTTTTGAGAAATGTCTGTTCATATCCTTTGCCCACTTTTTGATGGGGTTGTTTGTTTTTTTCTTGTATATTTGTTTGAGTTCTTTGTAGATTCTGGATATTAGCCCTTTGTCAGATGAGTAGATTGCAAAAATGTTCTCCCATTCTGTAGGTTGCCTGTTCACTCTGATGATAGTTTCTTTTGCTGTGCAGAAGCTCTTCAGTTTAATTAGATCCCATTTGTCAATTTTGGCTTTTCCTGCCGTTGCTTTTGGTGTTTTAGACATGAAGTCCTTGCCCATGCCTATGTCCTGAATGGTACTACCTAGGTTTTCTTCTAGGGTTTTTATGGTATTAGGTCTAACATTTAAGTCTCTAATTCATCTTGAATTAATTTTCATATAAGGAGTAAGGAAAGGATCCAGTTTCAGCTTTCTACTTATGGCTAGCCAATTTTCCCAGTGCCATTTATTAAATAGGGAATCCTTTCCCCATTTCTTGTTCCTCACAGGTTTGTCAAAGATCAGATGGCTGTATATGGGTGGTATTACTTCTGAGGACTCTGTTCTGTTCCATTGGTCTATATCTCTGTTTTGGTACCAGTACCATGCTGTTTTGGTTACTGTAGCCTTGTAGTATAGTTTGAAGTCAGGTAGCGTGATGCCCCCAGCTTTGTTCTTTTGACTTAGGATTGTCTTGGCAATGCGGGCTCTTTTTTGGTTCCATATGAACTTTAAAGTAGTTTTTTCCAAATCTGTGAAGAAACTCATTGGTAGATTGATGGGGATGGCATTGAATCTATAACTAACTTTGGGCAGTATGGCCATTTTCACGATATTGATTCTGCCTATCCATGAGCATGGTATGTTCTTCCATTTGTTTGTGTCCTCTTATATATCACTGAGCAGTGGTTTGTAGTTCTCCTTGAAGAGGTCCTTGACATCCCTTGTAAGTTGGATTCCTAGGTATTTGATTCTCTTTGAAGCAATTGTGAATGGAAGTTCATTCATGATTTGGCTCTCTGTTTGTCTGTTACTGGTGTATAAGAATGCTTGTGATTTGTGCACATTAATTTTGTATCCCGAGACTTTGCTGAAGTTTCTTTTCAGCTTAAGGAGATTTTGGGCTGAGACAATGGGGTTTTCTAGATATACAATCATGTCATCTGCAAACAGGGACAATTTGACTTCTTCTTTTCCTAACTGGATACCCTTGATTTCTTTCTCTTGCCTGATTGCCCTAGCCAGAACTTCCAACACTATGTTGAATAGGAGTGGTGAGAGAGGGCATCCCTGTCTTGTGCCAGTTTTCAAAGGGAATTTTTCCAGTTTTTGCCCATTCAGTATGATATTGGCTGTGGGTTTGTCATAAATAGCTCTTATTATTTTGAGGTACGTTCCATGAATACCGAATTTATTGAGAGTTTTTAGCATGAAGGGCTGTTGAATTTTGTCAAAGGCCTTTTCTGCATCTATTGAGATAATCATGTGGTTTTTGTCTTTGGTTCTGTTTATATGCTGGATTACGTTTATTGATTTGCAAATGTTGAACCAGCCTTGCATCCCAGGGATGAAGCCCACTTGATCATGGTGGATAAGCTTTTTGATGTGCTGCTGAATCCGGTTTGCTAGTATTTTATTGAGGATTTTTGCATCGATGTTCATCAGGGATATTGGTCTAAAATTCTCTTTTTTTGTTGTGTCTCTGCCAGGCTTTGGTATCAGGATGATGTTGGCCTCATAAAATGAGTTAGGGAGGATTCCCTCTTTTTCTATTGATTGGAATAGTTTCAGAAGGAATGGTTCCAGCTCCTCCTTGTACCTCTGGTAGAATTCAGCTGTGAATCCATCTGGTCCTGGACTTTTTTTAGTTGGTAGGGTATTAATTATTGCCTCTATTTCAGAGCCTGCTATTGGTCTATTCAGGGATTCAACTTCTTCCTGGTTTAGTCTTGGAAGAGTGTAAGTGTCCAGGAAATTATCCATTTCTTCTAGATTTTCTAGTTGATTTGCGTAGAGGTGTTTATAGTATTCTCTGATGGTAGTTTGGATTTCTGTGGGGTCGGTGGTGATATCCCCTTTATCATTTTTTATTGCGTCTATTTGATTCTTCTCTCTTTTCTTCTTTATTAGTCTTGCTAATGGTCTGTCAATTTTGTTGATTTTTTCAAAAAACCAATTCCTGGATTCATTGATTTTTTGGAGGGTTTTTTTTGTGTCTCTATCTCCTTCAGTTCTGCTCTGATCTTAGTTATTTCTTGCCTTCTGCTAGCTTTTGAATGTGTTTGCTCTTGCTTCTCCAGTTCTTCTAATTGTGATGTTAGAGTGTCAATTTTAGATCTTTCCTGCTTTCTCTTGTGGGCATTTAGTGCTATAAATTTCCCTCTACACACTGCTTTAAATGTGTCCCAGAGATTCTGGTATGTTGTATCTTTGTTCTCATTGGTTTCAAAGAACATCTTTATTTCTGCCTTCATTTCGTTATGTACCCAGTAGTCATTCAGGAGTAAGTTGTTCAGTTTCCATGTAGTTGAGCGGTTTTGATTGAGTTTCTTAGTCCTGAGTTCTAGTTTGATTGCACTGTGGTCTGAGAGACAGTTTGTTATGATTTCTATTCTTTTACATTTGCTGAGGAGTGCTTTACTTCCAATTATGTGGTCAATTTTGGAATAAGTGTGATGTGGTGCTGAGAAGAATGTATATTCTGTTGATTTGGGGTGGAGAGTTCTATAGATGTCTATTAGGTTCACTTGGTGCAGAGATGAGTTCAATTCCTGGATATCCTTGTTAACTTTCTGTCTCGTTGATCTGTCTAATGTTGACAGTGGAGTGTTGAAGTCTCCCATTATTATGGTATGGGAGTCTAAATCTCTTTGTAAGTCTCTAAGGACTTGCTTTATGAATTTGGGTGCTCCTGTATTGGGTGCATATATATTTAGGATAGTTAGCTCTTCCTGTTGAATTGATCCCTTTACAGTTATGTAATGTCCTTCTTTGTCTCTTTTGATCTTTGATGGTTTAAAGTCTATTTTATCAGAGACTAGGATTGCAACCCCTGCTTTTTTTTTGTTCTTGATTTGCTTGGTAGATCTTCCTCCATCCCTTTATTTTGAGCCTATGTATGTCTCTGCATGTGAGATGGGTCTCCTGAATACAGCAGACTGATGGGTCTTGACTCTTTATCCAGTTTGCCAGTCTGTGTCTTTTAATTGGAGCATTTAGTCCATTTACATTTAAGGTTAATATTGTTATGTGTGAACTTGATCCTGTCATTATGATATTAGCTGTTTATTTTGCTCGTTAGTTGATGCAGTTTCTTCCTAGCCTCGATGGTCTTTACATTTTGGCATGTTTTTGCAATGGCTGGTACCAGTTGTTCCTTTCCATGTTTAGGGCTTCCTTCAGGGTCTCTTGTAAGGCAGGCCTGGTGGTGACAAAATCTCTAAGCATTTGCTTATCTGTAAAGGATTTTATTTCTCCTTCACTGATGAAACTTAGTTTGGCTGGATATGAAATTCTGGGTTTAAAATTATTTTCTTTAAGAATGTTGAATATTGGCCCCCACTCTCTTCTGGCTTGTAGAGTTTCTGCTGAGAGGTCTGCTGTTAGTCTGATGGGCTTCCCTTTGTGGGTAACCCGACCTTTCTCTCTGGCTGCCCTTAAGATTTTTTCCTTCATTCCAACTTTGGTGAATCTGGCAATTATGTGTCTTGGAGTTGCTCTTCTCGAGGAGTATCTTTGTGGTGTTCTCTGTATTTCCTGAATTTGAATGTTGGCCTGCCCTACTAGGTTGGGGAAGTTCTCCTGGATGATATCCTGAAGAGTGTTTTCCAACTTGGTTCCATTTTCCCCCTCACTTTCAGGCACCCCAATCAGACGTAGATTTGGTCTTTTTACATAATCCCATACTTCTTGCAGGCTTTGTTCATTCCTTTTTCTTCTTTTTTCTTTTGGTTTCTCTTCTCGCTTCATTTCATTCATTTGATCCTCAATCGCTGATACTTTTTCTTCCAGTTGATCGAGTCAGTTACTGAAGCTTGTGAATTTGTCACGTATTTCTCGAGTCATGGTTTTCATCTCTGTCATTTCGTTTATGACCTTTGCTGCATTAATTATTCTAGCTATCAATTCTTCTACTCTTTTTTCAAGATTTTTAGTTTCTTTGCCCTGGCTACGTAATTCCTCCTTTAGCTCTGAGAAGTTTGATGGACTGAAGCCTTCTTCTCTCATCTCGTCAAAGTCATTCTCTGACCAGCTTTGATCCTTTCCTGGTGATGAGGTGCGCTCCTTTGCAGGGGGAGATGCAATCTTATTTTTTGAATTTCCAGCTTTTCTGCCCTGCTTTTTCCCCATCTTTGTGGTTTTATCTTCCTCTGGTCTTTGATGATGGTGACGTACTGATGGGGTTTTGGTATAGGTGTTCTTCCTGTTTGATAGTTTTCCTTCTAATAGTCAGGACCCTCAGCTATAGGTCTGTTGGAGATTGCTTGAGGTCCACTCCAAACCCTGTTTGGCTGGGTATCAGCAGCAGAGGTTGCAGAAGATAGAATATTGCTGAACAGCAAGTGTACCTGTCTGATTCTTACTTTGGAAGCTTCCTCTCAGGGGTGTACTCCACCCTGTGAGGTGTGGGGTGTCAGACTGCCCCTAGTGGGGGATATCTCCCAGTTAGGCTACTCAGGGGTCAGGGACCCACTTGAGCAGGCAGTCTGTCCCTTCTCATATCTCAACCTCCGTGTGGGGAGAGCCACTGCTCTCTTCAAAGCTGTCAGACAGAGTCATTCGCGTCTGCACAGGGTTCTGCTGCTTTTTTTGTTGTTGTTGTTTAGCTGTGCCCTGTCCCCAGAGGTGGATTCTACAGAGACAGGCAGGTTTCCTTGAGCTGCTGTGAGCTCCACCCAGTTCGAGCTTCCCAGTGGCTTTGTTTACCTACTTAAGCCTCAGCAATGGCAGGTGCCCCTCCCCCAGCCTGGCTGCTGCCTTGTGGTTAGATCACAGACTGCTGTGCTAGCAATGAGGGAGGCTCCGTGGCTGTGGGACCCTCCCGGCCAGGTGTGGGTATAATCTCCTGGTGTGCCCCTTTGCTTAAAGCACAGTATTGGGGTGGGAGTTACCCGATTTTCCAGGTGTTGTGTGTCTCAGTTCCTCTGGCTAGGAAAAGGGATTCCCTTCCCCCTTGCGCTTCCCAGGTGAGGTGATGCCTTGACCTGCTTCAGCTCTCGCTGGTCGGGCTGCAGCAGCTGACCAGCCCCGATTGTCCGGCATGCCCTAGTGAGATGACCCCAGTACCTCAGTTGAAAATGCAGAAATCACCGGTCTTCTGTGTCGCTCGCGCTGGGAGTTGGAGACTGGAGCTGTTCCTATTCGGCCATCTTGCTCCGCCCCAAGAGTTTACATTTCTAAGCCACGACTTAAAAATCTTTGTGGAACAAATATTAGCTCCACTGCTTCAACTATTTTTATTTTTGAGACAGGATTTCACTGTCACTGAGGCTGGAATGCTGTGGTGTGATCTTGGCTCACTCTAACCTCCGCCTCCCAGGTTTAAGTCACTCCTTTAACTTGAGAATGTGCCCTGTAATTCATTTATAAAGATAACAAAGTGATCAAAAGAAACTTAGTGTGGTCATAATGCCAGTTTGTTTCTACATCTCTTTACTGTAAAATAATTTGAATTCTTTTTGGATTTTAATAATTAACTACTTTAATTGTGATGAGGTATTAATAAAATCAAAGTATTTTTCAAAATTAAAACTTCTTATAATACTTGATTTTTAGTTCTTAGAGATTTTTATGGTAATGTTAATGAATACCCAGTTAATAATAATAACTTAACTTTATTGAGCACTTTTGTACCTGGCACTGTACTTAGAATTTATATCATATACTCCTCAAAACAATCTGAAGAAGTAGGTATCATTTTAATGCCGTTTTTAGAGATGAAGAAACTGAAGTTTGTAACGTTACCTTATACTCATATCACATAGCTTGCAAATGGTGATGTCAAGATACAAACCCAGGCTCTTTGTAGCCCAAGGCCATGTACTTAATCTTTATTTCACACTGCCTCCTGAGGTTTTATTCATTTGGTAATCAGGGCAATAACTAGACTCCACATCATTGAATGCACATGAGTTAAAGTAGTGTGTTCTTATTTGTAAATGATTCTAATATTTGCCAGTTATTTAAACTTAACCTATTCAAGTACCTTCCCCAAACTAAACATTTAATGAAGTGTGGCTGATGACTATAAAGAACATTTGTTTTCATAAAGTTTATATATTGTTTTAAGTGTGAACTCTGCTTAGGATAAACAATTATTCTTTTTTACTCTTTTAAATTTATCTTTAAAAATTATTTTTAATGAACACATAATTGTGTATATTTATGGGGTGCAGAGTGATAGTTTAACAAATGTATACATTTTAATGATTAAATCAGCTTAATCGGCATATCCATAACCTCAAACATTTATCATTTCATGTTGGGAACATTCAGAATCCTCTCTTCTAGCTATTTGGCGATATACAATAAATTATTGTTAACTATAGTCTCCCCACAGTGCTACAGAACACTAGAACTTATCCTTTTTATCTAGTTGTAACTTTGTGTTTGTTAACCCACCTCTCCCTATGTCCCCTTCCCCCTTACCATTCCCAGCCTCTAGTAACCACTATTCTACTCTCTTCTTCTATGAGGTCAGCTTTACATATGAGTGAGAACATGCAGCATTTATCTTTTTGTGTCTGCTTATTTCACTGAACATAATCCTCCAGGCTCATCCATGTTGCTGTAAATGATGCCGAGAATGGCAGCATTCTGTTGTTTTTTAACGGCTGAATAGCATTCCATTGTGTATATATATGACATTAAAAATATCCATTCATCTGTTGACAGACACTTAGGTTGATTCCATATTTTGGATATTGTGAATAGTGCTGTAATAAATATGGAAGTTCAGTTATTTCTTTAACATAGTCATTTTCCTTCCTTTGGATATAAAACCAGTAGTGAGACTGCTGGTTCTTATGGTAGTTCTAATTTTAGCTTTCTGGGTAACCTCCATACTTAGAGATTCTTGAACACTTTATCATCAGTAGGTCACCTGCAACAATTCTTCATCTGATTTAACGGCTACAAAATACATTAACTCTGATAATTATTCCAAAGTGTATTCTCAAAATACAAAGCAATTAATAAGGATTTTATGTTATATTAAATAAATCTAAATTAAACATAGGTAATGAGGCCCTTACATGCTCTTTTGAAAAGAACTCTCAGGCTGCTTTAATTTATTCATTTAAAAGTATCTTTGTTTTCTTTTAAAGCAACCCATGGAATGTCTTAAAATGTTAAATATTCTTAAAAATGTAATATATACCTACTACTGTATCCTGCCCCTTTCTTATCATTTCTCAGCCCACTTTCTAAACTTTAATCCCCTTAACTCTTGACTATTTTCCCTGGTATTTATCTCTATTTTTCTGAATATGAATGGATATTCTGCTATATTTTAATTTATTAAAAACATTGCCTATTAAATTTATCTCATCAGTACAGAAGGGCTATTTGTATGTGACTGTGTGGAGAGAGAGAATAAATTTCTAAAAAGACTGGTCATACATACTGAATTTGGCAAGGTGTGGAGGAATTGGAACCCTCACACAGCACTGGTGGGAATGTAAAATGGTACAACTGTGATCCCACCATTCCATGCCTAGGTATTTACTTAAGTCTATACAAAGACTTGTGCATGAGGGAAGGGAACTTGGAGGACGTGTCAATAGGTGCAGCAAACCACCATGGCACGTGTACAGCTATGTAACAAACCTGCACATTCTGCACATGCATCCCAGAATTTAAAGTAAAAAAACAAAATAAAACTAAACAGAACAAAAAACAGAAAACACTTGCAGATGAATGTTCCTGGACACTTTATGTGAAATAGTCCCAAACTGGAAACAATCTGCAAGTCTGTCAGTTGGTGAATAGAAACAAACTACTGTATCTACACAAATAAATAGTACCTAGCAATAAAAAGCAATGCACTACTGAAACACACCACAACATGGTTGACTCTCAAAACATTTTTGTTGAGTGAGCAGACTCGGACAACAAAGAGAACATAGTTTAGCTTTCCATTTATGTAGAATTCTAGGAAATATAAACTAATTTATGGTGACAGAAAGCAGATCATTATACTATGCAGCCATAAAAAAGAACAAAATCATGTCCTTTGCAACAACATAGATGAAGCTGGAGGCCATTATCCTAGGCAAATTAACACAGAAACAGAAAACCAAATACTACCTGTTCTCACTTATAAGTGGGAGCCAAACACTGGATACTCATGAACATAAATATGGCAACAATAAACATCAGGACTACTAGACAAGCGAGGGAAGACAGGGAGCCAGGGTCGAAAAACTCAGTGTTGGGTACTATGCTCAGTATGACAGGATCATCCATACCCCAAACTTCAGCATCACACAATACACCCAGGTGACAAACCTGCACATCCATCCCTTGAATCTGAAACAAAAGTTGAAATTATATAAAACATTGGTTGTCTGGGGATTAGGAGGAGGAGAGAGAGGGAAGAATTATGAAGTCACATAAGAAAATTTTGGGGGGGTGAAGGATATATTCACTACCTTAATTGTGGTGATGGTCTTGTAGGTGTAAACATATGTCAAAACTTAACAAATTATACACTTTACATATGTGCAATTTATTTTGTGCCAATTATACCTTGATAAAGCTACTAAGAATAATTCCAAAAGCCACAAGTCTATCCCTAAGATAGCATGCAGCCTGAAAATTGTGTACTAGCTGTGTCCATCTGTAATTACTAATTTTCACTTTTCCTGAACCATTCTCATCTCCTTCTTAGTCATTATTGCACTTTCTGTAATGGCCATTAATTGTTCCATAAATGACGTGCATTCCTGTCTCTAGATCCAGCTCAACATCTCTGCCTGGAAATTCATCTCCACCCTGGTTTCTGATTCTCATCATTAGTAAGTTTTTTAAACCTAAGTCCATCCTCTTCTAAGATGCTTAATCATACCACTCCCATAATTAATCTCTTTCTTCTTTGTGCTCACATGTTATCTATTCTGGTAGTTAGCATAGTCTGCCTAGGATCAGTGCCATTTATGTGCATATGTAAATTTCTCCCAATATTCAACCAAATATCTTAACAGCTAGAAACTTTATTGCTTTAATATTCACGTATATAATCCATCCGTAATTTTTTTTTCGTGTATAGGATGAGGAAGTACTGCATAACCATTTTTTTCATATTGTTAATCAATTGATCCAGTGCTACTTACTGGAAAAGCCTTCCTTCTTACCTATTGCAATGCACTGGCAATGTTGTTGTTACCAAGTGACCATATATGCATATATTTGTTTCTTGAAGCTATGTTTTGTAATATTTCTTTACTTATCTATTCATACACAAATGTCACTTGGCTGTGATTGCTGTAGTTTTGTTATAAATATTGATATCTGATAGTACAAGTCTTCCAACATTTCTCAAGATGCTTTGATTATTCTTGGTTCTTTGGAATGGTATCTAATTTAGAATCAACTTGTCAAATTTCTAAAACAAAAAAAACCCCCCACAAAATCTGCTTGGATTCTGATTTAGATTTTACTATTTCTATAGATCCATTGGGGGAATTAAGTTTTTGCAACTGTGAATCTTCCAATTCATGAACATGATATATCACTCCTTTTATTTAGGTATTAATTTTATTTAGTAATATTTTTTAGTTTCCTACACAGATATCTTACACATCTTTAATTAGATTTAAAACTAGATATTTACTTTTTTGATACTTGTAAAAAATACATTTGAAAAAATCTCATTTCCAAACATTTGTTCTAAACATTCAGGCATGTAATTGATTTTTATATATTTATCAAAAGTTATTGCTAAATTTTGTTTATCCATAGATTCCTGTGAATTTTCACTATAAGCATAATGTCATGTGTGAATAATAACAGCTTTATTTCTTCTTTTCTAATGTTTATCATTTCATTTTTTTATGACCTCATTGCACTGGCTAAGGACTTCCAGTACAATACTGAAAAGAAGTGGTGATAATAGACATTATTTCATACTAAATCTCAGGAGAGGAGCTGTCAACATTTTAACATTTATTGAAGGAGATTTTGGCTTTGGTTTGTTTATTTCCTAGGCTTCTATTTCTCTTTGCTAATATATATATTTTTTTAAATAAGTGAGTTTTTGTCAAATGCTTTTTCTACATCCAATTTGATGATTATGTGATTTTCTCTTTTATTCTGTTAATTCTAATTTTTTAAATTAATTTATCTTTGACCCTATAACATAAATTATGTTGATTTTTAAACATTTACTGTATTGAGGACTAATTTACACATGATAAAATGCATTCATTTTAAATGTACATTTTAATAAATTCTGCAAAATGTGTACACTTGTATAATCAACAAAACAATCAAGATACAAATGTAGAACATTTTCTAAACTTACCTTCCCTGTCAATTTCCCTTGGCCTTAGTCCCAAACAACCACTGATCTGGTTTTTGTCACCATGGAGTAGATTTATCTTTTCTAGAGTTTCATGTAAGGGAGTTATACAGTATGTATTCTTTTGTGTTTGGCACCTTTTGCTCAGCATAATGTTTTTTAGAGTCATCCATGTTGCCTATATCAACAGTTCATTCTCTTTTTGTTGTGAGATAATTGTCCATTATATAAATATATCACAGTTTGTTTATCCATTCACCTGCTGATGAAAAGTGTTGAGCTATTGTGAACAATAGATAGAAAAGATTTAGATAAATGATGGCTTTCAAAGCAACAGTAGCCTAACCTTCCTACGCTTATAGAAATAATAATATAAAGTGGGTAGATATATATAATAGAAATAATTACTTTAGAATGATTTCTTAAATTTAACTTTTAAGTTCAGGGGTACATGTTCAGGTTTGTTACATAGGTAACCTTGTGCCATGGGTGTTTGTTGTACAGATTGTTTTGTCATCCAGGTATTAAGCCTAGCATCCCTTAGTTATTTTTCCCGATGCTCTCCCTTCTCCCACCCTCCGCACTCTGAAAGGCCTCAGCGTATGTTCTTCTCTTCTATGTGTTCATGTATCCCCATTATTTCGTTCCCACTTCTGAGTGAGAACATGCGGTATTTGGTTTTCTGTTCCTGTGTTAGTTTGCTAAGGATAGTGGCCTCCAGCTCTATCCGTGTTCTTGCAAAGGACATGATGTAGAATGGTTACCACTGGAATATAAATTCCATGAAAACAGTCTGTCCTGTTTACGAATATATCTTAAGTGCCTATTAAAACACAGTTCATACCCATTAAATATTGAATGAATTAATGAAATAACTTTGAAGAATTTTTAATTTGTTTTCTCGTCTCAGATTTATACTCTGTCTCAAAGTTAAATTAGTACATTGTATTTTATAGTTTTAAAAGACAAAGTATAAAAGGAAGAGTGTTTAGAATTGGTTATATAATGAAAACCAGCAACCCTACCTTAAACATTTTATCTCTTATTTTGTGGGTTAAAAAAAAACATGAGTGGGTTTAAATTATGAGGACGAGGGATGAGAACTTTAATTTCAATATTTCTAGGTTAAAACTTTATATTATTAATAAAATTTCTGAATGTCATCGATTTACTGAAAGCAATATCATTCTTTATTGTTGTCAGCACAACTTTTCTAGAGTTGGAACATGGGAATAAATTCCCATGTTATTTTCCTAGGCACTCCATTTTCTACTATTATACATTTTGTCAAGTTGAGCAAATATCAGAAGTGTCTGCTTACAGCAAACATACTCAGAGTTTCCAAAGATATAAAGGTAAAAATCAGGAACAGAAATAGAAAGAAGAGATAGAGTCTAATCAATTTATTTTTAAGCCATTATCTGATGTATTTATAACTCCTAGGCTCTGGGTGTATAAAGTTAGAGTTTTAAATGTGTATGCTTATATGGGATGATTTACTTACAATGATTTTCCTCAGGTGATATAAATTGGTCAGAAATGCAGTGTAACATATATTTCATGATATGGGCATAATTGTGCAAGTGTCATGTGTTGTGGCCTTAGGAAAATGGCTAAATAGTATTTCTTTCATTAGATTGGATTCAATTAAATGAACAAATTTCATTGACATTTTTAATTAAAATTTTTATTTTGAGATAATTATAGATCCACACGTGATTGAAAGAAATAGTAAAGAGATATGCTGTATACTAAGTTTTCCTCAATAGTAACATCTTACAAAAACATAGTGCCATATTACAACCTGGATACTGACATTGATACAGTAAAGATGTAACATAGTTCATAACAATCAGATTCTTGATATCACCTTTTTATAGCCACATCTGCTTCCCTCCTTAATGCTGGCAACCAGAAATTTGTTCTCCATTTCTCTAATTTTGTTACTTTTACTCCAGAAATAAATGAATAAAAGTATCTCTATTTATAGATGAATTTTTTTCTATAGAAAATCTCAAGGAATCTAGACAAAACCTCCTAGAATTAATAGATAGGTTCAGCAAGGCTGTAGGATAGAGATCAATATGCAAAAATTAATAGCATTTCTATATACAAGGAATGAAAATCTAGGCACTGATATTGAAAATATAATACCGTTAACATTTGCTCCAAAAATCTAAGAAAGAAAAGAAGCAGGTATGTTTCTGTTATGGGAATCACTGGGCTAAAGTGTTATAGAGCATCCTGCTCTGGGGTGGTGGGGGGAGGGAGCAAGGCCCAGGCTATTTCAGGCAGTTCCTTCCTATCTCAAAATGTTGCATTCTCAGTGCATTCTACAGTTATTCTGAGAACCATGGGCAAGAAAAGGAAAGGCTGGGCTAGCCAAGGCCATCTGAGGACTGTCCTGCAGCTTTCATGGTTTTTGATAAGAAATCTATTTGACATCCAAATTGCTCTTTTTCTATAGTTAAGGTGTTGTTTTCCTCTGGTTACTTTCTATATATATATTTGTCTTCGGTTTTCAGCAGTTTAATTATGATGGTTTTTGGAAGTGATTTCTCTGGGTTTAACCTATTTGATATTTCCTCAGCTCCTTGAATTTGTAGGTCTGTATTTGTTGTCAAATTTTAGAAAATTTAGCAATTATTTTTTCCAACATTTTTGTAGTCCCCCTCTTTCTTCTCTTGTTATGGTTCTCTAGAATCACAAATATTACATTTTTTGTTATATGCCTAAGGCTATCTTAGATGCCTAAGGCTATGTTCCTTTTTCTCAGTCTATTTTTTCTCTGTAGTTTGAATTGGGTAATTCTGTTGTTCTAATTTCTGATTCATTAATATTCTTCACTGTACTCTTCATCTGCCATTGAGCCCATCTGCTGAATTCACTGCATTTTTAATTTTAGTTATTGTACTTTAAATGCTAAGATTTCCATTTGACTCTTCTTTATATCTTCTTTCTTTACTAAGACTTTCTATATCCTTGTGTAAGCTTTCTATTTTTAAAAACATTGCTTCAATTGTGTTTATAATTGCTCCTTGAAGTACTTTTATCATGGCTACTATAAAGTCTTTGTCAGATAATTGTAACATCTCTTTATTACAATGTTGGCATCTATTGGTTGTCTTTTTAAATTTAACTGGAAATCTTCTTTCTTGATATGATGACTGAGTTTTTTTATTGAAACTTGTACTGTTGGGGAATTATGTTTTAAGAGTCTAGATCTTAATCAAACCTTCTGTTTTAGTTGTTTTATTGTATGACTCTGACAGGGGAGCTGACATCAATCAGAAGGTCAATAGGTTTTGCAGAGCAATGGTCTTTAAGTCCTCAGGGAAGATAGGAGGAGTTGCTCCCAAGGATTAACTGACCCCCACCTCAAGTCTGTAGAGAGAATGGGGTGATTGTCTGAGGTGGCAGGAGGTACAGAGTATAAGGAATGCCTGCTGCCTCCTGCCACCCTCAGGTACTGTAGACAAGAGGTAGCACTGCTGTTGGAAGATGAACAAGCAATAGCCAACACATGGATCCACACACGGCTCAATCTCAGGGTTAGTAGTGGACTTTTTATGGACCAAAGACCTGAACTCATTCTGTGTCCAGTGTGAATGAAAGTTACCCAAATCCTTATGCCAGGACCACTCTATCTGCTTGCTCTCCCATTAGCCTACAAAAGAAGCAGCATGCTGGCCAATGAGAGCACTCTCTCAACAGACTTCCCCACTGGAACCTAATGTGGGCCCAGTACAACAGCACAGTCTCAAGTGCCGGAGCTCCTCAGGGCTTCTGCCTAACCCCATGTGTAGGTTAGAGTCTTGGAAAAGAGAAATTGTGATGGAGCCCAGGTGGTTGCCAGTCCAGGGTTATATATGCTTTCCGGGGAGCACAACTGATCAGTCCCAGACACTAGAGGAGACTTAGAACATTTTGAAGAAGGCACTCCAAAGAGTGGGGGCCACCTGAGGTATTTGCCTACAACTATGGGCAGAACAGATCCTAGGTTTTAGTCCTACTTCACTCCTGACAAGCTACATGCTTTGGATAAGTCATTTAATATCTCTGGGTCTCCATTTTATCATCTGTAAGGTAAAGTGACTCAATGATCAGTCATATAGTAAATTAATTTGAAAAATCTCAACCTTCCTGGTATATAGTAATCAAATGGAGTCTCACTTGAATTAGTTAGTTTTGATCTTCAGCTGCTCACCCCTGGGCTGGGTTAAAGTGAGGGCAAGGTTATCATGAGAATAAGCACTCCAGGTACTGGTTTCAGGAGATTTCTTCCCTCCACAGACAAGGTTGTACACAGACAGGGCTTACTTTGGACATATTATGCCCAAAACCTTCTTGCTGAATTTGAAGGTCAAAGAGAAGGCCCTGGATTTACTTGAAATTCACCTAAAGTAGAGAATAAAAACTTTAGCCTTAAATTATAAAGCCCCTAGAGAAAGAATGAAATTTAAGTATTCTGGTTTCCATAGGAAACATCATCCCTACGGTGAGGCGGATAATTCAGACTGCATTAATCTACTGCCTTAAGTTCATATAACACACCTTATTTGGACCCCAAGTTCAGAAGCAACTTTCTGATTAGGATTTGGTCTCCTCTGTAGATCTGCCCTGAGGGCAGACTCTGTGACAGCATATTTCTCATTGTAATTTAACAAATTGGCTTTCTGGTTCTATGCTTTGATCTCAGAGAACTTGGTTAATGTGTGGCAGCCCCTGAGGGACAGTATTACATGAGGAATGCTGACAGATTCTCCTTACAAACCTATTAACCTAGAGCTCCATGCACTATGCCTGAATCATAGTAAATTCATCAAGTCTACATACACCAACAAATGCAGCCTCTCAGAACCAGCTTGCCAGCCTGGTCCAGCAAGCAGTTACCTTCTCTGCATTGCTAGAGGATCCAGCTGTTCTATTTTTGTGCTAATTTACATACTGGCCAGCTACATTTTGATGCTACTAACCTTAGCTCCCAAATATGTAACTCTCGAGTAAGATATTTCCAAGAAAGGTGTAAAAGAGTAAATAGCAAAAGAGAAGCAGCAAATGTTTCTAATCCGTACAACTTTGTGATCCTAGACTCACAAGCACTAACAATGGAGAGGAGGCATTGCAAGGCTCAGGCTGCTGAGAATCTGGTTTTCTTTTTCATGAGGAGAAAGCATGGCCTATGAGCTCTGGCCTATGAATCTTGAGATCTGTTTTTGCCATTTAGCTAATGATTCTATCTTGGAGAAATAACTTTTCTTCTAGGTCTCATTTTCCTCACTTGTAAAATAAAGAGATGGGAGCAGATGGTCTTATCAGGTATTTATACCAGTAAGTTTCTATTAATCTCCATTAAACTCATTAACAGAAGGAAGAAAAAAGGAAATGCACATGCTTATATTTCTAGGGGATTATTATTATTGCTATTGATACTGTCTTGGACAAAAGGAGCAGTTGCATTGTATCTTTAAATTTTGTTTTTCTATATGCTTCTAGTGTATGGCTTCTTATTCCCAGTTATGTGGATAAGCTTTAGACTGTCTGAGAGTCTCTTTATTTTGGATACAAAGTTTTGAGTGTATGTATGCATGCTTTCTCTGAAGAGTGCTGGTAGTTTTTGTCAGTACAGTAGTCCCCTTTTATCCACAGGAAATATGTTTCAAGACCCCCAGTGGATGCCTGAAACCACAGATAGTACTGAATCCTATATATAACACATATTTTCCTAGACATACATAATTATGATAAAGTTTAATTTACAAATTAAGCATAGTAAGAGATTAAAAACAACAACTAATAAAATAAGACAATTATAACAATATGCCAGCATCATTACTCTTGTGCTTTGGAGCCATTTTTAAGTAAAATAAGAGTGACTTGAACACAAGCACTGTGATATCACAACAGCAGATCTTATAACTGAGATGGCTGTAAAGTGACTAATAGATGGGTAGGATGCACAGAGTGGACACGCTAGACAAAGAGATAATTCATGTCCTAGGCAGAATGAGGCAGAACACCACAGGATTTTATCATGCTATTCAGAATAGCATGCAATTTAAAATATAAATTGTTTATTTCTGGAATTTTCTATAAAATATTTTTGGATCATGGTTCACTAAGGGTAAGTGAAATGAGACCATGGATAAGGGGGACTACTGTAATTTATCAAAAGGACCTGCAGACTTCAAAAGGCTTAAAGCCACTGATCTCAGTTCATTTGTGCTGTAACAACAAAATAACACAGACTGGGTAATTTATAAAGAAACAGAAATGTATTTCTCACAGTTCTAAAGGCTGACAAGTTCAAGGTCAAGGCACTGGCATTCTGTGTCTGGTGAGGGCCTTCTTGCTGCATCCTCTCATGGTAGAAAGTGGAAGGATAAAAAAAGCCTAGTTAGTTCCTTCCAGCCCTTTCATGAGGCACTAATTCCATCCATGAGAGTGGAGCCCTTATGGCCTTATCATCTTCTGAAGGGCCCACCTCTTAATACTTTTACATTAGAAATTAAATTTCAACATGAATTTTGAAAGAGACACAAGCATTCAAACCATAGCACCTTGCATATCCAAAGCTTATTAAAGGTATGATAGAAACTAATTCCCTGGATTGAATTCCATCAACTTGACGTTCCCATTAATTTTTAAATCTTTAGACACAAATAATTCCAATTAGGAGGCAGCAGTTGTATGCCTAAGTGAATCATCTTCCCATCTAGGCCTGGAAGAAAACAACTGTCATGATAAGTCTGATGTGATTACATTATCATTAATAATTGTTAAGCCATTATTAAGCTAATTTTTCATTTCATTAAAAGTCTATATAAAGAAAGCTGTCAAATAGAAAGTCATTTAATGTGAGTTTATAATATTTGTTTTTGATTAGTGAGAAATAAAAATAACAATGAAAGAATTTTCTTTGCAAAAATATTACATTTCACAAAATAATTTCTAAGCAGATGAATTTAAATCAGCTGAGATGTGCAGAACAAAGGAACACAAATCTAAAGAAAAGAAATGATCACAAAATAATTAATCACCCAGTTATTCACTTCCCATAAGACATTTTGCTTCATATGATGAAAATATCTATTATTTGAAACAAACTTTAGCATAACACATGACAAATTTTAAAATATCAATTTTATTTCAAGAGATATTAACTATATCTGTAGTTAAGAAATGAAAATTGATTAGGAGTAATTCTGTGTCAATGTAAGATCACAATGTATTGAATCTGAGTTTCAGAGAAGAATTGTCCATCAAGCATGAATTAATGGGATGTGAAATTAGAACAATTAACTTTCTAGTCCACTATTATTTTGGGGCCAAGCATAAGGCACCATTGCTAAGGATTCAGATTATTGAACTTGCTATTCATATCATATTCATATAAAGGCAGGACATTTCTTTACAATAATTTTAGCCAAGCAACAGATCTTAACAGCACTAATGTCATCAATATAATAAAAAAAAGTCTAAAATCTACTGTACTAATTGACAAAACATACTTTTAATCAGAGGTTTAAAAATTAGATAATATACTTGAAGCAATTGCCTCTAGTGTATGGCCTTTTCAATATATGTTAGCTGAACTCCCTTTGTTACCCATGCCTTCATGACTTAGCTGAATTTCTGCCCTGCCTTAACTCTGCTTCTCTGCTTGTCTTTAAGAAACAGGAGGCCTGCCATCAGAAGATCCCCCTCACGATTAAACCAGCTGAAACTCATGGGGGAATCCAAGATGGCAGCTCATTTGACCTTTGAAGAACTTCAAAATTAATTATAATCTAATTTCCATGTCAAATGACACTCTCCCCAGTGCCATGACAGTTGACAATCACCATGACAATGATTGGAAGAAACCATAAAGGGACCAAAAGGACAGTGGCACACCAGTTCTGAGAAGTTCTCCATTCATTCCAAGAAAAGATATGAATATTACTCCCCTTGTTTTCAATGCCCAATTATTTTATTAAATATGACCTATATCTGTGACTTCCCAGCTCTTACAAGTTGAATGATTGATTTGTGAACCACATTCCCACTTCTCAATTCTATGGCCATCAAATAAAAGCCTGCACTCCTTGACACTCACTTTCAGTTTTGCTTATGAGCGTTGTGGCAAAGAACAGAAAAGAGCCCATCTTCTGAGTGAACAGATTTGTCAGTAACATCCTCAGAGAATATGCCTAACTGGGGCAACTAAACACCTCTATGATGCAAGTTAAAACCAACTGATAAACACATAAATCACATTGTGTAAACAATATTTAAAAGCAAATTTTAAAAAATGGTGGCTAGGAGGCAGAACTAACTTGCAGCTTCCACTCAGATGCACAGCGGAGTATGTGGAGGCCCACACCATGAACTTTTGCTCCAAGAACTATGCAAGAACATAGCAGGAAAGCCAAAGAACCCAGAGACCCTTTGAAGGAAGCAACTTGCCACTCACTGCAGGCTCAGTGAGACAGCCAAAAAACTGTGAGTGCCCAAAGTGTGAGAGGGGAAATGTTTGCCCCCAAACACATGTCCTCACTGGGGAACCTGAAGGCCCAGATCACAGGAGAAGTTGCTGAGCTTATGTGGAGCTGAGACAACTTTAGAGAGCTGAGCAAAACATGGAGATAGAGGAAGCAGCAGGAAGAGCTCTGTGAACACTCTTCTGTCCTGAGGAAAGCCATTCCTAGCTTTGTTTTGCACGGGTCCTTGGGGAAAGCTGCCAGTGGAACTGGGGAAAGACCACAGGAAGAAGGAAACTTACAGCTGAACTTTGTAACAATTTCTACCAAATGCAAAATATCCTATGCAGAATCTGGGGGAGGGGCGAACAGAGAGTGCAGATTTGGGCACAGAAGCCACAGCAGGTGGGGAGGCACAAACTCTGAAAGTCCTGCTTGCTTTCTCAGTGGGGAGGCTTGTAGCCTGGGGCAAGTTCTCAGCCCTGCTCATCTACTGCCTGGAAATAAACTCGGTGCTGTTGCAGGGGCATGATGGGAGTGAGACTGGCCTTTCAGGCTGCCTGGGAGCTAGGTGAGGCCCGTCACTGCTGGCTTTCCCTCACTTCCCTGGTGACCTGTATGATGCCTCTGATCTCAGTTCATTTGTGCTGTGATAACAAAATAACACAGACTGGGTAATTTATATAGAACAGAAATAAAGAACATAACTCCATCATCCTGAGAACCACACCCCCATCTCCCACAGCAACTGCAGCAAGCCCCACCCAAGGAGGGTCTGAGCTCAGACATGCCTAACCCTGCCCCTCCCGATAGCCTTTCACTACGCACCTTAGTAGTTAAAGATAAAAGATGTATCTCTTGGGAGTTCTAAATTCCTGCCCACTCCTTGAGAAACCCGAATACTTATCCAGGCAACCCTAGGGCAATCTTGTATCCTCCCTATACTACCACAGCTGATGTTCTCTTGAAAGTGCTACCTCCTGGCTAGAGGCCAACCAACAAAAAACCAGTGCACTAAACAAAATTACAACCAAAGACCCTCACAAAGTCCAATCCCCTGCTACCTCCATCAGAGCACGTGCTGGGATTCATGGCTGAGAGACCTGAAGTTAGATCACATCACAGGACTCTCTGAAGACACTCCCCAGTGCCATCCTAGAGCCTGGTAAATCCCCTGGGTGGCTAGACCCAGAACAGAAATATCAATCACTGCAGTCTGTCTCTCAGGAAGTCCCATACCTAGAGGCAGGTGAAGAGCACTACATCAAAGGAGCACCCCATGGGATTAAAAAAATCTGAACAACAGCCCTTGAGCCCTAGATCTTTCCTCTGACATAGTCTACCCAAATGAGAAGAAACCAGAAAAACAATTTTGGTAATATAGAGGTGAAGCTGACTGGGCTTCTGGGTCGGGTGGGGACTTGGGGAACTTTTCTGTCTAGCTAAAGGATTGTAAACACACGAATCAGCACTCTGTAAAAATGGACCAATCAGCACTCTGTAAAATGGACCAATCAGTGCTCTGTAAAATGGACCAATCAGCAGGCCATGGGTGGGGCCAAATAAGGAAATAAAAGCTGACCACCTGAGCCAGCAGCGGTAACCCACTGGGGTCCCCTTCCATGCTGTGGAACCTTTGTTCTTTCGCTCTTTGCAATAAATCTTGCTGCTGCTTGTTCTTTGGGTCCACACTACCTTTATGAGCTGTAACACTCACCATGAAGGTCTGCAGCTTCACTCCTGAAGTCAGCAAGACCACAAACTCACTGGGAGGAATGAACAATTCCGGACATGCCACCTTTAAGAACTGTAACACTCACTGCGAAGGTCTGTGGCTTCACTCCTGAAGTCAGCGAGACCACAAACCCACCAGAAGGAAGAAACTCTGGACACATCTGAACATCTGAAGGAACAAACTCTGGACACATCATCTTTAAGAACTGTAACACTCACTGCGAGGATCTGCAACTTCATTCTTGAAGTCAGCAAGACCAGGAACCCACCGGAAGTAACCAATTCCAGACACAATATGACAAAACATGATTCTTTACTACTCCCCCAAAATCACACTAGCTCACCAGTAATAGACCCAAACCAAGAAGAAATCTCTGAATAGCCAGAAAAAGAATACAAAAGGTCAATTATTAAGCTACTCAAGGAGGCACCAGAGAAAGATGAGTAACAACTTAAATTTTAAAAAAAGATACAGAATACAGATGGAAAAAATCTCCAGAGACATAGCATAAATAAAAAAAAATCACAACTTCTAAAAATGAAGGACACACTTAGAGAAATGCAAAATACACTGGAAAATCTTAGCAATAGAATCAAACAAGTAGATGAAAGAACCTCAGAGCTAGAAGACAAGCTTTTGAATTAACCCAATCTGACAAAGACAAAAAATAAAAAAATTAAAAAATGAACAAAGCCTTCAAAAAGTTTGGGATTATGTTAAACAACAAAACCTAATAATTGGTATTCTGGAGGAATAAGAGAAATCTAAAAGTTTGGAAAACATATTTGAGGGAATAATTGAGAAAAGCTTCCCTGGCCTTGCTAGAGATCTGACATTCAAATACAAGAAGCTCAAAGAACACCTGGGAAATTCATCGCAAAAAATATCTTTGCCTAGGCACATAGTCATCAGGTTATCTAAAATCAAGACGAAGGAAAGAATCTTAAGAGCTGTGAGGCAAAAGCATCGGACAATATATAAAGGAAAACCTATCAGATTAACAGCAGATTTATCAGCAGAAACCCTACAAGCTAAAAGGAATTGGGGTCCTATTTTTAACCTCCTTAAACAAAGCCATTATTAGCCAAGAATTTTGTATCCAGTGAAACTAAGCATCATAAAGGAAGGAAAGGTACAGCCTTTTTCAGACAAACAAATGCTGACAGAATTTGCCACTACCAAGTCAGCACTACAAAAACTGATAAAAGGAGCTCAGAGTCTTGAAAGAAACGCTTAAAATACACAAAAATAGAACCTCCTTAAAGCATAAATTTCACAGGAACTATAAGACAACAACACAATGAAAAAACAACAACAACAAGGTATTCAGGCAACAAAGAGCATGATGAATAGAATAGTACCTCACATTTCAATACTAACATTGAATGTAAATGGCCTGAATGCTGCAGGTAAAAGATACAGGATGGCAGAATAAGAAATTGTGTCTGGATTTGGTTCCTTCTGGTGGGGTCTTGGTCTTGCTGACTTCAAGAATGAAGCTGCAGACCCTCGTGGTGAGTGTTACAGTTCTTAAAGATGGTGTGTCCAGAGTTTGTTCTTTCAGATGTTCAGACATGTCTGGAGTTATTTGTTCCTCCCGGTGGATTCGTGGTCTCGCTGACTTCAGGAGTGAAGCTGCAGACCTTCATGGTGAGTGTTACAGCTCATAAAGGTAGTGCGGACCCAAAGAGAGAGCAGCAGCAAGATTTATCGCAAAGAGTGAAAGAACAAAACTTCCACAGTGTGGAAGGGGACCCGAGCAGGTTGCCACCGCTGGCTTGGGTGGCTACCTTTTATTCCCCTATTTGGCCCCGCCCATGTCCTCTGATTGGTCCATTTTACAGAGCACTGATTGGTCCATTTTACAGAGTGCTGACTGGTGCATTTTCACAGAGTGCTGATTGGTGCATTTACAAAGCTTTAACTAGACTCAGAGCGCTGACTGGTGCGTTTTTACAGAGTGCTGATTGGTGTGTTTACAAACCTTTAGCTAGACACAGAGCACTGATTGGTGTGTTTATAATCCTTTAGCTAGACAGAAAAGTTCTCCAAGTCCCCACCAGACCCAGAAGCCCAGCCAGCTTCACCTCTTAATCACCAGCCAAGTACCTGCCACCTTCAACAGACTCACGTAACACAGAAGGACTCACATAAACTTACGGTAAAGGGATGGAAAAATATATTCCATGCAGATGGACACTAAAAGCAAGAAGGAGTAGCTATTCTTCTATCAGATAAAACAAACTTTAAAGCAACAGCAGTTAAAAGAGATAAAGAGGGACATGATATAATGATACAAGAACTGGTCCAACAGGAAAATATCACCATCCTAAATATATAGGCACCTAACATTGAAGGTCCCAAATTTATAAAACAATTACTAATAGACCTAAGAAATCAGATAGACAGCAACACAATAATAGTGGGGGACTTCAATACTCCACTGACAGCACTAGACAGGTCATCAAGACAAAGTCCACAAAGAAATAATGGACTTAAACTATACTCTAGAAAAAATGGACTTAAAAGATATTTACAGAACATTTTACCTAACAACTGAAGTATACACATTCTATTCATCAGCACATGGAACATTCTCCATGATAGACCATATGATAAGCCACAAAACAAGACTCAGTAAATTTAAGATAATTGAAATTATATCAAGTACTCTCTCAGACCACAGTGGAATAAAATTAGAAATCAACTCCAAAAGGAACCACAAAATTATGCAAATACATAGAAATTAAATAACCTGCTCCTGAATGATTATTGGGTCAATAATGAAATCAAGATAGAAATTAAAAAATTATTTGAACTGAATGATAATAGTGACACAACCTATTAAAACCTCTGGAATACAGCAAAATGGTGCTAAGAGAAAAGCTCATACCTTTGAATGCCTACATCAAAAGGTCTGAAAGAACACAAATAGACAATTTAAGGTGACACCTCAAGGAACTAGAGAAACAAGAACAAACCAAACCAAAACCAGCAGAAGAAAAACAAATAACAAAGATCAGAGCAGAACTAAATGAAATTGAAACAAAAAAATACAAAGGATAAATGAAACAAAAAGCTGGTTCTTTGAAAAGATATATGAAATTGATAGACCATTAGCAAGATTAACCAAGAAAAGAAGAGAGAGGATCCAAATAAATTCAATTAGAAATGAAACAGGAGATATTACAACTGACACCACAGAAACACCAAAGATTATTCAAGACTACTATGAACACCTTTACGCACACAAACTAGAAAATCTAGAGGCGATTGATACATTCCTGGAAATATACAACCCTGCTAGATTAAAACAGGAAGAAATAGAAACTCTGAACAGACCAATGACAAGCAGCAAGATTGAAATGGTAATAAAAAAAAAATTGACCGAAAAAATTCCAGGACCAGGTGGTTTCACAGCTTAATTCTATCAGGCATTCACAGAAGAATTTGTACCAATCCTATTGACACTATTCTAAAAGATAGAGACAGAGGGACTCTTTTCTAAATCATTCTATAAAGCCAGTATCACCGTAATACCCAAACTAGGAAAGGACATAATAAAAAAGAAAACTATAGACCAACATCCATGATGAACCTAGATGTAAAAGTCCTCAACAAAATACTAGCTGACTCTAACAGCATATCAAAAAGATAATACACCATGATCAAGTGGGTTTCATACCAGGGATGCAGGGATGATTTAACAGTAAGTTGGATACACCAAATAAACAGAATTAAAAATAAAAATCAGATGATCATCTCAACAGACATAGAAAAAGCATTTGACAAAATCTAGCATCCTTTATGATTAAAACCCTCAGCCAAGTTGGCATAGAAGGGACATGCTTTATGGTAATAAAAGCCATATATGACAAACCCACAGCTAATATTATATTGAATGGGGGAAGTTGAAAGCATTCCCCACGAGAGTTGGAACAAAACAAGAATGCCCACTTTCACCACTTCTATTCAACATAGTACTGGAAGTCCTAGACAGAGCAATCAGGCAAGAGAAAGAAATAAAGGACATCCAAATTGGTAAAGAGGAAGTCAAACTATTGCTATTTACTGATGATATGATTGCATACCTAAAAACCCTCAAAGACTCATCCAAAAAATCTCCTAGAACTGATAAATGAATTCAATAAAGTTTCAGGATACAAAATTAACGTACGCAAATCAGTAGCACTGCTATACACCAACAGCGACTAAGCTGAGAATCAAATCAAGAACTCAACCTTTTTAACAATAGCTGCAGAAAACACAATTCTTAGGGATATGCCTAACCAAGGAGGTGAAAGACCTCTTCAATAAAGTTTCAGGATACAAAATTAATGTACACACACCGGTAGCACTGCTATACACCAACAGTGACCAAGTTGAGAATCAAATAAAAACTCAACCTCTTTTACAATAACTGCAGAAAAAAAAATACTTAGGAATATATCTAAGAAGGAGGTGAAAGACCTGTACAAGGAAAACTATAAAACACTGCTGAAAGAAATCATAGTCAATGCAAACAAATGGAAACACAATCCATGCTTATGGATGGATAGAATCAATATTGGGAAAATGACCATACTGCCTAAAGGAATCTGCAAATTCAATGCAATTTCCATCAAAATATCACCATCGTTCTTCGTAGAATTAGAAAAAGCAACCCTAAAATTCATATGGAACTAATAAAGAGCCCACATAGCCAAAGCAAGGCTAAGCAAAAAGAACAATTCTGGAGGCATCACATTACCTGACTTCAAACTATACCATAAGGCCACAGTAACCTAACAGCATGGTGGTGGTATAAAAATAGGCATGTAGACCAATGGAACAGAACAGAGAACCCAGAAATAAAGCCAAATATTTACAGCCAACTGATCTTTGACAAAGCATACAAAAACATAAAGTGGAGAAAGGACACCCTATTCAACAAATGGTGCTGTGATAATTGGCAAGTCACATGTAGAAGAATAAAACTGGATCCTTATTTCTCACCTTAGAAAATCAACTCAAGATGGATCAAAGACTTAAATCTAAGACCTGAAACAATAAAAGTTCTAGAAGATAACATTAGAAAAACCTTTCTGAAATTGACTTAGGCAAAGACTTCATGACCAAGAATCCAAAAGCAAATGAAACAAAAACAAAGATAAACAGATAGGACTTAAATAAACTAAAAAGGTTCTGCACACACACACACACACACCCCCCACACACAAAATCAGCAAAGTAAACAGAGAACCCACAGAGTGGGACAAAATCTTCACAAACTATGAATCCAACAAAGGACTAATATCCAGAATCTACAAGGAACTCAAACAAACCAGCAAGAAAAAAAGCAAAGAATCCCATCAAAAAGTAGGCTAAGGACATGAATACACAGTTCTCTAGAGAAGATAAACAAATGGCCAACATACATATGAAAAAATGCTGAACATCAATTATGTGGAAAATTCAAATCAAAAACACAATGTGATACTACCTTACTCCTGCAAGAATTACCATAATCAAAAAATCAAAAAATAAGAGCTGTTGGAGTGAATGTGGTCAAAGGGGAACACTTTTACACTGCTGGTGGGAATGTAAACTAGTACAACCACTATGGAAAACAATGTGGAGATTCCTTAAAGAACTAAAAGTAGATCTACCATTTGGTCCAGCAATTTCACTACTAGGCATCTACCCAGAGGAAATCATTATGTGAAAAAGATACTTGTACAAGCATGTTTATAGTAGCACAATTTGGAATTGCAAAAATATGGAAGCAGCCCAAAAGTCAATCAGTCAACGAGTAGATAAAGAAATTGTGGAATATATGCCATAGAATACTACTCAGCCATAAAAAGGAATGAAATAATGGCATCTGCAACAACCTGGATGGAATTGGAGACCATTATTCTAAGTTAAGTAACTCAGGAATGGAAAACTAAATATTGTGTGTTCTCACTCCTAAGTGGGAGCTAAGCTATGAGGATGTAAAGACATAAGAATGACATAATGGACTTTGGGGACTTGAGGGAAAGTGTAGGAAGGGGATGAGAGATAAAAGACTAAACATAGGGTACAGTGTATACTGCTTGGGTGATGGGTGCACCAAAATCTCAGAAATTACTACTAAAGAACTTATTCATGTAACCAACCACCACCTGTTCCCCAAAAACCTATGCAACAAAAAATAAATATTAAAATAAAAAACAAATTACTAACGATATAAATTTCTATTCCTATTTTTGTGTGCTTCTCTAAAAAATAAGATTGTCATTTACATGGCCAAAATAACGGCATTACATTTAATAAAATTAATGTCTTTTAAAGACATTCCATATTCATATTTTTCCATTTTTTTCTTTCTTAATTTCTCTTGAAGTTGATTTGGTAAAATTCACATCAATCCAGTATTGCATTTTGTATTTAGTTTTCATGTATCTTATATTTCTTTCAATGTTTACTAGTATCTTTTGTGCTTTCACTCTTTTCATGCCATTTATCTGGTAGAATCTCTGTTTTCTACCATTTTTTTGAAGTAATTGACATATACAATTTTATGTATTTAAGTTGTACATTGTGATTATGATATATACCTATGCATTGTGAAATGATTAATACAATCAAGTTAATTAACATATCCATTGTCTCACATATTATCTTCGTGTGTGTGGTTGTGTGTGTGTGCTGAGGACACTTAAGATCTACTCTCAGAAAATTTCAAGTATACAGTACAGTATTATTAACTATATTCACCACACTGTACATTGAATCTCCAGAACTTATTCATCTTATAATCAGGAGTTTATACTCTTTGACCAACATCTCTCTATTTCCTTCACAGCTCAGCCTCTAGCAAACACCATTATACTCTCTGCTGCCATGCATTTGGCGTTTTAAGATTCCAAGTGAGATTATACAGTATTTATCTTTTGCTGTCTGTCTTATTTCACTTAACCATAATACCTTCCAGATTAATCCATGGCATCACAAAGGCAAGATTTCCTTCCTTTTTTGTGGCTGAACTATATCGTTTTATATATGAATGAAATGAATACACACACACACACGCATACACATGCATTCACACATTCTATCTAAAAGAAATCACATTTTCTTTACCCATTCATCTGTCAATAGACCCTTAGGTTGTTTCCATATCTTGACTGCTGTGAATAATGCCACCTTGGACATAAGAGTGCAGTTTTCTCTTCAAGATACTGATTTTGGTTTTTGTTTTTGAATGAAATATCTTAACTTTTGGACTCATGTGATTGCTTTATCAATAATGTCACTTAGGTTGTTCTCATTTCCCCTGTAAGAGGTCAAGTCTATAGACTTTTTAAGGTTAAAGTTAAACATTCTGAGGAAAATACATTTTAGGTGATTTGTACATTTTTTCACCTTTGAGTATCATTATGAAGTCATGAGTTATAAAGTGAATTAATTGTATTTTACTCTTCCCAGTATGATGCTCAAATTGTTAAACTTTGGTTTGTTTCTGAGTCCTTTTGACATTACCTCATTAATTTTTTAAAGTCCTTTGCTTTCTGGAACAAAATGTTATTCTGGAGTCATCTTGTACCCTGATACTCCAGACAGAGTATCATTCAATTCTCCAGACAGCCCCTTTTTTTCAAATGCAAACTAGTATTAGAAACCAAAATTAAAGTGTTATGAGTGCATAGCATGTTGAGTTCCATGGGCATCATTGCTATATTTCAGTCAATAAATATATATAATATTTTCCAAAAAGCTTGAGTTTGTAGAGACATTTCTAATTTAGTACTAGTATTTCAGCATTTCTATGTAACTTTTATCATTATACTTCCTTTTCTCTTATGCTTGAGACTTGCATGTGAATAATATTAATATAATTACTCATTATTTTATCCAATACACCTTTAAAATAACAATATTAATATTTCCAGTAACACTTGAAGTGGTCAACACAGTTTAAACATTTATTTTCATTCTTAGAATGAAAATTCTGCTAACTATGAATGAAATACTACATTTAGAGGTACCTGGCATAATTTGTTACTAAGTGAGGTTATAAAAGTACTTGTGTAATGTCGCTGTTGATTCAGTTATTTCATTTTGTTTTAAATTTGAGACGGTGGCATGACACTGCAAAGTTCATAGAAGTGAATGCATTATAGTTGTTACAAATCTTGATTGATAAAGGAAGATTTTGGTTGGGAGCAGCATTGCCAATCTACTTTGAGAAATTTAAAATGTAATTTTTAAAGCTTATTGTAATTTTGTTTCACTGAACTCTCACTTATGGTCATATGAGTTTCTGGCCTATCAGAAGAGGCCTTTATACTCAGTTATAAGTGAAGATCTCATAAATACTAATTTTGCCAAGTAAACAAATTCTGCCTTTTACTCTCGAATATCTAGTCTATCAAAAATTTTACATTTTCATGAGTCAATTCAATTTTTAAAATTAACCTTTTAATTTTCAGAATATTATAGATTCATAAGCAGTTGTAAGAAAAAAAACTACAGAGAGATCCTGTGTGTTCTTTACTCATTTTCCCCTAATCATAACATCTCACAAGACTATAGTACAATATTACAACCAGGATGTTGATGTTGAAACTGATGAGACACAGAACATTTCTATTAAAGCAAGAATCCCCCATACTGCTATTTTATAGTCATACCCACTTCCCTCTTATCCCCCACCACCACCCATGCCCATGTGGGCTACTAATTTGTTCTCCATTTCTAATTTTTATCATTTCACAAATGTTATGTACACAGTACACAAGCTTTCGGTCTTGGAGATTGGCTTCTTCATTCAATATGTGTCTCAGGAGATTGTGTCTCCAGGTTGTTGTGTATATCAGCTGTTTAAGCCTGTTTATTGCTGAGGGGTACTCCATTATATGGAGTACCATGGTTTGTTTAACCATTCACTTGTTAAAAGACATCTGGTTTCTTTCCAGTTTGGGACTATTACAAGTAAAGCTGCTATAATGATCATGTACAGGCTTTTGTATGAGCCATAAGTCTTCGTTTCTCTAGGATGAATGTGCAGAAGGGCAAAACTGGGTGATATGTTCATTATATGTTTAGCTTTTAAGGAACTATCACACTTTTTTCTAGAGTGGTGGTAACATTTTACATTCCCACCAACAAGATGTGTGTTATCTGTGTTGTCACTTTTTAAAATTTTTTTTAGCATTTTTGACAGATATGTAGTGATTCTGATTGTGGTTTAAATTAGCCTGTCTCTAATTATATTTTTTGTATACTTGTGTATATCTTCTTCAGTGAAATGTCTCTTTATGTCTTTTGCCCATTTTCTAATTGGATGTTTTTGATTTTTTGTTTGTTTGTTTTACCATTTATGTTTGAAAACTCTTTGTATATTCTAGGTACTAGTCCTTTGTCAGATTATGTTTTGCAAATATTTTTGCTCTTATTCTAATTTGTCTTTTTATCCTGTTAACATTTCATTAGCAGAGCAAAGATCCTTAATTTTGATAAAGTCCTATTTATCGATTATTTTCTTTTATGGATCATGCTTTTGATGTTTAAAAGCTCTTTGCCTAGCCCTACATCTTTAAAATTTTCTCCTATGTTTTTAAATAAAAGTTGTATGCTATTATGTTTCCATTGTAGTCTCCATGATCTATAGGTATTAAGTTTTGTATACAGTTCAGATCTTTTTTTCCCTGCTCTTAGATGTCCAACTGCCAGCATTATTTGTTGAAAAGGCTGTCTTTCCTCCACGGAATTGCTTTTGTACCTTTGTCAAAAATCACTTAATCATCTGGGCATATTGGTGTAAGTCTATTTCTGAGTTCTCTATTCTGTTGCATTAGTTTCCTTTTATTTGCCTTCTGTGGTATTCTTGAACATTTTTAGAATTCCACTTGAATTTTTCTATTGTGTTTTCTTTATGTAGCTTTTTAAAGTAGTTGCTATAGATATTACATAATATATACATAACTTATGACAGTCTACTAGACTCATCATTTTAATCAGTTAAAATAATTGTAGAAACCTTATCACCCTTCATGTTCCTTTGTTCTCCCCCATTTATAGTATTTCCTCAACATACATTTAAAACCACATCAATGTTATAATTTTTGTTTCAATAATCAAACATAATTTGGACATCTCAAGAGGAGAAGAAAAGTCTATTGTATTTATCCTTATTTTTACTTACTGTGTTCATTTTTCTATCCTCATGTTTCAAGGTTCCTTCTTTTAATTTTTTTTCTGTTTAGAGAATTCTCAGTAACCATTCTTTTCTGGTAGCTCTACTTATGAAAATCTTCTGAGAAGGTCTTAGTTTCTCCTTCATTCCTGAAAGGTATTTTCATGGGGCTAGGATTAGAACTAAAGTTTTTTTTTCTATAAGCACATAAAATTTATTGTACCATTTGGTTCTTCATGATTTTTGGGAAAAAAATCTACTGTTATTTGGATTTTTTCCCCATGGGAAACATTTGAATTTTTTTTTTTTAACTATAGGAAATATGTCATTTATCTTTTTTACTATAGGAAAGATGTCATTTATCTTTCACTACTTTCAAAATTTTTGTGTATGTTTAGTTTTCATAATTTGACTATGACTGTGTTTTGGCATGGATTTCTTTGAGCTTTTCCTGTGTGAGTTCATTCAGTTTTTTGAATCTATAGACTTGTGTTGCTTGCCAAATTTTAGAAATGTAGAGACATTATTTCTGGTACTTTTTCAGCCTGCCTTCTTTCTCTCTGCTTCCTGCGACTCTGATGACACAATGTAAAATATTTTGTTATAACCCCACGGGTCCCTAAAAGTCTGTTTATTTCTTTTTTGGCCTATTTTCTCTGTAATATTCAGTTTGAGTAATTTCTATGGTTCTAATTTCCAGTTTATGGATACTTTTTTCTGTCCCCTTCATTCTACAGTTTAATTCATCCATTGGCTATTTATTGCAGTTATTATAATCTTTGGTTTTAAAGTTTCCATATGATTCTTCTTAATTTCTTCTATTTCTTTGCTGAAATTTTCTATTTTCTTTATTTTTTAAGCATGTCCATAATGGTTAATTTAACTATTTTATGATGATTGTGCTGAAATTGTTGTAGTTAATTCTTTTTTTTATTATTATTATACTTTAAGTTCTAGGGTACATGTGCATAACGTGCAGGTTTGTTACATATGTATACTTGTGCCATGTTGGTGTGCTGCACCCATCAACTCGTCAGCACCCCTCAATTCATCATTTATATCAGGTATAACTCACAATGCAATCCCTCCCCCCTCCCCATGATAGGCCCTGGTGTGTGATGTTCCCCTTCCCGAGTCCAAGTGATCTCATTGTTCAGTTCCCACCTATGAGTGAGAACATGCGGTGTTTGGTTTTCTGTTCTTGTGATAGTTTGCTAAGAATGATGGTTTCCAGCTGCATCCATGTCCCTACAAAGGACGCAAACTCATCCTTTTTTATGGCTGCATAGTATTCCATGGTGTATATGTGCCACATTTTCTTAATCCAGTCTGTCACAGATGGACATTTGGGTTGATTCCAAGTCTTTGCTATTGTGAATAGTGCCGCAATAAACATACGTGTGCATGTGTCTTTGTAGTAGAATAATTTATGATCCTTTGGGTATATACCCAGTAGTGGGATGGCTGGGTCATATGGTACATTTAGTTCTAGATCCTTGAGGAATTGCCATACTGTTTTCCATAATGGTCGAACTAGTTTACACTCCCACCAACAGTGTAAAAGTGTTCCTATTTCTCCACATCCTCTCCAACACCTGTTGTTTCCTGACTTCTTAATGATTGCCATTCTAACTGGTGTGAGATGGTATCTCATTGTGGTTTTGATTTGCATTTCTCTGATGGCGAGTGATGATGAGCATTTTTTCATGTGTCTGTTGGCTGTATGCATGTCTTCTTTTGAGAAATGTCTGTTCATATCCTTTGCCCACTTTTTGATGGGTTGTTTGTTTTTTTCTTGTCAATTTGTTTGAGTTCTTTGTAGGTTCTGGATATTAGCCCTTTGTCAGATGAGTAGATTGCAAAAATGTTCTCCCATTCTGTAGGTTGCCTGTTCACTCTGATGATAGTTTCTTTTGCTGTGCAGAAGCTCTTCAGTTTAATGAGATCCCGTTGTCAATTTTGGCTTTTGCTGCCATTGCTTTTGGTGTTTTAGACATGAAGTCCTTGCCCATGCCTATGTCCTGAATGGTACTACTTTTAAGCAGTTTTCTCCAATTCTGTGAAGAAGTTCAGTGGTAGCTTGATGGGGATGGCATTGAATCTATAAAGAACCTTGGGCAGTATGGCCATTTTCATGATATTGATTCTTCCTATCCATGAGCATGGTATGTTCTTCCATTTGTTAGTGTCCTCTTTTATTTCACTGAGCAGTGGTTTGTAGTTCTCCTTGAAGAGGTCCTTTACATCCCTTGTAAGTTGGATTCCTAGGTATTTTATTCTCTTTGAAGCAATTGTGAATGGAAGTTCATTCATGATTTGGCTCTCTGTTTGTCTGTTACTGGTGTATAAGAATGCTTGTGATTTTTGCACATTGATTTTGTATCCTGAGACTTTGCTGAAGTTGCTTATCAGCTTCAGGAGATTTTGGGCTGAGACGATGGGGTTTTCTAAATATACAATCATGTCATCTGCAAACAGGGACAATTTGACTTCTTCTTTTCCTAACTGGATACCCTTGATTTCTTTCTCTTGCCTGATTGCCCTAGCCAGAACTTCCAACACTATGTTGAATAGGAGTGGTGAGAGAGGGCATCCTGTCTTGTGCCAGTTTTCAAAGGGAATTTTTCCAGTTTTTGCCCATTCAGTATGATACTGGCTGTGAGTTTGTCATAAATAGCTCTTATTATTTTGAGGTACGTTCCATGAGTACCGAATTTATTGAGCGTTTTTAGCATGAGGGGGTGTTGAATTTTGTCAAAAGCCTTTTCTGCATCTATTGAGATAATCATGTGGTTCTTGTCTTTGGTTCTGTTTATATGCTGGATTACGTTTATTGATTTGTGAATGTTGAAGCAGCCTTGCATCCCAGGGATGAAGCCCACTTGATCATGGTGGATAAGCTTTTTGATGTGCTGCTGAATCCGGTTTGCTAGTATTTTATTGAGGATTTTTGCATCGATGTTCATCAGGGATATTGGTCTAAAATTCTCTTTTTTTGTTGTGTCTCTGCCAGGCTTTGGTATCAGGATGATGTTGGCCTCATAAAATGAGTTAGGGAGGATTCCCTCTTTTTCTATGGATTGGAATAGTTTCAGAAGGAATGGTACCAGCTCCTCTTTGTACCTCTGGTAGAATTCAGCTGTGAATCCATCTGGTCCTGGACTTCTTTTGGTTGGTAGGCTATTAATCATTGCCTCAATTTCAGAGTCTGCTATTGGTCTATTCAGGGATTCAACTTCTTCCCGGTTTAGTCTTGGAAGAGTGTAAGTGTTCAGGAAATTATCCATTTCTTCTAGATTTTATAGTTGAGTTGTGTAGAGGTGTTTATAGTATTCTCTGATGGTAGTTTGGATTTCTGTGGGGTCCGTGGTGATATCCCCTTTATCATTTTTTATTGCGTCTATTTGATTCCTCTCTCTTTTCTTCTTTATTAGTCTTGCTAGTGGTCTGTCAATTTTGTTGATTTTTTCAAAAAACCAACTGCCGGATTCATTGCTTTTTTGGAGGGCTTTTTGTGTCTCTATCTCCTTCAGTTCTGCTCTGATCTTAGTTATTTCTTGCCTTCTGCTAGCTTTTGAATGTGTTTGCTCTTGCTTCTCCAGTTCTTTTAATTGTGATGTTAGAGTGTCCATTTTAGATCTTTCCAGCTTTCTCTTGTGGGCATTTAGTGCTATAAATTTCGCTCTACACACTGCTTTAAATGTGTCCCAGAGATTCTGGTATGTTGTATCTTTGTTCTCATTGGTTTCAAAGAACATCTTTATTTCTGCCTTCATTTCGTTATGTACCCAGTAGTCATTCAGGAGCAGGTTGTTCAGTTTCCATGTAGTTGAGCGGTTTTGAATGAGTTTCTTAGTCCTGAGTTCTAGTTTGATTGCACTGTGGTCTGAGAGACAGTTTGTTATAATTTCTGTTCTTTTACATTTGCTAAGGAGTGCTTTACTTCCAATTATGTGGTCAATTTTGGAATAAGTGCGATGTGGTGCTGAGAAGAATGTATATTCTGTTGATTTGGGGTGGAGAGTTCTATAGATGTCTATTAGGTCGGCTTGGTGCAGAGATGAGTTCAATTCCTGGATATCCTTGTTAACTTTCTGTCTCGTTGATCTGTCTAATGTTAACAGTGGAGTGTTGAAGTCTCCCATTATTATTGTATGGGAGTCTAAGTCTCTTTGTAAGTCTCTAAGGACTTGCTTTATGAATTTGGGTGCTCCTGTATTGGGTGCATATATATTTAGGAGAGTTAGCTCTTCCTGTCGAATTGATCCCTTTACCATTATGTAATGGCCTTCTTTGTCTCTTTTGATCTTTGATGGTTGAAAGTCTATTTTATCAGAGACTAGGATTGCAACCCCTGGTTTTTTTTTGTTCTCCATTTGCTTGGTAGATCTTCTTCCATCCCTTTATTTTGAGCCTATGTTTGTCTCTGCATGTGAGATGGGTCTCCTGAACACAGGAGACTGATGGGTCTTGACTCTTTATCCAGTTTGCCAGTCTGTGTCTTTTAATTGGAGCATTTAGTCCATTTATATTCAAGGTTAATATTGTTATGTGTGAACTTGATCCTGCCATTATGATATTAACTGGTTATTTTGCTTGTTAGTTGATGCAGTTTCTTCCTAGCCTCGATGGTCTTTACATTTTGGCATGTTTTTGCAATGGCTGGTACCGGTTGTTCCTTTCCATGTTTAGGGCTTCCTTCAGGGTCTCTTGTAAGGCAGGCCTGGTGGTGACAAAATCTCTAAGCATTTGCTTATCTGTAAAGGATTTTATTTCTCCTTCACTGATGAAACTTAGTTTGGCTGGATATGAAATTCTGAGTTTAAAATTCTTTTCTTTAAGAATGTTGAATATTGGCCCCCACTCTCTTCTGGCTTGTAGAGTTTCTGTTGAGAGGTCAGCTGTTAGTCTGATGGGCTTCCCTTTGTGGGTAACCCGATCTTTCTCTCTGGCTGTCCTTAAGATTTTTTCCTTCATTCCAACTTTGGTGAATCTGGCAATTATGTGTCTTGGAGTTGCTCTTCTCGAGGAGTATCTTTGTGGTGTTCTCTGTATTTCCTGAATTTGAATGTTGGCCTGCCCTACTAGGTTGGGGAAGTTCTCCTGGATGATATCCTGAAGAGTGTTTTCCAACTTGGTTCCATTTTCCCCCTCACTTTCAGGCACCCCAATCAGACGTAGATTTGGTCTTTTTACATAATCCCATACTTCTTGCAGGCTTTGTTCATTTCTTTTTCTTCTTTTTTCTTTTGGTTTCTCTTCTCGCTTCATTTCATTCATTTGATCCTCAATCGCTGATCCTCTTTCTTCCAGTTGATCAAGTCGGTTACTGAAGCTGGTGGATCTGTCACGTATTTCTCGTGTCATGATTTTCATCTCTGTCATTTCATTTATGATCTTCTCTGCATTAATTATTCTAGCTATCAATTCTTTCACTCTTTTTTCAAGATTTTTAGTTTCTTTGCCCTGGGTATGTAAGTCCTCCTTTAGCTCTGAGAAGTTTGATGGACTGAAGCCTTCTTCTCTCATCTCGTCAAAGTCATTCTCTGACCAGCTTTGATCCGTTGCTGGCGACGAGCTGCGCTCCTTTGCAGGGGGAGATGCGCTCTTATTTTTTGAATTTCCAGCTTTTCTGCCCTGCTTCTTCCCCATCTTTGTGGTTTTATCTGCCTCTGGTCTTTGATGATGGTGACGTACTGATCGGGTTTTGGTATAGGTGTTCTTCCTGTTTGATAGTTTTCCTTCTAATAGCCAGGACCCTCAGCTGTAGGTCTGTTGGAGATTGCTTGAGGTCCATTCCAGACCCTGTTTGCCTGTGTATCATCAGCAGAGGTTGTGGAAGATAGAATATTGCTGAACAGCAAGTGTACCTGTCTGTTTCTTACTTTGGGAGCTTCATCTCAGGGGTGTACTCCACCCTGTGAGGTGTGGGGTGTCAGACTGCCCCTAGTGGGGGATGTCTCCCAGTTAGGCTACTCAGGGGTCAGGGACCCACTTGAACAGGCAGTCTGTCTGTTCTCAGATCTCAAGCTCCATGTTAGGAGATCCATTGCTCTCTTCAAAGCTGTCAGACAGAGTCGTTTGGGTCTGCACTGGCCTCTGCTGCTTTCCCTGTTGTTTTTTTAGCTGCGCCCTGTCCCCAGAGGTGGAGTCTACAGAGACAGGCAGGTTTCCTTGAGCTGCTGTGAGCTCCACCCAGTTCGAGCCAAAGAAAGGGCCGGCCTTTCCTGAGCCTACTGGGAAGTAATCTCTAGGGTATTGGGGTAGCAGACCTCATAGGTGTATCTTCAGGGAAGGTGGTTGGCCATGTTAAACATAGTTTAACTTTGTGATTTATGATTGATTCTGAAAACTACTCAATGTTCATGAAAGAAATGACAAAGGATTTAAATAAATGGATTTTCACCTTGATCATGGATTGGGTAGCTCAAAATATGTCAAGTTCCACCAAATTTATATACAGATATAATGCAATTCCTATCAACATCCCAGCAAGTTTTTTGGTAAATATTGTCAATATTATTATAAAATTTATATGAAAATGCAAAGAATAGTAATTTATAACAGTTACAAAACAAGAGATTAAAGCAGGAACAATAAGTCTACCTGATTTTCAACTTTTTCTGTAGCTACTATAGTCATGACTGTGTGGTATTTGTGGAAGGATAGAGACATAGATGAATAGAATAGAATAGAATAGAATAGAATAGAAAGAATAGAATAGAATAGAGAACTTAGAAATAAACCCACACAAATATGCTCAACTGACATTTTACTATTATTATTATTATCTTGCAAATGATTTCTGACAAAGATGCTAAAGCAATTTCATGGAGAAAAGATAGTCTTTTCAATAAATAGTACTGGAGTACTGAAGCAATTGAACATCCATAAGCCAAAGAAAAAATGTCACTTGAATTAAGTTACTTATACAATGAGTAACTCAAAATGAAACATGGACTTCAATGTAAAATGTAAAACTATAAAACATTGAAAAAAAAGTAAATCTGCAGGACCTAAGACTGACCAAAGAGTTCTTAGATTTGACATGACTTAAAAAAGGAAAAGTCGACAAACTGGACTTTACAAAAATTAGACTTTTGTGCTGTGAAAGATTGTGAAGAGGATGAAAAGAAGAGTTACAGTGTAGGAGAACATGTTTTCAAATTATCTGACAAAGGACTAGTATCTAGACTAGATAAGGAGCTCTCAGGATTCAACAGTAAAAAAGCAAGCATTTCATTTAGCAAATGGGCAAAAGTCATGAAGATATATTTCCTGAGAGTATATATAGATGGCAAACAAGCACATAAGAAAGTATTCAACAACCATAGCCATTGAGAAAATGTTAATTAGTATGCGATATGACTATACACCTGTCAGCTTTGCTAAAATAAGTAGTGATAATACAAAATGCTGATGAGAACATGGAGGAAATGGATGTCTTATACGTTGCTAGTGGAAATGTAAAGTGGTACTGGCACTCTGGAAAACAGTTTGGCAGTTTCTTAGAAAACTAAACATGCAACTACCATGTGGCCTGACATTGTCCTCATTGGCATTTTTCCAAGAGAAATGAACACTTATCTGTATATGAATGTTTATTTGTAATAGGCAAACACTGGAAACAACCCAGATGTCCTTCAACAAGTTAATGGTTAAAAAAACTTTGGTACATCCATTCCATGGAATACTACTCAGCAATCAATGTTGATCCAAGCAACAACTTGGATGAATTTCAGAGAGTTATGCTGAGTGGGAGAAGCCAATTATAAAAGGTTACTTACTATGTAATTCCATTTATATAACCTTCTTAAAATGGTAAATTTTAGAGATGGAAAACAGATTAGTGGTTGCTGAGGGTTAAGAGGGGGATAAGGATGGGAGGGAAGTAGATGTGGCTACAAAAGGGCAACATGAGGGATCATTGTATTGATGGAAACATTCTATATCTTGAGTGTTTCAAAGGCAATATCTTGGTTATACTATTGTGCTATAGTTTGCAAGATGTTACCACTGGGGGAAACAGGATAAAGGATACTTGGGATCTCTCTGTACTATTTCTTATAACTACATACAAATCTACAATTATGTTAAAATAAAAAGTTTAATTAAAAAAGGAAGTGACATATCATTGGAGCCCCATACCCCTAGACAAAGCAACAATGGACAATCTATACTAAAAAATATATTCTGTCAGAATACTCATGTTTTTCACACATTCATCCATGTGCACACGCATAAATATGATTCTGGTTCCCTGGGAGGTATTTCCTACTTAAGATTTTCTGTGAATCTCTGACAAACTTCTATTTGACTCTCCATATTCACGGATATAGACAAAATACAGGCAATCTTGGTGTCTGCCCTTATATCTAAAGTCTCTTTTTAAATTGTGAATGATTTGTGTCATCTTTTGATTAAAGGTAACTGGAAGTTGGAGAAAGGAGTTCCTATTTTTAGAGACAAATCTGAGCTGTTTGTTTCCTCTGGGAGAGGAAGTAAGAGCTGCGTTACATTTGCATGTCCAGCCCATCTCACATCCAACCTAAAACAGAGCTTTACATCCATGTGCATTCTCTAGCCTGGTGGGAGAGACTTTTCTTAAACACACTATAAACTTAATCCCCATCAGTGCTGGGCCAATACCCCCAACAGGCCTGTGGGCTCCCATGTGCCTGCAGAGGTGTTACAGGTTGTGTATCTCACCCTGGCCTCTCTGCCTACAGTTGTCCAGTTGTCACAGAAGCTGACTCCATGTGATGAGGCCTGAGGACTCTCCAACTGTGTTAGTCTGTTCTCATGCTGCTGGTAATAAAGACATACCCAAGACCGGGTAAATTATTTTTAAAAAAGATGTTTAATGGACTCACAGTTCCATGTGGCTGGGGAGGCCTCACAATCATGAAGGAAGGCAAAGGAAGAGCAGTCACATCTTTCATGGTGGCAGGCAAGAGAGCCTGTGCAGGGGAACTATGCTTTTATAAAGCCATCAGATCTTGTGAGACTTATTCACTATCACAAGAACAGCATGGAAAAACAAAACGTACCTCCGTGATTCAATTACCTCCTACCAGGTCCTTCCCATGACTCATGGGGATTGTGGGAGCTACAATTCCAGATGAGATGTTGTTGGGGACATAGCCAAACCGTATCACCAATTATGAATGTTCAGGATCTAGTGAGAGCAGCTGCTATGCTTTCTTCCCTTTTTCACACTTTTACCCTGCCCTGCCAGCACACTGGAAGCCTAAATTTTGACGTCTTAGTAATGACATTAATTTGTCCTGTTTTATGAGAGGTGGTAGCCTGCCCTGGGTTCTGTTCCTGGCATTGCCATGTGTTCACTGCACTGTGTGCACACAGTCTCCCTGGGCTCCAGATTCCCTATATGTAAACTGGTGATAATAGCAAAATTAAAGCCCACCCTGCTAACCTTAGAGCATAGTGGCAAAAATTATATCAAATAATTTATGTGCAAGCTCAAGGCAGATATTAGATATCCTATAACATCAGGTCTAGTATTTAGAACTGACCCACCCCTAAGTCACAGCAAACGGGGATGAGAACCTCAGATTTTGCCCTTTCGTGCCAAACTTGCCACATTACTATTATCTAAAGTAGAGAAAGCACCAGAAGAGAGTCACTAACAGTAATTCAGGGTCACATTAACTTCTTCAAATTGCCTGGGAATCTTATTTTGATATTCTTTTCCTGAAAAAGTATTGCTTCCCCTCAGCTGGCCCTGTGCTAATGTGCAAGCTGCCTGGTGCAGGGAAAGAAACACAGGCTCTGGGTTCTGAGGTTTAAACCTCAGATGGAATCCAGGCTGTCACTCTCGGCCTGTATCACTTTAGGTAATCCATTGTACCTTTCTGATCTTAGCTTACTGTTCTATAGAATGTATATTATAAAGCGTTTCTTAATTTTTGTTTTGAAAATGAAATAAAATGTGTTTAAAGGATATGTGTATGTATGTGTGTGTGCGTGTGTGTGTGCGTGTGCGCATATGTATGTGGCTCAATAACTGGCACAAATAAGAATTCTATATCAATATTAACTCAATTTCATCTTTATAAAAATTAGTAAGCAAAGAGACTAAGCGCAATGTAGCTTTATTTATTTATTTATTTATATTAGGGCTGGAAAAATTGAGTAGGAAAGTCCATGCTTTCTACCAGGGATAGGAGACAACCTCAAGCTTCCCCATCTTTGCACACAATGCTGCTGACATGCTCCCATTGCCTGGAACCTACCCCACCCTACTCTACCTGGCAAACTCCAAATCCCTCTGCAATACCCCAGTGTTGCTTTCCTCTAGGAAGTCTTCCCTTACATCAGCACAAAGAATAAAACTAAACTAAAACTATGGGAATAAATGAGATCCTCCAGAGAGAGAGAGGAACAGGCAAAGACAGAAATCTACAGCAGCAACATTTGGGAAAAGAACAGAGGAAAAGCATTCTCCACAAAAGCCTAGGGGAAAAAACAATACAAGAGGTAGTAAGCCGACCAGAAAGGGTTTCAGATAAGATGAAGTGGTTAATAATGTCAATGGCACTGGACAGGAGGGCAGAACCAGGAAGTCAAAAGACATCCAAAGGCAAGGTGAAGTGTCAAGTGACATATTGGAGAAGCTACTGGGATTTATTTTTGTGGCACATTTTTTATATGCAGACCCCCAGATTCTGGCTGGGGTCTTTTCATAGAATCTGTGACCTGGGGAGAGAACAGGAGTTGAGGCAAACACAACAAGAAAGGCAGGAACATTCTTTTAAACACACTATTTATAAAGCCAAGGTCTAAACACAAGGTAAATGGGATGGCATTTTAAATCTTAAGTTCTATTGATTCTTCCTTTAGTACATACTGACTGCTGCTTCCATAAAGGAGAGAACATGCTGAATTTGTGTACATTCTGCCTCTCTTTCCTTAAAACCTACATAAATGCAGTGAGGCCAGGGAGGTGTTAAAAATCCATTTATAAACAGTGCACTAACTGTTTTACTAATCCTATGGTGCAGGACTAAGTGTAAACACATCATTGCCTTTGGCAATAGGATGGCTGCCTTACCCTCCATTTTAGCTGCATGGAGACTGAGAGGTGGACAGTGTGCATTCCCAGGTGGCAGTCAGGTGAATGGTCCATATCTGCAGGTTATTAAACAGGTTTCCTTTCCCTTTTTCTTTTAAAGCAAATGGTCTTGACTTTTCTAAAACTTCATAGAACTGCTGAGTTGGCTAAGGTCAAGGCGGAATGTGAGAAAAAAGCTAACAGATCTGAAGATGGATGATTACAGTGGCTGTAATCAGAGTTACACTTGGCACAGAGTTAGGACTCAGCTGGTTTTGGAATAAGTGAATGGACAAATGAAAAGGACTAATTCACAGTGCCCAGAACTTTGTACGCATGCAGTATATGGTAGCTTCATTATTGCTTTAGTTACTTGCTGATCCTTTTATTCTCTTCTCTTTTCCTTCAATAATGCTCGGTTCTCTTGGTAATTTTAATAATCTCTTCCTCCATCAAGAACCTTTTAAATTAAAGAATGTTCCAAAATCAGTATTTTCCTCTAAAAGAAGGAATGAAAAATGGCTTTAAGTAGACAACTTTCTTTCTTTCTCTTCTTTTTCTTCTCTTTCTTTCTTTTCTTTCCCTTCCTTCCTTCCTTCCTTCCCTCCTTCCTTCCTTTCTCTCTTTCTTTCCTTCCTTTCTCTCTTTCTTTCTTTCCTTTCTTTCTTTCTTTCTTTCTTTTTTCTTTCTTTCTTTCCTTATCTCTCTCTCTCTCTCTCTCTCTTTCTGTTCCTGGCATTGTTCGTGGTTACCTTTTCTTTCTTTCTTTCTTTTCTTTTTTCTTTCTTTCTTCTTCTTTCTTTTCTTCTTCTTTCTTTCTTCTTTCTTTCTTTTTCTTTCTTTCTTTCTTTCTTTCCTCTCTCTCTCTCTCTTTCTTTCTTTCTTCTTGTTGATCATAGTGATAGGGACAATGGTAGTGAAGCTGCAATGCCAAAGGCAGAAAGAACATAGCACAAAGTGGAAGGAAAAAAAGAAAGCAGTTGAAGATCATGGCAAGACAGATTTAAAACAACTGAAAATACAGAAAGGACTTACAAATCTAAATCTTTGGTCATATAAAAAGGCAATAAGAAAACAGGGTAAGAAAATTTCTTCATGTCGTACTGGACAAAGTTGCATAGCAGGGAAGTAAGTAGAAGTCTAGTCTTACTATTCAGGGCTAACACGGGAAAGGAATAAGAAATATTTGCAGGGAGTAGGGATCTGTGAGGGCACAGGACCAGCAATATTGTCACCAGCTCTTGTTTGGATTCCAGTTCTGCTGGACATTCTAGTCCATCCTGACACCAATGGCCAGTACTCCTGGGACCATGTTGTCTTAATATCGAGCTACTGGAGGTATCAGCTGGAGGTTCTAACTATTCTGTTCCAATGGTCAGACCAGATCCCTGGAGACTGCGACTGGCCTGGAACCAAGCTGGTGCTCACTGTTTCTGGACTCAGCTCAGTCCAGAACCCCTGGGTTCATCCTAACCCCAGTTTTCCTATTCTCAACTGCCTCCCATGTCCTCACTAGCCCTTTTGCTATGCTTTTGACGTAGCTTTTGTCCATGTATAGGGGGTTATGAGAGTCCAGGAACTGATTATATCTTGAGATAATACACAATTCTGTTATGGAACAACAGTTTTACTTGATCTTTTTTTGGGTGACTTAAGAAGTGATTTTCTGTGAATAGTAACCATGAAGAAATCTTCTGAAAACAAAAAAAAAATTGCAAAGCAGAAAAAATACCTGTTATTAGGATCTGATGAAGAGTTTCTGGCTAATATCCAGTTTGGAAAATGTCATTATGCTTGGGGAAATGTAAGAGGGCTGAACGTTTGTGTGTTCAGCAGCATTCCAACAATGGAACAACATTCAGCACAACTTCAACCTGTTGCTTTTGTAACAGCAATATTTGTACCTCAGAACCAGTAAAGAGAAATGAAAGTCACTTTATAAAACCCTTCTCAGCCTCGTTTGGTGGCTTGCGTTTGTAATCCCAGCGCTTTGGGAGGCCAAGGTGGTCAAATAGCTTGAGCCTGCGAGTTTGAGACCAGCCTGGACAACAGGGTGAAACCTTGTCTCCACCAAAAAAAAAAAAAAAAAAAAATTAGTCATGCATGGTGGTGTTTACCTGTATACCTGTAATCCTAGCTACTTGGGAGGCCAAAGTGGGAGCCTCACTTGAGCCCAGCAGGTCAAGGTTGCAGTGAGCTGGGAGAAAGAACAGTGGGTGAAAAAGTAGGTCTTTTCAAACCTGCACTTATTTATCCTGTATCAAGCCTGGCACTATATTACAAAGACCAAAAAGACATAGTCCCTGACATGTAGGAGCCCATAATCTGGAAGAGAAATGTACAAGCAAAATAACTTTAGGTTCATGTTTCTAGACTTAGTCTCGTCTATGATTTTTTGCCAAGATTATCACCTGGAGTTGTACCAAGTGATTCTTGGTCCTGATTTCTACAAGAACAAAAATAAGTGAACACTTAGTGAACACTTAGCTTTGCTTAAGGGGTACAGGAAGAGGGGAGGATCAGGGACAATTATAGAGGCAAGTAAAGTTAAGCTTTTCCTTGAAAGACAAATTGTAGTTTATCATATTGCATACTCCATGAAAATAGGCATCTATTTTGCTCACCTTTGTGTCTCAAAACATTATCTGGCACACAGAAAAAGGGCAATAGCATTCCTAGAAGAAGAAACACCCATTGACAGAGGCAAAAGAAGTGAGCTGCTAATGTATATTAGTTGAGGTAATGCTGTTATAACAGAAAAGTTTCAAAGATTCAGTGCTGCAACACAATACAAGTTTATTTCTCAGTCACGTAAATGCCCAGTGTGGCTGTTCTTGGTTGGCTGGTGGCTTTCTCCCACAATGCAATTTATTGTCCTGGATTCCTCACATCTTGTGGCTCTACCATCACCTAGGGCCTCAGAGGGTTTGCATGCAGTTAATGAGTGAGAAAAACAAGATGGAGAAATCAAACCTCCTTATCTGGCACAACGACTTAATTTCCTTGAACATAAATGACACACAGCACTATAGTCCAGGGGCGAGGACTAGTTTAGAAACAAGGGAAACTGGGAAATATAATCCTCGTTTGGTCAGCCACTTCTCAGAAACCACTTTGTACTGTGAAAGCAGTGAATAGATTGTTGGTGGACAGTTAGCTTTCTCTGCAACAAGAAAGAATGAGTTTAATGAGGCAGGAAGAGGGGATATGGGGCAAAAGGGTACGAAGTAAGAGGAGGAAGGTAAGCAGCCTGAGACCAGATTGTGTTCATACACAAGCATTTATGCACATGCAAGATTCCAGAGGCGATGTGGAATTCTTCTCTACAGAAAGAACTTTATCTGTAGGAAGCTTAAGGTGCAGAAAAAAAGCAAAAGAGACTTTTCATGTGACTTTTAAAATGAAGATCTAATGCTTGAAAGCTCCTAATGTTTCCATTTTCCCACAGCATGTTTCTATTTCTCTCCAAAACCTCTTTGCATGGTGGAGACTTCAGGTGCATATCTCAGATGGAAACATGTCTCCTTCTGCTTTAGCAGGAACCCAGCCCAGTTGAAATCATTCTGGTCTAAAATTCTCCCTTTTAGTTTAACAGAAAGTCAAAATTTATGTTTATTGTTGCCAAGTATACTAGTAAAGTCCCTCAGCTACACATTTTTTCCAGTAGCGGGAAATTAGATGGGGCTGAAACACTTCAGGTGACACAAATAAATATTTGCCATCTCTGAGGTTGTGTTCTATAAGAATTTTAACAACCCAAGCTGGTGATGCCTCAGGATGTATATTTAACACAGTTTGCTTAAGGATTGCATTTTAGAAATATATTCAAACGCTATCTTGGCACAAACTCCTCAAACATTCAAGATTTTTTTTTTTAGACCACCTCATACTCTTTTTCCTTCCAGACAATACTTTAAGTACTTAACCTTTTTATCAAGCTTTAATACATTGTCAAATGACTCAGTGCTTGGTTCTATGATAGACAATTGTTTAAAAATATCTAAATCTGGAAAATGTTTCTTGTTTCAGCAGTTCCTAATATGCATCCACTCTGGCCTTCAAAAGTCATCCCTCCACCTTCCCTGCAGATATGTTCTGACTGGGAAGACCCTGGTTTATGGAGACATGGTGAGAAAACACCCAGGTAGGGGGAGCATGGGATCTGGAGTGGAGGCGTCTCGTCATCTTTCTGCTTGCTTACACTCATTTCTTTCATTGCACTTCCACAGATCTTCCTGCTTGCCTAGTCCATGTGTGTAGAAGTGATCACTGAAGCCCAAGAATAAAACTGAGTATTAAAGATAGAAAGTAACTCTAGAAGGAAAAGCCTTGGATAGATCCTAGGGGGATACTTATATTAAGGGGCAGAAGAAACAAAAGAGCCTGTGAAAGAGATAAGGAAGATGCCTTTAGAGTTTAGGAAGAGAAAGTGACACAATGGAGGTTGGAAGTCAGGTTGCAAAGTGGGGGCAGTTAGAGAAGAGAAGAGAGAAACACAAGTATTGAAGAGAAGTTTGAAGAGAAAAGAAGGGGAAAAAATGAGAGGAGAAAGGGAAAGACACAAGAGTAGCTCAAGCAGCAGTGTTAAGAAAACATTTAAAGGAGAGGTGGTTCCAAGATGGCCAAATAGGAACAGCTCCAGTCTGCAGCTCCCAGCGTGAGCCACGCAGAAGACAGGTGATTGCTGCATTTCCAACTGAGGTACCGGGTTCATCTCATAGGGGCTTGTCAGACAGTGGGTACAGCCCACGGAGCAAGGCGGAGCATTGCCTCCCCCAGGAAGCTCAAGGTGTCAGGGAATTCCCTTTACTAGCAAAGTGAAGCCGTGACAGATGGTACCTGGAAAATCGGGACACTCCCACCCTAATACTGTGCTTTTCCAATGGCCTTAGCAAATGGCATACAAGGAGATTATATCCCATGCCTGGCTTGGAGGGTCCCACGCCCACAGAGCCCCACTCACTGCTAGCACAGCAGTCTGAGATCTAACTGCAAGGTGGCAGCGAGGCTGGGGGAGGGGTGTCTGCCATTGCTGAGGCTGGAGCAGTTAAAACAAAGCAGCCAGGAAGCTCAAACTGGGTGGAGCCCACCTCAGCTCAAGGAGGCCTGCCTGTCTCTGTAGACTACACCTCTGGGGGCAGGGCATAGCTGAATGAAAGGCAGCAGAAACTTCTGTAGACTTAAATGTCCTTATCTGACAGCTTTGAAGAGAGTAGTGGTTCTCCCAGCACAGAGTTTGAGATCTGAGAACGGACTGACTGCCTCCTCAAGTGGGTCCCTGACCCCTGAGTAGCCTAACTGGGAGGCACCTCCCAGTAGGGGGCGACTGATACCTCACACAGTCGGGTGTCCCTCTGAGACAAAGCTTCCAGAGGAAGGATCAGGCAGCAACATCTGCCATTCCGAAGCCTCTGCGGGTGATACCCAGGCAAGCAGGGTCTGAAGTGGACCCCCAGCAAACTCCAACGGACCTGCAACTGAGGGTCCTGACTCTTAGAAGGAAAACTAACAAACAGAAAGGACATCCACACCAAAACCCCATTGGTACGTCACCATCATCAAAGACCAAAGGTAGATAAAATCACAAAGATGGGGAGAAACCAGAGCAGAAAAGCTGAAAATTCTTAAAATTAGAGTGCCTCTTCTCCTCCAAAGGAACACAACTCCTCACCAGCAATGGAACAGTGCTGGATGGAGAATGACTTTGACGAGTTGAGAGAAGAAATCTTCAGACGACTGGTAATAACAAACTTCTCTGAGCTAAAGGAGGATGTTTGAACCCATCGCAAAGAAACTAAAAACCTTGAAAAAAGATTAGACAAATGACTAACTAGAATAACCAGTGTAGAGAAGTCATTAGATGACCTGATGGAGCTGAAAACCATGTCATGAGAACTATGTGACACATGCACAAGCTTCAGTAGCTGATTTGATCAAGTGGAAGAAAGGGTATCAGTGATTGAAGACCAAATGAATGAAATGAAGTGAGAAGAGAAACTCAGAGAAAAAAGAGTAAAAAGAAAGGAACAAAGCCTCCAAGAAATATGGGACTATGTGAAAAGACCAAATCTATGTCTGATTGGTGTACCTGAAAGTGACAGAGAGAATGGAACCAAGTTGGAAAACACTCTTTGGGATATCATCCAGGAGAACTTCCCCAATCTAGCAAGGCAGGACAACATTCAAATTCAGGAAATACAGAGAACACCACAAAGATACTCCTCGAGAAGAGCAACTCCAAGACACATAGTTGTCAGATTCACCAGGTTGAAATGAAGGAAAAAAACATTAAGAGCAGCCAGAGAGAAAGGTCAAGATACCCACAAAGGGAAGCCCATCAGACTAACAACGGATCTCTTGGCAGAAACTCTACAAGCCAGAAGAGAGTGGGGGCCAGTATTCAACATTCTTAAAGAAAAGAATTTTCAACCCAGAATTTCATATCCAGCCAAAATAAGCTTCATAAGTGAAGGAGAAATAAAATTCTTTACAGACAAGCAAATGCTGAGAGATTTTGTCACCACCAGGCCTGCCTTACAAGAGCTCCTGAAGGAAGCACTAAACATGGAAAGGAACAACTGATATCAGCCACTGCAAAAACATCCCAAATTGTAAAGACCATCGATTCTGGGAAGAAATTGCATCAACTAGCAAGTGAAATAACCAGCTAACATCATAATGACAGGATCAAATTCACACATAACAATATTAATCTTAAATGTAAATGGGGTAAATGCTCTAATTAAAAGACACAGACTGGCAAATTGGATAAAGAGTCAAGACCCATCAGTGTGCTGTATTCAGGAGACCCATCTTACGTGCAGAGACACAAACAGGCTCAATATAAAGGGATGGAGGAAGATCTACCAAGCAAATGGAAAACAAACAAACAAAAAAGCACAGGTTGTAATCCTAGGCTCTGATAAAACAGACTTTAAACCGACAAAGACCAGAACAGAAAAAGAAGGCCATTACATAATGGTAAAGGGATCAATTCAACAAGAAGAGCTAACTATATAAATATATATGCACCCAATATAGGAGCACCCAGATTCATAAAGCAAGTCCTTACAGACCTACAAAGAGATTTAGACTTCCACACAATAATAATGGGAGACTTTAACATCCCACTGTCAACATTAGACAGATAAATGAGACAGAAACAAGGATATACAGGAATTGAACTCAGCTCTGCACTAAGAGACCCAATAGACATCTACAGAACTCTCCACCCCAAATCAACAGAATATACATTCTTCTCAGCACCACATCACACTTATTCCAAAATTGACCACATAGTTGGAAGGAAAGCACCCCTCAGCAAATGTAAAAGAACAGAAATTATAACAAACTGTTTCTCAGACCACAGCGCAATCAAACTAGAACTCAGGATTAAGAAACTCACTCAAAACCACTCAACTACATGGACACTGAACAACCTGCTCCTGAATGACTACTGGGTACATAACGAAATGAAGACAGAAATAAATAAGTTCTTTGAAACCAATGAGAACAAAGACACAACATACCAGAATCTCTGGGACACGTTTAAAGCAGTACATGGAGGGAAATTTATAGCACTAAATGCCCACAAGAGAAAGCAAGAAAGATCTAAAATTGACACGCTAACATCATGATTAAAAGAACTAGAGAAGCAAGGGCAAACACATACAAAAGCCAGCAGAAGGCAAGAAATAAGATCAGAGTAGAACTGAAGGAGATACAGTCATAAAAAACCCTTTTAAAAAATCAATGAATCCAGGAGTTGGTTTTTTAAAATGATCAACAAAATTGATAGACTGCTAGCAAGACTAATAAAGAAGAGAGAAGAATCAAGTAGACGCAATAAAAAATGATAAAGGAGATATCACCATCGATCCCACAGAAGTACAAACTACCATCAGAGAATACTATAAACACCTCTATGCAAAAAAACTAGAAAATCTAGAAGAAATGGATAATTTCCTTGACACATAAACCTTCTCAAGACTAAACCAGGAAGAAGTTGAATCCCTGAATAGACCAATAACAGGCTTGGAAATTGAGGCAATAATTAATAGCCTACCAACGAAGAAAAGTCCAGGACCGGAAGGATTCATAGCCGACTTCTACCAGAGGTACAAGGAGGAGCTGGCACCATTCCTCTGAAATGATTCTAATCAACAGAAAAAGAGGGAATCCTCCCTAACTCATTTTATGAGGCCGGCATCATCCTCATACCAAAGCCTGGCAGAGACACAACAAAAAAAGAGAATTTTAAACTAATATCCCTATTGAACATCAGTGCAAAAATCCTCAATAAAATACTGGCAAAACGAATCCAGCAGCATATCAAAAAGCTTATCCACCATGACCAAATGGACTTCATCCATGGGATTCAAGGCTGGTTCAACATATGCAAATCAATAAACATAATCCATCATATAAACAGAACCAAAGACAGAAACCACATTATTATCTCAATAGATACAGAAAAGCCCTTCCACATAATTCAACAGCCCTTCATGCTAAAAACTCTCAATAAATTAGGTATTGATGGGATGTATCTCAAAATAATAAGAGTTATTTATGACAAACTCACAGCCAATATCATACTAAATGGGCAAAAACTGGAAGCATTCCCTTTGAAAACTGGCACAAGACAGGGATGCCCTCTCTCACCACTCCTATTCAACATAGTGTTGGAAGTTCTGGCCAGGGCAATCAGGCAGGAGAAAGAAATAAATAGTATTCAGCTAGGAAAAGAGGAAGTCAAATGGTCCCTGTTTGCAGATGACATGATTGTATATTGAGAAAATCCCATTGTCTCAGCCCAAAACCTCCTTAAGCTCATAAGCAACTTCAGCAAAGTCTCAGGATACAAAATCAATGTGCAAAAATCACAAGCATTCTTATACACCAGTAACAACCAGAGAGCCAAATCATGACTGAACTCCCATTCACAATTGCTTCAAAGAGAATAAAATACCTAGGAATCCAACTTACAACGAATGTGAAGGACGTCTTCAAGGAGAATTTCAAACCACTGCTCAACAAAATAAAAGAGGACACAAACAAGTGGAAGAACATTCCATGCTCATGGATAGGAAGAATCAATATTGTGAAAATGGCCATACTACCCAAGGTAATTTATAGATTCAATGCCATCCCCATCAAGCTACCACTGAACTTCTTCACAGAATTGGAGAAAACTGCTTAAAAGTTCATATGGAAGCAAAAAAGAGCCTGCATAGCCAAGACAATCCTAAGCCAAAAGAACAAAGCTGAAGGCATCACACTACCTGCCTTCAAACTATGCTACAAGTCTACTGTAACCAAGACAGCATAGTACTGGTACCAAAACAGATATATAGACCAATGGAACAGAACAGAGGACTCAGAAATACCATACATCTACAACCATCTGATCTTTGACAAACCTGACAAAAACAAGAAATGGGAAAAGGATTCCCTATTTAATAAATGGTACTGGGAAAACTGGCTAGTCAAATGTAGAAAGCTGAAACTGGATCCCTTCCTTACACCTTATATGACAGTTAATTCAAGATGGATTAGAGACTTAAATGTTAGACCTAAAACCATAAAAACCCTGGAATAAAACCTAGGCAGTACCATTCAGGACATAGGCATGGTCAATAGAGTTCATGTCTAAAACACCAAAAGCAATGGCAACAAAAGCCAAAATTGACAAATGGGATCTAATGAAACTAAAGAGCTTCTGCACAGCAAAAGAAACTACCATCAGAGTGAACAGGCAACCTACAGAATGGGAGAAAATTTTTGCAATCTACCCCTCTGATGAAGGGCTAATATCCAGAATCTACAAAGAACTTACAAATATACAAGAAAAAATCAAACAACCCCATCAAAAAGTGGGCAAAGGATATGAACAGACACTTCTCAAAAGAAGACATTTATGCAACCAACAGACACATGAAAAAATGCTCATCATCACTGGCCATCAGAGAAATGCAAATCAAAACACAATGAGATACCATCTCACACCAGTTAGAATGGTGATCATTAAAAAGTCAGGAAACAACAGGTGCTGGAGAGGATGTGGAGAAATAGGAACACTTTTACACTGTTGGTGGGGCTGTAAACTAATTCAACCATTGTGGGAAACAGTGTGGCGATTCCTCAAGGATCTAGAACTAGAAATACCATTTGACCCAGCCATCCCATTACTGGGTATATACCCAAAGGATTATAAATCATGCTGCTATAAAGACACATGCACACGTATGTTTATTGCGGCATTATTCACAATAGCAAAGACTTGAAACCAACCCAAATGTCCATCAATGATAGACTGGATTAAGAAAATGTGGCACATATACACCATGGAATACTATGTAGCCATAAAGAAGGATGAGTTCATGTCCTTTGTAGGGACATGGATGAAGCTAGAAACCATCATTCTCAGCAAACTATCACAAGGACAGAAAACCAAACACCACATGTTCTCACTCATAGGTGGGAATTGAACAATGAGAACACCTGGACACAGGGTGGGGAACATCACACACTAGGGCCTGTCATGGGGTGGGAGTAGAAGGGAGGCATAGCATTAGGTGATATACCTAATAAAAATGAGGAGTTAACATGACGGGTGGGGCACATCAACATGACACATGTATACATATGTAACAAACCTGTACGTTGTGCACATGTACCATAGAACTTAAAGTATAATAATAATAATAATAATAAAGAAAATATTTAAAGATACAGGTGACTCAAATGTTTGTATATGTGTGAAAAATAAATTGCAAATGCAAAATAACAATAAAGAAAAGAGATTACTGATGACATGATGTCCTAGAGGAGGAAGGAGTGCACAAGTGTATGCAGAGGTGAGGACTAGTCATGTTTCTCTGTCTAGAAACAAAGGCAACTGAGAAATGTCATCCTTGGTTTGGCAGCTACTTCTCAGGAATCACTCTGTACTGTAGAAGCAGTGAATGGATTGCTGGTGGATAGATAGCCCTCTTTGCCACAAGAAATAATGAGTTTAACAAAGAGGAAGGGCAGTTCTTACAGGTCCCCAGATCAACATACTTTTATCAAAGTCATTCTGCACACTCTGACTCCAATAACTCTGTGTATAAAAAGTTCTGGGAATGCAGTCTGCATCTCATGTCCTTGGCTTTAATTGTGTAGACATCTATCTCCTCAGTTCCCTCTGCCTTCTTCCTCAGGTCTATGGATCAAATATGCGTGAATCTCAACTCTACACTGTCTGACTCAAGCAGGAGCAGCTGCTCTCAAAAACCTGGTGATGATTATTTCAAATGTTTGTCATTCTCCCTTACCCTCCTCCCTTTTGGCAGACATTCTTATCTAGCAGACCACTGAGATCCAGGCTTTTTGGTGAGAGCTCATCATATTCCATCTTCTCTCTCCTGCTTCTTCTCCTTCTCTCTTGTCCCAGAGGGAAAAGGATTCCTACTCCAGGGTGTTGATTGCGTTTCCTCTTTCCTCCTCTAGGACATCATGTCATCAGTAATCTCTTTTCTTTACTGTTATTTTGCATTTGCAATCTATTTTTCACACATACACAAATATTCGAGTTCCCTGTATCTTTAAATGTTTTCTTAATGCTACTACTTGAGCTACTCTTGCATCTTTCCCTTTCTCCTCTCCCTTTTCCCCTTCTTTTCTCTTCAAACTTCTCTTCAATACTTGCTTTTCTCTCTTCTCTTCTCTAACTGCCCCCACTTTGCAACCTGACTTCCAACCTCCATTGTGTCACTGGCTCTCTTCCTGAGCTCTAAAGGCATCTTCCTTATCTCTTTCACAGGCTCTTTTGTTTCTTCTGCCCCTTAATATAAGTATCCCCTCTATCCAAGGCTTTTCCTTCTAGAGTTACTTTCTATCTTTAATATTCAGTTTTATTCTTGGGATTGAATGATGACTTCTATGCACATGGACTAGGCAAGCTGGAAGATTTACTCTTTCCATGATCCATCTAGCTACATTGTGATAAAACTGTGACAACTCAAAAACCTATAACTTAGAATGCAATTGAGCAATAATTCCATGAGAGGCATAATACAATTGAAGAAATGCTTGTGTAAAAGCCAAGAGAAAGGGTTAGTGTTCTGACTCTGTTTCTGGATCTTGGTTTTATCATGTTAAGATACAAAGATTGAACAAAGCCAATACCTAAAGTTTCCTTAACTCACAAATCAAAGTTGACAGTTTGTGTAAAGTACTTTAAAGAATTTTTCTAAAAAGATGATTTTAAAATTCTTCTATAACATTCCTGCCTACAAGATATTTGTATGAGTCCATTTTGCATTGCTATAAAGGAAGACCTTAGATTGGGTAATTTATAAAGGAAAGGGGTTTAATTGGCTCATGGTTCTGCAGGCTGTACAAGCATGGCACCATCTGCTCAGCTTCTGGTGAGTCTTCAGGAAGCTTTTACTCATGGTGGAAGTCGAAGGAGGAACAGGTGTGTCACATGGTGAGACAGGGAGCAAGAGAGAGAGCAGGGAGGTCCCAGACTCTTGAGCAACCAGATATTGTGTGAACTCATTACTATGGGAAAGGCACCAAGCCATTCATGAGGAATCCACCCCCATGATCCAAACACCCACTTGGCCTCACCTTAAACCTTGGGGATCACAGTTCAACATGAGATTTGGAGGCAAAAATATCAAAAGTATATTAGTATTTAAGGAAATTAACTTCTGTTCTCGTTAAGGTGGGGTCTTGCTATGTTACGTAGGCTGGAGTGCAGTGGTATGATCACAGTTCACTGCAGCCTCTGCCTCCCTGGCTCAGGTGATCTTCCTGCCTTAGCCTTCTAAGTAGCTGGGACTACAGGTGTGTGCCACCATGCCTGACTAATTTTTTATTTTTTATAGAGTCTGGATTTCTGCATTTTGCTCAGGCTGGTCTTAAACTCCTGGTCTCAAGTGATCATCCCACCTTGGCACCCAGAGTTCTGGGATTACAGGCATGAGCCATTGCGCCCAGCCAAATTTAACTTCTGGTTAATATTTGTTATTAATTTGGGGAGGGAAAGAGAGGATAAGTTTCAATTTACAGTTAGAAAACAATTGATCTGCAACTTATTTAGAATTGAGACATAAGAGCTGGGGCTACTATAATAAAAATTAGAGTTATTATTTTTATTTTTTTTTATTTTTTTATTTTTTTTGAGGCGGAGTCTCGCTCTGTCGCCCAGGCTGGAGTGCAGTGGCCGGATCTCAGCTCACTGCAAGCTCCGCCTCCCGGGTTTACGCCATTCTCCTGCCTCAGCCTCCCGAGCAGCTGGGACTACAGGCGCCGCCACATCGCCCGGCTAGTTTTTTGTATTTTTTAGTAGAGACGGGGTTTCACCGTGTTAGCCAGGATGGTCTCGATCTCCTGACCTCGTGATCCACCCGTCTCGGCCTCCCAAAGTGCTGGGATTACAGGCTTGAGCCACCGCGCCCGGCCGAGTTATTATTTTTAAAAATCAATCCCTACATCTCAGATACTTAGGTGCAGAAAATGTTTATAAGTTGGTTAAATTCACTTCTTCAGGGGGAAATTGTTACATTTCATTTCTCATAGGTAATTGAAAAGTATACTTTTTGTTAGATGCCAAAGTCTTCAATCAAAAATACTGTAAAATCTGGCCGGGCGCGGTGGCTCAAGCCTGTAATCCCAGCACTTTGGGAGGCCGAGTCGGGTGGATCACGAGGTCAGGAGATCGAGACCATCCTGGCTAACACGGTGAAACCCCGTCTCTACTAAAAAATACAAAAAACTAGCCGGGCGAGGTGGTGGGCGCTGTAGTCCCAGCTGCTCGGGAGGCTGAGTCAGGAGAATGGCGTGAACCCGGGAGGCGGAGCTTGCAGTGAGCCGAGATCCGGCCACAGCACTCCAGCCTGGGCGACACAGCGAGACTCCGTCTCAAAAAAAAAAAAAAAAAAAAAAAAAAAAAAAAAAAAAAAATACTGTAAAATCTGACAATTTAAGTGTTAAAAAATAAACTCCTTTTCCTTTTTAATAGGGTATGTCAGTAGAACTTTAAAATGTGTGGCTGACACAAGACCATCTCCCATGTCACCTTCATTCTTGCCCATAGCAGAGTTGTGAGCACCATTTCAGATGTAACACTCTGTCTCTGCTCAAATCATCCCTGACTAATGTTAAAGGTTAGCACTCAAAGCCTCTGTGCCTCTTCCTGTTCCAAGACAGTGTGAGGTCAGCTTTTCAATGGTTCACAAGATCTACTAGAACCCGGCTATGTTAAAAGGTGAGTTTAAAAAGAAGAACAAAAAACTATTCTAACATATTAAGTAATTTGATTAAAAAGGAAAACTTCACATACTGGTATTTACTTAGTCACACATTTTAAACAACAAGTTGTCTATTAAGTTAGATTCTGCAATGTAAGAAGCTAGGTTTATATAAATCCTGCCATTCAGTGCATTTAAATATTTTAAAAATTCCCTTTCTTGAATTTTGCAATCAGTCTTTTATTATTTGAAAGGCACGAATGGATAATTCAAAATAGTAGGTCATAAAAATTAAGATTATTTTTAGATCTCTCCATTGAGATACATTTCTTATGTAGGAGAAACTTTCTCAGTCCAGCTTGAAATCTCTTTCCTTCAGTTCTGCCATATGGACTCTCCCTTTCCTATGTGCCTCTCTTCTCCCCAGTCTATCACTTTTAGGAAACTCCCTTTAACCTCATTGTCAATTCATAGCAGACCTCTTGGTGGGTCTAGAAAGGAGTTGTAATGACTAGAATAATGGCGAAATAAAAATTCATTAAACCTTTCCTCCTTCACTCACCATTTATGTGTCTGATCCATCATTCTTCACTTGTCATTCACAGGAAAATCCCTGCCCCAGATCCCCACCTTTCTCAAGTGCTCTGACTCTTCATCTCAGTGTCAGTGATGGCATGTCCAAGATGATAATGAATGATCTTCCACAATGTAGTCTACTCTTTCTCTTGATAATTAGTCTACTTCATTAAGTTTAGTTCTGGTTATTGTCTACAGAGTCCCACAATGAGCCACTATTTTGATTTCATCTTTTTTTTTTTTTACAGTCTATTCAATTTGACAGTTTGTTTCTATCATATAATTGAACATGGATATATCTAATATGGTAAATTGTTTCAATCAGAGAATGAAGATCCATAGCAAAGGTCAAAATCTCAATCAGTGCTATTAACTGACTCAGTGCTAAGAAAAAAGAGCATTGGCCATAAGTAATTCAAAGCCTCAACCAGCAAAATGACTCTAATAAAAATCCATAGTGAAGTGTTTGAATTTCAGAGGGCATTTCAGCTGGACTCAAAACTGCATAAGAGCAAAGGACAAATAGAGTCTTTGGTATGAACATTAAGATATTGAACAGTAGAGGTGCCACTTGTCAGTAAATTGTAAAGCAAATTTTGCAGAGATAAGCAAAATACCCCCACTTTATCAGGACTTGACCATTTATGGAAAAGTTCTGATACAGAAAAATTAGCATGAAGATTAGCAAGTATAATAATATGGACTTATTTCATAGTTCAGAACACTTGTCAGATAAAAGAAATTGTTTCCAATGAAATGAATTAGACCTATGTGCAGGGAGCCTCAGCATCGCCTAATAGTAGGTAGATTATAGTTTCTACTATTTAACAGAAAGAAGGAGAAAGATAGGTCAAAGGTGAAAGAAAGAAATTGCTAAACTCTAGAATTGCCTGAAATCAGCCCTGGGGCTACTGGGACAATGTAAGTGAACTATATAATACAAAGATAGACCTCATGTCCCAAAGACGATGAATCAAAACTAGAAAAAATTGCAAAAGACTATAATTTTACTTTAAGGTCTCTTAGCTGCTGATGTTTCGGACGTTCCATGGTCTCTCCTCAGTTCAACTCTGGTTCTCACGTGACCACCAGGGCATAACCATTTGGCTGACTTCCTCAAACTCAGAATATCTTCACCTTCACTTGACCATATGATGGGGTCTAAACACAAAATCCTGCTATCAGATTGGGAAAGAATGTACAGTGCTCATTAAATGCCTTGTTCAGTAATTGTTGTTGGTTTTTGTTTTTCTTTTCAAGAAAAAAAGCAGGCCAAAGACTAAGAGGCAGTGTATTAGTCCATTCTCACAGTGCTATAAAGAACTATCTGAGACTGGGTAATTTATGAAGAAAAGAGGTTTAATTGATTCACAGTCCCTCAGGCTGCACAGGAAGCATGGTCGTGAAGCCTCAGGAAACTTGCAATCATGGCAGAAGGGTGAAGGGGAAATAAACACATATTCACATGGCAGAGCGGGAGAGAGAGAGAGCAAAGGGGGAAGTGCCACACACTTTTAAACAACCAGATCTCATGAGAACTCATTCACTATCATGAGAACAGCAAGGGGGAAGACCACCCCCATGATCCAATCACCTCCCACCAGGCCCCTCCCACAACACATGAGGATTACAATTTGACATGTGATTTGTGTGGGAACAGAGCCAAACCATATCAGATAGAGTCAATCTTTCTTTTCCTGAGTGAGGCGGCATCCCGTTGCCTATTTCTTGTGGTAGAGCAAGCAGTCCTCCTTCAGTCAGACAATCGCTGACTCCAAATGTGTACTAAGTTTAAGGATTCTTAAAATACAGTTCATGGATTTAGAAGGTGATTCACCGGTATTTTTATTATCAATAGGACACTACTTGTGAAATGTATACATTGAAGTATAAACTCAATAACACATTGCTTTTTTTTTTTTTTTTTTGCTTTTAAGAAGTATTTTGTGGGGAGTGGCCAAGATGGCCAACTAGAAGCAGCTTATATGTGTAGCTCTCAGGGAGAGGGACAGAAGGGCAAGTAAATTCAGCACCTTCAACAGAAACATCCAGGTACTTGCATTGTGACTAATCAAGGAAATAACCCATGGAGAACCAAGAAAAGCAAGGCAGGGCAATGGCCCAGCTGGGAGTGACACAGAGCCAAGGGAACCTCCCCAATTCAGGCAAGCAGTGAGTGAATGTATAACCCTGGGAAACCACACTTCTCCCACAGATCTTTGCAACCTTCAGGTCAGAAGATCCCCTTGTGAACCCTTTCCACTAGAGTTTTCAGTCTGACACACAGGCGATGTGGAGTGTTAGCAGAGCAGCCTCTCACACACACACAGAGACCTGGGAGCTTTAGATACTCTGGCTTTCTAGGCATTCAGGCAAAAGCAATTGCAACTCCAGCAAAGCGGGAAGTTAGACCCCCATACTTATCCCTCAGAAGAAGGCTAAATCCAGGGAACTGAGCAGCAATGGTCTGCAGGCCCCATTTCCATGATGCCTTACAGGATAAGACCCACTGGCTTGGAATTCCAGCCAGTCACTGTTAGTAGTGTTGTGCCTCCCTGGGATGGAGCTCCTGGGCAGGAGGGGTGGGCCACCATCTTTGCTGTTGGGGCAACTTACCTGTTCCAGCTTGCAGGCTTTGGAGAGTTTAACCAGGGGTGCAACAGATCTCCTGGCACAACACAGCTGCTCCACCAAAACCTGGCCAGGCTGCTTCTTTAAGCAGGTTCTCAATCTGTTCCTCCTCACTGGGAGAGACCTCCCAACCAAGGCCTCTAGCCACCCCTGCTGGAGGTATTCTCTGGCCAACAGAGATTTATAAAGTCCCAGAGACAAAGCTCCCAGAGGGAGGAGTGGGCTGCTAGCTTGGCTGTTTGCGTAACTTAGCTGTTCCTGCTTGAGGGCTTTGGAGAGTGCAAGCCTACGGAGGCAGAAGCAACACCCCAGCACAGCACAGTTACTCTATGAAAGCATGGCCAGACTACTTCTTTAACCAGGTCCCTGATTCCATTTCTCCTCCATGGGTGTGGCCTCCCATCTGAGGCCTCCAGTCACCCCTGCTGGTGTTCTCTGACCAACAGAGATTTGAAAAGTCCTGGAGACAGACCTCCCAGAGGGAGAGGTGAGCCACTATCTTGGCTGTTTGGGTGACTTAGCTGTTCCAGCCCCCAGGTTCTGGAGAGCTCAGGCCAATTGGGGGTGGAAGCAGTACCCCAGCACAGCACAGCTACTCTGTGAAAGCATGGCACACTTTTCTTTAAGCAGGTTCCTGAACCTGTTCCTCTTCACTGGGTAGAACCTTCCAACCAGGACCTCCAGCCACTCCCACTGGTTTTCTCTGGCCTACAGAAATTTGGAAACTCGCTGGGACAGAAATCCTAGAGGGAGGGGCAGACCACCACTTTGCTGTTTGGGCAACTTAGCAGTTCCTGCCTTTGGGCTGTGAAGAGTGCAAGCCGACAGAGGGTGGAAGTGGTACTCTAGCACAGCACAGTAGCCCCATGAAAATGTGGGCAGACTCCTTTTTTAAGTGGATCTCTGACCCTGTTCCTCATCATTGGGTGAAGCACTCTTAGCAGGGTCTCTGACTACAATCACCAGTCTCCAACTGACAGAGGTTTCAGGCCTCCCTGGATAGAGCTCCCAGGTGGACAGGAAGGCCTCCATCTTTGCTGTTTGGGTGACTTAGCCATTCCAGCCTCCAGGCTTCAGTGTCCGAGGTAACCAGGGGCTAAAGGGGACCCTCAGCACAGGATAGCTGCTCTACAAAAAAGTGGCCAGGTTCCTGATCTCATTCCTACTGACTGGACAAAACCTCCCACGCAGGATCACCAGCCACTTCCTACAGATGAGTTCAGGCTGGCAACAGGTCTGTGTCTCCTTGGAATGGAGGTCCCAGAGGAAGTGGCAGGCAGCTATCTTTGCTGTTTCTTAGCCTTCACTGGTGAAGGTACTGGTAAATGTGAGATGACTAGGGAATGGAGGAGTGGATTCCCAGCAAAGAGCTAAATGATGACAAATGGGATCTAATTTAACTGAAAAGCTTCTGCACAGTAACAGAAACTATCAACAGAGTAAACAGACAAACTACAGAGTGGGAGAAAATTTTTGCAAAGTATACATCTAACAAAAGTCTAATATTCAGCCCTATAAGGAATTTAAATTTACAAAAATAAAATAACTCTATAAAAAAGTGGACAAAGGACATAAACAGACTTCTCAAAAGAAGACATTCATACGGCCAACAATCATGTGAAAAAAATCTCAATATCACTGATCATTAGAGAAATGCAAATCAAAACAACAATGAGATATGACCTTACACAAGTCAGAATGGCTATTACTAAAATGTCAAAAAACAACAGATGCTGGCAGGGCTGTTTAGAAAAAGGAACACTTCTACACTGCTGGGCGTGTAAATTAGTTTAGCCATTGTGGAAGATAATGTGGTGATTTCTGAAATATCTAGAACTGGAAATACCATTTGACCCAGCAATCCCATTACTGGGTGTATACCCATAAGAATATAAATCATTCTATTATCAAGACACATGCACGTGTATGTTCATTGTAGCACTATTCACAACAACAAAGATAGAGAAACAATGTAACTGCCCATCAACGATAGACTGGATAAATAAGTGTGGTGTATATATATATATACCATGGAATACTATGATGCAGTCATTACAAAGAACAAGATCATATTGTTTACAGTGATATGGATGGAGCCAGAGGCCATTATCTTTAGCAAACTAACACAGAAACAGGAAACCAAACACTGCATGTTTCCACTTAAAAGTGGGTGTTTAACCGCATGTTCTCACTCATAGGTGGGAACTGAACATGAGATCACTTGGACTCGGGAAGGGGAACATCACACACTGGGGCCTATCATGGGGAGGGGGGAGGAGGAGGGATTGCATGGGGGAGTTATACATGATATAAACGTCATGCACATGTACCCTAGAACTTAAAGTATAATAAAAAAAAAAAAAAAAAAATAAACCTGAGGTTCAACAGGGACAATAAAAAAAAAAAAAAAAAAAAAAGTGGGTGTTAATGATGAGAACACGTGGACACATAGAGGGGAACACCACACCCTGGGGCCTTTCAGAGGGTGGAGGGTGGGAGGAGTGAGAGGATCAGGAAAAATAACTAACGGGTACTAGGCTTAATACCTGGATGATGATATAATCTGTGCAACAAACTCCCATGACACAAGTTTACCTAAGTAATAAACCTGTACCTGTAGCCCTGAACTAGTTTTTAAATAAAATTAAAAAAATTTTTTTTGTGTGTGATCATCCTCACCTGTTATTTTTCACTAATAGAAATTGTTTTGGATTCCACATCAGTCTTTTGAAAACCTGTCACAGCATGACAGCTCATTTATTCACATCTAAGATTTATGTATTAATTGTCTATCAATCAAAAATAATTTTGATAAGGATGTGGCTTGCTATTCAAAATTACTGGAGGCCCATTACAGTGCTTTTCAGAATGAAATATGGTTGTTAAACTGTAAAATGATTTAATTAAAATAGTTTAGTTATAGCTTTAACAACCAAGGTGACCATCTTCAAGAATTAATGTGGAAACGAATCTGGGTCTCTATTAGCAGGGCCTTCCCTTAGGGAGTGTTAATAGAGATGAGGTAGCAGCAGGGGCTAAGATTTGAGTCCCTGAGTATTCAGTTCCCTTCTGAAGCTTCCAGATGCTCCTGGCAGAAGATGCTCACAATGAGGCAGCAAGATCAGAGACTAGCAATGTCCCTTTAAATTTAAAGAGATTACTCAGTAGCAGTGAGCTTAGCTACAAAATCTGAAAAAAAATTTGATGTTTCCCGTGCAATTGAGAGAGCCCCATTGTAAGGATAAATCTCTTATAAAAAAGATAAAGTCTTGAATACATATAATACATATGAATACAGAATGAACATGTGTCAAACATTTTAGTTAACCTATTAATCAATGAGGGAACCAATAAGATGTTATAATCAGTTCAAAGGAGAATTCCAAGAACCATACATACATAGAGAACAAGCAAGCAATTTTTAAATGAATTTACAATCATGCCAAATGACTCTACCCAAAGGGATAGAATCAATTGCATTCCACCAGCACACAGTTTCCTGGAAAAGAATCGTCTGTATTATCACCAGTTTTCTACAACTTACAGAATTGTATAACAGCTCAAAGACAATGAAAAGCGGGAATAACCCACTAGTTGAGGTAGACATGGTAACAACTGACATATTCTTTTACTTTCAAAGTCTTTCACAATTTGTCCTGCTACTCTGTAGTCAAAGGATTCCCCGGACACCTAGGACTGAATATCCTCAATCTTATCTGCGGCCCTCAGACAACGGGCTGTGCCTCTGGATCTACCGTTTCCTGAGTTTCCTTTTACAATCCAGCCTACTAACTTAATACTGCCTTGATAATAGTGTTCTACCTTCTGTGACCCAATCAGTGACCTCAGGACACCATAATCCCCATAAGCACCGTGAACAGGCTGGCTTAGATAGGGCCTATGTTAAATATTTTGTATGCATCCTTATTTAACCTCACAATGATTTAAGATAATTATCATTATTCATATTCATAAATTCAGAAAGTAAGCCTGGATGACCTTATGTAAGTTGTCCAAAATCCTATGGTTAACAGGGCAGAGATGGAATTCAAATCTATCAACTTTCAAAGCTTTTAACTGAGACACAACAGCTTCTCAGGGATGCTTCTGACTCCTTAATATCACTCAGTTAATGTCTTTGTCAGTACGCATTCAACCTGTTCACTGGGCTAAAGCTTTCCCATCACAGGTTTTTACATGCCTCAAGGCAAGATTCCTGGACTAGGTTGATTAGTGTGCACATGAAACTCGATATATTTATGATGTGGAAAGTGGCTTTATAAGCCTTACAGGAGCAATGCAAAGAGAGGAAGAACGCAGAATGGGCTCTGTATGGTTCCAGTGCTTTGCTCACACTTTGATGATATCACCTAACACATTGCCTTGTATCTATCTGTTATAAGAACAGCTAAGATTTATTGAATATATTTTATTTATTTAATGTATTTTATGTCTTGTACATTACTTTCAATATCCCATTTAATTGTCACAGAGTATGAACTGGGTAATATGATGCCTATGTAAATACAAGGAAACTGAGGTCTAGAAAAACAAGTAACTTGTCCACAGTCACAGAACAGGAAGTGACAGAGGTGCCCACTGGGTCCACTGTTGTGTCTTAAGGCCCTCTGGCCATGTACTTTTCTCCTTTATGAACAAGAAGAAGAATCCAGGGGGTCTTGTGAAGTACTAACTGAGGAAGACTAATTTCCTCAGTTGAGTACACATTCAAATGGAGAAAAGACACTGAAATAAATGGACATCCCATGTTTCTTCTTTATACCCTGGTCTATTAGGACACAAATGGGTTACAGGATTAAGATGGAAGTCTCATGAGCTTAAGGTGGGAATTTATTAGTCCAAATCATTAGCAAGTCTTTGGCAGGCCTGACTTCAAGCCCAGCTAGATTCCAATGTTCAGCGTCATCTGTGTTCTTTATCCCTTTGCCTTTCTTTTTCCTCAGCTTTGATTCTATTTAGATATTGGCCTCATCTTTCCTACTGTAGTTATCTTCCTCCATGTGGCTATGAAAGAAAGTGGGAAATATTTGTGGCTTTTATTATTTTTATAGTTTAAACTCTTATTGAAAGAAGGCTCTGTCTTCCCTAGCACCAAGGGGAAAATACTGTGAAAAACATTCTTTTACTCAGTTTGGCTCATGGTGAGGAGGGGCATGAATACTCTGATTGGACCATCTGGGTCAGGTGACCTCTTCTTTGTCAGAGGGTACAGATGGGACATTATGACAGTGAGCACTCGGGGCCAGATGGAGGGATGGCTCCACCCACAAACAAAAGCAGGATGCTGTTGTCAAACAAAAAAAAAGGAAGAATGCTGGGCAGGTAAAAGCAACAGATGTCCATGATACTGATTTTCCCAGAGTATATTTATATTATAAATATAGACTTTCTTTCAATTAATTACACAACACTTGACCCAATAAATATAAATGAGTTAGTGATGATTTCCAAAACTACAAGTTAGTCTTACATGTAAATGATTCTGTAGTCCTTTCATCCCTTTGAAAAAAACAAAACACTTTGAAAAACAAAATTGGCTTAGAGCTACTTTAAAACTTGGCCTCTGTTTTTCCTTAAATATTTGTGTAGATCCTTATGATGATTTGAGAAAACTATGTATAGAACAGAGAAAAATGAAGTAGACAGAAAAATTAAGCCAGAAATTAAGAACATGTATCTACTTAAACAATGAGAACCCCGTGGAGAGTGATATGTAACCTGAACAATTTGCAATGAATAAATGATAGGGATGTTATTAAACAGGTACTGTACAAATAATTATGTTCTTCATTTTGATGAAACAAAAACTTAACTAGATTTTTCTTTCAAATGAAAAAGTTAATTGAACTTTTTAATGATACATGTGGATTAATTCAAGAGTAAATAGGTTACAAAACTATTTTTATGGATTTTCTGAAGTCCCCAAATTATGATTATTTACCAAATGTTCATCTGTAAGTCAGTTTCTGGGAACATGGAACATATTTTTCAGTAGAAATAATGTTGTACTCATTGATTGGGTGCTCCATAATAACTTATGAAAAGCTGCTAGAATATATGTGACTTGTAATTTTATGAAAACACCTCTAATAATCTTTCCTTGGGAAAAGATGGTCAGACCTCTAATTTGGAATTCTACCTGCACAGTTTCCATCTAATCATCCTATCCCATCCCATCTTCTGTGGATGAAAAACTGAAAATTTTGTTAGCTCCAGGTCTTTAGCGTCTCTGATTAGCTGATGGGCAAAGAGGGATTAAGGCTGAACAACAGAAGCATTGCAAGGAGGCCAGAGCAGGGGAGAGAAGGGAGACAGTGCAAGGCAAAGGACTTGGGAATCCACTAAAAAACAAAAACAAAAACAAAAACAACACCACCTCCACAAAACAAACAAACAAACAAAAAACTTAGTTCCTGAAACCTTAGCTAGAAGCATGGGCTGGTTAGGCAGGTAAATGATTGCTAAACTGAATGAAGTGTTGATAAAAGGACTTCTACTAGGGATTGATGATAAGGATTGTCCAGATAAAATTCACAGGCCAAGATGAAGACAGGATGGCTTTTCAATAAGCTGTCCTTAGGGAGCAAAGTATTGAAATCAAGAAGGCAAGTAGCTCTCTGGCTGGGAATCAGTGTCCAGTTAACCAAAACTACAGCTGGGAGAGCAGCTGCTAGAGGAAGGGAGACTGACCAACAAGAGAGACAAAGAGGTGAATCCAAGAACAAGCCAGATTGGGAAACTGATGCAAATGAATGTAAGGAATAGGTGAGGCTAGGAGGCTAATTATTTCTGGGCATTATTCTTGGGTTTTAAAGATCGGAATTAAACTGTGTGACCCTCTCCTTCATTACAGAAAACCTGGCACCTCCTATCTGGATCTTAAGGATGGTTCTCATAGAAGACAGATATCCAAGGGGAGGAATTTATGCGTGAGAATATGGCAACAAGGGGAAGTTGGTAAATACATTTTAAATAGACCTACCCTGACTTCCAGATCACCCTTTTCATTCTCATCTATCCCATGTAGCTGCATCCCAACTAAAATTCTGTTAGTTTTATTTTCTAGTAGTTGTCCTCTTCTCTACTCTTTTTTTTGTATTTTTGTTTATGAAATAGACTTTTATTTTCAAATATTCTCCCTCCTTTCTTGTTTTGTGATAGGCATGCAGTCCTTCTGAAGTTTTCTAAGGGTATTTGTTGCTTGTATTGGTAGAAGAATGGGATGGGATAAACAACACCCCTTCTAAGCTTTCTTCCTCTATTCCTCATTTTTCCTGTAGTTTTTGTAAAGAAACAAAAAGCTCCAGATACATGCCAGTGTCTGTGGTCTTTGTACACAGACAATGAAGGCAGAGCCTGACTCATTTTTAAAGAAAATCCAGGTGGCATTAATCTAGGTGTTTCTTTCTAGAATCCAAGGTAGTCATGATGGCTTGGGAGAGAGAAACAGGCCAGGCAGGGGCAGCTAATTCCACTCAGAAATGTGAATGTAAAGTGTAAGAAGCCAACGGCAGGGAAGTGTCACTTGTCTGCAAGCAAAGAACATTGTAAAAAGTGCATTATCAAAGAAGAGCTATTTAAAATTGAAGTCACACTCTGGAGAAAACTTGAAGGCATAAGACTGACATCATACTATGTGAATACTTTAGGTTTCAGTGGAGTATAAATTAGTTTTGTCTCATGGGAAAAAGTCAGTCATTATTCTATCACTACAGTTATTTTGAAGTACCTGCCAGCCTATTGATAGGAATTAAATTTAATCACAAGCTATGTGATGACTAATTTTTTTCCAGGTTTATTTTGAAGCTTTTTGAAAATTTAAGTCACAGAATACATTAAACAGAGGAAAGTTCCATTTTAATCACTAAAAACAAATATAACCATTCCTCTTTACTACTTGAAGGTTAAATACCCTCTGATCAATTTTCTTCTCAGTGTGGCAGGCAAATACATTCTTGTGAATCCCTTCATAGTGGTTATACAAAGAAGCAACCAGCCCATAGCATTGTAAAACACTTTCTTCTTTCCATGGGCCTTAACATTGTATATTCCACTAGAGTCTACCTAACTCCTAATGTTATTTCGCAGCCTTGTGCAATTCAGTCGTTTTCTTTTCTGTATCTGCTTACAATGTAACAGCTAAAGTAACAATAAAATAAAATTGGTCATAAAGCAGTTCATATATTCCTTAAGGTCATATAACTTAGAATTTTATTATTACAAATGATATAAAATCATCTTCAATATACTTTCTGGAATATTGTACTAGCTCCTGCTGTTTAAAGACTTGTTAAGAAAAATAGGGATGTCCTGACTAAATACAATAAAAAGTTCCATAACTATTAATACAGTAAAAGGCCATCTTGCTTTTATATTGGAGTTTACACTTTAAAATCACCTATTGATAATGGTGGATTCAACTCTTTACATATTGAACTAAGAAATTATAAATTTCCCTAAAATTACAAGTTATAAGATAAAATTATAATACTTATTTTATTATATTATTGTATTTATTTTTAAATAATTAGTAAACAATTATTATTACTAATATTCTATTGAAATTGATGGGGGGAAGAGATACATGGGAGGAGGGAGTGTCTTAACTATTCCTCCTGACACAGAGCACAAACTGACCTAAGGGGAAGATTATTTAAAAAGCTAATTACAGCCCTATTGTCATCTCAATCGTACTTTTCAGGAGCATCTTCCAGTAGGATCATGGCAGCACCTTAGCTGTGAATCATCCCATACAGAGAAACACAAACAAAAACAAACACACACAATTCAAAAACTACAAATTTCGGGAAAATTGAAGGGAAAGAAAAACTACAAATTGCAGAACACATGTTTGTGTGACCCACAACATCTAAGACCAGTAGAACCTGAATGGGCAGAGCTATGGTCTGAATGTTTATGCCCCTCCAATATTCATGTGTTAAAATCTAATCCCCAAGATATTAAGAGGTGGTACCTTTGAGAGGTGATTATTTCGTGAGGGATCTGCCCTCATAAATGGGATCAGTGCCCTTACAAAAGAGGTTTGAGGGAGCCCTTTCATCCTTCAGGGGACACAGTGAGAAGGCGTTATGTCTGAAACAGAGAGCAAGCCCTCATAAGACATTGAACCTGTTGACAGCTTGATCTTGGACTTCCCAGCCTCCAGAACTGTAAGCAATACATTTTTGTTGTTTATACATTACCCAGTCTAAGAAATTTTATCATAGCAGGCCAAAAGGACTAAGACAGGTAGCAACAAATATATCAGTTACTTTTTCATTTTCCCTTTTCATACTTCACTCTTTAGAAGGAAGTCACTATGTGCAGCCTACACTTAGGGAGTAAGGAATTGTGCTTCACCTCCTTGATGAGAGAGTATCTACATGAATTATTTGAATTATTCTATATGGAATATTTGTCTATTCTCCCCTCTTCCCATTTGCTTACTAATTGAGTCAGTCATTTCTTTGTATTAGTGTAGAATTGTGGATATTTATTTACATTTTGGGTTACAATTTAAAACTGTGTTATGCATTTTGTTGGTGAAATTTTTCCAGCTTTAAGCATTGGGAGCTGTTTCAGTTGGTTCCTCTGTTCCTCTGAAATATCCTCACTGTTGTGTTGCCTCCATCCCCAAAATCCATAACTTTGTCTAATTATAAGAAAGTAGACAAATCCTAACTGAGGGACACTCTGCAGAACTCCACAAAAATGTCAACATCATCAAAAAACAAGGAAACTTTGAGAAATTATCACAGTCCAGAGGAACCTTAGGAGATATGAGGACTAAAGATAATGTGGTTTCCTGAATGTAACTCTGGAACAGAAAAGGGACGTTCGGTAAAAACTAAGGAAAGCTGAATAAAGTACAAACTTTAGGTAATTATAGTGTAACAATATTTGTTTACTACTTGTGACAAATATACCACACTAAACTGAGATATTAATAATAGGAGAAAATGGTGTAGGCTATGGAAACTGCTGTCTTTGCAACTTTTCTGTAAATCTAAAGCTATTTTAAAATAAAACTTTACTGAATAAGAAAAAATCACAAATTATAACCATAAAAACTTTAGGAACAAAAGAGAACAAGACTTTAGGAACAAAAACACACTGAAGACTTTGTGGATGATGAAGTACTCTAAATTTTTTAGTAGAAAATTTTTTTAAAAAGATGCCAATAATTCAGTTCCAGAAACTGGAAAAAGCCTAACAAAATTAAGATGTTTTAAAAAGGGAAAATGTTTGTTTAAAAAAAGGAAATTAAATTATGGTAAAACAGGAGACAAATCATTAAAGCAAAAGCTTTTTGTTTTTAAAAAAACCATTGAAATAGAAACAAAATTCAGGAAGGCTTAGTTAAGGAAAAAAATACATAAAACACAAATAATAAATATTAGAAATAGGAAAAGGAACATAACTACCCACATAATATAGACCGAAAATTTTAAGAATACTTATAATTCTTCCAGTATGAATAGTCTATGCATATACAAATTACTTAGCAAGGAGAAATACTCAGAGAAACAGAAGGCTGGTAACAGCAGAGGTCAGAGGAAAATGGAATAATTTATTTAAAGTACTGAGGTAAAGCAATTTTCAACATATAATTATCTAGTGAAATTACCATTCAAGAATGAGGATAAAATCAGATTTCAAACTAAAATGAGAAAGAAAATGAACAAATGAGTACATATTAGAAAATAGAAGGAAATAATAAAGATAACAAAAATTAATTAAATAGAAAACAAAGAAAAATAGAGACCATCAACAAAACCAGAGGTTAGAAAACCATGACCCATGGACCAAATTGAACCTGTGTTCTGTATCTGTGTAGCCCAGAAGCGAAGAATGATTTTTACGTTTGTGAATGTTAAATGAAAAACAAAACAGAGCACGATGGCTGGCTAGAGGCATCCAGCACTTGCCTCTTCCATAAAGGACCAAAACAACAAATAGATAACCACATATTAAATAGAGCATCTAAAGGTGAACAAAGGAATTCAGCAAGGAAGTGACAAAGACCCTGTGAAGCACAGAAACTCAAGATGGCAGCATAGAGAGGAAAGTGAAGCAGGCAGCCAGGATCAGTTAGGAGCCAAGAGGGACTCCACGATGCAGAGAAAAAGTAAGCTGGAGACTCCCAGCAATCCACCTTTCCACTACAGAGGGAGCATTTCCAAACTCATTCTATGAGGTCAATATTATGCTATCAGAACCAGACAAGGACACAGCAACAACAAAAAAGAAACTATAGGTCAGCATCCCTGATGAACATAGATGTAAAAATATTCAGCAAAATACTAGCAAACCAGCTACATCAGCACATCAAAAAGATAATATACAACAATCAAGTGGGATTTATCCCAGGGATGCAAGGACACCACATTAACAGAATGAAGGACAAAAACCAAAGAATCTATCAATAGGTATGGAAAAAGCATATGCTAAAATGTAACATTCCTTTATGATAAAAACTCCCTACAAATTGGGTATGAAGGAAAAAACCTCAACACAATAAAGACTATACATGCCAAAGCCATTGCTCATATCATACAGAACAGAGAAAAGCTGAAAGCTTTTCTGCTAAGAACTGGAACAAGATAAGGATGCCCACTTTCACCATTCATATGCAACATAGTACTGGAACTCCCAGCACAGCAATTAGGAAAGAGAGAAAAAGAAAGGACCTCCAAATTTGAGGAGGAAGTCTAATTGTTCCCCTTTGCAGATGATATATTATGTATGGAAGAAAAGATTCCACAAAAATATTCCTAGAACTTACAAATAAATTCAGTAAAGTTGCAGATTACAAAATCAGTAGCATTTCTACATCTCAATAATAAGCTAGCTGAAAAAAGTTCAGAGAGAAATCATATTTACAATAGCTACAATAAAGAAGAAAACACCTAGAAATAAATTTAACCAAGAAGGTGAAAGATCTCTTCAGTGAGAACTACAAAACAGTAATAAGATAAATAGTAGAGGATACACACACACAATGGAAAGACACCCTATGCTTATATATTGGAAGAATTAATATTATGAAAATGATCATACTACCCAAAGCAGTTTACAGACTCAACGCAATCCCTATTAAAATACAAATGACATTCTTCACAGAAATAAAAACAAAATAGTCCTAAACTGGATATGGAACCACAAAGATCCCAATATCCAAAGCAATACTGAGCATAAAGAGCAATCTGAAGACAACACACTACCTGACTTCAAATTGTACTACAAAGCCATAGTAAGAACAACAGAACTTGGTATTGATATAAAGACAGACGCATAGACCAAAGGAATAGAATAGAGAACCTATAAATAAATCTATGTATTTACTAATATTTGACAAAATGAGTCAGTGACATACACGAAGGAAAGAACAGTGTCTTCAATAAATGATGCTGGGAAAATTGCATATCCATATGCAGAAGAATAAAACTAGGCTTCTATCTCTCACCTCATATAAAAAAACAAACTCAACACGGATTAAAGACCTACACGTGAGGCCCCAAACTGTAAAACTATTAGAAGAAAACATTGGGGGCATTCTTCAGGACATTTTTCTTGGCAAATCTTTTATGAGTAAGACTTCAAAAGCACAGGCAACAAAACCAAAAGTAGACAAACAAGACTATGTCAAACCAAACAGCTTCTACACGACAAAGGAAATAATCAACAGAGTAAAGAGCCAACATATGGAATGAGAGAAAATATGTGTAAACTGTTCACCTGACAAGGTACTAATATCCAGAATATATAAGGAATTCAACTCAACAGCAAAAAAACCAAAACACCCAAATAATCCAATTAAAAAGTGAGTAAACTATCTGAACACACATTTCAAAAGAAGACATATAAGTGACCATCAAATACTAATATTTAAAAGTAGTTCACCATCACTCATCATCAGGAAAATCAATTGAAAACCGCAGTGAGATATCATCTGACATCTATCAGAATGGCTGTTATTAAAAAGACAAAAAATAACAAATGCTGGAGAGGATGTGGACAAAAGGGAACTCTTATATACTGAAGTATATATCCAAAGGAAATGATATTAGTATGTTGAAAAGATATCTGCGTCCCCATGTTTATTGCAGCACTTTTCACAAAGTCAAGATATGGAAACAACATAAAAGTCCATCAACAGATAAATAAAGAAAATGTAGTAAGTATACACATTGGAATACTATTCAGCCATAGAAAAAGAATGGAATTTTGTCACTGCAGCAACATGGATGAGCCTGGAGAACATTATGTTAAGTAAAATAAGTTGGGCACCAAAAGATAAATGTTGCATGTTCTCAATTCAAATGTGAGAGTTAAAAATATTGAACTCATTAGAGAGTAGAATTGTATTAGAGGTTAAGAAGGGTAGGGGGAGGGAGGGATGGGGAGAGATTGGTTAATGGAGTCAAAATTACAGCTAGATAGAAGAAACAAGTCTTAGTGTTCTATAGTCAGATGAATATATATATAGCAATAATTTATGGCATATTTGCAAAATATTAGAAGTGAGGATTTTAGTGTTCCCAGCACAAATAAATTATAAATGTTTTCAGTAATGTATATGCTAATTCCCTTGATCATTACACATTGTATACAAGTATCAAAGCATCACTCTGTGTCCCACATACATGTATGTGTAAACTAAAAATAAAAGAAAACAAAACAAAAACAAAGGAAAATATACAGCAGAGACTATATGTGGTTCCTGAAGCCTAAAATATTTTCTATTATTTTATTAAAAATATTGTTGACTCTCTAATTAACCCAAAAGCTGATTATTTGAACAGGTTATTAGAAAGACTAACCTCAGGATAATAATTACCAAGAAAAAAGAAATAAAGCACATATACATTATATATGAGGAAAAGGCAGTGTATAGTCATAAATAAGTGGAAAGGATGTGTGATTTCCATTCTGAAAAATATCAAAATTATCTCTACAAATAGTGTCACTTCTGCATTCCTTCTTTTTCTTGAACTCTTAATAGATATCTGTTGAATTTTCTTATTCTACCCTTCATATTTCTTGTTTCCATTGTATATTTTTAATCTTTTTATCGCTGTACTGTTCTTTGAATTATTTTTCAGATATATCTTTCATTTCACTAATTTTCTCTTCAGCTTTGTTTAATCTGTTATTCTACATTCTGATAGATTAATTTAACTCTAAGTGTTTCTTGTTCAAAATTGTCTTTCTTCACAGCATTTGATCTGTTTTTTTTTTTCTAAAAAAAGCACAATTCTATATTTTCTTTCAGATGATTGTTCAAGTATTCTAAGATTTTCAGACTCTAAACCTATTTGTGTGTCTGCTGATTTTCCTTTATGGTGCATTATCTTACTGGTGTGTATGTGTGCAGTAGTGGTGGTGGGGGGATGTTTAAATTTTTGTGTGCTGCTGTAAAATCTTTTCTAATTTCTAATTTTTAGCAGGAATTGATTTTTTTCTGAGGGAAATCTGTTCATACATACTCAGTATACATACCTACTCAGTATAATGGCAACTGGAGATTTGTATAGATGTCCTTCAAACTGAAGTTGTTCTCTATTACTCCTAGATTCCTAATAGTTTTAAAAGTCATGAATGTAAGTACTGAAACTTAGGAAATATTTTTTCTGCAAGTATTAAGAAGACTATATAATTTTTCTCCTTTGTTCCATTAATATGGTGAAGCATACAAATTGATTTTTAAATGATAAATGTTTACATTTTTAGGATAAATCCTACTTACTCATATTGTACTTTCCTTTTTAGTGTGTTGGATTTGATTTAATAATGTTTTTAAAAGTTAGTTTTGCTGGGCACAGTGGCTCATACCTGCTAGGGCAGGAGGATCACTTGAGACCAGGAGTTTGAGACCAGCCTGGGCAACATAGTGAGACCACATCTCTGCAAAAAGTAAAAAAACAAAACAAAACAAAACAACACATAGCCAGGTGTAGTGGCATGTGCCTGTATTCCCAACTACTCAGGAGGCTAAGGCAGGAGGATTGCTTGAGTACAGGAGTTTGAAGCTGCTGTGAGCTATGATCATATCACTGCACTCCAGCCTGGGCAATATAGCAAGACCCTGTCTCTACATAAATAAATAAATAAAACACAGTTAAATGGCATTTTTTGTAATATGTTTGACAGGTTTTATCATAGAGTCAAGCTCTTCTCTTAAAATGAGTTGTTCACTATTCTCTGTTTTCTAAGAATGTTTCTGTAAAATAGTTGTAATTTTTTTTTCTTGAATGTTTGATATAATACACTAGTGAAAACATCTGTCCCTGAAGTTCTCTACAGGTTTTTGTTTGCTTGGTTTTTTTGTTTGTTTGTTTTGGTTTTGTTTTGACACAGAGTCTCACTCTGTCACCCAGGCTGGAGTGCAGTGGCATGATCTTGGCTCAGGCTGGAGTGCAGTGGTGTGATCTTGGCTCACTGCAACTCCACCTCCCGGGTTCAATCAATTGTCTGTCTGAGCCTCCAGAGTAGCTGGGACTACAGATGCACACCACCATGCCCAGCTAATTTTTGTAGTTTTAGTAGACATAGGTTTTACCATTCTGGCCAGGCTGGTCTTGAACTCCTGACCTCATGATCCACCTGCCTCTGCCTCCCAAAGTGCTGGGATTACAGGTGTAAGCCACCATGCCCTGCCTTCCAGGGCAACTCAGATTTTCTCTTTTTTTCTTTTGTCAATTTTAATTACTTCCACTTGTTTTTTTAAAAATTCCATTTTACCTAAATAATTGAATTTGTTAGAATAAAGTTATTCTTAATATCCTTCTATATCTATTTAATGTGTATAGGATCTGGAACGGTCATCCCTTTTCATTCCTAACAGTTTTTCATTACCAACAGTTCATTCCTAACAGTTTTCATTTCCTAACAGATGTTGGTGATTAGTGTTTTATCTATTGTCTTAACCAATGTAGCTAGAGGTTTTCAATTAAAAAACAGTCTTTTCAAAGAACTGTTTTATCTTGCTAATTTTCTCAATTGTCTTTTTCTTTAATTGATTTCTTCTCTTATCTTTATTATTTTATTTCTTTGAATTACTTTTGGTTTACTTTATTTTTCTTATTTTTAGCTTCTGAAGGTAGAACTTTGGGTCTTTCATTTTATTTTTTCCCTTTCTAATATAAGCATTTAAAGCTGCACATTTTTCTCTAATAAGTGCTTTAGCTGGATTACAAAATTTGGTATGTTGCTTTTGTTACTAATTTCTAAACATTTTCCATTTTTTGTGATTTTTGTCATTGATTCTTGAATTATTTAGAACCGTGCTTTTTCTTTCTAGATATTTTGGATTTTCCTAGATACTGTTTTGTTATTAATGTATCAGTTTGATAATCCCTACTATTTCTAATGATAATATGTTTATTTGGATTGAAATAATACAGAGTATGTTCTTTTACCACAAAATAAAGTTTAAAAAATGTATTGATAGTTATTTTCTGGCCCAAAATATGGTCTAGCTTCAGGATAGTACTTATTTGCACTTGAAATAATGTTCACTATGCAGTCGTTGGATGTTGTATTCTATAAATGTCAAGTAGATCAGAGTGGTAGACGGTGTTGTTCAGATTTATGTCTCTTCTAAATTTTTTCTTTGGTCTGGTTGTTTTGGAAATTACAAAGAGAGGTAGTTAAGTATTGTACTATAATTTTGAAATTGCCTCTTTTTCCTTTCAATATTCAAATTTTTTTATTCCTGTATTTTGAGATTCTTTCATGGGGTTCATACAAATTTGGAAGTTTTATGTCTTCCTGATATATGCCATTATCATTATTATCATTATGATATGTTCCTCTCTATTATTAGTAATACTTTCTCTTATAGTCTGTTTTATCAGATATTAATAAAGCCATTCTATTCTTTTTATGCTATTTGCATAGAATATTTTTTTAATCCATATACTTTCAACAGTCTGTATTTATATTCAAAGTGTATCTCTTTTAGGTATACAGTTAGCTTTGATTTTTAAAAACCTATTCTTTCAATATCTGTTCTTTCATGAGGTATTAAAACATTGACCTTTAATATAATTATTGACAGTTGCATTCATATTCTGCATATTCGTTATTTGTTTTTTATTTGTTCCCTTTGATTTTTCTTTGCTCCCACTTTTCTGCCTTTTTGGGGATTATTTTAAAGTGTTAATATTCCATTTCCATTTTTCAATTGGTTTTCTTGTTGTATTGTTACTTTTTTAGGGGTTGCTCTAGATATTTCTCTCTCTCTCTCTCTCTCTCTCTCTATATATATATATATATAATTTTTCTGAAAGGAATAGAGTTGATATTATACTACTTCAGTGAAAACTTTGAAATATTTCCATCATATGGGCCTTTTACTGTTTTTTTTTTAAATTTTAATGTTATACACATTACATTTATGGATATTAAAAACCACATCAGAATCATCTACAATGTTTGCTTTAAACAGTCATACATATTTTAAAGACTTTAAAGTTCTTTTTATATTTATTCATATAGTTAGCATATGTGATGATCTTCCTTCATTCTTGAAGATCCAGGTTTCCCTCTGGTATCATTTCCCCTCAGCTTAAAGAACTTTCTTTCTAATTTCTTGTACATTGGCTGGCAACAAATACTATTAGGTTGACTTTATCTGAAAAGTTTTTATTTTACCTTCATTCCTAAAAATTATTTAATGGATGTCAAATTCTCAGTCACAGTACTTTCCTTAAGCATTTTAAAAGTATTGCTTTAGGTGTTCATAGTTTCTGATAAGAAATCCATTATCATATGGATCTTGTTCTCCTGAGTGCAGTGTTGCTTTTTTCTCTAGCTGCTTTCAAGACTTTCTTAGCTTCAGATTTCTTCAGTTTGATTATGTGTCTAGGAAAGATTTTCTTTGAATGTAACCTGTGTGGTATTCATTGAAATTCTTGAATTTGTAAATTTACATATTTAATCAAATTTGGGAAGTTTTTACACTACATATATATTTGACTCTAATATTTTTTCCTCTTTTCTGAGATATCAACTACATGTATGTCTAACCCTTGGAATTTTTTGACAAGTTTTGGAAACCTTGTTCTTTTTATTTTAATATTTTTTCATCTGTATTCTTTAAATGGAATAATTTCTATTGAACTATTTTCAACTTCACTGACACTTTTGGGTTTCTCAACCAGTGAATATTTTGTTTCAAATATTATGTATTTTACTTCTAAAATTTCATTTTTTAATAGTTTCTATTGCTTACCTGAAATTTCTCATCTTTTAACTCATTTCAATTATTTTCTTTCTTTTACATCACAGAGCTTAATTATATAGGTGCTTTCAAGTTTTGTCTGTTAATTCCAGTATCTGGGTCATTTAAGAATTGTTATGTGTTAATTATATTTTCCCTTAAGAATATTTTCTTGGCTACTCACATGTGTGATTTTGAATTGCCTTCTCAACATCTTGAATGTTAAATTGTGTAGAATCTGTATCATTGGAATTACCTGCTGAAAGTCAATTCTTTTTTTTTTTTTTTTTTTGGAGGCGGAGTCTTGCTCTGTCGCCCAGGCTGGAGTGCAGTGGCCGGATCTCAGCTCACTGCAAGCTCCGCCCCCGGGTTCCCGCCATTCTCCTGCCTCAGCCTCCCAAGTAGCTGGGACTACAGGCGCCCGCCACCTCGCCCGGCTAGTTTTTTGTATTTTTAGTAGAGACGGGGTTTCACTGTGTTCGCCAGGATGGTCTCGATCTCCTGACCTTGTGATCCGCCCGTCTCGGCCTCCCAAAGTGCTGGGATTACAGGCTTGAGCCACCGCGCCCGGCCAATTCTTTTCTTTAGGACACAATCCACACGATTAGGTTCAGACTGTAAATTCTGTCTTGCTTTCTATGGGCAGTATTTCAACTCTCACTTCAGTTTTTAAAGCCTTTGCTAACTGGTTTGGATCTGATTCATCCAGGCATGGCTGAGGGGTTAGGTTAAGATTTATGCAAGTATTTTAATTCTCAATTCAATTTCCTAAGTCTTTACTTTGCTGGTTTGGGTTGGTCCTACACGCGTGGATTAAGGATTAGTCCTACACGTGTGGATTAAGGATTAGGTCCTACACGTGTGGATTAAGGCTTAAGTATGGGTTCTCACACTTAAATAGGCATTCTTCAGCTTTCTTTCTTCGGTGATTTCTACTTCATAGTCTGACCTTCCTGAGCTCCTTTCAAAGGTAACTCTGCTGATGAGATAGCAGGATTTCTATGATATTTTTAGCTGCATCTGGCAGGCTGCTTCGCTCCATGACTAAGGCCTAGTCAAATCCACTAGAGAAAGGAGAAAGTCAAGGAGGAAATCACCTCCCTGTAGGTCACTTCTTCAAGGTTTATCTCCCCTTCACAATTTGCTAGCTTTTGTTTACTGTTCAGAGTCCTCAGGTAGTTGTTTGTTTTTTTCTGCATTTTGTTTATTGTTCATAGTTATCAGTAGGAAAGACGAGCTATAAGGGGCTTATGTCACCATACCCATATTAGAACTTCCTCCAACATTGTTTTTTAAAGAAAGAATAGAATGCGATAGAAAAGCTCACAGAAGGAAAACTGTTTTTTTTTTAAATGGCATATCCTTGAAAGGATAATTATATGTCACTATATCAAACATTGTAGCCCTATTCTTGACATTTAATATAGTCTTTGACATAATGTTAAGTAAAATGCATAAATCACAGAACTATGAATCCCTTTTAAAGAAAAAATGCACATAAATACACATATATGTTAATGCTTTTCTTTAGGAAACGTATCACAAAGTTTCTGGTTGGAAATGTAACAGTTGAGTGGTTATCTCTGGTATGGAAGGTGACTTAAGTGGGAGAGATACAGAAATAATTTGTATTAGGTATATTCCTGTATTAACATCTTTTAAAGAAGCCCACATATATTCTATAAATTTTTAAAAATCATCATAAAATACATTTAAAATGCAATTTAAAATAGAAAAGGCAAAGTTTTAAATAGATAAAATAGTTTAGATTATAAAGCTCTTTGAAATCTGACATCCTGTAAATTTTATAGGTATTCAATATAGAGTTTTTTTGTTTTAATTTAATGATCAGGACAAATTGCTTTGGTGGTAAAGCACTGGGCTGGAATTTAGGAGATTCATGCTGTATCGCTGGCTCTGTCTTAATTAAGTCTCTTAAACGGTCTTGGGCTTCAGTTTTCTTACCTATAAATTGAGAGATTCTGACTTTTTCTGATCTCCAAGGTCCCTTCTTTCTCCAAGACTTTATTGAACCCTGTATAATAGCATCAGATGCTTGGGCATAGAAAAATAAGAGGCAAGTCCTGGCAGATGCTTTCAGCCTGTGGCACGGTAAACCTGAAATCGTGATCTATGTGACAGCACCGTGTGAACTGCAAACCAACAAATTAAGCCTGAAAATTGATTGTAAAACAGTGCTCCATATAAAACAAACTTGTAATTGCCTTCTCTAAAAAGAAAGTGACCCTCAGCTGACAAAGAACTAAAAATTACCAAATTGTGTTACTATCTAGTGAAATAATTTTTTTTTCTAGTTAGGAAACGGAAGGGAGGAAGAGAATGAAGCAAGTATGTGAATGAAAGGACTTTACATTTGTTTGATGCAATGTTGTTGACGTATTACTGAAATCATCTGTGTTTTTGTTAATACTTTATAATAAGTGGTTGGAGGAATTAGCTGGATATGATTATACATGATGCAAAGAGGTTTACATTACATTATGGTCATGTATATGTTAGTTATTTTTTAGTTACAGCTAAGATTAACTATGCTTTCTCCTAATACAGTAGTTTAATGAAAAGAATACAAGGTTTAATCGACAATGATCTGGCACTAGATCGTGGTTTTGTGTTTACCCACCATTTAACTTTGGATGGATCATTTATTCTCTCTGGGTCTTAGTTTATCTTGTTTCGCTAACTCCAAAGTGTTCATGAAGAATTTTTCACATGTGTAATCTCCTTTGTGTCTCACAATGAGATAGGTTTGTTAGATGTCATTAAGTGACGCTAAAATAGTGCCTGTGAGCCCCATCAGAACAAAGGGAAATTTGATACAGAATCCCAAAGATGACCAATTCAGGAGTTCTGAGGCCGTGCTTATTCATATGTACATATGAATTCATATAATGAAATCATCCTGTTCCCCGTGCTAGTCTTATCCTGCAATATGATTCTCAAAGTGTGGCCCTTGAACTTGTAGTGCCACAACATCTGGGAACTTGTTAAAAATGCATACTTTTGTGCCCCCCAAGACCAACTGAAGCAGAAACTCGGGGTGTGGGACTTTGCAATCTGTGTATTTAAAAGCCCTCCAGATGATTCTGGTACACGTTAAAGCTTGAGTGCCACAGTTGTAAGAAATCCTTTCACCTGATTCTGTGTGAAATAATCTGAAGAGAGGAGGAGGCTTTTTTGCCCTTTCTTTTGCAGACTCATTTCACTTGAGTTGATATCTTACTCCACTTCCCTGACTTCTCATTTGTCTCTGGAATGTCATGGCAGTCTTTTTACTTTCTTTTATTTTTCTTTCTTTCTTTCTTTTTTTTTTTTTTAAGATTAGAGGCTTTGTGTGTCCTTCATTTATCCCATTTCCAGAGACATTTTGTTTTATCCTATTCTCAGACTTCTTAACATTTCTCTCCATCAAAGAAATGTTTTCCACTTTACTTCCACCTGCCCTGCTGTACATTGAGAAGTATTACTGGCAAGCTCCTCAGGGTGCACACTATCTTGAACAAATGTGGCTGAGTACGACGTTTAGCATTTATGTGATCCTTAGCTCCTCTCTCTTGTCTGAGTTCAGACAAGGATACCTACTATTTTAGATATCTCAGCTGTCTATGTCAGAGACTAAAGAAAATTTTAGGGGGAGATGAAGCACTGAATAACTGCTTAAATGTATCTTTGGGGACCAGTACTTCGGAGTTTGCTTTGGAATAGAAATGTAGTCTCTTCAATATTACAGTTGTGTGTGTGTTTGTGTGTATTTGTGTGTGAATTGGGAGTGGGAGATGGGCTTGCATAAAGGGAGGGCAAGGTTGCAGGAAGTAACAACACCTGACCATCCACCTTTACGATATAAGTGCAGATCCTCAGCGACTCATTTGCTCGTTTTCATCAGTGTTTCCACTGCTGCTTAGCCTCCTACCATGATTTTGCATTCAGATTTCTAACAGTGTATATAACAAGGATATGTACTTTTAACTTTCAAAGCCCTTTGACTTATTGTGCTGGGCAGGACACAAAGCCTCACTATATCTTATAGTAACTCGACTTTTTAATGCCCCTTTGAAGAAAAGAACCATGTACTTGCCTGAAAATTAACCCAGTTACCCTCATTGTGTTGGAATAACCCAGGGGGCAAGAACTGAGTCACAATTATCCAGTAGGAGCACTCCATGTTAGGTGATGCTTAATCAAACTATTACTTAACTCTTGGCTGATTAGAGGAGACTGAAGATGAGAATATGACAGCAATAGAGCTACACACACACACACACACACACACACACACACACACATACGATAGAGAGAAAGAGGGAGGTATCAGAACAGATAGTGCTAAAATGTAATTACTGTTCCATTAAAAAAAAAACAACTCTCTCTCTTAAGGTTTTCCAAGTTTGTTTCTGTCCCTTGTAACATAAAAAGCAAAATTAACACATAAATGCTATCTCATTTTAAAAATATGCACGACTACCTAGAATTTTTAAATTTACAGAGTAGTTTCAAATACTACATCTCATTTTATTCTCAAAAAAACCACAGGGCTGGATATTTTTATCATGATCTCCAATTTTTAGATCCATGTTATTCAAACATGAGGTGTGCCCTGCTGATGATCTTGAGATGACTTTAGGTGGTGACCTTACATGACATTCAATGCGGAACTACTTGACAAAGGAGATATCTCACTTACAATTCTCTTTCAATAGTTTGTGTAAGGAGAAAATTTCAGTTTGGTGCTGATATTTCTATAAAACCTTTAGAACATATCTCCATTTTCATAAAAACAGAGCAGACTTTAAGCCTCAGAACTTTTGTCAGGCAATAATATCTAGACAAAGTTTATTACGTTGTTTTATAAGTATTATTATAAACTTTATAGTCACCCTTCCTATTTTGGGAAACTATTATGGTATTAATTTTCCATTTATGACAATAATGTAGTTTCCTTTTTGCAAAGATTTATTTAAATAAAAAGTGAGCCAATTAAAGAAAAAATATATTTCTAAAGGGTATAAGTGGCACAAGGAAATGACAAAAATTGTGCAGAATACAAAATGACAAATGCTGTTTCAAGCAAAGAAAGTCAGTCTCAGAAAAGACAAGTGACTTCGGAAGCTCACATAGCAAAAATGGTAAGCCAAGCCTGAAGCGACTAGGATTCATACGGGTTAAAGGCCTTTGCTGCAGGTCATTAGTGATGGGCTTCAGACCAGACTGACTCCTAGCCCTGAGCTATTTAGGCTTAGTCTTAATGTCTTCCTACCCCATACCCCAGCCCCATTACATGAGACTCTAGGCACCAAAATAGGCAATTAAATTTTCTTTGGATTTTAAAAACAATAATGAGAACAATAATATGTTTAAGTTTTACTCTGGGCCCAGGTACTATTTTATATATCTCATAGCTACTATACTTAGTAATTCATTCACTTATTAAACTTAAATACTTATTATTATACTTATTTAATTTACTAATTCATTTAATCTTCACACTAAATTCCACAAGAGAGGTATCTCCTATGATTTTTCAAGAACAAATCCATGAAACCTCACCTGATTGGTTGCACCTCTAGAATAATTTATATGTCACCAGGTTAAAAGACTGAAGACTCATTTTATGTCCCATTCTTAATACAGATTTCAAACGTTATATTTTTTTGGTTCCATTTTGTTTTTTTTTTTTTTTTTTTCCGTTAAGTTCTGGGATACATGTGCAGAACGTGCAGGTTTGTTACATAGGTATACACATGCCATGGTGGTTTGCTGCACCCATCAACCCGTCATCTACATTAGGTATTTCTCCTAATGCTATCCCTCCCCTAACCCCCCAGCCCCTGACAGGCCCTGGTATGTGATGTTCCCCTGTCTGTGTCCATGTGTTCTCATTGTTCAACTCCCACTTATGAGTGATAACATGTAGTGCTTGGTTTTCTGTTCCTATGTTAGTTTGCTGAGAATGATGGCTTCCAGCTTCATCATGTCCCTTTATTAGATTATTTTTAAGTGGTCCATAACATTTAACACTAATTGATAAAGTATTTATTAGCACAACAAATATGCAGCAGACATCGTGATGGCCACTCAGGACAACATTGGTGAGCAAAAGTAGAGGGAGGACTGCCTTCCAGAACTCATAGTTTGATGGGAGAAATATACCTCTTTAAACAATCACACACCACACATGACCATACAATTAATGGTATAACAGAAACATACATAATTAGCATAAAAGAAACATACATGGCCTGTAAAAATGTGACTCAATTTAAATTGGGCCAAGAGGATCAAAAAAGTCTTTCTTGAGAAACTGACATATTGGCTGAGATATGGTGGATGAGTAAGAACTGAGTAGGTGCACGTGGGAGTTCAGGTAGAGGGAGGAGTATTAAGGCAGAGGAAAGAGCACTTAAAAAGACCTTGGGCAAGAAAGAACATGGTGACTGACAGATTGAAAGATGGCCAAGATGGCTAGTGATTGAAAGATGGCCAGGATGACCAGCAGGTTAGGGGCAAACTTCAGTGGATGGAGGAAATTGATGGAATATGACTAGGAGGGGAGAGAAGTACACAGGGACAAGGTGAGGCAAAGCCTTGTATGTGTGATTTTGGTCTTTTAACAACAATGGAGAATGACACAGATGTGGTCAGATTTGCACTTTGAAAAGATTACTGTGTGTAGCTATGTGAGAATTGAAGCTTTCCTTTCTTTCTTTTTTTCTTTTCTTTTCTTTTTTTTTTTTTTAGACGGAGTCTCCCTCTGTTGCTCGGACTGGAGTGCAGTGGCACTATCTTGGCTCAAGGCAAGCTCCGCCTCCCGGATTCATGCCATTCTCTTGCCTCAGCCTCCCTAGTAGCTGGGATTACAGGCACCCACCACCACACCCAGCTAATTTTTTTGTTTGTTTGTTTGAATTTTCAGTAGAGATGGGGTTTCACCATGTTAGCCAGGATGGTCTCGATCTCCTGACCTCGTGGTCCACCTGCCTCACCCTCCCAAAGTGCTGGGATTACAGGTGTGAGCCACCGCACCTGGCAAAGCTTTCCTTTCTTATTCAAGGTAAGCGTCCTGCCCATCTTCCCAAATTGCCACAATTTCTATTATTTTCACATAAAAAAATTTTTAAAAATTAGGGAAAAACTACCCCTTGCAATAAAAGGAAACTATTTTCCTTTATCCTCTTTTTAGTCTTCTATGTTAACAGTGTTTTTCCATTTCCTTTTATATCTTCTGCAAAACAAAACTAAGATCTTATTTTTGCTTTCCCGATTTCATCATTTACATCTCATAAAATTCACATGCCTCCAAAATAATGCCATCTATTTTTTATTTCTTTTTCTATCAGCATATAGTGAAAATCAGACTGATTTCATTTTAGCCAATGGAAGGCCTAAGAAAAATTAGCAAGTAGGCCAAATTTTGTTTGCAGCACCCTCATCTTCCCTGATGGCATTTTTTCTCCCATTCATGTTTCTCTGCCTCTTGCACTCCAAATCTGAACACCACCTTATATTTGAATTTTTCCCATTCTCTCATCAGCTCACATGCCCCTGGTAAGACCCAGAGTTAGATTTGCACTGAATCACAAGAGGACACTGATGTCAGGATAACACACCACAAAGTTTATATACCCCATGCTTCAAAATGACAGTACAAAGATCTGGCAAAGTTGATAATTTTTTTTTTTTGGAAAAAATTATAAACAAATGGGCAGGGTCCTAGAGAAAAGGGAGACAGTATCTAAGTTTGGGTCCTGGCTCCTCTGAAGCTATGTGACATGCAACCCCAAGTAAGTCAGTTTCACTCTCCAATACTGTCTTCTCATTTGGTCTTTTCTCATTTGTAACTTCTATAATTAATTCTATAACACTGTTTTGTTGGCTGAACTCATCTCTTCCTGAAGAGCTTTCACCCATAAGAATTGCTTAATATTGGTTAATAAATTTGTAACATCAGGGTTACTAGTGAAAACACAGAGTTGGGATGAAGATACCTGGAAAAGTTCCTAGTAAACCAACATAGAGAACATCTATTTTGCAATAAAAGCAGGGAAAGGATGGAGTTTTACATCTAAAGTCATTATTTAGTGTCTAGGTTAATGTTAGTTTAAAATAAGCCATCCTCATTATTCCCTCAAGATCACATATTGTAAGATTGTATTTTTACCATGTCTTATATCTGCTATTTTATTTTTATTCTTTGGCTTCAATGATGCCCTTCACCAGCATGTGTGAAGACACAAATACTCCCATTTGGGAACATGCGGTGCTACATCCTTCTTCGTAGTGTTTTCTGTAAAAATAGTTCTCTTGATAAACATTATGGATAAAAATGTAAAAACCTAACAGCCGGTATCATCTTTAGCAAACTGAACATAACAACTTTTCTGTGATAAAAGACAAATGTAAATTTTAAGAGCCGGGGGAGCTGTGCATGGGTGAAGTTCAAGATCCGCCTCCATTGAAGGCCAAGGGCCTCCAGAGGAAAACATTGATTAAAGGTCCCTTATGAGAAGAAGGATAACTAATTTAGAGTTTTTCTAGACCTGATCTTTGCTTGCAACATAGAGAGGAAATTCTTCCTTGCCTCAAGGAATTAAAATGTTTAATAGATAACTATAGACAGGGCAGAAATCAAGAGAGGTTTCTCACAGGCATCCAGGAATATAATCAGAGGCATGGCCTAATTCATCTTTTAAAAAATTAACTAATTAATTGACAGATTAAAATTTTATATATTTATTGTGTACAACATAATGTTTTAAAATATATATACATTGTGGAGCAGCTACATCAAGGTAATTAACACATGATTTACCTCACATATCATTTTTGGAGGTGCAAAAACATCCTTCACAATTTTCAAAAAGACAATACATTATTATTAACTATAGTCACCATGTTGTACAATACATCTCTTTAAGTTATTCCCCCAATCTCACTGAAATTTGTATCCTTTGACCAGTATCTCCCCATTCACCTAGCCCCTCCAGGCACTTGTAACCACCATTCTTCTCTCTGCTTCTATGAGTTTAACTATTTTTAGATTCACATATAAGTGAGATCATACAGTATTTGTCTTTCTGTGCCTGTCTTATTTAACTTAACATACTATCTTCCAGATTCATCCATGTTGTAGCAAATGACAGAATTTCCTTCTTTAAAGTCTGAATAGTATTCCATTGTGAGTGTATATACCACATTTTCTCTATCCATCTTTTCATTGATGAGCACTTCGGTTTATTAATATCTTGGCTGTTGTGAATACTGCTGCAATAAACACGGGTGTACAGATGTCTTTTTGACATATGATTTCATTTCCTTTGGATATATACTCTGTAGTGGGATTGCTGGATCATATAGTATTTCTATTTTTAATTTTTTGGGAAACCTCTATACCATTTTCCATAATGGCTGTACTAATTTACATTTCCTCCAACAGCACCAACAACATATAAACGTTCCCCTTTCTCCACATCCTTACCAGCGCTTATCTTTTTTATAATAGCCATTCTAATAGGTGTGCGATGTTATCTCACTGTTTTTTTAAATTTTCATTTCACTGATGATTGGTGATGCTGAGCATTTTTTAAATATACCTGTTGGTCATATTTATGTCCCTTTTGAGAACTGCCTATTCAGGTCCTTTGCCCATTTTTAAATTGAGTCATTTGTTTTCTTGCTTTTAATTGTTTGAGTTCCTTGTATATTTTGGATATTAACCACTTACCAGACACAGGTTTGCAAATATTTTCTCCCATTCCACAAGTTGTCTCTTTACTCACTGATTGTTTCCTTTGCAATGCAACATGCTTTTAGTTTGATGTAATTCCATTTGCCTGTTTTTGCTTTTATTGCCTATGCTTTTGGGGTCATACCCAGAAAAAGTATTGCCCAGACCAATTCACAGAGCTTTCCCTGTATGTTTTCTTCTAGTAGTTTTACAGTTTCTGGTCTAATGTTTAAGTCTTTAATTCATTTTGAGTTGATGTTTGCATTGGCTGGTTCATCTTTTTTAAAATATATTTTTATTATTATTTTTGACTTAAAGTCTTGCTCTGTCACCCAGGCTGGAGTGCAGTGGTGCAATCTTGGCTCACTGCAACCTCCGACTCCCAGGTTCAAGCAATTCTCCTGCCTCAGCCTCCCGAATAGCTGGGATTACAGGCACCCACCACCACACCCAGCTAATTTTTTGTATTTTTTAGTAGAGATGGGGTTTCACCACGTTAGCCAGGATGGTCACGATCTCCTGACCTCAGATAATCCACCTGCCTTGACCTCCCAGAGTGCTGGGATTACAGGCATGAGTCACTGCACCCAGCTTGGTTCATCTTTTTTTTACAGAGCCATGTTCTGGTTGTTGACCCATTCTTGAACTGACAGGCTGGGCCAATTACCACACTTGGTTTAATTATCTAGAACTACAGGAGGGCTCATACGTCACATAATTCAAAACAAACAGTAGCCTAATGGACTGGGAGAGACTGTTCTCTTTAGAATGACAGTGAACATGATTGATACCATGTCTAACACAGAGATATTTTTGAGACAGGAAATGTGTTCTACTTACCTGCCTCTTGAAATTGGAAGAAAACAAAGGCTATAATTAGTACAATAGTAGCTGCTAAAAAGGATAAAGTCGGGCAAAGGAAATGAAAAAGAAGGCTCAATGAAGAGAAGATTGTAGAAATAGTCAGGGGGAAAGAGGTAAGGAAAGGAGTGAAGAGAAGGAGGTAGGATTAGGAAACCAAGTCTCAGAAGGAGGTGGGAGATAGGAGTCAACGTTACAGAGGAGTTAAGGTGGAGGGAAGGAAGAGTGTGAGTTTTCCAGCAAAGGCTGAGCAATTTTAGGGGTAAGTGTCACACATCCCTGCTGCTCACAAGAACTGGGTTAATCACAGTAGTTATAACCAGTACACTTGCCTTTTAAACTTCAAATTGAAGTCTTACGGTACTGGTCATACACTGTTAGCAGGGGTTAATATGGCAAAGCACTTTGCAAAACTGTTTGGACTGACCTAGTAAAGTTGAAGATGAACGTATCTATAGCTCAGCAATTCCACCTCTACATAAATAACTGGAGAAACACGGGCATATATGCACTAGGATACATTTTTCAAGAATGTTTATAGGAACATTGCTCCTAAATCCCAAAAAAGAAAAATTTCCTAAATGTCCATCAATAATAGAATGGAGAAAATTTGGGTATAATCACACAATGATTATAATAAAAATGAATGAACTTCAGCTGTGTATAAAAACATGCATGAATCTTACAAACATAATGTTAGTGAAAGGATCCAGAGACAAGAGAATATATATGTGTAACTCCATTTGTGTAAGTTCCAAAATTAGTTAAGCCAAGCTATCTTGTTTAGAGACATACACTTAAATGGTACCAAGAAGTAAAGGATACTTTTATCCTGAAAAAAAAGTTGTCTGCTTGTGCCAGAATGAGAAAGAAGATAGTAACAAGAGTGTAGAGTAAGTTTAGAAGGTCTATGGGGAAGTAATACTTTATTTTCCTTCATTTATACTAATTCTAAAGAATGTGTTTGAAAGAAATAATGAAAGGTTTTAAAATGTTGACAAATTTGATTCAGTCTTGATAGATAAAAATGTGTGAATTTTTTTTAACAGAAAAGGATATGTGGGGGAATATAGAAAGAGTAAAAGTGAAATTTAGTTTTTATTACGTTAAAGTAAGAAATTAATTTTTGAGTGTACAGAATGTTCTTAATAAGAAGTAGTGTAAGTCATTCTGGTCATATATGCATCTGCCCCGTAACAATTCATCTTACCACCAAAATTGTTTTCAGATGAATGAAAGACAATCACGGGTATTTACAAAGACTGTCAAAATATAATAATAGCACATACAATTACTATTTTTTTAAAAAATGACTTTTCTTCTCTAGGCTTAAAATACCCTTGTCAGTTGGTGACAATCAGAACCTGCACTCATAGCACATTCTTAGGGGATAAATTAGAAAACCCCAGAAACTTGCAGTGCCCTCACTCTCTACAATACATTTTATTTTCAGGATAGTTAGCGACTGAACCCCTAGAAATAACTACGTATTATATCTCGGTAGAGGATTTCACTGTCCTGCATTCTGATACTGATGGTTATTGCAGTAACTTAACAATAAGCCCTTCTGCCTTATTGATAACAGGGCATCTTTGCCTTTCATTCACACTTGCCTCAAGTCCCCAGCTACAAGTCTGATGGCAGAAACTGAGTTTTCTGAAAGAAACATCAAAAGCAGCTCAGTAAAAGACTTTTGGGTACTTCTGGCTATTGATCCAAAAGGGTATGGATTCAAAGGCACAGGCATCCCAGTATAACCTGGCATTGTTACCATGAGTAAAAGCCTCTCAGACAGAATTTGCAGAACACTTTTATTCTAGAAGTAGAAGACTTTGTGAACATGAGCTGCTCAGTTCCAGGCCCGCAAAACTAGATTAGTTACCTACAACTGCATTTACCTCGTGTAATTGTGGTTAACGTTCCATCTTTTTTTATTAGACATACTGTATAAGACAATGTCCCCCTTCTTTTTTTCTTTTTAATTTAGCACTAACCTAACTTTAACAGGCTAGACTTGTACAAACTGGAATAATATGCTTTTAAAATGCTATCTTCTCCCCACTGACTCCTCAAAATTTAGGAAAAAAATAAAGATGTATAATATATATTTTCAAGTCAGTAAATCATCAGGTAAAATTATTATATAAAGAATAATATATAATAATTTCCCTCGTATACAATATTATTCAGAATAATGGTTAAATATTTTTAAAGTGCCTTTACTGAATTCCTTTACTTTTCACAACCACATTGTTATCTGCAGAGGTGCAAAAATTTAGGTAAATTCAAAATTGCAACATGACCTTGCCAGAAATGTCATGTTAAAGACAAATTCCATTTGATTAGTTTTGAAACTCAACTATTAAAGAACAAATAATAAACTTTGTATGCGGCAAATGTACACACAAAGTCCTTCAAAGAACCCAGCTACTCGGGAGGCTGAGGCAGGAGAATGGCATAAATCCGGGAGGTGGAGCTTGCAGTAAGCTGAGATCCGGCCACCGCACTCCAGCCTGGGCGACAGAGCAAGACTCTGCCTCAAAAAAAAAAAAAAAAAAAAAAAAAAAGAACCCAGCCAGCAACCTGCTACTTTGCTTACAGAGTCTTAGTTTTACAGGTGACAACAGTGTCATTTTCTGACACAGGGATATTGACAAAGTTGAGGATACCATTACAGTTTTAGGGAGGTGCACATAGTATCTGTATAGAAGAGAACTGGAAATCACGGGCTCCCGGATTTGAAGTGAGCTGAGTTGGTGAGAATCATGCCAATTTGTCTGCCACATGGAAGTAATAAAAAGGATGACCCTAGGGGCTTTTCCAAACTCCCAGACAGGGGTTAACTCTGCAGCTTTGGTACCATATGGCTCTAGTTTTGTAAAACACACAATAAGAAGTTCCTTGTATAGTAATACCTCTTGTTGCAACTATGTAAATGGAATTGGTCAAATAAAACATCAAATTAATAATATTGAATCCAAGTAAAACAAGACAAGACAAAAAACAAAGTATTTGCTCAAATCCATATTCTAAGGGTGGAATATGACCAAAAGGAGGGACTGTGAGAGAAAAACTGACATGAAGATATGACCCTTACTTTTATTAGTAGTAAAATAATGTGCACATCATGTCCCAAGTCAAGGAGAAGAAAATACTTTGCATCCTGAAATTCCCACTCTGCACCCCCCCACCGCAAAAATAAAATCAAACAAAAATCCAACAGGATCACTCTGCCTAGTGAGCCATTTTCTGTAAATGACTAACTCCATGATAGAATGATACCTCTGTATTTTAAAATACTGATAAATGTTCCTATAAGAAAATAGCTGTTTCCTACCAGGAAGAGACTATAAACTTAGACTATAAACTTAGCTGAGTTACAAGATTACAATAATTTGGCCACAAACCAAAACTATAGTTCAGCTTTCCTAATTCCTACATCAAATTATGTTCTATTCCATTATTAGACAAGCCCTGACAATTTCCTTTTAGTAATTTGGGGTCTTTTCTTTAAACTACCTGGTGATTTTTTTTTAATATGGTGAGCAAAGTTTGCAACTAAAAATCCTCTCTCTTTGTAATTCTTCTATGCCTGTGTCTTCTTAATACAGTTACTATCCTGTAAAGAAAACCAAAGAACTAATTATGATGAAAGTCAGGACGACTTTTAGTGAGAGAGTGAGTTTTGCTTAAGAGGGAGGAATCACTGGAGATGTGACTTAGTGAAAGAAGAAAGGTAAAATAATATATATTTTCACCTTAGAGGAAAGGTGAAAATACATATTTAAAAAGGAGAGAAAAATTAATAAAATATACACAAAAACAAAAACAACAATCACTCGTGGAGCCCTTGCAGAACTTGCAGGATCCTGGCCTGTGATGAGGGTCTAAACTCTGGGCTCTTTGCCTGACAAGAAGAATATCAGGAATATAATGATGAAGGAAACAAGCCGATGTGGAAAAACGTTGATTCCTAAACACTGTGACCATCTGCTGGCCAAATGGCAAGATATACTTTGTTCCATAGCTAGAAACTGTTTGTGAAAAAGGTTATGTTGTGAACAGATGCTATAAGTCTCTTTTAAAGAAACTAAAATTCAGGGGCAAAATTAGCCAGAATCAACTTAAAAATGAGGCTTTAAAAAGCTGACATAAAACTCTAGGACTAGTAGCTAGCAAAAATATGATTAGAATAGCTCTCTGGGACATTCCACCAAAATACCTTCACCCCAGAGGAGAAGCCTAACTTATTTTCGGCAATTGCTAAGGTGTGTGAAACAGGTCTCAACAGCAAGAGATATTTTCTGTTTCTCCCTCTCTCTCTCTGACCCCCCTCCTTTTTATCTCTCTCACTATAGAGTATTATTTTAAAAATTGATGTCATTTTTGTCTTATTCATAACTTATCTATGTTTGTTTTACTGTAAATGATATCTTAAATTACTTGCCATCAAGTTGGGGTTATGTTCTAAGAAGATTGAGAAAGTGTTTTGTTTTGTTTTTTGAGACAGAGTCTTGCTCTGTTGCTCAGGCTGGAGTGCAGTGGTGTGATCACAACACACTGCAACCTCCACTTCTGGGGTTCAAGCAATTGTCCTGCCTCAGCCTCCCAAGTAGCTGGGACCACAGGTGCACACCACCACTAATTTTTGTAGTTTTAGTAGAGATGGGGTTTCACCATGTTGGCCAGGCTGGTCCTGAACTTCTGAATTCAAGTGACCTGCCCACCTGGGCCTCCCAAAGGGCTGGGATTACAGGCGTGAACCACCCTGCTCAGTCCAAAGTGCTCCATTTTTAAGCAGTGGCCCCCCTTGATTCTGAAACGTCTGGGGTTGGAGCAAGACCTGGAACATCCATTTCCTTTCTCACTAAATATGGGTTCTGCTTTAAATCTCAGAAAGATAGGATTTTTGTCATAAACTTCTACTAAAACCCTCTTGTTTTAAATGAAAGAAAAGCTGAGTTACAAGATTACAACATTAATTTGGCCACAAACCAAAACTATAGTTCAGCTTTCCTAATTCCTATGTCAAATTATGTTCTATTCCATTATTAGACAAGCCCTGACAATTTCCTTGCATGTAGCCTGCTTCTCTGCTCATCAGTTGTGCCCAGCTCCTAGCACAGAACCTAGCTCCTAGCACATAGTAGGTACTCAATAAATATTTGCTGAAAGAATAAATATTCAAATTCATATTTTTATGTGTGCAGTTGCTAAATCACAAGAGCATGTATTTTATGTTTTTGTGGATGTTGCCAAAGATTTATTTAAAATGATTCTGCAACTTGATCCTCCCACAAAAAATATGTGAAGGTGTCTGGGCAGCTACACTCTCACCAACAATGACTTTCTTCATGCTTTTAATTTTTACCATTGAAATATTAAAAACTTCTATTTATATGTTTTGATATTCTTGTTGTTCAATTATGTGAGAGGATGAGCATTTTTCATCTGCTTTTGGGCTCTGTATTTCTTTTCCTATGAATTACCTATTCATATCCCTGTCCTTTTGTTATTGATTTGTTAATTTTTTAATCTTAATTTAAAGTTTTTTAGTTAAGGAAATTAACTTTTTTTAAATGTCAAATGAGTTGCAAACGTTCTTCTCTATAGTTTTTACTGCTTTTACTATAACTTCTTTTGATTCATAAGTTTAAAATTTCTATGTCAAGTTTATCAGTCCTTCTTTTGTAATTTATGGTTTTATATAATATTTAAAAGGCTTTTCCCTTGCAAGATTTTTTTTTATATCACCAACATTTTTTCTAGTGCTTTTGTTATTTAAGTTGATGTATTTATTCTCCAGAAATATATTTTGATGGCAGAGGTAGGGATCTAGCTAACCAAATATTTGGGAATAGTTCAATCATATAAAAAGTGCAGATATTTCAGAAATAGCTATGATTGGGTCAGTGGTGACAACAAGTCGTGTCCAATCCAGCTTTGCCTTGGAGAACTTACGTTTGGTATTCATCAATTCAGATAATAATATAAGGAGCACCACTTCTTTCCTCCCAATTCCTGACTGTTCGTATCTCTTCACAAGTCAATTGCTAAGCTATGTGTTTTCATTATATACTCATGCTCTTAGACTTTAAACCAGGAAATGTAGGTTCTCATCCAAACTCTGCCTGGTCTTGTGATTTTAAGAAAATGTCTTTACTTACCTGGATTTGTTTCTTTTTCTACAAAATGATAATATTAGATGATGACCTCCAAGATCTGTCCAGAAATAAAACCCTACAATCCTATAATGTCTCCCAATTCTGACTTCTCACACAACTTCACATCTGAAGATACTATGATCCACAATTAGATAGCCCGTCGGCATCCAACAAGTATTCATTTACACTAGTCCCCTGTATTCCTCACTTCATAGAGCTTTTGCCTTGATGTTCCCTCTGCCTAGAATGCTTTTCTTACAATTATCTGCACACTTCTTAGCCTCTCTTTCTTCAGAGCTGTGATCAAATGCAACTCTGGCAGAGAAACCCTCTCCTACTACCTTAAGAAAATGGCATATTTGATTCCCTAACTGTCATTCTTTTCACTTTCTCCTGCTTAAATTTTTGGAATAGAACTTTTAATACCTGACATATGTTTTATTTATATGTCATTGTATCCTGAAATAGTATGTGTGTAAAACAGTTTTTCTGCCACAAAAACAACCCCAATATTCCAGTAGCTTGTGGCAACAAACATTTCTTTCCTTATGTCATGTGAAGGCTGTGAGTAGGCTGCAGCTTTTCTTGGTTCTTCTGTGTACAGCTAGGCTCAGTTAGGCTTGCTTCCATTTCAGGCCTGAAGTAGAAAAAACATTCCTTGTCTAGAAAAAAACTGTTCATACAGGAAAGGGGAGGAATACAAGGGTGACAGAGCCAAACCAGGAAATCTCATGTAATAATTCTGATCAGTTTTGACAGTCGCATCTTCTCAAGTTCCATTGGTCAAAGCATGTCATGTGCTCAAGTGCAAAGTAAAAGAGTCAGATAGAATATACAGATGCTCCTTGACTTACAATGGGTTTATATCCTGATAAATCCATTCCAAGTTGAAAATATTTTAAGTCAAAAATGCATTTAATACACCTAATCTACCAAACATCATAGCTGAACCTAGCTTAACCTTCAACATGATCAGAACATGTTTATATTAGCCTATATTTGGGCTAAATAATCTAACCCAAAGCCTATTTTATAATAAACGGTTAAACATCGCATGTAATGTAGTGAATACTGTACTGAAAGTGAAAAGAAGAATGGTTGTAGGGCTACTTGAAGTATGTTTCTACTGAATGTGCATCACTTTCACACAATCATAAATTCAAATCATCGTTAAGTCAAAGACTGTATAATTCTTTAATGGGAGTCAAATAACGGTAACTAGGGTTCTAATTAGGTGAAATAATCCTATTGTTAGAAAAAATAATCCAATCTATCATGAAATATAAACTCTATCATTTGGTTCTTCTGTAATATTCCTAAGATCTAAAATAGTAGGCATTTAGTAGAAACTATTTGAATGAATGAAAAAATAATGACTCTCATCCTTTGCAACTCCACTCTTACTGCTATAACTAACTTCCATTTGGCATCTGCCCTCACAACTATGGCTTTGTTGTGCCATTAAGAGATGAGATGGATTGAATAATCTTTTAAGGTTCCTGGAATAATGAAAAACACTTTCTACTTAGTAATAAAATGCTCGTATTTTAATAGGCATTTAAACATATTTATTTAAATGTTTAAACAATATATTTTTCTCACAAATTTTAGAAGCAGTATTGATATGCTACTAATGTAAATTTGGGATATGGCAGCAACTTAGGCCTGCAGCATACTTGCCACTGCTAACTCCATTGGCACCCTCCCCCACCCCTCCCACTTGGCACTGCTAACTCCATTGCCTCCCTCCCACACCCCTCCCACTTGGCGCTGTCCACTCATGGCACAGGGAAAAACAGACATGAGTGAGGCTGGGAGGACAAAACTTTACATTTCTCTCCCTTGGTGAGGTAAAACAGCTTTTGGGATAAGTTATTTCATGGAGGGAATTCACACCAAAATATGTGGGACATCTAAACAATTCTGTTGTCTTTTTACCTGAGTTGCTAAGGCTGAATATCATTAGTGACTAGGAGCTTGTGTTCTGGAGCAAAACAGACTGGGTTTAAACCTCTGGTACCTTTTTTAGCTGTTTGACTTTGGGTTTGTTACTTAATTTTTCTAAAACTCAGCTTGAAATTTTGTGAATTTACTTGAAGAATGGTACCTGCTTCATGGGCTGTCATAAGAATTTAAAAGGTGATGTTTCAAAGTGCTTAGCACAATGGTGGCACAGAGTAAACACCTGATAAATAACATATGTTATTTTCCAAAGTACTTGAATACATATTGACTCATTATAGTCATAACATTACCCCTCTCTTAGACATGAGGAAAAGAGAAGTAAAATAAATTGCTCAAAACCCCACATTCAGGGCTGAAACTCAAGTTTCCTGACTATTATTCCTCTGTTATCTGAATATAAAAGCTAGAACAGATGGAATCATATTAAACTATCAAGTTCCTATTTATTAATGTATATTGTGAGGCTTCCATCCTCCCTCCAACCTCTAGGGCTATTTCTCAGAGTAGATCCACTGGACACTGGTTTCTCAGGCTCTTAATCATTATTCCAGGAGAAAGAATCTGTGATCAAATAAGTTTAAGGCTGGATGTAAAAGGTCAAGCAGTTTTTATTTCTCTAGAGCTTTCAGTATGCTAATGCTCATTTTGAATCTCAGAAAAAGTTTCAGAACATAGTTGTATTAGTCAGGGTTCTCTAAAGAAACAGAACCAATAGGATATATATAGCTATACATGAGGAGATTATGGGAATTGACTTAGGGTTATGGAGGCTGAGAAGTCCCATAATATGCTGCAGTTTGCAAGCTGGAGAACCAGGAAAGCTGGTGCTGTGATTCAGTCTTTCTGAAGGCCAGAGAACTGGAGAAGCCAATGGTGTCATTCTCAGCTCAAGGCTAAAGGCCTAAGAACTGAGGCTGGTTGGGAAGGCCCTACTGGTGTAAGTCCTAGAGTCCAAAGGCTCACAAAACAGGATCTTTGATGTCTGAGAGCAGTAGAAGATGGATGTTCCGGCTCAAGAAGAGACAGTGAATTTGCTCTTCCTTCACCTGCTGTTTGTTATAGCTGGGTCTTCAATGGATTGGATGATGCCTGCTTATGCTGGTGAGGGTGGTTCTTTTTCAACAAATCTACTAATTTGAATGCTAATCTCTTCTGGAAACACCATCACAAAGACACTCAGAAATGTTTTACCAGCTATCTGGGTATCTCTTAACCCAGTCAAATTGACACATAACATTAACTATCATAACAATATTTCTCATTATTATTTGACCACATCATGTCTCTGACATCCTCACTCCAAAAATAGAGAACCTTCTGCAACATTCTTTTGCAAGACATTCTAAGGATGATTTAAATGGAGACCAAGACAAAAGAGATGCATGAAAACATAGAGGGCACACTAATGACTGGATGTGTTAAACAAGTTCACCAACTAAATAAACAAATACAAATTCTATCAGCTCCACGGAAGTTGATACAGAACATTTGTAGAGTGTTCTTCATATTCTTGGTGATAATGGTTGTTCGTATTTTATGTCTGGCAACTTATCTAATTATTCTTTTTCCTCTCCTTTGAATCCTTTTGGCTCCTGGCATTTTGCCTTTATAATTAAATTAGTTCAACACTCTGATGTTATGAAAGCCAGGATCTATTTGGAGCTCTGGATTCAGTGTAACTGATGACTTAATGAAGATTCTCCAAGGACACAGTCACCATCTAATGAATGATGGGTCTCTGTATACATAAAAATAAAGCTGCTACAGATTTGATTATTTTCCTCCTTTTCAGTTTCTTTAATATAATATTTAGCAAGATGCCTAAGTCAAAGCATAACATATAATTTCTCAGTATTTTTTAAGTCTATAAATAGCAAATGCCTTTTTATTTTTTCAAATTGTATTATCTCACTTGATTCTATCAACATCCATGAAAGTAGTCAGTAAAGGCATTATTGGCCCCATCTGACATTACGCCAGAGGCAGTTCCACAGTAATGACATCTTTAGCTCTCTTCTCCCCAGGAGTACATGAGTACATTATTAACTTTGTCAGTGGAGGTTTCTTTCAAAATTTGTCATTTTAAAGTACCACAGTCTCACAAAGCCCTAAAAGACCAATTAATGCCATCCTGAGCCACAATCTTGTGCCATTTTTCAACTAAGGATATGGAGTTTGCATGACATCGGCCAGTGGGATATTTTAAGTGAGTCACAAACAAAAGCAGGTAACTGACTCCCAAATTATACCTCTAGCCCAGAAGCTACCTCAAGCTTCACATTCATTTATCCAGTTGTATGGTATTTCCACTCAGATGTCCCAAAAATACCCCAAACACATGTCAGATGTTGAACTCCACAGCTCCCTTCCTACCTTTCTTTACCTTGTACAGTCTTGGTTTTAGCACCTCCCTTGAGCTCTTGACTTTTCCCTCTTCCTTACTCCAATATCAAGTTAATCACCAATTTGTATTGCTTTCTCTTCTTCAAGTTTTCTCTAATATCTTCTTGCCTATCCCTTTACCCATTAGGTTTAGCCTCGACCACTACCTACAGGCTAATCTCACTGCTTTCATTTTTGTCCCTTCAAACTTCCCATACACTGATAACTCCCAGAGATGCTTATTTAAAACACAAATCTGATCATATCATTAACCTGTTTGAAAGTCTTCACTGACTCCTCCTCCATCCCTAATAGGATACAGGCTAAGCTCCTGAGCACGGCTCACAAGACCTTCTGTGTGTGGTTTAACTTGACTCTCATTCCTGCTCCTTCTGCCTCCTGCTGAAGAGTCATGGTCCCAGAAACCCTGAAATACTTGTATTTTGGCATAAATGCCACACTGTTTCTTACCTCCATGCTATTTTTTTCTTATAATCTTCTTTCTACTAGTAATACAATTCCACTCTCATCCTTTCCTTTCATTTACCTGTTTTTGTTAGGGTTTTGCCATTGTAGAAATCTATTCAGGTGTCACAAGCTGTAGGAAATGTCCCTGGTCTTCCCCTCATTGAATTCACCCATATCAGATTAGGCCTTTCTCCTGATCGGTGAAAATCACAATGTATGAGTTTGCCACACTACTGAACAATTATTTAATGTGTGCTAGCTCCCTGCATTGAGCTATGAGTTACTTGAAGGTAGGGACTGAGTCTTAAATATTTTTGTTTCTCAATCCCTGGCATAGGCCTTAGCAGAAAGTAGGCACTCCAAGAATATTTGCTAAACTGAATGAATATTCAAATATATCAGTCACTTTCAGAAAATGTTTCTGTAAATTTATATGAAAACCCACTTATTGGCAACATGATTTATGAAAGATGATGTCCAACTGAAAGACAGATGATATGTGGGTATATTTAGAAGGATTGTAACAGTTTATATGGCATTAGAAAACCTCCAGATCTATGTGATGAGTCTCTCTTTATAAAAATCTGGATCATATACTTCTACCTGTGTAAAGGATGTTTCTTTGCTCTGATGAGAACCAACTGGTTAAAAGGTGTGTGCATATTTGGGAGGCCGAGGTGGGCAGATCACGAGGTCAGGAGATCGAGACCATCCTGGCCAATGTGGTAAAACCCATCTCTACTAAAAAAAAAAAAAAAAAAAAAATTAGTTAGGCATGGTGGCGCATGCCTGTAGTCCCAGCTAGTCAGGAGGCGGAGGCAGGGGAATCCTTGAACACGGGAGGCGGAGCTGAGTAAGCTGAGATGGCGCCACTGCACTCCAGCCTGGTAACAGAGTGAGACTCCGCCTCAAAAAAAAAAAAAGGTGTGTGCATCTGGAATGAGGTTGAGAATGCCTGTTTCTCTCTGCCTCAATCAATGTGGGCAGCTGCAAAGAAAGAAAATAAGTCTTACTCTTTTCTACTCTCTTCTCCATTCTCTTCCCTAACCCTGCCTATCCTCCAGATGCACCTCTATGAGAAACGGGTTTCAAGAGGTTTGCATTCCTCTCACGTGTCAAAGCAATTAAATGTTCTTACTCTGACTATCTTGCTCATATGTAAGTGACAGTCTTTGGGCACTTTTCCGGCAAGGAGATCGTTAGACTCCTTTTATGTAAATGTTACTCAGGCTATAAAATGTCATACTGTCCTTTTCACTACTAACTTCTTTTTTGTCTGTGTGGTTTATTTTCTCCTTTAAAGAAGTATTTTTTACCCCCTTGCTCTGTGGAGGACACAAGGAAATGCAGGGTTCAGGCTCTGTCCTTGAGGACCCAAGACTCTCTGGCTAGGGAGAAAACACACATAGCCTTGTTGACCAACTATGCTGTATATAATCAAGGCTGAGAGGGCTCTCTCTTGGCCCCTGCCATCAGAATTGCAATCTTTTCCTTCACATTATTAAACTGTTGAACCTCACGTGCTGACCCATAGACAAAAAAGAATGAGGGGAAAATTGCTGCTGCCATGTTTCTGTTTCTAGACAATTATGGAAAGTTATGATTATTGTGTTCTCTCCCTCCCATTTGTCAATAGCAAAGTAGGGCTTTAATTCTTTTTCTTTTTCTTTTTCTTTTTTGAGACAGAGCCTTGCTTTGTCCCAGGCTGGAGTGCAGTGGCGCAATCTCAGCTTACTGCAGCCTCCACCTCCCGGGTTCAAGTTATTCTCCTGCCTCAGCCTCCCAAGTTGCTAGGATTACAGGCGTGCACCACTACGCCCAGCTAATTTTTGTACTTTTAGTAGAGATGGGTTTTACCATGTTGGCTAGGCTGGTCTCGAACTCCTGACCTCATGATCCACCCACCTCGGCCTCCCAAAGTGCTGGGATTACAGGTGTGAGCCACTGCACCTGGCATATAATTCTTAAAGATATGTTCGCACAATCATACAGTCCTGCCTTAGAAACTCAGCAAGTGTTTATTATTCTGCACCTTCTGATTTAGCACTGGAGGTGCCTGTTGCCTAAAGATGTTAAATGCTACATCTTTATAATCATTTGCCTTTAGTCATTGCAGAGCTTAAGTATTACTCAGATGCTCTTTTTAAATTACTGGTGTTCATTATGAGAACTGGATTGTTGGAGTAGCCTCATTTGTGCCTCCTATTTCTCCTCTCTCCAATCTGCTCCTTACCTTATTCTGCTAACATCTGCCCACTGCTGCCCACTGCTTTCTGTCCATACGCTATCAGTGGCTCCCCATAGTCTACCATTTCAGGACCTCAGCATGGCTGCTGTGGTGTACCTCCATTCAGGCTCCCTCTACCTGTTGACCTCATATCCCTCTCCCTGTTCTCAATGCGTGCTCAATCCCAACTGTCCCCCAAGTCTGCTGAGCCCTTCACTGGCTCTTTTGCTTTTCTCTTGCTTTCCTTTTCCTAAGATAATCTCCCACCTACCCACAGGGAAGCATAATAGAAAAAGAGATTTGGCATCACACAGATGCAGAGTGAATTTTTCTGCTACCTTAAAACTCATGTAAAGTTGGAAGAGTTATTGAGCAATCTGGATTTCAATATTCTCTTAAAACTGAAGATTATATAGCTTGCTTGTAGCACTATGATGATTAAAGGTATATATATATAAACATATTCCTTTATAATATATTATATATATACACACAAACATATTCCTTTATAATACATTATATATACATATATATATTTTATATATATATATAGTTACCACATAGTAAGGTGCTCATCAGTCAATAGCCTTTTTTACTAAGTCCCCTAAAATCTCTCTTAAATATCTCAAACTGACTGTGGTTCGTTGAACTTTCCGTCACTCATTTATTCAGGAAATGGATATCAATTAAGCACCTACTATGTATAAGTACAGAGCTAATGAGAGGTATTCATTTCACCTTGTTATAACATTCTGTTGATTCTTCTTATGGTACTTATAAGATCTTGTGCTATAATGAGGATAAGGTACATCTGTCTTTATTTATTTTATTTTTTTGAGACGGCATTGCTCTGTTGCCCAGGCTAGAGTGCCGTGATCTCAGTTCACTGGAACCTCCACCTCCAGAGCCATCCTCCTACCTCAGACTCCCAAGTAGCTGAGACTACAGGTGCACATGACCACATCCAGCTAATTTTTGTATTTTTTTTTTTATAGAGATGGGGTTTTGCCATGTTGTGCAGGTTGGTCTTGAATTCTGAGCTCAAGTGATCAACCTACCTTGGTCTTCCAAAGTGCTAAGACTAGATACTTGAGGAAAATGGCAGGTAGGAGGCAAGACTAAATTGAAACTCCCACTTGGATGTACAGAGCAGCATGTGGATACTCACGTTGTAAATTTTTGCTCTAAGAACTATTGCAGGAACATATGAAGAAAGCCCAGAGAATACATAGACCCTTTAGAGGAAGTGGATTGCTCCTGAAGGCTCTGGAAGACAGCCGAAAAAACTGAGTGCTAAAAGTGTGAAAGGGGGATTGTCGGCCCCAAAAACACACCCTAACTGAGGAACGTGAAGGCCCAGAGCATGGGAGAAGGATTTAACCTTGCCTGGAGCTGAGACAAATTTAGAGAGCCAAGTGAAATACAGGAGTAGAAGAAGCAATGGGAAGAGCCCTGTGTGCTCTCTCAGTCCCCAGGGAGCCACTTCTGCCTGTCTCACACAGGTTCTTGGGGAAGGCTACCAGAGGAACTGGGAAAAGACCACAGGAAGAAGGAAACTCCTAGCTGAACTTTGTAACAATTTCAACTAAATGCAAATTTTCCTGGAGAGAGCTTGCGGGAGGGGTGAATTGGGAGTGCAGACACAACACAGAAGCCACAGCAAGTAGGGAGGTGCAAAACCTGAAAGCCCTGCTTGCTTTCTCAGCTGGGAGACTGGTAGCCTGAGGCAAGTTCTCAGCCCTGCTCATCTGCTGCTTAGAAATAAACTTGGTGCTGTTGGGAGGCCACAGTAGAAGTGAGACTGGCCTTCTGGGCTTCATGAGAGCTGGATAAGGCCTGTAATTGCCTGCTTTCCCCCACTTCCTTGGCAACATGCATGGCACAGAAGAGGCAGCTATCATTCTCTTGGGAACATAATTCCATTGACCTGGGAACCACACCTTGATCCCCCACAGCAGCCACAGCAAGCCTCGCCCAAGGAGAGTCTGAGCTCAGACACACCTAGCCCTTCCCCTACCTGATGGTCTTTCTCTACCTGCCCTGGTAACCAAAGACAAAGAACATAATCTCTTGGGAGCTCTAGGGCCCCACGTACTCCCTGATCCTTTCTATACTATTGCAGCTGATGTTTTCCTGAAAGCACCACTCCCCAGCAGGAGGCCAACCAACACAAAACTAGTGCAATTAACAAAATTACAACTAAGGAGCCTCACAGAGTCCATTTTACTCCCCTGACACCTCCACTGGAGCAGATGCTGTTATCCATGGTTGACAGACCTGAAGACAGTTCAAATCACAGGACTCTGTGCAGATACCCCCCAGTACCAGCTCAGAGATTGGTAGCTCCACTAGGTGGCTAGATCTGGAAAAGAAATAATAATCACTGCAATTTGGCTCTCAGGAAGCCCCATCTCTAGAGGAAAAGGAAGAGCACTGCATCAAGGGAGTGCCCATGGGACCAAAAAACTGAACATCAAGCCTGGAGCCCCAGATCTTCCCTCTGACATTGTCTACCCAAATGAGTGGAAACCAGAAAAAGAATGGTGGTAATATGACAAAACAAGATTCTTTAACAACCACAAAAGATTACACTAGCTCCCAAATAATGTATCTAAACCAAGAGGAAAACTCCAAATTTCCAGTAAAATAATTCAGAAGGTTAATTATTAAACTAATCGAGGAGGCACCAGAGAAAGGTGAAGTTCAACCTAAGGAAAAATTTTTAAAAAATTATACAAGAATGAAGAGAAAAACCTTCAGTAAAACAGATAGCATAAATAAAAAAAATCACAACTTCTGGAAACAAAAGACACACTTAGAGAAATGTAAAATACACTAGGAAGTCTTAGCAATAGAATCAAACAAGCAGAAGAAAGAACTTCAGAGCTCAAAGACAGGGTTTTTGAATTCACCTAATCCAACAAAGACAAAGAAAAAAGAATTTCAAAAAATGAACAAAGCCTCCAAGAAGTTTGGGATTATGTTAAATGATCAAGCCTAAGAATAATTAGCATTCCTGAGGAAGAAGAGAAATCTAAAAGTTTGGAAAACGTATTTGAGGGAATAATTGAAGAAAACTCTCTGAGCCTTGCTAGAGATCCAGACATCTAAATACAAAAAGTTCAAAGAACACCTGGGAAATTTGTCACAAAAAGATTGTCACCTAAGCACATAGTCATCAAGTTATCTAAAGTCAAGATGAAGGAAAGAATCTTAAGAGCTGTGAGGCAATAGCACCAGATAACCAATAAAGGAAAACCTATCAAATTACAGCAGATTTCTCAGCAGAAATGCGACAAGCTAGAAGGAAGTGGGTTCATATCTTTAACATTCTTAAACAAAACAATTATTAGCCAAGAATTTTGTATCCAGCAAAACTAAGCTTCATAAATGAAGGATAGATGCAGCCTTTTTCTTTTTTTTGAGACAGAGTCTCACTCTGTCACCAGGCTGGAGTGCAGTGGTGTGATCTCGGCTCACTGCAACCTCCACCTCCCAGGTTCAAGTGATTCTCCTGCTTCAGCCTCCCAAGCAGCTGGGACTACAGGCATGGGCCATCACACCCAGCTAATTTTTGTATTTTTAGTAGAGATGGGATTTCACCATGTTGGTCAGGCTGGTCTCAAACCCCTGACCTAGTGATCCACCTGTCTTGGCCTCCCAAAGTGCTGGGATTACAGGTGTGAGCCACCTTGCCCGGCAGAAGCAGTGTTTTTCAGACAAACAAATGCTGAAATAATTTGCCACAACCAAGCCAGCACTGCAAGAACTGATAAAAGGAGCTCTAAATCTTGAAACAAATCCTTGAAATAAACCAAAATAGAACCTCCTTAAAGCATAAATCATACAGTATATATGAAACAAAAATACAATTAAAAAACCAAAGTATTCAAGCAACAAATAGCATGATGAATAGAATAGTACTGCACATCTGAGTACTTATATTGAATGTAAATGGCCTTAATGCTCCAGTTAAAAGACACAGAATGGCAGAATGGATAAGAATTCACCAACCAAGTATCTGCTGTTTTCAAGAGACTCACCTAACACATAAGGACTCACATAAATCTAAGCTAAAGGGTTAGAGAAAGATATTCCATGCAAATAGACACACAAAGCAAGCAGGAGTATCTATTCTTATATTAGACAAAATAAATTTTAAAACAATCCCTTCCCCTCCCTTGTCCAAGTGTGCACTCACCATTGCTCCATCTGTAAGGGTGCACCCTTCTATAGAAGTACATTGCCTTACTAAGGATTAAAAAGAAAATTTTATATTTGAGTGCTATTTCTTTTTTGTCACCAAAACTTTATTCATAACAATTTGGGGGCTTGCCCATGATTCCCCTCCGGGGTGGTCTCTGGTTCTCTCTCATGAGGAGGTGCACCCTGCCTCCTTGTGGCAGTCTCAGGGGTGAGAAATCAGGACCCACTCAGTGTGAGGAATAACCCAAGCTTTCAGTAACACAGAAAGAAACTGGCCAGCAACCTAGCTTAAAGGATCCTCACATACTGCGTTGATGACTCTGTGTACAGACCAAGGAAGGAGAAGCCATGGAAGCCGGTAAAATACTTCCTTGGTAGTCATATTCTGGAGGGCTAAATGTGTGTGTGTGTGTGTGTGTGTGTGTGTGAATGATCACAAACAACCCGACTTGTGGTGGTGTTCATGTGGATGGTGACAAGTCCTACCACTGGACGGAGTAAGTGGGTCCTCTCCGTGGTTTGGTAGCTACCTCGTATGGCTTAGGGTGGATCCTGCCATGGGATTTATACTGGAACACCAACACTAAGAGGGGCCTAATTCTCCCTTGAGGGAGCAGCCAGAGAGGACATGAGTGGGCAGTTGTGCAAGGGACCTTCAGAAGGGAAAGGGAGGAAACAAGTCAACCTTTCAGAGCAGCAAGGCAAGACACCCCCTGGTTTGAGGGGTTGAGCCTTCCGGGACAGGCAAGGTGAGACATCCATGGTTTGAGGGGTTGAGCCTTCCGGGACAGGCAAGGTGAGACATCCATGGTTTGAGGGGTTGAGGCATCTGCAAATTTCAGGGGGTTGACCCTCACACAAACCTTCAGTAGTAAGAAAACTATTCAGAACTCCCCTTTCCTTTCTTCTTGGGGGAAGAAAGAGTAGCTCCACTCCTGCTGGTCCCTTCCCTAGGGGAAGGAGAGGGGAGAACAGCAGCATAAGCAGCTGGCAGAGGCAGAGAAAGAGACAGAAAGTCAAAGAGAGAGAGAGAGAAAGAGAGAGGCAGAGAGAGAAAGAGACAGAAAGACAAAGAGGGAGTCAAAGAGAGACAGAAAGAGAGAGACAGAGTCAGAGAGAGAGCGAAAGAAAGAGAGATCAGAGTAGTAAAGGGAAAACAGTGTACCCTATTCCTTTAAAAGCCAGGGTAAATTTAAAACCTATAATTGATAATTGAAGATCTTCTCCATGACCCTATAACACTCCAATACCACCTTGTTGTCAGTGTAAACAAGGGTGTAGCCCAAAAGCACTGAGGCCACTGACAATCTGTAGCCTTCCTAATCAAAAATCCTTAACCCAGTAACCCACAGATGGCCCAAATGTATTCAATCTGTAGCAGCAACTGCTTTGCTAACATAAGAAAGTAGAAAAATAACTTTTAGAGGAAACCTCATTGTGAACACACCTCATCAGGTCAGAACTATCCTAAGTTAAAAAAAAAAAAAAAGCAAAAAGGTAGCTTAGTGACTCAAGAACCTTAAAGTATGAAGCTATTCTGTTAGAAAAAATGATTTCACATTAACCATTGAAAATTCTCTTAACCCAGCAGGTTTCCTAACGGGGGATCTAAATCTTAATTACCATACAAAGATCCAACCAGACAGGAGGAACTCCCTTCAGGACAGGATGATAAATGGTTCCTCCTGGGTGATTGAGGGAAAAGGACACAATAGGTATTCAGTAAGTGATAAGGAAACTCTTGTAGAAGCAGAGTTAGGAAAATTGCCTAATAATTGGTCTGCTCAAATGTGAAGCTGTTTGCACTCAGCCAAGCCTTAAAGTACTTATAGAATCAGGAAGGAGCCATCTATATGAATTCTAAGTTAATATGGACTGAACGAGGTTTATTAATAGCAAAGAATAATTAAAATCCCAAACATACAAGGTTTTCAACAAAAGTAAAGCTTGCTAAAAGTTAACAGTGTAACATGTATTATCTTAATTTCTAATCTTGTGGCCTTAGACTGTCTAGTCCACAGACATGAAGGAAGTTCCCTTTGGAAAAAAAAATGGTTATCATCTTTGGGAAAAGGGGGAAATTTATGTAAAAAGGAATGTTATATGGTAAATTCTTGTACTAAAATAAATTAACTGGTTGTTTAAAGAAAGGGATATTTACAACAAGTCAAAGTTAAGGCATGTTGAAGAATTGTCTGTGAAAGTCATGAAAAAAAGTTATAGGAGGGAATTTATGCAAAAAAAGTTGTATAATTTAAAAGTAATTAGGCCTCCTGAATGTAAAACTATTGAAGAAACAGTTTATGTGAAAGTGTGTAAGGAAAGTAAAATATACTTTTGGTAAAAGGATTCTAAGGAGGCATAAGAATGTGGACTTTTACCTACATTAAAAAGTTTAAAAAATTTTGTTGTAAAGGCTTAAGCAAGTTTTGAAATGTTAATTGAAAAGGAAATTCTGTGTGTAAACGTATTGGCTAAAATTAAAGGGGTATCATCCAGTTTTTCTGTGAACTGGACATTAAAATAAAAGTGCAACAGGTTTTTCCTAAAACACTAACCTGCTCTTTAACAAAAATTATAAAAGGTTAAAAAGTGTCTATAAAAATTTTGCCTGGTCGGGCGCAGTGGCTCATGCCTGTGATTCCAGCACTTTGGGAGGTCGAGCTGAGTGGATCAAGAGGTCAGGAGATTGAGACCATCGTGGCTAACATGGTGAAACCCTGTTTCTACTAAAAATACAAGAAATTAGCTGGGCATGGTAGCGGGCGCCTATAGTCCCAGCTACTAGAAAGGCCAAGGCAGGAGAATGGCATGAACCTGGGAGGCAGAGCTTGCAGTGAGCTGAGATGGTGCCACTGCACTCCAGCTCGGGCGACAGAGCGAGACTTCGTCTTAAAAAAAATTTTTTTTTTACCTTACGGTTAGACATTAAAAATTGGATGAATATGTTTACAAGGTTTTATTAAAATTAAGTTTAACATTAATAACACACTAATATAAAGGTGAAATTTAGCTTATCTGATATAAAAAATCATACAGGAAGCATTGTCAAATATAAAATGGTGTTGGCTTTTTTTGGTCTAAAAAGTAATAAAAATAGGTGCTAAAGGAAACTTCTCGGTTAGAAGGCACCAAGGACTACAAAACCCACTGCCGATGTCCCCACATTTAAAACAAAAGATCAATTTCCTAGAAATATATACTTGGTTTATCTTCCACTTTCATTTCCCTCAAAACTAAAAGTCTTTTAGCACAGGTACCACCCCTAGAATTTCCAGTAAACCAGCACCAGCCTGAGGATCATGTTCTCATCAACGGGTGTAAAGAAGGAAAACTTGAGCCAGTCTGGGAAGGACCCTACCTTGTGCTTCTAACCACTGTTCATACAGCAGAAAAGGGATGGACTCATCACATCCGAATCAAAAATGCACCTCCCCCTCCAGAGTCATGGGCCATAGTCCCAGAGAAAACCCTACCAAACTAAAGCTAAGAAAAATTTACCTCTCTTTCATCTATTCTATTACTCTTTCTTCTTTCCTCGCTCTATTGCTGACCATCTAGTTATTAACATAACCAAGTGAATTTCTCCTCAAACTATTGCATTTGATGCTTGCCTTATACCCTGTGGGGACTTGCCAAGTCAAAGACAGCTCTCTACTTCAGAAGAGTACCTCTGTCCCTCCTGACTCTCCTCAGACTGGGCATTAGTGAATTGGGACCATTTAATCCAGAGAGATTTCAATAAAGACCCCAGTGTCAACCAAGAGTCTTGCCCCCCAATTTGGAGCTTTTATGCCGTAGTTGTCCAATGTCCTGTGGACCTCTAAAGAGCAAGGATGGACTGCCCCAACTGGTTTTTGTAATTTTCTAAAACCATACAATCATTTTACTAGAGGGACAGCCTCCCCGTAACTGTCAGCTAAACCAGTGCAATCCTATAAGGTTATTATCTTGAGCCCCCTAAGTTCTTCCCCTTTTCTAAGCCAATTCTCTTCTTTAAGTCAGTTTTATGGTATGTGGGCCAAGGTTTCAGCGACAGACCCTATTAAATTCTTTGAAATGCATTTCTTTGATCCCCCACTGCCTGCACCTTCCTCTAAGCCTTCTTCCAAAACCTCCCACAACGGAACCATTGTTCCTCCCCCATCTAACGACAAGGCCAAGATAGCGATGGCAGAAGCTAAAGACTTAAACTTTGGCAATTGAGACAGGATACCAAGATGCAAATGCCTGGTTGGAATGGACCAAGTATTCTGTCTGCACATTAAACCAAAACAATTGTTATGCTTATGCGCATGGCAGGCCAGAGGCCCAGATTGTCCCCTTTCCACTAGGGTTGTCCTCTAATCAACTGGGCATGGGCTGCAATGGTAGCTCTTTTCTAAGATTCTACAGCCTAGGGTAACAAGTCATGCCAAGCTCTCTCTCTCTCTCTCTCTCTCTGCTATATCCTGAAGTCCAACACCCTGTGGGTCAGCTCCCGAGGGCCATCCAGCTTCCGTCTCCCAACACTAAGTTCACTTTGTGTCTCTCATGACAGGAAGGAAACTTAGTGTTCCCTGGAGACCTAAAGGGAGCTTAAGAATTTTCAAGAGCTTACCAATCAGTCAGCCCTTGTTCTTCCCTGAGCGGCTGTGTGGTGGTATTGTGGTGGACCTTTACTGGACACTCTGCTGAAAAACTGGGGTGGCACTTGTGCTTTAGTCCAATTGACTATCCCTTTCACCCTGGCATTTCATCAACCAGAGGAAGGAAAAATAAGATGTCATAAAGTGAGAGAAGCCCCTTATGGGTCTTTTGACTCTCACGTTTATTTAGATGCAATTGGAGTGCCATGGGGAATACCAGATCAATTTAAAGCCTGAAATCAAATAGCTGCAGGATTTGAGTCAATATTTTGATGGGTGACAATTAATAAAAATATAGATTGGATAAACTACATCTATTACAACCAACAGCAATTTATTAACTACACTAGAGATGCTGTTAAACGAATAGCTGAACAATTAGGGGTTACTAGTCAGATGGCTTGGGAAAATAGGATAGCCTTAATATTAACAGAAAGAGGAGGAGTTTGCATCATGATTAAAACTCAATGTTGCACCCTCATCCCAAACACCACCACCCCAGTGGAAATATAACAAAGGCATTGCAAGGTCTGACTGCTCAATCCAATGAGTTAGCCAGCAACTTAGAGGTAAATAATCCCTTTACAGGATGGTTAGAAAAATTGGCTTGGTAAATGAAAAGGAATAATAGCCTCAATTCTTACCACCCTCATAGATGTAATAGGTGTAGTTATTCTTGTCATGTGTGGTGTCATACCATGCATCCTTGAGTTGGTGCAGAGGCTCATAGAAACGGCACTTACTAAAACCTTCCTTAACTATCCTCGACCTTATCCAGAGAAGCTTCTTGTTTTAGAAAATCAAGCAGAACAACTAAGCCAAGACATGTTAAGGAAGTTTGAAGAGAAAAAGCTGTAAGAAAATGCAAGAGGAGAGATTGTTAGATACGAGTTCTGGATTTCTCTTCCAAGAATCAATATGTCAGTATGTTCAATTCTTTGCCTTCTACTTTTAAACTTAACATCCTTGTAAAGCAACCTTTTCTCATTGCCTGCTCCACGCTTACTCATTCTGATTACCTACACCACCCTGAACTCATTTCAATTACCTGCTCATTCTGCACCCTGACTCATTTCGATTTTCTGCTCTGCCATAACCATTTTTCCTGTCAAACCACTCACCCAGTCACTCTCTTTAAATTAGCCAGTTGGAATTAGTTTAACCTATGTGGTCTAACCCTAGCCAATAGGGGAATGACACAGCAGCAGGGCCACGTGCATCAGGGAAAAGAACGCCTTCCCCTCCCTTGTCCAAGTATGTATTCACCATTGCTCTATCTGTAAGAGTACACCCTTCCTCTAGAAGTACATTGCCTTGCTGAAGATTAAAAAGAAAATTTTATATTCGAGTGCTATTTCTTTTGCAACACCAAAACTTTATTTATAACATAGACCTAAGAAATGAGATAGACAAGAACACAGTAGTAGTGGGGGATGGAATTCAATACTCCACTGACAGCACTAGACAGGTCATCAAGACAGAAAGTCAACAAAGACACTTCAATGGATTTAAGTTAAAGTGGATTTAAGTAGTTAAAATGGATTTAAACTAAAAAGTGGATTTAAGTAGTTAAAACGGATTTAAACTAAAAAAAGTAGTTAAATGGATTTAATAGTTAAAATGAATTTAAACTATACCCTAGAACAAATGGATTTAATGGATATTTACAGAATATTCTGCCTAATACCTGCAGAATATACATTCTATTCATCAGCACATGGAACAGTCTCCAAGATAGACCATATGATAGACCACAAAACAAGTCTCATATTTAAGAAAATGAAAATTATATCAAGTACTCTCTCAAACCACAGTGGAATAAAATTAGAAATCGACTCCAAAAGGAACCCTGAAAACCATGAAAATACATGGAAATTAAATAACCTGTTCCTGAATGATTGTTGGGTGAACAATGAAATTAAGATGGAAATTAAATAATTCTTTGAACTGAATGATAATAGTGACACAACCTATCAAAACCTCTGGGATACAGCAAAGACTGTGCTAAGAGGAAAGTTAATAGTCTTAAATGCCTACATCAAAAAATCTGAAAGAGCAAAATTGGCAATCTAAGGTCTAGTCTGAAGGAACTACAAAACAAGAACAAATCAAGCCCACACCCAACAGAAGAAAAGAAATAAGAAAGATCAGAGCAGAACTAAATGAAATTGAAACCAATAAATAAATAAGTGACAAGAGATGAATGAAACATATAGTTGGTTCTTTGAAAAGATAAATAAAATTGATAGACCATTATTGAGATTAACCAAGATAAGAAGAGAGAAGACCCAAATAAGCTCAATTAGAAACAAAATGGGAGATATTACAGCTGATACCACAGAGATACAAAAGATCATTCAAGGACACTATGAACACCTTTACATGCATAAACTAGAAAATCTAGAGGACACGGATAAATTCCCGAAAATATACAACTCCCCTAGATTAAACCAGGAAGAAATAGAAACTCTGAACAGACTAATAACAAACAGTGAGATTAACATTATAATTTTAAAATTGCCAACAAAAATGTCCAGCACCAGACAGAGCCACAGTTTAATTTTATCAGACATTCAAAGAAAAATTTGTACCAATCCTACTGATACTATTCCAAAAGATAGAGAAACAGGGACTCCTCCCTAAATCATTCTATGAAGCCCATATCACCGTAATACCAAAACCAGGAAAAGACTTTACAAAAAAGGAAAACTATAGACCAATATCCCTGATAAACATAGATGCAAAAATCCTCAAAAAATACTAGCAAACTGAATCCAACAGCATATCAAAAAGATCATACCATCACTTGGTATGATCAAGTGGGTTTCATACCAGGGATGCAGGGACAGTTTAATGTACTCAAGTTAATAAATGTGATATACCACATAAATAGAATTTCAAAAAAACCACGTGATTATCTCAATAGATGCAGAAAAGTATTTGACAAAATCCAACCTCCATTTGTGATTAAAAACCTCGGCAAAATCAGCACTGAAAGGACATAACTTAAGGTAATAAAACTCATTTATGACAAACCCACAGCCAGTGTAATATTGAATGGGGAAAAGTGGAAAATATTCCCCCTGAGAACTGGAACAAGACAAGGATGCCCACTCTCACCACTGTAATTCAACATAGTACTAGAAATCTTAGCAAGAACCATCAGACAAGAGAAATAAATAAAGGGAATTTAAATCAGTAAAGAATAAGTCAAATGGTTGCTGTTTGTTGATGATTTGATTGTATACCTAGAAAACCCTAAAGTTTCATCCACAAAGCTCCTAAAACTGATAAATGAATTTAACAAAATTTCAGGATACAAAATTAATGTACACAAATCAGTAGCTCTTCTATACAACAGTGACCAAGCTGAGAACAAAATCAAGAAGTAAACCCCTTTTACAATAGTTGCAAATAAAATAAAAATAAAATAAAATAAATTACATATTTAAGAATATACCTAACCAAGGACGTGAAAAACCTCTATAAGGAAAACTATAAAATACCGCAGAAAGAAATTATAGATGACACAAACAAATGGAAATACATCCCAAGCTTGTGGATGGGTAGAATCAATATTGTGAAAATGACCATACTGACAAAAGCACTTTACAGATTCAATGCAATTCCCACCACTATCACTCTTCACAGGACTAGAAAAAAATTCCTAAAAGTTCATATGGAACCAAAAAAGAGTCTGCACAGCCAAAGCAAGACTAAGCAAAAATAACAAATCTAGAGGCATAACATTACCTAACTTCAAACTATACTATTAGGCCTCGGTCACCAACAGCATGGTACTAGTATAGAAATAGGGACATAGACCAATGGAACAGAAGAAATAACCCAGAAATAAACCCAAATACTTACAGCCAACTGATCTTCAACAAAAACATAAAGTGGAGGAGGAACATCCTATTCAACAAATGGTGATGGGGTAATTGACAGGCCACATGTAGAAGAATGAAACTGGATCCTCATCTCTCACCTTATACAAAAATTAACTCAAGATGGATCAGGACTTAAATCTAAGATCTGAAAAATTCTAGAAGATAACATCAGAAAAACCCTTCTAGACATCGGCTTAGGCCAAGACTTCGTGACCAAGAACCCAAAAGCAAATGCAACAAAAACAAAGATAAATAGATGGGGCCTAATTAAACTAAAAAGCTTCTGCACAGCAAAATAAATAATCAGGAGAGTAAACAGACAACCCACAGAGTGGGAGAAAATCTTCACAATCTACACATCTGACAAATGACTAATATCCAGAATCTACAAGGAACTCAAACTAATCAGCCAGCAAAATACAAATACTCCCATCAAAAAGTGTGCTAAGGACATGAATAGACAGTTCACAAAAGAAGATATACAAATGGTCAACAAACATGAAAAAAATGCTCAACATCACTAATGATCACAAAAATGCAAATCAAAACCACAATGCGATGCCACCTTACTCTAGCAAGAATGGCCATAACCAAAAAGTTAAAAAAAAAAAAAAATAGATGTTGGTGTGGATGTGGTGAAAGGGAACACTTTTACACTGCTGGTGGGAATGTAAACTAATACAACCACTATGGAAAACAGCATGGAGATTCCTTAAAGAACTGAAAGTAGATCTACAATTTGATCTGGCAATCCCACTACTGGGTATCTACCCAGAGGAAAAGAAATCATTACATGAAAAAGACACTTGCACACACGTGTTTATAACAGCAAAATGCGCAATTGCAAAAATATGGAACTAGCCCAAATGCTCATCAATCAAAGAGTGGATGAAGAAATCGTGGTATATATACCATGGTATACTACTCAGTCATAAAAAGGAATGAAATAATGGCATTTGCAGAAACCTGGATGGAATTGGAGACCATTATTCTAAGTGAAGTAACTCAGGAATGGAAAACCAAACATTGTATGTTATCACTCATAAGTGAGAGCTAAGCTATGAGGATACAAGTGCTTAGGAATGATAGAATGGACTTTGGAGTCTTGGGGTAAAGGGCGGGAGTGGGATGAGGAATAAAAGACTACAAATAGGGTACAGTGTACGCTGCTTGGGTGATGGGTGCATCAAAATCTCAGAAATCACTACTAAAGAACTTACTCATGTAACCAAACACCATGTCTTCCCCAAAAACCTATTGAGATAACAATAATTAAAAAAAAAAAAAAAACCCAAAGTTCTGGGATTACTGGGATGAGCCACTGTGCCTGGTCTCATCTGTCCTTTTGAAATATCCATTTCTGGCCCCCAATTGAACACTAAGTTCTGTGAGAATAGAGGCTATATTTATCCATCTTTGAATTCTGAGGAATACATAGTTATGCCATAACATCCACAACTACTGCCTGAAACTTGGAGATTTTGTTTACTTAACTTTTTATCGATACAGACTAGAAAAATTAAAATGCAAATAAATCAGTTCATCAAATGATTCCAATTTCAAAGACACATAACATTACAAAGTCTTAATTAAGAATGGTTTTCAGGACTGATTGCCCGATTTAAAATCTTAGCTCCAACAATTGCTTGTTGCATAACCTTGTGCAGCTGACTATCTCTGTGACTCAGTTTCTCAGCTGTCAAATGGAGGGAGGTGCGAGATAATAACAATGCCCACCTCACTGGACTGATGTGAGGATTAAAAGAGTTAGTACATGTAAATTCAATTAGAAAAATGTCAGGCACATAATAAAAATGCTGTAAGTGTTAGATATAATTATTATAATTATTTTTAATGTTTGGGTTGCTTCTTCTATGTTGCTAATTAAAACACAAAAGACTTCATGTAGAGGCTGGGTTGTGGACAGTTAAAATGGTTTGAGAGTCTAATTCCTTTTTCAGTTTCTCTTCCTCTGCTGTTTTCTTTTGTGTGAATCTGAATATTTCCATAGACATTCACCTTTCTTCTTGGATAACTCACACCTTTAGAACCTGTTCTGATGAAAGGACAATTGGTTAGCTTCTTTAGAATTGTGCCACTTAGAATTAGGAAATTTCTTCCCTCTCTGTGTTAGTTCTGAACTTCTTTTATTATGTTCCAGATTCCATAGTGTTTGGCAGGTGTGCTTGGTACTTTGAGGTTATGTTTGTCTACTTTATATAAAAGGGTGCACTATTTGAGTTTCTGTTCTCGCCCAGACCGTAAGACAAATGATAGCACACTACTACACGATGTACATAATCACTAGGAGGACTCACGAACAATGTGGTTGGCAAAAGCCAGTACTTTTCAGCTCTTAGCTAACCATCCACATTAGCCTTTAAAAAACTTTGAACGATCAATTTAAAAAATGCATAAGGAATAGGAGAGAATTTGTGGAGGGAACTGTTAGTGTGCTGTGTTTCTGAGTTTTGCCCCCACTCCTCCCAATAAATATGAGAAGGGAGGATCTATCCCTCTGCCAGTCTAGGGAAAGGGCTCTCAGCAGGCCCTCTCACATTCCCTGCTTTGAGCAACCAGGGTACTTGTGTCTGACTCATATGGGTACTTATGACATCTGGAGGGTGCAGGATTCTGGCAGGGTGCACTGAGAGCAGGACAAATGAATGAGAGAATTGCAATGGCACAGCATAAGCTGCCAGTTTATTGGAGCTGAGATGTCTGAGTGTCTCCATGGGCCAGATGCAGGCCATAAACGAGAGATGGCAAGGATAGCTTTTATTAGACGCAGTTTAAGACAGCTGTCTATGAGGTGAGGAGATCTTAACTGGCACGAGCTGGAAGGATAACACAGGGTAGAGAGTGCCTAGGAGAGACATTAACAACTGGAATTGAGACACATTGGTTTGATCAAGGAGGTAATAGATGAAAGACCTTCAGAAATGTTGTGACTCAAAATAGGATCCCTGAAGATTCCGTTTGAGATTCAGAGTTGGTTTTAGAGGCTTGCCAGGACCAGAGAGTACCTGCACCAGACAAGACTGGTCCAGTATTTTCTGGACCTGACCATTTATTTTCTGTCATCTTTACACCAACCCTAAGGAGTAGAAAACATGAAAAGAAGAGGAAAGAGGAAAAAAGCCAAGGCAGAGACAGAAAGGAGTGATGCCTGCCCTTTACCACTATAGATGCCTGCCTGCAGCTGGCTTGCATTTGATAGAGGGAGAAAATTTAACTTTGGATAAATTTAACTTTGGATAAAGATGAGCTTTCAATGCACTGAGGTGGAGAAATTAATTAGTTTCTTTTTACACTTTCCTAAAGGTATCAGGCTCTTCTAATTTTCTGAGAATGACTAGAAGAACCATGGTTTCATTTTCATTCTTATCCAAGGGGGCAGGGAAGAATTTGGCCTGAGAACTGAGCAGTAAAGAGACAAGCAGGTCTGCTTTCAAATTGAGCTCCTCTTGTAAAATGTTAAGATTATATTCATTTGAATGAAGATAGATCTTTTTCCTCATTTTCACTGCCTTTCTGAGGATGACTTTTGAAATAAGAAATTAAAATTAAAATGTCTTTACCAACATTAAGTAGAGAGTTCCTATATTAGCATGTAAGAGAATATTATGATTAAACATTCAAAAAATTATTTTCAGCAAAGACAATGTATGAAAGAATTTTAATAGAACCTTTTGGTTTTTAAGTTAAGAACAGGAGAGATACAGCTATTTACTACTAGGTGGATTATATAAAGAAATTTAAAAAACTTGGTTCTTTATAAACTTTAGAATAGATTTAAATTTATATAAAAATTGCCTGAGAGTAGAGAGTTCCCCTATATCCCATACCCAGTTTCACTTCTTATTAATATCTTCACTAGTGTGGTACATTGGTCACAACTAATGAGCCACTATTAGTGAACCATAATGAATGTATTATTGTGAACTAAAGTCCATATTTTGTTCAGATTTTCTTCATTTTATCTAATATTCCGTCTCTGTTCCAAGATCCCATCCAGGATACCACATTACACTTCATCGTCATGTCTCCTTAGGCTCCTCTTGGCTTTGACAGTCTCACAGATTTCCCTTGCAGGCGATGACCCTGACATTTTTGAGGAATACTGGCCAGATATTTTATACAATGTTTCTATTTTATAGAATTCCCTTAAATGAGATTTGTCTGATATTTTTCTTATGACTAGACAGGTGTTATGAGTTTTGAGAGGAAGACCACAGAGGTTTAGTGCCATTCTTATCACATCAAATTAAGGATACATATTCCCAATATGACTTCTTACTGTGGAGGTGAACTTTGCTCAGGTGGCTGAGGTAGTGTTTGTCAGGTTTCTCCACTATAAAACTATTCTCTGCCCCCACACATATTAGACTTTTTAGAAGAAAGTCATGTTGTACAGAGCACATTTAAAAGAGTGAGGAGTTATGTTCCACTTCCTTGAGGGCAGAGTATCAACACAAATTATTCAAAAATTTTCTGCACTGCAAGTCTCCCCTTTTGTTTATGTAACCAACCATTTATTTGCATCAGTATGGACTCACGAATATTAGTTTTATGCTTTGGGTAACAATCTAATGCCATGCTATTTATTTATATTAGAAGCTCTTTCAGTTGGCTTCCGTGTTGCTTTGAAATATTCCCCACCATTATGGAATCTTTTTGCTGGTGATGCTGGTAGGTTTATTTATTTATTTTCATTTATTTAAAGCATGTTCTTGCTTTTGGGACTGCAATATGTTCCAGAATTATCTTGTACATTTTCTGTCTCCATCCTAGAATCTGCCATTTCTCCAACCTGCTCCTGAATGATTTCGGGGTTAACAATGAAATCAAGATGGAAATTTAAAAATTATTAAAACAAATGATAATAGTGACACAAATTATCAAGACCTCTGGGATATGGCAAAAGCAGTGCTAAGAGGGAAGTTTATAGTGTTAAATACCTACATTAAAAAGTCTGAAAGATCACAAATTGACAACCTAACATCACACCTCAAGGAACTGGAGAAACAAGAACAAACCAAACCTGAAGCTAGCAGAAGAAAATAAATAACAAAGATCAGAGCAAAACTAAATGAAATTGAAATAAGAAAAATTTCAGAAGATCAACAAAATAAAAAGTAGGTTCTTTGAAAAGATAAACAAAAGTGGTAGACCAATAGTTAGATTAACCAAGAGAAGATGAGAGAAGATTCAAATAAGCTCACTTAGAAATGAAAATTGAGGCATTACAACCAACACCACAGAAACACAAAAGATCATTTGAGAGTACTATGGACACCTTTATGCACACCACGTAGAAAATCTAGAGGTAATATATAAATTCCTGGAAACATACAACCTCCTAGCTTAAATCACGAAGAAATAGAAATCCTGAATAAGCCAATAACAAGCAGTGAGATTAAATTAGTAATAAAAATATGCCAACAACAAAAAAAGCTCAAGGCCAGATGAATTCACAGCCACATTCTACCAGACATTCAAAGAATTGCTACTGATCCTTCTGAAACTATTCCAAAAGATTGAGAAACACAGGATCCTCCCTAACTCATTCTATGAAGCTGGTATTGCCCTGATATCAAAGCCAGGAAAGCATGAGAAAAAAACAAAACAAAACACTACAGATCAATATCCTTGACTAAAATAGATGCAAAAATTCTCAACAAAATATTAGTAAAACCTAATATAATAGCGCATCAAAAAGATAATTAACCATGATCAAGTTGATTTCATCCTAGGGATTCAGGGATGGTTCAACATATGGAAATCAATAAATATGATTCACTTCATAAACAGAATTAAAAACAGAAACCACATAATCGTCTCAATAGATGCAGAAAAAGAATTCAATAACATCTAGCATCCTTTATAATAACAACCCTCAAGAAACTAGGTATAGAAGAAACATACCTCAAAATAATGAAAGTCATATATGACAGACGTACAGCCAACATCATACTGAATGAGGAAAAGTTGGAAGCATTCCCCCAAGAACTGGTCCAAGACAAGGATGCCAACTTTCACCATTTCTATTCAACATAGCACTGGAAGTCCTAGCCAGAGCAATCGGCGAAGAGAAAGAAATAAAGGGAATTCGAATTGTGAAAGAGGAAGTCAAACTATTTCTGTTTGCCAATGATATGATTGTGTGCATAGAAAACCCTAAAAGCTTCTCCAAAAGACTCCAGATACGATAAATGAATTCAGTAAAGTCTCAGGTTACAAAATCTATGTATATAAATCAGTAGCACTGCTAAACACCAGCAACTACCAAGCTGAGAATCAAATCAAGAATTCAATCTTTTTTAGTATAGCTGCAAAACAAAATAAAACACCTAGGAATATACTTAACCAAGGAGGTGAAAGACCTCTACAAGAAGAACTACAAAACACTGCTGAAAGAAATCACAGATGACACACAAAAATTGAAATATATCCCATGCTCATGAATGAAAGAATCAATATCACTAACATAACCATACTGCCCAAAGCAATCTACAGATTAAATGCAATTCTGACAATGATCCCAAAGTCATTTTTTACAGAATTAGAAAAAACAGTCCTAAAATTCATATGAAACAAAAAGAGAGTGTGAATAGCCAAAGCAGTCCTAAGCAAAAAACAAAACAAACAACAGCTACAAAAATCCCACAAAGCTAGAGGCAGCATGGCACTGGTATAAAAATAGATAGATCAATGGAAAAGAATGGAGAATCCAGAAATGAAGCCAAATACTCACAACCAACTGATTTTTGACAAATCATACAAAAACATAAGCTGGGGAAATGACACCTCATTCAATAAATGGTGCTGGCAAAACTGGATAGCCATATGTAAAAGAATGAAGCTGGATCCCTCTGTCTCACCATATACAAAAATTAACTCAAGGTGGATTCAAGACTTAGATCTAGGACCTGAATAAAATTCTAGAATAAAACCTAGGGAAAATTCTTCTGGACATTGGCCCAGGCAAAGAATTTATGGCTAAGATCCCAAATGCAAATACAACGAAAACAAAAATAAATAAATGGGACATAATTAAAAAAAAAAAACTTCAGTACAACAAAAGAAATAATCATCAGAGTAAACAAACAACCTGCAGAATGGGAGAAAATATTTGCAAATTATGCATTTCGCAAAGACTGATATCCAGAATCTATAAGAAAATCAAACAAATTAGTAAGAAAAATAATCCTATCAAAAAGTGGGCAAATGATATGAATAGACACTTCTCAAAAGAAGATACAGAAATGGCCAGCAAATTTATGAAAAAAATGCTCAAAATTACTAATCTCCAGTGAAATGCAAATTAAACCACAATAAGATACTACCTTACTCCAGTCAGAATAATCATTATTAAAAAGTCAAAAAATAGATGTTGGTATGAATGTGGTGAAAAGGGAACACTTATACACTACTGGTGGGAATGTAAATTAGTACAAACTCTATGGAAAACAGTATGGACTTCGGGTTCTCTCAAAGAACCAAAAGTAGATCGACTGTTCTATCCAGCAATCCCACTGCTGGGCATCTCCCCAAAGGAAAAGGAGTAATTATATTAAAAAGGCACCTGCACACAAATGTTTATGGAAGCACAATTTACATTTGCAAAAATATGAAACCAAGCTAAACGCCCATCAACCAATGAGTGGATAAATAAAATGTGGTATATATACCCCATGGAGTACTACTAAGCCATAAAAAAAAATGCAATAATGTCTTTTGCAGCAACTTGGTTGGAGCTGGAGGTCATTATTCCAAGTGAAGTAACTAAGGAATGGAAAATCAAATACTGTTATGTTCTCACCTATAATTGGGAGCTAAGCTGTGGGTACACCAAGGCATACAGAATGGAATAATGGACATTGAAGATTCAGAGGGGTTCAGGATTGGGAGGGAAGTGAGGGATAAAAACCTCCATACTGCATACAAAGTACACTATTTAGGTGATAGGTGCACTAAAATCTCAGACTTCACACTATACAATTAATCCATGAAACCAAAAATCACTTGTACTCCAAAGCTATTAATAACATCTATATAATATGTTTTATACATATGTGTGTGTGTGTATACATATAGATATATGTATACAAAATGTCTTCAAGTTCCTGGTAAATTTACTCAGGGTTATCTCACTTAGTTAAGTGTTTTCTGATACAACAAAATGGTGTCCTGGAAAAGGTACTCTCCTGAGCTGTGGATTCCTGAGTTGTGCTTCAGTTCTTGCCACCATCTTGGTCAATCACTCACTACCCTGGGCTTTCATTTCCTTGTCTCTAACATGAAGAGATTGGATGGGGCAATCTCTAAGGTACCCTCTAGTTCCAAAATTCTGGGTCTATAGCACATTTGAATAAATAACCATTCTCTGTGGTGTTCACTCATGAGAGGATGATAGATGTTCATGAATTTAGAGTCAGGTGGACTTGGGTTACCTTGGGCAATTTAATCTCCTTTAGTTTCAGTGTCTTCGTTTAAAAAAGTAGAAGCAGGCTGGGCGCAGTGGCTCACACCTAGCATCCCAGCACTTTGGGAGGCCGAGGTGGGCAGATCACCTGAGGTTGCGAGTTCGAGACCAGCTTGGTCAACTTGGCAAAACTCTGTCTCTACTAAAAACACAAAAATTGGCCAGGTGTGGTGGTGGGCACCTGTAATCTCAACTACTCAGGAGGCTGAGTCAGGAGACTCGCTTGAACCCGGAGGCAGAAGTTGCAGTAAGCCAAGATCACGCCAGTGTACTCTCCAGCCTGGGTGACAGAGAGAGACTCAGTCTCCAAAAAAAAAAAAAAAAGAAGAAGAGTTGATGAAATGCTTTCTCATAGGATTGGTAATAAAGATTAAAAGAGGTAATGTGTGCAAACATAGCATAGTTGTTAACAAGTATTTGACCTCTATAAATGGACCTAGTTTTTGTCATTGCTGTTATTTCACCTGAAAATAGTGAAGGATTTACCAGTTCAAGTTTGAAGCTATTAACAAATACATCCTTTGTAATCTAAAAGTTTTAAGGCACCTAGAGCCATGAGTCTCCTTTTGGATTAGATTTAGTGGAAATCCTGTTTTCTTCTATCTATAAATGATGGTTTAACTCTGAAACCCCAGTACTTTGGAATGAACATCATAGAATAGGAGAGAGATTTTCTTTGCTCACTTGCATTTGTCCTCTCTACTTTAACACCTTTGTTTCTCTCTCTGGGGCTTTTTCATTTTTTTTTAGTGGTTATCGGGGAAAAGAAACATTTTAGTAAGGAAGTAATTGCTAAATCTTGATTGCTTTCATCTGCAGAGATTGTTCCTTTCATAAGGGTAATTTGTAAAAAGGGATATATTCTAATTTGCAGCTTATCTCACCAAAGGCCTGGCTTAGTAGCTTCTGCCTGGTCTCTCACTAAGGTCCCACTAATAGGTTTCCCTTGGCACAATTTCCTTGGCAGGAAGAGGAGACTGCTGAACTATCTAGAGAGATAGTTCTGTCTCTCTCTCTCTCTCTCTCTCTCTCTCTCTCTCTCTGTGTCTCTCTCACACACACACACACACACTGCTGATGCTCCTGTGAATGTTCAGTATGGATGGGAAACAAGTAGTTCGCTCTTCTTTTACTGGTTGTTATCCTCTTACACAAAGATCTTTCATCAGTGGTGGGAAATAACTACCACTGCTTTATTGGATGTGATCAACTATAGAAGCTTCCATCAAGGATGCAGTCTTCTGTGTAATTCTCATTCCCACCCAGCCCAAACCTATCCTTTCCTTCAGAGCCTATAGCTGACATTTATTACATTGTTCTCCTTGTTTCACAGGTTTATTGAAGCCGTGACTTTCATGGTATTCGGCATTTAAAACACTTGAAAGGGAAAAAGATAGCAATCATACACACACAAGAAAAGGTAAAACTCTGAGGGAGATTGGGTCCTTCAGTCACACAACTAAGTTTAGTTCATTTTCTCAACATAGAAATGATACACAAAGCTAAGTATTGGACTTAATGTGGTAACAAAAACTTCATAAGAGTGAGCATTCCCTCTTGTACAGGGAAACAAGATACAAGAAATTTCAGGTGTGGTGACCTAATTACGGAAGTTATTAATATCCTAATAAACAGTGCTGATTGTATTGATATATGGAGAGGGGGTTTTTCTTTGTATTTCAGTTTGTGTAGAAAATATGACTTTTTTTTGGAAGGTACCACTATACTTTAAACCTAGAGATTCCAAATATAGTTTATCAGAAGAGTAAGAGTATTGTAATGTGAAAACTTTTATCATATTTATTACTTTTAATTTGCCTTCCAATATTCAAATATCAATTCTTAAAACAGTTGTTGAAAATGCATAAGGTATTTATTTCATTTGTTAAGATAATCTTTATTTTTGGGCTCTGGAGGGAAAGTGGAATTTTGAGAAAGTCCTCATCTTGGTGGGAACAAAAGATAGATTTGAACTTAATCCATTTACTTGAACACAAAATGATAGACACTTCTAAGTGAACCCAAGACTTCCTGTTCAAAATATCACTTTGAGGACAAGAGTTGATCATGCTTGCCCACCTGTCATTCCCTCTCCCAAAACTCCATCAAAATGATGGAAGAATAAATCCATAATAACACCGAAACAGAATAGTTGCCATCAATGGACTAGACATTTTGATACATTTCAGCTGTCATTGGATTGATGGAGAAATCAGAGTAGAGAAAATTGTAGCATAAGACATCAGAAGTTTTGTGGGCAAGAGAAAAAAAGAAAGCATAGCAGTGCCTGTTTAATTCCAGACTTTGAAACAGAGGGAGAAAGATAAAAGGGGAAAAAGGGAGGGGGGATGAAAAGAAATAAGCAACTCCACCCAAGACTAAAATAATAAGTACTCCACTTCTGGAGCGAGATTCTTCCTACTGTGGCTGTGGTGAGGATCGCCATACTGCCTTTCTGTCACCCATTATTTTGCCTTGAGGAAAATCTGCCCATGAAAATGCCTTGTCCAATCACACAAAGCCTTTGGCAAGCCTACCTAGTTAAAAGAAGGATTCATTAAGAAGATGGATTTATCAGTATCTGAGAAAACTCCTTCTAGCCATTCATACTAAGGAACGTAGTTCTTTATTCAACATGATTTAATCACCAAGGATCTCCAGACCTTTAAGAGAAATCAGTAGAGTGAAAAATGAGCCCCGAGGTGAACAAACAAAACAACTGGCCTTGGGGAAAAGTCAGGTATGAGAAGTGAACTTTTAAAAAAGCCTATTCCCTGCAAAATTCGAAAGACTTTTATATTCATAAAAGCACACCGCTATTTTAAAATAATTATTGGATTAAATAAATGATTAAATTAAATTTATTAAAGTCATACATTTCATTGCTGATTGGGTGAATCGTGATCTAGAAATATGGATGACAGGTTGAAGAAAATCTCCCATGATCTAGAACAAAAAGTCTTGGAAATAGGATTCCTAAGTGACAGTAGATGGAATAACATAGTCAAAGAAATAGAAGAAGAAAATGTCCCTATTTTTTAATCTAATGAGAAAAAAGTATTCAAAGTGTGGCTAAAAGGTGGCATTTTAAAAAAATCTGCTTTCTGGATTTCTTTGGCATTCATTTAACAAATATTTATTGGATGCTTAGTGCCTACCAAGCACTGTGTAAGGGATGGTGACTTATCACAGTGAACGCAGTTTTCATTTAAATCTGTGATAAAAAAACATAATAGATATTTTATTCAACAATGTTATTTCTTTACTTACTGCAGAATCCCATCTTTATTTAAAAAGTAAACAACATAATTGATACAGTGTCTGAGATTCTAATAGTATTTCCTAGGGAAATACCAATAAAAGAAAAAATGTAACTTCCTTAGAATTAAAGCTTAGAGTTAGAATAAGCTTAAGGAATAATTAAATCTAGATATCTCACATGTCAGATGAGATGCCAGAATTTTAGAGGGGTATGACAGTGTGTCCAAGAGCATGCACCAAGGTAATGGTAGAACTAAGGATTTGAACACAGAACTGGTTGCATTTAATCAGCACTAAGCATTGCTCTAGATGCTGGGATGACCTAATCAGATGATGAGTTATGGGGCTCTCAGTACTTTTTTTCATTTCATGAAGATGCAACAATCACTTTTATGAAGATAATAATTAATGAGAAAAATATTTTTTATCAAGTACCTACCATATACTGGCATTGGGCCAGGAATTTTTCAAGCATTATCTACAGCATTTAAAGCTTGCCTTGTGAAGTAGGTTGCTTGTTTAGTAGCAAAGGAATACTTATTCCTCTATCCTTGAGACAGTTTGGAAACCTCTCTCCGAAACCGTGATATCCCTGTTCTTACTGTAGATTTTGGATCCTTCCAGACTCAGCCTACAATAACTACTTCTCCATCTGCCCATCAGTCCCCTTTCTCAGCTCTCCAAATTCCAATCACTCCCTTACTTGTGTCAGATCTACCGTCATCTCTAGTTTGTGAACTCCCTTGAGAATAGACTCTTGTTCTTCTCTGTAACACCATAGTGCTGAGCTCAATGCCTTGTGAACATGGGTCTCAACAATATCCTCAAGGTTCATTTCATAAAAGCAGAATCAAAAGGTTTGAATAACATCTTTCAAGGGCATGTCCTTTTGGACTTAGAGTAAAGGCAGATTTCCATTTATTTTAAATGAACATGTAAGCAGAAAATAATGAAGTGGAAATTACTATAGTATCTATTTGCAAACAGAATTTTACTAAAGCCAATTTGACTCTTTTGTTGGTGCTTAAAAATGAGAATTGGGGAATGAGAAACAAGAAACAAGATAGCTAAGAAATAAAGGGAGAATTGAGTGGGATCAGAACTAGCTACATGATTGGAGGGCTAAGTAGAATGAGAAAATGCAGGGCCCCTTGTACAATGGTTATTAAGAATTTCAAAATGGTGACAGCAGAGCATTAAACAAAGCACAGGACCCCTCTGAGCATGAAGCTCTGTGCGACTACAAAGGTCACACACCTGTGAAGCCAGCCCAGACTAGGATTCCAAACTAGATACAATCAATCTCTATGATAAACCAGGTGCTTACTCTTTCACATATCCATGTTTCTTTCATTTTCTCTGTCACCTCAAAATCCCATATCTTTCATCATTTTTTGTCCTGTCTAGTTTACAACTCAGATTTTAGGAGTCTGCTTTATTCGTAATTCAAATGATTTAAATAATAAAGGAAGTACATTTAAGGGTGTGTGTGTGTGTGTGTGTGTGTGTGTGTTTTCTTCACTCTGCTGATTGCCATCTGTGCAACCAGCTCAGAGCAGAATGCTTTTTTGGAGGGGTGGGGAGCTTATACAAGTTGATGTTAGAAAGAAAAAATCCTACATCTATCCAAAATTTTCTTAAATCTGTTATGACATCTTTTGGAGAAAGAGATAATCAGAAAAATCTTTTCTTTCAGGGAAAATTTGACAATGTAAAGATATAGGATGCTAGAAGACTTCCTGTTACAAAAGCCATAAAAGCATGTATTGGACAAAAAGCAAGAATGGCAGGGGTCTGATTTTTCTCTTACAGGTCTTCCCATGACTGGATATGGCTTATTTTTATTTCAGGCAAAGAAAAGATCCATTGTTTATGAACTTAGGATATTTGAGAACTAAAAAAACAATAATATGAAGAGTTAAGTCGTACTAGCACTTTTTTTTAACTGAAATCCAACAGTATGACAGTTGTATATATGTTGTAAATGTTTACGAGAATTTTGTTTATATATATTGAGTAATACAGGTGCATATGCTCTTCTCACTTGATATTGGGAATAACATGCGTGGAAGTGCCAATTTTTAAAAAGCATCTTAAAAATGTATAAACTTAAGAATCCATGATAATGATTCTCAACAAACAAATCAGAATTATTAACTAAAGATGTAGCATCGGCAAACTGTAAGGGTTGTTGGGTGAGAACTGGTGAGTACAGGCAAAATCAATAAAATAGTTTTGTTTCTCTAAAATAATGTACATGGTATTCTAGGTTTTAACATATGTGACAACTAAGTCACTAAATAAAGCAACAGACCATATATAAAAATCCATTTGATTGGGAGGCCTAAGCAGGCAGATCATGAGGTCAAGAGATTGAGACCATCCTGGCCAACATGGTGAAACTCTGTCTCCACTAAAAATACAAAAATTAGCTGGGCATGGTGGCATATGCCTGTAGTCCCAGCTACTTGGGAGGCTGAGGCAGAAGAATCGCTTGAACTTGGGAGGTGGAGGTTACAGTGAGCCAAGATGGCTCACTTGATCTTAAACTCAAGATCAATCTCTACAAAACATACCCTCCAAAGATCTGAGATACTTAAATATATGGATAGAGAGGTGTGCTTCACTGATGCTGTGGTAGAATAGAGATGATCAATTTCAGAAACCTAACCATTTTGATTTTGTATTTTCCAGGACTCATGGTTACAACTATTGGAAACCTAAGTCAAAGTGGCCTAGATATAGAATGGAATGTACTATGGATGTAACTGATGTTGACGAGAAGAGTCAAACTCTGTAAAATATTGGAAGAGGTTTATTCTGAGCCAAATATGAGTGAACATGGGCTGTGATACAGCCTCTAGGAGTAGGAGGTCCTGAGAACACGTGCCCAAGGTGATCGGGGCACAGCTTGATTTGATACATTTTAGGGAGGCATGAGACCTCAATCAAATACATTTAAGAAATACATTGGTTTGGTGCAGAAAGGTGGGACAACTCCAAGTCCGGTGGGGGTAGGGGAGTGGGGAGAGCTTCCAGGCTATAGGTAAATGTAAACATTTTCTGGTTGACAATTGACTGAGTTTATCTAAAGACCTGGGATCATAGAAAGGAAATGTTCAGGTTAAGATAAAAGATTGTGGGGACAAAGATTCTTTTGAAGTATTACAGTGGTTGTCCTTAGGGAAAATAGATGACAAATGCTTCCTATTCAGACCTTTAAAAGGTCCTAGTCTTTGAGTTAATCTCTTTAGGATTGGGAGGGTCTGGAAGAAAAAGATCTAGCTACATAATAGAGATTTTTTACAGATGGAAATTTTCCCGCACAAAGGATAGCTTTGCAGGGCCATTTCAAGATATGGCAAAGAAACATATTTTGGGGTAAAATATTTTGATTTTCTTCCTTGTCTTGCAATGTTATGCCAGAGTCAGGTTGGAAAGTAAGTCATGATATATAGGGTTAAATAAAACCCATCTGATGAGAATTTATGATTTGTAGGACATGACTCCCCAGACCCCTTAGATAGAAATTTGGGCAAGGTAGGCTGGGCGCAGTGGCTCACGCCTGTAATCCCAGCACTCTGGGCAGCTGAGGCAGGCGGATCACGAGGTCAGGAGATCGAGACCATCCTGGCTAACATGGTGAAACCTCGTTTCTACTAAAAAATACAAAAAAAAATAGCCAGGCGTGGTGGCGGGCACCTGTAGTCCCAGCTACTCTGGAGGCTGAGGCAGGAGAATGGCATGAACCTCGGAGGTGGAGCTTGTAGTGAGTGAGCCGAGATCGCGCCACTGCACTCCAGCCTGGGTGACAGAGCGAGACTCTGTCTCAAAAAAAAAAAAAAGAAAAGAAAAAAGAAAAGAAAAGAAAAGAAATTTGGGCAAGATAAAAAAATCAGAGTTTAGTCTTCACTGATGAGAAGATGGGCTTTAGGTGTTGCTATAGCCAAGGGTTCAAATAATATTTTTAAAATTATTTTTCTTTCTTTATGTTTTCTCTGCTTTCCTCAACGTTGTTTTCAATCTCATGTATACCTTCTTTATGGAGATAAAAAGATAAAACCTAGAAGCTTTAGGATGTGTTATTCTCATTCACCCTAATATCAAAACACACACACACACACACACGGAGAAAACCTCACTCTTAAAGGGTATACATACACCTACTCTGTGAGAACTCTGATTGGGTTTTCTTGAGTAATGTAACAGGTGTATGTCTAGGGGAAAAAGTCTCTAATTGACTCAACTCACCTAAATATACACCTCTGTAGGAGGGATTCAGGATCTTTGACTGACAGACTCATAAGAATGGGAACGAATGGGGAAGGGGCAGTCCCTTCAAGGAAGTGAGCAGAGGCAGACACAAATATTTATCAACAGCACAACATTCCCAATATGAAGAGAGAAAACCAAATAAATATTAAAAGTGACACCTAAGAAGGTAGGTGAAGTGTGGTAAGGGAATAGAAAAGTTTTAAGAGAGAATACTGACTCCTTTAATACTTTTTTTTTTTTTCTTGAGATGGAGTTTTGCTCTGTCGCTCAGGCTGGAATGCAGTGTTGCGATCTCAGCTTACTGCAACCTAAGCTTCCTGGGTTCAAGCGATTCTCCTGCCTCAGCCTCCCGAGTAGCTGGGACTACTGGCATGTGCTTAGTAGAGACAGGGTTTCACCATGTTGGTCAGGCTGGTCTCAAACTCCTGACCTCGTGATCTGCCCACCGCGGCCTCCAAGGTGCTGGGATTACAGGCATGAGCCACCATGCCCAGCCCCTTTCATAATTTTAAGAATCTTTTCCTTTCATAATGTATCATAAAAATTTATACAAAAAGATAAATATAGATAAATGGGTATGTTATTCATAATATAAAATTCACAAAGGATAAATGACAAATATTAACAAAGTGGAAAGATGCAAACTTATTAGAAACAAATTGAAAATTAAAATGAGATAATGGCTACCATTTGACAGAGCAGGAGCATTGCCATCTTGGACAAGCCCCTCGTTCTAAAGTTCACCTTAATAAAAACTGCCTAGATCAAAAAGGTGTCAGCCTAATGGCTAAGGTCAGAATAGCCGTAAACCACAACTAACTCCTCCAACCAGAAACATTCCAAACTCCTCCCTGACCAGAGACATGCTAGCCTCAAGATAACCCCTCTCTGGGTCAGAAATAGGACTGCCCAAAGATAACCTCCCGTCCTCCCAGAGAGATTCTAACCCCGCCATAAACTTCTCCATACACATAAACATTCCAAGCTCGTGATCAGCACCCTCATCCTAAAACCAGTATATATTCTTAGTCTGTAAGAGAAAGTGCTCCTGACTGAAATCAGCTAGAAGCACCTTTCAGGTTGTATCTAAAGAAAATCTGTCTTTAACTGTCAGCCATATTTTGTGTTTCTTTCTTCTTTCTTTAACTCTTACAACGTTTCCATCCAAGATGGGGTATCAGGGATTGGATGTACCCTTCTGTCTCAATTGACTAGAAAACTGAACAAAATATGTACTCCTTTGGAGAAAGGAAACAAACAAAGTGAGTTTTATGATGCCCCAGCTTAGCACCTGGAAGGTTTTCAGGCTGCTGCACAGGAAGCAGGGACCCAAACACTTTCCAGATGTCTTGACCAGGTAAGGAACATAAATATCTTAAAAAAAAAAAAAATGGAGATAGGGACTCTCTCTGTTGCCCAGGCTAGAGGGCTAGAGTGCAATGGCACAATCACAGCTCACCATAACTTCAAAATCCTGGGCTCAAGTGATTCTCCAGCCTCAGCGTCCAGGGTTGCTAGGACTACAGGTATATGCTACCACACCTGGCTGATTAGTTAAAATGTTTGTAAAGATGGGGTCTCACTATGTTGCCTAGGCTTATCTCAAACACCTAGCCTGAACTGATCCTCCTCCCTCTTGGATTATATTCTTTTTTTTTTTTTTTTTTGCAATGAGGTCTTGCTTTGTCACCCAGATTGGAATGCAATGTCATGGCGTGATTACAGCTCACCACAGCGTTGCCTTCCAAAGCTCAAGGGATTGCCCCCACCTCAGCCTCCCAAGTAGCTGGGACTATAGTTGTGTGCCCCCACACCCTGCTAATTTTTGTGTTTTTTGTAGAGATGGGTTTCACCATTTTCCGAGGCTGATCTCAAACTCCTGGGCTCAAGCAATTCACTCACCTTGGCCTACCAAAGTATTGGGATTATAGGTGCAAGCCACCACTCCTGGCCCAGGATTAATAATTTTTTAAGAAGAAATTCATCATAGTACTGGAAGGAGATTTCTTCATTCTGACTTAAAAAATATCCTACAGTTAACATCCCATTCAATGGTGAGAGACTGAAGTTTCCCCATGAGATTAGGCACAAAACAAGATGTACACTCTTAAATTCCTATTCAACATAGTACTGGAAGTCTTAGTTAGTGCTTATAAAGAAGAAAGAAAAAAAAGAAGAAAGAATGAAGATTATATAGGAAGAAATAAAATTGTTCCTATTGAGAGATAACACGATAATTTGTATAAAAATTCCAAAGAATCTACCAAAAAAAAAAAAATCTTCTAAAGGTAATAAGTGAGCTTATCAGAGCTGCATGATACAAGTACAACACACACAAAAAGTTGTATTTCTCTACATAAGCAATAAACAAATGGAAATCAAAATTTTGAAAACCTCAAAAACCATTTGCAACCATTCCTCCAAAAATGAAATACTTAGATATAGGTCTAACAAAACAAGTACAGGACTAGAACTTGTAAGTTACAAACTGTAGAACTCTGATGACAGAATTAAAGAACTAAATAAATGAAGAGATATATCATGTTCATGATTGGAGACTCAATCTATTAAAAACATCAGTTTTTTCCAAAGTGATCTCCAGATTTAACATAACAACAATCAAAATACCAACTAGAATTTTTGAATTTTTCTAGAATAATTTGGATTATTCTAAAATGTGTACAGTAGGGCTAAGGAACTAGAATAGCTAAAACAATTTTGAAACAGAAGATCAAAGTTAGAGAAATCATTCTACTTAATTTTAAGATTTATTATCAAGCTGCAATAGTCAAGGTAGTATGGAATTTGTGTCAATGTAGACATACATAGATCAATAGGACATAATAGAAAGTCCAAATATAGACCCATGCAAATATGGATATTTGATCTTTTAAAAAGGTTTGAAAGCAATTTAATGGAAAAAGGATAATCTTTTCAACAAATGGTATCAGAACAACTGGTCCTTCATATCAAAAAAAAAAGAAACAAAACAACTTAAACCTAACACTTTATACAAAAGTTCACGCAAAAATGATTCAGACATTTAAATGTAAAGCATAACACTATAAAGCTTTTAGAAGAATTCTTATTCGTTGCTATTGGAAGTGCAAGAGTATAAACACCTTGAAAGATAGTTTAGGAGTTTCTTACAGAGTTAAAAATACACTGTACACACTTAACATAAGACCCAATAATCCCACTTCTGAGTATTTACCCAAGTGAATTGAAAACTAGCATATACAAAACAAACAGAGCAAACAACAAGCAAAAACCATTGCATGGGCCAGGGGTGGTATCACATACCTGTAGTCCCAGCTACTCTGGAGGCTGAGACAGGAGGGTAGCTTGAGGCCAGGAGTTCAAGGCTGTAGTACGCCATTATTGTGCCTGTGAATAGCTGCTGCATTTTAGCCTGGACAAGACTTCATCTCTAAAAATAAAATTTAAAAAATATTTACATGAATGTTTAGAAACTTTATTCATAATCACCCAAACTGGAAACAACCAAGATATCCTTCAACAGGTAAATGAATAAACAAACTGTGGTACTTTCATACTTGGACTACAACTCAGTGAAAATGAAAGAGCTATTGTGTCACACAACAACATAGATGAATTTTAAGTGGATTTTGCTAATTGAGAAAAGCCAGACCAAAAGGCTACACATTGTATCATCTCATTTATATAATGTTCTGGAAAAGGTAAAACTGCTGTATAAGGATGAAGCACAGCAGTGGGTACCAGGTTTGAGGGAAGGAAGGGTAATGAACTACAAATAAGTTGTGCTGGGGAATTGTTAGGGTTATGAAATTTCTCTGAATGGTATTGGGGTGGTGGGCATAAAACTATGCATTTGTCAAAACCTATAGTACTGTACATCACAAAATGTGAACTTCAATATATGTATTAAAAATATAACCATAATGTCTGGGAATCCAGAACAGAATACAGACAATGAAAGAAGAACCTGAATGTCTAACAAATACACAATATAACCTCATCAAAGGTATGGGGGGAAAAGGATTTGCCCTAACTAACGTTGGAAAACAGGGTTCTAACTACGTACTGTACAGCTAAAGATCAAAGAACCAAATGATACTCTTGTTGGTGAATTTGTTTTTCACAGGGATATTTGTATTTCACAGGAGTCATTAGAATTTATTTATAGGGTTCAATAAGTAAGTAGATAAATTGCAGATAATAAGATACAGTTTTCTCACTGTCAAGAAAAGTTGTTACTAAGAAGCATGGGGAGCTCCTAGAATGTACCCTGTGGTGCTGAATTAGAGTTTGAGACATTGGTAGGAACTTCTGTTTATTTTAATGTGTATGCAAATAGATAGCTACAAGAATAATTATAGATGTGTGTATATAGTTATAGATGTGTGTATCAAGATGTGTATGTACACAAAGTATACATGCATGTATTTCTTTTCCTGTTTGTTAAGAGAGTCTAAAAGTAGTGACACTCAGTGGCAATGATCCCACTCAGCATCCAGGACTTGGTTTCTGAATACCACCCTCTGATACAAATCATGCTTATTTGAGAAGTGTCTGATTCTGGGACTGAGTAAATAAAAAAAATTACAATATGAGCTGGAGCATTCTGTCATACCAGAAAGTAAGAAAGTGCTAAAAAAATAAAAAAAGATGAGAACATGTGGATATGACATGGAAGTCAACCAAAAGGCAGTCTTTGATCAAGGGTAGAACAATTTAAGCAATAACATTATAAAATGTAGTATTAGATGTTTTTCAACTTATATTTTAGATTCAGGAGATACATGTGCAGGTTTGTTACCTGGGTATATTGCATGACACTGAGGCTAAGGGTATGAATGATCTTGTCACCTGGGTACTGAGCATAGTACTCAATAGTTTTTCTTTTCTTTTCTTTTTTTTTAAATATACTATAAGTTCTAGGGTACATGTGCACAATGTGCAGGTTTGTTACATAGGTATACATGTGCCATGTTGGTTTGCTGCACCCATTAACTCATCATTTACATTAGGAATTTCTCCTAATGCTATCCTTCCACCTGCCCTCCACCCCATGACAGGCCCCCATGTGTAATGTTCCCTGCCCTGTGTCCAAGTGTTCTCATTGTTCAATTCCCACCTATGAGTGAGAACATGTGGTGTTTGGTTTTCTGTCCTTGTGATAGTTTGCTGAGAATGATGGTTTCCAGTTTCATCTATGTCCCTGCAAAGGATATGAACTCATCCTTTTTTATGGTTGCATAGTTTTCCATGGTACATATATGCCACATTTTCTTTTTTTTTTTTTTTTTTTTTTAAGTATCCTCTTTTTTTTTTTTTTGTTTTTTTTTTTTTTTTTTATTTTTTTTTTATTATACTTTAAGTTCTAGGGTACATGTGCATGACGTTTATATCATGTATAACTCCCCAATGCAATCCCTCCCTCCTCCCCCCCCCCCCATGATAGGCCCCAGTGTGTGATGTTCCCCTTCCCGAGTCCAAGTGATCTCATTGTTCAGTTCCCACCTATGAGTGAGAACATGCGGTGTTTGGTTTCTCTTCTTGTGATAGTTTGCTAAGAATGATGGATTCCAGCTGCATCCATGTCCCTACAAAGGACGCAACTCATCCTTTTTTATGGCTGCATAGTATTCCATGGTGTATGTGCCACATTTTCTTAATCCAGTCTGTCACAGATGGACATTTGGGTTGATTCCAAGTCTTTGCTATTGTGAATAGTGCCGCAATAAACATACGTGTGCATGTGTCTTTGTAGTAGAATAATTTATGATCCTTTGGGTATATACCCAGTAGTGGGATGGCTGGGTCATATGGTACATCTAGTTCTAGATCCTTGAGGAATCGCCATACTGTTTTCCATAATGGTTGAACTAGTTTACAATCCCACCAACAGTGTAAAAGTGTTCCTATTTCTCCACATCCTCTCCAACACCTGTTTTTCCTGACTTCTTAATGATTGCCATTCTAACTGGTGTGAGATGGTATCTCATTGTGGTTTTGATTTGCATTTCTCTGATGGCCAGTGATGATGAGCATTTTTTCATGTGTCTGTTGGCTGTATGATGTCTTCTTTTGAGAATGTCTGTTCATATCCTTTCCCCACTTTTTGATGGGGTTGTTTTTTTTTTTTCTTGTATATTTGTTTGAGTTCTTTGTAGATTCTGGATATTAGCCCTTTGTCAGATGAGTATGTTGCAAAAATTTTCTCCCATTCTGTGGTTGCCTGTTCACTCTGATGGTATTTCTTTGGCTGTGCAAAAGCTCTTTAGTTTAATTAGATCCCATTTGTCAATTTTTGCTTTTGCTGCCGTTGCTTTTGGTGTTTTAGACATGAAGTCCTTGCCCATGCCTATGTCCTGAATGGTACTACCTAGATTTTCTTCTAGGTTTTTATGGTATTAGGTCTAACATTTAAGTCTCTAATCCATCTTGAATTAATTTTCGTATAAGGGGTAAGGAAGGATCCAGTTTCAGCTTTCTACTTATGGCTAGCCAATTTTCCCAGCACCATTTATTAAATAGGAATCCTTTCCCCATTTTTTGTTTTGTGTCAGGTTTGTCAAAGATCAGATGGCTGTAGATGTGTGGTATTATTTCTGAGGACTCTGTTCTGTTCCATTGGTCTATATCTCTGTTGTGGTACCAGTACCATGCTGTTTTGGTTACTGTAGCCTTGTAGTATAGTTTGAAGTCAGGTAGCGTGACGCCTCCAGCTTTGTCCTTTTGACTTAGGATTGTCTTGGCAATGCGGGCTCTTTTTTGGTTCCATATGAACTTTAAAGCCGTTTTTTCCAATTCTGTGAAGAAAGTCATTGGTAGCTTGATGGGGATGGCATTGAATCTCTAAATACCTTGGGCAGTATGGCCATTTTCACGATATTGATTCTTCCTATCCATGAGCATGGTATGTTCTTCCATTTGTTTGTGTCCTCTTTGATTTCACTGAGCAGTGGTTTGTAGTTCTCCTTGAAGAGTCCTTTACATCCCTTGTAAGCTGGATTCCTAGGTATTTTATTCTCTTTGAAGCAATTGTGAATGGAAGTTCATTCCTGATTTGGCTCTCTGTTTGTCTTTACTGGTGTATAAGAATGCTTGTGATTTTTGCACATAATTTTGTATCCTGAGACTTTGCTGAAGTTGCTTATCAGCTTAAGGAGATTTGGGCTGAGACAATGGGTTTTTCTAATATACAATCATGTCATCTGCAAACAGGGACAATTTGACTTCTTCTTTTCCTAACTGGATACCCTTGATTTCTTTCTCTTGCCTGATTGCCCTAGCCAGAACTTCCAACACTATGTTGAATAGGAGTGGTGAGAGAGGGCATCCCTGTCTTGTGCCAGTTTTCAAAGGGAATTTTTCCAGTTTTTGCCCATTCAGTATGATATTGCTGTGGGTTTGTCATAAATAGCTCTTATTATTTTGAGGTACATTCCATCAATACCGAATTTATTGAGCGTTTTTAGCATGAAGGGCTGTTGAATTTTGTCAAAAGCCTTTTCTGCATCTATTGAGATAATCATGTGGTTCTTGTCTTTGGTTCTGTTTATATGCTGGATTACGTTTATTGATTTGCGAATGTTGAACCAGCCTTGCATCCCAGGGATGAAGCCCACTTGATCATGGTGGATAAGCTTTTTGATGTGCTGCTGAATCGGTTTGCCAGTATTTTATTGAGAATTTTTGCATCGATGTTCATCAGGGATATTGGTCTAAAATTCTCTTTTTTGTTGTGTTCTGCCAGGCTTTGGTATCAGGATGATGTTGGCCTCATAAAATGAGTTAGGGAGGATTCCCTCTTTTTCTATTGATTGAAATAGTTTCAGAAGGAATGGTACCAGCTCCTCTTGTACCTCTGGTAGAATTCAGCTGTGAATCCATCTGGTCCTGGACTTTTTTTGGTGGTAGGCTATTAATTGTTGCCTCAATTTCAGAGCCTGCTATTGGTCTATTCAGGGATTCAACTTCTTCCTGGTTTAGTCTTGGGAGAGTGTAAGTGTCCAGGAAATTATCCATTTCTTCTAGATTTTCTAGTTGATTTGCGTAGAGGCATTATAGTATTCTCTGATGGTTGTTTGTATTTCTGTGGGGTCGTGGTGATATCCCTTTATCATTTTTTATTGCGACTATTTGATTCCTCTCTCTTTTCTTCTTTATTAGTCTTGCTAGCGGTCTGTCAATTTTGTTGATCTTTTCAAAACCAACTCCTGGATTCATTGATTTTTTGGAGGGTTTTTTGTGTCTCTATCTCCTTCAGTTCTGCTCTGATCTTAGTTATTTCTTGCCTTCTGCTAGCTTTTGAATGTGTTTGCTCTTGCCTCTCTAGTTCTTTTAATTGTGATGTTAAAGTGTCAATTTTAGATCTCTCCTGCTTTCTCTTGTGGGCATTTAGTGCTATAAATTTCCCTCTACACACTGCTTTAAATGTGTCCCAGAGATTCTGGTATGTTGTATCTTTGTTCTCATTGGTTTCGAAGAACATCTTTATTTCTGCTTTCATTTCGTTATGTACCCAGTAGTCATTCAGGAGCAGGTTGTTCAGTTTCCATGTAGTTGAGCGGTTTTGATTGAGTTTCTTAGTCCTGAGTTCTAGTTTGATTGCACTGTGGTCTGAGAGACAGTTTGTTATAATTTCTGTTCTTGTACATTTGCTGAGGAGTGCTTTACTTCCAATTATGTGGTCAATTTTGGAATAAGTGCGATGTGGTGCTGAGAAGAATGTATATTCTGTTGATTTCGGGTGGAGAGTTCTATAGATGTCTATTAGGTCCGCTTGGTGCAGAGATGAGTTCAATTCCTGGATATCCTTGTTAACTTTCTGTCTCGTTGATCTGTCTAATGTTGACAGTGGAGTGTTGAAGTCTCCCATTATTATTGTATGGGAGTCTAAGTCTCTTTGTAGGTCTCTAAGGACTTGCTTTATGAATCTGGGTGCTCCTGTATTGGGTGCATAGATATTTAGGAGAGTTAGCTCTTCCTGTTGAATTGATCCCTTTACCATTATGTAATGGCCTTCTTTGTCTCTTTTGATCTTTGATGGTTTAAAGTCTGTTTTATCAGAGACTAGGATTGCAACCCTTGCTTTTTTTTGTTCTCCATTTGCTTGGTAGATCTTCCTCCATCCCTTTATTTTGAGCCTATGTATGTCTCTGCATGTGAGATGGGTTCTCCTGAATACAGCAACTGATGGGTCTTGACTCTTGATCCAGTTTGCCAGTCTGTGTCTTTTAATTGGAGCATTTAGTCCATTGACATTTAAGGTTAATATTGTTATGTGTGAACTTGATCCTGTCATTATGATATAACTGGTTATTTTGCTCGTTAGTTGATGCAATTTCTTCCTAGCCTCGATGTTCTTTACATTTTGGCATGTTTTTGCAATGGCTGGTACCGGTTGTTCCTTTCCATGTTTAGGGCTTCCTTCAGGGTCTCTTGTAAGGCAGGCCTGGTGGTGACAAAATCTCTAAGCATTTGCTTGTCTGTAAAGGATTTTATTTCTCCTTCACTGATGAAGCTTAGTTTGGCTGGATATGAAATTCTGGGTTGAAAATTCTTTTCTTTAAGAACGTTGAATATTGGCCCCCACTCTCTTCTGGCTTGTAGAGTTTCTGCTGAGAGGTCTGCTGTTAGTCTGATGGGCTTCCCTTTGTGGGTAACCCGACCTTTCTCTCTGGCTGCCCTTAAGATTTTTTCCTTCATTTCAACTTTGGTGAATCTGGCAATTATGTGTCTTGGAGTTGCTCTTCTGGAGGAGTATCTTTGTGGCGTTCTCTGTATTTCCTGAATTTGAATGTTGGCCTGCCCTACTAGGTTGGGGAAGTTCTCCTGGATATATCCTGAAGAGTGTTTTCCAACTTGGTTCCATTTCCCCCTCACTTTCAGGCACCCCAATCAGACGTAGATTTGGTCTTTTTACATAATCCCATACTTCTTGCAGGCTTTGTTCGTTTCTTTTTTTTCTTCTTTTTTTCTTTTGGTTTCTCTTCTCGCTTCATTTCATTCATTTGATCCTCAATCGCTGATACTCTCTTTCTTCCAGTTGATCGAGTCGGTTACTGAAGCTTGTGCATTTGTCACGTATTCTCGTGTCATGGTTTTCATCTCTGTCATTTCGTTTATGATCTTCTCTGCATTAATTAGTCTAGCTGTCAATTCTTCCACTTTTTTTCAAGATTTTTAGTTTCTTTGCGCTGGGTAATAATTCCTCCTTTAGCTCTGAGAGGTTTGATGGACTGAAGCCTTCTTCTCTCATCTCGTCAAAGTCATTCTCTGACCAGCTTTGATCCGTTGCTGGCGATGGGCTGCGCTCCTTTGCAGGGGGAGATGTGCTCTTATTTTTTGAATTTCAGCTTTTCTGCCCTGCTTCTTCCCCATCTTTGTGTTTTATCTGTCTCTGGTCTTTGATGATGGTGACACACTGATGGGGTTTTGGTATAGGTGTCCTTCCTGTTTGATAGTTTTCCGTCTGACAGTCAGAAGACTGTCTTGTGGTCTGTTGGAGATTGCTTGAGGTCCACTCCAGACCCTGTTTTCCTGGGTGTCAGCAGCAGAGGTTGCCGAAGATAGAATATTGCTGAACAGCGAGTGTACCTGTCTGATTCTTTCTTTGGAAGTTTCCTCTCAGGGGTGACTCCACCCTGTGAGGTGTGGGGTGTCAGACTGCCCCTAGTGGGGGATGTCTCCCAGCTAGGCTACTCAGGGGTCAGGGACCCACCTGAGCAGGCAGTCTGTCCGTTCTCAGATCTCAACCTCCACGTTAGGAGATCCTCGGCTCTCCCCAAAGCTGTCAGACAGAGTCTTCGCGTCTGCAATGGCCCCGCGCTCTTTCCCCTAATGGACTGCAGCTGTGCGCTGTCCGCAGAGGTAGAGTCTACAGACAGGCAGGCTTCCTTGAGCTGCTGTGAGCTCCACCCAGTTCGAGCTTCCCAGCGGCTTTGTTTACCTACTTAAGCCTCAGCAATGGCGGGCGCCCCTCCCCCAGCCTCGCTGCTGCCTTGCGGATAGATCGCCGCAGACGCTGTGTTAGCAGTGAGGGAGGCTCCGTGGGCGTGGGACCCTTCCGGCCAGGTATGGGATATATTCTCCTGGTGTGCCTGTTTCCTTAAAGCGCAGTATTGGGGTGGGAGTTACCCGATTTTCCAGGTGTTGTGTGTCTCAGTTCCCCTGGCTAGGAAAAGGGATTCCCTTCCCCCTTGCACTTCCAGGTGAGCGATGCCTCGCCCTGCTTCAGCTCACGCTGGTCAGGCTGCAGCAGCTGACCAGCACCGATTGTCCGGCACTCCCTAGTGAGATGACCCCAGTACCTCAGTTGAAAATGCAGAAATCACCGGTCTTCTGTGTCGCTCGCGCTGGGAGTTGGAGACTGGAGCTGTTCCTATTCGGCCATCTTGCTCCGCCCCTCTATATGCCACATTTTCTTAATCCAGTCTATCATTGATGGACATTTGGGTTGGTTCCAGGTGTTTGCTGTTGTGAATAGTGCCGCAATAAACATATGTGTGCATGTGTCTTTATAGTAGCATGATTTATAATTCTTTGGGTAGATACCCAGTAATGGGATGGCTGGGTCAAATGGTATTTCTAGTTCTAGATCCTTGAGGAATTGCCACACTGTTTTCCACAATGGTTGAATTAGTTTACAGTCCCACCAACAGTGTAAAAGTGTTCCTATTTCTCCACATCCTCTCCAGCACCTGTTGTTTCCTGACTTTTTAATGATCACCATTCTAACTGGTGTGAGATGGTATCTCATTGTGTTTTGATTTGCATTTCTCTGATGGCCAGTGATGATGAGCATTTTTTCATGTGTCTGTTGGTTGCATAAATGTCTTCTTTTGAGAAGTGTCTGTTCACTTCCTTTGCCCACTTTTTGATGGAGTTGTTTGATTTTTTCTTGTATATTTGTAAGTTCTTTGTAGATTCTGGATATTAGCCCTTCGTCAGAGGGGTAGATTGCAAAAGTTTTCTCCCATTCTGTAGGTTGCCTGCTGACCCTGATGGTAGTTTCTTTTACTGTACAGAAGCTCTTTAGTTTAATTAGATCCCATTTGTCAATTTTGGCTTTTGTTGCCATTGCTTTTGGTGTTTTAGTCATGAAATGTTTGCCCATGCCTATGTCCTGAATGGTATTGCCTAAGGTTTCTTCTAGGGTTTTTATGGTTTTAGGTCTAACATTTAAGTCTGTAATCCACTTGAATTAATTTTTGTATAAGGTGTAAGGAAGGGATCCAGATTTAGCTTTCTACATATGGCTAGCCAGTTTTCCCAGCACCATTTATTAAATAGGGAAACCTTTCCCCATTTCTTGTTTTCATCAGGTTTGTCAAAGATCAGATGGTTGTAGATGTGTGGTGCTATTTCTGAGGGCTCTGTTCTCTTCCATTGGTCTCTCTCTGTGTTTTGATAGCAGTACCATGCTGTTTTGGTTACTGTAGCCTTGTAGTATAGTTTGAAGTCAGGTAGCATGATGCCTCAAGCTTTGTTCTTTTTGCTTAGGATTGTCTTGGCAATGAGGGCTCTTTTTTGGTTCCATATGAACTTTAGTATTTTTCCCATTCTGTGAAGAAAGTCACTGGTAGCTTGATGGGGATAGCATTGAATCTATAAATTACCTTGGGCAGTATGGTCATTTTCATGATATTGATTCTTCCTATCCATGAGCATGGAATGTTCTTCCATTTGTTTGTGTCCTCTTTTATTTCATTGAGCAGTGGTTTGTAGTCCTCCTTGAAGAGGTCCTTCACATCCCTTGTAAGTTGGATTCCTAGGTATTTTATTCTCTTTGAAGCAATTGTGAATGGGAGTTCACTCATGATTTGGCTCTCTGTTAGTCTGTTATTGGTGTATAGGAATGCTTGTGACTTTTGCGCATTCATTTTGTATCCTGAGACTTTGCTGAAGTTGCTTATCAACTTAAGGAGATTTTGTGCAGAGACGATGGGGTTTTCTATATATACAATCATGTCATCTGCAAACAGGAACAATTTGACTTCCCCTGTTCCTAATTGAATACCCTTTATTTCTTTCTCCTGCCTGATTGCCTTAGCCACAACTTCTAACACTATGTTGAATAGGAGTGGTGAGAGAGGGCCTCCCTGTCTTGTGCCAGTTTTCAAAGGGAATGCTTCCAATTTTTGCCCATTCAGTATGATATTGGCTGTGGGTTTGTCATAAATAGCTTATTATTTTGAGATATATCCCATCAATACCTAGTTTATTGAGAGTTTTTTTGCATGAAAGGATCTTGAATTTTGTCAAATGCCTTTTCTGCATCTATTGAGATAATCATGTTTTTTGTCATTGGTTCTGTTTATGTGATGGATTATGTTTATTGATTTGCATATGTTGAACCAGCCTTGCATCTCAGGGATGCAGCCAACTTGATTGTGGTGGATACGCTTTTTGATGTGCTGCTGGATTTGGTTTGTCAGTATTTTACTGAGGACTTTTTGCATCGATATTCATCAGGGATATTTGTCTAAAATTCTTTTTTTGTTGTGTCTCTACCAGGCTTTGGTATCAGGAAAATGCTGGCCTCATAAATGAGTTAGGGAAGATTCCTTCTTTTTCTATTGATTGGAATAGTTTCAGAAGGAATGGTACCAGCTCCTCTTTGTACCTTTGGTAGAATTTGGCTGTGAATCCATCTGGTCCTAGATTTTTTTTGGTTGGTAGGCTATTAGTTACTGCCTCATTTTCAGAGCCTGTTATTGGTCTATTCAGAGATTCAGCTTCTTCCTGGTTTAGTCTTGGGAGGATGTATGTGTCCGGGAATTTGTCCATTTCTTCCAGATTTTCTTGTTTATTTGCATAGAGGTGTTTATAGTATGCTCTGATGGTTGTTGGTACTTCTGTGGGATTGGTGGTCATATCCCTTTTATCATTTTTATTGCTTCTATTTTATTCTTCTCATTTTCTTCTTTAGTAGTCTTTCTAGGAGTCTATCAATTTTGTTGATCTTTTCAATAAACCAACTACTGGATTCATTGATTTTTTGAAGGTTTTTTTGGTGTCTCTATCTCCTTCAGTTCTCCTCTGATCTTAGTTGTTTTTTGTCTTTTGCTGGCTTTTGAATTTGTTTGCTCTTGCTTCTCTAGTTATTTTAATTGTGATGTTAGGGTGTTGATTTTAGATCTTTCCTGCTTCCTCTTGTGGGCCTTTAGTTCTATAAATTTCCCTCTACACATTGCTTTAAATGTTTCCCAGAGATTCTGGTACATTGTGTCTTTGTTCTCATTGGTTTCAAAGAACATCTTTATTTCTGCCTTAATTTAATTATTTACCCAGTAGTCACTCAGGAGCAGGTTGTTCAGTTTCCATGTGGTTGAGAGGTTCTGAGTGAGTTTCTTAATCCTGTATTCTAATTTGATTGCACTGCGATCTGAGAGACAGTTTGTTTTGATTTCTGTTCTTTTACATTTGCTGAGGAGTGCTTTACTTCCAACTATATGGTCAATTTTGGAATAACTGCATTGTGGTGCTGAGAAGAATGCATATTCTGTTGATTTGGGGTGGAGAGTTCTGTAGTTTCTGTAGATGACTATTAGATCCCCTTGGTGCAGACAGGGAAAATTCTGTCTCATTGATCTGTCTAATATTGAGAGTAGGGTGTTAAAAAGTCTCCCATTATTATTGTGTGGGAGTCTAAGTCTCTTTGTAGGTCTCTAAGGACTTGCTTTATGAATCTGGGTGCTCCTTTATTGGGTACATATATATTTAGGATAGTTAGCTCTTCTTGTTGAATTGATCACTTTACTATTATGTAATGGCCTTCTTTGTCTCTTTTGATATTTGTTGGTTTAAAGTCTGTTTTATCAGAGACTAGGACTGCAACCCTTGCTTTTTTTTTTTTTTTTTTTTTCTTTCCATTTGCTTGGTAGATCTTCCTCCATCCCTTTATTTTGAGCCTATGTGTGTCTCTGTACGTCTCCTGAATACAGCACACTGATGGGTCTTGACTCTTTATCCAATTTGCCAGTCTGTGTCTTTTAATTGGGGCAGTTATATCATTTACATTTAAGGTTAATATTGTTATGTGTGAACTTGATCCTGTCATTATGATGTCAGCTGGTTACTTAGCCTGTTAGTTGATGCAGTTTCTTCCTAGCATTGATGGTCTTTACAATTTGGCATGTTTTTGCAGTGACTGGTACTGGTTGTTCCTTTCTATGTTTAGTGCTACCTTCAGGAGTTCTTGCAAGGAAGGCCTGGTGGTGACAAAATCTCTAAGCATTTTCTTGTCTGTAAAGGATTTTATTTCTCCTTCACTTATGAAGCTTAGTTTGGCTGGATATGAAATTCTGGGTTGAAAATTCTTTTCTTTAAGAATGTTGAATATTGGCCCCCACTCTCTTCTGGCTTGTAGAGTTTCTGCTGAGAGATCTGCTATTAGTCTGATAGGCTTCCCCTGGTGGGTAACCTGATCTTTCTCTCTGGCTGCTCTTGACATTTTTTCCTTCATTTCAACCTTGGTGAATCTGACAATTGTGTGTCTTGGGGTTGCTTTTCTTGAGGAGGACCTTTGTGGTGTTCTCTGTATTTCCTGAATTTGAATGTTGGCCTGCCTTGCTAGGTTGGGGAAGTTCTCCTGGATAATATTTTGAGGCATGTTTTCCGACTTGGTTCCATTCTCCCCATCACTTTCTGGTACACAAATCAAACATAGATTTGATCTTTTCACATAGTCTTATATTTCTTGGAGGCTTTGTTCTTTATTTGATCTTCAATCACTGATACCCTTTCTTCTACTTGATCAAATCAACTCTTGAAGCTTGTGCATGCATCATGTATTTCTCGTGCCATTGTTTTCAGCTCCATCAGGTCATTTGAGGTCTTCTCTAAACTGTTTATTCTAGTTAGCCATTCATCTAATCTTTTTTCAAGGTTTTTAGCTTCCTTGTGATGGGTTCTAACATCCTCCTTTAGCTCAGAGAAGTTTGTTATTACAGACCTTCTGAAGCCCACTTCTGTCAGCTCGTCAAAGTCATTTTCCATCCAGCTTTGTTCCATTGCTGGGGAGGAGCTGCAATTATCTGGGGAGAAGTGGCACTCTGGTTTTTAGAATTTTCAGCTTTTCTGCTCTGGTTTCTCCCTCTCTTTGTGGTTTTATCTACCTTTGGCCTTTGATGTTGGTGACCTGCAGATTGGGTTTTGGTGTGGATGTTCTTTTTGTTGATGTTGATGCTATTCCTTTCTGTTAGTTTTCCTTCTAACAGTTAGGTCCCTCAGCTGCAGGTCTGTTGGAGCTTGCTGGAGGTCCACTCCAGACCCTATTTGCCTGGGTATCACCAGTAGAGGCTGTAGAACAGCAAATATTGCTGCATGATCCTTCCTCTGGAAACTTTGTCCCAGAGGGATACCTGCCTATATGATGTGTCATTTGGCCTCTACTGGGAGGTGTCTCCCAGTTAGGCTACATGGGGGTCAGGGACCCACTTGAGGAGGCAGTCTGTCCATTCTCAGAGCTCAAACACCATGCTGGGAGAACCACTGCTCTCTTCAGAGCTGTCAGACAGGGATGTTTAAGTCTGCAGAAGTTTCTGCTGCCTTGTGTTTAGCTATGTCCTGCCCCCAGTGGTGGGGTCTACAGAGGCAGCAGGCCTTGAAGAGTTGCAGTGGGAGCCACCCTGTTTGAGCTTCCCTGGCTGCTTTGTTGACCTACTCAAGCTTCAGCAATGGTGGACACCCTTCTCCCTGCCATGTTGTTGCCTCACGTCTTGATCTCAGACTGCTGTGCTAGCAGTGAGCAAGGCTCTGTGGGCATGGTACCCACTGAGCCAGGCATGGGATATAATGTCCCGGTGTGCCATTTGCTAAGACCATTAGAAAAGTGCAGTATTAGGGTGGAGTATCCTAATTTTCCACATACAATCTGTCATGGCTTCCCTTGGCTAGGAAAGGAAGGCCCCTTGCACTTCCCCAGTGAGGTGATGCCCCACCCTGCTTCGGTTCTCCCTCTGTGGGCTGCACCCACAGTCCAACCAGTCCCAATGAGATGAACCAGATGAACCAGTTACCTCAATTGGAAATGCAGAAATCACCATCTTCTGCGTTGATCACCCTGGGAGCTGCAGACTGGAGCTGCTCCTATTTGGCCTTCTTGGAACAGAAACCACCTGACAGTTTTCAACCTTCATGCCCTCTCTCCATCCCTCCACTCTCTAGTAGTCCCAGGGTCTATTATTGCCATCTTTATGTTCATGAGTACCCAATGTTTTGCTTATAAGTGAGAAAATGCAGTATTTGGTTTACTGTTCGTGTGTTAATTCACTTAGAATAATGACTTCCAGCTGCATTCATGTTGCTGCAAAGGACATGATTTTGTTCTTTTTAAGGGCTCATAGTTTTCCACGGTACCTATGTGCCACACTTTCTTCATCCAGTCCATCATTGGTGGGCACCTAAGTTGATTCCATATCTTTGTTATTGTGAATACTGCTGTGATGAACATGCAAGTGCAGGTGTCTTTTTGGCAGAACTATTTATATTTCTTTGGGCATATACCCTGTCATGGGATTGCTGGGTAAAACAGTAGTTCTGTTTTACCTTCTTTGAGAAATCTCCAATCTGCTTTCCATAGTGGCCAAACTAATTTACATCCTCATCAACAGTGTATAAGCATTCCCCTTTCTCTGCAGTCTCTCCCACATCTGTTGTTTTTCTGCTTTTTTTCTTCCTTCTAACTTCTATTTTAGGTTTGTAGGGGGAGTTGATGTGGAGGTTTGTTACATGGGTAAACTGCATGTCACTGGGGTTTGGTGTACCAATGATTTCATCACCCAGACAGTGACTGCAGTACCCAATAGGTAGTTTTTTGATGCTCATCCAACTTCCACCATCTACCCTCAAGTAGGTCCCAGTGTCTGTTGTTCCCTTCTTTGTGACCACATGTACTCAGTTTTTAACTCCCACTTATAAACGAGAACATGTAGTATTTGGTTTTCCTCTTCCAATGTTAATTCACCTAGAATAATGGCCTCCAACTCTATCCATGTGGCTGCAAAGGACATAATTTTATTCCTTTTTATGGCTGTATAGTATTCCATAGTGTATAGATACCGCATTTTAATTATCCAGTGCACCATTGATGAGAATCTAGGTTGATTCAATGTCTTTCCTATTGTAAAAAGTGCTGCAATGAACATATGCATGCATGTATCTTTATGGTAGAATAATTTACATTCCTTTAGGTACCCAGTGATAGGATTGCTGGATAAACAGTAGTTCTTTTTCAAGGTCTTTGAGAAATTGCTGAACTGCTTTCCACAGTAGCTGAACTAACTTATATACCCACCAGCAATATATAATCATTCCATTTTTTCTACAACATCACCAACATCTGTTATTTTTTTACTTTTTAATAATAGTCATTCTGACTGGTGTGATTTGGTATCTCATTGTAGTTTTGATTTGCATTTCTCTGATGATTAGTGATGCTGAGAATTTCTTCATATGCTTATTGACAAAAACGCCAAAAGTAATTGCAACAAGAACAAAAATTGTCAAGTGGGACTTAATTAAACCAAAGAACTCCTGTAAAGCAAAAGAAACTATCAATGGAATAAACATACAACCTACAGAATGGGAGAAAAATTGTAAACTATATGTCTGACAAAGGTCTAATCTTTAAGGAACTTAAATCATCAAGCAAAAACAAAAACCCCATTAAAAAATGGGCAAAGGACATGGACAGACACATCTCAAAAGAAGATATACATGCAGTATCAGATTTTTAACCAAAATAATAAAGTAAATATCTGGGAATTTCCATCCAGATATAAACAAATGATTGAACAAATAAATAAATGGGACAGATCATTTTTTATAAAAATAAAAGACTTTAAAATAATATTTGTAAATACCTCTCCCTTCCATAGGTGGAGCTTATTCCCCCCCCACCTCCCTCCTTGAGAGTGAGCTGGTCTTAGTGATCTTCCTCCACAATATAATAGTAAAAGGGAAAATTAGTAACTTTGCAATGAAGAAAATGGACAGATATCACTTTAACAAAGTAATCAAAGTTAACATCATCAGTGGTAAGCCATGTATTTCCTGATAGGCTATGATGAGAAGGGCATCTCATATTTACGGTGCTCTTCACAGAAAGCTATAATCCTAGTCTAATAACGAGAAAACATCAGACAAAAGCACACTGAAGAACACTACAAAATATCTGACCTTACCAATACTCTTCAAAAGTAATAAGGATACAAAACCGCAGAAAACAAAGAACAACAAAAAAGGAAAAGCTGAGAAACTGTCACAGATCAGAGGAGACTTGAAAGGTCTGACAACTATGAAATGTGAACAGTATCTCTTAGTACTCAGATAAAGTTTGACTAAATCTTCATAAATAGGAAGAACTCCCTATTAATTAATTGTCTTCTAGAACTTTAGGGATGAAATAACATTAAGCTCCCCATGATTTCTATGGGAATCATCAGCTATACTATATAAGGATAAAGACAATAAACAAAGGTCTGTAGAGGTATTAGAGGTCTTAATAAAACAAAGATCTTATTTAGACAAAAAAAAAATAGAGGAAGCAAAACATAGGCGCAACTTTTCCCTGTAGAAGCAAAGGAAGTTATAATACAAATATTTTATCAACAATAGGAAGTAACCTTAGTATAACTAATAGATATAATTGATCTGGAATGATTGGGGAATGGGAGTTCTGATTAATTTAGTATTTTATTAACTGATTCATGTTTACTAATTATGGACAGCCAGTTTTTTAAAGGGCTAAGAAATGTCAATGCTCTTCAGCTAAAGACCACTGAGACACCTTGCAGATTATCTTACAAAGAAGAATGCTCACTGTGAGAAAACTGTAAGTTTTCTTACTAAGAACATGTAAGAAAGAAGTTATTACAGAATTTGGGCTTTGGCTGAGTAACTTGGGGAAGGGCATAGGGAAGTAGGGGCTTTCTTTAGATTGGGGGCTACAAGAAGGCAAAGCAATTTTATGATTAAATGTCTGAATGAATCTTATCTATAGGGAGGGCAGATTAAAATGGGGATAATGCTGAAATCGGTATTCAGAAGTAGCAGTCATTCAGCTAAGAAAGGGGAATGCTTGATATTTCATGAGCTGTATGATGATTTTATTTTGACTTATTTTATCAAGGTGTTCAAGCAACCTTGTTGAGATACTCTGCATTTATGTCCAAAGGGAAAAAAGCCGGGCCTAACTGTGAATGTCAGACCAGTTTCCAGCAATCAGGAACTCCTTTTTGCTGTCTCAGAAACAAGAAAAATACCTCTTTTTGACGTGTAATCTTTGGTTGCACATGTCTGTTATAGAACTTAAAACTGCTGTCCCTTAGGTTACCTTTTTGTGTGTGGCCTAAACAATGGCCACTTTAGTGGACACCATTAACCACTTGCTCTTCTTGAGACACCTCTCCTCTTGGCTTTATTGACATGGTGCTTCTCTGAGTTTCTTCTGCATCTCTGGTCCTGATTCTTAGCCTTCCTTCTCCGTGATTCTTTTCCCATTCTAAAAGTGTGGATTCCCTGGGGCTTACTCCTATGCCCTTCCATTTTCCATTTCCACTCTCTCCATTACTGATCCCAACCATTCACATAGCTTTAAGTGCTGTCTCTATAGGGGAGTTCCAAGTTTATATGTTTACCTTGGGTTTCTCCTTTGACTTCTAGACTCATTTATCCAACTGTATACTTGGTATCTTCACTTAAAATTTCACAAGAGTCACAAATGTAAAGTGTCCAATATAGTTTAGATATTTGTCTCTGCCCAAATCTCATATTGAAATGTAATCCCCAGTGTTGAAAGTGGGGTCTGGTAGGAGGTAACTGGATCATGGTTGCAGATTTCTCATGAATGAAATTCTCTTAGTGCTGGCCTCATGATAGTGGGTGAATTCCAGAAAAATTTGGTTCTTTAAAAGTGTGTGGCACCTCTCCTCCTCTCCTCCTCCCCACTTCTCTGCTTTATGACATGTGACATGCCTGCTCCCTCTTCACTTTCCATCATGATTGTACATTTCCTGAGGACTCCCCAGAAGTGAGCAGGTGCCAGCACCATGCTTCCTATAAAGCCTGTAGAACCACTAGCCAGTTAAATTTCTTTTCTTTTTCTCTTTCTTCTTTCTCTTCTTTTTCTCTTCTCTTCCTTCCTTCCTTCGTCTTTTTCTTTCTTTCTTTCTTTCTCTTTCTTTCTTTCTTCTTTCTTTTCTTTTTCTCTTTCTTCTTTCTTTCTTTTCTTTTCTTTTTCTCTTTCTTCTTTCTCTTCTTTTTCTCTTCTCTTCCTTCCTTCCTTCGTCTTTTTCTTTCTTTCTTCTTTCTTTTCTTTTCTTCTTTATTTTTTTGAGACAGGGTCTTATTTTGTCACCCAGGCTGGAGTGCAGTGGTGCCATCATAGCTCACTGCAGCCTAGACCTACCCTGCTCAGGTGATTCTCCCATCTCAGACTCCTGAGTAGCTGAGACTACAGGCTTGAGTCATCATGCCTGGCAATTTTTTTTGTTTGCATTTTTTTTGTAGAGTTGGGGTTTGGCCATTTGCCTAGGCTGATCCTCAAACTCCTGGGCTCGAGCAATCCACCAGCCTTGACGTCCTAAAGTGCTGGGATTACAAGCATGAGCCACTGAGCCCAGAAAAATCTCTTTATTTTAAATTACCCAGTCTCAGGTATTTCTTTATAGCAATGCAAGAAAGACCTAATACAGTGTGTAAAAGAGGATTTTATTGATTTTCTGCCCTAAAGTCATTCCTCCTCTGTTCTTTGGTGTCTCAATAAATAGCCCCACAATCTATTCTGATCCTCAAACTTGCAATTTGGAAGTCAAATGTGATTTGACTGTGCCCTCATATATGATCCATCAGCAAATCTTGCTGCTCCTACCCCATATGTGATTTGTATGTGCCCTCATATATGATCCATCAGCAGATCTTGCTGCTCCTACACCAAAACGTATCTCACATCTCTCTAGTTCTTGACTCCTCCATGGTCCAGGTCTAGTCCAAGCCACAATCATCTCTTCCCTTCATGAGAGCAGCTTTTTTATTGAACTCTTGGCTCACACCTTGGGTCTTTTTCCTCCATTCTCATGAAAGCCAAACTCATCTTTTGAAAGCACAAATATGATTAAATAACTTTTCTCTCACCTTAACATTTTTCTATAACTTCCCACTGTACTTTAAAATAAAATCCAAACTCTTCCCCACATGCCCTACTTGAGCTATACTCATCCTGCATATCAGGCTTTTCTCATCTGAGACCCCCGCTCCCTCGCTCATTATGCTCCAGTTGCATGATTTTTCGAAACAAATAATTATCCAATTTTTTAAGCTCATTCCCACCTCAGGGCCTTGAGCTTGCCCTGCCTGTAAACTCACCCCCATCCCCACACAGACACATCTTTCTTTATCCATACCTTCCTTCAAAAGAAAGGCTTCTGCTCTGCTTCCAGTCTGTGTTTCAGGGTTCCCTCCAGAGACAGCCTGTCCCTGACCTATCTAACTAATTAACTCCCCTAATTACAGTCTGCCATTGGCTTCTTAAATTTCTTCCTTACCATTTAATATAATTCATAATTTTCTGCTTTTTAGATAATATAATATCTACACTTCCTGTAAGACTGAAAGTTCCAACAAGGAAAGAGTGATATGTTTTGCTTCCCACTCTGTAGTTCTGCATTTAGCACATAAGCAGCACTCTGTAAATATCTGTTGAACATATGGACATATTAATGCATTGTCAGTCACTATTCCCTTGGAGTAAACTAGTTTTGTTCTTACTGGCTTCAGAAGCACTACATGAGTGAAGCAGGGTGGATAAAAATGTGGAAATCATCAAAGAATATAAAAATGGACTCTGTGTCTACAGGAGGTAGAGGATGACCAGAGGTGACGAGATTCAGCCATGGGAAAAGAGAAAGACCACTCCACTTGGATTCAGAAGACTGAAGGTCTGGACCAGATGCAGGGAGTTGAATAATTTGCTTAGGTTCTGGGTTAGACTGAATAAGGCCCTCCAAATATGTCCACATCCTTATTCCTGGAACCTATCAATATGCTACCTTATGTTACAAAAGAGGCTTTGCAGAAGTGATTGAATTAAGGATCCTGAGATAATTCTGGGTTACCCAAATGGACCCAGTGTAGTCACCAGGGTCCTCATTAGGCAGGAGAGTCAGACTTAAAGATGAAGATGTGAGGACAGGGCAGAGCAATGTGGGACCACAAGCTAAGGAATGCACGCAGTGCCTAGAAGCTGGAAAGGGAATGGAAATTAATTTTCTCCTTAAGCCTCCAGGAGACACAAGCCCTGCCAACCCATTTTAGATTTCTGACCTCTATGACTGAGAGAATAAATTTGTGTTGCTTTTAAACCACTAAATTTGTGATAATTTATTACAGCAGCGATAGGAAACTAACATAAGCTCTGAGACTCATCTCTAAAATCTGTTTTATTTACTTATTTGTTTGCCTTTGTTGCTGCTATTGTCTCTCCAAACTAAAATTAAAGTTATGTAATGGAAGAGGCTATATCTCTGTTGCCCACTATTTTATTTCCAGGATCGAGAACAAGACCTGACACAGAGTAGGTTTTAAATAAATATTTGTTGAGTCAATGAGCAGATGAACACAGATTTCTATCCAGTGGGGTTATTGTGAAGACCAAACATGCAAATATAAATTACAGACTATTTTCAACAACTGAGCAGAAGTCACTCCTCCCATTCTCCGTGTGATTTCATCTTCTTTTTAAACACATTCATCTCCTCTGTTGACTTTCCATGGGGTCTCTTTTACTTCTCTGCCGTGTTATTCCTCCATCATTTGATGCCGTTTTACCTAATTCTTCCCTTAGGCTCTCTACGCTTAATTTTATTATGTAATATCTAATTGTCCTGCTTGGGGGATCCAGATGTGACTGGATTATATAAATACCAAGGTAGCCACTTCAGATTTACGTGTTGGCATACATGCATCCCTATGGCTGTGATTAAATTTCATATGTATCATTTTAATGGATTTTAATAAATCACTTTAATGAATGTTGTATTCATTTGCCTTAATTTGATTAGACCATTGCATGTGAGAAATCTCCTGTTCTGAAATTGCTCATGTTAATCACAAAATTGCATCATAATGTAGTGACTAAGAGCATGTTTTCTTTTCTAAACACAATCATGTCACATGTAATTTTAATCAAATTAGGCAGAGCAATTCCTCTGTAGCAAGATAGTGCTGAAAAGCAAGTTCGTGACCCAGCTTTCTTTCTCTTGCATCCTGCTGGATGACTCATACTGTCATATGCTCTGGTTTACCAGGCACTGTCTGTGAGTCTTTCTGGCTATAGATTCCAATCAATATCCCATTAAAAAAAAAAGTACATGTGTGTAAAAGAGGGGGAGAGAGAGAGAGAGACGGTAAGTGAGGAAACATACTGAGATGTATAATATAAAGGAATCTGACAGCAATACAAGTGGCTCTAACTTTTAAACCTGTGATTTGTGATTTCAAATATTCAACATGTGTTAAGTGAGGTCATGCAATCTTCCCGAGGAAAATTGTTGACTGAAAGAGGTGGATGGTGTACCTCTGCAATGCTTGTCATCATGTTTTTCTTGAAATGCAGATATAGGGGAGGGATTGGTGAGGGAGGTTGGGAGGAGAGAAGGTTGATTCTGGTAAAGTCTTCATTAAGCAAGGACTCCAGAAGCTTCCTCAATGTCAAAATATCTCCTACTCACATGCAAACAAACATTCACTTGGGTGAACAGACTCCTATTTCAATTTTTTGCTACCTACATTTGTGAATATTCTTTCTTGAAGAGAGCAGCCTTACTGATGTATTTGTACAAACAGGCTTGCTTAGCCCTCTCACACATACGTATGTATATGTGTGCATATATATACAGCATACATGAACAGTATATTATATATGTGCATACATATATACATATATAACTATATGAATACACACACACATACACACATATACCAAAGAGCTCCTATTCCCTATTGAACAGAGAAAATTACAAAAGTCAGGAGAGGTGTTCTTAGAAAAATGCTTCTTGAGTGATTAATTCTAATATTCATTTGTATCTTTATTAACTTCAATTATATAATAAAAGCATCATTTATGTCAATCAATACACAAGGAATTATTTCAAAGTTTTCTGTATTTATCATTGATTTTGCATGCATGTGTTTCTTTGTTCAGCAAACCTTCATTGAGCCTCTATTATATGCCAAGCTCTACACTGATTTCTGGAATTGTAGATATGAAAAAGAAATATTCTTGCCCTTCTAGAGTTCATAGAACAATGGAAGAAGGAATATAAAACAGGCATATTGCACAATATTGTGGTAAGAGTTGTAACTGAAAAAAGGGACACAAAATAGTAAAAGCCTGATAATTATCTAAACTTTCACTATTTCATTTTACTTACCTGATCTACAAAAAAAAAAAATAAGACATTGAAGTAACTTTTAATTCCTGTATTCTGACACTTTAAATTATAATTGTCAAAGAATAATTTTTTCAGACATTTTAGTCAGCAGTGTCAGACTTCCTAGGAATTTATTCACAAAATTTCTAGGTAGATCAATGATCTGTAGTTAATCTACAGAGTAACAGGATTAGATTGAACAGCATTTCCGGGTCTTTCCTCATACTTTGTCCTGGAGACTAGCCATGAAATCAAATCAGAGTGTATATGTGGTGAGGGAGGTGGTGGGTAGTAGGGAGCCTGTGGATACTATTGTCCCCATTTGACAGATGTCAATAATAAAGTCAAGAGAAGTTTAATAACTTTTCAAGAATACACAACTAATGTGTGGTTAGGCTGAGATGTGAGTGTAAGCAATTCAGATCCAGACACCACTGCGGTAGATATCTCTCACATTCTTTGAAGTAGAGGAGACTAGTATTAAAAAGCTCAGTTATTTTAGCTTGCTGCAAATTTAACATGACAACAAAACAGTTTAAAAAATAGCTTTGCTAGTAAGAATATACCTATTTATATTAATAATCACTGCAAACCAATTACTCCAAAACTTAATAAACACACTATCAACACAGATTTATTATTTCACAGTTTTGTGGTTCAGGACTCTGGGTGCAGCTTTCTGGATCCTCTGGCTCATGGTATCTGACAGGCTGTGATCAAAGTGTCAGCTAGGGCAACAGAAGGCTCAAAGCTTGACTGGGGTGGGTTTACTTCCCAGCTCACTCACATACTCATTGGCAGGATTCCATTCCTCCAGTGCTCTTGGATTAAGGACCTTAGTCTTGATTAACTGTTAACCTGAGATGTCAGTTCTTTGCCACATGGCGCTTTTTATAGAGCTACTCATAACAGGACAGCTGGTATCCCTCAGAGCAAGCTCTGAAAGACAGCAAAAAATAATGAGAGAGGTTGAGCAAGACAGAAGCCAGGGTGCTTTATTTTAATGTAAACTATCCTCAGAAGTGACATCTAATCATATTTACCATATTTTATTCGTTATGAGATTCACTAGGCCCAAGCAACACACAAGGGGAGGTGACTGCACAATGTCATGAATACCCACAGGAACAGATCATGGGGGCTCATTTTAGAGGCACCTACCACACTATTACCAATGCCAGGAGAAATTTACCTAACGCATGACTTTGGGACAGCTGAAGTAATCAATATGCCAAATATATAAAATATATTTATATAAGATACACAGAAATAAAGATAGATGTAGATCTATGTATACACAGTTAGAAACACATACATATAAATGTAAGAAGTTACAAAAAATAATTTGGTTATCTAGATTGAAGATCTTCATCATTTCAATTTCCACACAAACACTGCCATGTCAAGGAAGTTTGATATTTTTCTAGCAAAAACTCATTCAGATAGAGAAAAGCTTTCATAAATATTTCACAAGCCCTCGCCTCAATTCAATCCTTCTCTCATGGTCATGAAAGCCTGTAAGCAAATGGATACGAAAAGTTGTTTATCTTGTCGCATGGACAGTTTCCTGCTATTCCAAAAAAGCTTTGACAAATTCTCCTTTAAGCCCCATTACATTAATCAAAAATCCTAGATTACCTATGTCTTCTCTGTGCTGGTGACCTGTTCCCTGCTTGAGTCAGTGCCGAATTTTACTTTTCTGCCTCAACATCGTGAAAATGACTTCAGTGTGGTAACCTCCACTGGACTTCACTCCTGGGAGTACTGTTTAACATTTTGGACCTGAATAACAACCTCCGCCCATTGCAAGGTTGTTTTTATATTTTTTGTTTTTAAATCAGGGGTAAGCATTCAAGTGCTTGTCACTGATATTCAGAAAGTATCCATGTGGACAAAATTACCATACATTTCATCATGATAGCTGAAGAAGCCTGCTTTTGCTATACTATATAAATCTAAGTTATGCTATAGCCCTCCTATCAGCTTTTAAAAATACGTGTGTACTTGAATTTATCTTCACGTACAGAGAGAGAGAGCACTTCATTGATTTAGAAATTAAGCTATGTAATTACCCTAATGGGCAATTTTTGGTACTAACATATTTCTGCAGAGATCCTCTACCATTTGTTGACATGAGAAGCTAAAATTTCCTTCCGAGTTATATTTGCCTCAGATGTTTGAAATAAAATCAACTGAGTCCTGATTATAAACATATAATCATAGGGTCACACATAGGGTCACAGGATTATGGCATTTTAGACATATTTTATTTATTTATTTATTTTTTATTATACTTTAAGTTCTAGGGTACATGTGCATGACGTTTATATCATGTATAACTCCCCAATGCAATCCCTCCCTCCTCCCCCCTCCCCATGATAGGCCCCAGTGTGTGATGTTCCCCTTCCCAAGTCCAAGTGATCTCATTGTTCAGTTCCCACCTATGAGTGAGAACATGCGGTGTTTGGTTTTCTCTTCTTGTGATAGTTTGCTGAGAATGATGGTTTCCAGCTGCATCCATGTCCCTACAAAGGACGCAAACTCATCCTTTTTTATGGCTGCATAGTATTCCATGGTGTATATGTGCCACATTTTCTTAATCCAGTCTGTCACAGATGGACATTTGGGTTGATTCCAAGTCTTTGCTATTGTGAATAGTGCCGCAATAAACATACGTGTGCATGTGTCTTTGTAGTAGAGTAATTTATAATCCTTTGGGTATATACACAGTAGTGGGATGGCTGGGTCATATGGTACATCTAGTTCTAGATCCTTGAGGAATTGCCATACTGTTTTCCATAATGGTTGAACTAGTTTACAATCCCACCAACAGTGTAAAAGTGTTCCTATTTCTCCACATCCTCTCCAACACCTGTTGTTTCCTGACTTCTTAATGATTGCCATTCTAACTGGTGTGAGATGGTATCTCATTGTGGTTTTGATTTGCATTTCTCTGATGGCGGGTGATGATGAGCATTTTTTCATGTCTCTGTTGGCTGTATGGATGTCTTCTTTTGAGAAATGTCTGTTCATATCCTTTCCCCACTTTTCGATGGGGTTGTTTGTTTTTTTCTTGTATATTTGTTTGAGTTCTTTGTAGATTCTGGATATTAGCCCTTTGTCAGATGAGTAGATTGCAAAAATGTTCTCCCATTCTGTAGGTTGCCTGTTCACTCTGATGGTAGTTTCTTTTGCTGTGCAGAAGTTCTTTAGTTTAATGAGATCCCATGTGTCAATTTTGGCTTTTGTTGCCGTTGCTTTTGGTGTTTTAGACATGAAGTCCTTGCCCATGCCTATGTCCTGAATGGTACTACCTAGATTTTCTTCTAGGATTTTTATGGTATTAGGTCTAACATTTAAGTCTCTAATCCATCTTGAATTAATTTTCGTATAAGGGGTAAGGAAAGGATCCAGTTTCAGCTTTCTACTTATGGCTAGCCAATTTTCCCAGCACCATTTATTAAATAGGGAATCCTTCCCCATTTCTTCTTTCGCTCAGGTTTGTCAAAGATCAGATGGCTGTAGATGTGTGGTATTATTTCTGAGGACTCTGTTCTGTTCCATTGGTCTATATCTCTGTTGTGGTACCAGTACCATGCTGTTTTGGTTACTGTAGCCTTGTAGTATAGTTTGAAGTCAGGTAGCGTGACGCCTCCAGCTTTGTCCTTTTGACTTAGGATTGTCTTGGCAATGCGGGCTCTTTTTTGGTTCCATATGAACTTTAAAGCCGTTTTTTCCAATTCTGTGAAGAAAGTCATTGGTAGCTTGATGGGGATGGCATTGAATCTATAAATCACCTTGGGCAGTATGGCCATTTTCACGATATTGATTCTTCCTATCCATGAGCATGGTATGTTCTCCCATTTGTTTGTGTCCTCTTTGATTTCACTGAGCAGTGGTTTGTAGTTCTCCTTGAAGAGGTCCTTTACATCCCTTGTAAGCTGGATTCCTAGGTATTTGATTCTCTTTGAAGCAATTGTGAATGGAAGTTCATTCCTGATTTGGCTCTCTGTTTGTCTGTTACTGGTGTATAAGAATGCTTGTGATTTGTGCACATTAATTTTGTATCCTGAGACTTTGCTGAAGTTGTTTATCAGCTTAAGGAGATTTTGGGCTGAGACAATGGGGTTTTCTAAATATACAATCATGTCATCTGCAAACAGGGACAATTTGACTTCTTCTTTTCCTAACTGGATACCCTTGATTTCTTTCTCTTGCCTGATTGCCCTAGCCAGAACTTCCAACACTATGTTGAATAGGAGTAGTGAGAGAGGGCATCCCTGTCTTGTGCCAGTTTTCAAAGGGAATTTTTCCAGTTTTTGCCCATTCAGTATGATATTAGCTGTGGGTTTGTCATAAATAGCTCTTATTATTTTGAGGTACGTTCCATCAATACCAATTTATTGAGCGTTTTTAGCATAAAGGGCTGTTGAATTTTGTCAAAAGCCTTTTCTGCATCTATTGAGATAATCATGTGGTTCTTGTCTTTGGTTCTGTTTATATGCTGGATTACGTTTATTGATTTGCGAATGTTCAACCAGCCTTGCATCCCAGGGATGAAGCCCACTTGATCATGGTGGATAAGCTTTTTGATGTGCTGCTGAATCCGGTTTGCCAGTATTTTATTGAGAATTTTTGCATCGATGTTCATCAGGGATATTGGTCTAAAATTCTCTTTTTTTGTTGTGTTTCTGCCAGGCTTTGGTATCAGGATGATGTTGGCCTCATAAAATGAGTTAGGGAGGATTCCCTCTTTTTCTATTGATTGAAATAGTTTCAGAAGGAATGGTACCAGCTCCTCCTTGTACCTCTGGTAGAATTCAGCTGTGAATCCATCTGGTCCTGGACTTTTTTTGGTGGGTAGGCTATTAATTGTTGCCTCAATTTCAGAGCCTGCTATTGGTCTAGTCAGGGATTCAACTTCTTCCTGGTTTAGTCTTGGGAGAGTGTAAGTGTCCAGGAAATTATCCATTTCTTCTAGATTTTCTAGTTGATTTGCGTAGAGGCATTTATAGTATTCTCTGATGGTTGTTTGTATTTCTGTGGGGTCGGTGGTGATATCCCCTTTATCATTTTTTATTGCGTCTATTTGATTCCTCTCTCTTTTCTTCTTTATTAGTCTAGCTAGTGGTCTGTCAATTTTGTTGATCTTTTCAAAAAACCAACTCCTGGATTCATTGATTTTTTGGAGGGTTTTTTGTGTCTCTATCTCCTTCAGTTCTGCTCTGATCTTAGTTATTTCTTGCCTTCTGCTAGCTTTTGAATGTGTTTGCTCTTGCCTCTCTAGTTCTTTTAATTGTGATGCTAGAGTGTCCATTTTAGATCTCTCCTGCTTTCTCTTGTGGGCATTTAGTGCTATAAATTTCCCTCTACACACTGCTTTAAATGTGTCCCAGAGATTCTGGTATGTTGTATCTTTGTTCTCATTGGTTTCAAAGAACATCTTTATTTCTGCTTTCATTTCATTATGTACCCAGTAGTCATTCAGGAGCAGGTTGTTCAGTTTCCATGTAGTTGAGCGGTTTTGATTGAGTTTCTTAGTCCTGAGTTCTAGTTTGATTGCACTGTGGTCTGAGAGACAGTTTGTTATAATTTCTGTTCTTGTACATTTGCTGAGGAGTGCTTTACTTCCAATTATGTGGTCAATTTTGGAATAAGTGCAATGTGGTGCTGAGAAGAATGTATATTCTGTTGATTTGGGGTGGAGAGTTCTATAGATGTCTCTTAGGTCCACTTGGTGCAGAGATGAGTTCAATTCCTGGATATCCTTGTTAACTTTCTGTCTCATTGATCTGTCTAATGTTGACAGTGGAGTGTTGAAGTCTCCCATTATTATTGTATGGGAGCCTAAGTCTCTTTGTAGTCTCTAAGGACTTGCTTTATGAATCTGGGTGCTCCTGTATTGGGTGCATATATATTTAGGATAGTTAGCTCTTCCTGTTGAATTGATCCCTTTACCATTATGTAATGGCCTTCTTTGTCTCTTTTGATCTTTGATGGTTTAAAGTCTGTTTTATCAGAGACTAGGATTGCAACCAGACATACTTTTAAATTAGGCTAGGTTTCCTAAAGAGAAAGACACAAAAGTTTAGATAATTTATTTATTCAAGCAGTATTTATTGAGTGTCTGCTATGTTTCATGTACTATGTTAAGCACTAAGAATCCAGTGTGAAAAGACAGAAAAGACTGATCTTTTGGAATTTAATGATAAAAAGTCTCACAGAAATTGTATTTTTTAAATCAATTATCTCTTAGGAATTGGGTGGCTATTTCAAAATATTCCAAAAATAAGGAATCCAATTCTAACTAGAGGGCATATGGCTTGTTGCCCATGCCTCCGCTCAGCAGAATAATTAGGATTCATTTAGCATTTTAGTGCCAATAGATGACCATATGGGTGGGTTTTGGAAAGACTATAATAAACCCACGTAAGTTTCCCTTCCCCGTGAGGTTTATAAAAACTTTTTCTTGCTATCCTGTTGATAGCATAGGCATAATACATGTTTGATAATATTCATTGTCCAAGCAGAAAAAATATGCTATAATAAATTAATATATATTTTTAAATTTATTCAATCAAATATATGTGTGTGTATATATACAAATATATATCCAGATGGAATTAATATTGTTTTGATTAGGTAGGGATTGAAAAAACTATTCTAAAAAAGTCATAAGGAACTCTGACTAAGGTGATCTATAGAATTATAGCCAGAATTTGTTAAGCTAAAGGATCTATAAATGAGATCCTTGTATACTCTTATTGATGTCACAAATATTGTGTGTGAGATAGATATTGTTAGCCCCATTTTATAAGCCATTTTTTAAACACAGTCATTACTAAAAATTAAGTTGCACAAATTTAAAATTAAAAATAATCAATACTCAATTGAATGTACTATATTTTAATTAGTTCACTAAATTTTGCCATTACCTATGCTCTTGAGGTTATCTATGTTTATTGTGTCTTTATGGTAAAAATGCAATATAGTAGTGTGCTACACAGCATATCTCTTCCCACTTCTGTGTTTAATGATTTCAAACATGGTAGGAACATTTATACCACCAAAATAAGCTAATGATACAAATCAGAGCTTTTTATTTTTCTGAGCTAGTTCTTAAACATATGCCAGAACACCACTGGATACTCTCTAAGAGAGTGCATTCCTTGCTCTGAGCCAGCAATTGATTTAAGATGCTATTGTTTTTTCTATTGACTGAATATAAGGCATCCGGAAACCTTAGAAGTGAGATGACAACACTTCTTATTATGACTAATGACCTGCTCAAAGTTTTCACATCACTCTCCTACAACTGTGTCATTACTTGATTAGATACTTTAGTATTCAAGGAGAAATGTTTTCATCAGAGGATACATTGAAATGAAAGTTGGTACTGACACTAAGTCACTTTGAGATTTTTAATACCACTGGAAAAACGACCATAAAAACAAGAAATGAAAACTGGTTAGAGATGATAATCTTGATTATCAAGGGGATATCATTTTGCTGCTTGAGCATCAGGGAGAGATCATAGCACATAAACTCAGAACATTTTTTGAGTTGCCTCCTGGTACTGCTATGTCTGGTGATAAAGTTAACAGAGACTCCAATAACTCCATACAGGTGAAACTATCAAGGCGCACACCTTTCAACAAGGAAGGCTGGGTCACACCACCAGATAGAGAACCTGGATCAGCTGAGTTTCTGGCTGAGGGCAAAGGAAACATGAATGAATGAAGTGTGGGGAAAAAGTTATAAATACTATGTGGAACATCATTACCACTTGCAGAAAAGAGGATTGCAGTAGCTAATCATGTTTTTTTTTTTTTATCTGTTATTCACATGATATAATTCACCAGTTGTTTTTCTTCTGCTCTCCCACTTCCATTTGATAAAGTGATAAAATGTATTAGTCCATATATTAGAGGAATCAAGAAATAACTCCAACCAGCCTAAAGGTAGAATGGATATCATAAATGAGATTTTGGGTCTTCCCTTTTGGGGAAAAGACGGGAGCATATTTATTTGTAAGGGAAATGGTTGCTCTATATTAAGTGTGAGCATGTTGTAATTGATATATAATTGTTTAGAAACTCAAATGTGGGAAGAAGAGTGTTGAGTAGCCAAAGACGTGGACAGTAGTGGATACTGTGAATTGTTTTACTCAACACTTGCTTTAGTAGCCTTCTAGCTTGTCTCCTGAACTAAAAATAACAGAAACAGAAGAAGAGGACGAGGAGGAAGAGAAGAAGGAGGAGAGAGGAAGGAGGAGGCCTGATTCCTTGAAGGTAGGTTTCTAGTACGGCTTTGATTTTGCCATGCAGATACAGCTTTGTAAGACTTAGAAGGAGGAAATGACCAACATGAGAAAGTGGCTGTCCACAGTGCTGTTGGATATTCTTGCAAGCATGTCAGCGAAAGGATCTGTTCCTCTAAGGCGGGACTAGGAAGATTTCAATGTCCAGCCTTTATGTCATAGACTTTAAAGTGTATGAGATGGTAGCAATAGGGCTTCTACCAGAATAGTTCTGTATTATATCTGTATTATAGTTGGGCATTTCTCCTAGTTACTCTTTTTCCTGGCCATATAGCTATATACTTTCCTAGACCTCAAGGAAATTCTATAAGCTACCTATATCTTTTAATAAACCCCTTTCTGTTTAAATTAGCTGTAGGGGATTCAATAATCTGCAGCTAAGAGTTCTGACTGATACATTATTTGGACATGTCATCTCTAATAGTAACCTAAATTACTCACTCACGTATTATTACTGCTATAAAAGACCAAGCACAACAAAATTAAGGGTGTGCCTTCTTAGATTTTGGTAAAAGGAAATTCCACTAACATCTATCATAGTAGCACAGTTAGAAGACAAAGTAGTATTACACTATTGAGCACAACTCAGATAATCAACTACTTGAGAAAAGAGATCATGTCTTATTCATCCTTTCAATGTAACCACTCAACAGTAAATACTGTGTTGTACTGAACCTGAAAGCTGGATGTTCAATGGAAGAGGGTATGCCGCTCAATGCTCACTCCAAAGCCAGTGAATTCAGGGAGTTCACATTCTGGCTTTAGAGATTGTTCTCACTATAATTCATAATACATAAAATATTCTCTTTCTGGCTCAACTGTTTCATCTGTAGATGTTGAATAGCAACACCTGACTACTACCTCTTAATAGTACCATGAGTAATAATAATTATCACGGGGGCGGAGCAAGATGGCCGAATAGGAACAACTCCAGTCTCCAACTCCCAGCGTGAGCGACACAGAAGACAGGTGATTTCTGCATTTTCAGCTGAGGTACTGGGGTCATCTCACTAGGGAGTGCCGGACAATCGGTGCTGGTCAGCTGCTGCAGCCCGACGAGTGAGAGCTGAAGCAGGGCGAGGCATCGCCTCACCTGGGAAGCGCAAGGGGGAAGGGAATCCCTTTTCCTAGCCAGGGGAACTGAGACACACAACACCTGGAAAATCGGGTAACTCCCACCCCAATACTGTGCTTAAAGCAAACGGGCACACCAGGAGATTATAACCCACACCTCGCCGGGAGGGTCTCACGGCCAGGGAGCCTCCCTAATTGCTAGCACAGCAGTCTGCGATCTAACTGCAAGGCAGCAGCGAGGCTGGGGGAGGGGCGCCCGCCATTGCTAAGGCTTAAGTAGGTAAACAAAGCCACTGGGAAGCTTGAACTGGGTGGAGCTCACAGCAGCTCAAGGAAACCTGCCTGTCTCTGTAGACTCCACCTCTGGGGACAGGGCACAGCTAAACAACAACAACAACAAAAGCAGCAGAACCCTGTGCAGACGCGAACGACTCTGTCTGACAGCTTTGAAGAGAGCAGTGGATCTCCCAACACGGAGGTTGAGATCTGAGAAGGGACAGACTGCCTGCTCAAGTGGGTCCCTGACCCCTGAGTAGCCTAACTGGGAGATATCCCCCACTAGGGGCAGTCTGACACCCCACACCTCACAGGGTGGAGTACACCCCTGAGAGGAAGCTTCCAAAGTAAGAATCAGACAGGTACACTTGCTGTTCAGCAATATTCTATCTTCTGCAACCTCTGCTGCTGATACCCAGGCAAACAGGGTCTGGAGTGGACCTCAAGCAAACTCCAACAGACCTACAGCTGAGGGTCCTGACTGTTAGAAGGAAAACTATCAAACAGGAAGAACACCTATACCAAAACCCCATCAGTACGTCACCATCATCAAAGACCAGAGGCAGATAAAACCACAAAGATGGGGAAGAAGCAGGGCAGAAAAGCTGGAAATTCAAAAAATAAGAGCGCATCTCCCGCTGCAAAGGAGCGCAGCTCATGGCCAGCAACGGATCGAAGCTAGCCAGAGAATGACTTTGACGAGATGAGAGAAGAAGGCTTCAGTCCATCAAACTTCTCAGATCTAAAGGAGGAATTACGTACCCAGTGCAAACAAACTAAAAATCTTAAAAAAAGAGGAAGAATTGATAGCTAGAATAATTAATAAACAAAATGACAGAGATGAAAACCATGACACGAGAAATACGTGACAAAAGCACAAGCTTCAGTAAAAGACTTGATCAACTGGAAGAAAGAGTATCAGCGATTGAGGATCAAATGAATGAAATGAAGCGAGAAGAGAAACCAAAAGAAAAAAGAAGAAAAAGAAATGAACAAAGCCTGCAAGAAGTATGGGATTATGTAAAAAGACCAAATCTATGTCTGATTGGGGTGCCTGAAAGTGAGGGGGAAAATGGAACCAAGTTGGAAAACACTCTTCAGGATATCATCCAGGAGAACTTCCCCAACCTAGTAGGGCAGGACAACATTCAAATTCAGGAAATACAGAGAACGCCACAAAGATACTCCTCCAGAAGAGCAACTCCAAGACACATAATTGCCAGATTCACCAAAGTTGAAATGAAAGAAAAAATCCTAAGGGCAGCCAGAGAGAAAGGTCGGGTTACCCACAAAGGGAAGCCCATCAGACTAACAGCAGATCTCTCAGCAGAAACTCTACAAGCCAGAAGTGAGTGGGGGCCAATATTCAACGTTCTTAAAGAAAAGAATTTTCAACCCATAATTTCATATCCAGTCAAACTATGTTTCATCAGTGAAGGAGAAATAAAATCCTTTACAGATAAGCAAATGCTTAGAGATTTTGTCACCACCAGGCCTGCCTTACAAGAGACCCTGAAGGAAGCCCTAAACATGGAAAGGAACAACCGGTACCAGCCATTGCAAAAACATGCAAAAATGTAAAGGCCATCGAGGCTAGGAAGAAACTGCATCAACTAACGAGCAAAATAAGCAGTTAATATCATAATGGCAGGATCAAGTTCACACATAACAATATTAACCTTAAATGTAAAGGGACTAAATGCTCCAATTAAAAGACACAGACTGGCAAACTGGATCAAGAGTCAAGACCCATCAGTCTGCTGTATTCAGGAGACCCATCTCACATGCAGAGACATACATAGGCTCAAAATAAAGGGATGGAGGAAGATCTACGAAGCAAATGGAGAACAAAAAAAAAGCAGGGGTTGCAATACTAGTCTCTGATAAAACAGACTTTAAACCATCAAAGATCAAAAGGGACAAAGAAGGCCATTACATAATGGTAAAGGGATCAATTCAACAGGAAGAGCTAACTATCCTAAATATATATGCACCCAATACAGGAGCACCCAGATTCATAAAGCAAGTCCTTAGAGACTTACAAAGAGACTTAGACTCCCATACCATAATAATGGGAGACTTCAACACTCCATTGTCAACATTAGAAGATCAACGAGACAGAAAGTTAACAAGGATATCCAGGAATTGAACTCATCTCTGCACCAAGTGGACCTAATAGACATCTATAGAACTCTCCACCCCAAATCAACAGAATAAACATTCTTCTGAGCACCACATCGCACTTATTCCAAAATTCACCACATAATTGGAAGTAAAGCACTCCTCAGCAAATGTACAAGAACAGAAATTATAACAAACTGTCTCTCAGACCACAGTGCAATCAAACTAGAACTCAAGACTAAGAAACTCAATCAAAACCGCTCAACTACATGGAAACTCAACAACCTGCTCCTGAATGACTACTGGGTACATAACGAAATGAAGGCAGAAATAAAGATATTCTTTGAAATCAATGAGAACAAAGATACAACATACCAGAATCTCTAGGACACATTTAAAGCAGTGTGTAAAGGGAAATTTATAGCACTAAATGCCCACAAGAGAAAGCTGGAAAGATCTAAAATGGACACTCTAACATCACAATTAAAAGAACTAGAAAGGCAAGAGCAAACACATTCAAAAGCTAGCAGAAAGCAAGAAATAACTAAGATCAGAGCAGAACTGAAGGAGATAGAGACACAAAAAACCCTCCAAAAAATCAATGAATCCAGGAGTTGGTTTTTTGAAAAGATCAACAAAATTGACAGACCACTAGCAAGACTAATAAAGAAGAAAAGAGAGAAGAATCAAATAGATGCAATAAACAATGATAAAGGGGATATCACCACCAACCCCACAGAAATGCAAACTACCATCAGAGGATAATATAAACACCTCTACACAAATCAACTAGAAAATCTAGAAGAAATGGATAATTTCCTGGACACTTACACTCTTCCAATGCTAAACCGGGAAGAAGTTGAATCCCTGAATAGACCAATAGCAGGCTCTGAAATTGAGGCAATAATTAATAGCCTACCAACCAAAAAGAGTCCAGGACCAGATGGATTCACAGCTGAATTCTACCAGAGGTACAAGGAGGAGTTGCTACCATTCCTTCTGAAACTATTCCAATCAATAGAAAAAGAGGGAATCTTCCCTAACTCATTTTATGAGGCCAACATCATCCTGATATCAAAGCCTGGCAGAGACACAACAAAAAAAGAGAATTTTAGACCAATATCCCTGATGAACATCGATGCAAAAATCCTCAATAAAATACTGGCAAACCGGATTCAGCAGCACATCAAAAAGCTTATCCACCATGATCAAGTGGGCTTCATCCCTGGGATCCAAGGCTGGTTCAACATTCACAAATCAATAAACGTAATCCAGCATATAAACAGAACCAAAGACAAGAACCACATGATTATCTCAATAGATGCAGAAAAGGCCTTTGACAAAATTCAACAGCCCTTCATGCTAAAAATGCTTAATAAATTCGGTATTGATGGAACGTACCTCAAAATAAGAAGAGCTATTGATGACAAACCCACAGCCAATATCATACTGAATGGGCAAAAACTGGAAAAATTCCCTTTGAAAACTGGCACAAGACAGGGATGCCCTCTCTCACCACTCCTATTCAACATAGTGTTGGAAGTTCTGGCTAGGGCAATCAGGCAAGAGAAAGAAATCAAGGGTATTCAGTTAGGAAAAGAAGAAGTCAAACTGTTCCTTTTTGCAGATGACATGATTGTATATTTAGAAAACCCCATTGTCTCAGCCCAAAATCTCCTTAAGCTGATAAACAACTTCAGCAAAGTCTCAGGATACAAAATTAATGTGCACAAATCACAAGCATTCTTATACATCAGTAACAGACAAACAGAGAGCCAAATCATGAATGAACTTCCATTCACAATTGCTTCAAAGAGAATAAAATACCTAGGAATCCAACTTACAAGGGATACAAAGGACCTCTTCAAGGAGAACTACAAACCACTGCTCAGTGAAATAAAAGAGGACACAAACAAATGGAAGAACATACCATGCTCATGGATAGGAAGAATCAATATCGTGAAAATGGCCATACTGCCCAAGGTGATTTATAGATTCAATGCCATCCCCATCAAGCTACCAATGACTTTCTTCACAGAATTGGAAAAAACGGCTTTAAAGTTCATATGGAACCAAAAAAGAGCCCGCATTGCCAAGACAATCCTAAGTCAAAAGAACAAAGCAGGACACATCACACTACCTGACTTCAAACTATACTACAAGGCTACAGTAACCAAAACAGCATGGTACTGGTACCAAAACAGAGATATAGACCAATGGAACAGAACAGAGTCCTCAGAAATAATATCACACATCTACAGCCATCTGATCTTTGACAAACCTGAGAAAAACAAGAAATGGGGAAAGGATTCCCTATTTAATAAATGGTGCTGGGAAAATTGGCTCGCCAGAAGTAGAAAGCTGAAACTGGGTCCTTTCCTTACTCCTTATACGAAAATTAATTCAAGATGGATTAGAGACTTAAATGTTAGACCTAATACCATAAACACCCTAGAAGAAAACCTAGGTAGTACCATTCAGGACATAGGCATGGGCAAGGACTTCATGTCTAAAACACCAAAAGCAACGGCAACAAAAGCCAAAATTGACAATGGGATCTCATTAAACTAAAGAGCTTCTGCACAGCAAAAGAAACTACCATCAGAGTGAACAGGCAACCTACAGAATGGGAGAACATTTTTGCAATCTACTCATCTGACAAAGGGCTAATATCCAGAACCTACAAAGAACTCAAACAAATATACAAGAAAAAAACAAACAACCCCATCAAAAAGTGGGCAAAGTATATGAACAGACATTTCTCAAAAGAAGACATTCATACAGCCAACAGACACATGAAAAAATGCTCATCATCACTCACCATCAGAGAAATGCAAATCAAAACCACAATGAGATACCATCTCACACCAGTAAGAATGGCGATCATTAAAAAGTCGGGAAACAACAGGTGCTGGAGAGGATGTGGAGAAATAGGAACACTTTTACACTCTTGGGGGGATTGTAAACTAGTTCAACCATTATGGAAAACAGTATGGCGATTCCTCAAGGATCTAGAACTAGATGTACCATATGACCCAGCCATCCCACTACTGGGTATATATCCAAAGGATTATAAATCATGCTGCTATAAAGACACATGCACGCGCATGTTTATTGCGGCACTATTCACAATAACAAAGACTTGGAATCAACCCAAATGTCCATCTGTGACAGACTGGATTAAGAAAATGTGGCACATATACACCATGGAATATTATGCAGCCATAAAAAACGATGAGTTTGCGTCCTTTGTAGGGACATGGATGCAGCTGGAAACCATCATTCTTAGCAAACTATCACAAGAACAGAAAACCAAACACCGCATGTTCTTACTCATAGGTGGGAACTGAACAATGAGATCACTTGGACTCCGGAAAGGGAACATCACACACTGGGGCCTATCATGGGGAGGGGGGAGGGGGTAGGGATTGCATTGGGAGTTATACCTGATATCGATGACGAATTGATGGGTGCTGATGAGTTGATGGGTGCAGCACACCAACATGGCACAAGTATACATATGTAACAAACCTGCATGTTATGCACATGTACCCTAGAACTTAAAGCATAATAATGAATTTTTAAAAAAAAGATTCATTAGAAAAAAAAATACCTTACCACAAAAAAAATAATAATAATTATCACAAATAGAAATTCCTAGGCATTTACTGTGTACTTTTTAAAGTATTTTATATTTATACATTTATTTAATCTTTATAATCACCTTATAAACTACATATACTTATCCCCATTTTACAGATGATGGAACTAAGGCAAATCAAGGTCTTATATGTAAGATTCTAGAATTCAAATCTAGGCAGCCTGGAGCCAGAAGCTATACTTTTCACCACTCTGCTTTATTGCAAGCAAAATAAAAAAATATATAGTGCACCAGAGATAGAAGAAGTAGAGTAATGCAGTGAGAGCAACATGAGAAATGCAGATTTTAATGGCTACAAGCTATGAAAGTAGCATTAAATAATTTTGAAAGAATTTATGGTAAAGTATTATTTTTTCTTTTAGGCTCTATGGATAGTTAGGACATCTAATTTTTTTTATTACTAGTGTATACATATGTTCTCATCTCTATGTTAGAAGCTTGGAGTTGGATCCAGAGGCCCTATTAGGATTAAATGTGAGTATAATTTCTTAAAATATTTACACTTAGATAGGAAGATATATATATATATATAGACATAGATAATATAAAAAATTAAATATATTATATATAATTATATCTAATATAAATATATATCTATATATAGATATATAGAGATCTATATATAGATAGATATAACTCTATAAATATAGATATATGGATAGCCATCTCTCTCTCTCTCTCTCTATATATATATATATGGAACAACAGTAAGCTCCTGAGGCATAGCATTCATATATTTTCTTGAAATCATTATATTTCCATTCCATAATGCTTGGAACTTAATAAACAACAATGTTTAACATGATAAACACCAGTCACCATGTTATTATATGTTATAGGAATTTATAGATGTAAGAATTTAATAACACCTGGAATAGTCAAGATTTCAGGAAGAAAGCAAAACTTGAGTCTTAAAGGCTGGCTAAGATTTTGATAAAGAGAAAAAAGAAGATAGGGTATATCAGGTGAGGAAACAAAGTAAGTGAAACTATGGTGGTGGAATGAGTAATATAACCTTATAGAGCAGCCGCTGTGGTGTCCTGTGGGTAGCCCTTCACTCATGAGAAGGCCAGATGGGCAGCTGGAATCTGGCAAACAGTATAGAGAGCTATTATGGTAGATACATTGATTTTTAAATGTTCTTTGGAGAAAATCAAGCCAATTTGTAGCAGGTAACTTTTAAGCCTCATTAACTGTTAATGGTCAATTTTAGGCATTTGTTTGTAAAAGTGTGAGAACTGCATGAAAATTTAACTGTTGAGGCACTGTCCAGAAAAGTATTATTTACTATATTATTTTTATTTTATGAAGAAAGAGAATTTGTGGAATATGCTAATGAAAAACATAATTGCCCTGTAGTTATTTTCCTCTCAAAGCTACAGTGCTGCCAGGGAAATAAATTACTTCAGGAATCTTGATGATTGAATAGCAAGATAAAATGACCATGGTAGCAGCTGATTTTGATACCTGACTATTCAAATATGGATCAGTTGCATCAGTTACATCAAAAACAATGAGTTACTTTCAGAAATAATTATAAAATGTCTTCAAAGGACTTTTCTCTGCAAATAATCTTGTTAATGGGCCACACTATTTTATTACTGTGTTAGTTTAACCCACTAACAAATATTTTTTATTAGACTAGAAAGCTACGAGTTTTAAATTAAATTTTTGGGGCGATTGGGGCTGAATTCAGGGTAGAGATTATGGAGTGATTTGGGTCCCACCCCCACCCCTTCCTGATGTGACCACTGGTCCTGCAGACAATGCTTTCCCCACATTTTCCAGGAGCTACTTGCATTGGGGTCTCTGAGTGTTACCATGCTATCCCTTTTCTCTCTCTTTCCTTCTACTTTCCTTCCTGTCTTAAATAGATCTACGTTAGGTGAGGTTATACAAAGCTTCTGTGATATTGGGGCGCAAGGAGAAAGAATAATTCTGAGGCTTTGTTTGTTCTTAAAGATTCTTTCTCATTTCTCAAGCACTTTTATGTGTAGTTATTTCCATTTCTCCAAAGTTTAACCAGTAAACAAGTCATGCTATCTGGAATCCTCCTATCCCCGATTCACCAGAAATGAGGACATTCCAAATTTTGACCAGTTCTTTTGATGTTGAACAAAGATGTATATTTTCAAAATGAACTGACATGGTGGGATTATTTTCTGCAATCATAAACAGAGTATCATCCAAATTAGAAAAGATAATCCCAATTAGGAAAATAAGAAATTTTTAGAATAGGCAAATATGCTTGTATATATGTGAATGCAGAATCTGTTAATTTTCAGCAATTGCTTTATTTTGGATCATGAAACTTGGATAGGATTGATTCACGGCTAAATAGGATGCACTAAAAAGTCCTGCTTATTACAAAGATATTCAGTGAAGTTAATAATCCATAAAATTAAAAATTGGTTTATTACATAGGGCATGATGTGAAGAAAGATGATCAGTGGTTTAACATCTCTACTGATGATAAATCAAGTGAGAGTTATGGAAAGCCAAAGCAAGTTGGTCTTAAATTATATATCAGAAATAATTTTTCAACAATGAGGTTTGTTATCTTTGATGTCACCAGTGGAATATCTTTAGGAAAGAGACTTACATATATTTGTGGCATTTATAATATTCCATAATGACTAATATTTACCTCATCTTATTCCTCACAAACACACATAAAAACCGAGGCAATTTTAAAGTAAAAATAAAATAAAACAAGATACAAAAAGTAAAAACTCAGAATCAGAAAAAGAAAATTTGATTATTGCTTGTACACACACCAAGACTATATTTTCTAAATTGCATTTGGGTAGAAAGTAACCTGTTTATACTGAGGATCATGTGATACGTCACATTTTATGTTATAGAAACCTCCACTAGCTTCTGTGAGTTAAGTTGTCTCTGGCAGCAGGATACTGATTGTCCTGAGACTACCAACTGGCAAGAACTGATGCTCACAGCATGCTCCCCATCCTGTCAGTCAGGCTGCAACTGAACCTGGCTAGATGAAATTCACTGGAAAGCAGCTGAAGACTACAGAAGGCTGACAAAGTTAATGAGAAGCTGGGGAATCAGGCCCAGATAGTGGGATGGACCAGTGGAGCCTTGGGGATTTGGGCATCTGAAAGGCCAGCAGTGACCAGCAGCAGCCAGCAGCCAGTAGCAATCTGGTCTGGCTCTGGCATTGCCATTATGATGAATGTGATGTCCCCTTACTCTCTGTTGTCACTTGCTTAAGATTTAGACCCCTGGGAGGGATCACCTGACTTTCCATATTATAATATGCTTACTTCAAACTTGCTCTTTCTACTGAATTCAGAGGCATCACTCTTTGCCTCAGGCCAAAAAACTCAGTCACCTTTGGCACTTCACCCCCACTCACCTCACATCCAATGCATCAGCAGATCCTGTGAGCTGTTTCAATATCTGTCCTGAATCCAACTACTTCTCAATAATCAGGATAACCAAGATTCTATCCATGCACTTATTACTGAATCCATTCATTACTTGCCCTACCGTTACCTACCAAGATGTGATTTCTGCCATCTTGGCCAATAGCATCATAAGTTAACTTTAAAACCACTAAAGTGAATGAGGAAAAAGATCGAGTAACTCGTTCAGGGTGGTTTATCTCCTCCACAGCAGAAAACTTTGGGTCAGGATTCCATGGGACACAAAGTATTCTTTTGCTCCAGGATCATTTTGAGAGGTCTATTTATTGCCCTTTTTACCAATAAAAATTTCCATGAAAAATGCTGTCATATCAAAATCACCCACTTTCATTCAACACTCCCTCTCAACACAATCTATGTGTCATCCATCAGCTTTTAAATTTAGGTCTAGTCTAGGTTTGTCTTCTCACCACTAGACTCATATACCCACATACCTATTTTTATTCCATGTGTAGGTTTCATAATAACCTCAAACTTTACATGTTTGAAATCAACACTAATGTTTACTCCAAACCTGTGCATACCCCATTCCTCCCTACCCAGACAACTCTACAGTGAAGTTCAAAGTTGAAAACCCCACCCATGCTCAGAGGTTTCACTTCTTAGTTCTTCATTTTAATATGAATAGACAAACAAGAATTACGACACATGAAAGACATGCTTCTAACATGGAATAAGGGCAAAAATAACTGGAAAAAATAATTTAGAGGAAACAGGGATTGTGCAGGAAACTATAGTTAAATAATAACAGGATGCTAAAATTTCCATAGAGCTACTGGAAATTAAAAGCATACTAAGAATAAAAATTTCAAAACCTAATAGAAGAGTATGGGAATAAAGGTATCAATTTCTTCCTGAAAATGAGAAATAAGAGACATAAACACAGAAAGTGGGAACAATAAGAAAGCCAAAGGGACAATTTCAGAAGGTCTACAATCTAATAAATTTTAAAAAGAGATAAAAAATGGAGTTGAGGACCTATGAATAAAATAATTCAAGAAAATATCTAATAAGGTTAGGATGTGTGTTTTCAGATTTAAAAAGGCTTAGCTTGTACCCATAATAATGGATAAAAATATACACACACAAATATCACTGTGAACTTTTGGAACGCTGGGACCAAAAGAAAGTTGTGCAAGATTAAAAAAAAAAACAACAACAGCAACTACAACAAAATAGTCACATACAAATGATCAGGTATTAGAATACATTTGAATTTCTTAAAGCAACATTAGAAGCAAGAAATAAAGCAATACTTTTGAAAGTCTAAAGAAAATTTACTTCCAAGCTAGAATTCTGTCACTAACCAAATTATCAATTAAATAGTTGTATAAGAAAATATTCAGACATTCAAAAATCTCAAAAAAGTGTAGTTTCCTGTCATTGTACCTTTTCTCAAGAAGCCACTAGAACACATGCTCTATAAAAATCAGATATTAAAACACAAAAAGGAGAAAGATACAGAGTATGCCATGATAGGTGAATACCTGATGTGGAGAATGAGAGCAGATAGGAGTAGTGTGACTTGGAAAACAGACATGTGGAAGGCTGTTATTCTCAGGATTCCAGCTACCACTCTACCATCTTTTTAACCTGAGGATAGAGTGCCTAAGGGAGTTTGGCACTGTTTCTTGGCTTGTTTTGATGTGTGTTGATGATGTTTTTGTTTTCTCTCCCATGTTCTCCTGCTTGGATTAGCTAAGTATACTCCCCCAAGATGAGTTCTCTTTGACCTACATTAGAGAATGAGATATAGTCCTCGGTGAACTTAGAAGCAGATAATACCTAGATGCCTATGCCCTGTGATGGATCATATGGTTTCTAGGGTCCATTCATGACTGTGCCCACTGATTTTCCTGGACAATTATTCAGTAACTGTGCTTAGCTTATCTTCTCCTTGGATCCTTCTAAATGTCTATGTAAAAAAAGGTGCAGATGCTGAGGCTGAAGATGGAAGAAGCTTGAGAAGGCTATGTGGGGTGCCTGAATGCTAGGGCTGGTTCCTGGCTCCAGTTGGCTTCTTGGGAAGATGTGAGTGAAGAGACTGGGGCACTATCTTTTCGTGAACCTCTTGGTCCCTAGCTGCACGGGACCCCACACTTGCCATGGACATTTGAGCTGGCAGAGATATTTCCCTGAATATTAGACAGAGTGAGATCTACAGTAGATGTATAGCTGGGGACCTTTGTATGCAAGACAGCTTTGATGAATTCTGGCCATAAGCACCTATCCTCCAGAGCACCCCATGTCCCTCTGAGAGGTCCTGGCCCCAGCTAACTACCAGATTGGGATAAAGGAGGGAAAACTTCCCAGCAGAACTGGGGCACATCTGTCCTGCAGGCCCACCTGCCTGCTAGCTGCTCCTGCCTGGGCACCCTGCAGTAGCATGTACACAGTGAAACCTCCACTGCCCAGCCTGGGTGCTTTGTTTTATCTGACTGAGTGTTGATAGCCTGGGAACACTTTGGACCCCCTAAGGCAACCTAAATCCAACCCCAAGGGTCCAGAGGAGAAAGCCACAAGCAGGCCCTCATGCTGAAGGGCTGTGTCTTATTGCTCAGGAGTGCTAAGCGAGGATCTGTGCCCAGCACTTGAGCAGGGGAGGAGCCCACACTCTCAGAAAACTGACAGGGATGAGTCACACAGGTTTGCAGACTGGTTTGGGATCTACATGTGCCTCCCTCCACAGAACTGGCCCCTGCCAGACCTCCGCCCAAGGGAACCTTGTGGTCTATAAGACCTAACAACAGCAAAAACAACAACAAATTGTGGGCCAGTGATCAAAGGTGGCTCCCCAAAGATCCAGACAAGAAACTGGTGAGGGACTCACTCCTTTCCTCCTTGCCCCAGAAAGCATAGCTGCAAATGTGAGGATATACAAAAGAACTGCACTGCTGAGTAAGAGCCTATCTACCATCCATTGTTCTCAAGTGCGATTTATGAGATTGTAGCCCAAACTACAACATTGATTCTCCCCGCGGCAAAACCAAGGGCAAGAATTCAACCACAAAGACCCCGTACAGAGCCTTGGACCTCTGACACTTCCAGAAATAAAGCCAACTGACTGTTCTCAATTTACACCACAGTTAAATGGACACCAACCCTCCTAGATGAAAAAGAATCAGCACAAGAACTAGCAATTCAAAAGCCAGAGTGTCCCCTTTCCTCCAATGAGCCTACCAGCTCCCCAGCAATGGTTCTTAACCAGTCTGAAAAGACAGACATGGAATTCAGGATCTGGATGACAAGGAAGCTCATTGAGATCCATAATAAGTTGAAACTCAATTCAATGAAACCAAGAAATGAAGTAAAGTCATTCAAGAGCTGAAAGATGAAATAGCCATTTTAAGAAAGACCCAAACTGAACTTCTTGAGCTGAAAAATTTACAAGAATCTCAAATACAATCAAAAGTATTAACAGCAGAATAGACCAAGCTGAGGAAAGAATGTTGGAGCTCAAAGACTGGTCCTTCAAATCAACTCAGTTCTTCAAATCAACCCAGTAAGACAAAAACAAACAAAACAGAATTAAGAAAAAGAAACAAAACCTCTAAGAAATATGAGATTATGTAAGGAGTACAAATCTATGACTTGATGGCATTCTGAGAGAGAAGGAAAGAGAATAGCAATGTGGAAATATTTCAGGATGTAGTTCATGAAAATCCCCCTAATTTTGCTACAGAGTTTGACATGCAAATCCAATAAATACAGAGAACCCCAGCTAAATACTATAAAAGATAACCATTGCCAAGGCACATAATCATCAGATTCACCAGTGTTAATGCAAAAGAAAAAGTCTTAAAGGCAGCTAGAGAGAAGAGACAGGTTACTTACAGAGGGAACCTTATCAGGTTAGCAGCAGATCTCTCACTAGAAACCTTACAAGCCAAAAGAGATTGGAGGCCTATTTTCAGCAGCCTTAAAGAAAAGAAATTCCAAATAAGAACCCACAAAATTAAGTTTCTTAAGTGATGGAGAAATAAAATACTTCTCAGACAAGCAAATGCTGAGGGAATATGTTTCAACTAGACCAGCCTTACAAGAGGTCCTGAAGTGAATGGTAAATGTGGAATGAAAGAACAACTCCTGCTACTGCAAATACTCACTTAAGGACATAGCCCACAGGCACTATAAAGCAACTATGCAATTAGGTCTATATTACAGACAGCTAACAATACAATGACAGGATCAAGGTCACACATATCAATACGAACATTTCACTTAAGAAAGCTAACCACCCCACTTGAAAGACACACAGTGGCAGGCTGAATTAAAGGATAAGACCTGACTATTATATTCAAGAAACCTACCTCACATGTAAGGACACCAACTGGCTCAAAGTAAAAGGATAGAAAACAATGTATCATGTAGACAGAAAACAAACAGCAAGAGTTCCTACACCTATATCATATAAAACAGATTTTAAGCCATTAAAAATTAAAAGGACAATGAAGAGCATTATGTATTGATAAAGGGTATAACAAAACAAGAAGCGTTAACTATCCTATGTATATACACACCCAACACCAGAGCACCCAAATTTATGAAACAAGTTCTTCTTGGCCTGCAAAAAGACTTAGACAACCACACAAGAATAGTAGGAGATATCAGCATCCCACTGACAGTATTAGATCACCAAGGCAGAAAATTAACACACTGTGGACTTAAACTCAACACCTTACCAGTGAACCTAATAGACATCTACAGAACAGCCCACCAAACAACCACTGAATATACCTTCTTCTCTTCTGCTCATGAAACATATTCTAAGATCAAACACATGCTTGGTCATAAAACAAGTGACAAAATTTTTTTTAAAAAATGAAAATTATACCAAGCACAGTCTCAGACCACAGCACGATAAAAATATAAATCAATATCAAGAAGATCTCTCAAAACTACAGAAGTACATGACAATAAAACAATTTGCTCTGGAATAACTTCTGAGACAGCATTAAAATTAAGGCAGAAATTTAAAAAAATTTTGAAATTAATGAAAATAGGGAAACAATATACTAAAATCTTTGGAATACAGCCAAAGCGGTGTTAAGAGGAAAGTTTGAAGTTCTAAACACCTTCATCAAGAATTTAGAAAGATCTCAAATTCACAATTTGACTTTGCACATAAAGAAACTAGAAAAATGTGTACAAACCAACCCCAAAGCTCGAAGGAGAAAAAACATAACTAAAATTAGAGAAGAGCTTAATGAAATTGAGATACAAAAATCCATACAAAAGATCATTGAAGTTAGGTTTCTTGAAAATAAGATTGATAGACTACTAGCTATATTAACAAAGGAAAAGGAGAGGATCCATATATGTGCAATCAGAAATGATAAAGGAAATATTACAATTGATCCTACAGAAATACAAAGATCATCAGAAACTACTATAAATAGCTCTATGCATGCACATTAGAAAATCTAGAGAAAATGGATAAATTCCTGGAAGCACACAATTTCCCAGGAGTGAATCAGGAAGAGAATGAATAGACTGATACCGAGTTCTGAAATTGAATCAGTAATAAAGAGTCTACCAACAAAAAGAAAAACCCAGGACCAGGTACATTCACAGTCAAATTCTACCAGATGTGCAAATAACTGATACCAATCATACTGAAACAATTCAAAAATATCAAGGAAGAGGAGCTCCTCCCTAACTCAATCTATGAAGCCAAAATTAGCCTGATACCTAAATCTGGCAATGAAAAAAGAAAACTTCAGGCCAATGCCCCTGATGAACATAAATGCAAAATTCCTCAACAAAATATTAGCAAACCAAATCCAGCAGCACATCAAAAAAGTTAATACACCACAATCAAGTAGGCTTTATTCCTGGGATGCAAGGTTGGTTCAACATATACAAATCAATAAATGTGATTTGCCACATAAACATAATTAAAAGCAAAAACAATATGATCATCTCAATAGATGCAGAAAAAGCTTTCAATAATATCCAACATCTCTTCAAGATAAAAAGCCTTAGGCTGGGCGCAGTGGCTCATGCCTGTAATCCCAGTGCTTTGGGAGGCTGAGGCGGGTGAAGCACAAGGCCAGGAGTTAGAGACAAGCCTGGCCAACACAGTGAAACACCATCTCTACTAAAAATACAAAAATTATCTGGGCATGGTGGTACATGCTTGTAGTCCCATCTACTTGGGAGGCTGAGGCTGGTGAATCACTTGAACCTGGGAGGTGGAGGTTGCGGTGAGCCGAGACCATGCCATTGCACTCCAGCCTGGGTGACAGAATGAGACTCCATCTCAAACAAAAACAAAAACAAAAACAAAACACTTAACAGGCTATTCATTAAAGGAACATACTTCAAAATAATAAGAGCTATCTATGACAAACCCACAGCCAACATTATACTGAATGGGCAAAAGCTCAAACCATTCCCCTTGAGAACTTGAATAAGACAAGGATGCCCACTCTCACCATTCCCATTCAATACAATACTGGAAGTCCTAGTGAGAAGAATCAGGCAAGAGACATAAATAAAAGGCATTCAAATAGGAAAAGGAACTCAAACTATCTCTCTTCACTGATCGTAAGGTTATATACCTATAAAATCCTAAAGACTCTGCCAAAAGGCTCCTAGAACTGACAAAATGACTTTAGTAGAATTTTGGGATACAAAATTACTATTCAGAAGTCAGTAACATTTCTATACACAAACAATGTCCAGGCTGAAAGTGAAATTGAGAACACAATCCCACTTATAATACCCACAAAGAAAATGAAATATCTAGGAATACAGCTAACCAAGGATGCAAAAGATCTCTACAAGGAGGACTACAAAACACTGCTGAAAGAAATTAGAGCTGACACAAATAAACGAAAAATATTCCATGCTCATGGATTAAAAGAATCAATACTGTAAAATAGGCCAGACTGCTCAAAGTGATTTACAGATTCATTGATATTCCTATCAAACTACAAATGCCATTCTTCACAAAATTATTAAAAACTATTATAAAATCCATATGGAAAAAAAAAGAGCCCAAATAACCAAAGCAATCCTAAGCAAAAAGAACAAAGCTGGAGGCATCATGCTACCTGGCTTCAAATTATATTATAAAGCTATAGTAATCAAAACAGCATGGTACTGGTACAAAAACAGACATATAGACCAAAAAAAAAAAAAAAAACAGAATAGACAACTCAGAAATAAAGCCACACATGTAAAACCATCTGATTTTTTTTTTTACCAGGTCAACAAAAACAAGCAATGGGGAGAGTAGTCTCTATTAAGTAAATGGTGTTGAGATAACTGGCTAGCCAGATGCAGAAGATTCAAGCTGGGCCCCTACCTTTCAACATATACAAAAATTAATTCAAAATGGATCAAAGATGTAAACTTAAGACCTCAAACTATAAAAATCCCAGAAGACAACCTAGAAAATATTCTTCTTGTTAAAGAATTTTTGGCTAAGTCCCCCAAAGGAACTACCATTGAAAAAATACAAATAGGACCTAATTAAGTTACAGAGCTTCTGGAACAGCAAAATAAACTATCAACAGAGAAAACAGACCCTATAGAATGGGAGAAGATATTCAAAACCTATACATCTAACAAAGGCCTAATCTCTAGAACCTATAGAGAAAAATCAACTAGCAAAAATTCTCATTAAAAAGTGGTCAAAAGACAGGAACAGGCACTTCTCAAAAGAATACATACAAGTGGCCAGTAAACGTATGAAGAAAAGCCCAGTATCACTAATCATCACAGAAATGCAAATAAAAACCGCAGTGGGATACCATCTCACGCTAGTCAGATTGGCTATTATTAAAACATCAAAAAACAATAGATGCTGGTGAGGCTGCAGGGAAAAGGGAAAACTTATACACTGTTGGTGGGAATGTAAATGAGTCCAGCCACTGTGGAAAGCAGTCTGCAGATTTCTCAAATAACTTAAAACAGAGCTACCATTCAACATAACAATCCTGTTATTGGGTATATACTCAAAGGGAAATAAATCATTCTACCAAAAAGGTACATGCACTTGTATGTTCATCATTGCACTATTCACAATAGTAAAGACAGGGAATCAACCCAGGTGCCCATCAATGGTAAAATGGATAAAGAAAATGTGGTACCAAGAAATACTATGCAGCCATAAATTTGAATAAAATTATGTCCTTTACAACAACATGATGCATCTGGAGGCCATAATCCTAAGCAAATTAATGCAGGAACAGAAAATCAAATACCACCCATTCTCACTTATAAGTGGGAGCTAAACATTGAGCACACATGGACATAAATATAAGAGCAATAAACACTGCAGATAACTGAGGGGCATGGGTTGAAAAACCACCTATCTGGTACTACGCTCACTACCTAGGTGATAGAATCTGTACCCCAAACCTCAGAATTATGCAATATTCCCATATAATGAACCTGCACACATACCCCCTATATCTAAAATAAAAGTTGGGGAAACAAAACAAGGAAATTATTAACTCAAAAGTAAGAATAGTGGTTACTGCTGAAGTAGGAGGAGGAAGAAAGATGCAAAGAGAAAGGAACACGTGTGGGCTTCTAAGAAACTGATAATATTCTATTTCCCAGTTTCAATCAATGATGAGTATAAGAATTTTATTTTTCATATTTCTTAAATTATAGATATATATTTCATATGTTTCTCAGTTATGGTTCAAACGGAGAAGCAAAACAAGTAGGATATATATACACATATATATACACACACACACATATATATATAGATACACACACACACACACACACGAATTTATTCCAAGAAATTGGCTAATGCAATAGCAGGGGCTAATATAAGTCTGTGGGGCAAGCAAACAGAAAGAGAAAATCATGAGCAAACCAGAATCCCAGGGAACAAGAGAAAGCTTCTTGTCCATAGGATTCAGTCAGGAAGAAAGATGAGAAGGGAGAGAGCTTTGGAGGGAAAAGTTGCAAGTCCAGCTGCCATTTGAAATCTCCAAGTTCAGGAAAGCCTGATCCCTGTTTTTGAAAACTCCCAACTGATTAAGTCATGCCTACCCAAGATCATCTCTCTTTTGATTAATTTAAAACCAAATGACTCAGAACTATGATCACATCTACAGAGTCCTTTCACAGCAGAGCCTAGATTAGTGTTTGGTTGACTAACGGACAGTATGGGTGTTTATGCCACAAACCGCCAGTGCCTCACTTCAGTCCTCCAACTCTCCTGGGAGATGATCCTTTGTAGCCCACTCTAAAGGAAAGAGACTAGAAATGTAATTCTAGGGATTATAATTCATCCTAGCCAACTTGACACACCAAAATGCTATCACAATAAACTATTACCTACATAGGTGACATATTTCACAATTTAAAAAAATTAAAACTAAATTCAGTTATTTCCTTCTAGATAACAAAATAAAATGAGTAGGTAAACTCCTGCAAAGAAGTCCTTGGAAATATCCATAGAAGCTGGTTTTTCATGCTAGCACATTTCTTGCTGGGGTAATTCAAAATAATAGTGGTAGCATAATTTTAGAACAGTGTTCTTAAGGAGTCTTGAATGGGTCACCTTAAATTATTTTAATCCTAAAAACAAACATTAAATATGAAATGAGAAAATCTATTACATTTTATCATGTTTGAAAGTAGGATTAGTACATTATGACATAATTATTTTCTTTTTCCTTCTTGGGACACAGTTTCACTTTGTTGCCCAGGCTGGAGTGCAGTGGCACAATCTCAGCTCACTGCAGCCTCCACCTCCTGGGTTCAAGCAATTCTTGGGTCTCAGCCTCCCAAATAGCTGGGATTACAGGTGCCTGCCACCATGCTGGCTAACTTTGTTTTGTACTATTAGGAGAGACGAGGTTTCACCATGTTGGCTAGGCTAGTTTTGAACTCCTGGCCTCAAGTGATCCACCTGCCTTGGCCTCCCAAAATGCTGGGATTACAGGCCTGAGCCACCGTGCCCAGCCCGACATAATTATTTTACTAAAGTGATTTGAGAAACATAAGCTGTCTTCTACCACAAAATACTGCTACCCTTGAATGCCACTTAAGCTTTTAGAAGCCCTCCGAATAACGTCATCATTGTTACTGTATTATTATTTTAATTTGGGGGCTTAAGCTTGTTATAGCACCTGACAACAGCATGTTCATTAGTTGAATAGAGACAATCCACAAATTAACAGTAACCAACTCATGAGTAAAGGAGTTGTTTTTGAAGAGGTGATAAATGATTATAAGTAAAGCCAAAATTTTTCATATTGCTCCAAGAGTGGAAATTTATGGGAAGAGAAACATTAGCTCAGGAAAAGGATAATTTTATTGACAAAGTCACCTGGCAACAGAATGAGCATCTTCCATGATTCCCCACACTTTGAAGTGTTCAAATCTAGGATGGCAGGCTTGCTGGGGGAATTGTGTCACGATTCAAGCCTTGGACTAGACACCCAATCCAATGGATATACCATATATTGTCACAATTTTTCATGCCTTATTCCTGGACTAATCACCTACCTCTACCATTTAATTTTTCAAATAACCAAATTGTTCTAAGGGAACGGCACTTCTGGGAGAGTTCTGCCCAAGGACCTTCTTGACCCACCATTTTCTGTATCACTCCTTTTCTTTCTGCTTAAACTGATTTTACCTGTGCTGGATGCTCCCATGTTCTTGTTTTTTAGTTCTTAATTCATTAAATCCCACTATCTCAGCCATACAAACTTTAGTGCTTTCTTTAGCTTTTCGCCTTGCTCTTCCAACTTATTCTAAAGGAAGATTTTTCTCCCTCTCCTCATGTTACCTGTGAGTAAAGCAAAAAATTTATTCGTGACTGTTACAACACCAAAATCAAGGACAAGGAAAGCCCTGAGTTTTGAAGTGAAATTAGACACAATGATGAATTCAGGCTAGTCTTTGAAAAATTAAATCAGTCATAAATGAGCAATCATAATACTGAAATTATGGTATTGGAAAAAAGTCTAATACAGATTTCTTTCATTCAAAAAGCATTTATTGAATTCTTACCATGTCTGGTTGCTAGGTGCTTGGGTTAGAAAATTGAATGTCAGTGTTTTTCAAAGGATGGTTTGTGCAGTTCTGAGTGAAAATACCCTAGAGATTTTGAACTTGGATGGGCCAGAAACCATGTCTTGCTCTGTATGTATTACTGTTTATCACTAAAAAAACTTTTGAAGGAAAATGATTCCCCCTTTTCAATTAATCAAAAATGCAAATGATTATTAAATGCAAACATTTGACTATCTCATAAAGTTCTTTATGGACAAATCTGTGAATATTATTTTGCATTTTTCAATTCTATTTTATAGAAAAGATAAAATATTTGAAAAGATAACTGAAATGGAAATTAGGCAGCACCACTGTCCTGCTGTTTTGGGGAGTAGCATAAACGAGGCAGACATGGATTCATATCCAAGCTCTTTACATTTATACACTATGTGGCCTTGCTCTCCCAAATCAGTTTGTTACCTAAAAGGGGGTATAATAATAATAATAATAATAATGAAGGTATTATAAATATTACAAAGAATAAGTGTATAAGAGAATATACATTACTAATATTCAGTTTTACAATTTTCCTACCTCCCCTGCTGAGGATAAAAAGACAGAAGTGCAAAATGAAGAGTCATGGAAGGAAAGCAGTCAGGCTCTATGAAAAAAAAAATCCCAGGATATTCCACGTGGAGGCGAGAGATATAACCTGGAAGGGGATGCATTGTGAGGAAGAGATGGTCCAGAGTGGTGTGTAAACAAATAGCATGCTGGAAAGACACATGTGGATGAGAAATAAATCTCTCTTGGGATAATGCATTAAGAGTAAATTGGGAGCTTCGGGGTATACTTTATTATTTTAAGCCACTATGTTGGTTTAAATTTGTTATGCAGCAATAAATAACTGATAACATAACCAAAACACTTCTTATTGCAAGTTAGAATAGTTAGATTTATTGACCTACAATATTCTGTTCCATAGAGCACAGAGGATTTTAATAAGCAGAGATTTTAATAAGTAGAGCACAGAGGGTTTTAGTAAGAATTTCTGTGTGCACTTTAAATGTTTGCGAGAACAGTGAGAGTGAGGAGTGCTCTTTGGACTGTGCCTCTTTAAAATCAGGACCATACAGGAAAGGGACAATGATTGTTAAGGAGATTGCTATTCTGAATAATTTCAAAGCTAAGGTGGGACTCTACCTGTACTTGACATAAAAATAATTGCCCTAAATATGAGTCAACATGCTTTTTCACCGTGAATGTCAAAATACTGAATGTTCATATAAAACGAATAATGAGGACCTAACACAAGCAGCGCTGAGACAAAAGCAAGATATTGGAAAAATGTTTTATGACATTAAATTAAAGAAGTCTAAGAAAAAAATTCCTTGCTAAATTACTATGTGGGAATTTCCATTTTAATGCTACCTTTAATAGACTCCCAATTGCTCATGAATTTGGAGTCCTGTCTGCATGGGACCAGAGAGTTACTGGTAGAAACGGAGACTAGCTCCATTCTGTATTTTTTCTCTGCTTGGGTACTTGATCCTGGCCCCTAACTGATGTTTTGGGAGTAGCAGTGCTCAGGTATGGAAACCAACTATCTGACCAATTTCTGCCAGAAACTGGAGACAAACCTAAGTATGTTTTGCTAATGGACTAAAGGGGACTTTGAGTAATGGTTAGGACATGCCTCAGTCACTGCAGGAATGACCAGATTCAAAGATGGAGATGGCAACCACGTAAGGCCCTTCAGAGACTCAGCTCATTTGCATCCCTGCCCCAGAGTCTGTTATGGGGAAGGAACTGGAAGGCATGTGCCACCTTAAAACCATGCATCAGTGAGCAATGTGCTTCTGACTTCATGTCCTCAGTAGAAAAACACTTACTATATAGCATCTACCAGGAGCTCTAAAATGGAGCTTGCAAGCTTAGCAGTATGTCTAAGTCCTATTTCCCAAGAAAGACAAAGAATCAGGAGTTAATAAAAACAGATGTAATTTCCTCTCTGAGAAGGCTTCTAAATATTCTCCTTTGGCCATTTCGTCAAAGCATGGAGAGGAAAGAAAACAAATCTTGCAGCCACAAAGATTAAAGACTTCTAAAGATCTTCGAGCCTGACCTGGTGGGTAGAGGTGAGCAGGGAGAGCTTCACACCTTGAAGACCGACTCCCAGGCCCAGTCTCAGAGGGCTCCCTATTCAGACTGGGGAAGCTTGGAAATTAAGCTGGGGCCTAAATGGGAGACCACAGTCCCTAATAAGTTTCCAGTGTGCCAGAGTGGGAAACAGGCATGACCACTGGACTCATTTAGCCACTTTCTACATTTCTGAGATCCTACTGATCTGTCAGTGGCATGGATTCCAAAAGGTAGAGGCTAGAACTGGTCCCATCTTCATTTTAGCTGATTTAGAAGAGGCAACTGGTGGCTGTTTGCCCAGGATGGATCTTTCCTTCTCCATTTGGAATATGGAGTCCTGTGCTTTGGATAATTTCCTAGCTCTCCATTTGCACATTTTCTAGAAGAAGCTGTGATAAACTCCATCAGGCTTCATCTGCTTGCACATCCAGAGGCACCTGAGATTTAGGTATATAGGCCTTAATAGCAGGGATTTCTAGCTTTTTGTTTTTCTAAGAGCCATTAATCTAATTCCCAATCAGGTACAGATGCTCAATACTGTATATATGAATAAATATTTCTAATAAGAAAAAAGAAGATTGGGGAAGAATTATTAAAGGTGGTAGTATGTGAACTAGCCCAAAATATAAAACACTTGTGAATGTGTCACAAATACATACTAGAACTAAATGTGCTCAGCTTCTGCTATATGTGTGTTCAGGCACTATGAAAATTCATTTCAAAGTGATGGGATCAAAGAGATGAACACAAGGCGCTTGCCAAACAATATTTTTAAAAAGAATATACACTCATGAAATGTTATTTACCGCATAACATTTCTGTCAATGACAGACCACATATATGACAGTGGTCCCATAAGATTACAATAGAGTTGAAAAATTCCTGTTACCTAGTGACATGGTAGCTATCATAACACAGTGAAATACCTTTTCTAAGTTTAGATATGTCTAGATAACACAAATATTTACCTTTGTGTTACAATTGCCTATAGTATTCAGTCCAGTAACACGTTACATGGGTTTTTGGACTAGAAGCAATAGGCCATACCATATAGCCTAGTTGTGTAGTAGGGATACCATTTAGATTTGTGTAAGTACACTCTGTGATATTTGCATAATGATGAAATTGCCTAATGACATATTTATCAGAATGTATCCCCTTCATTAAGTGATGCATAACTATATATTGTGTCTATATTTCCACTGTCAAGAAACTTAAATTTTTGACTCTGATTCAGACAACAGAAAATAATGAGCTTCATGCCAATCTTTTCTTGTTTGCCTGTCACCCTCTGCAAAAGAGACAAACATATCTGTGACTTTGGAAACATATCGTGTGCCAGAAGTTGTTCTAATACATGTAAAGAAATTGGTATATATGTATTAACTCAGAATTTCATTTATATCTCCAGAGAGCAATAAATAACTGATCTGGCACTCACAGAACAACTCGTTGGACCTTTGGATACAGCTAATTACATTTTATATAGTAATTTCCAATAGGAGAAGCAACATGTAAAAAAGAAACAGATAATTACCTGTTACCTGAATAAAAATGGCCATTAATAACTTAATGAAATTCTTTTAACAAGATAAATCTATTGGCAACATTATTCATTCATCAGGAAGCAGCCAGAAATGACCCAGTTATGATAAGAGATTACCAAGAACATATCGAAGGAAGGTTCTCCTTTCAGAGCACTGTTATAAATTACCCCATTTCAGGACATAGTGAAGGATTCTACAGCAGGAATCAAGAGCTTGAGAAAATTATCATCAATAAGAAAAGTATGTTGTTTGCATATCTTGATTCAATTTGTGATAATAATACTCATAATCAACTGTAATATGTTTTCAAATGCTTCTTGGAAAGGGTTAAGTCCAACATTGTTTACTTCTCCTAGGATATAATTTAAGCAGCTGCAGAAGAACTTAATACTATTCATTGTCTTAAAGTATATAATTTCTACTAATTGTTAGATTACCATATGCATAGATTACAGCATCATAATGCCAGTGGACTTTAGGCAAAATTTCAATGCAAATTACAGTACAAAGCCATGATTATTGCATTTAAAATGACAAACACTGAAGAGAAAAAAACAGATTTTGTTTGATCAAGCAAAAGGTTCAGCTTGATCAACAGGTTTTTGTTGTTGTTGTTTTTCTTTTTTTTCTTTTTTTTTTTTATGACGGAGTCTCACTCTGTCGCCCAGGCTGGAGTGCAGAGCTCAGCTCACTGCAAACCCTGCCTCCTGGGTTCAAGTGATTCTTGTACTTGCCTTCCAAGTAGATGGGACTTCAGGAACGTGCCACCATGTCTGGTTAATTTTTGTATTTTTAGTAGAAACAGGATTTTGCCATGTTGGCTAGGCTGGTCCCAAACTCCTGACCTCAGGTGATCCACCTGCCTCAGCCTCCCAAATTGCTGGGATTACAGACATGAGCCACCACTCCCAGCCCTTGATCAACAGTTTAAAGTAAATTTTGTTTTGTCTTATTACAAAGTTACATAATTTTTTAACAGAAAATTTAGAAAATATAGTTCATTAACAAGAAGAAAATCATCTGTAAGAACACTTTCAAAAAAGTCATTGTTGCAGATTTTTAAATTTTCTTCCATGCTTTTGAAAATGTATAAACATAAGCACAAACATAATTTACTTTTACAAAGAAGGGATCATAATATACATTCTATTTTTAATCATCTATATATATTTTGTAACTACAATCTCCTATCTTATCATATTTTATAATGCATAATTATTCATGTTTATCATAAATTATGTAATCAATCCCATATTATTGAACATTAATTTTGCTCCCATTTTTTTCTTTGTAATTGCGAAGGTTAATCTTATATGTTAACTTGACTAGGTTAAGGGATACACAGATAGCAGGTAAAATACCATTTCCGAGTGTGTATGTGAAGGTGTTCTCAGACCAAACTGAGGGTCGGGCTTCTGTTTCTCATGGCCCAATAATGAGATGCAGATGAACTGGGGAGGAAAAGAGTTTTTATTTCCACAACTGCTTACTGGGAGAAGGCCTGGGAATTATTACCAGACCAACTCAAAATTACAAAGTTTTCCAGAGCTTATATACCTTCTAAGTTATATGTCTATATGTAAGTACGCATTCATCTAAAGACATAAGTGATTAACTTATTTTAACCTATAACTAAGGTCTTAGACCTGAAGACTTTCCTCTGGAGCCTCAGTAAATTCACTTAATCTAAATGGGTCCAGGTGCTGGGGTGATTACCCTTATCTTGCCTCCTGCCAAACCATGGAGGTTTGAGGAGTTCCTTCAGAACTCCAATAAACTTGTTCGTGGAGGCCTGGGGAATTTCTTCAGACCCACAATAAAAGTTCTGTTAAAAATTCCTTCATTATTTTGTCATGCTTTAAGGCCCAGGAAAGGCCTAGGCAAAACTCTTGGTGGGCTTTTGTTACATCCCAGCCTTTGTAGAAGGGCACTGGCTTTTAATATTTAACTTAACCACTCAGTCAGTAGTGACACTGTTTTTATGCAGGCCTGTGTTGGTGAGAACTGGCCTGCCACGAAGGTGTTTCCAGAAATAATTAGCATTTGAATAGGAAGACTGAGAAAAGAAGACCATTTTCCCCAATGTGGTTGGGCATCCTTCAAACCATTGAGGGACAAAATAGAACAAAAAGGCAGATGAGGAGTGAATTATATTTCTCTCTCTCTCTCAACCCTGTGCAGGAACACCTGTCTTTTGCTGCCCTTGGACACTGGTGCTTCTGGTTCTCCAGTCTTTGTACTCAGACTGAACTGCACTATAAGATTTGTGGTTCTCCAGCTTGCGAATGGCCTATCATGGGACTTCTTGGTGTCCAAAATTGTGTAAGCTAATTTTTATAATAAATGCCTTCTATATCTCTCTATATACTACCAATTCTGTTTCTCTGAAGCATCCCTAATACAGCAACTGTAAGCAGTGCTATGATAAAGGTTCTTGACACAGTGTCTAATAATGTGTATCGTTTCTTGGAATACATTTTTGCAATTTATTGTTACCTGATGAAATAAGCAAGACTTCAAAATCAAATTGCTGGAGGGAGGTAGAGCAAGACTTCTGAATAAACCCTCCAGTGACTGTCCCTGTCATAGGAACACCAAATTGAACAATTATCCACGCTGAAAAAAAAAGCATAAGAACCAGAAATCAGGTGAGTGATCACAGTACCTGGTTTCAACATCATATTAAGGAAAGAGGCACTGAAGGCAGTAGGAAAGACAGTCTTGAAGCACCTGTAGCACCCCCTGAGTCCCCAGGCAGCAGCCCTATGGTGTGGAGTGGAGAAAGAATCTGTGTGCTTTGGGAGGACAAGAGCAGTAATTGCGGGACTTTGCACTGGGACTCAGCGCTGCCTTGTCAGGGGAAAGCAACACAGGGCAGAACTCAGCCAGTGCCCATGGAGGGAGCATTTAGACCAGTCCTAGCCAGAAGGAAATTGTTGGTCGAAGTCAAGGTTCTGGTAAGTATTGCCACAGTGGGTTAAAGTGCTCTGGAGTTTATTGGATACTAAATTTTATACTAGTTCAGCCACAGTAGAATAGGGCACCAGGCAAGTCCTGAGGCCCCCATTTAAAGCCCTATCTTCCAGGTGACATTTCTAGACACACCCTGGGCAAGAAGGGAACTGCTGTCTTAAAGGGAAGGACCCAATCCTGGATTCATCACCTACTAACTTAAGAGCCCTTGGGCCCTGAATATTCAGCACTGGCAGCCAGGCAGTACTTGCTGCAACCTTGGGCGAGACTCAGAACCATGCTGCCTTTAGGAGTAACCCAGCATATTCCTAGCTGTGGTGGCTCTGGAGAGATAACTCTATCGGCTTGAGGAAAGGAAAGGGAAGATTAAAGGAACTTTGTCTTGCAGCTTGGATACCAGCTTAGTCACAGGTTTGTCACCAAGCAGGCTCCAGGGGTTCCCAATTCCAGGCCTTGGACAGTATTTCTGGACCTGCCCTGGGCCAGAGGGGGCCCATTGTCCTGAAAGGAGAGACTCAGGACTGGCAGCATTCACCATGAGTTGACTGAAGAGACATTGGGCATTGCATGAACATTGGTGGTAGCCAGGCAGTACTTGCCACAGGCCTGAGGTGATGGTGGAAATCTAGAAAGACACCTCTGCTTGAGGAAAGGGGAGGGTAGAGTGGGAAGGTCTTTGCTTGTAACATGAGTGCCAACTCAGCCACAGTAGAATAGAGCAACAGGTAGATCCCTAAGTTTCCTGACTAGGCCGTGGCTCCCAGATGGTACTTCTGAACATGCCTGGGCCAGCAGGAACCCAGTAGCTGAAGGGAAGAATAAAAGCATGGCTAGATTTGCTACTTGTTGACTGTAGATCCCTTGGGTCTTCATGAGTGAACATAGGCAGTAGCCAGGCAGTGGTCACTGCAGGTCTTGGGTGAAACCCAGTGCTATGCTGGCTTTGGGTCTGGGTCTGACCCAGTACAGTCTCAGTGGTGGTGACTACAGGGGTGCTTGTGTCACCCTTTTCTCAGCTCAGGCAGTTCAGCACAGACAGTTTTTATTTGGGAGAATGCAAAGGAAAAGAACGAAAGTCTCTGCCTGGTAATCCAGGGAATTCTTCTGGAACTTACCTAAGACCACTAAGACAGTACCTCTCTAAGTCTGCAAATGTCACAGTGTTTCTGGGCTTAGTGTGCCCCCTAAGTCAGATATGGCTGCAGGGACAAAAGACTTATATCACCACACTACAGATCCTTTGAATAATTGGAAAACCTTTCCAAGAAGCAGAGAAACAAAAAGGCAAGACTGTGAAGATTAAATAAATACCTAACTCACAGATACTCAGGCGAGGATGAACATCTACAAACATCAAGATAATCCAGAAAAACATGACCATATCAAATGAATTAAATAAGGCACTAGTGACTAATCCCAGAGAGACAGAGATATATGACCTTTCAGATAGAGAATTCAAAATAGCTGTTTGAGGGAGCTCAAGAAAATCCATGATACCATAGAGAAAGAATTCAGAATCCTATCAGATTAATTTAACAAAGAGATAGAAATTATCAAAAACAATCAAGTAGGAATTCTGGGGCTGAAAAATGCAATTAAAATACTGGAGAATGCATCAGAATCTCTTAACAGCAGAATTAATCAAGCAGAAGAAAGAATTAGTTAGCTTCAAGGCAGGCTATTTAAAAATACAGAGTCAGAGATGACTAAATACTGAAAATAAAAAAGAACAATGCACACATAGAAAATAGCCTCAAAAAGACAAATCTGTTATTGGCCTTAGAGAGAAAGTAGAGAGAGAGAAAATGGAGTATAAAGTTTACTAAAAGAGATAATAACAGAGAATGTTCTAAACCCAGAGAAAGATGTCAATATTCAGGTATAAGAAAGTTATATAACAAAGTAGATTTAACTTGAAGAAGACTACCTCAAGACATTTTATAACCAGACTCCCAAAGGTCAAAGATAAAAAAGGATTCCAAAAGCAGCAAGAAAAAAAGAAACAAATAACATACAATACATCTGAGAGTAGACTTCTTCATATAAATTTTACAGGCCAGCAGAGAATGGCATGAAGTATTTAAAGTGCTGAAGGAAAATTTTTTATCCTGGAATAGTATATTCCATGAGAAAATTCTTCAAAGTTGAAGGAAAAATAAAGACTTTTCCAGAAAAACAAAAGCTGAGGGATTTCACTAACACCAGACTTACCCTACAAGAGATGGTAAAGAAAGCTCTTCAACATGAAATAAAAGAATGTTAATAAGCCATAAGAAATCATCTGAAAGTACAAAACTCACTGGCAATAGTAAGTATGGAGAAAAACAGAGAATAATGTAACACTGTAATTGTAGTGTGTAAACTTCTCAAATCTTGAGTAGAAAGCCTAAAAAGTGAACTTATCAAAAACAATAACTACAACTTTTCAAGACATAGACAGTATATTAAGATATAAGTAGATACAACAAAAAGTTAAAAAGCAGAGAATGAAGTTAAAGTGTAAAGTTTTTATTAATTTTCTCTTTGCATGTTTGGTTGCTTATGCAATCGGTGTTAAGCTGTCATCAGTTTAAAATAAAGGATTATAAGATACCATTTGCAAGCATCATGGTTACTATAAATTAAAAAGCATAACACGGATACACAAAAAAGCAAGAAATTAAAACATATTACCTGAGAAAATTACCTCCACTAAAAGGAAGACAGGAAAGAAAGAAGGAAGAAAAGACTGAAAAAACAACAAAAAACAAATTAAAAATTACAGGAGTAAGTCCTGACTCATCAATGCATTGAGTGTAAATGAACTAAACCCTTGAATCAAAAGACATACAATGGTTGAATGAAGAAAAAACATGACCCAATGATCTGTTGCCTACAAGAAACCCTTTACCTGTAAAGACACACAGAGACTGAAAATAAAGGGATGGAAAAAGATACTCCATGCAAATGGAAAGAAAAAAAAAAAGGCAGGAGGAGCTATGCTTATATCAAACAAAATAGATTTTAAGACAAGAACTATTAAAAAGACACAAGAAGGTCATTATATAAACAAAGGAAGCAATTCAGCAAGAAGATATAACTATTGTAAATATGTATGCACCCAACACTGGAGCACCCAGATATGTAAAGCAAATATTATTAGACCAAAAAAGAGAGAGTAAGAGACTCCAATTCAGTCTTAACTGGAGACTTCAACACTCCACTTTCAGTATTGTACATATCATCCAGACAGAAATTCAATAAAGAAACAATGGACTTAATATGCACTATAGTCTTAATGAACCTAACAGATACTTACAGAACATTTCAATCAATGGTTGGAGAACACATATCCTTCTTCTCAGCACACGGATTATTCATAAGGGTAGAACATGTGCCATGTCAAGGTCACAAAACAAGTCTTAAAACATTTTAAAAAATAAAAATTATATCAAGTATCTTCTCTGACCACAAAGAAGAGAAACTAGAAACCAATTAAAAAAGGAATTTTGGAAAATATACAAACACATGGAAATAAACAATATGCTTCTGAATGACCAGTGGATCAATAAATAAATTAAGAAGGAAATTAAATTTTTTTTCAAACAAATGAAAATGGAAACACAACATTCCAAAACCTATGAGATGCAGCAAAAGCAGTAATAAAAGGTATTATTATAGTAATAAGTGCTTACATCAAATAGAAAAACTTCAAATAAACAACCAAATGATGCCTCTTAAAAAACTAGACAAGCAAGAACAAATCAAACTCAAAGTTAGAAGAAAATAATAATAAGTATCAGAGCAGAAATAAATGAAATTGAAATGAATAAAGAAAACCAAAGATCAACAAAGTGCTGTTTTTTTTTTTTTTAAAGAAAGCATAAACAAATCCACAAACCTTTAGCCAGACTAAGAAAAGGAGAGAAGAAACAAATAAAACAATCAGAGATGAAAAAGGAGACATTACAATTAATGTCACAGAAATTCAAAGAATCATTAGACGCTACTATGATAAACTATATACCAATAAATTTGATAATTGAGAGAAATCAATAAAATCCTAGACCTATACAACCTACCAAGAGTTAACCACAAAGAAATCCAAAATATGAACAGACCAATAACAACAAATAACAGACCTGACAGCTAATGAGATCAAAACCGTAATAAAATATCTCTCAGCAAAGAAAAGCCCAGCACCCAATTTTGCTTCACTGCTACATTTTACCTATCACTTAAAGAAGAACTAATATCAATCCTACACAAACTGTTCTGAAAAATAGAGGAAGGAATACTTCCAAACTCATTCTATAATACGAGGCCATTATTGCCCTAATACTAAAACCAAGCAGATAAAGATACATCGAACAAAGGAAAACCACAGGACAATACCTCTGATAAACATTGATGCAAAAGTCCTCAAGAAAATATTAGCAAACTGAATTCAACAACACATTAAAAGATAATTCAATGTGACCAAGAGGGATTTATCCCAGAGATGTAAGAATGGTTCAACATGTGCAAATCAATCAATGTGATACATCCTATCAACAGAATAAAGGACAAAACCATATGATCATTTCAAGTGAGGCCATAAAAGTGTTAGACAAAATTCAGCATCCCTCTATGATAAAAACCCTAAAAAATCTGGGTATAGAATAAATATACCTCAATATAATAAAAGCCATATATGACAGACCCAAAGGCAGTATACCAAATGGGGAAAAAGTGAAAGCCTTTCTTGTGAGATTTGGAACAAGACAAGGATGTCCATTTTCACCACTGTTATTTGACATAGTACTTGAAGTCCTAGGTGGAGCACTCAGACAAGAAAAAGAAATAAATGGTATCCAAATCAAAAAGGAAAAGTCAAATTATCCATGACGCAGATGATATAATCTTGTATTTGGAAAAATCTAAAGACTCCACCAAAAAACTATTAGAACTGATAAACAAATTAAGTAAGGTTGTAGGATACAAAATAATATACAATACTCAGTAGCATTTCTATTGCCAAAAGTTAACAATTTGAAGAAGAAATAAAAGAGTAATCCCATTTACAATAGGTACAAATAAAATAAAACACCTAGGGGTAAACTTAACCAAAGAAGTGAAAGATCTCTAAAATGAAAACTAAAAAACATTATGCAAAAAAATTGAAAAAAACACAAAAAGGAAAGATATTTCATGTTCATGGATTGGAAGAATCAATATTGTTAAAATGTCTATACTACCCAATGAAATTTACAAGTCCAGTATAATCCCTATCAAAATACCAAGGACATTCTTCACAGAAATAGGAAAAAATCCTAAACTTTATGTGACATTACAAGAGAACCAGAATAACAAGAGTGAAGGTATCACATTATCTGACTTCAAATTGTACTACAGAGGTAGAATAACCAAAAGAGCATGGTACTGGCATAAAAATAAATAAATAAATAAAATTAAAAAAAAAAAAAAAAAGACACACAAGTCAGTGAAACAGAACAGAGAGTCCAGAAACAAATCCATACATCTATAGTCAACTCATTTCCAACAAAGGTGCCAAACACACATTGGGAAAAGGACCGTCTCTTCAATAAATAGTGCTGGGGAAACTTGATATTAATATGCAGAAGAATAAAACTAGACTGCTATTGCTCACTCTATACAAAAATCAAGTTAAAATGGATTAAAGACTTAAATCTAAGACACAAAACTATGAAACTACTAAAAGAAAACTTTGGAGATACTCTCTAGAACATTGGAGAGTCCTGAAGCATGGGCAATCAATGCATAAACAGACAGGTGGGATCACATCAAGTTAAAAACTTCTGCCCAATGGTAACAATCAACATAGTGAAGACACAATCCACAGAATGGGAGAAAATATTTGTGAACTATCCATCTGACAAAGGATTAATAACCAGAATATGTAAGCTACTCAATCAAGTCTATAAGACAAAAATCTAATAATCTGATAATGAATGGGTAAAAGATCTAAACAGACATTTCTCAAAAGAAGACACACAAATGACAAAAAGATATATGAAAAGATGCTCAACATCATTCATTATCAAATAAATACAAAGAAAAAGTACAATGAGATATCATCTCATCCTAGTTAAAATGGCATTTACCCAAAAGGCAGGCAATGATCAATGCTGGTAAGGATGTGGAGAAAAGGGAACTTTCATACATAACTGGTGGGAATGTAAATTAGTAGAAACACTATGGAAAGCACAGTTTGGAGGTTTTTCAGAAAACTAAAAGTAGAACTGCCATATGATTCAGCAATTCAACTGCTGAGTATATACCTCAAATAAAGTAAATCAGTATATTGAAGAGATATCTGCACCCTCATGTTTATTGCAGCACCAAGATTTGAAAGCAACTTGAGTGTGCACCAACAGATGAATGAATAAAGAAAATGTGGTACGCATAGACAACAGAGTACTATTCAGCCATAAAAAAGAATGAGATCTTGTCATTTGCAGCAACGTGGATGGGACTATAAGCCAGCTACAGAAAGATAAATATTAAATGTTTGCACTTATTTGTGGCAACAAAGACAATTGAAATAATGAAACTCATGGAGATAGAGAGTAAAATGATGTTTACCAGAGGCTGAGAAGGGTATTGTGATGTGGGAGTGGTGTCCGGAGCTGTGAGGTTTGGAGATTGCTGCAGCCTCTGTTGCTTAAACTCCACATTGTAAAGACAAGATGGCGCACTTCCTGGTTCTTCATCAGCAACCCTCCCCGCGCGCGTGAACTTTTCCCGCCCGCAGGTAAATTACCTCCCGCATCCGGGTATGACTAAGTCTACCGGGCATGCGTCCGATGACGTCTCTCATTATTCCCCTCCCCGCCTGCTCTGAGCCCTTCCGCCATTAAACGAGACTTGATCAGAATACTGTCTTGTCTCCATTTCTTGTGTCTCTTGTCTCTCATAATTCCCACCCCCTCCTTCAAGGTCTGTGTTAATGATCCCGCTGGTCGGGTCGGGACAGAGTGGGGATGTAATGAGTACAAAATATAGTTGGAGAGAATGAATAACACCTAGTATTTGATAGCACAACAGGGTGACTATGCTCAACAATAATTTATTATACACTTAAAAATAACAAAAAGAGTGTAATTGAATTGTTTGTAATACAGAAAAAGGATACAGACTTGGCATAATGGATACCCCATTTACCCTGCTGTGATTATTATGCATTGCATGTCTATCAAAACACCTCAGGTTCCCTATAAATATATGTACCCATTATGTGCCCACAAAATGAGAATAAAGTTTTAATAAATAAAAACAAAATCAAATTGTCCACCACAAAAACTGATTTAAATCCTGAACTAGATAATCAAAGAATGGTAATAGATATTTAACAGAAAAGTATATAAAATGTTCAACAAACATGCAAATATGCTTATCTCATTAGTAGTCAAAATAGGCAAAAAAAAAAAAAAAAAAAAAAACCAACCACAAAATACCACTTCACATGCTTTTTAGGATAAATGTTTACAGATAAAATATTTTTAAGTTCAATGATATTCCATGTTGTTGAAGAGAACAGATAGTTTTATCCACTTCTCAGGAAACCAGAAGTCAATGCATCCATTTTGGAGGTCATAAGGCATATCCCAAATGGAAAATATGAATATCTTAGAACCCAGTAATTCCACTTCTTTATCCTACAAAAATAGTCACACATGTCCACCCTGGGTCATGTGCCCACCTCTATACTGGATAGACCAGATACAGGGATTGAGCATCCCACCAGGACATCATTGTGTGGGTGACTAGCAATTCTCCAATGGAAGGAAAACTCGAAGGACCATCAATATGTGTCTACTCTAAAAGCCAAATAAATTGTTATTTTTTTGTATTCTAAAATTAATTATAAATGACTTTATTTGGGTAATTAACATAAAATCTCAAATTCCTCAGAAAGCTGTAATTTGTCAATGTTGACTTGACATATCTAGCTGCTATCAAGCCAAGAAATATAGTCAGGGGCCCTTTGTACAATTTTGGAGTAGAAATACATCTTTAGCACTTTCCAACTCTACTTTTAGTCCCCTTTTTCTCCTACTAGCAAATCTATGTTCTAGAGTGAAGACCCATTAGATACAATCCTGAGTCACATTTTCTGGTGGGAATAAATATCTGTTAAGGAAGGAATTAGTTGGAAATTAAGGTGTTAGCACCTTAGTTTGCAAGTTGGCTGCAGATTAGAATCACCTGAAGAACTTCAAACTAATTCAAACCATATCTGTGACTTGGCACCTTCTGTGACTGTGGTACCTGGAGTTTTAGTGAGTTCCTTAGGTATTTTTAAGCAGTAAGGAGTAGAAACCACTGTCTCAATGTCTCCCTGGGAAACACCATGGTCCTAAGGAATGACATAGGTGCTGGTTTGCAACAAAAGGCTGCTCTGGTCTCTAAAGGCCCTCTGTGTCTCTACCTTGAGCCACAGGTCTTAGGGCTCACTGGGATGGCTTACTCTGGTCATTTGAGATAGTTGCATTTCTTTCTTTCTTTTCTTTTTCTTTCTTTTCTTTCTTTTTCTTTTCTTTTCTTTTCTTTTCTTTCCTTTTCTTTTCTTTTTAGGTGGAGTTTCACTCTTGTTACCCAGGCTAGAGTACAATGGTGTGATCTTGGCTCACTGGAACCTCTGCCTCCCAGGTTCAAGTGATTCCCCTGTCTCAGCCTTCCAAGTAGCTGGGATTATAGGCACCCGCCATCACACCCAGCTAATTTTTGTATTTTTAGTAGAGATGGGGTTTTACCATGTTTGCAAGGCTGGTCTCAAACTCCTGACCTCAGGTGATCCACCTGCCTCAGCCTCCCAAAGTGCTGGGATTACAGGCATGAGCCACCATGCCCAGCCGAGATAGCTGCATTTCTAATCTGGTAGCTTTTTTAGATGAGATGTATGGAAAGCAGGGCATCCATGTTTTCAGCATCCCTAAATGCTAACAATTATGTTATATCACAGATTGGGGAAAGAAAACTAACACTACTACACTGAATATATACATCCATTGTAAGACATTTCAGAAAAATTGAAACGTTATAAGATTGTGTCTTACGATATAGTAATTTTTTATTATCAAGGAGTTAAGTTCGCAGAGAGTAGAGCTCAGATGATTGACAGAAAATAGTTTTGTAACTGGCACTTGAAAAAGAAATAAAAAGTAAGACAAATATGAATGTTTTTAGTGCATTCCTGAGGTACATATCCAGCTATGTGGCCTTCACACATTCTCCTTGTGCTTTCTGTGGTGAGAAATTATGTAGAGTGTAGGAGATTGGTAAGGGTGGTGGGAGAAGCTATAAGAAAAGATGCAAACCTTCTTGAAAGGTCAGAAGGTCTTGCAAATGCTTCAGGAGAGAATAAAGCTGAAGGCAGCTAATTCTCTTATCCTGAGGCTAAGGGCAAGGACTAGGTAACAAGGGAATGTAAAGAAATCTATCAAGATAAGTTTATTTACTTATGTCATTTGGAGACTGACCTTTGATCATCTGTGTGCAAGACTGCTCCATGCAAGGGGGTATGAAAATGTCAATTACCCACAGATTGTGTTGGCTCCAGGCCTTTGACATTATACCAGTACTGAATAAATACAAGCAGCCCCAGCTTATCAGGACTGCTAACTCTCTTCAGCCCCTAGTGCCGGCAGTCCCCTAGCCCGCTCTTTCACCCGATACTTGTGTCTGAGTACCCCTTTCATCCGTTGCTCATCCGGGGTCTGTGGGACCAACCTGGCAGTAGAGTGGAGGAAGTAAGATGTAACCCTGATAGTTACAATGCTTTTCCCCTATGTTTCTGATTTAAGAGTGTTAATATAAGGTTAAGATAAGATTAACCAAGGCTCTTCCTACAGAAGTATCTAAGGAGGCCATAACTACTTAAAGGTAAATGTCATTGTTCTAAAACATAAAGTTAGCAATAGCCTTTGTAGTCACAGCTACCCCAGAGGTAAGAGTTACCAACCCAGAATAGAATCCACTGGCTTCCAATCAATGTTCCCCTTTCTGAGAGGCATCATAACCGTTTGACCACAAGGAACACAAATATCTCAGGGAGAGCCTTTGGTTGGCAGGTAAGTTTTAATAATTATCTTAAGTTTTATAACTTTTAGTTCCTCTTAATGAACGAAGGAGTGATCTGAAGGAAACTTGTGACCTGAAATCAGATTGTGCTTTATCTTTTGGTGATTAAAAAAAGGAAATCTTAATAATCCTTTGAAAGTGAAAGTGATAATCCTTGAATATTTCTGTAGAATATCTAACTCTTTCTAAATTATGGTAGGCCAATCAAATGTGTGAGAAAGAAGGGAGATTCTCCAGATGCAAGAAGACACATCACCCAGCTTAGGAGAAATGGAAGTAGCCAAAAGTAGGCAGGAAAGGGAAGGGAAGGTTGCTGTTCAAGGAGGGACATGAGATGAGGTGGTAGTTGGAAGTTGGACATGGGTATCCAAAGAAACACCAGTGCTTAGGCCACATTTAGAACTGTTGAACATTCATCCAGAAAGAAAAAAATTGGGAAATATTTTAGAATACATCCTGCACTCGGGAGTCCTGAAACCGCTTTGGGAGAATTATGGTAACTGGACCTCTTTGTAGACTTGCCACACCTCTTCCCCATGCCTTCATGTCTCTGGTTTTCCAGTCTTTTCCCTCCAAGGCCCCCAACCAGCCAGACAATTCATTCAACTTTGCCCATAAGCTCATATATATTTTTACCTTGGGACATTTCTCCTTGTGTACCATTGGGTCCCAGAAAATTATATGCCAAAGTATGGTAATTTAGCATGCTTAGTACTTTGAACTAAAAGAGATTGGAAGGCCTTAGAAGCAGCTTCAGAAGCAGCATCATGAGAAAGTTATCTCTGATCTTCTGTCCTGTTTTCTTTTTTCTTTGTTTTTATTTTGTTGTTGTTGTTTGCCCTTCTTTCTGTCCTGAGGTAAGTCATTAAAATAGAATTCCTCTTCCCCAAGGGGGGTCATAGAAACCAGAACTCCTCTCCTCCAAAGCAAGCCATAAAACCCAGAAATATTACTCTAACCTTTCCCTGTTTTTCTGTCTTAGACCTGGTCATAAAGAAATTCTCTGACCTACCTTGTCTGATAGTAGGTTGTAAGACTCTCAGTCCAGAAGGGTCCTGCCACATACCTAGGAGGAAGGACTGCTACACAGAGAGGCCAAGAAGAATTGGAACAAACAGGTCTTTCTGTTCAGATTTCCCCATCAGTCTATTACCATCATACCCTTTTGTCCAATTCCATTTCTACATGTCTGTCTATTCTTCATTGAACCTGAGCATAAAAATGGAGTTTTCGGGGAAAGGATTCCCTATTTAATAAATGGTGCTGGGAAAATTGGCTCGCCAGAAGTAGAAAGCTGAAACTGGGTCCTTTCCTTACTCCTTATACGAAAATTAATTCAAGATGGATTAGAGACTTAAATGTTAGACCTAATACCATAAAAACCCTAGAAGAAAACCTAGGTAGTACCATTCAGGACATAGGCATGGGTAAGGACTTCATGTCTAAAACACCAAAAGCAATAACAAAAGCCAAAATTGACAAATGGGATCTCATTAAACTAAAGAGCTTCTGCACAGCAAAAGAAACTACCATCAGAGTGAACAGGCAACCTACAGAATGGGAGAACATTTTTGCAATCTACTCATCTGACAAAGGGCTAATATCCAGAACCTACAAAGAACTCAAACAAATTGACAAGAAAAAAACAAACAACCCCATCAAAAAGTGAGCAAAGGATATGAACAGACATTTCTCAAAGGAAGACATTCATACAGCCAACAGACACACGAAAAAATGCTCATCACCACTCGCCATCAGAGAAATGCAAATCAAAACCACAATGAGATACCATCTCACACCAGTTAGAATGGCAATCATTCAAAAGTCAGGGAACAACAGGTGCTGGAGAGGATGTGGAGAAATAGGAACACTTTTACACTGTTGGTGGGATTGTAAACTAGTTCAACCATTATGGAAAACAGTATGGCAATTCCTCAAGGATCTAGAACTAGATGTACCATATGACCCAGCCATCCCACTACTGGGTATATACCCAAAGGATTATAAATCATGCTGCTATAAAGACACAAGCACATGTATGTTTATTGCGGCACTATTCACAATAACAAAGACTTGGAATCAACCCAAATGTCCATCTGTGACAGACTGGATTAAGAAAATGTGGCACATATACACCATGGAATATTATGCAGCCATCAAAAAGGATGAGTTTGCGTCCTTTGTAGGGACATGGATGCAGCTGGAAACCATCATTCTTAGCAAACTATCACAAGAACAGAAAACCAAACACCGCATGTTCTCATTCATAGGTGGGAACTGAACAATGAGATCACTTGGACTCCGGAAAGGGAACATCACACACTGGGGCCTATTATGGGGGAGGGGGAGGGAGGAAGGATTGCATTGGGAGTTATACCAGATGTAAATGACGAGTTGATGGGTGCTGACGAGTTGATGGGTGCAGCACACCAACATGGCACAAGTATACATATGTAACAAACCTGCACGTTGTGCACATGTACCCTAGAACTTAAATTAAAAAAAAAAAAAAAAAATGGAGTTTTCCCTGAATGTTTAGGTCTTCATCTCTAAATGTTCCCATGTCATGTAAAACCTAGATTAAATGCATTTGTTATGCTTTTCTCTTGTTAACCTGTCTTGTTATAAGAGTGTGGGCCATGACTCTTATGATATGTGAGTAAAGGTATCTTACTTTTCTGCCCCTAAAAGAAAAGTGAATGAACAGTGGTTTGTAAGATTTTCCCTCACCACCATCTTTTAAGGCCACAGTTGAGTGTGACTGTGATTCATCTGATCGTTCCCTTTTGGTTTACATCCACATAGAAAGGCTACGTATCCATAAACCAAAATGGGTGTTTTTCTTCTTTCTGTAGCTGAATATATGGGGAAATTCCCTCATATAGATACAGCTGTGAACCATGGTAGAGCGCTAGTGCAAAAATGATGGGTAACATAGCTGTCTGAACCACTTGCTGAAGTAGTTACTTATGTCATCTGATATTACTCTGGTTTGATTTTTGATGTACCTTTTCCATGTCACAATAGTTTGCTGCTGAACCCACCTAACTTTATAACATAGTGGCTTCCCTAGAATCCAAGTCATGATATGCAGTTGCTGCCGCATGGCCACTTGATGTCCCATAGTCGAGTGTTTCATCTCTACCATGGCCTAGTAGCACACCAAGAAGTATTTTTCAAAAGGCTTGTAGCTCTCAGCTGCAAATGACATTGGCTTATTCCTCAAATTCAAGATTTGGCATTGTGATTCTCCCATCGTGATTTTTTATAAACTTCATCCTGAAATTTTTTCACCACTGACACCAATGAAAGAAAAGAAAGTAGGAGCAGGATTAGCAAAGAGAGAATATCAGGCAATAATGTTCTATAAAATCCTGATGGGGAGCTTCAGAGAAAAGATTGCCCATTAGTGGACCCCCACACTGGGCAGAAATGACTGTGTTCTTAGTGTTCCTATCAAGCTCAGACATTGTCCAGAGGCTTCCCCAGAAGAATGTAACCTGAGTTAGAAAGCTGAGGGCATCCTGAAATCTGTAATAGTTGAAGGCCGTCAGCTAGTTGTACTCCCAAAAACTGAATGGACGATTCTTTCTGAAGGGGAGATTCATGTGATGCACCTTGATGACTGCCACAGAAACGCTTTCAATTTTTTTACATTAAATGGTGTGCTATATATAAATTCTGACTCTTTTTATTTAACATTACTTCCATGACTTCTTCTGAGATAGCATTGCATTGTATAGTCACTTGATATTTTATTTATCCATTTCCCTATTGATAGTATCTAGATTGCCTCCATTTCTTGTTACCAAAAACAACAATATAGTGAATATCTTTGTTTCTCCTTGTGTGAGAATTTCTCTGGGGTACATACCTAGAAGTATTAGACCATGAACTATCCACTTACTCAGTTTCACTAAATACCACATATTGGTTCAGGAGATGGTTATTAAACCAGTATTTTAAATATGTATTTTGGGATTATTTATAATTTGATTATTAAAATAGCCTGGATTGTCTTTGGGTTTCTAACGGCTCTTAATTCTTTTTGTCTTTGTACTCCGAAACCTGTAAGGAGAAATTACTTCCCATGTAGTGCAAACCAAAATCCCAATCCCATTTTGACCCTGTTCAGCCTAAATTAAGTCACTTGAACAAATAACCATGGCCAAGGTGATAAAATACTTGATTTGCTTAGGTGAGGTCACATTCTTAACTAAAGTTGAGAGTGGTGGAGAAGTGGTTGCCCTCCAAGGAATCAGTATGTACTTATAGAAGAAAGGAAAATGGATGTCACGTGTCAAAACTACAGGTGTCTATTAAAAATACAGAATCTGGGTGTCTTGGATCTAGACTAAAATGAATTTTACTTTACAATGCAAAGGGACTGTATTCTTTGACTTGCTGAGAGTCCTACTTCTTTTTTGTTTGAAAATTACCATAGGCCGGGCGCGGTGGCTCAAGCCTGTAATCCCAGCACTTTGGGAGGCCGAGACGGGCGGATCACGAGGTCAGGAGATGGACACCATCCTGGCTAACACGGTGAAACCCCGTCTCTACTAAAAATACAAAAACTAGCTAGGCGAGGTGGCGGGCGCCTGTAGTCCCAGCTACTCGGGAGGCTGAGGCAGGAGAATGGCGTAAACCCGGGAGGTGGAGCTTGCAGTGAGCTGAGATCCGGCCACTGCACTCCAGTCCGGGCGACAGAGCGAGACTCCGCCTCAAAAAAAAAAAAAAAAAAAAAGAAAATTACCATAAAGTTTTGCCAACGGTATCAAAGGATTTACTCAAAATGATATCGAGAAAATATCTATATCTGCAGTGTGAATGGAGATTTGCAACTGCTATATGTGTGAACAGCTTGAGATGAGTACAGCACTGCTATCTGAACTGTGACTATTGTTAGGGTTCAGAAAACAATATCCCAAAAGTTTGGTGCTTTGCCATGCTGGAAACTTTGAATTAATGTAGGAAGGCCTGAGATGCTGCCTCAAAACCAGACTTTCTAACCTTCTCTTTTTTTTCCCCTTCACCAAGTACGGGGAGGAATTTTCTCTGGAATTTCCTTATCTGACTAAGAAAACTTCTTTCCAAAAGAAGCACAATTGTCTTAAAATCCCCTCCTTAGGAATTTTATCAATAACCAGGAAGGACTAACCACCAGAGAAGAGACTAAAAGCCCATCAACATGCAAGATAGACTTTTCATCTATTATTCTTTTTCTTTTTTTTTTTTTTTTTTTTTGAGGCGGAGTCTCCCTCTGTCGCCCGGACTGGAGTGCAGTGGCTGGATCTCGGCTCACTGCAAGCTCCGCCTCCCAGGTTTACGCCATTCTCCTGCCTCAGCCTCCCGAGTAGCTGGGACTACAGGCGCCCGCCACCTCGCCCGGCTAGTTTTTTTTGTATTTTTAGTAGAGACGGGGTTTCACCGTGTTAGCCAGGATGGTCTCGATCTCCTGACCTCGTGATCCGCCCGTCTCGGCCTCCCAAAGTGCTGGGATTACAGGCTTGAGCCACCGCGCCCGGCCATTCTTTTTCTTTTTAAAAACTTTAACAGAGTTTAATTGAGCAAAAAGCAATTCATGAATCTGACAGCCCCTGAACTACAATAGTTTCAGAGAAGCTCCAGCAAAGTCATAGGGTGGAAGAAGATTTATGGAGAGAAAAAGGAAGGTGACATACAGAAGATGGAAATGAGGTAGAGAACCAGCTGGATTGGTTTTAGCTCAGTGTTTGCCTTATTTGAACATGGTTTGAACAGTTGGCTACCCTTGATTGGTCTAAACTTGGTGATTGGCACAAGAGTAGGTTACAGTCTGTTTACGCATCCAGTTATGTTACAGTTCTGGAGAAATCTTTAGGTTGAAATTAAAATATGTGAGGAGGTAGCTTTAGACTAAACTTATTTAATAATTCTCCCCTTTTGGTCATCCTCTCAACTTTGAGAGATAGACAAAAATTTTAGGCATTGATATCACTCTGTTACCACTGTAAATGTTCTTATTTGGTCTTAAGTCTCACTTGGAAATAGCAGAATGGTGGGTTTTGTGAAGTGGAAACAAGGACTTCAGATTATTATTTTTTAAAAGGGTTAGAATAGAGGGGATCTCTCCCCCCCATATTATAATTTCCTTTTTACCCAGCAAAAACATGTGTCTGTTTTAGGATCTGTTTCCTTAAAGTTTCAGTTCAATACTGTTGTATTTAGCATGCTTTGGTTTGTTCTCATATGTAGAAGCCTCGTGCATGAGCTCAGGGCAAAACAATGACCTCCCATAATTTTGTTTTAAAATTCCCCACTTTTAGCCAGGTTCTCACATAGGTGAGAATATGACAATAACTTAGGGCCTTAGTGCTACTCTTAGTTACCATCATTTTGGGTTTCTGGTTTCAGCACATCATTCATAGGTTATGGTGTTCTCATGGTAACACATTTCTTTGAGTTTTTGTCATTTCAAGTTGACAAGAGACCATCTGAAATTCTAGAGATGACTGCATGCAAACATTGAAAACTTTTGAGGGGATACAGCACACCAAGGAGACTAGTTTTATCTCTCAGATGGATAATACCAGAAGTTTGGAGTATGCTCCTGCCATGGTCCCTATAAACGAAAACCAACTAAAATCAAATAAATCAAAGAATGAGCCAGATAAAGAGTCTACTCATTTTAAACAAGCACCCTGTTCATTAATTCCTTACAATTGAATCTCTGTAATACTCAATGTATTCCTGCATGTGCAATAAGAAGTATCAGCAACTGCACAGAAACTTTTGTTTAGTCAGAAAGTAATCTAAAGCAATTATATTGTTTAGCATGACTGTAGAGAGAATTTAAAGTCTGTTGTATAACCACAACATTTACAGTAGAATTTGCTATAGAACCTATTATGAGAGAGACATTTTTAATTATTGCCTCATTTACTCCAAACCATGAAGAAACAGACCTAATAAATGATACTCATCCAGAAGAGTGAAGGCTTCCTGGCAATTTTCTCTTTAACCTGTGAGGTGAGTTAAGAGGAGTGGACCAATGTTCTGTTTCTGACTGATTATAAAGCAACAAAGGTACCATTAATATTTCTTACCCACATTACCCTTCATCTTTTATCTATCAAGGCATAAAGTTATCCATGCGTGAGATTGGCTGCAAAATCCTTCACAAATAAAAGTATACCCATGAGTGCACATAAGAAACCCCCTTCTCAGTTGTTCATAGAGGCATAAGCAAGGGAAATAATTGAGAGATAAGAGTCTCATATTGCAGAAATGTCCTGATCTATGATCTTGGGGAAAAAGCTGTCTACATCTAGGATGCTGCCTGCTTCTCTGAGAAACTTCCTTGGTTAGTTTTACCTTAAGGTCTCCAATGGGTAATTTGGAGGAGCCCTCCTGAATTATGAACCCAAGGTTCAAGGTCCCAAAGTTTAGCTGCAGTCTAGGTGGCAAGGGCAGTTTTTCTGTAGTGTCATTCTCAGAATGTCTAGTCTCTATGTTCTAGGTAGTGAAGGGCTTGATTGTCCTCACTCAATGGACAGTGAAAATCTTTCTTTACCTAGTGAAACTACACTTTAGAATAATGCATTAAAGCCTTGTAGCATTTGCTTGTATCAGAGTTTAGAAATGGAAGATACATGAAGTTTTATTTTTAGGTGTATAGACCTTCCAGTGACCTTTATAAAAGGTCAACTTATGTTTTTCACTCTAAGTTCATCTGATTGTAATCTGCCTATAACACCTTTGATCAGGAAAATCCAGTCAATTCAGTTAACTTTGCCTAATGCCATTGTATCTGTAATACTTTGTTTAACTGTTTTACAATTTGTCTAGTGAAACAAATACCTCTATCACTAGCGATTTCTCCAGGAATGCCCCATGAGGAAAAACACATTTTCCAGTAATCTTTTAGATATTGTTGTAACATCAACCCTCTTGCATGGGAAAGCTGTTATACAATCAGAAAACATGCATTGAAAATGACAATTGAATGCAATTTCTCTATAAATGTTTAAATGGTCTGTCAGATAACAGAAATGTACCTAAAGTTTTATTGTCTTCCCAGGATTATGGGTTTGAAAAACAAAATTTTGGTCATAACAGTCACCACACCCACTACCTCCCACTCCACATATATATATATATATATATATATATATATATATATATATTTGATTTGAGTTATTTTATCTCTTCTATTATAAGTTATGGAATGCCGAGCTTTTAATAATGAAAGGGCTAGGCAGCTACCCAGGCTCTCCATGAGTCCATACTTAACACTGGACTTAAAGCCTCTTAAATACTAATTTTGTTTTCCAGTTTAGGTGCATAGGGCTGTTTATTGCATGGGTTGTCATGAGTAATTTGACTTGAACCACGTAGTTAATTCCAGTTGCTTATCTAAACAATTTCAGTACTGGCTGATTTAGCACAAAAATCTGGCAAAGAATTTTCTTAATATTCAATTAATTTTTGTGCTGTCTGGGTTAGTAGTTTTATAAATCAATCAGTCTCTCCATTAGAGTTCTGAGAATTCTTACCCAGTTGAAATGATATGATCTTAAAGGTATCAGAAACTTATATTCAAGAGTGCTTGTCAGGTGGGGGGCAGTGGCTCATGCCTGTAATCCCAGCAATTTGGGAGGACAAAGTGGGTGGATCCCTTGAGGACAAGAATTTGAGACCAGTCTGGCCAACCTAGCAAAACCCCATTTCCACTAAAAATAATAATAATAATAGTAATAATAATAATAGTAGTAATAATAAAATAACTGGGTGTGGTGGCACATGCCTGTAATCCCAGCTGAAGCTGAGGCATGAAAATTGCTTGAATCTGGGAGGCAGAGGTAGCAGTGAGCAGAGATCGTGCCACTGCACTGCAGCCTGGGTGACAAAGGGAGACTCTGTCTCAAAAAAAGAAAAAAAAAAAAATTGCTTGTTAAGAGTTCTTTCTATCCTTTCATGAACCTCCTTGAAGACACCATACTCTAGGATTTTGCATGGTTGTAATACTTTCAGAAAGTGCATCAGAATTAAGCAATTAACTATGGAAAATGACTTAAAATGAGCACAAAGACAACTGACAAAGAATTTGATTATCTCTGTGGCCTACAATAATTTAACACAATTAACAATAATTCTAAGTGATACCTTATACCCATATATATCAGAATTTTAGGACTCCCAAACAATATTGGAACATATATTAATAACATATTCATAAAAATATAACTCAAAGTTTAAACATCGTCTTTTATTTGACAATGCTTCCCATGTAATTTAACATATCAAATAATCCTGTTTATGTCTTTTTTTTGCTTCAGGGGCCCTCTGTAGCATCCCCAAGTTAAAGGCTGAAAAACAAGACTTAATTTTGAAGCTGAAATTTGATTTGGGGAAGCCTGTCAAATATGTCAAAGATTTAAAACACTTGACCAAAATAAAATCACAGGTCACTGTAAATTGACAGTCATTAATTTTGCCAAAGGGATTATTAACACATTTTTAAAAGCTAAAACCTTTATTCTTTGATACAAAGGAGACTCAGTTTTCTAAATAATCCAAAGACCTCAGAAAAAAATATCATGAGACAAAATCTGTTTCTTCTTCTCTCCTGTCTTTTGCTTTTTTTTTTTTGCAGTTTACTCAAAAAGTGAACAAAAATATTTTAGAATGTCTTACTAATACCACATGATATTTTTATTCAAAAGAGAAAACCAAATTTTACTTTTAAAAAATTTTACTTTATTTATTTATTTAACAGGGTCTCACTATGTTGCCCAGGCTGGTCTCAAACTCCTGGGTTCAAGTGATCGTTTGCCTTGGTCTCTCAAACTGCTGGGATTACAGGTATGAGCCACCATGCTTGGTCCCAAGTTTTACTTTTGTGTTAGTGTACTATCAATACTAAAGCTAATTTTAATAAAACTTTATAAATAAATATATCATCTTTTGACCACACAAGATTTCCATACATCCTTTATAGTTGGTTAGGTTTTTTTTTTTTTTTCTCTTCTCAACTTTCTATATTTGGTTAGTTTTAGCTATATATTTTTATTCCTTCAATTTGAAACAACCTTTAAGTAACTCTTAAACTAGACAAAAGTAGTTTTTCCTCAACATGCACTTTCATGCCTTTACAACTTTCTTCACTGAAAGCATATCTTGCTTGTGTTTATACACTCTATATAAAGAATTATCTCATTTCTAGTCATTTTGATTGTATCTAATGTCAACGATAACTCTTAGGAACCCTAATTTATAGTGAAAACCCTATGAAGATACTTTGAACTGTTTTATATCAGTACTTGTAGATGAAAACTATATTGTAATTATTTAGAAATTATTTGCTTAAACTATTAACAGATATAAATATATATAAATATATTTAGCTTTTCTATATCATATAAAAATAAGATGTCAAAATATATAAACATATAAGCATATAAACTTAATGTTTTAGTATTTTAACTTACTTGCAAATGACTGAGATATTTCATGATTATCTATCATTTAATTTAAAATAAAAGAATTTTGAAACTATGATGCAAGTACCCTCCCTAAAGTCTTCCCCAGTCATCCTCGGTCTCAATGTGGCACCAAAGATGGCTATGAAGGGCAAGGCCTCTCTGAGTCCTGAATTTACATAATAGATGCAAAACTCAAGACAGATAGCAGAGCTGTGAAGATGAAGCCTGGAAGATCAGACCCCTCCCAGAAGACCCAGGAGGCAAAGCTGGGGCACAGAAGGGACCATATGGGGTTTGAGTCTGCCTTGTAGGTGTTCTTACCATGGCCACCTATTCATGTTACCAGTGGAAGGTATCTGAGTTACTAGTGGTGAATCTTTACAGGTCTGCAGCAAGCAAGAAAAATGAATGACTGAGGGTCATAAGGCAGAAAAAGAGACTGAGGCAAGTTTCAGAACAGGAGTGGAAGTTTATTTTAAAAAGCTTTAGAACAGGAAAGTATGCTTGGAAGAAACCCAAGCAGGCATGTGAAAGTCCAGTGCAGTGTTTAACCTTGATCCTAGGACTTTATAGGCTGACCCTTCTGCCATGATTCTTCTCTTAGGGCGGGCGGTCTGCATGTGTGTGTCCTTCTTATGCTTGGGAAATGAGCATGTGCAGTTGGTTTAGGAGGCTGTATGCATGCCCATCTGAGGCTTTCTTCCCTTTTCCTATGGTGTGTCCCCAGAAGGTCATACTCTGCCATTTTGTCTCTTAATGCACATGCCTGGGAAGTTGCTTCTCCCTGGCATCTGTGTTCAATGAACACTTTAGTGCGATAAATGTGAACCATCAGGAAAGGACCTCTCCCTGGCACCCCTGCCAATTTATCACTTTGAGAGAGGGAATGTGATAATTGCTGAATCATCACTCAACATTCCTAGTGGGTGGGAGAGAGCTCTGTCCTGCCCCACTCATGCATGTCTAACTACCTGTAATATCCAGATTCATGAATTCAGAGGCTCAAAACAAAAAACTTAAGCTCACAGTCAAATCAAGAAGTACTGAATTATGTTTAACTGAAAATGTGGAAGCGGTTCCTATTTTACCAACAATTTACAAATCAGCTTCATTTACCAAACATTATCATATACACATAACACATAGACATAGAGACACAAAGACAGAAGCAGATCTTATAGTTTTCATAAAAGATTCTTACTTGCTGGCTTTTAAATAGTTTTTTTTTTTTTTTTTTTTTTTTGTCCATTCAGACTATCATTCTTCCAATTACATGTTTTATTGCCCTAAACAATTGTCAGGGAGGCAGCTCTAAATTTACATCTCCAAAGATGGGACTCACATGAAACAAAGTAGAACATTGACACCTCAAAGGCACAGAACTTAGATGTAAACAAAGGCAAGGTCTGTTATGTAAACTTTAAATCATTGTCTTCCCCATAGTTGAAGCTCCTAGTGGGTTAGATGCAGAAGCAGATGCCCTTACAAATGGAGATTTCCTTTAAAGATACAAATTTCTTTTACTAAAAGACTTTAAGACATCTAGGTAAATTCCAGAAAGGTGTATTTCAGTTAATTGAGTCTTTTTAATATAGCTGTATCTTAACTAAAATTACTGAGTTCAGGGCAGAGTTCTTTAAGCAATAGGGCAGAGAAAGCATTTCTCCATGACTGGTTGAGCATGGATAGATCTAAAAAAGAAGTAAGCATACTTTACCTGAGGGTCTCCCTTTTATAAACACTCTATCTACAAGAGCTTTCTTTTTGCCTTTTAGGTAGTATAGTAACTAAGCCAAAAGATTAGCAGAGTTAATTTTTCTTATCAATTAGTCACTTAAACTTTTTGTTTACCTTTCATAGTCTTTTAAAAAAAAACAATAACACCATTGAAATACTTTTAGAAGCTTCTGTACGTCAATAGACATCCCTGGATGAGACTAATTCCAGAGCCCTTATTTTCAAATGAGCTTCTGAAAGTTTAGTGCTGTTCATTTGAAACATTCCACTATAACTTTAAATTACCTTTGATAAGATTTCACCATTTCTGTAAGTGTTTGCTGCTTCTAGGGCCTAATACGTATGCATCTATAAACTGGTACTCAGTTCTTCAGAAATTAAGGAACTCATTTTTACCTTGAATCTTGATTTTGACTCTCAGATCCCCTTGATCAAATTAGGCAATGATTTTTCCTACCTAAGTATACAAGACAAATAAACAAAGGGGGTAGAACATAAAAATCCCTGTGAATTTCCAAAACCTGGATTTTACATGCTCTGCAATATTGCTGTTGACAAGCAGTTTTTGTCTGACCCACTCAGACATAAGAGGCCTCTAATGGATCCAAGCCAGTTAATTATTGGATCCAATCTGATTCTAGACCCAGTCCAGCTTCTGTTATGACTTCCAAACCCAGTTTGGATCTGAAATGTGTTCAAACTCAGATAGTTCAAAATGCAAATCTGTAAAGCTTTGGAATCTGAGAGAGAACTTACTGATGATCTCCAGTTGCTATGAGAAACCAGTGGACACAATGGTACGTTGCTTGGTCACTTGATGCTCCTGGGGGCCACTAGAAGCTTTACTTCAAATCCCATTTCTGATGCCATCTACTAAGAAAAAACTTAGATGAATAACATTTAACAGTGTTTTAATTGAGCAAAGAACAATTCAAGAATCAGACAACCCCTGAACCAGAATAGGTTCAGAGAGACTCCTCATCTATTCTTCTGAAAGCAACTTTGAGAGATTACCTAGGAGGCTTTAACTGCATAATAAGACAATCTTCATTAAAGTAAAGTTTTACTCCTCACTTTTGTGCAACCTCCCTGCCAAGCTCAGAAATTTGTCCCAGACCATTGTTCTTTGGGTTTATTCATTTTACCTAAAATTTTTTTACTACCCCTCTAAAATTACAAATAGCCCCCAATTTCCTCTTCCCTATGTGTAGGGTATTTCGGCTTCAACCATCTAGCTCTTTTTGGAGTCACATATTTGTGGGACTCCCATGTTCATATGCACACTAAAAAATCTGTATGCCTTGGCCGGGTGTGGTGGCTCACACCTGTAATCCCAGCACCTTGGGAGGCCAAGGTGGGTGGATCACCAGGTCAGGAGTTCAAGATCAGCCTGACCAATATAGTGAAACCCTGTATCTACTAAAAATACAAAAAAATTAGCCAGGCGTGGTGGCATGTGCCTGTAGTCCCAGCTACTCCAGAGGCTGAAGCAGGAGAATAGCTTGACCCCAGGAGGCTGAGGTTGCAGTGAGCCAAGATTGCACATCACTGCACTCCAGCCTGGGAGAAAGAGAGATTCCATCTCAAAAAAAAAAAAAAAAAAAAGAGAAAAGTTTTGGATAAGAGTTTTTAAAAAGGCTGGGTATGGTGGCTCACATCTGTAATCCCAGCACTTTTGGAGGCCAAGGTGGGTGGATCACGAAGTCAAGAGTTCAAAACCAGCCTGGCCAATATGGTGAAACCCCGTCTCTACTAAAAATATAAAAATCAGCCAGGCATGGTGGTGTGCACCTGTAATCCTAGCTACTTGGGAGGCTGAGGCAGGAGAATCACTTGAACCTGGGAGGCGAAGGTTGCAGTGAGCCGATTGTGCCATTTCACTCTAGCCTGGGTGATGGAGTGAGACTCCATCTCAAAAAAAAAAAAAATTGTATCTCTTTTTCTCTTTTTAATCTATGTATTGTCAGTCTTTCAGTGGGTAGAGAGGAAGCTTTTACTCTGCACACTATATAATGGTGGTAATTTCTAACTGACATTTTGATCTAATAAAGGGAAGGGTATATTGTAGAGTAACCTACATACAGAGGTCACCATGATTATAATGAGCCCAGAAAACCTAGGGTTACTAGTGATTCTTAATTCTCTTGGCCCTTTGGATCCAAGCCCAGCTGAGGAAGAAACTCCTTAAGGTTGCTTTTCTGATCTTATTTTTTATCTTTACACATGAGTCACTGAAAGGAATCTTTGTTAGGAGGCTTTCTTTATTATAGGACATGGAAGGAAATGCTATCTGGTACCTCATGTGCTATAAACTTCGGACTGAAACATGACTCTTGAAAGACAGAAGCTGAAACCCACCCTTAGTCTGAATTAAGAAAAAGACAAAGAGAGAAAGGAAATCGGCAACAATTTTCTGCCTAGGATAAAAAGGAAGAAAAAAGTCTTTAAAATGGGCAGTGGTACTCTAGGAATAAAAGCATAAAAGAATACAACACCTGGGCGTTCAGACAGGGAATAGAATTTTACAGCAGCTATTAGCCCATACCAAAGAGCTGAAGCAGGATTTCGACAAAAACCCAAAGGCAATATTTTTCCCTTGATATATCCTCGTTATTATTCCATGTGTAGAATATGTGATTCGGTTTGTGATGCTGCATGCTGTGCTTCCTTGGGAGGTGTGACTCCTTAAGGTAAGGCCAGTTTTGTTACTGGGTGATTAGGTCTGCCAAGTGTTGCCAGAGGAATAAGCTAATACCATTCATTTACTAAATATTTACATAAGCAATAATTTCAAGTTATTGTCTTAAGGATTAAGAACAGATGCACAATTTACATATTTTTGAGATGATATTAATTTACTGTTGACATTGTCATCTGTTTGGGAACCATTTATTACTCCATAGACTCTGAGTGGTCTTGCAGGATGAAAGATATGGAAAAGTGAATGAGTGTCTATGCAAAAGGCATCTCTTCATTCAGTTCTTTGCTCAAGTATCACCTCCTCAGGGATGGCCAATTGCTCTTTATTCTCTTACTCTGTTTAGTTTTGTTGGGACCCAGGACACACTACCCCAAAATACAACTGTAGGAGACCAGAAACCCCAAAATACACTTCTTTGGCATATTTCAAGTAGGTTGTTTTGAGAAACTGCAAATACAGGAGTAGCTCTGAAAAGCCATCCTTTTGTAAATTAAATTTATATCTGTAGAGAAAATGTACATTAGTAAAAGTATCTGTATCAGGAAGAGGACTGCTTAGAGCTATTTTTTCTTACCCAAGAGACTTTTTTTCTGAATAACAAGGCAACATTTATCCATCACACATTTCTACCTCTCACCCTCCTATTACTTGTGTTCTTACCATCCCCAGAATCCCCAAACCCCTATTCCTTTCTGTAGCTCAGGTTGCTATATAAGCTTCATTTATGTGACCCTTCTTCCAGTATCATATTTTCTGGGACTCCAGTGCATATGCACATAAATATTGTTTTTCTCTTGTTAGTCTGTCTTATTTCAATTTAATTTATATCCCAGACAAAGAATCTAGAAGGGTGGAGGGAAGTCATTTTTCACTCCCCTGCAATTACATTCATAGTGTTTGTCACTATACCAATATATAGGATTTATGAATTTGTGAGTTGTTGACCAGAATGTAAACTAGATGAGGAAAGGGGCCTTTCTTGCCTTCTCTTATGTGTCCATTGCCTAAAATTAGTTTTCATTGAATGGATTGTTGAAGGAGTGAACATCCCCATAGTTTAGGATATTTGTCTTTTCTCATGTTGCTAATAAAGACATGCTTGAGACCAGGCAACTTATAAAGGAAAGAGGTTTAATGGACTCAGAGTTCCACATGGCTGGGGAGACCTCACAGTCATGAAGGAAGAGCAAAGGAATGTCTTACACGGCGGCAGCAAGAGAGGGCTTGGGCAGAGGAACTCCCATTAATAAAACTATTAGATCTCATGAGACTTATTTACTACCATGAGAACAATATGGGGGAAACTACCCCAAGGATTCAGTTATCTCCACCTGGCTCCACCCTTGACATGTGGGGATTATTACAATTAAAGGTGAGATTTGGGTGGGGACACAATCCAACCATATCATTCCACCCCTGGCCCCTCTCAAATTTCATGTCCTGACATTTCAAAACCAGTCATGCCTTCCCAACAGTCTCCCAAAGTCTTAGTTCATTTTAGCATTAACTCAAAAATCCACAGTCCAAAGTCTCATCAGAGACAAGGCAAGCCCCTTCAGCCTATGAGACTGTAAAATCAAAGCAAGTTAGTTACTTCCTAGATATAATGGGGTACAGGCATTGGGCAAATACAGCCATTCCAAATGGGGGAAGTTGGCCAAAATGAAGAGGTTACAGGCCCCATGCCAGTCCAAAATCCAATGAGGCAGTCAAACCTTAAAGCTCCAAAATGACCCCCTTTGACTCTATGTCTTACATCCAGGTCATGCTGATAGAAGAGGTGGGCTCCCTCAGCCTTGGCAGCTCCACCCCTGAGGCTTTGCAGGGTACAACCCTCATCCCAGCTGCTTTCCTGGACTGGCATTGAGTGTCTGTGGCTTTTCCAGGTGCATAGCGGAAGCTGTCAGTGGATCTACCATTCTGGGAGGTGACCCTCTTCACACAGCTCCACTAGGCAGTGCTCTAGTGGGGTCTCTGTGTGGGTGCTCCCATATCACCTTTCCGTTTTGCATTGCTCTAGCAGAGGTTCTTCAGGAGGGCTCTACCCTTGCAGCACACCTCTGCCTGGACATCCAGGCATTTCCATACATCCTCTGAAATCTAGGCAGAGGTTCTCAAACCTCAATTCTTGACTTCTGTGCCCTGCAGGCTCAACACCACATGGAAGCTTCCAAGGTTTAGGACCTGCACCCTCTGAAGCCAAAGCCTGAGCTGTGTCTTGGCCCCTTTTAGCCACAGCTGGAGCAGCTGGGACACAGGGCACCAAATCCCTAGGCTACACACAGTGGGGATGGCCTGGGCCTGGCCCACTAAATTATTTTTTCCTCCTAGTGTCTCTGGGCCTATGATGAGAAGAGCTGCCAGGAAGGTATCTGACATGCCCTGAACACATTTTCCCCATTGTCTCAGTAATTAACACTGGGCTCCTTTTTACTTACACACATTTCTGAAACAAGCTTGAATTTCTCCCCCCAATAACGGGTTTTTCTTTCCTTTTGTGCATTGTCAGGCTGCACATTTTCCAAACGTTTATGCTCTGCTTCCTCTTAAACACTTTGCTGCTTAGAAATTTCTTCCACCAGATACCCTAAATCATCTTTCTCAAGTTCAAAGTTCCACAGATCTCTAGAGTGGGGGCAAAATGCCACCAATCTCTTTGTTTTGTTTTTAATTTTACTTTTAAGTTCCGGCATACATGTGCAGAACGTGCAGGTTTGCTATATAGGTATACTTGTGCCATGGTGGTTTGCTGTACCTATCAACCTGTCATCTAGGTTTTAAGCCTCACATGCATTAGGTATTTGTCCTAATGCTCTCCTTCCCATTTCTCCCCACCCCTGACAGGCCCTGGTGTGTGATATCCATGTCCCTGCAAAGAACATGATCTCATTCTTTTTTATGGCTGCATAGTAGTCCATGGTATGTATCTGCCACATTTTCTTTATCCAGTCTATCATTGATGCTGGGCATTTGGGATGGTTCCAAGTCTTTGCTATTGTAAACAGGGCTGCAATAAACATATATGTGCATGTGTCTTCATAGTAGAATAATTTATAATCCTTTGAGTATATACCCAGTAATGGGATTGTTGGGTCAAATGGCATTTCTGGTTCTAGATCCTTGCAGAATCACCACACTGTCTTCCACAATGGTTGAACTAATTTACACTCCCACCAACAGTGTAAAAGCATTCCTATTTCTCCACATCCTCTCCAACATCTGTTGTTTCCTGACTTCTTAGTGATAGCCATTCTAACTGGCATGAGATGGTATCTTATTGTGGTTTTGATTTGTACTTCTCTATAGCAAAAGTGACCTTTAAGTTCCCAACAAGTTTCTTATCTCCATCTGAGACCACCTCAGCCTGGACCTTATTGTCCATTTCACTATCAACATTTCGGTCAAAGCCATTTAATTTGTCTCTTGAAAGTTCCAAACTTTCCTTTTTGAGCCCTCCAAATCTCTAGGAAGGTCCAAACGTTTCCACATTTTCCTATCTTCTTCTGAGCACTCCAAACTGTTTCAACCTCTGCATGTCATCTAGTTCCAAGGTCACTTTCACCCCACATTAATGGGGTAGCAGCACCCTACTACCCAGTACCAATTTACTGTATTAGTCTGTTCTCATGCTGCTAATAAAGACTTACTCCATACTGGGCAATTTATAAAGGAAAGATATTTAATGGACTCACAGTTCCACATGGCTGGGGAGGCCTCACAATCATAAAGGAAGGGCAAAGTGAAGCTTTACATCGTGGCAGACAAGAGAGGACTTGTGCAGGGGAACTCCCATTTATAAAACCATCAGATTCATGGGACTTATTTACTAACACAAGAACAGTATGGGGAAACCTGCCCCCATGATTCAATTATCTCCACATGGCCATGCTCTTGACACTTGGGGATTATTACAATTAAAGGTAAGATTTGGGTGGGGAGAGCCAAACCATATTATCTAGGAAAGCAAAACAGGCTCGTAACATAAAACAAAAAGTTTGAGACTGTTAGTGTTAGAATAAAAAGGAAGGACCTGGAAACGAAGTTGATAGAATAGAAACAATGCTTCTGCTCAACTCTCCTGGAGAGATAAAGAGTAAAGAAATTGCCTGGGGCTTAGATTCTGGAGGCCAGAATGAAAGATCAAGGGCCTAGATTTTAACACTCCACCAGATTTCACAATACCTGGTATGGATCTACTTTGGGTAAAGTTAATTCTCAATCACCCAAGGCATTGGAATGGTGATCATGCCAGGAAATTTACTTAGTAAACTGAATAAAGTAGGTCAATAAAATATCATTAAAACTTTTTCCTTTTACATCAGCTTTAGAGAGGCCACAATTCTTTGGTTCACGGGTTGGGGAAAGACTGCTGTGTTAAAAAAAAAAAAAAAAAAAAAAAAACCATGGAAATAATATAAATGCCAGTGACTCCTGTTGTAGGGAAGGGAGTAGAACATAGTGGTTAGGAGTTAGACAGCCTGATTTTGAATGCTGGCTTCACAAATTACAAATTTCTGCCCCTTGATTTCTTCACTTGTAAAATCAGGAAAAATAATAAGGCCATTAGAAAGATTAAATGAAATAAAATATGCAAAGTGACTGACACTTAGAAGGATGGAAATAATATTAGCTGTTTCAGGACCTAAGGTCCGAGATAGCATAAGTTTGAATCCTTACTCAATCTTTCCTCATTTTGTGATCTCAAACAAGTTGACAAATCTTTTTGTCCTTTAGTTTTAACTAGGGCAAGTAGTAAAATTTACCTTTTAGGTTTTTTGGGTTATTAAATGAATCAATATGTGAAGTGTTTGAAAAACACCTGTCCCATATTAAGGACTCAAGAAACAGGAAGTATTATTAGTGCTATTACAATTTGTTGAGTATTTGTTTTAGGAAAAGTAGTGTATTAGATGCCTGTCACAGCCTGTGACAACAAAGTAGGTTGTCGCATTTCCTTCCTGTATGTGGATTCTAATAGCAGGAACCCCAACCAGCTTATCTATTAAAAATTAGCTCCCAAAGTGTTGCCCAGTTATTTGCAGCATCTGCCCAGGGATATCTAACAACATCTGATATGTGCTTATAACCAGATGAGTCTTTATGAAGTAACTGCATTTTTCTTTTCCTTGGACTCTGATGCCCACTTCTTATGAATTCCCTCAAGGTATTTGGAAACTGCCTCTGCCCACCACTGGAATATCAATGGCCATGACAAATTTATTGTCTCCATAGGCTCCCAAATCTACTCAACTCAGAACATCAGATGCCACGCAGAGGTAGGGAAAATGACCTCTTCCTGAACTCCGGGCCACATTGGTAACCTGGAACCTAGAGTCACCAAACTTCTGCTGTGTAGTCATGTCAGTTTCTGTTGGGGTCCGCGTGTTTCCTAAACAAAGGAATGAACACACAAGACAACACAGGACAAGACATACATGGCGGCCGCGCTGAACGGCACACTCTGCTTTATTGTATCCAGCCGTTTGCGGAATGTGACCAAGTCACGGGGCGTGTGTTGCTTCTCTCACCTTTCCTTGACTCCCAAGATCAGTCAACATTGACCAGTTCCCAGAGCCCACTGTTTACACCTGGTTCTTTTGCCCTTTCTGTTTGCAGAGAAGGACGATCCTGCTGTCTGCAAGAGCAGGGCTTATTGGGAACGTCTCATTTGCGAGCACGCGGTCCTCTACAGTTTCTCTCTTTTTTTTTTTTTTGAGTTGGAGTCTCGCTCTCTGGCCCAGGCTGGAGTGCAGTGGTGCGATCTCAGCTCACTGCCTCCTGGGTTAAAGTGATTCTCCTGCCTCAGCCTCCCGAGTAGCTGAGACTACAGGCATGTACCACCATGCCCAGCTAATTTTTGTATTTTTAGTAGAGATGGCGTTTCACCATGTTGGCCAGGATGGTCTCCATCTCTCGACTTCGTGATCCACCTGCCTCGGCCTCCCAAAGCGCTGGAATTACAGGCATGAGTCATGCGCCTGGCCCAATTTCTGCTTTTAACTTCACATTCCACAAGGTCTCAAGCCAATGCAAATGACCAGATGGATCAGATACCATTCTATATCCTGTATTATTCCAATTCCTTCTCCCAGATGTCCAGGCCAAACCAAAGCTCTCACAATTACAAACAAAAATTCCTAGGCCTAGCAATAGATATAATCTGTGAGAGATTTTTTCCTCCCAGAACAGTGAGTCCTCTCTCAGTAAGACACATCATCTTGCTGTGCATTTAATTTAATGTAAATTGCTAAAGGCCTGTAGCAGACACTGCAAGTTATCTATCTAATAGCTGTTCTTATTTAGTAACAGATTTTGTTCAAATACCTTACTGTTATATTTTGGAGAAAGCCAGTTCCCTCCCCAGGTGAGAGGCAGGGAATCTATTTTTTAGTCTGTCAGTCAAGAGGAAACTACATTCCTCTTGCCAGATATGAGTTTAGGAATGGATAAGTGATACAATTCAACCAGTAAGATGGGAAGGGAAGTCAGGTGAAGATCAAGGAAAAAAATGCCTCTGGAAAGTAAAGTTTACAAAGCTGTTAAACTGCTAAAGCCATCCTGCAACCAAAAGGAGTCATTGCCATGCTAAGGATGGCAAGAATCCTCATGGTATCTCAGAGTTGTTAAATTAGCCAAACCTGAAACCGCCTGCCTGTTTACTTCTTACTATTGACTTAATAAACATACTTAATATTTAAGCCCTTACTAGTCAGTGTGTGGTCTGTGCAACAGCACCATCAATACGACTTGGGATCTTGTTGGAAATACAGAATTTTAAGCCCCATCCCAGTCCTACTGTATCAGAATCTGCATTTTAACAACTGCCCAGGTGGTCCATATATGCATTAATGTTTGAGATGCAATGGATTAACCTCCTCCTCTCTTCTTCTTCTTTTCTTTTCTTCTTCTTTCTTCTTCTTCTCTTCTTCTTTCTTCTTCTCTTCCTCCTCCTCCTCCTTCTTCTTCTTCTTCCTCTTCTTCCTCCTCCTCCTCCTTCTTCCCCTCCTCCTCCTTCTCCTCCTCATCCTTCTTCCCCTCCTCCTCCTTCTCCTCTTCATCCTTCTTCCCCTCCTCCTTCTCCTCCTCCTCTTCCCCCTCCTCCTCCTTCATCTCTTTCTCCTTCTCCTCCTCCTCCTCCTTCTTCTTCTTTCTTCTTCTTCTCTTCTTCTCTTCTTCTTCCTCTCATTTTTTTTTTCTTTGAGACAGACTTTCACTCTGCCACCCAGGTTGGAGTGCAGTGGTATGATCTTGGCTCACTGCAACCTCCATCTCCCAGGTATGAGCAATTCTCCTGCTTCAGCCTCCCAAGCAGCTGGAATTACAGGCATGCACCACCATGCCCAGCTAATTATTGTATTTTTAGTAGAGACAGGGTTTTACCATGTTGGCCAGGCTGGTCTCAAACTCCTGACCTCAGGTGATCCATCTGCCTTGGCCTTCCAAGGTGCTGGGATTATGGGCATGAGCCACTGCTCCTGGTCTCTTACTATTTTTTAATCATATGCAATTGAAAGCATTCTGGGACAGTTGCACAAGCTAGCCCAGTGTCCAAGTTGAAACTTTAAAGTGTATTTTTTCCTTAAGCCCACTATCTTATGATGTATGTAATCAATTACCATAGACGAAATAGATAGATGATATTTCTAGATTTTGTAAAGTATGCTTTCTTACTCAGAATGGTGAATTTACCTAGATTGGCCCCCAATCCTCTATTCCACTTTGTTTCTGTAGACAGTACAGTTGGTGAAGGTTACATGCTTGCCATCAATCTGTACCATGTCTGAAATGACAAAGTGTTTATAATTTTTCCATTCCACATTTTTTCCCAGTTGCAGAAGTAGAGAAAGGAAACCAAGCCTTTCTACTTGTTTGTGTTTTCACAAACTTTATTTTCTCATTGGACTGCAAAGATTATTATTATTTTTTACAAACACTTAGTATTTGTCTAATGTTTGCCTAGGTTATTCAGCATATTGGGTGACTTTAGCAAAAGATTGCTGTTGCTCACTGAGGGTATCAACTTAAAATCATGAGATTTATAAATATGGAAAGGAAAGGTTTACGTCTTATGAAGGGCTGCAACCTGCAGCTGGGGAGCAAAATATTCAGCTGAGACTAAAAGCAGGTGCTTTACCAGAAGAGCAATGGGACAGGAGTTTTCTGCTAAATGAGTTGGCTACACATACATGTTTAACACAGGATATACGAATATTCATGAAGGGAGTTTGCATGCATGCATGGTAAGTGAACATGTATGCTACATACATCCTATATTTACACTGGGGTGGAGACAACATTAAAATGCAGTAAAATTGGGCTCTATATATCAAAAAGATGAAATGCAGGACAAAAGGTGCTTTGTACGCAGCCTCTGTAAATTGGCCAGAGCTAGTGTATGGTTGGTGGTCATTTATCAGGAAGGAATGCTTTGTGAAACTGGTCAGCTGCCATGTCCAAACTGCAAAAAGGAGGGAAGTCTTCCCACGGCAGCAGACAATTGGTAAAAGTTGAAGTCAATGGAGGAGTCTCCCAGTTTTGGTTTCTCAGGGCTGGTTTCTGTTTAACTCTTAGGGAAAAAATCTGGTATCAGTTAGAGAGGAAGAGAATGTACTGAGGCATGACCAAACTCTCTTTGGCCAAGAGTGGTTCGTTCAGTCAATCAGGGGACTTAAAATTTTATTTTTACTCCACAAGGGCATGTTTTTGGCAAGCCAACTCTTCAGATCCCAACTTCACAAAGACCTGTTTGAATTCTGTAGCGTTTGGCTATCTGCACAGCTCCTACTTTGCTCTACTCTCTTTTTCATGTCTGCTAATTACATGTGTATTAGTCTGTTTTCCCACTACTATACAGAACTACTGGAGACTGGGTAATTTATAAAGAGGCTAAATTGGCACAGTTCCACAGACTTAATAGGAAGTATGGCTGGGAGCCCTCAGGAAACTTACAATCACGGCAGAAGCCAAAGAGGAAGCAAGTACTTTCTTCACATGGTGGCAGGAGAGAGAGAGAGAGTGAAGGGGAAGTGCCACACACTTTTAAACCATCAGATCTCATGAGAACTCATTATCATGAGAACAGCAAGGGGAAAGTCAGCCTCCTATGAACCAATCACCTCCCACCAGTAACCTCCTCAAATTCAACATGAGATTTGGATGGGGACACAAATACAAACCATATCAGCATGCAACACTTTACAAACAGCTGAAAGGAGTGGGGAATGCTATGTGCCATATGTGAGTCCTTCTCTTTCGCATCTCCTACATTTAAGGGCAGATGTCAAATGTCCTCTTGTTACCTTCTCAGACAGTTTATAACATGATATATCCATTAGGCCACATGGAACCACAGAAGAGATCAGATAAGAATCTTTTCGGGATACTAAAATATTTTTTTCTGTTAACTTAGACAGTCTAGCAAAAGTCATATGTCTTAATAGTAGCACCCAATCCCTCTCTCCTCAATGTGACTGTCAGGCCTCTGAGCCCAAGCCAAGCCATCACATCCCCTGTGACTTGCACATATACACCCAGATGGCCTGAAGTAACTGAAGAATCACACAAGAAGTGAAAATGCCCTGCCTCGCCTTAACTGATGACATTCCACACACAAAAGAAGTGAAAATGGCCGGTCCTTGCCTTAAGTGTTGACATTACCTTGTGAACGCCCTTTTCCTGGCTCATCTGGGCTCAAAGAGCTCCCCACTGAGCACCTTGTGACCCCCACTCCTGCCCACCAGAGAACAAACCCCTTTGACTGTAATTTTCCTTTACCTACCCAAATCCTATAAAACGGCCCCACCCCTATCTCCCTTGGCTGACTCTCTTTTCGGACTCAGCCCGCCTGCACCCAGCTGATTAAAAAGCTTTATTGCTCACACAAAGCCTGTTTGGTGATCTCTTCACACGGACACGCATGACATTTTGCTGCCGTGACTCGGATCGGGGGAACCTCCCTTGGGAGATAAATTACCTGTCCTCCTGCTCTTTGCTCCATGAGAAAGATCCACCTATGGCCTCTGGTTCTCAGACCAACCAGCCCAAGGAACATCTCACCAATTTTAAGTGGCCCCTCTTTTTCCTCTCTTCTCCAACCTCTCTCACTATCCCTTAACCTCTTTCTCCTTTCAATCTTGATGTCACACTTCAATCTTTCCCTTCTCTTAAGTTCAGTTCCTTTCCTTTTCTGGTAGAGATGAAGGAGATGCATTTTATCCATGGACCCAAAACTCTGGCACTGGTCACGGACTCGAGAAGGCAGTCTTCACTTGGTGTTTAATCATTACAGGGATGCCTCTTTGATTATTCACCCATGTTTCAGTGGTGTCAGACCACACAGGGATGCCTGCCTTGGTCCTTCACCCTTAGCGGCAAGTCCTGCTTTTCTGGGAGAGGGGCTGGGACCCTGACCCCTCCTCTCCCTGTCTCTACCCCTTCTCTGCTTTTCTGGGGGAGGGGCAAGAACCCCAACCCCTTCTCTTCCTGTCTCTACCCCTTCTCTGCTTTTCTGGGAGCTAGAATCTCCCAACCCCTTATTTCTGCACCCCAACCTCTTATCTCTGCACCCCAACCCCTTATTTCCATGCTCCAATCTCTTATCTCTGTGCCCCAACCCCTTATCTCCGCACCCCAACCCCTTTCCTGCTTTTCTGGAGGGTATGAACCCCCGAGCCCCTTCTCTCCATATCTCTACTCTGTCTTTTCTCTGGGCTTGCCTCCCTCACTACAGGCAACATTCCACCCTCCATTCCTCCTTCTCCCTTAGCCTGTGTTCTCAAGAACTTAAAACCTCTTCAACTCACATCTGACCTAAAACCTAAATGCCTTATTTTCTTCTACAATGGCACTTGACCCCAATACAAACTCAACAGTAGTTCCAAATAGCCAGAAAATGGCACTTTCGATTTTTCCGTCCTACAAGATCTAAATAATTCTTGTTGTAAAATAGGCAAATGGTCTGAGGTACCTGACGTCCAGGCATTCTTTTACACATCGGTCCCTCCCTAGTCTCTGTTCCCATGCAACATGTCCTAAATCTTCCTTTTTTACCTCCCACCTGTCCCCTCAGTCCCAACCCCAAGTGTCATTGAGTCCTTCTAATCTTCCTTTTCTATAGACCCATCTGACCTCTCCCCTCCTTGCCAGGCCAAGCTAGGTCCCAATTTTTCTCAGCCTCTGCTCACCCACCCTATAATCCTTTTATCACCCCCCTCCTTACACCCAGTCTGGCTTACAGTTTCATTCCACAACTAGCCCTCCCACACCTGGCCAGCAATTTCCTTCTTTAAAAGGTGGCTGAAGCTAAAGGCATAGTCAAGGTTAATGCTCCTTCTTCTTTATCCAACCTCTCCCAAATCAGTTAGCATTTAGGCTCTTTTTCATCAAATATGAAAAACCCAGTGCAGTTCATGGCCCATTTAGCAGCAACCCTGAGACGCTTTATAGCCCTAGACCCTAAAAGGTCAAAAGGCCATCTTATTCTCAATATACATTTTATTATGCAATCCACTCCCAACATTAAATAAAGCTCCAAAAATTAAATTCCAGCCCTCAAACCCCACAACAGGACTTAATGAACCTTGCCTTCAAGGTGTACAATAATAGAGTAGAGGCAGTCAAGTAGCAACTTATTTCTGAACTGTAATTCCTTGCCTCCACTGTGAGACAAACCCCAGTCACATCTCCAGCACACAACTCCAAATGCCTGAACCACAGCTGCCAGAGGTTCCTCCAGAACCTCCTCCCCCAGGAGCTTGCTACAAGTGCTGGAAATCTGGCCACTGGGCCAAGGAATGCCCGTAGCCTGGGATTCCTCCTAAGCCATGTCCCATCTGTATGGGACCTCACTGGAAATTGGACTATCCAACTCACCTGGCAGCCACTCCCAGAGCCCCTGGAGCTCTGGCCCAAGGCTCTCTGATGACTCCTTTCCAGACCTTCTCGGCTTAGTGGCTAAAGATTGACACTGCCCCACCACCTCAGAAGCCTCCTGGACCATCACAGATGCTTTGGGTAACTCTTACAGTGGAGGGTAAGTCCGTCCCCTTCTTAATTAATACAGAGGCTACCCACTCCGCATTACCTTCTTTTCAAGGGCCTGTTTCCCTTGCCTCTATAACTGTTGGTATTGACGGCCAGGCTTCTAAACCTCTTAAAACTCCCCAACTCTGGTGCCAACTTGGACAACATTCTTTTATGCACTCCTTTTTAGTTATCCCCACCTGCCCAGTTCCCTTATTAGGCCAAGACATTTTAACTAAATTATCTGCTTCCTTGACTATTCCTAGGCTACAGCCACACCTCATTGCTGCCTTTTCTCCCAGTTCAAAACCTCCTTCACATCTTCCTCTCGTATCCCCCAACCTTAACCCACAAGTATGGGACATCTCTACTCCCTACCATCCCATTAAAACCTAATCACCCCACTCATCACAGATATCCCATCTCACAGCATGCTTTAAAATGATTAAAGCCTGTTCTCACTCACCTGCTATAACATGTGCTTCTAAAACCTATAAACTCTCCTTACATTTTACCTGTCCAAAAAACCAGACAAGTCTTACAGATTTGTTCAGGATCTGTGCTTTATCAACCAAATCGTTTTGCCTATCCACCCTGTGGTGCCCAACCCGTACACTCCTTTGTCCTTAATATCTTCCTGCACAACTCACTATTCCATTCTTGATCTTAAAGATGCTTTTTCACTATTCCCCTGCACCCCTCATCCCAGCCTCTCTTTGCTTTCACCTGGTCTGACCCTGACACCCATCAGTCCCAGCAGCTTACATAGGCTGTACTGCTGCAAGGCTTCACAGACAGCCCCCGTTACTTCAGTCAAGCCCAAATTTCTTCCTCATCTGTTACCTATCTCAGCATAATTGTCATAAAAACACACTTGCTCTCCCTGCTGATCGTGTCTGGCTAATCTCCCAAACCCCTATCTCTTTTACAAAACAACAACTCCTTTCTTTCCTAGGCATGGTTAGTGTGGTCAGAATTCTTACACAAGCCTTTCTGTCCAAACAATTTGACTTTACTGTTTTAGCCTGGCTCTCATGTCTGCGTGCAGTAGCTACCACTGCTTTAATACTTTTAGAGGCCCTAAAAATCACAAACTATGCTCATCTCACTCTCTACAGTTCTCATAACTTCCAAAATCTGTTTTCTTCCTCTCAGCTGCTACATACACTTTCTGCTCCCCAGCTCCTTCAGCTATACTCACTCTTTGTTGAGTCTCCCACAGTTACCATTGTTCCTGGCCTGGACTTCAGTCCGGCATCCCACATTATTCTGGATACCACACCTGACCCCTGTGACTGTATGTCTGTGATCCACCTGACATTCACTCCATTTCCCATATTTCCTTCTTCCCTGTTCCTCATCCTGATCACATTTAGTTTATTGATGGCAGTTCCACCAGGCCTAATCGCCACTCACCAGCAAAGGCAGGCTATGCAATAGTATCTTCCACATCTGTCATTGAGGCTACTGCTCTGCCACCCTCGCTACCTCTCAGCAAGCCAAACTAGTTGGCTTAACTCAGGCCCTCACTCTTTCAAAAGAACTACGTGTCAATATCTATACTGACTCTAAATATGCCTTCCATATTATGCACCACCATGCTGTTATATAGGCTGATAGAGATTTACACACTGTGCAAAAGTCCTCCATCATTAATGCCTCTTTAATAAAAATGCTTCTCAAAGCCACTTTACTTCCAAAGGAAGCTGGAGTCATTCACTGCAAGGGACATCAAAAGGTGTCAGATCCCATTGCTCTAGGCAACGCTTATGCTGATAAGGTAGCTAAAAAAGCAGCTAGTGTTCCAACTTCTATCCCTCAAGGCAGTTTTCCTCCTTCACATCGGCCACTCCCACCTACTCCCCGCTGAAACTTCCACCTATCAATCTCTTCCCACACAACGGAAATGGTTCTTAGATCAAGGAAAATATCTCCTTCCAGCCTCACAGTACTATTCTATTCTGTCGTCATTTCACAACCTCTTGCATGTAGGTTACAAGCCGCTAGCCTGTCTCTTAGGACCTCTCATTTCCTTTCCATCATGGAAATCTATCCTCAAGGAGATCATTTCTCAATGTTCCATCTGCTATTCTACTACCCCTCAGGAATTGTTCAGGCCCCCTCCCTTTCCTACACATCAAACTCAGGGATTTGCCCCTGCCCAGGACTGGCAAATTGACTTTACTCACATGTCCCAAGTCAGTAAACTAAAATATCTCTTAGTCTGAGTAGACACTTTCACTGGATGAGTAGAGGCCTTTCTCACAGGGTCTGAGAAGGCCACTGCGGTCATTTCTTCCCTTCTGTCAGACATAATTCCTTGGTTTGGCCTTCACACCTGTATACAGTCTGATAACGGACCAGCCTTTAATAGTCAAATCACCCAAACAGTTTCTCAGGCTCTTGGTGTTCAGTGAAACCTTTACATCCTTTACCATCCTCAATCTTCAGGAAAGGTAGAATGGACTAATGGTCTTTTAAAAACACACCTCACCAAGCTCAGTCACCAACTTAAAAAGGACGAGACAATACTTTTACCACTTTCCCTTCTCAGAATTCAGACCTGTCCTTAGAATGCTACAGGTTCCAGTCCATTTGAGTTCCTGTGCGGACACTCCTTTTTATTAGGTCACAGTCTCATTCTAGACACCAAAACAACTTGGACTACACCCCAAAAAACTTGTCATCCCTACTATCTTCTGTCTAGTCATATTCCTATTCACTGTTCTCAACTACTCAAAAATGTCCTGCTCGTGTTTACACTGCCAGTTTACACTGTTTCTCCAAGCCATCACAGCTGATATCTCCTGGTGCTATCCCAAACTGCCACTCTAAATTCCCTCTTAAAGTAAATAATCTTTGCTGGCAAGGCTATGCTGAACATCCTTGGGCACTCTCTCATTAGATATTCTAGGTCCTTCCAATTCTTAGTCCTTCAATACCTGTTTTTTCTCCTTCTGTTACTCAGACCTTGTGTCTTCCATTTAGTTTTTCAATTCATACAAAACCGCATCCAGGCCATCACCAATCATTCTATACGACAAACGTTTCTTCTAACAATCCCACAATATCACCCCTTACCACAAAATCTTCCTTCAGCTTAATCTCTCCCACTCTAGGTTCCCACGCTGCCCCTAATCCCACTTGAAGCAGCCCTAAGAAACATCGCCCATTCTCTCTCCACACCACCCCCTAAAAATTTTGCTGCCCTAACACTTCAACACTATTTTGTTTTATTTTTCTTATTAATATAAGAAGGCAGGAATGTCAGTCCTCTGAGCCCAAGCCAAGCCATCGCATCCCCTTTGACTTGCATGTATATATGCCCAGATGGCCTGAAGTAACTGAAGAATCACAAAAGAAGTGAAAATGCCCTGCCTCGCCTTAACTGATGACATTCCACCACAAAAGAAGTGAAAATGGCCGGTCCTTGCCTTAAGTGATAACATTACCTTGTGAAAGTCCTTTTCCTGGCTCATCAGGGCTCAAAGAGCTCCCCACTGGGCACCTTGTGACCCCCACTCCTGCCCGCCAGAGAACAACTCCCCTTTGACTGTAATTTTCCTTTACCTACCCAAATCCTATAAAACGGCCCCACCCCTATCTCCCTTGGCTGACTCTCTTTTCAGACTCAGCCCGCCTGCACCCAGGTGATTAAAAAGCTTTATTGCTCACACAAACCTGTTTGGTGGCTTTTTCACTTCTTTTGTGATTCTTCAGTTACTTCAGGCCATCTGGATGTATTCATGCAGGTCACAGGGGATATGATGGCTTAGCTTGGGCTCAGAGGCCTGAAAGACACATTAAAAGGAGAAAAGGCATACAAATTTATTACATACATACACACAGGGGTCTCACAAAATATGCCTTAAAGAAGTATCAGATGATCAAAGTTTAAGGAGTTTTGAGCCTCAGAAAGAAATGGTAGCTTGGGGGTCTGTGAGGAGGGGTGGTGACAGGTTATGTGATATTGAGGGGAGAAAATACATCAGAAAAGGCTGTCTTGTTATGCAGAAATGTCTCAGGTAGCAGTACTCAGAAGAATAGGTGGTAGTCACCTCTTTAACATTTTTCCAGTGAGTTAATCTTTCTCATTTCATGATATTATAAGGAAGAGGCCAAGAACATTGCATTCCTTCTGAAGAACTTCCCTCAGTCAGATGAGGGACCTTCAGAGAAAGCCCTTCCTGGATTTGCTGTTCCCCAGGTGCTACCAGTTTGAAGTCCAAAGTTGCATATTTTGGAGTATCATTTACTAAGCCCCAAGATCATGAGGGTGGAGCCCTCATAAATGAAATTAGTGCCTTATAAGAAGAGACATGAGAGAGATGGTTTATCTCTGTCTACCATGTGAGAATACAGTAAAAAGGCAGTTGTCTGAAAACCAGGAAGAGGGCCCCACCAGACATTGAATCTGCTGGCCCCTTGATCTCAGACTTCCCAAGATCCAGAACTGTGAAAAATAATTTTTTTAAATCATACAATGTTTAAGCCACTCTGTCAATGATATTTAAACATACATACATACATACATACATATTTTTTTAAGAATAAAAATAAAATAAAATAAAGTGCCCATGTACACCATCCAACTGAAAAATGTAGAATATAACTAGTATCTTTGAAGCCCCATGAGTTTACTCCTCACTGATGTCTCCCTGCCTCCATCACACCCTACCAGCCCAGGGGTAACCAAACTCTTATAATTTTAGTCAGTCACTCTCTTTCTTCCCTGTATAGCTTTACCACATATGCATGTATCCCAACACAGTATGTCTGATTTTTCTCTACATAATTTTGCACTTTATGTAAATGAATCACACAGTGTGTTTCTGTGACTTGCTTTTTCCCTAAACATTTCGAAATTCAAACACTAATGTATGAGGCTGTAGATCATGCTTTCTCATCCTTAGTTCATATTTTGCTGTGAGTATAACAGAATTTGTTTATCTGCTTTGCTGTTAATGGATATTTTGTGCTTCAGTAGCCAGTGCTGCTGTGGAATCTGCATGTGGTTCCTGGTAATCATGCATAAAAGTTTGTCTAGGGAATATATTGTAAGAGCCATTAAGGCTATTCCCATATATTCTGCTGGTGTTTCCTGTCAAAGTTCCTGTTAGGATTGCACTTCACTGCCCACTTAATTTAGGTGTGGCCATATTGGATTAATGAAATGTGAGCTAAGTGATGTGTGACCTTTCTGGGAAGAAGTTTTGTGAGGCAATACGTGCAATGTTCTTTTCTCCCTTCTATAGTAACTGGAAGTGTTCTGCCTAGCAGCTGCTTCATCAGCATGGGTCCACAAGTAAGGCTGACAAAGACATGTAGTTGACACTCCAGTCAACCCACAATGACAATGAAGCAAGAGTGAAACAGAAATCTTTGTTGTTTTAAGCCACTTTGGGTATGTTGTCTAAAGCACTGTCTAAAGCACTGTCTAGCTTATCCTTATACAGAAATTAGTATTGAGTGGATTTCCTTGGAAGATATCTATTCAATTTTAATAAATAATGTCAAGCTGTATTCAAAAGAGGTGGAGCCAATTTTAATACTACTTACCAAGAGTGGATGACAGTTACTGTTATTTCACAGCCTTGCCAATACTTGGTATTCTTAGACTATACTTTGCTCTGATAAAACCTTACAAAGTGATGTCTATTGTTTTGATTTTTATTTTCCTGAGGATTAGTGATACATTTTTATGTTTATTAGGCATTCAGGTTTCTTCTTCTGTGAAATGTCCATTTAGTTTATGCCTGTATTTCTATTGAGTTGCTTTCTGAATTTCTGTGCTGTTAATCATTTTCTTTTGATTAACATAAGTTCTTTAAATCTGCTCTCCATGCCTCCTTATCCATTCTTCCTGTCTTATTTTTCTCGATAATATTTATTAGCATCTTATAGATTATTTATTTACTTGCTCATTTATTGTATCTCTCTTAAGCTATGATGGCACCTCCATGAGGTTAGGGACTGTTTTTCTACTGGTAACTCCTCAGTACCTAGAGATACATCTAGCACACAATAGGCATCAGGTTGAATGAATGAAAATGTATGTGACCATTGAGTTTGTTGACCTTAGTCAGTTTCACCATATAGGTAGGTTTTGTCCTGAAATATATAGTTCCTTGAGCTTGATGTCTTACTGGCCTAATAGGGACCAGACTGAAGGTGGAGCTTCTCACTTCCACTGTCTGTTATGTCACAGCAATTGTTTCTTCCTCTGTTCTTTTTATTAATTGAAATGTGGCAAATTTAATCTGATATTTTTAAAAGAGGGGGATAACCTTAGATATGAAGTCCATTTGTGCAGATATTATCAAAATCATTTAAAAAACAGATATTCACATTGATATAATTTTTAACAAGTTCACAAAGAGATTTTTCACATAAAATATCACTTTGGATTTCTTCACTTAAAGAACAAAATGAACATAAAATCTCCTGTGGCATCTTTTAGCAAACTATCTGCATGACAGACAAGTTCACAAAAGTTTTTCTTTAGCTACTTCAGACTCTGTCCTGCTAACTTAGCCAGCACAATAACAACACACATTTGGTGAAGTTCCCCTAAAGAAGTTTGGTTAAACACTACAAGGTGTTAAGTACAGAGTGCCAGGAATTTGTTGATATCTTTATTTATTACAGTCTGTGTTTTTGGAACAGAGCACTTATTCTGGTAACTATGGCTGAGCATGTTTTAAACCAAGAGCTGTAGCCTTGAAACATTGAACATGGCAGAAATTTTATCATACTGGAGTCTATGATGAGATCCATACTAGCAAGGGCATCTGAATGCCGCCTGGAGATATTTTTTTCTACTCTCCTGCCCTGCCACAGCCTTCAGTAACTGTTACTGCACATGTGGTGAAGACCTCATGTGTCTCATTTAGATGTCTCTTCTCTCTCCCATCCCATCCCCAACCTGAGTATCTTGTACTTGATGAAGGTCCATAGGAAAGAGTTGATGAATGGTTGTAGATTCTTCTGTGGCTACAACTTCTAATCCACCATGGCAGCCTATATGTAGACATTGAATTTCTTCTAAGTTTGAGTGGTTTCTTCTTTACCTATATATGGGAGATTCCTCCACCTTGTGCTCTTGTGCTAGGGAGGAAAACGGCCATGGATCTCTTCTCTCCTAGGAAGGTGTAATATAGGAGCCAATCAACATTTTTTTCCACTGCTATACTCTCAGCAATCTTAATACCTCATTTTTGACACCAGATGTATGGGAGTTTCTTCCACATTAACCAATTCTCTAACAGCAGATGGATGTCCTATCATTCAACTTAATTCTCCTGGAGATAGCACAGACTCCACAGGTGAATGGCTCAGTCCCACAAGACTTCAACCCATCTCAGATGCCAGTTGCAAGTAGTAAGTTCCCAGTTACCCACAATTTCTGTCTGACTTGGCTACAAATCAAAGATTCCCACAATCCTCTCTTTGGGTTTGATCACTTGCTAGAGTGGCTCATGGAACCCAGGAAAACAGTTTATTTATTGTTACAAAGGTTATATTAAAGAATACAAATAAATAGCCAGATAAGGAGATATACAGGGTAAGTCTGTGAGAAGAGGTGCAGAAGTTTTATGCCGTCTTTGGCTGTCCTACCCTTACCTGCACATGCTCAATAACTCAGAAGCTCTTTAGACTTTGTCCCTTTAGGTTGATACAGAGATCTTATTACATAGGCATAATGGATTAAAGCAATGGCCATTGGTGATTGACTCAATCTTCAATGTCTCCACCCTGGTGAGGAGGGACAGGAAAAGCTGAAAGTCCCAGCCCTCTAATCTCAGGATTGGATCCTCTGGCAAGCTGCTCCCATCCTAGGATATGCAGGGAATCCCCAGCTATACTAGCCATCTCACTAGACTACGGAAAGACACATCATTTTAGAGATCTCAAGGGTTTTGGGAGCTGTGTACCAGGAAACTGGATGAAGACCAAATATATATTTCACATTATCACAGTGAAAGACTCACCACTTTTCAGGAATTAGTTCATTTGGGTTTCTTTAAGTCCTTAGATCTCTGAATTGATTTTTGTTTTGTTTTGTTTTTTTAAATTATAGTTCTTTGGCTGACATGCTTATTCTTATTGTTAGGGTGTGTATTAGTCCATTTTCTTGCTGCTGATAAAGGCATACCCAAGACTGGGAAGAAAAGAAGTTTCACTGGACTTATAGTTCCATGTGTCTGGGGAAGTCTCAGAATCATGTTGAAAAGTGAAATGTACTTCTTACATGGAGGTGGCAAGAGAAAATGAGGAAGAAGCAAAAGAGGAAACTCCTAATAAACCCCTCAGATCTCATGAGACGTATTCACTATCACGAGAATAGCATGGGAAAGACCCGTTTCCATAATTCGATTACCTCCCCCTAGGTCCCTCCCAAAATAAATGAGAATTCTGGGAGATATAATTCAAATTAAGATTTGGGTGAGGACACAGTCAAACCATATCATTCTGCCCCCTGGCTCCTCTAAATCTCATGTCCTCACATTTAAAAACCAATCATACCTTCCCAACAGTACCCCAAAGTCTTAACTCATTTCAACATTAACCCAAAAGTCCATAGTCCAAAGTCTTATCTGAGACAAGGCAAGTCCCCTCTGCCTATGAGCCAGTAAAATCAAAAGCAAGTGAGTTACTTCCTATATACAATGGGGGTACAAGTATTGGATAAATACAGCCATTCCAAATAGGAAAAATTGGCCAAAACAAAGGGCACTAAGTCCCTAGGTTGCACACAGCATGGGGACCCTGGGCCCCGCCCACAAAACCACTTTTTCCTCCTGGGCCTCCAGGCCTGTGATATAAGGGGCTGCTGTGAAGGTCTCTGACATAGCCTGGAGATATCTTCCCCATGGTCTTGGGGATTAACCTTAGGCTCTTTGTTATCTATGCAAATTTCTGCAGCCAGCTGGAATTTCTCCCTAGAAAATGAGTTGTTGTTTTGTTTTTTTTTTCTCACATAGCCAAGCTGCAAGGTTTTCAAACTTTTACGCTCTGCCTCCCTTATAAAACTGAATGCCTTTAACAGCACCCAAATCACATCTTGAATCCTTTGCTGCTTAGAAATTTCTTCTGCCAGATACCCTAAGTCATCTCTCTCAACTTCAAAGTTCCACAAAGCTCTAGGGCAGGGGCAAAACGCCAACAGTCTCTTTGCTAAAACATAACAAGAATCATCTTTGCTCCAGTTCCCAACAAGTTCCTCATCTCCATCTAAGACCACTTCAGCCTGGAACTTATTTTTCATATTGCTATCAGTCTTTTGAGTAAAGCCATTCAACAAGTCTTTAGGAAGTTCCAAACTTTCCCACGTTTTCCTATCTTGTTCTGAGCCCTCCAAACTGTTCCATCCTCTGCCTATTACCCAGTTCCAAAGTTGCTTCCACATTTTTGGGTATCTTTTCAGCAACATCCCAGTCTACTGGTACCAATTTGCTGTATTAGTCTATTTTCCCACTGCTGATAAAGACATACCTGAGAATGGGAAGAAAAAGAGGTTTAATTGGACTTACAGTTCCATATGGCTGGGGAGGCCTCAGAATCATGGTGGGAGGTAAGATGCATTTCTTAAATGGCAACAGAAAGAGGAAATGAGGAAGAAGCAAAAGTTGAAACCCCTGACAAACCCATTAGCTCTCTTGAGACTTATTCACTATCATGAGAATAGCACTGGAAAGACTGGCCCCCATGATTCAATTACTTCCCCCTGGGCCCATCCCACAACACATAGGAATTCTGGGAGACACAATTCAAGTTGAGATTTGGGTGGGGACACAGCCAAACCATATGAGGGTAGGAGCTCTCATCTCCAGTGACTTTCTAAATGGAAGTAGAAACTCTGCCATAGATATATGGACAAGCATAAGCTTATAAATATTCCAAGTAAATATTATTTTTCTGTGAATATTCTTAGGATAAGAAAAAGCAAGCACTGAAACATTTCCAGGCACATGAAATATCAAAGGATAATATATGAGAATTAACAACCTTTAACTTCTCAGCTGTCACATCTACTCTCTGAAATTAAAAAGTTCTAATTACCTGCCAAATGAGATAATACATTGATTAAATTTTACTTCTAATAGAAAAACTAAAAATATCTATTTAAAAACATGGAGCAATATTAATTCTTTAGAAACCGATATGATACAAATATCGGGTATAATTTTTATTCAATTTATGAAGCCAGAAATGTTCTATATTCTGCTATATATAAAACAGTAACTTAAATTTTGTTTTGGTTACAACAGAAGCAGTAATACCTTTTAATGGCATTTCTAGAATTTCCCTAGTTTGTTTTTTTCTAACAGAGTTTAGATTATTGTGAGTTTTTGGGCTCTTGCTTTTTTCTTTCAATCATTTTGATATACATAATAAAAATAACAAAACCATTAGTTTATAATAAGTAAAAATGTTGAAGAAACCCTGAAATTCATTGCCTAATTTTTGTGTACAATATTCCAATTATTCTAACAAAAATCAAATGGAAACATGTATAATGTTACATAACAAATGTGTACTATAAATATGTGTGTAATATCTAATATAATGATAATAGTAATATACATGGAGGGAGAATCATAGAAATAGATCTTGGAAAACATCTGATGCAAAAATACTAATTTACAGAAGAAATTGAGACCCCAGAAGGAAAAGAGCTGTGTCTAAACTCATATAGCTGATTGGTAGCAAAGCTAGGACTAGAAATCAAGTATTGTAGGTTCTTATACAAATTCTCTTTTCCTCTGCAATAAATTTGCCTCTCATGGTGTAATACACAGCTTCTTCAACTATTAGCAGAAGCTAGTTTGAGACTTCATAACTTTAAGCAGGAGAAGCCTAAAATCTCAGTGACCACCCATGGCTGCTTTCCTCTGAGAAACCTCCACCCACAACAATGACTCTGCTTCAAGCAGCCATCACACCAAGAATACCAACTTATATGTGAATGGACATCTGACCCAAGCTTGGGCAAGTGCTAAGTTATCTGTGTTGGTAGAGCCCTGTGTTGGCAGTGCTAAGTTATCAACAGAGAGCACACTTGAATAAGATAATTGAGGAGAGTTCACTGAAAGGACTACTGACATATCAGTGGACAAATTATGTGCCTCTTCATTTTGTTCACAATGGTAGGGCAGTGAGTGCCCTTGTGAATGAAGGGGAAAGGCAAGGGAGCAGTTACCATAACTCAAAATATATGTATACAATGTTTATATAATAGAATATACAGTGTGTGTATATATACAATTTATATATGTATACAATGTGTATATAAACACAATGGAATATTATTCAGTCATAAAAGGAACAGAAATTCTGTCATTTGCAGCAATGTGGATGGAGCTGGAAGTTATTATATTAAGTGAAATAAGCCAGGCATAGAAAGACAAATATCCCATGTTCTTACTCATATGTGAGAGCTAAACAAAAAGTGAATCTCATGGAGGTAGAAAGTTCTTATTGGCTCTGATGACTGGTTGCTGGTCCTACTGGTTCTTTAGATGACATATTCTGTCCATCAACTTCAGCTGGAGTGGTTACCAAAGGCAAAGAAGGGTAAGCAGGAGAGGGTATGAAGAGAGTTTCATTAATGAGTACAACAATATAGTTAGATAGAAGGATAAGGTCTGGTGTTTGATAGTACATAGGGAAAGTATAATTGACAGCAATTTATTATATATTTCAAAATAGCTAGAATAATTAGAATGTTCACAACATAAAGAAAAAGTAAATATTTAGAATTTAATTATTACACATTACATGCATATATCAAAATATCACATATGCCTCCCCAAATACGTACAATTACTATGAATTAATTTTAAAAAAGAAAAATGTAAAAGAAAAGTCCAGGATAAACCGAATTTAAGTTTTCAGATTGACAGAATTGTGGATTAAATCTTACATTCAGAGAATTGGTAATTGCCCTTAGGTCTTTTCTGAACATTTCTTCAATCCAACAGGTCTCTCTTCCTCATGAAGATACTTGAGTTAGATAAAGAAGCAAGGATGATAGTTGCTTCTGAACAGTGCCAGTGAAAGATGAAGGAAGTTCCACATCAGGGTTGGGAGCCCTGACTGTGACAAGAGAAAGAACACAAGTTGTACCAGCTGTGAGGACTCCAGCTGAAGCTGATGCGAAGACAGAATATGCCACCTAAAGACCCAGTAGGACCAGGCCCCTGTCATCAGAGCCAATGAGAAGTGGGGGATTACACCAGAATGCTTCATCAGCTGCCTCCTGAAACCGAACATTGCCACAAAGTGGAGTAGGAGGCAAAGCAAGACCCTTCTGAGGAAAACAGCCCTGAGGCAGTTTAACCTCTGTACTGACTGCCCTCTAATGACTGTTTCTAATCTGAAGTGACTAAGTTATGCTGAAATGTGTTTGGATGAACGGAGGCAAGATGGTGCACTTCCGGGTTCTTCATCACCAACTTTTCCGGTGCAGGCGAAAATGCAGCCGGCACCCGGGATGGTGCAGACCAACTGGGCATGCGCCAGGTGACGTCAATCTGAAGAGACCAAGATTTACCTGGTCGCACCTGCGGAACGCCCCCTGACATGCCCATGCCCTGCCTATTGCCCTCCCACTCCCAGAAAAGCCGCTCCCGGCCAGCGCCCCGCGCCGACTTCCCAGCCCCACTCCTGTCGGGATGTCGGGACTGTGTCAGGAACCCCCTGGAGAGCCCCACCGGGGGACTCTGTCGGCCTCCTTTGCCACCTTCTTCCCCTGAAGCTCGGTGACCAAAAATAAATTTGCAGTTTTGCTCCTACCCTTGCCTACTTGCTGGTTCTTTTGTGCCCGCTCTGGTGGTCTTAGAAAAAACAAATCAAAATGCAAGATTAAGAGCTGTCTACTCTTAAATGAATAAAATAAATTCAGAGCTATTTTGAATTCAGTTATGGAAAAATAAAGTTACATTTCTGACTAGCTAGCTCTAAGTGTGAAATTATAAATCTATGAAATTTATAAACTTTGTCATACAACTGTTGTTATCCTTATTACCATGATCGTAACTACTTTTAATATAACTTTTATTGCTAAGTAAATCTGTATTGTTTGAAATATTAAAAAAAAAATATTCACTGTGTTTAGTCATTTAGGGCTAATGATGACCTCAGAAAGACACAATGTGGGACCAGGTGTTTGTGCTTATGAAAGCCAGAAGGGAGTGAAGAATGAATGTGTGGAAAAGAAATTATTGGAGTTGGTGGAGACAACTTTCTTGAAAAAATTGTGCTTAATTAGAGTTTTGGTTATAGCTGTTTTAGTTAATACACTAGCAGCTTGATATCATGAACATGTTAATTCTACCTAAAATAATACTCTTTAAAAAAATTTTATAAATCTTTTAAAGAAGGTTTGATTTATGTACAATGAAATTCATAATTATTAAGTACACAGTTAGATGCATTTTTAGATATGTTTGAGCTATGTAACTACCACCCAGATTAAGATATAAAATAGTTTCATCATTCCAGAGTTACCTTCATGTTCCTTCCTAGTCATTAGCCTTCCGCAGAGATAACTATTTTGATTTCTGTCACCATAGATGAGTTTTCTGTTCTGCTTTGAACTTTGTGTAAATAGAATTATGTAGTATATACTCTTTTGTGTCTGATTTATTTTTCTGATTATAATGTTCTTGTTATTCACATATGCTGTTGTATGTATTAATAGTTCTATTTTTCCTTGTTTTTCTTTCTTTTGCTTTGAAGCTTCGCATTGTATAAATATGTTTTGATCCATTCTCCTCTTGATGGACATTTGGGCCATTTCCATTATTTGACTGTTATAAACAAAAGCTGCTACAAATATGTTTGTACATATCTTTCAGTGGAAAAGCCACAAATTTCTCTTGGTTATATACTTAAGAGTGGATTTGTTGGGTTATTAGGTCATTTGACTCTATAAAATGCTGTCTAATTGTTTTCCCAAGTGGTTGAACCAAATGACTTTCTCTTCAACAATATAAGAAAATTCCAGTTTCTCCATACTCGCAACACTATATACGTATGTGTGTGTGTGTGTGGTGTGTGTGTGTGTGTGTGTGTGTATAGAGAGAGAGCCAGTTTTAAAAAATTGTAACTGTCTCAGTGGGTGTGATGTGGTATATCGGTGTGGTTCTACTTTGCCCTTCTCTGATGTCTAATCATTTTGAGCCATTTTATATGCTTAATGGCTGTGTCTTTTGTGAAGTGCCTGTTCAAGTCCTTGCCAATTTTTTAAATTGGCACTTTGTCTTTATCTTATTAGTTTTAAAAGTTTCTTCAATAGTCTGTATACAAGATCTTCGTATTATAAATCACTTCTTATCTGTGGATTTCCTACTCACATATTTAATACTTTTTCTGAGGTCATAGAAATGGTCTAATAGAATGTTTTTTTTTTTTTTTTTTTCACTTTTATGCTTCATATGTTTTGTGTCTTAAGAATCATGGTTTACTCCATGGTCATGAAAATATTTTTCTGTCTTTTACTAGAGCTTAATTTATTTTTAGTTTTCACTAGGTCAATATTCTACTTTTGTGTATGGTTTGAATATAAGAGTCAAAGATTCTGTTTTTTTCCCCATGTGGGTTTCCAATTTTATTAGAACTATTCATTGAAAAGACCATCTTTTCTCCTCACTGAGTTAAAGCGGCATCGTTGCATAAACCACATGATCGTGTATGTGTGTGTGTGTGTGTGTGTGCAAATTTCTAGCCTCTCTGTTTTCTATTGTTCTATTTGTATATCTTTATTTCAAGATCAAACTGTCCTAATTACTGTGGCAATACTCATATGGGCAGGAGGCAGAGAAATACTGGGTAGAAAGGGCAATCTCCAGCGAGGGCCACGGCCTCAAGCCTGGACCTGCAGCCCAAAGTGAGAATGTGCATTCCTGTTCTCTTCTCCAAATGTTGCCTTTTCCGAAACCACTCTGTCCTGCCCCACCCCACATCCTGTACCCATTAAAACTCCAGGCCCCACCAATGGACTGACAGAACAGTAGAGAAGGAGAGAAGAGAAGCAGCAGCTAGACATTCGACAGAAGCTGCTTGACTTCAGAGAGATGGCTTGATGGTGGGACCTCGAAGAGCTCAGCCAGCAATAGTCAAACTCCAGGAGAAGACCACCTTCCCACACCATCCCCTTTCCAGCTCCTCATCCCACTGAGAGCTACTTCCACTGCTCAATAAAATCCTCTACATTCACCACCCTTCAATTTGTTCATGTGACCTGATTCTTCCTGGATGCCGGACAAGGGCCTGGATGCGGTGCAAGAGGCTGTTACGCTGACCCTCCACGGAGCTGTTTAACACTTAGGTCATCCTTGGATGGCAAAGCTAAAACAGCACACTGTAACACATGCCCTCTGGGGCTCCAGGGGTCACAGGCAACCCCTAGACACTGCTGTGGGCTGGCACAGACTTTTGCTCCTGCTGGTTGCCCAGAAACGCGCGTCCCGGCCTCTGCACCTGCTCACTTACGCGCTCTTCCTCTCACAAGGGATAGAGAGCTGCAAGCTCAGTAAACAAGCCAAACCCTGCATAAGTCCCATGAAAGGATCAAGGGAAGTATCCCATTTCATTACAACTTTACAGTAAGTCAGAATCTGGTAGAGGAAAATCTCCAGCTTTGTTTTGTTTTACAACTGCCTTGTCTATCTATGTTCTTTGTATTATCATATATATTTTAGAACTATGCCTGCCAATTTTCACCTAAAACAACCTAATAATTTTAATTAGGCTTACACTGAGCCCACAGAACAATCTAGGGAGGATGGACAACTTAGCCATATTGCATCTTCCAATCCATGAATACATAATATCTCTCCATTTATCACTCTTCAGTTAGGTCTTTGATTTCTTCTTTGTTATTTTAATAATTAAGGGTTTTACAAGCATTTTTAAAGATTTATTCCTAGATGTTTGATGTTTTTTATGCTAGTATAAGTGTTATTTTTAAAAATTTATTTTCGAATTGTTGTTGCTATTATATAGAAATACAATTGATTTTTAAATTTTGAACTTTGTGTGGAAAAAACAAACTGTTTTTTTCTCTGCTCAACACAGAAGACTTCTGTTACCAAATGTGTGGGGGTTTCTTCCCACCAAGCAAGTAATCAGTTCTGCTGTGGACATCATTTGGTGTTCTCCAATCCAGTTCAATTCTGATATTATCTATCTAGAGATAGTGTTAGATCCCACAGGGTGAGGGTTTCGTCGCACAAGACTGCTACCACTGTCAATGCCAGTCACAGCCTTCAGATTGTTTACGTGTGCTTCTGAATAACTGGCTGTAAATTAGAGTTCTCACACTTCCCCTCCTTGGGTTTAATCCCCTCCTTAGGATTAATTTGCTAGAGTAGCTCACAGAACTGAGGGAAACACATTTATCAGTTTATTATAAAAGATATTAAAAGATACAGATGAAGAGATGCACAGGATGAGGTGTAGAAGAAGGGTGCAGAGTTTCCATGCCTTTGTCAGGCTCCCTTTAGGAGACTCTGAGTGTTCAGCTACCCACCCTCATGGGCCTGTGATGAAGACTTCATTGCATGGGCATAATTGAGGCAAGGACAATAGTATAAAAATATTATTGGACAAAAAGGATACTGTTACAGGTAGTTAGGCGTAAGCATGGCAAGAGGGATCTCTCCCTACCCACTAGAATGTCGGGTGATGGTTTGGCAATTATCACATTGCCTCTCTAAAAATAATTCAGCAGCCATCAATCTCCTAATGGTCCACACCTGTTAACATTAAACGTGTTAATTGAATGCAGACCCCAAGGAGGAAAAGCTCCCTGGGCATGAGTGTTAAGAACGAAAGGGTGAAATAAATGTGATCTTCCAGGTACACTCCACCGGAAAAAGGAAGAAAACCTCAGATGGTCATACAGATAACTCCCTAAATAATCTGCATGTGCTCCCTTCCCAGGTTAAAGAGGGCTCTGCACCTGGGGAAAGCTCACCCTAAGGGAAGAATTATGGAAAAGAGGCAAACTTATAAAAGTCCTAGGATCATGGTTAAATGGGGCACTTGACCTCTCTTTAACCTTCATGTGCCGCGAGCCCACTTGGTTCTCTTCCAAGTGCACCTTCCTTTCTTTCCTGTTTTAAAGTCTTTTTTTCTTTAATTGTTATTTATTTACTTTTTGAGACAGAGTCTTGCTCTGTTGCCCAGACTGGAGTGTGGTGGCACGATCTCAGCTCACTGCAACCTCTGCTTCCCAAGTTCAAGCAATTCTCCTGCCTTAGCCTCCTGAGTAGCTGGGATTACAGGCACCCGCCACCACGCCCAGATAATTTTTGTATTTTTAGTAGAAACGGAGTTTCACCATGTTGGCCAGGTTGGTCTCAAACTCTTGCCCTCATGATCTGGCCGCCTTGGCCTCCCAAAGTGCTGGGATTACAGGTGTGAGCCACCGTGCCCGGCCTAAAGTCTTTTTAATAAACTTCCACTCCTGCTCTGAAACTTGCCTCAGTCTCTTTTTCTGCTTTATGCCCCTCAGTCGAATTCTTTCTTTTGAGGAGGCAAGGACTGAAGTTGCTCTGGACCTGTATATATTCACCACCAGTAACTCAGGGTAACTCGGGTCTCTTCCACTGGTAACATTATGAGCTAATACTGACAGACTGAGTACGGAAATCCGGGGGCAAGACCCGTCCAGATTTTTCTTGGCCTATCTGTGTGACTTTCCTTCCTCCTGGAGGTGGGGCAGGACTGCTTCTGAAATTGAGTTCTTATGACCTACAATCAGACAAAAAAATTTCTTTATGACCAGTTCTAACACAGAAATGTGGGAGAAGATTACAGCATATTTTCAGCTTCTATGGCCTGCCTTGGGGAAAAAAGTAGCAGGTGCAAGAAGGGCAGAAGAAGGTCAGATAGAGAGATTCTGATTTTTGAGGCCTACTCCTGAGGCCTAAAGCATTCCAATATTATAACAATTATAACAAAAGACTGTCTTTCACCTTATTACTCTGAGGCTATTCTGAAGCCACTTCAGGAAACAAAGACAAAAGGCCAGATGCTTTAACAAAAGATATGCTTGTTGTTTTAGTCACTTAGGATATAACAAGTGTTATCATAGTTATAAGCCAGGAACTGTGGACAAAAATCAATATATATATTATGATATATATGATATATATTATGATATATATATGATATATATTATGATATATATTATGATATATATTATGATATATTGTGATATATATTATGATATATATTATATATCATGATATATATTATGATATATTGTGATATATATTATGATACATATTATGATATATATGATATATATATCATAATATCACAACCTTGTATTTCTAAATTCACTCGTGATTTATAGCAGTCTATAAATTCTATTGGATTCCCTGTGAAACAATCACATTATTTGAGAATAAAAATGTTTTCTTTTTCCTTTTTAATCTGTAAGCCTATTGTATCTTTCTCTTTCATTATTTCCTTGGCTTGTACCTCCTCTGAGTAGAAGTAGTGATAGTGAACATCCTTGTCTTGTTATCAGTCTCATCAGTTTCAAGGGGAAGGCATTCAATATTTTAACATTAAGTAAGTGTGGAGGTGACTGTCCTTCTGAGACCCACTTTTAAAGGCTAGGACCTTCAGTGAAAGAAAAAATGAAAATTCTTTTCACCAGTACGAAGAACAGTGATAAAGGAATTTTTGATCATGGCCACAGTTCTGGGTAGGATGTTTAGAATCTGTCATAATCACATGCCTGTATCATATAAGTTGTGATTTGAATTCACACTACCTACATGGTGTAGAAATTCCCCAAATAGAAATTAACTTAAAAGTTGGTTTTGGGAACATTTAGCATAATTAAATACAAAGCCTCTCTGGAGATAAGTATTCCTGGCCCACAGGGCACAAGATTTTCATAGATAAAAGCTCACTGAGGATGAACTCACAATTTAGAACTACAAACCACAGGAGAGAAATATCCAATATTATCAAGAGTTATTAGACAGAATGAAATATGATCTTTAGATGTTTAAGAACTGTATATAATATTACCTGATAGACACCAAAAAATAAGCATGTTAAAAATAATAGAAATCTGACTAAATCAGCTCATTATGTGTCTCAGGGTTAGACAAAGAAATAAAAACACAAAATTTCTCATCTTGAAAAAGCAATGAGTCATTTCTGAAATTAATAGATACAATCTGGTTTACATATGTTTTTGCAAAACTTAGAAGTTGGTCCTAATAAAATTAAAACAGAATAATGGATATATTCCAAATTACTATTGAAAAGAAGAGCAAATAATAAATAAGAAAATAATGGCTTACTATGTGCTAGTTGCTGTTCTAAGTACTTTAAATGAACTCACTCCCTTAGTACTCACAAAATCTGTACTATCTGCATTTGACTCATGAGAAAACTGAGGCACACGGTGTTTAAATAACTTGTCCAAGATCACATAAGATTGAAGCCCAGAAAGTCTGAATGTATAACCTGCTCTGGTAAAGAAATGCTGATTCTGCTTCCTAAGAAACTGTTAAGGGGAGAGAGGAGTACCAAATAAAAATAAAAGACAAGAAGCATAAAATCAGAAAACCTATTAAGTATATTGACTATGATTCAGAAACCAGAATGTATTAGTTTTCGATTTCTAACAGATTACCACAAACCTAGTGGCTTAAAACATCACATATTTATTATCTTATAGTTCTGTTGGTCAGAAGTCTGCCACAGTTCTCACTGGGCTAACATCAAGGTATTAGGAGGGCTGAATTCCCTTTTTGGGACTCCCAGAGAGAATCTGTTTCCTGCTCCTTCAGGCTTTTGGCAGAATTCAGTCTCTTGCTGCAGTAGATTGGAGGCTGAGTCCCCCATTTCCTTGCAGGAGGTCAACTCAGGGCCATTCTGAACTGCTAGAGGCTCCCTAGTTTCTTGGTCCACTTCCTCAATTTCCAAGCCACAGCTGAGTCCATTTCAACCTTCAAATTGTTTTTGCCTCTTCTTAGCTTTCATCTGTTGCCATTTAACCAGATTTCACTGCTATGTATCCAGGAATTAGGTACTGATTAAATTATGCTACATCCACATGAGGAGATACTAAGCAGCCATTAAGAAATTTTAGTCCAAATTTGTTTTTTTGCCCAGCTTTTATAAGCAGTTTTTGTATTTAAGTTCTAAACTACAATATTGACCTAATTTTTAAAATTCTGAGATGATATTTTGAAAAATTTGTTCCTAAATATTGAATATAATTTTAAATGAATAAGCTCACATTAAATCTAACAAGTATGGAAGGATAATTTTATATATATATATATGCTAAAAAAAATCATTAGTTCACTTCACAATTATTTCAATTTTCCTAGAATGGAAATTTCTTTATTTGTATAATAAGACCATTTAAAATTATAATTTTAGAACAATGGTGACAGGAAATGCTCATAATAACTATCAAAACTCAAATCAGAAAAGAAAAATGGGTCATTTTATTTTGCTACACTGGGTGGTCTTTTTGGCATGGATGGTCTTGATTATGACTGGCTTTTATTTTCTGATTTATACTCTTTTGTAAAATAAAATGTTTAAATAATCAAACTTATTAAAACAATATCTACACAAAACGGAGCTTGGGTTTGAAAGCATTTTTACTTACATTATTTTCATTTAAGCCTCACAACTCCAGCTCTTCCCAGCATCCTATGAAGCCTCACTACAAAATCATGTGCATGTCTTCTTGAGGACTGCTGTCATTCAGGAAGGGAGTTGAAATTGCATCATCTTGGACACCATATTCTTTTGGTAGCCCATTTTTAAAAGAACAAGTGCGGCCGGGCGCAGTGGCTCAAGCCTGTAATCCCAGCACTTTGGGAGGCCGAGACGGGTGGATCACGAGGTCAGGAGATCGAGACCATCCCGGTCTACACGGTGAAACCCCGTCTCTACTAAAAAATACCAAAAAAACTAGCCGGGCGAGATGGCGGGCGCCTGTAGTCCCAGCTACTCAGGAGGCTGAGGCAGGAGAATGGCGTAAACCGGGAGGCGGAGCTTGCAGTGAGCCGAGATCGCGCCACTGCACTCCAGCCTGGGCAACAGAGCGAGACTCCGTCTCAAAAAAAAAAAAAAAAAAAAAAAGAACAAGTGCAAGAATCTATCTTAGTCCGTTTAGGCTGCTGTAACAAAATACCACAAACTTGGTATCTTACACACAATAGAAATTGATTTCTCCAGTGTGGAGGCTGTAAGTTTAAGATCTGGAAAATTTTGTGTCTGATTAGGCTTACTTTTGGATCATAGAACAACAGCTTTCTGCTGTACCCTCATGTAGTAGAAGGGGCAGGGCAGCTCTCTGGGGCCTCTTTTATAAGGACAGTAAGCTAATTCATGACAGTTCCACTTCATCACTGAATTACATCCCTATGTCATCACTTCCTAAATTCATCACATTGGTGATTAGGATTCAACATAGAAATTGTCAGGGGACACAAACATTCAGACCAGAGCAGCATCTTAAAATTTTTACTATATTCTATTTAAATGGCTTTACAACTATTATATTCAAATCCATACAAAGCATTAAAAAGCATCCACTAACATTGAAGTATTTCAACAACATAATGTTGCATATAAAAAGCAGATGGCAAAGGAACATAGATAATACAAAGCTGCCTATGTAAAGTTATCTTTCTATGGATCTAGAAAGGCATATGGTGGTATGCACAGAGAGAGGTCTGGAAGAATGCTCACCAAAATGTTGATAGTGATTATTTCTGGGTGGTAGCATTTCCAGAGATTTTTGCTTTCATTTTTGTAGCTTTAAAAAAATGTGTATTTAAACGTTTATAAACAGAAAAATTAAAGACTAAAAAAGGCCTAACTCAAACTTTGTAACTATTTTATTTTTTTAAAAGCAATGTCTGGTATAAAACACCAGAAGAGCTCTTAATGTTTAACGAGGAGATTTAAGCAATTGGTGGAAATTGGGAAGAGCAGCTTGATAGCCTCAAAGGCCTTCTCAAACCTCCACAGCTTAGTCTTCCTACTAATATTTATGCTTGGCTCTGGGAGACAGAAGGTGAAGAAACCATAAACATTTAGAGTTGATAGGGGTATAGAGAAGAAAACAGGATTAATAGGAGATTCTATAACCCTGAGAATCCAGGTATGGTGGGATCTCAGCTCCAAGTTGACACAGGAACACAGTTCTCCACAACCAAGCTATAGACAAATCTTAAGACTTCAGAGACCTGAGCAAGAGGAAGGTATCTTAGCAGTGACTGTGTCCAACCCTTTCCCATGGTATATGGTCTCCTTAGCAGTGGATCTGGTAAGTGACCATTCAGCCTTTGTTTGAATGCCTGTGGGAATAAAAAAAATTCACCATCCCACAAGTACATTCATTTGATCTTCAGATGGCACAGATTGTTTAGATGTTGATTCTTTATGTAATCTGATTTCTGCTCCCTGTGCCTTCAGCCCTCTGGCTCTAGATCTGGAAAAAGGCCACATGCCTTTTTTATAGGAGAGTTTTAGATATTTGAAACACACCTGAGGATCCATTTCTCTACCTCCTTTCTGGAACACAGCCTCATTCTCCAGCTTAAATACCCACCACCATGGTCATAAGTCTCATGCACATAATTCAGTTTATCTTTACTGTCTGTTCAGCATAGAATAGAGTGACAATTACCTCCCCCACCCCCTTTCTGGAGCTTTGGATTCTAATTCAAATAAAAATCACATTAGTTTGGAGAGAGGGGCAGCCTTTTCACATGACTGAGTATTTACACTGACTTTTTCAACCAAGAAAAAAAAAACTTCATAGGCCGGACTTGGTGGCTCACGCTTGTAACACCAGCACTGTGGGAGGCTGAGGTGGGCAGATCACGAGGTCAGGAGATTGAGACCATCCTGACTGACACAGTGAAATCCCATCTCTACTAAAAATCCAAAAAAGAAGAGAAAAAACAAAAACATTAGCCAGGCGTGGTGGCAGGCACCTGTAGTCCCAGCTACTCGGGAGACTGAGGCAGGAGAATGGCATAAACCCGGGAGGCGGAGCTTGCGGTGAGCTGAGATCCGGCCACTGCACTCCAGCCTGGGAGACAGAGTGAGACTCCGTCAAAAAAACAAAACAAAACAAAGCAAAAACCTTATCGATAAGTGATATTGTTCAGTCAACTCTCTCCTACAATATACATACAGTTGGTGTTCTTAACTCAGATGCTGGCCATTCACTTAAATCTATTGAATGTTTCATATTAGAATAAGAACATCACTCTTTTAAATACTGAATTTGTCATCTGATGTTTTCTATATTCCCCAGTTAGAAGACATCTTCAAATTTGTTACTTATCTCCTGTCTTCATCCAAATCATTGATGAAATATTCAATGAAGCAAAGTCATGAATATATTTCTAAACCATGAATAAATTATTTGACTTTTTTTTCCATCCTTCAACCCATTGGGGATCTACTTGGGCTTACTCCTAATATTTTCCTGAAAGTCTGCATTTCTAACAAGCATATGGGTCAGTGGTTCAAGGCTACAGATCACAATTTGAGAAGTAAGAACGATCAGTTGGGTAGTATTGAAATTCACATGTACCTTAAAGCTCCCTATGTCTGCAGCCCTCTGGTGCTATATCTGGAAGAAAGCCACATCACTCTTTTGATAGGAGAGAAGCACAAATCCAGAGCATTGATTCTCAACCTTGCTTACACATTTGAACCACCTAATAAATGCTTAAAAACAACACCCAGAGATCCCTGTTTTTAAAAAGCTTACCAGGTGATTCTGATGCACAGTGAAGATTAAGAACTACTGCTGTAAATCTAAATGCATAGCATGATAGCAAATGTTGCAATTATAAATCATTCACATTGCCTTTGTTTCTAATTTCACTTAGAAAGGGAAAATAACCACAAAACAAAAATCTTGACTATTGTGTAGTAAGGCTGGTGCCACAGCTGAAAACATACAAATCAAGATTCTGATGGGAAGCATACAGGGATTTGAACTAAATTGAGCCACGTGAACCCAAAGTCAAATTGGAAATCTCATCAGCATAATTTACCCAATATGATTTCCAAGGTTTCAGGTTAAGTTCTTCAATAATCAACTTAGGAAAGTGTTAGAGGTGACATACATCCCAACTAGAATTGCCTAAGTGTTTGGTCTCAACAGAGCCAGAGGCCATCAGTCAGAAAAATTTAGGCACACAATCTTTGGAGGCATAGGAATTGAGAAAGTAATCATCAATTTTTCTTAGCGTTAGCTCCATTACTTCAGAGCAGGACAGGTCAGAAGTAAACTGCATTCAATTTAGGTTGGAAGACTTTGTAAACAATCAAAGGCTGAAAAGTGTCAGTGCTTACAGAGTCCTGATGTTAAAATACCATCAATGACTTCAATTATGTCTTTTCTTCCACCATCTGGACAGGACACTAAATTGGATGGGGATGGCGGCTGGCTGCATTTCATAGAACAACAGAAAATGCACTGAAGCCTGTGAAAGTGCAATTTTCTGTTATGACAACAAGAGGGCACAAGGCACATGAAGAGGCAGTTTGGTGACTTTGCCATAGCTCTCTGGGTCTCCTTGGGTTGCTTCTTGTGCATGACTGTCTATGGTGAAAGCATGTGAGAAGCCCATGGAGGTCTCTGCTGGGCTTTGTTTCTGTGTTACACATTACAATGGGCAGGGCTGGCTCCTTATAAGTAGATGAAATCCAAACATCATGACACAGAAAAGACAGAGAAGGAATGGAAATCTAGAGACCTGGACTTACTTAGACCTAGATCTACTGCCTAGTTTGAGAATGTTAACACTTCTCAATCAGGTTCTGCTTTTGTAAAATGAAATAAGTAGAAACCTTTTTGTCCCTAGCATGATATGAGTTCTAATATTAATAATAATGGTAACAATAATTAAGCTAACAATTATTAAATACTTACTATGTGCTAGCAACTTTTTTTTTTTTTTTTTTTTTGGTAGAGATGGGATCTCACTATGTTGCCCAGGCTGGTCTCAATCCCCTGGTCTCAAGCAATCCTCCCACCTTGACCTCTCAAAGTGCAGGGATTACAGGTGTGAACTTCTGTGCCCAACCTATTCTAAATATTATATGGGTATTGACTTAACCATTTTTTAGTAGATACCATTTTATGGCAGTTTTATAAATGGGAAAACAGGGTTCACAGAGGTTAAATGACTTACTGAAAGCCATACAACTCATAAGTAGAAGGGAGACAAGATTTTAACCTAATAACCCAACCTCAGAACCTGAGCCCTTAGCCACTACATTCATTTTTCTCATGCTGATATTTGCATTTACCATTCTCTGAACATGGAATTGTGAAAAAAAGTTCCACTTATGATCATATAAAATTATCTAATTATAACTATTAGATAGCATGAGCCAAAATGAGCAAGAAAAGAGGCAGAATTCAGCAAAGGAATCAGCTAAGTTCCTCCATAGAATTATTTGTTTCCATAGCTTCCTCTCTGTTTAGCTTTCCACCCAGCTCTCTCATGGCAGCTGCTGTCTGACATCACTGATATTCTTCTTTCACCTTCTCTTCATTGCTTCCCTTTCACTCAGCAGGCTTCTCTTCACGGTTTTCTTTCCATTATGGATTTCATGCTCTGTCACATCAACTATTGTCTTACCAACTTCTTTGCCTATTTTCTTTCCATTGATTCATTTAGGAAAAAAACCAACCCTCAATGAATCCACGTGCCTAGTTCTCTGAATCCATAGTAGGCTGATGGAGAAAAATCACACAGTTTCCTAGACGGGCTCCACTCAAAAATCACAAGCACCGACTTGATCAGCGCCCTTTGTGCCACAGGGAAAATTTCTATCAATCCCTAATCAACCATTCCTCCATTCACTGAAGGAACTATTTCAGATCTTCTTTACTTTTCACAGCTCTAATTCTGCTACTTTACCCTTGTCCACAGCAGACAGTCTCATTTCATTCTCAGAGAATATAGAATCCACCAGACTGTACCTTTCTCAACTCCTCGACTAAACCTGCAAATTCATCTGCATCCACACCCACACTTTCCTAATTTCCTTCCATTCACAAAAAAAGAGTCTCTTTCCCTATCTAACATTAATTCTGCACAGTGTGCTAGTTTCCTGAATTTTGTCTTCCTACTTTCTCGAGGACATGTATCTTTCAGGTACCTACCTCCTTTCCTTTCCCTTGTATCTTCCACATTTCACTCTCTAATGGCTCCTTTCCACTGGCATTTAAACATGCTCAACTGCTCTCATCTCAAGAGAAGATGAGGGGATGCTCCATCTCTCTATCAAATATTGAATTCTTTATTCTTAGTCATCCCTTCACTCCCCTTCCTCCTCCTTTTCTTCATTTTTGTCTTCATCTTCATCTTGTTCTTCTTTTCTTTAGGGGTGGTGTCTTGCTATGTTACCCAGGCTGGAGTGCAGTGGCTATTCACAGTCCCAATCTTACTACTAATCAGCAAAGGAGTTTTGACCTGCTCTGTTTCTGACCTGGACCAGTTCACCCCTCCTTAGCAACCTGGTGGTTCTCTGCTTTGGGGAGGTCACCATATTGATGCCAAACACCTGATTGGTATACATACTAGAGCCCAGAACTCCTGGGCTCCAGCCATTCTCTCCCTTCAACCTCTCCAGTAGCTAGGACTGCAGTTGCACCCACTGTGCCTGGACAAACTTCTTGACAGAATTATCCTCCTTTGCTGTCTCCACATTCTTTTTCCTAACTATTCCTTCTCACTGCAAAATGTCTTCCAATTTATTTATTCTTTTCCTTTTCAAGTTTAAAACATTTATTTAAAACATAATTTACAAAATGCTTAATATGCTGACTTAGGAGCCCGCGGCGCAGGGGGAGGTGGGGTGGGCAGCTGCCCACTACACCAGCAGAGCAAGACTGCAAGTGTGTATAGCAAGCCATCAGCACTGCTGGCCTCCCTCCCATGCCCTCTGTTCAGACACCCAAGGCGTCCATATGCACCTCTGGTATCACACGACCAGAAAACAGGACCCCAGATGTTTCTTGAGTCTCTGCTTACCAGAAAAGCTGAGTGTAGCCCTGCCAGCCCATCCTTGAGCAGGGTATCCTTAGATAGGCCAGAGCAGGGTATAGCTGGGCTGTGCAGGGCAGGTGGATTCTAGAAGGGGCTTATGGTAGCAGATGCAGCTTTATTTCCTACATGTAGGTAGAGATCAGCCTGATTGAGTGGGCTGAGAAGCATTGGTCACCAGACCTGGACCACCAGCTCCTTTGCTTATAGGCTGACATCAGACCAGTGGCTCATGGGAAGCAGTTAGCTGGAAGGTCTGAGGCCTGACTTGTGGGGTTAGAGAGGAGCTGGGGAAAAGGGACAGTAGCATGAAGGCAAATAAAGGGGTGGTAGTCTTAGGCTTCTGCCCCCCATCCCCTTGGGGTTTTCCAAGCTGAAGTCTGCAACTTACTGAAAAAAAAAAAAAAAAAAAAAGAAGAAGAAGAAGAAGAAGAAGAAGAAGAAGAAAGTTATAAAAGAAAAGAAAAAAAAGTTACAGACTACCCCCCCAAAAAAAACCACACACACACACACAAAATCAAAACTATTTTATCATCTCCCCTCCCATCTCCTCCCCAAACAATAGTTTTATCTTTTCTTTCTTTCTCTTTTAAAATTTTTGCCTGCAACCTCTCTATCTGGGAAGTCCAGGGCATTACTACTGGTGGGTGTTGACAGGCATATAGTGGGCAAAACCCCATCTTTGGCCAGAGGGAGGTGTGTGCACTAGTCCCTGCCCCATCATGAATCTGCAGACACCCAACAGCCAGCCTTCTCTTTGGCTCCCTCTAGAGGGGTGGAGGCAAAGCAAAAACAGGTGGTCCCAACTGCTGAGCCATCAGCACTGCTGGCCTTTCCACCTGGTCTACTTCTGCACACTTCTCCAATTGAAATGACAGTCTTGTCTTGGGCCAGAAACTACTCTTACATGAGGGATGGACATTATACATTTAAGATGTGGACACTTGGTCAGGGCAGTGGAACAATAAAGATAGCAGACAACTTTTTTCCTTGACAAATCTTGGGGGTCATTCCCCTTCTTACTGATTGAAACTGTGTTCCAGCTCTGCTCATGAACAATTTCTGGCTTCACACAGTTATAAGGCTGTCCTATGGACTAGTCACTGACTCAACTGGTAGCTGGCCTTTCCTCCTAAGGGGAAGATGTTGTGGAACATGGTTTGCTGGTTTTGGATGGCCTGGCATTCCCAAAGGGCAAGGCTGAGAGCCAGATGAACCAAAGGTAGAGTGAGCTGTGAAACCTAGCTTGCCACCTTGGGCACCCTAAATGCTGCCCTAATTGCAAAACCACACCAACCACTCCAGAATGTATTTGCTGATTAGGAGTGGGGAGGCCATCTGGCTGGCTAAGGGATAAGGCACAGTGTAAGGGAAGGAATCAGAAAGCCTGAGAGGAGCCGGGTTGTACTGAGAGCAGCCAGAGCTGCTCTGGGCAGCTGTCCTTCTAACCTCTTCCACCTCAAGGAGCCAAAGCAAATATACAGGAGTCAGGGACGGAAGAGAAACAGCCTCGATTCCAGGCCTTTACTCTGGTAAAAGGGTGAAGGGTAGTCTAGGCCTCTGGAGAACCACTCTGTTATCAATCTGCAGTGCAAAACTTTAATTTTCTCAATTTTATTCAGAATGGTCTGCTCCCAAGGTACTGATTTCACAGAGGAAATGTGCCAGGTATAGTTACTGAGCTGGGGCCATCAGTGGAGATGAAGCACCACAGATCCTTAAGAGTTTAAGCCTTGTTGGAGTCAGAAGATCTATTCACTCTCTGACCATACCAGGTAGATGGCTGACAGTCCTGGAGCCAGACTCTTCTGGTCTTCCTTGTGCTGACAGTGAAATATTGAACAAGTCTCACATCTTTTGCTTCTAAGCCCAGGAGTGGCTTCTCACTCTCTGACACTTCCTGCTCTTTTCTAGAATTAGTAAACTTGACTGGTAGAGAACCACCCTGAAGAGTATGGGATGGGGAAGTCTGCTCATTTTCTCTATCTCCCAAAATACCTCCCCAGGCTCTCTGACCCTATAGAACTAACTTGGTCTCTAGGCAAGGCCAAGATGCTCTGGAACTTAGCTGGGGTGGGGAGGTCTAGGCCTGGTGTGCTAATTTGTCTTGGGGCAATAGAGCCCTGCCCCTTTTCTGGGAGGCAGTAGCAATACCGAAGCTAAGCTCACTCAAATCCTGTTGGTTAATGTTTCTAGTGAGTTTCCCAAAAACATTTTTAAGTCAAATACCAAATTACCCTTTCTCAATTAAAAGTTCAGTAAACTGCTAAAATCCCACCCATGCACTTTTTCTTACAAATCAAATATTTGTATGAACAAAAGAAAGTAAGAAAAAAAAAAGGAAGGATGTTTTCAAATGGAACTTTTTAAGTGATTAAGACACCGACTTGAGGGTGAGTGGGCTGGAGTTCATATTTGTGTTTTGAAATCCCAAATTAATGAGCATGATAAACTGTTATTCCACTGGCTTTACCCCAAGTGGCCAAGTGGCACTGTTTGACTCTCTACCCTAAGTCCTTGATAGGTCCCCCCAACCCTTCCCTGATTCCCACCGTTTCCCTTTCCATTGACTTAGAGGAGCCCTTGTAGATGTGCCAATCACAGAGGGAAGACATAAAGGGAGAAGGGCACAATGCATGAGGTTCGAGGTCCCAATGGGCACAACAAGGAGGAACACAGCACAAGTAAGTTAGGTGTTCTCTGCTCTAATCCAGCTGTTTGCCAGGTCAGTGCAGCCTGTGGAGGATGACCTGGGAGGCACTGAGGGTGGCACCTTTTCTTGCCTGAATTTAACTGCACTGTTTGAAGCCTTGTTTGAAGACACTCATCAGGACCAAGAGTGTCTGATCACATTATTGGGCTGGCTCTTGTCTTTGGGTTGGGCTATCCGGTTGGCCTGTCAAGCATGAATTTCTCCTGCTCCTCCTCCAGCAAGGCCCAGGATCCACTTCTGTACTGCTGTGTGCTGTGTCCCTGCTGTGCCAGGGACTTGACTGGGAGGGCTGGCCCTGCACTGTGCTTGGGACTTGACCAGAGGGCTGGCCTCTGCTGTGCTAGGGGCTTGACTGGGAGGACTGGCTGCTGGTGGAGCAGAGGCTATTGATCCCACCAATCTGGCGGGCCTCTGGAGTATGTGGATCTGTGGAGTGGGCCCCATGGGAAGACCATTGTCCTGAATCACCATGGCTACTTTGGGAGGAGATTTGGATTTCCAGTTATCTGCTGCCTCCTCTCAACTCTCAGTGACTTCCTCATTTTCCATCTACTTGCCACTTTCTCTCCTCCTTCCATTCCTTTTTATTCATATTTGATTTATTAGTCACTGTGTTGACACTGGAGACCACTGAATCCTCCTGAAAATGCTTTTTCCCCCCTCACAGGTTTCCATGTCACCACCCTCTCATCACTTTCTTCTTAATTCCCTGGCATTCTGTCTCAGTCTTTTCAGAGCTCTGATCTCTTCATACTCTTCCTGGGATGTCCCATCTCTTCTCATGGCTTCAATTGTCATGTTTATGCTGGTAAGTCAAGAACATATATATGCAGCTCAGACATCTCTACTGGGCTTCCAACTCACATATCCAACTACTTGGGCATCTCCACTTAGAAGTACCATACATGCTACAAACCTGCCCCAAATGAAATGAAATTCAGTATCTCCTGCCTCAGACCTATTGTTCTTTTGTGCTCCCTAATGGTAATGGCAGCCATCTTAGCAAGAAACTTCACAGTGGTCATCATCTCTTCCTTTACCTCAATCACTTACATCTATTAATCAGTCTCCAAGTGTGATTGAATCTATGTCCAGACTCACTTTCTCCATTGTCACTGCTACTACTCCTTTTCAGGTCACCATTTTCACTAACTTGGACAACTGAAACAGCCTGTTAACTTGTTTACATGCTTCCCATCACGACCTCCCCTTTGTTTTCCACATTGTAGCTAGATAACATTTTCTAAATACAAATCTATTTTCTCCTCTTTTTAACACCCTTCAATGTCTGCTCTTTATCTTGGAATAATGTCACTTAATCAAGCGTAGATCTTCATGAAGGAAAGGAAGCAAGAGAAATGTGTCTCTTCTCTTCCTACACAGGCCTATATTTAACCTAATGTGTTTGTCTGAGTGGTTAGATTCCATGGAGATTGGTGCCATAGAAATCAATGAAAGAACCAAACAGTGCAGGCAATGGCACAAACACGCAAAGAAGGAATGAGAGAAAGAAAGTAAGAGAAAGGAGAAGAGATAGTGAGAGAGAAGAGGAGCAATGGAGAAAGAAAGCAAGAGCAAGAAATAGCTAGCAATAGAGAACACAAGAGCAAGTGCCTAAGAATCTTGAAGGTGAAGTGCTGGGGAGACAGGCAGTGGGGCAGCAGCCTCCTTGGCAACCAGCGCTCTCTGGCAGTGGCAGTGCTGCCTATGCAGTCCACCCTGGCCCCGTGTATTTCTCTGGAGAGGTTGGGGGAATTACACTTGGCCTTAGAGCATCTTCAAGGTCCTTAAACAGATTGTCAGATATGAGTGATCTCACAGCAGAGATGGCCCCTGACATATTCCAAACTGCCTCAATCTGTGGTGTAAGTAGGGGAATGTCAGAGTAGGACATTAAGATTTTTGTTTTTCAAAAACAAAGTATAAGCACCTGAACTGAAAGAATAAATAAATAAGTAAGGTTATTTTATTCTCAAATTGTCCACATTTCAAAATATAAATTCAGTTTGTGTTGAATACATATGTAGACATGAGAGCACAAACATTTCTTCCTTCCAATTAACTACCACAAAAGCATATATCTGTGCCAATGTGACTTACTTGGTCTGCTGAAAATAAAGAAGCAAAGATAAAAAATTCTTGATTTTTTTTTTTTTCTACAAAACTTGTCAGAAACTAAGTTTGACCATCCATGTAGTTTTATTTCATAAAGGCTGAAATGAAATATGCCATTTTTTCCCTGGCTTCCTCAATGAAAGATGAATCTATAAAGGAAGTGAGGAGGCTGAGGAGGAAGAGAAAAAATATTTTAAGCAACAAGAGAAGTCCAGTTCTGAAACGTGTACACTTTTAAGTCTGAACTGTCATAGTACATGAAGGACCAATAAAAATTACAAGTATTAGAGGTGTCATTATAATACACCTTGTTATAATTCAGATTAAAATCCTATAAAATCTTAATGATGACTAGCCACAATCTTTTCAAGTGCTTACTAATGTAGTCACTGCATTAAGTGTTGCAAATCAAGATTTTGATCCTCTCAATAAACCTGAATTTACCAATGAAGACTCAGGGCTCAGTGAAGTTAAACAGTTATACAGATGCACACCACAGAAAAAGGTAGAGCTGACATTTGAGTGACAGCAGCCTGACTCTAGAACTCTTAAGTGTTATACTACATCCCTTATCCCCTGAAATATCCCTTGCCTAGAAAATGTGATGTATAATTTGTTTAGCCCATAGAAGAGGTGCGTATGAATTATATTGCCTAAAAGCTGCAAAATAAGTTCCATTCTTCAAAAAAATGTTCTTCAAATATTAAAAGTTAACTGTGGAATGGAAGGGGAAAGCCTGGAAAGATGGAAAATAACTACATAAAGAAGCACATGGAAGGCATTCTGTTGGATGTCAGTTTTTAACTCAATCCTACTGATTTGTTAGCACAACTTTTTAACATTTTAGCTATTTTTACATTTTAAATTTAAAAAAACAGCTTTATTAAGATACAATTCACAGATTATAGAATTCACCCATTTAAAGTGTATAATCCAGTGGTTCTTAGTATGTTTACAGTTGTGGTGATGGTAGCACAGCTTTTTGATAAGAAAGTCTTTTGGATCTCTCCTCCCCTAGAAACAGTATCAAAAGCCATGAATATTTGCATATTAAATAAATACACAAACAGAAGTTCATTATGTCAGTGTTGCCCATTCTCTAAGCCAAATAGCCTGCTGTTATGACAATTGGATTGGGGTATGGACTGTCACAGGATTAAAGTGTTCCCAGGTGAGGCTGTACCCTTTCCATGAGTAACAACTAGCATTGATTGTAAGTCAACAGTACTTAGAACTGCTCCCCACGTTGCATCGGGGTGTTAGATCACAAGTCATAGGCTTGGTTTTGCCTATGATGAAGTCTACTATTTGTAATACCGCCTATTAGGTCATTTCTTAGATAGTCCTCTGTACCCTTGTCAAAGCACATACTATTAATACTATGATGATAAGCACCTCAATGTGGTTTCTTATATACATTAGGTAAAAAATATTTGTTACATAAATTATGAGAGTCACTACTATTTATTGAATATGTACTTTGACATGTACTTCACAAATGTCTGCCAATATCAGAGGAATCATGCAAAGAAGGCAATGTCATAGTCACTTTTCCGATATGGAAACTAAAGACTCAACGCTAAATGGCTAGTGTCTTACAGAACAGAGATTTAAGGCCTATTCAGGCTGATTCGGTTCGCTTGTTTCTACTATGGAAGGAAAGGAAGGGAGGAAGAGAGAGAAGGAAAGAAAGGAAGAGGGAGAAAAGGAGAAGATCTAAAACCATTTTTTTGAACTTGCACAACTTCAGGATTTCACCTCTGCATGCATTTTGACAACAATTATCAAAAGAGGAAATTATAATTTGTGAGTTTTCAGTTAACCAAATTGTTTGCATGACGTGCAAAACATTGATCAGACATGCCCATAATAAGTGAAAAGAAACAGTGTAGGCAGATGTTTTTCAAAAGGCACATAAGGGTAAGCAGGGTATTGAAGATACTGATTTTCATGATTGCTACCTTTGCTGTTTTGCTTCATTGCTCTTCACCCTGCCTGCTCTAAAAATGCAAAATAACACGAGGGGAAATTCATTTCCAGGGCCAGTTATTTTTTTAAAAGAGATCAGAAAAATGAGAATCAAGGGTAGAACATCTCTTTTCCCCTACAGTTTCCACACCTGGCCTCACAGTGGGTATATGTGGCTCTACCTCAGCTTGTCCCACTGACAGGCCATTCGTCATCAAATTCAAAGACCAAGAGATAAACTCAAAAGGATTGCAGCCTAAGAACAACTTGAGTTTTGGTGAATCCCAAATTGGTTTTCCTCTTAAAAATGGCTTCCATACATTTCTTTTTTCTTCAATAAACAATAGCTAACTTTTAAAAGAAATGTGAACCTGCTTGGTCAAGAGTTTAGGAAGAAGAGAAGCCTTTGCCATCTGTGAATAGTACATTATAATAGAATCTCTCTGGGAAAAGGTTGTCTGTGTTGCTTGCCTTTATGAGATGACATTTAAATAAAAGTACTGGTTCACTTTTTATTGATCTTTGTACATTACAAGGCATTTTGAAGGAAAATGTGGTGTGAATAGCAGAATCACGTGCTGTTTGTACAGATGGAGAGCCTCACAGGCTCTGTGTGCCCATCCGTGGTGGCTGTAAACTATTGAAGGAAATTGGGATCCTGGGTCTTCCCGCCTATGCTGTTTATCTCACAAAAATTCAACACACAGATGCATAGTCATTTCCATAGTCTTTTTATTTCAAGATCTCAAAAACAAGTTTCTATAGGTATATGTTGTATAGGGGGGCTGCTGGGGTATTAATAATGAGGAAGGGGAGATGGAAAGAGAAAAAGAGCACAATAGCTCACAACTTAGGGTAACATTTTTGGTATTTAAGCTATCTAATGTTCAAACTTATGATTTTCTGGCTGGGTGTAGTGGCTCACTCCTGTAATCCTAGCATTCTGTGAGGCCAAGGTGGGCACATTGCTTGATCCCACTTCAAGACTAGCCTGGGTAACATGGTGAAATCCCATCTATACAAAAAATATAAAAATAAGCCAGCCGTGGTTGTATGCACCTGTAGTCCCAGTTACTCAGGAGGCTGAGTAGGGAGGATCACCTGAGTCCAGGCAGTTGAGGCTGCAGTGAGCCATGATTGTGCCACTGCACTACAGCCTGGGTGGCAGAGTGAGACCTTGTCTCAAAAAAAAAAAAAAAAAAAAAAGATTTCCTTTGCCTAGAGATGATGCTGATCTTGGTTACCCAGTTTCCTTATAAACTACCACATTAGGAATACATTCACTCACTTACGAGCTGAAGACATATCTGAGAAAATTCTGTCTTAAACTGGAAAAAGCTGACCCAATTCATGTAGCAGAAAGCTGCCCCTCCCTAACTTAGCTGACCAAGCTGAATTCACAGCCATAATAGGAAGAACCTGTTTGTCTCCTTGAGTTACTTCTGCCAAGCTTGCTGAAGTGGGAGTCTGTTTCTGATAAGAGCCTGACCAGATGCAGCAGGCTAAGGACAAGACAGACTCCAGTGCTGACCTTCACCAAATTTTTCCATGTTATAATATCATTATAATATCAAAATCACACCCAGAATAACATGCTAATGAGACATGTGACCCACGGAGAAGCAATTGCTAAAATTTCCCCACCTTTACACGCCTACACATTGCTCCTTTTTCCACCTCAACTTCTTAAAATGACAAGAACCACACTTTTCAGAGAGCTAGTGCCAGGATCCCATTCCCATACACTGCTCTCTTGCATTGCCAGAGATGCAACCCTATTAAACTTTGCCTGAGGTAAGTTTTGGTTTGGCGTGGTGTTAATTTCTATTTATGTGTGAGCCAAGAACTTAGGGTCCAAGCTGTGATCACACAGGTTTCCCTTTCTTACCCAGCCTGTACTCAAACTTCCTTATCTCTTGCTATAATCTTCCTTTTAGCTTGCAGTTTACTACCCAAGGGTACTCACCTTCGTTACTTTTAAAATGGAATTAGACCATTTGCGATGGGAAATGGCATTCTGCAAATATTAAATAAATGCCTCTTACCTTTCTTTTAAAATCTTGGTATCTTGTAGACTTCTACCCTCTGAGCAAACCTTGAAGTTTAAGTCCCAGGGCAAAATAGTAAGCTTAAATGGCAGGCCAAAGGGACAGTTTTCCAAATTTATTCAGTTTATCAAGAACTAAGTCTTGAGATCTCAGGAGATTGAGTTGTCTCCCCTAAGGGGGAAGGGACATGGCTACACTAGGCAGTGTAGCCCATAATTAATATGCAAGTAGAGATATGTACAGAGTAACTAAAGGGAGAGAGAGACAGAGAAATGGAGAGGCAGAGAAGAAAAAGATGAACTTCTAAGAATATGGGCAACAAAGTCTGGGATCCTCTGTCCTACACTATAATTGCTTCTTTACTTCTTCGAGGGTCCCAATGGGACCTTTTTATGTTATGGAAGTATTTAGGAATCAGTGAAAAGGTTTTGCCCTCTAGAAAAATAATTACATATGCTAGAAAAAAAGTACATATGCTCCTGCATTTAAGAGATTCATGGGCACTTGCAGCCCCTCTGTGGACCCTCTAGAGTAAGAACATCTTGTTAAGGGTTTGACATAGGCCGAATGAATGCATAAGAGGTTTAACCTATCTAGTTTTACATCTGCCAGCATATCCAAGGGAAACTGGAACACTGGAAATAGCCCTTAGGAAGGAAGAAAATGTTCAGGTTTTTGCAAAAACAAAGTGGAAATCTGGCTCTCCATTTTGGGGATTTGGCAGTTTAATTGATGACATCTCTCTTTTGGGTTCCGAACAACCAACAGAAACAAGGGACCATATAAGACCAAAATATCTGTTCCATTAATGGTTTGGATGTAGTGACAAACAGCTTAAATTGGACTCTGATTGGGAAGGCACAAGGCTCTGGCTATTGCATGGGAAATGAGAGGTGCTGGAGAGCTGGAGCCTTGCTGATCCATGGGACAAGAAGCACAAGCTAGATTATGAGAGGCAGAGTGACAAGTGAGTGGTGATTGCTAATGCATGCCTGCCCAGAGATGAAATGCCAGCCCAATGGTATTAACCTCTCAGTGGTTTCCCTAGGTGAGTCTGTCATCCCTTCTATGGGGGCAGGAAGTCACACACCAGCTATGTTCCTAATATTTCCTTAAAAGATGACAGGAGTTGGAAGCTCCTATTTTTAGAATCCTGGCTGGAACTCAGGGAAAGGAACAGGATTACCTTTACATCCACTTAGTCTTATCATTATTGTTGTTTGTTTGTTTATTCTGTCTGTTGGTGGATACACAGTCCTAAATCTTACCCTGAATAACCCAAGGGATCTGTAGAATGCCTACACAGAAATCATAAAGAAAATATGATGTGGTAAGAGGAGGCTGCTGGTAGGTATGCCCCAGTGTATGCAAAATCTTTTAACTGTGCCAAACAATTTAAACTTTATCTCTTGTTTAGAAGATCCTTTGAAATGGTCTACAAAGTACAGTGACATGATCAGATTTGAGCATTAGCAAGCTCTGTCTGGCTGTAGAATAGAAAATGGGCTCAAGGCAGCAACACCGAAGGTGATAAGGCCAGTTAGTCTCCAAGTATGCCAAGTAAGAAGCAATAAGTGGGACAATGTACAAGGGGAAAAAAGAGGAGTACTAAGTCTTTCTCCTCTCTGTCTTTGAACAATTCCAGCTTCCAATAACAATAATAACAATTGTCTGAGTGAAGCCTTATCTATGTGCTAGACCTGGGCAAGGACATTGTATACATTATTGCAAATTCTTACAACAACTGTGTAAAAACGGTATTTTTTATTTTCGATTAACTAATGAGAAAAGTAAAGCAGTCCTTCCCAAGTCAACTGGGTACGGCTTAGTTTTATGAACAGAAGTAGAGTCTAATTTACTCTTGTATCATTTAGGATTCAAATTAATTTTAGAGCTTTATTGCTGCCAACTTCCTATTCCTTTCATGATTATGTTATCTTGCATTTCTTACAAAACAACATGAGAAAGTTTTGTAAACTAGCCCAGTTAGATATCTAGAAAGTGATGAAGCCAGGATTTAAAGAAAGCCCGCCTGATTCCAAAGCCCGTTCCCATTCTAACACCACATTGCCTCTCAGTAATTTTCCTTATATGTTGCTTGAGTCTCATTGGAATGCAAAATGAACTAGGGCAAGATTTTAGTCCACTTTGGCACAATTAATGCCCAGAATAGTATCTGGCACATTGTAGATACTTAATAAATATGAGGTGAATAAACAAGTGTTTTTTATTCCCCCCTTATGAACTGAGTTCTTTGTAGAGAGCTTGGTAGGTGCTTAATCAATCCTACTCCTGATGTACAATCTTCTCCCAGCTTTTGCTGTCTTTCCTGAAGACATATTTTTCACTGTCTTACCTAAGAAACAGACTTGGAACTACTCCCACTCAAGATTATAGACGCTTTGGCTTCTAATATCAGAACCCTCCCTAGATTCACCAGGCTATTATTATCATAATGCTTATCCAAATTTTTCCTTTATATTTCTGGATTAAATAATGTTTATGGCCCTAAAATATACAAATTAGAATATGTCAGGATCTTCTAAATATTATATATAATATTATAAATCAATCCTCCCTACAGCTTCAAATGCCAAAAAGCTAAGGAAGTTTGGCTACCTCCTGGTTAGGAACACTCAGTCTGGAAGTGTGCCAATCACCAAATGCTAGAAGCAGAGAAGTGGACTCATGGCATTTGGGTCTATGCTAATTGGCAAGCCTGGACATAATTTGACATTGCTTCCTACTGGCACCATGGCTCCTGTCCCACCCAGCTGGTGACTGGGAAAATGTAGTCATAAGAGGCAGAGCAGAGTATACCCGAGGTATCTCTGTAGAGGGAAGGCTCAGTGTTATCAAAGACAGTTCATCAGTGCCCAAGGGTCCTGAAATAAGCTTGACCCTTGCTTAATTTTTATTCGCTTTAGGGCTAAAACCCTAGGACATGCCTCTAGAGTCTTAAGAATGCCAATATTATCGTGGTTTAAACCCAAGTGTTACATGCGTATCAGCAGGGGTGATAAATAGCAATTCAGTTTGCACTACCTGAAGTTGGAAGCACCACCATAATGTGAGAGGGATGCAGCACTAGCTTTGTGGAGAGAATTAACTGAAGTGCCAACATCAGTGTCCATGCTGAACAAGTAGAACCTGTAGGGAGGGGAGGCAATGTGCTTGTGTGAGTTGTGTAGCTGGTGTAGGCCAGTGACCTGGCTCTTCCAGGCCAAGATCTTCTACTTGTTCTAAATATATCCCCCAACCCTGCACACACACATGCACCATGTTTTGGTGCCACTACTACACACTACTCTGCTACTAGAATAATACACACATGCTAGTCTGCTACTAAAATAATTATCTAAATATGCACTTGCTGATTCTTCAGTCCTTCCCAAGTCTCCTGGGTAGAGCTTGGTTTGGTGAATGCAACAGTGCCTATTTTACCCTTACTTCCTTTAAGATTCAAATTAGTTTTAGAGCTTTATTGCTGCCAACTTCCTATTCCTTTCATGACTATATTGTCATGTTGTCTTTCTTACAAAACAACAAAATGATGGTATTAGCATAATCATCTCTTGATTTCAAGGGCTAGGAGTATTTTGTTGACCTTATATGTATTCTTATCCTGGATTTGTGCAGAGAATCATGTTGCTGACTTTGTATCTAAATTATCTGCTCTCTTAAAAATCATCAGTTAAATTCTTCAGGTTCATTAGAACAGTGATTTAGGGGTATTCAGTATAGTTTAAAAAAAAGTTCATTATGTTTTGGGAGTTAGCTTTTGACTTGGACTCTGTGATGAAAGTCTGAAGTAGAGTAGTTCAGAATACCAGATAATGTGAGCATTAGTAAAAAAAATGTATAGATCCTGTAGTACAACCTTCTCATAAAAATCTCAGGTTCTGAGAAGACAGTTAAGTTTGCACAGCTGGCTAGTAGATATGTGGGTCTCTAAAATCACCCCAGGCTAGGCTAAATATTAAAAATATTTAACAACACACAGGACACTAGCAAATGACAAAGCCTCTGGAATCTACAGATGGCTGGTAACAATGAGTGCCAGCTGGGTATCACCCATGACCCAGACTGGTGCCTTCTTTGAATCTCAGAGCCACTCCACTCATTATCACACCGTGGAGCTAAGCTGTCCATCATCATTTAGTTCCCATGTTCCTAAAAATCTTCAGGTCTTCTCTACTTCTCCCTGGGTGCTAAAAGGGCAATTACAGAGATTGTGAATTTAACCAGTGTGCCTGAGTGAGTAAATTGTTCTAAAGCATTTTCTTTTCCTGTAGTTAGAGTGTCTTTTGTTTAGAGCCAGATCCTTGGTATTGAACTAAGACTTCCTAAATTTGGTTCAATTTCTCCTCGTTGCCACATCCCACACCATTTTGCAAATGAAGAATCCAGGGCACAAAAATCCTAGTAAGTTAATAGCACCCCTGAAACAGAGCCCAGATTCCAGAATCTTCTATCTATTTCTCTTGTCAGTGCCCATATTGTTCTAAGGCTATTTAATAACCTATTATTTAATTTAATACAAAGAATAAAAACAGCTAAGAGTCTCCCTCCCTTCTTTTCAGCATTCCATTTTCCTTTTGTACATCCTCCCCCAAAGAAGTTTTTCTTTTGAAAAGACAAAGTTAACACCCATTTCAAGTGCCCATTAAGAAGAACTTTCCTCCATTGGCTCTGCTAAGCTAATGAAGGGTAATTGCTGTCACCCGCAGACCACAGACTTTAGTACCAGTGAGCCATCAGGCTGATGCTTCCCAGCTTGACAACTTACTTTTCTCAAGGGTTTCCCCAGGGAATCTATAGTGGCACTTGAAAAGCATATAATTAAGAGCAATAAATAGCAAAATCCCCCAGAGAAATATAAATTATTCATAATAATAACTGTGCAGGCTGGCTGAAGTAGGGGTGTTTTTATTACGTGCAAGAATTTTCTGAATCTGCTCAAATATGTTTTAAAATCTCTCATTTAAAAGATCTTCCTTTTAGCCAAACATAGTCACTCTTCAAGGATCCTTTAAAAGGCCAAAGTATCAAATTTGTTATTGATTTTTTTCTTCATTCTTCTTTATATTAGTTCTCAAAATATTTTAATCTTACTATACTACTCAGGTCTCCTACATCACTATTGGTCATTCTTCAGGCTCAGTAGCACATCTTAGGCTTGGGAAGAAGGATGGGATTTGGAGGAATAAAGTAAATGGTATAACTCATTGATCTGAAGTATAATGCAATTTTTAGTTGGGTTCCCTTGAGCAAGTAACAATTGCTGAGCCTTAGTGTCATCATTGATAATTCTGGCAGTAATCCATTCTTCGTCATAGGGCATTGTAAGACTTGAAGGAGATGATGTGTATACATGTATTTTTAAACAATAAAACACCAAACAACTAGTTAAATAAAGTGTAACCATTTCTGACTGCTTCTATGCATTGTGTTCTACAAGTGCCATCGAGTCACTTTTGAAACTTAATTTTCCTCATCTTTAAGATCTTCTTGAGAAGTCTCCTCAGTGATTCCTAGTAGCTTAGGAATCTTTATGTGAAGAATTTTTATATGCATATATCTTATCCTCTCTTGATGGGATTGTGGTCTAGATTTGGGATGCAGACAATACGCAATGTTGGGAGACTTGAGAGGACAATCAGCAAAAAAGAGTACAGGTGTTTCTCCAACTGCTCTTGGTATAGATTCTTGCTATTACAATCTTAAAAGTCCTTTCTCAATAATATTCAGGGGACTGGCATCTTCAGGCCATGATTATAGTCTCTGCTCTGAAATGTTCCCCATCTCTCTACTTATGTCAAGGTGTCCCCTGAAATTTTGGCAGAGTGGAGGAGTGGAGCACAATGTGTGTTCTCTGCAGCTGGACACATCGCAACAAGAAAGGAGAGAGGGAAGGACTGAGCCAGGAGGCACACTCAGATTCTCTCTTTAAACTTTCTAATTAAAGAAGTAAATCCTCTTGCCTTAGGGAGGGCAGCGTAAGTAATGAATGTTAAGAGAAATAGCTTTCTTCATGGAAATCAGAAGTAGATGACAAGCACCCCACTCCAACCTTGATCATGAATGAATACAGGATCCAGTCTGAACTATTTAGTGATTTTTCTCTAGGCACAGAGGAGGCAGAGAGTTGGTTTCATATAAGATTTTGTTTTTAACAGACAAGGAGACAGAGAGGCACTAGAACTTAGACTACTGGTAAGAAGGCTGTTGGAATTATGGACGATGGAATCTAGGTTGGATAAGAGTGGAAGATAAATGCAGTAAGACAAACTTGAAGGAAGGATCAATTGCCTGAAGGTCCTAATGAAGGTGGAGAAAAGTTTCAGTGGGTATAGTCTCACAAATAAGCTGAAAGGAAAGGCGGTTTTATTTAGAAGGCTGAACTAGTGATTATGAAGGTGGCAGCAATGTCTTGAATGTGACATTGGGATTGGTAGCAGAGATGAGTGGGTGAGAGGTCACAGATGATGAGGCAGTGAAGGAACTAGGAAGCTTCATGTGCTAGACATTTATTTATCTGTCTATACTTGCCTCTCACTTTCATTGTCTTGTTATGAAATGGACTTTTCTAGGAACTATGGAGCCAGGTAGAGGTTGGTTTTAGCTACCACATTTTTGTCGAGGTTCATATGATATAAAATTATATTCAAGTTAATTTCCATAATAATTGATATAAAGGTGATCCTTTAAATGTGTCTTAACGATAGCAAAGCCATTTGAAATCTGGGACACTGTGAAATGAAGGTCAATTAATGGCTTTTTTCACTGTTATGAATTATTTATAACACTTGAAATATTATAAATTTAATAATATAAATTTAATGGTTATAATGATATAACACAAGAATAAAAATATGACATTCTATAATATTGAATTTGAAAATTATTTTATATTAATAAGTCAATGAAGAAATAGATTAAAGTGGATGGAAGTCTAATTGTGATTCCAAGGACATGTCCTCATAGAAAGGCTTTCATGAGTTACCAAACCTCCTGAGAACTATAAGACATTGCTTAACATAGACCGTTGGCAAAAAGGACACCAATTGATAGTCTCAAGAGATTCTAGCAAAACTAAGATAGCAAAGTATCAACAGAGACACAGGTCTTCAAGAAAGCCACACTTCAGTTCTGTATAAACTCCACCACATCACAAGAGCATTCCATCAGAGCCGCAAGTACAGATACAACACCAAAAGCACAATTGATGAAATAATCGATAAGATAAACTTTATGAACATTAAAATTTCTGCTCAAAGACATCATCAAAAGAATAAAAAGAATAAGTCACAGGCTTGGAGGAAATATTTGCAAAGGACATGTTTGATAAAGGACTGGTTTTGTTGTTATTGCTGTTGTTGTTTTTTGAGATGGAGTCTCGCTCTGTCACTCAGGCTGGAGTGCAGTGATGGGATCTCAGCTCACTGCAACCTCCGCCTCCTGATTCAAGCAATTCTCCCTACCTCAGCCTTCTGAGTAGCTGGGATTACAGGCACCCATGACCATGCCAGGCTAAGTTTCATATTTTTTAATAGAGATGGGGTTTCACCACGTTGGCCAGGCTGGTCTCCAATCCCTGACCTCAGGTGATCTGCCCGCCTGGGCTTCCCAAAGTGCTGGGATTACAGGTGTGAGCCACTGTGGCTGGCCAGGACTGTTCTTTAAATATACAAAGAACTCTTAAGCTTCTACAATAAGAAAAAACAACCCGATTAAAAAATGGGCCAAATATTTCGGCAGACACCTTACCAAAGAAGGTATGCAGATGATGAATATGCATACTTTAAGAAGCCCCACAATATATGTCATCAGGAAAATGAAAATTAAAGCAACAGCGAGATGGCATCACACATCTATTAGAATAGCTCAAATTCAGATTGCTGAGAACACCTACTGCGGGTGAGGATGTGGAGCAATAGAAACTCCAATTCATTACTGGAGAAGACACAAAATAATACAGCCACTTTGGAAGACAGTGTGATGGTTTCTTACAAAACTAAACACACTCATACCATATGAATCAGCAACTGTGCTGTTTAGTATTTATGCAAATAAATTGAAAACATGTTCACACAAAAACCTGTACACAAATGTTTATAGCAGCTTTATTCATAATTGCCAAAACTTGGAAGCAGTCAAGATATCCTTCAGCAGGTGGATGGATGGACGGTGGAATATTATTTGGGGCTAAAAAGAAATGAGCTATGAAAAAATATGAAGAAAATTTAAATTCATATGACTAAGTGAACGAAGCCAATCTGAAAAGACTATGTGACTATGTACTGTATGATTCCACTTATATAACATTCTGGAAGAGATAAAACTATGAAGACAGTAAATAGATCAGTGATTGCTAGGAATTAGTGGGTAGGGAGGGATGAATAGACAGAGCACAGAGGATTCTCAAGGCAGGGAAATGACTTTTTTATCATAATGGGGTATACATGTCATTACAAATTTGTTCAAACCAACGGAATATACAACACCAAGAGTGAACCCTAATGTACACTATGGACTCTGGGTAATAATAATGTGTAAACGCATCATTTGTAGCAAATGTACCACTTTGGTGGAGGATGTTGATTATGGTGGGGGCTTTGGGAAGGGGGAAGAGGTAGAGGGTATATGGGAAATCTCTGTACCTTCTGCTAAATTTTGCTATGAAGTTAAAATTGCTTTTAAAAATAAAGTATGTGTGTGTGTGTGTGTGTGTGTGTATTTTTTTAAATACCACAGATATCTGTTAGTCCCTTCTTACTAGCTCTAATCCCTCAGGAAAGATCTCTAACCAGTGGTAACTGGTGACTCACTACTGAACCATATACATGTCTGTAGTTGGTGATGCAACTTTGTGACAATGCTATTAAAAATAGGAATTTCATGTCACACTCCAAAATGTTAAATTGCTTAATTTGACAGAAGTGTCTTTTTGATAGGCAGCTCTCACTGATTTTTCAGCCTTACCTCTGGAGGACTTATCAGATCAATAAAAGGAAAGAAGAAATATTTCTTGTCTGGGTATCACATTTTCTCAAGTAGAGATTATCTTTCTAGAATAGAATGGAAGATGTTTTCTTTTTTTTTTTTTTTTTTTGAGACGGAGTCTCGCTCTGTCGCCCAGGCTGGAGTGCAGTGGCCGGATCTCAGCTCACTGCAAGCTCCGCCTCCTGGGTTTACGCCATTCTCCTGCCTCAGCCTCCCGAGTGGCTGGGACTACAGGCGCCCGCCACCTCGCCCGGCTAGTTTTTTGTATTTTTTTAGTAGAAACGGGGTTTCACCGTGTTCGCCAGGATGGTCTCGATCTCCTGACCTTGTGATCCGCCCGTCTCGGCCTCCCAAGGAAGATGTTTTCTAATTAAGAGGCTTTGAGAGGTTAAAATGTGTGTGGGCAATGAGAAAGGGATGTTACAGGCAGCAGGGGCACCAGAATGCAGAGTTGGAGATGCTGAGCAGGTTCAGGTGTTGGTTGAGATTAACCTAATGTAGGTTTTCCAATGACAACAACAACAACAACAACAACAACAACAACAACGTTTTTCCTAAGCCCTGTATGTGCCTTGCCTGTTCTCTTATTATTTAATCCTACAGATTCCTCATATGAGTACACTTTGAAGAGTAAATTAAGAAAGTTTACATTTCTTTTGGTACTTACTATATGTATATAACATTTTCTCTATTTAAACTATAAAAGTATATAATATTCTTTCTTTAGTGAAGAGAAGCATCAAATCCCCAATGTCTATGTCCTTTTCTACAGATAACAAGTTAATCCAACAAAAGAGATACCTCTTTACAAATAAGAATAAAAATGAGAAGTTAAAATTTGGAGGAACTTGAGGTATGAACGAAAGTGAGAACTATGTTTTGGGAGAAAATGTTATCACTTGATAACATCCGTCCTCATCTATTTCTTTAATATTTAATATATCCCAAATTTTGCATACCACAAAACTCCTTTTCCTTTTCCAGCACAATAGTAGATAGTCTAGCAACAATGTCTATGATAGATAGGTATATTAGAAAATAAAGAAAAAATTTGAGAAAGACAAAAACCACCCAGCTTTGTTGCTCTTCTTACTCTAGAATAGCTAGCCACCTATTCACCTTTTCTATTTTTGAGCAAATCAAGTATCTGTTTTATTCGGTACTTACAGCAGTAAGCTGAGAACTGAAGATTTCAGGCAGTCTTCTGCCTGGACAACTTGCGCCATGAAGTAACTGGTACTCATCTCTCCATCGCCCCTCTCCTACTGCCAGGAATGAGTCTGTTCTCTTCACCTTCTCCCACTACCAGCTCCCCCAGCTCTGCTCCCAGGCCTTAGGAGAACACACAGCCCACAGGTTCTAAGTGATCTCTGGGAAGCTCAGGGGCTCAAGTGATCTCCAGACCAGGTCTCTCAGAGGAGCTACAAAATGGATTAAATAGGTTGCTGAGGCTTTGTCTGGAAAGCTTTTCACCAATTATAATATGTGAGTGCCAATAAATGTTTATAACAGAGCTCTTTTTTATATTGGTAATCACTTTTACCTGCATTTGTTGTGAGACCTTGTCTCTCTGTGGAAGGAACCTGTAGATGAACTTGGGAAGATTCAACTCAGCCAAGTAAAAAGTGTGTGTTAAAATTTTTAATATTAAAGCATACTAAATTCTGAAGATGAGCAGGAATACTTTGAAATCTCCACTATCCATTCACTGTCAGGTAGTTGATGCTAAACTAAAACAGCTTGAATGCTAAGATTTCTGCATTTAGACTTTCCCTTTAAAAAAATTTGTCTAGTCACTTACTCTTGATTATCTCTGTTTTTCTCACCTATAGGTCTTTAATCCTGAAAGAAAAAATGTGGACTTCCCTCTAGTACATAAACATGAAGTAACTTTGGGTCTGAAAGGGGTAATGCCAATCTCAATTTTACAAAGTGATGTTCCTCATTAATAAAGAATACATGAAGCCTTAGGGAAATGCTTATCATAAGCAAACCCCCAATCCAATTGTACATGATTTATTCTAATGTGAGCCTGGGTCAAACATCCACATGTGATGTTTGGGACATCTCATTGCTTTTTTCCTGCAGTTTTTTGGCTTATCTTTTTGAGGTTAACCTAGAATGCAACATAAACCATATACAGACTGGTGGGATAAAAATTCTGAACTCTTACCTCAGGGCACCTGATGATTTGGGTCAAAGAAATATCTTTCTTTGACATTATTTGTTATAATTTAGGAGCCCCAGGGTACCAAATCTGTCTCCAGTCATGCTCATAGCTTCATCAACTTCCTAATAAGTGTTTACATAGATGTAGTCGTATAATACTATCTGATGCCACTGAGCACCACCACTCCCTCCTTGAATTCCCTCTGCCTTGAACTTCCAAGTTCCTGCCTCTGGAGTATTCAGGACAGCTCCTCAGTTCCCTTGAGTGTAAAGAAAGGAGGTGGTAATTAATGCAGTGTCACTTCAGGTACACCAGAGAAGTTCCCTGCAAGTCTTCTTAGACTTCTCTTCTTACATACACTGTCTTGGCATAGCCAACCACTCAAGGGGACTCTTTACTTAGAGCTGAAAGATATATAGCAGCACACGTATGAAATCTATGAAATACGCACCAAGATAGCAAATGCTTGATATCAGCGGCTTAAAGCCCTCATGACACCCCCCGGAATACACAAAAGCTTCTGTGACCATCACTGCCTGCCACTGTCTCCTTCAACAGTATGAGATGGGGGTGCTTCCTTCTCAACTTCTGCCCAGCTCAAGGCCAACAGATACTGTGCTTTTGAAAGGATTCTAACCCTTAATCTGTGACCAGTTTTCAGTTTTCATGTTAGAGTTTATGTTTCTCTCTCACTCAAAGAAAAAAATGATGAAAACAAGTGTGAATGATCATAATAAAAGTGTGCAAGATGATAAGTATCAATTGTGTTAAACCAACATCTTGGGGCATCAGACAGCATGCATTTTTCAGTTCTTTTCCCTAATCTGCCATTCCTGGTCTCCTATTCAGACAGAAAGACATGGGCAGGCATTTGCTCAAGGGAAATGGCATTTCATTCAATAGTACTTTACTTTGGAGATTCAATCTCTGAGCACCAAGAGTGAGGGGGGAAAAGGAGAAGAAGTTGGCCCCTCTTATTCATGGGTCCTACAAGGCTGACTGAAAGACTTGAGCATCCATGGATTTTGGTATCCTTGGGGGGTGCTGGAACCAATCCCTTGGTGATACCAAGGGATAACTATACAAGGAGATAGTTTAATGTGCTGGTCAAGAAAAGACACAGGTGTTTATACTCAATCATGCAAGATGACTCTGGACAGGCTATGCAAAGAAGTCAGAACACTGAACGTTCTATTAGTGCAGAAAGGAAACAGTAGTGATATGACCTTAAATTCTCATAGAGATTTACTGCCCCACCACCACTTTTTGGATGCATGTTTCATACAAGCCATAGATATTTTCTTCTGAGCCCTGCTATTTATTTGCCTGGATTGCTCCTGCCAACTATGTCCTATTGATTAAAGTTTTCACCATAGAAACTAACCCTCCCATACTTACAGTTCGCAACATCCAGTCCTTTTCCTTTCGTCACCTCTCATAAAGTTAGATCCCACTTCCTGAAGTGTGCTGTAGTGTTAAATACACGTTTAAAAGTGGCAGAAGGAGCCAGAGACTGTAGGAATCTGAAAATGTTTTGGCCACAGCAATAAAGGATAAGAGGGCTGATGTGGGACTGCTAACTGAGAGTCTAACAGAGAAGTGAAGATGATAAAATCTGATAGGGCACACAACATGTTTCTAAAAAAATAATTTTACATGTAACTGAGCAAGGAAGACATGCCTGGCTGCTAAATCCTCACTTCTTCCACTGATCCTGACATAGTTGGTACTTATTTTTTTTTTTTTTTTTTTTTTTTTTTTTTTTGAGACGGAGTCTCGCTCTGTCGCCCAGGCTGGAGTGCAGTGGCCGGATCTCAGCTCACTGCAAGCTCCGCCTCCCGGGTTTACGCCATTCTCTCGCCTCAGCCTCCCGAGTAGCTGGGACTACAGGCGCCCGCCATCTCGCCCGGCTAATTTTTTGTATATTTTAGTAGAGACGGGGTTTCACCGTGTTAGCCAGGATGGTCTCGATCTCCTGACCTCGTGATCCGCCCGTCTCGGCCTCCCAAAGTGCTGGGATTACAGGCTTGAGCCACCGCGCCCGGCCCATAGTTGGTACTTATAACTTTGTTCACCTATTTCCAATTCCATAACCCTTTGCTATCATTCAGTTAAGGTTCTTACCCTAACAAACTAACCCAAGCCTTCATTCCTAAAGAGTACATGATCTTAGCAGTATTGTCAATTTGAGGTTACTTAAATGTCAACTGTTAGAAATGGACATAAAAATACTAAAAGCCCCCCCAGCAAGACTCCCTGTGTTCTAGTAGCACTCATTACTATCCCCGTTACGTAGCAGCAACCCTGTTATTCATGATTTATTAGATCACTTCAGCCAAAACTAGATTTTTAGAATCTGTTTACTCAAATACATGAAGAGGAAGTACAAGTGGCTGAGTTCATGCATTATGTCCTACACAGCTATCATCATGATCCAAAGGAACAAGCATTGGGGTGGCTGGGCAGAGCTGCTGAAAGACACACATAGCATAGGTTGCCTTTACCCCAATTATTGAGAACCTTCTCTGCAGAGGGGATCTTTCGATGAGCATTCACAAACACCCTCTTGACCCATTCAGAAGAGGTTTATCGCTGTCTTCTTTCTCTAACTTCTTGGTTGGTCATCCTCCATTATTTTTCCTTTCAAGTCCCTGACCATTCAGGAAAACAATTAGTCATTACCCATGATTTGGTGTGCATCCTTACCTGTAGTTATTTCTTTTTGAAGGCAAAGAGGACACTCAGATGTATCAACTCAATGTTCTACCCATTAGATGGGTAGAATAACCTTCAGAGCCACATTTTAATGCATCTGTAAATCTGTAGTGGTTCATTTCTGTACGGTGTCAGAATATTTACAAAGCCTCCTATAAATGGAAACCAAACTTTTTTTTTTCTTAGTCAAGTAATCTTAGAGAACTTCCCATTAATCAGTGAGTATGGGTCAAGGAGAGTTGGTAATGTGTCAGGATTAGGTGCATTAGAAGCATTAACCAGCAGTTCATGCACTTATTTGTGACCCTAAGACTTCTCCAAGCCTGATAATGTTTATGTCACTTCCATTTTACAATGGAATACTTTCAGGAATCTCATACTATTGATGACATATTGGATAAAATTTCCTGTGTGATGGGAAATTCAAGTCAAAGTTCACTTGCCATTTTTTTTTTCTTCACTGCCACGGATGCTATACCAAGACCTACTAGTAAATCAGGAGAATATTTTCTGAAAAAGCCATGACCTTGTTTGAAAGTTCTAGAACCTCTGCTGTGATTATTCTATTATGACTGCTATTGGATCCATACAGTGCATCAAACTCTCTCAGACATATTGAGCAACACTGACTTTACTGAGTCATAAGGGCAGACTCTGTGTACTGCAACCTGCATAACCTTTTCTTGCTTGAAGCACACTCCAAGATAGTGATCTTACAGAGTTAAAAAGTGGATCAGAGAAGTACAAATATACTCTGAAAAGTGACATATATTACCTCCAAAACAGAACAGAAGAATATTCATTAAACAGCGTGCCTCTTTTCTTAAGTCAAGAAGCATAAGATGCAGTGACTTATGTTTCACTTTGGAGGTGATACTCTAAATAACTCTATATGCAGAAATTCTCCTGAAGTGGCATTCCCTTGAATTCTCATAGAGTAGTTTCTGTTTGTTTGTTTTTACCTACACCCTGGATGTATGTATCTTACAAGCCATAGAGAAATCCTCCCAAGTTAAACTCTCCACAAGATCTTAGCAACATGATTTCATGTAAGTCATACAGTATTATATCTTGTGGAATAATGGAATGTTCTTGGTTCCTGTGGACCATTATAACAAAGAGCCATAGAGCCGATGTAGCACTGAGGCAAAACATGCATTGCTGAACCTTTCAGGTAATGCCACTGGATCTGGTATTCTCTGACTATTGAATTAGGGAAAGTAATAATAACATTTGTCAACTCTATAGCTGCATGACAATTGTCAAATGATTTGTTGTGCTAGCAAAGGCATGACATCTAAGAGAACAACTGTAACTCAAGCCACCAGCTAATTAGACTTCTGGAATAAGTTGTTATTAATCCTACTTTTTTTTTTTGCACAGGTCAAACGAGTAGGCAAAAAAAGAATGTGATGACAATCACTGTTCCCTCTGTTCCATCCCACATGTCTTTTCAGCTTTGTTATGAGGTTCAGAAGATGTCAGGGACTTCCATTTGAACTTCCAATTGGCATGTTATACTAAATCCATAGGTTAAAGAACAAAAATAGGGATGCTGTGGGCCAATGAGTATAATCATTAATTGTATACCCAGGAACACAGGATGGTCTGTTGGACCCACTCCATCCACTTTAAGATACTTCTCATTACAGATGAGAAAACTCAGGTAAAGTAACTTGCCGAAGTCTAAGTAAGCAGTGGCAGTCAGGATGAGAGCCCATGTCAGTGTTTCCTAGGACAGTGCTAATCAAAACTACCCTAAAGTGATTTCTGTGATTTAAAATAGCTATTTGTTTAGTTTATGGACTGTGTTGTGTTTCTGAATGTTTCAAAGTGTTGGTCCTGTCCCTGAGAAGTAAATTTCCTTCACAGCTGTGGCTTATGGAAATGAGAATAGTTTAAAAGAGAATATTCATATCAATGGAATATTGCATTAACTTAAGAGGCACTAAAGTGATGCAGTCTAAACAAAAGAAGTTAACATTGTCACTGGAAGTCATCTGTGATTTGCTTAGACTGCAACACTTTAGTGCTTCTAAAGTTAATGCATTCTCTGCCACTTCTCTGCACTAACATATAGTCATTCTAGTCATCACAGGGACAAGGATATGATCTACCTTCTACTATACTCTTGGTGCAACTAATGTATCATCAGACTGGAAATTTTTAAGTTTCATGGTGCATATCAAAACGAATATTAAACTCCTTTCTAGAGCTGAATATCATTTCGAGCTTGTGAAAAAGCAACATATTCTGTTCTCGATCTTGGTATGCTTTAAGCATTTTACAAAGTCTTTTCTCTCTCTGTTATTGGCCTGAATTGTCTTTATAATTTCAAGGGAATATTATTTATTTCTCCATTAATTTAAATATCTGCATCAAGTTTTCATTCCAGTAATTTCATACTAACAAAGTAGCTGAGAGGCTGAAAAGGCAAGAGTCACAACCACTCAAGTCCATGTCTGGAGAAAATGACAGCTTCTGAGGCATATGGGAGATGTCACAAAGACACAGTCTCAATCTCCATGCCTGGAGCTGCCTCCCAGGACCGTATGAACCTGCCCCACCCCTGTGAGTCTCTTCTCTGTCTTAGATGTTGGAGAATTTAGCCCAGTCTTTATAAAAGCCATGTTTACCAGTTCCTTATGTCCTTGAAATAATGAGTTCATGAAGATGCCACAGAGATGAGAACAAGTTGGTTATCAGACTTATCTATCTTAATCACCCCAAAATAGCTTTATTCACTGTATGATCTTTTAAGTGCCACATTTAAACAAAGGACAGCAGGAGAAATATGAAATGGGAGCAAGACTAGAGGGTCAGATTAGCAGTTAGGCATAATTTCTATCAAGTATAAACTTCAGAACAAAGAGAAACTTAAATCTCCCCAGTCTTGTGATTAACAATTTGAATCTCTAGCACTTTATTATTTCTGCTTTATGCTACTTCTTTCTTATTACTCCCTCCATTATTCTTCTGCCAATGGGGAAAATTCCAAGAACTACGCTAGGCCGGTGTTTCTCAAACTATGATGTACATATAACTCACCTGGGGATCTTATTAAAAACCAGAATCTGATTTGGTATTTAGGTAGGACCTGAAATTCTGCATAACAAGCTGCCAGATGAAGCTGATGCTGCTGGTCCACAGATCATGGGCCACTCCTTGAACAGTGAGGTAGGGGACAAACTCCTGGGGAGAGGGAAGATGCTTTCCTCACTGCCGTCTCCACTTTCCTGCTCACCCCCTACCCCCACCCCAGGTCTCAATACCAACAAATAGCGCAGCTAGTGTTTGTTAGCTCATCAGTCAATGGGCAGACATTATGCCTAGTCATGGCTTTGGGGCATAGTAACATCCTATTGGATGTAACATCTGTCCAGCTGCACAAGCCCTGGCAATTTCTCTTCTAAATATCACTTACATGTTCTCTCCTTTGTATCTGTACTACACACCAGTTTTTTGACTGGTCTTCCTACTTTTCCAGCCTCTCTTCTTTCTAATTCATTCTCTTCACTTCTGCCAGAATGAAAATCCAGAAACTGGATTCTCACTGCCCGCAATGCAAACTCTAAGCTCTCTACTCCTATGGTTTAAAAAACTCCTTTTCCTTCTGGGTGATTGTCCAAACTTCCAGGCTGATAGCACACCACTGCCTCACATAAATCCTGGGTCCCTGCTCTACAAAAAAGTTCATGGCTCCTAGAAGAGGACATGTTCTTTCCCTGCTTTGTACATGCCTTATTTTCTCTCTGAAATGTTCTTCCCTTCTCTCATCCCTTCTTTTGATATTAAACACTTCCTTCAAAATCCAGCTCCAGTGTCATCTGCTTATTAAGGCTTTTCTGAATTTCTTTCTACTCTCACGTATGGTACAGTTGTGTGTTCTCTCCTGTATGCCCATGCTAAACCCTATGTGTCCCTCCAAACACACATTTTACAGTGGTCTATTAGATTCCCTTACATAGCCGTCCATCTCCACTAACACTGTGGGTTGTTTGAATATAAAGGGTGCCTCGTTCATCTTTTCTCCTGCTAAAGTAAAAAACAGTGTTTGTTTTATAGAAGCTGCTCAATATTTTTTTGCTGCATAAATCAGCGGGGAGCTACATAACTGTAGAAACACATACCAACAACTTTCTCACCTAGGGGCTGGTGGCTGTAGTGAAACCTGCTTCCCTACCATGATTTCCTCTCCTAGCACTTTGCCTGGCCTCTAACGTGGAGAAGAACTTCAGTAGTGGGAAGAGGAAGGAGTTATAAAGAAGCGTCGAAGGGGCCCAAGAAGCTCCAGTCTTCATATGAATGTTTGGGTGTCCCATTTGGAAATGTAATTGAGCACAATTTCGATGATGTCACACCAAAATTATTTTCAAGAGATTAAATTTGGAAGAAAGAAAGAGAGAAAGTAAGAAAGAAAAGAAGAAAAGAAAAAAAAGAAAAGAAAGAAGGGAGGAGAAGAGCGGAATGAGAGAGGGAGATAAAAGGAAAGAAGAGGAAAAGAGAGAGAAAGGGAGGGATGGAGGAAGGAAAGAGGGGCTGAAGGGAAAGAGAGGGCATGAAGAGAGAGAGGGAGGGAGAGAATGAGAAAGAGAAAAAGAAAAAGAAAGGAAGAAAGAAAGAAAAGAAAAGGAAAAAGAAAGAAAGAGAGGGAACAAAAGGAAAAGAAAGAGTGAGGAGAGAGAAAGAAAAGGAAAAAAGAGAGGGAGTCAGGGAGGAAGGAAAAAAGCAGGCAAGCGAGCAAATGAGCTTTAAAAGTAAAGACTTCTTCCTTTCTTCCCCCCAAACACGATATTTGCAATCTTTGTGTGAGATGTGGGAGGCATTTCACAGGACTTATCTATGACTAATGATTATGTCCTCCTCTAGGAAAGGTGTGATGCATGTGGAGTGGGTTCAGCCTCCTCTGAAACTGTCATTTCTCAGTTGGATTTAAAGTCCCACACTCCTGGTGAAGCCCCTCCTTTCTCTGGGCTCGGCAGACTAGAATGTGTGCTGTGTGCATAGCCACAGCTCCTTCCACTGTGGATCTGCCATGAAATCCTAAAGGAAGAAGGCCTTTGCACTCAGTGCCCAGGGGCATTTCTTTTCTTGAAGGACTTGTTCTGAGTGAGAAAGTTCTCTTGACTGGTTCTGGCACTTGTTTGGGTGTCCCTGCTTATCTTACTTCCCATAATCCATATGAAAAACACATCTAAAACAGACAGCATTGAAGTATAATTTATTTTAAATGCTGTTCAATTGCAATGTTTTCTTCATACCAATCAGGTTATTAAGAAATAGACAACTTAGATCTCCTCATTTTGTGGATGAAATGACAGACCTAGAGAAAGAGAGGATCTGAGAGAGGTGACTCTGAATGGTGACAGGGCTACAACTAGAATCCATATTTACGGAGTGCTGGGCAACCTCAATCTCTAATGTATAGAATATATTGTGTGCTTTTTATTAAACTATGTAGTTTTTTAGTTTGGAATCAGAAGACCTGTGTTCAAACCCAAGACCTATGATTTTCTAGTTTTTCCTGTTTTTACACTGAATCCAGTATTCTCCGCTATAAAACAGGTATAACAGTTACTATTCCCACAAGGTTATTGCGACAAACAAATGCAATTATTAATAAAGATGCATTTTATAAAGACATCATATAAACATTAATTATTGTTACTTCTAACAGTTTGCTAATTTTTTGCATAAATATTCTAATATAATTTTGTGCCAGCCGCAAAACTAATACAAACTGATTTTAAAAGTTCAAAAGTGCACCTGTGTCCTATATAAGATGATGGAATTTCTTAGTGAGCTATAAAATTGTCTTTAGTATGTCCTTTTTACAGATGGCCATGCCTCAACACACCTTTTAATCAGTGTTGAGTATGTCATTTGGGAATTAGCCAGCATGTTCCAGACACTGGTTCTTCTTGTCATCTTACCCTACGTCATTTTTCCCCACTTTGGGACATTTAATGCCAAACAGAATTCTAAGATTTTGTCAAAGAAATGATCCATGGGAATTTCCCACACCAAGTTTCCCTGGAATTCAACAATTCAACAGAAGTAGTTTATCAAGTACCAACTGTAAGAATGAAAATTCACACTTGCATAGACTCTAAGAATATGTAGTCTGCTCTGGCTGCTATAGCAAAATAGCACAGACTGGATGATTTAAGCAACAGAAATGTATTTTCTCACATTTCTGCAGGCTGGAAGTCTATGATCCAGGTACAGGAAATTCATTTCCTGGTGAGGGCTTTTTCTGACTTGTAGATGGCCACCTTCTCACCATGTCCTCACATGGCCTTTTCTTGGCACATGTGGAGAGAGTGAGCTTTGGTGTCTCTTATAATGACACAAATCCCATCAGATCAGGAACACACCCTTATGAGCTTATTTAACCCTAAGTACTTTCCTAGAGACCTTATCTCCAAATGCAGTCACACCAAGGATTAAGCCTTCAACATGTGAATTTGCAGGGACACAAACACTCAGTCCATAACAATCACTAACAAAGCCATCATCTCTATAGTCTGCAGAGATCACGAACATCTTTTCCCATTTCACAGAGACATCTCAGTGATGTAAAGTAACTTCTTCAGGTTCCTTGGCAGCAAGTTCTGATGCTAAATGGAATATGTTTCTTATTTCAACACAAACTGTTGCCTCTGGCTATTCCTAAGGTTTAAAAGAAATCATAATATCTTGCAGATAGAGTATAGAGTTCATGGGTACAAATAAAGGTGGGAGAAGGTCTGTCACTCTGAGACTCCTTTAGTCCCTAATTTGTAAATCCTTATGCAGTATATTACATGTAAGACTATTAGCATCCACGCTAAAGCAAAACAGTCAAATGAAAGACACTAAGGAGAGCTGGCCATTATAGTTGTTTTTGTGTAATACACCTTTCTCTGTGACATGTGAGCATGAAGAAAGGAGGAAAGTGCACATTGGTGTTTCTTTCAGCCTCCACGAGGACAGGCTCAAAGTTGGAAGCTGAGGGTGGGAAGCAAAGGACGTTCTGCCTGTGAATCTCACTCTATTTGGCAGATGTGGGCAGAGAGAGCTGTGAAGTTTAGATGCATTTCGTGATAATGTGTGCCAGCTGCTGCCCAGATGGGACACAGTTCCAGCCTCCAATAATATCTTTGCTTTCCTGTCTCACGGCCTCCATTTACCCTAGGGTTGACATAGCAAAAGCATCAAGATCCCTCATATTGTTTTAGACATCTGGTGCAAAGAGAAATTTTCCCTGGGCTACTTGAAAACACACAAGATGTGGTTTCGCTGATCAGAAGAGTTTGGAGCTCAAGTTCAGCAATAAAAGTATAAGAAGTTGACAGCATGACAGGAAATACCACAGCTCAGACACTGCACATCACACATACCTGGATTTACCAGCTGCCAGCACTTGTCCTTTCTTCTTCCAGGGCCATTTCCCACTCCTCACAGGAACCATATAAAGGCCAGAAAATGGACTAGGAAGCTTCACTGGGAATCACGTGTCCTTCAGACTTGTTAGTGTCTTCATCAAGGCAGTCTTCGAATATCCACCTGGGCTCTATATAACCTGGCCTGGTCCTCACTTTAATTAGCCTCCTCTAGTTCATCTGAGCTAAATTCAAAATCAGTGACTCCTATTCTCTTCCTGATTTTAAGCTTGCCCTGTTGCTGAAGATTTCTCTGCTCTATCTGGGAGAAGCAGGCCTGGCTATATAGCTTGCACAGTCCAGGGCAAAATGAAAATGCAGGAAACCCCTTCTCCAAAAGCAGGAAATAAAGTATTATAAAGAGTACTAGAATATAAAGATTTTTCTTTCTTTCTCTTTCCACTTATCATGATGTGTTTTTTAAATATTTAATGTTATTCTAAGTAGAGAAAAATTAATACTTTAAATTATTAGCTTGAATGTTACCATTCATCTTTTTATTATACAATGCTAGTTTTAAATTCAAGGATAAGAGTATTTAACTCATTCGCAGATCATCAAAATTACACAATTTGTATTTCATGACATATACATGCATATCTTTTTTGTTCTTTCCAGAACATTGGAAACACTGCACAAAGCCAAATCAACTGTTTTTCTTTTACTTCTTTGTATACACACATTCTACCTAACCTCTCTACCCTCAGCTTACTAATGAGAAAGAAAGAATGAAATAAGAAACTATAGATTTCCTTTTCCTTTTTCTTGAATGCCATCATTAAATAGTGAAATAAGAAACTATAGATTTCCTTATCTTTCCCTTTTCTTTAATATCATCATATTCAGCATCAGTGATTGACTAATCCAAGGAAGTAACATGAATAAGAAGGACTATGATGGAGTTCCTCGATCATTCCTGTTTCCGAAAATGCTATTGTCTTCCTTTTGCATTTGAAGCAAGTTCTGATTAGAATGGAAAGTGTGATCTATTAGAATTGTCATCATTGCAACTTAGTAATTGCTGTGGTTTCTATCTGTGTCTCTGCCTAAATTTCAGGTCAAATTGTAATCCCCAGTATTGGAGGAGGGGCCTGGTGTGAGGTAATCGGATCATGCGGGCAGAGTTCTCACTTATGGGTTAGCACCATCCCCTCTGTACTGTCCTTGTGTTAGTGAGTGAGTTATCATGAGATCTGGTTGTTTAAAAGTGTGTACCGGACCCCACTCTTCACTCTCTTGTTCCTGCTACAGCCATGTAAGATGTTCCTGCTTCCACCTTGCCTTTCACCATGATTGTAAGTGATATGGTTTGGCTGTGTCCTCACCCAAATCTCATCTTGAGTTGTAGCTCCCATAATTCCCACGTGTTATCTGAGGGACCCAGTGGGAGATACTGAATCATGGGGGCAGTTTCCCTCAGTCTGTTCTCATGAAGTGAATAAGTTTCACGAGATCTGATGGTTTTATAAGAGGAAACCCATATAAGATGTGCCTTTAGCCTTCTGTCATGATTGTGAGGCCTCTCTAGCAACGTGGAACTGTGAGTCCATTAAATGTTTTTTTCTTTATAAATTACCTAGTCTCAAGTATGTCTTATTAGCAGTGTGAAAATGGGCTAATACAGTCAATTGGTACTGGAAGAGTGGGACCCTGTTGTAAAGATGCCCAAAAATGTGGAAGCAACTATGGAACTGGGTAACAGGCAGAGGCTGAAACAGTTTGGAGGGCCCAGAAGAAGACAGGAAAATGTGGGAAACTTTGGAACTCCCTAGAGACTTGTTCAGTGACTTTGACCAAAATGCTGAGAATGATATGGACAATGAAATCCATGCTGAGGTGGTCTCAAATGGAGATGAGGAACTTGTTGGGAACTGGAGTAAAGGTGACTCTTGCTATGTTTTAGCAAAGAGGCTGGTCGCATTTTACCCCTGCTTTGAACTTGAGGGAGGTGATTTAGGGTATCTGGTGGAAGAAACTTCTAAGCAGAAAAGCATTCAAGAGGTGACTTTGGTGCTGTCAAAAGCATTCAGTTTTAAAAGGCAAACAGGGCATACAAGTTTGGAAAATTTGCAGCCTGACAATGCGATAGAAAAGGAAAACCTATTTTCAGAGGAAAAATTAAAGCTGGCTGCAGAAATGTGCTTAAGTAATGAGAAGCCAAATGTTAGTTGCCAAGACCATGGGGAAAATGTCTCCAGGGCATGTCAGACACCTTTGTGGCAGACCCTCCCATCACAGGCCCAGATGACTGGGGAAAAAAATGATTTCCTGGGCTGGGCCCAGGCCCCCCACATGGTGTGCAGCCTAGGGACTCAGTGTCCTGCATCCCAGCTGCTCTATCCATGTCTAAAATGGGCCAAGGTACAGCTCCAGCCATGGCTTCAGAGGGTACAAGCCCCATGTATTGGCAGCTTTCATGTGGTGTTGAGCCTGCAGATGCACGGAAGTCAAAAATTGAGGTTTGGGAACCTCTGCCTATTTTTCAAAGTATGTATGGAAATGCCTAAATGTCCAAGCAGAAGTTTGCTGTAGGGATGGGTCCCTCATGAAGAACCTCTGCTAAGGCAGTGAAGAAGGGAAACATGGGGTTGACAACCCCACACAGGGTCCCCACTGGGACACTGCCTAGCGGAGCTGCGAGAAGAGGCCTACCGTCCTGCAGACCACAGAATAGTAAATTCACCAACATCTTTCACTGTGCATCTCGAAAAGCTGCAGGCACTGAACACCAGCATGTGAAAGCAGCCAGGCGGGGGCTCTACCCTGCAAAGCCACAGGGGAGAGCTGTTCAAAACCATGGGATCCCACCACTTGCATTAGCAGGACCCGGATGTGAGACATGGAGTCAAACAAGATCATTTGGGAGCTTTAAGATTTGACTGCCCTGCTGGATTTCAGACTTGCAAATGACCCGTATCCCCTTTGTTTTGACCAATTTCTCCCATTTGGAATGGCTGTGTTTACCCAATGCCTGTACCCCCATTGTATCTAGGAAGTAATTAACTCGCTTTTGATTTTGCAGGCTGATAGGCAGAAGGGACTTGCCTTGTTTCAGATGAGAGTTTTGGACTGTGACTTTTTTTTTTTTTTTTTTGAGGTGGAGTCTCGCTCTGTCGCCCGGACTGGAGTGCAGTGGCCAGATCTCAGCTCACTGCAAGCTCCGCCTCCTGGGTTTACGCCATTCTCCTGCCTCAGCCTCCCGAGTAGCTGGGACTACAGGCGCCCGCCACCTCGCCCAGCTAGTTTTTGTATTTTTAGTAGAGACGGGGTTTCACCGTGTTAGCCAGGATGGTCTCGATCTCCTGACCTCGTGATCCGCCCGTCTCGGCCTCCCAAAGTGCTGGGATTACAGGCTTGAGCCACCGCGTGGACTGTGACTTTTGAGTTAATGCTGAAATGAGTCTTTGGGGGACTATTGGGAAGGCATGATTGGTTTTGAAGTATGAAGATAAGAGATTTGGGAGGGGTCAGCGGTGGAATAATATGGTTTGGCTCTGTGTCCCCATCCAAATATCATCTTATAATTCCCATAATTCCCACTTGTTATGGGAGAGACCTGGTGGAAGATGATTGAATCATGGGTTGGGTCTTTCCTGTGCTGTTCTAATGATAATGAATAAGTCTCACAAATCTGATGGTTTTGTAAAGAGGAGTTTCCCTGCACAAATTCTCTCTCTCTGCCTGATGCCATCTGCATAAGATGTGACTTGCTCCTCCCGGTCTTCTGCCATGATTGTGAGGCCTCCCCAGCCATGTGGAATTGTAAATGCAATAAACCTCTTCATTTTGTAAATTGCCCAGTCTTGGGTATGTCTTTGTCAGCAGCATGAAAACAGACTAATACACTTGGGTATGTCTTTGTCAGCAGCATGAAAATTAACTAATACAGTAAGTTTCCTGGTGCCTCCCCAGAAGCTAAGTAGATGCCAACTTAATGCTTCGTATACATCTTGTAGAACCTCTTTCTTTTATAAATTATTCAGTCTGTTAGGTATTTTTTATAGCAGTGCAAGAATGGACTAATACTTAAAATTGGTACCGGTAGTGGGGCATTGCTATAAAGATACCTGAAAATGTGGAAGTGGCTTTGGAACTGGGTAATGGATAGAGACTGGAAGAGTGTGGAGAGCTCAGAAGAAGACAAGAAGATTAGGGAAAATTTGTAACTTACTGGAGACTTGTTAAATTGTTGTGACCAAAATGCTGATAGCAATAAGGGCAGAGATACCCAGGCTGATGAGGTCTCAGACGGAGATGAGGAACTTATTGGGGACTGGAACAAAGGTAACTTTTGTCATTTGTTAATAAAGAACCTGGTGGCATTGTGCTCCTGCCCTAGGTATCTGTGGAATGTTGAACTTCAGAGTGATGATTTCGGGTATCTGGTGAAAGAAATTTCCAAGCAACAAAACATTCAAAAAGTGATCTGGCTGCTTCTAATTACCTATGATCATTTGCATGAGCAAATAAATGACCTGAAATTGGAACTTATATTTAAAAGAGAAGCACAGCGTAAAAGCTTGGAAATTTTTTCAGTGTGGCCTTGTGGTAGAAAAGAAAGACCCATTTTCAGGGAAGAAATTCAAGGCAGCTAGAGAAGTTTGCACAAGTTAAAAACGAGCCAAGTGCTAACATCCAAGAAAATGGGGAAAAGGCCTCAAAGGCATTTCAGAGATCTGTGTAGCAGCCCCTCCCATCACAGGCACAGATGCCTCAGAGCACAGAATCATTTCATGAGCCATGCCCAGGGTCCTGCTGCCTTGCACAACCTTGGGACATTGTTCCCTGCATTCCAGACATTCCAGCTCCAGCTATGGCGCCAAGAGGCCCAGGTACAGCTCAGGCCACTGCTTCAAAGGATGCAAGCCATAAACCTTGGTGGCTCCCATGTGGTGTTAAACCTGAAGGCACACAGAGTGCAAAAGTTGATGCTTGGGAGTCTTTGCCTAGATTTCAGACCATGTGTGGAAGTGCTTGGATGTCCAGGCAAAAGCCTGAAGTAGCAGCAGAGCCCTCATGTAAAACCTCTACTATGACAGTGCAGATTGGAAATGTGGGGTTGAAGTCCCAACACAGAGTCCCCTCTGGGGCACTGCCTAGAGGAACTGTGAGAAGAGGGACATAGTCCTCCAGATCCAGGAATGGTAGGTCCACTGACAGCTTGTACCTCATGCCTGGAAAAGACTCAACCACTCAACACCAACTCTTGACAGCAGCCTTGGGTGGGGAAACCTGCAAAACCACAGGGGCAGAGTTTCCCAAGGCTCTGTGAGCACACCTCTTGCATCAGTGTGCCCTGGACAAGAGACATGGAGTTAAAAGAGAATATTCTGGAGATTTAAAATTTAATGACTGCCCTGCTGGGTTTCACACTTGTTACCCCTTTGTTTTGATAAATTTCTCTTTTCTGGAATGGGAGTATTTACCCAATGCCTATATCACCATTTTATCTTGGAAGTAACTAGTTTTTTATTTTACAGACTCATAGGTGGAAGGGACTTGCCTTATCTCAGATAAGACTTTGGGCTTTGGACTTTTGAGTTAATGTTGGAATTTGTTAAGATCTTGGGGAATTGTTGGGAAGGCATAATTGTATTTTGAAATGTGAGAAGAATATATTTGAGAAGGACCAAGAGTGGAATGATACGGTTAAAATATGTGTCCCAGCCCAAATCTTATGTTGAATTTTAATCCCCATTGTTGGAAGAGGGACCTGATGGGAGGTAATTGGATCATGGGGTGGAGTTATCACTAATGGTTTAGCACCATCCCCTCACTGCTGTTAATGTGATAGTGAGTTATCATGAGATCTGGTTGTTTAAAAGTGTATAGCAGCCCCCACTCCTTGCTCTCTCTTGCTCATACTGTGGCCATGTAAGACACACCTGCTCCCCCTTCACCTTCTGTCATAATTGTAAGTTTCCTGGGACTTTAAAGTAACTTCCAAGGCCAAGAAGGTGCCAGTATCTTGCCTTCTATACAGCCTGTGGAACAATAAGCAAATTAAACCTCTTTTTTAAAATTATACTTTAAGTTCTAGGGTACATGTGCACAAAGTGCAGGTTTGTTACATATGTATACATGTGTCATGTTGGTGTGCTCTACCCATTAACTCGTCATTCTCATTAGGTATATCTCCTAATTCTATGCCTCCCCCCTGCCCCCACCCCATGACAGGCCCCAGTGTGTGATGTTCCCCATCCTGTGTCCAAGTGTTCTCGTTGTTCAATTCCCATATATGAGTGAGAACATGAGGTGTTTGGTTTTATGTCCTTGTGATAATTTGTTCAGAATGATGGTTTCCAGCTTCATCCATGTCCCTAAAAAGGACATAAACTCATCCTCTTTTATGACTGCATAGTATTCCATGGTGTATATGTGCCACATTTTCTTAATCCAGTCTTTCATTGATGGACATTTGGGTTGGTTCCAAGTCTTTTCTATTGTGAGTAGTGCTGCAATAAACATACGTGTGCATGTGTCTTTATAGTAGCATGATTTATAATCCTTTGGGTTAATGTAATGGGATTACATTACATTACATTACATAATGGGATGGCTGAGTCAAATGGTATTTCTAGTTTTAGATCCTTGAGGAATCACCACACTGCCTTCCACAATGGTTGAACTAGTTTATAGTAACACCAACAGTGTAAAACTGTTCCTATTTCTCCACATCCTCTCCAGCACCTGTGGTTTCCTGACTTTTTAATGATCACCATTCTTATTGGCATGAGATGGTATCTCATAGTGGTTTTGATTTGCATTTCTCTGATGGCCAGTGATGATGAGCATTTTTTCATGTGTCTGTTGGCTGCATAAATGTCTTCTTTTGAGAAGTGTCTGTTCATATCCTTTCCCCACTTTTTGATGGGGTTGTTTGATTTTTTCTTGTCAATTTGTTTAAGTTCTTTGTAGATTCTGGATATTAGCCCTTTGTCAGATGAGTAGATTGTAAAAATTTTCTGCCATTCTGTAGGTTGCCTGTTCACTCTGAGGGTAGTTTCTTTTGCTGTGCAGAAGCTCTTTAGTTTAATGAGATCCCATTTATCAATTTTGGCTATTGTTGCCATTGCTTTTGGTGTTTTTAGACACGAAGTCCTTGCCCATGCCTATGTCCTGAATGGCATTGCCTAGGCTTTCATCTAGGGTTTTTATGGTTTTAGGTCTAACATTTAAGTCTTGAATCCATCTTGAATTAATTTTTGTAGCAGATATAAGGAAGGGATCCAGTTTCAGCTTTCTACATATAGTTAGCCAGTTTTCCCAGCACCATTTATTAAATAGAGAATCCTTTCTCCATTTCTTGTTGTTGTCAAGTTTGTCAAAGATCAGATGGTTGTAGAAGTGTGGTATTATTTCTGAGAGCTCTGTTGTGTTCCATTGGTCTATATCTCTCTTTTGGTACTAGTACCACGCTGTTTTGGTTACTGTAGCCTTGTAGTATAATTTGAAGTCAGGTAGCAGGATGCCTCTAGCTTTGTTCTTTTTGGCTTAGGATTGTCTTGACAATGTGGGTTCGTTTTTGGTTCCACGTGAACTTTATAGTAGTTTTTTCCAATTCTGTGAAGAAAGTCATTGGTAGCTTGATGGGGATGGGATTGAATCTATAAATCACCTTGGGCAGTATGGACATTTTCATGATATTGATTCTTCCTATCCATAAGCATGGAATATTCTTCCATTTGTTTGTGTCCTCCTTTATTTCCTTGAGCAGTGGTTTGTAGTTTTCCTTGAAGACGTCTTTCACATCCCTTGTAAATTGGATTCTTAGATATTTTATTTCTTTGAAGCAATTTTAAATGGGAGTTCACTCATGATTGGACTCTCTGTTTGTCTGTTATTGGTGTATAGGAATGCTTGTGATTTTTGCACATTGATTTTGTATCCTGAGACTGCTGAAGTTGCTTATCAGCTTAAGGACATTTTGGGTTGAGATGATGGGGTTTTCTAAATATACAATCATGTCATCTGCAAACAGGGACAACTTGACTTCCTCTTTTCCTAATTGAATACCATTTATTTCTTTCTCTTGCCTGATTGCCCTGGCCAGAACTTCCAACACTATGTTGAATAGGAGTGGTGAGAGAGGGCATCCCTGTCTTGTGCCAGTTAGTAAAGGGAATGTTTCCAGTTTTTGCCCATTCACTTATGATTTTGGGTGTGGATTTGTCATAAATAGCTATTATTATTTTGAGATACATCTCATCGATACCTAGTTTGCTGAGAGTTTTTAGCATGAAGGGCTGCTGAATTTTGTCAAAGGCCTTTTCTGCATCTATTGAGATAAACGTGTGGTGTTTGTCTTTGGTTCTGCTTATATGATGGATTACGCTTATTGATTTGCACATGTTGAACCAGCCTTGCATACCAGATATGAAGCCAAGTTCATTGTGGTGGATAAGCTTCCTGATGTGCTGCTGGATTCAGTTTTCCAGTATTTTATTAAGGATTTTCGCATCGATTTTCATCATGGATATTGGTCTAAAATTCTCTTTTTTTGTTGTGTCTCTTCCAGGCTTTGGTATCAGGATGATACTGGCCTCATAAAATGAGTTAGGGAGGATTTCCTCTTTTTCTATCAATTGGAATAGTTTCAGAAGGAATGGTACCAGCTCCTCTTTACACCTCTGGTAGAATTTGGCTCTGAATGCATCTGGTCCTGGACTTTTCTTGGTTGGTAGGCTATTAATTATTGCCTCAATTTCAGAGCCTGTTATTGGTCTACTCAGGTGTTCAACTTCTTCCTGGTTTAGTCTTGGGAGGGTGTATGTATCCAGGAATTTTTCCATTTCTTCTAGATTTTCTAGTTTATTTGCATAGAGGTGTTTATAGTATTCTCTGACTGTAGTTTGTATTTCTGTGGGATCGGTGGTGATATCCCCTTTACATTTTTTATTGTGTCTATTTGATACTTCTCTCTTTTCCTCTTTATTAGTCTTGCTAGCGGTCTATCAATTTTGTTGATCTTTTCAAAAAACCAGGTCCTGGATTCCTTGATTTTTTAAGGGGTTTTGTGTCTATCTCCTTCAGTTCTGCTCTAATCTTAGTTATTTGTTTCCTTCTGCTAGCTTTTGAATGTGTTTGCTCTTGCCTCTCTAGTTCTTTTAATTGTGATGTTAGGGTGTCAATTTTAGATCTTTCCTGCTTTCTCTTTGGGCATTTAGTGCTATATATTTCCCTCTACACACTGCTTTAAATGTGTCCCAGAGATTCTGGTATGTTATGTCAGCATTTGCTTGTCTGTAAAGGATTTTATTTCTCCTTCACTTATGAAGCTTAGTTTGGCTGGATATGAAATTCTGGGTTGAAAATTCTTTTCTTTAAGAATGTTGAATACTATACTGGCCTCCACTCTCTTCTGGCTTGTAGAGTTTCTGCCGAGAGATCCGTTGTTAGTCTGATGGGCTTCCCTTTGTGGGTATCCTGACCTTTCTCTCTGGCTGCCCTTAACAATTTTTCCTTCATTATCAACTTTGGTTAATCTGACAAGTATGCATCTTGGAATTGCTCTTCTTGAGTAGTATCTTTGTGGCATTCTCTGTATTTCCCGAATTTGAATGTTGGCTTGCCTTGCTAGGTTGGGGAAGTTCTCCTGGATAATACCCTGAAGAGTGTTTTCCAACTTGGTTCCATTGTCCCCGTCACTTTCAGGTACACCAATCAGGTGTAGATTTGGTCTTTTCACATAGTCCCATATTTCTTGGAGGTTTTGTTCATTTCTTTTTACTTTTCTTTCTCTAAACTTCTCTTCTCACTTCATTTCATACATCTGATCTTTAATCACTGACACCCTTTCTTCCACTTGATTGAATTGGTTACTGAAGCTTGTGCATGCCTCACATAGTTCTCGTGCCATGGTTTTCAGCTCCATCAGGTCATTTAAGGTCTTCTCTATGCTGTTTGTTCTAGTTAGCCATTCATCTAATATTTTGTCAAGGTTTTTAACTTCTTTGCAATGAGTTGTAACATCCTCCTTTGGCTCAGAGAAGTTTGTTATTTCTGATTGTCTGAGGCCTTCTTCTCTCAACTCGTCAAAGTCATTCTCTGTCCAGCTTTGTTCCATTGCTCGTGAGGAGCTGTGTTCCTTTGAAGGAGAAGAGGTGCTTTGATTTTTAGAATTTTCACCTTTTCTGCTCTGGTTTCTCCCCATCTTTGTGGTTTTATCTACCTTTGTTCCTTGATAATGGTGACGTAGAGATGTGATTTTGGTGTGGATGTCCTTTCTATTTGTTAGTTTTCCTTCTAAGAGTCAAGACCCTCAGCTGCAGGTTTGTTGGAGTTTGCTGGAGGTTCACTCCAGACTCTGTTTGCCTGGGTATTACTAGCAGAATCTGCAGAACAGCAAACATTGTAGAATGGCAAATATTGCTGCCTGATCCTTCCTCTGGAAGCTTCATCTCAGAGTGGTACCCAGTCGTATGAAGTATCAGTTGGCCCCTACTGGGAGGTGCTTCCCAGTTACGCTACTCAGTCATCAGGGACCCACTTGAGGAGGCAGTCTGTACATTCTCAGATCTCAAACTCTGTGCTGGGAGAACCACTACTCTCTTCAAAGCTGTCAGACCAGAATGTTTAAGTCTGCAGAAGTTTCTGTTGCCTTTTGTTCAGCTATGCCTTGCCCCCAGAGGTGGAGTCTTCAGAGGCAGGCAGGCCTCCTTGAATTGCAGTGGGCTCCACCAAGTTTGAGCTTTCCTGCCACTTTGTTTACCTACTCAAGCCTCAGCAATGGTGGATACCCCTCCCCAAGCCTTGCTGCCACCTTGCAGTTTGACCTCAGACTGCTGTGCTAGGAGTAAGCAAGGCTCTGTGGGTGTGGGACCCTCCGAGCCAGGTGTAGGATTTAATCTCCTGGTGTGCCATTTTCTAAGACCATTGGAAAGGTGCAGTATTAGGGTGGGAGAGTCTCAATGTTCCAGGTACCGTCTATCACATCTTCCCTTGGCTAGGAATGGGAATTCCCCAACCCCTTGTGCTTCCCAAGTGATGTGATGCCCTGCCCTGCTTCGGCTCATTCTCCATGGGCTGCAACCAGTGTCCAACAAGCCCCAATGAGATGAACCCCGTACCTCAGTTGGAAATGCAGAAATCACCTGTCTTCTGCATTGCTCATGCTGGGAGCTGTAGACTGGAGCTCTTCCTATTCGGCCATCTTGGAACCTCCTCACAAATTAAACCTCTTTTCTTTATAAATTACCCATTCTCAGGTATGTATGTATGTATGTATGTATGTATGTATGTACGTACGTATGTATTGAGATGGAATTTCACTCTTTTTGCCCAGGCTGTCATCTCAGCTCACTGCAATCTCAACCTCCCAGGTTTAAGCGATTCTCCTGCCTCAGTCTCCCAAGTAGATGGGATTATAGGCACCCACCACCTTTCCTGCCTAATTTTTGTATTTTTAGTAGAGACAGGTTTCACCATGTTTGCCAGTCTGGTCTCAAGCTTCTGATCTCAGGTGATCCGTCCACCTTGGCCTCCCAAGATGCTGGGATTACGGCTGTTAGCCACCATGCCTGGCATCTCCAATAGTTCTTTGTAGCAGTGCTAGAGTGAACTAATTAGTCATATATGAAACAAATTTATCTTGCTTTCACTTTGAGTCTCTCTGATGTCCCATGTACCCAGTGCACATCAGGCACCTTGTGGTCATGAGTGCCCTATGCTTATGGAGATCTTGTGCTCATGGGCATCCTGTGCTCATGGACACCCTTCCTCATGGTGTATCCTGTGCTTGTGGGCCATGATGCATGCTATATGCAAATAAAGAAGGAAGTGATTAAGAACATACATATTATACATATTTCCTCTTCATGTATATCCTTCATTGCCCCACTGGACTTCACTTACAAAAAAAGTAAATGAAAAGATGTAACTACAAATAATTTCAAGATGGTAACATCAGAACACTAAACCCAGTGTGAGGCTATCTTGAGGGGACCTCATGCAACTGCACAATTCCCTTCTGCTACATTGTAGGGTATGAGATTGAAGAAGAATATGGTCACCAGGGATGTATGGGGAATGCTTTGGGAGCAATCCCTAGTAATTTACATCCTTAGGGAATATATTTATACCTAATTGTGATGGTGGTATAGTTCATTCCTTACCACGTGATGAGGCATTTTCTACAGAAGAAGCAACACACAATTGGCACCATTAATTGAACATGTCTCATGGGCTACATGTGATTTTTCTCCTACAACACAATGGAAGTTCTTTTAAAAGATGCTTATGTATTAAAGAAATATTGCAGGATTCAGGTTATTGTTTCTCCTAATGAAGCAGAGAGAGTTTTCCTTGTGAGATTTGATAAACTAAATCATTTTTTCTGCACAGATAAAATGTCATTAAAAAAACATAGTTGTGAGATAAAATCCTTTCTTCTCTGATTCTCTCTTTTCTTTAGCGAGCCTTTGAAAATTCTTTTCAGTTTCTACTTCCAACTCTTTCTGTTCCCAATGAATTAGCAGATTTTAATCTGAATTCTTATGGTTACTGTACAAAAGTTTAAATTCTATTTTCTTTTCACAAAAGAAAGAAACTAGGCACCATGACACTGCCTTTAAAATAAAAAATGAATTGTATTATTTATAAAAATTGACTTAAACTTCAACAACAAGAAAACGGACCTGAGTTTAGGCCTCCATGTAGTAGGTAGAATATTAGACATCTATTTGAGTGCAAACCATCATATGTTATTAGCAAATAAATATAACATTATTATTTTTTATAAATCAGCAAATTATAGCATACAATTTTAGGTCTTCATAAATGATAAAATCTAATATCTTACTACTCATATGAGTCTGTCTCATGCTGTAATAAAAATACATCCAAGACTGACTAATTTATAAAGGAAAGAGATTGCTTTAGAACAGGAACCTCTTTGACATTTTTCTCCTTGACTCACAGTTCCACATTGCTGAGGAGGCCTCACAATCATGGCAGAAGTCAAAGGAGCAAAGTTACATCTTACATGGTGGCAGGCAAGAGATAGAATGTGTGTGGGAGCTTATAAAACATCAGATCTCATGAGACTTATTTATTATCACAAGAACAGCATAGGAAAAACCCACTCCCATGATTCAATTATCTCTCACTGGGTCCCTCCCACAACACATGAGAGTTATGGGAGCTACAATTCAAGATGAGATTTGGGTGGGGACACAGTCCAACCATATCATTCCACCCCTGGCCCCTCCCAAATCTCAGGTCCTCAAATTTTAAAACCAATCATGTCTTCCCACCAATCCCGCAAAGTCTTAACTCATTTTAGCATTAACTCAAAAGTCCACAGTCGAAAGTCTTGTCTGAGACAAGGCAAGTCCTTTCCACCTACAAGCCTGTAAAATCAAAAGCAAGTGAGAGATATAATGGGACTACAGGCATTGGGTAAATATACTCATTCCAAATGGGAGAAATTGGCCAAAACAAAGGGGCTATGGGCTCCATGCAAGCCCAAGATCCAATAGGACAGTAATTAAGCCTTAAAGTTCCCAAATGATCTCCTTTGACAACATGTCTCACACCCAGATTATGCTGGTGCAAGAGGTGGGCTCCCAGAGCCTTGGGATGCTCTGCCCCTGTGGTTTTGCAGGATATAACCCCAGACCTGGCTGCTTTCATGGGCTGGTGTTGAGTGTCTGTGTCTTTTACTGGTGCACAGTGCAAGCTGTTGATGAATGTACCATTCTGGGGTCTGGAGTACAGTGGCCCTCTTCTCACAGCTCCATTAGGCAGTGCCCCAGTAGGGACTCTGTGTGGGGTCTCCAACCCTAAATTTCCCTCTACACTACTCTGGCAGAGGTTCTCTATGGGCACTCTGCCCCTGCAGCACACCTCTGCCTGGACATCCAGGCATTTCCATATACTCTCCCAAATCTAAGCAGAGGTTCCCAAACCTCAATTCTTTACTTCTGTGCAACTGCAGGCTCAACACCACATAGAATCTGCTGAGGCTTGGGGTTTATACCCTCTAAAGCCATGACCAGAGCTGTATCTTGCCCCTTTTAGCCATGGCTAGAGCAGCTGGGATGCAGTACACTGAGTCTCTAGGCAGCACACAGCAGGTGGTGCCTGGGCCCAGCCCAAGAATTCATTTTTTTTTTCTCTAGGCATCTGGGCCTGTGATGGGAGGGGCTGCCACAAAGGTCTCTGACATGCCCTGGAGACATTTTCCCCATTGTCTTGGTGAATAACATTTGGTTCCTTGTTACTTATGCAAATTTCTGCAGCAGGCTTGAATTTCTCCCCAGAAAATGTGTTTTCTTTTCTATTGCACTGTCAGGCTGCAAATTTTCCAAACTTTTATGCTCTGTCACCTTTTGAAGGTTTTGATGCTTAGAAATTTCTTCCGCCAGATGCCCTAAATCATCTCCCTTAAGTTCAAAGTCCCGCAGACATCTAGAGCAGGGGCAAAATGTGGCCAGTCTCTTTGTATACCAAGAGTAGCCTTTATTCCAGTTTGCAATAAGTTCTTTATCTCCATCTGAGACCACCTCAGCCTGGAACTTATTGTCCCTATCACTATCAGCATTTTGGTCGAAGCCACTCAACAAGTCTCTAGGAAGTTCCAAACTTTCCCGCATTCTCCTGTCTTCTTCTGAGTCCTCCAACCTGTTTCAACCTCTGCCCATTACCCAGTTCCAAAGTCGCTTCTACATTTTTAGGTATCTGTACAGAAGAACCCCACTCTACCAGTACCAATTTACTGTATTAGTCTGTCCTCATGCTGCTAAGGAAGACATACGTGAGACTGGGTAATTTATAAAGAAAAGAAGCTTAACTGACTCATAGTTCTACATGGCTGGGGAGGCCTCACAATCCTGGTGGAAGGCAAAAGAACAAAGTCATGTCTTACATGGCAGCGGGCAAGAGAGAACCTGTGCAGGGGAACTCCCTTTTATAAAACCATCAGATCTCATGAGAATTATTGATAATTACAAAAACAGCATGGGAAAGACTGCCCCACCACCCAGCCCATGATTAAATTACCTCCCACTGGGTCCCTCCCATGACACATGGGAATGATGAGAGCTACAATTCAAGATGAGATTTGGGTGGGGACACAATTAAACCATATCAATACTCATGACTTCTAAGTTAAGTTGGGTGAGTTTTCTGTTTTATTCTCCAGATACTCATATCAACAAAATGTCTAATCACTATAATTGCCTGTGAGTATTAGGTTGCATTTCAAAAGGGCAAGGCCAAAGCTGAATAACACCAGCACTTAGCAGATGACAGTTGAGTTTCCTCTGGTTGGAACTGTTGGTACTCTTGCTCTATTACATACCTTTTGGGTCCTGCAACTTGTAGTTACCTCTACTCTTAGACACTCTTAAAGAAAAATAAGAGGTATTGGTCCTTCCAGGTGAGTTCACTTTTTTTTTCTGATATATTTTAGAAGGAAACTTCCAAATTGATAATCTTTTTATTTTCAGTGATGCATTGGTAAATGTCAAATAACCAGCACTAGGGAAGGAAGAGGGATGGAATGAACTGATTTGTATCTCTTGCTGAGTTCTATAATGTAAATATTCCCACCATGGCTGATTCTGAGTTACCGGTTGTCATCACTGAATGGAGAGTTGGAAAGAAATGCTAGCAACCAGGTATTATGAGGTGGTACAGACCCACTTGAGCACATACAACTGCTACCTTGATTTTAGAAAATCATTAGGAATATGTTCAAACAAATCAGAAAGTTAAATAAGTCTAAGTTAGCCCTGTTGAAGAGGTAGCAAAAAATCTGTGACAATATCCTGAAACTCTATCCATTGGGATATTTTGTACAACTTTAAATTTGTATTTTACTCAATTTGATAAAATAGATGCTTCTTCTTCTCTAACTCAGCAATTTCTCAGACTGTACTTTTTTCCCTAAATCTTCTAATCTGTTGTGCTTACATATCTTAGGTTTTTCTAACTTAATAATGATTTTTCCTTCTATTTCATTCTAAAGCAGAATGGTATTAAATCTTACAAAATAAAATTTAATAGAGATAAGTTTCAGATTCTGAATGTGGTCCAAAAATCCAACCTCTTGCTTACAGAATGGGGGCATCAGAATTTAGCAATAGTATCAATAAAAATAACTTGGGCTGCTAATTTAATGTATCCATATGATGATATAGCTGCTAAAAACAGAGCAGGATTTTAGCCTGCCTTATTAAAGACTGTTATCATTCTCTAACAGTGGTTCTGAGGTATGATTACACCCTTGAACGATCATCAAAATTGCAAACAATCCTCATGTCCAGACCATATCCTAATTTCATCTCCCAGAGACCCAGACATCAGTACTTTTTAAAACTCCCCAGGTGATTCAAATGTGCTGTCAACTTGGAGAACCACTGATCTAGAACAGTGTTTGAAAAAGTTAATATGAGTTCGTATGAGTCGCCTGGAATTTCACTAAAATACAAATTCCAATTCAGTAGACCTGGAGTAAGGGTGTGAAGTTTTCATTTCCAACAACTTCCTGGGTAATTCTACTGGCTCACAGGACAATTGTAGTAAGGATTTAGAACAAGGGAAGTGTGCTCTGTTCAGCAATTAATGGTTCATACTTGGATTATTGAGTTAATTTCCTAGAGTGACATAGAGAAACTCAAGCATGTTCATAGAGACAGGGATTATGAAGATTTTACTTCTTGTTCTGTAATGATCAGTTGAAGGAACTAGAGCTATTTAGCTAGCTGACAAGAAGACACTGTGGAAACATGATAACTAGTTTTAGAGAAATAAAGAATGATTACATAAAACCAAGATTTAGTTTGTTTATTCTTCCTCAAGGGATAGAACTACAAGTAATGGGTAGACACTACAGCAAAACAGATTTTGGATCAATATACAGTAGAATATAGTAGCCAGAGCTCACCAAAGTTGGAATAGATTGCCTTGGGAAGAAATGCATACCCATAACAGGATATGATTTGGTGATAACTTTGTGAGGCTTCTACAGAAATAAATTAAACATGGAAAGGGAGACGATCACTCAAGATGACATTTAACACACTTTCCAAAACTGAGTCTATGATGTTCTGCATTTCTTTTCAGTCTAATGTCTGTAGCTTCTAGCTTATGGTAGGCAGTCAAGTCTAGGATTTTAACAGTGCCTACAAACCAGGGATTTCTTTCCCTTACTTTTCCATTTCTTCATGAAATTACAAAGTTTTGTCTACCTGAATATTCATGCAGATACTGCCCTTCCCCTAAGCCCCCACATCTTTTCTTGTTTAATTTTGAAAATGTGCTGCTTTTGTTTTGAACTCAACTGGAAAACTCTTAATGATTACGTAGCTCTTTCGATTCAAGCAACTAAAGGTGGTATTCTGATTAGTCTAAGCATCCTTCCTTATCACATCCCATTCTGACTCTCTCATTTGTTGATGGTGATAAAAGCACTCAATTTCTAAGACTACTTTTTTCCCAAACTGGTGATCATTTTAAAGTTCTCCCTAATTTATTTTTCTTCTTTATTCTTGCATCTGGGTGACAACCTGCAATTCTATATACTCAATTATCCCAAGAAATAACAGAGTACCTGAAGAGGTGAAACCCTTGCTTAATAGTCCTAATCAACATATTTGGTTTATTTTTTTTTAATGAATTCAACTAAGAGTGGACAAGTCAATACAACATCTGACTATTTTATTTAAACTAATTTATGGTTGGTTAGGTAAGATGGCTTGGAAATAATACTTCTGAATGTCTATACAGAATGTTTCAGTAAAATCAGATACTAAAGTGCTAGAATCATGCTAATAGACTGGCAGTTTAAAATGGCAGCATAAAAATTAATGCAGTTTCTGAGTTGTGGGTCTCATAGATCACTGAGACCTGGAAACATTTACAGTTTTCTCCTTGGTTTTCCTTCCTAACATCATGAGTTATTTAAAACTCCCAGCTGTTTCACAAATCAGCGTTTTCCTTCATTTCAGTTTAATTCAGTTTGTTCTAACCTCACTTCTCAGAATTTTATGGAGCTGTTTTGAACCTCAGTTTTAATAAAGTTTTCATATGCAATTATTTCCATGTCAGGAATTTTTTATGTGTTTGACAATATAATCAAAGACTTCTTAAGAGTTTTCAGGTGTTATTATCCACAGAAAAGTATATTGCGTCCTCAGATAGTGAGGAATAGTGAACAAAATTGTAATTCTGTTCCCAGTGATATTTTTCCACAAGTGGCCTCCCATGTGAAGAAACTGGATATAATACTATTGTCATACTCCTTCTTTATTTTAGCCCTTAAAAAAATCACTCTTGTCCATTCTACAAGAAATATCATTAGCCTCTATCTAACAAAAAAATCAAAAATGTACATAGGAAAAGAAGTAAAGACTAAACAAATAGAGGGCCACACCATGTACTTAGGTAGAAAAACTCAGCATCATAAAGATGTCAATACTATATAAGTTCATCTATAAATTTAATGTAATACAAACAGGATATTGTCCATTAGACAAGCTGACTGTAAAATACATATGGCAGAATAAGCAAGCAGGAATAGTCAGAATAATTCCAAAAAATAAAAGAAATAAAAGGAAGTAGACATACTAGATATGAGAACACTTTGCAATAACTAAAATAATTAAAATAGTGAAGAACTAAAACAAAAATCATTATGGTAGAGGCTGTTCATTTTTACTAATAATTTTACTGGAAGTGTCAATGTACCCATAGTTTAAAAATACATTTTCTAGAATTTTACTGCAGACAATGGGTGGACATATGACTAAATTTGGGTCATTGTGGATTAACTAGAAGTTATTGGCTAGGTGTATTATTTCCTATTACTCTGGTAACAAGTTACTACAAGCTGAGTACAACACAAATTTATTACCTTACAGTTTTTGAAGTCAGAAGTTCAAAATATGCCTTATGGGGCTAAATCAAGTTGTCAATGGTGTTGTATTCCTTCTGGAGGCTCCAACAAAGAATCCACTCCCTTGCCTTCCAGCTTCTAGAAGCTGCCTGTATTCCTTGGCTCATGGCCTCTCTCTCTCACCTTCAAAGCAAATCCCTCCAACCTTTGCTGCTGTCACCACAAATGCCTTTCTAATCTTGACTCTTCCACTTCCCTATGTGGATTCTCTTGATTACATTGGGCCCACCAAATAATTCAGGATAATCTTCCTATGTTAAGAACCTTAACTTGACCATATTGGCAAAGTCTCTTTTGCCATAGAAGGTAACAAATTCATAGATTCCAGGGAATAGAACATTTTGGGGCAGCAATTTTCTGCCTGCCACAGTGGACCTTTTGAAAAGCTTCTTAGAAGAAACCTGAGAACTCCCAATGCCAGCCATGATGGCAAAAAACTGGACTTGACTTCTTGCCATAAACAGCTAGAAAACTGGAAAAAAATATCTAAAGCAACTGCTTTCAGTTATTGCAAAATATGCAGCACCAGACTGATCTCTGAGAAAGGGACACAGATTAAATGACTACCGCAGTCACCCTAGATTTCTTTCTGGAGGTAGTTTCCAGACATGTGAAGGCAAAGGAAACCAGTCTTGGGGACTCTGAATTAAAGAGACAAAGATTGGAGTTCAAACAGCCAAAAGTGACAGGAAGTTCCAAGGACGAGTTCTAAAGGTGAAAAAGCTACACAGAAAATGAGCTTCAAAAATTTGTGTAAGGATCATCTTGAGTCTTTAAATAATATTAAGCCATGCATGCAGAAAGTGAAATTTCACAAAGATAGCCAAAAAAACTACCAGGTAGTTGTGAGATGAACAGTAAGAGGATGCATAAAACATGAAGATTTTGAGCCCCAACGAGGAAGAGCAGAAGTTGTTGATGGTTACCAGGTCATTCAGTGGAGACTCTGGGGATCACCTCAGCAGTGGTACTGAACTATCACTGAAGTGAAAATTACTTTGGGGAAGGAGAGAAAAAAGCAGGAATAAAGGGAAGAAAATAGGTGCATACAGATAATAAATAAATAAAATAAAAAGGCAAAAATTGGCAGGAAACTGAGTCAGCTGTATTAGCCATTTTGCAAGTTTTCTCTTTCTATCTCTTTCTGCACCAAACTTTCACGTGATTGCTGGAGCTACAGCAGTTATATTACCACTGTGAAACACCTGAGGCTGAAAGCTGAAAGCCAGCAATAAGGTTGTCAGAACAGAGTGATGGAGAGAGGTTGATATATTAATGATATTGTTTCAGCTGAAAGCTGAAAGCCAGCAATAAGGTTGTCAGAAGAGAGTGATGGAGAGAGGTTGATATATTAATGATATTGTTGGACCATGCAATGGTGCTGCCTGCTTGCACTAGCCTTTGTTACATGAAAGAGAAATAAAATCATCTTGTTTAAACAACTATTATTTTGGTTTTCTTTCACATGAAGCCAGACTAAACCTCAACTTAATCACAGATTAGTACTATACACTGAAAAAATTTTAAAATAGGTGAAAATATATACAGTGTTTGCTTAAGAAGATATGGGATAAAATGACAATAGTGACATTTCAAGTTAGTAAAGAGAATGTAGATAATTTTTTTAAAATGTTGCTGGGAAATGGGATACCATCTGAAAAAATGTAAAGCGAGATCAATATCTTTCATTATTCAAATTGAATTTAATATGAATCAAACATTTAAATGTAAAAGTGAAACTAAAAAAGTGCAAAAAGAAATCAGGAGAATTTAAAAAATAATCTCAGAGAAGGTCTTTCCAAGTACAACACAAAATGTAAAAGCCATAAAATAAAAGGTTGATAAATCCAATTGCATAAAAGTAAAGAAAATGCATGACAAAAATACATAGACAGAGTTAAAAGAGAACTAACAAACTATTTGCAAACTGATAGCACAGCAAAGAGATATTCTCCTTGATGTACGCGTATAGAGAGCTCTACAACCAATAAATAAAAGACCATTGATGCAACAGAAGAGTAGAGGGTGTGAACAGATGGGTCACAGAGAAAAAGCAAATGACTCCTAGCCACATGGAAAGACAGTTGATTTTACTCGTTACAAGATTATTAGAAGTTCAAATTAAACGGCGTAGCATGTTGGCACATCAGATAAACATGGTGGTAATGAGAAATAGGATTATACTCTCATACATTGTTAGTGAGAGTATAAACTGCTTCAAACACAAGTTAAGAAAATATGGAAGTATCTTTTCAAATTAAAAATGTACATACCTTTTGATTAATCAGTTTGATCCCTAGTTATATAACCCAAAATACACTCAAATGTATGAAATAATTTATTCCTTTATTCAACAAACAAGTGCCTACTCTTTTTAAAGCACTCTTTCATCACTCTATGTATAGAAGTATTTACTGGATATCACATATTTTGTGATAAAAAATTAGAAACAATCAAAGTGTGCATGAATAAAGGGCTGATTAAATAAATTATAATACATCAAACATGATAAATTATGAACCTATTACAAAGAAGAAAGCATAAGCAAATGTGGTGATACAGAAAGATTTTCAGAAAATCTTTCTGAGGGCAGGGATTTTTGTCTTGCTTTCTTCTGTATCCCTAACACATAGAACAATGTATAGCACATATTAGACTTGCAATAAATATTTGATGAACTAACAAAGAAAAAAGCAAGATGCAGAATGGCACGTGACAATTACATGTGAGAGAGCACGAATAAATATATACACATATTCACTTCTAAACGATCAGAAACTGGTAACAGGGCTTGTTTCTGAGGACAGTGCTAGAATATGTGGGACCAGAAAGGGAATTAGGTTGCCTTTATACCATGCAACCTTTTATAACTTTTGAATGTTGTGCCATGTGCATTAATTACCTTTTCAGAAGAAAAGTACACCCATTCATCACATTTGAATATCTTCACATCCTTTTTTCCTTCCCCACAGGTGCTGGCCTGAGTAGGAATTAGCATTCCTTGGTGGTTTCTGACATACTTTGAGTAAAATTTTAGGCATTTTTCATAAATATATTGCTTTTGCCAGCATTTAAAAGGGGCATGTCTGCTAACCCTGCACCTACTCACAAATGATTCAATTGAGATGACAAAAAGTGTAATGACTCATCTCCAAATAAAAAGATGTGTGTGGGCCTCCTGGGCCTTGTGAAAAGACAGTGACCTTCATGGCCACCCAACAGTTTTAACAGGTATTATTTGTTGGGTCAGCACTTCTCAGAAGCATTCCCATTCCACTCCCACCTCCAGACATGCACACTCATGCCATCCCACATACATACTGCTGCCAGCCTGGGCCCACCTTCCACAGCTGTGTTTCAAAACACCCATGATTACATCTCTCAAAGCTCTCACTCAGGACTTATAATTTATTATATTCTAATCTGTCTCCCACATTAGACCGAGAAGCAACTCCTTGAGGCAGAAACCTGATTTCAAAGTTTTATAGGTCTGACATCTATCACAGTGTCCAGTTCGGTAGTTCTTCAGTAAATGCTTGATAAATGAATACATGAAGGAATTAATGAATATTTCAGATGCCTTTTGTAAGGAAATTCCAACCCCATTGGTAAGAATTTTAGTGACATTGTTGAGGCTTGACCAAGTGCTACTCCAAGTGGAGAGAGGACCCAGTTCAATGGGTCAATGTAAGCTGCATCTGCTGGAGAGGCCACCGTCAGTACCAGAGAAATAGTGCTAAGACTCTGACAGAAAGAAGAGCAAGGCCCAGGTGCAGTGGGGGAGAAGAGCTAAAAGGGTTTGGGCTCCACAGGAACATGTCAGATGCACAGTGTAAGAAGAACAAGTTCAAACTTTTTAGGAGGTTGACCCTGAATGTACCAAGAGAGTCTGGGTCTCAGCTCTCAGGGGGCCAGAAGCTCAAGGAAGACAGGATGGCTACCATATGCAAGTCTAGGCTGACAAAGGGCCAAGTCTGTGATGCCAAGATCAGCATTCTTATCCTGCTGTGTAAAGAATTGTTCCCACACATGCCATCCTACCTGTGCAAGACATTGCTGACATTTCCCTATTTTGCACGTTGTTCAAATCCAGTTCACATTTACTAATGGGGCTAGGGGAAGACTGAACATTCAGATTTCAGTAGTTGAAGTTTGAGTCAATACCATTCAGTGTTGTATTGAATTGTTCCTAATGATTTTGTGGGTGGTAGTTGTGCCTCCTAACCACATTAAGAGCTCTTTCTGGTCACAACCATTTCTCGGCATCCTTCGTAAGTCTGCTGGCTCACTGATCACTTGCTGATTGACTAACTGAAATATGCATCTGCCCACAGACAAGACTGAAAATAGGGCACAGTATTCTTTTTTTTTTTTTTTTTTTTTTTTGAGACGGAGTCTCGGTCTGTCGCCCAGGCTGGAGTGCAGTGGCCGGATCTCAGCTCACTGCAAGCTCCGCCTCCCGGGTTTACGCCATTCTCTCGCCTCAGCCTCCCGCGTAGCTGGGACTACAGGCGCCCGCCACCTCGCCCGGCTAGTGTTTTGTATTTTTTTAGTAGAGACGGGGTTTCACCGTGTTAGCCAGGATGGTCTCGATCTCCTGACCTCGTGATCCGCCCGTCTCGGCCTCCCAAAGTGCTGGGATTACAGGCTTGAGCCACCGCGCCCGGCCAGGGCACAGTATTCTTGCTTAGACAATGAATCATATTTGAACTCTGTCATTTGCAAATTCTTTTCACTCTGCTATGGAATTTACCTTTTTAGATTAATTTATGCATATACCAGAGTAATGTTAGGTCAGTTCTCCTTGGTAGAGACTGGTTTTCACTAAGATTCATATACTTTTCAAATTCTACTTATGCAAGCACTCTATAGGATAGAAATTTATTCTGGACTTAGGTACAAATGTATTGGTTGAGTGTATTCTGATAAAGCATGAACAGGGAGATCCAAGCCCTAGCCTCGATCTCCTGCCAGATAACCATGAGAATTGGGCAGGGTCTCCACCCACCACCTCCCTCATTCCCAGCCCTGGCCTCAGTTTCCTTGACCCCAAGTAAGATCTGGGCTGAATGACTGCTAAGATCTCTTTTAGCACTGCTCTTCTCTGGGATTATGTTATAATGGCTTTATCTGTGCTTCCCTTTGCTGTTAACAGTACACCCTGCCACCAAAGAGTTGGAGGAATATGAGACAGTCCATATTTAGCTTTTCTTACAATGTCAAAAATTAATTTTAAATGCTGGGGAAACAAGCTAAGAAGATTTCCTCCACCATATTATGCCTTCAAATGACATTACCATGCAGGTGATCTAGAAATCTTACTGGTAATAATTTTGTGCACATAAATGAATCCAGTATCCCTGTTAAATATGCAAACGTTTGGGCATGAAGGGTAACATATTCATGTTGGCTGGTTTCAGACTGATCCCTGCATGGGAAAGACCCTAAGGGATCAAACAATGGATGTAACGTTAAATGGATGTAGCTTACATGATTTGAACTTCCTACCAGCACCAAGAGAGGCAGCTTTCTTTTTGGCTTACATGGATGTAGTGCAAAAGAGGAAAAGAGATAACGAAGCTTAAAAGTTGTCAGTAGCCAGATATCCAAAATAGAATTGGGCTTTTTGTTGTAGAGCTTTATTATAGATCCTATTTAGACTTTTTATATTTATTATATACTCATTGGCCAAGTAAAGGAAATGCAAAGAAGCCTTTATGACAAACTCGGTCTCTTTAATTTTCACTACATATTGACTCTGCTCTAACCAATTCTGAAGTATCTAAAACATTTGAGTCTCTTTTCTCAGTCAACATCCCAGAACATCTATACTTCAGATATTCTATAGAAAGCTCAGTCTTAAAATTTCTATTTAATTCATGGCTGTGTTAAGATAAATGTTAAATGATTTGACTCCAAGTTCTGTGAATTTTCTCTTTGCATTAAGGTGAGGTACCTGAGTACAATATTTCAACCAAATTACGGTAGTTGAGCTACCTTGAGAATGTCTCTACTAAGCTGCTGCACTTTTTGATTTATTTTTGATTGAGGTAGTAATGACTGTGGCTGCATAAAAAATAATCTCAACACTTAATGACTTAAAAGACCAATGGTCATTTATTATTACCCACAGATTCTGTAGGTCAGAAACTCAGAAAGACCTCCCCTGGACAGTTTCCACATGCAGTTGCAGATGTATTTGTCTGGGGTGGTAGTCATCCAAAGTCTTAACTGGGATTAGAGCACCCACTTCTATAATAAGTCAATAACATGGGTTTCAAGTTAGTGCAGTCTCTTAGTCATGAACCTCAGAGACTCATGGGTCTCTTGATGGGCTGCCTAAGTGTCCTTAGAACATGATGACTGGCTTCCCCGAGAATAAGTGATCTAAGAGTGTACCAGGTAGAAGCTATGTTGCCTTTCATGATTTAGCTTCTGAAGTCACTCAATATCACCTCTACCACATTCTATAGGCCAAGGCATTTATTAGGTTGGTGCAAAAGTAACTGGAGTTTTGCCATTACTTTTAATTGCAAAAACCACAATTATGTTTGCACCAACCTAATACAAAGATCTTCCCATTTTCAAGGAAAGGGAACATTGGCCCTTCCTCTTGATGGAGATATATCAACATCATATTGTGAGAAGAGCACATGGCAGCCATCTCTGGAAAATATAATTAGCAGCAGGATTGATGTGACAGTGATTAAAGACTTTTTTTTCTATAACTTTTTAATACTACTACTGAAAACCTTGTTCAATACGTTATTCAATGTTTTATATATACAGATCTTCATGATAAAATTCTTCCAAAGTTTAGTACTAGGAGAAAGTCTAGTCTTCCTGATATTTATGTATTTTCTTTTATCGGTAAAAAGCATAGAATATATAATCTTTCTCGGCCGGGCGCGGTGGCTCAAGCCTGTAATCCCAGCACTTTGGGAGGCCGAGATGGGCGGATCACGAGGTCAGGAGATCGAGACCATCCTGGCTAACACGGTGAAACCCCGTCTCTACTAAAAACTACAAAAAACTAGCTGGGCGAGGTGGCGGGCGCCTGTAGTCCCAGCTACTCGGGAGGCTGAGGCAGGAGAATGGCGTAAACCTGGGAGGCGGAGCTTGCAGTGAGCTGAGATCCGGCCACTGCACTCCAGCCTGGGCGACAGAGCGAGACTCCGTCTCAAAAAAAAAAAAAAAAAAAAGAATATATAATCTTTCTCTTTTTATCTTGCCTTCCATAAGGCTTAGAGTTAAATTTACTATCCATTTATAATAATTGCCTTATTATTGGATTATAACATAAATATTTTCCACATTCTCTAAATAAAATGCTATCATTATTCCATTCTTTTTTAAAAATACATATTTAATTGCAGTAGTAGAGGATGTTAATTTTTAAAAGTTGAAAATTAACTTTCTACAGTTAGCTAGAACTAATAATTTTACTGTATCTTTTTTGAGAGTGTCCCTTTCTTTTCTCTCTCTCTACATCTCTCTCACACATACAGACACAAACACACAAACATCCCTATATATAAATACAATATCCACATTCTTCATTTGTTCTACAAGCTAAGATCTTACTATAAATGCAGTTCTGCAACTTGCTTTCTTCTCCAGTTTACACATCATAGACAACGATCTAAATTATTACATACAGACCTATCTCATATGTATGTGCCATATGTATTTAACTATTCACACACGTGTGTCCATTTAATACAACTTTAATTGTTTGCTATTGTAAATAATGCTACACACATATCCTTGAACACAAATTGTTTTCTTTCAATTGTGCAAGTATTCCCCATTGGGTAAATTCCTTGAAGTATAATTACTGGCTTAAAAAGAATGTATATTTAATATTTTGATCAAGACTGCCAAATTGCATTTAAACACATTGTACTAATTTTCATCGTATGCCTTTCTTATTAAAAACTATTCTGTATGTATTTCTCATTATAAGTAGCCTTTTATAATTTTAAAAAATATATAGGTAATTTAAAAATTACCTGGCATACCAGTATCAAAATATCTCATGTACCTCATAAATATACATACTTGCTATGTATACATAAATATTAAAAATTAACAACTAAGAAAAAAATACCTGGCTCAAAGTAAAAGATTTCAACCCTAAATAATTAGGCAGCAGATAAAACCTGACTTTTTTCATACTGATAGCAGAAGTCACAGCAATAACTTCCTCTTACTGGATTGCCAAGATCAATCACCTTCCCCGTTTCAATATCACAGAGGATTATCCAGGCAGATTAATTTAAAATGGACTTTTCAGTCCTGCACTGTTCAAAGAACCGTAATTCAGGACCACAGAGAGATAGAGGTTTGCTTTTTATCCCTTTGTACTCCCTAGTGTATGGGAAAATAAATAACAGTAACTTTCAGACTGTTCAACTGAATGCTGTTTACACTGTATTACATTTCTGTAGAGCATGGGAAAATGTGGAGACTAAATAAAGATAGAACAGTGTACAAAAATGGTATTGTATTCTCTCTGGCATCTTCCTAGGTCAAAGCTCAGGTTTTATATCTTGGGAGGAGGGATATATAGTCAGTTAGATGTGGAATTGTCAGGTGGAGACAATAAGGCACCTTCCAGACCCAAATATCTGCTTTTCACTACAGGCAGTTTCTACATACAGATCAACCCAGCAGGAAGGTTTTATTTTGCATTCAAGATCTTTGTCAAATAGAGCTGCTATAAGCAGTAGCACAACATATCAAAAAGTGATTCAGTGCAAATGTTTATTTTCAATAATTATTGGAAAGTAGAAATTATAACAGGTTAGAAGAGATGAGCAGACACAGATGGGAATGTCATTTTTAAAAAATTGGGTTCTGGAGCAAAGGTGAAGGAAAGGGTGCTGGGAGATCCCAGTCTTCCAAAGAAAGGATTTTTACATGCCTAAAACATGCTTCAAACCATGCAGTCATGGATTTATGTGTAAGGAACAGTCAACATGATAGAAAGGGTGAAGGTCTTATAGACTGGTGTAGAATGAAAATTGATTAAACATTATAGTAAAAGATGTTTGGGAAGATTTGAGCAAGTAGAAGAGTCAACAAAGTTGAAGACAATTGAAATTATTGAGTCTGAGGAACGGAAATATGATTGAAGAGAATTATAATCACAGTCAAAAGGCAAATACAAAGAGAGAATCCTGAAAACAGCAAGAGAGAAGTGACTCATCACATACAAGGGATCCTTAGTAAGTTTATCTGCAAATTTCTCTTTGGAAACTTTGGAGGAAGGGAAGAAGTGGGCCAATATATTCAGAGTGCCAAAGAAAAACCATCAATCAAGAATTTTTATAACCAGCAAAACTGTTCTTCATAAGAGAGTGGGAAATGAAGATATTCCCGTATAAACCAAAGTTGAGAATTTGTTATCATTAGATCTGCCCTGCAAGAAAAACTAAAGTGATTTCTGTCTTTTTAAATGAGTACATTAAACAGTGATTAAAATAATTATGAAAATACAAAGTTCTCACTGAATGTAAATATGCAAACAATTATAAAAGCTAGTATTACTGTCAAAATAATTTGTAACTTCACTTTTTGTTTTCCACACATTTTCAGAAACTAATTTTTAAAAATAATAATGAATCTAAAAGTTTGTATTGTTGTAATTTTGATCTATAACTCCACATTGCATTTTCTACATAATTTAAGAGATTTATCATTATGAAATTGTTAGTTTATGTTTTTCACAAAAATGCGTAAATATATGATTTTGTAACAACTGAAAAGGGTGGGGAATATGGTCTCACTCTGTGTCCCCACCCAAATCTCACCTTGAATTGTAATAATCCCCCCAAGTCAAGGTTGGGACCAGGTGGAGGTAATTGGATCATGGGGGTGATTTCTCCCATGCTGTTCTCATGATAATGTGTGAGTCTCACAAGACCTAATGGTTTTATAAGTGTTTGGCATTTCCCCTGCTTGCACTCATTCTCTCTCCTGCCTCCCTGGGAAGAGGTCCCTTCCTCCATTTTTGTAAGTTTCATCAGGCCTCCCCACCCATGTGTAACTGCGAGTCAGTTAAAACTCTTCTTTACTGATTAGTCAGTCTTGGGTATTTCTTCATAGCCATGTGACAATGGACTAATACAGTGGGGATGGAGATGTACAGGAGCAGAGATTTTTGTATGTTATTGAAATTAAGCTGGTATAAATTTAAATTAGGCTGTTATAACTTTAGGATGTTAAATGTAATCCCCATGGCAATTGCAAAGAAAATGGTTATAAAATATACACAAAAAATGAGAAGGGAATTAAAGTTTCACTTAAAAAAATCAGCTAAACAGGCCAAATGTAGTGGCGCATGTCTGTAATCTCAGCACTTTGGGAAGCTGAGGCGGGTGGATCACCTGAATTCAGGAGTTCAAGACAGCCTGGCCAACATGGTAAAACTCTGTCTCTACTAAAAATACAAAAAATTAGTCAGGTGTGGTGGTACACACCTGTAATCCCAGCTACATGGGAGGCTGAGGAAGGAGAATCGCTTGAATCTGGGAGGTGGAGGTTGCAGTGAGCCGAGATTGTGCAATTGCACTCCAGCCTGGGCAACAAGAGTGAAACTCTGTCTCAAAAAAAAAAAAAAAAAAAAAATCAGCTAAACATCAACACATCAAAGACAAGAAACGAGGGACAAAAAGCTACAAGGCATACAGAAAATAACAAATTAGCAGAGGTAAGTCCTTTATGAGCAATTTAAACGGAAATGTATTAAAACCTTCAATCAAAAGACAGAGACTGAAAAAATGGATTTTAAAAGCCTATAAAGTCATGGTCTAACCATATGCCGTCTATGAGAGACTCACTTTAGAGCCAGACACAAACAAATTGAAAGTGAAAGGATGGAAAAAGACATTCCATGCAAATAGTAACCAAAACAATGCAGGGGTAGCTATACAAATATCAGACATAATAGACTTTAAATTAAAAACCTTACAGGAGACAAATAAGAGCATTATATATGAATAAACCTTCAAAACATTAATATATAGCAACTATAAGCATTTACACACCTAACAAGTGACCATCAAAACATATGAAGCAAAAATCAACAGAATTTAGAGGAGAAATAGACGTTTCCACAATAATACCTAGAGACTTCAATGTCCCATAGTTTCAGTTATGGATAGAACCACCAGAAAAAACATAAGAAAGGAAATGGAAGATGTGAAAAACACAATAAACCAACTAGATCTAACAGACATAGACAGAACACTATACTCAACAGCAACAGAATATATATTCTTCCCAAGTGCATGTGGGGCATTTTCTAACATAGTCCATATAAGTGTTGGTGAGATGTGGAGAAATTTAGTCATTTGTACACTCTTGGTGGGACTGTAAAATGGTATAGGCACTCTGGAAAACAGTATGATAGTTTCTAAAAAAAATTAAAAATAGATTTACCACATGATCCAGCAATTTCCCCTCTAGATATTTACCCAAAGGTATTGAAAGCAAGATCTTGAGGGGGGCGGAGCAAGATGGCCGAATAGGAACAGCTCCAGTCTCCAAATCCCAGTGCGAGCGACACAGAAGACGGTGATTTCTGCATTTTCAACTGAGACTCCACCTCTGGGGACAGCACACAGCTGAAGACCAACAGGGGAAGCAGCGGGGGCCTGTGCAGACGCAAACGACTCTGTCTGACAGCTTTGGGGAGAGCTGTGGATCTCCCAACGTGGAGGTTGAGATCTGAGAACGGACAGACTGCCTGCTCAGGTGGGTCCCTGACCCCTGAGTAGCCTAGCTGGGAGACATCCCCCACTAGGGGCAGTCTGACACCCCACACCTCACAGGGTGGAGTACACCCCTGAGAGGAAGCTTCCAAAGGAAGAATCAGACAGGTACACTCGCTGTTCAGCAATATTCTATCTTCTGCAACCTCTGCTGCTGATACCCAGGCAAACAGGGTCTGGAGTGGACCTCAAGCAATCTCCAACAGACCTACAGCTGAGGGTCCTCACTGTTAGAACGAAAGCTATCAAACAGGAAGGACACCTACACCAAAACCCCATCAGTACGTCACCATCATCAAAGACCAGAGGCAGATAAAACCACAAAGATGGGGAAAAAGCAGGGCAGAAAAGCTGGAAATTCAAAAAATGAGAGCGCATCTCCCCCTGCAAAGGAGCGCAGCTCATCGCCAGCAACGGATCAAAGCTGGACGGAGAATGACTTTGATGAGATGAGAGAAGAAGGCTTCAGTCCATCAAACTTCTCAGATCTAAAGGAGGAATTACGTACCCAGCGCAAAGAAACTAAAAATCTTGAAAAAAGAGTGGAAGAATTGATAGCTAGAATAATTAATGCAGAGAAGGTCATAAACGAAATGACAGAAATAGTAGCCATGACACGAGAAATACGTAACAAATGCACAAGCTTCAGTAACCGACTCGATCAACCAGAAGAAAGAGTATCAGTGATTCAGGATCAAATGAATGAAATGAAGCGAGACGAGAAACCAAAAGAAAAAAGAAGAAAAAGAAATGAACAAAGCCTGCAAGAAGTATGGGATTATGTAAAAAGACCAAATCCACGTCTGATTGGGGTGCCTGAAAGTGAGGGGGAAAATGGCACCAAGTTGGAAAACACTCTTCAGGATATCATCCAGGAGAACTTCCCCAACCTAGTAGGGCAGGCCAAATTTCAAATTCAGGAAATACAGAGAATGTCACAAAGACACTCCTCCAGAAGAGCAACTCCAAGACACATAATTGCCAGATTCACCAAAGTTGAAATGAAGGAAAAAATCTTAAGGGCAGCCAGAGAGAAAGGTCGGGTTACCCACAAAGGGAAGCCCATCAGACTAACAGCAGATCTCTCGGCAGAAACTCTACAAGCCAGAAGACATTGGGGGCCAATATTCAACGTTCTTAAATAAAAGAATTTTAAACCCAGAATTTCATATCCAGCCAAACTAAGTTTCATAAGTGAAGGAGAAATAAAATCCTTTGCAGATAAGCAAATGCTTAGAGATTTTGTCACCACCAGGCCTGCCTTCCAAGAGACCCTGAAGGAAGCCCTAAACATGGAAAGGAACAATCGGTACCAGCCATTGCAAAAACATGCCAAAATGTAAAGACCATCGAGGCTAGGAAGAAATTGCATCAACTAACGATCAAAATAACCAGTTAATATCATAATGGCAGGATCAAGTTCACACATAACAATATTAACCTTGAATGTTAATGGACTAAATGCTCCAATTAAAAGACACAGACTGGCAAATTGGATAAAGAGTCAAGACCCATCAGTCTGCTGTATTCAGGAGACCCATCTCACATGCAGAGACATACATAGGCTCAAAATAAAGGGATGGAGGAAGATGTACCAAGCAAATGGAGAACAAAAAAAAGCAGGGGTTGCAATCCTAGTCTCTGATAAAACAGACTTTAAACCATCAAAGATCAAAAGAGACAAAGAAGGCCATTACATAATGGTAAAGGGATCAATTCAACAGGAAGAGCTAACTATCCTAAATATATATGCACCCAATACAGGAGCACCCAGATTCATAAAGCAAGTCCTTAGAGACCTACAAAGAGACTCAGACTCCCATACAATAATAATGGGAGACTTCAACACTCCACTGTCAACATTAGACAGATCAACGAGACAGAAAGTTAACAAGGATATCCAGGAATTGAACTCATGTCTGCACCAAGCGGACCTAATAGACATCTATAGAACTCTCCACCCCAAATCAACAGAATATACATTCTTCTCAGCACCACATTGCACTTATTCCAAAATTGACCACATAATTGGAAGTAAAGCACTCCTCAGCAAATGTACAAGAACAGAAATTATAACAAACTGTCTCTCAGACCACAGTGCAATCAAACTAGAACTCAGGACTAAGAAACTCAATCAAAACCGCTCAACTACATGGAAACTGAACAACCTGCTCCTGAATGACTACTGGGTACATAACGAAATGAAAGCAGAAATAAAGATGTTCTTTGAAACCAATGAGAACAAAGATACAACATACCAGAATCTCTGGGACACATTTAAAGCAGTGTGTAGAGGGAAATTTATAGCACTAAATGCCCACGAGAAAGCAGGAAAGATCTAAAATTGACACTCTAACATCACAATTAAAAGAACTAGAGAGGCAAGAGCAAACACATTCAAAAGCTAGCAGAAGGCAAGAAATAACTAAGATCAGAGCAGAACTGAAGGAGATAGAGACACAAAAAACCCTCCAAAAAATCAATGAATCCAGGAGTTGGTTTTTTGAAAAGATCAACAAAATTGACAGACCGCTAGCAAGACTAATAAAGAAGAAAAGAGAGAGGAATCAAATAGACACAATAAAAAATGATAAAGGGGATATCACCACCGACCCCACAGAAATACAAACTACCATCAGAGAATACTATAAACGCCTCTAGGCAAATCAACTAAAAAATCTAGAAGAAATGGATAATTTCCTGGACGCTTACACTCTTCCAAGACTAAACCAGGAAGAAGTTGAATCACTGAATAGATCAATAGCAGGCTCTGAAATTGAGGCAACAATTAATAGCCTACCCACGAAAAAAAGTTCAGGACCAGATGGATTCACAGCTGAATTCTACCAGAGGTACAAGGAGGAGCTGGTACCATTCCTTCTGAAACTATTCCAATCAATAGAAAAAGAGGGAATCCTCCCTAACTCAGTTTATGAGGCCAACATCATCCTGATACCAAAGCCTGGCAGAGACACAACAAAAAAAGAGAATTTTAGACCAATATCCCTGAGGAACATCGATGCAAAAATTCTCAATAAAATACTGGCAAAGTGGATTCAGCAGCACATCAAAAAGCTTATCTACCATGATCAAGTGGGCTTCATCCCTGGGATGCAAGGCTGGTTCAACATTCGCAAATCAATAAACATAATCCAGCATATAAACAGAACCAAAGAAAAGAACCACATGATTATCTCAATAGATGCAGAAAAGGCTTTTGACAAAATTCAACAGCCCTTCATGCTAAAAACGCTCAATAAATTCGGTATTGATGGAGCGTATCTCAAAATAATAAGAGCTATTTACGACAAACCCACAGCTAATATCATACTGAATGGGCACAAACTGGAAAAATTCCCTTTGAAAACTGGCACAAGACAGGGATGCCCTCTCTCACCACTCCTATTCAACATAGTGTTGGAAGTTCTGGCTAGAGCAATCAGGCAAGAGAAAGAAATCAAGGGTATCTAGTTAGGAAAAGAAGAAGTCAAATTGTCCCTGTTTGCAGATGACATGATTGTATATTTAGAAAACCCCATCGTCTCAGCCCAAAATCTCCTGAAGCTGATAAGCAACTTCAGCAAAGTCTCAGGATACAAAATTAATGTGCACAAATCACAAGCATTCTTATACACCAGTAACAGACAAGTAGAGAGCCAAATCAGGAATGAACTTTCATTCACAATTGCTTCAAAGAGAATCAAATACCTAGGAATCCAACTTACAAGGGATGTCAAGGACCACTTCAAGGAGAAATACAAACCACTGCTCAGTGAAATAAAAGAGGACACAAACAAATGGAGAACATACCATGCTCATGGATAGGAAGAATCAATATCGTGAAAATGGCCATACTGCCCAAGGTTATTTATAGATTCAATGCCATCCCCATCAAGCTACCAATGAGTTTCTTCACAGAATTGGAGAAAACTGCTTTAACATTCATATGGAACCAAAAAAGAGCGTGCATTGCCAAGACAATCCTAAGTCAAAAGGACAAAGCTGGAGGCGTCACGCTACCTGACTTCAAACTATACTACAAGGCTACAGTAACCAAAACAGCATGGAACTGGTACCAAAATAGAGATATAGACCAATGGAACAGAACAGAGTCCTCAGAAATAATACCACACATCTACAGCCATCTGATCTTTGACAAACCTGACAAAAACAAGAAATGGGGAAAGGATTCCCTATTCAATAAATGATGCTGGGAAAATTGGCTAGCCATAAGTAGAAAGCTGAAACTGAATCCTTTCCTTACTCCTTATACGAAGATTAATTCAAGATGGATTAGAGACTTAAATGTTAGACCTAATACCATAAAAACCCTAGAAGAACATCTAGGTGGTAACATTCAGGACATAGGCATGGGCAGGGACTTCATGTCTAAAACACCAAAAGCAACAGCAGGAAAAGCCAAAATCAACAAATGGGATCTAATTAAACTAAAGAGCTTCTGCACAGCAAAAAACTACCATCAGAGTGAACAGGCAACCTACAGAATGGGAGAAAATTTTTGCAACCTACTCATCTGACAAAGGGCTAATATCCAGAATCTACAAAGAACTCAAACAAAATACAAGAAAAAAACAAACAACCCCATCAAAAAATGGGGAAAGGATATGAACAGACATTTCTCAAAAGAAGACATCCATACAGTCAATAGACACATGAAAAAATGCTCATCATCACTTGCCATCAGAGAAATGCAAATCAAAACCACAATGAGATACCATCTCACACCAGTTAGAATGGCAATCATTAAGAAGTCAGGAAACAACAGGTGTTGGAGAGGATGTGGAGAAATAGGAACACTTTTACACTGTTGGTGGGATTGTAAACTAGTTCAACCATTATGGAAAACAGTATGGCAATTCCTCAAGGATCTAGAACTAGATGTACCATATCACCCAGCCATCCCATTACTGGGTATATACCCAAAGGATTATAAATTACTCTACTACAAAGACACATGCACATGTATGTTTATTGCGGCACTATTCACAATAGCAAAGACTTGGAATCAACCCAAATGTCCATCTGTGACAGACTGGATTAAGAAAATGTGGCACATATACACCATGGAATACTATGCAGCCATCAAAAAGGATGAGTTTGCGTCCTTTGTGGGGACATGGATGCAGCTGGAAACCATCATTCTTAGCAAACTATCACAAGAAGAGAAAACCAAACACCGCATGTTCTCACTCATAGGTGGGAACTGAACAATGAGATCACTTGGACTCAGGAAGGGGAACACCACACACTGGGGCCTATCATGGGGAGGGGGGAGGAGGGAGGGATTGCATTGGGGAGTTATACATGATATAAATGATGAATTGATGGGTGCTGACGAGTTGATGGGTGCAGCACACCAACATGGCATAAGTATACATATGTAACAAACCTGCACATTGTGCACATGTACCCTAGAACTTAAAGTATAATTAAAAAAAAAAAAGATCTTGAAGAGATTTTTGTGCAACTATGTTGACAACAGCATTATTCACAACATAAAAAATGAGGAAACAACCCACTTTTTCACTGACAATTGAATGGATGAGCAAAATGTTTTATATGCATACAATTAAACATTATTCAGCCTTAAAAAGAAAGGAAATTCGGCCGGGCGCGGTGGCTCAAGCCTGTAATCCCAGCACTTTGGGAGGCCGAGACGGTGGATCACGAGGTCAGGAGATCGAGACCATCCTGGCTAACACGGTGAAACCCCGTCTCTACTAAAAAAAATACAAAAATTAGCTGGGCGAGATGGCGGCGCCTGTAGTCCCAGCTACTCGGGAGGCTGAGGCAGGAGAATGGCGTAAACCGGAGGCGGAGCTTGCAGTGAGCCGAGATCGCGCCACTGCACTCCAGCCTGGGTGACAGAGCGAGACTCCGTCTCAAAAAAAAAAAAAAGAAAGGAAATTCTGACACATACTACAACATTAATGAACCTTGAGAACATTATACTAAGAATGATAAGCCAGGCACACACAGAAAAAAACAAACATTATATGATTTTACTTATATGAGGTACCCAGAGTAGTCAAAATCAGGCAGAAAGTAGAATGGCAGTTGGGACAATCTAGTGGGAGGGAGAATGGGGAGTTAATATTTATTAAGCAATACAGTTTGAATGATGGTGCTCCCTCCAAAATTCATCTTCAAACTTAATTCCCAATACAGCAGTATTAAGAGGTATGACCTTTGGGAGGTGCTTAAGTTATGAGAGGTCTGCCCTCATGAATGAGATTAACACCCTTATATAAGGTCTTAAGCTTAAAGGAAGTACTCTCTGGCCCCTCTACCTCTCTCATTGTGAAGACATAGCAACAAGGTGCCACCCTAGAAACAGAGTAGCCCTCACCAGACATAAATGCAGGAACTTTGAATCTTGGACTAGTGTGTTAGGGCAGTTTTGCATTGCTATAAACACATGAGGCTGGGTAATTTATAAAGAAAAGAGATGAGTGACTCACAGTTCTGCAGGCTGTACAAGCATGGCTCTAGCATCTGCTTCTGGTGAGGCCCCAGGAAACCTCCATTCATGGCAGAAGCTGAAAGTGAGCATGCACATCATATGGTGAGACAGTGATATGGTTTGGCTGTGTGCCCACCAAAATCTCATTTTGAATAGTAGCTCCAATAATTCCCACATGTTGTTGGATGGACCCGGCGCGAGATAATTGAATCATGGGAGGAGTTTCCCCCATATTGTTCTTGTGGTAGTTAATAAGTCTCATGAGATCTGATAGTTTTGTAAGGAAAAACCCCTTTTGCTTGGTTCTCATTCTTTCTCTTGCCTGCTGCTACAGCAGACATGCCTTTCACCTTCTGCTATAATTGTGGGCCCTCCCCAGCCACATAGAACTGTTGAGTCAATTCAACCTATTTTTCTTTATAATTTAATCAGTCTCAGCTATGTCTTTATTTTTATCAGCAGTGTCAAAATGGGCTAATGTAATAAATTGGTACAGATAGAGTGGGGTGCTGTTGTAAGGATACCTGAAAATGTGGAAGCAACTTTGGCACAGGGTGACAGTAAGAGGTTGGAACAGTTTGGAGGGCTCAGAAGAAGATAGGAAAATGTGGGAAATTTTGAAACTTCCTAGAGACTTGTTGAATGGCTTTAACCAAAATGCTGAAAATAATATGGATAATGAAATCCAGGCTGAAGTGGTCTCAGATAGAGATAATGAACTTGTTGGGAAACTGGAGTAAAGGTGACTTCCGCTATGTTTTAGCAAAGGCACTGGTGGCATTTTGCCCCTGCCCTAGAGATTTGTGGAAGTTTGAACTTCAGAAAGATGATTTAGAATATCTGAAAGAAGAAATTTCTAAGCAACAAAGCACTCAAGAGGTGACTTGGGTACTGTTAAAGCACTCAGTTTTAAAAGGGAAACACAGCATAAAATTTCATAAAATTTGCAACTTGACAATGTGATAGAAAAGAAAAATTTATTTTCTAAAGAGAAATTCAAGCTGGCTGCAGAAATGGGCATAAGTAGCAAGGAGCGAAATGTTAATTACCAAGACAATGGTGAAAAATGTCTCTAGGAAATGTCAGAGACCTTTGTGACAGCCTCTCCCATCACAGGCCCAGAAACTTGGGAGGAAAAAATGGTTTTACCATCTTGGCCTAAGGCCCACCAGCTGTGTGAAGCCCAGGCACTCAGTGCCCTGTGTTCCAGTTACTCCAGTCATGGCTAAAAGGGGTCAAGGTACAGTTTGAGCTATGGTTTCAGAGGATACAAACCCCAAAACTTGGCAGCTTCCACATGGTATTGAGACAGTGAGTGCAAGGAGTCGAGAATTGAGATATGGGAGCCTCCGTCTAGATGTATGGAAATGCCTGGATGTCCAGGCAAAAGTTTGCTGCAGCACAGGGCCCTCATGGAGAACCTCTGCTAGGGCAGTGCAGAAAGGAAATGAGGGGCTGAATCCCCCACACAGAGACCACACTAGGGTACTGCCCAGTGGAGCTTTGAGAAGAAGACACCATACTCCAGACCCCAGAATGGTAGATCCACCAACAGCTTGCACCATGTTCCTGGAAAAGCTGCAGACAGTCTGTGAAAGCAGCAGGGAGGGGAGGCTGTACCCTGCAAAACCACAGGGGTGAAGCTGCCGGAGATTATGGGAACCCACCTCTTGTATCAATGTGATACGGATGTGAGACGTGGAGTCAAAGGAGATCATTTTGGAGCTTTAAGATTTGACTGCTCCGCTGGATTTTGGGCTTGCATGGGCCTATAGCTCCTTCATTTTGGCCAATTTCTCCCATTTGGAATGGTTGTATTTATCCAATGCCTGCACCCCCATTGTATCTAGGAAATAACTAACTTACTTTTGATTTTCCAGGCTGATAGGTAGAAGGGAATTGCCTTGTCTTAGATGAGACTTTGGACTGTGGACTTTTCAATTAATGCCAAAATTATTTAAGACTCTGGGGGACTGTTGGGAAGGCATGATTGTTTTTGAAATGTGAGGACATGAGATTTGGGAAGGTCCAGAGGCTGAATGATATGGTTTGGCTCTGTGTCTCCACCAAAATCTCATCTTGAATTATAGCTCACATAATTCCCACATGTTATAGGAGGGACCTGGTGGGAGATAATTAAATCAGGGTGACAGTTTCCCTCATACTGTTCTCATGGTAAATAATAAGTCTCACAAGATCTGATGGTTTCATAAAGGAAAACCCCTTTCACTTGGTTCTCATTCTCTCTCTTGCCTGTCGCTATGTAAGATGTGCCTTTCACCTTCTGCCATGATTGTGAGGACTCCTCAGCCATGTGAAACTGTGAGTCCATTAAATCTTTTTCTTTATATTTTACCCAGTCTTGGGTATGTCTTTTTTTTTTTTTTTGAGATGGAGTCTCGCTCTGTCATCCAGGCTGGAGAGCAGTGGTGCAATCTTGGCTCACCACAAGCTCCACCTCCCGGGTTCAAGCAATTCCCTGCCTCAGCCTCTTAAGTAGCTGAGATTACAGGCACCCACCACTATGTCCAGCTAATTTTTGTATTTTTAGTAGAGACAGGGTTTCACCATCTTGCCAGGCTGGTCTTGAATTCCTGACCTTGTGATCCACCTGCTTCAGCCTCCCAAAGTTCTGGGATTACAGGTGTGAGCCACCACATCCAGCCGTGTATGTCTTTATCTTAATCAGCAGTGTCAAAGCAGACTAATGCAGAGAAAAGGCAATGGGTAGGGAGAGATGCCACACACTTTTAAACAACTAGTCCTCACATGAACTTACTTGCTATTACAAGGATAGCACCAAGTCATTCATGAGGGATCTTCTCCCATGATCTAAACACTTCCCACCAAGCCCTTTCTCCAACATTGAGATTATATTTCAACATGAGATTTGGAGAAGATGAAAATTCAAACTATGTCATTCTGACCCTGGCCCCTCAAATCTCATGTCCTTTTGATATTGCAAAATACAGTTACACCTTGCTGACAGTCCACAAAAATCTTAACTGATTCCAGCATCAAGTCCAAAGTCATGAGTCTCATCTTCCACCTACAAGCTGTAAAATCAAAACAAGTTATTTGCTCCCAAGATACAACAGTAGTACAGGCATTGGGTAAACATTCCATTTTCAAAAGGGGGAAACTGGCCAAAAGAAAGAGGCAATAGGCCCATGCAAGTTTGAAACCAGTCAGGGCAGTCAGTAAATCTTAAAGCTCCAAAATAATTTCATTTGGCTCCATGTCCCACACCCAGGGCACACTTGTGAAAAGGATGGGTTTCCAAGGCCTTAGGCAGCTCTGTCCCTGTGGCTTGGCAGAATGCAGCTCCCATGGTTACTCTCATGAACTGGAGTTGAGTGCCTGCTGCTTTTCCAGACAGAGGGTTCAAGCTGCTGATAGATCTACAATTCTGAGGTCAAGAGGGGTGGCCCCCTTTGCACAGTTCCACAGGCAGTGCCATAGTAGAGGTTGTCTGTGGGGGCTCTGTCCCTGTGCCAGGCTTCTGCCTGGGCACCCAGGCTTTCTGATACATTCTCTTAAATCTAGGTGGAATCTGCCAAGTCATCTTCACTCTTGCCTGTAGGCTTAACACCCACCACGTGGAGGCTACCAAGGCTTACAACCTTCCCCCTCTGGAGCAGTGGTCCCAGCTGTACCTGGGGCCTTTTGAACCACAGCTGCAGCTGGAATAGCTGGTATGTAGGGAGCAGTGCTCTGAGACTGAGCAAGGCAGCACTGTTCCAGGTCTGCCCCTGGAACCATTATTTCCTCCTAGGCCTCTGGGTCTGTGATGAGAGGGGCTGCCTCAAAGATCCTGAAATGCCCTTGAGGACTTTTTCCCATTGTCTTGACTATTAGCACTTGGCTCCCTTTTAGTCATGCTAATCTCTCTAGAAAGCTATTGTTCCACAGCCTGCTTGGATTCTTCTCTGCCATATGACCAGGCTGCAACATTTTCAAACTTTTATGCTCTGCTTTTCTTTTAAATATAAGTCCCAACTTTAATTCCTTTGCTCTGATTTTAGGCTGTTAAAAGCAGCTAGGCCACATCTTGAATGCTTTGTTGCTTAGGAATTTCTTCCACTAGATATTAAAACACGCTTCTTAAGTTCAAACTTCCACAGATCCTTAGGACATGAACACAATGCAGCCAAGTTCTTTGCCAAGTACTTTGCATGGGTGACATTTACTCCAGTTCCTAATAACTTCCTTATTTCCATCTGAGACCTCATCAGTCTGGACATCACTATCCATATTTCTATCAGTATCTGGTCACAACCATTTAATCAGTCTCTAAGAAATTTCAAATTTCCCTTCATCTTCCTCTTTTCTTCTGAGCCCTCCAAACTCTTTCAACCTCTGCCCATTACCCAGTTTCAAAGTCACTTCTACACTTTCAGGTACCTTCATGTCAACACCTCACTCCTCAGTACCAATTTTCTGTGTTGCTATAAAGAAACACCCAAGGCTGGGTAATGTATAAAGAAAAGTGATAAGATTGACTCATAGTTTTGTCTGTTATACAGGACACATGGCTCTAGCATCTGCTTTTGGTGAGGGACTCAGGAAACTTTCAATCATGGCAGAATGCAAAAGGGAGCCACCTTGTCACATGGCAAGTGAGGCAGCAAGAGAGAGATCAAGGACATGACACACACTTTTAAACAGCCAGATCTCACTAGAACTTACTATTATGAGGACAGCATGAAGCCATTCGTGAGGGATCTGTCCCCATGACCCAAACACCTCCCATCAGCTCCTACCTCCAACATCGAGGATTACATTTCAATATGATATTTGGAGAGTACAAACATGCAAACTATATCACTCCATCTCAGGTATTTTGCTATAGCCATACAAATGAACTTAATACAATGAATATAGTTTTAATTTTTCAAGGTAAAAAGAGCCCTGGTGATGGATTATAGTGATGATTGCTCAATGATAATGAATGTACTTAATAGCACTAAACTATATACTTGAAAATCGTTAAGATGACAAATTTTATTGTATATGTACTTCACAATTTAAAATGTTGGAAAAGCAAGATTCCCTTTAAACATTCAGTCAAACATCCCCCTGTGCAAGATAACTATAATCTCTATATGCCTGTCTTTTTTTTTTTTTTTTTGAGACGGAGTCTCGCTCTGTCTCCCGGGCTGGAGTGCAGTGGCCGGATCTCAGCTCACTGCAAGCTCCGCCTCCCGGGTTTACGCCATTCTCCTGCCTCAGCCTCCGAGTAGCTGGGACTACAGGCGCCTGCCACCTTGCCCGGCTAGTTTTTTCTATTTTTTAGTAGAGACGGGGTTTCACCGTGTTAGCCAGGATGGTCTCGATCTCCTGACCTCGTGATCCGCCCGTCTCGGCCTCCCAAAGTGCTGGGATTACAGGCTTGAGCCACCGCGCCCGGCCTATGCCTGTCTTTTACCAATGGAACTACAGACTCACTGACAGGCCCCAAGACATGGCTTTAAGTCTCTATCTCTTCAGTCAAGGAGTAGAAAAAAAATGCATCTGAGTTTGAATGCCAGTTTGGCAGAATAGCCACCCCCTTCTCTCTGAACCTTGGGCTCTCATGGCCCTTTCAGAAGTGAAAACCATGAGGGAATGAGGTTCCTGTGGGTAAGTGAGCATGAGAGAACATTCATGAGGCACCAGGGACAAGAAGACTGGAACTTGATATTTCAGTATTAATGTGTAGATAAGAATGCAAATGATAAAGGAAGGGAGCAAAAACAGAAACAAGTCTCACATAAGACCAGTTAGCATGGACAGCTTTTCAGAACTCAGCTGTAGATGTTCCTTCCCCTTGAGCAGATAGAAAATTCAAAATGTTGGCAACATGAAAAAGAAACTAATCTCTCTCAAATGGATTTAATGAGTATTTTTTAATGCATAATTACTCCCACCAGTCTCATCTCAGCCAGGTAGGATTTTCTCTTTCATTTGATTTATCAGTACAATAATCTGTTAGACGTTCTCAAACCAGCATCTATTACTTTTCGTAGAAGACTCACTAAAAGGCTGCTTATCAAACCTCCAAGGCATAAGCTTTCAAAGGGAAGAAAAGTGATCTATTTAATTCTTTTAGTCTAGGAGCATGTATAGACATGCACTTGATTAGTGTTTCACGTTGCAATTCATGGTCATGGTTGACATTTAATTCATAAATCTAACCTGAGAGAGCTGGTTCCAAGATGCCCAAGGCTGATCTGGAAACGTATGTATTTCTCTGGTGGAAATGGTAGTGGTGCTGAGGGGTACTTAGAAAGTAAGAAATTTTGGGACTGTTTTCAAGTGACTTAAATATCTGAATTCAGTACTGCCAGAAGTCACTGAAGGCCTGTAGAATGCAGCCTCTTTTCTTACCTTGAGAAAGAGTTTCCTCATTCTCCTTGTTTGCAAGAACTCATTTCCTAACAAAGCCACTCAGAATTAGGGTCCTGCTCTCATTAAGAACTCTTTTAAAGAGATACTTTTAGAAGACCTGTACTGCACTTGGCTCACCACCAGACAGCGCTGCAGAGAGGCTGGCTTCATTCATGCTGCCCAACTTAATACCAAGTTTCTAGTTGCAAAGAAGCCTGTCCTGGTACAAGAGATGGTTCAGGATTCTAATGGACTGCCAAGTCTTCCAGCATAAGTCACTATTTACAAATAAAAAGGCAGACTTCTACTAGCCAATTAAAACTGGGTTAAAGTTTCTGAATAAGCAAAGAGACTGCCAACAGCCAAATATTTAAGCCAATTACCAAAATCCTAAATCATAATAGACTCTCAGAGTCCTCACCCTAAGTGTATAGCCTCCAGAAGAAGAGAATCATAATAAAGTGAAGCACTTTGAACTAATCATTTTTAATCTCACTAGAATGAGAGACATATATCCTGTATCCAGTTATTGGCAATGACTGTATCCAGTTATTGACAATTTCAAAACTTAGTGACGAAGGATTGGAAGAAAGAATTGAAATTATATTTACAATGTGCTTATACATCAAAGTAAATTTGACTAAGGGGCATAGCCATTTTTTCTAGTTTCTCCCACCCCTGCCACCTATTTAACCCCACATCATCCTTATGGTGACTGATATTTCCACAGCTTGCAATGGAAAGAGACAGTGAATAAAGATATTCTTAGTAAATAATAAAAACAGGGTGAGTCTACCAGCCATGAGAAGTATTTTTGTAGTAAAATTATTTGTAAAAATTCCATCCATTAGCATAAACCAAATCAGATCCTTCTTTCTTCCCTTCTGTTACAGGCTGAATTTTGTACCTCCCCAAATTCATATGTTGAAGTCCTAACCCCCAGTACTTCAGAATGTGACTGTATTTAGAGACAGGGTAGTTAATGACCCTAATCCAATATAATTGGTGTCCTTTTTAAAAGAGAGTTTAAGGACAGGCGTGGTGGCTCACACCTGTAATCCCAGCACTTTGAGAAGCTGAGGTGGGTGGATCACTAGGTCAGGAGTTCAAGGCCAGTCTGGCCAAAATGGTAAAACCCCATCTCTACTACAAATACAGAACTTGGGTGAAGTGCCGGGCACCTGTAATCCCAGCTACTTGGGAGGCTGAGGCAGGAGAATCGCTTGATCCCAGGAGGCGGAGGTTGCAGTAAGCTGGGATCGCACCACAGCACTCTAGCCTGGGCAACAGAGCAAGACTCCATTTCAAAAAAAAAAAGAGGAGCTTTAGGCAAAAATGGTTCCATTTGAGGATGCAGTGAGAAGGCAACCATCTGCAAGCCAATGTGAAAGGCCTCAGGAGAAACCAAACCTGCCAACACCTTGATATTGGACTTCCAGCCTCCAGAACTGTGAGCAAATACACTTTTGTTGTTTAAGTCATTGTATTTTGTTATGGCAGCTTTAGCTGACTAATACACCTTAATTTTTTCTTTTCAATAGATTCATCATTCTAATGATTCATCATACTAAACCATTAGTACACACACACACACAATCATATGCTGCATAATGGCATTTTGGTCAATGATGAATCACGTTTATAACAGTGGACCCGTAAGATTATAATGGAGCTCAAAAATTTCTATCGCCTTGTGATGTTGCAGCTGTAGTAACATCTAGTATGTCACATTACTCACAAGTTCACGGTAATGTTGGTGCAAGCAAACCTACTGCACTGCCAGTTATGTAAACATATAACACAATTATGTACAGTACATAATACTTGATAATAATAATAAATAACTAGGTTACCAGTTTATGTATTTGCTATACTATACTTCTATAGTTCTTTTAAAGTGCACTACTTCTACTTATATATTTAGAAAATTAACTGTAAACAGCCTCAGGCAAGTCCTTTCAGAGGTTATTCCAGAGGAATGCATTGTTATCATAAGAGATGACAGCTCTTTGCATGTTCTTGTCCCTGACAACCTTCCAATGAGGCAAACTGTGGAGGTGGAAAACATTGATATTGATAATCCTGACCCTGCATAGGCCTAGGCTAATATGTGTGCTTGTGTTTTCTTTTTTAACAGCAACAAAAAAAGTAAATATATATACACATCTATATTTACATATGTATATGATTTTAAAAATTGAAAGAAGCTTGTAGGTAAGGACATAAACATTTTTGTACACCTGTACAATGTGTCTGTGTTTTAAGCTAAGTGTTATTACAAAAGAGTCAAAATGTTAAAAATTAAAAGCTTATGAATTAAATAAGTTACAGTAAGCTAGGGTTATTAAAGAAATAAAAATATGTTTAATAGACAGGGTAGACTAAGTATATAGTGTTTATAAAGTCTACAGTAGCGTACACAGTAATGTCCTACGACTTCACATTCACTCACCATTCTCTCACTGACTCACACAGACCCAGTTCCAGTCCTGGAAGCTCCATTCATAGTAAGTTACCACTTATACAGGTGCTTATATACAGTGCCCTAGATATCTTTTATACCATATTTTTACTGTAGCTTTTCTAGGTTTAGATATATTTAGATACACAAATAAAGTTGGCCTTCTCTATCCATGTGTTTTACATTTGTGAATTCAACAATGCAGATCAAAAATATTCCAATAGTAAAGGATGGTTGTGTCTGTACTGAACATGCACAGACTCTTACTGTTATTCCCTAAACAATACAGTATAACAACTATTTACAGACTAGTGACATTGTGTTAGGTATCATAAGTAATTTGGAAATGATTTAAAGTATATTGCAGGATATGGGTAGGTTCTATGCAAACACAACACCATTTTATATTAGTGACTTGAGCATCTGTAGATTGTGGTATCTATGGGAGGTCCTGAAACCAATTCCCTATGGAGGGACAACTGTATTTACCATTGTGTTACAGCTGCCTGCAGTATTCTGTACAGTAATATGCTATACAGGTTTGTAACCTAGGAGCAATAGGTTATACTATAGAGCCTATGTGTGCAACAGGCTGTATTGTCTGCATGTATAAGTACACTTTATGATGTTGACACAATGAAAAATCACCTATCAATGTATTTCTCAGAACTTATCCCTGTTTTTAAGCGACACGTGACTGCATATATATTTGACATGTGTATGATTCAATCTAACTGAAGGATTTTCTCTTTAAAATGTGTTTTTTAAAAAATTTGCCAATGGGTAAAAAGGTGTAAACAAATTTTCTGCATTTGAAACTCATGTTTCTGTAACAGTCGTGAAGGAACTAAGATATTACTCCTCTTGCAAGCTAAGAAATTAGCCTACTACAGTATCATAGATGCTGGCAAAGGACACAAGACTCCTAAGTGAGAGAAACAAAGCACTTTATTACTCACAGGACAGCAGGTGGGAGGAACCTTATATGCACACTGTTTCCTCTTGCCTTCAAAGTTTCATGAGAGCTACATGAGAAGGATATAACCCCAGGTGAATGCTGTATACTCATGAGGTCCTCATTGCAACTGAGGAACCCAAGCTTAGAACACTTTTATGTGTCCCAGAGTGAGACATTATCTTTATTATATTGGACAGTAAACAAACCCACCTTCCCTTCTGGAAGGAGACGCTATGTCTATCTTCCAAGACTATTATAAAATCTGCCCTCCACATCCACAGATTCAGCCAACCACAGATCAAAATTATTCAGAAGAAATAATAAAAATGACAACAATAAAAAATAATACAAACTAAGAAACAACACAGTATAACAGCTATCTACATAGCATTTATTTGTATTAAGTATTATAAATAATCTAGAGATGATTTAAAGTATCCAGGAGAATGTACATAGGTTTTATGCAAATACACTGCCATTTTATTATTTATTTATTTATTATTTATTTATTTATTTATTTATTTATGGAGTCTTGCTTTGTCACCCAGGCTGGAGTGCAGTGGCATGATCTCAGCTAACTGCAGCCTCCACCTCCTGGGCTCAAGTGATCTTCCTGCCTCAGCCTCCTGAGTAGCTGGGATTACCGGCATGCACCACCATGCCCAGCTAATTTTTGTATTTTTAGTAGAAATGGTGTTGGGCCATGTTGACCAGGCTGGTCTCTCCTGACCTCAAGTAATCCACCTGCCTCAGCCTCCCAAAGTGCTGGAATTACAGGTGTGAGCCACCATGCCCAGACTGCCATTTTATGTAAGATACTTGAACGTTCGTGGATTTTGGTATACATGGTGTGGGGGTCCTGGAAACCCATGAATATCTAGGGGCAACTGAACAGATACCATCCTTGAAAAAATAGTCTGGAACAAAGGCAGTAAGTGTCTCTGCTCAGAGAAACACAAAGGGGCCCATGAAGAATTGCTCCCAACAATCATTTTAAGGAATAGTTTATTTGCTACATATATTATTAACGATCCAAAAAATTTTAGAAACTCAATTTCTTGAAAGTTTATTTTAAAGAAAGGACTTGGGTCATCGTAAGTTAGCAGAGCCACAAATTAGTAACAGATTGGTTGGACAAACAAGATTACATAATTTGCTTTGTCTCTGGAAAATAATATTTTTAACCTTCTTTAACTACACATTTAAAAAATTTCCCTATGAATAAAAAATGCACTGTTTCAAAGAGATTTATACATCTCTATAGTAAGGGAGAATTTTCTCTTAAAGCTAAAGTTTGAGACAAATAATTATTCAGTGCTGCTAAATCTCTCTCTCTTTCTTAGGAACATTGTCTTCACTTGGTTACCAGGACAACCAGCTCTCACCTGGATTTACTTCTGCTGCTCTGGCTGCTTGTTCTCAGTCTCCTGAGTGGTTCCAGCCCTCATCCTGACTTCCTAACGTTAGAGTGGCCCAGGGCTCAGTTCTGGGCTCAGTTCTGGGCCTCTTCCCTTCTCTATTCACCTTACTTTCCTGGTGCTTCATCCACCCTCTTGTGCTGTTGTTTTATACCTCTGGCCTGGCTTGCTCTTCTCTCCAGACTTACATGTTCCACTGTCCAACTGCCTACAAAACAACTCCCTTGGATGTCTAACAGACATCTTAAACTTGACATGTCCAAAGCTGAACTTCTGATTGTCACCTAATCTTTTCCATACACAGCCTTCTCATCTCAGTCAGTGGCAACTCCAGCCTTCTGGTTGCTCAGGCCTCAAAACTTGGACTCATCCTTGTCTTCTCACTTTCTTGCACATCCTATATCTTGTCCATCAACAAACCAGTCTTTCCTTTCTCTGGAATATATCCGGAATCTACTTCTTACCTCATCTACTGCAACTACTTCAGCAAAAACCAGCTTAAATTGTTATCTTCTCTCACCCGGATTAATACAAAAGCATCCTTGCTGACCGCCCTGCTTCCACTTTCATCTCTTAGTGCCAAGTCTCTACACAGTTAGCTGTCCTGATCTTGTTAATATATAAGTCAGATCATGTCTCCCCTCTGTTAAAAACCTTTCAGAGGATTCCAGTGTCTCTTCTATAAAATCCTGGATGACCTGAGCTCCCATTATCTTCCCAGCAAAATCTACTACTATTGTCTCTTATATTCCTTTGGCTCCGACTACACTGGCCTCTTTCATATCATCATTGATACTAGACATGATCTCCCCTGAGGACCTTTACACCAGCTGTTCTCTCTCCCTGGAGCCCTCTTCCTCCACATGGTTACTCCTCCATCTCCTTCGCCTCCTTCTAGTTGTTTAGCAATGGCATGAGATGAGGCTACCCCGTTGTTCTAATATAGACTGCAACGGCTGCCTTCACACCACCACTCGATCTCCCACTCTGCTCAATTTCTTTCCACAGCTTATATCCCCTTCTAACATACTATAAAATGTACTTATTTATTATGACTGCATATTATACTATATAATTATTATACTATGTAATTATTAGTATATAATATTATGGCTATATGTTATACTTTATAATTTACTTATTTATTATAATTTTCATTCATTGTCTGTCTCCCCCAGCTAAAATGTAAGTTCCATCATGGTGAGGAGTTTTTCTGTTTGTTTATATATAGCACCAGTAACTAGAACACTTTCTGGAACATACAAGTGAACACGGAAGTACAAAAAAAAAGAACAAATTTATTAGCTTCCACATTTGATGAACTAAGAGATTAACTATCTATATAACATTTAATGTTATGCTTTTTGTATAATTTTATGGCAGCACAATTTTTACATGTAAGCACATACCCAAAAGATATTTTCAAAAATGTGAATAGACTTAAATGAGAAGATATACATTGCCGTGTTTTTCATATTAAAAAGATTTGAAATATATGTATTTCAAATATATACATTAGGGGAATTGTTAACTAAATTGTCATCATCCCTTTGATATAGGAATTGAAACTATACTTACAAAGATTGAAATATAATAAAACTGTAAAAAACTAGAATAAAATATAAGCTTTTTTTCAAAGTTCTGTATGAAAAAGTTTGTCCTAAATTATAAACCAAAGAAAGAAAGTAGAAGGAAAATACTCGTGGAATTTATTACATAAAATTGATATTTTTTCTATGAAAAGAACATTTAAAATACTTATTTTAAAAACAAATACTGAAAAAAATCAACAACTTGTGAAAAGTATTTGCTCTAAATATCACGAAGAACTATATCCATAGAACATTTCTGTCTTTATCTATTTATATTGGTAGTATTTAACAGAGAAAACCACTCCCTTCTTGAAGCATTTATTGACTTGGCTAGGAGGACGTTGTTCTCTTGGTAGTCTTCCTACCTCACTGGCTATTTGTTCTTAATCTCCTTTGCTAGTTCCTTTTCACTTCCTTTACTTCTGAATTTTGGAGAGCCCCAAGACTCAGTCCTTTAGGTTTTTCTCTTCCCAACTGACATTCACATTTTACATGATAAAATCCAGTTTCACTGCTATAAAACATCACCTAATTGCTGACATCTTCCAAATTTATATCTCCAGTCTACTCTTCCTTTAACTCAGACTCATGCCCTCAACACTGAACTTATTATCTTCACTGTAATGTCTAACAGGCAGCTCAGATTCAACATGGATAAACCCAAATTTTTGCTCCCACTTTCTCAACCTTCTCCTCCTCTAGTATTCCCCATTTGATAAATGTCAACTCACTCTTCCAGTTGTTCAGGTCAATCTTGGAGTTATCCTTTTCCTCTCTCTTTCTCCCCACCCTCTAATCCATTTTTAAATCCTACTAGCTCTACCATCAAAATAGACCCTGACACTAAGCTATCCCGTGACCTCTACTGCTTCCATACAGGTCCAGAGATGAGAAAGCATCTCTTGCCTGGACTACTGCAATAGCCCAGTGGTCTCCTACTTTCACCCTTTTCCTTCTCTATTTCCAATTCAGAATTCTGAATTATTCCTTTAAAATATATCAGAGTATGATATTAAAAACCCTGCAATGGCTTTTCATTAAAGTCAGGTGAAAGCCAAAATCCTACTGTAGCTACTAACAAGGCACTGTATAAGATAGATAAACAGAATTCATGCCTAGAAATGGTCAAGCCTCTTCTGCTAAGCCATTAGTGTGGGTGGTTGAGTCAGTGTAGTTAAGGGCGGAACTTGGTTTTGTTGTCACTAAGGTTACTTTCAGGGCATTTCTTCAAATTCATCTCCCGTAACCTTTGTTCAGGGTGGCGATGCCACAGGATTTTTCCAATATTCCTGCTCCACTCTCAGTTTTAGGTGAACCAATGCCTCTGAGAGGGTCTCTGTCTTTCTCTCTGTGCCTTCCCCAAAGATAGTCTGCTGCTGTTTGTTACTTCTTGGTGCTTGTCAGCCTAGTTGGGGGTGGGAAATCTCTGTTACCTGATCTCAGGGTAGGGTATTCTTAGTAACTCTCCCCTTCTCCAGCAGAAGAAGGCCTCTCCAGATCTGGGTTCCTACTACACAGGTAGAAGGTTTGCTCCTCTCCCTGCCTTCACAATAGTGGATCTTCCACCAGAGCCTTGGGATAACAGCCTTCGCTATCCTTACTCAAGCTGGATAAGAATTTATTCCTTAGAAATAGGGAAACAGAATAGGAACAGCTCCATCCTCCAGCTCCCAGCGTGAGCAACAAGAGGACAGTTGATTTCTGCATTTCCAACTGAGGTACTGGGTTCATCTCACTGGGGAGTGTCAGGCAGTCAGTGCAGGACAGTGGGTGCAGCCCAAAGAGTGAAAGCCAAAGCAGGGCGAGGCATCACCTTACCTAGGAAGTGCAAGGGAGAAGGGAATTCCTTCTCCTAGCCAAGGGAAACTATGACACACAACACCTGGAAAATCGGGTCACTCCCAACCTAATACTGAGCTTTATCAAGGGTCTTAGCAAACAGCACACCAGGAGATTATATCCTGCTCCTGGCTCAGAGGGTTCCACGCCCACTGAGCCTCCCTCCTTGCTAGCACAGCAGTCTGAGATCAAACTGCAAGGTGGTAGCGAAGCTGGGGGTGGGGTGCTGCCATTGCTGAGGCTTAAGTAGGTAAACAAAGCAGCCAGGAAGCTTGAACTGGGTAGAGCCCACCACAGCTCAGGAGGCCTACCTGCTTCTGTAGACTCCACCTCTGGGGACAGGGCATAGCTAAACAAAAAGCAGTAGAAACCCCTGCAGATGTAAATGTCCCTGTCTGACAGCTTTGAAGAGAGTAGTGATTCTTCCAGCACGGAGGTTGAGATCTGAGAACAAACAGACTGCCTGCTCAAGTGGGTGTCTGACCCCTCTGAGTAGCCTAACTGGGAGAGCCTAATTGGGAGTAGCCTAACTGGAGTGGACCTCAAGCAAACTCCAACAGACCTGCAGCTGAGGGCCCTGACTGTTAGAAGGAAAACTAACTAACAGAAAGGACATCCACACCAAAACCTCATCTGTACATCAACATCATCAAAGACCAAAGGTAGGTAAAACTACAAAGATGGGGAAAAAGCAGTGCAAAAAAGCTGGAAATTCAAAAAATCAGAGTGCATCTCTGCCTACAAAGGAACGCAGCTTCCCGCCAGCAACGGAACAAAGGTGGACAGAGAACGACTTTGATGAGTTGAGAGAAGAATGCTTCAGTTGATCAAACTTCTCAGAGCTAAAGGAGGAACAACGTATCCAGCTCAAAAAAAACTAAAATCCTTGAAAAAAGAAGTGGCCAATGGATAACTAGAACAACCAATGCAGAGAAGTCCATAAACGACCTGATAGGGATGAAAATCATGACATGAGAACTATGTGAAAAATGCACAAGCTTCAGTAATCAACTTGATAAACTGGAAGAAAGAGTTTCAGAGATTGCAGATAAAGTGAATGAAATGAAGCAAAAAGAGAAGTTTAGAGAAAAAAAGAGTAAAAAGAAAGAAACAAAGCCTACAAGAAATATGGGATTATGTGAAAAGACCAAATCTACATCCGATTGGTGTACCTGAAAGTGACAGGGAGAATGGAACCAAGTTGGAAAACACTCTGCAGGATATCATCCAGGAGAACTTCCCCAACCTAGCAAGGCAGGCCAACATTCAAATTCAGGAAATACAGAGAACGCCACAAAGATACTCCTTGAGAAGAGCAACTCCAAGACACATAATTGTCAGATTCACCAAAGTTGAAATGAAGGAAAAAATGTAAAGGGCAGCCAGAGAGAAAGGTCAGGTTACCCACAAAGGGAAGCCCATCAGACTAACAGCAGATCTCTCAGCAGAAACTGTACGAGACAGAAGAGAGTGGGGGCCAATATTCAGCATTCTTAAAGAAAAGAATTTTCAACCCAGAATCTCATATCCAGCCAAACTAAGTTTCATAAGTAAAGAAGAAATAAAATCCTTTACAGATAAGCAAATGCTGAGAGATTTTGTCACCACCAGACCTGCCCTACAAGAGTTCCTGAAGGAAGCACTAAACATGGAAAGAACAACTGGTACTAGCCTTTGCAAAAACATGTCAAATTGTAAAGACCATTAATGCTAGGAAGAAACTGCATCAACTAACAAGCAAAATAACTAGCTAACATCATAATGACAGGATCAAGTTCACACATAACAATATTAACCTTAAATGTAAATGGGCTAAATGGTCCAATTAAAAGACACAGACTGGCAAATTGGATAAAGAGCCAACACCCATCAGTGCGCTGTATTCAGGAGACCCATCTCACATGTAGAGACACACATAGGCTCAAAATAAAGGGTTGGAGGAAGATCTATTAAGCAAATGGTAAACAAAAAAAGGCAGGGGTTGCAATCCTAGTCTCTGATAAAACAGACTTTAAACCAACAAAGAAAAAAAAACACAAAGGCCATTACATATTGGTAAAGGGATCAATTCAACAAGAAGATCTAAGTATGCTAAATATATATACACCCAATACACGAGCACTCAGATTCATAAAGCAAGTCCTTAGAGACATACAAAGAGACTTAGACTTCCACACAATAATAATGGGAGACTTTAACACCCCACTGTCAACATTAGACAGATCAATGAGACAGAAAGTTAACAAGGATATCCAGGAATTGAACTCAACTCTGCACCAAGCAGCCCTAATAGACATCTACAGAACTCTCCACCCCGAATCAACAGAATATACATTCTTCTCAGCAACACATCGCACTTATTCTAAAATTGACCACATAGTCAAAAGTAAAGCACTCCTCAGCAAATGTAAAAGAACAGAAATTATAACAGTCTCTCAGACCACAGTGCAATCAAACTAGAACTCAGGACTAAGAAATTCAATCAAAACAGCTCAACTACATGGAAACTGAACAACCTGCTCCTGAATGACTACTGGGTACATAACAAAATGAAGGCAGAAATAAAAATGTTCTTTGACACCAATAAGAACAAAGATACAACATACCAGAATCTCTGGGACACATTTAAAGCAGTGCATAGAGGGAAATTTATAGCACTAAATTCCACAAGAGAAAGCAGGAAAGATCTAAACTTGCCACCCTAACACCACAATTAAAAGAACTAGAGAAGCAAGGGCAAACACATTCAAAAGCTAGCAGAAGGCAAGAAATAACTAAGATCAGAGCAGAACTGAAGGAGATAGAGACACAAAAACCCTTCAAAAAATCAATGAATCCAGGAGCTAGTTTTTTGAAAAGAGCAACAAAATCGATACACTGCTAGCAAGACTAATACAGAAGAAAAGAGAAGAATCAAATAGATGCAACAAAAAATGATAAAGGGGATGTCACCACTGACCCCACAGAAATAAAAACTACCATCAGAGAATAAACACCTCTACGCAAATAAACTAGAAAACCTAAAAGAAATGTATACATTCCTGGACACTTGCACTCTTCCAAGACTAAACCAGGAAGAAGTTGAATCCCTGAATAGACCAACAGCAGGCTCTGAAATTGAGGCAATAATTAATTACCTACCAACCAAAAAAAGTCCAGGACCAGACGGATTCACAGCTGAATTCTACCAGAGGTACAAGGAGGAGCTGGTACCATTCCTTCTGAAACTATTCCAATCCATAGAAAAAGAGGGAATCCTCCCTAACTCATTTTATGAGGCCAACATCATCCTGATACCAAAGCCTGGCAGAGACACAACAAGAAAAGAATTTTAGGCCAATATCCCTGATGAACATTGATGCAAAAATCCTCAATAAAATACTGGTAAACTGCATCCAGCAGCACATCAAAAAGCTTATCCACCACGATCAAGTTGGCTTCATCCCTGGGATGCAAGGCTGGTTCAACATATGCAAATCAATAAATGTAATCCATCATATAAACAGAACCAAAAACAAAAACCACATGATTATCTCAATAGATGCAGAAAAGACCTTCAACAAAATTCAGTCCAAAATCTCCTTAAGCTGATAAGAAACTTCAGCAAAGTCTCAGGATACAAAATCAACATACAAAAATCACAAGCATTCTTATACGCCAATAACAGACAAAAGAGAGCCAAATCATGAAGGAACACCCATTCACAATTGCTTCAAAGAGAATAAAACACCTAGGCATCAGTCTTACAAGGGATGTGAAGGACCTCTTCAAGGAGGACTACAAACCACTGCTCAATGAAATAAAAGAGGACACAAACAAATGGAAGAACATTCCATGCTCATGGGTAGGAAGAATCAATATTGTGAAAATGACCATACTGCCCAAGGTAATTTATAGATTCAATGCCATCCCCATTACGCTACCAATGACTTTCTTCACAGAATTGGAAAACACTACTTTGAAGTTCATATGGAATCAAAAAAAAGCCCACATTGCCAAGATAATCCTAAGTCAAAAGAACAAAGCTGGAGGCATCACGCTACCTGACTTCAAACTATACTACAAGGCTACAGTAACCAAAACAGCATGGTACTGGTACCAAAACAGAGATGTAGAGCAATGGAACAGAACAGAGTCCTCAGAAGTAATACCACACATCTACAGCCATCTGATCTTTGACAAACCTGACAAAAACAAGAAATGGGGAAAGGATTCCCTATTCAATAAATGGTGCTGGGAAAATTGGCTAGGCATAAGTAGAAAGTTGAAACTGGATCCTTTCCTTACTCCTCATATGAAAATTAATTCAAGATGGATTAGAGACTTAAATGTTAGACCTAAAACCATAAAAACCCTAGAAGAAAACCTAGGTAATACCATTCAGGACATAGGCATGGGCAAGGACTTCATGTCTGAAACACCAAAAGCAATGGCAACAATAGCCAAAATTGACAAATGGGGTCTAATTAAACTAAAGTGCTTCTGCACAACAAAGGAAACTACCATCAGAGTGAACAGGCAACCTACAGAATGGGAGAAAATTTTTGCAATCTACTTGTCTGACAAAGGGCTAATATCCAGAACCTATAAAGAACTCAAACAAATTTACAAGAGAAAAACAAACAACCCCATCAAAAAGTGGGCAAAGGAAATGAACAGACACTTCTCAAAAGAAGACATTTATGCAGCCAACAGACACATGAAAAAATGCTCATCATCACTGGCCATCAGAGAAATGCAAATCAAAACACAATGAGATACCATCTCACACCAGTTAGAATGGTGATCATTAAAAAGTCAGGAAGAAACAGGTGCTGGAGAGGATGTGGAGAAGTAGGAACACTTTTACACTGTTGGTGTTACTGTAAACTAGTTCAACCATTGTGGAAGATAGTGTGGCGATTCCTCAAGGATCTAGAACTAGAAATACCATTTGACCCAGCCATCCCATTACTGGGTATATACTCAAAGGATTATAAATCATGCTACTATAAAGACACATGCACACGCATGTTTATTGTGGCACTATTCACAATAGCAAAGACTTGGAATCAACCCAAATGTCCATCAATGACAGATTGGATTAAGAAAATGTGGCACATATACAGCATGGAATACTATGCAGCCATACAAAAGGATGAGTTTGTGTCCTTTGTAGGGACATGGATGCAGCTGGAAACCATCATTCTCAGCAAACTATCACAAAAACAGTAAATCAAATATCGCATGTTCTCACTCATAGGTGGGAATTGAACAATGAGATCACTTGGACACAGGAAGGGGAACATCACATACCAGGGCCTGTTGTGGGGAGGGGGAAGGGGAGGAGGGATAGCATTAGGAGAAATTCCTGATGTACATGACGAGTTAATGGGTACAGCACACCAACATGGCACATGTATACACATGTAACAAACCTGCACGTTGTGCACATGATCCTGGGTAGGAATAGAGCTGAGAAACAGGGAGACCTCGTGCTTGCAAGGCACATGGGAAAAGACCCCAGGGCAGGGTGACCACTTGAGCCAGAGTGTATGCTCAGTCAACAAGATTGAAAAATCTGACCACAGGATTCTGTGGGGAGGCTGTTTGTGCTGCAGGATAGGGTTCCTGCTAGGGTGGTGAAGGAGATGAGAGCAGACAGGAAAGGCAAGTCAGGCGTATGAATTTGAAGCTGCGGCTAAAAGTTTTGGTTTGATATGTAGAGCAAAAGTGAGGATTCTGAGCACTGCAGTGACGAGAATAGAAAATTAGATCTATTTTCTCTCCCCAATTTTCCTGATATAACAATGAGAGCTATTGTCCACTTTTAGAAGATTCGGATGAAAGCAGGCATTCGAATTTTCTCTTAGGCTGTAGTTCACTTCATTTAATATTTAGCCATATTAGTAATATCTTATCTAAGAAGTGTGCATATGCTTTTTGTTACTATTTTTTATTATTTAAATAAATTCACTCTTTACAACTAAATGACTGGTTTAAGGTTACTGTGTGCTAAAAAATATGGCCATCACCATTACTTCTTGGCTCTTCACTCTGTGATGGCAGATAAGGAGCCCTTTCACCCATTCTTGGTAACCCCAGGGCTATGCCCACAGGAATGTTCTTCCTTGTTCTCTCTCTTGCTATGCTTCTGATAGGCAGATAAGGACCCTGAGACTCACAAAAGGGATCTACAAAAGGAATACTCTATAAAAAATAAAAGCCATTAGGATTTAAATATATTATCCCCTTTGATGTAATAGAAATTTAAAAAATATGAATAGCTATGATAAGATGTTTCATTTCTCTAGTTAATATTACTACAGAAAAGTAGAATTCCAAGTCAGGAAATGAAACAGCAAAAAGGCTGTAATTTGATAAATGAGAAGAAGCAATTGTCGCTCCCTCTTTCCAGAGTACCAGCTTACCTTTTTGCCTTCTCTCCATCACAAGCATGAAAAATGTTCACGGATTTTGCATGCTTTTATCACTGTACATCTAATTACCTTCTCATGAAAAATTATTTAAAGGAAGATGTTTTATAGCATAAAGACAATACATCTAAAATATCAGACCTGTAAAGGAAGGTCTACAAAACCACATTGGTAGAGGAAAAACACTCGTTTATAATAGTTCCCCCACTATGGGTCCTGCACCTGATCCCTGGTCTCATTTTCAGGCCTTTGTTCAGGCTCATAATAAGAAGTGGGGTGCAAGATTTTGAAACAAGCTTCACTTGCACCCCAAAAGCTGGTGGATGGCTGTTTGAATATGTACAGATTGGTGAATAAAGGCCTTCACGAGAGTGAAAAAAAAAAAAAGAGAGATTTAGAAGCACCAGCTCTCTGCTAAAGAGACCAAAATAGAACTAAGTCCTCTTTTTCTATGTGTGTCTGTTTTTGATTTGTCTGAAATTAGGATCTATTTTCCCTTCCTTTCTGGAGAAGCTGCTCTTGTCCAGAAGTCCCTTCACACTAGGCTTTTAGGTAGCTCTCCTAAACAACAGGGGGAAACAACCAGTCAGGCCTTTCTGAGGCCTCTGGCCTCTGTGAGAAGTGACATCAACAAAGGTGAACTTGAGGCAGGTAAAGATGCAGCTAGCCATCTAGTTTATTTGAGAATTCTAAAAATGGCATCTTGAACCACATATGCACGCCCACAAACACACGCACATGCTTGCTATATCCCTAAATGCTGTCCCTACCACATTACCTTCCTGCTACCATCTTGCTTTAAGATAGCGAATATTGTTGGGCCTAAAGCAGGGGTAGAGAGCTCCATGAAGCAGGGAGAACATGAGAATGAGAGTGAGGAAATCTGGGTAATCATACCCACTGTGTACCTTCCAAGCTTTGAGAGCTAAGGCATAACCTCCTGGGCCTTGGTTTCCTTGAGTATACAATGAGAGAATTGTACCACGTTATCTCTAAGGCTCTTTTCATTCTAGGGTTGCATTATTGCATACTATCTCATTATATCCTCCCCTGGTAGATTGAAAAGTGGAAGGTATAGTGGAGACCACACTGCTTTGAAAGTAAAGAGCCCACCTGGGTCCTAGTTCTGGCTCGGCCACTTAGCAGTTGAGCATCAAAGTCAAGTCACTGAATCTGTTCTTACTGCAGGGCAATCATAGGAATCATATGAAATAACATTCATCCATTAGTCAGCTTGTAGTGCATAACAAACCATATCAAAATCTAGTAGCTTAAAAAAATTACAATTACTTTTCATGATTCTCTACATAAGCTGGGTGGTTTTTCTGATCTGGCCTGGTACAATTGGTCTCTAAAATCTGCAAGTGGTTTGGCTGGAACTAGGTGGTCCAAGATGGCTTTACTCACATGTCTGACTAGGTGGCAGGCTAGTTGTTTAAGAGGCTCAGCCGAGGTTCTTCGGCTCTACTCCATGAGTAGAGCCATGAGGCATCCTCCAGGAGCCTTGCCTGGCCTTCATCACATGGTGGTCTCAGGGTTCCAAAGTGTGGAAGCAAGCCCCAGATGTACAGGTGTTTTTTAAACCTCTGCATGCATCACATTTGCAAATGTCCCGCTGGCTAAAGCACAGCAGACAGCTAAGCCCAGAGTCAAGGGAAGCACTAGATGAGAAGAGTTTCAGAGAATTTATGTCCATTTTGCAATTAACCAAAATACACTGAAAAGAGCTTTGAAATTAATTATAAATTGTTTATGTTTTACTTGCAAATATTTGGCTTAATTTTTCCAGCGTTAAAAATACATTTGTTCCTGCATTATCCACTAAGAGTTCTTCATAAGCTGTGAAAAATGCCTTCACTGATTGATTTATCTGAATAATCCATTGTCACTAAAGTCATCAACTGGGCTGTAAGAGGAAGAAGAGGTAAAGGAAAGATAGGAGAGTGAAGGTACATGGGCAACGTGAGAGCACCAGGATCCAAGGCAAGGTAACCGTCCAACATAGCCCACATGCTGCCAAAAAACACTGGTTTCACAGTCTTTCCAGGCTGGCCCTGGTAGTAAGGGTGGCAGAATTCAAGTAACTGCCGGGAACTGGACAGGAGCTGTGCCATAAAGATCTGCATAAAGGAAAAGATATCCTATAAATAATTCAGGTAGGTCAGAGCATGAGGTATGTTATGACAAAAGCTGATAGGAAACAAGGACTGGAGATAAGAAGTAAGTGAGCTGGAAAATCTGACCTCACTTATAGGAGAGCTCCTATAATGGCATTAATCTGCTGGACATTGTCAAAGGGAGTTAGCTGATCAGCCAATGGAGCCAAATGGAGTTGATGGGTCCTAAACAGTTGGGATAATTAAAGGCAAACATTGGTGCCAAAGTTCTGAGCTAGTCATAGCAGAGTTGCAGTCAATGGCTGAGGATGTTGGGAGGAACACTCCCTCCCAAGATGACCGGCAAGAGCCAGGCAAAATCCAGGACCACAGGAAACTAGATGGAATCCAGAGCAGTTTCCAAGGATATAAAGTGTGGGTGTATTGAATGGAACTGAAGTCTCACCCAACAGCTTGAGCCAGTAGAGCAAAGTTGGGGAAAGCCGAGACTAGGGTCAATGGCAGCAGACACTCAGGACTCACTTCAGGAACACTGGGTTTGTGCCAGTACTAATCATTCTGGATCCACTTACTGCTGACAGGCTTCTTGCCCTCCTCAGGACTGATTCAGTTGTTAGATGGGTCTGCACCTTAAAGCAGAAGGGGTTGGTGATGCCCAGCTGACAGGAGCTGAGAGCCCTTCTGCCTTTATCTCAGATCTGCTTACCTACTACAAATCAGACAGTTGTAGCTCTGAGCACTGACTATGGAGACAGGCCTGAGTGGAAAGGCCAGTTTTATTGTTCACTACTGTTGTGACATAGGCACTTTTATTCCCTTGTCCATCAATCAGCTTATGTAAAATACAGATCATAATCATACCTACTGTGAAGGATGCTGAGAGAATTAATTAGTTGAGTTAATGGACATGGAGGATATAGAACAGTACCAGGCCCATGGTGTTACATAGTTACCATGATGAGTCTGCCTTCCCTCTGCTAAGAATTTCCACTTACTATGGGACTTAAGAAAAGAGGAAGATCAAATTTCCTACACTTAGAGTTCCTAGCAACTTTGTCTTTTCAAATGGCGTGGCCATCCAATTTTAATTAATATTAAGTAGGTTTGGCTAGAGACTCTGAAAAGGGAATTATTTAAGTTTTATTGAAGGTTTTTCTTTGCATTTGGCAGTTCTAGCCAAGTCTGTTTATCACTACAAAAGGGGAAAAAAATGCAAGCATGACTTTATGATTATACTTGGAGGCACCTTCTGGTGTCTCCTTCTGGAAGGAAATTGGTCAAGGGCAACAGAGTGCCTATGAACGAGGGAACATAACAGACATTAAAATATAGGGTACAAAATGGAAAATTATATAATATAGCTCAATATTAAGAGGCAAAGAGTGGCATTTGCATAATTTCATAAGCTTTGTCCCCCAACTGCTGTCTGAAAATTGTATACCACTCTCCTGTGCTTCCCCCTAAAGAGAAATATATCTTCAGCAGCTCTATACAAGTGATCAAATAAAGCAAAATATTTAGAGCCTCCCATTAAAAGAGAGCATCTGCTGTGCATCTGCCCCAGAATCTTCATCAGAAAAATCTCTATCTTTTCTGTTTCTATACAGACCAAGGGCACTATCTTGAGTATTTCTATGAGCCATGTACTCTCAAAACAAGACTTCTCAGTGGTCAGCTGTAGCAAGGGGCTATAAAGAGAAGTTCAGGGAGTTAGGAGGTGAGGGATGGTCACATACAGGCTTTAGATACCACCCTGGATATGTATGACAACATAGTTGTATAATTTTCACTCTGCCCCACAGCATCTAGAGATAAAAGAGGTGTCATGGGAGACAAAATGAGGTCTCTTCCCTGGACAAATAAAATCAGAGAATAGTACAATACAGAATAACACCTCAGAGCACTGTACTACTTTAAAATGTGCAAAGAACTTGCCTGTACATTTTTTCACTTAGTCCTCAAGATCTGTGACTTTCTGAATTGATATCTACATCTGACAAATGAGAGACTTGAGACTTATCATTGACTTGCTCAAGGTCATAACGCTAGTTAACAGTTGATGCTTGGACTCATGGTAAGTCTATGGTTCTTTTTCCCCAATCGCCTGCCCCATGGGTCACTCCCTAAATCACCTTTACATTCGGTCTACTTTCTTGATTTATGGAAACAGAGTCCAGTCAAAGTCCAGTTTGGCTAGAATACACACTCATGTTGAGATTCCAGGAAAATAAAACGATGTAAGTATAATGTGATTGTGTGTGTGTGTGTGTGGTGGGGGTGGTGGGTAGGGGTCAGCCATGGTGGTTCCTGAACTTGGATTCCCCAGATGTAATTAGGTCTAAAAGCCTGACAATGAGCCAATATCACCCACTCAACTATGGGAAATGCAAGTAGCCCCTCTTTAAGTGTCTGTAGAAATTTGAGATCTACTCTATATAGAAATTTAAAAGAGTCATTTGCTTTTCCCATAGTTGAGTGAGTGATATTTAAGGATAAACCACAAAAAGAGTTCTAAGTTTCTCTGTGCTTTCATTCCTTTAGCACTGGAAGCTATGTAGTAGCTCTATTACATTTACTTCAAATACAAGTTACAGAAAACCTTTTCCACTCACATTCTCTTGTGTGCTCTTCTGTAACTTAAAAAAAATGAATTATTTAGCCATAGAGATAAATGAAGTCTACTTATTCCCTATTAATAAAATACAAACTATCACTCTTCAAAATTGTAATGCAACGCTCAAATTGTGTGCTTTGTTAATTAAATGATGGTCAACTGTATCCTTGCAGGTTTCCCAGCTGTAGGCAAAAGTGGGCTAGGTTTCTCAGATGCACATTAGGACCACCATGCCTATTAGTGCCATTTACTGCTTTCCTAAGGAAACACCTGCCCTGGGGAGCTTGTGTTCTTCCAGCAGAAGTCAATCTGTCAAAGACACAGACACTGGTGAATCCATTCTCTGATTCTCCAATGAGCCATGGCTTTTCAAAGAAAAGGGCATTTGATTATGTGTCCCAATTCTCTCACTCAATATGATCAACAAGAAAATTTCAAAGGTCTCAAATCTCCTTTTCCTGAAAAATCATGAAGAGAAATCAAGCCATATTGGTGTTAATGCAGGATGGGGTTTTTGTAGGTTATATCATTCAATTACCTCATTTAATAAATGAAGGAAGTAAACCTAAATAAGTAGTTACAGCAATTTCGATGATAAGAGATAAGTGATTAGGAGTCATTCTTTGTACAGAAGAGTACTAGATTAAAATGGTGCTTCAGAAAAGTGAATAAGGCAATAAAACAATTGAGGTAAAATAGTGAAGTATTAAAATTCAAGGTAAGTAATGACAGCCATAGTTGTGAAGGAAGTAGGAATGTACACAAAGGTGTGAATCCACGACACATATCATGGAACATGCCTCAGCTTTGTGCGAATGACTGGAAGGAAGGTGCTGGTATATTTGGGAATTTTTTTGTCTGTTACTTGGAGAAATTTTATTTTTAATTTTTGTGGGTACATAGTAGGTAGATATATTCATAAGATACGTGAGATATTTTGATACAGGCATACAATGCCTGTTGTGCTATCAAATGGTAGATCTTATTAATTCTTTCCAACTATATTTTTATGTCCATTAACCATCCCCATGTCCTCCTCCACTATTATTCCCAGCCTCTAGTAGAAGTTTGTCTTTCTATGCCTGGTTTATTTCGCTTATCATAATGACTTCCATTTCCATCCATGTTTTTGCAAATGACAGAAACTCATTCATTTGTGTGGCTGAATAGTACTCCATTGCGTATATGTACTACCTTTTGTTTATCCATTTATCTGTTGATGCATACATAGGTTGTTTCCAAATCTTGGCTATTGTGAATAATGTTGCAGTAAACATGGGAATGCAGGTATCTCTTCAATATACTTATTTCCTTTCTTTTGGGTAAACACCTAGCAGTGGGATTGCTGGATGATGTAGTAGTTCTATTTTTAGCTTTTCGAGGAACTTCCAAACTGTTCTTCACAGTGGCTGTACAAAGTTCCATTCCCACCAACAGTGTACAAGGGTTCCCTTTTCTCCACAACCTCACTAACATTCATGATTGCCTATCTTTTGGATAAATGACATTTTAACTAAGGCGAGATGATATGTCATTGTACTTATTATTTGCATTTCTTTGATGATGAATGATGTTGAACACTTTTTCATACACCTGCTTGTTATTCTGTGTCTTCTTTAGAGAAATATCGATTCAGATCTTTTGCCCTATCAGATTATTAGATTTTTGTTTAATGGACTTGATTGAGCAGCTTACATATTCTGGTTTTTAATCCTTTCTCAGATGGATAGTTTGCAAATACTTTCTTCCATTCTGTGGGTTGTCTCTTCACTTTGTCGATTGTACCCTTTGCTTTAAAAAAAACTGTTTATATTTATTTATTTACTTTTTTTTTTGAGACAGAGTCTCACTCTTTTGTCCAGGCTGGAGTAGAGGCATGATCTTGACTCACTGCAACCTCTGCTTCCAGGATTCAAGTGATTCTTCCATCTTAGTCTCCTGAGTAGTTAGGACTACAGGCACATGCCACCACACCTGGCCAATTTTTGTATTTTTAGTAGAGATGGGGATTTTACCATGTTGGCTAGGCTGGTCTCAAACTCCTGACCTCAAATGACCCATCAGCCTTGGGCTCCTAAGGTGCTGGGATTACAAGCATGAGACACCATACACAGCTGCTCTACAGTAGCTTTTTAACTTGATGTGTTTCATTTGTCCATTTATGCTTTGGTTGCCTATGCTTGCGGGGTATTATTAAATAAATCCTTGCTCAGACCAATGCCTTTGAGAATTTCCCAATGTTTTGGAAATTTCATTGTTAAGGTATTAGATTTAAGTCTTTAATTCATTTTAATTTTGCTTAATATGGTGAGAGATTATATGGTTTGGCTGTGTTCCCACCCAAATCTCATCTTGAATTGTAGCTCCCATAATTCCCATATGTTGTGGGAGGGACCTGGTGGGAGATAATTGAATCATGGGTATGGTTTCTCCCACACTGTTCCCATGGTAGTGAGTTAGTCTCATGAGATATGATGGTTTTACAAGGGAAAACCCCTCTCACTTGGTTCTCATTCTTTTCTCTTGTCTGCCACCATGTGAGATGTGCCTTTCACGTTTCATCATGATTGTGAGGCCTCCCCAACCACGTAGAACTCCATTAAACCTCTTTTTCCTTATAATTTACCCAGTCTTGGCTAAGTCTTTTGTCAACAGCATGAAAGCAGTCTAATACAGTACGTTGAAACTTGTAGAGTGGGGTGCTGCTGTAAAGATATCAAAAAATGTGAAAGCATTTTAGAACTGGGGAACAGGCAGAGGTTGAAACAGTTTGGGGGGCTCAGAAGAATACATGAAAATGTGGGAAAGTTTGGAACTTCCTAGAGACTTGTTGAATGGCTTTGACCAAAATGCTGATAATGATATGGTCAATGAAATCCAGGCTGAGGTGGAACTTATTGGGAACTGGAGTAAAGGTGACTCTTGCTATGTTTTAGCAAAGAGACTGGCAGCATTTTGCCCCTGTCCTAGAGATTTGTGGAATTTTGAACTTCAGGAATATGATTTAGGGTATCCAGAAGAATTCATTTCTAAGCAGCAAAGCATTCAAGAGGTGACTTGAGTGCTATTAAAAGCACTCAGTTTTAAAAGAGAAACAGAGCATACAATTTCAGAAAATTTGCAGCTTGATAACTGATAGAAAAGAAAAATATATTTTCTGAGAAAAGATTAAAGCTGGCTGCAGAAATGTGTATAAGTAACTTGGAGACAAATGTTAATCACCAAGACAAGGGGGAAAATGTCTGCAAGACATGTCAGAGAACTTTGTGGCAGCCCCTGCCATCACAGACCCAGAAACCTAGGAGGAAAAAATGGTTTCATGGCCTGGGCCCAAGGCCCCCCTGCTGTGTGAAGCTTAGGGAGTTGGTGCCCTGTGTCCCAGCCACTCTAAACAGGCCAACAAGGGCTGAGGTACAGCTCAAGCTATGGCTTCAGAGGATGCAAACCCCAAGCATTGACAGCTTCCACATGGTGTTGAGCCTGCTGGTGCACAGAAATTAAGAATTAAGGTTTGGGAATTTCTGCCTAGATTTCAAAGGATGTATGGAAATGTTGAGATGTCCAGGCAGAGGTGTGCTTCAGGGATGGGGCACACATGAGAACCTCTTCTAGGGCAGTGCAGAAGGGAAATGTGGGGTTGAAGCCCCCACACATTGTCCTCACTGGGGCACTGCCTAGTGGAGCTGTCAATAGAGGGCCACTGTTCTCCAGACCCCAGAATGGTAGATCCACTGACAGCTTGCACTGTGCACCTGGAAAAGTCACACACACTCAACATTATCCTGTGAAAGCAGTCTGGAGGGAGGCTGTATCCTGCAAAGCCACAGGGACGGAGCTGCCCAAGGCCATGGGAGCCCACCTTGTGCAGCATGACTTGGATGTGAGACATGGAATCAAAGGAGACCATTTTGGAACTTTAAGATTTGACTGTTCTGCTTGATTTCAGATTTGTATGAGGCCTGTAGCTCCTTTGTGTTGGTCCATTTCTCCCATTTGGAGCAGCTCTATCTACCCAATGCCTGTATCTCTATTGTGTCTAGAAAGTAACTAACTTGCTGCTGATTTTACAGGCTCGTAGGTGGAAGGGACTTGCCTTGTCTCAGATGAGACTTTGGGGTGTAGACTTTTGAGTTAATGCTGAAATGAGTTAAGATTTTAGGGGACTGTTGGGAAGGCATGATTGGCTTTGAAACGTGAGGACATGAGATTTGGGTAGGGCCAGGGGCAGACTGATATGGTCTGCCTGTGTCTCCACCCAAATCTCATTTTAAAGTGTAGCTCCCATAATTCCCTCATGTTTTAGGGAGGGACCTAGTGGGAGATAATTAAATCATGGTTGTGGTTTCCCCCATACTATTCCTGTGGCAGTGAACAAGCCTCATGAGGTCAGATGGTTTTATAAGGGGAAACCTCTTTTTCTTGGCTGTCATTCTTCCCTGCTGCCATGTAAGAGGTGCTTTTCACCTCTACCATGATTGAGAGGCTTCCCTAGTGACATGGATCTGTAAGTCCATTAAATCTCTCATTTTTTTTTAAAATAAATGTCCCAATCTTGAGTATGTCTTTATCAAGAGTGTGAAAACAGACTAATACACTTCCATTCTTCTGCATATAAATATCCAATTTTCCCAGCACAATTTATTTAAGAGACTGTTTTTTCCCCCAATATATGTTCTTAGCACCTTTGTCAAAAATGAGTTCACTGCAGGTGTGTGAATTTGTTTCTAGGTTCTCTTTTCTGTTCCACTGGTCTATGTGTCTATTGTTTTGCAAGTACCATGCTGTTTTGGTTACTATAGTTCTGTGGTATAAAGTCAGGTAATGTGATTCCTCCAGTTTTTTGCTCAGGATAGCTTTTGCTATTGTGGGTCTTTTGTGGGTTTCATATAAATTTTAGGATTGCTTTTTCTATTGCTGTGAAAGATGTCTTTGGTATTTGGATAGGGATTTCATTGAATGTGTAGATTGCTTTGGGTAGTATGGACATTTTAACAATATTGAGTCCCCCAATCTATGAACATGGAATATCTTTCCATTTTTGTTCCTGCTTCATCTTATGTCAATGTTTTATTGTTTTCATTCCAGAGATCTTTCACTTCCTTGGTTAAGTTTATTCCTAGGTATTTTATTTTATTCATACCTGTTGTAAATGGAATTAACTTCTTGATTTCTTTTTCAAAATGTTTGCTGCTGGCATACAGAAATGCTACTGAATTGTGTGTGTTGATTTTTCTATCCTACAACTTGAATGAATTTATTATCTGTTCTAATAGTTTTTTTGGTGGAATCTTTAGTGTTTCCAAATATATCATATCATCTGTAAACAAGGATGATTTAATTTCTCCCTTTTCAATTTGGATGCCCTTTATGTTTTTTTCTTTTCTTTGATTCCTCTGGCTACAATTTCCAGTGCTATGTTGAATAACAACGGGAAAAGTGGGCATCCTTGTCTTGTTCCAGATCTGAGAAGAAAGGCTTTACATTTTTCCCATTTAGAAAGATACTAGCTGTGGGTCTGTCATATGTGGCTTTTATTGTTTTAAGTCTGTTTATTCTATACCCAGTTTTATGAGGGTTTTTATCATGAAAAGATGCTGAATTTTATCAAATGCTTTTTGAGCATTAATTGAAATGACCATATGGCTTTTCTTCTTCATTCTATTGATATGATGTATCACATTGATTGATTTGCATATGTTGAACCATCCTTGCATTCTTAGAATAAATTCCATTTGGTCATGATGAATATCTTTATAGTTTTGTTGAATTTGGATTGTTAGTATTTTGTTGAAGATTTTTACAACAATGTTTATCAGATATATTCGCTGTCATTTCCTTTTTTGGTGTCTTTGTCTGGTGTTGGTGTCAGCGTAATATTGGCCTCATAGTATGAGTTTGCAAGTATTTTCTCTTTCTCTATTTTTAAGAATAGTTTGAACAGGGTTGGTATTAATTCTTTGTTAAATGTTTGGTAAAATTCAGCAGTGAAGCCTTCAGATCCTGGGCTTTTCTTTGATAAAAAATCTTTTTATGACAGTTTTGATCTCATTGCTTATTATTAGTCTGTTCAGGTTTTGGATTTCTTCATGGTTCAATCTTGATACATTATATTTGTCTATAAATATATCCATTTCTTCAAGCTTTTCTAATTTATTGGCATGTAGTTCCTCATAGCAGCCCTTAATGATCTCTTGAATTTCTGTGGTATTGTGTGTAATGTCTCATTTTTCATATCTGATGTTATTTATATGCATATTCTGTCCCTTTTTCTTAGTCTGGATAAAGGTCTGTCAATTTTCTTTATCTTGTTACAAACATAACTTTTGTTTCATTGATAGTATTTTTTGTTTCAATTTCATTTATGTCTGCTATGATCTTTATTGTTTATTTTCTTCTACAACTTTTTGGGCTTGGTTTGCCCTTGCTTTTCTAGTTCTTTGAGATGTGTCATTAGGTTGTCCATTTGACATTTTTCTACATGTTTGATGAAGGCACTTGTTGCTGTAAACCTTCCTCTTAGTACTGCTTTTACTGTATCCTATAGTTTTTGCTATGCTGTGCCTCCATTTTTATTTGCTTTAAGAAATTTTTAAATATTCATAATTTCTCCATTGGTCCACTGATCATTCAGGAACATATTGTTTAACTTTTATGTGTTTTCATAGTTTTCAAAATTTCTCTTGGTTGCCAGTTATATTCCACTCTGCTCAGAGAAGATATTTGATATTCTTTAATTGTCTTTGAATGTTTTAAGCCTTGTTTTGCGACCTAATACATGGACTAATCCTTGACAATGATCCATGTGCTGAGGAAAAAAAATATGTATTCTTTAGCTGTTGAATGAAATGTTCTGTAAATATCTATTTGGCCAATTTGGTCTGCAGTGTAGATTAAGTCTGATGTTTCTTTGTTGAATTTCTGTCAGAATAATCTGTCTAATGCCAAAAGTGGGCCATTAAAGTTTACAGCTATTATTGTATTACAGCCTTTCTCTCTGTTTAGCTCTAATAATATTTGCTTTATATATCTTGGTGGTCCAGTGTTGTGTGCATATATATTTAAAGTTACTGTATCCTCTAGCAGAATTGACTCCTTTATCATTATATAGTGAGATTCATTGTCTCTTTTTATACTTTTGGTCCTGGAATCTACTTTATCTGATACAAGTATAGTGACTCCTGCTCTATTTTGGTTTCCATTGGCATGGAATATCTTTTTTAAATCTTTTAATTTTCAGTATATGCATGTCTTTATAGGTAAAGTATGTTTCTTGTAGACAACAGGTCACTGGGTCTTGTTTTTTCATCCGTTCAGCCAGTTTATGCCTTTTGATTGTAGAGTTTATTCCATGTACATTCAGTGTTATTATTGATAATAACTTATTCCTGCCATTTTGTTATTTTTGTTTTGTGTGTGTGTGTTTGTGTGTGCTGTTCTCTTCTTTATCTCATTTCTTTCTGTCTTTCTTTTAATATAGATGAATTTCTCAGATGGTGTGTCTTAATTTCTTGATTTTTAAAATTTTTTATGTCTACTTACTGTTTGCTTTTAGATTTGAGGTTATCATGACACTTGCAAATAATACATTATAACCCACTATTTTACACAGTGGACAACTTAATGCTGATTGCATAAACAACCAATCAAACAAGCAAGAGAAAACTAATAAATTTCATCTCTCTACTTTTTAACTTTTTGTTGTTTCTGTTTATATCTTCTTGTACCATTTATGTCCTGAAAGGTTGAGATATTATTTTTGATAGGTTCATCTTTTAGTCTTTCTGCTCTTGATATGAGTAGTTTACACATCACAATTACAATGTTATATACCATTCTCTGTTTTTCTGTGTACTTCCTATTACCAGTGAGTTTTGTACCATCAGATGAGTTCTTATTACTCATTAACATTCTTTCCTTTCAGAATAAAAAACTCCCCTTCACATTTCTTGTATGACAGTTCTGGTGTTGACAAAACCCCTCAAATTTTGCTTCTCTGGGAAAATATTTATCCTTTATGTTTGAAGCATATTTTTGTGGGATATACTATTCCAGGATTTTTTTTCCTTTAGCACTTAAATATATATTATGTCATAAAGGTCACATGTCTCTGCCTTTCTGGGATTGATCACTGATGTATTATTTAGTTCATTTGGTTATGTTTTCCTAGATGGTTGTGATGCTTGTGGATATTTGCCACTCCCTCCAGAGGGAGATTATAAAACATATAATGGAGCTCCAATATATCTTATCTTTTATAACAGCATATGTTACCTTTTTTTCTCTTGCTGCTTTTAGGATCCTTTCCTCATCCTTGAAATTTGGGAGTTTGATTATTAAATGTTGAGAGGTATACTTATATGGGTTAAGTCTGTTTGGTGTTCTCTAACCTTCTTGAACTAGAATATTTATATCTTTTTCTAGGTTTGGGAGGTTCTCTATTAGTATCCCTTTGAATAACCTTCTACCCCAATCTCTAATTCCTTTCTAAATTCAATAATGTTTACATTTTCCCTTTTAAGGATATTTTCTGTATCTTATTGCCATGCATTACTCTTTTTATTCTTTTTTAACTTCCTCTATACATTTTCATATAGCCTTTCTTCAAGTTCACTAATTCTTTCTTCTGCTTGATCAATTCTGCTGTTAAGAGATGCAGATGCATTCCAATATGTCAGCTGAATTTATCAGCTATGAAATTTCTGCTTGATAATTTTTAAATTATTTCAATCTCTTTGATAAATATATCTGATAGAATTCTGAATTCCATCTCTGTGTTATCTTGAATTTATTTGAATTTCCTCAAAACAGCTATTTTGAACTTTCAGTTTGAAATGTCACACATCTCTGTCTCTCTGGGATTAGCCACTGATTTATTATTTATCTGACTTAGTCATGTTTTTCTGGGTGGTCTTGATGCTTGTGGATGTTCATCAGTGTCGGCAATGAAGAGTTACGTATTTATTGTAGTTTTCACAGTCTGGGCTTCTTTGTATTTGTCCTTCTTGGGAAGGCTTTCTGGGTATTTGAAAGGACTTGGGTGTTGTGATCTGTGCTTGGTCACTGCAGCCATATCAGCATTAGAAGGTACCCCAAGCCCAGTAATGCTATAGTTTTTGCAGACTTGTAGAGGTACTGCATTTGTGGCCTTGGGTAAGATCCAGAAGTATTATCTGGTTTACCAGAAAGACATTCTTATTCTCTTCCCTTAATTTCTCACAAACAAACGAAGTCTCTTTCTCTGTGGTAAGTTTCCTGGAGGTGGGTGAGGGGTGACACAAGCACCCCTTGGTCACCACCACTGGGACTGTGCTGGGTCAGACCTGAAGCCAGCACAGTCCTGGGTCTTTCCTAGTGTCCATTTTGGCTACTACCTATATTCAATCAAGGCCCTAGGGCTCTACAATTAGCAGGTGGTGAATCCAGTAAGGCTTGTGTCCTTCCATCTATGGCAATGAGTTCACCCTGGCCCTGCATATGTCCAGAGATGCTATTCATATGCCAGGGTTGGAGTCAGAAACGTTAGGAATCTACTTAGTGCTTTGTTCTACTGGGTCTGAGCTGGTACCCAAGCCACAAGACAAAGTCCTTCCCATTATTCCCTCCCATTACTTCAAGCAGAGGAGTCTCTCCATATGTTCACGGCTAAACCAAGCCCATGGCAAACACTGCTTGGTTACTGCCAATGTCTACTCAAGCGCAAGGGCTCTTCAGTCAGTTTGTGGTGAATTCTGCTAATCCTGAGCCTCTCTCTTTAGGGAAGTGAGCTCCCCTCTCAAACAGAGTAGATCCAGAAATGTTTTCTGGAGTCAAGACCTAGAAATGGGACCTAAGAAGCCTACTTAATGCTCTACCTGACTATGGCTGAAGTGGTACCCAAGCTGAAAGACAAAGGCCTCGTTACTCTTCCTTCTTCTTTTCTCAAGCAGAAAGAGTCTTTCTGCATGGCCACCACATCTGGGAATATGCTGGGTTACACCTGAAGCCAGCCTGGCTCAGAGTCTCACCCAAAGTCTGCAGCAAGTACTGCCTGGCTACTTCCGGTTGTTGAGGGCCCAAGAAATCTTTACTTGGCAGGTGATTAATCCTTCCAGGACTGGGTCATTTCCTTCAAGGCAGTAGGCTCCCTTCTGGCCCAACATTTGTAGTTTGTCTAGAAATGTTGTCTGGGAGCTAGGGCCTTGAATTGGGACCCCTGGACTCTGCTTGATGCTGTATTCTAACTATGGTTGAGCTGGTATCTTCGTTGCAAGGCAAAGTCCTCTTACTCTTTCCTCTCATCCCAGAGTTGTCAGCTCTACTGCCTGGGGTTGGAGGAGGAGTGGTGCAAGGACTCCCTTTGCCAACCCAGCTGGTGTCTCACTAGGTCTCATGTACTCCAAGTTCACTGGTTTCAAGCCCAGCACAGCACCAGGACTTGCCCAGGGATTGCAGTTCTTATAGCATAGATTGCCTTTCAAGTTTATTTAGGACCCCAGAGAACTTTAGCCCACAGTGGCAGGGTTTGCCAGAATTCAGGTTCTGACCACTGGGATGAGCAATCTGCCTCTGGCTAAGGGTGGTCTAAATGTTTCCTGTGTGGGTGCCTGCTGAGTTCTGCCCCCTATTGCTTTCTACTGTGACAAGGCAGCACTGAGTTCCAATGTGAAGTCTCTCAATCACTGCACTATCCCTCCCTCAAGCAAGCAGATTTTCTCTCTGTGCCACATGGCTGCGGCTGTGTAATGGGGGGAGGGGTGGTTAGGTTACTCAAGACTCTTTCCTACCCACCTTGGTTCCTCTTTCCTTAATGTGATGTAAAAACCAAGTACTGTAATCGCTCACCTGATATTTTGGTTCTTGTGAAGGTAGTTTTTTGTGTGGACAGTTATTAAATGTGGTGTTCCTGTGAAGGAGAAATCATTAGAGGCTTCTATTCAGCCAACTTGCTCTACCTCCCGTCTCTGTAGATAGGTGTGAAGTATCTCATGTGTGTCACTGCCAGACACCAGGGATGTTACTGAGAATAAGAGAGAAAAGCCCTGACCTCATGGTGTTTATATAAAGAATGGGAAGAGGTGATTAAGTGACAGAAAAAGAAACCAAATAACACAGTTAGTTTTGGATGGTGGAGTTAGACCTAGTGTTTGGTTGATCTGGAAAAGAGACCTAGAGGTGGAAGGCAACTAAGAGATCCCTATTTGCCACCCTAACTTATTTTTCTCTGTCCAAAGGCCTCTTCCAATTTTTTTTTATTCCAGCTATGGGGTAAAACTAGGAAGTCATTTCATTTTACCTCTGACATCCTTGCACACCGCTTTACATTTGTCATTTCCTTTAAAGCACTTCTCAAAGTTCAAATTATGCCTCCCAGCTCAGATACACTGATATCTGTAAAACAAGCCTTTCCTCCGCCTGGCCAGCCCCCTCTGGCTTTCACCATATTCTTAATCCCCCCCCTTTTTTTTTTCCTTCCTGAGACCTTCCATAGCTCTGCCATTTCTAATGGATATGGGAGTTTTTCTTCTTCTTCTTCTTCTTCTTCTTCCTTCTTCCTTCTTCCTTCTTCCTTCTTCTCCTTCTCCTTCTCCTCCTCCTTCTTCTCCTTCTTTCTTCTTTCTTCTTTTTTGAGACAGAGTCTTACACTGTTAGCCAGGCTGTAGTGCAGTGGCACAATCTCGGCTCACTGCAACCTCTGCCTCCCAGGTTCAAGCAATTCTCCTGCCTCAGCCTCCCAAGTAGCTAGGATTACAGGTGCCTGCCACCATGATCAGCTAATTTTTTGTATTTTTAGTAAAGACAGAGTTTCTCCATGTTGGCCAGACTAGTCTCAAACTCCTAACCTCAGGTTATCCACCCACCTTGGCCTCCCAAAGTGCTGGGATTACAAGCGTGAGCCACCGCACCTGGCCAAGAAGTTTTTATGAAGAAAAAGATGACATAATTATTTGATTTATAATGCCTTTCCATTACTAATTGATCATCAGGCTAGAGACCAACTGTGTTAGTCAATTTTCACACTGCTATAAAGAACTACCCGAGACTGGGTAATGTATAAAGAAAAGAAGGCTTAATTGACTCACATTTCTGTATGGCTGGGGAGGCCTCAGAAAACTTATAATCATGGCAGAAGGTGAAGGAAGGCACATCTTACATGGCTGCAGAAGAGAAAGAGAATGAGGAGGAATTTTCAAACACTTTTAAACCATCAGATTTCATGAGAACTCACTATCATGAGAACAGCATGGGGGAAACCATCCCCATGATCTAATCACCTCCCACAAAATCCCTACCTCACGATGTGGGCATTACAATTTGAGACGGGATTTGAGTGGGGACACAGAGCCAAACCACATCATCAACACATCTAAGAATTAACTTATCATTGTCAAACTCTAACCTGGACTTTCCATTTATTTTAATATTACAAGCTCTCCCCTTCCCATATATCCAGACTACTGATGCTCTGTCCCTTTTTACTTCCTTTTCTTAGGAAGAATATTTTGTTGTCCAGATGAGAAGCAAATGTGTGGAATAATTGGGTTATTTCTCCAGACAGTAGAATGGGTCCTTAGGTAGCTAGTGAAGTGTCTGAGCTGGCATCTGCATATTGAGAAGGAGTATGCAAGCACATTTTTAGTAACGTTAATGAGACTTCTGTACCCTTGACACTCAGAGTCAGGTGTATCAGACAAACTAGAAAAACAGCAAGAATACACACTTTACTTTGGAGAAGTTTGACCCAGAACAAAAGTCTCCAAATTTTCAGTGACATTGGAATAGGAAAACCCAGCTCTTTGAAAATATAGTTAAAAGAGTACAGGGCCAATAAGTTATTTCTATTTCTCAATTTCTTTCCGTCAGCACTAAATATATCAGTTCCTCAAATTCATCTTAGCAAAAATATAAATAAATGTTGATAATTCTTTAATTATGAAATAAATGCAAAGTTTAGTTTTGACAATATGATCCTTCTAACCCAAAAGAAAATATATGATTATAACTGGGATAAATGAAGATTTTATTGAAATATTTTATTGCACAGAAATACTTTTCAGATTAATGAAGAGGAAAGGAAGCTAATATTTATAAAATGCCCAGTGTTTTAGACACTGTGCTATAATTTTGCTACAAAGCTGTAGTCAAGTACAATGAATTAGACACATAACAATCCAAATGCTAATGCAATTTTTAAAACTTGAAAAATAGTATACTTTAACTTGCTCCTTTTTTAATGAGCTATTGATTATAAAGTTAAAAAGAAAAAGTGATTTTAAGTGGTTGCAGTGAGATTGCTGTAGATGAGATTGCAGCTGATTTTCAACACTTTGAGGACTTATCAGAATCAGCAATCTTGATTGGAAGTCCAGGTTAAATATAAGACTGCATTTACAAAGCAGTGGCTTGTTGTGTCAGCCAAACTGTTATATTACTAACTCTATTAACTTTTAGTTTGCATGTGTAGAAGGTAGTGGATAAAAATAGTTTCATTTTATATAAAAGGAAGCATAGATACAGAGAAGCTAAATGGTTTTTATTTAACCTTCCACAGATGATTGACTGATACTGAATTAAATTTAATTCCTGGCTACAGGCATTTATGGTCTGAATGTTACCCTTTTTCTACATGAAAATAAATTCTTATTAGGTTATCTTTGTAGTTTTAACTCTCAATTCCTGAGGATTATGATGTTAAATACACCCACTACTCTTACCCCCTCCTTTCTTCCCTCTGCCCACAATGCAATCCATAAAGAAACTCAAGACCTTGACCTTCTGAAGACAGACCTCATTATCCAGCAATGCTAGAATGAGTAAGGGGACCAAAACACAGATAGCAGTCCACTCAGATAACACACACCATTTCTGACATAATGCTCCTTGCCATTATCAGAGAAGAAAATCAAAGTGACGAGAAAACATAAATCAAGGAAAGCAAAATTATTTTAACATTTAAATGGATTATTTTAGAATTCTGTAGGTATTATCATTGAATACAACCTAGGCCTCCCAAATTTATTGGGACAAACATCCCAATCATTTCAATATGAATTTCGTCTAGGTAAGACTGGAAAAATAGTGCATCAAATCTGCATGAATATCATAAGGGAGCAACGTCACCTTTGAGAGTTGTACCCTTCTCTACAGGCAGCAGGAGGGTTACAAGAGGTCAGGTCTAGGAATCAGTACATGTATGGTCTGGTCTTAGCTCCACCCTCTCTTTATTACCTGGGGCTATCACTTGACTTGTTAGAGTTTCAGTATCCTTCCTCATCGGTAAAATGAATATATTCTTTGTAACTCCTTTTCAGGTGGCTCTCACTGCCTTTGACTAAGGAAGAGATCAAGATGTGTGGCAGATCTGTATTGTATTGCATCAATTTAGCTAGACTGGAACCACATTTCCCAGAATCCCCTTCCCAGCATAGTTTCCCCTTAGTTTGGGCCACAAGAGGTTTAGACAAGATCTGGAAGGTGGAAGTGATGTAGCACCATCTTCCCTTTTTATACCTGGAAGCTCAGGGAAGAATGTGAGGCACTGCTGCCTCTCACTCACAGTGTTGCTCATGTGCCAGCTGGCCTGGATGGTGTGGAGCAGCAGCTAGGCCAGCCTCCAAAGCACCTATAGTCCCTCTGGGTTGCCCTTCAGCTTCCTGGACTCCTGGGTCAGGAGCATGTTAAGCTTTATGATGAAGAGTCTGGTTTCACCTAGAGATACTTTAACGTCAAAATTGGAGGCTTTTAGGGGAGACATTGACAAGAGTTTCAGTTCATCCTTTTTGGTTACAGGTCATCAGTTCCTTGCTTCCTCCATTTCACATCCATTTGTCCTTCCCAAATGCCTGCCCTGCAGACTCCAGGGTGTAGCTTCAGGTACAGAGGAAATAGCATACCACAGACTTAGATCCCACAGTTGCATAAGGTTGAATCTCTACAATATATTTATCATATATGTGTGTATATATATATACACACAGAAAGAGAGACATAGTGATAGACATGTATTCATGTATGTGTACTATTGATTTTGCTTCTCAGATTGAATCCTGACAAATATAGTTATATCTGAAAAACATGGACCGTTGATCTCAATATTCTCAGCATCAAGCTCATTGCTTATCTTAGCAAGTACTCAACAAATTATTAAATCCAAAATATTTATTTGGCAAACATCCAAGCATTAAACAAACCTAGGGGTTTTTTTGGTTGTTTGAGACAGGGCATGTCACCCAGGCTAGAGTGTAATGGCAAGATCTTGGCTCACTGCAACTTCCCCTTCCTGGGCTCAGGTGATCCTCCCACCTCAGCCTCCCAAGTAGTTAGGACTACAGATGTACTGCCACTACACCTGACTAATTTTTGTATTTTTAGTAGAGACAGTGTTTCTCCATGTTGCTCATGCATGCTGATCTCAAACTCCTGGGCTCGAGTGATGTGTCTCCCAAAGTGTTAGGATTACAGGCATGAGCCACTGTGCCTGGCCATGTATTTTTAAAAATGCAATGATCACCAAAAATAAATAGCAACTAGCTAATGAATGGTTTTCCTTGAGAATTTACTTGTCAGACAAATTATCTAAGAAAAGTTTTCTGCCTTAATCAGATCAACTTATATATAAGTTTCCTATGTCTTGTCTGGTTCTTTGATATAAAATTAAAACTTGTAAATTTAAATATAAATACTTATTTAATTTTTTATTTTTATTTATTTATTTTTATTTTATTTATTTATTTTATTATACTATAAGTTCTAGGGTACATTTGCATAACGTTTATATCATGTATAACTCCCCAATGCAATCCCTCCCTCCTCCCCCCTCCCCATGATAGGCCCCAGTGTGTGATGTTCCCCTTCCCGAGTCCAAGTGATCTCACTGTTCAGTTCCCACCTATGAGTGAGAACATGCGGTTTTGGTTTTCTCTTCTTGTGATAGTTTGCTAAGAATGATGGTTTCCAGCTGCATCCATGTCCCCACAAAGGACGCAAACTCATCCTTTTTGATGGCTGCATAGTATTCCATGGTGTATATGTGCCACATTTTCTTAATCCAGTCTGTCACAGATGGACATTTGGGTTGATTCCAAGTCTTTGCTATTGTGAATAGTGCCGCAATAAACATACGTGTGCATGTGTCTTTGTAGTAGATAATTTATAATCCTTTGGGTATATACCCAGTAGTGGGATGGCTGGGTCATATGGTACATCTAGTTCTAGATCCTTGAGGAATCGCCATACTGTTTTCCATAATGGTTGAACTAGTTTACAATCCCACCAACAGTGTAAAAGTGTTCCTATTTCTCCACATCCTCTCCAACATCTATTGTTTCCTGACTTCTTAATGATTGCCATTCTAACTGGTGTGAATGGTATCTCATTGTGGTTTTGATTTGCATTTCTCTGATGACCATTGATGATGAGCATTTTTTCATGTGTCTATTGGCTGTATGGATGTCTTCTTTTTGAGAAATGTCTGTTCATATCCTTTCCCCACTTTTTGATGGGGTTGTTTGTTTTTTCTTGTATATTTTGTTGAGTTCTTTGTAGATTCTGGATATTAGCCTTTGTCAGATGAGTAGGTTGCAAAAATTTTCTCCCATTCTGTAGGTTGCCTGTTCACTCTGATGGTAGTTTCTTTTGCTGTGCAAAAGCTCTTTAGTTTAATTAGATCCCATTTGGGATTTTTTTGGCTTTTGCTGCCGTTGCTTTTGGTGTTTTAGACATGAAGTCCTTGCCCATGCCTATGTCCTGAATGGTACTACCTAGATTTTCTTCTAGGGTTTTTATGGTATTAGGTCTAACATTGAAGTCTCTAATCCATCTTCACTTAATTTTCGTATAAGGGGTAAGGAAAGGATCCAGTTTCAGCTTTCTACTTATGGCTAGCCAATTTTCCCAGCACCATTTATTAAATAGGAATCCTTTCCCCATTTCTTGTTTTTTCTCAAGTTTATCAAAGATCAGATGGCTGTAGATGTGTGTATTATTTCTGAGACTCTGTTCTGTTCCATTGGTCTATTTCTCTGTTCTGGTACCAGTACCATGCTGTTTTGGTTACTGTAGCCTTGTAGTATAGTTTGAAGTCAGGTAGCGTGACGCCTCCAGCTTTGTCTGGGCAATGCAGGCTCTTTTTTGGTTCCATATGAACTTTAAAGCAGTTTTTTTCCAATTCTGTGAGAAAGTCATTGGTAGCTTGAATGGGGATGGCATTGAATCTATAAATCACCTTGGCAGTATGGCCATTTCACATATTGATTCTTCCTATCCATGAGCATGGTATGTTCTTCCATTTGTTTGTGTCCTCTTTGATTTCACTGAGCAGTGGTTTGTAGTTCTCCTTGAAGAGGTCCTTTACATCCCTTGTAAGCTGGATTCCTAGGTATTTTATTCTCTTTGAAGCATTGTGAATGGAAGTTCATTCTGATTTGGCTCTCTGCTTGTCTGTTACTGGTGTATAAGATGCTTGTGATTTGTGCACATTAATTTTGTATCCTGAGACTTTGCTGAAGTTGCTTATCAGCTTAAGGAGATTTTGGGCTGAGACAATGGGGTTTTCTAAATATACAATCATGTCATCTGCAAACAGGGACAATTTGACTTCTTCTTTTCCTAACTGATACCCTTGATTTCTTTCTCTTGCCTGATTGCCCTAGCCAGAACTTCCAACACTATGTTGAATAGGAGTGGTGAGAGAGGGCATCCCTGTCTTGTGCCAGTTTTCAAAGGGAATTTTTCCAGTTTTTGCCCATTCAGTATGATATTAGCTGTGGGTTTGTCATAAATAGCTCTTATTATTTTGACGTACGTTCCATCAATGTCGAATTTATTGAGCGTTTTTTAGCATAAGGGCTGTTGAATTTTGTCAAAAGCCTTTTCTGCATCTATTGAGATAATCATGTGGTTCTTGTCTTTGGTTCTGTTTATATGCTGGATTATGTTTATTGATTTGCGAATGTTGAACCAGCCTTGCATCCCAGGGATGAAGCCCCTTGATCATGGTGGATAAGCTTTTTGATGTGCTGCTGAATCCGGTTTGCCAGTATTTTATTGAGGATTTTGCATCGATGTTCATCAGGGATATTGGTCTAAAATTCTCTTTTTTTGTTGTGTCTCTGCCAGGCTTTGGTATCAGGATGATGTTGGCCTCATAAAATGAGTTAGGGAGGATTCCCTCTTTTTCTATTGATTGGAATAGTTTCAGAAGGAATGGTACCAGCTCCTCCTTGTAACCTCTGGTAGAATTCAGCTGTGAATCCATCTGGTCCTGGACTTTTTTTGGTGGGTAGGCTATTAATTGTTGCCTCAATTTCAGAGCCTGCTATTGGTCTATTCAGGGATTCAAATTCTTCCTGGTTCAGTCTTGGGAGAGTGTACGTGTCCAGGAAATTATCCATTTCTTCTAGATTTTCTAGTTGATTTGCGTAGAGGCATTTATAGTATTCTCTGATGGTTGTTTGTATTTCTGTGGGGTCGGTGGTGATATCCCCTTTATCATTTTTTATTGCGTCTATTTGATTCCTCTCTCTTTTCTTCTTTATTAGTCTTGCTAGCGGTCTGTCAATTTTGTTGATCTTTTCAAAAAACCAACTCCTGGATTCATTGATTTTTTGGAGGGTTTTTTGTGTCTCTATCTCCTTCAGTTCTGCTCTGATCTTAGTTATTTCTTGCCTTCTGCTAGCTTTTGAATGTGTTTGCTCTTGCCTCTCTAGTTTTTTAATTGTGATGTTAGAGTGTCAATTTTAGATCTTTCCTGCTTTCTCTTGTGGGCATTTAGTGCTATAAATTCCCTCTACACACTGCTTTAAATGTGTCCCAGAGATTCTGGTATGTTGTATCTTTGTTCTCATTGGTTTCAAAGAACATCTTTATTTCTGCTTTCATTTCGTTATGTATCCAGTAGTCATTCAGGAGCAGGTTGTTCATTTCCATGTAGTTGAGCGGTTTTGATTGAGTTTCTTAGTCCTGAGTTCTAGTTTGATTGCACTGTGGTCTGAAAGACAGTTTGTTATAATTTCTGTTCTTGTACATTTGCTGAGGAGTGCTTTACTTCCAATTATGTGGTCAATTTTGGAATAAGTGCGATGTGGTGCTGAGAAGAATGTATATCTGTTGATTTGGGGTGAGAGTTCTATAGATGTCTATTAGGTCCGCTTGGTGCAGAGATGAGTTCAATTCCTGGATATCCTTGTTAACTTTCTGTCTCGTTGATCTGTCTAATGTTGACAGTGGAGTGTTGAAGTCTCCCATTATTATTGTATGGGAGTCTAAGTCTCTTTGTAGGTCTCTAAGGACTTGCTTTATGAATCTGGGTGCTCCTGTATTGGGTGCATAGATATTTAGGAGTTAGCTCTTCCTGTTGAATAATCCCTTTACCATTATGTAATGGCCTTCTTTGTCTCTTTTGATCTTTGATGGTTTAAAGTCTGTTTTATCAGAGACTAGGATTGCAACCCCTGCTTTTTTTGTTCTCCATTTGCTTGGTAGATCTTCCTCCATCCCTTTATTTTGAGCCTATGTATGTCTCTGCATGTGAGATGGTCTCCTGAATACAGCAGACTGATGGGTCTTGACTCTTTATCCAGTTTGCCAGTCTGTGTCTTTTAATTGGAGCATTTAGTCCATTTACATTTAAGGTTAATATTGTTATGTGTGAACTTGATCCTGTCATTATGATATTAACTGGTTATTTTGCTTGTTAGTTGATGCAGTTTCTTCCTAGCCTCGATGGTCTTTACATTTTGCATGTTTTTGCAATGGCTGGTACCGGTTGTTCCTTTCCATTTTAGGGCTTCCTTCAGGGTCTCTTGTAAGGCAGGCCTGGTGGTGACAAAATCTCTAAGCATTTGCTTATCTGTAAAGGATTTTATTTCTCCTTCACTGATGAAACTTAGTTTGGCTGGATATGAAATTCTGGGTTTAAAATTCTTTTCTTTAAGAATGTTGAATATTGGCCCCCACTCTCTTCTGGCTTGTAGAGTTTCTGCCGAGAGGTCTGCTGTTAGTCTGATGGGCTTCCCTTTGTGGGTAACCCGACCTTTCTCTCTGGCTGCCCTTAAGATTTTTCCTTCATTCAACTTTGGTGAATCTGGCAATTATGTGTCTTAGAGTTGCTCTTCTGAGGAGTATCTTTGTGGCGTTCTCTGTATTTCCTGAATTTGAATGTTGGCCTGCCCTACTAGGTTGGGGAAGTTCTCCTGGATGATATCGAAGAGTGTTTTCCAACTTGGTTCCATTTTCCCCCTCACTTTCAGGCACCCCAATCAGACATAGATTTGGTCTTTTTACATAATCCCATACTTCTTGCAGGCTTTGTTCATTTCTTTTTCTTCTTTTTCTTTTGGTTTCTCTTCTCGCTTCATTTCATTCATTTGATCCTCAATCGCTGATACTCTTTCTTCCAGTTGATCGAGTCGGTTACTGAAGCTTGTGCATTTGTCACGTATTTCTCGTGTCATGGTTTTCATCTCTGTCATTTCGTTTATGATCTTCTCTGCATTATTAGTCTAGCTGTCAATTCTTCCACTCTTTTTTCAAGATTTTTAGTTTCTTTGTGATGGGTACGTAATTCCTCCTTTAGCTCTGAGAAGTTTGATGGACTGAAGCCTTCTTCTCTCATCTCGTCAAAGTCATTCTCTGACCAGCTTTGATCCTTTGCTGGCGATGGCTGCGCTCCTTTGCAGGAGATGCGCTCTTTTTTTTGAATTTCCAGCTTTTCTGCCCTGCTTCTTCCCTCTTTGTGGTTTTATCTGTCTCTGGTCTTTGATGACGGTGACGTACTGATGGGGTTTTGGTATAGGTGTCCTTCCTGTTTGATAGTTTTCCGTCTGACAGTCAGAAGGACTGTCTGTTGGTCTGTTGGAGATTGCTTGAGGTCCACTCCAGACCCTGTTTGCCTGGGTATCAGCAGCAGAGGTTGCCGAAGATAGAATATTGCTGAACAGCGAGTGTACCTGTCTGATTCTTCCTTTGGAGTTTCCTCTCAGGGATGACTCCACCCTGTGAGGTGTGGGGTGTCAGACTGCCCCTAGTGGGGGATGTCTCCCAGCTAGGCTACTCAGGGTCAGGGACCCACCTGAGCAGGCAGTCTGTCCGTTCTCGGATCTCAACCTCCGCGTTGGGAGATCCCGGCTCTCCCCAAAGCTGTCAGACAGAGTCGTTCGCCTCTGCACCGCCCCGCTGCTTCCCCTATTGGACCTCAGCTGTGGGCTGTCCCCAGACGTGGAGTCTATAGAGACAGGCAGGCTTCCTTGAGCTGCTGTGAGCTCCACCCAGTTCGAGCTTCCCAGCGGCTTTGTTTACCTACTTAAGCCTCAGCAATGGTGGGCGCCCCTCCCCCAGCCTCACTGCTGCCTTGCGGATAGATCGGAGCAGACGCTGTGATAGCAGTGAGGGAGGCTCCGTGGCGTGGGACCCTCCCTGCCAGGTGTGGGATATATTCTCCTGGTGTGCCTGTTTCCTTAAAGCGCAGTATTGGGGTGGGATTACCCCATTTTCCAGGTGTTGTGTGTCTCAGTTCCCCTGGCTAGGAAACGATTTCCTTCCCCCTTGCGCTTCCAGGTGAGCGCGATGCCTCGCCCTGCTTCAGCTCACGCTGGTCAGCTGCAGCAGCTGACCAGCACCGATTGTCCGGCACTCCTTAGAGAGATGACCCCAGTACCTCAGTTGAAAATGCAGAAATCACCGGTCTTCTGTGTCACTCGCGCTGGGAGTTGGAGACTGGAGCTGTTCCTATTCGGCCATCTTGCTCCGCCCCCAGCTCTAATTTTTTATTTTTTAATGAAACAAACAGGAAGCTGTTTGTAGCCAGTTAGTGGTGATTATTTCAGATTATAAATAAATATTTGTAATGATAAAAATAGCAAACACATTTGAAGTAGATAATATTCTTATTTATAAGTGGAATGTTTTTACTTTTTTATTCTCAAAGATAAACATAGTTACTGGTTTCAATGGTGATTGCAAAGCTAAAACCAAGTTAATGTTAACTGAATTTTTACCAAAAAGAAAATATAGGCATATTTTTGAAATTTTTGAAAACTGTAGAGATCTTTACTGGCCTCAAAAATATTTCTCCCAATTAAAACCATCACGTCATATAGTATGACTCCACAAAAGAAATAACTCTAATGAAGTACCTATGACTTAGAAAGTCAAGGAACTGGAGCTAGATACAATCTTGGAAGTGGGGTAGCCACTGGGACCTTGAGGTACAGAAAGTCAAGGGACTTATAGCCAGGCAGGTAGGACATCACAAATAGAATGTTAGTAAGAAGTAGGGCCCCAGTACTTGGAGGGATGTGAGAAGAAGATGATGTAAAATTGATGCATTTCTGGACCAAGATTATAGGCCGTGAGTTCAGGGACTAGATTATTCATTAATCTGTTCCCTATATTTTCCCTTCCTCTTGTTTCTCCCAAGCCATGTTTATATCTAAACTTGGCCTAAACCGCCAGTCACATTGTTATGTTTACTTATGTTCCAGCCCATAGTTCTTTCCAGAATTAGAGTGAATTCTGGAAATTATACATTCACCACATATGGTGAGAGGTGACAATGTGCTAGCAGCCCTCACTCTTTGCGCCTCCTCGGCCTCAGTGTCCACTCTGGCGGCACTTGAGGAGCCTTTCAGCCCACCACTGCACTGTGGGAGGCCCTCTCCAGGCTGGTGGAAGCCAGAGCAGGCTCCCTCTTCTTGTAGGGAAGTGTGGAGGGAGAGGCAAGTGAGCGGGAACTGGGGCTGCACGCAGTGCTCACAGGGCAGTGCGAGTTCCAGAGAGCACAGGTGCGGGCTCGGGGCCGTACTGGGAGCGGCCGGCCAGGGCTGCTGGCCCAGGGCAGTGAGAGGCTTAGGACCCGGGCCAGAAGCTGCACAGGTTGCACCAGGTCCCCCAGCACTGCCGGCCCACATGCACCCGGCTTGAATTCTCCCCGGGCCTCAGATGCCTCCCGCTGGGCAGGGCTGGGGACCTGCAGCCCACCATGCCTGAGCCTCCCCAACAAGCACCCCCACTATGCTGCCACGCCTGTTCCCATCAAACGCCCAAAGGCTGAGAAGTGCAGGCACAAGCTGCAGGGTTCAGGACTGGCGGTCAACTCCGCCTGCTCCCCAATGTAGGATCCACTAGGTGAAGCTAGCTGAGCTCCTGAGTCTAGTGGGGACTTGGAGAACTTTTATATCTAGCTAGAGGATTGTAAATGCACCAATCAGCACTCTGTGTTTAGCTCAGGGATTGTAAATGCACCAGTCAGCACCCTGTCAAAATGGTCCAATCAGCTCTTTGTAAAATGGACCAATCAACTCTCTCTTAAATGGACCAATCAGCAGGATGTGGGTGGGGCCAGATAAAGGAATAAAAGCAGGCTGCAGGAGCCTGCAACAAAGGTTGCCTTCCACCGTTTGGGGGTGTTGTTCTTTTGGCCTTCATAATAAATCTTGCTGTTGCTTACTCTTTGTGTCCAGGCAGACTTTATGAGCTGTAACACTCACTGTGCACTGTGAAGGTTTGCAGCTTCACTCCTGTCAGTGAGACCATGAACCCAACAGAAGGAAAAAGTTCCAGACACATCTGAATATCTGAAGGCGCAAACTCCAGACATACCATCTTTAAGAACTGTAACACTCACACAAGGGTCCCGGCTTCATTCTTGAAGTCAGCGAGACCAAGAACCCACCAATTGCAGACATAATGGCATCTCATGGATGTATCACATCATCTCAAATTCAACATGTTCAGATCCTGTTTTGGCCAGATCCTCTTCCTCTTTTCTGCATTCCTTCACTCATCTATCGTTTCTGTTAAACATACGCTGAATGCCAACCATGTACCAAATCCTAGAAATTCAGCAACAAATTAGATGGTCCCAGGCCACAAGAAATTTAGTCTGGTGCAGCAGTTTGGAACTCTAGCTACGAAATGGGATCACCTGGAGAATCACTATGTTGATTTCTTTAAATAGAAATCCTGCTGGGACTTTGGTTGGAATTGAAATTAATCTATAGATAAGTTTGGAAAGAACTGGTAATTAACAATAGTCTTCTAATCTATGAACATGACATAGCTCTTATTTAAATCTTTGATTTATTTCATGGGAGCTTTTTAGTTTCTGCATATAGATCTTGAATGTTTTTTGTTAAAGTTATAAGTATTTCATGGTTTTGGCTCTATTGCTATCAGACTTTTAAATTTTAATTTCTAAATATTTGTTGATAATTCATGAAAATATTACTGGTTTTTAAATAGTAACCTTGTATACTGAAACCTTGCTAAATTCACTTATTAGTTTTATTGGCTTATTTTAGGGATTATTTGGGAATTTTTGTAGAGGAAGTCATATTGTCTGTGAATAAGGACAGTTTTATTTCATCTTTTTTATCTGTATGAATTTTGCTTCCTTTTTCTTGCCTACTGACAAGGACCTTTATTACAATATTGCACAGGAGTGGGGAGAGTGGATAGCCTTACCTTGTTACACATGTAACATTGGTAACGGTTTTCAGGAAGGTATCCTGTAGATGATTTTGAGTAATCAAATGAATATTATAGGAGGGGACTCCATTTGTAGGGTGAAAGGAGAGAGGAGTTTAGAGTGAGATATACTGGGCTTAAAAGCTGGCTCTCCCATTCACCAGATTTCTAGCCTTAAATGACTTAATTGTAAAATTGAGGAACTAATACTTATTTCACAGATTTCATGAGACTTAACAGAGATAATGTATAGAAAGAACCTGGGATAGTGCCTAGCATCTAAGAGTGTTCATACAATCCCATCTCTACCATACAAAGTCATCTCTACTTTGTGACTTTTTAACCCCTCCAAGCCTCAAGTTTCTCATCAGTAAAAATAGATGCAAGTTATAATGCCCACTTCTAAGGGTCATTGTGGGAATTAAATTATGAATTTAAGCAGAGTAAATAAAACACTGCCAAAACAGATGAGGTACTATATAGATGTTAATTACGATTATCGGCATCATTGTTATTACCATTATTACAATGCTAGCTCACTTCAAGATTGGTTATTTATTGCCGCGTAAGAAACCACTCCAAAAATCTGTGGCTGAAAAATAACAAAAATCATTTACTTGCTCATGATTTTGTAATGGGGAAAAGTCTGTGCTTTGGAAAATATAGGCTGGAGCAGCACAAATGGGGCTGGAGAACCCATGATAACTTCACAGTCATGTCTGGGGCCTCCACTGGGGTGGTAAAGTGGCTATGGCAAAGCTGAGCTTCTGTTTCTTTGTAATCTCACATCATCCATGGCTTTTCTCCACATAGCCTTCCTCTTCAGTGCAGGAGTGTAAGATTTTTAAATAGTTGCTCTGGGCTCTGAGAGGGCAAACACAAAAGCTACAAGGCCTCTTAAGGTGTATGCTTGAAAAATCTCAGAATGTGATTTCTACCACATTCTGTCATTTAAAGTGAGTTACTAAAGCCAGTTAGATTTAAGGAAAAGGAAATAAACCCATCTCTTGATGAAGGATGGCAAAATCACCTTGTAAACTTACGTAACTCATGTGGCCATCTTTGGAAAAAAATTACCTCAATTTTTGCACACTCCCTTGGGAATAGCCTCAATTAACTATAGTCACAAGTATATTTGCATTGGACCAACAAATCTCGAAAATACTTTCCAAATCAGCTGTCGACTCAAATTGTTATGTAGCAATGTGTAGGCAAGGGCCTCTGTGTGTGCTACTGCAGGGTCCTGCCAGGTGGGCTGGCTGCATCTTGGTAGGAAGGGCTCTGGATGTGGACTTTGAATTTTTTCCTAGTGAGCCCAACTACAGCCTCATTTATTTAATGGCCATCAAAGTCTTTGTGCTAATTGACTGTCTTTTCTGGCTGTGAATAAAGGACTCACACCTGAAGAGAAGAGACTTCTTCAAGGAATGCAGACTTCTTAAATATACAGTTGCAGCTGTGGTTTCTCAGTACAATTATCAGTGTTTTGTTTATTTTTAAAGCATGTAAATTATCTGTATTTGCAAAACTATCTTGATTTATTAAAGTTGGCGATTTTACTACTAAAGTAATCATTTCAGGTCTGTCCACAGTTCTATTTTGATAAGCAAAACTTGGCATGCATACCCTTCCAGGCTCAAAATGTAATTCCTACTGGGGAGCTAAAATAAGGTTTCCACCTGGCCACTTTAAAAATTAAATGATTTTTAAAGTGTTGTTTTTCTACAATGTCCAAGCAGATCTTGGCATGACTCGGAAACGCAGCTGTTCTTTTCACCATGTCAATGTTACTTAATTAATCCATGAGGGCTAGACTTCCTGTAGTTACTACTGATCTTATCCAGCACCCTCTTTGAGGCCAACATCAGCATTTTGCAATATTACCCTCTTCTCTCCCCTCCTAATAAATCCAACTTCTAAAGATTAGCAATGTCAGCAGGATTCACAGAATGTTACCTAACAGGTCAACAAAACTTTCAATTCCCCCTCCTTAGACCTATGATCTCTTCTCTGTGAAAGTTCTCTCACTACCAGAACCCTATGTCTCCTCTCTGTTTTCTTGAAACCACTTTATTCTCACAAGCAATCCTAAACTTGGATACTCTACTCAGCTAAACTAAGCCTTCTATAACTGGTTTTCCTCATCCCCTTGCTCCTAGAAAAGCAGCTATGGGATTATAAATGTTTATAGGGTGGGTTCAGTAAAAAGAAGTTCCTTCCCATCTATCCCCATTCACTTTATCAAATATTTCACTGAACAAGGCAAATCTTGAGGCAGAGAGAGGAAAGTAGGGTGGGGAGTGTTAGGGAGCAATAAGGAGCTCTACTTGTAAGAAAAATAAAAAGCAACAATCTGTTATGGGAAAGAACTGTCTTTTTATCCTTGATTTCTCCATTCATCTATCTGACTCTTGCCCCTCAGATTATCAAGTACAAAAATAAAATGTACCGTTTCCTGGCCAAAACAACCAGCCATGAAGTTTGATTTTTTTTTTTTTTTTTTTTGAGACGGAGTTTCGCTTTGTTGCCCAGGCTGGAGTGCAGTGGCCAGATCTCAGCTCACTGCAAGCTCCGCCTCCCGGGTTTACGCCAGTCTCCTGCCTCAGCCTCCCGAGTGGCTGGGACTACAGGTGCCCGCCACCTCGCCCGGCTAGTTTTTTGTATTTTTTAGTAGAGACGGGGTTTCACTGTGTTAGCCAGGATGGTCTCGATCTCCTGACCTCGTGATCCGCCCATCTCGGCCTCCCAAAGTGCTGGGATTACAGGCTTGAGCCACCGCGCCCGGCCGAAGTTTGATTTAAACATGTCACCTTCTACCATGAATCCAGTACTAAGCAAGGCAGAGGAGGTGCAGCCAAATTCTCTTTCCATCTGAAAACTATCAACTTTCTAGAGACTCGCAGATATGTGATTTCTAGAGAGCAAGACAGTATAGGAAAAAAATTAGGCACATAACAGGTTATTAAAAGGTGAAAGCTATAAAATTCAGAAAAGCCAAGTGCTCAGAATCAACTGGGGCAGTCAGAAAAGGTTTCAAGATCTTGGCCGGGCGCGGTGGCTCAAGCCTGTAATCCCAGCACTTTGGGAGGCTGAGACGGGCGGATCACGAGGTCAGGAGATCGAGACCATCCTGACTAACATGGTGAAACCCCCTCTCTACTAAAAAATACAAAAAACTAGCTGGGCGTGGTGGCGGGCGCCTGTAGTCCCAGCTGCTCCGGAGGCTGAGGCAGGAGAATGGCCTGAACCCAGGAGGCAGAGCTTGCAGTGAGCTGAGATCCGGCCACTGCCTGGGCGACAGAGCGAGACTCCGTCTCAAAAAAAAAAAAAGGTTTCAAGATCTGTCCATGCAGGAGTAGTGACATCATGGCCCAGACAATGTATTTTTTAGTAGATAAAAAATTTGGGGTTGGCAGGTGTTTTTGTTTCTGTTTTTCATTATTTTGAAGCCATCAACTCATTACCCTCTGGCTTGCAGAATTTCTGAAGGAAGTCTGCTGTAATTCTAACCTTCATTCTTCTCTAATGTGTTTCTCTAAGATTATTTTTTAAATTTCTGCCAGTTTTCAAGTTTTTTGTCTATCCTTGGTTTTTAGGTGTTTGAGTATAGTGTATCTAAATGATTTTGGGGGTATTCATCTTGAATGTGGTTAATATTCTTGGGTCTATGGTTTGATATATTCTGTTATCCTTGAAAAATTTTCAACTGTTATGTCTTCATATATTATTGTACCCTATGCTCTCTTTTCTTCATTGCAGATTCCATTTACACCTATGTTAGCCTGTTTGATATTATCTCAAACTCCTGAATGCTCTGTTTTTATTTCTTTCACTCTTTTTACTCTTTGAATTTCAGTTTGAGTAATTGATATTGGCCTATCTTCAAATTCACTAATTCTTTTCTAAGCTGTATCAAGGCTACTGATGAAAGCATTCTTCATCTCCGTATGTTTTGTTTCTAGCATTTTCATTTGACTCTTTCCCATATGCTCCATCTCTTTACCAAAATTTCCAATCTGCTACTGCATGTTTCTACCTTTTCCATATTAAAGCATCTAACATATTAATCATACATGTTTTATACCTCCTGTCTGATAGTTTCAATATCTAGATCACCTCTGAGTCTGGATGTGTTAATTGCTCTGTCTCTTCATGAGGGCTTTTGTTCCATTGATTTCTGTGTATCTCATAAATTTGTGATTGTGAGACATAGTGTGTCTAACAGTGAGCCTAAGGAAAATAATAGTTATGCCTGGAAAGTTGAATCAATTTAATTAAGAGCTGGGTTTTTAATTTATTATTATTGCCATGGTTACCTTCAGTGCATCATCAGCTTCAAATTCCTCTGGCATTATCTTTCACTTTTTATTAATAAAATTGAGTTGCTTGCCATTTCTAAACCAATTACTAGCAAGGAAAATGGAATTACCATGACTGATTTAGACTAGCAAGTGGGAGTAATTCCCTGAGTCCATGGATGGGTCCAGATTCCCAGCAGCATTTAGCTATCCAGTTTCCTAAGAATGCCATGGTTTTGTTAGTAAAGAGAAAGAGAGAAATGACTATTAGGTATACAGTCAACTTTGAAGTTTATGCCCAGACTAAAGCATGGTGACTTTTGTAGATCACCTTAACTCTTATGTTTACAACTGCATGTCTGGCCTTAAGAACTTGCCACTCTGATGACAAGATAGAGAGCTAAACCTAAATAAGAAGTTTTCTCCCTGCTTCACCTCCATTACCTCACATTATGGGACAGAGCCCCTGATCCACCAGCACCACCTGAGGGTCCAGAAACTACCCCAGCGATGGAAGAGGACCAGGAGTTGGAGAGAAAAATATCTGGTTTGAAGACCTCAATGACTGAAGGTGAGAGGAAGACAGCCCTAGGAATGGTCCAGGCAACTGGAACAGATAGACACTGTGTGACATTTGTATTGCACGAGGAAGACCATACCCTAGGAAATTCTCTACATTACATGATCATGAAGAACCCAGAAGTGGAATTTTGTGGTTACACTACTACCCATCCTTCAGAGAGCAAAATTAATTTACGCATTCAGACTAGAGGTACCCTTCCAGGTGTTGAGCCATTTCAGAGAGGCCTGAATGAACTCATGAATGTCTGCCAACATGTGCTTGACAAGTTTGAGGCCAGCATAAAGGACTATAAGGATCAAAAAGCAAGCAGAAATGAATCCACATTCTAGTCCCTTATGCAGTATACAAGGAGAACTGTCCTCTAGGATATTCTCTTCCTGATGGTGCAGAACCCAGAATTAGAAGTTTGTGGTTACAGCATACTCTGTCCTTCAGAAAGGTGTGATTCTAGCTGTTGACCCCTCGCAACTGTTGGAATCTCTGCAAGAACCTCTGTATTCTTCTAATAAATTCCCTCTTTTATTTAAAAAAAAAAAAAAAAAGTTTTGCAGAACCCAGGCCCATTTATATTTCTTACTCTAAAATGCCACCTTGTAATATCTGGTCCAGCTGTGTCCTTGAATATATGCTGAAGTCACAGATTCTTCTACAGTATATTGGACTGGGTGATGGTGAAAAGGGAGATTTGGTTTATGCTTTTCCTAGAATAGTAGCTCTCAAACTCTAATGATGCATCTGCGCAATCACTCTCTTCCTGGCATATTCTCAAAATAAAAATAACTAACATTCACATATTTACCAATCATGAAACTCTTTTGCATATTAAGCTCCCCCAAACACAACAACAACAAATGAGCCAGCTAACAATCAACTGCCCACGTTATTTATACCAAAACATCCTGCCTCTAATTTGTTGTACCTTCATCATCTAGGTGATGTCACCCTTTCCTTTTATTGATCCTTCTCTTTAAGTTTTTTTCCCAACATGTGCCTAGTACCTTCCTAATATTTATGGTTATTGAATCAGAATTTCTTAAAGTGCTCCAAATTATTTTCCCCATGATTCTTATTAAAGTTACTGTCTTAGTCCATTTTCTCTTGTTATAGCAGAATACCACAAGTTGGGTAATGTAAAAAACATGAAAGTTTATTTAGCTCCTGACTCTGGAGGCTGGGAAGTCTAAGAGCATGGTGTCAACATCTGCTGAGGGCCTTTTGCTGCATTGTAACATGGAAGAAGGCATCACATGGCAAGAAGGCAAAAGCAAGAGAGCCAGAGACAGCTTACTTTTATAACAGCCATTCTCAAACGGAGCCACTTCCGTGATGATAAACCCACTCCCATTGATAGTAACATTAATCCATTAATGAGTGCAGAGGGATTACGTTTTCAACACATGAATTTTTGCGGGACACATTCAAACATTACAAATTCCTATTTATGAGTGCCCTGGCTTCAAGCTATTTGTAAGGAGGGAAATTCTTCTTCCCGACTCACATCAAGATGAAAATTATTGACAAAATGTAGTGATTGGATCAAAAATGAATTAGGTGTTTTCTTATATCTTTGTAAATGATTCAAACTTGAATTAGGTATTATTTTACTGCAAGGTTTGTGAGAAAACATAAAATTCTACTGTACATAATCAGGTAAAATGCAATCACCACTTTGTCTTCTAAAGTCTAAAATAGTTTTTAATTGATAGTGATTATGGAAAACATACATTGTTATTATAATAGATGTCTTAGTTTATATCATGCTTACATTTACTTAAAATGGAATATTTCAAAGAAAAAATACAATTAGGCTTAAATTTTCTATTATTTACTTCCATGACTGTATGTGTCCTGCAATTGTCAAAATGTTCTGTGGCTTTCGGGATGCAGCAGAGGAAAATTGAGGCTATGCCTTTGTCAAATGACATTAGTCCATAAAATACCCACAGTTCCTTATATTTCTTTTAATATTTTGTGACACATTATGGAGATATAGACTGCTACACAGTTTCCCTTCAGCAAGGATTTAGATGAAAAGCTGCTCTATCTATCTATGAAGGCAGTCCCCAGTTCTCAAACATTATTTGTACATTAATCTCATCAAAGAAAAATTTGAACTTTATGAGACCTTTTCAGAAACCTCAAAGGTTATCAATGTCTTTAAAAAGATAATAAGGGGCTGAGCGCAGTGACTCACGCCTGTAATCCCAACACTGGGGGGACAAAATGGGTGAACTGCAGAGCTCAGGAGTTTGAGACTAGCCTGGGTGTTTTAACATGGTGAAACCCTGTCTCTATCAGCAATTCCAAAATTAGCTGGGTGTCATGGCACCCATCTGTGCTCCCAGCTACTCAGAGGCTGAGGTGGGAGGATCATTGAAGCCCAGAAGTTGAGGCTGCAGTGAGCAGTCACTGTACCACTGCATGTCAGCCTGGGTGACAGAGTGAGACCCTGTCTCAAAAAAAAAAGAAAAGAAAAGAAAAAAAAGATAAAGATAAGATGGGGGTGGTGAAGGAAGATCTTTGCCAGGAAACAAGAAATACCCTGGGGCACAAATATTTGGTATCCTCTCCTCGCAAACCATATTGGTCTAATATCGTACTATCTCTCATCTAACCAACCAACAAAAATAGTCTCTGAATGATCTTGATTCCACTCTTGAGCTTCCATGTCTGCTCTCCACACTGAAGTCAGAGAGGTCTTTAAACATTTTTAGATGACATAAATGATATGATATAACATTTTATTTTTACTACTTTTACTATTTTACTACTCTAGCCTTCTTTCTGCTACATGAGCACATCAATCTGATTCTAACTTCAGGGACATTTCACTGCCACTCCCTTAACCTAGAATTCTATTTATGCTTTTTATGTTTAATTTTTGTGAGTACTATAAATATATATGTGTATATACATATATATATTTATTTATTTATGGGGTAGATGAGATGTCGTGACACAGGCATGCAATGCATAATAATCACATCATGGAAAATGGGGTGTCCATCTCCTTAAATATTTATCACTGTGTTACAAACAATCCAGTTATACTCTTTTAGTTATTTTTGAAATGTACAATTAAATTATTATTGAGTATAGTCATCCTGTTGTGCTATTGAATAGCAGATCTTATTCACTCTATTTTACACTCATTAACCATCCCCAACTCCCCTCCATCCCCATCACCTCACCCTTCCACTACCCTTCACAGCCTCTGATAATGATCCTTCTACTCTCTATCTCCATGAGTTCAATTGTTTTTATTTTTAGATCCCATAAATAAGTGAGAACATATGATGTTAGACTTTCTGTGTCTGGCTTAATTAACTTCACAGAAAAATCTCCAGTTCCATCTATGTCGTTGCAAATGACAGAATGTCATTCTTTTTATGACTGAATAGTACTCCATTGTGTTGATAAGTGAAAAAGTTCAGCCGAATTAAATTTAAAGGAGTTTAATAGAGCAACAAACAATTTGCGAATTGAGCAGCCTCCAGAGCTAGAGTAGGCTCTGAGACGCCAGTGCAGTCATGTGGTAGAAGAAGATTTATGGACAGGAAAAGAAAGTGACTTACAGAAAATGAAAATGAGGTACAGAAACAGCTGGATTGGTTACAGCTTGGCTTTTGCCTCATTTAAACATGAGTTGAACAGTTGGCTACATTTGATTGGCTAAAAGTTGGTGATTGGCACAAGTGTAGGCTATGATGTATTTACACCTCCACTTGTTCACAATGTACAGAAAAGCCTTTAGATTGAAATTAAAATATGTAAGGAGGCAGCTTTAGGCTAAATTTGATTGAGCAATTCTTCCCTTTTGGTCATCTTCTCAATTTTGAGAGACTGACCAAAACTGTAGTCATTGCTGTCACTATCACCATTGTAAATGTATTTATTTGGTCTTGAAACCCTCTTGGAAACAGTAGAACAGTGGGTTTTGCAAGGTGGGAACAAAGACTTCAGGCTATTTTTTTTTAAGGGTTAGAGTAGAAGGTACCTCCTTATGCTGGAATGTCTTGTTAACAGGATAAAACAAACAAACAAGGAAACAAAAAACAGGACCTGGTATGTTCTGGATATGTGTTGTCTTCAAGTCTCAGTGTGACTATGTCACATTTAACATGAGTGACTCCATTTTGGTTTGGTCTGACCCACTGGGGCCTAGTGCATTACCTCAGTCCAAAACAATAGCCTCCCATAATTTTGTTTAAAAATTCCCCCCTTTTGGTCAGGTTCTCACTTAGGCAAAAGTGTGTCCAAAACTTAAAGTCTTAGCAGCACTCTCAGTTACCATCATTTTGGGTTTTTGGTCTCAGCATGTCATTCACAGGGTACAGTGCTCTCATGGTCTCACATTTCCTTCAGCTCTTGTCATTCCAGTTAAAGAGAGACCATTTAATATTTTGGAGATGGCTGCATGCAAACATTTAAAACTTTTGAGAGAATATAGTGCACCAGGGAGACTACTGTTATGACTATCAGGAGGATAACACCAAGAGTTTGGAGTATGCACCTTAGCCAGGATCCCCATAAACCAAACCACCTAAAATTAAATAGATCAGAGAATTAGCTAGATAAACAGTCTACTTGCTTAACTAAGCAGTCTCTTAGTTTATCCCCTACAACTGAATCTCTATAATCTACATTTGATGTATGTCTCCATAGACCACAAGTGCCAGCAGCTGCACAGATACTTCTGTTTAGCCAGTAAGTAATCTAGAGCAAATATATTTTTACCATAACTTTCACAAGAGATTTTAAAGTCTGTTATGTATCATGGCCTTTCCAGTAGAATCTTCTATAGAGCATATAATGGGGTATTCATTTATAATCATTATCTCTTTTACTCCAAACTGTGGAACAAAGGACCTAACAAACGAAGCCCTTCTAGAAGAGTGAAGGCCTCCTGACAATGTTCTCTTTAACCCATGGTGTGGGTAAAGAGGAGTGAACCAACGTTTTGTTTCTGACTGATTATGGGGCACTAAATCTCCCGTTACAGTTTCTTACTTATGCTGAGTCTTCCTCTTTCATCTATCAAGTGTAAGGTTATCTATGTATAAGGCTGGCTGCAAAATCCTTCACAAATGAGAGTATACCCCATGAGTGCACATGATGGATCCCCTTTTCACTTCTATTTTCCATAGAGGCATAAACAAGGAAAAAAGTATTCAAAGATAAGAGTCTCATGACACTAGAAGTCTTAATCCATGATCCTGGGAAATGCTGTTCACATCAAGGATGCCATCATTTGGAGAGAGAAACATCCCTGATTAGCTTTACCTTAAGGAAATTTTGAAGTTCCAAGAGTGTGGAGGGAGCCTTCTTAGGGATTGTAAGATTATGAACCCAAGGTTCAAGGTCTTAAAGTTTTGCTGCAGTGTGGATGGCAAGGGCAGTCTTTCTCATATGTTCTCAGAAGATCCAATCTTCAGGTTCTGGATTGTGAGTCCTCAGTCAGTGAATCATCAAAAGCTTTCTTTACCTGGGGAAAATACACCATGGCATAATGATCTACTGTCATAACATCAGCCCCATGGGAAAACTTTTATATGACCAGAAAATATGCATTGAAAGTCACAATTGAATGAGACACTTCTGTAAATGTTTAAACGGCCCATCAGGTAGCTAAATGTACCTGAAACTGTCTTCCCAGGAATATGGCTTTCACAAACCAAACATTGGTCTTAAACTAATTTAGCAATTTAGAAGTTATCATACCAACATATACTTAATCTGGATAATTTTATCTTTTCTATGATGAGTCATGGAATATGGAACTTTTAATAACAAAAGCTTTAAGGACTCAGGAAGGACAAAGTGTCCATCCTGGTTCTTCATGAGCCCATGTTTAACATTAACTTCTGCCCTTTTGAATACTGGTTATTTCTCCAATTTAGGTGCATAGCACTGATAACTGATGGGTTATCATAGGTAATTTGACTTAGACCATGGAGTTTATTTAAATTATATATATAAACAATTTCAGTATTGGCTGATTTAGCATGAAAATCTGGCAATGTATTTACTTTGTATTCAATTAATTTTTGTGCTACTCGGGTTAGCAGTTTTATAAAGTAGTCAGTCTTTTTTATTAAAATTCCAGGAATTTTTACCCACTTCAAATGATCTGATTCTAAATTTACCAGAAACCCGTATTCTAGCAATCTTTTCAGGATCCTTTCCATTCTTTCGTGAAACTCCTGAAAGACACCACATTCTAGGATTTTGCATGCTTAAAGTTTTCAAAAACTGCATCAGCATTAAGCAATTAGCTGTGGAAATGACTTTAAATAGTCACAGTTAAAGATACAATGGACAAGGAAATTTGGTTATTTCTGTGGTCAACAATAACTTAACCATAATTATGATTGATGGATATACTCAAACATATTAGAATTTTAGAAATCCCATAAAATTTTGGAATGTAGATTAACATTCATTAAAATATAACCTGACAAAAATTAAACATTATTTTTTTATTTTGACAATACTTTCCATGTAACTTAACATGTCATATAATCCTGTTTACCTCTCTTTTTGATGTTTCAGGGGAACTCTGTAGCATCCCAAAGTTAGAGGTCACAAAAGACAATTCGGAAGCTGAAATTTGATTTGGGGAAGGCTGTCAATATGTTAGTGCTTTAGAACACTTGATATTATAAAATAGAGTTCCAGGTCACCATAAGTCATTCATTTAGCCAAAATTATGACTCAAAAATTTTAGAAAGGCAAAACTCATTGACAGAGGGAAGACTTAGCTTTCCAAACAATCTGTCTCTTGTCTTTCTCTTATTTTTCCTGCAGTTTATTCAAAAGACAAATAAAAATATTACATTGCCCTTTAATATTACATTAAAATCTTGTTCAAAAAAGAAAGCCCAATCTCACTCTTGCATTAGTGTACCATTAATGTCAACCGCAATCTTTAATAAAACCTTATAGAAAAATCTATTCAATCTTAATCAGTTTGATCATGAGGTGAAATACTCATAAATGTTTTATAACGCTTTAAAAATAAAAGCACATCAGTGCTCTAAGAAAACCCTGTTGTGCTATTATTCCAATGTTCAATTTATGAGAAAACTGGATAATACATATTTAAATATAGCCAATATGTTCACACCCAGAGTATTTTTTTTTTTTTACAAAATTGTTCACAAACCTTTTAAAACTTTATCAAACCTTCAGCTTTATTCTATTTAACTTAAAACAATCCTTTATCCCTTTAATCTAGGCAAAAAATCTACATTCCCATGTCTTCTTAAAATCTTTTACCAAAAGCACATTTCACTTTCCTCACACACCTTGCATGTAAAACTGTTTTTTCAGTAGTCTCAATTACACGGTACAATGTTAACTCTTAGCAATTTTTATTTTTGTTGAAAAACCTGGTAAGTAATTTTAATTATGTACTAGATGTGGAGCCTAGAACACCAAACAGAAGTGCAAATAAAGTCTGACTCTTTCCAGCATAGCCAGGGCATTTGGCTAACTCCACATGTCTCCGTACTTTACCTAGATTCTAATTCCCAGGGTTCCTTGAGGAAAACAAAGGTTTTTTCCAAAGCCTGTGGTGTCTTTTTTTTCCCAAGGAGTTCCCAGCCATTAGAAATGATCTTGGGTCCTCTCATATGGGCATCAAGAGTGGGAAGACGACAACATTGAGAAAAACAATTCAGTTGACTGAGAATAAAAAGACCTTTTTTTTCTAGAAAAACACCACCCAAGAAGAGAAAAAAATATATGACGGTCTTCTAAATATATATATATATGGTCTTTTATATATATATATATATATACACACATACACACACACACACATACATAAAATCTTGGATATCCACTTTTAATTAAACTGACTTTTAACTATTGCCCTCTTACTATGAGACTAGCCAGACCAAATGGCCAATATTTCTGGTTTGGAATTTTACCAAAAGTAACCTCCCAGGTTCTCAGAGAAAAGAAAATTCAAGACAGAAAGTCAGAAGTTGTTCATGGAGAGGAAGAAAATCAATAAATGACAAAAGTCACAGGATATCAAACCAGAAAGGACTCATTCTTTAAGCCAGGAATTACCTCAGAACCTGGGCACAATTGTGAAGAAATAAAGCTTTAGCTACTGAGTCTAGTGTAGTCAATTTTGAGCTTGCAAAGTCTTTTAACTGTTCAAGATAATTTTTAAAGCTAACTATGACATGAATCCCCAGATTCCTGTTCCCTGGATGGCAGAGACCAAGAGAAAGTACTGTCTTGTGGTTACAAGGTCAAGCTCCCAAGGACATAAACAAGATGAGAGGGAAACCTCATCTAGTTTCAAGGATCTGCAGCAAAGTTAGTAACTGATAAGTTTGCTGGGCTGGCTTAAACAGCCAGCTTACAGGGGTCCTAATCCCACATTCTATTCTATGGTACCCCTCTTTATGACAGAAGGACACAGAAAGAAAATTCATAGCACAAAGTACACTAGATTTGCTTCAGCTTAAGTGAGGTACAGTAACAGCTGGATTTGTTACAGCTCAGCATTTGCCTCATTTGAACATGATTCAAACAGTTGGCTCCATTTGATTGACCAAATCTCAGTGACTGGCACAAATGTAAGCTACAATCTGTTTACACCTTCATTTATTACAGTTCCTGATGTACAGAAAAACCTTTAGGCCTGATATGATTTGGTTGTGTCTCCACCCAAATCTCACTTTAAATTGTAGCTCCCATAATTCCTTTGTGTTGTGGGAGGGATCCAGTAGAAGATAATTGAATCATGGAGGCAGTTCCCCCCCTACTGTTCTCATGGTAGTGAACAAGTCTCAAGAGATCTGATGGTTTTATAAGGGGTTTCTCCTTTCACTTGGCTCTCATTCTTTCCTTGCCTGCTGCCATGTAAGACTGCCTTTCATCTTCCATCATAATTTTGAGGCCTCACCAGCCACATGGAACTGTGAGTCCATTAAAGCAGTCTTGAGTATACTAGTCTTGGGTATGTATTTATTAGCAGCATGAAATTGACTAACACAAGGCAGAACTTAAAATATGTAAGCAGACAGATTTAGGCTAAACTTGATTTAACAGTATATGTGTACCACACTTTCTACCACATTTTCTTTATCCATTCATCTGTTGATGGACACTTAGGTAGCTTCCAAATGTTCGCTATCATGAGCAGTCCTGCAACAAACATGGGAGTGCAGATATCTCTTTGATATACTGGTTTCTTTTATTTGGGGTATATATCCAGCAGTAGAATTGCTGGATCACATGGTAGCTCTACTTTTATTTTTTCAGGAACCTTCAAATGTACTATATTGTGGTTGTACTAATTTACATTTCCACCAACAGTGTACAGGATTCCCTGTACAGGATTCTCTTCACATCCTTGACAGAATTTGTTATTGCCTGTCTTTTGGATATAAACAATTTTAACTAGGGTGATATGAAATCTCATTGTATTTTTAATTTGCATTATTCTGATGATCAGTGATGTTGAGCACCTTTTCATATACCTGTTTGCTATTTGTTTGTCTTGAGAAATTTCTATTCAGATCTTTTGCCCACTTTTAAATCAGATTATTAGATTTTTTTCCATTGAATTATTTGAACTCCTTATATGTTCTGGTTATTAATCTCTTGTAAGGTGGGTAGCTTACAAATATTTTCTCCCATTCTGTCGGTGTCTCTTCATTTTGTTGATTGTTTCCTTTGCTATACAGAAGCTTTTTAACTTGATGTGATTACATGTGTAAAATTTAGCTTTGGTTGCCTATACCTGTGGGATATTACTTAACAAATTTTTTTTCCTGCCAGTTCACTGCCTTGGAGAGTTTTTCCAATGTTTTCTTTTAGTAGTTTCATAGCTTGATGTTGTTGATTTCAGCATTTAATCCATTTTTATTTGATTTTTTTATATGGCAAGAGATATGGGTCTAGTTTCATTCTTCTGTATATGGATATCCAATTTCCTAGCACCATTTATTGAAGAGATTGTTTTTCCCCCAGTGTATGTTTTTGGTACTGTTGTCAAAAATGAGTTCATTATAGGTGAATGGATTTGTTTCTGGGTTTTCTATTCTGTTCCTTTGGTCTATGTATCTATTGTTATGCCAGGACCATGCTGTTTTGGTTACTATAACTCTGTAGTATAATTTAAAGTCAGGTAATGTGATTCCTCCAGTTGTGTTCTTTGGCTTAGGATAACTTTGGCTATTCTGGGTCTTTTGTAATTCCATATAAATTTTAGGACTGTGTTTTCTATTTCTGTGAAGAATGTCACTGATATTTTGATAGGTATTGCATTAAATCTGTAGACATCCTCGGGTAGTATGGACATTTTAATAATGATGATATTGCCAGTTCATAAATATGGAATATCTTTTAATTATTTGTGTCCTTTTCAACTTCTTTCAACAATGTTTTATAATTTTCATCATAGAGAGCATTCACTTCTTTGCGTTAGTTTATTCCTAGGTATTTTATTTTATTCATACCTATCGTAAATGACCTCACTCAGCTTTTGCTTGTTTGAGAAAGTCTTTATCTCTCCTTCATTTCTGTAGAATAGCTTTGGTGGGTGGAGTATTCTTGATTGGCAGTTTTTTTTTTTTTCCTTCAGCACTTTGAATATATCACCTCACTCCCCACTGCCCTGTAAGATCTCTGATATAGTTTGAATGTGTGTTGCCACCCTAATCCCATACTAAAATATACCTCCCAATATTGGGGATGGGACGTAGTGGGAGGTAATTGGATCATGGGGTTGGATTTCTCTGATTTCTCTTGAATGGTTTAGCACCATCCCCTTGATACTGTCCTTATGATAATGAGTTGTTGCGAGATCTGATCACTTAAAAGCGTGCAGCACTTCCCCCTCACTCTCATGCTTCTACTTTTGCCGTGACATGCATGCTCTCCCTTTGCCTTTCACCATGATTAGAAGCTTCTTGAGGCCTCCCCAGAATCAGATGTCAGCATGCTTCCTGTATGGGCTGTGAAGCCATGAGCCAATAAAACCTCTTTTCTTAATAAATTATGCAGTCTCAGGTATTTCTTTTTAGCAATATGAGAATGGATTAAAATTTATCTGCTCATAAATTTGCTGCAAGCCTTATTAAAATTTTCTTATATGTGACATGCTTCCTTCAGGATCATTTTTTGGTTTTGATTTCTGACAGTTTAATTATAATACATCTTAGCGTAGCCTTGTTTGGATTGATTCTCACTGGAGGCCTTTGATCTTCCTGTGACCTGGATACGTATATCTTCCCTTACATCTGGAAATTTCTCTGTTATTATTACTTTAAATACACTTTCTGGCCTTTGTCACTTTTCTTGTTCTTAAACTCCTATAATTTGAATATTTTCTCTCTTAATGCTGTCCCATAAATCCTGTATTTTTTAAATTCCTTTTTTTTCCCCCTCTGACAGTATATTTTCAAATCAATCTGTCTTGGAGTTTACAGGTTCTTTCCTCTGGTAAATCAAACCTGCTGTAGATGCTCTCTGTTGGATTTTTTATTCCATTTATTATATTTTTTCAGATCCAGAATTTCTTTTTTAAGATATAATTTTAATCTCTGTTAATTTTTTTGTTTCGGTCTGTTTTATTCTATTGAATAGTTTCCATGTATTTTCTTGAAGTTTGCTAAGCTTTCTTAAGATGATTATTTGATTTTTTTGTCTGTGTGAGACAGTTCATACATCTCTATTTCTTTAAGATCCACTATTGGGAAATTATTGTTTTCTTTTGGTAATAATATGTCTTTTTGATTTTTAGTTTTCCTTATTGCCTTACACTGATGTCTTTGCATTTGATGAAACAGTTACCTCTTCCAGATTTTACAGGCTAGTTTTGATGTGGAATGACCATTGCCTACAGGGGCATATGAGGGTACTTGATGGGTATGGTGCAGCAGCTCTGGCACCACTGAGGGTGCAGCTGTGTAGTCTCTGTGCAGCTTTGACAGCTGAAATTGGTGTTGACAAAGACTGTAGGGATCCTCAGAAGCTAAGGATGTGGATGGCCACAGTGGCACTGAGGGTTGTTGGGGTCTTAGGGGATGACAGATGTTAAGATCCTTCCAATCTCTTTTCCTTCTACTGGGGAAGCTGTGGCTGAGGGGATTCTTCTTGGCACTGGGTCTGGCTTGTGGACTCACTTTTGGTGGCCACGGCATCAGTATCTCATGAGTGGTGCCCACGAGGTGCCACCAAACTGAGGCCTGAAGCATAGGCAATGTGGAGGCACTGGAGCAGTAACGGCATTTGTGTCCAGGGTAGAGGCACCCCTGCTGCCATGTTGGTAACAGTATGCAAGGCATAGCTGCTTATGAAGCAGCTGGGATCCAAGAACAAGGAGCACAGGCATGAGAAGAGTTACAGTGATTCAAAGGTCAGGGTAGGACCTACCTCTCTATGGCAGCTGAGCTAGTGAATAGACCATGGCCATGCTCAGAGAGACTGTGGCTCTAGGTCCCAGAGTGCAAACCAGTTCACTACAGGGATGGCTCCAGGGTCTAAGGTGTGGGGGACACACTGTACGCACAGAGCCCAGGTCTGGAATGTGGGCAGTCACAGGCAGCTGTGGCTCAGGGGTCAGGGCATGCACAGGATTGGGAGAGATGATAGCCCCTTTCCTGAAGTGGCTCAGCAGTAGCAGCTTCTAGGTGGAGGCTGGGGCGGGGTGCAACCATGCCTTCCTTTCTAGGGTTCCCTAGCAGGAATGGTCATTTTTTACCTCAGTGGCAGAAGGTGCTGCTGTCCTTTTCAGAGGGGTCACTGAGGACCATAGTAGTTCCCACCACATGGCTGATACAAAGAGCTTTTATTTTTCTTCTTTGTTTCAAGCCATTTCCTGGCATATCACGTGTGCCAATCTCACACATGCGTATGGTATTTGTCCTTAAAAGAGTCCTTATGGTGGTAAAACTGCAGACTTTGGCAAGGTCACAATCATTGGACACTACCAGGAAAATCCTTCAATACATTTATTATGCTAAGTAAGAATGAGAATAGGGAAGGGTGAAATGGAAGACAAAAAGGAAAACTCCAAAGGGTGGCTGGCAAGATGGTTGAATAGGAACACCTCTTGTCTGCAGCTACCAGCAAGATCAATGCAGAAGGTAGGTGATCTCTGCATTTCCAACTGAAGTACCAGCTCATCTCATTGGGGCTGGTTAGACAGTGGGTACAGCCCATGGATGGTGAGCTGAAGCAAGGTGGGGTGTTGCCTCACCCAGGAAGTGCAAGGGGCCAGGGAAGTCCCTCCCCTAGCCAAGCGAAGTCGTGAGGGACTGTGCCATGAGGAACTGTGTGTTCTGGCCCAGATACTATGCTTTTCCCGTGGTCTTAGCCCACCACAGACCAGGAGATTCCCTCAGGCGCCCATGCCACCAGGGCCCTGGGTTTCAAGCACAAAACTGGGGAGCCATTTGGGCAGACAATGAGCTAGCAGCAGGATTTTTAATTTACACCCCAGTGGCATCTGGCATATCAGTGAGAGAGAATCATTTACACCACTGGAAAGGGGGCTGAAGCCAGGGAGCCAGGTGGTCGAGCTCAGTGGAGATCCCAACCCCACGGAGCCCAGAAAGATAAGATCCGCTGGCTTAAAATTCTTGCTGCCAGCACAGCACTCTGAAGTCAACCTAGGACACTTGTCTACTGAGGTTCAGTAGACAATTTTCCCCTCACAGTGTAAACAAAGCCATTGTTAAGTTCAAACTGGGCATACCCCACTGCAGAAAAGCTGCTGTAGCCAGACTGCCTCTCTAGATTCCTCCTCTCTGGGCAGGGTATCTCTGAAAGAAAGGCAGCAGCCCCAGTCAGGGGCTGACAGATAAAACTCTCATCTCCCTGGGACAGGGCACCTGGGGGAAGAGGCAGCTTCAGCAGACTTAAACGTTCTTGCCTGCCAGCTCTGAAGAGAGCAGTGGATCTCCCAGCACAGTGCTTGAGCACTGCTAAGGAACAGGCTGCCTCTCAAGTGTTTCCCTGATCCCCAGGCCTCCTGACTGGAAGAAATCTCACATCAGAGGTAGACAGATAACTGATACAGGAGAGCTCCAGCTGGCATCTGGCAGGTGACCCTCTGGGATGAAGCTTCCAGAGGAAGAAATAGGCAGAAACCTTTGCTGCTCTGCAGCCTCTGCTGGTAATACCCAGGCAAACAGGGTCTGCAGTGGGCCTCCAGCAAACTCCAGCAGACCTGCAACAGAGGGATCTGTTGGAAGGAATACTAACAAACAGAAAGGAATAGCATCAACATCAGCAACAGGGACGTCCACACAGAAACCCCATTTGAAGGTCACCAATGTCAAATAACAAAGGTAGATAAATCCACAAAGATGAGGAAAAGCACACAAAAAGGCTGAAAACTACAAAAACCAGAATGCCTCTTCTCCCCCAAAGCATCACAACTCCTCGCCAGCAAGGGAAAAAAACTGGAGAGAGAATGAATTTGATGAATTGACAGAAGTAGACTTCAGAAGGTGGGTAATAACGAACTCCTCTGAGTTAAAGGAGCATGTTCTAACTCAATTCAAGGAAGCTAAGGACCTTGAGAAAAGGTTAGAGGAATTGCTAACTAAAATAACCAGTTTAGAGAAGAACATAAATGACCTGATGGAGCTGAAAATCACAGCATGAGAACTTTGTGAAACATACACACGTATCAATAGCCAAATCAATCAAGCACAAGAAAGGATATCAGAGGTTGAAGAGCAACTTAATGAAATAAAGCAGGAAGAAAATATTAGAGAAACAAGAGAATGAAAAGGAATGAACAAAGCCTCCAAGAAATATGGGACTATGAAAAGACCAAACCTATATTTGATTGGTGTACCTGAAAGTGACAGGGAGAATGGAACCAAGTTAGAAAACACTCTTCAGGGTATTATCCAGGAGAACTTCCCCAACCTAGTAAGATAGGCCAACATTCAATTCAGGAAATAGAGAGAACACCACAAAGATACTCCTCGAGAAGAGCAGTCCCAAGGCACATAATCATCAGATTCACCAATGTTGAAATGTAGGAAAAAAATATAAAGAGCAGTCAGAGAGAAAGGTAGTGTTACCCACAAAGGGGAGCCCACCAGACTAACAGCGAATCTCTCTGAAGAAGCTCCACAAGCCAGAAGAGAGTGGGGTCCCATATTCAACATTCTTATAGAAAATAATTTTCAACCCAGTATTTCATAACCAGTCAAACTGAGTTTCATAAGTGAAGGAGAAGTAAAATTTTTTTTACAGACAGACAAATGCTGAGAGATTTTGTCACCACCAAGCCTGCCTTACAATAGCTCCTGAAGGAAGCACTAAATATGGAAAGGGAAAACCAGTACCAGGTACTGCAAAAACAAGCCAAACTGTAAATACCACTGACACTATGAAGACACTGCATCAACTAGTGGGCAAAATAACCAGCTAGCATCATAAAGACAAGATCAAATTCACACATAACAATATTAACCTTAAATGTAAACAAACTAAATGCCTGAGTTAAAAAATACAGACTGGCAAATTGGGTAAAGAGTCAAGACCCATCCATGTGCTGTATTCAGGAGACCCATCTCACATGTAAAGACACACATAGGCTCAAAATAAAAGGATGGAGGAATATTTACCAAGCAAATGGAAAGCAAAAAAGAAAAAGAGAAAAGAAAAAGAAAAGCAGGGGTTGAAATCTTAGTCTGATAAAACAGACTTTAAACCAAAAAAGATCAACAAAGACAAAGAAGGGCATTACATAATGGTAAACTGATCAACACAAGAAGAGCTAACTATCCTAAATACATAGGCACCCAATATATGAGCACCCAGATTCATAAAGCAAGTTCTTAAAGACCTACAAAGAGACTCAGACTCCCACACAATAATAATGGGAGACTTTAACACCCCATTGTCAATATTAGACAGATCAACAAGACAGAAAATTAACAACGATATTCAGAACTTGAACTCAGCTCTGGACCAAGCAGACCTAATAGACATCTACAGAACTCTCCACCCCAAATCAACAGAATATACATTCTACTCAGCACCACATCATACTTATTCTAAAATTGACCACATAATTGGAAGTAAAACACTCCTCAGCAAAGGCAAAAGAACAAAAATCGTAAGAGTCTCTCAGACCACAGTGCAATCAACTTGGAACTCAGGATTAAGAAACTCACTCAGAAGCACACACCTACATAAAAACTGAATGACCTGTACCTGAATGACTACTGGGTAAATAATAAAATTAAGGCAGAAATAAAAAATTTATTTGAAACCCATGAGAACAAAGACACAACGTACCAGAATCTCTGAAACCCACCTAAAGCAGTGTTTAGGGGGAAATTTATAGCACTAAATCCTCACTGGAGAAAGCAGGAAAGATCTAAAATTGACACCCTAACATCATAATTAAAAGAACTAGAGAAGCAAGAGCAAACAAATTCAAAAGCTAGCAGAAGACAAGAAATAACTAAGATTAGAGCAGAACCGAAGGAGATAGCAACACAAAGAATCCTGCAAAAATCTATGAATCCAGGAGCTGTTTTTTTGAAAAGATTAACAAACTAGATAGACCAATAGTAAGACAAAGAAGAAAAAAGAGAAGAATCAAATAGACACAATAAAAAATCATGAAGGGAATATTACCACTGGTCCCACAGGAATACAAACTACCATCAGAAAACATTATAAACACCTCTGTGCAAATAAACTAGAAAATCTAGAAAAAATGGATAAATTACGGGACACATACACATTTCTAAGACTAAACCCAGAAAGAAGTTGAATCCCTGAATATACCAATAACAATTTCTGAAGTTGAAGCAGTAATTAATAGCCTACCAACTGAAAAAAGCCTAGGACCAGACACATTCACAGCCAAATTCTACCAGAGGTACAAAGAGGAGATGGTACCATTTCTTTGGAAACTATTCTGAACAATGGAAAAAGAAGGACTCCTCCCTAACTCATTTTATGAGGCCAGCATCATCCTGATTCCCAAATACGGCAGAGACACAACCACAGAACGAGAAAATTTCAGACCAATATCCCTGATGAACATCGGTGTGAAAATCCTCAATAAAATACTGGCAAACCGAATCCAGTAGCACATCAAAAAGCTTATCCACCATTATCGAGTTGCCTTCATCCGTGAGATGCAAGGCTGGTTCAACATAAGCAAATCAGTAAACGTAATCCATCACATAAACAGAACCAATGTCATAAACCACATGATTATCTCAATAGATGTAGAAAAGGCCTTCGATAAAATTCAACACCTCGTCATGTTAAAAACTCTCAATAAACTAGGTATTGATGGGATGTATCTCAAAATAATAAGAGATATTTATGACAAACTCACAGACAATATCATACTGAATGGGCAAAAGCTGGAAGCATTCCTTTTGAAAACTGGCACAAGACAAGAATGCCCTCTCTCATCACTCCTATTCAACATATTATTGGAATTTCTGGGCAGGGCAATCAGGTAAGAGAAAGAAATAAAATGTGGTCAAACAGGAAGTCAGGAGGTCAAATTGTCTCTGTTTGCAGATGACATGATTGTGTATTTAGAAAACCCCATCATCTCAGCCCCAATTCTCCTTTAAGCTTATAGGCATCTTCAGCAAAGTCTCAGGATACAAAATCAATGTGCAAAATTACAAGCATTCCTATGCACCAATAATAGACAAACAGGAAGCCAAATCATGAGTGAACTCCCATTCACAGTTGCTACAAAGAGAATAAAGTACCTAGGAATAGAACTTACAAGGGATGTGAAGGACCTCTTCAAGGAGAATTACAAACCACTGCTCAAGGAAATAAGAGAGGGCACAAACAGAAAAATATTTCACGTTCGTGGATAGGAAGAATCAATATTGTGAAAATGACCATACTCCCCAAAGTAATTTATAGATTCAATGCTATCCCCATCAAGCTACCATTGACTTTCTTCAAAGAATTAGAAAAAACTACTTTAAATTTCAGATGGGACCAAAAAGGAGCCCGCATAGCCAAGACAATCCTAAGCCAAAAGAACAAAGCTTGAGGCATCAAGCTACCTGACTTCAAACTATACTACAAGGCTAGAGTAACCAAGACAGCATGGTACAGGTACCAAAACAGATACGTAGACCAATGGAACAGAAAAGAGGCCTCTGAAATAATGCCACACATCTACAACCAACTGATCTTTGACAAACCTGACAAAAACAAGCAATGGGGAAAGGATTCCCTATTTAATAAATGGTGTTGGGAAAACTGGCTAGCCATATGCAGAAAACTGAAACTGGACCCCTTCCTTACACCTTATATAAAAATTAACTCAAGATGGATTAAAGAATTAAATGTTAAGACCTAAATCCATAAAAACCCTAGAAGAAAACCTAGGCAATACCCTTCAGGATATAGGCATGGGCAAAGACTTCATGACTAAAACACCAAAAGCAATGGCAACAAAAGCCAAAATTGACAAATGAAATCTAGTTGAACTAAAGAGCTTCTGCACAGCAAAAGGAACTATCATCAGACTGAACAGATAACCTATAGAATGGGAGAAAACTTTTTCAATCTATCCATCTGACAAGGGGCTAATATCAAAAATCTACAAAGAACTTAAACAAATTTAAAAGAAAGAAACAGCCCCATCAAAAATTGGGTGAAGGATATGAATAGACACTTCTCAAAAGACATTTATGTAGCCCACAAATATATGAAAAAAAACCTCATCATCACTAGTTATTAGAAAAAAGCAAATCAAAACCACAATGAAAGACCCTCTCATGCCAATTAGAATAGTAATCATTAAAAAGTCAGTAAAAAACAGATGCTGGAGAGGATGTGGAGGAATAGGCATGCTTTCACACTGTTGGTGGGAGTGTAAATTAGTTCAACCATGTGGAAGACTGTGTGGTGATTGCTCAAGGATCTAGAACCAGAAATACCATTTGACCCAGCATTCCCATTACTGGGTATATACTCACAGGATTATAAATCATTCTACGATAAAGACACATGCATGTGTATGTTTATTGCATTACTATTCACAATAGCAAAGACTTAGATCCAACCCAAATGGCCATCAATGATAGACTAAATAATGAAAATGTTGCATATATATGCATGGAATAGTATGCAGTCATAAAAAAGGATGAGTTCATGTACTTTGTAGGGACATGGATGAAGCTGGAAATCTTCGTTCTCAGGAAACTAAAACTGGAACAGAAAACCAAACACCACATATTCTCATTCTTAAGTGGTAGTTGAACAATGAGAATACATGGACACAGGGAGGGGAACATCACACACCAGGTCCTTTTGGTGGGTTGGGGGCTAGGGGAAGAATAACATTAGGAGAAATACCTAATATAGATGACAGGTTAATGAGTGCAGCAAAACACCATAGCACGCATATACCTATGTAACAAACCTGCACGTTCTGCATATGTATTCCAGACTTAAAGTATAATAATAATAATGATAAAGAAAATTCCATTCTATTTGAAGAGTATTTCATGGTATTATCTATTAATTTCTGTAGTTTTTTTTTTAATACAGAAACGAAAATATTAAAACTAAATTTTAAAATAAAGTGTCCTACCATAAGGAGTCCTTTGAAGACAAACATGCTCACTCTCTGCCTTTGTTTCCTCTCTCACTTTAGGAAAAGTGTGATAGAAATTAATTAGAAAAATTAGCCCCACCTAACCAATACTGCTTTCCAAAAAAAAAAAAAAAGGAATTCTCTGAATGTGAACAATTTTTATCAGCAGCCCTAGCAAGAGGCACTTTTCAAATTACTTGACTGATGCTGTCTTGGCCCAGAACTATAGCTAATCCTCACTGAGTGTTTGACAGTAGCAGAACCTAATTCTGGGCCCTGCCTCCTTCTTGTTTTTATCTACTTTCTCCTATGTAATACAGTTAAGCACTCCAATCCCCACTAATTTAATCTTTATATAATTAGTTGAGGGCTTAGAAGGAATTATTGTATTTTTATAAGCCTCTTCTGTTAACCCTTATTAACCCTTTCTTAACCCTTATGTCCCTAACATACACACACATAAATTCACGTTCACATGTTTGGAGAGCAAGTACCCTCTGGTCTACACAAAATGATGTGCCAAACTTAATTTTAGAAATTAAAGCCTTAGATTAACTGACTAAGCCTTAGTTTAACTGCCTGAGGATTTGCCTCAAGGAAAAGTTGTAGAGCATTGGCCTTTTAAAGGCTTAAGAACAAAAATTTGACAAATTTGGAACCCAAACTGGCACAGTCTATAGCTATTTTTTTCATTTTCTGGAATCTGTCTACTCTCTTCTTTATACAGAAGAAGGCTAAACATATTTCTGCTGTCAGACAATTTTAGAGATTCCCCCCTACTATTTACAATATGGAAACAAGAATTTATTATAAGAGTTTTTCTCTTTGTTTCAAAGTCAAAAAGAAATATCAGTAATTCTGCAAAAGTTTCCACCTTTGGAATACTTTCTAGGCGGAAAAAAAGGCCACCTAACCCACCCTGCCCCATTTACTCCACCTAAAACCCTACGCTTTCTGTATTGAACAGAAAGATGGAGACTGATATTGGTGAGAACAAGATTCAAGAGAAAAACGTTCATGCTAGGAGCAAAAGCAACCTTTTGCAGAATTTACTCAGTTTTAGAGTAAATTAGCCTGTAAGATTGCTATTATGGCTGAGCATAAGTTTGTTTTGTTTTGTTAAAGAGGGAGATTTAAAGTTCTGATTACAGTTCTTTTGGGCTAATGTTATTGGGAAACTTTCATCTAATTAAAGCAAGAAATTGCAGACAATGCAAAGAGGATAGCCACGTCTGTGATGAGAAAATTTCTGGACCAGGGCTTGTTGCAATGACCTGTATTCTTTGCTCTGCTGAGACATTCACAGAGAAACAGCTCTAAGCAAGGAGTTGCTGAAGTACTTAGAGTAGACCAGGAATTGTAAAACACAGTGGCACAGCCCTTCATGGCACAAGGTAATTTCTCCACCTGAGAAAGGGACATGTTATTCTTAACGATTCTGTCAGGAATAAGGATCTCTTTTTTCCATAGGCATTTATTGAAATACAGCTGTGTTCACAGACTGGCATAGGGTGCAGGTTCTATTGATCCTATGATTAGTGCTTAGAAAAATCAAGTTTTTAAAGTGCCCTGGCTTAAAGTGCCACTAAAGCATCTTGATTAGAATCCTATAAAATTAGGCCGGGCACGGTGGTTCACACCTGTAATCCCAGCACTTTGGGAGGCTGAGGCGGGCAGATCATGAGGTCAGGAGATGGAGACCATCCTGGCTAACACGGTGAAACTCCCCCCGTTTCCACTAAAAATACAAAAAATTAGCCGGGCTCCGTTGCGGGTGCCTGTAGTCCCAGCTACTGGGAGGCTGAGGCAGGAGAATGGCGCGAAATCAGGAGGCGGAGCTTGCAGTGAGCGGAGATCGTGCCACTGCTCTCCAGTCTGGGGACCAGAGCGAGACTCCGTCTCAAAAAAAAAAAAGAATCCTACAAAATTAGAAACAAGGAAAGAAGTTCACTTACCCAAAAGCAATGAAAGCATAATTACTTACTAAATCAATGGAGATTATTATGGGAAAAATTAGTCGTTAGATAATCGTGCAAATACTTTTTTAGGTGGTGCCTCATGAAAATATTATTTTACCTTAATTCTTCTAGATCCAAACATATTTATGAAATAGCTGACTTATTTTGCTATTTTTAAAACACGTTAGGAAACTTGTCTCATTTTGAAAAGGAAGAGTGCTGAAATATAGGGAAAAAATGGTTTATTATGGTTCTAACATCTATTACCTCATGTTGCTGAAAAAAAGTCTCTTAAATGATCTGTATATGAATTTCTTCATTTCTTTTTAAATTTTTTAAACACGTTTTATTTTATTTTGAAATGGAGTCTCACTCTATCACCCAGGCTGGAGTACAGTGACCCGATTTCGACTCACTGCAACCTCTGCCTCCCAGGTTCAAGCAATTCTCCTGAGTAGCTGGGATTACAGGCGCCCGCCACCATGCCCAGCTAATTTTTGTATTTTTAGTAGAGATGGCGTTTCACCATGCTGGCCAGGCTGGTCTCAAACTCCTGACCTCAGGTGATCCACACACCTCAGTCTCCCAAAGTGCTGGGATTACAGGTATGAGACACAGCACCCAGCCCAATTTCCTCCTTTCTAAGCTGAATAATATATTTATGAAATAATATATCCATATCCTTATTGTAAAATTTAAAAGTTAGGCACCATATATAATATTAATATATACATAGTATATTAATAACAGATATAAGAAAAATATGAGATCAGACTATGTGATACAAGACAATGACAAATAATCTGTTTTCTCAGTTTAAAAATTAATTAGTATTTATTAGAACACATCCAAATGTGTGCCGTCTTCACAGTAGAGACCGTGAGAGGTACAATTATTTAATAGAATGCTACTGCTCAAAACATACCTGGATTTTTTGAAATTATTATCAGAAATTATGTTATAAGCCACAATAAAAAATCTGTCCTATTAACTTGTCATTAAACCTTGTTAGGCACCAAAACCAGGATTTCTAGTTTGATCACTCAACAAATTCATCAGTCCATGTGGCTCACAGCACTTAAAAAGTTAATCACATTCAAGGATTTTCAAACTGTTACAAACTCTAAAAGCAAATTGCTAAATAACAATTCCAGAAATTCATTCTTTTTGTAAGGCAGTGTCATTGAAATCATTGTATAACTTCCCAAAATTATTTAGTGAGGAATGGCACTATTTACCTAAGTTTTCATCATGTTTTTCAAAAATCATTTTCCGCACTTAATAGTTTGGCTTCAAACATCTCAAAGTCCCTCATAGACTTTAGTTCCCATAAAGGGAGTAAAAGATTGACTGAATGTGAAGTCCATAATACCTGAGGCCATTTTATTGTGAAGTTGTGATGCTTACAAAATTCATCTTAGACTATAATACATTTTGAAATATTAATCCTATTAAATTACATTTATCAATTACATCTATAGTTTTAAACATCAGACTTTGTCAGCTGAAACATAATGAAGTAATGCCAAATATCAAGTCAACTGCAAGAAACCAAAACTCTCCTGGATCCTTAAGGCAACAGTTGTCTCAGATCATTTTGTTTTGTTTGAATTATTCAATACTTATGGTGGAATAAACACAGCCCAAATTCTTTGCTCCTTTTTTCAGTATCCCCTTCATTTGAATCTCAGCTGACCTTATGACTACTTTGACCAGTAGAATGCAGCAGGAGGAGTAATGCTATTAATATATAAATGCAGAGGCTGAGCCTTAAGAAATCTTCAGCTTCTGCCTTCATGCTTAAGACATTTCCTCTGCCACCATATTAGTAGGAGCCCCATGAAGCAGCCATATGGAAAAGAATGAAGGTACTTTGTTAGTGCCAGCTGTGCTCCTAGTCAAAGCCAGAACACATTGGTAGTCTGTAAGGGTGCCCTCTTGGATGGTCCAGCTTTCAAGAGCCTCCAGTTGACTGCAGGCCCAACTAACACCACAGAGAATGTAATATGACTCCATTACATACTAGCATGTTTCTGGGGCCGATTATTTAATCTTCTGTGTTTCAGTTTCCTCATTTCTAAGATGCAGCAATAATAATACCTTCCTTACTGATTTGTTGGTGATAAAAGGAAATAAAATGTCTGAGACCTCTATGTGACAGTATGTTTCATCAAATGAATAAATAAATTTGTAATTTTTAAATTGTTTTTACTTTAATAAACCTGTCAACAATCTAGTGTAAGCTGGGGAGCACCTTCATACCCAAGAACTTACTCGAGGATCTCTCTCCACTACTCATTCTTTATTTTTATTTCTAGGAAATGTCACACACAGTGCTTAAAGGGACTGACTCATACCTGTTACTTGATGAGGACACTGGCAACAATTCAATGGAAGTTTCTTAACAGACTTTTCTTCAAGGGAGCATGTTCTGATTGTCACCATCAACATCATATTGCTGTCACCTGCTCATTTGGCATGACTTCTATAAGTTTTTTGTGAAAACTATCCATTCAAACTATATTTACCATATACAAGTACAGCTTCTCTCCTCCCTTGGACAAATGCCCTACAACCTGAGGTCAAGTCATGTCCTGGGATACTACCCCACAATAAACATTACATACAATACATATGCAATAACTTGGATGTATCTCAAGGGCATAATGCTGAATGAAAAAACGCTAACCTCAAAAAGTCCCTACTATATGGTTCCACTTTAATTACATTCTATAAGTGCTAAAATTATAGAGATGAAGAACAGATCAGTCATTGACAACAGTTAGGTATGGTGGGAAAAGGTGAGTAGATGTGACTATAAAGGGATAGCACAAGGAGAGCTTCGTGGTGTTGGAGTAGTTCTGTATCTTGGCTGGAACATCGGTTATGCAAATACACATATATGATAATATGGCATAGAACTACACACGCATATTGTATCAATGTCAGCTCGCTGGTTGTGACCTATTTCTATGGTTATGTAACATGTAATCATTGAGGGAAATGGTTAAATCATACACAAGACCCCTCCATACTATTTTTGCAATTCCCTATTAGTCTATAATTATTTTAAAATTAGAAAAGAAAAATACTAAGTGCTTGGTAATAATGGGGAGCGATTGAAAGTTTCAAACATTTTGGAAACTGTCAGTAACTAGTAAATTTAACCTGTACCTGTTATCCACCCAAGAGATATAAATCCTCATGTTCACTGAAAGATACATACAAGAATGTTTTGAGCAGGTTCATTAACAAAAGTAAAAAACTGAGACAATCCAAATGTTTATCATCTGAAGAATAAATAAAATGTGGTAGATTCATACAGTAGAATGTGGCAAGACACATAAAAATGTCAAACTACCAATATATGCAACAACTTGATTGAATCTCACAGATACCTTGTTGAGAGAAAGAAGGCAGATATAAAAGAATTGATTCTGTGTGTAGAGAAGTCAGAAGGATGGTTAGCTCTGGGCCCATGGTACTAACTGGCAGGGGGCATGAGAGGATCTTCTAGAAATCTTCTATATTTAATCAGTGTAATGGTTACACAGGTGTCACTGTACATACAATTTATTAAGCTATACACTTCAGACTTACATATAGCACTTTATACATTTTATGCTTCAGTTAAAAAATAGGAAAAAATACAGAATGCTGAACTTAGTGGCAATGGTGTAAATCATGATATATTAAACAAGGCAAGACTCCTAAAGCAGCTAAGCATCAGGATCTCCTTCCTTTGCTTCTTTTGTTTTGTGTGGCACTGATGATAGGAAGTAGATAAAACTGAGGAGAGATAAAAGGCCTTCCAATATTGGAGCTAATAAGATCTTGAGAGATTTGCGAACCAAGCTTGAACCAGAACGCTGACTGCATTCTGCAGAATGGTAGATACACTGTGTAATTCACAAAAGTACCTAATATGATACATACGGAGGTCTCTGTGTCCCTTTAACGTACCATTCGGGAGATAGGCATGGGCAAAGACTTCATAACTGAAATATTAAAAGCAATGGCAACAAAAGCCAAAATTGACAGATGGGATCTAATTAAAGAGCTCCTGTACAGCAAAAGAAACTATCATCTGACTGAACAGGCAACCTACAGAATGGGAGAAATTTTTTGCAATCTATCCATCTGACAAGGAATTTAAAAAATTTATCCATCTACAAGGAATTTAAACAAATTTACAAGAAAAAAACAATTCCATCAAAAAGTGGGCAAAGGATATGAACAGACACTTCTCAAAGGAAGACATTAATGCAGCCAACAAACACATGAAGAAAAGCTCGTCATCACTGGTCATTAGAGAAATGCAAATAAAAACCACAGTAAGATACCATCTCATGCCAGTTAGAATGGCAGTGATTAAAAAGTCAGGAAACAACAGATGCTGAAGAAGATGTGGAAAAATAGGCATGTTTTTACACTGTCAATGGGAATATAAATGAGTTCAACCATTGTGGAAGACAGCATGGCGATTCCTCAAGGATCTAGAACCAGAAATACCATTTGACCCAGCAATCCCATTACTGGATATATACCCAAAGGATTTATAAATCATTCTACTATAAAGATACATGCACACGTATGTTTATTGCAGCACTATTCACAATAGCGAAGACTTGTAACCAACCCAAATGCCCATCAATGATAAGTGGACTAAGAAAATGTGGCACATATATACCATGGAATACTATACAGTCATAAAAAGAGATGAGTTCACGTCCTCTGCAGGGACATGGATGAAGCTGGAAACCATCGTTCTCAGCAAACTAACACAAGAACAGAAAACCAAACACTGCATGTTTTCACTCTTAAGTGAGAAGCTGAGCAACGAGAAGTGGGAGTTGAGCAATGAGAACACATGGACACAGGGAGGGGAACATCACACACTGGGGCTGGTTGGGGGTTGGGAGGCTAGGGGAGGGATAGCATTAGGAGAAATACCTAATGTAGATGACGGTTTGATGGGTACAGCAAACCATCATTGGCACATGTATACCTATGTAACAAACCTGCACTTTCTGCACATGTATCCCAAAACTTAAAGTATAAAAACAGAAAGAAAAAAAAAAAAAAAAACCAGAAATCCAACAAGCAACTAGCACTAGGTGAATGACCTCATACCAGCAGCATAGTATAGATCTAGCAGATTAAAAAATAAATCTTCAGGGAAAAAAATCAAGTCAAAGCAGCATTATTTCAAAGTTGTGCTAATTCCACAAAAATAATCTATATTTAATTTAAAACATTACAATGAGGTTTCTTCAAAAGGCAAAATCTTTTCTTGTCAAGAGGCTTCAACATTAACAATTAAACAGGCTGAGTTTGAACTTCATAGCTTTACTTTATTTTTCAATTATGTTGTTATTTTTATTTGTGGTTCTTAATATGCTTCTGTCATCATCACAAAACACTGGGGAATCCTCTGGCATTTAACATAATACCAATTAATTCACCTAGTAACCCAGAACTGCAGGTCTAATGTCACAAACTGAGGATTACAAGCCTTTTGGAGGGGAATTGTTTTTATTAAAACTATTTTGTCACCTTGCTGAAAAAAGCAACAGCATCGTTTTGTGATTATATGGATCCTCTCTATGTAGCGCAAAGAAAAATCCCTGCAGGCTGCCATGTCAGCAGGCAACAAGGATGTCACAGATGTTAGTGGGTTTGTGATGTAGTATCTGTTGACATTTCAAATGTGTGCTGTCTCCTCCAGGAACTGCACCAAGGCTTTCAAAAAGTAAAATCTACTAATTCTTTTTCTCCAAGATAAATGTTTGATTTGTCCACACTTTTCAGAATACTTATGTTATTTAGTTTTCAGACAAGCTCTTTGAAACCTCTTCATAGATTTAAGCATCCTTAGAACTGTGAAAAACTTTTAAGGTCTTCCAAATCATTTTATAGACCCAAGGAGTTTCAGTGACTGGCTTAAAGCCTCCAGGCTACTTGTGGCAAAGTTGGGACAAGTCCAGTGCACCTAATAAGCAGTCCTAAGTATAGTTGGTTTTTTTCCTATCCAACAAGAAGCATTACAGGATTAAACCTCACTCCTCTGAGATTGCACTTTAATGCATTGAAGGCAGTGGCTGATTTTGTGAGAACAACCCGTAGAAAGTGCCTAGAGTTTAATGTGAGGAGCCTGAGATATCAACTTGTTTTGGTTAACTGTGATTCTATCCAAGTGATTTCAGCTCAGTTTTGTCCTTCATGAGAATGAGAATCAAGTTGGTGTAGTGGCTTATCTACAGGACTATGTGAGGTCATTATTTTGAAAATAGATTACAAAGATAAAATGGTACACTTAGCATTTTATTATTATGGTGCATTTTTATTTCCTTACTTCGTGACAAAAATTAAAAGATTCCATTTAAAGGTATGCAACATTGATTTATTAAAATACCAATACTGCTTTTAGATCGCTTATCCATGTAAACATTGGGTTCTTAAGAAATCCCTAAGCTCATGAAGCCAAGAGAGGAGGACTATGTCTATTGGTTTAATTATAGTATCTGCATTTTTTGCAAGGGTTAGACCTTGTCCTGTGCTTCATGAGATACTGTGTCTCTAGTTTCACTGTTCTTCACACATCTCACTCTGGTGCTATCTCCAAGTCTTGGTCTCACCATTTGCCAGAGATGCAAAAAACTCATAGTCAGAAGCATGTCTCAGTTTTAGGTGTGGCCCACATTTGTTAAAACCTAATAATGGAACCTTCCAATTAAATAAAAGTAGGAAAAAGACACACTATACATTTCAGTAAAGATGTGAGATCTATGACATCTAAATCAAGTTTTCCAAGAAATATTTGAAGCAAGTCCAAGTCAAACAACAAATGAATGTCGATAACTAAATTAAAAAAGGAGACACTGAAGATCCACATATCCACATGTGACCCATTCTAGCAAATTGAGAAGTGGTCTCTCAGAGCCGAAGGCACCACTTTTTAAAACTCAGATTTTCTTACCAGCAACTGGGTCATTCTGAAGTTGACCTAAGTGACCCTAAGCATTACCTCTAGGTGCCTCTTTCTTCATATCTAAGAGAAGGTTAATATCATTCAGTTTTGAAATTCATGGACTGAAACATAAAGATAATTATTTGTTTAAATGATTATGGTATTTTAGCATTTCTGATACACACTGTACATTCAGTTTGGATTTTGCAGTGACTTCTACTCTCATTTAATATTTACTTGAATAAGATTTCTCTGGAACATAGCTAGCAGTCAAACATATTCTGACTGGATTAGAATCTGATATGAAAAGACTTTGGCTAAATAACATTGTTCAGAATTCTTGGCTATATTAGCAGTAGTTTGCATTTTAATAGGAATTTCAAGAAAATTGGTCTTGGCTATACTGAAGAAACATCATAATGCTCTAAAAAGCAATAGTTTATTTAGCAGAAATATAATCTTAGATGGGGAGGGAAGACTCAGTAGTTCATATAACAATTTCAAATATCAGTCTTAGTATAAATCTGTCTTATGAAAAGCATTATTCATTCATCTTAGGCTTCAGTCTTCTCAGAGCACCCATCTCTCTTCTAATACTTGTTGACCTGTTTGGGCACTACACAGATTCATTCAGAAACCTAAGGGGCTCATCCCCCTTTTATCTTTTCTGTATTTTTAGGTTTATCAGAGGCTTGAAATCCAAATCTTTCTGGATATTTAATCCATATATATCCCTTTCACTTTTCAAACAATCATATTTGGCATAGCAGTTTGTAAAATATGTAGTATTCAGGGGTTCCTGGGCAAAAAATGTGAATATCAATGAAGAAAGCACAATGGAAATTATGTTAAGTTTAAAAGATCTGTTATAAATACTTAAAGAATGAGAACCACTATATTAACTAATTCTTGCTGTATAACAAATCATCTCAAACTTAGTGGCTTAAAGCAACAAACATTTATAATCTCACAGTTTCTGTGGGCTAGGAATCTAGATACCTCTTAGTTGAGTCCTCTGGCTCAAGGTGTTTCACAAGGCTATAATCAAGATGATAACTGCCTTCTTCTCATGGCTTGACTGTGTAAGGAACCACTTCCAAGTTCACTCATGTAGTTGTTGGCTGGATATAGTTCCTTGTGGGTTGTTGGACTAAAGGCTTCAGTTCTTCACTGGCTGTTGGTTAGAGATCATCCTCAATTTCTTGCCATGAGGCATCTCCAACATGACACTTTTTTCATCAAAGTGAACAAGCAAGAAAAACAGAGAAAGAAGATATCAAGAAAGATGGAAGTCAGTATCTTTTTAAATCTAATCTTAGAAATAACATCCTATCACTTTTGTCAACTTCTATTCATTAGAAGTAATTCCCTAGGTCCAGCCATACTCAGAGGTAAGGGGTTACACAAAGTCATGAATACCAGGAGGTGGGGATCATTGCCAGCCACTGAAGAAGTGGCCTACCACATCCCCATTGGAATCCCAGTGTAACCACCCAATGTGTTCACCTTGCCTACTGCCTAGACAAAGCTGATTTATCAAGGCATGGGAATTGCAATAGAGAAAGAGCAATTTATACAAAGCCAGCTGTGTAGGAGGCTGGAGTTTTATTATAGCTCAAATTGGTCTCCCCAGTAATTCAGGAATTGGAGTTTTAAAGGATAATTTAATGGGTAGGGGGCCAGTGAATTGGGAGTTCTGATTGGTCAGGTCGGAGATGAAATCATAGGGAGTTGAAGCTGTGCTCTTGCACTGAGTCAGTTCCTGGGTGGAGGCCACAGGACCAGATGAGCCAGTTTATTGATCTGGGTGGTGCCAGCTAGTCCACTGAATGCAGGGTCTGCAAAATATCTCAAGCACTGATCTTAGGTTTTACAGTAATGATGTTATCCCCAGGAGCATCATTGGGGAGGTTTCGAATCTTGCAATCTCCAGCTGGCTGCAGGACTCTTAAATCATAATTTCTAAATCTTTTGACTATTTTGTTAAACCTACAAAGGCAGCCTAGTCCCCAGGCAGGAAGGGGATTTGTTTTGGGAAAGGGCTGTTACCGTATTTGTTTCAAAGCTGAACCATAAACTGAGTTCATTCCTAAGGTTAGTTTAGCCTATGCCTAGCAATAAACAAGGACAGCTTAAAGATTAGAAGCAAGATGGAGTCAGTTAGGTCTGATCTTCATTGTCTCAGTTATAATTCTGAATTATATTTTGCCTTTGCCTTTTTTGATAAATAGATGAGGTTTCCCTCATACCTATACTCACCACAAGAGGACAGCTTCAACTCCCTATGATTTCATCTCTGACCTAATCAATCGGAATCCCAATTTACTGGCTCCCTACCCAACAAATCATCCTTAAAAACTCAAATCCCCAAATTACTGGGGAGACTGAATTGAGTAATAATAAAAAGGGCTGTTACCATCTTTGTTCAAAGCTGAACCATAAACTAAGTTCCTCCCTAAGGTAAGTTTGACCTGTGCCCAGAAATGAACAAGGACAGCTTAGAGACTAGAAGCAAGATGGAGTTAGTTAGGTCTGATCTCTTTCACTGTCTCAGTTATAATTTTGCAATGGTGGTTTCACCAGCAGGCTCAGCTATAAAAGCTAAAGCTTAAGAAAGGGTTCTGACAGCAAAGGAGACAGACATTCTAACACCTTTGCCCTTTTTGACAAATAGATGAATATCCTTCATACCTATAGAAAAAAAAGCCAAGTTAACTCAAAAAAATGGTAAAAATTAAACTTCCAAATTTTATAAGTTTAGGTAAGTTTCCTAGGAAAAGTCTAATTCTAGTTTTCAGAGATGATAGATTAAAGATAATGGGGATAAAAGGGATGCTTAAAGCTGACATATTGGACAGTGTTAACTGTTTACAATTGAAGAACCTGCAGAGTTTACTTCAGTTACCAATCTAGCTGAGCCATTTAATGTGGAGACAAATGGAAAAATTATCAGAGGGCATGAGGTCAGTGCATGATGTCCCTCCGGGACCAAACCTTGGTACTGTAAGATGAAGGAACTCCTGCTTATTCTCTTGAATGACACGACAACGAATCAGAGGGTGAATAAGAGTAGCTACCCAGCAAGGCTATGCTGTCTGTGCTATTAAAGAGTTATACCCCATCTAGGATATGGGAAATAAATTCTCAGACAAGCCACAATTTTGATATTAATCTTGAGTTTCATTTCAGTTGCTTCATTGGCTGGACTTTCTACCAGACTTACCAAAAAGGCACAAAAATGAGAAGTGCATGGAACATAGATACAACCAAGGGCCTGCCCTGAGAAAGTACAGTCTTTTGGGGGAGGAAGCTCTGTTTCCAGCAGACTTCAAGAAAAGGCAGAATGGTGAGAAATCCTGCATCTCAATAAATGCTGCTAACCTGATCCTTGAAGCAGGTCCACATGAAGCAGCATGGGAAACCCCTGGGAGCTCCACCTCAGAACTACAGAATTGGACTCTGAACTTCAACAAAATCCCCAGAGGATCCAATGCACAGTAAAGTCTAACAAGTGTTGCTGTAATGAAATTTCAAAGAGCTTTGAGAGAACTGTGAGGAGGAAGACTAAGTTCAACTTAAGGAATTAGAGAATGTTTCATAGAAAATGTATCATTTGAGCTGAATCTCACGAGATGTGTGCTATAGTTTGGTTATGGTTTGTTTGCCTTCCCTGAGTTTCATTTGAAATTTGATCCTCAGTGTTGGAGATGGGGCCTGGTAGGAATTGTTTGTGTCATGGGTCTGGATCTCTCTTGAATGACTGGATCTCACCCTCATGGTAATGAATGAGTTTTTTTTGGTTTATGGTCCCCACAGGAATTTCCTCTAGGGCTGGTTGTTTAAAAGAGCCTGACACCTTCTTTCTCTTTCTTGCTTCCTCTCTTGCCATATGACTTTCATGCACCGACCTTCTGCTGTAAGTGTAAGCTTCTTAAGACTGCCATCAGAAGCAGATGTTGGTGCTATGCCTCTTGTACAGCCTGCAGAATGGTGAGCCATATACACCTCTTTTCTTTGTAAATTACCAAGTCTCGGGCATTCCTTTATAATAATGCAAATGAAATGAAAAATATGTATAATGTCAATAGACATGATTTCAAAAAGAAGAAAACATTTTCTTTGTGAGAAAAAAAACGATAAAATCATAGACGATAGTGCAGGAAAAGTGAACTGCTTGTTTTAGGAATGAAAAATGTACAGTCAAATTGAAGCCCAATTACAATAGCCTTTGAGTATTTCCTAAGGGTACCCTTTTTTTTTAACTTTATTCTCAACAGGGAGACTAGAATTTTTCAAACATTGATCAGTAGCAATAAGGGTAAGTATCTGCTGGCAGTGTGGAAGAAGCGTTGGTTTGAGGAGAGACCAATGACCCATAAATTAGTAGCAATTAACATAGACAGACATAGATTTAGAAACTGTAGTTCAGTGATGAGGTTGTGCAACACTGAAATTCTACAGCAGTAATGGAAATAAAGGAGAAGTGAGAGGCATTTCATAGGCGGAATCCACAGCTCTTGGTAAGTGATAGAAGATTTGTGCCTGAGTAATGGGAAGAAAGGGGATGTTATTCAGGGAGAAGGAGTCATGAAAACATGAGCAGTTTTAGAGGAAGAAGAGTTTGTTCTTGGCCATGAGATAATTGATTAAAACTCGGAGACTATGAGCCACATTGTTGCTTTTCATGCACCTTTCCTGCACTGCTACATTTTTTTTTTTGTTTTTACGACTCTCAGCCTTTTCAGTGTCCTCTTTTGAGGGTTCCAGAAGATGCCTGAAGAAGTCAGTGCACCTCAACCCAATCCACAAAGATTTTCTTTTTATTCTGGCTCAAGGTACAACATGGAAGAAACTCTGATGAGCAAATTACATCCTTGTAATTGCCTAGAATGCTCTGGACTTTAATTTCATATTGAACAAACTGAGTAAAAAGGACCCCCTCTCAGTAGGGAGCCTGGAAAAACTAGTTATGTCAGATTTCAGGAAAGAATGGGAAGAACATAAAAGAATGCTGGCTGTTACTCTAATTTAAAAGATCCACAGAATCTTCAGAGATAATTCTACAAGGAAAGAAATCAGTAACTTTTTTTCGGGTAACCCAAAACTTTTTTACTGACTACAAATGATGAGGTAATCATGTTCTAATTGAAAAGAATATTTCCTTTCTTTTGTTCATGATCTCATTCTTTATGAATTACTTCATTCCTGTTATGAGTCAAATAACAACATTTTGGTCAACAATGTGCCATATATATAATGGCGTTCCCATAAGATTATAAAGCCCTATTTTTAGTGTACTTTTTCTATGTTTAGATACACAGATACTTACCATTGTGTGATAATTGCCTGCATTATTCAGTACAGTAACATGTTGTATAAGTTTGTGGCCAAGGAACAATAGGCTATACCATACAGCCTAAGTTTATAATAGGCTATCCCTTGGGTTTGTGTAAATATACTGTATACTCTATTCTGTTCCCACAATGACAAAATGACCTAACAATGCACTTCTCAGAAGCATCTTGTCATTCAGCAATGCATTAATGTTGAGGCATTTACAATATATTGAGCTGGGCAAGATGGCTGACTAGACACAGCCAGGTAGAACAGTTGCCACCAAGGGACCAGTAAACTGGTGCACTCCTAACAGATCTTCAGAGAGAAGGCTTTGAGAGTGGACAGAGGGAGAACACAGAAGTTGGGCTGAAAGGGAGGAAGCTGGGAACCCTTCATGAGGCTACCAACAATAGGACTCATTCCTGGCCCCCCACAACTCCAGGGAAACAGGTGAGTTGAACTGGAAAGGAGCAACCCACTCTTACTGCTAGTCTCAAGAATTCTGGGCCTCTGGAATCCTGGTAGGAGGAGACTCCTTGCCCACCACAGACACTTGAGTTGGCAGGAAAAGCTGCTTAAAGAAGTGATAGGGGCAGCACTACAGAGCCCATAAGATTTGGTGTGGGACCATCTACAGTGGAGCACAGTCCCCTAGGCTTGACTTGCTCGCATAGGAGACTTTAGCCCGAGGAGAACTGCCATATCTGAACTCTGCAGAGTGGTCTTGCCCATCAGATAGAGCTGGTCTGATCTGAGGACCTCTTGGTCTCTGGTCTCTCCTGAGGCTGCAGTCTGGCTGTGCCTGTTTGCAGTGCAGCCTCACCTGTGGGCCCACATCATAGTTCCTGTGCTGGAGGACCACAGCTGACTAGCAGAGAGCTCCAATAGAGAGGCCATCGTGGGCACACATCAGCCCGTCTGCTCCCTCCCCACTCTGCAGCTTTCCCTGAGCCGACAATCACCCCCTAACCCTAATAGTGCTTTGCTGATGTGTGCATACACGGTGGATCTTGCTTTCTTTGTCCTGCCAGCACACGTATGTGCATGCATCCTGCCCTGCCACTGCTGCCAGCATGAATGCACTCCTTACCCTTACCTCCACCTTACCACCACTACAATTAGAGCCTTGATGGGCACAGAGCCTACCAGCCTCACCCCCACTAGCCCCCCACCCCTGCACCAACACTACTTTTGGAGTAAAATTGGGCATGAAGAACAGTGGACCCTTCCCCATCCTGAGCAGCCACCTTTGCCTTAATGCCAGCACTCCATCCCTGCACTAACAGCACCATCAGCACGACTGCATGCACAGTCGCCAGCAGAGACCCCCACACACACCCCCAGAGTGGAAGAGTGCTGCCTCCACCACTGCTGCAACATTCATATCCTTGCACGTCATCAGAGTTCTTGGGTGACCAGGTGTATTGTCAATGAGCAGCAATAATTTGAAAGGAATCATTTTTCTGAGCAGAGGGTCTCAACAGTGGGCTTAAAATATCCAAGAACCATGCTGTAAATAAAATTGTTATAATTCAGGCTTGGTTCTTTCATTTACAGAGCACAGACAGAAAAGATTTAGCATAATTCTTAAGGGCGCTAGGAGTTTTGGAATGGCAAACGAGCATTGGCTTCAACTTACAGTTACCACTGGATTAACCTCTAAAAAAAGTCTGACTGTCCTCTGAAGTTTTGAAGCTAGGCATTGATTTCTCCTCTTTACCTATGAAAATCCTAGATGACATCTTCTTCCAAAATAAGGGTGTTTCATCTCCACTGAAAATCTGTTATTTAGTGTACCTATCTTCATCAATTATCCTAGCTACATCTTCTGGACCCTTGTTGCAACATCCACATCAGTACTTGTTGCATCACCTCGCACTTGCACACACCAGGCAAGCAATCAGTTTTGAAGCGGACACCAGCTTGGGTTCCTCTGATTCAATTTTCACACTGTCTATCTGGAGACAGCATCAGGTACTACAGATTGGGGGCTCAGCTCCACAAAACTGCCCAACTTCATAGGCTCTTAAGTCCTGGCCTCTGGAACTTCTGACCAATTATCTGCAGTTGGTGTTCACGTAATTTCCTCTTTGGGTTCAATTAATTTGCTAGAGTGACTCACAGAACTCAGGAAAGTACTTACATTTACTGGTTTATTATAAAGGTTATTACAAAGGATACGGGTGAAGAGATGCACAGGATCAGGTATGGGGGAAGGAGTGCAAAGTTTCCATACTCACCCCAGGCATACCACCCTCCATTAACCTCCATGTGTTTGGCTATTCAAGAGCTCTCTGAACTGTTCTGTTGGGTTTCTATGGAGGCCTTATTACATAGGTGTGATCAACTAAACCATTGGCCATTGGCAATTGGCCATTAAATTAATTAACTTCAGCCTCTCTCCCCTCCTGGGAAGTCAGGGGCAGGGCTGAAAGTTAGCAAACTTCTAATCATGCCTTCATTTTGCCAGTTATCAGCCCTTATTTTGAAGCTACCCAGGGACTGCCAGCCATCAGTCAATCAATAGCACACAAAAAGATAACACTTTGGGGATTCTAAGGATTTCTGGTATTGTATGCCAGAAACAAGTCAAAGACCAAATATATATTTTACCGTATCACAGGTCCCATCTCCAAATACCATCACATTGGGATAGGGCTTCAACATATGAATTTTTGGGGAAACAAAAATTCCATAACAAATAATACTTGATAGCAACCACAAAACCTTAACGGTATACAGGAATAAACATTTATTTTTGCCTTACAATTCTACAATCAGGTGATGTAGCTAGCTTGGCTAGATTTTCCCTGGGTCTCAGCAGGATTTACTCATGTGTCTGGCAGTTGGCTTGTTCTCTGCTGGGACAATAGGACCATGGGCCATTTGTTTTTTATTTTATTTTAGGATATATTTGGATTATTCTCCTAATGATGGCACAGAAGCAGGAGCAAGAAAACTCAGCAACATAAGTGTTTTATAAGGCTGTATTTACATTATTTATTGCTAAAATCCCTTTGGCGAAAACAAAGTCACATGGCTGATTCCAGATTCAAAGTGAGAGGATGATACGAAATTATATGAGGATGAATGTAGATACAAAGACAGATGAAGAATTGGAGCCATTAATGTGACAATATATCACATACAGAAATATGTGCACACATGCACTAAGAAATATGTGTGAAAATATATCTAACATTATGATTTGTGTAATGATTTCTTACCTCCCAAAAGTCCTTCAACAGAATAGATTGTAAAATAGTCATGAAAATGAATAAATAAAGCTGTATATATACACATACAAAATAGTATGCATGAATCTTCTAAGTATAATTTACTTACATAAATTCAAAACCATGCAAAACTAATCAATAATGCTTGGGAATACAAAGAATAAAACTATCTTTTAAAGCAAGAAAATTATTAATAAAAAGTACTACTTTTTAATCAATGACTAACAAATATAAAAACCATGCACATGACTGTATCTCCCAGTGTAGTTCGGGGGAGGGTGGTATAGTAATTTCTGAGAGGGACTGCAAAGTAGATTTCCATGGTGCAATCTTCTACTTCTTTAGAAGGGTTATGCTGCTTACATGGATGGTCACACTGTAATAATTTATTGACCTGTAAATTTAGCAATTTTCCAGGTGTTATGTTTCATAATAAAAAGTACTAAAGGAAAAAAAAAGAAGGGCATGCACTTCCTGTATGGATTTTTTTTTCTTCTGGATATTATACAAAATCAGCCACCTGAACAGAATAAAAAAACCTACCAGGTCAATTTTCATTGATATCAGAAAATAAATGTAATTGTCAGTCTCTAAAACTGCAGAGGCGCTTCTAAAGGAAGTAAAAAATGGCTAAAAAGTTGCACAAGTTGCCTGCTGGCAGTTAGAAGAGGTGGGAAAGGAAATGCTCATTTCATTTAAACCTCACAGAGTGAATTGACTTTTGAAACTATGTGTATGTATAACTTTAATTTTAAAAATTGTAAAAGTTTATAAAATCAGTGAATGTGTTTTAATAAGTATAGTTGTAATGGTATTGGAAAAGACCAACATAGTGGTTCAGCTAAACCTGTTTTTTCCTGTGTGTGGGTGTCTCTAAGGGAGAATGAAAGTATACCTCTCCATGTCACTTTCTGTGTATCCTTCTAGAATATTCTTGAGGTTTCATGAATGACTTCATATTGTTCATAAACAATTCTTATTTTTGGTGATTGTCTAAATCAAATGGAAAAAGAAGGACTGTTATTACAATAAGAATCTAGCAATTCCAGGGGCATTCCAAGATGGCCAAATAGGACTAGCTCTGGTCTGCAGCATCCAGCATGATCAACGCAAAAGACGGTTGATTTCTGCATTTCCAACTGATGTACCTGGTTCAACTCACTGGGACTGGTGGGACAGTGGGTGCAGCCCACGAAGGGCGAGCCGAAGGAGAGCGGTGCATTGCCTCACCTGGGAAGTGCAAGGAGTTGGGGGATTTCCCTTTCCTAGCCAAGGGAAGCCATGACAGACCACCTGGAAAAACGGGACACTCTGGGCCAAATACTGTGCTTTTCCCAAGGTCTTAGCAACCTGCAGACAAGGTGATTCTCTCTCGTGCCTGGCTCAGTGGCTCCCACACCCATGGAGCCTCGCTCACTGCTAGCACAGCAGTCTGAGATTGATCTGCGAAATGGCACTATGGCTGGGGGAGGGGCGTCCACCATTGCTGAGGCTTCAGTATGTAAACAAAGCCACCGGGAAGCTCAAAATGGGCAGAGCCTACCATGACTCAACAAGACCTACTGCCTCTAAACTCCACCTCTGTGGGCAGGGCATAGCTGAACAAAAGGCAGCAGGCAACTTCTGCAGACTTAAACATCCCTGTCTAACAGCTCTGAAGAGAGCAGCAATTCTCCCAGCATGGTGTTGAGCTCTGAGAATGGACAGACTGCCTCCTCAAGTGGGTCCCTGACCCCCATGTAGCCTAACTGGGAGACACCTCCCAGTAGGGGCTGACAGACACCTCATATAGGCAGCTGCCCCTCCGGGACAAAGGTTCCAGAGAAAGGATCAGAGAGCAATATTTGCTGTTCTGCAATATTTGCTGTTCTGCAGCCTCTGTTGGTGATACCCAGGCAAACAGGGTCTGGGTATCACCCAAAGATGGGGAGAAACCAGAGCAGAAAAGCTGAAAATTCTAAAAACAAGAGTGCCTCTTCTCCTCCAAAGGATCATGCTCCTCAACAGCAATGGAACAAAGCTGGATGGAGAATGACCTCAACAAGTTGACAGAAGTAGGCTTCAGAAGGTCAGTAATAACAAACTTCTCCAAGCTAAATGAGGATGTTTGAACCCATTGCAAGGAACCTAAACACCTTGAAAAAAGATTAGATGAATGGCTAGCTAGAATAAACTGTGTAGAGAAGACCTTAAATGACCTGATGGAGCTGAAAATCATGGCACCAGAACTTCGTGATGCATGCACAAGCTTCCATAGCTGATTTGATCAAGTGGAAGAAAGGATGTCAGTGATGGAATATCAAATTAATGAAATAAAGCCAGAAGAGAAGTTTAGAGAAAAAAGAGTAAAAAGAAATGAACAAAGCCTCCAAGAAATATGGGACTATGTGAAAAGACCTAATCTGCGTTTGATTGGTGTACCTGAAAGGGATAGGGAGAATGGAACCAAGTTGGAAAACACTCTGCAGGATATTATCCAGGAGAACTTCCCCAACCTAGCAAGGCAGGCCAACATTCAAATTCAGGAAATACAGAGAACACCACAAAGATACTCTTTGAGAAGAGCAACCTCAAGACACATAATTGTCAGATTCACCAAGGTCAAAATGAAGGAAAAAGTGTTAAGTGCAGCCAGAGAGAAAGATCAAGTTACCCACAAAGGAAAGTCCATCAGACTAACAGTGGATCTCTCAGCAGAAACTCTACAGGCCAGAAGAGAGTGGGGGCCAATATTCAACATTCTTAAAGAAAATAATTTTCAATCCAGAATTTCATATCCAGCCAAACTAAGTTTCATAAGTGAAGGGGAAATAAAATCCTTTACAGACAAGCAAATGCTGAGAGATATTGTCACCACCAGGCCTGCCTTACAAGAGTCCTGAAGGAAGCACTAAACCTGGAAAGAAACAACTGATACTAACCACTGCAAAAATATGCCAAATTGTAAAGACCATTGATGCTATGAAGAAACTGCATCAATTAACGGGCAAAATAACCAGTGAACACCATGATGACAGAAAAAAATTCACACATAACCATATTAACCTTAAATGTAAATGGGTTAAATGCCACAATTAAAGAACACAGACTGGCAAATTGGATAAAAAGTTAAGACCCATCAGTGTGCTGTATTCAGGAGACCCATTTCACATGTAAAGATGCACACAGGCTCAAAATAAAGAGAGGAAGATCTACCAAGCAAATGGAAAGCAAAAAAGAAGCAGGGGTTGCAATCCTAGTCTCTGATAAAACAAACTTTAAACCAACAAAGATCAAAAGAGACAAAGAAGGCCATTACATAATGGTAAAGGGATCAATTCAACAAGAAGAGCTAACTATCCTAAATATATAGGCACCCAATATAGGAGCACCCAGATTCATATAGCAAGTCCTTAAGGACCTACAAAGAGACTTAGACTCCCATACAATAATAATGGGAGACTTTAACACCCCACTGTCAACATTAGACAGATCAATGAGACAGAAAGTTAACAAGGATATCCAGGACCTGAACTAAGCTCTGCAACAAGCAGGCCTAATAGACACTTACAGAAGTCTCCACTTAAATCAACAGAATATACATTCTCCTCAGCACCACATCACACTTATTCTAAAACTGACCCATTATTGGAAGTAAAACACTCCTCAGCAAATGTAAAAGTATAGAAATCACAACAAACTGTCAGACCCCAGTGCAATCAAATTAGAACTCAGGGTTAATAAACTCACTCAAAACTGCACAACTACATGGAAACTGAACAACTTGCTCCTGAATGACTGCTGCATAAGTAACAAAATTAAAGCAGAAATAAAGATGTTCTTTGAAACCAATGAGAACAAAGCCATCTGGGACACATTTAAAGCAGTGTGTAGAGGGAAACTTATAGCACTAAATTCCCACAAGAGAAACTAGGAAAGATCTAAAATTGAAACCCTAACATCACAATTAAAAGAACTAAAGAATCAAGAGCAAAAAAATTCAATACCTAGATGAAGGCAAGAAATAACTAACATCAGAGCAAAACTGAAAGAGATAGAGACACAAAAAAAACCTTCAAAAATCAATGAATCTAGGATCTGGTGTTTTGAAAAGATCAACAAAATTGATAGACCACTAGCAAGATTAATAAAGAAGAAAAGAGAGAAGAATCAAATAGAAACAATAAAAAATGATAAAGGGGATCTCATCACTGATTCCACAGAAATACAAACTACCATTAGAGAATACTGAAATACCTCTATGCAAATAAACTAGAAATTGTAGAAGAAATGGATAAATTCCTGGAAATATACACCCTCCCAAGACTAAACCAGGAAGAAGCTGAATCTCTGAATAAACCAATAACAGACTCTGAAATTGAGGCAATAATTAATAGTCTACCAACCAAAAAATCTCCAGGACCAGACAGATTCACAGCCGAATTCTACCAGAGGTACAAACAGGAGCTGGTTCCATTCCTTCTGAAACTATTCCAATCAATAGAAAAAGAGGGAATCCTCCCTAACTCATTTTATGAGGTCAACATCATCCTGATACCAAAGTCTGGCAGAGACACAACAAAAGAAGAAAAATTTAGGCCAATATCGCTGATGAACAGCTATGTGAAATTCTCAATAAAATACTGCCAAACCGAATCCAGCAGCACATCAAAAAGCTTATCCATCATGATCAAGTGGGCTTCATCCCTGGGATGCAAGCTGGTTCAACATACACAAATCAATAAACGTAATCCATCACATAAACAGAACCAATGATGAAAACTACATGATTATCTCAAAGATGTAGAAAAGGCCTTCGACAAAATTCAACAGCCCTTCATGCTAAAAACTCTCAATAAACTAGGTATTGATGGAACATATCTCAAAATAATAAGATCTATTTATGGAAACCCCACAGCCAATATCATACTGAGTGGGCAAAAACTGGAAGCATTCCCTATGAAAACCAGCACAAGACAGGGATGCCCTCTCTCACCACTCCTATTCAACATAGTGTTGGAAGTTCTGATCAGGGCAATCAGGCAAGAGAAAGAAATAAAGTGTATTTAATTAGGAAATGAGGAAGTCATATTGTCCCTGTTTGTAGATGACAACTGTATATTTAGAAAACCACATCATCTCAGCCCAAATTCTCCTTAAGCTGATAAGCAACTTCAGCAAAGTCTCAGGATACAAAATCAGTGTGCAAAAATCACAAGCATTCCTATACACCATTAACAAACAAACCGAGAGTCAAATAATGAGTGAACTCCCATTCACAATTGCTACAAAGAGAATAAAATACCTAGAAATACAACTTACAAGGGATGTGAAGGACCTCTTCAAGGAGAACTACAAACCACTGCTCAAGGAAATAAAGGAGGACACAAACAAATGGAAGAACATTCCACGCTCATGGATAAGAAGAATGAATATCATGAAAATGGCCATACTGCCCAAAGTTATTTATTGATTCAAACCCATCCCCATTAAGCTACCAATGACTTTCTTCACAGAATTGGAAAAAAACTACTTTAAAGTTCATATGGAACCAAAAAAGAGCCTGCATTGCCAAGACAATCCTAAGCAAAAAGAACAAAGCTGGAGGTATCATGCTACCTGACTTCAAATTATACTACAAGGTTACAGTAACCAAAACAGCATGGTACTGGTACCAAAACAGAGATATAGACCAATGGAACAGAACAGAGGCCTCCGAAATAACACCACACATCTACAACCATCTGATCCTTGACAAGTCTGACAAAAACAAGAAATGAGGAAAGGATTCCCTATTTAATAAATGGTGCTGGGAAAACTGGCTAGCCATATGTAGAAAGCTGAAACTGGATCCCTTCCTTACACCTTATACAAAAATTAATTCAAGATGGATTAAAGATGTAAATGTTAGACCTAAAACCATAAAAACCCTAGAAGAAAACCTAGGCAACACCATTCAGGACACAGGCATGGGCAAGAACTTCATGACTAAAACACCAAAAGCAATGGCAACAAAAGCCAAAATTGACAAATGGGATCTAATTAAATTGAAGAGTTTCTGCACAGCAAAAGAAACTACCATCAGAGTGAACAGGCGAACCTGTGAATGGGAGAAAATTTTTGCAATCTGTCCATCTGACAAAGGGCTAATACCCAGAATCCACAAAAATCTCAAACAAATTTACAAGAAAAAAAACCAACAACCCCATCGAAAGTGGGCAAAGGATAGGAAAAGACACTTCTCAAAGGAAGACATCTATGCAGCCAACAGACACATAGAAAATGTTCATCATCACTGGTCATCACAGAAATGCAAATCAAAACCACAATGAGATACTATCTCACACCAATTAGAATGGCAATCATTAAAAAGTCAGGAAACAACAGATGCTGGAGGGGATGTGGAGAAATAGGAACACTTTTACACTGTTGGTGGGAGTATAAATTAGTTCAACCATTGTGGAAGACAGTGTGGCGATTCCTCAAGGATCTAGAACCAGAAATACCATTTGACCCAGCAATCCCATTACTGGGTATAAACCCAAAGGATTATAAATCATGCTGCTATAAAGACACATGCACACGTATGTTTATTGTGGCACTATTCACAATAGCAAAGGCAAGGAACCAACCCAAATGCACATCAATGATAGACTGGATTAAGAAAATGTGGCACATATACACCACAGAATACTATGCAGCCATAAAAAAAGATGAGTTCACGTCCTTTGCAGGGACATGAATGAAGCTGGAAATCAGCATTCTCAGCAAACTATCCCAAGGAAAGAATACCAAACACCACATGTTCTCACTCATAGGTGGGAATTGAACAGTGAGATCACTTGGACACTAAGTGGGGAACATCACACACTGGGACCTGTTGGGGGGTGGGGGTCTGGAGGAGGTATAGCATTAGGAGAAATACTTAATGTAAATGATGAGGTGATGGGTGCAGCAAACCAACATGTCATATGTATACCTATATATCAAACCTGCACATTGTGCACATGTAACCTAGAACTTAAAGTATAATAATAATAAAAAAGAAAGTAATGGTTCATAATTTTTTTAAAAAAGAATCTACCAATTCCAAGAAAAGTAGATATCAAATTTAAGAAATAATGATATGTTCTCAATCATGCAACTGCATCCAGTCGTTACAAGGCCAGACACACCACAGACTGCACTGGCTGACTACTAATAGGTTTCTAACTCTCACCTCCTTCAGATGCATAGAGGGCTGTGCAACTTTCCAGTAAGAACTTGGGTAGAAGAGAACTTACATGCTAAAAACAGTGAAATAGTGTTTTATTCTAGCTGACCAACCCCTCAGAGGAAGAAGGAACTATGAGAGGAATTGCGCCTGAATGAGGTAGGGGAAGTAGGGTGCAGGCCTCTGTAATGCACCTTTTGTCCAAAGACAAGAATACTTTGCAGAAGTGTAAAGTCCAGTAGAACCTGCATGGCTGATTCCTCACTGCTTTGCTTCCTGATGGAGGGAGGAGGGAGGGAGGGAAGGAGGGAGGGAGAGACAAGAGAAGAGAAGAGAAGAGAAGAGAAGAGACTGACTGACGACTGACCCAGCAACTCTTTCTCAGGTTCATTGTCTTGCATTCTTGCAGCCTGCCAAAAATACAAAGGCTTTTGTTCACAGTAAGAATACTAACAATTCCCATTACTCAAAATATGGTTTCAAATGGGAAAAAAGTTTTTTTCTATATTCCCTTTTAGCCTTTAGGCTTTCCCAGATACATTTAGCTGATGACAAATATGTAGGCACGTAACATTGGAAGAGCAACATGTATGCCGGCAGTTGATTATTTTGCTCAAAATCTAAAATTTAGATAACATTTCTACACAATTAAACTATTGAAGTAAAGCAGACTGGGGAAGGAAAAAGGGCTCTGCCAAGAACAGTTGAATATTGTTCACAAAGGATTCTGTTGCTACATGGAACAACTTTTCTTGTAATTGCTATTACCAGAAGACATTAGTCATTTTCTTTCAGAACAAAGACAGTGAAGCAAACAATGACAAAAAGCATTTTATAGTCATATATGGAACTCATTCCAAAATAGATATAAATTTACTTAAAGACAGCATAATTAAGTCCATGCTGATTATTGTGTTTAAATTTAAAGAGAGAATATACAAAATATGTGCAAAAAATATGTAATCACATTAGTTGTGCTATATTGTACATCTAGCTAAATCAAAATAATCAACTGTTTACCATACAGTGAAAGCTATTTCAAATGGGGTGAACTTTAGAATATGCTGCTATGAGAACATGAAATGTCTGCCTAGAAAAAAACATCAGCTTTTATCAAATGATATAAATGACTCATTTGATGCTTCACTGCTCATTGAAAATCACACCCACCAACCTCTTTCCTTCAGTCTTTAACTTTCAGAGTACCCACAGACACTGAAATGTATTGTCTTGCTCTTGAAACTAACTTTCTGGGACACAATGCTGATTTATCTACAGGTTTGTTGACCACCTGGTGTTTCATGTTAGTCCCACACTAGGGATGGGAACAATGTCTTGGCTGTCACTCTCAGCCCCTGTTGTCTTTACTGTTGTGAAATTACCTGACTAATGTATTATTCACAAACATTCCACCATTTTGAGCATTTATGATATTTTGCCATTCTTAGAAACACCAGACTCTTTCCATGAATGCAAGTGCCTTTTCATGATTTCTTGACTCATTTTGATCTCCCTCCTAGTCAACAACCTCTAAAAAAAAAAAAAGTCTTTAACTGAATTTGTGTAATTTCTGTAGCATTGTGGTTCTCAGCCAGATATAATTTTGCCCCCAAGGGGAATTTATTTGGTGAAATCTGGAGACATCTTAATGTCTTTAGAGGAGAAGGAGGAAGAGCTACTGGCATCTAGTAGATGGACCCCAGGGATGCTGCTAATGCACAGGATATACAATACACAGGAAAGCTCCCTCAAGAAAGAATTATTAGGCTCAAAATATCCATAGTGCAAAGGTTAAGAACATGGTGGGGGTGAGGGAAGCAATAATATTTCTGTTCAAAGTGATCAAAATAAGACTTAAGTTATTCATCCAACATGCAACCAAGACTCACCACAAAAGCCACTGGGAGCAAGATACTCCTGGAAATTACAATGGTGCAAAAGTTTTCTCTGTATCTATTAGAAATGAGAAATGATGAACAAGTAAGTAGACATGCTTCCATGGAGAGAAACGGAAATAATGCAATGAGATGAAAATCAGTTGTGATATATAAGACTGCAAAGAAGCAAAGTGACAATAGCAAAATTAAACATTTACATTGAAAGTCAAAGATTTGGCAGGATGAATCAAAGCAAAATCTTGGCTAATGAAGTCAAACGAGATGCTTCTCAAGAATATGGAGGAAAAGGACAAAGATATTTAAATAATGACAGGGATGAAAAAAACAAAAGTCAGAGAACATAAATCTCACATGAGAATTACAGGCACACTGAAAGAAAAAGTCATTCCAGTTGGAACCAAGTAATATGTAATGACATAAGTTCAGGATAGCAGACAAAATAATGAAAAGAGACTCATGCCAGGACATCTCCTATAATACTGTTGAATCATAAGGGTATAGGAGAAAAATCCTACAAACTATATACAAAAAATAGCATTTCCTCTCTGTTGCTGCATATCTGAAAACTGTGAAGCACACTTACTGAATTTTGAATAAAAAATGTCTTTGCCTTTGATGAAATAATTTGAATCCCAACTAATTTATTATTCCCATGTATAAAGAAAACAGAAAGTCATTCTCATATTTACAAGGACAAAGAATAGAAACTACTCACGTGTCTTTATTTTTTAAAAGTGACTTGAAGTTACTGTCCAGCTAGCTAAGATAGGAATAAAAAATAAGAACAGATACTGTTTTTAATAAGACTATTTAATTCTAAATTATTTATGTAACGATGGTAACAAAAACTAAATTCAAACGTTAACATAATTTCTGAAAGAGAAGATATATAAGATAAAAACAGTAATTTTTACATGATCATTTTGAAGAAAAAACTTCAAGATATTAAAAAAAGTTGGAACAATGAGGGTAATGAGAAGTTGGGATAAGTAAAAGCACACTAAATTCCTTACCTTACAAGGCAAGAAAGAATTTGAATATATATCCTTCATTTCTACAATACTAAAGATGTAGAATAAACACATTTTCTAAAGATTTCCAAGGTGATTGGTGGTAGAATTAAAAGTGGATAACATTTTAAATCTCCAAACATGATTTTAATAGCAAAAAAAAACCAAAAGTTAGAATTTAAAACATATATATAAACTTGACTTTTACAGTTCTTAAAAATAAATTTAATTTCTTCAACAAAGATTAAGAATGTACTGAACAAAAGAAGTAATACTCTACATAAGTTACTTAAAGGAGACACTGTAAAATTAAAGATATTTATAAATACCAGCTTGAACTGATAAAATGAATTGATGTTTTAAAGTGATATAAATATTAGATAAATTATAAAAATGAATATTAGAGTTGAGAAAGGAACCCTCATAATTTTGTAAAATATTTGTGGAAATATCAGCCTGCATTAGGAGCTTGATATGGGTTCATAGCCTGTGATTAGCTAAATTGAATTCCTGAGAATTATCCTAAAAATATGACCTGGAATGTAGACACATGGAAATATCTAATTAGTTTTATTATAACATTTGTATTATAAAAACTTCAGACATTTCTTAATGTTCAGTTATTAAAAGGGGATAATTCAAATGAATCATCAATGTCCATATAATAAAATATTATTCAACCATTCAAATTATGATTGTTAAAATTATTTAATGGCACAGATACAAAATATATAATTATAATTAAAAATTGAAGATAAAATTGTAATGTGATGTTACTTTAAAACAATGCATATAGATATGCTTAAATTTTGGAAATTTCACCAAGATGGTAACATAATGTTTACTCAAAACAAAATAATGTTTACTCAATTTTTAGTCACCGAGGATTAAATCTATACGTTTTATTACTACTATACTATTAAATCTATATCAAATATTAGCTAAGTAAGAATGAGTACTATTGATGCCAGGAGACTGTGTTTCTGGACTAGTATTTGTGCCTTTTAGTTTTTTACAACCATAAGTTACCACAAAGCAGAGCATGAGTTCAGTTATTTTTAATGGCAATGAAGTTTTCTGGCTGAAGTATGTTCATCTGGTCATTACATCTCCCCAAACATTGAAGACCTTTTGCTAAAGCCTAAAATGATAAAAATGGTGTCCTTTCCAACTCCTGAGGCCACCAACAGAACCTACTGAAATTCCACATGGATTATAAATTTCAAATTCTCTTTTCTTAAAAATGATATTTTACACGGATCTTTCACAACTACTGTTTCAAGAATTGAAGAGGAACATAGAGCAAGCTATATAGACATATAGTGGCTAAACTATGTTCAATCTTGAAAATAATTAGCATAAATATATAATATACATTTTCCTTTTTATACAATTGCTCTTCAATAACTTTAGAAAGTTACTGCTGGCAAAGCAAGCTTTTATTTTAAACCTTCCTGTTGGACTTCTTTTTCTAGCATATTGAAGTCTACCCAAATAAAATATTCCAGTGTCTACATAAGTAGGTGGTAAAATGAACAGTATGGCATTGAATAATGAAGTGAAACACCTGAATCCATTCAGGTCATAATTTTGCTTCTATCTCTTGCTGGTTGTGTGGCTTTAAGTGAGTGAGTTAGCCCTCTGTAAAATGAGGATAACAATATTGACATCAAGATTGCTGGGAGAACTAACTGGGATAATGTTAAAATATCTGTCACCTGAAAGTTACATGAGGTACACAGGCTACCATTACAATGTTAAGGGGAACAAAGAATATGCTTTTTAAAAACTGACAGTTAAAAGACTTGGGAAGAATCTCGAACTGTAGAGAATATTATTTCTTTAAATCTAAATTAAAAGGTAAGAAGCAATGCTTGACCCTCTATTTAGAAGTAATGACATTAATATTTCTTATGACAAAACGATCTGGCATTGTGAGAGATGACTCCATTGAAATTCGGAGTTGGGGAGTGGGGAATGGGAGGGAGGGCTGGGGAATGGGAGGGAGAGCCCTCAGGTGATAACTGAGAAAGAAACTAGAGGAGTGAGCAGAGCTGGTAAATGCTCATATCACTGAGCTCAGTGGATCACACCTCTGTTCTTGAATGAACTGAGAACTAAAGTACCCACTCAGAGAAGGAACCGAAGTTGCTGAAAAGTCAACAATGGGCACATATTGTGAAGCAAGGGAAAAAGTAGAAGCTGCTGGAGTTACTAGAGGCTATATTGGTAAGGAAGTCTAAATGCTGTAACAATAACAAAACTCTGTCATTTACAAAATATAGGTTTATTTCCACACTGTAGTCCACTGTGGGTGAACACTAAGGTAAAGGGGGGAAAGCTCTGATCCAAGCAGTCATTTACAGACCCAGAGCCCTTCTATCCTGAGACTATGATTCTCTAGTTTACCACTGAGTCTTCTGTGAAGGTCTGGCTAGTTCAGGTAAGGAAGAATGTAAAGGATCTCATAGGAGTGAAAGAGAGGAGAAAAGGGGTGTGGGCTAGATGAACACTGAACATGTAACATTGTCAGTTCCACAAAGGCAGATGCAAAAATGATGAGCTTGCCATCAGGTACTTGGACACGGATCAGAAGAAGCCAAAAAATATTCACTTAGAATAGCATGTAGAGAAACCAAAGTCAGATAAGGAAAAAGCAGACCTTAAAACTGGCTTCTGGCTGTTGCAAGTCAAAGGAGTCACCCTATGCCAGGGGCAGGGGCCCAGTGACTTCCAGCACTCAAAACTATCAAAAATTAGAAAGAAAGCAATACTAAGTCATTCCGAATCAGCCTGACACTCAGGGAGAAAAGCAGGGAAAACAATGCAGGGTTGGGTTCTTCACAGGGGAGATGAAAAAAGAGAGTCAGAGATAGCCAGGACATGCAACAGAGAGGGCTGTGGGCGGACATCACAGTCTCAGGCTCCAGAAAGAATTCTAGGAGCTCAGCCCAGGAAGAGCCTTTCAGAGCCATGAAGTCTTTACAGATTTCAGGAAGGTGACTCTCTAAAAGGCACCCCCAACACACGCAGGCATGCAAACACACACACACTGGGAGGATGTGGTCCCAACACAGGATCTACCTTGGTCTAAGGACAGAGGAACCTAGACCAGGATAAACCTGATGTGATCAAGTGAGTTGATTTTGAAGGCAAAGACTCTGAATGGTATCATTCCACACTCTGTTCTTAGCGTTTCAAAATTCTCTAGGGAATAATGAGCATATAGGTGATTTCAGTGCCTTTAAAAATGTCACCAATGTATGGAAATTGTTACATGATCTAAGAAAGGAAACAAAGTGACCTAAGGAAGCCGACAAATATGCTTTTTTTTAAGGTTCTTTTACATTTCAGTGAGATCTTGAAGCAATTTTAGAATTTGTGAGCTATTCTAAGCACTCACCAGTGTTTGTCATTTTGGCCAACCCCGTTGGTTTCCCTGGTGTGACCAGCAGTAAAAACACTTATCAAAACAGTTTTTTGTTTGTTTGTTTTGCATATTTCTGAAACAGCAGGGAGTTCATTTTTATAGCAAGGTTGGATGGAAAAGAAAGTTCCGAAAGTAAAACAAGATAACGGCATGAGAAGAGTGGCCCGTCAGGCAGCAGCCTGGGAGGGGTGAAGAAGGAGCCGCAGCCCTGCGTATTCCCCCAAATAGCCACACACAAAAGATTCTGGCTTAAAGAATGAAATGAGCAACCCAAACCTGACCCTTCTTTCATCTCCTAAGATCACCAACACCGTCTGTACCCATGTATTCTATGTCGGCAAGAAGGACAGGAGAGGGATGGCACTGAAAATAAAGGACACTGGATTGATTGATTTAAGGCAGTTTGAGGAAAGTAAATTGGTAAATTATCTCAAGAATCATTAGACAGGGTATCCCCTTTAGCCTACTAGTGTCACCACTTATAATGTGACTAAAGGAATTAATCAAAAAAATGATAAAATGTAAATATAAAGTTTTTTTTTTTTTTTTTTTTTGCTATATTAGTCACATATGTTTCTTTTTTAAGTAACCCATTTTTCTGGGAGCCACTCCTTACATTTGTATACTTTCCATGAGAGGAATCCTTTTGTAGATGTGGACCTACTTCTACCCCCTACTGCCAAGGGTGGGGACCTCACCCTGCCCAGACTCCAGCTCCTCTATATGAGTTGGTCCAGAAATGATCATCTGATTTCACAATGGCCCTCTTCATCATCCCTTGCTGGTTGTTTAAAACTAGAACCAAGCAAGAGATGGTTAAAACTGCAATGAGTAAAATTCTAGGATTTGTGGATAGCCATGATTCCTGTCATTTGGTCTAAGAAAAAAATAACAGGAAATCTAGCCGAAGCAGGAGAGGAAAATTAAACAGATACACAGAAAGAGACAGATCAGGTGAATGGGAAAATAAACCTTCAAATTTCTGCAGTGATTCTAATGCTCAGTCCCATCCTTACCTTTTTAAGGCTTAGTTACAGAAAGCCTTCTGAATTCTGTGAATTGGCTCAATAGCCATCTCACAAAGTCAACCTATTTTAAAAAGAATTCCTGTTGATCACAACAAACAGAACCCAAATTAATAAGCTAGATTTGTTTTGCAAGGGAAATACATTAAAAGTAACTAAAATAGATGTCAGTGGGAGAACTGTTAAGTAAAATATGTTTTTTATAATTATGCTTCTATTACAATCATAATCATGAAAATAACACAGCAACATAGCTCATAGCTATGAGCTCATAGCTAACACTTATATGAGAAAATCGTAACATAAAACTATATGAACATTCTCATTGCAACCATGAAAAAGCCTGTATATCTCTAAATATTAGAAAATAGGATGGAACAATTAAAATTTGGGATAATGTTATTAAAATAATATTTCAGCAATCAAGATTATGTATAATGAAAAAATAAGCAATTATATATACATAGTCTAATTATTATTAATCAGTTAACCAAGTTTCAGGGGTACTAGTAGAAAGAACATGTGCAATTCAAATGGAAAACCAGAGCACAGCACAATGGAAAACAAGATCCATGTCTGTCCTACTATTAGCTAAAGCAAGTTTGTCCAACCCCTGACCCATGGGCCACATGTGGCCCAGGACAGCTTAGAATGCAGCCCAACACAAATTCATAAACTTTCTTAAAACATTAAGAGATATTTTTGGGATTCTTTATAGCTTATCAGCTATCATTAGTGTTAGTGTATTTTATGTGTGGCCCAAGACAATTCTTTTTCTTCCAATGTGGTCCAGGGAAGCCAAAAGATTGGACCCCCCTGGGCTAAAGCATCCTAGTATATTCTGGCCACTTTCAAATGCTTTCCTGTAGTCTGTCCCCCTAAGAGTGTGAGAAGTGCCTGATACTTGTAGATTCCTGGCAGAAGTATTGAGTTTTATTACAGTCAGAGAGGAAATGGCCTCAGTCTTACTGCTTTGCAAGCACGCAAGGCCAAAAAGCCATGATTTCCACCTCCAGCCCCAGCTCCTATCACTACCTGAATGAGTGAAAGCATGCTGCTTCTGTGTAGGAATTAATTATCAGTGCCCACATCACAGCCAAAGGAGAAAAATCAAAAGTTTAAAATGCTGTATCCTCTAATAAGAAAAAAAGAACTCTCATAGTATTTTGGTTTGTTTTCTGAAATCCACCGAATTACCATTTCTAATGCCCATGCACACTTCAATATGCCACTTGTGAAAATAAAGGAAATGCTTGCAAACATTATCCCACATAATTCTCAGACAGTCCACTGATGCAGGCATCCTTATCCCCATTTTACAGACGATGATGAAGTACCTAGTTGAAGGTTACATAGCTTCTAAGTGGAGAACCAGAATTCATAACCCAAACTTCTCTCACTGCAAAGTTGATCTATTTCTGCTAAAGTCTGACATAGCACATATTTGATTGATGATGATGATGATAGCAAGTTTTCCTGTAAAATTGGTATTAAACTCCATTCCGTGTAATTTTTAAGAAGCAGCTGTTCGGAGGGACTGATGATGTCTGCTTGCCACAGAGAGGCAGTGCTTATTCAAGTCTCAGTGCTCAGATCTGACTGAGGACAGGGCGTCTCAGAAATAGGAAGAGCCTAGTCACTATGAATATAAGCAGAGGCTACAGCTCTCCTAAGCTGGAAGATGGAAGGGTTGGAATAATAAAGGACTTTCAAAGCGCCATTTAAACCTGAGCTTGTTTGACCCTGTGATTCTGAGATTCTTTGATAATAATGGGGCAAAATTTTTTTTTTCTTTTTTCAGCAAGTTACTTGATTCTCTTTCTTCTGTTCTACCCAGATCAGGCATCACCCAGCACTCCCCTCCCCAGGTGCTTAGGTGGGGAGCCAGGTGGGATGCTGAGCAGAGGAGACACCAAAACCCCTATCCCCTATTTTAACCACGATAGCTTTGCTTTTCTCTGTTTTACATATTGGACCTCTGTGTAGGATTATTTTTAGAGAAAAGTTTTCACTGCTTAAAAAATATTTCAAGTAGGAACAGTTTTTGAAAACACTGAATTATATGATCTCTATACTTTTTAAAAGGAAAATTCCCCCACTTCCAATAACACTTGCTTAGGTGACAACAACATTGGAATGCTTTGTTTCAACAAACTGAAGCTATTAAACAACCATGAACTTTGAGCCATCTGCCAGCCAAAGCTGATAACTGGTCAAGAACTCTGAATGCCCCAGTGTGCCAATATGCCTCCTGGACCCAAATGAAGAGTTTTTCCTAAGCAGTGTGCAATGGAACTTATCTAATCCATCATGTGTAAATTCTGAACTCATTCTGTCCTATCCAGAGTACAAACTTTCCATCATTTTCTAGCACATAAACAGCCTGATTTTTTATCACTCAGTGAAAAGTTCAGTGGATTCTGTTTCCTTCCTCAGCAAGCATATAAATTCAGCAAAAACTTTGTTATCTCTGAAGTAGTCATGGCTTTCCTTTGCCAGCCTCCTTTTAATTGACATCCTGGGAAATTCTTGGACATACTGTGGAAGCAACTGCCAGGTTTTGCACTGCTCTTTCCTAGGCCATGTGCGCAGGAGGAGTCCACCCTCAATTGAAGGCTCTCAAAGGATAATGAACACTCACAGATATAGCAATGTAAGGCACATATTACTATCATGAGCTCTTCTTGCAGTCTATAGATAGGATAACTTACTGAGAATTTTTTACTTTTGAATTGACTTACTAATACAAAACCAACTAAGGAATAGAAGCGGTGCTTTATTTTAGATATATGGCTAGTTTGAATCAGAGTTTTAATCCAATTTTTAAAATGTTCCTCTGAAAATAAATTTTTATTGAAGTTTCCTCTTTAGAAGACAAGCAGGTTTAGTAGAAAAACTATAACAAGTTTTGAAGATTAGAAAGACTTTGCTGCTTCTCATCTCATCCCACCCCACCCTTGCCAAGGGCAGACAGCTCTCTTGCCTTCATAAAAGTCAGACTGATTCCTTTCTGTGAATTCAAATACTTTTATATGTTTTTTTTTTTTTTTTTTTTTTTGAGTTTGGACTCCATTAGTGGGAATTCAATAATCTGCCCTCCTTTCCACTCTGGCTATCTTTGGATCCCTTTTGTTAAACTCTTGGGCACCTACATGAGAAGAGCAACCTCCACAGGAAGAAAAAGAAAACGTGTTGATGGCCAGTAGGTCCCAGATTCTATTAATAGTAGCCAAGAGCAACTTCTGTGGATTAATGAGGAGACAACATAATGGACCAACAGTGAAATCCAGGAAATGGTTAAAGGAATAGTCTCTGTAAAATGCTTTTGACTTGCTGAATGCTTGAAATTTTGTGTATAGTATTTTAGAAAAGAAGTAAGTCCTTGTTCTATTGCTTAATTGATAGAAACTCCAAACTGCAGACCCACTCAGAAATAAGAATTAGGGAAGGACAGACTTGCAAAAATGAACCTATAGGTTCTCAGTTCCATGTAACTGCAATAAAGCTTGTTCTTAGGTGTGTTGAATGATGAGAACAATCCATCTCCTCTCCAGCCACACAGTCCATTTGGTACAGTGGAGATAAAGTGCCAGCTAGAGGCAAACTGTGGTATTCCTCTGGCCACCCCGCCCTGTACCACTTCCAGCAGGGACTCAGTGCCCTCCAGTTTCTTGAAATTTCCCCACTAACAAAAAGTTTAAAGTTCCATACTCTATATTCTTAGAGTCTCCGGTATTTGTATCTTATATCCTTCACTTTTTATTTACATAACTAAACGTGCTTTCGCAGCCCAACAAGTGGGTGCTAAAGATCTGTGCATGAGTGTGTTAAGCATGGGGAAGATTTCCCTTAGACTTGATACCCACAAAAACCTAAGCTGCCATAGAGCAAAGAAAGTTATAGGTCAGACCTGCAGGGCCCTTGGAAATTATACAAAACAACTGCCTAGTGTGTGCAACCCTCCAGAACAAATTTGAGCTATGAAAACCATGATAATATCCAAACTCTTTTGTGCATTGTACATTGAAGCCATAGACTGAGAATCTGATGAACTGTCTCTTTCTCACAAGCTGTTCTAGTGAGATGTGGAGTTCCACTGGGTCTTGGAGGCACTATTTAGAACATTTGCAAATAAATTATTATAGAATATAATGCTAAATATCAAAATTATCCTACATAAGGCATTGCTCCTATAAAATGAAAAAAATAAAAACAAAAACAGAAATAACTTTTTGAAGAGCATTTATTTTAGATAGGGGTTACTTTGCTGGAGAATACTTTTAATTTCTCAGAAGCCTCTTGTCTAATGTGTTTCAAGGTTTCCTCTGAATTTTTCATATTCAGCTTAGGCTGGAGTTCTGTCATGTCTGGACATGCATGAATAATGGGAGGGATGGCCACTTCATAAAATTGTTTGATTGAGGGACTGATGGATTCCAAGGAGGAATCTCTTCCCAAAAAAGAAAGAGCAAGGCATCTTGCTCCAGTCACAGAGATTCATCTACTGTCTGGGAGTAGGAAATCTAAGTTTGACTGGATGTTCTGAATCTGCTCTGCCCAGAGCCAGGGACTTTTACTTTATAACCACATTCGTAGTAAGCAGAGACCTTGAAAACCTAAGACCAGAGGGAAGAATCCTGTGTTTGAAGCAGTAGCATGAGGGAGTTTGGGGCAGGTTAATATAGATTGCTGAGTTATAGTATTGATGATTCCCTGATGACTCCAGACGGTACCCAAAACAAAGCAGATAAGATGCCATACCTAGCTGTGTGATCTTGGATGTATAATCCTTTTTATGCTTTCACTGCCTCATCTGTGAATTGGATTCATGGGGTGGTTGTGAGCATTAAAAATGCCTATACCCCTTAAACACTTCAGATCACTTAGTTTTCTGTCACAACAAGTTCCACCCTTTCTACTAGGGAGGAGCCTATGAGAGATGTTACAGGTCTGAGAAAATATCACCAGCCGGGCACGGTGACTCATGCCTGTAATCTCAGCACTTTGGGAGGCCCAGGCGGGTGGATTACGAGGTCAAGAGATTGAGACCATCCTGGCCAACATGGTGAAACCCTATCTCTACTAAAAATACAAAAATTAGATGGGTGTGGTGGTGCATGCCTATAGTCCCAGCTACTGGGGAGGCTGAGGCAGGACAATCGCTTGAACCTGGGAGGCGGAGGTTGCAGTGAGCCAAGATTGTGCCATTGCACTCCAGCCTGGTGACAGAGCAAGACTTTATTTCAAAAAGAAAAAAAAGAAAAAGAAAAAAGAAAATATACCACAATCTTTTAAGGACTAAACCTAGCCCTTCTGATAACCTGTCTGTTTACCCCTAAAGATATGTCTCCAAATGAAGAATGTCTTCTAGGTCATTAGCAACATTCATCCATCTGTCCATTTATTCATATATGCATTTGTTCGCCTGTTTGACAAACATCCAAGCATCTACCACACTCTGGGTAGATTTAGTAGCAGATGTAATTACTGTCTTCTTTTCTCTGGTAGAGAAGCCTTGGGATAAACTTAGCTGGGCCATTTTCAACTGTGGCCATTAACTACCAATTTGATGTTGAGAAATGTTAAAATGGAAATATTATCTTTCTCCCAGGATTACTGTAAAAATGAAACAACATAAAATACCCCCAACACAGGGCCTGGCTCGTTAGAGGCACACAATTCTACTTACTAATATTCTCCCTTAAGTGGTTCAGGGCATTCTTCATGGCCACCAATATGCTTTCCAAAAGTTTCACTTTTATTCTGCCACTGATTTATTAAGACACTGTCTCTGTTTTCTCTGTCTTCTTCAGTAATTTTACTTTGAAAGTAGGTTTAGTTTCCTGACTGAGTAATTTCTTTACAGTTTTTCTACTGGTATCAGGGCCACTTCTGGCCTATACCATGTCTTTAAAAGAATGCAAAAAGATGTTACTCCCACACTCATACTGACACAGTTCCACATCAAGCCACTCACAATTTAGCCACAAGTTTGATCTCTCAGCTAGGATCTCTTGATCAGTGTTCAACCTGCCTAGTATGGTCTGAAGTTTCTTGCAAATATTCCTGTTTATTCAGCCATTCCATCAAAATTTATCAAACTGGCCTAGCACAATCTAGTTGCTAAGTTGTAGAAATGAATGGTATAGAGTCCTAACCTTCAAGGACATTTTAATGGTATGTGTTACGTGATATTTGTTTACTTATCCAATACTCATGTAAAATCATTACACAAGGTGATACCAGAATGCAGAGGAGGAAGGGTCTATCAGCTGAGGGAGAGGGAGGTTTTTAAGAAAGGCTTTCCAAGGGAAGTGATCTTTAGGCTGAAGCAGGAGTAAAGTGTTAGAGCTCTTCAAGCAGGGAATTGGGAGAATGGCTTGGAGATCCTCAATCAGACATGAGTTGATTTTGTGTAGCCAGATCCTAGTGTGCCTAAAGAAGACTAAAGAAAGACAATGCAAATAAGTACACAGGGACCAACTGTGAAGCGCTGATGCTTCCTCTGTCATGTATTGTATGAAGAGGCTGTGAATGGATTTTGGCTAGATGTGTAACACATTCATATTTGGATTTAGTAAAGATCACTCCACAGCTAGAAAATTACAAGAAGGTGGGGCACAACTTGAGACAGAGAAGGCAATGGTGGTGCTTTAACAATGGTCTTGATGATGACTGGAAAGAGTCTGAAACAAGAGAGGTATCTTGGGGATGCAGAGGAAAACAGAAATGTGTGTATATGATATTTAAAAGGTAGAAGCAACCGGATTTGGCTACTCACTGGATATGGGAACCAAGGTTCCAGTAATCATCTAGAATGACTTCCAGGTTTCTGATTGGGATGACTAAATGAGTGATGGAAAATATGTGAGTTCTTGCTTTTAAATTTTGTTATGTTTTAACATAAAGAAACATAAGCTCACTTGCAATGCCTGGGCCTGTATGGGGGTATCCAAGGAGAGGTCTATACAAAGTCTATGCTAAAGTCAAGGAAGGCATCAGGGGCAGTTGGTCTCTGGATGGGTGGTTAGGTTAGAGATAATTGGAAAGAGTTCTAAAACAGAACTGTATTAGTCTGTGTTGCTGTAAAGGAAAACCTGAGGCTGGGTAATTTACAAAGAAAAGAGGTTTATTTTGGTTCATGGTTCTGAAGGCTGTACAGGAAGTATGGCACTGGCATCTGCTCCTGGTGAGGCCTCAGGAAGCTTCCGTTTATGGCAGAAGGTGGACAGGGAGCAAGCATATCACATGTCAAGGGAGGAAGCAAGAGAGAGATGTCAGGATTCTTTAAACAACCAGCTTCTGTGTAAACTAGCAAGAGTGGGAACTCACTAGTTACCACAGGGAAGGCACCAAGCCATTCATGAAAGATCCGTTCCCATGATCCAACACCTCCCACTAGGTCTTACCTCCAACATTGAGTATCACATTTCAACATAAGATTTGGATGGGACAAACGTCCAAATTATATCAAGAACCCTAAGAAAGACCATATTTAAGGGTGGATCCTAGGAAGAAGATATTGAAAGCAGAACTCAATGAGTAGTCTGAAAGGTTAAGAAGAGATGACAAGCTATGAAAAATGTCTTGTTCATCTAGCTACTACACATTTTGGAGGGAATATATAGCATCATACAAATATTCAGTGGCAATCAGAAAACTGAAACATTGGCCTCAAATTTAAATAATCTAACCCATTTCATTTCCTTCCTGTAGAAAACTGACCTCTCAAAAGATACTCAAAATTAGGTTACATGTTAAGAAAGGAACCTTTCGCTTGTTTGCTTTAGCATTGTTGATTATAAAGGGTTAATTGCCTACAACATGTTATCTAACAATGCATAATAGTCTATGATAAATTCTGCCCATAGATGCTACTGTGAAATAATATTAATGACAAGAAAACTAACCATAGAATTATACAGCTGAGCATTAAGATCAATTATATAGAGAGCATTAAGATCATTCCAGTTGGGCGCAGTGGCTCATGCCTATAATCCCAGCACACTGGGAGTCTGAGGTGGAAGGATCACTTGAGGCCAGAAGTTCAAGACCAGCCTGGCCAACACAGTGAAACCCCATGTCTACTAAAAACACAAACACACACATACAAAAATTAGCCAGGTGCAGTGGTGAATGCCTGTAGTCTCAGATGCTCAGGAGCCTGAGGCACAAGAATTGCTTGAACCTGGGAGGTGGAAGTTGCAGTGAACCAAATTCACATCACTGTACTCTAGCCTGAGCAAAAGAGCAAGACTCAGTCTCAAAAACAAACAAATAAGCAAACAAAAGATTATTCCAGACTAATGTCTTCAATTTATAATTGAACAGATGAGGTCCAGAGATCATATGAATTGTCAAAGTGGCTTTGGAAAGTCATAGTACCAGGATAGGAAGGCACTTCTGAATCTGAGTCATTGTTTATTCCAGCATACCACCCAACACCTAAACAATAGGTTGTATATTAAAAAATCATCTACATGTTATGTCTAGAGCTTTGCTTTTCAAAGCAGGGACTACAGACTACCATTATGAAGGCTTGTTCATATTGCAGAATCCCAAGTTCCTCTCCAGCTCTACTTAATTAAAATGTGCATTTAACAAGATCCCCTGGTCATTTATTTATATATTGAAGCTTGAGGGCATTGCTAAAAATTCAGATTGCACTTATTCCATAAAAACAGTGACTTATATTCAAAGATCAGTTAAAAATGGCCAGTTAAAATTATATAGAGATGCTAAGTACAGAAGATTGTTTTTCTCAAAATATATGTTCCAGATACAGAGAGTGCAGAGGATATGATTTTCCCAGACAAGTTCCAAGACTAAAATCATTACCCTCAACTCATGTTCCTGATCTCATAACAACTTCATTCTCTGTTATCTTTGGTAACAGACAGAGATGAGAGAAGTTTCTAGTAGGAGAGTCTGTAATGAAAAAGAGGGCTTCAGAAAAAAAAGGAAACATTGGAGCCTTTCGAGCTTTTTAGGGACAAGTGCTCCCTGACAATGGGCTAAATACAGAGAACAAGGCTCTCTCATAATGACTATTTCCACAGTATGACAAAGGCTAGCAGTGATATCAGGTGAAAGGGGAGATGTCTGCAGAATCTGTGCAGAAGCCAAGGTGAGGAATCTTAAGAAAGTGAAAGAGAACCAGAGCTTTCAGCTCCTCAGAGAGAAGCAATGGTTATGGCTTCTGTAGCTAGAGAGGAGCTCCTCAAGGGCTAATAAAGTCCTGGCAAGGACTATAGACAGTGGAGTCATTTGCATAAAAGAAGCATTTCTAACTCTTCTCTCCCAGCTACCTCCACTCTAACATCCAATCATTGTACATATTATTTTATTTCCAATCTAAATTTATGTAGCAATGTGAGTGATCAAAATTTCTCTAAAAATCTAAGATTTTCTTAAAATGACAACATGCTTATTGCAGACCTTGCTCACAGTCATATGCAGAACCTGTTATCTATATGTATGTCTGCAAGTTTGTGTTTCAAAGCAAGGACTATAGACTACCATTATGAAAGCTTGTTCAGTTTAGGAACATGCATAGTGGGGCCATTCCAAAAGTAAGACACTTTTAAAACAGTTTTCTAGCTTTAGTATGCATAAAAGTCACTAGAGAGATTCCACCAATAACACTTTTCTGGCTTCTACCATCGAAGATTTTAATTTTGTAATCTAAGAAAGCCCTAGAATTGGAATTTTTAGGAAATATCTAACCCACCCCACCAAAGTGGTTCTGATGTACTACACTTTAAGAAACTCCCATGTAAGGGATTTTGAACAGAGTGTATATCTTTTTTCTCAAGAGAAAAGACACCTTGATTGAACGTTCTTGTAGAGGTGAGGGAGTTCCACAGTGATAAACACCTGAGTGGGGAGTTGCTGATAGGACATGAAGTGCTCACCAATGAGAATCAGCCATGGATGATGAGACCCCTAACCAGGCATGGAGGAAGGAGTTAAGTCTAAAAAAGGACATTCCAGAAGTAGTCATAAAAGGGTGTAGGTGCCCCAGGTCAACTTCACCTATACCCCATGGCTACCCCTGGCCAGGCTTGGAGGCAGGAATTGCTCTTTCTTGGAAATATGATTGCAGCAGGCAGCTGAAGGGTATAGTCTCTGTGAGTCACAAAGAAGGGTTTGTGTGTAGCAGATGTTCTGGATTTTAATTTCTGCAATTAAACTGAAAAGAAGCAAATTAACCTTTATCTATCCATGCGCAAATCATTTCAGATACATATTTGATATAGCGCCTGGAATCTGTGGAATATTTAATGATGTTATGACTCCTGCTTGGTGCTTTATAATACCCAGTATGCCAGTGTCTGTCTCCTATATAAGTCAGACAATCCCATTGACATCTGAGCAAAACTTATGACATTTGTACATATTTAACATTTATGATAAGCGAAATCTCTATTTAAAATACACTCTCTGTCAATAAAGCTAATAATATATATACACTTACATTCAAGAAATATTTGCTATGTGTGAAGTACTGTATTCTAGTCCCTTTCTTCTTCTGGGACCTTGTAATATAACAATGTAATTACAATAATTACATGGCAAAATATGGCAAGAGCTATGGGAGAGACACAGAATGCCACAAGAGGTAATGGAGAATGAGCTTAGGAGAACTTCCTGGAGAAAGTTTCCTGAAGGGAGATTCCTCAGGGGTAAGGTGGGGCTGGCATTTCAGACAGGTGACAAATACATACAGATGGTGTTCAGAGGGCAGGGAGTGATATGGAACTTTTAGGGAAAGAATGAGAAAATGAAACTGTAAATATGGATATAGCCCCAATGTTAAAGAATCTGAAATGCTAGGCTGGCCAGTAATTTCATACTTCCAGAAGCTTTTCGGAATGGAGGTGAGAAGGGCACAAGTGTGAGCTCTGCATTGAGAACATTGTTCTGGCAATAGTGTGTAGGATGAAGAGTATGTATGTGGAGACTGGGAGCAGGGAGACTAATTAGGAGGTTATTTGCTCCAGTCCAAAGAGAGGTGATGAGGCTTTAATTAAGAAGGGAAGAGGCAATGGGAGTGATCGCATGAGACATTGGAGAAGTAACATCCGGGTACTAAGCCTTCAGTTCCTAAGTTGCATTGACATTTGTGATTAAATGGATTAATGTGGGGTTTACAACACACACACACATGGACACACACACACACAAGTTCAAGGTAAGGGAGGAAGTAGAATAAAGGAAAGAAGAAAGGTGAGATAAAGAAAATTTAATGCTGTAGATACTGTTGGTGCCCTTAGCACTCACCTCCCCCTTTACTCTGCATGGGTAGCTTCTTATTGCCAGTACCTGCCCTTGTATGCCTGAGAGCTGCTTCTAGCTGGCAAAAGTACCAGGGAGTTAATACTCTGTGGGTGCCCCCCAAAACAATGACAGGTAGAAGATGGTAAAGAAATACCCCAGAAAATGTGGTACAATATCTACCACGGAATACCATGAAGCCATTAGAAAGAATGAAATCATTCCTTTTGTAGCAAAAGATAGATAGAGCTGGAAGCCATTTTTCCCATTGAAATAAATCAGAAAATCAAGTACCACATATTCTCACTTATAAATGGGAGCTAAACAATGGGTACACATGAACATACAGCGGAAAATAAGAAGCACTGGGACTTCAAAAGAGGGGAGGTCAGAAGGAGGGGCGACTGAAAAATTACCTATTGGGCCAGGCGCGGTGGCTCACGCCTGTAATCCCAGCACCTTGGGAGGCCGAGACAGGCGGATCACGAGGTCAGGAGAGTGAGACCATCTGGCTAACATGGTGAAACCCCGTCTCTACTAAAATACAAAAAAAATTAGTGGCCTGGTGGTGGGCGCCTGTAGTCCCAGCTACTCGGGAGGCTGAGGCAGGAGAATGGCGTGAACCCGGGAGGCGGAGCTTGCAGTGAGCTGAGATAGTGCCACTGCACTCCAGCCTGCACTCCACAGAGTGAGATTCCATCTCAAAACACACACACACACACACACACACACAAAAGAAAAACTACCTATTGGGCACAATGTTCACTATTCCAGTGATGAGCACACTGGAAGCCCAAACCCCACCATTACACAACATATCCATGTAAAAAACCTGCACATGTAACCTCTGAATCTATACAGATAATAAATTAATTAATAAAAATGTAAAAGTAAAATGTAAACAGTGCAGGGAAAACGATATTCATATGTAGAAGAATGAAACTAGATCTCCATCTTTCACTGTATATGAAAATTGAATCAAAATAGATAAAAGACTTAAATGTAAGACCTGAAACTATAAAACTACTAAAAGTAAACACTGAGGAAACACATAAAACATTGTTCTATGTAAAGATTTTTTTTTTGATAAGACCTCAAAAACACAGGAAACCAAAGTAAAACTAGATAAATAGGATTATATCACGTTAAAAAGCTTCTGCACAGAAAAGGAAACAATCAACAAAGTGAAGAGACAATCTTCAGAATGAGAGAAAGTATTTGCAAACTATTAACCTGACAAACAATTAATAACCAGGATATATAAGGATCTCAAACAACTCAGTAGAAAAAAAGACAAATAATCAAATTTTAAAATGGGCAAAAGCCTTGAATAGATGTTTCTCAAAATAATACATACAAATGGCAAACAGGTATACAAAAAAACTCAGCTGGGAGTGATAGTCCCAACACTTTGGGAAGCTGAGATGGGAAGACTGCTTGAGGTCAGGAGTTTGAGACCAGCTGGGAAAACACAGTAAGACCTCATCTCTACTAAAAATAAAATCAATTTTAAAAATCAGCCAGGTGTGGTGGCACACATCTGTAGTCCAAGCTACTCAGGAGTCTAAGGTGGAGGATTACTTGAGCCTGGGAGATCAAGGGTACAGTGATCCATGATCACTACACTGCACCCTGGGGAACAGAGTGAGACCCTGTCTCAAAAGAAAAAAAAAAAAAAGCTCAACATCATTAATCATCAGGGAATGCAAATCAAAACCACAATAAGACATCATCTCACCCCGGTTAGAATGGCGGTTATCAAGAAGACAATAATTAACAAACGAAGATGAGAATGCAAAGAAAGGAGAATGCTCATACACTGCTGGTGAGAATGTAAAATATTACAACCATTATGCAACGGTGTGATGATTCTTCAAAAAACTAAAAATAGCCAAGTGCAGGGGCTTGCACCTGTAATCACAGTTGTTTGGAGGGTTGAGGTGGGAGAATCACTTGAGCCCAGGAGTTTCAAAATGCAGGAAAACAAAACCTGCTTATTAAATTAGATTTGTCTCAGAATCTGCTTCTAAAGAAGCTAAACATTTTGAGAAAGAATTATTTCAAGTGGTAATTTTTTTTTTTTTGAGACGGAGTCTCGCTCTGTCGCCCAGGCTGGAGTGCAGTAGCGCAATATCGGCTCACTGCAAGCTCTGCCTCCCGGGTTCCCGCCATTCTCCCGCCTCAGCCTCCGAGTAGCTGGGACCACAGGCGCCCGCCACCGCGCCCGGCTAGTTTTTTTTATTATTAGTAGAGACGGGGTTTCACCGTGTTAGCCAGGAGGGTCTCGATCTCCTGACCTCGTGATCCACCCACCTCGGCCATTTAAGGAAAATGCTAACCAATGCTTGAGGTGAGAGATTAAAAAGAGAAAGAATAGGCCAGGCGCGGTGGCTCAAGCCTGTAATCCCAGCACTTTGGGAGGCGGAGGCGGGCGGATCACGAGGTCAGCAGATCGAGACCATCCTGGCTAACACGGTGAAACCCCGTCTCTACTAAAAATACAAAAAATTAGCCGGGCGTGGTGGCGGGCGCCTGTAGTCCCAGCTACTCGGAGGCTGAGGCGGGAGAATGGCATGAACCCAGGAGGCGAAGCTTGCAGTTAGCCGAGATCGCGCTACTGCACTCCAGCCTGGGCGACACAGCGAGACTCCGTCTCAAAAAAAAAAAAAAAAAAAAAAAAAAAAAAAAAAAAGAGAGAATAAAGTCATCGGACAAAAGTCAATATTAATGCTGAAAATTTAGGATTATATCAAAAGAAAGAATGAAAGTGAGATATCAGAGACTGAATTAGAAGGAGTGGCACAGAAGAAAGGGACAGAACATCCAGGCTTTGGACAAGAAGACTCAGGCAAGGTAAAAGAAAAGGATGCTACAAAGATCACACCAACTTCACAAGAAGGAAAGAATGCTATGTGAAAATAGTTGAATCAGACACTGGTCTGGTGGGACTAGATCTTTTCTCTCTAAAGCCACTCTCTTCACTTTGCATTACTTTCAGGACACAGTTTAGTTAGATTGTTGCTACCTTGGTTTTGGTTAAATTAATATTTTCAAATTGGTGAGTTATGTTTCCTGTGAAACAGATGTGAGCCACCTAATGCTTCACCAACCTAAAAAGTCCCTCTCTACTTCCTTTACCTAGAAAACTCTGCTTATCTTTCAGGAAACAGTAGAGGTTTCATTGAACCCAAGGAGCCATCCATCTTGGGTATCCAGGCTCTCCTTATGTAATTGTCTCTCCCCATACTTTCATCTACTTTACCTTTTCCTCTAGATGGTGAGTTCTTTTAGGGCACAATCAATTCATTTGCCTCTGTACCCAATGCCTGGAACATAGAAGATGCCTAATAAATGTTTACACTTATAATTTGTCAAGTACTAAGCTATGGTCTTCCAAAGATGGCCTTGCTCAAACCTCATACCACCATAAAATGGATGCTTTTATAATCACAGTTTTTCTGATGAAGAAATGGAAATGCGAAAAACTTAAAAACTTGGCCTGAGTTATTCAGCCAATAATTGGTAGAGCCTGAAATTAAACCCAGGCAAAGGTCTCTGACTCCAGAGTCTAGTTTCTTAAACACTGATCTTTCTTCCTTCTCTCTTCTCCTCTAGACTGAAAGATGTAATGCAATTTGTTATCTGATCTTGCGTTAGAAAGAAAGAACCAGTGGCCTTACCACAAACTTTCTAGACAAGACCACAAACACTCAAGTTTTGTTTTTGTTTGTTTGTTTGTTTGTTTTTTATTCTGTAAATTCTGGGATACATGTGCAGAACATGGAGCTTTGTTACATAGGTACACATGTGCCATGGTGGTTTGCTGCGCTCATCAACCCGTCATCTACATTAGGTCTTTCTCCTAATGCTGTCCCTCCCCAGCCTCCCACTCTGCAACAGGCCCCGGTGTGTCATGCTCCCCTCTCTGTGTCCATGTGTTCTCATTGTTCAATTCCCACTTATGAGTGAGAACATGGGTTCGATGTTTGGTTTTCTGTTCCTGTGTTACTTTGTTGAGAATGATGGTTTCCAGCTTCATCCATGTCCCTGCAAAAGACATGAGCACATCCTTTTTATGGCTACATAGTATTCCATGGTGTATACATGCCACATTTTCTTTATCCACTCTATCATTGATGGGCATTTGGGTTTGTTCCAAGTCACTGCTATTGTGAACAGTGCTACAATAAACATATGGGCTCATGTGTCTTTATAGAAGAATGATTTATAATCCTTTGGGTATGTACCCAGTAATGGGATTGCTGGTTCAAATGGTATTTCTGGTTCTAGATCCTTGAGGAATTGCCACATTGCCTTCCACAATGATTGAACTAATTTACACTCCCACCAACAGCGTAAAATTGTGCCTATTTCTCCACATCCTCTCCAGCATCTGTTGTTTCCTGACTTTTTAATGATCGCCATTCTAACTGGCGTGAGGTGGTATCTCACTGTGGTTTTGATATGCATTTCTCTAATGACCAGTCATGATTAGCTTTTTTTTCATATGCTTGTTAGCCACATAAATTTCTTATTTTGAGAAGTGTCTGTTCTTATCATTTGCCCACTTTTTGATGGTTTTTTTTTTTTTCTTGTAAATTTGTTTAAGTTCTTCATAGATTCTGGATACTAATCTTTTGTCAGATGGATAGATTGCAAAAATTTTCTCCAATTCTGTAGGCTGCCTTTTCACTCTAATGATAGTTTCTTTTGCTGTGCAGAAGCTTTTTAGTTTAATTAGATCCCATTTGTCAATTTTGGCTTTTGTTGCCATTGCTTTTGGTGTTTTAGTCATGACATCTTTGCCCATGTCTATGTCCTTAATGCTGTTGTTTAGGTTTTCTTCTAGGGCTTTTATGGTGTTAGGTCCTACATTTAAGCCTTTAATTGATCTTGAGTTAATTTTTGTATAAGGTGTAATGAAGGGATCCAGTTTCAGTATGCTGCATATGGCTACCCAGTTTTCCCAACACCATTTATTAAATAGGGAATCCTTTCCCCATTGCTTGTTTTTGTCAGGTTTGTCAAAGATCAGATGATTATAGACGTGTGGTGTTATTTCTGAGGGCTCTGTTCTGTTCCATTGGTCTATATATCTGTTTTGATACCAGTACAATGCTGTTTTGATTACTGTAGCCTTGCAGTATAGTTTGAAGTCAGGTAGCATGATGCCTCTAACTTTGTTCTATTTGCTTAGGATTCTCTTGGCTATAGAGACTCTTTTTTGTTTCCATATGAAATTTAAAGTAGTTTTTTCTAATTCTATGAAGAAAGTGAATGGTAGCTTGATGGGGATAGTATTGAATCTATAAATTACTTTGGGCAGTATGGCCATTTTCAAGATATTGATTCTTCCTATCCCTGAGCATGAAATATGTTTTCAATTATTTGTGTCCTGTCTTATTTCCTTGAGCAGTGATTTGTAGTTCTCCTTGAAGAGGTCCTTCACATCCCTTGTAAGTTGTATTTGTAGGTATTTTATTCTCTTTGTAGCAATTGTGAATGGGAGTTCACTCATGATTTGGCTCTCTATTATTAGTGTATAGGAAAGCTTGTGATTTTTGCACAATGATTTTGTATCCTGAGACTTTGCTGAAGTTGCTTATCAGCTTAAGGAGATTAAGGGGTTTTCTAAATATGTAATCATGTCATCTGCAAACAGAGACAATTTGACTTCCTCTCTTCCTATTTGAATACACCTCATTTATTTCTATTGCCTGATTGCCCTGTCCTGAAATTCCAATACTATGTTGAATAGGAGTGGTGAGAGAGGGCATCCTTGTCTTGTGCCAGTTTTCTAAGGGAGTGTTTCCACCTTTTGCCCATTTAGTATGATATTGGTTGTGGGTTTGTCATAAATAGCTGTTATTATTTTGAGATACGTTCCATCAATACCAATTTATTGAGAGTTTTTAGCATGAATGGTTGTTGAATTTTATTGAAGTCCTTTTCTGGATCTATTGAGATAATCATGTGGCTTTTGTCATTGGTTCTGTTTATGTGATGGATTACGTTTATTGATTTGCATATGTTGAACCAGCCTTGCATCCCAGGGATGAAGCCAACTTGATCATGGTGGATAAGTTTTTTGGTGTGCTTCTGGATTCAGTTAGAGAGCGTTTTATTGAAGATATTCTCACTGATGTTCGTCAGGGATATTGGCCTGAAATTTTCTTTTTTTGTTGTGTCTCTGCCAGCTTTTGGTATCAGGATGATGTTAGCCTCATAAAATGTGTTAGAGAGGAGTCCCTCTTTTTCTATTGTTTGAAATAGTTTCAGAAAGAGTGGCACCAGTCCCTCTTTGTACCTCTGGTATAATTCAGCTATGAATCTGTCTGATCCTGGGGTTTTTTTTAGATTGATAGGCTATTAGTTACTGCCTCAATTTTAGATCTTGTTATGGTTCTATTCAGGGATTCGACTTCTGCCTGGTTTAATCTTGGGAGGGTGTAGGCATCTAAGAATTTATCAATTTCTTTTAGATGTTCTAGTTTATTTGTGTAGAGTTGTTTATAGTATTTTCTGATGGTAGTTTGTATTTCCGTGGGATCAGTGGTGATATATCCTTTATCATTTTTCATTATGTCTATTTGATTCTTCTCATTTTTCTTCTTTATTAGTCAGTCTATTGGTCTATCTATTTTGTTAATCTTTTCAAAAAAACTAGTTCCTGGACTCTTATTTTTTGAAGGGTTTTTTGAGTCTATCTCCTTCAGTTTTGCTCTGATCTTAGTTATTTCTTGTCTTCTGCTAGCTTTTGAATTTGTTTGCTTTTGCTTCTCTAGTTCTTTTAATTGAGATGTTAGGGTGTTGATTTTAGTTCCTTCTTGCTTTATCCTGTGGGCATTTAGTGCTAGTAATTTCCCTATAAACATTGCTGTATCTGTGTCCCAGATATTCTGGTATGTTGTGTCTTTTTTTCTCATTGGTTTCAAAGAACTTATTTATTTCTGCCTTAATGTTGTTACTTACCCAGTAGTCATTCAGGAGCAGGTTGCTTATTTTCTATGTAGTTGTGTGGTTTTGAGTGTGCTTCTTAATCCTTAGTTCTAATTTGATTGCACTGTGGTCTGAGGGACTGTTATGATTTCTGTGCTTCTGCATTTGCTGACGAGTGTTTTACTTTCAATTATGTGGTCAATCTTAGAATAAAGGCGATGAGGTGCTGAGAAGAATGTATAACATGTTGATTTTGGGTGGAGAGTTCTGTAGATGTCTATCAGGTCTGCTTGGTCCAGAGCTGAGTTCAAGTCCTGGATATCCTTGTTAATTTTCTGTCTTGTTGATCTGTCTAATATTGACAGTGTGGTCTTAAAGTTTCCCACTATTATTGTGTGGGAGTCTAAGTCTCTTTGTACAACTTGCTTTATGAATCTGGGTGCTCCTGTATTGGTCGCTTATATATTTAGGATAGTTAGCTTTTCTTGTTGCGTTGATCCCTTTACTATTATGTAATGCCCTTCTTTGTCTTTTTTGATCTTTGTTGGTTTAAAATCTGTTTTATCAGAGACTAGGATTGCAGGTCCTGCTTTTTTTGCTTTCCATTTGCTTGATAAATATTCCCTCCATCCCTTTATTTTGAGCCTATGTGTGTCTTTGCATGTTAGATGGGTCTCCTGAACACAGCACGCCAATGGATCTTGACTCTTTATCCAATTTGCCAGTCTTTGTCTTTTAATTGGGGCATTTAGCCCATTTACATTTAAGGCTAATATTGTTATGTGTGAATATGATCCTGTCATTATGATGCTAGCTGGTTATTTTGCCTGTTAGTTGATGTAGTTTCTTCATAGTATTGATGGTCTTACAACTTGGTACATTTTTGCAGTGGCTGGTACTGGTTTTTCCTTTCCATATTTAGTGCTCCATTCAGGAGCTCTTGTAAGGCAGGCCTGGTGGTGACAAAATCTCTAAGCATTTGCTTGTCTGTAAAGGATTTTATTTCTCCTTTACTTATGAAGCTTAGTTTGGCTGGATTTGAAATTCTGGGTTGAAAATTCTTTTCTTTAAGAATGTTGATTATTGGCCCCCACTCTCTTCTGGCTTGTAGGGTTTCTGCTGAGAGATCCACTGTTAGTCTGATGGGCTTCCCTTTGTGGGTAACCCAACCTTTTTCTCTGGCTGACCTTAACATATTTTCCTTCATTTCAACCTTAGTGAATCGGATGATTATGTATCTTGAGGTTGCTCTTCTCAAGGAGTATCTTTGTGGTGTTCTCTGTATTTCCTGAATTTGAATGTTGGCCTGCCTTGCTAGGTTGGGGAGATTCTCCTGGATAACATCCTGAAGGGTGTTTTCCAACTTGGTTCCATTCTCCCTGTCACTTTCAGGTACACCAATGAAACGCAGGTTTGATCTTTTCACATAGTCCCATATTTCCTGGAGGTTTTGTTTGTTCCTTTTCATTCTTTTTTCTCTAATTTTGTCTTCATGCTTCATTTCATTAAGTTGATTTTCAATCTCTGAAATCCTTTCTTCCTCTTCATCAATTCAGGTATTTGTACTTGTGTTTGTCTCACAAAGTTCTCGTGCTGTTTTTCAGCTCCATCAGGTCATTTATGTTCTTCTCTAAACTGGTTATTCTAGTTAGCAATTCCTCTTACCTATTTCAAAGCTCTTAGCTTCCATGCACTGAGTTAGAACATGCTCCTTTAGCTTGGAAGAGTTTGTTTTACCCACCTTCTGAAGCCTACTTCTGTCATTTCTTCAAACTCATTCTCCATCGAGTTTTGTTCCCTCGCTGATGAGGAGTTGTGATCCTTTGGAGAAGAGGTGTCTAGTTTTTGGAATTTTCAGCCTTTTTGGGCTGGTTTTTTCTCATCTTTGTGGATTTATCTACCTTTGGTCTTTGATGTTGGTGACCTTCAGATGGCGTTTCTGTGTGGACTTCTTTTTTGTCGATATTGATGCTATTCCTTTCTGTTTGTTAGTTTTCCTTCTAACAGTCAGGCCCTTCTGCTGCAGGTCTGTTGGTGTTTGCTGGAGGTCCATTCCAGACCCTGTTTGCCTGGGTATCACCAGTGAAGGCTGCAGAACAGCAAAGACGGCTGCCTCTTCCTTCCTCTGGAAGCTTTGTCCCAGAGGGGCAACCGCAAGATGCCAGCCAGAGCTCCTCTGTATGAGGTGTTTGTCGGCTCTTGCTGGGAGGTGTCTTTCAGTCAGAAGGTATGGGGGTCAGGGGCCCTCTTGAGGAGGCAGTCTGTCCCTTAGCAGAGCTCGAGCACTGTCCTGGGAGATCCCCTGCTCTCTTCAGAGCCAGCAAGCAGGAATGTTTAAGTGTGCTGCAGCTGCGCCAACAGTCGCCCCTTTCCCCATGTTCTCTGTCCTAGGGAGATGGGAGTTTTATCTATAAACCCATTTCTGGGGCTGTTGCCTTTGTTTCAGAGATGCCCTGCCCAGAGAGGACGAATCTACAGAGGGAGTCTGGCTACAGCGGCTTTGGCAAGCTGCAGTGTGCTCTGCCCAGTTTGAACTTTTCAGTGGCTTTGTTTACACTTTGAGGGGAAAACTGCCTACTCAAGCCTCCTTCCATCAAGCTTGAGCATCTGAGGTCAACTTCAGACTGCTGTGCTGGCAGGGAGAATTTCAAGCCAGTGGATCTTAGCTTGCTGGGCTCATTGGGAGTAGGATCTTCTCAGCAAGACCTCTTGGCTCCCTAGCTTCAGCCCCCTTTCCAGTGGAGTGAACAGTTTTGTCTTGCTGGCGTTCCAGGCACCCCTGAGGTATCAAAACAAACTCCTGTAGCTAGCTCACTGTCTGCCCAAATGCCAGTCCAGTTTTGTGCTTGAAACCCAGGGCCCTGATGGCGTAGGTACCTGACGGAATCTCCTGGTTTGTGGGTTGCGAAGACTGTGGGAAAAGCATAGTATCTGGGCCAGAGTGTACCATTTCTCATGGCACAGTCCTTCATGGCTTCCCTTGGCTAGGAGAGGGAGCTCCCTGAACCCTTGCACTTCCTGGGTGAGGTGACTCCCCACCCTGCTTTGTCTTGCCCTCAGTGGGCTACACCCCACTGTATAACCAGTCCCAATGAGATGAGCTGTGTACCTCAGTTGGAAATGCAGAAATCACCTGCCTTCTGCATTGATCTCACTGGGAGCTGCAGACCGGAGCTGTTTCTATTCGGCCATCTTGACAGCCACTGCCACACTCGTTATTTAACTGACTGGTATCATGTTTCTACAAGATGCTAGGACTGAACAGGAGATTTATATTATTAGAATGATGCCCTCCCCAGGAATGGGGTCAAATTTATTCCCAAAATGCACAGTGCATTTTGTGAGATTCTGTCAAGGATTAAAATATCTACCAGTGCCTCAGGAAAGAAGCTTTAGGATAAAGATGGCCTTTAAGATAGAGTGCTTTACAACAGCATTTTTAAACACAGAGGTTGTATTACCTAATTTGCAATGCAATTCATCCCCATCTCATTTATTAGCTATGCCATTTCCAAATAAGTGCCCTTAGAGTAGAGATGGAATTAAGTAAAGATATATAAGGCTGTTGTATCTGCCACAGATCATTGTTGCCTAACTGGCACCTGAACATCAACAATCTAAGTATACTCAGTGAGGACAAATTTATATTTTTTAATGATATAAGTAGGAGGACTGAATTATTTTGCTATTCTATTTAATATTTGTTAAGAGCATTAAATAAGGACCCCATTTCTGATCTGGGTTCTCTGTCTTACTGATTAAGCTTGCTAAGCTAGTCAAGAGTGTGACTTGATCTTTTGTAAACTGGAAATTGTATCTGCGCGTCCTTTCTCTCAGCTGTCCCAAAACTATAACAAGAAGATTACTTTTAGCTGAGAATTTATGCAATTCTAACTTGATAAATATGTATGTTCCAGCCATCCTTCTGAGGTTTTATTTTCCTTGACATGAAAATACATTTATATCTAAACTGTTTATTTTTTGAAATAAATATTTATGTAAAATATTTAAGCATTTATGTAAAATATTTATCTTTGGAAAGTGTTTTATGACTCAATTCTCACTTATGTTCTGTAGGCTATTCCACTTATAAAAAATAAAAGTCTATAAATAGATCCCAGTTCAAGTGGCTGATTAAAGATATCAGACACTTGCGCTTTCCAGAAAGAAGAACCAGAATTGCAAATACATAATTGTACCTCAAATCAGACTCTAAGAGAGAATATTAGGGTCAAACATAGAAGTCACAGGAAACACCTGAGTCACAGAGAGACAAGGAAGCAAGCATCAAGCTCAACCAAGATCAGCTGGAAGCATGTAGGGACTCACTCTTTTGTGGAGGGGGGAAGTGAAAGAACTTCAGCTGTCCACATTCCCATCACAAACTGTTGCAATCTGTACCACAGGATAGTTCCTCTGTCCATATGAACCCTGACACTAGCATGGACAGTGCTCTGGAAACCCCACAAGCATTAAATGTCTCTAGTCAACCATCTTGAGCTGGAATCTACTTATGGAGTTCCCTTCACCAGGCTGGGAACTTGTGCTGGATTACTCACCCCTAAGACCTAAGAGGCTGCAGAAGGGCACCATTGTTAGGGCACAGCCATAATGGGATTGCATCCTTCCCTGGCAACTACAGCCCCCATATCTCCATATCCCAGGATCCCCAAATGACATCCCTCAGTGTCCACCTAGTGGACCACATTGGCACAGAAATGGCTGGACCCAAAGGTACTACAGGGTCCCCAGTACTCTAGCTCATAGGCAGTACTACTCCCCAGTGAAAGGACAGTGCAGCACACCAAAACGGTGACCTCTGGGACAAAGGAAACCAAAGCATGTACTTTCCAGAGCCTGAGAGTTCCCTCTCTGCAGCTATAAGAAGCAACCCTATCCCCAGCAGTGACACAGACTCTGTGCTTGGGCTCACAAGCAGAGTATGTGATACCTCCGCCCCACCCACATAGTGTCATCTCAGTTGTTTCCATCAGGAACCCAGGCAGGTAAGCCTAAGATCTGACTGCCTGGGGATGGGGGCAGTGACCACACACCTCCTAGTGGAGCTGCCTGTGCTCCAGATCATGCATAAAGAGCAAGACCCCCTCTCTCCCTTTACGCATTGCTGTAGCCACAACTGCTGCTGCTGCCACTGGGAACTGGGGTGGGTGAACCAGAGGGTTGTCTGTCTGGGGCTGTGAGTGGCATCTGTGTCCCTAGTGGCAGTGTGGTTCCCATGCTCAGGCTCATGCATGAAGGGCAGGGTCCCATTCCTTCTTATCCCCTCTCCATCTCTCTACAACACTGTAGTGCTGCTGCTGCCATGAGTGGACAAACCTGCGTCTAGGCCACAAGGGCTACAACTCCTAGGCAAGGACTAGTGGTTTTTATTATTTTTTATTTTTATTTGTTTGAGATGGAGTCTTGCTTTGTTGCCCAGGCTGGAATGCAGTGGCAGGCAGTGGAATGCAGGCTGGAAAGAGTGCAATCTCCGGTCACTGCAAGCTCAGCCTCCTGGGTTCACACCATTCTCCTACCTCAGCCTCCCGAGTAGGTGGGACTACAGGTGCCCGCCACCACACCTGGCTAATTTTTTTGTATTTTTAGTAGAGATGGGGTTAAACTGGGCCCAGAGACAATGGGCTGGTGGGGCATGAGAGACACTAGCCAAGGTGGGTAAGGGAATGGTGTTTTTTCATACTTCAGTGGTGCCTGGAATGCCAGAGAGACAGAGCCGTTCACTTCCCTGGAGAGGGGGCTGAAGCCAGGGAGACAAATGATCTAGCGCAGCAGGTCCCAGTCCCACTGAGCCCAGCAAGCTAAGATCTACTGACTTGAAAGTCTCCTTGTCAGCACAGCAGTATGAAGTCAACCTGGGATGCTTGAGCTTGGTCAGGGGAGGGATGCTCACCATTACTGAGGCTTGAGTAGGCAGTTTTCCCATCACAGTGTAAACAAAGCCACCTGGAAGTTCAAACTGGGCAGAGCTCACCTCAACTTGGCAAAGCCATCATAGCCAGACTGCCTCTTTAGATTCCTCCTCTCTGGGCAGGGCATCTCTGAAAGAAAGACAGCAGCCCAGGTCAGGGGCTTATAGACAAAACTCCCACCTCACTGGGACAGAACACCTTGAGGAAAGGGTGGCTATTGGTGCAGCTTCAGCAGACTTAAACATTCCTGCCTGCCAGCTCTAAAGAGAACAGCAGATCCACCAGGACAGTGCTAGAGCTCTGCTAAAGGACAGACTGCCTCCTCAAGTGGGTCCCTGACCCCTGTGCCTTATTACTGAAAGACAGATCCCAGCAGGGGTCAACAGACGTCTCATACAGAAGAGCTCTGACTGGCATTTTGTAGGTGCCCCTCTGAGATGAAGCTTCCAGAGGAAGGAATAGGCAGTTGTCTTTGCTGTTCTGCAGCCTCTGCTGGTAATGCCCAGGCAAACAGGGTCTGGAATGGACCTCCAGCAAACACCAGCAGACCTGCAGCAGAGGGGCCTGAATGTTAGAAGGAAAACTAACAAACAGAAAGGAATAGCATGAACATCAAAATAAAGGACGTCCACACAGAAACTCCATACAAAGGTTACCCACATCAAAGACCAAAGGTAGATAAATCCACAATGATGAGGAAAAAACAGCCCAAAAAGGCTGAAAATTCCAAAACCCAGAATGCCTCTTCTCCTCCAAAGGATCACAACTCCTTGCCAGCAAGAGAACAAAACAGAATAGAAAATGAGTTCAACGAACTGGCAGAAGTAGACTATAGAAGGTGGGTAATAACAAACTCCTCCAAGTGAAATAAGCATGTTCTAACCCAATGCAAGGAAACTAAGAACCTTGAAAAAATGTTAGAGGAATTGCTAACTAGAATAACCAGTTTGGAGAAGAACATAAATGACCTGATGGAACTGAAAAACACAGCACAAGAACTTTGTGAATCATACACAAGTATAAATAGCCAAATTGACCAAGGGGAAGAAAGAATATCAGACACTGAAATCAACTAAATGAAATAAAACATGAAGACAAGGTTAGAGAAAAAAGGATGAAAAGGAACAAACAAAGCCTCAAAGAAATACTGGACTCTGTGAAAAGACCAAACCGACATTTCATTGGTGTACCTGAAAGTGATGGGGAGAATGGAACCAAGTTGGTAAACATTCTTCAGGATATTGTGCAAGAGAAGCTCCCCAATCTAGCAAGACAGGCCAACATTCAAATTCAGGAAATACAGGGAACACCACAAAGATACTCCTCAGGAAGGGCAACCCCAAGACTCATAATTGTCAGATTAACCAAGGTTGAAATGAAAAAAACAAAAATGTCAAGGGCAGCCAGAGAGAAAGGTCAGGTTATCCATAAAGAGAAGCCAATTACACTAACAGTGGATTTATTTCCAGAAACCCTACAAGCCATAAGGGAGAGGGAGCCAATATTCAACTTTCTTTAAAAAAAAGAATTTTCAACCCAGAATTTCATATCCAGCCAAACTAAGCTTCATAAGCAAAGAAAAAATAAAATCCTTTATAGACAAGCAAATGCTGAGAGATTTTGTCACCACCAGGCCTGCCTTACAAGTGCTTCTGAATGAACCACTAAATATGGAAAGGATAAACCAGCACCAGTCACTGCAAAAACATACCAAATTGTAAAGACTATTGACACTATGAAGAAACTCCATCACCTGATAGGTAAAATAACCAGCTAGCATCATAATGACAGGATCAAATTCACATATAACAATATTAACCTTAAATGTAAACAAACTAAATGCCCCAATTAAAAGACAAAGACTGGCAAATTGGATAAAGAGTTAAGACCCACTGGTGTGCTGTATTCAGGAGACCCGTCTAACGTGCAAAAATACACAGAGGATCAAAATAGAGGGATGGAGGGATATGTACCAAGCAAATGGAAAGTGAAACAAACAGCAAAAACAAAGCAGGGCTTGCAATCCTAGTCTCTGATAAAACATACTTTAAACCCACAAAGATCAAAAAGGACAAAGAAAGGCATTACATAATGGTGAAGGGATCAATGCAACAAGAAAAGCTAACTATCTTAAATATATATGCAACCAAAACAGTAGCACCCAGGTTCATAAAGCAAGTTCTTAGAGACCTACAAAGAGACTTAGACTCCCACACGATAGTAGTGGGAGACTTTAACACCTCACTGTCAATATTAGATCAACAAGATAGAAAATTAACAAGGATATTCAGGACGTGAACTCAGCTCTGGACCAAACGGACCTAATAGACATCTACAGAACTCTCCAACCCAAATCAACAGAATATACATTCTACTCAGCACCACATCACACTTATTATAAGATTGACCACATAATTGAAAGTAAAACACTCATCAGCAAATGCAAAAGAATGGAAATTATAACAAATAGTTCCTCAGACCACAGTGCAATCAAATTACAACTAAGGATTAAGAAACACAATCAAAACTGCACAGCTAAATGGAAACTGAGCAACCTGCCTCTGAATGACTACTGGGTAAATAATGAAATTAAGGCAGAAATAAATAAGTTCTTTGAAACCAATGAGAAAAAAGACACATTGTACTAGAATCTCTGGCTACAGCTAAAGCACTGTTTAGAGGGAAATTACTAGCACTGAATGCCCACAGAAGAAGGTGGGAAAGATCTAAAATTGACACCCTAACATCACAATTAAAAGAACTAAAGAAACAAGAGCAAAAAAATTCAAAAGCTAGCAGAAGACAAGAAATAACTAAGATCAGAGCAGAAATGAAGGAGATAGAGACACAAAAAACCCTTCAAAAAATCAGAGTCCAGGAGGTGGTTTTTTGAAAAGATTAACAAAATAGATAGACTACTAGCCAGACTAATAAAGAAGAAAAGAGAGAAGAATCAAATAGATACAATACAAAATAATAAAGGGGATATCACCACTGATCCCATAGAAATACAAACTACCATCAGAGAATACTATTACCACCTCCATACAAATAAACTAGAAAATCTAGCACAAAAGGATAAATTCCTGGACACCTATACCCTGCCAAGACAACCAGACAGAAGTCGAATCCCTGAATAGACCAATAACAAGTTCTGAAATTGAGGCAGTAATTAATAGCCTACTGATCAAAAAAAGCCCAGGAGCAGATCGATTCACAGACAAATTCTACTGAAGGTACAAAGAGGGTCTGGTACCACTACTTCCGAAACTATTCCAAACAATAGAAAAAGAGTGACTCCTCCCTACCTCATTTTATCAGGCCAGCATCATTCTGATACCAAAATCTGGCAGAGATGAACCAAAAAAGAAAATTTCAGGCCAATATCCCTGATGAACATCAATGCAAAAATCCTGAATAAAACACTCTCAAACTGAATCCAGAAGCATATCTAAAAGCTTATGCACCACAATCAAGTTGGCTTCATCCCAGGGATGCAAGGCTGTTTCAGCAGATGCAAATCAACAAACGTAATCCATCACACAAGCAGAACCAATTACAAAAAATACATGATTATCTCAACAGAGGCAAAAAAGGTCTTAATAAAATTCAACAGCCTTTCATGCGAAAAGTTCTCAATAAGCTAGGTATTGATGGAACATAGTTCTAAATAATAAGAGCTATTTATGACAAAAACACAGCCAATATAAAACCAAATGGGCAAAAGGTGGTAGCATTCCTTTTGAAAACTAGCACAAGACAAGAATGCCCTCTCTAGCCACCCCTATTGAACATAGTATTGGAAGTTCAGGACAGGGCAATCAGGCAAGAGAAAGAAATAAAGTGTATTAAAATAGGAAGAGAGAAAGTCAAATTGTCTCTGTTTGCAGATGACATGACTGTACATTTAGACAACCCCATCGTCTCAGCCCAAAATCTTTTTTTTTTTCTTTTATTATACTTTAAGTTCTAGGGTACATGTGTATAACGTGCAGGTTTGTTACATATGTATACTTGTGCCATGTTGGTGTGCTGCACCCATCAACTCATCAGCACCCATCAATTCATCATTTATATCAGGTATAACTCCCAATGCAATCCATCCCCCATCCCCCCACCCCATGATAGGCCCCGATGTGTGATGTTCCCCTTTCCGAGTCCAAGTGATGTCATTGTTCAGTTCTCACCTATGAGTGAGAACATGCGGTGTTTGGTTTTCTCTTCTTGTGATAGTTTGCTAAGAATGATGGTTTCCAGCTGCATCCATGTCCCTACAAAGGACGCAAACTCATCCTTTTTTATGGCTGCATAATATTCCATGGTGTATATGTGCCACATTTTCTTAATCCAGTCTGTCACAGATGGACATTTGGGTTGATTCCAAGTCTTTGCTATTGTGATTAGTGCCGCAATAAACATATGTGTGCATGTGTCTTTATAGTAGCATGATTTGTTATCCTTTGGGTATATATCCAGTAGTGGGATGGCTGGGTCAAATGGTACACCTAGATCTAGATCCTTGAGGAATCGCCATACTGTTTTCCATAATGGTTGAACTAGTTTACAATCCCACCAACAGTGTAAAAGTGTTCCTATTTCTCCACATCCTCTCCAGCACCTGTTGTTTCCTGACTTTTAATGATTGCCATTCATGGTGTGAGATGGTATCTCATTGTGGTTTTGATTTGCATTTCTCTGATGGCCAGTGATGATGAGCATTTTTTCATGTGTCTGTTGGCTGTATGAATGTCTTCTTTTGAGAAATGTCTGTTCATATCCTTTGCCCACTTTTTGATGGGGTGTTTGTTTTTTCTTGTATATTTGTTTGAGTTCTTTGTAGATTCTGGATATTAGCCCTTTGTCAGATCAGTAGATTGCAAAAATCTTCTCCATTCTGTAGGTGCCTGTTCACTCTGATGGTAGTTTCTTTTGCTGTGCAGAAGCTCTTTAGTTTAATCAGATCCCATTTGTCAATTTTGGCTTTTGCTGCCATTGCTTTTGGTGTTTTAGACATGAAGTCCTTGCCCATGCCTATGTCCTGAATGGTACTACCTAGGTTTTCTTCTAGGGTTTTTATGGTATTAGGTCTAACATTTAAGTCTCTAATCCATCTTCACTTAATTTTCGTATAAGGAGTAAGGAAAGGATCCAGTTTCAGCTTTCTACTTATGGCTAGCCAATTTTCCCAACACCATTTATTAATAGGGAGTCCTTTCCCCATTCTTGTTTCTCTCAGGTTTGTCAAAGATCAGATGGCTGTAGATGTGTGGTATCATTTCTGAGGACTCTGTTCTGTTCCATTGGTCTAGATCTCTGTTTTGGTACCAGTACCATGCTGTTTTGGTTACTGTAGCCTTGTAGTATAGTTTGAAGTCAGGTAGCGTGATGCCTCCAGCTTTGTTCTTATGACTTAGGATTGTCTTGGCAATGCGGGCTCTTTTTGGTTCCATATGAACTTTAAAGCCGTTTTTTCCAATTCTGTGAAGAAAGTCATTGGTAGCTTGATGGGGATGGCATTGAATCTATAAATTACCTTGGGCAGTATGGCCATTTTCACGATATTGATTCTTCCTATCCATGAGCATGGTATGTTCTTCCATTTGTTTGTGTCCTCTTTGATTTCACTGAGCAGTGGTTTTAGTTCTCCTTGAAGAGGTCCTTTACATCCCTTGTAAGTGGATTCCTAGGTATTTTATTCTCTTTGAAGCAATTGTGAATGGAAGTTCATTCATGATTTGGCTCTCTGTTTGTCTGTTACTGGTGTATAAGAATGCTTGTGATTTGTGCACATTAATTTTGTATCCTGAGACTTTGCTGAAGTTGCTTATCAGCTTCAGGAGATTTTGGGCTGAGACAATGGGGTTTTCTAAATATACAATCATGTCATCTGCAAACAGGGACAATTTGACTTCTTCTTTTCCTAACTGATACCCTTGATTTCTTTCTCTTGCCTGATTGCCCTAGCCAGAACTTCCAACACTATGTTGAATAGGAGTGGTGAGAGAGGGCATCCCTGTCTTGTGCCAGTTTTCAAAGGGAATTTTTCCAGTTTGTGCCCATTCAGTATGATATTGGCTGTGGGTTTGTCATAAATAGCTCTTATTATTTTGAGGTATGTTCCATCAATACCGAATTATTGAGCGTTTTTAGCATGAAGGGCTGTTGAATTTTGTCAAAAGCCTTTTCTGCATCTATTGAGATAATCATATGGTTCTTGTCTTTGGTTCTGTTTATATGCTGATTACGTTTATTGATTTGCGAATGTTGAACCAGCCTTGCATCCCAGGGATGAAGCCCACTTGATCATGGTGGATAAACTTTTGATGTGCTGCTGAATCCGGTTTGCCAGTATTTTATTGAGGATTTTTGCATCGATGTTCATCAGGGATATTGGTCTAAAATTTTTTTTTGTTGTGTCTCTGCCAGGCTTTGGTATCAGGATGATGTTGGCCTCATAAAATGAGTTAGGGAGGATTCCCTCTTTTTCTATGGATTGGAATAGTTTCAGAAGGAATGGTACCAGCTCCTCTTGTACCTCTGGTAGAATTCAGCTGTGAATCCATCTGGTCCTGGACTTTTTTGGTTGGTAGGCAATTAATTATTGCCTCAATTTCAGAGCCTGCTGTTGGTCTATTCAGGGATTCACTTCTTGGGTTTAGTCTTGGGAGAGTGTAAGTGTCCAGGAAATTATCCATTTCTTTTAGATTTTCTAGTTTATTTGTGTAGAGGTGTTTATAGTATTATCTGATGGTAGTTTGTATTTCTGTGGGGTCCGTGGTGATATCTCCTTTATCATTTTTTATTGCGTCTATTTGATTCTTCTCTCTTTTACTCTTTATTAGTCTTGCTAGCGGTCTGTCAATTTTGTTGATCTTCTCAAAAAACCAACTCCTGGATTCATTGATTTTTTGGAGGGTTTTTTGTGTCTCTATCTCCTTCAGTTCTGCTCTGATCTTAGTTATTTCTTGCCTTCTGCTAGCTTTTGAATGTGTTTGCTCTTGCTTCTCCAGTTCTTTTGTGATGTTAGAGTGTCAATTTTAGATCTTTCCTGCTTTCTCTTGTGGGCATTTAGTGCTATAAATTTCCCTCTACACACTGCTTTAAATGTGTCCCAGAGATTCTGGTATGTTGTATCTTTGTTCTCACTGGTTTCAAAGAACATCTTTATTTCTGCCTTCATTTCATTATGTACCCAGTAGTCATTCAGGAGCAGGTTGTTCAGTTTCCACGTAGTTGAGCGGTTTTGATTGAGTTTCTTAGTCCTGAGTTCTAGTTTGATTGCACTCTGGTTGAGAGACAGTTTGTTATAATTTCTGTTTTGTACATTTGCTAAGGAGTGCTTTACTTCCAATTATGTGGTCAATTTGTGATAAGTGCGATGTGGTGCTGAGAAAAATGTATATTCTGTTGATTTGGGGTGGAGAGTTCTATAGATGTCTATTAGGTCCGCTTGGTGCAGAGATGAGTTCAATTCCTGGATATCCTTGTTAACTTTCTGTCTCGTTGATTTGTCTAATGTTGACAGTGGAGTGTTGAAGTCTCCCATTATTATTGTATGGGAGTCTAAGTCTCTTTGTAAGTCTCTAAGGACTTGCTTTATGAATCTGGGTGCTCCTGTATTGGGTGCATATATATTAGGATAGTTAGCTCTTCCTGTTGAATTGATCCCTTTACCATTATGTAATGGCCTTCTTTGTCTCTTTGGATCTTTGATGGTTTAAAGTCTGTTTTATCAGAGACTAGGATTGCAACCCCTGCTTTTTTTTGTTCTCCATTTGCTTGGTAGATCTTCCTCCATCCCTTTATTTTGAGTCTATGTATGTCTCTGCATGTGAGATGCGTCTCCTGAATACAGCAGACTGATGGGTCTTGACTCTTTATCCAGTTTGCCAGTCTGTGTCTTTTAATTGGAGCATTTAGTCCATTGACATTTAAGGTAATATTGTTACGTGTGAACTTGATCCTGCATTATGATATTAACTGGTTATTTTGCTCATTAGTTGATGCAGTTTCTCCCTAGCCTCGATGGTCTTTACATTTTGGCATGTTTTTGCAATGGCTGGTACTGGTTGTTCCTTTCCATGTTTAGGGCTTCCTTCAGGATCTCTTGTAAGGCAGGCCTGGTGGTGACAAAATCTCTAAGCGTTTGCTTGTCTGTAAAGGATTTTATTTCTCCTTCACTGATGTAACTTAGTTTGGCTGGATATGAAATTCTGGGTTGAAAATTCTTTTCTTTAGGAATGTTGAATATTGGTCCCCACTCTCTTCTGGCTTGTAGAGTTTCTGCCAAGAGGTCTGCTGTTAGTCTGATGGGCTTCCCTTTGTGGGTAACTCGACCTTTCTCTCTGGCTGCCCTTAAGATTTTTTCCTTCATTTCAACTTTGGTCAATTTGGAAATTATGTGTCTTGGAGTTGCTCTTCTCGAGGAGTATCTTTGTGGTGTTCTCTGTATTTCCCGAATTTGAATGTAGGCCTGCCCTACTAGGTTGGGGAAGTTCTCCTGGATGATATCCTGAAGAGTGTTTTCCAACTTGGTTCCATTTTCCCCCTCACTTTCAGGCACCCCAATCAGACGTAGATTTGGTCTTTTCACATAATCCCATACTTCTTGCAGGCTTTGTTCATTTCTTTTTCTTCTTTTTTCTTTTGGTTTCTCTTCTCGCTTCATTTCATTCATTTGATCCTCAATCGCTGATCCTCTTTCTTCCAGTTGATCAAGTCGGTTACTGAAGCTTGTGCTTTTGTCACGTATTTCTCGTGTCATGGTTGTCATCTCTGTCGTTTCATTTATGACCTTCTCTGCATTAATTAGTCTAGCTGTCAATTCTTCCACTCTTTTTTCAAGATTTTTAGTTTCTTTGCGCTGGGTACGTAATTCCTCCTTTAGCTCTGAGAAGTTTGATGGACTGAAGCCTTCTTCTCTCATCTCGTCTAAGTCATTCTCTGACCAGCTTTGATCCCTTGCTGGTGATGACCTGCGCTCCTTTGCAGGGGGAGATGTGCTCTTGTTTTTTGAATTTCCAGCTTTTCTGCCCTGCTTCTTCCCCATCTTTCTGGTTTTATCTGCCTCTGGTCTTTGATGATCGTGACGTACTGATGGGGTTTTGGTATAGGTGTTCTTCCTATTTGGTAATTTTCCTTCTAATAGTCAGGACCCTCAGCTGTAGGTCTGTTGGAGATTGCTTGAGGTCCACTCCAGACCCTGTTTGCCTGGGTATCAGCAGCAGAGGTTGCAGAAGATAGAATATTGCTGAACAGTGAGTGTACCTGTCTGATTCTTACTTTGAAAGCTACCTCTCAGGTGTGTACTCCACCCTGTGAGGTGTGGGGTGTCAGACTGCCCCTAGTGGGGGATGTCTCCCAGTTAGGCTACTCAGGGGTCAGGGACCCACTTGAGCAGGCAGTCTGTCCGTTCTCAGATCTCAACCTCTGTGTTGGGAGATCCACTGCTCTCTTCAAAGCTGTCAGACAGAGTTGTTCGGGTCTGCACAGGCCTCTGCTGCTTCCCCTGTTGTTTTTCAGCTGTGCCCTGTCCCCAGAGGTGGAGTCTACAGAGATAGGCAGGTTTCCTTGAGCTGCTGTGAGCTCCACCCAGTTCCAGCTTCCCAGCGGCTTTGTTTACCTACTTAAGCCTCAGCAATGGCGGGCGCCCCTCCCCCAGCCTCACTGCTGCCTTGCGGTTAGATCGCAGACTGCTTTGCTAGCAATGAGGGAGGCTCTGTGGCCGTGGGACCCTCCCGGCCAGGTGTGCCCGTTTGCTTAAAGCGCAGTATTGGGGTGGGAATTACCTGATTTTCCAGGTGTTGTGTGACTCAGTTCGCCTGGCTAGGAAAAGGGATTCCCTTCCCCCTTGCGCTTCCCAGGTGAGGCAATGCCTCGCCCTGCTTCAGCTCTCACTGGTCGGGCTGCAGCAGCTGACCAGCACCAATTGTCCGGCACTCTCCAGTGAGATGACCCCAGTACCTCAGTTGAAAATGCAGAAATCACCGGTCTTCTGTGTCGCTGGCGCCGGGAGTTGGAGACTGGAGCTGCTCCTATTCGGCCATCTTGCTCCGCACCCCCCCCCGCAAAATCTCTCTAAGCTGATAAGCAACTTCAGCAAAGTCTCAGAATACAAATTCAATGTGCAAAATCACAAGCATTCCTATACACTAAAAATAGACTGCCAAATCATGAGTGAATGCCCTTTCATAATTGCTACAAAGAGAATAAAATACCTAGGAATACAATTTACAAGGGATATGAAGAACCACTTCAAGGAGAGCTACAAACCACTGTTCAAGGAAATAAGAGAGGACACAAACAAATGGAAAATCATTTCATGCTCACAGATAAAAAGAATCAGTATTGTGAAAATGGTCATAATACCCAAAGTAATTTATGGATTCAATACTATACCCATCAAGCTACCATTGACTTTCTTCACAGAATTAGAAAAAAAAATACTTTAAATTTCACATGGAACCAAAAAAGAGCCTGTACAGCCAAGAGAATCCTAAGCAAAAAGAACAAAGTTGGAGACATCACACTACCTGACTTCAAACTATACTATAAGTTTACAGTAACCAAAACAGCATGGTACTGGTACCAAAGCAGATATATAGACCAATGGAATAGAAAAGAGGCCTCCGAAATAATGCCACACATCTACAACCATCTGATCTTTGACAAACCTGACACAAACAAGCAATGGGGTAAGGATTCCCTATTTAATAAGTGGTATTGGGAAAACTGGCTAGCCATATGCAAAAAACTGAAACTGGACCCCTTCTTTACATCTTATACAAAAATTAACTCAAGATCAATTAAAGACTTAAACGTAAGACCTAAAACCATAAAACCCCTAGAAGAAAACCAAGGCAATACCATTCAGGACATAGGCATAGGCAAAGACATCATGAATGAAACACAAAAAGCAATGGCAACAGAAGCCAAAATTGACAAATGGAATCTAATTAAAGTAAACAGCTTCTGCACAGCAAAAGAAACTTTCATCAGAGTTAACAGGCAACCTTAAAGATGGGAGAAAATTTTTGCAATCTATCTGACAAAGAGCTAATATCCAGAATCTAGAAAGAACTCAAACAAATTTACAAGAGAAAAGCAAACAACCCCATCAAAAAGTGGGTGAAGGATATGAACAGGCATTTCTCAAAGGAAGACATTCATGCAGCCAACAAACGTATGAAAAAAATCTTATCATCATTGGTCATTAGAGAAATGCAAATCAAAACCACAATGGGATACCATCTTCCACCACTTAGAATGGTGATCATTAAAAAGTCAGGAAATAACAGATGCTGGAGAGGATTTGGAGAAACAGAAACACTTTTACACTGTTAGTGGGAGCGTAAATTAATTCAACCATTGTGGAAGACAGTGTGGCAATTCCTCAAAGATCTAGAAATACCATTTGACCCAGAAATACCATCACTGGGTATATACCGAAAGGATTATAAATCATTCTACTATAAAGACACGTGCACATATATGTTTATTGCAGCATTGTTCACAATAGCAAAGACTTGGAACCAACCCAAATGCCCATTGATGGTAGATTGGATAAAGAAAATCTGGCACATATATGCCATGGAATACTATGCACCCATAAAAAGGATGAGTTCATGTCCTTTGCAGGGATGTGGAAGAAGCTGGGAACCATCATTCCCAGTAAACTAACACAGGAACAGAAAACCAAACACTGTATGTTCTCACGCATAAGTTGGAGTTGAACAATGAGAACACATTGACACAGGGAGGGGAACATCACACAGCAGTGCTGTCAGGGAGTGCAGGGCTAGGGGAGGGATAGCATTGAGAGAAAAACCTAAAGTAGATGATGGGTTGATGAGTGCAGCAAACCACCATGGCACTTGTATATCTATGTAACAAACCTGCATATTCTGCACATGTATCCCAGAACTTAAAGTATAACATAATAAAAACAATCTTCATTTCCATGTTTGTTGCAGCACTGTTCACAACAGCCAGATTTTGGAAGCAACCTAAGTGTCTATTAACAGATGAGTGAATAAAGAAAATGTGGTACATATACACAATGGAGTACTATTCAACCATAAAAAGAATGAGATCCTATCATTTACAACAACTCAGATGGAACTGGAGGTCATTATGCTAAGTTAAATAAGTCAGGCACTGAAATACAGATATTGCATGTTCTCACTTATTTGTAAGACCTAAAAATCAAAGCAATTGAACTCGTGGAGATAAAGAGTTGAAAGATGGTTACCAGAGCTAGGAAGTATAGGTGGGGGCTGGCGGATAGGTAGGAATGGTTAATGGATTCAACAATAATCGATAGAAAGAATGAATACAACCTTGTATTTGATAGCACAACTGGGTGACTATAATAATAATTTCATTGTACATTTTCAAATAACCAAGCGAGCATCAGTGGACCATTTGTCATACAATGGATCAATGCTGGAGGAGATGGATACCCCATTTACATGATGTGATTAGTATGCATTGCCTGTAGCAAAACATCTCACATACCTCATAAATATATACCCCTATTATGTACTCACAAAAATTAAAATAATTTTTTAATTTTAAAAATATATGCAAGAAGAAATAGGAGAAAAAGGAAGGAAAAAAGAACATATGAAACAACTAGGAAACAAAATGTAAAAGGAACAAAGTCTCACGTATCAATAGGAACTCTGAATGGAAGTAAATTAAATTCTCCACTTGAAAGATATAGATTGGCTATACATATATTTTTAAAAAACAGTATCCAAATATATGCTGCCAATAGGAAACACTTTACCTCTAAAGGTACATACAGACTGAATATGAAGAGATGGAAAAAGATATTCCATGCCAATGAAAACCAAAAGCAGGCAGGAGTAGATATACTTAGATAAAACAGAATTTAAGTCAAAAACAGTTTTTAAAAAGCAAAAGTTATTTTATAATAATAAATGGACCAATTGAGTAAGAGGATATAATTCTAAATATACAGGCACCCAACACTGGAGCACCCAGATTAATAAAGAAACTATCACTTCATCTAAAGAAAGATATATGATCCCCACTCAGCATTAGACTGATCAACTACACACAAAATCAGCATTAAACATTGGACTTAAATTAGACTTCAGACCAAATAGAATTTACAGGTATTTACAGAACATTATATCCAATAGCTGCAGAATAGATTTATCTCATCAGTCCATAGAACATTCTCCAGAATTGATCATTTATTAGGCCACTAAACAAGTCTCAAAATTTTTAACATACCAAAATCATCTTATGTATCTTCTTAGACCACAATGGAACAAAACTAAAAATCATTACCAAGGAAGATTTTGCAAACTATACAAATATATGGAAATTAAACAACATTCCTAAAGAACTATTGGGTGAATAAAGAAAATGAAAATCAAAAAAATTCTTGAAATAAATGAAAATGGAAACACAACATACTAATCTGTGGGACACAGCAAAAGCTGTGCTAAGAGGGAAGTTTATAGTAATAAACACCTGTATCAACAAAACAGAAAGATTTTAAATAATCTAATGATGCACTTCAAGGAACTACAAAAGCAAGCACAAACCAAACCCAAAATTAACAGAAAAAAAATAAACAATAAAGATCAGAGCACAACTAAACAGAGACTTAAAAAAATACAAAAAATTAATGAAGTGAAAAGTTGGTTTTTTAAAAAGTTTAAAAAATTGAGAAACTTTTAACTAGACTAACAAAAAGACAAAATCAGAAATGAAAAAGGAGACACTACAATTGATAACACAGAAACACAAAAGATCATCAGAGACTGTGATAACTATACACTAACAAATAGAAAAACCTAGAGGAAATGGATAAATCCCTGGAAACATAACCTACCACGAATAAATCAAGAAGAGCTAGAAAACCTGAGAGCCCAATAACAAGTAGTGAGACTGACTCAGTAATAAAAATTCTCCAAACAAAGAAGAGCTCAATACTGGATAGATTCAATGCCGAATTCTAGCACATATTAAAAGAGTAAATATTAATTCTCCTCCTCAAAGTATTCTAAAAAATTGAAGAGGAAGGAATTCTCCCTAACTCATTCTACAAAGCCTGCATTATTCCAATACAGAAACCAGACAAGGATACAATTAAAAAGAAAAGTACAAGCGAATACTTCTGATGAACATAGACGCAAAAATCCTCAACAAACTATTAGCAAACCAAATCCAACAATACACCCAGAAGATAATACAACATAATCAAGTAGAATTTAAAGGATGCAAGGAAGATTTCACATACAGAAATTTTAAAAAATGTGATATATCACATCAACAGAATGAAGAACAAAAACTATATTGTCATCTAATAGACATAGAAAAAGCATTTGATAAAATTCAATACCTCTTTATGATAAAATTCTCAACAAACTATGCATGGTTGAACCATGCTCAAAATAATAAACGTCATATATGGCAATTTCACAGCTAACATTATGCCAAATGGATAAAAGTTGAAAGCATTTTCTCTAAGAACTGGAACAAGGCAAGTATGCTCACTTTCTTCATTCCTATTCAAGATGGTACTTGAACTCCTAGCTGAACAATCAAGCAAAAAATAAATAAATAAATAAAATGCATCCAGGTTGGAAGAGAGGAAATCAAATTGTCTCCTTTTGAAGATGACATAATTGTATATCTAGAAAAACAAAAGACTCCACCAAAAAAACTCTTAGAAGTGATTTAAAAAATTCAATAACTTTGCAGGATGTAAAATCAACATACAACAATCAGTAGCATTTTTATACACCAACAATGAAATAACCAAAAAAGAAATCAAGAAGGCAATCCGATTTACAGTAGCTACAAATAACAATATAAGAACAAAATTTAATCAAAGAGGTGAGAGATCTCTACGATTAAAACTCAAAAAAAAAAACTGATGAAAAATATTGAAGAAGACACACAAAAAAGGACATTTCAAGTTCATAGATTGGAAGAATTAATATCTTTGAAATTACCACACTGCAAATAGCAGTCTATGAATTCAATGCAGTCCTATAAAAACATTAATGTCATTTGTGACAAAAATAGTAAAAACAGTCCTAAATTTGTATGGAACCAAAGAAGAGCCCAAATAGCCAAAGCAATACTAAGCAGAAAGAACAAAGCTAGAGGCATCAAAGTACTTGACTTCAAAATATATTACAAGGTAATAGTAAATAAAACAGCATGCTATTGGTATAAAAATAAATGCACAGACAAATGAAACAGAATAAAGAACCCAGAAATAAATCTACATTTTTACAGCCAGTCTTCAACAAAGCTGCCCAAAACAGTGTCCTTGAGGAAGGACACTCTTCAATAAATTGTGCTGGGAAAATTGGATAACTGTATACAGAATAATGAGACTGAACTCATACCTCTCACCACATACAAAAGTCAACTCAAGATGGATTAAAGACTTAAACATAAGACCTGAAACTATAAGACTACTAGAGGAAAATGTAGAGAAAACTCATCAGGACATTGGTCTAGGCAAAGATTTTATGGCTAAGACCTCAAAAGCACAGGCAACAACAACAACAAAAAAAGACAATGGGATTTAATTAAACTAAAATTCTTCTGTACAGAAAAAAAAAAAGAGTGAAGGAACAACCTCTTGAATGGGAGAAAATAATTGCAATTTACTCATACGACAGGTGACTAATATCCAGAATGTACAAGTAACTCAAACAACTCAAGAGTAATAAATAATCTCATTTAAAAATGGGCCAATGACATGAATAGATGTATCTTAAAAGAAGACATACAAATGGCCAACACGTATATAAAAAATGCTCATTATCACTAATCATTAGTGAAATACAAATCAAAACCACAATGAGATATTATCTTATCCCAGTCAGAATGGCTGTGATTAAAAAGAAAAATAACAGATATTAACGAGGATGTGGAGAAAAGCTCTTACATGCAGTTGGTGGAAATGTGAATTAGTATATCAATATGAAAAATGGTATGGAGATTTCTCAAGAAAAGTAAAAATAGAACTACCATATAATCTAGCAATCTCACTACTGGGCATCTATCCAAAGGAAAAGAAATCAGCTATATCAAAGGGATGCCTGCACTCACATGTTTATTGCAGCACTATTCACAGTAGCCAAGATTTGGAAGCAACCTAAGTGCTCACCAACAGACTAATGGATGAAGAAAATGTAGTATATACACACAATGGAATACTATTAAGCCATTTAAAAAATCGTGTCATTTTCAGCAACATGGATGAAACTAGAGGTTATGTTAAGTAAAACAAGCCAGTCACAGAAAGACAAATATCATATCTTCTCACTCATATGTGAAGGCTAGAAAATTTGATCTCATGGACATAGAGAATAAAATGATAGATACCAGAGACTGTGAAGAGTAGATGAGGAAGGGGGAATGAAGAAAGATTCATTATGAGTACTAACATACAGTTAGACAGAAGAAATTCTCATATTTAATAGCAGACTATGGTGACTATACTTAGCAACAATATTACATATATTTCAAAGTAACTAGAAGAGAGAACTTAAAATCATACCAACAAAAAAAATGATAAACACTCGAGGTGGTGGCAACCCCAAAACCATGACTTGATGATTACACATTCTGTGCATGTAACAAATACATGTACTCCATAAATATGTAAAATATTATGTATCAATAAAAGAGAAAAAATCCAAAAATAAATTCACTCCATATATTTAGTGAACTTTATCAGGAAATGAGACATCTTACATATGTGAATTTTCTACAAATTTGAAGCTTAAGTGCTAATCATTAAAATTTTGATCATATTGATGAAAATATTTCTAAAATATATCATCCTACCACTTTTAAATTAGAGTTTTGAACACATTCACTGTCTTGCCCCAGGTTATGTGAAATTTTCCTGTTCTCTGCTTATAATATAGTCTACAGAACTTTTGGTCAGTCAAGCAATCTGCTACATGTCCCACTGATGCACATATTGATGACATCATGCCAAGTGGACCTGGAGGGCTAAGAAAATACATAAGTGCCAGAATACAATTGACCCTCCATATTTAGTATAACAATTATTTATATAGCATTTACATTGTGTCAGGTATTATAAGTAATACCTGATGGAGCAGAGGGATAGAGCATTCAGTAGAAAGGGCAAAGACACAAAAACTCTTTCCCAACTCCTGCAACTACCCATTTTACATTTATTTTCTTTTGCAGTTCACTACTGAATAGCGGGGTTGTGCCTTTCATATGGAAGACCCCCTCAGCTCTAATGATTGAGTGGGATCAGGTTGGAGTTCTGGTACCAGGAAGCATAATGGACTACTTAGACCAGCTCTTTCCTAATGTTTAATGAAAGGAGGCAAAAGGATTCTTGAAGGGTACTTATTCCTCAGCTCCGTATCATTATGGAAAGTGAGTACATAGAAATTATAGGCAGTGAGCCATAGTTAACAATAAATACTGCATTTATCCAGAGCCTCCAAGCTGCATTCTATCTAGGCATTGCAAAGAAACCAGCATCTGATAAACCACAATTGTAGCAGCCTTTAGTTGTTGCCCAGTCCCTCTCCTTGGCTATCATTTTTTCTTTGAGTCATGGCAAGTAGGCCCTCACATAGCACTTCAGGTACATTGTTAGAGAAGCAGCAGAACATAGGGTACAAAAATTGAGCCTTGGAGTCAAACACTCCTGAGTTTAGATTCCAGTATCTATGTAGTCATAGAACATTTTCATATTTTGGCTAATAATGCCTTTACACTGATAAATGTTTTCTTTCCTGGTCAGGAACCAAGCATCTTCTATGCAGAAATATTTAATGCTACCAAGTCTGGAGAAGTCATAAAAATGGGATCTAGGATGGGGAATGCTATACACATCCAAAGAGACCCAGCTTTGTCAGGTGTCCTGGAACATGCTGACCAAGCTCTGTCATTATCTTGTTTCTTTCAGGAGGTCAAGGTAAACCCCAGTTCCAGTGCTTTCTTTCTTTTCTTTCTTTTCTTTTCTTTCTTCTTTCTTTCTTTTCTTTTCTTTTCTTTTTTTTTTTTTTTTTTTTTAGACAGAGTCTCACTCTATCACCCAGACTGGAGTACAGTGATGCAATCTTAGCTCACTGCAGGCTCCACCGCCCAGCTTCACGTCATTCTCCTGCCTCAGCCTCCTGAGTAGCTGGGACTACAGGTGCCCTCTACCACACCTGGCTAATTTTTTGTATTTTTAGTAGAGATGGGGTTTCACTGTGTTAGCCAGGATGGTCTCTATCTCCTGACCTCATGATCCGCCTGCCTCAGCCTCCCAAAGTGCTGGGATTACAGGCTTGAGCCACCGTACCCGGCCTCCAGTGCTGAATATTTTTCTGTCTTCATTGTCAACCTTTGAAATGGTCTTGATGCTTAACTAACTTTTTTCAATTTTTTGGAATCTAGGGATTGATGATCATATATTAAAGGTTTGGGTGGTGAAAAACTACTATTGTCCTTCAGCTTTGGAAAAACATTTTACTGTCAACTTGGAGCACATATGTTTTAATTATTTAAAGCCTAGTAGCCTAAATATGATGCCCAGTGAGAACGGTCTTAATATAACACTAGAGAAAGGTATATCGTATAGAAGAAAAATTAGTACTTGGGACAGGAAAATGTGAAAAACAGGTGTTTTTGCCTACATAGACAAATAGCTCTATATAGCTCTCTTATTACACAAAGTACAATAGTGACAACATCATCAAGCGATGTAAATGATAGCTTTTCTGGAAGAAACCCATCAAGAACAATTACTATATTAGTAACAACAAAAACACCTTATGATCATTGTAAAAGTAGTAGGTCAACAGACATTAAGAAATGTAAAAGTTGTCATTTTATAGCAGGCACAGTTATGCAAAAAATTTTCCAAATGGTACCCCAAAGGAAAAGCTATATTGGAAAATTAAACCTCATCTGCACCTTCTAAAATAATCCAGTAATATCTGTCTCTAACCATTTTTATAGTGACAGCTTCTCTGCCAGTTGTATTATGAGTTTTAGAAAAGGGAGAAGAAAAAGGATTGACGTAGCCTCACAACCGCACAGACACTGAGCTTCTGATCTTCCGTATGTGCATACTTTAATCTATCACATTTTCAATGGGTTTTATGTTCAACCATGGGGTTTAGCATTTGATTTCCTAGGTTACTGAGCAGTAGGCACTCTCTCTATGTTATTGGATAAATCATTTTAGGATCAGACTATACTGGTTCCTTCTCCAAAATGCATTGTCAGTCACCCAATAAGAAATGCTTCTAACCCTCTGCTAAAGCCTCCACCTCAGCCAGGGCCACTAGGTGTCTGGTTCTTCCTCAGGTTTCACTCTCAAGAAGCACTGATAGAAAGTGTCTTAAAAATATAATCAATATACTTAATAATAGTATCAAACTTTTGCCCAATGTTGTAATCTGGTTAGAGGCTCATTCTCTAGTTTTGAAGGTGAAAGAGCTGGTTCTTTTTTCTAGCCTCTCTTTTTTCTCAGAGAGAAAACAGACTTATAGACTTGCCTCCCTGCCTTCTCAGAAAATGGGAAAATGGATTTTAACGAAGAAAGAAAGTATGAAAATGTGGTTGGAAATGTATTTGTACTTACCAGGCATACAATGATAGAGTTTTTGGATAGGGAGTAATGCTAACACTTGACAGAATAGGACAATTATTTGGCCATATTTTTGAGGATCTGATGTTGCCTTTGTTAGCCCCACTAGCTCTGAGAATCTACCTTTCTTCTCTAGAGACAACTTTTAGTCCAAAATTCCATGTCAGATTGTATAGGAGTACAACCACCTCCTACAAATCACCTGTGATCTCCTGTGGGATGGTTTCTATAAGGTCTATACTGACAAACTTACCCAGTAAAACTGAGTTCTACAGCTCTGGTTCAAAGCTCTGTCCTTATACATTATAGCCCTTAGGCACCTTATATTCAAACTCTCACTACCTTCTGCTTGTTTAATTCCAAATAAGACATTCACCCACCAGTGCTCATTGTTTGGGTCCACTCCAGCAGCTTGGAACCCTTCTTTCTTTTGGGATGACACAGTATCTTTAGTATCAAATAAGATATGGGTCACATATTCCTTGCTTTGAAACATAACAGACACACACATACCTTTTTGTCTGTTTATTTTTTTTAAGAGTGATGCATGGATTAGACTTTCCTAGGCAAAATCCTGAAGCTTTTTAAGATGTGGAGTGCATAGAGTTCTCAAATGCTTGGTCATTTGAAAACTGCATCTCTGATGTCCTGGCTACTTGGTCAGACTCTTATCTTTGAAATGTAGCTTAGATCATCATAAGGACCTTTGATGGGTACTGCTGAGAGCATTTTTTGCATACGCATAAGAAAAGATACATTTCTCTTATCACCATGAAACTGCATTGCTTCAAAAAGATGAACTAATCAGAAGCAGCTGGAATGAATTAGAGACATTGACAACTCAAAAATGAGACATAAGTGATCCTGTGGGGGAAAAGCACTTTTAAATTGTTTAAATGTGCTTGTCTAACATATCACTAAAAGCTATAATCTTCCATTTTCCATTAACAACTCCATCAATTTTCCTCTAATGTTTTAAATTAACTGTCTTCTCTCAAACATGATGCTGTTCAACATTTGAAGAAAATGGTCCCTGTTTTTTTTTTAATTCCAGATTTAGAAAACTGAAATATGCAGCACATTTTGATAAAAGTTTATTCATGCTAGAGGTTGGCATGTTTCCTATCACTTGAAATTTTAGAGCATTGCCCCCAAATAAATGTGCCTATTCTTTTATAAATTTTATGATCCCTGTGATGGCAGCATTATAACTCTGCCAAACACGAGAAAATTACATTGTTTTTATAAAATTTCCAAGAGATGACCTTGTTTTCACTTAACTAATTTTATGCTTGCATCCTTGTTCTCTTCTGACAATGACTTTTCTGGAGAATGAAAAACAAAAGGATAATATGAAAATATTTTAGCACCCTATATTGATGGGAGTAAGTGTACATCTATTAAAAGAGAGAAATCACCCCACCTCAATTAGTTGATATAGCACATTTGGCTAATGGGTAAAAGAAATGTTATGTTCACAGATCAGATAAAAATTGAATTTCTATATCAATCTACCAAGCAACCACTAATTAAATGTTGAGTAGATTTCAGACATGTCCTATAAGCCCTACTATGGCTGTGATGTTTTGGCTTTTACTTTAGAATGTTTATTGATTCATTTCAATCTAACAGATATTTACTATCACTTTATGCAGGCATGAAGCTAGGCACTGGGATGCAAAGAGTAATTAAATATGGGACAAGGTGTGCCAAAGAAGACTACTGGTCCTGTGGGATTGGCTGCATGTGAGAATCCACATGAGAGGCTAAGAATACTGTACACAAAGATCCTTGATGTTCTTGAGCAAATCCCTAAAAATGCAGCATATAAAAAGTGTACAGAACAGATTACAAATGAGAAGCTGGCTATGCTTAAAGTGGAACCAGATGTTAAAAAATTAGAAGACCAACTTCAAGGTGGCCAGACAGAAGAGGTGATTCATCAGGCTGGAAATGAACTAAGTCTGGTGAGAAAAACAATGCAGTGGAAACCATGGGAGGCATTAGTGGAAGAGCCTCCTGCCAATCAGTGGAAACAGCCAATATAATTATTAAATGACTTTGGTGGGTTGAGGGAAATCGATGTAATTAAATATTCTGTTACATTAAGAGTATGTTCATATTATTGATATTTTATAATCAAGAAAACTGATACAGAAAATACTTAGGAGACTCGTTAAAATAAGTGATTATGGTAACATCATCTTGTGAGTCAATTTTTGATTTGTAAATTTTTCACACAAATTATTTCCAAGATGATATTTCTTTGAATAAAGAGGTTGTGGGAAGATCTGAAAATTAGAAAAATTCCTACCAATCTTCAATGCAGAGACTATAATCAAAAAGTAGTTTCTTTAGTAGTATCTTCAATACACCATTTAATATTTTTATTATCCTAAAGAAGAAAAAGGCCTTAATTATTGTCTAAACAAATTTATAGATCACTGTTTGAAGTAAAGGCAATGATTATTTTCAAATGTGAAAAACAGCACAAGTGGCTGGTACAACAATTTGAAATTATGTTTAACCTCCTTGGTTGTGATCTTATGTATATAAAGCCAAATTTAAATATGTAATTATATAATAAAGCAAAAACAGCCATACTCACAAGGAGCTCAAAATTGTGAGGGGAAGGTAAAAATCATGTTTTAATTATTATGTTATAATGTGATGACATTGGATAGAAAAACTCTTATTTTAAATCACGGGAGCACAGCAGAGTGATTCATTGTTCTTGACTTGGATGAGAGGAGGGATGGGGAAGACTTGAAGGAGGAGAGTACTTTTGAACTGCGTGTGGAATTATTAGAATGAGAATAATAGAAGAATAGAAGAAAGGAAAAGTGTCTTTCTCTCAGGCTTACATTATGGCAAAAGACTTGGACATGTATAAAATGTTCAGGGAAACATTGGACAAATAACTTGCCTTCTATAGCAATCTGACTTTTTTATGTGAAGAGTGATGAGAAACATGGGAAAGACACCTGGATTCAGCCTGTGAGTGATCTGACATACCATCCATCTGTGGACCTTAAACCCTCATTATGAGAAATGATTGAAAAATTTAAACAAAGTGTGATGACCAATATTAAATATCAGGAAGATTATTTTATCATGATTTCTTCACAGAGCTTCTTTGTGTTTTGGCACCTAGATTTGCTCCCTCAAAATTCAGTGCCACACTGATACCCAACCTGAACTTTTGATGGTGACCTCATTTCTCATTTTGGTACCTAAAGGAGCCCTTATTTATTCTCTGTGTTTTGAAGTTTCATGATATATGCCTTAGAGTTTTTTTGTTATCTATTTTAGACTCAGTCATTTCATCACTGAAAATGCCCTCCATGACTTGTTTGCTAATTTCCATAATTTTACCTGCTCCACCTTTCCAAAATTCCAGTTAATCAGTATTTGAATACCTGTTCATCTTTCTTTTAGTTCTGTTTTCTAAGTAATTTCTTTGACATTACTTTCTAATCCTTTCTAAAAAGGTGTTTGTTTGTTATTTGGAGGAAAAGCTTTTCCTTGAGAATAATTTTGATTATTTTTTTTCTGTATAAACCAGGTCCTGTTTGACAGAAGTAATATCTTTTTTTTTTATAAAGTTTACTCTGCTTTCAAATTTATCTGTTTTTTATTACATGCTGTATTAAGTTATTAGGTAAGCTAGTTAGTTGCCTTTGTGCTTTTCACATGAGAAGCTTTCTCAAAATGTGAGATAATTCTTGTCTGTCTGGTCTTATTTCCAACTAAGGCATGGAAAGCTGATTGAAAGGAGCAGAGCTTTGGAACATCTATAGAAGGCAACAAACCAGGCTGTTTTGGTTTTTTGATTGTTATGGTTTGGTTTTGAGACAGAGTCTTGCTTTGTCACCCAGGCTTGAGTGCAGTGGTGTGATTATAGCTTATTGCAGCCTCAAACTCCTAGGTTCAAGCAATCCTCCTACCTCAGCCTCCCACCCAGCAACAGGCCCTGGTATGTGATGTTCCCCTCCCTGTGTCCATGTGTTCTCATTGTTCAACTCCCACTTATAAGTGAGAACATGCGGTGCTCAGTTTTCTGTTTCTGTGTTTGAAGAGAATGATGGCTTCTAGCTTCATCCATGTCCCTGAAAAGGACATGATCTCATTCTTTTTTATGGCTGCCTGTTTTTAAATGAGGTTTTATTTGAATACACCATGCTCATTCATTTATGTACTGTCTAAGGCTACTTTTATGCTACAACAGCAAAGTTGCATAGCACACCATGTTGTCCACAAAGCTGAAAGTATTTGTTCTCTGGCCCTTTACAGAAAGTTTGCTGACCCCTGCTGTCATTTAAAGCCTATTATAATTTAATTAGAGAAGACTTTATAAAATACACTCTGACTTTTCATACTTTACATTTCCATTTGAAATTTCCAAAAAGTACACACTGACACATGAAAAAAGCAGAGAAAAGAGTCCTAGACAGAACCATCACAACCCAAACTTCTCCCAAGATAAGTAGTGTCTATTTTTCAATCTACTGAAGTATGTAATATATGCCAAGGACTATGCTAGTCACTGGGAGTACAAAGATGAATACCTGACCTTACCCTCAATGAGCCTAGAGTTCAGCAAAGAATGCAGGAAAACATGTAAACAGATGTTTATATAATGTCATGTAGCATATACTCTACAGGGGTTGTAAAGGTCACTTAGAAAGCGCAGACGAAGAATTTTAAACTTTGAGCAAAATATGTTAAACTAAACATATTCATTTATTCACTGCTACCTCCCAAAATGCCACTAGAGTAAAAGAACTATATGTACATACACAAATACACATATACTCCTAGATACACATATACACTAATACTTAGAAGTATGCATACAAAGAGACATATATATATAGAGATAAGGCAAGCCACAGATATGGACAAAATATTCATAATGTGCATGTTTTACAAAGGATTTGTACCCAGAATATATACAACCTGATAATAATAAGACAGCAACTGAATAAAAATGGGCACAAGATTTGAATAGATACTTCACAAATGAAGGTATATGAAGAACAAATAAGTACAGAAAAGGTGCTCAATATAGTTAGTTATCAGTAAAATGCAAATTAGAAACACAGTAAGATACTACTACATAGTCACTAGAATGGCTTATATTAAAACCACTGACTTTACCAAGTATTTACGATTTGAAGCAACTGAAACTCTCATATATTATTGATACTATGTGTGATGGTTAATTCTACGTGTCAATTTGAATGGGCCATAGGGTGCCAGATATTTGGTCAAATATTATATGAGTGTGTCTCTGAAAGTGTCTTTGAATTAGATTAACATTTGGATTGTAGACCAAGTAAAGCAGATTGCCCTCCTTAACATGGGTGGGCTCCATAAAATCAATTGAAGGCTTGAATGAACACAACAAAAAGGCTGACCTTCCCAAGAGTGACAGTGAACTACTGCCTGAGAGTTTTGAGCAGGAACATCAGCCTGCCTGTCTTTGGATCCCAACATCAGCTCTTCTTGGGTCTCAAGTGTGCTGGCTTTCATACGGAAATGTTCATACTAGAACCATCAGCTCTCCTGGGTCTCCATCTTCCTATGTACATATATATCTATATATACTATATATAAACAGATATAATTATATAATATATAATATATATATATTATATACATCTATATATAATATATATATATATATAATATAATATAATATATAATTATATAGTATATTATATATATAATATATATATATTATATTATATATTATATATGTATTTATTATAGAGTATATTATATATTATATAAATATAATATATAAATAATATAAGTATATATCTTATATATAATATAATTTATAATATAATATATTATATAAATATATAAATATGTAATATATTTATTATAATATATTATATATTTATATATAATATATATATAACATAATATATACTATTATATAATATATAATATTATAGCAAAATATGTATATATACAACAAAATACACACACAGACACACACACACACACACACAGACATCATATTACTTCTGTTTCTCTGGATAACCCAGACTAGCACATATTTTGGAACCAAGAGTAGTCCTAGAGAAATACAATCTTAAGGATGAGTTATCAAAACTGACTCTACTGTTTTTGTGATTGGATCTATAATCTGATTAAAGACACTAACGACTCTAAATTCAGTAGAAAAGAGAGCATTGATAGCCCATGGTGTGATCCGGCAAAAGAGATATGCAAAATATCTCCATTTGTTATCCTAATCAATCACTTACAAGATGCAAAGAACTGAGAGACTATGTATATAATATTTTTAACATATTTGGCAAACTAATAAAGGTAATGAGTCTAGTTATAGATCTAGAAGCAAAGATGAGTGGTGGATCTAGAAGCAAAGGCAGGTAATGTTATTATTTTAAAAAATGGGAAAAGAAAAGCTCAGGCAAACTCAGAAATTCACATTGCCAGTTCACACACTGCATAAATGACCTGAAAGCTTCTATGGGAGCTCTGAAGAAGAACCATCTCTTCTATGGCCTCAGGACCAAAATTGGTGAAAAATCAAACTTAAGATTGCCTTCTACAACTGGCTGCATTACAATGTAAGTTGAACACCGAACCCCATAAAATGTCTACTTTTGAAGTAAGGGCACTGATTAGGAAGAATTGAGATCGCGATAGTATGAGTGAGTGTAAGAAACCCCTAATAAAGCTGGGGATATTAACCCTCTGAATTCTGATGAACCTTTGCCAGTGGAAGAGGCCTCCCCATCCCCAAGAGGAGCTGGCCCTCTACCCCTAGTGGGAGCAACCACCCCACCTTCAATGACTTTGGCATCTCTATCCCAGTCTGGGAGGATTAACCCTGCATTTCCAAGGAACTTGTAATGGCCTCCCCTGAGGCAGTTGCCATGCAAGATAGAGCTGAGTCTCAGAATCAAGCACCACCATCCATCTTTGCTTCTAGATCTGTAATTAGACTCAAGTTCCAGCAAGAAGCTATAGGTAAGTGAGGTAGAAAATGCAACTCATGACAAGATGTGCTATACTCCAAAAGAATGACTTAAGTTTTCTAATTTATACAGATATAGGTTAGGTAACATATGTGGGAGTGAATATTAAAGGTGTGGGATAATGGTAGAGAAACATAAAGTTGGATCAGGATGAATTTATTGAAATGGGCTCACAAAGTAGAGATTCTGTATTTAGTGCTCTAGCTCAAGGAATTAGAAAGGGTTCTAACAGTTTGTTTAGTTGGCTGAAGCATGAATCAAAAGGTGGCCCAAAGTGAGTGAGTTGAAAATGCCAGACCTGCCTTTGTTTAATGTAAAGGAAAGCATTCAAGGGTATAGAAAGATTGGAATGTCAGCCTTGATTTGTTTTAATTTATTGTACTTAAGATCGAGTCATCCACCCTGGATGGGTCCAGAAGACATATCTTTCATCACTATTGTGAAAAATAAATTTTTGAGAGAAGCCCCACTATCCTAGAAGAGCTCTATGATCACTTTTTTCTGCAGGCCAGATCTTACAAGTGAGAACTGTGGTCACTGGATTGGGAAATTTAAATGTAATAAGAGAGTAGCTGGATCTCAGGATGTCAGGGGCCACATGTTGGCATTTGATCACCAAAGGCATAGTAGGTATGGTTACCATGATGGACAGCAATCAAAATAGTTGATTGTGGTGTCTCTAGGAGTGAAATATATACTATGCCTACTGAATTTTTACTTGATCTGTATAAGCTGAAAAGTTCTAGTTCAAATGAACAAAGTCTAACTTGAATCATAAAAACAGAGAGTCATGAACCTTCAGTCAATTTCTAGACTTGAACCAGTTTACAGACTCAAAACCCTTTGAGTGAAGAAGAGGATAGGCTCCCTTGAGGAAGGACCCTGCTGTACTACCACAATTTATACTGTTAGTTTTGATCCTAGCCTTTCTTAAATCACTGTAGGGTCTTTTACCAGGGTAACAGACCATTGAGGAATGGGAAACAGATATTTTAAAAAATAACTACTGAATACTGGCTTTGAATTGACACTATCACTGAGACAAAAAAAAAAAAATCACTGTGGTATACCAATCTGAGTAGGAACTTATGAGCTCAGGTGATCAACGGAGTTTTAGCTCTGGTCCATCTCACAGTGGCCCACTGGGTCCTTGCACCAATCCTGTGGTTATTTCTCTGTAGAAAGCTGGCAAAAGGATTGTGACCAACTCAGTATTCCACAGAGACTATATGATCAAACAGCAAACTGTCTATCATGAATGCGGGATGTAGGCAAACTCACAACTGTACCTGCCACCAGAAGGTTTGTTGAGGGCAATCACTCCCTGGCGCCATGCTCCTTGATATTATCCACTGAGGCATTTAGAGCCCACTGTTAGAAGAATGCAGTCTTGCAAGCCTGCTGTAAATCAGACTGCCAATCGACAACCACCGCCCCCACCCCTCCCCCACCTTCTCACTATCTCTTTTACCTAATAAATATGGAGGGCTGTGAAAGCTCAGGGCCCTTGTTCACTAGAAGCAAGGAGCCCTCTGACCCCTTCTTCTAAATATACTCTTTTGTCTTTATTCTTGCGTTTGTCATCGTTTGTACAGTCCAACAAAGATAGGGTCCACAGCATTTCTCCAGTTCTGTAATGCATAATTAGAAGAGATATACTCAGCAGCCAGCAGAATCCTCACATCTCTACCAGTCACTACTATTTATTATTCTCTCTGTGATTCAGTTAATACTGCCATTTTCCTACAGCTACAATTTTCTTTCTATCTGGAAATATTTAGGATTCTCATCTGAGGGTCATTAAATTTCATTTCTGTGAAAATGTGTGGACTTGCCCTTACATATTCTGTTGGTCATTCTTTGGACACCTTCAAGCTGAAGTGCTTTTTAAATTTTGGCAAGTTTACTGTCATTATTTCCTCAAATAAACTCATGTAAATAACCTTCTGCTTGCTTTTCTCTTGTTAATCTGTTTTTTGTAACAGGAGGACCTGTTCCAACTAAGAACCTACAGGGGCTATTGGTTTTCCTTACAACCATCTCCATGTTAAAACAAAAATCTTACTATTCAGATGGAAATGCAAGGCATATTGGTTCATATCATTTTAATAAATAAGCATTAAGAACCTGAATAATGAGAATGATTCAAGATTTCTGGAGAGGAAGGAAAGAATATTTATTCAGGAAAAAGTTTACAATATCTTGAGAAGATCCTATTATTAATATGTTTGTTCAAATAGAGAAACTACTTCACAATCATGTCATTTATTTTTCTTTCACATAATCTACCAATCAATAATTCCAAAATGTTATCACACAGAACCCAAAAATACATTTTCATTATGAAGTTGGTACAATTAGGGAATCCATTATATTTTAATAAGCATTTTTTAAACCTAGAGAAAATGGTATGTTTACCATTTTGGGGCTCTTATATGAGTTAGAAAATTCCTTGAATAACAAATACATATTTAATTCTAAACTTTAAACACATTTTTTTCTCCTGCCCCTGGTTGGTGATGTTATCTTATTTTTACATTTTTGTTATAGAAACACCAAATATACAAAAGTAGGGAGAATAGTTCAATGGACTTCCAAGTCCTCATCACCCACCTTCAATAATTATCAATCCACGGCCAATCTTGTTTCCCCTAAATACCTCCACTTCCTCACCCGCATTATTTTGTAGCAAATTTCGTATATGACTTCACCTGTAAGTATTTTAGTTTGTATCTTCCAAAGACATATAACCAAAATACCATCATATCTTCCAAAATAAAAATAATTTTTAACATCGTATTGTTGATGTTAAGAATTGTCTTAACTATGGTTTTTATTCCTTACTTTCTCTTTTACCATTTATTTGAATGAAGAGTAAACAAGGTTTACACATGCTAATTGGTTAACATTTCTTTTAAATCTCTTTTAAGCTATAGGTTCTCCCTACCATATTCTTTCTTACAGTTTGTTTGTAAAAGCAACTGAGTTATTTGTCCTCTAGAGCATCCCACAGTTTGGATTATTTTTAATTCCATTCTCATCATAACATTTGACATGTTCCTTTGTCCTCTACATTTCCTATAAATTGGTAATTAGATATAGATGAGGGATTGGATTCAGATTCAATTTTGGGGGCAAGACAATTTCTTACGTGGTAGTGAGTTCTTGCATCAGAAGGTACATATCTGATTGTCTCTATGATGTTTGCAGTTGTTGAAGAGTATTCATAAATTAATTCCTGTATTCATAAGTTAATTAATGGTTGCAAAATGGTGATATTCTGATTCTATAATTCCTCCTTCATTTACTGGCTGGACTATTTCTAGAAATAAAAACTTCCCTCATCAACCATGTGATTACCCTAGGGTATAGTTTGAATAAAAAGGCAAGGGAAATACTTGATTCTCTCCCTTAAAGAGGGTTGCTTTTGCCAATGTTCTGTTTATCTTGGACTAAATAATCTACAAAAGAGAAAACAGCCAGAAAGGCATAATTATAGGCCTTCCTTTTCAGATCTTTTCAGCTGGATTCAGGCACAAGCTATATAACTCAAGGCTTGTAGAGAATTTAAGTGTTTTGAAAACTGCCAGAGGCTCCCCCAAATTCTCATTTCCAGGATTCCTATTCTTATTTTTCAATCTCATCCAACCTGTTATTTACATTTACCACTGTCTCTTCACAGGAGCCAATCAAAGACAGAGACTACGCAAATTAGTTTGTCTTTTCCAACTGACTTCCTCTTTACTCCACACACCTGAAGGGCACTCTACCGTGAGACAACCCAGTGGAAAGAGTACATGTTTCTCTTTCTGCCTTTAAGCCTCTTTCAGCTTAAAGCTTCAGCCTCAGTCCAGTGGGGGAATCCACAGTTTCTGTAATTGGTACTTGACAGGACAGTTCTTTTCTTCCACTGACTAGTATCTCAGAATGCGATAAACCCACACACAGCAATCCTCACATTGGCTTTATAAATCATGTTAAGCTGACTGCTTTGGTCTTTGGTGCTTAGAAGAAAATTAGAGTGGAATATTGGTCAGGAAAAAAAAAATTCCTCTGAAACTGAAATACCACCAAATGTGACCAAAGTCAAATTCTATTCTTAATAGAAACAAATTTGTTTCTCAAAGTGGTGGTAACTTTTATTTTCCACTTTCTAGGACTCTAACCTGGCTTTGTGAAAGTTGGACTTAGACTCCATGCATAGCAGGGAGTTTTCTAAGATAATTATTCAGAGTGAGGAATTCTGAAGGGTTCACGGACTAACCTTCTATTGGCCACACAATGCAATTCGTGTTCCCAGAGATAGGCATGCAAGGCAGACACTAGAAATTAAAAGGAAAGTTCTGGAATTAAAGAAGCAAAGTATTTTTAAAACTCTAAATATATGCCTTTGTTACTCATACATTTTAAAAATTTCTGGTTTATCTCTAATTGGATTGTTGAGATATAGTTCACATACCCTATAATTCTCCCAAGTACAAGTCAATGTTTTCAGTATATTCACAGATATATGTTGGGCCACAGTCAATCTTATAACATTTTCATCACCTCAGAAAGAAACTTTACCCTTTAGCTACCATCCTCTATTTCTCCATTGCCCTCAGCCATAAGTAACCATTAACATAATCTACTTTCTGTCTCTATTGATTTGCCTGTTCACAGAATTTCATATCATGGAATCATACAATGTGTTACCTCTTGTGTCTGGCTACTTTGACATCATCTAATGTTTTTAAATTTCAGCCATGTTGTAGTATGTTTCGGCACCTCATTTCTTTTCATAACAATATTATTCTATTGTATGTATATACCACATTTTGTCTATTCATTCCTTAGTTGATGAACATTTGAGTTGTTTTCATCTTTTGGCTATTGAAAAATGCTGCTATATACATTCTTATACAAGTCTTTGTGTGGACAAGTGTTTTCATTTCTCTTGGATATACACATAGGAATGGAATTGCTAGATAAAATGGTAACTACGTGTTTAGCAGCTTGAAAAACTGCAGACTGCTTTCCAAAGTGGTTGTACCATTTTCCATTCCCAGGAGCAGTGTATGAGGGTTCTGATTTCTCCACATTTTTGCCCAAACTAGGTTTTAGTCTCACTTTTTAATTTTAACCATCAGTGGATGAGAAGCAATATCTCCCTGTGGTATGATTTGCATTCCCCTGGTAACTAATGTTGAATCTGTTTTCATGTGCTTAATGGCCATTTGTACATCTTAAAGAAATATCTCCGCAGATCCATTGCATATTTCTTAACTGAGTTGTCTTCTTATTATTCAGCTATAAGAGTTCTTCAGTCTATTACAGGTATATAATTTGTAAGTGTTCCCCCTTTCTGTAGGCTATTTTTTTCACTTTCTTGATAGTGTCCTTTGAAGAACAAACATTTTTAATTTTAGTAAAGTCCAGTGTATCCATTTTTTTCTCTTATTGCCTGTGCTTTTAATGTCGTCTCAGAATCCATTGTCAAATCTGAGTTCACAAAGATTTACCCCTATATTTTCTTCTAATAGTTTTATAGTTTTGGATCTTATATTTAGATTCTTGATTCACTTAGAATTAATTTTGTTTATAGCATGAGGTAAGAGTTCAACTTCATTCTTTGCCTGTGGCTATTTGGGTATCCCAGTAACATTTGTTGGAAAGACTGTTCTCTACTCCATTTGATGATCTTAGAAAAAAAAATAGCTGACCATAGACATGTGGACTTATTTCTGGACTTTCAATCTATTGCATTGATCTCTATTTTTAACTTTGTGCCACACTATGTTAATTACTGTCACTTTGTAGTAAGTTTCAAAATCAGGAAGTGTGATTCATTAAGCTTTGCTCTTCTTTTTCAATATTGCTTTGTTTTTTCTAGATATTAACTTTTCCAGTACTGCAAAACAGCAGGTGGAATTTTGAGAAAGGATTGCATTGAATCTATAGACAAATTTGGGTATTAACGACTTGTGTTAGTCCACTTTCACACTGCTGATAAAGACATACCTGAGCCTCGGCAATTTACGAAAGAAGGAGGTTTAATGCACTTACAGTTCCACGTGGCTGGAGAAGTCTCACAATCATGGCAGAAGGCAAGGAGGTACAAAATCACATCTTAAACGGATGGCAGCAGGCCAAAAGGGAGCTTGTGCAGGGAAACTCCCCTTTTCAAAACCATCAGATTCTGTGAGCCTTATTCGCTATTATAAGAATAGCATTAGAGAGGGGCGGAGCAAGAGGGCCGAATAGGAACAGCTCCAGTCTCCAGCTCCCAGCAGAGCAACACAGAAGACAGGTGATTTCTGCATTTTCAACGGAGGTACTGGGTTCATCTCACCAGGGAGTGCCAGACAATCGGTGCTGGTCAGCTGCTGCAGCTCAACCAGCGAGAGCTGAAGCAGGGCTAGGCATGACCTCACCTGGGAAGCACAAGGGGGAAAGGAATCCCTTTTCCTAGCCAGGAGAACTCAGACACACAACACCTGGAAAATCGGGTAATTCCCACCCCAATATTGTGCTTTCCCAAGGGTCTTAGCAAACAGGCACACCAGGAGATTATATCCCACACCTGGCCTGGAGGGTCCCATGCCCCTGGAGCCTCCCTCATTGCTAATGCAGCAGTGTGCAATCTAATGGTAAGGCAGCAGCAAGGCGGGGGAGCCGCGCCCACCATTGCTGAGGCTTCAGTAGGTAAACAAAGCTGCTGGGAAGCTCGAACTGGGTGGAGCCCACAGTAGCTCAAGGAGGCCTGCCTGTCACTGTAGACTCCACCTCTGGGGACAGGGCACAGCTAAACAACAACAACAACAACAACAATGCAGCAGAAACCTCTGCAGACGGAAATGACTTTTTCTGATAGCGGTGAAGAGAGCAGTGGATCTCCCAACACAGAGGTTGAGATCTGAGAACGGACAGACTGCCTGCTCAAGTGGGTCCCTGACCCCTGAGTAGCCTAACTGGGAGACATCCCCCACTAGGGGCAGACTGAAACCCCACACCTCACATGGTGGAGTACACCCCTGAGAGGAAGCTTCCAAAGCAAGAATCAGACAGGTACACTCACTGTTCAGCAATATTCTATCTTCTGCAGTCTCTGCTGCTGATACCCAGGCAAACAGGGTCTGGAGTGGACCTCAAGCAATCTCCAGCAGACCTACAGCTGTGGGTCCTGACTGTTAAAGGAAAACTAACAAACAGGAGGGACACCCACACCAAAACCCCATCAGTACATCACCATCATCAAAGACCAGAGGCACAGAAAACCACAAAGATGGGGAAAAAGCAGGGCAGAAAAGCTGGAAATTCAAAAAATAAGAGCGCATCTCCCCCTGCAAAGGAACGCAGGTCGTTGCCAGCAATGGATCAAAGCTGGACGGAGAATGACTTTGACAAGATGAGAGAAGAAGGCTTCAGACCATCAAACTTCTCAGAGCTAAAGGAGGAATTACGTACCCAGTGCAAAGAAACTAAAAATCTTGAAAAAAAAAGGGGAAGAATTGACAACTAGAATAATTAATGCAGAGATGGCCATAAATGAACTGACAGAGATGAAAACCATGACATGAGAAATACGTGACAAGAGGGGCGGAGCAAGATGGCCGAATAGGAGCAGCTCCAGTCTCCAACTCCCAGCGCGAGCGACACAGAAGACCGGTGATTTCTGCGTTTTCAACTGAGGTACTGGGGTCATCTCGCTAGGGAGTGCCGGACAATCGGTGCTGGTCAGCTGCTGCAGCCTGACCAGCGTGAGCTGAAGCAGGGCGAGGCATCGCCTCACCTGGAAGCGCAAGGGGGAAAGGAATCCCTTTTCCTAGCCAGGGGAACTGAGACACACAACACCTGGAAAATCGGGTAACTCCCACCCCAATACTGCGCTTTAAGGAAACAGGCACACCAGGAGAATATATCCCACACCTGGCCGGGAGGGTGCCACGCCCACGGAGCCTCCCTCACTGCTAACACAGCCGTCTGCGGGGATCTATCCGCAAGGCAGCAGCGAGGCTGGGGGAGGGGCGCCCGCCATTGCTGAGGCTTAAGTAGGTAAACAAAGCCGCTGGGAAGCTCCAACTGGGTGGAGCTCACAGCAGCTCAAGGAAGTCTGCCTGTCTCTGTAGACTCTACCTCTGCGGACAGCGCACAGCTGCAGCCCATTAGGGGAAAGAGCGGGGGCGGTGCAGACGCGAACGACTCTGTCTGACAGCTTTGGGGAGAGGCGTGGATCTCCTAACGCGGAGGTTGAGATCCGAGAACGGACAGACTGCCTGCTCAGGTGGGTCCCTGACCCCTGAGTAGCCTAGCTGGGAGACATCCCCCACTAGGGGCAGTCTGACACCCCACACCTCACAGGGTGGCGTCACCCCTGAGAGGAAACTTCCAAAGAAAGAATCAGACAGGTACACTCGCTGTTCAGCAATATTCTATCTTCGGCAACCTCTGCTGCTGATACCCAGGCAAACAGGGTCTGGAGTGGACCTCAAGCAATCTCCAACAGACCAACAGACAGTCCTTCTGACTGTCAGACGGAAAACTATCAAACAGGAAGGACACCTATACCAAAACCCCATCCGTACGTCACCATCATCAAAGTCCAGAGACAGATAAAACCACAAAGATGGGGAAGAAGCAGGGCAGAAAAGCTGGAAATTCAAAAAATAAGAGTGCATCTCCCCCTGCAAAGGAGCGCAGCCCATCGCCAGCAACGGATCAAAGCTGGTCAGAGAATGACTTTGACGAGATGAGAGAAGAAGGCTTCACTCCATCAAACTTCTCAGAGCTAAAGGAGGAATTACGTACCCAGCGCAAAGAAACTAAAAATCTTGAAAAGAAAGTGGAAGAATTGACAGCTAGATTAATTAATGCAGAGAAGATCATAAACGAAATGACAGAGATGAAAACCATGACACGAGAAATACGTGACAAATGCACAAGCTTCAGTAACCGACTCGATCAACTGGAAGAAAGAGTATCAGCGATTGAGGATCAAATGAATGAAATGAAGCGAGAAGAGAAACCAAAAGAAAAAAGAAGAAAAAGAAATGAACAAAGCCTGCAAGAAGTATGGGATTATGTAAAAAGACCAAATCTACGTCTGATTGGGGTGCCTGAAAGTGAGGGGGAAAATGGAACCAAGTTGGAAAACACTCTTCAGGATATCATCCAGGAGAACTTCCCCAACCTAGTAGGGCAGGACAACATTCAAATTCAGGAAATACAGAGAACGCCACAAAGATACTCCTCCAGAAGAGCAACTCCAAGACACATAATTGCCAGATTCACCAAAGTTGAAATGAAGGAAAAAATCTTAAGGGCAGCCAGAGAGAAAGGTCGGGTTACCCACAAAGGGAAGCCCATCAGAATAACAGCAGACCTCTCGGCAGAAACTCTACAAGCCAGAAGAGAGTGGGGGCCAATATTCAACGTTCTTAAAGAAAAGAATTTTCAACCCAGAATTTCATATCCAGCCAAACTAAGCTTCATCAGTGAAGGAGAAATAAAATCCTTTACAGATAAGCAAATGCTTAGAGATTTTGTCACCACCAGGCCTGCCTTACAAGAGACCCTGAAGGAAGCCCTAAACATGGAAAGGAACAAGCGGTACCAGCCATTGCAAAAACATGCCAAAATGTAAAGACCATCGAGGCTAGGAAGAAACTGCATCAACTAACGAGCAAAATAACCAGTTAATATCATAATGACAGGATCAAGTTCACACATAACAATATTAACCTTAAATGTCAATGGACTAAATGCTCCAATTAAAAGACACAGACTGGCAAACTGGATCAAGAGTCAAGACCCATCAGTCTGCTGTATTCAGGAGACCCATCTCACATGCAGAGACATACATAGGCTCAAAATAAAGGGATGGAGGAAGATCTACCAAGCAAATGGAGAACAAAAAAAAGCAGGGGTTGCAATCCTAGTCTCTGATAAAACAGACTTTAAACCATCAAAGATCAAAAGAGACAAAGAAGGCCATTACATCATGGTAAAGGGATCAATTCAACAGGAAGAGCTAACTCTCCTAAATATATATGCACCCAATACAGGAGCACCCAGATTCATAAAGCAAGTCCTTAGAGACCTACAAAGAGACTTAGACTCCCATACAATAATAATGGGAGACTTCAACACTCCACTGTCAACATTAGACAGATCAACGAGACAGAAAGTTAACAAGGATATCCAGGAATTGAACTCATCTCTGCACCAAGCGGACCTAATAGACATCTATAGAACTCTCCACCCCAAATCAACAGAATATACATTCTTCTCAGCACCACATCGCACTTATTCCAAAATTGACCACATAATTGGAAGTAAAGCACTCCTCAGCAAATGTACAAGAACAGAAATTATAACAAACTGTCTCTCAGACCACAGTGCAATCAAACTAGAACTCAGGACTAAGAAACTCAATCCAAACCGCTCAACTACATGGAAACTGAACAACCTGCTCCTGAATGACTACTGGGTACATAACGAAATGAAAGCAGAAATAAAGATGTTCTTTGAAACCAATGAGAACAAAGATACAACATACCAGAATCTCTGGGACACATTTAAAGCAGTGTGTAGAGGGAAATTTAAAGCACTAAATGCCCACAAGAGAAAGCAGGAGAGATCTAAAATTGACACTCTAACATCACAATTAAAAGAACTAGAGAGGCAAGAGCAAACACATTCAAAAGCTAGCAGAAGGCAAGAAATAACTAAGATCAGAGCAGAACTGAAGGAGATAGAGACACAAAAAACCCTCCAAAAAATCAATGAATCCAGGAGTTGGTTTTTGAAAAGATCAACAAAATTGACAGACCGCTAGCTAGACTAATAAAGAAGAAAAGAGAGAGGAATCAAATAGACGCAATAAAAAATGATAAAGGGGATATCACCACCGACCCCACAGAAATACAAACTACCATCAGAGAATACTATAAACACCTCTACGCAAATCAACTAGAAAATCTAGAAGAAATGGATAATTTCCTGGACACTTACACTCTCCCAAGACTAAACCAGGAAGAAGTTGAATCCCTGAATAGACCAATAGCAGGCTCTGAAATTGAGGCAACAATTAATAGCCTACCCACCAAAAAAAGTCCAGGACCAGATGGATTCACAGCTGAATTCTACCAGAGGTACAAGGTGGAGCTGGTACCATTCCTTCTGAAATTATTTCAATCAATAGAAAAAGAGGGAATCCTCCCTAACTCTTTTTATGAGGCCAACATCATCCTGATACCAAAGCCTGGCAGAGACACAACAAAAAGAGAGAATTTTAGACCAATATCCCTGATGAACATCGATGCAAAAATCCTCAATAAAATACTGGCAAAACGGATTCAGCAGCACATCAAAAAGCTTATCCACCATGATCAAGTGGGCTTCATCCCTGGGATGCAAGGCTGGTTCAACATTCGCAAATCAATAAACGTAATCCAGCATATAAACAGAACCAAAGACAAGAACCACATGATTATCTCAATAGATGCAGAAAAGGCTTTTGACAAAATTCAACAGCCCTTCATGCTAAAAACGCTCAATAAATTTGGTATTGATGGAACGTACCTCAAAATAATAAGAGCTATTTATGACAAACCCACAGCTAATATCATACTGAATGGGCAAAAACTGGAAAAATTCCCTTTGAAAACTGGCACAAGACAGGGATGCCCTCTCTCACCACTCCTATTCAACATAGTGTTGGAAGTTCTGGCTAGGGCAATCAGGCAAGAGAAAGAAATCAAGGGTATCCAGTTAGGAAAAGAAGAAGTCAAATTGTCCCTGTTTGCAGATGACATGATTGTATATTTAGAAAACCCCATTGTCTCAGCCCAAAATCTGCTTAAGCTGATAAGCAACTTCAGCAAAGTCTCAGGATACAAAATTAATGTGCAAAAATCACAAGCATTCTTATACACCAGTAACAGACAAGCAGAGAGCCAAATCAGGAATCAACTTCCATTCACAATTGCTTCAAAGAGAATCAAATACCTAGGAATCCAGCTTACAAGGGATGTCAAGGACCTCTTCAAGGAGAACTACAAACCACTGCTCAGTGAAATCAAAGAGGACACAAACAAATGGAAGAACATACCATGCTCATGGATAGGAAGAATCAATATCGTGAAAATGGCCATACTGCCCAAGGTGATTTATAGATTCAATGCCATCCCCATCAAGCTACCAATGACTTTCTTCACAGAATTGGAAAAAACGGCTTTAAAGTTCATATGGAACCAAAAAAGAGCCCGCATTGCCAAGACAATCCTAAGTCAAAAGGACAAAGCTGGAGGCGTCACGCTACCTGACTTCAAACTATACTACAAGGCTACAGTAACCAAAACAGCATGGTACTGGTACCACAACAGAGATATAGACCAATGGAACAGAACAGAGTCCTCAGAAATAATACCACACATCTACAGCCATCTGATCTTTGACAAACCTGAGAGAAACAAGAAATGGGGAAAGGATTCCCTATTTAATAAATGGTGCTGGGAAAATTGGCTAGCCATAAGTAGAAAGCTGAAACTGGATCCTTCCTTACCCCTTATAAGAAAATTAATTCAAGATGGATTAGAGACTTAAATGTTAGACCTAATACCATAAAAACCCTAGAAGAAAATCTAGGTAGTACCATTCAGGACATAGGCATGGGCAAGGACTTCATGTCTAAAACACCAAAAGCAACGGCAGCAAAAGCAAAAATTGACACATGGGATCTAATTAAACTAAAGAGCTTTTGCACAGCCAAAGAAACTACCATCAGAGTGAACAGGCAACCTACAGAATGGGAAAAAATTTTTGCAACCTACTCATCTGACAAAGGGCTAATATCCAGAATCTACCAAGAACTCAAACAAATATACAAGAAAAAAGCAAACAACCCCATCAAAAAGTGGGGAAAGGATATGAACAGACATTTCTCAAAAGAAGACATCCATACAGCCAACAGACACATGAAAAAATGCTCATCATCACTGGCCATCAGAGAAATGCAAATCAAAACCACAATGAGATACCATCTCACACCAGTTAGAATGGCAATCATTAAGAACTCAGGAAACAACAGGTGTTGGAGAGGATGTGGAGAAATAGGAACACTTTTACACTGTTGGTGGGATTGTAAGCTAGTTCAACCATTATGGAAAACAGTATGGCGATTCCTCAAGGATCTAGAACTAGATGTACCATATGACCCAGCCATCCCACTACTGGGTATATACCCAAAGGATTATAAATTACTCTACTACAAAGACACATGCACACGTTTGTTTATTGCGGCACTATTCACAATAGCAAAGACTTGGAATCAACCCAAATGTCCATCTGTGACAGACTGGATTAAGAAAATGTGGCACATATACACCATGGAATACTATGCAGCCATCAAAAAGGATGAGTTTGCGTCCTTTGTAGGGACATGGATGCAGCTGGAAACCATCATTCTTAGCAAACTATCACAAGAAGAGAAAACCAAACACCGCATGTTCTCACTCATAGGTGGGAACTGAACAATGAGATCACTTGGACTCGGGAAGGGGAACATCACACACTGGGACCTATCATGGGGAGGGGGGAGGAGGGAGGGATTGCATTGGGGAGTTATACATGATATAAACGTCATGCACATGTACCCTAGAACTTAAAGTATAATTAAAAAAATAAAATAAAATAAAATAAAAAAAAAAAAAAAAAAAAAAGATACTTGCACCTGCATGTTTGTAGAAGCACAATTCGCAATTGTAAAAATGTGGAACCAACCCAAATGCCCATCAGTCAATGAGTGGACAAAGAAACTGTGGTATATATATATATAAAATAGACTACTACTCAGCCATAAAAAGGAATTAATGACATTTGCAGCCACCAGGATGAAATTGGAGACCACTAACCTAAGTGAAGTAACTCAGAAATGGAAAACCAAACATCGTATGTCCTCACTCATAGGCGGGAGCTAAGCTATGAAGAGGCAAAGGCATAAGAATAACACAACAGACTTTGGGGACTCAGGGCGAAAGGGTGGGAAAGGGGTGAGGGATGAAAGACTACAAATGGGTTCAGCGTATACTGCTCGGGTGATGGGTGCACCAAAATCTTACAAATCACCACTAAATAACTTACTCATGGAACCAATTACCATCTGTTCCCCAAAAACCTATGGAAATAAAAACAAAGTTTTAAAAATGAAAAAAAAAAAAAAAAAAAAGAGAAATACGTGACAAATGAACAAGCTTCAGTAACTGATTTGATCAACGGGAAGAAAGAGTATCAGCGATTGAGAATCAAATGAATGAAATGAAGGGAGAAGAAAAATCTAAAGTAAAAAGAAGAAAAAGAAATGAACAAAGCCTGCAAGAAGTATGGGATTATGTGAAAAGACCAAATCTACGTCTGATTGGGGTGCCTGAAAGTGAGGGGGAAAATGGAACCAAGTTGGAAAACACTCTTCAGGATATCATCCAGGAGACCTTCCCCAACGTAGAAGGGTAGGCCAACATTCAAATTCGGGAAATACAGAGAACACCACAAAGATATTCCTCGAGAAGAGCAACTCCAAAACACATAATTTCCAAATTGACCAAAGTTGAAATGAAGGAAAAAATCTTAAGGGCAGCCAGAGAGAAAGGTCGGGTTATCCACAAAGGGAAACCCATCAGACTAACAGCAGATCTCTCAGCAGAAACTCTAAAAGCAAGAAGAGAGTGGGGGCCAATATTCAACATTCTTAAAGAAGAGAATTTTCAACCCAGAATTTCATATCCAACCAAACTAAATTTCATCAGTGAAGGAGAAATAAAATCCTTTACAGATAAGCAAATGCTTAGAGATTTTGTCACCATCAGGCCTGCCTTACAAGAGACCCTGAAGGAAGCCCTAAACATGGAAAGGAACAAGCGGTACCAGCCATTGCAAAAACATGCCAAAATGTAAAGACCATCGAGGCTAGGAAGAAACTGCATCAACTAACGAGCAAAATAACCAGTTAATATCATAATGACAGGATCAAGTTCACACATAACAATATTAACCTTAAATGTCAATGGACTAAATGCTCCAATTAAAAGACACAGACTGGCAAACTGGATCAAGAGTCAAGACCCATCACTCTGCTGCATTCAGGAGACCCATCTCACATGCAGAGACATTCATAGGCTCAAAATAAAGGGATGGAGGAAGATCTACCAAGCAAATGGAGAACAAAAAAAAGCAGGGGTTGCAATCCTAGTCTCTGATAAAACAGACTTTAAACCATCAAAGATCAAAAGAGACAAAGAAGGCCATTACATCATGGTAAAAGGATCAATTCAACAGGAAGAGCTAACTCTCCTAAATATATATGCACCCAATACAGGAGCACCCAAACTCATAAAGCAAGTCCTTAGAGACTTACAAAGAGACTTAGACTCCCATACAATAATAATGGGAGATTTCTACACTCCACTGTCAACATTAGACAGATCAACGAGACAGAAGGTTAACAAGGATATCCAGGAATTGAACTCATTTCTGCACCAAGCAGACCTAATAGACATCTATAGAACTCTCCACCCCAAATCAACAGAATATACATTCTTCTCAGCAGCACATCGCACTTACTCCAAAATTGACCACATAATTGGAAGTAAAGCACTCCTCAGCAAATGAAAAAGAACAGAAATTATAACAAACTGTCTCTCAGACCACAGTGCAATTAAACTAGAACTCAGGACTAAGAAACTCACTCAAAACTGCTCAACAACATGGAAACTGAACAACCTGCTCCTGAATGACTACTGGGTACATAACAAAATGAAAGCAGAAATAAAGATGTTCTTTGAAACCAATGAGAACAAAGATACAACATACCAGAATCTCTGGGACACATTTAAAGCAGTGTGTAGAGGGAAACTTATAGCACTAAATGCCCACAAGAGAAAGCAGGAAAGATCTAAAATGGACACTCTAACATCACAATTAAAAGACCTAGAGAAGCAAGAGCAAACACATTCAAAAGCTAGCAGAAAGCAAGAAATAACTAAGGTCAGAGCAGAATTGAAGGAGATAGAGACACAAAAAACCCTGCAAAAAATCAATGAATCGAGGAGTTGGTTTTTTGAAAAGATCAACAAAATTGATAGACCGCTAGCAAGACTAATAAAGAAGAAAAGAGAGAAGAATCAAATAGATGCAATAAAAAATGATAAAGGGGATATCACCACCAACCCCACAGAAATACAAACTACCATCAGAGAATACTATAAACACCTCTATGCAAATAAACTAGAAAATTTAGAAGAAATGGATAATTTCCTGGACACTTACACTCTCCCAAGACTAAACTAGGAAGAAGCTGATTCCCTGAACAGACCAATAGCAGGCTCTGAAATTGAGGCAATAATGAATAGCCTACCAACCAAAAAAAGTCCAGGACCAGATGGATTCACAGCTGAATTCTACCAGAGGTACAAGGAGGAGCTGGTACCATTCCTTCTGAAACTATTCCGATGAATGGAAAAAGAGGGAATCCTCCCTAACTCTTTTTATGAGGACAATATCATCCTGATACCAAAGCCTGGCAGAGACACAACAAAAAGAGAATTTTAGACCAACATCCCTGATGAACATCGATGCAAAAATCCTCAATAAAATACTGGAAAACCAGATCCAGCAGCACATCAAAAAGCTTATCCACTATGATCAAGTGGGCTTCATCCCTGGGATGCAAGGCTGGTTCAACATACGCAAGTCAATAAATATAATTCAGCATAGAAACAGAACCAAAGACAAAAACCACATGATTATCTCAATAGATGCAGAAAAGGCCTTTGACAAAATTCAATAGCCCTTCATGCTAAAAACACTCAATAAATTCGGTATTGATGGAATGGATCTCAAAATAATAAGAGCTATTGATGACAAACCCACAGCCAATATCATACTGAATGGGCACAAACTGGAAAAATTACCTTTGAAAACTGGCACAAGACAGGGATGCCCACTCTCATCACTCCTATTCAACATAGTGTTGGAAGTTCTGGCTAGGGCAATCAGGCAAGAGAAAGAAATCAAGGGTATTCAGTTAGGAAAAGAAGAAGTCAAATTGTCCCTGTTTGCAGATGACATGATTGCATATTTAGAAAACCCCATGTCTCAGCCCAAAATCTCCTTCAGCTGATAAGAAAATTCAGCAAAGTCTCAGGATACAAATTTAATGTGCAAAAATCACAAGCATTCTTATACACCAGTAACAGACAAACAGAGAGGCAAATCAGGAATGAACTTCCATTCACAATTGCTTCAAAGAGAATCAAATACCTAGGAATCCAAATTACAAGGGATGTGAAGGACCTCTTCAAGGAGAACTACAAACCACTGCTCAGTGAAATCAAAGAGGACACAAACAAATGGAAGAACATACCATGCTCATGGATAGGAAGAATCAACATCGTGAAAATGGCCATACTGCCCAAGGTTATTTATAGATTCAATGCCATCCCCATCAAGCTACCAATGACTTTCTTCACAGAATTGGAAAAAACGGCTTTAAAGTTCATATGGAACCAAAAAAGAGCCCGCATTGCCAAGACAATCCTAAGTCATAAGAACAAAGCTGGAGGCATCACGCTACCTGACATCAAACTATACTACAAGGTTACAGTAACCAAAACAGCATGGTACTGGTACCAAAACAGAGATATAGACCAATGGAGCAGAACAGAGTCCTCAGAAATAATACCACACATCTACAGCCATCTGATCTTTGATAAACTTGAGAAAAACAAGAAATGGGGAAAGGATTCCTTATTTAATAAATGGTGCTGTGATAATTGGGTAGCCATAAGTAGAAAGCTGAAATTGGATCCTTTCCTTACTCCTTATACGAAAATTAATTAAAGATGGATTAGAGACTTCAATGTTAGACCTAATACCATAAAAACCCTAGAAGAAAACCTAGGTAATACCATTCAGGACATAGGCATGGGCAAGGACTTCATGTCTGAAAGACCAAAAGCAATGGAAACAACAGCCAAAATTGACAAATGGGGTCTAATTAAACTAAAGAGCTTCTGCACAGCAAAAGAAACTACCATCAGAGTGAACAGGCAATCTACAGAATGGGAGAAATTTTTGCAATCTACTCATCTGACAAAGGGCTAATATCCAGAATCTACAAAGAACTCAAACATATTTACAAGAAGAAAACAAACAACCCCATCAAAAAGTGGTCAAAGGATATGAACAGACATTTCTCAAAAGAAGACATTCATACAGCCAACAGACACATGAAAAAATGCTCATCATCACTGGCCATCAGAGAAATGCAAATCAAAACCACAATGAGATACCATCTCACACCAGTTAGAATGGCAATCATTCAAAAGTCAGGAAACAACAGGTGCTGGAGAGGATATGGAGAAATAGGAACACTTTTATACTGTTAGTGGGATTGTAAACCAGTTCAACCATTATGGAAAACAGTATGGCGATTCCTCAAGGATCTAGAACTAGATGTACCATATGACCCAGCCATCCCATTACTGGGTATATACTCAAAGGATTGTAAATCATGCTGCTATAAAGACACATGCACACGTATGTTTATTGCGGCACTATTCACAATAGCAAAGACTTGGAATCAACCCAAATGTCCATCTGTGACAGACTGGATGAAGAAAATGTGGCACATATACACCATGGAATACTATGCAGCCATAAAAAAGGATGAGTTTGTGTCCTTTGTAGGGACATGGATGCAGCTGGAAACCATCATTCTCAGCAAACTATCGCAAGAACAGAAAACCAAACACCACATGTTCTCACTCATAGGTGGGAACTGAACAGTGAGATCACTTGGACTCAGGAAGGGAAACATCACACACTGGGGCCTATCATGGGGAGGGGGGAGGGGGGAGGGGGGAGGGATTGCATTGGGAGTTATAACTGATGTAAATGACAAGTTGATGGGTGCTGACGAGTTGATGGGTGCAGCACACCAACATGGCACAAGTATACATATGTAACAAACCTGCACGTTATGCACATGTACCCTAGAACTTAAAGTATAATAATAATAATAATAATAAAAAGAAAAGTCACAAAAAAAATGCAATAAGAATAGCATTGTAAAGACCTGCTCCCATGATTTAATTAACTCCTACCAGGTCCCTCCCACAACATGTGTGTTTATTTTATGTGAAGTTTATTGAGTTTCCTGAATGTGTAGGTTAATGTTTTTTAATAAATTTGGAAATTTTCTGCTATCATTTTTATAAATATTTTTTCTGCTTCTTTCACTCTCTCCTTTCCTTCCAGTACTCTCAATTATGTGTACATTGGTGCACTTGATGTCTCATGTTTCTGTGGAGTTCTGTTCATTTTTATGCGTCTTTTTTTCTGTCTACTTTAGATTGCATAATCTTTATCAATCTATTTTCAAGGTTGCTAATTATTTCTTCTGCCAATTCAAACCCAAATGAGATTTGAGTGGGAACATAGCCAAACCATATCATGTGTTAACAATATGAAGTCAATATCTGAACTCAGGATTTCCTTCCATTTACTTAGGTCTTTAATTTCTATCAATGCTGTTACACAGTTTTCATTGCACAAATCTTGAACTCCCTTGTTTAAATTTATTACTCCATTGTTCAGTATTCTACTTTAACACTTGTTTTGCAGTAGTAAATGTCTTCAAATATAGCTTTAATTTTTAAATAATTTTTACTATGCATGTTTTAGTTTAGTTAATTGAGAGCTTACCATATACGTTTTATCAGATTTATACAAACTTATAATTTATACAAAATTCCAGTGAACCATAGAAACATTTCTTTATAGTTCCATTCCCTTTTCCCCCTTTTTCTGATATTGTTATAAATACTACATCTATAAATGTTACAAACTCAACATGAAATTGTTATAGTTATTATTTCTTACAATTTTACATCTTTGAAAGAAATTGAGAGAAGAAAGGACAACAAGTATATGTTTATGGCTTTTGTTATATTTATTTTCTTTTTAATCATTTTTGGATCTCATTTGTTCTTGTGGATTCAATCTACCACTTGAGATTATTTCCTTAGACCAACATAGGGTTGTTCCTACCGAGCTCTTTTGTGCTGTTATTGGAAAATATATATTAGAAATATAATACACATAGATTTGGGACCTATATATTATATTAATCAGGGACCCTCAAAATATCTAACCTAATGTTGAAATTTGAAGGGGCCCAATAAATTATCACCTCCATTCTCTACGTTTTTTTGCCAAATGAACTGTACAAGTGCAAGGCAGACAGAGAAGGAAATATATTATTACTGGTCAGGAGATATTCAAGAATATGGCTTTCATATGTAGTGCAAGCCTCAGAATTAGGCAAGGCCACATACTTGTCACCAGTGGTTTCCATGTATGACACCCGCATGTTTAAAATTTTATGTGTGATACTCGCATCTGTACACCCCACAAGTGGTGCTTGCATTCGTAAAATTCTGTGTATCATGCCTGCATCTTTACAACTCCAGTATAGTCCTTGCATCTGTAAAACTTGCAGTCTGAACAAGCAGAGCAAGGCACAGGCTTTGTGAGGAGGTCAGTTCTCAAGGTGAGGAAGCAAGAGGAAATATCTGGACTACACTCTCCCAGTTTTTCCTTCCAACCTCAGCAATCAAATTAAGGCACTTATCCTACTATGTTGTCTGAGCCAATCATGCAGAGTTTAACGAAGTGACTGAGTTTCTATCCTAATGTTTTTCACAACTTCTTCAAGATATGTAATCTGTGACCCTCCCTAAAAGTACATCCTTTGCAATTCTCAACAAGAGAATGCAGTCTTCCTTCCTGTCTTTGGTGATAAAAACAGATTTTTCTAATTATTATAAACACTACTATTGTTAGCATGTTCTATACTATTTGACAAAATGCTCTTGTTTTCTTCAAGTGGATGTTTTTCCTAGTGAGAGCTATGTTTGGCCATGTTCCTCTCTCAGGTGCCTCAGCAACCTGAACTCCTCCTTCAAGATGCATTCTATGTGGCTTGGCAAAATAGAATAAGCATAGAATTTGAAATTCTCACTTTAAATTTCACCTGTGCAAGTTTCTAACTGTGTTTAAACATGTTATATGCACTTTGTAAATCTGTTTCGTCATGAATAAAGTATACATAATGATAAAAAAACAAATCTCAAGGGATAGTATCTGTAGGATCAGATGAGATAATAAATTTTAGAAAGTGATAAGCACTATATAAGTTACAATAACCTAGCCGTGAATAACACTAATACTTGTTTTTGCCATTATTGCTATTGGATTCATAAAAATATGATTCACTATTGCTAGATTTAGGAATACCCCTAGCCAGTTCACAATTCTCAAATACAACAACTACACCTAGAAATATTACTTGTTATTATTATAAATGAAAATAGTAGTAGTAAGCCTAAAAAGGTTTTGGGTTAGGCAAAATAACCTAAATAATTTATTTAAATTTTTAACTTTTAAATCTTGCCCAATTAAAGAGCTGTGTTATGTTTATAGAAACTGTTTTTGTAAAGTCCAATATATATAAAGCTTTGTGCAACTGTATTTCTACAGAAGATGGGCATGAAATTGTCTTTTCATGAATTTAAGTTTGTTTTATTTAAGAGTTTCTCATAGTTCCCAATATTCTAGGAGGAAAACAGTGTGGCGATTCCTCAAGGATCTAGAACTAGAAATACCATTTGACCCAGCCATCCCACTACTGGGGATATACCCAAAGGATTATAAGTCATGCTGCTATAAAGACACATGCACATGCATGTTTATTGCAGCACTATTCACAATAGCAAAGACTTGGAATCAACCCAAATGTCCATCTGTGACAGACTGGATGAAGAAAATGTGGCACATATATACCATGGAATACTATACAGCCATAAAAAAGGATGAGTTCATGTCCTTTGTAGGGACATGGATGCAGCTGGAAACCATCATTCTCAGCAAACTATCACAAGAACAGAAAACCAAATACCGCATGTCCTCACTCGTAGGTGAGAATTGAACAATGAGATCACTTGGACACAGGAAGGGGAGCATCACACACTGGGTCCTATTGTGGGGAGGGGGTAGGGGGGAGGGATGGCATTAGGAGATATACCTAATGTAAATGACAAGTTAATGGGTGCAGCATACCAACATGGCACATGTATACATACGTAACAAGCCTGCATGTTGTGCACAGGTACCCTAGAAGTTAAAGTATAATAAAAAAAAAAAAAAAAAAAAGGAAAGTTTGCAGGCAAGAGAACAGGTTAGAAAGTCTTGGTATGTCACCCATAATACTTATTATTATTATTATTTTTTTTTTTTTTTGAGAGGAGGTCTCGCTCTGTCACCGAGGCTGGAGTGCTGTGGTGCAATCTCGGCTCACTGCAAGCTCCACCTCCCGGGTTCACGCCAATCTCCTGCCTCAGCCTCCAGAGTACAGGTGCCCACCACCACACCCAGCTAATTTTTTGTATTTTTAGTAGAAACGGGGTTTCACCATGTTAGCCAGGATGGTCTCCATCTCCTGACCTCATGATCCTCCCGCCTCAGCCTCCCAAAGTGCTGGGATTACAGGCGTGAGCCACCACGCCCGGCCACCATACTTATTTTTAACAGATTGGAGTCTGATTTGGTAGAGTATTCTGGATATATAGAGCCAAATGGTGAATAATTAATTACTCCATTCCTCTAGGACTATCCTATTTCCACAGTTAGCAATGCAGTTCTTTTGAGATCACACTAATTGGCATTTAATTCTACATTGAAAGCACAAAATGCTCTCACAAGCTGTCTCAGCCCATTTTGTGCTTCTATAACAGAATACCACAGACTGGGGGTAATTTATAAACAACAGTTCATTTGGTTTATGATTCTCGAGGCTGAGAAGTCCAAGGCTGAGGGACTGCCTCTGGTGAGGGCTTTTGTGCTGCATCATTCCATAACAGAAGGCAGAAGGCAAGCAAAAGGATGTGAGGGAGCAAAAGATCTAACTCACAACCTCAAACCTTTGTGTAATCAGCATTAATCTATTCATAAATGTTGAGTCCTTATGACCTAAATACATCTCATCAGGCCCCACCTTTCAACACTGTTACACTGGGGATTAAGTTTCCAACACATGAAATTTAGGGGACACATTCAAACCATAGAACAAGCCATCCCCCCTCACTGTGATTCTCATTTATGAAAACCAAAATAAAAGATTCTAATGCCCAATTTTTGTACCATACTGAGCACCTCAAGGGAATTGCTAAGAAACCTAACTTGTCATTGTGTTACCAGGGGTCCTTGCTCCCAGAGCTCCCAAGATGGTGGCAGGCTGCTTCCAAAATGGCGGCAGGCCACTTCCAAGATGGTGGCAAGCCTAGTGCTTTCTGACCTGGGGTTCTTGGCCTCACGGATTCCAAGGAATGGAATCTTGGGCAATGCCGTGAGTGTTATAGCTCTATTAGAAGCTGTGGGTCACGGAAGAGAACAGTGGAACCCAGTGACTAGTGTTCAGCTCGATTAGGAAGAACCCAGGCACTTAGCCATGCAGGAACAATGGCAAGCCTTTAGTTCGATCTGGAGTGGCAATGGGTACCTCGCTGGATCAGGAGCACGGCAGACACCCTGCTGGATCCGGAGGGATGGAAGTCAGTGGCGGGTCTGTGACAGCAGCAAACAGCAGTGGTGGATGGCCAGCAGAAGCTCAGCTCGAGCCGTAACAAACACAGACCGGAAGAGTGCAGTTGCAAGATTTAACAGAGTGAAATAGAGTGAAAACAGAGCTCCCATACAAAGGGAGGGGACCCAAAGAGGGTAGCCATTGCCAGCTCAAATGCCTGGGTTTATATCCTGATCCTTGTCCCTCCTGCTGTGCTCTCAGGCAACAGATGATTGGCTATTTCTTTACCTTCTGTTTTTGCCTAATTAGCATTTTAGTGAGCTCTCTTTACTATCTGATTGGTCAGGTGTGAGCTAAGTTGCAAGCCCCGTGTTTAAAGGTGGCAGCGGTCACCTTCCCAGCTAGGCTTAGGGATTCTTAGTCAGCCTAAGAAATACAGCTAGTCCTGTCTCTGAGTTGCACCAGAGGAAAATACAAATTGCTCAAGTGAGCTAAGCAAAACACAAATCTGTATATGAGGTAGTGGTTTATCATGTAGGAACTCAGATGTTCCACAGCAATCCTGAATTGTATGGTTCATGATTTTTCGGTCTGGAAGTAAGATGGAAGATTCATATCCACCTATTATCACAGATATACTCCACCAAAAAAAAAGTGACAATAAAAATGATTCTTTAAGACCTCTATTTCTTTTCCCCATACAAGTCTGAGAACAGAGAGCATTTAGTCATCCTCTGGCATTTACCCGGCTCAATAGCTCAGACATAGACCGTGGCCCTTGCGGCATAATAACTTAAGGCTTCTGCACAGAAAACCAGATATTCATTCAGCAAAAGTCTACTTTCTCCCCTAGCCTCTCACATACTTAAAATCACCATCATGTAGCCCACAAACTTTCCCTTCTCCAGGCTTAGCATCCCAGTTTCTTTTAGTTCTTCATCTTGTGGCCTGTTCTCAAGCTTCCTTCGCCATCTTTATTGCTGTCTTCTGGGCCTCATTAAATTTGTTGATGTTAAAGCATGCTACACAGGAAATTCAGACAATGCTTTTGGCATGGCTATCATCATGGGTGCAATAATTAATAATAATAAAACTTCCTTTGCTTGAGACATTATCTATTTCTATTAATATCACTAGTATATCAGCTTTGTTATAGCTATCTCCCACCACTAACTTATATAAAACTTAATCTCAACTAAATTTTTTTTCCACAGGTGCTGCCTTATTTAAATTTTTATTTTTAATAGAGAAATAATAATTGCATAGCCCAGGCATGGTGGTCCATGCCTGTAACTGCAGCACTTTGGGAGGTTGAGGTGGGAGGATCACTTGAGGTCAGGAGTTTGAAATCAGCCTGGCCAACATGGTGAAACCTGTTTCTACCAAAAATACAAAAATTAGCTGGGCTTGGTGACATGCACCTGTAATCCCAGCTACTTGGCAGGCTGAGGCAGGAGACTCACTTGAACCCAGGAGGTGGAGGTTGCAGTGAGCAGAGATTGCACCACTACACTCCAGCCTGGGTGACAGAGTGACACTGTCTCAATAAATAAATACATAAATAAATAATAAGTAAATAAATAAAAATAATTACATATATTTATGAAGTACAACACGATGTTTTCATATGTGTATTTTTGTGGAATAATTAAATCAAGCTAATTTACATATCTATCACCTCATATACTTTTGATTTTTTAATAGTGAGAATATTTAAAATCTATTATTTTAGCAATTTTGAAATATAAAATACATTATTATCAACTATGGTTAGTTTGCTGTGCATAGATCTTGAAATCTTATTCCTCCCATCTAGCTGGAATTTTGTACCCTGTGATCAACTTCTCCTCATCAGGCCTCTAGTAACAACCATTCTACTTTCTACTTTAATAAGTTTGTCTTTTTGAATGTGGAATCCAAAAAGTCACTTTCACTCACTCCATAAGTGAATTGTGCAGTATTTGTCTTTGTGTGCTTGGCTTACTTCACTTAGCATAATGTTCTCCAGGTTCATCTATGTCGTTGAAACGACAGGGTTTTCTTTCCTAAGGCTGAATAGTATTCTACTGTATAAATGTGTCACATTTTTAAAAATTCATTCATACATTTTTGGACCCCTGGGTTGATTTCATATCTTGGCTATTGTGAATAATATTACAATAAACATGGAAATGTAGATAGCTCTTTAACATACTGATTATCATTCTTTTGGATATGTAGCCAGAAGTGAGATTGCTGGATCATATGGTAATTCTCTTTTTGTTTTTTTGAGGGGCCTCTATACTTTTCTCCATAATGACTGTGCTAATTTACATATCTACAAAGAGCAGACAGGGTTCCCTTTTCTCCACATACGCACCAACACTTATTATCTTTTATCTTTTATAGCTTAGCCACTCTAACAGGTGTGAGGTGATAGATCATTGGGATTTTAATAAGCATTTTCCTGACAATTCGTGATGCTCTGCATTTTTTTTTTCATTATACTTTAAGTTCTAGGGTACATGTACATAACGTGCAGGTTTGTTACATATGTATACTTGTGCCATGTTGGTGTGCTGCACCCATCAACTCGTCAGCACCCATCAATTCATCATTTATATCAGGTATAACTCCCAATGCAATCCCTCCCCCATCCCCCCTCCCCATGATAGGCCCCAGTGTGTGACGTTCCCCTTCCCGAGTCCAAGTGATCTCATTGTTCAGTTCCCACCTATGAGTGAGAACATGTGGTGTTTGGTTTTCTGTTCTTGGGATAGTTTGCTAAGAATGATGGTTTCCAGCTGCATCCAGGTCCCTACAAAGGACGCAAACTCATCCTTTTTTATGGCTGCATAATATTCCATGGTGTATATGTGCCACATTTTCTTCATCCAGTCTGTCACAGATGGACATTTGGGTTGATTCCAAGTCTTTGCTACTGTGAATAGTGCTGCGATCAACATACATGTGCATGTGTCTTTATAGCAGCATGATTTATTATCCTTTGGGTATATACCCAGTAGTGGGATGGCTGGGTCATATGGTACATCTAGTTCTAGATCCTTGAGGAATTGCCATACTGTTTTCCATAATGGTTGAACTAGTTTACAGTCCCACCAACAGTGTAAAAGTGTTCCTATTTCTCCACATCCTCTCCAGCACCTGTTGTTTCCTGACTTCTTAATGATTGCCATTCTAACTGGTGTGAGATGGTATCTCATTGTGGTTTTGATTTGCATTTCTCTGATGGCGAGTGATGATGAGCATTTTTTCATGTGTCTGTTGGCTGTATGAATGTCTTCTTTTCAGAAATGTCTGTTCATATCCTTTGACCACTTTTTGATGGGGTTGTTTTTTTCTTGTATATTTGTTTGAGTTCTTTGTAGATTCTGGATATTAGCCCTTTGTCAGATGAGTAGATTGCAAAAATTTACAAACCACTGCTCAGTGAAATAAAAGAGGACACAAACAAATGGAAGAACATACCATGCTCATGGATAGGAAGAATCAATATCGTGAAAATGGCCATACTGCCCAAGGTTATTTATAGATTCAATGCCATCCCCATCAAGCCACCAATGACTTTCTTCACAGAACTGGAAAAAACGGCTTTAAAGTTCATATGGAACCAAAAAAGAGCCCGCATTGCCAAGACAATCCTAAGTCAAAAGGACAAAGCTGGAGGCATCACGCTACCTGACTTCAAACTATACTACAAGACTACAGTAACCAAAACAGCATGGTACTGGTACCAAAACAGAGATCTAGACCAATGGAACAGAACAGAGTCCTCAGAAATAATACCACACATCTACAGCCATCTGATCTTTGACAAACCTGACAAAAACAAGAAATGGGGAAAGGATTCCCTATTTAATAAATGGTGCTGGGAAAATTGGCTAGCCATAAGTAGAAAGCTGAAACTGGATCCTTTCCTTACTCCTTATACGAAGATTAACTGAAGATGGATTAGAGACTTCAATGTTAGACCTAATACCATAAAAACCCTAGAAGAAAACCTAGGTAGTACCATTCAGGACATAGGCATGGGCAAGGACTTCATGTCTAAAACACCAAAAGCAATGGCAGCAAAAGCCAAAATTGACAAATGGGATCTAATTAAACTAAAGAGCTTCTGCACAGCAAAAGAAACTACCATCAGAGTGAACATGCATTTTTTTTAATATACCCTTTGGCCATTTGTTTGTCTTCTTATAAGACATGTCTCTTCCATTCCTTTGCCCATGTTTTAATTCATTATTTGTTTCCATACTATTGAGTTGTTTGAGTTCCTTATATACTTTAGACACTTACTCTTTATTAACTTAATGGTTTGCAAATATATTCTCCCATTTCATAGAGTGTCTCTTCACTCTGTTGATTGAATCCTTTACTGTGCAGAAATTTTTTAGTTTGATGCCATTTCACTTATCTATTTTTGTTTTTGTTGTCTGTGCTTTGGAGTTATATGCAAGAAATTATTCCCCAGACCAGTGTTGTGGAAATTTTCCCCTATGTTGTCTTCTAGTAGTTTTACAGTTTCAGGTGTTACATGTAGGTCTTTAATTCATTTTGAGTTTATTTTCATATATTGTGTGAGATACACCCTTAAAATTTAAGTACAGCCCTTAAAATTAAATTATTCCTATTAAAATTTATATTTTCTGAAATACTGAGAATGCTATAAAGTCAGGATACCTGTCTGCCTGGTTACCACTGAATCATCTCTTAATTCCTGGCATATTCTAGTACTAAATACCTTTTTTAAAACATGGCTGAATAAATAAACCCATCCCATTATCTCAGGCTATGCAGATCCTCTTAGATTTTGGTTTTAATGACAAAGGTACTATGTTTTGTTTTTAAACTGTGTAATCTACAAATCTGATCAATATTCTAAGTTCTTACTCAAGAGACTAACAATAAACCCCACCAGTACCTAGTCAAGGACAGAGTCTTCAGATACATTTTTAAAAACCTCCCTCCAGGTCACGGTAAGAGCATTAATTAACAAACTGAAATGAGATAAGTGAGATTTCCCTTTGATAATTAAACCATAAGTTAACATCCATATGCAAAGCAGGTACAGCAAAGTTGCCTTTAAAAAAAAAAAAAGAAAATGTTTCAGACCTGTATCACGTGCCTAAAACCTGGTTGAATGCACTAACTTAAGAATATGACAGTCAGAAGTGAGTTGGAGAAAAGAGAACGTGTTGAAGATCCCATCCAGCCTTTGTCCAGGTTGTAGGGCCTAGTCAGACCAACTACAGAATGTCTGCTTTGGAGATGAACAACACCAGCCTTTAAGAGCTTAATGCCATTAAACATTGGCACCATCTAACTAACTCTCGCTGCTCTGATTCCATCATGAAGAAGACACCTGCTTCACCACCTGTTCACCGTGTTACTTTGGGTAATTATATTAGCTTTGTGTTTTGTTAGTTCCCCCTCTGTAAAATAGAAATACTCATAATACCTACTCCATATGATTGGGAATTAAATGGCAGTAAATATATACATAAAACTTAGCTATGATAACCACTCTGAAAATAGAAGAGAAAGTGTGTGCTAGACCTATTTGATCATCCAGGCTACTTGATTGATATTTCATATTGTAAATTAATAAAATGGTATGAAGAGTTTTGTTGACATGAGACAGATTCCTTTAGTTAGAACTGAATATGAAAAATAGTACATTTATAAGTTTCTTAGGCCTGTATATTCAAAGTCTTCTGGATACCCAGTGAATAGGGTCCTCTCTGGCAGGCCTTTCCCTTACTGGACACCTTTCTTTTCAAATTTCTACAGAGTAGAGATTAATTTTGTGTTTTGACACAATCTAAGAATCTTTGTATTTCTGAGGGATTAACTCATGGATTAACTATCAGAATTTCTGAGGGATTAAGTATCAAAATTAATCTAGTATTAATTATATGGGATTACTTTATGTTTTTTGACTTTTATGATTTCTTACTATTTTGTTATGTCTTTCTCCATATAGAGAATGATTTCCTGGTTTGTTTTTGTTTGTCTTCAAGTCATTTAAAATATAAGTAATACTGTTTTAAGTTCTACTAGATTTTATTTGGATAAGTATGAGGAAAGATTTAGTTTATTTAATTCTTAAACAAGGAGCGATCTACTGAGGCCTGATGTTTGCCAGCAAACAGGTGGGAGTTTTTCCTTGGCACCCACACTGTCATTTGTTTATTGGAAAATCCCAGAAGAAACATTTTATTTTATTCTTGCACACACAGCGCATGACAAACAAGAACCCCTAACGTGCCTCCAGTCCTCATTTCACTCTGGGGCTGGTCTCTCATCTCACCCTTAATGTTTTCTGCTACTCCATTGACCATATTGCATTATTAGGCTAGAGTCTCCAAAGAAATGTAGAAAGAACAGAGAAGTGGATAGAAAAAATGTGGAATAGCCTTGGCCACCTCAAAATGCAACTCAAACATAGAGAGATAACTTTCTTCCATTAGCCTACAAATGTACTATATCTTCCGGGCAGAAATACCCCTGCCATTTCATGACTTCTACTACTTACTCTAGATCTGCATCAAGTCATGCAAATGTGTTAAATTTATTTTTTTCTAGAAAACTTGAAAAATTACATGAAAATAGAAAACTATTTAAGCTCCTTTCTGATCCCATCATCCAAACATAACCAGTATAATGTGTTTTTACAGGGACTTATACATAGATTTTGGTTTCATTGCTTTAACTGAGTTACAATTGCACATCTCTTACCACTTTTTATTCTACTGTTGTTCTGTAGTATCCTAGATATTTTTTCTATATTTCTATACTCTCTTTTAAAGGATAGTGTATTATTACATCCAGTAGGTGTCCCATAGTTACTTAGCCTTTCCTCTATAGTTGGACATTGATGTTGCTTCTAATTTTCCTATATCCTAAATAACATTATGATAAATATCATTGTACATGGAGTACTTACAAATTATTTTTAGGGTGATTTATATACATTCATAAAGCAAAATCACTGCATCAAATAGTATGAACAATTCAAATATGTCAATATACATTGCTTTCTAAAAGACTAGCATAAATTTTCACTATCACCCTTAATAGTGTGCAACCTTCTTGCCCTCACCAGGTTTGGAAGCCCACAACATATTTTCTTATGACTAAAAAATAAAACCCAAAGAAGACTAGAAAAAAACACAAACTACCTTCAGATTTTCTTTACATTTGTAATAATATCAGCCTTTATAAGGTAAAATTAGATAACGAACATAAGAGTAACTCTGAATGTGATTACATTGTTGAGAATTTTAGCTTCTCTGTGTAAAAAGCTAATGAAGATTTATCTACTGTTTAAACATAAGCAGTTTGAGGAAAATGACCATATTACCCACATTATAAACTAGTGCTCTGTAATCTCTTGCCATTTTCTTATATTGGAGTACACTGAAAAAATGAATACTCAAAAGATTATGTACAATAATATTGACTTGCATTCAAAGGTTATGCTTTTAAGATTACATCTATAAAGCCATGAAAAACCTCCAGGGACTTAAATAGCAATACATGAACCATCTAAAATGTGGACTAAAATGTAAGTGTTAAGGAATATTGCTGTATTATTCTTTATTTCTAATGTAATATAAATAATTTCTGATTTTCTTCAGAACAAGACTTCAGCTTAGCTGGAAGCTAATTGCTATGAAAGAGTAATAAAAGTTTCTTGTACTCTAGAATATTTTTAATTGCTAAGTCTTTCCCCCCACTATGAGAATACTCAAATGACTTCAGAACTTTTTCTGCCCGAAGTACTCAGGTGGAAAAGAGCTGTACATGCAATGAGAACACGCGGACACAGGGAGAGGAACATCACACACATGAGCCTGTTGGAGGATGTGGAGGAAAAGGAGGGAGAGCATTAGGACAAATACCTAATGCATGTGGGGCTTAAAACCTAGATGACAGGTTGACAGGTGCAGCAATCCACCATGGCACATGTATACCACTGTAATGAACCTGCACTTTCTGCACATGTATCCCAGAACATGAAGTAAAAGGAAAAAAAAAAGACAAGAGTTGTACATGAAAGCAAAAAAATGTAACAGATCAGATCCAAGCTCCCTACCCATAAAGTGAAAAGGAGAGTGCCAGACATACCAGTCACCAAAACCTCAGCTACTGTGCCAACAATTTCCAGTGATGTTCCAAGGAGAGTTTACCTTAATTTATTTAATTTAAAGCAAGTCTATGCTATGTAGCATGTTTGAGACCAGGATTGGTGGGACAGGTAATGATATCAAACAAATATCTATTGGGTATTTTTAATTCTAAAAAGAGGAAGAATTGCTGCTTTATGGTTTCAATTCTAAATTAAGCTGGAAAATGTGGAAGATGAGAAAGCATAACAAAGCTTTCCTATCCATCATGTTTGTTCAAAATATAGGTCAATCAAATTCATACCCTATCTTCTAATCTGGCATAAGTTAATAGTTTCTAATTTCGACCGCTCAAACATTTTACTCAAACAAGCAGCAAAATAGACTCTCATGACTTTATTCACTCATCTTCTTTTAAAGGAGCTGAAGAAAATGAAATGTCCCAAAGGCAGACCACCAAAGAGAAAAAGACAAGAAAGAAAGAGCCTGGGTAATTCATAAGCTGAAGGATCAGAGGTAGGAAAACCAAGAAACAAAACAAGATGAACATGATATATCTTTCTATTTTCTTTTCAATTCCTTTGATCATTATTGGTGATTTTAGAATCTTGTTCAATAGGCTGTGTCCCATTTAAATGGACACAGATGTTATAAAAGAGGGTTTTCTGAAAACTACATAAAATGAGCTAAAGCCCTTACTACAGCAGTTCATAGCCTTGGTTATGCGTTAGAATAACCAGGGGAGCTTTTGAAAACAATGTCTCAACCAAGTTTAATCAGAATCTCTGGGAAGGACGTCTGGGCATCAGCATATTTTTAAGCTCCCTGGCATCGAACTGTGCCACCAGAGTTAGAAGCACAGCATTCCTATGGCATAGGTAAAGTGACAATCTCATAAAACTGTTATTGGTTAAAGTTGTTGATGTCCAGATTGGGAGAAAAAAAAGAGAGAGAGAGAGAGAGAGAGAAACCTAATTTCTCTTCTTCATTTTAAGTGTTAGTAGGAAGTTACTTTTTCTGTAATATGAAAATTCTAATGATTTTGTAACCACCAATGCACTTTGAAGTTTATTTACCAGATTTCTCTTTCCCCAGACAATTCTCACACATTCCCCAAGTCCACTGTTCATATTTTCCTGAAGTCTCTTTCCACCTCAGCTGGGCATTTGGCTTTAGTCTGCTTGTCTTGCTTTTCCTATGGGCAGTCCCCTCCAAATAATCCCTACTGTTTTCACAAGGTTCCCCGAACTCCAACAGACTCAGTCTTTATATTTTCCATCTGAAACTTTCAATACAATTTCAGTGATGATTTGGACTTAGAGTACACATACAACAGAAAAGTCAACTATCATTGCTACTTGAGAGGCCACCATGAAAAGCCAAGTCCCGCCCCCTACAGCTCCTTCTTTCCCTCCCTTCTTTCTCCTCTGGTGCCTCTTATCATGCCATGGCATGAGAGAAGTTACTGGTTCCTAGCCATTGTCCCCCCTCTACACTGTCTAATGCTCATAGTCTGGATCATCTTCCCCACCACTCATGTCCTCTCACCTACTCTGTGAAGAGCCTTTAGTTCTACCAGCTTTGCTCAGGCACTTCTGTGTCCTTTGAGATTATTTCCAGTCACTAGGGCACTACGGTAGTCTGAGGACTGCCTCCAGCCCTGTGTCTAGACACTCTAGGCAGCACATCATTCTGCCCATGCAGTGCAAGGATCTCTAGAGCCTCGGTTTGTTTGTCTGGGCCACACCCAGATATCAAGCACAGATCCCCTCTAACCTCAGGTCATCAAAATTATATAAGATTGGCCAAGGGATGGTGACAGAGAGGGCAGGGCATAAGCTAATTTTCAGCAGTCTATTGTCTTTTATCTCCTCTCCATCTTTCTTCTCTCTTCAACTCATTACACTTGGACAAATTTAGTTCAGGAAACTGACTCTGAAAACATCATGCTTCCCAAATGTATTATTTATACCACAAACTGACTTTCGCAGGTTAAAAACATTCTTCTACTTTTGGGTTAGGTTGGGTTCAAAAGTCTACTTAGAAGCTCAAAAAACTGCCTGTCTTTTCCTTATGTATACCTGCTATAACTACACATGAGGGGGTATGCCAAAGTCAAAGCTTCCTCTAAATGGTGGGGGAAGGAAAAGGAAATTAACAGAAAAAAAATCTCAGTAATCAATATTGAGACATCTTTTCACACCCTGGAAAGGGTGGAAATACTCTGCGAAAGAAAGGACAAGAAGTTGAGAGGCCAAGGAAGATGTAAAGGATGCAGGTAAGATTTGGAGAAATGTGAGATATGGCAGCTGATCCCTCAAAAGAGAGACTTGAGAGAGGAGACTAGCCCATAAAGATGTTGTAGTGAGATACAGTATGTTTTGTCCTCCCATAATCCCCAGGAAATCCTCCTTGCTAAATTTGTTAGAGTGAATGCAAAAATTGTGTTTTGCATTAAGGTTGGTGTGAGGAGGAAATGAAATAGAAATAGGTCATAGTTAGAAAACAACTTACCCTAAAGGAAAATAATTGGCAGCCATGCCACTCTGCATCAACTATTGGTTATATTTCCTAAGGTAACAGATTAATTCACTGGAACTACATCTCCAATATCTTAATCCATGTAAGGCCCATTTATTCAAAACTCCATGATCTTAATGACAAAATCTATCCAAATTATTCAACCTTAAAGAGATGTTTATTGGAAGAGTAACAAGTAACAGAGGCATTTATTTCACATGAGGACTGGAATCAGGATCTGGAAAATCAGGATCCCAAGTAATTTTCTCCATTTGTTTAGGACCATATGGCTCTTATCTCTTCTTCTTTCTATGCACAAAAACACAAGGAGCATAATGAATTTGGGGGACTTCATAGTGCCATATAACTGTAGGACAGGGCATCAGCTGAGGGGTAGACTAGAGATGGGATGGAAGAAATAGGCATGGCCTGGTCTATTGGAGGCACCCAATCAATGTGCATGAAATACATGCTTGATGATGACTTTTGTTTTGGAGATGTTGAGTGGAAAACATCAGGAAATTGATTGGTAAATTTGAAGAACAGGAGAAACTTCTGCCAGGCAAAGGAGATATACATTACCAGCCTTAAGTACTGTCATTGTTTACACATGGAATGGATAAATTACCCAGAGAGACTGTGTAGAGTAAATTAAAAAGGAGACTAAGGACATCAGCCTGGGGGCCACTGGCATTTAAAGGATGAGCAATGAAAGAGGAGCTTTAGAAGAACAATGAACAGGACTAGTCAGAACAGTAAGAGGAAAACAGAGTGAGTAGCACTGCACCAACAACAGCAAAGGGATCTTCAAGAAGGAGGGACTGGAGAAAAGAACCAAAGACTTTCTGAAATCAGTGTTGGTAACAAAGAAGCTCGCTTTCTGTTCTTGATGAACCTGGTTTCTAGGGATGGGCTTGGCAGAGGCAAGAGTGTATAGCTTGAGGAGCAAATGTGCCACGTGGGTGCAGGCAGCAGGAAGGACCACTCCTCAGCAGGTGCCCTACTTGATGTTTTTATACAATCTGATTTATCTAATCTTCATAGCAATCCTGTGAATCAGGGATCATTCTCCCCACTTTACAGATAAGACAAAAAAGGACTCAGAAAAAAATTTCAAGAGCCCAACTTCCATTTCTGATAATACAGCAGACAGATAATCTGAACAACCCTTGTGTGGAAAATCAACTAACAGTGTTTATTTTATCATAATATTTTATGTCATTCACAAATGTTAGTTATAAATATTTTTACACAGTTTATATTAACTTTTAAAAATTAAATTAAATTCACAGAGCTAAAGGAGGCATTGCCTATATTCAAACTACAATCTGTCAAACCAAAAATTTGCATTTTTTGCTAATTATTTGCTTTGAGGGGAATGGTTTCAAAAACTAAAATAGTAAAAGTACCAATTTAAAATGCCAGAATATGTCAGGCTTTTCTTCTCTGGACCTATTTCATGTCATTTTTCAAGTGTTGAAATCACAACCGAACACAGTTCTCTAACCATAATCTGAGCAACATCAATTACAGTTGCTCCAGATGACTGCAAATCTACTGTGAGTCTTTTTGTCTAGCATTTTTTTGGAAACAAAGTGAGCCAATTCCTTAATGTTCAGGGTATGTATAACTATAAGATTGAGGCTACAGTTGCATTGAAAAGTTGATGTGAAGTTCAACTAACTTCACTCTCTGAGAAGCCGTTCCCTCAATTAATGGGGGCATTCTCAAATCTTCTCTGTATCTTTGCAATAGCTATACAGAATTAGGATAGGCCTAAAGGTTGCCTAGGCATCCCAGAAAATTTTACTTTGGTTCAAACTGCAGGTTGTAGAGGGCCATGTATTGATTAAAACATTTGTAAAGGAGTACAGAAAAGAGAATGGTTCTTTACCTCATTTACACTACATAGAAAGATGCTAGTTAATATACAACAGATTCACCCAAAGCATTGGCTATGACTGCCTGCTAACTACCTAAACTATAATTAATCCAGAACCTGCCTGCCTAGTCCTATACTGACCAGGGAGCGAGGTCCTGGAATTTGTCAGATATGTTATTGTGAGAGAATGAAATAAATAAATGGAAATTTCCTTTGCTATGTTTGGAAATAATCACTTCTCACTGCTTGCCTCTCCATCCAAGCACAAAGAATGAATGTCAAAAATTCCAAGCCTGTCTCCAGAAGAGCAAAACACAAGGTTTTCTTCTGAAACAGACTAACATTTGGTACAGGTCTATAGCCAAACCATTTTCCAAATTCCTCACTAAGCATTTTATAGAAAGGCTATGATATTGAGTAGTATCATAAAATTTTACCCAACTAATGTAAGTACTAATCACTAGCATTCGTAAGTTGTGGAATAGTTGTATTACCAGATTTTTTCAATAAAGAGACTGAATTTGCAAACTCACTTCTTATTTAGAAAATATGATTGAAGAGCAAGATGGCCGAATAGGAACAGCTCCAGTCTCCAACTCCCAGCACGAGCGACACAGAAGACTGGTGATTTCTGCATTTTCAACTGAGGTACTGGGGTCATCTCACTAGGGAGTGCCGGACAATCAGTGCTGGTCAGCTGCTGCAGCCTGACCAGCGAGAGCTGAAGCAGGGCAAGGCATCGCCTCACCTGGAAGCGCAAGGGGGAAGGAAATCCGTTTTCCTAGCCAGGGGAACTGAGACGCACAACACCTGGAAAATCGGATAACTCCCACCCCAATACTGCGCTTTAAGGAAACAGGCACACCAGGAGAATATATCCCACACCTGGCCGGGAGGGTCCCACGCCCACGGAGCCTCCCTCACTGCTAACTCAGCAGTCTGCCGCGATCTACCCCCAAGGCAGCAGTGAGGCTGGGGGAGGGGCTCCCGCCATTGCTGAGGCTTAAGTAGGTAAACAAAGCCACTGGGAAGCTCGAACTGGGTGGAGCTCACAGTAGCTCAAGGAAGCCTGCCTGTCTCTGTAGACTCTACCTCTGGGGACAGTGCACAGCTGAAGTCCAATAGGGGAAGCAGCGGGGGCCGGTGCAGACGCGAACGACTCTGTCTGACAGCTTTGGGGAGAGCTGTGGATCTCCCAACGCGGAGGTTGAGATCTGAGAACCGACAGACTGCCTGCTCAGGTGGGTCCCTGACCCCTGAGTAGCCTAGCTGGGAGACATCCCCCACTAGGGGCAGTCTGACAACCCACACCTCACAGGGTGGAGTACACCCCTGAGAGGAAGCTTTCAAAGGAAGAATCAGACAGGTACACTTGCTGTTCAGCAATATTCTATCTTTTGCAACCTCTGCTGCTGATACCCAGGCAAACAGGGTCTGGAGTGGACCTCAAGCAATCTCCAACAGACGAACAGACAGCCCTTCTGACAGTCAGACAGAAAACTATCAAACAGGAAGGACACCTATACCAAAACCCCATCAGTACGTCACCATCATCAAAGACCAGAGACAGATAAAACCACAAAGATGGGGAAGAAGAAGAAGGGCAGGAAAGCTGGAAATTCAAAAAATAGAGCGCATCTCCTCCTGCAAAGGAGTGCAGCCCATCGCCAGCAACGGATCAAAGCTGGTCAGAGAATGACTTTGACGAGATGAGAGAAGTAGGCTTCAGTCCATCAAACTTCTCAGAGCTAAAGGAGGAATACGTACCAGCGCAAAGAAACTAAAAATCTTGAAAAAAGAGTGGAAGAATTGACAGCTAGACTAATTAATGCAGAGAAGATCATAAACGAAATGACAGAGATGAAAACCATGACACGAGAAATACGTGACAAAGGCACAAGCTTCAGTAACCGACTCGATCACTGGAAGAAAGAGTATCAGCGATTGAGGATCAAATGAATGAAATGAAGCGAGAAGAGAAACCAAAAGAAAAAAAAGAAAAAAAAGAAATGAACAAAGCCTGCAAGAAGTATGGGATTATGTAAAAAGACCAAATCTACGTCTGATTGGGGTGCCTGAAAGTGAGGGGGAAAATGGAACCAAGTTGGAAAACACTCTTCAGGATATCATCCAGGAGAACTTCCCCAACCTAGTAGGGCAGGCCAACATTCAAATTCAGGAAATACAGAGAACGCCACAGAGATACTCCTCCAGAAGAGCAACTCCAAGACACATAATTGCCAGATTCACCAAAGTTGAAATGAAGGAAAAGATCTTAAGGGCAGCCAGAGAGAAAGGTCACGTTACCCACAAAGGGAAGCCCATCAGACTAACAGCAGATCTCTTGGCAGAAACTCTACAAGCCAGAAGAGAGTGGGGGCCAATATTCAACGTTCTTAAAGAAAAGAAATTTCAACCCAGATTTCATATCCAGCCAAAATAAGTTTCATCAGTGAAGGAGAAATAAAATCCTTACAGATAAGCAAATGCTTAGAGATTTTGTCACCACCAGGCCTGCCTTACAAGAGACCTGAAGGAAGCCCTAAACATGGAAAGGAACAACCGGTACCAGCCATTGCAAAAACATGCCAAAATGTAAAGACCATCGAGGCTAGAAGAAAACTGCATCAAATAACGAGCAAAATCACCAGTTAATATCATAATGACAGGATCAAGTTACACATAACAATATTAACCTTAAATGTCAATGGACTAAATGCTCCAATTAAAAGACACAGACTGGCAAACTGGATAAAGAGTCAAGAAGACCATCAGTCTGCTGTATTCAGGAGACCCATCTCACATGCAGAGACATACATAGGCTCAAAATAAAGGGATGGAGGAAGATCTACCAAGCAAATGGAGAACAAAAAAAAGCAGGGGGTTGAAATCCTAGTCTCTGATAAAACAGACTTTAAACCATCAAAGATCAAAAGAGACAAAGAAGGCCATTACATAATGGTAAAGGGATCAATTCAACAGGAAGAGCTAACTCTCCTAAATATATATGCACCCAATACAGGAGCACCCAGATTCATAAAGCAAGTCCTTAGAGACCTACAAAGGACTTAGACTCCCATACAATAATAATGGGAGACTTCAACACTCCACTGTCAACATTAGACAGATCAACGAGACAGAAAGTTAACAAGGATATCCAGGAATTGAATTCATCTCTGCAACAAGCGGACCTAATAGACATCTATAGAACTCTCCACCCCAAATCAACAGAATATACATTCTTCTCAGCACCACATCGCACTTATTCCAAAATTGACCACATATTGGAAGTAAAGCACTCCTCAGCAAATGTACAAGAACAGAATTATAACAAACTGTCTCTCAGACACAGTGCAATCAAACTAGAACTCAGGACTAAGAAACTCAATCAAAACCGCTCAACTACATGGAAACTGAACAACCTGCTCCTGAATGACTACTGGGTACATAACAAAATAAAAGCAGAAATAAAGATGTTCTTTGAAACCAATAAGAACAAAGATATAACATTCCAGAATCTCTGGGACACATTTAAAGCAGTGTGTAGAGGGAAATTTATAGCACTAAATGCCCACAAGAGAAAGCAGGAAAGATCTAAAATGGACACTCTAACATCACAATTAGAAGAACTACAGAGGCAAGAGCAAACACATTCAAAAGCTAGCAGAAGGCAAGAAATAACTAAGATCAGAGCAGAACTGAAGGAGATAGAGACACAAAAACCCTCCAACAAATCAATGAATCCAGGAGTTGGTTTTTTGAAAAGATCAACAAAATTGACAGACCGCTAACAAGACTAATAAAGAAGAAAAGAGAGAGGAATCAAATAGACGCAATAAAAAATGATAAAGGGGATATCACCACTGATCCCACAGAAACACAAACAACCATCAGAGAATACTATAAATGCCTCTACGCAAATCAACTAGAAAATCTAGAAGAAACGGATAATTTCCTGGACACTTACACTCTCCCAAGACTAAACAGGAAGAAAGGAAGAAGTTGAATCCCTGAATAGACCAATAGCAGGCTCTGAAATTGAGGCAACAATTAATAGCCTACCCACCAAAAAAAGTCCAGGACCAGATGGATTCACAGCTGAATTCTACCAGAGGTACAAGGAGGAGCTGGTACCATTCCTTCTGAAACTATTCCAATCAATAGAAAAAGAGGGAATCCTCCCTAACTCATTTTATGAGGCAAACATCATCCTGATACCAAAGCCTGGCAGAGACACAACAAAAAAAGAGAATTTTAGACCAATATCCCTGATGAACATCGATGCAAAAATTCTCAATAAAATACTGGCAAACCGGATCAGCAGCACATCAAAAAGCTTATCCACCATGATCAAGTGGGCTTCATCCCTGGGATGCAAGGCTGGTTCAACATTCGCAAATCAATAAACGTAATCCAGCATATAAACAGAACCAAAGACAAGAACCACATGATTATCTCAATAGATGCAGAAAAGGCTTTTGACAAAATTCAACAGCCCTTCATGCTAAAAACGCTTAATAAGTTCGGTATTGATGGAACGTACCTCAAAATAATAAGAGCTATTTATGACAAACCCACAGCCAATATCATACTGAATGGGCACAAACTGGAAAAATTCCCTTTGAAAACTGGCACAAGACAGGGATGCCCTCTCTCACCACTCCTATTCAACATAGTGTTGGAAGTTCTGGCTAGGGCAATCAGGCAAGAGAAAGAAATCAAGGGTATCCAGTTAGGAAAAGAAGAAGTCAAATTGTCCCTGTTTGCAGATGACATGATTGTATATTTAGAAAACCCCATTGTCTCAGCCCAAAATCTCCTGAAGCTGATAAGCAACTTCAGCAAAGTCTCAGGATACAAAATTAATGTGCACAAATCACAAGCATTTATACACCAGTAACAGACAGCAGAGAGCCTAATCAGGAATGAACTTCCATTCACAATTGCTTCAAAGAGAATCAAATACCTAGGAATCCAGCTTACAAGGGATGTAAAGGACCTCTTCAAGGAGAAGTACAAACCACTGCTCAGTGAAATAAAGAGGACACAAACAATGGAAGAACATACCATGCTCATGGATAGGAAGAATCAATATCGTGAAAATGGCCATACTGCCCAAGGTTATTTATAGATTCAATGCCATCCCCATCAAGCTACCAATGACTTTCTTCACAGCATTGGAAAAAACTGCTTTAAAGTTCATATGGAACCAAAAAAGAGCCTGCATTGCCAAGATAATCCTAAGTCAAAAGGACAAAGCTGGAGGCATCACGCTACCTGACTTCAAACTATACTACAAGGCTACAGTAACCAAAACAGCATGGTACTGGTACCAAAACAGAGATATAGACCAATGGAACAGAACAGAGTCCTCAGAAATAATACCACACATCTACAGCCATCTGATCTTTGACAAATCTGACAAAAACAAGAAATGGGGAAAGGATCCCTATTAATAAATGGTGCTGGGAAAATTGGCTAGCCAGAAGTAGAAAGCTGAAACTGGATCCTTTCCTTACTCCTTATACGAAGATTAATTCCAGATGGATTAGAGACTTAAATGTTAGACCTAATACCATAAAAACCCTAGAAGAAATCCTAGGTAGTACCATTCAGGACATAGGCATGGGCAAGGACTTCATGTCTAAAACACCAAAAGCAACGGCAGCAAAAGCCAAAATTGACAAATGGGATCTCATTAAACTAAAGAGCTTTTGCACAGCCAAAGAAACTACCATCAGAGTGAACAGGCAACCTACAGAATGGGAGAAAATTTTTGCAACCTACTCATCTGACAAAGCGCTAATATCCAGAATCTGCAAAGAACTCAAACAAATTGACAAGAAAAAAACAAACAACCCCATCAAAAAGTGGGCAAAGGATATGAACAGACATTTCTGAAAAGAAGACATTCATACAGCCAACAGACACATGAAAAATGCTCATCATCACTCGCCATCAGAGAAATGCAAATCAAAACCACAATGAGATACCATCTCACACCAGTTAGATGGCAATCATTAAGAAGTCAGGAAACAACAGGTGCTGGAGAGGATGTGGAGAAATAGGAACACTTTTACACTGTTGGTGGGATTGTAAACTAGTTCAACCATTATGGAAAACAGTATGGCAATTCCTCAGGATCTAGAACTAGATGTACCATATGACCCAGCCATCCCACTACTGGGTATATACCCAAAGGATTATAAATTATTCTACTATAAAGACACATGCACATGTATGTTTATTGCGGCACTATTCACAATAGCAAAGACTTGGAATCAACCCAAATGTCCATCTGTGACAGACTGGATTAAGAAAATGTGGCACATATACACCATGGAATACTATGCAGCCATCAAAAAGGATGAGTTTGCGTCCTTTGTAGGGACATGGATGCAGCTGGAAACCATCATTCTCAGCAAACTATCACAAGAAACAGAAACCAAACACCGCATGTTCTCACTCATAGGTGGGAACTGAACAATGAGATCACTTGGACTCGGGAAGGGGAACATCACACATCGGGGCCTATCATGGGGAGGGGGGAGGAGGGAGGGATTGCATTGGGGAGTTATACATGATATAAATGATGAATTGATGGGTGCTGACGAGTTGATGGGTGCAGCACACCAACATGGCACAAGTATACATATGTAACAAACCTGCACGTTATGCACATGTACCCTAGAACTTAAAGTATAATAAAAAATAAAAAAAGAAAAAGAAAAAAAGAAAATATGATTGAAAAGTTTACATACAATATTTTACAACTATTAGAATAAACACACATAGAAGGAGAAAAACATACCAAATGCAAATGAATATTTGGGGGTGGTAAAAGAATAGATTATTTTTAGTTTATCATTTATATATCTCTATCTTCCAAATACTAAACAATAGGCATGTTGTTTTTACAATCATTACAAATTAATTTTTTAACCTTCATGTTTCACATTCATTATTTGAAATAACAGGCTATAGGGGATTATTATCGTGGATGTGAAGCAGGACTAGATTGCAGCTCTGACTGGAACGGACAGAGTAGCATGTGGAGGCTTGCATTGTGAATTGCCACTCCAGAACGACTGCAAGAACAAACCAGCAATCCCAAGAGAGCCCACAAGCCCTGTGAAGGAAGCAGACTGCTCCTGAAGTACTTGAGAGACACCCTAAACATTTGCAGAAGTGGGAAAGGGAGATCCTTGTATCCCAAACGTGTACCCCCACTAAAGAAACTGAAGGTCTCTTTGAGAAAGAAGCTTCCAATCTTACCGGGAGCTGAGTCAATTTAGAGAGCCAAGCAAAATACAGGGATAGAGGAAGCAGCCAGAAAGGATCTGGGAGGTTGCTGGGTCCCCAAGTAGGCCATTCATGCCTGGCACTGAGAGGTGACAATATGCTAGTAGCCCTCACTCTTGGCGCCTCCTCGGCTTCAGCATCCACTCTGGCAGGGCTTGAGGAGCCCTTCAGCCCACCACTGCACTGTGAGAGACCCTCTCTGGGCTGACCTAGGGCCTGAGCAGGCTCCCTCTGCTTGCCGGGAGGTGCAGAGGGGGAGGCACGGGCGGGAACCGGGGCTGTGCATGGCGTTCTCAGGCCAGCGCAAGTTCCAGCAGGCACGGACGCAGGCTCGGTGGGCCCCGCACTCGGAGCAGCCACCAGCCCAGGGCAGTGAGGGGCTTAGCACCCAGGCTAGCAGTTGTGGAGGCTGCGCTGGGTCCCCCGGCACTGCTGGCCTGCATGCACCACACTCAAATTCTCACCGGCCTCAGCCGCCTCCCCTGGGGGCAGGGCTGGGGACCTGCAGCCCGCCATGTCTAAGTACCCCCCTCCGTGGTGGGCTACCCTGAGGCGGAGCCTCCCCTAAGGGCGCCACCCCCTGCTCCGTGGCACCCGGTCCCATCCACCGCCCAAGGGCTGAGGAGCACAGGTGCGTTTTGCGACTGGTGGGCAGCTCTGCCTGCAGCCCCTGTGCAGGATCCACTAGGTGAAGCCAGCCCAGTTCCTGAGTTTAGTGGGGACTCGGAGAACTTTTCTGTCTAGCACTGTGTCTAGCTAAGGGATTGTAAAGGCACCAGTCAGCACTCTGTGTCTAGCTCAGGGTTTGTAAATACACCAGTCAGTACTCCCTGTCTAGCTCAAGGTTTGTGAATACACCAATGGGTACTCTATATCTAGCTAACCTAGTGGGGACTTGGAGAACATTTCTGTCTAGCACTCTGTGTCTAGCTCAGGGATTGTAAATGCACCAATCAGCACCCTGTCAAAATGGTCCAATCAGCTCTCTGTAAAATGGACCAATCAGCTCTCTGTAAAATGGACCAATCAGCAGGATGTGGGTGGGGCCAGATAAGGGAATAAAAGCAGGTTGCCTGAGGCAGCTGGCAGCAACCGGTTGGGGTCCCCTTCCACAGTGTGGAAGGTTTGTTTTTTTGTTCTTTGCAATAAATCTTGCTGTGGCTCACTCTTTGGGTCCATGTCGCCTTTATGAGCTGTAACACTAACAGTCGCCTTTATGAGCTGTAACACTAACACTCACCAGGAAGGTCTGCAGCTTCACTCCTGCGGCCAGCAAGACCATGAACCCACCAGGAGGAATGAACAACTCAAGACAGAGGGAACGAACAACTCCAGATGCACTGCATTATGAGCTGTAACACTCACCCTGAAGGTCTGTAGCTTCACTCCTGAAGCCAGCAAGACCACGAACCCACCAGAAGGAAGAAACTGCAGACACATCTGAACATCTGAAGGAACAAACTGCACTACCATATTTAAGAGCTGTAACACTCACCGTGAGGCTCCACGGTTTCATTCTTGAAGTCAGTGAGACCAAGGACCCACCAGTTCTGGACAAAGCACACAGGGACCCATTGGGAGGGCAGCCAGAGAAGCAGGGGAAAACACCACAGGGAGAAGGAAATCTCCAGCTGAACTTTGTAACTTGAACCAGGCAAGAACACTCCTGGCCAAAATGGGGGAGGGCATGAATGTGGTATACAGACTCCACAGGTAGAAGAAGAACAAAACCCTTTTTATTCACAGCTGGGAGGTGGGTAGCCTTGAGAAAGTTCTCAAGCCCAGCTCACCTACCATCTGGAAACAGACTCAGGGCTGTTAGTGGGGGCACAGTGAGAGTGAGACCAGTACTTTGGTTTGTATGGGAGCCAGGTGAGGCCTATGACTGCTGGTTTTCCTCCACTTCCCTGACAACCTGGATGACTCAGCAGAGGCAGCCATAATCCTCCTAGGTACACAACTCCATTGACCTGGGAACCTCGACCCCATCCCCCACAGCACTAGCATCAAGATCTGCCCAAGAAGAGTCTGAGCTCAGACACCACTAGCCCTTCCCTGACCTGATCGACCATCCCTAACCACCCTGGTAGCAGAAGACAAAGGGCATAGAATTTTCAGAGTTCTAGGGCCCTGCCCACTGCCAATCCTTCTTCACACTACCACAGCTGATGCTCTCTGTAAAATGCCACCTCCTGGCAGGAGACCAACCAGCACAAAATAGAGTTAACCACCAAAGCTAAGAACCCTCACAGAGTCCAATTCACCCTCCTGTCATATCCACCAGAAAAGTACTGTATCCACAGCTGAATGACCAATAAATGGTTCGCTTCACAGGACTCTGTGCAGACAACCCCCAGTACCAGCCCAGAGCCAGGTAGACTTGCTGGGTGGCTAGACGCAGAAGAAAGACAACAATCACTGCAGTTTGGCTCAAGGAAGTCACATCCATAGGAAAGTGGGGAGAGTACTACATGAAAGGAACACCCTGTGGGACAAAAGAATGTGAACAAAAGCCTTCAGCCCTAGACCTTCCCTCTGATGGAGTCTACCCAAATAAAAAGGAACCAGAAAACCAACTCTGGTAATATCACAAAACAAGGCTCTTCAACAACCCCCAAAAAATCACACTAGTTCACCAGCAATGGATCTAAACCAAGAAGAAACCCCTGATTTACCTGTAAAAGAATTCAGGAATTTAGTTATTAAGCCAATCAGGCAGGCACCAGAGAAATGCAAAGCCCAATGCAAGGAATTAAAAAAAAAAAAAAAAAATGATACAAGAGGTGAAGGGAGAAATATTCAAGGAAATAGAGAGCACAAAGGAAAAACAATCAAAACCTCAAGAACGATTGCAAACACTTACAGAAATGCAAAACGCTCTGGAGAGTCTCAGCTATAGAATTTAACAAGTGGAAGAAAGAAATTCAGAGCTTGAAGACAAGGTCTTCGAATTAAATCAATCCAACAAAGACAAAGAAAAAAATAATAAAATATGAACAAAGGTTACAAGAATTCTGGGATTATGTTAAATGACCAAACATAAGAATAATCAATATTCCTGAGGAAGAAGAGAAAACTAAAATTTGGAAAATATATTTGGGTGAATAATCAAGGAAACTTCCCCGCCCTTGTTAGACACCTAGAAATCCAAATACAAGAAGCATAAAGAAAACCTGGGAAATTCATTGCAAAAGATCATTACCTAGGCACATTGTCATCAGATTATCTAAAGTTAAGACAAAGGAAAGACTATAAAGAGCTGTGAGACAGACGTACCAGGTAACATATAAAGGGAAACCTATCAGATTAATAGCAGATTTCTCAGCAGAAACCCTACAGACTAGAAGGGATTGGCACCATATCTTCAGCCTCGTGAAACAAAACAATTATCAGCCAAGAATTTTGTATCCAGCAAAATTAAGCATCATATATGAGGGAAAGATACAGTATTTTCAGGCAAACAAATGCTGAGAAAATTCACCACTACCAAGCTACCACTATAAGAACTACTAAAAGGAGCTCTAAATCTTGAAACAAGTCCATGAACCACATCAAAACAATACCTCTTTAAAGCATAAATCATACAGAACCTATAAAACAAAAATACAACTTAAAAGCAAAAATTAAAAAAAAAACAAAGTACACAGGCAACAAATAGCATGAAGAATGCAAGGGTACCTCACATTTTAATACAAATAATGAATGTAAATGGCCAAAAATTCCACTTAAAAGACACAGAACTGCAGAATGGATTAAAAACTCACCAAACAACTATCTGCTGCCTTCAGACGACTCACCTAACACATAAGAACTCACATAAAGTAGAGGGATGGAAACAGGCATTTCATGAAAATGGACACCAAAATTGAGCAGGGATAGTTATTCTTATACCAGACAAAACAAACTTTAAAGCAACAGTAGTTAAAAGAGACAAAGGGGGACATTATACAATGGTAAAAGGCCTTGTCAAACAGGAAAATATCACCCAACATATATCCACCTAACACTAGAACTTCCAAATTTATAAAATAATTACTAATAGACCTAAGATATGAGACAGACAGCAACACAATAATAGTATGGGACTTCAGTACTCCACTGACAGCACTACACAGGTCATCAAGACAGAAAATCAACAAAGAAACAATGGATTTAAACTATACCTTGGAACAAATGGACTTAACAAATATATAGATATATAAAGAAGCTGTCATCCAACAACCATAGAATACACATTCTATTCAACAGTGCATGGAACTTTCTCCAAAATAGACCATATGATAGGCTATAAAACAAGCCTTAATAACTTTAAGAAAACTGAAATTATATCAAGTACTCTCTCAGACCACAGTGGAATAAAACAAAATCAACTCAAAAAGGAAGCTTCAAAACCATGCAAATACTAGGAAATTAAATAACCTGCTCCTGAATGAGCACTGGGTCAAAAACATAATCAAGATGGAAATTAAACACTTCTTCAAACTGAATGACAATACAAAAACTATCAAAACTTCTGGGATACAGCAATGGCGGTGCTAAGAGGAAAGTTCATAGCCCTAAACACCTACATCAAAGAGACTGAAAGAGCACAAACTGACATTCTAAGGTCACATCTCAAAAAGCTAGAGAAAGAAAAACAAATCAAACCTAAACCCAACAGAAGAAAGGAAATAACCAAGATCAGAGCAGAACTAAATGAAACTGAAACAACAACAACAAAAATACAAAAGATACAAAACTCTGTTTCTTTAAAAAGATACATAAAATTGATAGACCACTGGCAAGATGAACCAAGAAAAGAAGAGAGAAAATCCAAATAACCTAAGAAATGAAACAGGAGATATTACAACTGACACCACTGAAATTGAAAAGTTCATTCAAGGCTACTATGAACAGCTTTATCCACATAAACTAAACAACCTAGAAGAGATAGATAACTTCCTTGAAAACTACAACCCTCTTAGTTTAAATCAGGAACAATTAGGCGCCCTAAACAGATCAATAAGAAGCAGTGAGATTGAAATGGTAATAAAAAATCACCAATAAAAAAACTCCAGGGCCAGACAGATTCACAGCAGAATTCTACCAGACATTCAAAAAAGAATTAATACCAATCCTTTTGAAACTAGGTAATGATCATTACCCCATCTAGACAGAGAAAGAAGGCACCCTCCCTAATTCATTCTATGATGCCAGTACCACACTAATACCCAAACCAGGAAAGGACATAACCAAAAAAGAAAACTACAGACCAATATCCTTGATGAACATAGATACTAAAATCCTAAACAAAATACTAGCAAACCAAATCTAACAACATATCAAAAAGATAATCTACCATGATCAAGTAAGTTTCATACGAGGAATGCAGGGATGATTTAACATATGCAAGTTAATAAATGTGATACATGGAAGGTTCCAAGATGGCTGAATAGGAACAGCTCCAGTCTGCAGCTCCCAGAGCGAGTGATGCAGAAGATGGGTGATTTCTGCATTTCCAACTGAGGTACCAGGTTCATCTCACAGGAGCTTGTCAGGAAGTCAGTACAGCAAGTGGAACAGGGTGAGGCATCGCCTCACCCAGAAGCACAAGGGGTAGGGGAATTCACGTTCCTAGCAAAGGGAAGCCATCACAGATAGTACCTGGAAAGTTGGGACACTCGCACCCTAATACTATGCTTTTTCAACGACCTTAGCAAATGGCACACCAGGAGATTATATCCCACACCTGGCTCAAAGGGTCCCATGCCAACGGAGCCTTGCTCACTGCTAGCACAGCAGTCTGAGATCGAACTGCGAGGCAGCAGTGAGGCTGGAGGAGGGGAGTCCACCATTGCTGAGGCTTGAGTAGGTAAACAAAGCAGCAGGGAAGCTTGAACTGGGTGGAGACCACTGCAGCTCAAGGAGGCCTGCCTGCCTCTGTAGACACCACCTCTGGGGGCAGGGGATAGCTGAACAAAGGGCAGCAGAAACTTCTGTAGATTTAAACGTCCCTGTCTGAAGCTTTGGAGAGAGTAGTGGTTCTCACAGCACAGAGTATGAGATCTGAGAAGGGAGAGACTGCCTCCTCAAGTGGGTCCCTGACCCCCGAGTAGCCTAACTGGGAGGCACCTCCCAGTAGGGGGTGATTGACACCTCATATGGCTTGGTGCCCCTCTGAGACGAAGCTTCCAGAGGAAGCATCAGGCAGCAACATCTGCCATTCTGCAGCCTCTGCTGGTGATACCCAGGCAAACAGGGTCTGGAGTGGATCCCCAGCAAATTCCAACAGACCTGCAGTTGAGAGTCTTGACTGTTAGAAGGAAAACTAACAAACAGAAAGGATATCCACATCAAAACCCCATCAGTACATCACCATCACCAAAGACCAAAGGTAGATAAAACCACAAAGATGGGGAGAAAACAGAGCAGAAAAGCTGAAAATTCTAAAAATCAGAGAGTCTCTTCTCCTCCAAAGAACACAGCTCCTCTCCAGCAATGGAACAAAGCAGGTTGGAGAATGACTTTGACGAGTCGAGAGAAGAAGGCTTCAGACGACTGGTAATAACAAACTTCTCTGAGCTAAAGGAGGATGTTCGAACCCATCGCAAAAAAGCTGAAAACATTGAAAAAAGATTAGACGAATGGCTAACTAGAATAACCAGTGTAGAGAAGAAGTCCTTAAATTACCGGATGGAGCTGAAAACCATGGCACAAGAACTACATGATGCATGCACAAGCTTCAGTAACCGATTTGATCAAGTGGAAGAAAGGGTATCAGTGATTAAAGATCAAATTAATGAAATGAAGTGAGAAGAGAAGTTTAGAGAAAAAAGAGTAAAAAGAAATGAAGAAAGCCTCCAAGAAATATGGGACTATGTGAAAAGACCAATCAGATGTAGATGTAATCACTTTTACTACATCTGAAAGTGATGGGGAGAACGGAACCAAGTTGGAAAACACTCTGCAGGATATTATCCAGGAGAACTTCCCCAAATTCGCAAAGCAGGCCAACATTAAAATTCAGGAAATACAGAGAATGCTACAAAGATGCTCCTTGAGAAGAGCAACTCCAAGACACATCACTGTCAGATTCAACAAAGTTGAAATGAAGGAAAAAATGGTAAGGGCAGACAGAGAGAAAGGTTGGGTTACCCACAAAGGGAAGCCCATCAGACTAACAGCAGTCTCTCAGCAGAAACTCTATAAGCCAGAAGAGAGCGGGGGTCAATATTCAACATTCTTTAAAAAAAGAATTTTGAACCCAGAATTTCATATCCAGCCAAGCTTCATAAGTGAAGGAGAAATAAAATCCTTTACAGACAAGCAAATGCTGAGAGATTTTGTCACCACCAGGCCTGCCTTACAAGAGTCCTGAAGGAAGCACTAAACATGGAAAGGAACAACCAACATGAGCCACCGCAAAAACATCGCAAAATGTAAAAACCATCGATGCTGTGAGGAATCTGCATCAACTAATGAGCAAAATACCCACCTAACATCATAACGACAGGATCAGGTTCACACATAACAATATTAACCTTAAATGTAAATGGGCTAAATGCTCCAACTAAAAGACACAGAATGACAAATTGGATGAAGAGTCAAGACCCATCAGTGTGCTGTATTCAGCAGACCCATCTCATGAGCAGAGAAACACATAGGCTCAAAATAAAGGGATGGAAGAAGATCTACCAAGCAAATGGAAAACAAAAAAAGCAGGGGTTGCAATCCTAGTCTCTGATAAAACAGACTTTAAACCAACTAAGATGAAAAGAAACAAAGAAGGTCATTACATAATGGTAAAGGGATCAATTCAACAATAAAAGGTAACAATCCTAAATATATATGCACCCAACATAGGAGCACCCAGATTCATAAAGCAAGTCCTTAGAGACCTACAAAGAGACTTAGATTCCCATACAATAATAATGGGAGACTTTAACACCCCACTGTCAACATTAGACAGATCAACGAGACAGAAAGTTAACAAGGATATCCAGGAATTGAACTCAGCTCTACACCAAGCAGACCTAACAGACATCTACAGAACTCTCCACCCCAAGTAAACAGAATATACATTCTTCTCAGCACCACAACGCACTTATTCCAAAATTGACCATATAGTTGGAAGTAAAACACTCCTCAGCAAATGTACAAGAACAGAAATTATAACAAACTGTCTCTCAGACCACAATGCAATCAAACTAGAACTCAAGACCAAGAAACTCACTCAAAACCGCTCAACTACATGGAAACTGAAAAACCTGCTCCTGAGTGACTACTGGGTACATAATGAAATGAAAGCAGAAATAAAGATGTTCTTTGAAACCAATGAGAACAAAGACACAACATACCAGAATCTCTGGGACACATTTAAAGCAGTGTGGAGAGGAAAATTTATAGCACTAAATGCCCACAAGAGAAAGCAGGAAAGATATAAAATTGACATCCTAACATCACAATTAAAAGAACTAGAGAAGGAAGAACAAACACATTCAAAAGCTAGCAGAAGGCAAGAAATAACTAAGATCAGAGCAGAACTGAAGGAGATGGAGACACACACACAAAAAACTCTTCAAAAAATTAATGAATACAGGAGCCAGTTTTTTGAAAGGATCAACAAAATTGATAGACTGGTATCAAGATTAATAAAGAAGAAACAAGAGAATAATCAAATAGATGCAATAAAAAATGATAAAGGAGATATCACCACCGATTCCACAGAAATACAAACTACCAACAGAGAATACAATAGACACCTCTATGCAAATGAACTAGAAAATCTAGAAGAAATGGATAAATTCCTAGACACATACATCCTCTCAAGACTAAACCAGGAAGAAGTTGAATCCCTGAATAGACCAATAACAGGTTCTGAAATTGAGGCAATAATTAATAGCCTACCAACCAAAAAAAGTCCAGGACCAGACAGATTCACAGCCGAATTCTACCAGAGGCACAAAGAGGAGCTGGTACCATTCCTTCTGAAACTATTCCAATCAACAGAAAAAGAGGGAATCCTCCCTAATTTATTTTATGAGGCCAGCATCATCCTGATACCAAAGCGTGGCAGAGACACAGCAAAAAAAAAAAAAAAAAAAGAGGGAGAGAATTTCAGACCAATATCCCTGATGAACATCAAAGCAAAAATCCTCAATAAAATACTGGCAAACCGAATCCAGCAGCACATCAAAAAGCGTATGCACCACAATCAATTTGACTTCCTCCCTGGGAAGCAAGGTTGATTCAACATATGCAAATCAATAAACCTAATGTATCATATAAACAGAACCAAAGACAAAAACCACATGATTATCTCAATAGATGCAGAAAAGGCTTTTGACAAAATTCAACAGCATTTCATGCTAAAAACTCTCAATAAACTAGCTATTGATGGAACGTATCTCAAAAAAATAAGAGCTATTTATGACAAACCCACAGCCAATATCATACCGAATGGGCACAAACTGGAAGCATTCCTTTTGAAAACCGGCACAACACAAGGATGTCCTCTCTCACTACTCCTATTGAACACAGTGTTGAAAGTTCTGGCCAGGGAAATCAGGCAAGAGAAAGAAATCAAGGGTATTCAGTTAGGAAAAGAAGAAGTCAAATTGTCCCTGTTTGCAGATGACATGATTGTATATTTAGAAAACCCCATCATCTCAGCCCAAAATCTCCTTCAGCTGGTAAGAAACTTCAGCAAAGTCTCAGGATACAAAATCAATGTGCAAAAATCACAAGCATTCCTATACACAACAACAGACAAACAGAAAGCCAAATCATGAGTGAATTCCCATTCACAATTGCTTCAAAGAGAATAAAATACCTAAGAATCTAACTTACAAGGGATGTGAAGGACCTCTTCAAAGAGAACTACAAACCACTGCTCAATGAAATAAAAGAGGACACAAGCAAATGGAAGAACATTCCACGCTCATGGATAGGAAGAATCAATATCATGAAAATGGCTACACTGATCAAGGTAATTTATAGATTCAATGCCATCCCCATCAAGCTATCAATGACTTTCTTCACAGAATTGGCAAAAGCTACTTTAAAGTTCATATGGAACCAAAAAAGAGCTCACACTGCCAAGACAATCTGAAGCAAAAAGAACAAAGCTGGAGGCATCACGCTACCTGACTTCAAACTATACTACAAGGCAACAGTTAACAAAACAGCATGGTACTGGTACCAAAACAGAGATAATAGACCAACGGAACAGAATAGAGCCCTCAGAAATAATACCACACATCTAAAACCATCTGATCTTTGACAAACCTGACAAAAACAAGCAATGGGCAAAGGATTCCCTATTTAATAAATAGTACTGGGAAAACTGACTAGCCATATGTAGAAAGTTGAAACTGGATGCCTTCCTTACACCTTATACAAAAATTAATTCAAGATGGATTAAAGACTTAAATGTCAGACCTAAAACCATAAAAACCCTAGAAGAAAACCTAGGCAATACCATTCAGGCCATAGGCATGGGCAAGGACTTCATGATTAAAACACCAAAAGCAAAGGCAAAAAAAAAAGCCAAAATTGACAAACAGGATCTAATTAAACTAAAGAGCTCTGCACAACAAAAGAAACTGTCATCAGAGTGAACAGGCAACCTATAGAATGGGAGAAAAATTTTGCAATCTATCCATCTGACAAAGGGCTAATATCCAGAATCTACAAAGAACTTAAACAAATTTACAAGAAGAAAACAACCCCATCAAAAAGTGGGCAAAGGATATGAACAGACACTTCTAAAAAGAAGACACTTATGCAGCCAAAAGACACAGGAAAAAATGCTCATCATCACTAGCCATCAGAGAAATGCAAATCAAAACCACAATGAGATACTATCTCACACCAGTTAGAATGGCGATCTAAGTCAGGAAACAACAGGTGCTGGAGAGGATGTGGAGAAACAGGAACACTTTTACACTGTTGGTGGGAATGTAAAGTAGTTCAACCATTGTGGAAGACAGTGTGGCAATTCCCTAAGGATCTAGAACTAGAAATACCATTTGACCCAGCGATCCCATTACTGGGCATATACCCAAATGATGTAAATCGTGTTGCTATAAAGACACATGTACACATATGTTTATTGCGGCACTATTCACAATAGCAAAGACTTGGAATCAACCCAAATGTCCACCAATGATAGACTGGACTAAGAAAATGTGGCACATATACACCATGGAATACTATGCAGCCATAAAAAAGGGACATTGATGTAGCTGGAAACCATTATTCTGAGCAAACTACTGCAAGGACAGAAAACCAAACACTGCATGTTCTCACTCATAGGTGGGAATTGAGCAATGGGAACACCTGGACACAGGGGAACATCACACACCAGGGGCTGTCGTGGGGTGAGGGGAGGGGGGAGGGATAGCATTAGGAGATAAACCTAATGTAAATAAGTTAGCAGGTGCAGCACACCAACATGGCACATGTATACATATGTAACAAAACAGCACGTTGTGCGCATGTACCATAGAACTCAAAGTATAATAATAATAATAAAATAAAAAAGAAAAAATAGCAAAAAAAAAGGGATACACTACATAAACAGAATTAAAAATAAAAATCATGTGATAATCTCTATGGATGCAGAAAAAGCATTGAACAAAATCCAGCTTTCCTTTAAGATTAAAACTCTCAGCAAAACTGGCCTTCAAGCGACATCCCTCAATGTAATAAAAGCCATCTATGAAAAACTCACAGCCAACATAATACTGAATGGGAAAAAGTTGAAAGCATTCCTTCTGAGAACTGAAACAAGACAAGGATGCCCACTCTCACCACTCCCCTTCAACATACTACTGGAAGTCCAAGCCAGAGCAATCAGACAAGAGAAAGAAATAAAAGGCAACCAAATCATTAAAGAGGAAGTCAAACTGTCCCTGTTTGTTGATGATATGATCACTCACCTTGAAAATCCTAAAGATTTCCAGAAAGCTCCTAGAACTCATTAAAGAGTTCAGCAAAGTTTCTGGATACAAGATTAATGTACACAAATCAGTAGCTCTTCTATACAACAACAGCGACCAAGTGGAGAATCAAATCACGAACTCTATCCCTTTTACAACAGCTGCAAGAAAAATAAAATACTTAGTAGTATGCCGAACCAAGGAGGGAAAAGATCTCTACAAGGAAAACTACAAAACACTGTGAAAGCAATCACAGATGACACAAATGGAAACACATCCCAGTCTCATGGATGCATAGAATAAATATTGTGAAAATGACCATACTGCCAAAAGCAATATACAAATTCAGTGCAATCCTAATGAAAATGCCACCATCATTCTTCACCGAATTAGCAAAAAAAAATTTCAAAATTCATATGAAACCAAAAAAGAGCCTACATAGCCAAAGTAAGACTAAGCAAAAAGAGTATAAAATCTGGAGGCATTACATTACCTGATTTCAAACTATACTATAACAACATAGTCACCAAAACAGCATGGTACTGGTATAGAAACAGGCACATTGATCAGTGGAACAGAATAGAGAACCCAGAAATAAACTCAAATACTTATAGCCAACTGATCTTTGACCAAGCAAACAGAAACACGAAATGAGGAAAGGACACCCTTTTCCACAAATGGTGCTGGAATAATTGGCTAGCCACATGTAGGAGAATGAAACTGGATCCTCATCTCTTACCTTACACAAAAATCAACTCAAGATGGATTAAGGACTTAAATCTAAGACCTAAAACTATAAAAATTCTAGAAGATAACATTAGAAAAACTCTTCTAGACATTGGCTTAGACAAGAATTTCATGACCAAAAACCCAAAAGCAAATGCAATAAAAACAAAGATAAATAACTGGGATCTAATTAAAAGAGTTTTTGCATAGCAAAGGGATCAGTTAGCAGAATAAATAAACAACCTACAGAGTGGGAGAAAATCTTCACAATCTATTCATCTGACAAAGGACTAATATCCAGAATCTACTACAAATTCAAACAGTAAGGAAAAAACAATCCCATCAAAAATGAGGCTAAGGACAGGAATAGACAATTCTTTTTTTTTTTTTTTATACTTTAAGTTCTAGGGTACATGTGCATAACGTGTAGGTTTGTTACATATGTATACTTGTGCCATGTTGGTGTGCTGCACCCATCAACTCGTCAGCACCCATCAATTCATCATTTATATCAGGTATAACTCCCAATGCAATCCCTCCCCCCTCCCCCCCTCCCCATGATAGGCCCCGATGTGTGATGTTCCCCTTCCCGAGTCCAAGTGATCTCATTGTTCAGTTCCCACCTATGAGTGAGAACATGCGGTGTTTGGTTTTCTGTTCTTGGGATAGTTTGCTAAGAATGATGGTTTCCAGCTGCATCCAGGTCCCTACAAAGGACGCAAACTCATCCTTTCTTATGGCTGCATAATATTCCATGGTGTATATGTGCCACATTTTCTTCATCCAGTCTGTCACAGATGGACATTTGGGTTGATTCCAAGTCTTTGCTATTGTGAATAGTGCCACAATAAACATGTGTGTGCATGTGTCTTTATAGCAGCATGATTTATAATCCTTTGGGTATATACCCAGTAGTGGGATGGCTGGGTCATATGGTACATCTAGTTCTAGATCCTTGAGGATTGCCATACTGTTTTCCATAATGGTTGAACTAGTTTACAATCCCACCAACAGTGTGAAAGTGTTCCTATTTCTCCACATCCTCTCCAGCACCTGTTGTTTCCTGACTTTTGAATGATTGCCATTCTAACTGGTGTGAGATGGTATCTCATTGTGGTTTTGATTTGCATTTCTCTGATGGCCAGTGATGATGAGCATTTTTTCATGTATCTGTTGGCTGTATGAATGTCTTCTTTTGAGAAATGTCTGTTCATATCCTTTGCCCACTTTTTGATGGGGTTGTTTGTTTTTTTCTTGTCAATTTGTTTGAGTTCTTTGTAGATTCTGGATATTAGCCCTTTGTCATATCAGTAGATTGCAAAATTTTTCTCCCATTCTGTAGGTTGCCTGTTCACTCTGATGGTAGTTTCTTTTGCTGTGCAGAAGCTCTTTAGTTTAATCAGATCCCATTTGTCAATTTTGGCTTTTGCTGCCATTGCTTTTGGTGTTTTAGACATGAAGTCCTTGCCCATGCCTATGTCCTGAATGGTACTACCTAGGTTTTCTTCTAGGGTTTTTATGGTATTAGGTCTAACATTTCAGTCTCTAATCCATCTTGAATTAATTTTCGTATAAGGAGTAAGGAAAGGATCCAGTTCCAGCTTTCTACTTGTGGCTAGCCAATTTTCCCAGCACCATTTATTAATAGGGAATCCTTTCCCCATTTCTTGTTTCTCTCAGGTTTGTCAAAGATCAGATGGCTGTAGATGTGTGGTATCATTTCTGAGGACTCTGTTCTGTTCCATTGGTCTATATCTCTGTTTTGGTACCAGTACCATGCTGTTTTGGTTACTGTGGCCTTGTAGTATAGTTTGAAGTCAGGTAGCGTGATGCCTCCAGCTTTGTTCTTTTGACTTAGAATTGTCTTGGCAATGCGGGCTCTTTTTTGGTTCCATATGAACTTTAAAGCCGTTTCTTCCAATTCTGTGAAGAAAGTCATTGGTAGCTTGATGGGGATGGCATTGAATCTATAAATAACCTTGGGCAGTATGGCCATTTTCACAATATTGATTCTTCCTATCCATGAGCATGGTATGTTCTTCCATTTGTTAGTGTCCTCTTTGATTTCACTGAGCAGTGGTTTGTAGTTCTCCTTGAAGAGGTCCTTTACATCCCTTGTAAGTTGGATTCTTAGGTATTTTATTCTCTTTGAAGCAATTGTGAATGGAAGTTCATTCATGATTTGGCTCTCTGTTTGTCTGTTACTGGTGTATAAGAATGCTTGTGATTTTTGCACATTAATTTTGTATCCTGAGACTGCTGAAGTTGCTTATCAGCTGAAGGAGATTTTGGGCTGAGACATGGGGTTTTCTAAATATACAATCATGTCATCTGCAAACAGGGACAATTTGACTTCTTCTTTTCCTAACTGGATACCCTTGATTTCTTTCTCTTGCCTGATTGCCCTAGCCAGAACTTCCAACACTATGTTGAATAGGAATGGTGAGAGAGGGCATCCCTGTCTTGTGTCAGTTTTCAAAGGGAATTTTTCCAGTTTGTGCCCATTCAGTATGATATTGGCTGTGGGTTTGTCATAAATAGCTCTTATTATTTTGAGGTACGTTCCATCAATACCGAATTTATTGAGCGTTTTTAGCATGAAGGGCTGTTGAATTTTGTCAAAGGCCTTTTCTGCATCTATTGAGATAATCATGTGGTTCTTGTCTCGAACGACTCTGTCTGACAGCTTTGAAGAGAGCAGTGGATCTCCCAACACGGAGGTTGAGATCTGAGAACGGACAGACTGCCTGCTCAGCTGGGTCCCTGACCCCTGAGTAGCCTAACTGAGAGACATCCCCCACTAGGGGCAGTCTGACACCCCACACCTCACAGGGTGGAGTACACCCCTGAAAGGAAGCTCCCAAAGTAAGAATCAGACAGGTACACTCGCTGTTCAGCAATATTCTATCTTCTGCAACCTCTGCTGCTGATACCCAGGCAAACAGGGTCTGGAGTGGACCTCAAGCAATCTCCAACAGACCTACAGCTGAGGGTCCTGACTATTAGAAGGAAAGCTATCAAACAGGAAGAACACCTATACCAAAACCCCATCAGTACGTCACCATCATCAAAGACCAGAGGCAGATAAAACCACAAAGATGGGGAAGAAGCAGGGCAGAGAAGCTGAAATTCAAAAAATAAGAGCGCATCTCCCCCTGCAAAGGAGCGCAGCTCATGGCCAGCAACAGATCAAAGCTGGTCAGAGAATGACTTTGACGAGATGAGAGAAGAAGGCTTCAGTCCATCAAACTTCTCAGAGCTAAAGGAGGAATTACGTATCCAGCGCAAAGAAACTAAAAATCTTGAAAAAAGAGTGGAAGAATTGATAGCTAGACTAATTAATGCAGAGAAGGTCATAAATGAAATGACAGAGATGAAAACCATGACACGAGAAATACGTGACAAATCCACAAGCTTCAGTAACCGACTCGATCAACTGGAAGAAAGAGTATCAGCGATTGAGGATCAAATGAATGAAATGAAGCGAGAAGAGAAACCAAAAGAAAAAAGAAGAAAAAGAAACGAACAAGGCCTGCAAGAAGTATGGGACTATGTGAAAAGACCAAATCTACGTCTGATTGGGGTGCCTGAAAGTGAGGGGGGAAATGGAACCAAGTTGGAAAACACTCTTCAGGAATAGACAGACAATTCTTAACAGACGATATACAAATAGCCAACAAACATTTGAAAAAGCCAGACATCACGAATTATCTGGAAAATAGAAATCAAAACCACAATGCGATACCACCTTACTCCTTCAAGAACGGCCGTAATCAAAAAATTTAAAAAACGGTAGATGTTGGCTTGGATGCAGTGAAGAGGGAACACCTCTATGCTGCTGGTGGAAATGTAAACTAGTACAATCTTTATGGAAAACAATGTGAAGATTCCTTAAAGAACTACAAGTAGAACTACCATTTGATCAAGCAATCCCACTACTGGGTATCTACCCAGACAAAAAGAGATCATTATATGAAAAAAGATAGTTGCACACGCATGTTTATAGCAGCACAATTCGCAATTGCAAAATTATGAAACCAACCCAAATGCCTATAAATCAATGAGTGGATAAAGAAACTGGTATATTTATACACATGGAATACTATTGAGCCATAAAAAGGAATGAATTGACTGCATTTGCAGTGACCTGGATGAGACTGGAGACTATTATTCTCAGTGATGTAACTCAGGAATGGAAAACCAAACATTGCATGTTTCACCAATATGTGGGAGCTAAGCTATGAGGATGCAAAAGCATAAGAATGATACAATAGACTTTGGGGACTTGGGGGGAAGGGTAGGCAGGAGGTGAGGGATAAAAGACTACAAATATGGTGCAGTGTGTAATGCTCAAGTGGTAGTTGCACCAAAATCTCACATCACAACTAAAGAACTTACTCATGTAACCAAATACCACCTGTATCTCAATAACTTACAGCAAAATATAAAATAAATAAAATTAAAATAAATAATTATTGCTAATAAGCTAAAAAAAAAAGTCTCTAATGCTATAAAAGGGGCTAGACATAATGTGTGTGATTCAATGAGAACTGAGACTAGTCATAATTTCAGAAGATAGATCTGGGATCAGTAGAATGCTAAAGTTCCTAATATGAAAAGTTTTTATAAACAGCTAAATATACCTTGGGAAACCCAGCCTCTTTTCTTACTACTCACTTTCCATGCCCACAAATGGACAGAGGATGGAGATGCTGCAGCCAGGAGCTAGCATGATACAGAGAATCCCATTTAGAGGACCTGCAGTCAGAAAAGATATTCCTATGTTCATAGAGAATTAGTAGCAAATGTTTTATACATGGGAGAATATGGGAGAAAATAACACTCATTAGCAATGCAATGCATTAGAATTATTCTAATGTGAACTTTAAACATTTTCAGATTATATTTTAAAAATTAGTAAATAGTAGAAAGAGCATGAATTATGAAAGCAATACTTCTGCCTGCAAACCCATGACAAGAATGATATGGAGTAAAAGAAGAAAGTTGGCAAAATCTGGACAATACAGCAAAGAAAGTCATCCTGGGCTGGGGCAGAGGTAACCTGGTTGAGCATTTCCACTGATTTTTTCAGTAGGAATAAACTGGAAGTTAATATCAGAACTCCGATATGGGGTTGATAAATGTAAAGTCTGCTAAAGCAAATGCTTTAGTAAAACATGTTAAACTTCTGGTCCTTGTCACAGTTGTGGTCATTCTCCACAAATCTTTTCTGTTATTTTCAAAATGCTAAATAATCATTATAGGAAGCTTGGTAGACAACTATCCAAACTGTGTAGCTTGAGATTCTGGTCAATACACAGTGGGAAAAAACAAAACAAACAAACAAAATAAAACAAAGGATAGAATTGGAAAAAAAAATGCTTCCCAGAATGTCGGTTTCTGACTCATGTTAGAACACATTTAGTAAAGTATCAATCACACTTTAAAAAACTCCAGTAAAGAACATTTCAGACCATGACTTTAGAAGATATTATTTTTAAAATGGCATTTCTGGGTGAGTTAGTACATGATCTGACACTCGTTTAAACAAGAAAAATAAACAATCTGTTCAATCACAGTGTTCAACAGTCAATGGTTTCTAATGGCCCCTGGAGCACTGAAAACTCTGTTTACAAACCTAATGCACATTTCTGGGACACATTTAAAGCAGTGTGTAGAGGGAAACTTATAGCACTAAATGACCACAAGAGAAAGCTGGAAAGATCTAAAATGGACACTCTAACATCACAATTAAAAGAATTAGAGAAGCAAGAGCAAACACATTCAAAAGCTAGCAGAAAGCAAGAAATAACTAAGGTCAGAGCAGAATTGAAGGAGATAGAGACACAAAAAACCCACCAAAAAATCAAGGAATTGAGGAGTTGGTTTTTTGAAAAGATCAACAAAATTGATAGACCGCTAGCAAGACTAATAAAGAAGAAAAGAGAGAAGAATCAAATAGATGCAATAAAAAATGATAAAGGGGATATCACCACCAACCCAACAGAAATACAAACTACCATCAGAGAATACTATAAACACCCCTATGCAAATAAACTAGAAAATTTAGAAGAAATGGATAATTTCCTGGACACTTACACTCTTCCAAGACTAAACCAGGAAGAAGTTGAATCCCTGAATAGACCAATAGCAGGCTCTGAAATTGAGGCAATAATTAATAGCCTACCAACCAAAAAAAGTCCAGGACCAGATGGATTCACAGCTGAATTCTATCAGAGGTACAAGGAGGAGCTGGTACCATTCCTTCTGAAACTATTCCAATCAATTGAAAAAGAGGGAATCCTCCCTAACTCATTTTATGAGGCCAACATCATCCTGATACCAAAGCCTGGCAGAGACACAACAAGAAAGAAAATTTTAGACCAATATCCCTGATGAACATCGATGCAAAAATCCTCAATAAAATACTGGCAAACCGGATTCAGCAGCACATCAAAAAGCTTATCCACCATGATCAAGTGGGCTTCATCCCTGGGATGCAAGGCTGGTTCAACTTTCACCAATCAATAAACGTAATCCAGCATAGAAACAGAACCAAAGACAAGAACCACATGATTATCTCAATAGATGCAGAAAAGGCTTTTGACAAAATTCAACAGCCCTTCATGCTAAAAACGCTCAATAAATTCAGTATTGATGGAACGTACCTCAAAATAATAAGAGCTATTTATGACAAACCCACAGCCAATATCATACTGAATGGGCAAAAACTGGAAAAATTCCCTTTGAAAACTGGCACAGGACAGGGATGCCCTCTCTCACCACTCCTATTCAACATAGTGTTGGAAGTTCTGGCTAGGGCAATCAGGCAAGAGAAAGAAATCAAGCGTATCCAGTTAGGAAAAGAAGAAGTCAAATTGTCCCTGTTTGCAGATGACATGATTGTATATTTAGAAAACCCCATTGTCTCAGCCCAAAATCTCCTGAAGCTGATAAGCAACTTCAGCAAAGTCTCAGGATACAAAATTAATGTGCACAAATCACAAGCATTCTTATACACCAGTAACAGACAAACAGAGAGCCAAATCATGAATGAACTTCCATTCACAATTGCTTCAAAGAGAATCAAATACCTAGGAATCCAACTTACAAGGGATGTAAAGGACCTCTTCAAGGAGAACTACAAACCACTGCTCAGTGAAATAAAAGAGGACACTAACAAATGGAAGAACATACCATGCTCATGGATAGGAAGAATCAATATTGTGAAAATGGCCATACTGCCCAAGGTTATTTATAGATTCAATGCCATCCCCATCAAGCTACCAATGAGTTTCTTCACAGAATTGGAAAAAACTGCTTTAAAGTTCATATGGAACCAAAAAAGAGCCTGCATTGCCAAGACAATCCTAAGTCATAAGAACAAAGCTGGAGGCATCACGCTACCTGACTTCAAACTATACTACAAGGCTACAGTAACCAAAACAGCATGGTACCAAAACAGAGATATAGACCAATGGAACAGAACAGAGTCCTCAGAAATGATACCACACATCTACAGCCATCTGATCTTTGACAAACCTGAGAGAAACAAGAAATGGGGAAATGATTCCCTATTTAATAAATGGTGCTGGGAAAATTGGCTAGCCATAAGTAGAAAGCTGAAACTGGATCTTTTCCTTACTCCTTATACGAAAATTAATTCAAGATGGATTAGAGACTGAAATGTTAGACCTAATACCATAAAAACCCTAGAAGAAAACCTAGGTAGTACCATTCAGGACATAGGCATGGGCAAGGACTTCATGTCTAAAACACCAAAAGCAATGGCAGCAAAAGCCAAAATTGACAAATGGGATCTGATTAAACTAAAGAGCTTCTGCACAGCAAAAGAAACTACCATCAGAGTGAACAGGCAACCTACAGAATGGGAGAAGTTTTTTGCAATCTACTGATCTGACAAAGGGCTAATATCCAGAATCTACAAAGAACTCAAACAAATATACAAGAAAAAAACAAACAACCCCATCAAAAAGTGGGCAAAGGATATGAACAGACATTTCTCAAAAGAAGACATTCATACAGCCAACAGACACATGAAAAAATGCTCATCATCACTGGCCATCAGAGAAATGCAAATCAAAACCACAATGAGATACCATCTCACACCAGTTAAAATGGCAATCATTAAAAAGTCAGGAAACAACGGGTGTTGGAGAGGATGTGGAGAAATAGGAACACTTTCACACTGTTGGTGGGATTGTAAACTAGTTCAACCATTATGGAAAACAGTATGGCGATTCCTCAAGGATCTAGATCTAGGTGTACAATTTGACCCAGCCATCCCACTACTGGGTATATACCCAACGGATAATAAATCATGCTACTATAAAGGCACATGCACACGTATGTTTATTGCGGCACTAATCACAATAGCAAAGACTTGGAATCAACCCATGTGTCCATCTGTGACAGACTGGATGAAGAAAATGTGGCACATATACACCATGGAATACTGTGCAGCCATAAGAAAGGATGAGTTTGCGTCCTTTGTAGGGACCTGGATGCAGCTGGAAACCATCATTCTTAGCAAACTCTCCCAAGAACAGAAAACCAAACACTGCATGTTCTCACTCATAGGTGAGAACTGAACAATGAGATCACTTGGACTCGGGAAGGGGAACATCACACATCGGGGGCTATCATGGGGAGCGGGGAGGGGGGAGGGATTGCATCAGGAAGTTATACCTGATATAAATGACAAGTTGAGGGGTGCTGACGAGTTGATGGGTGCAGCACACCAACATGGCACAAGTATACATATGTAACAAACCTGCACGTTATGCACATGTACCCTAGAACTTAAAGTATAATAAAAAAAAAAAAAAACTCCAGTAAAGAACATTTTAGACCATGACTTTAGAAGATATTATTTTTAAAATGGCATTTCTGGGTGTGTTAGTACATGATCTGACACTAGTTTAAACAAGAGAAATAAACAATCTGTTCAATCACAGTGTTCAACAGTCAATGGTTTCTAATGGCCCCTGGAGCACTGAAAACTCTGTTTACAAACCTAATGCACATTTCTAATTCATTGACACATCTACCTAATAGGATAGATGTAGAACTTAACTGGAGTTCTGCATAATGGTGCCTCAGTTATACTTCCACATATAACAGCGCTCTTACTGATCCTGAAAGCCTGAAATATACTTCACGATATATCAGTTCTCTCCAATTACCTACCCAGACGCTCTGAAAACCTCAGAGGTTTTCAAAATGAAAGTTATTTTAAAGCAATTTATTTTGTAAAGATACACATCTCTTAGAATTTTTTTTTTTGATCTGTCACTTGCAAGAAAATTCACAATTTGAGAAAGACTGAGAGTCACCTTTTAAAAGTTTCACACCACTGAAGTTTAATTAACCTTGTGCCATGCATATGATGGAATTGTAAACAGATAAGCACTTTCTGCCTTGAATGAAGCCAACCTCTCTGGAGTAATTGGACACCATGTGACCGGGAGCTCATGGACCACTCTGTGGTGGACTACAGTGTCAGCTGCCTGCGGCAGATGACCACTAGAAGGATGTAGCCTCAGCCTCAGATGAGAAACAGCCTTGTAGAATGCTGGTAGTTTTTTTTTTTTTAATTCAACTAACTTCTCTAGGAAATAATTATGTAGAATCAATAACTTTAAAGAATAAAGGTTGTGAGCAAAATTCTACAAAGGAAACTCCTGCCACCCCATTGCTTTGTAAAACATTTTTATTTTAGGATATTTTGGGGTAGACATGAGAGAGTGAGTGGAGAAAGGATACACAGTTAAAATTCAATTGTCCTATCCCTTGCTGCAAGGTTCTGAACTTTCTAAGAACACTTTCTAACTATAGGAAGATTTGATATGTTTATAACTACATATTTCCTAGGGAGAAAGTATAAGGTTAATTACACTCTCAAAAAAATTAATATTCCACAAACATCAATAACCACTGCAATGTGTGGCTAATTTGTGATTTCAAGGTTCGCAAAGTGTAATTCTGCTCAATGAGAAAGACTATTTAAAAAACAACAACAACAACAGAAAGACATGCTTATGATCAATGTGACACAGGCACTTGGTCCCAGAAAAATGTGCTCATCTTGTGGATCAACTACGTATTTCAGGTTTCTGCAGGTGTGGATAGTAAGGGTTTTGAGGTTATGTCGGAGGAAAGCCCATGGCCAGACGTTCCTTTTCTAAGTACAGGGTAACAACACAGCAGTACCTTATGAGAGATTCTGAGAGATTCTCCAACAAAATGCCTTTCACAAGCATGGGGCCACAGCTCTGAGCAGAGCAATCTCATTGACTCAACTCTTCACATAGTAGAAAACATTTTCTGGTTGTCTTTCCTCATGCAACTCATGGATCCTCAAAAGCAATTTTTGAGCACTTAATGAGATCATTGATGGGGAATTGTTTGGAAAAGTTGAAAGTTCTAAAGAAATGTCAACAATCAGTCCACCAGGCAGATGGTAAAAACAGCACAGAACGAGGCTCATATTTCACCTCAGCCTCTTACTTAATGTGTGAACCTGGGTTCCTTAAATTTGCATTTCCTCATCTTCAAAATAAGTCTCACAGCTTCCTTGTCATGCTTCCAGACTTATTTAATAAATAAACGTTTGTATTAGTGCTCTTCATATAAATGGACTTTCTACCTTTTCTGCAATGACCTGTTCTGCATTGAAGCCAGTAGTCAACCACCCAGAGGCCTAGAAGTCAGGCTTCCCTGAGCCAATAGGCTTACATGTGACCATTCATCAGAAAACAATGGACAGGCAGAAGAGGATAGGAAGAAAATAATGCTATAGATACACTTAAAAGTTACACCCATTTAGAATAGCTAGGCTAAGAATGAAATCTTCTTTCATAATAGTGAGTTTAAAAGAAAATTTGCTTTCATTTATGAACACCAGACTAATAGATGCCCTTACAAAAATAGTATTGGACATTTAAAAACTATTACAGCTTTTGTTAATGAACTCAAGATTCTTTGTATAACAGAGATAACACTGTGCCAGCCTAATGGGGAGCCGGTTAGAAGGCAAGTCTCATTCTTTCTCTATTCAGTCCAACACAAGCATAGATGGAGGTAGGGGGCTTTGCCTTACACACACACAATCTAGACTCCACTCTTTATGTCAGGTGGCTTGGAAAGTCTGGAGATATTAAAGAGTAATAAACATTCTCTTAAGTATTCATCCATTCCAAAATATTTCTTGAGCACTCACCATATGTGAGACACTGCTCCATATGTTTGGATACATTTGTGAATAAAGCAGAAATCCCTTCCTCTGTGGAGCTTGTAATCTATTAGAGGGAGAGAAACAATAAACAACAGACTTAATACACGAGTAAAGCACATGATTTGTTAGAGTATGGGAAGTGTTATGGGAAACAGAACAAGGTGAGCAGGGCAGGAGGGGGTCAGGCATGGGTTGGGGCTGGGCTGCAATTTCAGGCAGGACAGTCAGTGAAGATCTCTTTGAGAAGTCATATTTGAGAAAAGCCAGGTGAATTTCTGGGGGAAGAACCCCTCTAAGCATGAGAAATAGCCAGTGCAAAGGCAATGTGCCTGGGATTCCCAAGGAAGAGCAAGAAGCCAGTGTGACTACAGTATAGTGAGCAAGGAGGAAGCTGTAGGCAATGAGGTCAGAGAAGTAGAAAAGGCTGAACCTTCAGGACCCTGTAGGTCACTGGAATGGACTTGTGACTCAGACAGCATCCCTGCAAATCTTATGGCACAAATGGGTCCAAATACCTCTGCATAATCACTAGTGACCCACTGGGACTGATGTGGAAGGATAGCCTCACTTGAACAGACAGGAAGTATAAAAAATACAGGTCTTCTGTAGACAAGAAATGACTGGACGTTTCACAAGACCAGCTAGGTGTCTGGATTCTGGTGCTACCCCTACCCAGCCTGTTCCTCCCGGAACCTGGTCACTGGTCTCACCAGCCCAGAGAATCCCTTCTAACCTCAGGAGTGGGGAAGAAGCTGGCTGTTTCTCATGAGGTTTTTCTTCTATGCATCAAGATCTCTCCTCTTCCCCCTTCCTCAGGTATAGGTTTTGTGAAACTCAGATGGCAAAATATTGACTCAGGACTTTTTTCCCCCTATTTCCCTGTGTTACCCCATCTCCAAATAAGTGAAGACAATAAATGCAGAACATCTGGCTAAGTAGAGAAAGGGAAGAGCCACAGGTTAGCAATATATGTCAATAACTAAAGACTCACCAATTAATATTTTTCAACACTTTCTGTATTATTCAGGGTTCTCTAGAGGGACAGGACTAATAGGATAGATGGATATATAAAAGGGAGTTTATTAAGGAGTATTGACTCACGTGATAACAAGGTGAGGTTCCACAATAAGCCATCTGCAAGCCGAGGAGCAAGGGAGCCAGTCTGAACCCCAAAACCTCAGAAGTAGAGAAGCCAACAGTACAGTCTGCAGTCTGTGGCCAAAGGACCAAGAGCCCCTGGCAAACCACTGGTGTAAGTCCAAGAGTCCAAAAGCTGAAGAACTTGGAGTCCGATGTTAGAGGGCAGGAAGCACCCAGCATGGGAGAACGATGAAGGCCAGAAGACTCAGCAAGTCTAGTCCTTCCACATTCCTCTGTCTCCTTTATTCTAGCTGTGCTGGCAGCTGATTAGATGATGCCCACCCAGATTGAGGGTGGATCTGCCTTTCCCAGTCCACTGACTCAAATGTTAATCTCCTTTGGCAACACACTCACAGATACACCCAAGAACAATACTTTGCATGCTTCAATCCAATCAAGTTAACACAAAATTAATCATCACAAGCTCCAATCCTACTTGTTTCAGACTAAGCACTTGGTCAACGAACATTTACTGAGCACTTTCCATGAGCCAAGAAATTTGCTAAGTGTGAAGAGACAGCTAAGATGAGCGCTTAATCCCTACTGCCCAGGACACACAGGCTGGTAGAAAGCGAAGACAGGTAACACCAAGAAACAGCCATGTAAATGTCAGAGAATAAAATGGAGCATGCACACACAGAACCTTGTCTCATGAAGACAGCATGGGGTAAGGTGCACTGACAGCTTAATTTTTCCCTCTCCAGGGACTGCTAGTGCTGCTTATAGGGGTGAAGAGAAAGAGAAGAGATTTAAGAAAGAGGCACTTAGGCAGTTCTAACCAAAATAGAAAAGTGCTATATTTTCACCACTAAAGTGTGGAATATCACATTTCTCAGGGACTCAGATCTGTGACATGAATAAGTTCTCTTTATGCTCTAAATGGAGACTAAAAAAATTTTTTTTTCATGAAACTCTTTCAACATGCTTCTATCTAGTGCAAATTTTGCTCCTAAAGTGAGGAAGAAATCTATAAGGAATTGAAAAGTCAGTTAAGATTTTGAATTTTTGGGTGGAAGCAATAGCTGAGTGGCGACAGCTGCCAATTGATTGTATTGTAGGGGATAGAGTGGGGAAAGATGTTTGCTCTCCCAGAACAGCCTATCTTATTCCTTTCCTTCAGTTACCCATGGCCTAGAGTCACGTGGTGCAGGTAGCAGCTGCAATGCCATCACCAGCAGAAATCTCTAATATGGTTAATTATTCAAGTTACTTCTGATTGGCAACTCTGGGGCTAGAAAGTCTTGCTTCCTTCTTAGGTTTGCAGGTGAAACATGTGATACATATACAGAAAACTACATCAGCACAGTAAGTGTGGATTTCAAAATAAGAAATGTAATATTACATGGCAAAATAATCAAGCTTCAACTAGGGGACACAACAGGCCAGGAAAGATTTTGATCATCTCCAGTTATTACACAGGAGCCCAAGGCATCCTAGTTGTGTATGATATGACAGATCAGTAGTCCTTCAATAATGTTAAATAGTGGTTGCAGGAAATTGATCACTATGTCAGTGAAAATGTCAACAAATTGTTGGTAGGAAACAAATGTGATTGGCCCACAAAGAAAGTAGACTACACAACAACAAAGGAATTTGCTGGAATTCCATTTTTGGAAACCCATTTGCTAAGAACACAGCAAATGTAGAACAGACTTTCATGACAATAGCATCTGATATTAAAAAGCAAATGGGACTAGGGCAACAGCTGGTGAGGCAAAGAAGTCTAATTTTAAAATTTACACCACTTTGATCAAGGAGTCAGGTGAAAGTTGATGCTAAAATTTGCTTCCATCCTTTTCTCATGACAATAAATTTGCAATCTAAACCCAAATGAAAAAAAAAATTGCCTGAATTTTACTGTATGTAGCTGCACTATAACAGATTCTTATCATATCCACAAATGTCAGAGGTTGTAAATAGTCAATATGGACTTTTTTTTTTATTAACTTGACTCAAGATAGCTAATTTCAGTTTCAGAAAAGTTTGATACTTTTGTGTGCTGCTTTATAAAATACTATGTGTAATCCTTGCCACTTTCCTGGTACCAGACTATGTCCCATGATTTCTTTCGTAAAGTTAGAATATATATTTTTTTATATTTACATTGGCATGTTTAGATGTCAGCGTTAATCTTCTGAAGTTCAGCCATTTTGTATTAAACAGCAAAAGCAGTCTGTCATGTCCATGTATACAGACGTTACATGTAAGATCTGATTTGCTAGTTCTTCCTTGTAGTTATAAATGGAAAGATTATACCATTTAATTAATGGTTTCTTTATACCCTGCATATAATTTGTGGATGCAGGATGTTGTGATTTGTTGCATATGACATACGAAACAACTAAAGATATGTTTAACAAATAATGTACTTATAATGGGATCTAACTAAACCAAAGAACTTCTGCCCAGGAAAATAAACTATCAACAGAGCGAATAGACAACCAACAAAATGGGAGAAAACTTTTGCAAACTATGCATCTGACAAAGGTCTTATATCCAGCATCTATAAGGAGCTTAAACAAATTTACAAAAACACACATTAAAAAGTAGGCAAAGGACATAAACAGACATTTTTCAAAAGAGGATATGTATGATGCCAATAAGCACATGAAAAAAAGCTCAACATCAGTAATCATTAAAGAAATGCAAGTCAAAACCACAATGAGATACCATCTCACACCAGTCAGAATGACCATTACTAAAAAGTCAAAAAATAATGGATGCTGACAAGATTGGAAAGAAAAAGGAATGCTTATACACTGTCGGTGGGGTATAAATTAGTTTAGCCATTGTGGAAAGCAGTGTGACAATCCTCAAGGACCTAAAGACAGAAATACCATTCAATCCAGCAATCCCATTACTGTGTATATATCCAAAGGAATATAAATCATTCTATCATAAAGACGCACATGTATGTCCACTGCAGCACTATTCACATATATAGGGCAGAATTCAATATTTGCTTTCTAGATAAAATACTCAATAAATGACCTAAAGAGGTTTTGATGCTGCGTATGGATTTAACCAACCTTAGTAGTTCTGGGAGCTCCAACTGTATGGAACGCAAGTTTAGGATGTATGCTATCTGATCTTTCTGAACACCATTCGTTAATCAACAGTTCACCAATGCATCTGTGGTAGAGGTAGAAAGCAGCACAATTTTCCTAATTAGCAAATAGACTAACTTGTGTGCGAATGTTTTTCTTTCATGCTTTCTGTAAAATTCAATTATTTTATCCTTCACAATTGTATTCCTTATATTGGAGGAGAGTTTAAGCACTGAGGCAGAAAGCAGGAAATCTGATTGCCCTAAGTTTAGAAATTATACCCCTAAAAATTAACTGAAAACATAAATACTGTGTGGTAATGATAAATGAAGAAAATGTATTTATTTCAGTGAAATTTTGCATGTATAAAGATTTTGTTAAATAGAACCTTCAAGATCCCAGGGGTTTTGTGTGTGGAAAAAGTAATCTTCTGTTAATACCAGCATTTTTAAGGTGACTGAGGTCAAAGTTGTTTCCTTAGGTTGAAGTGGCAACCAAAACATTCTTCACACAAAGGGTTGTGATATATCTGCTGGCAACACAATTTATTGTAGGGTCTTTAATTTAATTTTTAAAAATGTAAGCTAAAACAAGCCAAAAATTAATGGGTTTTTACATTTTTCACTAAGAGACAACTGAAATACATGGTACAAAAACAAGTGGTAAGATTACTGTAAAATAAAATGTACAAAATAAACATTAAATTTTCTTTTCTTTTTTTTTTTTTTTTTTTTTTTTTTTTGAGACAGAGTCTCACTGTGTTGCCCGGGCTAAAGTGCAGTGGCATGATCTCTGCTCACTGCAACCTCCACTTCCTGGGTTAAAGTGATTCTCCTGCCTCAGCCTTCCAAGTAGAAGGGATTACAGGTACCCACAACCATGCCTGGCTAATTTTGCATTTTTAGCAGAGATGGGTTTTCACCAGACTGGTCTTGAACTCCTGGCCCCAAGTGACCCACCCGCCTTGGCTTCCCCAAGTGCTGTGATTACAGGCATGAGCCACAGTGCCTAGCCTTAATTTTCCATCTAAGAGAATTTCACAACAAAATTGTAGTTTACTTTGTAAAAGGAAAAAAAATATTTGGTGGAAGAATATACACAGGAAGTAGAAAACTGTCAACAGAAATGCCAGGAGAACATCAGCACCCTTGTCAGCTCTTTGGAATTTAAGCCATCACCATCTCAAAGGCCAAGATTCTATACTTCTAGGGTTCATCATATACGTATTTATTTATTTTTTATTTTTATTTTTTCATAAGTTATTGGGGTACAGGTGGTATTTAGTTACATAGGTAAGTTCTTTAGTGCTGATTTATGAGATTTTGGTGCATCCATCACTCAAGCAGTATACACTGCACCATATTTGTAGTCTTTTACCCTCACCCTGCTCTCACTCTTCCCCTCAAGTCCCTAAAGTCTACTGTATCATTCTTATGCCTTTGCATCCTCATAGATAAGCTAGCACATATCAGTAAGAACATATGATGTTTGGTTTTCCATTTCTGAGCTACTTCACATAGAATAATAATCTCCAGTCTCATCCGGGTCACTGCAAATGCCATTAATTCATTCCCTTTTATGGCTGCATTGCATTCCATTGTGTATATATAATATATACATTATATTATGTATTATACATTATATATGTTATATTATATATTATACATTATATATGTTATATTATATATTATACGTCTGTATTATATATAGACATATAATATATATCACCTTGATATATAATTATATATTATATATATAATTGTGCTGGCAACACAATTTATTGCAGGGTCCTTAATTTAAAAAAATTTCAGCTAAAACAAGCCAAAAATTAATGTTTTAATTAATAGGTTTTATTAACAATATATTATAATATATAATATATAATTATATATCAATATATTTTATATTAATTTAATATTTTATAATTATATATCAATATATTTTATATTATATATCATGTATAATTCTTATATATCACAGTTCTTAATATATAATCTATATATAATATATGGACACCGAGATATATATAATTATGTATATATGATATATATTATATATATTGCAATTGTGAATTGTGCTGCTGTAAACATATGTGTGCAAGTGTCTTTTTCGAATAATGACTTCTTTTCCTCTGGGTAGATACTCAGTAGTGGGATTGGTAGATCAAATGGTAGTTCTACTTGTAGTTCTTTAAGGAATCTCCCTACTGTTGTTTTCCATAGTGGCTGCAGTAGTTTACATTCCCATCAGCAACATAGAAGTGCTCCCTGCTCACCGCATTCACACCAACATCTACTTTTTTTATTTTTTGGTAATAGCCATTCTTGTAGGAGTTAGGTGGTATGCCATTGTGGTTTTGATTTCCATTTCCCTGTTCATTAGTGATGTTGAGCATTTTTCATATTTGTTAGCCATTTGTATATCTTTGGTTAAGAACTGTCTATTCATCTCCTTAGCTCACTTTTTGATGGGATTTTTTTTTTTTTACTGATTTGTTTGAATTTGTTTGAACAGCGTGGTACTGGTATAGAAATAGGCACATTGACCAACAGAACAGAATAGATAACCCAGAAATAAATCCAAATACTTACAACCAGCTGATCTCCAACAAAGCAAACAAAACATAAACTGGGGAAAAGACACCCTTTTCCACAAGCGGTGCTGGGATAATTGGCTAGCCACATGTAGGAGAATGAAACTGGATCCTCATCTGGTAGGTTCTGGATATTAGTCCTTTGTCAGATGTATAGATTGTGAAGGTTTTCTCCCACTCTGTGGGTTGTCTGTTTACTCCACTGACTGTTCCTTTTACCGTGCAAAAGCTCTTTTGTTTAATTAGGTCCCAGCTATTTATCTGTTTTTATTACATTACTTTTTGGGATCTTGGTTATGAAATCCTTGCCTAAGCCAATGTCTAGAAGGGTTTTTCTGTTATCTTCTAGAATTTTTATAGTTTCAGGTCTTAGATTTAAGTCCTTAATCCATATTGAGTTGATTTTTGTAAGGTGAGAGATGAGGATCCAGTTTCATTCTCCTACATGTGGCTAGCCAATTCTCCCAGCACCACTTGTGGAAAAGGGTGTCTTTTCCCCAGTTTATGTTTTGTTTGCTTTGTTGGAGATCAGCTGGTTGTAAGTATTTGGGTTTATTTCTGGGTTATCTATTCTGTTCTATTGGTCAATGTGCCTATTTCTATACCAGTACCACGCTGTTTTGGTGACTATGACCTTATACTATAGTTTGAAATCAGGTAATGTGATGCCTCCAGATTTGTTCTTTTTGCTTAGTTTTGCTTTGGCTATGCAGGCTCTTTGTTGGTTCCATATGAATTTTAGAATTTTTTCTAATTATGTGAAGAATGATGGTGTTATTTTGATGGGGATTGCATTGAATTTGTATATTGCTTTTGATGGTATGGTCATTTTCACAATATTGATTCTACGCATCCATGAGAATGGGATGTGTTTCCATTTGTTTATGTTGTCTATGATTTCTTTCAGCAGTGTTTTGTAGTTTTCCTTGTAGACGTCTTTGTATTCCTTGGTTAGGTTTTTAATACATATTTTATTTATTTATTTGCAGTTATTGTAAAAGGGATTGGGTTCTTGATTTGATTCTCCACTCAGTCACTAGTGGTGTATAGAAGAGTTACTGATTTGTGTACATTAATCTTGTATCAGAAAACTTTGCTGAATTCTTATTCAAGGTAAACAATCATATTGTCAGCAAACAGTGAAAATTTGACTTCCTCTTTACTGACTTGGATGCCTTTTCTTTCTTTCTCTTGTCTGATTGCTCTGGCTAGAACTTCCAATACTGTGTTGAAGAAGTGTGGTGAGAGTAGGTATCCTGGTCTTTTTCCAGTTCTCAGAGAGAATACATGCAACTTTTCCCAATTCAGTATTATATTGACTGTGAATTTGTCATAGATGGCTTTTATTACACTGAGGAATGTCCCTTGTATGCCAATTTTGCTGAGAGTTTTAATCATAAAGGAATGCTGGAGTTTGCTGAAAACTTTTTCTATATCTATTGAAATGATGTGATTTTTGTTTTTAATTGTGTTTACACGGTGTATCACAACTATTGACTTGCCTGTGTTAAACCATCCCTGCATTTCTGGTATGAAACCCACTTGATCATGGTGGACTATCTTTTTGATATATTGTTGAATTCAGTTAGCTAGTAGATTGTTAAGGATTTTAGCATCTGTGTTCATCAATGATATCGGTCTGTAGTTTTCACTTTCGGCTATGTCCTTTCCTGGTTTGGGTATTAGGGTGATGCTTGTTTCATAGAATGAATTAGAGAGGATTCCTTCTTTCTCTATCTTTGGGAATAATGTCAAAAGGATTGGTATTAATGCTTCTTTGAATGTCTGGTAGAATTCTGCTGTGAATCCATCCGGTCGTGGGCTTATTTTGTTGGTAATTTTTATTATTATTTCAATCTCACTGCTTGTTATGGTCTGTATAGGACATCTAATTCTTCCTTATTTAAGCTAGGAGGGTTGTATTTTTCAAGGAATATATTCATCTCCTCTAGGTTTTCTAGTTTATGTGCATAAAGGTGCTTATAGTAGCCTTGAATGATCTTTTACATTTCAATGGTGTCATTTGTAATATCTCTGTTGCATTTCTTAGTGGGTTTATTTGGATTTCCTTCTTTTCTTGGTTCATCTTGCCAGTGGTCTACCAATTTTATTTATCTTTTCAAAGAATCAACTTTTTGTTTATATTTTGTGGGTTTTTGTTTGTTTCAACTTCATTTAGTTCTGTTCTGATCTTGGTTGTTTCCTTTCTTCTGCTGAGTTTGGGTTTGGTTTTCTCTTTTTTCTCTAGTTCCTTGAGGTGTGACCTTAGAGTGTCAGTTTGTGCTCTTTCAGTCTTTTTCATGCAGCCCTTTAGGGCTATGAACTTTCCTCTTAGTGTTGTCTTTGCTGTATCTCAGAGGTTTGGGTTGGTTGTGTCATGATTGTCAGTTCAAAGAACTTTTTAATTTTCATCTTGATTCAATTTTTGATGAAATGCTCATTCAGGAGCAGATTATTTAATTTCCATGTATTTTCATGGTTTTGAAGGTTCCTTTTGGAGTTTTCAGTTTTATTCCACCGTGGTCTGAGAGAGTGCTTGATATAACTTCAATTTTCTTAAATTTATTAAGGCTTGTTTTATGGTCTATCATATGGTCTATCCTGAGAAAGTTTCATGTGCTGTTGAATAGAATGTGTATTCTGCAGTTGTTGGATGAAGTGTTCTGTATATATCTGTTAAGTTCATTTGTTCTAAGGTGTAGTTTAAATCTATTGTTTCTTTGTTGACTTTGGTGTATATATGTTAGGAGTATATTTTCCTGTTGGACAAAGTCTTTTACCATTACATATTTGTCCCTTTTAACTGCTGTTGCTTTAAAGTCTGTTTTCTCTAATATAAGAATAGCTATCCCTGTTCATTTTTGGTATCCATTTGCATGAAATACCTTTCCCCACCCCTATGCTTTAAGTTTATATGAGTTCTTACGTGTTAGGAGAGTCTCTTGAAGGCAGCAGATAGTTGGTTGGTAAGTTCTTATCCATTGTTCTGTTCTGTATCTTTTAAGTGGAGCACATAGGACATGTGCATTTATTGTTAATATTGAAATGTGAGGTCCCGTTGCATTCATCGTGCTCTTTGTTGCCTGTGTACTTTGGTGTTTATGTTTTTGTTTTGCTTTTAACTTGTAATGGAGAATTTTCTCAGCAATTTTTTTGTCTGGAAAAGATCATATCTTTCCTTCATATATGATGTTTAGTCTCGCTGGATACAAAATTCTTGGCTGATAATTGTTTTGGTTAAGGAGGCTGAAGATAGCCCCAATCCCTTCTAGCTTGTAGTGTTTCTGCTGAGAAATCCATTAATCTTATAGGTTTTCCTTTATAGGTTACCTGGTGCTTCTGTTTCAGAACCCTCAAGATTCTTTCCTTCGTCTGAACTTTGGATAATCTGATGACAACATGCCTAGGTGAAGATCTTTCTGTGAATTTTCCAGGTGTTCTTAGTGCTTCTTGTATTTGGATGTCTATGTCTCCAGCAAGGTCGGGCAAGTTTTCTTCAATTATTCCCCCAAATATGTTTTCCAAGCTTGTAGAAGGTTCTTTTTCCTCAAGGACACTGATTATTCTTAGGTTTGGTCATTTAACATAATTCCCAACTTCTTGTATGCTTTGTTCTTATTTTTTCTTTGTCTTTGTTTTATTGGGTTAATTCAAAGACCTTGTCTTTGAGCTCTGAATTTCTTGCTTCTACTTGTTTAATTCCGTTGCTGAGACTGTCCAGAGCATTTCACATTTTTAAAAGTGTGTCCAAAGTTTCCCAAAATTTTGTTTTTTCTTTAAACTAGCTATTTCCTTGAATATTTCTCCCCTCACTTTTTGTATCTTTTTTTTTTTTTTTTTATTTCCTTGCACTGGGTTTCACCTTTCTCTGGTCCCTCTCTGATTAGCTTAATAACTAGCCCTAACTGGTGTGGTAAGGCAATAGTTCTGCTCCCCATCTATGTGACCCATGCCACTCCTCCCTGACTCCTACACAAAGATGCCTGCTTTCTTCCTCCCCTTCCTTTTTACTGGTCCAAAACATCTCTATCTTTGCTAATGAATTTTCCTAAAGTATAATATTTAAGTACTGAATTATTATCAGGCAACTCCTTTGGTTTTAGTTATCTTCCCCTACAGTAAGCTACCATCTCTACTTGGCAACTGAGGACTTGCTGTACGATGCTGCAGCTCTCTGCTTTTTTGGTATGACTTCCTGTCTCTTGGCCAATGAGTCTCAGCCAAAAAAAAAAAAATTTCCCTTTTCTGCATTGATAAGATAAATGGTATAAACTTTTTTCTTGGGAAAAGGCATTTTCTGACTGGAGTCTGATCTGAAAATAAACTTTCATTGCATACCCTAACCCTCTCCTTGGAAATAGGTGCTTGGTGCCTTACTGCTAATCATGTAATTTTTGATATCTGGGTGGTTGCTTGGAGATACAGGCAGCCTTATAAAAAATACTCTAAGAGGACACAGGCAGAAGCATTTAAATCAGCTTTGTAGGATTAGCTAAGTATGTCCCAAGAGAAGAATCTTGAGCTGAGTTTTGAGAAGTGGGAATGTGCTTTCATTAGAAGGTTGTGAGACCAAAAAATAATCATAACTGAAATGTAAAAAGCTTCCAAGACTGCTGAAAGATGTTAGTGAGTGGGGTCAGACATCAGATAAGAAAAGTAAATAATACAATAATATAATACAGCAGGAGTTTATAAGCTGTATTTGTGTTGTGATAACTACACAGATGGTTAAAGATTTGAGGAAGAAGTGAGGGGATGACCAAAAATACGGAGTTTATCCAGAGAGCAGGTTGGTTATATATGCTGAAATTCCATCATCTTAAAAGTTCTATTTGAGAAACAAAAGGAGGATTTTGTGTGTGTGTGTGTATACATATATATATACACACACACACACACACACACACACACACATATATATATATATAGTTGGAAAACATAGTGTTGAAAAATTTATTCTTGGGTTTTAAAAAAATACAGCACAGTGGTAAGCCATAGAGATATTTGCTCTGTGAATATTGTACTGTGAAAAGGAATTCATATCTCTGCACCCTGAATTCTTGTTCATTGTGACATTGTGGCTCTGTCATTCTTTGGTTCTTCTGTGGAATATAAAACTCCTGAGCCCAAATACAAAGTGTGTGATTTTCAAGGAATGGGAAGGGAAGGCAGTGAACAGTCAGACTGAGATGTGTGTGGGTGGTTAGTGCCTGGCACAGATTGCTCAGGCCAGTTTCCACTAGCCAAGGTATATTAGCAACGAATGCCCACCCCAACCTTCCTTCTCCCTCTGCTGTGACTTCCTGTTAAGTTAACATTTCAGATCTAATGTTAGCCAAAGACTCTCTAGGTTGTACTTGGCATTTCTATGAGCCAAGTTGTAGAGTCCATATGACAAGGAATTTGAACTTTCTTGAAGATTGAAGTTTCTCCTTGAAAAGAATGTTCTCACCTCACAGGACGCCTTTTTAAAAAAATATGTACAACTGAAGTAACACCCTTTTAATTCCTAAAATATGCCCTATAATCATCAGATCAGTGATGTTTCCTGAATACTAAAGGAATTTCTAAATAAAAAGAGATTCTGCTGAAAAGCCTTAAAAAATAAAAAACTATTTCTTAATGATAAAATTGAAAAATGAGGTGTCTTGCCTTTCTCCATCCGAAACAAATGTGAGGCACAGAACTTGGACTGGTATAAGGAATGTGTTATTTTCAGGAACATTAATCAAAATGCATTCTAAATGTCATCCTTGCCAAGTAAATATTAATGCACTTGAGTCTCCTCAGAGGCAATAGAGGTCTATTTCAGCTTGGTGCAATATGATTATTCCTACCACAGTAATGTTAGTGCTGAACTTAGAAATCAATTAAATTGTAAGATTTAGAGATGAGAAGGTAGATCCAGGTCTTCCTAGAATCCCAAAGTAGATTTTAGGACAAGGAACTTCCGTTCAACCCTGTTGTTCTACAGTTAAGGAAACCAGAAAGGCTTAGCAGTTTGCTTATGGTCATCAGCACGTTTTAGCTCCTTAGACCTTGTCTGTCAAATAGTAACACTTCTGGCCAAAAATTAATTCAAACCATGGGACAGCTGGAACTAGACCCTGGTCTGGAGTTCCTTCTACCATTCTACACAAGACACAAAAGTAGAAGAATGTGAGACCTACCAGGAAAGTAAGAGTTCAGGAAGTCATGTGAGAATTCAAGTTATATTTACATTTCTAGTGATTTCCCTAATCAGACTCTGTTCTATTCTGAAACTACTTAAAGACTTAGCACCTGAAGTGGCAAATAAGCAGGAATAGTGTCTCCAGAAAACAACACTAAAGCCAATAGAGACAGTCAGGTTATCACTGGGCAATGACTCATGCAAGCCACGGGCCAAGCAAAGTGAGACGGTCTTTGTGCAACACACACACACACCACACACACACACAAACACATGCACATACACCCTCAGGCCCTTGAGTAACTTTGCCCCAAAATCCCAGGTCACAGAGGTATATGCTTGTTCATAACGTGAGGAAGACCTCCCATCCCTTTGGGTCACAACAACATGGTTTGTCCCAACTCCATGAGCTCCACCACTGTTTGTTGTTACTCTAAGTAAATGTGCAGCTATTTTACAGAAGTTACAGAAGCAATACAAGTATTCCAAGCATTCTGTCTCATCTGGATCTTCCAGCTCCTTTACAAATCCCACATTATAAACATAACACAGTGAAAGCAGTCCCCTTCCAGGTATTTTTCTATGGAAGAAACTCCTTGCATGCAAAGTTAACGCATTGCTTGAACAATTGAGTGAGCGCTAATCAGAGTCTCAGAAAAAACAGAAAGCCATTCTCAACCATAATAAGGGGAGAGAATATTTATATTATATTCTCTATTATTTATTTTGTGGTCTTCATGTCTTGCTTTATCGAACTAGCAAAGAGAATCAAGCATAACCCTGAGTCCATTAACTGCTTAATAAATACTTAAAAATTGATGAAATTATTTATTGATATTCAGGTTAAAATTTCTTCAGATTATTTTTTATTTTGTATGTTCAACTTCTATGTTAGATTCAGGGGATATATGTACAGGTTTGTTACATAGGTATATTGTGTCTCACTGGGGTTTGGGATATGACTGAACCTGTCACCCAGGTAGTCAGTCTAGTACCCAAACTTTACTTTTTAATCCTTGCCCCCCTCTCTCCTTCCTCTAATAGTGTCCAGTATCTATTGTTACCATCTTCATGTCCATGAGTACCCAATGTTTAACTCCTACTTACAAGGGAGAACATGTAATATTTCATTTTCTGTTCCTGCATTAATTCTCTTAGGATAATAGCCTCTAGATGAATCCATGTTGTACAAAGGACGTGATTTCATTTTTATGGCTACAGAGTATCCCATGATATATATGTACTACATTTTCTTTATCCAATACACTGGTGATGGTCACCTCACTAATTCCATAAGACTTTTTAATTATTTGTTCCCCAAAAAAGTTTTCAGTAAAAAGAAGCAAAAATAGGGAGAGTAAAAATCAGTAAAGATTCAATGTATTATATGCAGCAGTTATTATCAACTGCTCACCAAAGGTATCCTTCCCTTTTCCTGACTAATAAATTCTAATTTAATTTAGGATTCAGTAGAGATCATTTGATTTCCAGGAAGATGGTGGTCCTACTGCAGGGGATAAATCAGATTAAGCCAGACAGAACTCCCATGCCCTCTTGTCAGTAACTGTCCTAAGGATGGGCATGTGGTCCCATGATAGATAACAGGATCTGAGGTAAAGTGGAGAAATAAACAACTTAGGCGTTTAACACACAGAGGCCATCTTTAGCTCATTTATATAACACCAACCTATTTTTTCCAGGGCAGGGCTGGTAAATCATAACTGAAACTTGCCATACAGCTTCTGAATAAAGCCAGACATGTCTTAAGGAATAGTGTTTATCAACTAAAAGAGATAGAGACTTAAAAACTTTCCTGATTGTACAAGAAAACAAGATGAAGAAACATAAAATTGGCTAGCTTCTCAAGTTTTCTATTTAGCTACTAAAGGATGTGAGAAAACTAGTGGAAGTCAGCCACTTTCATCTCCAGATGTGGCAGAAACAGCATGTTTAAAAAAACAAATGTTTAATCCACAAAGTGCAGTTTCAGCAAGGTTGTTAGAGAATTTTGCTTTTAATTAAGGCTTGGACACTAAGGAACAATAAGCAATGAAAACGACACCTTATCCAAGTGATTCCACTCAACACAGAGGTAAAAGGAACCTTGGTAAAAGAAACTGAGGCTCAGAAAGGCATATGACTTGTCCAAGATCACACTGTTAATTAGGGAAAGCCTAACCTCCCACTCCTTGGATTCCCAGTCTAAGGCTTGTCCCTTTACATTACAGCATTCCCCAGCAAGCCTTTGTTGATTATACCATATAATCTACTAACTTCTTGGTTTAGAGAGGTTAAAGTACATTGAGTGTCATTTTTGAATTGTAAATCTTTCTAAAGAAAAACTTTAGATATTTAACTTCTATAAGATTTTTTCCAAAGCTAACAATATAGACTTAATTTCTTAAGAACCATGGTTATATTTTTGAGTATTTTTCATAAATGCCCATTTTCTTGAAAAAAGCAAGGATAGCTCAATTATCAGACAGACAGATGCTCTTCTGGAGGCCATTTAATAGCAAAACAGAGCTTTTGCTCTTAGCTTGCGAGTCTGGGACTAAGCACTCTGTGAGAACAAATATTTAAAAGACAACTAGAGCATTTGTTTCATGTTTTAATTTTCTCATGACCGCAAAGGAGCTCAAGGTAAACCATAAGACAATTCTCCATCTTTGAAAGTTAATCCTTAAAAATACAGTTGTAAGCAGAATTCTATTAGAAGAATGCATTAATCTTTCTCATTACAGCCAACTTCCTTTTGAAAGGTTTGATTTATTTTCACTGTTTATAGACACAAATCTCACATTGAGACCTTGGTCATAAGACAGGACAGATCCTTCCACCTCTAAATTACAGCAGATTAGTTAAGGCAGTTCTAGCAGCTATAAAGGTAAATCCCCAAAATCTCAATCCCTAGCACAATCAAATTTACTCTAGTTAAATCTAATAGGGCATGCAGTGGATGGTTTTCACAAAGTGATACAGCAATCCAAAGATCCTTCCATTCACCATCCCCTTTAACAGACATCAGCAAACTTTAGCTGTGAAGCAGAGCTAGAAATATTTTAGGCATAATGAGCCAGCCCATGCCTGTTGAAACTACTCAAGTTTACTGTTGTCATTTGAAAATAGTCACAGATAATACCTAAATTAACAAGCAGGACTATGTTTCAGGGTAAGTTTGTTTATGAAAGCAGGTGGTAGATTGGATTTCACCCACAGGCTACTGTTTGCCAATCACCACCCTAGAACCTCAGAGTGCTTTGCTTCTAACCAACTAGAAAGGAAAGAGACAGCATAGATGTGTGTGTGTGTGTGTGTGTGTGTGGTGTGTGTGTGTTTACCAGATGGACCTGGACCCGGCCTGGAAGAGGCAAACATAATGTGGCCAGACTTCAGTTACACAGCCATACAAAGCAGCAGAGGAAAATGTAGACTTGCTGCTTGCCAAGAGATATATACAAGTAATGACACTGTTAACACATAACAAGTATTCATGGTCCACCCTTCTGGTCACCAAATGTCTATTTTATACTTATCTCTTATCTATAGAACACATTTACCAGCACCCCCTTCCCCCAGCTGAAAGGTACATCCAAAGCCCCATGAAGTCACCACATCCAGTTTCAAAAGCGAACTCTCCACTTGACGCAGTCTGTCAAGTCCAAAGGTGGCTCCTTGTAGCCTGGTAACTAGGATATAAAATAACTAGTGATTTTAGAATGAAATATCAAGTTATCTTTCCACCTTTCACAAATATCCAATATACAATGGTGAAGTAGGAACAGGATAATTATAATAAAATATTCTGTTCAAAACAGGAAAGACTATAAGGCACATAAGCAGCCCCTGGTCAATGGAAACAATACAGTCCTGTCGCGTAGCCTCTGTGAAGGCTCCACCCTGGGGAGCTGTGAAGTACTTTGCTTACATACTGATTCTGCTACCTGGAAGGTACCTGTTTGTCCATCAGTTTCCACGGTCACAGATACTATCTTCTGAGACTGTCTTCCTTGTTCATTAACCTCCAAGGCCATGTCCAAAATGGACATTTGTAGGCTTTTTACAGCACATTCCCTGACAAAGGTTCTTTTAAGATCTCTAAATGGTCCCAAACTTATAGCTGCTTCATACTTACCCTGGCAATAGATTTCCCCCAATATTTTTCAGGTGAAAAGCCACTTCCAGTTAGTTGCAAGGGCCAATAACCACATCCAAAATTCTTTATCAGATGTAGTTTCTAAATTTGTTTTCCTTCCTAACGTCTTTACTCTATGCCCCTGTCTATCTGACTCTTTCTCTCTCTCTCCCCAACCCCACCCCTTTCTTTCAATTTTACTGTGGCTACATTGATGCTGTCTGAAACAAGAGAACTTGATGGAATGGTAACACTGTTAATCTGAGATATTGTGTGTTGCTGAGAGATTTTATTCATCTTTTCCAAACCAGCCTTTTAAGTCTTAAATCTCACTATTCAGAGTCCAGAGGTGGTTGACTTTTTCCAACCTGTAAGGCCCTTGAAAAACCGAGAAATTTTCTGTTCCCTTGATCCTCTGCTCAAAAACTGGCCAAATCTTTGTCTCTTTATTATAATACTTTTCTCAAAACAGCAATAACAGTCAACATAATCACAGTGACTGTCATTCTGGTAAAGTTGATATAGGAATGCTGGAAAAGGAAGGGCATAGTCCCTTTAAATGATATGGAATGGCGGAAGGAAAGTGTGGGATAGAGGAGGCCATGGTCCCCACGAATCTAGGTGAGGACAGGCATTTCCTGCCCAAATGCTGCATTTCCCAAGACCACCCTAGCATGCCACACCCCCATCCTGGGCCTATAGAAACCTGAGAACCTAGCAAGCAGACACACAGGCGGCTGGACATTGTGAGGAACACATCAGTGGAATAAGACATAAGTGGTTGGTCATCAAGAGGACGTTGAGAGGAGCATGCCAGCAAAAGGGCACACCCATAGGGATGGGCATGCCAGCAGGCCATCGACCTGCTAGATGAGGCAGAGTTTGGCCAGGGCAGTTGGAGGAGACCTAAGGCAGCTGAATGGCCCAACTGCAGGGGAAAACCATCTCCCATCTGGTTCCGCATCAGCTGAGAACTACTTCCATTCAATAAAACTTGGCACTCATTCTCCAAATCCACATGTGATCTGATTTTTCTACTACACCAATGCAAAAACCCAGGCTACAGAAATCCCTCTGTCCTTGTGATAAGGAAGGGGTCTAATTGAGCTGGTAAACAAAATCCACCCATAGGCAAACTAAAAGAGCATCCTGTAACACACAACGACTGGGGCTTCAGGGCCTGTAAACATTCACCCCTAGACACTGCCATGGGGTGGGTTGAAGCCCCACAGCCTGCACATCTGTATGCTCCCCTAAAGGTTTGAGCAGTGGGGCACTGAAGAAGTGAGCCACACCCCATTGCATGCCCTGGGAGGGGACAAAGGAACCTTTCAACTGGGCCTCACCCCAGATCCAGGAAGGTGAGTGTGAATAAATGCAAAACTGTTGGGTCTGCCTCTCTTCCAAAACCCTGCCACCTCTCTCTTTCCTGTAAGAGTCTCTGTTTCACTTCACCGAGTTTTAAACCTCCGTAACTGGGCCTGTCAAAACCCCCAGACTTTGTCCCTTTTCTCTCGCAGGGTTTGAAATGGTTCTTATCTTTTTCTGTATAATGTTAACAGTTTTGCTATAGACTACAGGAATGTTGCTAAGTAAAATGAACATTTGCCTCAGTCACCAAACGTACAAATCAGACCCATTTTTCCTAGAAGTGCCATGTATGCCTCCATCTCAACAACTGCAGGCATGCATGGCTCAGGTCACCTCTTCTTACCCTTTTCCCTCCCAGCTCGGGCCCTAGGCATGCCCGCAGCAGGCAAAGGCTGCACCCAACAGACATGAAGGCAGGTGGGAGAAATCCACGGTGGTAGCCTAGATTTCACAGGGCTAACAGATGGGCACTTCTTGCCTGCTACTCCATTGGAACCTTTCTTTCCCTGGCCAAGGAATTAAACCTGGTCTGAACCAGGGGAAAGATAAAAGGATTGGGGGTCCCACTTGCACTTAGCAAGGTGTTCTTCCCCAAGAATCTTCCTCTTTTTGCCTCTTATACTGTTAATCTCTTTTTTTCCTTTTCTTAGTGAGAGGGCCCCCCTCCCAACTCTCTGATAGGAAAGTTAATGGAGGAAGGGACCCTTCTGGCTGAGAACTGCAAATTCAACAGGGCACATTTGAGACACTGTACATGTATATAAACAGCCTCTTAAATGCCTTTTCAGTCCCAAACTCAATTCCAAACTTCAGACAAAGGTCTTAGAAAAATCAGATCTGAGGGATCCAAAACCAGGCAACAGGCACTATCTAAATGGGCAGGACCAATTCCTGCTGACTAAACCCTCCGCCCCATGGAAGGAGGCCATGCTCTATGGCATAAACAGGCCCAGGAAGTTTGCTAACAGCAGGAAGAAATGGAGGCATAGGTGAGGGTGGTTAATTCCTATTCTCCAGGTTTTCCCTGCTTCATGGGTGCATACCACAGTAGTAGCTATGGCCAAGGATAAGGGGTGGAAAGTGAAAGAAGAACACTTGCTTTCTCTCTCCATCACACCCTGAGTTTTCACTGAAAGAAGGAAGGGAATAAGGGACACATCTATACCCTGTCTTTGAGAATGGGCAGCCAGTTCTCTTCACCACCCCCAGTATATACTCCTTTGGAGTGTATCTTGTACCATTGGGACTGCTTTGACCCTCAGAATCTGGAGGAAAAACACCACATAGCTCTCTGCACAAAGATTTGGCAAAATTATGAAAGACTGGCTTGGCCTCAGGAAGAAACCATTTATTTCAATACCATCTGGCAATTGGAACTTTTCTGTAGATGTGAGGACAGATGGTCTGGGGCCCCATAGGTACAGGCTTTCTATACTTTGCAAGGCAATCCAGACCTTTGCCGACAATATAAGATTGATCCAAATCCCCGTTTGCCATCTCAGGCAAGGGGCAAGCCCAGAAAAGTAAACATACGAGTCCCAGAGGCACTCCCAGCAAAGAAGCCAGCTCTCTCAAGCCCTTCTCCTCCAGGTCCACCCCAACTTCCCTATACAGCTTCAGCCTCTCACTTGCTCCCTCCTAAAAACCCTCCATCTAAACAAGTCCCAGTCTCACTCCTGCCCCTCCAACAAATACCCAGTGAAATTGAGTCCAATGAGGTCCAGGTCCTCTTCTCCCTACAGGATTTAAAGCAAATTACGGGGATCTTGGCAAGCTTTCAGATGACCCTGATAGACATATAGAGGCTTTCCGGAATTGCACCCAGATATTTGAACTCTCCTGGAGAGATGCTATGTTACCTTTGAATCAGACCCTGATGGACACTGAGAATAGGCTGCTCTGCAAGCAGCAGAGAGATCTGTATCTCATATAGCGCCAGGGAAGGGGGTGAACATTATCCAAATAGAAGAGAAGCAGTACCAATGGATGACCCTAAATAGGATCCCAATGGTTTGGTGGAAGACTGGAGGTGAACACACTTTCAGGTGTGCTTAACGGAAAGCTTTCAAAGAACTAGGACCAAGCCTCTCAATTATACTAAGCTGTCCATGATCCACAAGGGATTTCATGAAAATCCCACTGCCTTCCTGGAAAGTCTAAGAGAGACCTTGGTAAAAACACACCTCTCTATCTCCTGATTTAGCCGAAGGACAGCTAATCCTAAAGGATAAATTTGTTAACCAGACAGCTCCTGACGTAAGGAGGAAACAACAAAAACAGGCCCTGGGACCAGAAAGTACATTAGGGGACATCCTGAAAGTGGCTACTTTGGTCTTTCATAATAAGCAGAGGAAACAGAGAGGAAATACAGGAAAGAGACAGAAGTTTAATGGCAACCAGGCAAGTTCACAAACCCCAGAATTCCCAAGTGCACCTGTTAACTGCTAAAGATGTGGCAAGAACAGCTATCTCTCTTCCAAAAGTTTATTTGCTCCAACACAAGGTTTAATTTCTTTCACCAGGGTGAAAAACATCTCCGGGTACAATGTTATTGTTAGTGTATTTCACTCCTTATCTCTGTAATCTTTGGCACTAAATTGTTTTCTTGTATAATATACATGTTTAACCCATGCACATTAACCTTATAAAACTTGTTTTTTCTCTCATGCCTAGAAGCCATCAAACTCCAAATGGTCAGACAACCGGAGCCTCAGATAATAACTCCCCTTTTCTAGGAACCCTTAGATAGATCTCTGGGAGGAATCTGACTGCTGTTTTCCCCAAAACAATGTGCCCCATCAGTAGGAAGCAGCTAAGACCGGTCATCATCCATATTCTAAAGGTAGTTAGATGTACCTCTTCAAAGGAGAAAAATGATACAAGAGTGCTGGGAAGAGTGTGGTCCCTTTAAATGATACAGAATTGGGGGAGAGAAGTGCTGGGTAGAGGAGGGCATGGTCCCTGGCTAGGGCTTCACCCCCATAGACCTAGGTAAGGACAGGCATTTCTTGCCCAAATGCTGCATTTCCCAAAACCATTCTGGCCTGCCATGCCCCCATCCTGGGCCTATAAAAACCTGGACCCTAGTGGGCAGACACACAAGCAGCTGGATGTCATGAGGAGCACATCAGCAGAAGAACATGTAAGTGGCTGGTCATAGAGAGGACATCAAGAGGAGCACTCCAGCAAAAGAGCACACCAACAGAGATGGCACTTCAGCAGGCCATCGACCTGTGAGATAAGGTAGTGTTTGGCTGGGACAGTTGGAGGAGAGCCAGGGCCACTGAGTGGCCCAACTCCAGGGAAAAACCACCTCCCTTCTGGCTCCCTCATTGACTGAGAGCTACTTCCACTCAATAAAACTTTGCACTCATTTTTCAAGGCCACATATGATCCAATCTTTCCAGCATACCAAGACAAGAACCTAGGCTACAGAAATTCCTCTGTCTTTGTGATAAGGAAGGGGGTCTAATTGAGCTGGTTAACACAAGCCCCCTATAGGCAAACTAAAAGAACACCCTGTGTCTGAGTGCAGTGTCTCATGCCTATAATCCCAGCACTTTGGGAGGCTGAGGCAGGCAGATTACCTGAGGTCAGGAGTTTGAGACCAGCCTGACCAACATGGTGAAACCCCATCGATATTAAAAATAAAAAATTAGTCAGGCATGGTGGTGCATGCCTGTAATCCCACCTACTTGGGAGGCTGAGGCAGGAGAATCACTTAAACCCAGGATGCAGAGGTTGGGAAGAGCCAAGATCATGCCATTGCACTCCAGCCTTGGCAACAAGTGCGAAAGTCTGTCTCAAAAAAAAAAAAAAAAAAGATAGAACACCTTGTAACACGCACTCACTGGGGCTTCAGGAACTGTAAACATTCATTCCTAGATACTGCCATGGGGTTAGAGCCCCATAGCCTGCCTGTCTGTATGCTCCCCTAGAGGTTTTGAGCAGTGGGGACACTGAAGAAGTGAGCTATACCCTTATCACATATCCTGGGAGGAAGATGAGGGAACCTTTCCCATTTCAAAGCTACAGGGTCCTAGGCATATACATGTGTTTTATAACTTGTCTCAGATGATATTTTCACCAAATATTTTGGCATGGCACAACAGAGCTCTTCAGCCTTTTATATAGCTAGGTGTTTTTTTTGGTTTGTTTTCTACCACTTGATCACCAAGACAATGATGCATATGTTTACTTTCTATATTATGACATGACTCGACTCTGTTACCAGCTGCAGTAAAAGATAATCTCAGTGGACTTGTAGAAATTTATTTATACATTTACATGTAGTCTAATCATACATTTAGCAGGTGAACTTCCATACAGAGATCCTCTCCTTCTACTTTGTGTCTCCTCTATTACCTAGGACAAGGAAGTCCCTAGCTTCTAGCCAAAAGTCAGGAAAAGAGAAAGATATGGTTATGTGAAAGTGGTTTTAAATCATACTTTAAAATGTCCACATTCTGCCCACATTTCAGAGGCCAGAACTCAGTCACCTGCTGGTACCTGCTATGTACCAGGAGATAAAGGAAATGAGTTTTGGTAAACACAAAGCAGCCTGCCATACACAACTCTCACATTGCTCCCATTCTGTAATTAGAAGAATATAAATTCCATTATCCTATTAAATAAAACATCAATGAGTTTATTAGGATATTGGGGTGATCAGATCCAACACCAGGCCATGGGGGCTACTATGTCCAGCAGAGCCAAAGGAATGAGACAAGACAAGAGTGCATAAAGTGGGACCAGGGGGCCAATGCTAGTATGGAGGCTGCAAAGGCCCCAAGCCCTGGAAGCCACACTATTTATTGGTGATCAAACAAAGAAGCAGGTGGTGAGGATGTGGGGGTTGAAAGAAAGCAGTGTATCAAGTGCATGAGCTGTAGCTGTGATGGTTTAGTATTTCCCTTGAGGCATATGGAACATGTTCTTCTACTTGAGATAATGTGAAACATGTTCTTCTAGTTTAAGATGTAACCAATCTATGAGCCTGGGAGTGCTAGAAGCAAGGAGCCAGCAAGTCTAGACACATTCCAGAGGCCATGAGGGGTTTTATACCCTGAGCCCTGGATTCCATCCAAGCCATGAGGGGTTTTATGCCCTGGGCTTAGATTCTGGTGCAGTAGGGCAGCCTTCCACCCTTTGGCACAGAGCTTGGTGTTCCAAAGTCCACGAGGGGTTTTAGACCCTGGACTCCTGACATGTTCCAAGACTCTTTCACATTATGTCAGACATGCAAGCCCTGCCTCAGCTTTTTTCCCAACACTCAGCTTTTCCCCAATATTAGGAGAAGACAGATTGGGACATTCTGGCATAATCAAAATCAGCAATTTGATGTTTAGGACCTTCTAACATTAGAGGCAGCAAGGGGAACCTCAAAGATCAGCCAGTCTTACTATCTCATGTTACAAACTAATAAACTGAGGCTCAGATGGGCATAAGGAATCAGTGGTAGACATGGAACTGGAATACTGGTCTCCTCTCACTTAGGTCAGGGCTGTTTCCTCTATGCCTCCCTGGCCTTAATTCTTCCTAAATCTGTAAAGTTGCTGTATGCTGATAAACCCAAACAGAATTTTTTTAAAAACAAATTTTACATGTAACTTTTAGTAAACACAGGAAATAAAAAGCATCCAAGTAGAAGACAAATAAAAATCTTTTGTCAGAATTGCACTGGGAATAAGTTATATGGTTTATGTGATCCTAAAGGACATATATTTTTTCCTCCAAATATGGGATAAATTTCTCCTGAATGCTGTTTCTCAGACCTTTTCAAACTGCTTGAACCTGGAGGATCAATCAGATCAAAGCAGAGAAAAACTATCACTTTTGTAAAAATAAACAAACATGAAATAGAGAAATGTTCACAAAAAGTTCAGAAAGCAGCAATGGGTGATTAGTAGGACACAAATTAATAGTTGAAAGAAACTGGAACCAGTTACACTCTTCCACTATGACTTTTTGTCCTTCAGATAGGTGATTATCCTCTTCAGATCTAGAAATAATGGTTTCTTCTCTGCCTCATTTCTGAGGCTGTGGTCAAGACAAAATGAGATCATGTATAGAAAAGCAATCTGCAAGTTAGAAATCACTATCAAAGAGAATATTGTTATCTTCAAATAATCAGCAACAAATCTACTTTATCCTGTAAATAGCTATTAAAATCTGTTGTGGTCTATGCACTCCTCACAGAGCAATATGAATGTAAGTAATTTACTACATTAGTTGTTACTCTGTTTCATAATTATTTTTGCTCTAAAACTGTAACTACACTAAATTTCCAATGCTTTCTTCATTTATACAATTATGTGGAAAACATCATCAGAAATTAAAAATACAAAACATGGTTTTAGAAAGGCATTTATAAAATGCAAAATGTAGTGAGCTGTTATAAGTTTCTTTCAGCAACTAACAAGGTTAGTTAAATACTAATAAACTGATAATGAGAAAGATTATTTAAGAATGAGGTCTTTGTAAGTCAAATACTGAGGAAAGAAATATTTGATGATAAATGTCCAAGAGTAGGAGAGGGGAGGTGATAACCTGGCATAAAGTGTCAAACACAATAAGGGGTAGAATCAATGAAAGTAAACCTAAGATAATAGCAATTTCTTTTATTGGGAGTTGTGTGGGTGAAGAAAATAACCCCTCTAGAGAATTAATCTACATGTCTGTATGGATTGGGTTTCTTCTTTCCAGTAGATCATAGAAAATGCTAGAGTATTCTGGAGAACTGACTTTCATTATTGGAGGCACATTTTACATAGTTTTAAAGGTCTTTATCTTCTATTGCAGATTTTATAATAAAGCATAATTTATTATGTAGAAATGGTTTCCATCTACAGACGGACTCAGAAGGGCTAAGAAGAAACCTGCTATTGTCAAGTCTCCTACTTGTTCTCCAGTAAGGCAACCTCCATCTGCACCTCCATTCCTTCCTCTAATCCAAAACCTAGAGAGTTTTATGAGTTTCTAGACTTACAGCCTGGAAGAATCCAGGGCCCTGATATATACCCATATATAGGCCTAAGTTTCTGCAGAAAGATTGGCTGTGGTAATGCTGGTGACCTGTGGAGACATCCTCCTGAACTGTGGCTCCTGAAGTCAGGCTGCTTATTTTTATTCAGAGAAACAGTAGATAGCTACAACTCAAAATAATTTTCAAGGTCTCTAAAAAATTACGGCCTCAATGCAATCAGAACACCAACATATGAATGCATTTTTCTTTAAAAATGAAAGTGGTGAAGGACCAATTAGCATTATGAATATTTCCACCTAGTTCCCCAATCATTGGTGGGCCTCCAGTTGTCCATTCGCTAGCCTCTTTGTGTGCCTACATAATAGTGAGCCATTTGCTAATTCTTTTTGGTAATATTACTTGGAACTCTGAAAGACATTTTTAGTATGACAATTATGGTTGCCAAAGCTTCTAGAAAATAACACAAGACCATGCTTGGTACACCTAAAAGATAAAGGAAAGACAGAGAAAAAAAAAACAAGCCTATTGAGATAGAATTCCCGTTTTATCAAGGATTCAGACTGAAATGATGCAATTTTGCTCAACTTTTGTTCAGGGTATATTCCGACATTTCAGCAGTTTTCAATTCAATGATTTGAGGGAAAAAATATAAACAGGCTCAGTTCTGGCTCAAACTGATTCTTTTTTTGGGAAGAAAACTGATGTTTTAAATTTAATACAAGATTAGTATTTCAGTTCAGTTCAAGATTCAGAAAATTAGTATGGTTAATTCCAGTTTAAAGTTTGATTCAGGTCTCTATTTTTCAACTGCTCATTGTGTCAGTCATGGCTCAAAGAATAATATGTATTTTTTAATTTTATAAACATATAAATATATATATTATCTAGTGCCAGAGAAAACTAGAATCATATCATTAACAGCTTTGAAAAGAAACAAGAATCTCATTAGGGTCAAAACTAAGCACAGATTTTCTGTTGTCACATGAGTTAGAATATACAAATGTATCTATTTCTAAGAATAATCCCTTAGAATAAAACCCAGATATCTTTTTACTAAATATTAACTCTATCCCTCTTTTCCCAGAGCAACTAAAAATATCTAATATTTTCTAGAAAATTCTAAATAAAAATTCTAAATCTTCATTTCTTTTTATGAATTACTGTGATACATAATTTTATAAATTTTATATATAGTAATATATAGTAATTTGACATATACATACATACACACATGCATACACATATAAAGGGTAGTAGATAAGGATTTTTTAGTTCGCTGGAGAGCAAGAGAAAGGTAAGAAGTAAATCAACAGAAGTTGATCAGTCCAACAGTTGAGAGTCTCTAAGATTCTTTTCTGAATCAAAACACACAGCTTAGAAATTATTATTTTGTAAGTACATTTGATAGGATGATTTACTGAGCTATTAATGTGTGATTTGTTCAAACAGAATTTTCCTTCCTCCATTTCAAGTAGGCCTCTCCTTATAAGTTTGAGATGAATAAAGAGATCTTATTCTGAAATGAGAACAGTGAGAAGAGGTAGAATGGAGAGGGGGAAAATGGGAAAACATCATTGTAGATTCATAGAGCAGTGCCTGTTCCAAGCAATATCTCAGAGATGAGGCAAAGGGCAGTGGCACCATAGGACAATCTCAGGCCCACCCTACACCCCTGTTTAGAAAGAAAATACCAGAACAAAAGCTTCAAGATACTGAAAGCCCATATTAGTTTCCCTATTGCTGCTATAACAAATTACCAGAAACTTGGTAGTTTAAAAGACAAATATCAGCCAGGAGTGGTGTCTCATGCCTGTAATCCCAGCACTTTCAGAGGCTGAGGAGGACAGATCACTTGCGGTCAGGAGTCTGAAACCAGCCTGCCCAACATGGTGAAACCCTGTGGGGCTGCTGCGTCTCTGTCAGCTGCTCAGCTGTGCTCTAGTCGGCCCAGGAGCCATGGCGAGGAGCTAGGGCTGGGAGGCGGCGGCCCGAGAGGAGTGTATTAGTCCGTTCTTGTGCTGCTTATAAAGACACATCGGAGATGGGGTAATTTGTAAAGATATGGTCTTGCTCTGAAAGTTTTTAATATTTTCATATCCTGTTACAAAGCATGAAGCTTTAGATTCAAATCCTTGCTCTACTACTTACCTACTACTTACCAGTATCTCTATTAAAAATATATTAGCCCTCGGGGGGCGGAGCAAGATGGCCAAATAGGAACAGCTCCAGTCTCCAACTCCCAGCGGGAGCGACACAGAAGACCGGTGATTTCTGCATTTTCAACTGAGGTACTGGGGTCATCTCTCTAGGGAGTGCCGGACAATCGGTGCTGGTCAGCTGCTGCAGCCTGACCAGCGTGAGCTGAAGCAGGGCGAGGCATCGCCTCACCTGGAAGCGCAAGGGGGAAGGAAATCCGTTTTCCTAGCCAGGGGAACTGAGACACACAACACCTGGAAAATCAGTTAACTCTCACCCCAATACTGCGCTTTAAGGAAACAGGCACACCAGGAGAATATATCCCACACCTGGCCCGGAGGGTCCCACACCCACGGAGCCTCCCTCACTGCTAACACAGCAGTCTGCAGTGATCTATCCGCAAGGCAGCAGTGAGGCTGGGGGAGGGGCGCCCACCATTGCTGAGGCTTAAGTAGGTAAACAAAGCCGCTGGGAAGCTCGAACTGGGTGGAGCTCACAGCAGCTCAAGGAAGCCTGCCTGTCTCTGTAGACTCCACCTCTGGGGACAGCGCACAGCTGAAGTCCGATAGCGGAAGCAGCGGGGGCCGGTGCAGACGCGAATGACTCTGTCTGACAGCTTTGGGGAGAGCCGCGGATCTCCCAAGGCAGAGGCTGAGATCTGAGAACGGACAGACTGCCTGCTCAGGTGGGTCCCTGACCCCTGAGTAGCCTAGCTGGGAGACATCCCCCACTAGGGGCAGTCTGATACCCCACACCTCACAGGGTGGAGTCACCCCTGAGAGGAAACTTCCAAAGGAAGAATCAGACAGGTACACTCGCTGTTCAGCAATATTCTATCTTCGGCAACCTCTGCTGCTGATACCCAGGCAAACAGGGTCTCGAGTGGACCTCAAGCAATCTCCAACAGACCAAGAGACAGTCCTTCTGATTGTCAGACGGAAAACTATCGAACAGGAAGGACACCTATACCAAAACTCCATAAGTACGTCACCATCATCAAAGACCAGAGACAGATAAAACCACAAAGATGGGGAAGAAGCAGGGCAGAAAAGCTGGAAATTCAAAAAATAAGAGCGCATCTCCCCCAGCAAAGGAGTGCAGCCCATCGCCAGCAATGGATCGAAGCTGGTCAGAGAATGACTTTGACGAGATGAGAGAAGAAGGCTTCAGTCCATCCAACTTCTCAGAGCTAAAGGAGGAATTACGTACCCAGCACAAAGAAACTAAAAATCTTGAAAAAAGAGTGGAAGAATTGACAGCTAGACTAATTAATGCAGAGAAGATCATAAACGAAATGACAGAGATGAAAACCATGACACGAGAAATACGTGACAAATGCACAAGCTTCAGTAACCGACTCGATCAACTGGAAGAAAGAGTATCAGCGATTGAGGATCAAATGAATGAAATGAAGCGAGAAGAGAAGTCTAAACAAAAAGGAAGAAAAAGAAATGAACAAAGCCTGCAAGAAGTATGGGATTATGTAAAAAGACCAAATCTACGTCTGATTGGGGTGCCTGAAAGTGAGGGGGAAAATGGAACCAAGTTGGAAAACACTCTTCAGGATATCATCCAGGAGAACTTCCCCAACCTAGTAGGGCAGGCCAACATTCAAATTCAGGAAATACAGAGAACACCACAAAGATACTCCTCCAGAAGAGCAACTCCAAGACACATAATTGCCAGATTCACCAAAGTTGAAATGAAGGAAAAAATCTTAAGGGCAGCCAGAGAGAAAGGTCACGTTACCCACAAAGGGAAGCCCATCAGACTAACAGCAGATCTCTCGGCAGAAACTCTACAAGCCAGAAGAGAGGGGGGCCAATATTCAACGTTCTTAAAGAAAAGAATTTCAACCCAGAATTTCATATCCAGCCAAACTAAGTTTCATCAGTGAAGGAGAAATAAAATCCTTTACAGATAAGCAAATGCTTAGAGATTTTGTCACCACCAGGCCTGCCTTACGAGAGACCTGAAGGAAGCCCCAAACATGGAAAGGAACAACCGGTACCAGCCATTGCAAAAACATGCCAAAATGTAAAGACCATCGAGGCTAGGAAGAAACTGCATCAACTAACGAGCAAAATAACCAGTTAATATCATAATGACAGGATCAAGTTCACACACAACAATATTAACCTTAAATGTAAATGGACTAAATGCTCCAATTAAAAGACACAGACTGGCAAACTGGATCAAGAGTCAAGACCCATCAGTCTCCTGTGTTCAGGAGACCCATCTCACATGCAGATACATACACAGGCTCAAAATAAAGGGATGGAGGAAGATCTACCAAGCAAATGGAGAACAAAAAAAAGCAGGGGTTGCAATCCTAGTCTCTGATAAAACAGACTTTAAACCATCAAAGATCAAAGGAGACAAAGAAGGCCATTACATAATGGTAAAGGGATCAATTCAACAGGAAGAGCTAACTCTCCTAAAATATATGCACCCAATACAGGAGCACCCAGATTCATAAAGCAAGTCCTTATAGACTACAAAGAGACTTAGACTCCCATACAATAATAATGGCAGACTTCAACACCCCACTGTCAACATTAGACAGATCAACGAGACAGAAAGTTAACAAGGATATCCAGGAATTGAACTGATTCTGCACCAAGCGGACCTAATAGACATCTATAGAACTCTCCACCCCAAATCAACAGAATATACATTCTTCTCAGCACCACATCACATTTATTCCAAAATTGACCACATAATTGGAAGTAAAGCACTCCTCAGCAAATGTACAAGAACAGAAATTATAACAAACTGTCTCTCAGACCACAGTGCAATCAAACTAGAACTCAGGACTAAGAACTCAATCAAAACCGCTCAACTACATGGAAACTGAACAACCTGCTCCTGAATGACTACTGGGTACATAATGAAATGAAAGCAGAAATAAAGATGTTCTTTGAAACCAATGAGAACAAAGATACAACATACCAGAATCTCTGGGACACATTTAAAGCAGTGTGTAGAGGGAAATTTATAGCACTAAATGCCCACAAGAGAAAGCAGGAAAGATCTAAAATTGACACTCTAACATCACAATTAAAAGAACTAGAGAAGCAAGAGCAAACACATTCAAAAGCTAGCAGAAGGCAAGAAATAACTAAGATCAGAGCAGAACTGAAGGAGATAGAGACACAAAAAACCTCCAAAAAATCAATGAATCCAGGAGTTGGTTTTTTGAAAAGATCAACAAAATTGACAGACCACTAGCAAGACTAATAAAGAAGAAAAGAGAGAGGAATCAATAGATGCAATAAAAAATGATAAAGGGGATATCACCACTGACCCCACAGAAATACAAGCACCATCAGAGAATACTATAAATGCCTCTATGCAAATCAACTAGAAAATCTAGAAGAAATGGATAATTTCCTGGACACTTACACTCTCCCAAGACTAAACCAGGAAGAAGTTGAATCCCTGAATAGACCAATAGCAGGCTCTGAAATCGAGGCAACAATTAATAGCCTACCCACCAAAAAAAGTCCAGGACCAGATGGATTCACAGCTGAATTCTACCAGAGGTACAAGGTGAGCTGGTACCATTCCTTCTGAAACTATTCCAATCAATAGAAAAAGAGGGAATCCTCCCTAACTCATTTTATGAGGCCAACATCATCCTGATACCAAAGCCTGGCAGAGACACACAGGAAAAAAGAGAATTTTAGACCAATATCCTGATGAACATCGATGCAAAAATTCTCAATAAAATACTGGCAAACCGGATTCAGCAGCACATCAAAAAGCTTATCCACCATGATCAAGTGGGCTTCATCCCTGGGATGCAAGGCTGGTTCAACATTCGTAAATCAATAAATGTAATCCAGCATATAAACAGAACCAAAAACAACAACCACATGATTATCTCAATAGATGCAGAAAAGGCTTTTGACAAAATTCAACAGCGCTTCATGCTAAAAACGCTCAATAAATTCAGTATTGATGGAACGTACCTCAAAATAATAAGAGCTATTTATGACAAACCCACAGCTAATATCATACTGAATGGGCAAAACTGGAAAAATTCCCTTTGAAAACTGGCACAAGACAGGGATGCCCTCTCTCACCACTCCTATTCAACATAGTGTTGGAAGTTCTGGCTAGGGCAATCAGGCAAGAGAAAGAAATCAAGGGTATCCAGTTAGGAAAAGAAGAAGTCAAATTTCCCTGTTTGCAGATGACATGATTGTATATTTAAAAAACCCCATCGTCTCAGCCCAAAATCTCCTTAAGCTGATAAGCAACTTCAGCAAAGCCTCAGGATACAAAATTAATGTGCAAATATCACAAGCATTCTTATACACCAGTAACAGACAAACAGAGAGCCAAATCAGGAATGAACTTCCATTCACAATTGCTTCAAAGAGAATAAAATACCTAGGAATCCAGCTTACAAGGGATGTAAAGGACCTCTTCAAGGAGAACTACAAACCACTGCTCAGTGAAATCAAAGAGGACACTAACAAATGGAAGAACATACCATGCTCATGGATAGGAAGAATCAATATTGTGAAAATGGCCATACTGCCCAAGGTTATTTATAGATTCAATGCCATCCCCATCAAGCTACCAATGACTTTCTTCACAGAATTGGAAGAAACGGCTTTAAAGTTCATATGGAACCAAAAAAGAGCCCGCATTGCCAAGACAATCCTAAGTCAAAAGGACAAAGCTGGAGGCGTCACGCTACCTGACTTCAAACTATACTACAAGGCTACAGTAACCAAAACAGCATGGTACTGGTACCACAACAGAGATATAGACCAATGGAACAGAACAGAGTCCTCAGAAATAATACCACACATCTACAGCCATCTGATCTTTGACAAACCTGAGAGAAACAAGAAATGGGGAAAGGACCCTATTTAATAAATGGTGCTGGGAAAATTGGCTAGCCATAAGTAGAAAGCTGAAACTGGATCCTTTCCTTACCCTTATACGAAGATTAATTCAAGATGGATTAGAGACTTAAATGTTAGACCTAATACCATAAAACCCTAGAAGAAAATCTAGGTAGTACCATTCAGGACATAGGCATGGGCAAGGACTTCATGTCTAAAACACCAACAGCAATGGCAGCAAAAGCCAAAATTGACAAATGGGATCTCATTAAACTAAGAGCTTTTGCACAGCAAAAGAAACTACCATCAGAGTGAACAGGCAACCTACAGAATGGGAGAAAATTTTGCAACCTACTTATCTGACAAAGGGCTAATATCCAGAATCTACAAAGAACTCAAACAAATTGACAAGAAAAAAACAAACAACCCATCAAAAAGTGGGCAAAGGATATGAACAGACATTTCTCAAAAGAAGACATTCATACAGCCAACAGACACATGAAAAAATGCTCATCATCACTCGCCATCAGAGAAATGCAAATCAAAACCACAATGAGATACCATCTCACAGCAGTTAGAATGGCAATCATTAAGAAATCAGGAAACAACAGGTGTTGGAGAGGACGTGGAGAAATAGGAACACTTTCACACTGTTGGTGGGACTGTAAACTAGTTCAACCATTATGGAAAACAGTATGGCAATTCCTCAAGGATCTAGAACTAGATGTACCATATGACCCAGCCATCCCACTACTGGGTATATACCCAAAGGATTATAAATTATTCTACTACAAAGACACATGCACATGTATGTTTATTGCGGCACTATTCACAATAGCAAAGACTTGGAATCAACCCAAATGTCCATCTGTGACAGACTGGATGAAGAAAATGTGGCACATACACACCATGGAATACTGTGCAGCCATAAGAAAGGATGAGTTTGCGTCCTTTGTAGGGACATGGATGCAGCTGGAAACCATCATTCTTAGCAAACTATCACAAGAACAGAAAACCAAACACCGCATGTTCTCACTCATAGGTGGGAACTGAACAATGAGATCACTTAGACTCGGGAAGGGGAACATCACACACTGGGGCCTATCATGGGGAGGGGGGAGGATGGAGGGATTGCATTGGGGAGTTATACATGATATAAATGATGAATTGATGGGTGCTGACGAGTTGATGGGTGCAGCACAGCAACATGGCATAAGTATACATATGTAATAAACCTGCACGTTATGCACATGTACCCTAGAACTTAAAGTATAAGAAATATATATATATATATTAGTCCTCTTAGATTAATCCTTGATATCTTCTAACTTTTTAGCACATTAAAGAAAATTGCTACCTGTAAAAAAAAAAAAAAAGAAAAATTACCTGGGCAAAGTGACACACACTTGTAATCCCAGCTACTTGGCAGGCTGAGGTGGAAGAATTCCTTAACATCGGGAGATGGAGGTTGCAGTGAGCCAAGATCATGCCACTGCACTCCAGCCTGGGTAACAAATGAGACTCTTTCTCAAAACATACACATGTGTGCGCACGCGCACACATATTATCTTACAGTTCTGGAGATCAGAAATTCAAAACGGGTTTTACTTGCCTAAAATCAAGGTGTTGTCAGGAAAGGAATGCATTTTTTTCTAGAGGCTCTAGAAGAGAATCTATTTCCTTGCCCTTTCCAGCTATTAAATGTCATCTTTATTCCTTGGCTCATGGCCCTTTCCTCCATATTCAAAGCTAGCAGCATAGCATTATCAATCCTCCCTCTTTCTACAACTTCTGCTTCCCTTGTCACATCTCTCCCTCTAACTCCAATCTTCATACCTCTCTTTTAAGGACGCTTCTGATAACATTTCACTCATCTGGACAATCCAGTCTTGCAAATGAGGGCATCAGGGGTTATCATGATGAACTGGAGATTCGAGATCCTTCCTCCAATCTCCATATATCTAGTAAGTCAAGGGATTCTTATGTAGCACCAAAAGAGGAAGGAAGCCACATTAATAGCTAATAACTGAACTCATAGTCCAAATTATCTTGATATTAAGAAAAATTTAAAATATGACATTTTCTGCAAGACCAGGTATGAAAGGAAAAAAAAGAAAACAAATTAATTTGACATTTCTTTTGTGTGGAATAATTTTTGTGTCTACAACATATACCTTTGTTTTGCTTTCCTAAATGCATTACCCCTGAGTCATCACCATTGAAACTGCTCTACCAGAGTCACACAGACAATTAACAAGTATCCACTAAGCATCTATTATGTGTAGAGCACTGTACTAGAAACTACAAGTAATATGAAAGAAATAGAAAACAGGCCCCTCAGGCATAAATTTGTACAAAATCCATAGATGAGACTACTTATGAAAAAAGAAGATAATAAGAGTACATACCACACTAAAGTATATTTTATAAGTAAGTTTTTTAGCCACCCAGATTCTTCCTACATTTTACCCTCACTGATTTGGTATCTTTTCCTCAGTTAGAACTGCTTTACAGAATCCTCGTAAGAAACTCTATAAAAGGAAGCTTTTCTGGTCAAAGCAGCTTAGGAATATACTAACATCTCATTTTTAATTATTGTAACAATGGCTCAGAGAAGTTTGACACCAAACAAATTATTTTTACTTTAACTCAGTGTTTCCAAACCTATTTTTGCCTATAGTCATTTTCCTCATAATTCTTACTACTATCCCTCTGTGCCAAATGCTGATTTATTGAAATGATCACCTTTTTATTTAGACCACTTATTAAAGGCAGAAACAGAAAACCAAATACTGCATGTTCTCACTTATAAGTGGGAGCTAAATGGTAAGAACTCAGGAGCACAAAGAAGGGAACAACAGACCCTGGGGTCTACTGGAGAGTGGAGGGTGAGAGGAGGGAGAGGAACAGAAAAGATAACAATTGGGTACTGGGCTTAATACCTGGGTGATGAAATAATCTTACAACAAATCCCCGTGACATGAGTTTATATGTACCCTTAAATATAAAATAGAAGTTAAAAAATAAATTTTAAAATATATTTCTATTTAAAAAGCCCAGCTACAACAAGGCCTACTGGACATTTAATAGATATCTACTAAATAATGTAAATATTTACTATGATAAATGTCCATCTATATTTTAATTCCTGTATTTTTTTATTATTTAGTACAATAAAACTACCCCCCTGAAGCTCTATGTTTTAGTAACATTAGGATTAAAAGTTGACAGACACTTTTTGTAAGTCTAAATAGATTACATCCACCAGTCCTCCTTATTCATCAGTGTGTTTAGAGGTAGCATATTATGGAAGCATAAGTGGTTGCAACCTCTTCTCAACTCTGCCTGTAACCAGCAGTGTGGCCCCATGCAAAGCTCATGGCCTCCTAGCACCAAACGCACTCACTGGAAAAAACAAGAGGATGAACTAGATGATCTTCAAGGCTCCATGCAACTCTGTTATTTATGTACATTCTTTATCTAGGTATTCATTTCTTCAAAGGATATCAATATATTAGATAATGATTTATCCTGAAGAAACCATGCTATCATCCAGCCCCACTACCATCCCAATAGTTTGTTTGTGTTCAGTGACTATCCTTTATTATAGATTCTACCAGCATTCCTAGTGTGGCTGCAAAGGAAATACATATTCTTGGCGCAGCTTATAATCTTACAGAGTATTATAGGGCTGAATTGTGTCCCCCCAAAAAAACACATATATTGAAGCCCTAATCCCCAATATGACTGCCTTTGGAGATGGGGCCTTTAAGAAGGTAGTTAAAGTAAAACAAGGTTATAAGAGTGAAGTCTTAATCCAACAGAACTGGTCCTTAATCCAATAGAACTGGTCCATATAGGAAGAAGTGACACTAGGGTTGGGCACACACATATAAAGTGCTATATGAGGATACAATGAAAATGCAACCATCCGCAAACCAAGGAGAGAGAACGCAGGGGAAACCAGGAGTGCAGCAGCCAAGCCTGCTGATGCCTTGATCTCGGACTTCTAGTTTGTAGAACTGTGAGAAAATAAATTTCTGTTGTTTAAACCACCTAATCTGTAGTACTTTGTTATGGCAGACCTAGCAAACTGATACAGTAAGCAAATATAATCTATATGTAGACACAAAAAACAAAGGGTAAACAATATGTGACTGGATATAATCAAATGAAAATATACATACTTTCAATACGGACTACAGTCAGCAATAGGTTGTTGTACATTTTAGAATAACTGAGGAAGTATAATTGGAATGTTCCTACCACAAAGAAATGACGAATGCTTGAGGTCATGGATACCCAATTTACCCTGATGTGACTGTTACATATTGTATGCCTGTATTAAAATATCTCATGTACCCCATAAATATATACACTACTGTGAACACATAAAAAATTAAAAATTAGGGGGGAAAAGTGAGTAGCTTCCAAAAAAACTAGTTTGATTGTCTTGTATATTTAAATATTGGAACTTTGAAAGAGATTATACTAGGTCAGTGTTTTCCAGGGTTTAAAAAATTTTTTATTTCCATAGGTTTTGGGGGAACAGGTAGTGTTGGGTTACATGAGTAACTTCTTTAGTGGTGATTTGTGAGATTTTTGTGCACCTATCAACCGAGCAGTATACACGGAACCCAATTTGTAGTCTTTTATCCCTCACTCTCTTCCCACCCTTTCCCCCTGATTCCCTGAAGTCCATTGTGTCATTCTTATGCCTTTGCATCCTCATAGCTTAATTCCCACTTATGAGTGAGAACATACGGTGTTTGGTTTTCCATTCCTGAGTTACTTCACTTAGAATAATAGTCTCCAATCTCATTCAGTTTGCTGCGAATGCCATTCATTCCTTTTTATGACTGAGTAGTATTCCATCATACACACACACACACACACACACACACACACACACATATATCAATATATATATATATCACAGTTTCTTTATCCACTCATTGATTAATATTTTTTTATCCACTCATTGATTAACAGGCATTTGGGTTGACTCCACAATTTTGCAATTGTGAATTGTGCTGCTGTAAACATGCATGTGCAAGTATCTTTTTCATATAATGACTTCTTTTCTTCTGAGTAAACACCGAGTAGTGGGATTGCTGGATCAAATGGTAGTTCTACTTGTAGTTCTTTAAGGAATCTCCACACTATTTCCCATACTGGTTGTACTACTTTACATTCACACCAGCAGTGTAGAAGTGTTCCCTTTTCACTGCATCCATGCCAACATCTATTACTTTTTGATTTTTTGATTATGGCCATTCTTGTGGGAGTAAGGTGGTATCACACTGTGGTTTTGACTTGCATTTCCCAGATAATTAGCTGGGAAATGTTGAGCATTTTTTCATATGGTTGGTCATTTCTATATCTTCTGTTGAGAATTGTCTATTCATGTTCTTAGTACACTTTTGGATGGAATTGTTTTCTTGCTAATTTGTTTGAGTTTATTGTAGATTCTGGATATTAGTCCCTTGTCAGATGTGTAGATTGTGAACATTTTCTCCCACTCTGTGGGTGGTCTGTTTACTCTGTTGACGTGTTACTTTTGCGTGCAAAAGCTCTTTTGTTTAGTTAAGTCCCAGCTATTTGTCTTTGTTTTTATTGCATTTGCTTTTGGATTCTTGGTCATGACATTCTTGCCTAAGTCAATGTCTAAAAGAAACTTTTTTTTTTATGTTATCTTCTAGCATTTTTGTAGTTTCAGTTTTAGACTTAAGTCTTTGATCTATCTTGAGGTGTTCTTTGTATAAGGCGAGAGATGAAAATCCAGTGTCATTCTCCTACACGTCTCTAGCCACTTATCCCAGCACCATTTGTTGAAAAGGGTTTCCTTTCCCCATTTCCAATCATGGCAGAAGGCAAAGGGGAGCACAGTGTCTCACATGGCAGAAGCAGGAGCAAGATAGAGGAGGGGGTGCTACATACTTTTAAACAGTCAAATCCCATGAGAGCTCTCTCACTGTCATAGGAACAGCACAAGAGGATGGTGCTAAACCATTCATGAGAAACACCTTCATGATCTAGTCACCTCCCACCGGGCCCTGCCTCCAACATCAGAGATCACAATTTGACATGAGATTTTGGTGGGGATACAGATCCAAAGCTTATTAGTCATTTATACAATATTAATTCTTCCAATCTATGAGCACAAAATATCTTTCCATTTTTCTGTATGTTCCTCAATTTCTTTCATCTGTGTTTTTCAGTTTTCATTGTAGATATCTTTCACCTCCTCTGTTAAATTTATTCCTGGATGGGTTTTTTTATAGCTATTGTAAATGGAGTTACTTTCTTGATTTCTTTTTCAGCTTGGTGTGTAGAAATGCTACTGATTTTTATATATTAATTTTGTATCCTTCAAATTTACTGAATTTGCTTAACAGCTCAAACAGTTTTTTGATAGAGTCTTTAGGTTTTTCTCTATATAAGATCATGTCACCTGAAAAGAGGAACAATTTGAGAATCTCTTTTGAAATTTGTATGTCCTTTGTTTTTTTTTTCCCCTTGCCTAATTGTTTTGGCTAGGATATAAGGTACTGTGTTAAATAAGAGTGATGCAAGTTGGCAGCCTGGTCTTTTTCCAGTTTTTACAGGAAATGCTTTCAGCTTTTTTCCCATTAGGTATGATGTTAGCTGTGGGCTTTTTATTTATGGCCTTTGTTGTGTCGAGGCACATTTCTTCTATACCTAATTTGTTCAGATTTTTATCACAAAGAGATGTTGGATTTTATCAAATATTTTTCCTTCATATGTTGAAATGATTATAGGGCATTTGTCCTCATGAATGTGATTTATCACATTCATTGATTTACATGTGTTGAACCATCATGTATCTCACTTTATCATGGTTTAATCTTTTTGATATGTTGTTGGAGTCATATTGCTAGTATTTTGTTGAAGATTTCTGCATTTATTTTCATCAGAAATATTGACCTGTAGTGTGTGTGTGTGTGTGTGTGTGTGTGTGTGTTTGTATCTTTGTCTAATCTTGGCATCTTGGTAATGCTGGTTTGATAAAATGAGTTAGACAGAATTCTCTCCCCCTCAATTTTTGGAACAGTTTAAGAAGAATTGGCATCCATTCTTTAAAAGTTTGTTAAAATTTAGCAGTATAGCCATCTAATCCTGGGCTCTTCGTTGATGAAAGAATTTTTATTAATACTGATTCAATCTCATTAATCATTACCAATTTGTTTAGGTTTTGTATTTCTTCTTGGTTAAATCTTGGCAGATCATTTGTGTACAGAAACATTCATTTCCTCTAGATTTTTCAATTTGCCGGCATATAGTTGCTCGTAATAGTTTCAAATGATTCTTACTATTTCTGTGGTATCAGTTGTATTGTCTCCTTAATCATTTCTGATTTTATTTATTTGAATCTTTCCTATTTTTTCTTAGACTAGCTAAAGGGTTTTTTATTTTCTTTATCATTTTAGGAAATCACTTTTTATTTCATTACCTTTTGTACTTTTTAGTCTCTATTTTATTTATGTCTGCCCTGATCTGTGTTATTTCTTTCTTTCTACTAACGTAGGGGTTAGTTTGTTCTAGCTTTCTAGCTCCTTGGGGTGAATTCTTAAGTCATTTATTTGAAATCTTTCTACTTTTATGATATAGTCACTTATTGCCATAAGCTTTTCTCCTAGTATTGCCTTTGCTATAACCCACAGGTTTTGGAATGTTGTGTTTCAAATTCCATTCAATTCCAAAAATATTTTTTATTTCTCTCTTAATTTCTTCATTGATCCAGTGGTTGTTCAGAGGCATGTTATTTAATTTTTCATGTATTTGCACAGTTTCTAGAGTTCCCCCTTGTTATAACTTTTTAGCTTTATTCAATTGTGGTCTAAGAAGATACTTAAGTTGATTTGAAATTTTTTATAATTGTTGGGATTTGTTGTGTGTGCTAACATATTGTTCATCTTAGAGAATGTTCCATGTGCTGATGAGAAAAATTATATTTTGGAGCTGTGGCTGAAACATTCTGTAAATATCTGTTAGGTCTACTTGGTCCAGAGTGCAGTTCCAGTCTGATGTTTCTGTGTTGCTTTTATGCCTCGATTATTTATTCAATGCTGAAAGTGGGATGTTGAAGTCCCTGCTGTAATTTGAATGTTTGTCCTCTCCAAAACTCATGTTGCTACTTAATTCTCAATATGGCAGTATTGAGAGGTGCAGCCTTTATAAAGTGATTGAGACATACAGGTTTTGTTGTCATTATGAATTCATCCATTCTTGGATTAATAGTTAATGGATTAATGGATTTTTACTGACATGGGACTATTGGCTTTAAAACAAGAGGAAGAAAAACCTGAGTAGCAGTCTCTACACCATATGATAACCTGCATCCCTACGGGACCCTGCAGAGAGTCCCCGCCAGCAAGAAGGCCTTCGCTAGATTCTGCCCTCAACCTTGAATGCCCCCACCTCCAGAAATAAATTTTCTGGCCAGGTGCGGTGGCTCATGCCACCCCAAAGTGGGATTCCAGCACTTTGGGAGGCCAAGATGGGTGGATCACCTGAGGTCTGGAGTTCGAGACCAGCCTGGTCAACATGGTGAAACCTTGACTCTACCAAAAATACAAAAGTAGCCAGGTGTGGTGGCACGTGCCTATACTCCCAGCTACTAGTGGGGCTGAGGCCGGAGGAGATTGCATGAACCTGAGAGGCAGAGGTTGTAGTGAGCCAAGATCTAATCCATTATTCTCAAAGTTCCCTCCCCTTACTTTTACCCCAAACTCACACATAAAGGATAAGGACTGGCACCACATGTCATTTATGTTTGTGTCCCTAGCACAAAGCCTGGCACATGAGTGCCAAGTCTTTGGGTGCCCAGATGCCATGTGCAGGCACCAGAAGTGGCAGTGGAAGGCTGGTACTTGGGTCCCCAGACAACACACACAGGCGCTGGTACTGGCAATGGCAGTCACAGGCATACAGAAGTCTTCATGGTGGTGGCAGCGGGGCCTAAGAGAACCAATCCCTGGATCCCCAAGCAGCTTGTGCAGACACCTGTGGTGGCAGCAGCAGCCCAGACAGGTCTTCTGGTGTCATGCTTGAGTGTGCAGTGGCCCCATTGCTAAAGAGGGCAAGATGTCTGTATGTGGTGGTGGCCCAAGGCAGAAAGCTCTCAGGCTTTAGGGAATGCATGCTTCAGTTTCCTATGTCTTAGGGGAGACTCCCTAATGTGCCGGACTGCCTGTTTTCTGAGTTGTAGGGCACTCAGGTGCCAGGGATGTGGCCATGAGAGGAACTCCATAAATATATACTGAATAAAAGAATATTGAACCAGTGTTTATCAAACTGAACTGAATCCACACCACATGCCTGTGGCCAATCACATACAACAAGGCATCCTTTGCCTGTTTTTCCATAAAGAGAAAAAAAAATAAGTTTAAGGCAAGAGGAGAGAGAAGATAAGAAGGGATAAAACAGAAATATTTTTAAAATGCTGTCTAATCTAAACTTTTTTTATCTGAAATCTTTTTTTTAAATAAAATCTTTATGGAATCCTAGTGCCTAAGATGAATGAAAGCAATGTCACTCTGATCTAAGGTGGTGGAGGATTCATCAGCTCAGCCCTCTCTTCAGACACTCTCCCTTTTCATTTCCCCATTACCACACAACACACTGCCTGCTGTGACAGCCCAAGGCACCTCAGTAGAATGTGGTTTGAAAATGACAAGATGTACTAGAAAGAGCTTTGGATCAGTCAGAAGACCTATTTGTCAGTTATGAGGCCTTACCAACATCTGTTAACATCTTCTTTACGTTCATCATCAGCAAAGCAAAACAAACAAACAAACAACAAAAAAAAAAAAAAGAAAGAAAAAAAAATCAAAGAAAAAAACAGTATCCAGGTCACTTGCTGTATTAGTCCATTCTCACACTGCTACAAAGAAATACCTGAGACTGGGTAATTCATAAAGAAAGGAGGTTTAATTGCCTCATGATTCTGATTTTGCAGGTTTTATAGGAAGTACAATATTGGCATCTACTTGGCTTCTGGGGAGGCCTCAGGAATCTTACAATCGTGGTGGAAGGCGAAGGGCAGCACACACATCACATGGCTACAGTAAGAGAAGAGAGAGAGAGGGAGGGGGTGCTATACACTTTTAAACAACCAGGTCTCACAAGAACTCACTATCATGAGAACACCACCAACAAGATGGCACTATACCATTCATGAGAAACCATCCCCACGATCCAATCACGTCACACCAGGCTCCATCTGCAACATTGGGGATTATGATTTGCCATGTGATTTGGACAGGAACACAGATCTATACCATATTACTAGCCAAACGTTAATATCATAGCACATGGTGCAATAGCTAGACCCTGGTTAAACCAATTCGTTGTCAAAACAAAGAAACATATTATAGTTTGTCCTTCACCTAGGCACATAAAATCTTCCTCTTAATTCTGAATTCTTTTTTTTTTGTCCTGGAGACAAATACTATTTGTCTTAGTCTATTTTGTGTTGCTATAAAGGAATACCTGAGGCTAGGTCATTTATAAAGAAAAGAGGCTTGTTTACTTGGCTTACAGTTCTGCAGGCTGTACAAGAAGCATGGCACTGGCATCTGCTTCTGGTAAGAACCTCAGTAAGTTTCCAATTATGGCAGAAGGCAATGAGGAAGCAGGTGTGTCACATGTTTAGAGACAGAGCAAAAGACAGAGGAGAGGAAGGTACCAGGCTCTATTTATAATGACATGTCAGGGGAACTAATAGAATGAGAACTCACTCATCATCATAAGGCCAGCACCAAGCCATTTCTGTGGTATCTGCCCCTATGACACAAATACCTCTTATTAGGCCCCACCGCCAACACTGGGATCAAATTTTAAGATGAGATTTGGAGGGGACAAATATCTAAACTATATCACCATTATATTTGAATCAATGTAAAAGAGGAGCTAGATACTTTAAATATAGTTTAAAGCACCAGTCTTTATCAGGAAATACCCGGGGCTATAAAATATAATATTTCCAAATTCCAGTGATCTGATCTCATATTTATGCTGAATAAAGAATTGTTTGTTAGTTTTGGGTGTTTTTTGTTTGTTTATTTTGTTTTGTTTTTTTATCTTGGATCCAGAAACTTGTTCTGAGAAAACAAACAAACAAACAAAAATAAAAACATAGCCATGGAAGATACTGGCTAGGTCAGGAACAGTTAAACTATAAAATCTATTTTTTTATTTTACTATAACCATTGAGTCTATGATGATAAAACCTGATTTTTTCTTTCTTTTTTGAGACGAAGTTTCACTCTTGTTGCCCAGGCTGGATTGTGATGGCACAATCTCAGCTCACCACAACCTCCGCCTCCCAGGTTCAAGCAATTTTTCTGCCTCAGCCTTCCAAGTAGCTGAGATTACAGGTGCCCACCACCATGTCCAGTTAATTTTTTTGTATTTTTAGTAGAGACAGGGTTTCTCCATGTTGGTCAGGCTGGTCTCAAACTCCCGACCTCAGATGATCCACCCACCTCAGCCTCCCAAAGTGCTGGGATTACAGGCATGAGCCACCACACAGGGTCCTGATAACACCTAATTTCTGACCAGAAACATACTGTCAGTGAGAAGAATAAGATGTTCTCTGCATTTTCAAAGAGTTTTTTTCCTGACCCACTCAACCTCTTAACAAGTTTCCTCATTTACATGAGAAATCACACAGAATTGACCCAAATGCAGAATTTGGACCTTTCATCTGTGCGTCAAATTCTCAAGCTGAGTTATGAAATATTTTTTCAGACCAGTAACTAAATAGCAATGATGTGTGCTATACAGCTGAATAATTTCAAGTGGAGTTTATAGCTTTGATTTCTTTGATAGCTCATGAAGAGGATTAAAAATGTCCTTTGGCTTATTTTATAATTCACACTGATAGAATTTCCCAAGGTCTCTCTCAGCACAAGTAACAGACCTTGATTTGTTAATATTTGAATGTGTCAAGCAAGCTATAACATTATAAACAGAACAAAAGGAATGACACCTCATTGTCTGAGAGTATCAGTGCCATAGTGATAAGGCATAACACTCTGAGGGACCTAAATATTGGAAATTATCTCATTACTCTAACACAAACCATTTATAGGCAAAGACTCTACCTTGAACTTGGGGCTTGGGGTAGATAGGAAAATAATCGTATTAAATTATAAGGCTTTATTGAAATTACTTTGTTTTTGATTAAGTTTCATAAATATTAATGTTTATATCAGTCAGAATTCATACCTTACAAATTTCTGAGAAGGCTGAAGAAACAAACTCAAGATTGAACATTCATCCCCAAAGCCATATCACAGAGCAGTATCCACCAAAGAGCTTCTGCCTTTTCTAGAGTCAGGAAGCTCCAGCTCCAGAACCACGTCCAGCTGCCATGATCACAAAACCATTGTTGTCAAAAGAGCCACTGCCACTGTTGCCAGCTCCTGAGTGAGCTTTGCTCACCATAATCCATGGAAGCACAATGGATGCCCATGCCCTCCATTTTGAAGAAAGCTGTTGACTGGCAACTGGAACTTCTGCTAACACAACCTCAGAAAAACAAAAACCTTCATGACTGGGTTTGTCAGTAGAAATACTAGAAGCATCAGAGATTCAGCTTCACCTCTGAGCTTCAAACCCTCTTCTGCCTTCCAAATCTCATGTAACCAGCCAAACCCAAATCACATTCGTTATGACAGCTGCAAGGGACTTTGCATAATGCAACTTCTGGCTTTCCAGCCTCTGCAGTTCAGCAGGTGGAATGTCTATTAAGCTCCAATTTTTGATATTCACAGAGCTGTTATTTTGGCTAAACTATTGTTAGAATTCTAAGCCAAGGTTAACACAAGGACCCACTTTGCAACATGGCCACAGATGTGAACAGGATTTAAATAATCACCAGTGTATCTCTTTCCGTTTACAAACTGAAAACAATAGATGCATATTAATTTGCTTAATAACACAGAACTAATTAGCAGCAGAACAAAACAGAGAAATCCTATTGTCTGATTCTTAGTCCAGTCCTCTTTTTATCACTCCAGGGCTCCCTCAAGAAATAAGTAGTAAAGAGTATGACAATATTATTTCCACCTCAGATTTGGCCATATATACAATATATATAGATAAATAATACATGATGAGGGCAATGGTAAGTATACCTCTTCCTAAGATTTACATGGAACATTAAATATTCATTTGGCATATTTATTAAGTGTCTCCTAAATATTAGACACTATATTCCATATTGGAGAAGTAGCGATGACCAAAAAAGTACTGAAATATGTCTAGCAAAGAAAATAGACAATTCATTAATCATTAACAATAAAAGGCAAAGAATATAATGACAACAGAACTATAGAAAACAGGAGAATTCACCTAGTATAGGCTTTGGGGAAGACCTCTGAAGAGAAAATCATGTTTAGTTGAGATCTGCAGGGTAAGGAAGATGTAGAAAGATGAAAACAGCTGGTCAGTAGTGAAAGGAGAGGAAACGCCACCTGTCAGCTCCTCAAAGAAGAGGAACTCAGAACCTGAGAGAAGCTCAGTAAGGCTGAGCATAAAGTGCAAAGGGAACAATGGCAAGAGGGGTAATTGGAAAAGTCATCATGGACCACTTGATGGAGATACTTTTAAACCACACTGAAAACTTTAAGCTTTACCCCAAGGCAGTATTTCCTCAATTCTAATCATTCACATTCCCAATTTATCATTTGGCCTTGTCCCTATATTAGTTTCTCAAATTGCCTTAACAAAGTACCATAACTGGATGGCTTGAAACAACAAACCTTTATTCTTTCTTAGCCCCAGAGGCTAGAAATCTAAAGTAAAAGTGTTAGCAGGGAGGATACTTCCTTGCCTCTTTTTAGCTTCTATGGGCTGCTGGAAATGGCTTTCCTACACTTTTAGAGGCATCACTCCAGTCTCTGCTTTTATTATCAACCACATGGCATTCCCCCTTGTGCTCTGTCTCTGTGTTTCTTGTCCTCTTCTTATAAGAACATACTGAATTTTAAGTGTTCATTGGATTAAAGGCTCACCCTCCTCCAGTAAGATCTCATCTTAGCCAATTACATATGCATTGTTTCCAAATAGGGTCACATCCTGAAAGTTTGGGGAGGACATGAATTTGGGGGAAGGAAATTATCCAGTACAACCACCCATATTATTAGGTTGGTGCAAAAGTAATTGTGTTTTTTACCATTAGCAGCAATTTAATTAAAAGTAATGGCAAAAACCACAATTACTTTTGTACCAACCTAATATTTGTCACTTAATACTTTCTTTAAAGCAACTCACTTTTAAATCAATCCCTAGGCAATACTATCTATTAAATAACATTCTTAGAAAGCTGGTGGTAGTTTTTCTAGCACATACCAAAATAAATGAATATATAACAAAATAAACAAAATTATGAAAATCAAAAAATCTTTTCCATGTACTAATAATGACATCTGTACGAACTTCAAGAAAACTTTCCAAAGTGACAGCCTAAGAGAGGCTCTTATGATAAAGCCTTCGGCTGTTTTCACCCAGGTACAGAAACTGGAGATAATCCAGACTTACATAGGTTTGACTCTGTGATGTGTCACATTACTGATTCACAACACCAGACACAATTTAAAATCACTCCCAGTCCAACAAAACCATGCCGAGGCTAGATTTGAAAGTTGTACATGTATTTCCAATGGGCAACCAGGGTGCAGAACAAATAAGTACATGATTATTTTCAAGAGAAGGATTTTTTTAACTACATTTATATGATTGTCTTTAGCAGTGATCTTGGAAAAAAATGAACAAGAATTGCATCACCTGTTAATTGAGTATCTGCTGAGGATAATCCTATTAGCTGGACTTTCTTCAGTAAGTTTGCTAAATATTTATTTGTTAGAACACACATTATCACAATAAAGGGGGTGTGCCAAATGTATTAGCCTTGAGAGAGAGAGGCAGAGCAAGATGGTCAAATGGAAGGCTCCACCAATCATCTTCCCTACATAAACATCAACTTAACAACTCTCTACAGACACAAAGCAGTTCAAAAGAATCAAAAATCAGGTGAGCACTCACAGTACCTGGTTTTAACTTCATATTGCTGAAAGACACAATGGAAGAAGGTAGAAAAGACAGTCTTGAATCATGGACATCATGATTCAACTGATCATGATCATCCACTGGCAGTGACCATGTGGTACAGAGAGAATCTGTGTGCTTGGGAGAGGAACAGCACAAGGATTGTGAGAACTTAGTGCTGGCCTATCGCAGCAGAAAGCAGAACCAAGCTGAACTCAGCTGATGTCTGCCCACAGAGAAGTATTTAAACCAGCCCTAACCAGAAGAGAACTGCCCATCCCAGTGGTCAGAAGTTGAGTTTCAGCAAGCCTCACCATCATGGGCCACTGTGCCCTGGGGCCCTAAATAAACGTGAAAGGCAGTCTGGGCCACAAGGACTACAACTCCTAGGTGAGTCCTACTGCCAAACTGGGCTAAGAGACAGTAGACTTCAGGGGCATTCAGCCTGCCGAGTTACTAGCTGGGTGGCTAAGGGAGTGCTTGCACCACCCCTCCCCCAACCACAGACTGCACAGCTCATGGCTCCACAAGAGACCCTTTCCTTTCACTTGAGAGGAGAGGGAAGTGTAAGGAAGATTTTTTCTTGTATCTTGGATACCAGCTCCACCACAACAGGATAGGGCAACAGTCAAGAGTAATTAGACTGTCTCTCCAAGCCCTAGTTCCCAGATGACATTTCCAGACACATGTTGCATTGAAGGGAACCCAATTTCTTAAGAGGAAGAACCCAGTCCTGGCAGAACCCATCACCTGATGACTAAAGAGCACTTATGTATAATATCCAGGTAGTATACTGTGGCTCTTCAATGAAACTCTAAGACTTGCTGACTTTAGGTGAGCCTCAGCGCTTTCCCAGCTACCGTGGCTACAGGGAGAGATTCCTTCTGCTTGAGAAAAGCCGAGAGAAAAGAAAAGGGAAATTTGTCTTGCATATTAGGTACTAGCTCAGCTACAGGAGGGTAGAGCACCAAGTGACCTCTTGGGGTCCATGATTCCAGGCCTTGGCTCTTGAACAGCATTTCTGGACCTGTTCTGGTCCAGAGGGGAGCACATTGCCCTGAAGGGTGAGCTCCAGGCCAGGCATCATTTGCCACAAAATGACTGAAGAGCTTTTGTGCTTTAAAGGAACATCAGTGGTAGCCTAACAGTATTCCACATGAAACTCTGCTAGTAGGGGCCATGGGGAGAGGCTCCTCTGCCTGTGGAAAGGGGAGAAAATAGTGGGAAGTACTGCATCTCATAGTTTGAGTGACAGTTCAGCTGAAGTATAATAGAACACCAGGTAAATTTCTAAGGTATTTGACTGTAGTCTCTGGTTCCTGGATGGCACCTCTGAACCTGCCCAGGGTCTGAGGGAACTCATCATTCTGAAGGGAAGGATGCAAGCCTGGCTGACTTTGCTGTCTGCTGATTGTAGAGCACCAGGACCTTGAGAGAACATAGGCAGTAGCCAGTTAGTGGTAACAGTGGGCCTTGGGTAAGACTCAGTGCTATGTTAGCTTCAGGTCTGACCCAGCACACTCCCAGTGGTGGTGGCCACAGGGGTGCTTATATCACCCCACCCCTACCTCCAGGTGACTCAGAACACAGAGACTTCATTTGCTTGAGTGAAAGTAAGGGAAGAGAACGAGTCTTGTTCTGGTAATCCAGAGAATTCTCCCAGATCTTGTCCCAAGACCATCAAGGTAGTATCTCTACAAATCTGCAACAACCACAGCATTACTGGGCTTGGAGTGCCCTATAATGCAGATAAGACATATATCAGAACACCTAAGTCCTTTCAAATACCTGGAAAGCCTTCCCCAGTAGGACGGGTACAAACGAGCCCAGACTACCAGCACTACAATAAATAATGGACTCTTCATGCTCAGACACAGACAAACATCCACAAGCATCAAACATGCGGGAAAATATGACCTCACCAAATAAGTAAGTCACCAGGAACCAATCCTAGAGAAACAGGTATGTGTGACCTTTCAGACATAGAATTCAAAATAGCTGTTTTGAGAAAACTCAAAGAAATTCAAGATAACACAGAGAAGGAATTCATAATTCTACAGATGAATTTAACATATAGATTGAGATAATTTGAAAGGGTCAAGCAGAAATCCTGGAACTGAAAAAAATGCAACTGACATACTGAGAATGCACTAGTCTTTATAAAGGAATTGATCAAGCAGAAAAAAGAAATAGTGAGCTTGAAGAAAGGTTATTTGAAAATACATAGCCAGAGGAAACAAAAGAAAAAAGAATAAAAAACAATTAAGAATGCCTAGGAAACAGCCTCAAAGGAGAAAATCTAAGAGTTATTTGCCTTAAAGCAGAGGTAGAGAAGGAGAAAAGGGGAGAAAGTTTATTCAAAGGGATAACAACAGAAAACTTCCACAACCTAGAGAAGGATATCAATTTCCAACTACAATAAGGTTGTAGAACACCAAGCAGATTTAACTCAAAGAAGACTATCTCAAGGCATTTAATAATGAAACTCTCAAAGGTCAAGGAAAAACAAAGGAACCTAGAAGCAGCAAGAAAAAAGAAATGAATAACATAAAATGGAGTTCCAATATATCTGGCAGCAGACTTTCAGTGGAAACATTACAGGCCAGAAGAGAGTGGTATGACATACTTAAACTGCTGAACACAATACACAATTACCCTAGAATAGTATATTCAGCAAAAATACCCTTCAAACATAAAGGAGGAATAAAGACCTTCCCAGATAAACAAAAGCTTAGGGATTTCATCAACACCAGACCTATCCTACAAGAAATGCTAAAGGGATTAATTCAATCAGAAACAATCAAATATTATGAACAATAAAATATTACCAAAAAGTACAAAACTCACTAGTAATTGGTAATAGTAAGTACATAGAAAAACATTAAATAGTATAACACCATAACTATGTTATATAAACTACTCTTATCTTAAGTAAAATCACTAAGTACTGAAAAAATCAAAAATAGTAACCACAACTTTTCAAGACATGGATGGTACAATCATATATAAATAGAAACAACAAAAATTTTAAAAGTGAGAGAACAAAGTTAAGGTATACACTTTTATTAGTTTTATTTTTGCTTGTTACACAAACAGTGTTAAGATGTAATCTGCTTAAACTAATGTGATATAAGATAGTATTTGCAAACCTCCTCGTAACCTCAAATCAAAAAAGGTACAACAGATATTTTTAAAAAGCAATAAATTAAAGCATATCACCAGAGAAAATCACCTTCACTCAAAGAAATATAAGAAGGAAGACCACAAAACAACCAGAAAATAAATAACAAATGACAGAAGTCAATTCTTACTTATCAATAGGAATATTGAATTAAAATGAACAATACTATTCAACCAAAAGACAGAGAATAGCTATATGAATACAAAAACAAGACTCAATGACCTGTTGCCTACAAGAAATATACTTCACCTACAAAGACACACATGGGTTGAAAATAAAGAGATGGAAAAAGGTATTCCTTATCAATGGAAACCAAAAAAAAGCAGGAGTAGCTATACCTCTATCAGACAAAGTAGATTTCAAGACAAAAACTATAAGTAGAGACAAAGCAGGTCAGTATATAATGATAAAGGGGCCAATTCAACTAAAGGCTCTAAGAATTTTAAATATATATGAACTGAACACTGTAGCGTGTATATATATATATATATACACAAAAAATAGTATTAAAGCTAAAGAGATATAAGATATTTTAAAAATTGGAGATTTGAGCATCTGACTTTCAGCATTGTACAGATATTCCAGAGAGAAAATCAAAAAGGAAACATTTGATGTAATCTTCATTACAGGCCAAATGGATCTAATAGATATTTACAGAAGATTTTATCCAGTGACTGCAGAATACACATTCCTTTCCTCAGCACATGGATCGTTCTCAAGGACAGATCATGTATTAGGACACAAAACAAATCTTTAAAAATTTAAAACATTGAAATAATACCAAGTATCTTCTCTGACCACAATGAAATAAAATTAGAAATAACTAACAAGAGAAATTTTGGAAACTATGCAAATATATGGAAATTAATATGTTCCTGAATGACAAGTTGGTCAATGAAGAAATCAAAAAGAAAATTGAAAATTTTCTTGAGGCAAATTATGATGAAAATACCACATACCAAAATCAATGGGATACAGCAAAAGCAGTACTAAGAAGAAAATTTATAGTTATAAGTGACTACATTTAAAAAATAATTAAAATAACAACCTCAGAATGTATTTTAAAGACCTAGTAAAGCAAGAGCAAACCAAACCCAAAATTAGTAGAAGAAAACAAGTAATAATAATTCAGAGCAGAAATAAATAAATTTGAAGTGAAGAAAGCAATACAAAAGATCAATTTAAAAAAATTGGTTTTTTGAAAAGATAAAATTGACAAACATTTATCTACGTTAAGAAAAGAAGAGAGAAGACTCTAATAAATAAAATCAGAGATTAGAAAGAAGACCTTGTAATTGATACTCTGCAGAAGTTCAAAGGATCATTAGTGGCTACTATGAGCAACTATATGCCAATAAATTGGAAAATTGAAAAGAAATAGATACATTCCAAGAAACATAAAACCTACCAGGACTGAACCATGAAAAACTAGAAAATCTGAACAGACCAGTAACAAGTAATGATATTGAAGCCATAATAAGAAAGCTCCCAGTAAAGAAAAGCTTGGAACGCAATGGCTTCACTGTTGAAATCTAACAAACATTTAAAGAACTAATACGAATACTATTCAAGCTATTCCAAAAATTAGAATAGGAGAAAATGCTTCCAAACTCATTTCACAAATCCAGTACTATCCTGATGATAAAACCAGACAAATACACATAAAAAAAAACCCACAAAAACTACAGACCAATAAATATTGATGCAAAAATTCTCAACAAAACACTAGCAAACTGAATTCAACAACACATTAAAAAGATAATTCATGGACCGGCGCACAAGATGGCCAAATACAAACAACTCCAGCCTCCAGCTCCCAGCGTGAGTGACACAGAAGATGGGTGATTTCTGCATTTTCAACTGAGGTACTGGGTTCATCTCACTGAGGAGTGCTGGACAATTGGTGCTGGTCAGCTGCTGCAGCCCGACCAGCGAGAGCTGAAGCAGGGTGAGGCATCGCCTCACCTGGGATGTGCAAGGGGGAAGGGAATCCCTTTTCCTAGTCAATGGAAACTTAGACCCACGACACCTGGAAAATCGGGTAACTCCCACCCTAATACTGTGCTTTACCAAGGGTCTTAGCAAATGGCACACCAGGAGATTATATCCCACACCTGGCCCGGAGGGTCCCATGCCCACGGAGCCTCCATCATTGCTAGCACAGCAGTCTGAGATCTAACTGCAAGGCGGCAGCAAGGCTGGGGGAGGGGCATCTGCCATTGCTGAGGCTTAAGTGGGTAAACAAAGCCACCGGGAAGCCCGATTTGGGTGAAGGCCACCACAGCTCAAGGAGGCCGGCCTACCTCTGTAGACTACTCCTCTGGGAACAGGGCATAGCTAAACAAAAAGCAGTAGAAACCTTGGCAGAGGTAAATGCCCCTGTCTGATAGCTTTGAAGAGAGCAGTGGTTCTCCCAGCACAGAGGTTGAGATCTGAGAACGAACAGACCACATGCTCAAGTGGGTCCCTGACCCCTGAGTAGCCTAAATGGGAGACATCTCCCACTAGGTGCAGACCAACACCTCACCTCACACGGCAGGGTACAACCCTGAGACGAAGCTTCCAGAGCAAGAATCAGACAGCAACACTCGCTGTGCAGCAATATTCTATCTTCTGCATCCTCCACTGCTGATACTCTGCCAAACAGGGTCTGGAGTGGACCTCAAGCAAGCTCCAACAGACCTACGGCTGAAGGTCCTGACTATTAGAAGGAAAACTAACAAAAAGAAAGGACACCCACACCAAAACCCCATCAGTACGTCACCATCATCAAAGATGAAAGGCAGATAAAACCACAAAGATAGGGAAAAAGCAGTGCAAAAAAGCTGGAAATTCAAAAAATCAGAGAACATCTCCCCCTCCAAAGGAATACAGCTCATTACCAGCAACGGAACAAAGCTGGACAGAGAATGACTTTGATGAGTTGAGAGAAGAAGGCTTCAGTCGATCAAACTTCTCAGAGCTAAAGGAGGAACTACGTAACCAGCGCAAAGAAATTAAAAACATTGAAAAAAGAATGGATAAATGGATAACTAGAATAATCAATGCAGAGAAGACCTTAAAAGAACTGATAAAAGATGAAAACCATAACACGAGAAATATGTGACAAATGCACAAGCTTCAGTAACCGACTCGATCAACTAGAAGAAAGAGTATCAGCGATTGAAGATCAAATGAATGAAATGAAGCAAGAAGAGAAGTATGGAGAAAAAAGAGTAAAAAGAAATGAACAAAGCCTCCAAGAAGTATGGGATTATGTGAAAAGACCAAAACTACATCTTATTGGTGTGCCTGAAAGTGACGGGGAAAATGGAACCAAGTTGGAAAACACTCCGCAGGATATCATCCAGGAGAACTTCCCCAACCTAGTAAGTCAGGCCAACATCCAAATTCAGAAAATACAGAGAATGAAACAAAGATATTCCTTGAGAAGAGCAACTCCAAGACACATAATTGTCAGATTCACCAAAGTTGAAATGAAGGAAAAGATGTTAAGGGCAGCCAGAAAGGTTGGGTTACACACAAGGGAAGCCCATCAGACTAACAGCAGACCTCTCGGCAGAAACTCTACAAGCCAGAAGAGAGTGGGGGCCAATATTCAACATTCTTTTTTTTTTTTTTTTTTTTTTTTGAGACGGAGTCTTGCTCTGTCACCGGGGCTGGAGTGCAGTGGCCGGATCTCAGCTCACTGCAAGCTCCACCTCCCGGGTTCACGCCATTCTCCTGCCTCAGCCTCCCGAGTAGCTGGGACTACAGACGCCCGCCACCTCGCCTGGCTAGTTTTTTGTATTTTTTAGTAGAGACGGGGTTTCACAGTGTTCGCCAGGATGGTCTCGATCTCCTGACCTCGTGATCCGCCCGTCTCGGCCTAAGTGCTGGGATTACAGGCTTGAGCCACCGCGCCCGGCCAACATTCTTAAAGAAAAGAATTTTAAACCCAGAATTTCATATCCAGCCAAACTAACTTTCATAAGTGAAGGAGAAATAAAATCCTTTACAGACAAGTAAATGCTTACAGATTTTGTCAACACCAGGCCTGCCCTACAAGAGATCCTGAAGGAAGCACTAAACATGGAAAGGAAAAACAGGTATCAGCCATTGCAAAAATATGTCAAAATGTAAAGTCTATCAATGCTAGGAAGAAACTGCATCAACTAGCGAGTGAAATAATCAGCTAATATCATAATGACAGGATCAAGTTCACACATAACAATATTAACCTTAAATGTAAATGGACTAAATGCTCCAATTAAAAGGCACAGACTGCAAATTGGATAAAGAGTCAAGACCCAGCAGTTTGCTGTATTCAGGAGACCCATCTCACATGCAGAGACACATATAGGCTCAAAATAAGGGATGGAGGGAGATCTACCAAGCAAATGGAAAACAAAAAATAAAAAAAGCAGAGGTTGGAATCCTAGTCTCTGATAAAACAGACTTTAAACCATCAAAGATCAAAAGAGACAAAGAAGGCCATTACATAATGGTAAAGGGATCAATTTAACAGGAAGAGGTAACTCTCCTAAATATCTATGCACCCAATACAGGAGCACCCAGATTCATAAAGCAAATCCTTAGAGACTTACAAAGAGACTTAGACTCCCATTCAATAATAATGGGAGACTTCAACAGCCCACTGTCAACATTAGACAGATCAATGAGACAGAAAGTTAACAAGGATATCCAGGAACTGAACTCAACTCTGAACCAAGTGGACCTAATAGACATCTACAGAAGTCTCCACCCCAAATCAACAGAATATACATTCTTCTCAGCACCTCATTGCACTTGTTCCAAAATAGACCACATAGCTGGAAGTAAAGCACTCCTCAGCAAATGTAAAAGAACAGAAATTATAGCAAACTGTCTCTGAGACCACAGTGCATTAAACTAGAACTCAGAACTAAGAAACTCAATCAAAACCACTCAACTACATGGAAACTGAACAACCTGCTCCTGAATGATTACCAGGTACATAACGAAATGAAGGCTGAAATAAAGATGTTCTTTGAAACCAATGAGAACAAAGATACAACATACCAGAATCTCTGGGACACATTTAAAGCAGTGTGTAGAGGGAAATTTATAGCACTAAATGCTCACAAGAGAAAGCAAGAAAGATCTAAAATTGACACTCTAACATCACAATTAAAAGAACTAGAGAAGTAAGAGCAAACACATTCAAAAGCTAGCAGAAGGCAAGAAATAACTAAGATCAGAGAAGAACTGAAAGAGATAGAGACACAAAAAACCCTCCAAAAATACAATGAATCCAGGAGCTGGTTTTTGAAAAGAACAACAAAATTGATAGACCGCTAGCAAGACTAATAAAGAAGAAAAGAGAGAAGAATCAAATAGATGCAATAAAAAAAGATAAAGGGGATATCACCACCAACCCCACAGAAATACAAACTACAATCAGAGAATACTATAAACACCTCTATGCAAATAAACTAGAAAATTTAGAAGAAATGGATAATTTCCTGGACACTTACACACTCCCAAGACTAAACCAGGAAGAAGTTGAATCCCTGAATAGACCAATAGCAGGCTCTGAAATTGAGGCAATAATTAATAGCTTACCAACCAGAAAAAGTCCAGGACCAGATGGATTCACAGTCGAATTCTACCAGAGGTACAAGAAGCAGTTGGTACCATTCCTTCTGAAACTATTCCAATCAATTGGAAAAGAGGGAATCCTCCCTAACTCATTTTATGAGGCCAACATTATCCTGATACCAAAGCCTGACAGAGATACAACAAAAAAAGAGAATTTTAGACCAATATCCCTGATGAACATCAATGCAAAAATCCTCAATAAAATACTGGCAAACCGGATTCAGCAGCACATCAAAAAGCTTATCCACCATGATCAAGTGGGCTTCATCCCTGGGATGCAAGGCTGGTTCAACATTCGCAAATCAATAAATGTAATCCAGCATAGAAACAGAACCAAAGACAAGAACCACATGATTATCTCAATAGATGCAGAAAAGGCTTTTGACAAAATTCAACAGCCTTTATGCTAAAAACGCTCAATAAATTCGGTATTGATGGAACGTACCTCAAAATAATAAGAGCTATTTATGACAAACCCACAGCCAATATCATACTGAATGGGCAAAACTGGAAAAATTCCCTTTGAAAACTGGCACGAGACAGGGATGCCCTCTCTCACCACTCCTAGTCAACATAGTGTTGGAAGTTCTGGCTAGGGCAATCAGGCAAGAGAAAGAAATCAAGGGTATTCAGTTAGGAAAAGAAGAAGTCAAATTGTCCCTGTTTGCAGATGACATGATTGTATATTTAGAAAACCCCATCGTCTCAGCCCAAAATCTTCTTCAGCTGATAAGAAATTTCAGCAAAGTCTCAGGATACAAAATTAATGTGCAAAAATCACAAGCATTCAGACAAACAGAGAGCCAAATCATGAATGAACTCCTATTCACAATAGCTTCAAAGAGAATAAAATATCTAGGAATCCAACTTACAAGGGATGCAAAAGGACCTCTTCAAGGAGAACTACAAACCACTCCTCAGTGAAATCAAAGAGGACACAAACAAATGGAAGAACATACCATGCTCATGGATAGGAAGAATCAATATCATGAAAATGGCCATACTGCCCAAAGTAATTTATAGATTCAATGCCATCCCCATCAAGCTACCACTGACTTTCTTCACAGAATTGGAAAAAACTGCTTTAAAGTTCATATGGAATAGTGTCACAATAAACATATGTGTGCATGTGTCTTTATAGCAGCATGATTTATAATCCTTTGGGTATAAACCCAGTAATGGGATGGCTGGGTCATAGTGTATGTCTAGTTCTAGATCCCTGAGGAATTGCCATACTGTTTTCCACAATGGTTGAACTAGTTTACAATCCCACCAACAGTGTAAAAGTGTTCCATTCACAATAGCAAAGACTCGGAATCAACCCAAATGTCCATCAGTGACAGACTGGATTAAGAAAATGTGGCACATATACATCACGGAATACTATGCAGCCATAAAAATGGATGAGTTTGTGTCCTTTGTAGGGACATGGATCCAGCTGGAAACCATCATTCTCAGCGAACTTTCACAAGAACAGTAAACGAAACACCGCATGTTCTCACTCATAGGTGGGAATTGAATAATGAGATCACCTGGACTCAGGAAGGGGAACATCACACAACGGGGCCTATTATGGGGAGGGGGGTGGGGGGAGGGATGGCATTGGGAGTTATACCTGATGTATAATGTAAATGACGAGTTGATGGGTAGTGACGAGTTGATGGGTGCAGCACACCAACATGGCACAAGTATATATATGTTACAAACCTGCATGTTGTGCACATGTACCCTAGAACTTAAAGTATAATAAAAAAAATTAACTTTCATAGTACAACATTTAAAAAGCTGAGAATATGTAATTCCAAAAGTTTAATACCCCTTATTAGTCAAGTAATTATAAATAAATATGAATTATATGAAAAAATATATAATTCATCATTACCAAGTAAGATTTATAACAGGGATGCAAGGATGATTTGACATACACAAATCAATTAACATTATACATTATATCAACAGAATGAAGGGCAAAGCCATATGATAATTTCAATTGATAGTAACAATGTATTTGATAAAATTCAACATCCTTTCATAATAAAAGTCCTCAAAAAAAAAAAAAACACCTACATATAGATGGAACATACCACAACATAATAAAAGACTTATATGACAGACACATAATTAATATCATACTGAATGGAAAAAACTGAAAGCCTTTCCTATAAGATCAGAAACAACAAGGATGCCTACTTCCACCACTGTTATTTAACATAGTACTGGAAGTCCTAGCTAGGGCTATCAGAGAAGAGAAAGAAATAAAGGTTATCCAGATTGGAAAGGAAGATGTCAAATTATCCTTGTTTGCACATGATATGATCTTATATTTGGTGAAATCTAAAGGATTTACCAAAAAACAACAACAACAAAAAAAAAAAACAAACCTGTTAAAACATTTAAAACTTCAGTAAAGTTGCAGGATACAAAGTCAACATACAAAACTCAGGTGCATTTTTATATGCCAAATGTCAACCATCTGAAAGAGAAATTAAGAAAATAATTCTATTTAGAATAGCTATAAAATATTTAAATTCCTGGAAATTAACCAAAGAAGTGAAAGTTCTCCACAATGAAAACTGTAAAACATTGATATAAGAAATTGAAGAAGACACATAAAAATAGAAAAGTAGTCCATGTTCATGAATTAGAAAAATCAATACTGTTAAAATGTCCATACAACATAAAACAATCTACAGATTTAATACAATCCCTATCAAAATACCAGTTACGTTCTTCACAAAAATAGAAAACTCTAAAATTTATGTGGAATGACAAAAGACTCAAAATAGCTAAAGCTATCCTATGGAAAAACAACAAAAATGGAAGAATTACATTTGCTGACTCCAAATTATACTACAGAGCTATAGTAACCAAAACAGCATGGTACCAGCATAAAAACAGGCACATAGATCAGCAGAACAGAATAGATAACCCAGAGATAAATCCATACATCTACAGTGAACTTATTTGTGACAAAGGTTCCAAGAACACATACTGGGGAAAGGACAATTTCTTAAATAAACAATGCTGGGAAAACTGGATATCCATATGCAGAAGAATGAAACTAGACTCCTATCTCTCACCATATAAAAAGTCAAATCAAAATATATTAAAGACTTAAATATAAGGCCTCAAGTTATGAAACTTCTCAAAGAAAATATTGGTGAAACTCTCTAGGACATTGGAGTGGGCAAAGATTTCTTGAGTAATTCCCCACAAGCAAAGGTAACCAAAGCAAAAATGGACAAATGAAACAACATCAAATTAAAAAGCTTCAGCACAGCAAAAGAAACAACAAAATAGAGAGAACCCACAAAATGGGAAAAAAATGTTTGCAAACTATGCATCTGACAAGGGATGAATAAGCAGAATTTATAAGGGACACAAACAACTCAATAGGAAAAAATCTAATAGTTTGATTTTAAAATGAGCAAAAATTCTGAATAGACATTTCTCAACAGAAGATGTACAAATGGCAAACAGGTATAGGAAAAGGTGCTCAACATCACTGATCATCAAAGAAATGCAAATCAAAACTATGATGAGGTACCATCTCACTCCAGTTAAAATGGCTCTTATCAAAAAGTCAGGCAATAACCAATGCTGGTGAGGATGCAGAAAAAAAGGGAACCCCTGTACACTGTTTTGGGGAATGTAAATTAGTACAACTACTATGAAGAACAGTTTAGAGGTTCCTCAAAAACAAAAAATAGAGCTACCATATGATGCAGCAATCCCAGTTCTAGGCATATATCCCAAAGAAAGGAAATCAGTACATCAAGGAGATAGCTGCACTCCCATGTTTACTGCAGCACTATTCACAATAGCCAAGATTTGAAAACAACCTACATCTGCATCATCAACAGATGAATTTTTTAAAATGTGCTACATATACGCAATGGAGTACTATTCAACCACAGAAAAAGAATGAGATCTTATCATTTGCAACAATGTGGATGGCACTGGAGGTCATTATTTTAAGTGAAATAAGCCAGGCACATAAAGACAATCATCTCATGTTCTCACATATTTGTGGGAGCTAAATAGTAAAACAATTGAACTCCTGGAGATAACCAGTAGAAGGATTGCAACCAGAAGCTGGGAAATGTAACAGGTAAGGGGGTGGGAGCCGTGGGAAGGATTAATGGGTACAAAAAAGTAGTGAGGAAGAATGAGACCTAGTATTTGCTAGCACAACAGGGTGACTATAGTCAAAAATAATTTAATTACACAATTTAGAATAAATAATACAATTGGATTGCTTATAACCCAAAGGATAAATGCTTGAGGTGATGAATATTCCATTTTACATAATGTGATTATTAAGCATTGCATGCCTCTATCAAAATGTCTCATGTAACCCATAAATGTATACACCTACTATGTACCCACAAAAACTAAAACTAAAAATAAAAATTTAACAATTATTTTCCCTATTTTCTTCCATACTCATCCACCTAGAATTGCACTGGTATGGCGCAATGGTACTGGTATGGTATAGAATTACACTTGTATGGCACATACACGAATTCAGTTCTTGTATACAGTTTCTGCACTACTATTATATGCTTAAAAGTTTTGGCATGCTTACAATATGCTGGACACTCTTTAAAGAAAATTACTTGTGTATTATCTAATGTAATTATTATAACCACCCTATTTGGCCATTCCTTTTATTACCCTCATTTTACAGAACAGGAAACTGAAAACAGCAAGGTTAAATAATTTGCTCTGGGCTTACTGTTAGTGTATATCAGAGCTGCGATTCAAACAGAGGCAGCATGACTAGGCATGAGTGTGCCTAACCACTCTGTTCTCCCACTTTCTACCTAGTGCAGATCAGAATCACAGTCATCTGCACATGTAGTACCACTCCTTCTGCTTTCATTTAAGAGAAACAGCAAAACGGATTGAATCAAAGTAATCATTTGTTTAGGGGTACATCTGTATTCCTGATGGAGCAACAATTAACCCTGCATTAACATCATGGTAAAAACATCAATTGTTGTTGATTTCTCTTATGACCAAAAAAAAAAAGACATTTCTAATTATCTCCTGTACTCGTTATTATGTTTCTCACATTTAAAAAGGTCTTGAATTTGTAGTAGGAAAGTTAATATCCAAGGACTCTAACCTGCAGTCTACAGACAAAAACATAACAAGGGCCACCAAATAATATGGACATACTAAATTTGAATTAAGAATAGCATAATGGCACATTTTTGGCTTTCATAACCAAGCTAAATCAAAATATGATTAAAATCAAAATAATACAATAGAACATGACAGTTTCTGGCAATGTAAGCCATCAAAAGGAATAGTGAGTAAAGCTAATTATTTGCACAAAAAGCAGTGCATTAACTGACAACTCAAGTGTCTATCAAAGCTGTTCAGGCACAGCTGGGTGCTGTAAGTCATCTGCACTGAATAAGCCTTCCAATTAAAATCTTTCTAGCCATTGGGAAATCACAGGTCTTTCTCAGTACTGGGCACTGGTTCCAGTGGGCTGCTCACTGCTTACCCCACAGTTTTCTTTCAGACTCTTCCTGAGGTTAATAAAAGGCAGCTACTTTTCATTAAAACCTGCTTCTAGGCCACGCGCGGTGGCTCACACCCGTAATCCCAACAGTTTGGGAGGCCAAGGCAGGCAGATCACCTGAGGTCAGGAGTTTGAGACCAGCCTAGCCAATATGGTGAAACCCCATCTCTACAAAAATACAAAAATTAGCCATGTGTAGTGGCTCAGACCTGTAATCCCTGCTACTTGGGAGGCTGAAGCAGGAGAATTGCTTGAACCTGGGAGATGGAGGTTGCAGTGAGCCAAGATCATGCCATTGCACTCCAGCATGGGTGACTGAGTGAGAGTCTGTCAAACAAACAAACAAAAAAACCCTGCTTCTATTATCTAATATCTAATACATTCTTCATTTCCCCCTAATACCTCAAATGCTTCACATAGTGGGGAGAAAGGACCCATGGCAACTGATAAAATAGTCCTGAACGTGAGATGTCTATCTGAAGAAGCACAGGAGGAGAAAGAAAGTAGAGAGCGGTCTAGATAAACTTTGAAAGCAATCTGAGACAGTGAAGACTTCTGGACATGGAAAAAGCATTTATTGGACACAGGCCCACTAAGTGCCAGATGCTATCGCCTTTGGTTAGAAGTAACCATCATTCTCAGCAAACTAACACATGAACAGAAAACCAAACACCGCGTGTTCTCACTCATAAGTGGGAGTTGAACAATGAGAACACATGAATACAGAAAGGTGAACATCACACACCAGAGCCTGTCAGTGGGAGAGGGGTTAGGGGAGAGATAGCATTAGGAGAAATACCTTATGTAGATGATGGGTTAATGGGTGCAGCAAACCACCATGGCACATGTATACCTGTGTAACAAACCTGCATGTTCTGCACATGTACTGCAGAACTTAAAGTATAATAATAATAATAAGGTAGGCAACTGGAAATCAACTAATCACACCCATTTATTCAATCTGCCACTAGGTTCAGTGCAGAAGCTAAACTGATTGGTCCATTCTATTCTACTGTGTAGGCTCTGGAGTAGAGCTGCCTGGACTTGAATTCCAGTTCTGCTTGCTAGTTATGAGACATTTCACTTTGAATTATTTGTGTTATCACTCAGCCTATTTCTTACCTATAAATCAAGGATAATAAAACTACCTACTTCATAGATTATTATAAAGGTTCATTGAGATTCAAAATGTATGTTATGCACCAGTATATGGTAATCATACAATAATTGTTAGCTTAGCTATTAGATGACAAAAAACCTCCATCTTATGTCTTAGGTGATCAATGTGTAAAGGTCTTAATCTTCAATATGCATAGTAATTTAAAGCAGTTTTTTTATACTGTTTTTGAAGCCCAAATAGGTCTAGAAATTACAAAATGAATTCTGCATCCTTGCATTACCTTTTACTGCATCTAGTCACTATATAAAGATCAAGGGAACTTCAGTTGCCTAAATGAGCTACTCTTTTCTAAAAATATAAAGAAAGGAAAACAAAGCAACTAGAGGCCACATTGTGCACTTATTTACAAGAGTAGACAGAACACTAAGTTTATGGTCATTAATAAATGCCTTGACTAATTCTGAGAAAAATATAGAGACAATTAAAATAAGTCCTGGGGAGCACAACCCTTGCTCTCATATGCCTGATTACTACCCTTCTCTCTATAGTACTAGGCATTAGTAGATAAACCAAAGATTTTTTATCATTGCACTGGATGTACAGTTCCATTCAGTCTGTATTTTTATTACAGGTAACGATGGAATAATTACCATCCATTGATATGACCATAGACCAGAACAAACTAAAAAGAAGAAGAAAGTTAAAAGATTGTACAGTTGCTCTCTGGTGTCAACAATAGTCATTGGAGAACATACTATTTTGTGGCCTGGTATTTAACTGCTACATGGACAAGAATGAAATAAAGTCTATTTATTTCTATTTCTCATTTTTGGGTCATATAATAGCATGATCTAGGATTAATAGGGACCTTAGATTAATCTATGGCTCTGTGAGAATTCACCAAAATCAATCTGCTGACTCACAAAAAACAAAACACCAAGAATATATATTTACAAACCTCTTCTAAAGAGTGAAAACTGCCTTGTTGTTTAGAAAAAGTTATGGACCATTGATATATATATAAGAATGACAGTAAAATAAAATAAAAACTAGTCCCACAATAATCTGGAAAAGAAAAGATGGAAAGAGAGAAGAGCACACCACTGTGTAACAAGACAGAAACAGGGACTCATCATAATTCCTCTTAGGATAAGACCTTATGTATTCAGAAGAAATGCCTTGCTAAGTCATTGGATACTGAGAGTAAGAATCCAGCAGAATCTCAACTAACCAAAAATAATTTATTAATTTGCAAAGGGAAGTGAGTGAAACCACAGGACATGAGAGAGGCAGAGAGTCTCCCACTGTGATTCACCTTTCCACTATGGATTTATACAACCCAAGCCATAGGAGAGCACCTTGTTTCTCCAAAGCCTTAGAGCTACCTTAGGGGAGAGGTAGAAATACAGTGAGAGTGAAACATACTGGGAAAAGATACAGGCATTTTCACAGGCCGGGGATGAAGAAGAGAATGACATTTTCCATCCAGGCTCATACAAAGTAAGTCATTGTATGGGAACCCCACCTCAGCCAGAATTGAGAGGCAAGTGTGGAGCATGCTGGATTGGGCTGGAATTGGGTCCTCTCTCATCACAGGATGGGAGTGGGAAGAGAGCTGCTGGAGCCATAGTTTCTCCTGGGTGGTGAGATTTGCAGCCAGGTTTAGCTTGGCAACCTAGTTTATATGTGTCATTGCTGAATGGCCCAGCCTGCTACTTTGGAAAGTCAGGGGAGTGAGCTGAACTGGCTCTGAAGAGCAATAGGGTGGCAGATATCACTCTTGCTCACCTGGATTGGGACTTTGGGCCACACCTTCCTTCCCTTGCAAAGAATTTGGTTCAGTGGTGTTTCCTTTGTTCCATGCCTACACATATTTCCAGTCATTCAACACACCTGCTCACCTGGATTAGAAGCCTGAGCTACCCCTTCCTTTTCACATAGAGAACTTAGTGCAGTGATGCACTCTCCACTTCATATCCAGAAATATTTTTAGGGATTTGGAGCACCCATGCATCTAGATTAGGAGGATAGGCTGCCCCTCCCTTCTGTGCAGAGAATTGTGGAAATAGAAGTTTCTCCACTCCACGCTCAGACACATCACTGGGTACTTGGTGCCTTACCACTAAAACTTCCACTGGAGCTGATGCTTGCACTTTCCATTAGGGAACCTGTGGGCAGGCCTATTCCACCTGGCCCTCCCAGCTTGTTCCTCAAATCCTGAGATGAGTAGACAGCTGATAGTGCATTCCAAATATCACCCCATTGGTTAAGGCAACAGATAGCTGCTCCTGGTAAATAAAGATCAAGCATATACCCATCTGAGTCTGCTGAAACAGACTTATCTGTAAACATCACCTACTTGCCTGAGGATTGATCTGCAAAAGTCCATAGAAAATGTGCTGACACATGTGAACAGCACTGGGGAAATGATATAAGCTTCCTGAGATTTCAAATGTTTACCCCTTCTCACAAGAGCCAGTAAGCCTGCTTACATTCCCAGTGCATCACTATTACAACTAGTATTTGAGAAAGATAAAATACAGAAGGTACATATAACCAAGCAATTTATAAAAAATCTTTGCCCACTGAAAACAGCTAGAACTAGAGCCAAAGGACCCTGTACAACATACACTTTTCCCTCCCCAAGGAGGGAAAGGAAATTCCATCTAAACAATAGTTATTTAAAAAAAGAAGAAAGAAGAAGAAAAAGAAAAAGAAGAAGAAAGAAGAAAGAAGAAGAAGAAAGAAGAAGAAGAAGAAAGAAAGGAAGGAAGGAAGGAAGGAAGGAAGGAAGGAAGGAAGGAAGAAAGAAAGAAGAAGAAGAAGAAAGAAGAAGAAGAAGGAGGAGGAGGAGGAGGAGGAGGAGAAGAAGAAAAGATAGCATACACAGATGAGAAGAAATCACAGAAACAATTCTGGAAAAACAGAGTATTACAACACACCCAAAGGATCATACTAACTCTCTAGAAATCGATCTTAACCAAAATGAAATCTTTGAACTATCAAAGAATTCAAAATATTTATTTTAAAGAAGTTCAGTGATATCCGAGAGAAAGTGATATGGTATTATGAAAATACCATAAATATATCAGAAAAACTATTAGAAAATGAACAAAGAGATGACTATTATTTGAAAACAGCAAAACTAAACAGAACTTCTGAAAAAAATTAATTAATTACTAAATACATTTGAGAACTTTCACAATATGCTAGAGTAAGCAGAAGACAGAATTTGAGACCTGAAAGGCAGGTCCTTCAAATTATCTGAGTCAGAAAAAAAGGAAAAAAGAATTTTTAGAAATAAACAAAGCCTTTGAGAAATGCAGTATTATATAACGCATCCAAGCCTACGAGTTGTACGTATTCCAGAGAGAGAAAAAGAAAAAGGAAGAAGTATGGACAACCTATTTGAGAGAATAATTCAGAAAAACTTCCCTAGTCTTGCTAGAGATTTGGACATTTAAATACAAGAAGCTCAGAGAACTCCTGAAAGACACATTGCAAGAAACCTCACCATGGCATATAATTATCAGACTATTCAAAGTCAACATGAAGGAAAAATTCTAAAAGCAGAGAGAGAAGCATCTAATAACCCAAAAAGGAAATGTTATCAGACTAATAGCAGACTTCTTAGAAAAAAAACTTATAAGCCAGAAGAGACTGAGGTCCTGTTTTTAGTTTTCTTAAATTAAAAAAAAAAAAAATGCCAGCCAAGAATGTTGTATCCTGCTAAATTAAGCTTCATAAATGAAGAGAAAATTGTGTCTTTCACAGACAAGGAAATAAAAGGGAATGTGTCACCACTAGACTAGTTCTACAAAAACTGCTCAACGGAGATCTAAACATGAAATCAAAAGGGCAATATTCATCATCATAAAAATACATGAAAATATAAAACTTACAAGTCTTATAAAGCAATTACATAATCAAGACTGTAATGCAGCTAGGTCATAATTAGCATTATGACAAGAAATAAACCAACATATCAATACTAACCATGAACATAAATGAACTAACTGCCCCACTTAAAAGATATAGACTGAAAGAATGGATTATAAAACAAAATCCAATAATGTGATTTATACAAGAAACCCACCCAAGTAGTAAAAACATATACAGACTCAAAGTTAAAAGGTGGAAAAAGATTTTTCCACTCAAATGAAAACCAAAATCAAGTGGGAATAGTTATACTTACTTCAGATGAAACATACTTTAAGTCAACCATGTTTAAAATTTCTAAATATATATGTACCCAATACTGGAGCACTCAGATTCATAAAACAAATATGATTTGACCTAAGAAAAAAGTTAGACAACAAAACAATACACCACACTGACAGCATGAGACAGATCATCAAAGCAGGAAATCAACAAAAAATTTCTGAATTTAAATTGAACTCTAAACCAAATGGCCCCAACAGACATTAACAGAACATTTATTCAACAATGGCAGAGCATACATTCTCTTCTCTTCTACACATAGGACATTCTCAAAAAAAGACCATATGCTAGGCCACAAAGCAAGTCTCAATAAATTTTTTAAAAATCAAACTCATATCAAGTGTCTTCTCAGACCACAGTGAAATACAACTAGACATCAATACCAAGAGGAACTCTTAAACCTATACAAATAAATGGAAATTAAACAACATGCTCCTGAATGATAATTGGGTCAATAATGAAATTAAAGTTTAAATTTAAAAAAATGTGGAAACAAATGAAAATAGAGACACTAAATACAAAAACTTCTGGGATACAACAAAAGCAATGCTAAAGGAAAGTTTACAGCATTAAAAGTGTACATCAAAAATATACAAAGATTATAAATTAACAACCTTATGTTGCTCCTCAAGGAACAAGAAAAACAACAAACCACATCCAAGGCCACCAGAAGAAAAGAAATAGCAAGGATCAGAACAGAAATAAAAGAAATTGATACCAAAGAAACAATAAAAGGATCAATGAAGTAAAAAAGGATCTGAAAAGATAAAAAAAATTGATAGACCACTAGCTAGATTAAACAACAAAAAGAGAAAAGATTCAAATAAGCATGATCAGAAATAATAAGTGTGACATTACAACTGATATCACAGAAATACAAAAGATCACCAGCAAGTCCTATGAGGATCTCCATGCACTTAAATTAGAAAACCCACAGAAAATAAATTCTTGTAAATATACACCTCCCAAGACCAAAAAAGAAAGAAATAGAAATCTTGAACAGATCAATGGTGACTAGTAAGATTGAATCAGTAATAAAATTAAGTTTATCTCCAAAGAAAGTTCAAATCCAGACAGACTGACAATGAAATTCTACCAGATGTACAAGGAAGGACTGATACCAATTCTATTGAGACTGTTCCAAAAATAAAGGAATCTAATTCTTCCTAACTTGTTCTATGAAGCCAGCGTCACCCTGATACCAAAGACCAGCAATGAAACAATAAAAAAGAATACTACAGGCCAATATCACTGAGGAATATAAAGGCAAGAATCCTCAACAAAATACTAGCAAAAAAAATCAACAGCATATCAAAAAGATATACCACAATCAAGTGGGTTTTATCCAAGGAATGCAGGGATGGTTCAACATATGCAAATTGATAAATGTAACTCACCTCATAATTTTAAAAAATGATCATTTCAATAGATGGAGAAAAGTCTTTTGATAAACTTCATTATTCCTTTATGATTAAAACATGCAACAAATTAGACATAGAAGGAACATTTTTAAAAATAATAATAGCCTTATATGACAAACTCATAGCCAATATCATACTAAACAGGGAAAAGTAGAAAGCATTACCATAGGAACTGAAACAAAACAAGAATGCTCACTCTCACCACTTCTATTCAACATAGTATTAAAAGTGCTAGCTAAAGCAATCAGGCAATAGAAAGAAAAAAGGCATTCAAATTGGAAAAGAGAAAGTTAAATTTTCTCTATTCATAGATGATATAATCATATACCTAGAAAACTCTACTGATTTTTCCAAAACACTCCTAGATTTGATAAACAATTTTGGTGAAATTTCAAGAAACAAAATCAACATGAGAAAATCAGAAGTAGTATTTTCATACAATAAAAATCAAAATGAGAACCAAATCAACAACTCAGTCTCACTTCTAATGGTTACAAAAAAATCTAGGAATACATGTAACCAAGGTGGTGAAAGATCTCCATGAGAAGTACCACAAAATACTGATGAAAGAAATCATAGATGACACAAACACATGGAAAAAACAGTCCCATGCAATAGATCAAAAGAACCAATATTTTTAAAATAAGGGTACTATACAAACCAATCTGTAAATTCAATGCAATTATCAAATTACCAATGGGATTTTTCACAGAATTAGAAAAAACAGTGATAGAATTTATATAAAACCAAGTATGTATGTGAATAACCAAAGCAGTTCTAAGCAAAAAGAACAAAACTGGAGCCATCACTTATCTGAATTCAAATTATACTACAAGGCTGTAATAGCCAAAGCAGCATGGCATTGGTATTAAAATGTACAAAAAACCAATGGGACAGAATAAATGACCCAGAAACAAAGCCATGTACTTACAACCAATTTATCTGTGACAAAATTGACAAAAATATAAACTGGAAAAACGATAACCTATTCAATAAATGGTTCTGGGAACATTGGATTGTCATATGCAGAAGAATGAAACTAGACCTCTATCTCTCACCATATGCAAAAACTAATCCAAGATGAATTAGAGATTCAAATGTAAGACCTCAAAACTATAAAATCCTAGAAGAAAACCTTGAAAACATGTTTCTGGATTTTGACCAAGGCAAAAAAAAAAATCATATTTAACCATTCAAAAGGAAATGAAACAAAAAAAAACCCCAAATGGGATGTAGTTAAACTAAACAGCTTCTGAAGAGTAAAAGAATCAACAGAGTAAAGACAACCTACGGAATGGGAAAAATATCTGCAAACAATGCATCTGACAAAAAACTAATATGTAGAGTCTACAAGGAACTCAATAAGAAAAAACAAATAACCTCATTAAAAAGTGGGTAAAATACATGAACATTTTTCAAAAGAAGACAAAAGCAGCCAAAAAACATATGAAAAGAATGCTCAACACCATGAATTATCATAGAAATGCAAAATAAAACCACAGTGAGATACTATCTTATACCAGTCATAATTACTATTATTAAAATGTCTAAAAATAACAGATGTTGGTGAGAATGTGGAAAAAGAATGTGAAAAAATACACTGTTGGTGGGAATGTAAATTAGTACAACCTCTATGAAAAACTGTATAAAGATATCTCAAGGAACTAAAAATAAAACTACTATTTAATCCAGCAATCCTGCCATTATGTGTCTACCCAAAGGAAATTATTGTATAAAAAAGACACCTGCACTCAGATGTTTATCAGAACACTATTCACAATAGCAAAGTCATGGAATCAACCTAAGTGTTCATCAACAGGTGACTGAATCAAAAATGTGGTATATATATGTATATATATATATGTGTGTGTGTGTGTGTGTATATACACACACACACACACACACACACAGAAAAGTACTCAGCCATAAAAAATCAAAAAGAAATTAATGCTTTTGCAGCAACATGGATGGAACTAGAGGCTATTCTAAGTGAAATGACTCAGGAACAGAAAGTCAAAAGCCACATGTTCTCACTTATTAGTGGAAGCTAAATAACTGCTACCCATGGACATACAGAGTGGAATAATAGGCATTAGAGTGAAATACAACAGGTGAAAATGTGGAAAGTGGTGTAGAACAAAATATTACATATTGAGTACAATGTACACTATTCAAGTGATGAATACACTAAAGTCCAGACTTCGTCATTATGTAATATATACATGGTACACAACTACACATGAACTCATATATTTTTAAGAAAATAAATAACTATATTCTCACAATATAGTGTGTTATAGCAGTGTCTAATACTATAATTTTAAGAAAAGAAAAAACTATATCTCACAATATAGTGTGTTATAGCAGTGTCTAATACTATAATTTGTATAGCTTAAATGTATGTTTAAAAATTTTAAATGGAGATAACTTGAAGAAAATGGTGGATACGAGACAGGACTAAAGTGCAGTTCCCAGTTGGATGGACGGACAGTGTGTGGAGACTTACTTTGTGAACTTTTGCTCCAAGAACCACCACAGGAACATACCAGAAAAAAAGGAAAAAAAAAGAATTCACAGACCTTTTGAAAGAAGTAGGCTGCTGCTGCAAACTCCACAAGAAAACTGAAAAACTGTGATTGCAAAAGTGTGAGAGAGGAGAAAAGTCTACCTCTGAACACACAACTCTACTGGAGAACCTGAAAATCCAAATCACAGGAGAAGGACTTAACTTTATTTAGAGCTGAAATGAATATAAGGAGCTTAGTAAATTATAAAACTAAATAAAAGCAGCAGGAAGAGCCCTGTAGGCACTCACAGTAACCAGCTCAAGCCCAGGGAAGCCATCTCTGGCTGTATCTCATAGAGGTCCTTGGGGAAGGCAGCCAGCAAATTGGGAAGGAGCCATAGAGTAAAGGAAACTTTCCTAAACTTTCTAGTAATTTCAACTTAGCGCAAATTTCCCAGAGCAGGGAACCTGAGTCTGTCCATGTGACAACTTCACTGCTAGCATAACCAACATTTGAGAAAACCAGCACTGTACACAAAACTACAACCAAGGACTTGCACAGAGCCCACTTCACTCTCCTGCCACCTCCACCAGAACAGGTGCTGGTATCTACAGTTGGAAGGCCTAAAGATACATCACATCACAGGACTCTGCAGACATTTCCTAGCACCAGTCTGGAGCCTGGTAGCTCCATTGTGTGGCTAGACCCAGAAAAGCAATAACAACCACTGTAGTCTGGCTCTTAGGAAGCCCCATCTCTAGGGAAGGGGAAAAGCACTACATCAAGGGATCACCCAATGGGACAAAATAATCTAAACAGCAGCCCTTGATAACCAGATCTTTTTAGACGTATTCTACCCAAATGAGAAGAATCCAGAAAAAAATAATTCTGGCAATATGACAGAGCAAAGATCTTTAGCACCCCTAAAACATCACACTAGCTCATCAGCAATGAATCCAAACCAAGAAGAAATCTTTGAATTGCTAAAAGAAAATTCAGATGGTCAAGTATTAAGCTACTCAAGGAGGCACTGGATAAAGGTGAAGTCCAACTTAAGGAAATTTTTTAAAAATACAGATTATGGATGAAAAAATCTTCAGAGAAATAGCATCAATAAGAAACAACCATAACTTCTAGAAATAAAAGACATAGAGGAATGCAAAAAACACTGGAAAGTTTCAACAATAGAATTAGACAACAACTAGAAGAAAGAACCTCAGAACTCAAAGACAAGGCTTTCTTTTCTTTTTAATTTTTGTTTTGTTCTGTTTTGTCTGTTTTTGAGATGGAGTCTCGCTCTGTCACCCAGGCTGGAGTGCAGTGGCGTGATCTCGACTCACTACAAGCTCCACCTCCCAGGTTCACACCATTCTCCTCCCTCAGCCTCCCTAGTAGCTGGGACTCCAGGTGCCTGCTACCATGCCCAGCTAATTTTTTGTATTTTTAGTAGAGATGGGGTTTCACTGTGTTAGCCGGGATGGTCTTGATCTCCTGACCTCGTGATCATCCTGCCTTGGCCTCCCAAAGTGCTGGGATTACAGTCATGAGCCACCATGCCTGGCCTCTTTTTAATTTTTATTTTACTCTAAGTTCTGGGATACATGTACAGAATGTGCAGGTTTGTTACATAGGTACGCATGTGCCAGGTGGTTTGCTGCACCTATTGACCTGTCCTCTAAGTTCCTCACCTCACCCCTCTCCCACAACCAACAGGCCCTGGTGTGTGTTGTTTCCCTTCCTGTGCCCATGTGCTCTCATTGTTTAACTCCCAGTTATGGGTGAGAACACGCGGTGTTTGGTTTTCCATTCTTGTTAGTTTGGCGAGGATAAGTTCCAGCTTCATCCATGTCCCTGAAAATGACATGGTTTCATTCCTTTTTATGGCTGTGCAGTATTCCATGGTGTAAATGTACCACATTTCCTTTATCCAGTCTATCATTGATGGGAATTTGGGTTGGTTCCATGTCTTTGCTATTATAAATAGTGCTGCAATAAACATACATGTGCATGTGTCTTTATAGAATGATTTACAGTCCTCTGAGTATATACCCAGTAATGGGATTGCTGGGTCAAATGGTATTTCTGGTTCTAGATCCTTGAGGATCACCATACTGTCTTCCACAATGGTTGAAATAATTTCCATTCCTACCAACAGTGTAAAAGTGTTCCTGTTTCTCCACCATCATCTACTGTTTCTTGACTTTTTAATAATCACCATTCTGACTACATGAGATGGTATTTCATTGTGGTTTTGATTTGTATTTCTCTAATAATCAGTGATGTTGAGTTTTTTTTCATATGTTGGCCATGTAAATGCCTTTTTTGTTGTTATTTTTTTGGCCATGTAAATGTCTCTTTTGTTGTTTTTTGTTTGTTTGTTTTGTTTTGTTTAAGATGGAGTCTTGCTCTTGTTGCCCAGGCTGGAGTGCAATGGCATGATCTCAGCTTACCACAACCTCTGCTTCCTGGGTTCAAGTGAGTCTCCTGCTTCAGCCTTCTGAGTAGCTGGGACTACAGGCAGGAGCCACCACATCCAGCTAATTTTGTATTTTTAGTAGAAATGGGGTTTCCACCACCTTGGCCAGACTGGTCTTGAACTCCCGACCTGAGGTGATCTGCCCGCCTCAGCCTCCCATAGTGTTGGGATTACCGGTGAGAGCCACCACACTCAGTCATAAATGTCTTCTTTTGAGAAGCATCTGTTCATATCCTTTGCTCACTTTTTGATGAGGCTGTTTTTCTCTTGTAAATTTAAGTTCCTTCTAAATTCTGGATATTAAACTTTTCAGATGGGTAGATTGCAAAAGTTTTCTCTCCTTCTGTAGGTTATCTGTTCACTCTGATGATAGTTTCTTTGGCTGTGCAGAATCTCTTTAGTTTAATTAGATCCCATTTGTCAATTTTGGCTTTTCTTACAATTATTTTTGGTGTTTTTGTCATAAATTCTTTGCCCTTGCCTATGTTCTGAATGGTATTGCCTAGGTTTTCTTTCAGGGTTTTATAGTTTGGGGTTTTAAATTTAAGTCTTTAATCCATTTTGAGTTAATTTTTATATAAGGTATAAGGAAGGGGTCCAGTTTCAGTTTTCTGCGTATGGCTAGCCAGTTTTCCCAGCACCATTTATCGAATAGGAGATTCTGTCCTCATTGCTTGTTTTTGTCAGGTTTGTCAAAGATCAGATGGTTGTAGATATATGGTGTTATTTCTGAGGCCTCTATTTTCTTCCATTGGTCTATATATCTGTTTTGGTACCAGTACCATGCTGTTTTGGTTACTGTAGCCTTATAGTATAAGTGTGAAGTCAGGTAATGTGATGCTTCCAGTTTTGTTCTTTTTGCTTAGGATTGTCTTGGTTATATGGGGTCTTCTTTGAATCCATATGAAATTTAAAGTAGTTTTTTCTAATTCTGTGGGGAATGTCAAGAGAAGTTTGATGGGAATAGCATTGAATCTGTAAATTACTTTGGGCAGTATGGTCATTTTCATGATATTATTTCTTCCTGTCCATGAGGATGGAATGCTTTTCCATTCGTTTGTGTCTTCTGTTACTTCCTTGAGCAGTAGTTTGTAGTTCTCCCTGAAAAAATCCTTTACATCACTAGTTAGCTCTATTCCTAGGTATTTTATTCTCTTTGTAGTGATTGTAAATGGAAGTTCAATCATGATTTAGTTCTCTGCTTATCTATTGTTGGTGTAAAGGAATGCTTGTGATTTTTGCATATTGATTTTGTATCCTGAGACTTTGCTGAAATTGCTTATCAGCTTAAGGAGTTTTTGGGCTGAGATGATGGTGTTTTCTAAATACAAAATCATGTCATCTGCAAAAAGAAAGAATTTGACTTCCTCTCTTCCTATTTGAATATGCTTTATTTCTTTCTCTTGCCTGACTGCCCTGGCCAGAACTTCCAATACTATGTTGAATAGGAGTAGTGAGAGAGGGCATCCTTGTCTTGTGCCTGTTTTCAAAGATAATGCTTCCAGTTTTTGCCCATTCAGTGTGATATTAGCTATGGGTTTGTCATCAATAACTTATTATTTTGAGATACGTTCCATCAATTCCTAGTTTATTGAGAGCTTTTAACATGAAGGGATGTTAAATCACAGCAAAGGTCTTTTCTGCATCTATTGTGATGACCATGTGGTTTTTGTCTTTGGTGCTGCTTATGTGATGGATTACACTTACTGATTTGCATATGTTGAACCAGCCTTGAATCCTAGGGTTGCAGCCAACTTGATCATGGTGGATAAGCTTTTTGATGTGCTACTGGATTTGGTCTGACAGTATTTTTTTGAAGATTTTCCCATCAATGTTAGTCAGATATATTGGCCTGAAGTTTTCTTTTATGGTTGTGTCTTTCCCCAGTTTGTATATCAAGATGATGCTGGCTTCATAAAATGAGTTATGGAGGAGTCTCTCCTTTTCAATTGTTTGGAATAGTTTCAGAAGGAATCATACCAGCTCCTCTTTGTACCTCTGGTAGAATTCAATAGTGAATCTGTCTGGTCCTGGGCTTTTTTTTTTTTTCTTTCTTTTTTTTTTTTTTTTTTTTTGGTTGATAGGCTACTAATTGCTGCCTCAACTTCAGAACTTGTTACTGGTCTATTCAGGGATTCAAATTCTTCCTACTTCAGTCTTGGGAAGCTGTATGTGTCCAGGAATTTATCCATTTCTTCTAGATTTTCTAGGTTATTTGTGTAGAGGTGTTTATAGTATTCTCTGATGGTAGTTTATATTTCTGTGGTCATATCCCCTTTATCATTTTTTATCGTGTCTACTTGATTCTTCTTTCTTTTCTTATTATTCTAGCTAGTTGTCTATTTTGCTAATTTTTTGAAAAACAAACAGCTCCTTGATTTATTGAGTTTTTTAGAGGGTTTTTAGTGTCTCTATCTCCTTCTATTCTGCTCCGATCTTAGTTATTTCTTGTCTTCTGCTAGCTTTTGGATTAGTTTGCTCTTGCCTCTCTAGCTCTTTTAATTGTTATGTTAGAGAGTAAACTTGATATCTTTCTAGCTTTCTGATGTGGGTATTTGGTGCTATAAATTTCTGTCTTAACACTACTTTATCTATGTCGCAGAGATTTTGTTATGTTGTCTCTTTGTTCTCATTGGTTTCAAAGAACTTATTTATTTCTGCCTTAATTTCATTACTTAGCCAAGAGTCATTCAGGAGCAGCTGTTCAATTTCCATGTAATTGTGTGGTTTTGAGTAAGTTTCTTAGTCCTGAGTTCTAATTTAATTCCACTGTGGTCTGAGAGACTGTTTGTTTTGATTTCAGTTCTTTTTCATTTGTGAGGAGTGTTTTACTTTCAATTATGTGGTCGATTTTAGATTAAGTGTCATATGGCACTGAGAAGAATGTATACTCTGTTGGTTTGGGGTGGAGAGTTCTGTAGATGTCTCTTATGTCCACGTGATCCAAAGCTTAAGTTCAAGTCCTGAATAGCCTTGTTAATCTTCTGTCTCATTGATATAATAGTGACAATGGGGTGTTAAAGTCTCCCACTATTATTGTATGGGAGTCTAAGTCTTTTTGTAGGTCTCTAAGAATTTGTTTTATGAATCTGGGCACTATTGTATTGGGAAGATATATATTTAGAATAGTGAGCTTTTTTATTGAATTATTACCTTTACCATTATGTAATGCCCTTGTCTTTTTTGATCTTTGTTAAAGTCTGTTTTTCCAGAGACGAGGAGCTTGGTAAATTTCCTCCATCCCTTTACTTTTAGCCTATGTGTGTCTTTGCAAATGAGATGGGTCTCCTGAATACAGCACACTGAAGGGCCTTAACTCTTTATTCAAATGCTACTCTGTCTTTTTAAATGGGGCATTTAGCCCATTTACATTTAAGGTTAGTATTGCTATGTGTAAATTTGATTCTGTCATCATGATGCTATCTGGTTATTTTGTACACTACTTGATGCAGTTTCTTCATAGCTTCATTTATCTTTTGTTGTGTTTTTGTATAGCTGGTACCAGTTTTTCCTTTCCATATTTAGTGCTTCCTTCAGGAACTTCTGTAAGGCAGGTCTGGTGGTGACAAAATCCCTCAGCATTTGCTTGCTGGAAAGGATTTTATTCCTCCTTGGCTTATGAAGCTTAGTTTGGTTGGATATGAAATTCTAGTTTGAGAATCATTTTCTTTAAGAATGTTGAATATCGACCCCCAATCTCTTTTGGCTTGTAGGGTTTCTGCTGAGAGATCTGCTGCTAGTCTGATGGGCTTCCCTTTGAGGGTGACCTGGCCTTTTTCTCTGGCTGTCCTTAACATTTTTTCCTTCATTTCAACCTTGGAGAATCTGATGATTATGTGCCTTAGGGTTAATCTTTTTGTAGAGTACTATAGTGGTGTTCTCTGTATTTCCTGAATTTGCATGTTGGCCTGTTTTGCTAGGGGGAGGAAGTTCTCCTGGAAAATATCCTGAAGTGTGTTTTCCAGCTTGTTTCCATCCTCCCCATCTCCTTCAGGTACACCAATCAATTGGAGGTTCAGTCTTTTTACAAATCCCTTGTTTCTTGGAGGCTTTGTTCACTTCTTTTCATCCTTTTTTCAATCTTGCCTGCATGCCTGATTTCAGCAAGCTGGTCTTCTATATCCTTTCTTCTGCTTAGTCGATTTGGCTATTAATATATGTGTACACTTCATGAAGTTCTCGTGGCGTGTTTTTCAGTTCCATCAAGTCATTTATGTTCTTCTCTAAACCTGTTATTCTATTTAGCAGCTCTAATCTTTTATCAAAGTTCTTAGCTTCTTTGCATTAGGTTAGACCATGCTCATTTAGCTCAGTGTAGTTTTTTATTACCCATCTTCTGAAGTCCACTTATGTCAATTTGTCCATCTAACCCTACATCCAATGTGCCTTTGCTGGAGAGACGTTGCAATCATTTGGAGGAGAAGAAGTACTCTGGCCTTTTGGGTTTTCAGCATTTTTTTCATTGATTCTTTCTCATCTTTGTGAGTTTGTCTAATTTCTTTCTTTGAGGCTGCTGACCCTTAGATGGAGTTTTTTTGGGAACATTTTTGTTGTTGATGATGCTGTTGTTGTTGCTTTCTGTTTGTTTGCTTTTCTTTCAATGGTCAGGTCCCTCTTCTGTAGAGGTGCTGCAGTTTGCTGGGGGTTCACGTCAGGTCCTATTCATCTGGTTCACTCCCACAACTAGAGATGTCACTCAGGGAGGCTGTAGAACAGCAAAGGTGGTTGCCTGCTCCTTGTGGGATCTCTAAACTCGAGGGCACCTACCTGATTCCAGTAGAATTGCTCCTGTATCAGGTGTCTGACAACTCCTGTAGGAATGCCTCACCCAGTTAACTGGCATGGGGAACAGGACCTGTTTAATGAAGCACTTTTTCCCTTGTTGGAGGGGGTGTGCTTTTCTGGGAGGAAACCAACTCATCTGGGCTGCCCAGATTCCTCAGAATTAGCGGAAGGAAATGCTAAGTTTGCTGGTCCACAGAGACTCCCAGTCAATTCTCCCCCAGAGGCTTAGGCTCAGGGAAATCCAGATTCTGTCCCTGAGCCTCTGGCTGAAGTTCTGCCTCCTTTGGCTAGAGGGTGGGAGCTCTCATGCCCTGTGTGGCTCTCAGGTGGGCCACCGCACCACACTGTTCTTCCTTCCTCTCCACGGATTATGCCATCTGTCTAGTTAGTTCTGATGAAAGAACCTGGATACCTTGGTTGCCAGTGAAGGATTCACATGCTAATTATGGTTCTTTTTGATGGGAGCCTCCAATTGCTGCTGCTTCTAGTCGGCCCATCTAGGCCATGCCCCTCAAAGACAAGGCTTTCAAATGAACCCAATTCAACTAAGAAAAAGAAAAAATAAAGGCCGACAAGAAGTTTGAGATATATTAAATAATGAAACTTAAGAATATTTGGTGTTCCCAGGGAAGATAAGAAATCTAAATATTTAGGAAACTTATTTGAGAGAATAATAAAGTAAAACTTCTCTGATTTTGCTAGAGATCTAGACATCCAGATAGAAAAGGCTTAAAGAATACCTAGGAATTCATTTCAAAAGATCATCACTTAGACACCTAGTCATCAGGTTATCTAAAATCAAAATGAAGGAAAGAACCTTAAGGCCTGTAAGGAAAAAACATCAGGTAGCAAAAAAAAAAAAAAAAAACTATCAGATTAACAGCAGATTTCTGAGCAGAAACCCTACAAGGTAGAAGAGAGTGGGGTCCTATTTAGCCTTCTTAAACAATTATCATCCAAGAATCTTGTATCCAGTGAAACTGAGCTTTATAAGTGAAGGAAAGATAGTATTTTTCAGACAAACAAATTCTAAGAGTATTTACTACTACCAAGCTGGCACTATAAGAACTGCTAAAAGGAGTTCTAAATCTTAAAACAAAACCTTGAAATACAGTAAAATAGAACCTCCAAAAAGTATAAATCCCACAGGGGTTATAAAATAGTAACACAATAAAAAAAAAAGAAAGGCATTCAGGCAAGAACTAACATGGTGAACAGAATAGTACCTCACATCTCAATATTTAATATAAATGGCCTAAATGCTCCACTTAAAAGGTACAGAATGGAAGAATGAATAAAAATTCACCAACCAAGTATCTGCCATCTTTAAGAAACTCACCTAACACACAAGCACTCACATAAGCTTAAAATAAAGGGGTGAAAAAAGATATTTCATACAAATGTATACTAAAATTGAGCCAGAATAGCTATTCTTGTCTCAGATGAAACAGACTTTAAAGCAACAGCAGTTACAAAAAGACAAAGTACTACATTATATAATTATAAAAGGCCTTGTCCAACAGGAAGATATCACAAACCTAAATATATATGCACCTAACACTGGAGATCCCAAATTTATAAAACAATTACTATTACACCTAAGAAATGAGATAGAGGACAACATAATAATAGTGAGAGACTTCAGTACTCCACTGACAGCACTAGAGAGGTTTTCAGGACAGAAACGCAACAAAGAAACAATGGACTTAAACTATACCAGAGAACAAATGGAGTTAACAGATATTTACAGAACATTCTACCCAACAACTGCAGAATATGCATTCTATTCATCAGCACATGGAAAACATTCTCCAAGACAGACCATATGACAGACCATAAAACAAGTCTCAACAAATTTAAGAAAATCAAAATTATATCAAATACTCTGTCAGACCAGAGTGAAATAAAATTGAAAATCAACTCCAAAAGGGAACCTTAAAACCATGCAAATACATTAAAATTAAATAACCTACTCCTGAATAATCATTGGGTCAAAATTGAACTCAAGATAGAAATTTAAAAATTCCTTGAACTGAATAATAATAGTGAGACAGCCTATCAAAACCTCTGGGATATGTCAAAAGCAGTGCTAAAAAGAAAGTTTATAGCACTAAATACTTAGATCAAAAAGTCTAAAAAAGCACTAATAAACAATCCAATGTCACACCTGAAGGAACTATAGAAACAAGAACAAACCAACCCCAAACCCAGCAGAAGGAAAGAAGTAACAAAGATCAGAGCTGAACTAAATGAAATTGAAACAAAAAAAATACAAAAGATAAATGAAACAAAAAGCTAGTTATTTGAAAAGATAAACAAAATTGATAGACCATGATCCAAGAAAAGATGATAGAAGATCCAAATAAGCTCAATTAGAAATGAAATGGGAGATATTACAACTGATACCACAGAAATACAAAAGATCATTCAAGGCTACGATGAAAACCTGTATGTGCACAAATTAGAAAACCTAGAAAAGATGGATAAATTCCTGAAAATATACAACCCTCCTACATTAAACAGGAAGAAATAGGAACTCTGAATAGACCAATGACTAGCAGGAAGATTAAAATGGTAATAAAAGAATTGCCAATAAAAAAGTTAAAGACCAGATGACTTTGCAGCTGAATTCTATCAAGCATTCAAAGAAGTGGTACTAATCCTTTTAACACTATTCCAATAAATAGGGAAAGAGAGGGAATTCTCCTAAATCATTCTATAAAGCCAGTATTATTCTTATACCAAAACCAGGAAAGGGCATAGCAACAATAACAGCAACAACAAAATCCTGCAGACAAATATCTTTGATGAACACAGATGCAAAAATCCTCAATAAAATACTAGGTAACTAAATCCAATAGCCTATCAAAACGATAATCCACCACGATCAAGTGAGTTTTATACCAGGAATGCAGGGATGGTTTAACATATGCAAGTCAATAAATATGATACACCACACAAGCAGAATTAAAAACTAAAATTACATGATCATCTCAATAGACACAAGAAAAACATTTGACAAAATCCAGCATCCCTTTATGATTAAAACCCTCAGCAAAATCAGCACAGAAGAAACAGTATTGGAAGTCCTAGCCACAGCAATTAAGAGAAAGAAATGAAAGGCATTTAAATTGGTAAGGAGGAAGTAAACTGTCCCTGTTCACTAATGATAGGATTGTATATCTAAAAAACATTGAAGACTCACCAAAAAGCTTTTGGATCTGATAAATAAATTCAGCAAAGTTTCAGGATACAAAATTAAGTTACACAAATCAGTAGCACTGCTATACACCAATAGTGACCAAGCTGAGAATCAAATCAAGAACTCCACTCATTTTACAACAGCTGCAAAAATAAAAGAAAATACTTAGAATATACCTAACCAAAGAAGTAAAATATCTGTGCAAGGAAAACTACAAAACACTGCTGAAAGAACTTATAGATGACACAAATGGAAACACATCCTATGCTCGTAGATGAGTAGAGTCAATATTGTAAAAATGACCATACGACTAAAAGAAACCTATAAATTCAGTGCAACTCATCAAAATACCACCATAATTCTTGACAGAACTAGAAGAAGTAATCCTAAAATTTATATGGAATCAAAAAAGAGCCTGTGTATCCAAAGCAAGAGTGAATACAAGACTAAATCTGGAGGTATCACATTACCTGACTTCAAACTATACTATGAGGCTATAGTTACCAAAACAACATGGTACTGGTATAAAAACAGGCACATAGATCAAGGGAAGGGAAGAGGAGGGGAGGGGAGGGAAGGGAAGAGACATGGCACATAATCTAAGATTGATCATATGTTTGGCCATAAAGGAATTCTCAACAAATTTTAAAGACCAGAATCATACCAACCATACTCTTGGACCACGGTGGAAAAAAAAAGAAAAGAAATTAATACCAACTAATACCTTAAACAATGCAAATACATGGAAATCAAATAATCTGCTCCTGAATGACTTTTAGATAAAAATGAAATTAAGGAAGAAATCAAGAAATTTCTTGAAATTAATGAAAACAAAGATACAATATACTAAAATCTCTGAGACACAGCTAAAGCAGTATTAAGAGGAAAGTTTATAATAGTAAATATCTACATCAAAAAGTTAGAAAGTTGGCAGGATGTGGGTTTTAAAAAAAGAAAAGAAAAAGAATCTCAAGTTAAAAACCTAACATCATGCCCAGAAGAACTAGAAAAACAAAAGAGTAGGTTGCGGTGGCTCACATCTATAATCCCAGCACTCTGGGAGGCCAAGGTGGGCAGATCACAAGGTTAGGAGATTGAGACAATCCTGGCTAACACAGTGAAACCCCGTCTCTACTAAAAATACATTTAAAAAAAAATTAGCCAGGTGTGGTGGCGGGCTCTTGTAGTCCCAGGTACTCGGGAGGCTGAGGCAGGAGAATGGCATGAACCCAGGAGGCAGAGGTTGCAGTGAGCCAAGATTGTGCCACTGCACTCCAGCCTGGGTGAGAGAGTGAGACTCCACCTAAAAAAAAAAAAAAAAAAAAAAAAAAAAAAAAAAAAGCTGGCAGGATTTGGGTTTTAAAAAAAGAAAAGGAAAAGAATCTCAAGTTAAAAACCTAACATCATGCCCAGAAGTACTAGAAAAACAAAAGGAAACAAATTGCAAAGCTCACAGAGAAAAAGAAATAACCAAAATCAAAGTTGAAATGAATGAAATTGAGACACAAAAATCCATACAAAAGATAAACTAACCAAAAGCTGGTTATTTGAAAGAACAAATAAGATTGATAGACTAATAAAGAAAAAGTTTTTTAAAAGATTCAAATAATAATAATTTAAAATGACAAAGGAGACATTACCACTGGTGCCACAGAGCTACAAAAATCCTTCAAAGACTATTATGAACACCTCTGTGCACACAAACTAGAAAACCTACATGAAATTGATAAATTCCTAGAATCAGAGAACTTCCCAGGACTGGAATAGGAAGAAAATGAATTCTTGAATCAACCAATAATGAGTTCCAAAATTGAATCAGCAAAAAAAAAGCCTACCGACCAGAAAAAAACTTGGACCACAAAGATTCACAGCTAAATTCTGCCACATATGCTTGGAAGAGTTGGTTCTAATCCTACTGAAACTATTCCAAAGAATTAAGGAGAAAGGACTCCTCCCTAACTCATTCTATGAGGCACCATCATTCTGATGAAAAACCTGGTAGAGACACAGAAAAGAAAACTTCATGCCAATATCCCTGATGAACTTAGATACACAAATCCTGAACAAAATATGATCAAATCAAATCCAGCAGCAAATAAAAAAGCTAATCCAATATGATCAAGTGGGATTTATGCCTATGATGCAAGGTTGGGTCAACATACACAAATCAATAAACGTTATTCTATATATGATAACTTTAGCAAAGTTTCAGCATACAAAATACATGTACAAAAATCAGTGGCATTTACGTACAAAAAGATGTCCAAGCTAAGAGCTAAATCAATAGCACAATTCTTTTCACAATATCCACAAAAAGAATAAAATATCTAGAAATACAGTTAACCAGGAATCACATAAGCAGAAATAAACCCAAAAAACACATGATCATCTTTTGATAAAATTCAAGATCTCTTCATGCTAAAAACCTTCAACAAACTAGGCATTGAAGGTACATAATTTAAATTAAAAAGAGCCTTCTATGACAAACCCACAGGCAGCATCATACGGAATGTACAAAATCTGGAAGCATTCCCCTTGAGAACCAGAACAAGACAAGGATGCACATTCACAACGCTCCTATTTAACATAGTATTAGAAGTCCTAGCCACAGCAATCAGGCAAGAGAAAGAAATAAAAGGTATCCAAATAAAAATAAAAAGAGAGGAAGTAAAATTACCTGTTTTCAAACACTACATACCTGGAAAACCCCATAGCCTCTGCCCAAGGCATAACTTTAGCAAAGTTTCAGGATATAAAATATATGTATGAAAATCAGTGGCATCTGTATACACAAAGATGTTCGTGCTATCAGATAAATCAATCACACAATACTATTCGAAATAGCCGCAAAAAGAATCAAATATCTAGAAATGCAGCTTACCAGCAAAGTGAAAGACTGCTGCAACAATAATTACAAAATACTGCTGAAAGAAATCAGAGACAACACAAGGAAATGGAAAAATATTGCATGCTCATGGATAGAAAAAATTAATATTAATAATAACCACAGTGAGATACCATCTCATGCCAGTTAGAATAACGATCACTAAAAAGCCAGGAAATAATCGATGCTGGAGAGGATGTGGAGAAATAGGAATGCTTTTACACTGTTAGTGCGAGTGTAAATTAGTCCAACCATTGTGGAAGACACTGTGGCGATTCCTCAAGGATCTAGAACCAGAAATACTATTTGACCCAGCAATTCCATTACTGGGTATATACCCAAAGGATTATAAATCATTCTACTATAAAGACCCATGCACATGTATGTTTACTGTGGCACTGTTCACAATAGCAAAGACTTGAAACCAATCCAAATTTCCATCAATGATAGACTGGATAAAGAAAATGTGGCACGTATACACCATGGAATACTATGCAGTCATAAAAAAGGATGAGTTGATGTCCTTTGCAGGACATGGATGAAGCTAGAAACCATCATTCTTACAAACTAACACAAGAACAGAAAACTAAACACTGCATGTCCTCACTCATAAGTGGGAGTTGAACAATGAGAACACATGGACACAGGGAGAAGAATATCACACATCAGAGCCTGTTGGGAGGTGGGGGTTAGGGGAGGGATAGCATTAGGAGAAATACCTAATGTACATGATGTGTTGATGGGTACAGTAAACCACCATGGCACGTGTATACCTATGTAAAAAACCTGCACATTCTGCACATGTATGCAGAACTTAAAGTATAATTAGAAAGAAAAGAAAAAATTAATATTGTTAAAAAAGCCATACTACCCAAAGCAATTAACAGATGCAATGCTATTCTTATTAAACTACCAAGGTCATGTCTCACAGAATTAGAAAAATGTATTCTAAACTTCATGTAAAACCAAAAAGGAGCCTGAAAAGCCAAAGCAATACTGAGCAAAAGGAACAAATCCAGAGGCATTACATTCCTGACTTCAAATTGTACTACAAGACTACAGTAACAAAAACAGCATGGTGCTTATACAAAAACAGACTCATAGACAACTGGAACAGGTTAGAGAACCCAGAAATAAAGCTACATACCTACATCCATCTGATCTTTGACAATATCAACAATAACAAGCAATGGGAAAGAAATTCTTATTCAGTAAATGGTGTTCAGATAACTAGCCAGCCACATGCAGAAAACTAAAACTGGACCTCTTCCTTTCACCATATATAAAAATCAACTCAAGACAGATTAGAATTAAACATGAAATCTAAAACTATAAAACCCCTAGAAGAAAACCTAGGAAATACCATTTTGGACATAAACCTTGCCAAAGATTTCATGACAAAGACTCCAAAAGCAATTGTAACAAAAACAAAAATTAACAAGTAAAGACCTAATTAAAGAGCTTCTGCACAGCAAAATAAACTATCAGTAGAGAAAACAGACGATCTAAAGAATAGGAGAAAATGTGCAAACTATGCATCTGACAAAGGTCTAATATTAAGAATCTACAAGAAACTTAAGCAAATAACAACCTATCTACTGTGGATGGTCAGAAAAAGAGATTTTTTTTAATGTTAAATATGTAAAGACTACAAACAGACACTTCTCAAAAGAAGACACACCAGCAGCCAACAATCATATGAGAAAATAACATCACTGATCACTAGAGAAATTGAATCAAAATCACAATGAGATACCATGTCACACCAGTCATAATGGTTATTATTAAAAAGTCAAAAAAACTACAGATGCTGCTGAGGCTATGGACAAAAGTGAATGCTCATATACTGCTTCTAGGAATGCAAATTAGTTCATGCATGTGAAAAGCGCTTTGGTGATTTCTCAAAGAATTTAAAACCAGTACCACTCAACCCAGCAATCCCAGTGCTGAGTATATACCCAAAGGAATATTAATTGCTCTACCAAAAATGCATTTGCATGTGTATGTTCATCACAGCACTATTCACAATAGCAAAGACATAAAATCAACCTCAGTGCCCATCAGTTGTGGACTGCATATTGAAAATGTGGTACATACACACCATGGAATACTACACAACAACAACAAAAGGATGAAATCATGTTCTTTGCAGCAACATGGATAGAGCTGGAAGCCATTATTCTAAGCAAATTAACATAGGAATAGAAAACCAAATACTTCATGGTCTCACCTATAAGTGGAGGCTAAACATTGAGTACACATGGACACAAATTGAAATAATAAACACCAGAGCTTACTTGAGGGTGGAGAGTGGGAGAAGGATGAGGACTGAAAATCTACCTATAGTATACTATGCTCACTACCTAGGTGATGAAATCATTTGAACTGTGTACCCCCACAACACACGTTTATCCATGTAACGAACCTGCACGTTTACCCCTGAACCCCAACTAAAACTTGGAAGGTAAAAGAAGAGCATAAACAAATCCTTCCAGGAAAAGACATAAAATAATTGCTCAAACTAAGTGCTATGGACTACTGTGAAAGGAATTCTTTTCAGATTATCTCAGTTTGACAGAAGTGTTACTAAACTCAGTGCTTTTGCACAGAGCAGTTAGATGAAATAGAAGATATTCCTTCTCTCCAAGAATTTAGCCAAACCAAATAAATTGTATGATGTACTTTAGGAATTTAACTGTAGTTATATAAATATCTACTTCATTTTTGCCCACTACCTTCAGTTGTTATGCAGCACATATTGTGTTACAATGCCTTGATCAAAACTACAATTTTAATATTCTATTATACTTCTAACATTGAACTGTTAAGTGTCATGTTTGATTTTGGTATTTGTAGATATCCTTTATCAGGGTAAAAAAATTATCCCCCTGAAAAAGACCCTGTCTGAGAGCTTTGAAGAGAGCAGTGGATCTCCCAACACGGAAGTTGAGATCTGAGAATGGACAGACTGCCTCCTCAAGTGGGTTCCTGACCCCGAGTAGCCTAACTGGGAGACATCCCTCACTAGGTGCTGACCGACATCCCACACCTCACACGGCGGGGTACACCCCTGAGATGAAGCTTCCAGAGCAAGAATCAGACAAGAACACTCACTGTTCAGCAATATTCTATCTTCTGAAGCCTCCGCAGATGATACCCAGGCAAACAGGGTCTGGAGTGGACCTCAAGAAATCTCCAACAGACCTACAGCTGAGGGTCCTGACTGTTAGAAGGAAAACTAAAAAACAGAAAGGACACCCACACAAAAACCACATCAGTACATCACCATCATCAAAGATCAAAGGCAGATAAAAACCACAAAGATGGGGAAAAAGCAGGACAGAAAAGCTGGAAATTCAAAAAATAAGAGCCCATCTCCACCTCAAAAGGAACGCAGCTCATCACCAGCAATGGAAAAAAGTTGGATGGAGAATGATTTTGACGAGTTGAGAGAAGAAGTCTTCAGTCCATCAAACTTCTCAGAGCTAAAGGAGGAATTACGTACCCAGTGCAAAGAAACGAAAAATCTTGAAAAAAGACTGGAAGAATGGATAACTAGAATAATCAATGCAAAGAAGGCCACAAACGAATTGACAGAGATAAATCCATGACATGAGAAATACGTGACAAATGCACAAGCTTCACTAACCAACTGGATCAACTGGAAGAAAGACTATCAGCGATTGAGGATCAAATGAATGAAATGAAGCTAGAAGAGAAGTCTAAAGAAAAAAGAGGAAAAAGAAATGAACAAAGCCTTCAAGAAGTATGGGATTATGTGAAGAGACCAAATCTATGTCTGATTGGGGTGCCTGAAAGTGAGGGGGAAAATGGAACCAAGTTGGAAAACACTCTGCAGGATATCATCCAGGAGAACTTCACCAATCTAGTAGGGCAGGCCAACATTCAAATTCAGGAAAGAGAGAGAACCCCACAAAGATACTCCTCAAGAAGAGCAACTCCAAGACACATAATTGCCAGATTCACCAAAGTTGAAATGAAGGAAAAAATCTTAAGGGCAGCCAGAGAGAAAGGTCAGGTTACCCACAAAGGGAAGCCCATCAGACTAACAGCAGATCTCTCAGGAAAAACTCTACAAGCCAGAAGAGAGTGGGGTCAATATTCAACATTCTTAAAGAAAAGAATTTTCAACCCAGAATTTCACATCTAGCCAAACTAAGTTTCATAAATGAAGGAGAAATAAAATCCTTTACAGATAAGCAAAGGCTTAGAGATTTTGTCACCACCAGGCCTGTCCTACAAGAGACACTGAAGGAAGCACTAAACATGGAAAGGAACAACCGGTACAGCCATTGCAAAAACATGCCAAAATGTAAAGACCATCGAGGCTAGGAAGAAACTGCATGAACTAATGAGCAAAATAACCAGTGAATATCATGACAGAATCAAGTTCACACATAACAATATTAACCTTAAATGTTAATGGAGTAAATGGTCCAATGAACAGACACAGACTGGCAAATTCGATAAAGAGTCAACACCCATCAGTTTGCTGTATTCAGGAGACCCATCTCACGTTCAGAGACACACATAGGCTCAAAATATAGGGATGGAGGAAGATCTACCAAGCAAACGGAGAACAAAAAAAGCAGGGGTTGCAATCCTAGTCTCTGATAAAACAGACTTTAAACCATCAAAGATCAAAAGAGACAAAGAAGGACTTTACATAATGGTAAAGGGATCAATGCAACAGGAAGAGCTAACTATCCTAAATATATATGCACCCAATACAGGAGCACCCAGATTCATAAAGCAAGTCCTTAGAGACTTACAAAGAGACTTAGACTCCCATACAATAATAATGGGAGACTACAACACTCCACTGTCAACATTAGACAGATCAACGAGACAGAAAGTTAACAAGGATATCCAGGAATTGAACTCAACTCTGCACCAAGCGGACCTAATAGACATTTACAAAACTCTCCAACCCAGATCAACAGAATATACATTTTTCTCAGCACCACATCACATTTATTCCAAAATTGACCACATAATTGGAAGTAAAGCACTCCTCAGCAAATGTCAAAGAACAGAAATTATAACAAACTGTCTCTCAGACCACAGCGCAATCAAACTGGAACTCAGGACTAAGAAACTCAATCAAAACCACTCAACTACATGGAAACTGAACAACCTGCTCCTGAATGACTACTGGGTACATAACAAAATGAAGGCAGAAATAAAGATATTCTTTGAAACCAATGAGAACAAAGATACAGCATACCAGAATCTCTGGGACACATTTAAAGCAGTGTGTAGAGGGAAATTTATAGAACTAAATGCCCACAAGAGAAAGCCGGAAAGATCTAAAATTGACACCTTAACATCATAATTAAAAGAACTAGAAAAGCAAGAGCAAACACATTCAAAAGCTAGCAGAAGGCAAGAAATAACTAAGATCAGAGCAGAACTGAAGGAGATAGAGACACAAAAAACCCTCCAAAAAATCAATGAATCCAAGAGCTGATTTTTTGAAAAGATCAACAAAATTGATAGATCACTAGTAACATTAATAAAGAAAAAAAGAGAGAAGAATCAAATAGACACAATAAAAAATGATAAAGGGGATATCACCACGGACCCCATAGAAATACAAACTACCATCAGAGAATACTATAAACACCTCTATGCAAATAAACCAGAAAAACTAGAAGAAATGGATAATTTCCTGGACAGTTACATTCTCTCAAGACTAAACCAGGAAGAAGTAGAATCCCTGAATACACAAATAGCAGGTTCTGAAATTGAGGCAATAATTAATAACCTACCAAGCAAAAAAAGTCAAGGACCAGAAGGATTCACAGCCGAATTCTACCAGAGGTACAAGGAGGAGTTGGTAACATTCCTTCTGAAACTATTCCAATCAATAGAAAAAGAGGGAATCCTCCCTAACTCATTTTATGAGGCCAACATCATCCTGACACCAAAGCCTGGCAGAGACACAACAAAAAAAGAGAATTTTAGACCAATATCCCTGACGAACGCCAATGCAAAAATCCTCAATAAAATACTGGCAAACCAAATCCAGCAGTACATCAAAAAGCTTATCCACCATGATCAAGTGGGCTTCATCCCTGGTATGCAAGGCTGCTTCAACATACGCAAGTCAATAAATGTAATCCAGCGTATAAACAGAATCAAAGACGAAAACCACATGATTATCTCAATAGATGCAGAAAAGGCCTTTGACAATTTTCAACAGCCTTTCATGATAAAAACGCTCAATAAACTAGGTATTGATGGAACATATCTCAAAATAATAAGAGCTATTTATGGCAACCTCACAGCCAATATCATACTGAATGGGCAAAAACAGGAAGCATTCCCTTTGAAAACTGGCACAAGACAGGGATGTCCTCTCCCACCACTTCTATTAAACATAGTGCTGGAAGTTCTGGCTAGGGCAATCAGGCAAGAGAAAGAAATCAAGGGTATTCAGTTAGGAAAAGAAGAAGTCAAATTGTCCCTGTTTGCAGATGACATGATTGTATATTTAGAAAACCCCATTGTCTCAGCCCAAAATCTTCTTCAGCTGATAAGAAATTTCAGCAAAGTCTCAGAATACAAAATTAATGTGCAAAAATCACAAGCATTCTTATACACCAGTAACAGACAAACAGAGAGCCAAATCAGGAATGAACTTCCATGCACAATTGCTTGAAAGAGAATAAAATACCTAGGAATCCAACTTACAAGGGATGTAAAGGACCTCTTCAAGGAGAACTACAAACCACTGCTCAGTGAAATAAAAGAGGACACTAACAAATGGAAGAACATACCATGCTCATGGATAGGAAGAATCAATATCGTGAAAATGGCCATACTGTCCAAGGTCATTATAGATTCAATGCCATCCCCATCAAGCTACCAATGACTTTCTTCACAGAATTGGAAAAAACTGCTTTAAAGTTCATATGGAAAAAAAGAGCCTGCATTGCCAAGACAATCCTAAATCAAAAGGACAAAGCTGGAGGCATCATGCTACCTGACTTCAAACTATACTACAAGGCTACAGTAACCAAAACAGCATGGTATTGGTACCAAAACAGAGATATAGACCAATGGAACAGAACAGAGTCCTCAGAAATAATACCACACATCTCCAGTCATTTGATCTTTGACAAACCTGAGAAACAAGAAATGGGGAAAGGATTCCCTATTTAATAAATGGTGCTGGGAAAATTGGCTAGCCAGAAGTAGAAAGCTGAAACTGGATCCTTTCCTTACTCCTTATATGAAAATTAATTCAAGATGGATTAGAGACTTAAATGTTAGGCCTAATACCATAAAAACCCTAGAAGAAAACCTAGGTAGTACCATTCAGGACATAGGCATGGGCAAGGACTTCATGTCTAAAACACCAAAAGCAACGGTAACAAAAGCCAAAATCGACAAATGGGATCTAATTAAACTAAAGAACTTCTGCACAGCAAAAGAAACTACCATCAGAGTGAACAGGCAGCCTACAGAATGGGAGAACATTTTTGCAATCTACTCATCTGACAAAGGGCTAATATCCAGAACCTACAAATAACTCAAACAAATTTACAAGAAAAAAACAAACAACCCCATCAAAAAGTGGGCAAAGGATATGAACAGACATTTCTCAAAAGAAGACATGCATACAGCCAACAGACACATGAAAAATGCTCATCATCACTGGCCATCAGAGAAATGCAAATCAAAACCACAATGAGATACCATCTCACACCAGTTAGAATGGCAATCATTAAAAAGTCAGGAAACAACAGGTGCTGGAGAGGATGTGGAGAATAGGAACACTTTTACACTGTTGGTGGGACTGTAAACTAGTTCAACCATTATGGAAAACAGTATGGCGATTCCTCAAGGATCTAGAACCAGAAATACCATATGACCCAGCCATCCACTACTGGTATATACCCAAAGGATTATAAATCATGCTGCTATAAGACACATGCACACGTACATTTTTGCGGCACTATTCACAATAGCAAAGACTTGGAATCAACCCAAATGTCCATCAGTGACAGACTGGATAGAAAAAATGTGGCACATATACACCATGGAATACTATGCAGCCATAAAAAAGGATGAGTTGTGTCCTTTGTAGGGACATGGATGCAGCTGGAAACCATCATTCTCAGCAAACTATACAAGAACAGAAAACCAAACACTGCATGTTCTCACTCATAGGTGGGAACAACAATGAGATCACTTGGACTCGGAAGGGGAACATCACACATGGGGCCTATTGTTGGGTGGGGGGAGGGATTGCATTGGAGTTATACCTGATGTAAATGACGAGTTGATGGGTGCTGACGAGTTGATGGTTGCAGCACACCAACATGGCACAGGTATATATTAACAAACCTGCAAGTTGTGCACATGACCCTAGCTTAAAGTATAATAATAATAATTATAAGAAAGAAAGAAAGAAGAAAGAAAGAAAAAAGAACAATAAATGTGTCACTATAAAAAAATATCATATGGAACCAAAAAGAGCCCACATTGGCAAGACAATCCTAAATCAAAAGAACAAACCTGGAGGTATCACGCTACCTGACTTCAAACTATACTACAAGGCTACAGTAACCAAAACAGCATGATACTGGTACCAAAACAGAGACATAGACAAATGGAACAGAACAGAGTCCTCAGAAATAATACCACACATCTACAGCCATTTGATCTTTGACAAATCTGACAAAAAGAAGAAAAGGGGAAAGGATTCCCTATTTAATAAATGGTGCTGGGAAAGTTGGCTAGCCATAATAGAAAGCTGAAACTGGATCCTTTCCTTACTCCTTATATGAAAATTAATTCAAGATGGATTAGAGACTTAATGTTAGACCTAATACCATAAAAACCCTAGAAGAAAACCTAGGTATACCATTCAGGACATAGGCATGGGCAAGGACTCCATGTCTAAAACACCAAAAGCAATGGCAACAAAAACCAAAATTGACAAATGGGATCTAATTAAACTAAAGAACTTCTGCACAGCAAAAGAAACTACCATCAGAGCGAACAGGCAACCTACAGAATGGGAGAAAATTTTTGCAATCTACTCATCAGAAAAAGGGCTAATATCCAGAATCTACAAAGAACTCAAACAAATTGACAAGAAAAAACAACACCCCATCAAAAAGTGGCAAAGGATATGAACACATTTCTCAAAAGAAGACATGCATACAGCCAACAGACACATGAAAAAATGCTCATCATCACTCGCCATCAGAGAAATGCAAATCAAAACCACAATGAGATACCATCTCACACCAGTTAGAATGGCAATCATTAAAAAGTCAGGAAACAACAGGTGCTGGAGAGGATGTGGAGAAATAGGAACACTTTTACAATGTTGGTGGGATTGTAAACTAGTTCAACCATTATGGAAAACAGTATGGCAATTCCTCAAGGATCTAGAACCCGAAATACCATATGACCCAGCCATCACATTACTGGGGATATACCCAAAGGATTATAAATCATGCTGCTATAAAGACACATGCACACGGATGTTTATTGCGGCACTATTCACAATAGCAAAGACTTGGAATCAACCCAAATGTCCATCAGTGACAGACTGGATGAAGAAAATGTGGCACATATACACCATGGAATACTATGCAGCCATAAAAAGATGAGTTTGTGTCCTTTGTAGGGACACGGTTGTAGCTGGAAACCATCATTCTCAGCAAACTATCACAAGAACAGAAAACCAAACACTGCATGTTCTCACTCACAGGTGGGAACTGAACAATGAGATCACTTGGACTCGGGAAGGGGAACATCACACACCATTGCCAATTATGGGGAGGGGGGAGGGGGGAAGGATGGCATTGGGAGTTATATGTCATGTAAATGATGAGTTGATGGGTGCTGATGAGTTGATGGGTGCAGCACACCAACATGGCACAAGTATGCATATGTAACAAACCTGCAAGTTGTGCACATGTACCCTAGAACTTAAAGTATAATAATAATAATTTTAAAATCATCCTCCTTTTTTATTTCATATATATATGAAAGAAGTTTTTTCATATATATATATATGAAAGAAGTTTTTTCATATATATATATATATGAAGAAGTTTTTTCATATATATATATATGAAAGAAGTTTTTTCATATATATATATGAAAGAAGTTTTTTCATATATATATATATGAAAGAAGTTTTTTCATATATATATATGAAAGAAGTTTTTTCATATATATATATGAAAGAAGAGGCATTGCATATATATATATATATGCAAGTCATTTCTCCCTTGCCTCACAGGGGTCCTTGGGGAGGGCTGCCAGAGGCACTAGAAAAAAGGCCACAGGAAGAAAAATCCCCCAGCCGAACTTTGTAACAATTGGAAGTGATCGAGATGTCTACTGTCCAGAACTTGGGGCAGGGTGTGAATCTGGTGTGCAGACTCACAGGTCGGGGAAGCAAGAAAGTCTTACTTGCTTTCACAGCTGGGAGATGGGTAGCCTGGCTCATATATATATATATGAGATGAGAAGAGGAGAATAGATTACCTTTATGCATTGCTTGATTCCATTTAGAAAAGTTTTAATAATTTTTGACACATATTTATTTCTCAGTGTCTTTACCTTGATTTGGTATCAAGGTAATATTAACTATATAAAGTTAGTTGGAGCATGTGGCACAGTTTTTGTTCTCTCTTTCTTCTAAAATAATAGAAATCCCTAGACATCTGAAGAAAGTCTCCAGACACCTGGATGTCCAAAATAAGACTATATTTTTCAACCTCCCTTGCAAATTTGTGTGACCATGTGACTAAGCTTTGATTTATGGGGTATAGGGCAACTTCAGGGATGTGATTTTTAAGAAATAGGTACCCTAAAACCCTCTGAAGGAAGAAGATTGCTCCTGCAGAACTCAGTAGACAAACCAATATTGTGAGAGTGCAACCTGTAGAAGTGAGAAAGGGGGATTGTCCACCCACAAATATGCACCCTCACTGGGGAAACTAAAGGTTTAGATCACAGGAGAAGAGTCTGACCTTACTTGGGGTTGAGTCAATTTAGAGAGTTGAACAAAATACATGGGTAGAAAAAGCAATCGAAAAAGCCTTGTGGACTTGCTGGGTATCCTAACAAGTCATTTCTCCCTTGCCTCACAGGGGTCCTTGGGGAGGGCTGCCAGAGGCACTAGAAAAAAGGCCACAGGAAGAAAAATCCCCCAGCTGAACTTTGTTAACAATGGAAGTGATCGAGATATCTACTGTCCAGAACTTGGTGCAGGGTGTGAATCTGGTGTGCAGACTTCACAGATTGGGGAAGCAAGAAAGCCTTACTTGCTTTTACAGCTGGGAGATGGGTAGCCTGGGGCAAGTTCTCAGCCCTACTGACCCACTGCCTGGAAACAGACTCAGTGCCGTTGGATGGGGCATGGTGAGAGTGACACCAGAACTTTGGGTTGCATGGGAGCTGGGTGAGGCCTGTGATGGCTAGCTTTCCCCCACTTTCCTGACAACTTGCATGACATAGTAGAGACGGCCATAATCCTCTTAGGAAAATAACTCCATCGACCTGGGAACCACACCCTCATCCCCCAAGGGTGAGTCTGAGCTCAGACATGCCTTGCCCTGACCCCACCTAATGGTCATTCCCTACCCACCTTGGTAGCTGAAGACAAAGCGTATATAATCTTGGGAGTTCTAGGGCTCTGCCCACCACCTGTTCCTCCCCATGCTACCACGACTGATGCTGCCTTGAAAGAAACCTCCCAACAGGAGGACAACCAGCACAAAAATATTGCATTAAACAACCAAAGCTAAGGAACCTTACAGAGTCCATTTCACCCCCCTGCCACTTCCACTGGAGCAGGTGCTGGTATCCACAGCTGAGAGATCCACAGATGTTTCACATCACAAAATGTTGTGCAGACAACCCCCAGTAAAAGCCCAGAGCCTGGGAGGCTTGCTGGGTGGCTAGATTCAGAAGAGAGATAATCACTACCGCTCAGCTCTCAGGAAGCCACATCCCTAGGAAAAGGGGGAGAGCACTACATAGAAGAAACACTCCTGGGACAAAAGAATATGAAAAGCAGCCTTGAGCCCTATACCCTCCCTCTGACATAGCCTACCCAGATGAGAAGAAACCAGAAAATCAACTCTGGTAATATGATATAACAAGGTTTTTTAACACCCCTCCCCCGCCAAATCACACTAGCTCACCACCAGTGGATTCAAACCAAGAAGAAATCTCTGATTTACCTAAAAAAGAATTCAGAAGGTTAGTTTTTATGCCAATCAGGGAGGCACCAGAGAAAGGTGAAGCTCAACTTAAGAAAGTACAAAAAAGATACAAGAAATGGGAGGGTAAATTTTCAATGAAATAGACAGCATAAATAAAAAACAATCAAAACTTCAGGAAACAATAGGCTGACTCATAGAAATGCAAAATTCTCTGGAAAGTCCCAGCAATATAATCAAACAAGTAGAAGAAACAACTACAGAGATCAAAGACAAGGTTTTTTAATTAACCCAATCCAACAAAGACAAAGAAAAAAAATAAAATATAAACAAAGCCTCCAAGAAGTCTGGGATTATGTTAATGACCAAACCTAAGAATAATTGGTGTTCCTGAGGAAGAAGAGAAATCTAAAAGTTTGGAAAACATATTTGGGGAAATAATTAAGGAAAATTTTCCTGGGTTTGCTAGAGACCTAGACATCCAAATACCCAAATACAAGAAGCACAAAGAACATCTGGGAAATTCATCACAAAAAGATCATCACCTGGGCACATTGCCATCAGGTTACCTAAAGTTAAGACAAAGGAAAGAATCTTAAGAGCTGTGAGGCAAAAGCACCAGGTAACATATATATTTACAAAAAAAAAAAAAAAAAAAAAAAAAAAAAGGCCTATCAGATAAACAGTAGATTTCTCAGCAGAAACCCTACAAGCTAGAAGAGATTCGGGCCCTATCTTCAACCTCTTCAAGCAAAGCAATTATCAGCCAAGAATTTTGTATCCAGTGAAACTAAGCTTCAGAAGTGAAGGAAAGATACAGTTTTTCTCAGACAAAAAAAATGTGAGAGAATTTGCCACTACAAAGCCAGCACTACAAGAACTGCTAAAAGGAGCTCCAAATTTTAAAACAAATACTGGAAATGCATCAGAACAGAACCTCTTTAAAGCACAACTCTCACAGGAAATATATAATAAAAATACAATTTAAAATCCAAAGGAATACAGGCAACAAATAGCACAATAAATGGAATCATACTTCATATCTCAATATTAACATTGAATGTAAATGGTATAAATGCTCTACTTAAAGATACAGAATTGCAGAATAAACAAGAATTCATCAACCAACTATCTGCTGTCTTCAAGAGACTCACTTAACACATAAGGACTCACATAAACTTAAGGTAAAGGGGTGAAAAAAGGCATCTCATGCAAATAGACATGAAAAGCCAGCAGGAGTAACTATTCTTATATCAGACAAAAAAAAAAATTTTTAAGCAATAGTTTAAAAAACAAAGAGGGGCATTATATAATAATCAAAGGCCTTGTCCAACAACAAAAAAAAATCATAATCCTAAATATATACACACCTAACACTGGAGCTTCCAAATGTATAAAACAATTACTAACAGACCTAAGAAATGAGATAGACAGCAACACAATAATGGGGGGCTTTAATACTCCACTGACACCACCGTACAAGTCATCAAGACAGAAAGTCAATAAAGAAACAATGAATTTAAATTATACTCTGGGAAAAAAATGGATTTAACAGATATGTAAAGAACATTCTACCCAACAACCACAGAATATATATTCTATTCATCAGTCCATGGAACTTTCTCCCAGATAGACCACATGATAGGCCACAAAACAAGCCTCAATAAATTTAAGAAAATTGAAATTATAGCAAGCACTCTCTCAGACCACAGTGGAATAAAACTGGAAATCAACTCCAAAAGAACCTCCAAAACTCTGCAAATACATGAAAATCAAATAACTTACCCCTAAATTATCATCAGGACAAAAATGAAATTAAGGTAAAAATTTAAAAATTCTTCAAACTGAACAACCTACCAAAACCTCTAGGATACAGCAAAGGCACTGATAAGAGGAAAGTTCATAGCCCTAAACACTTGCATCAAAAAGTCTGAAAGAGCACAGACAGACAATCTAAAGTCACTCCTCAAGGAACTAGAGGAACAAGAACAAAGCAAATCCAAACCGAGCAGTAGAAAGGAAATAACAAAGATCAGAGTAGAACTAAATAAAATTGAAAAAAAATACAAAAGATAAATTAAACAAAAAGCTGGTTTTTTGAAAAGGTAAATAAAATTGATAGACCATTAGCAAGATCAACCAGGAAACAAAGAAAGAAAAATTTAAATAAGCTCAATTAGAAATGAAACACGACACAAATACAAAAGATCTTTCAAGGCTACTATGAACATCTTTATGCTCATAAGCTAGAAAACCTAGAGGAGATGGATAAATTCCTGGGAAGATACAGCCCTCCTAGCTTAAATCAGGAAGAATTAGATACCTTGAACAGACCATTAAATAGCAGTGAGATTGAAATGGTAATAAAAAAAAATTTTACCAACAAAAGAAGTCCAGGACCAGATGGATTCACAGCAGAATTCTACCAGACATTGAAAGAAGAATTGGTATCAATTATATTGACACTATTCCCTCAAGATAGAGAAAGAGAAAATCTTTCCTAAATTATTCTATGAAGCCAGTGTCACCCTAATACCAAAACCAGGAAAGGATATAACAACATTAACAAAAAAACTGCAGACCAATATCCCTGATGAACATAGATGCAAAAAAAACCTCAACAAAATACTAGCTAACTGAATCCAAAAATATATCAAAAAGATAACTCACCATGATCAAGTGGGTTTTAGAGCAGAGATGCAGAGATTGTTTAACATACACAAGTCAATAAATTTGACACATCACATAAATATAATTAAAAATGAAAATCACATTATTATCTCAGTAGATGCAGAAAAAGCATTCAACAAAATCCAGCATCCCTTTATGATTAAAACTCTCAGCAAAATCAGCATACAAGAGACATATCTCAATGTAATAAAGTCCATCTATGAACAACCTACAGCCAATATCATATTGAATGAGAAAAAATTGAAAGCATTTCCTCTGAGAACTGGATGAAGACAAGGATGCCCACTCTCACCACTCCTCTTCAACACAGTACTGGAAGTCCTAGGCACCACAATTAGGCAACAAATAGAGGGCATCCGAATTGGTAAAGAGGAAGTTAAACTGTCAATGTTTGCTGATATGATTGTTTACCTAGAAAACCCTAAAGAATCCTCCAGAAAGCTCCTAGAACTGATAAAAGAATTCAGCAAAGTTTCTGAATATAAAATTAATGTACACAAATTAGTACCTCTTCTATAAACCAACAGTGACCAAGCAGAGAATCAAATCAAGAACTCAACCCCTTTTACAATAGCTGAAAAAAAAATACCTAGGAATATACCTAGCCAAGGACGTGAAATACCTCTACCAAGGAAAACTGCAAAACATTGCTGAAAGAAATCGTAGACAACACAAACAAATGGAAACACATCCCATGTTCGTGAATGGGTAGAATCAATATTGTGAAAATGATCATTCTGCCAAAAGCAATCTACAAATTCAATGCAATTCTCATTCAAAATACCACCACAATTCTTTACAGAACTGGAAGAAACAATCCTAAACTTTGTATGGAACCAAAATAGCCCACATAGCCAAATCTGGACTAAGCAAAAAGAACAAACCTAGAGGTATCACATTATCTGATTTCAAACTACACTATAAGGCCATATTCACCAAAACAGCATGATATTGGTATAAAAATAGGCACAAAGACAAATGGAATAGAACAGAAAATGCAGAAATAAACCCAAATACGTAACACCCAACTGACCTCTGACAAAGCAAACAAAAGCATACAGTGGGAAAAGGACACCCTATTCAAGAAATGATGCTGGCATAATGGGCAAGCCACATGGAGGAGAATGAAACTGGATTATCATCTTTCACCTTACACGAAAATCAACCCAAGATGGATCAAGAACTTAAATCTAAGACCTGAAACTATAAAAATTCTAGAAAATAACATTGGAAAATCCCTTCCTGACGTTGGCTTCAGCAAGGATTTCATGACCAAGAACCCAAAAGCAAATGTAATAAAAATAAAGATAAATAGTTGGAACTTAATTAAACTAAAGAGATTTTACATGACAAAAGGAACAGTCAGCAGAGTAAACAACCCACAGATTGGGAGAATATCTTCACAATCTATACATCTATCAAAGGACTAATATCCAGAATCTGCAACAAACTCAAACAAATCAGCAAGAAAAACAAACATCAATAGACAATTCTCAAAAGAAGATATACAATGACCAACAAACATGAAAAAAATGCTCGACGTCACTAATGAGCAGGGAAATGCAAATCAAAACCACAATGCGATACCACCTTACTCCCTCAATAGTGGCCATAATCAAAAAATCAAAAAATAACAGATTTGGCATGGATGCGGTTAACAGGGAACACTTCTACACTGCTGGTGGCAATATAAACTAGCACAACCACCATGGAAAACAGTGGAGACTCCTAAACACCTAAAAGTAGAGCTACCATTTGATCCAGCAATCCCACTACTGGGTATCTACCCAGAGAAAAAGAAGTCATTATATAAAAAATATACTTGCACACATGTTTATAGCAGCATAATTCACAATTGTAAAAATGTGAAAGCAACCAAAATACCCATCAATGACTGAATAAAGAAACTGTGGTGTGTGTGTATATATATGTATGTATGTATATATGTGTGTATGTATATACATATATACACACACACAACAAACTCAAACTCATCATATAGATGGAATACTACTCAGCCATAAAAAGGAATGAATCAATGGCATTTGCAGTGACCTGGATGAGATTGGAAACTATTATCCTAAGTAAAGTAACTCAGGAGTGGAAAACTAAACATTGTATGTTCTCACTGATATTTGGGAGCTAAGCTATGAGGACACAAAGGTATAAGAATGACATGATGGACTTTGCGGACTCGGGGGGAAAGGGTGAGAAGGGGGTGAGGGATAAAAGAATACAAATTGGGTGCAGTGTACACTGCTTGGGAGATGAGTGCACCAAAATCTCACAAATCACCAATAAAGAATTTACTCATGTAACCAAACACCACTAGTTCCCCAATAACCTATCAAAAAAAAGAGGTCCCTTTCTTCAACCCATCCTCTCACTTACTCACTGAAATGAGAATGTGGTTGTGAGCCTTCTTGGATTATGTGTTCAAATGTACCACTTTAGGTATGATGGAGAAATACAGCAAAAGGAACCTGAGATGCTGAACCTCTGAAGAACTACGTTTCCCACAGATGACCTTAAAAAGCAGTCTGCTATACCTGTACTGGCCAGCTGTCTCCAGGCTATGATATGAGACAGAAAATAAAACTCTACATATTTTAAGCCATTGTTATCTTGGTTCCTGTTAAATACAGATAAACTTATATTTTAACAAATATATAAAGTGCTTCTTCATTTTTTAGTATTCTCTGAAATTTGTAAGGTTAAAATTATCTGTTCCTTCTATAGCAATTTCCTGTGAAATAATCCAGCCATGGTGTTTTATTTGGGGAAAGATTTTAAACTACTGATTATAGGTTAATAGTTATAGAACCGTTAAGATGTTTTATTTCTTCTTGAGCCATTTTAAATAATTTTTATTTTGTAGGAATTTGTCCATTTTACCTAGGTTTTTAAATTCATTGTCTGAGATTGCTATTATGGTTAAGAAATAGTAAATTTCAGAGGTCTTGTAAAGGGGCTTTTTTATAAAGAAAATACCTTTCCCCATGGCAAAGTACCAACTGCTGTACTCAGTCTTGTTAATATGTTGGGTTTGTGAAGCAGGAAATGATAGCATTATTTTTAATCCAGTATTCTTATGGTCACTTGCATTTGAAGTAAAAGCTGACCACTAAGATGGGACAATGGAGGAATTCTATGTTGTTCTCCCCTAGTTGAGCTAGTATTTTGAGGTCAATTCAATCTCCCATGAAGACGAACTGCTGCCTAGGTAGAAAACTGATAAGCCCAGCATCACAATAGCAGGATAGGTATGTCTGCCAGATTGTACAGGGGTCCTCGTTGAGGAGCAATGGCAGTAGGGAACTGCTCAGGTCTTGTTCAGTTTTGTCATGGAAGTTGAATTTACTCCCTCTGGACTCTGATTAACCTCAGAGATTAAGTTGTGTTCGACCCTAATTTTCAGTAGTTCATCTAAATTTTATATGGAACAGGAGGTTTGTTTGCAACTACCAGCCTCTGCCAAAACCATTAAATTTAGAGACTTAACAAATGCAGCACCCTGGATTAGTTTTTACTTCCTCGCTTTTGGGTAAATAACTAAAAAGGCTAAGTGATTTGACCACTACCACACATGAAGTTTATGGTAACTAGTCATTTTCCATGACGCTAAGTCCAGTAGATCTTTTTACTTTACCACTTGGTCTCCTTTGCAAAGAGTATATATACAGTAATATACTGACATTGACTCTTGCAAAATGACTTCTATAGGGTAACGCCAATAATTGATAGCTTTTTTCCAATTCTATAAGCATTTTCACTTGACTTGACTGAACTAATCTCTTCTGAATCCCAGGCATTAAAAAATATGAAAAACACGTAATTGGGTACAGAGTCAAAGGGGAAAAAAAGTTCTCACCCATCCTACTCTCTCCACTTCTAGTGGAAAAATGTCACAGGTGTGGGTTTGTTTCCACTTAGAGCATGATATTAATATTTCTTCCTGTGCCAAGGATAAATGGCACAATTCTCCATTTTTCTCATCCTGGAAAGAATTTAAAAAGTGTGACTGGGTATCAGAGCATAGTTCCATTAGGTTTATATAATGACCACAACAGCAGCCCCAGTCTGTGTCAAGATTCCTAACTTTAAGAGTAAACCTCCTAACTTTTGTTCATCAAAAGTGAAGTGGTTTTCACCATGCCCTCAAACTCAAAAGCTCCTAAACAAAATGATGGAGGATGCTGATAAGAGAAGAGAGAAGTCATTCTCATTGATTTGTTTTGTAAAAATAAGGCAGAGAAAAATGGGAGTTCTGTGTACTGTTGCCTTAACTATAAAGGAAAACAACTTTAATAATTCAGAACATTTTCCTCTTGGGCCTTATGGAACAGAGCAAAGTTTGATATTTGAGCATACTTAAACCCTAAACTCCTAACATTAGCAGGACCCTTGTTTTTGCTTTTGAACAACTGGGAAATTACCTGTAAAGAAAAGTTCTCAAACATGAGCTGAAACCTGATTTCTCTATTTCATCCCAACCCCAAGGTAAAACTAACACAAAGAAAACTTTACAAGTATCTACCAATTTAAAACATTTAAAAAAAAGATCAATAGTAAGCCCAAAACTACATTACATCTATTTGTTTAGTGGATGTTCTGTGGTTTGTTGATGTTGGTTTTTTTGTCTGCTTTTTCTTTTATGTACTTTGTTTACATTGTATCTCCATCCTGTTAAATAGCTGTAATTGCTCACTAATTTAATTACTGTAGCTCTTCAAACTACACATTGATTGTTATTGTATCTGTTTTATAAAATTGCATTATATAAATATCTTTGCTTCATTTTAATTTTTTGTTATTTCTATCGATTTTTAAGTTTTTTACAAACTTGAATTTCACTTGACTTGAAAATAAAACCACTGTAATTCAATTGTTCATTTACTCAGCTTATGTAGCAGAGAGAGCAAATAAAGATTTAGAGAAGTTCATCAAGACTTGTCTGTATTCAGTGGTACTTAGTGGTTCTTATAGGAAGACTGAACATAAAAGCCTAGAAAAAGATAACTTACAGAATGGCTCCTGAACAAGCTTGAGGAATCAGGAAATAGTTTATGTAAATCTTTCCTATCTCATCATTGTGGTTTATCTAGAATTGGACTATAAAAGAAAATAAATGGCAATGGACATCCATTTCCTTATTTTCCTTTCTATTACTTCATTGCAAACAGGATGCTTTCATTTCCTAGGTATTTTCTGCCAGTATAATTGGAGCTGATGACAAATGTGATAACAATAATAACAACTCACCTTCTTGGGACCATGAAGTGACTCCACTGGGTACCATTATTGTTTGACTCACTCTTCTATGAGAAATTAGTCTCAAGACACCAGTTAAATAGGCTGTATACCACAAAAGTCTATATTATGACTGTCATTGTCCCTTTTATAACACCCCTCTTTTTATAGTGACTCCCTTTTATAAGCCCCTCCCCTTCTATTCATTGTAGGAAGAGCCCCCACATTCAGGTTGTTTTAGCAGAAAAAAAAGTTGGAATCTCTCCTTGGCTTATTGCTGGCTTAGACCTAGTCAGAGACATAAGGATTATAACTGACTCAATTTCTTTATTTTATTTCAGGATTCAAAAGATAGTAAGTTAAAATTAATTCATTTTTATAGGTAAGTCTCAGTGAATGAGCCATAGTCAATATTCTACCCTAAACACAAAACTTCACTTCTCTTCCAGTGAGACATATTTATGTCAACATTCAGTGAATTACCCTGGTACAACTGCTTAGGCTTTTCTTTCTCTTGACATCCAAAAAGTTTCTCACAAAGAGCATTTTAAGAAATTTATTGCTCATTTTATTTGGTGTTGATTAGTCTAAATAATCTAATAAACAGGTAAAGGGAATCACATGCAAAGAACTTCTGCTGAATAGTAAAATACATCTTATAATGTTACTAGGATAGCAGATTTCTACTGCTGCTTGTTTACTTTTTCTCCATAGTTTGCATTACCCCAGTACTTATCGATTGATAAGAAATAATGTGGGCTGGGTTTTTTAATGTGGCCACTGGATTAAAAAATTAACTTTTCAGTAATCAGCAAAACCTGATAGAATTTATTTTGCTCCTAAGAGAAATCTTCAAGAAAAAGAATTAAAAGAAAAGTTTACAGAATAAATGCCCTATCATAATAAAAGTTTGGAATAAATGTTCACAGTATTTTTCTTAACTGTTCTACTCCCCAGGGAAAGGGGCAAAACTCCTCTGTTAGATATTTTCTAATCCTTAAGTGACTTGTCATCTTTATGGAGCAAGAGGTCATTTGGCAAGTGGAAAAGAGTAAGCTTAGATAGTGATGGGTAATCTAATAGGGGGTGACAATTTGGGACCACCCAGACATTATTGCAAGCGTCTAGGCCTGCTATTTATACTGGAATATGTCAGGTCTCCTGAGAGGCAGAATAAAGACTTTGAGACTGAGAATCAACTATACGATACCAAGGTTGATACACACAACAAGAGAAGATAAATGGTGTTTCCCAATTTCTCAAGGAAGAGGGTAACTGATAAGTTTCCATGACTTAGGAGAAAGTCAAGGTACCTGGACCTTATCTTGGACCACTGGTTCATAGTTGGCCAGGAAAAGTGTTATGAGTTTCCTGCTGAGTTATCCATCTGTCCATAAATTGAGTTCTTCAAGAAAAAGCATATAAAAATTGAAATATCCAAGTATATTTGGGAAGCCTGATAAATAATAACATATTCTGGTTCAAAATAAATCCTTCCTCACCTTTAAGGACAGCTCAGAATTGGTAAGAATGGTATAGGTTAATATTTGAACAAACCGGAGTCAGTGATAACAGCCATTGTCATAGGAAATCTACAATCAACTCTGATTCTAGATGTGAAACATTTAGAAAGTTTTAAGAAGAAAATACACTCAGGGTTAGGAGGATAACTTGGATCTCTTAAAGGAAATAAGTGGAAGCTCAGATAAATCAGTGTTTTTTCTTTTTTTTTTTTTTTTTTTTTTTTTTTGAGACGGAGTCTCGCTCTGTCGCCCAGGCTGGAGTGCAGTGGCGCGATGTCGGCTCACTACAAGCTCCGCCTCCCGGGTTTACGCCATTCTCCTGCCTCAGCCTCCCGAGTAGCTGGGACTACAGGCGCCCGCCATCTCGCCCGGCTAATTTTTTTGTATTTTTTAGTAGAGACCGGGTTTCACTGTGTTAGCCAGGATGGTCTCGATCTCCTGACCTCATGATCCACCCGTCTCGGCCTCCCAAAGTGCTGGGATTACAGGCTTGAGCCACCGCGCCCGGCCAAATCAGTGTTTTTTCTATCCGATGGTAAATGTACTAACACATAAAAGAGCAGTAGCTAAGCTAAAACACTCCACTATACAGGACAAGCAACTCTAGTACCCTTCTTCCCTAGAACTGGACTAGCCTCCTAGAGTCTGAGATACCAAAAGACCCCTGTCTCCAGGGAGCTGAGTCATCACTGTGCTGTTCCATTCCTCCAAGGGCCCAAACAACAGCCATGCTCAGTCATTCTTGGATTATTGGATTCTTGCATTCTTACTGCAGCAGCGGTGGTGGCTGCTGCTGCTGCTGCTGTACCTGGCCTCACAGAGTCTGCATTATTGCCAAGACCCACCATCCTAGAGTCTAGGTTCTACATGGTGCCTCATCGCCAAGGACCCAAGCTGCCACTGAGCCCTAGGGGCTCAGGTTTCCAAATTATAGTTATACCTTGCACCCTGGGATTGAACCTTCAGAGTACCCTTCCTCCCTGGAGTCAGACCAGGGCTGTGTCCTCCCCATTAGGGGTGGAATCACAGTACACCCGAACTCCCTGGACCCAAGCTGCCAGGGGGTGTCTCAGAGCCACAGATCCTGGTGCTGTGAGAAACCAACCAACCCTGCAACAGCGGGTGAACCTGCATTCCAAGGCCCAAGTGCCATAATACGTTTGTGAGACCTTGAACCTAGGACCCTCAGCTCCACATTGTCCAAGCACCTGTATCTGCTGGAATCCTGCTATTTGGAAGCTGTAAGACATAATGAGAAGAGGAATCTCTTCAATTAAGTCTCTCCATTGTGAGGAAAGTGAGAATAGAATGATCTCAGGAGCTCTCATGACAGAAAAGATTAATAACCTACACTGCCACCATGACTACTACAAACTTCTGGAGCCTAGGACACTGAGGACCTCCAGTTATTGATGATAATGAAAACAGCTGAAGAAGCTGCTTGGAGACTATATCACTGCAGCTATGCAGAAACAGAATAACCATACCCTTTCCAACCAGCACACTAAGACCCCACTGCAGGCAAAAATATTTCTCTATGAAATCCACTCAAATGTTGAAAGAGGTGATTGTTCTGCCAGATACACAGACATCATGCAGGGACACACACAAAAAAATATGAAAAAGTAAGGAAATATGATATCGCCAAAAGACACTAATAACTCTAGTAACTGACATGAATGAAAGGGAAATCAACAAATTGCTGGAAAAGGAATTCATAATAATGGAAAGGAAACTCAATTAGAAACAAAAATACAGATAGATAAATCAAAAAACAAGAAAAATGAATTAATATATGAACAAGAAATTCAACAAAAAGAAGAAATGTTGCAACTGAAGAATTCAATAATTAAATAAAAAATACAATAGAGAGTTGCAACAGGAAACTTGATTGAGCAGAAGAAAGAATCATTAAACTTGAAGATAGGCACTTGAAATTAACCAGTTTGAAAAAATATATATAAGAATAAAAAAGAGTAAAGAAAGTTTACAAAACTTATGGGATACCATAAGCCTACAAATTTTATCATGAGAATTCCAAAAGAAGAGATGGAAAATAGTTTGAAAAAAAATAACTCGCTGAAATAATAGCTGCAAACTTACCAAGTGTAGGGAAAGATATAGACATCCAAACCTTGGGAGATTAAAAGCCCCCAAATAAATTCAACCTTAAAAGTCCTCCCCAAGGCATTTTATAGTCAAAATGTCATAAGTGAAAGACAAAGAGGGAATTCTAAAAACAACAAGAGAATAGCCCCAAGTTACAATAAGGGAATTCCCATAAAACAAATGCAGTTTTGGCAGCAGAAACCTTACAGGAGGGGAGAAAATGAAGATATATTCAAAATATTGAAAGAAGAAAATTGTAATCCATGAATATTATACACAGCCAAGCTGTCTTTCGGAAAGAGGGAGAAATAAAATCTTTCCCAGACAACAATTATGAAAGTATGAAAAAGCAGGGTGTTACAGCACCCTCAAAAGATTGCACTAACTTTCTAACAATTGATCCTAATCAAAATAAAAATTTTGACATGCCAGAAACAGAATTCAAACTATTGATTTTAAAGAAGCTAATGGAGATTCAAAAGAAACCTGAAAACTAACACAAAGAAATCAGAAAATCAATTTGGGGTATAAAGAAGAAATTGACCAAGTAGAGAGAGATATATATAGATATATAGATATCTTAATAAAAAAAACAGAACCTCTGGAAATAAAAAAATGTATTGAAGGAACTTAAAAATACAGTTGAAATTTTCAACAACAGACCAAGCAGAAGATGAAATCTCAGAACTTGAATGCAGGTCTTTTTCATTAATTTAGTTAAACAAAAATAAAAATATTTAAAAAGAATAAACATACCTGGCACATTGGTTCATGCCTGTAATTTCAGGGGGGATCACTTGAGGCCAAGAGTTTGGGACCAGCTTAAGAAATATAGTGAGACCCAATCTCTGCAAAAAAAATTTTAAAGTTTAAAAAATTAGCTAGGCATAGTGTAGTGGCATGTTTAGTCCCAGCAGTTTGAGAGGCTAAGGCAAGAAAATTACTTGAGCCCAGAAGTTTGAGTGCAGTGAGCTATGATGGCACTACTGCACTCCAGGTTGGACAGCAAAGCAAGACCTGTCTCACAAAAAAAAAAATAGTGAAGCTTTTCAGAGGACAAACTGTCCAACTTTATGAATCATTCTTATTACCAAGTGACAAAAAAAGAGCAAATGATTTGAAAACCTATTTAAGAAAATAATTAAGACTTCCCTAGTATGGAGAGAGATTTAAACATTCAGATACAAAAGGAGAAGTGAACACCAGAAAAATACATTGTAAGATGAGCTTTGCCAAGACATACAGTCAGCAGACTATCTAAAGTCAACCTGGAGAAAAAAAAATCCTAAAATCAGCAAGAGAAGAGTTTCTAGTCACTTGCAAAAGAAATGCCATCAGACTAACAGCAGACTTCTCAGTCCACTGTTATATGCCATTATATATTGGGATCCTATTTTAACAGTGTTTGAAGAAAAAAACTGTCAACCATGAATTTTATGTTCTGTTGGAATAAGCTTCATAAATAAAGAAGAAATAGTCTTTTCCAGAAGAGCAAATGCTAAGGCAATTCATCACCACTAAACCAACACTACAAGAAAGGCTCAGTTAAAAATATGGAAACAAAAGGTCAATATTTGCCATCATTAAAACACATAAAAGTAAAAAACTCACAGGACTTATAAGACAGTTACACAAATGAGGAAGAGAGAAATCAAATGGCAACATGACAGAACTCTACCAAACCAAAATTACGAACAGACTTTAGACAAAACAAAGAATCCACAAAGCAACAAGATAGCAATTAATATTATGACCAGAATAAAATTTCACATCTCAATTAACCTTGATTTAATGTATTTGTAAATACATTAAATTCTTTGCTTAAAAAATATAGATTAGTAAAATGGATTTTAAAAACCATGAACCAACTACATATTGCTTAAAATAAAGTCATCTCACTAGTATAGATATTTATAGACTAAAAGTAAAGAAATGAAAAAACATATTATATGGAAACAAGAATGAAAAGCAAACAGACTTATAAAAGACAGAGAAGGTCTTTATATAATAATAAAAAGACAATTTTTTAAAAAATTGATTTTGAAAGTTCTAATAAGAAATAATAATCCTAAATACATATGCATCTAACATTGATTTATAAAACAAATATCAACAGAACTTAAAAAAAGAGAGAGAAATAGAAAGCAGTATAACAACAGCGGAGGAGAAGGGGTGGCTGCTAAGGTGGCTGAATAGAAACAGCTCCGGTCTGCAGTTCCCAGCAAGATCAATACAGAAGGCGAGTGATTTCTGCGTTTCCAACTGAGGTAGCGGGCTCATCTCATTGGGACTGGTTAGACAGTAGGTGCAACCCAGGGAGGGTGAGCCAAAGCAGGGTGTGGCACCTCCTCACCTGGGAAGCACAAGTAGTTGAGGAACTCCCTCCCCCAGCCGAGGGAAGCCATGAGAGACTTTACCATGAGAAACAGTGCATTCCAGCTCAGATACTAGGCTTTTCCCATGGTCTTTGCCACCCACAGACCAGGAGATTCCCTCGGGTGCTTACACCACCAGGGCCCTGGGTTTCAAGCACAAAACTGGGTGGCCATTTGGGCAGACACCAAGCTAGCTGCAGGAATTTACTTTCATACCCCAGTGGCACCTGGAACGCAACCAAGACAGAACCGTTCACTCCCCTGGAAAGGGGGCTGAAGCCAAGTAACCAAATGCTCTAGCTAAGCAGATCCCACCCCGACAGAGCCCAGCAAGCTAAGATCCACTGGCTTGAAATTCTCCCTGCCAGCAGAGCAGTCTGAAGTCGACCTGGGACACTCCAGCTTGGTGGGGGTTGGGGCCTTCACCATCACTGAGGCATGAGTAGGCGGATTTCCCTCACAGTGTAAACAAAACCTCTGGAAAGTTCGAACTGGGCAGAACCCAATTATAGCCAGACTGCCTCTCTGGATTCCTCCTGTCTGGGCAGGGCATCCCAAAAAGTAAGGCAGAAGCCCCAGTCAGAAGCTTATAGATAAAACTCCCATCTCCCTGGGACAGAAGATCTGGGGAAATGGGGGCTGTGGGTGCAGCTTCAGCAGACTTAAATGTTCTTGTCTACTGGGTCTGAAGAGAGCAGCGGATCTCCCAGCACAGCACTCAAGCTCTGCTAAGGGACAGACTACATCCTCAAGTGGGTCCCTGACCCCTGTGCCTCCTAATTGGGAGATACTTCCCTGAAAAGATCAACAGACACCTCATACAGGAGAGCTCCGGCTGACATCTGGTGGGTGTCCCTCAGGGGCAAAGCTTCCAGAGGAAGGAACAGGCAGCAATCTTTGTTCTGCAGCCTTTGCTGGTGATACCCAGGCAAACAGTCTGGATCAGACCTCCAGCAAACTCCAGCAGACCTGCAGCAGAGGGGCCTGTTAGAAGGAAAACTAACAAACAGCAAAGAGGAGCATCAAAATCAACAAAAAGGACATCCACACAGAAACCCCATCCAAAGGTCACCAACATCAAAGACCAAAGGAAGATAAATCCACAAAGATGAAGAAAAACCACAAAAACAATAAAAATTACAAAAGCCAGAACACCTCTTCTCTTCCAAAGGATCACAACTTCTCACCAGCAAGGGAACAAAACTGGACAGAGAATGAGTTTGAGGAAGTGAAAAAAGTAGGCTTCAGAAGGTGGGTAATAACAAACTCCTCCAAGCTAAAGAAGCAAGTTCTAACCAAATGCAAGGAAGCTAAGAACACTGAATAAAGTTTAGAAGAATTGCTAACTAGAATAACCACTTTAGAGAAGAACATAAATGACCTGATGGAGCTGAAAAACACAGCATGAGAACTTCATGAAGCATACACAAGTATCAATAGCCGAAATGATCAAACAGAAGAAAAGATATTACAGACTGAAGATCAACTTAACAAAATAAAGTGTGAAGACAAGATTAGAGAAAAAAGAATGAAAAGGAATGAACAAAGTCCCAAAGATATAGGTACTATGTGAAAAGAGCAAACCTACATTTGACTGTTGTACCAGAAAGTGACAGGGAGAATGGAACCAAGTTGAAAAATGCTCTTCAAAATATTATACACAAGAACTTTCCTAGCCTAGCAAGACAGGCCAACATTGAACTTCAAGAAATACAGAAAACACTACAAAGATAATCCTTAAGAAGAGCAACTCCAAGACACATAAATGTCAGATTCACCAAGGTTGAAATGAAGGAAAAAATATTAAGGGCAGCCAGAGAGACAGGTGAGGTTATCCACAAATGGAGGCCCATCAGACTAACAGCAGATCTCTCTGCAGAAACCCTACAAGCCAGAAGAGAGTGGGGACCAACATTCAACATTCCTAACAAAAAGAATTTTTAGTCCAGAATTTCATATCCAGCCAAACTAAGCTTCACAAGTGAAGGAAAAATAAAATCCTTTACAGAGAAGCAAATGCTGAAAGATTTTGTAACCACCAGGCTTGCCTTATAAAAGCTCCTGAAGGAAGCACTAAATATGGAAAGGAAAAAAAGGTACCAGCCACTACAAAAACATACCAAATTATAAAGACCATCCACACTATAAGGAAACTACATCAACTAATGGGCAAAATAACCAATAACCAGAGAGCATCATAATGACAGGATCAAATTCCCAAATATCAATATTAGCCCTTAAATGCAAAAAAGCTAAATGCCTCAATTAAAAGACACAGACTGGCAAATTGGATAGTCAAGACCCATCTGTGCACTGTATTCAGGAGACCCATCTCATGTGCAAAAGACATACATAGAATCAAAATAAAGGGATGGAGGAATATTTACCAAGCAAAAGGGAAGAAAAAATAGCAGGAGTTGCAATCCTAGTCTCTGATAAAACAGACTTTAAACCAGCAAAGATCAAAAGAAACAAAGGGTATTACATAATGGTAAAGGGATCAATGCAACAAGAAGAGCTAACTATCCTAAATATATATGCACCCAATACAGGAGCACCCAGATTCATAAAGAACTTGCTTTATGAATCTTTTATACTAAGACGTATAAAGAGACTTAGACTCTCACACAATAATAGTGGGAGACTTTAATACCCTACTGTCAATATAAGACAGACCAACGTGACTAAAAATTAACAAAGATATTCAGAACTTGAACTCAGCTCTGGACCAAATGGACCTAATAGACATCTACAGAACTGTCCACCCCAAATCAACAGAATATACATTCTCCTAACCACCACATTGCAATTATTCTAAAATTGATCACATAATTAGAAGTAAAACACTCCTCAGCAAATGCAAAATAACAAAAATCATAACAGTCCCTCAGACCACAGTACAATAAAATTAGACTTCAGGATTAAGAAACTTACTCAAAACAGCACAACCACCTACAAACTGAACAACCTGCTCCTGAATGACTACTGGGTAAATAACGAAATTAAGGCAGAAATAAATAAGTTCTTTGAAACCAGTGAGAATTAGGGTACAACATACCAGAATCTCTGGGACACATTTAAAGCAGTCTTTAGAGGGAAATTTATAGCATGAAATGCCCACAGGAGAAAGTAGCAAATATCTAAAATCGACACCCTACTATCACAATTAAAGGAACTAGAGAAGCAAGTGCAAACAAATTCAAACGCTAGAAGAAGACAAGAAACAACTAAGCTCAGAGCAGAAGTGAAGGAGATAGAGACTCGAAAAACCCTTCAAAAAAATGAATCCAAGAGCTGGTTTTTTCAAAAGATTAACAAAATAGATCGCTAGCCAGAATAAGGAAGAAAAAAGAGAAGAATCAAATAGACACAATAAAGAAATGATAAAGAGGATATCACCACCGATCCCACAGAAATAAAAAAACTACCATCAGCGATTGCTATAAACACCTCTACACAAATAAACTAGAAATCTAGAAGAAATGGATAAATTCCTGGACACATACACCCTCCCAAGACTAAACTAGGAAGAAGTAGAATTTCTGAACAAAACAATAACAAGTTCTGAAATTGAAACAGTAATTAATAGTCTGCCAACCAAAAAAAAAAAAAAAGCAAGGACCACACGGATTGACAGCTGAATTCTACCACAGTTACAAAGAGGAGCTGGTACCATTCCTTCTGAAACTATTCGAAACAAAAGAAAAAGAGGGACTCCTCCCTAACTCATTTTATGAGGCCAGTATCATCCTGGGAGGTACACAACAACAACAAAAAATTTCAGGCCAATATCCCTGATGAACATCAAAGCAAAAATCCTCAATAAAATACTGGCAAACCGAATCCAGCAGCACATCGAAAAGCTTATCCACCATGATCAAATTAGCTTCATCCCTGGGATGCAAGGCTAGTTCTACATATGCAAATCAATAAACATAATCCATCACATAAGCAAAACCATTGACAAAAACCACATGATTATTTCAATAGATGCAGAAAAGGCCTTCAATAAAATTCAACACCCCTTCATGCTAAAAATTCTCAATAAGCTAGGTATTGATGGAACAACGTCAAAATAATAAGAGATATTCTTGACAAACCCACAGCCAGTTTCATACTGTATGGGCAAAAGCTGGAAGCATTCCTTTTGAAAACCCGCACGAGACAAGGACACCCTCTCTCATCTCCTATTTAATATAGTATTGGATTTTCCTCCTAGGTCAATCAGGCAAGAGAAAGAAATAAAATGTATTCAAATAGAATGAGAAGAAGTCAAATTGTCGCTGATTGCAGATGACATGATTGTATATTTAGAAAATTCCATTGTCTCAGCCCAAAATCTCCTTAAGCTGATAAGCAACTTTAGAAAAGTCTCAGGATGCAAAATCAATGGGCAAAAATCACAAGCATTCCTATACACCAATAAAAGACAAACAGTTAAATCATGAGTGAACTCTCATTCACAGCTGTGACTAAGATAATAAAATACCTAGGAATACAACTTTCAAAGGATGTGAAACACCTCTTCAAGGAGAACTACAAACCACTGCTCAAGGAAATAAGAGAGGACACAATCAAATGGAAAAACATTCCATGCTCATGGATAGGAAGAATCAATATCGTGAAAATGGCCATACTGCCCAAGGTAATTTATAGATTCAATGCCATCCCCATCAAGCTACCAATGACTTTCTTCACCGAATTGGAAGAAGCTACTTTAAAGTTCATATGGAACCAAAAAAGAGCCCACATAGCCAACACAATCCTAAGCAAAAGAACAAAGCTGGAGGCATCATGCTACCTGACTTCAAACTATACTACAAAGCTACAATCACCAAAACAGCATTTTACTGGTACCAAAACAGATATATAGACCAATGGAACACAACAGAGACCTCAGAAATAATGCCACACATCTGCAACCATCTGATCTTTGACAAACCTGACAAAAACAAGCAATGGGCAAAGGATTCCCTATTTAATAAATGCTGGTTGGGAAAACTGGCTAGCCATATGCAGAAAACTGAAACTGGACCCCTTCTTTACTCATTACACAACAATAAACTCAAGATGAATTAAAGACTCAAACGTAAGTCCTAAAACCATAAAAACTCCAGAAGAAAAATTAGGCAATACCATTCAGGACATAGGTATAGGCAAAGCCTTTATGACAAAAAACAACAAAAGCAATGACAACAGAAGCCAAAATTGACAAATAGAATCTAATTAAACTAAAGAGCTTCTGCAGAGCAAAAGAAACTATCATCAGAGTGAATAGGCAGCCTACAAATTGGGAGAAAATTTTTGTAATCTATTCATCTGACAAAGGGCTAATATATCCAGAATCTACAAGCAACTTAAACAAATTTACAAAAAAATTAAACAACCTCATCAGAAAGTGGGCAAATGAGTGAACAGATACTTCTCAAAGGAAGACATTCATGCAACCAACAAACATATGAAAAAAAAAAAAACTCATCATCACTGGTCATTAGAGAAATGGTAATCAAAAACCACAGTGAGATATCATCTCATGCCAGTTAGAATGGCGATCATTAAGAGTCAGGAAACAACAGATGCTGGAGAGGCTGTGGACAAATAATAACACTTTTACACTGTTGGTGGGAGTGTAAATTAGTTCAACCATTATGGAAGACAGTGTGGTGATTCCTCAAGGATCTAGAACCAGAAATACCATTTGACCCAGCAATCCCATTACTGAGTATATACCCAAAGGATTATAAATCATTCTACTATGAAGACCCATGCACACATGTTTATTGCAACACTATTCACAATAGCAAAGACTTGGAACCAACCCAAATGCCCATCAATGATAGACTGGATAAAGAAAATGTGGCACATATACACCATGGAATACTATGCAGCCATAAAACGGATGAGTTCATGTACTTTACAGGAACATGGATGAAGCTGGAAACCATAATTCTCAGCAAACTAATGCAGTAACAGAAAACCAAACACCACATGTTCTTACTCGTAAGTGAGAGTTGAACAATGAGAACACATGGACACAGGGAGGGAAACATCACACACCAGGGCCTGTCATGGGGTGGTGGGCTAGGGAAGTTATAGCATTAGGAGAAATACCTGATGTAGATGATAGGTTGACGGGTGTAGCAAACCACCATGGCACATGTATACCTATGTAAGAAACCTGCATGTTCTGCACATGTATCCCAGAACTTAAAGTACATTTTTAAAAATTAATTTAAAACATTTTTAAGAAATTAACATCTTTATACAATTAATCATTGAAAATTATATACATATCTCTATTAAAATAATTTCTGCTTAAATCATTTTATAATTTTTAGTCAAATAATTCCATATTCTTATAACATCAATTTTTAACTTACACTGATAATTCAAAAGTATATTTAAATTGGAGAACCACCGAATTACATTCCTTATAAAAGATGTATCACTAAAAAATTGCTAAAGAACTACTCAGTGTTACTGGAACATTGCTTTATTCTCACTGAAAGTCAGATTTTTTTTCTGGAAAAGGCAACTTGTTTTTCATTTTTTAAACCAGTTAACCTCTTGTGACCCAGCTTCTAACCAGCCACTGGAAAATAAAAGTGGCCAATTCCCATCTTCCAAAATAAACCAAACAACTTAGAACAGATATTGAAAAAAATAGTGGAGGAGTTCACCACCTTACTGACAGCACTAGATAGATTATTGACACAGAAATCAACAAAAAACACGGTACATAAATTGGACTTTAGACCAAATACCTAGCAGACATTTACAGAACACTTTACTCAATAACCACAGAATATATATTCCTCTCATTAGAGGAATTAGAACATTCTGTAATATAAAACATATGTTAGGCCACAAAACAAGACTCAATAAATTTTTAAAAATTAAAATCATACCAAGTTGCTTCTTGGATCACAACAGAATAAAACTAGAAATCAACTCCAAGAGAACCTCTTACAACTATGCAAATACATAATAACTAAACAATATACTCCTCAACAATTTTGGGGTCAATAACAGAATCAATTTCTTTTAAAAGAAATTTTTTGAAATAAGTGAAATTGGAAATACCGAAACCTCTGGGAAACAGTAAAAGCAGCGCTAAAATGAGAATTCATAGTATTAAATAGCTACATCAAAAAATAGAAAGATCACAAATTAACAACCTAACATCTCACCTCAAGGAACTAGAAAAACAAGAATAAACCATATGCAAAGCTAGCAGAAGAAAAGAAATAAGGAAAATTAGAGTATAAATAAAATTGAGACCCCAAAAAATGCAAAATGTCAATGAAACAAAAACTTGGTTCTTTGAAAAGATAAATAAAATTGATAGACTGTTAAAAAGAACAAGAAAAGAAGATAAAAGATCCAAGTAATCCTAATCATAAATGAAAAGAAGACATTGCAAATAATCACAAAGAAATATAAAAGATCATCAGAGACTACTAGGAAGAATTATATACCCACAAATTAGAAAATGGACAGAAAATTGATAAATTCCTAGAAACATACAATCTCTCAAGATTGAAAAAGAAATAAAAATTCTAAACAGATCAATGATAAACTATGAGGTTGAATCAGTAATGAAACATCTCACAACAACAAGAAAAGCACAGGACTAGTTGGATTCACACGATGCACAAAAAAGAAATGGTACAAATCCTCCCAAAACTTTTCTGAGAAATTGAGGAACAGAAATTTCCCCCTAATTCAGTCTCTGAAGCCAGTGTAACCCTGATACCAAAGCTAGACAGGAACACAACAAATAAAATAATAAAACTTTACACCAATATCCCTGATGCGAAAATACTCAAGAAAATACTAGTGAAATAAATTCAACAGCACATGAAAAGATAATACATCATGATCAAGTGTGTTTTATTCCAGGAGTGCAAGGATGATTCAACATACACAAATCAATGGATGTGATTCATCATGTAAACAGAAACAAAGACAAAAACCACATGATAAGCTCAATAGAGGCAGAATAAGCATTCAGCAAATATCAGCATCTCTTCAGGATAAAAACTCTCAACAAATAGGAATAGAAGAAACATACCTCAAAATAATAATAGCTGTATATGACAAACCCACATCCAACATAACACTGAGAAGAAAAAAGTCAAAAGTAATTCCCCTATGAATTGGAACAAGATAAAAATATCCACTTTCACCACTCCTATTCAAACATAATACTGGAAGGTCTAGCCAATCAGATAAGAGAAAATATATAGAAGTCATTTAATTTGAAAAAGAGAAAGATAAATCATCTCTCTTTGCTGGTATGATTTTCTGTGTAGAAAACCCTTAACAGTACTCCAAAAAACTTGTATTTGATGAACAAATTCATAAAGTTTTAAGATCTATAGTCAATGTACAAAATTTAGAGGCATTTCAATATCAATAACAATCAAGCTGAGAACCAAATCAAGAAGCCAATTTCATTTACAATAGCTACAAAAATCCCACCTAGGAATATGATGTTTTTGTTGTTTTGTCTGTGTATATATATATATACTTTACATTCTAGGATACATGTGCAGAATAAGTATACACACGCCACGGTGGTTTGTCGCACCCATAAACCTGTCATCTACATTAGGTATTTCTCTTAATGCTATTCCTCGCCTAGCCCCCCACCCCCCAACTGGCCCTGCTGTGTGATGTTCCCGTCCCTGTGTCCATGTGTTCTCATTGTTCAACTTCTACTTATGAGTGAGTAAATGCAGTGTTTGGTTTTCTTTTCCTGTGTTAGTTTGCTGAGAATGATGATTTCCAGCTTCATCCATGTCCCTACAAAGTACATGAACTCATCCTTTCTATGGCTACATAGTATTCCACCTAGGAATATGTTTAAACAAGTAGGTGAAAGATCTCTTCAAGGACAACTACAAAACACTGATGGAAGAAATCATAGATGACACAAACGAATGGAGAAACATTCCATGTTCACGGATCAGAATAATTAGTATAGTTGAAATGACCATATTGCCCAAAGCAATCTACAGAGTCAAAGTAATCCCTTTCAAAATTCCAATGCCATTTTCAAAAAATTAGAAAATAGAAATCCCAAAAGTCATATGAAACCAAAAAATGTACTTGAATGGCAAAGCAATCCTAAGTAAAAAGAACAAAGCTGGAGGCATCATATTACCTGACTCCAATTGCTACTACAAGGCTACAGTAACCAAAATAGCATGGTACTAGGAAAAAAACAGACACATAGATCAATGGAATGGAACAAGAAATTCAGAAATAAAGTTACATATCTACAGACAACTGGCCTTTGGCTGTCAACAAAAATATACAATGGGAAAAGAACACCCTTTATGTCAAGTGGTCTTGGGAAAATTGGATTGCCATTTGCAAAAGAAAAAAATTGAATCACTATCTCTTACCATATGCCAAAATCAACTCATGATGAATTACAGACTTAACTGTAAGACCAGATACTATAAAAATACTAGCAGAAAACCTAGGAAAACTCTCCTGGACATTGATCTTGATAAAGAAGCCATGACTAAGACCTCAGAAGCATAGGCAACAAAAACAAAAATAGACAAGTAGGATGTAATTAAACTATAGAGCTTCTGCGCAGCAAAAGAAATAATTGACAGAGTTAACAGACAACCTGCAGGATAAAAGAAAATATTTGCAAGCTATTCATCTGACAGCAGAGTAATATGCCAAATATACAGGAAATTCAAACAAGTCAACAGGAATCTCAAACAAGTCAACAAGAAAATACCTCCTAAATAATCCAATTAAAAATAAGCAAAGGACATTAATTGGTATTTTTCAAGGAAGTCACACAAACGGCCAACAAGTATATATAAAAATTATCAACATCAGTAATTATTACAAAAATGCAATCAAAACTGCAATGAGATATCATTTTACCCCAGTGATAATGGCTATTACTAAAAAGAAAAAATAGTACAGGTTGGTGAGGATGTGGAGAAAGGAAAACTCTTATACATTGTTGATAGGAATGTAACTTAGTAAAACCTCCATGAAAAAGAGTATGGAGATTTTTCAAAGGACTAAAACTAGAACTACCATTCAATCCAGCAATCCCACTACTGAATATCACCCAAAGAGAAAAAAAAATCATTATGTCATTACATTACAAAGATATCTGCACTCATACGTTTATAGCAGCACTAGTCACATTCGCAAAAACATGAAAACAACCTAAGTGTCCATCAGTGGATGACTCATAAATTTTAATTCAATTCTTTGCCTTCTACTTTCAAGCTTAACTTCCTCATAAAGCAAACTTTTTCGATTACCTACTCCACCCTAACTCATTCTGGTCACCTGCTCCACCCTAACTCATTCTGATTATCTGTTAACTGCTCTGCCTTGACTCTCGCCAAAGCACACACTCCATCATTCTCTTTAAAACACCTAATTGGAATTAGTTTAGCCTCTGCGGTCCAGCCGTAGCCAATAGGGGAACAACACAGCAGCAGGGGCCATGTGCGTCAGGGATAAGAACTCCTTCTCCTCCCTTGTCCGAATGTGTGCTCGCCATTGTTCCATCTGTAAGGGTGCACCCTTCTATATAGAAGTAATTTGCCTTGCTGAGAATTAAAAAGAAAATTTTAATAAAAAGAAATTGTAATAAATATAATAGTATTAAATACACACACACACACACACACACACAGACAGACACACACACACACGCTAGAATACTATCCAACCATAAAAAGAAAGCCATACCTTTTTCAGCAACATGGATGGAACTGGAAGCCATTATTTTAAGTGAAACAACTCAGAAACTGAAAGTCAAATACCATATGTTCTCACTTAAAAGTGGGAGTTAAATAAAGTGTACATGTGGGCTTAGAGTATGGAATAATAGTCATTGGAGACTCAGAGGGTGGAAGGATAGGAGGGGTTGAAGAATAAGCAATCACTTAATGGGTACAACATACACTATTCTGGTGATAGATACACTAAAAGCCCAGAGTTCACCATTACTCATTATATCCATAGAACAAAATTGCACTTTTACCACCTCAATTTATACAAATAAGAAGAAACTAATTCAATCTACAAAATAATAAAATACCTAGGATTTAATTGAACCAAAGTGAAAGATCTCTATTAGAAAAACTGTAAAATACTGATGAAAGGAATTGAAGAGGAAACCAAAAAATGGAAAGATATCTCATGCTCATGGATTGGGAGAATCAATATTTTGAAAATGTCTGTATTGCAAGTGCTCTGCAGATTCAATGCAATCTCTATCAAAATACCAATGACATTTTTCACATAAATAGAGACAAACTTTAATATTCATACGGAACCACAAAAGACCCCAAATAGTTTAATCAATTCTGACCAAAAAAGATGAAATTGAGGTATCATACCACCTGATTTTGAATTGTACTATAAAGCTATAATATCCAAATCAACCTGATAGTGGCATAAAAACAGACACATAGACTACAGGAACAGCATAGAGTCAGTAATCAATCCACACACACTTACAGCCAACTCATTTTCAACAAAGGTGCCACAAATATACGTTGAGGAAAGGACAATCTCATTAGTAAATGGTGCTGGGTAAACTGGATATACGTATGCAGAAGAATAACACTAGATCTCCACCTTATACACAAAATTCAACTCAAAATGGCTTAAAGACTTAAAAGTAAGACCTGAACTTATGAAACTACTTGAAGAAAACACTGGGAAAATACTACAGGACATTGATTTGGGCAAAGAGTGTTTAAATAAGACCTCAAAAGTACAGATATCAAAAGAAAAATAGATGAATTAGCTTATATCAAGCTAAAAAGCTTCCACATAGCAAAGAAAATAATTAACAAAGTGAAGAAACAGTTTACAGAATGGTAGAAAATATTTACAAACTATTCATCTGACAAGGATTTAATAACTAAAATATATGAGGAACTTAATAGCAAATAAATGAAGATAATAATAGTAATCCAATTTTTAAATGGGCAAAAACCCTGAGTAGACATTTCTTAAATGAAGATATACAAATAACAACAAGTTACATGGAAAAAATGCTCAAATTCAGGTAAATGCCAATCAAAACCACAATGAGACACCATCTCACTCAAGTTAGAATAGATATCATCTAAACTACAAAAAATTACAAATGCTAGTAAGGATGCAGAGAAAGCATACACTATTGATGGGAGTGTAAAGTTGTTAAGCCACTATGGGAAATCAGTATGGCAGTACATCAAAACACTAAAAATAGAACCACCATATGATCAAGCAAGTCCACCACTGGATATATATCCAAAAGAAAGAAAATCCATTTATCAAAGAGGAATCTGCACTCCCATGTTTACTACAGCACTATTCACAATAGCCAAGACATGGAATCAACCTAAATGCTCACCAACAGATGAATGGATAAAATTAATGTGGTATACATACAAAACTGAATACTATACAGGCACAAAAAATAATAAAATTCTATCGTTTGCAGCAACATGGATGGAACTGGAGATCATTATGTTAAGTGAAATAAGCCAGCACAGAAAGACAAATGGTTCATGTTCTCACTCATATGTATGTACTAAAAAAGTAGAACTCATGGAGGTAGAGAGTAGAATGGTGCTTACCAGAGACCAGGAAAAGAAAGAGGTAGGGGATGTAGAGATGTTGCTTAATGGGTACAAAAGTACAGTTAGATAGAAAGAATATGTTCTAATATTTGATAGTCCAGTAGGAAAATAATAGTTAACAATAATTTATTGTATATTTCAAAGTAGCTAGAAGACTAGAATTTTAATATTCCCAACACAAAGAAAAGATAAACATTTAAGTTGACGGATATCCCAAATACCCTGATTTGATAGTTACACATTGTATACATGTATCAAAATATCATGTGTCCAAAAATGTGTACAACTATGATATTAAAAATAACCAAAAAAGTCAAGTGGCTCATGAAGAACAAATTTAAGGTACAAAAGTTAAAAACTCTTAAAAATGAATTTTAAAAAATTAACAGAGAATTGCAAAAGACATGAGCATACAAGACACACATCCAACAGAAACACAAATGGTTAAAAAATACGTTCTAAAATGTTCAAACAAATGGAAATTAAAGCTGGGAATTGTGGCTCTCACCTGTAATCCCAACACTTTGAAAGGCTGAGGTGATAGGATTGGTTGACCTCAGAAGTTCAAGGCTATAGTGAGTTGTGATCATGCTACTGCACTCCAGCCAGACTGGGCGACATAACAAGACCCTGTCTCAAAGGAGGGAAGGGAGAGAGACATTTTTCATCTATCAAATAAAAAGAAATGGCACTGTGAGTAAAACACTGGTGCTGTGAGAGATGAACTGTCAGTCTGCTAGTATGAGTATTAATTGATACTTGTCTGAAGGATAAAGTGGACTCATAAATCAGTTTTTAAATTGTTCATACACATTCAACCAACTATCCCACTTCTTGAAACCTTATGCAAACAAAGAAAAAAATGTAATATGGAAAATAAGATATATAAAGGTAAAAAATATTGGAAATAAACTGCATATGAGAATAGCTAAATACATTATGAACCTCTATAAAATGGAATATAATGTGGTGATTCAAATCATAATTTTAAAGAATATTTCAGGCAAATTCTCAAGATGTAATGTTAGTGAAAGAACAGAATGAAAAACTACACGAAAAATAACTATGTATTTTTAAACTCTTCAGATACATATCAAACAAAAGAGACCAAAAAAATGTTTTAATGGTTAACAGACATCAATGCTGGGTGTGGTAGTTTTAGGAGTTTTTAACTTCTTCTTAGCCTCTTCAGTACATTTCAGGTTTCCTACAGAAAGCATCTATTAATTTTATTTATTATATTTAATAGCATAAAATGATATTATAACATACCATATTGTTATGTATGAAGAGGCTCTGGAATCTGTAATATTGACGACACATTGATGATAAGTGCACCATTGGGTAATTTAAAACTAATTACTCTAAACTGCTGACACTGAGGCAAATACACAGGTTGATCTAACCATTGTGTTAAAATTGTATTTGAAATTGAGATGAGTGATACAAATCACACATTTTCAGAACCACTATCTGTTAGAAAGACTTTTTTTTTAACATCAGAAAACATCTTGATGTTTATTTGGGTATAAGAATTAAAAGTGAAGAGGGGCGGAGCAAGATGCCCGAATAGGAACAGCTCCAGTCTCCAACTCCCAGCGCGAGCGACACAGAAGACCGGTGATTTCTGCATTTTCATTGAGGTACTGGGGTCATCTCTCTAGGGAGTGCCGGACAATCGGTGCTGGTCAGCTGCTGCAGCCTGACCAGCGTGAGCGGAGCAGGGCGAGGCATCGCCTCACCTGGAAGCGCAAGGGGGAAGGAAATCCCTTTACCTAGCCAGGGGAACTGAGACACACAACACCTGGAAAATCGGGTAACTCCCACCCCAATACTGCGCTTTAAGGAAACAGGCACACCAGGAGAATATATCCCACACCTGGCCGGGAGGGTCCCACGCCACGGAGCCTCCCTCACTGCTAACACAGCCTCTGCGGCGATCTATCCGCAAGGCAGCAGCGAGGCTGGGGGAGGGGCGCCCGCCATTGCTGAGGCTTAAGTAGGTAAACAAAGCCGCTGGGAAGCTCGAACTGGGTGGAGCTCACAGCAGCTCAAGGAAGCCTGCCTGTCTCTGTAGACTACCGCTGCGGACAGCGCACAGCTGCAGTCCATTAGGGAAAAGAGCGGGGCCGCTGCAGACCCGAACGACTCTGTCTGACAGCTTTGGGGAGAGCCGAGGATCTCCTACGCGGAGGTTGAGATCTGAGAACGGACAGACTGCCTGCTCAGGTGGGTCCCTGACCCTGAGTAGCCTAGCTGGGGACATCCCCCACTAGGGGCAGTCTGATACCCCACACCTCACAGGGTGGCGTCACCCTGAGAGGAAACTTCCAAAGAAAGAATCAGACAGGTACACTTGCTGTTCAGCAATATTCTATCTTCGGCAACCTCTGCTGCTGATACCCAGGCAAACAGGGTCTGGAGTGGACCTCAAGCAATCTCCAACAGACCAACAGACAGTCCTTCTGACTGTCAGACGGAAAACTATCAAACAGGAAGGACACCTATACCAAAACCCATCAGTACGTCACCATCATCAAAGTCCAGAGACAGATAAAACCACAAAGATGGGGAAGAAGCAGGGCAGAAAAGCTGGAAATTCAAAAAATAAGAGCGCATCTCCCCTGCAAAGGAGCGCAGCCCATCGCCAGCAACGGATCAAAGCTGGTCAGAGAATGACTTTGACGAGATGAGAGAAGAAGGCTTCAGTCCATCAAACCTCTCAGAGCTAAAGGAGGAATTACGTACCCAGCGCAAAGAAACTAAAAATCTTGAAAAAAAAGTGGAAGAATTGACAGCTAGACTAATTAATGCAGAGAAGATCATAAACGAAATGACAGAGATGAAAACCATGACACGAGAAATACGTGACAAATGCACAAGCTTCGGTAACCGACTCGATCAACTGGAGGAAAGAGTATCAGCGATTGAGGATCAAATGAATGAAATGAAGCGAGAAGAGAAACCAAAAGAAAAAAGAAGAAAAAGAAAGGAACAAAGCCTGCAAGAAGTATGGGATTATGTAAAAAGACCAAATCTACGTCTGATTGGGGTGCCTGAAAGTGAGGGGAAAATGGAACCAAGTTGGAAACACTCTTCAGGATATCATCCAGGAGAACTTCCCCAACCTAGTAGGGCAGGCCAACATTCAACTTCAGGAAATACAGAGAACGCCACAAGATACTCCTCCAGAAGAGCAACTCCAAGACACATAATTGCCAGATTCACCAAAGTTGAAATGAGGGAAAAATCTTAAGGGCAGCCAGAGAGAAAGGTCGGGTTACCCACAAAGGGAAGCCCATCAGAATAACAGCAGACCTCTCGACAGAAACTCTACAAGCCAGAAGAGAGTGGTGGCCAATATTCAACGTTCTTAAAGAAAAGAATTTTCAACCCAGAATTTCATATCCAGCCAAACTAAGCTTCATCAGTGAGAAGGAGAAATAAAATCCTTTACAGATAAGCAAATGCTTAGAGATTTTGTCACCACCAGGCCTGCCTTACAAGAGACCCTGAAGGAAGCCCTAAACATGGAAAGGAACAACCGGTACCAGCCATTGCAAAAACATGCCAAAATGTAAAGACCATCGAGGCTAGGAAGAAACTGCATCAACTAACGAGCAAAATAACCAGTTAATATCATAATGACAGGATCAAGTTCACACATAACAATATTAACCTTAAATGTCAATGGACTAAATGCTCCAATTAAAAGACACAGACTGGCAAATGGATAAAGAGTCAAGACCCATCAGTCTGCTGTATTCAGGAGACCCATCTCACATGCAGAGACATACATAGGCTCAAAATAAAGGGATGGAGGAAGATCTACCAAGCAAATGGAGAACAAAAAAAAGCAGGGGTTGCAATCCTAGTCTCTGATAAAACAGACTTTAAACCATCAAAGATCAAAAGAGACAAAGAAGGCCATTACATAATGGTAAAGGGATCAATTCAACAGGAAGAGCTAACTCTCCTAAATATTATGCACCCAATACAGGAGCACCCAGATTCATAAAGCAAGTCCTTAGAGACCTACAAAGAAACTTACACTCCATACAATAATAATGGGAGACTTCAACACTCCACTGTCAACATTAGACAGATCAACGAGACAGAAAGTTAACAAGGATATCCAGGAATTGAACTCATCTGCACCAAGCGGACCTAATAGACATCTATAGAACTCTCCACCCCAAATCAACAGAATATACATTCTTCTCAGCACCACATCGCACTTATTCCAAATTGACCACATACTTGGAAGTAAAGCACTCCTCAGCAAATGTACAAGAACTGAAATTATAACAAACTGTCTCTCAGACCACAGTGCAATCAAACTAGAACTCAGGACTAAGAAACTCAATCAAAACCGCTCAACTACATGGAAACTGAACAACCTGCTCCTGAATGACTACTGGGTGCATAACGAAATGAAAGCAGAAATAAAGATGTTCTTTGAAACCAATGAGAACAAAGATACAACATACCAGAATCTCTGGGACACATTTAAAGCAGTGTGTAGAGGGAAATTTATAGCACTAAATGCCCACAAGAGAAAGCAGGAGAGATCTAAAATTGACACTCTAACATCACAATTAAAAGAACTAGAGAGGCAAGAGCAAACACATTCAAAAGCTAGCAGAAGGCAAGAAATAACTAAGATCAGAGCAGAACTGAAGGAGATAGAGACACAAAAAACCTCCAAAAAATCAATGAATCCAGGAGTTGGTTTTTGAAAAGATAAAAAAATTGACAGACCGCTAGCTAGACTAATAAAGAAGAAAAGAGAGAAGAATCAAATAGACGCAATAAAAAATGATAAAGGGGATATCACCACCGACCCCACAGAAATACAAACCAACCATCAGAGAATACTATAAATGCCTCTACGCAAATCAACTAGAAAATCTAGAAGAAATGGATAATTTCCTGGACACTTACACTCTTCCAAGACTAAACCAGGAAGAAGTTGAATCCCTGAATAGACCAATAGCAGGCTCTGAAATTGAGGCAACAATAATAGCCTACCCACCAAAAAAAGTCCAGGACCAGATGGATTCACAGCTGAATTCTACCAGAGGTACAAGGAGGAGCTGGTACCATTCCTTCTGAAACTATTGCAATCAATAGAAAAAGAGGGAATCCTCCCTAACTCTTTTATGAGGCCAACATCATCCTGATACCAAAGCCTGGCAGAGACACAACAAAAAAAAGAATTTTAGACCAATATCCCTGATGAACATCGATGCAAAATTCTCAATAAAATACTGGCAAACCGGATTCAGCAGCACATCAAAAAGCTTATCCACCATGATCAAGTGGGCTTCATCCCTGGGATGCAAGGCTGGTTCAACATTCGCAAATCAATAAACGTAATCCAGCATATAAACAGAACCAAAGACAAGAACCACATAATTATCTCAATAGATGCAGAAAAGGCTTTTGACAAAATTCAACAGCCCTTTATGCTAAAAACGCTCAATAAATTTGGTATTGATGGAACGTACCTCAAAATAATAAGAGCTATTTATGACAAACCCACAGGTAATATCATACTGAATGGGCAAAAACTGGAAAAATTTCCTTTGAAAACTGGCACAAGACAGGGATCCCCTCTCTCACCACTCCTATTCAACATAGCGTTGGAAGTTCTGGCTAGGGCAATCAGGCAAGAGAAAGAAATCAAGGGTATCCAGTTAGGAAAAGAAGAAGTCAAATTGTCCCTGTTTGCAGATGACATGATTGTATATGTAGAAAACCCATCGTCTCAGCCCAAAATCTCCTGAAGCTGATAAGCAACTTCAGCAAAGTCTCAGGATACAAAATTAATGTGCAAAAATCACAAGCATTCTTATACACAGTAACAGACAAGCAGAGAGCCAAATCAGGAATGAACTTCCATTCACAATTGCTTCAAAGAGAAAAAATACCTAGGAATCCAGCTTACAAGGGATGTAAAGGACCTCTTCAAGGAGAACTACAAACCACTGCTCAGTGAAATCAAAGAGGACACAAACAATGGAAGAACATACCATGCTCATGGATAGGAAGATCAATATCGTGAAAATGGCCATACTGCCCAAGGTGATTATAGATTCAATGCCATCCCCATCAAGCTACCAATGACTTTCTTCACAGAATTGGAAAAAACGGCTTTAAAGTTCATATGGAACCAAAAAAGAGCCCGCATTGCCAAGACAATCCTAAGTCAAAAGGACAAAGCTGGAGGCGTCACGCTACCTGACTTCAAACTATACTACAAGGCTACAGTAACCCAAACAGCATGGTACTGGTACCACAACAGAGATATAGACCAATGGAACAGAACAGAGTCCTCAGAAATAATACCACACATCTACAGCCATCTGATCTTTGACAAACCTGAGAGAAACAAGAAATGGGGAAAGGATTCCCTATTTAATAAATGGTGTGGGAAAATTGGCTAGCCATAAGTAGAAAGCTGAAACTGGATCCTTTCCTTACCCCTTATACGAAAATTAATTCAAGATGGATTAGAGACTTAAATGTAGACCTAATACCATAAAAACCCTAGAAGAAAACCTAGGTAGTACCATTCAGGACATAGGCATGGGCAAGGACTTCATGTCTAAAACACCAAAAGCAATGGCAGCAAAAGCAAAAATTGACACATGGGATCTAATAAAACTAAAGAGCTTTTGCACAGCCAAAGAAACTACCATCAGAGTGAACAGGCAACCTACAGAATGGGAAAAAATTTTTGCAACCTACTCATCTGACAAAGGGCTAATATCCAGAATCTACAAAGAACTCAAACAAATTGACAAGAAAAAAAACAAACACACCCCATCAAAAAGGGGGAAAGGATATGAACAGACATTTCTCAAAAGAAGACATCCATACAGCCAACAGACACATGAAAAAATGCTCATCATCACTCGCCATCAGAGAATGCAAATCAAAACTACAATGAGATACCATCTCACACCAGTTAGAATGGCAATCATTAAGAAGTCAGGAAACAACAGGTGTTGGAGAGGATGTGGAGAAATAGGAACACTTTTACACTGTTGGTGGGATTGTAAACTAGTTCAACCATTATGGAAAACAGTATGGCAATCCTCAAGGATCTAGAACTAGATGTACCATAGACCCAGCCATCCCACTACTGGGTATATACCCAAAGGATTATAAATACTCTACTACAAAGACACATGCACACGTATGTTATTGCGGCACTATTCACAATAGCAAAGACTTGGAATCAACCCAAATGTCCATCTGTGACAGACTGGATTAAGAAAATGTGGCACATATACACCATGGAATACTATGCAGCCATAAAAAGGATGAGTTTGCATCCTTTGTAGGGACATGGATGCAGCTGGAAACCATCATTCTTAGCAAACTATCACAAGAACAGAAAACCAAACACCGCATGTTCTCACTCATAGGTGGGAACTGAACAATGAGATCACTTGGACTCGGGAAGGGGAACATCACACACTGGGCCTATCATGGGGAGGGGGGAGGAGGGAGGGATTGCATTGGGGAGTTATACATGATATAAACGTCATGCACATGTACCTAGAACTTAAAGTATAAAAAAAAAAAAAAAAAGAATTAAAAGTGAAGTAAGAGAAGAAAAAAAAAAGTTCAAAATCATTTAACTGCAATTACCCAATTTAGAATTTTGAAAATTCAATAGGAATTGGACCTTGATCTTTCATTAACAGTACTAAATCTGGGACACTGAAATCACATCACTCTTCTAACTTTGGCATGTCATTTCTACAACACATTTATCACCAAAGCAAAACTGACTCCAGCCATGCCTAGAGCAACAGAAGTCTCACCTCTGAGAAACAGAAAAGCAGCCGGAACATCTGATGGTCTCTTTTGATTACAATTAATATTGATGGTTAACTTAATGTCTTCTGGAGCTAACTTAAGTTTCTGAAAATCAGTGCCATTATAATCTTCCTCTGTCCTAATCCTAAAAATAGACAAAGATGGTTTCTAGATCTAAACATGTAAGTCCTCTTTTAACGTTGTTTTAAAAATACCAATACATGGCAAAAGGCTGAGAAAGAGTTTTAATGAATAACATGAAGAAAACATTGGTGTGGAGACAACTGTATTAAGTGGAGACAACTGTATTAATGAATTCCACTTTACATTCAGTGGTACTGAGAAAGGAAGGACTTTCAAGGGTTAGAAAAAGGTTGATAGCCTTTAGATATTCACAATGATTCACTTTCCCCAGCACTTTCTGAAAGAGAATCACGAACTGAGTAACAATCAATAAATAACATGCAAAACTATCTTCACTTTATTCTCTAACTTTCTGGTAAGAAGACTGACATCTATATAACTATGGATTTTGAGAAAACCATAATTTATCACTTTAGAAGGAAACATAAGAATAAGAGTAAAATTGAGGCTGGGCACAGTGGCTCATCCCTGTAATCCAACACTTTGGGAAACCAAGACAGGTGGCTGACTTGAGCCTATGAGTTAGAGACTAGCCTGGCCAACATGGTGAAACCCCATCTCTACTAAAAATACAAACATTAGCCAAGCAAGCATGGTGGCCCATGCTTGTAATCTCTGCTACTTGGGAGGCTGAGGCAAGAGAATCCCTTGAACCTGGGAGGCAGAGCTTGCAGTGAGCCAAGATCGTGCCACTGCACTCTAGCGTGGGTGACAGAGCAAGACTGTCTCAAAAAAAAAAAAGACTTGATTATCACTTTAAAAATTTTATTTGAAGAGAAGTGAAAGGAAAATACCAACTGGCAGAATAAACAGAATTTAACTTATTGATTATATTTCCTCATTTTTTCATGTAAAGAATATGTTGCTAATCTTTCACCTCAAAGCAAATCCTAATAAGAAATATATTTACTTTGACTGCTTTTTTATAACTTCTAAAATTATGTAAAATGTAAAACACACTTTATAAGTTTTAGGAAAATTATATAAAAGGAGTCAGCATATCTACCAGTAAGTATGGCACCTGATTTTACTTGTGGTTACTTGTGATTTTCAGTAAACAAGTTTAATGAGATATATCAAAATGGTACTAAATAGAGATTTTCTCATTTTTGCAGGCTTTACTTTTGATATTATATTATCTTTAAGAGAAAATATTTTCAGCAGGGAATAATATCACTAACATATATAATATTGTCAGGAAATGTTATAAATAAAAATCTAACATTGGATGAATGCAGTAAAATAGTGTACTTTTGATTACAGATTTTAAAAAATTGTTTCTCTATGAGAATAGAAAAAAAAGTAAAAAAGCAGCAGCATTAATTCAAGAAGAAATTAAGTATCTAACATCAAAAAGATTTTGAGTCAAGACTTGACAAAGCTTTTACACCATAAACAGTCAAACCCTAGCATGGTGAATCTCCACTCACACACACAAAACGGTAACAATTCTCAGGGAAAGTTAATCACACAAAATAAGCATGTGAAGAAGAAGTGAGTTTATAACATGTTTTGTTATGTATATAACTAGTATTCGATGGTAAATTATCAGCCAAAAGAAAAAACTTTTTACAAACATTGTGAAAATGAGATTTATTATAGCTTAATTAAGTATAGTTATTTATCAAAATACTAAGTAAAATCTGACTAAATCCATTATGTCATTTGCTTAAAACAATAATTTAAAATAGTATATTTTCTGAATCCTTTTCTTTTTGTTCAAATTTTATTTAAAAAGGAAAGCAACCGCTAACTCTGAAATCAGCAACTTGTGTATGTAGTAATAATCCTTGGCTATGTCTGTGTGCTGTAAAGATGTGGGCCTGGGAATTTTCACTGGATTGAAGGTAGATTTTTGTTTTCATTTACACATAAAAAAATCATTGAGTTTGATTTAAGGAAACGTGTAACTGTTAGTATTTCTATTGACATGACATATATACTTCAAGGTTTCATTCAGTGCCTTGACAAACAATAAATAAAAATAAGATTATCATTCTGTAAGTGGCTTTACACGTTGTCATGACAAAAATAAAAAAACTAAAGATGAATGAGAAGGAAGAAGAGAAAATTAAGGAATGGAAAGAGAGAAGGAGAAAGAGAAAAAAGCAAACATGAGCTTCATGTTCTTGAAGGAAAACTTGACTTTGGGATTAGATTTTTAAATATGGCAGTTACTGCCATAAGAGTACAGTCATCTTTCGAAGGTAAGAAGAACTTATGAACACAAAGAAGAAAATAACAGACACTGGGGTCTACTTGAGGCAGGGGTGGAAGGAAGCAGAAGAGCAGAAAAAATAACCACTGTATACTGAGCTTAATAACTGGGTGATGAAATAATATGTACAGCAAACCCTTATGACACATGTTTATCTATCTAACAAACCTTCACATGTATGCCCAAACCTAAAATAAAAGTTAAAAAAGAAAGAACTGGAGACAAACACAGTCTTGGGGAACAAATGACAATTTCTATGCAACTCAAAATTTCAGTTTGTTTTATTAAACTAAAATCAACCACCACTAAAGCCTAGGTAGTTTAACAGTGCTTGATCCATAGGAAATACTCATTAAATATACATCTTGATTGACTGAGTGACTGAGGACTTTGAAAAGTCAATATTTTATCTATGTTGGTATTTATATAATCACTTTTTAAACTCTGATCTGTGGAAATTAGTTGTGTCTGGAACTTACCCTGGGATAGCAACCATATAAAAACAGTGACCATCTAGTGACTTTTGGTAAAATAGACCCTTACAAAAAAAAAATACATGTTCTTAACTTTTAAGAAATGTCTAAATAAAAATATATTTAATAATATTAATATTTCAATGAAATATTTGACATAATAATTTTAAAGATACATTTAAAGTTTTTCTTATTCTATTTATCATCAGTGAAAACAAACCTCATTAACATTTTCTTTTAAAACAAAGTCAAAAAAGGCAGTGCCATAATTAATTTTTAGTGCCTCATGACTAGATCCAGTTTTTAGTTTTATTTAATCTATAAATTATAATCACAGACCTCAGAAACTTCATGTTATTTCTCAAGGAGACTAAATTCTTCCAATATGTAATCTTATGATACCATTTTTAATTTCAGATTCAAGGGGTACATGTGCTTGTTTGTCAGGTGGGTATATTGCATGATACTGAGGTTTGGGTTATGAATGACCCCTTTAGCCAGGTACTGAGCATAGTACCTAATATGTAGATTTTCAGCCCTTTCCCCCTTCCTCTCTCCCCCTTCTACTAGTCTCCAGCTTCTATTGTTGCCAACTTTATGTCCACGTGTACCCAATATTCAGCATTTACTTATAAGTGAGAACATGTGGTATTGGCTCTTCTGTTTCTATGTGAATTTGCTTAAGATAATGGCCTTCTGTTGCATCCATGTTGCTGCAAAGGACATAATTTTATTCTTTTTATGGCTGTGTAGCATTCCATGGTGTGTATGTACCACATTTTCTTTACCCAGTCCACCATTGATGAGAACCTAGGTTGATTCCATGTCTTTGCTACTGTGTATAGTGATGCAATGAACATAAAGAGTACATGTGTCTTTTGGGTAGAACAATTCCTTTTCCTTTGAGTATATACACAATAATGGTATTGCTGAGTTTAATGGTAGTTCTGCTTTATGTTCTTTGAGAAATCTCCAAACTGCTTTCCACAGTGAATTAACTCATTTACATTTTCACCAACAGTGTATAAGAATTACCTTTTCTCTGCAGCCTTGCTAACATGTTATTTTTTGACTTTTTAGTAATAGCCATTCTAACTGGTATGATATGGTATCTCACTGTGGTTTTGATTTGCATTTCTCTGATGATTAGTGATGTTGAGCATTTTTTTGTATGTTTGTTGGCTGCTTGCATGTCTTCTTTTGAGAAGGGTCTGTTCATGTCTTTTGCCCACTTTTAATTAGGTTTTGTTTTTGGCTTGTTCAATTGTTGCTTATAGACTGTGGATATTAGAATTTTGTTGGATGCAGAGTTTGCAAGTATTTTCTTCCATTCTGTAGGTTTTCTGTTTACTCTGTTGATCTTTTTTTTTTTTTTTTGCTTTTTGTTCTGTTTTGTTTGTTTTTGTTTTTGTTTTTGCTGTGCAGAAGCTATTTCATTTCATTAGGCTTCACTTGTCAATTTTAATTTTTGTTGCAATTGCTTTTGATGAGTTAGTCATAATTTCTTTCCTAGGGTTGATATACAGAAATTAAGAAAAGTTGGTAAAGGGGTACAAAATTCAATTAACTAGAATGAACATTTCTAGTACTCAATAGCATAGAAGGGACATTATAGTTAACAATAATTTAGTATCTTTGAAACTAACTAGAAGATAAATTGTAATGTTTCCAAACAATAAAAAAATAAATGTTTGAAGTGATGGATATCCCAATTACCTTGATTTTACTATTAAACACTGTATATATGTATCTAAATATCACATGTACCCCCAAAATATATACAAATGATATATCAACAAAAAAAAGAAAGAAAGAACATAAGCATAATATTTAGTGCAGACATTGACTTCATCTACTAGAACTAGAGTGATGTGATATCACTGAAATAGCTCAAAGATGAAAATAGGAGAACTAGACTATAAATCCAATTTTCCCCCAATTAATTCTATGATTTAAGCACATTAACTTTCTAGAACTCAGTCTTCATCTGTAAAATGATAGCAGCATTAAAAAAGATTTTTGTCAGCTTTTCTCATTGATGTATCTCAGTATACAGAATAAAGCCTGAAATATAGCAGGCAATCAATAAACATTTGTTGAATGAATTAACAAATGAAAGAATTTTAGAAGAAATCATTACTCCCCATCTCCCTTTCCAAGTCTAATATTTTGTAATTCTGGTCCTTAGAATTTCTATAATGATTTTGTAGTACTTTATTATCAAATATTTTCCACCTCCAACAACAGAAATAGCTAAACCTATTTACTCCTTTAATCTAAAAGAGAAAGCTATTATGCCCCTAAGCTTCCCCAGCTGAGAATTCAAAGATTTTTACCACAACCAGATCAACTGATCACAGTCTTTAATGGGTTTTGCTTATTTATTAAACAATAATAAAAAGGATCTTTGAGGAGGGGAAACAATTATCTGCATCACATCTTTCAATACATATAATCTCAGCAGGGATCTGGTAAGTATAAGCTTTTGGTGGAGGCAGAGAGAAAGTTCCATGCATATCAATCAATTCTCCATCCAAGGTAGCCAGGCTAAGAGACCAGCATATCATTTCACAGCTTGCTGTGCTATGGATTTTGTTCTAAGACAGCTATTACAATGGCTCATTTTTGCCTAAGCATTACAAAACTACAAATAGCTATAGCTGCTTCCCATTCATCCTTCATCATAGATGGCACAATAGTATGACACTAACTGACATTTCCATCAGAGGTGTCAGAACCACTACTTTATCAGCCATGGTAGCAAGTGTCTCCCCAAACACCAGGATCAGCCACCCAGAGCCCTTGGAATGGGAGAGGAGATGTTTGCTTGGCAGGGCCTGAATGTTGTTCCAAACCCACCTCACGCCACAGCTGGCATAGACACAGCTATTAGCTAGCCCATGTTGTTCAGCACCCAGCACCTTGCACCGTAAGTTCCTTTTAGTCAGATGCAATTGCCTTAGATCACTTATTTCACATCTCCTCCTTGGTGCAAACACAGAGTTAAAAGAATAGTCAATCAGGCAGACTCGGTTCTGGTGCCTACAAGCTTTGTGTGACATTGGATAAGGTCTCTACAATAGGTATGATGAGATGCAGCTTCAGAGACTGCAGCAAGAGTTTTTGTTTTGCCCCTTTGATGTAGGCAAAGCACTGTTTTGTTTTGTTGTTATTATTGCTGGTGTTGTTGTCCTTTTTGGTGACCTAGTAAAAGAGGGAACTATTACTGCTTCTTGTTCCATTCTGAACCACTGCTCTAATTATGATGGACTTTTCCTTTCCGTTTTGTTCATCTTGTGTAGTTGGTATTTGTAGTGATTATATGTATCCTTCTCCAGAGATAAAATTATGTTACATACTAAGTATCCTTTTTTAAAACTTGTATTCAAATATGCCCCTCTAGGAACACTTAGTGTCGCCGATCTAGTTTTTCAACTAGAAATCAGAAAGTTTTATTATTAAACAGATCCACAAATTTTTTAATTTAAAATCACTGAACATTACCATAGAATGCTCAGGGAGAAATCTAAGACTATAAGAAATGTACAATTGGCTGGGCACAGTAGCTCACGCCTGTAATCCCAGCACTTTGGGAGGCCAAGGTGGGTAGATCATGAGGTCAGGAGTTCGAGACCAGCCTGACCAACATGGTGAAACCCTGTCTCTACTAAAAATATAAAAGTTAGTTGGGTAATCCCAGCTACTCAGGAGGCTGAGACAGGAGAATCGCTTGAACCCAGGAGGCGGAGGTTGAAGTAAGCTGAGATCGCACCACTGCACTCCAGCCTGGGCGACAGTGAGACTGTCTCAAAAAAAAAAAAAAAAAGGATACACACAATGAATTCTTAGAGAATTACTGACTGATTTTTCAAAATGATTAATGGTAATAGAAGGCTTCTTATCTTTAGCAAGTGTAATAATCACACGAACTTTGCTTTAGTGTGCTTTGGAGTGAGAGAATATCTATCCCTTACCCCTACCCAAGGCCTGCCTCAGGGATGGAAGTTGGTAATAAGTTGTGCTTCAGATAGAGTGTGAGGATATTGAAGAGCTGCTCATTTTAAAAGCTAAAAATATTACAGTTTGCTTGTTAAAATGTGTGTGGCCTTTAAATAGCTTTATCAAAATAGCTACATCAAAATATTTCAATGAAAGTGTCCAGTACCCAACCAGACAATGCATGTTGAACACTGCACACATGCTTGAGCACATAGTAGTACTCAATAAATGGTAACTGTCAGTATAATTTACCTTCACTACAATCATTCTAGATTCCTAACGTTGGCAAAAAAATTCAGCAGACATTTGCTAAGTCCCTACTCTGTCCCTAGGACTGGCCCAGCATCTGGGAGGACAGAGAGGAGCTATCAGCTCCAGCAGTAGCTTTCCTTATTTTTCTGGAGCTTTCCCAGGAGCTGACCCAGCAACATAAAAACTCTGCCAAGGCTGGCATGGAGAATGCAAGAACCGGCCTAGAATGTTTTATTTGAGCTCCAACTGATTTATTATTGCATTTTTATGTATGCTCGCAGCTGTGGCTATAGTGAGTATTATTTTTAGAAGCTGAAAAACACAAGTAAGGGGAAAGAAAAGGTGCTTTTCCCTGCCAAATTCTTTAATATTTGGAAAACAATAAATTATAAAATTCAGGGGGACATTTAGAGAAAATGGTAAAAACAGAAAATATTTTAAGATAGTTTTGTGCTTCCAATGCATTTGGAAAATAGTTTCAAAAAAAACAATGAAAAATGCAATGCATAGGTCCAGGGAAAGCAGGGATTAAAAGCTAAAACATCGGTGTCCGACGCCCCCAATATTCCTACAAAGCCAGGCACTTGGTTCAGATAGTTATGGAATCTTATATTCGTAAAAATGATCCAGGCATATTCATATATTTATTTAAGATGAGACATACTTTACATTATACATGGGGACCTAGTTTGTTATGGAGGAAAAATAAAATGTACCTTCAGTCTAACTAAACTTCTCTCTAAATCTAAAGTTTGAATATACTTCAAGTAATGAGAACTTCAGAATATTCCTATAACTGAATGTCAGGGAAAATTATGTAGTCATAATCTGTATTTGAAACCTTAGGCTGAATACAGATCTATAGTATGTTTTTAGAATTTTTGAGACTGGAGAAAAGCTTTGGTTAGGTATCAGCACATAGAGAGAAAGTCAGAGACCTCAAGAAAAGCAGAAACTGACAGTTCAGGATTTCAAAAACGTACCTAGGTTAATGATTAACTGTCCAGAATTGTGGTCAAGTTAAAGTTTAGAGGAAGAGGCAGGGATGGATCTAGATTTTTGTGAGATATTAAAGTTTATATACTTGAGAGTAGAGGAGTTATCTTTAAGAAAAAGAAATAGGCCGGGCGCAGTGGCTCTCACCTGTAATCCTAGCACTTTGAGTGGCCGAGGCGGGTGGATTGCCTGAGCTCAGGAGTTTGAGACCAGCCTGAGCAACATGGTGAAACGCATCTCTACTAAAATACAAAATAAACTAGCCAGGAGTGGTAGTGTGCGACTGTATTCCCAGCCATGTGGGAGGCTGAGGCAGGAGAATTGCTTGAACCCAGGAGGCGGAGGTTGCAGTGAGCCAAGGTCATGCCACTGCAGTCCAGCCTGGGCAACAGAGGGAGACTCTGTCTCCACAAAAAAAAAAAGGAATAAAAATTACAAATACAAAATTAGGTCCATATGAGTTAGCTGTTATGCTAAATGCTGGGGATACTAAAGTTAACAAGACAGGTAAGGCCTCTGTCTTTCTGGGGCTTCATTGCACTGAGGGTGAGAGATTATACATGAGTAAGAAACAATTACAGCAAAATGCAGTAATTTCAGCTAGTGATAATAACTCTTAAGAACAAAGAACAAGAGAATGGAATAAGGGGCATTCATTTATTAAATTAACTTCTCTGATATATCATGTAAAACATGAAAAGGTGAAGGAAATGTCATCATGACCCTCAAGAAGCTTATCTAGTCAAACAGATAAAACATTCTACAATGCATGGAAGGCAAGCAGCATCAAATATTGCAAGGGAAGAAGAAGAAAAAAAGGCTGGGATATTCAAAGGAAGGAGGAAGAACAAGGAAGCTTACCCAAAGAAGGAGTTGCTATTTCAGCTGGGATTTAAAGGATGGACAGATTTTACCTAGACATCTGGAGGAGTAGAGGAAGCAGTCCATCCCATGTGAGTATCTGAGATGCTAAAATTTAAATACTCAAAGTTCAGTAAGATAACATCCCTGTTTAGAATTCACATTTGAGCATCTTTAAATGCCCAGTAAAATATTTTAACTTCTTCATTTTTTCTAGTGTCATCTATATATTTCACATAGCCATAGTGCTTCCATGAGAAAACTTAGTTGATGTGCAAGTTCGAGTTCTATTAATATATTATCAGTATTATTTTTCATTAACTGTGACTTAGTTACAGCAGCTTACTAATTAAGGTGTGGTTTATTAACACATGGAAACTGCTTCCACTAATAGCAAAAACTCACTTGTATTGCTAAATAGCATTAATGTTATTTATTGTTGAGAGCATCTTAAAGGTCTCTGAGGCCGGCCTATTTCTTTTTCTTAAAGAGAACTCTTCTACTCTCAATTATATAAATTTTAATGTCTCACAAAAATCTAGATCCATGCCTGCCTCTTCTTCTAAACTTTAACTTGACCACAATTCTGGAGGATATTTGTCTGTGAACCAATATAATTTGAAGACAGAGTTGACATACATTGTAAATTTTATTAAAACATATTAAATGGAAATAAAATTACATTAAAAACAAAAGATTAGGCAGCTATAAACCTGCTCTAGAAGTCAGTGGCAAACTTCAAGTTCCCATTCGAAGACAGCAAGCTTTCTCCTGTTATTTTCTTCTCAAACCTAACCCTTGTCAGTTATTTGGTTGTGGTGGTGGCGGTGGTGGTGGTAATGATGGTGGCGGTGGTGATGGCTCTAGCCATCTTCAGCTCCTGTCGTAATGTGAGCTGCCTTGGAAATGAGGTGTGACTGACCTTGGCAATATCAGCCAGGGGGAAAGAGGATTTGACCAGAAGCAGGTAACATGTGATTAGGAAACAATATATAGACATTATATCCAGAGCATGTGAACAATATATAGACATTATATCCAGAGCATGGTACTAAAGCTCACAGGAGAGTGAGACCTCAGGGTCTCCTGATCGCCATTGAGAGACAGTCTTGCAGGTTTATCACAATCCAAGGAAATTCTGTTCTTATGGGGATGCAGTGCCTGCTCTTTAGGAAGCAACAATTAAGTAAAAACTTCTACTTGTTATTTACTATTAGCAACCAAACTGCTAATATACTTACTGCCCAGAAACCGAAGAATTCTTGGTCTTTCAGTGGGGACAGAAAGATATTACTATGTAAATATGAAGGGAAAGGCTGGAGCTGATGGCCAGAAATTTAGAAACTGTCTTAGAGACATCTCATTTGTTTTTCAGTTGCAAGGGTAAAGTCACTTTAAATCACTTCTCATCAAAATCAAGGTCACAGGCTTGCCAATGAGATACATTTCTCTCTCACAAAGAGTAAAATTTTAACTAAGATAATTGCTTCTCCAGATTAATACCAAAGATAAATACTATCCCAAGAAGGAAAACTGCAAAAGAAAGTTCTCAAAAGAGAAGGAAGCGAGTAAGGTTAGAGTTCCATTTTAATCATCTTTTCTTGCATTCATGGAAAATCATTTGCAAGGCATCACTTTGGTGGTCTCTAGGGGAATGCAACACAAGAGTGCCTGTAGTTTGGTTAAGAAAAGCAATGTTCAGTTATTCTTCTACTAGCCCATGTTGCAGTTATGATGGCCTCCCTTCCAAGCCCCAACCCCAGTGGGACCCCAGGGCAAACAGCCTGCCACTCTCCACTCTGAGAGCCAACTCTGACTCTGGTACTCTGGACTCTCCATCCTGCTCCTGTTCTAATCAACTTCCTTGCCCAAACCTCAGCCTATACTCAATGCCTAAATCTGCTGTGTGACTGTCCCCAGAATCCTTACTAATATTCTCTGCCCATTTCTCCATTTCTGGAGACATCTTGGTACTTCATATTGAGCTCTTTGTTGACAACTGTTTACAGAAGTCTGACTCTGTTGCAGCCTCCAATGGGTATAATTTTAAGTTCCAATCCAGCCAACTTCTGTCAATCCCAAGACACAACACCCTGTCAATAAACCCTAACCATTCCCTCACCTTTTCAATGAAAAGAGAATGCCTTGTACATCCTAGGAAGCTCATAGTCCTGGGGCATAGCAACCTAAACTAGCAATAAAGAAAGCATTTAATCAAAAGTAAGCAAGGAGAATGTATCTGTTCTCTATCCTGCATGTAACTGATGAGATCATGCCCAAGACACTCTGAGTATTCTTAAAGAGAATCTGAGATAAGCTAATAAAAATAAATATGTGCCAAAACATGAAGAGAGTGATTGATGAAGAAAAACCTTGGAAATGTTAAATATCTCAGAAAAGACATAATGAAAGAAGTGTCGATGAGCATTTAAAAATGTAAACTAAGCAAACAAGTGTTTAGTGAAATAAAATAACCAAAAGAAATATAATTGAATCAAGAAAAACATAACATTAAAAAAATAATAGAAGTAACGGTGAGTTGGATATCAATAATTAACTTCCAAGGGAAAGTTAATTGCTGTCATGTCCATTGTCCACATAGGGCAAATTGACTATAACATAAGAAAGCTTTGCCCAATAGCAATGAAGCAATCACTACATAGCCAGAGCACTTGAATAAGATAGGAGTGTCAGGGCAGCATTATAACCTGTTCCTCTAGGAATCGAGCTCTGCATACCTCTGATCTAAGTAGGTGTGATTAGATTTTAATATAGGCAACACCCTAAACCAAGAAACTACTAAATGAGGCTGTTAATAGATACTCAGTCTAAAACCCCAGTTATACTAGAACACTATTGAATGCCAAATTTTTTTTATAAAATAAAGCACAATTTTCCTGTAGGAATTGTCCCTCATCTCATCCAAAAAATTGCTTTGCCTTATTAGCCTTGCAACTCTGGAAGCTAAAACTGGAAGTTAAATTCCATTCTGGCCTTGCTCTTCCAAAATCAATGTAGGGTATGGGACTAGAATACTAGACTCAGTATAAGAGGATACAGATACTAGTCCTGACCCCACCATTAATAGGCTTTTTGGCCCTGAGCAAGTCACTTTTCCTGATCCCCTTCTCATTCATTAACTAAGAATGCTCTTAATTAATAGCTGCCCTTCTTAAATCTTTAGTGCTATGAGTATAAAATGAGATGATGGTTGTAAAAGGGGTTGAAGCCTGGAGGATTCGAGGAGGGCTGCCCAGAGGTGCCTAAGTTGACTGAAAGAACAGACAGTAGGCATGTGGCAAGGGGTTATTTAAGGAAGAGGGAGCATAGATGCAAGAGAAATAATGAGGTTTCCAGAGAACCATAAGTGATTACTTATGTATGTCAGAAGACTGAGCTGCAGAAGGACTCAACTGTGTGCCAGGCTAATTAGCTCACATTTTGGCCTTGTGGAGAAAGTTGTGCTCAAGTTTGACCTCTTGCAGTTTTCCTCTCTCAAAGAATCAGCAAGTACAGAAGCCTCCTAACAGCATGTGGTCACATATATTTTCATTAAAGTATGTTTAACACAGACAAAGGCTGGAGAAAGATCAGCAGTGTGCTGCCTTTTTCAGAACATTTTGGCTACCAAATCAACAATATTCTGCTGATAACAAACTTCCATGAAGTCATGGAAATAGCTTGATTATATAAAAACTATAACTTAGATGATCTGGTAATCCTGATTCCAGCAAGGATGGGTGGTCAGGGACCTGAGATAAAGCTTGAGTTCTCTTTTCCAAGGCCCTATGAATTCAATATTCAGATTTAGGGATCTTCCCCTAAAATTACAGAACCACGACCCCTTAGGCTTTTGAATGAGTGGCACTTCTTCCTAAATTAATAATGCTTTTGTGGAACACCTTCCATATAGCAAACACTGAAGTAGGTACTTTCACATATAATGTCCCTTTTAATTCTCCGAAAAAACATGTTTTTTTCCCTTTAAATTTAGTATCAAAAATTAATTATATTCCTAGAACTTCATAATATCCTTTGATATCATTAGCATAGCTCTAGAGGGTCCTCCCTGCCACCATAAGAATCACTAGTTTATAGAGAGTCATCTGTTAGTGGCTTTGGCATTATCTGCCTTTACTCCTAATCTTTGAACACCTGTTTTGAAACAGTTCTTAAATCCTCATCCATGTTGCTGCTATTTTCTCTCCTTCTTTTTATTAAATTCCAATAGAAATGGATAGTCAATCCATCCAATATTTTAAGATGTCTCTCTTTTTAGTAAATAGAATGAGTAGCCAATAGCAAAACACATCCTCACATAGAATTCTGAGTTACACTTCTTTTCACAAAATTCTGGTGCCAAAAAATGCCCCCAGAAATAAATAATCTGCAAATATCACTGAAACAGATCAGGACTGATGGATGAATCAACCATGATCATAAATCTTGGGTGAAAGCTGAAAGGAATAAATAACTTTCCTTTTACTTTCTCATGTCACCAACTCGGTAATGACAAGATCCTCTTTGAAAAGATACAGATTTAAAAGCTGTCTCTCCCATTATATTGTGAGTACATTTTCCCTTCCTCAGACATATCCAGTTAAGGAGGTATAGAATACCAAATAAAAGATGACATTAAAATTATTAGCCAAGTTTTCAGCAGTCAGCTAGAATTACTGATATGTTGCAAGAAGTTTCCAAAGTTGTTGACTTCTGACCCTAAAAATATTTCAATAAAAGTTACTTCTATGGACAGTATTGTTTATAGTTTCACACTTATTGACCCTTCATAGCTTGATAGATTGGGGGAACCCACCCCTGATATTTCAACATAGGTTCTATGTTCCATAAGTGTCAGCCAGCTGAGAAATAAAGAGTACAAAAAGAGGAATTTTACAGCTGGGCCACCAGGGGTGACATCACATATCAGTAGGACCATGATGCCCACCTGAGTCTCAGGCCAGCAAGTTTTTATTAAGAGTTTCAAAAGGGGAGGGGGTGTAAGAACAGGGATCAGGTACAAAGATCACATGCTTCAAAGGGCAAAAAACAGAACTACTAATAAGGGTCTAACAAAGATCACATGCTTCTGAGGGAACAGGACAAAGGGAAAAAGCAGAACCACTGATAAGGGTCTATGTTCAACAGTGCATGTATTGTCTTAATAAACACCTTAACTAACAGAAAGAAGGGTTCAAGAGCAGAGAACCGATCTGACCACAAATTTACCAGGGTGGAGTTTCTCCATACCATAGTAAGTCTGAAGGTACTGTAGGAGACCAGGGCGTATCTCAGTCCTTATCTCAACCACATAAGACAGACATTCCCAGAGCAGACGTTTACAGACCTCCCCCCAAGGAATGCATTCCTTTCCCAGGGCATTAATATTAATATTCCTTGCTAGTAGAAGAATTTAGTGACATATCTCCTATTTGCACATCCATTTATAGGTTCTCTGCAAGAAGAAAAATATGGCTCTTTTTGCCCAACCCCACAGGCAGTCAGACCTTATGGCTGTCTTCCCTTGTTCCCTAAAAATCGCTATTATTCTGTTCTTTTTCAAGGTGCACTGATTTCATATTGTTCAAACACACATGTTTTACAATCAATTTGTACAGTTAACACAATTATCACAGTGGTCCTGAGGCGACGTATATCCTCAGCTCACGAAGATAACAGGATTAAGAGATTAAAGTAAAGACAGGCATGAGAAAGTATAAAAGTATTATTTGGGAACTGATAAATGTCTATGAAATCTTCACAATTTATGTTCCTCTGCCATGGCTCCAGTCAGTCCCTCCATTCAGGGTCCCTGACTTCCTGCAACATTGATATGTCTAGAGTTTGCCATTCATGTCAAATTCTCCTCATGAAACTTTGATTACTTTCAGAGCTGCCTCCTCTGGAACATTTATTTATACTTGATTTTTTTTCTCAAAAAAAAAAAAAAAAAGTACTCCACTAGGGGTTAGGAAAGCAACTGTCTAAGCTACTTAAAATTAATTAAAGCTACTTGTAAGTTATCTAAGCTACTTGTAAGTTAATTAAAATTAATAAAATTCTGTATGTTAGAACTCCCCAAAAGCAGTTTTATGGCCTAAAATTTTATGTTTGCTTTAATGAAAGCTAGTTTAGCAGCAAGGAATCAACATCATTTCAACTAATTCAAATAAAAAGGATCTCATAGGATGGGAGCTAGGGACAAGAAAGCAATCAAGAATCCAAGCAAATACTCTCTTGGCTGCCTGGTCTGTTTCTTGATCTCTCTCCCCACCATTCCCACCTCACCTCCCCTGCAACCCAGCATTGGCTTCCACCTCTGTTTCTCTTTGCTATATTCTCTCACTGCATTTCCACTCTTATCCATAATTTCTTTGCCCACAACTTTAACTTCTAGATGGTTTTGGCTTTAAACACACAGACCCTGACCCCAACATTACATAAACTCCAGATCCAGCACCCATCACAAACTGAGTCTTTTGACTCAAGTTCTTGAGAGAAAGAATTTTAGGGGCACATACCAGACAATAGAGTCAGCCTGCTGTCCAGATAGCCACTGTGGTCCAAACTACTTGGCCAGAGAACAAGGTCACATGGGCACTTAGGCACATTATAGCACAGCCTATGTAGGGTGCAGTCCCCAGAGAAAGTGGTGAAGCTGGGCAGCCTCTAGTGTTGCTTCCAAGCTATCATTAGGTTCCCTCAGGAAGCCGATTATTCGCATAATTCCTCAGTTACACCCCCAAAATGAATAAAACTGAGAATCTTGATAGCACTGGGCATGCTGACCCAGCTTTTCAACTCCTGACACACTCTGCCTCAAAGGACAAATAAAAGCCCCCTGAGTTAGGCAATACTTTTAGTTACAAAGTGTCTCACCCTTACCCTTAATATGACATTGGGTTTAAATGAAATTTCTACAGAGAAGCAAAACAGTTTTTAGAAATATTACTAAAAGTATTGATGTCACTTGATATTTTTCTCTCAAAAAAAAAAAGTACTCCTTTAGGGGTTAGAAAACAATTATCTGAGCTACTTACACTTGTAAGTTAATTAAAATTAATGAAATTCTGTAATATATTAAATCTCCCCAAAGGCACAGGCATTTGTTTCTGCTACAAGCACAGCTGACCTCTCCCTAGCTATTCATATACACTTGCCAGATTTGTCAGCCTGAAATGGTCAGGAAACCTTAACGGAGCTGGGATCCTGGGGCATTCGCAGCCCTCCCTACCCCCCGACCCCCCTTCCTCCCTGGTCTGTGCAGAGGTCCCAGGTCTTTCTGACTAAACCTCAGCAACAGGCTCCAAACTTTTTGCTACAGTCGCCTCACCTGCATCCCACTGCTTGTTTGTCGGAGTCTCCTTGGCTGCCTTCCTCATCTCTGGGATTCTGACCTAGCTGACCCACCAGGAGCTTAAAATCCTGTCTCTACCACACACCCCTCTTTCTCACTTCTCACACTTGTTTTCTTGTGTCATGCCTCACACTTGTAGACTGATTCTAATGACTCCAGATTTCCTGCCCATATCTGTGGAGTTTTTACACCCCTTCCCTGTCCAACTGCTCGGATCCCTTGGGCTGACCAGACCTTCCACATCCTGCACCAGCCTGCCTCCACACTAAATTTTCTGCCTGTTCATTTGCTGGATTAAGTGCTATTATTCAAGTTAATGTCTCAGAGAAATTAGTTCATTTGCCTCTGAGATAAAAACTAAAGAAACTCCTTGAAAGTACTGCATATGACTCAGAACATTTACCAGACTCATCAAAGCATCCAAACATGAACAAGGAAACCTGACCTCTGAGGTGAAAGTTGCCAAATATTTCAGCCTGCTTGGAAATGCCAACATGGTTTATGTTTCCTATACAAATTCCACAAGGCTGTGAATAGAAATAAAAACATATCTGGCCAGGCGCGGTGGCTCACACTTGTAATCCCAGCACTTTGGGAGGCCGAGGTGAGCAGATCACCTGAGGTCAGGAGTTCGAGACCAGCCTGGCCAACATGGTGAAACTCCCATCTCTACTAAAAATACAAAAATTAACCAGGTGTGGTGGCAGGTGCCTGTAATCCCAGCTACTCGGGAGGCTTAGGCAGGAGAATCACTTGAACCCCTGGGCTGTCAAGAGATGGAGGCTGCAGTGAGCCAAGATCACACCACTGCACTCCAGCCTGGGTGACAGAGTGAGACTTCATCTCAAAAAAAAAAAGAAAAAGAAAAATATATTTAACAAAATAAAAAGACCAGAAGACTAACAGAGAAATAAAGAATGACCTGCTCTTTCAGATTCAGATTTTAAATTGCATTATAAACATCATATTTAAGAATTAAACCTAGTAAAATATAAGTTAAATTATATATTCGAAACTTAGTCCATCAAGTAAACTTACTTGGTAAAACTGTACAGACTTTGAAAAATAATTGCACTCACATCATAGAGTAGAAAAAAATTATTTTGAAGTATGGCTTGAATCTTGGACTTGGTGAAGATCTTCTATGTTAATTCCTAAAACAGGTAAAACTTGGAAATACTGTCTTAATAGGGTATCTCCCGTTAACCTGTATTCCATTTTTGAAAGCCCTCAGAGGGATGACACAGAAATGTGTGATGTCTTTTGGACTACTATTCTCACTGTGTTATATAATAAACATTTTTCTTTTTATTTTTTTGAGACAGGGTCCCACTTTGTCACCCAGGCTGGAGTACAGTAGCGTGATCTCCACTCACTGCAGCCTCAACCTCCTGGATTCAAGTAATCCCCCTGCCTCAGCCCCCCAAGTAGCTGGTACTACAGATATGTGCCACCACACCCAGCTAATTTTTGTATTTTTTGTAGAGACTGGGTTTCACCATGTTGCCCAGGCTGGTCTCGAACTCCTGATCTCAACCAATCACCTGCCTCAGCCTTCCAAGGTGCTGGGATTACAGGCATAAGCCACTGCACCTGGCTATAATGAACTTTTTAATGTACTTTCTATAGCCTTAAGTCTTACTTAAATGAGAATTAGTTAATCATATCGGACAAAAGTGTAATGAAGTATAGGCTAAGACATAGAATATTGATAACCCACACATTTAAAAAGTTTTTTTGTTTTTTGTTTTTTATTGTGACAGAGTCTCATTCAGTCACCCAGACTGGAGTGCAGTGGCCCAGGCTGAAGTGCAGTGGTGCAATCTCAGTTCACTGCAACCTCTGCTTCTCGGGTTCCAGCGATTCTTCTGCCTCAGCCTCCCGAGCAGCTGGGATTACAGTGGTGCGCCACCATGCCTGGCTAATTTTTGTATTTTTAGTAGAGATGGGATTTTACCATCTTTCTTCAGCTTCAGATATATATGTGCTGTTGAGAGACCATTTTTCCCTGATTAACAAATTTGAGGAATGAGAAAAATTTTCAATAACTATTGAAACTGAAAAATCTTTGTCAAGCCAAGAGAATTATTGGGAGACTTGCTGTATTAGTCTTCTAGGGCTACCATAACAAGGTACCCAGACTGGGTGGCTAAAGCAACAGAAATTTATCTTCCACAGTTTTGGAGGGTGAAAGTCCAAGATCAAGGTGCCAGCAGGTTTGGTTTCTCCTGAGGTCTCTTGTTTTGGCTGGCAAACAGCAACCTTCTCTGAATCCTCATATGGCCTTTTCTCTGTGTGTCCCCATCCCTGGTGTCTGTGTGTCCAAATTTCCTGTCTTTATTAGGACACAAGTCATATGGGATTCACCTGAACAATATCATTTTAACTTATCACCTCTTTAAAAGTTCTAACTCCAAATACAGTCATATTCTGAGGTACTGGGGATTAAGGCTTTAACATAAGAATTTTGGAGGGACACATTTCAGCCCAGTAAACATGCCAAGAGATGTTCACAAAATTTAGAATAATTATTAGTCAAACTGAGATTCTTGAATAGAGGAGAAAGTCTACTCGCAGCTTCCACAGCATTACCCTGCTGAATTCACACGACAAAGGAGGACTGTGTTATATCCACCAAGGCCACAAAGCAATGTACTTGTTGATTATGCTAGTATAGCTGCCACAGGATACCCTAATTTACAATGCCATAGAGAGCTCCTACGTTTACTAAAACTGCAATTTGATTATTATACTCTTAAAAATCTAGTTATATACATTCCAAAATGGACAGTGGGGTAAAATTTTTTGCCATATATTCTGAATTTTAGTCTTGAATATTATAATATTCTCATGGATATGAATTTTCAGATTCTTTTAAACAACTTTAAAGCAGTTCTTTACAGATTATAAGTGTGTATAACATAATCAAAACAAATGAAACATGGTATTAAAACTTCTTACATTATTCAACAATAAAAATGAACCATTAAAAAGGGCTTTAGGGCTTTAATTTTCTGTAGCATTAATTAAAAGTAACAAATGAGGCCGGGCACAGTGGCTCAAGTCTGTAATCCCAGCACTTTGGGAGGCCGAGACAGGCGGATCACGAGGTCAGGAGATCGAGACCATCCTGGCCAACACGGTGAAACCCCGTCTCTACTAAATATACAAAAAAAAAAAAAATTAGCCGGGCGATGTGGCGGGCGTCTGTAGTCCCAGCTACTCGGGAGGCTGAGGCAGGAGAATGGCGTAAACCCGGGAGGCGGAGCTTGCAGTGAGCCGAGATCACACCACTGCACTCCAGCCTGGGCGACAGAGCAAGACTCCGTCTCGATAAAAAAAAAAAAAAAAAGGTAACAAATGAAATAAAGCATCGGTAATGCAGACAAAAAGTAACAAAAGCATATCAATTTCTTAAAAATCAAAGTACTAATGCTTCATACAGAAGGAAATAATACATTTATGAACAAGAATAAGGCAATATATGAAATAGAAATAGCAAAATAGTTTCTAGTTGTATAAAGATAGAGTTTCACCAGTAAATCAATTAGAAATTATTTGCACTCTGTAGACAGACAACCTACAAAATGAGAGAAAATATTTGCAAACTATGCATCCGACAAAAGTCTAACATCTAGATTGTATAAGAAACTTAAATTTACAAGCAAAAAACAACCCCTTAAAAAGTGACAAAGGACATGAACATTTTTCAAAAGAAGACATACATGTGGCCAACAAGCATATGAAAAAACGCTCAACATCACTAATCATTAGAGAAATGCAAATCAAAACCACAATGAGATACCATCTCACACCATTCAGAACAGCTATTATTAAAAAGTCAAAAAATAACAGATGCTAGTGAGGTTCTGGTAAAAAGGGAACTCTTATGTGCTGTTGGTGGGATTGTAAATTAGTTCCACCATCGTGGAAAGCAGGCGATTCCTCAAAAGGCTAAAGGTAGAACTACCATTCAACCTAGCAATCCCATTATTGGGTATATACCCAAAGGAAAATAAATCATTCTGCCATCAAGACACCTGTACATGTATATTCATCACAGCACTATTCACAATAGCAAAGATATGAAATCAACCTAAATGCCCATCAGTGGAAGACTGGATTTTTTAAAAATGTGGTACATTTGCATGATGGAATACTATACAGCCATAAAAAAGAATGACATCATGTTCTTTGCAGCAACATGGATGGAACTGGAGGCCACTATCCGAAGTGAACACAGGAACAGAAAACCAAATACTGCATGTTCTCACTTGTAAGTGGGAGCTAAACTTTGAGTACATATGCACACAATGAAGGGAACAATAGACACCAGCCCTACTTGAGGGTGGAGGGCAGGAGGGGGGTGAGGATTGAAAAACGACCTATCAGGTACTGTGCTTATTACCTGGATGACAAAATAATCTGTAAACCAAACCCCCTATGACACAGTTTACCTATGACAAACCTGTACACGTACCTGTGAACTTTAGAAAGATACCATTTGTATTCTGGGACAAAAAATAAAAATCACTCTAAAAGATTGAAATGACATGCCAAAAGGAATTTTAAATCACAACTGATGGACATGTAGAGAAGTAGAAATGAACTAAAAATATGAACCTGAATTATAGAAGTAAATAAAATAGACTTCTTTTTAAAAGGAGTTATTATGGGGATTTCAATAAAAATTGTAACAAAACAAGTCAAGGAAACAATGACATTAGAAATAGTGTCAACTAAGCCACCTATTTTGTTGCAATTCTCTGCAAATCAAAGGATGATGCCACCACTGGATGCCTAGTTTAAACTGCTTTTAAACTACTGTGGAAAACTCTATGGTAATCAGAATAATACATACACAAATATCAGAGATTTAGAATCTTTTAAAAAATATAAATTTCTCCCCAAAATTTTTTAAATTTAACTCATAGTATGAAAAATGTTTTATGTTTGATTTTTTTTTTGTCTTTGCTAACAAAAAACAGCAACGAGATGCCACTCTCAAAATTAGGAGATATTTTCCAAAACATAAGAACGAAATGAAAATGGAATTCCTACCATTTGGCAATTCAATATTTATTAAATACCTAACAGAAAACACCTGCAACCAGGCCAGGTTTTGTGCCAGGTATATATATCAATGATTAAAATATCAAGTACTTACTGATTACTATGTGCCAGGCACTGCTATAAACATTTTATATTCATTATCTCATTAAATTTTCACCAGAAAAGCCTATGAGGTCACTCCCATGACCAGAGGCAAGGACAGATGAATGACAGAGCTAGAGCTAGAGCTAGAACCTGGGACATGTGATTTCAGGGCATAAACCCTTCAATGTCACTACCAAGCTAAGGAGGACCCGTTACCTGTGGAAGGTATCTGAATTACCAGTGGCCTATCCGTACAGGTCTGCAGCAATTTCAATTCTTGTCTCCTCAGAAGGAATTCGACTGAGGGCCATAAGGCAAAAGAGACCTAGGCGAGGTTTCAAGCAGGAGTGGGAGTTTATTTTTAAAAAGGCTTTAGAACGGTAAGGAAAGGAAATAAAAGAAGGAAAGTACAACTTGGAAGACGGCCAAGCAGGCTACCTGAGAAACCAAGTGCTCAGCTTTACCGCTTGACTCCGGATTTTATATGTTGGCATACTTCCGGGATCTTGCGTCACTTCTCCCCAATCCTGAGATCTTATTGGGAAGCTGCTGATCAATTTCAGGTGTTTTCTTTTTCTTTCTCCCCACCCCCCGCGTTGGAGACAAAGTCTCACTCTGTTCCCCATGCTGCAGTGTACTGGAGTGATCTCAGCTCACTGCAACCTCCACCCCCCAGGTTCAAGCGATTCTCGTGCCTCAGCCACAGCCACCCACTACCACCCACACTTCCTGCTGTAGCTGGGATTACAGGTGTGTGCTACCACACCTGGCTGATTTTTGTATTTTTAGTAGAGATGGGATTTCACAACGTTGGCCAGGCTTGTCTCAAACTCCTGACCTCAAGTGATCCACCTGCCTTGGCTTCCCAAAGTGCTGGGATTGCGGGCATAAGCTGCTGTGCCTGACCTGGTTTCAGGTGTTTTCTGTTAGGAGATGGCCCGTCCCTGGCACCAGCTGTGACCAATTATTACTTTAGAGAAACAGTTAACAACTACCTGACCATCACCTGATGGTCACCCTGCACTCCTAGTGTGTGTGCTTGGGGGTTGGAGAGGGAGCCCTCTCCTGCCCTACTCATACCTAATGCTACCCACTGTAACAGACTCAGGGCCAGGTCTCAGAGGGGTCATAAGTGAGTTATAGAATCATAAATGATAAAATGCAGGTCATAAAGGATATTAAAGTGTCATTTATTTATTCATTCAACAAATATTTGTTGGGTGGTTACTCAATAAAGATTCTGTTTTAGATACCAAAGATCCAGCAGTAAAGACAAAATTGCTGGTCTCATGGAATGTGCATTCACTTGAAGAAACACACAATAAAAAAGTGAACAATTTCAGTTAGTGATAAGTGCAAAGAAGAAATATACAGGGTTTCTGAGAAAGCCCCTCTCTCTAAGGAGATGGCATCTGGATGGAGAAATGAATCTCAGCAATGAGAAGGCACTAGTCCTGTAACTACCCAAGGGAGAACGTTCCAGGTAGAGGGAAAAGCATATGTGAAGACTCTAAGTCTAGACCAAGATATATGCATTCCAGGTCCCAGGGAGGTGGAAAAAATGAACCAGTCAGATATAAAGTCAAAGAAACAGTAGAAATGAGAGTAAACAGGACCTTTAAGATTACCTTCTTAATCTTCTTTTGGGGAAGTAATTTCATACTTGAAAGAATAACACCACAAAGGTTCACATTCTCTTTTTTTTGTAATTATTTAAAAATTTTTTTGTTATTATACTTTAAATTCTAGGGTACATGTGCACAATGTGCAGGTTTGTTAAATATATATACATGTGCCATGTTGGTGTGCTGCACTCATTAACTCATCATTTACATTAGGTATATCTCCTAATGCTATCCCTCCCCACTACACCCTCCCCACAATAGGACCCAGTATGTGACGTTCCCCTTCCTGTGTCTAAGTGATCTCATTGTTCAATTACCACCTATGAGTGAGAACATGCGGTATTCGATTTTCTTTTCTTGCGATTGTTTGCTGAGAATGATGGTTTCCAGCTACATCCATGTCCCTACAAAGGACACGAACTCATCCTTTTTTATGGCTGCATAGTATTCCATGGTGTATATGTGCCACATTTTCTTAACCCAGTCTGTCACTGATGGACATCTGGGTTGATTCCAAGTCTTTGCTATTGTGAATAGTGCTGCAATAAACATACGTGTGCATGTGTCTTTATAGCAGCATGACTTATAATCTTTTGGGTATATACCCAGTAATGGGATGGCTGTGTCATATGGTACTTCTAGTTCTAGATCCTTGAGGAATTGCCATACTGTTTTCCATAATGGTTGAACTGGTTTACAATCCCACTAACAGTATAAAAGTGTTCTTATTTCTCCACATCCTCTCCAGCACCTGTTGTTTCCTGACTTTTTAATGATTGCCATTCTAACTGGTGTGAGATGGTATCTCATTGTGGTTTTGATTTGCATTTCTCTGATGGCCAGTGATGATGAACATTTTTTCATGTGTCTCTTGGCTGTATGAATGTCTTCTTTTGAGAAGTGTCTATTCATATCCTTTGCCCACTTTTTGATGGGGCTGTTTGTTTTCTTCTTGTAAATTTGATTGAGTTCTTTATAGGTTCTGAATATTAGCCCTTTGTCAGATGAGTAGATTGCAAAAACGCTGTCCCATTCTGTAGGTTGCCTGTTCACTCTGATGGTAGTTTCTTTTGCTGTGCAGAAGCTCTTTAGTTTTATTAGACCCCATTTGTCAATTTTGGCTATTGTTGCCATTGCTTTTGGTGTTTTAGACATGAAGTCCTTGCCCATGCCTATGTCCTGAATGGTATTACCTAGGTTTTCTTCTATGATTTTTATGGTTTTAGATCTAACATTTAAGTCTCTAATCCATCTTGAATTAATTTTCGTATAAGGAGAAAGGAAAGGACCCAGTTTCAGCTTCCTACTTATGACTAGCCAATTATCCCAGCACCATTTATTACATAGGGAATCCTTTCCCCATTTCTTGTTTTTCTCAGGTTTGTCAAAGATCAGATGGCTGTAGAGGTGTGGCATTATTTCTGAGGGCTCTGTTCTGTTCCATTGGTCTATATCTCTGTTTTGGTACCAGTACCATGCTGTTTTGGTTACTGTAGCCTTGTAGTATAGTTTGAAGTCAGGTAGCATGATGCCTCCAGCTTTGTTCTTTTGGCTTAGGATTGTCTTGGCAATGCAGGTCTTTTTTGGTTCCATATGAACTTTAAAGCAGTTTTTTTCAATTCTGTGAGGAAAATCATTGGTAGCTTCATGGGGATAGCATTGAATCTATAAATTACCTTGGGGAGTATGGCCATTTTCACAATATTGATTCTTCCTATTTGTGAGCATGGTAAGTTCTTCCATTTGTTTGTGTCCTCTTTGATTTCACTAAACAGTGGTTTGTATTTCTCCTTGAAGAGGTCCTTTACATTCCTTGTAAGTGGGATTCCTAGGTATTTTATTCTCTTTGAAGCTATTGTGAATGGGAGTTCATTCATGATTTGGTTGTTTGTCTGTTACTGGTGTATAAGAATGCTTGTGATTTTTGCACATTGATAATGTATCCTGAGATTTTGCTGAAGTTGTTTATCAGCTTAAGGAGATTTGGGGCTGAGACAATGGGGTTTTCTAAATATACAATCATGTCATCTGCAAACAGGGACAATTTGACTTCTTCTTTTCCTAACTGAATACCCTTGATTTCTTTCTCTTGCCTGATTTCCCTAGCTCGAACTTCCAACACTATGTTGAATAGGAGTGGTGAGAGAGGGCACCCCTGTCTTGTGCCAGTTTTCAAAGGGAATGCTTCCAGTTTTTGCCCATTCAGTATGATATTGGCTGTGGGTTTTTCATAAATAGCTCTTATTATTTTGAGATACGTTCCATCAATACCGAATTTATTGAGCATTTTTAGCCTGAAGGGCTGTTGAATTTTGTCAAAGGCCTTTTCTGCATCTATTGAGATAATCATGTGGTTTTTGTCTTTGGTTCTGTTTATATGCTGGATTATGTTTATTGATGTGCATATGTTGAACCAGCCTTGCATCCCAGGGATGAAGCCCACTTGGTCATGGTGGACAAGCTTTTTGATGTGCTGCTGGATTCGGTTTCCCAGTATTTTATTGAGGATTTTTGCATCGATGTTCATCAGGGATATTGGTCTAAAATTCTTTTTTTGTTGTTTTATCTCTGTCAGGCTTTGGTATCAGGATGATGTTGGCCTCATAAAATAAGTTAGGGAAGATTCCCTCTTTTTCTATTGATTGGAATAGTTTCAGAAGGAATGGTACCAGCTCCTCCTTGTACCTCTGGTAGAATTCGGCTGTGAATCCATCTGGTCCTGGACTTTTTTTGGTTGGCAGGCTATTAATTATTGCCTCAATTACAGAGCCTGCTATTGGTCTATTCAGGGATTCAGCTTCTTCCTGGTTTAGTGTTGCGAGAGTGTAAGTGTCCAGGAAATTATCCATTTCTCCTAGGTTTTCTAGTTTATTTGCACAGAGATGTTTATAGTATTCTCTGATGGTAGTTTGTATTTCTGTGGTGTTGGTGGTGATATCCCCTTTATCATTTTTTATTGTATCTATTTGATTCTTCTCTCTTTTCTTCTTTATTAGTCTTGCTAGTGGTCCATCAATTTTGTTGATGTTTTCAAAAAACAGCTCCTGGATTCATTGATTCTTTGGAGGGTTTTTTGTGTCTCTATCTCCTCCAGTTCTGCTCTGATCTTAGTTATTTCTTGCCTTCTGCTAGCTTTTGAATGTGTTTGCTCTTGCTTCTCTAGTTCTTTTAATTGTAATGTTAGGGTGTCAATTTTAGATCTTTCCTGCTTTCTCTTGTGGGCATTTAGTGCTATAAATTTCCTCTACATGCTGCTTTAAATGTGTCCCAGAGATTCTGGTATGTTGAATCTTTGTTCTCATTGGTTTCAAAGAACATCTTTATTTCTGCCTTCATTTTGTTATATACCCAGTAGTCATTCAGGAGCAGGTTATTCAGTTTCCATGTAGTTGAGCAGTTTTGAGTGAGTTTCTTAGTCCTGAGTTCTAGTTTGATTGCACTGTGGTCTGAGAGACAGTTTGTTATAATTTCTGTTCTTTGACATTTGCTGAGGAGTGCTTTACTTCCAACTATGTGGTCAGTTTTCGAATAAGTGTGATGTGGTGTTGAGAAGAATATATATTCTGTTGATTTGGGGTGGAGAGTTCTGTAGATGTCTATTAGATCCGCTTGGTGCAGAGTTGAGTTCAATTCCTGGATATCCTTCTTAACTTTCTGTCTTGTTGATCTGTCTAATGTTGACAGTGGGGTGTTAAAGTCTCCCATTATTATTGTATGGGAGTCTAAGTCTCTTTGTAAGTCTCTAAGAACTTGCTTTATGGATCTGGGTGCTCTGTATTTGGTGCATATATATTTAGTATAGTTAGCTCTTCCTGATGAATTGATCCCTTTACCATTATGTAATGGCCTTCTTTGTCTCTTTTGATCTTTGATGTTTTAAAGTCTGTTTTATCAGAGACTAGGATTGCAACCCCTGCTTTTTTTTGTTCTCCATTTGCTTGGTAGACTTTCCTCCATCCCTTTATTTTGAGCCTATGTGACAAGAAATACATGACAAATTCTCCATTTGCTTGGTAGACTTTCCTCCATCCCTTTATTTTGAGCCTATGTGACAAGAAATACATGACAAATGCACAAGCTTCAGTAACTGACTTGATCAACTAGAAGAAAGAGTATCAGCGATTGAAGATCAAATAAATGAAATGAAGCGAGAGGAGAAGTATGGAGAAAAAAAGGAGTAAAAAGAAATGAACAAAGCCTCCAAGAAGTGTGGGATTATGTGAAAAGACCAAATCTACGTCTGATTGACGTGCCTGAAAGTGATGGGGAAAATGGAACCAAGTTGGAAAACACTCTGCAGGATATCATCCAGGAGAACTTCCCCAACCTAGTAAGGCAGGCCAACATTCAAATTCAGGAAATACAGAGAATGCCACAGAGATACTCCTCAAGAAGAGCAACTCCAAGACACATAATTGTCAGATTCACCAAAGTTGAAATGAAGGAAAAAATGTTAAGGGCAGCCAGAGAGAAAGGTCGGGTTACCCACAAAGGGAAGCCCATCAGACTAACAGCAGATCTCTCGGCAGAAACTCTATAAGCCAGAAGAAACTGGGGGCCAGTATTCAACATTCTTAAAGAAAAGAATTTTCAACCCAGAATTTCATATCCAGCCAAACTATATTTCATAAGTGAAGGAGAAATAAAATCCTTTACAGACAAGCAAATGCTGAGAGATTTTGTCACCACCAGGCCCGCCCTACAAGAGAACCTGAAGGAAGCACTAAACATGGAAAGGAACAACAGGTACCAGCCATTGCAAAAACATGTCAAAATGTAAAGTCCATCGATGCTAGAAAGAAACTGCATCAAGTAGTGAGCAAAATAACCAGCTAATATCATAATGACAGGATCAAGTTCACACATAACAATATTAACCTTAAATGTAAATGGACTAAATGGCCCAGTTAAAAGACACAGACTGGCAAATTGGATAAAGAGTCAAGAACCATCAGTTTGCTGTATTCAGGAGACCCATCTCACTTACAGACATCCACATTCTCTTTATCCAGATTTGTCTAGTGTTAAAATTTAACCCATTTGCTTTATCATTTATTTTCTCTTTACATGTGTCTGGGTGTATGTAAATACATTTTTTAACAATTTCAGAGTGAGTTGCATGCATCCTGGCCCTTTACCCCTAAACACATCAATGTGTATTTTCTAACAATAGGAGTATCTCTTATACAACCACTTGATAATAATCAACTTAAGTAAAATTAACGTTAAGACAGTACTTTTATGTAATCTCCTGTCTGTGATCCAATTTTATCAATTGGCCTAAAACTGTCCTTTTTCCCTCTACTCAGAATCCCATCTAGTAATCAGATATTTCATTTTGTTATCATGTCTCAAATAAAACATTACTCATTTTGGTTTTGTCCAAGGGTTCCTTTGTGATTAGGTACAGGTAACGGATCCCAGCCAGACTAGTACCTTAGTGATGTGTCCTCCTCAGGGCAGCGTATATAGAGAAATTCAATGTCCATCTGCCCCTCACTGGTAATGTTAATTCTGATCACCCAGCCAAGGTGTTATCTGATTTCTCCACTATAAAATTATCATTTTTGTTGTTTCAACTAATAAGCAATCTGGAGAAAATCATGCAAACATCCTAGTCTTTGTCAAAATCTCCCTCTAGATTTACATTCCATTAATGATTCTTGCCTGACTCTATCTTTACTATGAGAGTTGCAAAATGGCTATCTCAAACTCCAAGATTCCTTCCACATTTACCACTGATCTTCAGCATTCTACTATAAACAAGAGTCCTCTCTTCTCTCTAATTTAGGTATGTTACTTGTCATCAGTGTGAATGAATTTGTATTTTTCCAATGGTATATCAGTCACTAACATTTTCAATCATTTTAATATTTTCTATTATTTTAATGCCCACATTTTCCTAGTCTTGGCCAGTCGGAGACCCTTTAATCTGGTTTGTATGTTATTGTGATTATTATTTCTTGGAGCATTCCTTTGTACTTGCTAGCATAATGTTGTCCAGTGAACTTTCTGCAATGATGGAAATGTTCTGAATCTGGGCTATTCAATAGTTTAGCCACTAGCCACATGTAGCTATTGAGCATTTGAAATGTTGCCAGTGCAACTGAGAAACTGACTTGTTGATATTATTTAATTTTAATTAATACAATTTTAAATAGCCACAAGAGACTAGTGGCTACCATATTGAACCCCACAGTAATCTAACAGAATGAGATATTTTAGAATAATATATTACCTTTTCTGCTATAGCACTGGAATCAACAATTTCTCCAAGGGGTCCTGTTTTTTTTTAACAGGGAACAATCTTAGAAACCAAGATCCACTACAAGATCTTTGTTTGTGTACCCTTTCAGTAGACAAAGCTAGGAAAAATATACATGTGTACCTATATGTATACATATATATTATAAACACATTTAAACATACACACATAAAGTTCTGGATATATACAAGCATAGACATCAATATGTAACTATTTTAGAATCATGGTTCATACTAATGCTCCCAATTCCAATCCATCTCTTCAGAGGTCTTCTTTGCCTTCCTCCATTTTATTTTTCTGTGTTTCTTCATCCACTGAGAACTCTGGTTCCCAACAGTCAATATCAACTCATTTCATTGTGTGCTCAAACCTAGAGATATCAAAAGTAATTTTAGAATTGCTTCACTCATACCAACATAAAAATCAAACCTATTAAGAAAAGCTGAGGATGTGTTTGCTTTTCTCTCCCTACCTTCCCCCAAACCACAATGCCACCGAAGACAGAGTTTATGATGCTGTTCAAAAAATCAAAACTAAACAAAAAGTATACTCAGAGATGTGTCACTATATGTCCTATCCTTTCCACCCTGTTCCCCTTCCCTAACCATTCCATATAAGTAACCAACTTCATTGTTTTGTGGATGATACTTCTGGTGTTTCTTTTTCTAAAGGTAGGTAGATTTGTGCATATTTTCTTCTTTCCTCTTACTTCTCACACAAAAGGTAGCATACCACATACACTTTTAGCACTTTGTTTTAGCATTTAACAACAAAGGTGATTAATTTTTACTGTTAGTGTGATGAGAAGTCATTGAACAGTTTTAAGTCTAAGAGTGATGGAATCTGATTTATGTTTCTGAAAAATCACTTTGACTCCTGTACTGGGAGCATGAGAAGAACTGGGGAGACTATTAGGGAGGCTATTGACATCATTCAGGTCAGAGATGATAAAGGCTAGAACCAGGGTGAAGTTCTACAGAGTATTATTTGTGCCCAACTTTTTTATTCCACTTGGCCTTTGTTGTGACTTTCCTGCTGGTGAAGTGTACTTCTCTGATCTACTGACTTGTGGCTTGGCCATGTGATTTAGTTTGACCAATAGAATATGAGCAGAAGTGAAAGTACAAATTTTGAGCAAAGCTGTTGGAAAGCCTTGCCTGTTCCTACTTGCCCACATGTGCCCCTGTTCTATGAGAACAGAGAGAAACATACCCTGACTAGACTCCACTCTTTTGACTTGTGTCCAAGAATGAGAAACAGATGAGGCATACCTGAACATCACTCATAATCTTGCAGAGTCATAGACAACTCATAGACTGATAGGTCAAAAAAATTCAGTTCCTAACCATGAATACTTCAGAGCTATTTGTTACCATCATTACCACAGCAAAGTCTGACTAATGAAGGTGGCAGTAGTAGTGAACTGAGAGTTGACAGATTTAGAATGGATTTTTATGACAAAGTTTATTGACACTGCTACATTAGATGTAGAGGGTAAGGTAAAGCAAAAAATCAAGGATGAAATCTAGGTTTGGAGATGAATAGTGGTCCCTTTTACTCAGGTAGAAAAAAATAAGGAGGTTCGGAATTTGTTGGAAGCTAGAATAGAGTACTGGTATTCCATCAGGAGTGATTTCACCCATGAGGGGAGATTTAACAAGGTCTGGAAACAATTTTTGTTATCAAAACCAGTAAGTATTAATGGCATACAGTGGATAGAGGCCAGGGATGCTTCTAAGCATCCTACAGTGCACAGGACAGTACTCCAAAACAAGAATTATCCAGCCCAAAATTTCAATAGTGCCAGGGCTCAGAGATTCTAGAATACAGTGGTGTGTTAGGTTTGAAGTGCCTATTAAATATCCAAGTGGATATATTGTAAAAGAGATTTCTAGAGATTAGAGGAAGATCAAGGAGATAAAAGGTTGTGAGTAGTTAATATGCATAGATAATATTTAAAATCATGGAACTGAATGAGACCACCTAGGGGAGGATATAAAGAGAGAAAAGAAGAGGCTTGAGGATTTGTCCCTGGTCCCTTCAACATTTAGAGAGTGTAATGAAGAGGCAAACCCAGCTAAGGAGATTGAGAACATTTAGTCAATGATGTAGGAGTAGACCAAGAGTCTGATATCCTGGAACCAAACCAAGAAAGTATTTTAAGGAAAAGAACACTTATTGTGGTATATTTATTATTTAATATTGAATTTCCATTGTACAATTGATGATATTTAATATTATAAACTCTGACAATAAAACCTTGCATTTTACACTTTATACATTTCAATGAGCTGTCAGACACCATATCTTGTATGGTTCTCACTACTGCACTGAATAAAATAAGGACAAAATTTGAGGTTACTAAAATTCAAACAACCCCTGCTCTGATTTTACATAACAAGCTAGTGACAAACCAAGGCCATAATTCATAATGGGAACAATCCAGAGACTGAAACAAATATTCCTGAGAAAAATCAACACTTATTGGAGATAATGGATCAAAATGGTTACAGACATGAATTTAATAGCAACAACTAAAATAAATATTTATCCACTACATCCTAAATATCTGTCAAAGTTCTAAGACTACAGCAGTGAACAAAATAAAATCACTGCCCTTGTGGAATTTACCGTACAGGGGCTCTCCAAAAGACCTGGGCTTGTATTCCAGTTCTGGTCTATGACCTTGAGCAATTAACTTCCTGCAAACTTAGTTTTCTTTTCTAATGGCATTGATGACTCCTACCACAGATTTCTGATTGAATATAGTGGAGAAGATACAAGGGTTCGCCTCTACACTCTCCTGAAACTCTATACTAAAATTACACTAAAGGAAGCAAAAGGAATAAACCCACAAAGACAAAAAGATTGAAAGAAAATAAAATGATAATGAACTTTGAAACCTAGAAATAGATCAACAAATGGTAAACAATTTAGTAAATCAAAAAGCACTGAAACCCAAGGTAGCAATAGGGGAAATACAGAAACAGGTTGATTAATACTGTACTGTAGTACAGTGGTCAGTACATTTTTTATGTAAAGGTCCAGATAGTAAATATTTCAGGCTTTCCATGCCATGGGGTCTCTGTCACAACTGTCCATCTCTCCAGTCATAGATAGTACATGTCTATGGGCATGGCTGCGTTCCAAGAAAACTTTGTGAAGCTGTGGGCAATTCTGAGGCAAGGACTCTCTCTCCAGCACACCACCAGACATAGAGCAAAAAAGCCAATGACTATTAGATTGGCCAAATTTATTGCTTTCCACAAGAAAGCCAGTGTTAACACAAGACTGCAACTAATTTCTTTTCAGATATCTTTTTAAGAATTTGGTTTATGATACAGTGATGTCAGGAAGATGGGGGAGTGGATCCATTCTTTGTCTCTCCCATAGAGAACAACTGGACAGCTATCCATGAATAAAAATAGCTCTGGAAGAGCTCAGGAGTCCACAGCTTTCACCACCAGGTTGTGCCTGCCACCATCCCTGGCTTCTGCAGCTATGTGTGCCAAGTAGCGGGTCCCAACTCCCACCACCAGTCCCCACCACCATTCTCGCTTCTGCAGCTTGCCCCTGCAAACACGTACATACGAAAAGCCTGGTTCTCACACCTGTGCACTTGTGGTCTCAAAGTCTATTTTATCTGATATGAGTATAGCTAACTCTGCTCTCTCTTGGTTTTAATTTGCTTGAAATATCTTCTATCTCTTCACTTTTAGTCTATGTTCACTTTTTTATGTCCTTAAAAGTGAAGTGAGTTTTCTCAGCAGCATATAGTTGGGTCTGTTTTTATCCATTGAGTCACTGTGTGTCTTTTGATTGATAAACCTAACCCCCATCATAAGCTATCACAATCAAATATGGGACCATAACTGGCCTGTGTAGCCATGCACATAATCAGCATCATTCCTGGCCCCTGCAGATACAAACACACAATCAGCTGGTTCTGACTCCTATTGCCAGCCCCTACTACCACACACATGCCTGCAGCTGGCCCCTGCAGCTATATACATGCTCACTAGCAGCCCCAGCCCCCATAGCTGCACATGGGCATGCAATCAGCCCCACTCCCCAGAACCTACACCCACCAGCATGTTTGCACTCACCGCCAGCCCCTGCAACCACACATATGCCCACTGCTAACTTGGGCCCACAGCTGCACACAAACACAATCCCTGATGCTGTTACCTACTTTTGGGCATGTACTCATAGCTCTCTTTGCAACCACACACATACATGCTGCCCTGGTTCCTATAGCCATGCACATGCATACCACTAGCCACTACCATCACATGTCTGCCTATAGTCTGCCCTGGGCCCCTCCCCTGACTCTGGCCCTCACTGCTGTACATGTGCCCTCAACTAGCCTCTATCATCACAAATGTGCTTCAGCCAGCCACTTCAGCCAAGTGTATATACAATGACAGCCCCTACTGCTGAATACCTCAGTCCCTTGATGCTGGACTCACAGGCAACATAGAGGACCATAACAGCCCTCACAGCTACTGCAGACATTCTGCAGTTCTTGCCACCAAGGACCACGCAGTTGCCAATGTCACAGAACTCAGCTATGTGAGAAGACAAGTCACTCTACTCTTCCAAGACCTGGAGTCACTGCATGCCCCCAACCTTGGTGTCCCACACCTCTAGATGCAATATTACAGCACACTTCAGCATGCCCAGCCCCACAGGTGAACGTCTTTTATTACCAAAGCCAGTCCATTAAGTCTGGAAGATATGAATGTATCTTCAAATGTGTAGAAAACACTACAAGGATCACAATAAATCAGGAAACATGACATCACTAAAGAAATACAGTAAATTTCCAGTAACAAATCCCAAAGAATTGGAGATGTGCATATTTCCTGACAAAGAATTCAAGATAATTATTCTAAAGAAGCTCAGCAAGCTACAAGAGGACATAAACAATTTTATGAATTCATACAAGAATAAAATAAGTTCAACAAAAAGATAGAAAATTTTTTAATAAACAAAAGTTTTGAAGATGAAGAATACAATGACAACTATAAAATACAATAGAGAGCTTCAACAGTATAGTAATCAAACAGAAGAGAGAATAGACAACCTTGAAGACAGATCATTTTGAATTATCTAATCAGAAGGGAAAAAAGGAAAAAATAGTGAAAGGGAATGTTTTAAGCCTATAGGATTTATGGGACACTATCAAGAGACCTAATATTTACATTATAGGGGCTCCAAAAGAAGAAAAAAGGATAGAAAGTCTATTTGAAAAAATAATGCTTGAAAACTTCCCAATTCTTGGGAAAGATATGAATACCCAAATACATGAAGCTCAGAGAGCTCTAATAACATTCAACCAAATAATATTTAATCAAGGCACATTATCATCAAACTCAAATATCAAAGAAAGAGAGAGGTGTTTGAAGGTATCATGAAAAAAGAAGCATACCACATCCAAAGGAACACAAATAAAGCTATTAGCTGATTTCTCAGAAGAAATCTTGCAGGGCAGGAAAAAGTAGGTTGACATATTCAAAGTGCTAAAAGAAAAAGAACTGTGAGCACAAATAATTTACTCAGCAAATCTACCCTTCAGAAACTAGGGAGAGATAAAGACTTTCTGAGACAAACAAAAGCTAAGGGACTTTATCACCACTAGACCTGCCTTGAAATAAATGTTAAAGAAAATACTTCAAGTTGAAGAAAAGTCACTAATTACCATAAAAACATATAAAAGCTTAAAATTCACTGCTAAAGTGAATTTGTACTCAGAATATTCAAATACTGTCATGGTGGTATATAAATTACCTATAGCTTGATGATAAAGGTTAAAAGACAAAAGTATTAAAAATAACTATAGCTACAATAATTTGTTAATGATACACAGTATAAAATGATGTGAATTGTGATATCAAAAACATAAAATGTGGGAGGGAGAGTAAAATTACACAGTTTTTATATGCAAAGTTAAGTTGTTATTAACTTAAAACAGGCTTGTAAAAATATAAAGTGTTTTATGTATGCCTCATCATAACCACGAAACAAAAACCTGTGGTTGATACATAGAAGACAAGGGAATCAAAGCAAACCACTACAAAAAAATCATCAAATCACAGAAGAAGACAACAAGAGAGAAAGAAAGGAGTTAAGAATCTATAAAACAATCAGAAAATAATTAACAAAATTGCAATAGTGAATTCTTACCTATCAATAATTGCTATAGATGTAAATGGATTAAAATTCATAAATCAAAAAACAGCATTATGTCTACAAGAGACTCACATTACTTTTAGAAAATGCTGTGATGGTTAACATTAGTTGTCATCTTGACTGGATTAAAGGATTCCTAGATGGCTGGTAAAGTATTGTTTTGGGGTGTGTCTGTGAGGATGTTACCAAAGGAAATTTACATTTGGGTCAGTGGACTGGAAGAGGAAGACCCAGGTGGAAGAAGGCATGGGAGTAACCTTGCTTGCTGAGTCTTCTGGCTCTCTTTCTTTCCATGCCCAATGCTTGCTTCCTTTCCTCCTGCCCTTGGACATCAGACTCCAGGTTTTTCAGCATTTAGACTCTGAGACTTGCAGAAGTGCCTTTGATATGGGAAAGGGAGTCAATGGAGATTGTTTTGGAACTTTTAAGATGTAACGACTGCCCTGATGGGTTTTGAACTTGAATGGAGACTGTAGCCCCTTTCTTTTGTCCCTTTTGGAACAGGAATGTTTATACAATGCCTGTATTCCTATTGTATCTTGAAAATAAATAATTTGTTTTTTATTTTACAGGCTCATAGGCAGAAGGAAATTGCAATATCTGAGCATACTTTGGACTTTGGACTTTTGAATTGATGATGGAATAAGTTAAGACCTGGAGAACAATTAGGAAGGCGTGATTTTATGTTGCAGTGGGAGAGGGACATGAGATTTGGGGGTGCCAGAGGCAGAATGATAGAGCTTGGATATTTGTCCCTTCCCAAATCTCATGTTGAAATGTAATCCCCAATGTTGGAGATGAGGCTGGTGGAAGGTGTTTGGATTACAGGGGAGGATCTCTCATGTGTTGGTGCTGTCCTCATGACAGTAAATGAGTTCTCAAGAGATCTGATTGTTTAAAAGTGTGGCACTTCCCCCTTCCTTGCTCCTGCTTCCACTTTGTGATTTACCTGCTTCCACTTTGCCCTCTGCCATAAGTAAAAGCTCAGTAGAAGCCAAGCAGGTACTGTCATCATGCTTGTATAGCCTGCAAGAACAGTGAACCAATTAAATATCTTTTCTTTAAAAATTAACCAGTCTCAGGTCTTTCTTTACAGTAATACAAGAACAGCCTGATACACATGCAAACACTTAAAGTGAAGGGAGAGGAGAAGATATTCTATGAAAACGGAAAGCAAAAGCATAGCAGGGGTATCTATATTTATACCTAACAAAATAGATGTTAAGTCAAAAACTGCAACAAGAGATTAAAAAAGTTATTATATCATGATAAACAGGTCAACACATCAAGAGGATATAACAAATATAAATACATATGCACCCAACATTGGAGAAATTAGTATATTTTTAAAATATTAACAGGGCTGATGGGAGAAATGAACAGCAGTACAGTAACAGTAGAGGACTTTAATGCCCCACAACAATGGGCAGATCATCTAAACAGAAAAGCAGTAAGAGAACATTGGACTTGAACTATATACTAAACAGACCTAACAGACATAAAGAATATTCCATCTAACAGCAACAGAACACACATTCTTTTCAACCACATGGGAATCATTCTCCAGGATAGATTATATATTAGGCCACAAAATAAGTCCCAAAATACTTAAGAACACTGAAATCATATCAAGTATCTTTTCTGACCATAATATTATGAAACTGGAAATCAGTAATAAGGAAAAATCACAAGTATGTGGAAATTAAACGACATGTTCATAAACGATCGTGAATCAAAGTAGCAATTCAAAAAGGAAAATAAAAAATATATTAAGAAACACAACATACCAAAACTTATAAGGCTGTTGCTGGAGAGCCAGTGCAATCCTTTGGTGGTATCAGCACATTCAGATTTTTTGTAGTACCAGAATTCTTGTGCTGGTTCTTTCTCATCTGGGGACTTTGTAACTTCTAACTTTTATATTTATTTTCACAGGCAGAATTTTTTCCTTTCCTTTCTTTTTCCTATAATATTATTAGGGAGTTATTCTTTTCCTTTCCATCCCTGCCCCATGCCCTGCTCTCTAGTGAATGTGACTGTAGAGAATGATGAGTAGGGTCTTTTGGCTTTGCTTTTGTAGCCCTATGCACTTCTCATGGCAGGTTTTATATTGGGCTATGTAGTGGACCTGCTGGGCTATAGATGGTGCTTACAGGTAAGAACGAGCTGTAGCCAAAGTGGCTGAGTAAAAACTTGATCCGGTTTACTGGGAGAAGCTCTCTGTTACTTCAGGCAATGGGCTGATCCATGGAGTGCAGAGTGGTCTGAACTCCCTGCTCAGCCCTAGGGTGGTGGGGACAAAGATGGGTGAGATTGAACTGGGGCAGTCCACATACAGGTCCCCAGATGACAGGCACAAGCACCAGTGCCAGGAGAGAATCTAGTGAGCAGCTGCTAAGCACCCAGAGGTGTGCCTAGGCATCAATCTGTTAAACTTCCTTGGCCCCAGGTTCTTGCATGGGGATGGGAGGTTGCCTACACTCCTAAACTAGGAGAGTAAGTGTTCCAGATGGAGTTTCTTTCACAATTCTAGTGCATTCTCATTTTCATTTTGAATTAAAGCTCACAGTTTATCTTTATGTATTATCTTCCTCACAGTTTATCTTTATGTATTATCTTGCTCTTTTCAACTGGCTAAGGCACACTAAAAGCCATTAATTTGGGGGGAGAAAAGGTTCCTTATGACTTTTAAAAGTAACTCAGAAGTAGCTTTGCTTTTGTCATTTGGGTTTCCTAGATTATATTAGATGCCTCAAGTTGTTTCTTTGTTTCTAAGGAAAAAACTCAGACTCCTCATGATTATTTCTTTGTTCTGATTTGTATTGCAAGAAAGAAAACATTATTTCTGTTCCTCCCAGACACAAAGCTATTCTTCTCTCTAATACAAAAAAAAAAAAAGTATCTCCTGAGTAAATATGTTTTACATCAGCACTTTCTTGAAAAAGAGGGACACTCTGAACATACGTATTAGGATAAATGTCCGTATGTTCAGCTATGCAAAAAGCACACATTTATTCTCTGGTAACAATGTAATTTTTTTCTTCCTATGAAAGATAATATAATCTTAGGCAAATTTGCTAAATTGTGTATTTTAGTTAAAATTCAAAAAACTTAGTTTAAAAATAGGCATAGGACTGGGTGCAGTGGCTCACGCCTATAATCCCAGCATTTAGGAGGTTAAGGTTGGCGGATCATGAGGTCAGGAGATCGAGACCATCCTGGCTAACATGGTGAAACCTCGTTTCTACTAAAAATACAAAAAATTACCTGGGTGTGGTGGCACGTGCCTGTAATCCCAGCTACTTTGAAGGCTGAGGCAGGAGAACTGCCTGAACCCAGGAGGCAGAGGCTGCAGTGAGCCAAGATCATCCCATTGCACTCCAGCCTGGGTGACAAAGTGAGACTCCATCTCAAAAGAAAAAAACAAATAGGCATAGAATTTTCCTATCACCATTTTTTCCCTTCAGCATTTTCTAAGCTCCTGAGGCAGGCATTACCTAGTATCATGGCATAAGGAAAAGGCATTTGCGCGTTCCAGATTCTCTGTCCAGGCTATATTTGTTTCTCACATTAGCACGCTGTGGTTCTCAGATGTTATCTTTTATCTACACTGGCATCTATAGAAGTATCCACACTCTCTGCCAGACTCTGGTTATATATTCTACTTTATTTCACCAAAATCATCATTCATCACAACTCTAAACCACTCTAAGTTGGCTATCTCTCTTTCTCAGCCTGGACAGGAGGAAAACCTGACACAATGGTCTAGGGCCCCCTCAGTTCCTCACACTGAAACTCTCTTTGTCTACTATATACAGTGATTATCTCTACTTTCTTGCCCCCATACCAAGGTGGTAATAGGAACTGCAATGTCATGGTTTTAGGTGAGAGGAAGAAAAACCTCCCTACTGTTCTCTGACTCTCACACCTAGTGATGGCTCTGTTATCCCTCCTTAGTGTGAATCTGATGAGGAGGGGCAAGAAACAGAACCTCCATTTCAGAAACCTTCAAAAGTGTCTAAGTATCTTGTTTTGTTCTCCTACAGTTTTTGCCTCTTTCCTACCTTTCAGAATGAGGGGTGGAGTTGGCAGGACCTCCTTGGCCAGTTTGGGGACTTTTGTAAAAGATCCCTGTGACTCAGTGTTTTGAGTTCTTAAGCAATTCAGTGAAGGATTCAAAATTAACCATTCCAAGGCAGGACTGAAAAAGAACCATTCTCAACGGACAAAAGGAAAGAAAGGGGAGGGGTAACACAGGGATATAAGCCCTAGCCACCCCAGCCAGCAACAGCAACCCTTCCGGATCCCCTTCCACCATATGGAAGCTTTCCTTTCCCTTTGTTCAGTAAACTGTGCTGCTGCTCACTCTCCTGGTCTGTGGACACTTTTTGAGCTGTAACACTCACCGTGAAGGTCCATAGCTTCATTCTTCGAAGTTAGCAGACCACAAACCCATCAGCAGGAAAAACTCCTGACTCATCATGGGGCCTCACCTGAGATTTCCAAAGTGGTGAGTAACATTGGAACTCTTTCGCTTGCTACTCTGCTCTATTTTTCTTTAGAATCGTGGGTGAGCACCGGGAACCTGCCGGCCATTTAAAAGCGACAAGTGCAGCTGCCAGACTAAAGACACAGGTGTAAAGCTTTCTGGGAAAGGGCTCTCTAACAACCCCCCAACACTTCTGAGTCAGGAGTGTTGGTTTGCCTGGAACAAGTTCCCACTTTCTCTGCATTTTCTGGGTTGAACCAAGGGCCAGCCAAGGGTGGAAAACAGTGGCCCTAAGCTCCCAGTACCACCCGGTTGAGATCATGGCGCTGTGTGAAACCTTTGTTAAAAAGCTGCCCAAATGTGCTTCACCCACCCTTCTAGACCCATGCCTCCTGGCTCCAAATGTCTGTAGGGAAGACTTTCTTGAGATCCTGTCTTCCAGGATTTTCTCTACCTCTGGAACGAAAACTCTCTGGATTAGGAATCTAAAACAATTAGGACGGCAACCCTCAGATCCATGTTCCTGATATCCCATGACTTATTCTTATGTAGATGGGCAACAATACAAATATACAGGACCTGTACCCCATATTCGGCACACAAGGCAACATCCAGGACAATATATTGTGTGCTAATGGTTTCTGGAAGACTTAGGTCATTTCTTTTTCTGTCATCTCCACCTCACTGAGAACCATTTCACCCATCATCTCTCTTATTTGTGATCAGCAATCCAAACTATGGAGCTCTTCCACTTGGGGTACCACTCACACTTGTGGGAGTTAAGTAATATAACAGACCATCAACTGGGAGATCAAAAGTCATATTCTTATGATGGAAAGTGGGGACAAAAGGCCTTAGTACATGAGATGCTATTTCAGCCTTGGCCCAATGCCCCGTTGCCCACCACCTTAAAATTGCTATGTCTATGTACAATCTTTAAGGAGATTATTTATTGGGGCAGTTTCAAGCTCAGAAATATGCTAACTGGAGCCTCATTAATCACCTAAGAATACACCCTGGACTTAGAACCCACTCACAAGAACAAAATCTATTTCAGGCGCGCTGGTAACAGGCCACTAAACCCAGCTGCCTGGCCTCCTTCTCTGTGGCTAAGAAGGGAGGGAAAAGAGTGCGGTTGAAACTGCTATGTTGGTAAGTACAATTAAATCCAATAAGCAGGGTTCCATGGGTGATTGTGCACCCTGGAAAAAGGACATTAAAATAGTATGCAACTCCCTAAAACCAGTGTCCACTGGGAATGACTAGGGGTGCAGGCATCCCTATGCTCTCCTTTCAGATGAGAGATGTTCCCTACAAAGTTAAGTCACCCCTGAGGTGTATTCTGAATAACTGGGATCAATGTGATCCCCAGACATTGAAGAAGAAGTGGCTCATATTTTTCTGCAGTACTGCCTGGCCACAATATCCTCTTCCAGGAGGAGAACAATGGCCACCTGAGGGAAGTATAAACTATAATACCATCCTGCAACTAGATCGTTTTGTAAATGAGAAGGCAAGTGGAGTGAGGTACCATTATGTTCAGACCTTCTTCTTACTAAGGGGTAACCCATGATTGTGTAAGACCTGTAACCTGCACCCCACGAGGAGTCCTCAAAGACTACTCCCATACCCAGGCCTCCCCACAGCTCCTTCTCCTACTAATGCTGAAGCCTCTCTGGCCTCTATAGCCCAAAAGGTAACAAATAAAAGAGCCTCCAACGACCCAAGAGACCCCATTACTCCCTGCTTCCTATTCCTGGAGCAGTTTTTCTTAATGCAGCTAGCCAGCAGTTTGTCTTAGAGGGACCCCGTAATACATCCTTGGCAAATTCTATTCAACCACTAGGGGTGGCCCATTTGTCCCGAAGCCTCAAATCACGGGAATAATAAATTAATGCAGACCAACCTCAGCCCTTATTAGATTTTCAGCTACAGGGGTGTACAGAACCCCGGCAAGGAGTTTTCTTTGTGTGTGGAAGATCCTTCTATATTTGCTTCCCCTCCAACTGGATGGGAACTTGTACTTTAGCCTACATAATACCTCCTATGACTTATTCCTTTTCAGAAGAGGCAGTAGCTATGCCCATTCATGAAAGAGCTTCAGCCAAGAGCAATCTCACTACTTCCTCTATCGACTGGTTTAGGATTTACTACCACCCTAGGAACTGGAACCACTGGACTCACAGTGTCCTTAACACTCTCTAAAGAATTAAGAGAGAAAAAAAAATGCCCTCGGGGGAGTGGAGCAAGATGGCTGAATAGGAACAGCTCCAGTCTCCAGCTCCCAGCGCGAGCGACACAGAAGACAGGTGATTTCTGCATTTTCAACTGACGTACTGGGTTCATCTCACTAGGGAGTGCCGGACAATCGGTGCTGGTCAGCTGCTGCAGCCTGACCAGCGAGAGCTGAAGCAGGGTGAGGCATAGCCTAACCTGGGAAGCGCAAGGGGGAAGGGAATCCCTTTTCCTAGCCAGGGGAACTGAGACACACAACACCTGGAAAATCGGGTAACTCCTACCCCAATACTGTGCTTTACCAACGGTCTTAGCAAACGGGCACACCAGGAGATTATAGCCAACACCTCGCCAGGAGAGTCCCACGCCCACGGAGCCTCCCTCATTACTAGCACAGTAGTCTGTGATATAACCCCAAGGCAGCAGCGAGGCTGGGGGAGGGGCACCTGCCATTGCTGAGGCTTAAGTAGGTAAACAAAGCCCTGGGAAGCTGGAACTGGGTGGAGCTCACAGCAGCTCACGGAGGCCTGGCTGTCTCTGTAGACTCCACTTCTGGGGACAGGGCACAGCTAAACAACGACAACAACAAACAACAACAACAACGAAAGCAGCAGAAACCTCTGCAGATGCAAATGATTCTGTCTGACAGGTTTGAAGAGAGCAGTGGATCTCCCAACACAGAGGTTGAGATCTGAGAACGGACAGACTGCCTGCTCAAGTGGGTCCCTGACCCCTGAGTAGCCTAACTGGGAGACATCCCCCACTAGGGGCAGACTGACACCCCACACCTCACATGGTGGAGTACACCCCTGAGAGGAAGCTTCCAAAGCAAGAATCAGACAGGTACACTCGCTGTTCAACAATATACTTCCTTCTGCAGCCTCTGCTGCTGATACCCAGGCAAACAGGGTCTGGAGTGGACCTCAAGCAATCTCGAACATACCTACAGCTGAGGGTCCTGACTGTTAGAAGGAAAACTAACGAACAGGAAGGACACCCACACCAAAACCCCATCACTACGTGACCATCATCAAAGACCAGAGGCAGATAAAACCACAAAGATGGGAAAAAAACAGGGCAGAAAAGCTGGAAATTCAAAAAATAAGAGCACATCTCCCCCTGCAAAGGAATGCAGCTCATCGCCAGCAATGGATCAAAGCTGGACGGAGAATGACTTTAACGAGATAAAAGAAGACTTCAGTCCATCAAACTTCTCAGAGCTAAAGGAGGAATTACGTACCCAGTGCAAAGAAACTAAAAATCTTGAAAAAAGAGTGGAAGAATTGATAACTAGAATAATTAATGCAGAGAAGGCCATAAACGAACTGACAGAGATGAAAACCATGACATGAGAAATACGTGACAAATGCACAAGCTTCACTAACCGACTCGATCAACTGGAAGAAAGAGTATCAGTGACTGAGGATCAAATGAATGAAATGAAGCGAGAAGAGAAATCTAAAGAAAAAAGAAGAAAAAGAAATGAACAAAGCCTGCAAGAAGTATGGGATTATGTAAAAAGACCAAATCTACATCTGATTGGGGTGCCTGAAAGTGAGGGGGAAAATGGAACCAAGTTGGAAAACGCTCTTCAGTATATCATCCAGGAGAACCTCCCCAATCTAGTAGGGCAGGCCAACATTCAAATTCAGGAAATATAGAGAACGCCACAAAGATACTCCTCAAGAAGAGCAACTCCAAGACACATAATTGCCAGATTTACTACAGTTGAAATGAAGGAAAAAATCTTAAGGGCAGCCAGAGAGAAAGGTTGGGTTACCCACAAAGGGAAGCCCCTCAGACTAACAGCAGATCTCTTGGCAGAAACTCTACAAGCCAGAAGAGAGTGGGGGCCAATATTCAACATTCTTAAAGAAAAGAATTTTCAACCCAGAATTTCATATCCAGCCAAACTAAGTTTCATCAGTGAAGGAGAAATAAAATCCTTTACAGATAAGCAAATGCTTAGAGATTTTGTCACCACCAGGCCTGCCTTACAAGAGACTCTGAAGGAAGCACTAAACATGGAAAGGAACAACCGGTACCAGCCATTGCAAAAACATGCCAAAATGTAAAGACCATCGAGGCTAGGAAGAAACTGCATCAACTAATGAGCAAAATAACCAGTTAATATCATAATGGCACAATCAAGTTCACACATAACAATATTAACCTTAAATGTTAATGGACTAAATGCTCCAATTGAAAGACACAGACTGGCAAACTGGATAAAGAGTCAACACCCATCAGTTTGCTGTATTCAGGAGACCCATCTCACATGCAGAGACATATATAGGCTCAAAATAAAGGGATGGAGGAAGATCTACCAAGCAAATGGAGAACAAAAAAAAGCAGGGGTTGCAATCCTAGTCTCTGATAAAACAGACTTTAAACCATCAAAGATCAAAAGAGACAAAGAAGGCCATTACATAATGGTAAAGGGATCAATTCAACAGGAAGAGCTAACTATCCTAAATATCTATGCACCCAATACAGGAGCACCCAGATTCATAAAGCAAGTCCTTAGAGAATTACAAAGAGACCTAGACTTCCATACAATAATAATAGGAGACTTCAACACCCCACTATCAACATTAGACAGATCAACGAGACAGAAAGTTAACAAGGATATCCAGGAATTGAACTCATCTCTGCAGCAAGCAGACCTAATAGACATCTACAGAACTCTCCACCCCAAATCAACAGAATATACATTCTTCTCAGCACCACATCACACTTATTCCAAAACTGATCACACACTTGGAAGTAAAGCACTCCTCAGCAAATGTAAAAGAACAGAAATTATAACAAACTGTCTCTCAGACCACAGTGAAATCAAACTAGAATTTAGGACTAAGAAAATCAATCAAAACCGCTCAACTACATGGAAACTGAACAACCTGCTCCTGAATGACTACTGGGTACATAACGAAATGAAGAAAGAAATAAAGATGTTCTTTGAAACCAATGAGAACAAAGATACAACATTCCAGAATCTCTGGGACACATTTAAAGCAGTGTGTAGAGGGAAATTTATAGCACTAAATGCCCACAAGAGAAAGCTGGAAAGATCTAAAATGGACACTCTAACATCACAATTAAAAGAACTAGAGAAGCAAGAGCAAACACATTCAAAAACTAGCAGATGGCAAGAAATAACTAAGATCAGAGCAAAACTGAAGGAGCTAGAGACACAAAAACCCTCCAAAAACTCAATGAATCCAGGAGTTGGTTTTTTGAAAAGATCAACAAAATTGATAGACCACTAGCAAGACTAATAAAGAAGAGAGAAGAATCAAATAGACGCAATAAAAAATGATAAAGGGGATATCACCACCGACCCCACAGAAATACAAACTACCATCAGAGAACACTGTAAACACCTCTACGCAAATCAACTAGAAAATCTAGAAGAAATGGATAATTTCCTGGACACTTACACTCTCCCAACACTAAACCAGGAAGAAGTTGAATCCCTGAATAGACCAATAGCAGGCTTTGAAATTGAGGCAATAATTAATAGCCTACTAACCAAAAAACGTCCAGGACCAGATGGATTCACAGCTGAATTCTACCAGAGATACAAGGAGGAGCTGGTACCATTCCTTCTGAAACTATTCCAATCAATAGAAAAGGAGGGAATCCTCCCTAACTCATTTTATGAGGCCAACATCATCTTGATACCAAAGCCTGGCAGAGACACAACAAGAAAAGAGAATTTTAGACCAATATCCCTGATGAACACCAATGCAAAAATCCTCAATAAAATACTGGCAAACTGGATCCAGCAGCACATCAAAAAGCTTATCCACCATGATCAAGTGGGCTTCATCCCTGGGATGCAAGGCTGGTTCAACATTCGCAAATCAATAAACGTAATCCAGCATATAAACAGAACCAAAGACAAAAACCACATGATTATCTCAATAGATGCAGAAAAGGCTTTTGACAAAATTCAACAGCCCTTCATGCTAAAAACGCTCAATAAATTCGGTATTGATGGAACGTACCTCAAAATAATAAGAGCTATTTATGAAAAACCCACAGCCAGTATCATACTGAATGGGCAAAAACTGGAAAAATTCCCTTTGAAGACTGGCACAAGACAGGGATGCCCTCTCTCACCACTCCTATTCAACATAGTGTTGGAAGTTCTGGCCAGGGAAATCAGGCAAGAGAAAGAAATCAAGGGTATTCAGTTAGGAAAAGAAGAAGTCAAATTGTCCCTGTTTGCAGATGACATGATTGTATATTTAGAAAACCCCATTGTCTCAGCCCAAAATCTCCTGAAGCTGATAAGCAACTTCAGCAAAGTCTCAGGATACAAAATTAATGTGCAAAAATCACAAGCATTCTTATACACCAGTAACAGACAAACAGAGAGCCAAATCAGGAATGAACTTCCATTCACAATTGCTTCAAAGAGAATCAAATACCTAGGAATCCAGCTTACAAGGGATGTAAAGGACCTCTTCAAGGAGAAATACAAACCACTGCTCAGTGAAATAAAAGAGGACACAAACAAATGGAGAACATACCATGCTCATGGATAGGAAGAATCAATATCGTGAAAATGGCCATACTGCCCAAGGTAATTTATAGATTCAATGCCATCCCCATCAAGCTACCAATGACTTTCTTCACAGAATTGGAAAAAACTGCTTTAAAGTTCATATGGAACCAAAAAAGAGCCCACATTGCCAAGACAATCCTAAGTCAAAAGAACAAAGCTGGAGGCATCACGCAACTTTACTTCAAACTATACTACAAGGCTACAGTAACGAAAACAACGTGGTACTGGTACCAAAACAGAGATATAGACCAATGGAACAGAACAGAGTCCTCAGAAATAATATCACACATCTACAGCCATCTGATCTTTGACAAACCTGAGAAAAACAAGAAATGGGGAAAGGAGGTCTGCAGAATCCGCACCAACAGGCACCATGCCCATGACCCTGGGGTACCGGGACATCTGAGGGACAAAGTCACCAAGTCAGGGACCCTCCATCTCTGACCCGAGCTGTGGGCTATCTCTCCCAGCTGGCCCATGCCATCCGCCTGCTCCTGGAATACACAGATTCAAGCTAAGAGGAAAGGAAGTACTCTAGGGGGGATGCTCCTGAGTATGACAGAAGCCAGTGGCTGAATGAAAAATTCAAGCTGGGCCTGGACTTTCCCAATCTGCCCTACTTGATTGATGGGACTCACAAGATCACCCAGAGCAACGCCATCCTGTGCTACATTGCCCGCAAGCACTACCTGTACGGGGAGACAGAAGAGGAGAAGATTCGTGTGGACATTATGGAGAACCAGACCATGGACAACCATATGCAGCTGGCCATGATCTGCCACAACCCAAAATTTAGCAGAGTGATCATGTTTCAACAATTCCTTCCCATTTTTGGTTACTTTGAGTAGATCCCCAGAGGCGATTACTACAAGGTTGTGCATGTTTCTGCCAATGAATCACAGTCTATGAATATACTTGTTCGTGAATCTCCTGTATAGGACTCTCTGTTTACCCATTCTCTACCTCTGGCTTAGTCAACTCCTGCAGAAAGGTCAAAGAATGATCTCGTGGCAGTCAAGGCTTTTTCTCCCACAGGCACAATGTAATTAGTTACGATTTTGTTCTTGGTTTTCTGTGGCATAATATGATGGTTAATTTTCTGCATCACGTTGACTAAGCTAAGGGATGCTCACATGGCTGGTAAAATTATTGTATTTGTGAGGGTGTTTCCAGAAGAGATTTGCCTTTGAATCAGAAGACTGAGTCAAGATTTCTCTCGGCGATGAAGGGGGCTTCCAAGAAACTGTCAAGGTCCAGAGAGAAGAAAAAGACAGAGGAAGGTGCATTTGATCTCTCTGACAGGGACTTCCATTTCTGTCTATCCTGGGACATCCACACACCTGGTTCTCTGCCTTCAGACTTGATCAGGGATTAACACCGTCGCCTCGCACTCCACCTTTGTTCTGAGGCCTTTAGACTCACACTGAATGATACAACTGACTTTCCCGCTTCTCTATCCTGCAGCCAGATGATCATGGGACTTCATTCCAAAATTGTGTGAGCCAATTACCATAAGAGATACCTAAATTTATAAATAAACACATAAATTTCCTAAAAAAAAAAAAAAAAAGAAATTGCGAAAGGATTCCCTATTTAATAAATGGTGCTGGGAAAATTGGCTAGCCATTAGTAGAGAGCTGAAACTGGATCCTTTCCTTACTCCTTATATGAAAATTAATTCAAGATGGATTAGAGACTTAAATGTTAGACCTAATACCATAAAAACCCTAGAAGAAAATCTAGGTAATACCATTCAGGACATAGGCATGGGCAAGGACTTCATGTCTAAAACACCAAAAGCAACAGCAACAAAAGCCAAAATTGACAAATGAGATCTAATTAAACTAAAGAGCTTCTGCACAGCAAAAGAAACTATCATCAGAGTGAACAGGCAACCTGCAGAATGGGAGAAAATTTTTGCAATCTACTCATCAGACAAAGGGCTAATATCCAGAACGTACAAAGAACTCAAACAAATTGACAAGAAAAAAACAAACAACCCCATCAAAAAGTGGGCAAAGGATATGAACAGACATTTCTCAAAAGAAGACATGCATACAGCCAACAGACACGTGAAAAAATGTTCATCATCACTGGCCATCAGAGAAATGCAAATCAAAACCACAATGAGATACCATCTCACACCAGTTAGAATGGCAATCATTAAAAAGTCAGGAAACAACAGGTGCTGGAGAGGATGTGGAGAAATAGGAACACTTTTACACTGTTGGTGGGATTGTAAACTAGTTCAACCATTATGGAAAACAGTATGGCAATTCCTCAAGGATCTAGAACTAGAAGTACCATATGACCCAGCCATCCCATTACTGGGGATATACCCAAAGGATTATAAATCATGCTGCTATAAAGACACATGCACACGGATGTTTATTGCGGCACTATTCACAATAGCAAAGACTTGGAATCAACCCAAATGTCCATCAGTGACAGACTGGATGAAGAAAATGTGGCACATATATACCATGGAATACTATGCAGCCATAAAAAAGGATGAGTTTGTGTCCTTTGTAGGGACATGGATGTAGCTGGAAACCATCATTCTCAGCAAACTATCACAAGAACAGAAAACCAAACACCGCATATTCTCACTCATAGGTGGGAACTGAACAATGAGATCACTTGGACTCGGGAAGGGGAACATCACACACCGGGGCCTATCATGGGGAGGGGGAAGGGGGAGGGATTGCAATGGGAGTTATACCTGATGTTAATGACAAGTTGATGGGTGCTGACGAGTTGATGGGTGCAGCACACCAACATGGCGCAAGTATACATATGTAACAAACCTGCACGTTATGCACACGTACCCTAGAACTTAAAGTATAATGATAATAAAAAATTAATTAATTAATTAATTAATTAAAAAAGAATTAAGAGAAAGCCTAGATGAAATCTCTCTCCAACTTATTCAAATCCAGGACCAAATAGACTCATTAGCAGCCGTGGTTCTCCAGAACCGGCGAGCACTAGATCTCCTCACTGCTGAAAGAGAAGGAACACGCCTTTTTCTGAACGAGGAATCTTGTTTTTATGTCAATAAATCAAGTAGTCAGAGATGGAATTAAACAACTTCAGGACAGTGCCAGCAGACTACACTGTGGGACAACCGAAGCTACCTCATGGTTCTCACAGCATGTTCTCCCCTGGCTTCTTCTATTTTTTGTCCCCTCCTTATGATTATTCCAGGAGTAACCTTTGGCCCATGTCTTTTCAATTCCCTCATCCATTTCATTTCTTCCAGCATAGAATCAATGAAACTACAAATGGTACTGCAGATGGAATCTCGGATGACTTCAACCAGCACCTATTATCAAGGACCCCTAGACCAGCCTGCCAGTCCATACCCGGACGTTGACCTCTCATGAGAAAACCTCAGCTGCAGGGCCCCATCTACACCCCTATTCAGCAGGAAGCAGTTAGAGCGACCATTGTCCCACACCCCAATAGCAGTTGGGCACTCCTGTTGAGAGGTGGGACTGAGTGGTAGAGTTGACGGGACTTCCAGGGCCGGTTTGGGGACTTTTGCAAAAGACCCTTGTGGCTCAGGGTTTTGAGTTCCTAACCAATCGAGTGAAGGATTCAAAATTAACCACTCCAAGGGAGGATTGAAAAAGAACCTGAAAGAGATTGAAAAAGAACCTGAAAGAGGATTGAAAGAGACCTTTTTGTCTCTGGACAAAAAGAAAGAAAGGGGAGTGGGTAACACAGGGATATAAGCCCTAGCCACTGGAGCCAGCAATGGCAACCCTCCCGGGTCCCCTTCCACCACGTGGAAGCTTTCCTTTCACTTTGTTCAATAAACTGTGCTGCTGCTCACTCTCCTGGTTCGTGGACTCTTTTATGAGCTGTAACACTCACCGCAAAGGTCCACAGCTTCATTCTTCGAAGTTAGCAAGACCACAAACCCATTGGCAGGAAAAACTCCTAAATCAAGAATATTTATATAGTCAGAGAGAGACACAGCAAATACTTGTTTGTGAGAAAAAATCTGTGGCCCGCTACCTCTGCATTTGAGAAACCCAATTTCAAGGTCTTAAAGTTCAACATTTTTGTCTCTGCTTTGGCCTTCAAAAGAATACTTAAAAAAAAAAAAAAAAAAACACTTATCAGTAAGTAGTCTTTCACTCCTGCACTTCCACAGTGACAGTCTAACCTGAAGACAACAATCTTAGTATGTTTCAGCTACCTTGGCTTTGGGAAAGCTAAGATACATGTACAGCTCAGGGTCCAGGATATAAAATTGGTATTTCAAATACAAGAAGTTTAATACAGGAAATAGGCTTTGGAACCCAAAGCTAATAGAACAAAAATTAGAGTTTTGGGTAACTCTAGAAGGCAACCACCACCCCTAGGGCTTGGAGGACAAAAGGGAAAAGATAGGGCAGAAGAGGTGGTGCTGTGCAGCTGAGGTTCTGACCATACAAGAGGTGCTCCAAACTCATGTACACCACTCTGGACCTGGGTGGGCCCCATACAGCTGACACTTGGACCTCTGATGGGACACTGCAATTCAGTGCTTGGACTCCTAAGGAAGGCACATGTTAGGCTTTCAGAACACAGAGAAGAGCACTGCTCATCTGGTGCTTGGACCTGAGTGGGTTCCTTGAACAACTGGTACTCAAATCTTGGAGATGGCAATGCCCATCTAATTTTTGAGGTTTTGTGGGAGGGGATGTATGTGTCTTACAGAGGCACTCAGATCTCTGAATCAGAGCTTCTTTCCGGCTGTTTTTCAAGTATGTTGGGGAAATACTGCACATCTGGTGCTTAGACCTTTCAGGGGAGTGCCTTGCAGCTGCTGCTTAGCATACCAAAAAATGTAAGAGCTAGAGTTGTCTGTGGCTTCTGTAGCTACTGCTGCTGGGATGCTTACAAAACCTGGGAAGGGGAGGAGTGTGCTTTCTCTCTTCCTCCTGTTTTTGAATCTCCTGCCAACTCCTCCCAGTAGAGCTACAAAGGAGTCCTGAAAATTCAGTTTGCAGATTCAGCCTGGCATCATAAAGCCAAGGATAAGTTAAGAAACAGTAAGTAAGTAGCTAGGGTAGCACAAAAAGAAAACATGTCACTGGAGAGGACAATGAGGATACTCCAAAATGTTGTGAAGGACATACTTTTCAAACTAACAGATACTGCAGAAGTACTTAGACCCTAGCATGAATTTTCTCATCTGCTTTCAATTGAAGGAGCTTATATTTTTATTAACAAAAGGTTGGTATTTGCTGTCTTAAACTACTCAGACTATTAACACTTGGCTATAGTAGGCATTCAGTAACATCCTAATAAAATGAGACACAGGACAAGTATGTTTTGCAGGAGAAATAAGGGAAACAAAATCCTAGCCTCTGCCCGCTTGAGCAAGACCTGCAGTGGGAAGCCTTGAGAGTTTTGATCTATGATCTTTACCAACACCCAGTGAACTAAGCTAAATCGAAAAAAGCATGATGAGGTCAAGCTAAGCATCAGTACAACTTGTATCTTGTGCTTTTCCAGCCCTGACCAACCAGACACAGCTGTTCACTTCCCATCACAGACACTGAGTTTGTCTATGGCTCTTCTCAGGCTTCTGGCCTAGCTCTGCCTCCTTATGTGGTCTTTCACTGTCCCTCTTTTGGTGCCAATGGTGGTTAATTTTATGTGCCATCTTGGCTAGGCTATGGTGCCCAATCATTTTGTCAAACACTAATCTACCTATTGCTATGAAGGTATGTTTTAGATGTGATTAACATTAAAATGAGCAGACTCTAAGTGAAGCAGATTATCTTCCCATAGTGTGAGTAAGCCTCATCCAATCAGCTGAAGGCCTTAAAAGAAAACAGACTGAGGTTGCTCAAAGAAGAAATTCTGCCTCAAGGCTACAACATAAAAACCCCTGACTGTCTCCAACCTGCTGGCCTGCCCTATGGACTTTGGACTTGCTAGCTCCTCAATCGCATTAGCTAATTCTTTAAAATATATACACACACATATATGTGTGTGTATATATATGTGTATATATATTTTATATATGTATATATGTGTATATATTTTATATATATTTTATATATGTATGTATGTATAACCAATAGAAGATATAGATAAATGTATCTCCTATGGATTCTGTTTCTCTAGAGAACGCTGACAAATACAGTCACCATGTACCCCACACTTCTCCCTGCTCCCTCCCTTCCTTATTAATTCATGTCATCTCTGGTTCCTACTATCTGGGGCTTCCAATTTCAACTTTGAGCACAATTTTTGAAATGCACCTTGCTGAGTTAAATATATCCTTCACCTGATCTATATATGTCAAAACACTTTCAAGGTCTCTGGCAGCCCTAGCCCAGTCTCCTGTCCACCTCAGTGACTGGGGATGGAGAGTCTTTCATTATTATTTTTTGGCTCCTAAGTGGTATGACCTGCCTGGGGTTCTCACATTCTGGTTGAAATTAGTTACGTGGTTGCTGACGGCCTCTTCCCTGGTCTAACTGAGCAGCTGGGGCCTGGCGGTCTGTTGGAAGAGTAAGTGGAGATGTCGAAAGGAGGGGTCTGGGGATTTACAAAGAAACCTGGCAGGGTGAGGGTTGCTGCCAGGACCTTCACCTGCTACCCTACTGTGTACCTCCAAGGTTTTGGGGATGAGCCTGTCATGAAGGAAAGAACTGTGGCTTTATACCTATATTTTTTTTAACATAACTCAAAAAGTGAAAGATTAAGTACTGTTCTTGTGATGAAGCATCCAGCTGCCAAATCATTTTTACTTTTCCTTAGAAAAGAAAACAAGCCTTGGGTGTTTTCAGACTGATTACAAAGGTTTTGCTCTGAATTTTACTGAAGCAGATGCATTTGGCTGCTTTTTCATGGCTAAAAGCCATGCTCACCCAAATCACTCACATCTTTCTGTCACTTTAATTGCTCCACAATTCACTGTGAGAAGCTCTTAACAGCTTTTCTTTCTATTTTGAAGTATTGCAGGGAAAGGTGAGGTTGGTGTTCAAGCATACAGGCTTACCTTCAAGCCTCTCAGTGCCCAGACTGTGAAAGTTAAACATACTCACTGAACCTCCTCTCCCCAAGATCAGCAGAGACCTTCATAAAACCAAATCCAATGACCTTTTATCCATCCTTATTCTATTTAACCTCTTACATTCATTCAGAAAAAAAATATTTACTGAAGGCTTACTGGGTATCTGGCTTTAACTAGGCAGTAGGGACAAAGAAATCAGCAAGAAAGATACAGTTCCCATTCCCAAATAGAGTAAAAGAAGAAGGTTGAGATAAACATTAAATAAATAATGTTGAGCTAAACATTAAAATATAATGTGATGGCTCCACAAGTGCATGTGAATTAAAGGTACGCGTGAAGGAGCACAGAGAAATATTGCCTTATTCAGGCTGGGATTTAAAGGGATGGCTTCCTTGTAAAGGTAGCAGGAAATAATTTATAAAGCATAATTCAGAATTAGCTCAATGGATAAGGGAAAGAAAGGTGACCCAAAAGAATAAATCACCTGTGTAAAAGTAGCAAGGCAGAAGAGAGCAGGAAGCATTCTAAGAACTACCAGAAGAATGACTGGAGGAAAACAAGTTTATGGGAAGTAGCTAGATGTGAGACAGGATAATATGAGGGTAGGGATGGGGCCCAAAGGACTTTAAAAGAGCATTCTGGCAGCAACATGGAGGTAGATTGCTATCAAATGGGGGAATAGGGAGCAAAAAGATTCTTCAGCAAGTTATTAGAATAGTCCATGTAAGAAATAATGAGAACCCGGCCTAGGGTATTTACAGTGAGGGTAGAAAGAAGGGCATGGAGAGGAATTGGTAGTGGTTTGGAATGGGAGGTTTGGAAATGAGAAGGTAGGAGGCCAATGTTGGGGGTTCTGGGGAAAGAAGGAGTCTAAAGTGTCAGTGTGGAACTGGTTGAATTTTCCCACCATTAAATGAGATGGCACACACAAGAGAAGAAAGCGTTCACTGGTGAATGGGTTCAGTGTGTTGACTTTGAGGCTCCTGCAGATTAACCAGATACAAGGTTCAGGGATAGAATATAGATTTGGAAAATCAGGGCATGCTTAGTAATTAAAATAATTAGTATGGTTAAGATCATTCAGTATAGAGACTGAGAGGAACAATGGCCTGCAAATGGAACTTTTGAAAAGAGCAATATTTCATAGAGGCACAAAGGGTGATGAGCCTGAAAATTAGAGAAAGAGCAGCCCCGAGAAAAAAAATCAAGAAACAGCAATATCAGAGAACCATTTAAAAACACTGGCCACCTAGGAGAGGATGATAGAATATGGGTCAAAAGGTAATTATTTCAAATTTTACAAATGTGCTTTGTTCCTTTTGCTTTTCTGAGTATATCATACTTTACATTAGGCATCCATCTGCCAACGGGTAGATTAAATTTGTTATATAAGAAATGTAAGGAAAAGAACAAAGAGAAAGTTTGTTTTTTACCCCTACATACAAATTGGACATACAGCAAGACAATAAACTTGGCCCTCCAGAATGTTATCTTGGGGAAGAATGTTTTACTTGTCTTTATTCCCTTCATTAACTTATCAACAACTTAGGCTGATGGATTTAGAATATAGGGTTTGTTAACGTGGAGGGGTATCTCATACTCCTACCAACAGCCAGGACCGCTCTATAGAAGAAGAATAGATAAAGGAGAAATAAAATAAGCATCTGGCTTGGGAGACAATGAGAAGAAAACAGAGAGAGGGATCGAAAATTATCAAACTGATGTCTCCCCTTTTACCCTCCCTGGATTTCAGGGGGATGTGTGTCACATAAGTGAAAATAAAATAAATGTTACAGATATAATATATATATATATATGACCTATAGTGACCTACTTCTCATGGAAGATTCTGGAAAATGAACACCTTTCAAGTTGTTCCCTTCTCCCTAAATACAACAGCCTGGGATGCAGCCACAGCTACTTGGTTATGCACTATGTGCAAAAAAAGAAAGATTATGAGGTTAAGTTTCCCCAAACCTCTCCAGTTCCTGCATGTTTGCAGCTGAGAGACATTGGGCCTGCCATGAGGCCTGCTGGGCAGACAAGTGACCTCACAGAGGAGACTTGAGGGTAGACACACCAGGGTGGCAGGCTCACTGAGGAGCAAGGTGAGGCCAGGTCAGCCAGAAGCTCTGCTGAGGGACAGCAAATAGAGTTCCATTGGATATACACTGTCTATAACAGGGCCGGCAGCACTCAGTCATCCAAGAGACACTGCTGCTAAGACCAGCAGAAAACAGCAAGCCTACATCCCAGGACAAGCACAAGCCAGGGAGCCCTGTCCTTGACACACCTTAGGGAAAGAAGCCAAGGCTGGAGAAGGCCATCTGAGAGACTGAGTAAACATTTATCCCAAAAAAGAAACCAAAAACTCATCATATTGGCCTTTGTTTATCACACATGACATGAGTCCATTTGTTTCCCTGCTACTTCACAGATAAAATCTTGGGAAAAAGAAGAGATTCATTGTAGATAAAATAATTTACTTTTTTCCCTACGTTACAGTGTCAGACGCAATACAACCCTTGCTGGACAAGAAAAAAAATGAGGAATAATATTTCCCAAAGTACGTTCCATAGGACATTAATTCCTTAGAACACTAAAAGATGTTATATAGGTCAAAAAAAAATTGTGGTCATTTAAATTAAGGGAATTGGTTTAAAAAGCAGACAAAAAATTTAATGCAAAGTCTTCAGAGAGCATAGAGTAATATGGAATGCCTCGTTTCCTGAATATATTTATCTACAGAACTTCATTTCCTCTTTTTTTTTTTTTTTCTTTTTTTGAGACAGAGTTTCACTCTTGTTGCCCAGGCTGGAGTGTAATGATGCAATCTCAGCTCACTGCAATCTTGCAATCTCCACCTCCCAGGTTCAAGTGATTCTCCTGCCTCAGCCTCCCAAGTAACTGAGATTACAGGGACCTGCCACCACACCTGGCTAATTTTTTGTATTTTCAGTAGAGATGGGGTTTCACCATGTTGGCCAGACTGGTCTTGAACTCCTGACCTCAGTTGATCCACCCACCTCAGCCTCCTAAAGTGCTAGGATTACAGGCATGAGCCACCACGCCTGGCCCAGAACTTCACTGTCAAAGATCATCTCTCAGAAACACTTTTGGAAGTAATTCTCATATTTAAAAAACGGATATACCCCAAATCTTTATAACAGTTAAGATCACAAGCCCTACTCCACTGCTTCCCCTATGCTATAGTTCATCAGTTGGTGACACAAGATACTGCCAAACAGAGGCCAGGCACAATGGCTCATGCCTGTAATCCCAGCCCTTTGGGAGGCTGAGGTGGGAGGATTGTTTGATCCCAGGAGTTCAAGACTGCAGTGAGCAATGGTCATACCCCTACACTCCAGCCTGAGCAACAGAATGCAACCCTATCTCTAATATAAAATAACACAAAATAATACCATATTGCCAAACAGAAAAGTACAGCCTTGAGCCAAAAGTTAAGACACAAGAAACAAACATTTGATGGGTAAAGAATTCCATCTCCCCCTACTTCGGGCACATTTCTTCCCCCGCCCTACCTTCTAATAAAGCTTAACTTCTCAGATTTCTCATTTATTGTAAACTACATTGGATCCACTTATGAATCGTGACAGAGGACCAACCACACAAATTTGCCTCGTTTTTCTCACAGGAATCAAAGGAGTATTGTGTAGTGGGTGAGAGTCAGGAGCCAGACTACCTGAGTTTGAATCTTGCCTTACCACTTCCTAGCTGTGTGATGATCTTGGGAAAGTTACTAACTTCTCTGACCCTAGTGTCCTTATCTTCAAAGTAGATAGAAAAACAGTAATTACCTGTTGTACTGAGAACAGTTGTTCTCTGTTTATATATATGGTGTGTATGTGTTAGGACATATTTACGCTACATACATTTTAGTGGGTTTTTTTTTTTTTTTTGGTTTGTTTGTTGAGACAGGCTCGTGCTTTGTCACCCAGGTTAGAGTATGGTGGCACAATCATAGCACACTGCAGCCTCAACCTCCTAGGCTCAAGTGATTCTCCTGCCTCGACCTCTCCAGTAGCATTTTATCTATTTTTTTAGCTTGCCAAAATATTAGCAAAGGAATAAAAATGAAATGAACTGACAAAGACAAAGACAAGAGAAGGAGCCATCAATATAGTTATATCAATGAATGTATAAAAGACATAAAGGAGATAAAAGAACACTACTGACAGAATAGAGGAGAGGACCTACCACCTAGTGTCAGACTGTTTCTATAAATGCCATATGGTAAGTATTTTAGGTTCTGTAGGCCAAGAGGCAAATAAGGATATTATTAGGTTCTGTGGGACAAGAGGCAAAATAAAGGATATTATTTAAGTCTCTGTTGCAACTACTCAGTTATGTCATTGTAGCATGAAAGCAACCATAGACAGTATAGACATGAATAAACATGACTACATTCCAATAAAACTTCACTTGTAGACACTGAAATTTTAATTTTATATAATTTTATGTATCACAAAATATTATTTCTTGGATATATTTTAAAATTCAATTTAATATATAAATATTAAAGTATAATTTAAAATGTAGAAACCATTCTTAGCTCTCAGGCTATATAAAAACAGATGGCTGGCAAGATTTGGGCCACGGAACATAGCTTGCCAATCCCTAACCTATGACATATTAATGTGAGAGATAGTTAAGAAGTTTCTAGACTTAAAAAAAAATCAGGCACCATGGAAAGCAGAAAAAAAGGAGACTAAAAACAGGGAGATTCACTGAAAGTCTATGTATGGAACAGCCATTCCCCTGACCCTCCCTAAACTCCTCCAGAGAAAAGAACTTGACTTGAGAAATAAGAAAACCCCTCTCGTCCCCTTCTCTTCCATTAATTTGAGGCACCATGCATCCTTAGTTACTTGCTAAGTGTTTATCTTGCCATATATGATAAAAGGTTTCGTTTCTTTCTCTTTTTATTTTAACAGGTTCCTTTTTGTTACCTATGCTGATACCCGAGTAAGTGTCGTACTTACCTGATTTCTCTCTGGGTTATTTTCAGCACTGCTGACATTAAGCCACCTCTGGAAAGACTTTCAAGCCCTCCCTGCCCACCCAAGCTCTTCAGGGCTGGAGAGCTGCTCAAATTAGAGCTCCCCATGGCGGGAGCCTATCAGGCACCTTGGGGGATTGTTCTCCCCTGTAGCTTTTCCCTTTGCTTAGCCTTAGGCTCGGTTTCTTCCCTCTCCTTTATGAAATCCTAGAGAACATTACTGAGTTTTTGGAGATGCACATATTCTATACAAGCTACATTAAAAACTATACTACCTCTTGATAATTTCTTAATATCAACACTATTTGAACATTTTAGGAAATTCGAAAAAGGGGTCAGAGAAATACACTTTTTCTTTTCTATAGCAGAGAAGGAACAGATTCCAAGAAAAAAGAGGAAAGAGTGAATCTACATGAGATCAGGAAAGTTACCATCTAGGAAAAGGGAAGGAGCTAGGAGGGGTTGATTTTTAGAATTGAGGATATATCAGATCCTAAAAATTATTTAAACACCTTAAAAGGAATATAAAATAAATGCAATGCTTCTAGAATTGATTAGTACAGGTATTAGAAAACTATTAGAAAATCATGATATCATAGATTTAAATACATTAGTCTTTTTTATTATATTATTCAATTTCCTATTTCTTATCCAGCTACAATTATACTCCACTGCCTTGAGAGACTAGGATACCTTCCCAACCAGCTAAGTTTGCAGTTAGAGTTTGAAAATCCTAAAAACAAAAACCCTATCATCATCTCAATAGATGCAGATAAGACATTTGATAAAATTCAATATTCCTGTATAATAATAAAAACTTTCAACATACTAGATATTGAGGGAACATGCCTTAAAATAATAAAAGCCATATATGACAAACCCACAGCCAACTTCCTACTGAACACGGAAAAGTTGAAAGCATTCCCCTCAAGAACTGGAACAAGACAAAGATGCCAACTTTCACCACTGCTATTCAACATAGTACTGAAAGTCCTAGCCACAGCAATCAGACAAGAGAAACAAAAGGCATCCCAATAGAAAAAGATGACGTAAAATTAGCTCTGTTTGCTGATAATCTTATACCTAGAAAACCCTAAACACTCCTCCAAAATACTCCTAAATTTGATAAATGAATTCAGGAAAGTTTCAGAATACAAAATCAATGTAAAAAAATCAGTAGCATTTATATACACTAAAAGTTATTATATTAAACTGAGAACCAAATCAAGAAGTCAATCCCATTTACAATAGCTACAAAACAAATATACTTAGGAATATATATAACTAAGGTAGTAAAATATCTCTACAAGGAAAACTACAAAACACTGACGAAAGAAATTATAGATGACACAAATAAATAGAAAAACATCTCATACTCATGGATGGGGAGAATCATGACCATACTGCCCAAAACATCTACAGATTCAATGCAATCCTTATCAAAAGTCCAATGTCATTGTTCACAGAATTAGAAAAACCAAACTTAAAATTGGTTTTTAAATTCAATTCATATTGAACCAAAAAATAGCCCAAAGAGCCAAAGTAGTCCTAAGCAAAAAGAGCAAAGCTGAAGGCACCACATTATGGAACTCCAAATTATGCTATAAGGCTATAGTAACCAAAATAGCATGTTACTGGTATAAAAATAGACATAGATCAGGAAGGAGAATGGTGTGAACCCAGGAGGCAGAGCTTGCAGTGAGCCGAGATAGCGCCACTGCACTCCAGCCTGGGTGACAGAGCGAGACCCTCTCTCAAAAGAAAAAAAAAAAAAAAAAGGTAGAGATAGATCAATGGAAAAGAACAGAGAACCCAGAAACAAAACCACATACCTACAGTCAACTGATATTTGACAAAGTCACCAAAAAATACACTGAGAAAAGGACATTGTATTCAATAAGTGGTGCTGGGAAAATTGGATTGCCACATGCAAAACAAAAAGAAAGAAAGAAATTGGACCCCTATCTCTTGCCATGTATAAAAATTAACTCAAAATGGATTAAAGATTTAAATGTAAGATCTCAAACTACAAAAATGCTAGAAGAAAACCTAGGAAAAACTCTTCTGGACATTAACATAGGCAAAGAATTTATGACTAAGACCTCAAAAGCACATGCAACAAAACCAATAATAAATGAATGGGACTTAATTAAACTAAAAAACTTAAGTACAGTAAAAAAAAAATAATAATAATCAATAGAGTGAACAATCTGCAGAATGGGATAAAATATTTGCAAACTGTATATCCAAGGGACTAATATCCAGAATCTACAAGAAAATCAAACAACAACAACAAAAAAACGCCATTAAAAAGCTGGCAGAGGACATGAAAAGAGATTTTTCAAAAGAACACATATAAATGACCAACAAGCATGTGAAATAATGCTCAACATCACTAATCATTATAGAAATGCAAATTAAAACCACAATGAGATACCACTTTACACCAGTCAGAATGGCTATTATTAAAAAGTTGAAAAATAACAGCTGTTGGTGAGAATGCAGAGAAAGGGAATGCCTATATACTGGTTGGTGAGAATGTAGGCAAGTACAATCTGATAAAGAATTAACTAATAATTATTAATCCAAATTATTGGACTTAATTGTGCTTTATGGCCTAAACTTTTCTTCTAAAATGGTGCTTATTCTGAATGTCTTATCTTTACAGAATATCTGATAAAAGAACTATCTTGCCACAATTTTTCTGCATAAATTTCCTTTCTTTAACCCAATCATTGATTTGTAACCACTTGTTCTGAGTGAGGCAGGTTGGTTTTGTTAAATCTATGGATCTGGGTTACTTTAAGTCACTAAAATTACAATTTCACTATGGATTTGGCCATTAAACCAGACAATATTTATCAGACATGCCAGATTCATCAGCAGGATGGTTAGGTTAAAGCCTCACTGAGAATATTTGTGAATCTCGCTCAGTTTGTTCTACTGTAGAGACGTTTGGTTATCAAGTACATGAGCCAAAACATTTGTAAAAGAATGGTCTTTATAAGAGCCTTGTTTAATTTGGATTGGTGCCTGTCTGTAATTAAAACACTGAGAGTACAGCGGAAAAATAAAAGAAAGCCGTCATGGATTTTTCCCTAAACCCTTACCTCTATCCCTTTCCTCTCTCCCTGAGCCAGTTCTGCATTTCCTGGTGACTGCTGGAGACTTCTGCCCAGATATTCCACTAATACCTCAGCTCAATATGACTGAAACTAAACTTTCTTCCTCAACCCACTCATTCTACTTACTCAAACATCCATTCAATCACCAATAAAAATGTCCCATAAAATGCTTTCTTCATCTTGTTACCCATTTTTGTTAACTTGGTAACCAATTTATAGAAAAAGCTGGGCTCTTCTAAGCAAACAGAAACTCCTCTGTGTTAAACCAGATCTGTTGAAAAATTATTTCCACCCTCAGATGAGATCCTGGGCAAGTCTCCTCATTTTACAATCTCTTATTAAGAAAAAGTCATCTGATTATTTACAGATAATAGAGTCTAGAGCCATCTAATAATCACACAACTTGTTTGGTGCAGTTAATAATTAAAACTCTGCGTGCTGATCTACTGTGAAACTTCTCCCTTTCTTCTCTGTCCTGAAATAGGCTTGGAAGTAGACAGTGGATGCTGTTCAGTCTCAACCTACATTTCCCAGGTTCCTTTGCTTCTAGAAGAGCCATGCAACTAAGTTCTGGCCAATGGAATACAGGGAGAAATGATGTTTGCCCTTTCCAGTCTGAACCACAAAATCTCCTCTAAAACCCTCCACAGTCTATCTTTCTCCATACACTGGCTTGAAGCGAAAGATTCTGAGGCCCTAGGAGAAGGTGAAATCATGCAACAGAAGAGCCTGGGTCCCTGAGTCACTTCAGGGAAGACTGCCCATTGAATACCCTTTGAACAAAGTGATTGAGAAATAAGTCTATTTTATTATGCTGCTGATAGCTCAGGAGCTATCTGATTTAAAACTAGCATTGCTGTAAATAATATATTTTGTCTATGCCATTTTGTTTCCAGGAACACCTATCCTATTGTATTTGACTGTCAATATGCATAAAAGTCCAGCTCAAATGCCACTTCTTTCTCTGATTACACAGCCAAAATTATCCTTCCTTCTTCTAACATTGAATATACTCTCCTTTTATCTTTTTATAGCACTGATCACAGTAGACTATATGCTACCAGAAAGTAAGGGTTATATTTCTTTCAACATTATATATCCATGGTACCCAGCAGAGTGACTGGAACACAGATATTGTACACATATTGGATTACACAGGCAGTCTGTGTTACACATCATTTATCTCCCCTAAGTCACCTCAGCAAGAGAAGGCCATCAGACTGGTCCTCCTGGGGCATAGTTTGTACATTGGAACCTGATTTTCCATTTCTTGAATGTGATCTTTGCTCTGACTCCACCATTTTTTCTCTGTCCTTTTCTCAGAAAAGCATCCAGGCAGCCTTCTTTCCTAAAACTTATCCTTTTAAAAGCTAAATGTTTTCCATATAGAAGTTTCTGCTTCTTACAAACATTTGGCTTAGAAAAATCATTAAATCATTTTTTTAAAAAAGATTCATTATAGGAACTCAGTAATTTCCCCATCCCTCCCACCATGTCTGACAAGAATGAATCATGGTATTCATCCCTAAGCTATACTGTTGTCCAGGGCATCTCTTTGAGTACTACCTCCTAGGACATGTACAGTCAAGTGTTATTCCCTAGTACTTCCACAGCCAGTTAACTTTGTTTCTCTGCACTACCCTAAGGAATAAGCTTGTTCACTTATTCTTTTTTTTTTTTTTTTTTTTTTTTTGAGATGGAGTCTCACTCTGTTGCCCAGGCTGGAGTACAGTGGTGCAATCTCGGCTCACTGCAACTTCCACCTCCCAGGTTCAAGCAGTTCTCCTGCCTCAGCATCCCACGTAGCTGGGACTACAGGTGCATGCCACCACACCCAGCTAATTTTTCATACTTTTAGTAGAGACGAGGTTTCACTGTGTTAGCCAAGCTGGTCTCGATCTCCTGACCTCGTGATCCACCTGCCTTGGCCTCCCGAAGTGCTGGGATTATAGGCATGTTTCTTATCTTATCTCTTCTGAAGTCTAATTCTTCTTAAAATGTTTGTTATAAGAACTAAAAGTAAATCTACTATTCAATCCAGCAATCCCACTACTGGGTATCTACCCAAAGGAAAAGAAGTCATTCTATCAAAAAGATACCTGCATGCATATGTTTACTGTGGCACAATTCACAATTGCAAAGATATGGAACCAACCTAAGTGTCCATCAACTGATGAGTGGATAAAGAAAATGTGGCATATATACACCATATAATACTACTCAATCATAAAAAATAATGAAATAATGTCTTTTGCAGCAACTTGGATGAAATTGGAAGACATTATTGTTAATGAAATAACCCAGGAATAAAAAAACCAAATACTGTACGTTTTCATTATAAGTGGGGGCCAAGGTGTGGGTATGCAAAGGCATACAGAGTGGCATAGTGGACACTGGAGACACAGAAGGGGAAGGGTGGGAGGGGGGTAAGAAATTTTTTAAAAATTACATATTGGGTACCATGTACACTATTTGGCTGATGAGTATACTAAAATTAGAGTTCACAACTATACAATTTATCTGAGTACAAAAAATCACTTCTACCCCCCCAAGTTACTGAGATAAAAAATATGTATTAAAAATAAATAAGTAAATAAAAATAAAACGTTGTTATCTATCTGATGTTCACCACTTTAAGTATACAAATTACCTTGCATATATTATCTCATTTAATCCTAATCATAATCATATGAGGAATTATTCATTTTTGAGGGTCATTTTCTTTTATTATTATTATTATTATACTTTAAGTTCTGGGATACATGTGCAAAACATACAGGTTTGTTACACAGGTATACACATGCCATGGTGGTTTGCTGCAGCCATCAACTCATCATCTACATTAGGTATATTTCCTAATGCTACCCCTCCCCCAGGCCCCCAACCCCGAACAGGCCCCAGTGTGTGATATTCCCCTCCCTGTGTCCATGTGTTCTCATTGTTCAACTCCCACTTATGACTGAGAACATGCAGTGTTTGGTTTTCTGTTCCTGTGCTAGTTTGCTGAGAATGATAGTTTCCAGCTTCATCCATGTCCCTGCAAAGGATATGAACTCATCCTTTTTTATGGCTGCATAGTATTCCATGGTGTATATGTGCCACATTTTCTTAATCCAGTCTATCATTGATGGACATTTGGGTTGGTTCCAAGTCTTTGCTATTGTGAATAGTGCTGCAATAAACATACGTGTGCATGTGTCTTTCTTTATAGTAGAATGATTTATAATCCTTTGGGTATATACCCAGTAATGGGATTGCTGGGTCAAATGGTATTTCTGGTTCTAGATCCTTGAGGAATCACCACAGTGTCTTCCACAATGGTTGAACTAAATTACACTCCCACCAAAAGTGTAAAAGCATTCCTATTTCTCCACATCCTCTCCAGCATCTGTTGTTTCCTGACTTTTTAATGATCGTCATTCTAACTGGCTTGAGATGGTATCTCATTGTGATTTTGATTTGCATTTCTCTAACGATCAGTGATGATAAGCTTTTTCTCATATGTTTGTTGGCTGCATAAATGTCTTCCTTTGAGAACTGTCTCTTCATATCCTTTGCCCACTTTTTGACAGGGCTGTTTTTTTCCTTGTAAATCTGTTTAACTTTTTTGTAGATTCTGGATATTAGCCCTTTGTCAGATGGATAGAGTGCAAAAATTTTCTCCCATTCTGTAGGTTGCATGTTCACTCTGATAATAGTTTCTTTTGCTGTACAGAAGCTCTTCAGTTTAATTAGATCCCATTTATCAATTTTGGCTTTTGTTGTCATTGCTTTTGGTATTTTAGTCATGAAGTCCTTTCTTATGCCTATGTCCTGAATGTTATTGCCTAGGTTTTCTTCTAAGGCTTTTATGGTTTTAGGTCTCCCGTTTAAGTCTTTGATCCATTTTGAGTTAATTTTTGTATAAGGGATAAGGAAGGATTCCAGTTTCAGTTTTCTGCATATGGTTAGCCAGTTTTCCCAACACCATTTATTAAATAGGGAATCATTTCCCTATTGCTTGTCTTTGTCAGGTTTGTCAAAGATCAGATGGTTGTAGATGTGTGGTGTTATTTCTGAGGCCTCTGTTCTGCTTCATTGGTCTATATATCTGTTTTGGTACCAGTACCATGCTGTTTTAGTTACTGTAGCCTTGTAGTATAGTTTGAAGTCAGGTATCATGATGCCTCCAGTTTTGCTCTTTTTGCTTAGGATTGTCTTGGCTATGTGGGCACTTTTTTGGTTCCATATGAAATTTGAAGTAGTTTTTTCTAATTCTGTGAAGAAAGTCAGTGGTAGCTTGATGGGGATAGCATTGCATCTATAAATTACTTTGGGCAGTATGGCCATTTTCACAATATTTGTTCTTCCTATCCATGAGCATGGAATGTTTTTCCATTTGTTTGTGTCTCCTTGTATTTTCTTGAGCAGTGGTTTCTAGTTCTCCTTGAAAAGGCCCTTCACAGGCCGGGCGCGGTGGCTCAAGCCTGTAATCCCAGCACTTTGGGAGGCCGAGATGGGCGGATCACGAGGTCAGGAGATCGAGACCATCCTGGCTAATACGGTGAAACCCTGTCTCTACTTAAAAATACAAAAAACTAGCCGGGCGAGGTGGCGGGCACCTGTAGTCCCAGCTACTCGGGAGGCTGAGGCAGGAGAATGGCATAAACCCGGGAGGCGGAGCTTGCAGTGAGCTGAGATCCGGCCACTGCACTCCAGCCTGGGTGGCAGAGCAAGACTCCGTCTCAAAAAAAAAAAAAAAAAAAAAAAAAAAAAAAAAAAAAAAAAAAAGAAAAGGCCCTTCACATCCCTTGTAAGTTGGATTTCTAGGTATTTTATTCTCTGTAGCAATTGTGACTGGGAGTTCACTCATGATTTGGCTCTCTGTTTGTCTGTTATTGGTGTATAGGAATGCTTGTGATTTTTGCACATTGATTTTGTATCCTGAGACTTTCCTGAAGTTTTTTATCAGCTTAAGGAGATTTTGGGCTGAGACGATGGGGTTTTCTAAATATACAATCATGTCATCTGCAAAGAGAGACAATTTGACTTCCCATATGGAAATTATTCTTATTCCCAACCTATAAATTTTTGAAATTGATGCTCTGAGAAGTTAAGAAGCTTACCCTAGGTTACAGAATTACAAAGTAACAGAATAAGCTTAAAATAAATAAATAACTTCTCTGCTCACTTCATTTTTCAACTATTCATCTTCATTGTTCTGTTCTTTCGGGGAAATTTTCTGTGTCCCACAGCTTAAGTCCAGTGGACAAGTTGACTGAAGGAATTGTTTCAACCAAGTGATCTGAGGTAAAGTAGCCAAAAACTGGGTCCTGGAGAATTAGAAACATAACCAAAAAAATGCTGCCAAACATAACATTTCAAGAGACAGGAGAGAACAAAAATGGGAAGATAGGTGTGCATGTTAACAGGACAAAAGAAGGTGCAAAGAGGAGATCACAGAGACCAATGAGTGCCTAAGAGCTCACCATTCATGCAGCACCTGGAGGACAGCAGCTAGACTTGAGAGATCTGGTTTTTGGTTTGGAAAGATAAAGCTTTTAAAGTCCTTTATAGTCCTGGACATGATTTCCAAGTTTTTCTTAGAATTTTGATATCCTGTAGACTTAGAGTAAAAGAATATAGATTTGTAGAGAAAAAGAGGTTAAACATTAGTCATATTATCTCATGTGCCTATTTTTGAAATGGAATAAGAAAAAAACACACATATAAAGTCTGAAGTTCTCCAGCTTATTTAATGGAATGAGATTTGGGGCAGAATTTCATAATAGGGGTATCCAACATACTACTTTTATCTGCCTTTGAAGATCTGGGTAGAACAAGTTTAATATGGACTCTGCATCTCTTTTCAGCCTCTACTTTTATCAGTAGCATTTTAACTTTCACTATGTTTCACATTCAAATTCCTGGGAAAGAGCATTTCCTAGGCTCAGTTGATCACCATCACCTTTGCTGAATAGAACTCTGGGTTTGACCACCTCAAGGACCACTGCTCAGGCCATCCATGGACTAGCCTTGGATCAGATGCCTGTTCTTCCTGCATCCTATGGCAAGGTGTTTGTGCTATGTTGTGTAGATCATGGCCACTTGTTCATTTTTGAAGATGATTTATAGATGAAGAGTTTTCTGCTAGGCAAAAGTTTTTTTAATCTATCAAGTTGTTCCCTTAAAGGTCTCTATTTTCCTCAAAATTTTTAAGTATATTTTGTAAGTATAATTCCCTCCTTTTGAGGAAGGGGGAATGCCTTATTTAAACTTGAAAATAATTAAACTCTATGATTTGAAAATTCATTCATACTAACATGCTGAGGGTAAGGCAAACATGAATTCATAAACAAACTTCTTTTAGGTTGCTTTGGAGTTGTTTGAGTATTATTTTAAAAGTCTAGTTTTTCATGTATGTGTTTTTCATAGCTACCCAACTGAAAAATCCTTGAAGGCAAGAGCCACAGTTTATTACTTTTTATCCTGACAACATCTAAGATGCTGTGCTCACCAAGCATGTTAAATGTTGCTGAGTGACTGAGCCTAAGGATCTCTGGGAGTTATTGAATAGCTGACTTTAACTGCTTCATTAGCTGTCTGTATCCACAGAAATTTGAAATCAGCTGTTTGGAATAAGGCACACAAAAGCCTTCTGTTCTGTAATATCAGTAAAATATATTTAAATTAGAGCAATGGGGTCCTAAACGTGAACCATAAAGGAAATTATTTCCACTCTATGTGAGAAGACCTGGATGCTCCTTATTTCTTTGCAAACTAATAAAATTCTTGTTAATAAGCCAATAGCATGTAATTGAAATTTTCTAGGCCCAGAGCAAATTTTGTTTAAAGTGACCCCACCCTGTTTCTTAAGGTTCCAAACAAAGGGAAAAGTCAAGCAGGCAAGGATTTTTATTTTCATGTTGGGGGCTTCCTCCTTTAAATGAATCTTGCCCGTCTTTGACATTTTGTTTTTAAGAAACATGCCAGCCCAGTAGAAAGTTATTTTACGCATTCAGCAAACCCACCAATCTAGGTGACTGTGAATAGTAAAATAAACTTGGTTTACTGCAGTGGCTCTCTTGGGCCTTAGCAGCAAGTACATATGCCTTGTAATCAAGCTTTATATACCATTAAGAGTAATCTGAAACTTTGTATACATTAACATTTTAACTGCAAAGTCACATAAGTTTTTTTTAAAATGCTCCATTTGTTTTAGGTAAAATCTTTGCTTGGAGACTCCCTCCTTCTTTTTTTTTTGAGACAGAGTTTCACTCTTGTTATCTAGGCTGGAGTGCAATGGCATGATCTCGGCTCACCACAGGCTCCGCCTCCTGGGTTCAAGAGATTCTCCTGCCTCAGCTTCCCCAGCACCTGGGATTACAGGCGTGTGCCACTACGCCCAGCTAATTTTCTATTTTTAGTACAGATGGGGTTTCTCCCTGTTGGTCAGGCTGGTCTCAAACTCCCGACCTCAGGTGATCCACCCACCTCAGCCTCCCAAAGTGCTGGGATTACAGGCATGAGCCACCACACCCGGCCTTCTTTTTCACTGAAACCTCTGCCTCCTGGATTCAAGCGATTCTCCTGCCTCAGCCTCCTGAGTAGCTGAGGCTACAAGCAAGCACCACCAGGCCCAGCTAATTTTTGTATTTTTAGTAGAGACAGGGTTTCACCATGTTGGACAGGATGGTCTCAATCTCTTGACCCCATGATCTGCCCACCTCAGCCTCCCAAAGTAGTTGGATTACAGGCGTGAGCCACTGGGCATGGTGAACTCCCTGCGTCTTAAAAAGCTGTAGAGATTTTTCAGTGTAATTGAAATAGTGAGTTTTCCCTCTTATTGAAGAGATTAATAATAGGTTTCCTCACTGTCACCAGAAAAAAAAAATCTCATCTGTCTTTAACTTCAATATATCAGGGTTATCTCAATATTATAATCAGCAAATAACACGAGTTTTAGTTTTTCAATGTGGAATCAGTTCTCCCACACAAAAGCTGGATAAAAACTTACATTTTTCTTTTAATCTGCCACATTGGGAAGGGTCTTCTTGCCAAAAATCTTCAGCTCAGAAGTCATGACCTCTCCTCACTACTCTTTATAACTCCACTCACAAACAAATAATACAAAAGGAAGAAAAATTAAACATCATATATCAAGGTACAAACTACAACCCTATGCAGGAAACTACCTGTAGAAGCATTGTCAACTCTTCCCCAACTGTAATATGCCATGTTTCAAATGTACAACACTACACACTAGATCATAAGTTCCTCCAAGTCAGGATTTTATCCATATTTTATAATTTCACTGCTTCACAGTACCCTTTCCTCTGGAAATTAGAGTAGAGCCTCATATATTGTAGTCACTGCTTAACAAATACCTTGAAATGCCATTAAATGGAAACAAACTAAGCTACCAGTACAGTTACTCATTTTGATACAGGAAGAGAAAGAGAAGAAAGTTATCCCAGCATTCCCCAAACCATCTACCCACATATTCTACAGAAAAAATAAATAAATAAATAAATGGTAGTCAAATTGATTTTGGATACTTCACACACCAGATTACATTCTTGGAAATTCACAATGTGCATAAGCATATTGTAGGCTACAAGGTATGTTGTCAAAAAAAATTGTTTAAGTTGATTCAGGACATCATTTTCCACGTGTATTTGACAACAGAGCCCTTTGCAGAGGATACATACCTACTAACATTTAGAGGAACATCGTTGTCCTGTGGAGCAAGATTTGAGAAATCTTTAGTTATCCAGTTTTTTTTTTTTTTTTTTTCTGTTTGTCCAGCTTTTTGCTCTTCTCCAAAGGAAAGACTACCCATTCCCCTTAGGAGGACAGAAGAAAGAGGAAAGTAGCATTCCTTTAGGATAGTAGTTACTGACAGATGTGGGAAAATTAGGAACAATTAGGAATCAGTTCTCTTGTCCTGCAATTAACTGAGACAACAAAACATCAAATGTATCCATGCTAAGAGAAGTATAATAGTAAAAGTAAGAGAAATGGGAGATATGGGAAAGACCCTTTTTTGCCATGCATATGAAACAGTGAACTTCAGAAGACTGTCTGTGGGCCTGCAAAAAAAAAAAAAAGAACAGGATTTGTATCAAACCCAAATTCTCTGAACATCCTGCACACTTCAGAGCAGGACAGGCTGAACGTAAGGTTGTTGTGACCTAACACTGGGGATTTGGGCCTAACTCTAATTCATCAACTGCAGAAATCCAGTCCAACTGAGATATTCAGTTTCTTTTCAGATGGCACTGATGTGTGATAACAATATCTCAGTCCTTGACAAAGAACAGCCAACCTGCACCATAGACAGAAAAAAAAAAACAAAAAAAGCATTACAATTGGAAAGATAGATTAGAAAAATTTACTCACCAAATCTTCAACTACTGCACTAGACTTGTCAGCATGTTACACAGGGGTTTAATTTAGTAGCTTTCCGACATATGGGCAACAATATGGTCTCAGTGGTTCCCTGTTACTGGCGTGGTTGAGGAGGAGGGAGAAATAATTAGACATCTGACAGGCAAGTGACTGCTCTCACAGCTCAGCCAAGGCTTTTGCAGAAGACACTAGATATTTTTAAACAACATTTCCATGACAGCTAAAGAAATTGTCCTTTTTTTTTTTTTTCAGGTAAATAGGTATTAGTTTCTTTCAGAGTCTGATGATAAAGAAATGAAAGAAGTCATAAACCCTCTAATCCTAATTCTTTCATCTAGTTTCCCATGAAAAATTATGTATGCTACATATAATATATGAAGGGGGATACTGGGAAGCAAAAACATTGATATTATTTTTATTCTCCTCTTCTTGAGAATGCAAGCATCTCAACAATTTGTTTTTAGTTGTCAGAATCTTCATTTTGCACATTAAATGAGGAGGAACCTGAGGATTCTGTATAAAGCCAGCAATACAAATCATAGACATATACATGGGTGAGAGCTAGGGCAACAAATGCTTTCCTCCATCAACCTGTAAACTGCTCAAGGCCATTGAAACTATCTTGATTCCCACCCACACCACCACCACAACCATAAGCAATCAGAGTAGGACTGGGTATCCAGCAGCATTTCATAAATATTGACCAATGCATTGGTATTTATTCATTATGCAGGCTCTGTGTGTATGAACTCTGGGAAAGTGCAACAAAATCACACAGGATAAAAGTGTATTGCTTTTTCTTTGAGCTCGTCTCTCTTATCACACACAACAGGACCTGACAGAAGGTCAGCCCACAGGAAGGTTTAATTTGTCTGAGATCAGACGCTTTTTTGAAAGTAAATAGGATTTTCTCCAAAGAAACCCACATATACATTTCAGCCAAGTTTTACTTCTTATGCTTTCTTTGTATAACAAAGAGTGTGTACTTTTACTATCTAAAGAAGGAAATTTGTTCTCTAATGCTCATCTCTTGTTCTTATCCAGTGTTGCAGACAATGTTGGTGACCCACAAAATTCATATGTTGTAGTCCTAAGGCCCCAATGTGATGGTGTTGAGACCTGGGACCTTTTGGAGTTAATTAGGTTTAGATGAGGTCATAAAGATAATACCCTCTTGATGAAACTGGTGCCCTAATAAGATGAGATACCATCGAGGTTGCTCTCTCTCTCTTTCTCTCTATCATGTGAGGACACAGAAAGAAGTCTCCTTCTCCAAGTCAGGAAGAAAGCCCTCACAAGAACTCAATCATGCTGACACCCTGATCTTGGACTTCTAGCCTCCAGAATTGTGAAAAAATAAACGTCTGTTGTTTAAACCACTTGATTTATGGTATTTTGTTATAGAAGCCCAAGAAGACTGACATTCAGTAAAACAATGATTAAGAAATGTGATTAAGCATACAGCTAGTGGTCATAAGGGAAAGGATAGTCGTGATACATATATTTATAATACCAGGATATGTTTTCCCTGACTCTTTTAAAAGATGAGAAGTTATGGGAATTCTCAGAGTCAGAAAAGGTAAGTCTGCCTTTGTCAGAGGTCACTTCGTTAGAGAGTTAGGCATTACTGCTATGAAAATTTTAAAGTTCTGTGACAGGACACAAAACTTAATTAGCTTGAAGGTGAACAAACAGGTCTCCAACAGCAACCCTATGAGACAGATACACACCAACAACTTTTGAAAAGTCAGATATCTGATGCAATTTCCAGACTCACTGGAACTTAGTTCTATGGATTCAAAAGTCCAATCAACTCTCAGGCTTCTATTTTCATAAAGAGGAGTAACAGGTCATTATTATCTAAAACCCCCTAAAGCATTTTACTCGTTTCTATACATTTGCTCTAGAGAATGGCATTGTATTAGGTTCTCTAGAAAAACAGAACCAATAAGAGACAGACATAGATACACCCACACATACATGATAGGCAGATAGATAGATACAGAAATATAGTGAGAGAAATTTATTTCAATGAATTGATTAATGTGACATGGAGCCTGACAAGTCCAAAACATATAGGGCAGGCTAGGAATTTAGGTAAGAGTTGATGTGCAGTCTTGAGTTTCAAATCTTCAGAATATCAGGTTAAAAACTCACGCAGCAATTCTGAATTGCATGCTTAAGAACTTCTTTGGGAAACCTCAGTCTTTGCTCTTAAGACCTTCAACTGATTAGATGAGGCTTATCTACATTATGGGAGAATAATCTGCTTTACTCAAAGTCTACTGATTATAAATGTTAATCATGTCTAAAACATACTTCCACAGTAATGTATAAACTGGTGTTTAACCAAGCAATTGGGCACCATAGACTAGTCAAGTTGACACCTAAAATTAACCACCAAAACATAAAATGGGAAGTGAAAGGAACCACAAACTTCCAAATTCTTCAAATTTCTCATCTGTCCTCACTAGCAAATGTTCTTAGGCATATACTTTATTCATTATCCCATTAAACAGCTCCCTGAATGCAAGATGGTCTATTATGTCCAAATGAGTACCTTGCATTTTTACTAATGTCAACACTGCAAATGCAAGATCAGTTATCTGGGATGCAAGAAATAAACATGGTCAGCCCTGAACCATGAGACATCAAAAGAGTCAACTAAGGCAAAGCTTATAAAAAAGATGTGCTCATGAGGCTGGGATACTGCTTCTATGTTCAGCATTTTAGCCTCATGGGCTAGCTTTATGCCCTGGCACATGGTTGGTGCCCCCAAAATATTTGTTAAATGAATACATGAATGAATTAGGGAGGTAGAAGAACTTAACATTATTGAAGGTGCTTCCCACTTTGAGATAACATTGTTTACCTGTTTTTTGCACATCATTACAAAATAGATATTAATAATTACTTCTGCAAATTCAACAAGTTGTGAGTTTACTGTAACTACTCTTAGTTCTTAAGTCAATAAGATATCTTGGGTATTTTGGACCTATAAACTTTCATCCCATGTTGTAGCATTTAGAATTCAGTAAGCATTTTTTTTTTTTAAGATGGAGTCTCACTGTGTCACCCAGGCTGGTGCAATGTCAGCTCACTGTGTCACCCAGTGCAATGGTGCAATGTCAGCTCACTGCAACCTCCGCCTCCCAGGTTCAAGCAATTCTCCTGCCTCAGCCTCCTGAGTAGCTGGGATTACTGGCGCCCACCACCACACCTGGCTAGTTTTTTGTATTTTTAGTAGCGATGGGGTTTCACCATGTTAGTCAGGATGGTCTCGATCTCCTGAACTCGTGATCTGCCTGCCTTGGCCTCCCAAGTGCTGCCATTACAGGCATGAGCCACCATGCCCAGCCGCAGTAAGCATTTTTATTAGCTGTGTGACCTTGGCTAATAACATAATACCTAACATTTATTGAGCATTTACATAATGCCTGATCCTGCTCTTATTGTCTATATTTGTCCATTATGTTAGGCATGAGTTATATTATTAGCCCCCCATTTACCAAGAGGAAACTACAGCACAAATAACTTCAGGAATTCACTCAAAAGTCAGACTAGTAGTTAATGGCTAGGTTGGAACTTGAGCTCAAACAGTTCCACACATCTCTATACTGCAAGTTACTTAACTACTCAGAGCCTCACTGTGCTCACTTACAAAAGGAAGGTAATAGTTCTCCCCTTGCAGAATTCTCTTAGGATTAGAGCCAATTCATCTAATGCTCATAGCACTGTCCCTGGCTCACAGCTTATAGACCCTGGGTAAATGACAGTAGTCAATAGGACATGTATCATCTCTATAAGTTGATTCATAAAATTAATAATAAAACACACACTAATAAATGTGAATTCAGGAATGCAGATCACTTTAAATTGTTTGTCATGCCACTCACTGTTAACACAACATTTTAGACTAAAATTTTAGAATGTGCTAGATTAAAATGACCACAAATTCTTTGCTACTCCTCTTATTGAAGGCTAGATTTCAATTTCCCTCTCCATTAATCTGGACTAGCCTTAGTGAGTGGCTTGGCCAATAGAATGTGACAGAACTGACAGTTCGCAAATTCTAAGACGAGGTCATGGGAGCCTTTCAGCCTCTTCCTGGGCCACTTGGAATACTTGCCCTAGGAGCCCTGAGCTTCATGAAAGGAGTCTACTTACTGTGAGTAGCTAAGGTCAGTCTTCCAGCCATGTCCATCAAAGTGGCAGACATGTAAGTAAAGCCATCTTGGGCTCTGCAGATTAGCCCATCTGCCAGCTGAATACCACCAAGAGACCTCCATTAATGCCACAGGAAACAGTTGTATCACCCAAATTTCCAAATTTCTGATCAAGAAAATAGTGAGCTGTAATAAAACGTTGTTTTAAGCCTTTTGTTCTGTGGGCAGTTTGTTAAATAGTTTGTTAACTAGACAAAAAGAATTCAAAAGAATATCAAACGAGAAATTGCACAACACTATGCCCTAAGAGAGAATACTTTTGGATTCAGCTGTCAATCAATAAAATCCACATGAATGATACTGAGCAGACAGCCCTCATTGGAGAGAAATATTTTTATTGGAAAAACCTTTATCAGGATTAGTAAGTAGGAGTAGAATATGTGATGTCAGTGAATTCAAGGTAATGCTTACAAGTCACCAAGACCAGTTGAAGATAAAATAAGAGAGCAGAAACTACATAATGTTTTCATTCTTGCTACCACAAAATTGAAACAAATCTAGAACAGAATTTGATCAGATGGAGGGTCCAGCTGAGACTAAAATACATGTGTCATGTAGATTCCTTTACAAACAGGACTATCTTAGATTAATAATACTGCAATGAGAGAGTCACATGTAAATTAAGTTTACAGTAGTTAAAGGTGAGATGCATGTGTCTTGCCGATGCCACTTTGAAGAGGGTCTGGAGAGGAGTGAGGGAGCCATTTCTGCAGCAGACAGAAGATGAGATCCTGAGTATAAAAATCACTACAATCCAAAACCAAATTACATATAATTTCCCAGCAGTATGAAACCTAAAGAAATTCTGACGCACAAATACTGATTTCTTTATTTGCTAAAAATAAAAAAAATTACATTTGAGGAGATGTACAGCTTCAGAAATGTCTTTTGCTGGTTTTAGAAATAAAAGAGACTAAAGATTTTGTTACAAATAAAGACAGTCAAAAATCCTTGAGTCACAAACCATTTTCTAAACTATCTTAGAAAAAATATTCTCTTCCCTACATAATGTAAACATAGGCTTAAGACAGTCCCAAAGAGAAGGTAAAAGATTTTATTTTTAAATGTTAATTAATAAAATATCTATTTTTATCTTGTAACTTAACAATAAATACATAATAAGCTGCCAGTAACTTTCTATTTTCTTTTGGATCTATAATTAATTACTGGACAGCTGCCAGTAATTTTCTGTTTTCTTTTGGATCTGTAATCAATTACAACGTCATGTATTGTTTCATCTTTCTTTTCTCTCCAAGAAGGTTTTGAACTCTGAAGCTCAGGGACTGTTTCTATTTGAATTCTCACTATAGAAAGTATAATTCTAGATATACAAGATAATCTATTTTTCTTAATCTAAAATTCACACAAATTGATAAAGTACATATTTGATAATGTGTGATCTAGTATCTTTTTCCCAGACTTATGCAAGATTTTTGGAAAGTTGATGAAGGATTGTTTATACAACTGTTTAAAACAATTCATTATTGTTTATTAATAAGAAATTTATATAAACATGATTAGCATTTTTATCCCAGGAGGCAAAAGTTTCAAAGATCAAATAGTGAGTATTACTAATTCCAAGCACATATGTTAAGATCATTTAAAACGCTAACGGAAATATTAGAAATATTTTGTATTACTATTTTTCAGTATTAATATGAAATATTTTACTAACAAAATAAATGGAAAAAAAAGGGAGGTGAGATATTTAGGCTGTAATCACTAATGAAAGAATGAGAAATAAATTATAGTCTACTAAATTTCCACAAAGATGTCCAGGAAAAAAAATGTGACTTATATATCATTATGATTTCTAGAAGCCTCATCCTTTTCTTGTTGTTGTTTTTAGAGAGGAGGTCTGGCTTTGTCAACCGGGCTGGGGTGCAATAGCATAATCATAGCTCACTGTAACCTTAAACGCTTGGGCTCAAGCAATCCTCTGGTCTCAGTCTCCCAAATAGCTAAGTCTATAGGCATATGCCGCCATGCCCAGCTAATCTTTTTAATTTTTTTGTAGCGACAGAGTCTCATTATGTTGCTCAAGCTGGTCTGGAACTCCTGGCCTCAAGCAGTCCTCCTACCTTGACCTCCCGAAGTGTTGGAATTACAGGCATGAGCCATTGCTACTGGCCTCCATAAGCATTTTAAATGATTGAATTTGAATTTCCAAGTTAACATGTAGACAGATTTTGCATGATAAGATAAACCTGAGGGCGGGGCACGGTGGCTCATGCCTGTAATTCCAGCACTTTGGGAGGTTGAGGCGGACAGATCACTTGAAGTCAGGAGTTCAAGGCCAGTCTGGTCAACATGGTGAAACCCCGTCTCTACTAAAAATACAAAAATCAGTCTGGCATGGTGGCGGGCATCTGCAATCCAAGCTACTCGGGATGCTGGGGCAAGAGAATCCTTACACCCAGGAGGCGGAAGTGGCAGTGAGCCGAGAGCACGCGCCACTGCACTCCAGCCTGGTCAACACAGCAATATATTAAAAAAAAAGATAAACCTGATAGGCTTCTTCTTAACTTTCTAATAAAAATACCCAGGCTAGGCTTCTTCTTAACTTTCTAATAAAATACCCAGGCTTCTTCCTAACTTTCTAATAAAATACTCTTGAAGACAGACAAAAATGTGAAAGCTTGGACTTGGAACCCCGTGGTAAAAGAAGATCTTGGAAAATACTGGTGGAATTTATTTCTACTAAATGCATCATCATTCAAGATAGAGTAGTATGTTATTGAACCACATATTATATACTCTATCCTCTGAAACAGAAGAGAAGGCCACTCCACCCTCAGCAAATCACTATTGAGAAGCAAGAAGCACAAAAGAAAAGCAAAAAGAAGAAAACAATGAAAGGAGATAATATGTTTGGAAGGTAAAGGACAAAAAGCCAGCTAAGATTATAAATGTTTCAATAAAAGAAAAAAAAAATTCTTTCTCTGATGTGCTGAACCAAAAGAAAAAAATAATAAAACAGAAGTAATAATCAACTAGAAGAAAATATCTTAGCCACAAAAACACCTGAATCTATGTGTTCTTAGAGTCCTAGGAAAAAATAGAATAAAATGCAAAAATTATATATATATATATGTATACATATGTATGTATGTAGGCTTGCAACATTTCATAATTTCAAAGATAAAGAAAACACTATAAGCATCTGGTGAAGATATCTGACTTCGTGTTTCTCCTCAACCCTAAACACACCAGAAGAGAGTAAAGCAATCCAAGTCTACTGAATGATGAGATAAAACAGCTGTGACCTAGGAATTACATATTCATCCAAGTAATTATTTATTTGTGACAACAACAGAAAGACTTCCTCAAATAAGTAGCAAAAGATATACTACTGAAGAATGCTCTTTTTTAAATTTAAAGACAATCACAAGTATTTTTTTAAATAATACATCTGCAGAGTAATTTTATTTTACCTCCACCATGTGAAATAAAAAGGAAATACCAAGGCTCTCCTTCAGATTTCCAGAGTTCACAAATTGTATATTTTTTATGGGAAAGTGATGTCTACATCCAAATTACTACCACTGAAACACATTAGTAAGTAAAACAACCAATCAAAGTTAGTTACTAACTTTTCAGGGGTTAAAGGTTACTGTCAATGTATTCAGCAACAATCTCTGAAGACCAAGTATCTTATAAGAATTCTTAACTAGCATTAATATAAGCGAGAATAGTTTCTACTTTTCTCTGCAAGTGCAGGGAAAGAGGAACAAACATTTTCTTCTTATATTGAAGTGTCTTCTTTTATTCATGATTAGAAGGCTAAGACTTAAGTACTGGGATTTCATCAGCCAACACTGGCAGAAGAAGAAGCAGGCCTAAGAACCTCAAAGCATATAACACAGAAAAAAAAAAAAGAGAGAGAAAACAGCATTATATACATTGGAATGTGGGAAGCACACAGCTTTGCATCTAAACTTTCCCAAACATGCTAACAAGAGATTGATTCCAACTGTCTCAAGAATAAGTCAATATAGGCTACATGTGCTGTTCATACCTGTAATTCTAGCACTTTAGGAGGCTGAGGTGAGAGGACTGCTTGAGCCCAGGAGTTCGAGTCCAGCCTGGGCAAATAGCAAGACCCTGTATCTACCAAAAGAAAGTTAAAAAGAAAATTAGCCAGGCATGGTGGCACACAACTGTGATCCCAGTTACTTAGAAGACTTAGATGGGAGAATCACTTGAGCCCAGAAGGTTGAGGCTGCAGTGAGCTATGCTATGCTCACACCACCACACTCCATCCTGAGTGACAGGGCGAGATCACGTCTCAAAAAAAAAAAAAAAAAAAAGGATATCTCAACCTAGTGTGCCTTCTCACTTCTGACTGTTGCATTATAATCCTGGCTTTCAGGATTATTCGTATCTATATGTATATGTATAAGAATCTTGTAAAAATACTTATCTAGCATTAATATAAAAAAGAATAGTTCTATTTTTCTCTGCAAGTACAGGGAAAGAGGAACAAACATTTACTTTTTATGTCGAAGTGTCATATATTTATATTCTGAATACATTTACATTCTGAATATAAAATCTAATAAATTTGCTTATTTAATTACTCTCAAGCACCTGTGCTTCTTGACTATGAATCCCTGGGGTATTTTTGCATGATCAAGCTCAAGCTGCATTGATAAGAGCATGGTATTGAGCCACCGTTGATAATCCTAGATCATTCAATTAAACTAACCTAAAAGTAGAAAGGGAAGAGAGGCTGTTACAGATTGTATCATCTATTGCTGAGTAACATTAACACAAATTTAACAGCTTAAAATAACATACAAGAGTCTGGGACCCAGTGGCTTCACTGTTGAATTTTAGCAAGCAATGAAAAACTAATACCAGTCCTACTGAAACTATCCCAGAAAATAGAGGGGAAGGGAATACTTACAAACTCATTCTACAAGGCAAGTATTATCCTGATAGCAAAAGCAAAGACACATTAAAAAATAAAACTACAGGCCAGTATTCCTGATAAGTATTGATGCAAAAAATCCTCAAAAATACTAGCAAACTGAATTCAACAACATATTAAAAAGATAATTCATTGTGACCAAGTGGGATTTATCCCAGGGATTCAAAGGATAAATGTAACACATTGAACCATCCTTGGTTCAACACATGCAGATCAATCAATGTGACACATCACATCAACAGAATGAGGGACAAAAAGCATATGATCATTGCAACTGATGTTGAAAAGGATTTGACAAAATTTAACATCGCTTTATGACTTAAAAAAAAAAAACTCAAAAAACTAGAGTTATATGGAACATACCTCAACATAATAAAAGCCATATACAGCAGACCCATAGTCAGTAACATAGTGAATGGGGAAAAACTGAAAGACTGGGAACACAATAAGGATGCCTACTTTTGTCACTGTTATTCAACATAGAACTGGAAGTCCTACCTAGAGCAATCAGACAAGAGAGAGAAATAAAGTACATCCAAACTGGGAAGGACGAAGTCAAGTTATCCTTGTCTGCAAGTAATATGATTTTGTATTTAGAAAAACCTAGAGACTCCACCAAAAAAACTATTAGAACTGATAAACAAAATCAGAAAAGTTGCAGGATACAAAATCAACATACAAAAATCAGTGGCATTTCTATGTGCCAATGGCAAACAATCTGAAAAGGAAATCAAGAAAGTAATTCCATTTAAAATAGCTATAAATTAAATACCTAGGAATAAATTTAACCAAAGAAGTGAGAAATCTCCACAATGAAAACTATAATACATTGATGCAAGAAATTAAAGAAGACAATAAAAAAAAAAGAAAGATATTCCATGTTTGTGGATTGGAAGATTCAATATTGTTAAAATATCCATACTACCCAAAGAAATCTACAGATTCAATGCAATTCCTATCAAAATACCAATGACACTGTTCACAGAAATAGAAAAAAGCAACCCCAAAATGTATACGGAACCACAAAAGACCCAGAACAGCCAAAGCTATCCTGAGCAAAAAGAACAAAACCAAAGGAATCACATTGCCTGACTTCAAATTACACTATGGAGCTGTAGTAACCAAAACAGCGTGTTACTGGCAAAAAAACAGACATGTAAACCAGTGGAACAAAATAGAGAACTCAGAAACAAATTCATACATATCTACAATGAATTTATTTTCAACAAAGCTACCAAGAAGATACATTGGGAAAAGAGCAGTCTCCTCAAAAAATGGTGCTTGGAAAATTGGATATCCATATGCAGAAGAATGAAACCATATGAGAAAAGCAAATCAAAATGGATTAAGAACTTAAATATAAGACCTCCAACTATGATCAAAGAAAACTTTGGGGAAACTCCCCAGGACATTGGAGTAGGTAAAGATTTCTTGAGTAATATACCACGAGCACAGGCAACCAAAGCAAAAATGGACAAATGGGATCACATCAAGTTAAAAAGCTACTGCATAGCAAAGGAAACAATCAATAAAGTGAAAAGACAACCCATAAAATGGGAGAAAATATTTGCAAACTACTCATCTGACAAGGGATTAATAACTAGAATACATAAGGAGTTCAAACAACTCTATAGGAAAAAAATCTAATAATCTGACAAAAATGGGCAAAATATTTGAATAGACATTCCTTGAAAAAAGATTTATAAATGGCAAACAGGCATATGCAAAGGTGCTCAACATCATTGATTGTCAGAGAAATGCAAATCAAAACCACAATGAGATACCATCTCACCCACGTTAAAATGGCTTTTATCCAAAAGACAGGCAACAACAAATGTTGACAAGAATGTGGAGAAATGGGAATCTTCCTACAGTGTTGGGGGGAATGTCAGTTAGTACTACCATTACAAAGAACAGTTTGGAAGTTCCTCAAAATCAATAAATAGAGCCATTATATGATCCACCAATCCCACTGCTGGGTACATATCCAAAAGAAAGGAAACCAGTATGTCAAAGAGATATCTGCACTCCCATGTTAACTGCAGCACTATTCACAATAGCCAATATTTGGAAGCAACCTAAGTGTCCATCAACAGATGAACTGATAAAGAAAATATGGTACATATATATAATAAAGTACTATTCAGCCATAAAAAAGAATGAGATTCTGTCATTTACAACATCATAGGTGAAACTGGAGGTCATTATGTTCAATCAAATAAGCCAGGCACAGAAAGACAAACTTCACAGATTCTCATTTATTTGTGGGAGCTAAAACAATTACCATAATTGAACTCGTGGAGATAAAGAGTAGAATTATGGTTACCAGAGGCTAGGAAGGGGAGTGGAAGTAGGAGAGTGAGGATAGTTAAAGGGTACAAAAATATAGCTCAATAGAATAAATAAGATCTAGTATTTGCTAGTACAACAGGGTGACTAAAGTCAGTAATAATTTATTGTACATTTTTAAATAATGAAAAGAATATAATTGGAATGTTTGTAACACACACACACACAAAATAAAAGCTTGAAGTGACAGACATCCCGTGTACCCTGTGTGATTATGACACATTGTATGCCTATATCAAAATATCTCATGTATCCCATAAATATATACATACCATGTATCCATAAAATTAAAATAAAATATAAAACACATGCATTATCTCATAATTTCAATCCAAGCATCTAAAGGAGAGGGTCACTATGAATCCAAATTGTTTTAAGCATATGAATAGGTGTCAACAAACATCAGTTGAACACTTAATATTTGCAATGTCCCATATCATACATTGTAGAAAACTAAAATAAATAAACCATAGTCCAAGCTTTCAAAGAGCTGACACTCTAGCAGAAGAGAACCAGGGACAAAGTTGCAAATCATTATAATAATGTAAAATGCAATAAACATTGCTGAAAAAAATTATAGATGACACAAACAAATGGAAACACATCCCATGCTCATGCATAAGTGAAATCAATATTGTGAAAATGACCACACTGCTAAAAGCAATCTACAAATTCAGTGCAATTCCCATCAAAATACCATCATCATTCTTCACAGAACTAGAAAAAAGCAATTCTATAATTCATGTGGAACCAAAAAAGAACCTGCATAGCCAAAGCAAGACTAAGCAAAAAGAACAAATCTGGAGGCATCACATTACCCAACTGCAAACTATACTATAAGGCCATAGTGACAAAAACAGCATAGTACTGGTATAAAAATAGACATATAGACCAATGGAAAAGAACAGAGAACCCAGAAATAAACCCAAATATTTACAGACAACTGATCTTTGACAAAGCAAACAAAAACATAAAGTGGAAAAAAGGCACCCTATTTGACAAATGGTGCTGTGATAATTGGCAAGCCACATGTAGTAGAATGTAACTGGATCCTCATCTCTCATTTTGCACAAAAATCAATTCTAGATGAATCCAGGACTTAAATCTAAGACCTGAAACTATAAAAATTCAATAATGCAACATCAGGAAAACCCTTCTAGACATTGGCTTAAGCAAAAATTTCACGACCAAGAACCTACAAGCAAATGCAACGAAATCAAAGATAAATAGGTGGGACTTAACTAAACTAGAAAAAATTTGCACAGCAAAAGAAATGGTCAGCAGAGTAAACAGAAAACCCACAGAATGAGAGAAAATCTTCACAATCTATACATCCATCAAAAGATTAATATCCAGAATCTACAAGGAACACAAAACAATTAGCAAGAAAAAAATAAACAACCCCATCAAAAAGTGAGCTAAAGATATGAATAGACAACTCTCAACAGAAGATATACAAATGACCAACAAGTATATGAAAAAATGCTTGAGGGTGGAGCAAGATGGCCAAATAGGAACAGCTCCAGTCTCCAGCTCCCAGCGCCAGTGACACAGAAGACGGGTGATTTCTGCATTTTCAACTGAGGTACCGGGTTCATCTCACTAGGGAGTGCCGGACAATCGGTGCTGGTCAGCTGCTGCAGCCTGACCAGCGAGAGCTGAAGCAGGGAGAGGCATCACCTCACCTGGGAAGCTCAAGGGGGAAGGGAATCCCTTTTCCTAGCGAGAAGAACTGAGAAACACAGCACCTGGAAAATCGGGTAACTCCCACCCCAATACTGTGCTTTCCCAAGGGTCTTAGCAAAGGGCACACCAGGAGATTATATCCCACACCTAGCCAGGAGGGTCCCACGCCCACGGAGTCTCCCTGATTGCTAGCACAGCAGGCTGTGATCTAACTGCAAGGCAGCAGAGAGGCTGGGGGAGGGGCGCTCGCCATTGCTGAGGCTTAAGTAGATAAACAAAGCCGCTGGGAAGCTCAAACCAGGTGGAGCCCACAGCAGCTCAAGGAGGCCTGCCTGCCTCTGTAGACTCCACCTCTGGGGACGGGGCATAGCTAAACAAAAAGCAGATGCAAACGACCCTGTCTGACAGCTTTGAAGAGAGCAGTGGATCTCCCAACACAGAGGTTGAGATCTAAGAACGGACAGACTGCCTGATCAAGTGGGTCCCTGACCTCTGAGTAGCCTAACTGGGAGACATCCCCCACTAGGTGCAGACCGACATGCCACACCTCACATGAGGGGTACATCCCTGAGACGAAGCTTCAAAAGCAAGAATTAGACAAGTACACTCACTGTTCAGCAATTTTCTATCTTCTGCAGCCTCTGCTGCTGATACCCAGGCAAACAGGGTCGGGAGTGGACCTCAAGCAATCTCCAACAGACCTACAACTGAGGGTCCTCATTGTTAGAAGGAAAACAAACAGGAAGGATACCCACACCAAAACCCCATCAGTACGTCACCATCATCAAAGACCAAAGGCAGATAAAACCACAAAGATGGTGAAAAAGCAGGGCAGAAAAGCTGGAAATTCAAAAAATAAGAGCACATCTCCTCCTCCAAAGGAATGCAGCTCATCGCCAGCAACGGATCAAAACTGGATGGAGAATGACTTTGATGAGTTGAGAGAAGAAGACTTCAGTGCATCAAACTTCTCAGAGCTAAAGGAGGAATTACGTACCCAGTGCAAAGAAACTAAAAATATTGAAAAAAGAATGGAAGAATGGATAACTAGAATAATCAATGCAGAGAAGGCCATAAACGAACTGACAGAGATAAAAACCATGACACGAGAAATACATGCATGCACAAGCTTCAGTAACCGACTCGATTAACTGGAAGAAAGAGTATCAGCGATTGAGGATCAAATGAATGAAATGAACCAAGAAGAGAAGTCTAGAGGAAAAAGAAATGAACAAAGCCTCCAAGAAGTATGGGATTATGTGAAAAGACCAAATCTACGTCTGATTGGGGTGACTGAAAGTGAGGGGGAAAATGGAACCAAGTTGGAAAATAGTCTGCAGGATATCATCCAGGAGAACTTGCCCAACCTAGTAAGGCAGGTCAACATTCAAATTCAGGAAATACAGAGAACGCCACAAAGATACTCCTCGAGAAGAGCAACTCCAAGAAACATAATTATGAGATTCACCAAAGTTGAAATGAAGGAAAAACTGTTAAGGGCAGCCAGAGAGAAAGGTTGGGTTACCCACAAAGGGAAGCCCATCAGACTAACAGCAGATCTCTCAGCAGAAACTCTACAAGCCAGAAGAGAGTGGGGGCCAATATTCAACATTCCTAAAGAAAAGAATTTTAAAACCAGAATTTCATATCCAGGCAAACTAAGTTTCATAAGTGAAGGAGAAATAAAATCCTTTACGGACAAGCAAATGCTTAGAGATTTTGTCACCACCAGGCCTGCCCTACAAGAGACCCTCAAGGAAGCACTAAACATGGAAAGGAAAACTGGTACCAGCCACTGCAAAAACATGCCAAAATGTAAAGACCATCAATGCTAGGAAGAAACTGCATCAACTAATGAGCAAAATAACCAGTTAATATCATAATGACAGGATCAAGTTCACACATAACAATATTAACCTTAAATGTCAATGGACTAAATGCTCCAATTAAAAGACACAGACTGGCAAACTGGATAAAGAGTCAAGACCCATCAGTTTGCTGTATTCAGGAGACCCATCTCACATGCAGAGAAACATTTAGGCTCAAAATAAAGGGATAGAGGAAGATCTACCAAGAAAAGGGAGAACAAAAAAAAGCAGGGGTTGCAATCCTAGTCTCTGATAAAACAGACTTTAAACCATCAAAGATCAAAAGAGACAAAGAAGGTCATTACATAATAGTAAAGGGATCAATTCAACAGGAAGAGCTAACTATCCTAAATATATATGGACCCAACACAGGAGCACTCAAAATCATAAAGCAAGTCCTTAGAGAATTACAAAGAGACTTAGACTCCCATACAATAATAATGGGAGACTTTAACACCCCACTGTCAACATTAGACAGATCAACGAGACAGAAAGTTAAAAGGATATCCAGGAATTGAACTCAACTCTGCACCAAGCAGACCTAATGGACATCTACAAAACTCTCCACCCCAAATCAACAGAATATACATTCTTCTCAGCACCACATCACACTTATTCCAAAACTGACCATATAATTAGAAGTAAAGAACTCCTCAGCAAATGTACAAGAACAGAAATTATAACAAACTGTCTCTCAGACCACAGTGCAATCAAACTAGAATTCAGGACTAAGAAAATCAATCAAAACCACTCAACTACATGGAAATTGAACAACCTGCTCCTGAATGACTACTGGGTACATAACAAAAGGAAGGCAGAAACAAAGATGTTCTTTGAAACCAGTGAGAAAAAAGATACAACGTACCAGAATCTCTGGGACACATTTAAAGCAGTGTGTAGAGGGAAATTTATAGCACTAAATGCCCACAAGAGAAAGCTGGAAAGATCTAAAATTGACACTCTAACATCACAATTAAAAGAACTAGAGAAGCAAGAGCAAACACAGTCAAAAGCTAGCAGAAGGCAAGAAATAACTAACATCAGAGCAGAACTGAAGGAGATAGAGACACAGAAAACTCTCCAAAAAGTTAATGAATCTAGGAGTTGGTTTTTTTAAATATCAACAAAATTGCTAGACCGCTAGCAGAACTAATAAAGAAACGAGAGAAGAATCAAATAGACGCAATAAAAAATGATAAAGGGGATATCACCACCAACCCCACAGAAATACAAACTACAATCAGAGAATACTATAAACACCTCTACACAAATCAACTAGAAAATCTAGAAGAAATGGATAATTTCCTGGACACTTACACTCTCCCAAGACTAAACCAGGAAGAAGCTGAATCCCGGAATAGACCAATAGCAGGCTCTGAAATTGAGGCAATAATTAATAGCCTACCAACCAAAAAAAGTTCACGACCAGACGGATTCACAGCTGAATTCTACCAGAGGTACAAGGAGGAGCTGGTACCATTCCTTCTGAAACTATTCCAATCAACAGAAAAAGAAGGAATCTTCCCTAACTCATTTTATGAGGACAATATCATCCTGATACCAAAGCCTGGCAGAGACACAACAAAAAAAGAGAATTTTAGACCAATATCCCTGATGAACATTGATGCAAAAATCCTCGATAAAATACTGGCAAACTGAATCCAGCAGCACATCAAAAAGCTTGTTCACCATGATCAAGTGGGCTTCATCCCTGTGGTGCAAGGCTGGATCAACATATCCAAATCAATAAATGTAATCCAGCATATAAACAGAACCAAAGACAAAAACCACATGATTATCTCAATAGATGCAGAAAAGGCCTTTGACAAAATTCAACAGCCTTCATGCTAAAAACTCTCAATAAACTAGGTTTTGATGGAACATATCTCAAAATAATAAGAGCTATTTATGACAACCCCACAGTCAATATCATACTGAATGGGCAAAAACTGGAAGCATTCCCTTTGAAAACTGGCACAAGACAGGGATGGCCTCTCTCACCACTCCTATTCAACATAGTGTTGGAAGTTCAAGCTAGGGCAATCAGGCAAGAGAAAGAAATCAAGGGTATTCAGGATAAGAAGAAGTCAAATTGTCCCTGTTTGCAGATGACATGATTGTATATTTAGAAAACCCCAGCATCTCAGCCCAAAATCTCCTGAAGCTGATAAGAAACTTCAGTAAAGTCCCAGGATACAAAATTAATGTGCAAAAATCACAACCATTCTTATACACCAGTAACAGACAGAGAGACAAATCAGGAATGAACTTCCATTCACAATTGCTTCAAAGAGAATAAAATACCTAGGAATCCAACTTACAAGGGATGTAAAGGAACTTTTCAAGTAGACCTACAAACCACTGCTCAGTGAAATCAAAGAGGACACAAACAAATGGAAGAACATACCATGCTCATGGATAGGAAGAATCAATATCGTGAAAATGGCCATACTGCCCAAGGTAATTTATAGATTCAATGCCATCCCCATCAAGCTACCAATGACTTTCTTCACAGAATTGGAAAAAACTGCTTTAAAGTTCATATGGAACCAAAAAAGACCTGCATTGCCAAGACAATCCTAAGCCAAAAGAACAAAGCTGGAGGCATCATGCTACCTGACTTCAAACTATACTACAAGGCTACAGTAACCAAAACAGCATGGTACTGGTACCAAAACAGAGATGTAGACCAATGGAACAGAGCAGAGTCCTCAGAAGTAATACCACACATCTACAGCCATCTGATCTTTGACAAACCTGAGAGAAACAAGAAATGGGGAAAGGATTTCCTATTTAATAAATGATGCTGGGATAATTGGCTAGCCATAAGTAGAAAGCTGAAACTGGATCCTTTCCTTACTCCTTACACGAAAATTAATTCAAGATGGATCAGTGACTTAAATGATAGACCTAATACCATAAAAACCCTAGAAAAAAACCTAGGTAATACCATTCAGGACATAGGCATGGGCAAGGACTTCATGTCTAAAACACCAAAAGCAATGGCAACAAAAGCCAAAATTGACAAATGGGATCTAATTAAACTAAAGAACTTCTGCACAGCAAAAAAAACTACCATCAGAGTGAACAGGCAACCTACAGAATGGGAGAAAATTTTGCAATCTACTCATCTGACAAAGGGCTAATATCCAGAACCTACAAAGAACTCAAACAAATTTACAAGAAAAAAACAACTCCATCAAAACGTGGGCAAAGGATATGAACAGACACTTCTCAAAAGAAGACATGCATACAGCCAACAGACACATGAAAAAAATGCTCGTCATCACTGGCCATCAGAGAAAGACAAATCAAAACCACAATGAGATACCATCTCACACCAGTTAGAATGGTAATCATTAAAAAGTCAGGAAACAACAGGTGCTGGAGAGGATGTGGAGAAATAGGAACACTTTTACACTGTTGGTGAGATTGTAAACTAGTTCAACCATTATGGGAAACAATATGGCGATTCCTCAAGGATCTAGAACTAGAAATACCATATGACCCAGCCATCCCATCACTGGGTATATACCCAAAGGATTATAAATCATGCTGCTATAAAGACACATCCACACGTATGTTCATTGCGGCACTATTCACAATAGCAAAGACTTGGAATCAACCCAAATGTCCATCAGTGACAGACTGGATTAAGAAAATGTGGCACATATACACCATGGAATACTATGCAGCCATAAAAAAGGATGAGTTTGTGTCCTTTGTAGGGACACGGATGCAGCTGGAAACCATCATTCTCAGCAAATTATTGCAAGAACAGAAAACCAAACACCGCATGTTCTCAGTCATAGGTGGGAACTGAACAATGAGATCACTTGGACTCGGGAAGGGGAACATCACACACTGGGGCCTATTATGGGGAGGGAGGGGGGAGGGATTGCACTGGGAGTTATACCTGATGGGTTGATGGGTGCTGACGAGTTGATGGGTGCAGCACACCAACACGGTACAGGTATACATATGTAACAAACCTGCACATTGTGCACATGTACCCTAGAACTTAAAGTATAATAATAAAAAAAAAATGCTCAATATCACTAATGATCAGGGAAATGTAAAACCACAATGCAATACCACCTTACTCCTACAAGAATGGCCATAACCAAAAAATCAAAAAATAATTGATGTTGGCATGGATGTGGTCAAAAGGGAACACTTCTACACTGTTGGTGGGAATGTAAACTAGTACAACCACTATGGAAAACAGTGTGGATGAAGACGCCTTAAAGAACTAAAAGCAGAACTACCATTTGATCTAGCAATCTCACTACTAGGTATCTCCCCAGAGGAAAAGAAGACATTATACGAAAAAGATACTTGCAAATGCATATTTAGCCACGATATCTGCAATTGCAAAAATGTGGTACCAGCCCAAATGCCCATCAATCAACAAGTGAATAAAGAAAACGTGGCATGTATATATACCATGGAATACTACTCAGTCATAAAAGGAATGAAATAATGGCATTTGCAGCAACCTGAATGGAATTGGAGACTATTATTCTAAGTGAAGTAACTCAAGAATGGAAAACCAAACATTGTATGTTCTTACTCATAAGTGGGAGCTAAGTTATGAGGATACAAAGGCATAAGAATGATACAATGGACTTTGGGGATTATGGGGGAAAAGGCTGGGCTATGGGGGAAAAGGTTGGGGGAGGGAGGAGGGATAAAATACTGTACATTGGGTACAGTGTACACTGCTTGGGTAATGGGTGCACCGAAATCTCAGAAGTCACCATCAAAGAATTTATTCATGTAACCAAGCACCACCTATTCCCCAAAAATCTATTGAAATAAAAGAATAAAAATATTTAAGATAAAAAATAAAAGAAATAAAAGTTATAATAGAAAAATCAAAAAGAAAAGTGGTTAGAGCATAGAGGATGGTAAAGTTATAAAATACTAGAGTTGTAAGTAGGTAATCATTCCCAAAGAATGGACTGCAGAACAGTCATGAGGAATGTGAAAAGACAAAGAACAAATCTGAGAGCAAGCAGGTCAAGGACAGCACACCACCTTTCATCTAATCTGGGTTTTCAGCCCTTGCTGTCTCAAAGAAGAGCTGTGAAAGCAACATACTGAAGAGAACACAGAGCAACCAGGATCTCAGACATTCATGATAGGAGAATATAACGATGCAACCACTTTGAAAAACTGGAAGTTCCATAAAAAATGAAACATACATCACCCCCTACATCCCAGAAGTTCTATTCCTAGGTATTTGTTCAAGGGAAATGAAATCTTATGACAACAAAAAGCTTGCACAAGAAGTTTCATGGCAGCTTTACATATAATAGCCAAAAACTAGAAACAACCCTCATGTCCACCAACAGGAGAATGGATCAATAAAATGTGATACAGTTATACAATGAAATACTAGTCGGTAATATAAAGGAAAAATAGATAATAAATAGATAACTAGATGGATGGATAGATAGATAGATAGATAGATAGACAGACAGAGAGATAGAGACAGACAGATATATATGCAACAGGATGAATCTCAACATTGTGCTGAGTGAAAGGGAAGAGTTCACTTAAGATCTGAGCATTTCATTGCATGTAAGTTGTATCTTATATCTGTCAGATTCCAATCAGGAGACAGAACCACACAGTAATTTGAACAGGGGAAGTTTAATATAAAAAATTATTAACTATAAATGGGAGTTAATAGATACTAATAGATAAAGACAAACTTAAAGGATAAATACATAGAAGACATACATAGCAACCAATACCTCTAGCACTGAGGCACAGCACCTAGGGATGAATCAAATACAGAAGAGTCCTCCAGAGCTGGGATCCAAACTTTCACTGGAAAGGACACCCTCCACGTGTGGATGGTGAAGAAGTTCATGCAGACGCTATGCTGGTAGAACTCACTGAGAAGCTGCCTTCTGGGATGCTGAAGGAAGCCCTCAACAAGGTGTTGTACCTCAGAACTCACTGCAAAGCATCCCACAGAGATGGTGAGCTGGGAAACTACTTCCTTGGTTGCTAGATGAAGCTGCCCACAGAAAGATGCCATGCTGCAGAGCTCACTGAGAAACTGCCCATAGGGGTGGCCCAATAGGAAGCAATCCCCTGGGGTGCTAGGGAATGCTGCCCATGAGGAAATATCAGCCAATTGTCCTATATGCTCCTGGCTGTCATGCACTGTTGAAGCAATGTCGCAGAGCACACTAGGAACCAGAAGAAAAGCCCTTTCATCCTCCAGCATACCTCCATTGCCCTCTAGTGACAAAACTTAACATTGTGCCAGCTGATAATGAAAAAAATGCTTCGGTATCACAAAGCAGGGCAATGAAGGGTAGATCTAAAACTGAGAGGCAACAAATAGATAACTAACACATGCCTCAAGAAGATGAAGAAGGGGGCGGGAGGAAAAGAGGAGGAAGAGGAGAAGAAGGAAGAAGAGAAGGTCATCTGTGGGATTTAAGGTATTATGGAAGATCAGAGACAAATGGAGTAGATATGATGGGCTAAACATGAACAATAAATGATAGCTGGTGAACCTTGAGTATTTGCAAAGAGTGCACTAGGCGCAATATTTCACTTAATAAAATATTTCTAGAAGTTAGTTATTGTTATTCTCATTTTGGTGAAGAAACTGGGACTCAAATGGGATGGACAACTTACCCGAAGGTCACAACACATCCAGATAGTAACAGACCCAAAATTTTCACCCACAACTCTGACTCCAAAGCCTCACTACATTGCATCTCATTGATGATATATAATCATGCCAATGCCAAAATGGAAAGTCAAGATTCTGGCCCCCAGTAATTGCTTTTATAATTATCCCTAAGTCTGTCATTGAATGCAAGAAGCTACAGGACTGGTTTCAGGTGGCGCTACATTTTTATAATCTTAGTGCAGAACTGGAAAGAGCAATTTGCCCATTCACCCAAGACTAACATCTGGCATAAAGTGAATTGCTTCTATAGACAGTAAATGAGAATAAGCTGGTATTTTTTTCTAAGTCAACTTTAAGACAGCTTTTCAAACAAACACACATTGCCTTTATTCCCAGGACAAAAACCAGAAACTCTACCTAATAGTCCCTGGCTGTTATAATTCTGATGCTTAATATACTTCTATCTATGTAAGCCATATCACATACCTTTCTAATAAGGCAAGGAATAGTGAATAACGTCAATTATATCACAATTGTTTCTCTTATAAAGTTAACTAATATTAATAATGGTTATTTGTATTGGAGTTACCATTATCATTACCTTATATCATTCAATACCTATACTGAAAGTCAAAGAATTATAATGGGGGTGGAGGGGTACTTGGAATTGTCTTGTATAATCACCAGTGACCCATGAATACGTGGTGAATGTTAAAAAAGTAAGATAATGCTCTCTATTCAATTATTATGCCATAACTGAATCATAATATTTATTCACTTTCTCCCTGAATGACTTCATCCAATTTCTAGACTTTACATATCTATGCTGATAATTTCCAGATTTGTATTTTCAGCACTGAACTCTCTCATGATCCAGATTTCTTATATCTTGTTGACTACTTAGATCTCAAATATGCCTCTCAGATTTAACAATTCCAAAACAGAACTTTTTGTCTGTTTTCCTCCAGTCTTTCACAGCTAATGAATGGCATTATTATCTACCTACTTGCTCAAGCTAAAAACCTAGATGTCATTCTTGATTCTTTTCTTTCCTTATCACCCAAATCCAATTCATCAGCTAGTCATACTATCCCTACCTCAAATAATGTATTAATATATCCATTTCTTTCTAGCTACACTGCCACCTTCCTACTCCAATTTACTATCATTTCTCATTTAGACTACTGATATAGAACTGCTCACCTTACTTAAACTGATGACTGTCCTCAATTCATTCACATTACTGCACACTGCCAAAAACTATCCAAAAGATTCTTAATACATTAAGAATAAAATCCACGCTCTTTATCATGGCTTATTAGTCCAAACCCTAATTGCCTCCCTGTATCAGGATTCAATCAGAAAAGAGATCCACTATAAGTGATGTAGAATAAAATTTATCATAAGGGTTTGACATTGAGCCCCTAGCAATTGCGAGAGCTAGCAATGATTCTATATAAGAGTGTTGCTTGTATATCTGATGCTGGACTGGAAAGAAGGATGAATGGGAAATGTGAAGTGGAGCAAGAATGAGCTGAAACCTGCAAGGATGAGCTGGAGCTCATGAATATGAACTAGAACTTATATCTATCTTTTGCTACACTCAGTCCTCAATTTCAACATTGTGGGTGACTTGCAGAGGAAGTTAACACTCTTTATCGTAGATTTAGGCCACGTACCTGGCCTACAATTAGGAGGAGCTAAAGAAGGCATTTCAGCAGCAGTTGAAGTAGCTGTAGGCTTGGCTGCTGTCACGTGCCACTAATGTGAGCCAACAGAGCAGAGACAGTGTGTGTGAACTGCAGCAGAACCTGACGCTACACATACCGTCTGAACACAAACACAACTGATGCTTCACTTATGCCTCCCAAATCTCATGCAAATTTTTTTTGTTACCAACCCTAAACAGAACTATACGAGAAAGGGAATTCTTGTAAATGTAGTTCCAGCTTAGCTAGGTTAACAAAGCATAAAGCCACTACTAACCACTCTTGTCAACGTGGCCCAAACATTCTTCTTTTAACCATACCTAATTTCCAAATAAAGATAAACTATGCATCTGCCTCATATAATGCAACTATCCTTTGTAAAACTGAAAATACGTTAAACTTCTCAAGGGTCTATAACATTTCTTTGTCTATTTTTGGGTAGTATTTATTCTTCTCATAGCTGAGTCACACTCTCCCTTTGATATTCTGTAATTTAAACACTGAGCTCTAAGAAGTGGTTAACTGATAAATGTTTAGCAAACAGCTCTCCAAAGGGGAAAAAGCCCTTATACATAGATTTTGCCAGTTTCTGTGATATTAATACTCCTATCATGGCCAATTTTATCCCACCAAATGTGATATCACTGAACACAGAGTTAGGAAGAGGTAGGCGGCTGCACATCAATATGTAGTAGTTCCATTATACAGATACAGTATATATAAATAACTTCAGGAGTACAGATAATACTAAAATATAATAAAATAATTCAAAAATGATGAGACTTTAGGAGCTGGAAAGTCTATCTGTAGGGCAAGCCTGCAGGTTGGAAATGTAGGTAAGAATTGATGTTGCAGTCTTGAATCTTAAATCTGCAGGGCAGACCAGCAAGTAGGAAACTGGCAGTTTTTTACATTACAGTATTGAGACAGAATTTCTTATTTTCCAAGAAACCTCAATTTTTGTTCTTAAGGACTTCAACTGATTGGATGGAATGCACTCATTTCATGAAAGATAATCTTCTGTACTTAAAATCAACTGATTGCAAATGTTTGCCATGTTTATAAAATAGCTTCACAACATCTTTACTAGTGGTTGACAAAATAACTGGGCAGTAGCCTAGCCAAGATGACAGATAAAATTTACCTTCACACCATCTGAATGCAAATTGCTCCTATCTTTACTAACACATATAGGAAAAAAGGCATTCATTAGTTCAATAGCTACGTGCCATGTGTCAGGTAATATGTGTTGATTTGTTCCTGTTGAGAGACAATTCTTTAGGGATCTCTCACATTTCTACACATTATGTATCACCTTTTGTTATGCACCTTTTGTTATGCACTATCTTTTCAAGAATGTTTGCTTAAAAACATCAAAAGCAATTGCAACAAAAGCAAAAATTGGCAAATGGGACTTAATTAAACTAAAGAGCTTCTGCACAACTAAAGAAACTATCATCAGAGTGAACAGATAGCCTACGGAATGGGAGAAAATTTTTGCAATCTATGCATCTGACAAAGTTCTAATATCCAGAATCCACAAGAAACTTAAACAAATTTACAAGAAAAAAAAACAAACAGCCCCATCAAAAAGTGGGCAAAGGACATGGACAGACACTTCTCAAAAGAAGACATATATGCAGTCAACAAACACATAAATAAAAGTTCAACATCATTGACCATCAGAGAAATGCAAATCAAAACCACAATGAGATACCATTTAACATCAGTCAGAATAGTGATTAAAAAGTCAAGAAACAATAGACGCTAGCAAAGCTGTAGAGAAACAGGATTGCTTTTACACTGTTGGTGGGAATGTAAGTTAGTTCAACCACTGTGGAAGACAGTGTGGCAATTCCTCAAGGATTTACAACCAGAAATACCATTTGTCCCAGCAATCCCATTACTGGGTATATATGCAAAGGAATATAAATCATTCTATTATAAAGATACATGCACACATATGCTTATTGCAGTATTATTTACAGTAGCAAAGACATGGAATCAACCCAAATGCCCTCAATGATAGGCTGGATAAAGAAAATGTGGCACATATACACCATGGAATACTAAGCAGCCATAAAAAGAAATGAGATTATATCCTTTGCAGAGACATGGATGGAGCTGGAAGCCATTATCCTGAGCAAACTAACTCAGGAACAGAAAACCAAACACTGCGTGTTCTCATTTATAAGTGGGAGTTGAACAATAAGAACACATGGACACAGGGAGGGGAACTACACACACCAGGGCCTGTCAGGGGGTGGGGTAGGGGGAGGGAGAGCATCAGAATAAATAGCTAATGCATGCTGGGCTTAATACCTAGGTGATGGGTTGATAGGTGCAGCAAACCACTATGGCACATGTTTATCTATGTAACAAACCTGTATGTCCTGCACAACTATCCTGGAACTTAAAATAAAAATTTTTTTTAAAAAGTTTGCTTAGCAAAAAGTCTTGGAAGATAGAAATAGTGTATCCCTCTGAGACAGAGGACAGATTTCTTTGTTGTATAGGATAGTAAAGAAAATGTCTCCTTCCAGAGAAAATATTGCACAGGTTTGCCAGCAATACTTTTAAAAGGTCAAGGTTCCCTAAGCTTAGGGATCCTCAGCTCTAACACAGAATGTTCAGATTTTACCCAGCATCCTCCACATTGCTTTATGAGACTTTTGAAGCAAGGAGAACCAATGCAAACATGAAACTCATGCTGTTTGCTGTGATGTGAATCATACAAAGGCTACAGTCTCTGATGAAGGAGTCTCATATCATCTGCCAGCATGTATAAAACTGTAGTATGCTAACTTATTACCTTGAAAATATAGTAAAACCTCAGACACTTCACAATTCTTGATCGCTTCAGCCATGAAATCATATTTGGAATAGCAGTTGTAATTGGTTACATTTACGATAATTTGATGTTCTTCTCCAAGACCCATTATCTTCTGTAGAGGACGAAATAGCAGTTTGAAGGAGGATGCGGTAGGAATGACTGTAATGCATTCTTAAGTCCTTGATTACTACATTAATGTCTATATCTTTTACAGAAACACAGGCTTGCATGTGGCTTACTACTGGTAGGTAAAGACAGTTCTAATGGCTTCTACTTGGCCTTTCCCACCATAATGGCCCTAATTCCATGAAGTAGGGAATCAATGCGGAGATTCTGCCAGGCGCCAAGTATGTCTGGCCTAACTCTGCATTCTGGAACTGAAGAAATAAACCACACAGTGGTTTCTGAGACCCACCTGACTTACTATGAGAAAAATGTGAGCTACTGGTCTTTGAATGGTGGACCCAGTAGTATTTTGGGTCTATAGACATTAGTATCAGTGGCGAGTATCCAGTAATATCCAAAAAGTTTCATTAGTCCCCTTTCCCTCAGTGTACAGTCAACTTGGAAAATGGCTGCAGGTCCCTTTGGGGAAGACTAGGAGGAAGATTTTCAGTACAAATTTTTGGCATGAAGCAGGGTCTTTTCTCAAGGTAAATGGCCTCTCTTCCATTTACAGAACCCTAGGTCATGAGCTGGCTCAAATCTGGGAATTGATTGGGAACTGCAATTCTGTATTGTGATGCTTCAAGTCAGACTTCTATCCACTAGACCTAGAGCTTTTCAGCATCAATAAATCCAGGAAGATTTTAAAGGCTGCTTATCTATTTAAGTTGTAGGTAATTCACGATTGATTAATCAATGCCAAAATATCTCTGTGGGTTAAACCATTTTGATTACTACTTCCTTTTGTTGCCCATTATGATAACCACTCTGACCTTAATTCTGGAGATTCAATGACTCAACCTGGTCTCTGCCAGTCCTTTCCAGCATAACCATGAATAAGGAAGCCAAGTTCACTGGCAGGTCCACTATTCCCAGTCCACAAAGAATAAGCACCACAGAAGTCTTCAATGATGCTGAAGCTCCCCTCACAAGTGTATCTCCCACCACCTTGGTGAAAGAAGTGTCCTCTGGACTCTCTCAAAGTACATGTTTAAGAGGTAGGTGAGCAGAGCTTACAGGATAAATCCACTCAGTATTCCAAATCCTCTGAATCTTTCGATACCCTCTTTTGCAGCATATCAGGAAAGTTTTAGTTTTTCACCTTCATTTAGTATATATCGCCTTTGGATTCAGGTTTTGATCACAATCAAGCCAAATAAGAGCCATTCCTAAATGCTCAAGCTGATACATTGAACCCAGAATCTGAACTAGTGAACCCATATTAGTAAATTCAGCCCAGGCCAGCATTATATTTCTTCTACCCTGATTCAACACCTTCAAGATCTACTCCCACATGTTTCCCAGATTTCTGTTTATACAAATTGGAAATACTGCAAATATTTCAGTACACATCACCCTACCATTTGGGTAACACTTTTTACCTTGCTCTCTGGATCCTGCAACTTTGGTTTAGTAATAGGTCTAGAAGCAATGACAGGTATTTGGGAGAAGCTCCTGATGAGGATAATCAGTCCCTTGCAAATACATCAGTAGAGGCAGGAGAGAATCTAATATTCTCAGGTAGGAGAAGAAGATTTGCTCCTACTGGCAAGAAAAATGCAGCATAATTTAGAAGTTGAAGATCAGCTTCATCAAAAAGTACCGATTTTTCCTTATCCTAATTTTCAGGGTACCACTCCTTTCCAATCAATGTCCTAATATTAATACAAAAGACCTAGAGAAATTGGAAACCCAAATTATCCTGTCAATCAGCCCCTCCTGAGCTCAGACTTTAGGTTTTCTTTTCAGAAATCAGTCCTGCAGCTATAGGAGACAAGTGTGTTTTTAGAACAGTTATAGAAGTTTCCAGGAACTTGAAGCCCTGAGTTCATCATTTTCTCTCTACTTGTAGAATCAACTACCCAATCTTGTTACACTCCTTGTTTTCATTTAAATGTTCCATGGCAGGGAATGGTGAGTCACCTAAGGATTTGTCTTCTACAGGCATTAAATTACAGGTGTCTACAGATGGTGATTTAAGTAAGCGTTTTACCTCTGCATGTTGTGAACTAACAGTGTCTCCCTTACCACTGGAAACAGGATTATTATCCCTCTAAATCTAATCTAAAGAGAGAACTGATTTCAGAGAATCCAGAACCAACTCAGAGAACCTAGAACTCACTCAGAGAACCAACCCTTCCTTAAGCTTCCATTCCTCTAGAACCACTTCCTGTACTAAATTCTGTGTCAGTTTAGGTTTCATCAAGATTTATTATAGGAGTTTGACTGGGCTTCCATCAGAGCATTCTAGTAAAAGGGACTGGATTCATTAGCTTAGGTCTTGTGCTCATACCTGTACCAATGACTGAGGCCAGGAATAAAGTCTTCTGATTCATTTAAGCCAGTTGGGGACCTGGATATGGTGAGAGACCGATGCAAGCACCAGAGCAGGGAGAGAGGGCTGCATGGGAAAGGGTTCCTGAAAAAATGATCTGCCTACTATCAGTAAAAAGAGAGGGAAGGAATTGATGCTGGCCAAGCCACTAAAAATGTTCACTTCAGAGAGCAATGAGGAGCGAGAAATACTTTATACAGTGGAAAGAGTTGATATGAAGGTGGAAAAGTGAATGATAAGAAAAAGCTAAGTAAGAAGTTATCTGGGGAAATAACACTTCCAGCAGAAGTACCAAGTACAAAGGCTCTGAGGTGGAAATTCCAAAAACAGAAACATGTTGGTGTGACTGCAGTGGTGGGCAATGTCAGAGAGATGGGACAGTGTGGTAACTTAGTATTATGTCAATTTAGCTAAGCTGGAGCTACATTTCCCCAAATTCCCTTCCTTGTATGGTTTCAGATTAGGGCTGGCCACATGCAATATTTCTGTGAGATTTAAAAAGCAGAAATAAAGCAGTAGCCATGTTTACATCCAGAAGACTGGTGTATGATCAGGCACTGTTGCATTTCTTACATACTTGTTGTTGCTCCACTGTCTCAACCTGGTGGTGTTGAATAGCCTCCAGCTCCATCAGTTTTTGCCAGAATCTTCCCTAAACCTCTCTGAAAACTGGGCCCTGGGCTCTAGGCTGTGGGAGGCAGGGGTAAGGAGGGTGAAGGGCATTAGCTTTTCCTGGAGGTCACTCATATCATCTAAGTTAAAGACCTGGAGGTGGTGAGAGACAGACATAGGCACAAGTTCACTGAATGAGGTTTCCTTTTTTTAAATTTTAACAAAAATCATCATAAATAATGCACCCTTATCAGACTATACTGTTTTATTACCTTGAAAGCAAGTGGCACTTGGCTGTCTGTAATTATCTTGTTTACTTTTTGTCTTTTCTTTTTTTTGAAATGGAGTCTCATTCTATCGTCTAGGCTAGAGTGCAGTGATGCAATCTTGGCTCACTGCAACCTCCGCCTCTCAGGTTCAAGCGATTCTCCTGCCTCAGCCTCCCAAGTAGCTGGGATTACAAGCCCCCACCACCACGCCTGGCCATTTTGTGTATTTTTAGTAGAGACGGGGTTTCACCATGTTGGCCAGGCTGGTCTTGAACTCCTGACCTCAAGTGATCCGCCCACCTCAGCCTCCCAAAGTGCTGGAATTATAAGCATGAGCCACTGCTCCTGGCCCTACTTTTTTTCTTGTTTTTAACTTCTGCATCCTCTGCTAGAATGTAAACTCAATGAAAGCAGAGACTTTGAGTCTTCTAATCCAAACTTCCAGAGCAACACCCAACACACAAAAGAATTCAAAAATACCTAAGGAATGAATGCATAAAATGGATTAAGATACGGTCTTCTCTTTCTATAGAAGGTAAAATGCAGAAGAGGTACTATGCTGCCATCAAACATTGACATGTTTTAATTCAATTGGTCCAGAAATCCCAAATGTGCCTTTCTTTTGTTCTGATTTGATCATTTTCTTTAGAGCTGAGCTCTACATGAAATAGTTGTGACCATAATATAATTGCTAAATGGCTATCACACCTGGCATTGTAAAGCATCATAGGTGTTCGACTGAAATGTATAACCAATGATTCAGATTGCTATGTAATGGAACAGCCAACCTTTTAATGTTTCTCAATTCCCTAAGCAGCAGGTGATTTTCCACTTACACATCCTAGAAACACAGGCATTGTTTTTCCATTAAAGAGTGTTTAAAGACCCTCTAAGAATTTCATCAGCTGACTATATTTGTTACAGTTTTGAAAAGGAAGGCAACAACAACAGAGCCTACAGCTAATCCTTAGGAAGACAAAGAAATAAACCTCCTCATCCACGCTCAGGATTTATTTTCTAATTTTCTTTTTGCTTTTCATCACCTGATTTTTATGCAGCTTAGAGAAGTATGCAGTAAAAAGGGTCACAGTTTCCAAAACATATGCTTTCTCAGGCAATCTTTAATGTGCCAGGAACTATGGTAACTAGAAGTGCAAACTCAAGAAACATAGTGATCAACTCTGTGGCTCTGCTGCAGGAACTCTGTGCAGGAGAATGCTTCTAATCTTTTTTTTTTTTCCCTCCCATGTTGTGGAGTCCTAAACACTGATATTTTTATAGCACACTGAAGCAGTGTGTGACATTTGATAAATATTTTAACAAAGATAATCATACTTATCTGAAGAGTCAGCTATCCCAAGAAGAATGCAGATTTTAGATACCTGCATTCCAACTAATTTCTTCCTGGAAGTCATATACCTATATGGCTTCCTACTGAAACCATCTCTCAACAGACGCAAGATACTCCCAAAAAAATCCTAGGTATAACAGGCAGGAGAGGATAATATAGAATTGAAAGTTACTTGAAATGATCAATACCCCAGTTCCAGACAATTATACACTAAACCGTTGCACACATGTACAACTCAACACTATTTCCAAGACCTCTAAAAATGATCTAGTTTTAATATCTCATTTTCCTCCATAACCAGAAAATGTTATAGATAGCTTATAATTCTGTCTGGGAGAGTAGTTGTTAGAATTAAATTGGGTAAGGTGCATAGAAAGTGCTTAACTCATTGCCTGTACCAGGATGCTCCTTTAAAAAGACATAACAACTCTCTCCCAGGTATAGTAATTAAGAGGATGATAGTAAACTGTTAATTAGGTCTATCTGCCCCATTGCTTATACATGATTAGTGTGTTTATTACAAGATTGAAATTGTTCAATATTTTAGAGAAAGAGAAAAAGAGCACTAACATAAAATTTTGATATTTTAAGTTAAAACTGTAGTGTTTCCTATGAACCTAAAGCTATGGCAAATAAAATCAGAGCTCAGAAAAGTAGAAGAAAGGCAGGAACAGTGCCTCTGTCTTTCGCCTGCAGTTGGCCATTTCCTCTTCTTTTGTACTTACACAGAAGGAGGTGAACTACCATTGGTTCTTAAAAATTGTACTCTTAAATAACTGCTGCGGATTCAATGTTTGTGTCCCCCCAAAATTTATATGCTGAAGCCTTAACTCCCAGTGGAGTTAAACAATAGAAATTTATTGTCCCCCAGTTCCGGAAGCTAGAAGGTAAAGGTCTGGCAGGGTTGGTTTCTAGTGAGGGTCCTCTTTGTAGCTTGCAGGCAGCAGCCTTCTAACTGTGTTTTCACAAGGCAGGTGAGTGAGGAACACTTTCTGGTGTCTTTTCCTATAAGGAAACTAATAATTTTGACCTAATTTAACCTTAATTACACTCCTAGAGGCCTCATCTTCAAATGTAGCCCTGCCCAGTGAGGAAGGATGGATCCAGGTCCCACCTACAGAAGCAGTCTGGCCACAATCTGCCACAGTCACTGTGCTGTGCCCTGGGGCATAATGCCTAGTCCAAACCGCCCAGCCTCCCTAGCACTGGCAGGGGAAAACCACCGACTAGAGCTGCAGTAATGGTGGTCGCTTCTCCCCTTAGGGACTCGGTCATCTTAGGCAGACTGTAGGCTGTTGTACTGGTCAGCCGGGATTCCAAGCCAGTGGGTCTTAGCTTGCGGGGATCCATGGGGGTGAGACCCGCTGAGCAAAGTTGCTTGACTCCTTGGCCTCAGACCCCTTTCCACAAGAATGGACAGATCTCCTGCCTCTCTGGAGTTCTGGGAGCCTCCAGATTATGTAAAAACTCCTGTAGCTCAGTGCGTGCCCAAACAGATGCCTAACAGAGCAGCTATGCTATGGGTCTGCCCAGTTTTGTGGTTGGGGCCCAAGGCCCTGGCAGTGCAGGCTCACGAGGGAACCTCTTGACCCATGGGTTGCAAAAATCCATGGGAAAAGCTCGTGCCCCGGGTAGGTAGCACATTCCCTCGCCTCCTGCCTTGGCTGGGGAAAAGAAGGTCCCTTTGCCCCATGCACCTTCCAGGTGAAGCTGTCACCTCATTCTGCTTTTCCTTGCTCTCCGTGGGTTGCACCAACTGCCTAATCAGTTCCAAAGAAAAAACCTGGGTGCCTCAGTTGGAAATGCAGAAATCACTCACCTTTTTGTTCGTCTCAGTCGGAGCTGCAGATGAGCGCTGTTTCTACTCAACCATCTTGGCCTTTCCCCTTTCTTTTCTTATTATAAAGCCACCAGTTCAATCATGAGGGCCCCAATATGATGACCTTATCTAATTCTAATTATTTTCTAAAGGTCGTACCCCCAAATACCATTAACATACAAGTTAGGAGATTAAGTTTCCAAAACATGAAATCTTATGGACAAATTTGAACCATATCACAGTCCAAGCAGACTAACACAGTAAACATCACCAGTTCCTTTTTCTTCTCTAAAATGTACAGTCCATGATATATTTGAGGTAATATAAATGAAAATACCCTGAAAAGAGAACGAGTGTAAAAATGGAAGATGATAGTCACACTACGTGAAAATGTGAGTTTTGTATCTTTTTTGTTTTTTGGTCTTCTGTCACTATATTGTGGGCATGTTACTTTTTTTTTTTTTAATATACTTTAAGTTCTACAGTACATGTGCACAACATACAAGTTTGCTACATATGTATCCATGTGCCATGTTGGTTTGCTGCACCCATTAATTTGTCATTTACATTAGGTGTCTCTCCTAAGGCTATCCCTCCCCCAAGTTGCCAACCAACGACAGGCCCTGGTGTGTGATGTTCCCTGCCCTGGGTCCAGGTGTTCTCATTGTTCAATTCCCACCAATGAGTGAGAACATGTGGTATTTGGTTTTCTATTCCTGTGTTAGTTTGCTGAGAATGATGGTTTCCAGCTTCATCTATGTCCCTGCAAAGGACATGAACTCATCCTTTTTTATGGCTGCATAGTATTCCATGGTGTATATGTGCCACATTTTCTTTATCCAGTCTATCATTGATGGGCATTTGGGTTGGCCCCAAGTCTTTCCTATTGTGAATAGTGCTGCAATAAACATACGTGTGCATGTGTCTTTATAGTAGCATGACTTATAATCCTTTGGGTATATACCAAGTAATGGGATCACTGGATCAACTCGTATTTCTAGTTCTAGATCCTTGAGTAATCACCACACTGTCTTCCACAATCATTGAACTAGTTTACACTTCCACTAACATTAGTGTAAAAGTGTTCCTATTTCTCCACATCCTCTCCAGCATCTGTTGTTTCCTGACTTTTTAATGATCGCCATTCTAATTGGCATGAGATGGTATCTCACTGTGGTTTTGATTTACATTTCTCTGATGACCAGGAATGATGAGCATTTTTTCATGTGTCTGTTGGCTGCATAAATATCTTCTTTTGAGAAGTGTCTCTTCATATGCTTTGCCCACTTTTTGATGGGATTTTTTTTTCTTGTAAATTTGATTAAGTTCTTTGTAGACTGTGGATATTAGCCCTTTGTCAGATGGATAGATTGCAAAATTTTTCTCCCATTCCGTAGGTTGCCTGTTCACTCTGATGGTAGTTTCTTTTGCTATGCAGAAGCTCTTTAGCTTAATTAGATTCCATTTGTCTATTTTAGCTCTTGTTGTCATTGCTTTTGGTGTTTTAGTCATGAAGTCTTTGCCCATGCCTATGTCCTCAATGGTATTGTCTAGGTTTTCTTCTAGGGTTTTTATGATTTGAGGTCTAATATTTAAGTCTTTAATCCATCTTGAATTAATTTTTGTATAAGATGTAAGGAGGTGATCCAGTTTCAGCTTTCTACATATGGCTAGCCAGTTTTTCCAGCACCATTTATTAAAGAGGGAATACTTTCCCCATTGTTTGTTTTTGTCAGGTGTGTCAAAGATCAGATGGTTGTAGATGTGTGGTGTTATTTCTGAGGGCTCTGTTCTGTTCCATTGGTCTATCTCTCTGTTTTAGTACCAGTACCATGCTGTTCTGGTTACTGTAGCCTTGTAGTATAGTTTGAAGTCAGGTAGTGTGATGCCTCCAGTTTCGTTCTTTTTGCTTAGGATTGTCTTGGCAATGCAGGCTCTTTCTTGCTTCCATGTGAACATTAAAGTAGTTTTTTCCAATTCTGTGAAGAAAGTCATTGGTAACTTCATGGGTATGGCATTGAATCTATAAATTACCTTGGGCAGTATGGCCAGTTTCACAATATTGATTCTTCCTATCCATGAGAATGGAATGTTCTTCCATTTGTTTGTGTCCTCTTTTATTTCCTTGAGCAGTGGTTTGTAGGTCTACTTGAAGAGGTCCTTCACATCCCTTGTAAGTTGGATTCCTAGGTTTTTATTCCCATGGTAGCAATTATGAATGGGAGTTCACTCATGATTTGGCTGTCTGTCTGTTATTGGTGTATAGGAATGCTTGTGATTTTTGCACACTGATTTTGTATCCTGAGACTTTGCTGAAGTTGCAAAGCTTAAGAAGATACTGGGCTGAGATGATGAGGTTTTCTAAATATACAATTATGTCATCTGAAAACAGGGACAATTTGACTTCCTCTTTTCCTAATTGAATACACTTTATTTCTTTCTCTTGCCTGATTACACTGGTCAGAACTTCCAGCACTGTGTTGAATAGGAGTGGTGAGAGAGGGCATCCCTGTCTTGTGCCCATTTTCAAAGGGAATGCTTCCAATTTTTGCCCATTCAGTATGATACTGGCAGTGGGTTTGTCATAAATAGCTCTTATTATTTTGAGATATGTTCCCTCAATACCTAGTTTATTGAGAGTTTTTAGCATGAAATGCTGTTGAATTTTGTCAAATGCCTCTTTTGCACCTATTGAGATAATCATGTGGTTTTTGTCATTGGTTCTGTTTATGTGATGGATTGTGTTTATTAATTTGCATATGTTGAACCAGCCTTGCATCCCGGAGATGAAGCCAGCTTGATTGTGGTGGATAAACTTTTTGATGTGCTGCTGGATTCAGTTTGCCAGTATTTTCTTGAACATTTTTGCATCGATGTTCATGAGGGATATTGGTCTAAAATTCTCTTTTTTTGTTGTACCTCTGCCAGTGTTTGGTATCAGGACGATGCTGGCCTCATAAAATGAGTTAGGGAGGATTCCCTCTTTTTCTGTTGATTGGAATAGTTTCAGAAGGAATGGTACCAGCTCCTCTTTGTACCTCTGGTAAAATTCAGCGGTGAATCCGTCTGGTTCTGGAATTTTTTTAGTTGGTAGGCTATTAATTATTGCCTCAATTTCAGAGCCTGCTATTGGTCTATTCAATTTCTTCCTGGTTTAATCTTGAGAGGGTGCTTGTGTCCAGAAATTTATCCATTTCTTCTAGATTTTCTAGATTATTTGTGTAGAGGTGTTTAGAGCATTCTCTGATGGTAGTTTGTATTTCTGTGGGGTCAGTGGTGATACCCCCTTTATCATTTTTTATTGCATCTATTTGATTCTTCTCTTGTCTTCTGTATTAGTCTTCCTGACAATCTATCGATTTTGTTGATCTTTTCAAAAAACCAGCTCCTGGATTCATTGATTTTTTGAAGAGGTTTTTGTGTCTCTATCTCCTTCAGTTCTGCTCTGATCTTAGTTATTTCTTGCCTTCTGCTAGCTTTTGAATTTGTTTGCTCTTGCTTCGCTAGCTCTTTTAATTGTGACGTTAGAGTGTCGATTTTAGATCTTTCCTGCTTTCTCTTGTGGGCATTTAGTGCTGTAAATTTCCCTCTACACACTGCTTAAATGTGTCCCAGAGATTCTGGTACATTGTGTCTTTGTTCTTATTGATTTCAGAGAACATCTTTATTTCTGCCTTCATTTCGTTATGTACCCAGTAGTCATTCAGAATCAGGGTGTTCAGTTTCCACGTAGTTGTGCAGTTTTGAGTGAATTTCTTAATCCTGAGTTCAAATTTGTTTGCACTGTGGTCTTAGAGACAGTTTGTTGTGATTTCTGTTATTGTACGTTTGCTGAGGAGTGCTTTACTTCCAACTATGTACTCCATTTTGGAATAAGTGTGATGTGGTGCTGAGAAGAATGTATATTCTGTTGATTTGGGGTGGAGAGTTCTGTAGATGTCTATTAGGTCCACTTGGTGCAGAGCTGAGTTCAAGTCCTGGATATATTTGTTTACTTTCTGTCTCATTGACCTGTCTAATATGACAATGGGGTGTTAAAGTCTCCCATTATTATTGTGTGGGAGTCTAAGTCTCTTTGTAGTTATCTAAGGACTTGCTTTATTAATCTGAGTGTTTTTGTATTGGGTGCATATATATTTAGGATAGTTAGCTCTTCTTGTTGAATTGATCCCTTTACCATTATGTAATGTCCTTCTTTGTCTCTTTTGATCTTTGTTGGTTTAAAGTCTGTTTTATCAGAGACTAGGATTGCAACCCATGCTTTTTTTCAATTTCCATTTACTTGGTAGATCTTCCTCCATCCCTTTATTTTGAGCCCACAAGTGTCTCTGCACGTGAGATGGGTCTCCTGAATACAGCACTCTGATGGGTCTTGAGTCTTTATCCAATTTGCCAGTCTGTGTCTTTTAATTGGGGCATTTAGCCTATTTACATTTAAGGTTAATATTGTTATATGTGAATTTGATCCTGTCATTGTGATGTTTACTAGTTATTTTGCCTGTTAATTGATCCAGTTTCTTCATAGCATTGATGGTCTTTAGAATTTGGCATGTTTTTGCAGTGGCTGATACCGGTTGTTCCTTTCCATGTTTAGTGCTTTCTTCAGGAGCTCTTGTAAAGCAGGCCTGGTGGTGACAAAATCTCTCAGCTTTTTCTGTAAAGGACTTTATCGCTCCTTCACTTATGAAGCTTAGTTTGGCTGAATATGAAATTCTGGGTTGAAAATTCTTTTCTTTAAGAATGTTGAATATTGCCCCCACTCTCTTCTTGCTTGTAGGGTTTCTGCTGAGAAATCCACTGTTAGTCTAATGGGCTTCCTTTTGTGAGTACCTCGCCTTTTCTCTCTGGCTTCCCTTAGCACTTTTTCCTGCATTTCAACCTTGGTGAATCTGACAATTATGTGTCTTGGGGTTGCTCTTCTTGGGGAGTATCTTTGTGGTGTTCTGTGTATCTCCTGAATTTGAATGTTGGCCTGCCTTGCTCAGTGGGCTGCACCCACTGTCCAACCAGGCCCAGTGAGATGAACCAGGTACCTCAGTTGGAAATGTAGAAATCACCCATCTTCTGCATCAATCACACTGGGAGCTGCACACCGGAGCTGCTCCTATTTGGCCATCTTGGAACCTACTTGAGCTTTTTATCTTTTAAAAGCAACTTATTTTCCCTAATAAAGTATTATACTTTAAGATACATATCTTTGTAATAGACAAACAGCGAGCCAAATTATGAGTGAACTCCCATCATAATTGCTACAAAGAGAATAAAATACCTAGGAATACAACTTACAAGGTAAGTGAAGGACCTCTTCATGGAGAACTACAAACCGCTGATCAAGGAAATAAAACAGGGCACAAACAAATGGAAAAACATTCCATGATCATGGATAGGATGAATCAATATGAAAATGGCCATATTGCCCAAAGTAATTAATAGATTCAATGCTATCCTCATCAAGTTACCATTAATTTTCTTCACAGAATTAGAAAAAACTTCTTTAAATTTCATATGGAACTGAAAAAGAGACCATATAGTCAAGGCAATCTTAGGCAAAAAGAACAAAGTTGGAGTCATCACACTACCTGCCTTCAAACTATACTACAAGGCTACAGTAACCAAAACAGCATGGTACTGGTACCAAAACAGATATATAGACCAATGGAACAGAACAGAGACCTCAGAAATAACACCACACATCTACAACCATCTGATCTTTGACAAACCTGACAAAAACAAGAAATGGGAAAGGATTCCCTATTTGATAAATGGTGCTGGAAAAACGGGCTAGCCATATGCAGAAAACTGAAACTGAATCCCTTCCTTATACCTTATACAAAAATTAACTCAAGATGGATTAAAGATTTAAACATAAGACCTAAAACCATAAAAACCTAGAAGAAAACCTAGGCAACACCATTCAGGACATAGGCATGGGCAAAGACTTCATGACTAAAACACCAAAAGCAATGGCAACAATAGCCATGATTGATAAATGGGATCTAATTAAGCTAAAGAGCTTCTGCACAGCCAAAGAAACTATCATCAGAGTGAACAGGCATCCTACAGAATGGGAGAAAATGTTTGCAATCTATTCATCTGACAAAGGGCTAATATCTAGAACCCACAAGGGACTCAAACAAATTTACAAGTAAAAAACAAACAACCCCATCAAAAAGTGGGCAAATGATATGAAGAGACACTTCTCAAAAGAAGACATTTATGCAGCCAATAATAATGTGAAAAAAAAGTTCATCATCACTGGTCATTAGAGAAATGCAAAACAAAACCACAATGAGATACCATCTCATGCCAGTTAGAATGGTGATCATTAAAAAGTCAGGAAACAACAGATGCTGGAGAGGAGGTGGAGAAATACGAATGCTTTTACACTGTTGGTGGGAGTGTAAATTAGTTCAACCATTGTGGAAGACAGTATGGCGATTCCTCAAGGATCTAGAACCAGAAATATCATTTGATCTGGCAATCCCATTACTGGATATATACCCAAAGGATTATAAATCATTAACTATAAAGACACATGTACATGTATGTGTGGGAACCATCATTCTCACCAAACTAACACAGGAATAGAAAACCAAACACCCTATGTTCTCAGTCATAAGTGGGAGTTGAAAAATGAGAACACATGGACACAGTGAGGGGAACATCACACACTGGGGCCTGTTGGGAGGTGGGGGACTAGGGGAGGGATTGCTTTAGGAGAAATACGTAATATAGATGATGGGTTGATGGGTGCAGCAAACCACCATGGCATGTTTATACTTATGTAACAAACCTGCACATTCTACACATGGATCCCAGAACTTAAAGTATGAAAAAAAAAAAAAGATGCATACCTTATAAACATTTTCATTAGTAAAAGTTTATTGTGGTTTCTTTTAGGCAAGTCTTGATTTCTCTTCCTAGGTGATTTTTGCCTTCATCTTGGCACTGTAGAAAATCATTTGTCTAATCTAAAATTATTCTTCCAGTATGAATAATAGTATTCAGATCTACTGCTCCCTCAATAGCTGAAGGACTTGGGATTTCCTAAATAATGTCTTACAATGAAGGCTTTAAAGCTCAGAATATGTACTAACCAACTTTACACAAGTTTAACACATACTGGATAGACTTACAGAGATTACATTATTCAACGGTGTCCTGAATATAGCTTGCGACTTTTATCCAAAACATATTTTCAGAATTCAAGGTCCTTCAAAAAAACTGTTGTGAGAAACAAATCAGATAATCTCTGCAAGATAGATTAGAAATCATACTATAATGAAGTTACTGATATTGTGAAAATATTAAATACAACAGTAGGCTTCACCATCAATAGTAATAGTGGTGATACATTTGTATTCCTATTGTTAATAATAATAGCATGGCTAGCACTTACTGAGCACTTACCATGGACTGGGACTATGCTAAATTCTTAACAGAAACTAATACAATTAATACTCACAACAACTTTTTGAGTAGGTAATACTGTTATACCTATTTTAGAGGCAAAGAAACTAATGCAGAGAAACATTACATAACTTTCTGATTAAGGGTCATAGTGCTAAAAAATAAAGTAATATGCCATGAGAAAAGATAAGGGTAAAGGGGCACATCAGGGAACTACTGCTGTGGGATTAGACTGTACCAGACGTAACTGGTATCTGTGTCAATTTCCCCTCTGCTACTCTGTGTTCAGGAAGCAGTTATGGGTTCTGTGTGGGTTTAGACTAAGCTCTACTACTAGCATCCTGCTTCAAACCTGGGCTTCTTATCTTTTCGCATTCTGTCCCAGCATCTTCTCCCAGGCTGTCTGAGGTCATTAGGTTCTCTTCCTACGGCAGCAGAGAAGTTAATACTCTTAGGGAGAAACCGCAACCAGTGGAAGACAGAACTGGCAGACAAATGCTCTGGCCACCATCTTTCAGGTGGCCAATCTGGAAGGCTTTCTGTACATTCCAGAGGTCCCAGGAGGATCAAACCTTGTGGCCTACCACAGAGACAGGTAAGCTACTATAACCAGTTATTCCTCCTTCCCTGCCTCACTTTGCCTACTCTCTTACTCCCGTTTTCTGAATTACCTCCCAAATAAACTACCTCTCCCGCAGGTGCTTATCCCAGGCTCTGCTTTGGAGGATCCCAAACTATGAAACATTTAACCCTCTTAACTAAATGATGTAGGATACCTAAACATACAGGTTTAATCCTTTCACTTTATCGAAATTACGTGGCATTCTCATTATATGGTGCTGATAATTTTTAATAATTTGTTTTTTAAATCCTAGGAATGAGCAGATATATTGTGAGGCTTTAAAAGAGACTATTTTTTAGTACTTGCTGAAATGTTTCACACTACAGAGAAAATCCTTTCACTCAACAAGATGCTGATTAGCTCTTCAGGTAACTGTTCCTATAGCAACACTTTACTCTGCAATACACTATTATTTTTCAAGTCCATCTTCTCAACCAGAGAGTAGAGTTCATTACACATAGCCATCTTTTCCAACTCTGCCACTCAGTGACATGCTTCCCATTTTTTAGCTTATTTCACAAGTTTTCTTTATTTCTTTTATTTCAATAGTAAATTTAACTAATTGAAAACAATTCACTAAAGCTAGTCTGTATATTCTATATCTTGGTATAAGATGTTTAATGACACAAAAGTAACAATAATAGCCATTTCTTAGAAACCAAATATTCAACAAATATTGTACAAATGTGTTCCAACCTACCTCTACTGGTAGAGAGGGTGAAGAATGTGACAACTCACAGGAGTGGAAGGCTCTCTACCCAGGATGATCAATTCATACATTCATTTATTCAGTAAATATTACTAAGCACTAAGTGTATTCCAGTCAAAGTGGTAACATCCAGTAGGAAGTTGGATATATAGTTCTAACGCTTTGGTTTCTCTTTAGAACAAATAAATAAATACTTCACATTTTACTAAAGACATATAGGTCTGGAGTTCAGAGGAGAAATCTGGGCCAAAGATGCAAATTGTGAAAGTGACAATATATAGATGCCAACTACAGTCATGGGAAGGAGTGGCACCCTGAGGGAAATGCATAACATGAGTCAGAGCCCACAGAAAAATAAACACAGCATAGGAAACATGTTCTCCTCTCTCAGTCCTCAGTTTCTCCACCTACAAAATGGAGAAAATAATACTCCCTAGCTGATAAAGTATTCTAAGAATTAAATCAGATTATTCAATTTAAATGTTCATGTAAATATTTAGCACATTATCTAGTATAGAGAGAGGGATAAGTAAATGTTTCCTGTTTTCATCAACCTTGGGGTTGAAAACAGCATGTGGCACTATGCACAGTGGCTAACGCCTATAATCCCAGAACTTTGGGAGGCCAGGGCGGGTGGATCACTTTGAGCTCAGGAGTTTGAGAACAGTCTGGGCACATGACAAAACTCCATCACTACAAAAAAAAAAGTACAAAATTTAGCTAGGTATAGTGGCCTGAACTTCTAGTCCCAGCTAACTGGGAGGCTGAGGTGGGAGAATAGCTTGAGCCCAGGAGGCAGAGGCTGCAGTGAACTGAGATCATGCATTGCACTCCAGCCTGGGAGACAGAGTGAGATTCTGTCTCAAAACTCAATAAATAAATAAATATAAAACAGCATGCGACATCATAAAAACTAAGGAAAGAGAACATTTCAAGAAGAGAGGTGTTATTTACAATGTGGAGAGTGGCTAATAATTAAAGTTCTGTATGAGTCCTGCAAAAACCTCAAAGAAACAGATTTTGTCCCCCTTAATGCCTTCCTTTAGTCTTCTGTCAATGCTGGATGCTCCTGACAACACAGCTGGTACATGGACCACTTATGTGTTTCCTGGGCAGTGCAGTATCCTGACTGTAAGTGGAAAGGCAGAAGTGGAAACAGCCTCAGAATATTTGCTTGGCTGATTTGACTGCCTAGTTTGCAATGAATTCCCCTCCTCTTGCAAATAACTGTCTCCCAGCATGTGAAATAATCTAATTAAAGGGGCCCAGAATCTAATTAAAGTAAGGCACTTTAAAGTAAAGGCACTCCTATGGCCTTGTGATTGCCACAACCAGTGAGCAACTGACCCCATGTTTGACCAATTAGTGTCCTATTCCCAACAACTTAAAATTGAAGTGAGAATGAGGAGCGGTTGCTCTTTCTGGAGGCAGGAAACTTGAGCTGTAAGATATACTTGTGTGCTGTTAGCAACTGTGAACCCCGAAAATTTGAGACCGGTCTCAGTTAATTTAGAAAGTTTATTTTGCCAAGGTTGAGGATCCACACCTGTGATACAGCATCAGGAAGTTCTGACGACATGTAAACAAGGTGATCGGGGCACAGCTCTGTTTTATACATTTTAGGGAGACATGAGACATCAATCAATATATGTAAAAAGTACATTAGTTTCATCCAAACAGGTGGGCACAAGTCAAAGAAATCCCCCCCTCCCCGGGGGGCTTCCAGGTCACAGGTAGGTGAGAGACAAATGTTTGCATTCTTTTGAGTTTCTGATAAGACTTTCCAAAGGAGGCAATCAGACTATGCATCTATCTCTGTGAGCAGAGAGATGACTTTGAACAGAATAGGAAGCAGGTTTGCCCTGAGCAATTTTCAGCTTGAATTTTAGCTTCATGATTTTGAGGGCCCAAGATATTTTCCTTTCACATATCCCATCCCCCGGCAACCATTTCTTTTTTAAAATGTTTTGGAGAAAGTATTTTAGAAGAAAATGAGTCTCTGGTCTCAGGTTTTACCTGATCTATCATAGTTAGGATGGTTTATTCCTAGATGGGTTAGGTCCCAAGGTTTTTAGCAGGTTGTGAAGTGTCATGTCATATGAAGAGAAAATAGTGGGAAGAAGGGAGAAAAACAACAGCAAACAAAAGAACAGTCCTGGAAAAATTGATACAGGCCACATTACTCTGGAGTCCGTGCATTAATAGGCAGGTATGAAGTCTCACATGTATGTAAATAGGTTGCTGTTATTTTCTTCTGAAGTTTAAGTTGTCTGGCTTCGGTTCACAGGGCTTTAAGAAAGCACAGCTTAGTTTTCAGTGACTCCAAATTAGGAAAAATGGGGAAAAAAGAAGAAAAAACCTTTATTTTGAAGATGTGTAGCCAAGAAAAATTAAAATTTGCTCAAAAAAACCAGAAAATAATAAAAATTGAAAACAAAATTAGACAAAACTAGAATCTACCAACAGGTGTACTATATTTTGAAACATAATTTTTCTCTCTCCAGTTTCCCATTTTTACTAAAGACAAATTATGATAGGACTGGTTTGCTTTATTATACTTGGCCTAATTATTTCTATACAGTGCAGCCAGAATACTTTACATAGGCTTTCAAAATTGGCTTTGGTGGAACTTTTTCTGTAAGAAGAATCTCAGATAAGACTTAAAACTGAGCCTAGCCATGAATTTGTGTCATCAAATATCTATGAGTTGGGTGAATTTCTTCTCCTCTTGAGGTTTCAAGATAAGCTTGGGGCTTCTGGGCCCATCAGAAAGTGACATTCTTTACTTACTGCAGGTTAGAAACCCTGTACAGGGACTGTGCACACAAAATATGAGGCCAGTTTTTCCAAGGGCTTTATTGGCTACATAAGTCAAGTTTGATTCCTTAAATGAAAGCACACCATTTCAGTCAAAGCTTTGGTAAAATAACCAATTTATCTGATTGTATCCTGTCACAAATGGAAACATTCTTACTGCACTTATGCAAATAACTGTATTGCCATAAGTTAAGAATATCCACAGATAGTTTCCAAATTCTGGAGAAATCAGGCAAAGGGAAAAAGTCTGCTCCAAATTTTGTTCATGGGAGTATACTAAATTGTTAAAAGCTGTGAATAACTCAAAAGAAGTTTCAAGACTCTAAAACAACAAAACAAAGGATTAGCAACATTTAAAGCAAAAGTCAAAAAGATTGATTGAGTCTTCTATCAGTTCAGTTTAGGCAGTTAACTCCTGTTTTGTTTGATATTCATAAACATTTCAGCTCTCCATGAGTCCTGAAAGTTTTTTCCCTCTATTCTAATGTCACAATCTCCAAAGTTATCAGAAACTTGCATTTCAGAACACTTGTCAGAGTTCTGTAGCTGATTATAGAACCACCTCATAAAGAGGACCAAAACAAGACAACAATTGTCCATGGATGAAAAGTTTTAGGGCAGCCATAGTCAAAGACACAATTGACAAGGAAATCTGTTACCTCTGTGGCACACAATAATTATCATAACAATTATAATTATTACTAACAATGTAAACTAAGTTATATCAGAATTATAGGAGTTTCCCATAATTCTGGAACACATATCAATGACATCTGTACAAATACAGCCCAAAGAAAATCAAACACAATTTTATATTTGACAATGCTTCCTATATAATTTTTGTACCCAATAAGCCAACTTGTGTCATCTTTGGACTTTAGGGAATGTGATATCTTAAAACATTAATTAGGTCAGAAAATAATTTATAACTTAATTTTGGAAAGTTTGTCAAATATCAAAGGCTTAAAACACAATATCACAAAATAGGATCACAGGTCATTGCAAAATAAGTCATTCATTTAATCAATGTGATAACGCAAGGATTTTAAAAATAATGTGAAAACCTTCATTCTTTGAGAGAGGAGACTTGATTTTCCAAACAATAAGCCCTAATAAAAACAGCATGAAGCCAATAAAATTTGTTTTTCAAAATTTTATAAACAATCTGCAAAATTTTGATCTTGACCATAAGATACATCTTCCATTATATAAAAGTTTTTGTGTTTTTTAATAAATCCTCTTATTGTGACTTACACCGACCATTCATGACATGCTTGGACTTTCTGGTTTGACCTGAATATCCCGGCATCTTAAACAAACACTCATTTTATTTTAGGACTAAATTTATCATACAAAATTATCTCTCTCTCTTTTTTTTTTTTTGAGACAGAGTACCCCTCTCATTACCCTGGTTGTAGTGCAATGGCACAATCTCAGCTTATTGTAATCTCTGACTCCCAAGCTCAAGCTATTCTCCTGCCTCAGCCTCCCAAGTAGCTGGGACTACTGGAGCCTGACACCACACCCAGCTAATTTTTTGTGTTTTTAGTAGAGACAAGGTTTCACCACGTTGGCCAGGCTGGTCTCAAACTCCTGACCTCAGGTGATCCACCCACCTCAGCCTTCCAAAGTCTTGGGATTACAGGAATGAGCCAGCACACCTGGCCACAAGATTCTTTCTCATATATAATTATTTGTCTTTAAGCTTTCTTACCACACCACACCCAAAAATACCTCTTTATTTTTGTAAGTTTCTTTACATCTCTTTTATTTCCTGGTTCCTTTAACCTTGTTTTATACATAAGCTTATATAACTTTGAATTCGACAGAACTTGTTCACCTTTTCTAAAAGGACTTTTTTTTTTAGCAAGAATGTTTTCCTACAATATATATTTATTGGAAAATAGTCAAATAATAAATATCTGTTATTTAATTTAACTTTAGATTCTAAATTATGACGGTTTGTCTACAAATATTTATCCCATTACATTTATCTAATTATTTTAATTGTCTACCTAGATTATTAATGAAAACTGTGATAGCCATGATTTAAAGTTATGAAATTGCCATTGCAAAAATATAACTGAGACAATAATAAAGATGTGACCTAACTGACTCCATCTTGCTTTTAACCTCCAAGCTATTCCAGTTCATTCCTGAACTTTGGGAGGAACATAGTTTATAGTTTAACTTTGAAACAAAGTTGATAACTAGTCCTTTTCCCAAAACAAACCTCCTTACTGCCTGTGGACCAGACTGCTGAAAGCTACAAGACTAGAAGTTTTGGTAATTTTATTAAATAATTCAAGGTGCAGCTATTTTCATTAAACCAATATCAATGTCTTATTTATTAAAGATTACATGAGCCAAGATCATTCTGTCTTGGGGTGAGTATATAGTTTTGTAATCCCTGTGCCAAATTGTGATACCTTATAGTATTTGGCAGGCATAAGGATGAAATTGCTTGATTAATAAATGCAAACAAAAAATGTATGTTGGCAATTTTTAAGACATTTCTAATATTACTTTACCAATAATTTTAAGGCTAGCTTATTTATTAACAATTTTACTTAAGTTACATAAACTTGAAAAAGCATCTGACTAGCCTTTTTGGTGCCTGATTTCAGTGCTTTTATTTTATTTTTTAAGCCAACAAATAGAGCTCTTTTATAGATTCTTAGTAGTGAAATATTGTGTACATAACACAAAAATACATAGATGCATTAGGCATGCCAATAGAAGTACATTTTATAGATTCATAAAAACCTTTTTTTCTCTTAGACTTTCAGATTCTTGATAACCTGTTTTACCACCCTGAGCAGTTGTCAGCTAAATAGCGTTAAATTTGCATATTAAAGGAAACAACTCAGGTGAAAGTCAAATAAAATTTACATTATAAGGTGCAGAGAGAAAAATTTTGGTGTACTAGAGGGAAATTAAGATAGATTTAATTGCCAATTAAACATAAAATTATAGAAATTATAAAGGCCTTTTGAATATATACATATACACATACAGAGAGAGAGAGAGAGAGAGATCCTATAGCTTTTACTTCAGAACTTTTAGCCACGAGATAAATACCAATTCACCAGGTTGCAGAAAGAACTCATTGGATCTAAACAGCGATTTTTTTATCTTAATAGAAAAATAACAGCAGATTTAGAGCAGGCAGAAAAGAAAAAGAAAAATAGAGAAAAAGAGGAGTTAGGAATTCTATAGTTTGCAGACTGACCTTAGGGCTCTTTTTCCTTAATGTAAGTGTGCACAAAACCCATATTATTTCCATTTTACATAAACTTTAGCAAGTAGAGGTGCCATAAAACTTCCTGAGTGCTCAAAAGGGGGTCATTCTCCTTGTTTTCTCCAAATTATTAGATTATTTGTTTCCTGCTTTTTTTTTTTTTTTTTTTTTTTTTTTTTTTTTTTTTTTAAGGAGGAACTGAGCTGTAACCTAGAGCTTTTGTATGGTGGATCAATATGTGCTGCTTGTGGGCAGGACTGCACAGTGTATCACCACTGAGTCATTTCCAACCTCTTACATATCTCAGGTTCCCTCTCCAAAGGTCTATGACCTCAGAGAAGGCTGAAAATGCCAGGTGATTAGCTCTTATATGTGTTGTCTGAACAAGCCATTTTTAAAATTAATTTTTGTTTAGGATTTCCATGCAGAGACGCTGCAAGTCAGGGGGACTCAACCCCTCAGACACTCTGACAAGGCCCTTGGTCACACAGGAGCACCTTTCAGGTGGGAGGAGTAATCAATTTCTCTTCAGAGCTGAGAAAACTCAGTTTTTCATCAACATATGAAAATAGCAGTTCAGTTCCTCACACAAATGCACACAGACAAACCGAATTAAGATAAGATTTGAGAGAAAAAGAAATAAAGAAGATCCTTTAGAATGCATCTCCATACTAGAATTAGGATCCTTAAACAACAACTTCAGACCAGAACAAACAATAACACAACAAAAAACTCCAACACATAATCACTGAGCATTCTATTGGTAAGGACAAAATAAGACCAGCTTGCTGTTAACCTTAACTTTATCCGAGACAAACCTTAATTCAGTTAAGGTTACCTAGGGATTGGTCTCAGGCTGAAAACTTCTCTCTACCATCCTAGAAGCAGGAAAAAAAAAAAAAAATCTTTCCTATTGGAAGTGAGCTCAAACTCCATAAAAGAGTTACCTACCTTCCACTGTCACGGAAGCAGGAAAAAAAAACATGTCTTCCTTGTGTTGGAAGCAAGTGAAACTCCAAAACAAGATGAGTTGTACAGCAAAATAAATTGTAGGTCTCAACCAAATTTGGGGAGATCAGGGATTCTCTGGAGGGGGTGCTTTCAGACCTCAGCAAATTGTCCTATTGGTTTGAGCCATAAAGTTACCTCATGCTGGTACCAAGCACCAATAAGAGATTTGTCAAAGGTCAGGGGCATCTCCACTCAGAATCCCCCATGGTTGCCAAAATGTGAACCTCCAACATTTGAGACAGATCTCAGTTAATTTAGAAAGCTTATTTTGCCAAGGTTGAGTATGCACGCCCATGATAAAGCATCAGGAAGTCCTAATGACATGTGCCCAGGGTGGTCAGCACACAACTTGGTTTTATACATTTAAGGGAGACATGAGACATCGATCAATATATGTAAGATGTACATTAGTTCTGTCCAGAAAGGCAGGGGCAACTCAGAGAAAGTCCCCCCATGGGGGGCTTCCAGGTCACAGGTAAGTCAGAAACAAATGGTTGCATTCTTTTGAGTTTCTGATAAGCCTTTCTAAAGGAGGCAATCAGAATATGCATCTATCTCTGTGAGCAGAGGGATGACTTTGAATAGAATGGAGGGTCCAGCTTGAATTTTCCTTTTAGCTTAATGGTTTTGGGAGCCCAAGATATTTTCCTTTCACACAGCCATATTTTCATTTTTCATTTGGACCAAAAGTCAGAGGAAGTCAGTCAGCAACCAGAGAAAAGAATGAGGTAGTCAAACAGGAGCAAAGAAAAACGGTTCTTAGGGTGTCTAATTTCTGGTTCCAGTTCTAACTTAAGGCGTGGGTGCAGACATGTTCTTGTAATCCATAAGTCACTTTTGTGTCCTTTCTTACTAAAGTAGTGGAAAGAGTTTATTAGTTCACCAAAAGAGTCTAACCTAACACAGGAGCTCCAGGAAAGAATAAATCTACAGCGAAGAAATAATTCCTTCTAACATTTGCTTTGATAAATCCTAGATTTAGTATCAGATAGTTTCTACATACAAAAAAGTGCTGGGAGCTGTTTTCTAGGGCTTCAGGCACCAAGAACTGGTTTGTTATGAATTGCAATTAGTAGTTTGTTTGAGGGGAGGAGAATTAGAAGTGAACTAAGGAAATTAGATTAGGGAATTGTAAAAAACAAAGTGAGGAAATTATTGTCCCAATTTATTTCCTCCCAGTTTACTCTTCATCAACAATTCCAAAGTAGCACCTCAAGTATAATCATTCTCAGGTCATTTCTTCAGGCTGCACTATATCACTTCTTGGAAATCAGTTATTTTGTGATTTTCAGAGAAACATGATTTATTAATAAAAAATGAAAAACCAAGAGGTCCTCTCAATCTTCTCTGCAATGAATATTCAAAACAAATAAACATAATAAAGATAATGTCCTACTATACTATCAACACCACAACAGAGCTGAAGGAAGCCAATTCATAAAGACAGTTGAAGCTCCCATTTCTGTCACTCGCTTACAATGTTATTCAATACAGGGCTTAAATTCTCTAGAACTAGTTTTTTTCATATTTAAAATGAAAGTTGGATTAGATAATCTTTTAAGGTACCTTCAAGCAATAAAAATTACATTCTACTTAAACTCATTAGTCAAACATCAGTGTCACACACTGTGTTCCTAGAGAAGCTAATAATGATAGAGTGTTGACACATAGAATATGCTTTATCACAAGAACCTCATTACTCCAGTCAGGCTGCCCCACATGGTGGACAATGCAAGATGAGATTTTGGTGGGGACATAGAGTCAAACCATATTGGTGCAATGTATGCACAATAGGAATGCAAGAGGTAAAAGAAAAAAACAGAGAGAGAGCAGGAGGAAGGAATGAAGGAATATTTTGATTCATGTACATGAAAGTGACGGGGAGAACGAAACCAAGTTAGAAAACACTCTTCAGGACATTATCCAGGAAAACTTCCCCAATGTAGCAAGTCAGGCCAACATTCCAATTCAGAAAATACAGAGAACACCACTAAGATACTTCTCAAGAAGAGCAACCCCAAGACACGTAATCATCAGAATCACCAAGGTGGAAAGGAAGGAAAAAATGTTAAGCACAGCCAGAGAGAAAGATCAGATTACTAACAAAACGAAGCCCATGAAACTGATAGCAGATCTCTCTGCAGGAACCCTACAAGCCAGAAGAGTGTGGGGTTCAATATTCAACATTCATAAAGAAAAAATTTTTTCAACCCAGAATCTCATATCCAGCCAAATTAAGCTTCATAAGCAAAGAAGAAATAAAATCCTTTACACATAAGCAAATGCTGAGAGATTTTGTCATAAACAGACCTACCATACAAGAGTGCCTGAAGGAAGCACTAAACATGGAAAAGAAAAACCAGGACCAGCCACTGTAAAAACATACCAAATTGTAAAGACCATAGAAACTATGAAGAAACTGCATCAAGTAACAGGCAAAATAACCAGCTAGCATCATAATGATAGGATGAAATTCACGCATTTGGTTACCTTTAAGGTTAACCTTAAATGTAAATGGGCTAAATGCCCCCATTTAAAAGATACAGATTGGAAAATTGGAAAAAAAGAATCAAGACCCATCCCTGTGCTATATGCAGGAGACACATCTCATGTGCAAAGACATACATAGGCTCAAAATAAAGGGATGGAGGGATATTTATGAAGCAAATGGAAAGCAACAAAAAAAAACAGGAGTTGCAATCCTAACTCTGATAAAATGGACATTAAACCAACAAAGATCAAAAAAAGACAAAGAAGGGCATTACGTAAATGGTAAAGGGATCAATGAAACAAGAAGAGGTAACTCTCCTAAATACACATGCACCCAGTACAGGAGCACCCAGATTCATAAAGCAAGTTCTTAGAGATCTACAAAGAGACTTAGACTCCCAAACAATAATAGCGGGAGACTTTAACACCCAACTGTCAATATTAGACAGATCAACGAGACAGAATATTAACAAGGATATTCAGAACTTGAACTCAGCTCGGAACCAAGTGGACCTAATAGACATCTACAGAACTCTCCACTCCAAATCAACAGAATATACATTCTAATCAGCAGCTCATCACATTTATTCTAAAATTGACCACATAATTGGAAGTAAAACACCCTTCAGCAAATGCAAAAGAACTGAAATTATGACAAATAGTCTCTCAGACCACAGTGCAATCAAATTAGAACTCAGGATTAAGAAACTCACACAAAAAGGCACAACTACATTGAAACTGAACAACCTGCTCCTGAATGACTACTGGGTAAATAACGAAATGAAAGCAGAAATACAAAATGTTCTTTGAAACCAATGAGAATGAAGACACAACATACCAGAATCTCTGGGACACAGCTACAGCAGTGTGTAGAGGGAAATTTATAGAACTAAATGCCCACAAGAGAAAGCAGGAAAGATCTAAAATTGGCACCCTAACACCACAATAAAAGACCTAGAGAAGCAACAGCAACAAATTCAAAAGTTAGCAGAAGACAAGAAATAACTATGATCAGAGCAGAACTGAAGGAGATAGAGACACAAAAAATCCTTCAAAAAAAATCAATAAATCCAGGAGCTGCTTCCTTGAAAAGATCAACAAAATAGATAGACCACTAGCCAGACTAATAAAGAAGAAAAGAGAGAAGAATCACATATATGCAATAAAAAAATATAGGGGATATAATTACTGATCCCACAGAAATACAAACAAACATCAGGGAATACTATAAACACCTCTACACAAATATACTAGAAAATCTAGAAGAAATGGATAAATTTCTGGACACATACACCCTCCCAAGTCTAAACCAGGAAGAAGTTGAATCCCTGAATTGACAAATAACAAGATCTGAAATTGAGGAAGTAATTAATAGTCTACCAACGAAAAAAAGTCCAGGACCAGATGGATTCACAGCCAAATTTTACCAGAGGTACAAAGAGGAGCTGGCACCATTCCTTCTAAAACTATTCCAATCAAAAGAAAGAATCCTCCCTAACTCACTTTATGCGGCCAGCATCATCCTGATACCAAAGCCTGGCAGAGACACACACAAAAAAGAAAATTTTAGGCCAATATCCCCAATGAACATCAATGCGAAAATTCTCAATAAAATACTGGCAAACCGAATGCAGCAGCACATCAAAAAGCTTACCCACCACAACCAAGTAGGCTTCATCCCTGGGATGCAAGGCTGATTAAATATATGCAAATCAATAAACGTAATACATCACATAAACAGAACCAAAGTCAAAAACCACATGATTATCTCAATAGACGGAGAAAAGGCCTTCAACAAAATTCAACAGCCCTTCATGCTAAAAACTGTCAACAAACTAGGTATCAATGGAACATATCTCAAAATAATAAAAGCTATTTATGACAACCCCACAGCCAATATCATACTGAATGGACAAAAACTGGAAGCATTCCCTTTGAAAACTGGCACAAGACAAGGATGCCCTCTCTCACCACTCCTATTCAACATAGTATTGGGCTTTCTGGCCAGGGCAATCAAGCAAGAGAAAGAAATAAAGGGTATTCAAATAGGAAGACAGGAAGTCAAATTGTCTCTGTTTGCAGATGCCATGATTGTATATTTAGAAAACTCCATCGTCTCAGCCCAAAATCTCCTTAAGCTGATAAGCAACTTCAGCAAAGTCTCAGGACAAAAAACCAATGTTCAAAAATCACAAACATCCTATACAACAAAAACAGACAGAGAGCCAAATGATGAGTGAACTCCCATTCACAACTGCTACTAAGAGAAGAAAACGCCTAGGAATCCAACTTATAAGGGATGTGAAGGACCTCTTCAAGTAGAACTACAAACCACCTCTCAAGGAAATAAGAGAGGACACAAACAAATGGAAAAACATTCCATGCTCATGGATAGGAAGAATCAATATCATGAAAATGGACGTACTGACTAAAGTAATGTATGGATTCAGTGCTATCCCCGTCAAGTTACTATTGACTTTCTTCCCAAAATTGGAAAAAACTACTCTAAATTTCATATGGAACCAAAAAAGAGCCTGCATAGTCAAGAAAATTTTAAGCAAAAAGAACAAAGCTGAAGGCATAATGCTACCTGACCTCAAATTATACTACAAGGCTATGGTAAGCAAAACAGCATAGTACTGGTACCAAAACAGATGTATAAACCAATGGAACAGAACAGATACCTCAGAAATAACAACACACATCTAAAAGCATCTGATCTTTGACAAACATGACGAAAACAAGCAATGGGGAAATGATTCCCTATTTAATAAATGGTGCTGCGAAAACTGGATACACATGCAGGAAACTGAAACTGGACAACTTCTTTACACTTTATACAAAAATTAACTCAAGATGGATTAAAGATTTGAATGTAAGAACTAAAACCATAAAAACCCTAGAAGAAAACCTAGGCAATAACATTCAGGGCATAGGCATGGGCAAAGACTTCATGACTGAAACACCAAAAGCAATGTCAACAAAATCCAAAATTGACAAATGGGATCTAATTAAGTTAAAGGGCTTCTGCACAGCTAAAGAAACTATCATCAGAGTGAACAGGCAACCTACAGAATGGGAGAAAATTTTTGCAATCTATCCATCTGACAAGGGGCTAATATCCAGAATCTACAAAGAACTTAAACAAATTTACAAGAAAATAACAAACAACCCCATTCAAAAAGTGGGCAAAGGATATGAGCAGTCACTTCTCAAAAAGAACACATTTATGAAGCCAACAAACATGAAAAAAAAGCTCATCATCACTGGTCATTTGAGAAATGCAAATCAAAACCACAATGAGATCATTAAAAAGTCAAGGAACAACAGATGCTGGAGAGGATGTGGAGAAATAGGAACACTTTTACAGTCTTGATGGGAGTGTAAACTAGCCCACTATTGTGGAAGACAGTGTGCCAATTCCTCAGGATCTAGACTCAGAAATACCATTTGACCCAGAAATCCCATTACTGAGTATATACCCAAAGGATTGTAAATCATTCTACTGTAAAGACACATGCACACATAGGTTTATTGCGGCACTATTTATAATAGCAAAGACTTGGAACCAACCCAAATTCCCATCAATGATAGACTGGATAAAGAAAATGTGGCACATATACACCCTGGAGTGCTATGTAGCCAAAAAAAAAAGGATGAGTTTACGTCCTTTGCAAGGACATGGATGAAGCTGGAAACCTTCATTCTCAGCAAACTATCACAAGAACAGAATACCAAACATCACATGTTCTCACTCATAAGTTAGAGTGGAACAATGGCAACACATGGACACATGTAGGGGAACATCACACACCAGGGCCTGTTGTGGGGTGGGAGGCTAGGGGAGTGATAGCATTAGTAGAAATCACTAATGTAGGTGACGAACTGATTGGTGCAGCAAACCACCATGGCACGGGTATACCTATGTAACAAAACTACACCTTCTGGACATGTACCCCAGAACTTAAGTATAATAAAGAATAAAAATAAAAATAAATGGATAAATAAAATGTGGTGTGTGCATACACACACACACACACACACACACACAATGAAATATTATTCATCTTAAAAAAAGAAAGAAATCCTGCCTTTTTTGTGACAACATGGATGAGCCTAGAGGACCTGATACTGAAGAAATAAGCCAGGCACAGAAAGACAAATACTATATGATCTCACACATGGAATTTAAAATAATCAAACTCACATAAGCAGAGAGCAGAATAGTGGTTGCCAAGGGCTAAAGGAGGGAGTAATGAGGTGATGTTGGTCAAAGGTGATTAAGTTTCAGTTATGCCAGTTGAATAATTTCTGGAGATCTAATGTAGAGCATGGTGACTGTAGTCAACAATACAGTGTTGTATATTTGAAATTCACTAAGAGGGTAGATCTTAAGTGTTCTCTTCCAAAAAATAAAAACAGAAGAAAAGGAAATCTTAGCTATGTGAGGTGATTGTACTAGATTGTACTAGTCCATTTTGCATTGCTGTTATTTATATTATTTATATTATTTAAGCTGAGTAATTTATATTATTTGAAAAATAGGCTTATTTGGCTTACAGTTCTGCCAACTGCATAAAAACACCATCATCTGCCTCTGGTGAGGGCCTCAGGAGCTTACAATCATGACAGAAGGTGATGGGGCAACAGGCATGTCACATGGTGACAGAGGGAGCAAGAGAGATGCCATACTCTTTTAAACGACCAGCTCTTGAGTGAACTAACAGAGTCAGAACTCACTCATTATCATGGGGAGGGCACCAAGCCATTCATGAGGAATCCATCCTCATGATCCAAACACCTCCCACTAGGCCCCACCTCCAACAATGGGGATCACATCTGAACATGAGATTTGGAGAGGGACAAACATGCAAGCTACATCAGTGATGCATATGTTAATTAGCTTGATTATGATCATTTAACAATGTACACATATATCAAAATTTCAAGTTGTATACCTTAAATAAATACCATTCTATTTGGCAATTATACCTCAAAATCTGGGGGGGGGGGGAAGCATCTTAGATTTGACAAATAATGTAGTAATTAATCCTGCTTGGACCTACACCCAAAATAAGGGCTTCTAACCACCACGTCTCAAGTTTATATCTTAGAAATTCACGTGAAGAGTTGGGAGTATGGAGTAGACCCATTCTCAGCCACCTAGAAGTTGTGGTCCAAATTACACAACGAAGAAAGAGCCTCCCAAAGACTAAGCCCATCTTCTAATGCAGCAGCTTCCTCCCACATGTGAGTTCCAGTGATTTACAGGTTCTCCCATTTCACCAACCAGATGAATCACTGCCCTCAAGGGGTGAGGCAAGCCAAGGGGTGAAGAGAATGAAGGAGGATACATCCCTAAAACATTCTAAAAGATAAAATGAAAAGAAAAACATTTCCATTCCATACTATAAAGTAGGTACTGCTGAGAGAAAAGATACAGCACTCACTGTAAAGATCATACTCAACATCAGGAAATTATTTCCTTGGAGTTGCTAAATGAGATGAGTGACAGGAAATGATCCCGATGTAGAGAAGTCACATTTAATCAGAAAAAATATTGGAAAAGGGCAAACAAAAACAAGAACCTGGGCAGAAGTCCTCGTCAAACTGCCCTTTATGGATCAGATTATTAATTGCCAAATATTTATTGAGCAAATTCTGAACATTTGAGTGTTCTGAAAGACCATAGAATACAAAACTAAAGACATGTGCACTATGGGAAAAAGATAATGAAGTTAGGGATTAAGGCAAGTATTTCCCATATAATGAAGTAAAGATAAAAAAGTATAAAGAAAGTGTTTAATAGCACTATATTGATAGTATGATACCAAACAAAATTTTGCCCTTAAGGGATATCATTGGTCATGTTATTACTTTTAAAGTTATTTTTATTTAGTTTGTACATTAATACATATATTTTAGGAATAATTTGTGATATGACTCAATTTGTTTAGTCTTTAAAATCACATTTTAATAAGGTGTCACTGTACTGCACAGATCATCTTTTAACTAAGATCTAAAAATTCACCTTTACTTATCAAGTTAATTGTGGTATAAAAATAAACTATTGTTGAAATATATGTGCATAAGGACTTGATATGATCTGTTGAGAAGTAAAGTAACTACTTCAAGTTAAAAATACACAAAGTAGTCAGATAGCAAGTTCTTAATAAGTAACTGTTGAGTTAAATACATCTAACATGAAAACATTGATAAGATTTATGAGTACCTAAGACACATGAATAAAAATTGAAGCATTATATCAAAAATTGACAGTCAAAATGTTTGGGTACCCCTTAAATACGATTCTCAGGCCAACAATTATATTAAAATGGCTTTTGCAGAAGACAGCAATTGACTCTTTACGCATCTTTTTAATATATAAATAGCCTGCTATTGACAGCTCTGTATTACTGAAACTCTCCTCCTTTACTTTCTCCAATTACTGTCTCCTGGTTCCTCTCCTATTTTACAAATAATTTGCAATTTTGCCATAGGCCAACTTCTATATATTACTCTACAAACTCTTCCTGAGCCAGTTCTTCATTCTTCACGGTTTCAATGCTCTCCTACATGCTGATCACTCCCAAAGACCAACCTCTTTCCCAAGCCCTCCATATCTCCAACTACCTATCAGATGTCTTACATACATGGTAACACATATAAAACACAGTGTCTTGCTGTCTAGTCTGCTCCTCTCCCCCTGTATCATCCACTGGCTCTTTATTCTGCTTAGCAAAAACTAAAGATTACCTTTACTTATCCCATTTTAACCCATAGAGATAAATGTTTTCATTCTCTGAATTTAGAAAAGGGAAAGATGGAGTATATTTTGGTCAAAGGAAGAAGTAATATTAGAATCAGTTTTAATCTCATTCCAATCAATCAGTGACAACCTCACTTCAGAAACCACACTCCCAAAAGTAGGGCATTCAGTGACAGCTTCTCAAAGTCACCAATCAGTGACAGCTTCACTCCAGTAACCATGCCTACCTGGCTAACAGGCAACCAATCTCTAAAATTCCTACCAATAAGAAGTTCACAATTCATGATTTCCATGCTTCCTTAAAAGTCATTTGCTTGCTTAGAAAGACTGTATACAAGCACAGCAACCTCTTCCTTAATAAGTAATAAATTAATCTTTTTGTTTTAGGTACTAAATGGTGGATTCTTCCTTTGACCCCCCTAATTCAGTCTCTGAACTCCATTAATTCTACTCACAAACTATTTCTCAGTTTCTTCTCCATTACTCCAAATTTATTATCTATACACTATTCAATCCCCCTCCCAATATTTACCTTAAATACAATTTGTGAATGCGGTTCCTCTGCTTAAATTCACTCAGTGTTCTGTTATTGTATATATAAAACACTTCCTTTCTAATCTCACCACTTCTTTTTACTTTTTAATGTCACTTACAGTTGACAGTCTCTGCCTCTCCAAAATGCCCTTCTCCGTTTAGGTAAATTATTTTCAGCCTTCAAAATCCATTCATTTTTTTCATTCCTATGAATGTTTAACCCCCTAGACAATTTACCTACATCTGTGCTCCCTTTCCTCTATGAGTCTTTGTTTCTTTTTGATTGTTTGTTTGTTTGAACCAGTCTATATTTCTTTGTTTCTTTTTGGTTGGTTGTTTGTTGGTTTGTTTGAACCAGTATCTCCCCATGCCTCTACCCTCCAGCCTCTGGCAACTGTCATTGTACTCTTTGCTTCTCTGCTTTTGACTTTTCCTCTGTGTCTGTATTAAAGCACTTGTCACATTCGTTTGAAATAATTTGTTTATAAAACTGTTTCTCCCACACTCTCCATTGCTTCAGACTCCAGCCCAGAATAGGGTCTCAGTAAATGAATGACTAAGGTAGGACTGAAAAATTAATTTTTAGAAGTATATCCTCTTGATTTTCCTTCTTTCATAAGAAACTTCCTTCTTTTCATAAGAAAACTTTTTGAAACTATGGAAATATTCAAGAAAGACTATTTAAGGATATTTAAATATTCAAGAAAGGTTATTTAAGGATATTTAAATTAAATCCCTAAAATCTTTTTTGAATCTTATAATTTTAACTATCACTTTGATGATAGAAATCTTCCATTTAAGGAAAAAATTATTTTACTGATAATGTAATATGAATTTAACTAATTAAGAAAAAAGTTTACTTCATTTGAAAGCCTGGGTCATCTAAACGTAAGTCCGGAAGCTATTTGAATCATGAGAAGGCTACATTTAAAGTTCTTTTTCATCAATTCTTAATTTGAGAAATTTTGTTTGTTTATTGGCTGGTTTTTTTTTTTTTTTTTTTTTTTTGGATATGGAATTTTGCTCTGTTGCCCAGGCTAGAGTCCAGTGCCACAATCTTTGCTCACTGCAACCTCCACCTTCTGGGTTCAAGTGATTCTCCTGCCTCAGCCTCCCGAGTAGCTGGGATTACATGTGCCCACCACCACACTTAGCTAACTTTTGTATTTTTTAGTAGAGATGGGATTTCACCATGTCAACCAGCTTGGTCTTGAACTCCTGGCCTCAAGTGATCCACCTGCCTCAGCCTCCCAAAGTGCTGGAATTACAGGAGTAAGCCACCATGCCCGACGATAATGTTTTTAATATAGTCTGAGAGCAAATTAAGTATCAACTAAAATTTCAAGTATTTACGTTTAAGTTTTACCTTATTTTTTTTAAAGTCAGATTTTTTATAAGATTTTGTTTCCCAAAACAGCCTTAACACTCCAAGTTAGCCACCTGATTGTTTACTCTAATTCTAAAGCCAACTTCATCTGTTGATGATTTGGAAACAGTACTGTTGAAGAAATAATTCAGGGTTGGTTCTTCATAAGGATAAAGGATGACATTGTCATCACGGACGTGCCAGCTTGGGAAAGCTCGACTTAATTTTTGGAACAAATAGAGATCCCATTGTACAGGCATGCAAAAGTGGCTCAACAATTCAACAACAACTCAAAACAATTAAGTAGAGACCAACCAAGTTGTAAGATTGCATGTCCCTCATAGCTCAGAGAAAAATAATTTTATGAGAGAAATGAGAACAATTAGTCCTGAATATATTGCATTCAAGGATCCCTGTTGGCATATCAGTCAATACCCTCAAACTAAAAGGAAAAAAACTTAATAAGAAAAAGATAAAAAGAAAAATAAACAAGCCAAAATGACTAGAGTTTAAATTTACCAGTATTGTATTTAAAAAGGTAACAATAGTTGAAATTGGAGGAAAAGAGGGAGGTGGTGGATAGAGTGGAAACTTTGTTCTTCAATTATTATGAAAGTAGTACTAATTTTAATTTTTAAATATAAAAGCTGAGATCCTCCAACATGTAAATGTTGGCCCCAATGGCACAAAGTTAAATTTGAGTCCTAATCAAATGTTTCACTATAGATTCTGTGTTGTATATCATGTTTTCAAAAAGGGCCACAGCAATATTTCCAGGGCTACATGCTCTCTCAGAACATTGCTACTCTCCTTGAATCTAGATAGAAATTTATAATTGCCTCAATGAATGGGATGCAACAAAAATGATGCAGCATGACTCTTGAGGCCTAGCTATTGTAAGGAACCCCACCCAAACTAGCACCGCAGAGAGATCACATGAAGAGGCACACATGGAGAGGAGCTCAGGTCCCAGGACAACAGCCGGCATTAAATATGAAAATTGGAACATCAAGCATGTCATATTAGTTGTCTACTGCTGCATAATAAACTACCCCAAAATTTTATTTCATACAGCTTCTATTGGTCAGGAATCCAGGGATGCCTTAGCTGGGTGGTTCTAGTTCAGAATCTGTCATGAAGTTGCAATCAAGATGTCAGTTGGAGTTCAATCATCTGAAGTTTTGACTGGAGCTGAAGGATTTTCTTCCAATGTGGCATACTCACATGCCTAACAAATCAGTGCTAGATGTTGGCAGAGGGCTTTTAGTTCCTTACATATGTATCTCTTTTCACAGAACTACTTGAGTATCCTCACAACACAACAGTTGGCTTACTCTGGGCAAATGATTCAAGAAGGAGCAAGGTGGAAGTTTCAATGTCCGTTATGACTTATCCTCAGAAGGCATATTTTATCATTTTTACAATATCTTATTAATTAAACTGGCCATCCTATTGTTGTTGGAGGGAACTGCCCAAGGACATGAATATCAAGACTCGAGAATCATGGGGTGCCATTTTGGAAGCTGGCTATGACAGAGGTTTAACATCTGAGTAATAGGAATCCTTGCAAAAGAGAAGAGAGGAAGTAAATCATCAGAGAAATAATACAAGAAAAAAAATACAAGGAAATTTTCCAAAACTGAAAACAAAGAATTTACAGATTGAAATGACCCACCAACCACCCATCATAATAGAGCGAAAATTTCAGGACACTGAAAGCAAAAACAAGCTTACAGGAGAAAGAAAAAATATCACCTACAAAAGATCAGGAAGCACAACGGCTTCATACTGATCTATAGCAACACTGAAAACTAAAAGGAATTGTGATCAAAATTATCAAGGAAAATTATTTTCAACCTAGAATCCTATACCTAGTCAAACTCTCAAAATAAATGTAAAGTAAAATAAAGACATTCAAATTCTTTAAAAAATTATCTCCATTGCACTGTTTCTCAGAAAACTACCCGAAGAGGTATCTCTACTAAAATGAGGAATTAAAATAGGAAAGAGCATTGTGGAGATATACAAAATAATAGCAAAACAAGCAAAAGGATTCCCAAGGACAATGGCAAAAGAAGATCTCAGATGAAACTCTCTATCAGACATAAAGGAGATGTGAATTGGTGGGGGACAGGGGGAGAAGAGCATTAAAGCTTCATTTTCTACTGTGAGAAATCAATACATAGTGTCTGAAAACTTAAAGAAGCAGTGATATAAACATGTTTTTTAGATACATGAAGGTAAATAGCAAAATAGGAATCATCTTGAGGAGATGAAAAGTATAGCAACCTTTGAGGAAAGGGAATAATGGGGAGGAAATCAGCTTACTGTTACTTATAAGAGCTGTGAAATTATTTGATTCTTTAAACTACAAATATATTGTCATGCACCACATAATAACATTTTAGTCAACAACAGACGACATATACAGCAGCGGTCTCAAAAGATGATAGTAGAGCATATAAAAAACCTGATCTATTGCACTTGATTTTGGCATCACATATCAAGTAGGGGAAATGACTGATACTTAGTAATGATGCTAGAAATTTGGTTTTCCAGATAAAAATATATTTATAAATAAAAATTTATATATACAACCTAGGCTTGTGTAAGTACATTCTATCATGTTCAACAATGACAAAATCTCCACATGACACATTTCTCAGAATGTAGCCTCATTGTTAAGCAATTCAAAACAGTATATTTAACTGGTAATGTTTTTAATAACTGCTAATTTTAAGAGACAGAGATATGAAGAAAAGATGGCCCCTTTTCTGTCTCTAGTTATCATTGGATTTTAAGAATAAATATAAAGATATAGTATATACTGTACCAAAGATTCGAGACTTCTTTTTCAAAAATTATAATGGGATGAAGACTTGATGGACTGGTAGAGAAAGAAAAGAGGAAAAAAAAGTTCAAAATCCTAACTTTAAAAGGTTTGTTATTCATAAGATAAACATGTCAAGCTATTTATTCAGAAAGAAAGAAAAACAATTTATGCTTGTAATTATAGCTATAAACTCAGGTATTCCCTTAGTCAATGAAAATCACAGTGTTCAGATATTATTAATTAAAATTCTTTTTAAATTTCCTCATGAATAATTTCATATGTCTAAGAGTTTCTCACTGCATCACTCTGTTCTTCTTTCACTTGAAATTATTTAAATACAACTCATTTTTCCCCTGCTACATTTTTCCACTGCATGGAAGGTAAGGCCAGAAGACCACTAATCAAAGCTGATAATCAATGCCTTGCCATGAGATTTGTTTTAACTATATTAAGTGTTTCACATATTATAATATTCCATTATTACTTTATGTACTCACTAGTTGTCTGGTTCTCTAATTAGTGGAATGTCAACCAGGTTTTTATTTTGCCATCAAAATGTTTGCTTATTTAGTTCATCATCTTGTTACTTTGCACACAAAGCTAACAAATGGGTACAGTTCATATTTTTCTCTCAAATTTCTGGGGAAAAAAGTGTGCTTTTATTAGAATTGTTAGCAAGGCAAATTTTCTTTTAGTTGATTTGGTGTCTTTTGACAGTTTAATGTGAAATCAGTCTTCTCAGAATGGAGGACAGAATAAATCTGAAGAGATTACTTGAAAATATTTGGTTAATTTTTAATTAACTACTATATCACATCATACATACCAAATGTATCAGTCCAGTTGGAGTCCATTTGTAATACTGGTATAAGAAATAATGACAGTTAATCATCTAACATATAATAAACTGGAGATAGTTGGTTCTAGATTTAGTACAATAGTTCAGCAATGTCATTAAGGGACTTTCACTGTGGTATCTTCGATGTGTTGATTTTTAGGCTTTTAGAGTTTAACACTTATAGATTGTAAACTCAGAGTTCCAAAATGGCTGCTACAGGTTCAAACATCACATTCTCAAATCAATGTCGTGAGCAGGAGATAAAGGATAAATGGATAAATCATAAAAGAACATTTTTTCTCAACAACCCCAGGCTGACTTTCTTTTATGCCAAGTCACATGACAACACATAGCTGTAAGGAAAGCTTGGCAAATGTCAGTGGAATTTCCACAATTGGTTTAGATTAATTGTGATTTATCTTCTAGGGCTATGCATTAGTTTCCTATTGCTACTGTAACAAATTACCATGAATGTAGTGAACTAAAACAACACAAAGTTATTGGCTGACAATTCTGGAAGTCAAAGTCCAAAATGAGTTTCACAGGACTAAAATCAAGGTGTTGCAAGGGCTGAGTTCCTTCTGAAGGCTCTAGTGGAGAATTTCCTTGTGTGTTCCATCTTTTAGAGGCTGCCTGCATTTCTTGGTTCATGATCCCTTTTTCACATTGCTCTAACCTCTGCTTCCATCATCATATCTCCTCTGACTTTCTTGCCTCCCGTTTTCCCTTAAAAAGACTTTGCAATTACATTGGGTCAACCCAGATAATCCACAATTATCTCCCAATTTCAAGATCCTTAATCACATCTGTAAAAGACCCTTTTGTCATAAACAAAAACATATCCACAAGTTCCCAGGACTAGAAAGTAGTGTTCTTGGTGGGGGATGTGGGGGTGGGGAGAGGGCAGTGAGCATTATTCTGCCTACCACAAGCTGATCACATTGCAAATCAAAAAAATAAAGAGATTCTGTTATCAAGGCAAAAGCTTACTGGATAAAAATCTATCAATGTCTGCAACCTTCCACCTGTACTATACTCATCCCTCATCATGTTCATTTCTCTCCTCTACAACAAGTGTTAGATAGAAAAGAATAATAAGCATTTTGCTTGTATTTAGTCATGAATAAATATTTTCTTCCAGATGCTAACGTGGAATATAATTTCATTGCAGCACAGCTACAAGTCAAAAGTCAGAATTTCAAATGTGTTATTTGATAGTGCTATCACAAATGTATTAAAATGTAGAGAAGCACATTGGCTACCAAGATGGCCAAATGGAAACAGCACAAGTCTGCAGCTCCCAGCAAGATCAATGCAGAAGGCGGGTGATTTCTACATTTCCAACTCAGGTACCCAGCTCATCTCATTGGGACTATTTCGACAGTGGGTGCAGCCCATAGAGAGCAAGCAGAAGTGGGGTGGGGCATCACCTCACCCACGAAGTTCAAGACATCAGGGAACTCCCTCCCCTAGTCAAGAAAAGCCATGAAGGACTATGCTGTGAGAGACAGTACACTCTGGCCCAGATACTACACTATTCCCAAGGTCTTCAAAACCTGGGGACCAGAAGACTCCCTTGGGTGTCTGTGCCACCAGCCCCTGAATTTCAAGCAAAAAACTGGGCAGCTATTTGGGCAGGTACTGAGCTAGCTGCAGGAGTTTTTTTGTGTTTTTTTTTTTTATTTGTTTTTTTCATACTCCAGTGGTACCTGGAACACCAACAAGAGAGAACTGTTCACTCCCCTGGAAAGGGGGCTGAAGCCAGGGAGCCAAGAGGTCTAGCTCAGTGGATCCTACCCCCATGGAGCAAAGCAAGCTAAGATCCATTGGTTTGAAATTCTCACTGCCAGCACAGCAGTCTGAAATCGACCTGGGACACTTGAGCTTGGTTGGGGGAGTGGTGTCCACCATTACTGAGGCTTAAGTAGGGGGCTCTCCTTTCACAGTGTAGACAAACGCCCCAAGAATTTTGACTGGGGTGGAGCCCCCTGCAGCTAAGCAAAGCCACTGTAGCCAGCCTGCCTCTTTAGATTCCTCCTCTCTGGGCAGAGAATCTCTGAAAGAAAGGCAGCAGCCCCAGTCAGAGGCTTGTAGATAAAACCCCCATCTCTCTGGGACAGAGCACCTCGGGGAAGGAGCGGTGGTGGGCACAGCTTCAGCAGACTTAAACGCCCCTGCCTGCTGGCTCTGTAGAGAGCAGCGAACTTCCCAGCACAGCATTTGACCTCTGCTAAGGAATAGACTGCCTCCTCAAGTGGGTCCCTGAATCCCGCACCTCCTGACTTGGATACACCTCCCAGCAGGGGTCAACAAACACCTCATACAGGAGAGCTCCAGCTGGCATGTGGCGGGTGCCCATCTGAGACAAAGCTTCCAGAAAAAGGAACAGGCTTTGCTGTTCTGCAGCCTCCGCTGGTGATACCCAGGCAGACAGGGTCTGGAGTGGACCTCCAGCAAACTCCAGCAGACCTGCAGCAGAGGGGCCTGTTACAAGGAAAACTAACAAACAGAAAGGAATAGCATCAACAACAACAAAAAGGACGTCCACTCGGAAACCCCATTCTTGCTACCAGCAGAGCAACCTGAAGACAACCTGGAACACTGGAGCTTGGTGCGGAGAGGGGTGTCTACCATTACTGAGGCTTGAGTAGGCAGCTCTCCTTTCACAGTGTAAACAAACCCACCAGGAAGTCTGACTGGGGTGGAGCCCACCACAGCTAAGCAAAGCCACTATAGCCAGACTGCCTCTCTAAATTCCTCCTCTCTGTGCAGGGAATCTCTGAAAAAAAGAAAAAAAGTAGCAGCCCCAGTCAGGGGCGTATAGATAAAACCCCTATCTCTCTGGGACAGAGCACCTGGGGGAAAGGGCGGCTGTGGGCACAGTTTCAGCAAACTTGAATGTCCCTGTCTGCTGGCTCTGAAGAGAGCAGCAAACCTCCCAGCACAGCATTTAACCTCTGCTATGAAACAGATGGCTTCCTCAAGTGGATCCTTGACCCCCACATCTCCTAACTGGGAGACACCTCCCAGCAGGGGTCAACAGACACCTTATATAGGAGAGCTCCAGCTGGCATCTGACAGATGTCCATCTGAGACAAACCTTCCAGAGGGAGGAATAGGTGTTTCTGTTCTGCAGCCTCCGCTGGTGATGTCCAAGCAAACAGGGTCTGGAGTGGACCTCCAGCAAACTCCAGAGAGCTGCAGCAGACAGGTCTGACTGTTAGAAGGAAACCTAACAAAAAGAAAGGAATAGCATTAACATAAGCAAAAAGGACATCCACTCAGAAACCCTATTCAATGATCACCAACATCAAAGACCAAAGGTACATAAATTCACAAAGATGAGAAAAAACAGAGCAAAAAGGCTGAAAATTCCAAAAACAAGAACACCCCTTCTCTTCCTAAGGATCACAACTCCTTGCCAGCAAGAAAACAAAACTGGACAGAGAATGAGTTTGATGAATTGAAAGAAGTAGGCTTCAGAAGGTGGATAATAACAAACTCCTCCGAGCTAAAGAAGCATGTTCTGACCTAATGCAAGGAAGCTAAGAATCTTGAAAAAAGGTTACATGAATTGCTAACTAGAGTAACCAGTTAAGAGAAGAACATAAATGATCTGATGGAGCTGACAAACACAGTACAAGAACTTTGTGAAGCATACACAAGTATCAACAGCCAAATCAATCAAGTGGAAGAAAGGATATCAGAGATTGAAGATCAACTTAATGAAACAAAGTGTGAAGAGAAGATTAGAGAAAAGAGAATGAAAAGGAACAAACAAAGCCTCCAAAACACATGGGACTATGTAAAAAGACCAAACTTACATTTGATTGATATACGTGAAAGTGACAGAGAGAATGGACCAAGTTGGAAAACACTCCTCAGGATATTATCCAGGAGAACTTCCCCAACCTAGCAAGACAGACCAACATTCAAATTCAGGAAATACAGAGAACACCACAAAGATACTCCTCTAGAAAAGCAACCCCAAGACACATAATTGTCCGATTAACCAATGTTGAAATGAAGGAAAAAAAATGTTAAGGGCAGTCAGAGAGAAAGGTCGGATTGCCCACGAAAGGAAGCCCATCAGACTAACAGCAGATCTCTTGGGAGAAACACTAAAAGCCAGAACACAGCAGGGGGCAATAATCAACATCCTTAAAGAAAAGAATTTTCAACCCAGAATTTCATATCTGGGCAAACTAAGCTTCATAAACAAAGGAGAAATAAAATCATTTACAGACAAGCAAATGCTGAGAGATTTTGTCACCACCAGACCTGTCCTACAAAAGTCCCTGAAAGAAGCACTAAACATGGAAAGAAACAATCGGTACCAGCCCCTGCAAAACATACCAAATTGTAAAGACCAATGACACTATGAAGAAACTGCATCAACTAATGGACAAAATAACCAGGATCAAATACACACATATCAATATTAACCTTAAATGTAAATGTGCTAAATGTCCTTATTAAAAGACACAAACTAGAAAATTAAATAGAGTCAAGACCCATCCATGTGCTATATTCAGGAGACACATCTCATGTGCAAAGACACACATAGGTTTACAATAAAAAATGGAGGAATATTTATGAAGCAAATGGAAACCAAAAAAAGCAGGGGTTGCAATCCTAGTATCTGATAAAACAGACTTTAAACAAAGATCAAAAGAAACAAAGAAGAGTATTATAAAATGGTAAAGGGATCAATGCAACAAGAAAAGTGAACTATTCAAAAACTATGTAGGCCAGACGCGGTAGCTCAAGCCTGTAATCCCAGCACTTTGGGAGGCCGAGACGGGCGGATCACGAGGTCAGGAGATCAAGACCATCCTGGCTAACACAGTAAAACCCCATCTCTACTAAAAATACAAAAAAAAAAAAAAAAAAAAAAAACTAGCCGGGCGAGGTGACGGTCTCCTGTAGTTCCAGCTACTCAGGAGGCTGAGACAGGAAAATGGCGTAAACCCGGGAGGCGGAGCTTGCAGTGAGCTGAGATCTGGCCACTGCACTCCAACCTGGGTGGCAGAGCAAGACAACGTCTCAAAAAAAAAAAAAAAACAAAAACTATGTGTACCCAATACAGAAGCACCCAGATTCATAAAGCAAGTTCTTAGAGACCTACAAAGGGACTTAGACTCCCACACAATAATAGTGGGAGACCTTAACACCCCACTGTCAATATTAGACAGATCAAAGAGACAGAATATTAACAAGGATACTCAGGACTTGAACTCAGCTCTGGACCAAGCAGACCTAATAGACATCTACAGAACTCTCCAACTGAATTCAACAGAATATGCACCAGCAGACCTAATAGACATCTACAGAACTCTCCAACTGAATTCAACAGAATATGCATTCTTCTCAGCACCACATTGCACTTATTCTAAAATTGACCACATAATTGAAAGAAAACTCGTCAGCAAATGCAAAAGAATGAAAACCATAGCAGTCTCTCAGACCAGAGCGCAATCAAATTAGAACTCGAAATTAAGAAACTCACTCAAAACCACACAACTGCATGAAAACTGAACAACCTGCTCCTGAATGACTACTGGGTAAATAATGAAATTAAGGCAGAAATAAAGATGTTCTTTGAAACCAATGAGAACACAGACACAACATACCAGAATCTCTGGGACACAGCTAAAGCAGTGTTTAGAGAGAAATTTATAGCACTAAAGGCCCACAGGAGAAAGCAGAAAAAATCTAAAATTGACACCATAACATCACAACTAAAAGAACTAGAGAAGCAAATGCAAACAAATTCAAAAGCTAGCACAATACAAAAAAAGATAACTAAGATCAGAGTAGAACTAAAGGAGACAGAGACATGAAAAACCCTTCAAAAAAATCAGTGAATCCAGGAGTTGGTTTTTTGAAAAGATGAACAAAATATAGACTGCTAGCGAGCCTAATAAACAAGGATAGAGAGAAGAGTCAAATATACATAATAAAAAATGAAATAGGGGATATCACCACTGATCCTACAGAAATACAAACTCACATCACAGAATACTATAAACACCTCTATGCAAATTAACTAAAAAATCTAGAAGAAATGCATAAATGCCTGGACACATACACCCTCCCAAGTCTAAACCAGAAGTAAGTCAAATCCCTGAATAGCCAATAACAAGTTCTGAAATTGAGGAAGTAATTAATAGCCTAAGGAAAAAAAGAAGTCCAGTACCAGACAGATTAACAGCCGAATTCCACCAGCGGTACAAACAGGAGCTGGTACCATTCCTTCTAAAACTATTCCAAAAAATAGAAAAAGAGGGACTCCTCCATAACTGATCTGATGAGGCCAGCATCATCCAGTTACCAAAACCTGGCATAAACACGACAAGAAGAAGAAAATTTCAGGCCAATATCCCTGCTGAACATTGGTGTGAAAATCCTCAATAAAATACCGGCAACCTGAATCAAGCAGCACATTGAAAAGCTCGTAAACCACGATCAAGTCAGCTTCGTCACTGGGATGCAAGGCTGGTTTAACACACGCAAATCAAAAAATGTAATCCATCACATAAACAAACCAATGACAAAAAAAATGATTATTTCAGTAGATGCAGAGAAGACTTTCGATAAAATTCAACACCCCTTCATGCTAAAAACCCTCAATAAACTAGGTATGGATGAAACATACCTCAAAAAACTAAGAGCTATTTATCACAAACTCACAGCCAATATTATACTGAATGGGCAAAAGCTGGAAGCATTCCCTTTGAAAACCAGCACAACACAAGGATGCCCTCTCTCACTACTCCTATTCAACATAGTATTGGAAGTTCTGGCCAGGGCAATCAGGCAAGAAAAAGAAACAAATGGTATACAAATAGAAAGAGAGAAAGTCAAATTGTCTCTGTTTACATTACAGATGACATAACTGTATGTTTAGAAAACCCCATCATGTCAGCCCAAAATCTCCTTAAGCTGATAAGCAACTTTAGTAAGTCTCAGGATACAAAATCAATGTGCAAAAATTACAAGCATTCCTATACACCAATAATAGACAAACAGTCAAATCATGAGTGAACCCCTATTCACAACTGCTACAAAGAGAATAAAATACCTAGGAATACAACTCACAAAAGATGTGAAGGATCTCTTCAAGGAGAACTACAAACCACTGCTCAAGGAAATAAGAGAGGACACAAACAAATGGAAAAACATTTCATGTTCATGGATAGGAAAAATCAGTATCCTGAAAATGGACATAATGCCCAAAGTAATTTATAGATTCAATGCTATCCCTATCAAGCTACCATTGACTTTCTTCGCAGAATGAAAAGAAACTACTTTAAAGTTCATATGGAACCAAAAAAGAGTCCACATAGCCAAGACAATCCTAAGCAAAAAGAACAAAGCTGGATGCATCATGCTACCTGACTTCAAATTATACTACAAGGCTACAGTAACCAAAAGAGCATGGTACTGGTACCAAAACAGATATATAGACCAATGGAACAGAACAGAAACACCAGAAATAACACCACACATCTACAACCATATGATCTTTGACAAACCTGACAAAAACAATCAATGGGGAAATGATTTCCTATTAATAAATGGTGTTGGGAGAATTGGCTAGCCATATGCAGAAAACTGAAACTGGACCCCTTCCTTACTCCTTATACAAAAATCAACTCTAGATGGGTTAAAGATTTAAACATCAAACCTAAAACCATAAAAATCCTAGAAGAAAACCTAGGCAATACCATTCAAGACATACTAGGCAAAGTCTTCAAGACTAAAACACCAAAAGCAATGGCAACAGAAGCCAGAATTGACAAATGGGATCTAATTAAACTGAAGAGCTTCTGCACAGCAAAAGAAATTATCATCAGAGTGAACAGGCAACCTACAGAATGGGAGAAAAATTTTGCAATCTATCCATCTGACAAAGGACTAATATCCAGAATCTGGAAAGAAGTTAAACAAATTTACAAGAGAAACACAAACATCCCCATCAAAAAGTGGGCAGAGTATATGAACAGACACTTCTCAAAAGAAGACATTTATGCAGCCAAGAAACATAGGAAAAAAAGCTTATTATCACTGTTCATTAGAGAAATGTAAATCAAAACCACAATGAGATACTATTTCACATCAGTTAGAATGGCGATCATTAAAAAGTCAGGAAACAACAGATGCTGGAGAGATGTGGAAAAATAGGCATGCTTTTACACTGTTGGTGGGAGTGTAAATTAGTTCAACCACTGTGGAAAACAGTGTGGCAATTCCTCAAGGATCTAGAACCAGAAATACCATTTGACCCAGCAATCCCATTACTGGGTATACAGTCAAGGATTATAAATCATTCTACTATAAAGGCACATGCACACATATGTTTACTGTGGCACTGTTCACAATAGCAAAGACTTGGTACCAACCCAAATGCCCATTACTGATAGACTGAATAAAGAAAATGTGGCACATATACACTGTGGAATACTATGCAGCCATAAAAAAGGATGAGCTCATGTTCTTTGCAGGGACATGGATGAAACTAGAAAACAACATTTTCAGTAAACTAACACAAGAACAGAAAACCAAACACCACCTTGTTCTCACTTATTGGTGGGAGTTGAACAATGAGTATACACGGACACAGAGAGGGGAACATCACACACTGGGGCTTGTCAGGGTGTGTGGGGCTAGGGGAGGGATAACATTAGGAGAAATACCTAACGTAGATGGTGGGTTGATGGGTGTAGCAAACCACTACGGCACGTGTATACCTATGTAACAAACCTGCACGTTCTGCACATGTGTCCCAGAACTTAAAGTAAAATAAATAAATAAATAAATAAATAAATACTTAGAGATAAATGAAAATAAAGAAAACAGCCAGGTGCAGTGACTCATGCCTGTAATCCCAGCACTTTGGAAGTCCAAGGTAGGTGGTCTGCTTGAGCCCAGAAGTTCCAGATCAGCCTGGGCAATGTGACAAAACCTCTTCTCTACAAAAACATACAAAAATTACTTGAGCCGGGCGCGGTGGCTCAAGCCTGTAATCCCAGCACTGTGGGAGGCTGAGACGGGCGGATCACGAGGTCAGGAGATCGAGACCATCCTGGCTAACACGGTAAAACCCCGTCTCTACTAAAAAAACACAAAAAAACTAGCCAGGTGAGGTGGCGGGCGCCTGTAGTCCCAGCTACTCGGGAGGCTGAGGCAGGAGAATGGCGTAAACCCGGGAAGCGGAGCTTGCAGTGAGCTGAGATCCGGCCACTGCACTCCAGCCTGGGTGACAGAGCCAGACTCCCTCTCAAAAAAAAAAAAAAAAAAATTACTTGAGTGTGGTAGAATATGCCTGCAGTCCCTGCTAGTTGGAAGGCTGAGGTGGCATGATCACCTAAGCCCAGTGAGTTTGAGGCTGCAGTTAGCAGTGATTGCACCACTGCACTCCAGTTTGGATGACAGAGACCCTGAGAAAGAAAGAGAAAAGAAAAGAAAAGAAAAGAAAAGAAAAGAAAAGAGAAGAAAAGAAAAGAGGATAAGGAAAAGGAAAGGAAAGGAAAGGAAAAGAAAGAAAAGAAAGGAAGGAAAGGAGAGAAAAGAAAGGAGAGAAAGGAAGGAGAGAGAAAGGAAGGAGAGAGAAAGGAAGGAGAAAAGGAAGCAGAGAGAGACAGGAAGGAAGGAAGGAAGGAAGGAAGGAAGGAAGGAAGGAAGGGCCAAAACTTATGAAACACAGCAAAAGCAGTGCCAAAAGAGAAATTTATGGCTATAAATGCTTACATTAAAAAACAAGAAAGATCTGAAATAAAAAACCTAACTTTACAATTTAAGAGGCCAGAAAAAGGAGAAAAACTAAACTCAAAGCTAGCAGAAGGAAGGTAATAATAAAGAATAGAGCATAGATAAACAAAATAGAGAATGGAAAAATAATAGAAAATCAACAAACCGAAAGTTGGCTCTTTAAAAAAAAGTTTAAAAAAAAAAAGACACAATTTTCACTGTATGGACTAGGAAAAAAAAAAGTAGGCTGAAATTACTAAAATCAGAAATAATAGAAAGGAGATTACTACTCATTCTATAGAAATAAAATGGAATATGAGAGTACTATGAACAATTTTAGGAGAACAAATTGGATAACCCAAATGAAATGAACAAGTCCCTGGAAACAAAACCTACCAACTAAGAAATGAAGAAACAAAAAAATCTGAATAGCTCTATAAATAGTAAGAAAATTGAATAAGTAATCAAATACCTCTTAACAAAGAAAGATCATGAACCTAATGGCTTCACTGGTAAATTATACCAAACATTAAAGAACTGATGCCAATCTTTCTCAAGTGTTTTCAAAAAAAAATTGAAGAGGAGAAAATGCTCCTCTTTTTAAGAGGCCAGCATTAATCTAACACCAAAGCCAGATAAAGACACTATAAAAACTACAGATATCCCATATAAACATTAATGCAAAAATCCCCAATAAATGCCAGCAAACCAAATTGAGCATATTAAAAGGATTGTACACCATAATCAAGTGAAATTTATTTCTTGAATGAAAGGATGGTTCAACATATGAAAACTGATCAGTGTAATCAATCACATCAACAAAATGAAGGGAAAAAAACACATAATCTCAAAGCAGAAAAATTACAAAATTTAATGCCCTTTTTATCATAGAAACACTCAACAAACTAGGAATAGAAGGAAGCTATCTCAATATAATACAAGCCTATATTAAAAACATACAGCAAAGCAAGGGTGTCTGCTTTCACCACTTCTATTCAACATAGCAATGGAAGTCCTAGCCAGACCAAGTAAGCAAGAAAAATGAAAGTCATCCAAATCAGAAAGGAAACAAAATTATCTCTGTTCATGGATGATAGAATCTTATATGTAGAAAGACCCAAAGATTCAACAAAAAAAATTTAGAAGTAATTAAACTAATTCAGCAAAGTAGTAGAATACAGAGAACACACCAAAATCTGTGTGTTACAAATTCTATACACTAACAATGAACAATTTGAAAAGGATATTAAGAAAACAATTCTAGGCCGGGCGCGGTGGCTCAAGCCTGTAATCCCAGCACTTTGGGAGGCCGAGGCGGGCGGATCACGAGGTCAGGAGATCGAGACCATCCTGGCGAACACGGTGAAACCCCGTCTCTACTAAAAAATACAAAAAACTAGCCGGGCGAGGTGGCGGGCGTCTGTAGTCCCAGCTACTCCGGAGGCTGAGGCAGGAGAATGGCATGAACCCGGGAGGCGGAGCTTGCAGTGAGCTGAGATCCGGCCACTGCACTCCAGCCCCGGCGACAGAGCAAGACTCCGTCTCAAAAAAAAAAAAAAGAAAACAATTCTATTTCCAGTAGCATCAAAAAGAATAAAGTACTTCATGTGGAGAAATAGGAACACTTTTACACTGTTGGTGGGATTGTAAACTAGTTCAACCATTATGGAAAACAGTATGGCAATTCCTCAAGGATCTAGAACTAGATGTACCATATGACCCAGCCATCCCACTACTGGGTATATACCCAAAGGATTATAAATCATGCTGCTATAAAGACACATGCACACGTATGTTTATTGCGGCACTATTCACAATAGCAAAGACTTGGAATCAACCCAAATGTCCATTTGTGACAGACTGGATGAAGAAAATGTGGCACATATACACCATGGAATACTATGCAGCCATAAAAAAGGATGAGTTTGCGTCCTTTGTAGGGACATGGATGCAGCTGGAAACCATCATTCTCAGCAAACTATCACAAGAACAGAAAACCAAACACCACATGTTCTCACTCATAGGTGGGAACTGAACAATGAGATCACTTGGACTCGGGAAGGGGAACATCACACACTGGGGACTATCATGGGGAGGGGGGAGGGGGGTGGGATTGCATTGGGAGTTATACCTGATATAAATGATGAACTGATGGGTGCTGACGAGTTGATGGGTGCAGCACACCAACATGGCACAAGCATACATATGTAACAAACCTGCACGTTATGCACATGTACCCTAGAACTTAAAGTATAATAAAAAATAAATAAATAAATAAATAAATAAATAAAATGACAACGCAGAAAACTAAAAAAAAAAAAAGAATAAAGTACTTCAAAATTAACTTAATCAAGAAAGTCAAGAACTGTAAAATATTTCCAAAGAAATTAAAGGAAACATAAATGAATGGAACAATATCCTATGTTCATGAACTGGAAGACTAAATATTGTTAAGATCTCAAAACTACCATAGCAATCTACAATTTTAATACAATCTCTGTCAAAATCCCAATGACTTTTTGGCAGAAATAGAAAAATCCATTCTAAAATTTACGAGGAATTTCAAGAGGCTCTGAATAGCCTAAACAATCATGTAAAGGAACAAACTCAGAGGATTTACCTGAGTTCAAAACTTACTACAAAGCTAAGGTAAATTAAAAGTGTATGTCTACGCAATGAGTCAGTAAAAAAAGAAAACAAAAAGAAAAAAGAAACACTGTAATATTGGCATAAAGATAGATATGTAGAGCAATCAAATAAAAGAGGAAACCCATAAATAAACTCTCACATTTATGGTCTAATAATTTTCACAAGGGTGCCAAGACCTTCAAGAGAGAAAAGACAGTCTTTTCAACAAATGCTGCTTAGAAAACTGGATATCCACTTGCAAAAGAATGACGTTGCACTTTTACCTAATACCATATATAAAAAATAACTCAAAATCGATCAAAGATTTTGTAACACCTAAAACTATAAACTCTTAGAAAAAAAATCGTAAGACAAAAGCTTCATGGCACTGGATTTGGCAACAATTTCTTGGAGATGACACCAAAAGCACAAAAAACTAAAGAAAAAATAGGCAAAATTCATGACTTTTTTTTCAATTTTAGGACTACAGTTTAATAGAATGTGAATCTAAACTCCTGCATTTACAACAAGCAAACCCTTAAAACTACTGATTGATTCAAAATGGTTTTATGGAAAAATTAATTTGTAACAAAAACTTGGCACTAGGTGCAAAGGCTCCACAGGTTTTTTTGTGCTTTGGGGTTTTTAGTTGTTGTTTTGTTTTATTTATTGGGTTTTTGTTTTCTTTTCTTTTCTTTTCTTTTGCTGTTTTTTAACAAAAGTTCCAAGGGACAGGACAAGGGGCTCGGATACCGACAACAGTAGGCATTTTCTCTTCCACTACTTCAAGGGAGGTCGGGGGAAAATTGCTTGGATAGCTTCATCAAACACTATCTTGAGGCCTGGCTGAAGACTCCAGGTATTTTACAGCACCTAAACCCTGTGGTTAGGTGATAGAAGCCTGCTTCTTCTCCTTCAGTGTTTCAATTTTGTCTTCTCTCCCTAAGATCAAGTTTCGTTCCCACAAGGACGATGGGAGTGCTGTGACAATGGTGCTGCACTTCAGGACACAACTTGGCACGGACATTTTCTAATGATGCAGGACTCACAAGGGAAAAGCAAATTAAGAATACATCTGTTTGTGGATAGGAACGGGGTTGGGGGTCGTAATCTGTCCACCTGTGTAATCTTCTTGTACACTTGTATCTCATAAACCCAGATTCGCCAGTTTCCTATTTAACATAACACTGGCATACTGATTGTCAAAGACAATAGGGATATATTCTCCAGGTTGTATAGCTGATCACTGATGAGTTGGTAAGTTTTCCCTACAGCTCCATCTCCCACCACCGCACACTTGATGGCCTACATCTCGGCCGCTGGTTGGGCTGGCCATGGCAGAAATAGTGGGCTCAAGGTGCTGTGGGTGGGACACAGATGCAGGCTACCAGCACTGGGTGCATGGCCACTGTTGGCAATGCCTCACCCTCCTCCAGCTGGAAGTAGAAGCCTAGCAGCTTCCATCAGCCAAAGCTGAGGGAAACTGCCCAAGAATAATTTTAAATGTCTTTAAATCAAAAGACTATACTAACAAAGTACAGGGGTAATGTACACAATGAGAGGAAATATTTGCAACTCATGTATCTAATATGGGATTAATATCCAGAATATATAGAGAACTAGTAAAACTCAACAGCGGTAAAAGAAAACAAATAACCTTACTCAAAAGTAGACAAAGGATTTGCATGGACATTTCTCCAAAGGAGACATACAAATAGCCAAGATGTTCAACATCATTAATCATTAGGGAAATGCACGTCAAAACTGCAAGATACCACTTCACTTCCATTAGGGTTGTTAATACTAAAAAGGAAAAGAAAATAACAAATATTAGTGAGAAAGTGGAAAAGCTGAAACCCTTGTGCACTGCTGCTCAGAAAGTAAAATAGTACAGCCACTGTGGAAAACAGTATGGCAGTAACTTCGAAAAATCAAAAACAGAGTTACCATGTAATCCAGTGAATCCATTTCTGGCTATATATTCAAAAAAATGAAAGCAGGGATTCTGAGAGATATTTGTACTTCCATGTTAATAGCAGTATTATTCTAAATAGCTAAAACATAGAAACAAGCCAAGTGTCTATTGGGTAATAAATGGATAAGCAAAATGTGGTACATGCATACAACTGAATATTATTCAGCCTCAAGGAGGCAAATTCTGATACATGCTACAACTTGGATGCACCTTGAGGACATTATGCTAAGTGAAATAAGCCAGTTACAAAGAGACAAATACTTTATGATTCCCCTTATAGGAGGTGTCTAGAGTAGTCAAATTCATAGATACAGAAAGCATAGTAGTTGCCATGAGGCAGAAATTTAAAATAATAATAATAATAAGTACTGCATTTATTCACTCCAAGAAAAGTAAAAGCTAAGGCCCAGAATGTGGCAAGGCAAAGGTTAAAAAGAAAAGAACAAGTTTTCCTCTGCCTAGCAGCTCACTTCAAGGACAGTTAGAAGATAATGCTGTCCGAATAGCCAAGGCCAAAAATATAGACTCCAGACACACCCCCTCCCATCCAGAGCATGGTTGAAAGAAAATAAAGAGAAAGACAGGTTCTTTTACTGTTACTCTTTTCCCAGGCTTCTTAAGCATGATTAGCATGATTGTGTTTCACAAATGTCTGTATTTAGCCAGTTCTTGTTTTTCTTTTAATGCAGCTACAAGGCCACAGGCTAGGTCACAAGTTAATGTTATGCTATAGATTATGTGACCTATTACTGTATGATTAACTGCTTTTATTTTGCTTCTGTAAGGCCACTTATAAAAACCCAACTCTGTCTTTGTTCAGGGCTCAGCTTTTGGATGTGAATCCTCTGAGCCAGTGTGTTCCTAAAATAAACAAATCCTCCTGTACTCCATATTGGTCTCTCTGTTCCTCAGTTTACCGCAACATTTTTGGTGACCACGAAGGGACTGGAGACAGCAGGCTTACAGCCTCCTTTGTCTCTGGGGGCTGGAGCATGGGCCTCGGGAAACCTGTGACCCCAGGCACTGCCGGAAGAACTTCAGCCCAGAGGGGAGATCAGCTCTGCCCTGACCCGGCACCCCTACCCAGCAGCGCCACAGAACCTAAAGAGAGGCTACACAATGATTTCAAAAACAGCATGCTTCAGGAACTGCAGTAAGGTTTTGGAGGCCCAAGGTAGGACCCATGCCTTGGACAAAAGGGGAGCCTGATCACCTCCTGGGGTGTGCTGAATAGTTCGACCCACAGGGGCTGGGAGCGACTAGAGTGGCTTGCCAATTCGGATGAAACTCACACCCACCCCACTGACACAGGATGCAAGAGTGGATGCAAGTCAGGAATCCTAGCTAAGTCAGCTAGGAATCTGGAGATGGCAAGAGTGGCTTGCCACCCCAACTGAGAACTGGAGGTGGCAACAGAGGCTTGCCACCCCAACTGCAAAACTAGAGGGGGCAAGAGTGGCTCGCCACCCCAATTATGAACATGGGAACTAAGTGTGTGAGTGTGTGAAGGGAGGGGCTTAATTAGGCTCATCAGCTGCGAAATGGGGAGTCACAGATCTTAACGTGGACTGTGTGCTCCAAGAAACTGTGGGGCCGACTAAGACTAGTGGCAATCTGCATACAGCTAATGGGAGCTACCCTACAGCTCAGAGTTGTAGTAGGAGTAAGGACCTCTCCAAAGCCAAGCAGCATCTGAAAACTCCCATAATAGGAGACGGTGTAGTCGGACAAAACGAGAGAAGAGTGTCTAAGAGTGAATGTGCTGTGTCGTAAAGGGAGGAATGGGAGGAAAGTCATAAAAACATCAAAACTTACTCTATTGGAGTGCATGTTACAGAACCTTAAGAAAAGTTTTGCAGGGGATTATAGAGTTAAGTTAACCTCCCAGAGGTTGAGAACTGTCTGTGAATTAGAATGGCCCCCTTTCTGTGTTGGATGGCCAACCGAAGGAACTATAGACAGGAAACAATTGGCCATGTATTTAAGGTGGTGACAGGGGTCAGAGGACAGCCAGTGTACTCAGATCAAATTCCTTTATATTGACTTATGGTTAAATATAATATAGACAAAACTGGCATAGATCCAGCCCAATTCAATGGCTTATTGCAAAAAAGCCAAAACTGAAAGTAAGAGCAGCTTCGCCAGCAGACACAGAGTTAAAGGGAGAATCCCAGAGAGAGCAAGAGAAGCCAGTTTTGCAGGAGCCTCCAGAGGTAACAGAAATTCTTTCTCCATATGTCCTAGCCTATCCCCCCTTTTACCAAGACTAACAGCCCCCCAGGAACCAGATTCAGGAGCTAACACCCCCCAGATCTCACCTCAAAAGGGAGGATCAGAGCCTTGAGAGGTTAGGGAAAGAAGTCAAGAAAATCAAGCGGGCTGTCTTAGATCTGGCCGTACTCGAGCTACGCAAATGCCTCTGAGGGAGATGCAAAGACTTATCTATGATGATGACCAGTATCCCAACTGGGACCCAGAGGATGCAACTCAGCTTCAGCATTGCAGAGGTACCAAGAGGCACTTCTGCAGGAGCTAAGAGTTGGTAGAAGGAAAGCAATTAATATAAGGAAGATTTCAGAAGTGCTTCAGGGAGCTGACCAGAGCCTAAGTCAGTTGTATGAGTTACTCTGTGAAGCATTCTGGCTTTACACCCCATTTAACTCTGGGGCTGCTGTACATCAGCACATGGTGAATACTTCATTTGTAGGGCAAGCCCAGGGTGACATCAAGCAGAAGTTGCAGGCATGAATACCAGTCTATAAAAGTGGCCACAAAGGTGGATGTTAACTGTGACCAGGGAACAAAACAGGAAAGAGCAAAAGCAACAAGAGCAGCAGCTAGGCATGCCAAGGGTTAAGTCCCTCTCCCCAGCCCGGCTCTATCTGGAAAAAGAGAGGGCCAGGGACTGATGCCAGAAGAAGAGCAAAGAAGAAGGAAAGGAGAAAGTAAGAGTAAGTGTGAGAAAGGAAAGAAGAAAGTAAAAAGGAAATCAGAAAGAAACAGGAGAGAGATGGCAGTGCTCAGGGGCAGGGCCCATGCCATTGCCCAGCCCTGCGGGCTGGCTGCAGGAGCAGGAGAACTCAGGAAGCAAAAAGGAAAGTAAATCGAAGGCTTAAGAAAAACGTCAATCTGTTGGCAACAGCTCTTATAGAAAGAGAGATTAGCAATGTGAGAGAACATAGCGGACACAGACGTAGATGTGGAAGAATTCAAGTTAGGCAAGGATTCAAGAGCCGGACAAGGCTAGAAAGAGATTAATGTGCGAGATGCAAAAAGAAAGGACACTGGAAGGATGAATGTTCAGAAGGCAATGGCCAAGGCTGCGAGACAAAGAGGCCATCGGCCAAGGGCTACCACACCTTGGAGGAACCAAATACTGATCTGATCAGGCTGGCAGGAGCTGAAGGATGTAAGGATTTGGACAGACTGGGCACCTTCTCATTAGGCTTCCAGAAGCCCATGGTCACATTAGACGTTAAAGGCAGCAGGATTCTGACATATCTGGATTGCAATTTCTCACTGATGGCTAAGCCACTAGATGGAGTTACAAAGGGAGGAGAAAAAGAACCCCTCCTCTGGGAAACTGAACAGGAGAAGGAGCCATGCCTTGTGAAAACTTGTTTACAGACTTTACAGAACTTCCCCGTGCCGGCTATCAGTACATGCTAGTGCTTGATTGCACCTTTTAGGGTAGGTTGAAGCTTTCCCCATCAGGACAGAAAAAGTATGAGAAGCAACTGAAGTACTGTTAAAAGACATTATCCCCAGGTTTGGACTGCCCCTAACTTTAGAGTCAGACAATAGGCCGGCATTTGTAGCTGAAATAGTGCAAAATTTAACAAGACTGTTAAAAATAAAATGAAAGTTACATACAGTCTATCATCCGCAAAGTTCAGGAAAAGGTAAAACGCATGAACCAGACACTCAAGCAGCTACTGAAGAAATATTTCCAGGAAATTCTTTAGACATAGAATCAGGTTTTTGCCTATGGTCCTCCTCCGAGTCAGGTGCACCCCCACCAAACAAACTGGGTATTTGCCCTATAAGATTGTGTTCAGTGAGCCACCCCCAAATCATAGGTCGAATTAAAGGTGACTTCCAGGAACTAGGGGAATTAACCTTAAGAAAGCAAATGCAGGCTTTAGGAATAGCTATACAAATGTTCATAATTAGGTACATGAAAATGCCTATAAGCCTCACACCCCTTTAAATCTGGTGACTCTGTTTAGGTTAAAAAGTAGAATCTAATTTCTCTAGGATCCATATAGGGTGGGCCCTATATTGTAACCCTGTCCACTCCCACTGCTGTTAAAGTTGCAGGTGTTGTGTCTTGGATCCACCACAGTCAGCTAAAACCAGCAGCTCAGGACAAGTGAACCAGCTAGCAGAACCCAGATCATCCAACCCAGCTGATCCCAAGATGAGACCAAGCTGCTGCTGAGGGTGACAACCCTGCTCTGGTCACTCCGGAGGCTGACTAGTCTATACACAACTGAAACTTGAGGAAACAACAAGCCCTGCTCTAGTCACACACCGGAAGCTGACTAGTCTATGCACGGCCGAAGCTTAAGGACTCATCAAGCAAGTAATGTAGTTAGAAATCTTAGGACTAGTGGTTTTCCTGTATACTAACTTTTTTATTATTGTTTTGTCACTATGCTCAACCCTTTTCCCAGGTAAGGACCTCTTTTGTCCTTGCTGGATATGAATATAGTGTACATTGTTTTGTTGTTGTTACCACCCTTAACCATGCTAGAAGGAACACCTATAGAGAGGTGTCTCCACTGTACACACACTACTTCGTCAAGGAACAGTATAACTAGAACCCTATTGTACTATACTTACTATGAGTGTACAAGGACTCACTTAGGAGCTTGTGCTTATAATCAGACCACCTATTCAATTTCTGACCCAGGAAATGGCCAGCCTTTTATATGCTATGACCCTAAGTCTCCACCTGGGACTTAGTTTGAGATTCATACCAAGTCAAAAGGAGAAAGTCTTATAAGTCAAACCCAAGCCTCTCTTTCCGGAGGGGGCGCTATATCCATATACTTTGATATTTGTCAGTTAACATCCACAAACCCAACCTATTTCACAATCTCTGGTCCTACAAGGTACCATACAAATTGCCAGTACAAAATTGTATGTGCATTCCCTGTTTATTCTTCCATTGCCTGCTTACCAGAACTGCACAACGCAGTTCATTGACACACCATCACCAAAGTCAAAGCCAATCTTGCTCATCAAAGTACCAGCAAAACCAGATTGTAAGACAAGCACTTGCAATCCTGTAAATCTTACCATCTTAAAGCCAGATCTACCTATATGGACTACAGGTTACTTCATGGCTTTACAAAGCTATGGTCACTCGGGCGGAGCAAGATGGCCGAATAGGAACAGTTCCAGTCTCCAACTCCCAGCGCGAGTGACACAGAAGACCGGTGATTTCTGCATTTTCAACTGAGGTACTGGGGTCATCTCTCTAGGGAGTGCCGGACAATCGGTGCTGGTCAGCTGCTGCAGCCTGACCAGCGTGAGCTGAAGCAGGGCGAGGCATCGCCTCACCTGGAAGCGCAAGGGGGAAGGAAATCCGTTTTCCTAGCCAGGGGAACTGAGACACAAACACCTGGAAAATCGGGTAACTCCCACCCCAATACTGCGCTTTAAGGAAACAGGCACACCAGGAGAATATATCCCACACCTGGCCGGGAGGGTCCCACGCCCACAGAGCCTCCCTCACTGCTAACACAGCAGTCTGTGGCTATCTATCCCCAAGGTAGCAGCGAGGCTGGGGGAGGGGCGCCCTCCATTGCTGAGGCTTAAGTAGGTAAACAAAGCCGCTGGGAAGCTCGAACTGGGTGGAGCTCACAGCAGCTCAAGGAAACCTGCCTGTCTCTGTAGACTCCACCTCTGGGGACAGCCACAGCTGAGGTCCAATAGGGAAAGCAGCGGGGGCCGGTGCAGAGGCAACGACTCTGTCTGACAGCTTTGGGGAGAGCCGTGGATCCCAACGCGGAGGTTGAGATCCGAGAACGGACAGACTGCCTGCTCAGGTGGGTCCCTGACCCCTGAGTAGCCTAGCTGGGAGACATCCCCCACTAGGGGCAGTCTGACACCCCACACCTCACAGGGTGGAGTCATCCCTGAGAGGAAACTTCCAAAGGAAGAATCAGACAGGTACACTCGCTGTTCAGCAATATTCTATCTTCGGCAACCTCTGCTGCTGATACCCAGGCAAACAGGGTCTGGAGTGGACCTCAAGCAATCTCCAACAGACCAACAGACAGTCCTTCTGACTGTCAGACGGAAAACTATCAAACAGGAAGGACACCTACCCCAAAACCCCATCAGTACGTCACCATCATCAAAGACCAGAGACAGATAAAACCACAAAGATGGGGAAGAAGCAGGGCAGAAAAGCTGGAAATTCAAAAAATAAGAGCGCATCTCCCCTGCAAAGGAGCACAGCCCATCGCCAGCACGGATCAAAGCTGGTCAGAGAATGACTTTGACGAGATGAGAGAAGAAGGCTTCAGTCCATCAAACTTCTCAGAGCTAAAGGAGGAATTACGTACCCAGCGCAAAGAAACTAAAAATCTTGAAAAAGAGTGGAAGAATTGACAGCTAGACTAATTAATGCAGAGAAGATTATAAACGAAATGACAGAGATGAAAACCATGACACGAGAAATACGTGACAAATGCACAAGCTTCAGTAACCGACTCGATCAACTGGAAGAAAGAGTATCAGCGATTGAGGATCAAATGAATGAAATGAAGCAAGAAGAGAAACCAAAAGAAAAAAGAAGAAAAAGAAATGAACAAAGCCTGCAAGAAGTATGGGATTATGTAAAAAGACCAAATCTACGTCTGATTGGGGTGCCTGAAAGTGAGGGGGAAAGTGGAACCAAGTTGGAAAACACTCTTCAGGATATCATCCAGGAGAACTTCCCCAACCTAGTAGGCAGGCCAACATTCAAATTCAGGAAATACAGAGAACGCCACAAAGATACTCCTCCAGAAGAGCAACTCCAAGACACATAATTGCCAGATTCACCAAAGTTGAAATGAAGGAAAAAATCTTAAGGGCAGCCAGAGAGAAAGGTCGGGTTACCCACAAAGGGAAGCCCATCAGACTAACAGCAGATCTCTCGGCAGAAACTCTACAAGCCAGAAGAGAGTGGGGGCCAATATTCAACGTTCTTAAAGAAAAGAATTTTCAACCCAGAATTTCATATCCAGCCAAACTAAGTTTCATCAGTGAAGGAGAAATAAAATCCTTTACAGATAAGCAAATGCTTAGAGATTTTGTCACCACCAGGCCTGCCTTACAAGAGACCCTGAAGAAGCCCTAAACATGGAAAGGAACAAACGGTACCAGCCATTGCAAAAACATGCCAAAATGTAAAGACCATCGAGGCTAGGAAGAAACTGCATCAACTAACGAGCAAAATAACCAGTTAATATCATAATGACAGGATCAAGTTCACACATAACAATATTAACCTTAAATGTCAATGGACTAAATGCTCCAATTAAAAGACACAGACTGGCAAACTGGATCAAGAGTCAAGACCCATCAGTCTGCTGTATTCAGGAGACCCATCTCACATGCAGAGACATACATAGGCTCAAAATAAAGGGATGGAGGAAGATCTACCAAGCAAATGGAGAACAAAAAAAAGCAGGGGTTGCAATCCTAGTCTCTGATAAAACAGACTTTAAACCATCAAAGATCAAAAGAGACAAAGAAGGCCATTACATAATGGTAAAGGGATCAATTCAACAGGAAGAGCTAACTCTCCTAAATAATATGCACCCAATACAGGAGCACCCAGATTCATAAAGCAAGTCCTTAGAGACCTACAAAGAGACTTAGACTCCCATACAATAATAATGGGAGATTTCAACACTCCACTGTCAACATTAGACAGATCAACGAGACAGAAAGTTAACAAGGATATCCAGGAATTGAACTCATCTCTGCACCAAGCGGACCTAATAGACATCTATAGAACTCTCCACCCCAAATCAACAGAATATACATTCTTCTCAGCACCACATCGCACTTATTCCAAAATTGACCACATAATTGGAAGTAAAGCACTCCTCAGCAAATGTACAAGAACAGAAATTATAACAAACTGTCTCTCAGACCACAGTGCAATCAAACTAGAACTCAGGACTAAGAAACTCAATCAAAACCGCTCAACTACATGGAACTGAACAACCTGCTCCTGAATGACTACTGGGTACATAACGAAATGAAAGCAGAAATAAAGATGTTCTTTGAAACCAATGAGAACAAAGATACAACATACCAGAATCTCTGGGACACATTTAAAGCAGTGTGTAGAGGGAAATTTATAGCACTAAATGCCCACAAGAGAAAGCAGGAAAGATCTAAAATTGACACTCTAACATCACAATTAAAAGAACTAGAGAGGCAAGAGCAAAACATTCAAAAGCTAGCAGAAGGCAAGAAATAACTAAGATCAGAGCAGAACTGAAGGAGATAGAGTCACAAAAAACCCTCCAAAAATCAATGAATCCAGGAGTTGGTTTTTTGAAAAGATCAACAAAATGACAGACCGCTAGCTAGACTAATAAAGAAGAAAAGAGGGGGAATCAAATAGACGCAATAAAAAATGATAAAGGGGATATCACCACCGACCCCACAGAAATACAAACAACCATCAGAGAATACTATAAAGCCTCTACGCAAATCAACTAGAAAATCTAGAAGAAATGGATAATTTCCTGGACACTTACACTCTCCCAAGACTGAACCAGGAAGAAGTTGAATCCCTGAATAGACCAATAACAGGCTCTGAAATTGAGGCAACAATTAATAGCCTACCCACGAAAAAAGTCCAGGACCAGATGGATTCACAGCTGAATTCTACCAGAGGTACAAGGAGGAGCTGGTACCATTCCTTCTGAAACTCTTCCAATCAATAGAAAAAGAGGGAATCCTCCCTAACTCATTTTATGAGGCCAACATCATCCTGATACCAAAGCCTGGCAGAGACACAACAAAAAAAGAGAATTTTAGACCAATATCCCTGATGAACATCGATGCAAAAATTCTCAATAAAATACTGGCAAACCGGATTCAGCAGCACATCAAAAAGCTTATCCACCATGATCAAGTGGGCTTCATCCCTGGGATGCAAGGCTGGTTCAACATTCGCAAATCAATAAACGTAATCCAGCATATAAACAGAACCAAAGACAAGAACCACATGATTATCTCAATAGATGCAGAAAAGGCTTTTGACAAAATTCAACAGCCCTTTATGCTAAAAACGCTCAATAAATTCGGTATTGATGGAACGTACCTCAAAATAATAAGAGCTATTTACGACAACCCACAGCTAATATCATACTGAATGGGCAAAAACTGGAAAAATTCCCTTTGAAAACTGGCACAAGACAGGGATGCCCTCTCTCACCACTCTTATTCAACATAGTGTTGGAAGTTCTGGCTAGGGCAATCAGGCAAGAGAAAGAAATCAAGGGTATCCAGTTAGGAAAAGAAGAAGTCAAATTGTCCCTGTTTGCAGATGACATGATTGTATATTTAGAAAACCCCATCGTCTCAGCCCAAAATCTCCTGAAGCTGATAAGCAACTTCAGCAAAGTCTCAGGATACAAAATTAATGTGCAAAAATCACAAGCATTCTATACACCAGTAACAGACAAGCAGAGAGCCAAATCAGGAATGAACTTCCATTCACAATTGCTTCAAAGAGAATAAAATACCTAGGAATCCAGCTTACAAGGGATGTAAAGGACCTCTTCAAGGAGAACTACAAACCACTGCTCAGTGAAATCAAAGAGGACACAAACAAATGGAAGAACATACCATGCTCATGGATAGGAAGAATCAATATCGTGAAAATGGCCATACTGCCCAAGGTTTTTATAGATTCAATGCCATCCCCATCAAGCTACCAATGACTTTCTTCACAGAATTGGAAAAAACTGCTTTAAAGTTCATATGGAACCAAAAAAGAGCCCGCATTGCCAAGACAATCCTAGGTCAAAAGACAAAGCTGGAGGCGTCACGCTACCTGACTTCAAACTATACTACAAGGCTACAGTAACCAAAACAGCATGGTACTGGTACCACAACAGAGAAATAGACCAATGGAACAGAACAGAGTCCTCAGAAATAATACCACACATCTACAGCCATCTGATCTTTGACAAACCTGAGAGAAACAAGAAAGGGGAAAGGATTCCCTATTTAATAAATGGTGCTGGGAAAATTGGCTAGCCATAAGTAGAAAGCTGAAACTGGATCCTTTCCTTACCCCTTATACGAAAATTAATTCAAGATGGATTAGAGACTTAAATGTTAGACCTAATACCATAAAAAACCTAGAAGAAAATCTAGGTAGTACCATTCAGGACATAGGCATGGGCAAGGACTTCATGTCTAAAACACCAAAAGCAACGGCAGCAAAAGCAAAATTGACACATGGGATCTAATTAAACTAAAGAGCTTCTGCACAGCAAAAGAAACTACCATCAGAGTGAACAGGCAACCTACAGAATGGGAGAAAATTTTTGCAACCTATTCATCTGACAAAGGGCTAATATCCAGAATCTACAAAGAACTCAAACAAATATACAAGAAAAAAACAAACAACCCCATCAAAAAGTGGGCAAAGGATATGAACAGACATTTCTCAAAAGAAGACATCCATACAGCCAACAGACACATGAAAAAATGCTCGTCATCACTCGCCATCAGAGAAATGCAAATCAAAACCACAATGAGATACCATCTCACACCAGTTAGAATGGCAATCATTAAGAAGTCAGGAAACAATAGATGTTGGAGAGGATGTGGAGAAATAGGAACACTTTTACACTGTTGGTGGGATTGTAAACTAGTTCAACCATTATGGAAAACAGTATGGCAATTCCTCAAGGATCTAGAACTAGATGTACCATATGACCCAGCCATCCCACTACTGGGTATATACCCAAAGGATTATAAATTACTCTACTACAAAGACACATGCACACGTATGTTTATTGCGGCACTATTCACAATAGCAAAGACTTGGAATCAACCCAAATGTCCATCTGTGACAGACTGGATGAAGAAAATGTGGCACATATACACCATGGAATACTATGCAGCCATCAAAAAGGATGAGTTTGTGTCCTTTGTAGGGACATGGATGCAGCTGGAAACCATCATTCTTAGCAAACTATCACAAGAAGAGAAAACCAAACACCGCATGTTCTCACTCATAGGTGGGAACTGAACAATGAGATCACTTGGACTCGGGAAGGGGAACATCACACACTGGGGCCTATCAGGGGGAGGGGGGAGGAGGGAGGGATTGCATTGGGGAGTTATACATGATATAAACGTTATGCACATGTACCCTAGAACTTAAAGTATAATAAAATAATAAATAAATAAATAAAATAAAATAAAAAATAAATAAAATAAAAAAAAGAAAATTCAAAATATTATAACTATAAAAAAAAAAAAAAGCTATGGTCAAAAAGCTAAAATAACTTTGTATATTCTAAAGAGGACTCGAACCAAGCAGTCAGCCCAGCAACAATTCCGAGTCTTTAAGTCATTCTTTGAGCATATAACCAGAAGTTACCAGAGCCTCCTCCTTTAGCCAAAAACCTATTTGCTCAGCTGGCTGAAAACATTGCTGGCAGCCTGGGCATTTCCCCATGTTATGTTTGTGGAAGTACTAACATAGGGACCAATGACCTTGGGAAGCAAAAAAGTTAATGTCCCAAGATAACTTTACTGTGACTGACTATTTCCCCAAATAGATGCCCACAAGTTCAAGCATCTGGCTCTTAAAAACTTCTATTATTAGGAGATACTGTGTTGCTCGCTGGGGAAAGGCTTTTACAGATCCAATAGGAGAACTAAACTGCTTAGAACAGCAGTATTATAATGAAACATTAAGGAAAACTTTGTGGCAGGGCAGAGATGACTACAAAGTACCTCATCCAAATCCATTCTCCTGTTTCTCTTCTCTAAACCACACTTGGTATCAACTTTAAGCTCCAAATACTTGGCAAGTACCCCCCAGTCTTTATTGGATCTGTGGGCTATGGGCATATAGACAGTTGCCAATTAAATGGGCAGGTGCCTGTGTGCTTAGAACAATTAGACCATCTTTCTTCCTAGTCCCACTGCAACAGAGAAAAACTTTAGGGTATCCTGTGTATGATGAACTTAGAAGAAGAAACAAAAGAGATGCAGACATAAAGAGAGATATAAAAATAGGAGATTAAAAAGACACAGATGAGCCCCCTGAAAAAATAATTCAATACTATGGGCCAGCTACCTGGGCACAAGTTGGGTCATAGGGATACCACACTCCTATTTACATGCTTCACCACATCATAAGGTTGCAGGCAGTACTTGAAATCATCACTAATGAAACAGCAAATGTATTAGATTTACTGGCCCAGCAAACCACAAAAATGAGAAATGCTATCTATCAGAACAGACTACCTCCTAGCCCAGGAAGGAGGAGTACGTGGAAAGTTCAGTCTCACTAATTATTGTCTGGAAATCAATGACAATGGAAAAGCAATTATGGAAATAACTGCAAGAATGAGAGAATTAGCCCATGTTCCAGTTCAAACCTGGAAAAGGTGGTCCCCAGATTCTCTCTTTGGAGGCCAGTTTTCATTTTTCAGAAGGTTCAATACTTTAATAGGAGTGGTTCTGGCCATGCTAGGAAGTTGCCTAATACTCCCTTGTCTCTTACCTCTCCTTGTTAGAAGCATTCAATCAATTATAGAGGCAATAGTAGCTAGGCAAACTACCTCTCAGCTAATGGCTCTGTGTAAATATCAACCTCTGTCTAAAGAAGAAAACTTGTCTCTTCAGGCGGAACTAAGTGATAGTGATGCCTTTTATTAAACTTCTTTTATAAAAGGCATCAAAGAGGGAAAAACTGAGGCAGAAATTTAAAATAATAATAATAAGTACTGCATTTATTCACTCCAGGAAAAGTAAAAGCTAAGGCCCAGAATGTGGTAAGGCAAAGGTTAAAAAGAAAAGAACGGCCGGGCGCGGTGGCTCAAGCCTGTAATCCCAGCACTTTGGGAGGCCGAGACGGGCGGATCACGAGGTCAGGAGATCGAGACCATCCTGGCTAACATGGTGAAACCCCGTCTCTACTAAAAATACAAAAAACTAGCTGGGCGAGGTGGCGGGCGCCTGTAGTCCCAGCTACTTGGGAGGCTGAGGCAGGAGAATGGCGTGAACCCGGGAGGCGGAGCTTGCAGTGAGCCGAGATTGCGCCACTGCACTCCAGCCTGGGCGACAGAGCGAGACTCCGCCTCAAAAAAAAAAAAAAAAAAAAGAAAAGAACAAGTTTTCCTCTGCCTAGCAGCTCACTTCAAGGACAGTTAGAAGATAATGCTGTCCGAATAGCCAAAGCCAAAAAAATAGGCTGCAGACACACTCCTCCCTTCCAGAGTAAGGTTGAAAGAAAATAAAGAGAAAGACAAGTTCTTTTACCGTTATTCTTTTCCCAGGCTTCTTAAGCATGATTAGCATGATTGTGTTTCACAGATGTCTGTATTTAGCCAGTTCTTGTTTTTCTTTTAATGCAGCTACAAGGCCACTGGCTAGGTCACAAATTATGTTATGCTATAGATTATGTGACCTATGGCCGGGCGCGGTGGCTCAAGCCTGTAATCCCAGCACTTTGGGAGGCCGAGACGGGCGGATCACGAGATCAGGAGATCGAGACCATCCTGGCTAACACGGTGAAACCCCGTCTCCACTAAAAAAAAAAAAAAAAATACAAAAAAAACTAGTCGGGCGAGGTGGCGGGCGTCTGTAGTCCCAGCTACTCGGGAGGCTGAGGCAGGAGAATGGCGTGAACCCGAGAGGCGGAGCTTGCAGTGAGCCAAGATAGCACCACTGCACTCCAGCCTGGGCGACAAAGCGAGACTCCGTCTCAAAAAAAAAAAAAAAATTATGTGACCTATTACTGTATGATTAACTGCTTTTATTTTGCTTCTGCAACGCCGCTTATAAAAACCCAACTCTGTCTTTGTTCAGCGCTCAGCTTTTGGATATGAATCTTCTGAGCTGAAGCGTACCTAAAATAAACAAATCCTCCTGTACTCTGTATTGGTCTCTCGGTTCCTCAGTTTACTGCAACAGCCATGACCTGGGGGAAGGGTAAATGGGGAGTTATTGTTAAATAAATGTATTGTTTTAGTTTTGTAAGATGAAAAGTATTTTGGAAATGGATCATGGTGATGAAGGTTGTACAAAAATATGAATGTACTTAATACCACTGAATGTACACTTAAAATGATTAACAAAATACATACTGTGTAGTACATATTTTACCACAATAAAAACTTGGAACAGACGTGGCTGGCAAGATGGCTGAATAGGAACAGCTCTGGTCTGCAGCTCCCAGTGAGATCAATGCAGAAAGCCGGTGACTTCTGCATTTCCAACTGAGGAACCCAGCTCATCTCATTGGGACTGGTTAGACAATGGGTGCAGCCCACAGAGGGTGAGCAGAAGCAGGGTGGGGTGTCGCCTCACCCAGGAATCACAAGGGGTCGAGGAACCCCCTCCCTTAGCCAAGGGAAGCTGTGAGGGACTATGCCATGAGGAATGGTGCACTCTGGCCCAGATACTACGATTTTCCCATGATCTTCAAAACCCACAGACCAGAAGATTGCCTCGGGTGCCTTTGTTGATGCTGATGCTATTCCATCAGGGCCCAGGGTTTCAAGTACAAAATTGGGTGGCCATATGAACAGACACCAAGCTAGCTCCAGGAGTTTTTTTCGTATCCCAGTAGCATCGAGAATACCAGTGAGACAGAACTGTTCACTCCCCTGGAAAGGGGGCTGAAGCCAGGGAGCCAAGTGGTCTAGCTAAGCGGATCCAGCCTCATGGGATCCACTGGCTTGAAATTCCCACTGCCAGCACAGCAGTCTGAAGTTGACCTGGGATACTCAAGCTTGGCGTGGAGAGGGGCATCCACCATTAATGAGGCTTCAGTAGGAATTTTTTCCTCTCACAGTGTAAACAAAGACTCCCGGAAGTTCTAACTGGGCAGAGCCCACCGCAGCTTGGCAAAGATGCTGTAGCCAGACTGCCTTTCTAGATTGCTCCTCTCTGGGCAGGGCATCTCTGAAAAAAATGGTGGCAGCCCCAGTCAAAGGCTTATAGATCAAATTCCCATCTCTCTGGGAATGAACACCTTGGGGAAAGCGTGGATGTAGGCACAGCTTCAGCAGACTTAAACGTCCCTATCTGCTGGCTCTGAAGAGAACCGTGGAGCTCTCAGCACAGTCCTCGAGCTCTGCTAAGGGACAGACTGCCTCCTCAAGTAGGTCCCTGACCCCTCTGCTTCCTGACTGGGAGACACCTCCAAAGAGGGGTCAACAGACACCTCATACAGGAGAGCTACAGCTGGCATCTGGAGGTTGCCCCTCTAGGTATAAAGCTTTCAGAGGAAAAAATGGTCAGAAAGCTTTGCTATTCTGTAGCCTCTGCTGGTTATATCCAGACAAACAGGATCTGGAGTGGACCTCCAGCAAACTACAGCAGACATGCAGCAGAGGGGCCTGACTGTTAGAAGAAAAACTAAAAAACAGAAAAGGATAGCATCAACATCAACAAAGAGGATGTCCACACAGAAACCCCATCCAAAAGTCAGCAGCAACATCAAAGAGCAAAGGTAGATAAATCCATGAAAACGAGGAAAACCCAGCACAAAAGGACTGAAATTTTCAAAAATCAGATTGCCTCTTTTCTTCCAAAGGATCACAACTCCTCGCCAGCAAGGAAACAAAACTGGACAGGGAAAGAGTTTGATGAATTGAAAAAAAGTAGGCTTCAGAAGGTGGGAAATAACAAATTCTTCCGAGTTAAAGAAGCATATTCTAACCCAATGCAAGGAAGCTGAAAACCTTGAAAAAGGTTACAGGAATTGCTAACTGGAACACCCACTTTACAGACTAACATAAATGACCTGATGGAAATGAAAAACACAGCATGAGAACTTCGTGAAGCATACACAAGTATCAATAGCTGAATCAATCAAGCAAAAAAAACATGATATCAGAGATTGAAGATCAACTTAAGGAAATAAAGCATGAAGACAAGATTGGGGAAAAAATAATAAAAAGGAATGAACAAAGCCTCTAAGAAATATGGAATGATGTGACAAGACCAAACCTACATCTGATTGGTGTACCTGAAAGTGACGGAAAGAAGGAAACCAAGTTGGAAAACACTCTTCAAGATATTATCCAGGAGAACTTCCCCAACCTAGCCAGGCAGGCCAACATTCAAATTCAGGAAATACAGAGAATACCACAAAGACACTCCTCAAGACAAGCAACCCCAAGACACATAATCATCAGATTCACAAAGGTTGAAATGAAGAAAATAATGTTAAGGGCAGCCAGAGAGAAAGGTTGGGTTACCCACAAAGGGAAGCCCATCAAACTAACAGGGGATCTCTGCAGAAATGCTGCAAGCTAGAACACAGTGGGAGCCAATATTCAATATCTTTAAAGAAAAGAATTTTCAAGCCAGAATTTCATGTCCAGACAAACAAAGCTTCATAAGTGAAGGAGAAATAAAATTCTTTACAGACAAGCAAATGCTGAGAGATTTTGTCACAACCAGGCCTGCCATACAAGAGCCCCTGAAGGAAGCACTAAAAGAAAAACAGGTACCAGCCCCTGCAAAAACATACCAAATTGTAAAGACCATCAACACTATGAAGAAACTGCATCAACTAACAGGCAAAATAACCAGCTAGCATCATAATGACAGGATCAAATTCACACATAACAATATTAACCTTAAATGGAAATGTGCTAAGTGCCTCAACTAAAAGACACAGACTGGAAAATTGGATAAAGAGGCAAGACCCATCAGTCCTGTATTCAGGACGCCCATTTCATGTGCAAAGACGCACATAGGCTCAAAATAAAGAAATGGAGGAATATTTACCAAGCAAATAAAAAGCAAAAAAAGCAGGGGTTACAATACTAGTCTCTGATAAAACAGGTTTTAAATCAACAAAGATCAAAAAAGACAAAAAAGAGCATTACATAATGGTAGAGGGATCAATCCAACAAGAAGAGCTAACTATTCTAAAAATATGTGCACCCAGTGCAGGAGCACCCGGATTCATAAAGCAAGTTGTTAGAGACCTACAAAGAGATTTAAACACTCACACAATAATGGTGAAAGACTTTAACACCTCACTGTCTATATTAGACATATCAATGAGACAGAAAATTAACAAGGATATACAGGACTTGAACTCAGCTCTGGATCAAGCAGACCTAATAGAAATCTACGGAACTCTCCAACCGAATTCAACAGAATATACATTCTTCTCAGCACCACATCGCACTTATTCTAAAATTGACCACGTAATAAAACTCAGCAAATGCAAAAGAATGGAAATCATAACAGTCTCTCAGACCACAGTGCAATCAAACTAGAACTCAGGACTAAGAAACTCACTCAAAACCGCACACCTACATGGAAACTGAACAACCTCCTCCTGAATGACCACCAGGTAAATAACGAAATTAAGGCAGAAATAAATGAGTTCTTTAAAACCAATGAGAACACAGACAAAACGTACCAGAATCTCTGGGACACAGCTAAAGCAGTGTGTAGAGTAAAATGTACAGCACTAAATGCCCACAAAAGAAAGCAGGAAAGATCTAAAACTGATACCCTAACATCACAATTAAAAGAACTAGAGAAGCAAGAGCAAACAAATTCAAAAGCTAGCTGAAGACAAGAAATATCTAAGATCAGAGCAGAACTGAAGGAGATAGAGACACAAAAAACCCTTCAAAAAATCAATGAACCCAGGAGCTGGTTTCTTTAAAAGATCAACAAAATAGATAGACCACAAGTCAAACTAATAAAAAAGAAAAGAGAGAAGAATCAAAGAGACACACTAAAAAATGATAAAGAGGATATCACCACTGATCCCATAGGAACACAAATTATTATCAGAGAATACCATAAACACCTCTAAGCATTTACACTAGAATATTTAAAAGAAATGGATAAATTCCTGGACACATATACCCTACCAAGACTAAACCAGAATGAAGTCAAATTCCTGAATAGACCACTAAAAAATTCTGACAGTGAAGAAGTTAATTAAAACCCTGCCAATCAAAAAAGCCCAGTACCAGATGGATTCGTAGCTGAATTCTACCAGCAGTACAAAGAGGTGCTGGTACCATTCCTTCTGAAACTATTCCAACCCACAGAAAAACAAGAACTCCTCCCTAACTCATTTTATGAGGCCAGCATCATTCTGATACCAAAATCTGGCAGAGACACAAAAAATAAAGAAAAGTTCAGGACAATATCCCTGATGAACATCAATGCAAAAATCCTCAATAAAATACTGGCAAATCATATCCAGTAGCACATCAGAAAGCTTATCCACCGTGATCAAGTCAGCTTCATCCCTGGGATGCAAGCCTGGTTCAGCATACACATAAACAGAACCATCACATAAACAGAACCAATTACAAAAACCACCTGATTATCTCAATAGATGCAGAAAAGGATTCAATTAAATTCAACACCTCTTCATGCTAAAAACTCTCAATAAACAAGGTATTGATGGAACATATCTCAAAATAATAAGAGTTATTTATAACAAACCCACAGCCAATATCATACTGAATGGACAAAAACTGGAAGCATTCCCTTTGAAAACCAGCACAACACAAGGATGCCCTCTCTCAACACTCCTATTCAACATAGTATTGGAAGTTCTGGCCAAAGCAAACAGGTGAGAGGAAGAAATAAAGAGTATTCAAATAGAGAGGAAGTCAAATTGTCTCTATTTACAGATGACATAATTGTACATTTTGAAAACCCCATCATCTCAGCCCAAAATCTCCTTAAGCTGAGAAGCAATTTCAGCAGTCTCAGGATACAAAAATCAATGTGCAAAAATTACAAGCCTTCCTATACACCAGTAATAGACAAATAGAGAGCCAAATCATAAGTGAACTCCCATTCACAATCGCAGCAAAGAGAATAAAATACCTAGGAATACAACTTACAAGGGATGTGAAGGACCTCTTCAAGTATAACTATAAACCACCTCTCAAGGAAATAAGAGAGGACACAAACAAATGGAAAAACATTCCATGCTCATGGATAGGAAGAATCAATATCATAAAAACGACCATGCTGTCCAAAGTAATAGATTCAATGCTATCCCTATCAAGCTACCATTGACTTTCTTCACAGAATTAGAAGAAACTACTTTAAAGTTTATATGGAACCAAAAAAGAGCCCACATAGCCGACACAATCCTAAGCAAAAAGAACAAAGCTGGAGGCATCACGCTACCTGACTTCAAACTATACTACAAGGCTACAGTAACCAAAACAGCATAGTACTGGTACCAAAACAGATATAGAGACCAATGGAACAGAACAGATAACTCACAAATAACAACACACAACTAAAAGCATCTGATCTTTGACAAACATGACGAAAACAAGAAATGGGGAAATGATTCCCTATTTAATAAATGGTGCTGCGAAAACTGGATAGCCATATGCAGGAAACTGAAACTGGACAACTTCTTTACACTTTATACAAAAATTAACTCAAGATGGATTAAAGATTTGAATGTAAGAACTAAAACCATAAAAACCCTAGAAGAAAACCTAGGCAATAACATTCAGGGCATAGGCATGGGCAAAGACTTCATGACTGAAACACCAAAAGCAATGTCAACAAAATCCAAAATTGACAAATGGGATCTAATTAAGTTAAAGGGCTTCTGCACAGCTAAAGAAACTATCATCAGAATGAACAGGCAACCTACAGAATGGGAGAAAATTTTTGCAATCTATCCATCTGACAAGGGGCTAATATCCAGAATCTACAAAGAACTTAAACAAATTTACAAGAAAATAACAAACAACCCCATTCAAAAAGTGGGCAAAGGATATGAGTAGTCACTTCTCAAAAGAACACATTTATGCAGCCAACAAACATGAAAAAAAAAGCTCATCATCACTGGTCATTAGAGAAATGCAAATCAAAACCACAATGAGTTCATTAAAAAGTCAAGGAACAACAGATGCTGGAGAGGATGTGGAGAAATAGGAACACTTTTACACTGTTGGTGGGAGTGTAAATTAGTTCACCACTGTGGAAGACAGTGTGCCAATTCCTCAAGGATCTAGAATCAGAAATACTATTTGACCCAGAAATCCCATTACTGAGTATATACCCAAAGGATTATAAATCATTCTACTGTAAAGACACATGCACACATATGTTTATTGTGGCACTATTTACAATAGCAAACACCTGGAACCAACCCAAATCCCATCAATGATAGACTGGATAAAGAAAATGTGGCACATATGCACCATAGAATACTATACAGCCATAAAAGAGCATGAGTTCATGTCCTTTGCAGGGACATGGATAAAGCTGGAACCCATCATTCCTGGCAAACTAACACAAGAACAGAAAACCAAACATCGCATGTTCTCACTCATAAGTTGGAGTTGAACAATGAGAACACATGGACACAGGGAGGGGAATATCACACACTGGGGCCTGTTGGGGGTTTGTGGGGTGGGGCACTAGGGGAGGGATAGCATTAGGAGAAATACCTAATGTAGACGATGGGTTGATGGATGCAGCAAACCACCGTGATACGTGTATACCTACCTAACAAACCCATATGTCCTGCACATGTATCTCAGAACTTAAAGTTTGATAAGGAAGGAAGGAAGGAAAGAAAGAACACAGCATTGCTTCTGGGATATCCTTGCCAAAAATACATAGCCTGAATCTAATCATGAGACTCATCAGACCAATGTCCCATATTGAGGGGGAATCTATGAAATAACTCTCGCATAACCTTCAAAACATGTAAAGGTCATGAAAGTCAAAGAAAAATTGAAGAACTGCTCCAAATGAAGGAGACTAAAAGGACATGACAAGCAAATGCAAAGTGCAACTCTGAACCAGACTCTTTTGCTCTGAAAGGTATTTTGGAACAACTGACAAAACTTAAATAAAGTTTGAGAATTACATAGTGGTTGAATATTAATGCAATTTTCTGATTTTGATGGTTGTATTATGGTTATGTGCCCTTGTATGTAGAAAATATATCCTGAAGTATCCATGGGTGATGAAGCAGTAGATTGGAAACTTATTCTCAAATGGGTCAGGAAAAAAAGGGCATTTGAACTGTACTTGCAACTTTTCTGTAAGTTTGAGATGGTTTCAAAATAAAGAAAGCAAAAATAAGCATAAAAAGAAAAAAATTAAAAACTTGGAGAAAAGATATGGCAGCTCTATACAATTTTTCATCTATTTATACCTTTTCACCTAAGCAAAACAATCTCCAAAATATACTACCATATTAAAATTTTGTTTAAAAGAAAGATGCAGAACACTGGTTATCACATTCAATCAATAACTTTTTAAAAACAGAGAAATACACAGCTGCCCTTATATGCTTAGAACATCTCTAGAAAGATAAAAAACTGATATCAATGGTTACCTCATAGGAAGGGAACTGGTAGCTAGAACACAAAAATAGAAGGGAATATCACTTTTCATGTAGAATCCCTTAGTATCTTTAGAATTATGTACAAATGTATATATTTCATTGCCAAAGTAATCCATTAATTACCATTTGTTTATTTATTTATTTTTGTTTTGTTTTGTTTTTTGAGACAGAGTCTTGCTCAGTGGCCCAGGCTGGAGTGCAGTGGCATGATCTTGGCTCACTGCAAGCTCCGCCTCCAGGGTTCACGCCATTCTCCTGCCTCAGCCTCCCGAGTAGTTGGGACTACAGGTGCCCGCCACCGCGCCTGGCTAATTTTTTTTTTTTTTTTTTGTATTTTTAGTAGAGATGGGGTTTCACCATGTTAGCCAGGATGGTCTCGATCTCCTGACCTCATGATCCACCTGCCTCGGCCTCAGGAGAGTACCTTGACTCACCCAGTCCCTGAATCTAAGTTAGGAAGCAGAAGGGAGACTACAAGAGAGAACTGCACAGGAAATGTCATATGCCTTTTTGAGACCTAACCAGCTACTGTAAGATGTCATTCCTGATCCTAGCTCTTCACAAATTGCACATGGTCCTGGGATCCTGGAAGTCAGTGGTATCACTGTTAGCTGCTAAAAAAAATAAAAAAATAAAAAAATAAAAAACTCTAGAAGCATTTGCAGAACTGTGGCTTGAGTGGGAGTTGGGATCCCACAACAAAGTCTGAAAAGGGAACATGGTGTGGGCTCCAGCTACTGGTGCTGGAACCAGGCACCTCACCCCCTGGGACCTGTGCAGGAGGACAGTCTCTGCATAGGCTTGGTTTTGGGTTGGGCAGCAACTCATATGGTGCAAACTACTGGGATTAACTGAATAGCTGTGTTGGCTGAGACAACCAGTATTGGGAAGGGAAATTCACCAGGACTAAGGCATGAGGGTGACACAAGTCCCATTTCTGCCAATCAAAGCTTTGGCTGCTGGGACCACGCCCTCCTCCCCATGCTAAGACCTCAATACAGCAGCTATGGTCCCTCACCCAAGCATTTCATCAAGGCTGATGTATACACTCACTATTGGGGGACCTGAGCACAACATTGCCCACTGCATTGCCAAGCCTTGCCATGCTCCTTACAAGACAGAGCATGGAATCCAGGCTTCTGGATGTTCCACAACACAATTTACCACCTGGGATGCCCAAGCACTTTTCCTGAGGAACAAAAATGAGCATAAACATTATACCAATACCACCACAGCTGGATCTTGCCTGTAAGTGCCATCTACTGGTCTGGAGGTCAGCTCATACAGTCCACTGCAATCACTGCTAACACAAAAGTACAGCACTCAAGACTTTGAAGAACACATCACAATCACTGCTACTGCCATTGCCTGTGAACAGGCTGCTCAGAAGCCTACAGTTGATTTTTTGCTGTCCCATCCCATATACTGCTAACTGACATCAGAGAAAGTCAAAAAGAGGCCCAAACACAGCCTGCCTGAACTGCAAACACACATGCCAGCGTATGCTACTCCAGGTAGTAAGGATAAACATGTTAGCCCAACACTCCTACCCCTAAAACCTGAAGATGGACACATCTAGCATTCCAGTCCCCAACAACTTTACCACAGCCCCACAAACAACTAAACTGTAATACATAAAGGAAAACACAGATTGAACTAACACAATTTATAGCCTAAGAAATCATACAGAATCTTCACTACTGTATGCACTCAGAAACAAAATCAAAGGCTTCCACCAAACAAACAGAAAAGCACATTGCAGAAAGCACTGACCATGTCCCTACAGTCACAAGTTTAAGAAAACAGTCCCCTTCCCAAAAAAAAGTAAATTCAAAAATAAGAAGAAGCTACTCTTGCTCCAAATGCACAAAAATCAATGTTAAAAAAAAAAAAAAAAACAGGAAACATGCAAAAGCAAGGTGATGTAACACCTTCAAAGAAACACAATAATTCTTCAGCACTATATCCTAACCCAAAAGGAATCCTCAGTATGCTACATAAAGAATTCAAAATATTTTTCTTTTTTGTTAATAATTCAAAATATTGATTTTAAAGAAGTTCACTGAGATGCAAGACAAATCTGAAAAACAAAGAACTCAGAAAATCAGTCCAGGAAGTGAGCAAGAAATTTACCAAGGAGGCAGATTTTTTTTTTTAAAGAACCAAACAAAACCTGTGGAACTGAAAAACTTATTAAAGGAAATAGCAAATACATTATTTAAAAAGCTTTAATGATATAGGCTAGATCAAACAGAAAAAAACATTTTCAGAAGTTAAAGGTAGATCTTTTTTAAAAAAACTTTTATTTTAGATTTAGGGATACATGTACAGGTTTGTCATATAAGTAAATCACATGTCATAGGCATTTGGTGTATGGATTATTTTGTCACCCAGGTAAGAGAGATAGTACCCAATAGGTAGCTTTTTAAATCTTCACTCCCCTCCCACTCTTAACCCTCAAGTAGACCTGTGCCTTTTGTTCCCTTCTTCATGCCCTTGTGTACTCAATATTTATCCCACTTATAAAAGTGAGAACATGCAGTATTTTGTTTTCTGTTCCTGTGTTAGTTTGCTTAGGATAATGGCCTCCAGCTTTATCCATGTTGCTGCAAAGGACATGATTTATTCCTTTTTGTAAATGCATAGTATTCTGTTGTATATATGTACCACATTTTCTTTTCTTTTTTTTTTTTTTTTTTTTTGGCAGAGCTAGCTGAGGTTTTATTTTGGACCAATAAAAGAAGCAATTGAATTGTTTTATAGCTGGAGGCATGGGCAAGGGGAGTCCCCACGTAGTAAACTCCCCTGTGGGTGGGCTGAGGGCCCTCAGGTGGGTCTCCTGTTACCAGTGGTACCCTACATAGCGGTCTCCCTCCCAGGCTCTGGGGCAGCACAGGAGGGGTAGGCTGGGAGGGGCTGCCGCAGCTGTTCCCTTGGGCAGGAGGTCAGAGGACTCGGATACAAGCTTCCCATTGCGTGTCTTGATCTTCTTCACAACCACGGCCCTGGAGGAGCTGGTGCGTCTGAAGGAGCTGGAGCCCGCACCAGAGCCAAAACTGGAGCCCAGGCCGTAGCTGAGGCCCGGGCTTGTGAGGCCCCCATAGGTGGAGCTCAGACCACCTGCATACCCGCTGCTGGTCTTCGTATGAATACTCATGTTCTGCATCCCGGACTCCAGCCGGCTCTCCTTGCCCCCCAGCAGCTTCCTGTAGGTGGCGATCTCGATGTCCAGGGCCAGCTTGACGTTCATCAGCTCCTGGTCCTCACGCAGCTGCTGTGCCATGTCTTGCTTGGCCCGCTGCAGGGTGGCCTCCAGCTCGGACAACTTGGCGTTGGCATCCTTAATGGCCAGCTCTCCACGCTGCTCGGCCTCTGCAATAGCCGCCTCCAGGGAAGCCCTCTGGCCTTTGAGGCCCTCAATCTCAGCCTGGAGCCGGCTGATGTTCCGGTTCATCTCGAAGATCTCAGTCTTGGTGCACCACAGGTCATCCCCATGCTTCCCAGCCAGGCTCTGCAGCTCCTCATACTTGATCTGGTACATGCTCTCAGCCTCAGCCCGGCTGCGGTCGGCGATCTCCTCGTACTGTGCCTTGACCTCAGCAACGATGCTGTCCACGTCCAGGGAGCTGCTGTTGTCCATGGACAGCACCATAGATGCGCCCCAGATCTGGGACTGCAGCTCCCGGATCTCCTCTTCATACAGCTGCCTGAGGAAGTTGATCTCATCAGTCAGCCCTTCCAGGCGAGACTCCAGCTCTACCTTGTTCATGTAAGCTTCATCCACATCCTTCTTGATGAGGACAAATTCATTCTCCATCTCTGTACGCTTATTGATCTCATCCTCATACTTGTTCTTGAAGTTCTCCACCAGCCCCTGCATGTTGCCAAGCTCCGCCTCCAGCTTCAGCTTCTCCTGGCCCAGAGTCTCCAGCTGCCGCCTAAGGTTGTTGATGTAACTCTCGAACATGTTGTCCACCTGGTCTCCAGCATCTTGTTCTGCTGCTCCAGGAACCATACCTTGTCTATGAAGGAGGCAAACTTGTTGTTGAGGGTCTTGATCTGATCCTTCTCCTGGGTGTGCACGGCCTGGATGTTGGGGTCTACCTCCAGGTTAAGGGGGCTAAGCAGGCTCCGGTTGACCGTGACTGTGGTGATGGCTCCCATGCTGCTGGCCCCACCATAGCCGCCACCCAGACCACCCCAAAAGCTGCTGCTTCCCACTCGGGAGAAGCTCGAGGAGCTGATGAGGGCACCGGGCCCACTCGTGTATGAGCCGCTGCTGAAGGCCCAGGGGCCAGAGGTGGACACCTTGTAGGACTTCTGGGTCACCCTGATGGACATAGTGGAGGCAGGAGTGGAGGCAGGCGGGCCGAACCTAGAAGGAGCAGAGAATGTACCACATTTTCTTTATCCAGTCTACCACTGATGAGAATTTAGGTTGATTCCAAAAAAAAAACAGATCTTTCAAAAAAAATCAAGTGAGACAAAAATAATAAAGAGGAAGAAAGAATAAGCAAAGACTACCCAAGAAAAGAGGAGAGAAGACCCAAATAAACAAAACCAGAGACGAAAAAGGAGACATTACAATTGATACCTATGCCAAAACCAGACAAGGACACAACAACAGCAACAAAAAAAAAAATTCCAGACCAATATCCCTGATAAATATAGATGCATAAATATTCAGAAAATACTAGCAAACTAAATCCAATAGCACATCAAGAAGATAATACACTACAATCAAGTGGGTTTTATATTATGGATGCAAGGATAGTTATGCACACGCAAATAAACAAATGTAATACATCTCAATATGATCATCTCAATAGATGCATAAAAAGCATATGATAAAACTCAACATACATTTATAATAAATACCCTCAACAAACTAGGAATAGAATGAACATACCCCAAGATATTAAAGGCTATATATCACAAAACCACAGCTAACATCATACTGAAAGGGAGAAAGTTGAAGGCATTTTCTCTAAGAACTGGAACAAGACAAGGACACCCACTCTTACTCAACATAGTACTGGAAGTACTTAGATAAGTAATTAGGCAAAAGAAAGAAATAAAAGGCACCCAAATTGGAATTAGGAAGTCAAATTATCCCTGTTCGCCGATGATATAATCTTATAGCTAGAAACATCTAAGGACTCCACCAAAAAACTTTTGGACTTGATGAATGAATTCAGTAAAGTTTCAGGATAAAAAATTAATATACAAAAATAAGAAGTATTTTTATGCACCAATAATAATCTAGCCAATAATGAAATTCAGAAGGCAACCCCATTTACATAACTACAAGAAAAACTAGGAATATATTTAATCAAAGAGGCAAAAGATCTCTACAAGGAAAACTACAAAATACTGATGAAATAAATTGTAGATGACAAAAGAAGTCGGAAAATATCCCATGTTAATTAATAGAAAAAATTAATATTATTAAAATGACCATACTGCCCAAAGCAATCTACAGATTAAATGCATTCCTATTAAAACATCAACCTCATTTATTGCATAATTAGAAAAAAACCGTCTTAAAATGTATACGGAACACAAAAAGAACCCAAATAGCCAAAGCAGTCCTAAGCAAGAACAAAGCTGGAGGCATCACAATACCTCACTTCAAATTATATTACAAGGCCATAGTAACCAAAACAACATGATGCTGGTATAAAAATAGACATGTAGATCACTGGAACAGAATTAAAAACCCAGAAATAAAGCCACATATTTATAGCTAACTGACCCTTCACGAAGCTGACAAGAACATACATTATGAAAAGGATAGCCTCTTTAATTTTAATAAATAGTGCTTTCAAAATGGTATTGCCATATGCAGAAAATGAAATTAGACCCATATCTCTCATTATTTATAAAAATTAACTCAAGATGGATTAAAGTCTTAAACATAATAACCAAAACTATAAAAATACAAGAAGAAAACCTAGGCAAAGCTCTTCTGGACATTGAATTTATGACTAAAACCTTAAAAGCACAGACAATTAAAAAAAACACACACACAAATGGAACATAATTAAACTAAAAACTTCTGCACAGCAAAAGATATAATCAACAGAGGCAACAGACAACATGCAAAATAGGAGAAAAGATTTGTAAACTCTGCATCCAACAAGAAACTAATACACAGAATTTACAAAGCTCTCAAACAACTACAAAAACCACCACTTAAAAACACCAATTAATCCCATTAAAAAAGTGGGCAAAAGACATGAATAGACATTTTTCAAAAGAAGACATACAAATGATCAGAAAGTGAAAAAATTCTCAGCATCACTAATTATCAGAGAAATGCAAACCAGAACCACAATGTGATATCATCTTAGCCCAGTGAGAATGGCTATTACTATTTTAACTCGTATTTTAGGCTTGGCGATACATGTGAAGCTTTATTGCATAGGTAAACTCATGTCATGGCAGTTTGTTATACAGATTATTTTATCACCTGGGTATTAAACCCAGTACTCAATAGTTATATTTTCTGCTCCTCTCCCTTCTCCCACCCTCTACCCTCAAGTAAACCCCAGTATCTATTGTTTCCTTCTTTGTGTTCATGAGTTATTTTCTAGCTCCCACTTATAAGTGAGAACATGTGGTATTTGGTTTCCTGATCCTGACTTAGTGTGCTAAGGATAATAGCCTCTGGCTCCCTCCATGTTCCCACACAAAAAAATTATCTTTCTTTTTTATGTCTGCATAGTATTCCATGGTGTGTATGTACTACATTTTCTTTATCCAATCTGCCATTGATGGGCATTTAGGTTGATTCTATGTATTTGCTATTGTGAATAGTGCTGCAGTGAACATTCACATGCATGTGTCTTTGTGGTAGACTTGCTTATATTCCTCTGGATATACACCCAGTAATGGAATTGCTGAGTCAAATGACAGTTCTGCTTTTAGCTCTTTTAAGAATCATCACACTGCTTTCCACAGTGGCTGAACTAATTTACACTCCCACCAACAGTGTATAAGAATTTTCTTTTCTCTGAAACCTTGCCAGCATCTGTTATTTTTTACTTTTTAATAATAGCCATTCTGACTGATGTAAGATGGTATCTCATTGTGGTTTTGATTTGCATCAGAATGGCTATTATTAGAAAGATAGAAAATAACAGACATTGACAGGGATGCAGAGAAAAGCAAATTCTTGTACACTGTTGGTAGGAGTGTAGATTACTACACGCTTTATGGAAATATGTAGATTAGTATAATCTCTATGGAAAACAGTATGGATATTTTGGAAGAATTAAAAATAGAATTACCATTCAATTCCAGAAACTCACTACTGAATATCTACCCAAAGGAAAAGAAATCCATTTATCAATAAGATACCTGCACCTGTATGTTTATCACAGCACTATTCACAGTAGCAAAGATATGTAATCAACCTAAGTGTCCATCAACAAATGGATAAAGAAAATGTGGTGTATATACACATAATGAAATACTATTTGGTCATTAAAAAAAAGAATGAAATCATGTCATTTGCAGCAACATGGATGGACTTGTAGGTCATTATCTTAAGTAAAACAAGCTAGACACAATATCACATGTTCTCACTCATAAATGGCTGCTAAAAAATGTGTACACATGGATATAGAGGGTGGAATGATAGAAAATGGAGACTCAGAAGGGTGAGGTGGGAGTGAGGTAGAGGATGAGAAATTACTTAATGGATACAATGTATATTATTCAGATAATGGATACCCCGAAAGCCCTGACCTGACCATTATGTAATCTATGTATGCAAAGAAATTGCACTTGTACCTTATAAATTTAATAAATTTTTTGAAAGCACATATTAAATTAAATAATAAATAGACAAACACATTTAGATCAAAACACTAAAGTTTATCATTATGAATAAGCTTCCCGACCTGTTAGCTAAGATCAAGTGTAGTATCTGTTCTTATCAGTTTAAATACCATATAAGATTATATATAATGGTGTCAACTAGTTGGTGATAATTCCTTATAGTTACATAGTGCCTTATCACTAATATAAGTATTTCACAAATACTCAAATACTGTTTGATACATTCAATGAAGTACATAATGCTCACAGATGAGAAAATAGAGGACTTGAAAAATTAACCCTATCATCCCAGGACACACAGTTAACAAATTACAAGCCAGGAGTCTCATTAAGTAAAGTGACTGTGCATCCTGGTTTGCCTTGAAGATTTTCTGTTTTTGCCGATTACTGCAAAATAATTGTTAACAAACTCACTTTTCCATTCAAAAGTGTCCAGCATGGGCAATAACTTAAGTGGCCATCCTATACTTTGATCATCTCTCCTAGTAAGTCTACCAGACTTTCCTTTGCAGGAGCTCAGAAGAGAGAGTGACACCTGTGAGTAGAGATGGTCAAAGAAAACTTTACCAAGGAAGAACTCAAGGAGAAACCTAGAGAACAATAAAAATTAAGAAAAATGGAGAACAAGGAGGAACACGTTTCAGAAAGGAGAAATGGTGTGAACAAAAAGTATAAGCTAAAGAGTCTTAAATGCACTATGAAACCCACCGAAGAATTTCAAGCAAGAAAGCAATATAAGCAGATTAGTATTTTTTAAAAACATCCTAGGAGCAACATACAGAATGAAATCAAAGATGTAAAAATAGAGACAAAGTAACCCAGATATAATGGGAAGAATGTCTGGAGTATCTTCAGATGTATTTTCTCAGCTATATATTCCCACCTTTAGAATTACTGACATTCATTTTTTCATGGACCAGTTAGGGCAAAGGGACACGAGTCAACTTTGTTGAGTCTCAAAGCTGTCTTCTTTTCTTAGTTCTCACAAAATAATAACCTTGAAAATTAGTCTTTATTTAAAAATAGAAGGTTTCTAAATTTAAACACAAAATAAAATATCCTTTTATATAGGTAAACCAAAAATCTACAAGTGTGAACATTGAGGTTTACAATAAGAGACAGGAAATAGGAATTCAGCATATGAAATACATGAAGGCTTGGTCAGGCAGGAAGAAGAATTAGAAAGGCATGTTCAAAAAAAAGTGGAAGAAGAAAGAGATATGCAAAAGGTGAATGCTTAGAGAGAAGGATGCCATAGGGTGGAATTTAAGTATCTTGGAGCTAATGGCCTGTTTTGCAGGTTTAGCCTAGGGAAGCCTGTAAAACCATCAGAGAAAATCCCACATCCAGCACCATACCATGTCTACCAAGCCTAGGGATAATTTGCACAGCATGGCCAAAGGAGAGGATCCAGACTGATAGTTAGGGCTATTATTGCTGCTTTTCTACAGCTTGGGTGTTGTGGGGAAAGATCCAGAAGTTCCCATGTGTCCCCAAGAGAACAAATAACCAAAATAAAAATAATAATAATGAAGAAGCACAGACTGAAGCTTGGAAGTAGGTGGCTAATCCTGATGCCTGAGGCAATATCCAGAGTTGTAAACAATGAATGCCAGTACACAAAGACAAGGTGGGATCATTTACTCAAGAAAACTCAGTGAGGTCAGAAGACAATCTGTATCAGACAAAAAACACAACTCAACCAAAGCCAGTAAGGATCCAGAGGAGGTTTTAACCTTTGTGCATATATCCAAGTTTCTCTTTCTTTTACCTTTTACATGGTCATAAAAGATCCACCATATGCACTGATATGGTTAGGCTTTGTGTATCCACTCAAATCTCATCTTGAATTGTAATCCCAGGTGTTGAGGGAGGAATCTGGTGGGAGGTGATTGGACAATGTAGGTAGTTTCCTCCATGCTGTTCTTCTGATAGTGAGTGGGCTCCCTCTCTCTCTCACTCTCTCTCTCTTTCTCTCGCTCTCTCTCTTCCACCTGCCACCATGTAAGATATGTCTGCTTTCCCTTCCGCTGTGATTGTAAGTTTCCTGAGGCCTCCCCAGCCATGCAGAACTGTGAATCAACTAAACCTCTTTTCTTTATAAACTACCCATCCTCAGGGAAGTTCTTTATAGTAGTGTGAGAATGGGATAATACAGAGAATTAGTACTGATAGAGACATGAGGCAGAGAAACTATGGGCAGAAGAGGGCAGGTCCCCAATAAGGGCCCCACCATCAAGTCAAAAAGCCTGAGACTGTGGCCCAAAGTCAGAACTTGCATCTCTGTTTTCCTGTTTGAATGTTATCTTTTCCAAAACCTCTCACGGCCCCACCCCATCCCATCCTGTGCCTATAAAAACCCCAGACCCAACCAGCAGAGGTAGGAGAAGCAGCTGGACACTGGAGACTATGGTTGGACATCAGAGAGAAGTGGGACATCAGACTTCAGAGGGACAGCTTGATGGCATAACTTCAAAGAAGAATCCAGCAAAAGGGGGTGAGGCTTTAGGAGAAGATTACCTTCCCACCGCATCCCCTTTTCAGCTCCCCTTCCTGCTGAGAGCCACTTTCCTTAACAATAAAATCCCCACATTTATCATTCTTCAATTTATTCATATGACCTCCTTTCTCCTGGGTTCTGAGCAAGAGCTCGAGAACTACAAGTGTAGGTACAAAAAGGCTGTCACACTTGCCCTTTGCCTCCCCTGGCAGAAGGCAGCCATATCATGCAAAAAGGCAGAGGGCCCACTGAGCCATTAACTCTTAAGCTGTCTGCAGACAACAGAGCAAAAAATACCATGTAACACTCCCTCTGGGGTTTCAGGGGTTTCAGGCACCCCCACCCTAGAATCTGCAGTGGGGTCAGCATGAAGTTGGCTCCTGCCGGTGCCTAAAAGCCCTCACTCCAGCTCCTAAACCCACTTACCTGCATGCCCCTTCCCACAAGGGGCAGAACACAGCAGGTCCAAGTGAATGAAGTTTGCTCCTGCCAGTGTTGGAGTGGCTGGCTAACTTCAGCACTCATGTACTCCAGTTCCTGCCTCATTCACTCACGTGCTCCCTCCTGAGAAGAGTTGAGAGCTATGGACTGAGTAAATGGGATGCGCTTGTCATGAGTCCCACAAAGGGGTCAGAAAAATATCCTGCTTCAGTACCAGTAGAGTGGGATGCCACTAAAGATAGCATGAAAATGTGGAAGCGACTTTGGAAGTGGATAACAGGCAGAGGTTGGGACAGTATCGAGGGCTCAGAAGACGACAGAAAAATGTGGGAAAGTTTGGAACTTCTTAGAGACTTGTTGAATGGTTTTGACCAAATTGCTGTTCATGATATGGACAATCAAGTCCAGGCTGAGGTGGTCTCAGATGGAGATAAGGAACTCATTGGGAATGAAGGCAAAGGTCACTCTTGCTATGCTTTAGCAAAGACACTGGTGGCATTTTGCCCGAGCCCTAGAGATCTGTGGAACTGAATTTGAGAGAGATTGGCACCTTTGGAAGAAATCCGAGTTACCCCAAGTTACCAGTGGCCTACCCACGCAGGTCTGTAGCAACTTCAGTCCTTAACTCCTCAGAAGAAACAATTCAACTGAGAAGCATAAAGCAGAAAAAGAGACTAAGGCAAGTTCCAGAGCAGGAATGGAATTTTATTTAAAAAGGCCTTAGAATAGAAAGAAAGGAAAATTCACTTGAAAGAGACCCAAGCAGTTGCCTGAAGCTCCAAGAGATAAAAGAGAGCAAAAGAAGACAGCCAAAGAAAAGGGCCTTTAGCCCTGATCCTAGTACTTTACAGGCTCACCTCTTTCCCACGGTTCTTCCCTTAGGGTGGGCTTTCTGCATGCCCAGTACTTTCCTTACCCTTTGGAACTAAGCGCACACAATGTGTTTATGGAGTTCTACTCATGCCCATCTGAGGCTTTCTTCCCTTTTCTGGTGGAGTGTGCCCCTGGAAGACCATACTTCACCATTTTTGTCTCTTAACACACATTACCAGGAACTTGCTTCTCCCTGGGGGCCAGCATTCTATTAACATTTTGATGTTAAAAGGTGCAGGCCATCAAGAAATGGCTTCTCCCTGGTGCTGCCGAAGTATCATTTTTAGAGTGGAAATGTGGTAATTTCTGAACCATCACCTGACATTTGTAGTGGGTGTGGGGAGAGCCCTCCCTGCCCCACTCATCCCTAACTACCAGTAAAAAGATGATCTAAAGTTGGAACTTATGTTTAAAAGGGAAGCAGAGCATAAAATTTTGGAAAATTTGCAGTCTGACCATGTGGTAGAAAATAAAAACCCATCTCATGAGAAGAAGTTGGTATTAGTCAGAGTTCTCTAGAGGGACAGAACTAATAAGATAGATATAAGTATATAGGGAAGTTTATTAAGTATTAACTCACATGATCACAAGGTCCCACAACAGGTCTTCCGCAAGCTGAGGAGAAAGGAGAGCCAAGGAGTGGTAACATTCGGCTACTTTCTCTTTCTCATCTGTGTATCTGATCTAATAGTATATTCTTTTGTGTGTTTGCATCATGGTAGATGTTATCCTTTTGCTCCCTCAGTTAGGACTCTGTATTAGGGTTCTCTAGAGGGACAGAACTAAAGGAATATATATATAAAGTATTAACTCACTCACACAATCACAAGGTCCCACAATCGGCCATCTGCAGGCTGAGGAGCAAGGAGAGCAAGTCTGAGTTCCAAAACTGAAGAACTTGGAGTTCAATGTTCGAGGGCAGGAAGCATCCAGCATGGGAGAAAGATGTAAGCTGGGAGGCTAGGCCAGTCTCATTTTTCTGCCTGCTTATATTCTAGCCACACTGGCAGCTGATTAGATGGTGCCCATCCAGATTAAGGGTGGGTCTGCCTTTCCCAGCCCACTGGCTCAAGTGTTAATCTTTTAACCCTCGCAGATACACCCTCACAGATACACCCAGGATCACTACTTTGCATCCTTCAATCCAATCAAGTTGACACTCAGTATTAACCATCACAAATCTACCCTTGTCAACTTGAACCCATATACATCTCTTGAGATCATGGATACTCTTCAAATAAAGACAATAATAAGGTCATAATTATGCCTAATATAATACAATTATACTTTGTACAACCAGAAACACGCCAATCCCTAACCTAAATTTACATTAGACAATAATCATTTAACTGCATAATGTCATTTGAGTGGTCTGTTTGCCATTCAACGAAAAGATAATTTACATTAAGTTGCTCTCTAGAGGTGGTCAGAAAAAGAAACTGAGTTGTCAAGAAATAGTGAAGTCCAAATGAAACACTAGTAAATAGGAAATGCAGAAATGGATAATGTAATCTTTACTATTTACATATGCCCCTTTTCCTGAGCCAAGAATGGATGTAGGATTTTCTAATCATCTATTCTATCTGTCTACTCAAATTGCTGAAATACAGTTTTTTTAATCTGTACAAAAAAAAAATACCTTCTGGTAAATGTATATGGCTTAGCAATTCCACTACAAAGGAGATCACAGAGCATAAATAAAGACAAAAATACTTTTAAGAACATTTGACATTCCCAGAAGTAAATAACAATTTCTAAATGTGCATTTGATTTAACAACCTGTTATATTGGTCTGATTTTTTTATTGCCATGAGGATATCAAATATGGTTTGATTTTGTTGTGTTGTTGTTACAGTTTTTAAAATTCGGCTTCTATGTCATTAAGAAACCTTTGTGTGTCACTTGACTATACCGACTGACCTTATTTTAAAAAAATGGCTTTAAATCAAGGAAAACAGGAAAGATCCAGAAAAGGTGTTGATGCCCTGCATTGTATGACATGCATAATGCAGCTGGAATTTTCCATTCCCATATAAAAGCCCAATGCTATCCTCACACCCTGGTGAGAGTTCTAAGGGAAAGGGAAGAACCAGTTTAATGATTACTGAAAGCAGTGAGCCCACCATGCTGTTGATGACAATTTAGTACAGGAAGTAGCCTACAGAGGGAAATGGGTTTGGCTCAATTGCCTTTATCAATATTTTCAATCAAACAGCAGTTTCATGTTCTAATATAAATAGATAAATTTGATAGATAGATAGATAGACAGACAGACAGATCCCAGGTATGAAATAGGAGTTCAAAAGCTCAAACTAAAATAAAAAGTGATTCAGAGAAAGCAGCACAAAGCTGATTTGAACATGATGAATATTTAGAATCTAGAAAAAAACAAGCCTCAGAGTTAATGAGCTGGGAAAAAGGGACAAGACTGGTAATTGACCATCTTTGGGATAATGATTAATGTATATAAAAATGTATATAAAATGTATTTAAAAAGAAGAGAAAAATATTCTCTTCTTTTAAAGCAAAATGGTTTCCTTATGCTTAAAACGAGGCCCCTAAAATTAATCACTTAAGGAACAACACTTTTTTTTTGAGACAGAGTTTCACTGTGTCACCCAAGCTGTAGTACAGTGGCATGATCATAGCTCATTGCAGCCTCCACAACCCAGGTTCCAGCCATTCTCCCACCTCTGCCTCCCAAGTAACAGAACCACAGGCCCATGCCACCACACCCAGCTAATTTTTTTGTTTGTGGAGTTGGGGTGTTATGCCCAGACCGTTTGTTCCCCAAAGAAGACCACCAGAGTCCAGAGTCAAAGCCAAGCGGCAAGGATCTTTAATGCAAGTTCGAACTTGGTCCCTCCGTTCTATAACATACAAGAGGGCCTCGAATAATGCATGTGCCCGCTTTTTATAACCCGATGCATACAGGATATGTAAGGTTACAGAGGTACAAAGGAATTCTTTTGGTTGCAGCATCACAACTGGTAATTTGGTTAATACAATTAAGTTTCTATTTGTTCCCGTGCATTTAGTAAAACTACAAACGGTTGTGACCTTATCAGGGGCTCTCTAGGTGGTGTTTCTGAGATGTGTGGGGAGGGGGATGTATTTGCGTTGGGCTCAGGAAGTTGGGACAAAATAGAGGATTGTTTGTACTGGGCCCAGGACTAAGATATGTGGCAGACACTGGTAATTAGAGCAGGACAGAGACTTTCACAACGTTTGTCCTTACAATGTCTGGAGTCTATAGATAACCTTAATCGGTTAGGTCCGGGGTCGATCTTTAACTAGGCTCAGGGCGCCGCCCGGGCTGTTTGCCTGTGGCCTTTATTTCTGCCTTTTAGTCTCTTCATTTGATCTCTTTCAGGAGGTCTCTCTATGTTGCTCAAGATGGTCTCAAACTCCTGGACTCAAGTGATCCTCCCACCTCGGCCTCCCAAAGTGCTGTGTTTATAGGTGTGAGCCACCACACCTGGCCACAACACTTCTTTAAACATAAAAAATTCCTACACGTTAATTAAGGTTGGTATTCTATTGTGTTTCTACACAAGTATGTCAGACACCTTAACAAATTTGTAAGATCAATTGCTTACTTGTATAGTCTAAATCTGTCAGATGGTGTCACATGACTCACACAAATCATTTAGTACAACTATAAGAAACATGCAAGTAAAACACCATGAATAGTTTTAAATGAAAAGTACATTCTGGAAATAATTATTCAATTTAGATAACTTAAAATGTCAAAGAACACAAATTAATGCATTGTCTTACATTTTTTCAACGTCTAGATTTCGCTCAGATTAGGATTTGATACTGCAAAAGCTTTTAGGACTCCTATTTTATCTGAGGCCTTATTAATAGCCTAATTGTGAATTGTTTAAGGGATACCTGGAAAGCCCAATCCTAATAAAGATTTCTTTCCCACTTTCTGCCATTATCCCTGAGAACTCCTCAATACGAAGCTGCTACTTTGAGTTTACAAAGGATTTTTGAGCTTCGCTACAATGACAAAATATTTGTTGTTTTTTTAAAAACAAAGGATCATTTCACACTCACGCTACTTGTCAGTTGCAGTTTTGGCCTGGTATTCTACTCCATATCATGTCTGACCCGGGCTAATGGAACAGTCTTAATCTCAAACACTGCCAGTTACTGTGGCAGAGAAGAAAAAGTTCTAGAGGGCCCCACCCTGCCTATTAAATGCCCTGACCTCAAAATGAGACGCATATTTCTGTTTATAACTCATCACATGGCCCTATGCAGGCCATAAAAGAGTCAAGAAAGGCAATCCCACCCATGGGGGAAGAAATGTAAATATTTGAGGAATAATATGACTCCTAGAGGTGTATCATCAGTTTTTTGCTATTTCAAACAATTCTGCAAAGGATAATCTTGTACACCTATCATTTTGCAAATATATCTGTAAAATGAATTCCATTTTACAGATATAAATGGATTGATCCACCAAAGGTTTTACCTATTTGTAATTTTGACAGATATTGTCAGAGTTGCTATATATAGAAATCTCAAGAATCTATTTAAAATTTGACTTGTAAAACTTCAAATTATGCATGAAATTTTTTGAATAACATAAATAAATCTCAATAGATTTATAAGCTGTATACAAAAATAACTGTATTATGTTGCCATTTATGAAAAATATCACAGGAGTACTGGAATGGACACCAGGAGTTAGAGTTGTTCAGAGCTGGGAGGGATTACATCCAGCTAAAATGATTCAACAAGGATTCATGGAGGAAGTCAGGCCTTAATGGATACATCATTCTCTACCTTACATCCCCTGATATTCCTTTCTCTAAATACCTATACCTATTAAGAACAGGGACTGTAAAGCCAGAGCACATGAATTTAAATCTCAGTTCCACCACTTACTAGACTCATCTTCGGCAACTTACTTATACTCTGATTTACCACCATATTCTTCCATAAATCCTTGAAATTTTTCTTTGGTAATCTTAAATTATTGCTTTCTATGCCATCTTGTAATGGCAACCAGTGTTACAAATAGCCGTAACCAATCTCTGACTTTCTCAGCCACCTGAAGTCCAACAACACCCCTTACTTGCTTATGGTTGGAAGAGTGATTATTTCACAGACTTCGACTGACTAGTGAATAAATAGCCAGAGTCACTTTTAATGAAGGACTTCCAGTTCTGCAGAAACTATAAAATTAAACTTTATCTTCTCAAAAATAAACTATTTAACTTGTAAAGTCCAGGACCTCAGCCCCGAAAGCCATTTTTTGGCCATGGTGCAAAAGTCAGATGTTAGAGCTATCAATAACATTACACCTGATATCAAAAAATTGGCTGCGTAGGGTAACACACTGACAGTCTGTTAAAGCCTACAAGCTAGGCCGGGCGCGGTGGCTCAAGCCTGTAATCCCAGCACTTTGGGAGGCCAAGACGGGCGGATCACAAGGTCAGGAGATCGAGACCATCCTGGCGAACACGGTGAAACCCGTCTCTACTAAAAAATACAAAAAACTAGCCGGGCGAGGTGGCCGGCGCCTGTAGTCCCAGCTACTCGGGAGGCTGAGGCAGGAGAATGGCGTAAACCCGGGAGGCGGAGCTTGCAGTGAGCTGAGATCCGGCCACCGCACTCCAGCCTGGGCGACAGAGCGATACTCCGTCTCAAAAAAAAAAAAAAGAAATAATCACTTTAGTTTGGTGCTATTTTATCTGAAGTCATAAATAATATCAATATTCCAACTTAAAGCAGTTTGAGATTTTTCCTCCCAGTAAAACTTATTATTCTTTTTAAAATTTCTTTTTTGTTTATTTCCATGTTTATATTGGTCAGGAAACAGAAAGCACACCAGCAATTTGAATAGGAAAAATATACAGAATTGTTAACTAGTATGTATTGGTTATCTACTGCTATGTTCCAAATTGTCCCAAAATTTAGCAGCCTAAAACAACAGACACTTACTTATCTCACACTTTCTGTCTGTCAGGACTCTGGGAGAGGCTTAGCTAAGTGGATCTGGCTCAGAGTCTCTCATGAGGTTACCTCATGAGAGAATCCAGTCTTTACTTCCATCACTTTTCCCTCAGAACACAACCCCATCCAGGTGATGTGCCTTATCCAGGCAGCACACAATTTAAGTGAGCAAGCTTTCACTTGGTCCTGTTAGCACACGCTCAATTCCTGCTGGCTCAGTTTAGATATAACTATTCACCAGTCTTTCTTAAGCCCCTAAGGCTATTTTGGGTGCCCTCTTACTAAATTCTGGAATAATGGCTCTCAGTGAGGGCAATACTGCCTCCTGGGGGATAGTCTGAAAAAAATAACGGAGACTTTTGCACTTATCACAATGACTGAGGGTGTTACTGGAATTTTCTGTGCAGGTTTTTAAATTTTAATTACTTGCCAACACATAGAAAGCTGGATTTCCAGCTTCTCTGGGGATATCAGAAGATCTGGCAACAGTAGGTCTGCATGTCAGCAGTCAGCCAGAGCTGAGGAGGAGCTGGACATGTTAGACAGGGCACATGCACTCCAGTGTTCCACACACCAGCCCCCAACCTCCCACTAATACTCACCACTAGGTCTGGTATAGGTTGTCATTCCTCATCTGATTATACAGTGTTTTTCTTATACCTTGTGTAGTGGGTTGAATAGTAGCCCCCAAAAAGACATGTCCATGTCCTAATTTCTAGAACTTGCAAATTATCCTCTTTGGTAAAAGAATCTCTGCATATGTAACTTAAGTGAGAGCTCAATCTTGAGATGAAGAGATAGCCTGAATAATCCAGGTGAGCCCTAAAGTCAATGTTGAATGTCCTTATGAGAGAGAGACACACAGAAGAGACAGGCAGAAAAGAAGACACACAGAGGATGGGTGATATGAAGACAGAGGCAGAGACTGGAGTAAGGTGGCCGCATGCCAAGGAAGCCAGGAACTTCTGTGAAGCCACCAGAAGTGGAAGAGACACGGAAGGATTTTCCTCTAGAGCCTTGGGAGCCTGTGAGGGAGTGCAGCCCTGCTGACACATTTATTTCAGACTTCTGGCCTCCAGAACTGTCAGAGTACATTTCTGTTATTTTAAGCCACTTAGCATGTGGTGCTTTGTTATGGCATCCCCAGGATGTCTCATAGATAATGGCAGAAGTTAGAAATAATGATAAACAATGTGAATGACAAGCACCTAATTAAAATTTAAAAGTACAGATAATATATCCAAAAGAATTAATTTAGTAAGAGAAAAAAGGGAAGCAATGTGACCCAAGTGATAAGCATAAGGAATATCCATTATTAGGAAGTATAGGAAGATAATAAAGATATGGCCAATGACTGGGGAAATAAGAGAATATAGTCATTTTTGTTGAGTGCTGACACAGTACAAAATGGGAATGAAGACAGCATGTAAATGTGTTCTAGTGTGATCAATATGTTCAAAATGTATAAACTACTCATCTGAAGAATTTGCCACCAAAGGGAAAAAAGAAACTCAAGATGTCTGAAAATGGCAGTAGTTTAGCAGGGATGACTGGTATGTTCGCTTTGGCTTCTTGTTTTGTTTTGGGATTTCTCTTTCTTTTTTAAATATAGGGAAAATATGGTTGAAGGGAGTAAAAACATTTCCCTGCCTCTCTATTCTATTTTTTGTTATGAGAGTTTAAGACAAATATTGATAAATGTAGGACTAATCATTTGAATTATCACTATAAAAGTAATAGATTTTATTATATCTTTCAAATTATTGGTATACAGTTAGTGCAGTTGCTAACAGTTATTAGCAAATGTGTCATGGAATTGAATGTGCCATTATTAACCAATTCAACATTAGATATTATTTACCTATTACATTCACCAATATAAACACCAATCGACATTAAAAGGCAGTTAAACTGAGCTGTATAATTTTTACTTACTACTTATAATTAGAGAAAATATCCACATAGTACATAATATCCTTTGTTCCTCAAGGCAGAAAATACTATGGAAAAATTTTGAAAAGAGCTATCACTTCTAGCTAGTACTGAAGTTATAAAAGTATATTAATCACTGAATCATAATTTAGCATTTACAGATATTAACTTTAATTTCAATAGCAATGCATGTATATTTGACAACAGTAATAATAGTTAACATCTACTAAGTTTTCGCTATGTGTTGGGCCACACAAAAATCAATTCATTTAATCTTTCATAATAATTCTGACAGGTAGGTATAATTATCATTCCCATTTTACAAATGAGGAACTTAAAGCACAGAGAAGTCAGTTGTATTACCTAAGTTAGGAAGCTAAACTCAGGCAGTCTGGCTACAGAGTCTGCACAAACAGCCACAAATATCTAAAATGCAAATCTTAAATGAAGATATAATAACTTTCATTTACTCCAGTACAACAGCTGTATATAGATCCAGGCACTGGAATTTTCATGTTATCTGATATGACCAAGTGAATGGGATATCAGAATTAAAACATTCATTGAAATTAGAATACATGAAATGAAGTCACAGTTATTTTAATGTGTTTATAATTCATTACTTTTTTAATATGTTGGCAAGTCATCTGACTTTTTATATAAAGAAACCAAGAAGAGTTTCAAAGAAATAGAACCCCCATGAATATAGTGTATTAAGACATGTATTTAATCACACTGTAGATTCAACACTCAATTCCCAGCAATAATACATTATCAGATTTTACTGTACATGGGTTACCACTGTACATTGGTGATAGTAAACATATCAGTGCATCCAAACACACACATACACAGAGAGAGAGAGAGAGAGAGAGAAATCTATTGATCTTGCATAATATAATTATATAAATTTATTTCTCATGGAAGAAAATATAGTGTGCATGGAAAGCCTTCCACTGTATTTGATGAGATTTAAAATCTGTCAATTGACAAGCATTCACAGTTCAGGAGATTCATTAACTCAGCCTGAGGATAGGATTTGGCTCTGTGTGTTTTAAATAGCATCCCAAAGGATTATTGTCCTCATAATTGTACAGTGTGAGAGCAATTTTAACTTTGTAATTGTATCTAGCATGTGGCGATCCATTATTATCCTCTGAAAGCAGGCATCTGCTACCTAGCTTTTAAGACTTTTGACAAAACTGATTACAAAATTGTGAACATTAATATAATAGCTTTTATCAAACATTCAAATAATTGAAATTACTAAGATTAATGTTACAGCTAATAGCAATTACCAGTAAAATAAATACTAAAACAGAAAGAGAAGGAATGTCACAGTTTGTAGGACCAATTAGCTGTCAAGTCTACTGATTCTACTTTTACCACCTCTATCACACTCCCGCTTCCCTCTCCATTCTCTCTGCCACCTCTCTCACTCAGAGTCCAGCACCTCAAAATCTCCCATTTGGAAAAGTATACTGGTCATATAATTAACTCCTCTAACATACCACCTACATACCACGTCTCCTTGCTGCAATCCATTCATATATAATTCCCAGAGACCTTCCAGAATCCCCCTGCTCCAATTATGTTACTCTCCTACACAAACCCTTCCCCACTGCTTACAGAATGAACACCATGTTCTCCAGTAATCATACAAGTACTCCAAAGACTGGCCCTAATAGAAATCACAACCTTGTTGTCCACAGTTGCTCTTCCCTTGCCTTCAATCAAAACAACTTCCTCTTCTCCACATGCACTCTAAGCTTTCCAGCCCTAGATCTTTGTTTATAATAGCACATTACTCAGAATGCCTTTTCCTCTCCATCTCTGAAGTGCCTCCCTTGTATAAACCCACCAAATTTGATCTTCTGGAAGACTTCCTTGAGATCACCATATAATACTAATTTTTACCCCTAAACACTCATAGCATTTGACATCCAGCTTCCCTACAAAATGTTGCCACTTTCTATTTTGTATTATTATTTACATATAAAAATAATCTACTCCAAAGATGAGAAATTTTATCTTATACATGTAGTAACCCCACAAATGTTTATTGAGTACCAACTATCTCTCTGACAGACACAGTTCTTGGTGCTGAAGACACTATAACAAAACATAATTTCTGCCCTATGGAGCTTAGAGATAAGTACTAAGAAAAAATTAAAACAAGGTAATTGGATAGAGAGTAGGCTGGGTAATTTTAAATGGAGAACAGAATGCAGAGACCTCAAAAATGAGGGCACCCAGAATGTAAACATCTGAAGTCTGAGAAGAGAGAATCAGAATCACAGAAGTTTCTGAGGCAGAATTAAGCTTGGCATGTTTAAGAATGCAAAAGTGTCAGTGTGGCTGGACTATAGTGAACAAGGGGAAGAATGGTGGGGATGAAGACTGAGGTGGGCAAGGGCAAGTCACAGAGGCCATAGTGAGGATTCGGGATTTTATTCAAAGCACAGCAGGATGTCAATTAAGGCTTTACCTGAAGAGTGATATAATCTGGTTTACATATTTTATTTATCACTTCCATTTGTCCTGTGTGCAAAGCTGTGTGCACACAAGACTAGGGAGAAACCCAGTCTCTGGATTGGCCAAGGTTTAAATTAATAAAAATGAAGATGAAAATAAGTTGTCAGATTTAGGATGTATTTTAGAAACCTAACTGATTTGCCAACAAATTGGATGCAGAGAGTAAGAGAAAATGGAGACTCAAGAATACTTCCAAGATTTTTACCCTGATCAATGGAATAGGTGAAAGTACATTAATGGAGATTGAGAATCCTGGTGGAGGTAAAAGTTTAGGGGTACTGAAGAGTGCTTTTGGACATGTGAATTTTTAGAAGCCTACTAGATGCTCCAAATGGAGCATAAAACATAACTGAATACAAAAGTCAGGAGTTCAGGGGAGAGGTCTGAGTTAATACAAATTTGATAGACATGAGTATTTAAAGAAAACTGCATGAAAATACTAAAGATAGGCTGCCCTGCCTATGGAATAGCCATTCTTTGATCCCTTTACTTTCTTAATAAACTTGGTTTCATCTTACTCTATGGACTTCCCCCAAATTTTTCTCGTGTGAGGTCCAAGAACCCTCTCCTGGAGTCTAGATCAGACCCTTTTCCAGTAACATCTTCCTGATGAACCACAAAGGGATTATACTAAAGAGACCCCCCAACCCCAAGGAAATTGACTGCAGCACCAATTAGCCAACAATTGGTGACACTTTGGGACACAATTTGAGACACTTGTTTTCTTACCAAGGCTTTTAGATACAAACAAACATTCTTAAGGAATCAAATTTTACTCATAGAACCAATAAAATCCTATTTGGAAAACTGGCCTCATATTTTGTCTACACAGTCCCTGTACAGCAGTGGTAGCCAACGATTTTGGCACCAGGTATCAGTTTCGTGGAAGACTACTTTTTCACTGTGGTGGGGTGTGGGAGGTCACGATGATTCAAGCACATTGCATTTATTGTGCACTTTATTTCTATTGTTACTACATTGTAACATATAATATAATGAAATAATTATACAACTCACCATAATGTAGAATCAGTGGGAGCCCTGAGTTTGTTTTCCTGCAACCAGACAGTCCCATCTGGGGATGACGGGAGACACTGACCAATCATCAGGCATTGGATTCTCATAAGGAATGCACAACCTAGAACCCTCATATGTGCAGTTCACAATAAGGCTCACAATTCTATAAGAATCTAATACCACCACTCATCTGACAAGAGGCAGAGCTCAGGCAGTAATGCAAGTGATGGGGAGCAACAGTAAATAAACATGAAGCACTGCTCACATGCTCACCACTCTGTGAGCTAACTCCTCTAACATAGAGGAGCTGCTGTGCAGCGCAGTTCCTAACAGTCCACAGACTGGTATCAGTCCATGGCCCAGGGGTTGGGAATCCCTGCTGTATAGAGTTCTTGACCTTCACCTGACCCTGCTTATTCCTTCGAACCAACCAGTGAACTTTGGTTGCAGCTCAGAATAAACAAGAGAGATGGATATCACCTTTTGTCAGAACTCAGAGTTATAAATGGCCCTCACCATATTGACACTTTCTGACTGAGCTCCTCTCTACACTGAATACAAGATACCCTAATAGGCAGAAATATCATCACTTCTATTCAGTCTGAAGATGTTACAGAAGATGGATCTTCATCCTTCTCCAACTCTTAGAATTAAGGGTCCCCTTGTAAAAGGGATGGGGAGAATATGTCAGAGGCATTCCATCCAGTGTGACTCCATCTTGAATAGGGGTTGTATTTTAGTCCAGTCTCACACTGCTATAAAGACATACCTGAAACTGAGTCATTTATAAAGAAAAGAGATTTAATTGACTCACAGTTCCGCATGGCTGGGGAGGCCTCAGGAAAATTACAATCATGGTGGAAGGTGAAGGGGAAGAAAGGCACATCTTCACATGGCCAGAGCAGGAGGAAGAGAGAATGAAGAGGAAAGTTCTACACACTTTCAAACAACCATATCTCATGAGCGCTCACTCACTATCATAAAAACAGCAAGAGGGAAATCTACCCCCAAAATCCAGTCACCTCCCACCAGGACTGGAAATTATAATTTGACATGAAATTTGGGTGGGGACAGAGAGCCAAACCATATTAGGCTGGATAAAATAAGCCTGAGACTACTGGGCTGCATTCCCAGGTTAGGCATTCTTAGTCACAGGACGAGATAGTAGGTCAGTACAAGATAAAAGTCACAAAGACTTTGCTGACAAAACAGGATGTGGTAAAGAAGCCTGCCAAAACCCACCAAAACTAAGTGGTCAATGAAAGTGACCTAAGTCATCCTCACTAATCATTATATGCTAATTGTAATGCATTAGCATGCTAAAAGACACTCCTACCCACATTATGACAGTTTACAAATGCCATGGAAATGTCAGGAAGTTAACCTTTATGGTCTAAAAAGGAGAGGAACCCTCAGTTCTGGAAATTACCCACACTTTTGCTGGAAAACTCATGAATAATCCACCCCTATGATCAAAAAATAAGTATACCCAGTCAAGCCACCCATACTGCTGCTGTGGCTATGGAGTACCCATTCTTTTATTTCTTTGCTTTCTTAATGAACTTGCTTTCATTTTGAAAATAAAAAGAAAGAAAGAAGGAGGTTGGACACGATGGCTCATACTTGTAATCCCAGCACTTTGAGAGGCCGAAGCAGGCGAATCACCTCAGGTCAGGTGTTTGAGATCAGCCTGGCCAACATGGTGAAACCTTGTCTCTACTAAAAATACAAAAATTAGCCAAGTATGGTGACACATGCCTGTTAATTTCAGCTACTCAAGAGGCTGAGGCAGGAGAATCACTTGAACACAGGAGGTTCAGGGGTTGAGGTTGCAGTGAGCCAACATCATGCCACTACACTTTAGCCTGGGCAAGAGAGTGAGACCCTGTCTCAAAAAAAAAAAAAAAAGAAAGAAAGAAAGAAAGAAAGAAAGAAAGAAAAGTAGATACTAAAGATAGAGTATAGCTACAGAAAGAAGTAGGGCACTCCAACATTTAAAAAACAACCAGCAAAGAAAACTGAAAAGAGTGGCCAAGAAAGTGTCATAACACTAGGAGAGTGAGGGGCCACAGGCACCAAATGAGAAAAGTGTTTCAGAGAAGAGAGGAGGAGATAGTGATTAACTGAATAAAATGCTGCTAAGAAGTTAGATAACCAAAGAGAAAGAGACCATTAGCAGTATCACCTTGTATTCATCAGGGTTTTCTAGAGAAACAACCAATATGACATATATAGATATATAGAAATAGATTTATAATGAGGGATTGGCTCAAACGATTATGGAAGCTGAGAAGTCTCCCAATCTGCTATCAACACACTGGAGGCCCAGGAAAACCAGTTCTACTCAAAGCCGAAAGGGTGGAGAATCAATGGAGCCAATAATATAAATCCCAGTATGAGTCTAAAGGCCCATAAACTAGAAGCATCTATGTCTGAGAATCGGAAAAAATGAATGGTTCAGCTCAAACAGAAAGGGTAAATTTGTCCTTCCCCCACTTTTTTGTTCTGTGCAGGCCCTCAATGGATTGGATGATGACCAACCACATTTGTGAGGGTAGATCTGCTTTACTTATTAGACTAATTTAAATGCTAATCTCTTCTGGAAACATCTTCACAGACATGCCCAGAAATAATTTTCTGCCAGCTATTTGGGCATCCCTTTGCCCAGTAAAGTTGACATATAAAATTAACCAACACACACTCTTAGAACTAAGCAAGGAGCTTTTGGCAAGTTCCACCCTGATAATCCTTCAGCTGTCTATGGGGCAGGGATTCCACAAGGCCAAAGGGAGGTACCAATCAAAACCTACATCCTTCAAGATTATATATGCATACCCAGAACTCCCTGTCTCAATGACCTCAAGTCACTTTCAAGCCTGCTTGAGCCTCGCTATTGCCTGAATGTTTGTATCCCCCAAAATTCATATGTTAAAACCTAATTCCCAAAGCAGTAGTATTAAGAAATGGGGTCTTTGGAAGGTGATTAAGTCACATGGGTAGAGCCCTCATAAATGGGATGAATTCTCTTATAAAAAAGACCCAAGGATTATTGTTCATCCCTTCTGTCATATGAGTACATAGTAAGAAGGAACAATCTTAGAAGTAAAGAGGGCTATTTCTTACCAGACATCAATCTGCTAGTGTCTTGATTCTGGACTGGCCTCTAGAACTGTGAGCAATAAATTTCTGTTATTTATAAATTACCTAGATTAAGAACATTTGTTATAGCAGCCTAAAAGGACCGAAATGGGCCTCATCCCCAGGTCTGTTTTGACAGGTGACTGAGCTGGTATACACATCTCTTGGCCTAAGGGGTAACCAAAGGACAACTGACTTCATGGGGTGAGGTCACAGTTGTGATGCCTGAGCTGGGGAGTCCATTCTTGTGCATGCAAGGCTGTTTCAAGAGTGTCTTTGTTCCCCAGGGCTTCCATAACAAATCACCACAAACTTCGTGGCTTACAACAACAAAAATTTATTTTCTCAAATTTCTGGAGACCAAAAGTTCAAAATTAGAGTATTGGCAGGGTTGATTCTTTCTGAAGGCTCTGAGGGAAGATCTATTTCCTATGTTTTAAAGATCTGTCTCATGCAAAACTCACATTGAAACTTAATCTCCACCAGGCATGGTAGCTCATGCCTGTAATCCCAGCACTTGGGAGGCTGAGGCAAGAGGACCACTTGAGCTAAGCAGTTCAAGACCAGACTGGGCAATATAGTGAGATGCCATCTCTACCAAAAAAAAAAAAATTAAATAGCCAGGTGTGGTGGCCTGCACCTCTAGTTCCAGCTACTCAGGAGGTTGAGGTGGGATGATTGCTTAAGCTTTGGAGATAAAGATTTCAGTGAACCATGATCATGGCACTGCACTCCAGCCTGGGTTATAAAGCAAGACCCTTACTCAAAGAAAAGGAAAGGAAAAAGAAAGAGAAGAAAAGAAAAGAAACTTAATCCCCAATGTTGCATTTTTGAGAAGTGAAACATTTAAGTGGTTTGGTCCTGAAGGCTCTGCCCACACGAGTGGATTAATTCATTCATGGATTAATGGGTGTATTTATTTGTTTTCACACTGCTATAAAGATCCTAACTGAGACTGGGTAATTTATTTTTTAAAAAGAGGCTTAATTGACTCACAGTTCCACATGACTGGAGAGGTCTCAGAATACTGACAATTATGGCAGAAGGCAAAAAGGAAGCAAGACACGTCTTACATGGCTGCAGGCAAGAGAGGGAGAGAAAGAAGGAGAGAGAGAGAGAACAAAGGAAATTTACCACACTTTAAAGCCATCAGCTCTTGTGAGAACTCACTGACTATCATGAGAACAACATGGGGGGAACCACCCCAAAAATCCAATTACCTCCCACCATGTTCTTCCCTCAACATGTGGGAATTACAATTCGAGATGAGATTTGGGTGGGCACACAGAGCCAAACCATATCAATGGATTAATGGATTAATGCATTATCATGGGATTGGGACTGATGGCTTCATTTTTAAAAGCAAGAGAGACCTGAACTATCATACTTAGCTCCCTTATCATGTGATGTCCTGCAAAATCTCTGGACTCTGAAGAGAGTCCCCATCAACCAGAAGGACATCAACAGAGATGGTCCCTCAACTTTAGACTTCTCTGCCTCTATATCTGTAAGAAATAAATTCCTCTTCTTTATAAATTACCAGTTTCAGGTAGTCTGTTATAAATAATAGAAAATGAACTAAGACATTGTTCTATGCCTATGTCCCAGCTTCTGATGGTTTCCAGCAATTCTCAGCATTTCTTATATAATAGATACATAACCCACATTTCCGCCTCTGCCGTCACATGTCCTTCTTGCCATGTCACTGTGTCAAATCTCCCTCTCCTTTCTCTTGTAAGAACATTAGCCATCGGATTTATGGCCCACCCATGATCCAGGATGATCTCATCTAAGATCCTTAACTTACTTACATCCACAAAAACCCTAATCCCAAATAAGATCACATTCACAAGTGCCAGGAGCTAAGACTTGGACATATCTTTTGAAGGAATACTGTTCAACCCAATACAAAGTGCAAGATACAGATACAAAATACAAGATATCAAGAGAAGAGAATAAATTATAGGCCAGGTATCAGGAGATATTTGTCTTATACTGCCACATTGTAGCAAGAAACTCTGAAGAGTTTGAGATTTCAAAATTCAAACCTGACCTTCTAGGTCATTGTGATATTGTGTATGCCTATTTGGTCTTCCTGCCTGGGCACACAGCTTCTAAAATCCTTGAATCCCCTGAAAAATGAGAGTGTGTTTTTTATGTTCATGAGGTAGCTAGTGCCAGTGGGAAGAAAGCACATAGCCTCAGAATGAAGGCCAGTGGCTGAAAAGATCAAGGCTTGATTAGGTATAACAACTTTCATGCCCCCCTAAACCTTAGGGGAGAGGAGAAGGATTAAAAGTTGAGCTGATCAACACAGAGGGGCCAAATAGGAACAGCTCCAGTCAGCAGCTCCCAGCATGACTGATGCAGAAGACAGGTGATTTCTGCATTTCCAACTGAGATACCTGTTTCATCTCACTGGGACTGGTTGGACAGTAGGTGCAGCCCATGGAGGTTGAGCTGAAGCAGGGCGTGGTGGCGCCTCACCCGGGAAGTGCAAGGGGCTAGAGGATTTCCCTTTGCTAGCAAAGGGAAGCCATGACAGACTACCTGGAAAAACAGGACACTCCCGCCCAAACACTATGCTTTTCCCAAGGTCTTAGCAACCAGCAGACAAAGAGATTCTCTCCCATGCCTGGCTTGTTGGCTCCCATGCCCATGGACCCTTGTTCATTGCTAGTGCAGCAGTCTCAGATCAATCTGTGAGATGGCAGCCTGGCTGGGGGAGGGGCATCCACCATTGCTGAGGCTTGACTAGGTAAACAAAGCAGCCTGGAAGCTCAAACTGGGCAGAGCTCACCATAGCTCAACAAGGCCTACTGCCTCTAGACTCCACCTCTGTGGGCAGGGCATAGCTGAACAAAAGGCAGCAGACAACTTCTGCAGACTTAAACATCTCATCTGACAGCTCTGAAGAGAGCAGTGGTTCTCCCAGCATGGCGTTTGAGCTCTGAGAATGGACAGACTGCCTCCTCAAGTGGGTCCCTAACCCCCATGTAGCTTAACTGGGAACACCTCCCATTAGGGGCCAACAGACACCTTATATAGGCAGCTGCCCCTCTGGACGAAGCTTCAGAGGAAGGATCAGGCAGCAATATTTGTTGTTCTGCAGTATTTGCTATTCTGCAGCCATCACTGGTGATAGCCAGGCAAACATGGTCTGGAGTAGAACTCCAGAAAACTCCAACAGAACTGCCACGGAGGGACCTGACCATTAGAAGAAAAACTAACAAACAGAAAGGAATAGCATCAACATCAACAAAAAGGTAATCTACAGCAAAACCCCATCTGTAGGTCACCAACATCAAAGACCAAAGATAGATAAAACCACAAAGATGGGGAGAAAACAGAGCTGAAAAACTTAAAATTCTAAATATCAGAGCACCTCCTCTCCTCCAAAGGATTGCAGCTTCTCACCAGCAACGAAAAAAGCTGGATGGAGAATGACTTTGACAAGCTGACAGAAGTAGTCTTCAGAAGGTTGGCAATAACAAACTTCTATGAGCTAAAGGAGCATGTTCCAACCCAAAGAAAGGAAGCTAAAAAACCTTGAAAAATGATTAGGTGAATGGCTAACTAGAATAAACAGTATAGAGAAGACTTTAAATGACCTGATGGAGCTGAAAACCATGGCATGAGAACTTCATGATGCATGCACAAGCTTCAGTAGCCAATTTGGTCAAGTGGAAGAAAAGGTATCAGGGATTGAAGATCAAATTAATGAAATAAAGCAAGAAAACAAGGTTAGAGAAAAAAAGAGTAAAAAGAAACAAATAAAGCCTCCAAAAAATATGGGACTATGTGAAAAGACCAAATCTACATTTCATTGGTGTACCTGAAAGTGATAGGGAGAATGGAACCAAGTTGGAAAACACTCTTCAGGATATTATCCAAGAGAATGCCCCCAAATTAGCAAGGCAGGCCAACATTCAAATTCAGGAAATACACAGAACACCACAAAGATACTCCTCGAGAAGAGCAACCCCAAGACACATAATTGTCAGATTCACCAAGGTTGAAATGCAGGAAAAAGTGTTAAGGGCAGCCAGAGAGAAAGGGCGAGTTACCCACAAAAGGAAGCCCATCAGAATAACAGCGGATTTCTCAGCAGAAACCCTACAAGCAAGAAGAGAGTGGGGGAAAATATTCAACATTCTTAAAGAAAAGAAGTTTCAACCCAGAATTTCATATCCAGCCAAACTCAGCTTCATAAGTGAAGGAGAGATAAAGTCCTTTACAGACAAGAAAAAGCTGAGAGATTTTGTCACCACTAGGCCTGCCTTATAAGAGCTCCTGAAGGAAACACTAAATATGGAAAGGAACAACCGGTATCAGCCACTGCAAAAACATGCCAAATTCTAAACAGCATCAATGCTATGAAGAAACCGGATCAATTAACAGGCAAAATAACCAGCAAACATCACAATGACAGGATTAAATTCACACATAACAATATTAACCTTAAATGTAAATGGGTTAAATGCCCCAATTAAAAGACACAGACTGGAAAACTGGATAAAGACTCAAGACCCATCAGAGTGCTGTATTCAGGAGACCCATCTCACATGCAAAGACGCACATAGGCTCAAAATAAAGGAATGGAGGAAGATCTACCAATCATAGGTAAAGCAAAAAAAAAAAAGAAGGGGTTGCAATCCTAGTCTCTGATAAAACAGACTTTAAACCAACAAAGATCAAAAGAAGGCTGTTACATAATGGTAAAGGGATCAATTCAACAAGAAGAGCTAACCATCCTAAATATATATGCACCCAATACAGGAGCACCCAGGTTCAACAAACAAGTCCTTAGAGACCTAGAAAGAGAATTAGACTCCCACACAATAATAGTGGGAAACTTTAACACCCCACTGTCAATATTAGACAGATCAACGAGACAGAAAGTTAACAAGGATATCCAGGACCTGAACTCAGTTCTGCACCAAGTAGACCTAATAGACATCTACAGAACTCTCCACCCCAAATCAACAGAATATACGTTCTAATCAGCATCACATCGCACTTATTCAAAAATTGACCACATAATTGGAAGTAAAGCACTCCTCAGCAAATGTAAAAGAACAGAAATCACAACACACTGTTTCTCAGACCACAGTACAAAGAAATTAGAACTCAAGATTAAGAAACTCACTCAAAACAGCACACAACTACATGAAAACTGAACAACTTCCTTCTGAATGACCACTGGTAAATAATGAAATTAAGGCCAAAATAAAGACGTTCTTTGAAAGCAATGAAAACAAGACACAATGTACCAGAATCTCTGGGACATATTTAAAGCAGTGTGTAGAGGGAAATTTACAGCACTAAATGCCCACAAGAGAAAGCAGGAAAGATTTAAAATTGACACCCTAACATCACAATTAAAAGAACTAGAGAAGCAAGAGCAAACACATTCAAAAGCTAGCAGGAGACAAGAAATAACTAAAATCAGAGCAGAACTGAAAGAGATAAAGATGCGAAAAAAACCCTTCAAAAAATAAATGAATCTAGGAGCTGGGTTTTTGAAAAAATCAACAAAATTGATTGGCCGCTAGCAAGACTAATAAGGATGAAAAGAGAGAAGAATCAAACGGATGCAATAAAAATGATAAAGGGGATACCACCACCGACCCCACAGAAATACAAACTACCATCAGAAAATAATATAAACACCTCTATGCAAACAAACTAGAAAATCCAGGAGAAATGGATAAATTCCTGGACACATACACCTTCCCAATACTAAACCAGGACAAAGTTGAATCTCTGAACAGACCAATAACAAACTCTGAAATTGAGGCAATAATTAACAGCCTACCAAACAAAAAAAGTCCAGGACCAGATGGATTCACAGCTGAATTCTACCAGAGGTACAAAGAGGAGCTGGTGCCATTGCTTCTGAGACTATTTCAAATCAATAGAAAAAGAGGGAATCCTCCCTAACTGATTTTATGAGGCCAACATCATCCTGATACCAAAGCCTGGTAGAGACACACAAAAAAAGAGAACTTTAGACCAATATCCCTGATGAACATCAATGCGAAAATTCTCAATAAAATACTAGCAAACCAAATCCAGCAGCACACCAAAAAGCTTAACCAACATGATCACGTCGGCTTCATCTCTGGGATACAAGGCTGGTTCAATATATGCAAATCAATAAACGTAATCCATCTCATAAACAGCATCAATCACAAAACCACATGATTATCTCAATAGATGCAGAAAAGGCCTTCAACAAAATCCAACAGCCCTTCATGCTAAAAACTCTCAATAAATTAGGTATTGATGGAATGTATCTCAAAATAATAAGAGCCATTTATGACAAACCCACAGCCAATATCATACTGAATGGGCAAAAACTGGAAAAATTCCCTTTGAAAACCGGCACAAGACAGGGATGCCCTCTCTCACCACTCCTATTCAACATAGTGCTGGAAGTTCTGGCCAGGACAATCAGGCAAGAAAGAAATAAAAGATATTCAATTAGGAAAAGAGGAAGTCAAATTGTCCCTGTTTGTAGATGACTGCAAAAATCACAAGCATTCCTATACACCATTAATGGACAAACAGAAAGCCAAATCATGAGTGAACTCCCATTCACAATTGCTACAAAGAGAATACAATACCTATGGATCCAACTTACAAGGGATGTGAAGGACCTCTTCAAGGAGAACTACAAACCACTGCTCAAGGAAATAAAAGAGGACACAAACAAATGGAAGAACATTCCATGCTCATGGATAGGAAGAATCAATATCATAAAAATGGCCATACTGTCCAAAGTAACTTATAGATTCAATGCTATCCCCATCAAGCTACCAATGACTTTCTTCACAGAATTGGAAAAAAGCACTTTAAAATTCATATGGAGCCAAAAAAGAGCCTACATTGCCAAGACAATTTTAAGCAAAAAGAACAAAGCTGGAGGCATCACACTACCTGACTTCAAACTATACTACAAGGTTACAGTAACCAAAACAGCATGGTGCTGGTACCAAAACAGAGATATAGACCAATGGAACAGAAGAGAAGACTCAGAAATAACACCACACATCTACCACCATCTAATTGTTGACAAGCCTGATTAAAAAAAAAAAAAAGAAATGGGGAAAGGATTCCCTATTTAATAAATGGTGCTGGGAAAACTGGCTAGCAAGATGTAGAAAGCTGTAACCAGATCCCTTCCTTACAGCTTATACAAAAACTAATTCCAGATGGATTAAAGATGTAAATGTTAGACCTAAAACCATAAAAACCCTAGAAGAAAACCTAGGCAACACCATTCAAGACATAGGCATGGGCAAGGACTTCATGACTAAAACACCAAAAGCAATGGAAATAAAAGCCAAAATTGACAAATGGGATCTAATTAAACTAAAGAGCTTCTGCACAGCAAAAGAAACTGCCATCAGAGTAAAGAGGCAACCTACAGAATGGGAGAAAATTTTTGCAATCTACTCATCTGACAAAGGGCTAATATCCAGAATCTACAAAGAACTCAAATAAATTTACAAGAAAAAAAAACAAACAACCACATCAAAAAGTGGGCAAAGGATATCAACAGACACTTCTCAACAGAAGACATCTATGCAGCCAACAGACACATGAAAAAATGCTCATCATCACTGGTCATCAGAGAAATGCAAATCAAAACTACAATGAGATACCATCTCACCTCAGTTAGAATGGCAATCATTAAAAAGTCAGGAAACAACAGATGCTGGAGAGGATGTGGAGAAATAAGAACACTTTTTCACTATTGGTGGGAGTGTAAATTAGTTTAACCATTGAGGAAGACAGTGTGGTGATTCCTCAAGGATCTAGAACTAAAATTACCATTTCACCCAGCAATCCCTAAAGACACATGTGGCCAGGTGTAGTGGCTCACACCTGTAATCCCAGCACTTCGGGAGGCTGAGGTGGGTGGATCACAAGGTCAGGAGATCGAGACCATCCTGCCTAACACGGTGAAACTCCGTCTCTACTAAAAATACAAAAAATTAGCCAGGCGCAGTGGCGGGCGCCTGTAGTCCCCACTATTAGGGAGGCTGAGGCAGGAGAATGGCGTGAATACGGGAGGCGGAGCTTGCAGTGAGCCGAGATCACGCCACTGCACTCCAGCCTGGGCGACAGAGTGAGACTCCCACTCAAAAAAAATAAATAAATAAATACAAAAAATACAAACAATCAGCCGGGCATGGTGGCAGATGCCTGTAGTCCCAGATACTCGGGAGGCTGAGGCAGCAGAATGGCGTGAACCCAGGAGGCGGAGCTTGCTGAGCCAAGATCATGCCACTGCACCCCAGCCTGGACGACAGAACAAGACTCCATCTCAAAAAAAAAAAGGACACATTCACACATATGTTTATTGTGGCACTATTCACAATAGCAAAGACTTGGAACCAACCCAAATGTCCACCAATGATAGACTGGATAAAGAAAATGTAGCACATATACACCATGGAATACTATGCAGCCATAAAAAAAACAATGAGTTCATGTCCTTTGCAGGGACATGGATGAAGCTGAAAACCATCATTCTCAGCAAACTATCACAAGGACAGAAAACCAAACACCACATGTTCTCACTCATAGGTGGGAAATGAACACTGAGATCACTTGGACACAAGGTGGGGAACGTCACACACCAGGGCCTGTTGAGGTGTGAGGGGCTGGGGGAGGGATAGCATTAGGAGAAATCCCTAATGTAAATGGTGAGTTGATGGGTGCAGCAAAACAACATAGCATAGGTAGACCTATGTATCAAAGCTGCACATTGTACACATGTACCCTAGAACTTAGAGTATAATAATAATTTTTTAAAAGTTGAGCTGATCACCAATAGCTGATGATTTAATCAATATTACCTGCATAATGAAGCCTCCATAAAAACCCTAAAAAACTGAGTTTGGATGAGCTTCCAGATAGCTGGCACCCAGAAAAAGGATGAAAGTTCTGGGCTCCTTTCCTCATGTTATGTCCTATTTATCTCCTCTGGATATTCATGTGTATCATTTACTAATAACCCTGTAAACATAAGTAAAGTGTTTCCCTGAGTTCTGTGAGCCACTCTAGCAAAATTAATCAAACCTGAGGAGAGGGTCATAGGAACACCAATCTACAGCCAGTCTGGCAGAAGTATGGGGGACAACCTACTGCAATCGTCCCTTGGCATTCAAAGGAGATAGGTTTCAAGATACCCACAGATGCCAAAATCCAAGGAAGCTTAAGTTTCTTATATAAAATTGTGGAGTATTTGCATATAAACTATACACATTCTCCCATATACTGTAAATCATCTCTAGACAAATCTGGAGATGATTATTTCTACACTAATAGTAAGTGTAGTATGTGAGATATTAATAGTAAGAGATACTAATAGTAAGTGTAGTAAGTGAGATATGGAAGGCCAATTGTACTTGCAATTGACATCTGAAGTGAGAGCAGTCTTGTGTGACTGAGCCCCTAACCTGTGGGATTTAACATTATCCACAAATAATGTCAGAATTGAATTGAATTATAGAGCACCCAGCTGGTGCCCACTGGAGAACTAATTGGTCTGTAGGGAAAGACTCCAAACACCTCTGGTGTTAGAAGTGTTGGGTTGAGTGGAGTGTGAGTAAAAGTAGGAAAAACACTTCGAGTTTTTTTTCAATACCATATAGTCAATATAAAGTTATGTTTGTTAAGGTAAAAAAAATGACACATTTTATTAAACAGTGTAAAAGCTTCATTTGCAACTTCTAAACACTTGGTAATATGTTTTATAGCTCTCCATTTGAACTCTTGCCTTAAGCACTGCACAAAGTCAAGGGTGGGTGTAACCATTCGGAAATATGAAAGTCATCAGTGACGTGAAAAACAGAAGCCCAACTTGAGTGGGTTGGTGAAAGGAGGTAAAGTGAGAAAGTACAGACTCTGACCAGAAACTGTGTTTTAATATAGCTAACCATGAAAGGGAGAAGAGAAATAAGAAGTTACTAGGAAGGGGATGTAAAGACAAGAAAGGTGTTTTGTTTTGTTTTGTTTTGTACTGTTTGGTTTAAAGTGGGGAATGTAATATGTTTTTATATTTATGAGGATAATCCAGTAGAGAGAAAGAAATTCATGATGAAAGGGAGAATAATTATGGAGTCCTTGGAGGGTGGAGCAAGATGGCCAAATAGAAGTTTTCACTGATCCTCCTCCTTGCAGGGACACCAAATGTAACAACTATCTACACAAAAAAGCACCTTCATAAGAACCTAAAGTCAAGTGACCACTCATACTACCTGGTATCAACTCCATATTGCTGAAAGAGGCACAGAAGAGGGTAGGAAAGACGTTCTTAGCTCACTGATGCCACCCCTCCCCCATCCCATGGTAGCAGCCACCTAACACGGGGAGACAGCCTGCATGCTTAAGGGACAGACAGCACAGCAACTGTGGATCTTTGTGTTGAACTCAGTGCTGCCCTCACATAGCAGAAAGAAAAACCATGGGGCGGGGACTGTAAAAAAAAGACAAAGAAAAAAAAACAAAAAAAGAAAAAAGAAAGAAACAGAAAAACCCATGTTGAACTCAGCCTATGCTTGCTCATGGAGAGAGTATTTAGGCCAGCCCTAGCCAAAGGGGAATTGTCCATCCCACCTGCTGGAACCTGAGTTTCAGCAAGCTGCGACACCATGGGCTAAAGGACTCTGGGTTACTAAATAAACTTGAAAGGAAATCTAGGACACAAGAACTGCAATTCCTAGGCAAGTCCTAGCGTTCTGCTGGGCTTGATGCAAGTGGACTTGGGGGACACATGAACTAGTGAGACACCAGCGGGGGAAACTAAGGGAATGCTTGCACTATCCCAACCCAAACCCCAGGCAGTGTGACTCACAGCAATGAAAGTGACTTCTTCCTTCTGCTTGAGGAGAGGAGAGGAGAGGAAAGAGTAAAGAAGACTTTGTCTTGTAATATACCAGCTCAGCCATAGTAGAATAGGGCATTGAGCAGAATCACGAGGCCTTCCATTCCAGGCCCTGGCTCCTGGATGACACGTCTAGACACAACCTGCACAAGAAGGGAATTCACTGCCTTGAAGGGAAGAACCAAGTCCGGGCAGAATTTTTCACCTGCTGAATAAGGAGCCATTGGGCACCGAATAACCAGCAGTGATACCCAGATAGTGCATGACATGGGCCTTGAGTGAGACTCTGAGACATGCTGGCTTCAGGTGAGACCCAACACATTCCCAGCTATGGTGGCTATGGTGAAAGACTCCTGATTGAGAACAGCAGAGGGAAAAGTAAAGGGGATTTTGTCTAGCAAGTTAGGTACCTGCTCATCCACAGTGGGAAAGAACACCAAGCAGGTTCTTGGGGTCCTTGGTTGCAGGCCCTGGCTCTTGGATGGCATTTCTAGACTTACTGTAGGCCAAAGTGGGGACCACTTCCCTGAAGGGTGAGTCCTAGGCCTGGCAACATTCACCACAAGCTAACTGAAGAGCCCTTGAGCCTTAAGTGAACATCAGTGGTAGCCTGGCAGTACTCCCCATGGCCCTGTCATTGTGGTTGCCATGGAGATAGGTTCCTCTGCCTATAGAAAAAGAAGGAAATATTGGGAAGCACTTTGTCTTGTGGTTTGAGTGACAGCTTAGCCACAGTATAATAGAGCATCAGGTAGATTTCTAAGGCTTTTGAATCCAGTCCCTGGCTCCTGAATGGCACTTCTGAACCTGCCTGGGGCCTAGGAAACTTGCCACTCTGAAGGGAAAGATACAAGCCTGGATGACCTCACCACCTGCTGATAGTAGAGTGCTAGGGCCATGAGCAAACATAGGCAATAGCTAGGTAGTGGCTACAACAGCCCTTGGGTGACATCTAGGGCAGTCCCAGTCAGTGGTAGTAGCCACAGGAGTGCTAACTCTCTCCCCCAGCTGCAGGTGGCTCAGTAAAGAGAGAGAGACTCTGTTTGCTTGGAAGAAAGTAAGGGAAGAGAAAAAGAGTCTCTTGTTGGTAATCCAGAGAGTTCTTTCAGATCTTCTCTAAGGCCACCAAGGTGGTACCTCTATGAAACTATAAGAACCAAAGTGTTACTAGGCTTTGGGTGCCCAACTAATACAGATATGGCTTATATCTCATCACCCAAGTCCCTTTGAATACTTGGAAAGCCTTCCCAAGAAGGATGGATACAAACAAGCCCAGACTGTAAAGACTACCACAAATACCTAATTATTCCATGCTTATACAGCAACAAACATTCACAAGCATCACGATCATCCAGAAAAACATAACCTCACCAAATGTACTAAATAAGGCACCAGGGACCAATCCTGGAAAAACAGAAATATGTGAACTGTCAGACAAGGAATTCAAAATAGACATTTTGAGGAAACTCAAAGAAATTCAAGATAACACAGAGAAGGAATTCAGAATTATATCAAATAAATTTGACAAATAGATTGAAATAATTAAAAAGAATCAAGCAGAAACTCAAGTTGAGGCTAGTCTGAAGGTAGTTATCTAAATTGGTTACAGTTATACAACTGTTCACAGATTGAATTCCCTGTTCTGCCCTTTCCTGCCTTCTCACTACTGTACTTGCCTAGGCTTTAAAAGTTAAACTTAAAAAATGGATTCTGTAGTTGAAAAATTCAATTGATGTACTGAAGAATGCATCTGAGTCTCTTAGCAAAAGACTAGATCAAGCAGAAGTAAGAATTAGTGAGCCTGAAGAGAGGCTATTTGAAAATACACAGTAAGAGGAGACAAAAGAAAAAAGAATAAAGCATGTCTACAAAATCTAGAAAACAGACTGAAAAGCCAAATCTAAGAGTTATTGGTCTTAAACAGGAAGTTGAGAGAGAGAGATCAGGTGGAAAGTTTATTCAAAGACATAACAACAGAGAAGTTTCTAAACCTAGAGAAAGATATCAATATCTAAGTACAAGAAGGTTGCAGAACACAAAATAGATCAAATCCAAACAACATTACCCCAAGGCATTTAATAATCAAACTCACAAAGGCCAAAGATAGAGAAAGGATGCAAAAAGTAGTGGGAGAAAAGAAAGAAATAACATACAATGGAGCTCCAACACATCTGGCAGCAGACTTTTCAGTGGAAACCTTACAGGAGAGAGTGGCATGGTATATATAAAGTGCTAAAGGAAAAAAAAGTTTACCCTAGGATAGCATATCCAGGGAAAATATCCTTCTAACATGAAGTAGAAATATAAACTTTCTCAAACAAAAGCTGAAAGATGTCATCAACACCAGACCTGTCCTTCAAGAGATGTTAAGGGGACTATTGCAATCAGAAAGAAAAGAATGTTAATGAGCAATAAAAAAAATCATCTGAAGGTACAAAATTCACTGGTAATAATAAGTACACAGGAAAACACAGAATATTACAACACTGTAACTGTGGTGTGTAAATTACTCTTATGCTAAGTAGAAGGACTAAAAAATAAACCAATTGAAAACAATAACTACAACAACTTTTCAAGAAATAGTACAATAAGATATAAATCGAAACAACAAAAAGTTTAAAAGCAGAGGACAAAGTTTAAGCACAGAGGTTTTATTTTATTGTTGTTGTTGTTGTTGTTTGGAGATGGAGTCTCTGTCACCCAGGCTGGAATGCAGTGGCCCCATCCCAGCTGACTGCAACCTCCACCTCCCCGGTTCAAGCAATTCTCCTGTCTCAGCCTCCCAAGTAGGTGGGATTACAGGCATGTGCCACCATGCCCAGCTAATTTTTGCATTTTTTTTAGTAGAGATGAGGTTTCACCATGTTGGCCAGGCTGGTCTCAAAATCCTGACCTCAGGTAATCCACTCTCCTCAGCCTCCCAAGATTCTGGAATTGCAGGCATGAGTCACCATGCCCAGCTGAAGTACAAAGTTTTTATTCATTTTCTTTTTGTGTGTATGCAGTACTAAGTAGTCATCAGTTTGAAGTAATGGGTTATAAGATAGTACATGCGCCGGCCGGGCGCGGTGGCTCAAGCCTGTAATCCCAGCACTTTGGGAGGCCAAGACGGGCGGATCACGAGATCAGGAGATCAAAACCATCCTAGCTAACACGGTGAAACCCCGTCTCTACTAAAAAATATGAAAAACTAGCCGGGCGAGGTGGCAGGCGCCTGCAGTCCCAGCTACTCGGGAGGCTGAGGCAGAAGAATGGTGTGAACCTGTGAGGCGGAGCTTGCAGTGAGCCGAGATCGCACCACTGCACACCAGCCTGGGCGACAGAGTGAGACTCTGTCTCAAAAAAAAAAAAAAAAAGATAGTACATGCAAGCCTCCACGGTAAGCTCAAATCAAAAAACATACAATGGATACACAAAAACTAAAAAGCAAGAAATTAAATCATACCACCAGATACAGTTAGGCTTTGTGTCACCATCCAGATCTCATCTTTAATTATAATTCCTATAATCTCCACATGTCAAGGGAGACACCAGGTGGACACAAGTGGATCATGAGTGAGGTGTCCCCATGCTGTTCTCATGATAGTGAGTGCATTCTCACCAGATATGATGGTTTTACAGTGTTTGATAGTTCCTCCTGCATTCATTTTCCTTCCTACTGCCTTGTGAAAAAGATGTCTTGCTTCCCCTTCACCTTCTGCCATGATTGTAAGTTTCCTGAGATCTTCCCAGCCATGCTGAACTGTGAGTCAATTAAAGCTCTTTCCTTTAAAAATTTCCCAGTCTTGGGCAGTTCTTTATAGTAATGTGAAAACAGACTAATTCACCACCAGAGAAAATCACCTTAACTAAAAGGAAGACAAGAAAAAAGAAAAGAAGGAAGAGAAGACCACAAAACAACCAGAAAACAACAAAATGACAAAATCATTGTCATTTTTTTTTACTTACAACTAGCAATATTGAAAGCAATAGAGTAACCTCTGCAATCAAAAGACATAAAGTGGCTATACGGATTTTAAAAATACCCAACAATCTGCTGCCGAAAAGAAATACATTTCACCAATAAAGGCACACATAGACTAAAAATAAAAAGATGAAAGAAAGATATTCCATTGCCAACGGAAACCAAAAGAGGCAGGAGTGGCTATATTTATATCAGACAAAATAGATTTCTAGATAAAAACTGTAAGAAAAATACAAAGAAAGTCATTATATAATGATAAAGGGGTCAATGTAGCAGGAAGATATAACAATTGTAACTATATATGGACCAGATATATAAAGGAAATATTATTAGAGCTAAAGAGAGAAATAGACTGCCATACAGTACTAGTAGGAGACTTCAACACCACATTTTCAGCATTGGGTAGATCTTTCAGGCAGAAAATCAACAAAGAAACATGAAACATTCTGCACTGTAGACCAAATGAACCTAGTAGATATTTACAGAACATTTTCTCCCATTGCTGCAGAATACACATTCTTCTTACCACATGGATCATTCTCAAGGACAAGCCATATGTTAAATCACAAAACAAGTCTTAATCAAAAAAAAAAAAAGGTAATAATATAAAGTATCTTCTGACCACAATGTAATAAAACTAGACATTAATAGCAAGAGGAATATTGGAAGCTATACAAACACATAGAAATTAAACAACATGCTCTTGAATGACCAGTGTGTCAATGAAGAAATTAAAAAGGAGATTTTAAAATTTCTTGAAACAAATGATGGTGGAAACACAGCATACCAAACCCTATGAGATTAGTACAGCAAAAGCAGTACCAAGAGGGAAGTTTACAGCAATAAGCAACCTATATCAAAAAAACACTTCAAATAAGTAACCTAATGATGCATCCTAAAAAACTATCAAAGCAAGAACCAAACCCAAAATTAGCAGAAAAAAGAATAAATATGAGAGCAGAAATAAAATTAAAATGAAGAAAATAATACAAAAGATCAATGAACCAAAAAGCCATTTTTTGAAAATATAAAACAAAATTGATAAGCCTTTAGATAGACTAAGAAAAAGAGAGACAAGATCCAAATAAATTAAATAAGAAATAAACAGGAGACATTATGTCTGATACCACAGAAATTCAAGGGATCATTAGTGACTTTTATGAGTAGTCATTTGCTAATAAATTGGAAAATCAAGAAGAAATTAATAAATCTCTAGACACATATAATCTACCAAGATTGAGCCATTAAGAAATCCAAAGCCTGAACAGACCAATAACAAGTAACAAGATGAAAGCCATAATAAAAAGTCTACCAACAAAGAAAAGCCTGGAACCCAGTGGCTTCATTGCTGAATTCTACAAAACATTTGATGAAGAATTCATATCAATCCCATTCAAACTGTTCTGAAAAACAGAAGAACAGGAACTATATCTAAACTCATTCTAAGAGGCCAGTATTACCCTGATACCAAAACCAGACAAAGAACATAAAAAAAAAAAACTACAGTCCAATATCCCTGATGAACATTGATGCAAAAATCCTCAACAAAATACTAGCAAACTGAATTCAACAGCACATTAAGAAAAGCTTTCATCATGATCAAGTGGGATTTATCCCAGGGATGCAAGGATGGTTCAACATATGCAAATCAACCAACGTGATACATCGTATCAACAGAATGAAGGACAAAAGATATATGATCATTACAATTGATGCTGAAAAGGCATTTGATAAAATTCAACATCCCTTTATGATATATCCTGAAAAATCTGATATAGAAAGAACAGTCCAGGCACAGTGGCTCACGTCTGTAATCCCAGCACTTTGGGAGGTCAATGTGGGCAGATCACAGGGTCAGAAGACCGAGACTGTCCCGGCCAACATGGTGAAACCCTATCTCTACTAAAGATACAAAAATTAGCCAGGCGTGGTGGCATGCACCTGTAGTCCCAGCTACTCTGGAGGCTGAGGCAAAAGAATCATTTGAACCCAGGAGGTGGAGGTTGCAGTGAGCCAAGATCACACCACTGCACTCCAGCCTGGGTGACACAGCAACACTCTGTCTCAAAAAAAAAAAAAAAAAAAAAAGGCGGGCACGGTGGCTCAAGCCTGTAATCCCAGCACTTGGGAGGCCGAGACGGGCGGATCACAAGGTCAGGAGATCGAGACCATCCTGGCTAACACGGTGAAACCCCGTCTCTACTAAAAAATACAAAAAACTAGCCAGGGGAGGTGGCGGGCACCTGTAGTCCCAGCTACTCGGGAGGCTGAGGCAGGAGAATGGCGTAAACCCGGAAGGTGGAGCTTGCAGTGAGCTGAGATCCGGCCACTGCACTCCAGCCTGGGCGACAGAGTGAGACTCCGTCTCAAAAAAAAAAAAAAGAGAGAGAAAGAAAGAACATACCTAAACATAATAAAAGCCATACACAACAGACCCACAGTGAGTATCATACTGAATGGGGGAAAACTGAAAGTCTTTCCTCTAAGATCTGGAGTCCAACAAGAATGCCCACTTTCACTACTGTTATTCAACATAGTACTGGAAGTCCTAGCTAAAGCAATCAGACAAGAAAAAGAAAGCGCATCCACATTGGAAAGGAGGAAGTCAAATTATCCTTGTTTGCAGATGATATGATCTTATATTTGAAAAAACCTGAAGACTCCACCAAGGAGCTATTAGAACTAACAGAGGACAGAACAATATGGCTGACTAGATGCAGCCAGGCGGAACAACTGCCACTGAGGATTGAGATTACTGGTGCACTTCTAACAGATCTTCAGAGGGAAGGTACCAAGAGTGGATGAAGGGAAGACATAAAAGCTTGCATGGAAGGGGAGGAACTGGGAACCCTGCACAGGGCTACTGAGCATGAAGACTTTTTCCAGGCCCCCAGTGACTCCAGGGAAATGGCGCATTGAACTGGCAAAGAGCAACGTGCTCGCGCGACAGGCATCTGGAAGCCCAGCAGGAGGCAACCCCTTGACCACCATGAACACTCAAGCTGGCAGGGAGAGCTGCTTAGAGAGGTGGTAGTACAGCAAGCCAGCTAATGTGGAGCCCAAAGAGTTTGGTGCAGGAGTGTCTGTAGCAGAGCATGGCCAGAAACAGCCATCTCCCTAGGTTCAACTTGCTCCCATAGGAGGCTTTAGCCCTAGAAAAACTGTAGGACCTGAACTTTGCATGGCAGTCTTGCCTGTCAGACTGGGCCAGTCCAACCTGAGCACCCCTTGGTCTGCTGTCCTCCCCCAGGACCTCAGCCTGGCCACACCTGCTTGCAGTGCAGCCTTGGATGCCCCAGAGATCTGCATCACAGCTTCTGCACTGGCAGACCATGCTTGACCAGCAGAGAGCTCCAGCAGAGCAGCCCCCACAGCTACGCACAGCCTGCCTACCCCCTCCCCACACTGCAGGTTCCCTGATCCCAGAACAATCTTGCACATCACTTTGCCAGCACATGTGTGTATAGGCAGATTTTGCTTTCCCTGCCCCACTAGGACACACATCTGCATACAACCTTCCCCGCCACTGCAGCAGAAGTACAAACTCATTCCCCCTTGCCCATCAACCACCATTACAATCAGAGCCTTAGTGGGCCCTGAATCTGCCAGCACCCAGTCTTTGTATCAACGCTACTGCAGGAGTGAAAGTAGGCATGAAGAACAGTGAACCCTCCCCAACCCTGCACAATCATCCCTTACTGCAGTGCACAGAGAATGCACACAGACTTGTACCCACCACCATCCTGCCTCCATGCAAACACCACCACCAGTGTGACCATACACACGGTTGCCATCAGGCACTCCCCAATCCCTCTGAGACTTATTGCCTCAACCACTGTGGTGAATGCCCACATAAAGGCAGGCATCTTAGCAGGTACTAGCACCCTGCTACAGAAGCTGAATGTGCACACCGCTGTGCTGCCACTGCTGCTGCTGCTGGCATGCATGAATGAGGACAGATCCTGCTGTCACTACACTGTAAAATGCTTTGGCGGACACCACACCATCGCCTCAGCCCAAAATCTCCGTAAGCTGATAAGCAACTTCAGCAAAGTCTCAGGATACAAAATTAATGTGCAAAAATCACAAGCATTCCTATACACCAATAACAGACAAGAGAGCCAAATTATGAGTGAACTCCCATTCACAATTTCTACAAAGAGACTAAAATAGCTAGAAATACAGCTTTAAAGCTTTTTAATAAACTTTTACTTTCCTGCTTGAAAACTTGCATCCATCTCTCCTTTCACGTTATGCTCCTCAGTCAAATTATTTCTTCTGAGAAGCCAAGAATTAAGATTGCTGCACACTGTATGGATAACTACCACCACTAACAAGGGTACTCTTGGTGAGGAAGCGAAGAGGACTGAAATCTAACTCAAAGTTCCAGATACCAAACCCTGTAGGGAGTGTCCAGAGGGAGGGGCTAGCAGTGCAAGGGATAGTGGTAGCATATTAAAAGAGGTTTTTTCACTAGGAAAAAAGTAAAATAAAATTTATATGGAACCAAAAAAAAAACACACAGAGCCAAAGCAAGACTAAGCAAAAAGAACAAATCTGGAGGCATCGCATTACCTGACTTCAAACTATACTATAAATCTATAGTCACCAAAACAGCATGGTAGTGATATAAATATAAAAAAAAGTCACATAAAACAATGGAAGAGAATAGAGAATCCAGAAAATAAGCCAAATACTTACAGCCAACTGATCTTCAACAAAGCAAACAAAACATAAAGTGAGGAAAGAACACCCTATTCAACAAATGGTGCTAGGATATTGGCAAGCCATGTGTAGAAGAATGAACCTGGATTGTAATCTCTCACCTTATACAAAAATCAACTCAAGTTGAATCAAGGACTTAAATCTAAGATCTGAAACCATAAAAACTCTAGAAGATAACATTGTAAAAACCCTTCTAGACATTGGTTTAGGCAAAGACTTCATCACCAAGAACCCAAAAGCAAATGCAGCAAAAGCAAAGATAAATAGATGGGGTTTAATTAAACTTAAAAGCTTCTGCACAGCAAAAGAAACAATCAGCAGAGTAAATAGACAACACACAGAGTGGGAAAAAATCTTCACAATCTATGCATCTAACAAAGGACTAATTTCCAGAATCTGTAATACAAGGAACTCAAACAAATTAGGAAGAAAAAAAAAAACCAAAAATCCCATCAAAAAGTTGGCTAAGGACATAAACAATTCTCAAAAGAAGATATACAAATGGCAACAAACATATGAAAAGTACTAAACATCAGTAATAATCAGGGAAATGCAAATCAAAACCACAGTGTGATACCACCTTACTCCCATAAAAAATGTCCATAATCAAAAAATAATAGATGTTGGCGGGGATGTGGTGAAAAGGGAACACTTTTACGCTGCTGGTGGGAATGTAAACCAGTACAACCACTATGGGAAACACTGTGGAGATTCCTTAAAGAACTAAAAGTAGAACTACCATTTGATCCAGCAATCCCACTACTGGGTATACACCCAGAGGAAAATAAGTCATTATTTAAAAAGGCACTTGCACACACGTTTACAACAGCAGAATTTCACAATTGCAAAAATATGAAACCAGTCCAAATGCCCATCAAGCAAGTGGATAAAGAAACTGTGGTATATACATACCATGGAATACTGCTCACCCACAGAAATGAATAAAATAATGGCATTTGCAGCAACCTGGATGGAACTGGAAGTAACTCAGGAATGGAAAACCAAACATTATATGTTCTCACTCATAAATGGGAGCTAAGCTATGAGGATCCAAAGGCATAAGAATGATGCGATGGACTTTGGGGACTCAGGGGAAAAGATAGGAAGGAGGTAAGGGATAAAAGACTACCAATTGGGTACTGTGTATACTGCCCAGGTGATGGGTGCACCAAAATCTCAGAAATCACCACTAAATACTTATTCATGAAACAAAACACCACCCATTCCCCCAAAAACCTATGAAAATTAAAAATTAAAAAAGAAAGTTTAAAAAAGAGGTTATTTCAACATAGACATCCAGAGGATTAACTTTCTATAGACTTTCTATCCAGCCCAACAAGAAAAATTTGAAAACAGATGTGACTAGAGAAGAGAATACACCTGGAGTTTATCTACCAGCTTTCCATACCATAGACCCAGCACAACCCACTTCCTGCAGGCTGATAAGCTGGTGAAGTTCAACCTTATAATATTAGGAGACTCAGAGAAGTAGCACTTTTGAATGTCAAGGTTCATTTCCCTCCAGTTACTTCTCAATCCAGATAGGGACAACCATGTGCTTATCAGCTACGTAAATGTTTATTTTACCAAAACCTATTCCTAGAGCAACTGTAATGGAATACAGTTAATAATCCTTACAATATCCACTACAAAATGGAAGAGAAGGAATAAGGGAAATAAAAAGTTATTATTGCCAAAGAAATATTGACAATCTATTAATTTTATGGGAGAAAACATTTGCAAACTACCCATCTGACAAGGGATTAATTACCAGAATATATAAGGAACTCAAACAACTCTATAGGAAAAAAATCAAAATAGTCTGATCAAAAATGGGGAAAAGATTTGAACAGACATTTCTCAAAAGAAGATATACAAACGGCAAATAGGCATATGAAAAGGTGTTCAACATAATTGATAGTTAAAGGAGTTTAAATGTGCTCACACAGTACTGTCCACCCTGACAGTCATGAATTATACGTACTTACAAATGCATCTGATTTCTACTTATTTTCTCCTCACTTTTTCTTTTTTTTTTTTATTATACTTTAAGTTCTGGGGTACATGTGCAGAAGGTACAGTTTTATTACATAGGTATACATGTGCCATGGTGGTTTGCTGCGCCCATCAACCTGTCACCTACATTAGGTATTTCTCCTAATGTTATCCTCTCCTCACTTTTTCTAATGGAATCTTAGATCCGCCAGAAAAAAAAAAAAAAAAATTAGCTACTTCATAAAGCAGAAGGGAATTTGTCTAGAATATTCTGAAATAATGCGTGCCTTTAAATTTAGGGTCTAGAACAGTAGGACTCGGTAACCCAGAAATTCCCTAATTCCTCTATGATCAACACCACAGAAAGGTGAGAAGGAAAGGGAGTTGCTACTCTGCCATATCATTCTTTCATAAGATTGTACAGAGCCCCAAGGGTCAGACTGGGCCTTTTGCTAATAGCAATGTGAGCCAGGCCACAACAAAACCAATGTGTGCATGTATATTCAAATTGGAGTTCTTTGGTTTTGGGGTTTCAGGGTTTTTTTTGTAGAGACAGGGTCTCCCTATGTTACCCAGGCTGATCTTGAACTCCTGGCCTCAAGCAATCCTCCCACCTCAGCCATCCAAAATGCTGAGACTATAGGCATGAGTCCAAGAGCACATACTGAAATTATCAATCAATCCAAAAAAAATCATTACTTTCTCTCTGTTTTATACAAAAAGGAAATGATGCTTCCACTGTGCTCTCCCTGCAAAATTCTACCCATGTTCTTGCCTTTTAGTAGCATGCTGAGAGGCTGGAGAAAAATTACACTTCACTGAGGACTGCTCCAACTCCATAATCTCATCACCAATCTCCCACCATCTTTCAGCACCTTTCCATACTTCTCTCAGGAGCTAATCCAAAACTTCTCTACTTTTACAAAACCTTCTTTCCCTTCATTCTTAGGCAATCAGTTTACTTTCTACCCAGAAAAAAAAGAAGGAAATTCCATAAGTATTCCTTCCATCTCCCATTGTCATTTATTCCCACACCCATTTTCCTTCTTAATTCACTAGAAGGTTCCCTCCTACAGCCCAGAGATAATTTCATCGCCTTTGTTCTAGATGAGATTGAGTCTTTCCTACCTCCTTAGATATAAGGAGGAAGTATGGAATAATTTCTCTAACTCTCTCCTCTACTACATTCCTACCTCTCCCTTCTACAGGCTCTGTCCCTTCAGCATATAAATATATTCAAGTCTCTAACCTCCTTCCCACCCACTCAGGTACCCATCACATCTCCAATGGGAAAAGAAAAAATTCCTCTACCCCAGAGTTTGCAGATTAGAGTCCACAGTCTTCAGAGGCTTCCTGAAATTATATTTAAAGTTATGTTATTATATGTATGCATCTATAGAAAAAGAACTTATGGCTTTTCTCAGCATCTCAAAGTCTCAAATGAGCTAGTAATCTAAAAATGGTAATGAGCTGTGCTAGATCTAAAATGCAAATCTGCTTGTATCACTCCCCCAATTAAAATAATTCAATATCAGCTTTAAGTTACAATCCAAACACTTGATCTGACACCTGCCCGACTTTCTCAAACATTTATGATGTGCCCAAATTTCACTACTAGTAAATGGCAGAACCAGAATTCAAACCTCTCTGCAAATTCAAAGGCTATGTCTTAAGTAAGGTGACTTACAGAAAACCTGACTTATATTTGTTTGAAATCATCCCCTTAATAGAATTGATTCTTCGGAAATAAACAGAAGACATTTCATCAGCCTCATCAGGGATGGGAAGTCAAAGCTTTGACTATGAAGTCAGGCACCGTCTATGCCCAGGAGGATAGGCAGGCTGATTTGTGTTTCCAAATATAAGTCTTTTCTAATGAATTTTCAAGTGCTTTTTGATGAGCCCTCAGAATCGCTTGTAGGAGAATGTGAGGAACGAACACTTGGCACTTTGAGGGATTAAAAAGAAAATCTATTGCATAAAACTAAATACACATACACATGCATGCGCGCACACACACACACACACACTAATATAAGAAAAACTGGTGAAATCTGAATGTGATGGGTTAATTGTATCAATGTTAATATCATGGTTGTGATATTCTACTACAGTTTTACAGGAAGTTACCACAGGGAGAAACCAGGGAATGGGTACACAAGATCTCCCTCTCATATATATCAACTACCTGTGAATCTAAAATTATCTCAAAATACCTAAGTTTAATTAAAAAGAAAAGGAAAGGCCAATACCCAGGGTAGATCCCAGGGAACATAAATGGGAATTATGTTATCAGATTCTCCACCAAGCAAGGGCCAGAACCTGCTCTAGCATCATACCTCTGATGTAATGGGACCATAGAAAGAAATAGCTCTGTGAGGTGCCTGAAATCGCTAGGCACCAAGAGGTGTGATCTTGAGCACCTGGGTGTAGACCCCTGCAGCATGGAGTTTTATTTGGTCTGCCTCGTTGGAGGAGCTCTCCACATCAGATTATAAGCTGATGTGAAAGTTATATAGGAACTCCCTGAGCTCTTTGTGATGACAGTGGTTTGAATACAGTCGCCCAAGAGTTCGTGTCCATCCAGAACCTCAAAACGTGGCCTTATTTGGGAATAATTAAATTAAGAATTTTAAGACAAGATCATCCTGAATTTAGGAATGATCTAAATCTAATAACTGATATTCTTATAATAAGAGGAGATGACACCAAGAAACACAAAGAGAAGACCGCTGAGGTGGTATGAATGTTCATATCCGCCCAACATTTATATGTTGAAACACAATCCCCAGTACAATATTATTAAGTGGAACCTTTTGGAGGTGATTAGGAAATGAGGGTAGAGCCATCACTAATGGAATTAATGCTCTTAAAAAGAGGCTGGAGGGAACATGTTCGCCCTTTCTACCATGTGAGGACCCAGCAAGAAGTGGCCATCCGTGAGGATGGGCCCTCACCAGCCACTATCTGCTGGCACTTTGATCTTGAACTTTGCAGCCTCCAGAACTATAAGCAATAAATTCCTGTTGTTTATAAGTTATCCAGTCTAAAGCATTTTGTTATAGCAGTCCAAACATACTAACATAGTGGCTATGTAAAGTTGGAGACATAGATTGGAGTTATATTGTCACAAGCTGAGGAACACCAAGAGGCAGTAGAAGCTGCAAGAGGCAAGGAACAATTCTCCCCAAAAAGCTCCAGAGGAAGCATAGTGCTGGCAACACTTTGATTTAGGACATCTGGTCTCCAAAACGATGAAAAGAATAAATTCCTGGTTTGTTTGTTTTTTTGTTTTTTGTTTTTGTCTGAGATAGAGTCTTGCTCTGTCGCCCAGGCTGGAGTGCAGTGGTACTATCTCAGTTCCTTGCTACCTCTGCCTCCCAGGTTCAGCAATTCTCCTGCCTCAGCCTCTCGTTCACTGCTACCTCTGCCTCCTAGGTTCAGCAATTCTCCTGCCTCAGCCTCTGGTTCACTGCTACCACTGCCTCCCAGGTTCAGCAATTCTCCTGCCTCAGCCTCTGGTTCACTGCTACCTCTGCCTCCCAGGTTCAGCAATTCTCCTGCTTCAGCCTCCCAAGTAGCTGGGATTACAAATTCACGCCACCACACCAGGCTACTTTTTGTATTTTTAGTAGAGATGGGGTTTCACCATCTTAGCCAGGCTGGTCTTGAACTCCTGACCTTGTGATCCACCCACACTGGCCTCCCAAAGTGCTGGGATTACAGGTGTGAGCATCGCGCCCAGCCTAAATTCTTGTTTTTTAAGCCACCAACTTTGTGGTAATTTGTTGAGATTGCCCCAGAAAACTAATACAACCTTTTTATAAATCTAAAATTATTTCAAAATAAACAGTTTTTAAAAACCTAATGTAAGGTCTGATAAGGCATCAGCACAAAGAGCAAGTCCTGCAGGGATAAATGTCAGAGCAGAAGGAGGCCTTTCGCAATGGGTGTGGTGACAAAAGAAGATAGAGGCAGGACCTGACCCAGCTACACAGGTGGGCCCCGCAAAAAAGGTCTGGAGTGTCACAAGGCCAACTGTGCTCCCAGAAGCAGCGGAACTAGATGGTTTGAGCTAGTGAGACTAGAACCCAGGGATTAAAAACCCAGGAGGTGGACAAGACTTTGGTAGCAGGAGATGCCAACATTCATTACATGTTGCCCATCCAATGTCAGACTCTGAACAGTTCCCCTGATATATATGTAAATACTCTGGAGTGTCTATAAGAATAAGGCCCAGCCTGATGAGGGGCTGACTGGACCTAGAGTTTTCTCAAGGCCCAGAAACAGTCCAGTTGAGCAGGGATTCAGGACAGAGCTCCAGATAGACCAAAGGAAAGGAAACAATTGACAAGGCAAAATCAGCAGAAAGGCAGGCTTGGAATCTGGACTGAAGGGCTGGGGAAGGGGCACAGGAGTAGAGAGGGGAGCTTGGAAATACTGTACCTCTTGGACTACACATTTCTTTAACAAATACTTGTTGAGTGCCTTTTTCTGTGTGTTTTGTATGCCAAACTAAATAAGATACAGATCTTGCCCCCAAGGATTTCAGACATTTGGGTTCAATCTCAAGTTTCAGGGTTGTGGGAAAATACATTGGACTTTCAGTCTTTCTGTAGTTTAGTTACTCCAAATGCAAACCCCCTGATCTTTGTAACTAATTTTTCTTAAATGAGGAACAATTCCCTCACCTGTTCATATTCTCTCTGTGAAGTGATAGAGACTTTGTAAACGAGAAGGAAAAAACAATCCTGTACCATTCAAATGTGTGACTTGCACATTTTGCAATATTTTTTCTCTCTTTCTTTCTCTCTTTGTCTTTCCCTCTCCCTCTCTTTCTCTCTTTTTTTCTCTCTCTCTCTCTCACACACAAACACACACACACACACACACACACACACAGTCAGGCAGAAATAATATGCTACTGCCAAAAATGTACAATAGATTTATCTAATCTTTAAAACACTACAGAAAGAAGAATATACACTGCCAGAATTATCCTTTCATTAGTCAATTCCAGGTTTTCTCTTTAGAGGTATTTTTCATTTGCAAGTCATCTCTATTTAAGGAATGTTCCCAATAAAGAAATGTGTCCCTTAGTTTCATGTGCTGATTCTGAGTTCCTTGAGAGTAGAGATTACAGCTTATTGTTAATGACTAGACCTAGACTCTTAACCAAAGAAATCTTTGAATCCTTTGAACTTCTGAAAGTGTGTGCAAATGTTTGAATGAATATTCATTTTTCTGGCAGAAGGGTCTGTAACTTTCATCATATTCTCAAAAACTTTAATTCAAAACTTTCAAGTAGCTTGGAACCTCATACTACAATTTAATGAATGTTTCCTGAGCCAACTAATTACTAATTTATTTATGTATTCTGTCACTACCCTCTACCTAGGAACCACTAGAAACACACTTTTAGCTGAACAAATTGGGTTTATTATTTGTGGCAGAGAGGGGGCATATATACTCTGGGTAACTGAAACATGTCTCAGTAAGAAAGGGGTAGAAAGAACAAATTATATATTTGGACTTTGATGGGGAAACAAGAGACAGTCAATGATTGAGTATATCAATCTTAGACGGTGGGAAAGAAGACCAACACAAAGAAAAAACTGTAACTGGCAAAGAAATAGCATTTAATTTTTGAGAAAGGGATGTTTTGTGGATATTTGTGGGTGGCACAATGACCTTCTTTTTGTCTCTACTTAGACAATATTATGACAATATTATGAAGTGGCCTTGTTTTGTCTCATTTTATCATGGTCTCAGCATACCTTGTCTGAGATTACTGTTCTGTGAGACTTATTATGTCTAAAAGGAGGATAACATAGCCTCCCTGTGAGTGCAAGTCCAGCTTCTGGATGTCAGGGACTGATCTTTTTTTTTTTTTTTTCTCAATTCCCAATAGTGGGAAGATTTTCTGCAAGGTACAGTACTCAGTATGGTGTTAGTAAAGCTTATAAATTTACTGATTTAAACATTGCTGTTGAAATCTAGGGTAGACCTGACTCCTGCAAGAATGGCCATAATTTAAAAGTCAAAAAACAAATGTTGGCATAGATGTGGTGAAAAGGGAACACTTTTACACTACTGGTGGGAATGTAAACTAGTACAATCACTATGAAAAACAGTATGGAGATTCCTTAAACAACTAAAAGTAGAAGTACCATTTGATCCAGCCATCCCAGTACTGAGTACCCAAAGGAAAAGAAGTTATTATATGAAAAGGACACATGCACACACGTGTTTACAGCAGCACAATTAATGATGACAAAAATATGGAACCAACCTAAGTGCCCATCAACCAACAAGTGGATAAAGAAAATGTTGTGTATATACACATCATGGAGTACTATCAGCCACAAAAAGGAATGAAATAATGTCTTTGAAAGCAACTTGGCTAGAGCTGGAGGCCATTATTCTAAGTGAAGTAACTGAGGAATGGAAAACCAAATATTATATGTTCTGACTTATAAGTAGGAACTAAGCTATGAGCACACAAAGGCATAAAAATAATATAATGGACTTTGAGGACTACAGGGGAAAGGGTGGGAGGTTGGGTAAGGGATAAAAAACTATATATTAGATACAGTTTGCACTGCTTGCATGATGGATGCACCAAATTCTCAGAAATGACCACTAAAGAATTATCCATGTAACCAAAAATCACCTGTATCCCAAAAACTATTGAAATAAAATAAAAATGTTTTGAAAATATATATATATATATATATATATATATATATATATATATATATAAAATCTAAGGTAGATAACTATATCTAGGATAAAATAGATACGATATTTTATATACACATAATAAATGTATATTCACACCATAAGGCATCTTATTCAGTATTTCTTCTTGTAGACTCCAAAAATATTAATACTTTCCTGTGGAAGTGACATCAAGAAGTGGTTTCATTTAAAACTTGGCATTTTATGGGTGCATAATTTTTTTTAATTAGGGCCAAAATGGGCATTTGATTACAAATACCTTAAAAGGAGTTTCATTTTCCACCCAAACTAATGGTCAATTACTAAGGGTATTCTGCGGAGTCACTTTACTAATATGTCTACATGTTTATATTTTATAAATTTATGCCTCTATTTTAATTTTGTGTTTTCATCCTGTGATAATCTGAACAATAACAATAGTATAAACACATTTAAGATTACTATCTCATCATCAAGTAGCACCAGGTAATGTCTCTCCCCTGTGGGTCTCTAGAAGTAGAATCTTCCTTATTCTAAAGGAAACCAGATAACATCACAGGGAACTGCAATATTGGGCCATTAGAAATTGGATCAGGAAAATTGAGAAGATGGCCGAATAGGAACAGCTCCAGTCTCCAGCTCCCAGCGCGAGTGACACAGAAGACAGGTGATTTCTGCATTTTCAACTGAGGTACTGGGTTTATCTCACTAGGAAGTGCCGGACAATCGGTGCTGGTCAGCTGTTGCAGCCCGACCAGCGAGAGCTGAAGCAGGGCCAGGCATCCCCTCACATGGGAAGTGCAAGGGGGAAGGGAATCCCTTTTCCTAGCCAGGGGAACTGAGACATACAACACCTGGAAAATCGGGTAACTCCCACCACAATACTGCACTTTAAGCAAATGGGCACACCAGGAGATTGTATCCCACACCTGGCCGGGAAGGTCTCACGCACACGGAGCCTTCCTCATTGCTAGCACAGCAGTGTGTGATCTAACTGCAAGACAGCAGTGAGGTTGGGGGAAGGGCGCCCGCCATTGCTGAGGCTTAAGTAGGTAAACGAAGCCCTGGGAAGACTGAACTGGATGGAGCTCCCATCAGCTCAAAGAGGACTGCCAGTCTCTGTAGATGCCACCTCTGGGGACAGGGAACAGCTAAACAACAACAACAACGAAAGCAGCAGAAACCTCTGCAGACGCTAACGACTCTGTCTGACAGCTTTGAAGAGAGCAGTGGATCTCCCAACACGGAGGTTGAGATCTGAGAACGGACAGACTGCCTGCTCAAGTGGGTCCCTGACCTCTGAGTAGCCTAACTGGGAGACATCCTCCACTAGGGGCAGACCGATACCCCACACCTCACACGGTGGAGTACACCCCTGAGAGGAAGCTTCCAAAGCAAGAATCAGACAGGTACACTTGCTGTTCAGCAGTATTCTATCTTTTGCAGCCTCTGCTGCTGACACCCAGGCAAACAGGGCTTGGAGTGGACCTCAAGCAATCTCCAACAGACCTACAGCTGAGGGTCCTGACTATTAGAAGGAAAACTATCAAACAGGAAGGACACCCACACCAAAACCCCATCACTACGTCACCATCATCAAATACCAGAGGCAGATAAAACCACAAAGATGGGGAAAAAGCAGGGCAGAAAAGCTGGAAATTCAAAAAATAATAGCGCATCTCCCCCTCCAAAGGAACGCAGCTCATCGCCAGCAACGGATCAAAGCTGGATGGAGAATGACTTTGACGAGTTGAGAGAAGAAGGCATCAGTCCATCAAACTTCTCAGAGCTAAAGGAGGGATTACGTACCCAGCGCAAAGAAACTAAAAATCTTGAAAAAAGAGTGGAAGATTTGATAACCAGAATACTTAATGCAGAGAAGGCCATAAACGAACTGACACAGATTAAAACCATGACACAAGAAATACATGACAAATGCACAAGCTTCAGAAACCAACTCGATCAACTGGAAGAAAGAGTATCAGCGATTGAGGATCAAATGAATGAAATGAAGTGAGAAGAGAAGTCTAAACAAAAAGGAAGAAAAAGAAATGAACAAAGCCTCCAAGAAGTATGGGATTATGTAAAAAGACCAAATCTATGTCTGATTGGGGTGCCTGAAAGTGAGGGAGAAAATGGAACCAAGTTGGAAAACACTCTTCAGGATATCCAGGAGAACTTCCCCAACCTAGTAGAGCAGGGCAACATTCAAATTCAGGAAATATAGAGAACGCCACAAAGATACTCCTCAAGAAGAGCAACTCCAAGACACATAACTGCCAGATTCACCAAAGTTGAAATGAAGGAAAAAATCTTAAGGGCAGCCACAGAGAAAGGTTGGGTTACCCACAAAGGGAAGCCCATCAAACTAACAGCAGATCTCTCGGCAGAAACTCTACAAGCCAGAAGAGAGTGGGGGCCAATATTCAACATTCTTAAAGAAAAGAATTTTCAACCCAGAATTTCATATCCAGCCAAACTAAGTTTCATAAGTGAAGGAGAAATAAAATCCTTTACAGATAAGCAAATGCTTAGAGATTTTGTCACCACCAGACCTGCCTTACAAGAGACTCTGAAGGAAGCACTAAACATGGAAAGGAACAACTGGTACTAGCCATTGCAAAATCATGCCAAAATGTAAAGACTATCGAGGCTAGGAAGAAACTGCATCAACTAACGAGCAAAATAACCAGTTAATATCATAATGACAGGATCAAGTTCACACATAACAATATTAACCTTAAATGTCAATGGACTAAATGCTCCAATTAAAAGACACAGACTGGCAAACTGGATAAAGAGTCAAGACCCATCAGTGTGCTGCATTCAGGAGACCCATCTCACATGCAGAGACACACATAGGCTCAAAATAAAGGGATGGAGGAAGATCTACCAAGAAAATGGAGAACAAAAAAAAGCAGGGGTTGCAAACCTAGTCTCTGATAAAACAGACTTTAAACCATCAAAGATCAAAAGAGACAAAGAAGGCCATTACATAATGGTAAAGGGATCAATTCAACAGGAAGAGCTAACTCTCCTAAATATATATGCACCCAATACAGGAGCACTCAGATTCATAAAGCAAGTCCTTAGACACTTACAAAGAGACTTAGACTCCCATACAATAATAATGGGAGACTTCAACATCCCACTGTCAACATTAGACAGATCAACGAGACAGAAAGTTAACAAGGATATCCAGGAACTGAACTCATCTCTGCAGCAAGCAGACCTAATAGACATCTACAGAACTCTCCACCCCAAATCAACAGAATATACATTCTTCTCAGCACCACATCACACTTATTCCAAAATTGACCACATAATTGGAAGTAAAGCACTCCTCAGCAAATGTAAAAGAACAGAAATTATAACAAACTGTCTCTCAGACCACAGTGCAATCAAACTAGCTAAGAAATTCAATCAAAAGCGCTCAACTACATGGAAACTGAATAACTGCTCCTGAATGACTACTGGGTACATAACAAAATGAAGGCAGAAATAAAGATGTTCTTTGAAACCAATGAGAACAAAGATACAACATACCAGAATCTCTGGGACACATTTAAAGCAGTGTGTAGAGGGAAATTTATAGCACTAAATGCCCACAAGAGAAAGCTGGAAGATCTAAAATGACACTCTAACATCACAATTAAAAAACTAGAGAAGCAAGAGCACACATTCAAAAGCTAGCAGAAGGCAAGAAATAACTAAGATCAGAGCAGAACTGAAAGAGACAGAGACACAAAAAATCAATGAATTCAGGAGTTGGTTTTTTGAAAAGATCAACAAAATTAATAGACCGCTAGCAAGCCTAATAAAGAAGAAAAGAGAGGCCGGGCGCGGTGGCTCAAGCCTGTAATCCCAGCACTTTGGGAGGCCGAGATGGGCGGATCACGAGGTCAGGAGATCGAGACCATCCTGGCTAACACGGTGAAACCCCGTCTCTACTAAAAAAATACAAAAAATTAGCCGGGCGAGATGGCGGGCGCCTGTAGTCCCAGCTACTTGGGAGGCTAAGGCGAGAGAATGGCGTAAACCTGGGAGGCGGAGCTTGCAGTGAGCTGAGATCCGGCCACTGCACTCCAGCCTGGGCAACAGAGCGAGACTCCGTCTCAACAAAAAAAAAAAAAAAAAAAAAAAAAAAAAAAGAAGAAGAAAAGAGAGAAGAATCAAATGGACGCAATAAAAAATGATAAAGGGGATATCAACACTGACCCCACAGAAATACAAACTACCATCAGAGAATACTATAAACAGCTCTACGCAAATCAACTAGAAAATCTAGAAGAAATGGATAATTTCCGGGACACTTACACTCTCCCAAGATTAAACCAGGAAGAGGCTGAATCCCTGAATAGACCAATAGCAGGCTCTGGAATTGAGGCAATAATTAATAGCCTACCAACCACAAAAAGTCCAGGACCAGATGGATTCACAGCTGAATTCTACCAGAGGTACAAGGAGGAGCTGGTACCATTCCTTCTGAAACTATTTCAATCAATAGAAAAGGAGGGAATCCTCCCTAACTCATTTTATGAGGCCAACATCATCCTGATACCAAAACCTGGCAGAGACAAAACAAAAAAAGTAAATTTTAGACCAATATCCCTGATGAACATCGATGCAAAAATCCTCAATAAAATACTGGCAAACCGGATTCAGCAGCACATCAAAAAGCTCATCCACCATGATCAAGTGGGCTTCATCCCTGGGATGCAAGGCTGGTTCAACATACGCAAATCAATAAACGTAATCCAGCATAGAAACAGAACCAAAGACAAAAACCACATGATTATCTCAATAGATGCTGAAAAGGCCTTTGACAAAATTCAACAGCCGTTCATGCTAAAAACGCTCAATAAATTCGGTATTGATGGAACGTATCTCAAAATAATAAGAGCTATTGATGACAAACCCACAGACAATATCATACTGAATGGGCAAAAACTGGAAAAATTCCCTTTGAAAAATGGCACAAGACAGGGATGTCCTCTCTCACCACTCCTATTCAACATAGTGATGGAAGTTCTGGCTAGGGCAATCAGGCAAGAGAAAGAAATCAAGGGTATCCAGTTAGGAAAAGAAGAAGTCAAATTGTCCCTGTTTGCAGATGACATGATTGTATATTTAGAAAACCCCATTGTCTCAGCCCAAAATCTCCTGAAGCTGAGAAGACACTTCAGCAAAGTCTCAGAATACAAAATTAATGTGCAAAAATCACAAGCATTCTTATACACCAGCAACAGACAAACAGAGAGCCAAATCAGGAATCAACTTCCATTCACAATTGCTTCAAAGAGAATCAAATGCCTAGGAATCCAACTTACAAGGGATGTAAAGGACCTCTTCAAAAAGAACTGCAAACCACTGCTCAGTGAAATAAAAGAGGACACAAACAAATGGAAGAACATACCATGCTCATGGATAGGAAGAATCAATGTCGTGAAAATGGCCATACTGCCCAAGGTTATTTATAGATTCAATGCCATCCCCATTAAGCTACCAATGAGTTTCTTCACAGAATTGGAAAAAACTGCTTTAAAGTTCATATGGAACCAAAAAAGAGCCCGCATTGCCAAGACAATCCTAAGTCAAAAGAACAAAGCTAGAGGCATCACGATACCTGACTTCAAACTATACTACAAGGCTACAGTAACCAAAACAGCATGGTACTGGTACCAAAACAGAGATATAGACCAATGGAACAGAACAGATTCCTCAGAAATAATACCACACATCTACAACCATCTGATCTTTGATAAACCTGAGAAAAACAAGAAATGGGGAAAGGATTCCCTATTTAATAAATGGTGCTGGGAAAATTGGCTAGCCAGAAGTAGAAAGCTGAAACTGGATCCTTTCCTTACTCCTTATACGAAAATTAATTCAAGATGGATTAGAGACTTAAATGTTAGGCCTAATACCATAAAAACCCTAGAAGAAAATCTAGGCAATATAATTCAGGACATAGGCTTGGGCAAGTACTTTATGTCTAAAACACCAAAAGCAATGGCAACAAAAGCCAAAATTGACAAATGGGATCTCATTAAACTAAAGAGCTTCTGCACAGCAAAAGAAACTACCATCAGAGTGAACAGGCAACCTACAGAATGGGAGAACATTTTTGCAATCTACTCATCTGACAAAGGGCTGATATCCAGAACCTACGAAGAACTCAAACAAATTTACAAGAAAAAAAAAAAAACAACCCCATCAAAAAGTGGGCAAAGGATATGAACAGACATTTCTCAAAAGAAGACATGCATACAGCCAACAGACATATGAAAAAATGCTCACCATCACTGGCCATCAGAGTAATGCAAATCAAAACCACAATGAGATACCATCTCACACCAGTTAGAATGGCAATCATTACAAAGTCAGGAAACAACAGGTGTTGGAGAGGATGTGGAGAAATAGGAACACTTTTACACTGTTGGTGGGATTGTAAACTAGTTCAACCATTATGGAAAACAGTATGGCAATTCCTCAAGGATCTAGAACTAGAAGTACCATACGACCCAGCCATCCCATTACTGGGTATATACCCAGGGGATTATAAATCATGCTGCTATAAAGACACATGCACACGTATGTTTATTGCGGCACTATTCACAATAGCAAAGACTTGGAATCAACCCAAATGTCCATCTGTGACAGACTGGATGAAGAAAATGTGGCACATACACACCATGGAATACTATGCAGCCATAAAAAAGGATGAGTTTGTGTCCTTTGTAGGGACATGGATGCAGCTGGAAACCATCATTCTCAGCAAACTATCACAAGAACAGAAAACCAAACACCGCATGTTCTCACTCATAGGTGGGAACTGAACAATGAGATCACTTGGACTCGGGAAGGGGAATATCACACACTGGGGCCTATCACGGGGTGGGGGGAGGGGGGTGGGATTGCATTGGGAGTTATACCTGATGTAAATGACGAGTTGATGGGTGCTGACGAGTTGATGGGTGCAGCACACCAACATGGCACAAGTATACGTATGTGACAAGCCTGCACGTTATGCACATGTACCCTAGAACTTAAAAGTATAATAAAAAATAAATAAATAAATAAATATATTTTAAAAAAGAAAACTGAAATTAACTAAAAATTATAAATTTCTCAGTGGCACTGGCTATATTTCAAGTGCTTAATAGCAACATGTGGCACATGGCTGCTGTGTTGGACAGCACAGATATAGAACATTCCAATCATTGCAGAAAGTTCTATTGGACAATGCGGCTCTAGGTACTCTGTCGGGGGAATAGAGAAGGGGCTAGCAAGGCTGGCTTGATCCAAGTGACCACTGCTTCTGCTACCACTACCATTATTGTCTTATAGTTCTTAAAAACCACTATATATCTTTATTTCCAATTCTTTGAAAAACGTGTAATGCTTATCTATTTATAACATACTACATTTTAAAGTTGAGAACAGTTAAACAACTGTTTGGTGCAAAATAACTATCATAAAGCTAAAATTCAAATGCAGGTGTCTATCTGGTCAGATGTTTCAAAGTCTTGGTTTCCTTATGTTTAAATGGCAATAATATTAATACCTCATTCAAATGTGGTGAGGATTAAATAGATTTAATGTAACAATGTAAGTGTTGTATTTGGTATCAAAATGAGTAGTTAATAATGGCAGCAATGGCTAATGACTTGTAATAGCAAAATGTAACCCCTTTTCTAGGATTTAAAACTATGAGTTAAAATGCCTTAACACAAAATAATAACAGAGCCAAAAAAAAAAAAAAAAAGAAATTGGATCAAAGGAAACTGGTTGGGAGAACTGAGTCATCACATAGCACACAAGCACACAGTAATGTACCTATAGAAACTCAAAAAAACTTGCATTTAGCACAGAGAATAGAAGACCGTAGGCAGATCACAGAACAGGAAAAAAGGGAAAGAGACAGAATGAAGGGAGGAGGGAGGGAAGAGGAAGATGTTTACTTAAATGTGAACAGTGATGATGTTGGGTAATGGAACTAGTTACAGACTGTTTTTTCATCACTTTATCCTTCTTTTAACAGAGCTTAAATTTCCTTTAATAATCATGTTCTTTCCAAAATAAAGTGTATATTTTTTAAATTATTAGATTGTTTAATATAATGCTTTTGATCAGTTTTTTAAATACTATTTCAGGTACGTGATACTTCATAAAATACTATAAGATTTTCAGCTTCTGTTCTGACATGTACCGAGTTTGGAAGTTATAATTTTAATCTTCACTCTAAAAAAGAGCTAACCAACTGAAAATCAACTGAATTTCAAGACTCTGAAATTCAAACTGAAAATCAATAACTCTGCTTAGATCCTTCATAGAATTGAGATCATAGGGTAAACCATCACCCTGAAAACTAGAGAGATGGTGAATACAAGAGAATCCTAGTTTACTGGAACAGAATTTGCTGCTGGAGATTGGAAGGAGCACTTAAACAGTCATTCACTAATTTCTGGGGACTGTGTTTGTGCTTAGCCTGAGTAATAGAACTCCCAGGGGTCCTGCCTTACGGAAGCCCCACACTTTCATTACTTTTACCTCCAGAAGCCACACTCTTGAGATGAGAATCAATGGAAAAACTCCCCACATACTTCCAAAAGGAGGGAAAAAGTAACCATTTTGAAATAAACCCAGAGCACTTCATTTTCCCTAACAATTGCCTGCCTTCACAAAAAAAAAAAAAAAAAAAAACTGACGAATGTCGTTTGCTTTCCTATACACCAGCAATGAAAAATTAGAATCTGAAATTAAAAACACAACACCATTTACATTTGCACCAAAAAAGAAATACTTAAGTATAAATCTAACAAAATACGTACAAAATCAACATGAGAAAAACTACAAAATCTGATGAATAAAATCAAAAAACATCTAAATAAATGGAGAGATATTCCACGTTAATGGACAGAAAGACTCGATGTTGTTGGGATCTCAGTTCTTCCCATTTTGATCTACAAAGTTAACACAATTCCAGTGAAAATCCCAGCTAGTTATTTTGCGACTGCTGACAGACTGGTTCTCAAGTTTATGTGGAAATGCAAAAAATTCAAAATAGCCAACACAATATTGAAGAAGAACAAAGTTGGAGGACTGACACTATCCAACTTTGGGAGGCTGAGGCAGATAGACTGCTTGAGCTCAGGAGTTTGAGGCCAGCCTAGGCAACGGGGAAAAACACCATCTCTATCAAAAATACAAAAAGTTAGCTGGGTGTGGTGGCATGTACCTGTGTCCCAACTACTAGGGTGGCTGAGGTGGGAAGATGACTTGAGCCCAGGAGGCAGAGATTGCAGTGAAAAAAAAAGAAAGAGTGTAGATTTTCAAAATTGGGGATGAATAGAAAATCTTTTAAGGTTTGATGTTCTGGTTGCTTCTAGTATATTCCTATCAAAATCATTCAGAAATTCTCACTTGTAGGATTTAACATTTTATTCTTATGTGTAAATCATAGAAGATGTATCATATCTGTACAGAAGTTTTAAGTGTCCTTCCTATGTTTTTACGGATATTTTTAAAGCTTCTTTGTGGAGAGAGAATAAAAATAATTCTTTAATGAAAAACTGAAAATGAAGTTACTGCTACAACACACAGATTATACTGTGATATTCGTATGTTAACATTAAGTTCTTTATTTTTGTACTGTTTACACATTGCCACAATTTGAACAAGAGAATTGAGGAATGTCGTTTTGCCTCTGATGGAGCAGAGTATGAGCAGGTAAAAACCTTGTCCTTCTATTGTAACTGAAAGCAATTTAAAAGACTTCCAGAGAAATGAGAAGTGCCACCCAAATATTTGAAATCTGTATGTGCTGAAAATGATTAGTGAGGGCAGACTACTAATAACGAGATGTCACTCAACTGAGTTCAGAGACAGACTAAAGGGAAGCACCAAGTTATATTGTTTAATAAATGTTAAGCCTTTGCAAAACCTCTTCTTGTTTAACATCAGCTTATTTCTATGCAGGCATTCTAATAAAACTTATCTATCCACCAAAATAAATAAATACATAAGATTCCACTATACACTTAACAAAATAATTAAAATAAAGGCTAGCTATTGTGGCTCACTCCTGTAACCCCAGAGCTTTGGAAGGCCAAGTCAGGAGGATTACTTGAGGCCAGGACTTTGAGACTAGCCTAGCTACACAGCAAGGCCCTGAAGCTAGAAAAATATTTTTTTAAAATTACCCAGTTGTGTTGGCACACACTTGTAGTCCTAGCCATTTGGGAGGATGAGGCAGGAAGATCTCTTGAGCCCAGGAGTTCAAAGTGGCAGTGAGCTATGATCACACTACTGCACTTCATTCAGCCTGGGTGACAAGGCAAGAGTCTATTTCTAAAAACAAACAAACAACAAAAAAAAAATACAAAATAAATTTTAAAATAAACAATTAAAAAAGAATACTTGGCCGGGCGCGGTGGCTCAAGCCTGTAATCCCAGCACTTTGGGAGGCCGAGACGGGTGGATCACGAGGTCAGGAGATCGAGACCATCCTGGCTAACACGGTGAAACCCCGTCTCTACTAAAAAAATACAAAAAATTAGCCGGGCGAGATGGCGGGCGCCTGTATTCCCAGCTACTCGGGAGGCTGAGGCAGGAGAATGGCGTAAACCCGGGAGGCGGAGCTTGCAGTGAGCCAAGATCGCGCCACTGCACGCCAGCCTGGGTGACAGAGCGAGACTCCGTCTCAAAAAAAAAAAAAAAAAAAAAAAATACTTAAAATCCAAAACACACACATTGCCAAATGCTAGCACAAACATGGAGCAACAGGAAATTCATTGCTGGTAGGAATGTAAAATGGTACAGCTACATTGAAAGACAGTTTGATATTTTGTTGCAAAGCTAAACACAGGTTTACCATACAATCCAGCAGTCATGATCCTAGATACTTATGCAAATAAATTGAAGATGTGCCTTCACAAAAACTGCAAACAAATGTTACAGCAGCTTTATTTATAATTTCCAAAAATCAGAAGCAACCACAATGTCCCTCAGTAGGTGACTGGATGAGTAAACTATGGTACCTCCATATACATACAATGAATATTATTGAGCAGCAAAAATAAATGAGCTATAGAGCCATAAAAAGACATGAAGGATCACCAAGGCTGCTGCGGCCAGACTGCCTCTCCAGATTCTCACCTCTGTGGGCAGGGCATCTCTGAAAATAAGGCAGCAGCCCCAGTCAGGGACTTACAGGATAAAACCCTCACCTCCCTAGGACACAGCACCTCGGGGAAGGGGCGGTTGTGCACGCAGCTTCAGGAGACTTAAATGTCCCTGCTCCGCAGCTCTGAAGAGAGCAGCGGTTCTCCCAACACAGCATTCGAGCTCTGATAAGGGACAGGTTTCTCGACAAGTGGGTCCCTGACCCTCGTGTATCCTGCCTGGGAGACATCTCCCAGTATGGGCCAACAGACACCTCATACAGGAGAGCTCTGGCTGGCATCTGGCGGATACCCCTCTGGGACAAAGCTTCCAGAGGAAGGAACAGGCAGCCATCTTTACTGTTCTGCAGCCTCCACCAGTGATACCCAGGAAAACAGGATCTGGAGTGAACCTCCAGCAAACTCCAGCAGACCTGCAGCAGAGAGGCCTGACTATTAGAAGGAAAACTAACAAACAGAAAGGAATATTATCAACATCAACAAAAAGGACATCCACTTAGAGACCTCATCCAAAGGTCACTGACTTCAAAGACCAAAGGTAGATAAATCCACGAAGATGGGGAGAAACCAGTGCAAAAAGGCTGAAAATTCCAAAAACCAGAATGCCTCTTTTCCTCCAAAGGATCACAACTCCTCGCCAGCAAGGGAAAAAAAATGGATGGAGAATGAGTTTCAAGAATTGACAGAAGTAGGCTTCAGAAGGTGGGTAATAACAAATTTCTCCAACCTAAGGGAGCATGTTCTAACTGAATGCAAGGGAACTAAGAATCTTGAAAAAAGGTGAGACAAATGGCTAAGTAGAATAACCAGTTTAGAGAAGAAGATAAATGACCTGATGGAGCTGAAAAACACAGTACGAGAACTTCGTGAAGCATACACAAGTATCAATAGCCAAACTGATCAAGCAGAAGAAAGAATATCAGTGATTGAAAACCAATTCAATGAAATAAAGTGAGAAGACAAGATTAGAGAAAAAAAAGTGAAAAGAAATGAACAAAGCCTCCAAGAAATATGGGACTATGTGAAAAGACCAAATCTACATTTGATTGGTGTACCTGAAAGTGACAGGGAGAATTGAACCAAGTTGGAAAACACTCTTCAGGATATTATCCAGGAGAACTTCCCCAACTGAGCAAGGCAGGCCAACATTAAATTCAGGAAATATAGAGAACACCACAAAGATAGTCCTCGATAAGACCAACCCCAAGACACATAATCGTCAGATTCACCAAAGATGAAATGAAGAAAAAAATGTTAAGGGCAGACAGAGAGAAAGGTCACGTTACCCACAAAGGGGGTCTCATCAGACTAACAGTGGATCTCTCGGCAGAAACACTACAGGCCAGAAGAGAGTGGAGGCCAATATTCAACATTTTTTTAAAAAAAGAATTTTCAACCCAGAATTTCATATCCAGCCAAACTAAGTTTCAAAAGCAAAAAATAAATAAAATCCTTTACAGACAAGCAAATGCTGAGAGATTCTGTCACCACTAGGCCTGCCTTACAAGAGCTCCTGAAGGAAGCACTAAACATAGAAAGAAACAAGCAGTACCAACCACTGCAAAAACATACCAAATTGTAAAGACCATTGACGCTATGAAGAAACTGCATCAACTAACGGGTGAAATAACCAGCTACCATCAAAAAGGCAGGATCAAATTCACACATAACAATATTAACCTTATATGTAAGTGAGCTGAATGCCCCAATTAAAGGACATAGACTGGCAAATTGGATAAAGAGTTAAGACCCATAGGTGTGCTATATTCAGGAGACCCATCTCCTGTGCAAAGACACACATAGGCTCAAAATAAAGGAATGGAGGAATATTCACCAAGTAAATGGAAAGCAAAGAAAAGCAAGGGTTGCAATCCTAGTCTCTGATAACCAAACAGACTTTAAGCCAACAAAGAACAAAAGAGACAAAGAAGGGCATTACATAATGGTAAAGTGATCAATGCAACATGAAGAGCTAACTATCCTAAACATATATATGCACCCAGTACAGGAGAACCCAGATTCATAAAGCAAGTTCTTAGAGACCTACAAAGAGACTTAGACTCCCACACAATAATAGTGGGAGACTTTAACACCCCACTGTCAATATTAGATCAATGAGACAGAAAATTAGCAAGGATATGCAGGACTTGAACTCAGCTGTGGACCAAGTGAACCTAATAGACATCTACGGAACTCTCCACCCCAAATCAACAGAATATACATTCTTCTCAGCACCACATCGCACTTATTCTAAAATTGACCACATAAGCGGAAGTAAAACAATCATCAGCAAATACAAAAGAACGGAAATTATAACAAACAGTCACTCAGACCACAGTGCAATCAAATTAGAACTCAGGATTAAGAAACTCACTCAAAATCACAAAACTACATGGAAACTGAACAACCTGCTCCTGAATTACTACTGCATAAATAAAGAAATTAAGGCAGAAATAAAGATGTTCTTTGAAACCAATGAGAACAAAGACACAACATACCAGAATCTCTGGGACATTTAAAGCAGTGTCTAGAGGGAAATTTGTAGCACTAAATGCCCACAAGGAAAGCAGGAAAGATCTAAAATTGACACCCTAACATCACAATTAAAAGAACTAGAGAAGCAAGAGCAAACAAATACAAAAGCTAGCAGGAGACAAGAAATAACTAAGATCACAGCAGAACTGGAGAAGATAGAAACATAAAAAACTCTTCAAAAAATCAATAAATCCAGGAGTTAGTTTTTTTGAAAAGATCAACAAAACAGACCGCTAGCCAGACTAATAAAGAAGAAAAGACAGAAGACTCCAATAGATGCAACAGAAAATGGTAAAGGGGATGTTGCCACCAATCCCACAGAAATACAAACTACCATCAGAGAATACTATAAAAACCTCTACACAAATACACTAGAAAATCTAGAAGAAATGGATAAACTCCTGGACACATGCACCCTCCCAAAACTAAACCAGGAAGAAGTCCAATCCCTGAATAGACCAATAACAAGTTCTGAAATTGAGGCAGTAATTAATAGCCTAACAACCAAAACAAGGCCAGGACCAGACAGATTCCCAGCTGAGTTCTACCAGAGGTACAAAAAGGAGCTGGTACCATTCCTTCTGAAACTATTCTAAGCAATAGAAAAAGAGGGACTCCTCCCTAACTCATTTAATGAGGCCAGCATCATCCTGATACCAAAGCCTGGCAGAGACACAGCAAAAAAAGAAAATTTCAGACCAAAATCCCTGATGAACATCGATGCAAAAATCCTCAATATAATACTGGCAAACCCAATCCAGCAACACATCAAAAAGCTTATCCACCACAATCAAGTTGGCTTCATCCCTGGGATGCAAGGCTGCTTCAACATATGCAAATCAATAAACATAATCCATCGAGTAAACAGAGTCAATGACAAAAACCACATGATTATCTCAATAGATGCAGAAAAGGCATTCAACGGCCCTTCATGCTAAAGACTCTCAATACACTAGGTATCGATGAAATGTATCTCAAAATAGTAAGAGCTATTTATGACAAACCCACAGCCATTATCATACTGAATGGGCAAAAACTGGAAGCATTCCCTTTGACAACCGGTACAACAAAAGGATGCCCTCTCTCACCACTCCTATTCAACATAGTATTGGAAGTTCTGGCCAGGACAATCAGGCAAGAGAAAGAAATAAAGTGTTATCAACTAGGAAAAGAGGAAGTCAAACTGTCTCTGTTTGTAGATGACATGATTGTATATTTAGAAAACTCCATCATCTCAGCTCAAAATCTCCTTAAGCTGATAAGCAACTTCAGCAAAGTCTCAGGATACAAAAATCATTGTGCAAAAATCACAAGCATGCCTATACACCAATAACAGACAGGGAGCCAAATCATGAGTGAACTCCCATTCACTATTGCTACAAAAAGAATAAAATACCTAGGAATCCAACTTACAAGGGATATGAAGGACTTCTTCAAGGAGAAATACAAACCTCTGCTCCAGGAAATAAGAGAGGACACAAAGGGAAGAACATTCCATGCTCATGGATAGGAAGAATCAGTATCATGAAAATGGCCTTACTGCCCAAAGTAATTTATAGATTCAATGGTATCCCCATCAAGCTACCATTGACTTTCTTCACAGAATTAGAAAAAACTACTTTAAAGTTCACAAGGAACCAAAAAAGAGCCCGCATAGCCAAGACAATTCTAAGCAAAGAGAACAAACCTGGAGGCAACACGCTACCTGACATATCATTAAAAAGTCAGAAACAACAGATGCTGGAGAGGATATGGAGAAATAGGAATGCTTTTACACTGTTGGTGGGAGTGTAAATTAGTTCAACCATTGTGGAAGACAGTGTGGCGATTCCTCAAGGATCTAGAACTAGAAATACCATTTGACCCAGCAATCCCATTACTGAGTATATGCCCAAAGGATTACATATCATTCTACTATAAAGACACACGCACACGTATAGTTATTGTGGCACTATTCACAATAGCAAAAACTTGGAACCAACTCAAATGTCCATCAAATGTCCATAGACTGGATAACGAAAATGTGGCACATATACACCATGGATGCTATTCACAATAGCAAAGACTTGGAACCAACCCAAATATCCATCACTGATAGACTGGATAATGAAAATGTGGCACATATACACCATGGAATACTATGCAGTCATAAAAAAGGATGAGTTCATGTCCTTTGTAGGGACATCAATGTAGCTGGAAACCATCATTCTCAGCAAACTAACACAAGAGCAGAAAACCAAACACCACATGTTCTCACCCACAAGTGGGAGTTGAACAATGAGAACACATGGACACAATGAGGGGAATATCACACACCAGGGCCTATTGGGGAGTCAGGGGCTATGGGAGGGATAGCATTAGGAGAAATACCTAATGTAGATGACAAGTTGATGGGTGCAGCAAACCACCATAGCACATGTATATCTATGTAAGAAACCTCCACGTTCTGCACATGTACTCCAGAACTTAAAGAACTGGAGAAGGAAGAGAAAGAAAAGAGGAAGGAAGGAAGGAAGGAAGGAAGGAAGGAAGGAAGGGAGAGAGAAGAAAGAAAGAAAAAGAGAAAGAAAGAAAGAAAGAAAGAAAGAAAGAAAGAGAGAGAGAAAGAAAGAAAGAAAGAAGAAAGAAGGAACGAAGGGAGGAAGGAAGGGAGGAAGGAAGGAAGGAAGGAGAGAGAGAAAGAAAGAGAGAGAGAAAGAAAGAGAGAAAGGGAGAAAGAAAAAGAAAAGAAAAGAAAGAAGGAAGGAAGGAAGGAAGGAAGGAGAAAGAAAGAGAGAGAGAGGAAGGAAGGAAGGAAGGAAGGAAGGAAGGAAGGAAGAAGAAAGAAAGAAGGAAGGAAGGAAGGAAGGAGGAAGGAAGGAAGGAGAGAGAGAAAGAAAGAAAGAAAGAAAGAAAGAAAGAAAGAAAGAAAGAAAGAAAGAAAGAAAGAAAGAAAGAAAGAAAGAAAGAAAGAAAGAAAGAAGAAAGAAGAAAGAAAGAAAGAGAAAATGAAATTTGGAAAAAATAAAAGACATGAAGGAACCTGAAATGCATATTGCTAAGTGAAACAAGTCAATCTGAAAAGGCCGCATACTGTGTGATTTCAACTAGATGGTATTCTGGAAAAGGCAAAACTGTAGATACAGTAAAAAGATCAGTCATTGCTAGGGGTTTGAGAGGAGAGATGAATAAGTGAAGCATAGGGAATTGTAAGGGAACTGAAACTATTCTCTGTGACACTGTAATGATAAATACATATCATTTCTCAAAACTGGTAGAACTGTACAATACTGCTGTGGACTGAATTGTGTCCCTCCCAAAATTCTTATGTTGAAGCCCTAACTCGCCCATTGTGACTGTATTTGGAGATAGGGTCTTTAAGGAGGTAATAGATCATAAGAGTACAACTTGATATGATAGGACTAGTGATTGGTGTCATTACAAGAAGGTACATCAGAGCTCTCTCTCTCTCTCTCTCTCTCTCTCTCTCTCTCTCTCTGTCTCTCTCTCTCTCTCTCTCTCTGGTGAGGCACAGAGGAAAGGCGGTGTGAGCACACACAGAGAAGGTAGTTATTTACAAACTAGATAGGCAGACAACATTTCCTCCACCAGAAAATGACCCTGCTGGACCTTAATCTGGCACTTCTTGCCTCCAGAACTGTGAGCAAATAAAGTTCTGTTATCTAAACCATCCAATCTGTGATATTTTGTTATGGCAACCTGAGCAAACTAATACAAGTGCAAGGAGTGAACCCTAATGTAAACTATGGGCTTTAATTCATAACAATGAAATTTTCAATTTTCAATTGTAACAAATGTACCACACTAATGAAAGATGTTAATAATAGCAGAAACTGTGTGAAGGGGCAGAGTTGGGGAGGAGTGATATATGGAACTCTGTACTTTCCCCTCAGTTTTTCTGTAAACCTGAAATTGCTATTTTTAAAAAAGTCTATTAATTTTAAAAAATACTTTGGCAGAGAACTTTTGTGACTTTTATAATACAGTGTGTGTTTCAATAAGATTACAATCTGACCATACTCTATAGCTGCAAATATGTCATTATAAATTGATAGTTGTATATGTTCATTAAAAGTTTTCATCTTTTTGGTCTTTGACAAAAATGTAATTTTGCTGACAAGGAGAAAATTGGTAAAATATTTTGAAGTTTATATTTTAAAATATCAGTATCAGTTAGGGTTTAATCAGGAAAGCAGAATCAGAGCTCCATAAAAAAAATTATACAGTCCAAAACCCTGTGGGTTTCTCAACCTCCAAAATTACTATTTTGGACCAGATTATTTCATGTTGCAGGAAGAGCTCCTATCCTGTGCACTGTAGGATATTTAGCCATATACCTAGACTTTGCCCACCAGATGCCAGTAGCAACCCTCACATCTGCTCCCCTTAATCTCCCCACTCCATCATGATTATGAAAAATGTCTCCAGAATTGCCAAATGCCCCCTGAGTATCAAAATCACCCTCATTTGAGAACCACTTATGTGAAGAGATTTAATGAGGGTATTGTGCAAGCTGGTTAAGCAGTCTTCATAAGGCTGATGTCTCCAAATCTGTTGCTGAAGCTTGAGGTCTACAGGGTAAGCAGTCAGGAAGGGAGGATGAACGCAGAGTGGGGTGTGCAAGAACAAACTGGAACTCAAGAATGAGTGGGTCCCCTGCAAGGACAGGCTGAAACCCATGTCTCTTCTTGTTGCCTCTGGCACTGGTAGCATAGGTGTCCTACAGAAGCTAGGGCTCTTGATCAAAAAGCTAAACATACTTGTCCCAAAAGTCAGAGAAACTGAAAAATCTGGGAAAGGCAGAGCAGTGGCAACTCTGTTGCTGCCTCACAGCATCAGTGTAAACCAGCAAATAAGCAGCAATGTGTATGAGCTATAAAATGGCTACTGCTTCACTTCCATCCTACCAATCTTGCACAAAAATCTCTCTTGTGACTTACCCTAACCAGAAATATACAGAAAAAGAAATTCCGGAAAATGTCAATGAGACTAATCAACATATTACAAAGCCATCACAAAGTCTCACATTAATGCCATGAAATTAACATGTTCAAAAGCTCATCATAAATCTTATTTTTTATTTTCAAATGATCTTCAAAAAAATATAGAAATGCTCTCATGAATCTGCAAGGATCTTCAACAAAACATTTCCTACAGAATATTAAATCTTCAGTTTATAATCAAATTCTGCCTCACGTTGCATGCACTGTGGTCATATATAAATCAGTCTTTTAAAATAAAAAATCAATTTAAAACTCAGATGTAACATATATGGCATATTAGCAATTTCTAGTTGCAAAGGCCTGATGTTAATGATAAGGAGGACTAATATCAAAATATAATCCAAGTGAATCTCTTATCTGCTCCCACCCCTCTCCCTTTCTCTGTCAAGTATCTAACTTTATCTCTTCCAGGCAGGGTAACCTTGAATAGCCCGTATTTGCATAATGCATTCCCTATTGATTTTTTCATTCCCAACTAATCAGTTTAGAATCCATCTGCCAGGGTGTGAAGGTGTCCTTGCTGGGGCTGGTTACAGACCTTTCCTTGTGAGTGATCACATAGATTAGGAAAGATGTAGTATGTCCTCTCTCTAATATATAAAATCTAGGTAATTTAGGATGTTTTAAGTATGGCATGGAGCATGACAGTTTCACAGTGCCCTATTTAGAATATTAAAAGATAAGACAAAACCCCTGCAAATAACAGAACACTTCTTCTGATCCTCTGTTACATGTCTAAGATAATGGGAGAGGCTTTATTTGGGAAACAACTCAAAAGACATTATCATATTGTGTTCAGTAGAATCTTTGTGAAGATGTCACTATCTGAATCAGGCTTGGACTGGGGCACTGACTGACTACCACTGTATGCACACTCATGAGGTAAATGATACCTCCTCTAAATTCTAAGAGCCAAACATTCCTGCTTCCCTATTACTCCAGAGCCTTAAAGGGTCTTGGCCACCAGAGGGACGTGTTCTGAGATAAGCAACATATTTCATAATGTTACAGATACCCTCTTAATCAAATAGATTATATCATTTATCTATCTCCCAGTGAGAATGTAAACTTCTACATGAAAGTGTAGAAAGAATTACAAATCTGCATGTCCTCATATCCTTAAATGCAGGAAGTCCATTCTCTTCAAGAATTTCTGAGAGGAATCAGGAGTGCTTTTGTTCCCGGACCAAACTGAGGGTCGGGTTGCTATTTTTCACAGCCCAGTAACAAGATGCAGATGAACTGAGGAGGAAGAGAGTTCTTATTTCCGTAACTGATTACAAGGAGAAGGCCTGGAAGTTATCGTCAGACCAACTCAAAATTACCAAGTTTTCCAGAGCTGATATACCTTCTAAACTATATGTCTACATGTAAGCATGCGTTCATCTAAAGACATAAGTGATTAACTTATTTTAATCTATAACTAGGGTCTGAGTCCTGAAGACATTCTTCTGGATCCTCAGTAAGTTTACTTAATCTAAATGGGTCCAGGTGCTGTGGTGATTACCCTTATCTTGTCTCCTGCCAAATCACAGAGGTTTGGGGAGTTCCTTCAGACCTCCAATAAACTTGTTTGTGGAGGCCTGGGGAGTTTCTTCAGACCCCCAATGAAACTTGTTTAATCCTAAATGGGTCCTGTTAAGAAATCCTTTGTAATTTTGTCACACTTTAAGGCCCAGGAAAGGCCTAGGCAAAACTCCTGGTGGCTTTTTGTTACATTCCAGCCTTTGTATGAGGGCACTGGCTCGATCAGCTTTCAATGTTTAACCTAGTTATTCAGTGCTGGGACATCTGTAATGGAGGCCTGTGTTAGCGAGACCTGGCCTGTCATGCTTTCACTGGCCCATGGGTCAGTCCTAATTTATTACTAGCCACTACAGATATCCAGACCTAGAACTCACAGCCTCAAGCCTCAACACTCCATCAGAGGCTCACTCTAACATAGAACTCTTCTCCCATACTGGGTAATCATTTTATTGTGAGTGTAACCAGAAAAACACTGCTCACAAGAGATGACATTGATGTTTTTGCAACATGTAGAGACCACTCATTCTATATTATACTCATAGTATACCACAATAAGCTTGCTTGAATCTCAATGTGTCAGCAATTAGTAACATGGCCACCTTCTCCTGGGATACACAAATCAAGGTTTGACCTCTGTCTACAATGCTACTGGAACCTCTTCAAGATGTGGGCACTATCACTAAGCATTGCCCAACCTGGCAGACATCATCCTCTCTTCTAATGAATTCTGTCTTGGCTTCTTGGTCATGGTCTCTACAATCTGATTTCCACTGTGATCCTCTCCCTTGATTTGCCCAAATTTATGTATGAACCGTTATTAAATGGTGGAGTTCCCCCAAAAAATTATTAAATGGTAACTCAGCCCCTATGTGAATCAATTTATGTAAATGGTTTAGGGCTACAGAGGAGGATCCCCTAACTCCATCCACCAGCATCTGTTTGCACCTCAGATAACACATCTTGTTACATTTCTTTTGATTTCTAACCCACTTCAACAAGTGTCAGTAACAAGGGTGCCCATTCTGAATCTAGATTATTGTTAAGGATTTAGGAGTAGATAAAGAAGTGGATTCCCTTGCCAAGACACTAGTTTCCTGTCATTTTGTCTCCTGTATATGAGCTTCCACTTCTTCATCTGTAAAAGGGGGATAAATAATAATAATAATATCTCTTAGATTTGTTGTAAGGATTAAATTAGTTAATGTGTACCTGTTAATTAGAAAAATATCTCGTATGGACTAAGTGCATAATAAATGTTACACGAAATTAATATGAAAGAAAGAAAAGTTGAAAAAATACAGACTCTTTGGGACATCTAGGACTTGCTTTGTCCCTAAGGCCATTACATTAAGTTTCTGGAGCCCTTATCATTTAAACATTGTATAGTGCCAAATACTAGTTAGCTGAGAACATTATAAGGCTTGGATAGTTTAGTAAATCTTTTTGCTGAGAATAAGTATAATAAAGCTCTTTCTTTTTTCCAGAACAAATAGAAACTTCAAATAGCCAAAATTTTATCTCCCTATGCATTTTACTCTCTATTTTTTGTGGAAAAGTGTGATAAAAATACATGTAAACAAACTGATACGTGGAGATTTTATATGGATTAGAAATTAAAGGAAAATATGGCAAATTATTAATAAATTTTGAATCTCGTGATAGGTATATGGGTATGTATTACACTATTATTTCAACTTTTTTATATGACTAAAAATGTTTCCAATAAACAGCAAGGAAAGGGGTAAAATTTAAGGTGTATATTAAGATCACTCAAAATTCAGCCTTAATAACTATGGCTTCTATATATTGATATACACTGATAATTATCATGATACTATAATGACCCTTAGACACTATAAAATCCTTAAATCTGCCTCTTGAAATATCAAAGATTAATAATAATTAAAATTTTAAAAATAAAAATACAATTCATGAACAAGTTTATTGTAATAATGAAAAGCAAATAATTGGAAACCTAAAGTCTATTGACAAAGAGCAGAACAAAAGTATGGTACATCTTTACAATGAAATAGTATGTATCCATTAAATAAGAACGAAGAAGCACTTTATGTGCTGATAAGGCAAGAATGCCACGATACATTGTTAACTAACAAGAGCAGAAGATTGTATATAGAACACCATTGTTTGCCACGAGGTCAGGAGATCGAAACCATCCTGGCTAACACGGTGAAACCCCGTCTCTACTAAAAAATACAAAAAACTAGCCGGGGGAGGTGGCGGGCGCCTGTAGTCCCAGCTACTCGGGAGGCTGAGGCAGGAGAATGGCGTGAACCCGGGAGGCGGAGCTTGCAGTGAGCTGAGATCTGGCCACCGCACTCCAGCCTGGGTGACAGAGCGAGACTCCGTCTCAAAAAAAAAAAGAATACCATTGTTTGCATGAGAAAAAGAAAGTAACTAATAATTAAGAAAGGATATCCTAAACACGGGTAAATAGGGAGGAAGCTGAGGGGATGAGAGGTAGGAGAGGGAAACTTTTAAAATCCACCTTTTGGAAACTCTTGAATTTTGTCTTATGGCAATGTATAATCTATTTTAAAAATAAATAAAATGAACATTTTTAAATAAACACTTAAATAGTAGAATAGCTAAACAACATATTTTAGTCTATACTTGGGAAAGTTGCAAAGTTAACATGAAATTAATACTCAAATGACCAGGTATCAGGGCACTACAAAACTAGCAAAATCCATCCATTCTTTTTACAGTAAAGGTGAACAAGTGACAACTGGATTCCCTGGAAGGAGAACCCGAGAAGAAGAATAAAGGTCCTAGTAAAGTAATAAAACAACCAACTGCCTTACCCATTATTTAAGAAACCAAGGAATTTCTTGGTATATGGGTTTCCTTTCAGGAACACAAGGAAACCTTTGCACTGGTCACCAATTTTTGCACATTATATATCATACCATAACCTAGGGCTGGCCGTGGCTACAGAACATGGACTCAAAAAGCAGTTCTAGCACCACCTAGTCCTCTCCATATTGTCAATCCCAAATTTAACATTTTGAATTCCATTTTCTTTTGCATCTTAACAATTTTTGCTACTAATTCTACCTATTTGTTTCTTTGCTTATTTATTTTTGCCAGGCAAATATGATTTAAGAAGAAAATAAAGAATAACTTGAGTTCAAATTCAAATATTTGTGTTAATCCTATTCTGGTTAAAATCTTGAATACTATAACTCTGTCATGTTCAAATTTATTTACTGACAAAATATTAATACTCAATCCTATCTACCTGGGGATTTTTCTGTCTTTACATGATGCTTTCTTTATCCAGTTATGTAATAACAGCTACTCTGTTGGTTCCCAGTAATTCCCATCTCCTAATATTCACGGCCCTGTGTAACCCTCAGCCTTTTAAGTATGGGTAGACTTAATGACTCATTCTAACAAAATATGGCAGAATAATGGGATGTCACTTTGAATATTAGCCTACAAAGAGACTGTAGCTTTCCTCTTGGATACTCTCTCTTGCTCCTCCTTAGATTATTTGGCCTGAAGGAATCCAATTTCTGTTTTGCCAGGCTGCCCTGTGTAGGGGGCCATGTGAGTAAATTTGGAAGCAAATCCTTCAGCCCCAGTTAAACCTTAAAATGACTGCAGCCCGAGCCAAGAGCTTGACTGCTACCTGTGAGGGACTTTGAGCCAGAGGCACCCTACTAAACTGCTCCCAGATTCCTGACCCTCGGAAATTATAAGATAATGAATGATTATTCCTTTAAACCACTATATTTTGGAGTAATTTGTTAGCCAACAACAGATAACTAATACAAACTACAATTATAAACCACAATTTTAAATGAATGGCAAAATACAGCAAAATCTCTTGTCTAAAGAACAGAAACATCAAAGAGTAAATGTTCAATGATGTTGATTGACTGTGTGATAAATTATTAGAAATCTCATTTCAATAATTCCACAATCAATGAAGTAATTTCATTTTAAATTAATGAAGACTTGGGATGACTCATCAAAAAATGAAATGTTGTTTAGCATGGCAAATTTTGCATATTTTTGTATTCTGTCTGCGAAAATTATTTTTTAATATTATATGCATTAAAAATTTCTGTATTTGCATAAACCAAATCACCAATTCCCAGTTACATCAGACAGAAAACAGTTTACTGAAGTTGAAATTCAATGTATATGTAGGTCTAAATTTTATTTCAGTTTTAATTCCTCCAGAATTGATGCCTGAAATAGAACTTGCTTTAAAAATGGGGCATGAGTGCCCTCTTGTGATGGAATAGGCATTTAAATTAATTCATAAATATTTTTAAGTTGCATGTGAAATAATTTGAACCAAATCATTTAGCAAACACAAATTGCCCTCTATTGCTAGGCAAATTTATATCAGTACATTTTAGTAAGGGAAAGACAAGCACCTGAAAACTTGGTTGGTATTAATAGACAATATGAATAATTCACAATAAAATGCTGTTCCTTTTATGGTGCTGGTAACTCAAACAAAAACTTTGTAAAATAGAGTCTCTTTCAACTGACCATCAATTAATTATCTAGCAAGTGCTCTTCACTCCTGCTTTGAAACATAGACTCACAAAACAAGAGGAAGTCTTGGGACCAAGCAGGTAGGCTCTGATGTGCTTCCACTCCCTAGCTGTCACTGAATGATGTGCCCGTTTTCCAAGCATCAGTCGTTTGATCCTGAACTATTTATGTCAATTGTACTTGTTTTAAATTTATCTAATTAAATAACATGCAAAGGAATTATTCATTGGAAAAGAAAGAAAATGTTTTTAAAGAAAACCAGGTTGGATACTTTGGGATGACTTCAGGAAAGGTAATTGGGGAAAAAGACTTTCTTTTGAAACTACACAGACAAGAAAACTATAAAATATAGAAAATAGGCCGGGCGCGGTGGCTCAAGCCTGTAATCCCAGCACTTTGGGAGGCCGAGACGGGCGGATCACGAGGTCAGGAGATCGAGACCATCCTGGCTAACATGGTGAAACCCCGTCTCTACTAAAAATACAAAAAACTAGCCGGGCGAGGTGGCAGGCGCCTGTAGTCCCAGCTACTCCGGAGGCTGAGGCAGGAGAATGGCGTGAACCCGGGAGGCGGAGCTTGCAGTGAGCTGAGATCCGGCCACTGCACTCCAGCCCGGGAGACAGAGCAAGACTCCGTCTCAAAAAAAAAAAAAAAAAAAAAAAAAAATATATAGAAAATAGAAGTAATAAAAACTTCAAAAAATTCTAAACCTAAAAGTCTCACATCAGCAAACTACTTAAAAATAATTTTTAATAAAAGCCTTAACCAGCCGGGCAAGGTGGCTCACTCCTGTAATCCCAGCACTTTGGGAGGCCGAGGCAGGTGGATCACATGGTGTCAGGAGTTTGAGACCAGCCTGACCAACATAGTGAAACCTCATCTCTATTAAAAATACAAAATTAGCCGGGCATGGTGTCACATGCCTGTAATCACAGCTACTTGGAAGGCTGAGGCAGGAGAATCACTTGAACCCTGGAGGTGAAAGTAGCAGTAAGCCAAGATCACGTCATTTCACTCCAGCATGGCAACAAGAGCAAAACTCCATCTAAAAAAAAAAAAAAAAAAAAAAAAAGCCTTCACTCTCTATCAAAAGATTGGTAAAATATTCATATATTCATTTGTATATTTTATTCTAAAGTAAAATATTTTAAGTACTTATTACCTTTTGAATGATTCTCCACTTAATGTACTTTTTTGATTCACTAACACTAAAGGGTTTTTTTCTTTAGATGCTCATTTTTTATATACATGTGTATTTAGATAAAAACTTCTGTGGAATGTATATATGGCCTGATTCTAAAATGAACTTCGGTCCACATGACCTGAAATACAAAAAGTCTGTCTGTGGTCTCTGGCTCTGACACCTGGGAATATTTGTGCAAACTTTTGACCCTTAAAAGTACACTGTTTTTACATTAATGACCTCAATATATGGTATAAAAGTTTTATGCTGACAACTGCCTGGAATTCTCACCAAAGGAGGGCAGAAAATTTGGGTTTATTAATCTTTAAGTAAACCCAAATTACTTATCTGCAAGTCTAAGCATAGTTTTTCATGGTGACAAGACCAAATATAGAATCAGATAAGAGGGCTTCTACTTTGCTTTTTACATTATTTTTAATTATCCAGAAAATTATGAATATAATAAGCCCAAATTGCTGTAAATGGCCAATATTTCTCTGAATTACATTTATTTTAAAATTTTTGAGCACCTACAATGTGCTCCTTGTTTTTCCCTTGAATTTACACAGGAGCCTCAGTAACAGTCACATCTATTATCAGATTTTAGTACACAATTGTCCTACTATGGACTTCATAAGAATTGTTAAAAGATAAAATTACAACAAATCTGGTTTTATAGATCTTAGGGTTTTTATTTGTGATTCTAGAATCAGGCAGCAGTCTGGACCAAAATGGTTCAAAATGTTCTGCCCCATCACATGTGCAGTTTATATTTACAGCCATAGAAAAGTGATATACAGAAAATGAAAATGAGGTACAGTGACATCCAGATTGGTTAGAATTCAGTGTTCACCGTAATTCAACTTCATCTTTACAGTTGGCTGCTTATAATTGACTGAAACTCAACTGCTGTGATTGGCTGAGACTCAGCCACTTTTTACAAGAGTGGATTACAGTCCGTTGACACAAGTTAGATTGCAGTTTACTCTATATGGAGAAACCTTTAGGACAAACTTAAAATATACACAGCAGCAGCTCTAGGCTGAACTTAATTTAATAATTCTGCCCTTTGGGTCAACTTCTCAATTTTGAGATGTTGACCAAAAGTTTAGGCACTGATGTCACGCTCTGTCACCATTATAATGGATTTATTTGGTCTCAAATCCCATTGGGAAATAGCAAAACAATGAATTTTGTAAAGTGGGGACAAATAAACAGAACAATAAGGGGAAAAACCTGATTCATCAACATCAGGCCACCTCAGTCACTTCTGGAAGGGTTAAAGCAGGTAGTACTTCCTTGCTCTGTTGACTCAGGTAGATTAAAATCTCTTGTTTTCAGGGGGATAAAAACACTGATCTGTTTTGGGATTTATCTGCTTCTTTAAAGTTTCCATTTGGTTATGTGGCATTTAGTATGAGTGACTTCATTTTGGTTTGGTCTGATCTGTTGGAGCAAAGTGCAAGACCTCAGCACAAGCAGTCACCTCTCATACTTTTGCTCAATAATTTCCCCCTTTTGGTTAGGTTCTTACCTAGGTAAGAGTGTGAGCAAAAAGCAAAACTACTTATGTTCAACTTATATTTTTCCAGTGGAAGTGAATCTGAATTCCATCAATACTCAATACCTTTAACCAAGGCAATCTAATTAATTTAGTTGGCTTTGTCCAATGCCATTGTATTTCTAGTATCTTACTTAACAGTTTTACAACTTGTCCAGTAAAATAAGTACCTTTATCACTGGAGATTTTTCCAGGAATGCCCCATGAGAGAAATACACATTCTAATAACCTTTCAGTTACTATAATGGCATCAGCTTTCCTTCATGGGAAAGCTGCTACATAACCAGAAAACATGCACTGAAAATGGCAATTGAATGAAATCCCTCTATGAAATGCTCAAATGGCTCATCAGGTAGCAGAAATGTACCTGATGTATTGGCTGTTGTATTAGTTTATTCTCACACTGCTATAAAGAACTACGTGAGACTGGGTAATTTATGAAGAAAATAGGTTTAATGGAGTCACAATTCCACAGGCTGTACAGGAGCATGGCTGGGGAGGCCTCAGGAAACTTACAATCATGGTGGAAGGGCGAAAGAGAAGCAAACACATCTTCACATGGTGGCAGGAGAGAGAGAGTGAAGGAGGAAGGGCTACATACTCTTAAACCACCATATCTTGTGAGAACTCACTCACTCACTATCACAAAAACAGTAAAGTAGAAATCCACCCCCATGATCCAATCACCTCCCACCAGTCCCTCCCCCAACATTGGAAATTACAATTCAACATAAGATTTGGGTGGGGACACAGAGCCAATCTGTATCAAGTGTCTTCTCGGAATTACAGGTTTAACAAGCCAAATACTGGTCATAAACCATGTTAACAGTTTTAGAACAGTCACAACACCAATATTTTTTCACAATTTGGATCATTTTACCTCTTTCATTATAAGTCATGGAGTGCAAAGCTTTTAATAATGGGAATTTTAATGACTCAGGAAGGAAAACTCTCTATCAGTCCACATTTACCAATGGATTTATATCCTCTTAAATATCAATTTGGATGGTTTGTGTGCAGCCAGGCACAGGAGGCTCCGCTGTCAGGAGCAATCAGACCTTCCAGCTCCTTAGACTTGACCTTCCAGCTGCCTCTCATGTACTTGTCTGGTGGGGGTTTGTGTTGATCAGGAGTGAATTCACAGTTGGTCTACCATGAACTGGAAGATTCTCGAACACGTGCACCTGCTGCTGTACATCTTGGCAGCGAAAACATTAATTATCTGCCTAACACTTGTTGGAGTGAAAATATAACAAAGAAAAAGGTTGGAAGCAAAACAACAAAAACTGGAAGCTGAAAGGAAGAAGCAATCAGAGAAAAAAGATAACTGAATATTCTGCAATATATATGTCAGCTTGAGAGGACTCCGGCTGAGAAGAAAGACTTAATTATTAAATAATGTGTCAGAGGATAAACTCCCAATCTAGACCTTTCACTTCAAATACTGTGAATTTATATGTGCTTTTAAAAGAACCAGTATTGGCCGGGCATGGTGGCTTATGTCTGTAATCCCAACACTTTGGGAGGCTGAGGAGGACAGATCACTTGAGGTCGGGAGTTTGAGACCAGCCTGGCCAACATGGTGAAACCCCATCTCTACTAAAAATAGAAAAATTAGCCAGGTGGAGTGGTGCACATCTGTAATCCCAGCTACTCGAGAGACTGAGGCAGGAGAATCGCTTGAACCCAGAAGTCAGAGGGCTGCAGTGAGCCGAGATTGTGCTATAATACTCCAGCCTGGGTGACAAGAGCAAAACTCCATCTCAAAAAAAAAAAAAAAAATAGAATTACAGGTCACTGTGAGATAATAGGCACTCATTTAACCACAGTGATAATGAAAAGACTTTAAAAGGCAAACACTTTATAACACTCTATAATCCCAGCGCCTTGGCAGGCTGAGGTGGGAGAATCCCTTGAGGCCAGGAGTTCAAGACCAGCCTAAGCAATATGGCAACATGCTGTCTCTAAAAAAAAAGAAAAAAAGAAAAAAAAAGAAAAATTAGCCATGCACAGTGGCATACCCCTATAGTCCTAAACACTTGGGAGGCAGGAGAATTGCTTGTGCCTAGCAGTTCAAGGCTACACTTAACTATGATCATACCACTGTGTTCTAGCCTGGGCAATAGAGCAAGGCCTTATCACTAAAAACAAACAACAACAACAACAACAAACCCCAGAGCAACATGGCAAAACCTCATCTCTACAAAAAAATTAAAAATTTGCCAGGCATGGTGGCACACACCTGTATTCTTAGCTAGTTGGGAGGCTGAGGTGAAAAGATCACCTGAGACCAGGAGGTTGAGGCTGCTAGTGAGCCATGATCATGCTACTGCAATCCAGCCCGGGTGACAGAGCAAGACTCTGTCTTAAAAAGAAAAGAAAAAGGCAAACACAGAGTTATATATTTCTTTTTAAAAATGCCTACTTGTAGAAAAACGTGAGTTCTTTAATAGAGAGGACTCAACTGTCTTAAGTAATCAAAGGCTTAATAAAGGCAACATAAAACACAGGGAACTATTATGATAAAACACATTATTTTTTCCTAGACCAATTATCTGAAAGGTAAAGAAAAACCTTTCATTATTTGCCATTAACAGCAGCTCAACACTCCAAGAAAAATCTTGTTTTAACAGAGAGAACCAAATTATAGTTTTCTATCAACGTATACCTTTGAAATTAATGTTCAGTTTTAGAAAAACTTAGAAAACTTCTCTTCTAACTTTAGCCAATGTGATCACACATAAAATTTATTTTTTAAGATTAATCTTCCACAAGCCTTCTACAGTCTTCTTTCTTTCTAGTTTTGGAACAGCCAGTCATTCCACTTTGGGACAAAAATTACCTTTCTTTCCCTTTACCAAAAACACATCTTACTTTCATCACCTAAGGAGTTATTTTAATTGCCATATGTTAATTAGAAATTTTTTAACTTAGCTAACCTTTTGCAGCATTTTTTTTTTTTTTTTTTGGAATCTCACTCTGTTGCCCAGGCGGGAGTACAGTGGCGTGATCTTGGCTCACTACAACCTCCACTTCCCAGGTTCAAGTGATTCTCCTGCCTCAGCCACCCAAGTAGCTGGGACGACAGGTGTTGGCCACCATGTCCAGCTAATTTTCATATTTTTAGTAGAGATGGGGTTTCACCATGTTGGTCAGGCTGGTCCTGAACTCCTGACCTCAAGTGATCCACCTACCTTGACTTCCTAACGTGCTGGGGTTACAGACATGAGCCACTGCATCCAGCCTTGGTTTTCTTTTTCTTATCCATACCACTGTCATCCTCTTCGTCTGAAGCCACATCTTCAATCTTGGGCTTTTCTTCATCATCTTTTTCTTTTTCTTTCTCACCTTTCTCTTCCTCAGCCTCATCATCAGTGATTTACTTCTCTTATTCCTTTTCCAAATAAAAGGTAATAGAATAGCCTATGAACTTCAAGTGCTTCTTTACTATTTATTTGACCCACCTCTCTTATAAGTACTCTGTCTGGTCTTCTTTAAGGCAGAGGATTACTTTGGTACCACTACCAATGAGCTCAACATGGTCAGTATATACATTAAAGGAATCCCCAGCAGAAGACTCCCAGGCATACTGTTCATCATCACTATGCTTTATGATCACAACCACTTTATCAGTCACCAGATAGGCAGAATAAAAGTAAACACCAAACTATTTGCCTAATCATGAATATGTCTGCACTAGCCTGAAGAACCTCCATAAATGCTTTATGACAGAACTTGTCAATAGTTCCCAAATTATTTGTGAGATAAGCCTTGGTCATGCCAATGCCTCATCATTGGTGATTTCCTTCTCTTGTTCAAAGTCAGGCTGTTTTCATGAGGGTTAGGGGGATGTCCCTGTTCAGCTGTTTACCACTGTCCAACTTGAAGAATTCTGTCATACTCTCAGAAAATATTGTCTAAGGCATCAGAAGCATTAGAGATCAACTTTCAAAGGAAAATCTTCTTACAGGAATAGATGGTATTCTGCTCTGGGAAGTTTTCTGTTTTTCTGCATAGGAATACCATAACTTTACCAATGTACAGCTATTAAGGCCACAGTTCTAAATAAATGAAACACATGATAAATTTCACAAAACTACAGTGAGGTCTTGTCAAGATAGCAGAGACCAGCAGGTTCTTTGAGAAACAATTCCATAGGTATGGGAAGACTCAGCACCACCACAGATTTTTTGGATAAACTTAAGTAAGTCATATGCTTTTTCCATGCCTCTTTTCCTATTGTTAATGGAAAAAAAAAAAACTATGCATTTTTCACTGTACAATATGAATTGTCCCCATCAGTCTGCTTTTCCCCTTTAAATGCTTAAGCCTTCATAATCATCTTTGGAGAAAGGCACGGAACACAGATTGTCCTGTCATTCCATGTTCTTTTTCCTGGGCATTGTTCTTAATTAATCTTGGCAAAATAAACTTCTAAAATTTACTGAGACTTGGCTTAGATACTTCGTGGTTTACAACCTCGTGACCACAAAGGGACTATGAGTAGAGTTACCCTGACTTTGGATAAATCTCATATCAGTACTTGGTACCAGCCTGAGCTATCTTTACTGTTCAAATCAATAGGACAATTTGCTGAAGTCCAGGAGCATCCCCTCCAGAGAATCCCTGATCTCCCAAAATTTGGTTGAGGTCTAAGGTTCATTTTGCCATACAATTCTTTTTCTGGAGTTTTACTCACTTCCAACAAGGCAGGTGAGTTCTCTTGCTTCCATGAAGAGTGAAAGCAGGCAACTCTTATTTGGAGTTTCAGCTCACTTCTAACAGGGAAGACAAGTTTTAGTTTTTTCTTGCTTCCAGGATGGTAGAGTGTAGTCTTCAGCCTGAGCCCCATTCCTAGGTAAGTAGCTTAATTGGAGTTTGTCTTGGGAATGCACCTTAATGACTAAAATGTACGATTAACAAACAGCTTGTCTTAATTTCTTCTTACCATTAGAAAGCCCAAAAATTGTATAAATTGTGCAATTGTTTTGCTTAACTATATTTTTTATTTTTTTGTTCCTGTTTTTGTTCTTGTTTTTGTTGTTTTGATCTTTTTCCCATTGGGATGGATTAACTATACCTGACTTGGTCAAATCTGAAGGTAAGTTCCAAATTATGAGGAACAAGGCCTCAATTGTAGAGATATGGTTTCACTATGCTGCTCAGTCTGACTCAAACTCCTAGGCTCAAGCAATCCACCCACTTCAGCCTCTCAAAGTGCTGGGATTCTAGACAATTCCCAAAGAAGTTATACAAATGGCCAACAAGCATATGGAAAAATGCTCAACATCACTATCAGGGAAATGCAAATCAAAATCACAATGCAATACCATCTTACTCCTGCAAGAATGGCCATAATCAAAAAAATAATAGATGTTGTCATGGATGTGGTGAAAAGGGAACATTTTCACACTGCTGGTCAGAATGGAAACTAGTATGACCACTATGGAAAACAGTATGGAAATTCCTTAAAGAACTAAAAGTAGATCTATTATTTGTTCCAGCAATTCCACTATTGAGTATCTACGCAGAGGAAAAGAACTCACTACATAAAAAAGACACTTGCACATGCATGTTTATAGCAGCACAATTCACAATTGCAAAAGTATGAAACCAATTCAAATGCCGATCAAGCAATGAGTCTGTAAAGAATGTGGAGATATATGTATACACACACACACACACACACACACCCATACACCATGGAATACTACTCAGCCATAAAACAGAATGAAATAATGGCATTCACAGCAACCTGGATGGAGTTGGAGGCCATTATCCTAAATGAAGTCATTCAGGAAAGGAAAATCAAACATCATATGTTCTCACTTACAAGTGGAAGCTAAACTATGAGGATTCAAAGGCATAAGAATGACACAACGGACTTTGGAGACTCAGGAGAAAGGGTGCGAGGAGGGTGAGGAATAAAAGACTATACGTTAAGTACAGTGTACGCTGCTCAGGTGATGGGTGCACCAACAAAAATCGCCACTAAAGAACTTATCCATGTAACCAAAAACCACCTGTATCTCCAAAACTACTGAAATTTTAAAAAAAGAAAAAGAGAAAAAGCTTAATGGTTAAAAGCTTAATTAAAAGCTGATATCCAAGATGTATACACATATATATACACATATGTCATACATATATACATACACATATGCACTTATAAATATATATTTATAATTATAATTATATAATTATATATTTATATAATTTATATACTACATAATTATATATAAATTATATAATTATAATTTATGTTTATATAATTATATATTTATAATTGTAAATATATATTTATAAATGCATATGTATATATACATATACATATATTTATATCTATATATGTATACATATATGCATATGCATATATAAATATATAGTTATATATTTATAAATGCATATATATTTATAAATGCATATATTTATAAATAGAATCTTTTTTCCCTGAGAAAGTTTTTTTTTCTTCTCAAGTCAATTGAATTGTTTTCTCCATTTACTTATGCCTCTCTTTCCTTTTGCCATTCTCTGCTACATGAGGGACCTAAAGTTTCTAACAGCCTAGGATTCCTTAAAAAAAACAGAGATGGTAACAGATTCCTTTTTGAAAAGAAACTTCTGTTTTTCCTTATAGAACCCCAAGAGTAGAAACAGACAAGTTGCTCTCAGATCTTAAACTTCTTGCTTTTGTATTGTTACCTGATTTCTTTTTTATTTTTATTTTATATTTTTTTATTATTATTATTATTTTTTGCAACGGAGTTTTGCTTTATCACCCAGGCTGGAGTGCAATGGAGTGATCTCAGCTCACTGCAACTTCTGCCTCCCAGGTTCAAGTGATTCTCCTGCTTCAGACTCCCAAGTAGCTGGAATTACAGGCGTGCACCACCACACCTGGCTAATTTTTGTATTTTTAGTAGAGATGGGGTTTCACTATGTTAGTCAGGTTGATCTCGAGACTCTTGAACTCAGGTGATCCACCTGCCTTGGCCTCCCAAAGTACTGGGATTACAGGTGTGAGCCACCACACCAGGCCCTGATTTCTTTTTTTAATGAAATAATTATTACAACAGGAGCTACTCTTGAGTGTTTAAGGGTGGGGTTTAGACAGTTAAAAAAGTCTTTGTAACAAAGTTCACTATAAAATCATTATGTGACCTAATTCCATGTTATTGCTATCCTTTTGGATAATCAGGACTCAGTGTTAGCTCTGCCGAGAGCTCAGAGATGCATCTAAAGGATAGAGGCTAAAGGCAAAATTTAAAACTACCCATCTAAATACACTTGGTCTCCATATGCAATCCTACAATAGAGTTCTATAATTTTATGATTGACTTGGCATCCATTTTTAATCTCCACTGGCACACCAGAATCTCTCTCTCTATCTCTTTCTCTCTGTCTCTGTATCTTGAGATGTAAATTTTGCTATGATGTTCACCAAGGACTTATTCATTTAGTATACAAACTTAGGGCTATCTAGATGACAATTGCCTAGGGTAATGAAAGAGGTTATCAAGAAATTGGAAATCTAAAATAGGAAAAAAGGAAGTCTCATAAGTCTGTAAGATTGACTTCTATCTGCATGTCTAAGGTGTATATGAATTTATGTGTCATGTATATATATAATGTTTCACTACCAAAAATATATAAAAGAGTTCTGATTAATTGGCATAGAAAAAACTTAAACTCTGTATCAGAAAAATAGAAACTTTGAGCCCAATTCCTTTTTCAAGTTCATGTGACTTAAGTAAATTCTTAATAAATAAGCTGGTTTAGGCCAGGAGTGGTGGCTAATGCCTGCAATACCAGCACTTTGGGAGGCTAAAGTGGGCAGGTCACCTCAGATCAGGAACTTGAGACCAGCCCGACCAACATAGTAAAACCTTGTCTCTACTAAAAATACAAAAACTAGCCAGGCCTGGTGGCATGTGCCTGTAGTCCCAGCTACTCAGGAGGCTGAGGCAGGAGAATCACTTGAACCTAGGAGGCGGAAGTTGCAGTGAACCAAGATCGTGTCACTGCACTCCAGACTGGGTGGCAGAGGGAGACTCTGTCTCAATAAATAAATAAATAAGCTGGTTTGAAATTATTGGTAAAATAAAATTAGAAATGGCTTCAGAATAGTCAACATGTTATTGTTCAGATTTATTGGTCAAGAAATCTAATGTTTATCTCTGCTAGACATTATAGGTGTCAGAATTTAGCATGAGGGTTATAAAGCTTGCAGCCCAAGAGAAAATTATCTTTGTGTATTTTTTATAAATAAGAAATTTAATATTGTTGAGTTAATAGAAACAGCTAAATCCTGAGTTACTGACCAAAAAAAATTCACTTAATCTTAAAGTTCTTATTTAAGAAAAAACCTGATATTCACCAGCTATTAAAATGGTTAATAGGGAAATAACTTCAAATGATGATTATCACAATTTTCATAAGTAATCTAGGTAAACTATTTTTTAATTAATTAGATAAATGTAATGGAATAAATTCTTGTAAATAAACTTGCCATATAAATTGGAATCTAAAGTCACATTGAATTAAATAACTGACATTCATTAAATATCTGCATTATTTTAAATTTTTTAAATTACATTATAGGAAAACATGTTCTTTCAAAAAAGTGTCCTTATTTAAAGGAAAATTCTTTTTGTCTAATTCAAAAGTTATTTAAAGCTTATTTATGAAAATGGGCAAAAGAAACTAGTAAATAAGAGTGATGTAAAGGAAGTTATAAATAAAAAGAGATTTTTTCATAAGAAAAGTTAAAATGAAAATAATTTTATATGAAAAGAATATTGTAAATTTTTGCCCTAAAATAAAATGACTGGTTATTTAGAAAAGAGGGATATTTAGGATAAAACAGGCAAGTCCAAGCACGTTGTAACTAGTTTCTGTAAGTTGTAATAAAGTTTGTAAAAAGAGAACTTGTGATTTTAAAAACTTGATCAAGTTGCCTATAATTAAAAGGAAATTATTTATAATGTTTATATAAATTTACATAAATTCATATAAATTATTTGCAATAGTCCTAGAGATTGAACTTGGGTATTAAAAATACACTAAGAATTGGTTAGAACAACAAAATTTTCTTAAGGTATTAATTTACTCTTAATAAAATTAGAAGAGATTTTAATTTTGTACTTTTCTTTTTTGAGGCAGAGTTTCACTCAGTCACCCAGGCTGTAGTTCAGTGGCACGATCTCAGCTCACAACAGCCTTGACCCCTGGGCTTATGCGATTCTCTCACCTCAGCCTCCTGAGTAGCTGGGACTACAGGTATGTGCCACCACACTCAGCTAATTTTTTGTATTTTTAGTAGAGAGGGCATTTTCCATGTTGCCCAGGCTAGTCTTGAACTCCTGGACTCAAGTGATCCAGTCAACTTTGCCTCCCAAAGCGCTGGGATTACAGGCATGAGCAACTGTGCCTGGCCTTAATTTTGTTTTTAACCCAAAAGTTCAACTTTTATTGTGTCTCACTGTTTTCAGCTTTCTGTCCCCTTTGAGAAGGCCTGAAGTAATACCTCTTTCTTTCAACTTCATCAGCTGTTGTAACTTTTTTCCTCAGGTTCTAACTGCTGTTGTTGCCTGATGCTAAAAATGTTTTATATTAAAAGTCTAAAGAAAATGTTTTCTTCCAATATAACATTCTGTGCTTTGGTTTTCAACTTTTCTATAAAACTAAAAAATTTCACTTATGACCCAGAATACATTCTTCCTATATCTAACTAATTCAAGTACTATTTTCATTAGTTTTGACTTCCAAGTTATCTAAATGGACTCCTCATAGGGAAAATCAATCGTATTTCAGAAGGACTTTTTTGCCTTTTGGTAACTGACCTAACAAACAGATTTTATGTTTTATCAAAATAATTCCTGCATAATTGTGATTATGTTTTGCTTTATGAAAATTGAAATTAAAAACTTTTAAAGTAAGGTTAATTACATATATGTAACTTTTAAAGTCCTTGCGGTGATAAGTTACAGGGCTTTGATTCTTGGATCTAAAAAAGACAAGTTCTGCAGAATCTTAAACACTGACAGTAGTCAAAGCCTCATCTTCTGACCCAGGAGAAGCTGACAGTCAAAATAAACTGTGTTCATGAGACACGGGGACAGAAATTAAAACTATTCAGGGACTAGGCCCAGGGACTATCAGGGAAGAGATGGACACAGGAGATTTAAAGGCCAATTTTGAGAGATAAATTAGTTCAGAGTCTATCTATAAATTAAGTATTAATATCAAAGGCACACTGATGCAAGACCAGTATCTGGGCTCCTGTGTCAGCTTAAAAAGGGTTTCTTGTAATATTAACCCATTTTTTTTTACTATAAAAGGTTATAAAAAGGTTTACAGCTGGGCACAGTGGCTCATATCTGTAATCCCAGCACTTTGGGAAGGCAGCCAAGGTGGGAGGATCACTTGAGCCCAGGAGTTCAAGACCAGCCTGGGCAATATGACAAAACCCCATCTCTACAAAAAGAATACCAAAAAATTTATCTGGGTGTGGTGGCACATGCCTGTAGTCCCAGCTACTCAAGAGGCTGAGGCAGGGGGATCACTTTAGCCTGGGAGGATAAGGCTGCAGTGAGCCATGATCATGCCACTGTACTCCAACCTGGGCAACAGAGACTCTATCTCAAAATAAAATTTAAAAAAAAAAAAAAACACCTAAAATTAAAAATTAAAAAAAGGTTTATTAAAATAAAATCCTGGGGCCGGGCACAGTGGCTCACCCCTATAATCCCAGCACTTTGGGAGGCCGAGGCAGGTGGATCACCTGAGGTCAGGAGTTTGAGACCAGCCTGGCCAACATGGTGAAACCCCATCTCTACTAAAAATAAAAAAAATTAGCTGGGCATGGTGGCAGGCACCTGTAATCCCAACTACTCAGGAGGTGGAGGGAGAAGAATTGCTTGAACCCGGGAGACGGAGGTTGCAGTGAGCCAAGATTACGCCACTGCACTACAGCCTGGGGGACAAGAGCGAGACTTCATCTCAAAAAAAAAAATTAAATCCTATGATCAAGTTGCTCACAATTTTATAGATTTGTTTATCAGATTTGAGAGGCAGATTTAATTGGCCTCATGCTGTCTTAATCAGGGCTTATTATTGGGGAAATTAAGTCTCCTCTCTGAAGAATAAAGGTTTTTGCTGTTGTTAAATCTTTGAGGTTTCATTTTGGCTAACTAAATGATAACTTGAAATACCGTTATACTGATGTGGATTCTATTTTTTAATATTAAGTGTTTTAAACCTTTGACATTTGACAAACTTTGCAAAATCAAATTCAAAATAAGGATTTTTTTACCTGATCAACCCTTCTAGATATAAGGTCCTCCAACGTCCAAAAGAGACATATTTGACTGTGCGATATATTAAAATCATGTAAGAAGCATTGCCAAATATAAAATAACCTTTAGCTTTCTTTGAGTTATATTCATTTACTTTATTAGTATGTGTTAAAAATTATATAAAATTTGTATAATTCTGATATGTCTCAGTATATATTATCAGTAATAATTATAATTGTCATGTTAAATTGTTTTGTGCCACAGAGATGACCAGATTTCCTTGTCAACTGTGTCTTTAACTGTGGCTGTCCTAAAATTTTTGTCATTCACAGACAATTGTTGTCTTGTTTCAACCCATTTCAAAAAGCAGTTTATAATCAGTCATGGGATTCTGATGGGTACTCTTAAATGCAGATCTCTGGTACTTTGAAAATTGTGCCACTAAAATAGAAAAGGACAAAACAAAAACAATTTCCAGGACTCTCATAGAAAGCTAATATATTCATAACAAGTGCTGGCCCAATATTGGGGAAAACAAGAATAGCATGGACTAAATTAACAAAAGACCAAGAGACTATTTTTATAATTTTTTTCTTAAAATGTTGCTGATCCTTTCTTTTTTGTTTTCTAAAGTCAAGAAAACGTTTTACTTTTGAGATATTTATAGCTTTTAGCAATTGGGTAAAGTATACTCTTGTGAGAAGAATCTGGATCATATTTCTTTCTCTCTACCTGATTTCTTTAGAATTCAGAAGCCATTTGTGATTATTCTTAACTTATGGCAATACAGTTATTTGCATAAGTGCAATAAGAATCTGTTTTTTTCACAACAGATCACAATTGGAGACTAATTATTTTACCAAGGCTTTGACTGCAATGGTATGTTTCCAAATATAAACAGACGGCTTTAAGGAATCAAAGTTGATTTATAGAGGCAATAAAAGACCCTTGGGAAAACTGGCCTCATACTTTGTCTACACAGTCCCTATATAGGGTTCCTGGCCTGTAGTAAGTAAAGAATGTCACTTTCTGACAGGCCCAAGCACCCCAAGATATCTTGGGACCTTGAGAGAAGAGGAATTTACCCAACTCATACAGGTATTTTCAGGCACAAATAAATCTGTGGCTCAGCTCAAAGCTTTAAAAAATCTAATTTGAGATTTCTGTAAAGTTCCATCAAAGCCAATTTAAAAAGAGCCTATGTGACAATAATTGTTCTTGCAACACTTTATACAAATAATCAGGCCAAGTATAATAAGACTAAAACTTATACTGTAGATGTGTGGTGTTATTTCTGAGGCTTCTGTTCTGTTCCATTGGTCTATGTATCTGTTTGGGTACCAGTACCATGCTGTTTTGGTTACTGTAGCCTTGTAGTACAGTTTGAAGTCAGGTAGCATGATGACTCCAGCTTTGTTCTTTTGGCTTAGGATTGTCTTGGCAATGTGGGCTCTTTTTTGGTTCCATATGAACTTTAAAGCAGTTTTTCCCAATTCTGTGAAGAAAGTCATGGGTAGCTTCATGGGGATAGCATTGAATCTATAAATTACCTTGGGCAGTATGGCTATTTTCACGATATTGATTCTTCCTATCCATGAGCGTGGAATGTTCTTCCATTTGTTTGTGTTCTCTTTTATTTCGTTGAGCAGTGGTTTGTAGTTCTCCTTGAAGAGGTCCTTCACATCCCTTGTAAGTTGGATTCCTAGGTATTTTCTTCTATTTGTAGCAATTGTGAATGGGAGTTCACTCATGATTTGGCTCTCTGTTTGTCTGTTATTGGTGTATAGGAATGCCTGTGATTTTTGCACACTGATTTTGTATCCTGAGACTTTGCTGACGTTGCTTATCAGCTTAAGGAGATTTTAGGATGAGATGATGGGGTTTTCTAAATATACAATCATGTCATCTGCAAACAGGGACAATTTCACTTCCTCTTTTCCTGATTGAATATCCTTTCTTTCTTGCTTGCCTGATTGCCCTGGCCAGAAGTTCCAACACTATGTCAAATAGGAGTGGTGAGAGAGGCCAACCCTATCTTGTGCCAGTTTTCAAAGGCAATGCTTCCGGTTTTTGCCGATTCAATATGATATTGGCTGTGGGTTTGTCATAAATAGCTCTTACTATTTTGAGTTACATTCCATCAATACCTAGTTTATTGAGAGTTTTTAGCATGAAGGGCTGTTGAATTTTGTCAAAGGCCTTTTCTGCATCTATTGAGATAATCATGTGGCTTTTCTCATTGGTTCTGTTTACCTGATGGATTACATTTATTGATTTGTATATGTTGAACCAGCCTTGCATCCCAGGGATGAAGCCAAATTGATCGCAGTGGATAAGCTTTCTGATGTGCTGCTGGATAGGGCTTGCTGGTATTTTATTGAGGATTTTCACATCAATGTTCATCAGGGATATTTGTCTAAAATTCCCTTTTTTTTCTGTGTCTCTGCCAGGCCTTGGTATGATGGTGGCCTCATAAAATGAATTACAGAGGATTTCCCCTTTTTCTATTGATGGGTTAGTTTCAGAAGGAATGGTACCATCTCCTCTTTGTACCTCTGGTAGAATTCAGCTGTGAATCCGTCTGGTCCTGGACTTTTTTTGGTTGGTAGGCTATTAATTACTGCCTAAATTTCAGAGCCTGTTATTTGTCCATTCAGAGATTCAACTTCATCCTGGTTTAGTCTTGGAAAGGTGTTTATGTGTCCAGGAATTTATCCATTTCTTCTAGATTTTCTAGTTTATTTGGGTAGAGGTGTTTGTACTATTCTCTGATGGTATTTTGTATTTCTGTGGGATGGGTGGTGATATCCCCTTTATCATTTTTTATTGCATCTATTTGATTCTTCTCTTCTTTATTAGTCTTGCTAGTCGTCTATCAATTTTGCTGATCTTTTCAAAAAACCAGCTCCTGGATTCATTGATTTTTGAAGGGTTTTTTGTGTCTGTATCTCCTTCAGTTCTACTCTGATCTTAGTTATTTCTTTCCTTCTGCTATCTTTTGAATTTGTTTGCTCTTGCTTCTCTAGTTGTTTTAATTGTGATGTTAGGGTGTCAATTTTAGATCTTTCCTGCTTTCTCTTGTGGACATTTAGTGCTATAAATTTCCCTCTACACATTGCTTTAAATGTGTCCCAGAGAGTCTGATAGGTTGTGCCTTTGTTCTCATTGGTTTCAAAGAACATCTTTATTTCTGCCTTAATTTTCTTATTTACCCAGCAGTCATTCAGAAGCAGGTTGTTCAGTTTGCATATAGCTGTGCGATTTTGAGTGAGTTTCTTAATTCTGAGCTCAATTTGGTTGCATTGTGGTATGAGAGACAGTTCTGAATTCTGTTCTTTTACATTTGCTGAGGAGTCCTTTACTTCCACTTATGTGGTCAATTTTAGAATAAGTGCAATGTGGTGCTGAGAAGAATGTATATTCTGTTGATTTGGGGTGGAGAGATCTGTAGATGTCTATTAGGTCTGCTTGGCACAGAGATGAGTTCAAGTCCTGGATAGCCTTGTTAACCTTCTGTCTCGTTGATCTGTCTAATCTTGACATCGGGGTGTTAAAGTCTCCCATTATTATTGTGTGGGAGTCTAAGTCTCTTTGTATGTCTCTAAGGACTTGCTTTATGAATCTGGGTTCTCCTGTATTGGGTGCATATTTTTTTTTTTGGATAGTTAGCTCTTCTTGTTGAATTGTTCCCTTTATCATTATGTAATGCCCTCTTTATCTCTTTTGATCTTTGTTAGTGTAAAGTCTGTTTCATCAGAGACTAGAATGGCAACCCTTGCTTTTTTGTGCTTTCCATTTGCTTGGCAGATTTTCCTCATCCCTTTATTTTGAACCCATGTTTGTCTCTGCACATAAGATGGGTCTCCTGAATACAGCACACTGATGGGTCTTGACTCTTTATCCAATTTGCCAGTCTGTGCCTTTTAACTGGGGCATTTACCCCATTTACATTTAAGGTTAATATTGTTATATGTGAATTTGAGCATGTCATTATGATGTTAGCTGTTTATTTTGCCCATTAATTGATGTGGTTTCTTCATAGCATCTATGGTCTTTACAATTTGGCATGTTTTTGCAGTGGCTGGTACCAGTTGTTCCTTTGTATGTTTAGTGCTTCCTTCAGGAGCTCATGTAAGGCAGGCCTGTTGGTGACAAAAATCTCTCAGCATTTGCTTGTCTGTAAATAATTTTATTTCTCCTTCCCTTACGAAGCTTAGTTTGACTGCATATGAAATTCTGGGTTGAAAATTCTTTTCTTCAAAAATGTTTAATACTGGCCCCCACTCTCTTCTGGCTTGTAGGGTTTCTGCCGAGAGATCCGTTGTTAGTCTGATGGGCTTCTGTTTGTGGGTAACTCGACCTTTCCCTCTGGCTGCCCTTAACATTTTTTCCTTTGTTTCAACCTTGGTGAATCTGACAATTATGTCTTGTAGTTGCTCTTTTCAAGGGGTATCTTTGTGGTCTTCTGTGTATTTCCTGATTTTGAATGTTGGCCTGCCTTGCTAGGTTGGGGAAGTTCTGGATAATATCCTGAAGAGTGTTTTCCAACTTGGTTCCACTCTCCCCATCACTTTTAGATACACCAATGAAACATAGGTTTGGTCTTTTCACATAGTCCCATATTTTTTGGAGGCTTTGTTTGTTTCTTTTTACTCTTTTTTCTCTAAACTTGTCTTCCCACTTTTTTTCATTAATTTGACTTTCAATCACAGATAACCTTTTTTCCACTTGATTGAATTGGCTATTGAAGCTTGTGCATACATCACAAAGTTCTCGTGCCATGGTTTTCAGCACTATCAGGTAATTTAAGGTCGTCTCTACACTGTTTATTCTAGTTAGCCGTTTGTCTAACCTTCTTTCAAGGTTTCTAGTTTCCTTGAGATGGTTAGAACATGCTCTTTTAGCTTGGAGTAGTTTGTTATTACTGACCTTCTGAAGCCTCGGTCAACTCATCAAAGTCATTCTCCATCCAGCTTTGTTCCATTGCTGGCGAGAGCTGTGATCCTTTGGAGGAGAAGAGGCACTCTGGTTTTTAGAATGTTCAGCTTTTCTGCTCTGGTTTTTCCCCATCTTTGTGGTTTTATCTACATTTGGTCTTTGATGTTGGTGACCTACAGATGGGGTTTTGGTGTAGATGTCTTTTTTGTTGATGCTGATGCTATTCCTTTCTGTTTATTAGTTTTTCTTCTAACAGTCAGGTCCCTCAGCTGCAGGTCTGTTGGAGTTTGCTGGAGGTCCACTCTAGACCCTGTAGTCTGGGTATCACCAGCAGAGGCTGCTGAACAGCAAATATTGAAGAACAGAAAATATTGCTGCGTGATCCTTCCTCTAGAAGCTTCGTCTCAGAGGGTCACCCACCTCTATGAGGTGTCTGTCAGCCCCTACTGGGAAGTGTTTACCAGTTAGGCTACATTGGGGTCAGGGACCCACTTGAGGAGGCAGTCTGTCTGTTCTCAAAGCTCAAACACTGTGCTGTGACTGCTCTCTTCAGAGCTGTCAGACAGGGACATTTAAGTCTGCAGAAGTGTCTGCTACCTTTTGTTCAGTTATGCCCTGCTCACAGAGGTGGAGTCTATAAAGGCAGTAGGCCTTGCTGAGCTGCAGTGGGCACCATCTAGTTCAAGCTTCCTGGCCGCTTTGTTTACCTACTCAAGCCTCAGCAATGGCAGACACACCTCCCTCTGTCAGGCTGCAGCCTCACAGGTTGATCTCAGACTGTTGCACTAGCAGTGAGCAAGGCTCCATGGTCATGGAACCCACTGAACCAGGCACGGGAAAGAATCTCCTGGTCTACTGGTTGCTAAGACCATGGGAAAAGTGCAGTATTTGTGCAGTGTCCCATTTTTCCAGGTACAGTCTGTCATGGCTTCCCTTGGCTAGGAAATGGAAATCCCCTGACCCCTTGCACTTCCCAGGTAGGCGATAACCCACCTTGCTTTGGCTCACCCTCTGTGGGTTATACCCACTATCCAACCAGTCCAAATGAGATGAACCAGGTACCTCAGTTGGAAATGCTGAAATCACCCATCTTCTTCGTCGATCTTGCTGGGTGCTGTAGACCACAGCTGTTCCTATTTGGCCATCTTGGAATGACGACCAAAAGTTTTTAATTAGCAATTAACTGCACCTCAGATAAACCTCACTAGTTACAGTGCAAAGCTAATGACTCATTCATAATAACGATGCTTGATTTGCTCCTTAAAACTAGCCAAGGACAGGATTTATAGCTTTATGATCTCATGTATCTAGGAGATAACAAGCTCATTTTATATTAAATCTAGGTTTTCAAATGCATGCTTATAATATAAATGTTGACAATTTTGAGGACATTTCTGTTACTATTTTATCAACATTTTTAAAAACTAGCTTTACTTACTGAAGGTTATCTCAGATCACAAGAACTAAAACCCATTTGAATTACTTTTTATTTTTGTGAGGGAATATTTTATATTAGCACTTCTTCACTTTAAGCCAAACAGAACTCTGTAAATTTTGGCAATATCATCTGAGGTAGAAAAATATCACACAAATACAACATACATACACATACAAACATACATAAAAATACAGGCAGAAGCAGATCATATAGCCTTCATTAAAACTTTTGATTTTCCCAGTTTCCAAACGGTTTATCTTCCCCTTTCAGACTATAAGTCTTTTAATTATCTGTTCCATTGCCCTAAGCAATTGCTAGCCCAACAACCCAAAATTTTTACTTTCAAAGGGATGACTCTTAGGTGAAACACGGTAGGAAACGTACATCTTAAAGGCATGGAACTTAAACACCATTATATGCTGGCACAAAGATCTAAGTAGGAAACCTTGTTAAGACAAAATTGTCAGAGGTGAGGCTTGTTATATAAATTTAAGCCAATGCCATTTCCATTTTAAGAGTTTCTAGAGACATTCTTTCTCTTCCTGGTGCATAGAAGGACACACTCCTACAAAGGGAGATTTCTTTTATAGTTGAAAGTTTCTTACAAAGAATTTCAAAGTAGCTAGCTAAATTCCCATAACGGTGTATTTTGGAGACTGGTTTAATTTGATAGGTGGTCTTTAAACTTAGCTTTGTTTCTTAACTAGATAACTGACTCCAGGGCCAAGAATGCATTCCCTATGCCTGGAGTTAGGATGGATAACTCTGAAAAAGAAGCAAATTCACTTGATTTATCCTATATAAATACTTTATCCAGTTTTCTTTTTGACTTCATGGTGGGAGAGTAACCAGGAGAAAAAGTTGGCAGATTTAATTTTTTTCTTTTTTTTTTTTTTGAGATGGAGTTTCACTCTGTCACCCAGCTGGAGTGCAGTGGCATGATCTCGGCTCACTGAAGCCTCCACCTCCTGGGTTCAAGTGATTCTCCTGCCTCAGCCTCCTGAGTAGCTGAGACTATGGGAGTGTGCCACCATGCCTGCCTGATTTTTGTTTTTTTGGTTTTTTTTTTAAGCAGAGATGGACTTTCACCATGTTGGCCAGGCTGATCTCAAACTTTTGACCTCAAGTGATCCACCCCCCTCAGCCTCCCAAAGTGCTGGGATTACAGGAGTGAGCCACCACACTCAGCTAAAGAGAGTAATTTTTGTCATAAAGTAGAGTAGTTGTTTCAAGATGAAAAATAAGAAAATATGGGGAAAATGTGAATGGATGAGAAAGTTGTAAAACATTTGTGAAAAATGAATCTTGTGAAAGAAGTTTTATGTGCGATCAACCTGGCTAAGATTAGGAAAAAAGTTCTAAGTTTTTTCTAAAATATGAGAATTAATATCAAAAGTACACTGATGCAAAACTAGAATTTGGTTCTGTATGTTAAAAGAAGGTTTTCTTGGAATATTGATCGGCTTTTAATAGAAAATAGTGAAAGATTTTTCTTTACCTTTTAGGTAACTGGCTAGGAAAAAAAGATATTGTGTTTTATCAAGATAATTTGTTGCGCTTTGTGCTTTTATCAGTTCTTTGATATTTGTTTAAAAAGTGAGTCTTCTCAATATTAAAAGAATGAAGTTTTTGCTCACAACTCTGTAACTATTACTGGTAGAAGGTATCTGAGTTACTGGTGGTAAATCCATATGGGTCTGCAGCAACCTCAATTCTTGCCTCCTCAGAAGAAAGAATTCGACTGAAGGACATAAGGCAAAAAGAGAGAGCGAGGTGTGGATGTTTCATTTTAAAAAGCTTTAGAACAGGAAAGAAAGGAAAGTACACTTGGAAGAGACCCAAGAGGGCAACTTGAAGGACAAGTGCCCTGTTAAACTGTGATCCGAGGACTTTACAGGCTGTCTCCTTTCCCATGATTCTTCCCTTAGGGTGGGCTGCCCTCATACACAGTGCCCCCTTTAGCCTTGGAAAATGAGCACATGCAGTGTGCTTATTAAGTTTTACGCATGCCCATCTTAGGCTTTCTTCCCTTTTCTGGTGGCGTACCCCTGAAAGGTCATAATCCACCATTTGTCTTTTAATGTGCATGCCCAGGAGGTTGCTTCTCTGTGGCACCTGCATGCAATTAACACTTCAGTGCCACAGGTGTAAACCATCAGAAAATGGCCTCTCCCTAGCGCCAGCTGCCAATTTATCACTTTTAGACAGCCAACGTGATAATTGTCAAACCACTACCCAAAATTCCTAGTGAGTGGGAAAGCCATCTTCTGCCCCAACATCTGCCTAACTACCTGTAACATAAACTTCTATATTTGCCATAAAAATCTGATAGTGTCACTCTGATTAAATGGACAACTATAATAAGTGTTTTTAAACTTTTAACATTTTGGACAAACTTCCCAAAATTATATCCTAAATTAAGTCTTTTCGCACCTGAAATTAACTTTAGGACTTTCCACTTCAGCCCCTGGAAAACACTGAACATTTACAAATTTTAAAAGAGAATGTTAATCAGTCTTGTTTGATATGTTGTATGAGAAGTATTGTCAAAAAAAAAAAAAAGTAATGTACCTGTAGTTCTAGATACTCAGAAGTCTGAGGCAGAAGGATCACTTCAGCCCAGAAGTTCAAAGCTGCCGTGAGCTATTCACAATAGCAAAGACTTGAAACCAACCAAATGTCCATCAGTGATAGACTGGAATAAGAAAAAGTGGCACATATACACCATGGAATACTGTGCAGTCATAAAAAAGGATGAGTTCCATCTCTGCACCAAGCGGACCTAATAGACATCTATAGAACTCTCCACCCCAAATCAACAGAATATACATTCTTCTCAGCACCACATCACACTTATTCCAAAATTGACCACATAATTGGAAGTAAAGCACTCCTCAGCAAATGTAAAAGAACAGAAATTATAACAAACTGTCTCTCAGACCACAGTGCAATCAAACTAGAACTCAAGACTAAGAAACTCAATCAAAACCGCTCAACTACATGGAAACTGAACAACCTGCTCCTGAATGACTACTGGGTACATAACAAAATGGAGGCAGAAATAAAGATGTTCTTTGAAACCAATGAGAACAAAGATACAACATACCAGAATCTCTGGGACACATTCAAAGCAGTGTGTACAGGGAAAATTTATAGCACTGAATGCCCACAAGAGAAAGCTGGAAAGATCTAAAATTGACACTCTAACATCACAATTAAAACAACTAGAGAGGCAAGAGCAAACACATTCAAAAGCTAGCAGAAGGCAAGAAATAACTAAGATCAGAGCAGAGCTGAAGGAGATAGAGACACAAAAAACTCTCCAAAAAATCAATGAATCCAGGAGTTGGTTTGTTGAAAAGATCAACAAAATTGACAGACCACTAGCAAGACTAATAAAGAAGAAAAGAGAGAGGAATCAAATAGACACAATAAAAAATGATAAAGGGGATATCACCACCGACCCCACAGAAATACAAACTACCATCAGAGAATACTATAAACACCTCTATGCAAATCAACTAGAAAATCTAGAAGAAATGGATAATTTCCTGGACACTTACACTCTTCCAAGACTAAACCAGGAAGAAGTTGAAACCCTAAATAGACGAATAGCAGGCTCTGAAATTGAGGCAATAATTAATAGCCTACCAACCACAAAAAGTCCAGGACCAGATGGACTCACAGCTGAATTCTACCAGAGGTACAAGGAGGAGCTGGTACCATTCCTTCTGAAACTATTCCAATCAATAGAAAAGGAGGGAATCCTCCCTAACTCATTTTATGAGGCCAACATCATCCTGATACCAAAGCCTGGCAGAGACACAACAAAAAAAGAGAATTTTAGACCAATATCCCTGATGAACATCGATGCAAAAATCCTCAATAAAATACTGGCAAACCGGATTCAGCAGCACATCAAAAAGCTTATCCACCATGATCAAGTGAGCTTCATCCCTGGATGCAAGGCTGGTTCAACATACGCAAATCAATAAACGTAATCCAGCATATAAACAGAAACAAAGACAAAAACCACATGATTATCTCAATAGATGCAGAAAAGGCTTTTGACAAAATTCAACAGCCCTTCATGCTAAAAATGCTCAATAAATTCGGTATTGATGGAACGTATCTCAAAATAATAAGAGCTATTGATGACAAACCCACAGCCAATATCATACTGAATGGGCACAAACTGGAAAAATTCCCTTTGAAAACTGGCACAAGACAGGGATGCCCTCTCTCACCACTCCTATTCAACATAGTGTTGGAAGTTCTGGCTAGGGCAATCAGGCAAGAGAAAGAAATCAAGGGTATCCAGTTAGGAAAAGAAGAAGTCAAATTGTCCCTGTTTGCAGATGACATGATGGTATATTTAGAAAACCCCATTGTCTCAGCCCAAAATCTCCTTCAGCTGATAAGCAACTTCAGCAAAGTCTCAAGATACAAAATTAATGTGCAAAAATCACAAGCATTCTTATACACCAGTAACAGACAAACAGAGAGCCAAATCAGGAATGAACTTCCATGCACAATTGCTTCAAAGAGAATCAAATACCTAGGAATCCAACTTGCAAGGGATGTAAAGGACCTCTTCAAGGAGAACTACAAACCACTGCTCAGTGAAATAAAAGAGGACACAAACAAATGGAAGAACATACTATGCTCATGGATAGGAAGAATCAATATCGTGAAAATGGCCATACTGCCCAAGGTTATTTATAGATTCAATGCCATCCCCATTAAGCTACCAATGAGTTTCTTCACAGAATTGGAAAAAACTACTTTAAAGTTTATACAGAACCAAAAAAGAGCCCGCATTGCCAAGACAATCCTAAGTCAAAAGAACAAAGCTGGAGGCATCACGATACCTGACTTCAAACTATACTACAAGGCTACAGTAACCAAAACAGCATGGTACTGGTACCAAAACAGAGATATAGATCAATGGAACAGAACAGAGTCCTCAGAAATAATACCACACATCTACAGCCATCTGATCTTTGACAAATCTGACAAAAACAAGAAATGGGGAAAGGATTCCCTATTTAATAAATGGTGCTGGGAAAATTGGCTAGCCATAAGTAGAAAGCTGAAACTGGATCCTTTCCTTACTCTTTATACGAAGATTAATTCAAGATGGATTAGAGACTTAAATGTTAGACCTAATACCATAAAAACCCTAGAAGAAAATCTAGGTAGTACCATTCAGGACATAGGCATGGGCAAGGACTTCATGTCTAAAACACCAAAAGCAACGGCAGCAAAAGCCAAAATTGACAAATGGGATCTCAGTAAACTAAAGAGCTTCTGCACAGCAAAAGAAACTACCATCAGAGTGAACAGGCAATCTACAGAATGGGAGAACATTTTTGCAATCTACTCATCTGACAAAGGGCTGATATCCAGAACCTACAAAGAACTCAAACAAATTTACAAGAAAAAACAAACAACCCATCAAAAAGTGGGCAAAGGATATGAACAGACATTTCTCAAAAGAAGACATGCATACAGCCAACAGACAAATGAAAAAATGCTCATCATCACTCGCCATCAGAGAAATGCAAATCAAAACCACAATGAGATACCATCTCACACCAGTTAGAATGGCAATCATTAAAAAGTCAGGAAACAACAGGTGCTGGAGAGGATGTGGAGAAATAGGAACACTTTTACACTGTTGGTGGGATTGTAAACTAGTTCAACCATTATGGAAAACAGTATGGCAATTCCTCAAGGATCTAGAACTAGATGTACCATATGACCCAGCCATCCCACTACTGGGTATATACCCAAAGGATTATAAATCATGCTGCTATAAAGACACATGCACATGTATATTTATTGCAGCACTATTCACAATAGCAAAGACTTGGAATCAACCCAAATGTCCATCTGTGACAGACTGGATGAAGAAAATGTGGCACATATACACCATGGAATACTATGCAGCCATAAAAAAGGATGAGTTTGCATCCTTTGTAGGGACATGGATGCAGCTGGAAACCATCATTCTTAGCAAACTATCACAAGAACAGAAAACCAAACACCACATGTTCTCACTCATAGGTGGGAACTGAACAATGAGATCACTTGGACTCGGGAAGGGGAACATCACACACCGGGGACTATCATGGGGAGGGAGGAGGGGGGAGGGATTGCATTGGGAGTTATAACTGATATAAATGACGAATTGATGGGTGCTGACGAGTTGATGGGTGCAGCACACCAACATGGCACAAGTGTACATATGTAACAACCTGCACGTTATGCACATGTACCCTAGAACTTAAAGTATAATAAAAAAAAAAAAAAAAAAAGCATGAGTTCATGTCCTTTGCAGGGACATGAATGAAGCTGGAAACCATCATTCTCAGCAAACTATCACAAGGACAGAAAACCAAACACCACTTGTTCTCACTCATAGTTGGAAACTGAACAATGAGATCACTTGGACACAGGAAGGGGAACATCACACACCGGGGCCTGTCATGTGCTGGGGGGACTTGGGGAGGGATAGCACTAGGAGAAATGCCTAATGTAATGTCAATGATGAGTTGATGGGTGCAGCAAACCAACATGGCACATGTATACCTATACATCAAATCTGTACGTTGTATACATGTACCCTAAAACTTAAAGTATAATAAAAAATAAAATAAAAAGAATAATTATTAATTTTTCTGAGTTTTTATTTGAAATTTTGCTGGTTCTTTAGTTTTCCAGGAAACATTTTTCCTTTTAAGCTATCTATAGATCACAGCTATATGGTAAAGTATAAGTATACTCTTGTGAATAAAATTGAAATATTTACTTTTTCTCTCGACATGATCCCTCCAGAATTCAGAAACTACTCATGAATGTTCTTATTTTTATGGCAATATAGTTATTTGTATAAGTTCAAAAAGAACTCGTTATTTTTAAAACAGGATACAACTGGAAATATTGGTTTGGCTTCCTATCCTTGAGAGGCTTTTGCAAGTTCTATCTGAAATTTCTTATCCAAAGTTCCAGCAAAGCAAACTTTAAAAAAGCCTATGTGGTCAATCACTATTCCTGCTGTACTTAAGTAAATTATCAGGCCAAGTTTCATGAAGCTCAAACAAATTTGTTTTACTTTGATTATCTTTGGTAGAAATGGAGGTAACTGCTAAGAGAAAAATTATGTTTCAGAAAAAAAACTAGCCTGACCAAATTGGAGAAACTTCGTCTCTACTAAAAATAGAAAATTAGCCAGGTGTGGTGGTGCATGCCTGTAGTCCCAGCTACTCAGGAGGCTGAGGCAGGAGAATTGCTTGAACCCAGAAGGCAGAGGATGCAGTGAGCCAAGATGTGCTATTTCACTCCAGCCTGGGAAACAAAAGCGAAACTGTGTCTCAAAAAAAAAAAAAAAAGGAAAAAGAAAAACAATACTGTACCTTTTATTAGACTGCAGACCTTTCATTGTTTCTGAGTTTTTATCATCTACCTGTAGACTAAACTGGATCCTAAATTTTTCTAGTTTCCTTTAATATTTGGCTACAATTCTTAAGTTTTCCTTGCTGTGCCTAGCTTTTTCTCTTGGCAGAATAATGCTATAGTTGAAATTTTACAATCAGTAGCCTCTGTGGGTAACTAGACAAACATGTTGGATTTGTCATGCCAAATGAACTTAGGGAATATTAGGTAACAGAATTGCAACCTACTAGCTGAACAGAGAAAAATCTGTGCAGTTGCTAACATTTCTTGCTGCATATGAATAAATAGAACAAACAGGCTACTTGGCTAAAATAGGTAGATTTTCTATCTGGTTCATTCTTTGATCTATTTGATTTCAGTTAGCTTGATTCATGTGGACCCTGACTAAGGGGCATACTCTAAACTCTTAGTGTTATCCTCCTTATAGTCATATAGTACTATCCCTGATGCATTATATCATTATATCCTCTCTAAAAGTCTTACACATCTATGTGCAACCATCTGTTTATTAATACTAAATGATCTCTTTCCAGCTGGAATAATGAAAACTCCAAAAAAAATGCACAATAATAAGGGCACCATAACCTACGAATGATGTGCTAGGACTGAAAACCCAAAATGATTGTGACTAAGAGTATCACTAGTACCTTAAGTTTTTGTCACACTCTCACCTCGGTGACTAAAAGGGGGAACTACTAAATAAAAGTTATAGGAGGCCATTGGATTGGACTGAGCTCCTACACTATGCCCAGTAGACCAAACCAAAATGGGGTTACTTATGCTTAAGTTCCATGCCACAAAGCCACTTAGATCTTTATCTGACCTTTGAAGAAATCAGAAGAGTGAGAGATAATAGTCAAATCTCCAAACAGGCCATTTTAGCCAGCATATTAAGGAAGTCTCCTTTGCCTTAACCTTTACAGGAAAAGTAACTTTGAAATGACCAGTCCACTTTTTGTTTTCCGTTCCTGCTTTTCTCCATTCTTTTATGTCTATAAGACCAATCTCTTCTGCTAGGCTATCAGAATACTCATGCTAATTTATAAAATAAGGTGTTTTCCAATTCTAGAATCACAAAACAAATTAAGATCTTTAAATTTGTTATAATTTTGTCTTTTGACAGTGTCTGTACATACAAATGCTCAAATTATATTTAGTGTGTTTTTTTAAAAAAAGAAGACTTGTTCTAGAAAACTCTACTATCCACATCCAATTGACTCCCAGTGAAAAGTCTAGTGCCCTCACATCAGACCTTTTTAATATAGCTAGCCTAATAATTACATAATCATTCTCTGTTCCTATCAAATGGTCCTAATGGGAGTGAATATTTGAATGGGTCTGTATTAGTTAATTGTCACATTGTTATAAAGTGAGCCTCTAGATTTTTAGAGCATCCATTTGTTTTCTGAACATCAACACTTCTCAGAAGAAAAATCTGAGAAAACATAGTAAAACACAGACGAAAACTCAATACAGGATCACCATACTGAGAGAGAAACACTGCTCACTCTTGGATGATGTATTAGTTAGGGTTCTCCAGAGGTCCAGAACTAATAGGATACACGTATTTATGAAAGGAAGTTTATTCAGGATAAAAGGCTCACAGTTCTACAAGCTTAAGAAGCATGACCGGGAGTCCTCAGGAAACTTGCAATCATGGCAGAGGGGAAGGGGAGGCAAGTACATCTTATTGTGGAGCAGGAAAGAGAGCAAAAGGAGAAGCACCACACACTTTTAAACCATCAGATCTCATGAGAATTCACTCACTGTTATGAGAACAACAAGGGAGAAATCCGCCCCCATGATTCTATCACCCTTCACCAGGCCACTCCTACAATTTGACATGAGATCTGGGGAGGGACCCAAATTCAAACCATATCATTTTACCCCAGACCCTCCTGAATCTCATGTCTTTCTCACATTGCAAAATACAATTATCCCTTCTCAATAGGCCCCTAGTCTTAACTCATGTCAGCATTAACTCACAAGTTCACAGTCCAAAGTCTCATCTGAGACAAAGTAAGTCCCTTCTGCCTATAAAGCTGTAAAATCAAAACAAGTTAGTTACTTCAAATATACAATGGGGGTACAGGAACTGGGTAAATGCTCCTGTTCCAAATGGGAGAAATTGACCAAAACAAAGGGGTTACAGGCCCCATGAAAGTCCAAAATCCTTCAGGCCAATCATTTAATCTTAAAGTTCCAAAATGATCTCCTTTGACTTCATGTCTCACCTCCAGGGCATGCTGATGCAAGGGGTGGGCTCCCACAGCCTTGGGCAGCTCTGATCCTGTGGCTCTACAGGGTACAGTCCCCCCAGCTGCTTTCACAGGCTGGGGTTGAGTGCTTGCAGCTTTTCCAGGCACATAGCGCAAGCTGTCAATGGATCTAACATCCTGGGGTCTGAAGGACAGTGCCCTCTTCTCACAGCTCCACTAGGCAGTGCCCCAATGGTGACTCTGTGTGGAGGCTCCAACCCCATGTTTCCCCTCCACACTGCCCTAGTAGAGGTCCTCCCTGAGAGCCCCACCCCTGCAGCAGACTTCTGCCTCGACATCCAGGTATTTCCATAAAACCTCTAAAATCTAGGTGGTGGCTTCCAAACCTCAACTCTTGCCTTCTGCACAACCACAGGCCCAACACCATGTAGAAGCCACCAAAGCTTGAGGCTAGCACCCTCTGAAGCAATGGCCTGAGATGTACATTGACCCCTTTTCACCACAGCTGGAGCAGAAGCAGCTGACATGCAGGATGCCATTTCCTGAGGCTGCATAGAGCTACTGGACCATGGGCCTGGCCCACAAAATCATTTTTTTCCTACTAGCCTCAGGATTTATGATAGGAGAGGCTGCCACTAAAGTTCTCCAGCATGCCCTGGAGACATTTTCCTCATTGTCTTGGTTATTAACATTGGCTTCTTTTTACTTATGCAAATTTCTGCAGCCAGCTTAAATTTCTCCCCAGAAAATGGATTTTTCTTTTCTACCACATGGTCAGGCTGCAAATTTTCCAAGCTTTCATGCTCTGCTTCCCTTTAAATATAAGTTCCAGTTTCAAAAATTCTCTTTGATTATGCATATGGGCATATACTTTTAGAAACAGCCAGGTCTCATCTTGAAAGCTGTGATGTTCAGAAACTTCTTCTGCCAGATACCCTGAATCATCTGTCTTAAGTATAAAGTTCCACAGTCTCCAGGGCAGGGGCAAAATGCCACCAGCCTCTTTGCTAAAGCATAGCAAGAGTAAACTCCAGTTCTGAGTAAGTTCCTCATCTCCATCTGAGACTACCTCAATCTGAACTTTGTTGTATGGACACTGTCAGGATTATACATACAGGAATATATGAATCACTGACAGGATTTTGGTCAAAACCATGCAACAAGTCCCTAAGAAGTTCCAAACTTTTCCTCATCTTCCTGCCTTCTTCTGAGTTGTCCATACTGTTCCAACCTCTGCTCATTACTCAATCCCAAAGTTGCTTTCACATTTTCAGGTATCTCTATAGCAATGCCCCACTTTCCTGGTACCAATTTTCCGTATTAGTTAGCTTTCACACTGTTATAAAGAACTACCTGAGACTGGGTGATTTATGAAGAAAATAGGTTTAATTGACTCACACTTCCACAGGCTTAACAGGAAGCATGACTGCGAGGCCTTGGGAAATGTACAATCATGGTAGGTGAAGGGGAAGCAAGCATGTCTTACTAAGGCAGAGCAGAAGAGTGAAGGCGAAGTGCCAAACACTTTTAAACCATCAAATCTCATAAGAATTTACTCACTATTAAGATAACAGCAAGAGGGAAATCCCCCCCCATGATCTAATCACCTCCTATCAGGCTGCTCCTCCAATTCAACATGAGATTTGGGCAGGGACACAAATCCAAACCTTATCTGGGCCTATGAGGAGCCTTTTGCCCTGGCAACAAGATTGATATAAAACTTTAATGTTGCAGCTGGGTGCAATAGCTCATGCCTGTAATCCCAGCACTTCAGGAGGCTGAGGTGAGTAGATCACTTGAGGTCAGGAGTTTGAGACCAGCCTGGCCAACATGGTGAAACCCCATCTCTACTAAAAATACAAAAAGTAGTTGGGCATGGTGGTCCACAACTGTAGTCTAAGCTACCTGAGAGTCTGAGGCATGAGAATCACTTGAACCCAAGAAGTGACTTGGGTCTACAAATTTAACAATCTATAAATTCAACACAATCCCCATCAAAATACCACCATCATTTTTCACAGTTAGAAAAAACAATTCTAAAATTCATATGGAACCAAAAAGGAGCTTGCATAGCCAAAGCAAGACTAAGCAAAAAGAACAAATCTAGAGACATCACACTACCTGATTTCAAACTATACTATAAGGCCATCATCACCAAAACAGCATGGCACTGGGATAAAAATAGGCACACAGGCCAATGGAACAGAATAGAGAACCCAGAAATAAACCCAAATACTTAAAGCCAACTGATCTTTAACAAAGCAAATAAAAACAAAGTGGGAAAAGACACCTATTTCAACAAACAGTGCTGGGATAACTGGCTAGCCACATGTGGGAGAATTAAACTGCAATTTCATCTCTTACTTTATGCAAAAATCACTTCAAGATGGATTAAGGACTTAAACCTAAGATCTGAAACTATAAAAATTATAGAAGATAACACTGGAAAAAACCTTCTAGACATTGGCTTAGGCAAGGATTTCATGACCAAAAACCCAAAACCAATTGTAATAAAAACAATGATAAATAGCTGAGACCTAATTAAACTAAAGAGCTTTTGCATGGCAGAAAAAAACAGCAGAGTAAACAGACAACCCACAGAGTGGGAGAAAAACTTCACAATCTATACATCTGGCAACGGACTACTATCCAGAATCTACAATGAACTCAAACAAATCAGTAAGAAAAAAAAAACAATCAATCCCATCAAAAAGTGAGCTAAGGACATGAAAAGACAATTCTCTTTTTTTTTTTTTTTTTTTTTTTTTTGAGACGGAGTCTCGCTCTGTCGCCCGGGCTGGAGTGCAGTGGCCGGATCTCAGCTCACTGCACGCTCCGCCTCCCGGGTTCACGCCATTCTCCTGCCTCAGCCTCCCGAGTAGCTGGGACTACAGACGCCCGCCACCTCGCCCGGCTAGCTTTTTGTATTTTTTTTAGTAGAGACGGGGTTTCACCATGTTAGCCAGGATGGTCTCGATCTCCTGACCTCGTGATCCGCCCGTCTCGGCCTCCCAAAGTGCTGGGATTACAGGCTTGAGCCACCGCGCCCGGCCGAAAAGACAATTCTCAAAAGAAGATAAACAAATGACCAACAAACACATGAAAAAATGCTCAACATCACTAACGATCAAGGAAATGCAAATCAAGACCACAATGCAGTACCACCTTACTCCTTACTCCTGTAAGAATGGCCATAATCAAAGAATTAAAAAACAGTAGATGTCGGCATGGATGCGATCAGGGAACATTTCTACACTGGTAGTGGAAATGTAAACTAGTACAGCTGGTATGGAAAACAGTGTGGAGATTCCTTAAAGAACTAAAAGTAGAACTACCATTTGATCCACTAATCCCACTACTGGGTATCTACCCAGAGGAAAAGAAATCATTATTCGAAAAAGATACTTGCACACACATGTTTATAGCAGCACCATTCACAATAGCAAAATCGTGGAACCAACCTAAATGCCCATCAATCAACAAGTGATGAAGAAATGTGAAATACACACACACACACACACACACACACACACACACAATGGAATACTACTGAGCCATAAAAAGGAATGAACTAACAGCATTTGCAATGACCCGGATCAGATTAGAGACTATTATTCTAAGTGAAGGAACTCAGGAATGGAAAACCAAACATCGTATGTTCTCTTTGTTAATGAGGGAGCTAAGCTATGAGGATGCAAAGGCATAAGAATGATATAGTGGACTTTGGGGACTTGGGGGAAAGAGAGGGAGTGGGGGAAAGGGATAAAAGACAACAGATGTGGTGCAGTGTATACTGCTCGGGTGATGGGTACACCAGGATCTCACAAATCTCCACTAAAGAACTTACTCATGTAACCAAATACCACCTGTACCCCAATAACTTATGGAAAAATAAAATTTTTAAAAACTTTAATGTTGCTCCTAACAATTTTTGTAAGTTTTTTTATCATAACCCTTTGACTCTCTAAATTTTTCCAACCCCTGGGCTTTAACTTCCTAGCACTGATATTTTTACACTAGCGTATTCTATATATTCTGATACTGCCATAAAATAGTCTCCCAACAGTTAACCCAGTTGGAAAGACAGAATTGCACAGGCTGTCATTAGAAGAGAGCAGAGAATTTGAGGAGCACTGCGTTACCCTCTAAGGTGTGAGAAGTCAAGACCGGGGCTATGGCTTACAGAGACCTTAAAGCAAAACAATAGTCTTGTTTGACTATTCCAGTAATCCAGACACTAGAAACCAATATAAACCAGAGAGAGAGAAAAAAATGTAGGAGGATCTTTCTAAAAGGATACCAAGCACACATCAGGGAATTGAGCCAAGCCGTTATAAAGAACAAAGTGGAGTTCCTAAAAGTGAGAATAGAAGATTAGAGTTGAATGAGTAGAGTTAATTGGATCAATGGAATATCTGTGGCCTGAAGCCACCTTGTTAAATTTAAAGGTGCTTCACCCTATGGAGCAGTTCTGGGCCTGACAAAATACTGCAAAGATTGAGGGGGTTTATAAATACCAGTAATTGGTCTGGATTGGCTTTGATTTTCCTGCTTCTCCTTTCGTTTATTTCTGTAGTTGAAATGTCTGCATTCCTTTATTCTCACTTAATTAAGAGGGATTAATTTGGTCATTTTACAGGCCCAGTTTCATTTTGAACAGGCTTTGATCTAATGGGCTCAGTCTTGGATTAAAGTTGTTACAGAAGTGGAGTAAGGCACAGAACAGCAGAAATTACAGCCCAAGATGGCAGCCCAGCTGAGAAACATAACCAGGGAAACAGATGTGAAGCAGCCTAGAAAAACAGATTGAACCAAAGGCCTAAAAAGCAGGGAAAACGATATCTAGTCCTCTTCATCATAGTCATCCTAGCATCCAGAGGAGGACACAAGGGAGCTAGGTGAAAATGGAAAGTCAGTGGGACCACGGTAGAGAAAACAGATTCAAGCAACAGATGCCAAAGAGCTCTCCAATAACCCAAGCATTGGAATCACTGACAAATGTCTGAAACAGTGGTATCTGCCATCTGCCCAGAATGTTTTTACTCCCACAAATCCATAGGACTTACCCTCCCACTTCCTTCAGACCTTGACTAAATGTGTCCTTCACAGCAAAGACTTCCCTGGTCATCCTATCTAAAATGTAAACACTTTCACACAAACACACAAACACTCCCTATTCTCTTTCCCAACTTCCTTTTCTTCTTAGTTCTCATCAGTATCTAACATACCTTATATTTCCCCTTATCCTTTAGTTTTGCCCATTAAAATGTAAATTCTATGACAGAGATTTTTGTATGTTCGTTGCTCTGTTTCCAACACCTAGAACAGTGTTAGACATATATTGTTAGTTGATACTTAATAAATATTTGTTAAATAAATGCTGAAGACTTTGTAAGCTAATCATGGAAATAACTTCTTGAAAATTATTAGAATTACCAGAACATAATTTATGCATTTTGACAAAAACTCTCCCTTTTGACCAAAACTTTAGTCAGTCTCTTTTGAGTCCTCTGACCACATCTGATCTTGGGCTACCCTCTCTGTCCTTGTTGAATTCAGTTTCAGCAGGAATCCTATTAAGTCAGTTTTGGTATCTGACCACCCTCAATATCTTATAACACAGGACTGCTTCCAGCCATAATCCCATCAAGTCAGTTTAGCCAAAAACCTCTTATCCTTGATGTTTCCTCTGAGTAATTTTCCAATCACTGACCCCCCAACCCTGCTTCTTAGTTATAAAACTCCACTTGGTCTTGTTGAAGTCAGAGTTGAGTCAAATCTCTTCCCCTCAGTGCAAGACCCCACTGGCATGTTCCCTATACCTATCTCCATGGCCCCCTTGAATAAAGTCCACCTTGCCATCTCTGTTTTTTGTTGTTGTTGTTGTTTGTTGTTTTTTAACAGAGTCTCACTCTGTCACCCAGGCTGGAGTACAGCGGCATGATCTCAGCTCATTGCAACCTCCGCCTCTCAGGTTCAAGCAATTCTCATGCCTCACCCTACCAAGTATCTGGGACTACAGGCGTGTGCCACCATGCCTGGCTAATTTTTGTAATTTTCAGTAGAGACGGGGTTTCACCATGTTGGCCAGGCTGGTCTTGAACTTCTAACCTCAAGTGATCCGCCAATCTCAGCTTCCCAAAGTGTTGAGATTATAGGTGTGAGCCACTGTAACCAGCCCGCCTTAACAATCTTTAACAAGTATCATAAATAATTTTTTAGCACTCCTTTCGGGGGGAAGCGAAAGGAAGGGATAGTTCTGAAAATATTCACTTGATGGAGGGTATTATGAATCTTCGATTTTAAAAGAGACTTTGGAAATCAACCAGTTGGAAATTATGCCAACTATCCTAATTATATCAATAGGAAACTGTTTAAATAAATTATAGTATATCCTTATAACCAAATACTATGCAGCTATTGAATTTAAAAGTGAGGAAGCTATACGCTATTACAAAAAAAAAAAAAAAACCGGAGATATGCTACGAAGAGAAAACAACAAAGTGCAGAAAAATATATATTATCTTAGTCAGTTTGGGCTGCTATAACAGAATACCACAGATTGGGTGGCTTCAATAATAAACATTTATTTCTCACAGTTCTGCAAATGGAGAAATAGAAGAGGAAGGCTCCAGCAGATGCAGTGTCTAGTGAGAGCACTCATCTGCTTGCAGATGGCTCTCTCTCTCTCTCTTTCTCTCTCTCTCTCTTTCCACCCGCCTCCTTCTCTCTCATCTTTCTCCCCACCATGTGAAGATACAATGAGAAGATACCAAGGATGAGGGATTTTCCCGAAACTGACTTTGTCCAAACTGGATCCAACAAGGACCAAGAGGGAAGATCAAGGTTGGACCTAGTCAAGCAGAGGACCTGTAAGAAATAAATGTTCGTTGTTTAAAACACCCAGTCTATGGTATTCTGTTATAATAACCCAAATTGACCAAGATACCTCCCAATGGCCTCACCTACTAATACTATTACATGGGGGTTAGGATTTCAACAAATGGATTTGAGAGAAGTCAAACGTTTAGCTTATAATATATATATAAATATTACTTTTGTGTAAAATGGAGCGAAAACAAGCATGTGTATTTGTATATGCTTGTACAGGCATAAACAAACTTAAAAATCTTTTCACAAGTAGTGAAAACATAGATCTAAATAAAGAAACTTTATTAAATATAGATCTAAATAAAGAAACTTTTGAGGATACATAAGAAACTAAGAAGTAAGGGAGTAAAGTAGGAACTAGACAGATGAGAGACAAACATGGAAAAAGACTTTGCACTTTATATTTTACTTTTTGATGTTTGAAACATGTGAACAAATTATCTTTTTCTAAAAAATGTAAAGCCCTAACCTCTCTGTGGAATTCAAGACTACCTGCCCAACATCTCCACTGAGATTTCTAATAGGCTTCCCAAACATGACATGTTCAAAACAGAACATTTGAGATCCCCCCTCAAACCTGCTTCTCTCCTGGTCTTCTCTAACACAGTAAACACCACTACCATCCACTTTGTTGCTCAAGTTCAAAATCTGAGAATTATTCTTAATTCCTCTTTCTCCTACCTCCAAGAATTGTTAAGCAAATCCTACTGTTTCTACCATCATGATAGAGCCCTAACATGTCCACTTCTTACCATCTCTATTATTATCGCTTCAGTCCCAGTCACTGTCATCTCTAACTAATGCAATGATCTAAGAAGTGTTACTCAAAGTGAGACCCACAGACAAGAACTGTTTGTTTCTAGTCCATGACAACATAAGAAACTTGAAAATCAACTACTTTGCTAAGCACAATATTTAGGTCAGCTAAAATTTATTTTCCTTTTCTTTTTCCCTTTTTTTTTTTTTTTTTTTTTCCTTTTTAAGACAGAGTCTCACTCTGTAGCCCAGGCTGGAGTGCAGCGGCATGATCTTGGCTCATTACAGCCTCTGCATCCTGAGTTCCGGCAATTCTCCTGCCTCAGCCTCCTGGGTAGCTGGGATTACAGGCACGCACCACCACACGGGGCTAATTTTTGTATTTTTAGTACAGACGTGGTTTCACCAGGTTGGCCAGGCTGGTCTTGAGCTTCTGACGGCCTCCCAAAGTGCCAGGATTACAAGAGTGAGCCACTGCGCCCAGCCTTTTCTTTGTTTCTTTCTTTCTTTTTTTTTAAACAGGATGTCATTCTGTCACCCAGGCTGGAATGCAGTGGCATGATCGTAGCTCACTGCAACCTTGAATTCCTAGATTCAAGCAATTATCCTCCCTCAGCCTCCCAAGTAACTAGAACTATACGCAAGTGCCATGACACCAGGCTCTTTTTCTAATTTTTTGTAGAGATGGGATCTTGCTATGTTGCCCAGGTTAGTCTTGAACTCCTGGCCTCAAGCAATCTTCCCATTTTGGTCTCCAAAAGTGCTTGGATTACAAGAATGAGCCACTGCACCCAGCCCAGTTAATATATTTTTTTTCATAGCAAGCTTTCTTGATGAAAGAAGGAATTAATCGTTTTGCATTCTGAGAAAGCTCTTTATTTCTTTGCAGACCAGCACTTTGAGTAGCACCATTACCAGTCTCACTGTTTCCATTCTCACTGATTTATACATATACCCATTCTTTATAAGATAGCCAAAAAATATGTTTAAAATTAGTCACATCATGTTGGCCCCAGATGAAAACCCTCTAAAGTCTTCCATCACAACTAAGATAAAATCTTAGCCCCTTATCAAGAGCTACATGAGTTTACCTAACCAGACCCATCTCTCCTTCATTACACTCCAAACACACTGATCATTTCTTTTTTTTAATTTCAACTCTTATTTTAGACACAAGGGTACATGTGTAGGTTTGTTACATGGGTATAATGCACCCAGGTAGTCAGCATAGTACCAAATAGGCAAGATTTTCTTTCTTTTTTTTTTTTTTTAATTATACTTTAAGTTCTTGGGTACATGTGCACAACGTGCAAGTTTGTTACATATGTATACATGTGCCATGTTGGTGTGCTGCACTCATTAACTCATCATTTATTTTAGGTATATCTCCTAATGTTATCCCCCCCTCCCCCACACCATGACAGGCCCCAGTGTGTGATGTTTCCCACCCTGTGTCCAAGTGTTCTCATTGTTCAATTCCCGCCTATGAGTGAGAACGTGTGGTGTTTGGTTTTCTGTCCTTTCGATAGTTTGCTCAGAATGATGGTTTCCAGCTTCATCCATGTCCCTGCAAAGGACACAAACTCATTCTTTTTTATGGCTGCATAGTATTCCATGGTGTATATGTGCCACATTTTCTTAATCCAGTCTATCATTGATGGACATTTGGGTTGGATCCAAGTCTTTGCAATTGTGAATAGTGTTGCAATAAACATCCGTGTGCATGTGTCTTTATAGCAGTATGATTTATAATCCTTTGGGTATATACCCAGTAATGGGATGGCTGGGTCAAATGGTATTTCTAGTTCTAGATCCTTGAGGAATCGCCACACTGTCTTTCACAATGGTTGAACTAGCTTACAGTCGCACCAACAGTGTAAAAGTGTTCCTGTTTCTCCACATCCTCTCCAGCATCTGTTATTTCCTGACTTTTTAATGATCACCATTCTAACTGGTATGAGATGGTATCTCATTGTGGTTTTGATTGGCATTTCTCTGATGACCAGTGATGATGAGCTTTCTTTCGTGTGTCTGTTGGCTGCATCAATGTCTTCTTTTGAGAAATGTCTGTTCAAATCCTTCACGCACTTTTTGATGGGGTTGTTTGATTTTTTTTCTTGTGAATTTGTTTGAGTTCTTTGTAGATTCTGGATATTAGTCCTTTGTCAGATGGATAGATTGCAAAAGTTTTCTCCCATTCTGTAGGTTGCCTGTTCACTCTGATGATAATTTCTTTTGCTGTGCAGAAGCTCTTTAGTTTAATTAGATCCCATTTGTCAATTTTGGCTTTTGTTGCTATTGTTTTTGGTGTTTGAGTCATGAAGTCATTGCCCATGCCTATGTCCTCAAGGGTATTGCCTAGGTTTTCTTCTAGGGTTTTTTATGGCTTTAGGTCTAACATTTACGTCTTTAATCCATCTGGAATTAATTTTTGTATAAGATGTAAGGAAGGGATCCAGTTTCAGCTTTCTACATCTGGCTAGCCAGTTTTCCCAGCACCATTTATTAAATAGGAAATCCTTTCACCATTTCTTGCTTTTGTCAGGTTTGTCAAAGATCAGACGGTTGTAGATGTGTGGTATTACTTCTGAGGGTTCTGTTCTGTTCCATTGGTCTCTCTCTCTCTCTGTTTTGGTACCAGTACCATGCTGTTTTGGTTACCATAGCCTTGTGGTATAGTTTGAAGTCAGGTAGCACGACACCTCCAGCTTTGTTCTTCTGGCTTAGGATGTCTTGGAAATGTGGGCTCTTTTTTAATTCCATATGAACTTTAAAGTAGTTTTTTCCAATTCTATGAAGAAAGTCATTGGTAGCTTCATGGGGATGGCATTGATCTACAAATTATCTTGGGCAGTATGGTTATTTCACGATATTGATTCTTCCTATCCATGAGCATGGTATGCTCTTCCATTTGTTTGTGTCCTCTTTTATTTCATTGAGCATGGTTTGTAGTTTTCCTTGAAGAGGTCCTTCACATCCCTTGTAAGTTGGATTCCTAGGTATTTCATTCTCTTTGAAGCAATTGTCAATGGGAGTTCACTCATGATTTGGCTCTCTGTTTGTCTGTTATTGGTGTATAAGAATGCTTGTGATTTTTGCACATTGATTTTGTATCCTGAGACTTTGCTGAAGTTGCTTATCAGCTTGAGGAGATTTTGGGATGATGGGGTTTTCTAAATATACAATCATGTCATCTGCAAACAGGGACAATTTGACTTCTGCTTTTCCTAATTGAATACCCTTTATTTCTTTCTCCTTCCTGATTGTCCTGGCCAGAACTTCCAACACTATGTCGAATAGGAGTGGTGAGAGAGGCCATCCCTATCTTGAGTCAGTTTTCAAAGGGAATGCTTCCAGTTTTTGCCCATTCAGTATGTTATTGGATATGGGTTTGTCATAAATAGCTCTTATTATTTTGAGATACATCCCATCAATACATCGTTTATTGAGAGTTTTTAGCATGAAGTGCTATTGAATTTTGTTGAAGGCCTTTTCTGCACCTATTGAGATAATCATGTGGCAACCCATGCCCCCCCTCCCACCACTCTGATGGTCCACAGCACACTGGTCCTTTCTATGTTGCGAACACACCAAGTTATTTCCTGCTTTTGGGACTTTGGACCCTCTGCCAGGAATTCTCAGCCCCTATATCTTCTTGTGGCTGGTAGAGTGTCAACATTTAGATTTTAGCTCAAATGAATGGTGATACTGTGAATGTTGTAAGTCATTTTATCCTCCCAACTCTTGATTTCTTTTTGCTCTTAGGAAATATAGAACCAAATGTGTGGCTTGCTTCTTGCCACTAGACAGAATCTTATGCTACAGATTACTATGTGTTGTGGGCTGTGTCCCCTCAAAATTTATATATTTAAGTCCTACCCTAGTATATCAAAATGTGAATATATTTGGAGATAAAAATCTCTCAAAAGGTGATTAAGTTCGAATGAGGTCATTAGGGTGGACCCCAATCCAATGACTGGCATCCTTAAAAGAATAGGAGATTAGGAAACGGACAGTACAGGCCAGGCACGGTGGCTCATGCCTGTAATCCCAACACTTTGGGAGGCAGAGGATGGTGGATCACCTGAGGTCAGGAGTTCGAGGCCAGCCTGGCCAACATGGTGAAACCCCATCTCTGCTAAAAATACAAAAATTATCCAGGTGTAGTGGCGGGTGGCTGTAATCCCAGCTATTTGGGAGGCAGAGGCAGGAGAATTGCTTGAACCTGGGAGGCAGAGGTTGCAGTGAGTCAAGATTGTGCCACTGCACTCCAGCCTGGGCAACAAGGTGAGACTCCATCAAGAAAGAAAAAAAAAAAAAGAAAAGGAAAGAAGAGAAGAGAAGAGAGAATAGAAGAGAGAAGTAAGGAAGGAAAGAAGGAAGGAAGGAAGAAGGAAGGAAGGAAGAAGGAAGGAAGGAAGGAAGGGAGGGAGGGAGGAAGGAAGGAAAGGGAAGGAAGGAACGAAGGAAAGACAGGAGGGAGGGAGGGAGGGAGGAAGGAAGGGAGGGAGAGAGAGAAAAAGAGAAAGAAAGAAAAGAAAAGAAAAAAAAGAAAGAAAGAGAACGAAAAAAGAAAGAAAGAGAGAGAGAAAGAAAGAGAAAGAGAGAGGAAGGAAGGAAGGAAGGTAGGAAGGAAGGGGAAGAAAGAAGAGAAGAGAAGAGAAGAGAAGAGGAGGGAGGCAGGCGGACAGTACAGAAGACACAGTGAGAAAGTAGCTATCTACAAGCCGAGGAGAGAGGCCCCAGAAGAAACCAACGCTGCTGACACCTAGATATCAGATTTCTAGCCTCCAAAACTGTAAGAAAATACATTTCTATTGTTTAAAACACTCAGTCTATGATACTTTATTATGGCAGCCCTAACAAATATTACACTATGTATTAACTAACGTCTCCCCTGACTTGCTTTGAGTATTCTATCCTTATTTTCTCTTCCCACTAACATTTTATTTTTTAATTTTCCTTTTCTGTGTGTGTTTATGTAGCCACCTTAAATCCTTTTTGGAATCCATGAATTGTCTAAGGTATGTGTCTGATAATCCTTTCTAAAACAGGGAGGGATTCATATGAATTTGCCATTACTAGCTCTTAATGAATCCTGCTGCGTTGTGATCAATACTGCTTCCTTTTCTAAGTGGTGGTATGCCAAAAGACTAACAAGAAAGTTGCCAGAGATCAACATCAGGTTGGGAAGGTAGAAAACATCCAAGAGGCTGAAGCAACAAATGTGAAGTTGGCATTAGTACCGAGGACTTGAGGAGTGACTTGGAACCTAGACACTGCTTTTAGCAAAACTGACCAAGTTATATGCTTAAATGAGCATTCAGGATATGCCAAGCACACTGCTAAGCACAAGGTTATTTTATTTAATTCTCATCACAATACTATGATGTATGTACTAATATCTCCATTGTAGAGATGAAGGAATTGAGACACTAAAGAAGTTCAGCAGTTTTTCTAAGGTTACACAACTAGTACATGATAGATGCTGCTTTGAAAACCAGCAATCTGACTTCAGAGCCCATGCTCATGGCTGCTACATTATACTGCAGATGACAAATAGAGTGCATAATCAATTCAGCTAAACAAACATTTATTGAGCAACTACCCTGTGCCAAACATTGCCAAGGAGATACTGATGATACACAGATAAATAGAACATAATCCTGCCTTTAAAGAGCTTTTGGTCCTGCCAGGAGGCCAATAGCCATACTAATAAACAAACTGCAATATAGGGGCAAAAGAATAATGAAAAAAACAAGTTCAAGTTTTAGAAGTACAATAATGGAGGAAATGATTTCTCTGTCATGGGTACAGTTTCCAAGGGAATCCATTATCTGCTGATGTGGGTTGTGAGGCAAGAGCTGAGAAGGGGGTTCCAAGCAGAGAGCATGATATGTACAATCAGTGTGGTTGATCTGAGGATCAATTAAATACTGTAGTCTGATAATGATGGAGACAAAATGAGAGTCAGGAGATGGGGGAAAAAGACATACTGGCATTATGCTTCCCCTAGGTGTCTTTCACATTTTAGGTTTACCCAATTTTCATCATAACTTCTTTCTCATTCAGACAGATGGCATGCTTTACCTCTCCTGGGGCTACAGCTAATTTCCTTCACTGGTTGATTTGATTTAACCAATCTCATTCCTTGACTGGGTTCTGCATTCCTTTTATATTTTTGTGTGTAGCATCTATTCTATAGCTATTTAACTGGCAGATATGAACAAGTAATTGCTAGTCAGTGAGATTGGGCAATCTTATAGGTATGTACCTGGCACTGTGGTAGCAGAAACCAAGATGTATCTTGCTCTATTTGAGTAATAAGTAACTAAACTGAGGATTGAAGGCTGAGCAGGTATTACAAACAGAGGAAATAGCATGTGTAAAGGTACAGAGGCATGAAGTTTGCATGAGAAACAGGAATTAATTTAACTGGAGTGTAAAATGTACCAAGGGAAATAGTGATAGATGAGTCTGGCCAGACAAGCAAACATTCAAAAAGGAAGGTTATGCATTCCATACCAAGGAGTTTGGATTTTATCTGTTAAGTAATTGGGAGTCACAGATGAGTTTTAAGAAACAGCATAACATGATTTGAGTTTCATTTTAGAAATGGCCTCTGGCAGCATTATGGAGGTGAATTCAAAGCAGAGAGATCATTCAAAAGACTACCAAAAAAGACATGTTGAAGGACAATTTGGCAACATCTGTCAGCACTAAAAATCTACACACTCTTTGACTCATCAATTCCACTTGGAAAAAATGATCCTACAGGTATACTTGCACATGTGTAAAAGGTTACATAAAAGGTTATTCATAGCACACAAATGTACATCAATAGTACATCCATAAAATAGAATATTTTAAAGCTCTAAGGAACCATTTTATGTGTTGATATAAAATGATCTCCAAAAGCTATTGTGAAATTTTCAAAAAGAAACAAATTGCAGAACAAAACATAGTATGTGTTACCATTTAAGTAAAAAGGAGAAATATAATGCAGTACATGAAAGAACAACATATGCATAATACATCTCTGGAAGAAAACACTAGACACTGACAACATTAATTGCCTACAGGGAGGTGAGCTAGGTGGATGAGGGGCAGGAGTTGAAACAGACATTTTACTAGAACTTTTTAATTTAGAACTACATGAGTGTACTACCTATTCCTAAATAAATTAATAAAATGTAATTTTAAGTAGAAAAAGTCCTAGTTAAGAGATAAAGACGGGCTCAATGAAAATCAAAATCAAAATCACTGGAGGAGAAAAAGGGATAGATAAGAAAAATGTTAACGCTGGGCGCAGTGGCTTCTGACTGTAATCCCAACATTTTGGGAGCCTAAAGCAGGAAGATCACTTGACCCCAGGAGTTCAAGGCTGCAGTGAGTATGATCTTGACACCGCACTCCAACCTGGACGAGGGTGAGACACTGTCTCTGAAAAAAAACAGGCGGGCCGGGGGGAGGCAAGAAAGAAAACAAGAAGAATGTTAAGGAAAGAAATAAAACAATTTCATGACTCATTAAATGTGGCATGTAAGAGAGAAGAGTTTATAAACCCTCCCAGGTTTCTGACTTGGGAAAGTAAGTAACTATATTGGTGCCACTGACCAAGATAATGAATGCAAGGAGAATAACATATGTAAAGAAAAGAAAACTAGTACAATTTGGAATATGTTATATTTGAAGTGTTGTGGGACCACATGTTCCTAGATTAGAAGAATATTGTTAAAATGTTCATACTACCCAAAACATCTATAGATTCAATGCAATCCCTATCAAAATACCAATGACATTCTTCACAGAAATAGAAAAAGAATTCTAAAATTTATACGGAATCACAAAAGATCCAGAATAGCCAAAGCTATCCTAAACAAAAAGAACAAAACTGAAGGAAGCACATTCCCTGACTTAAAAATTATACTATAGAGCTACTGTAAGCAAAATAGCATGGTACTGGCATAAAAACAGACATATAGACCAATGGAACAGAATAGACAACCCAGGATAATATCCACACACCTACAGTGAACTCATTTGCAACAAACATGTCAAGAACATACACTGGGGCCGGGCGCGGTGGCTCACACCTGTAATTCAGCACTTTGGGAGGCCAAGGCGGGTGGATCATGAGGTCAGGAGATTGAGACCATCCTGGCTAACACAGTGAAACCCTGTCTCTACTAAAAATACAAAAAATTAGCTGGGCATGGTGGGGGCGCCTGTAGTTCCAGCTACTTGGGAGGCTGAGGCAGGAGAATGGTGTGAACCCGGGAGGCAGAGCTTGCAGTGAGCCAAGATGGCACCACTGCACTCCAGCCTGAGAGACAGCAAGACTGTCTAAAAAAAAAAAAAAAAAAAAAAAAAAAAAAAAAAAAAGAACATACACTGCGGAAAGGACAGTCTTCAATAATTGGGGTTGGGAAAACTGAATGTCCATATACAAAAGAATGAAACTAGATTCCTATCTCTTGCCATATACAAAAATCAAATTGATTAAAGACTTAAATCTAAGACTTCAAACTATGAAACTGTTACAAGAAAACATTGGGGAAAATCTCCAGGACATTGGTCTGGGCAAAAATTTCTTCAGCAATACTCCACAAGCACAGGCAACCAAAACGAAAACGTACAAATGGAATCACATAAAGTTAAAAAGCATCTGCACAGCAAAGGACACAGTCAATAAAGTGAAGGAAAAAAACACAGAATGGGAGAAAATATTTGCAAACTACCCATATGACAAAGGATTAATAACCAGAATATATAAGGAGCTCAAACAACTTGATAGGAAAAAATAATCAGATCATTAAAATGGGCAAAATATTTAGACACTTCTCCAAAGAAGACACACAAATAGAAAACAGGTATATGAAAAGGTGCTCAACATCCCTGATCATCAGAGAAATGCAAATCAAAATTACAATGAGATGTCATCTTACCCCAGTTAAAATGGCTTATATCCAAAAGACAGGCAATAACAAATGCTGGCAAGGATGAGGAGAAAAGGGTACTCTTGTACACTGTTAGTGAGAATGTAAATTAGTACAACTAAGGAGAACAGTTCAGTGGTTCCCCAAAAGACTAAAAATTGAGCTACCATATAATTCAGCAATCCCACTGCTGGGTATATACCCAAAAGAAAGGAAGTCAGTATATCAAAGAGATATCTCTACTCCTATGTTTGCTGCAGCACTGTTTACAATACCTAAGATTTGGAAGCAACCTCAGTGTCCATCAACAGATGAATGGCTAAAGAAATGTGGTACATATATACAATGGAGTACTATTCAGCCATAAGAAAAGAATGAGATCCTGTCATTTGCAACTGATAGTGACAGGAGACAGACAGATTCTCAGGCAGACAAGAATGGGTCTGGTGAAACCTGACCTTCAAGCCAAAGACAGCCTGAAGCCTGAAAACCAAGCTGCTAGTTACAGGTGGAGTCCATGACCAGAGTAAGAACTTCCTCAATGCCCTTTAGTCAATCAAATGGTGCTTTTTCCAGTCCCACCCATGTATCAATCAGCATGTACTCCCCCATTCTGAGCCCATAAAAACCCCAGACTCAGCCTCACAGAGGGCTACCAGCTTTCAGGCCCCCTCTTACACACAGGGCTACCAAGTTCAGGTCCCCTCTCATTGACAAAAGCTTTTCTGTCACTCAGTACAATTCTTCTTTTCCTTGTTCACTCTCCGGTGTCTGTGTACCTCATTCCTTTTGGTTGCAGGACAAAAACCCAGAACTCACTGAACAGTGGGTGCAAAAAGAGCTATAACACTGTAACCCTCCCTCCTGCTCACTGAGCAACGGGGAAGAAAAAAAAACCACTGGAAATCACACGCTGTGCTTGCCAAGCTGCCGGTGGTGGAACCAAACAAGCTGTGACGTGCCCCCGTTCACTGAAGCTGCGGGTGGTGGGAAGCTGTGGATGGCAGGAACAAACAACAGCTGTACCACTTCCTGGGGGTCTGAACTATAAAGCTCTCTGGGGGCTCAGACCTTGGGACTCCCTGAGCAAAACCTGTGACACCACTTGGAGCTCCACAGTTGCTGGCATCTCTGAGTTTTTGGGTAACGCCATATCCCCCTCGTCCGGACACTGACAAGCAAGGTGGAAGCCAGTCATGGCACAACAAATCAGTGCAAAGCCGCGGCAGGTGCAAGATCCAGGCTGGTAGTGCAACCTGAGTGCAGCCTGCCAGGCTGAGTGGGAACAGCGAGTCCAGCGGGCCCCAGTAAAGTTCTGGCAGAGGTGTCACCAGCCACAGAGATTTCCAGCTGGTGAAACAGCACCGAAAGAATCCTGTGTCACAACAACATGGATGGAACTAGAGATCATTATGTTACATTAAATAAGACAAACATTGCATGTTCTCACTTATTTGTGGGATCTAAAAATCTAAACAATTGAACTCATGGATTTGGAGAATAGAAGGTTGGTTACCAGAGGCTGGGAAGGTTAGTGGGGTTTGCAGGGGGGTGGGGATGGTTAATGGGTACAAAAAAATAGGAAGAATAAGTAAGACCTAGTATTTGAAAGTCAGCTACTGTCGACTTTCCTCATAGGATTGGAAAAAACTACTTTAAAAGTTATATGGAACCAAAAAAGAGCCCACATAGCCAAGAGGCATCATGTTACCTGACTTCAAACTATATTACAAGTCTACAGTAACCAAAACAGCATGGTACCAGTACCAAAACAGACAGACAATTGGAACAGAACAGAAGCCTCAGAAATAACACCACACATCTACAACCATCTAATCTTTGACAAACCTGACACAAACAAGCAATGGGGAAAGGATTCCCTATTTAATAAATGGTGCTGGGAAAACTGGCTAGCCATATGCAGAAAACTGAAACTGGACCCCTTCCTCACACCTTATACAAAAATTAACTCAGGATGGATTAGAGACCTAAATGTAAGACTAAAACCATAAAAAATAAAATAAAATAAAAAATAAAAAACTAGAAAAAAAAAACCTAGACAATATCATTTAGGATATAGGCATGGGCAAAGACTTCATGTCTAAAACACCAAAAGCAATGGCAACAAAAGCCAAAATTGACAAATGGGATCTAATTAAACTAAAGAGCTTCCTCACAGCAAAAGAAATTACCATCAGAGTGAACAGGCCACCTACAGAATGGGAGAAAATTTTTGCAATCTATCCATCTGACAAAGGACTAATATCCAGAATCTACAAATAACTTAAACAATTTTACAAGAAAAAAAACAAACAACCCCATCAAAAAGTGGGCAAAGGTTATGAACAGACACTTCTCAAAAGAAGACATTGATGCAGCAGACAAACATATGAAAAAAAGCTCATCATCACTGGTCATTAGAGAAATGCCAATCAAAACCACAATGAGATACAATCTCATGCCAGTTAGAATGAAGATCATTAAAAAGTCAGGAAATAACAGATGCTGGAGAGGATGTGGAGAAATAGGAACACTCTTATACTGTTGGTGGGAGTGTAAATTACTTCAACCATTGTGGAAGACAGTGTGGTGATTCCTCAAGAATCTAAAACTAAAAATATCATTTGACCCAGCAATCCCATTACTTGTTATATACCCAAAGGATTATAAATCATTATACTATAAAGACACATGTACATGTATGTTTATTGTGGCACTATTCACAATAGCAAAGACTTGGAACCAACTCAAATGTCCATCAATGATAGACTGGATTAAGAAAATGTGGCACATATACACAATGGAATACTATGCAATCTTAAGAAAAGATGAGTTCATGTCCTTTGCAGGCACATGGATGAAGCTGGAAACCATCGTTCTCAGCAAACTAACACAAGAACAGAAAACCAAATACCACCTATTCTCACTCACAAGCGGGAGTTAAACAGTGAGAACACATGGACACAGGGAGGGGAACATCACACACTGGGGCCAGCTCGGGGGTGGAGGGCTAGGGGAAGGATAGCATTAGGAGAAATACCTAATGTAGATGATGGGTTGATGGGTGCAGCAAACCACCATGGCCCATGCATACCTATGTAACAGAACTGCACATTCTGCACATGTACCCAGAACTTAAAGTAAAATAAAAAACAGAGATAGCCAGACATTATGTATCTCCTGAATCACAGTAAGATTATATAATCAATGTACTGAAAGTATAGAAGATTGAAGAATGTGTTAAAGTATTATAAGGCTGGGTATGGTGGCTCAGAATTAAATTCATAGGCACTGAGTTTCAAAGTCAGCTAGCATCAAAAGACAGCCAGACATTATGTGTCTCCTGAATCACAATAAGATTATAGATTCAATGTACTGAAAGTACAGAAGACTGAAGAATGTGTAAAAATATTATGAGGCTGGGCATGGTGGCTCACACCTGTAATCCAAGCACTTCAGGAGGCCGAGGTGGGCAGATCACTTGAGTCCAGAAGTTCGAGACCAGCCTGGCTAACATGGCAAAACCCTGTCCCTACTAAAATACAAAAATTAGCCAGGTGTGGTTGTGCAAACCTGTAATTGCAGTTACTTGGGAGGCTGAGGCACCAGAATAACTTGAACCTAGGAGGCACAGGTTGTAGTAAACCAAGATGGCACCATTGCACTCCAGTGTGGTTGACAGAGCGATTCTGTCTCCAAAAAAATAAATAAGCTGGGTGTGGTGGCGCACGCCTGTAATCCCAGCAATTTGGGAGGCCAAGGCAGGTGGATCACTTGAGGTCAGGAGTTCGAGATCAGCCTGGCCAACATGGTGAAACCCCATCTCTACTAAAACTATAAAAACTAGCTGGGCATGGTGGCACACACCTGTAATCCCAGCTACTTGGTAGGCTGAGGCACAAGAATCACTTGAACCTGGGAGGCAGAGGTTGCAGGGAGCCAAGATTGTGCTACTACACTCTAGCCTGGGTGACAAAGCAAGACTCCATCTCAAAAATAAATACATAAATAGATAAATATTATGAACATAAAATCTGTAAACAAAACTGTAAGAAACAATAAATCAAATGACTCAATTTCTTCAACAAATAAAATGTGAGGGGAAACAAAAAAAGATGAAGGAGGCAGAGCCTTCATGGCTTAGTCACTTCCCCCAAGTCTCCATCTCTTAACATATCACATTAGGGATTAAGTTTCAGCACATGAATTTTGGGAAGTGATATGGTTTGGCTGTGTCCCCACCCAAATCTCAACTTGAATTGTATCTCCCAGAATTCCCACATGTTTTGGGAGGGACCAAAGGACCCAGGGGGAGGTAACTGAATCATGGGGGCCAGTCTTTCCCGTGCTATTCCCGTGGTAGTGAATAAGTTTCATGAGATCTGATGGGTTTATCAGGGGGTTTCGCTTTTTCTTCTTCCTCATTTTCTCTTGCTGCTGCCATGTAAGAAGTGCCTTTCACCTTCCACCATGATTCTGAGGCTCCCCAGCCATGTGGAACTGTAAGTCCAATTAAACCTCTTTTTTTTCCTAGTCTTAGGTGTGTCTTTATCAGCAACATGAAAACAGACTAATACAGGGGGACACCAACATTCAGACCACAGCAGGCAGGAAGGAGTTTGTGATTGCACTGCGGTACACAGAGAGCACCTCGGCTGACTGCTAAATTATTTATCTTAGCCTAGGTAGGAGTCACAAGAATGCTCAACTTTTAATAATTCATTAATGTATACATTGTCTGTAGTATTTTAGGCAATAAAAAAGATTTAAAATAAAAATAAAGTTTAAATGTAAATCACATTAGGCTGTTTCTGTGCCTGAAACTTTCCAGTAACTTTCTATCACAATCTGAACAAAATCAAAATTCCTTACTTCCAGCTGGGTGCAGTGGCTCACGCCTGTAATCCCAGCACTTTGGGAGGCTGAGGCAGGCGGATTATCTGAGGTCAAGAGTTCGAGACCAGCCTGACCAACATGGAGAAACCCCGTCTCTACTGAAAATACAAGCCCGTAGTCCCAGCTATATGGGAGGCTGAGGCAGGAGAATTGCTTGAACCTGGGAGATGGAGGTTGCAGTGAGCCAAGATCACACCACTGCACTCCAGCCTGGGCAACAGAGCGAGGTTCCATCTCAAAAAAAAAAAAAAAGTCCTTCCTTCTAATCTCATATTCTTCCATTCTCCATTTTTCGTTGTTGTTGTTGTTGTTGTTTGTTTTTTGTTTTAAATATAAACAAGGTTTCACTGTGTTGCCCAGGCTGGTCTTGAACTCCTGGTGGTAGCGGCAGCAACCCATCTGGAGTGGCTGCTGTGAAGACGCCTCTGCAACAGGGGAGGCATGACCAGGGCTGCACACTTCACAGAACTGGCAGGTGCCAGGAACAGACAAAAGCTCTGCCCCCTAACAAGTTGGCAGGATGGGAGCCCCTTGCTCCTGGGTGCAGCTGTGGTTGCCCAGTGACGGCTCCAGACCTGAGCATCCCTGCACTCAAGGGCTCAGGAAACCTCCCTGCCCCCACAGACTCGTTAGTACCTGCTCCTGCTCTCTGGTCTCTCCGCAATCCCTGTGCCTGCTCCAGAGCAGAGCAAAGTGTGACTGAGCCCAGGTGCTGTCACAACCTGGCTGGGTATGCACACACTCAGGGCAGTGCTGACACACCAGCTCCCTGCCATCTAGGTCCCTTCTTGACTTTGGGCGCTGATGTGCACAGGAGGGAGGCTGAGTGGGGGCTGAGGGCAGCTCAGTGGGCCTGCAAGTGCCCCTTGGCATGAACGGCCTGGGCACAGTGGATGGCATGTTGATGGCAGCAGGAGGCAGACAGGCTCCTAAGCAGAAAGGAGCAGATCCCCAGTGAAACCCCACCTTCAAGCCAGGAACAGCCTGATGCCTGGAGGCTAGGCTGCCAGTTCTGGATGGAGTCCGTGGCCCAGAGTAAGAACTCGTGGTGCTTTTTCTGGGCCTGCCCATGGCTGCCCATGGAGCAATCAGCATGCCCTTCCCTTCTGAGCCCATAAAAACCCCAGACTCTTCCAGATTTAAGTAGACATTGGGACTACCAGCAGCAGGAAGGAGGTGCAGGTCTCCTACCTGCCAAAAGGAGCTACCCACTGTGAGTCTCCTCTCTGCTGAGAGCTGGACACTTGTCAGCACAACTTGCCTGTACAAAAGAGCTACCCACTGTGGGCCTCCTCTCCACTCAGAGCTGGACACTCATCAGGACAACCTGCCTGTGGAAAGGCTACCTATCTTGGGTCTCCTGAGAGCTGTTCTGTCACTCAATGAAGCTTCTCTCCACCTTGCTCACCCTCCAGTTGCCCACATACTTCATTCTTCCTGGAGGTGGGACAAGAACTCAGGACCAGCCAAATGGTGGGAATGAAAGAGCTGTAACAAAAACAGTGTTGAAACATGTACCCTCATTTGCCACATTGCAGGTGACAAGAAGGAGAGAAGCTGCAGCCCCTCAGGGAGAGCAGACCTAGGGGCTCCCCAAGCTGGGACTGTGACATCCTCTTTGGGGCTCTGCAGTTCCTGGCATCTCTAAGCTTCTGAGCACCACCACGTTCCCCTCATCCAGACATGGTGCCTGCAGTGGAAGCTGCATGCAGTACATCTGGTCCAGCTGCAGCCTCACACGGAGGCGGCACCGTGTTAGTGCCTGGAACTGCCTGCCCCACTGCAGCAGCAGCAGCCAGCATGGCTGGCTGTGTGCAGTGGCTGGATCCCACGCTCACTGGCCCACACACCCCTGGCTGCTCCGTGCCTGGCTCACCCTTGGCAGGTGTGGGATCTGGGCCAATAGCACAAGCCAAGCACAAACTGCCAGGACAAGTGGGCCAAAAGAGCCCAGCAGGCACGAGCTATACTCAGACAGAAGGCACTGCCAGCCACAGAGGTTTCCAGTTGGCAAAGTTACACCCCAAGGATTCCACGACACTGGTCTCAAGCAATCCTCCTGCCCCGGCCTCCCAAAGTGCTGGGATTACAGGCATGAGGACTGTACCTGGCCATTCTTTGCCTTTTTAAAGGTACTGCAGTCACATTAGCTTTCTTTCTGTTTCTTGAGTATGCTAACTGTATTTTACATTATATCCTCCCTCTGTCTGGGGACTTCACTTTGTGACTTTTGTTTAGAGCAATTTTACCCCACATCTTATATGAAGAGGGCTTCTGTGCTCCCTCGAATCCATTATCTATTATATCTTCCTATTCTATATTTTTCATATTACTTATCATTATCTGAAATTACCTTCCTTAATTATTTACTTTTTCTGTCTTTCTTCCACTAAAACAAAAGCGTTATGAGAGCAAGGACTTGTCTGATCTATTCACTGTTGTAACTCCTGCTCCTAGAACAGTGCCTGACACACAAAAGGTACTCAGTGAATTAAATCACTCAGAGAGAGTGTAGTATAAGAAGAGAAGAGAACCAAGAACAGACCATAGGAAACGCCTACATTTAAGGAAGAGATAGATAAAGAGAAGGAAGCTAAGAAACAATCTGAACCAAGAAAAAGAGGTGACCCAGGAGCCAGAGAGTAAAGTGATGATTCCTTATATTATTTACTGTTTATAAAGAACTTGTCCCTTGGACCTTGTATTAGTCCATTCTCACACTGCTATTAAAAAATACCTGAGACTGAGTAATTTATTTTTTAAAATAAGTTTTTTTGCTTGGTTTTGTTTTTCTGAGACAGGGCCTCAACTCTATGGCCCAGGCTGGAGTGCAGTGGTGCAATCTCAGCTCACCCCAACCTCCATCTCACAGGTTCAAGTGATTCTCCTGCCTCAGCCTCTCGAGTAGCTGGGATTACAGGTGTCCACTACTATGCCTGGCTAATTTGTGTGTGTGTGTGTGTGTATGTTTTAGTAGAGATGGGGTTTCACCATGTTGGCCAGGCTGTTTTCAAACTCCTGACCTCAAAGGATCCACCCACCTCAGCCTCCCAAAGTGCTGGCATTACAAGCATGAGCCACCACACCCAGCCTGAAAAATAAGTTTAATTGGCTATTAGTTCTTCAGTCTGTACAGGAAGCAAAGCAGCTTCTACTCCTGGGGAGGCCTCAGGGTGCAAGGTGAAGGGGAAATGTCATGTCTTACATGGACGGAGCAGGAAGAGAGAAAAGAAGGAGGGGCTACACACTTTTAAATAACCAGATTTCCCAAGAACTCACTATCATGATGATAGGCCCAAGGGAGACAGTGTTAAACCATGAGAAACTGCCTCCGTGATCCAATAACCTCCCACCAGGCCCCATCTCCAGCATTGGGGATTACAATTGAACACGAAGTTTGGATAGGGGCACAGATCCAAACCATATCAGATCTGAAGTTTGATATTTGTCCAATGCTACTGACTTCTGGACTTCCCCTTCCCCAATTACTTCTTGAACTGAGAGTTTCCAGCTGTCCAGGAAAAGCTGATACAGCCCATTCCCCCCACCCACCTTTGGGTCAAACTTTAGGATAAAGTTGACAGCAACAGAAAAGTTCTATTCAAGAAAACTTATGGTCATTGTGAAACGCACCTGACTCATCTCAAAGAACACATGACTTAAGGTAGAGGACCAGCTTCAGAAAGGCTGCATCAGGTAGCAGAAGTTTCAGTAATGCCAGCAATCACCTTGGATTAACAACCTAATCTCTTCCCGAGTGTTCTGATAAGACTGACATTCTTATATAAACAAATAGAATGGGTAGGGAGATCCCAGAGTTGAGTGCCGTGTTACAGGAGGCTTAAAGCAGATTTGATTCTGAAAGAAATGGAGCAATTCAACACTCTTTTTATGCCAACATTTTTTACTAAAATTCCTAACCATCACAGACATTAGACAAAAGAATTTAAAGGAACTAAATACGAACACAATACTTGATTTCCAGAGTTTTGAAAGAGTTAAGAATAACAGACAAAGGCTAAATTTCCCAGTAGGGGCATGTAATTGAAGAAAGAATAGTAAATAGCGATAAAATATATCATATGTATTGATTAAGGCTCTTCAGAGAAACAGAACCAACAAAAGTGTGCATGTGTATGTGTGTGTGTGTGTGTGAGCGTGTAGGAGGGAAGAGAGAACATGGTAAAATACACACATATATGTCAGTGTGCCTACACAGATACACACATGTAGATTGCTGAACCATTTGCCATATATTATGCATAGAAATAAAACAAATATATGATATGTATATATATTTGTCTGAACCATTTGAAAGTGAGGTACAGACATCATGAAGTGAGGTTTAGACATCACGTCTAAATATTTCTTTTTCTTTTTTAAGATGGAGTCTTGCTCTGTTGCCAGGCTGGAGTGCAGTGGTGCGATCTCGGTTCACTACAACCTCCACCTCCCCGGTTCAAGTGATTCTCTTGCCTCAGCCTCCTAAGTAGCTGGAACTATAGGCACGTGCCACCACATCCAGCTAATTTTTGTATTTTTAGCAGAGATGGGATTTCACCATGTAGGCCAGGATGGTCTCGATCTCTTGATCTTGTGATCCACCCACCTCGGCCTCCCATAGTGCTGGGATTACAGGTGTGAGCCACGGCGCCTGGCCAACATCACCTCTAAATATTTCAACATGCATGTTCTAACATTCTCTACTAGGCTGGGTGTGGTGGCTCAGGCCTCTAATCCCAGTACTTTGCAGGGCTGAGGCGGGCAGATGACTTGAGTTCAGGCATTCAAGATCAGCCTGGGCAACATGGCGAAATCCTGTCTCTACAGAAAATACAAAAATTAGCTAAGCATGGTGGTATGTGCCTGTAGTCCTAGCTACTTAGGAGGCTGAGGTGGGAGGATCACTTGAGCCCAGGAGATCAACGTTGTAGTGGGTGTGATGGCACCACTCAGTGCACTCCAGCCTAGGCAAGAGAGTGAGACTCTGTTTCAAAAAGGAAGAAGGAAGGAAGGAAGGAAGGAAGGAAGGAAGGAGGGAGGGAGGGAGGAGAGGGAAAATACATGGTAAATCAACTTATTTGGAAACAGTTTCAGTAAATCCAAAGATTCATTAACAATACCAACAGACTTTATGTACACAATGTATTCCTGGGAGATACACATCAAATATCAGCTATAATTTATACTTTTGAGGCCATTAGAAAGTCTCTGTGAATTAGGAGAGACTAAAGAGACACAGCAACAAAATATAGTGAATGAAGCTTGGTAAATTCTGGCAAAAAACATTAGTTAAAAAGATTTTGTAGACAATTGAGAAATGTGCATTTGAACTAGATATTATAGAGTATTACAATTTTCTTAAATGTGTTAATATTAGAGTTTATAGAGGAGAATCTTAATATTAGAGTTTATAGAGGAGAATCTTCTTTTTTTTTTTTTTTCCAGACAAGGCAAAAGTGCACTGGCATGATCTCAGCTCACTGCAGCCTGGAACTCCTAGGCTCAGGCGATCCTCCTGCTTCAGCCTCTTAAGTAACTGGGATTACAGGTGTGAGCCACCATGTCCAGCTCACATGTTCTGTTATTATACATAAGTATCTTCTAGAAAGAAATTCTGAGTTTCCTTCTATTTAACAACGCTTGTTGTATAATCATTTGACAAAGTTGACAGGCTCTAATCATTCACACAACATAAGCTAGGAAAATTCTCTTAATGACAGGCCATTAATTCACATTTCTGAGCTAAAGGCTCCTTGATCCATTGCCTTGTCATAGTACATACAAGTTCCTCCATGTACCCGAAATAAGCCATCCAGAACATAACAGGAAATTAAGCACCAGTGTGACAAGAGTAAAGTGAAAAATATATCTTTAGGAAGCCACACACTATAACCCATTCCCAACTCTATTGTAATTTTTGTAAAGAAATTAACTATTCACAGCCAGGCGCAGTGGCTCAGGCCTGTAATCCTTGCACTTTGGGAGGCCGAGGTGGGTGGATCACGAGGTCAGATCTAGACTATCTTGGCTAACATGGTGAAATCCCATCTTTACTAAAAACGCAAAAAATTAGCTGCGCGTGATGGCACGCGCCTGTAGTCCTAGCTACTCGGGAGGCTGAGGCAGGAGAACTGCTTAAACCCAGGAGGTGGAGGTTGCAGTGAGCGGAGATCGCACCACTGCACTCCAGCCTGGGCGACAGAGCAAGACTCCATCTCAAAAAACAGACAAGCAAAAAAAAAGGAAATTAACCATTCATGACATTTGGTACATAATAGCTTGTAATTCTTTTTAATTATAAAGTACTTACAAAATATAGTCATCACAATGGTTGCAGGATAAAAATGGCTGGCAAAACTTTTTAGTGTACTGAAAATTTACTTTAATAACATATATAATTGTGGCCGTGACTTCCTCTTAAGACATCTTTGAACAATCTATAATAACAGTTTGTTATCTGTTTGTCTTTTAAAGAATTACGAAACTCTCTAAACCAGAGCTCTGCTCAAAATATATAACACATGGTCATATATTGTAAAGCTAAGGGGTGAAAGGGTCACTGTAACATTGCTTGCAAACCTTATTTTAGGGATTTAAAATTCTAGGATGTATGTCACAGAAGTTAGAAACAATATCTAACAGCAATTGTATAAAATTTACCAACAAGTTACAGAATTGAACAAGGTATAAAATTCGGTTACTATAAGCATTCCCAGCCAGTTTCTAAGCAATCGTTTGCTTGCAGCATTTCTAATCAGTGCTTAAGAATGATCTGGGCTGGGCGCGGTGGCTCACGCCTGTAATCCCAGCACTTTGGGAGGCCGAGACGGGCAGATCACGAGGTCAGGATATCGAGACCATCCTGGCTAACATGGTGAAACCCCGTCTCTACTAAAAATACAAAAAATTAGCCGGGCGTGGTGGCGGACGCCTGTAGTCCCAGCTACTCGGGAGGCTGAGGCAGGAGAATGGCATGAACCCGGGACGCGGAGCTTACAGTGAGCCGAGATCGCGCCACCGTACTCCAGCCTGGGCGACAGAGTGAGACTCCCGTCTCCAAAAAAAAAAGAATGATCTGAACATTTTATTTAATATTGCCTATAATTGACTTGTGAGAAGCTGCAGTAGAATGGGTAGATGTAAGGTGCTACCCAAGAACATATTGAAAGATATCTTTCATTCAGACAATGTTGCATAACATTGGAGGATGGGGTTAAAAATACATGTATCAACCATGAGGTCAAGCTGGTATACAGAAACCGAAAAGATTAACTCAAATTGGCCAAGCTGACAAGACAAGGATATTCTTTATTATGTATATGAGTGCATGTATGCTTTTAAGGGTACTTAAAACTACTTCATCAGGTAAATATTAGAGTCCCAACAGAAAACATGGATAATTTGAGAAAAGTTCAATAAAGAAGCTATTTACAAGATGAGTAAGGTGTAGGGAAAAAAGAGACCAGTATCTCGGTTAGCCTTTACTTTCTGCTGTAAAGAAATATTTAGTAATAGCATCCTGGGCCTAGTTGAGCTTTACTTCTGGGCCTGAAGGTGCAAGGGAAAGGGGGAAAGGTATGAGATAGTGATCTTGACAGAAGCTTGCCTTGGATGGATGTCAACAGCAACTCCCTCCTCCCTCTAATCTGCTGCGGCTCCCTGTTGGCCCAAACCAATGGGAAGACAGAGAACAAGGGAACTCACTGGTGCTGTTCATCACCTAGGTCAGCTTCCTGTAGCATAAAGCACTATGGAAAATGCTGAGGAGGTGATCTTGAATGGGAAATGTAAGATAATTAGCATAGCTGATTTTTTTTTCTTGTATGGGGTAAAGTGGGCTTGATTTATCCCTTTGCACCATGGATGAGCTTCAAGGGGTCTAAGAATTAGTAGAAGCAGATTGTCAGACTGTTACAGTAATGGCTCTGATGCATTATACCTTTCAGGATTCACGCCTTTCGGTATCCATATCCTGCGTATCCCTCTTCCATACTGAGTGATTTCTAGGGAAACCTGATTTCTACTAAGGAATGGCTAAATGCCAGTGCCACAGGAATCAATCAAGTTCAAATGCTATGCCTACAACCTGGTTTTCTCCACCTCATAGTTCAGCTGTTCTCTCTTTCTCTCTGAGTGTTGACTTAATTCTCAAATAGAATAGATTCTTCTCTCATGGTTACAAGGTTGCAGCACTCACAGATTTCATATCCCCCATGTTTAATGCGCAATAGGAAAAAGAAAGTTTCTTTTTTCCAATAATTAGGCAAAAATGTCCAGTCTAACTCTCAAAGTGAGTTGTGTTCATCACAGCAGACCAATTACTGTAGCCAAGTGGTGGGGTTTGTTGAGTGGTTAAGTCAATCAGGGCCTACCTGAGGGATTAGGGTAAGGTAAGTAGATCCAAATAATATAAGCTGAGAATAAATGAAGGGTAAATTCACACCAAAAAAAATGAGACAATTTGAAAGAAGGGAGAATCACTGTGGATGCTAGGTGACCAAAATTGATGAATTTCTAATACAAATCCCAAATTTGTTCACCCTTCACCTTTCTTCCAAATTCCAGGCTTGTATATTCAACAGCATATTTGGTATTTAATATTGCATATCTCCAGACATTTCAAACTTTAAATGTTCCAAAATGAATCGCCCATGGAACTCAGATCTGGAGGTGGGAAGTGCTTCTTTTGCTTTTTACTGTGGCTCCCAAACCTTATCCTAACTCTCCTCCTATAAAGCCCCATAATCTTTGATGTGGACCAGGATATTTTAGCACTAGCTTCTTCTCCTTGTTGCTGTCACCCGCCAAACCCCTAGGCTATAACCTTCACATGTGCTGATGACTCTAGCACCTGTCTTACAGTCTACTTCTACCAATACTCCAACATAAGTAGTGTTGTCAATATTCACAGTGATGACCCACCTAACAACTTACACTCTCAGTTTCTCAACCTCCAATGATCCTTCCTTCCAATGATCAATTTACCACTCTATCTCAACCACCCACTCACTCCCAAGGTAAAGACTGTCTTTAACAACTGTACTACCTCCAAAATCCCAAATTCCAGAACCTTATTCTCTAGCCCTCCCATGTCCTATCACTTCTAGTCTGTGCACAGAAGCTCTTCTTTGATCTTAATAAAATTTTCAGTCCAGAAACACCATCCCTTTCATGCTATAAAGCATTCCCTTACCCAGTTTATATTTTTGTTCACCACTAAAATCATTTCCTTGCAAAAGCCCTTAACTCCTCCAGCCCTTTCTTTCTTCCTTAACTGACAAAGCTTTGACTCTAATTAATCCTACATACTCCACACCTGCACCCAAGTGTCTGAATAGCTCTAGAAAAAGAAAGCTTACAACTTTACTCACATTACATTTATGGCCATAAATTTCATGGGCTGCAGACTGCCAGGCAATCCTACTTTACTTCCCTAGTCTGCCTGCTTTTCTCTTCTGCATAATGACAATTTCACATTTCTTTTCTTTTTTTTTTTTTGCCAACTTTCCTTTCTTAGTTGATGACCCTGCCTCATAATCATTTAAGAAAACACAAATGATTGAGGACCTCCATTTTCTCTACTTATACTTCCTGCTATCAAGCGACACCTGTGGCTTACCATCAGGTGCAGCAGCATCAGGATGTCAACCCACTAAGCGCTTTGTAGGTATTGGAGTCACTGAGAAAGACATGACTCACACAGGCACTGAAAGGAACAATGCTTTACTCACCTAGAGAAGAGAGCAAGATCAGTTTCAATAGTTTGCATTGGTCCACCATGGCAGCAGGTCTTGCCTGACAGCTGACATAGGGTGATAGTCTTCACACATCCCCCTTGTGCTACAGGCAAAGGACCCTGTTCTTTTCTCACTGGGAACAGATGGAGCAGTAGGGCTGGACAGGTGTCATATGATATACGTTCTTTAAGTAGGATCAAGAAGTACAGATGATGCCCAGAATAGGGAAAGATACTCCCAAATAAGGAGATATGCCCAGCATAGATTGTTAGGGCCCCTTATCTCCATATAAAAATATGTCAGACCTGAGGCATACTTTCATGCAGCCATGCAAGGGTCAACAGGCTGTGCACAACTGTCTTTCCCAACAGTCCAACCTCCAATCCATATTTGGATGCTGACACAGCAGGTAACGCACATCAAATTTGGTAGGACCACTAACATAACCAGGATTTAGAGGTGAAGTTGGTTCTTGTGGGGCCTCTGAACAACTCATTATGGATGTAGTTTATCTCAGAGACTCCCTGTCATTTTGAGACAGCATTCCATCTGGGTTACTAGAGAAACAGGCACTTGGGCTTAACTAGGCACTTAACCAGGAACCCCAAGTGCCTGGATCAAGCCAACTAAAGGGATTAAAATGAGTCCAAGGAAACTGTGAGTGTATGATGTTAACTGTCTTCCTGAGTGTGGATCTTCTCCAGCTCAGTTTTTACCCTCCCTGAATTACTGATATATACAGAGCAAGAAGTGTTGGCAATAACACAAAAACACCCTATTCTGCCAGCAAATAATCAAGGACTATTCCGTTGTCCATCACCACCTTGGCTAGTGAATTCAGTGAATTTTGTTGGTCTTGGATGGCTTGGAGAAGGTTCAAGTCACTGTGCACTGCCCAGGCCACTACAATGGGAGTGTGGGATGAAAAGGATTTCATTGTGGGGTGGCAAATCCTGCATACTTTGAGCTTGCCACTTCTCACCACAACTGTGCTGAGTCTCATCAGTGTTGTCATGCCAGGCAAAGCAGGATTGAGAAGAGGAAAGATTAATATTCCCAACCCATCCCCTCTGCATAAATCTAAACAGGCATGAGCCACCGCACCCGGCCTTGTCTATCCCCCATTTTAACAACAAAAGCCATATTATTCTCTGGGTCAGCCCTGTTCTCTCTGTTTTTTCCCTTTGTCATCCATTGGTTTCCTCTTTTGGTCCTCTAGACATTGCTTCCCGATGATCATTTCAGGAAACAACAGTAGGGATAATGGAGTCTTCAGGTTTAGGGAGACATCTGTCACATGAAGGCTTCCACTGCATCATCCGTATCCTGGGAGCAGGGTCACATGGTCAGGTATGTCTTTTTTCTTAACAGTGATTTCGGCTTTATGGACGGTTTTCGAGTAGGTTTTATGAAGTCCCCCACATCTGGGAAGACCATTATCAAGCTCATTTCAACCTAGATCAAGAGCAGCTAGGAATCATCTCTATCCCTGTCCTGTTGGTTGTCCTGTTCAATGTAAACAAAATAATGCTGCAGCAGGGGGTCAGTGGTTAGCTTACCTAGACTGAATCACTCAGTCTGAGACACTAAGGTGTACAATACCTCCTCATTAAACAAGTAACTATTGAAGCCACCTAGGACTCCCCTGGCCTCTGCTCATGTCTGTTTTTCAGTGTTATTTCATTATCAAGGGAGGTACTCGTTTTAAGTTTCATTTTCAGCAACACCATCGATGATTATGTGATAGTGAAAACAGGTCTTACTTGGGACTTGTAAGTGACCACACCAGGAGGAGTCTCCTGTGTGGGGGCCTTTGATTCCCCTCAGGCATTGTCTGCAACTCCTGGGACACAGTGAGAGTTGGCAGATGGTTTGGGAGTGTAAAGTTGGCCAGCCAGAGTCAAGGTATAGTTATCCTATATTTTTCATAGGGCCCACCTCTTGCATTTCTACCTTCATCCATTGTAGCAGTTTATTCTTGTTAACAGGGAGAGTGTCAACATCCCATGTACCCCCCATGCAACCAGAGGGAAGCCAGCAGCTCGGTCAGCCCATCATCCCCTCAGGGAGCTGGCGCCATACTGAGATGGCTGCACTGGCAGACCCTGCTTGCTGTGCCAAACTGTCGAGCAAGTAACACCTGTTGCCTACCGTGAGGAGGAGCAGTCCGAGGATGTCATCCCAATGTGTGGTTTGCAGGCGACAGGGAAGACACAATTCACAGAGGTACTGGATAGAACAACACTTTACTCACATAGAGAAGAGACAGAGCGGCCGGGCGCGGTGGCTCAAGCCTGTAATCCCAGCACTTTGGGAGGCCGAGACGGGCGGATCACGAGGTCAGGAGATCGAGACCATCCTGGCTAACACGGTGAAACCCCGCCTCTACTAAAAAATACAAAAAACTAGCCGGGCGACGTGGCGGCGCCTGTAGTCCCAGCTGCTCGGGAGGCTGAGGCAGGAGAATGGCGTGAACCCGGGAGGCGGAGCTTGCAGTGAGCTGAGATCCGGCCACTGCACTCCAGCCTGGGCGACAGAGCGAGACTCCGCCTCAAAAAAAAAAAAAAGAGAAGAGACAGAGCAAGATTAGCTTCGATTTGAGTATGGTCCTGCAGTGGGTCTTGCCAGGCAGCTGACACAGCATAATGGTCTGTATGCATCCTACTTGGGCTGTGGGCAAAGGAACCCCTTACTTCCCAACTAGGTATAGGTAATAGTACTGGGATTGGCCAGGTGCTGTATGCTGCACATACTTTAAGCAGAACAAAGAACAAAGAAGTACACATCAAGCCCGGAACACGGAAAGATACTACCAAATAAGGTGACATGCCCAACTCAGGATGTAAGGGCTCCTCGTCTCAATGAAAAAAGAGTGTTCCAGGCCCATGTCACAAGGCACACTCATGCAGTCATGCAAGGGTGGACAGGCTGCACATGACAGCCTTTCCCAATACCTGCCTTCTCTTTGAACAAATGAAACAGATGAAGTGTCCCTATTCCAATAAAAGATCTCCATTTGCATTCTGGAAAGGATCTCCTCTTGTCTTCTCAAGGGTTTGGCTCCTATAACTTTTGCCTCTTTGTCCTGCATCATAAATATTCTCCCTCTATTAAATAACTCCCGTGAACATATATACTCTAGTATTTCCTATTTACAAAGGAGTCCCTTGTCCTTACATCCCTCTCTACCTAGTGACCCATTTCTGCATGCTCACCTCATTCTCACCTCAATCTCTTCAAGTAGACTTCCATCATCATGATTCCACTGAGACTGTGTTTACAAGATCACCAGTGATCTTCATGTTGCCAAATCCGGTGGTCATTTCTGTTCTTACTTGATCTTTCAGAAACATTGAACCAATTCACCTATCTCTTCCTAACATTTTTTACTTCATTTCTGAAGTATCATATTCTCCAGTTTTCCCAAGGCATCTCCTTTGTTGGCTCTTCCTTTTCTACTAGAACTCTAAACTTTGCAGTGTTTCAGGGTCCTGTCCTGGGCTTTTTCCTCTTCTCTATTTATATTTTCTCTGATGATCTCACTCGCGTCAGGCTTTAAATTCCTTATTCATGCCAATGACACTCAAGCCCTGACCTCTCCTCTGAACTTCACACTCAAGAACCAAACTGCCTCCTTAATGTTTCCACATACACAAGATATTTTCCCTAATTTAACTCTTTAACTTTACTATTTCTTGGAGTATTCATAAGATTTTCAGTTGGCTGTCCTGCCAGGGAACCTAGAATGTACTGGCCAGATCAGATATTGTGGAAAATTTTTTAAAAAATTAGACTAACAGATAGAATTCCTTTGTTTCTCAGTTGTCATAGAATTCTTTAATTTTTAAGGCTATTTTTCTGTTTTGGAATAAGGTAATTATGCCTCCAATACTTAACTTGTTATACGTGTTTCTCCCATGATATAACCAAAACCTTTGTGTATTTTTTTCTTATACATTAATTTTGTAACCAGATCTTTATACTGACTATGTTTTTAAGGTTGTCTACTGTAAGCTATCTGCACACACTATATTACTAATTCTATTTCTAGGCCACCACTATTGGCTCTTTTTTCCTTTTCTCTCCACACTCATCTGTTCACATAGCTTCAATCTTCCTGTCTACATTAGTGTTTGCCAAATGGTCCTCCTCCAGTGCTGATTTTTCTCTGCCTTCAGGTCCAATTTCTGATGGTCCACTGAACAACTATAACCCACCAATGTTCCACCCAAAAATTAACACAACCAAAATGGAATTATCTTATTTTCCTTGCTCCTAAACCAGTAACTAGCTGCCATTCTCTAAGCCGCCTGGGCTCCACTCCACTTCCTCTCTTCTCCCGCAGCTCATCATCACATCCTTCATTTCTTACTTCAGCATAGCTACATAATGCCCTGGTGACGTGATTATGCATTTAAGGTCAGAAAGACTTGGGAACATTAGTTAACTGAGACCTCCATGCCTCACTTTGCTCATTTCTAATATAAAGTTAAAAATACACACCAGAATTGTCTTGAAGAGTACATGATTTAACGCATACAAGAACCTAACAGCATATAACAAGTGCTCACCATATGTTGTACTCTTCCCTACCTTCCATTTCCACGGTCAAAATTATAATGGTGTCCCTCACAATATCTCATTTCTAAACTTTGTAAAAAGTTGGGTGGACACTTTTACTTTTCACTAAACTATAAACTCCTTCAAAGTTGATTTTTGTATATTCATATTAGATTTATCTGAAGCACAGTGCATGTACCAGGGGTTCAGTGAGCATTTCTTCAAAAAAATGACTAAAGTGATTATCTTATCAGGAAGTTTGTTATGGAATATAAGAATTTATTTTCAGTATAATGAATACTTACAAGACACTTTTAATTTCAGTATTGATCTTTATTAAGCCACTTCAAATATTTGGTAGTAATTCGCTTGATTGTTTTAAGTGTGGGAGCAATAACTGATGGCTTCATCCCTCAGTTCATCTTTGTTTCCTGAAGAGATAAACATTTTAAAGGAGTTGTGTACTGACTTTACAGTCATTGTCCACGTTCACAGGAAGGCATTGTTGTCAATTATCAGGCTCTTAGTTAATTTCATTTTTGCATTGCCCTTGTTACAGTTATTAGTTTTTGAGTCAAAAGTAATTCGGGGCTCAGCAAGATGGCCCATGTCTGTAATCCCAACACTTTGGGAGGTCCAGGTGGAATGACTGCTTGAGACCAGCAGTTTGAGATCAGCCTGGTCAACAGAGCAAGATCCTGTCTCAACCAAAAAAACTGGTCGGGTGTGGTAGCACACACCTGTAGTCCCAGCTACTTGGGAGACTGAGGCAGAAGGACCACTTGAGCTGAGGAGTTCCAGGCTGCAGTGAGCTGTGATCACACTACTACACTGCAGCCTGAGTGAGCAAGACCCTGTCCGTATAAAAACGAAAAATAATTACAAGGAAGATTATTTTTTAAAAAAAGATTGGAATATATATCATATATGTAGTACCTCTCTTATCCTAAGACAGTGGTTCTCAGACTTCTATATGAATCACTCTACACTTGTGCTGTCCAATGCAGTAGCCAGCCACATGTGACAACTGAGCACTTGAAAAGTACAGACCACGCATGCAAATAAATGTTCACTGCAGCACTATTCACAATAGCAAAGATGTGGAATCAACGTAAATGCCCATCAATGACAGATTGAATAAAGAAAATGTGGTACATATATACCATGGAATACTATGCAGCCATAAAGAATTAGATCATGTCTTTTGCAGGAACATGGATGGAGCTGGAGCCATCATCCTTAGCAAACTAATGCAGGAACAGAAAACCAAATACGGCATGTTCTCACTTATAAGTGGGAGCTAAATGATGGGAACTCATGAACACAAAAAAGGGAACTACAGACACTAGGGCCTCCTTGAGGGTGGAGGGTTGGAGGATGGAAGGAAGCAGAAAAAATAACTACTGGGTACTAGGCTTAATACCTGGGTGACAAAATAATCTGTAAAAAAAAATCCCTGTGATACGAGTTTACCTATATATAGCAAATCTAAGCATGCATCCACAAACCAAAAAGTTAAAAAATAATAAATGTACAGATCAAATTGAGATGTATGTTAAAAATATACACCTGATTTAATTTACTGCATACAAAAAACAAATGGAAAATATTTCAATAATTTGTATATTGTTTCTATGGCAAAATAAAAAACTTTGATTACATTTGGGTTAGATAGAACAGAACTAACTTCTTTTTTTTTTTTTTTGAGACAGGGTCTGGCTCTGTCACCTCAGGAATGCAGAGGCACAATCTCAGTTCACTGCAACCTCTGTCTCCTGGGCTCAAGCTCTGCTCTCATTTCAGCCACCACACCCGGCTAATTTTTCTTCTTCTTTTTTTTTTTTTTTTTTTTTTTTGTAGAAACGGAGTTTTGCTATGTAGCCCAGGCTGGTCTCAAACTCATGAGCTCAAGCAATCCACCCCTTTCGGCTTCCCAAAGCGCTGGGCTTACAGGCACGAACCACCACCCCTAGACATCTGATCCTTTTTAGGCTTTAAAAATATGTGGCCGGTCGCAGTGGCTCATGCCTATAATCCCAACACTTTGGGAGGCCGAGGCGGGTGGATCACGAGGTCAGGATATCGAGACCATCCCGGCTAACACGGTGAAACCCCGTCTCTACTAAAAATGCAAAAATAAAAATAAAAATAAATTAGTCGGGCGTGGTGGCGGAGGCCTGTAGTAGCTGGAGGCCTAGCTACTCCGGAGGCTGAGGCAGGAGAATGCCATGAACCCAGGAGGCGGAGCTTGCAGTAAGCCGAGATCGCGCCACTGCACTACAGCCTGGGCAACAGAGCAAGACTCCATCTCAAAAAAAAAAACAAAATGTGGCTAGGCCAGGCACTGTGGCTCATGCCTGTAATCCCAGCACATTGGGAGGCTGAGGCAGGCCGATCATGAGGTCAGGAGATCGATACCATCCTGGCTAACACGGTGAAACCCCGTCTCTACTAAAAATACAAAAGATTAGCCGGGCGTGGTGGCGGGCTGGTGTAGTCCCAGCTACTTGGGAGGCTGAGGCAGGAGAATGGTGAGAACCCAGGAGGCAGAGCAAGTGAGCCAAGATGGCGCCAGTGCACTCCAGCCTGGGTGACAGAGCAAGGCTCTAAAAAGGCCTTTGACAAAATTCAATAGCTCTTCATATTAAAAACTCTCAATAAACCAGGTACTGATGGAACATATCTCAAAATAATAAGAGCTATTTATGACAAACCCACAGCCAATATCATAATGAATGGGAAAAACTGGAAGCATTCCCCTTAAAAACTGGCACAAGACAGGGATGCCCTCTCTCACCATTCCTATTAAACATAGTGTTGGAAGTTCTGGCTAGGGCAATCAGGCAAGAGAAAGAAATAAAGGGTATTCAATTAGGAAAAGAAGTCAAATGGTCCCTGTTTGCAGCTGACATGATTGTCTATTTAGAAAACCCCATTGTCTCAGTTCAAAATCTCCTGAAGCTGATAAGCAACATCAGCAAAGTCTCAGGATACAAAATCAATGTGCAAAAATCACAAGCATTCTTATACACCAATAACAGACAAATAAGAGAGCCAAATCATGAATGAACTCCCATTGACAATTGCTTCAAAGAGAATAAAATACCTAGGAATCCAACTTAAAAGGGATGTAAAGGACCTCTTTAAGGAGAACTACAAACCACTGCTCAATGAAATAAAAGAGAACACAAACAAATGGAAGATCATTCCATGCTCATGGATAGGAACAAACAATATCATGAAAATGGCCATACTGCCCAAGGTAATTTATAGATTCAATGCCATCCCCATCTCAAGCTACCAATGACTTTCTTCACAGAATTGGAAAAAACCACTTGAAAGATCACATGGAAGCAAAAACGAGCCCGCATTGCCAAGACAATCCTAAGTCAAAAGAACAAAGCTAGAGGCATCATGCTACCTGACTTCAAACTATACTACAAGGCCACAGTAACCAAAACAGCATGGTACTGGTACCAAAACAGAGATACAGACCAATGGAACAGAACAGAAGCCTCAGAAATAATGCCACACATATACAACCATCTGATCTTTGACAAACCTGACAAAAACAAGAAATGGAGAAAGGATTCCCTATTTAATAAACGGTGCTGGGAAAATTGGCTAGCCATAAGAAGAAAGCTGAAAGTGGATCCCTTCCTTACTCCTTATACAAAAATTAATTCCAGATGGATTAGAGACTTAAATGTTAGACCTAAAACCATAAAAACCCTAGAAGAAAACCTAGGCAATATCATTGAGGACATAGGCATGGGCAAGGACTTCATGATTAAAACACCAAAAGCAATGGCAACAAAAGCCAAAATTGACAAATGGGATCTCATTAAACTAAAGAGCTTCTGCACAGCAAAAGAAACTACCATCAGAGTGAACAGGCAACCTACAGAATGGGAGAACATTTTTGCAATCTACTCATCTGACAAAGGGCTAATACCCAGAACCTACAGAGAACTTAAACAAATTTACAAGAATCAAACAACCTCATCAAAAAGTGGTCAAAGGATATGAACAGACACTTCTCAAAAGAAGACATTTATGCAGCCAACAGACATGAAAAAATGCTCATCATCATTCACCATCAGAGAAATGCAAATCAAAACCACAATGAGATACCATCTCACACCAGTTAGAATGGCAATCATTAAAAAATCAGGAAACAACAGGTGCTGGAGAGGATGTGGAGAAATAGGAACACTTTTACACTGTTGGTGGGACTGTAAACTAGTTCAACCATTGTGGAAGAGTGTGGCGATTCCTCAAGGATTTAGAACTAGAAATACCATTTGACCCAGCCATCCCATTACTAGGGATATACCCAAAGGATTATAAATCATGCTGCTATAAAGACACATGCACACGTATGTTTACTGAGGCACTATTCACAATAGCAAAGACTTGGAACCAACCAAGATGTCCATCAATGACAGACTGGATGAAGAAAATGTGGCACATATACACCATGGAATACTATGCAGCCATAAAGAAGGATGAGTTTGTGTCCTTTGTAGGGACATGGATGCAGCTGGAAACCATCATTCTCAGAAAACTATCGCAAGAACGGAAAACAAAACACCACATGTTCTCACTCATAGGTGGGAACTGAACAATGAGATCACTTGGACTCGGGAAGGGGAACATCACACACCAGGGCCTCTTGTGGGGTTGGGGATGGGGGAGGGATAGCATTAGGAGATATACCTAATGTAAATGACAAGTTAATGGGTGCAGCATACCAACATGGCACATATATACATATGTAACAAACCTGCACAATTGTGCACATGTACCCTAGAACATAAAGTATAATAAAAAAATACGCTGGGTGCGGTGGCTCACGCCTGTAATCCTAGCACTTTGGGAGGCCAAGGCGGGCGGATCACGAGGTCAGGAGATCGAGACCATCCTGGCTAACACGGTGAAACCCCGTTTCTACTAAAAATACAAAAAATGAGCCGAGCTTGGTGGCGGGCGCCTGTAATGCCAGCTACTCAGGAGGTTGAGGCAGGAGAATGGCGTGAGCCCTGGAGGCAGAGCTTGCAGTGAGCCAAGATCGCGCCACTGCACTGTAGCCTGGGGAACACAGTGAGACTACGTCTTAAAAAAAATAAAATAAAATAATTTTTTTTAAAGTGGCTACTAGTACTTTTTTTTTGGGGGGGGGGACAGAGTCTCACTTTGTTGTCCAGGCTGGAGTGCAGTGGCAGGATCTCGGCTCCGCTTCCCAGGTTCACGCCATTCTCCTGCCTCAGTCTCCCAAGTAGCTGAGACTACAGGCGCCCGCCACCACACCCAGCTAATTTTTTGTATTTTTAGTAGAGACGGGGTTTCACTGTGTTAGCCAGGATGGTGTCGATCTCCTGACCTCGAGATCCGCCTGCTTCGGCCTCCCCAAGTGCTGGGATTACAGGCGTGAGCCACCGCATCTGGCAACTTGTACATTTTTAATTACTTGTGCAGCTTGCATTTGTGGTTCATATTATATTCCAATTGGACAGTATTGCCTCTAATGCTTGTTTAAAATGTGGATTTTGGGTCCCACTTTTGAACATCATGCTTTCAAGGTTCCAGGTTCGGGCCCAGAATTTTGATATTTTTTAGCTTAGCAGATTTTAACTGGTAAGTCAGGGTAAGGAATCACTGTTTTACATGGCTTTTGACCAGGTGATGTTTGTGGTCTTCAGCATGGCAGAAACCCTATCTCTACGAAAAATACAAAAAATTACAGGGCGTGGTGGTGCATGCCTGTAGTCCCACATAGATGGTGGGCTGAGGCAGGAGGATTACTTGATCCCAAGGGGTTGCAGTGAACCGAGATAGAGCCACTGCACTCCAGTCTGCGTGACAAAGTGAGACCTTGTCTGGGGGAAAAAAAAAAAGTCATCTATATGTACTGCCATGGAAAGATGTTTATGATACAAGAAGGATAAACAAGTTGCAGAACATATAGATCCCATTTGTATGTGACAAACGAAGTACATATATTTGTATTTGCATAGGAAGTCTCAAAAACTGTTAACAGTGGCATTGCTGAAGGGTACAACTAGGGAGAAGATTCCCAGGGATGTGGAAAGATACTTTCACTATGCTTTTTTTGTTAACTTTTTAATTTTTTTTTTAATACAATAGAGACAGAGTCTTGGGCTCAAGCAATCTTCCCACCTCAGCCTCCCAAAGTGCTGTTATTACAGGCATGAGCCACCACACCAGGCCTACTTTGCTTCTTATATCCTTTTGTACTGTATTAATTTTGTTTGTTTTACTATTTACTATGAGCAATATGAAAATTTATATTAGACATTACGAAGTAATATAAAAACCGACAAAATGCCCGGCCCAGACAATACTTCATGATTTAGGTTCCTGCTAGAGAAAAGTGCTTTTCACTGCCTTTGAATGTGAAGTTTGATCTTCATTCTAATTTTCTAAAAAGTCACCGAATGTATTTGTTAATTCATTCATTTAACCATTACCAACAACCTACTTAATGCTAGGCACTGTTTTAAGAAAAAATAAACAGCAGAGCACAAAATCAGATGTGTTCCTCCCACACTCTAGCAGAATCGGACCATAATCAAATGCACACATAAACAACTTTAATAAGTAGTGCTTTGAAATACAGAAGTCAAGGGCCTGAATTTTCAAATACTGAAATGTTCAAATGTCGTGTGCACAAACACACACGCACACAAATTAACTCAAACATGCTAATTAATGAAAGCACTGCTTTTGAATTTTGTAAGTTTGTAGTCTGGATATTCAGGGATACTTCTCAAATTAATCTTTCTCTCGTTTTCAATATAACTAATTGAGTACAAAGAAGTTAAAAATTAGCAAAGCATTTCAGCTGTGTGACCTTAGGCAAATTACCTGGCTGTTTTAAGCCTCAGTTTTCTCCTCTGCGAAATGGAGTACTGAACCTCACGTTCGCTGTTTGAGGGAGACTTGTGTGGTCAGGTTTAGTGTAACTGGATGCTTGGCACGAGGAAGCGTGAAGACGAATGGCCCCCATGGGGCCTTGATGCCCGCCCTGAGGCCCTGAGGAGCCGCACGCCGGGGCGGTTCTCACGTGGCGCTGTCCGCTTTTTCACCCAAGCTTTTCTGCCAGCCAACTGCCCTTCCCCGGAGTGCTGCGGCCAGGGCTAGCCCGCTCCTCCGGCGGCCTCCGCTGGGGGCCCACTACAGCCCGGCGCCGGCCAGCCAGCCCGGCTTCTCGAGTCGGTCCTAAGCTGAGGCCGCCCTGTGCTGCAAAATTTGGGTCCACTCTGGGACCCAATCTGTCCTGGGCGAACTTGGCTTGTGGCAGGCGATAGCGTCGTTTCCAACTGCGGCTGTTTGAATTCTGGCGCCACACCCGCGCCACGTAGGGCCAAGTCGGCCGCAAGACTAGCAAGCTACGCTTCGCAGTGCGCCTACGGGCGCGCGCCGGGAAATGGCTGGGCGCGCGGCCGGCCTGCGGCGCGCGCGCCACAACGCGGGACGGGACTCGGAAGAGCCTCCGCGCGCGCTCCCGGTAATTCGCGGCCACACCCCTGTCTACTTCCATGTCCAATAGGTGCGAGAGGGCGGGGCAGCCTCGTTCTGACTGGGGAGGCTATATAAGGAGCTACTGGCCGCGCGTTTCGGTCTTTTACGTAGGCCTTCGTGATCGTTTGGTATTGTGGTAGGTAAGCGTCGGTGTTGCGGGCGAGTATCGGAGCAAAAGATGGAGGCGCAGGCCGAGTTAAGAGTTTTGATAGTGTGAAGCCATCTTAGTGTAGAGCTTAGAGTGCTGAGAGTTGAAAGCTTGCAGGTGGAAAATGTGCGGCCCGACCGCCACATGTACTGAGATTGAGTCGTGACGGCCACAGGCTCCGAGTTTTGGCGTGAGGGGAACGCTGATCGGCGACGGGTGCCGCGCTTGCTGGCCTCCGGCATGTGCCTGAACGGCGGCGGAGAAACCACACTTAATTGGGGCGCAGGATTAGTTTTAAGAGCAAGGGGCCTTTACTAAAATGGCGAAGACCTTCCGTCGGCGTTGTTTTAAAACGGGCAGCCTCAACCCTGTATTGAGACTGAGCTGTTCGAAGGCGGCTTTGTGTGCAATTCGGATTAATGAAGGGGAAAGGTTTTGTGTGAAAAAACACCTTGGAGTGTGACGTTTCTGCGAGAATGCTTAAATATCGGTTTCCCGCAGGAACAATGGCGCTGTCGTGGCACAGCAGAGCAGCTCTGAAGATGCAAAGGTAAGAACTGTTAAGCTTAGTTACCAAACTAAAGGAGTAAACCTGTTGATTTACAGGAATAGGAACTGTTGCATCGTTTGATATTTACTTATTTTTGTTAGATACATGAAAGAATTCCAGAATATGCTGGAGAGTATTTAATGGAAAACCGCTTGGTTAAAACCTGACACTCTTAATGGGTATGTGTTGTTTTAGTACTTTATGATAGAGCATAGCATTTAATCCACACCTAGACTAAATCAAATTTTTTTGTCATTGAACAGCATTCTGGGTGTGGACGATCAGCCAGTGAAGATAATGAATGTCGGATGTCACTGACTAGCAGCTTCATTTTGAAGTAGGTTGTATGGCTTAAAAGTTCTGTAGTATTTGTACTATAATACTTGCCTTTTACCTTTACCTTGGCTTATGGTCAGTGTCACAGAAGTGCAGTTTAATGTATTAATGTGTACATATACAAGGTCTGATGGTCTAATCAATGATGAAACCTATCCCGAAGCTGATAACCTGAAGAAAAATAAGTACGGATTCGGCTTCTGAGATTAAGACCAATAATTCAGAAGTGGAGTAAATTTTGTTGAGGGGATTTTATAACAGTTCTGTTATAAAAGATCCGTAAAAGTTTGTAACAGTTTGTTATAAAATCCCGGGTTTGTTTTTTCTTTTTTTCTGCCAACAGTGAGGGTCGCTGTCTGCCCATTGATAAGAGGCCAGATTGTCTGGAAGTTCCAAAGTTGCAACGATTTCTGTAAGTGGAGTTTTTCTGTTTGCTTAGCGATTAGTGAATCTTGTGTCCTTGGTCTTATCTGTGATGATCTTATCCCGAACCTGAACTTCTGTTGAAAAAAAAAACTTTTACGGATCTGGCTTCTGAGATGGACCATTATAAGGACAATACTTTTTTTTAATGCTTTTACATAAGCTGTTGTAATGTTGGTAGTCTTGTAAGAATCTCATGTTTTTCCTTTTCTAGGGCTAGTGCCACGAGGTTTACTTGACTGTTGTATGAAAAGCTGATGAGAAAACCATCCAGAAAAAAGCTCTTCGTTTTACAAACACGAAAATAAAACATGTAATTTTGGATTATGTTGTTTTTAATTATTTTAAATAGGTCCTGAAATAACATGGCGGGCATTAAATGGAAAATCCACTAACCAGCCTTGTAATCAAATTACTCTGAACGTTTCGGGTTTGTGCAAGGTACAGTGTAAGGGTTTTTGGATCAGTGTAAGAGTGGAGAGACAGAAATTAAAAATGATTGTTACTAAGCAAATCATGGAATATTTAGTTTCGATGTAACTGTAATTTTGAAAGCCTGGATGCTTAAGTTGAGAAGTGGGGGAATGAGACACAGAAAATAAAAAGAGCACAATAGAACAATAATAGCAGTTTGTTAACTATGGTCATGAGGGAAGATCACTGATTAAACAAGAATCTGGTAAAGACATTCAGGCTAGCTAAAATCTAGGAAGGAAGAGGTCATTTGGCAAGATGGGTTACCTAATACTATCTGATACTACCAAATAAAATGAGAGAGAAGCCTTAGGCATGTAACATTACATTTGGAGATAGAAAATACACCTTCACTATGAAGGTAGTGCGTGTAAGATGCCGGTGAAAGCAGTGTTTGCATTTATACCCTTGATCTCCGATACCCTTACCTGCTGTACATAAAACTATTAATCATTGTTTTTCTCCCCCTTCCAGAACTTCTGCATAAAATTTTAAGATCTGTTTCAATACTTCAAAAGTGCCTAGAATAGGGCCAGGCACTTACTGTTATACAATATGTGGTAAAAGACTATTGATATTCCACAGTTTTCAGGGAAGAGTGCCATTTCCCTTTTGTCAAAGCTGGCAACCAAGACAAAGTTGTGAAATAGACTATTTGCTTTCGAGCCCTCTGACCTCTTTTTCTGTAGCTCCTTCTAACTCCCTTGCCTCCCAATAGATTTTTTAATATGTCACATTTTCTTAGTTGATAGCAAAATTAGTACTCCACATTTATATACACTGGCCTGTGCTAGGCTCTGCCAAGACTCCTGAAATAAAACATTTTGTCAATAGTGACACAGGATGCCAAGGAAAAGTCAAGCTATGAAGAATTCTTGAAAATAGAACAAGTGGATTTGAGTTTAAACCAGCACAGATGTTGGGAAAATAGGCCCAAGAAATACTGAGCAAAGACAGTATGGTTCAGAGTCTGAGAGACAAATATTGAGGATTTGGGTACCAATAGGGTGGATGTGTGGGGGACAGAAAACAGATGTTGTAAATACCCTTAAGATTCTTGAGCAAGGGAGTTAGAAATATAAGAATATCCTGTAATTAGAGTCAGATCCAAAAAGGTTTAACTTGAATGGAATTGAACGTGAAAGCTCAGTTTTGGTTACCGACTCCTTGATGGCAATTTCTAATCACACAGGAGGCTGTTAGTCTGTAATAACCTCCTAAAAACTCAGGCAATATTGGTTAAGATCAGTTGAATAAGTTTACCCTCCAGAGCATAGCTGCTGCTTGGGACCAGGTGCAGTGGCTCATGCCTGTAATCCCAGCACTTAGGGAGGGTTGCTTGAGACCAGCCTGGAAACAGCAAGATGCCATCTCTACGAATAAGAGAACTGGGTGTGGTGATGTGCACTTGTTCCAGCTACTCAGGAGGCTGAGATAGAATCACTTGAACCTAGGAAACTGAAGCTACAGTCAGCCATGATTGCACCTCTATCCTCTATCGTGAGCAACAGGCTAGGCTAAAAAAAAAAAAAATCCTTAAGGAGCTTGACTATAATAATTAAACTGGGATATCCTTGATTCTGATTGGCTTCAGAAGTTTAAAGACAATTTTCGTGTGTCTGACTTTAGTGACTTCAGCCAACAGGAAAACCAGGCTTCCAGGTAATCTTAGAATATAGCAAGCTCAAACCTACCATTTGGTGCTTTCTAAAATTAGTTCTATTGCCGGAAACCCAATATCCAATGTGCCTGGCTCCCCAGTCAAGTGTCCTGTGAACTAACACATCAGTCCTCACTGCCCAGTGTGTATGAAAGAGCTTTTAGCTGTTTTCATGATTTTTGTAACAGTTCCCCAGTTGGGATTAGAGCCTTTTTTTGAATTTCAGCCTACTAGAATAAACTGCTTATCTTTTGCTAGTCCTTTTCTGGGAGTAGGACTCTCCCTACCTTTCCAAAAACTTGGTTCTGGATCCAAACAATACTTATAACATAGTACTTAGTTATAAGTATATATTAATATGCATGACTTAACTGTCTGAATATTACCACTGCCTCTGATCTTACTCCACCCTGTAGAATAACATCATTAGAGACCATCTTGGGGCAGAAGAGGATACCTTTTCAGTATGAGAACTAGACTCCTTGTCTTACTCTGATCAGAGTCCTGGTCTCCCCACTGCTGAGGTTTCAGCATGCCATGTAGCTGAGTTTATCAGAGTTATGAGGGTTTAATCAGAATCTCAAATCAAGTACAGTCCAGCCCAACTTATTTGAGAACTTTATCTTGTTACTTCATTTATTATAGTTACCTTCAAAAGAGCAGTGGAAAAGGCACTACAGAATATGCAAAAAAATCTGTCATTTGAAGGCAATAATTTACAAACGTGCATCACTTCACTGAGATCAGGAAATATTTTGTCCTTGCCTCCTGTAGTGGATATAACTGATGTACAAAAATGTGTACATTTAAAAAGTATGCAATTTGATGAGTTTTTTTCATAGGAATACACTCATGAAACCATTAACAAGATAATGACTATATCCATCCCTTCCAAAAATGTTCTCTTGTTGGCTTGATTTTGAACATGTTAAGTTTAAGATAGCACATGATATGCAAATTGGGATTTTTGAGTAGATATAGAGGTCCACAGTTCAGAGGAGAGGTCTGACTAAAATTGGGAGTCATCAGCATATGGAAGGCATACTTAAAGCCATAAGATTAGATGAGATCACCAGTAGAGAAAAAAAGGTGTCCAAGAGTTGAACCCTGTGGCCTTTCAGGATTAGGACATTCCAGGTTTATTCAAATCCTAGAGAATAATTTGTGCCAAGGGACAAAAATCAGGACACAGGAATCTGCTGCCAAGTTCAAGTGCCGTATTTGTTAGGAACAGAAACTAAGTAGAAAACCAAGGATACCTGGAATGAAATGAGCCAAGAAAAAGAAGGATGAGAACCAAGCAAAAGTTGCTGGAAATTGCCTTGGATTTAATACAGACCATTGGTCAACATGAAAACTGAAGAAGTTAGTGTCTGATCATGACTTTGCAAAGTAACAAAGTGATCTTCAGGAGAGAATAAGATGAGGAATTTAGGAGGTATGATAAGGCTTTTTCCTCAGACGCTGCAGATTTGGAGAAAATGGAGCTGACCATGGACAAGTTATAAATTTGCCTAGCATTGATAAAGTATCAGCTGAGGCTGAAAACCACTAATTTTAACAAAGATAATCAGTATATTCAGTATTGTGTGGTGCTTATCTCCTTGGGAGCAGAAAGATAAGACTGGATTAATCCAAAATCAGGGATAAACTGACCAGGAGGAGCAGAACAATAATGGGCCAAGAGTATTGAGGATGCAGGTAAAAGTGCTAAAATTACTGTATTGACCTTGTAATCCCAGCTGATCAGGGAAGGAGAAAAAAAAAAAAGGAGAAGGCTGGAAAATTGTCACAGGTAATGACAGAGGATCAGATGTGCCATAGAAACATGCTGCTGAAAACAAGGTAGAATAAGCCCCTCTCCAATTATACTATGGAATGAGCCTTGTAACATGTGATTATTGGTTTCTCCCTTCTGGACCTGGAGTGTCAGTTCTTCTAAAGCAGAGACTTCCCTTTAACCTCTCTTTAAACTTGGTGCCTAGGACAATGTGCTGGCATCCATGAAATACCTAATGGAATGGAGTTCAACATGTTTTTTAGGGTGGAACTGGTGGCGTAATTTAAATTATCCAAAAGAGACAGAAATGAGAAAAGTTGGAAGCTGTTGTGTCCTGACTGTATACCCCCAAAATTCATATTTTGAATACCCCAAAACGAAGTATAGTGTAAGCCCAGAATCACTATAAATGATGAGATTCAAAAGTCAGAATTGAGATATACCCCAAAGAACACACCTTGCTATTGCCCTAAAGAAGTTTAGTGTGTTTAATGCCTGTGTTCTTATTGATGCAGTTAAAGTGACCAACTATTAGCAACAAACCCCAAATTGTCCTTTGTACAAAAATAGTTTATTAGGTCAGGTGCAGTGGCTCACGCCTGTAATCCCAGTACTTTGGGAGGCCAAAGTGGGAAGATCGCTTGAGGCCAGGAATTTGAGACCAGTGGGCAACATAGCAAGACCATCTCTACAAAGTGTTAAAAAGTAACTGGGTTACTTGGAGGATCTGGCTATGTGGCAGCCGAGATGGGAGGATTGCTTGAGCCCAGGAGGTCAAGACTACAGTGAGCTATGATTGTGCCACTGCACTCCAGCTGGGAAAGAGTGAGACCCTTTCTCAAAAAAAAAGAAAAAGTTATTGGAAGTTATTTGCACTGTCTTTATTAGGCTTATATCCATATTTTTTATAACTGGAGGCCATACCATCAATAAAAACACATTTAGTGCATTAAAAAAGATGGATATGAGCAGTAACAAAAATACAGGCCAAATAACATTATCATTGTTATCATCATTAATTATTTTAGAGACAGGGGCTCACTCTGTCACCCAGGCTGGAATGCAGTGCCTAATCATAGCTCACTGCCACCTTGAACTCTTGGGCTCAAGGGATCCTCCCAGTCAGCCTCCCAAATAACCAGGAGATCCTTCAGCATGTGCCACCAAGCTCAGCTAATTTGTATTACTTTCTGTAGGGATGGGGTGTCACCATGTTGCCCAGGCTGCTCTTAAACTCCTGACCTCAAGTGATCCTTCCAGCTTGGCCTCCAAAAGTGCTGAGATTACAAGTGTGAGTCTCCTTACCAAGCTGCCTTTTTTTTTTTTTTTTAAAGCAATGAGAGCTCACTCTGTAGCCCAAGCTGTTCTTGAATTCCTGACCTCAAGTGGTCCTCCTACCTCAGCCTCCTGAGTAGCTGTGATTATTGATGTGAGTAGCCACACCTATACTAAATAATTTTAATCAACTAATTTTTTTTTTTTTTTTTTTTTTTGAGGCAGAGTCTTGCTCTGTCGCCCAGGCTGGAGTGCAGTGGCCAGATCTCAGCTCACTGCAAGCTCCGCCTCCCGGGTTCCCGCCATTCTCCTGCCTCAGCCTCCCAAGTAGCTGGGACTACAGGCGCCCGCCACCTCGCCCGGCTAGTTTTTTGTATTTTTAGTAGAGACGGGGTTTCACTGTGTTCGCCAGGATGGTCTCGATCTCCTGACCTTGTGATCCACCCGTCTCGGCCTCCCAAAGTGCTGGGATTACAGGCTTGAGCCACCGCGCCCGGCCTTTTTTTTTTTTTTTTTTTAAACAGACGTGCTCTGTTGCCAGGCTGGAGTGCAGTGGTGCCATCTCAACTCACTGCAACCTCTGCTTCCTAGGTTCAAGTGATTCTCCTGCCTCAGCCTCCCAAGTAGCTGGGACTACAGGCGCACACCACTATGGCCAACCAATTTTTGTAGTTTTAGTAGAGACAGGGTTTCACCATGACCTCGTGATCTGCCCACCTCAGGCTCCCAAAGTCCTGGGATTACAGGTGTGAGCCACTGCACCCAGCCGCAACTACTTTTGTATAAAAGTAGTTGATTAAGGCCAGGCATGGTGACTCATGCCTGTAATCCCAGCACTTTGGGAGGCCAAGGCGGGCAGATCACTTGAGGCCAGGAGTTCGAGACCAGCTTAGCCAACATGGTGAAACCCCATCTCTACTAAAAATACGAAAATTAGCCTGGCGTGGTGGCATGAGCCCGTAATCCCAGCTACTTGGGAGGCTGAGGCAGGGGAATCACTTTAACCCAGGAGGTGGATGTTGCAGTGAGCCAAGATCAAGCCACTGCACTCCAGCCTGGGTGACAGAGCAAGACTCTGTCTCAAAAATCAAAGTAAATAAAATAAAAACTAACAAAAGTACAGTTTGGGAATTGTTGCTAATAGTTGATTAGTTTAATTGCTTCAATGAGAACATTAGCATTAAACACGCTAAACTACTCTGGAGCAATAGTAAGGTATACTCTTTGAGATACATCTTAATTCTGACTTGAATTTCATTGCTGATGGAGATTCTGAGTTTATGTTACATTTCTTTTTCAAAAGTGAATGTACATTGACTAGCCCTTAAAAAAAAAAAAAGCAGCCAGGCATGGTGGCACACCTGTAATCCCAGCTACTTGGGAGGCTGAGGCAGGAGTATCGCTTGAGCCCAAGAGTTTAAGACCAGCCTAGGCACAGCAAGACGCCGTCTCAAGAGAAAGAAAGAGAAGGAGAGAAAGGGAGGAAGGGAGAGAAAAACAAAGAAAGGAAGGAAGGGAGGGAGAGAGGGAGACAAACATTGTTCAGTTTGGCCACATGCCCAGAAATGTCAGGATAGTTTTGAAATTCATGGACTTCTCCCCACATATTGATATAGCTCACTTTCTTGAAGGATGTTGTTTGCTTTCAATTCAATCTGTTCCTCCGGAGATTGAACCATACTGATAGACTAAGTGTGTGATGATTCAGAAATATACTAAGGTTTGCATTCATTTGTTCATTGAACAAATATCCTGAATGCCTACCATGTATAGGTACTATCCTAGGCACGAAAGATACAGTAGTGAACCAAACAAAAACCTCTGCTCTTGTGGAACTTACATTGTAGGAAGACGAGAAGGACATTATATAATAAATAAATTATAAACTATGTTAAAAAATGAGAAGTGACACAGAAAAAATAGAATATGAGATATTGGGAGTGGGTTTGGGGAGATAATTAGTATTGCAGTTTCAAATGGGGATTCTCTCACCTAAGAGGCAATTGAAGTAAATGGAGTTGACAGAATAGGCTTCAATGAAAAGGTGAGATTAATTAAGCAGAGATTTAGATAGATGCATAGCTCAGTCTCTCACCTAACAGAGGGTGAGAGATTGATCTGTGCATATATCTGGGAAAAGGGCATTTCCATAGCAGTGGCCCACAGGAAGGAGCATGCATAGTGAGAAAGGAAGCAAGGCATGCAGCTTATGTAGGGCTTAATGTGTCATTGAAAGGATTTCACTCCTAGTCCAATGGGAGCCACTGTGAAAGAAAACACAGAAACTCCAAGTATGATTCATACACATCAAAATCTACGAACGCTACCTCTAGGGCCCAGATTGTGGCCTCTAAATACCACTTACCACTAAAAGGAAATAGATCTGAGACAGGAAATGTACAAGACGATCTCGTTGTACCTTGCTATAGCAGGTAGCAAGACTGCTCAAGTTGTGTTAAAAGAACTCAGGAGGGCAAGCACGGTGGCTCACGCCTGTAATCCCAGTGAGGATTACAAAACAGGCAGATCACTTGAGGTCAGGAGTTCAAGACCAGCCTGGCCAACATGGTGAAACCCCATCTCTACTAAAAATACAAAAATTAGCTGGGCATGGTGGTGGGTGCCTGTAATCCCAGCTACTAAGGAGGCTGAGGCAGGAGAATCGCTTGAACCTGGGAAGCGGAGGTTGCAGTAATCCGAGATCTCGCCACTGCACTCCAGCCTGGGTGACAGAGGGAGATCCATCTAAAAAGAAAAAAGGAACTCAGGAGTCAACTTGGAGAGTCTCTCACTTTCCAAAGATGGAAAATTTGACTATTATTGAGCTGTAATAGATAAAAAGACATAAAATGTCTTCAAATCTATGAATTCAGAATGATGCTTTTAAAAACTGAATTTAATAGTGTTAAAGGATGCTAATCATCAGTTTCAGAACTGCAAATAAAGGGACTTTCCAATACCAACTGTACTGACACAACCAAATAAAAAGTGATAAAAAGTTTGTCTTTATTGACATATTCCAATTAACAATGAAAAAAGATTGGCGTAATTAGATCATCATTTTGCAACATTCTAATGAATTAATATATATAGGCAATAAATATCAACAACTGCTAACATCCAAAAAAGAGGTGATGAAATATTATATGTCCCTGAAGAAAGAATTTGACAATGCCTATTTCAGACTCTTGTCTGAAAACAATAAAAATGAATATGAATTTGATAAAGCCTCTGGATACAATTACCAATTTACAGATGACAGAGAAAAATGTTAAACTACATTACAGAGATACAATCAGCAAAATCCAGACTATGGAAAACTCTACAAATGATTTCTATAACAAATAAATTGCAAGGAAAGAAACCAACAAGAGATGAATGGGTAACCTATAAATCAGGAAACTGAGAAGATATATCAACATTCTCAATGTTTGCATCCCAGCTGGATTCTCATTCAATATTGGAAAAAAAAAAAAAAAAAAAAACAGATGACATTTATGAGATACATGCTTAAATACAGGCTATTTCATATGTCAAAAAATAACTGGGACTTTGTTAAGAGTGATAATGGCATTGTGGCTCTTTTTGTTGTTAAAGAGGCTATATCTTTTAGACATACTGAGTTATTTATGGATGAAATGATTTGATGTCTGAGATTTGTTTCAAAATAATGCAGAAAACAAAGGAAGTGGTTGAAGGATATAAATGAAACTAGATTAGCCTGAAGTTGATAATTGTTAATGTTAGATGATGGGCTCTTGGGAGTTTATTATACTCTTTCTCTATTTTTGTACTTGTTTGAAATTTATAGAATAAAATTTTTTTAATCTGTGAATTTTTTAAGTTGATTTAATTTCTAACAAGATACTGTGTTTCTTCACAATTTGGTTTTATTGTGTTCTAGCTAGTGCTGTAACAGAACAGGGCCATTTCCTGCTGCCACAAACATAGCCCACCTGTCCATATAGATATATAATGTCTTCATGATTCTACAGTGCTCTCATGTGTTCTCCTAGTGATTAAATTCAGGGTATTTCAGTCAGAGCATATGCTTTAGAGACACTTTACATGCATTAAATGAAATAATGCAGACCAGGTGATGTGGCTCACGCCTGTAATTCCAGCACTCTGGGAGGCTGAGGTGGGCGGATCACCAGATGTCAGGAGTTCAAGTCCAGCCTGGCCAACATGGTGAAACCCCATCTCTACTAAAAATCTAAAAACACAAAAAATAGCTGGGCGTGGTGGCAGGTGCCTGTAATCCCAGCTACTCAGGAGGCTGAGGCTGGAGAATCACTTGAACCCGGGAGGTGGAGGTTGTACTGAGCCTAGATCATGCCATTGCACTTCAGTCTGGGTGACAGATGGAGACTCCATCTAAAAAAAAAAAAAAAGAAATCATGCATATAAAATGTTTAATATAGTGCTTGTCATCATGCATTAGCTATAACTGTTAATAAAATTGGGTGTTTCAATGCATATCAGTAAACACAATATTGTGAGCCACTACGTTCGAATAAGTTAAGTCCATCAGATTCCTTCAGTTAAAAAAATATGTGATCTGTGAAGTCAGGAGTTTGAGACCAGCCTGACCAACATGGTGAAACCCCATCTTTACTAAAAATACAAAAATTAGCCAGGCGTGGTGGCCCGCTTCTATAATCCCAGCTACTCAGGAGACTGAAGCAGGAAAATTGCTTGAACCCAGGAGGTGGAGGTTGCAGTGAGCAAAGATCGTGCCACTGCACTGCAGGCTGGGCCACAGAGTGAAGACTCCATCTCAAAAAAAACAAAAAACAAAAAAACCCAACACAGCATGGAGTGATGGCTCACACCTATAATTCCAGCACTTTGAGAGGCCAAGACACACAGGTGACTTGAGCCCAGGAGCCTCCCAAGTAGCTGCAACTAGCAGGTGCACGCCACCACACACAACTGGCATTTTTTTTTTTCTTTTTTCATAGAGACAGGGTCTCTCTCTTTTACCCAGGCTGGTCTCAAATTCCTGGACTCAAGTGAATCTCACCTCAGCCTCCCAAAGTGCTGATGTGCTCCCACTGCACTTGGCAAGGTGAAGAACTCACAGCTAGAGAGTTTAATGCCAGCAAAGAATAGTTTGAGATATAGGTGTGTGTTTTATATATATATATATAATACATGTGTATGTGTTACATGTATATATAACACACACATATATTATATATATATATTTTTTTTTTTTTTTTTTAAGAGACAAGGTTTCTTCTTGTTGCCCAGGTTGGAGTGCAGTGGCTTGATCACAGCTCACTGTAGCTTCTAACTCTGGACTCAAGCAATCCTGCTTCAGGCTCCCAAGTAGCTGGGAGTACAGTAACATGTCAGTATGCCTGGCTTCAACATAATAAAACTTTCCAAAATATACTTTTTATATTTCAACATATCTTCCATACATATCCCTTAATAAAATGCCATCTCTATCTTAAGATGCTTTTACCCGAATATAACAGCAAACCCAAAATGGCTTAAACTATACATACATCTTTTTTCTTTTTTTTTTTTTTTTGAGACAGAGTCTCGCTCTGTTACCAGGCTGGAGCACAGGGGCATGACCTTGGCTCACTGCACTCTCCGCCTCCCAGGTTCAAGCGATTCTCGTGCCTCAGCCTCCCAAGTAGCTAGGACTACAGGCGAGCGCCACCGGGCCCAGCTAATTTTTGTACTTTTTAGTAGAGACGGGGTTTCACCATGTTGGCCAGAATGGTCTCAATCTCTTGACCTCGTGATCTGCCCACCTCGGCCTTCCAAAGTGCTGGGATTACAGGCATGAGCCACCGCGCCCAGCCCATATTTTTTTCTTTTTTGAGACCGAGTCTCTCTCTTGTTACCAGGCTGGAGTGCAGTGACATGATCTTGGCTCACTGCAACCTCTGCCTCCCGGTTCAAGTGAGTCTCCTGCCTCAGCCTCCTGAGTAGCTGGGATTACAGGTGCCCTCCACCACACCCAGCTAATTTTTGTACTTTTAGTAGAGACGGGATTTCGCTATGTTGGCCAGGCTGGTCTCCAACTCCTGACCTCAGGTGATCCGCCCGCCTCGGCGTGAGCCACCACACCCGGCCAAATTTCTTAGCTCTTGTAAAAGGAAGCTCAGAGGTAATGAAAGTAAATTGATGTAACGTCTCAGTTATTATATTAAGAACCCAGATTTGTTCCATTTTCCACTCCATCATCCTAAGTCTGTAAGTTTTGCCCTCAGGATGGCTTCCCTCATGGTGACAAACTGGCGGCAGTAGTTCCAGACATGGAACAACGTTAGCCAGAGGAAAGGAGGGATGATCTCTTATTTTATTCTTCTTGAGAATGAGGAAATCTGTTCCAGAAATTTCTGACAGACCACACTTCACATCTCATATACCAAGATTAGATCATATATCCATTACTAAACTACTTACTATGAAGGAGAATGGCATTACTATGATTGATGTGAACTAATCATTTGGGGACAAAATGAATGTGGGGGTGTCAACCACCATAGCTAACACGACATCTTATGCACTCCTTTTTTTTCGAGATGGAGTTTCACTTTTATTGCCCAGGCTGGAGTACGATGACATGATCTCGACACTGCAACCTCCACCTCCCAGGTTCAAGCAATTCTCCTGCCTCAGCCTCCCAAGTAGCTGGGATTACAGGCACGCACCACCACGCCCGGCTAATTTTGTATTTTTACTAGAGACGAGGTTTCTCCATGACCGTCAGGCCAGTCTTGAACTCCTGACCTCAGGTGATCTGCCTGCCTCGGCCTCCCAAAGTGCTAGCATTACAGGCTGAGCCAACGTGCCCGGCCTTAAACACTCTTCTACCTGAGTATAAGTGACTAACTGGGGCTGGGCACAGTGGCTCACACCTGTAATCCTAGCAGTTTGGGAGGCCAAGGCAGGTGAATCACTTGAGGTCAGTAGTTGGAGACCAGTCTGGCCAATATGGTGAAACCCTGTCTCTACTGAAAATACAAAAAAAAATAGCTGGGTGTGGTGGTGCATGCCTGTAATCCTAGCTACTCAGGAGGTGCTTGAACCCAGGAGATGGAGATTGCAGTGAGCCAGGATCAGGCCAGCTCATTTAATTTCTATCATGACAATTGTCAACATTATTAAAAATTCTCCTACTCATTCTTTTCATTGGCAATATTGAGAGCATTTTTTTTTAATTCTTTTTTTATTCTTTTTTTTTTTTTTTTTTTTTTTTTTGAGACGGAGTCTCACTCTGTCACCAGGCTGGAGTGCAGTGGCATGATCTTGGCTCACTGAAACCTGTGCCTCCTGGGTTCAAGCAATTCTCCTGTCTCAGCCTCCTGAGTAGCTGGGACTATAGGCATGCGCCACCATGCCCAGCTAATTTTTGTATTTTTAGTAGAGACAGGGTTTCACTATGGCCAGGATAGTCTCGATCTTTTGACCTTCAGATCTGCCCACCTCGGCCTCCCAAAGTGCTGGGATTACAGGCGTGAGCCATCGCGCCTGGATTAATTTTTAATTTTTTTTTTTTTTTTGAGACAAAGTCTCACTTGGTTGTCCACGCTGGAGTGCATGCCACCACACCCGGCTAATTTTTGTATTTTTAGTAGAGATGGGGTTTCACCATGTTGGCCAGACTGGTCTCGAACTCCTGACCTCAAGTGATCCACCTGCCTCGGCCTCCCAAAGTGCTGCAATTACAGGTATGAGCCACCGCGCCCAGCTGCATTTTATTTTTGTAGATATTAAATGGTTATTTAATCAATTTTAGAAATTCAAGTTTCCTTGAATTTTATCAGGATGACAAAGTTTATAGTAATAAATAGTCCAAATGTTTAATGGTACACTGGTTATCTCTGGACAGTAGAATAATCTCTAGCTAGTGGGTTTATATTACCATTAAAAAATTAAACCTCTCTGGTAATCTATCCTCTCATATCCATTTGCAGTCATTCTAGTCTACACTACCCCCCAACATGGCCCTCTCTCTTTCAGTCTTTCCACTGCACAGTCTACAGGGATAAGAAACTACCCCCATATCCTCGACCATTTTTTGTGGGCATGCATTTCTTCCACCTCCTTGCCCTAATTAAAATCTGATTCTTCCCTCCTTAGGGTACTATTTTCTCTTGCTGCAGCTTGCTTCCTTCCTCAGGTATGAAGTTAAGGTTAGTATCTTCCTTGCTCTGTACTGCCACTTCTTTTTTTTGAGACAGTCTTACCCTGTCACCCAGGTGAAGTGCAATGGCACAACCTTGGCTCACTGCAACCTCCCTCCCAGGTTCAAGAGATTCTTATGCCTCAGCCTCCCTAGTAGCTGGGATTACAGACGCATGTTACCACACCCAGCCAATGTATGTATTTTTATTTTTTTATTTTTTTATTTTATTTTATTTTTTAAGATGGAGTCTTGCCCGGTTGCCCAAGCTGGAGTGCAGTGGCACGATCTCGGCTCACTGCAGCCTCCAACTCCCAGGTTCAAGTGATTCTCTGTCTCAGCCTCCCAAGTAGCTGGGATTACAGGTGTGTGCCACCACACCCAGCTAATTTTTATATGTTTAGTAGAAATGGGGTTTTACCATGTTAACCAGGCTGGTCTTGAACTCCTGACCTCAAGTGATCCACCTGCCTCTGCCTCCCAAAATGCTGCAATTACAGGTGTGAGCCACCATGCCCAGCTTAATTTATGTATTTTTAGTAGAGACAAGGTTTAGTCCTGTTGGCCAGGCTAGTGTTGAACTCCTGACCTCAAGTGATCTGCCCGCCTCAGCCTCCCAAAGTGCTGGGATTACAGGTGTGAGCCACCATGCCCAGCCTCACTACTGCCACTTCTTAACAATTACTCCTCCATCTTTATGTAAAACCCCTTAATCTTTTCATGTTCATGCCACCTGGCTTGTCACCTTTTGTCTTACTTCAAGGCTATCATTTTCGTACTTTGTGGTTACTACCCCTTATTAATTTTGAAGAGTTTGAGACCAGGTTCGTGGCTCTATTCTGTAACATCTATTTTTAATATTCACAAGTCAATGTCCAAACAATTTGGTTTATCATTTATTTGACTTCCTCCACTTTCTCCCTCCACTTCCTCCCTTTTTGCCTGGGATTCCATTGTCCCATAGAGAGCCATGGATAAAATTCAAGAAGTCTGTGAACTTGGACAGGGGAAAATATGTATACTTTTACTAACTGAAATTTAGAATTTCCTTCAATAACAAATGTAGACTGTACACCAGAGTAGTACTAGCAATATCTATGGGTTTGTCACCAATAGAAAGCACAGCTATTTTTTTCCAAAGAGTCATCTGCATCCCGGTGTTTATCGCAGCACTATTCACAACAGCTAAGATATGAAATAAACCTAGGTGTCCAACAACAGATAAACGGATAAAGAAAATTTGGGCTGGACACAGTGGCTCACACTTGCAATCCCAGCACTTTGGGAAGCTGAAGTAGGAGAATTGCTTGAGCCAAGGAGTTCAAAACCAGCCTGGGCAACGTAGCAAGAATCCATCTCTACAAAAAATTTTAAAAATTGGCTAAGTACAGTAGTGTACGCCTGTAGTCCTAGTTCCTTGGGAGGCTGAAGTGGGAGTATCACTTGAGCCCAGGAGATTGAGGCTGCAATGAGCCATGCAGTGAGCCATGATAGCACCACTGCACTCCAACCTGAGCAACAGAGCAAGACCCTGTCTCAAAAGAAAAAAAAAAAAGGAAAACATGGTGTATATATACACAATGGGCTACTATTCAGTCATAAAAAAGATTACATCATGTCATCTACAGTAACATGAATGGAACCGGAAGACACTATGTTAAGTGAAATAAGCCAGGAACAGAAAGTTAAACACAACACATTCTCACTCATGTGGAAACTAACAAAAGTTGATCTTGCCGGGCACAGTGGCTGACGCCTGTAATCCCAGCAATTTGGGAGGCAGAGGCAGGTGGATCACCTGAGGTCAGGAGTTCGAGACCAGCCTGGCCAACATGGTGAAACCCCATCTCTACTAAAAATACAAAAATTAGCCAGGTGTGGTGGCGGGTGCCTGTAATCCCAGTTACTCGGGAGGCTGAGGCAGGAGAATCGCTTGAACCCAGGAGGCAGAGGTTGCAGTGAGCCAAGATCGCACCATTGCACTCTAGCCTGGGGGACAAGAGTGAGACTTCATCTCAAAAAAAAAAAAAAAAAGTTGATCTCATAGAAGTAAAATGTAGAACAAAGGATACTAGAGGTTGGCAGGGGTATGGGAAATGGGAAGATAGGGAGAGATTTGTTAAAGGATATAAAATTAAGGCTGGGTGTGGTGGCTCATGCCTATAATCCCAGCACTTTGGGAGGTCAAGGTGGGTGGATCACCTAAGGTCAGGAATTTGAGATCAGCCTGACCAACATGGAGAAACTCTGTCTCTACTAAAAATACAAAAAACTAGCTGGGCATGGTGGTGCATGCCTGTAATTCCAGCTACTCGGGAGGCTGAGGCAGGAGATTCGCTTATACCTGGGAGGCGGAGGTTGCGGTGAGCCAAGATTGCGCCACTGCACTTCAGCCTGGGCAACAAAAGCAGAACTCTGTCTCAAAAAAAAAAAAAAGATACAAAATTATAGCTAGGTAGAAGGAACAAGTTCTAGTGTTCTATACCACTGTGGGATGACTATAGTTAAACAAAAATATATACTTTCAGATAACTTGAAGGAGGATATTGAATGTTCCTAACACAAAGAAATGATAAATGTTTGAGATGGTGGATGTGCTAATTGCCCTGATCTGATGACTATACATTGTATATATTGAAACGTCACTATGTACCCCCACGAATATGTACAATTATAATATGTCAACTTAAAAACATTTAAAAGTAAAAAAAAAAAAAAATCCAGAACACACAAGGAACTGAGCCAGCATGAATAAGAATTAGCAAAATCTTCAAACCTCAAGACCAGACTCACAAGGACTTCAGATACAGAAATTTTAAATAAAAATTATAAAATAAGTATGTTAAAATGTTTAAAGAAATAAAGGAAGACATTGGTATATGATACAGAAATAAAAGACCATCAAAAATAATTTGTATGACATGAAAACAATCAAATAGACATTCTGGAAATAAAACATATATAATGGACAGGAGTGAATGTCCCTAGGCTCCTGACGTCTCTGCATTTACAAGTAGTCTGAGCGAGAAAATGCTGGAAGACCTCAGAAGCCAAGTGGAAGCCCCAGAGTGAAGCCAGGAGTGCCTTCATTTCAGACTCAGCAGCTGCCTACAGTCGTGGTTGACACACTGCTGTAGCATGTGTGCTGCCTGAACACTGACTGGCCACCCCCACAGCCCAGAACACTGGCATCATCTGTACTATCAGCCCAGCTTCCTGATTGATGGAAATGTTGATGATTAAGTCTGGAATTAATATGGCTTGTCTGAACTTTTGAGTACCACGCAAAGACCATCAAGAACGTGTGCACAACTCTGGAAAGCTTTGCTTCGAACCCCAATCTCTAGCAGCTAGTTGCTGTGGCTCTGGACACTAACGGGCCTGAGATCTGAACTGGGGCTCACACAGAGCAGTGTCCCCATGGAGGTGGAGCTGAAGAAGGGAGCCACCTTCAGATCACACTGGATAATGCCTACATGGAAAACTATGATGAGAACTTCCTGTGGCTGGACTACAAGAACATTTGTAAGGTAGTGGAAGTGGGCAGCAAGATCTACAGATGTAGTAACTTATTTCTCTGCAGGCAGAGCAGAAAGGTACTGACCCCCTGGTGATAGCAGTGGAAAATGGTGGCTCCTTGGGCAGCAAAAACGGTGTAGACCTTCCTGGTGGCTGTGGACCTGCTTGCCATGTCAGAAAAGGACATCCAGGATCTGAAGTGTGGGGTAGGATTGGATGTGGATATGGTGTTTGCCTCTTTCATCCACGTGGCATCTAATGTCCATGAAATTAGAAAGGCAATTATTGCACATTGGAGCAAGGTGCCCACTTGCCCACCGGAGTTAGGCTCTTACCTTCCCACAGGAACTAAGACCCACAGCTATTTTTATATATCTTACAGTTCAGATCAGACACAAATATGTAAACCTCTACATTACTTCTATGTAGAAATTATGTTTCTCTTTAAGCCTGTCACAGATTTTGTTATTTAATGCAAAGAAGCACATATATTACTATGGGACACTTTTGGTTTGTTTAAATATTTTGATAGTTGTATATTAACGTAAAGGGTTTCATTTGTAATCTTGTACAGACGGTCCCCAACTTACAATGGTTCAACTTATGGTTTTTCATCTTTACAATGGTGTGAAAGCAATACATTTTCAGTAGAAACTGCAGGTCACTCATAAAACCATTGTGTTTTTCAGTTTACTGCAATATTTAATAAAGCATATGAGATATTCCACATTTTAACTTTGTGTTAGATGATTCTGCCTAATTATAAGACAAAGTAAGTGTTCTGAGCACATTTAAGGTAGACTAGGAAAACTATGATATTCAGTAGGTTAGTTATATTAAATACATTTTCAACTTACAATATTTTCAATGGGGTTTATTGGAACATAACTTCATTGTAAATTGAAGAGCATCTTTTATGCATTTTAAAATCTTTTTTGAGAAGGGGTCAATAGGCTTCATCAGACTGGCAAAGTGGTCTATGGCAAGAAAAGTTAAGGACCTCTGCATTTCATATCAAATCCTACTTGTTTTTAACTTCCCTTCCTATCCAGCCTAATTTCAAGGTTTATTGGTGGCCCTCTCATGCAATATTCCCAACTTCCTTACCCTGTCTTCTTTCCTGGGCAACTACTGAAATCACTTTTGCAAAAATTATAACAATGAGAGAAATCTAACATAACTGACTCTATCTTGCTTCTAACCTCACAAGGCCTAACTACTCTTGCTCATTCTCGGGCAGATTTCAAACTAACTATGGGAAGAATTTAGTTGATAGTTTAAAGCAAGGATGATAGCAGTCCCTTCTTAAAACTAACCCTTTATTGTTCAGGAACCAAAACTGCCTCCCTAAAGCTAATGAAAGTCCACAATGTTAGAATTATGGGAGTGGCCTGAATTCTGTGAAGACATAGACACAGTTAAACGATAACAAGCCATTGTTCCCTAGCTTACTTTTCTGTAATTGTTTACTGTTCAGGAGTTACATAGTTGGAGGTCACAAGATTTGTAACCCTAATTGCTCCTCTAAATAGCATTACTATTGTAAAATCTAAAACTGGTCTTTGAGATATTTTTCAGACTTCGGCATCCTGGCAGATGCTAGCTGTACCTGTGGCCCATGCCAAAGAACTGACTCTATGGGTCCTGTGATTCCCTGACAGCCCCCATCCCATGCAGAAACTGATTCAGGGCACAAAGACAGTTTCAAAGTCCCTATGATTTCATCCCTAACCAATCAGCAGCATTCATTCTCTAGACCCAGCCCACCAAATTATCCTTCAAAACCCTAGCTCTGGGAGGCAGATTCAAGAAATATCTCCCATCCTTCCATTCAGTTGCCTTGCTATAATTAAACTCTCTGCTGCAACACTGCTATCTCATTGTATTGGCTTTTCTGTGCAGTGGGCAAGAAGAATCCATTGGTCTGTAACACTACCTGAAAAAACCCCAGCTATGGATTGATTCAACCAATTGCCTTTCCCAATAACATGCCAGTATTACTGAGCCTTGCTGCCTAAATCATATGGCAGCGCAGACTTATGCCACCATAAATTTATGGTCTCCAGCTCAACCAGGTTCTCAATGCTACAGGCAATTCTTGTTTCCCTTATCAGTTTTCTTTCTTTTTTTTGAGATGGTGTCTCATTCTGTCACCCAGGCTGGAGTGCAATGGCATGGTCTTGGCTCACTGCAACCCTGCAACCTCCGCCTCCCAGGTTCAGTGATTCTCCCACCTCAGCCTCCTGAGTAGCTGGGACTACAGGCACGTGCCAACACACCCAGCTAATTTTTGTATTTTTAGTAGAGACAGGGTTTCACCATGTTGGCGAGGCTGGTCTCAATCTCCTGACCTCATGATACATCCACGTCAGCCTCCCAAAGTGCTAGGATTACAAGCACGAGCTACCTCGCCCAGCCACTTTGTCAGTTTTCGTTCCTCAGACTTCCTTTCTCCTCCACATCTCTTCACTCCTTCCTCCCCTATCTCAATTCTTTCCTCACCTAAAAATATGATTTTACCTCCCTCTTCATGGAGAATTTTGATGTTGTCAGACAACACAATTTCCTTACACCAGTTTTCACATGTATCCACTGTTTTTTATTCCCTCTCACTACAATAAAATGGTGTCCTCTGGGGTAAGGCAAATTTCTCCTCCAGTGCTCTGAATCACATTCATTCATTCATTCATTCATTCAACAAATACAGAATTTACTAGTTTGTTATATGTTGAATTATGTCTTCCCAAAAAAGATATGTTGAAGTCTTAATCCCTGGTACCACAGAATGGAAATAGGATCATTGTAGATGTAGTGAGTTAAAATGAGGTGACGTTGGAGTAGGGTGGGTCCTAATCCAATATGACTGCAGTCTTTATAACAGAGGGCCATAAAAAAGACAGACACAGAGAGAACATCATGTGACGATAAAGGTAGAGGTTGGAGTTATGCACTACAAGCCAAGGAATGTCATAGATTGCCTGAATACCACCAGAAGCTGAGAAGAGGCAAGAAAGGTTTCAGAGGGAGCATGACTCTGCCAACTTTGATTTCAGACTTCTAGCCTCCAGGACTGTGAGATAACAAATTTTTGTTGTTTTGAGCCACCCAGTTTGTGGTACTTTGTTATGAAAGCCCTAGGAAACTAATGTGCTATTATCAGCACAAAACAGTAAGCAAAACAAAGATCCCTGCCCTTGCTGTAGAGCTTAACTGCCCTTCTAAAAGCCTACACATATAGATTATCTCTTTTTTATCCTGTTTTCTACTTCTCCCTCTCTTCTGGCTCCTCTCACTTTTAAATGTCCCAAATCTCTTTATATAAAAATTATAATATTCCTTGCCTTCAAGTTTCCTTCTAGCTACCAAGTTATTCCACATTCTTCTTTTACAGCCACATTTCTTGAAAGAGTTGTCTACACCTGCCTTGTATGCTGATCTACTCACATTGTAGCCCACTGCATTCTCACCTTTGCTTCCATCACTCCACTGAATTTGTCCTTGCCAATGTCAACAGTTAACAGTCTTAGCTACCACCGTTTTTCGCCTTGATTATTATAGTGCCCTCTATATTGGTCTTCTTGCCTCTGCTGTGGCTCTCAAAGTGGGATTCATGGGCAGATGACCTGTGCAGTCACCCAGGGCTTCACACTCAAAGGGCTCCATGCTTGGTTTTAAGCTCTACTATTGCCAACTTGAAATTCTTAATAATTTTATCTTTAAACTTGTATTTTGTAAGTGAAGCCCAATGGGACAATAGAGTACATGTGTGAGCAGGGGAGATATATGCAATATGTGTGCCTGCCATTTTTTGCTGTTCCATTTCCATACAGTAGCCATGATGCCTCATGAGCACAGGATTCCAGTGGACCCATGATATGTGGGAGTTCAGTAAGGCTCGAAGTGAGTACAAAAGAAATGTGCTGAGTCTCAGTGAGCACAGAAAAGCCATGCTTTCCACTGGGGAATCAGATCTTGCTTTGAAGAAACAAAGAAGGCAATGACATTCTAAGAATCTTCCAGGCCAAGAGTGGTGGCTCATGCCTATAATCCCAGCACTTTGGGAGGCTGAGGCCGGAGGATCACCTGAAGTCAGGAATTCAAGACCAGCCTGGTCAACATGGCGAAACCCCATCTCTACTACAAAAAATTAGCCAGGTATGGTGGTGCACACCTGTAATCCCAGCTACTCGGGAGGCTGAGTCAGGAGAATCTCTTGAACTCAGGAGGTGGAAGCTACAGTGAGTCGAGATGGCACAACTGCACTCCAGCCTGGGTGACAGAGCAGGACTCTGTCTCCAAAAAACAAAAAACAAATGTTTCTGAGACTTGCCAGAGCCTTCCCCTACAGTTGCATTCTACACAATGATACTCAAAAGGAAAAAGGGATTGGGAATCCAGCCTGCACTCTGCCTGTCCTGCTTTGCATCCTGACATGGGGGTGCAGTAATGACCTTAGACCAAGGAAAAGAAGCCATTATTTTGGGGCCCCCGCTTGATAGTAGTGTGTCTAATCTCCAAAGTGCATGCAAATCAATTTGGGATCTGCAGATTCTTCTTTAATTGGTCTGAGATGAGACCTGAGGTTCCTCATTTTTGCGTACTCCCCAGGGGTGTCCATGCTGTGTCCAAGGACCACATTTTGAGTAACAAGGCTTTAGAGGACCTTGCTCTTGGATTTCTCATGCCATGCCACTTTGACATGAAAACCCATTTTCAGCTAGGCATGGTGGCACATGCTGTAGTCCCAAGTACTCAGGAGGCTGAGGCAGAAGGACTGCTTGAACCTAGGATTTCGTGTCCAGCCTGAGCAAGATAGCAATACTCTAGCTCTTAAATACACACACACACACACACACACACACACACACACATACAATTCTAGTTCAGTTACCCAGGACTATGTATTTTCCTACTCAAACAGTTGAAAGTTCACTTCTGACTGTTTGCTGGGAGGAGAAGGAATGGTGAATAGAACTTGGATCACTAGGACAGAGTGTTCAGATGTATATGGACAAAAAGCCCTTTTCGGATAGGGTGGAGTTCAGGGTGGGAAAAGAAGGGGAGTAGGCTTGAAGTTATGTGCCTACATTTAATTTTTTTTTTTTTTTGATAGAGTCTCGCTCTGTCACCCTGGCTGGATGGCTGGAGTGCAGTGGCACAATCTCAACTCACTGCTACCTCCGTCTCCCCTCCCGGGTTCAAGCGATTCTCCTGCCTCAGCCTCCAGAGTAGCTGGGACTACAGGCGAGTGCCACCACACCCAGCTAATTTTTATATCTTCAGTAGAGGTAGGGTTCCACCATATAGGCCAGGCTGGTCTTGAACTCCTGACCTCGTGATCCGCCTGCCTCGGCCTCCCAAAGTGCTGGGATTATAGGCGTGAGCCACTGCGCCCAGCCACCTACATTGAATTCTGAGTCCAAGAATTCTAAATCGGTACCTGAATCTTTGAGGTCACTATGAAGTTAGTAAAGTCAAGGTAGAAGGGCAGAACACTTTCTCTTTTTTTTTGAGATGGAATCTCTCTGTCATCCAGGCTGGAATGCAACAGTGCCATCTCGGCTTACTGCAACCTGCCCCTCCCAGGTTCAAGCAATTCTCCCATCTGAGCCTCCCAAGTAGCAGGGATCACAGGCATCTGCCATAATGCTCGGCAAATGTTTTGTATTTTTGTAGAGATGGGGTTTCACTATGTTGGCCAGGCTGGTCTTGAACTCCTGACCTCAGGTGATCCACCCGACTCAGCCTCCCAAAGTGCTAGGATTACAGGCGTGAGCCACCATGCCCGGCCAGAACACATTTTATTTATTGGTTGGTTAGATTGGTCTACAGTTTTTAAATAGACTTAAGGGTATGTAGGCTTCTGTTTGCACTCTCGCCCCATGCTCTCCAAATGTTGGGGGCAAATATGTGGAGTTTCATCCAGCTTGGGGAAGAGGCATCTTTTTTGGATAAAGGCACTTTCCACTGCCCCTTCCACTCTTCAAGGCCTAATCTTCACAGTCTCTAACTATATCTGCCTAGAGAGAACACTTATTTCTAATTCACACTAAGGCTCAGTGTAGTCTAGTAGAAGACAGAATTTCTTAAAAGTAAAAGTGAACATGAAATAGAAAATATAAAGGAGCTTTGGACATAGTAAAAGTATTCTCATGAAATACAGTTCTTATATACATATACATGAAATGTGTAAGCTGCTGATATTATGAAATATGTCTTTTTCTTTTAGTCATGGTCAAAAAAGTGTGAAAGCCTCAGCTCCAGATGGTGTGCAAGGCTGTCCCAATATGATGGTATATTACCTCTCCAATATCACACTTGCAAGAAGTTCTCCTTCCCCAGCCCTGCCTTTCGCCCACTCCACATTCTGACTACAATGAACTTTTTTCCATTTCTAGAAGCCCCCCATGTTTATCTTACCCCTCTGCTTTGACACATGTTGTTCCTTCAGCCTGGATTCCTCTTTCACTACCTCTTCACCTAGATAATGCCTATTCAGACTTGAGGTCCCAGTACAGCCTTCTCCAACCCTAAGTCTCAGTAAGTCACTCTTCCTAAGGGCTACAAGCATCCTTTCTCCTCTCATTGAACTAATCACCATGTTGTATAACTGCTTAGCTGAGTTTTGGTCTTGTGAGGGAAGTTTTGGTTTTGTGAGTTCATCTGTGTCTCTATTATTTAGCATATAATCTGGCATATAGCAATTGCTCAACAAATCATGTTAAATTGCATCAAATTGAAAATATATTTTTTCTATTTTCTATTTAAAGTATGTTACACTGTTATGTATGTATGACTTTGAACTTAAATATTTTCAAGTACTCTGATTATTTTCTTAGGATAGAGCCCTAGAAGCAAAATTATCACTGTGTCCAAGAATATAATAGTTTTAAAGCTTGACATATATTGCCAAATTAATTTCCAAAGGTTTTGATTGTCTTAAACCTGTTTAGAACTAGTGACAGTTTTACAACATTTAGGCAAACTCATCCACGACTATGCTGTATCTCTCCATTTACATGTCTTACATGTATTTCTCAATATAAGTTTTATAATTTTCCTGATATGTGATCGTCATATCCAAAGGTGCACATGTTTTATATATGTTTGTGTAGGTATATGTGTGTGAATACAAACACACTTATATGTAAAATCATCGCAATTGTGAAACAGAACTCTTTTCCATCATATTTGATTACAAAATATTGCTGGTATATAGAAAAGTTAATGGTGTCATTGATTGCATTTTCTTTCTTTCTTTCTTTCTCTTTCTTTCTTTCTCTCTCTTTCTTTCTTTCTTTCTTTTTCTTTCTTCCTTCCTTTCTTCTCCTTTCTTCGTTCCTTCCTTCTCCTTCCTTCCTTCCTTCCTTCCTTCCTTCCTTCCTTCTTTCTTTCTTTTCTTTTCTTTTCTTTTCTTTTCTTTTCTTTTTTTTCTTTTCTTTTCTTTTCTTTCTTTTCTTTCTTTTTTCTTTTCTTTCTTTTCTTTCTTTTTTCTTTCTTTCTTTCTTTCTTTCTTTTTTTTTGACAGAGTCTCGCTGTGTTGCCTAGATGGGAGTGCAGTGGCTATTCACAGGTGTCATCATAGAACATTGCAGCCTCAAACTCCTGGCTCAAGAGATCCTCCCACGTAGCTGGGACTATAGGCATGCACCACAGTGCCCAGCTCAGTGACTGCTTTCTTATCTGCCTATTTTATTTAACTTTTTTATTAGTTATAAATATGTACAACCTTATCATCTGTAAATAATGATACATTTATCTTCTCTTTTTCATAGTTATCCTTATTTGTTTTATATCTCATTTTAATTGCTAGAATTTCCAGAACTTGTTAAATAATGGTAATAAGGGCAGATTATCTTTTGTAGTCCTTACATTAATGGAAACCTAGTATTTCAATGTTGAGTGTGATATTACCTGGGTTTCATAAAAGTATTCTTGATGTTTATGTTTCACTCAATTCCTAGTTTATTGTTATTAATACTTGTATGAACTGAATGTCTATGTTTCCCCACAATTCATAGGTTGAAATCCTAAACCCCAATATGATGGTATTTGGTGGTGGGGCCTTTGTGAGGTAATTAGGATTAGATTAGTTCACGATGGTAGGACCCTCGTGATGAGATTAATGCACTTATCAAAAGAGGAGGAGACACAGGATCTCAATCTCTCTCTGCTTTCCGTCATGTGAGGATACAGTGAAAAGATAGCCATCTACAGACCAGGAAAAAGACCCTCAATGGATCTGCTGGTACCTTGATCTAGAACTGTGACAATAAATGGTTGTTGAACCACCTAGCCCATGGTAATTTGCTATAGGAGCCCAAACTAAGATAAAACTCAAAAGTGGATATTTATTTGTATCAAATGCCTTTTCAGCAACTATCTAAATAAATACATAGTTTCATCTCTTTGACCTTTTAAAATGATGTATTCGATCAAGTGTTACACAATAAATTCTTTTTTTTTTTTTGCGATGTGGTCTTACTCTGTCGCCCAGACTGGAGTGCAATGGCACGATCTCCGCTAACTACGACCTCCACCTCCCAGGTTCAAGTGATTCTCCTGCCTCGGCCTCCCTAGTAGCTGGGATTACAGGAGCTCACCATCATATCCAGCTCATTTTTTTTTTTTTTTGTATTTTTAGTAGAGAATAGAAATTTTGTATTAGACTAGAGGTTTCACCATGTTGGCCAGGTTGGCCTCGAATTCCTGACTTCAGGTGATCCGCCCACCTTGGCTTCCCAAAGTGCTGGGATTACAGGTGTGAACAACCACACCCAACTTTTTATTTTTATTTTTATTTTTAGATACGGTCTCACTCTGTTGTCGAGGCTGGAGTGCAGTGGTGAGATCATAACTCACTGCAGCCTCAAACTCCTGGGCTCAAGCCATCCTCCTGCCTCAGTCACCCAAGTAGCAGGTACCAGACACCATAACTGGCTCTTTTAGAACTTTTTTGAAATTAGTTGCAGAATTTAACTTGCAAGTACTTATTTCAGATTTTTAAATTATTTCTTTCTTCTTTCTTTTTCTTTTGTGACAGAGTCTCACTGTGTTGCCCAGGCTGGAGTGCAGTGATATGATCTCGGCTCACTGCAACCTCTGCCTCCTAGGTTCAAGCAATTCTCCTGCCTCATCCTCCCAAGTAGCTGGGATTACAGGTGCCCGCCACTATGCCTGGCTAATTTTTGTATTGTTAGTAGAGACAGGGTTTCACCATGTTGGCCAGGCTGGTCTCGAACTCCTGACCTCAGGCCATCCACCTGTCTCAGCCTCCCAAAGTGCGGGATTACAGGCATGAACCGCAGCACCTGAAGTTTTTTTGTTTTTGTTTTTTTTCTTTTGACGGAGTTTCTTTCTGTTCCCCAGGCAGGAACAATAGTTCGAACAGTTCAGTAGTTTGAACGAAGCTTATTGCAGCTTCCACTCCCCAAGCCCAAGCAATCCTCCCACCTCAGCCTCCCAAGGAGCTGGGACTACAGATGCATGCCACCATGCCTGGCTAATTTTTTATATTTTTTTTGTAGAGATGGGGTTTCACCATATTGCCCAGGCTGGTCTTGAACTTATGGGCTCATGTGATCATCCTGCCTCAGCCTCCCAATATGCTAGGATTACAGGAATAAGCCACCGTGCCTGACCCTTACATTTCTTTCATAATGTCAATTAGTCTGAATTTGGGTGTGTGTGTGTGTGAGTGCTCTGTTGGGTTTTGATATCAGAGTTTATGCTAATTTTATAAAATAAACTTAAAGTTTCCATCTTTTCTATTCTATGTAACAGTTTATATAACATTGTAATTATGAAAGAATCCATTCTTTGCCGGGCGCAGTGGCTTACACCTATAATCCCAGCACTTTGGGAGACTGAGGTGGGCAGACCACCTGAGGTCAGGGAGTTCGAGACCAGCCTGACCAACATGGTGAAACCCCACCTCTACTAAAAGTACAAAAATTAGCCGGGCATGGTGGCGGGCGCCTGTAATCCCAGCTACTAGGGCAGCTGAGGCAGGATAATTGCTTGAACCTAGGAAGCAGAGGTTGCAGTGAGCCGAGATCGCCCCACTGCACTCTGTGTACAGAATGAGACTCCATCTCAACAAAAGAAAAAAAAAAAAGAAAGAAACAAAGGATCTATTCTTCAAACCATTTAGGCCAAAAACCTTTTAGGAAGTTAATTAGTTAACATCTTTTTCATTTCTTCCATAGTTTTTTGTCTCTGTCTATTTTCTACTTGGGTTAATTTTGATAATGTATTTTTTCTTTTTTTCCTTTTTTTTTGAGACAGAGTTTCGCTGTCGTTCCCCAGGCTGGAGTGCAACAGAGCGATCTTAGCTCCCCGCAACCTCCGCCTCCCGGGTTCAAGCAATTCTCCTGCCTCAGCCTCCTGAGTAGCTGGGATTACAGGCATGCGCCAACATACCTGGCTAATTTTGTATTTTTAGTAGAGACAGGATTTCTCCCTATCAGTCAGGATGGTCTCAAACTCCCTACCTCAGGTGATCCGCCTGCCTTGGCCTCCCAAAGTGCTGGGATTACAGGCGTAAGCCACAGCACCCGGACTTTACTTTTTTTTCAATTATTTTTTTACATTTTTTCCTCCATTTTTCCGTTTTAGAATTTATTTCATGTTATTTTATAGTTCTTTATTTCTGATTGAAGTGTGATCCTTAGCTCATTTACTTTCATTCTATATTTTTCCAAAGTGGAAACACATAAGATTATAAATTTGTCCCTAAGTGCAGCTTTGACTGCAGCCTATAAATATTACACTGAAATTTGGCTTTGACTTTGGAATTAAGCTAAAATCTGTGGTTACAATATTACACTTCATTTTTAGTCTGTGGAAGACTAAATTATCAAATGCTGACTTCAAAAGAATTCCTGGCGTCTATAAATTTGTGTGGAGCCAATGACTATGTGGTTGGGTAGATTACCACCATCTTTAATCAGAGTAAGTCCAACATTAACACAAATAAGGCCTGTTATTTGGATATGTTTTTAATATCCGAATAAAGGAAAAATGGAAGTCATTACAAATATAATATTATTAATATACTGCATTAGCTTTTTTTTTTTTTTTGAGATAGGATCTTGCTCTGCTGCCCAGGCTGAGTGCAGTGACGTGCACATGACTCACTGCAGCTTTGACTTCCTAGGCTCAAGTGATCCTCCCACCTCAGCCTCGTGAGTAGCTGGGACTATAGGCATGTGCCACCATGTCCAGGTAATTTTTGTGTGTGTGTGTGTGTGTGTGTTTGTTTTTTTGGTTTTTTTTAAGAGATGGGATTTTGCCATGTTGCTCAGGCTGGTCTCCAACTTCTGACCTCAAGCAATTTGCCCACCTTGGCCTCCCAAAGTGCTGGGATTACAGACATGAGCCACTGTGCCTGGCCTGGAAATTCTTTATATCCTCTAAGAATGATGTTAAAGCAGGATGTCAAATTTGCCACTGCCAAACTTTACTAGGTGGAAAAATTCTAAAACAATGTGTAAACATCCATGGTAAATGATCTTTAATGCAGATATTATAAAGAGTATGAAAAAAAGGAAAAAACAGTAGAATAGTCAGAAAACAGCCTGCCTTAATTGAAAGCAAACATCTATTTAGTATGGCAAACATGCAGCAGATTCCTGCAGAAGGAATCTAGCAGGTAACAGTGCTGAGAAATTTGTGTTCCTCCATGCTAGTCTTAGGCATTTATAATTTGATGATAGAATTGCAATGATAATTAAATTGTTTTTAGAGATGGAACTCATTTTTTTGCCCAGGCTAGAGTGCAGTTGGAGATCATAGCTCACTGAAGCCTGGAATTTCTGGGCTCCAGAGAGCCTCCTGTCTCAGCCTTCGGAGTGGCTGAGATTACAGGTGCTAGCCACTGTTCCTGGCAATAATTAAAGTTAAAAAATTAAAATATCAGGTTTTATTTTTGTGTTCTAGAAGTTTATTTTATCATTATGATACTCATATTTGGCCTTGGTCTTGTTGAATATTGATTTTAATGCTCAGCTTTTTCTTATTCAGCCCAAATGTTTATTGTAATTCTATTTTGATCTTTAATTTTTTGTTTAATCCAAAATACACTTAGAATAATTTATTTTAATTTTTGTTTTAAAATCAAATTGGGCCGGGCGCGGTGGCTCATGCCTGTAATCCCAGCACTCTCTGAGAGGCCGAGGCGGGCAGGTCATGAAGTCAAGAGATCTAGACCATCCTGGCCAACATGGCGAAACCCCATCTCTACTAAAAAACACAAAAATTAGCTGGGTAGCCGGGTGTGGTGGCGGGCACCTGTAGTCCCAGCTACTCGGGAGGCTGAGGCAGGAGAATGGCGTGAACCCGAAAGGCGGAGCTTGCAGTGAGCCGAAATGGGGCCACTACACTCCAGCTTGGGTGACAGAGCAAGACTTTGTCTCAAAAAACAAACAAACAAAAAAATTAGCTGGGCATGATGGCATGTGCCTGTAGTCCCAGCTACTTGAAAAGAATCGCTTGAACCTGGGAGGCGGAGGCTGAAGTCAGCCGAGATCCAGTCACTGCACTCCAGCCTGACAACAGAGCAAGACTCCGTCTCAAATAAATACATACATACATACATACATACATACATACATAAAATCCAGTTAAATATTCTAACTGGGGCATAGTTTTTGACTAACCTTTTGTGGTTAATTTGTAGGGGTAGGAATTCAGAAGATTTAGGCTATTCGATTTTGCTTTTTAAAATTTGTTGGCTGGGCGCGGTGGCTCACGCCTGTAATCCCGGTACTTTGAGAGGCCGAGGCGGGTGGATCACCTGAGGTAAGAAGTTCAAGACCAGCCTGACCAACATGTTGAAACCCCGTCTCTACTTAAAATACAAAGAATTAGCCTGGCGCGGTGGCTCAAGCCTGTAATCCCAGCACTTTGGGAGGCCGAGACGGGCGGATCACGAGGTCGGGAGATCAAGACCATCCTGGCTAACCCGGTGAAACCCCATCTCTACTAAAAAAAATACAAAAAACTAGCCGGGCGAGGTGGCGGGCCCCTGCAGTACCAGCTACTGGGGAGGCTGAGGCAGGAGAATGGCGTAAACCTGGCAGGCGGAGCTTGCAGTGAGCTGAGATCCGGCCATTGCACCCCAGCCTGGGCGACAGAGACAGACTCCGTCTCAAAAACAAACAAACAAACAAACAAACAAACAAACAATACAAAGAATTAGCCGGGCATGGTGGTGGGTGCCTGTAATCCCAGCTGCTCCAGAGGCTGAGGAAGGAAAATCGCTTGAACCCGGGAGGCGGAGGTTGCAGTGAGCCGAGATGGCGCCATTGCACTACAGCCTGGGCAACAACAGCAAAACTCCATCTCAAAAAAAAAAATTTATTGCAGGTTTTTTTGTGACCTAGAGCATGATTTTTGTCAGCATTCTGTAAATGCTTGAAAAGTTGTATTCTCTGTAAATTCCAAGTTCAACATATATATAAAATACTACTTTAAACTTACTAATAGAATTACTTAATATTATTGTCCTTATTTATTGTCAGCCTTAGCCTAGGAAAGTGCAGTATTAAAACCTCCTATGGCAATTTTAATTCCTTTTCATGCAGTTTTATTTCTTCCCATCCCTAAGGCTATGTTTTCCTTCTACCCGGTAACTACCCTTTCTATACTCTAACACTTGTACCTCTTTTCCAGTTATAGAATGGGTTTTGAGCATTTTTAGACTTTGGGGTTTATATTTGTACTCTTTTCCCTAACCAACATTTACACAAAGTAAATATACACATGACTGAATCCATTTAGCAACTGATTTAATATTTTAAAAGTTATATTCTTCATTTATTTATATGCAAATTCCTCTATATAAAATTGCCAACTTAACAATAAATTTAAATAATTGTCAAGATCATGAAAAAGGAGGTAGACGAAAATATGCTTATATAACAGAAATACCCAAAGACTTTTATTATGGAATTGTTTGTGATGGATAAAACAAAAAGATAAAAACAAACAAAAACCCATCCAAATGCTCACCAGTAATAGGATGGCTATAGAAATTATGAAACTCCTATAAAGTAAAATCTATGCAACTATTGAAAATTGAAGTATATGAAGTATGAAGTATACTGACAAGGGAACGTGGCCAAATATACATATTAGGTGAGAAAGCTAGTTATGGTCATAAGATAACATGTATGATATGAAACCATTCTTGTTAAACATGTGAAAATAATATTAGTATCTAGAGAGAAAAAAACTGAAAGAAATACAGATTATATTTTTATATAGCAACTCTCTTTGGCAATGAGATTACAGGACATTTTTATTTCTATTTCATATGTTTATATAATGGTTGAATTTTTTACTGAAGCGTGTATTATCTTAATATTTAAAATAAAAGTAGGACTACAGATACACAAGTTAGTAGTCTGATAAACTATATGATTATCCTTGTCTTCTTGGAGAATTCTGTGATTGAGTTATCTAGGACTTTTATTTCCTCATATGCTTCTTGCTGGCTTTTCATCTCTTCACTAATCTCTATGCAAATACAGGGAGAGAAGAACTAGTCACATTTTGTCAGCTGAGTTGAAAAAATAGATACAATAATGCAATTAATTTATATAAATGGTTAAGTCTCAAGTGACTCTATTCTAATTGGGTCCTTTTGTGCTAGATTAAAGACCTCAATCTAGCCAAATAAAGAGAGGGAGTATTATTTATTTTAAGGAAACATGTTCAGTAGAACTTTCTGCAAAGATTGGAAAAGTTCTATATTGATGTGTTCATCTCAAGTCACATGTAGCTACTGGGCACTTGACATGTGGCTAGTGTGGCTGAAGAACTGAATTTTAGACTTTATTCTATTTTTTTGTTTGTTTTTTGAGATGTAGTCTCGCTCTGTTGCCCAGGCTGGAGTGCAGTGGTGCAATCTCGGCTCCCTGCAAGCTCTGCCTTCTGGGTTCATGCCATTCTCCTGCCTCAGCCTCCCGAATAGCTGGGACTACAGGCACCCACCACCATGACCGACTCATTTTTGTATTTTCAGTAGAGAACGGGGTTTTACTGTGTTAGCTAGGATGGTCTCAATCTCCTGACCTTGTGATCCACCAACCTCGGCCTCCCAAAGAGCTGGGATTACAGGCGTGAGCCACCATACCTGGCCGACTTTATTATAATTAATATAAGTAGCCACATGTAGCTAGTTGCTATGGTTTTGGACATTTTCATTCTAGTTTAGAAGAAACTGAAGAAACAACAAAATGCAATTAACTTGGTTAAATGTAGTGAAAAGCACATGCAGAAGTGCTGGTAGGTTTCATCTTCATCTTGCTCTACCCTGGTCTGTAGCCTGTTCTTTTACCCAATTGTGAGCCCTGGTAACCAACAGTGACCACAGGCCTGCCACCAGCCACAAAACAGCCATTTTTTTGAGACAAAAATCTCGTCCTGGAGTGCAGTGGTACAATCTCGGCTCACTGCAGACTTGACTTCCTGGACTCAAGCAGTCCTACCTCAGCCTCCCAAGTAGCTGAGACCACAGGTGTGCACCACTTTGCCCTGCTAGAGATGGGGGTTTCACCATGTTGCCTAGGCTGGTCTTGAACTCCTGAGCTCAAGCAATCTGCCGGCCTCAACCTTCCAAAGTCCTGTGATTACAGGTGTGAGCCACAATGCCTGGCCAAGAACAGCCTTCTAGATAGTTCCTTTCCATGGTCTCACTCCAGGAACAAGACATGGCTGGCTTCCAGATTGTCCTGTAAGCTCTCCTCATTCTCCCAGCCTTGTGAAGGGCTGGTTAGTGACATTGCTCATTCTCCAAGTTTCCCTTTTGGATCATTACTTTCTCAGCTTCTCTTATCTCATATAAATTTGTATTCCCATAATAAAACCTTTATTTCATAATACTCATAGTGGTTTTGCTTTCCTGATTGTTTCCTCACTGACACACACTTGAAATCTCTTACTCTACCTTCCTCTCCAACTCCATCAGTGATACAAACAACCACCCAATTGCTCCCTTACTCCCTACTTTCAGTCCATCATTAAGTCCTTGGCAAACTATATTTGAAAATACACTGTGAATATGCCCACTTCTATTTCCTTCGCCACACCTTTAGTCCAAGTAACTGCCACCCCTCATCTGGTTCCACTTCTATCCTCAACCTCCAATAACTATTCAGTTTCTAAAGTTCTAAACACTAATTTTATTTCATCTTATGTTTGTTTGTTTATTTATTTATTTTTTGAGACACAGTTTCACTCTTTTTGCCCAGGCTGGAGTGCAGTGGCACAATCTAGGCTCTCTTGGCTCACTGCAACCTCCGCCTCCCTAGTTCAAGTGATTCTCATGCCTCAACCTCCCCTGTAGCTGGGATTACAGGCACGCACTACCGTACCCAGCTAATTTTTGTAGTTTTAGTAGAGACGAGGTTTCGCCATGGCTGGTCTTCAACTCCTTGCCTCAAGTGATCCATCTGCCTCATCCTCCTGAAGTGCTGGGATTACAGGCGTGAGCCACCACACCCTGCCCTAAATACTAATTTTAAACATTTGAAATCTTTCAGTGATTTCCTGTGTAATCTGGCTTCCTGCTAACTTCTCCAAATTCATCCTGGGCCCTGCTTATTTATAGTTTCTGCTGTCTTATAACTTAGTTTGACATGACCTCTTATAGCCCCAGCTCTGACTCCCTCCTCATTACACTGATTCTACCTTTGGTTTTTTTTTTCTATAGGAATCTTCTGGTTCCAGACGCTGGTCCAATTAGTTGTGGCAAGGCAAGGATGAGTGGGTGTTGCAGAGTAAGACAGCCTAGGCTGCTCCCTTAGCAGGAGCTTTGGGTGGAGTCACCCTGGAAAAGAGCTTTCAGATACACCATGATGGACATGTTCGGTGAAAACAACTATCACAATAGTTTTCTTTTTTTGTGCAATGAATCATCTTGAAATCTGAACAACCAAGATTGCTCTTATTCTGGAACTCCATTTAGATTAGGATGGGAATACCTGGATAAAAATCATTGTTTGGGTTTACGTTTACATTATCCCTGTCTTTTTTGTAGTTACTGGTATATACTCTGTGGCTTCTGGCAATTTAATCCATTACCTTCTATCATAAAAGTTAAAAGCCAAAAAGCTGAAATGACACTGAGTTTCTAACCTTTAAGAAAAAAAAAAAAAAAAGGCCCGGCGTGGTGGCTCACGCCTGTAATCCCAGCACTTTGGGAGGCCAAGACAGGTGGATCACAAGGTCAGGAGATCGAGACCATCCTGGCCAACATGGTGAAACCCCATCTCCACTAAAAATACAAAAATTAGCCAAGCCTGGTGGCGAACGCCTGTAGTCCCAGCTACTCGGGAGGCTGAGGCAGGAGAATGGCGTGAACCCGGGAGGCAGAGCTTGCAGTGAGCCGAGATTGCACCACTGCACTCCAGCCTGGGCGACAGAGTGAGACTCTGTCTCAAAAAAAAAAAAAAAGATAAAACCAACACAAAGAATGTTTAACATTTCTAGTATGTTTAAAACATCAGCCTTCTTTTTTTTTTTTTTTTTTTTTGAGACGGAGTCTTGCTCTGTCGCCCAGGCTGGAGTGCAGTGACCGGATCTCAGCTCACTGCCAGCTCCGCCTCCCGGGTTTACGCCATCCTCCTGCCTCAGCCTCCCGTGTAGCTGGGACTACAGGCGCCCGCCACCTCGCCCGGCTAGTTTTTCTTCATACTTTTAGTAGAGACGGGGTTTCACCGCATTAGCCAGGATGGTCTCAATCTCCTGACCTCGTGATCCGCCCGTCTCGGCCTCCCAAAGTGCTGGGATTACAGGCTTGAGCCACCGCGCCCGGCCAACATCAGCCTTCTTTTAATGAATAAACAATTATTTTAGCTCACTGTTAGATTAACAGAAAAATAAGAAGGTACAGAATTTCCGTTTACCCTCTCACCAACACCTCCTCCACCCGCTAGTTTCCTCTATTATTAACATATTGCATTAGTCTGTGTATTTCTTCATTTGTTACAATTGACAAATGAATACTAATACATTCTTATTAACTAAAGTCTATAGTTTACATTAAGGTTCACTACTTGTTTTACATTTTATGAGTTTTGACAAATATATAATGACATGTCTTCATCATTACAGCATCAGATAGAATAATTTCACAACTGTAAAAAATCCCATGTTCAATGTATTCATTTCTCCTTCCCTTCCCCTGAGCCCCTGGCAAGGACTGATTTTTTTTTTTTTTTTTTTTTTCTGAGATGGACTCTCACTCTGTTGCCCAGGCTGGAGTGCAGTGGCGCGATCTCGGCTAATGGCAAGCTTGGCCTCCTGGGTTCATGCCATTCTCCTGCCTCAGCCTCCCGAGTAGCGGGGACTACAGGTGCCAGTCACCATGCCCAGCTAACTTTTTGTATTTTTTAGTAGAGATGGGGGTTCACCGCGTTAGCCAGGATGGTCTTGATCTCCTGACCTCGTGATTCCCCCGCCTCGGCCTCCCAAAGTGCTGGGATTACAGGCATGAGCCACCGTGTCTGGCCTAACTACTGATTTTTTTACTGTCTCTATAGTTTTGTCTTTTCCAGAATGTCATATGATTGTAATCATAGAGTATATAGCCTTTTTTGATTGGCTTCTATCACTTAGCAACAAGTACTTAAGATTCCTCCATATTTTTTTGTGGTTTTATATGTTATTTCTTTAGAGTGCCAAATAATATTCCATCCTGTATGTATCACAGTTTATTCATTCACCTATTGAAGGACATCTTGGTTGCTTCCAATTTTTGGCAACTGTGAATAAAGCTACTGCAAACATTGGTGTGCAGGTTTTGGGGTAGACATGTTTTTAACACATTCGAGTAAATACCAGAGTGTGATTGCTGGATTGTATGGTAACAGTATGTTTAGTTTTGCAAGAAGCTGCCAAACTGTCTTCCAAAGTGACTATACCATTTTGCATTCCCACCAGCAATGAATGTAAGTTCCTGTTGCTCCACATCCTCATCAGCATTTAGTGTTGTCAGTGGTTTGGATTTTGGCCATTCTAATAGGTATATAATACTATCTCACTGTTTTTTTAAAAAATTGATATAGAATATTTGTAGATATTTATAGGGTACATGTGGTATTTTGATACATGCTACAATGTGTAATGGTCAACTCAGGGTATTTAGGATATCCATCACCTTGAACATTTATAATTTATTTGTGTTGGGAACATTTCAAATCTAGTAATTTTGAAATATACAATATATTGTTAACTATAGTCACCCTCCTGTGCTATCAAACCCTAGAATTTATTCCTTCTATTTAACTATATATTTGTACCAATTAACCAATCTCTCTTCAACGTGCCTCCCTCCCCTCAGACTCTGGTAACTATCACTCTGTTCTCTACCTTCAAGAGATGAACTTTTTAAACTCCCACATATGAATGAAAACATGTGATATTTGTCTTTCTGTGCCTGGCTTATTTCATTTAGCATAATGGTCTCCAGATTCCATTTATCTTACTGCAAATGACAGAATTTCATTCTTTTTTATGTCTGAGTAATATTCCATTGTGTATGTATACCACATTGTCTGTTATCCATTCATCCACTGATGAACACTTGGGTTAATTTCATATCTTGGCTATTTTCTGTTTTAATTTGCAAGTCCCTGACGACATATGATATTCAGCATGTTTTCACATGCTTATTTGCCATTTGTACATCCCCTTTGGTGGGCTATCTGTTCAGATTTTTTGCTCATTAAATTTTGTTGTTGTTCTTGTTGTTGTTGCCAAGCGTAGTGGCTCATGCCCGTAATCCCAGCATTTTGGGAGGCCGAGGCGGGTGGATCACTGAGGTCGGGAGTTCTAGACCAGCCTGTCCAAAATGTTGAAACTCTGTCCCTACTAAAAATACAAAAATTAGCCAGACCTGGTGGCAGAAGCCTGTAATTCCAGCTACTAGGGAGGCTGAGGCATGAGACTTGCTTGAACCCAGGAGGTGGAGGTTGCAGTGAGCCAAGAGTGTGCCACTGCACGCCAGCCTGGGAAACAGAGCAAGACTCTGTCTCAAAAAAAAACAAAAAACAAAAAAAATTTTTGTTTTTTATTTGCCTAACACTTGATATCAACATTTTTGTCAATTTTTAAATTGGATTGTGTGTTTTCTTATTGTTGAGTTTTAAGAATTATTTGTGGCCGGGCGCGGTGGCTCACGCCTGTAATCCCAGCACTTTGGGAGGCCAAGACGGGCAGATCACGAGGTCAGGAGATCGAGACCATCCTGGCTAACACGGTGAAACCCCCCCCTCTACTAAAAAAATACAAAAATTAGCTGGGTGCAGTGGCGGGCGCCTGAAGTCCCAGCTATACGGGAGGCTGAGGCAGGAGAATGGCTTGAACCTGGGAGGCGGAGCTTGCAGTGAGTGGAGATGGCGCCACTGCACTCCAGCCTAGGCAACAGAGTGAGACTCTGTCTCAAAAAAAAAAAAAAAAAAAAAAAGATGTGAGAGATTGTACAAAACTTTTCTTGATTACTAGAAAGATTAGTTTGAATGGCTTCTATGGTCTATTTCGACATTAGGTTTTTATGGTTCTATGGAAAAAGTGTGCTGTGAATTTTCACCATGTGAATTGAAGGGTTCCCTGGCCCATTATAAAATTAATATATGTTAATGGCAAGAAATTTAGAAAATGCAGTAAAGAAGAAAATATGCCTTAGAAAACAAAACAAAACAAAACAAAAACAGTGTGGCGGTGTGGCATTGACTGGGTGAAAGAATTTTGGACGAGTGAAAAATCCAAACGGGCCTGCCTATATTCCTCTCTTTCATTTAGTTGACGACTCAACAGGGCTGCACCTTCTCACTGTTTCAAAGCTTACATGGATGAAAAGACAGCAATGAAACTAATGAATAATCTGCCGGGAGTAGTGGCTCACGCCTGTAATCCCAGCACTTTGGGAGGCTGCGGTGGGTGGATCACCTGAGGTCAGGAGTTTGAAACCAGCCTGGCAAACATGGTGAAACCCTGTCTCTACTAACAATATAAAAATTAGCCGGGTGTGGTGGCGGGTGCCTGTAATCCCAGCTACTGGGGAGGCTGAGGCAGGAGAATCGCTTGAACCTGGGAGGCGCAGATTGCAATGAGCTGAGATATCCCCACTGCACTCTAGCCTGGGTGACAGTGCAAGACTCAAAAACAAACAAACAAATAAATAAACAAACAAAAAACCAAAAAACGAGCCCTGGCACGGTGGCTCACGCCTGTAATCCCAGCACTTTGGGAGGCCAAGTCGGGCAGATCACGAAGTCAGGAGTTCGAGACCAGCCCGGCAAACATAGTGAAACCCCTGATTCTAACAAAAATACAAAAAAATTAGGTCATGGTGGCGGGCACCTGTAATTCCAGCTATTTGGGAGGCTGAGGCCAGGAGAATCACTTGAACCTGGGAGGTGGAGGTTGCAGTGAACCGAGATCACGTCACTGCACTCCAGCCCAGGTGACAGTGCGAGACTCCATCTCAAATAAAAAGAAATGCCAGTATCAAAGAAGGCCAGGCTGAAGCCAGAAAGTGTCTGAGATGAGCTGGGGAGACAGGTGGGACAGATCTTGGAGAGCTTTGTTGATCTAGTTAAGGATTTTGGCTGTTGTTCTAAGTGTAATTGGAAGCTAATGAAGGGTTTTAAGCAGATGCACCATAGGATCTTACTTGCAATTAAGAGAGAGGAGGTCAAGGGAGGGAGAGAGCCTACACAGGAGACAGAGTCATACGGAAAGATGACCTGGGCTTTAAACAGATTAGAAGAGCTGTAAGAGTGGATTAATCAGGAGGCTATGCCATTAGTACAGGTGGTAGATAATGGTGGCTTTACCTGGGTGGTTGCAACATACAGATAAATGGAAATATATTTGGGAGACAGAATTGACAGGACTTGATTAACTGATATGGCAGTGTAGAGAAGGAAGTGCCTTGAATGGTCAGCTACAGCAATTCATGTGGGGGATGTTCAATGAGATGGGAACTCTACATGGAAGATTGGGGGAATATCACGGGCTCAGTTTCCTGAAATGCTGATCTGGAGTGCCAGAAAGCCCACATAAACGTTGAGGGCGTGGCTAGAGAAAGGAATTAGATATCAGAGAAGAGCTAGAGATTTTAATTTGGGAGTCTTTACCCAGGTCAAGGCACTTTTTAAAAAAAAATTTAACACCCAGGGAGGTCTAAACAAAGTGTTATATGTTTCACACCATTTTAATTCTTGTTTAATCTATATAGTATGACTCTATTTTCATAGTTTTCTCTTAAACATTTTGTTTTTCATGTATATCATTAACCACAACCTCTGCGTTGTGAACAAAAATCCCTAAGGCTGAAGTAGCTGAATACCACATATGTTTTGACAGTAAGGAATCTGAGGTGGTGATCTCAAATCCTTACTAAACAGGTTGCCTATGTGGTGCTTTGGGTAAAACGTACTTCATATTTGATCCAGGTAGCTATGAAAATAATCTAGCATTTTATGTGCTTGTGCACTTTGAAGAGCGCTTATCTAACTTTTCCTCAGACCACTGATTCGTTATAGTACAGAGCTCATCTGGGGAACCAGTAAGCTCTTAAAAATAAGCTTTTTAATCAAAAGGACATTGTTACTATTTTTCATTACAGCTGCCCTGGATAAAATTAGTATCCATATCGCGTCGTAATTCAAATGCCTTTGTCTTTCTTGTACCTAGTAAACGATTACAAAGGAAATGTCACTTCACCTAAGACTTAGTTGCCAAGGTTTTTTTTTTGTTTAAAAAAGAAACAGACATTTTTCTCAAAAGTTGTTCTAACCACGCAGCTTTGTGCTGTTTCAAGTCGCTCAAACTGTGCCAGGAAGAAGCCCTTAACTGCTTAAAAGGCCAGGGACTGAAACGGAGTATTGCACAACCCTTCACCACCGGGCGGTTTCGCTTCCAAATCTGGCCTTCGTGTCATCCCAAGGCGGGAGCCGCTCCTCGCTCCACTGGAGCCAGCCCCATTCCCCCTTCAAAAGCAGCCGGGGTTTCCTCGTCCAAGCCTGGGGCGCCCCTCCCATCGCCCAAGGTTCCCGTGAAAGCCGAGCCGCGCGGCTGCGAGGAGGCCCCATTGTCCAGCTGGGGAGACCGAGTCTCGAGGGGCGACTCTCGCACTCAAGTACCGCCGGTCCGGCAGACCAAAGGTCTGCGGGTCTCCGAGCCGCTCCCCTCCCCCGCGGCCCCATTGTCTGCCTCGCCCCGCCCCGGGGGACACGTGCGCCTGCAGCTTCCCGAGGAGAGTGCGGGGCGGTGGCAGCGGCGTGGACACCGCCTGGAACGGCTACGCGGCCGCGGAGCCGGGGGCGGGGGCCCGGCGCGCACAGACCGGTGGGTGCCCTCCGGGAAGCGGCAGTCGCACTCAGCGCCCACAGCACTCTGCACCGCCAGCCCCGGACCGGGCAGGGATGGGGCGGGCGGGAGCTCGGTGGGGGTGGCGTGCGCGTGGTGTCGCGGTGGGGGTGGGGCGGGGCGGAGTGGGGAGATGCCAGTCTCCTGACAAAGGAGAACGAGTGGGACACGCTGAGCCGGCCCACCCCGCCTGGAGGGGAGAGGGAGGGGGAGTGTCGGGAGGGGAAGGGGCGGGCCTTTCATTCAGTCTCGGCCCCTCCGCCGCCGCCGCCGCCGGAGCGGAAGGGCGGGGTCTTGTGCCTCCGCTACCCCCCACCTAAGGGGTGAGGAGCGGGGAAGGCGGTGCGGCGTGGGGGGCGGAGCCCACGGGCGCGCGTCCCGAGGCGTAGTCTGCGTCGTCACGTCAGCGCGGGAGAGAGAAAGAGAGGAGCCGACTCGGCAGGGACTGGGGGACGGGGCCGAGAGTGCGAGCAAGCAAGGGAGGGAGTGAGGGAGCGTGCGAGCCAGAAGGGGAAAGGCGGCCACTCGTGCCTGAGCGACCGCAGAGGGGAGTGGGAGCGGTGGGGGAAAGGAACGGGGGGCGGGAATAAGAAAGGCTGAGAGAAGGCGGACAGAGGCTAGTGGTGGTGGTAGTGGGAGAAGGAGGAGCTGGAGGAGGGCAGGGGCTGAGGGAGTGAGTGAGTGAAGCGGACGCGCGAGAGAGGGGAGGGAAGGGAAAGGAAGGGGGGGGGGTCACGCGGGGGCGCGCGCGCGCACCGGGAGCGCGCTCGGAGGCGAGTGGAACTGGATCGGGTTTGCTGCCAGCGGCGTGAGCTTCGGCCGCCATTTTACAACAGCTCCACTCGCGCCGGACACAGGGAGCAGCGAGCACGCGTTTCCCGCAACCCGATACCATCAGACAGGATTCCTCCGCCTTAGCCCAACGGGGAGGTAACGACCGCCAGAACCCGGGTCTGGGAGGGGAGCTCCATGACATTGTGGAGTGAGCTGGGGGAGGGTGGCGCGGGGAGAAACCGGCTTTTCTGGAAAATGGATTCCAAGGGGGAGAAGAGCACGTTGACTGGGGCTGCCTGGGAGTAGGCCGCAGCCCGCGCCGCCACTTCCTCCTCTCCATGTGCTGCTGCCGTTCGGGCTTTGTCTGCGGCGCTCTGGGAGGAGGCGCCTCCACGGTCCCGTGGCCCGCACGGACCGCGAGCGGCTTCAGAGTTGGTGCTGTCGTGGCGGTCGCCACGGCGCGGGAGTGGGCGGAGAGGAGTGGGTCTCGTCCCGCAGCCGTGCGGCGAGCTTGGGCGGTGCTCACAGTCCCGCGGGCGTTGGGCTGTTCGCGGAACGCCCTCACGCTGCTGGGTTGCCGGGCCGGCGCCGCAGTCACTGCACGGAGGGGTAAGGGGTGGGGACCTGCATCGCGCGCCACGGGTCACGTCTCGGCCGGGCGGGCGGCCGGGGGTCGCCGGCGCCCGGGGAGCGCCCGGGGCGGAGAGCCATGTGTCACGGCGGAGACGGCAGCGCTGGGGGGCGGGGAGAGCCTATGGCCTGGCGCCGCCACTGCCTCGGTGTTTAGGGGCGAGATTGTGCTGCTGCAGCTTTCTGGGGGCTCCGACCGCGGCTTCGGGTTGATGTTGGGAACCAGTGATGGTCGTCTTGGTTTGGGATTCGTTGGGTTTCCGTTGAAGGAAGTTGTAGGACATTGGAAGGCGCAGAGCACGTGTTTCTAATGGGCTCCTGGCGGCCGCAGTGGTGAGACTGCCGCTCTCGGTGCGGAGTCAGGGGCGGGCTTTGGGGTGCGGGGTTGAAGGGTGGAGAAATTGGGTGGTGGGAAGGTGGCTTGTATGAGCGCTTTGTTCTTCGCTGGCTGTTGTTACCGATCTATAAGCGGCAGGCGGGAAAAGCGCGCACTTTGGGGGTTTATCTTTGAGAGAGACGAGCCCAGTTTTGCTTTCTCCACACACACCTCATTTTCCGAACGGGCACAGCTGCATGTGACACGCTGGCTCGTACCCGTGCTGATTGGGCTGTATTTGTAATATGGTTTTTCCTAGGGAGTGTTAGCAGGTGAGTCAGGGGAGGTGCTAAGGAAGAATATAGTGAATCGGTCCTTCTGTGCCCTGTGCTCCAAATCTGGCTTGTCAGGCGATAGTGACTGTAAGGCTTTTTTTAAAGGGAGGCACAGGCTAGCAGGTGTAGTCAATGGTAGATAAAGTAAAGATGGGGCTCTCATATTGTCCTCTATTCTTTTTGAAGATCCTAGTTTAATTTTGCTTATTGCGTTTGAACAGATCTCTGGAAACATGGCTACAGAACATGTTAATGGAAATGGTACTGAAGAGCCCATGGATACTACTTCTGCAGTTATCCATTCAGAAAATTTTCAGACATTGCTTGATGCTGGTTTACCACAGAAAGTTGCTGAAAAACTAGATGAAATTTACGTTGCAGGTAAGAACTAACACTTGCAAAATTACATTATGAAATTTTTCTATTGGATTTCTGGCTTTGAGCTAAAATAGCAACTTTTTGTGGTTTCCAATAAGTGTGGGAACTGGAGTTTTGCTTGTTGTGATAGCTGGTTAATTTAAGTTTGAAGTAGAGGTTAAGATGTATAGAGGGAGGGAAGAAGAGAAGGTTAGGAGCTAAAGGCTGGCTTGCATGCTGGCCTGATGGATAAGTAAGTATATGATAGTGGCAACAGCTGCTAATGTTGGGAACAGGCCATGTGACTTTTTTGAGTATTTTTATAGTAGGATTCTTTTTAAATAACTTGGTAACTGTAGACTCGTTTTCTTGTCTTTTTGGTGCGGCTGTTAACTTTTTCTGGTGGTATTTGAAATGAGTAGAGGTTCAGTTGTCATGCTTGGTACTTTGTTGGTTGATTCTAGGATTCGTAAGCCTGTATACTGTAGGCATACTGTAGTGCTCAGAGCTATCAGACTTTGGAGATAAAAGATGTAAAGGAAGTTAGCTCATTATTGTAAGTGTGGTTGGCAGGGCCTCTTTAGTTCAGGATGCAGTTCTGAGTGGCTGAAGTGTGTTTTTTTTTTTTTTTCAGATATGGATAAGGGGAGTAGAAGAATTGTAAAGGCACACATATACCTGTATTGCCAACATAGTCTTCTCAAAAAAATCTTTTCTAAAAATATTAAAAGCTGATAACCTTTATTTTTTCCAGGGCTAGTTGCACATAGTGATTTAGATGAAAGAGCTATTGAAGCTTTAAAAGAATTCAATGAAGACGGTGCATTGGCAGTTCTTCAACAGTTTAAAGACAGTGATCTCTCTCATGTTCAGGTAATGTTAATGTCAGTGTGAAAAGAGTTAAAAAATTTGAGTAGTTTTGATACTGTCTGCTAAATTTTATTAGACTCAGATATGGTTATTGTTAAATATTAATGGAACATTTTTTTGCAGAACAAAAGTGCCTTTTTATGTGGAGTCATGAAGACTTATAGGCAGAGAGAAAAACAAGGGACCAAAGTAGCAGATTCTAGTAAAGGACCAGATGAGGCAAAAATTAAGGTATGTCTTTCTATACTCCCTTTAGTTTTAAAGTTCTTTTAACTTTCCTAATTTTGGTAAATATTCCTTGGGTGTGAAATGGATGTATGTTAGATGTTGAGATAATTCATCAATCTCTCCTAATTCCTGTTTTTTTCGTTTCTTTTAACTATTTGTTTCTAAAGCAGTTTGCTGTGAAGTGTATCATGTTATCCAGCTACTGATGTTTAAATCTTCTATTGGTAGTTCCGATAAAAGATTAAAATAAATACACCCATCATACCTCTAGATTATTTTTTGAAAAGCTGGAAAGCCAGCTTACTGACAGTTCAATACTGGTGGAGAATGTACACTTGGCAACTGTTTTTCTTAGGACTCTCAAACCCCAGTGAATTTAGAATGTTAACCCTGCTGCCCTCCTCTTCCATCAGTGTGGATTATTAGATTCTCAAAGTAGCTTTAACAGTAAGATTGTTTAGTGTGTATATGTAAATGAGAAACTGAGGCTAGGAGGGGAAGGCTCTTTTTTCTGGTTTAAGATTATACTGAGTGCCTTCAAATTCAGCTCAGTTTTGATCTTTATATTGGTGAGTTTTCTTATTTATAGACAATGTGGTGATCATATTACTTTTTAACCTGGTGTGCTTTGTAGTGTGCCAGCGCTGTTGAGCCAAGCGTATGGTTTTAAAAAATCAGTTAAGGGTATAGGCCTTGAGCATTGTTGTATTGGTGTGGACACAGGGAAAGCCTAGAATATGGAAAAGGTTGGTATATGGATTTAGCTGTGTAAAGACAGCCATGAATTTGAGGCTTTCACAGATCTAGCTGTGAGTGAATTGAGTTTTATCTGTAAATCTAGTTTTTCCATAAAAGTGGCGTATAGTTGTCTCTATTGTAATTCAGTTGTAATTAAGTCTGCATTTGTGAGCTAGATAGAACTTACTAAAATTTTTTAACTTTTAGTTTGTGACTTTCAGTTTTTTTTGGAAGGGGATGGCTTAATTTTTTTTTTTTTGTGGGGAGACAGTCTCACTCTGTCGCCCAGGCTGGAGTGCAGTGGTGTGATCTTGGCTCACTGCAACTTCCACCTCGCGGGTTCAATCAATTCTCCTGCCTCAGCTTCCTGAGTAGCTGGGAATACAGGCAGGCACCACCAGACCCAGCTAATTTTTGTATTTTTAGCAGAGATGAAGTTTCACCATGTTGGCCAGGATGGTCTCGATCTCTTGACCTCATGACCCACCCGCCTCAGTCTCACAAAGTCCTGAGATTACCAGGTGTGAGCCACCACACCCGTCCGCTTAAATTTTTAATGAGACCTTAGTTGTGGTAAGATGGCATAGAGACATTTTTAGAGGAAGTTTGACAGAGGGAATAAGTTTTTCCTTTTTGTTTTTATGGATTGACAAAAAGTGTTATTTGGGTCATAACGATTAAGGTTAAAAAACTCTTTTATAGCACAGGGATTACATGTGAGAAAATGGAAAGATGAGCTATTACTGATTTAGTTTATGTTATAGTCATAGATGTGAGCAAGTTTATAAATGTTTTTATGAATTACAGTATTTTTCATAAACATTTAGTGTCCTTTGAGTTAGAAGTTTTAAAAGTCTGTCCAGTAATTTTCAGAGACTTAGGTGACCCTAAATAATAGCATTTTGATACATCTTGTCAGATGGCTAGGGTTAGTCTGTTTTTTTTCCAGAATGTACTAGCTAATGGAATTGGTTTTGTTTGGGAAACCACTTTGTGCTTCGTGGTTGAGACAGTGGAGAAGGGGAATAATTTGACTTTTTTCCTTCAGATAATGGAGGACTATGCTTCTTTTTTTTTTGTTTTTTGTTTTCTGTTTTTTGTGATGGAGTCTCGCTCTGTCACCCAGGCTGGAGTGCAGTGGCGCTATCTTGGCTCACTGCACTCTGCCCCTCCAGTTTTAAGCAGTTCTCTGCCTCAGCCTCCGGAGTAGCTGGGATTACAGGTGCGTGCCACCACGCTGGGCTAATTATTTGTATTTTTAGTGGAGACGGGGTTTCACCATCTTGGCCAGGCTGGTTTTGAACTCCTGACCTTGTGATCCACCCACCTCGGCCTCCCAAAGTGTTGGAATTACAGGTGTGAGCCACCACACCCGGCCTATACTTCTTTCAATACTTTGCCTAGAATAAGGAATAAATTGTGTAATTTTAACAGTACATTTTGGGAATTAAAATGTAGAGGTTATGTAACGTTGCAGTCTCATAAAGTTTTAAAAGTCATTTTGGCTGTTACTTTTTCTGAATGACCCATGCTGTCCCATGAAATATGGCACATAAATGTCAAATAATAGGAGATTTTTTCCCCTGTAGCTCACAAGTTTCTAGACTTGGTTTGGGAAGTGTAATTTCTTCTGAGGTTGGCACAATGCCCAGAATGGCAGTATGTACCTAGGAGTGGGGTTATAGGGAATTTATTGGGTAAGAGATCCAGACTTGAAAGATACTCAACCAAATTAGGTACAATCATTTTTTAAGGTGGTGTTAATAGAGTAATACATCTTGTCTTGAAAGTTGCTGATGGATTGATCTTTTTGTTGTCCATTAAGCACACTATTCAATTAAGTAGAGACTAGAAAGTAATTTGAACAAGACCCTGGAATTTTGGTAATAATTTAGAAGTATAACAAGTACACATTAAGGGGAAATTTTGAAACAGACATCACCAACTTGTTTATGAGGGAACATGCCAAGATAATTGGAAGATTTGAGCAAGGTGGATGTTAACTGCTAAACGTATGGGTGTGGTCTAGTGAATTAAATGTATTAATGACGTTTGAACTTTTCAAGGCACTCTTGGAAAGAACAGGCTACACACTTGATGTGACCACTGGACAGAGGAAGTATGGGGGACCACCTCCAGATTCCGTTTATTCAGGTCAGCAGCCTTCTGTTGGCACTGAGGTAAAGCAACTAAAAACTTGTACCTTTTGTAGTGAAAGCACAGGTATCTGGTTTCCTAAAGCAATTCTCCATGGTTTTTACTTAATATTTAATTTACAGATATTTGTGGGAAAGATCCCAAGAGATCTATTTGAGGATGAACTTGTTCCATTATTTGAGAAAGCTGGACCTATATGGGATCTTCGTCTAATGATGGATCCACTCACTGGTCTCAATAGAGGTTATGCGTTTGTCACTTTTTGTACAAAAGAAGCAGCTCAGGAGGCTGTTAAACTGGTAAGTTGTCCTTTTTTTCCCTTCAGTTTTCACATTCACTGTCTTTAATATCAAGTGTTTTTCTTATTGTGCCTAAGAATTACCAAACATTTTTTGAAGTACTGATTTAGGCAGGTGTTTTTTTTTTTGTTTTTGTTTTTTTCCATATCACTGTGCAAGCGTTGTAGTGATATTCTTTGCATGTATGGTTGATAGGATTCCGCATCTAAAAGGCAGCATGGTAGAATTCCTAGCAGTTGGTTCTTAGAAACATCTGGCTTAGTGATGTTTTTTGTCTGTTTGTTTAAATTTATAGGGATGTGAAAAGATTTAAGAAAAGTAACTGTGGTAAGGGCTCTCATACTTCCTGGCAGTACCTGAGCCATCCCTTTTTCTAAAATCACAAAAGACATTGTGATACATTTCTAGTTGATGAAACAAAAGATTTTATGGTGAGTGGCAATATTTGATTTAAAAATACCAGATGTTAGGTAAGGACCTGGTAATTTTTCCAACTTTTTAAAAAAGGAAATTTTCTCTTCTCTTCTCTTCTCTTCTCTTCTGACCGAGTTTCTCTCTTTTTGCCCAGACTGAAGTGGCGTGATTTCGGCTCACTGCAGCCTCCACCCCTTAGGTTCAAGTGATTTTCATGCCTCAGGCTCCCGAGTAGCTGGGATTATGGGCACCTGCCGCCACATCCAGCTAATTTTTGTGTTTTTAGTACAGATGGGGTTTCGCCATGTTGGCCAGGCTGGTCTCGAACTCCTGACCTCAGGTGATCCACTTGCCTCGGCCTCCCAAAGTGCTGGGATTATAGGCACGAGCCACCACACCCGGCCAGAAAGAGATTTTAATATTTTAAATTACAGTTTATATAACTCCTTTAAACTAATTTTATTAAGTTCTGTGACTGAAGTGTTTCCGCATTTTATAGTTGAAGAGTTGGGGGCTAATTTAAACCCATAGAACGTATCAAGCAATACAACTGGGGAGAACTTTTGTACAAGATAGCTTACTGTGCCACGTTTGTTAAATTTGCTTTATCTGGCTTATATATCCTGTGGGTAATTCCAGACAAACTTAAAATCTTCAGACTGATTTTTTTTTTCCCCTCCCTCCTGAGTTTTCCAACCCTTCCCTTACCATGAGGTCTCTCACTTTAAGCAAGCCTTAAAGAGAAAACTAAAACTTGTAAGTCTTCCTTTTCTTTTTTTTTGGGAGATAAAATCTCACTCTGTCACCTAGGCAGGAGTGCAGTGGTGTGATCTTGGCTCACTGCAATCTCCGCCTCCCAGGTTCAAGCGATTCTCGTACCTCAGCCTCTCCGGTAGCTGGGATTACAGGCATGCACCACCACACCTGGCTAAATTTTGTATTTTTGGTAGAGACGGGGTTTCATCATGTTGGCCAGGCTGGTCGTGAACTCCTGACCTCAGATGATCTGCGTGCCTCAGTCCTGCAAAGTGCTGGAATTGCAGACCTGTGCCCCTGCACCCGGCCAAGTCTTCCTTTTCTATATTGCGTGAATACCTCCAACTGGTTTGCATAATTGGGTATGATGGAAGTTTAACAGTAAAAAAGTATGCCACTTGAAAGAATATAAGTCTTTACAAAGAGAATTTGAGAATTTAGATATTTCTTTTCAAATCATATCAGATTTTTCCCTTAAAAGAGTGCTTTCTATTTTAGAGGGAATTCAGATTTACTGGTAACCTTTGAGTTGTCAAAATTTTAGTTTCAGCAGTTGAATTTGAGGGGCATTTCGAGCTCTAGAAAGAGGTACCTTAGAAATCCTTTAGTTTTTATTGTTTGTTTTTTGAGACAAAGTCTCCGTCACCCAGGCTGGAGTGTGGTAGGCACGGTCTTGGCTCACTGCAACATCTGCCTCCTGGGCTCAAGCGATTCTCCTGCCGCAGCTGCAGCCACCCAAGTAGCTGGGAAAACAGGCGTGTACCACCACGCCAGGCTAATTTTTGTATATCTAGTAAAGACAGGGTTATGTTGGCCAGGCCGGTCTCAAACTCCTGACCTCAAGTGATCTGCCCGCCTTGACCTCCCAAAGTGCTGGGATGGCAGACGTGAGCCACTGTGGCTGGCAGGTTGGTCTTGAACTCTTGGCCTCAAGCTGTCCTCCTACCTCAGCTTCCCAAAGTACAAGGATTACTGGCATGAGCCACCTTGCCTGGCCCAAAATCCTTTAATCTCGTATAAAAGAATAGAATGTTTTTGCCAAGTAGCAATAAAGTAGCAGTAAGTGAAAATACAGAATGATCTAGTAAGCAGTGAGGTATCTGAACTACAGAAAGCTAATACAGTGGGCCCTCTGTACCATGGGTCCTGCCTTCACTGTTTCAGTTAGCTGAGGATTGAAGATACTCCCAAAAAACCCAATAAAAAAATAGCAATACACCAGTGTGTGAGAGAATGTTCGTAGTTTATATGCAAACACTACGCTATTTAAGAGAGTTCAGGATTCATGGATTTTGATATGGGTTCCTGGAACCAGTCCCTTATATGTACTGAGGGACCACTGCAGAATTTAGCTAGTGGTGTCAGATCCATTTTTTAACATTTTGAAAAAGAATCATTAAACTGACATTGTAGGTTACTTAATTCTTGCCATCAAAATATACCAGTTATGGTAGGTGACCACTGTAACTTATTGATAGATGTTTTCCAGAAACCTTACAGGAAGGATACATCATTAGAGGAAGATGGTTTATAACCCATTAGTAACACAGTGATTTTGAGTGCCAGTAGACACTTGGAAATGTTTCCATTTGTACAGTTGCCTTGTTTAATAAATAAATTCCAAAATTGCATTGCTGTAGGCTGCTTAGAATATAGTCTTATTAATATAGTTTGTAAATATAATGGAGAAACTTCTGTAGATAATCAGGCATTCTTTTCGATTGACCTAGGAATTAACTCTTGTCCTAAAACTTTGTACGTTTCTTTCTGTTTCTCTGTCCTGATCCGAGTCCTTTTCTGGGGGCATAATTGTTTGGTACTACCTGATTAATAGGAGACTTTGCATTTTGTTGCCTTTTAAAAGATACTTTTGGCAGGGTGTGGTTGCTCACATCTATAGTCCCAGCACTTTGGGAGGCTGAGGTGGAAGGATTGATTGAAACCAACCTGGGAAACATAGACCCCCATCTGTACCAAAAAGGTAACAGATTAGCCAGGCATGGTGGCGTGCACCTGTGGTCCCAGGAGGTCAAGGCTGCAATGACCTGTGATCATGCTACCGCACTCCAGCCTGGGCAACAGCGACCCTGTCTCAAAAAAACCAAAAAGGGGAAAAAAATATTTCCAATGGTAGGTATTGGTATACAGCCACTAGGATATATTGGTCATATCATCATTTGCTTTTTTTTGACTTTTCAGTACATTTTTTTGAAACGGAGTCTCCCTCTGTTGCCCAGGCTGGAGTGCAGTGGTGTGATCTTGATTCACTGCAACCTCTGCCTCCTGGGTTCAAGTGATTCTCCTGCCTCAGCCCCCTGAGTAGCTGGGATTACAGGTGCGCGCCACCATGCCTGGCTAATTTTTGTATCTTAAGTAGAGATGGGGTTTCACCATGTTGGCCGGGCTGGTCTCAAACTCCTGACCTCAGCCTCGGCCTCCCAAAGTGCTGGGAGTACAGGTGTGAGCCACCACACCCAGCCTACTTTTAAGTAAATGGTTTATTTATTTATTTATTTGAGACAGAGTCTCACTCTGTTGCCCAGGCTGGAGTGCAATGGCACGATCTTGGCTCACTGCAAGCTCCGTCTCCCAGGTTCACACCATTCTCATGCCTCAGCCTCCTGAGTAGCTGGGAGTACAGGCACCCACCACCATGCCCAGCTAATTTGTTTTGCATTTTTTTTTTTTAGTAGAGATGGGACTTCACCCTGTAATCCAGGATGGTCTCGATCTCCTGACCTTGTGATCCACCCGCCTCGACCTCCCAAAGTGCTGGGATTACAGGTGTGAGCCATTGCGCCCAGCCTTAAGTAAATTGTTTTAATTATTATTTTTGGAGACTGGGTGTCACTGTGTTGCCCTTGCTGGGGTGCATTATGATGATCAAAGCTCACTAACCTTGAACTCCTGGGCTTACGTGATCTTCCTGCCTCAGCTTCCTGAGCAGCTAGGACAATGAGGGCACCACCATGCTAGGTTAAATTTTAAACTTGTAGAGGTGTTGTCTCACTGTGTTGTCCAGGCTAATCTTGAACTCTTGGCCTCAAGCAGTCTTCCTGCCTTGGCTTCCCAAATTACTGGGATTATAGGCGTGAGCCACTGTGCCTGGCCATTGTCTCCTTTTTTTAAAAGGATGCTTTACTGTGGATAGGATCTGGTGGATTTGCTTTAGCACAACAAAAAACTAGATTTTAGAGAAAGTGAAGTAATTGAAACATTGTAGAGAAAATATAAATCCCAAGTTGTTTTGGATACACTTTGTATTCATTTGTGGATGTGAATACCCCTTTCCTAAGTATATTCTTCAAGGGCACATACTTTGGAAACTCTCTCTACTGTGTTACGTTTTGAGAGATTCTATTTGTTACAATTCTGTCCAAAGTGAATTTTTAATTGAAGTGCCATTCTAGTTATATATAACTAAATACTGGGAAAGTGCCTCGTGCCTCCTTTGCATTATTTATAGATCAGACAAGATTGAAGCACCTCTGTCTGGAGGAATATCTTAGGTTGAGATAGTTTTAGGTATTTGGCATTTTTTTTAATAGTGATACAGCAATGATTAGTTTCTCTAGGTTAAATAGTATTGTAGACTTTATATTTGTATGTGGACTTACAAAAATGGGTTAATTGATGTTAACAGTTGAAGAAGCATGAAGTTAATTAAAAGCAACTGAGAGTTTCTTAAATGACCCTGATTCTAGCCAACATCTACCTTTATTTTGAGGAATGAAAAAAAATCCATTTGCAAATGATGATAATCTAGCTAGGGAAGCAAGATCTAAACTTGTGAAAAGGTGATTAATAGCTACTACTTGAGTGCTTGTTAAGGGTCAGGAGCTTTGCTAGATGCTGTATTATTACCTTTAAATTGTGCCTCAACAACCTTTTCTGCCAGGTTGTGGAAATAGACTTGCCTGAACATCCCAGCCCTAGTTTGATGCCGCATTTCTTTAACTGAGGTCCCTATTGTTAGACATAACAATTTAAGGCAACTCTACAAGTTATGTCACCAGGTAGCCTGATAACTTTAAATTATGCAGTGGTTTAGGTAGTGTTAAAGAGTTAAGGAAGTAGGTTCCATCTGTTGCCAAAATATTTTGGCATCTGGCACTTTCTATCATCTTCACTGCTACTACCCTAAGTCTAAGGCACCATTTGTACCACTCAGACTACTGAAGAAACCTAGCTAGTCTCACTGCCTTCTGTTGCCCTTCATATTTGGCAACATCGATTAGATTACAGCATTCCTATGCTGAAAAATGACTTACAGACAAGACCCTATTCAGACAAGTTCCTTCTTCTTTTCCCCACTGTTCCTTTTAATTACCCTTTTAGTATATTAAAGTGTCTTTTTTGTCTTTGAAATAAGCCATGGCTTTTTTTTTTTTTTTGAAGACAGAGTCACACTCTGTCACCCAGGCTGGAGGGCAGTGGTGCGATCACAGCTCACTGCAACCTCTGCCTCCTGGGTTCAAGCAGTTCTGCCTCAGCCGCCGAGTCACTGGGATTACAGGTGTGCACCACCATGCCTGGCTAATTTTTGTATTTTTAGTAGAAACGGGGTTTTGCCATGTTGGCCACACCAGTCTCGAACTCCTGAGCCCACCACTCCTGATTTGCCCACCTCAGCCTCCCAAATTACTGGGATTACAGGCGTGAGCCACCGTGCCCAGCCAAGCCATAAGCCATGGCCGTTATCGTTTTAAGGCTGCCTTCTGCTGTTCTGCTTTTTGTAGGGGTTGAAAGCAGCCCGTTTATGACTGATTCTTTCTTTTCAGGTAAGGTGACATTGAGCACCTTACCACCAGTTGCCCCCATGACAGTATTCTAAGAATGGTAAACTAGATTTTGCTTGGATGAGCTTGTAATTATTTTTTAACTTTGTAAATTATTTACATGTCTTTTCCCATTAGAATGTATATATTTTTTCTCTCTCCCTAACATTTAGAACTGTGCCCCGATATATAGTAGGTGCTCGATAAATAACCTGACTAGCTGACCACTGCTCTCTTATATTCCTGTGTAACTCATGGACCATTTGCTGCTTTAATAGCCTCCATTTACAGTTCTGTGCTTCTAGCTGCCCTGTGATTAGGGTGAATTAATAGGTGATGATGCTTTCTTCCCTTACCCACCTAGGGGATGTTTGGAAATAGACATGTTGATTTAAAGACCATGGAGAAGGGCAGGCAGGTGTGTTTGTGTATTTGTGTGGTATGTTGCTGGAATTGGAGCCCAAGGGTGGTGATGCTGCAATTCAATGACAATCTTAAATAATGGAAATATCCTGATGAAATACTAATGTCTGTGTACAAACATTGGAATAGATGAAATCTGTTTGCACATAACAAGTTATTTTATTTTTTATTTTTTATTTTTGAGACGGAGTCTCGCTTTGTTGCCTAGGCTGGAGTGCGGCAGTGGCACAATCTCGGCTCACTGCAAGCTCCACCTCTCAGGTTTATGCCCTTCTCCTGCCTCAGTCTCCTGAGTAGCTTGGGACCACAGGCGCCCGGCTAATTTTTTTGTATTTTTAGTAGAGACGGGGTTTCACCGTGTTAGCCAGTATGGTCTTGATCTCCTGACCTTGTAATCCGCCCGTCTTGGCCTCCCAAAGTGCTGGGATTACAGGTGTGAGCCACCGTGCCCAGCCCACAAGTTATTATTTTGATAGCTCTGATGGTTTTAGTCACCAGATTGGTTGTGTATACAGTCATGATGTGTGTACAACCCTTTTTTTTTTTTTTTTGAGACAAATCCTCACTGTCACCAAGGCTGGAGCGCAATGGCGCCGTCTCAGCTCACTGCAACCTCTGCCTCCTGGGTTCAAGAGATTCTCCTGCCTCCGCCTCCTGAGTAGCTGGGACTACAGGAGCCGCCACCATGCCTGGCTAATTTTGTTTTGTTTTGATACGGAATCTCGCCCTGTTGCCCAGGCTGGAGTGCAGGTGAGCGCCACCACGCCCAGCTGATTTTTGTATTTTTAGTAGAGATGGGGTTTCACCATATTGGCCAGGCTGGTCTCCCAACTCCTGACCTTGTGATACGCCCACCTCGGCCTCCCAAAATACTGGGATTACAGGCATGAGCCACTACACCTGGCCCTTTTTTTTTTGTATTTTTAGTATGTTGACTAGGCTGGTCTCAAACTCCCAGCCTCCAGTGATCCATTTGACTCGGCCTCATGTACAGCCATTTTGATGAATGTAGTTGACAAGATAGGTTCAGAGATATTGTAATAATAATTTAGCAAATAGTGTGTTTAGCATGAAAACTTTTTCTGCAGATAGACAGGTTCTTAGAGAGTTTATAGAACATGAAAGACTACTGTTAACAGTGGAAGCAAATGGTGCAAAGAGTAAAGGAAGGATGAAGGGAGACTGGGTTAGGTTGTTGGAGAAGGCTTTGCAATAAAGAGGTTTGAGCAGCACGGTGAAGAGAAAAGGTGGATCTAGTTGAGGCAGTGTTTTGTGGAAATAAAACTTGTAATAAAGTCAGTGCCAGCAGTTAGTTCATATTAAGCTGCATAGCACCCCTCACCCCCTTTTTGAGCCCTGGTGTGGGTGGCATGATGTAAATGGCTGAATAATGAAGATTATTTGAATAAAGAGAACAAAGACCAGGAGGAGGGTGGCAGCAAGAAAGGAGAAAGGTGGGAGATTTTGGAAAGAGAAAGGCTATAGTGGTATGCTGTAGATTTTATTCTAGTTTTTATCAACAATTGAAAGTGTAATTGGACTGTTTATGATATGTTTGGTAACTTGAATCTGCATGCAGTGATTAATGCCTTGGATGATGGTCAGGATCTGAAAAAATTTTGATAGCCTGAAAAAGACACTTTGTATCTATCAAGATGAAATTGACTAAAGTCAAGTATTTACACTAGTTTAACAAGTAAGCTGTGATGTCAGTAATGTGTGGTTGCCAAATAAGTTAGGGTAACAGACCATATGTAAGAGTGGTATGGTGTCTAGAAGTGGAAAATTAGTAATAAGCTCCAGTTTATTCTAGACTCCTGTTTCAGTCTCCACTTACAATATTTTGTTAGAGTGTCACTCTGTAGTGACACTTGTCAGTATTTCTTGGAGGTATCAGAGAAGCAATGATTAGCCAAGCATAGGGAACAACTGAGTCATGTGCATGTGTGCCAGGTATATGAAATGCTGTCATTTGGGGGAAATAAATAGGTTTATTTAAGGAAGTAGATTTTGGCTCATTGTGAAGAAGGCTTTATAATTAAGAAATCTTTAGGCTGGGTACGGTGGATCATGCCTGTAATACCAGCACTTTGGGAGGCTGAGGCGAGCGGGTCACCTCAGGTCAGGCGTTCGAGACCAGCCTGGCCAATGTTGTGAAACCCTGTCTGTACTGAAAATACAAAAATTAGCAGGGTGTGGTGGCGCACGCCTGTGGTCCCAACTATTAGGGAGGCTGAGGCAGGAGAATCACTTGAACCGGGGAGGTGAAGGCCGCAGTGAGCTAAAATCGCATCACTGCCCTCCATCCTGGGTGTCAGAGCGAGACTCAGTCTCAAAAAAAAAAAAAACAATCTTTAATGTGGATGGCTTTGGAGGTAGTGGCTTTGCTGAGAAGAGTTAGGACTAAGCAGCCTCTTCTGGATCAGATTCCAAATTTGACATTGCTGAATTTCTGAGAATTTGGTGACTACGAAGGAAGGACTTAATAAAAGTGACTTAAAATTTTGAGCCTTGATGACAGGGATGTTCCAGACTGTACTACTGTTTTGGTGTTCTTAAAAACTGAAGCCTCACATTGATTCATGATCATAATTAATCTTCATTTTCTGTTTGCCTAATCTCGCTGTGGTATTGAGCTTGAAAGCTAGATTTTTACAACTAACTAAAGATCCAGGGCCAACCTTTCTAGAGTAGGAAAGATGAGACTTTTTTTTTTTTTTTCTGTGCTCGTGTTTTTATACCACTGTAGTGACCTGATACATTTACCTCTTGAATTAGGGTTTACTAGTATTAAATTAGAATCTCTTATTCACATTTGTTTTTTGTTTTGCCCGCTTCACCATCTAACTCACTGTTACACCATCTTGCTGGGATAAGTGGTTTTTTTTGTTTTTGTTTTTGTTTTTAGGTGATAGAGTGTCATTAGCGTAAGAAAGGTTAAGCAATTCAAGTATATGTACAAAAAAAGCATGCAGAATCCATAGATGGGGCGTTGCTTTAGGAAGTGTTAATTTCTAGGTCCTACTTCTGTTATAGTTGGACAGTATACCCATAGAGTCTCCTTACTTTGTTCGTTTAATGACTTACTTTCATTGGAGAGCCAGTTTACTCTCTGTGTTACCTATAATAGTATAATTGTTCCAAGTTTTTTTTTTTTTTTTTGTAGAGACGGAGTCTTGCTCTGTCGCCCAGGCTGGAGTGCAGTGGCACAGTCTCCTGCCGCCCAGGTTCAAGCGATTCTCCTGCCTCAGCCTCCCGAGTAGCTGGGATTACAGGTGCCTGCCACCACTCCCGGCTAATTTCTTTTGTATTTTAGTAGAGACGGGGTTTCACTATGTTGCCCAGGCTGATCTTGAACTCCTGAGCTTGGGCAGTTCGCCTGTCTCGGCCTCCCAAAAGTGCTAGGAGTACAGGCATGAGCCACGGTGCCCGGCCCAAGTTTTTTTCATTGAAAAAGTGTGGGTAGGGAGGAATCAGCAGTTTATTTTATAAATCCTGCTAAATCTTTGTGTTATTTATGTTGTTCAGAGACCATATCCATCCTTTGTACTTTCTACCTACCATGCCTTGGCTAACTTGATTAGCATCAGGGCTAGTGATGATGGGTAGGAAAGAAAAAAATGGTCTTTCTGTAGATAATAATGGAAACGGTCATTAATAATTTGAAGCAACATTGTTAATGTTGATGGTTAATGGAAGTGTTGCCTTGCCTGTGTTACAGATTAGCTGTCTTCTCTATATTTCTTTGATTGTTGCCTTGATGGAATGTTTCTATTGTTTGTTGTTTTGCCTTTGCCTCCTAGATTTCTTACAAGGATTTTGGTTCCTCTTAATGATGTGTTTTCTTGGTAGAACTAAGAATTCAAGTTTTTGTTGGAAGTTTTGTAGTATTAGGTATTTTCTTATAGTTAATAGCTCCTGTTTTTAGAACATTTGGAAAATACCAGTTCCCCCCTCATTATACCCGAATCTGTCATCCCCAGAATTATTCCTGTTTTCGCCTTTACACACTTGTTATTTCTTTCCACCTTTTTCTGATATTTTAATTGTTTTTGTTAATTACTAGAATTAGTGATTGGATGACCAATTTGAAAACCCCTGATTTGTCACTAAGGCCAGCTGCTTGATGTTAAATTATAAGAATCTAGGGAATGTACATATTTTAAAGTAATTTATTGTGTTCTTAGTTTAATTTTATTTGTAAAATAAGGCATTATAATCTCCTTGTCCATAATTCTGTGCAATGGTGGATTCAGCCATAGCTCTGCTACATTCAGGTAACATATTTCGGCTGTTAAAAGATTATTAGTCTGATGGAAGAGAAAGACATAAATGCTATGTGAGAAAACAAAGTATATGGCAGGAATTTTCAACCTCAGCACTGCTGATCTTTTAGACTAGATAATTCTTTGTGACAGCCTGTCTTCTGAGTTGTACGATGTTAATCAGCATCCTTCTGTCTACCCACTAGATACCAGCAGCAAGTCCCCGCATCTTTCCAAGTTGTGACAATCAAGAATGTCAGATGACTTCTGGGGGGCAAAATCACTTCTGTTAAGAACTGTTGGTCTGTGTTAACGTGGAGGAGTATTTTGTTGAGCCTTTTAGGATTTATGGATTGAAGTATTGGGTGGTTGAACTCAATTTACAAATATCCAGAGGAGTTTGTGTGGTTAAAAGTTTCAGGGAAGGAAGGCAGTATCTTCAGAGCCATAGGAGTATAAAAACTGCATGTGGCCTGGCGTGGTGGGTCACACCTGTAATCCCAGCACTTTGGGAGGCCGACGCGGGTGGATCACAAGATCAGGAGTTCAGAGACCAGCCTGGCCAACATGGTAAAACCCTGTCTCTACTAAAAATACAAAAAATAGCTGGGTGTGGTGGCAAGTGCCTGTAATCCCAGCTATACTCGGGAGACAGAGGGAGGAGAATTGCTTGAACCCAGAAGGCAGAGGTTGCAGTGATCCAAGATAGTGCCACTGCACTCCAGCCTGGGCGGCAGAGCAAGACTCTGTCTTGGGAAACATACACACAAAAAAACCCCACATGTTTAAAAGTTGATATAAAAAGGTATTTGAGAGAGAAAGGAGAAGTAACAGGAGTCATCCTTCTAATTTTTTTAACCTTGTGCCTCTGGCATAAATGTAGAGAAATACAGATAAACCTGGGATCAGGATGGCCACGCACTTGAATAGCCTGTACAGAATAGTGGGGTAGAAAGCAACACATTTTTCTGAACTAGAGATATGGTATTTGAACCTTACTAAATTTTGATTATCTGGAGATGGAGAAAGGGACAGGGAGGACTCAACTTTCTGAATTACATGTTTTCTTCTGTTATACCTGCTGTACCTAGCAAGAATGGGCATAATAGAAGAATGGTTTCTTTTGCTATAAGGTGGTTTTATAAAGTTTTATGGAAATTGATGTTGGTTTGTGTAGCTCCACATGTAGAATAGATTTTGAGGTTAGGTGTGGTAGGATTAATCAATAATTTTTGCCGCTGCTGCCACCATTATTAGTAACATAAATTTTGAGGTGGTAATTTTAACCCGTATAATCCACTTTTCTAGATTACTTGGATACTTTTGAACTTGGGTTTGTGAATAATACTAATTGGTTGATTTGTCACTTTGACACATTGCTGTTTGCCTCTGCTTTATGGTAATCTGGGATATGGTTACTTGAAAATTAAATTCACTTTTTACTGTCATTTTAAAATTGTTTCTATATACTTTTGCTGTGACCAATCTACTTTTCTTTCTCCTTCATAACTTTGTTATATGCATAATGAAAATGAAATGGGGAAAAAGTACAGTTGGATTCAGAAATAAAGCTGTCTTTTTAGACTTAAATATTTGAAGCCCGAAATTTCTTATTGCAACTTTTGATAAGAGGAAGGGAAGATGGAAAAATAGATTTAGGTGCTGGTTAACAGAAAGGCAGAGATCTTGCTGATCTTGGGATCAGTTTTTCTTGTGTGAGAGTAACTGGTTGACGGGATGAATTTAAGTAAAAGTTAAGTTTTTGAGGAACTGGCACTTTTTGAATTTAAATAAGGTGCTGCAGATCTTATTTCTAATTAATCAAAGGATTTAATAACCTTTTATTTGCATTAAATTGGTTCATAAACTTGTCCAGTGGGTCTTGTTAATATAATCTGTTTCTCATAATTCCCTTGTATGGGAATTAAGGTAAACTAGTTTTTAAAGGATGATTTGCTCTTGTGTATCTTTTATAATAAACTCTTCTAGTTGTATATTATAAGTAATTTAAAACATGATGCACTTTTTATCTTTTCAGTATAATAATCATGAAATTCGTTCTGGAAAACACATTGGTGTCTGCATCTCGGTTGCCAACAATAGGCTTTTTGTGGGCTCTATTCCTAAGAGTAAAACCAAGGAACAGATTCTTGAAGAATTTAGCAAAGTAACAGGTAAGTTGGATTTATTTGGAATGAGGTGCAGCTTTTAATAATGAAGATAATAGCATATTTCTGTCAGTTAGGCATTGTTCTGAATACCATTATTGACTCATCAAATCCTTACTACAACTTTATGAAGTGTAGGTAACCCCATTTTTAAGATTAGAAAAACAGGCATTCAGGGATTTTGGAAATAACGCGCCAAACGTTATACAAGTTAGTAGGGAATACAGCTAGGATTTGAATTCATTCTGTAAAATCATTGTTCTTTCCATGTTTTGGAAGATTGTATTTCTTTGTGTGTTCTTTCTCTAGGTGTTAGTTGATGTTCTTAGTAGAACTGTGTGAATAATGATTGATTTTCTTCAAGTTACAGGAATAATAAGTATTGCCATAGCAGAGTTGTTTTTTTGAGACAGTCTTGCTTTGTCGCCCAGGCTGGAGTGTGGCAGTGTGATCTAGGCTCCCTGAACCTCCTAGGTTCAAGCAATTCTCCTGCCTCAGCCTCCTGAGTAGCTGGGATTACAGGCACGTACCACCACACCTGGCTGATTTTTGTATTTTTTGTAGAGGTGGGGTTTCACCATATTGGCCAGGCTGGTCTTGAACTCCTGACCTCCAGTGATCTGCTCACCTTGGCCTCCCAGAGTGTTGGGATTACAGGCGTGAGCCACCGCACCTGGCCCCTAAACAGAGTTTATATACTGTCAACATGATAAAAATTTTTTTGAACTGTAAAATGTCTTTTATAACAACTTATAAATGACAGGTTGCGTTTATTAGAAAATATTTTGGTCTGCCAGCAGTGTCTAACAAATTATCAGCCTCTTATCAACCTTCAGGACATTGGAAATTTTTATGCAGTACTTATAACTTATATTTTATTTGAAATAAAGCCATTGATATCTAAGACCAAAAAAGTGCCATTAAAAAGAATTTTAGCGTTTGCATAATAAGAAAAATAGCCATGTTTGATCTATACTGCCATTTTCTTACAACAGTTATATGAAGATTTTTTATCTGCCTCTCTGATTTAATTAGTGAAAGCAAAAACGGTCCTTAGGTCTAATTAAAAGAACAAATGTTCTTTTCTGGAGATTTCTGTGTTGAAAAAATCGGAAACAGATTAGGAAAATAATCTGGAGCTAGTTTTTGATAGTCTTTTATAAAGATGTCTCGTGAAGAAAAGAGATGACTTTTCATTTTGATATTTAAGTAGTATATTAGATAAATCCTTTGATCCACTTATATTTGCTAGTTATTTTGTCTAATTTCCCTGGAATGGTTGCTTACTTGCAGAGGGTCTTACAGACGTCATTTTATACCACCAACCGGATGACAAGAAAAAAAACAGAGGCTTTTGCTTTCTTGAATATGAAGATCACAAAACAGCTGCCCAGGCAAGGCGTAGGTTAATGAGTGGTAAAGTCAAGGTCTGGGGGAATGTTGGAACTGTTGAATGGGCTGATCCTATAGAAGATCCTGATCCTGAGGTTATGGCAAAGGTAATGATAGTCAAGTTAAAAATCTTTTTTGAGGGATTAATGGGAGAAGTGCCGGGGGGTTGGAGGAAACATAAAATGAATTGTATACATTTTTTAATTTTTTGAGACAGTCTCTTGTTTCCCAGGCTGGAGTGCCATGGTGCCATCTTGGTTCACTGCAACCTCCGCCTCCTGGGTTCAAGTGATTCTCCTGCCTCCCAAGTAGCTGGGATTACAGGCGCCCAGCACCATACCTGGCTAATTTTTGTTATTTTTAGTAGAGCTGGGGTTTCACCATGTTGGTCAGGCTGACCTCGAACTCCTGAGCTTGGGATCCACCCACCTCAGCCTCCCAAAGTGCTGGGGTTACAGGTGTGAGGCTACTGTGCCTGGCCCTGTACACATTTTTTTAAACCATATTTTTAGAGTTGGGAGAAATGTTCTTTACTAAGGAACTAGGCAGTGCACACTGGAAATACCATGTGCCTACAAAGTGAAAACAGAAATTGATTCGTGGATACTTAGCCGTAATTGTATAGCCATCACAATCTTATAATGAAGTAGCCTACATGCTGTAGACAGTTCACTTGCATTTTGTGTGTTTTTTAAGAGCAATTTGAGTTTTTGAGAATGGCACCATTAGTTTACATGGTTTTGGGGTTAAAAGTCTTACTCCTAAAAATAGTAAATTACACTGGCCCCAGCAGAGCTACTTGCAGTTACATTTAGCCATTGTTAGGTATCCTGGTTTCAGCAGTCTGTGGAGACATTCTATGAGAATAAACATGCCTTGAGTCGACACTTTATTACACATTAGTGCAGTAATTTGCAGTTATTGGTTCTGTCCTTTGTCCTCTTTTTTTCTTTTTTGGTAAGAGACAGGGTCTAGGTCTCTGGCCCAGGGCTAGAGTTCAGGGGCATGATCATAGCTCACTGTAGCCCCAGGCTCAAGAGATCTTCTCACCTCAGCCTCCCGAGTAGCTGGAACTACAGGTGTGTACCAACATACCTAGCTAATTTAAAAAAAAAAAACTTTTGTAGAGACAGTCTCCCTGTGCTGCCCAGGCCGGTCTTAAGAACGCTTAGCCTGAAGCAGTCCTGCTTCCCAAAATGCTGGGATTACAGGCATGAGCCACCATGCTCCAGTTACCCTTTGTCTTTTAAGAATTCCCCCTTTATTTCTTAGAGGTTAGGTGTCAGATACCACTGGTTCAGTTAAATTGAGTGTAATGTGAACTGCCAGGGAACTATAAATATTATTGAAGGATAAGTGTTCTTAGAGAAAAGAAAATAGTTAGGATTCTTTTTTCCTCTGGCCTGTGAAGTCTCACTGGGTTAGCACTTTAGATTAACACATTCAGATGGCATTCCAGTATTTTAGGAGGAAGTGATAATGTTAGTGAAAAGATTAAATTTTGTAATTGTACTTTGAGAAGCTTTCAGGATTGAGAGAACAGTTTATCTTATTTTGAACATTTCTTCCCCCTTTAAGATTTCTTTTTTTTTTGTTTTTTTTGAGGCGGAGTCTCGCTCTGCCGCCCAGGCTGGAGTGCAGTGGCCGGATCTCAGCTCACTGCAAGCTCCGCCTCCCGGGTTCACGCCATTCTCCTGCCTCAGCCTCCCGAGTAGCTGGGACTACAGGCGCCCGCCATCTCGCCCGGCTAGTTTTTTGTATTTTTTTTTTAGTAGAGACGGGGTTTCACCATGTTAGCCAGGATGGTCTCGATCTGCTGACCTCGTGATCCACCCGTCTCGGCCTCCCAAAGTGCTGGGATTACAGGCTTGAGCCACCGCGCCCGGCCCCCCCTTTAAGATTTCAAAAGCAAGTTCTAATTAGTTTTGATCACTTGTGTTAAGTGCTAAACATTCCATAGCTCTCTTAGGGGGCATGATATTTACTTTGTTAGGAAAAGATTATCTTTTTTAAATTGCAAAATGATTAATTAGTAATTATTACTGATGTAGCCTGTAGTCTACATTTTTTTTTCGTAGACTTCATTAGAGCAGTTTTAGTTTTAGGTTTATAGCAGAAAGCACAGAATTGCCATATGATTTCTGCCCGCTACACAGGCACAGCCGTCCTCACTGCTAGTATCCTGCACTGGAATAGTATGTTTGTTAAAATTGATGGACATAGATAGATCACCCAGAGTCTCTAGTGTACATGAGGTCTCACTCTAGATGTATGTTCTGTGGGTTTGGAGAAATGTATAACCGTGTTTCCATCATAGTATACAGAATAGTTTCACTGCCCTAAAATTCCTCTGTCCTGTGCTTAGTCATCCCTCCCCATTCAACCACTGTCAGTCACTGTCTCCATAGTTTTGCCTTCTCAGAATGTTACATAGTTGGACCATACATTATGTAACCTTCGCATTGTCTTCTTTCTCTTAGTAATACATATTTAAAGTTCTTCTATGTCATTTTGTGGCTTTTTACTTACTTCTTTATAATGGTTATAATATTCCTTCTGTACGTGCCACAATTGTCCATTCTCCCACTTAAAGACATCTTGGTTTCTTCCAATTTTTGGGAAAAAAATTTTTTTTTCTCTTTTGAGACAGAGTCTTGCTCTGTCACCCAGGCTGGAGTGCAGTGGCACCATCTCGGCTTACTGCAACCTCTGCCTCCTGGGTTAAAGCATTTCTTATGCTTCAGCCTCCCGAATAGCTGGAACTATAGGCGCGTGCCTTCGCACCCAACTAATTTTTGTATTTTTGTAGAGACAGGGTTTCATTATGTTGGCCAGGCTGGTCTTGAGCTCCTGACCTCAGGTGATCCACCCGTCTCAGCCTCCCAAACTGCTGGGATTACAGGCAGGAGCCACTGCGTCTGGCAAATTTTTGGCAATTACAAATAAAGCTTACTGTAAACATCCCTGTGTAAGTTTTTGTGTGCATGTAAGTTTTCAACTCTGGGTAAATAAGGAGCAGGATTGCTGGGTCATATGAAAGTGTGTGTTTAGTTTTGTAAGAAATCGCCAAACTGTCTTTCAAAAGGGCTATACCATTTTGCATTCCCATCAGCAGTGAATGAGAGTTTCTGTTGCTCTGCATTCTTACCTGCATTTATAGTGTGTTGGATTTTGGCCATACTAATAGTTTCAACTTGCAGTTCCCGAATGACAGATTATATTGAGCATCTTCATGAGATTCTTTGCCATATGTGTATCTTTTTTTGCAAAGCATCTATTTCAGGTCTTTCAACATGATCTAGCAATTCTCCTTGATATTTACCCAAGGAGTTGAAAACTTTTTTTTTTGTATTCTGACGTTCTTCTAATGGATTGTGATATAAGTTAACTTTGTAGGGTGGGGTGGTGGTATCTTAGAAATTGAACTAGTTGGAAATAATACGGGGTTTTTTTTTCTTCCCCCTAGGTAAAAGTGCTGTTTGTACGCAACCTTGCCAACACTGTGACAGAAGAGATTTTAGAAAAGGCATTTAGTCAGTTTGGGAAACTGGAACGAGTGAAGAAGTTAAAAGATTATGCATTCATTCATTTTGATGAACGAGATGGTGCTGTCAAGGTAAATATGGTGGAATTATAGGCATCTAAATCAGACTAACAACTTCTAGTCATCTTAGAATCTCAAAATAGTTTTACAAATTGGAGGAAACTTGGAAGTCCATGGAATCCACTCAGACTAAAACCTTTTGGTTTTAGTGAGCTTGGCAGTTTTCTAAGTAAAAATGAAAAATAGTTGAAGATCTGCATCTTTATATAAAATTATCTGACTGTCTCCATGGGGCTTTCTGTTGTCCTTCCCACATTAATGATAAATGATTTTCTAGCTTTAAATGAATCATAATTGTCTGGAAGTCCTATTTTTATATTGACTATTTAATTTTTTAAGGCTATGGAAGAAATGAATGGCAAAGACTTGGAGGGAGAAAATATTGAAATTGTTTTTGCCAAGCCACCAGATCAGAAAAGGAAAGAAAGAAAAGCTCAGAGGCAAGCAGCAAAAAATCAAATGTGAGTGAAATTTGTATACTTAAAAATTGTATAAATTTTAATATTGATACACTAATTGGAAAATAACAGGTGTTGATCAGACTTGTTAAACAAATGCATAACATCCCTTTAAAGAAGACTTGAACGCTTTGAGTCATAGGGAAACACCAATGATCTAAAAAAGTATTTATTGAACTCTTACTATTGACCGTATTTGTGAAAATAATCAGAATTGTAAATAAGTGGAATTTTGGTAAATTGGCAAAATGAAAAATCTGTGTAGCATTTTTTTGTTTTGTTTTGGGAGACAGAGTCTCGTTTTGTCACTAAGGCTAGAGTGCAGTGGCCCTCTTTCAGCTCACTGCAACCTCCCCCTCCTGGGTTCAAGGGATTCTCCTGCCTCAGCCTCCTGCGTAGCTGGGTTACAGGCATGCGCCACCATGCCTGGTAATTTTTGTATTTTTTTTAGTAGAGGTTGCGTTTCATCATGTTGGCCAGGCTGGTCTCGAACTCCTGACCTCAGGTGATCCGCCCGCCTCTGCCTCCCAAAGTGCTGGGATTACTGAGCCACAATGCCTGGCCTATCTAGCATATTTTCTACGTATTTTATAGAATGTTCTCTTGAAAATGTCTTAAATATTAGCTGTCCAAGTATCTTCATATGTTTGGTTAAAGGGTAGAGACTTTTTTCTCTGAGAGGTAGGAAATACTAAATCTCTATTCATGATAGACTGTTTCTTCACCATTAGTGCCCGTTGCCACCCCAAAAATTTCATGTGCCATGGATGGATTTTGAAAATGGAATGAGTATTAAAATTACAACAGTGTGATAAGAAAACAAGTAGGTGTGCAATGAGCTATACTAATTAGGGAGACCTTTTTAGAGAATCTGTAAATAGGTATCTGCTTAAGACTGAAGGAAACTTAGTTGGGTAAGAATTGAAGTTAGCGCCTAAAAAGTTAGTTATTGATTTCCTAGAAGAGGGGTCATTGTTGTTGAATGTGAGAACAGTAATCACTGTTGATACTATTCAAGGTTAATTTTCTGTTGATTGCCCTGTTTGGGATTCGAAAG